>NC_141165.1:81310000-91310000 GCF_055505025.1 Bos grunniens
ACTTGCATCAGAAGTACCTAGGTTGATTTACCACTAAACTTTGAAGGCTCAGTGTGTGATGAGCATTTCCAGTCCTGATGCAGCTTCTCAAGGACCAAAATCAGGGGAGTCTCCCCTGGACTTTTTGGCTGTTATTTTTCCAGTGACTCATAAAGACTGAGTCACTTTCCGTTAACATTACTCAAGGACTTTAATTGCATTTAGTAAAAGCAGGGATGATTTACAAGGATAACTTTACCCCTTCTCTGCCTCCCCATCAACAATTTTTTGTTGTTGTTTTTTGACTATATAGAGAGTCCGTGGTTTACTTTAAATATTACACTCACTAATTTTTGAGTTGCACTTCCCATTAAATACCTTAAAATATTGGCTTTTTCTTTCATATTATGAAATTCTGAAAAATTCAGAATGTTAGGTTTGGCAAATACATTCAGACAATTTTTATTGTCTAGATGGGAAACCAGAAGTAGAGGAGGACAAAGAAGGGACTCGATTAAGATTCATATCTTCCCATCTGCACATGTTCAGTTTGGCCTAACATCTGCCAGCATTTATTTTAGAAAGGATTTTGCACTCTCAGTGTCTGCCTTTACAAACGTTCCTTATCCTGTTAGTGATTGCCAGATTCTAACTTACCATATCTGCTTCTGTTGTTTCCCCAGTTTTCCATGGTCAGACCTCATTATTTTATTTAAATTGGACTTTAGCTTACCCATGAAGCCTTTCTTTTTTTCTTTTCTCCTTGTAGTTTCCCCATGAAAATGCCAAAGAGCTGATCTTTGAAAGATTATTTCAGCTGTGTGTGTGTGTGTGTTTGTGTGTGTTGGAGGGGAGAAGCTGGAGGTTTAGAAAATGGTTAGTTAGGGAGCTCTTATCAATAGGACTCCAGTTTAATGTGCTTTCAATATCCCCAGATTCCAGGAACTTGGTTGCAGTGTCACTCAAGCTCCTCAAACTGGGATACCTATTGAGGTTTAAAAGCAGCGCTGCCAAATCATTTATAGGACAAACCAGACACTTTGTGAGTAAAAAGGGCAATTTTAATAATTGTACCAGAATAGATATATAAGAGACTGCTGAAATACCACAGGCAGTTGGATATGATCAAGTGAGGTCCTTGTTAAAAAACCCTGTCTGGATATATAAAGTTTTCATTGACACTTACAGCATAAAGAATACCTGTCTCCCATAGACTGTCTTGAGATTCTTAACGGGTTTTCTATTTCATCACTGATACTAAATGAAACATGAAGTCTGTTCTATAGAAGGTAGTAAGATTAAAGTTTCATTAAGCTGTTCATAAATGAGTTTCCCAAAATTCTGCTTTTAGTTAGTTTTCTTTTTGTTTCCTGTTTATCTGTTCTCCCCATATATACCCCTTGAAAGTGGGCAATGGGTGTTGAAAAGATTTGTGCAACTGAGGAGAGGTAAGAAACGCACACATTTCTGATGTAACACAACTATCATTCTCTTCATTTTAAAAGGAGTAGGAAGCTACCATTTTACTCTGTACGTTTCTGCTTATGTATCTTTTCAATAATTGAGCTCCTCCTGGAATTATTTTGCAGTATTTGCTCTAGTTTACCGATACATTAAATAATTTGTCCAGGTTGAAGTCAAGCTTGTGTAAAATTTAGTTTAAGCAGACTAATTTCTTTGGAAAGAGAAGTATTTTGAACCTAGGCTTGTAAGACTTGGTTTCACATTTCCTCATTACTACTCATTTGATGTAAGAACTCAGAGAAAACACTCAATGTCGTTCTTCAGTTTCCTTATCTGTTTATTGGAAATAACATTTACTATGTCTAATACATGGATTTTCCATGAGAGTTAATTGAAGAAATGGATATGAAAATTTTTGCAAAATGCGGTGTTGTATATTCAGTCTCGGTGATATTACTGTTCAAGTTACCCTGTAATACTCCCACTTCTCTTTTTTTCCAGACCATTGTTCTTTGAGCCCTAGTCCTTGACATGATATTTCCTTCTATACTATCCAAATATAGCCTGTTTCTCTCCGCTCATCCTCTCATCACCTCCTCAGGCCCAGCTCAAATGCTGATTCTCTGTTACAGCTACCCTGCTTCTTTGCTGTGTGTCTCCCTAACCTACTTTTGAGGTACTTAACTTCCTTAAGCCACATGTCTCACCCACTGTATTGGTCTGCTGGCTCTCTGTCAAGACAAGACTGGTAGCAGACTGGTCTCAGTACTTTCTGGAGATCCTTATTCATAGGAGATACTCTGGAAAACTTGTCAGACTATCTGACAGGCCGACTGACCTGAGCTAACTACACTCTTGACACTCGAATAAGAGCTGTGATCATTTACATGAATACAGTGGGACTGAACAGAGGATTAGAGGCAGTCACTTTCACTTTTAGTTGCATGAATTTCCCCCATCTTTCAGGTTTCTGTAGGAGGCTGATTGGTGTTAAGGTTAACTCAAGGCCTAAACACATAGTAGGTTCCTTTGGAAACAATGATCTTACCTGTTTATGGGTTGATTTTAGTTATGTATGACCATATTACTGTGTGTAAATTTTCCAGGATTGTGATATGGTATCATTTTGTTGCTGTTACTAAAGGATCCAGTTAGTTTCTTAGATGGCATTGGATTCTATTCAGAATTTTTATGTTTACTATTTTCTTTAGATTTATCCTTAGGAAGAGGGGTCAGAGTTTTAACAAAATAGGTCACATGTAACATGTATTTTTAAGTTCTTGATTATGGAAGTGATTGTGAAGAATGTAAAAGTTATGAGTTAGAAACTAAGAGGATGAGTGTACAAATTGTAAACTTGGTATGGTTTATGAGATGAAGAAAGAGTAGGAAGGCATGAGCAAAAGAGCTCAAAAGTTTCTTGCTTTGGGGGTGGATATGTTTAATTCATACTTATCTGAGGGTGGTTTTGTCAATTAGGACATACAGTTTAGTCTGTTTCAGCTTCATTCTGATGTATTAAAAGTTAACCCTTTTAAAAACATACTATGCTACAAAAACCAATTTATATTGGTAATTAGATATTATAATGGTATTTTTAAATCATCAAAATGATTTTGAATCCTTAAAAAACAAATGAAACAAGTGAATGCTCTAGAGCAGAAAAGGTATTTGGACAGCTTGTCTTCCTGTTCGCTAATGCAGGCTGCCTCTGATTTTCTTTCACTTCCTCTGCAGGGGAATTACATGATAACCAAATATACTGTATTGAAGCCAATTTCAGTAACAACACAGGGAAATAAATCCAAGGCATCTAGAACCCATTCTTGGTGAAGTTAAATTTGCTGATCTTCAAGATTTCTGAGTATGAAAGGTATTCGCTTTCCCAGGCTGTGCTCCGATCATCTGGCCCCAGGTTAATTAACCTTTTAGTAAATTGCACAGTCCACAGTTGAGTTCATTGGACAGTAAATGAGTCTTAACATGGTTTCATTTTATCATGAAATTGAAGGTTCTGTGAGAACCGCTAGTTTAGACAGGATGAGTCTGCCTTTTTATGTGGCACTCCCTGGTGGCTTAGACGGTAAATCGTCTGCTTGCAGTGCGGGAGACCTGGGTTTGATCCCTGGTTTGGGAAGTTCCCCAGGAGAAGGAAATGGCAACCCACTCCAGTACTCTTGCCTGGAAAATTCCATGGACTGAGGAGCCTGGTGGGCTACAGTCCATGGGGTTGCAAAGAGTCGGACACGACTGAGCGACTTCACTTTCACTTTTCAGAGTGAACAAAAGATTATTTTAAGATTTATTGGTTGTTACTGGTGGCTCAGACAGTAAAGAATCTACCTGCAATGCGCGAGACATGGGTTTGATCCCTGGGTGGGAAAGATCCCCAGAGAATGGAATGGCAGCCCACTCCAGTATTCTTGCCTGGAGAATTTCATGGACAGAGGAACCTGGTGGGCTACAGTCCATGGGTTTACAAAGAGTAGGACATGACTAAGTGACTAACACTTCCACTTTCAAAACTACTGTGGGTGGTGGTGGTTTAGTCAGTCGTTCGTGTCCAACTCTTGTGATCCCATGTATTGTAGCCCGCCAGGCTCCTGTGTTATAAAATTTCCCAGGCAAGAATACTGGAGTGGGTTGCCATTTCCTTTTCCAGGGGATCTTCCTGACCCAGGGGTTGAACCTGGGTCTCCTGCATTGCAGGCAGTCTCCTGCATTGCAGACAGATTCTTAACTGACTGAGCCACCAGGGAAGCCCACTGTATAAATATGTAAAATCAGATTTTTGCCCTTTTGTATGGCAGAAATAAAACCATCAGCAACAGTGAAGAAAACAATATCTGGTATAAAAGAAAGTGTAACAGTCTTCCTGTATGGATAGTCTATATAGGCTGTGCTTATCACGTTTTTAGATGATGTGCTTATATACTAGAGACAAATGTATATCACTTACACTGAATCAACTACACTTCATACTACTCTCTAAGTTGGAGGAATTACTAAAAATAATTTGAACCATTTCCTTAATAGGTCAGGACATTGAGGTTCTGATTTTGGAAAGTTCTGACTGGTATCTGGAATGAAGAACTGGGCTTTTTGTACTTCAACCTGGGAAAGAGATATCTAAATGCATGTAGCGTTTTGGTATCTTACTAAATTTTTGTATAGTAAGATACCAAAATGCCATGTGAATTTGGCAGAAAGCTTTTACAGTTCAAGGAACAGAAATTAGGAAAATTTATCTAGTTTTAGGCATGCAGTATTTTAAATCTACATGTTAATATATTGTTTAGATTTTGACTGGCTCTCCTTCTACTCAATAGTCTGCTCTCCCACCATACCTGATGGTGATACTTGGATGATTCTTATATTTTGATAAACTGTAACTACCTGACTTTCACATAGAATTCTTCTTTACTTTCTAATCATTAATATTCAACTGAAAAAGTTTGGTGTGGTGGAGCTTATTAAACATTCTAGGCATTATGATTTTCTTATAACTCGGGCCCACAGTGTATATGTGTGGAAAATGTGTTCTCCCTCATGAGAAAACCTATAATGTAGGAAAGAGCTATTGAAATGTAGTCAACTGTTGATTATATTGTAATTCCTTGCCAGGAAATATTTTCATGCATTCATAAGAGAAAGTAGTGATTGCTTATTCCATTATAGATTCTGTATTAGGGAAGTGATAGATCTGTGTTAATCCGTGACTTAGTGGGACCTGACTAAAAGAAATACTTAATAAAAAATAACTAATTATAAAAATTCATTAATTCTGATAAAAAAGTGTTAGTTGCTCAGTCATGACCAACTCTCTGTAACCTCATTGATTGTAGCCCACCAGGCTCATCGGTCCATGGAATTCTCCAAGCAGGAATACTGGAGTGGGTAGCCATTCCCTTCTCCAGGGGATCTTCCCGACCCAGGGATCGAACCTTTGTCTCCTGAATTGTAGGCAGATTCTTAACCATATGAGCCACCAGGGAAGCCTCTAATTCTGATGATACCAATAATAATTGGAAGTTCCATTTACTGAACTTCCTCTTAGCAAGTGACAGATATTTTCTTTGGCCCTTCATTACCTAATTTAGTCCTCACAACATTTATCTTCATTTCACAGATGAGAAACCTGAGGCTCAAAGAGATCAAATAACTTGTCTAAAATCTTTTAGCCAATAAAAGTGCAGTATTTGAATCCTGATCTATATAGCTCTAAAGGTGTTTTTTCTTTTCTGAAATACTTTTTAAACATTAAAAATCCAAATCAGAACCATGATGCCATTTTATGTACTCTGTTTACCTTTGTGTGAAGAAACCTCAGCATACTCCTTATTGGAATTTATTACTGAACTTCAATTTTTGCTTCTCTCTTCCATTCAGAGAGTTTCCAGTTTTCTTTGGGAATAGAGGACAATCAAAAATTCACATCTAATTTAAATACCACTAAGGTGAATACAGATTTCTTCCTCAAAAAGAAAAAAAAAAAAATATCCCCTCTGATGAACTATCAATACACGGAAACCTGAAGTGATTGATAGAATCCTTTCTTAAAATCTGCACACATCTCCCTATTACCTGCTTAGGAAGTTTCTGGCTGTACTGTGGAACTCAGGCTCACTTCTTCCAATTTGCTGTTGGGTCCTTAACCTTCTTCTGTATAGAGTATTTCTAGGAGAAGAACTCTGATTTTAGTGTAATCCTGATTATAAGAGAAATCTCCTGGTATTCCAAAGAGGCAATCCCCTGGTAAGTGTAAAAACAGTTGATTCTAGGAATGTACCCATGATCTTAAGATTCTTTACCAAAAACCACATTTTTAGTCAGTAAACATGACCAATTATTGAACATATGGCAGCATATCAGAGTAAGATTCCAGAAATCTTGAGATCACCCATTTGTAGCAACCCACTCCAGTACTCTTGCCTGGAAAATCCCATGGACAGAGGAACCTGGTAGGCTGTAGTCCATGGGGTTGTGAAGAGTCGGACACGACTGAGTGACTTCCCTTTCACTTTTCACTTTCATGCATTGGAGAAGGAAATGGCAGCCCACTCCAGTGTTCTTGCCTGGAGAATCCCAGGGACGGCGGAGCCTGGTGGGCTGCCGTCTATGGGGTCGCACAGAATTGGACACTACTGAAGTGACTTAGCAGCATACTTTGAGATTTACATAGTCCAAGATGACTGGAAATGTGTGTAGAATTCTGACAAATGGTTATCACAGTGGAACTGTGAGTGTTGCAGTTTGCTTTATGGGAACAGATTGTAAGAATATTTTTCCCATACCTACTTATCCCATGAGCAGTTTTTTTTTTTTTTAAACTTTGAGTATTACCGTTCTCTCAAATTTTTGAAGCTGAAATGAATTTACTAATCCTAACACGAAAGTGCTGGCTAATGTATCTGCTTGCAGAAAAGTTGAAAGTGGAAATGTCTGACTCAAGGATAAATAAAACTTGCAGTAGCTAGTACTTAAGGAAACTTGTCATATGAAGCCAATAAAGGCAAAATGGTTTTTCTTCCCTTGGTGTAAACTTGTACTTAAGTTGGATTGGTGTGATCTTTTGGGTTTTAATGGGCATGACTGGGTTTATCCTACAGAGGTTTAAGGAGATGGGTGGCTTTTCTTTCTAGGCTAAGGCAAACAGAGAAACCAAACCATCTGAGGCCTGCCAAACCATTTGAGGGCTTAAGTGCCAGGAAAAGTGCTTCAAATAGAGGAACAGAACATTGTAGTTTCTTTAGGGATACGTGGAGTAAAAATTAAAGAAATAGTTTGTTTTTTTTTTTTCTATGAGGATATTCATAGTGGAAAATTGCTTTGAAAAAATTGTCTGCCACTGCTTATCTAGGGGTATTTTACCCTTTTGAAGACCCCTGTGGTTATCAGTGGTCTGTTGTTTTCTACATAAAAGGTTTATCTCTGTTGAAATCAGTTTGTGAGTACGTTTTTTTAAAAGAAACTGACACAACATTGTAAGGCAATTTTCCAACAATTAAAAAAAATGTAAAAAATACAAATTTCCTCTGATGCTTAAGTACTATAATGGTTATTACTACTCGTATTACAGGTGAGCAAATGTAAATGATATTAATTTACTTGAGATTATTCATCTGGTGAGTGTTAGAGCTAGTATTAGAATATAAGTAAGCATAGTCTTGGTTAAAGTGCATGTGTATGCAGTAGGTATTCACAGAATATCTCCTTACCAGGACTCTGCAGCACACTACAGAAAACACTGTTTAAGAGATTTCATATTTTCCTAAGTGTAATTTGATAGTCATCTTTTTTATGTTTAAATATGAAATTTTATAAATCTATTTGGAAATCAGCTGAATCATTTTAAAGCAGGAGTGTTTCCTTTTTAATCATTTTTAGGTAATGTACACAGTAATTAGCTGCTGTGTAAATTCATATTTTCCTGAATTGTTCTGAAGTGAAGCACCCGTGTAAATGTAACTGTTCTTTAAGAAAGCCACCAAAGACAGTAAATTTAGAAGTCTTCTCTGGTTATGATTAATTTAATTTTATAAGACAGTTGAAATTCACAAATGCATTTCTTTGCTAATGAAAATCTAGCATTCTTCGATGAATAATCAGTAAGGTATTAGAGATCTGATAAGTTTATTTAGTAGCAGTTGTATTTCACAGAATCAAATTACTGTAACTGTATTGAATTAACAGCTCACTTTCCTTTCCAAGAGGATATTTGTTCACTTTGTTTCTGTGACTATATCTGCGTAGTGATTACTTAATAAATGTAGAAAATCTCTTTTTCTTTTCATGCGGCTGAGGTTAGCAAAACTACCATCACATTAAGGCTGAGGAAAAGAAGCAAAAAACACTTTGAAATTAAATCAGTAGCTACTACAAGACTAGAACTATATTTAGGATGGTTGATTGTCCATACTGGCAAAATGAGTTATATCTGTTGGTTAAAATATAAGCACGCATTCTCTCTCTCTTCCTCTTGTACACACACACACACACACACACACACACACACATTCACGCACACGATTAAAATGGTTTTAAATGCTGCTGAGTGGTCTGGTTGTCTAAACTGATACTGTCCTTTCTATTACACTGTGATTATTGTTTAGAGCAGTGTTGTCCAACAAATCTTCCATGGTGGTGGAAGTACTCTGTATTTCTCATTGTCCAAAATGGTAAGCACCAGTCCTATATGCCTGTTTAGCACTGGAAATGTGGCTAGTGAGACTGAGGAATTGGATTTTTATAACTTAACTTTAGTCAATTTAAATAGATAGCTATATGTGACTAGTAGCTGCCATAAACAATGTGAAAACAATTTTTTTCTGACCCTCAGATCAGATCAGATCAGTCGCTCAGTCGTGTCCGACTCTTTGCGACCCCATGAATCGCAGCATGCCAGGCCTCCCTGTCCATCACCAACTCCTGGAGTTCACTGAGACTCACGTCCATCGAGTCAGGGATGCCATCCAGCCATCTCATTCTCTGTAGTCCCCTTCTTCTCCTGCCCCCACTCCCTCCCAGCATCAGAGTCTTTTCCAGTGAGTCAACTCTTTGCATGAGGTGGCCAAAGTACTGGAGTTTCAGCTTTAGCATCATTCCTTCCAAAGAAATCCCAGGGCTGATCTCCTTCAGAATGGTCTGGTTGGATCTCCTTGCAGTCCAAGGGACTCTCAAGAGTCTTCTCCAACACCACAACACCACAGTTCAAAAGCACCAATTCTTCGGTGCTCAGCCTTCTTCACAGTCCAACTCTCACATCCAGGAAAAACCATAGCCTTGACTAGACGGACCTTTATTGGCAAAGTAATGTCTCTGCTTTTGAATATGCTATCTAGGTTGGTCATAACTTTCCTTCCAAGGAGTAAGCGTCTTTTAATTTCATGGCTGCAGTCACCATCTGCAGTGATTTTGGAGCCCAGAAAAATAAAGTCTGACACTGTTTCCACTGTTTCCCCATCTATTTCCCATGAAGTGATGGGACCGGATGACATGATCTTCGTTTTCTTTTTCACTCTCCACTTTCACTTTCATCAAGAGGCTTTTTAGTTCCTCTTCACTTTCTGCCATAAAGGCGGTGTCATCTGCATATCTGAGGTTATTGAGATTTCTCCCGGCAATCTTGATTCCAGCTTGTGTTTCTTCCAGTCCAGCGTTTCTCATGATGTACTCTGCATATAAGTTAAATAAACAGGGTGATAATATACAGCCTTGACGAACTCCTTTTCCTATTTGGAACCAGTCTGTTGTTCCATGTCCAGTTCTATCTGTTGCTTCCTGACCTGCATACAGATTTCTCAAGAGGCAGGTCAGGTGTTCTGGTATTCCCATCTCTTTCAGAATTTTCGACAGTTGATTGTGATCCACACAGTCAAAGGCTTTGGCGAATAATGGATGGATAGAACATACAGAATTGGTTCAGTTTAAGGAAATCTTTTCTAATACCTGTTCCATCTGATGCTGGGCCGTCCTGACTTGGGGTTTTGGAGAATTGTAACTTTTCTTGGGTAACTTTTTTATTTTGTTACTGCCAATACAGAAAGGTTTGGCTTCAGAGCACCATTCCATAAAGTTTATGCCTGTAGCCCAGAAAGCTTGTGAGGTACTTTGTGGGTATTTTTTTTTAAATCATTTATGATAACTTGAGTCAAATATTTCCTAATGGAAAGTCTTCCCTCTGTCCAACAGTTCTACCGGGATGAGTAAAATTTGCTGTGTTTTCACCCTGCTACCTCCCTCCCTGTTTTCACTGTCCTTTTTTTCAGTATTTTTCTCATCGCCAGTCTTTCTCCCTGTCATATGGAAATTTCTGACTCAGCCATTTTCACTTTTCCAATAAGCTACCCAGTTACTCTGTGGTCTCTGATAATGATGTAGATGGTTTGTGATATTAAAGTAGTGCTTCTGATTTGAGGACATATTATCTCAGCATTTTCAAACCCACTTGCCTGCAATCTAGTGTGTCTGTGGTTAGCTATAATATATCTCCTTGCCAAACAAGTGGTTTGGGTTACTGAGGTTTTCATTTAACTTTGGGGGAGGTTGAGGGGGGGCGGGGAGAAACTCAGGAACCTATTTTGATAAATTGCATCAGAGTTAAATGTTTGGATTAAATCACTTATTCTGCTTTTTTAACATCTCTTTACTGAGCTCAGGCTTGTGCTTTTTATTGAAGCTGTGTGTATGTTTGTATATATGTAGACACAAGTTTAAAACTCATACTTAAACTGTATATGAGTCTATTATATAACTTAAAGTTTGCACTAAAGTTCCAGTGTGTTAACTGACCTTGCTTTCATGTTTGGTGCTAGTAAAGCATTTCTCTTCAGTCAGGAACTGGTGTTTTTTCTCCTTTTTGATAATGGGAACTGAGCATCTTTACATATTTTCCTGATTGCTTTGGTTCTCAGGAAGATCAGATACAAATTTGGGGCCTCATGTAGACTTTGTTTTTGTTAGCATACTTTTTTCCTTAAAGAAAAAAATAGCTTATTCTCTAATCTTAGGGAAACAGTATTAATATAATTAAATTGAGTAAATAAACATTGCTACTGCAACTCGTTTTTTCCTCTAAATATTTGCTGCTTCACTGTTTAGGTGCTTAAATAGGATTAAAAACATATATCTATCTTTTAATTATAAAATTTTATAAAATATTATGAAAGGGATTATGAATAATAAGATTCCATTTCATGATTTTAGGGTTAGGGTTAGGGTTAGAAATAGAATAAATTAGAAAATAAAATATAAACACATTTTAGAAGAAAAACAAGCTACATTATAGTCCTACAGTACATAATGAGTGTTAGGACTTTGATGTTTATTCTTTCTAGTATTTTCTAAATGAAATTTAAATTGAAAAACCAGATATTTCTACCATAGTCCATGTACACTATAGCATACCTGTGTGCTCAGTCATGTGTGACTTTTTGCGACCCTGTGGACTGTAACCTGCCAGGCTCCTCTGTACATAGAATTTCCCAGGCAAGGATACTGGAGTGGGTTGCCATTTCCTACTCCAGTGGTTCTTCCCAACCCAGGGATCAAACCAGCGTCTCCTTCATTGGTAGGCAGATTCTTTACCGCTGAGCCATCTGGCAAGTCCCCTGCTCTGTAGTATGGGCATATACTAGACAGAGGCTCAGAGATCGGCCTTGGGCTCTGCCCTTATTGTGTCGCGTACCTTCAGGACGCCCTTCACCTGGGCATAGCTCATGTAATATCCCACGTGAATAGTCATCTATCATGTATGTAAAATAACAGACTTCAGAATGCCAGTGCTTTGTACAAAGCATCTACGTACATTCTAGGAAAAGGTGAGTGCTCTGAGGCTGAAACTAGGCCCAGGGAATATCTTTAGATTAGCAGGAGAGTCCTTCCACAGACAATTTTGTAGTTGTCTGAAAGCTATATGGAAGGGAGGTGGGCTTCCTGTGGTTAAATATTTAGGAGGAGTCCAAATGATTATTTGGACAGGATACAGTTGGACATGGCAGCTACTCACACTCTTTCTGATAATCGGTTTCTATAATTTTAAGAAAGTGATGAATCAGTCAGCACCTTTTTATGAACAATGACTGACATGTAGAAATATTTGAGGAAACTTGGGAACCTCAACCTATCATCCAGGAACTTTATTGTTTTCATGATATTTTGAGGGGATTAAAGCCTCTTGATATTCTAAGACATTTTGGATTTCTGATCAAGGTGGTGACTTTGTAGATCAGATATTTGGTGGAGCTTTGCAGAAAATCTTGAGTTACACTGTTCTGGTCTTTGTGGAGTTTTTTATTAAAAAGGTAGCTTTCTGTCTTTCTGTAATGTTTATGGAAGGGTAATTAATCTTGAAAACATCTTTCTGTTACTAGACTTCTTAAGACTCCCCCTCTACCTCCCTCTTTTTTTGTCTCTGTCAATTTTGATTCGTTTTCCATTCACCTTATACTTATTAACATTTTCTAATCTTCAGGATTATTTAGCAGCCTGCAGCTCCAGTATTCTTGCCTGGAAAATCCCACGGACAGAGGAGCCTGGCAGGTTGCAGTCCTTGGGGTCACAAAGAGTTGGACACGGCTGAACGACTGAGCACAATTGTAGAGGACTTCTGAGGACATGAGACAGTTTTTTCAAATGAATAACTCAGGGGATTAGCTCCAGATTCTGAAAATTCATGCCAGCACTTTAGTGCACAGTGTGTTCTGCTTCAAAACACCATGTACATCCTATGTACCCTGTCAGGTTGATTAGTTTAACAAACATGTCCTCATGTATACACATTTTTCATAGCCCTGAGGTCTAATCTGAAAGTGCCACATATTTAACTATGTGATTCTTGGCATGTTATCCCAACTTTCAGAGCCTTATTGAGTGATGTGCTTAATTGTCATCTAAAGGAACCAACAGTTAACCACCTTCCTGAGTGTACAAATTTTCCAGTATTCTAGGAGTCTGTCAGGTCATTATCCTTTCCATTGTAATACATCTGAAATCTGGATGTTGGGAACAGAAACCCTTTGCTGTCACTTAAGGCTGTGTGGGTATATGTGAAGCTTCTTAGCTTTGTTTTGGTGGAGAATCAGGATGGATCACACCTCCAAAAAATACAGAATTTCATGGCACATTATTTACACTAGTCATTTTTCTCAGGAGCCATCCTTTCCATAGGGATTTATCAGAAAATTATTATCCTAGGCACTGGGATAAACATTAGCAAGAAGATCATAAGATATTTTTCTGCCTTTCAGGGTCTTGAATGTTTGCTGGGGAAAGAAATGAATACATGTATTTATAATATGATTAGTCCTCAAGTATTATGTTTATTACATTTTATGAAATCATTGGGGAAAAGAGCATAAGTAAATCTGCTGGGTTTTGCAAAGTGTCAGTTGTGATGGTTTTGGTTGTATGTCCTGTAGGATTGGGTTCATAAAGAGGTGACATTTGGAAAGGTGCCACAGGCAGAAAGGAAAGGGTCCCTACCTCCACCATGTATATAGTGGTCACTGAATTCCCCTCAGACTTACATGGCTGTCCTGTTCTGTGTGTTTCACACCCACACTGACCAACCAAGAAAAACTCAAACCAAAACCAATAACCATAAAAATCCCCAAACAATTGACACATTGGTTAATGATACTTGGTGCCCTGATCAGTTGTACAATATGTGGAATGAAAATCTTTGCCTTTCACAAAGGAATTGCAGAAATCTCTATGTACTTTGTGGGTAGTTTAGTAAGTAGGGGTAATTATACCAAGGGTAGTAAGTACAGGAAGGTGGATCTGATTTAATTACCATATTTTATAGATTTCTGCTGAGAAGGATCCTCTGTCTCCCAGACAGATGGAGTAACCGTAGTAAATTGGAAAGAACAGGGGATTTGGAGACTTGAGATCAGAAAAGTAACACTTCTTTCCATTGGCTACTTTTGAGCAGGAACAAAGTAAATGAAAATGGAGCAGCTGTGCTGTTAACATCAGCCAAAATTAGGTGCCACTGTGTTCTCTCTGTCATATTGTACCTCAATTTTGTTCATTACCACAAGATGGAAATTAGAATCACTAAAAGTCAGAGAAGGGTCAAAGGTTTCAGTTACCATTTATCCCTGAAAAATCAATTGCTCAAGCATTATTCAGATGTTATTCTAGTTGTTTTCAGCTTTCTACCTGAAAGTGGGAAATTTCACTTTTCAGAGTGATCCAGGGACTCAACACTATTTTGAGGCTCCTAATTTTGGGGTTTTTGGGGACTCATAATTGGGGCAAGTGGTTAGGAGAGTGTTTCCATTAAGAGACAAAGCTGAGCCTCTCTAAGAAGCTGATGGTGGTGGTGATGGATGGGGGTTGGTTTTGGAGTTGGTTTCAGTGGTGGTGATGTTGATGTCGCCTTACTACCTGGACATAAACTTTGCTGGGATTGAGAGTATGGAAGATTTGGCATTAGGATGAGGTCTGTTCACAGTTTACCTGCATCCCATTTCTCTTCTACTGAGGCAGTTTTATTAAAACTTTAAATACAGGGAAGAGACTCTTCTTTAATGGTTTAGAGACATTTCTCTTGTAGGGCAGTGAACAAGAACTTAGTGACTTACATATGCTATCATTTCTTAGTTAAAATTGTCTTTAACAACTATTAGACACATTAGTCTGAATTCATTAATACTATCTTACCAAAGGAAAGGAAAGCCATTGATTTTTGGATGGAGATAGGGGAAGGTTGTTAGATCCCAGAGGGAGATTTTCCTTGGAATTTCCCACTGCAGTTACTACCTAGGGTTTTTCTTATAGGTCATCTGTGAAGCACTGTACAAATGACAGGAATTTTATTTTTTTTTTTTGTCCTTGCTTTTCAAAAGTGAACATAGGCCAACTGTGATTGTTAGTGAGACAAAGTAAACTATGTCCCATTTTTATTGCTCTATTTTAAGACTTGGAATCCACCTTCTGACCTGAATTTTATTTCGTCCTCAATTTCAAAGAACCTAACTCATATTTGTCTTATCTTAATTAGTATTTAATAATACCACTCTTTTCTGACATACTTAAATATAGACCCATTTCTTCTACGAGTTCTTTGAACAGAAGTATTTGAGGCGAGAATAGTTCAGTTTGGTTTCCAATTCATGTGCTCATTTGTTGTGTTATTTTGGTCAAGGCACTTTATTTTTCTGAGCCTTAGTTTCCTCATAAATAAAGTGAGGATACTGGTAAAACCTCTATCTTCAGAAGGTTAGGAGAGGTAGGTGTGAAAGTGCAGTGTGATCCCCAAAGTACTCTATCAGTGTCAATTGTAGTTGACTGTTATTACCAATTTTTTTTTTTTTATTACCAACTTTTCAAGACAAAACATCTTCCCCATGCATAGAATGTGTACCCGTGTGTACAGAGAAAAGGAAAGCAAGCCTAAACCCAGCTCTCAGTATTGAGTATATATTCCATCTGCTACTAATAGCATTTACACTAAAACAGAATAATTCACAAAATTATACCAGAACATAAAAGGTAATACAGACAGTTGAAAGATATAGTTTCTAGTGAATGTATTACTAATCTAGGCATTTTTATGTGGGAGGAAGCTTGTTAAGATTGAGTCATAGCAATTGTATTTTCAGAATGTTAGCAATGTGGGTAAAAAAATGACAAAGGGGAATGACTTCTTTACTCCTCTTTTAGTTTGTATGGTTAAATGGTCCCTCTGCTAAGAATGCTTACCACTTAAACCTTTCTGTGACATTGGCTTTGTATCTTAGCTACTTTAAGGTTTCCTCATACAGCATTGCAGGTCACTTCCACTCCTTGTACCTGTCCCTCCCCTTCACCCCCCTTCATAACAAGCATAACTGCTCCATTGTTCTGCCTCCAAAGAATTTTCTATAGGTTTTTTTTTTTTTTTTTTTTATTCTTCCAATTTTATTTTATTTTTTAAACTTTACATAATTGTATTAGTTTTGCCAATTATCAAAATGAATCCGCCACAGGTATACATGTGTTCCCCATCCCGAACCCTCCTCCCTCCTCCCTCCCCATACCATCCCTCTGGGCCGTCCCAGTGCACCAGCCCCAAGCATCCAGCATCATGCATCGAACCTGGACTGGCAACTCGTTTCCTACATGATATTTTACATGTTTCATTGCCATTCTCCCAAATCTTCCCACCCTCTCCCTCTCCCGCAGAGTCCATAAGACTGTTCTATACATCAGTGTCTCTTTTGCTGTCTCATACACCGGGTTATTGTTACCATCTTTCTAAATTCCATATATATGCGTTAGAATACTGTATTTATGTTTTTCCTTCTGGCTTACTTCAGTCTGTATAATAGGCTCCAGTTTCATCCACCTCATTAGAACTGATTCAAATGTATTCTTTTTAATGGCTGAGTAATACTCCATTGTGTATATGTACCACAGCTTTCTTATCCATTCATCTGCTGATGGACATCTAGGTTGCTTCCATGTCTTGGCTATTATAAACAGTGCTGTGATGAACATTGGGGTACACGTGTCTCTTTCCCTTCTGGTTTCCTCAGTGTGTATGCCCAGCAGTGGGGTTGCTGGATCATAAGGCAGTTCTATTTCCAGTTTTTTAAGGAATCTCCACACTGTTCTCCATAGTGGCTGTACTAGTTTGCATTCCCACCAACTGTGTAAGAGGGTTCCCTTTTCTCCACACCCTCTCCAGCATTTATTATTTGTAGACTTTTGGATCGCAGCCATTCTGACTGGTGTGAAATGGTACCTCATAGTGGTTTTGATTTGCATTTCTCTGATAATGAGTGATGTTGAGCATCTTTTCATGTGTTTGTTAGCCATCTGTATGTCTTCTTTGGAGAAATGTCTATTTAGTTCTTTGGCCCATTTTTTGATTGGGTCGTTTATTTTTCTGGAGTTGAGCTGTAGGAGTTGCTTGTATATTGGTTTTTATGTGTGTTTGCGTCACTTAGTCATGTTTGACTCTTTGTGACCCCATGGACTGCAGCCCACCAAGCTCCTCTGTCCATGGCATTCTCCAGGCAAGAAAACTGGAGTGGGTTGCCATCCCTTTCTCCAATAGGTCTTTATAACCTTTATCAAACTTATTGTTTTGTCTGTTAACCTGTCACTTCCACCTCCTTGATGACTTGTAAATGACTTAACCCTTCTAATAATAGAATTCAGTAAATGTTTGTTGAATAACTGTGTTAACTAGGTGAATACTGTGCCATTTATTTATTTAAGGGGATCCACGGATGAGTGAGAATCATCTTTCTTTTTGAGGAAAATAGGTGAGAGATCTATAAATCTTACTTCCCATTTATAAGACTTGCTTGCTTTTATGTAAACTGTTCCACTGTATATATGTACATATCTGAATTTTAAAAATCACTAAAACTCTGTTCTTTTCATGGGAAAGGAAGAGGTTTCTAGTTTTTATTTGAATGTTTGGATAATTTTACAAGCCTCTGTGATGCTGTCATCAAAAACAGAGCTTAATTCTTTTTATTCATAAGATATCATCTTCGTCCTTTGTCTATGAAACTCTGACTTTTTTTGACCAGTTTTTCTTCCTTTTTTTTCTATTAATGAGCATCTCCATCTCCTGAAGTCTTACTTTATGCTATATCCAGGACTAATTGGGTGGAATACATAGAGACTGCAGGGTTGGATGAGAATGGAGAATGATGCAGTTGGCTGTTCCTGGCAAAAAGATAGCCTGAGATTAGGGTGAATGAGAATGAACATGGGAGGGAAAGGTTGAGAATAGGGAGGGTAAAAGCCCAGGGTCCAGTGGTTCCTCTTAAATGTGCCTGCAGGGAAACAGTCAGATAAGTTGATGCTCTTTATTCTCAGTACAGTTTCTAGCTGTTTGCTTCAAAGTAGGTTAGAGGAGGAGCAAAGATCCTGTCTGAACTTGTCCTGACTGAGTAGTGTTTTCTGTAATTCCCAACCTGGTTACTGATTTACAAAAGTGGCTGGTTGTGTGACTTCCCCATCTTGAATTAGAGTAGAAATGCAAAGAATGTAGAGGCTGATTTTGAAAGGCACTAGGGAGGACTATCACAGTAATCCAAGTCTATGCCCCAACCAGTAACGCTGAAGAAGCTGAAGTTGAACGGTTCTATGAAGACCTACAAGACCTTTTAGAACTAACACCCAAAAAAGATGTCCTTTTCATTATAGGGGACTGGAATGCAAAAGTAGGAAGTGAAGAAACACCTGGAGTAACAGGCAAATTTGGCCTTGGAATACGAAATGAAGCAGGGCAAAGACTGATAGAGTTTTGCCAAGAAATGCACTGGTCATAACAAACACCCTCTTCCAACAACACAAGAGAAGACTCTATACATGGACATCACCAGATGGTCAACACAGAAATCAGATTGATTATATTCTTTGCAGCCAAAGATGGAGAAGCTCTATACAGTCAGCAAAAACAAGACCAGGAGCTGACTGTGGCTCAGACCATGAACTCCTTATTGCCAAATTCAGACTTAAATTGAAGAAAGTAGGGAAAACCACTAGACCATTCAGGTATGACCTAAATCAAATCCCTTATGATTATACAGTGGAAGTGAGAAATAGATTTAAGGGCCTAGATCTGATAGATAGAGTACCTGATGAACTATGGAATGAGGTTTGTGACATTGTACAGGAGACAGGGATCAAGACCATCCCCATGGAAAAGAAATGCAAGAAAGCAAAATGGCTGTCTCGGGAGGCCTTACAAATAGCTGTGAAAAGAAGAGAAGTGAAAAGCAAAGGAGAAAAGGAAAGATAAAAACATCTGAATGCAGAGTTCCAAAGAATAGCAAGAAGAGATAAGAAAGCCTTCTTCAGCAATTAATGCAAAGAAATAGAGGAAAACAACAGAATGGGAAAGACTAGGGATCTCTTCAAGAAAATCAGAGATACCAAAGGAACATTTCATGCAAAGATGAGCTCGATAAAGGACAGAAATGGTATGGACCTAACAGAAGCAGAAGATATTAAGAAGAGGTGGCAAGAATACACAGAAGAACTGTACAAAAAAGATCTTCACGACCCAGATAATCACGATGGTGTGATCACTAACCTAGAGCCAGACATCCTGGAATATGAAGTCAAGTGGGCCTTAGAAAGCATCACTACAAACAAAGCTAGTGGAGGTGATGTATAATATCATGTATGAAACGAGTCGCCAGTCCAGGTTCGATGCACGATACTGGATGCTTGGGGCTGGTCCACTGGGACAACCCAGAGGGATGGTATGGGGAGGGAGGTGGGAGGAGGGTTCAGGATGGGGAACACATGTATACCTGTGGCGGATTCATTTCAATATTTAACAAAACTAACACAATATTGTAAAGTTTAAAAATAAAATAAAATTAAAAAAAAAAAAAAAGAAAGCATCACTACGAACAAAGCTAGTGGAGGTGGTGGAATTCCAGTTGAGCTATTCCAGGTCTTGAAAGATGATGCTGTGAAAGTGCTGCACTCAATATGTCAGCAAATTTGGAAAACTCAGCAATGGCCACAGGACTGGAAAAGGTCAGTTTTCATTCCAATCCCAAAGAAAGGCAATGCCAATGAATGCTCAAACTACCGCACAATTGCACTCATCTCACACGCTAGTAAGGTAATGCTTAAAATTCTCCAAGCCAGGCTTTAGCAATATGTTAACTGTGAACTTCCTGATGTTCAAGCTTGTTTTAGAAAAGGCAGAGGAACCAGCGGTCAAATTGCCAACATCCGCTGGATCATGGAAAAAGCAAGAGAGTTCCAGAAAAACATCTATTTCTGCTTTATTGACTATGCCAAAGCCTTTGTGTGGATCACAGTAAACTGTGGAAAATTCTGAAAGAGATGGGAATACCAGAACACCTGACCTGCCTCTTGAGAAATTTGTATGCAGGTCAGGAAGCAACAGTTAGAACTGGACATGAAACAACAGACTGGTTCCAAATAGGAAAAGGAGTTCGTCAAGGCTGTATATTGTCACCCTGTTTATTTAACTTATATGCAGAGTACATCATGAGAAACGCTGGACTGGAAGAAGCACAAGCTGGAATCAAGATTGCCGGGAGAAATCTCAATAACCTCAGATATGCAGATGACACCACCCTTATGGCAGAAAGTGAAGAGGAACTCAAAAGCCTCTTGATGAAAGTGAAAGTGGAGAGTGAAAAAGTTGGCTTAAAGCTCAACATTCAGAAAACGAAGATCATGTCATCCGGTCCCATCATTTCATGGGAAATAGATGGGGAAATGGGAAACAGTGTCAGACTTTATTTTTCTGGGCTCCAAAATCACTGCAGATGGTGATTGCCGCCATGAAATTAAAAGACGCTTACTCCTTGGAAGGAAAGTTATGACCAATCTAGATAGCATATTGAAAAGTAGAGACATTACTTTGCCAACAAAGGTCCGTCTAGTCAAGGCTATGGTTTTTCCTGTGGTCATGTATAGATGTGAGAGTTGGACTATGAAGAAGGCTGAGTGCCAAAGAATTGATGCTTTTGAACTGTGGTGTTGGAGAAGACTCTTGAGAGTCCCTTGGACTGCAAGGAGATCCAAGCAGTCCATTCTGAAGGAGATCAGCCCTGGGATTTCTTTGGAAGGAATGATGCTAAAGCTGAAACTCCAGTACTTTGGCCACCTCATGAGAAGAGTTGACTCATTGGAAAAGACTCTGATGATGGGAGGGATTGGGGGCAGGAGGAGAAGGGAGCTACAGAGGATGAGATGGCTGGATGGCATCACTGACTCTATAGACGTGAGTCTGAGTGAATTCCAGGAGTTGGTAATGGACAGGGAGGCCTGGCGTGCTGCGATTCATGGGGTCGCAAAGACCCCATTCAGTCAGACAGGACTGAAGGACTGAAGTGAACTGAGGGAGGATGTATAAGAAATTATGGATTAAGCAAGTAGTACTTCGGTATAAATGAGATGATGATTTGGAAGTTTTTAGTAAACCTTAAAGGCTAACTCTCTGTGTGTTGCAGCATAGCTTCATGCAGGTAGGGATTCTTGTACATATTTGTAGTCATGGAAGATCTTCTAGGTTCTTTTCTAGCTCAGGCCTTACCCATATTTTATGGGTACCAGTTTAGCCTCTACTGTAATAAGATTGAAGGTCAAATAACAATAATTGAATGTATTTCAGCCTTACTTTTTAAATATTAAGAAATGATTGACACGAGTCTTAGTAAGTTAATCATAAGTTCATAAATTCCTTGGCTTATTATGATATGTCATATATGTCATCATGTGTTTGGTTTAGTAGTGTGTGCTGCTACTGAAATAAAAGATGTGAATTTTATAAGTTTTTATATTGTTTTTATATTAACAATTCTGGTTGTAGAATTTAAGTGTAATATATATAAAACATTACAAAAAGTACAGAAAACATAGAAAATAAACATATATAAAATATACCATAACAAACCCCAGGAACCTACCACCTGAATTTAATAGATATTAATATTTTTCCTTATTTGCTTCAGTCTTCTCTGTAAAACAGTGGAACAGGGTATGTGGTAAAGGCACACTTGCTCATGTACTTGTGTCTCTGGGGTCACCACTGTTCTCGATTCAGTTATATCACTGCCAAATACTAAAAACTTATGTTTTTTCTACAGGCATATGTATCCATAAACATATTTTTAATGTCATGCTGACTTCTTCACATGGTTATCCACATGGAAAACTGCACTAATTTTATAATTTTTATTTTATTCAGCATAATATTAAAAGTATAGAAAAAATATATTTTTGACAGAACTTTTTGCCCTAATAACATAAATTGAAGTGGCTTTTAAACTTTTTTGAATGTAATTGCAGAATGATAATTTTTTACATTGTGGCCTAATGCATGTTGCATACGCATGTATGTGTATGTAAAGCTGAAAAAGATTTCTCCAAACCATAGTTTCCTCTACTGTGTGTGATATACTCTATTTTCCAGGTTGGTCATTCTGAAATGCTTGTCCCAGGCTCAATAAATTGCTTTTATAATCTAATAATAGATTGCCATCCATGGTTTGAAAAACATTAGTAATCTAAAAAATTAGTCTTAATCTAAAATTAATACTGCCTTTAGTTTGCAAATAATAAAAACTTTTGTAGTTTAATAAATGTGCTTCAGATAGTAAGGTAGTGTGACTCAGCGGTAAAGAAACCATCTGCAGTTCAGGAGACACAGGAGATGTGGGTTCAATCCGTGGGTCAGGAAGATCCCCTGGAGGAGGAAATGGCAATCCACTCCGGTATTCTTGCCTGGAAAATCCCATGGACAGAGGAGTCTAGTGGGCTACAGTCCATGGGGTCACAAAGAGTCAGACACAACTGAGCAACTGAGCACTCGTATTAAAATAGCATTCTTCTGCAAGAGGTTTGATTACATTTATTTTGGCTAACTCATTCTGAATAGTTGTTTTCTATGAAAAATATCCATGCATGTCTAGCCATTTAATTAATTGATGTTAATTATTAATAGCTAAGTGTTTTAGAGAAAGCATCTTAGTCTTTGTATCTCCTTTCAGTCTGTCCTGACTGTGGTCTTCCATGAGTCCAGGAGGGCTGTCATGGCGTCAAGAACAGAAGGAGTTCTTGCTTGCCCAAAAACTGACTCCCAGCCCTGCCACCAACAGTCTGTGTATAAACCCTTAATAAGTCCTTTCTTCCTTGTGGGCCTCATTTCCTCACCTATTAAACAGAAGGTTTAACTAGCTCTTCTTAAAAGTAGGTTCATTCTGTGATATATGGGAGAACTTTGACCTGGGCTTCAGTTACTAAAATTTTATGAGAATATATCTGGTGTGAAAGAATAGGACTTTCTATTGAAATTGCTGGTTTTGAGGTTGCATTTGAGCCAGGGGTCAGCAGGTCATATTTGGTTTAATATGATTTTGAGACAGAAATGATTTTCCATCATAAAGCCTTTTCAGAGTAATCTGATGTCTCCAAGCTCTGCCTGCTTTTTGGTTTTATCATCTCTCAACTAGGGACAGGGCTGTGTGAATGTGTATGTGAACGTTCGTAAGTGCTAAGAATGGCAAAGGAATATTTCTGCATTCTGTTTTAATTAAATGTCCTTACAAACAAAACCAGAGCTGCAGGAAAAAAATCTGTAAACTCTGGTAAAAGCCCTGGAGGACAGGTTCTTGAGTCTTACACATGGCAGGCATCTGAGGCTTTGGGAACTTTGCTCTTTAATGTGAGGTACATGTTTGGAATAGAGTAAGGATATATCACCTAAGCCACACATCCTTAAACAGAACAGTATTTTTCATGACAAGAGTCCTTCATGTGTGTGTTTGCTTTAAGAAACAGTTTTAAATTACAGTTTGGGTGGAATGAACCTTTAAGACCATCTCTTCCTATTGGTGTCTAAAAAAATAGTCCAGGAAATACTCTGGGTGGCTGTCCCGGTGGAGGCAGTTAGTGGCAGATGCTTGGTTCCAAGGTTCTTACTGTCTTTTGGTTTGCGGATTCTTTTTAGGTATCTCTACATTTAGAGAAACCTAGAGAACCAGTTCTAACTCATGTGTGAAAGTGTAGACCCACTGAATGTGACTACATTTTAAGTAGAGATCTGCTCTTGCCTGAGGGGCTAATAAAGGTATGTTTTTCCCTGAGAGGATCAGGATAAACGTAAGTCTCTGGGAGAGAATCTGCTGAACCCCAGATGGCTGAGACATAAGCTCTGTGTGTGTGTGTGTGTGTGTGTCACTGCAGTACTTGCCCTCCCTTTATAGACATGGATTAGAATTTCCGGACCTCATCCTTAGGCCAGGATCTCACCATTATTTTGTTACTTTGTTGTACACCTGTACATGGCATTGAGCAGGTACTATCTGGATTTGTGTGAATGAAGACTTCTTACCAACTAATTACTCTTTTGTACATTGCCAGTTATAAAGTTGATCATCCTGAACTATAAGAATGGATTCTTTGAAGTCCTGAACAAAGCCTTTTTCTTTTTGTGTTGAAGCGCTACTAATGAGCTTTTCTGTCTGCCCTTCTCCATCCTCTGCAGTGTGCCGAGATTTTGCTGTCCTGGAGGACCACACCTTGGCCCACAGCCTGCAGGAACAAGAGAGTGAGTAATAGCCCCCTGCAAGCTCCTCCAGTTTTCTTTTTTAGTGGTAGCCTTGAGGCAGATTTCTTGCGGTGAGGCGGGGAGAAGACAGAGTCATCAGGCTACACCACCCATCATCCCAAGGGATCTGTCTAGGCAGGTGACACCTTGGTGAAGAATGCACTTTTCCGTGTTTTGAAGTGAGACAGCTGCTGGGGATGAGAAGACCGTTGGGTGTATCGGAGGAAAAGAGGGACTTGAGCCATTTCCTTTGCTTTAATGTTGTAGGAGGGATACAGTGGTTATATGTGGATCAGGAGTATATAGAAGGCTGGCATAAGAATAGGGGTCCAAATACCTTTACTTAGATTGGTAAAGATACCAATTGGTAAACATACCTAGTGGTATCTAGATTTAGAGTTTTCTGAATATTTATGTATGTAATTATGAAAAGTAAATCTAAGTTATATGTGTTATACAAAAGTACATATATGTGAACTTGTAATTTGTGTGTCAGTATAAAAATCAGGTGTTGAAAAATGTAGTTTTTAAATGAAGTGGCAACTTGTGGAACAGGAGGAGCACCGGCCCTGGCTTTAGATGGTTTGAGTAGAAGTTTAGGCACTGCCACTGCTGACCAAATACTCATGATTTAACCTTTCTGATTCTCTTTTTCCTTAATGAAAAGATGAGAATGCCAACTCCTGTGCTGCGTATTATGCAGCATTACTAAGTGTATACGTGGAAATGATGGCTGTGAAGTTCTTTTTAATTGAAAGGCTCTTCTTAAGTTTATTCTTAAGTTTATTACGAATAAGCCAAAGCATTGTAATTCCTCTCTCCAATCTTCTGTCCAGTTGAGCATCATTTGGCATCGAATGTTCAACGGAACCGTTTGGTCCAGCATGATCTGCAGGTGGCTAAGCAGCTTCAAGAGGAAGATCTGAAAGCCCAGGCTCAGCTGCAGAAGCGCTATAAAGACCTGTGAGGACTTGGGGAGTGGGAGAGCATTGTGCCAGGACTGGTTTTCAGGGGAGAGCACTTTCTGTCTGTCCCTTTGATTCCTTTCACTATTAGATTATAAATCCTACAGTGACGATCCCATAGTTTTTTTGATTTATAAAAATTGTCTTTGTTGTTGGGATTCCTTTGTAGGTTTTGGGACATGCAGTTTCTGGTAGGACTTAGCACTTTTCACTGATGGCTTTGAGCCATTTGGTCGAGCTCTGTGTCTCACTTTTCCTTAACTGTGCGATGGGAAAGTGATCTCTGTCTCCTCTACCTCCTGTGGTTTTGGGGGGAATCTAGCAAAATACTGGATGTCACAGAATTTTCTGAAGTCTACTGGGTTCCTTTACTATTTCCTAGTAATGTTTGTTGCTCTTATTTTCCTTGAACCCCTTGCCTTTTGGGGGAGGGGCATGCCACTTGACCTGTGGGATCTTAGTTCCTTGAGGGATCAAACCCATGCTGTAGCAGTAAAAGTGCCAAGTTCTAACCAGTAGACTGCCAGGGAAGTCAAGAACCCCTTGCTTTTTATATGGAGGCAGAATCTTTTGGAAAGTTCTGAATTGTACCCTCCGTTCACTTCATAACTTCAGTGTCTGACCAAAATTACTTCTCCATCTCCTCCTAAATAGAGAGATCATGTCTAAGGTCTGTTCCATCATAATGACTTTTTAAACTTCTTTTTTAATGTTTTGAAAGCTCACAGAATACATCTCTTCTTTGAGAGAGGTTCCTGTACTTCAATCTGTAGTGGTAGACTTAACTACAAAATCATTTTGAGAAGGAAGGAGTAAAGGAAGAGGTGAAGGGACCCTTCTATTTAGTTTATTTGTCTTATTTAAATAAACATGAGAGCCTATTACTTTTCCATCTTTGAGGAAGGGTTTTTCTGTTATTTGCAGAGAGGACTTTATTCATTATTTTATTCAGTTTTCTTATTTTGTTCATAAACATTCTTATTGACTCTTGCTAAATAAAATAACCCTTTCAACCATGAAAGGCACCAGAGAACACACATATGAATAAAAAATAGCCATTGTTTTTAAGGGACTCAGGGAAAAAACTCTGAGCACTTGCCAAAGTGACTTGAAAATTCATGAAGAATTCCATATTTTTAAAACTAGATTAATAAATACTTTTTTATCAGTTCAAAAAAGTGAGTGAATGAAAAGAGGATATAGAAATAATGAATGAGTAGATTTTTATTTTCAGTTCTGTGGTTTGGATGGTTCAGAATCCTATAATATTGTATCTATAATATGAAGTCATTAGATCCCAAAACTTTTGCAGCTAATAAGACAACATGAGAGGGCATGATTCACTGGTTAATAGTGGCAGGACCGGAAATCAGGTCTCCAGGTATCTTGTCCAGTAGTTTTCCTACTAGTGACCAAAACAGCTTGCCGTTTCCACTTCCGGCCTGCGCTCTCTCATGTGTTCCCTTCCCGCTTCCTGTCCGATGTGCACGTTCTACATGTACATACACATCCCTGTATGTGCGCCTGTCTGCTTTCATCTCCAACTGTCTATGTCCAAACATGTTGAAAAGGACCATTTCCTTATACAAACAAGAATAGTGTTCATCCCCTCACTTTTGTTAGAATAGAATGTGTGGATTTCTATTCCTCCAGAGAAGTTAGGATATTACCGCCACCCCCGCCCCCAACACTTTTCAGGTACCAAAGGCTGCTTTTAAACAGGGAGTATACAACCAAGACTAGATTTGTTGAATACTCTAAAGTTCAACTGGCAGGGCAAGAATAAAAGGGAATATTGGTTTAGCAAGTGAACTGCATGTGTAAGCCACAACTGTAGTTTTGTTCCAGCATCTTTTAGATACTAAGCTCTAAGCATATGTATATCGCTTCAGGTAACAACTAAAGGTTGTAAGGGCCATGTAAACACTGGCTCCCCAGCATTATCACACTCTATAGAGTTATAAGCTGCCTGTTAACTTTTCCTGGGTTCAGGAAGATCCCCTGGAGGAAGTCATGGCAACCCAGTCCAGTATTCTTGCTTGTAGAATCCCATGGACAGAGGAGCCTGGTGGGCTACATTTCATAGGGTTGCAAAGAGTTGGACACAACTAATGCAACTTAGTCTAGTCTGACTGTTCCTGAAACCTGAAACCAAAAGACCATCTCTGTGATACCCAAACCCCATTTCTTGTTGAAACTGCTGTTTCATTTGTGCTGTTTGTAAGGACATGTTTCTCCCCACAAAATGATGTGTCTGGTTTCTCCCAGCAAAGTATATTGTGGGGTTCTGAGTACAGGATGGAGATTTATTTAGTTTTGTGTCCTCAGTGTTGAGCATGGTGCCTGGATGACAGCACATGTTGCGTGAGTCCTTTTTGAATCCATGAATGCCAGTACAAAACAAAACTATGGGAGCAGCAGCATTACAACCTTTGGTTGCCTTAGTGGCCTGAGTGTTAAGAAAACTGACATGAGCCACAGAGGTTTCTCCTGGCACCTGAAGCTGTGGAATATACATCCACCCCCCCATTTTTAAAGTTTTATTGAATCTGAAAAAAATGTACTTAATTAAAAATATATAAAAATTGTTTTGAAGTCATACCACCACCTCTAAGTGACCACAGTATTACTGACATTTTAGTGAATTCACTCTTACTTTATGTGTACTTTGTGCATACTTGGATATTTGTGGATCTTATTCTCATAGTGTATATCTCCTTTGCAGAATCTTGAGGGACTGTGGTGGTGGTTTAGTCACTATGTCATGTCTGATTCTTGCAAGCCCACAGACTGTAGTCTTCTAGGCTCCTCTGTCCATGGAGTTCTCCAGGCAGGAATACTGAAGTGGGTTGCCATTTCTTTCTCTAGGGGATCTTCCCGACCCAGGAATTAAACCTGGGATATGATCATACAGAAAAGGCCAGGAGCTTTCCATTATAGTATCTGGGGATCATGTTCTGATTCTACCACTTATTTTCTCTGTGACCTTAGGGAAGTGATTTTACTACTCTGGGCCTCAAGTTTTTCTAGCTATAGGATGGGATGGTATTGACCTCTTTGCATCATTATTGTAAGGATTAAGTGAGATAAAAATATGCCCTGGCTCTTAGTGAGTATTCAGTAAATTGTGTTGTGGTTAGAAAAATCATTCCTTGTGTTCTCCATTCATGTTGTTTTCTCCTTTGTTTTTCAGTGAACAGCAAGACTGTGAAATTGCTCAGGAGATTCAGGAGAAGCTGGCTATTGAGGCAGAGAGACGACGCATTCAGGAGAAGAAGGATGAGGTACAACTTGTTTAATGCCCCTCCACCCCATGGAGGAGGGCTGCTCAGCTCTGACTCTCTGTGTTCACAGGCTCAGTGTAGGGTTGCTGGCCGGGCAGGAAAACTTTCCCCTTTTTGGGGTGCATTGTCCAAGGGTTGCCCCCTCCATGGACCACTGTTTATTGCCCTTTGGTCGTTGTTTAAGTGGTAAAATCTTAAAAGATGACAACGGTTAATTTGACAAAAGGTGTGAATTCGTTTCTGTAGGCTGCTGTAACGAATCACTACACGCATGGTGGCGTAAAACAATAGAACTTGGTTCTCTCACAGTTCTGAAGGTTGCATGTTGAAATTAAGTGTTGGCAGGGCAATGCTACTTACTAGGGGAGACCCCTTCTTTGCCTCCTCTTAGCTTCTGGTGGCTCTTGGCCGTCTGCGTTCCTTGCCTTGTGGTTGCATCATGTCAGTCTTTACCTTTGTTGTCACATGGCCTTCTTCCCTGTATCTTTTTGTCCTCTTGTTGTCTTGTAAGGACACCAGTCATTGGATTGAGGGCCCACCCTAATAGAGTATGATCTTCTCTTAAATAATTCTGCCTGAAAGTCCCTATTTTTAAATAAGGTCATGTTCTGAAGTTCTTGATATAAATGAATTTTTAAGAGATAATTCAGCTCCATACAAGATACCTGCCTATGGGTTATTCCCACAACTTTAGGGAGAGCAAACCTTGAATGTAGCCTGAACAGGAGTCATGGACTGGTCATTGGTCTCCCTCTTTTTTGTTAGTGGGTTCACTTTCCTATGATACCCTGCCTCAAAACAGTGATCTATTTAATTCTGTATATATTTTTAAATTATATTGTCTTTAAGCTGAAAATGACTAAAATTAGCAGTAGTATATGGTTTGTAAAAAGACTTGAATTTTACTTACTGATCATTGCTTTTGTGTTATATTTTCAGCATTTCTTAAAAACAGTTCCTTTTTCATTGTGTTGACGCTGTGTCTGCTTTTTTAATACCTATTCTGCTATTCGTGACCCTTGTCTTAACTTATAATAAAGAAAAAAAATGATTTATCATTTTTAATAGTAGAATGACCATATGATATTTTGTGTACTGAGAAATTTTGTGTACTCTCCTGGGCACACTGGCACATGCAGTCACCCTATTAAATAAATATTTCAGGGTTATTAGTGAACCAGTCTGCATCTTCTCTTTCTCCTACTGAGCCACTCTATTACTCTGGAACTCCTTGTTCAATGCCAGGCAAGTGTGAGACACCTGGTGTGAGTTTATTTAGCTATTGTTTCAAGAAACAAACCATGATTATGTGATGATCAGAATTGTAAGTAAAAAAGAGGGATTCCTTTTCATCCTTCTGTTATCACACAGGAGCTCTTTCTTACTGCAGGATGTGTTGCTTCTCTATAGTCAAGACTTCCTTGGAGATGAGTCTGGAAGCTGAAAGAAGTGATTATGTTTTATAGACAGGAAAGCGTCTATTTTAAAAATCACAGAGTAATGAAGTTGGCTTCTTATAAATGCTCCTGGTGTCCTATAATATTTTTTCTTTCCGTTCAGGCAAAAGCAGTATTGGGGAAAACAAAATACTTTATTTTATGCCTGTGGAATCTAAATAGCAATCACAATAAATAATCTCATTGTTATACTATATAAAGTATACAGTGTTGTGAATAACTGCATTTCTCAGATGAAGAAATTAAGTGTTTAAGAAGTATATGAATGACTGGTCCCGGCTATAGTAAGATGCCAGAGAAATGTCTCTGCAGTTCTGACTGCCTCCGACCTGGGTATACTGTGACACAACACGGAACACATAAACTATGGAGTTTGAATCTTATCTGTTTAACTTTTAGCTGAGACTTCCATCGTCTCATTTAGCCATGTAGCCCCTCAGGTTCCAAACTAAAGAAGTCATGATAACTCTACATTACCCTAAAGGGCTGCTGTGAAGTTTAAAATCATGTATTTAAGGTCTGTGCTACATATTAAGTTAATAGTTGTTCTTTCCTTTTTGCTTTCTTGCCCGGTGTTTCCCCCACCATTCTCCCTTTGTAACAACTCTGATTTGTGCTGAATTAAAAGGTGGGGGTGAAATAAGCAGAGTTAAGTGTATTCCGATATGGTATGATTTGAGGAATCTTTAGGGGTTTTCTTGCCTTTGCAGGCCTCCTGTTACCTCCACTACTGTTTGACCTACTGAAATGTTTCCCCTTGTCCAGTGCAGTGGAGAGATGAGATGAGAAATCTAGTTGTGGAGGTTTAGTGAGACTAGCCTTTAAAAACTCAAGACTTTTTTTTTTTTCCAGACGTTTTTGACTTTTCGCTGATGCTTTAGTTTAGAATATGGCTGTCCTATCAAGAGATTCTTTAATTGTAGAAAACTGTGACTTCCAGCTGACTAGACTGTTTTAATATTAAATAAAAATTTGCATTATTCAAGTTTGATGTTGAAGGATGTATGATAATGCTTATTTGTTTATTTTAGTCCAAGGCACCTCATAGGGGAGACCGAAACAACAGTGCTAATTTTTCTGATCAACATTGCATCACCTGTTACTCATCAACTGTCCGGATTCTTTGTTTTGTTTTGTTTTTCCTCTCTCTGTGCTCTTCTGCTTCCTTGTAGAGTCTGCTTAACTAATAAGTTCTTACCCAGCAGCGGGGCTTTGGAAAACTCCTCTCTGAATTTTCACCCAGATCTCTTTTTACAGATTTTTGGAGTCAACTCTCTTTTGTAGCTTATAATCATCCAGAACAACCTAATGTAGAATTCAAGGTCCTTTCCTCTTGGGATAGATACTTTTTTCTGAACAACATTGTTCATGAGAAGTAGAGTTATACAACTTTCTGTGGGTGAATTAGCATGTCTAACTTTGTTGTTGTATAATATTATTGTGTTTTTTAACAGAGTACAAATGTAGGCAGGTAGCATTTCCATTGGGGAGACAGATGTAGAAGAGTTTAAAAAGATCTGTATTCTTACCACCACTGTGGCCCCTTCCCTTCCTTCTTCTTTTTCCTCGTTCCCTCCTCTTTCCTTCCTTGCTGTCTTCCTTGCCTTTTTTTTTAACTCTTACGTGGTGTCTTGAATATCGTAGTAGTAGCATTTCTTTCCTGGCGCCCTGTTGAAGGAGCATGTACCCTTTGTAATACTGGACTGAGTTTATGGGAGTACTTGCCTCATAATCACATGAGTTTGTGGTTAATATGGGTGGACAGATTTTATTGGGATCTTTCTCTTTGGTCACAGGTTTAGCATTTGTCAGTATTGTTTAATCAAGCCAAGAAATGTGTTTTTAGTTGATTTAATTTAGTTATTCTTAAATAACTAAAAAAATAAATAACTAAAAATCCTTAAATAGCTAAAGAGAGTTCCAGAAAAACATCTACTTTTGCTTTATTGACTATGCCAAAGCCTTTGACTTTGTGGATCACAACAAGCTCTGGAAAATTCTGAAAGAGATAGGACTACCAGATCACCTGACCTGGGAAAATTTCCTGAGAAATCTGTATGCAGTTAGAACTGGACATGGAACAACAGATTGGTTCTAAATCGGGAAAGAAGTACATCAAGGCTTCTTGTCACCCTGCTCATTTAACTTATATGGAGAGTACATCATGCAAAATGCTGCGCTGGATGAAGCACAAGCTGGAATCAAGATTGCCAGGAGAAGTATATCAATAATGTCAGATACTCAGATGACACCACTCTTACGGCAGAAATAAGAGCCTCTTGATGAAAGTGAAAGAGGAGAGTGAAAAAGTTGTCTTAAAACTCAACATTCAGAAAACTAAGATCATGCTATCTGGCCCCATTACTTCATGGCAAAAGATGGGAAAACAATAGAAACAGAGAGACTTTATTTTTTGGGCTCCAAAATCACTGCAGATGGTGACTGCAGCCATGAAATTAAAAGACGCTTGCTCCTTAGAAGAAAAGCTATGACTAACCTAGACAACATATTAAGACAGTATATTAAAAAGCAGAGACATTACTTTGCCAACAAATGTCTGTCTAGTCAAAGCTGTGGCTTTTCCAGTGGTCATGTATGAATGTGAGCGTTGCACTATAAAGAAAGCTAAGTGTCAAAGAATTGATGCTTTAGAACCATGATGTTGGAGAAGACTCTTGAAAGTCCCTTGGACTACAAGGAGATCCAGCCAGTCCATCCTAAAGGAAATCAGTCCTGAATATTCATTGGAAGAACTGATGCTGAAGCTGAAGCTCTAATACTTTGACCACCTGATGTGAAGAGCTGACTCATTAGAAAAGACCCTGATGTTGGGAATGATTGAAGGCAAGAGGAGAAAGGGATGACAGAAGATGAGATGATTGGATGATATCACTGACTCGATGGACATGAGTTTGAGTAAGCTCCGGGAGTTGGTGATGGACAGGGAAGCCTGGTGTGCTGCAGTCCATGGGGTCACAAAGAGTCGGATGTGACTGGGTGACTGAACTGAACTGAACTTATTCTTAAATAAAACTCTTAACTACTTTGTGTATATGTGAATATTGATTTGTATATGTGAATATTGATTTATATATGTGCCTTTGAACCTAGGTATAAATATGTGTGAATGTGAAACTATTTTTAGGGAAAGCCTTTTTTTTCCCCTTGAATAAATAGTATCATGGCCAACCATGTAATGAAAAGTCTGTGGCACTAATCCAACAATTTGGAGCCATTTATAATGTGAACTATTCAGGGATGAACTTAGTAACCAATTTACATTAAAAATTAATCTAGTGTGAGCCATGGTACTTTTTCATAGCATTCTTAATGTGACTAGAAATTCATGGTCTAAAAATATATTTATGTAAATTGGTAGTATCTAGAAAATAGCTCAGGTAGTAATAATTTAAGCTACTTATTTTTTTCACTATGTTGTGGCACTTTAAAAATAAGTTTACACATACATAGCCAGACAGGGGGAGTGAGTGGGAGGCCTCTGGTTGAGAAAATTCTTCTCTCCTTTTATCCTAGTTATATTGGTGTTTTTACAGCCATGAATTTGGTACTGTCCTGTTTTTCTGGTCTTACAGAGTGACCCTTTTGGGATTATACCTGATTTGCATTTCCTACTGAGTTAGATGTTAATATAGTAATTGCTAGGTAATAAAAAAGTTTAGCAATCTAATGGAATGGCTTTCCTTTTTTTTGTTCTTCTGATAGTCATTTGACAGTCACATTTTCACATCTCCCTTAGATTGTCTTTATGCCCAAGATTTTCTCATTTTGAATCCCACTGCTATTATGATAGAGGTGAAAACCTTAAGGGAGAAGTAACCCTGATATATAAAATTGTATAAACCATAAAAGTACCCAAAGGGATCCAACAGTTCAGTAATTTGTCTTCTATTTGAGAAAGTTGCATGGGGCTCCTCTGCACCTTACTGTGTGAATGTCTGTCTTAGAGCAGTCATCTTTGCATGTCTTACATTATGTTAATCATTTTGCTTCTAGCACCTAACAGACAAGGACATTAATGATAATGACCATGTATCTTATTTCTCTGTAGGAGGTCTCTAGCAGAATATGTGAGCCATTGAAAGGAATTGGTGAATCTGTTTTCTTGACATAGCATTCCTGTAGCATTCCAGGAATCCTTTTTTTGTTTGTTTACCTTTGTTTTTATTTATTTATTTTAATTGGAGGGTAATTACTTTACAATATTGGTTTTGCCATACATCAACATGAATCCACCACAGGTGTACACGTGTTCCCCATCCTGAACCCCCCTCCCACCTCCCTCCCCGTACTATCCCTCTGGGTCATCCCAGTGCACCAGCCCCAAGCTTCCTGTGTCATGCATTGAACCTGGACTGGTGATTCATTTCATATACGATATTATACATGTTTCAATGCCATTCTCCCAAATCATCCCACCCTCGCCCTCTCCCACAGAGTCCAAAAGACTGTTCTATACATCTGTGTCTCTTTTGCTGTCTCACATACAGGGTTATCGTTACCATCTTTCTAAATTCCATATATATGCATTAGTATACTGTATTGGTGTTTTTCTTTCTGGCTTACTTCACTCTGTATAATAGGCTCCAGTTTCATCCACCTCATTAGAACTGATTCAACTGTATTCTTTTTAATGGCTGAGTAATACTCCATTGTGTATATGTACCATAGCTTTCTTATCCATTCATCTGCTGATGGACATCTAGGTTGCTTCCATGTCCTGGCTATTATAAACAGTGCTGTGATGAACATTGGGGTACACGTGTCTCTTTGAATTCTTGTTTCCTTGGTGTGTATGCCCAGCAGTGGGATTGCTGGATCATAAGGCAGTTCTATTTCCAGTTTTTTAAGAAATCTCCACACTGTTCTCCATAGTGGCTGTACTAGTTTGCATTCCCACCAACAGTGTAAGAGGGTTCCCTTTTCTCCACACCCTCTCCAGCATTTATTGCTTGTAGACTTTTGGATAGCAGCCATTCTGATCGGTGTGAGATGGTACCTAATTGTGGTTTTGATTTGCATTTCTCTGATAGTGAGTGATGTTGAGCATCTTTTCATGTGTTTGTTAGCCATCTGTATGTTTTCTTTGAAGAAATGTCTGTTTAGTTCTTTGGCTCATGTTTTGATTGGGTTGTTTATTTTTCTGGAATTGAGCTGTAGGAGTTGCTTGTGTATTTTTGAGATTAGTTCTTTGTCAGTTGCTTCATTTGCTATCATTTTCTCTTATTCTGAAGGCTGTCTTTTCACCTTGCTTATAGTTTCCTTTGTTATGCAGAAGCTTTTAATTTTAATTAGGTCCCATTTGTTTATTTTTGCTTTTATTTCCAATATTCTGGGAGGTGCGTCATAGAGGATCCTGCTGATATTTATGTCGGAGAGTGTTTTGTCTATGTTCTCTAGGAATTTTATAGTTTCTGGTCTTACGTTTAGATCTTTAATCCATTTTGAGTTTATTTTTGTGTATGGTGTTAGAAAGTGTTCTAGTTTCATTCTTTTACAAGTGGTTGACCAGTTTTCCCAGCACCACTTGTTAAAGAGATTGTCTTTTCTCCATTGTATATTCTTGCCTCCTTTGTCAAAGATAAGGTGTCCATAGGTGTGTGGATTTATCTCTGGGCTTTCTATTTTGTTCCATTGATCTATATTTCTGTCTTTGTGCCAGTACCATACTGTCCAGGAATCCTTAACTCTGCCTTTACTTATGTTCACAGCTTCCCATTTTCCAGAGTTGAGTGTTATTTTAATAAATGTGTTTACTTAGAAAGTCTTCTGTGAGAGGAGAGGAGGGAGCCTTAAGAGGGAGCAGATATATGTATAATGATGGCTGATTAGTTGTATGGCAGAAGCCAGCACAACATTGTAAAATAATTTTCCTCTAACTAAAAAATAAATTAAAAAAAGAGAAAGTCTTCTGCACAACAGTTATTTCTGCATATTAACCCAAAGTAAGTCTACCTGATTAATATTATTAATTAAAAAATAATTGAATGTGACCTCAGAAGGATTTTGGAGTTCTTTTAGATTTGTTTTTTCCCCAAGTTATATTTTGTCAAACACTAATTTAGTAAGGTTTATATATATGTATATATTTTATGTAACAAAAAGACTTATGTCACAAAATAAATTTGGAAATTCTGGGGTTGCAAGAAGATAACATTACTTTTCTTTCATTAGAATGTTAACATGAGCTAATATGTTTAGAGAATTAGATATAATACATGTTTTCTGTTGAATGTTTTTTATTTTTTGGTGAACTTTTGATACCAGTGTTCTCAGAAACAGGTTGGGAAATGCTGTTATAGACCAACCTTTAACAGGAAGGAAGCAGAGGATCAAGGAGGTTGTTTATGTCAGGGATGACTAAGCTGCATCCAAGCATGGTGACTAATAATTGCTGTCTTTAGCTTGTTTCAGGGGAGATTTTTTTTTTTTAATTGAAATCACCTAACTAAACCCACTGTGCAGTAATGTTGGAAAGCAGGGAAGAGAGCTGACCTGGCTGAGCCATGGTTTATAGTATAACAGCAGATTCCCGTTGAAATCCTTTTTCCTTTCCCACCTTAAGTACAGCTAGCTGTTCTTGTCAGCCAGAAGAAGCTTACTCATAAAAAAGGAGCTGAGATGTTAAAAGAACAAAGGTTTGAGTGCTGAGATGCATGACACATTATGATTATTATTTTTCTACTTGGTTAAAAGCACTCCTTTTGACCATCTAATACATTGTACAAAATGGGTATCACTTTGTTTCTCTTTGGTTCATTTTTGGCTCTTCACATTGAGAAAGTGCCCTATTACTATGTATTCATTAGGAATAAATTTGATAGTAGGAAAGCAATTATAAAGTCCCTTGGAGGGCAGTTTAATAACTTTGGCTGACAGTTGGACCTGGTAGTTTTCCTCTATATTTTTATTCAGTTACATAAAGGGAGACTTTTGTTTTCAGGAAAACAAACCACTTAAGAAAATGTAGTGTTGGGTGTTTAGTCAACATGACAACTCAGGGAAGTGTTTACATTTTCTTCCTACTTTCATAGTAAGATGTATATGGATTTAGGAAATTCTGAAATAGATATTAGTGTGAGGAGAATAAATTATCTTGTCACACCCCTCCGTAACTGGTTACTTGATTGTAACGCATAAATGTAATGAACCTGGCACAGAGGAGGGCACCCAGTAACATTTCCAGATTATTACAGTGTGTGTTGGGATGTCAAGACATTTGACTTTTAAGGTTCACTAGCTCAGACTCTTCATTTTACAGATAAAGAATTTAGGCCCAAAGAAATTCATTTTAATAGTTAATGTTTTTCTTCCAATGTCTCTGAAGCATCTCTGACTTGAACTGGAACTTACCAAATATATGTATATATTTACACAGTTTCATGAGAAATTTCCAGCATAGAAGTCAGTTACAGAATATATGTTAATAATATAAATTTGAATTTAAGCCTATTTCGTGAACATTAAAAGCTATGTACGTGGATGTGTGTGTGCTTACATGCATGCTCAGTCACTCAGTCGACTTTTGTCCGACTCTTTCATAGTTTGTAGCCTGCCAGGCTCCTCTCTCCATGGAATTTTCCAGGCAAGAATACTTGAGTGGGTTGCCATTTCTTCCTCTAGGGGATCTTCTTGACCCAAGGATCGAAGCCAAGTCTCCTGCATCTCTTGCATTATCGGGTGGATTTTTTACTGCTGAGCCACCTGGGAAGCCTTCCAAGAATACTGATAACCTCTGCTAATTCATCTAGCCTCAGCATCCAACTTTTTTCTACACTGATATAAGAGAAAATTAAGTCATTCAGATGAATTTTATTTGCCTTGCAGTCTTAGTATATTCTTCATTTGACTTATTCAGAAAAATGCAGAAAGAATGGTGATTAATTCTTGCCTCAGAAGTAAGCCCCTCAGAACTGCCTGTGATTTTTATTACCATTTGTATCAGTGAGTACTGTTGCCATATTTGTAAGATCTTTAAGAACCTAGTAACATCTAGGGATATTCTTTTTTAAAAAGTATACATAAACAAAGTTTACGTGCTATTTTATTGGACCTTTTATAGAAATAATCTTCAAATTCCAAACTCTATCTCCAGCTCAAAATCTTTAGGAACTTTTCACCCCTTACATTATAGACCAGACTTTTAACAATTGACCTATAAAGGGTGCCTAGCATCCAGCCTCTGTCTGTTAAACCTCATCTTTCTCTAACACCCCACATACAGTGTTCTAATTGGACTATTGGTTGTTTTCTAGAGTGATGCCCATTAAAATATTTATAACTTTGCTCGTGTTGTTCTCAGCAAAGAATATCTTCCCTTGCCTGTTGGAATCCAGTTCTTTGTTTAAAACCTAACATTAATGCAAAGCCTTGAACTAATTCATATAAGCAGAAGTAGTATTCCCTTTTTTCTGCACTCATAGACATTTTCCCCCTTTTTTCTGAGGCATTTACAATTTGATTGTGTTATAGTTATTTGTGTATTGCTTTGTTTTCAAAGTGGGGTGGTGATTTTTTAGGGGATGAAATCAGAATGTTATTTGCCACTCAGCAGCTGCTGAAAACTTGCCTGGAGATGGAGCATAGGAGAGACAGGAGGAGGACTGTTTTCTGTTTTGTTTTTTTTTAAGTAAGACAGCCATCCTCTAATGCAAAGTTAAATCACAATCAGTTGAAAGATTCTTTAAAAAACTTTTTTTAAATGGAATGAAATCAGTGTATATATACATTACTATATATAAAATAAACAGCTAATGGGAAGTTAATGGAGCTCAATGTAGCAGTCTGTGACAACCTAGAGGGGTGGGGAGGAGGTTCAAGAGTGAGGGGACATATGTCTGCTTGTGGCTGATTCATGTTGTTGTATGGCAAAAGCCAACACAACATTGTAAAGCAGTTATCCTCCAATTTAAAATAAATTTTAAAAAAGGTTATAGATTATGGCAGTCTTCCTCATTCAGACTTAGTGAATCATCATCTTGGAAAAAGGGCCCATAAATATGTATTTTAAAAATTCTGTTCCATAACCAGTTTTAGGAATAGTATATGGATATCTTCAGGTTGAGTTAGATTTAAATTTAGTTAAAAAACCTTTCTCCCTCATCTGTATCTTGTGCGCTTCCTGTTAAGCAGTCGTCTTTGACATTTGGACAATGTGAGCATAATACCAGAAGGTCTAGAAGACCATAGGCAGAGCCACAAAAGCCTGGGAGTGGAATGTCAAACCACTGACCAGTAGGGTTACTGTATGGCGTTTGTTCTTTCTCTGAAGTATTTATTTTTCTTCTCTCTGTATTTGCAGGACATTGCTCGACTCTTGCAAGAAAAGGAGTTACAGGAAGAGAAAAAGCGAAAGAAACACTTTCCAGAGTCTTCTGGAGTCAGTGCTTATGGTGATAGTTACTATTATGAAGATGGAGGTAACAATTCCTGTCTTTAGACTCAGTTGCAAGACACTCTTTAAATTTGTCTGTAGTGACTCTAGGGCCCATTTAGATTGTGGTGAAATTTTATCTTATCTAATGAATCCATCTGTTCTTTAGATGGATGACCGGAGTCATTTTTATGGCTGTAAAATGTGAATATAGTTTAGCAAAATCTGACATGTGTTCTTTTGCATTGTTGCTACTTAGAATGTTATATTACATTCTAAGCACATAAACTAGGGTATGGAAAAATGGCAAATGAGTCTCTGCCTCAAGGAAATCTGGGCAGTACTGTTTGAAGCCTCGAAGTAGCATAAATAATAAAGGAGGTACAGCATTTATAGATTACTGGATACCAAAGCTTTTTTCCCATGCCTCTTATCTTTTAAACCTAGGCCAATGGATTATCCTGCTGGTGACAAAATTGAATATTATGATTTTCTGTTGAGGTTTCGCTTTTGATGCTTTCTTTGCTATTTCTACCATATAGAAAGTTTTCTGAGAGAGAGAGATCCCTTCTCTAGTGCCTGCTTCTGCAGTGTGGTGGTGGTGTGGTGGTGGTGGAAGCACTTGTGGTAATGGTGATTCTTTATCTTAAAAGTGTGTTGGGAAATGAGTATTTGCAAGTATTATTTAGTTCTTTTTAATGACATGTCAAAGGAAGGCTATTTCCTATAGTTTAATTTAGTGTCAGTATTTAACTGTAGTTCAGCTTGGAGACCATGTGCTGTGCTGTACATAGTCGCTCAGTCGCATCTGACTCTTTGTGACCCCATGAACTGTAGCCTGCCAGGCGCCTGGAGATTGCCTGGGGATTCTCCAGGCAAGAATACTGTAGTGGGTCACCATGCCCTTCTCCAGGGGATCTTCCCAATCCAGGGATCCAACCCAGGTCTCCCGCATGGCAGGTGGATTCTTTACCCTCTGAACCAACTTGGCTTCTGTGGTAGCTCAGTTGGAGACCATATTTAGGATACCAAATACCAACCAAATAACATCTAAAGGCAGCTTCTAGAGAATAAAGATTTTAAGATGAGTAATCCCCAAGGCCCCTGAAAATTAATTATCAGTTGCTTTTCTATAGTATCATAAAACGTAAGTAGGTATTTTTCTTTGGTGAGTAGAATGAAAAGTATGTGTATGTAGATAATAGGATTATTATAGTTGAGTCTTCCAGTCACATTGTTCTAAATCTTTCAAAATGAGTAGAGCTCAACTCTAACACAATTAGTAAGCAGATTGATTCTCTACTTGTGGCTCGGTGTGTTCTTCCACATGCGAAATGCTCAACTCTTTTTTGATAGCCATTTTCCTTAACCTGTTTTTTTTAATAAAATGATGTAATACATCATTCAAGAAGAAAAATTGCCAGTATTTTTCTGTACTAGAGATCAGAAGGTAAAGAGTTACTCATCAGCTTTAATTAAAATCTTAGAGATATGATCTAGTGTTTTTTTGTTTTTTTGTAATTCTGCCAGAAGGCACGTTCATTGCAGATAAAAATATAACCATTCTAAACTTGAATCTAGAAACATTAGGGTGGTAAATAAGTACACTAAAGTACTGATTTTAGCAATCCTCTTTTAAAACCTGTCACTTACTTGAATTGGGACTCAAACCTGATGGTTTTGACCAGAGTATTGTCATTGTGATTTATTTCTGTAGACATTCAGTAGATTTTCAGGGACACCTAAATTTTTTTAAAAATTTGCATTTAATGCTTTTGTAAAGTTACAGAGAATGCTGTATGTGCTTTTCTTGGAGTTGGGGCGGGGGGATTGGGAATAGGATCTAGGGATCTCCTGAATGTGTACCTGTAAAGTAGTGTTGGAATTTCTCTTCAGTTGTGTTGTTGCTGGGAGATGATACATTGCTGAACATGTGATCTTCGTTTATATGCCTTTGAGTTAGACCAAGGTGAGTTCCACAGAAACCACATTGTAGTCCACCTGACGTTTACAAAGCAGCTGTATGTTCTTTGCAGTGGTCCTTTCCCAACACATAAGGGATATTCTTGAATTGTACTTCTCTGCCTTTGCGTGCAATATAATTTTTGTCTTCTTATATAATAATCACAGTGAATCATTATGGAAATGGTCGCTTTAGCTTTAATTTTACTTAAACTTTAATAAATTAATCTTTAAAAAGTAATCATTTATAGATTTTCTACAAATCTGGAATTATCCAAAACCCCTATCAGATTTATATCAACTGAAATTGTATATCTTATTTATGAAGCCATGTTTCTCTTTCAAAGCCCCTCACCTGTATGGCTGGCATATTAGAGGTTTTTTTTTAAGTCATTGTCTTTGGAGTCATTAGACCTTGATTCAAGTTACATCCCTTCCTTAGAAAAATTGTAATATTAAGAAAGTTATCCACTATAATCACTGTAATCCTTTTTCTCATCTGTAAAATGGAGATTCTAAAAATATATCCTTCACATGGATGTTGAAAAGATTAAACAATAGAATTTTTGTGAAGACTTATTAAACTCTAAAGTGTTATTATTTGTACATATATTAATGTAAAGCGGACTTCCCTGGTGGCTAAGATGGTAAAGTGTCTGCCTACAATGCGGGAGACCCAGGTTTAATCCCTGGGTTGGGAAGATCCTCTGGAGAGGGAAATGGCAACCCACTCCAGTACTCTTGCCTGGAAAATCCCATGGATGGAGGAGCATGGTAGGCTACAGTCCTTGTGGTCACAAAAAGTCAGACACGACTGAGTGACTTCACGTTTCACTTTAATGCAATGTGTGTATTAAATATTTGGTCTGTCCAAACAAAAATCATTTTGTTTTGAAAGACAAACATGGAAGAATACAAAATGTTTGCAAATATATTTGTGTGTGTGTATATATATATATATATATATACACACACACACACACACATATATATGTATATGTATATACATATATGTATGTATTGCCTGTAAGGAAGTTAATTATATTTGCCAAATAACTTGGTCTCAAAAAATATAGACGTCTCAGTCCTTAACTGGACAGGGTTTTAAAGGATTCAAACATTCTTCCATCCGTGTCTTCTTTTTTGCCTCAGGTTTAAAGATATCACAAGTGATCACAATAAATATTTTTCCCTATCAACTCTGTGAAAATGTAGTAATAGCCCTGTTCTAATTGTTGCAACACACTTCCCTAAAGTACAACTGTTAATATCTGTTAACATATTAAAAGAAGTAAAAGTAAAACAATCATGACTTCACAAGTCGATGTTAAAAACAAAACCTTTCTTTTCTCTGTGTGGGTTTATAGGCAGGCTTCACTCCTGCAGTTTTCTGTGGGAACATTGGTATTAACACTAAACCATTGTTTCCTCCTTGTGATCATCCTTTAAGTAGCTGGTCAGTATTTTGTTAATTCACAGCAGTAGTAAATAGATTCTTTGTCAGTTGTCAAGATACATTTAAAATAATAGTTTGTGTAAAGCATACTTTTTTATTACAGACAGTAATTGTCTGTTTCACTTTTGCTTTATGTAAAAAATAAATTCTATCATAAATTATGAAGATAAATACCTCTACAGACTTTTTAGAAGACAGGTTTTAATTTAGATGTCGTCTTTGAAGCAAATGTTCTTTTCTTCTGGAAAGCTCAAGAAGAAACCATTTAGAGTTTTGAATACAAGCTTTTTTTGCATCATTGATGCATTTAAGACATATCCATATCTCCCCTTCCTGTATTCCTTCACTAGATTAACAAACATTAACAAAAGCAAAGAGCCCAAAACCAAACCAAACAAACAAAAAAACCCTGATAACTAAGGAAAGGTATGGTTATTTATTTTTTCTACATCCCATCCAGTTGCAAGAGCTGCTTCAAATGCAGTTCAGCAAGTGACTAATTCCAATGGGGAATCTTGGCTGTTTTAGCAATTTTCCATGGAATTAGGATTTCTTTTTGTTATTTCCCCATTATAGTAAAAATCTTTGGAAATGTTAAATATGCTCTTGGAATATGCGTTTTTAATTCATTTCCTTTGTTTTCATAGTTTTTCTAGTTCCTAAAAAAGACCTGACAACAAAGCACCATGTATGTGCTGTTTCTCTAGTTTCTGTTAAACTTAGGGACTTGTATATTTAGCACACGTTGTATTTCTATGTACAGAATACAGTATCATAAAGTTTTCTGAAATATGTTTAGGAATTGGCTTCTTTTTATGTATTCCGTTATGACATCTATTTTTAATTATTTTCCTCTGCACAGCTTCAAGTAAGATTTGAAACAGAGTCATCCAAAGATAACAGGGTCATTTACTCACATAAAATTCTCCTTTGCTCCCTCTTCTTCCACACTGAACTGTAATTTTTCTGGGAATGTTTTCTTTGGCCACCTAAGGGGAGAGGGTGGAGGAATACAAAATCTGTCTGTCTGGACCAAGTAGAAACTAGCAATATTCTGATCTAAATTTATTGTTATTTCCAATAAGAATATTTGAAAGTCTCTGACTGGAATCACAAAGTATAGTTCTTTTTCTATTTTTATAAGATTCCCTCATCTCTTACTTACCACCCTCCCCCACCATATACTAGTTCCAAATTGATTTTATAAATAGAAAAGAACACTTAATGACTGGAATTTTTGTTATTGGCAAATATTAAACTACTATGTTAATCCTTCCCTAATCATGATCAGACTCTTCTTTCAGATTTAACTTATTTCATTTAATTTCATTTTAGTTTTATTACCTTTTTGACTATGTACCTAGAATCCTTCATGTATGCACAGACCATTCTGGCAAATACTAATCCATTCGTTTCAGTTTGTTAAGCTGAAAAAATGGTCTTCTTCACTTTAAAATATATTAAGCTTGAGGCCTGTCTCCATCCTGTAGTGAGTTCATACTGAATCATTAAGTTAACCTGCATTTCTGTTTTTCACGTTCCTCCACCTCCGCTCAGACCAGCCACGGTCAAGGAGGGCAAGGGAGTTGGGTTCAGGAAGCTCAAGGCCTTGTAGACTCCAACATGAGGAAAAGACTGTGAAGCACAGGAGGGAGAGACCCAGACATCCACAGGAGAACTTGGGAGAACCGGAAGAGCATTGTGCATCAGAGAAACCTCCGTCATCTTCTAGCTCGGGTCAAGTGAGGGACGATCCCCAAGGTAACACTGAGCCTGAAAGAAAACGCTGTGGCCACGAGAGGCTCCGGAGACCTCCCCTCCCCAAGATCAGCGGTGAGGTGCTTCTGAGCACCGAATCGGATGACTGGGAGGCTCACTCTAGCCATCGAACTCGGAAGTGGGAAAAACAGTTCAGACAGCAAGACCAGCTCTCTCCCAAAACCTCACGGAAAGCGGGGCTTCCCTGCAAGGAAGCCGTTTATAGGTGGGACCATGGGCAAGGTGAGCACAGAGAGAGGAATCGCAGGCCCCGGACTCCTCCCTTCTCAGAGAGTGAGGAGCAGCTCCCACTCCGTGACACAGGTAATGAAGGCCAGCCTGGTCGGAAGTGCTGCTACTGTGTATATACATACAAACAAATGTATCTGTTAAGCACTGTAGACATGTCCTTTCTCTCTGGTTTATGCTTATGGCTTTGAAATAAATCCTGGACCGGGTATTATAAAAGGTATTTACTTAATCTCAAATCTCAAGAAGGAGAATATCTGTACCTTTTCCCTTCTGCCTTCTGCTTTCTAAGAGAATACACACTCCTTGCAAGGTTCTTCCAGCCCCACAGTTGCAGTGGAGGTACTCGTCCCAGGTACAATTTTTAATCTGCCAAGACCTTACATCAGAGATTCTGATACTAAAGCAGTGCTACTGAGTTTCTGATTTTGATTCCATGAACCCAGAAGGTCTAATGACACCACCTTCATAATATTTGCCTCCAAAGAAGACCTTCAGGGCTGGAAGTACTGGATTTTCTTCACCTCATCTTTCTCAGTTGTGAAGTGAGAGATGAGACAGGTGGTCTCTTAAGATAGTGTTTTCAAATAGTGAGCCTCTAGTTTGTTTTCATCAGAATCAGCTGGGCTATTTCCTAAAAATGCAGATTTCTGGATCTTACATGTGTTATCAATCCCTGGAGTGCAGCCTGGCAACTTGGGCTTGTTTTACCAGGAGGTGATTCTTATGTTCTTAAAGTTTGAAAACAGTTGTTTTGAGTTCCTTCCTGTGCTTTAACCAGCTTCAGCTCTACAGTTGGTGCTCTGAAGCACCAGTGTCAGGTAAGTTCTTGGTACTTACTTAGAAATGAGGTGAATGAGCCTCCCATTTCTGGCATCCCTGAGGCCCTACTCTGAAGTCCGTCACTGACACGATAATGTTCTCTCCATGCTTTTCTGGAAACTGCCACTGTGATGTTTTTCCATATGGCTGTACCACTACGAGTTGTAGCACTGGCTGTCTGATGTTTCAATTAGACTGTACTCATCTCCCTAGTTTTCTTTTGCTCTTATGGAATGTTTACAGAGACTCGGGTTATTGGGGGGAAAATACCAAGGAGGCGACTCTTCTTACTTCCTTCTATTTACTGTTGCCCCGCCAACCTCTGCTTCTGGTTTGGAGAGTGGTTTCTAGGTTGCAGGTTCATGTTGATTCTTTTGGTTCCCCCTATCATTTTATCTCTTCCTGCATGTTAGTCCTTTAAGTTTTTAAAGGACTTGGTGATAAAGAAAATGAAAATCCAGTTCAGCAAGTATCTATATGCCGCAAATCTTGCCTCAGGCTTTATGTTTAGGGGTAGATGCTTGGATCTGAGCCTCAAACAGTTCATGAGTCAAGCCGCAAAGGTGGATATGTAAACAAGCAATTGCAAATTCGGTATACTGTGAACAAAGAGCTCTGGGGCAATAGAGGAGGAAGTGATAAAATCTACCTGGAGTATGTTTTGTAAGTTACTTTATATCAGATTTAGAAAGACGTTGGAGTCCAAAAAGTCTCAGGGAGGAAGGCTGATTTCATCGACCTCTGTGTTTCTGAGTTTGTGCCTCCAACCCGCTAAGTGTGCTCTGAGGGCTGGTTAACCTCTATGGCTTTTTTAGTATGCTCAAGGGTATTTTAAACAGACTCAGAAAGGGTGGAAATAATATGAAAGAAACTCAGTGACTCACAAACCCTACTACTGGAGTTGTAGGCAAACGTTTTGTTCCTGTTATTTTAATAGCATAAGAGTTTTAAAACCAGTGTGACTAGGCAGTTACTCAAATGGCAACAACATAGCTGCTAGCATCTGTCATCTCATTTTCAGCTGACTTTGCAGATTTCACCTACAAAGACTTTGTTGGCATTTGATTTTGTGATCCACCCACCACCCTAGAATAGGTCAGAAGATTACATTAAAGTATAATTATGTACTGGTGTCTATTCTTGCTGTTGTAAAAGTTCTTAAAGTTGTTAGCATAGGCCAAAGTTTTGTTTAACCTAAAAATGAAAAAACCAGCAGGACAACAGAGAGCTAATTCTAAGAGCACTGGTTTGTGGTACGATCCATTGAAAAAGGAACACAGAATAAAACTGCTAAATTAAATATATGATTGGCTAATTTTCTAAAGAGCAGTAAATCCATATTACCTTTGAGGGTAACATCACTATTGGGCTATTAGATTGAAACAGCTTATTAATTTTCTGCAGTTTAACTTCCAGCCTCTCAGAGCCATTAAACACCATTCTATGATATTTCCCAAGGCTGGCTTTTTACAAAATATGCATGAATGGTATCAGGATCCATGTATCACCATATTAGCTTATTCCATAGTTTGAGATAAGTTTATCTTGAATACCAGTACTTTTAGCAGTTTTATTTTATCAAAATTTCTTTAAAGGTAAGCTTTGTTTGTTTATTGAGGGAGGTTCTTGTTTTCTCAAACTGGAGAATGTTGAACAGAAAAAGATAAGCAAGAATTTGATTAAAAAGTGATTGTGGAACTGTTGAAAATATGGCTTACCTGGTTTTTTGAAACCTGGTTTCCAGATTATGTTTAGGTTACCAAAATGAAGACCGCCATTTTCTTAATTTCTTTGAATTAACTATATTTAATAACATTTTGAAGCATCTCTATTTTCCGTAATGACAGGCTTACAGTGTACTATCTGGAACTCCTTCTTAGGTACTTAGAAAAGCTCTTTTCACCTTTGGTATGAAATATGCTGCAGTTAGTCAGCAGTCTTGTCAGTCTAGAAATCTAGTATTCCAGGCTGTAGAAATTTTCTACTTAATGAAGTCTACAAGTTCCAAACAAAGAGTTCAAATAAACTCTTCTCTCTCCCTCTAAATATTTAACCTAGGGAGAAATTACCTCAAAATTTAACAATTTTTATTTTTATTGGGGTATAGTTGACATATAACATATAAGTTTCAAGTGTATATTTGTATTTATTGCAAAACGATCACCAGAATAAGTCTAGTTAACATCATCCCCATACTTAATTACAATTTTTTTCTTGTGATAAGAACTTTAAAGATGTATTCTCTTAGCAACCTTTAGCTGTACAGTATAATACAGTCTCCATACTGTACATTATATCCCCATGACTTATTTATTTTATAACCAGAAGTTTGTATTTTATGATTTTCTGTACCCATTTTGCCCATCCTCCAATCCCTCCTCTGACAATCACACATCTGTTCTCTGTATCTTTGGGCTCAGGATTTTTTGTTTTGTTGTTTTGTTTTAGATTCCACATATAAGTGAAATTATATATTATTTACCTTTCTCTTTATAGTCCAGCTCTCATCCATACATGACTACTGGAAAAACCAAAGCTTTGACCACACGCACCTTTGTTGGCAAAGTGATGTCTCTGCTTTTTCATATGCTGTCTAAGTTGGTCATAACTTTTCTTCCAAGGACCAAGCGTCTTTTAATTTCATGGCTGAAGTCACCAACTGCAGTGATTTTGGAGCCCCAAGAAAAGAAAGTCTGTCACTGTTCCCATTGTTTCCCCATCTATTTGCCATGAAGGGATGGGACCAGAGGCCATGATCTTAATTTGATCAGATGTTGAGTTTTAAGCCAACATTTTCACTCTCCTTTTTCACTTTAATCGAGAGACTCTCTATTTCATCTTCACTTTCTGCCATAAGGGTGGTGTCATCTGTATATCTGAGGTTATTGATATTTCTCGTGGCAATCTTGATTCCAACTTGTGCTTACCTAGTCCAGCATTTCTCATGATGTATTCTGCACATAAGTTAAATAAGCAGGGTGACAATATACAGCCTTGATGTATTTGGAACCAGTCTGTTTTTCCAAGAGAGTTGGACTATAAAGAAAGCTGAGGGCCAAAGAATTGATGCTTTTGAACTGTGGTGTCGGAGAAGATTCTTGAGAGTCTCTTGTACTGCAAGGAGATCCAACCAGTCCATCCTAAAGGAAATCAGTCCTGAATATTGGAAGGATTGATGCTCAAGCTGAAACTCCAATACTTTGGTCACCTGATGCAAAGAACTGACTCATTTGAAAAGACCCTGATGCTGGGAAATATTGAAGGTGGGAGGAGAAGGGGATGACAGAGGATGAGATGGTTGGATGGCATCATCGTTTCAATGGACATGAGTTTGAGTAAGCTCCAGGAGTTGGTGATGGACAGGGAAGCATAGTGCAGTCCATGGGGTTGCAAAGAGTCAGACATGACTGAGCGACTGAACTGAACCTTTCTCTTTCTTACCTTACCTACCAAGATGCCTTCAGGGTCCATTCCTGTTTTTGTAAATGGCAAGATTTAATTTTTTTTAATGACTGAATAATATTCCTCTGTGTGTGTATGTGTGTGTATAAATCTCACATTTTCTTTATCCATTTATCCATCAATGGGCACTTAGGTTGTTTCATGTCTTGGCTATTGTAAATAATAATACAGTGAACACAGGGTGTACATATCTTTGAGTTTGTATTTTCATTTCCTTCAGATAAATTCCAAAAATAGAATTACTAGATTGTATGGTGGTTCTAATTTTTTTTAAAAAAAATTTTTGAGAGACTTTTATACTGTTTTTCATAGTGGCTACACCAACTTACATTCTCACCAAGAGTGCACAAGGGTTTTCTTTTCTTCACATCCTTGCCAGCACTTGTTGCCTCTTGTCTTTTTGATAATAGTTATTCTAAAAGTGTGCCCTATGATACCTCATTGTGGCTTTGATTTGCATTTCCCTGATGATCAGTGATGTTCAGCACCTTTTCGTACCTGCTGGCCATCTGTATGTCTCCTTTGAAAAAATGTCTGTTCAGAGCCTCTGCCTATTTTTTAATCAGATTGTGTTTCTGCTATTGAGTTGTATGAGTTATTTATGCATTTTGGGTATTAACCCCTTGTCAAATATGTGATTAGTGAATATTTTCTCCCATTCTTTTTTTCTCCCATGCCTTTTTGTTTTGTTGAGCTTCCTTTGCTATGAAGAAGTTTTTTAGTTGGATGTAGTCCCACCTGCTCTTTTTACTTTTGTTTCATTTGATTTTGGTGTTGAATCCAAAAAATCATCTCTAAGATAACGTCAAGAAGCTTACTGCCTGTGTTTTCATCTAGGAGTTTTATTGTTTTGGGTCTTATGTTCAAGTATTTAATCCATTTTGAGTTAATTTTTGTGTATGGTGTAGGTAGATGGTCAAGTTTCATTCTTTTGAATATGGCTGTCCAGGTTTTGTAGCGGTATTTACTGAAGAGACTGTCCTTTCTCCATTGTGTATTCTTGTCTTCTTTGCCATAAATTAATTGACCATATATGCATCTAGGTTCTCTGTTTTGCTCCATTGATCTGTGTGTCATTCTCTCTCTCTCTTTTTTTTTTTTTTTTATTTTTGGCTGCACAACTTGCAGGATCTTAGTTCCCCAAGCAGGGATTGAACCCACACTCTCAGCAGTGAAAGCTCGGTGTTCTAACTACTGGACCCCCACAGAATTCCCATGTGTCATTCTCTTTATAGCTGCCAGGAAGTCATAAACTTAACACCCTTTCAAATCAATTAAAACTCTTCATTTTACCATTGCATTTGAATGCCTTCCAAACATCCTTGAGTGATAGTAAAGCAAAATATTTTCTTAGTTAATTGTATGGTATAGAGTAGGCGGCACAGCCATAGAGAAAGTTTAGTTCTCGAAATCTGAGTGCATTTCCACTGTATTTCTTCACTAGATGGATTACTTGAAGGAACAGGGTGTGCTCTCCCCTGTTGTCCTCATCTAAGCTTTGGACTGCTCATGGAAGTGTCATTTCCCTGTAGATGGGCATGAAGTGAAATTGTTAGTCACTCAGTAGTATCCGACTCTTTGCGACCTTATAGATTGTGGCCCACCAGGCTCCTCTGTCTGTGGAATTCCCCAGGCAAGAATACTGGAGTGGATTGCCATTCTTTTTTCCAGGGGATCTTCCCTACCCAGGGATCGAACCTAAGTCTCCTGAGTTGCAGGCAGATTCTTTACCGTCTGAGACACCAGGGGGCTCTGTAGATGGGCATATGGTACAGAAATCCATCTTGTCCATTGATTTTTCCCAATGCTTATCTAGTTCTATTTATTTTTCCCTAAAATCTTCCCTTTTAGTTACAACCAAGCTAATCATAACTCAAGGAGGTTTATCTACTCTTGGGAGTGAGTATGCCACTGTTTCCTGATTGTTTCCAACAACTTGGAAATCTGCATTAAAACTAGCCCAGCCAGCATAAGATCTGGAAGCTCTAAAGATGATGTGAAGTTGAGTAGTTTCCATATTTTGTGTTAGCTGGTGCTAATCAAGCCTAACCTAAGAAACCCAGGTTCACTAGTCTTCACTTGTGGTAAGGCAGATGAGCCTGTGGCTTTTGGTTTTACCACAGTGCTGGATTTAAAGCTCTATAAGAGGCTGCACCAGATAAGTAAACTCTTCATTTGCCCAGAATTTAGTTGTATTTTTTTCCTTTACATTTTCCTCTTTTATTTAAAGCAAGTGAATCATAAAGTAAGGCATTTTGATAAAAATTATGTTCATGTACAGTTAATTTGATGGACATAATACACTAGTAGTTCCAGAGGTGATACAACCAGTCCATCCTAAAGGAGACCAGTCTGGGTGTTCATTGGAAGGACTGATGCTGAAGCTGAAACTCCAATACTTTGGTCACCTCATGCGAGGAGTTGACTCATTGGAAAAGACCCTGATGCTGGGAGGGATTGGGGGCAGGAGAAGAAAGTGATGACAGAGGATGAGATGGCTGGATGGCATCACCAACTTGATGCACATGAGTTTGGGTGAACTCTGGGAGTTGTTGATGGACAGGGAGGCCAGGCTTGCTGCAGTTCATAGGGTCACAAAGAGTCGGACACGACTGAGCGACTGAACTGAACTGAACAAAAGCCAGATCTCACCCACACTACATGTATTAGAATCTCAGGGGTTTGGGTTAAAAATGTTCACGTGTATTTAAAGTATTCCAAGTGATTCTGATGTATAGACATGATTGAGAACCACTAATATAAAGAAATAGACAACTAGGAGTAAATTACTTTTCCTCCCTTCAGTGACACAGTTACTGAAAGTCACTGTTCCAGATGGTTAATCTTGTTCACTGCATAAAACATTTTTATTATTTTTGAAAATAATATATTGTTGAATACATTGTTGAAAAATTGTAATTTATAAAGGATAACAAGAGGGCAATACACACAATTTTGGAATAACCATTAGCATTCACCACCTAAGAGTTATAAAAGGAATATATGCTGCCCTAGTGGCTCAGATGGTAAAGAATCTGCCTGCAATGATTCTTTATGATTCTTTCATGTAGGAAACTTGGATTTGATCTCTGGGTCAGGGAAGACACCCTGGAGAAGGGAATGGCAACCTACTTACCAGTACTCTTGACTGGAGAATCTCCTAGACAGAGGAGCCTGTTGGGCTACAGTCCATGGGGTCACAAAGAGTTGGACATGACCGAGTGACTAACACACATAACATTTCAAAGTAAAAAGTCAAAGATCCCTACTAGTCTCCATGTTCCTTTCTCCTCAGAGCAAATAAAACTCTCAAGGTCATGTGCTCTCTGACATTTCACTTAAGTTATATCCTCCTTAAAATTTAAGAACATTAAACTGATCAGAGCGCTGAGAGAGATCTAAAGCAAGTGAATTTGGAGACCATCAGAGCAAAACCCAGGGCACGGCCACAGAACTCCCAGGCGATGCTGTTTCTGTTCCCTCTGAAGTAAGGTGTGCAAGGCTGAGGCAGAAAAATGCAAAGCCTCTCAGCTCTTCCAGCCTTGACAACTTAGTCTCTTCAGAATTCCAACTAACTTTCTTTTCTCTAAATTCTTTTTATTTCAGGGACTTAATCTTTTTTCACTTCCTGTTTTACAAAACCTTCACTTACAGTTCTTTGTACGGTTTACTTCTGTTGGAGAAACCAAGAGGCAGTTTTTACCCGGCAGGTTTGGGCGGGTAACTGTGTTTAAATGTGTGGATTACCTGTATCTCCTCTCCCATGCCTAGGGGAAACAGTCATTTCCATCACACCCTACACTGAATTTTAGAGTCGATGCAGTATTGTCACAGTTAGATACTGAAGACAAACTTCCTTTTCTTAAGTGTTGCAGCTTCTCATGAAATTACTCAATAGCCTTATTGCACTGACTTTTTTCTAGGAATGAAGCCCAGAGTGATGAAAGAAGCAGTTTCTACGCCATCACGAGTGACCCACAGAGATCAGGAATGGTATGATGCTGAAATTGCCAGAAAACTTCAAGAAGAAGAAATTTTGGTGAGCAGAATTTAACACAAGATTTTAGGTGAATCAGGTTTTTTTGTGAATTAAATCAACCTTGACATTTACATAATAGGTGTTTTAGTCCTTTCTGTTGAGAAACTGATACGTTTTTTTTATGGATGCAAAAACCAAAACAACAGGAATAAAGTGTCCAGTTTAATTCATTGAGTAAGCAGTCAGTTCAGTTCAGTCCATTTGCTCAGTCGTGTCTGACTTTTTGTGACCCCGTAGACTGCAGCACGCCAGGCCTCCCTGTCTATCACCAATTCCCAGAGCTTACTCAAACTCATGTCAATTGAGTTGGTGATGCCATCCAACAATCTTGTCCTCTGTTGTCCTCAGGGTTGTTTCAAATGAGTCAGTTCTTCAATCAGGTGGCCAAAGTATTGGAGTTTCAGCTTCAACATCAGTCCTTCCAATGAATATTCAGGACTGATTTCCTTTAGGATGGACTGGTTGGATCTCCTTGCAGTCCAAGGAACTCTCAAGAGTCTTCTCCAACACCACAGTTCAAAAGCATCAGTTCTTCAGTGCTCAGCTTTCTTTATAACCCAAATTTCACATCCATACATGACTACTGGAAAGACCATAGCTTTGACTAGATGGACCTTTGCTGGCAAAGGGATGTCTCTGCTTTATAATATGCTGTCTAGGTTGGTCATAACTTTCCTTGCAATGAGTAAGCATCTTTTAATTTCATGGCTGCAGTCGCCATCTGCAGTGATTTTGGAGCCCAAAATGGTAAAGTCTGACACTGTTTCCACTGTTTCCCCATCTATTTCCCATGAAGTGATGGGACCGGATGTCATGATCTTAGTTTTCTGAAAGTTGAGCTTTAAGCCAACTTTTTCACTCTCCTCTTTCACTTTCATCAAGAGCCTTTTTACAGTTCCTCTTCACTTTCTGCCATAAGGGTGGTGTCATCTGCATATCTGAAGTTACTGCTGTTTCTCCTAGCATTTTGATTCCAGCTTGTGCTTCCTCCAGCCCAGAATTTCTCATGATGTACTCTGCATATTAGTTAAATAAGCAGGGTGACAATATATAGCCTTGATGTACTCCTTTTCCTATTTGGAACCAGTCTGTTGTTCTAAGTCCAGTTCTAACTGTTGTGGCCTGACCTGCATAGGTTTCTCAAGAGGCAAGTCAGGTGGTCTAGTATTCCCATCTCTTTCACAGTTTTCCACAGTTTATTGTGATCCACACAGTCAAAGGCTTAGACATAGTCAATAAAGCAGAAATAGATGTTTTCCTAGAACTCTCTTCCTTTTTTGATGATCCAGAGGATGTTGGCAATTTGCTCTCTGGTTCCTCTGCCTTTTCTAAAACCAGCTTGAACATCTGGAAGTTCACGGTTCACATATTGCTGAAGCCTGGCTTAGAGAATTTTGAACATTACTTTACTAGTGTGTGAGATGAGTGCAATTGTGTGGTAGTTTGAGCATTCTTTGGCATTGCCTTTCTTTGGGATTGGAATGAAAACAAACCTTTTCCAGTCCTGTGGCCACTGCTGAGGTTTCCAAATTTGCTGCATACTGAGTGCAGCACTTTCCCAGCATCATCTTTCAGGATTTGAAATAGCTCACCTGGAATTCCATCACCTCCACTAACTGTTTGTAGTGATGCTTTCTAAGGCCCACTTGACTTCACATTCCAGGATGTCTGGCTCTAGGTGAGTGATCACCCCGTCGTGATTAACTGGATCATGATGATCTTTTTTTGTACAGTTCTTCTTTGTATTCTTGCCACCTCTTCTTAATATCTTCTTCTTTTAGTTCCCTACCATTTCTGTCCTTTATTGTGCCCATCTTTGCATGAAATGTTCCCTTGGTATCTCTAATTTTCTTGAAGAGATCTCTAGTCTTTCCCATTCTATTGTTTTCCTCTATAACTTTACACTGATCACTGAGGAATGCTTTCTTATCTTTCCTTGCTATTCTTTGGAACTCTGCATTCAAATGGGTATATCTTTCCTTTTCTCCTTTGCTTTTCACTTCCCTTCTTTTCACAGCTATTTGTAAGGCCTTCTCAGACAGCCATTTTGCTTTTTTGCATTTCTTTTTCTTGGGGATGGTCTTGATCCCTGTCTCCTGTACAGTGTCACGAACCTCCGTCCATAGTGTATCAGGCACTCTATCAAATCTTTCAGAGATGGCAGTGGCAACCCACTCCAGTACTCTTGCCTGGAAAATCCCATGGACAGATGAATGTGGTAGGCTGCAGTCCATGGGGTCGCTAAGAGTCGGATACGACTGAGCGACTTCACTTTCACTTTTCACTTTTATGCATTGGAAAAAGAAATGGCAACCCACGCTAGTGTTTATGCCTGGAGAATTTCAGGGATGGCGGAGCCTGGTGGGCTGCCCTCTATGGGGTCGCACAGAGTCAGACACGACTGAAGCAACTTAGCCGCAGCATCTATCAGATCTAGTCCCTTAAATCTATTTCTCACTTCCACTGTATAATCATAAGGGATTTGATTTAGGTCATAGCTGAATGGCCTAGTGGTTTTCCCCACTTTCTTCAATTTAATTCAGAATTTGGCAATAAGGAGTTCATGATCTGAGCCACATTCAGCTCCTGGTCTTGTTTTTGCTGAATGTATAGAGCTTCTCCTTCTTTGGCTGCAAAGAATATAATTAATCATCAGGGTCTTTTCAAATGAGTCAGCTCTTCGCATCAGGTGGCCAAAGTTTTGGAGTTTCAGCTTCAACATCAGTCCTTCCAATGAATATTCAGACTGATTTCCTTTCGGGTGGACTTGTTGGAACTCCTTGTAGTCCAAGGGACTCTCAAGAGTCTTCTCCAACATCACAGTTCAAAAGCATCAATTGTTTGGCGCTCAGCTTTCTTTATAGACCAACTCTTACATCCATACATGACTACTGGAAAAACCATAGCCTTGACTAGACGAACCTTTGTTGGCAAAGTAATGTCTCTGTTTTTTAATATGCTGTCTAGCTTGGTCATGTAATTAGAGATACCAAGGGAACATTTCATGCAAAGATGGGCTCAATAAAGGACAGAAATGGTATGGACCTAACAGAAGCAGAAGATTATAAGAGGAGATGGCAAGAATACAAAGAAGAACTGTACAAAAAAGATCTTCATGACCAAGATAATCGCAGTGGTGTGATCACTCACCTAGAGCCAGACATCCTGGAATGTGAAGTCAAGTGGGCCTTAGAAAGCATCACTACAAACAAAGCTAGTGGAGGTTATGGAATTCCAGTTGAGCTATTTCAAATCCTGAAAGATGATGCTGTGAAAGTGCTACACTCATTATGCCAGCAAATTTGGAAACCTCAGCAGTGGCCACAGGACTGGAAAAGGTCCGTTTTCATTCCAATCCCAAAGAAAGGCAATGCCAAAGAATGCTCAAACTACCACACAGTTGCACTCATCTCACACACGAGTAATGTTCAAAATTCTCCAAGCCAGGCTTCAGCAATACGTGAACCGTGAACTTCCAGATGTTCAAGCTGGTTTTAGAAAAGGCAGAGGAACCAGAGAGCAAATTGCCAACATCCTCTGGATCATCAAAAAAGGAAGAGAGTTCTAGGAAAACATCTATTTCTGCTTTATTGACTATGTCTAAGCCTTTGACTGTGTGGATCACAATAAACGTGGAAAACTGTGAAAGAGATGGGAATACTAGACCACCTGACTTGCCTCTTGAGAAACCTATGCAGGTCAGGCCACAACAGTTAGAACTGGACTTAGAACAACAGACTGGTTCCAAATAGGAAAAGGAGTACATCAAGGCTGTATATTGTCCTCCTGTTTATTTAACTAATATGCAGAGTACATCATGAGAAATGGTTGGCTGGAAGAAGCACAAGCTGGAATCAAGATTGCCGGGAGAAATATCAATAACCTTAGGTATGCAGATGACACCACCCTTACGGCAGAAAGTGAAGAGGAACTGTAAAAAGCCTCTTGATGAAAGTGAAAGAGGAGAGTGAAAAAGTTGGCTTAAAGCTCAACATTCAGAAAACGAAGATCATCGCATCTGGTCCCATCACTTCATGGCAAATAGATGGGGAAACAGTGGAAACAGTGTCAGACTTTATCATTTTGGTCTCCAAAATCACTACAGATGGCGACTGCAGCCATGAAATTAAAAGACGCTTACTCCTTGGAAGAAAAGTTATGATCAACCTAGATAGCATATTGAAAAACAGAGACATTACTTTGCCAACAAAGGTCCGTCTAATCAAGGCTATGGTTTTTCCAGTAGTCATGTATGGATGTGAGAGTTGGACTGTGAAGAAAGCTGAGCGCCAAAGAATTGATGCTTTTGAACTGTGGTGTTGGAGAAGACTCTTGAGAGTCCCTTGGACTGCAAGGAGATCCAACCAGTCTATTCTGAAGGAGATCAGCCCTGGGTGTTCTTTGGAAGGACTGTTGCTAAAGCTGAAACTCCAGTACTTTGGCCACCTCATGCGAAGAGTTGACTCATTGGAAAAGACTCTGAAAAGAGGGATTGGGGGCAAGAGGAGAAGGGGAGGACAGAGGATGAGATGGCTGGATGGCATCACCGACTTGATGGACATGAGTTTAAGTGAACTCCAGGAGATGATGATGGACAGGGAGGCCTGGCGTGCTGCGATTCATGGGGTCACAAAGAGTCAGACACGACTGAGCAACTGAACTGAATTGAACTGCAGTTGGTCATAACTTTTCTTCCAACGAGTAAGCGTCTTTTTAATTTCATGGCCACATTTACCATCTGTAGTGATTTTGGAGCCCCAAAAAATTAAGTCTGCCACTGTTTGTACTGTTTCTCCATCTATTTGTCATGAAGTGATGGGACTGGATGCCATGGTTTGTTTTCTGAATGTTGAGCTCTAAGCCAACTTTTTCACTCTCCTCTTTATTATGCAGTGTATAATATGGTAAAAATAGACCCTGTTCTGGCTAATTAGTGCCAGGAGCAATATCAGTATCCTCAGATATGCAGATGAACTGACCTGAAAGACCTGTCCCACCAGATTTTCTGGAGCACAGAGTGCCTTACTCTACCCTGAGCTCCCTCAGGTTGTGTTGCAGGTCAGCAGCTGCCACGGTGCAGGGTTTAGTCTTTACAGGGGCAGATGGTGCATGCCCTATTTGTTCAGTCGTTGGCAACAATCTTGGCATGTTTCAGCTTGTAGTTGACTATATATATATATGTATAATGGAATACTGTTCAGCTATGAAAATGAGGAAATCCTTCTGTGCAACAGGCTCTGTGACTGAACTGAACTGGCTAATCAAAGTATACAAACTGATTGTCGTCTTCAGGGATGTTGATCACAATTAGTTTCAAATACCAGGGTTCTTTTTTTTTTGTTTTTTAATGTAAGCTTTTTTTCTTTCCAATGGCCAACTAGATTCCAGTTAAATTATACTTTTTTTGTATTTTCTGTACCATAGGCTACCCAGGTGGACATGAGAGCAGCTCAGGTTGCTCAGGATGAGGTGCGTGCATGTTAATTTGTTTAGCCATTATCCTTTGGAAATATCCCAGTAATTTTCTACTTACAGCTTTGCAATTTTTGTTTAGGAAATTGCTAGACTTCTAATGGCTGAAGAAAAGAAAGCTTACAAGAAAGCCAGGGAGCGGGAGAAATCATCTTTGGACAAAAGAAAGCATGACCCTGAGTGGAAGGTAGAGTCTGTTTGTTTTTAAAGAGAAATACAGGTAAAACTGTAATGGGGAGTCCTCTTCCAAGGTAAGCTCAAAGATATATTTAGGGCATATAAATTATCTGTCTCTCGTGTGAATCTGACTTATACACAATGGAGTATTACTCAGCAATTAAAAAGAATACATTTGAATCAGTTCTAATGAGGTGGATGAAACTGGAGCCTATTATACAGAGTGAAGTAAGCCAGAAGGAAAAACACCAATACAGTATACTAACGCATATATATGGAATTTAGAAAGATGGTAACAATAACCCAGTGAACGAGACAGCAAAAGAGACAGTGATGTATAGAACAGTCTTATGGACTCTGTGGGAGAGGGAGAGGGTGGGAAGATTTGGGAGAATGGCATTGAAACGTGTAAAATATCATGTATGAAACGAGATGCCAGTCCAGGTTCGATGCACAATACTGGACGCTTGGGGCTAGTGCACTGGGACGACCCAGAGGGATGGTATGGGGAGGGAGGAGGGAGGAGGGTTCAGGATGGGGAGCACATGTATACCTGTGGTGGATTCATTTTGATATTTGGCAAAACTAATAAAATTATGTAAAGTTTAAAAATTAAATAAAATTTAAAAAAAAAAGTTGTTTCACCATGAAAAATCATATTGAATTCTTGAAAGTAACTATGTAAAGAAGTTACTTATGAGGCTGAAAAACTCATTTCCTTCATTTTAAGACCTACCGAGAGGTAGGTGCCTATGGCCACAAGCAGACATAGTTTTTTCTGCTTGCCTTCTAGGAAAATACAGTGTTTTCCACATGCTCTTAAATTTCCACAGGGGCCTTTCCCTCTTCTTTGAACTTTTCTGTTTGCTTATATTGTCCTTCCTTCTTGATCCTATGCCAGCTGTCTCTCTTGCCTTTGGCATCACTTGATCCATGGCAGATGGACAGCCATTCTTATCACCAGCCATCATTGCTTATGAAACTATCTACTATGAGCTTCAATTGTTACTTCTTCTCGTTAATCATAAATAGTAGAGACAAAATAGTGACTGCTGTTCATTCTGACATAGTCTAATTATTGTATGTGGTGACTGCAAGTTTAGGTGAACAGATCTTATTCATTAGTTTCTTTGTGCAAAGCATGATTCTGGCCTTACTGGGAGAGACAAAGATAGATTTTCCTCAGAATAATGTATAATGTTGGGAAGAAGACAGACTATAGACAGCTAACAAATGTGAGGTCAAGCTGGCTGAAAAATGCATAATGGAAAAACAAAAGGAGCTGGAGTGATGATTTATACTGTAAAGGCTTTTAGGGAGGCAGTCTGTACTGGGCTGGAAGGATGCAACCAGGTGTGTATCCATGATATGGTTGAGTTTGCGCTCCATTCTTCTCCTCCCCGCTTCCCTCCCTCTCAAACAAAATCCTTCCTTGGGCCGCTGGTCCTGTCACAGTCTCGGCATATGTTTTGAGAAAAACGAAGAGAAAGTATTGTAATAGTATTTCTCTACTGTTGCCTATTGCTCAGTTGTGAATCCAAAAGCAAATGAAAATATTATTTCCACGTTGTCTATTTACCCTGTTCGTAATTCAGGATTTCTCCAAACAGACATATATCATTTTCATAGAAGGCTTCCCAAATGCTCTTGTTACTTAAATTAAGCTGCAAGTAATTGCCCAAGAGTTCCTCAAGTTCTTTGTTAACTCAGCTATGCTGGAAGTAGGTATTTTTAAAGATTACACATCAGGAAGGGAAGAGGAAGAAGGTCACATTTCTAGCAAGCATCAGGACTTCTGATATTTTTAGATTCTGTCAGTGGGGCTGGAGTTGTTTCTAGAAAAGTTGGCATGAATATGCCTTATTTCTGGGCTTGAAAGTTATCATCCCTAAGTCAGATGTTAAGAAACAAGTTTAATAGCATGAAGCTGGATTCCATAGACTCTGGGAGTCCTCCAGTTCTGTTACTGAACCAAACTTGGATCTGCTCGCTCTTGCACAGTAAAGCAAATCTACTGATATTCCGGGTTGTGGTGAAGGAAAGTGTAGCGTTTATTGTAAGGCTCCATACATGCAGTCAGTGACAGCTAGTACTCAAAAGGCCCGAACTCCCCGGTGGGTTTCAGGAAAGCATTTTTAAGAGATCTGGAGACTATGTGCTTGTGGTCATCAGGTAGTTCACGTCTTCCATTTGGTGGGGGTTTTCACATCTGTAAAACCACTTAGGAAGTGAGCACCGTATACTTTTATCTAAGTACTTCATAAAAGAGCTGAAGCAGAGGATATGGGGGAGGGGAAGGCTTGAGATTCATGCTCAGTTACAGTTCTTGTCAGCTGCCATGCAGCTGCCTTGTTACTAATGGGTGACCAAGCGCATCTCTGTGGTAGAGCCTGTTTGTGAGGGTTTAGTCCACTCATCTGGTTGTACTGATAACCTGTAACACTCTTTCATAACTACAATTTTCTGGTCTCTAAGTGACTGTTTAAAAATATTTTATGTTGCTAAGCTAGGCGTAAGTAACCTAAAATTATGAAAGGAGAGTTTGACATTATTTAGATAATCTATAAATCTAATCTTTCTCTGTTTGCTGTTTTCTGTGTGTGTGTGTGTGTGTTTTCTTTCCCCCTTAGCCCAAAACAGCTAAATCAGCCCACTCAAAGTCAAAAGAGAGTGATGAGCCTCACCGTTCTAAGAATGACAGACCAGCACGGTAAGATGACACCTGAAAAGGGGAGTGTGGATCTTGACCTTGGGGTGAGCAAGAGATATTGGCTGCCTGAAAAGAGTGTTTGTTCATTGGAGAGGAGATCCAGAAATCTGCAGTTGTGAGGTGGTATCAAGTCTTGCAGGATTATTTTTAAGCTTTGTTTTCTGTTTTAAATTGTGTTGAACAAGTCAAGTCAGGAAAATGGGGAATTTTACAGAAGCTGAGGTAAGGAGAGATGCACTTTTTTGTTAGGACCAGTTCTTATCTCTGGAGTCACTGAATTGACTGCCCTCAGCTAAGAAGGGATGAGATTTAACCATTTTCGTAAGTAAAATCTCAGGTTTTAAATGTTCACTGAGTTCCATGATCACACGGGTGTGTGCATGACATTTACACATGTCTAAATTCATTTCCATGTGAGTCTCAGTGTCCTAGGCAAATGCTCATTTCAGGCATTGCAGACTGTTCTTCATCCCACAACAACAGGTAGCTGTGGCTACAGCATATGTATACTTTCTAACTTCTCTCAGGCAGTCTGGGGTCATGGTTATGGAGGAACTGCTACTTTTCCACTGCAAATTGTCAACATTTAAGTCTTTGGGAAGCAACCTTTATTTTTTCTTTATTGCTTTCTGTTGCTTTTCAAGGGAAAACTGATGGGAAGAGGAAGAGCGAATGTTAAATACAAAAAGACAAAAGTAACACTAAATCTAACATTTGAAAACTCTAAATTATTGAAACTTTATACAGTATTTTGGTCCTGATTATTAATAATATATTTACTAATTATAAAGTATAAGTTTTATGACATTAAAAAATATACACTCTTGTTGTCACTCATTGCTCACGCTTTAACTACTAGACTTATTTCCTTAAATAGAGTATATTTAGTGTTCTTGAAAAGCCATACTCTATTTTTAAACCCACGGGCTTTCAGAAGATAATTGTAAGACTTTTAGGGCACAGTAGTGTACTTTGTTTGCTGCTGCTGCTGCTAAGTTGCTTCAGTCGTGTCCAACTCTGTGCGACCCCAGAGATGGCAGCCCACTAGGCTCCCCCGTCCCTGGGATTCTCCAGGCAAGAACACTGGAGTGGGTTGCCATTTCCTTCTCCAATGCATGAAAGTGAAAAGTCAAAGTGAAGTTGCTCAGTCGTGTCCGACTCCTAGCGACCCTATGGACTGCAGCCCACCAGGCTCCTCCATCCATGGGATTTTCCAGGCGAGAGTACTGGAGTGGGGTGCCATTGCCTTCTCTAATTGTGTACACTTGCTGCTGCTTATAGCTTTTAGTTACACACACGCCAAATGTCTTTTAAAGCAAATTTTAGGTTTAGTTCAGCTTTATTTATATCCCTGTACAACATCCAAGTAAAATAAGAACTAATCTGTTTTCAGTAGATAAATAGGTAGGTGTTGCTTATTAAGCCTTTTTTTTTTTAAATAAAGGGAATTAAAATCATCTTTAGAGTTATTTTGCAGCCTTTGAAGTCCTTGACTTTTTAGAACACCAGTATTTTTGACAGCATGTGATAGAACAGTCTGAAACGTCTATTTAAAGGATTTAAATTGAAAACAACTTTCTGAAATGTAATGGGTTCTCTTAAAAATATTTGATATATTGAAAACAAATAATCAAATGATCCTGTGTTAAAACTGGCCATTGTAAATCAGTGAAAAGTGGCCTATGATTAGTAAAACTGAAGTCATTTTTTGACTTAAGAGGAATATTTGTCTTTAACGATTAAAATAAAAATTTTACTTTTTTAATCAAAAAATAAAATACTAAAAGAAAAAAATATCTTTCTTTGCAGAAAGACTATATATATGGCAAAACAAAATGAATAAGAATTTTATGAAACCTGTGTTTTTATAGTTAAAACTTATAGCTTACGATCTTATTATAGATAAGTTGTACAGTTAATGTTAGAACGTATGCTTTGTTAACGTTAGATTCTGTGGTTTCCTCTTTCACATTTAATCATGGTGGAAGATGAGTTAACCATTTGTACAGAAAGAGATGGTTTCCAGGATTGAGAAACTTGGTGCTAGTTCAAGGTGTTTACTTCACTGTAGTACTAATAGTGGTACAGGGGAAACAGATTCTCATGTAGAGCTTGTAACAGTCGTGGTTAAAAGTCATTTTCATTGTCCATTAAAGATTTCTACTCTGAAAAACAGAAAACTAGTTGGCAATCTGAATTAATTCCAATTCTTTGTAATTGGAAAAAGTTTAACCTAAGTTCTAAACTGTTTTAACAGTTTAAGATTTTATGTTAATAATGCTACCTGGTATTTTGATTTTGTATTTTCCCTTAGAAAAACTTAAGAATTTTATAAATATCATTTGGTTCCCACAGTGTTCTTATGAATATGCAATATATTTTTCTCCACTTATTCATTTGTCCAGTATTTATTGAGTTCCATAGTAACTGCCCAGACCCAGAGTAAGTGGCAGTCAACAAAAATTTTCTTGCTCTTATGAAATTTATAATCTAAACAGACAATTATACAACTAACTACTATGATTGTGTTAAATGCTAAGGATGAAAAATGCAGGTTGTTAGAAGAGCATAAGGAGACATTTAACCTAGTCTGGGTGTCTGAGAAGGCTTCTTGAAGAAATGAATTTTGAGTGAATTCTGAAGTATATTTGGTTTTATCACTAGCTTAAAGATATAAATCGTTTCATAAGAACAGTTGGAAACAGGTAATCCTAATACATCAGAAACTATAAAACAATTAGTTAGCAAGATTTTTCCAACTTTGGATTTAAATACCCCTAACTGAAATAACTGTCTCCAGTGCGACAAATAATTTGGTAGGACCCCTGGAAGCATTAACCCAAGATTTGTTCTCCACATAAGCAAAAAATTAATAAAACAACACACCAGATAACTGAGGGCATCCTAGATTGATTTGTTTATCCTCATGGATTTGTTGACATCCTAAACTTTGTTCAACACTTCAGCATCCCTTTCCTTGGTGATGAGTTTTTCTGATAGTACCAGTTAGCTTGTGTTTCTCCAGTATTTGGTCATCTAATGAGGGTAATAAAAAGAGTAAAATATAGGTCCTGCCACCCTGATTACAAATCGTGTTTTCTTGAGTGTAAGTTACTTCTTTAGTTAACATTCTTAATTCTGGAGTCAGATTGCTTTGTCTCAACTTTACCTGCCAAGACTTATGTTACTTTTTAAAGGCAAATGTTCTAAATGTCTGTGAATAATGAAAGAAAAACACTTATTTAATTTCTAATATTTATAAACAAAGGATTCCATGCTCTTAACACACAATCTGAGCACACCTTTGGGAAACACCAAAAAAATGAGAGATTTTGTTTTACAGCCTTATCAATGCCAAGTGTCTGAAAAAATCAGTTATATAATTAAAATAATAAAAGTTTGGAGTGTTAAAAATTTCCTATATATTTTTTTACAGTTGACTTGTTTTGACAGGAAGTTGCACATGTGTTAAAACTGTCCTTTCCTTCTCTAAGCTCTACTCTGCCACCTAGTGGTTTAACGAACTTTGCTCTAAATTTCCTGTGTTGACCAATGTCCCATCTCCCTCCCTTCTTAGCTGCTGCCTTCTCTCCCTTAATTACTTTCTTCCCCCATCTGTCTTTTCCTTTCTTTCTCTTTTGCTTGATGAAACCTGCGAAAACAAAATGTATTTCTCATTAATGGCAGTGATCATATCTCATTAATGTTTATCTATCTCTTAGCACAGTGAATGAATATGAATGTATTAGTCGCTCAGTCGTGTCCGACTCTTTGCCATCTTGGACTGTAGCTCGCCAGGCTCCTCTGACCATGAGATTTTCCAGGCAAGAATACTGGAGTGGATTTCCATTTCCTTCTCCAGGGGATCTTCCTGACCCAGGGATTGAACCCAGGTCTACCGCATTGCAGGCAGATACTTTATTGTCTGAGCCACCTGGAAGCCCACCCAGTGCCTCAGAAGATACTTGTTTTTATTGAATTATATGCATCAAAACAAAGAAACAAGTTAAATAACTTACCCAAGGTTATACAACTGGCTAGGAACTACCATGAGGATTCTGAAATATTCTGGCTTTGCTTCTCCACTGAAACTATGTTTTCTAAGTGATCCAGTGAGGGCTGGAATCGTAGTCATCACTACGTAGAGTATCTCTTTAAATCTTGACTTTTCTTAGGCCACCACCACCTCCCATGACAGATGCTGAGGGTTTGGATTTCACTCCTTCTGGAAACCAGCATAATTCCACACGTCACTACTCAAAGTCAGAGTCTTCTCATAAAGGTAAGACAAATGTATATGGTCAGCTGTAAGATCTTTTTTAATAATTGCCATGCTATAGTGGAAAAGCCAGGTGCTATATTATAGATCACTAGAGTGGAAAAATAAGTTAGTCTTCTTCTGAGCAAATCATTATATTACTCTTCATTTATTAGAGGGCTTCCCTGATAGTTCTGTTGGTGAAGAATCTGCCTGTAATATGGGAGACCATGGTTCTATTACTGGGTTGGGAAGATCCACTGGAGAAGATCATTATGTTCAGTTCAGTTCAGTCGCTCAGTCATGTCTGACTCTTTGCGACCCCATGAACCGCAGCACGCCAGGCCTCCCTGTCCATCACCAACTCCCGGAGTTCACCCAAACCCATGTCCATTGAGTCGGTGATGCCATCCAGCCATCTCATCCTCTGTTGTCTCCTTCTCCTCCGCCCTCAATCTTTCCCAACATCAGGGTCTTTTCAAATGAGTTGGCTCTCCGCATTAGGTGACCAAAGTATTGGAGTTTCAGCTTCAACAGCAGTCCTACCAATGAGCACCCAGGACTGATCTCCTTTAGGATGGACTGGTTGGATCTCTTTGGAGTCCAAGGGACTCTCAAGAGTCTTCTCCAACACCACAGTTCAAAAGCGCCAATTCTTCTGCACCCAGCTTTCTTTATAGTCCAACTCTCACATCCATACATGACCACTGGAAAAACCATAGCCTTGACTAGACGGACCTTTGTTGGCAAAGTAATGTCTCTGCTTTTTAATGTGCTATCTAGGTTGGTCATAACTTTTATTCTTCATTTATTAAAAAACAAAAAATGATTTAAAAACAGAAAGCAGACACCTTAAATTGAATGGAAGGTTTTCTGTGTGCACTTTAGTTGAGCTTTGAACAACACAGTTTTGAACTGCTCAAGTGTCCACTTTATACATGGATTTTTTTTTTCTTCCTGTGAAGAAATTCTTCTATAGTGAATACTGTAGTACTACACCATCCATGTTGGTTGAGCCAGCAAACAAATACACAGAGGGCCTCTGTAAATTGTACATGGGTTTTCAGCTATGCAAAGGGTCAGTGCCTCTAACCCCCTCTGCATTGTTCAGGGGTCAACAGTATTTATTTGCATATTCTCCAGGGAGAGTTCATAGCTTTTATCAGATTCTTAATGGGTAGCTATGTCCCCCATTTAGATCTATTGGACTTTTACTGTCCTGGCTATTGTTTCCCATCTGCCCATGACTCTCTCTTAATTAGATTAAAGTACACAGATACACATCACACATAAGAAAAATGGGGCAAAGAAAATGAGGAAAGAACATGAGATCTAAGTTGGACCAGATCTTTAAAATGAAAGGAATAATCAGGTCTGTCTCCTTTAGCAACGATGGGCATTGACTTAATGTGTAATTTTATGACAGTCATAAAATCAGATAATGAAAATGTAGTTTCTCATTAATTTGCTCTTCTAAAAATATAGGTGATTTTAGTGGTGTCAGCATTGCCAGGATTATATAAGTAAAATACATGAAAGCAGATTGCCATAGACTTCACAAATATTAGGTCTTATTGGTTGATGTTTTTTATTTTTTATGTTTTTTGAAGACTTCTTAGGCGATGTTTTCATTATCTTTTCCCAAATCTAACGATTACCTTTCCAAGCTTACTTAAAGTTTCGCGTCTGCAATGATATACAAGATACCAATGCACAGGTGCCGCTCCAGACCCATTAAATTAGAATTTTGAGGACACGTTTTTCCAGGCATTGTATTTTTTTTTAATCTCTCCTTATTATCCTCCAATTAAAAATAAAAATAATAAAAAGCTCTCCTTCTCCTGCTCCCCTATCATTCTGCCATTTATCCAATGTTGAGAATAAGACAAAAAAAGATTAGCAAAACAACCCATACACTACGATTTTCATCAGTTGGTAACCTTTTCAGCATCCCTTGTTTATTTCTTTCTCAAATATATACAAGCATTTCTTTTAGGAGGTGCATTCCTGTCCTTGCCATACATTTTATACATAATACTAAACCAACACATTGATTATGAATATAAGTACAGTTTCCCTAGGTACCTTTCTGCAGCAGATTGGTTCCAGAATTCCCGAGGATTTCAAAATCCCCGGATTCTTAAGCCCCTTATATAAAATGTCGTAGTATTTATATATGACCTACATACACCCTCCCCTAAACTTTAAATCATCTCTAGATTACTTATATTAATAATGTATAATACAATGTAAATGCTCTGTAAATACTTCAAACATATGTCAAATTCAAAACTTGAACTTTCTGGGATTTTTTTTTCTGAATATTTTCAATCCATGCTGGATGGAGAACCCACAGATACGGAGAGCCAATTTGTGTGCTTACAACCAAGAACAAACAAAACACGTGAACCATTTGAAATGCATAGAAATATAGATAACATTGTTTTATTTGAACAGGGAGAAAAACAGTGTCTCAGAGATTTTTTCCTTAATCGTTTTTCTTCCTTTTTCCTTCTCTCCTCAGGTTTCCATTATAAACCGTAAAAACCTAGGAATCTGCCTTGAAAACGGACTCACTGTAGCAAAATTACTGGATAATACAGAACACATTCCACGCTTATTTTTTTCTTCCTCTATTTTGTATTCCTGAGATTTATCCTCAAGTGTTTTTTGGACCATGAATAATTTTCATTCATTTAAAATATTTTGGTTATTCCTGATCACTTGGGCAGTACAAGAAAATCTAGCTTCTGAATATTGGCCGTCTCTATGCAGCATATGCTTCCAGGGGTATAGTATCTAAGAGCTCTATAAAATGCCATTTTCATTAGGTATGGTATTGATATTTAATGAATAGGCTTTACTTAGCAATTAGGATTTTGTGGAGGTAATGATCAAAGTAAAACAATGTTTGGATGCAATGCAGAATAAAAGAATATAAGAAATAGCTTTTTTGGTGCATCAGTGTATGATATATTAAAAGATAAGAGACTTTTGCTTTTTTTTTTTTTTTTTGCTATTCAGGGAAAGAAAAAAATCACAACCATAAAGTATTTAAAAAGAAAAATAAAAAGGAACAGTTGAATATGTAACTGACTATAAAGACTGTAGAGGTTTTATGTATCTTTACGTATCCTCCTGGGAAAATTGGCCTAGATGTCATTAACTAACACTGTCTCTGCCATTGCCTCCTCATTAGCAAGAATGCTGAAGCCTCTGTGCATTGAACCATTTTTTAGTATTTATTGGCAAAAATTTAATTCTAAGAAGTTTTAACTCAAGTCTGCAAGATCAATTAAAGATGAAAAATTTTGTATCCCTTCTCTTATTTTACATTTACATATAAAGCCAAGGGAATTAGAATTGGAAAGATGTTTATGTAAGTAATGATGCTGTCATTTTCTCTGGCTGTAAGATTGAATTTTTCCTCTTGCATATAAAACATAGCAGCATTGGTTGGCAACCTCTCAAAAAAATTTTGTGTATCTGTCAATAAGCAGATTAATTGGACTTGAAGTTGATAAAGTTCTTCATCCAAGTATTCGATCCTGCACATACGTTAGTGACACATGGGCGCTGGATTCCTTTGTGCCAGACCTTAAACCTCTCTTCAGGAAATCTGGAATTTTGTTAATCTTCTAGCCTCATGGAAATGCTTCTTTTTCTATACCAGTTAGTTAACATAAATATCAGTCATGCTGTATATTCAGCATATTTATACTTGAGAAAAAAGTTGTTAATCCATTCCTTTCTGGCTGGGAACTGCCTTCTGTTTGCCTTATCTTTTGAAATAGTCTTTCTAGTTGGGCAGTATTCATGAAGTTTTTTAGACTAGCTTCTCAGAGGATTTGGGTTTTTCATTTTGAGGAATAGCTTTAGTTTCATAGTTTTTGGATTGTATGAACTTAAGTAAAGGATACTTAAGAGTTAAGTTTTGAGAAAATAATAATCTAGAAATAAAATCCTTAAGGTTATAGTCATTTTGGAGAAATAGGGAAAGGAAAAAGAACAGAACTTTGCATGTCCAGGATGAAATGACTGAGGAAGAAAAATCTTCAGTTAAGTAGACTGCTGCTGCTGCTAAGTCGCTTCAGTCGTGTCCGACTCTGTGCGACCCCATAGACGGCAGCCCATCAGGCTCCACCGTCCCTGGGATTCTCCAGGCAAGAACACTGGAGCGGGTGGTTAAATAGACAAGAGGAGACCAAATGGAGGTCCTAACCTTAAATCAAATTCCAGAAGATGTTTTCAATATCAAAGGTTAGACCTTTTGATTCATAGTAATGCTATATTTTTCTTTGTCTGCCCTGTGATTTGCTTCATGTTTTTAAAAGTTTTTTATGGTAGCTTTAAAGAAAAGAAAAACAATGTATTTTTATTTGAAAATCAGGCAAATGGGCAACATCATTTGCCATATTTTTATTTTATAAATGTTTATTTTTCTATCTCATACAATGATCAGTTCTTTTCAAATTCTCCATTTATCCTCTCATGTACTACTTCATGCAATCATATTTATTACTGCAAAATGCTAACTGGGTGTATTTTACTCAAAAAATATCAGGTCACTTTACACATAACCAGGATGTTAGTGTTTCAGCTCTGTTAGTAAGTGACCAAGGGTAGTATTTCCCTCGTTACACACAATTCAGCATCTGTATTGAAAATTTGTTATTTTTTTTAATGTTTTTAAAAGATCAAAGTTTTTAAATATTTTAATTTAATTTTTTTTTGTAAAGCAAACACTTTTTAAGGAGTATCAGAGTAATTCTTTTCCTGTGAATAAGAAGACACATCAAACAACCAGTTGAATTCCTCTTAATCTCATTCAAATAGTTTAATTGTTAATTATTGTTAATTTTGAGACTGTAGAAGCAACTGTGTGTGTCCATGGAATTTTCCAGGCAAGAATACTGAAGTGGGTTGCCATTTCTTACTCCAGGGGATCTTTCCAACCCAGGGATCGAACCTGGGTCTCCTGCATTGCAGGTGGATTCTTTACCACTGCGCCACCTGAGAAGCCCCATTTAGAGGCAACTAGCACTTTATTTTAAGAAACTGCCAAACATCTTCACTGTGTTCTCTGCTTTCCACTTGTCATTTTTATATAAATATGGAAGCATTTATTTTATTTCTTTTCCTACTGCTGGAACACACACAGTTTAAATTTTAGATCCACAGTGTATTATGCTTTAATGTTGTGATGTAAAGTAATCGTTCTGGCCTTGGAAAATCTTCCTGTTTCCATACCTCTGTTCTCCCAGGGGCCAGACCCCATTAACATCAGCGTTACTGAATGAGCACAGTGTGTTGTGGAACCTTATCATGAGGCTGCTGGACATGGACACCCCATCGCCCCAACCTAACTTTTTGTAAGTCATCACCTGGAAGCAAGGTTAGAAAAGGGTCAGTTTAAATGTTCTGAGTTGAAAAAAATGTGACTGTATTGTCAAATTGTTGTTAGACATAATTTTATTGGGCGACTAGACGATTGCTTCACATGCTTTAAAATGACATTGAGATTTTTAGAAGGTGACTTTGCACACAGTGACTTAATATTTATCAAGTGAATTTACAATAACCAGCAGCAGACGAACTGCAGAAAAGACTTCATGGGTTTTGATCATAGGGAAACATCTGAAGTGGAAAAGATAGGGATAGATGCTCCCAAGAGGAAAACCTTTCTAGAATAGCAGTGGCCGCTTGTATCTAGATCAACATATTCCAAAAAGCAAAACCTTGGGCCTTGTGCTCCACTGAACTCACTTGAGAAAATTAGCAACCAGACCTGTTCTCCCTTTTTTCTTTGCGTGGCCTGCAGCAGAACTGGATGATGAATAAATCCGTTGCTGACTTTGTTCATACCTTTCGCATAATGTCGGGACTTTTTAGTATAAAACTAATGTTTATTAGTTTTATTAAATAATTGATAATTATTTTTCTTTAATTCTGTCAGATATTCTCTGAATTTTGTCTTGTGCCAAATTGCTCTTTAGAAACCCCTGGTATAATATGGTGCATTTAGTTTACCACATGAGTGGTTAACATTTTAGGGCCTTGATTTTTAATGAGTGTTGCCTTTATATAAAAATCATGTTGGGGGAGATTATTCATTTATTCAGTGTTTATTTTCTTGAAAAGTAACTGGTGATTGTAATGTCCTCAGCCTATTAAAGGCACGAGACTGCCATGTCAGCAGCTTTCTGAAGAACTGGGAACAAAACAGAACTTGCTCTCAAAGCCTCATTTCCCTTTGGTTTGTGTTGGGGACTTTAATGTAGAAACGGAACCTTCAGGTAGATCTCACTGTTACATAGTGTGTCATATTCTGATAACATCAGTTTTTTGGAACCAAACATACAAGAATCAAAACCTGCTGTTTGAGCAAAAAGGAAAAAAAAAAAAAGAACATTTGTAATAATACTTTGTCTACTGCTTACAGCTCAGAGTCAGAGAAGTGATTAGATAAAGTGATCCCATTTTTCCTTCTATCCGGTGGTGCCTGTGTCTTAAAGCCATAACTGCTGGTCTTCCTGGTGATAGGATCTTTTTTCTCCCTCGTCTGTTGTAGGTCAGCTGGGCAGGGAGAAGCACACCAGAGACTGTCCTGATAGTGCTGTGCGGGGTGCAGTGTCACCCAGGGTTCTCCAGGAAGAGTCTCTTTCATCCCTGGTGGTACATAAGATTATCAAAGGGAAGAGTTGAGGCTGCTGTTGCTCCTGCTGTTTAACTCTCATTAGAAATGGTAGATTTATTTCTGGAGAAGTCAAGAACAGAAGGGTAAAGAAGGAAACCCTCACTTGTACAGAGTCATTTCTCTTATGAGACTTACACTTAGGTCAGCAACGTCTGTGAGGAGCAGTATTGCCTTAAATTAGTTTGATTCTGACCAAGGTCAGTGTACTGTATTTCCTATAGATGAGTGACTGTCAACTCTCCATTGAGGTATCAAATTCACAGGTGAGCCCCAAACCTCCTTGTCATCAGACGTTTTGGACTTCCTCCCACCGAGCTATGAGTGACGTGCACACTGATAGGCGTGTCATTTCATTTCCAATTGCTTCTCAGTCTGTGAATGAGCAGTGGCATGATCAGGAAGGCTGGTGGTTGGAGAGTGAGAATTTCCTGAGCATATTCTTCAGGTGATCACTTCCTGAATAGCTGAGAGTTGACTGTCTTCATTTCCTATGGTGTTTGTGTAAACGATGTTTCCAAAGGTTCTGTTACACAGTGAAGTCAGTTATTCTGTAAAAATTTTGCTAACACTCTTATGTATTGAAATGCATACATACGTTAACAAAAAAGGAGAAAAACCAAGCAAAACAGAGACATTTACTCAAATGGGAGATTTGTTGATGTGAAAAGTGTTTCTATTTACTTTCAAGAGAAAATCAGAAAAACTTTTGCTAGGGCAGGGAAGACACCAGAGTGGTTTTTTAGGCTTGCATTTGATGCCACAGAGTAATACAATGTCATCTAAGTAATCATGTTGATTTGTGGAAATGTCTGGTCCTAAAGATCACTCTTTCTGCCCTTAAATATTTGTGAACACTGCCTAGAAATATGTTCCTAATAGACTTAAATGTTTTTGTGTATTCTCTGCAAACTAGAAAATGTTTCTCTGACTTTTGAGTAAATGTGCATAGCCTAAGGAGCCGGCACTGTGCTGATTTCAGCATTTCAGGTAAGGACAGAGTTAATTGTGTAACTTAGTGCCCCGTGACTCATTGCTGAGGTTCATATAGATAGAGTGGAAGAACTGAAAGACAGGGTCTGAGTGACATTTCCTTCACAGAAGAGCAAGGATTAAGGACAGCAAAGAAAAAGTTGAGAGGATATACTGTTACACCTCATATGCTTGGGAGAAGCTTTTGTTGCCCTGAGTTTCAGACCATCATTGGTAAAATAGTTTCTAGCTGTTAAATATAATGGGAAGGTTTTTGATGTTAGAATTTTTTAAATTTCTCATTGAATTAGCCGCTGGAATCCTTGTAGGCTATAACTTCAGGTTTGCCATCAACTGAAAGCCAAATGCCATTTCCCAGCAATAGCTGTATTTTCCACCTGCCTCTTGAAAGCAAGGTAGTATTTGTTCATGAAGTATTACGAGATGATAGGGTATAAAAATGATATTCCGAAGTGAGAATTCTCTGTAAATGTGGTTGTCCTTAAGAAGAATCCATCCCAACACAGTTGTATCTTGAAAGGTACTGAATTATAAAGTACAGGAGTTTTTCATATGAATCAAGTTGCTCAGGAAATTTGAGGTGTGCTGTCATTTGTCTCAAATTTTGGAAAAGTACGCTCTTGAGAGAGAGAGATTAATAACTGCACAGTGCCCAAAAGGTTTTGGATGCTTTGGTAAAAAGCCCTTTGACATTTGGAATGTGGATGTTTAAACAAGTGGAGTGTTATCCCAAGCACTTAAGGTTTGTAGCCACGCCCTAGGGGAAAGGCAGCTTTGACATAGTTTTCTCACAGAACCTTAATGGAATAGAGTTACTGGCCTCAGTTCAGAAAAAGAGGAGGCCACCTCAAATCACACGCCTGTCTAGAGATTAATGAAACTGAGAGACATTGTGGATGCCTTAAAGGTGACTGATTGGGTGCTGGCGGGTATGTGTGCATCCTTCTGGACGAGGCTTATGGAAACAGACTATTTCAATTCACCTTCGTACAGCACACATTCCTGCTCATGACCTCTTTGGAGAAAGTGAGAAGCGTGGTGCTGGAGACGTTCCTGTGTCTTGGGCGGCTGAGGTGGTGATGACTCTCCGGTACTCAGGCCTCCATTCAGTGCCACTTATACATCTCCATCTATTCATCTATGCAAGCTTGTGTTTCAGTGCTTCATTTTTTACACCTCGCATCCCATTTGATTCCTTTAACGTCAGGTTTAACATTGATATTATGAATAATTTTTAAACCAAAGTATTGTATAAGTCTGTGTGCTTGTATTCCTGAATGGTTGGAGGCAAACACCAACCTTGTCATTTTCTCTTAATAAAGTCATTCATTTGTTGCATCAATGGTCTCTGTCTCATGTTTTCTTTACTGCATTCAAGGACTTGGGGAGTTATGGGAACATTCATTTGTTTTTGTTTTTTCTTTATAAGGTTAACCCTAAAATGTCATTTAATGACAGCAGCTTTTTCTCTTACACTGGTTACTGTAACCATGTGTAACATTATACTGATGCCTATGTGCTGTGCTTAGTCACTCAGTTGTGTCCGACTCTGTGTGACCCCATGGGCTGTAGCCTACCAGAATCCTCTGTCCATGGGGATTCTGTAGGCAAGTATACTGGATACTGGAATGTGTTGCCATGCCCTCCTCCAGGGGATCTTCCCAACCCTGGGATCAAACCCAGGTCTCCCACAATGCAGGCAGATTCTTTACCGGGTAGGCTGCCCCTTCTCCAGGGGATCTTCCTGACCCAGGAATTGAACTGGGGCCTCCTGCATTGCTGGCAGATTCTTTACCAGCTGAGCTAGCAGGGAAGCGTATATTGATGCCTAGTACATTAACTCAATGTATTCAACTCAGTGTACTCAACAAGTGTTCCCAAATCTAAATCCATTAGAGAAGTGGCTTTGTTTTGTGTGTGGTGGTTGATAGCTTGGTTGATTTATTTGAGAGAAAAACAGATGAGTGAATGTTCACACAATAATCAGAGTGATTACACCCCGTGAGGCCAAAAACAGTCTGCACCACACATGTATTCCATGGATGTTGAAAATAGGCATCGATAATAACTACCATTTATTGAACATTTTAGCTTTATGAGGTGTGTTTCTTTATCTAATTTTGTTTGCTAGACCAGCCATGATGTGGAAAGTGATTCTGCAGAAATTCAGCTGGTTCCTTAAAGCTAAGACACTATTTTCAATGACTATTAAACTGATTTAAGAGAGATAACTATTTAGTTTCCATGGACCAGACCCTAGACTTCACTTTCTTCTTTGGCAAATGTTACAGGGAGTCTAAGTGATCTGCATTATGTATTTATACTACTGTGAAAATGTGCTAAGGAAACCCAATCCAAAATTGGAGTTGGGAAGCCACGAGAGGAGGGCTCTCACACGTCCCACGCGTTGCTGCTCGTGTAATTTAGCAGGAAGAAGGAAGATTTCCTCTCACTTGGCAACTCTAAGCTGCCCTATGCTTCAGCCAATGAGAAGACACCACCACTTTGAAATCTCATTCTCCTCAAACTTTCGTTTGAGACAGCCCTTCACTTTGTTCTCCTGACTTGCTTATGTTTCAACATAGCTTGCTTGTCCCAAATTGCAAGTCCTTTCCCCAAATACACTCATTTTTGCCTAAGCAAAATTGCTCTTCGCTCTGTTTTAACACCGTGTCAGTGCCAGACACCCAAGGAGCACCAGTGATGTGCAGACATTACTCTCCATTTTTTAAGTTGAAGAAATTCAGTGTGCTGATTCAGCCTTCATTTTCTAAAGAATGGATGAAGCTTGGTAGGGATAAAAGTGTGCACTCTAGAAGACAATTAAAACTTTAAGTACATAATTAAGGTAACTTCCTGTAATCTGCAGCAGGAGGTACCCAATATTCTTGGATAGGTCTTGTGCATATGCATGGATCTGAATGTCAGGTTCTGGCCATGTGGTGTGGAGAGGAAGCACACGAGACACCCCCCTCCTTTAAAGGCATCAAGAAGAACCATAGCCACCTCCTACACTGGAAGTTTGGAGACATCTCTGAGAGGACTTTGGGCTACGCCATGTCATAGGGTAGGGATTTGAAAAAATCTCACCCACATATCAAGAGGCAGAAAGATCATGTGTTTCCTCCCTGTTATATCTGAGTCACATTCTTAAACAAGAACTGAACACTGCAGCAAAGCCATGACTAAAGAAATCACCAGGAGTAAGGAGACCTCCTGGGTCCCAGTCCTGGCTTTGCTGTGAACTTGGTTCAGGGCCTTGGGGCACCACTTAATCTTTCTACTGATAAACTTGTTGCAGTGAGGGTTGGTAATCTGTAAGTACTCCTGCAGTTGTAACATTCTAGGATCCTGTCAAGATGTGTAGGCTTCCTTTAAGATGCTCCGGAAAGAAGAATCTCATGCACTACTAGGGGCCTGGAAAACCACAAACTTCCTAGGCATTCATTTGAAAGGCCTCATTTCTGACCTTGTATCCTTTAAAAAAAAAACTGTGCTTATTTTTGACAAATATATGTTTAAGAGGTACAGTGTGATGTTCTGATGTACGTATACACTGTGAAATGATTATCACAATCAAACTAGCATAACCATCACCTCTCATAGTTACCTCTGTGTGTGTGTGTGTGTGTGTCTTGAGAACGCTTGGGATCTACTCTTATAGCAAATCTCAGTATGGAGGTTCCTTACAAAATTAAAAAATAGAATAACTGTTGTTCAGTCACTAACTAGTGTCTGACTCTGCAACCCCATAGACTACAGCACATCAGGCTCCCCTGTCCTCCACTATCTCCCACAGTTTGCTCAGACTCATGTCCATTGAGTCAGTGATGCTATCTAATCATCTCATCCTCTGATGCCTTCTTCTGCCTTCAGTCTTTCCCAGCATCAGGGTCTTTTCCAATGAGTCAGTTCTTCACATCAGGTGGCCAAAGTATTGGAGCTTCAGCTTCAGCATCAGTCCCTCCAATGAATATTCAGAGTTTATTTCCTTTAGGATTGACTGGTTTGATCTCCTTGCAGTCGAAGGGACTCTCAAGAGTTCTCCAACACCACAACTCAAAAGCACTGATTCTTCAGTGCTCAGCCTTCTTTATGGTCTAACTCTCACATACAGTACACAACTACTGGAAAAACCATAGCTCTGACTATATGGACCTTTGTCAGTAAAATAATATCTCTGCTTTTTAATACACTGTCTTGGTTTGTCAGGCTATGGTTTTTCCAGTAGTCATGTATGGATGTGAGAGTTGGACTGTGAAGAAAGCTGAGCACTGAAGAATTGATGCTTTTGAACTGTGGTGTTGGAGAAGACTCTTGAGAGTCCCTTGGACTGCAAGGAGATCAGTCCTGGGTGTTTTTTGGAAGGACTGATGCTAAAGCTGAAACTCCAGTACTTTGGCCACCTTATGCGAAGAGTTAACTCATTGCAAAAGACTCTGATGCTGGGAGGGATTGGGGGCAGGAGGAGAAGGAGATGACAGAGGATGAGATGGTTGGATGGCATCACCGACTCGATGGACGTGAGTTTGAGTGAACTCCGGGAGTTGGTGATGGACAGGGAGGCCTGGTGTGCTGTGGTTATGGGGTCGCAGAGTCGGACACAACTGAGCGACTGAACTGAACTGAACTGAACTGGTTTGTCCTAGCTTAGGAAGCTGTCAAAGAAATTAAGATTGTGTCAGTATATCCCCAGCCGGCCAAAGAGAGGATAATTTGTGCATCAACAAGGATAATAACTGAAATGGATAGAAACATATCAAATATATTTAAACCAATGATTTAAAATGATTTTATCTGCTTAAGATGACCCACACTGATCACCTGTGGCAGATGCTGTGGTGGTTTTTGTTCAGCTGCTAAGTCACGTCCTACTCTTTTGCAACCCCATGGACTGTAGCCTGCCAGGCTCCTCAGATGCTGTGGGTCAGTTTGTTATTTTGAAAACTAGTGAATAAGAGGGATAATCAAGGATTTATTCTGCCAATTAAAAAAAAATTAAGATCTATACCTTATTGGTGAATAAATGAATTGTTGATTATGATAAATTTCCCTTTATAGAACATTTTAACTAATAGTCAAATTTTTAAAAATGACAGAATGATATTATAATCATTTTGCAACCCTCAAAGAATTAATAGATCTATACAATGATCACCAACATTTGGTATTTTAAAAGGAGGGAAAATCAGGTATTATATCCTTCCAAATGAAAATAACAATATTATCAACAAAATTACCAAGTTTCTGGTAATGTTAGTTTATATACTAATACATAGGAATTATAGGGCATTGAGGACCATTTTAAATAGCAACATAAAATTGAACTGCAAAATTCAGACTGGTAAACTTTATCAAACACATAGCAAAAATTCTTCAAAATAAAATATACTTGTGAGGACTATGGAGAATTGGGAGGGTATAAGATACTAGCAATACTTCAGTTGAAAATAGACTGAAATCTATAAGGTGATATGGGAAATGTGAACACTGACTTCATATTTGTTGATATTAGGAATTTAGTATTAATTTTTTTTGGTCTGATAATATTGGGGTTGTGTTATAAACAAAAGAGTTCTTTTATTTCAGAGATATACACTGAAATATTTACAGATGAAATGATATGGTGTCAGGGGATAGGATATAAATGAAGTATAAAAAAAATGATTGGCCACATATCAATAATTGGGAATGGGTAAATAGGGTTTATTATGTTATTCTCTCTATTTTTGCATGTCTTTTTCTTGGGCATGATCTTGACCACTGCCTCCTATACAATAAAGGACAGAAATGGTATGGACCTAACAGAAGCAGAAGATATTAAGAGGAGGTGGCAAGAATACACAGAAGAACTATACAAAAAAGATCTTAATAACCCAGATAACCACGATGCTGTGATCACTCACCTAGATAACCAGGATGGTATCACCGACTCAATAGATGTGAGTTTGAGCAAGCTCCAAGAGTTGGTGATGGACAGGACAGCCTGGCATGCTGCAGTCCATGGGGTCACTAAGAGTCAGACACAACTGAGCGACTTAACTGAACTCTCTCTATTTTAGTATGTTTTTGGAAATGTCCATAATAAGGGGCACTAGTGGTAAGGAACCCACCTGCCGATTTAGGAGACAAGAGACAGTGATTCAATCCCTGGCTCAGGAAGATCCTCTAGAGGAGGGGAAGGCAACCCATCCCAGTTTTCTTGCCTGGAGAGTCCTGTGGACAGAGGAGGTTGTGCTGGTTATAGTCCATAGGGTCGCAAAGAGTTGGACATGACTGCAGCAACTCGGCACACATCAACGTCCATAATAAAGTTTTTTAAATGACAAGGAAACAAGTTTTGAAACAAAAACTATGAAAAGCTATACTAAAGATGGATACATACTGCAGGCAAAAGCAAAAAGATCTTGGGTGAAAAGTCAGAAATACAGAAAGGAAAAACATAAATGAAAAGTATATATTTGTTGGTAAATATAAGTGAATAATGATAATCTAAAACAATAGTAAGGTATCTTGGCAGTTTCATACATAAATATACAAAAATTGTATATGAATTATAAAAATGTGAATGGAGTTAAAGTGCCACAAAGCAATATTTCTCAAACTTTCAACATATGAATCACCTAGGGATCTTGTTAAATCATAGATTTTAATCAAAAAGTCTAGAGTGGGACTGGAGATTTTGAATTTTAACAAGCTCCCAGGTGATATTTATGCTGCTGGTCCCAGAACATACTGAGTAGCAAGGTAAAGTTTCTGCGATATCTTGGAAGAGTAAAAATGCTAACTTTTATTAGACTTTGGTATGTCAAATATGCTTGCTGTAATCTTTATTATAACAACAAAAAGTAGTAAAAGAATGTAGGACTACTAAGATAGAAAATACTGAAGGAAATGGAAAAATAAAATATAATGACTCTAAAAGGAACATGGGAAAAGTGAAATAATTAGAAAGCCAGCAGTTAGATGGTAAATTCAAACCAAAACATTTCAGTAGTTATATTGTTTGTGAACTAAATGTTCTAGAGAAAATCCAAATTTATGCTGATTATAAGAGAAATATTTAAAATATATGATTCAGAAAAATTGAAAGTAAAAAAAAAAAATGTTCCATGAAAACACTAACCAAAAGAAAGCTGTGCTAAATTTCAGAAAAAGCAAACTTTAGTAAAAATATTACTAGTGAAAAAGAGGCATTTTATAAATTTGCAAACTTTACCAGGATGAATTTGACAAAGTGGTCAGTGAAATTTTCTAACAGTTAAAGCTGTTAGGCTGCCTCAGGAAGTAGTAAGTTACCTATCAAGCTATGCTCCAACCCCAGTGAAATTGCTTTCTCCAAACATGCAGGTTGTTTTATAATTCTATTTTAGATGTAAACAAAATCTTTCTAATACAAACAATTTCTCAAGGTGAAATAGGCTACACTGAGAAATAGTGATTTCTAATCAAATACAACCCTGGCTAGGACTGCATCTTATTCTTGCCTAGCACAGTATCTGACACATAGTAGGAACTCAGCGTAGAAGTTTTCATGGTGAATTGATTGATGGAAAGAAGACTCATAAGGCCCTCTCCAACTTTGACATTCTTGGGATCCTCATAACTATGCAGAGTGTTAAAAAATTATTAAAGAAGGTAATTTAGGTGATACAAATGAACTATTTAAGCAGACAAACTGAAGCAGAGTCTTCTTTTGGAGAACTGTAAAATGGGGTGAAAGGCTGGAAGCATTTATAGGATGAAGAATAAAAGAACAAGGGAGAACAATGCCAGCATCATGGTAGAGTGAGGTGTTTCCTTTGTCCCATTCAATCTACAACCAGTATAGCATCCACAACTCAACAAAGATTCCTCTACCCACCATACCAGGATGCTAGAGAATTCCACACATCTGTACATCCAAAGGTGGGTGGAACAGAGGAGATAAAGCCAGGGGAACACTGAAGGCTGTGCCTGTAGTCTGGTCCCCTGGACATGGCAGATGAGCCTGCAGCCCCACAGAACCCAGGATCAGCAAGAAGCGTGGTGTACAGGACTCCAGCCCCCCAGCCGTAATGGTGCCTGTGGCCACAAGTAACTGAAAAGCAGAGGTGGGTGTTAGTCGCTCAGTCCTGTCCAAATCTTTGTGACCCAATGGAATACAGTCCACCAGGCTCCTCTGTCCATGGGGATTCTCCAGGCAATAATACTGGAGTGGGTTGCCATTCCCTTCTCCAGGGAACCTTCCAGACCCAGGGATTGAACTTGGGTTCCCACATGACAGGCAGATTCTTTACCATCTGAGCCACCAGGGAAACCCAACTGAACAGTAGAGGTAGTGGCATCTGATACCACATCTTTTCAACTGTGGAGGTGCCCACAAATTCAGCCCCCTGACTGTGGCCTGCAGTGTCGGGACCTGGGAACCTGACATCCCTGGACAAGGCAGACCCTGGCTCCCTGTCTTCCCATTTCTCTCCCCCTGTGGGAGCAGAAACTAGAAAGATCTTTATGCTGCGGAAGTGCTCACCACCTTAGTGCTCCAGGCGAAGTGCCAGCATCTGCAAAGGCGCAAGCAGTGCTAATCAAAGCACTTGACCAAATCTCTTACAGAGATGGTGGAGGGTGGTACAACCAGAAACAGCTCAGAGAAGAGAAACCAAATGTTATGCTGTAGTGCCACTTACTGGGAAATAAAAGAACCCGTTGACTCACTCTTTAGAATCAAGTTAGAAAAAAAAAGAAAGCTTTATCTCAAGCAGGAATGCTACTTTAGTAGTATTTAGTGCTTCACTACTTTAAATGCACCAGCAAAAGAACAGCTCATCAAACACCATGAAGAACCACAAAAACGTTGTATCACAGAAAGAAAATGACAATTCCTCAGAATTCAAACTTAAAATCACAAAATATTAGAATCTGTTAGAGAATTCAAAAGTGGCTGTCATGAAGAAACTCAACAAGCTGCAAGGAAACTCAGGAAAGCAATTTAATGAGTTCAGGGATAACATTAATGGACAAGATTAATTGATTAAAAAATTAATTTCCTTACCAAAGAAATTAAAATTCTGAAAAAAGAACCAAACAAATTCTGAAGCTGAAAAGCTTAATAAATGAGATGAAGAATTCATTTAAAAGCATTGGTAATTGAGCAGGGGATTTGGAAGAGGAACACAGTGAGCCTGAAATAGAAATGACACAGGTAGAAGGGAAATGACAATTAAGATGTAAAAACGTGAGGAAATTGTCTAAGAACAATCAGCTCTTTTAGAAAGGGCAACCCTAAGGTAATGGGTATCCCAGAAGGAAAAGACAGCAGAGAGCTTATTGAACGAAATAATAGCTGAGAACTTCCAAAAACTTAATATTTTAACCTTAATTTTTCCAATAATAAGTTCTGGAATATGGTGTGTATTTTATACTCACAAAACCTGTCAATTCAAACATTTCAAATATAGGAATCGGACTTGGCTAGTGGCTCCTCTAACAAACAGCACAGGTCTATTACATAACATCAGTCCAAACGGAGCCTAGGAGAGTCCCATTTTATCATGATAACTAGCTCTTATACAGCAATGGAAGTGAAGGCATTTTGTAAATTATAAAGTGATTGATCAATAACAAATGGTGTTTTCTAATCTTCAGTTCAGTTCAGTCGCTCAGTCGTGTTTGACTCTTTGCAACCCCATGGACTGTGCAGCATGCCAGGCCTCCCCGTCCATCACCAACTCCCGGAGTTTACTCAAACTCATGTCCATTGAGTCAGTGATGCTATCCAACCATCTCATCTGAGCTATTTTTGAATTCTAACCTTCACATAACTGTAAATTCCATTAGTTTGCCTGTTGTACCCAAACTTTACCAGCAGAGGGCGCTCGTAGCTGACAAGTCGTCTTTAACTCGGACTACTAGAGACTTACTCTTAACTGACTGGATTGGCTGGATGTAAAAACCAATACAGTGGTTCAATTAGGAAAAATAATACTCTTACAAAACCAATACCTTATGAAACTATTAGGTGCTAATTACAGAAATTTTTATAATTGTGATAAGTAGAATTTACATTAATTAATGCATCACCCCCATAGTCCCGCCAAAACACAAATACTTTTTACTATGAATAAAAGTTCCAGGCTCTTTTCTGCACATAGAATTTAATTCTATGTAATCGTGGTTACATTAAGGGGAATGTGGGCTCAGAGAGATCCGGGTATGTTTCAAAGCTGATGAGACTGATCAACCATGATGAAAATAATTATTCAGAACTTGCACTATTAATAGAGAAATTTCACTACTCATAGAATAAAATTTCTGATATGGTGAGGAACCAGAGACATAGTCATATATATACATATGTGTATATATATATATATGTATATATTTAGGTATTTGGCCTTAGAGATCACATTATAGAATAGGTTATATATAATATAAAGGCAAGAGAAAAAGTATAAATGACATAGATTTGGTGGTAGGAAGTAGATGGAGTTTCATTTCTTCCTTCTTTCCTTCCTTCTCTTTCTTTCTTTCTTCCTCCCTTCATTCCTTTATTTTTCTTCTGTGTAGCAGAAAAGAATTTCCTGTGCTGAGAATGAGGGGATAAGCCTGGAAGTCTGAGGAGTGTGAAATAAGCAAAGTTCTATTCTATGAAAAAATGTGGGATTTAGAAGCCAGTGGAGAATGGTGACAGTTTGGAAAAATGGCAGTGGGAAATGATGAAGGGGACGCCTAGGAACTGCTGAGCATGTAGATCGACAGAGCAGCTGGGATTGGAATCTCTACATTTATGGTGGCATCAGTCTTCACGAATGCTTGCTTTTCAGCAGCTACATCAGTACCCCATATGTTGAGGCAGGAGATCTGAATGGTTGGAAGTGATCTATTGTTGGGGTTTAGATGGACACGTGTGGCAGAGTCACAGGGCCGGAAAAAAAGAAGTTGAGGTGAGGTATGATGAGATCTTGGGTTGAGCTCCAGGGGTCAGGGGAGTAACGTTCTTGAAGAAGACACAACAGTTTTCCAAGAGATCATGGTGATCAGGGTGCAGGGGTCAGGGAATGAGGGAGTGAGTGTAAAGAATAAAATGTTTTGGTCAGAAGGTGGATATTTTACATATGGAAAAGGACTTAAACCCAAGAAGGTAAGTGACTGAAGTGCAGTGCCAAGAATGATGGCTATAGTTTGGGGTCAAGGACACTGAACCCTTAGTGATCTAACGTCATTTATGTGGGCCAAGACTCACGGAGCATGACAGAAGTTGTCATCACAGAAGTTTGCATTGATAGCGAATGAAACAGATCTGGGAAGGGCAAAAAATGTATGATGCTGATCTTGAAGGCAGTCCTTGAGGAACCAGAAATTTGTGTCAATTTCTAGGCATAGAATTTGGTAATGAAACAAAGGCTCCTAGAGCAAAATGAGAAAAAAATATTCTTTCAAGGTAATAAATTTAAACTGTTTTCAGGCCTCACACCCTGGGATTTAAACATTAGATAGATTTGGTTTAGAAGTAAGTTTTTGACTCTCATGCTGGTTGTGTGACTTGAACAAATTAAATATCAACTCTGAAACTTAGTTTCCCTACCTAAAAATGGGGATAATAAAATCATCTACTTAAAAAATTTACAGTGCCTTTTTCATAGAAAATATTCAATGAATGATAGTTGTAATCAAAACTAAGGGAAAAAAACTTAGACATATTTATTGATAAAAGCCAGAACATATTCAAACTGGAAGGATGTTCTGAGTTCATCAATAATAAATTCAATCGTGGGCAAAGAAAAACAGAAGCCAGGAGATGTTCAAGATCAAACTGCAGGATTATCAAGATCTCTAACTTTTTGTTAAAATCTGTAAGTTCCTCCCCTTCGCTCTGCTCCCCTCTACTCCTTTTCTCTTCTCTCCTTTCCCCTTCTGTCTTCTCTCTTCTCTTTTTCTTTCCTCTTGACGGCTGTAAGAGTTAAGAGTTTTCTCTTTCTGTAGCATAAATCTGTTTTCCTTGTTTCCAGTCATCTGACCTTATGCCCTCCAGCAGTTTTGCTTTCTCTTCTCATGACAGTTCCTCAGACATTTGGAGTCAGTGACTGTCTCCCTGTAGTCATCCCTGGGTCTTCAGTGTCCTTTTGTGACGCGGACTAGGGCTTTGGCACCACTGATCACTGCTGTGCCTTAATCTGTCTCTGTCCCCACAGGTACCTCACCTCCCAGCTGAATCCCACGGTGCTGAGTAGGGCCATCACCATCTTAAGTATGGACACAGTTCATGCAGTTAAAGCCCATGTGCATGCATGCTAAGTCACTTCAGTTATGTCCAACTCTTGGTGACCCTATGGACTGTAGCCCACCGGGCTCCCCTGTCCATGGGATTCTCCAAGCAGAATACTGGAGTGGGTTGCCATGCCCTCCTCCAGGGGATCTTCTTGACCCCAGGATCGAACCCATGTCTCTTAACATCTCCTGCATTAGCAGACGAGTTCTTTACCACTAGAACCACCTAGGAAGGCCAAAAAATTGGAGAGCTGGCTGACCGAGAAGATGGCAGGTTAGAGCCTCCAAATATAAAGCCCACACTGATCTTTTATTAAGTGTTTTGTTTGTTTCTCATGCACCATTTTTATGGACTTCCCCAGAAGGACAGATGGATTTTTTTCAACAAAGGGCAGGGCTTGCTCATTTTGCAGATCTGCCTATCATCTACCTTTGATGATGTTTTGAGCATTCTGATTCTGGAAAATTGGGTTTATGTGCAGATTTGAAGAATACTGGCTAAGGCTTGGGTGATTGGCAGGTGTCCGTTTAGAAGCCTGGAAATTGTCTTTCACGGTCAGAGACCCTAAGCCATGCCACAGGAAGGTGGAGGGAAGGAGGCTATAGACAGCCTCTGGCAACGTGCTTCTTCCAACGTGAACCAGAGACAAGGGGCGTGTGAGCTCCAGGGTTTGTGCCAACACTGGCCCTGACAATCTTTTCTCATCAAAAGCAAAAGAACTGTTCCTTTTTAAGAAGGATTGTTTTTATTTTTCCAATTGTACCCTTTCTACTACTTTGAATTTAAGTGTTCTTTAATTTACAAAATGGATGTGGTGGGAAATAGAATTTTTTTATCTGCTTACTTGGAAAAATAAAATTTGGCCAACTGTTGACCTACCAAATTAGAGAGTATTAGTCTCTATTTTATTTACATACATTAAATAATACATTTAGATACATTAAATGATGTTTTCACTTTGTAGAGAAGGGAAAATTTTTCCTTTACCCTCTTACGGTTCTTGGCAGGGTCTGAAAATAAAACTGACAAGGATTTAACAAGAGAAAAGCATAATTTTCACATGTCCATGGGACGTTTTACAAGAGAAGGAAGACCTGAAGAAATGACCAAATCAGGAGACTTTTATATCTTTAAGACAAAGAAACAATGTTGTTGTTTAGTCGCTGAGTTGTGTCTGCCTCTTTGTGACCCTGTGGACCCTAGCCTGCCAAGCTCCTCTGTCCATGGAATTTCCCAGGCAAGAATACTATAGTGGGTTGCCATTTCCTTCTCCAGGGGATCTTCCTGACCCAGGGATCAAACCCAGGCCTCCTGCATTGGTGGCGGATTCTTTATCACTGAGCCACCAAGGAAGGGCAAAGAAACAATAAATCCATGAAAAAATGGCAAGATGGCAAGGTATTTGAACTTGAAGTTCTAAATGGTGAAGAAGTAACTGGGAAGACAAAGGCAAGTTTAACAAGGTTTATTTATACAGATTCCTCAACTCCAAACTCCCCAACTCAAGAAGTAAGTTGATACAAGGGAGGGAACCATCACATGAGAGGTTTATGACCTGCTTCAGGGAAGAAGAGCAAGGAGGGAAGGTCAGGATGAACTTTCTAATTCTGCTTTTTTCTCAAACTCTTCCAGCCCCAGATTTTCAATATGCCCAGACGCCATAATTCAGGTTTGTCCTGGACCCATCAACCTTCTGAATACTAATTTCCACATAATTAAGAGTCTGTGAGTAGAATTCACTATGTGTTCAGACCAAGAGCTTTGCCAACACTGACCATCTTACTTCTGTAACTTCCCAATGTACAGAAAAAGAAGCTAATAGGTGGCAGGACCAATGAGCACAGTAGGCTTGGTTTTCAATTCTACATGGAATTGTCTCTCTAGGTCTTAATCGGATTCTTGAAACACTGCGAGCCTGGGAATGTAGCCATGCAATGAAAGTGTGCATCGCCCAGAAAGCAGGGTAGGAAGGAAACTGTCTGTGTAAGTCAGCCCTGTGCAAGTCAGCTCAAATCTCTGGATCTTCATTCACTGATTTTTAGACTCTGTATGGTGAAGCCCCCTTGCCGCTCTAAGAATCAAGTTTTTAGCCATGTCATTAATTACATACACACATTCCATGAATGGAATGTAACAGGAAAGAACAAAGGACGTATAAGTGAATGAAAAGAACTGGGGCTTCTTTCCTCATATTTGTGTGTGTGGTTTGGGAGATTTCTTCTCTCCTGGAAATATGTAGCTAGTTCTAGGGACAAACCCTTTTGCTAAAGAAGAGAACAAATGATAGGAAAGAGAAAAGTCTGCTAGAGTAGGGCAAAGGAGACAGACACTGCAATCAGTTGCTGTGCTCGTGGTGGTGCTAGGAAATGACCTGCCCATTAATCAGGCAGGACCATGGGGCATAAAGAAAGCCATCAACCCATCAGGGAATGGGTTATCTTGGTAAATGCCAGATCTCTCTGCCCTCTTCCACTCTATTTTAATTGACATGTTCAGTACTTTCTGATCTATAGCAATTAAGAGGCAGCTTCTGCCAGTGGAATCTGGTCAGGCCTTTGAATCTGACACCAGGACCAGAGGGAGAGCTGCCACGGGAGTCTGTGCTGTCAGGAGATGACAGGGACCTGTAGCAGGAGTAAGTGCCTTCACCCAGAGGCAGCCTTGCTAGTGAGATGAGAGCGGGCTGCAGCAAGTTAGCAGACACAGAGGAGTGAGCTGGCAGAAAGAATCACATCACATCTGCCAGAGAAGGTGATCAAAAGCAACAGGACTCAGGCAGCTGGCAGAAGGTGACCCTGGATACTCATCTGCTTCAAAAAACACAGCTGATCCTGACATTTGTGAGGAAGTAAATGAATGTGTTCAGGATAAGGCTTGACCAAGTTTTTTTTTTTAATAAAACTTCTCTCACTATTTAAAAAAGTAATTTATTTAATAATGTAATTAAACATTTTAATTTGATAATTATTTTTGTTTTTGCTGCCTAGGTCTTTGCTGCTGTGTAGGCTTTTCTCTAGCTGTGGTGAGCAGGGGCTACTCTGCAGTTGCAGTGTGCAGGCGTCTCATTGAGGTGGCTTCTCTTGTTGCAGAGCACAAACTCTTTAGGGAGTCTGGGTTTCAGTAGTTGTGGCCCTTGGGCTCTAGAGCACAGGCTCAGTCGTTGTGGTACATGGGCTTAGTTGCTCCATGGCACGTGGGGTCTTCCAAGATTAGGGATTGAACCCATGACCCCTGTATTGGCAGGTGGATTGTTCACCATCCAGCCAACAGTGAAGACCTCGACCAAGTTAAACTATCTCTGTCTGTCTGTCTCTGAATTTAAAAGCTCCATCCTTGCTATTTGATCACTTGCTGATTATTATGAAATAATATTTTGTATAATGTCTATACCTTTGGATTTTTAGTCTCCCAGTTTTGTTCCTTGGAGAGCTCTGCCAATACTCATCTGAATGCTTCCTTAAGCAAGAGACTCAACACTTGATTTTTCTTTACCTCCCATCAGTTCAGGGACAGATGTTGAAAGGAAAATCTGCTTCATTCCAAGTTCAAACAGTGTATTTTGCTAAAAGCCATGCCTGAGGCAGAAAAGTAGTATATCCATTTTTTAATATGAAAAGATACTTTAATCTTCTGGTTCATGGTTTTTGGTCATGTTCTTTGTTTATTGTGTCATTCAGCTTGTGACTGTAAAAAGAAAGGGTCACTTTCTTATGGAGGTAATTTAAATTTTCATTTTCCATAAAATCACATGGTAGCTATTTGGGGTGGCACTCTCAGCTGGAAAAGATTTACCATTTTTAAATAAATATATTTACTGCAATTAAACCAATTATAGTTTATTCATCCTAAAGTCTTAAATTTTCTTAAAGTTTTATTGAAAGCATACCTTATGTCCTAGAAAGCAATTCACTCTTCTACTGCAGATTTCTACATTGTGGAAACTGAAGCTCAGAATAATTAAAGGATCTTCACTGATGGCAGACAGGGCTTGGATTTCTTATCCTAAACCCACCCCTGTGCTCTTTCCAACCTGCTGTTCCACCTCCATTTTCAAGGAAAAATCTATTATTTAGTGGTAATTGATCTCTACATTTTTATTCAAAATGTGGTCTAGCAACCAGTGCCATGCCCTACCTCCAATCCTGGCAGAATGTTCAAAAGCAGAATCTTTGACCCTAGCCCAAACCTATGAAATCAGAATCTACATTTTAACTCTATTCTTGGAAGAGTCATGTGCATGTTGAAATCTGCAAGATACTAAGTTCTCAGATTGGACTTGTAATTGATGGATATATTTGGTTAGAGTAGCCTCTCAGGCTTTATAGAATTTGAAAACAACACATGTGTATATATGTTTTCATTTCAATTCATAAAGCTATTGATTGTTCTTTAGCTTAGCTTGTTACATGACAGAAGTTCAGCATTACAAATAACTAAGGAGATGATTAGTTAAAATCAAGTAAAACCTAAAAAATGATCTTTAACATTACATTGACTAAGTGTTTAGGTCCTGTCTTAATTGGAATATTGGGCTTCCCTGGTAGCTCAGACAGTAAAGCGTTTGCCTGCAATGTGGGAGACCTGGGTTTGATCCCTCAGTTGGGAAGATCCCCTGGAGAAGGAAATGGCGACCCACTCCAGTACTCTTGCATGGAAAATTCCATGGATGGAGGAGCCTGGTGGCCTACAGTACATGGGATCACAAAGAGTCGGACATGACTGAGCAACTTCACTGGTTAATTGGAGTATAATAATAGGGACTGTGATGGTACAGAAGGACTTTTAGAAATGAAATGGGAAGGTGTGAAACTGGGCTCTCCCCTTCCACTGAGAAATAGGCAACTCATTACAGACTCAATCTTAAGACATCCTTTGTAAGCATAAGTTAAAATCAGGGAACATTCCTTGTCTTCTTATGTGTGAATTTTCATACCAGTGATAAGAGCAGCTCTGGCATTGCAGACTTAAACTGTTTTATTGCTGTTATGGAATATCAGTGTGGGGTGACTGTTGCACACTGGATTTTCATCCGTCTCTTATTTTCCCTCTTCTCTAACCATACAGTCTCTACCTTGTCCTCCTTTCTCTCATGATTCCAAGAATTTATTAAAGTACCTTTTTCTATAAAATAATTTTCTGTTTAACAACAGAAATACCTTTTGAAAAAATAAAACAATCTCAAAACCTTCCCTCCTGCTTAAAACCCCCAGTATCTTCTATTTTTATAAGATTAAGTAAAAAATTCTTAATAGACCTACATCTTTTAAAAATATTAATTCATTTATTTTTTATTGAAGTATAGTTGATTTATAGTGCCCCAGGTGTACAGAAAAGTGATTCAGTCACACACATACATATATGTATGTGCATGCTGTTGTTCACTCACTTAAGTCGTAGCCTACTCTTTGTGACTCCTCTGTCATCCACTGTCTCCCAGAGTTTGCTCAAATTGTATCCATTGAGTCAGTGATGCTGTCTAACCATCTCATTCTCTGCCATCCCCTTCTGCTTTTGCCTTCAATCTTTCCCAGCATCAAGGTTTTTCCAATGAGTCAGCTCTTTGCATCAGGTAAACCCTGAAAAAGACACCTACATATATGTGTCTTTTCCATTACAGGTTATTATAAGATATTGAATATAGTTTCCTGTGCTATACAATGCATCCTTATTGTTTATCTATTTTATATAGTGTATATATGTTAATCCCAAATTCCTAATTTATCCCTTCCCTACCCCTTACCCCTTCAGTACCATAAGCTTCTCTTCTGTGTCTGTAAATCTGTTTCTGTTTCATGAATAAGTTCATTTGTATCAATTTTTTGTTTTAGATTCCACATGTAGGTGGTATCATAGAGTACTTGTCTTTTGCTGAATAGTCCTACATCTTAATATTCACCCTGATTTGACTCTTACTCAACTTATTAATGCAATGTGTGGTCATTGATTGGTCCCAGATAAGAAAAAGAAAATTTCAATTCTATAAAAGACAGTAATAGGACAATTAGAAAAAGTTGAATAAATTCTGTATATCAGAAGTATCATATCAATGTTAATGTCCTGCTTTTAATCTTGGTAGTGTGTTTATGCAAGATAATATCCTTCAGTTTAGAAAGTTGCATGCTACTGTTTAAACAGGTATCACTTTCTCTGTGGCTTACTCTTAAATGGTTCGAGAAAATAAGTGTAGTATACACATGCATACACACACAAAGAGGAGTCAAAGAGGCATGCACACAGACACACATAGGCAGGAGAATAATAGAGAATTTAGGTGGGAGGATTTTAGGATTTCTTTGTAAAGTATTATTACTGTAGCTATTCTGTAAGTCTAAAATTTACATGAAAAAGAATTTGGACACCTAGTCATGTAGATCATTCTTTTGTCATTACACTTACCATTATGAAATCTTAATCCATAGAATATCTTCATGATGTATTTTTGAATGAAATGAAGGCTTATAAAGAATAAGCATGCTATGATTCAAGTTATATAAGCTGTGCATACACATATTTTTGAATAGAAAATAGACTGAAACAATAAGCTTATAAATGGCAAAGATATCATTCCTTAGCAGTGAGATTGATGGGTAATTTTAATATATTTTTCTTTTGCTTATCTATTTTTTCTTAATTTATTCAAATGGCTGTATTATTTGCTAAAATGAAAAAACAATAGTTATTATACTTGCAAATTCTTCATTAGATTTTATTCCATCTTGCTTAGAAATTAAAATTACAAGTAATAAATTTAGTTTTCATCTCAATTTGCAAAACATTAGTGCCTATTTTAACCTTGCTGAAATCAAAAATACAATGGTTTCTCTTATATTTGGTTTTTCCTATTTGTTGACATGGAGAAAAATTGAAAAAAAATCTCTTGTTCTTTCCCAAACTTTAACCAATTTTTCTCACCCACTTTAACACTTGGAGTTTGACTGAAGCTGCTAAAAAAAGGGCAAAGTGAGTCATCTGGATAAGTATATATGCAGTTGTCTTGAGCCCATTTGGCAAAAGTGCTAAAACATGCCTTGTCAGATACAGAGAGAAACTAAAGACACAAAGGCCCTAGATACTGTGGCTATTGAAGGGATACAAGTAGTTACATTTTTATTTAATGAATAATGCCCCCCAGTAATTGGCCCCATCAAGACAGTCATGCTCGTGAAAAGGTGATTTGGCAATTTGGAGCTTTCATCAAAAAGGACAAAAGATTAAGAATTTGAACAAGGCTGGGTGAACTTTTTCTTAGATTTTATCTCTTTTTCATCCATTATCAGCCTTGGGAGAAAGACTGTACTTTTTGAAAGTTATCATACTTTTTTCTTATTTTTTTTTCTAGTTAAAAGCCATATATATCATAGATAAAATAGAAAACACAGAAAAGAAAACAGAAGGGGGAAACACTTTGTAATTCCAGAACAAAAGATGACAAGTCATTTATTAATACATTCTCCTCAAGCCAAATATACATGCAAATACACATATTTATTTTATTAACATGGGATCATATTATTTTGTAAATAAAGGTTTTTCTAGGTAAATGTTCCACTGTATAATTTTACCATAAACAACTGAACCTAGTTCACATTTATTTCATATTTATGTCATTTCCATTTTTTTTCTCTCTTCCCTAAAAGGGACACCATTTTGATGACTATCTATAGCTATATCTCTGTGCACTTAAATATTTGCTTAGGACAAACTCCTGAAAATATGATTACTGTGACTTTTTTCTAAGGAATTTTGATACATATTTCTTCTTTCAGAATGAAGCAATGTTGTATACTCTCACTTTGAGAAACAACTTTATCCTGCATAACCTTTCCCATTATTTTTAATCCTTGAAAAGCTGATAGTTGAAAAATACTATGTATTCTAAATGGCATTTCCTTGCTACTAGAGAGAATAAACTTTTTTCCTATCCTTATTGGCTATTTATGTTTATTATGTAAATTTTCTTTTCTAACTTGTAAAATACTAAAATATGAGAATGCCAGAGATGAGTTCTTTTTTCTTTCCTTTCTTTTTTTTGAACTAGGGAACCCATTATCAAATAAAATATTGGAAGGAAACTCTGTATATCAAGTGGATAGAGTGTAGCCACACAGTTGAAGCAGATTGTCAGGGAAGGAGAACAAGAGTCAGTGAAATATTGCTGAGCAAGGGAGGAGAAACTTGCAGAAAGAATGGAAGGGAGAAGAGTCTGTAGGCCAGGAGACCAGGTTGTTGTTGTTTAGTCACTAAGTTGTGTCCAATTCTTCTGTGACCCCATGGACTGTAGACTGACGGGCTCCTCTGTCTGCGGACTTTTCCAAGCAAGAATACTGGGGTGGGTCTCTTCTCCAGGGGATTTTCCCAACCCAGCAATCAAACCTGTGTCCCCGACATTGGCAAGTGGACTCTTCACCACTGTGCCATCAGGAAAGCCCAGGAGATCAGGAGAGGACATATAATCATGCCAGTGACCAGGACGACACTGTCTGTATTTACCATGAATTGGGAAAATTTCAGGTAAACCTGATTACTGCTTTCTCCTTCCCTCTCACTGACTCTTTTGAGAAGTTCTTCAAACTTGGAGCATATTCCCAGGCTTAATTCAGTCTGACGTAGGAAAAATCAGGGAACCAGGATTGTAACTTAGTTATTGACTTCTGTATGGCTAGAGTTGCAAAGACATGAAACACTCAGTTGAGTGCTTCTCATACTCAAATATGCAAACTTGCCCTGAGACTTCTTAAAAACATAGCATTGAGGTGGGGGGTTATGTTCTGCCTTTTTAATAATCTCCCAAGGGATGCCCAGGTCATTACTCCAGGGAGCACACTGAGGAGGAAAATCTGGTCCAACTCCCTTATTTCAGAGAAAAATCCCTGCAGACTTAGAAAGGTGAAGACTTCTAATAAAACTACCTGTATAGCAAGAATACATCCCCCCCACAACACATACACAGCTACCTGGGATGCTGAATAAAAGGTAATTGAGTATGGCTGATTCACTTTGCTGTACAGAAGAAACTAACACAGCATTGTAAATCAACTATGCTCCAATAAAGAAAACAGTTTAAAAAATAAAAAAATTCACACAGAAAAGAAGATAGGTAACTGATATCTTACTGAAAGCACACAACTAAGCTTGAAGTAAGAAATCTCCAGCAACACTAGGAAAGGACTGAAAACTAGAGAATAAGTACATGAACTGCAATGGTACACAGTGAGAACCACTCACCTCATTTGCTAAGTGACTTCCAGAGAGCGAACGCGACTTGATCAAAATTATGTTTTTGCAAACCCAGTGTAAGCACTTAAATGTTAGCCAATTGAAACTGAGGAAGATATTTTTGTATTATTTTTCAATATAAAATTATACAATTTTTAAACATTATATTCCATTTACAGTTATTTTAGAATATTGACTATATTTCCCATGTGTACCATACACCCATGTAGCCTATCTCATACTCAATAGAAACTGAAGATTTTGGCAAATAATAATGGAGGAAGACCTGCATATCAGATTTAAAACAACTTAATGCTGCTGCTGCTAAGTCACTTCAGTTGTGTCCGATTCTGTGTGACTCCATAGACAGCAGCCCACCAGGCTTCCCCGTTCCTGGGATTCTCCAGGCAAGAACACTGGAGTGGGTTGCCATTTCCTTCTCCAATGCATGAAAGTGAAAAGTGAAAGGGAAGTCGCTCAGTCATGTGCGACTCTTCGCAACCCCAGTGACTGCAGCCCACCAGGCTCCTCCGTCCATGGGATTTTCCAGGCAAGAGTACTGGAGTGGGGTGCCATCGCCTTCTCCAACTTAATGCTACTATGATTAATAAAAACAGAAATAGACAAATACATTGGTAGATCAGCATAGAAAGCAGAAACAGTGCACCTGTAAATATGTATTTTCTTTGTATCTGTGTAGCCTGCATTTCAATTCAGTGGAGGGGGGAAGGTAAATTTAATAATGATAATGGGACAGCTTACTTTGTTTGAAGGAAATCAGGAATGGTACACTGCAGTCCAAATGAAAAAAATATGAAATAAGTTATGTAACTGTGAGAAGAAAATAAAGGATACTCTTTGTATAAATCACAGGAATCCAGAAGCCCCAAATAACAAGAGGACAAATTTAATCACATAGAATAAAAACTTCTGCACAGCCAAAGGCACTATTAAAGCAAAATCACAAAATGAACAGTAATCTAGGAGAAACAGCCTAATGCTTATTGATAAAGGGTTGCTACACCTAATATAAAAAAAGTTTCCCAACAAATGAATCAGAAAAACACAAACAACCCAGAGAAAAATTTTCACAAATACAAACAGATGGTCTGGAGAAGAAATGCAGATGGGAACTTAATGGTAATCGGAGAGATGCAAATTAAGACTGCAGTGTCCACTCTGCCCGACCAGTGGTGTTGGTTTAGGTTTGAACTGTTAAACTCATGAGAGAAAGAACAGGCTTTACTCAGCACCGTGTTTATTTCACTCTACAACAGGACAAATGAAAGGCAGTAACAAGTCATGTACGGCACAGACTGAGTGGGGCTTCTGACTATTAGGCAGGATTTGCCATCTCCTTTTATCTCTACACACTCAGGACATGTATGGTCACAGGGACAGAACTGAGCTCTTGGACGCCATCAGCCCTCGATTTGAATACCCTGCTAATTGTACCAGTGCTGGTACAGCAGCAGCTGAACAGTATCATTTATTTTTTACTTGAAAAAGCATCTTGATGATAATGTGCAGGTGTTTGGCCCAGTACATCGACCTCAAGCTTCTTATCATTTATCTTCGATATGCTTTGGACATAATTCTAGTTGTTAGCAACATAAGAGTTAACCAAATGTCAAATATGTATGTGTGTATCTGTATATATACATGTGAGAAAGTTAAAGTGATAGTGTTAGTTGCTCAGTCATGTCCAACCCTTTGTGACCCCATGGGCTGTAGCCCACCAAGTTCCTCTGTCCCCGTAAGGAATTCTTTAGGCAAGACTACTGGAGTGGGTTGCCATTTCTTTCTCCAGGGGAACTCTTTCATGAGGAGGCCTTACAAATAGCTGTGAAAAGAAGAGAAGTGAAAAGCAGAGGACAGAAGGAAAGATATACCCATTTGAATGCAGAGTTTGAAAGAATAGCAAGGAGAGATAAGAAAGCCTTCTCAGTGATCCATGCAAAGAAACAGAGGAAAACAATACAATGGGAAAGACTAGATCTCGTTAAGAAAATTAGAGATACCAAGGGAACATTTCATGCAAAATGGGCTCAGTAAAGGACAAAAATGGTATGGACCTAACAGAAGCAGAAGATATTAAGAAGAGGTGGCAAGAACACAGAACTGTACAAAAAAGATCTTTATGACCCAGATAATCATGACGGTGTGATCACTGACCGAGAGCCAGACATCCTGGAATGTGAAGTCAATTGGGCCTTAGGAAGAATCACTATGAACAAAGCTAGTGGAGGTGATGGAATTCCAGTTGAGCTATTTCAAATCCTGAAAGATGATGCTGTGAAAGTGCTGCACTCAATATGCCAGCAAATTTGGAAAACTCAGCAGTGGCCACAGGACTGGAAAAGGTCAGTTTTCATTCCAATCCCAAAGAAAGGCAATGCCAAAGAATGCTCAAACTACTGCACAATTGCACTCATCGCACACGCTAGTAAAGTAATGCTCAAAATTCTCCAAGCCAGGCTTCAATAGTACGTGAACTGTTAACTTCCAGATGCTCAAGCTGGTTTTAGAAAAGGCAGAGGAAACAGAGATCAAACTGCCGTTGGATCATCAAAAAGGCAAGAGAGTTCCAGAAAAACATCTGTTTCTGCTTTATTGACTATGCTAAAGCCTTTAACTGTGTGGATCAGCACAAATTGGAAAATTCTAAAGATATGGGAATGCCAGACAACGTGACCTGCCTCTTGAGAAATCAGTATGCAGGTCAGGAAGCAACAGTTAAAACTGGACATGGAACAACAGACTGGTTCCAAATAGGGAAAGGAGTACATCAAGGCTGTATATTGTCACCCTGCTTATTTAACTTATATACAGATTACATCATGCGAAATGGTGGGCTGGATGAAGCACAAGCTGGAATGAAGATTGCCGGGAGAAATATCAATAACCTCAGATATGCAGATGACACCACCCTTATGGCACCCAGGGCACAATCAGCTGAACCCTGTCTGATCACAGAGACTTGATTAGGGAGACTCATTGGAATGGTGTGCATGAAGCTCCTGAAAATTAGATTTCTGAAGTTAGATGCTAGTTAGATTTTATCTGTTCTGGAAACAATTGAGAAGACCCACTGTGAGGTTCAGAGGCTTTCCAGGTTCAGTGGGAAGAGGATAAGAAAACCCCCCATCTCCAGGAACTAGATTAGTCCTGGAATGCCAACCCTTCCATTACGGGCCCTGGGTCTCATTAAAGAACAGATTTTGCTTAGGCATAGCTGTCTTTCTTTGGCAAATTTTCACAGATTTTGGCCTATTTAAAAGGACAGCCCTGATACTTAGAAGATTCGTGGGTATTTAGGTAAATTATTTATGGTCTGAAATCTTGTACATCCACTCTTCAAAGGAGTAATGCAATATGGATGAGAACTGAGTTCTGCCTCAATGCATAAACCATGCTCAGCATTCTTGCAGAATGGCCTTCTCCATGTGGAGTCTTTTGACAGCCTCTGTGATTTTTAAACTTTAATGGCCCAAGCATTGCTCAAGGTGAAGCAGGTGTCCAAGGAATTTTATTTTAGTAGTTACTTCCTTGTGAAATGCTTATTTGATTCACTTCTTTATTAGGATATATCTGTGCTGAGTTCTCAGCATGAGAGCAGTGGCTATTATGATTAGTTCAAATTCTAAAATAATACTGTAAAGAGGTGTTTTTTTGTCCCATTTTGCCAGAGAATAAATTTAGACTATGAAAAATTGGATTATTTGCCCTAGATGATACAGTAAACACTTTTACAAACTCAAATTTGACCTTAAATTTAATTATTCCATTAGACCTAAAATTCTCAAACTTTAGCATGCATCAGTGTTACCTGGAAGCATTTGTAAAAGGCAGATTTCTGGGCTCCATCACCCAAGAATTTGTTCTTCTCACTAATTCCCCAGTGATGTTGATGCTACTGGCAGGGACCACAAAGAACCATTGCTCTAGACTATGCTGAGGTTTTGGAAACTCTCATCTGCTATAGTTTATCTGTTAGAAGCTTATATGCTTTCTAGCTTGTAGAGTGCCATCAACATCTTTTATACTGTTATATATGTGAGTCATTCAAGGACAGTTCTAGGTTGTATTAGATCAAAGTGTTTATTCTTTGGGCTTTCCTTTATGAAAGAAAGACTAGCTCCAAGGGAATGTTATGTCACTCAATAATTTGTTTTCATTTTCCTGTGAATATAGGATAAAATCTTGCTTGATTCTGGCTGAAATAATTTATCCTCTGATATCTCTGTAACAGGTCTGAAATAAAACATTTTTTTTTCCTTTGAAAAAAGGAAGTTAAACCCTGAGTATATCCCCTATGTTTGGGAATATTGAGTACTGTGTCCCCCAGCTTTTTGATGATTCTGACTCTTAGTCTTGGCTCCCTATTCCATATCCCTGTTATCAGGCCTAAGGGCCCATCTCAAGAAGCATTCATGTTTCTCATTTGTCAAGTCAGAGTGATGCTTATGCATGGGTCAGATTAGTTAAGAGATACGAAAGAATTTATAATTCTTCTAAAATATGAAATGGCAAAAATTTTTTTTAAGTTTTTAAAACTTTTTTGACTGAGTGTTATGTGGGATCTTAGTTTCACATCAGGGATTTTACCCACCTGTCCCACCCCCCGTTGGAAGCAGAGTCTTAACCACTGGATTGCCAGGGAAGTCCCAACACTACTGTATTTTTAAAAGATTTAAATGAGTAGGAGCAAAACTATTTTGCCAGAATAGTCTATCTCTAGAAATATCAATGTAAAGAACTAATTGCTCTGCTGAAATATTCACAGATGAGCAGAAACTCAGCTTACTCTTAACACCTATGGGCAATAGTGTCTCTATTTCAGAGGTCTTGAAGGTCCTTGGTTACTTTCAATAGGTTATATGCTATTTCTGCTGGCAGCACTCAGTGGGGTTTCAGTGTAGCTTTGCTTTTTGAAAGCCAAAGAACAACTCTGCCATGATTCACATATCAAAGAGTTAAGCTGGCTGTAGCCATAAAATTATTTCTCAAATATACCTTAATGGGTGGCCTACTAGTGCTATTTATTGCCTTCATTCTAAAAGACATTTAAGTGCTGAGCTGTTTTCTTAAACTAAAATATCTGACATTTAAAATAGCATTACCTTTATCCCCAAGATTACATTAAAATGACGGTTTCGGTTTTCACTTAATTCTTCACTAAATGAGAGTGTGATAGCTGAAAGACGGCAAAATTTCTGGGGAGCCTTTTGAAAGGAAGCAGAAATTAGTTGCTAATGGAGAAAACCCCTACACTCAAAAATTCATTGTATGTTCTGTATCACTTTGCAGAAAATACCTAAATTACTCATAAAACTTTTATGAATGAGGCCATTTTTGAAGCTAAAAAGCATAAAATAATGTTGAAAGTCTTGAAGTGAAGATAAAAATGTTCCTTAATCTGCACCTCCCCCCCTCCCCCGCCCCCACCGCTTTTGACCCAGTTTCTAGTGGAAAACTCTCTTACAAAGTTATTCTCCTTTTACTCCTCTTTTCTGAGTGATTGATGTGTAGGGAATTTTGCTTTGCTTTGGGTAACTTTAGAGAATACATCTTTTGCTCACTGGATTCTGCACATGTTTATTTCTGTACTATTTTCTGGCTCCAAAAGGCAGGATGCTGTCACTGGCTTTTTCTTTTTTCCCATTTTCTTTGTGCCAATCTTCTCCTTTTATCCATCTATGGTTATTGTAGGAAATGGTAAAGCATTTACAGACTGGCATTCAATTGGAAATTCTTTAGAGCATCAGTTGGAATCCTGATGGGAAAATGAAAACTACATTAGTCATTGAAAATAAAATAGATTTGATTTGGGATATCACTACACAGCAAAGAGCTGAAAGAGCAAAAAGGAAACCTGGTAGCCTAGAATAATAGCTACAGGAAAAGCCCAGGATAAAGAGGAAACAGTGAAGATGAGGAACACAGAGTAGTTGGTCTGGGGAACTAAAAAGAAGCTGCAGACTTGGACAAGTGTCATTGCTATAGCAGCTACAGTGGTAGGGACCTAGGCTGAATGGATGTGCTTTGTTCCCTTCTCCTACTTTCTGGGGCTGCTCTCAGAGTGCTGCCTTTTGGTGGGAGGTCACAGTAAGCCAACCAGCATGGGAATCTGGGAAACAGAGTTGGTGTAATTTGAGCTCCACCTTCTCAGAGTATAGACTGAGTGTGGAGGCATGAGCGAACTGATACCTAATCAACAGCCACAATCATTTTTTATACAAAAAGAGTAATTTCTTAGTATACATTTTCCTTATTAATATAGTAAGGTCCTGTAATGAAATATATAATGAAGTTTTATTAAATGGCATTTTAGGTTATTAATTTTTAACTCTATATGCTTTTCATTCTGTAATTCATGGATTTCTGATTTCTGCCTGTCTCTTGGTATCTTTGATAAGCACTATTTTATTTGATTTTTTTGTAATTTTTAACTTTTTATTTTGTATTGGGGTATAGCTGATTAACAATGTTGTGGTAGTTTCAATTGAACAGCAAAGGGACTCAGCCATACATATACTTGTATCCATTTCTCCCAAACCCACTCCCATCCAGGTTGGCACATAACATTGAGCAGAATTCCATGTGTTATATAATAGGTCTTTGTTGGTTATCCATTTTAAATATAGTCGTGTGTACATGACTTTCCCAAAGACCCTAACTATCCCTTCCCCTGGCAACTATAAGTTTGTTTTCTATGTCTGTGAATGAGTCTTTTTATTTTATATTGGGGTGTAGCTGATTAATAATGTTGTGATAATTTCAGGTGGACAGCAAAGGAATTCAGTCATATATGTACATGTATCCATTCTCCCCAAACTCTCTTCCCACCCTGACTACCATATGACATTGAGTAGGGTTTCTTGTGACAGCACTATTTTAAATTATCATAGAAAGTTTTACACATAAATATTATACATATATATACACACATATAGGGTAATTTGGAATATGGGGTTTTCACCTTCTGTGCTGATTTTAGAACTTAATCCCTATATAAGGGGCCACTTCATGATATCTAAGAACTTAGGACTATTTGAAACATGTTCAAGCAATTTAAAAATAGCTAAAGTATATAAAAATGTATTTCCTCTAAAGAAAAAGAAATTGAGAACATAAAATAACCCACGAACCTTATATTTCTAAAGTTATTTCCATACAATAGTCAAGTCTTTCCTTAAAGATGTTAGTGCTGGACTGAGGTAGCAATGAAACGATAAAATAACGTTTATTCTCAACACATGTGACTTCAATCAACCTAGTTTTCTTGAACTGTATGAATTGGAAATGTTTTAGTTGGATGGATGAGAAAAAGGAACCCAAAAAGAAATGAGCATGAGCTAGATGGAGATGTTAACTCAGCTCATTCCAAAGAGTTATGATTAGAATCTACACTACCCAGAAGGCAAAGATGCTTTGAGGTCTGCTCTGTCTATATACTTAAGGGAAGATATTTGACTTCTTTGGTGGGTGGTGGTTTGGTTGCTAAGTACTGTCTGACTCTTGCAATCCCATGGACTGTAACCTGCCAGGCTCCCCTGTCCGTCGGCTTCTCCAGGCAAGAATTCTGGAGTGGACTGCCATTTTCTCTTCCAGGGCATCTTCCCGATCCAGGGATCTAACCCTCATTTCCTGTATTGCAGGTGGTCTCCTGCATAGGAGGCCGATTGTTTACCAACTGACCCCCCAGGGAAGCCCAGAGAAATCACCAAATTGCTTATGAAAATGAGGCAGGAAGCATACATAGGTAAAAAGCACTAACTGAGACTTTCTCTAATGGAATAGTAATAGAACCTAGGCTTGTCCTTTATATAGAAGAACTAAGAGAAAGCACAGAGCTGGAAACTGGATTTAGGGCTTAACTTTCTCCTCTGTGAAACAAAGAAGGGAAGAAAACAAACCATCTTTTTCAGGTCAGAGACTCTGGTGTTTTTATTCTTACTGAAGCTAACACAAACTGCTTTTGAAATAAGAAAATAAGCTTGCTCCCTTTTTCTGAAGCATTCCAGCCCACCTGACCCCTAAATGCAATCCAAGTTCTCATTATGTCTCAACATTTGCATTTTCCCAGGCATACATTTCCTTGCATATCATTGCTCCTACTTTTCTCAAAGCACAGAAGGTCGTTTCTTCCTTTACCCTTTCTGTTGAAATTCCACCTATATTTCAAGATCCATTTCAAATACCATGAGTTTCATAAACCCTCTAAGATTCCCTTTGCCTTATTCAATTGCTTCTTCCTTACTCTTAGAACATTTTGCCTTATTATTTTCTCTCTCCTATACAAACAATTCCTTACTTTAGCAGATATACTTCTCTGATGATGCTGCAGTAGACTCCTATACATGAAAGGCTTATACTCTTTTTTTCCAGAAAGTCATACCTATTTATATGAAGAATTGTATGCAGAGTTTGCTAAAAGAGCTAGAGATTTAGAAGGTGGACTGTTTTAGATACGTAATACACCTTTTTTATTTAAAATGAAGTATCTGATGTTTCTTTTCCTTCCCTTTTCTTTCCCTTCCTTCTTCCTTTTACCAACCCTTCCCTCCTCCCTCCTTTCCTCCTTTTTTCTTCCTTTATATTTTTCAGGTTATTTATCCTTTAACAGTGATTTCTATTTTTTATTTAGAGACTCAAAAGTTTAAGTACTTTTTTGATTAGAGTGGAAGCATATCTCAACAAAGCAAATACAGTTGAAATCCTATATACCAATAACCCGATATACTTACTCTGAATAATTTTGTTGAAGAAAATAAGTATATTACACTCTAATATTATTAAAGACATTGTAGAACTAAGTAGTACTACAATTCTTAAAGTAAAAAATAAAAATATTTACATGACTGTAGAGATCAGATGAAACATTAAAACATTTTATAGAGGCCTCTTCTATGGCTCAGAGGGTAAAGAATCTGCCTGCAATACAGGAGACACAGGAGATGTGGGCTCGATCCCTGGGTTAGGAAGATCCCCTGGAGTTAAACCTCTTTAAAACATTTTGTGAACTGTATGTTGCATTTGCTAAGTTGTAGAGGTTATTTTTCTTGTGATGAATGAATAAGAATCCTTATAATATAAAACCACATTTAAACATAAGCATCAAGTTGGTCTTAGCATATGAAACATTTTAGGGAAATAAAGAACACTACTTTATCTAAAATGTCTCTTGTATTGCTCATTGTATAGTATCTTATTTTAAGAAAACTAAATGTGAGATCTAAATCTCATTTGCACAATATGCACTGAATTGATACCAGTAAAAGGAACTATAATATAATGAGAATGACAGTGATCTCACGCCAGACACATCTGTATCCCCCTCTTACCATCTCTTAGCCTCACTTCTGTGTGGCAGATGTGGTATAACCAAACTGGTAGGGTAAATAACCACTTTAGTGGTGGGGCTGGATATGAAAAAGGAGGCTTTGCCTTTCTGGGGACTTTTTTTTTGTGACATGATGGTTTCCTTGTCCTCAAAATGGTTAAGCCACAGCTGGCATTATCTAATTTTAGGTTTCTCCTTTCATCAAAGACCTTGATGATTTCAGTCAGTCAGTCAGTTCAGTCACTCAGTCGTGTATGACTCTTTGCAACCCCATGGACTGCAGCATGCCAAGCTTCCCTGTCTATCACCATCTCCTGGAGTTTGCTCAAAGTCATGTCCATCAAGTGGGTGATGCCATCCAACCATCTGATCCTCTGTCGTCCCCTTCTCCTCCTGCCTTCAATCTTTCCCAGCATTAGGGACTTTTCCAATGAGTCAGTTCTTCCCATCAAGTGGCCAAAGTATTGGAGCTTCAGCTTCAGTATCAGTCCTTCAGATGAATATTCAGGACTGGTCTCCTTTAGGATTAACTGGTTTGATCTTCTTGATGATTTAATGATATATAAATTGCATTCCCTGAGATTCTACTTGTCAGGAGTTTAAAGATGGAAGCAGATGCCGCTGTGGTACTATTACACTCACATAAAAGAGTCTCATGATAAGTGGGTACCGTATAGAATTACTCTTCTTTTAATTTTTGTCTTAAGAGTCTAAATGAGACTTTAAAATTTCAGAAAAGACCTTGGAGGCTATGATATTTTAAATTAAACCAATTATTTCCAATAAAGGAATGAGATATACTTAATTTTTAAAATTCCAACATCTCATGACTTTTTCATTTACAGGATATATGCTTTTATGCAAGATTTTTCTCAGAGTCTTAGCGTTATTTTTTAATAGTCTTTGAAGTCTCAGAGATGCATTTGATTATTTAAATAATGTTTTAAAGATAACCATACGTAATACTTCCCTTTAGAATGCATTATTTAAAAGAGAATTAAAATCTCAAATATGCCAATAGAAAACGCTTTACTGGCATAAGACTTTTTTACCTACCTGTTCTAGTTAAAGTATGCCTTTCCCTATCACAGAAGCATTTTTAATAATTTTCTTTGCTAGTGATTCCTAAAATAATAATTTGTATTTCTGCAGAATTAGAAACCTTTATGCATGTATGTTTGCATATGGGCATGCATGCAAAATTATGGGCAAAGATATTAATGTGTACAGTAGATTCCTAGTGTACATGTTAATAAATTCCTGATTTATTTTTGTTTTATATATTTATCTATACATAGATATAAAATAAAACACTTGTATGTTTAAATGAGACCATATATTTTTATCATATGATTAACTGCTAAGGAGTATTGAAATAGCACTTATATTCACTCATTTGACATTAACGGAGTACATAGCAGGTTCCAGAAATTGAGAAAAACAATGGGGACATGAAGATTAGGATCCATGCCCTCAAGGAACACTGAATCTGCAGCCTAGAGAATGCACACAAAAATACATAGACTATGGTAAAACAACACAGTCTTGTAGCTGAGTTTAGTTAAATGAGCTATGAGAGTAAATGGCAGCAGAATTTCCCCAGTCTTTTAGGAGAGAGCAAAGGAAGCTTCCTGGATGATGCACCAGCTGAGTCAAGAAAGAATGGTGTGCAGAGGTGTGAATACTTGAAAGAGTATTTTATCAGGGGTTCATTCAAAGCATTATTTCAATATGACTGAAATGTCAGTATTTGCTATATATTGAAGGAAATTTATCACCAACCTAGATAGTATATACAAAAGCAGAGACATTACTTTGCCAACAAAGGTTTGTCTAGTCAAGGCTATGGTTTTTCCAGTGGTCATGTATGGATGTGAGAGTTGGACTGTGAAGAAAGCTAAGCACCAAAGAGTTGATGCTTTTTAACTGTGGTGTCGGAGAAGACTCTTGAGAGTCCCTTGGACTGCAAGGAGATCCAACCAGTCCATCCTAAAGGAGATCAGTCCTGGGTGTTCATTGGAAGGACTGATGCTAAAGCTGAAACTCCAGTACTTTGGCCACCTCATGCAAAGAGTTGACTCATTGGAAAAAACCATGATGCTGGGAGGGATTGGGGGCAGGAAGAGAAGGGGACAACACAGGATGAGATGGCTGGATGGCATCACTGACTCAATGGACATGAGTTTGGATGAACTCCGGGAGTTGGTGATGGACAGGGAGGCCTGGTGTGCTGCAATTCATGGGGTTGCAAGGAGTCAGACACGACTGAGAGACTGAACTGAACTGAACTGAATACATTGCAGTTTGACTAAAGTTAGGCTGCAAGGCAAATGTAGTTAGAGATGAGGTTGCAGAGACTGGCAGTGCCAAACCATGATGGCCATACTCAGGGGGAGAGATTTTATTTTGCAGTCTGTAGGAATCCAATGTGCTGTTTTAAGCAGTTTTGGAAATGAGAAATAGTTTGATCAGCTCTGCATTTTACAAAGATCATTCTCATAATACTGTGGTAGAAATGTTGAAGGTGAATAAACTGGGGGCCAGGAGAAAAGGTAGGCAGGTGTGTAAATGGCAAGGTTCTGAGCTACAGGAACTGTACAGGAGAATAGCACTTGACAGAACCAAAAGACCTTTTGTGGGGAGACTCAACAGGTTTGATGGCCAATTATATGTGAGGACTGGGGAGAGAGAAGAAACAAACATTCAGAATTCAGAAACAAGAATTTAGAATTCTTGGATTCTGAATTAGGCAAGATGGTAGTTCCATTGACTGAAAATAGAAATGGTTTGGAGAGATGATGAAATGTTTTGCATTTTTGTGATCCTGTGGGGACTAAGGTGACCCTCGAAAATGTAGAGAAGTGCAAAGGCGTTTGTTGGGGTCAAGTATTTTGGAGAAACACCTAGGTTGGAATATTAGATCTGTGCTTTAGCAATCCAACATCATATGAAATCCAAAGAGTAGATAGGGCCAGCCAGGGACATCAATATATTATAGAGAGGAGAAAAAGAGCAAAGATGGAACTCTAAGAAACTGTCTCTAAAGGGGTAACTGAAAGACAATGAAACATGCCCACAGATGTGGATGAAAGAATAGGTGAGAATTAAATCATGGAACACTTTCAAGAGACCATTTCAAGAGAAGTTTGGTCCAGGCTTCTATATATTTCAGAGGAATTCTGAAAGTGGTAAAAAATCTGCCTGTTAATGCAGGAGACTCAAGAGATACCAGTTCGATCCCTGAGTCGGGAAGATCTCCTGGAGGAGGAAATGGGGACCTACTCCAGTATTCTTGCCTGGAGAATCCCATGGACTAAGGAGCCTGGTGGATCCATGGGGTCACAAAGAGTCAGACATGACTGAGCATGCATGCAGCAGCAACAAAAGTAAGATTAAAATGAAATGTGTTTATTTTATAAGGAAAATGGGGTAACTGATCACCTTTGTGAGAAAAATTTCCCTGGACGGATAAGGATAGAAATCACATAATAGTAGGGTGAGGGCAGAATGGAAAGGAGAACATGTAGACTGGTTTTTTTTTAAGACTTTTTTTTTTTATGGACCATTTGTAAAATCTGTATTGAATTTGTTGCAATATTACTTCTGTTTTATGTTTTGTTTTTTTAGCTGTGAGGTATGCAGGATCTTAACTCCCTGAAAAGGAGAGAACCCTCACCCCCTTGCATTGGAAGGGGTATTCTTAAACACTGGACCACCAGGGAACTCTGTAGACTGCTTTTAAAGAAATTGGTTACAGAGGAAATCAGGGAAATGAAAGGACGGCTAGAAGACTCTGGAAATTAGACAACATTTAATTTTTTATAATTGGAGAGAGATTTATATGTATTTATGTATGAATAGAAAGGAAGCGGTAGAGAGGGTTGTTGAGTGTGCAGGAAAAAAAGGAAGATGTTGTGAGGTTCCTAAGGAAGAAAATACAATTTAGGACACAGTTTGAAGGATTATATTTGACTCAATATAATATCAACTTACTTGTGAAACTGGAGAGAGATGATAAGAGCCAGTGGAGATACTGCTATTTATTGATGGAAAGGGATGAGGTAAAGGCAGGAAACTGAATGGTGACCTATATCTTAGGAAGTAAGAGAAATCTCCTCTGTGATAAAAAAATAAAATAAAATAAAATGGCAATATTTCTGTGGATTTTCAAACATACTTTCACAGGAATTCTGATGGCCTTCATGAAATTGAAATGGTACACTAAAAATATAAAATGATTTGTCTTGACAAAAGTTGTGTGGAACAAGATATCAATAAGTTATTTTCAGTCCCTTTTTTTTATTGCTGTAGATTTCAGTGTTTAGTACTTTACTATAGCACATTTATATACAAATGTCTTATACAAATATGACAAAAAAGCTACAGTGACCAAATAAAAATAATTTATAGGAGTTGAAGATGATAGGAGAATCAAACCTTTACATGCTTCAAAAGTGAATGTGTGATAGGCGGGACTTTAGAGAGACTGGAAGCTGCAGAGTGACTACAGAGTACAGGGTCTCTCATTATGTTGAGACTTCAAAATATAGTTTTGATATTGTCTCTAAGATGTCACATATACAGTGGCTGGATTTTCTACAGCATAAGCATAATTAATTTGTTAAATGTGAACCTAACTTGCAACAGTTTGGTAGCCAAATTTTGGCATTTCTTTAATCTACAACAAATTAAAAGAAATTAAAAGACGCTTGCTCCTTGAAAGAAGAGCTAAGAAAAACCTAGTTCAGTTCACTTCAGTTGCTCAGTTGTGTCCAACTCTTTGCAACCCCATGAACCACAGCATGCCAGGCTTCCCTGTCCATCTCCAAATCCCGGAGTCCACCCAAACCCATTTCCATTGAGTCAGTGATGCCATCCAGCCATCTCATCCTCTGTCATCCCCTTCTCCTCCTACCCTCAATCTTTCAAAGCATCAGGGTCTTTTCAAATGAGTCAGCTCTTTGCATCAGGTGGCCAAAGTATTGGAGTTTCAGCTTCAAAATCAGTCCTACCAATAAACACCCAGGACTGATTTCCTTTAGGATGGACTGATTGGATCCCCTTGCAGTCCAAGGGACTCTCAAGAGTCTTCTCCAACACCACAGTTCAAAAGCATCAATTCTTCTGTGCTCAGTTTTCTTATAGTCCAACTCTCACATCCATACATGACCACTGGAAAAACCATAGCCTTGACTAGACAAACCTTTGTTGGCAAAGTAATGTCTCTGCTTTTCAATATGCTGTCTAGGTCATAACTGTCCTTCCAAGGAGTAAGCATCTTTTAATTTCAAGGCTACAATCACCATCTGCTGTGATTTTGGAGCCCCAAAAAATAAAGTCAGCCACTGTTTCTACTGTTTCCCCATCTATTTGCCATGAAGTGATGAGACCGGATACCATGATCTTAGTTTTCTGAGTGTTGAGCTTTAAGCCAACTTTTTCACTCTCCTCTTTCACTTTCATCAAGAGACTCTTTAGTTCTCTATCACTTTCTGCCATAAGGGTGGTGTCATCTGAATATCTGAGGTTATTGATATTTCTCCCAGCAATCTTGATTCCAGCTTGTGCTTCTTCCGGCCCAGTGTTTCTCATGATGTATTCTGCATATAAGTTAAATAAGCAGGGTGACAATATACAGCTTTGACATACTCCTTTTCCTATTTGGAACCAGTCTGTTGTTCCATGTCCAGTTCTAACTGTTGCTTCCTGACCTGCATACAGGTTTCTCAAGAGGCAGGAAGGTGGTCTAGTATTCCCATCTCTTTCACAGTTTTCCACAGTTTCTTGTGATCCACACAGTCAAAGGCTTTGGCATAGTCAATAAAGCAGAAATAGATGTTTTTCTGGAACTCTCTTACTTTTTCCATGATCCAGTGGATGTTGGCAATTTGATCTCTGGTTCCTCTGCCTTTTCTAAAATGAGCTTGAACATCTGAAAGTTCACGGTTCACATATTGCTGAAGCCTGGCTGGAGAATTTTAAGCATTACTTTATGAGCGTGTGAGGTGAAAGCGATTGTGCAGCAGTTTGAGCATTCTTAGGCATTGCTTTTGTTTGGTATTGGAATGAAAACTGACCTTTTCCAGTCCTGTGGCCACTGCTGAGTTTTCCAAATTTGCTTGCATATTGAGTGCAGCACTTTCACAGCATCATCTTTCTGGATTTGAAATAGCTCCACTGGAATTCCATCACCTCCACTAGCTTTGTTTGTAGTGATGCTTCCTAAGGCCCACTTGACTTCACATTCCAGGATGTCTTGCTCTAGGTGAGTGATCACACCATCGTGATTATCTGGTTCATGAAGATCTTTTTGTACAGTTCTTTTGTGTATTCTTGCCACTTCTTAATGTCTTCTGCTTCTGTTAGGTCTCTACCATTTCTGTCCTTTATTGAGCCCATCTCTGCAATGAAATATTCCTTTGGCATCTCTAATTTTCTTGAAGAGATCTCTAGACAAACATAGCATGTTAAAAAGCAAAGACAGTTTTTTAAGGAATCTCCACACTGTTCTCTATAGTGGCTGTACTAGTTTGCATTCCCACCAACAGTGTAAGAGGGTTTCCTTTTCTCCACACCCTCTCCAGCATTTATTGCTTGTAGACTTTTGGATCGAGCCATTCTGACAGCCACTGTGGAGAACAGTGTGGAGATTCCTTAAAAAACTGGAAATAAAACTACCTTATGATCCAGCAATCCCACTGCTGGGCATACACACTGAGGAAACCAGAAGGGAAAGAGACACGTGTACCCCAGTGTTCATCGCAGCACTGTTTATAATAGCCAGGACATGGAAGCAACCTAGATGCCCATCAGCAGATGAATGGATAAGAAAGCAGTGGTACATATACACAATGGAGTATTACTCAGCCATTAAAAAGAATACATTTGAATCAGTCCTAATGAGGTGGATGAAACTGGAGCCTATTATACAGAGTGAAGTTAGCCAGAAAGAAAAACACCAATACAGTATACTAACACATATATATGGAATTTAGAAAGATGGTAACAATACCCCTGTGTACGAGACAGCAAAAGAGACACTGATGTATAGAACAGTCTTATGGACTCTGTGGGAGAGGGAGAGGGTGGGAAGATTTGGGAGAATGGCATTGAAGCATGTATAATATCATGTATGAAACGAGTCGCCAGTCCAGGTTCAATGCACGATACTGGATGCTTGGGGCTGGCGCACTGGGACGACCCAGAGGGATGGTATGGGGAGGGAGGAGGGAGGAGGGTTCAGGATGGGGAACACATGTATACATGTGGTGGATTCATTTCGATATTTGGCAAAACCAATACAATATTGTAAAGTTTAAAAATAAAATAAAAAGCAAAGACATTACTTTGCCAACAAAGGTTCATTTATTCAAAGCTATGTTTTTTCCAGTAGTCATGTATGGATGAGAGAGTTGGATCATAAAGACTGAGCCCCAAAGAATTGATGCTTTTGAACTGTGGTGATGGAGAAGACTCTTGAGAATCCCTTGGGCTGGAAGGACATCAAACCAGTCAATCCTAAAGTAAATCAATCCTAATTATTCATTGGAAGGACTGATGCTAAAGCTGAAGCTCCAATACTTTGGCCACCTGATGCAAAAAGTCAACTTATTAGAAAAGACCCTGATTGAAGGCAGGAGGAGAAGGGAATGATAGAGGACGAGATGCTTGGATGGCATCATCGACTCAATGGACATGAGTTTGAGCAGACTCCAGGAGATGGTGAAGGACAGGGAAGCCTGGTGTGCCGCAGGCCATGGAGTCACAAAAAGTTGGACACAACTGAGTGACTGGACAACAGCAACAACTGAAAACCTCAAGAAATAGAAATGCTTTCGACTTTACTCACCCACTGAGATGTCCTGGTTCTTAGGTGGTAATAATGGCTCTTGGAGGCATAACTGAAGAATCTTCTATCTCAACATCATATATTTTGACTTTAAAAATTTCATTATTCTGGGGGTATAGTAGAAACAGAAGTAAAGGGAATGTTTGTTCATAGAGTCTGTTCACTTATTTAATAACATATAAGCTGATAGGAAATTAAGATTTATCCATTGTGAAACTGGTTAGCATAGTAAATCTATATAATAATTTAATAGAAGATATGCTAAACCAATGATTAAATATCACTGTATATAGCACATTTCTGGGTTAGCTTATTGTTTGCTACCTACTGAACATGGAATAATTTGTATAAGCAGGAAAACTCTACCCATACAAAATTCTACTATCTAGATGTCTTATTTATGGAAAATCCTATTCAAGGTAAAAGCAGACAAAATATTCATTCTGAACAACTTAAAATATGAATATACAACATAATTTCAACACTAGTGTTACCAGACAATTTCCATGAAATATTCTAGCGTACTGGATAGAAAACTGTTCAGTCAAAAATAAATAAGATGGTAAATTTGATAATCTCTGTTGTACTCTATATTGGGTATTGTGTCACTTTTAGTATCCATTTTTTTCCCCAAAAATCTCATTTATTTTGACTTCACCATAAATGAAAAGCATAATAAGAAATATGCAGTGCGCCCAGCCTACTATTTTGAACATCAGTTTGCTTTGTTCTTTAGTCCATACGCTTCCCTCAAGTTGGTATATTTTTCCCCTATAACAGTACTAAACCATTTTATACAAAAAAGGAACATCAAGTTCTTTGTTGAAAAAGATCATTTTAATTCATCGAGGAATGCTATTCTTTCCAAGATGTGAACATCATTTTCAAAGCATGAACTCCTCTCCAAAGGAAGTATGAAAGAAACAATTTTTAATGTGGCACCAGGAAGATGGGAATATTTCAGCAAAATAAGGAAGTTACTCACAATTAGCCAAACCTAAAACACTCAGGGGACATGACACTGAAATTTCAAAGGCAATACTTCTCTAGATATTTGGAAATTCTCATGTACGTGTGTGTTGCTCCAGAGAGCAACTTAGATCTGCTTCAATTGAAAAGTTAAGTTCAGAAAATGAAATGATCTTCAATTTATCCTTAACTCTGAAAGATTAAGAAACATCATAAAAAAAAATTGATGTAGACTCCAGGCAGGCAAATTTTTTTATAAAGTTGCTAACTATTTCCTGCTTTAAAAAAGCTCCACAAGATACAAACGGGATAGAACAAAATGAACACCAATGATTTAAAAGATAAATAGGAGCAGGTTTAAAACAAAATAAATTTGTCCCTACTCAGTAGCTGATACACAGTGCTAATAATAATAAAAATTTTAGTCAAATGCAATGCATGAAACTTGATTAAATGCTGATTTAAAGAAAACTATAAAAGACATTTTTGGACAATTGGAGAATTTGAATATGGACTGGATATTAGATGACATTATGGAATTATTATCCATTTCCTGAGTTGTAATAATAGTACCACAATTTTATAAGAGAATGTCCTTATTTTTAAGAGAACATACTAAAGTGTTCAGGGTAACAGGGAAAAAAATGAACAATTGTACACTTACTGCATTTCACTGTATCTGTTGATTGTAAGATGTAACATTTTGTTTAACATCTAAGAGAAAAAATGCTGTCAATAAAAATTATACTGCATGCTTTCATATCTCTTTGTATTTTATGTTGTACTGATAGTTTTTTATCGATAAGTCATTTGTGACAGTTTGTAAAATTATACAGCTCCTTGTACATATCTAAAAATGAAAACATGAAAAATTGGTTACATTTTACTGCAGCTTCTCCACAATCAGAGTCTGACTCATCCGGGTCTTGTTTGGACTCACCTCCATGTCATTTCTCCTAATATTTTCCTCTGCACCGCTAGGAAACTGATGTCGCAGCATTTCTTCAAATAGTGCTTCATCCTTTACTCTGGGACTTTCTTCCAAGCTACAGGTACCCACTTCGCAAGGGTTGACAACGGTTCTTTTGATGCTTGCCCTTGGGTAGGTAACGATTGTGTCCCCAATACCATCTGGTGGCAGCAGTTACAAGACACCACTGGTTTAGGATACATTCCAATTTTAGAAATGTTGAAACTCTGGAATAGTATGAATGTCTTGTATATGTATATACATGACACTTGGTATCTTTAGTTCAGTTCAGACTCCTGGCAATACTTAAAGCTCACTTACTAGATTTCTTTTATACTTGGTAGTTTTATCTGGTTTTTAAGGCCAGAGCTTATTATTAAAGGGAACAAATTTAGAGCTGAGCAGAATAAATCATTTGCATTGTTGTTGTTGCTGTTCAGTCGCTAAGGCATGTCTGATTCTACAACCTCAAGGACTGTAGCATGTTAGGCTCCTCTATCCTCCACTATTTCCAGGAGTTTGATCAAATTCATGTCCATTGAGTTGGTGATGCTAATCAAACCATCTCATCCTGTGCCACCCATCTTTCCTTCAATCTTTCCAAGCATCAGGGTCTCTTCCAATGAGTTACCTCTTCACATCAGACAGCCGAAGTACTGGAGCTTCAGCTTTAGCATCAGTCCTTCCAATGAATATTCAAGGTTGATTTCCTTTAGGATTGACTGGTTTGATCTTGCTGTTCAAGGGACAATGAGGAGTCTTCTCCAGCACCACAGTTCAAAAGCATCAATTCTTCGGTGCTCAACCTTCTTTATGGTTCAACTCTCACATCCATCCGTACATGACTAAAAATCATAGCATTGACAGCAAGGACCTTTGTCAGCAAAGTGATGTCTCTGCTTTTTAATACACTGTCTATGTTCGTCATAGCTTTCCTTCCAAGGAGCAACTGTCTTTTAATTTCATGGCTGCAGTCACTGTCCACAGTGATTTTGGAGCCCAAGAAAATCCTTTGCATATTACTTTATTATTTGAAAGCTGCTTTCACATGTTCCAAATAGTTTAATTTTCCAAAAAATGAAATGCTTGTTGAGTACTATTATTTTTAGGTACTACTGGATACTGTTTGAGTTTTTGTGTACTACTATTTATCCACATGCCCACTTTACAGATGATTAAATGGTTAGATCATAAATACTAGTAAATGCTCAAATGCGAATTCAAATGCAAGCTGCATGGTGCCAACATGCATGCTCTTTCCACCAGCTCTTCTACCAGTGGGGAGAGAGTGAGGGCAAGGGAAAGCAACACTGGGTTTAGGGGACAGTGGCCACAGCTACATAACCCCACAGAAATGCAGACCAGAGGATAATATGTAAATGAAGGATCTCAGAAATAGTCTAGAGATTTTTTTTTAATTTATTTTTAATTGGAGGATAATAGCTTTACAATATTGTGTTGGTTTCTGCCATATATCAACATGAATCAGCAATAGGTATTCATATATCCCCTCCCTCTTGAACCTCCCTCCTACTTCCTGCCGTATCCTATCTGTAGAGATGTAAAGTTTTGCAGTAAAAAAATGTTATACTACTTTCTTAGTAGTATGGATGTCCATGAAATTGATGCGAGGCCTTGACAAAAATTTAATTAATGTTTCTTAGGCTTGCTGTTTCTTTCTTGGTAAGGAAGTAGTCCAATTTAGAAAGTTAAACTTCCCAAAGAACTAATTACAAATTATTTATTTTGAAAATAAGTTTCTGGGGATAACATATATTCAAAATATTAATAAATTATCATGTATTTCACATCATACTAAAGTAATCATGCAGAGAAGGCAATGGTACCCCACTCCAGTACTCTTGCCTAGAAAATCCCATGGATGGAGGAGCCTGGTAGGCTGCAGTCCATGGGGTCGCTAGAGTCGGACACGACTGAGCGACTTCACTTTCACTTTTCACTTTCATGCATTGGAGAAGGAAATGGCAACCCACTCCAGTATTCTTGCCTGGAGAATCCCAGGGACAGGGGAGCCTGGTGGGCTGCTGTCTATGGGGTCGCACAGAGTCAGACACGACTGAAGCAACTTAGCAGCAAAGTAATCATGACTTACTTTGACATCCTAAACTGTGCCCGTACTATTATACTTCTGATTATTAATGTAGTATGTATGTATGTTTTGCTGATGATTTGAAACATCCAGGAAGTGAAGAAATAAAGAATAAAGCTGGATTAAAAGCACCACACAAAATCCAAACACTTAAACACAATCATTGTTAAAAATTGGCATATCCCTGCAGATTTTTTTCTGTGTGTTCAAAAATTTAACTCATATCAAAAATACTTAGTACCCTGCATTTCTCCACAGACATAATTGTAATCATTACATTGTATTCTGTTTTAAGTAAGAATCACTAATCTTCATTTTTAACTGAGTGAATTTAAAAAAACACCACAAAACTATCATGTAAATGATGTATGTTAGATATTCAGAGAGCAAGGGGATAGTCCATTTTCCTACCGCCTTTTAAAAACTTCAAATATAAAAAAGTTTAGATGAATTAGAAGCTGGCTAGGTGAACAGTCCCTATGAAAGTTAGTTGCTTCTTCAGGAAGGCACAGGCTGGAGTGTTGGGGAAGATGGCTCGAGGATTGTGTCCTGTGACCTGGTGTCCCGTAGAGTCCCCTGGAGGATGTTACAGTCATGAATCCTGCCTTTCCTTTGATAGAGTCTGACCTGTTTCTCTAACGCTCTGCTAGTCATTCTTTAAAGCAAGGATGAAAGATTTCTTCAGAACCAGCTTCATGTTAGCTCAGGGCTATCATAAATCAGTGCTTTGGGGATCACGTCAAACAGTTGAATGTGAACTGCTTTGCTTGACTCATCATTAGACTTTGAGATGCTAATCTTCCATTTTGTAGTTTTGTTTTATTCATTTGACAAGTGTACTTGGATTCAGTTTAGAGTTTGACATCTATGAGTTTGATGTTTGAAACCATGGGGGGGCAATTTACATTTTAGTATTATTGTCTCTGAAAGCACCTTGAAAGCTTCTAAAACCACCTTTAGTGCACACTGACTTTATCTGGGATGTTCGAGGAGTGCAGAGCAAAGACTTTTGTGAAAGGATTAGAATAATTAGGGTGCTAGGAGTCCACCTTTGCTGCCGAAGCTCTATTTCAAGTGCAGTCTTTCTCAGAGTCATTATCTCCAAGGCTCTCTGCCATGTCGTCCATCAGAAGGTGTAAGATTTCCTGCTAAAATCTGCCCTTTGTATTTCCTCTAATCTGTCTCGTAGACATGTATATGCTTAGAAAATGTCAGGAGCCCTTTAGCAGCCTTTCCATGTTTGAGAAGTTCCCTTCAGTTAAGTGTGTAGTCCCTATTCTCATTTCAGATCCCAGATACTTGTTTCCTTTGTCTTCCTAGTAGCAGAGGCACAGATATGTGACCTAGACCTACCCAACCAGAAACATCCTCACAAGAGAGCAACCTGAGGGAACACTCACCCCATGGGAACCATTTTCAGGCCAGCCTGGTTACCAAAATGTATGGCCTCTGAAGACAGGAGTATTTCAGGATCTATCATCCAATGTTCAGGACAGCTGCCACATGTGTCCGCATTAGTAGGAACAGTGGAGTCTGCAGAAGCAGTCCCTGGATTTTGTTCTTGGTTAAGTGAAGTGAAGTCACTTCAGTCATGTCCGACTCTGTGCGACCCATGGACTGCAGCCTTCCAGGTTCCTCCATCCATGGGATTTTCCAGGCAAGAGTACTGGAGTGGGTGCCATTGCCTTCTCCGTTGTTCTTGGTTACACATACCCAATTTTGACTTTATCTCCACCTCAGACATATTTTGATCCACCTAACCTGCAAACCAGGCTTCCCAGGTGGCACTAGTGGTAAAGAATCTACATGTCAATGTGGGAAACGTAAGAGATGTGGGTTGGATCCCTGGTCAGAGAGATCCCCTGGAGGAGGCCATGGCAATCCACTCCAGTACTCTTGCTTGGAGAATCCCATGGACAGAGGAACCTGGTGGGCTACAGTACATGGGGTCTCAAAGAGTCGGACATGAGTGAGGTGACTTAGCAGCCACTCACACAACCTGCAAACCAGACTCTTTTCCCAATTAACATGGAAGGAATTTTTTGGTTTGCAATTCTAAATCCTGAACAACTTGCCCTGCCCTATCCCCTTAACCATGCTACACCCATTGTTTCCCTAGAACAGGGGCTCTCTCTTATTCCTTTTGCTCGTTTTCCTCATCTTTATCCATCATCACATCTAGCACCATTTCACAGGGTTTATCAAATCTGTAAATGGTTTTTGAGGCAAATTAGATTATCTTAAAGTAGCCTCAGGCAGCTCTGTAAGAAATGCTTACTTATCTGTTATGAATGAAAGAGGTTTTCCCCTATACTCTTCATAAACAATACTTTAAAAATATTTCTTTGGTAAGCAAAATCAGTATCTCTGTATAATGTGAACACAGATTTTCTGAACAGGGCTGGTTGAAGAAAAATGGCCCAGATAGATTTACTGATTTGCAAATGTAAAAGAGAGAATCCATAGGGTTTTCAGAACTCTAGTGAAAATGAACAGTTGCAATTGAGATTAAATCTTTCAATTGAACAGTCACATTTTGTTTGTTCTGATCTAAGTCAATGTGGTGGAATGGACATATGAAGAATAAATTTGAATACTTCTGTTCAGATCTCGTTGCCTTCCTTAGCTCTGTGATTTGGATAAGTTAGGACTTGGCTTTGTTTATTTTCAAAATGATATTGCTGACACATGGTTCACTTTTAAAACTTGTCATGGGGATAGTTGTTGTTCAGTTGCTAAACTGTGTCTCAGTGTTCACAATCCCATGGACGATAGCATGCCAGGCTCCTCTGTCTTCTACTGTCTCTCAGTATTTGCTAAGGAGAATGAAATTGCTAGCATATGATGGTGTTTTATAACTTATAAGAAGGATCACAAAAATTATTCCTAGTGTTTTATTCTCTAGAATCTTGTTTTTCTACTGAAAAACTTCTAAGTGCTTCAGAGAATTTGAGATTAAAGTAAGGAATATGCATTAAATATCTGCTTCCTTAAATATAATCTTTGTGTTTTCATGAGGACTTTATTGGAGTAAAATAATATAATTTGGAGAGCATTAAAATTTAAGAAAATGTTTCTATAACATACCTTATAATTAAATAAAAGTTTTCTGTTAGGATGTTTGAGCTGCAGGGGACAGATACTCAAATCTAGCCTAAACAACCACAAAAAAAGATCCTAATTTTCCCTTTTCATAGAACTGGGAAGTTCAAGGACAAATTTTAAGATAACAGCTGATTCAGGTACAAGTACTGTCATCAGGAGTCTTTCAGATTCTCATTTCTCTATGTTGGGTTTCTTCTGAATTCTTTTTGTGTGAGAGCAAAGCTGACTGCTGGAATCTCTAGACTTAACGTTCTTTCAGTTTAACAACTCCAAGAGAAAAAGGAGGCTTTTCTGGACATGGCCAGCAAAGTTTCATGTGTTCTTATTGGCTCAGGTTGAATTATGTTCCATGCTAAGTCACTTCAGTCATGCCCGACTCTTTGCAACCCCACGCACCAGGCTCCTCTGTTCATGGGATTCTCTAGGCAAGAATACTGGAGTGTGTTGCCATTTCCTCCTCTGAGGAATCTTCCCCACCCAGGGGTTGAACCTATGTTTCTTATATCTCCTGCACTGGCAGGCAGGTTCTTTACCACTAGTACCACCTGTGAAGTCTGAGTTACGTGCCTATACCTGATCTAGTCACTTTAGTTAGGAGGATGGGGTCCTCTGGCCGCATCTGGATCACACGGTTAATCCTGTAGCTGGTGCTCGTCTGCAGTCTTTGAACCTCAGGGGCTGAGAGTGAGCAGGAGAAAGCATTCACAGGGAGACACTACACGAAGAAAAATTATGCCTTCTTTACACATTTCGAGAAGCAGCCAGAGCCAATGTATTAAGAAATATCTGTAGAAAGAGCTTAAATTCATTTGCCTCAATCAAGTCTTGTTCTCTACAGCTTTTACCTCTGGTTTAGTATTTGGTAATTTAGACACTCTCTCTCTGATCTTTAGACAGACTGTTTTGTGGCATTACCAAAGATATGAATGATTTTAGGTATGAATTTAGGTATGAATACACATGCTATCATCAAGGTGGACAAATGCCTAAGATGGCATTTCTAAGATGGCCAAAAAAGGGGAAAACTTTAATAAAGTGGTTTGCAAGAAGAAAATGCTGCAGAATGTGGCCATTTGGAGTCTGCTTTCATGAATTTTTAATAAAAGGTACTCCTAGCACATGGAGCTGTCATGCCTTCATTAGGGGTGATGTGGAGGCTGCTGTTTTGATAAGCCACACATTCCAGGTGGATAGAGGGCACCACAGGGCAGAAAGCGTTCAGAGTATATTAGTTTTCAGTATGATGTTTCCTTTCCATGATACATAGTAAAAGTTAAACAAAGGATTCTCTAATATAAAAGCAGATATTCAAAAGTGGGCAAAGACCTGATTTAGAATTGGAACATAGGAGTCCCAATCCCAATTCTACTAAGAACTTGGCATGTATCCTAGGGTAGTCCCTTTTCCTATCTTGACCTTCATTTCTTCATCTGTAAATTCAAGGAGCTGAATATAATGAAACCAAAGGCCACTTTCTGTCTGGTAAGTTATCCTACCAGAAATTCTATGTTTTGATTCTTTTGTAAATTTAATTATTTTATGCAGATAATACATTCACATGGTTCAAAACGCCTAGCAGTATTGAAAGAACACTGTGGAAACCTCATTCCTACCCCTGCCGTATCTATTTTCTGTACCAGTTTCTAATTTTATTGATTTCTTTGATGTCTTTACAGTTTCCTTTTAAATTATTTTTAATTGAATTATAGTTGATTTATAGTATCTTATTGGTTTCAGATGTGCAACATAGTGATTCAATAGTTTGACAGATAATACTTCATATAAAGTTATTATGAAAACAATGACTGTATATCCTTGTGCTATACAATCTATCCTTGTTACTTATTTTATGCAAAGAGGTTTGTGTCTCCTACTCCCATACTCACATACAGAATTTCTTTCTGAAAATTCAAGTAAATTAATATCTGTTCCTTCCCTTCAATTTCTCACAAAGCAACTAGTATATACCTTTTTTTCCACCATTGAATATATCCTGGAGCTCTTTTCATATCACTATATAAATTATTCCTTCACTCTTAATTTAGCCTCCTTCAATAATTCCATTATTTCCAGTATTTTACTGTTCTTAAAAATAATGCTGTGCATGCAGATATAACTATAGGATAAAAACCAGAAGTAGATCTGTGAGGTCAAAGGGTAAATGCTTTTGTAACTTGTTTTTCAGGATTGGCCTTTCTAGGGATCATATACATTTATATACAACTTGAATAGTGTGTAGGATGGTTTATTTAGAGTCATCAACAGAGTGTGCTGAAACATACTTAGATTTTGCTAATCTGACTGATTAAAAATCTTGGTACAGTTTTCTCCTTTAATTTTCTTATTACAAATAAAAGTTTAGCAGATTAAGTCCTGGCATGTCAGTGTAAGGAATTTTATTTATCTCTTTCCCAGAGAAACAGTGAAAATTATAAAAAGCAACCATTTAAAGCCTCTAGAAATGGTCCTATGGGCAAGAAGCCAAAAAAAAAAAAAATCTGTAAGAATTGGGAAAGGCCAGAATCTATGGTGTTTGAGTTCCCTCTCTATACCCAGCTCAGCAAGGTGAAAAATTCACTTCAGAATGCCACAGCCAAGAACACAAGGCTCCCTCCCCAGCAGCTCCCAATAACAGAACTTTATTCCTGGAAGGAGCAAGACATCAGCAGTCTGCATTCTGCCTTGATGTACCTCAGAAGCTCAGTGCTAGGCAAATTTGGTTCAGAAATGAAGATTTTCATTTCCCATTCAGTCCCTACTTGTGAAAAGAACACTCTACTTGGGTGCAATATGCTGAGAGTACAAGGCTGTAAATGCCTTTGCCCAGGCTTGTAAGGCAGTGGTTGGATACAGAAGAGGCAAGCCAAGAGGTGATTTCCAACTGTGGGCTGCCCCCTCACCCATCTACCAGGGTGCTGTGGGGTTTCACTCAAAGAGAAGCTTGCCATTGTGCTGCCAACAGCTCCAGAGATCTGGCGTAGAGATTGTGCCTGGGAGAAGCAGCAGCTCATAAAACATAAATATCATGTTACATTATAAATAAACTCAGAAGAATTGACATCCTTCTGTTGTTGATTCTTCCTTTTTAAGAAGTAGAGGTATTTTTAATTTGTTCAGTTCCTTTGAGATTTTCAGTAGTGTTCTAAATTTTTCCTTGTGTAATATATGAATATTTCTTAAGTTTCTCTTAATAATTTTCTCTTTCTTTTTCTTTTTTTTTTTACAGCTGATATAAATGTGCTCTTTCCCCCCCTATTTAATCCTCTAGCTTATTTTCTGTTCACATAGATTATTTTTATTTCCAATTTATAGTTTGGAGCCCTGCTGTATTACTGAATTCTCAGACTATACTAGGTTTTTAGTTAGTTACATGGGTCAAGTAATACAATCATATTATTTGCAAATATCATCTTGTGTTGCTGGAGGGGGTCATGTCAGTAAGTTTTTATTTGCACCGTATCTTGGCAATTGGAGGTGCCTCACTCCATCCACTATTCTAGGAATGTACATTCTGCTTACCATTTCCACACTGGTACATAATTTACTCTTTTAATATTTAAATTGATGCCTTTTTATGCCAGAAAAATTTCCTTCAGTTTTATTTTAAAATATTTTTCCTGTCTTTTTGTCTGTTCTTTTTTCTTCAGAGACCTTATTATGTTTCTATTTGCCCTGCTTTGCCAACCTTCTATATCTGTCATTTGCACTCTATTTCATCCACTGCTTTATTCCATTGTCATCCCATTTCATATCTATCATTTTCACAAATGTATTTTAATTCCATTTCTTTATTTAATGTGTCTACTCCTACCCTCAATTTTCTTTACTGTATTTTCCACAATACCCACTCTTTCTTGTACTTCTTTCAATTTGGCCACTTATATTTCACTTCCTCCTCTTATCTTCCCTCTTTCCTCAATTCCTATTTTTTCAGTTTGCCATTTTCCTTTGTGGCCATGATTGATTTATTAAACTTTTGAATTTAATAATAGATCTTTGATTATAATTTTCATATGTTATTAATACATGGCAATATACTTTTTGTGTAACTTCTTTTTTCTAATAGTAAGTTATGATTCTTTCATTTTTCTTATAGTGTTTTTTTTTTTATCAAAGCTATGTTAGATCATCTCTTTATAATACATGGTTGAATGAACTGAATTTGCCTGAAGTAGCTCTAGCCTGGAAAATTCCATGGACAGAGGAGCCTGGTAGGCGGCAGTCCATGGGGTCGTTAAGAGTCGGACAGGACTGAGCGACTTCACTTTCACTTTTCACTTTCATGCATTGGAGAAGGAAATGGCAACCCACTCCAGTGTTCTTGCCTGGAGAATCCCAGGGACGGGGGAGCCTGGTGGGCTGCCGTCTATGGGGTCACACAGAGTCGGACACGACTGAAGCGACTTAGCAGCAGCAGCAGCTCTTCAAAGGTTTGAGAAGAGGAAAAAGAGGTCAAGGAATATTATGGCCTTCCAAATTTGTCCTCTGCTGCAAATGATACCAACTATCTTCTTCAAATAGGATTATACTGTAAGTTTTCCTGTGAGGATGTATCTTCTCCACATGCCTCAACCAAACTGGACATTGGAGGATTTCATCCTGTCCTGGGCTTTCCTGCTTCCTTGTTGGTTAATACAACCAAGGAGCATAGCTCTTGTCCCAGAAACATGACTGAGCCTCTTACTGTCAGAAGTTGTGTTCTTCTGGATTTTTCTGAATTTTTAAAAACTTAACTCTCATTCTTTGACTTTGGTTCCATTTAATCACTCCATTTTAACCCATATGCTGTCTCAGTTGGATCTCAGTCTATTTCATCGCTCAAAATATTTTTCCAAACTCCTTTCGCCTCAGACTCCTGGCCTCCAAGAAATACAGTTTTTTCTTTTTCTTTTTTTTCCTTTTTGGTTCTTTTTGCTGCTTTTCAGCCCCACTGGAAACTTGGTTTCTCTACCATGTACCACTACTCTCTATGCCACTTCATTCCATGAGGCTAAGGGCAAATTTCAGCTGCTTTAGCCTGTATGTATTTTTGAATTTGTGGATTTTTTTCCTATGTCTTAGTTAAACTGAAAATGGAACTTGCTTGTTTTCTTCCTTCTTTTCTTCCTTTTTTGCCCTTCATTCCCTTTTTTCTTACCTCCCTCCCACTCTCCCTTCCTTCCTTCCTGTGCTTAGTCACTCAGTCGTGTCTGATTCTTTGTGACCCCATGGACTGTAGCCTGCTATGCTCCTCTGTCCATGGGGATTTTCCAGGCAAGAATACTGTAGTGGGTTGCCATGCCCTCCTCCAGGGGATTTTCCCAACCCAGGGATAGAACCCAGGTCTCCCACATTGCAGGTGGATTCTTTACCACTGAATCATGAGGGAAGCCCCTTCCTCTTTCTTTATAGGGGTTCAGGATTAGAAGGGAGGAATATTCAGACTAAAGTTAGATCCATATTCATGGTGTGATGCCCAGTGATTCAGTATAAACAGCAAATCTTGAAGATTTACATGTTTTTTCACTATTCAGTGCATGAAAATGTAGACTTTACATCAATTCTAGAGATTTATTACTAATTTTAGTGTGACTTCATGAGCTTACTAGATTCTAGAGTAGGTCAAATGGTAAAGAGTCCTGGAGAATTCCATGGACAGAGGAGACTGGCGTGCTACAGTCCATGGGGTTGCAAAGTGAACAACTTTCACTTTCATGAGGCTGTAACTAGTGCAGCTGCGCAGGGCCCTGCATTTAGTGTTTAATGTTCTGTGGTTGGTTACCATCTTAAAATTTTTAATAATTTGATATCTGAATTTTTGTCTTGTAAGCTAAATTTGACGTGACAATGGAGCACATGCAGTGAGGCAGGGACCTGTGCAGCTGCAGTGTCCTGCCTCCCACCATCTCTCCACCTTCCTGGGGAAAGTTCTTGGCTGCTTCCTTTTCCCCTGTGACAAACTGCTGCCCTTTGCTCAAGGAAGTGACCAGGTTGTTTGGAGGCCTGTGCTCCACCACTGCTTTCTAGCCATAGGGCACTGTGCAGGCAATTTGGCAAGGACCTCTCACCCATCTCCAATCCAGGTATTAAACTCATGCCACTGTAAAAATTTCAGTTCTTTTGGAGGTTACCCATTCACTGTGGGTTCAGAAGCAAGCCCCTGGGAAGAGGACTCCCTCACTCCTGGGAGCTCAGCATATGCATCTGTGCCAGCCTTCCAGATTATGTGCCAGCCCTGTTATTTACATTTTCCACTTGGACTATTGAGGCACAGATACAGCCACAATTCTAGTAAGGTCCTGGGTAGGATTCTGGAGCTCTTAGGCTTTGTACTCTCTCCTCTGTCTAATGCTATAGGACTGTTTGCATGATTGTGACACAGCAGTTGAAAGGTAAATCTTGAAATTCCATTGAATTTTTCCTCTGCAATTTATGTACTTTAGGTTCATCAGTACTTACTGATCCTCAAATATGTACTTGGTAATATATCAGGTAATGTGAGAACTACAGAGATGAAACATACTTGGTCTTGACCTCAAAGATACTAGGTGTTCTGTGTGTGGAGGGCTGAAGGAGGTAGAAGTGTGGCAGAGGGAAGATGAGTTCATGGTAGTAGTAGAGATAAGATTATTTCCATTTCTAGGGGAAGTAAATTAATACAGTTAATATAAACTGCTAATCAAGTTTCAAAGAAAGTTAGGAGTCAAATCCTGTTAAGGCAGGGATGGTATCTTAAGAGGCATGTGATCTAGCTTTTTAAGGATTCATAAGATTTTAACATGCAGAGAAGAAAGTCATGACAATCACAGAGAGAATAAATAATGTGCATAAATACACTATTTATTTATGTAAATAATAAATAAATTTATTATTTACATAAATCCTGGTGGTCCAGTGGCTAAGACTGAGCTTGCAATGCAGTGGTCCAGGTTCAATCCTTGGTCGGGAACTAGATCTCACATGCTGCAACTAAGATTTTGCATGCTGCAACTAAAGCACCTCATGTCACAAGGAAGATCGGAGCTCCCAAGTGCCACAACTAATGCCCATTGCAGTCAAATAAATAAATAGTTAAAAAAAAAAAAAAAAGACACAAGGATGACATTCAAGGATGTTTTCAGTGACAAAAACATTCTGGTAAATTACAAAGTGAGTGGAAAAGGTAACTTTACCTGGAACAATTGTACTTTGAAGACATCACGAGGTATCATGAGATGAATAAGGGTTACAGCACATTCCAAATATCCCTAAGCAAAACATAAGCAAACTTCTTGAGTGAGTCTCAGAGATACTGAGGTGAAAATGACTCTTTCTGCAAGAGACAACATTTCCTGTAGGTACTGGAGACTCAGAATTAGTAAGACTTAGTTATACTTAGTTTTACTAGCCTGGTTATGCTGAGATAATTCAGTTCAGTTCAGTTGCTCAGTCATGTCTGACTCTTTGCAACCCCATGAATTGCAGCATGCCTGTGCATCACCAGCTCCCGGAGTTCACTCAAACTCACATCCATTGAGTCGGTGATGCCATCCAGCCATCTCATCCTCTGTCATCCCCTTCTCCTCCTTCCCCCAATCTCTCCCAGCATCAGAGTCTTTTCCAATGAGTCAACTCTTTGCATGAGGTGGCCAAAGTACTGGAGTTTCAGCTTCAGCATCATTCTTTCCAAAGAACACCGAGGACTGATCTCCTTTAGAAGGGACTGGTTGGATCTCCTTGCAGTCCAAGGGACTCTCAAGAGTCTCCTCCAACACCACAGCTCAAAAGCATCAATTCTTTGGTGCTCAGCTTTCTTCACAGTCCAACTCTCACATCCATACATGATTACTGGAAAAACCATAGCCTTGACTAGACGGACCTTTGTTGGCAAAGTAATGTCTCTGCTTTTGAATATGCTATCTAGGTTGGTCATAACTTTCCTTCCAAGGAGTAAGCGTCTTTTAATTTCGTAGCTGCAATCACCATCTGCAGTGATTTTGGAGCCCCCCCAAAATAAAGTCTGACACTGTTTCCATTATTTCCCCATCTATTTGCCATGAAGTGATGGGACCAGATGCCATGATCTTAGTTTTCTGAATGTTGAGCTTTAAGCCAACTTTTTCACTCTCCTTTTTCTCATTCACCAAGAGGCTTTTTAATTCCTCTTCACTTTCTGCCATAAGGGTGGTGTCATCTGCATATCTGAGGTTATTGATATTTCTGCTGAGATAATTGGTAGCATTTAAATTTAGTAATCTATACCCATACATTTAGCACATATTAACAGTTATGTGCCAAGTCCTTAAGGAGATACTGTAATGACCACATCTAGGCCCAAAGGCATGTGGATTTAAATCAACGATAGGAGAGCGGTGAGCATGCGTCATCAGTCAGCTTCTTGGACCGCTGGATCAAGGGTCGATCCTCAACGTGGGGACAGTGCTGGTGTTTCTTAGGGTGCTAAGACCCTAAGGGTGGTGGGTCACGCAGAGCCTGCCATGGGGCACCAGAGGTTTCAGGGTATGGATCTTACCTACTGGGAAGAAGGTCACGCAGACGGTCCAGGCTTACGATGTAAAGATGACAGGCAAGTTTGATTTGTAGGTGGTCAGAAAGAGGTCAATGAAATCTTTGCAATTGATCTGATAGCAGAGCAGCCTGTGAGCGAAGTCGAGAGTCCAGTGATACTGTGTGATGACAGTGGCAGGGCCCTTGGTCACATGAAAATGTACAGAAACTTGGACAAAGAAACAAAGACTTGGACTTGTGGCTACTGGGGACTCCAGTTCAGACAGAACCATCTCTAGAGGGGCGAGCAAGTGAGCGTGTCAATGTTGGAATGAATTAAGAGACCCTACTGATGCACTTATTGCATTACTGGTGCCGAATAAAGGATGTTGTTCTCTAAAAAAAAATTTTTAAAGGACAGACCAGAGAGGTAAGTAAGCAGCAAAAGTAATATTGTTGAGTACTTTCGTGCTGCTGCTGCTAAGTCGCTTCAGTTGTGTCCTACTCTGTGCAACCCCATAGATGGCAGCCCACCAGGCTCCCCTGTCTCTGGGATTCTCCAGGCAAGAACACTGGAGTGGGTTGCCATTTCCTTCTCCAATGCATGAAAAGGTAAAGGGAGAGTGAAGTACTTTCTTAGATGGGGCTAAAAAACCGTGGATACCAGAGGATGAAAACAGTCAAACCTTCAGGGGAAAAAAAGCTTTTTATTTTATATTAAAATAAATTAAAGCCTGTTAACAATGTTGTGATAGTTTCAGGTGGACAGCAAAGAGAATTAGCCATACATATACATTTATTCATTCTCCCCCAAACACCACTTCCATCAAGATTGCCACATAACATTGAACAGAGTTCCCTGTGCTATACAGTGAGTTTTTGTTGGTTATCCATTTTAAATACAACAGTGTGTACATGTGAAGGTCATCATAGAGGTCTTCATCCAGTGTTTAGAATTTCAAAAAGATTTTGAAAGGTGGAGATGATTTCACCATGGAACCACTGAGGGAGAGAATCCCAAGTGAAGAAATAGCAGGAACAGAAGTAGGAAAATAAGAGGCAATATACAGTGAATAGTGAGAAATACAGTTTGATTAGGGTAGCAGTAAGTACTGTAGGGAAGGGTTTGAATGGCTAAAGATATGTCAGAAGAGATGTTTTCACAAAGAATGCTCATCAGAGAAATTCTTTCAGATGATACCAAATTTATAACCGCAAAGAATGGCAGAGGCACAGAACAGTGAAGAGCCCCACATAAGAAAGCATGAAGCTTCTTCAGAATGGCTGTGAGCTTTCTTTCCTCTCAAGAGAAAATATCACTGCACTTCTCAAATGACACTACCGTGACACTGCTCCAAAAAAAAAAGAGGAAAGGAGCTGACCCTGAGGACTGTAATTGTATAATTGCATCTTGCTCCTTTCCCTGTATTTCAGTAGCCATGCTGCAGGCTTTGATACAGACTTAGAGGATGGCTGGTGTGAATTCTCAGCTATTCATGTTCTTATCCAGAAAGAAAATTCCATATCTGTTCTAAGAGATAACATGTCCATGTGAGTTAAGAGATTAGAAATAGCCAATCAATTTAAACAAATTAGGTTATGGCCATAACACTCAATTTTAATGCTTAAAAAATATTTTAGGCAAATAGAGGCAACAGATTCTTTTAAATATATTATTATTTTACAGCTATATTAATGAATAAAACACATGCCTGATTTTTTTTATGGTTTTCAAAGTGGATTCGCATCCATATTCTCTGGATAAAGAACAGCATCTTTATCAGGGCCTGGAATTTTAAGCCCTATTTTTCAGATGAGGAGCCTAAGGATGAGATATAAAATGAGAAATGAGAAAGCAAAGGCTTTTTAATAAACCAAAGAACTACTACTACTACCAAATAGTATTTCCAACTGTGCTTTTACAGATGTAGAAACAGAGACCTAGGGAAGTGGCTGACTCTCCTCCAAAGAGTTAGAGTTGAAGCTGGGAGTCAAATCCTGCATTCTGACTTAGACCAGGAAACTTCCCTCAGCACCCTACTGCTTCTGAAGATTAAGAGCTTTTCTTTTGCTCATTGCCTCCACATGATTCAGCAAACACTCAAATTCTATTTCACAAGAATGTAGTCAGTTTTGTTAAACTTTCTGTAGCCAGCATGCGTCAGCATGGTTTGTTCCATCCTGCACTCTCCAAAATGAATAAACTCTTCACCTGCAGAGGAGTGACATTTCAAGTAAAGCCAAATAATTTTCTGTTTTGGAAAATGTCAAAGATGATCAGGGATCACTTCCAGGTGTGGAGCTATAGTAGCAACTTTTTCTTGAATGACTCTGCAATTTTAAACACAAATGGGTCGATATAATCTCTGGGCCTCTTTGGTGAGTTGCAGTTTTGAAATTCGCTTAATCCCTTGCTATCTTAGAATCAGTATCATGCACTAGATGGGCCATCTGAAGTTTAGTGTTTATGGCCATATAAAAAATCACTGCAGGCTACAAATCAGTGGTATACCCAAATGCTTTTTAACTGCTGGGAGAATTATTCCACAGGACGAAAGAAACAAGAAAAAAGAAGTTCACTGTTTTATAAGCTTTAGAAAGTCCAGATAATTTTGAAAATTCCTCTGACAGGCAAAAAATAACATTCAATTACAGACTGGCAAAAAAAAAAAAAAAGGTTGATGACTAAGTATTTATTATACACAAAATGTCCTTTTTCCTAGTAGGTATCACGTGTGGGTTGTAATTTGGATATAGAAACAATATTTTCTGTGTCCCATTTAAAAAGGATGGTAAGAGTCTGATGGGCAATTGGATTCATCACTTCTTTTCCCACTCTCATTTCGTGTGGACTTAGGGGAAAAATATTTACCGTAAAACAGTTTACCATTTTTAGTGTTATGTTTATAATGTCTACTTTCAACAAATGTTTTTTAGGGCCTCCTAGATGTTATGATATAAAAATTTTACAGCTACTACTGGTTAATAAACATTTGCCTTTGATTTTGGAACAGAGCAAAGTATTCTTTTGTTTGTTTGTTTGTTTTACAGTTTTTATTAACATGTGCATGACTCTTCCAAAAAGCTGGTCTGATGCACATCATTCTTCTAAGTGACAGGCAGTTCATAAATAGGCATCTGGCAGTGCAGGAAGCCAAAACACCAGAAAATGGCTGATGGCAGCACTCTGTCTTCACATGGGATGTTGTATATTGGTTATGTTTATGTTGTATATTTGGCCTTGAAGGCCAAAGAATTGATGCCTTCAAACTGTGGTGCTGTAGAAGACTCCTAAAAGTCCCTTGGGCAAGGAGCTCAAACCCATCAATCTTAAGGGAAATCAACCCTGAATACTGGCTGGAAGGACTGATGCTGAAGCTCCAGTATTTTGGTCATCTGATGCAAACAGCCAACTCATTGGAAAAGTTCCAGGTGCTGGGAAAGATTGAGGGCAGAAGGAGAAAAGGACATTAGAGAATGAGATGACTGGATAACATCACAGATGCAACAGACATGAACTCGGGCAAACTTCAAGAGATAGTGAAGGACAGGGAGGCTTGGCGTGCTGCAGTCCATGGGGTTGCAAAGAGTGGGACATGACTGGGTGACTGAACAACAGCAAATGTTGTATATTTACTCATCTGAATTACAAAATTTTCTTTTGTGGATAACATGGAATTTATCCTTCATTTCATGATAGCATGCTTATAAAAATTTGAGAAGTTACAAAAGGCCTTCTTTAAGTTTTGGGCTCTGTCCTATAGCAGAGCTTAAGGAGGCACAAGATTGTAGAGGCAGAGAAGTCAGTGTCAGATGAAGATTTGTTTCCCTGATCTTTAGGACCTCTTATGGTGGCAAGTGACTGGTCTTTCTTGCCTAGAAGAGAGGAGGAGAAAACTGGGTATACCTACTCTGGGTTATAATAGGCTGGTGCTCTTCAACCATGCTGCTGCTGCTGCTACTGCTGCTAAGTCACTTCAGTCGTGTCCGACTCTGTGCGACCCCATAGATGGCAGCCCACCAGGCTCCCCCATCCCTGGGATTCTCCAGGCAAGAACACTGGAGTGGGTTGCCATTTCCTTCTCCAATGCATGAAAGTGAAAAGTGAAAAGGAAGTCGCTCAGTCATATCCGACTCTTAACGACCCCATGGATTGCAGCCTACCAGGCTCCTCCATCCATGGGATTTCCAGGCAAGAGTACTGGAGTAGGGTGCCATTGCCTTCTCCCTTCAACCATGGGTTCATGTATATTACTTAGGATAGGTGAATTCTATTTGCATATTGAGAAGAAATTGATTGAAGTACACAAGAGCTTCATCCCCCAAATAGTCTCTTACTATGGCAGGGCAAACAACAAAAAGTGTAAGTCTTATACCCCTCTTGCTCATGCAGGGTTTACTACAGGGACAATCTCTTACTTTTCTTTGACTTCGCTTTTTCTGGTGGGTATTTGGTACTCCCTATTTTACCACCCCTAAGTTTAATAAACTGTAGCAGTAGCAGTTTGTTCCCAAACAAACGATGCATTTTGCTCAGGTATAAACTCGTCTTCTCTCTCTTTTGTCCCTTTTTCTGCCTTTAGTTTCTAATAACTGTAGCATAATTTTAACATTTCCATGATTTATAGATAAGAATTCTATACTTTGTTGACAAAATTGTGAAAAACAAAATCCAAATTGTTTGCATTATTAAGCTTATGAGAATATCATTCACTGCAGAACCAAGTTGTGTAATTGGATCTGTGGAGAAAAGAAAATGTAATCCTAAAGCATTAACTGAGTCTCTTTAAAGAGAAAATTCTGCTAGTCAGGGCCAAATGAATTTTCTTTTCTTACAATCCATTAATTGGTCAAAGTAATGCTGTATTATAGGTCAGTTCATGCCTGGACCAAAAAGAAATGAGCCTTTTAGAAATCTTTCTGGGAGCCTGAGGAGCCTTTTGGAGAGAATATAAAAGAAGAGAGAGTACCTCAGGGCTATCTGTTTAATTGTTAGGGTGAAGAGGTCCTCTATAGACTTTGTGTCTGGCTCCAAAAGAGGATGTGTATAAGTTTAAGATTATTAATTTCTCTAAGGCAGAGTTCAGGAAATCATTACTTTGATAATTTGTCATGCTGATAACTGAATAAAATACAATAATAATAAGAGAAATATTTATAGAATTGGCCCCAAAGTGAAATCTCCAGGACCTTAATGATACTTAATTATATTGGTAATAGGGTCTAAGGGGCTTCTCTGGTGGCTCATGGTAAAGAATCCACCTGCCAATGCAGGAGATGCAGGATAGGCATGTTTGATTCCTGGATCAGGAAGATGCCCTGGAGAAGGAAATGGCAACCCACTCCAGTATTCTTGCCTGGGAAATCTCATAGACAGAGAAAGCTGATGGGTTACAGTCCATGGGGTCACAAAAAGTGGGACACAAATTAGCGACTAAACAATAGTAGTGTCTAGTGACAGTTGTGGGATTTGGTAGGCATAACAGCATGGGGATAATGGGAACATGGCAGAATCTAGTGGAAACATACACTCTATATGCAGTGGATGTGGTGGTATCAAGAAGAAGCAGATGTGGACACAGGAAAGGTGGTGGTACCCAGAAAGAGCTTAAAAGCAATCCATATCTGGGAGAAGTGGCAGCACTCACTGGAGATAACAGATACAACAGTACCCAGCAAAGAAAAGTTAGTTTAGAAGTTGGAGAAAATGCCAGGCTTTATAGGGAAGATGAACAATTTGTATGTGAGAACTCCCTAAGAACATAATTAGAAATGAAGAGGTAAGGAAAAAAGCTAGTCAAGTCAGTTATACTCATTTTTATTTTTTATTTAGACCCTTGGTGAATGTTGTGAACATTTTATTTGTAGTTATATAAAGACATTCCTCTATAGGAACATGACATCATGGAAAAAATTTGGTCAGAGAAACTATGTTTGAGATAATCTTGGACAAATCCATTTACAGCAATCGGAGACTAATTTTTCAATACGTCAGTTCAGTTCAGTCGCTCAGTCGTGTCTGACTCTTTTCGACCCCATGAATCGCAGCATGCCAGGCCTCCCTGTCCATCACCAACTCCCAGAGTTCACTCAGACTCACGTCCATCGAGTCGGTGATGCCATCCAGCCATCTCATCCTCTGTCGTCCCCTTCTCCTACTGCCCCCAATCCCTCCCAGCATCAGAGTCTTTTCCAATGAGTCAACTCTTTGCATGAGGTGGCCAAAGTACTGGAGTTTCAGCTTTAGCATCAGTCCTTCAAAAGAGCACCCAAGACTGATCTCCTTTAGAATGGACTGGTTGGATCTCCTTGCAGTCCAAAGGACTCTCAAGAGTCTTCTCCAACACCACAGTTCAAAAGCATCAACTCTTCGGCACTCAGCTTTCTTCACAGTCCAACTCTCACATCCATACATGACCACTGGAAAAACCATAGCTTGACTAGACGAAACTTTGTTGGCAAAGTAATGTCTCTGCTTTTGAATATGCTGTCTAGGTTGGTCATAACTTTCCTTCCAAGGAGTAAGCGTCTTTTAATTTCATGGCTGCAATCACAATCTGCAGTGATTTTGGAGCCCCCCAAAATAAAGTCTGACACTGTTTCCACTGTTTCCCCATCTATTTGCCATGAAGTGATGGGACCAGATGCCATGATCTTAGTTTTCTGAATGTTGAGCTTTAAGCCAACTTTTTCACTCTCCTTTTTCACTTTCACCAAGAGGCTTTTTAGTTCCTCTTCACTTTCTGCCATAAGGGTGGTGTCATCTGCATATCTGAGGTTATTGATATTTCTCCTGGCAATCTTGATTCCAGCTTGTGTTTCTTCCAGCCCAGCGTTTCTCATGATGCACTCTGCATATAAGTTAAATAAGCAGGGTGACAATATACAGCCTTAACGTACTCCTTTTCCTATTTAGAACCAATCTGTTGTTCCATGTCCAATTGGCGCTAAGAAAAAACCCTTCCTCACAAGGTATTCTAAGAATTAACTGAAGAGATGTGAAAGTCATATGTATACTCTAATGGGTTATAGGACTCACTTTCATTCTGTAGAATAATTTCAGAAATTCTTTTCCTTTCAATGCTTCACACTTCCCAAACACTTGGGTTCAGACAAGCCTTCTTATCCCTTGCTCAGCAGAGCAGTGATAGCAATTAGAATCCTTTCTCCCTTTATCAGTACAGTTGGTTGTCTTGACCTGTCCTGAGGCTAAAGTATCTTCAGGGTTTTGATTTTTCTCAAGGGCACTCAAAGAGGATATACTTTACAGTTCTTAGAAAGGAATATATCACCTTATTGTTCAGAGAGTCATGAGAGGAATTTTCTCCTGAGGTAACCCAATTTCTCCCCCAATTACAACCCCCAAGGGAGTCTAGACAACTTAGATTTATTAACAAACTTTGTTATTGCTGAGAATATAAAAAGGAAATTGATTTTTGTCACAGTAAGTCATTATTGGACTTTTTTTTCAGTATTTGTTTACTGGACTTACCTGGGGATTGTGCAGAGTGGTCTGCAAGGAAAAGCACTAGAGTAGAACTCATAAAGAGGCAGAACTCAAGCCTGGTTCTTTCTCTTTCCATCTGTGTAATCTTGAGCAAATATCTTTATCTTCTTTGAGCCTTATACATCTTATCAAGTAAAATATTTTCTGTTTCCAATAAGGAGCAGAGATATGGGGAAGAGGTAGAGTTAAATATGAAGATTACTGCCCAGTGAGTCAAGATCTTAATTTTTCGTTTACTCTATTTGGGGTTTGGAACAAGAAAATTTTCCTTTTTGAATGTTTTCTTAGCTATTTAAGGAGAGGACACTCCCAATCATTTTTGAATGCTTCTTAGCTCCATTCTATTTTAACTCTACTGTGACCATCTGTGGTAGTGCAGAATAACAATGTCCCAAAGATGCTGCTGCTGCTGCTGCTGCTGCTAAGTCGCGTCAGTCGTGTCCAATTCTGTGCGACCCCGTAGAGGGCAGCCCACCAGGCTTCCCCATCCCTGGGATTCTCCAGGCAAGAACACTGGGGTGGGGTGCCATTGCCTTCTCCAATGCATGAAAGTGAAAAGTGAAAGTGAAGTTGCTCAGTCATGTCCGACTCCTAGCGACCCCATGGACTGCAGCGCACCAGGCTCCTCCATCCATGGGATTTTCCAGGCAAGAGTACTGGAGTGGGGTGCCATTGCCTTCTGCATCCCAAAGACATTAAGGTCTTAATCCCTGGAACCTATGAATCTTTGTCTTACTTAGCAAAAGTAACTTTACGGATATGATTAAAGATGTTGAAATAGGGATATTTGGGACTGTCTAGGAATGCGGAAGATCTGGGTTCAATCCCTGGGTCGGGAAGATCCCCTGGAGAAGGAAATGGCAACCCAGTCTAGTACTCTTGCCTGGAGAATCCCATGGAGGGAGGAGCCTGGTAGGCTACAGTCCATGGGGTCTCAAAGAGTCCAACACGACTGAGCGACTTCACTTTCACTTTCAGATGGAATCTAATCCCATGAGTCCTTGAAATCAGACCACCTTTTCCAGCTGAGTCAGAGTGAAAAGAAGTTGTAATTACAGAAGAAAGGCACAGGCAAGGAAACATATCCTCACCTAGAAAATCCTATAGAAAGGAAGATAGCTCTGTTGACACCTTGATTTTAACCCAGTGAGACCTGGATTACATTTCTAATCTATACAGCCAGTAAAATTAAAAAAAAAAATTGTTTTATGCTACCAAATTTTCAGTAATCTTATAAGACAGCTATAGAAAATAAATACAACCCACATATCACTTATTTCATCAGCTTTTATTTGTCTCCAGTATGTACTGGTTGATATAGAAGACACAATGAACGGTCAGACATGAGTTTTCTCCCCAAGGATCTCATAGTTAAGCCAAAGAATGCATCTCAGTCACATCGGTGATTCAAAGGGGAAAAATCCAAGATAGCAAATGAAAACTAACTGGAAATTCAGAGAAAGGCGAAGTGAATCCTCTCTGGGGATGAAAACTTCTACTGAAATCATATTCCTAGAACTCAACCTTTAAGTATGTATAGAATAAGAACATGTGGAAGATGGGCCTACATTTTTAAGCCATGGGAATAGTACATGCAAAGGTTCTAAGGCCCCAGATCATGGCCTGGGTATAAGAAATGGCAAATAAGTACCATTTGGCTTAGTCTGAGCATGAGAAATTAGATGTTAAGCAGCCATTTTGCATTACAATGACTGTGAGGCAGAATGAGAAACGTTATGCAATGTAAAAAAGCCAAATGTAAATTACCTCTGCACAAGCAAAGGCTGGAAGGAATTACCAACTACAACAAAATTTATCAATAGCAGATATTAGGGTGGAAGCATCCAGTTAATTATTTTTCTTTTCGATTATTATTATGTGTGCAATATTTGGAAATGCATGGAAGTAGTTTGCAGAAGGTTATATTTTGTAAACGTGAATGTTTGCAATTCATATACATAGCTTAAAACACAAGTAACTGGCACATTTAACTCAGTGGTCATTGCGCATAGTCTTTAACTTCCAGGAACTCTACAAAACAAAGGGAGTCACAAATTCTCTTTTTATTCTGCATGATTATTAGCATTGGACAGGAGGCATAAAATATATGTGCAAGGCATCCCTGCCCACAGCAAAAAAACTCATCAAATAGGCCCCCATCGGATAGGAAGTGGTGATTTTTCAGCACAGCATTGTGACGATAATGCTTGGCTATCTGTAGATAAAGTAAAATATGGGATATTATTTAAATTAAAGTGATGAAATGCGAAGATTAAATAATATTCATAGAAGCCAACTTGTGCTCAAGGGACTCACTTATTAGGCAGTCTTGTGATAGAAAGTAAAATATATCCATCTATACAAAAAGCAATTTATTATCCACCTCACTGTCTTGCTAACCTCAGCATTCTCTCGAAGTAGCTGGAAGCAGAATTAGTTGCAATAGTATTCATAGGTCTATCCACCTCTATCTTATTGCCAAGATGAACTAGATCTGTTTGCCACAAAAAAAGAAATGTTGTCAACTGACATGACTTACTATAAAGCTGAAAACTCATTTGATGCTTTTACTAAATTACTTTTTCCAATCATCGAAATATATACATTGTGTATTGCTATCTTCTACAGTGCATAAGACTTTACAGATGCTGCAGTCAAACATCAAGTAGAATGACTTACTTGATATAAATCACTAAATCCTATGTCAAAATTAGAAGAGCACCTAGAAATCATTTATCAAATTACCTTACCTTACAAAGTGGGAGATTAATGACCAGAAAGGGCAACACTTTTATGAAGTTTCATAGTAAAAGTTAGTGGTAATGTAAGAATGAAAATGTCTTTCTATTCCTCATTTAGTACTATTTCTAAATAGCATACCATATTCTTGTTAGAAACACAGATTGGGTTCAAGGAAAACAACTATAGGTGTGTCTTAGAATGTTTCAGTGGGAAAATAAGTTTGAATTTTAGAAGGAAAATGAAGCTAGATTTACCTCTCTTTGAGGTAAGTAGTAATTAGCATGTTGGTAGGTGGTGTAGAGAGGGAGCACCACTGGAGAGTGATGTTAAGCTAGTATTGCTCTGAGTTTGTGTGGGATCTGTATTTTTTCTGGTTGTGTCTAGAACAAAGTGTGGTGCATGAGGAAAATACTCAATAATGTTTACTAAAATGATGCTCTTCTAAAACAGCAATATATGGCACCAATCAGCTTTTAATACTGAAATATCTATTGACTATCTAACTACACTGAGCCCGTCAGAGGCTCTGTATGTCTACTACAACATGACAAGCTTTTATCCTTCAGGAAATAGAAAGCTAGCTGAAAGGAGAACAGAATTTACAAAACAGAAACAGATACTGCTGAAAAGAGCCCACTTAATCGCAAGCTTGCTTGGCATAGTCACTAAGAAAAGGAATCAGAGACAAGAATGATAGTAATGAGTGAAGATATAGTAATAACTTCAGTGAAAACAGGAAAGTTGAACTCAGTCTCAAAACAGGGAGGCTCAATATGAGTTGAGTAGAGAAGATAATGAATCTCCTTGTTTTTTATTACCATTTTTTCTAAGTTCCTTTTTACATCATTGCCTGTTCTTTCTTTTCCTTCATGAGCACATTATTCTGGTTCCTTAAATATCAGTGTTAGCAAGATCTCATTTCTAGAAGTCCAATAAATTTTGTTATTTCTTTAATTCGAGTTAGATAACTATCATTTACAACAGAAAGGGTTCTAACGTCTCCAATGACTTTGGCTTCTTATTTATTTATTTTTACCTTAAACATGCTTCTGCAGAATTTCCACCATTATTTAAGATTTAACAATTACCTCAAAGGTGATTTCCAAATCTATTTCTTGACCATAGACTTTATAGTTCCACACTATATATGTATGGTTCTCAACTGGGAGCAGATATTTCCTCCAGGGGAAAATTGGCAATGGCTAGAGACATTTTTGATGAGCAGGGGAGGAGTGTGTTACTGCTATGTAATGGTTTTAGGCCAGGTGCTGTTGAAAAGCATCCTTCTAGGCACAGGATACCCCCCTTCTCCTCAACTCCCAACAAAAAATGATCCAGTCCAAGCAGTCAATTGAGCTGAAATAGAAAAACCCTGCTATGTCAGACTGCCAATTGGCCTTCTTCATTTGAAGGTCTCATAAATGCCTCAAATTCTGTTATAAAAATGAAATGCATCACTTTTTCATTTCCCAGACTTCCAAGAATGTCTGACCATTCAGTTAGTTTAGCCTCGATGATATTTATTAACTATGATAGTTTCTATAATGAAGTTAGGTCATCCAAGTCCGAGAATTGAGTCAGCATTTTTTTTTTTTTACCAAGTCACAGCAACAAATCTAGGAGAAAGGACTTAAAATAAGTTGGCCTGTGAGCCTTTCTCTTCCTTGATCAGGTTCATATATCCTTGGAAATCTGTTCCCTATATTTTATTCTTCCCTTGGCTCCTCAGTGCTTCCCAGGAGCCACTCATGCTCCTCTCCAGGTTAGACTCACTGACTTTTTGGCTAAGTTAACTAATCACCATATCTTGATAACATCACCATTAAAATAACCCTGCTTTCATAAAATAACTATATGTGCATGCTCAGTTGCTTCAGTCATGTCCAACTGTTTGTGACACCATGGACTGTAGCCAATCAGGCTCTTCTGTCCATGGAATTCTCCAGGTAAGAATATTGAAGTGGGTTGCCATGCCCTCCTCCAGGGGATCTTCCCAACCTGGGGACTGAACCCGTGTCTCTTATGTCTCCTGCATTGGCAGGTGGATTCTTTACCACCAGTGTCACCTGGGAAGCCCAAAATAGTTATATCTATTTCTAATTTGGTAAGAAATCAGTACAAGAGAAACACAACCAAAATTGAAATCCTCAATTCTCTGTACTGTGGATTGACATTCTCTATCAATCACAGTTACACAAATTTCACATATGTTCAACTGTAACTCTTTACAAATATGGAATGCTATTTCTAAGCTTTTGCTACATAAATAGAATACACCATCTCTTAGAAATGCTAAGAATGGTCTTAAGATATCAACATTTGTAGTCTTTAGTATCAAGTTTATTTTTTATGAAACCCACTCTTATCTAATTGCAACTTGAGGACTCAGGCCAGTAGTGTGTTGTTTAACCAACTCCCTAAAAGGAAAGAAAAAAAGGCAACAGTTTTAATATTTGTTCATTTCCATGATGTAAATCTACCCATCATTGTCAATTTAAAGTTGCCAATTGTTTAACCTCTGGCTCACAAAATTCCTGAATATTCCTGCCTAGTTTTATATCTTTTAATGTGGGTAAAGCAACACCAAAGTAGGACTCTCATGATGTGAGATTTTGTAATGACCCTGGTATAAATTTACTATGTGCCTCTAGGTTAGTTATTTTATGTCTCTCAAGTATCAGGCTTCTCAACTGGAACATATGACAGCTGAATTGATGTTCTCCAAGATCTAGTATGGCTGTAACGATCAAAGTTGCAAAGCGTTCCCCTCATCAATCACACTGACTCTCAATGTACACACATCAAGTATCAGTACCATCAGGAAAGTGTAATAAAAATTTAAGATTAAATTGCCATAAATGAATTCTCTTTTTCTATTGGTTCTGTCTTTTAAGATTAAATTTTGAGTAGGAATTCTACTATGGAAAACAACTGCAAATTAGATTGAAACAATTCTTTATTTTTGCTAGTTTGTTTACTCCTTCATCAATTTCTCCAGTAAATAAAACAAGCCTATAATCATTAGCTTTTTTTCTTGATTTGATCTCTCTTTGTATGAAATCTTGGCAGTGAGACTTGAGTTTCATAATGTTACATCTGAGAGATTTCATGAAGTGGCAATCCGTATAGGAAGTGGAGAATGTCCTTTTAAATGATAATTTATTTAAACAGATATATGCTTCTATTCTTTTATGACATAAATAATTTTCTTCTTTCTGTGACATACAGATATTATACTTTATGGGTCTGTTTCTGTGAAGTGTAACCAAACTAAAAGAATAAGCCAACTACATGTTCCCTTTTTCTGATCAAATGCAAATTTTCTGTTTAAAAATCAATTTATTTTTATTACTGAAAAACAAATGTGAAATTGAATTTCATTTCGTTCCTTTTTTAAGTAGGAGATCTTGTGCCATATGAGAAATGCAATAGGCCTTTTCCCTTGGTTATGAAATTGACATAGGAGTTAAGGTGAATTTAACTAAACTTTCTGCCTCTTTTTAATTTCCCCTATCATTTAGCCCATGATAGAACAATACTGTGGCATCACAGAAAGATACAGCTGAATGACTCTTTAAATGATATAATCCATTCCCTGATTATGTGCATGGAAAAACTGAAGCTAGGAAATGACTTGACCTAAATAATACCAAAAGAGTACCAAACTGCTCTTTCTATTCTTTCCCAAAACATCCTGTAGCTTATGTTATCTGACTGACTTTTCTGTTACACGGGTATAAAATTAGAATGTATACTCATCCACCTAGCATATCATGACCCCCATACACCCTGCTTTTTGCCTGTTTACATTCAAGAATCACTGAACTCTTTCTTCTGTTTTCTGCAAACTTCAGACCAGAATTTGATCTCACATCTCTCTACTTACTAATATGTAAGTGACTGATAACAGATAAAAGAATAAGTCCCAGGAAGCATTTGTGTTTTCACAGATATTTGAAAGACACTCACTTTTTTGTCTAGCTAACTTCTTGTTTTACTAGAGTGGGTAGCCATTCCCTTCCCAGGGGATCTTCCTAGTACAGTCACTGAATCCAGGTCTCCCACATTGCAGGCAGATTCTTTACCATCTGAGCCCCCAGAGAAACCCACAGAAAAGTTTTAGATTTATAGAAACATTGTGAAGATAGAGAGTTCCCATACATTCCATAACCACTTCTCCTTATTGTTAACATCTGACATAGTGCATCTGTTACAATTCATGAACCAATATTGATATTTTATCATCAACTAAAGCCTATACTTTATTCAGATTTACTCGATTTTTTACCTGGTTCCCTTTTTCTGATCCAAAAATCTCATCCAAGATAAAATACTGCAAATATTTGTCATGTCTGCTTAAGTTCCTTTTGGCTAAGATATTCCCATTCATGGAGTGTGGTTATTTTCTTTTAGGCTGAATATCCATATAAATTATTTGGAATCTCTCCCATGGGGGGTTTTATTTAATCTCTACCATTTCTTTTTTTTCTCTTTGAAGTGTTCTGTATAGTTCCTTTTCACTTTAGTCTTACAGATTCTACTCATTTCCAAAATTACTTAGATCAGCACATTTCCTTCCATCCCCTTCAGTGAAGTTACTTTATAAACTTGTGGTACAGTTGGATTTTAGTCACAGTCTGCACTCTGTCCTGGGATTCCCTAGCCTCATAAACGATTTCTCTTAAATTTCATATCTGAAGGTCCACTTTTTGTATTGTAAATTTCTATGAATTTTGACAAATGTATAATGCCATGTAAACACCATTACAGTATAATACAGAATATTTTCCTTACCAACTTAAAAAATTCCTTCTACTTCACTTATTCAATCTTCTTCACCTCTCAACTCTCCAAACACCTGTCAACCACTAATCTTTTTACCATCTCTATAATTTTGCTTTTTTCAGTGTCATATAATTAGGATCATGCAGGATGTAGGTTTTTCAGACTGGCTTCTCACACTTAGAAACATGGGTTTAAAATTCACCTTATGTTTATTTCTTCTTATCACTAAATAGTATTCCATTGTATGAATGTACCACAGCTTGGTTACAAGTTCACCTTTTCAAATCTATCTTGATGATTATAAATAAAGCTATTATAAATATTTGCATACAGATCTTTGTGTTGGCATAAGTTTACAAATCAGTTGGGTTAAGGCTTAAATGTGAAACTGCTGAATAATATGTTAAGACTATATTTAGCTTTGTAAGAAACTGCCAAATTATTTTACAAAATGGCTGTACCATTTTCCATTCCTACGAGAAATAAATAAGAGTTTCTATTCCTTTGCATCTGTACCAGCAATTGGAATTGCCACTTTTTAAAGATATTACTGATTTTAATAAGATTGCAGTGGTTTTTCTTTGTTGTTTTAATTTGCATTTCCCTGAGGACAGTTATCTGTGTAGGTCTTCATATGCTTGTTTGCCATGTGTATATCTTCTTTGGTGAGGGATCTGATCAAAATTTTGCCCATTAAAATTTTTTGTTGTGTTGTTGAGTTTTGAGAGTTTTCTGTATATTTTTGATTTTAGTCCTTTATCAGAATTATCTTTTACAAATATTTTCCTCAGTCTCTGGTTTGTCTTCTCATTTACTTGGCCCTGTCTTTCACAGAGCAGAAGTTTTAATTTTAATGAGGCCCAGCTTATCATGTTTTTTTTTCTTTTTTTCCCTTGGATTGTGCCTTTGATGTCGTATGTCAGAAGTCATTGTCAGGGCTTCCCTGGTGGTCTAGTGGTTAGGACTCTGTACTTCCACTGCACAGGGTATGGGTTTGATCCCTGGTTGGGGAACTAAGATCCCACATGTTCCATGCCATGGTCAAAAATTTTTTTTAAATAAATAAATAGAGATAAAGCATGCCACTTAAATCTTAACAGTGGTAGGACATTAAAAAAAATCTTTTAAATAGTGTTTGTCATTACCAAATTATCAAGTTTTCTCCTATGTTATTGTCTAGGAATTTTAGTTTTTTGTTTTACATTTATGTCTGAGATCCACTTTCAGTTAATTTTTGTGAAGGATGTAAGGTCTGTGTCTAGATTTACTTTTACTTGTGGATGTCCAATGGTTTCATCACTGTTGAAGAGCCTATCTTTGCTCCCTGCATTGCCTTTGTTCCTTTGTCAAAGATCAGTTGACTGTATTTATGTGGGTCTTTTTCTGGGCTCTTTCTTCTAGTCCATTGATCTGTTTGTCTATTCTCTTACCAGTACTGTTTTTGTTACTGCAGCTTTATAGTAAGTGTTAAAGTTGGTTAGTGTCAGTTCTACAATTTTGTTCTTCAATATTGTGTTGAGTGTTCTGGGTTTTTGTCTTTTCACATAAACTTTGTATCAGTCTGTCATATCCTTGTATTTGTCTCCCTCCTCTCCTCACTTCGTGGCTTCCCCATGTGCTTCTCAAAGGGAGTCCATTTGTAGGCCTTTCTGCTCTAACCCATGGTTGTTATACTAGAGCCATGTTGGTGTGGTGGTAAGGTATGGGAGTGGGGAGGGTAAGTATTCTATAAAAGTCCAATTTAGACTTTTTTTCAGTAGAGTCATGTACCTGCTGCTGCTGCCTCTAAGTCGCTTCAGTTGTGTCTGACTCTGTGTGAACCCATAGATGGCAGCCCACCAGGCTCCCCCGTCCCTGGGATTCTCCAGGCAGGAACATTGGAGTGGGTTGCCATTTCCTTCTCCAATGCATGAAAATGAAAAGTGAGACTGAAGTCACTCAGTTGTGTCTGACTCCTAGCGACCCCATGGACTGCAGCCAACCAGGCTCCTCTGTCCATGGGATTTTCCAGGCAAGAGTACTGGAGTGGGGAGCCATTGCCTTCTCCATGTACCTGACTGGGACCTAAAGTAATTTTTTCAGTCACATTTTTTTTCTTCCCCTGACTCCATTTCCTTTCCTGGTTACAGTTTCCAATTATTTCCTTGAAGCACTGTCCCGACTGACTGATTTCTTTTTCCCTTAGGTTAGACAAGATTTCTGGAGGGGACTCCATTTCCCTAGCTAGGAGATGGTATCAAAATTGTGTTCAGGCAATGTTTTTTTCCTGGAGCATAAGCCTTTGCTATGGAGAAAACGCTGAGTGTAGTGCATTATGGTGCTTCCTCACATCCCCCTGCTAGAACCCATGATGAGATTTTTCTGGGATTCTCACAGTTGGGGTTTCTAGAGGTTTCATGCTCCCATAAAAATGTGGAGCCCCCCTAAGACTGCAGTCCCTACAATTTCCTCACTCTTACATTAGACCACAGTCAGCTGCCAGTAATTCATCAAGAAAATCATTTAAATATTCCTACCAGCTTAGGGTCTGATGATTTTGGCTTCAATTAAGTAGATTTTGGTTGCTGTAATTCTGGATTTGCCTGTTTCTCCAGATTTTGGGTGTAGCAGGTTTCCCTGTAATCTCTGTTATCTGATAAATTCAATAAAAGTCATGGGTTTTAGTTTGTGCAGTTTTTGTTGTTGTTGACAACCTCTAAGCACTTTATATGTATATATGAGAGTTGATTGATTCCAGAAATTCTCCCTAACATATGTTTTTTTGAACTTTCAAGCATGTACTAATAGACTTACTGTTTGACAGTGGATATGTAGGCTTTTGATTATACTGATGACTCAGGTTACTGATCCATACATACCTAACTTTTTCTCAGAAAAACCATGTCTCAGTTTCCCCACATGAAATCAGTTGGAGTATACTATCATTCAGGACACTGTGGCTTAAATATTAAATCCTAAGATTCATCATTCTCCTTTCAGAACTCAAGGTCATATGACAATCCACCATTTCTCTGTAGTGTCTGGTTGCATGCAGACGTTTCAGGTCCACACAGGCCTTATTCTGGTCCCTCACTAGAGAGCCTGACACAACCTCCAGTCCAGGTTCCAAGCCACAAGTTTCTAGTATGTTGGAATCAAACTATGCATTGTATCTATCAAAGCTGGAGAAAGCCTGAACATTCTTCCAGTCCACATTTCCTTTGTGAGACTTAAGGGGCCTTGCCTTTAGGGACACCAGTTGGAAAACAATTAGTTGCTTTTTTTCAGTCTGCACCTGTTGTAAACGCTTCATAGATTTACTACTATTACCATTACAAGCTATTATTTTTTGAGCTTTTGTTATGTACATGGCAGCATTACATGCCATATGAACATTAGCTCATTTATTCTGCATGTCAACCCTCTAAGCAAGATAAATATTTCTGCATTTTATCCCTGTCCCAATTGTCATTTTGAGAGAATGGCTGGCTTACCTTTCCACTGTTTGAATGTGGATGATCAGGTTTTGAACTCAGATATGTGTCACCAAAAGGCTTGGACTCCTTCATATTACTAAGTCATATGTGTTTGAGTTGCTGGTTGGCTTAAATGTTTGTGTTCAATTATTTGCCACCTTTGACCAGAGAATATCTTTTCATGCGATTTGCATTCACATTTCATTACTCTACAGGTTTGTTTTGTAATTAAATAAATAGAATGTTTTTCTGCCAGATACTGCTTGCTAACACTGAACTATAATGTCCAAGATACAAGTGATAGCCCAGATCTTCTAAGATCTGCTAAATGTGACATGAATCAAGTCACATTTTTGTGTTATCCCACTCTCCAGATACTGTTCTAAGCACTATATATATATATATATATAGGCTCATTTCCCTCCCATCTAAACAATTCTATAAGACACATATTTTTAATAATACAATTTTACAGTTGATAAAACTGGAGTATAGAGAAGTTAAATAACTTGCCCAAGGCACACAACTTGTTAGTGGTGCTGCTGGGATGTGAGCCTAGGTAGGATGACTCCAGAGTACAGATTTCTGATCATAAAACGCTGCCTTTTTAATGCACTGATTAATTGACACTGTTGTCAGTTGCTGGAAACAGTAAAGACAAACAAGTCTGGCTCCGCCCCACTGGAGCTTGTGGTTTGCCCCCCCTGTGCTCCTGCAGAAGCATGCAGGACCATCAGTAGTAGCAGAAGCAGCACTTGGGGGCTTTACAGAAATGCACAACCCAACCTCGACCCACCCGCGACTACTGCATGCTCCTTAAAATCTGAGAAGCTGGGATTTAGAACACTAAGGCACTAGAGGGTAGATTGTGGTGCTTTGTTTTTTTCCTCTGGGCTTTGGCGTCTTCACGTGTAAAAGGAAGGGGTTATCCCTCTGCCTTAATATTCCTTAATGGTATCCTCTGGGACTAGGTCACATGCAGACTACTGCAGAATGAGTGACCAGGGCGACAGATGTCAGCAGAGCCCTGCCCTGCTCCGGGTGGGTGATGGAGTGCTGTGCCTTCTGCAATGGAGAGCAAGCATCGATCCTGGGTTTCCATCCTTCTCCTTGTTTCTGTAGGCGGTTGAGAAGATTAGATTGTGCCCAGCTAGCTAGATATCGCCTCCAGACAATTTATACGGCTTTTCTATTTATTTAGAGAGCAGGAGGCCTAGCCAAGCTCCTGCTAGATGAGGTAGTGGCATGAGAATTTAAAAGGGCTGTTTTATTAATTTTGGAGGGAATTTATTGCTGACAAAAGACCGCATTATTGATGGTGGGTAGACAGCTCTCGCCTCGCCGCCTCTCGCCTCTCCGCCTCTCGCCTCTCCGGAGCTGCGCGGGAGAGCCGCCCCCGCTCCAGCCGGCAGCCTCCTGGGTCGCCCAGGGAAGCCCTTCCCGCGGGAGGAGGAAGCCAGGGAGCCGTTCTGGCACTCAGCCAGCGGGGCGCAGGGCTTAAGTGGCAGAGCCTCCAGCTGGCTGCACCGCTGCAGTCCCTGAACAGGAAGGACGATTGGAGGTCGTCTAGCTCCATCCTCATCCTGCAGGGATGGGGTCCTGAACACCCAGGGAGGTCAAGTGATTTAGCCACATATCAAGCCAGAAATCAGGTAGAAAACAGGTACAGCTGCATTTAATTTTGTGAAATTAAAACTTCTTCCTAAATGACAGTGGCAGGATGTATGTGGGCAGCTTTCTGTGTTCTTTGCACAGCACTGAACTTTCTCAGAGAATGACAATAGCATTATATTTTTACAGACTTCAAATTAGGTAAAATGGGATTTTTCTCTCACATGTCTCTCTGAAATGTGAGGCATGGAAAGGGCCTTTTGGGTATTGTAACTGTTTTTCACCACTTGGGATGCGCTATGCTCTGAGACTGATTCTTTGAACATCATCATCTTTGATGACAACACTGATTTTGTGAGGTGGCTGTTATAATCCTCATTTATAGAGGCACAACACAATTATGGAGCTTGTTCAAGGTCTTAGAGATTGTAAGTAGCAGAGAGAGAATTCTTCATCCAGCTGTTTCTGTTTTTGTTTTTTTAACCATCTCATGAACCTTGTGAAATTCAGTTCTCAGTTAAAGAATAAACTTTTGCAAAAGTTTCCTATTTGGGTTCTTGAAAGTGAAAGAATGGATCTTTCTGTAAAAAATAGAGTGAGAGTGGTGCCTACGATGAAGCCAAGACAGGAACTAATATCTGTGAACTTGATGCGCTTTGGAGACATACGAACAACCCTCAGTGATGTCTTAACTCAGTCTGAGAATGAAGAGTGTGGGGAGTAGGTGGGATAGATTTACTAATAGCTAATGGGCTATTATTTACTAATAGCTAATGGGGCTTCCCTGGTGGCTCAGAGGATAAAGCATCTGCCTGCAATGCAGGAGACCCGGGTTCGATCCCTGGGTTGGGAAGATCCCCTGGAGAAGGAAATGGCAACCCATTCCAGTATTCTTGCCTAGAGAATCCCATGGACAGAGGAGCCTGGTGAGCTACAGTCCACAGAGTCGCAAAGAGTCGGACACGACTGAGCGACTTCACTCACTCACTCACTCACTCACTCACTCAATGGGCTAATGGGGCTTCCCTGGTAGCTCAGCTGGTAAAGAATCCATCTATAATGTGGGAAACCTGGGTTCATCCCTGAATTGGGAAGATCCCACGGAGAAGGGCTTGAAAACCCACTCCAGTATTCTTGCCTGGAGAATCCCCATGGACAGAGGAGCCTGGTGGGCTACACTCCATGGGGTTGCAAAGAGTTGGACATGACTGAGCAACTAAGCACAGCACAGCACAAGGGCTAATGACAGAAACAACTGCTTAAGTTCCAACTTCCCTTTACTAGGTTGAGAACTGTCAATGTGGACTAGAAATGGGCTGACAGTAGAATTATGGTCTAATCTTTTCTTATGTACAGCTCATGTTCTAACTTTAAGACTGTGCAAGGTAGACCATTTAGACTGTGAGCAATTTGCCGACTCTGTGACCTTAAGATTCCTAAGACACTGCTTCTGGAGGGAATCTTAGGCCTCCCTAGACCACTAAATTCAAATCTCTGATTTGGCAAGTGGGGACAGGAGAGAAGGAAGGAAGGAAATGTTGCAAAAGCTAGTGGCAGAACCAAAGCTCAGAATCATGTGACCCAGTAGCTTCTATAAAGCTCTCTCTAGCATCCCAAATGGCTTCCTTTTCATTATTTATATGTGTATTTGCACACATATATAATATATAAACAGTGTGTATATTCATCACATATGTGTGTCCACACATTTCTTTCCCTCTGCCCAATTATTCTACAAACTAAGGAGACTAATGATCCACCTTGAATGTGATGAAAACACAGTTATTGAGCATACTCTATAAATGCCTGACTATAGGAATTTCAGTTAGAAAAGTTAAAATGATTGTAGTGAGTAGAGCTGTGCTTAGAGTACAGCTATACCTCTTCTTTTCTGGTTAAGGATTTTATTCAGGCAAATTTTGAAGTTGAAGATAATATGATTTTGGAGGTTGAAGGTCAGAGAACAGGAGTAGAGAGATAGCAGTCCTCAGAAATTCTAAGTAGTCAGGTTAAAACTGAACAATAAAGAATAGTAAAGAAATAAAGGGAAAAAAGGACTTGAACCTTATTTAAAAAGTGACTAAATTGCCACAAGGTTATTTATTAAGAAAACAGTTGGATAATCTGCTATAGTAATGGGGGTCGGGGGCAGGTACCAGGAGTCAGAAGACTTGGCTTTGTTTCTGTAAGTGGCTTGCTCAAGGCAAGTGACCCGGGAGGGACTCTGTGTACCTCTGTGCATCTGTAAAATGAGGAAGTTAATGTAGATCGTTTTAAGGGTCAGTGTCAGTAACTGAGTACTTTTGTAGTAGTTATTGCAAGCTAAATTTTTTTCAATGTCTATTTATTCATTTGGTCATTATTTAGTAACTGTTTATTGACTGTTAGTGATAGGTGTTGTGCTAGGTCAAGGGAACACTGCATTGAAAAGGACAAACAGTTCCTCAAGAACTCAAAATCTTGTCTGGATATTGTTAATTGTTGAACCTTTAAGTGTTCCCTTTGTTCTGGAAATTAACAGACTGTCCTCTTACCCCAAGTCTTGATAATAAATCCATTTTATACTGAGGAATTCAAAAGATTGAGAAATATAAGAATAGAAGAACAGCAAATCTAGGGCCAAGATAGTCCATGGAAAAATATGATAGAAGAGGAAAATAAATTGATTAAATGGGAATAAAAAGAATCAACAGATTCAAGTGGTAAAATGAAATGTTATAGAGTCATTGAAGTGTTCCTCAGAGAGTGGCCCATAGGTCAGTCACCTTAGAATTACTGTGTGCTGGTGAAAAAGCAAGACATAGGGTCCCAACTTCAGTTCCCTGGAATCAATGCCTGGGAATAGGGATAGATATCTGGTTGGTAAAAAATACCAAATACTCTAATGTTTCTTATCCATGCTAACATCTGGAAACCACTGGACTAGGTAATCATACACATTGCAAATAATTAGAAAAATAAATGACATTTTACAAAATTTAATGAGTAAAGCATTAATGAGTCTTCTTTCTGAAATTCAGAAAACCAATGTCATAATAACATCCATAAATTTTATACTTTTAATTTGTAGAACAAGTATCGATTGGAATACTAGATAATAGACATACAATTTATGCTGCTCTGATTTATGCCCTATGATATATAACTATTATAAATGAATTCCCTGACCTCTATTTTTTCCACTCATTTTAAAATTGAATGTCCTTGTACTTATGGAGGGACAAGAGATGAGGTTAGAAGAAGGGAAAAAAGAAGGGAAGGGAGGAAGGGAGGGAAAAAAGAGAAGAGAACACTGAGAGACAGAAAAGGAAGATGACGAATGTTTTGCTTCACTAAATATAAACTCATATTTGCTTAAGGACAGCACATAGAGTTTTAGTCCATGTGTTTTCAGTAATTAATATCAAAATGATTTAATTATGCTTACAGGAAAATACTGAAAATGAGTAAAAAACTTTCCAAATTGAGTTGCCTATTAACATACATATATATTGTGAAAGAACAAAAAGACAATGAAAAATAAGTTAATTTTTAAAGCAGTTTCCTTTGAGGAGCTTAGAAAAGCTTGCTTTTTGCTTGCTGCTTTGGCAAGTCAGTTCTTTATGTTTTCACAAGGTGGTGCTATAAATGTGACTTTCCTTTATTGACTGACATTTAAGATGCCTTTGGTACAGTTTGCAATAATTTCATGTTTAGTTGTCAAACTCTGTCTTATGATTACTTGCCAGTAACACAGTGTTTGTCAGTGACTTTATGATTGCTTGTTACTGGCCATGAAAGAATGTACAGAAAATGATCTGGAGAAAATATAACATCTACTTTGCCCTCAGTGCAGAGAGTGAAATCCTTACTTTAGTTGCCTTTGTATCCCCACAGTGACAAATCTTTGGAGAAGGAAATGGCAACCCACTCCAGTGTTCTTGCCTGGAGAATCCCAGGTACGGGGGAGCCTGGTGGACTGCCGTCTATGGGATCGCACAGAGTCGGACACGACTGAAGCGACTCAGCAGCAGCAGCAGCAGTGACAAATCTCTCCTTGAAATTCCCACAAACACAGTAGTGTGGCAAAAACACGAGGATGGAAAGTTCTCACTCTGATTCATCAAGCCTAAAGCCAGGCTTTTTGTTTTCCTTTTTATAATTAGGAATTTGGCTAACATTCTGTTAGATTTATAAAAACCCTAGATTAATGTGGTGCTTTGGAAATTTATGTTTTGATGAGTAGTTAAATTCTTGTGAATAGTATACCAATATTTGTAAATTTTTTGTTCCTGAAAGTGTATATATTTGATTGCTTAATTTGATTATCTTAAATACATTTCAAGGACTCCTCCCAGAAAATGTGTATTTTTATTTGAATTGTCTGTGGGAAAAACATTTGCTATTATTTGTAGTTTAAAATACAATTAAATCTACAAAAAAGTTAGAATTCATGGGACTTATTGCATTAACATGCTTTCTTCCCTCACCCCCTAAATTGTTGTTTTTGTTCTATTTCTCTTTCTACCTGGTCTTGGGAAATTTCATTAGTATTGAGAATCTTTTCTTTTTTTATGAGTAATGCAGAACTAACCATTTTCATTCTACTTTTGTGCTAAAATTCATATAGTCCACATACATCTATATTCACATGGTTTTGTGGCCATTAGCACAGAACTTGCCTTCAGAAACTAGTATAAATAAAACAGTAAAAAAAAAAAAAAGTTTAGAACTGGAAAAGGACTTAGAAATAATCTAGTGAAGTATGCTTTGTGATGTAATAAAAATATATATATTTGGACCTTGGTTCTGGCGCAGAGCCCTAAACCCCGGGAATTCTGAGTAATAAGAATGTCTTATTTTTCATAAGAAGCCACACACCTGAGTTTCTGATAATGAGGTGACACTTTGAGGGAAACCTAGATAGCTTTAGAGTGGGACTTGTCCTCATTAGGAAAGCATTTCACCTGATTAGAGGCTTAGAAGTTTAGCCTCACCCGTCAACCTGCTGGAGGAGAGAGGAGCTGAAGATTGAGTTGAATCACCTGGGGTCAATGATTTAATCGGTCATGTCTTGCTGTGTTTTTAATGAAACTTTGATAGAAACTATGAAACAAGGCTAGGTGGACTTCTAGGAGAACACACTGATGTGCTGGGAGGGCTTGCAAGCTCTGCATACTCCTACTCCTCCAATACTTTGTTCTCTGCTTTTTAATATTTTTGTTCTGCGCATTCCTTCCATTTGGCTGTTTCTGAAGTTGCAGTGTGGTTATAGTGAAAGTCGCTCAGTCATATCCAACTCTTTCTGACCCCATGGACTATACAGTCCATGGAATTCTTCAGGCCAGAATACTGGAGTGGGTTGCCATGCCCTCCTCCAGAGGATCTTCCCAACCTAGGGATCAAACCCAGGTCTCCTGCATTGCAGGCAGATTTTTAACCAGCTGAGCCACCAGGGAATCTATAGCCTTTATAATAATATGTCAAGTATAGTACTTTCCCTAGTTTTGTGAATCATTCTAGCAAATTTTTGCAACTGATAGGTGCATTTTGGGAACCCCAGGAAAGGAGTAGATCAAGGCTATTTATTGGCACCCTGCTTATTTAACTTATATGCAGAGTACATCATGAGAAATACTGGACTGGATGAAGCACAAGCTGGAATCAAGATTGCCAGGAGAAATATCAACAACCTCAGATATGCAGATGATACCACCCTTATGGCAGAAAGTGAAGAAGAAATAAAGAGACTCTTGATGAAAGTGAAAGAGGAGAGTGAAAAAGTTGGCTTAAAACTCAACATTCAGAAAACTAAGATCACGGCATCTGGTCCCATCACTTCATGCAAGTAGATGGGGAAACAGTGGAAACAGTGACAGACTTTATATTTGGGGGCTCCAAAATCACTGCAGATGGTGACTGCAGCCAGGAAATTAAATGACATTTGCTCCTTGGAAGAAACGTTATGATCAACCTAGACAGAGTATTAAAAAGCAGAGACGTTACTTTGCCAACAAAGGTCCATCTAGTCAAAGCAATGGTTTTTCCAGTAGTGATGTATGAATGTGAGAGTTGGACTATAAAAAAAGCTGAGCACCGAAGAATTGATGCTTTTGAACTGTGGTGTTGGATAAGACTCTTGAGAGTCCCTTGGACTGCAAGGAGATCCAACCAGAAAGGAAATCAGTTCTGAATATTCATTGGAAGGGCTGATACTGAAGCTGAAACTCCAATACTTTGGCCACTTGATGGGAGAAACTGACTTATTTGAAAAGACCCTGATGGTGGGAAAGATTAAGGGAGAGAAGGAAAAGGGGACGACAGAGGATGAGGCAGTTGGGTGGCATCACCGACTCAATGGACATGAGTTTGAGTAAACTCCGGGAGTTGGTGATGGACAGGGAAGCCTGGCGTGCTGCCCGCCATGGGATTGCAAAGAGTCGGACATGACTGAGCCACTGAACTGAACTGAGCTGAAGTGAAGGTAACTTGGGGACCCCATTTCTGACTGGTATCTGAAGGGGGTTAATGCTTATCCTGTGGGGTCAGCACTAACTCCAGGTATTTAATATCTGCTTTGAACTGAATTGTCGGGCATTCAGTTGGTATAAGAGAACCGTTGTTGGAAAACTAAACACCCTTCTTGTAGTCTTCTCAAAAATGATGGAAAGTTTAAAATCAAGACATGATAAATGATACATCTAAAATCATGCTGCAAACTACATTGGAAGGTAGCAAAACCAAGCAGGAGACTCCAGGCCTCCTGCCTGTAAGTGCAGTGCTATTTTCTCTACACTGCACTTTCCTTGTATTTGCTTTTGATCTTTACTAATAGAGTCCAGTATTATGCAGGGGGTAAGAAAATAATTGGGGAACTTAGAAGGAGGTAGGAATTACCTGGACTTTCTTAAACTATCTACCACAACCAGAAAGCTGAGAGGATCAAATGGTTATTCTGAATTTCCAAATTTTCAGTAGATCTGCTAAGATTTCAAAAGCTAATTCTAGTGAGTTGTGATTTGGAGGCAAGATTTTTCTCTCATAAAAATGGCAAGTGTTTAAAAAAAGAAGAGGGGAACTAACAATAAAGACTTAAGTTTCAATGGAACTTTGAAATGTAATTTTACTCATACAATGCCCTATTCATCCATTATCCATTTTACTATTAACAAAACCATGAAATTAATTAAATTGTGGCATACGCTTTGACAGATGAGGAAACCAAGGCTTGAGGAGTCTGGGGATCAAATAATCTATGCAAGGTGAAGAACTATGAGTCATGGATCCAGAATGGAATCTTTGGCTTTTGGCTTCTTTTATATCAATGCTAGCTCTCAGCAACACAGGAGACCACAGTATTGTAATTCATGCCATAAACATTTACTGAGAGTCAGCCATGCATTGTATGATGGGGGCTAGGAAGTTAAATATGATCCTATTGTCTAATGTAGGTAACACCCATTCAAAAGTATTCAGTTTGATAATTCTGTGGTGCAGGTTCATTCAGGGTACTAAGGAGCATTGTGGAGGCAGCACTGCTTCTATTCTGATGCAGGCCAATGATAGCTCTCACCTGAGAGAGCTATCATCCAAACTTTCATTCTTCTTTCCTTCCTTACTCTGGTTCTTCACTGTCCAGTCTCCCCACAGATGTTGGAATTATCCTTTAAAATGCAAATTATTTCCTGTCAGTCCTCTATTTAAAATCCTCAAAAGGCTTTCCATAACTGACCTTAGAATCAAGTTCAGTTCCCTTTCCAGGGCCTGTTATATCTGACCTCTGACTATTAGTCACACTTTCTGCATTAGTATTTTCTGCTTTGTTCACTGGGCTTCCCAGGTGGCTCAGTGGTTAAGAATCAGCCTGCCAGTGCAGGAGATGTGGGTTCTATCCCTGGGTTGGGAAGATCCCCTGGAGAAGGAAATGGCTACCCACTCCTGTATTCTTGCCTGGGAAATCCCATGGACAGAGGAGCCTGGTGGGCTCCAGTCCATGGGGTTTTAAAAGAGTCAGACACAACTTAACGACTAAACAATAACAAAGAGCTCTATTCACTGTGTTCCAGCCACATTGGCATTGGTTTTATTTGCACATGCCACATGTAACAAACTTATTCTAATTTCTATCTTAGGGCCTCTCTGCCAGAAATGCTCTGGATCATTTCCTTGGAATGCTCTGGGTTGATATTTTTTGCCCAGTTTTATTCACTCTCTGCCTTGCTCTCTCATCTATTTATTTATTTGTTTATTTTTTTTTTCAGGTCACAACTCAAATATCCCCTTCTCAGAGAACTCTTCCCCAGTGACCTCAGTTTCAATACTCCCCAAACCTGACAGTCCTCTATTACACTCTTTTATCTTTGCCATACCACTTAACATACTTAAAGTTATCTGGTTTATTTATGTTTATTCATTCCTCTCCTCCCTGCACCATACCACTAGTTCCTTCTCCCTCTATTAAAATATAAGCCCCATGAGGTCTGAAGACAATGCATCTTATGTGACAATGGTATCCTCAGGGTTTAAAGTATTGCCTGGCACATAGTAAGCACTTGGGGCTTATTCTATAAATATGTACATTTTCCTGGGAGGGTTGGGTGAAAGTTTCAATTAGGAGGTGACATTTTGAAGAATGAAGCTCCAGCCCAGAGAGGCTTCCAAGAAGAGAAAACTCAGTTTGTATATTGAATCTAGAATTATATATACTTAGGGAATTATTCTGGAGAAGGCAATGGCACCCTACTCCAGTACTCTTGCCTGAAAAATCCCATGGACGGAGGAGCCTGGTGGGCTGCAGTCCATGGGGTCGCTAAGAGTTGGATACGACTGAGCAACTTCACTTTCACTTTTCACTTTCACGCATTGCAGAAGGAAATGGCAACCCACTCCAGTGTTCTTGCCTGGAGAATCCCAGGGACGGGGGAGCCTGGTGGGCTGCCGTCTATGGGTTCACACAGAGTTGGACACAACTGAAGCGACTTAGCAGCAGCAGCAGCAGCAGCAGCAGCAGGGAATCATTCATCCAATCTCCAAACCTGGAATAAAAATCTCTTTTTTCTGGTAAATATGCTACATAAATATGAAAAGCATTTTCCATTTGGGTTTCTCATAGTATTCCTTCTGCTTGAGATGTAAACTGAACAGTGTATTCAAATAGAATATCAGCTAAATCTTTGAAGGAGTTTGTCAGTCATTTTACAAATAAGACTTTTCAGCAGAAGAGTGGGGCTGGATGCTCTGTTCTACCACTGGCTTGCCTTCTCTCATCATCCTGACTCCCCCTTCTTCCTTTTATTTCTCTATTTTTTCCTGCCTACGGATGCTCAGACTGACCAGCGACACCTAAAGGCTGATACTGCTGGCAGCTTTCTCAGAGGATGCCTTTGTTGCCGTTATTGATGAAGCCCACACGCTGCAAATGTACATGCCAGGTCACCTACGTTAAAGCTAAACAGCGGGTAGAAGCTATTATTCAGGCAATTCAAGTGAAATAAAATACTTTATTGCCAGTCAGTTTTGCTTCTTTCACTGCTTTGCTCCGGCTATGGGGACAGTTTGAACCGAGCTTCTGAGAAAGCCCAAGGTACCTTTGTGAACTACCAGCTGTTCTTCCATTTTCTCTCTTATGCCATCTGTGACTTGGTAAAAAAAAGTGTCCCTAGGTGTGTGGTGGGGTAGGAGTGAGGGTGATGTGAAAGTACTTATTGTACCAAGCTGGCTTGTATTTCTGACCTTGCAGTAATGAAGTCAGGAAGTTTTATTACTGTAGAAAAGCTCTGCAGTGTTCACTCCTATGCATTTTGGTATGAATACACTGGGGCATCTTTTCAACATTTTACAGAAGGTGCATTAGGTTACTTTAATTTATTTCAGGCAGCACTTACTGGTACTTATTTTTAAGACCCCACACTATGAGGGATGTAGAGATGAGTAATTAAATCTAAAAGAGAGATGCAGGGGTGTCTGCACATGTATGTCTGTGTATTACATAAAATAATGACCGTGTTTGAAGTAATTTCCTATGAGGAATTTAAAGGAGGTTAAGATCTGGGTGTGGTGGTGGTTACAAAACAAAAATCAGCAAGACAGCAGATTCATTTGAGGTGGGTCTTGAATGATCAGCTGAAGTTAAATAGATTGACCCTAGGTTAAGAAAGTCATTTTAGCCTAAAGTAATGGCCTTAAGATGAGAAACTGTGGTGCATGTTCAGAAAAGTAAATAGAACACTTTGGCTGGAGTGTATGATATCAGTTCAGGGTAATGTGAAATCAATCTGGAAAGGTAGAAATGAGACTTATTACTGTAGAGTTCTTTAGATGACAAGGAAATGATTATTTTATAGGTAACGGAGAATTCCAGGGCTTTTGAGTAAGTAGTTGACAAGTTTGGAGGTAATTCTAGAAAGATTAATTTAGTCAACTGGGTAGGGCACCCTAGAAATGAAGCAGCCAGAAGAAAGACAGTGAAACCACATGGGGTGTTTTATTTGCATGGTACCACAGTTTTGGACAAGGCATGTGAAGGGGAGGGCTTCAGGTGGACCCAGCACCACTGTGAGGCCATATAGCCAGGTTACTCAGTTTATGGTATATTTGGAGCGATGGAGGATGATGTCATCCATAGAAATGGAGAAACCGTGAGAAGGTGTTAATTTAAGGATACGCACGGAGTCGGACACGACTGAAGCGACTTAGCAGCAGCAGCAGCAGCAGTAGGTCCACAAAAAACAAAGAGCCCCGGTCAGTTGTTGGTGTCCCATCCTGTCTTGAAACACTCTCTGCCGAGTGAGTAATTTAAATAGAACTTCATGAATTTTTAGGATACATTCTTGTGTCTGAAGTTGGAGAATTAGTTTATACTGTAATTCATATGGTAAATATACTGAGAAAACTTCTTGGTTTGTGGTGTAGTTCATTGTCTGTTCTACTGTTTAAGCAGGCCTCAGTATTAATAAAGCTGTGGACAAAAATAAAATGTGAACAAAATGCTGCCTGCCATATTAGTAAACAAAGGATGATGCCACCATCAAGCCATCAGCAGCTACCCCCAACTGTGTAACCTGAGAGGATTCATATGGATAAAAGATAGGATACTAGCCCTATATTGTTAAGGTACTAATCAAAGGAATGATTTCAGTGAGCCCAGACTTTTGCATCTTCTGCATCTTCTCATTCACAGAAAAGCACTAAATTCATTAACTTGAGATGTCTGGTTTTCTTTAATTGATATAATCTCTTGATGGCCCAACTACCTGGATTTTTGTTGTTGTTTGTTTGTTTCAAAAGCTCCTATACACTGTCACTCGTCCCTTACTTCTTTGGAGCAGTCCCTCAGAGCCACTTAAGAAGCTGCATCCCTGGCCTAAGTCCTCAGCAAGTTTACCAAATAAAATATAATTCTCAGCTTATAGGCTGTGCTTTTCTTTTTCTTTCAGTTGACACTGGGTATAATGAAAGTCTATAGGCTTTAAAGTTATGGACCTGAGTTTGAATCTTGGATCTGCTACTCAATTATGGTGTGACCATGAGAAAATTAAAAGAAATATGTATATGAACCAGAGCTTTTAAGAGTAGTTTACTACACTATGGAATCTTTTTCTATTTACTTCACTGAGTATTTGATAATCCTCAGTTTTAAGTACCATACACTTTCAGTAGAATATTTTCTTTCAGCTTGGCTCATATGCATGTGAATTGTATTTGTTTCTGAATTCTTTCACAAGAGGATATGTTTTTGAAATGCCAAGATCTTATGATCTTGCCATAAGATTACCTTGCTTAGAGGAGCCTTATAATTAGCCCTACTCAAGTCAGCCATGTTAGAAAGCATTGCCTAATCCATACACCTAAATGAAACCAAAGTTAACCAGACCAATGGTTTCATAGGACATTTACTGATAGGCCAAAAGACATCATCATAGTCCCTGTCAGAATTTGAAAAGAGTATTTTAGCTTGGAAGGTCTGGAAAGTGATGCCAAGCTATCACTGAATCATAGTTTGTTCCTGTGACTTATGGACAATAGGTTCATAACTTATGGAAGAAACTGGTGTGTAGAGTCAACTGGGTTAGATAGCTGCTTGTTTATGTGAATATTATCCAAGTACCTGGTGCTGATTTGTAAGTGGAAGAATAGTTTTATGAGAGACCTGAAAGCTTTGTATAATACTTAGGACTTTATCTCATGAGTGCCACAATTTATGACTAATAGTAAGATTTACATCTAACAAATTATGGCTTGATTGAGTGAACACTCATATTTTGTCCAAGTGGCTAAGCATAACCATTTCTGGTTTGGTTGTAAAAGAACATTTTATGTTTAATAGAAAAAGGACTAATAGATTTCTAAGGACCTTTTCACGAGTTGCTTGAAGAAATTGGGTCAGTCACAAGACTTTAATAACAAAAAGGACCCGTCTGTGTATCATCTTAATCTGTTTGTACTTAAATTTACCTATAAATTTCAACTAGAAAATCTGTTTAGGTATTAGATTTTAACACCTTTAGGAGTTAGGCAACAAAATTATCCACTGTTAGTTGAAAGTGAAGTCACTCCATTGTGTCTGACTCTTTGCAACCCCATGGATAGTAGCCTGCACCAAGCTCCTCTGTCCATGGGATTTTTCAGGCAAGAGTACTGGAGTGGGTTGCCATTTCCTTCTCCAGGGAACCTTCCCAACCCAGGGATCGAACCCAGGTCTCTCACATTGTAGACAGATGCTTTACCGTCTGAGCCACTAGGGAAGTTAAACACCAACACATCTATTTAAGTTAATCAATTCACACTTAACATTTTCCTGTCTCATTAAATATAAATTAAACGCATAGTTAGGAAGCTAAACTGAAAACATTTTTGAGAATTTATACAAAGCACGAATACAAAATATGTTAATGGCAGCTGGAGGCAGAGTGACTTCAATACTGTGATGTTGAGCAAAAAGCATACTGCTATGTTGGTGAGCAAAATCCAGAGTGAAAGACAATTAAACATCTCTATTAAATGCACATTTTGTTATTCTGTGAAAAAAATCAAAGGCACATGTGGCATTGTCATGGCAACGATGGAATTTTTCTGCCTATAATCACTACATGCGAATTTAGTAACATTGATTTCATTTCACCTATTTCAGGCTGTAGTTTGGTGTATTTCTGCCTGGTTAGTTCAAAGATTGTTAATGTAGGTTAAATTGAAGTTAATTGAAGATGCAAAATAGAGAACTGAACTGTAGCTAAAAACATGCTCCAACTAAAAAAAAATGATGGCTAATGTTCAGAAAAGGGAAGAACAATCAACACATTTACTCTATTGATTTACTCTATTCATTTCTAAGCTTGGAATTTAAATGAGAGGTTTTGTGTTGGTTACGGCAGTGACCATAAATAAGTATGTTCTAATGGGAACTTGGGGCTTTGCAGGTGGTGCTAGTGGTAAATAACCCACATGCCAGTGCAGGAGATGTAATAGATGTGGGTTCAATCCCTGAGTTGGGAAGACCCCCTGGAGGAAGCTATGGCAACCCATTACAGTATTCTTTCCTATAATCCCTTTGGACAGAGGAATCTCAAGGGCTTCAGTCCATAGGGTTGCAGAGGGTCGGACGTGACTGAAGTGATTTAGCATGAACGGATGCATTGGGAACTCATTAGAGTTCTAATTTCATAGTAGGAATCCAGTGTTGCCACACAGTCAAATATTGATTTCTGTAAAACATATGAGAATTTTTTAAAAATAAAGAAACAATTTTTGGAATGTTTCCCATTGCTTTATCTATAAGATTTAGCTATTGTATAGTTCTTGTGTTATCACTACTATGATTCTCCTTTCTTCCCTCTTGGTCTTCTATATTCCCAGAAGAGTGGGGAGTGGAGGGAACTGATAGCAAGGCGTATTTCCCACTTTCCTCATAGACATGACCATAAATTTATAGAAACAGATTAATTTCCTCAAAAAGTTTGAGAATTCTTGATATAAAGAATTGAAGAACACAAAGGATTAGATTTATTATTGTCCTTTCATGTTGAACATATTATTTAGTAAGTTTCCAAAAACATGTGCTTAGGTAGCAGGTAAGAAGTGTAAGTTTTATATTCAGTTCAGTTCAGTTGCTCAGTCGTGTCCGACTCTTTGCGACCGCATGAATCACAGCACGCCAGGCCTCCCTGTCCATCACCAACTCCTGGAGTTCACTCAGACTCACGTCCATCGAGTCAGTGATGCCATACAGCCATCTCATCCTCTCTTGTCCCCTTCTCCTCCTGCCCCCAATCCCTCCCAGCATCAGAGTCTTTTCCAATGAGTCAACTCTTCACATGAGGTGGCCAAAGTACTGGAGTTTCAGCTTTAGCATCATTCCTTCCAAAGAAATCCCAGGGCTGATCTTCAGAATGGACTGCTTGGATCTCCTTGCAGTCCAAGGGACTCTCAAGAGTCTTCTCCAACACCACAGTTCAAAAGCATCAATTCTTTGGTGCTCAGCCATCTTCTCAGTCCAACTCTCACATCCATACATGACCACATGAAAAACCATAGCCTTGACTAGACAAACCTTTGTTGGCAAAGTAATGTCTCTGTTTTTGAATATGCTATCTAGGTTGGTCATAACTTTCCTTCCAAGGAGTAAGCGTCTTTTAATTTCATGGCTGCAGTCACCATCTGTAGTGATTTTGGAGCCCAGAAAAATAAAGTCTGACACTGTTTCCACTGTTTCCCATCTATTTCCCATGAAACGATGGGACCAGATGCCATGATCTTCTTTTTCTGAATGTTGAGCTTTAAGCCAACTTTTTCACTCTCCACTTTCACTTTCATCAAGAGGCTTTTGAGTTCCTCTTCACTTTCTGCCATAAGGGTGGTGTCATCTGCATATCTGAGGTTCTTGATATTTCTCCCGGCAATCTTGATTCCAGCTTGTGCTTCTTCCAGTCCAGTGTTTCTCATGATGTACTCTGCATATAAGTTAAATAAGCAGAGGGACAATATACAGCCTTGACACACTCCTTTTCCTATTTGGAACCAGTCTGTTGTTCCATGTCCAGTTCTAACTGTTGCTTCCTGACCTGCATACAGATTTCTCAAGAGGCAGATCAGGTGGTCTGGTATTCCCATCTCTTTCAGAATTTTCCACAGTTTATTGTGATATTAAAGGGATATAGTTTCAATTGGAGTTCTTATCATTTTAAGAGCATTGTTGTGATGAATACGCCAGAGAATCTTCAGAGTTAATAGAATCTTTGAGACTAAAATAAATCCCCCAATCTATTTGTTTTAGTGTTATAAATATTACAAGCATTCTGCATTTTAGATCAACTGAAACTTTCAGGTGATGATGACCATACCAGTTTCAGTGATGAGACAATATGCCGTTGGTCTTATGGCATGAAAGGATTGTTGCTCATCTATTTTCTAAATTGAAGTTAAGATGTGAACGTCAAAAGGAAAACCAAACAAGGAGTCTGGATAGAATAGTAATATAGTTCAGACACTGGACTTTTCTTCTGAGGGTACATTCATGTCTCTGCAATTTTATTATCCTATATATAGAATCACTGTGGATGTAGGTGAATAATTTAAGGAGTAATAGACAAGAAATGGCTGTAATTTTCAGCATTATAACAATCTTTTTTTTTTTTTCTTTCTCCTTTTTCCTTCCTTTCATTCCACTTTAGAAGTCATTTGAGAGTAGAAAGGAAGATGAACCAACACTAGCTAAGTGACTACAATGAAAGTTAAGATAGACAACTTGGGAAAAAAAGTATTTTGTTAATAAGTTGGGAAATTGATTTTATCTAAAGTAGAAAAATTTTATAATAGGAAACTCAGACAAGACTAATTTTTTAGCATCAACCTCTCTGAGATAAAGAGTGCACACAGGATGAAACCAAGTACATAAGAGGTATAATTAAAAAATTTCTAAATCTCTTATGTAGAACTGTGAACACCTGAGTTTTTGTTCCTATTCTCTTAAAGTTGTGTTATGTGACCTTGGGGAAAGTCCGTTTCTCTCTCTATCTTTAATTGCTAAGTCGTGTTTGACTCTTGCGACTCCATGGACTCCTGCCAGGCTCCTCTATCCATGGGATTCTCCAGGCAAGAATACTGGAGTGGGTTGCCATTTCCTTCTCCAGGGAATCTTCCTGACCTAGGAATCGAACCCAGGTCTCCTGCATTGAAGGCAGATTCTTTACCGACTGAGTTTTGAGGGAAGCCCAATCAACTGTACTCCAATCAAAATCAAATATACTCCAATAAAAATGTTAAAAAGAAGAAAATAATTAAAGGAAAGCCAGCAGCATATAAACAGCATACACTTAAATAAAAGATGAATGCTTAACATACAATGTTTTTTATTCACTGATAAGCTAAAGGTCCATTTCAATATGTTTCTTTTGTATGTTTAATTTGTTTTATTAGCAAGCAAAGCCCTATAAAGGATAGTTTAATTTAGTCCTCAACCCAGGTTCATTTTCATTTTGACTAATCTGGAAGTAATGAAGCTCATAAGTCTTCTTGTCAGATGCAACCACACAAAGCCAATCACGAAGATTGTTCTTTTTAAGGTGTTTCTTGGTTCAGTTCAGTTCAGTAACTCATTCATGTTCAACTCTGTGATCTCATGGACTGCAGCATGCCAGGCCTCCCTGTCCATCACCAACTCTGAGAGCTTATTCAAACTCATGTCCACCAAGTTGGTCATGCCATCCAACCATCTCATCCTATGTCATCCCCTTCTCCTCCTGCCTTCAGTCTTTCCCAGCATCAGGGTCTGTTCCAGTGAGTCAGTTCTTCCCATCAGGTGGTCAAAGTATTGGAGTTTCAGCTTCAGCATCAGTCCTTCCAATGAATATTCAGGACTGATTTAAGATAGACTGGTTGGATCTCCTTGCAGTCCAAGGGACTCTCAAGAGTCTTCTCCAACACCACAGTTCAAAAGCATCAGTTCTTAGGCACTCAGCTTTCTTTATAGTCCAACTCTCACACCCAGGCATGACTACTGGAAAAACCATAGCTTTGACTAGACGGACCTTTGTTGGCAAAGTAATGTCTCTGCTTTTTAATATGCTGTCTAGGTTGGTCATAGCTTTTCTCCCAAGGAGCAAGCATCTCTTAATTTCATGGTTGCAGTCAGCATCTGCAGTGACTTTAGAGCCCAAAAAGATAAAGTCTGTCACTGTTTCTATTGTTTCCCTATCTATTTGCCATAAAGTGACGGGACCAGATGTCATGATCTTCATTTCCTGAATGTTGAGCTTTAAGCCAACTTTTTCACTCTCCTCTTTCACTTTCATCAAGAGGCTCTTTATTTCTTCTTAGCTTTCTGCCATAAGGGTGGTGTCGTATGCATATTTGAGGTTATTGGTATTTCTCCTGGCAACCTTGATTCCAGTTAGTGCTTCATCCAGCCGGGCATTTCAAATGATGTACTCTGTATAGAAGTTAAATAAGCAGGGGGCCAATATACAGCCTTGATGTACTCCTTTCCCAATTTGGAACCAGTCTATTGTTCCATGTCTGGTTCTAACTATTGTTTCTTGACCTGCATACAGATTTCTCAGGAGGCAGGAAGGTGATCTGGTATCCCCATCAAAAGAATTTTCCACAGTTTGTTGTGATCTACACAGTCAAAAGCTTTAGTGTAGTCAATAAAGCAGAAGTAGATGTTTTTCTGAAATTCTCTTGCTTTTTCAATGATCCAGCGGATGCTGGCAATTTGATCTCTGCTTCCTCTGCCTTTTCTAAATCCAGCTTGAACATCTGAAAGTTCATGGTTCATGTATTTTTGAAGCCTGGCTTGGAGAATTTTGAGCATTACTTTACTAGTATGTGAGATGAGTGCAATTGTGAAGTAGTTTGAACAGTCTTTGGCATTGCCATTCTTTGGGATTGTAATGAAAACTGACCTTTTCCAGTCCTGTGGCCACTGCTGAGTTTTCCAAATTTGCTGGCATATTGAGTGCAGCACTTTCACAGCATCATCTTTTAAGATTTGAAATAGCTCACCTGGAATTCCATCACCTCCACTAGCTTTGTTTGTAGTGATGCTTCCTAAGGCCCACTTGACTTTGCATTCTAGGATGTCTGGTTGTAGGTAAGTGATTACACCATCATGATTATCTGGGTCATGAAAATCTTTTTTATATAGTTCTTTTGTGTATTCTTGCCACTCCTTCTTAATATCTTCTACTTCTGTTATGTCCATACCATTTCTGTCCTTTGTTGAGCCCATCTTCGAATGAAATGTTCCCTTGGTATCTCTAATTTTCTTGAAGAGATCTCTAGTCTTTCCCATTCTATTGTTTTCCTCTATTTCTTTGCACTGATCACTGAGGAAGGCTTTCTTACACAAGTCAAGATGGTGGAGTAGAAGGACGTGCACTCATCTTCTCCTGTAAGAGCTCCAAAATTACAACTCGCTGCTGAACAGCTGTCGACAGGAAAATGTTGAATCCCACTAAAAAAAAAAGATACCCTACATCCAAGGGCAATGGAGAAGCCCCAGCAAGATGGCAGGAGGGGCAAAATCACATTTAGAATGAAACCTCGTACCCACCAGAAATGCTCGGAGGGTTCAAAGCAACCTTCTGTGCACCAGGACCCAGATACCCCACAGAGACTGAGCCAGAACTGTGTTTGAGCGTCTCCTGTGGAGGTACAGATCAGCAGTGACCTACCTCAGTGGCAGGGGCTCTGGGTGCAGCAGACCTGGGTATGGTATAAGCCCTCTTGGAGGAGGTCACCATTAACCCTACCATAGGGCCACCAGAACTTACACAGTACTAGGGAAATACACTCTCAGAAGGCACAAAGAAAATCTTGTGCACACCAGGACCCAGGAGAAAGGAGCAGTGACCCCACAAGAGACTGACCCAGTCTTGGCCGTGAGTGTCCAGGAGTCTGCAGTGAAGGCATGGGTCGGCAGGCTTGCTGCAGGGTTGGAGGCACTGAGTACTCCAGTGTTTGCATAGGACCTTTTGAAGGAGGTCACCATTATCTTCATTACCTCCACCATAGTTTGGCCTCAGGTCAAACAACAGGGAGGGAACACAGCCCCACCCATCAATAGAAAATTGGATTAAAGATTTACTGAGCATGGCCACACATCAGAACAAGACCCAGTTTCCCCCTCAGTCAGTCTTTGCCATCAGGAAGCTTCCATAAGCCTCTTATCTTTCTCCATCATAGGGTGGACAGAATGAAAACAACAATCACAGAAAACTAACCAAACTGATCACATGGCCCACAGCCTTGTCTAACTCAATGAAACTGTGAGCCATGCCATGTAGGGCCACCCAAAGACAGAGGGTCATGGTGGAGAGTTCTGACAAAACATGGTCCACTGGGAATGGCAAACCATTTCAGTATTCTTCCCTTGAGAACCCCATGAACAGTATGAAAAGGCAAAAAGATAGGACACTGAAAGATGAACTCCCCAGGTTGGTAGGTGCCCATTAGGCTACTGGAGATCAGTGGAGAAATAACTCCAGAAAGAATGAAGAGACGGAACCAAAGCAAAAACAACATCCATTTGTGGATGTGACTGGTGATGGAAGTAAAGTCCAATGCTCTAAAGAGCAATATTGCATAGGAATCTGGAATGTTAGGTCCTTGAATCAAGGCAAATTAGAAATGGTCAAACAGGAGATGGCAAGAATGAACATCAACATTTTAAGAATCAGTGAACTAAAATGGACTGGAATGGATGAATTTAACTCACATGACCATTATATCTACTACTGTGGGCAAGAATCCCTTAGAAGAAATGGAGTAGCCATCGTAGTCAACAAAAGAGTCTGAAATGCAGTACTTGGATGCAATCTCAAAAATGACAGAATGATCTCTGTTAGTTTCCAAGGCAAACCATTCAATATCACAGTAATCCAAGTCTATAACCCAACCAGTATTTCTTGCTAAGGCACTTAAAATACCTTTTAGAGAACTCTTTCTCAGAAATGACTATGATTTTATTCTTGAAGCATTCAATGTGAATGACATTCCCAAATTTCCAGTCTTTCCATTAAAGACTGTATATAAATATACAGTCCCTTTAATTTAATTAATTATATATATGAACTACATTTATATGTATTATATATAATTATGTTTTACACTAATTATATTATATTTAATTATATAATAAATATTATATAATATTGTATTATATATGTATGCAAATATACAGTCCCTTTTATTATATTTTATAAATATAAAGTCCCTTTACATTTTTTTTTAGGTCCTTGTATATGAAATGACTTGGTTGGAAAGGAATATTTCAAGATTACTTAAATCCTTGGCAGTCATTGAGTCTGGTAACAGACTGTTTTTGATACATCTTTGTATTTCTTCCTTTTGTTTTATGGGGATAATTTATATTTTATTTTACAAAAGTATCAGTCTTTGATTCTGAAAAACTAAAAAATGGTGGCTTCGCTATTCACCCACTATGATGCACTTTTCTGGGAGCTCCAAAATTATTGCAGATGGAGACGGCAGCCATGAAATTAAAAGACACTTGCTCCTTGGAAGAAAAGTTATGACCAACCTAGACAGCATATTGAAAAGCAGAGACATTACTTTGCCAACAAAGGTCCACCTAGTCAAAGCTATGGTTTTTCCAGTAGTCATGTATGGATGTGAGAGTTGGACTATAAAGAAAGCTGAGCACCTAAGAATTGATGCTTTTGAACTGTGGTGTTGGAGAAGACTCTTGAGAAGTCCCTTGGACAGCAAGGAGATCAAATCAGTCCATCCTAAAGAAAATCAGTCCTGAACATTCATTGGAAGGACTGATGCTGAAGCTGAAACTCCAATACTTTGGCCATCTGATGCGAAGAACTGACTCATTTGAAAAGACCCTGGTGCTGGGAAAAATTGAAGGTGGGAGAAGAAGGGGATGACAGAGGATGAGATGATTGGATGGCATCACTAACTCTATGGACATGAGTTTGAGTAAGCTCTGGGAGTTGGTGATGGACAGGGAAGCCTGGCATGCTGGAGTCCATGGGGTCGCAAAGATTTGGACATGACTGAGTGACTGGACTGAACTGAACTGTTGATGCACTCTTCTAGATGTTAACAATGAACCAAAGTCATTTTAAGTTCTTGTAAATTGAAGCACAAGTTATATCATCTTATTAGATAGAGTCTTTCAGACTTCCTAGAGCCTGGAATATCATACGACACTTGGCGTATTTGACTTTTGTGGTTTGGTCTTTGGTGTACTCACCTATCCTTCTTACTGGACTCCAAGTTTTTCAAGGGCAGAATTATCTCTGAATGTTCCTCTTTTCCTAGTATGTATTTAATCTTAAAAGATAACTAAGTTGGTGCAGGAATCTCTTTGGGTTGATTTAATAGATATTCCCCTTACCTAGAAAGGGCTTCCCTGGTGTCTCAAATGGTAAAGAATCTGCCTGCAATACAGGAGACCTGGGTTCAATCCCTGGGTTGGGAATATCCCCTGGAGAAGGGAATGGTTACCCGTTCCAGTATTATGGCCTGGAGAATTCCGAGGGCTGTACAGTCCATAGGGTCGCACAGAGTCAGACACGACTGAATGACTTTCACTTTCACTGGAAAAGAGAGGAATGATGAAAAGTGGGAATATATAGTGGTAGGCTACTAAGCAAAGACAATGAGTCATTTAAATTCCCTCACTGAGGGAAGACAACATACTTTCATGTGCACTTAGCAGATGCTCAATTGCTCTCCTTTGTACTTGACTTTGATGGTGTCTAAATTTAAACTTCCAATGAGTTGTTTATTTAACTTCTAACGATAGGGAGGAGGTATCACTCCTATCACAGAGTGGATCCACTTGTATAGTGCCAGACTCTAAAGTATTTTCATGGAAATACTGATATTTTGAAAATTCTACTGCTGGTCTATACTTTTCTGCCCATTTTATGTATAGAGGAGTAGAGATGATGAATGGAAAAGAAATGGAATAGACAATGCTGCAGATAAAGAAGCTGAGAATGCCCAGAGATTTCACCCACACAATTAGTAATAACATTTATTGTTCTCTGACCTGTGCTACTCTATTCCCCTGAAGTAGTTTCAAACTTCTACTTAATGTGCTGTGTCTAGTACTTAGATTGCTCTTTTCTTAGAAATAGGTCAATAATGTCAATAATGAGGATTAAGGAAATGATGTGATCTCTTATCAAAATTGAAGAGGTTTGTTTTGGATACAGGGCCTGAAGATCACCATATGAAAGACATTACCAAGCCATGCTGTGGATAAATAGAATTAGTGTGGAAGATATGTCTTTTAAAAAAATTATAATTTGTTATGAAGTGCTTACTTTATGCCAGCATTATTTTAATTGTTTTATCTATTTCAAGTTATTGAGTCCTACTATAATTTATGGTAATTGCTATTATTATTGTCATTCCTACTTTACAAATGAGAAAACTCTGGCCATGGAGGAAAAGCTACTTGCTTAAGGTCACGTATCTCGTAAGAGCTTAAACTGGGATTTGAACCATGTGGTCTGGCTCCACTGCCTGTTTACCTCCCCACTACATGCTGTTGTTTCTCAAAAGAGCTGTTTTATCTTTTGGGGCTGGAGAACTTAAAAAAAAATGAAAAATATACAAAAACCCATACAAAGTTAATCCTAAGTCCTATCACCCTGAGATAATCACAGTTAACAATACCGAGTTGCCTAGGTGTTCTAAATAGCACATCAGATTGCTTGAAAATCTGCTATGCAATTCAGCAACTCTGCAATTCAGTATTTAAAGTTTATTTCATTGACTGTTACCATGCATCCAAGGATGAGATTTCCTCAGAATATTTGTTGTTGTTCTATTGCTCAGTAGTGTCCGCCTCTTTGCAACCACATGGACTACATCATGCCAGGCTTGCCATCTCCCAGAGTTTGCTTAAACTCATGTCCATTCAGTAGGTGATGCCATCCAACCACCTCATCCTCTGTAGTCCCCTTTTTCTCCTGACTTCAATCTTTCCCAGCATAGGGTCTTTTCCAGTGAGTCAGTTCTTCACATCAGGTATCCAATGTATTGGAGCTTCAGCTTCAGCATCAGTCCTTCCAATGAATATTCAAGGTTGATTTCCTTTAGGATTAACTGGTTTGTTCTCCTTGTTGTCCAAGGGACTCCTAAGAATCTTCTCTAGCCCCACAGTTCTAAAGCATCAATTCTTGGGGCCATATAAAAATAAAGGCTGCTGTTTGAAGGCTTACTTCCTGTTACCTTAGCACAACACTAGTGTATCTCTTACTGCATTGGCCTACTGACAATATATAGATTGAAATGGTCATTCTTAAATGAAGTGCTTACCTATAGACCAATGGAAGGTTCCTGTTTGTCTGGTCTACCTCCTATCATTGCTTAGGATAGAGGCAGGTGGGGAGAGCAGAACTGGTGACACTCTAAATTAATGTTTTATATTTACAATCATAAAGTTCTTTAGAATTCCTGATAAATGTGACTTCCTTTTATGTAAGAGTGATTCCATTGTTACCAGTAAGATACCAGTAGTGAGAATACATCCAAAAGGATACTTTTATTTTAAAAAGAGACCACCTTTTCTAATAACACGACAAGCAGCTTTATATAACTTGGAATTACTCTTCTGACTTAGCTTAATACAGGAACTGTTATGAATCAAAGAAGCTCAGGATTGCATCAGTACTTAGCTATGCAGTGAATGACCATTTTCTGGGATCTGATTTGAGTGTCTGAGTGCTAAACATGGGCTTATTATTTATATTCAGTAGTGTTGTGTTGCTAGGGAGGAGGTTTTAGGACTTACAAATAAGGAGAATTTATTGTTTTCTTTAATTTTCTTTCTATACCTTAGAAAATAATTTAATGAAAATGTGAAAAATCTAAGCAAGTAAAAAGGGGAAAGAAACTGCTGGTTTCAAAATGCTAGAATCCTTTGGTGTCCTAGAAAATGCATGTGGCTTAAACATTACAAATCAATTTTCCTTGCTGCACTTGTGTTATTTCACACATTGCTTTTACTGGTTTATTATATAATCTCTATTCAAGGAGATATTATTTAATTCTAAAAAATAAATTGCTTGTGTGTATCTGTGTGTATAGAATCCTAGTATAATTCTTTCATTTTAGCTTCCAGTGAATTTCTAGATAATCTCAGGGATAATTATTTATGTTTGTTTTTAAATTATTTGCAGTTAGACAAAATTTCTGACATCATTCTCTGATTAAATCATGATTCTTACAGCCAAGTGAGTTATAGTCACCGTGAGTTACATAATAAAAAAGGAAAATCAAATAAAGCAACCACAAATTTAATAAAGGATTTCTAAATGGAAATTCTGGCAAGATAAAAATGCAAAAAATTCCATTTATTAAAATGTTTTTGAAGGAGGTCAGAGCTTCTGCTGAAAGCTGAGATGAAATGAACTTCCATGAGATATAGATTCCCTCTCATGGAACTTATATCCTAGTTGGGTAATGAAAAGAATCAAATAAGAGTAAGGAGTAAACCCATAAACTGTGATCCACATAAAACAGTGAAATTTTATATGTATAAGTTATATTTTATTGCTATATAATTTTCATTTTTATTATTGCTTTAAGTTATAGAAGGCAATTTTATAATATGGAGTTAGTCTTTCTGTTTTGGGGACTGGGAAATTCAGGCACTAACAAACTGAGTAACTTGGCCCTATTATTAATGAACAGTAGGAAAGTTTTTGAGTTATAGGTCTCAAGCTTTCATTCACTCTTCATGTGTTCTGCCATCCTAAATAACACACTTTATTTGTCACAAAACAGCAAGTTTCCAATCTATCCTTTTTGACAGCCTTGGTGTTACTCGATCCTTCTTGGTAGACAGAAGCATTAATGCATGATTCTAAATCTGGGCAATAGGACCATTTCCATCCTTGAAAATGAAAGAACATATGACCTAGAGATGCCTCAGAGGCTTGTTTTCCCTCTAGGGAGCTGTAAGAAAGGCTAGGCAGCCATTTGGTTTAGACACAGGAAAATCTCTAGGAAGATGGGGAGATAAATCTGGCTAGAGGATATTCAAAGCACCTTTCAACCTTGAATGCTTATGATTTCTTTAGAGCACTTCTATTTCTATAATTCTGTAAGCCTAAGAACTAATAAAATACTAGAATATGGGTAGGATCAGATATTTTTTCCCTTGCCAAATCTTTAGGAAAGAGGATCTCTCAAAAAGAATATAATTTCTTGACAGCATTCTTTGTTAATGGTTATGGCATAAAATACTTTCCTGGTCAACAAAGACCACATCCCAATCCTGGAGATGCTATAGTTAGAATAGAGTTTCAGCTGACATTGCTTGATACTTCTGCCTAAATAGAAATGTCACCAATAAAGCTCTGAGTTGAATGAAGAGGAGAAAAATAAACAGCTACCTTCTTACTGTCCACTTTTACACAAACACCCTGTGCTTGAGCTAAACCATGACTTATCCACCTTGCATGATTATGATTTATGCCATCTTCATTTTTCACATCCATAGTATTTATTCTTATCAAAATCTTATCAACTTATCACAATCTTATCTATCTTCAAGACTTCTCTCAAATGCCATTTCCTTTTAAAGTCTTTTCTGACTGGGATTCAGTCTCCTTTTATTTGAAGCTCTAAAGCATTCAGTGCTTTCAGTATACTCTCTAATTTCTCTTCTACTCTCTTTCCCTTAATTTTCTCATCTGTATAATTGGGATAATATTTTTACCTCTCTCCAGAGATGGTTTTTAGATAAGCCTGACAATATTGAAGATCATATCTTAAATAAGATAATTCATCAAAGCAGATCAGTCTCATGCCACATAGCTATTATTTTTATTGTATTGGGTACTAGGGGTATATTTGTGTATAAATAGCAACTTCTGTTCTCAAGCATCTTGCAGTCTAGTTAAGAGCACAGAAAAGAAAACAGATGATTAGTATGCATTGTGATAAAGGTTGTGCTAAAGTGGCTTGCTGACAACAGCATCTTTCTTTTAGTTACCAGCTACCTGTGTGCTTGCCAGTGTAAGCTGGTCATTAGGACCAGGAAAATGTCTTTTTTTTCCTGCCCAACAGCTTAACAGCAGTCTAAACTTTCAAACTAAGGAGCTATGTGGAGGTTCTGAATTTATATTAGCACCAAATGAGTGTAACATATAATCCCACGGTCAGAGGAAGCCATTCCTCCCAGCATTTTAATGTACTTTATGGGCATGAAAAGTCATAAAAGTGTTTCAGTCAGCAGTTTGAGTCAAACTTCTGTTAAAATTTTTCCTTACATAAAGCGATCTGAAGGAAAGTGATAGTCATAGTATTTAAAGCTTAGAGATCATTTTATCTATATCTCATCTTACAGATAAATGAAACTATGCCTGTTGGAAGGAAAATGAATTGTTCAAAGGCATTAAGATTTTAGATGGGAGAACTAAGGCTCTGCAGACACTGGATGTAGCTTTTTTAGATGCCATTGGGGGCAGGAGTAGAAGGGGATGACAGAGGACGAGATGGCTGGATGGTATCACCTACTAGATGGACGTGAATTTGAGTCATCTCCGGGAGTTGGTGATGGACAGGGAGGCCTGGCATGCTGCAATTTATGGGGTCACAAAGAGTCAGACACGACTGAGCAACTGAACTGAACTGAACTGAATGTAGCATCTCCCTGGAAATGGCAACCCATTCCAATATTCGTGCTGGAAAATTCCATGGACAGAGGAGCCTGGCAGGCTACAATCTATGCTGTCACAAAGAGTCGGACATGACTGAGTGTGTGTGCAAACACAATGTAGCATCTACACCTTTAGATCACTAAACTTAAGAATTCAAGTAACCTCATCTAAATTCTTGCATAAAAAGAAATTGCTTCAGGCACCTTTGGTACATAGCCATCTCTCCTATTATTTATCACATACAGTACAGGGGAACTCACTACTTTCTAGAGCAGTTTACTAATAGACAGCTTTAAATGGTGTAAAGTTATCTTCTCTCTATTCACCTCTTTCCCATCTCCACATACTTAGAAGCATTAAAAATAAAATATTATGCTTCTGTTCAAACTGACCCTGTAAGTCAAGCAAGAAAGAGAAGTTTTCAGATGTCAAAGATGAAGACTGAATATGTAGCCCTAAAGTGAGTAGGAGTTGTAACCACATTTCACTTGGCAGACAGTATCAAAGCTGTCAGGGCTATGAGCATTTTTCAGTCCACACAAGACCAGGATCATGCTGACTAGGGAGTTTCAAACTGGGCTCCCTTCATAAATCAGGAATCTGTAAAATATGCCTATTATTATTAGCATTATCATAATCATCATCTTTATTTACTGATACTAGAAAAATTTAGCCAAACAGGCCAAGGATATAATTTTCCCTATCTTTATATATAAAAATAATTATTTGAGGGACATTTGGAACCTCAAGTTTGACTGAGGATGACATAAGGCAAGAATTCCACTAGCCATTCAATGTTACGAACAGCATAAAAGTGAAAACTGAAAACTCAAAAACGATTGTGGAACCACTGAACCCAGGAAGGATGGGTAAATACAATTGCAAAACTACCCCTCAGGGTGAAAAAGAATGACGACTAAAAATTGTATTGTAATCAAGTATATCACCACATAGGAGACCATACACAGTAATGAGGAGCAGCCAGTGAGTATAACAGATAGGTAAATTGATACCCAATGGACCAGAGAATATGAACTAATCCAACTGAAACTTTAATTAAATACATTTAAATGTTGAAATATTAAAAAAGAAGGAAGAGAATTCATGAACCAAAACCAAGATTTCAAAGAGAGAATAGGCTTAAATAAATTTGTGAATAAACCCAGTAGGAAGAATAATTGAAGTAATTGTCAAAATAAAAACTAAATGGAGTACAACAAAAACAAATCCATACCAATAACTTTGGTAACAAAAATCCAAAAATTTAAAAATATATATAATAAAAATTTCTTCTAAAATTGAATCTTTGGGTCAACAGGTTTCAGTTCAGTTTAGTTGCTCAGTCATGTCCGATACTGCAACCCCATGGACTGCAGCATGCCAGGCTTCCCTGTCCATCACTAACTCACGGAGCTTGCTCAAACTCATGCCCATTGAGTTGGTGGTGCCATCCAACTATCTCATCCTCTGTCGTCCCCTTTTCCTCCTGCCTTCAATCTTTCCCAGCATCAGGGTCTGTTCCAATGAGTCAGTTCTTCCTATTAGGTGGCCAAAGTATTGGAGTTTCAGCTTCAGCATCAGTCCTTCCAATGAATATTCAGGACTGATTTTCTCTAGGATGGACTGGTTGGATCTCCTTGCAGTCCAAGGGACTCTCAAGAGTCTTCTCAAATACCACAGTTCAAAAAAGCATCAATTCTTTGGCACTCAGCTTTCTTTATAGTTCAACTCTCACATCCATACATGACTACTAGAAAAACCATAGCTTTGACTAGATGGACCATTGTAGGCAAAGTAATGTCTCTGCTTTTTACTACTCTGTCTAGGTTTGTAATAGCTTTTCTTCCAAGGAGCAAGCATCTTTTAATTTCATGGCTGAAGTCACCATCTGCAGTGATTTTAGACCCCAAGAAAATAAGGTCTGTCAGTTTCCATTGTTTCTCCATCTGTTTGCCATGAATTGACGGGACCAGGCTTCAGCAGTACGTGAACCGTGAACTTCCATATGTTCAAGCTGGTTTGAGAAAAGGCAGAGGAACCAGAGATCAAATTGCCAACATCTGCTGGATCATGGAAAAAGCAAGAGAGTTCCAGAAAAACATCTATTTCTGCTTTATTGACTATGCCAAAGCCTTTGACTAGGTGGATCACAATAAACTGTGGAAAATTCTTCAAGAGATGGGAATATCAGACCACCTGACTTGCCTCTTGAGAAACCTATATGCAGGTTAGGAAGCAACAGTTAAAACTGGACATGGAACAACAGACTGGTTCCAAATAGGAAAAGGAGTACGTCAAGGCTGTATATTGTCACCCTGCTTATTTAACTTATATGCAGAGTACATCATGAGATATGCTGGGCTGGAAGAAGCACAAGCTGGAATCAAGATTGCAGGGAGAAATACCAATAACCTCAGATATGCAGATGACACCACCCTTATGGCAGAAAGTGAAGATGACTAAAAAGCCTCTTGATGAAGGTGAAAGAGGAGAGTGAAAAAGTTGGCTTAAAGCTCAACATTCAGAAAACAAAGATCATGGCTTCCAGTCCCATCACTTCATGGGAAAAAGATGGGGAAACAGTGGAAACAGTGTCAGACTTTATTTTTCTAGGCTCCAAAATCACTGCAGATGGAGATTGCAGCCATGAAATTAAAAGACGCTTACTCTTTGGAAGGAAAGTTATGACCAACCTAGATAGCATATTCAAAAGCAGAGACATTACCTTGCTGACAAAGGTCCGTCTAGTCAAGGCTATGTTTTTTCCAGTAGTCATGTATGGATGTGTGAGTTGGACTGTGAAGAAATCTGAGTGCTGAAGAATTGATGCTTTTGAACTGTGGTGTTGGAGAAGACTCTTGAGAGTCCCTTGGACTGCAAGGAGATCCAACCAGTCCATTCTGAAGGAGATCAGTCCTGGGTGTTCTTTGGAAGGACTGATGCTAAAGCTGAAACTCCAGTACTTTGGCCACTTTATGCGAAGAGTTGACTCATTGGAAAAGACTCTGATGCTGGGAGGGATTGGGGGCAGGAGGAGAAGGGGACGACAGAGGATGAGATGGCTGGATGGCATCACTGACTCGATGGACGTGAGTTGAGTGAACTCCAGGAGTTGGTGATGGACAGGGAGGCCTGGCGTGCTGCAATTCATGGGGTCGCAAAGAGTCGGACATGACTGAGTGACTGAACTGGACTGACGGGACCAGATGCCATGATCTTAGTTTTCTGAATGCTGAGTTTTAAGCCAACTTTTTCACTCTCCTCCTTCACTTTCATCAAGAGGCTCTTTGGTTCTTCTCTGCCTTCTGCCATAAACATTGTATCATTTGTGAATCTAAGGTTATTGATATTTCTATCAGCAATCTTGATTCCAGCATGTGCTTCATCCAGCCTGGCATTTCACATGATGTACTTTGCATAGAAGTTTCATAAGCAGGGTACCACAGCCTTGATGTACTCCTTTCCCAATTTGGAACCAGTCTGTTGTTCCATGCCTGGTTCAAACTGTAGCTTTCCGACCTGCATAAGGATTTCTCAGGTGGTCTGGTATTTCCACCTCTTGAAGAATTTTCCACAGTTTGTTGTAATCTACACAGTCAAAGGCTTTGGTGTAATCAATAAAGCAGAAGTAGATGTTTTTCTAGAATTCTCCTGCTTTTTCGATGATCCAACAGACGTTGGCAATTTGATCTCTGGTTCTTCTGTCTTTTCTGAATCCAACTTGAACATCTGGAAGTTCACGGTTCATGTGCTGTTGAAGCCTGGCTTGGAGAACATTGAGCATTACCTTGCTAGCATGTGAGATAAGTGCAATTGTGCGGTAGTTTGAGCATTCTTTGGCATTGCCTTTCTTTGGGATTGGAATGAAAACTGGCCTTTTCCAGTCCTGTGGCCATTGCTGAGTTTTCCAAATTTGCTGGCATATTGAGTGCAGCACTTTCACAGCATCATCTTTAAGGATTTGAAATAGCTCAACTGGAATTCCATCACCTCCACTAGCTTTGTTTGTAGTGATGCTTTCTAAGGCCCACTTGACTTCACATTCCAGGATGTCTGGCTCTAGGTGAATGATCACACCATCGTGATTATCTGGGTCGTGAAGATCTTTTTTGTATAGTTTTTCTATGTATTCTTGCCACCTCTTCTTAATATCTTCTGCTTCTATTAGGTCCATACCATTTTTGTCCTTTTTGGACAAAATTTTGTCCATTTTGCACCAAAATTTTGTCTATTTTGTCCTTTCATGCCCATTTTGCATGAAATATTCCCTTGGTATCTCTAATCGTCTTGATGAGATCTCTAATCTTTCCATCCTATTATTTTCTCTATTTCTCTGTATTGTTCACTGAGGAATTCTTTCTTATCTCTCCTTGCTATTCTTTGGAACTCTGAATTCAGATGCGTGTATCTTTCCTTTTCCCCATTGCTTTTAGCTTCTCTTCTTTCCTCAGCTATTTGTAAGGCCTCCTCAGACAGCCATTTTGCCTTTTTGCATTTCTTTTTCTTGGGTTTGGTTTGATCACTGCCTCCTGTACAATGTCATGAACATACATCCATAGTTCTTCAGGCATTCTGTCTATCAGATCTAATCCCTTGAATCTATTTGTCACTTCCACTGTATAATCATAAGGGATTTGATTTAGGTCATACCTGAATGATCTAGTGATTTTCCCTACTTTCTTCAATTCAAGTCTAAATTTGGCAGTAAGGATTTCATGATCTGAGCCACAGTCAACTCCCAGTCTTGTTTTTGCTGACTATATGAAGCTTCTCCATCTTGGCTGAAAAGAATATATTCAATATGATTTTGGTATTGACCATCTTTGATGTCTATGTGTAGAGTCTTCTCTTGTGTTGTTGAAAGAGGGTGTTTGCTATGACCGGTGTGTTCTCTTGGAGAAACTCTGTTAGCCTTTGCCTTGGTTCATTTTGTACTCCAAAGCCAAATTTTCCTGTTACTCCAGGTATCTCTTGACTTCCTACTTTTGCATTCCAGTCCCCTGTGATGAAAAGGACATCTTTTTTTGGTGTTAGTTCTAGAACGCCTTGTAGGTCTTCATAGAACCATTCAACTTCAGCTTCTTCAGCATTACTCACTGGGGCATAAACTTGGTAAGAATATCTTCTAAAATTGAGTCTCTGAGTCAACAGGTTTAGTATTAATAATTTATAGTTCAAGCCTCCTTAGTTTCAAACATTTAACAATAGAATTGTTTATACCAGATATGTAGGTACAGATGAGAAATACTACAGAGAGAGAAAGGCAAAGCAAAGAAGACATAGTCAGTCTAATAAAAACAACAAATATCTCAGTATATCCAAGGCAGAGAGATATAGTAGGTGGTTATCACTAGAAGAACCATGATGAATGTTATGGCCTGGAATGGTAAAAGTAACTGAAGCCTTGATTCCTACCTGTGGTAGTCAGGATTATAATAGGTCCCCCAAAATAGTCAGGACTTCCCTGGTGGCTCAGACGGTGAGGCGTCTGCGTACAATGTGGGAGACCTGGGTTCAATCCCTGGGTCGGGAAGATCTCCTGGAGAAGGAAATGGCAACCCAGTCCAGTACTCTTGCCTGGAAAACTCTATGGACAGAGGAGCCTAGTAGGCTACATTCCATGGGGTGACAAAGAGTCGGACATGACTGAGTGACTTCACTTTCACTTTCAATATATTCATATTCCGGCATACTTGCCCAGTGTCATAAAAATTATGGATTTTACTCCTGTAATTAGATTAGATTAGAAGGCACAGTATATAGTATTTTGGTAGGCCTGACCTAATCACATGACCCCCATCAAGCTTTCTATACTTGCTAGTTGAAGAGAAAGTTAGAGAATCTCATTCTGCATAGTCTGGAGCAATACAAAGACACATGTTGGAAACTGTCTGGGCTTCCCTAGTGGCAAAGAATGTAGAATCTGCCTGTAATGCAGGAGACTGGGTTTCATCCCTGGGTTGGGAAGATCCCCTGGAGGAGGGCATGGGAACCCACTCCAGTATTCTTACTTGGAGAATCCCATGGACAGAGGAACCTAGTGGGCTATAGTCCACGTGTCACAAAAGAGCCAGACACAACTGAGGTGAATGAGTACACACAGCTTCTAGACACTGCAAGCTGTACGTAGCCAGCAACTAGCCCTAAAACCCCAAAGAAAGGAATTCTGCCAACACCCTGTATAATCTTGAAGCCATCATAGAACATTTGACTTCTCAAGTTAGTACTATAAGGGTCTCTAAAAATTTATAAGCAGTTTGCTTGTTTAATGGTTAACAAAACCAGGACCTGGAGATGTAAAACCACCAATCACCAGCTGATGAACAACAAAGCCAAGTGATCCACTCCAGATCATTTTGAACTTTTGAATTATTGTAGCACAGAAGCTGTATTTCCACAATAGAAAAACAAAGAGAGCTAAGCAATCTCTTAGAGCACTTCTAATTTAACATTTGAGGAGTTTTAAAGAGTACAAACAGTGTTTGACTTTCCTGTAAACCAACCAAAGCAGTCCTTAACTATATAGACCTACAAAGCAGCATTTAGACTAGGTAGAGAACAAGGAGTGATGTCCAGAAGTCAACAAATAAGATTTACACTCTGTAAACAGTTCCAGATGGATCTCTGGGCAACAGCTTGCACAGGCAGCCTTATGGAATCACACCATTGCAGCAGGAACAAGTGCTTGATAACGGGACAGGCTTTATTTGCCTGCACATTCCACATTTGCTTTCTGTCAGATGGGAAGCAAAGCTTCTGCCAGCCCACCAGAACAAAACTCTGCCTCTGTTTTTGTCCTAGTCCCCTAGGTAGGAGGTTAACTTTGGGGATGACAGATAAAACGCTTTAGTTTCTCATTTATACCACGGTGCCCAGATAGCTCTCAGGAATCTATCGGATCTTTCTCAATAGTATTTACTGCTGCTCTACTCTGTCCCAGGAGACCAGGTGTGAAATCCAGAAATAAGCAGTTTTTGCTAGCTGTGAATTGTGTTGAGCCAAAGGGGCCATGGGGCTGGACGTTGGAATGTGAAATAACATTATTACTTATACCGTGATATAACCGCATGTTAATAAAAGTCCTAAAATATGCTCCAGAGAGATATTTTTCTCTTTTTGTTGATGGTAGCACCAATTTGGGTTATCATTTAAAAAAAATGAGAATTTATATAATATTTTAAGTTTCCTGCAGACTTATAAATGTAGACACATAAAATTTTTATTTGCTAATGTAAGTATTGAGTTCAGTTCAGTCGCTCAGTTGTATACGACTCTTTGCGACCCCATTGACTGGAGCACATAAGACTTCCCTGTCTATCACCAACTCCCAGAGCTTACTCAAACTCATGTCCATCGTGTTGGTGATGCCATCCAACCATCTCATCCTCTGTCATCCCCTTCTCCTCCCGCCTTCAATCTTTCCCAACATCAGGGTCTTTTCAAATGAGAGCTCTTCGCATCACGTGGCCAAAGTATTGGAGTTTCAACTTCAGCATCAGTCCTTCCAATGAATATTCAGGACTGATTTCCTTTAGGATAGACAGGTTTGATCTCCTTGCAGTCCAAGAGATTCTCATAGTATTGAGTACTATATTTTAATTCAACTCACTAAATATTTATAGACATCTTGCTATGTATAAGTATTGCTTGAAGAATTGCTGAGGATAAAATGATAGATAAATTACAGTTGCTATTGTCAAGCAACCCACAGCCTATGAGAAAACTTATGATATGAATGGAAGAATTGTGTAAGAAATGCATGAAGTGCCTTGTTGGAAAGTTAGAGGAAGGAGAGATGGCAAGTTGGGTGAGCTCAGGAATGGTTTTGAGGTGGTTTGATATTTTGCTTGCTTATCCTTAAGGGATGGGAAGAATTTTAACACATAAAATAGTGAGAGTGTCATTTCACACATATAAAAGTCACTTTGACATGGGAAGCTACAAATTGTATAATGTACAGAGCAAAAAATGGCAGATCGTTCTATTTAGCTGAAGCCAAGTTTTTTTGCCTTCAAATTTGAACAGAGGTTTATTTATTTACTTTTAAAACATTTGTTGCATGTGAATCCTTCATCTTTCAAATATGAATATATCCTCCATTTCACAGAGAATGGAACCAAGAGGCAAGTAATTATAACAGTAGCAAACGCTCGCTGGGGCATCATGTGCTCCCCAGTTCTAAGATGCCTTCCGGCGTTCCCTCATTCAATCTGTAAACCAACCCAATTAGGGTAGTACTATATTAACCCCACTTTCCTACTATGGAACTGAGATACAGAGAGATTAAAAAATGTATCCAAAGTCATACAACTACTAAGAATAAACTGAGCACCAATTTTCATAGACCATGTTCAGTGTTTTCTATTTACCACTTACGAGAGGAAAAGTAAAAAAAAAAGTTAGAAATTCAGAATTAATTTGACAATGACATATTAAATTTTTTGAGGCCAGGGGTACTCAAAACTAATATTCAGGCAGGATTAGAAGAAAGATGCTTCTAAGTGATCTAGAAAGCCATTGCTGAAGTTCAGATTTGTATCACTGAGATCTGTATTAAGATTGTTCTAGAAGAACCATTAATATGGTCAGGCTCTGGGTGGCTGACTCAAAGATCCTGAGCTACTCTCAACATATTTGTTCTTTGTTTATAACGAGGCTCCTCAAGTCTAAGACAACCATGAATCCAGTAAGCTTCGTGTGTTTGGTTTAGTTATGACACTTTCCAGGTATTCTAATTTGCTCTTGTTGTTGGCTTTAAAGAAGTTTATTAGTCAAGACTCTGCTTCTGTGATGATCTGTTGAGCTCATATCAAACTTACTTTCTCATTGATAACAATTTATAAACTTTGGGGAAAAAAATCAAAAAATTAACTACCTAAAGGATCTGGAAGATGTACGTGAGGAGAAAAAAACTTGGAAGCAGAGGCATGCACATGGTGCATTTCCTGTTATTTTAGCCTGAGGATAGGTGACCTTTAATGTTATGCTAAGGAATAAAACACCAATGATTTACAGGCTTTCTGGTATGAAGTATTAGATGACAGAGTTTAGGGCAGTTACTGCTTCTGAAGAGTAAGTGTAGAACCCCAGGACAGATAGAACCAGAGAGGAGCACCCCAAATCTGTATGTAAATTTTGTTTAGATCTCTGGCCAATCCTTAAACCATGTATATGTGGGCAGACTCTAAGCAATCCCACTGAGGCAGGACATAAAGCAAAAACAACAACCAAAAAACTGGGCTGAGATCTGACCTTTGCCTAGGAGACAAAGGTTCCAGTGTATGTTTAACCAATAACTGCCTACTAAACAAAAATATAATCATTCTTGGGAAGAACAAATGTGGCCCATGGAGGCCGAATCTGAGATGACCCAAATGTTAGAATAAGCAGATAATTATTTCAGGCATTGAATAAAATATGCTTGATGAAATATAATAAATGAAAAGATAGGATATCTCAGTGGAGAAATAAAATATATAGAAAAGAACCAATGGAAATTCTCAAACTAAATATAATCAATATGTATTTCTTCTCCTGGTATATATAGACCCCCTCCACATGGTGGGAACCAGAGCAGAGTAAACCTGAGACTCATGTTTTGAGAAATGACTAGAAGACCTTCAGTTCAGTTCAGTCACTCAGTCGTGTCCGACTCTGTGACCCCATGAATCGAAGCATGCCAGGCCTCCCTGTCCATCACCAACTCCCGGAGTTCACTCAAACTCACGTCCATCGAGTTGGTTATGCCATCCAGCCATCTCATCCTCTCTCATCCCCTTCTCCTCCTGCCCCCAATCCCTCCCAGCATCAGGGTCTTTTCCAATGAGTCAACTCTTCGCATAAAGTGGCCAAAGTATTGGAGTTTCAGTGAACTCCCAATGAACTCCCAATCAGTCCTTCCAATGAACACTCAGGACTGATCTCATTTAGGATGGACTAGTTAGATCTTCTCCAACACCATAGTCATACAGAGTAATAAAACAAGTAATGAATACTCTCCAAATCTGGGATATGAGGGCTTTAAAATTTTAAATTGTATTTATTTTGACTGAAAGTGATCTTCATGTGTAATAATAAATTATATTCATAAATAATTATTTATTAGTCATTAAAATGTTAATTATGAAGTTTGTGGAACAACTTGGAAAATGCTTCTGCTGTGATTGACAGAGTGAAGTGTTAGTCACTCAGTCCTGTCTGACTCTTTGTGACCACATGGACTGGGGCTTGCCAAGCTCTTCTGTACACAGGATTCTCCAGGCAAGAATGCTGGAGTGGGTTGCCATTTCTTTCTCCATGACTGACAAAAGCACACTACAAAATAGTATTTATACTCCAAATATGGCACAGAGGGTAAAGCGTCTGCCTGCAATGCAGGAAACCCGGGTTCGATCCCTGGGTTGGGAAGATCCCCTGAAAAGGAAATGGCAACCCACTCCAGTACTCTTGCCTGGAAAATCCCATGGATGGAGAAGCCTGTAAGCTACAGTCTATGGTAGGCTACAGTCTATGGGGTCGCAAAGAGAGACTTCAACTGAGCAACTTCACTTTCACTTTCACTTTTCTTTGTTAGGACAAGATATAGAACACCAAGAAAAAAAACAGAAAGAAAAAGAGGAATTTTTAAATCGAGAAATAAAATCGTGATCAGTTTTGAATTTATATAATTATTAGGTTATGTAATAAATAAACTTTAGGTTTGCCCTTCTGGAAATTAAGACTCTAAAGGAAACAGGATTAAATTTTAGTTTGATTATTAAATGAGTGATCACCTCTGTATTAAAAATATATATATATTGAAAAGTTTGAGTTTTAGAATTGCTCCAGGCTTGTAGATTCTCTGAGATTCACAGTGTGGATCTGAAGCTACCTGATGTACTCTAATGAAGCACATGGATTTGGAATTTCCATCTGCCTCTATCCTTCCAACAGAAAACTAGAGTATGGCCTGAGGATGAGCAAAAAACATAGAAAGTCTCCTGTTATTTGATTATGCTAATGAGATATGGAAGTTTAGTTTTGTTTTTTTCAAGTAAATGATTCACACCTCACAAGTCACTTTAGCACAAAGGCAATTTAAATTACATTTCAATCAATAATGCAAATACAGTGTTCCCTCAAGCCCAAGAGTAAGGAAATAGCACATTATAAATTGTTTCCCTAGTTTCAGATAGAATCTGCAAAATTTTACAGTTTTTAGAGAAAATGAGAGGATGTCAATTCCCATATTAAGTTCTTATCTTCTTAGTAAATGTGTGTAAGTCTGGAAAGCAGTGCCAAACTCATAATTCACTTGGTAATTAGGCTGGGATAAGAGAGAAACCAATGGGATTGAGCAAGACCCCCTAAGACTCATGGACTCTATGATACCTTTATGCTGCTGCTGCTGGTGCTGCTGCTAAGTCGCTTCAGTCGTGTCCGACTCTATGCGACCCCATAGACGGCAGCCCAGCAGGCTCCCCTATCCCTGGGATTCTCCAGGCAAGAACACTGGAGTGGGTTGCCATTCCCTTCTCCAATGCATGAAAGTGAAAAGGGAAAGTGAAGTTGCTCAGTCGTGTCTGACTCTTCGTGACCCCACGGACTGTAGCTTACCAGGCTTACCAGGCTCCTCTGTCCATGGGATTTTCCAGGCAAGAGTACTGGAGTGGAGTGCCATCGCCTTCTCTGACCTTTATGCTAGTTTAGTTCATATCCTTATATAGTAACTTTTTAAAGAAAGACTTTTGCATGATTCCATTTTAGAAAGCCCTCTCCCTTCTCTCAATCCAGCAGTTTTTTATTTGCCATTTCTTTATGGCACATATTTTCTAACACCGTTATTGTTACATGAAGCGATACAGAGAACATCATCAAATGTAACAAGAGATTTCACATGAAATCCCAATTCTCTGATTAGTTTTCATGTGAGATTAGGTAACTTTTCTTAAATTTTCAAATCCGAATATGTCTCATCAAGAGATTATGTTGGACTCATATATTTTCATGAGGTTTACCTGAGACAATATATTAAATGCATTTAGCACAGACCTGAAATGTGTTAATGTCCAATAAACTGTAGCTAGCACAATGATACTATCCTCATCTCTTTTTACTAAGTTTCAGCTTCCTGAGAGTTAATTCTAAGATTGATCTTTTCTGCATTATAAAGTCAGAGAAGTAAAAAGAATACTAACATGGTTTCTGTAGGAAAATGTCCCTGAACTAAAAGAACTGTGAGCAATATCATATAGAGCCCTTGTTAATTACTTTCTACATTACCTAATTGCTCTGCCTCAGTGAGTATTGATCATGGAGAAGTTCTTGACCTTCTGTTGGTTCATTGGCTTGTTTGCCTCCTTCATTTTGCTCTGGTACATCTGATAGATGAGGCTGTGGAACTCGGAGGAAGCAACTCTGATTTTGTCTCCCACACAAGATAGCAAACAGAAAGGTAAGAGAGTATGACTGAAGTTATTAAAAGGAAGACTTTATATCTGTTCAATTTATATAAAAAAGGGCACACCATTAAACACAACTCATTTTTTAGCTATTATTTTATCTGTAATATATTTCACAACTGAAAAAATCAGGAACATGTGCCATGACTCAATACTTGAAAGAAGTTTTAATAGTTTCTATTTTTCAGAAGTCAGCTTTTTTTTTAAAGCCAGTGATGATTTTCAGTTCTTCATTTCTATTATCCTTGTAGAGTTTTCTAATAACAGTTTTGATTATCCAATAACATCATTTTCATACTAATTCTTATAATCATATTTGAGGATGTTTCACATCCTCAAATGTTAACACACGGGTTAATTCTGAACTTTAAAAAATATATATATATAAATTTTTTTGTTTTTGTTTCCCACATGCCATTACAATTGCTTAAATCAGTCCACTGTACTTTATGTTTATTTTCCCTATCAGAAAAACCTATTTGGTTTATCAATTTTTCTCATATAACATCTTATACAGTGCCCTTTATTTTATAGTACACGAAAGTAAATACATGGAAGATTGTCCTACAAGGTAAATGAGACAGTGAGATATTCACCAGATTCATATCCAGTCATATGTTTCGTTCCTTATACATAATACAACTGAAGTCTTTCTATTTAATGCAGAATAATGCTTCAAAACTCCAGAAAAATTCAGAATTTCACAAGTTGAAATTATTTCATCACTTTGTTAACTTCTCTAACCCTCAAGTTGCCTATTTACTCTGTCACAATGGAGACCCTTGCTCATTCTTCTTCTAAGGACAGATCTGGTAACCTTAATCCCAAGGTGTTGGAGACATAGACCAATACAAGAATCAAGTCAGAAAATAATGTCTTATTGTTTTGGGAGCATTCCTCTTCAGGTGTGACTAAACAATCTATACCCTTTGAGAAGGTGCCTTTGAAATGCAACTCTGAAATAACTGCTCTAACAGTGAGTGTATCTAGAGACTGCCAAAGCTGAAATTGCAGCATCAGAAAACCAGGCCCTCGTCTGTGGCCTAATAACCCCACCTAGGGAGAAATTCTGATAACCATACAGAGGAAATCGATGATCTATGATCTGTATCGGTCTGCATTGTTCCTGAGGAATAGGCTGTTTGCCAAGAGAGAAATTTACCCAGTTCAAATTATAAGTAAATGTGTAGGGGGTATAATTAGCTTCACAAATTTTCAGGGACTTTTAAGTGCTATTTGCTTTTATAATACTTTAATCATTAGGTGTCTCAGAATTCAGTCTTTACAGAAGCAAAAAATAAATGTCAGTTTTAATTTCCCAATCAGTGATTTCTCAAAATGAATCTGGCAAACCATCTCACATCTATCTTCCAGCATGCCTGTGAGGAACAAATTGGAGCAATAAGATGGAAACCCTGGCAGGGTAAATTGAGTAATGATGATTGCATCTTTCCAGTTCATCTTGCTTCTCACAAAACAAGTGGCTGGAATTTGAGATTACCGTGGGCTGTTTGTTAGTTGTGGCAAGTGGATGGTACTGGTTTGGAAAATGTGTTCTGTACCGAGTTGTTGAGTCATGAGAGGTCATTTGCAGACTTCTTTCTTAAAAAATAATCACAAAGAGTGATAATTTCTGAAGTCTAATGGCTAATAAGCACTTACTGACCACTTCTGCCTAGATTTTCCCTTTTTTCAAGATAAAAATATCAAGACAATTTCAAACACAAATTTTAAAAAATTTGAAGACCCAAATGTTAAACATAATAAGAACTAGAATTTCTAGAAAATAGTGTGTTTTTCAAAATATATATTAAGCATTTTTTGAATATCACGTTAAATGTTGAGGGGTCAAAAATAAATAATGTATTTCTGGCATCAAGAACCTTAATTCATTGTTCGATTTCATTATCTTTTTGTACATTACTGGAGATCAGTGCTTTCAGCTGTATTTCTAAAGCTGCAACAAGTTGATCGCGTTCTTCCCGCCACTGCTGGAGGTTACCATCTTTCTCAGCCAACTGTCCTTTAAGTATTTCCATTTCATTTTGTTGCTTCAAACAATGCTCTCTGTCTTCGGCATATTTTTTCATCTCTTTGTTTCGTAGATTCTCAGCTTCTTTTGCTCCTATTGATATATCTGGCCAAGTGATTTTGATGGACCGTAGAGTGAAAGAAAGCGATCATCAGATTCTCAAACGACGACTTCGAACCAGAACAGTCAAATAAATCACTTATGGAGAATATTTTAATATAAATTTTGTATTCATAATCATTGTAACTTGTATCATAACTTTTTAAAGATAATTGTATATACTGTGTTGCATCAAATCCCTTTGTATATACATTGTTATTTTATACTGGTATAATTTTAATTCAATAAAGAAAACATGTAAAATTAAAAAAAAAAAAAAGAACCTTAATTCAGTAAGGGAGGCAGTGTGGGTAAAAAATTCTGATGAAACAAGGAGGAAACAAACAACTTATAGGACAGAAACAGAAACAGCCCTGATTTAATGGCTAAGTTATTTTAAATTCTTCAGTGTCAGCAATATGATTACATATATAAACCACATATGTCTTAATATGTATGTGTACAGATATGTACTGTGTATGTAAACAAATAAATATAATTATTAAGAAAATCCCAGGTGCAGCTGGAACTCTACTCAAGGACATACACTCTGGACTTCAGTAAGCTTCTACTCAGTAAACCTACAGAAGCAGCTATGACATCTGTATTTCTGTAGCTATAATCGAAGCTTTGCTAGTTTTCATCCTGAGTGCCAGAAGTGGGTATTTAGTGGTGCACTTGGTGACCTATTAGTACAGTAAATGTATGAATCCTAGAAATGGTTCTTTACTGATGATATTAAAGCTTTCCAAGAGGTAAATTGTCAAAAATATGTGAAAAACTTCATATACTTGCATGAACAGTGTCTAAGAATCATCAAGGCCTCTGCCCTTCATCAGTGAAATCCCCAGAGATCTGTATCAACCTGTACACTGACTTCTGCTGGCCAGCAAAACTAGAGTAGCAATTATAAGGAAAACAGGATTCTACCTCTAGAATCTTGACTATCTTCAGTGAATTTTTCTTGCAAGGTGGTATTTTGTTATCTGAAAGAAGAAGACTGGACTTTCTTAAGGTCTAGAAGATAACTATATAGTTTAGCTTACACTGAATTGATAGTAGTTGTTTGGTTTATACATGTTTCTATGTACACAAAATGTTTTCTACAACCTGCTGTCTTGATAAGTTAGTAGAAAGGTAGTTGAGGAGGATTTAACAAACTCAAAATTCCTGCAACTTCTTCTGCTACTGCTGCTAAGTCGCTTCAGTCGTGTCCGACTCTGTACGACCCCAGAGATGGCAGCCCACCAGGCTCCTCCATCCCTGGGATTCTCCAGGCAAGAACACTGGGGTGGGCTGCCATTTCCTTCTCCAATGCATGAAAGTGAAAAGTGAAACTGAAGTCGCTCAGTCGTGTCCGACTCTTGGCGACCTCATGGGCTGCAGCCCACCAGGCTCCTCCGTCCATGGGGTTTTCCAGGCAAGAGTACTGGAGTGGGTTCTGCAACTACTATTAACTGCCAAAGGACCCTGGAATTGGGATGACATACAGGCTTAGGAAAGTTTACAAAGAACATCTTCTACAGCTTGATAGCAAGGATAATTAAACATGGAAGTGGAGTAGGCATGTTGGCATCAGTGAATACTATAGTCCATCATTACGTTTCCATTTTGGTATTGAGCCTATATATGATTAATGGCTTTTTTCAGTTTTTGGGCTACTTTTCAACAATTGAGAGTTATTTCCTGGCAGATATAACTATTTCTTATAAGGTCATCCACCTTGGATATTTTCCATTTGGCATATAATATTGCCAGTGTTTCACTGGAGAGGACGTGGAGTCCAGAAGGAGAAGCTACATGAATGTCACAGTGAACAAATCAATTTGGCAATAATTTACATTTTTATATACTAGTTTTTATTTATAAGACTTCTAAACAGGTTTTACAACTTGAAACGTAAGTTCATACTGACATTGGTCATGATTTAGTTATTTAAAATCATTTATTATTGTGTCTTCCATGGAAATAGAAGAAGACAAAGAAAGAAGGAAATGAGAACTCATTCTTAGTATGCTATAGGACAAGTAGTAAGTTTTAAATTAGTAGAGGGAAAAAGTGCTCTTAGGACTATATTCACAGTAGCTATGAACAAATGGCTAAAGAGGCAATGGAGATAGCATCCTTAGATAGTGGTGACTTTTCATTTCTTTTTCCCTCTCTTCCTGAAAAGAGTTTTTATAGGACATTTACTGTTATTTATCAGTGTACCGTTAAGTAGGTCATCTGTGTTCAGATTTGGAGTCAGATATTCAGAAGAATTCCCTGACCTTTGAGAGAATCCAACAAAAAGTCTGAAATAGAATCGTGTTGTAGAGATCAGGATTCATACCCATTATGAGAGTAAAAAGATGAGAGTAAAAAAGGATGTTTAAATTCATTGTTGAAAAGTTTGGTCTAAATAATTATTTTTTTCAACCTCATCTTCATCTTTGAATGGCATAGGAAGATTTAAAAAATACTCCCCAGGCCACACATAAGAATAACTATATACACATTCTTAAGGTATTGCCCAGGGATCAATATTTTTATAAGCACACAGGTAATTTCAGTGTGTATCTAAGTTAAGGAGCCACTGGTCTAAATGACAGAAAAAAATGTATTAAATCCTCTGGCAATTCAACTGGGAGAGATATTTATGAGTGATTTAAACAATTAAACAGAAAAGATTATGGCTGGGAAAAGCTGTGTGGTGGTGAAACTTTTTAATGTCACTGTCATCAATGATACAGAGGTAGTGAGCTTTATTTTAAAACCATTTGAAAAGACACAAAATCATTCAGTATGAAACATTTCTATACCAATATTCTTATCAATTTAGTTCATGTGTTTCTGGAATCATCAGTAAACAGACTCCAGATGTGTTGGAGAAGACTCTTGAGAATCCCTTGGACTGCAAGGAGATCCAACCAGTCCATCCTAAAGGAGATCAGTCTTGGGTGTTCATTGGAAGGACTGATGCTGAAGCTGAAACTCCAATACTTTGGCCACCTCATGCAAAGAGTTGACTCACTGAAAAAGACCCTGATGCTGGGAGAGATTGGGGGCAGGAGGAGAAGGGGACGACAGAGGATGAGATGGCTGGATGGCATCACCAACTCGATGGACATGAGTTTGGGTGAGCTCCAGGAGTTGGTGATGGACAGGGAGGTCTGGCATGCTGCGATTCATGGGGTCACAAAGAGTCAGACATGACTGAGTGACTGAAATGAACTTAAGTGAACTGAACTGAGGAAGTAAGGAACAAAGGATGTAGTCATTGGGATTGCCTGAAATCAGAGTCAATAGAGATAAATATAGATATCAGACATAAAATAAATATACCTGACCTCTTTTTTTTTAGCCTTTAGCTATAGGGACTCAGCTTCTTTTCCCTCCAATCCATTTATCCCTCTGTTATAAAGTCATCTAATAGGAAATAGAAAGGTGCTTTATCATTAGCTTTGATGAGGAAATGTCATTACTGGAAAATAGTAACTAAATACTGTCTATATCACTATGTCTTTTCTTTTGAAATTTTCAACTTTGGTAAAATGTGGTGGAATATTCCATTACATTTATGAAAGTAGTTTAGACAACTTATCAGAAATATTTTTGCAAATAGCCAGTCAACTTTGACATAGTTCCTAATGAATTCTAAGATACTAATTAGTACCATCTGTTACAGCTGGTTCTGTCGTTTTCTTTGTTTTTATTTCTCAAAATCATAGAAGCCGCTAAGATTTTTGGAGATGATAAAAGTATTTTTAATTCCTCCCTATTCCTGCTTTTATTTCATGTTTTCAAAGCAGTAGAGTAGAATACCTTACATCTAAGACCCTCACTAGTGCATGTGTTTCCTAAGATAGTTTGAGCTCATTATGTACAGAGTATTTCTCAGACATAACAGACTATATGTTAAGTGTCCTATTCAATCCACACATAACACAGGAGTTTCCCTAGTAATAACATAAGGTGTTTTTTGTTTGTTTTTGTTATTTTCTCGTTTTCTTCCTTTGATGATATCTTGTACCATGTGCTCACCCATTCAGCCTAAGAATTCTGCTGTTGTATTATCTCTTTTAGTCAGGACTCCCATGTTCTCATTGGAAAGGAAGAAATGTTGACAAAATACCTAGGTAAGCCCTAAGATCCTGAATAGTCCTACATTAATCTTGGATGACTTATTACTCACTATTATTAAAAATATCCCGGAATGTGTCACACAGCACAAATAATGCCTGTGAGAATTTCTTTAAAAAAAAAAAAGGTGTTTCTAGGGACTTCCTTGATAAGTCTAGTGGTTAAAAACCCACCTGCCAGTGCAAGGGACACCAACAAGGACCTACTGTATAGCTCAGATAACTCTGCTCAATGTTATGTGGAAGCCTGGATGGGAGGGAGATTGGGAGAAAATGCATATGTGTATATGTATGACTGGGTTCTTTTGCTGTCTACCTGAAACTATCACAACATTGTCAATCTGCTATACAAATAAAATAAAATGCAAATAAAATAAAGTGCAAAATAAAAAATTTAATATAAAAAAGGTGTTTTGAAGAATAAAGTTTCTTAACCACACCATACAGTATCTTCCTTAGAGATTTATAATCCACATTCTGCAAAGATCACAATTTATAAAATGCTAGCCTATCCAGGGCAGAGTTGATGAGCAGAGAAACCTGAATGCTTTTTATCAGTAAGTTCAAAAGGAAAGGTGGATGACACTTTGCTTAGAAGCCTGGCTTGAACTGGTTAAGCACTAAAAAGTTGTAAAAAGAAAGACAAAAATTACCTACTATACATACAGCTCTGAGAAAGACTGAATTTTACAAAAGTGAATTATGCATGGATCCTTTCCTAACATAACTTATCGTCTAATAGATGATATAAAAAGGTCTGGAAAACTGATGTGAAGGATATAAAATGGGCCTCAAGAGAGGTACAGGTAGGATGCTATGAATATTCTGTGCTAGGAGAGATTATTACCACCTGGAGATGGGGCAAAATCAGAGAAGCCTTCATGGAGCAATGGCATTAACTGCATTGTAAAGGATATATTTGAACATGGAAGGAAAGAATATTAAGTAGAGATGGATACATAGGGTAGGAAGCTAGAAGGCATGGATCATGCTTGAGAGAACACAGCAGTCTATATTTAGGTAGAGGGTAGAGTGAGAATAGATGGTGGAAGATCGGCAAGAAAGTGATTAAATCAGTTTAGATTATGAAAATTCCTGCATTTCAAGCTCAGGAGTTAGTTTAGTAGAAAACTATTTGATGGGCTTTCCTGGTGGCTCAGACAGTAAAGAATCTGCCCGCAATATGGGAGACCTGGGTTCAGTCCTTGGGTTGGGAAGATCCCTTGGAGGAGGGCATGACAACCAACTCCACTATACTTGCCTGGAGAGTCCCCGTGGACGGAGGAGCCTGGTGGGGTCACAAAAAGTCAGACATGACTAAGCGACTAAGCACATTTGATGATAATAAGGTATAAGTAATCATTTTTGTACTCTATGACAATTAGGCATATATGGCAAGCAGTTTACCTCAATGACCCTAGCCAATTGTACATTGTTACATGGAACTTGAGAAGAGAGTCAAGTGAGAAGAAAGGGGAGAGCTGGGCAAAGCCAACACTGCCTTCAGGTCCTTATAAAAGGAATTCAGAACAGAGCTGTTCACACTTTAGTGTGCATGCTATTTGGTATGTCCATGAAGCTTGAAAATCTTCAATTATAACAATATAGGGTTTGTTTGTTTCTGTCTTGTTTCCAGTTTTTTTTTTTTTTTCTTTTTTGCTTATCTATAGACCACACATTGAATGACAAGGGTTTTAGAACAATGATCTGCAGGCTTGATAACACAGCATTATCACCTGTGGAGCTTGAACATCTACCAATGCCTGGACCTTCTGATTTAAAACAGAGCTTCTGATTTAATTGGGTCTTGGACAGGGCCTTGGCAACAGTATTTTTAAAAGTCCCCCTGGACATTCTAATGTGCGGCCAGTATTGAGGAGAACTGCTCTAGGTTATGTCTTAAGTTAGTGTTTCTCAACCCCGGCTGACACAAATCACTTAGGGAGTTTTAAAAATCCCTGTCCCCAGGCAGCAGGCCAGGCCAATTAAATATGACTCTCTGGAGGAAGGGCCTGGGCATCGGTATTTTTCAAAACCTCCCCAGGTTATTCTGATGAGCAGCAAAGTTAGAATCAATGACCTGGAGGGATTTAGGAATTTATCTCTCTTCTATCCCTGGCCAGACACCTGGACCTCTATAGCTCTTTATAGAATAAGGTGAATAGGATACTCCCTTGCCAAATGTACCAAAAATGAACAGCTTGTACATAACTCGTTAATGGAGATAAGACCATTTGTCTAGGGTTTATGGTTTGTGGGGTAAAGAAACAAAATTGAAATTTTTCTAAAATAAAAAATGTTGAGAAATAAATAGACCAGTGAAACTTAATCCCATTATTTAAAAAATCAGTGGGATTAGTTCAGTGGTCTCTTACAGGTCTTCATTACAGATCTGTAAAAACATGGCCACAGACAGCCTCACTGAAAACTGAGATAAGGCATTTAAAATTACTGTAGAATATCACCAGCCCAGGTTGGATGCAGGATATAGGAAGCTTGGGGCTGGTGCACTGGGATGACCCAGAGGATGGTATGGGGAGGAAGGTGGGAGAGGCTTTTAGGATGGGGAACATGTGTACACCCATGGCAGACGCATGTTGATGTATGGCAAAACCAATACAATATTATAAAGTAAAAAATAAAAAATAAAAAAATTGAAGAAAAAAAAAAAAAGAATAGAGGAAAGAAAGCACTGTTTGAGTTAGTAGGATGGGCTGGGCAGGGAGAGATCAGTATAGTCAGACTTCCCAGGGGATACAGAGACCCTGGTTCTATTATTGACTCACTTTTGGGTCTCTCAGTTTCATGGTTTGTCAACTGGAAAAAAAGAATTGACAGCTATTTATAGCGTTATAAGGACATAATACACATGAGTATTTTGCTGTAAACTGAAATGTACACTGTAAGTGTCAATAATTAAAGGCAAATTATATCCAGAACACCAGGAGTGATTATAAATGGCATTCATATTGGCCATTTCCTTTAATCATTACTCACAAGCATACAGGTGCTGGATATTGGTATTCAGATTTCTAAATGTTTGTTTAGGGTTTAATCATTTGGGAGAAATTTGGGCTCCAAAATCACTGCAGATGGTGACTGCAGCCATGAAATTAAGATGCTTACTCCTTGGAAGAAAAGTTATGACCAACCTATATAGCATGTTGAAAAGCAGAGACATTACTTTGCCAACAAAGGTCAGTCTAGTCAAGGCTATGGTTTTTCCTGTGGTCATGTATGGATGTGAGAGTCGGACTGTGAAGAAAGCTGAGTGTCGAAGAATTGATGCTTTTGAAGTGGGGTCTTGGAGAAGACTCTTGAGAGTCCCTTGGACTGCAAGGAGATTCAACCAGTCCATTCTGAAGGAGATCCAACCAGTCCATTCTGAAGGAGATCAGCCCTGGAATTTCTTTGGAAGGAATGATGCTAAAGCTGAAACTCCAGTACTTTGGCCACTTTATGCGAAGAGTTGACTCATTGGAAAAGACTCTGATGCTGAGAGGGATTAGGGGCAGGAGGAGAAAGGGACGACAGAGGATAAGATGGCTGGATGGCATCACTGACTCGATGGACGTGAGTCTGAGTGAACTCTGGGAGTTGGTGATGGACAGGGAGGCCTGGTGTGCTTCGATTCATGGGGTCGCAAAGAGTCGGACACGACTGAGCAAATGAACTGAACTGAACTGAACTGAACTGAAGAGACAGGAAAAAAGTTGAAAAGAAAAAATCCTGTCCTGACTTAATCCTGTCCTTACTTTATTTTTATGCAACACAAGATGGTATTATTTTTAGGGTTATTATTCAGACATGGATTAACAAAAGCAAATTTGTTTTATTTGTGCTAAACATACAGGTAAAATCACAAATCCTGAGTTGATTATGAACTTGGACATAGACTGAATATGAAAGACATCTGGACTCAGATTTAGCAGACATTAGAAAGGTAATGGCACCCCACTCTAGTATTCTTGCCTGAAAAATCCCATGGACGGAAGGGCCTGGAAGTCCACAGTCCATGGAGCTGCTGAGGGTCGGACACGACTGAGTGACTTCACTTTCACTTTTCACTTTCATGCATTGGAGAAGGAAATGGCAACCCACTCCAGTGTTCTTGCCTGGAGAATCCCAGGGACAGGGAAGCCTGGTGGGCTGCTGTCTATGGGGTTGCAGAGTCGGACACGACTGAAGCGACTTAACAGCAGCAGCAGAAGCATTTAACCTTGAAAATTTGATCTTGAAATATCATCCTAAATTCTCAGAGCTAAGGGAAATAAAGTTATACACTTGGATTATCCACACAATATGATTATGTGCAGAGCTGTCATTGCAACTAGGTTAGTCATATATAGGAAAGTCAGTCATGATATTGCATCTACAGAAAAACAGAAGAAAACATGAGAATTTTCTTAATTTCTTTTTCTTTTTTAATTCAGTAGTTTTCCTTACTACTAATTACAAGATTCAAGTAATATTCAGAATTGAAGTGACACCCTGTATAGCTCCATATATACAGCAGCTGGCTGGAATCACTGAGATAAACAGATATAGGGATATGAGAAAAGTCTTGAATGTTAGACTTCAATCTATAACCTTTTTATAGCTGGGATAAAATGATATAATCTATGTAAAAATATCTAGCATCATCCTTGACACTTGTTATGCCACTGATTTTGGTACTCTCCCCCATGGTAAAGCATATTTGGAGCCTGTATTATGTGACAGGCAATGCTTTCAGCCCTTCACCAGTATTGGTCTACGTGATATTTATAAAAACCCCATGAATAATATATAATCATTCCCATTTATCTCATGAGGAAATTAAAAAGTACAGAGAGTTTAAGTATTTGCTTAGGGTTACATAGCTAACAGGTAACAAAACTAGAACTCCACCCTAGGCAGCTGGTCTTTGAGCCTATGTGATTTTCATTAAAGAAATATCATTCTTACCTGATTCAAAACTCTTTTATAATTTGATTTTCAGTGAGAAAACAAAAGATGACAGTCGTGCTGGAAATTGCCTAAACAAAATAAATATGATATTCTGTTAATTCATCATCATGCTCATGCTCAGTCATGTTCTACTCTTTGTGACCGCATGGACTGTAGCCCTCCAGGCTCTTCTGTCCTTGGGATTCCCAGGCAAGAATACTGGAGTGGGTTGCCATTTCCTCCTCTAGGGGAACTTCCAGACCCAGGGAGTGAGTCTCCTGCGGCTCCTGCATTGGCAGGCAGGTTCTTTACCACTGAGCCACCAGGGAAGCTCCATTCTATTAATTAGACCCCTGTTATCCTCAACAACCCATATGTCACCATTAAAAAAAATATATATAGCTCCTTTGATAACCCTCACCTGCCTCAAAACACTCAGGTAGGCAAAGAAATCATAGGCTCTTAAAATTATTGCTCATAGGTATTGCACCATATAGTCACATATTTTGCTGTCAACTCTTTCCCTGTCACGGATCCTCATTTTGCTAATGAGGAAAATGAGGTCCAGAGAAATAAATTTATGAAATCATGAATTAAACTGAGCTCTGGAAGCTAAGAGTTGGACATGACTGAGCGACTTCACTTTCATTCACTTTCATGCATTGGAGAAGGAAATGGCAACCCACTCCAGTGTTCTTGCCTGGAGAATCCCAGGGATGGGGGAGCCTGGTGGGCTGCCACCTATGGGGTCGCACAGAGTCAGACACGACTGAAGTGACTTAGCAGCAGCAGCAGCAGCTGGAAGCTTATATCAGCTAAAAGTATTATAGCTCCCCCGAGGGTCAAGAGTCATTAGTCATTTGCTTCGGCATCAAGTCCATATTCCGTGTTCTAATAAATTGCATTTGAAATCCCAGTGCCTTCGCTGTTTGGTCCTCTGAGGACCTCAGACTTTAGTAACTGAATAGATCATGGAACTCCTACTTTTGATAGTGTCTTTAATTTCTCATCCATTTGATTTTTGCTATAGTCTTTGTATCTTTGTACGTGGGAAACAAGACAACCTCCACATCTTTCTTGATTAGCATTTGGCATGGCATCACTTTTCTGTTCCTGGTTTTTATTGCCTATATTCTCGAAACTTTGTTAAGTATTTACTAAATTACTACTTGGCCAGGTTTAGTGCTGGCTATTGGGCAAAGAGTCAGACATGACTGAGTGACTGAATTGAACTGATTGGGCATGAGTGAACCAGGTTAATATAGCCCACATCCTCTAGAGCTTACAGTCTAATAGGATACATAGACAATTAAACAGGAGGTTATAGCCTGGAGTGGTAAATCTGTGATGAAGTGTTTGGATCCACATGAAGTGGAGTCAGGAAAATCATAGAGGAGCAAATCTCTGATCTGAGACATAAAGCAATTATCCAAGTTCTGCAAAGAGCAGAGACAGACCTGTTTCATTCATCTAAACATCCTTAATACAGTGCCTGTATATAGTTCAAATTCAACAAATATTTTTGAATGAAGAGATGTATGCAAAGTGAAGAGATTGATAGAAACTCCTTCCTTGACCAAACTTTAGTCAGGAGCCCTCTCATTTTGATCTTCAGACTCCTTGGAAAAGATCCTGATGCTGGGAAAGATTGAAGGCAACAGGAGAAGAGGGTGACAGAGGATAAAATGGTTAGATAACATCACCAGCTTTGTGTTGTGCTGTGCTCAGTTGCTCAGCCATGTCCAACTCTTTGTGACCCCATGGATGTGACTTTGAGCAAATTTAGGGAGACAGTGGAAGACAGAGAAGCCTTGTGTGATACAGTCCATGGGGTCACAAAGGGTCAAATATGACTTAGTGACTGAATGACAACAATAACCTATCCTTAGCCTCCTAAGCCCAGTTTTAGTGGAGAATCTACTAAGCCAGAGTATTGACAACATCCCACCATTGGTATCTGATCACTTGGCCCAACTTTATCAAGAATCCTTTATCAAGAATCCTCTATCTCTGATAGATTTATTCTTAGTAACTTTGTATCCATTGGCCCCCCTTTCTGCTCATTGGCTATAAATCCCCAACTGTCTTTACTGTATTTGGAGTTTGTTCTTAGTCTCCTGAAATTATGTGCAAAACTATGTATGTGTTTAGTATTACAGATATTTCTTTTACCTGGGAAAAAGTTTTATATTGTTAATTACATTCTCCAGGTATCTGTAACCTTAAAAAATACTACAAACCACACCATACTTATTTCATGTAGAATATATCGATCTGTATGGTTTCAAGTTGATAGCTCCCAAATGTATTTATCATATTCAAACTTTCTTCTAGATTCTGTATTTTTGTCTGCCACATTAAGATTCAAACTCCACACCCTTAACCCTTTCATCTCTACTACCCAACTCCTATTCAATTTTTTTTCCTCTTTTTTTTCCCCTTGGAATAAACTTTTGAAAGTCTTCTCTACCCTTTGTAGCAACTCTACAATTAAATACCAAAAGTGTTTTTTTTTTCTGAAAATGCTATGTGTTGTCAATTTTTTCCTAGTCTGATTCTGAACCACATTAACTTTGTAGTGAAATTTCCACAAAAGCTTCTTAACTGTTCTCCTATCCTCTGGCTCTTTTGTTTTTCAGTTAGTCTATCCTTTATGGCATTGCTATATTTTATCTTTGGTGGGTTGCTCCCATACTCCCAACTCCATATCATTTATTGGCTGAAACCCTTTACCCATTATGAAAGGTCCTTTGACAACACTTTATTTTTCTGTGTATTTGTTACACTCTGTGATCAAGGGTAAGAACAATTGTCTTGACAGTTCCTCTTCTTCCCAACAAATTGCTCAGTCTGGGCTCCAAGTAGTCTAAGCATAGTCTCCTTTTATTTCTTGAGAATGTCCTTCCACTCTCTTTCGTGCCTATCTAAATCCTGGCCATTTTTCATGTTTTAGTTCAAGTTCCGCTTATTTCAAATGGGACTTCCCTAATAAAAATTACTTTTCACTGACAGTTCTCTATTTTAACTTCTTACTGCACAGATTGTTAGTTTGTCCATGTGAGTGTGTGTGTGAGTGTGTGAGTGTGTGTGTGTGTGTGTGCGTGTGTGTGTGAGTGTGTGTGTGTGTGTGTGTGCGTGTGTGTGTGAGTGTGTGTGTGTGTGTGTGTGTGTGTGTGTGTGTGTGTGCGCGTGCATGTGTGGGCACATATACATGTGCACTGTTTTGTCTTCCCAGGCATATGGCAGGAGCAGGACTTGTCGCACCCTTTCCACCACCAGACCATTTTAAAAATGTAAAATATATGTAATAAATTATAAGCAATTTTAGCCATACATTAGGTAGAATTTTAAATCTAAATTCTTAATTACTTTTGAGAGGTGCTGACCAAGGTAACCATGTACACTTCAGTTCTTTAGAGTAGCAGTGTGCTGTTTTTGACAAGCTGTCAATTCCCTCATGTATGAAACTAGATACATAAATCAATAAGGCACTTGTTATTTTCAAATTACATCCTCCTGCAGGGCATTCTTTGTGAATAAGTTCCACACTGAATAAGAAATTACACCATTCCCACTGATTGTGTCATAAGTAGTAAACCTGACTCTGTAGTCTTGAATATTATTATTTCTACAAAGACCAGGGTATGGGCTTGAGGCTTTGTAAGGGTGTTTGCCATCTCAACATTTTTTTAATAGTTCTGCAGAGATACACTGTCACACATACATTGAAGGTTTTGAATATTATTTTTCTCCCTGAAATTTGTATGCAAAATATACCTGTGGCTAAATGAAACAAATAAACTACATATGCTGTTTTCCCACTTTCTGATCCAAAAAAAGTGACTAAGCTGAATTTTAACCTTAACAACATCTTACCTCAGAGAAATAATTATAGAAACAGTTTAAGCAGTCATTTCAGAATGTCCTAGAGAAAGAAAACAATGAGACAAAGTGGAATAGTAATAATAAATATTTATTCATTATTATATTCTTGGCTTCGGTGCATGCTTGCTATCAGCTTTTTGTTCTCCAATTCCAAAGTGAAATACCTGGTGAGCTCATAGAAATAGAATATTGGAGCTTTATGGGACTTTAGAGATTAACTAGTCCAACCACCTAATATTATAGGAAAGGACACTAAAGTGAGGAAATGGCAGTTAAGTTGTCTAAAGTCACAGAAGAGTTTAAAAGCAGTTTAACTGGGGTTAAAAACACAGTTTTCATGCCCTTCCCCAACTAGCAATTCCATTTTAATCCTTGCTAATGTGAAAGGATGAAATTTGCAAATTTGTGTTGAGGTCTGATCTCAAATCAATGAAGTCTACTTATACAACCTGTGATAAAGTTCTAAGTATTATAATGGTGTCACACTCAATGAATTGTGAGGGATGGAGGGTCAAATACCCGTGATGCCTACAGCTAGCAGAGCTTCTTCTCTTTTGCTCTGACTGCTCTGGAGCTGGCTGACCATGTTGATGCCCTTGAATAACGAATATTATATAAACCTCATTCTGAGTTTCTTCTTTTGGAAAGAGGTTACTCAACTAGGAAAATTGTGTAATATTGTGTCACTGCAGACTATATTTTATGTTTAATAATCCTACATAAAGGTAAGCTGATTTGTAGGGTATTTCTGAATCACATTAGACAAAGGTATTCTAAGTCCCATCAGTGAATTCTCCTGCTAGTTTATTAATTTCAGCAAGCAAATAGGTATTGTTGGCAAGCACAGTCAGCTAATATTCACACTGACAATTTGGTAGGTTTAAGTTATAGTACTTATTACATACTCACTGTGGTTTGTAGCTATGACTGATAAGTTATGCCGTTGAAAATCATACTTTCTTGTTTGTTCCAAGAGTAAAATGTCTGAAAAATGCAAGAATGAATTAACCAAATGTTGAGGCCTATTTAAAATATGGAATTTGACAAAACACTCTTTCCTCTCGTATAATTTGGTCCTTATAGTAATCCTGCTAGGCAATAATAGGTACTATTGTCCTATTCATCAAGAAGTATATTCAGAATTGGATGAATGAAGGAATTTGCCTAAGGTTTCATAGCTGTTAAGCATTCACTTTGACTCCATCCCAGGCATTCTAACTTCAAATTTAGCACTTCAAACACAAGTACACACAACTTAGTTTCATTTTATATATATATATATATATATATAGAGAGAGAGAGAGAGAGAGAGAGAGTACTAACATGTATGCACACATATAGATTAATACATGTATATATAATTAGATGAGTACTCTATATTATTAATGTTTTATTCACATTGGTAGGACTTCATATATATATATATATGGGCTTCCCTGATAGCTCAGTTGGTAAAGAATCCACCTGCAATGTGGGACACCAGAATGCAAAATCTGCCCATATCTAAAAACTGCTGCTCTTCAAAACAAACATCCTGAATTGAATTAATCTGGTACATCCAGGAGTAATAGAAACAGTTTTAGTTTCCAGTCAGTCCAAATACTGAAACATTTTTCAAGTGCTTTCTTTAACTTTATGTTTATCTTGCACAGCTTAGGTCCATAGTCAATTTGCATTAACACAGAGCATTGCGATTAGGTTGTTTTCATATGGCTCTGATTCAGAAGTCAAAAACATTATCATATGTAGCCATCAAATGCATTTTATATTGGATCAGTTCAGTTCAGTTCGTTTGCTCATTTGTGTCCAACTCTTTGCAACCCCATGGACTGCAGCACTCCAGGCTTCCCTGTCCATCACCAACTCTTGGAGCTTGCTCAAACTCATCTCCATCGACTCAGTGATGCCATCCAACCATCTCATCCTCTGTCATCCCCTTCTGCTCATGCTTTCAATCTTTCCCAGCATCAAGGTCATTTCCAATGAGTCAGTTCTTTGCATCAGGTAGCCAAAGGATTGGAGTGTCAGCCTCAGCATCAGTTCTTCCTATGAATATTCAGGACTGATTTCCTTTAGGATTGACTAGTTGGATCTCCTTGCAGTCCAAGGGACTCTCAAGAGTCTTCTCCAACACCACAGTTCAAAAGCATCAATTCTTTGGTGCTCAGCTTTCTTTATTTTTTTCTTTATTTTCTTTACATATATATTTCTTTATATTGGATATCTAATGTTGGAGAAGACTCTTGAGAGTCCCTTGGACTGCAAGGAGATCCAACCAGTCCATTCTGAAGGACATCAGCTCTGGGATTTCTTTGGAAGGACTGATGCTAAAGCTGAAACTCCAATAATTTGGCCACCTCATGCGAAGAGCTGACTCATTGGAAAAGACCCTGATGCTGGGAGGAATTGGGGGCAGGAGGAGAAGGGGATGAGAGAGGATGAGATAGCTGGATGGTATCACTGACTCGATGGACATGAGTTTGGGTGAGCTCCGGGTGTTGATGATGGACAGGGAGGCCTGGCGTGCTGCAATTCATGGAGTCACAAAGTCGGACATGACTGAGTGACTGAACTGAACTGAAGTTAATTCTATTATTAATTTTTTGCTGCTGCTGCTTCTAAGTCGCTTCAGTTGTGTCCGACTCTGTGCGACCCCATAGACAGCAGCTCACAAGGCTCCCCCGTCCCTGGGATTCTCCAGTCAAGAACACTGGAGTGGGTTGCCATTTCCTTTTCCAATGCATGAAAGTGAAAAGTGAAAGTGAAGACGTTCAGTCATGTCCGACTCTTAGCAACCCCATGGACTGCAGCCCACCAGGCTCCTCCGCCCATGGGATTTTCCAGGCAAGAGTACTGGAGTGGGTTGCCATTTCCTTCTCTGATTAATATTTTTGAGGAACTGCTATAGTATTTTTCCATAGCGGCTGCTCCATTTTACATTCCCTCAGCAGTGAGAAGGGTTCATATTTCTCCACATTCTTGCCAGCACTTGCTATTTCATATCCATTTTGTCATTTTTTCACAATAGCTAAGGAATATGGAAACAAAGGTCTATTGATAGGTGAATAGATTAAGAAAATGTGGTATATACATATGATGGAATGTTGTTTATCCTTAAAAGGAAGAAAATCCTATCATTTGGAACAGCATCAATAGATATGGAAGAGACTATGCTAAAGGAAATGTAAGTCACAAGGGATAAATACATCATGATTCCATTTATATGAGGTATCTAAAATAGTCACATTCATAGAAGCAGAGAATAGAATGGTGGTTACCATTGGATGAAGGGAAGAAAGAAATGGGGAATTGTTCACTGGGTATAAAGCTACAGTTATATGAAGTAAATAGATTCAAGGTATCAGTTGCACAACATTGTGCCTGTGGTTAATTGTATGATGCTATGCACTTAAAAACTTAATAAGGTAGATCTTATGTGGTGTTCTTACCAAAAAAGAAGTAGCAGCAGCAGGAAGGGGACATAAATATTTTGGAGATGGTGGATATGTTTATAACCCTGATTGTGGTGTGGTGATGTATGCATATGTCCAAAATCATAAAAAATGTATACATTAAGTGAAGTAAGCTATAAGGATACATTGTATATTGGGAACATAGTCAATATTTTATAACTGTAAATGGAATATAACTTTTACAATTGTGAATCACTATGTCATATACCTGTAACTTACACAGTATTGTATAGCAACTATATTTCAATAAAAACATGCAAAAACCACACATTAAAAATATACATTTTTAAATTGAAGTGTAGTTGATTTACAGTCAAATGTATAGCACAGTGATTCAATGTTTTTATAGATTATATTCCATTTAAAAGTATTACAAAATAATGGCTATATTTCCCTATGCTGTACAAAATATTCTTGTTGCTTATTTATTTTATATATAGTAGCCGGTGTCTCTTAATCTCATACTCTTATCTCATCCTTTCCACTTCTCTCTCCCCACAGATAGCAGTTAGTTTGTTCTCTATATCTGTGAGTTGTTTTTGTTTTGTTACATACATTTGTTTATTTTTTTAGATTCCATGTATGTGATAAGATAGTATATTTGTCTTTTTCTGTCAGACTTATTTTACTAAGCATAACACTTCCATCCACATTGCTGCAAATAGCAGAATTTTATTTCTAATGACTGAATAATATTCATTGCATATTTTATATCTATATATGTTGTTGTTTTGTCACTACATCATGTCCAACTCCAGCTACCCCATGGACTGCAGCCTACCAGGCTCCTCTGTCCACTGGGATTTCCAAAGCAAGAATACTGGAGTGCATTGGCATTTCCTTCTCCAGGGAATCTTCCCAATGTCCCATTTGTATATTTTTGCTTGTATTTCTTTTGCCTTAGGAGACAGACCCAAAAATATATTGCTACAATTTATGTCAAAAAGTGTGATGCTATCTTCTAGTAGTTTTATGATTTCTGGTCTTAAATTTAAGTCTTTAACCTATTTTGAGTTTATTTTTGTATATGGTGTGAAGAAATTTTCTTATCTCATTCTTTTGCATGAGGCTGTCCAATATCCTAGGATAATTTATTGAAGAGATTGTCTTTTCTCCATTATATATTCTTGCCTCCTTTGTCATAGAGCAATTGACCATAAGTGCATGGGTTTATCTCTGGGCTTCTTATTCTGTTCCACTTATCTATGTATCTGTCTTTGTGGCAGTACCATGCCATTTTGATTACTTTAGTTTTGTAGTATAGTTTGAAATCAAGAAGCATGATACCTCCTGATTTGTTCTTTTTTTCTCAGGATAACTTTGGTGGTTCAAGGTCTTTGTGGTTCCATACAAATATTAGGATTATTTGTTCTAGTTCTGTGAAAAATGTCTCAGAGATTGCATTATATCTATAGATTGTTTTGTGTAGTATGAACATTTTAGCAATGCTAATTCTCCCAATCCAAGAACACAGGATCTTTCCATATCTTTGTATGATTTTCAAATTCCTTCATAAATGTTTTATAGTTTTCCAAGTATTGGGCTTTCACCTCCTTAATTAAGTTTATTCCTAGGTACTTTACTTTTTGATGTGATTATAAAAGAAATGTTTTCTTGATTTCTCTTTCTGGTAGTTCATTATTAATACACAGAAAAGCAACATATTTCTGTATATTAGTCTTGTATCCTGCAACTTTACTAAATTCATTTATTCTAAAAATATTTTGGCATAGAATTTAAGGTGTCCTATGTGAGAGTTGGACTGTGAAGAAAGCTGAGTGCCAAAGAATTGATGCTTTTGAACTGTGGTGTTGGAGAAGACTCTTGAGTGTCACCTGGACTGCAAGGTGATCCAACCAGTCCATTCTGAAGGAGATCAGCCCTGGGATTTCTTTGGAAGGAATGATGCTAAAGTTGAAACTCCAGTACTTTGACCACCTCATGCGAAGAGTTGACTCAATGGAAAAGACTCTGATGTTGGGAGGGATTGGAGCAGGAGGAGAAGGGGATGACAGAGGATGAGATGGCTGGATGGCATCACTGACTCGATAGATGTGAGTCTGAGTGAACTCCGGGAGTTGGTGATGGACAGGGAGGCCTGGCGCGCTGCGATTCATGGGGTCGCAAAGAGTCCGATACAACTGAGCGACTGAACTTAACTGATATATAGTATCATGTCATCTGCCGACAGTGACTATTTTACTTCTTCTCTGTCTCTGAAAGTGAAAGTGAAGTCGCTCAGTCGTGTCCAACTCTTAGCGAGACCATGGACTGCAGCCTACCAGGCTCCTCCATCCATGGAATTTTCCAAGCGAGAGTACTGGAGTTGGGTGCCATTGCCTTCTCTGTCTCTGAACTGAACCATTATGTGACACTTTCAGTGAAGTATGTGCTCTTCAGTTCACCTGGCCAATGAAGCTCATGATAATGTGCCGTTACAGTTTCCAGGTGAACCTTGAGTTTCTAATCCTTGTTCCAAAGTTTTTATCTGTATATACACAGGATTTTTCAGTCTTATTTTATCTTCCCATTTGCCTTAATTTAAGACTTCAACATTTGTTCCTTGTTCTAGTTAGGAAAATGATTTTCTTGCCTCTTATAGCATATGGTAGCTAGCTTTCAAGTTCTGTAGCTTTCAAGGTCTACTCCTGCTTCTAGAAGTAGCTGTTTGTGTAACTACAGTGGAGGTAGGAGTAGTTGCTCATTTTCTTATAAACATTTAAAATTACTTTTCAAGGTCAGGTGGCACCATGGCTATTATTAAGTTGGTGAGACAGAGAAAGAAGGTTCACAACTGCCTGTGCTGTTCTTTGCCAATTTGGGCCCCTGGCTTTTTTACTGCCCTGCAGCTGAACTGTGCCAGCGAGAACCATGCCTCTCTTCTCACTCTCATCTGGAACCAATAAGTCTTCAGCAAGATTTTCTCTCTGCTTCTAATACCTTTCCCTTTCTATCTCCTCTGTCATTTGTGTCTATACCTCAAACCTAGGTAAGATCAGTAAAAAGATGTTTCAAGCTTTTAAATGTTTTTCTTATCAATGAGTTTGTATAGTATTTCAATTTCACAAATGATCTAGGAATGTCTTTCCATGGAAATGATCTTAGATGTTGAACTGAAAGTATAAAATATATGCTAATGCTGAAAGAAAGGGCAAAAGGGACATTACACAAAGAAATATTTTATGGCCAATATAATAGCATATCAAGCCACTTCTAGAATAACTAAGCATTGCTTATAAAAAACATAAAAGGTCAAATATCATATCTCATAATGCAGAAAGAAATCCATTCAATTTTAAAGTTGTTTCTGCACTATCCAAAGTTACTTGGAGGACAAAATAACTGGGGCTAATAGACCTTAATATGTCACTTGCTTATGTGGATGATCAAAATAGAAATTTAAAGGAATAAGGCAGATAATTCAAGGCTACCATGACATGTCATCAATCTCTGAAATGATTTTGTATCCAGCTTATCCTAATGCCATGATGATTTTTTTTTGTTTCAACCCTGCATATTTTTCCACCAAAGAACCAAAATTCAGTTTCTCTATTATTTTAACTGTGCAATAATCCTCATCATAACTAATGAAACCCTATTCAGCATTGACGCTTTTAAAATCAATACAAAAGATGAGGCTTACTGGAGTCTGGAGGCAGGCAGGAGGCTTATCCTGATATGCAGCTAAAGGCTTGACTTCTGTTAACTGGTTTCACCTCTCCTTTAAGAAAACACTTCCTCATTTAGGGCTTTCAAATAACCAGCATTCTGAGCCAATACCAATTCTCTCTTCATATTAAATTCAATTCTTTTATGCTTTATCATTTCATTCTACCCTCACTTTTACTTCAGGTTGTTATACTGTTCAAGATGATGGCAACTAACCATAAGTGAGCAAGATGCCAAAAAGGAAGCATCTGTTATTTTCAAAGCTCTTGTTAGTAATACAATGCTATTGGTCTTAATAGTTACCTCACTTTCATAACAACAATAAAACAAGAACACAGAAAAAGAAGAGATAAAACAAACAAAAAACTAGAAAAAAAAGCAATGGTTTCTTCCATAACCAAAACATTAAGATTCTGACTAGAATTAAAGATGCTCTGGGCCCCAGCTGTTTTGACAATTTTATCATTTAAATGAATTGATGTAGTATGTAAAGGTCCTATAGTAAAATAGTATAAAAACCCTTGCATGTGCTGTTGCCTTTGTCAGGAAAGCTCTTCCCTAGATTCCTCTGCTCTGCTCTTTTGTTAAGTCTTCAGATAATTTTTAAAAATATTTGTGCCAATTGTCTTAAAGCAGCACAACAGTTTCCTTACAGTGCTTTGTTTTTGACCATATCATTGTTACTGACAACGCACTATACCTTTATTTACAGATTATCTACTTCACTAGAATACTCTTGCCTGGAAAATCCCATGGACTGAGGAGCCTGGAAGGCTGCAGTCCATGGGGTCGCTGAGGGTTGGACACGACTGAGCGACTTCACTTTCACTTTTCATCTTCATGCATTGGAGAAGGAAATGGCAACCCACTCCAGTGTTCTTGCCTGGAGAATCCCAGGGATGGGGGAGCCTGGTGGGCTGCCGTCTATGGGGTCGCACAGAGTGGGACACGAGTCAAGTGACGTAGCAGCAGCAGCAGAATATGAGTTTAAAGATGGGTAGGGATTTCTTTTGTTTTGTTCACTGCTGTATCCTCATAGCCTAAGACAGGGGCCTGACACAAAGCACGTTCTCAATAATTATTTGTTGAGTTAATTAACAAAATATGGACTCTTGAAAAATAATTATTTTATTTAAAACTATGCATGATATAATTATAACATCATAATGAATATCCAATCTAACACCTATCTTAAATTCCAAAACAGATTTGTATCAGTATACACTCTTCAGTTCATCAGATACATTTGCACAAGTATCTAGTTATTAAAAAAGATCAATATAACCTAGTTAAGCCAAGCAATTAAAATGAAATAAAAATCCAAACAGCACCATTTATCTGACTTCAGTGTTCTGTTTACTTCAAATACATATGTATCTTTTTAAAAAATTAAAGTTTTTTTTTTCTCCTTTTCATGACAAAGAAATGGAGTCATGAGATCAACAGAACACAAGTGATTTTAAAGCAGAAGGTGATCAGTTTGCATTAGCATAAAATCCCACTTATACTTTTACCCTTTTTTCTACATGAGGATCTGTAATTATTATATAGAATATCTAAAGTTGGTATATTTGATGACACTGAGAACACTTGAAAATTTTTATTATCTACAGAATCAGAATATTTTATTTGCATTTAAAAGCATGTACATTTTCTTTCAACAATTGGATCATTTAAGATGTAAAAGCTGTGCTTGCTTTTGCAACATATAGAGTAAGATGTAAATGCTAATTTATTTATTTCATAGTGTTCAAAGTAGCTCTGAAACAAAAGTTACAGTTTGATTTTTGAATCTAATTAATCGAACACTTGCCATATGCCATCTATTCTGCTATCTCTGGGACATCTAAGGTCACCAAAGACAGTGGTTGCTGAAAGGATTGCACAGAACAGTAGAAAAGATGACTTCTTTGTTTACGCACACATTTATTCATATATATATATATATACCTTGCACCAAAAATGATTTAATGTAAACTACAAAAGTTTATACACTATAAAGCATTCTGAGTTATAAGCTGGTAAAAAAGATAAGGATAAATAAGGATAGGCCAATGAAATATGGCCAGAGATAGGTTATTGCATAGAATGCAGACTATGGAACAGTATATACTTCTGAGGAGCATCTATGAATTGATGAGGACAATTCAACGTTCACTAAAGGTAACACTGGAAGTAAGCACACAGTACAGTTTTAACAGTTAAGGTAGTGGATAACGTTAAATATTTCTTTGGAGATCTTGATTGAGTCAGAGAAGGTGTCCTAGAATAAATGGTATTTACCCTAAGTTCCTGAGGAAGAGTAATAATTGTTCAGACAGATTGAGTTGGGTGTTTCAGAACTCTAGGCAAAGAGAAAAGTGTGTGGCATGTGCAAAATTATGGAAGCATGCATAATTAAAACAGCAAGAGACATTTGGGAAATTACAAGCATAAAGATGAAATGGGAGAACAAGTGATGATGGTAAGCTGGGAGGCTGGCCTCTGGCCAGTTCTTGTGCAATACAAGGTTGATATCAGACAGGAAAACATAGGTGATTGTGTATGACAGTGAACACATTTTTGGATGGTGGCTTAATTGTGTTTTGGGGAGAAGATATTGTGAATCTTTCAACTTTTAAATATGCCATAATGTTTATTCTTAGCCAAGAGGTGTGCTGTTGGTCTCAATCACCCGCGGATAACCTGAAGCCATTCTCAGAGCAGAGGTGCATCCTCTTATTATCTCTGTATCATGAAGTGATCCTCCAAATGCAGGTTCTTCAGAACTAAAATGATGCAGACAAAGACAGTGGGGATTTACAGAATCCTAGTCTTACATGCGGAGAAGGCAATGGCACCCCACTCCAGTACTCTTGCCTGGAAAATCCCATGGACGGAGGAGCCTAGGGGGCTACAGTCCATGGGGTTGCTAAGAGTCGGACAGGACTGAGAGACTTCACTTTCATGCATTGGAGAAGGAAATGGCAACCCACTCCAGTGTTATTGCCTGGAGAATCCCAGGAACGGGGAAGCCTGGTGAGCTGCCGTCTATGGGATTGCACAGAGTCGGACACGACTGAAGCGACTTAGCAGCAGCAGCAACAGTCTTACATGGCTGCTTTAAATATTTTTTCAGCAGTAATATTTCAAAAAGATGCTACTTCACTGAATAATTATAACATCTTATTTTCCCCCCAATGAAATATATCTCATTTCAGACAGGAACAGGTAATGATTTTAAAAGGACAGAGATCTGGTGCAACACAATGTTTTTAATTTTATTCTTTGTTTCCTGCATCTCACAACTATTCCTTTTTTGGAGCATGATCTTCACCCTCAGTGAACCTTTCCCCCTATACAGGCACTATTACAAGCTAAGTATTTCCCCATACTTTGGTTTCTCACCCCATGGCTAACAGTGCAAGCCTCTAAGCACTACTCTGATTGTATCACTAGCCCTGTTCACATGACTCACTTTTGCTTATTGGAGAGTTCTAGCTGAGTAGGTGGGCATTTGCAGTCCTCCACTATCTGCAACATACATAAACCAGGTGCTTAGGTTAGTTCAGTTCAATTGATCAGTCACATCCAATTCTTTGTGACCCCGTGGACTGCCGCACACCAGGCTTCCCTGTCCATCACCAACTCCCAGAGCTTGCTTAAAATCATGTACATGAAGTCAATGGTGCCATCCAACCATTTCATCCTCTGTTGTCCCCTTCTCCTCCTGCATTCAATCTTTCCCAGCATCAAGGTCTTTTCCAGTGAGTCAGTTGTTTGCATCAGCTGGCCAAAGTATTGGAGCTTCAGCTTCAGCATCAGTCCTTCCAATGAATATTCAGGACTGATTTCCTTTAGGATTGACTGGTTGGATCTCCTTGCAGTCCAAGAGACTCTCGGAGTCTTCTCCAATACCACACTTCAAAGCATCGATTCTTTGGCACTCAGCTTTCTCTATGGTCCAAATCCCACATCCATACATGACTATTGGAAAAACCATAGCTCTGACTAGATGGACCTTTGTTGGCAAAGTAATGTCTCTGTTTTTTAATATGCTGTCTAGGTTTGTCATAGCTTTTCTTCCAAGGGGCAAGCGTCTTTTAATTTTATGGCTGCAGTCACCATCTGCAGTGATTTTGAAGCCCAAGAAAAGAAAGTCTGTCACTGTTTCCATTGTTTCCCCATCTATTTGCCATGAGGTGGTGGGACCAGATACCATGATCTTTGTTTTCTGAATGTTGAGTTTTAAGCCAGCTTTTTCACTCTGCTCTGACACCTTCATCAAGAGACTCTAGTTCCTCTTCACTTTCTCCCATAAAGATGGTATCATCTGCATATCTGTGGTTATTGGTATTTCTCACTGCAATCTTGATCCCAACTTGTACTTCATCTATCCAGCATTTCTCATGATGTACCCTGTGTATAAGTTAAATAAACAGGGTGACAATACACAGCCTTGACGTACTTCTTTCCCAATTTGGAAGCAGTCTTTTGTTCCATGTACAGGGGGCAGGTAAGGTGGTCTGGTATTCGCATCTCTTGAAGAATTTTTCACAGTTTGTTGTAATCCACACAGTCAAGGCTTTGTCATAGTCAATATCCTAGTCTATATTCATGCTCATGAGAAGTTTTTCTTCCATACATAATTATTTTTCTCCCCTTTGTCATAACTCCCAACACACACACATCCCATCTCTACACAATGAAATTCTGAACATTCTTCTAGGTCCGGTTCAAATGTTATCTTTTCTTCATAATGTCATTTGTCCTAACTGCTGTTGAACCAAAACCTCCATCCTTTTTGGCCCAATAGCAGTTTATTTCTCTTTTCTAATTTGTAGTATTGTGTACTGTTTTTACTTACTAGACTCTGTTTTTTGGGTAGACAGAAAAATTATTTTTCCCTCTTTGTTTTTTTGCATTTTAACCCCCATTCTCACCCTAAACCTCACAGACCTTGGCCTAGTACTCTGTATGTTGTGTTTCTGTGTATGTGTTTGTATGTATATACACACATTTTAAAAAAATTGTTTAAGGATTTACCTCTTTTAGTCAGTTAATACATCCATCACATATTTTCACATATTTATTGTTTTGTATTTCTGGTGAGAACTTTTAAATTATAATAGTATTCCCTTATGTATATATAAAATCTATGTATTTTATATTAAATATGTATGTGTTTTTATTTCATATATATATATACATCTTTACCCTCTCATCTGTTGACAGACCCTTAAGTTGCTTCTATGTCTTGGCTATATTGCAAATATTGCTGCACTAAGCATGGGAATAGAGATACCTTTTGATATGTTTTAATTTCCTTTGGATATATATCCAGAAGTGGAATTGCTGGATCACATGGTAATTTTTTTTTTAATATTTTGAGAAACCTTCATACTATTTTCCATGGTAGCTGCATTAGTTTACATACCTACAAGCAGTGCCCAAGGATTCCCTTTTTTCCAGTCATGGCCGACACTTGCTTATCTCTGTTTTTTTGACGATAGCAGGTGTGAGGTGGTATCTCATTGTGGCTTTGATTTGCATCTTTAGTGATGTTGATCTTTAGTGATGTCGGTCACTTTTTCATGTACTTATTGGCCATTTGTATGCCTTCTTTGGAAAAATGTCTTTTTGGTTCCTTTGTCCATTTTTAAATCAGATCTTTTTTATTTTTTGCTATTTAGTTGAATATACCTTTTATACATTTTGGTTATTAATTCCTTATCAGATATATTATTTCAAATTTTTATTTCATTCTGAAGTTGCCTTTTCATTTTGCTGAGAAGTTTCTTTGTTTACTGAGCCTTTTAGCTTGAAGTAATCCCACTTCTTTAATTTTGCTTTTGTGCCTTTATTTTTGATGTCAAATCCAAAAAATCATTGCCAAGACCAATGTTAAGAATCTTACCTCCTACATTTTCTTCTAGAATTTTTATGTATATTGTGAGTTTTTCATTAAAGTATGGAAAGATGCTAATTCATAAAATAAAACAAAATAGCATCTTTGAAAACAGCTGTTTTGGTGACAGGTAACATGTAAGAGTTGCACTGCATTGCACCAGGGAGATCATTAGGAAGATTCTGAAGGCCCAGCTAAATGACAGTTCAAACAAATTAACCACCTACATGGGGCTATAATGCATTTCATTTCCTGCTGCTGGCCACATGGAAAGAAAATTCCTCACAAGTAAATCAGGCAGCTTGTTGAAATGCTGGAAAAATGTCACGAGGCCCTGGACTGAGGCCACAAAGATCAATTATAATCTCTGTAGGTTTGCTGACATCATCTGTCTTTGTTGTTCACAAAAATGAAAAGCAGATTTCATAATTCTATTATTTGTGTGTACATTACTCTTTATTAGCTAGAGAATACATCAACATCCATTATTTCATTTACTTATATCAACAAATCAGTGAATGAAAAGAGGCTACATTTACTTGTCCCAATTATAAGACAGGGAAGCCGAGCCTTACAATTGTTAAGTAAATTAATAAATATCGCAGAGTTTCTAAGTTGCAAAACTAACTTGGGATGCAGAACTTCTACTTCTAGAAAAGCATTCTCCAACTTAGAATGGGCAGTACATCTCTGATTTTGGAAGAAAAAGATTAGGGATGATTCTTAAAAGATTAGAAATCTCTTACATTCCAATCCAGGTTGAAGTTTTGTTTTTGTTTTTTATTGTTATTTTCTGCCTGTCTTGGAATGTATGATGAATTTATATTGTACCAGTTGAAGTGGGCTATAAATATGTTTTTCAGAATTCGTTTCTATGCCTAGGTCCTAGTTAGTGTAGTTCTCTTGATCATCTTTTGGCTTCTATGACTTCTAGGCCAGGTACAAGTCTGTCTCTTGGTTGAAGAGCATCAGCATATCCTGTAGAATAACTGCAGCCCTGAAGTTGGAGGTTAGGAGACAGTGAGAGGCTAATATGAGATGGAGACCTTTGTCCTCATGAGCTACAGCTTGTCCGTGTCCCTATCAACTTCATATCCATCTTCCCTTCCATGCTGCGTGCTTGCCTGTGAAATTCCAACTGAATCACAGTAATCTTATATTGACTGTTGGACCAACTCCCACAATGGCTTTAGGTCAAATTCTACACTAAATGCTTTATTTGATTGTATATGTACATACATATTGGGTTGATCAAAAAGTTTGGGGTTTTCCATAGCATCTTACAGAAAAACCTGAATGACCTTTTTGGCCAACCCAATATATTATATATAATACAAAGTTGTATATAACTGTGTGTTTATAACTTTATATGTTGCTACTATATGAGGTAGATAAAAAGGAATATGTCTGTAATAATTCAGGGGTATCCCCTTGGATGTTTTTCCATAATTGCATATCCTGTGTTTAAAGTCAATGGAAAAACTTTAATGGCCCAATACAAGCAGGTCTGCTAAAAGTCCATACGCTTCAAGAATGAAAGTGTGGGACATCTTAGCCAGAAAGTAACTGACCAGATGAGGTACTTGCTGAGGATAAAGGGAACATAGGACACATAGTGGGGAAATGTAGCTATAAATACCAGTTATGACTATGAGGCTGGTTGCAGAAATGTGAACTCTATTAGTCATGCATATTTCTTCTTTATTTTGATATGAATTGATTTGTCAAATTGGGATTAAAAAACAGCCCATGAAACAGACACTAAAGAAACTAAAGGAGAGTGTGGTGACAACTGCAGTAACAAATGCCCAGCTGTTGCCCCACACTGACAGGGTGAGCCAGCACCAAGCAGCAGTGTGCGTGAGCCGTACAGTGCCTCATGTCCCTGCACCACCTTCCCAGTGTAACAAATATATGTTATGGCTTGTTTTGCTTCCCTTTCCCACTTCAGTCTCCAGCACAAGACACAAAGACAGCAGCCTTCTTGTTGTTGTCAGTCACTCAGTTGTGTCTGACTCTTTGCAACCCCATGGACTGCAGCACGCCAGGATTTTCTGTCTTTCACCATCTCCTGGAGCTTGCTCAAACTCGTGTCCATTGAGTCAGATATGCCATCCAACCATCTCATCCTGTCGTCCCCTTCTCATCCTGCATTCAATCGTTCCAGCCTCAGGGTCTATTCTAATGTCAACTCTTCACATCAGGTAGCTGAAGTATTGGAAGGACTATATATGGTGCAATTTCTTCTCTTGAAACTGTACTGATTCATAACTCAAAAATATTAGACTTAACATGAGCAGAATTTGGTTCATTATTAGGCAAGGTGCTTTGCTCTGAGGCTGCACTAAATAATGACATTACAATAGCTAAAAGGTATTCTTACCATGTGACAAAACTGTTCAAAGTGCTCTATATTTACCTCTAATTTTAATAAATAGCAATAACCTTGAAAATAGGTACTATTATCGTTCTCATTATACAAGTCAGGCAACTGAGTTATATGAAATTTAATTCCCATCTCCAGTGTTATATAATTGAAGTGGAGTGCCTACATCAGTCTCTCACCAACTACCATTGGAAGCCCAAGAGTTGATCCCCCAAGCACCTGTACTAACCACTATGTTATGTATGGGGCTTCTAGTCCAATCCTTCTGAATAATTTGATCTGATTTCCTTCTGTGTCAGTTAATGGGCTAGAGGAGGGGGAAATGAGATAATGGGTTTGTCTGTGTACTTAAATGAGTTTTAGGCAGTAGGGTGAATTGTTGATAAAAGAAAAGCAAAAGAAGTATAAGGGGAGAAAATCGTTAACAATATTTAGACCTTGAACATGCAGTCACCAGGGAATGAATAAGCCACTTGTGCAGTCATCTAACCTTGTCTCAGTGGAAATCAAACATTTCCTACAGCATACATAATATTTTATCAAACAACAGTCTGGCTTGGTGTGCCAGACATCTGGCAAAAGACACCATGTTCTAACTTTTTCTGACCTTGATCTTGTCAGGATTTTAGAATCATCAATTTTCATTTCATATTTAGTACATTAAAATGATTATATCCTATATTTAAACATACAATCAAATTATTCTCTGTTCTTATGGTAGAATTTAATTTAAGAGGATAATAGTTTCAGTGATCAAATTAACAAGATTTTCCTCATCTAGTATCTTTCAATTTTGTATTGAAAAAATTTATGTAGTGTAATAAAATTGACCATATTAAAGTGAACAATTCAATGGCATTAGCACATTCACAATGTTGGGCCACAACTGCTGCTGCTAAGTCACTTCAGTCGTGTCTGACTCTGTGCGACCCCATAGATGGCAGCCCACCAGGCTTCCCCGTCCCTGGGATTCTCCAGGCAAGAACACTGGAATGGGTTGCCATTTCCTTCTTCAATGCATGAAAGTGAAAAGTGAAAGTGAAGTCGCTCAGTTGTGACCGACCCTCAGCGACCCCATGGATTGCAGCCTACTATCTCTGTCTAATTCTGAAACATTTTATTCACTTCAAAAGGAAAGTGAAAGTGAAAGTCACTCGGTTATGTCCGACTCCTAGCGACCCCATGGACTATACAGTCCATGGAATTCTCCAGGCCAGAATACTGGAGTGGGTAGTCTTTCCCTTCTCCAGGGGACCTTCCCAACCCAGGGATCGAACCCAGATCTCCCACATTGCAGACAGATTCTTTACCAGCTGAGCCACAAGGAAAGCCCTCCAAAAGGAAACCTCGTATCTATTATGCAGAGTAATTATTTATTGTCTTCTATTAAGAAAAATATCTTATGTGGAAATTTCTAGTTGTTTTTTAAAGTCTCTAAAAACTGTCTCTCCTTCTGCATTGGCTTTTTGTCTTTTACTTACTAATACTAGCAGTCTCCCAATCTCTGACAGTTTTTCAATTTGTGTGCAGGTATATATTAATATCTATTATCATAGATATCCATAACATATATGTTATGTTCTGAAGTATGGGACTTGTATTCATGCCCATGTATTTTAATATACTTTAATGTATTCTAATTGATATTTTAGTGGTAAAGAATCCACCTGCAATGCAGGAGATGAGGAGACCTGGGTTTGATCCCTGGGTCAGGAAGACCCCCCCCTGGAGAAGGAAACAGCAACTCACTCCAGTAATCTTGCCTGGAAAATTCCATGGACAGGGGAGCCTGGTGAACTACAGTCCATGGTGTCACAAAGAGTTGGACTCAAATGAGTGACTAAACAACAACAAATTGATATTTCAATATATTCATATATTTACTTATTTAATTTTAATGTAGTCAAACTACCTATCTTTTTCTTTATGTTTTATAATTTCCAATTCCTGTTTTCAAAAATTCCTTCCTATAATGAAATAATAGAAAATATTTTCTTCTAAAATATTAATAAGGCTTACTTTTCAATGCTTTACTCTGAGACATATGTTGTGTACACTATAATGCAGGAAAGTTTTTTACATATGTGGACTCAGTTGATTGAGAATCATTTTTTGATTGCCAGTTCTTTATGTCTGATTTATTATACTATCTCTCTCCTTTACATGTTGCTGTCTGCATGTAGGTTTAGAGAGATGCATAAGTTACCTAGTCTAACTCCCTTACTTAATAGGGACAAACTAACGAGATTCTGCTTTTCAATTTGCTATCTAGGTTGGTCATAACTTTTCTTCCAAGGAGTAAGCATCTTTTAATTTCATGGCTGCAGTCACCACCTGCAGTGATTTTGGAGTCCCCCAAAATAAAGTCTGACACTGTTTCCACTGTTTCCCCAACGTGAGTCTGAGTGAACTCCGGGAGTTGGTGATGGACAGGGAGGCCTGGCGTGTTGCGATTCATAGGGTCGCAAAGAGTTGGACATGACTGAGTGACTGAACTGAACTGAACAAGATTCTGGCCAGAGCATGTAGCATAGTAATGGAAAAGTTATTTTTGTTGATGGACAGAGATTAACCAAATGCCTGGCCAGCAGTCTGATTTTTGTTACCATACTTGCTGTGTATATTTTGTACACAAAAATAATGCCTGGTTTCCTAAAATGTTTTGATAAAATATATATGTAAGATTTGGGTGATGCCGTAAATATACTTAATAAGCACATTAATTCAAAAGAAAACTTAAAATATTTGCCACCACTGCTTTACAGGTATAGGTGAGACAATTTTTGATGCTCTGTAATTTCTTTTAACATTTCAAATAAATACAATGGAGAGCGAAGGATGGTCTCCTATTATATTTGGCCTTGAATGCAACAGTTATGTTTGAAATCTAGTTTCTACTTTTATTAGTATCATGACTATTGAAAAAAATTACTGAATCACAATTTTATCATCTGCATTACCCTTAAATAAGATTGGTTGGAGTATTAGTTGAGATGACACATATCAATAGGACCATGAAGCCAGAAGGGAAAGCTCTTATCCTCTACCATGATAACTGAGTCCTACAAGGAGAAAAATACTCCCTCTTCTTGCCTGGCAAGAGCTAACCAATGAGAGACAGACCCAAGTCAGCCAATTAAAAGCCATGGAGACTTTGCTTACTACAGCCCTCCTGACTTCCTTAGTAAAAGAGTTCTTCTCTCTGTTTTTGTGCATGGTTCACCACGGTTGCAGACCCTGAATTGCAATTCTTTGCTGATCCTGAATGAACTCACTCTTGAGGAAGAAATAATTAGCAGTCTTTTTGTTTTAGATCAGTAATAGTAAGCAATTGCTTTATCACAATTTGTTGAGTAGTATATCTTTTCCCCAGTAATTTATAATGTTCCTATGTCATTTATTTAGCTTCTTTGTTTGTGTGAATTTGTTTTGAGTCACTCTAGTCTGTCCCTTTGGTCCATTTGTCATCTCCTGTACCTATGTCAAATTGTCTTAATAACCACAGCTTTATGGTAACTTATCTCTCAAGATAATAACCCTGATTATTGTCTTAACCACAGCTTGATGGTAACCCTGGCTATGTTTTATTCTGCATTTTCCAAGAAGCAGAGACTACAATAGAAAGCTTATGTAGTACAACCTATTGGGGAGGAGAAATGAGAGACAAGTGGAGTAAGGGAATTCTAGGAGGATGGCTCTTAAGTGTAACTGATTGCTGGACAGTCCTCAGATAAGTAATCTACTTTGAGTCTCAGACTTTGCAGAGGGGGAAAGAAAAACATTTATTCATAAAACATTTATTCTCATGACTTTTCATGTTCTCCGTGATTTGAGACTGACCAGAGTTCGATGACTTGGTGTGAACAGGGAAACTCTGAGGCAGGAGGCAAAAAGGACACAGCAAATGCATGAGCTGAGGCAAGTGAGGTTAGAGCACACACATGGTGAGAAGCAGATGCCTCAGACTTCAATGAAACAAAAGCCTGGGGCAGGAGGCAAAGGAAATCAAGAGTGATGCTCACGTGATATACGTTTCAGTTTGTTTTTGTTCTGAAAAATGTTCCTCGCTATTTTTGATTCTTTATATTCAACGTGAATGTAAGAATCAGATTATCAAAAAGTTTTATTTTGATTTTGATTGGAATTACATTAAATGGATTGATTTCTCTGTGGGAAATCATCATTTTTATGACACTGAGTCTTTCATCTAGTACATGCAAATATCTTTCCATATATTTTAGTGTTATTAATTATATCTTTAAAAGATTTTATCACATTTACCACTAAAGATTTGCAAAATTCTGTATGTCATTCCTGCAAATCTGTGAAGTTTTGTTGCCGTCATCAACAGGTGGATGGATGAATAAGTTATTTCACATCCATAATGTGTTATGCTACAGGGCAATTTAAATAAACTAACTCTATTTACATGTATCAACAAAGATGAAGTTCTAAAAACATAAGATCACGACAAAGAAACAAGTTGGAAAAACATGTGCATAGCATGATAGCGTTTATATAAAGCTTAAAGCATATAAAACAATATAATTATCTTCAATGAGAGAAAAATATAGGAGGTAAATGTAAGTGACCATGAATGGGTCTGACACATGCAACATAAAGCCTATTTAAGACCTTTTGAAAAGGAGGGCAATGGGACGCAAGGAGTACCTGGGGGATTCAATCCTGCCTGTAATGTTTCACAGTAAAAATAATTTTTTGATAATTATTTCTTCTTTTTGAAGAAGTGGCTAAATTTCAACATACAAAGTGATGTGTACACAGTTATATGTTAAATCTTTTTTCACAATTAAAATTCTTTGGGATCAGATGTCCTCAGGCTTGTAGGCATTCCCCCAAATTATTTAAGTTTTGAGTTATTTTGTACACTTTCGTATGCAGTTGATTCTCATAGCCATAGAAAATGAGGATGGCACGCTTTGCGTTAAATCTGAGACGGCTGTAAGCAACATCATTATTAAATGCAGCTAGGTCCTCTGATTTCATTCATCCAGAAATATATCTGTATCTGCATATACCACTTCCAAATGGACTGTCCTTTACTATCTAATTAAGGGGATATTTTATTCTGCCTGACCTACTTCACCTACAGATGGATGCTTGACTTGACATTTACATAATTAATTGGCTACATCTGCTTGCTGAAGAAAGTGAAAGTATTACACAGTTACATCCCACTCTTTGCAACTCCATGGACTGTAGCCCTCCAGTCTCCAATGTCAACGGAATTCTCCAGGCAAGAATACTGGAGAGGGTGGCCACTCCTTCGCAAAGCTCTGCAGCTTCTCAACTCCATTCAAACATATTACTTGTAAAGAAGAATCTAAATATTTTCTGAGTATAAACTATTTCCCATCATATGAGCTTTAAATAATATTTCTACATAAAATATACAGCTTAAACAGGAATATATGAAATTATGCCTATAAAAATCCTATATTGAATGTTTTTGCAGAGTAAAGTATATTTTTGTTGTGAGAATTATTTTTTTTAATATTGATGTAAACTATAACTGTGTTCATTTTAAAATTTTCCTTAAATCAAAGCGAATCTTAATTTATTTTTATCTTCATTACATTTTTTCAACTCTATTTTAAAGAACACTATTAAAAGTATGATTCATATGTAAAAATATGTATCTATCTAATTTTTGCAACATGAAACCATCACCACCATCAAGGCCATGAACATACCCATCACCTTCCAGAGTTTCCTCCCTATGTCTTTATTTTTTTATATCTGGCAAGAGCACTTAACATAAGATCTACCCTTTTTGCAAATTTTTAATACACAATACCATATTTTTAGCTGTCTCAGGGTTATTTTGATGATAAATTCTTTTCAGAAAGAGAAACCATATGTGTTGCTAGTATTCTTTTTTGCATATAATCACTTTGTGGGATGGTGGATAGTTTTAGGTGTCCAAGCTTTAATCTACTTTAAACACTCTTCAGCTCTTAGCAGAAAGTTCTTTCTACTGGGAACAAAGTGGGTACCCAGTAGCAATTTCAAGTGTGTTTGTTAAAGAGAAAAGGCTGCTCAGGTGGATAGAAATGACTAACAAAGGAACAATTCAGGTTGTCACATAGGGATTAGATGTAACATCTAACAGTTACATAAATATAAAAATTTATTTAAGTACAGTTGATACACAAGTCTTTTGGGGATAAGACAAAGGGGAATAACATCTTTCATACTGAATAGCCTGAGAGTAAATACTAGATCCATTTTCTTGGAAACTGGCCATACCCTTTATTTCCACTAGCATCAGGAACTCACTGCTTTGTTTTGACCAGATCTTTCCTATTTCTGTATTTAGAAGAGTTAATTACCAAAAAACATTTAACCATTTTTTTCCAGGTGACTGAAGAAATTGGAACTATTAGTGTTCAGAATATCGAAACACTACCCTTGTGCTTCCATCTGATCCATGTGTTCACATGCCCACTTGTGAACAGAGTTCCCCTTCCCAGGACAGCTACTCAGCCAGGTGAGACAGGCTCTTGTTCATCCATCTTTTGGCAAAGACTTGCAGAGGGTGGGATGGGGGTGTGGGTGGAGGCGCAGAATACTCCTCCATAAGATAAAGGGAGATTTGTAGTAGCTCTCTGTATATCCTCCACACTATTGGATCTCAAGTGGAGACATTTGTCCTCCAGTATTGACCACATGGGCTCCATTCTGTTCATGTCCAATGGTGGAGCTAGTCCACAGAAGCAACTACTTTCTCCAGTTGTGCCATAGGCTTCATGGCTGCCCAAGTCTGTAAGTGCTTGGTGCTCCAGGCACTCCATCACCTTGACCAGGACCTGGCCACTTCCCTGAGGACTCTCCTTGGAGATGAAGTTCTGAAATGTGCCTATGGGTTCCAAAGGCTTGGCCACCTCAGACTTTATTTTTTTAAAGCAGTGTAAGTTCACAACAAATTTGAGAGGAAGGTACAGAGATTTCCTATATGCACATTGCCCCACACAAGCATAATCTCCCCCAGTATCAATATGCCTTATGAACCTACACTGACATATCATAATCACCTCCTTTCTGTAGTGTATATTATGGTTCACTTGGTGTTATACATTTTGTGGACTGGACACGTGTATAATGACATGTAGGTATTCATCATTATGGTATCATGCAGAGTATTTTCACTGCCCTATAAAATCTTTGTGCTCTGCCTATTCATCCCACCCTGATCCAAACCTTGGAAATACTTTTTCCCCAAGGTATTTATTATCCTTGCAGAAACCTTTGATTAAGGGTTGGACTTTTGGTAATATTATATAATATCTATCAAATGGAAGTGTTCTATAAGTACTTAAAAAATAATAATCTAATAAAAAATATATATATGCAATGATCACAAAATTAAAGAACAATTACTTGTTGTCTGTTAATATTCAAGCTTGCCTAACATTTTATGCCTACCTAGAACATATACCTTAACTAATGTATTCAGAATATATTTTATTCTTTATTATTAGACAATATAAATAATATTTTAGAATACCAAGTATATTATACATAAACATAACATCCACTTTAGTTACATGGGAAACAATCTTTTGAGTATAGAATTATACAGCAGTGGAGAAACACAAGTTTTATTTTAGAATGAAAGACCTCTGGGTCTTCAGTGTGTTTCAAACCTCCAGGGAGGGCAGATCAGTAAGTAAATCAACAGGGATGTACAACTTCTAAAAGGAAGAATTTGATCTGAATATTTTAGGGTGTTTCCCAATTTAACCAAACAGGAATCTATTACACATGTGATTGTGACAGTTCTCCAGATAGTTTTACTCAGAATTTATTGTCTTTGTAATCCTGCACCCCACTCTACTTTAATGCCTTTTTCTGACTATTTTAAAGCCTTTTTCTTTCCCACAGTTGCTGCATAATTTCTTGCACAGCTTTAGAAATTTTAAAGAAGAAGGAAGCTAAATGAATAGATTAATGAGGGGCCTGTTTGTGAAATTCTTAGAGCTCCTTCAGTGGCAGGTGTGATAAATTACACACATTATCATTGTGATGATCATGCAGCAAACCGTTATTAGAGCTTAATGTAGACTATCTGATTACACAAGCACGACTTTGAAAGTACTTAGCAGAAAATATAAACTGTTCACATAATTCCAGCTAAATAGGCATTTCTCTAGATCAAGAATAGGTTTTCATTTAAAAGCATTAGCCATGTTTACTATCAAATGGCTCAGTTATATTTTGCTCATGCATGGAGAAACCCATAAGTCTTCTGTATGTTGAAAATAAATTAACGCTTAAATGTTTCTGTGTTTTAATGACCCAATTTTGTTGAAATTCATACATTTGACATATTCCTTAAATAAAAGTTTTGTGAAAATAATAGCAATTCAACCCATAAAAGCAAATATGACATAAGACAATGAGAAATTTTATAAGGAATAAATCACATAAATGATAAATAAGTAATCATGTTTGTTATAAATGTTATATCATCAATGTTATTTTATGGGTAAAATGACTTCATTAATATCTAGGTGAAATTTTGGTACTATAAGCCATTGTGTATTGAATTATAGTTTTAAAACTATATTTTAATATAGCATTATTTAAATCATCAGAGAATAGTTTTTGCTTATTTAAAATAAAGGAAATTCTGTGCAACATAGACCAACTGAAAATGAATTTAGGGGCATAAACTCCGTGCTAATTTTTTACCAGATATACTCATTCGTCCACTGTATATCCCCAATATGAGCACTGGATATCCCCTCTATCACTCCACCCCAAGACTTCATCATTTCCTACCTGAACTATTAAAGCCTTTTAATTGGTCTCCTTGCTTCTACTCCTGCCTTCATGCATTCATTACCCATCGAGTCATCATAATAAACTTTCAGAAACATAAAATGGACTGCTTACTCACTAGAATAAAACACTTTAATGAATTTCCTCTGTAAAGAGAAAAAAAAATATTTCCTCCATGGCCCCCAAGGCAAGCATAATCTTGTTCCTATTGACCTTTCCAAAGTCGCCTCTCACTGCCTTTTTCACCTCATTCACACTAGATTTTTCTCTATCTATTGAAAATTCCAGCTTATTCTTACTCTCTATCCATTGAAAATTCAGAATCTTTACCTTCATTGTTAACTTGGAAGGGTGTCTCTCTTGGTTTTTGTATGGCTATCTCCTTCACTTACTTCTTAGGTCCCATAGATCATCCTCTTAACCAGCTATTTCCTTGCTAAGACTCATTGTTGTGCTAGATTTGAATTTATTTAGAGCTGCTAAAGTCTCTGCAGCTCTAAAATAAAAGATTTAAGCAGTTTTTACTATATTCTGAAATAAAGGGATTTATTCTCTCTCTTTCTACATATATATAATTCAAATCTTAATAAACAGTGACATGAAATTCCCCAAATATCCACATATTTATTGAACTATAGGAAAATAATGTATGCACTAACTACATTAAGAAATAAGGAAATGCCAGGAATACAAATTCATGCATAGGTCTAACCAATAATGCACCATTTATTTCTAAAACATATTATTTTAAAAATCACCCTTTTAAGCCTAGAAAAAAAATATGAAGAAGCTAACAACAATTTTTCTCTTCATCACATTATTATTAGCTGGCCTTTTTATTTGTTGAAGTTTCCATTATACAAGAAAATAGATGTTTCTGAACAGGTGTAAGTGGGTGGATTTGGAAACCTACAAACACTGAAAGCTTTTATGTCTCTCTTTTTTAAGAAGGATGGAGAGGGAATGAAGTTAGATGGCCCATTTCTTTTAAAATTCTTTCCTGGCACCTGCTTTTATATTCTACTGCTATTTTCATTTTTCTTCCCCTAAACTAGTTGACCAAATAAATAGATAATAATGAAATGCAATTTATTTTTATTTTCTTCTTCAAAACTAAACTCCCCCAGAGGGAAAATACCCAGTTGTCCAGTGGTCTGTGCAATCACCTCACACTACCGATCCCATCTGTCTTTTCACTTCCATTCCCCTGTTCTAGTTCAAGCTTTAGTATCCACCTGCCTTTTTTTTTTTTGAGTATATAAAATAAAAATTTATAGAAAAGGAGAAATAATAACCATCCAAGTGGTAGACTGTAATGCTGTTTATCTCTCTAAGTCATAGATACATCTTGCAAGAAACAATCATAATTGTCTAGAACGTTTAAACCAGATTTTAAAATAGTAGATGCTTATAGACATTTCATCAAACAGTTGCAGAAAATTTACTCCCTTTAGGCACATGTATAATGTTCATGTGAATCAATTATTTCTGGACCTTGGGTCAATCTCAATGAATTTCACTGAATTGTTTTGTTTGTTTTTTTTTTTTTACTTTACAATATTGAGTTGGTTTTGTCATACATCAACATGAATCTGCCACGGGTGTACACGTCTTCCCCATCCTGAACCCCCTCCCCACCCTGCCATTTTTTGCAGACATTCCTAAATGAACTCCATAACTACATACTCTTTTTCTCACCATACTCTCTGAAGTAATGTTTTAAACTGGAGATTTGATCAGGGTAGGCAGAATGGAACAAAGACTGAGCCTCAAGATAAGAGATCTCTTTTAAAACTACTTCTTGTATTTACAAGCTGTTTTACCCTTTCAGGTTATGTCAGGTTATGTATCTTTCTGAGAATCTGTTCCCTAAACTCCACCGTCTTATTTTCAGATTTATTGACCAGATTATTTTATCTAATTTCTAAGAAAGTTGCCTGATATTAAAAAAAAAAGACACTACTCAATTGTTTAATGTTTCTCCACTAGACAAAACCATCAATGGCCTCCCACTACCAAGAAAACAAATTCTAAATATGTGTGAACAGTGTCCAAATATTGCCAAAGGTTGATACCAACATTTCAGTTAGAGGACTTGCCTTCACATATTCAGTCCTGTAGGAACTGGACATGTTTTCTGTACATGCCTTGCATTCCCATCCCTTAGGCCATTTTTTTGTATAGTTTTCTCTATCTGGAGTGTCTTTCTCCATCCTTCTCTACTGACTGGACTGTTTGTTTACCTCTTCCAGAACTTTGTGTGAAAAGCTTTTCAGATCTCCTTTCAAGGTATCATAAGGTAATATGTTATTATCTATAGTATAACAGTTTATATTTTTATGTTCTCATATACCATAGAGTTAAATAGTCAACAGAGAATGTTTTTTTCCTTCTTCAGTATACCCAGGCAGTGGGTTCCCTGAAGGTGAAGAGCTTGTCTTGAGTCCGTTTCCCTTACACAACATACTGTACCCGGTGAACAGAACCTAGTGGAAACCTTGCTATCTGGTGTAGCAAGTTCCTAGTGGAAACTCTGGGAGATGGTGAAGGACAGGAAAACCCAGTGTGCTGCAGTCCATGGGGTCACAAAAGAGTCAGACAGGACTGAACGACTGAACAATAATGAGCTGCTCAGAAAACTCATTTATTTCTTACATCATCATACAATCATGAGAGTGTAATCTGTGCCAGGCACTGTTGTAGTCCAGCAGGGATACAGTCCTGAGTAAGACAAAGTCATGAACTTACATTCTAGTGGGGAGATAGAAAACACACAAGTAGACAAATCAATACAAACTCTGGTGTTAGGATTTGATAAGCTTTTTAAAGAAAATAAAGGGATAGAAAGTGACAAAAGTTGTAAAATAGCAGTGGTTGGTCAGGGAAGGCGCACATTTGCTGGGCAGGGACATGAATGAGCTGAGGTGTTGAGCTACTTAAGTATCTAAAAAAAGGCTATTCCTTGGAAGAGGAAACAGCAACTAGAAGGGTTTTAAAAACACCACAAAACCAGTATAACTCAGGTCAACATCTCCTTTGGAACTAGTTTAGCCTGTCCCTCTTAGAAGCAAAATCATTGTTAGTCTTTCTTTAGCAAAGATAGTCATACAGTAATATTTATTATTTCTGTCAGTTTTTTTTCTTTATCTTAAAAGTGAGGTTCAATGAGAGGAACATTAATGTTACTTCTAGCTCCCAATTGCTACTTTTATGATTTAAATGCTTCTCTGTTCTCTTAGTTTCACTTTTTTTCATTTGGATATGTGTAATATTTTTACCTCTTTTTTTTTTTTTTTTGCACTTATATGTGTGGTTGCTGCTGCATCACTTCAGTCGTGTCTGACTCTGTGCAACCCCAGAGACAGCAGCCCACCAGGCTCCCCCGTCCCTGGGATTCTCCAGGCAAGAACACTGGAGTGGGTTGACATTTCCTTCTCCAATGCATGAAGGTGAAAAGTGAAAGTGAAGTCGCTCAGTCATGCCTGACTCTTAGTGACCCTATGGACTGCAGCCTACCAGCCTTCTCCATCCAGGGGATTTTCCAGGCAAGAGTACTGGAGTGGGGTGCCATTGCCTTCTCCTATATGTGTAGTTAGGATGCTATAAATAAAATATGTTGTTTTGTTATTAGTATTATTATTTAAGTATTTTCTCCTTTATTTCTTGACTTCTGAAGCAGTGACTGCTTGGTTTTCTGCTTCAGCTATAACTAATCTTGAGGCAGCACTGTAAAACTCCCAAATAACAGTGGTCAGGAATATGTAAAAGAGTTAGGTTCTTTCTTTCTTATTAATTCCAACTGTCACCACACGGTGAGGCCAAACAATGCTGAAACATCAGAGTTTGGAGCAGAGCAAGGTACATTGAAGGACCAAGCAAGGAGAGCAGAGGCCTCATGTGCCTCAAAGACCCAAACTCCATGAAGGGTTTCAGCAAAGTATTAAAACACAGGTGAGGGAGGGGCATCCTAGGGTATGTGGTCAGCTCCTGCACAATTCTCTGATTTGTTGACTGAGGTAACAGAGTGGTTAATGTCATCAGTCCTTAGATGTCAGGATGTCTGGGAGCTAGGAGCTCAGGTTCATTAAGTAGTTAATTTCTTCCATTTGGTGGTGGGTTTTAGCAGCTGAAAAATTCAGGAAAAATGTGTGAGACACTGTTATCTGAGTACTTGAGAGAGGAGCTGAACTGGAGGGTATGGGGGAGAGGGTATTTCCCACTAAGGTCCAGTAGGGTCCTGCTTCATTACACAGCACACCGAAAAAGAGGATCTGTCTGGGAAGATTAAGAGGGTTTCATAGCGTGGATTCACTTTGGCTTGTTGTGCATAGTATGGGATCCATAGCAGATCATGGTACTATGTTGGAGAGGATCATCAAGAGGATGTAACTGTTCAAGGGGTGCTCCAGAGACTCTCCATTCCCTGCCCTGTCCTTGGAATGTACATTCAGCCTATGGTTCCTGCACTAGGAGCCACTTCACCTTGAGAGAATAATGTGTTATTGAGACCATCTGGACTGTAAACATGACTGAACCCTGTGAGGGCCTCTGTTTAAACGTTTAAGATCCTGGCAGACAGATTCAGAGACTACTCATCACGCAGCCACTCAAGACCAGCCTCACATGTACGTTCCCTTTCTTTCAGACTTGTCACCACCTATTTGGAGGGGTCTGCCCCTGCCTTCTGGAGAAGGAAATGGCAACCCACTCCAGTGTTCTTGCCTGGAGAATCACAGAGACGGGGGAGCCTGGTGGGCTGCCATCTATGGGGTCGCACAGCGTCGGACACAACTGAAGCGACTCAGCAGCAGCAGCAGCAGCAGCCCCTGCCTTCTGTCTCTTTTTGCCGTCCTGGTACAGGGGACAGTTTGGAGTTTCACAGAGAGACTTTCAAGATTATGAACCAACATACTACCTACAGTTTCGAAGGCTGAGAGTAAGACAGTTATTCAACCCAGAGCAAGTAGCCTCCTTTATCCACTTAAGCATTTTGCTGGAAGACTGTTTTGGGAAGATGGTGGCCCGGGTGGGATGTTGAGAAGGTGGTGGCTCAGCTGGTCTCTAAAATAGATTCTTAGTAGGAATTTCACGCACTTAGGCACAAAGGAGCATTCGTGAAAATCCCTGTGAAATAGGTGCTGCTGTGTGTGCTCAGGCCTGTCCGACTGTGTCACCTCATTGACTGTAGCCCCCCAGACTCCTCTTTCCATGGAATGTTCCATGCAAGAATACTGGAGAGGGTTGCCATTTCCTATTTCAGGGGATCTTCCCAATCCAGGGATCAAATCCACATCTGTGCATTTGCAGGCAGATTCTCTACTACTAGCACTACCTGGAAAGCCCGAAATAGTTGCTGCTGCTGCTGCTAAGTGGCTTCAGTCGTGTCTGACTCTGTGTGACCCCATAGACAGCAGCTCACCAGGCTCCCCTATCCCTGGGATTCTCCAGGCAAGAACACTGGAGTGGGTTGCCATTTCCTTCTCCAATGCGTGAAAGTGAAAAGTGAAAGTGAAGTCGCTCAGTAGTGTCCGACTCTTAGCAACCCCATGGACTGTAGCCCTCCAGGCTCCTCCATCCATGGGGTTTTCCAGGCAAGAGTACTAGAGTGGAGTGCCATTGCCTTCTCCAGAAATAGTTGCTAGTATGGTCTAAACTGGATTTATGAACCCAGTGCCCAGTGTTGGCTTTTAGGGAGGTGGACTTATTTTTTTAAATTGTGCTGGCTTTATAACCTTATAGAAATGTTGTTGATGTCAGGTTCTGAAAAATATTCAAATAGATAAGGTAAAAGACCAAAGTAAAAGAGCTGTTTCTTCTGTTAGTGAACACAGATTTGGCTACTCATTGCCTGACAGGCCAATAAGTTGGGTGACAAGGCTTGAGGCAAGGAAAGCAACTTTATTCCAGAAAGCCTGCTGACCAAGAAGATGGTGGACTAGTTTATTAAAAACAACAACAACAACAACATATAGGCTCAGGCAAAGAGCTTTTAAAGGGGAAGCAGAACAGAGAAGCAAAAAGGGGAAAGGAGTGTCAGTGGTTAATATTCAGCTCTGGGTGTCTTATTAAAATCCCTTCACCACCTGTGAGATGGAGGAGATGTTGAAACCTTGAGTTCTTACAGGCATTAGACATTCTGAAATGTTTCTAAAAAACATCTAAGATTAGGTCAGTTTATTTCAAAGACAGCCACTATGGGCTAAGGTAAAGGAGGGGATAGGGTGCTTTCTGGAATTTGGACAAGAACCAGGTCCATCTCCTGCCTAAAGAGAGAAAATTTTATTTGTGGGTTTTTATCTTTGCTCCTTCTCAGGTAGCTCCTGCAAAATGTTTTAGCTTAAATAGAATCATACTGATTCTACAAAAACTCAAGTGGCAAGGAAAAATAGAGAAATCAAGAAAGCCTTTTTGTTCCCAGGAGGATTTCACAAGGTCCTGCTCAGTTTCACTTCTTCCTTCTTTCCCCTCTTCCCTTCTTTCCTCTCGCAGTATCTGCTGTGTGCCTAGCACTATGCTGGGTGCTGTGGAATAAAACACACAAAAAAAGCTTAAAGGGTTTTACATTGAAACTGCATTGAAAATGTTGGCCATTTTGTGGAAAATTTACATCTTAACAATAACTTTCAATCCATTTATAAGATGTTATTTTATTTATTTCCCCCTTCTTTAATTTCTATCAACAATATTTTATAAGTTTTAGTGCAAAGATCTTGGTTTTCCTTGCTATATTTTTCTATTGTATAGGGCTTTCTTAAAGGTTTTGCTTTATGTTTCCCTGTGGTTAATATATGCACATGGAAAGCAGTTCTTTATATTAGCTCTTTATCCTGTAACTTTTTAAATTTACTCACTGGTTTTAACAGTTGTTTTGTAGATTTGTTATTTTTTTTTTTTTTTTTTTTTTGGTAAGCAAAAATGACATCTAGAAAGAATAGTTTTACTTCTTTATTTGTGAACTTTATAAATTTTATTGCTTATACTTTACATGTTCCAATTGATAGGACCTCCAAGACAGTGTTGACTAGAAACAGAGAAAGTGAGCTTCCTTGCTTTGTTCCTGATCTTAACTGGCAACTATTTAGTCTGTTACTATGTGGCTCAGTGGTAAAGAATCCACCTGCAATGTAGGAGACATGGGTCTGATCCCTGGGCCGGAAAGATGCCCTGGAGAAGAAAATGACAACCCACTCCAGTATTCTTGCCTGGGAAATCCAATGGATAGAGGAGCCTGGTGGGCTTCAGTCCATGGGGTCCTAAGAGTCAGACATGACTTAGTAACTGAACCACCACCACATTAAGTATAAAGTTAATGATATATTTTTGGGTGATGCTCCTATTATTCCAGTTTCACTAGAATTTTATCATGAATGAGTATTTTGTCAGTTGGATATATTGAAATTGTCGCTTTTTTCTTTATTCTGGTAACAGTGAATTACATAGATTGATTTTTGATTGTTAAATCAATCTTACAGTTCTGGGATAAAATATAATTGTTTACATTGTATTATAATTTTTTATATTATTTGGCTTAATTTTATAATAATTTGTTAAAGATTTTTGTGTCTATGTTCATGAGGGATATTGGTCATAATTTTGTTTAAAATGTCTTTGTAATAATTTATGTTTATGTTAACTTCATAAATTGGTTTGGCCAGTGTGTATTTCCTCTATTCTCTGAAAAAAGATTGTATACTATTGGCACTGTTCTTTCTTGGATCTTTAATATAATTCACACTTGAAATTATTTGGTTTTATTTGTATGAAGGTTTTTGATAATGTTATTTTAAAATATACATATAAAATATTCATATTTTGTCATTATTGTTATGTCAACTTTGTGTTATATTTTCAGTATATTTTTCATTTCATCTAAATTGTAGAATTTGTTGCCATAATGGTATTCATATTATATTGCTGAATTTGTTTGCATAACAGTGTTCATGTTATTTTCTTATTATCTTTTAATGTCTGATGGATAAGTAGCAAAAATCCCTTTTTATTCATGATACTAATTTTTTATTCCCCCTTGATTTATTTAGGAGATTGGCAATTTTATTTATCCTTCAAAAAAATTACGTTTTGGTTTTGTTAATGTTTTATTATTTGTCTGTTTTCTAGTTTCATTTTATTTCTACACTTTATTTCTATCCTTCTGCCTGCATCATGTTTCCTCTGATTCCTCCTGGCTATTACAATTTCTCAAACTTTCTTTGTTTTTTTTTTAAATTTAAACTTATTTATTTTAATTAGAGGCTAATTAATTTACAATATTGTATTGGTTTTGCCGTACATCAGCATGAATCCTCCACGAGTGTACATGTGTTCCCAATCGATGACCTTGACAGTTTTGAGGAGTAACTGTCAGATATTTTGAAAAATGTTCATCAATGGTATTTGTCTGATGTGTTTTCATGATTGGACTGGAGTTAGCAGTTTTTGGGAGGAAGACCACAAAGTTAAAATTTAAAAATGGCATAGAATATCATTCTCACCAAATCATATTGGGTGTACTGACAACCTAATTTGTCACTTTTGATATTAATCTTTGTCATTGGCTAAACTAGTGAATGTCTGGTTAATCCTTTGAAAAATTACTCTATTTTTCCCTTTTTATACAATCTTTTTGAAGGAATTCATTATGTGTGAAACACATGTAAGGAGTAGGGGTTATGGTGTATCTGCTATAGAATGGAGTTGGGGAGGGAGGTGGGAGGGGGGTTCAGGATTTGGAACACGTGTACACCCGTGGTGGATTCATGTTGATGTATGGCAAAACCAATACAATATTGTAAAGTAATTAGCCTCTAATTAAAATAAATAAATTTAAATTAAAAAAATACATAAATTATTTAGAATTCTGCATGAAGTGAAAAGTGAAAGTGAAGTTGCTCAGTGGTGTCCAACTCTTCGCGACCCCATGGACTGCAGCCAACCAGGCTCCTCCATCCATGGGATTTTCCAGGTAAGAGTACTGGAGTGGGGTGCCATCGCCTTCTCCATTTTGCCACCGACATGTATTTATATATATTACAGGAAAGAACTGACTTCATGCTGGATCTGTTTCTCTTACTTTAACCTTTGCTTCTTGTTGCTTTTGTTTTCTGAAGGATACTGTCCATACATAATGGCCTGCTTCAGGATACCCTGCCCCTTTGCCTGAATGGTAAACCAAAACGCATTTATTCAGGACCCTATCTGCCTGTGAGTGGCTACAAGAAAGAAGGAATTAACATACCCCCTTCCCAAGACTGGTCATTCCAGGAGATACTTGCAAGATTAATGGCCTTTTTACTTTACTTCCTCATCTCTCCCCATCTCTGTTCTATAAAAGAACCTGGCATCCAGACCCCAGTAATATGGTTATTTTGAGACATTAGTCTGCTTTCTTCTTGGTCAGCTGGCTTTCTGAATAAAGTCATATTCCTTGCCTCAACATTTCGTCTCCAATTCATTGGCCTGTCCTGTGGTGAGCAGAGAGCAAGCTTGACTTCATAACATATGGACTCATGGATATTTGTTTTATAATTTTGGTTATAATCCAATACTGCTTTATTTTGTTGCTCTAGTTGTTCCAGTATTGGCTACTGGAAGATCTATTTCTATTTTTTAAAAATCCCTTGTGAGATCTTCCCTTTCTATGCATCTCAGTCTTTTAAATGTTATATCACTTGTGTCATTTTCTTTATAATCAAATTTTCTATTCTAAACAAAATAGACTTTATGGTGATAAATTCAAAATTTCCATCTTCTTTTCTGAGCTCCAGACTCATATTCAATTGACTTTTAGCGTATATCCTTCATGCTGCAGTGAAACCAAAAAATTTTTAATGAGATAGGATCATGCTTACTAGCCTTCAAAAACATCCCATAAAACTTAGTTTAACTGCAGATTACTTGTCACTGTCTTCAAGACCTAAAACACAATGCTTCCCACTTATATCTCCATACTCATATCATTTTCTATTTCTCATATTATGATCCAGCCACAGTTGTCTCCTCTGTCTCTTGAATGTTTCTAATCTTTCTCATCATTAAGGGCTTAAAATGATTACTTCTTCTTTTTGTAATTCTCCTTACCCTTCAGGTATTAGCTTTTAAAGAAAATTCTTGGAGATTTTTCCTTAAAACTAGCTAGCTAGAGGTGTTCTCCTCCCACAGCTATTCTCCATCTCATTAATCTACTTACTTGCTTCATCTTCTAAATCTGCTTATTTATCTAGTTCTGCAGTAATCTTTTTATCATTTTGTTTCTGGGTGGTTGTCTATTACTAGAAGAAAAGAGATTTTCAGCTTTTCAGCTTATTGCTATATTCAGTGTTTATAATAATACCCCATACTTACTACAATTTAACTGTGTGTTGAATGAATAGATTAATAAATAAGCATTCCTATGAAAGGAATCTAAGTCTTAAAGGGGACATTAACTCATAACTTCTGCTTGTAAAATATGAAAAACAAAGATTTATTCTCTGAATAAATATAATAGCATTAATCAAAGAAGAGAACTAAGGTGAGAAAGTTGGCATACAAATAAAATATTCCTCTCTATATCAGTTGATTTCTATCAGTTAAGTCTCAGACTTTGCCCTGAGGTGTGCATTTATTAGTTTCTTCAATTGCTTTAGCATTGAAGTAGTGTAATATTTATGGAGTTAAGATATTGCCTTGACTATGTGGAGTCTTGCAGTTCCAGTTGAATTTTAGGATAATTTTTTCTGTTTCTGTAAAATGTACCATTTGGAAGTTTGATAGGGATTGCATTGAATCTATATATTGCTTTGAGTAGAATAGAAATTTTAACAATATTAATTATTATAATTCATGAATATGAGAAATCTATTTATTTTGTCTTTAGTTATTTCATCAATGTCATATAGTTTTCAGTGTATAGATCTTGAACTTCTTTAGTTAAAATAATTTGTAAGTATTTCATTCATTTTGGTGCTGTTGTTAATGAGATTGTTTCCTAAATTCTTTTTGTAATATTTAGTGTTAGTATAGAAAAATGTGACTGATTTTTATATATTGATTTTGTACCCTGAAATTTTGCTGAATTTCTTTATTACTTCTAAGAGTTTTTTGGTGGAGTCTTTAGGGTTTTCTATTTATTAATATCACATCAGCTACAAACAGAAACAATTTAACTTTTGTTTTGATTTTTATGCCAGTTATTTCTTTCTCTTGCCTAATTGTTCTGGCTAGGATTTCCAGTATTATGTTGAATAGAGGTGGTGCGAGTGGGTGCCCTAGTCTTGTTCCTGGTCTTAAAAGAGAAACTTTCAGGTATTTGCCATATAGTACGATGCTAGCTCTGGTCTTGTAATATATGGCCTTTATTTTGTTAAGGTACATTTATTCCATACCTAATTTGTTGAGCGTTTTTTATCATAAAATGAGGTTGAATGTTGTCAATGGTTTTTCTGCATCTCTTGAATGATCATATGATTTTCATGTTTCATTATGTTAATGTGGTGTCTTCATTAATTGATTTGTACACATTGAACCATCCTTGCACTACAAGAATAAATCTCAGCAAATCATGGTGTGTGATATTTTTAATGTACTGTTTAATTTGGCTTGCTAGTATTTTGTTGAGGATTTTTGCATCTGTATTCATTTGGGATATTGCCCTGTAATTTTTTTTTTTTTTTTTGCAGTTTCTTGTATTGTCCTTGTATAACTTTGGTGTCAGGGTAATCCTGGCCTCATAAAATAAATTTGAAAATGTCCTTGCCTTTTTATTTAGCAATTTTGAGAAAGGAGACAAAGCTTGACGCATCAAACATCTTAATTTCAAACTGTATTACAAGGTTATAATAGTCAAAACAGTATGGCAGTGACTTTAAAACATATTTAAAGATCTGTGGAAGATCTCTATCTCAGGATAGAGAGCCCTAAAATAAACCTACCCATAGTCACCTAATCTTTGGAAATGGCACAAAGAATATACAGTGGGGGAAAGGATAATCTGCTCAATAAGTGGTGTTGGTAAAACTGGATACCCATATGCAAAAGAACTAGAGTCTTATTTTACACTGTATACAAATATTAATGAATTAATACTTAAATGTATTTCAATGGCCATAATGTTCTCTACTCAATTTTATTTTTGGAGTTAATAAAGACATTTCAGAACCTTTCCTGTCTTAGAAGCTTATACTGATAATTAACACAACCAATTCTGAAAAAACTAGGACAGAAAATCAGCATGTGTAAGTTTACTTGCTCATTAAATATAGTATAAAATGAATAATATATTTAAATTAGAATTAAGAAAACTACTTAATTCTTTTTGAAATTTCTTGGGATGTGTCTAGGTCTAATTTATTTGTTTTCCTGGAACATGATTTCTGAAGCAGAAACAATATTTATATATGCTTGATGAAAACTTATATAAGGTAAGATTAGAGGTACTCACCATGATATAGTCAAATCAAGAAGACCCTCATCTGTTTCATTTCACAGATATTCATGTATACTCAACTGAAGCATGCACAATTAGCCACATTTTTATCAACTATCTTGGAGACTGTTATTACTTGCTCTTACTAGAGTTTTTTGGTTTGTTTGTTTTCTTAAAATTCATTCTCCTTTTTAGTAATCATTTACAGCACTGTAGTATGCTGTTTCTCTCATGTTATCCCTCTGGTTTATCCCATGCAAGAACAGAAGAGAGAACCATAATATCCATTTGCTCCACAAATGAAAAATGAATGAGAATTGGAAAGGTGAAGTGATTTACCTAAGGTCATGCCAAGAATCACTGGTTGAACAAGTATACCTACAATTATATCACACAATTTCTAGCTCTAACAGTTTAAATGGCCATGTTCTTCTGGGAATGATTTATGAAGACATCTTTCTGCCAATAGCAAGAGCTAGGAAACTTACAGAACGTCAAGGTCTTATATCTATCTAAAAGATTAAAGTTAAGGATAAAAAAAGCAACTTGTGGCCTAAACAGAAGAGTGGTGAAGACATTTTCTGATAATTTTACCTGAGGTATCTGGGTTTTTTAAAGCCACATTTTGAGGTAATGCCTCTCAAATGACAGTGTGAGGTGATCAAAGTGCTAGGTTGGCTTCCCTGGCTTTGAACCTCTTTGCTTTATCAAAAGATGAATAACAACTTCCAGCATAGAGAAAGACAGGCAATTTGATTGCAGGAAGAAAAATATCCCTTTTGGAAGGGTAGAAAACTGTTACTAGCTTAAAAATATATAAAATAAATATCAGAATGTACCTGAAATGATTAAGCTATGAGGGATTAGCTATTGAATTAAAATGTGTCAGCTTTTGGCATTTTGGAAAAAAGCCAAAGGCAGCATTGGAATTTTCTTAGTTACAAATAAAAGCATCAGTGTATATGGCAATTGTTATCAAGGGAATTCAGACAAATTGAAGTGAGGTGAGATGTGGATTACATCAGCTCAGCAAGACGGGTGTCAGATTTATTGAACTAGCAAGGACAGTGTGTAGACATCACCTTATAAATTGAGAGAGCTAGGCAAACTGTTTCTTGTCTCTAAAAGCAAACAATTGAGAAAGCATCATAAATATTTTAAAGTTTTATTTTAAGACTTTGCATATTAATTGCATTGTTTTCTCCTTTCAATGAGAGGTACTATAATTGAAAGGAACACTAATTGTAACCTCTAGCATTACTTTCTTTGGAAATACAATAGAAGCTTCTTTCCTAATTTCTTTCTTTTTGTTTCTCCTTCTTGATTAGTACTTCAAAAGCGCAAGTAATTAAAATTGAGAATTCTAAGCAGTCAGATATTTGTAAATCCTATGAGGGGACTTGTAATTGGATCTGATCAACAAGAGAGTTTAGGGGAACTAGGAAACATTTAATATGCTATGTTTCCTTGAAGTTATGTTAAGTACCTTCTGAGCCTTCCATGCTGGAGAGGACAGAGCCCAGATTAGCAGACCAGTCATTGTGTGTATTCACTGAAGGTGTTTGGTTTTTTGCTGGTAGTTAGATTGATAGGTAAGCAGGCAGAGATGTGGGTAATGAGAAATGTATTGTTTCAATCATCCTTAATCTAGTCAAAGTAAAGAGATTAAAAAAAAAAAAAGGTCTTATATCTTCTCCTTCAACTCCTACCAATATTTAGACTTTTTTTTTCATGCTATATTTAAAGGTTGTATCTACACATTTTTATATAGTGTTTTCAGGCTAAATTTAAAAAATGCTGAGTGAACTATAGGAGAGTATATTTTAGATAGATTTTCTATATGACACTAAATATTACAAACCCCACTCTTTTTTGACCTTTTAGAAAGCATATGTGAATGCAAAGTGAACAAGTCTGATATTATTTAAAGAAATTACCTTGAATCATCTTAACTACAAAATATGAAAATAATTAACCTATTTTGGTACCTTAACTATTCATTTTAACAAACTACATCTAATAGACTTTCTACTGTGTTGTAGTTGCCCGAGTTCACTCAAATATTTGAAAGTTTCAAGTAATGAGAATGTATCTTTGTCAGACAGACTGAAATGAAAATTAAAAATCAATCTCCTGGGACAGAGGAAAGGAGGATATGATTTAAAGTTTTAAAAATGAAAATTAAATTTATTTCTTGAAATTATTTATATCTTGGATATTAGGGAAAATTACTTAATTTGGGATTGTGAAATAAGTGACTAGGTGTTCTTTTATGGTATTTTTGGAGAAAGCTCACCAAAGACTTCCTGAGGTTATTCTTCCATTTTGTGTTAGTAAGTATTAATCATCGCTGGATAAAGTGGTGAAGATTATGATTATTTAATAGAAATTATCAGTTTATGTTTTTATTTTCTTATTTCCATATTATTTTCTTATTTTCATATTTATTGTGGTATGATTAATAAAAATTTCTCATATTTAATGTATACATTTTGATGAATTTGGACATTCACCTTCACCCATCACCATAATCAAAGTAACAATATACACATAACCTCCAAAAGACTTGTTTCTTGACTTTCTCTTGATTTTATTTTTGTGTTAAGAACACTTACCATGATACCTATTTTTTAACAAGTTTTTAAATGCATAATACTCTATTGTTAATAGTAGACATGGTGTTATACAGCAGATCTCTAAAATTTGAGTTCTATTCCTTGACCTTGACACATGTCCTTCTGATCGCAGCCCACTGAAACCTGAGGTTCATTTAGATTTTTTTCACAAATCCCCTATCTCCCACTCCACATATTTCTTGAGCTTCTGAATTCCCATAGCTTCCTGTCCTAGGTCACCTTAGTATACTCGTACTTTTCCTACATACTATGTAGTATATGTCATATAGTAAAGACCTTACATATTTGCACTAATTGTTCATTCATCCTGGAATATTTTCTCCAGCTTTATCTGGTTTACTCTTGTCATCCAGGTCTTAACTTAGAATTCTGCCACAACAAAGAGATCTTCTCGGACCATGCAAGGTGAAGTCACCTCCTAGTCACTGGCTGTTCTATCATCGTATTTTGCTCCCCAGCACTACTAAGGTGATGTCTCCCTCATTAAAATGTACACTTCCTGTCTGCTGATACCTTGCCTACAACACTGACTACTGTATTCACAGCACTTTAGAATGATGACTGGAGAAAACAGATGCTTATAAATATGTAATGACTGAATTAATCCTTCTGTCTATGGATTTTTCCATTTTGTTGGACAATGTGTTAATCTGATAATATTGTTATCAGATTACTCTACTTCATCTTATCTTCTGTGATATCTGATACATGGTCTTGTAACACAGAAATGCTCAGTAGATTATTTTTTGTTACTAATATAATTATAATAGTGTGTCTGGAAAACTGGTAAATAAACTGTTACGCTCACTCTGATCACAAAAAGTGGGAGGGACCTAACAGAAGCAGAAGAGATTAAGAAGAGGTGGCCAGAATATACACAAGATTTATACAAAGAAAGTCTTAATGACCCAGATAGCCACGATGGTGTGGTCCCTCACCTGGAGCCAGACATCCTGGAGTGTTAAGTCAAGTAGGCCTTAGGAAGCATTACTATGAACAAGGTTAGTAGAGATGATGAAATTCAGGCTGAGCTATTTCAAATCCTGAAAGATGATACTGTTAAACTGCTGTACTCAGTATGTCAACAAATTTGGAAAACTCAGCAGTGGACTTAGGACTGAAAAATGGTCAGTTTTCATTCTAATCCCAAAGAAGGGCAATGCCAAAGAATGTTCAAACTACTGTACAATTATGCTCATTTCACATGCTAAAAAGGTCATGCTCAAAAACCATCAAGTGAGGCTTCAAAAGTACATGAATCAAGAGTTTCCAGATGTACAAGCTGGATTTAGAAAAGGTAGAGGAACCAGAGATCAAACTGTCGACATTTGTTTGATCATAGAGAAAGCAAGCAAATTCCAGGAAAACATCTATTTCTGATCCAATGAGTATGCTAAAGCCTTTGACTGTGTGGATCACAACAAATTGTGGAAAATTCTTAAAAAGTTGGGAATACCAGACCACCTTACCTGCCTCTGTATGCAGGTAAGAAGCAACAGTTAGAACTGGACATGGAAGAATGAACTGTTTCAAAATTGGGAAAAGGATACAACAAGGCTGTACATTGTCACCCTGCTTATTTAACTTTTATGCAGAGTGCATCATGTGAAATACTGGACTGGATGAATCACAAGCTGGAATCAAGATTGCCAGGAGGAATATCAACAACTTCAAATATGCAGATGATATTATCTTAATGACAGAAAGTGAAGAGGAACTAAAGGACCTCTTGATGAGTGTGAAAGAGGAGAGTGAAAAGCTGGCTTAAAATTTAACATTCAAAAAACTAAGATCATGGCTTCCAGTTTCATCACTTCATGACAAATAGGGGAGGAAACAATGGAAGCAGTGAACAATTTTACTTTCTTGGGCTCCAAAATCACTGTGGACCTTGACTACAGCCATGAAACTAAAAGTATGCTTGCTCCTTGAAGGAAAAGCTATGACCAACCTAGACAGCATGTTAAAAAGGAGAAACATTGCCAACAAAAGTCCATCTAGTTAAAGCTGCAGTTTTTCCAGTAGTTATGTATGGATGTGAGAATTGGACCACACAGAAAGTGGAGCACTGAAAAATTGAAGCTTTTGAACTGTGGTGTTGGAAAAGAATCTTGAGAGTCCCTTGAGAGTCCCTTTGAGACAGCAAAGAGATCCAGCCAGTCCATCCTAAAGGAAATCAGTCCTGAAAATTCATTGGAAAGACTGATGCTGAAGCTGGAACTCCAATACTTTGGCCACCTGATGTAAAGAACTGACTCATTGGAAAAGACCTTGATGCTGGGAAAGATCAAAGGCAGAAGGAAAATAGGATGACAGAGGGTGAGATGGTTGGATGGCATCACTGACTCAATGGACATGAATTTGAGCAAGCTTCAGAAGACAGTGAAGGACAGGAAAGCCTGCTCTTATAAACTGTTAGTAGAAATGTAAATTGATCCAGAGTCATTGAGAGGAAATTATAAATTTTTCAATTATGAAAACATATATCAAAATTAAAAATACAAGTATAGCTTGGCAAGATTATTTCTAGGTATTTATCCCATAGATAGTCTTGTAAAAACCCAAAGAATGTTCACTACAATTTTGTTTGCAATAGAAAATATATGCAAGTAAATGAAATATCCACTGATAAGTGACATATTTTAAATGTAAAACTTAAAAAAGGAATGATCTATATCCTTTTAAATCGAAATATAGTTGATTTACAAAGTTGTGTTAATTTCTTCCATACAGAAAAATGACCCAGTTATTTTCTTTTCCATTATGATTTATCTTAGGATATTGAGTATAGTTCTCTGTGCTATATAGTTGTTATTTTCAGTGCTATATAGTAGGAACTTGTTTATAGAATGATCTATATTGTAATCAGCAAAATATATTCTATAGAAAAGTAAGACATCAAACACTGTTCATAGCATTTTCTCATTTATCTAATATTCTATGATACGCTTAAATATGTGAACAGTTTTTCTGGTAAGAAGTATAAGAAATAGATTACAGTTGTGTGGTAAACATGACTGGTATTCATGTCTTCTAGTTTTCTTTTTCTTCTTGGATATAGAGAAGATTATACTTTCCAAACTTCTTGTTTCTATCCAGAGCCAGAAAACTAGTTCTAGCAAATAAAATGTGACTGAAAAGCCTTTTTAAAACTCTCCAGTCTCTCCCTGTTTTCAAGCAGAGGGTCTTGTGTTGAAAAGGTGAAGCCACAAGATAAAAACAGTTTGGATGACTGATTCATGCATAAAATAGATGCCTGAGGGTCAGATGATCTGGCGAGAAGTTTGTAGGTACAACACATAAATGCTTACTGTGTTAAACTATTAAGGATTTTGGGTTTTGTTTATCAAAGAATAAACATAGACTATCCTAACTCCTATGAGCAGTTCATTAAGGAAGCCAAATGTATTTAAAATTGTCCTACAATTGTAATATATAGACTCCAAATTGTGTAATAGCTCAAATGCAACAGAAGTCTATTTTTTGTTCATTTATCAGTCCTTGGCTTCCCTGGTGGCTTAGAGGGTAAAGCGTCTGCCTGCAATGCAGGAGACCCGGGTTTGATCCCTGGGTCAGGAAGATTGCCTGGAGAAGGAAATGGTAACCCAATCCAGTACTCTTGCCTGGAAAATCCCATGGATGGAGGAGCCTCATAGGTACAGTCCATGGGGTCACAAAGAGTCGGACATGACTGAGGGACGACACTTATCAGCCCTTGGAGATTTAGCACTAATTGGATTGATGAAGGCGATCATCTCTGCATGGAACTCAAGGTGATCAAGTTTGTGGTATCTTTTCCCCTGTGGCTTCCAAAGTTTTCCTGGATGTTAAAATTTAGCTGAAAGAAGGGCAAAGATCACAGCAAATGGCGTGTGGGAGGTTTTTAATGGGAAGGCCTGAAGCTTAAACTTTTACTTATTGGCTAGGAAACTATCCGGAAGCCATACCTAACTGCCAGTGAGATTGAAAATGTAGTGATATGGCTGTGTGCCCAGGAAAAGAGGAAATGAATTTTGTGAACACAATTTTTCTGCCATGGATAGAGGGACCTACTTTTTGTTATATAATCTGTGATTACTGCTTGAACTTAAAAATAATGGTGTATTTTATCTTTGCATGGAAATAATCACAAAAATGACATGAAAAGTGTCCTTTATGTGTTTTTTGCTTTAAATTTTGAGTTTGTTTTGTGATTTTAAAGTTAAATGCATGCCCTTTATATAAAATGGAAAAAGAAAGATAAAAATAAGTAAGCAGAAGAAACTGTCCAATAACCACCATGATCTCACCATAACAATCTTATGAGGGGAAGTGAAATTACAGTCTCTATTTTACAACTGAAGATGTTAACCCCCAGGAACTTTAAGAAACTTGTTATATCTAGGAAGTTGTGGAGTTTAGAGGAAGGCAATCTTTCACAGAGCAGGATACAAGGATAGAAACTGAATTATTAATAAACACATTTTACAAGTCATTTTAGAATTTTGCAGTTACTTTGGGAGAGGGAATAAAACTGGAGAAACATGTAATGCAAGGGAAATAATGCAACTGGGTTTACATATTTTGTGTTTGAAGCACATTTTAAATGTCTATGTGTAACTGTCCAACTGGTGGTGTGAACCTGGGTACTGGAAAGAAGACTTGTCAGAATATTGAGATTCATGTGTCAATGACAGAGACTTTTTTTTGGGGTTGTTGAAGGCTAGAATTGATTTTTTGTTTCTTTTCTTGATGCTCTGGTTTGTTTCCCTAAGAGCTCCCACTGGAACAGTTAGAGCTGGATGCAGCATGAGAGGCTGGCCAAGATTCTAAATGGTGAAAGTAGCAACTAGTTGACTGCCTGATATTAAAAACATCCAGGTGTTCAATTCTACTGAGCCCCAAGGTTGTTATTCTTAACTGTTGTGAACATCTGTTCCTATAAGTATCCAAAGACAGAGAACTTGGAGAACTTTCTTTCTGACTCTTACTAATTAGCTGTATGAACTAGGAGAAATTATTTTTTCACTCAGGATTCTGATTTCCTCATATCAAAAATGAAGAGACTAGGCTAAATAATCTTTAATTAACGTTCATTTCTACAACCCAGAATTTACAATAAAAGTCGTAAGTATTCTAAACTTCCCAAACTTGATACTTTCTTCTGCTTTTAGAGAGATTTTACTTTTGTTGTCACTCTAGATATGTAGATATAACCTTATGTAGATATGTAGATATAACCTTATAACATTATTTTTATAAAAGTCTCATCAGTTCTATTAGACCATAGCTACCATAGGTTAGAAAAGCAACCCGGAGCCCCCAGGTTATCTGTGTCTTCCTTGGCATCTAGTACACAATCTTGCACACAGTAGGAATCAATACAAATTTAAACAAGGAACAAAGACATATTTAAGCTGAAAACTTGGAGTGGTTTGCTGACTTTTTGACAATAACCTTCTAAAGTTTGAATCCATGCTCATGAAAAGTGTATTCTAGAGCCATTGAACTTAAAGCATGATGCTTCCTGGACAATTGTAGAATAAAGCTTGAATAGCCCCCACAGTATTTCTCATGCCTACAATACTAATGTATAAAAAATTCTCTGAGAGATATGTCTCAAGTATCTATGACCTGGTGAAGTTTCCCAATTGCACATTGAGCATAGTGTGGCAATATTCACTTATCTTCACTCATTGGAACCTTGGCCCTACACTGCTTTGACAGATTGTCAGGAGTAAATCTTCTCAAGAAGGATTTTCCCTTTGGAAAATTTCACACAACTTGTGTTGCTAGTGAGAATGAAAGGAAAACATAGCAAGCTTGCTTCATCCAATTAACAAAGACGTGTAGGTTGCCTTGTGCAGCTGGGCAAGTGGCAATGGAGAAAGTTAATTTTATGGTCTATGAAAGACTCTCATTTGTAGTGACAAACTCAGGAACTGAGAAGAGTACTATAAGCTTTCTCCAAACAATTTCCAATTTCTTTGCTTTGATGATTGAAGCAATGAAAAAAAAAAACAAAAACAAAACACTCATTCATTGTGTAAGTAGGAATGGTGCAGTATGTATATCAACACATTAGAGATTACTGAATAATCATCAATGTGGATCTTAATGGGTAGAATATTTAAGTTTGTATCTTCCTCTCTGGTATTTAAACCTGATATAGGGTGTTACACAAAAGGTATTAAAGTTTAGTTATAGAAATGTTGTAATAAATATAAAATCTAATACTTCTAGGCTGTGATTGCAAGTTATTTCACTGTTAGGATCTCAGTTTTCTCGTAGTCCAGTGATTTAAAGAGTACTATGTATTCTTCCACTGGAGAAGGGAATGGCAAACCACTTCAGTATTCTTGCCTTGAGAACCCCATGAACAGTATGAAAAGGCAAAATGATAGGATACTGAAAGGGGAACTCCCCGGGTCAGTAGGTGCCTAATATGCTACTGCAGATCAGTGGAGAAATAACTCCAGGAAGAATGAAGGGATGGAGCCAAAGCAAAAACAATGCCCAACTGTGGATGTGACTGGTGATAGAAGCAAGGTCCGATGTGGTAAAGAACAATATTGCATAGGAACCTGGAATGTTAGTTTCCATGAATCAAGGCAAATTGGAAATGGTCAAACATGAGATGGCAAGAGTGAACGTCAACATTCTAGGAATCAACAAACTAAAATGGGCTGGAATGGGTGAATTTAACTCAGATGACCATTATATCTACTACTGTGGGCAGGAATCCCTTAGAAGAAATGGAGTAGCAATCATGGTCAACAAAAGAGTCCAAAATGCAGTACTTGGATGCAGTCTCAAAAACTACAGAATGATCTCTGTTCATTTCCAAGGCAAACCATTCAATATCACAGTGATCCAAGTCTATGCTCCAATCAGTAATGGTGAAGTAGGTGAAGTTGAATGGTTTTATGAAGACCTACAAGACCTTTTAGAACTAACACCCAAAAAAGATCTCCTTTTCATTATAGGGGACTTGAATGCAAAAGTAGGAAGTCAAGAAACACCTGGAGTAACAGGCAAATTTGGCCTTGAAATACGGAATGAAGCAGGGCAAAGGCTTCATTTTTGCCAAGAGAATGCACTGGTCATAGCAAACATCCTCTTCCAACAACACAAGAGAAGACTCTACACGTGGACATCACCAGATGGTCAACACCAAAATCAGATTGATTACATTTTTTGCAGCCAAAGATGGAGAAGCTCTATACAGTCAGCAGAAACAAGACCGGGAGCTGACTGTGGCTCAGATCATGAACTCCTTATTGCCAAATTCAGACTTAAATTGAAGAAAGTAGGGAAAACCACTAGACCATTCAGGTATGACCTAAATAAAATCCTTTATATTTATACAGTGAAAGTGAGAAATAGATTTAAGGGACTAGATCTGATAGATAGAGTGCCTGATGAACTATGGACTGAGGTTTGTGACATTGTATAGGAGACAGGGATCAAGACCATCCCCATGGAAAAGAAATGCAATAAAGCAAAATGGCTGTCTGGGGAGGCCTTACAAATAGCTGTGAGAAGAAGAAAAGTGAAAAGCAAAGGAGTAAAGGAAAGATATAAGCATCTGAATGCAGAGTTCCAAAGAATAGCAAGGAGAGATAAGAAAGCCTTCCTCAGCAATCAATGCAAAGTAATAGAGGAAAACAACAGAATGGGAAAGACTAGAGATCTCATCAAGAAAATCAGAGATACCAAGGGAACATTTCATACAAAGATGGGCTTGATAAATGACAGAAATGGTAGGGACCTAACAGAAGCAGAAGATATTAAGAAGAGGTGGCAAGAATACACAGAACTGTACAAAAAAGATCTTCATGACCCAGATAATCACGATGATATGATCACTCACCTAGAGCCAGATATTCTGGAATGTGAAGTCAAGTGGGCCTTAGAAAGCATCATTGTGAACAAAGCTAATGGAGGTGATGGAATTCCAGTTGAGCTATTTCAAATCCTAAAAGATGATGCTGTTGAAAGTGCTGCACTCAATATGCCAGCAAATTTGGAAAACTCAGCATTGCAGGACTGGAAAAGGTCAGTTTTCATTCCAATCCCAAAGAAAGGCAATGCCAAAGAATGCTCAAACAGTCACACTCATCTCACACGCTAGTAAAGTAATGCTCAAAATTCTCCAAGCCAGGCTTCAGCAATATGTGAACCGTGAACTTCCTGATGTTCAAGCTGGTTTTAGAAAAGGCAGAGGAACCAGAGATCAAATTGCCAACATCTGCTGGATCATGGAAAAAGCAAGAGAGTTCCAGAAAAACATCTATTTCTGCTTTATTGACTATGCCAAAGCCTTTGACTGTGTGGATCACAAGAAACTGTGGAAAATTCTTCAAGAGATGGGAATACCAGACCACCTGACTTGCCTCTTGAGAAATCTATATGCAGGTCAGGAAGCAACAGTTAGAACTGGACATGGAACAACAGACTGGTTCCAACTAGGAAAAGGAGTACATCAAGGCTGTATATTGTCACCCTGTTTATTTAACTTATATCATGAGAAACGCTGGGCTGGAAGAAGCACAAGCTGGAATCAAGATTGCCGGGAGAAATATCAATAACCTCAGATATGGAGATGACACCACCCTTATGGCAGAAAGTAAAGAGGAACTAAAAGCCTCTTGATGAAAGTGAGAGTGAAAAAGTTGGCTTAAAGCTCAACATTCAGAAAACGAAGATCATCGCATCTGGTCCCATCATTTCATGGGAAATAGATGGGGAAACAGTGGAAACAGTGTCAGACTTTATTTTTTGGGGCTCCAAAATCACTGCAGATGGTGATTACAGCCATGAAATTAAAAGACACTTACTTCTTGGAAGAAAAGTTATGACCTACCTAGCTAGCATATTGAAAAGCAGAGACATTACTTTGCCAACAAAGGTCCGTCTAGTCAAGGCTATGATTTTTCCAGTGGTCATGTATGGGTGTGAGAGTTGGACTGTGAAGAAAGCTGAGTGCTTAAGAATTGATGCTTTTGAACTGTGGTGTTGGAGAAGACTGTTGAGAGTCCCTTGGACTGCAAGGAGATCCAACCAATCCATTCTGAAGGAGATCAGCCCTGGGTGTTCTTTGGAAGGACTGATGCTGAAGCAGAAACTCCAGTACTTTGGCCACCTCATGGGAAGAGTTGACTCATTGGAAAAAACTCTGATGCTGGGAGGGATTGGGGGCAGGAGGCGAAGGGGACAACAGAGGATGAGATGGCTGGATGGCATCACTGACTCGATGGATGTGAGTTTGAGTGAACTCTGGGAGATGGTGATGGACAGGGAGGCCTGGCGTGCTGCTATTCATGGGGTCACAGAGAGTCAGACATGACTGAGTGACTGAACTGAACTGATATCTTCTTTATTGTCATCAGATCATTTTGAAGATCACTGTATAACCATTTGTGAAGCTGTAAAAGCCAAAGCAATATATCAGTATAGGTGTTTATATGGTTTTGCCATATTACTATTGTCAGTGAAATATTGCTTCCAATTATTTGCAATCACTTAAAATATATAATCCTACATCTTGACAGTTTTGTGAGATTAACGACCCATTTTCATGCAGATGTGTACTCAGAATTTTGCCATACTTTATGTTCATGCCTTATTTTTACCTGTTTTACTGATAAGAAAACAGAGATGCAAATCTTTAGAGATTTCTTCTATAATACTACCAAGTCTCAAGATTCTGTGGAATTTTAATCCAAATCTACTATTTTCGTGCTCTGCCATGCTATTTTAAATGGGGTCATTTAGGGACACCATCCATTGAAGTGATAGCTGGGCAAACCCCTGAATGAAATGAGACTGCATGTCATCCCATAGTGTGGGCAAAGGGCACTCCAGGATGAAAAAACAGCAAGTGGAAAGGTCCTGAGTCAGGGAAGAATTGTTGTCTTCAAGAAATACCAGTAAGTCTAGTTCTGTTGCAGTCAAATGAATGAAAGAGAAAAAGTGGAAAGAGAGAAAGTCAAAGATATGGGCAGTTATCTATCTATGAAGTCCCTCAGACCATTGTAATTGCTTGAATTACATTCTAAAAGTGGTGAAATGCCATTGAAGTATAAATAGGGAAGGAACATAATCTGTTTTATATTTAAAATGGACCTTTCTAGCTCCTATGTGGAGCATGCAGCCTAAAAATGAAAGCAGGAACAATACTGGAGGGTTAGGGTAGACTATGGCTTTGCAGGTGGCTCAGTGATAAAGAATTCACCTGCCAAAGCAGGAGACACAGGAGACGAGGGTTTGATCCCTGGGTCAGGAAAATCCCTGGAGTAGGAAATGGCAACCTGCTCCAGTATTCTTGCCTGGAAAACTCCATGAACAGTGAAGCCTGGAGGGTTACAGTCCATGGGGTGGAAAGAATTGGACACAACTGAGCATGCACATGTAACAACATAACAGTAGACTGGAGCTTGGCCTAGGGCGAAAGCAGTTGGGATTATAAATAATCAGATCTGGATCTTTTTTTTTACTAATGCCAACAATTATATTGATTTATTGAAAGTAGGAATTGAGAGAAAGAACAATTAATAAAATCTCGGGGTTTTGATGTAAACAATAGCACTAATGGTGGGGTGATTTTGAAAGTAGTGATTTTGGAGTAGAAAATCTTTGAGCTTTTCAGAAAACCTGAGGTGCTTAATCATCAAGGGAGGAAGTTGAATAGTCATATGGATTTATAAGTGTTCTGAACTCAGATAATAGTCATAATAATAATAGTTGTGTTTTGAACTCAGATAATGAAAGCAACACAGAGAAGCTGATATCATCCTTGCTATAACCATCAGTTCATGTAATGGGTTAATTGTGCTTTGTGTAAGATGTCTGGCTGCAGGGTGTCAGAATACCTTAGAAACAGTGTAAGTAAAGAAGTTAACTAATAACGTCATATAACAATATATCTTCAAGGAGTTGTTCCGGATTGGATTGCTTTTGATGACATCGAGTATGTAGACTTTTACTAATTTTCTATTCTGCCATGTTGAACATGTCGATTTTTTTCCTTTAAACTTATTAGCTGGTGGCTGCACCAGGGAGGCTGCTAAGAAGTAATGAAGGCAGGGTGAATTGGCCAAGTCAGGTTAAGCCGGGACTTTATCAGAGAGGAAAATCTTCTCTATAGGGGCTCTGATCAAATTGATGGATCCTTGTTTTTTATTGGACTATTTTTTTTTTAATTTTTCCAAAGAATTAATGAAAGAAATTCCCTCTTTACATTTTTCCTTTCACTGCTTTTAATTAGGGATTTGTAGTTGATGTCTTATGGGAAATTACGAATTGCATTAAAACATAGAACTGAAAACACTAAACGAAAATGATAATCATAGTCTCTCACCATACCCTAAGAGTATATTTGTGGTTAGTGGATGTGTGTGTATGGATATGTGTGTTTATATGTGTTTGTGACTATCACTCAGAAATTATTTTTAATGAAATGTCTCAAAATTCTGGAAACACAATTAGAATAAGCCATATCTTTATCTCAAGATTCATATCACACAGCTGATCTTTGCCAACCAATTCAGCTTCCTTGTTATAGCAAAACATTAACAGCAGAAAAATCTATAGATAAAAAGTAAATATGAAGGTACCTGGAATTAGTTTGTAAGAGATTGTAAGACTCTAGGAAATACCAAAATAAAAAATTCTTCAATATAATCTTTATTAGTTGTAATTTACTTTAATAACATACTTTTGCTTTCCAAATTAGTCATTTTAAAAATTAAAAATAGATTCTGCAAAACTCATCACCATACCATAATATGGCCCTTTTGCCTCAACTGCTTTCTTACCTGGGGAAAGATACAGCTAAGTTAATGAGGAACTTTAAGGAGGAGGGAAATTTTCAAAGAAAAGTGATGAGAAGGAGTTCCCTTTGGACATGTTCTAATATTTAACACCGTACAGGAAACTTTAAATGATCTTTTAAGATTCACAGCAATGGTCATTGTGTAGGGTAACTCAATGATATCAGACTTAGCATGGAACTTTTCTTATAGTAGGCAGAATGTACATTACTAATTTTTTTTTTTTATTGCAATCAGCATGATATGCAGTATAGCAAATGGATTGGCTGGCATTTTAATATTTCTTCTGCTGTTTGTGCCATGATATTCTAGTCTGATGGCCTTGTCAGATTCTTAATTTGAGAGATGGATTACTTGATCAAGATCATTCACTATCAGGACAAGAACAAAACTTCATTTTTCTGACCCCCAAGGTTAGTAGTGAGACTGGTAAAAGCCAGCTAATGACATTTTTCCTGCTCAGGATTTACCTTAATATTAGGTCATTTTAAAGAATGGTATTGACAATAAAGAGGCTCCAAAAGAACGGTCCTCTTTTTCTTGGCATTTGTATTACATCCTGAATGGTTATTACGTACTGAAAATGCCAGCTTATGGAACTGAATTCTGCTACTAGAACAAGGTAGATTAACTATGGCAAAGTTAACTGAGCAAAGAAAGTAAGCAAATGTATCCATTCTCTCTACTGAGAAAAGGTAGGGACTACCTTAGAAACTTCTGGAAGCTTCCCTCTTGTCTTGACTCCTGCTGTGTGCTCAGAGAGAAGGAAACTCTCTGAGAAACGTTATGAAGAGCTAGTTAGTGATTATCCCTTCTGCTTAGGAATACCATCTCCACTAAATACAACTCAAATTCAAAGCTTAGCATCAATATCATCTAATTAGATGTGTTTTTCCCTCCAAGTACAATGATTGCTTCTTTCTCAGTATTGTTATTTTAGCTGTTTGTATACATGAAAATTGTCCTGGAATTTCTAGGGACATATATAACCAGACTGGAGAAGGCAATGGCACCCAACTCCAGTACTCTTGCCTGGAAAATCCCCTGGATGGAGAAGGCTGGTAGGCTGCAGTCCATGGGGTCACTAAGAGTTGGACACGACTGAGCGACTTCACTTTCATTTTTCGCTTTCATGCATTGGAGAAGGAAATGGCAACCCACTCCAGTGTTCTTGCCTGGAGAATCCCAGGGACGGGGAAGCCTGGTGGGCTGCTGTCTATGGGGTTGCACAGAGTCGGACACGACTGAGGTGACTTAGCATAGCATATATAACCAGACACCAACTGGTAGTTTGAGTGTTCCTTTTTTTTTTTTTCAAAGACTCCCATTAGACTGTCAGAAACTGTCCATGGTTTCTCAGCCTCTCAGATGCAGCTTGTCAATCAATAAATTCCTTAAGAAGAAAAAGATCAGTGTGCTGAATCTTGCACCTTTCTGGCCTTCTCTCCTCTCTATGTTGGCCTCTCAAGTCTGATAGTTTTAGAAGATATTAGTGATACCATTGAGCAGTCCTTTAAAATATGGTTTCCATATTTACTCAGTTCAGTTCAGTTCAGTCGCTCAGTCGAGTTCGACTCTTTGCTGCCCCATGAACTGCAGCACGCCAGCCCTCCCTGTCCATCACCAACTCCCTGAGTTCACTCAGACTCACATCCATCGAGTCAGTGATGCCATCCAGCCATCTCATCCTATGTTGTGCCCTTCTCCTCCTGCCCCCAATCCCTCCCAGCATCAGAGTCTTTTCCAATGAGTCAACTCTTCCCATGAGGTGGCCAAAGTACTGGAGTTTCACCTTCAGCATCATGCCTTCCAAAGAACACCCAGGATTGATCTCCTTCAGAATGGATTGGTTGGATCTCCTTGCAGTCCAAGGGACTCTCAACAGTCTTCTCCAACACCACAGTTCAAAAGTATCAATTCTTCGGCACTCAGCTTTCTTCACAGTCCAACTCTCACATCCATACATGACCACAGGAAAAACCATAGCCTTGACTAGACGGACCTTTGTTGGCAAAGTGATGTCTCTGCTTTTTAAGATGCTATCTAGGTTGGACATAACTTTCCTTCCAAGGAGTAAGTGTTTTTTAATTTCATGGCTGCAGTCACCATCTGCAGTGATTTTGGAGCCCCCAAAAATAAAGTCTGACACTGTTTCCACTGTTTCCCCATCTATTTCCCATGAAGTGATGGGACCCGATGCCATGATCTTCGTTTTCTGAATGTTGAGCTTTAAGCCGACTTTTTCACTCTCCTCTTTCACTTTCATCAAGAGGTTTTTTAGTTGCTCTTCACTTTCTGCCATAAGGGTGGTGTCATCTCCATATCTGAGGTTATTGATATTTCTCCCAGCAATCTTCATTCCAGCTTGTGTTTCTTCCAGTCCAGCGTTTCTCATGATGTGCTCTGCATATAAGTTAAATAAGCAGGGTGACAATATACAGCCTTGACGTACTCCTTTTCCTATTTGGAACCAGTCTGTTGTTCCATGTCCAGTTCTAACTGTTGCTTCCTGACCTGCATACAAATTTCTCAAGAGGCAGGTCAGGTGGTCTGGTATTCCCATCTATTTCAGAATTTTCCACAGTTTATTGTGATCCACACAGTCAAAGGCTTTGGCATAGTCAATAAAGCAGAAATAGATGTTTTTCTGGAACTCTCTTGCTTTTTCGATAATCCAGCAGATGTTGGCAATTTGATCTCTGGTTCCTCTGCCTTTTCCATATTTACTAGCTGTTCTCAAAAGAATGATTGATCTGTAATAAGCTAGGGTAAAATTATCAGAAAAAGAAATTATTACTCTTAGATTTAAAAGTAGCAAAACAAAGCAAAACTTAAAGGTATACATAAATACCTTTTGCTTATCAACTTTCTTAAGCAGAAAGTCCATACAAGAAACTGTATTTATTTAAAATGTGTTATCAATGAGTATTGACAGCTGTATATACCCAAAAACTCACCTTCATGTGATATATAACATTTTATCATGTTTAAAAGATCCTTCTTGGGGCTTTATAGTTAGTCGTCCTTCCACCTCTGGCTGCAAGCAACCATGTATATGATTTTTGTCGTCACAGAGTAACTTGTATTTTTATAAAGGGAATCATCTCATACTGTTATCTTTTGTGCCTAGCACCTTTCTCCTACAAAAGTATTTTGAGATTTATCTATATTATTGTATGTACCAGTAGTTCAATCTTTGTTGAATAGAATTCCACTGAGTGGATAATGAGAGAGTCATTTCCTAGGCAGGTTGATAAGAAGTCTAGGGGTCCCCAAGGAGAGAGGGGTCTGGAATTCTCAAGGAAGAAGAAAGGACAAGCTTCCCCCCCACCTCAGCCCCCACCCCCCACCCCCAGCCTACATTCCTTAGGATTATGTATACTGTCTGAGGACAGTCTTTGGATTAAACCTGGCTAATCATGTTATCCTAAAATGTAAATTATGGGAGTAGGTCTGGTCTTTACAAGGATTATATAACAAGATATTTACAAGATATATAATGTATCTTGCCTGAAGGCAATCTCTGGACTAAACCTTCTAGCTAATCCTGTTATCTTAAAATGTAAATAATGGGAGTAGGTCTGGTGAGATCTTTACAACCTCCAGACATTCTTTGGATTCATTGGAGAGTATATAACTCCATTACTAACACTAGCAAGGGGGGACTCTTTCTACCCTCTTCTGATGTCTATGTCAGAAGCTTTCTTTATCTCCTTTATACTTTAATAAAACTTTATTACACAAAAGCTCTGAGCGACCAAGCCTCATCTCTGGCCCCGGATTGAATTCTTCTCCTCTGGAGGCCAAGAATTCTGGCATCTTTGCGTGGTTCAGCAACAACTTTTCAATAACATTTACTTTTTATTTTATTGGCTCACTCAATGCTGAATGTTGCCTTTTCTCCATTTTGGAATATTGCAAATCAAGATATGAGCAATTATGGATATATCTTTTCATGGATATTGGTTTTATTGACCTGTGTAAATATCTAGGACTGAAATGGCAGAGTCTATGGGCAGTATTTGCCAACAAAGATCCGTCTAGTCAAGGTTATGGTTTTTCCAGTGGTCATGTATGGATGTGAGAGTTGGACTGTGAAGAAGGCTGAGTGCCGAAGAATTGATGCTTTTGAACTGTGGTGTTAGAGAAGACTCTTGAGAGTCCCTTGGACTGCAAGGAGATGGGATGCTGGGAAAGATTGAAGGCAGGAGGAGAAGGGGATGACAGAGGATGAGATGGCTGGATGGCATCACTGACTCGATGGACTTGAGTTTGAGTGAACTCCGGGAGTTGGTGATGGACAGGGATGCCTGGTGTGCTGCAATTCATGGCATTGCAAAGAGTCGGACACAACTCAGTGACTGAACTGACTAACTAATTGATGTGCAGTATATTATTAAATTTATAAGAAATGGGAGAACTATTTTTTTTCCCTTCCTCTTTTTTTTTTTAAATTTTATTTTATTTTTAAACTTTACATAATTGTATTAGTTTTGCCAAATATCAAAATGAATCCACCACAGGTATACATGTGTTCCCCATCCTGAACCCTCCTTCCTCCTCCCTCCCCATACCATCCCTCTGGGTCATCCCAGTGCACTAGCCCCAAGCATCCAGTATCGTGAGAACTATTTTTGTTGGTTGTATCATTTTACACTCCTACCTGTGGTTTATGAGAGTGTCAGTTGTTCCATATCCTAGCCAACATTTGTTACTGTCAGTCTTTTTCATTTTAACTGTTTTTATGGATGATGGTAGTAGTTCTTTGTGTTTTAGTTTGTATTTTTTAATGACTAATGATGTTGAGTATCTGTTCATGTATTTATTGGCTATTCACATATATTATTCTATAAATTATCCATTCAAATCTTTTGAACATTGAAAAAAGAAAGAATTACTTTCTAACTATTGAGTTATAAGAGTTGTTTATAATTTCTAGATAAACATTATTTGATATAATATATATAATATACATAACTTTTACATGTATATTCTTGTATGTATGTGCTATAATTATGCCTTATATATTTTAAGATACGCTTGTTTACCCTTAATTCTCCATGGTTATGCTTGTTTTAAAATAGGTAAAATAGGTGTTTTATGCATTTCGTGTATATACTTAAGCCTTTAAACCATTTCGATTTTGTGTGAATTAAGATTAAGTGTTTTCTTTTTTGTTTGTTTATTTTGTTTTGTTTTTTTCCTCTCACACGCTAATAAAGTGATGCTTAAAATTCTCCAAGCCAGGCTTCAGCAATACATGAACTGTAAACTTCCAGATGTTCAAGCTGGTTTTAGAAAAGGCAGAGGAACCAGAGATCAAATTGCCAACATCCAATGGATCATCAAAAAAGCAAGAGAGTTCCAGAAAAACATCTATTTCTGCTTGATTGTCTATGCCAAAGCCTTTGACTGTGTGGATCACAAGAAACTGTGGAAAATTCTTCAAGAGATGGGAATACCAGACCACCTGACTTGCCTCTTGAGAAAGCTGTATGCAGGTCAGGAAGCAATAGTTCGAAATGGACATGGAAAAACAGACTGGTTCCTAATAGGAAAAGGAGTACGTCAAGGCTGTATATCGTCACCCTGCTTATTTAACTTATATGCAGAGCACATCATGAGAAACGCTGGGCTGGAGGAAGCACAAGCTGGAATCAAGATTGCTGGGAGAAATATCAATAACCTCAGATATGCAGATTACACCACCCTTATGGCAGAAAACGAAGAACTAAAGAGCCTCTTGATGAAAGTGAAAGTGGAGAGTGAAAAAATTGGCTTAAAGCTCAGCATTCAGAAACTAAGATCATGGCATCCGGTCCCATCACTTCATGGGAAATAGATGGGGAAACAGTGGCTGAATTTATTTTTCTGGGCTCCAAAATCACTGCAGATGGTGATTGTAGCCATGAAATTAAAAGACACATACTCCTTGGAAGGAAAGTTATGACCAACCTAGACAGCATATTAAAAAGCAGAGACATTACTTTGTCAACAAAGGTCTGTCTAGTCAAGGCTATTGTTTTTCCAGTGGTCATGTATGGATGTGAGAGTTGGACTATAAAGAAAGCTAAGCGCCGAAGAATTGGTGCTTTTGAACTGTGGTGTTGGAGAAGACTGTTGAGAGTCCCTTGGACTGCAAGGAGATCCACCCAGTACATCCTAAAGGAGATCAGTCCTGGGTGTTCATTGGAAGGACTGATGTTGAAGCTGAAACTCCAATACTTTGGCCACTTGATGTGAGGAACTGACTCTTTGGAAAAGACCCTGATGCTGGGAAAGATTGAGGGCAGGAGGAGAAGGGGACAACAGAGGATGAGATGGTTGGATGGCATCACCCACTCGATGGACATGGGCTTGGGTGGACTCTGGGTGTTGGTGATGGACAGGGAGGCCTGGCGTGCTGCGGTTCATGGGGTTGCAAAGAGCTGGACACGACAGCGACTGAAATGAATCTCATTTCACTTTGTTTCCTTGCTACCTTTTGAAAATGCATTCCCCTCCCTCCCATTTTCTTGGCATCTTACTTTAAAATCAATTCATCTATATGTTTGTATATGGATATTCTGACTTGTTCCATTTATCTTTACTTCTATCCTTAGGCCAATAATACATTGTTTTGATTATTATAATGTTATTGTAATTTTCAGAGTCTGTTAGTGTAAGTTATCCAGGTCTCGTTTTGTTTTGCATTTCTTTCACTATTCTCCATCATTTGTATGTCTATTTTTAAAATCAACTATTCAATGTCTGTAAACAACTTTTCTATAGAGATTTAACTGACTTTGTATATCACTTTTAAGAGATTTTACGTCTTACTAATATTGGTTCTTCCAATCCATAAATGCATAATATTTCTCTATTTAAGCTTTTGCTAATTACTCTAATTCTCTGTAGTTTACAGTATAAAGGTGTTGCATATTTTTTTTTATTTAAGGATTTTATGATTTGGAGATTAATGAAAATTATTTAAAACTCATTTTCAATGTGTTTGCTGCAGGTATACAAAATGAAGTTGATTTTCGATACTAACTTTGTATATTAAGGAAATTACGAGAAATTATTTTTCTATTTAACCATTCATTGACTACTTTAAATTTTTATTTATTTAAACTTTAATAATTCTTAAAAATCTGATATTCCCTCTGATATCAATTCTCTTGGAGTCTAAAGAATTTCAATTGAATTCTTCATCATTTTGCTTTATTTGAAAATGTCTTAAAAAAAACTCAATTATATTTTTACTTGATATGGAATTCTGGATTAACCATTAGTTGTTTATTTTTTTTTTCTGCTCTTTAGACTTTAAGTATGTTGTCCCACTGTTTTCTGTCTGTTCTTAATGGTTTCTGATGTCATATCTACTATCATTTGAATCATAATTCACCTGGATATAAAGTTTTTGTTTTCTGGGTACTTTCAGCATTTTCTCCATCCTGATCTTTGGCTTTCAGCAGTTTGACTGTGATGATATGCCTAGGTATTATTCTTTACAAATTTATCTTGTTTGGGATTTACTGATCTTCTGGAACAGATAGATATGTTTTTCACTAGATTTGGCAAATTTTAGATCCCTTTCTTCAAAACATTTCTGCCCCAAACTTGCTTCTTTTCTTTCTGAAACTCTAATTGCCTATATGCCTTGAAATTGCCCATAAGTCACTGAGGCCCAGATTATATTTTTTCAGTCTTTTTTCTCTCTTTTTCAAGTTGGATTATTTCTATTGATCTATATTCAACCTCACTTAAATTTCTTTGTCATCTCCATTTTCCTACTTAATCCTAACCAGGAAATCTGTAGTTTAGATCTTATATTTTTCAGTTCTACCATTTCTATTTAGTTCCTTTTTATATTTTGTATTTCTATGCTGAGACTTCTTATCTTTTATTTCTTGAAAGTTTATTTCTCTTCATCTCATTTAGCATAGCTATACTAACTGTATTTAAAGTTATTGTCTGATAATTCCAACATCTAGTCATTTTAGGGTTGACATCTATTGATTTTCTTTTTCCTTTAAAATGTGTCACTGTTGCCCGGATAGCTCAGTCGGTAGAGCATCAGACTTTTAATCTGAGGGTCCAGGGTTCATGTCCCTGTTCGGGTGCTTTGCATTAGGAAAAAAAAAAAAATGTGTCACTGTTTCTGGCTCTTTGTACATGAAGTGACTTTGAGTTGAATTTGAGGCATTCTGAATTCATTGTGCAGATTCTAAATATTGTTATAGTATAATAAATAGTGTTGATGCTCTTTTTTTTTATCCAAAAATTAACTCAGACTCAAATTAAACTCTAAATAAGCTGTAGTGACAGTGCCTCAGATCGTACATTGGGTCTTCAGATCTCAAGTTCTAGTTGCTTTGCCCATGCATGCCTACTTCAAGTGTCAGTGATGCAGGCTGTAGGGATTCTTTTTCTCTGGATGGGCTTCCTGCATAGCTCAGCTGGTAAAGAATACACCTGCAATGCAGGAGAGCCCTGTTCGATTCCTGGGTTGGGAAGTTGCCTGGAGAAAGGATGGGCTACCCACTGCAGTATTCCTGGGCTTCCCTGGTACCTCAGATGGTAAAGAATTCACCTGCAATGCGGGAGACTGGATATTTCTTTTCCAGGGGCTCTGGTTTCTTTAGGTTCTCCTCTATGATTCTTCTGCCAAAAAGAGTGAATTTTTTTTTCTATTGCAGTTATAGCAACTCTATGCCCAGTACTGCATCTGTGATGGCTTTATGTGCAGAGCAGTTAAGAAATAATGTTCTCACTCCCTGCTGGCACGTGCTCCAAGTTTCAAATCCCCTGCAAACGGTTCTCCCTCAGCTTCCATCTCCAGTACCCTCAGATAGTTGTGTTTTGAGAGTCAATAGCTCTTATTTGTGGAAAGATCTTTTTATTAGGAGCTTATTCCTATACTCTAGAAACAAAACCCTGGTATACATATCATGAGAAAGCCAACAAGGGCTCTATTTTCTACATATTTTTTTAGCTCCTTTTCAATAAAAATTAATATTCATTCCAATAAAATAAGGTAATTAAGATAGACAAATTATTTTTCTATAAGTTATTATCTATACAGACAAATTGTACCATAGTCAAAATATTTCCTGCTTTCAAACCCTCTTCTTCTGCTCTGAAACTTTACCTATGGAAAAAATTATTTCATCAGTTCCATCAACATAAGTTTTAGGCAATGATATCTGGGAAGAAGTTATTTGGATTACTTTCCAAAAAAAAATTAAACTTGGTAGGATCAAGCTGTTACATGGTCCTGCCATCTTTTGTACTGCAATGAAACAACTATATCTCACCCTAATGTGCACATGAACATGAATGAGAAGTAAATCTTTGTCACTTTAAGCCTAAGATTTTGGAGTCATTTGTTATTATAACATAACTTGGCCTAAATTCATTGATATAGACATTCTGTATGATTTAGCCTAAGCTATGACTAACCTAGATAGCATATTAAAAAGCAGAGACATCACTTTGCCAACAAAGGTCCGTCTAGTCAAGGCTATGGTTTTTCCTGTGGTCATGTATGGACGTGAGAGTTGAACTATAAATAAAGCTGAGCACCACAGAATTGATGCTTTTGAGCTGTGGTGTTGGAGAAGACTTTTGAGAGTCCCTTGGACTGCAAGGAGATCCAACCAGTTCATCCTAAAGGAGAACAGTCTTGGGTGTTCATTGGAAGGACTGATGCTGAAGCTGAAACTCCAGTACTTTGGCCACCTCATTAGAAGAGTTGACTCACTGGTAAAGACCCTGATGCCGGGAGGGATTGGGGGCAGGAGGAGAAGGAGACAACAGAGGATAAGATGGCTGGATGGCATCACCAACTTGATGGACATGAGTTTGAGTAAACTCCGGGAGTTGGTGATGGACAGGGAGGCCTGGCGCGCTGTGGTTCATGAGGTCACAAAGAGTCGGACATGACTGAGCAACTGAACTGAACTGAACTGAACAGATAATGTATATGAATATGAGACAGATAGTATATGTTAATATGAGACTGGGGATAGTTTTCATTATAGATATTATAACACAAATAACAATGATAACAAAAAAACACTGGTTTTACTAAATAATTTCCTGTTTCTTCAGAAGGAAGAAGCATAAAGTAGTGGTCAAAACTCTATACTAAGAGTGAGATGAATCAAATTCTGTTCATTGTTTAGACATTAATGATGCATTACCTTTTGAAAGACACTTACTCCTTTATTCTTTGATGTTCCCATTTGTATAATACTAAGGTTATTTTCATAACCTCTGAAAATTTGCTAGCTTTAACAGATATAAAATTTATGAATGACAACAAAGCAAGACTCACCGTTACTACAGCAAAGCCTGTCTATAATGAGGTACTCAGAATAATACCAGAAGGACTTCTGTTATAGCAGAAAAAGCCTGTCTACCAAAAAAAATCTGGCAGTCTAACATATATTAAGACACTAACTTCTGCTTTAAAATTCTATGTACCTCTCACTCGTTTTCTCTGCCATAAGCAGGTAGTATATTGCAACTGTTTGTGATGTAAAACAATCATTGGTTTTCAAAATATGTACAGATATCAAGTAGGCTAAGAAAACTGTTCCAATCCAAAGAAGGTGTTGTTCTTATAGACAAAGGCTGCTCTCACAACCTATTTCATGGAATGAAAACTCACAGGGAGAAGTGATAAGAAAAGCCATAGCAGCCAGAGTCTGAAAATAAGAAAGTTTGTTTCTGTAAATCACTGAAGTTTTGGTGCTATTCTTTTTATATAACAAAGCCAACTGTTAGACAAAATGCGGTACCAGAAATAAGTGCTGCCCTAACAAAATACTCCAAATTATATCATAAGAAATGTGTAGCAAGTCAGTGATGGAAAGTTTTTGGAGTGTATAAAAAATGTCAATAAATATCACTGGAGGTAAAGACTTGGTATGTTTAAGACATTGATAACTTGAAAGGCAAACAATGTACCTAATAAATGTGTGGATTCAGGCGAATGGGTTTTGTGATACATAATTTTACTATGGCTTTTGTTTACTAGCTGTATTAGGCAAATACTACAAGACAAATACTACTTTATGTGCTTAGAAAAGAATTAGCCCATTTGTAGGCAGGGATGCAAAGAAAAAAAAATTCAGAAATTCTCAATATTGTAAACCTAAGATTTGTAAGTTTTTACTCATGTCTATTGAGTTAAAGAACAAGCAGAGAAATTGTTCAAAGAATCATTCTTGATTTCAAGGCATAAACCAAATCAATGACACAGCCATGATTCCCTTTGTTAAGATATCTCTGGAGTTTAATATGGACTCCAAAGCATCTTTTTATTTGGACATACAGGCTCAAGAAGAACGGATTAAAAGTGTTCTTACAAAAAGGTTTTGTTGCTGATGTGAAACAACATTGGTTTTCAAAATATCTGCAGGCATTAAATAGGTTGAAAAATTGCTCAGTTTCCAAGGAGGTCATGTTTTTCATTGCATTCTTCGGATTTGGACAAAGGGGAAAATGAAAAAGAAAGGAACTCTCAGAAAACAGACAAAAGATTCATGGAGAGTGATAAACTGTGAAGTCACTTAAAGGAAGAATGTTGTTGTTCAGTCACTAAGTAGTGTCCAACTCTTTGCAACACCATGGACTGTAGCCCACCAGGCTTCCCTGTCCATGGAATTCTCCAGGCAAGAACACTGGAGTGGGTTGCCATTTCCTTCTCCTATAACAAGTATGCCTGGGACCAATCAATGGTACACTACCAAGCTTCAAGGTAAGAAATTTAATAATATTTGCCCAATGAGATGAAATAATTTCTGTAACCCGTGACCTCTGAGCAGTTTTTTCCTTCCCTTTTTAACATGAGATGTGCACTAGTGTGTGGGATAACAAAATTTTTAGCTACATGTCTCTGGATCAAAAGGAGCAATATGTGGATCTGATGTAAAAGCTATTATGAGTCTTAGACTTTAAAGCTGAGTGCATGGCGAGGTGAAATTTTAGGGTATCTTCCTTGGAAAAATAAATAGAATATTTTGCATACAGTAATGAGAGAAGTAAATATTTGTGATCAAGACAGAAGTCTTGATAGATAACATTTTTCACAATCATGAACTTCTCCTTTTCTGAAAGGAGTTTTTACTTGCTCACCAAATGTTTATTACCAATGCCTCCTATGGGAGGAGTTTACATCAGCAATGTGTTGACATGGAGTTTAGCTTGCTTTACCAATAGATTATGAGCAAATATGTTGCATCTACAGGTAATCAGAATCTCTTAGAGACATCCTAAGTTTTCACCTTCCCTTTTGCTCTTTGGTCTGTTGACCTAAAACAAATTTCCAGTTATTTCTTCAGCAAAAATGGGTTTATTCCAGATCAACTGCTGCTGCTACTGCTGCTAAGTTGCTTCAGTCATGTCCGACTCTGTGAGACCCCATAGATGGCAGCCCACCAGGCTTCCCCATCCCTGGGATTCTCCAGGCAAGAACACTGGAGTGGGTCGCCATTTCCTTCTCAACATGTGATTACAATTCAGGGTCTGCAATCATTATAAACCATGTGCAAGTCACTCACAAAAATAAATGGAGAACTCTTTTAAAAAGGAGGAAAGGCAGTTGGGAGAGCTACAGTAAACAAAGAGTCAATGGTTTTTCATTGCCTGTATTGTGATCATCTCTTATTGATTGAGCTCTTGCCAGGCAAGGAGAGGGAGTCTTCTTTTTGTTGGACTCTACTATTGCAGGGCCCTTATCTGCCACCTGAAAAATCTGTATGCAGGTGAAGAAGCAACAGTTAGAACTGAACATGGAACAACAGACTGGTTCCAAATTGGGAAAGGAGTACATCAAGGCTGTATATTGTCACCCTGCTTATTTAACTTATATGCAGAGTACATTATACGAAATGCCAGGCTGGATGAACCACAAGCTGGAATCAAGATTGCCGAGAGAAGTGTCAATAACCTCAGATATGCAGATGACACCACCCTTATGGCAGAAAGTGGAGAAGAACTAAAGAACCTCTTGATGAAAGTGAAAGAGGAAAATGAAAAAGCTGGCTTAAAACTCGACATTCAAAAAGTAAGATCATGGCCTCCGGTCCTATCACTTCATGGCAAATAGATGGGGAAACTAAGGAAACAGTGACAGACTTTATTTTCTTGGACTCTAAAATCATTGCATATGGTGACTGCAGCCATGAAATTAAAAGATGCTTGCTTCTTGGAAGAAAGGCTGTCACAAACCTAGACAGAGTATTCAAAAGCAGAGATAATACTTTGCCGAGAAAGGTCCTCTAGTCAAAGCTATGGTTTTTCCAGTAGTCATGTATGGATGTGAGAGTTGGACTATAAAGTCCAACTATAAAGTTGGACTGAGGGCTGAAGAATTGATGCTTTTGAGGTGTGGTGTTGGAGAAGACACTTGAGAGTCCCTTGGACAGCAAGGAGATCAAACCAGTCCATCCTGAAGGAAATCAATCCTGAATATTCATTGGAAGGACTGATGCTAAAGTTGAAACTCCAATACTTTGGCCACTTGATGCAAAGAACTGACTTATTGGAAAGGACCCTGATTCTGGGAAAGATTGAAGGCAGGAGGAGAAGAGGGCAACAGAGGATGAGATGGTTGGATGGCATCACCAAATTGATGGACATGAGTCTGAGCAAACTCTGGGAGTTGGTGATGGACAGGGAGGCCTGGTGTGCTGCAGTTCATGGGGTCACAAAGAGTCAGACATGACTGAGTGACTGAACTGACTGGCCATAGGCATGAGAGCTTCCATTCTAGTCTCCTGACTTTATTTATCTGAGGTTTCTGTTCATTAATTTTTTTTAAAATTTCCCCCTATAAATCAAGATTTTTTTTCTGAAAGCATTTGTGATCAAAAGTTATTTTTTCTGGTTTCAGGGGCTTTTTGTCCTTCAGGCATATAAGACAGAGTTCATGCCTTTTCATTGATTTGGTTGTGAGGATCTTATTGGCTTAGCTCTCCCCAGGAAAAAAGACTGTCTTTTTTTCTGTTTTGTTCTGTTATTGACAGAGGGTGTGAAAACCCCACACCTCAATTCTGATTCCCTGACTTTATTTGCCTAAGTATTCTGTTTATAAATTCTTTTTCTCATCTTTTTTATGAGGATGCACATGGTCCCTAATTGGGGGAAGTCTTCAACCTAGATTCCAGAATAAGAAAACTCAAAGAGAAGAGATGAAGCAGATCCACAGATTACAGCAAAACCACAGATGAATCATAGGCCATATATCCATAAAAAGAGCAGAGACATCACTTTGCTGACAAAGGTCCATCTGGTCAGAGCTATGGTTTTTCCAGTAGTCATGTATGGATGTAAGAATTGGACCATAAAGAAGGCTGAGCATCAAAGAATTAATGCTTTTGAAGGAAATCAAACCAGTCAATCCTAAAGGAAATCAACCCTGAATATTCAGTGTAAGGACTGATGCTGTAGCTCCAGTACTTTGGCCACTAATGTGAAAAGCTGACTCATTGAAAAATAACCTCATGCTGGGAAAAACTGAGGGCAAGAGGAAAAGGTGACAGATGATGAGATAGTTGGATAGCATCGCTGACTCAATGGACATGAGTTTGATCAAACTCAGGGAGATAGTGATGGACAGAGAAGCCTGGTGTGCTGTAGTTCATGGGGTCACAAAGAGCCAGTAACGATTTATCCACTGAACAAAAACAACAGCCATGGATTGAGAAGAATCATTTTATTTTGTAAAGGCTACAAATAGAGAAAACGCTCCCACCACAAAGTCATTTACCTCTTACATTTCAATAGAAAGCAAGATTTTTTTTTTGAAATCCACCATGTCTAAGAAATGGAGTTTGTTCTATTTGAAATGCATATGCACATACTTATAATTTTTAATACTAACCAGGACACATATCATGTTTCATCTTATGTAGAAACAGAAAATAGAATTCATATTCAGTACTTCAAGAACAATCTTTTGCAAATCAATTTCTGGACTTCAGATTCTTCATCTGTCAAATAGAAATATAAACTATGTCCAATAATTGTTGAGTATTTTTTCAAGATTCAAAAGGATAAGTGTCAAAATATTTTATGAGACTTACATTAACATGCAAATTTTGCTGTATGAAATTGAAATGAAAACACCAGAGAGAACCATTCTCTCTTTAAAAATGAAAAAGTTGTTTGCTTTTAATGTAAAGTATATATTTGTTGAATATACATTCAAGTATAAGATTTCCCCAAGAAAATCACAGAGGAAAGCATATACTTGCACAAATGAAACCCTGAAGCTCTGTGTATTCATTAACTCTTGCCTTCAGTAGAGGACAATAAAATGTAAACAATGAAAATCCTGTGAATTTCATCATCTTTAAATATGTAGAAATTGATATTCATGCAAAGAACATTTGCTAAAATTGCTTAGTGTCTGGAGACCAAATATCTGACTGTCATCATTTTCTGAATATGACTTTAGCTTTTGGGGAGAAAAAAACACTGGAAGAGAGGTGAATGTTTTGAATTTCAACTTTTTAAATCCTTTACCAACAGCACTTTAAATGGAATCACAATGGGAAAAAAAGGCTTTATTTAAACCTTCATTATGTTACATAGTGTCAAAGTAGATGATGAGGAAGGAATTCTAATTCAGTTATGTGTTGTATACAAGTGTTTATGGGTATGGGTTTATTTAACCTGCCATTTAGCTTTCTTAAAATATATGTGGAAATTTTGTAGGCCCATCAACTTGCTGTATATTTTGGTAATGAGAAGATAAAAAGAATGACAAAGCTTTCCTCATCAGGTAATAATTTCTTTAACTACAAGTTATTAATACAATGCATTCAAGTGTTTATCAAATGACTGGCATGCCAATTGTTCTGCTAGGTGCTAGGGTATCTAGAAATAAGACTTGATCCCTTGCCAAGGAAAAGTAACCATGCTTCCATGGATTTTTAAAGCTTCATGGTGAATGGTGGAAATTGATTTTAAAAATCACATAAATGCATATGATTAGAAACATGTAATATAAATATAAAGAAAAAACACAGGGACCTTTGAATACATATAATGGGGACCTGAGCCACAGTCAGGTCCTGGTCTTGTTTTTGCTGACTGTGTAGAGCTTCTCCATCTTTGGCTGCAAAGAATATAATCAATCTCATTTCAGTGTCAATCATCTGGTGATGTCCATGTATAGAGTCTTCTCTTGTGTGGTTGGAAGACGGTGTTTGCTATGACCAGTGTGTTCTCTTGGCAAACTCTGCTAGCCTTTGCCCTGCTTCATTTTGTACTCCAAGGCCAAATATGTCTGTTACTCCAGGTGTTTCTTGACTTCCTACTTTTGCATTCCAGTCCCCTATAATGAAAAGGACATCTTTTTTGGGTGTTAATTCTAGAACGTCTTGTAGGTCTTCATAGAACTGTTCAACTTCACTTTCTTCAGTGTTACTGGTCGGGGCATAGGCTTGGATTAACATGATATTGAATGGTTTGCCTTGGAAATGAACAGAGATCGTTCCGTTGTTTGTGAGATTGCATCCAAGTACTCCATTTTGGACTCTTTTGTTGACCATGATTGCTATTCCATTTCTTATAAGGGATTCTTGCCCACAGTAGTAGATATAATGGTCATCTGTGTTAAATTCACCCATTTCAGTCCATCTTAGTTCACTGATTCCTAGAATGTCGATGTTCACTCTTGTCATCTCTTGTTTGATCACTTCCAATTTGCCTTGATTCATGGACCTAACATTCTAGGTTCCTATGCAATATTGCTCTTTACAGCATTTAACCTAGCTTCTATCACCAGTCCCATACACAACTGGGTATTCTTTTTGCTTTGGCTCCATCCCTTCATTCTTTCTGGAGTTATTTCTTCACTGATCTCCAGTAGCATATTGGGCACCTACTGACCTGGGGAGTTCATCTTTCAGTGTCCAATCTTTTCACTTTTTCTTACTCTTCATGGGGTTCTCAAGGCAAGAATACTGAAGGGTTTTGTCATTCCCTTTTCCAGTGGACCACATTGAGAAACCTGTATGCAGGTCAGGAAGCAACAGTTAGAACTGGACATGGAACAACAGACTGGTTCCAAATAGGAAAAGGAGTACATCAAGCCTGTATATTGTCACCCTGCTTATTTAATTTTTATGCAGAGTACATCATGAGAAATGCTGGGCTGGAGGAAGCACAGGCTGGAATCAAGATTGCTGGGAGAAATATCAATAACCTCAGATATGCAGATAATACCACCCTTATGGCAGAAAGTGAAGAATAACTAAAGAGCCTCTTGATGAAAGTGAAAGTGGAGAGTGCAAAAGTTGGCTTGAAGCCCAACATTCAGAAAACTAAGATCATGGCATCTGGTCCCATCACTTCATGGCAAATAGACGGGGAAACAGTGGCTGACTTTATTTTTCTGGGCTCCAAAGTCACTGCGGATGGTGATTGTAGCCATGAAATTAAAAGATGCTTACTCCTTGGAAGGAAAGTTGTGACCAACCTAAGACAGTATATTAAAAAACAGAGACATTACTTTGCCAACAAAGGTCCTTCTAGTCAAGGCTATGGTTTTTCCAGTGGTCATGTACAGATGTGAGAGTTGGACTATAAAGGAAGCTGAGTGCTTAAGAATTGATGCTTTTGATGTGTGGTGTTGGAGAAGACTCTTGAGAGTTCCTTGGACTGCAAGGAGATCCAACCAGTCCATCCTAAAGGAGATCAGTCCTGGGTGTTCATTGGTAGGACTGATGTTGAAGCTGAAACTCCAATACTTTGGCCACCTGATGCGAAGACCTGACTCACTTGAAAAGACCCTGATGTTGGGAAAGATTGAGGGCAGGAGGAGAAGGGGATGACAGAGGATAAGATGGTTGGATGGCATCACCAACTCAATGGACATGGATTTGGCGGACTCTGGGAGTTGGTGATGGACAGGAAGGCCTGGCGTGTTGTGGTTCATGGGGTCACATAGAGTCTGACATGACTGAGCGACTGAACTGAACTGAGTAGAGACCTTGGTTCAATATAGGTATGAATTTCAAGAGATTTTTTCCTGCGGCAATGATACATGAAATGAGACCTGATGGATGAAGAGAAGTTAACCTAGGTAACGAATGACAGAAAGAAACAAACTTCTAGGCAAGAAGAATAACCTATGCAATACATGAAATACAATGAAAAACTTAGTGTCTACAAGAGTATGAAGAGGGCTGATGGAGCTGGAACTACAGAACAAGAGAGAAGTTTAAGATGAGGCTGGAGTGTTGGGAAGAAGCTAGTTCTTACAGGGCCTTTAGGTGAGGTGAAGAATTTGGGTTGAATTCTCTTTCATTTCGTCAGCAATGACAAACATGTAGAAAAGGTCCAAGATGTTTCAGACAAAAAGAATTATCTATGCAAAGTTCTAGAACATGACAAAGATGACCTAGATGAAACCACAAATGCTTGAACTGAGGGCATTCTTATTCACTGATTAATTCTGTTTCACCATCAAAGCAATTATTTGTAACTTAAGGTAGTGGCACCCCACTCCAGTGCTCTTGCCTGGAAAATCCCATGGACAGAGGAGCCTGGTAGGCTGCAGTCCATGGGGTCGCTAGGAGTTGACACGACTGAGCGACTTCACTTTCACTTTTCACTTTCATGCATTGGAGAAGGAAATGGCAACCCACTCCAGTGTTCTTGCCTGGAGAATCCCAGGGATGGGGGAGCCTGGTGGGCTGCTGTCTCTGGGGTCGCACAGAGTCGGACACGACTGAAGTGACTTAGCAGTAGCAGTGTCTTCTAAAAATTTTTGGGCCCCTTGTATCCTCCTCTCCTAATCTCAGCACATTTATGAATTTATTTTATTTTGTATTTTGTTGCTGTCATATTATTAGGTTTTGAATTCTAAAGTAACTGAAGTCAACTTCTGCTTTTCAACTTTGCCGTATTGGACTATCAGTTCTTGAATTAATATCACAACTATACTTTTTGATTTTCAAGTATCATGTAGGGCAGAAACCACACTAATTTTTTATTAAAAAAATTATTCTAAATAATGACTTACAAATTCTAGGACAGAAAATCACTTGGAAGATATCAAGTCCATATTATCTGAGTGAAAATTTGAGTAAGAGAACTGAAAATAAATAGTCCAAGAAAATAGATGTAATCATATCGAGCAAAATTTAAATCAAAATCTCAACCTTTTACTTTGTTTCAGAGATAAAACTAAATTGTAAAAGTATCAGCTTGCCCTTGGTTAGACCAGTCACTAATAATAAATGTAAGATATTAAGACCTGGCTGATTTATTTTTCCACATAATTTTGCATGTCTCTTGAATTTATGTTCTAAATTTTAGAATCTATATTCCCAACTCAGAAACAATGATTCAGTTAAGTTCAGTCGCTCAGTCGTGTCTGACTCTTCACGACCCCGTGAATCGCAGCACGCCAGGCCTCCCTGTCCATCACCAGCTCCCGGAGTTCACTCAGACTCACGTCCATCGAGTCGGTGATGCCATCCAGCCATCTCATCCTCTGTCGTCCTCTTCTCCTCCTGCCCACAATCCCTCTCAGCATCAGAGTCTTTTCCAATGAGTCAACTCTTCCCATGAGGTGGCCAAAGTACTGGAGTTTCAGCTTCAACAGATTGTGGAGCAATATTGTGGAGCAATATAATATTCAGGCAGTAATATCAAGGAACCAAAGAACTAAATATCTGGCTTGCAGAAAGAGCACCTAAGTGGTATCATTTCAGTGTCTCTTGGAAAGTCTCGGTTGGAAGGGGAGAGGCAGAGAGTGTGAGGGTGCACTGTCTTTTATCTTTTCCTTTCAGAAGAAAACCATTTGGGGAGAAATGTTACATTTTATGAGCTGTAAACAGTTATTCACACCTTCAGCAAATAAAGGTGCAAGTTTTTCTGGGAGGTGAAGGAGAAAGCAAGGGGGTATTAATAATATGGGGCAAACAACTCATGAGAAATTTCCTTGGATGCAGGGAGAAGTTTAAAAATATGAGCTTAAGAGTTTCAACTTCCTGATTTACCTGTGTTTCATTCAGTATTGGAACAAGACTTTTTTATTCCTTTCAAATAGACTTGGTAGCTGGTCTATTTGCACAGCACATCTTTTTACTCTAGTACTTATTTCTTTCTCATTATCATGTAGCAGACTGTTACCCTAGCAACTCAAGTGTCAGATTTCACATGCAAACACCTGCACTCTTCAAGGAGAAGATCACACATTTGTTGTAAACAATAATGTGATTGGAAAAGATGGCTTTACAAGTGTCTTTTTAAGGGAGGCATACACTTGATGGGGAAAAATAAAACAACCAAAAGTTGTAGGTAAGAAAAATTTAACCATTATAAGTTAATTGGAGGGTAATTATTAAATGTTTATTTGCCAAAATTTACTGCATATCGTGTTAATAAAAATATAGGTCTATCTATATTTGTATTTCCTAGCGCTTATATAAATAGTAACATATATAAATTTTATCCACCTTTATTTATTCTTTTCAACATATTCTAAAGACCATTTACATGGAAGGATGTAAAGATATTCTTACTTTTTGAAACTGGAATGCATGATTTTTAAGAGTTCTTCAAACTCTGACCTTTTATTTAGAATCACAGAAAGAAACAGCAACTATCTATTGTTTTTGCTTATCTATCTTTTCCTTTAAAGCTTGTTTTACAATATATTGCTTTGTTTACATTGAATTTATAAAATATAGTAAGTGGGAAGTCTGTCTCTGAAATCTATGCATTCTTCCCTTTTTTGCCATAAGGAAATTGTCCTCTACTTCAATCAACAATTACAGGGTGCCTAACATGGGAAATAGATGGAGAAACAGTGGAAACAGTGTCAAGCTTTATTTTGGGGGGCTCCAAAATCACTGCAGATGGTGATTGCAGCCATGAAATTAAAAGACGCTTACTCCTTGGAAGGAAAGTTATAACCAACGTAGGCAACATATTAAAAAGCAGAGACATTACTTTGCCAATAAAGGTCTGTCTAGTCAAGGCTATGGTTTTTCCAGGGGTCATGTATGGATGTGAGAGTTGGAGTATAAAGAGAGCTGAGCGCCGAAGAATTGATGCTTTTGAACTGTGGTGTTGGAGAAGACTCCTGAGAGTCCCTTGGACTGCAAGGAGATCCAACCCATCCATCCTAAAGGACATCAGTCCTGGGTGTTCATTGGAAGGACTGATACTGAAGCGGAAACTCCAGTACTTGGGCCACCTGATGGAAAGAGTTGACTCATTGGAAAAGACCCTGATGCTGGGAGGGATTGAGGGCAGGAGGAGAAGGGGACCACAGGGGATGAGATGGCTGGATGGCATCACCGACTTGATGGACATGAGTTTGAGTAAACTCCAGGAGTTGGTGATGGACAGGGAAGCCTGGCGTGCTGCGATTCATGGGGTCACAAAGAGTCGGACACGACTGAGCGACTGAACTGAACTGAACTGAGCATATTTTGCTTACCTGGTTAGGCACTAAGTATTCAATAGTGGCAAGCATGTTTGCTGCATTCAAGGTACTTAAAGTCTAGTATAGCACAGTAAATATGTTCACAGAGAAAACCAATAATGTGTTAAAATTTCTATTAACATATGCTGGCATTTGAGGATGACAATAACATATAATCTAAAATATTAAAAAGGGGATTGTTATAGGCTGAATGTTTGTGTCTTCCCTGAATTTTAATGCCTAATATGATCATCCCCTCCATGGATCACAGCCTTGTCGTGGCAAAAGGACTTGTGTAACTCAATGAAGATATGAGCTATATCATGTCGCCGCCACCACCGCTAAGTTGCTTAAGTTGTGTCCGACTCTGTGAGACCCCAGAGACGGCAGCCCACCAGGTTCCCCTGTCCCTGGGATTCTCCAGGCAAGAACACTGGAGTGGGTTGCCATTTCCTTCTCCAATGCATAAAAGTAAAAAGTGAAAGTGAAGTCGCTCAGTCATGTCTGACTCTTAGCGACCCCATGGACTGTAGCCCACCAGGCTCCTCCATCCATGGGATTTTCCAGGCAAGAGTACTGGAGTGGGGTGCCATTGCCTTCTCCAGCTATATCATGCAGGGCCACCCAAAATGGACAGGTTATAGTGAAGAGTTCTGGCAAAACATGGTCCACTGGAAGAGGGAATAGCAAACCACTCCAGTATTTTTGCCTCAAGAACCCCATGAACGCTATGAAAAGGCAAATAGATATGATACTGGAAGATGAGCCCTCCAGGTTGGAAGGCGTCCAGTATGCTACTGAGGAAGAGTGGAGGGCAATTACTAATAGCTCCAGAAACAATGAAGCGGCTGGACCAAAGAAGAAACAATGCTCAGTTGTGGATGTGTCTGGTGGTGAAAGTAAAGTCCAATGCTGTGAAGAATGGTATTTCATAGGAACCTGGAATGGTAGGTCCATGAATCAAAGTAAATTGGGACATTGTCAAGCAGGAGATGGCAAGATTCAATATTGGCATCTTAGGAATCAGTAAACTAAAATGGATGGGAGTGGGCACATTTCATTTAGGTGATCATAATATCTACTACTGTGGGCAAGAATCCCTTAGAAGAAATGGAGTAACACTCACAGTCAACAAATGAGTCCAAAATGCAGTACTTGGTTACAACCCCAAAAGCAACAGAATGATCCCAATTTGTTTCCAAGGAAAACCGTTCAACATCACAGTAATCCAAGTGTGTGCACCAACCATGGATGCCAAAGAAGCTGAAGCTGACTGTTTCTATAAAGACCTGCAGCACCTTCTAGAACTAACAATGAAAAAATATGTCCTTTTCATCATAATGGATTGGAGTGCAAAAATAGAAAGTCAAGAGATCCTCAGAATAACAAGCAAACTTGGCCTTGGAATACAAAATGAAACAGGGCAAAAACTAGCAGAGTTTCGTCAAGAGAGCATGCTGGTCATAGCAAACACCCTTTTCCAACAACCCAAGAGATGACTCTACAGATGGACATCACCAGGTGGTTAATACTGAAAATCAGATTGATTATGTTCTTTACAGCCAAAAATGGAGAAGCTCCATACAATCAGCAAAAACAAGAGCTGTAAATGACTATGAGTCAGATCATGAGCTCCTTATTGTAAAATTCTGGCTTAAATTAAAGAAAATATCACAAGGGTGGAAGCTTCATTGATAGGATTAATGCCCTAAGTAAAAGAGACCTACAGAGCTCTTTTGCCTTTTCCTCCATGTAAAGGTAGAGCTAGAAGACAGTGTCTATGAACCAGAAAGAATACTCTCACTAGACACTGAATCATTTGGCATCTTGATCTTGAACTTCCCAGTCCCTAGAACTTTGATATCTATTATTAATATGCCATCTAGTCTACAGAATTTGTTATAGCAGCCTGAACTAAAACAGGGATCAACTTATCTTTTCATACTGATAAGATTTATTAGAGTATGGAGCTTGGATCAGATATAAAAGTATGCCTCTTAAGTACCAATCTACTAAGTGAATTGATTTATCCGGACACATCACAGTTTAAGAATAGTTCTGGGGGGCGGTCCTAAGACAGCGGAAGAATAGGATGGGGAGACCACTTTCTCCCCCACAAATTCATCGAAAGAACATTTGAACCCTGAGCAAATTCCACAGAACAACTTCTGAATGCTGGCAGAGGACATCAGGAACCCAGAAAGGCAGCCCATTGTCTTCGAAAGGAGATGGAGAAGTCTTGAGGCTACTGTAAGAATCAGACTGAAGATCAGAGGCAGGAGGCTTAAGTCCAAATTCTGAGAACAGCAGAGAACTCCTGAACCCAGGGAACATTAATCAATAGGAGCTCATCAAACGCCTCTATACCTACAGTGAAACCAAGCACCACCCAAGGGCCAACAAGCTCCAGAGCAAGACATACCATGCAAATTCTCCAGCAACACAGACTCTCCAACAATGTAACCCCGAGCCTCAATATATAGGCTGCCCAAAGTCACACCAAACCCACTGACATCTCAAAACTCATTACTGGACACTCCATTGCACTCCAGAGAGAAGAAATCCAGTTCCACCTACCAGAATACTGACACAAGCTTCCCTAACCAGGAAACCTTGAGAAGCCACCCATACAACCCAACCAATAGCGAGGAACCTCCACAATAAAGAGGAACCACCAACTATCAGAATACAGAAAGGCCACCCCAAACGCAGCAATATAAACAAGATGAAAAGGCAGAGAAATACCCAGCAGGTAAAGGAGCAGGATAAATGCCCACCAAACCGAGGAAGAAATAGGGAATCTACCTGATAAAGAATTCTGAATAATGATAGTGAAAATGATCCAAAATCTTGAAAACAAATTGGAGTTACAGATAAGTAGCCTGGAGACAAGGATCGAGAAGATGCAAGAAAGGTTTAACAGGCAACTAGAAGAAATAATAAAGAGGCAATATATAATGAATAACGCAATTAATGAGATCAAAAACACTCTGGAGGGAAGCAACAGTAGAATAACGGAGGCAGAAGATAGGATAACTGAGGTAGAAAAAAGAATGGTAGAAGTAAATGAAACAGAGAGAGAAAAAAGAAAAAAGAATTAAAAGAAATGAGGACAACATCAGAGACCTCTGGGTTCAAATGATAAATGCCCCAGCATTCGAATCATAGGAGTCCCAGAAGAAGAAGACAAAAAGAAAGACCATGAGAAAGTACTTGCGGAGATAATAGTTGAAAACTTCCCTACAATGGGGAAGGAAATAATCACCCAAGTCCAAGAACCACAGAGAGTCCCAAACAGGATAAACCCAAGGCTAAACACCCCAAGACACATATTAATCAAATTAACACAGATCAAACACAAAGAACAAATATTAAAAGCAGCAAGGGAAAAAACAACAAATAACACACAAGGAGATTCCCATAAGGATAACAGCTGATCTTTCAACAGAAATTCTTCAGGCCAGAAGGGAATGGCTGCTGCTGCTGCTAAGTCACTTAAAGTGATGAAAGAAAATAACCTACAGCCCCGACTACTATGCCCAGCAAGGATCTCATTCAAATATGAAGGAGAAATCAAAAGCTTTACAGACAAGCAAAAGTTCAGAGGATTCAGCACCACCAAGCCAGCTCTCCAACAAATGCTAAAGGATCTTCTCTAGACAGGAAACACAGAAAGGGTGTATAAACTCAAACCCAAAACAATAAAGTAAATGGCAACAGGATCATACTTATCAATAATTACCTTAAAAATAAATGGGTTGAATGCCCCAACCAAAAAACAAATAATGGCTGAATGGATACAAAAACAAGACCCCTATATATGTTGTCTACAAGAGACCCATCTTGAAACAAGGGACACATACAGACTGAAATTGAAGGGCTGGAAAAAGATATTCCATGCAAATAGAGCCCAAAAGAAAGCAGGAATAGCAATACTCATATCAGATAAAATAGACTTTAAAACAAAGGCTATGAAAAGAGACAAAGATGGACACTACATAATGATCAAGGGATCAATCCAAGAAGAAGATATAACAATCATAAATATATATGCACCCAACATAGGAGCACCATAATATGTAAGACAAATGCTAACAAGTATGAAAGGGAAAATTAACAATAAGACAAGAATAGTGGGAGACTTTAATACCCCACTCACACCTATGGATAGATCAACTAAACAGAAAATTAACAAGGAAACACAAACTTTAAATGATACAATAGACCAGTTAGACCTAATTGATATCTATAGGACATTTCACCCCAAAACAATGAATTTCACCTTTTTTTCAAGTGCACACGGAAACTTCTCCAGATAGATCACATCCTGGGCCATAAATCTAGCCTTGGTAAATTCAAAAAAATAGAAATCATTCCAAGCATCTTTTCTGACCACAATGCAGTAAGATTAGATCTCAATTACAGGAGAAAAACTATTAAAAATTCCAACATATGGAGGCTGAACAACACACTGCTGAATAACCAACAAATCACAGAATAAATCAAAAAAGAAATCAAAATATGCATAGAAATGAATGAAAATTAAAACACAACAACCCAAAACCTATGGGACACTATAAAAGCAGTGCTAAGGGGAAGGTTCATAGCAATACAGGCATACCTCAAGAAACAAGAAAAAAGTCAAATAAATAACCTAACTCTACACCTAAAGCAACTTGAAAAGGCAGAAATTATGAACCCCAGGGTTAGTAGAAGGAAAGAAATCTTTAAAAATTAGGCCAGAAATAAATGCAAAAGAAACAAAAGAGACCAAAATCAACAAAACCAAAAGCTGGTTCTCTGAGAAGTTAAATAAAATTGACAAACCATTAGCCAGACTCATCAAGAAACAAAAAGAGAAAAATCAAATCAACAAAAGTAGAAATGAAAATGGAGAGATCACAACAGACAACACAGAAATACAAAGGATCATAAGAGACTGTTATCAGCAACTATATGCAAATAAAATGGACAGCTTGGAAGAAACTGACAAATTCTTCGAAAAGTACAACTTTCCATATTGAGCCAGGAAGAAATAGAAAATATTAACAGACCCATCACAAGCATGGAAATTGAAAACTGTAATCAGAAATCTTCCAACAAACAAAAGCCCAGGTCCACACGGCTTCACAGCTGAAAAAAAAATTTAGAGAACTAACAGCTATCCTACTCAAACTCTTACAGAAAATTGCAGAGGAAGGTAAACTTCCAAACTCATTTTATGAGGCCATCACCCTAATACCAAAACCTGACAAAGATGCCACAAAAAAAGAAAACTACAGGCCAGTATCACTGATGAACATAGATGCAAAAATCCTTAACAAAATTCTAGCAAACAGAATCCAATGACATATTTAAAAGATCATACATCATGACCAAGTGGGCTTTATCCCAGGGATGTAAGGATTCATCAATATCCGCAAATCAATCAATGTAATACACCACATTAACAAATTGAAAAATAAAAACCATATGATTATCTCAATAGATGCAGAGAAAGCCTTTGACAAAATTCAACATCCATTTATGATAAAAATCCTCCAGAAAGCAGGAATAGAAGGAACATACCTCAACATAATAAAAGCTATATATGACAAACCCACAGCAAACATTATCCTAAATGGTGAAAAATTGAAAGCATTTCCCCTAAAGTCAGGAACAAGACAAGGGTGCCCACTCTCACCACAACTATTCAACATAGTTTTGGAAGTTTTGGCCACAGCAGTCAGAGTAGAAAAAGAAATAAAAGGAATCCAAACTGGAAAATAAGAAGTAAAACTCTCACTGTTTGCAGATGACATGATCCTCTACATAGAAAACCCTAAAGACTCCACCAGAAAATTACTAGAGCTGATCAATGAATATAGTAAAGTTTCAGGATATAAAATTAACACACAGAAATCCCTTGCATTCCTATACACTAACAATGAGAAAACAGAAAGAGAAATTAAGGAAACAATTCCGTTCACCATTGCAACAAAAAGAATAAAATACTTAGGAATATATCTACCTAAAGAAACAAAACACCTATATATAGAAAACTGTAAAACACAGGTGAAAGAAATCAAAGAGGACCCAAACAGATGGAGAAATATACCATGTTCATGGATCGGCAGAATCAATATAGTGAAAATGAGTATACTACCCAAAGCAATCTATAGATTCAATGTAATCCCTATCAAGCTACCAATGGTATTTTTCATAGAACTAGAACAAATAACTTCATAATTTGTATGGAAATACAAAAAAACCTCGAATAGCCAAAGCAATCTTGAGAAAGAAGAATGGAACTGGAGGAATCAACCTGCCTGACTTCAGTCTCTACTACAAAGCCACAGTCATCAAGACAGTTTGGTACTGGCACAAAGACAGAAATATAGATCAATGGAACAAAATAGAAAGCCCAGAGATAAATCCACACACCTATGGACACCTTATTTTTGACAAAGGAGGCAAGAATATACAATGGAGAAAAGACAATCTCTTTAACAAGTGGTGCTGGGAAAACTGGTCAACCACTTGTCAAAGAATGAAACTAGAACACTTTCTAACACCATACACAAAAATAAACTCAAAATGGATTAAAGATCTAAATGTAAGACCAGAAACTATTAAACTCCTAGAGGAAAACATAGGCAAAACACTCTCTGACATAAACCACAGCAGGATCCTCTATGACCCACCTCCCAGAATATTGGAAATAAAAGCAAAAATAAACAAATGGGACCTAATTACAATTAAAAGCTTCTGCACAACAAAGGAAACTATATGCAAGGTGAAAAGACAGCCTTCAGAATGGGAGAAAATAATGGCAAACAAAGCAGTGGCCAAAGAATTAATCTCAAAAATATACAAGCAACTCCTACAGCTCAATTCCAGAAAAATAAAAGACCCAATCAAAATGTGGGCCAAAGAACTAAACAGACATTTCTCCAAAGAAGACATACAGAGGGCTAACAAACAAACCAATACAATATTGTAAAGTAAAGTAAATAAACAGGAAAAAAAAAGAATAGTTCTAAAAAGAAGATAAGAACTGTTTATTTCCATACAGTGAAGGAAAGAGTGTTTCTGTGGGTGTACTCCACCAGAGTAGGGTGATATGCAAGAAGGGTGATCTGAAGTACAGTTAGCATGAAAGCTATGGCTCTTTATTTAAGTCACTAATCAGATAAGGCATTGTGTCTCCCTTGGAGAGAAGCAAATGAGAATTAAAGAGATGCTTTATATAGTAGATAACGGGATAAGGGCATTTAACAAGTATAATGACATAATGTATTTGGTGAAAGGAGGGGATTCCATGTGGCTTCAGCCTCAGTGTTATATTACTGAGCATTCCAGTGTTACATTAAATCACACAATGGTGCAGATATTGACATTACAAGAACAACAGGAACATTGGACAACAAGACATTGTTCTTTACTCTTGCTACATTCTCAAAGCTGAGAAATACTTTCCTGAGTCCTTGGGTTTCTCCCTCAATCCTCCACATTTTTCAAGACTTAGTTTTTTAGCTTGACTTTATATTTTTCAAGAATATATTCTATCATTTCCAATCTTTTTCTACATTTCATTCACAGAAAAAAACATATCATAAAAAAACATATTATATCTTCCTTAACTGGTTCTCCCCACAATCCTAGACTCTTGGTATTCTGCCATTCCTATCCCCATTCTGTATTTCCATTGTACTAAAAGAGTTGACTTTTTTTCCTGATGAAGAATTGTGCAATCACCTTTGTTATGCATCTCATCTCTTACCACCCCTAGGGACTTTGGGAAAATTACGTTTTGTTCTTGATCTTCAAATTATCTCACTTCACTAAATTCTTGCCTATCATTTTAGAAAATGATTTTACACTTTTGTTCAATACTGTGTATAGAACTCATGTAGAAAAGTACCCTCCTTGTCTGAAATACATGAATTTGTAGGTTCAAAGAGAAATTTTTAAAATTATCTTCCTTGAAACCAAGAAAATAAAATCCCAGATTGAAGAAGAAGTATAAGGGTAGGAAGTGGAACCTAAAGGTAAAAATCTTGTAAGGAATTTAGATTAGCCATACAGTGAAGTGAAGTGAAGTTGCTCAGTCGTGTCCGACTCTTTTCGACCCCGTGGACTGCAGCCTACCAGGTTCCTCCGTCCATGGGATTCTCCAGGCAAGAATACTGGAGTGGGTTGCCATTTCCTTCTCCAGGGGATCTTCCCAACCCAAGGATTGAACCTGGGTCTCCGCATTGCAGGCAGACGCTTTAACCTCTGAGCCACCAGGGAACCCTGACTAAATTCCATCCCAGATAGAAGCACTCTGGAATGGCAGATTAAGGACTTTGGAAAATATGCTTATTCATAAAGCAATGAGTACACTGGCAAAATATGTCTGAACCCCTTTTTTTTCAGAATTCTGGAAATTAATGTAATGCTTGAAACATTCCAAAGAGTGTTATTCAAGAAAAACAGCTGTATCTCAGTAATAACACTGAGCTTTGTGGTGTTTTTATATTTCACTAATTCTGTCCCTTTTCCTCGACTTAATGGCAGCTTTGAAGGTCAACAGCATTACCAGCAGCCCAGCAGTCACTGGAGGAGACAAAAAAGGTTAAAAATCCCTCCAAAGTCCCATCCCCAAAGAAATGTCACTATTTGACCTGTCTAGAAGCTCACTGAAAAGCTTTATTCCTAGGGCTTTTCCTTATTTGACCTCAGTCAGAACTCACTCAGTGTGAGTAGCTCTATTGTCAGGATTTTTTTTTTTTTCTTGAAACATTAAGGGGCAATTTTTTAACATTGCAGTTGTCAGAGGTGACATTACCAGTTGGACCTATAAAAAGTTGACTGAAAAGAGAGAAAATTAAGGAGTGAGATGTTCTTACTGGGCTTTGAAAATATTTGCCACAATCCTGGGAATCTTGAAGGCCACTTGCAGGAGTAAGGCTGTTTTCATCTACTCAGGAAAGGCTGAAAAGTACTAATCTTTTAAATTTTATCGAAATGCAAGGGATCCAGAATAGTAATATATATATACTCATATATATTTGTAAATATATAGTATATATGAATATATTAAATGTATATATATATATGAAAAGAATAATTTTGGAGACTTACATTTCTTGATTCAAAACTTAAAACTACAGTAATCAGGAATATCAATAACCTCAGATATGCAGATGCTGCTGCTGCTAAGTCACTTCAGTCGTGTCCAACTCTGTGCAACCCCATAGATAGCAGCCCACAAGGCTTCCCCATTCCTGGGATTCTCCAGGCAAGAACACTGGAGTATGTTGCCATCTCCTTCTCTAATGCATGAAAGGGAAAAGTGAAAGTGAAGTTGCTCAGTCCTGTCCGACTCTTAGCGACCTCATGGATTGTAGCCCACTAGGCTCCTCCATCCATGGGAGTTTCCAGGCAAGAGTACTGGAGTGGGGTGCTGTTGCTTTCTCCGGATATGCAGATGACACCACCCTTATGGCAGGAAGTGAAGAAGAACTAAAGAGCCTCTTGATGAAAGTAAAAGAGGAGAGTGAAAAAAGTTGGCTTAAAGCTCAACATTCAGAAAACTAAGATCATGGCATCTGGTCCCATCACTTCATAGCAAATAGATGGGGAAACAGTGGAAACAGTGTTAGACTTTATTTTGGGGGGGCTCCAAAATCACTGCAGATGGTGATTGTAGCCATGAAATTAAAAGATGCTTACTCCTTGGAAGGAAAGTTATGACCAACCTAGACAGCAAACTAAAAAGCAGAGACATTACTTTGTCAACAAAGGTCCATCTAGTCAAGGCTATGGTTTTTCCAGTGGTCATGTATGGATGTGAGAGTTGGACTGTGAAGAAAGCTGAGCACCGAAGAACTGATGCTTTTGAACTGTGGTGTTGGAGAAGACTCTTGAGAGTCCCTTGGACTACAAGGAGATCCAACCCATCCATCCTAAAGGAGATTAGTCCTGGGTGTTCATTGGTAGGACTGATGTTGAAGCTGAAACTCCAGTACTTTGGCCACCTGATGGAAAGAGATGACTCATTTGAAAAGACCCTGATGCTGGGAAAGACTGAGGGCAGGAGAAGAAGGGGATGATGGAGGATGAGATGGTTGGATGGCATTACCGATACAATGGACATGGGTTTGGGTGGACTCCGGGAGTTGGTGATGGACAAGAGGCCTGCGTGCTGCAGTTCGTGGGGTCGCAGAGTTGGACATGAGTGAAGGACTGAACTGAACTGAATCAGGACTATGTGGTACTGACAGGATGACAGATATATATATCAATGAAATAGAACTGAAAGTGCAGAAATAAAAATCATACATTTATGATATATATTTTTCATTTTAATGACATTTATTGTTTTCTTTCCAATTGTACAAGTATTACATGTCTGTTGCAGATAGGTAGAGATGAATCAACAGGTATCTAGACATTAGAAAAGAAACTATTACTGAATTTGAAGACATAGCAATAGCAATAGAAGTTATCAAGGTGAAACACAAATATGAGGAGAATAATAATAAAGACCAAAGCATCAGTAAGCTGCTGGTTGACTTCAATCAGCCTAATAACCATTAAATTTGAATATTTAAAATAGAAGAGTGAGAGGTGGGGACAGAAAAAATATTTGAAGAAATAATGGCCAAGTTTTTTCAAAATTATAAGCCTGATGCAAATTATAAGCCTGTAGATACAGGGGTTAAGTGAACTCTTTGAGGCTAAAATTATACATTATAATCTAACTATTTAAAACCACCAATGAGGAGATAAATATTAAAAGTATCCAGAGAAGAAAACATATCTTACTTTATTTACAAAGGGGCAGTGATAAAGATGATAGTAAATTTTATATGGGAAATAAAATACATGAGAAGACTGCAGACCATTGTCTTTTCAACTACTGAGAAAAAGAAGCCATTGATCTAAAATTCCCTACTCAGGTAAATATGTTAAAAGAAGGCAAAATGAAAGCATTTTCAGATAACTAAAGTTAAATTCATTATAAGCAGACCTATACTATACAGAATATTAAACTTCTCTAGTAGAAGGAAAGGGCGTTTCCCTGGTAAGTCAGTGGTAAAGAATGCACCTGTCAATGCAGGAGACACAGGTTTGATCCCTGGTCTGGAAAATCCCCTGGAGAAGGAAATGGCAACCCACTCCAGTGTTTTTGCTAGGGAAATCCCATGGACAGAGGAGGCTGGCGGGCTACAGTCCATGGAGTTGGAAAGACTTGGATACAACTTAGTGACTAAACAACAGCAACAAATAAACTTACAACCCATTTTACATGTACATTTCACTTTTTTTTTTTAAGAACACACTTAACTAGTATTAACCATAGTATTCTATGTAGCTTATTGACAATTTTTGATACTGGCTGAGATTGATTACTGGCTGAGAAGGAAAAAAGAAATACCAATAACAACTTTTGTACATAATAAAATAATTCATCTTATTTTTACAGTATTTCTCAGTTCACAAGCCATATTTATAATTATTGAACTTACTTTTATTTGATCATCTTTATCCTTCGAGATAGAGATTGAATATAGCTAATTCACCATTTTATAGATGGCAAGACAGATGATTCGAGAGTTTGTCACTTTAATCAGATTATACAATGGTTACATTAACCCAGTAGAATAAGATAGTACATGAATTGAATCCAATATCATATTATTGTGATAAATATGACTTGGTCTTAATATATTACATATTTAATATATTTTTGGATTCAGTTTGATAGATTTTTAAAGATTTTGCTTTCTTGTTTATGAATAGGATTGGTGAAATATATGGGTATTTTTTCTAATAGTGTTTATGCTATTGATTTCTGTCTTAATTGTTCTGTGGTCAGAAAATATTATCAAAATATATGAAGTGTTTGTAATTTCTTACCTAATGTGTGACCAATCTTCATTACAAGCTTGAAAAGAATACATAATTTCCAGTTGGTGCAAGAGTCTATATATGTATATTATATAAAGTTTAATTGTTTTACTGTAGTTTCAAATCTTCTGTTGTTCTACTGATTTTTTTCCTGCTTGATGTATAAACTACTGAAATAGCTATGCTAAAAATCTTGCTCTATGATGCTATTTTTTTTTAATGTATCAATATAGCTTATGGATTATTATATTTGAATTTGCATTATTTATCATATATATCATTATATATCATAACTTTAGGAATTTTAAATTATCATAATTTCCTGAATTATTGAAACTTTTTTCATTACATAATGATCTCTTTGCCTCTAATAATGCTCTTTTCTTTACAATTTATGTTGTTATCCAGGCTATCCTAGCTTGCTTTTGATTAGCATTGATGTAGTGTATATTTGTTTAAAATTTTTATCTCATTTTCTTCTAGAGAAAGTAGTAAGGTGTTCTGGTTAAGAGGGTAAAAACCTTAGAGCAGAACCTGGCACAACAGAAAGTAGTAAGGTGTTCTGGTTAAGAGTATAAAGACCTTAGAACAGAGTCTGGCACATATTAAGTTCTCACTTAAAGATGAGACTTACTTGGGACCAAAGTCTGTACTGGGCCTCTCCATGCTGCTTGAGTTGTTCACACCAGCAACTGGGCTCTGTACAGAAGCTTTCCAAATATAAATGTTCCAAGGAGGAAAAACTGAGAGCTGATCATTCTCTCAAAAGCTAAGCTTGAAATTTGCAAATATAATTTCTGTTGCATTCTATTGCCTAAGCACCTCAGAGCCAGCCCATATTCAATGGGAAGGGATATAAAAACCACCTTTCAAACAGTAATAAACTTTTGTAACCATATTTAATTCATCAAAAGTCTGTTCATATTTGATTCTCATATATCTGGATTAATTTATAAAAAATTTCCTGTCACAATCTCATATGTCTTGCTTTTAATTTCCTTTTTTATACCATCTTTCTTGTCTTCCTGGAAATGTTTGAATTCTTGCCAATTTTCAGAAGTTATATACTCACTACCTATTATTTTAGAGATACCTAATTACCTTTGCATGAGTCTATCAGATCAGATCAGATCAGATCAGTCGCTCAGTCATGTCCGACTCTTTGCGAACCCATGAATCGCAGCATGCCTGGCCTCCCTGTCCATCACCAACTCCCGGAGTTCACCCAAACTCACGTCCATCCAGTCAGTGATGCCATCCAGCCATCTCATCCTCTGTCATCCCCTTCTCCTCTTGCCCCCAATCCCTCCCAGCACCAGAGTCTTTTCGAATGAGTCAACCCTTCGCATGAGGTGGCCAAAGTACTGGAGTTTCAGCTTCACCATCAGTCCTTCCAAAGAAATCCCAGGGCTGATCTCCTTCAGAATGGACTGGTTGGATCTCCTTGCAGTCCAAGGGACTCTCAAGAGTCTTCTCCAATACCACAGTTCAAAAGCATCAATTCTTCGGCGCTTAGCCTTCTTCACAGTCCAACTCTCACATCCATACATGACCACAGGAAAAACCATAGCCTTGACTAGACGAACCTTTGTTGGCAAAGTAATGTCTCTGCTTTTGAATATGCTATCTAGGTTGGTCATAACTTTCCTTCCAAGGAGTAAGCGTCTTTTAATTTCATGGCTGCAATCACCATCTGCAGTGATTTTGGAGCCCAGAAAAATAAAGTCTAACACTGTTTCCACTGTTTCCCCATCTATTTCCCATGAAGTGATGGGACCAGATGCCATGATCTTCGTTTTCTGAATGTTGAGCTTTAAGCCAACTTTTTCACTCTCCACTTTCACTTTCATCAAGAGGCTTTTGAGTTCCTCTTCACTTTCTGCCATAAGGGTGGTGTTACCTGCATATCTGAGATTATTGATATTTCTCCCAGCAATCTTGATTTAAGCTTGTGTTTCTTCCAGTCCAGCGTTTCTCATGATGTACTCTGCATATAAGTTAAACAAACAGGGTGACAATATACAGCCTTGACGTACTCCTTTTATAGACGTGCATGAGTCTATCAGATCAGATCAGATCAGATCAGTTGCTCAGTCGTGTCCGACTCTTTGCGACCCCATGAATCGCAGCACGCCAGGCCTCCCTGTCCATCACCAACTCCCGGAGTTCACTCAGACTCACGTCCATCGAGTCAGTGATGCCATCCAGCCATCTCATCCTCTGTCGTCCCCTTCTCCTCTTGCCCCTAATCCCTCCCAGCATCAGAGTCTTTTCCAATGAGTCAACTCTTCGCATGAGGTGGCCAAAATACTGGAGTTTCAGCTTCAGCATCATTCCTTCCAAAGAAATCCCAGGGCTGATCTCCTTCAAAATGGACTGGTTGGATCTCCTTGCAGTCCAAGGGACTCTCAAGAGTCTTCTCCAACACCACAGTTCAAAAGCATCAATTCTTCGGTGCTCAGCCTTCTTCACAGTCCAACTCTCACATCCATACATGACCACAGGAAAAACCATAGCCTTGACTAGATGAACCCTAACAAAACTCTAACACCAATGTTCCTAAGCATATTATTTCTCAAGGATAATTTGAACCTAATAACAATCTTCCAATTCACATTCTACTGTTATTCAGAATTTTGGTTCTAGCCTCAGTTCAGTTCAGTTCAGTTGCTCAGTCATGTCTGACTCTTTGTGACCCCATGAACGGCAGCACACCAGGCCTCCCTGTCCATCACCAACTCCCAGATTCCACCCAAACCCATGTCCATTGTGTCGGTGATGCCATCCAACCATCTCATCCTCTAAGTTTGGCGTTTCAGCTTCAACATCAGTCCTACCAATGAACATCCAGGACTGATCTTTACGATGGACTGGTTGGATCTCCTTGCAGTCCAAAGGACTCTCGAGAGTCTTCTCCAACACCACAGTTCAAAAACATCAATTCTTCTGTGCTCAGCTTTATTTATAGTCCAACTCTCACATCCATATATGACCACTGGAAAAACCATAGCCTTGACTAGATGGACCTTTGTTGGCAAAGTAATGTCTCTGCTTTTTAGTATGCCATCTAGGTTGGTCATAACTTTCCTTCCAAGAGTAAGTGTCTTTTAATTTCATGGCTGCAATCACCATCTGCAGTGATTTTGGAGCCCAGAAAAATAAAGTTGGACACTGTCTCCACTGTTTCCCCATCTATTTCCCATAAAGTGATAGGACCAGATGCCATGATCTTTGTTTTCTGAATGTTGAGCTTTAAGCCAAATTTTTCACTCTCCACTTTCACTTTCATCAAGAGGCTTTTGAGTTCCTCTTCACTTTCTGCCATAAGGGTGGTGTCATCTCCATATCTGAGGTTATTGATATTTCTCCTGGCAATCTTGATTCCAGCTTGTGCTTCCTCCAGCCCAGCGTTTCTCATGATGTACTCTGCATATAAGTTAAATTAGCAGGGTGACAATATACAGCCTTGACATATCCCTTTTCCTATTTGGAATCAGTCTGTTGTTGCATGTCCAGTTCTAACTGTTGCTTCCTGACCTGCATACAGGTCTCAAAGGCAGGTCAGGTGGTCCGGTATTCCCATCTCTTTCAGAATTTTCCACAGTTTATTGTGATCCACACAGTCAAAGGCTTTGGCAGAGTCCATAAAGCAGAAATAGATGTTTATCTGGAACTCTCTTGCTTTTTCAATGATCCAGCAGATGTTGGCAATTTGATCTCTGGTTCCTGTGCTTTTTCTAAAACCAGCTTGAACATCTGGAAGTTCATGGTTCACATATTGCTCAAGCTGGTTATTCAGAATTTTGGTCCTAGCCTGCTTTTCCTCAAAATTAAACACTAAGTGTTGTTTGATGCAGTCATTCCTTATGGATATAACCCCTTTTTATAATTTCACTTTTATTCTCTTTTTGGTTTTACATTACTATGCATGTATATGTGTGTGTGTGTGTGTGTGTGTATGTATTTTTTGGGACTCTTGAATCTATGGACTCTATATTTGAAGGATTAATGGCTGATAATTTTTATTTTTACACCAGTGGAAAACTTTAAGCCATTAATTCTTCAAATATTTCCTTTTCCCCATTCCCTCCTTCATCTTCTGAAATGAAACTCTAATAATATGTATTAAATCTCTACACTTCAATTTCCATACTTCTTGATCACTGATACTATCTATCCTTTTTTTTTTCCCCCCACTGTCTGACTATATTCTGAATCCTTGGATCTGTCTTTTAGTTTACTAATTCTTTCTTCAGCTGTGTTTAATATTCTAGTTAATCTACCCAATAAATTTTGAAATTACATTTATTATATATATTTAAATTTGAAAAGTTTTAAATGATTATTTTCAATTTTTCTTTTACCTGCTCATGTTTTTAACCTTTCTTTCATGTCTTTAGTCACATGTTTTATATTTATATAAATATAGTATATATTTATACAGTATAAAAATACTGTAGTCTATGTCCATACAAAAGCCAATTTTTTTTTTTTAATTTCTCTTGCCACTGTTTTCTGGCACTTGGCTTTATTCTCTGATGGCTATACTCTGAAAAGTTGTATGAATAAAACTCCAATCTTCTAGGGCTATGCAAATATACTCTGGGTGGAAGCAAACTTTGATACTTGCTTCTTTTCCAGGAAAAGAATATATGCATCTTATTCAGAAATTCAATGAAGAATCTGACTGCAATGCAGGAGAACTGGGTTCAATCCATGGGTCAGAAAGATTCCCTAGGGAAGAGAATACCCACTAAAGTATCCTTGCCTGGAGAATTCCATGGACAGAAGAGCCTGGCAGGCTATAGTCCGTGGGGTTGCAAAGAGTTGGACATGATTAAGTGAATAGCACACACACAGAAATATGTACATATCTTTAATATGTGATAAAACATTTTAGTTATTTTAGTTGAGAGAATTCTTTACATATCTTTGAAACTGCAGACTGAAACTGAATGGTGGGCCATTTAATAGTTTTAAGGACCAATAGTTTGAAAAAATAGAATCAGAGAAAATAAAATGGAATTAAATAGAACAGAAAATATCAGACACATTATAGATAATAATGATAGTATTACTTTGTAGAGGGAAAAATTTCCTTCTGCACTCTAACTTTTCCTCTTTTTTGCCTTTCCTGAGACCTTGCTGTTGTTCAGATTTAAAGGCATTTTTTTACTACTATGTGCTACTATCAATAAAGTTGAAAATGTACTTGAAATATCTTATCTGCCTCTGGGAAATTAGCATATTACAGGATCCTTTTCTAATCTTACTTATTTTCATGGTTTTAGAATATAAGTATTTCTTTAAGGATAATCCAATTTGCTTGAGTAAACTGAAGTTCTCTGAGCTCTTAAATACTACTCATAAAGATATTTTTCTCAGAAAGTGAAAGTCGCTCAGTCATGTCTGACTCTTTGCACCCCCATGAACTGTAGCCCACGAGGCTCCTCTGTCCATAAAATTCTCCAGGCAAGAGTACTGAGTGGGTTGCCATTCCTCCTCTAGGGGATCTTCCTGACCCAGGGACTGAACCTGGGTCTCCTGCATTGCAGGCAGATTCTTTACCATTTGAACCACTAGAGAAGCCCTTTTTTCTTGGAGTTAGCATTGATTGGACTCAAATGCATTCTTTTAGAAATGCAATTTCCTTTAAGAAAAAAAGCAAAATAATAATCCAAAATCACTGCAGATGGTAATTGCAGCCAAGAAATTAAAAGACGTTTGCTCCTTGGAAGAAAAGCTATGACCAACCTAGACAGAATATTAAAAAGCAGAGACATTACTTTGCCAACAAAGGTCCATCTAGTCAAAGCTGTGATTTTTCCAGTAGTCATGTATGGATGTGAGAGTTGGATCATAAAGAAAGCTGAGTGCTGAAGAATTTATTATTTTGAACTGTGGTGTTGGAGAAGACTCTTGAGAGATCCTTGGACAGAAAGGAGATCAAACCAGTCAATCCTAAAGGAAATCAATCCCGAATATTCATTGGAAGGACTGATGCTGAAGCTGAAGTCCCAATACTTTGACCACCTGATGTGAAGAACTGACTCATCTGAAAAGACCCTGATGCTGGGAAAGATTGAAGATGGAAGGAAAAGGGAATAACAGAGGATGAGATGATTGGATAGCATCACTGCCTCTATGGACATGAGTTTGAACAAGCTCTGGGAGTTTGTGATGGATGGGGAAGCCTGGCGTGCTGCAGATCATGCGGTCACAAAGAGTCGGCCATGACTGAGCAACTGAACTGAACTGTTCACAAAAAGTAATATCCACAACCATGTTTGAGAAACTATCATGTACATTGGCCTTATTACTGGAGATGCTTTGAAAGAATTGCATTAGACTCACAGGCAAAGCAAATGATGAGCACCATCAGTGAAAAGCCCAGTGTAAAACACTAATTCCATCATCTCCCCAGCTTCTTGCTAAGGAAATTCCTTTGCAGATTCCATCAGAATCTCTCTCCCAGGCTTTGCTGCTATTTCTGAGCAGAAACTACCAAAAACTCTGTTAAGGGGGCCAGGGTTTCCCCCTTTGGTGAGTGTTGTAATCTCTGTGATTCTGTGCGGTTATAGTGCACCTTGTGACAAGAACGCGTGGGATGCCTTTCCCTGGAGTGCAGCCTATTCTGGGCCACCACCCACAACCTCATGAATATTTAAAATCTGGCTCTGGCACTGCTGGCTGATCTGTGTCTTACTCTGGAAAACAGTGCATAATGGATCACCGCTTTTGCCTCCCTCCCTTCCACAAACACAGGATGCCTCTCTGATTTATTTATTTCTAAAATGCATGCCAACAAGGGAAAGCACTGCAGACTGCATTGCTCAGCAATTCTCTAGGATTTTACAATCACATTTTATTAGTTTTTCCTCACTAAATCCTATGACATTGACCTAGCTGACTTTCTTAATAGGAAAAGCAGATTTCTAGATATTATAGCTTAATGTGGTGGGAAAAGGAAGATTTAAACTATTTAGTTAAAAGTATTGATTTCTGACACTGCTAGTAACGACCTGGGGGAGGAGGGGCAATATTATCCTCCAAATACATACTTGTTTTCCTAATTGTAAAATGGGGGTGAACATGCTTTGATCCCCTCATAATTGCAAGGATTATGAGAAAATGTTATTTTATATTTGCATAAATAAAAGTTAGTTAGAAAAATCTGGCACATTAGCTAAGACTCAAAAGACAGGCCTTGGAGAGATGTGTAGATAATTTTTGGGTAGATAATTCACCTTTTTTGAGCTTAAGGGTCCTTACCCATACTGTAGAGAAAATAATCTTACATATAAGGGTTGATTTTAGAATTAAATGTGGCAGTATGTAAATGAAATTTAAAAGAATTCCCATGTATACTAGGCTCCCAGTAACGGCTAGTTCTTATTAAAAAACATACAAACATTCCATTTTATAACTGTTTTAGGACCTCCAATGAGTTATAACAATGAGAGCTTCTGGATGACAAAGATGTTTCTATACAAAGTACAGAACGTTTTGGCAGTGGGAGCATGAAATCTCCCAAGCTTAAACCTAGAGGATAAAATATGACCCATATTTCTTTTCACTCCTCAGCAAACTGTTATTTTTGTTCTTTTCTCAGGAAACCCCTCTGATTAGTATTTGATGATCTGTCTGTGGATCTGCCTGCAGCCTTAAGACTTGCATTCTCTTTAAGATTTCTTTAAAAAGGTAGCTTACTAATGCCTTTCATACTTGAAATGTGGGACACAGAAACCCTTTGTTGTTTTTAGCTCAAAATAATGCACATGTGAGATAGGTGTTTTTGAGGGACAAATTTTGTTTCCTTATAGCATAAACACCAACTTTAAATACACAGTTTGTATATGGGTAGTACTGATTCAGGGTATATATGCACTGAACCATAGTACCAGTGTTTTATTTCTTTGTCTTGTATGGTACATAAAATTTTCCATGCATTGGCTCCAAAGTTTAGACTTTGTGTGTTTTCCAGGACTGTGAATGTGACTAGGAAAGAGGAAGACTGTGGTTTTGGGCTCTGTTTCAATCAAGTGATCAATTCTACCCATATCTTTTTGTTTTCCTATACTATTTTTCATTCCGTTTCTACCTTATGAAAGCCACCAGTCATCAGTAAATACCTAGTTACCCCTGTTCCTCTGTGGTATATAAATGATAGGCTCAATAGAATGGGTATCACCTCTCTTGAAAAATAACCATGGAAGAAAATTTAAGTTCTTTTCACCAGTGGTTGCCATCACCAAAGGCTGCCAAATCGCCTCCAATTCAATTTTCTTTCCTCAACACCTACCGTTGGTCAGAAATGCTTTTCATTCCCAGTTATCTTCTTCTGATCTTGCTTCCTCTTGGTTTCCCAACAATTTATACTCAACATAAATTGGATTTATTATGAAAATAGTGATAAAATGGAATAAGCATGGTGACAATAAAAAGAAGAGTAGCAATAGCAAGTAGTTTCATGATCATAAAATTTCACAGCTGAATACCACCTTAAAAAGTTCATTTAGAGAGTGAAGAGGTATAGAACAGGCTTTGTTATTTACATGATTTCTCTTTCTTATATAGATACCAAATACTTATAAAATATGAAAGCCAAAGAAAATCTTAGAAGTTATTCAGCTTCCTTCAGTTCAGTTCAGTTCAGTTCAGTAGCTCAGTGATGTCCGACTCTTTGCAAACCCATGAATTGCAGCATGCCAGGACTCCCTATCCATCACCAACTCCCGGAGTTTACTCAAACTCACATCCATCGAGTCAATGATGCCATCCAGCCATCTCATCCTCTGCTGTCCCCTTCTCCTCCTGCCCCCAATCCCTCCCAGCATCAGGCTCTTTTCCAATAAGTCAACTCTTCACATGAGGTCGCCAAAGTATTGGAGTTTCAGCTTTAGCAGCAATCCTTCCAATGAACACTCAGGACTGATCTTTAGAATGGACTGGTTGGATCTCCTTGCAGTCCAAGGGACTCTCAAGAGTCTTCTCCAACATCACAATTCAAAAGCATCAATTCTTCGGTGCTCAGCTTTCTTCACAGTCCAACTCTCACATCCATACATGACCACAGGAAAAACCATAGCCTTGACTAGATGGACCTTTGTTGGCAAAGTAATGTCTCTACTTTTGAATATGCTATCTAGGTTGGTCATAACTTTCCTTCTAAGGAGTAAGTGTCTTTTAATTTCATGGCTGCAATCACCATCTGCAATGATTTTGGAGCCCAAAAAAATAGTCTGACACTGTTTCCACTGTTTCCCCATCTATTTCCCATGAAGTGATGGGACCAGATGCCATGATCTTAGTTTTCTGAATGTTGAGCTTTTTCACTCTCCTCTTTCACTTTTTAGTGAAAAGTGAAGAGGCTTTTTAGTTCCTCTTAGTTCCTCCTTTTTAGTTCCTTTTCATTTTCTGCCATAAGGGTGCTGTCATCTGCATATCTGAGGTGATTGATATTTCTCCCAGCAATCTTGATTCCAACTTGTGCTCCTTCCAGCCCAGTGTTTCACATGATGTACTCTGCATATAAGTTAAATAAGCAGGGTGACAATATACAGCCTTGATGTACTCCTTTTCCTATTTGGAACCAGCCTGTTGTTCCATGTCCAGTTCTTACTGTGGCTTCTAACTGACCTGCATATAGGTTTCTCAAGAGGCAGGTCAGGTGGTCCTTAGTCAATCAAAAATACAGATTTATTTCCTACTGTATGTTGAGCAGTGTTCTTTGGCTTTGGAATATAATAGTATAGGATAGTAACAGTAAATAGTATTAGTAAACAAGATGGAAATAGTTTCTAACCCTCAGGGAGATTACATTTAAAATTTTTTTAAAATATGGAAGGATAATTGACATATTAGTTTCAGGAATACAATGTAGTACTTTAATGTTTGTATGTATATCATGAAAGATCACCACAATAAGTCTAGTTAACATCCATAAACACTGTTGCTGCTACTGCTGCTAAGTTGCTTCAGTCGTGTCCGACTCTGTGCGACCCCATAGACGGCAGCCCACCAGGCTCCCCTATCCCTGGGATTCTCCAGGCAAGAACACTGCAGTGGGTTGCCATTTCCTTCTCCAATGCATGAAAGTGAAAAGTGAAGTCGCTCAGTCGTGTTCGACTCTTAGCAACCCCATGGACGGCAGCCCACGAGGCTCCTCTGTCCATGGGATTTTCCAGGCAAGAGTACTGGAGTGGGTGCCATTGCCTTCTCCTCCATAAACACACATAGTTACAAATGTTTTTTTTCTTGTGATGAGAAATTTTAAGTTATATGCTCTTCAGTTCAGTTCAGTTCAGTTCAGTTGCTCAGTCGTTTCCAACTCTTTGCAACCCCATGAATTGTAGCACGCCAGGCCTCCCTGTCCATCACCAACACCTGGAGTTCACCCAAACTCATGTCCATCAAGTCGGTGATGCCATCCAGTCATCTCATTCTCTGTTGTCCCCTTCTCCTCCTGCCCCCAATCCCTCCCAGCATCAGAGTCTTTTCCAAGGAGTCAACTCTTCACATGAGGTGGCCAATACACTCTTAGCAACTTTCAAATATTCTGTATAGTAATAATAATGATTAGTATTACTGTACATCACAATGTGCTGTACATTACACCATTCTAAGTGCTAAATCGCTTCAGTCATGTCCAACTCTGCAACCCCATGGACTGTAGCCTGCCAGGCTCCTCTGTCCATAGAATTCTCCAGGCAAGAATACTGGAGTAGTTTGCCATTTCCTCCTCCAGGGGATCTTCCCAACTGTCAAACCCATGTCTCCTGCACTGCAGGTGGATTTTTTACCATCGAGCCACTGGGGAAGTCCACATTGCACCACCATGGCTTATTTATTCTTCACTGGAAATTTGTACCTTTTGGCTCTCTTCACCCATCTCTGGATGAAGCTTACACTTTTTGAGTGGAAAGAGATACTATATTTTAAAAACAAATAATCACACATAACTTTAGAACTTGAAGTGATTGAAATGGGGTTAAAAAAGAAAAGCCCAACAAGAAACATTTAAATTAAAACAAAAATAAGAAGACAATGCAAGCCATGTTTTCAACTAGGGGAGAATGTTCCAAGCAAAAGGAACAATAAATGCAAAATCCCTGAGACAAGACTGAGCTTGGAATACTCAAGAAACATAAATGAGGGCACAGTGTCTGGAGTGAAGTGAATAGTGCAGAGTATAGGTAGGGTGGGTGACAAGGAGATGAGAAGGGGCCAGATGACATGGGGTCTTGTAGTGTCTGGTAATTTGGACATGGTTGTATTATTTACTGAGATGGAAATGCTTGATGGACAGTAGAGTCTGGTGGTGTCTCTGGGTTGAGGTATGCCACTGCTGCTGCTGCTAAGTCACTTCAGTCATGTCCAACTCCGTGTGACCCCATAGATGGCAGCCCACCAGGTTCCTCCATCCCTGGGGTTCTCCAGGAAAGAATATTGGAGTGGATTGCCATTTCCTTCTCCAATGCATGCATGAATGCTAAGTCACCTCAGTCGTGTCCAACTGTGTGCGACCCTATGGACAGCCGTCCACCAGGCTCCTCCATCCACAGGATTCTCCAGGAAAGAATACTGGAGTGGGCTGACATTTCCTTCTCCAGTTGAAGTATGAGGGATCAATATTTCTCTCATGGAGGAGGTAAGAGAACTCTAAGAAAGAAGATTTCCCAAAATGTGTGTGTGTGTGTGTGTGTGTTCGCGCGCGCATGCGTGTAAATGAAAGAGCAGACAATGAGACCACTTGACTTTTTCTCATGTCCTTTTCCCAGCCTAATGGTTCGGCTACACTCTACAGGCTTACAAGCCCTGTACTTGCTCAGCCTTGAGACTAAAGAAAGAGACCAGAGCCAGCAACAGCGATATTAATGGTTTAATCGATAGGAGGATCTTACTTGTCTGAAACAAGGTCCTAGAGCGACATCTCACCATGTGTGCCAGATGGTGGGCAGGACATGGCAGAAATCTTCACTACCAGAGGAAGGGGGAGATTACCAGTTTGTAGGGGAACTGATGTCAGGTTGTCTTATCAGTTGTCAGGGAAACTGGCAGGGGGTGTGCACCTCACCACCCCTTTAATAAACTATCATAGTGGAGATCATTCTGATTCAAAAATTTAACAGTTATTAGCTGGGGCTAGAGGCAAGTGCATAGGCATTTACTGATTAGGATTTATGATTAAGAGGAAAGTTCAATCAGGTGAGCAGGGTGTGGATGAGGCAGGGACAGGTTGAGCAGAGAATGTACAGAGAGCAAGAGAATAGCCATCTTGGGTGGCCTGATGATACAGCAATCCTAGTTATGAGAAACTTAGATAAGACCATACTGTTCTCAGATCTAGCCATTGAACTTCCTGGCCCTTATTTGCTATGTGGCTCATTGGCAGGAGGCACACTAATGTTTAGAACTCCAGAAAATGATCCAATTATCAGTGTGCTTTGTCTATCTTGAATTTTCAGTAGGCTTCACTATGGCATCATCTTTTTACTTTCCACATTAGAGAATACTCACTAAAAATGAGGCAGCAATATTTGGCTTATATTCATATGAAAAATGTATCCCAGTTCTGGTATGAAACTGTCTCCTAGGGAAGGGACAAGTCTTTCAACTACAATCTGAATGTTATCCACAGTTCAACCAAAATTATATGGTGAAAAATAATTACACATTTGCCTGACTAATACCATGCAGTATTTTTTAAATAATCTATTTTATCAGCTAATGCTGAGCTCTGTGTTAAATCAGAGATTCTACACTAAAAAAAATATGCTGCAGTGTGGGAAATATGGGACTCCTCCAAAATGTCCCATTAAAAACAATTAAGAGGCTATTAGCCTCTGCAGAAAAAAATAATGCAACTATTAATCTTCATGCTTAAGTACTGACAGCTGAGGAAAACAAACAAATGAAACCACAAGGATAGTTGTACAAAAAAGGAAAGAAAAAACCCTCTCTTTTTCACCTTCACATACAATTTGTGTGGAATAATAATTTTAAAAAAGTATTTTGCTTTGCTGTTGTTTTTGTTCAGTCACTAAGTTGTGTCCAGCTCTTTGTGACCCCATGGACTGCAGCATGTCAGGCTCCTTTGTCCTCCACTATCTCCAGAGGTTTGCTCAAATTCATGTCCCTGAGTCAGTGATGCTATCTGCTATCTAATCATCTCATCCTCTACTGCCCAATTCACCTTTTGTCTTCAGTCTTTCCCAGCCTGAGGGTCTTTTATAGTGAATCGATTCTTTGCATCAGGTGGCCAAAGTATTGGAGTTTCAGCTTCAGCATCAGTACTTCCAATGAATATTCAGTATTGATTTCCCTTAGGATTGACTGGTTTGATCTCCTTGCAGTCAATAATTTTATGTATTTTGCTTAGTTTTCTCCAGATATTTTAGAATCACAGAAGGTGAGAAGTAAAGTGTAGAACTTTAACTCACTTTAGAACTCACCTTAGAATCATTAATTTCAAGCTGCCTATTTTACACATTCAGAAATGAAAGGGATTTCTCAATGTCGTGTAGCAAGCTGGTTGGTATGTCAGGATAAGAACTAGAATCAGCTCTGGTGTTATTCATAGGCTTGTTTTCTCTGATTTCTCCTTGCTCATTTAGAAAATCTACATTTTCTTCAGAAAGCTGATATCAGAATGTCATAGTTATATTTCAGTAAAGAAAAAGAAGCTTAGAAATCTTCTAAGGAAACAAATATTATCAAAAATACAGCTCCTAGCTATTCCCTAGATGATAAATTTTATCTCATGAGATATCAAATACATTAAGATCCTTCTTAAAAAGCAATGAGGAGGGGCTTCCTTTGTGTTCTAGTGGTTAAGAGTCTGCCTTGCAATGCAAGAGCCACTGTCTTGACTGCTGATCTGGGGAGACCTCATACGCCTCTGAGTAACTAAGCCACGTACCACAACTACTGAACCAGTGCTCTGGAGCTTGTGAGCCACAGCTACTGAACTTGTGCACCTAGCATCTTTGCTCCACAGGAAGAGAAGTCATTGCAGTGAGAAGCCTGCACAATGCAACGAAGAGTATCTGCCCCTGCTGCAACTAGAGAAAGCCCATACTCAGCAATGAAGATCCAAGCAGCCAGAAATTAAATAAATGAATACATATTTTAAAAAAAGAACAGTGAGGAGGGACTTCTTTAGTGGTCCAGTTGTTAAGACTTTACCTTCCAGTGCAGGGGGTGCAGGTTTGAACCTTGGTCAGGGAGCCAGGATCCCACATGCCTTGAGGTGAAAAAAACAAAATACAAAGAGAGGAGCAATATTGTAGCAAATTCAATAAAGACTTTAAAAAAATGATCCGCATCAAAAAAAAAATCTTAAAAAAAATTGAGACATGACACCTGACTCCCTTTGTGAAATACATTTTGATTAGGAAGATAATTGCAGGCCCCCCTGGCCCACTGTTGAGCTGCTACTTCTAATGGACTAAGCCACATTGCATATGGCTGTTGCTTTAAAATGGTTGTATCAAATCATTAGACATTGCCTGGAACTTAAGCTTGAGAAATATTTTCAAAGAAATAGGCTTTGGGTGAAAAAATTAACTGACATGTTAATTGTACTGAGTCACTGAAGAGAAACAGGATGAAAAGAGCATAAATTCAAATAAACAGAGCATTATCATTTTACAATTGCCCTTGTATCATGAATTAGAAAGGAATAAGATTAATCAAATTTTGTTTACAAAAGGTGTTTTTCTCTCTCTTCTAGTTTTTTCTTAAATAGAAAATGATTTATAGCCAGAGGGAAAAAAACTCCTTTTGATCCCATGGATCCAGTTCATAGAATTCTCCAGGCCAGAATCCTGGAGTGGGTAGCCTTTCCCTTCTCCAGGGGATCCTTCAACCCAGGGATCAAGAGAAGACTGACAGATTCTTAATAAGGTGGAAGAGAATAAGAGAGCTTAGCCAGATCCCCAATGAGACTAGTGGAATATTCCCCTTTACTGTAGGGAATATTCTAGGCCTTATGAGAGAAAGTGAAGATGATTTGTACTATGGAGATTGGAACCAGCAGAACTGAGTTGACCACTGTAATACTGACAATAAAATAAAATAAAATAAACACACAATGCAGGAGGGTGGAAATTATTTGTGGTCTTAGGGATTACAATTTGAGAGACATAGCTTCAGATAAAAATGAAAGAGGGTTCTGGGGAAGAGAAAGTCAGTAGCTTATAAAGACAAAAATTAACCACAAGGTTGTTCATTTTGAGAACTGTAATGGACTCATATGAGTCAGGAAATATCTGTGCTTAAAGAATCAAAGGTTATGTTAGGGCAGGGGTCTGATAAGTTGTTAGGCTCTTTTAGGTTATATTAGGATAAGAGATCTAAGAATTAGCCTGAGTTTTTGGAAGGTGTTCTTGATGACTTCATTAGGAGAATAAATGGTCAAAAGGTCAGATTCTACGTAGGCTGAGATGTAAAAAGCCATACTTCCTTAATGGTCTCTGATCTTCATTGTAGAGTGCCCTCTGGTCAATACTAACTTCATTTTGAGTTTTCTTTTGTAGTATACAGAAGCATTTTCTATCTGAAGTGTTTTACAAAAGGAGGAATACAGTATTTCCCTGTAGTTACTCATACAGAGATCTTCCCTCCCTTTCTCACACATTGGTAATAACAAGCTGGCCCAATCCTATTGTGCTTCCTCTAGTAATGTTGCCATCATTGAAAAAAAGTTTTTTTGCTGATTTGTGAAAATGCCCATATTTTTCTCTACTTGAGAAGGTAATAAACAGAAATACTGGCTCACCTAAGCATGAACCTGGCAGATCTAGGTTTTAAGGAGTGTATAAATACCTATTTCCCTACATATAGATGTTCTTCCTAGGTGAGATAGTGGTAAAGAACACACCTGCCAATGCAGGAGACACTGGTTCAGCTTCTGGGTCGGGAAGATCCCCTGGAGGAGGAAATGGCAACCCAGTCCAGTATTCTTGCCTGGGAAATCCCATGGATAGAAGAGCCTGGTGAGCTACAGTCCATGGGGGTCACGAAGAGTCAGACATGACTGAGCGATTGAGCGCACACACACAGATACATTGAACATATACTATCAAATACCAATGATTGCACATTTTTTAGAAGGTTGGATAGTGTGTATCAGTAATCTGTAATAGTTAATATTTCAGTGTACGGTTCCTTGTTTTATTTTGTTTTTAACACAGACACTCTGTCCTAATTGTATGCATCTATGTGCTCTGGTAAATTATACTATATTTATTCCACTGGTTTAAAGCTAATTATTTTGTTTTTTTGAAAGATGTTTGTGCTAAGAAAACCTATTTAAGGCAATAGTACCAAGTCAAATGAGCAAACTATTAAACTGAGAAGAAATCAGTATTAATGTCCTATAGTCTTTAAGGTCTTCCCTGGTGGCTCAGACAGTAAAGAATCTGCCTGTAATGTGGGAGACCTGGGTTTGATCCCTGGGTTGGGAAGATCATCTGGAGGAGGAAATGGCAACCCAGTCCACTATTCTTGCCTGGAAAAACCCATAGACAGAGAAGGCTGACAGGTTACAGTCTATGGGGTCGCAAAGAGTTGGACACGACTGAACTACTAACACTTTTGGATAGTCTTTAATGGCAGATAAGCAGTGGTCCAAGTATTCACCATATTTATCATTCATTATGTTCTAGAAAACTAGGCACTCATCAATAGATACTGTTTATTAAATTTAACATGAAAGCTACTTTTTCCACCCTATAGTTTATGTACCAAAGAAGAAAATTTTCTATCTTTCTGTACAAGTATTTAGAAATTTAGACTTTACCTCCACCCTGCCCCAGCTGTAAGGGCCAAGCAGGATGTGATTCAGAGGGAAACAAGCATAATTCCCATTTGGTTTCCTGGGCAGCCATCCAAGCAAGCACTCCTTGCTGCAGCTTTGAAGTAAGACAAAGAAATAGCTGCTCTAGGTGGTGTAGCAAGATGCATTCACACTGCAAGAGAATCTCATCAAGGAAAATCAGCTTGGTGAGAAATATTACTGAAGTGATTTGGAGTGATGGTGTTTCAGAAGGGAATTGCTAAATAGAATTCAAAAGATTACCTGGGTTGACAGCTTTCCTCTCCTGTGATAAAAATCACCTCATCCTTTTCTTAGCCCTTCACTCCCATGTTTGTGGTTTAGAACATCAGTATACCTCATTTAATATATTATGTGCTAGTTAAACAAAATAGAATGCAACATTAATTTATATTTTCCCCTTTATCTGCTCTTTGTGAAGTAAAGGTAACTCATTTTTTACTCTGGTCGATGCTTTTGTTATCATGGGGAAATAATAATTTTAAATTTAGGTTTCTAGTAGTGAAAATATTTGTGAAACTAAGTATATTTTTGTAAGTTTTCAAAGGAAAAACATACTGCATGTAAAAACAAAGTATTTTATTTATCTGTAAGAAGATTCTTATACTCACTCCAATCAAATTTATCATACATATATGAACAGAGTTGTCATATTCTTAAATACCTAAAAAGTAGTTTGTTACGATTTTTTATTCAAAACATTTTGTTAGTAGTAAAATAGATAAATATAATTAGCAACAATGTTTCTGTAGCAGTTTTATTGCATTACAGAGTAAAATGTCAAGACATAAGAGATATTTAGAATGGAATGACAGTTAAAACAATTAAAATGAGAATTTGCAGTGATCTGTAGAGAGTATACTTCTGACTTCATTGGAACACGATTCAGTAAGGGGATTATAATGAGAAAGTCCAGCCTCATTTCAATTGGGAATTCTTAACATTACTCTTTCTGGGACTGAAAGCAAGGTTTATTTTATCCCCTTTCACTCAACATTCCATATCTAAAGGTCAAAGACCACAATGATAACCTACTAAAAGAAATACTATTGATTTTTTATATGATTTTTCACAAATTTATGTATCTTGCTTGCTCAATAGGAAGCTGCTTATGAGTCAGTTCAGTTCGGTTGCTCAGTCATGTCCAACTCTTTGCAACCCCATAGACTGCAGTTATGCCAGGTTTCCCTGTCATCACCAAGTCCCAGAGCTTGTTCAAATTCAAGCCCATCTCACTCTCTGTGGTGCCCTTCTCCTCTTGCCTTCAATCTTTTCCAGCATCAGGGTCTTTTCCAATGAGTCAGTTCTTCACATCAGGCAGCCAAAGTATTGGAGTTTCAGCTTCAACATCAGTCATTCCAATGAATATTCAGGACTGATTTCCTTTAGGATTGACTGGTTTGATCTTCTTGCAGTCCAAGGGACTCTCAAGAGTCTTCTCCAACACCACAGTTCAATTCCATCAATTCTTCAGTGCTCAGCTTTCTTTATAATCCAACTCTCACATCCATACATGACTACTGGAAAAACCATAGCTTTGACTAGATGGACCTTTGTTGACAAAGTAATGTCTCTGCTTTTGAATATGCTGTCCAGGTTTTCTTCCAAGGAGCAAGCATCTTTTAATTTCATGGCTGCAGTCACCATATGCAGTGACTTTAGAGCCCAAGAAACTAGTCTCTCACTGTTTCCTTTGTTTCCCCATCTATTTCCCATGAAGTGATGGGACCAGATGCCATGATCTTAAGTTTTCTGAATGTTGAGATTTAAGCCAAATTTTTCACTTTCCACTTTCACTTTCATCAAGTGGTTCTTTATTTCTTTTTCCCTTTCTTCCATAAGGGTGGTATCATCTGCATATTTGAGGTTATTGACATTTCTCCAGGCAATCTTGATTCCAGCTTGTGCTTTATCAATCCCAGAATTACACATGATGTACCCTGCTTAAAAGTTAAATAAGGAAGGTGACAATATACAGCTTTGATGTACTCTTTTGCCAATTTTGAACCAGTCCATTGTTCCATGTCAGATACTAATTGTTGTTTCTTGACCTGCATATGGATTTCTCAGGAGGCAGGTAAGGTGCTCTGGTATTCACATCTCTTTAAGAATTTTCCGTCATTTGTGGTGATCCACACAGTCAAAGGCTTTGGCATAGTCAATAAAGGAGAAATACATGTTTTTCAGGAACTCTCTTGCTATCTTGATGATCCAACAGATGTTGGCAATTTGATCTCTTGTTCCTCTGCCTTTTCTAAATCCAGCTTGAACATCTGGAAGTTCTTGGTTCACATACTGTTGAAGCCTCAGTTGGAGAATTTTGAGCTTTACTTTGCTAGCATGTGGCTGGAAAAGTGGAAACAGTGTCTGACTTTATTTTTCTGGGCTCCAAAATCACTGCAGATGGTGATTGCAGCCATGAAATTAAAAGACACTTACTCCTTGGAAGGAAAGTTATGACCAACCCAGACAGCAATTCAAAACCAGAGACATTACTTTGTCAACAAAGGTCCATCTAGTCAAGGCTTTGGTTTTTCCAATGGTCATGTACGGATGTGAGAGTTGGACTATAAAGAAAGCTGAGTGCAGAAGAATTGATCTTTTGAACTGTGGTGTTGGAGAAGACTCTTGAGAGTCCCTTGGACTTCAAGGAGATCCAATCAGTCCATCCTAAAGGAGATCAGTCCTGGGTGTTCATTGCAAGGACTGATGTTGAAGCTGAAACTCCAATACTTTGGCCACCTGATGCAAAGAGCTGACTCATTTGAAAAGACCCTGATGCTGGGAAAGATTGACGGCAGGAGGAGAAGGGGATGAAGGAGGATGAGATGGTTGGATAGCATCACCGACTCAATGGACATGGGTTTGGGTGGACTCTGGGAGTTGGTGATGTACAGGGAGGCCTGGCATGCTGTGGTTCATGGGGTCACAAAGAGTCAGACACAACTGAGCAACTGAACTGAACTGAACTGAACTTGCTAGCATGTGAGATAAGTGCAATTATGTGATAGTTTGAACATTCTTTGGCACTGCCTTTCTTTGGAATTAGAATGAAAATTGACCTTTTCCAGTCCTGTGGCCACTGCTGACTATTCCAAATTTGCTGGCATATTGAGAGCAACACTTTCACAGAATCACCTTGTAGGATTTGAAATAACTCAACTAGAATTCCATCACCTCCACTAGCTTTGTTCATAGTGATGCTTCCTAAGGCCCACCTGACTTCAGACTCCAGGCTGTCTGGCTCTAGGTGAGTGATCACACCATCATGGTTATCTGGGTCATGAAGATCTTTTTTTGTATAGTTCTGTGTATATTTGCCACCTCTTCTTAATATCTTCTGCTTCTGTTAGGTTCATATCTCTTCTGGCCTTTAATGTGCCCATCTTTTCATGGAATGTTCCATTGGTAGCTCTAATTTTCTTGAGGAGATCTCTAGTCTTTCCCATTCTATTATTTTCCTCTATTTCTTTGCATTGATCACTTAGGAAGTCTTTCTTATCTCTCCTTGCTATTTTTTGGAACTCTGAATTCAATCAGGTATCTCTTTCCTATTTTCCTTTGGCTTTACCATCTCTTCTTTTCTCAGCTATTTGTAAGGCCTCCTTAGACAACCATTTTGCCTTTTCTGTATTTCTTTTTCTTGAGGATGATTTTTATCACTGCCTCCTATACACTATTATGAACCTCTGTCCATAGTCTTAAGGCACTCTGTCTATCAGATCTAATCCTTTGAATCTATTTGTAACTTTCATTGTGTACTCATAAGGGATTTGATTAGGTCATGCCTGAATGGTCTAGTGGTTTCCCCTACTTTCTTCAATTTAAGTCTAAATTTGGCAATAACCCAGTTCGTGATCTGAGCTACAGTTGGCTCCCAGTCTTGTTTTTGCTGACTGTATAGAGAGCTTCTCCATCTTTGGCTGCAAAGACTGTAATCAATCTGATTTCGGTATTGACCATCTGGAGATGTCCATGTGTAGAGTCATCCCTTGTGCTGTCGGAAGAGGTATTTGCTATGACCAGTATATTCTCTTGGCAAAACTCTGTTAGTCTTTGCCCTGCTTCATTTTTTACTCCAAGGCCAAACTTGTTAATCCAGGTATCTCTTGACTTCCTACTTTTTGCATTCCAGTCTGCTATGATGAAAAGGCATCTTTTTTGGATGTTAGTTCTAGAAGGTCTTATAGGTCTTCATACAACCATTCAACTTCAGCTTCTTTGGCATTAGTGATCACTTAACGCTGTTCAACTTCATTTTCTTAATTCAGCTTCTGTTCAGCTTCAGCTTCTTTGGCATTAGTAGTACAATGCCGCAGCCAGTGTTGGTCAACAAAAGGGCCCAATTCTCCATGCAGTGCTCAACCACATGTTGCACAACATTCCATATCTAAAGGTCAAATCCCCTGAACTACAACTTACTAAAAATGCTAATGATTTTTAATATGATTATTCATAAATGTATGTATCTTGGTTGCTCAATTGGAAGCTGCTTATGAATGGGAATGATCAATTCATCTCTTCTCACTGAATATTACTGGAGAGATGATTGATACATGGCCTGAGACCAAAATATTTACTTCTTCCAAAATTCATTCAAGGAATTTTTTTTAGACATCTATATCACTCCACCATTCCTAAAATTCTATGATGCAGGATTCTATTATTTTGAGCTAAGTATTTCTTTACTCTTTGAAATTAGAGTGGATGTGCTCTAGTTATAAACTGGATTGATTTAAAGTATAAACAGATTTAAGACCTATTATATTTACAGTAGGTACATTATTGAGAGTATAATCCATTAGTTTTGCCAAGTGGCAGTTTGAAACCCATGGTAATTTTAAAGGGACAAGTATTTGTGAATTAGAGTTGTTACTGCTTTGGGAATTGCATTTTCCATCTGATGTTTAAGTTAGCCATTAGAGATACTGTAATTGGGCTTCCCAGGTGGTGCTAGTGATAGAGAATCATCTGCCAATGCAAGAAACACAAAAGATGTGGGTTCAATCCCTGGATGGGGAAGATCCCTTGGAGTAGGAAATGACAACCTGATTCAGTATTCTTGCCTGGAAAATTCCATGGGACAGAGGAGCCTGGCAGGTTACAGTCCATGGGACCACAGAGTTGGATACAACTGCGTGACTGAAAGTGCCTTGCCTTCTTGTATGTGACTCCTCTGTGAGATAATCATAGTCCAGAGTATTATCTTTAATTTTGCAAATGCAAACAGTTTGCTTATAGACTCCCATGATGCTGCTTCTAAGTCTCTTCAGTCGTGTCCGACTTTGTGCGACCCCAGAGACGGCAGCCCACCAGGCTCCCCCATCCCTGGGATTCTCCAGGCAAGAATACTGGAGTGGGGTGTCATTTCCTTCTCCAATGCATGAAAGTGAAAAGTGAAAGTGAAGTCACTCAGTCGTGTCTGACTCTTAGCGACCCCATGGACTGCAACCTACCAGGTTCCTCCATCCATGGGATTTTCCAGGCAAAAGTACTGGAGTGGGGTGCCATTGCCTTCTCCATATAGACTCCCTTAAAGGTTATCAAATTTTGGAGACTGACAATAATCAAAATTATTTGAAACTGATAAATTGAATAAATGTGGTGAAATTAACTTTCCAGTGACTAGAAGATTCTCTTTTATTGTCTTCAATGCACATGGGAAATAAAAAATATTCATTATAATATTAGCTTTTTGAGTGTTTGTTAGAGTGTTTGGATATGGATGACTTGAAGTGTTTCAGTAGACTGAGAGGAATCAAAGTTGTGCCAACACAGATACTTTCCTTTTGTGACACATTTTATTATGTGCAGTTCTACATATTATTTCTTGTTTTCTTCCTGTGAATAATGATTTGACATGACTTGTTACATGAAATATCAAGTGAGGTGAAATTTTAAGCATCTTATTCTAGTGTCTAAAGTTACAACCAGTTTTTTCACACAAACGTGTGTATCTGTACAATTATATAGAAACACACGTACGCACCCCCCCACCCCCCACCCCACCGCCCACAGGCATTATTCAAAACTGCTGTGAAATGCTCCAGTTCTATTAATCAGGGAAGACATGCTGCACAGCTTGCTTGTTTGTTTGACTCTACCTCATGGTATGGGTTCAGGGGTTAGACTAAACTCAGCCTCCAAGAGAATCTGATTCCCTTTCCCTGAATAACTCAATGCCAGGTTGCATTATTTGTTTTTCTAAATGTTTAGGAATTGAGCTGGTACACCAGACATGGGATCAATGGAAAAATCTCTATAACCTGAATGAATGTAATACTAAAGACAGAACGAGAACATTTACTAGTAGATTTATATTACAAAATAAATAAATTTAACAAGGCTTCTGGATTTTGCTCTTAATATAATTCGATGAAACATAGAATCTATAAAGCAACTTCAAAGATGATATAAAACAACAATATGAGACAACAGACTGTGATGAAAAGGCAGCTGGCTGAGAGGTGGAAGTAAAGAGAAAAAAACCACATGAGATAAGAAACAGTGTGAAGAAACTAAAATTGCTATTACAAAAGGGGCTCAGTATCCCTGATTTAAAATGTCATCTGGATAGAAGAAACTAATAGATTTTGCTCAACACTTTTTTCTGAAAAATTCATAAAGAAATGCCTTTCACAGTATTGAAAACAAAGATTGATAGAAAACTAGTCAAGGGAAAATTAATTAAAGGACCCTTCCATTGGAATTAAAAAAAAAAAATTGCTACATAGGTTTTGCTCCAACCTACTTCAGGACCTTTGGATTTGCTTTTTCTTCTTCTTGAAGTATTCTTTCTCTCACTTTTAACAACACAATGGTTTGACTCCTACTGATACTACAAATGTCACATGCTCAGAAAAGACTGCTGAAGACTAGATCAGATCTATTATTTTACATTTCCTCATGACAATGGGCTAGCCCACTAAAATAAAAGATAATCAATGGGAACAAGACATTTTTCTTTTTTCACTGATCCATCCACAGAATCTGGAATAGTTAAGGGCACTAAGAAGGCACTCAATGAATATTTGTTGGTTAAATGAATTAATGATTAAATGGCAATCATCAGAGTTATTTATTGTTTCTGCACATGTGGTTGTCTGTTTCCTTACTTGATCAATAGGCTCCATAGGACTAGGGACATGTTGTGCTTTGTATCTGTTTTGATCACCACTATTGTCAGCAGTAAGCAGAATGCTTGGCACATAGTAGACAATTAAATGTTTGTGTGATATTTATTGAGTATTGGACAAATACAGGCAGAAGCAGAAATATGAAAAACTGGTAGCACTGACTACTAGCTAGTATATCTGCTCAAGGGTATATGATGGTTATGCTGTGAAGAAAAGAGGAAGGTAATACTACCAAAGAGCAGATGTATCTTGGCTGGAAGACCAGTGGAAACTTGGAGACATATATTATTCTGTTCTCCATTTGAGGACTATAAATGGCACTTAACAGACACATCAATAGACAGTGAGATGAGAGCAATCTATTAGATTCATGCAAAAGTAATTGTTATTTTGCATTGTTGAACTTCTCACTCACTGTTTGATATTAGAATACATTCTTAAATGTTATGTTATACATCATTTTAATACACTTTTCTCACTTTATGTTTCTTTTGCTAATGACTTATTATTTGTTGTTTAATTTATATTTATTTTAGACTATAGAAATTATGTTAGAAAGCAAATTCAAGTGATTTTCTTATTTGAGTTCAAAGTGGTCATAAAGCAGTGGAGACAACTTGAAACATCAACAATACATTTGGCCCAGGAACTGCTAACAAACATACAGTGCAGTGGTGTTTCAAGAAGTTTTGCAAAGAAGATGAGACTTTGAAGATGAAGAGCGCAGTGGCTGGCCAGTGGAAGTGACAGTGACCCATTGAGATCATCGAAGCTGATCCTCTTATAACTACACAAGAAGTGTCTGAAGAACACAATGTCGACCATTCTATGGTCATTTGGCATTTGAAGCAAATTGAAAGGTGAAAAAGCTTGATAAGAGGGTGCCTCATGAGCTGACTGAAAAAAAAAATAATTGTTTTGAAGAGTTTTCTTCTCTTATTCTTTGCAAAAACAATGAAGCATTTCTCGATCAGATTGTGACATGCAACAAAAAGTGGATTTTATACAACCAGCAATGACCACTATCGAGAAGAGGCTCCAAAGCACTTCCCAAGTCATTGTCACTATCTGGTGGCCTGCTGCTGGTCTGATCCACTAGAGCTTTCTGAATCCCAGCAAAACTATTACCTCTGAGGAGTACACTCACAGCCAATCCGTGAGATACACTTAAAACTGCAACACCTGTAGCCAGCATTGGTCAACAGAATGGGCCCAATTCTCCATTCAGTGCTCAACCACATGTTGCACAACCAAAACTTCAAAAGTCGAATGAATTGGGCTACAAAGATTTGCCTCATCCACCATATTCACCTCGCCTCTCTCCAACGGACTACCAATTCTTCAACCATCTTGACCACTTATGCAGGGAAAACACTCCCACAGCCAGCAGGAGGCAGTACATACCTTCCAACATTTGTTGAATCCTGAAGCTGGAATTTTTACACTACAGGAATAAATAAAGATTTCTTGTTGGCAAAAATATGTTGATTGTAATGGTTCATATTTTGATTAATAAAGATGTATTTAAGCTTAGTTATAATGATTTAAAATTCATGGTCTAAAACTGCAATTACTTTTGTACCAATCTAATACCATCCTCTCTGAAGAAATACCAAGTTTATATAGATTCTATGTTGCCTAAGGATATGTAAAGATAGCTTTGGAGGGGCCTATGGAAAATTTTTACAGAGAAAGAGAATAGAATATTCAGATGTACAGAATTCCTCTGAAAAGTTCAATTTGTAACAGGAAAAAAACAGAAAATTATTTGATCTCGGAATAATGCATGAAGATCTAGAATTACATAGATTAGGAGCAATGTCAAAAAGAATAGTTTGAGATTAAAGGACAACAAAATTATATACAGAAAGGAAATGAATGGGATAGAGAAGGATTTCAAAGAAACTAAAATAACATAGCAGAAATAATTCAGCATTGCACATAGCAAAAATCAGAATTTATTCTTGGGAGTATATGTACCAGTAATATGAAGTACAAACTTGAAATTTTTTTCTAAAATATTCTAGAAAAACAATAATAAAATTATGAGAAAGAAGATAATTGCAGGAAATTTACACTGGAATGCTCACACATAGATTTGGGCATTTTTGAATGAAAGGCTCTAATAAATGGATCAAAAGCAATAGCAGAAGACCATTTCTTTGACATAAGACCTGACAATGTAAACCAAAAGAACATAGTATCTTCAACGCTAAACAATAGGAAAGATATTAGCACCAGGACATCCTTAGGCAAATCATTTTATTTACATTGATAATGTTAAAAGTATAAAACGTGGAACATAAATATACACTTTGATTTTTAGCAATACTAAATACTAGGGGGAAATATATTCCATTTTGAGGGAAAATATTGACATACAAGACTTTTATATGTTGCCAAGTTTTTTCCATATAAAAAAACAGAAGATTCTCAAATATTTGCTGGCTCAGAAAACATACCACTTGCAAATCCTTCTTTTTATTCTTAAAAAAAAAAAAAGCTTGAAAAATTACTCCAAATAACTGATCAACCAAACTTAAGAGTCCAGTATAGGGACACTTGTGGCATAAATTCCGATTATAATGGTGAAGATACAGGCAAAGTTTAGAATAAGTACAGGAACAAAATTTGTAATACAATTTTAAAAACACACAATATTTTAGCAAATATTTAAAACCAAATGAGGGAAAGGAGATGGGAACATTTATTGCCAAAATAAAGGAGAGCTAAAAACAAACTCTTAAGCTTATTCCTATTAGATTTACTGTCATCTAGCAAATGCATATGTTAATACTAATTATTTGTTAAATTTTTTCCACTGTGTTTTTTCATATATTAACTCATTTTATAAAAAGATTATATAGATACTATTTTTAGAAAAATTGAAACAAATATTTAGTGAAATAAATAGGATGTATAACTTTCAAAACTCTAAGGGAAATAAGGACAAAGAGAAAGATACAAAAAAGAGTAAAAATATGTAATAAATATGAGAAAGAGAACATGATGGCATAAAGGAAAGCTAAATATTTTACTTCAAAAGGTAAATGAAAGTGAAACTAATCCTAAAATAAAAGCATAGACTTTCTAATTGGATTAAAATTATTTGTGGTTTATGAGTCATGCCAAAATAGTTAGGAATACAGCAATGTATGCAAGGGATAATGAATACTGTTAACAGAAGGATTCAAAGCAAAAGATAGTCAAATGATCTCAAGATAAAGATAGTCATATCAATAAAACATAAAAGTAGCAACGAAGATTTAACCAAACTTAACATATCACCATTTGACAAAGGCAAGTACTCTTTCTACACTTGGTCAAAGCCCTGGCATCACATTTGCCTGTGGTTTCTCTGCAGTTATTCTAGGACTTCTTAAAACTGTAAGTAATCTAGACCCTGACTGACTTCCTGAGAGTCCCCAGCCTTATCCACAGGCCAGAAACTTACAGATGTTAAATTTTGGCACCTGTCTAATTAGTTAAGCCCATCATGCTATAACTAATTTTCTTCTGTGCAGTATTCTCATCACCATCATATTCAAGCTTCTTTTCCTTTGATTCAAACACTCACTACACTTTTAATCTTTCAGACATTACAACTGTATTCTCAGGGCCATGTGTTTTAGGTAACCAATTCTGCTACTTCTTGCCCTTTACTGAAAATATACTCTCTTCTAAGAACACTATTTCCATTGCATCTGTCTTAAACATACGGTGCTCATTTCTTCACACCCCTTTGTAACCAGGCTAAGGGAGTGGTACCTGCATTTTCCTATAAGCATAGTGGTATTTCCAGGGCATTGCTATTTAACTCATTTAAAAACTCTGTTCCTTTCAGGCATTTGACCTTCAAGTATTGTTTTCTTCCTGTTCTTATTATCACTACCTTGTCAAAGCCATGTTTGACCAAGTCAGTGGGTCATTGTTCAGCCTAGATTCCAACGCTAATCATTTCAACCATTTCTTGACCCAAATCCTCATCTTTGTGTCCTTCTGTGTGCTTTTACCTATAACATATTTACTCCAGGTTCATCCATATGTCATCTTCATACCTGCTATATTCTAAACTGGATTGAGACCTTTACAGGCACTAAAGTTAAAATACTTCTGCTTTCCTTCATACTTCACCAAATGCAATTCAAAATAAACAATTTAAATCATAAAATAAATGCAAAGCATCCAGAAATTCTGGCTTTTTCATCAAAACTGTTTCCATGATTTTTTCTCAAAGCATTTGCCAAGTATCCACGTTGGATAATTCAGTACTGATTATATAAAAATTCCTGGATAATGTAGAGAAAAGCACACCATCTTCAAAGTGGTGCTTATTACAATTCCTGTTGCTGCATAACAAATTATAACAGTTCAGATTCCTAATACCACTATTTTATTATATTCATAAATTCTGTAGACCAGGCATTCAGACAGGGCATAGCAAGAATGGCTTATCTCTAAAGCTTCAACAGGAAAGAGGTAACAGAAGAGGAATTATTTGACTGTTGGGTAATGGAATCATATGGATTCCATTTGATTTGTCTGGCTTTTGACTTGGACCTCAGTTTGGACTGTTCGTCAAAGCACATATACATGATCTTTCATGTAGTCTGGGATTCCTCACAATATATAAGCCTCCATGAAATTGGACTTCTTCTGTAGTAGAAGACCAAAACTTCAAAAGTAAGTACCCTGGCCAACAAAGCAAAATCTAATCATTGTTCTGGCTTAGAGACTTGGAAGTCACTGAGAACCATATGTCAAATTCTACTAATTACAAGTGAGTCATCAGCTTATTCAGATTCGGGGAAAGGGGCATAGGCCCCATCTTTTGATGGAAGGGGAAAAAAAAGAAAAGAAGAAAGAAAAAGAAAAAAAAAAAAAAGAAAGGCAAAAACCTACAACATTTCAGTGCCATTTTAAATATAAGAAGTCTCCTTTCTTAGATGAACCTATAACAATGCCCCAAAATAATACTAAATGGTTAATTCTCCCTACATTCTTTACAGTGACTGACTGATTCAAAATCTTTGCCCTTGTCTTAAAACTCTAGGGCTTCCCTTGTTGTTCAGTAGTTAAGAATCCAGCTTATAATGCAGGGGACATGGGTTTTGTTCCTGGTTAGGGAACTAAGATCCCACATGCTGTGGAGCAACTAATTTCATGCCACAGCTACTGTGACCAAGCACCCTTGAGTCTACATCCCACAACTAGAGAGGCCACATGATCCAACTACTGAAGCCCACGTGCTCTGGAGCCTGCATGCCATAACTACAGAGCCTGCATGCCACAACCAGAGAGTCTGTGCACCACAGTGCAAGATCCCACATGATGCAACCAGGACCCAACACAGCTAAATAAATAAATAACAAGAAAAAACCTCCTATACTGCTTTTAGTGGCCAGAATATTGAGATGATCCCTATAATGATTGTATATAATCTATCCCTCTAAGTGTAGATACCACCTGTAACTTGTTTCTAACCACTAAAATATAGCCAAGATGAAGGACTTTTCTAGGCCTGATTAAAATCTGTAATCAGTTGACTCTAAGTTAACCAAAGAAAAATCCTGAATGAGCCTGACCTGATCAGGAGGGCCATAAAAAGAGCCTAAAAACCAAAGAGATTTTCCTGATGGCCATGAAGAAGTAAGTCTCCAAGAGTTATACAGATGTAATAAAATGTATTTGACTAATCACTTGAATGAGATTAGAAGACAGTTCTTCCCCCAGGAAATCCTCAAAATGGCTAGGACCTTGATTTAAGCCTTGTAAAATCATGAATGGAGGATCCAGCTAAATCACATTCAGATTCCTAGCCCACAGAATCTTCAGGATGCTAAACACGTGTTTTTTTAATTGTTAAATTTGTGGTAATTTGTTGCAGAGAAATATATAACTAATACACTGCCATAACTTAATGACTGTCAGACAATGTTTTTGCTTTCTATTTTCCCTATAAAATTGAAATCATCCAGTGGAAACTGATATATCTTTGACTACATCCAAAATGTACTTTTCCACCATAATAAAATTTTGTTTCCTTTCCTTTTATGAAGATGAAAATACTTCCTTTCTTCATGATTTGACAATTCCCTGAGGTAGAATTTGCAGCAGTCCTAATTCTTGAACATAATAAAATAATACTAGAAATTAAAACAGTTACCAAAACAGCAAGAAGCTTATCCTCTTGGGATTTATAAGATTCTCAATAATACTGGGGATTTTAGTGATTTCTAATATGTAATTCAGAAAAAAGTGAAATATGTAATTTGGGAATATCTCCTTCTACCTATGACAGAATATTTTGCAACTGACCAACACTCACACTGAGAAAAAGTAGAAGAACAACATCAGCAACACTTCTGTGCACAGATTGGACAGTTTCAGAGGCACCAGTGTATGAAGGGACATGAATCCTTAAAGAAAGGGATTCCACTAATGTCAGCTCAGTGTCACCAGTTACACCTTAAATTGTGACAGCCTGTAAAGCTGTAGAGAAGGAGTCTGGTAAGGGACTAAGGAAATAAGAGAGATGCATGTGATTTTATTAAACTGGAGACAATTAATGTTGGCAGTTAGAATTTGAGGAACAAAGACTTTGGAAAGAAAGAAGTATGTAGAAGTAAGCCTACAGCTCTGAGCTCTATTTTTCTTTGGAGATTTTGAAATTCTTAAACTGTACTAGATACTAAAGTCATAGGAAAATAGAAAACTCAGAAGGACTTTGGAAGCCTTAAAGTGTCAATGAGTTCTGGCTCTCCTAAAGTTGAGAATCATGATGAAAACCCCACCCATTTACTCTCACAATCCTAGGAAAACTAATCATTAAAAGTAGAGGATAACCCAAAGGTAACTTTCCTGGTGGCTCAGATGGTAAAAGCATCTGCCTACAATGTGGGAGACCCGGGTTCGAATCCTGGATTGGGAAGATCCCCTACAGAAGGAAATGGCAATCCACTCCAGTACTCTTGCCTGGAAAATCCCATGGATGAGAAGCAAACCATTCCAAGGCAAACCATTCAATATCATGATAATCCAAGTCTATGCCCCGACCAGTAACGCTGAAGAAGCTGATGTTGAACAGTTCTATGAAGACCTATAAGACTTTCTAGAAGTAACACCCATAAAACATGTCCTTTTCATTATAGGGGACTGGAATGCAAAAGTAGGAAGTCAAGAAACACCTGGAGTAACAGGCAAATTTGGCCTTGGAGTACAGAATGAAGCAGGGCAAAGGCTAATAGAGTTCTGCCAAGAGAACGCACTGGTCATAGCAAACACTGTCTTCCAACCACACAAGAGAAGATTCTACACATGGACATCACCAGACAGTCGACACTGAAATCAGATTGATTATATTCTTTGCAGCCAAAGGTGGAGAAGCTCTATCCAGTCAGCAAAAACAAGACCGGGAGCTGACTGTGGCTCAGATCATTAACACCTTATCGCCAAATTCAGACTTAAATTGAAGAAAGTAGAGAAAACCACTAGACCATTCAGGTATGACCTAAATCAAATCCCTTATGGCTATACAGTGGAAGTGAGAAACAAATTTAAGGGGTTAGATCTGATAGACAGAGTGCCTGATGAACTATGGACAGAGGTTTGTGACATTGTACAGGAGACAGAGATCAAGACCATCCCCATGGAAAAGAAATGCAAAAAAGCAAAATGGCTGTCTGAGGAGGCCTTACAAATAGCTGTGAAAAAAAGGGACATGAAAAGCAAAGGAGAAAAGGAAAGATATACCTATTTGAATGCAGAGTTCCAAAGAAGAGCAAGGAGAGATAAGACAGCCTTCATTAGCAATCAATGCAAACAAATAGAGGAAAGCAATAGAATGGGAAAGACTAGAGATCTCTTCAAGAAAATTAGACATACCAAGGGAACATTTCATGCAAAGATGGGCTTGATAAAGGACAGGAATGGTATGGACCTAACAGAAGCAGAAGATATTAAGAAGAGGTGGCAAGAATACACAGAAGAACTGTACAAAAAAGAGCTTCATGACCCAGATAATCACAATAGTGTGACCATTCACCTAGAGCCAGACATCCTGGAATGTGAAGTCAAGTGGGCCTTAGGAAGCATCACTACGAAAAAAGCTAGTGGAGGTGATGGAATTCCAGTTGAGCTATTTCAAATCCTGAAAGATGATGCTGTGAAAGTGCTGCACTCAATATGCCAGCAAATTTGGAAAACTCAGCAGTGGCCACAGGACTGGAAAAGGTCAGTTTTCATTCCAATCCCAAAGAAAGGCAATGCCAAGGAATGTTCACACTACTGCACAATTGCCCTCATCTCACACGCTAGTAAAGTAATGCTTAAAATTCTCCAAGCCAGGTTTTAGCAATATGTGAATCATGAACTTCCAGATGTTCAAGCTGGTTTTAGAAAAGGCAGAGGAACGAGAGATTATATTGCTAACAACCACTGGATCATTGAAAAAGGAAGAGAGTTCCAGAAAAACATCTATTTCTGCTTTATTGACTATGCCAAAGCCTTTGACTGTGTGGATCACAATAAACTGTGGAAAATTCTTCAAGAGATGGGAATACCAGACCACCTGATCTGCCTCTTGAGAAACCTATATGCAGGTCAGGAAGCAACAGTTAGAACTGGACATGCAACAACAGACTGGTTCCAAATAGGAAAAGGGGTATATCTAGGCTGTATATTGCATCCCTGCTTATTTAACTTATATGCAGAGTACATCATGAGAAATGCTGGGCTGGAGGAAGCAGACGTTGGAATCAAGATTGCTGGGAGAAATATCAATAACCTCAGAAATGCAGATGACACCACCCTTATGTCAGAAAGTGAAGAAGAACTAAAGAGCCTCTTGATGAAAGTGGAAGAGGAGAGTGAAAATGTTGGCTTAAATTTCAACATTCAGAAATCTAAGATCATGGCATCTTGTCCCATCACTTCATGGGAAATAGATGGGGAAACAGTGGAAACAGGGTCAGACTTTATTTTTGGGGGCTCCAAAATCACTTCAGATGGTGATTGCAGCCATGAAATTAAAAGATGCTTACTCCTTGGAAGAAAAGTTATGACCAATCTAGATAGCATCTTAAAAAGCAGAGACATTACTTTGCCAACAAAGGTCCGTCTAGTCAAGGCTATTGTTTTTCCAGTGGTCATGTATTGATGTGAGAGTTGGAATATAAAGAAAGCTGAGTGCCAAAGAACTGATGCTTTTGAACTGTGGTGTTGGAGAAGACTCTTGAGAGTCCCTTGGACTCCAAAGAGATCCAACCAGTCCATCCTAAAGGAGATCAGTCCTGGGTGTTCATTGGTAGGACTGACATTGAAGCTGAAACTTCAACACTTTGTCCACCTGATGCAAAGAGCTGACTCATTTGAAAAGACCCTGATGCTGGGAAAGATTGAGGGCAAGCAGAGAAGGGGACAACAGAGGATGAGATGGTTTTATGGCATCACTGACTCGATGGACATGGGTCTGGGTTGACTCTGACTGTTGGTGATAAACAGGGAGGTCTGGCATGCTGTGGTTCATGGGGTCACAAAGAGTCAGACACGACTGAGCAACTGAACTGAACTGAAATCAAAGGTATTTAGAATCTTAAAAACTAGTAGCAATACTTAAAGATGCTCCTGTTATAGCAACCTGCCAGAAGACAAGAGAAATTGACCGTGGAGGAAGCCTGTACAAATTTTATACCTGTTGTCTGGAATTCAGTAAAAAGTCACTAGGCATACCCAGAAAATGGATCAAAAGTGATGAAAATGGAAAGAAGAACAGATCTGCAGGTGACCTGTAGAAGTTTTCAGATAACTGTTTCAGAACAGCTGTGATAAATATATTCAAGGAAATAGATTGTTAGAACTTTTACCAGAAAACTGGAAGGTCTTAAAAGAATAAAATGGAAATTATAGATGTAAAAACAGAATCATTGAAAGTAACAATTCAATAGTAGATACATTCTTAGTAAGACAATTCCTATTCTAGTACCTATTCTACTGTTGAAAACATTAGACACTTTTGAGTTAGGCATGTGACTACTTAGCCCTTGGAAAGTGGCTATTTCAATTTGAGATGTGCTGTGAATAGAAAGTGCACACTGGATTTCAAAGACTTCATACAAAAAATAATGAAAAGTTTTAAATTAACTTTAGCTGCTTCTTTTTGGCTTTTTAAAATATAGCTGAAGAGGATTTGACATTACATATGTGGTTTGAATTATATTTCTATTGGACAATACATTTAAAAGATAGAGTTACAGAAAATAATTGGATTGATGTATACAGAGAGAAAAGAATGGAAAACCTAAGAGTTTTAATTTTAAGATACATATAGGACATGAGATAATGTCAAAATGTTTGTAACTGGAAATCCCAGAATAGTAAGTAAAAGAGAAAAAAAATGGTGCAGAAACAATACTTGAACAGATAATGACTGAGAATTTTCCCAAACTAGTGAAAGAAATTTGTAGAATCAAGAGTTATAGGAAACCCCTAGAGAGAAATAAATTACTTAGGTGCATCATAGAAAAACTATTGATGACTGAAAGTAAAGAAAAAAATTTTAAAGCAAGTAGAATTAAAATACTATTTTTTTTAATTTTTATTTTTTAAAATATGTTGCTAAGTCACTTCAGTCGTGTCCGACTCTGTGCGACCCCATAGATGGCAGCCCACCAGGCTCCCCCCTCCCTGGGATTCTCCAGGCAAGAACACTGGAGTGGGTTGCCATTTCCTTCTCCAATGCATGAAAGTGAAAAGTGAAAAGGAAGTCGCTCAGTCATGTCCGACTCTTCACGACCCCATGGACAGCAGCCCACCAGGCTCCACCTCCGTCCGTGAGATTTTCCAGGCAAGAGTACTGGAGTGGGGTGCCATTGCCTTCTCCAAAATATAAATTTATTTATTTTAATTGGAGGTTAATTACTTTACAATATTGTATTGGTTTTGCCATCAGTTCAATTCAGTTCAGTCGCTCAGTCGTGTCCGACTCTTTGTGACCCCATGAATCACAGCACGCCAGGCCTCCTTGTCCATCACCAACTGCCGGAGTTCACTCAGACTCATGTCCATTGAGTCAGTGATGCCATCCAGCCATCTCATCCTCTGTCATCCCCTTCTCCTCCTGCCCCCAATCCCTCCCAGCATCAGAGTCTTTTCCAATGAGTCAACTCTTCTCATGAGGTGGCCAAAGTACTGGAGTTTCAGCTTTAGCATCATTCCTTCCAAAGAAATCCCAGGGCTGATCTCCTTCAGAATGGACTCATTGGATCTCTTTGCAGTCCAAGGGACTCTCAAGAGTCTTCTCCAACACCACACTTCAAAAGCATCAATTCTTCAGTGCTCAGCCTTCTTCACAGTCCAACTCTCACATCCATACATGACCACAGGAAAAACCATAGCCTTGACTAGACGGACCTTTGTTGGCAAAGTAATGTCTCTGCTTTTTAAGATGCTGTCTAGGTTGGACATACTTTCCTTCCAAGGAGTAAGCGTCTTTTAATCTCATGGCTGCAGTCACCATCTGCAGTGATTTTGGAGCCCAAAAAAATAAAGTCTGACACTCTTTCCACTGTTTCCCCATCTATTTCCCATGAAGTGATGAGACAAGATGCCATGATCTTTGTTTTCTGAATGTTGAGCTTTAAGCCAACATTTTCACTCTGCCATACATCAACATGAATCTGCCACAGGTATTCACGTATTGCCCATCCTGAATCCCCCCTCCCCCATCCCTACCCGTACCATCCCTCTGGGTCGTCCCAGTGTACCAGGCCTAATCAACCAGTATCATGCATCAAACTTGGACTGGCGATTCGTTTCATATATAATATTATACAGGTTTCACTGCCATTCTCCCAAATCATCCCACCCTCTCCCTCTCCCACAGAGTCCAAAAAACTGTTCTATACATCTGTGTCTCTTTTGCTAACTGTCATACAGGGTTATTGTTACCATCTTTCTAAATTCCATATATATGCATTAGTATACTGTATTGGTGTTTTTATTTCTAGCTTACTTCACTCTGTATAATAGGCTCCAGTTTCATTCACCTCATTAGAACTGATTCAAATGTATTGTTTTTAATGGCTGAGTAATACTGCATTGTGTATATGTACCACAGCTTTCTTATCCATTCATCTGCTGATGGACATCTAGGTTGCTTCCATGTCCTGGCTATTATAAACAGTGCTGCGATGAACACTGGGGTACATGTGTCTCTTTCAATTCTGGTTTCCTTGGTGCGTATGCCCAGCAGTGGGATTGCTGAGTCATAAGGCAGTTCTATTTCCAGTTTTTTAAGGAATCTCCACACTGTTCTCCATAGTGGCTTACTTTTAAAGGAGCTGCAGTGGACTGATGGCTCACTTTTCAGTAGAAATAATGGAAGCTAGAAAACAATAAAATCATGTCTTTAAAAATTGCTGAAAAGGTAATTGCAGATTTTTATATAAAGCAAAAATATTCTTTAAAAAAAGAGAGCAATGTAAGGACATTTTAGCAACAGTTGCAAGCCAAGTTGTATTAAAACAAGTACTATGGAGAACATTTCAAGTAACAGAAAATCACAGAAATGTATAAAGTAATAAGGAACAACATAAAAGGAAAAAAATGAGAAAACTGAACATTGACAGTTGAAAAAAACAAGCAGAATATCTTATGTGATTTAGTTTCAATATATGCAAAATTAAAATGCATGGCTATAGTGATATGAAAAATGAAAGTTGGTAAATAGAATTGGAAAGTGTGAAAAGTCCTAGCATTATCTGTAAAGTGTATTGTAAATTAATACTAAGTGTCAGACCATGATAAGTCAAGGATGAGATTGTTATCTCTTGGATAGTTGCTAAAAGTATAGCAAAATAATGTATAATTAACAATCTTATCTAAAATGAAATAATAAACAACACTTGATTAGTCCATCAGATGGCAAAAAATGAAAACACAATGAAGAACATGTATGGTTAAAAGAAAAGTAATAAAATATTAGATATAAAATTAACATAAGTAAATTCATTAAATGTTAATGGAATGCATACCTTAATTAAAAGACAAGAATTGTCAAATTAATTTTAAAAGTAGTCTATTTTGTCTTATAAGAGTAAACAAAATTTTGGAATGAACAGATAGAAAAGATATACTTTAGGAACACCAACCTCAAGGAATCTGGTGGAGCTATACTAACATATAGGGCTTCTATATATAGGGTGGCTCAGACAGTAAAGAATCTGCCTGCAATGGAGGAGACCTGAGTTCAATCGCTGGGTCAGGAAGATCCTCTGGACAGGGCATGGCTACCCACTCTAGTGTTCTTGCCTGGAGAATCCCATTGACAGAAGAGCCAGGCGGCCTACAGTCCATGGGGTCACAAAGAGTCGGACTCGACTGAGTGACTAACACTTTCACTTTGTTTTATAATAACAGTACAACGTAACCTTTAGCAAAAAAAAAAAAAAAGAAAAAGCATTAACTGGAGTAAATAGAATGCTTCATAATGACAGAAGTTTAAATACATAAGAATGATGTAAAATTTTACTTACTTAAAATGATGGCTGCTTAAAATGAACAGGAATAAAAGTTTAAACAGACATACCATCCATCAGTGGAAGAGTTTAAGACCCCTGATTGCAGACAAAGAAAAGGGGACGGCAGAGGGTGGGGTGCTTAGACAGCATCACTGACTCGATGGACATGAATCTGAGCAAACTCCAGAAGACAGTGGACAGAGGAGCCTGGTGTGCTACAGTCCATGAGGTTCCAAAGAGTCAGCCATGACTTTGTGACTGAATAACAACAAGTTGCAGGAAAAATATAAATCCTAAAAAAGGTATAGCATCATCATGCTGTTTTCAAGTTTCAATCTTTAAAAAACTGAATTTGACCACTTATTAAAGTTCTGACAGGAATTTTGCATGCAAAATCAAAACAATTATCTTCAGCAAAAAATTTCTGCTTACTAAACTTCACCTTTTATAAAACTTTCTCAAAAATTTACATATAGGTACAAGAAATGAAGAAACTAATTTCCATGAATCAGGTACATAATTCCAGCTTCTTGGCAAAATTAACACAAAATATGAAGCAGGTAGATCTTAAAAATTCCTAGCAGAGCTTTAATAATATTTGGGTAATGACTAACTTTAGATATATTTTTACTTTTTAGAAATAAATTGTGATATATAGATTTTTTGTGATTTTTAACTATTATTATATGGTTACTTTTATTATTACAATTGCTCTGGATGCTTGTATTGTATTGGCTGACTTGAAATTAATGTTCTTCTCTTCTAAAATTCTTCCTCCTGCCTATTGGTCTACAAAGACTCTGAACTTCTTGAGGCAAGTATTGCAATCATCTGAATCATCTGTTTCTTCATTGTTTAGCAAAGTGCCTAAAAATGGCATATATTTAGGAGTTTTTTGAATAAAAAATAAATTATATGCTGTAATGATTAACTGTGAAATAATTCATTGTTTTGATATTATAGGTATCTTAGTAAATTGTTGTTTAGTCACTAAGTCATGTTTGACTCTTTGTGACCCCATGGACTGCGGTCTACCAGGGTTCTCTATCCATGGGGTTTCCCAGACAAGAATACTGAGGCGGGTTGCCATTTTCTTCTCCAGGGGACTTTCCCTACACAGAGACTGAACCCACATTTGAGCTGCATTAATGCCATGGGCCTTCCCAGGTGACTCAGAAGACATGGGTTCAATCCGTGCATTGGGAAAATCCCCTGCAGAAGGAAATAGTAACCCACTCCAGGATTCTTGCCTTGGAAATCCCATGGCCTGAGAAGCTTGATGGGCTACGTCTGTGGGGTTGCAAAGAGTGGGACACGATTTACAACTAAACAAAAACAGCATTAATGACATATAACTTTTTCGAAAAACTCTGATCCACTGGCATTAGTGTTACAAAAAGAATTTTGGTCAATCTGTGGATTGCTGATATTAAGATTAAACGTCAAATAATTGGTTTTTATTGATAGTCTTTGTTTTTTATTTATAGGCCTTTTAAGAAAGCTCATTGATATCAAGAGGGAGAAAACTCACGTATTCCAAAACACTGGTCAACACCAAAGCAACTGGCTGCTTTGATATTAATATTTTAAGGCGATTATCCTAGTGGTAGCCTATTGTAATATTTTAGACTCTTTTCAAGGAAAACATCATTTAATTTACTCAGGAATCAAAGAGAATCTTTGCAGATACCAACAGATGTTTAAGTGCTAACAGAAAAAAAAGTTTGGAATATTTTTAGATGTAATTAACACAGCAAATGTTACAACTAATTTGTACCTTTAAAAATTTCTTGCAGCAGCTTTCTTTTTTATAAATAATTTGACCTTGAATAACACAATTTGGGGGGTATAAAAACTTATACATCAGGGGAAGATTTAACATTGGGTTTCTCTATGCTTTTTTTTTTTTTTTGCTATACAAAACAGCTACTCTCAAAATGATGACAATTCATCACAAGAGCAATTTACAGCCAAGGAAAAGTTTCAGATATTTTAGGTGATTAAAGTTGATAGATTATTGTTGTTGCTGTTCAGTTGCTAAGTCGTGTCTGACTCTTTGCAACCCCCTGGACTGTAGCCTGCCAGGCTCCTCCATCTATGACATTTCCCAGGCAAGAATACTGAAGTGGGTTGCCATTTCCTTCTCCAGGGGATCTTGCCAACCCAGGGGTTGAACCCACGTCTCCTGCATTGGCAGGCGTGTTCTTTACCACTACTCCACCTGGGAAGCTCCCAATTAATTATTAGTTTTAACCAAAGTAAGCATTCAAACTCTCACTGTTGCTCTAGTACATTGAAAAAAAAATCTAAAATTTTTTATATAAACATAGGTTAATGTTGTTATTGTAGTTTATCATATGTATTTAAGTGTAATTGCTGCCTTTCGTTGTAACAGGAGGCTCTTCTTAGAAGTCAGTGCATTCTTAGTTTCATCCCAAATACCTATCACTCTTTCTAGTGTTCTAATGAAGAGGGATTCATAAAATAGGATGTTAAGCAAATTGACTTCCCAAGCAGCTGACTGATGCTTTAAAAATATTCATTCATTCATTCACCCATTCAATAAGCATTTACTGAGTATCTACTATGTGCCAAACACTATCCTAGGCACTGTGAGTATAAAACAAGCAACCTTAATTTTCCATCAATAGAGAGGTTGAGAGAAGCAAAAATAATGAGAGGATGATGGTACTACAACATGGAAAGTGTAATCATAGGGATATGGATAGAGTATTATGGCAATATAGAGATCAAATAGCTCATGCAAATTTTATGATCATGGATGGAAATTCTGGAGACAATAATTCTTGAAAAGTCTTAAACAATAAGTGAAAGTTAGACTATAGTTTAAAGGAGATGTTCCAGGAAGAAGAATAATGTGAGCAATGGCTGAGAAGCAATAAACAATGAAATTTCTGAAAGAACTGTATATAAAATATATGTCGGAGGGTATTTTTCAAAGCAGAGAGAAACTAGTAATAAAGTTAGCAATAGACAGGGCCAGATCAAGAAGAACCTACAAGGTAAATTCAGAAAATTGAACTTATAAGTAATATGGAACCACTGAGCCATAATCAATGGGAGAGTCAAGTGGTTAATTTTGGATTCAGTTCAGTTCAGTTCTATCGCTCAGTCATGTCCTACTCTTTGCGACCCCGTGAATTGCCGCACGCCAGGCCTCCCTGTCCATCACCAACTCCCGGAGTTCACTCAGACTCACGTCCATCGAGTTGGTGATGCCATCCAGCCATCTCATCCTCTGTCGTCCCCTTCTCTTCCTGCCCCCAACCCCTCCCAGCATCAGAGTCTTTTCCAATGAGTCAACTTTTCGCATGAGGTGGCCAAAGTACTGGAGTTTCAGCTCCAGTATTATTCCTTCCAAAGAACACCCAGGACTGATCTCCTTTAGAATGGACTGGTTGGATCTCCGTGCAGTCCAAGGGACTCTCAAGAGTCTTCTCCAACACCACAGTTCAAAAGCATCAATTCTTTGGCGCTCAGCTTTCTTCACAGTCCAACTCTCACATCCATACATGACTACTGGAAAAACCATAGCCTGGACTCGACGGACATTTGTTGGCAAAGTAAGGTCTCTGCTTTTCAATATGCTATCTAGGTTGGTCATAACTTTCCTTCCAAGGAGTAAGCATCTTTTAATTTTGGATTACAGATGTATAATTCCAGGGGAGTATGGGGAATGGTCTGAAATGAACAAGATTGGAAGCCTCTGAACATTTTCAGTAAGCATGTGAAAGGTAATGAGAGTGGTGGAAGAAACAGAGGAGGAAACATCTGTTTAAGGCAATGGCACCCCACTCCAGTACTCTTGCCTGGAAAAATCCCATGGACGGAGGAGCCTGGTAGGCTGCAGTCCATGGGGTCGCTAAGAGTCGGGCACGACTGAGCGACTTCACTTTCACACATTGGAGAAGTCGATGGCACCCCAATCCAGTGTTCTTGCCTGGAGAATCCCAGGGACAGTGGAGCCTGATGGGCTGCCGTCTATGGGGTCGCACAGAGTTGGACACGACTGAAGCGACTTAGCAGCAGCAGTAAAATCCAAAAGACATGATTATCTGGAAAGAAAGGGGACAAAAATGAGTTTAAGATTGACATCTTTGGAAACTGAATGAATGATTATAATGATTATAAGCTTTACCCCAAATTTAATTTAAGAATTAGAACCTGGTATCACCAACCAGATGAAAAGAGACTTGCTACTTCCAGAAATCAAGGCAATTATCACATGAGCCATTTGAAGTCAGGGCAAACTTTCAGAAGTTGTAAGTAATTAGGCTTAAGCATTTAAAAGTTCAGAAATTATCTTCATCAAAAGAAACATCCAAGTCCTATCTGAAGCTCTAGTATACTGAAAATGCATTTTTTACTTTACCTACAAAATATGTTATTGCTAAATATAACCTGAGGTCTGTCAGTGTGAACTTTTGCTGTTCTTCAGTGGCTAAGTTGTGTCGGACTCTGCAATCCCATGGACTGCAGCACACGCCAGGCTTCCCTGTAGTTCACTGTCTCATGGAGTTTGCTCAGACTCATGTCCATTGAGTCGGTGATGCCATCCAACCATCTCATTCTCTGTCTCCCCCTTCTCCTCCTGCACCTAACATGAACTTAATAAATGAATAATAATTGTTTTGAAAGCTTATGCTTTCCAGGATTTTTACTATTTAAAAGTCATCAATATAATTTCAGTATATACCATGTGTCAGAAACAGTGCTCTTATATACGTCAAAAAGGCATGGGAGAAATACACAATCCCTGCTAACAAAGAGCTGTTTTGGCTGAAAGATGGATTTTGAAATACTTGCTTTAATGCTAAAAGTATCTTTAATGGGATCTATGACTTTTGCCCCTTACAGAAAATGCTATGTCTCAATTCATGAGGAATCATAAAATACAAATTCACCTTCAGAAGGAACATGCTGATGTTCAGTTATCAGTCTAAATTATATTGAAAGTTTTATTACATTTTGTATTTGTAGACAATCAATTTTTGAATCATTTGTGATACCTGAAGTCAAATTCTATAGACCAAAATTATTTACTGCTGCTAGTAAACACAGTCAGAGAAGGCAATGGCACCCCACTCCAATACTCTTGCCTGGAAAATCCCATGGATGGAGGAGCCTGATAGGCTGCAGTCCATGGGGTCGCTAAGAGTCGGACACGACTGAGCGACTTCACTTTCACGCATTGGAGAAGGAAATGGCAACCCACTCCAGTGTTCTTGCCTGGAGAATCCCGGGGAAGGGGGAGCCTGGTGGGCTGCTGTCTATGAGGTCGCACAGAGTTGGACACGACTGAAGCGACTTAGCAGCAGCAGCAGTAAACACAGTAAAGACTAATATGTGTGTTCTCTTTACCTACTTTCTCACTCAAAATATTTTTGAGGAAAAATGATAAAGATACAGATTTAGTCATGCTCTGGACAATTTCTATTCATGATACTGATGCAATTCAAACTCTGGAAAAATACATCTTTCTAGAATTGCATCTTTGTTTTTGGATCTGGTTCTCAATATACCAGTTTTTCATATTCTAGTTGTTCCCAGTAATTGAGTAATCAGGGATGCAATCTCAATCTGCTTATTTTACAGATGTCTTTGAACTACAAAGGGACTGTGGACATTTGGGGTGAAAATATTTAATCGATGAGTTAAAAATCAGTAAGATGTATTGAATTAATTTGGCTTTTCAGCTGAGTAAAAGTTAATTTAATTCCCATAATAACTTAATCAGTTAGAAAGAGCACTACAAATTATTTAAGAAAACTTAAAACCATAATTTATTGGCTACAAATACAAGGTTTGGGGACAATTTTTAAGTAATAGATGTCTCTTGGTCAAGCAGCTAAATAAAGGAAAATAACAACTTGAAACCATGTTTCTCCTTTATAGGTCATGTGTATTGAAGGTTGACCTAAAGTGAATAGACTGCCAGTTATTTCTCTAGCAAAAAATGGGTTTATTCAAGATCCACAAAGAACTGCATCATAGGGTCTGCCACCAAGGTGAACCACATGAAAATCTTCCTTCATGGCAGGGGAAGGAGAACTCTTTTACAGAGGGGAAAAATAAGTTGAGAGGGCTGTAGTAAACCAAGAATCTGTGGCTTCATTGACTGAGGTGTTGCCAGGAAGAAGAGGTCTTTCTGTTGGGTTTGGCTATCCTTGCTTGGTGAGGCTTGTGAGGCTTCCCCTTCTGGTCTCCCAATTCTCTTTTTACTAAGGTTTCTGCTTATTAATTTTTTGCAAAGTATAACTTAAATGCAGTTAAATTCACCCTTCTTTAGATATAAATGTTCAGTTCAAAGTTTTGACAACTGTGTTCAGTTATGTAGCCATCACCACCACTCAAGATACAGACTGTTTACATCACTGCATAGTTCTATAATGCCTTTTTAAATCAGTACTCTATCCCTCCATCCTCTCCTCTAGACAATCTCTGATCTTATTTCTGTGTCTGCATTTTTGCCTTTTTCAGAATGCCATGTAAATGGAATCATACATTATAGCCTTTCATGTCTAATTTTTTTCTTTTTCTTTTTTTTTTAAACTTTCCAAAGTTTACTCTATAATCTTTGATCAAAATACAGATTACAAGCATTTGGAAACATTCTTGTTCTTGTGATACAGTGGTCAGAGAAATGTGATATTTATGGTTTACAAAACAGAGAAAGCAGTTATTTAGTAAACAAGGATGTACATTAATTACATGACCTTTCAGGAAAAGGTTACATATATTTTTCTTGGGTATCTGTGAAGATTTCCTGATTGTTACCATGTCAACTAAAATTCATGACTTCTAGTTATTGCTGTTATAAAAATACATCAGGATTTCAGTGAGCTGCCATCTTTATATCCATAAAAAACCATTGGCACAACTATTTAAAATTCCGACTCTCTGTCTTACTTTTTTTTTTTTTTAATTTTAATTAATTTTATTTTATTTTCAAACTCCACATAATTGTATTAGCTTTGCCAAACATCAAAATGAATCCACCACAGGTATACATGTGTTCCCCATCCTGAACCCTCCTCCCTCCTCCCTCCCCATACCATCCCTCTGGGTCGTCCCACTGCACTAGCCCCAAGCATCTAGTATCGTGCATTGAACCTGGACTGGCATCTCGTTTCATACATGATATTTTACATGTTTCAATGCCATTCTCCCAATTCTTCCCACCCTCTCCCTCTCCCACAAAGTCCATAAGACTGTTTTATATGTCAGTGTCTCTTTTGCTGTCTCGTATACAGGGTTATCGTTACCATCTTTCTAAATTCCATATATATGCGTTAGTATACTGTATTGGTGTTTTTCCTTCTGGCTTACTTCACTCTGTATAATAGGCTCCAGTTTCATCCACCTCATTAGAACTGATTCAAATGTATTCTTTTTAATGGCTGAGTAATACCCCATTGTGTATATGTACCACAGCTTTCTTATCCATTCATCTGCTGATGGACATCTAGGTTGCTTCCATGACCTGGCTATTATAAACAGTGCTGCGATGAACATTGGGGTACACGTGTCTCTTTCCCTTCTGGTTTCCTCAGTGTGTATGCCCAGCAGTGGGATTGCTGGATCATAAGGCAGTTCTATTTCCAGTTTTTTAAGGAATCTCCACACTGTTCTCCATAGTGGCTGTACTAGTTTGCATTCCCACCAACAGTGTAAGAGGGTTCCCTTTTCTCCACACCCTCTCCAGCATTTATTATTTGTAGACTCTTGGATTGCAGCCATTCTGACTGGTGTGAAATTTTGTTATGAATGAATGTGTAGTTGCATGTATCAATATTCTTTTTTGATGAATAGTATTCCATTATGAGGATGTACCCAGAGAAAGCGATGGCACCCCACTCCAGTACTCTTGCCTGGAAAATCCCACGGACGGAGGAGCCTGGTAGGCTGCAGTCCATGGGGTCGCTAAGAGTCGGACACGACTGAGCGACTTCACTTTAACTTTTCACTTTCATGCATTGGAGAAGGAAATGGCAACCCACTCCAGTGTTCTTGCCTGGAGAATCCCGGGAACGGGGAGCTTGGTGGGCTGCTGTCTATGGGGTCGCACAGAGTCGGACACGACTGAAGTGACTTAGCAGCATGAGGATGTACCACAATTTCTGTATCCATTTACCAGTTGATAGACCTCCCCTTTTTTTGCTCCTGTGAATAAAACTGCTATAAAAACTGTGTGGAGTTACCTTTGTATGGACATATGTTCTTATGTCTCCTGAATTTATATTGAGGTTTGTGATTGCTGCATTTTAGGATTTAGCTTTATTAAAATAACTGCCAAATGGGTTTCCAAACTGGCTTTTGTATGTCACATCCTCACAAGCATGTATAAAATATTCAGCTGTCCTACATCTTTGCTGGTGCTTTGTATTGTCTTTTAAATTCTTCAGCTCTAGCCACTCCACTAAGTGTGTATCTTGGTTCACTTTTAGTTTAACTTGTGTTTTTCTGGTGGCAAATGACATTGAGTATCTATTCATATGTTGTTGTCTTACATATCAATCTTTTTAAAGTACTTATTTAAATATTAATCTGTGATCCATTTGTTTATTGGGTAATTGGTAACTTTATAACTGAGTTGTAAGAATCATTTAAAAAATATGTATACAACCTCATTATTAAATACATATCTTGCAGATACTCTTCTGCAGTGTGTAGATTGTCCTTATGTTTCTAAATGTGCTTGGAGAACATTTAATTTTAATGAAGCCAAATTCATCAGTTTCTTTTTACATGGTTAGTACTTTTTATGTCCTAAGATACTTTGCCTAAACCTGTTTCATAAATATTTTATTCTCTGTTTTCTTCAGGAATTTTGTAACTTTAGGTCTTACATTTAGACATAATATAGTTCTAGTTGTTTTTAATGTGGTGAGAGAAATGGTTCAAAAATATTTTATGATGTTGAATATGATGTCCAATTCTTCCAGAATCTTTTATTGAAATGTTATCTTTTTTCTATTTAATTACTTGGACACATCTGTCAAAAAAACCAATTGACCACATACGTAAGGGTTGATTTTTATGCTCTCTATTCTGCTTCTTTGATATGTATTTTACAGTAATATCACATCTTGTTTATGACTGTAGTTTTGACTACAGTAAATCTTTTCATCAAGCAATATGAATTTTCCAACTATGTTCTTCTATTTCAGTATATTTTGCTTTTTCAAGATAATTAGCATTTTCATATAAATTTTAGACTAAATTTGTCAAATTCTACCAAAGAGAAGAAGAGTGGAATTATGATTTGGATTACAGTTGACTTTTAAACAACACAGTTTGAACTGCATGGGCCCACTTATACACATATATTTTTAACTAAATATTAATATGCACTATGATACTACACATAGACAGTACTATGATCCAAAGTTGGTTGACCATACTGATGAGGAACCATTGATAGAGAGGGTCATCTGTAAAGTGGTATGTGTCTTTTTGACTATTTGGAGGGTTAGCATCCCTAAAATACCTACGTTGTTCAAGGGTCAACTGTGTTTCGAATTCATAGATCAATTTGGAGAGAACTGGAATTTTAAGAATGATGAGCCTTATGATCTTTGATCATTGCATATCTCTGCACTAACGTATAACTTTTAAAGATTTCTCTCATCAGTGCTGTTTGTTGTTCTTCACTCATTTGTGTCTGACTCTTTGCTACCCCATGGACTGCAGCATGCCAGGCTTCCCTGTCCATCACTATCTACCAGAGTTTGCTCAAATTCATATCTGTTAAGTTGATGATGCCATGGAACCATCTCCCCATACTCTGTCACTCCCTTCTCCTCCTGTCCTCAATCTTTACCAGTATCAGAGTCTTTTCTAACAAGTCAGCTCTTCACAAAAGGTGGCCAAGGTATTAGAGCTTCAGCTTCAGCATCAGTCCTTCTAATGAATATTTAGGGTTGATTTCCTTTAGGATTGATTGGCTTGATCTTGCAATCCAAGGGACTCCCAAGAGTCTTCTCCAGAACCACAGTTCAAAAGCGTCAGTTCTTCAGCATTCACCCTTCTTTATAGTGCAACTCTCACATCCATACGTGGCTACTGGAAAAACTAAGCTTTGACTATATGGACCTTTGTAGGCAAAGTGATGTCTCTACTTTCGAAATCACTATCTAGTTTGGTCATAGCTTTTCTTCCAAGGAGCAAGTATCTTTTAATTTCATGGCTGCATTCACCATCTGCAGTGATTTTGGAGTCCAAGAAAAAGTCTCTCACTGTTTCCATTTTTTTCCACATTTACTTGCCATGAGATGATGGGACCAGATGCCATGATCTTCTTTTTTTGAATGTTGAGTTTTAAGCCAGCTTTTTCACTCTCTTCTTTCACCTTCATCAAGAGGTTTTTTAGTTCCTCTTCTCTTTCTGCCATTTGTGTGGTGTCATCTGCATATCTGACATTATTGATATTTCTTCCAGCAACTTTGCTTGCAATTTATGCTTTATCCAGCTCAACATTTCTCATGATGTGCTCTGCATATAAATTAAATAAGCAGGGTGACAATTTACAGCCTTGAGGTGCTCCTTTCCAAATTTGGAATCAGTCCATTGTTCCATGTCTAGTTCTAACTGTTATTTCTTGACCTGTATACAGGTTTCTCAGGAGGCAGGTAAGGTAGTCTGGTATTCCCATCTCTTTAAGAATTTTCCACAGCTTGCTTTGATCCACACAGTCAAGGGCTGTAGTATAGTCAATGAAGCAGAAGTAGATGTTTTTCTGGAATTCCCTTCCTTTGTCTATGATCCAACAGATGTTGGCAATTTGATCTCTGGTTCCTCTGCCTTTTCTAAATCCAGCTTGAACATCTGGAAGTTCTTGGTTCAGTTCTTGGTTCATGTATTATTGAAGCCTAGCTTGAAGGATTTTGAGCATGAACTTGCTAGCATTTGAAACGGCTGTGATTGTGCAGTAGTTTGAACATTCTTTCACATTGCTCTTCTTTGGGATTGGAATGAAAACTGACATTTTCCAGTCCTGTGGCCACTGCTGAGTTTTCCAAATTTGCTGTCATATTGAGTACAGCACTTTCACAGCATCATCTTTTAGGATTTGAAATAGCTCAACTGGAATTTCATCATCTTCACTAGCTTTGTTCATAGTGATGTTTCCTAAAGCCCACTTGGCTTCATATTCCAGGATTTCTAGCTCTAGGTGAGTGATCAGACCATCATGGTTACCTGGGTCATTGAGACCTTCTTTGTATAGTTCTATGTATTCTTGCCACTTCTTCTTAATCTCTTCTTCCTCTGATAGGTCCATACCATTTCTGTCCTTTAATGTGCCCATCTTTGCATGGAATGTTCCCTTGGTGTCTCTAATTTTCTTGAAGATTCTATTTCCCATTCTATTGTTTTCCTCTATTTCTTTGCATTGATCATAGAGGAAGGCTTTCTTATCTCTCCTTGCTATTCTTTGGAACTCTGCATTCTGATGAGTATATCTTTCCTTTTCCCTTTTGCCTTTCACTTCTCTTCTTAGCTATTTGTAAGACTCCTCAGACAACCATTTTGCCTTTTTGCATTTCTTTTTCTTAGGTATAGTTTTGATCACTGCCTCCTCTACAGTGTTACAAACCTCTGTCCATAGTTCTTCAGGTAATCTATCAGATCTAATTCCTTGAATCTATTTGTCACATGTACTGTATAATCATAAGGGATTTGATTTAGGTCATGCCTCAATGGCCTAGTGGTTTTCCCTACTTCCTTCAATTTATGTCTGAATTTTTTCAATAAGGAGTTCATGATCTGAGCCACAGTCAGCTCCCAGTCTTGTTTTTGCTGACTATATATAGCTTTTCCATCTTCAGCTGCAAAGAATATAATCAATTTGATTTTGGTATTGACCATCTGGTGATGTCCTTGTATAGAGTCATCTCTTGTGTTGCTGGAAGAGGGTGTTTGCTCTGACTCTTGGCAAAACTATGCTAGATTTTGCCCTGCTTCATTTGGTACTCCAATGACAAACTTGCCTGTTACTCCAGGTATCTCTTTACTTTCTACTCTTGCTTTCCAGTCCCCTATGATGAAAAGGACTTTTTTGTGTGTGTTAGTTCTACAAGGTCTTGTATGTCTTCATATTGTAAATAGAATTTTAAATTTATTCTAGTTTTTCAATGCTAATAATTAGAAAGACAACAGAATTTAGTATACTGATTTTATTCCGCCAACTACTAAAGTCAGTTATTGGATCCAATAGGTTTTTTGGTGGAGATTTCTTAGAGGTTAATCATTTGATTTGTGAATAAATTAAGTTCTATTTTTGTCTTATCTATCTATATACTACACTTATTTATTTATTTATGCCTTATTACTCTGGCTAAGATCCTAACTATGATACCAAGTAGAAGTGATGAGAAGATATTGTCAGTCTTAGAAAGCATTCAGTCTTTTATAATTAGGTATGATATTAGTTGCAGGTTTTTAATAGATACTCTTTATCATGGAGGTAGTTTCCTTCTATTCCTAACTTGCTGAGAGTTTTTATCAGTAATAAATAGTGCATTTTAACAAATACTTTTTTTGCATCTATTGATATGATCATGTGATTTTCTCTGCTAGCTTGTTAATATGGTGAATTTCATTTTTATGTTCTTGAAATTATGGGTTGGATAAATGCAAAAGAACTCTGTCATCTTGATGAATTGACTTCTTTATGATATTAATATATCTGATAATATTCCTACTTTGTCTGACATTAATGTAGTCTCTTCAGCCTTCTTTCACTAGTATTTGCATGGTATATATTTTCCAACCCTTTCCTTGCAACCTATTTATATCTTTTTTTAAAGTAATATAGGTTTACTGTATACAGTATAGACTTGAATTTTGCTTTTTTTGGTTCACTCTGATAATTGCTGTCTTCTAATTGAAGTGTATGCATATTTACAGTGAGAATTATTATTTAGCATATTGGATGTATGTATTTATCTTCCATTTATTTATCTTGCTGCTGCTGCTGCTGCTGCTAAGTCGCTTCAGTCGTGTCCAACTCTGTGCGACCCCAGAGACGGCAGCCCACCAGGCTTCCCCGTCCCTGGGATTCTCCAGGCAAGAACACTGGAGTGGGTTGCCACTTCCTTCTCCAATGCATGAAAGTGAAAAGTGAAAGTGAAGTCTCTCAGTCATGTCCGACTCTAGCAACCCCATGGACTGCAGCCCACCAGGCTCCTCCGTCCATGGGATTTTCCAGGCAAAAGTACCGGAGTGGGGTGCCATTGCCTTCTCCGAATTGCTTTCTATTTGTCCTATTTTTCATTATTAAAAAAAATCTGTTCCTGCCTTTTGCTAAATTGAGTATTATTTATGGTATAATTTTATCTACACTATTGATTTATTTGGTTATGTCTTTTATAAAAGTGTTTTAGAGGTTGCTCTCAAGTTTATGATATATGGTGACTGCAGCCATGAAATTAAAAGATGCTTACTCCTTGGAATGAAAGTTATGACCAACCTAGATAGCGTATTCAAAAGCAGAGACGTTACTTTGCCAACAAAGGTCTGTCTAGTCAAGGCTATGGTTTTTCCTGTGGTCATGTATGGATGTGAGAGTTGGACTGTGAAGAAAGCTGAGCACCAAAGAATTGATGCTTTTGAAATTTGGTATTGAAGAAGACCCTTGAGAGTCCCTTGGACTGCAAGGAGATCCAACCAGTCCATTCTGAAGGAGATCAGCCCTGGGATTTCTTTGGAAGGAATGATGCTAAAGCTGAAACTCCAGTACTTTGGCCATCTCATGTGAAGAGTTGACTCATTGGAAAAGACTCTGATGCTGGGAGGGATTGGGGGCAGAAGGAGAAGAGGACGACAGAGGATGAGATGGCTGGATGGCATCACTGACTCGATGGACTTGAGTCTGAGTGAACTCGGGAGTTGGTGATGGACAGGGAGGCCTGGCGTGCTGCGATTGATGGGGTCGCAAAGAGTCAGACACGACTGAGCGACTGAACTGAACTGAATCTAAAGTAAAGCAATATTTTTATTTTTTGAATAGTGTAAGTACTTTACAAGAAATGGTATTTCACATCTCCTATTCTTTGTATGACTACTGTTATACCTTTATTTCTATAAAGAAAGTTGATGGTGCAGTGTAAGAATTTTTACCTTATAGGCAAATATCTCTTAAAACAGTTAGAACAATTTTTACTATTTATGATTGTCTTCCTTTGTGTAGATCAAAATTTCTGTTGCTACTATGTCAATACTTCTGACTGGAGAACTTTCTTTACCATTTTCTTTTCTTAAGGACGGCTGGTAATGAATAATCTCAGGTTTTGTTTTCCTGAACTTTCTCTGTTTTGCCAATTCCTGAAAAATATTTTGCCTGTTTATAAAATTGGTTTATTATTACTTTTTTCTTTCAATAATTTAAATATGTTGAACCATTGTCTTCTGGATTTCATAGCTTTTATGAAATGTCTATTTTAATTCTTGACTGTCCTTTTATATATTAAGTTAGAGAATATTAATCTGAGGATCCCTAGGATCCGATTTTATAAGTTTTTTTCATTTTAAGAAAAAATTCTGTAACATAATTTAACCACCTTCTACCTTGCAATAGTGACAGATTAGACTCTGAGTGTAAAAAGCATTGTATAAATTCTATAATACAGGAAAGGGAAGGTCTAGTAATCATGATTCATATGCAGTTCCTGCTGTCAAGATTACACTTATAATGGGTGGGTGGAAGGAAGTGTAAGATAAATTAATCAGAGAACACGAGTAAAACATATAGCAGTTAAGTTGTAGGTTGATTCATATTCTTTATGGAAGAGCAGAAGAAAGAAGAAATCCTTTCTTTGGGTTAAGGAATAATTCCTGTGGGTGGACTTTGCAGGAGCATTAGGAAAGCAATCTGAGGTGAAGCTTTATCAAGTCACAGGAGAAATGTATGTTTTCCTAATGTTTGCTCTTGTTTTCTTTAACCATTTTCCTCTGCTCTTAAACATTTGTCTCCTTATACTGAGACTACATTTCTCTATCACATTGATTGTGCTTTCAGGGTGGTTCATACTCATCTATTGCTATAGTTTCAGTTATTCAATGACAAATTCGTATCTTCAAGATAAATTTCTCCTTTGAGTACTTGTTCTCTATATCCAAATATCTATAAAAGAGTTTCACAACAGAGTGTCACAGGCACTTCAAACAACTCAAGCTTAGTAAGTTACAACCTGACCTAATTATCTCTCTAATAGTCTGTATTTCCATGAATGACATCACCATTCCCCCAGTTTTGCAGGCTGGAAATATGAGCATCTTGTTAGTCTCCCCTATCATTTATTTCTCACCACCCAAATTCAGTCAGTCTGAAATCTGAATCCCCCCTGAATCTTCCTCAATCTCTCTCCTCACCTTCCATTAGCATTTACTGCAGTTACTGTTTTCATCACCTCTCACAAAAATTGTGCAGCAGGCTCCCAACTAGTTTCTCTAGTTCTATTTTTGTTGTTTCTAATGTGTTCTTCACTTTCTAGGTGGCTTCTTAAAAACTGCAAAACCAATTGTGATGAGATAAATATGGACTGTTCATATATATGGCCCTAGTCTTTTAAGAAACCAATAAAGAGAATTCAAGCTTAAACACCCAGACTATATCCTTCTTCCATCCTCTATATTTAGAAATAAATGTTACCGGTTTTTAAATTATAAATTAAATTTTTAATCTATAAAGACATCCTGGCAATAAAAGCCAACAATGCAAAGATGCCCAAATTTTAGAATCATATCAAACTCCTAGGGAAAGTAAAAGTCTAAAGATTAAAATTCTCTGAAAGTTAAAGACATCAAAATTTAAAATAAAGTCCTGAAATACAATTATTTTGCCCTACAGAATTAAATGTCCAGAGATTTCAGTGCTTTTAAATACGTGATTGAACTCAATCTCATCTAGAAGTGTTCTTGATGCCTTTTCAAAAAAAAAGATGAATGCTTTTCCATTTGCAGCTACATTTAGGATATGCCTTTCATTAGCTTCAAGGTCTCAAAAGTTGTGCTGATTCAGTGTTTAGTCTCTGATGTGCCTAATTTTTCATAAGTCCTGAGAGTTAATGAGACATCCAATACTAGCAGGGCATTAACTCAGTAACTCTTCCAATCAGGCAGTAAAGCCATTGGTAGTACCATGGCCACTTTATCAAGAAAAATTTTGTTCCTAATGTTATGGACCAGGGTTGACTTCCTTACTCTTTAAAAACTGATCAGAGGCCAGGCAGGAAATTTAGGCAAGGCTTTATTGGGGGCCCTGCTGCAAAGCAGGGAGTGAGAACAAGCAACAATCTCCCTTGTCCACTCTCTGGCTCAGGGGAGGAGCGAGCTGGTTCCTTACATAGAGTAAGAGTAGGTGGGGGTGTGTCCAGGGGTCGGACCAGAGGGGTGGCTTAGGTGGTTTCTCTACCACTTTGGGGTGCAGGAGGCATGCACAATACTCTGCTTTTTCTCCCAACCCCTGGTTTTGGCTCCCAGCTCTCCAGAAGTGGCAGTCAGGTTGTTTTGGTCTTTTTGTATCTTGTTGTCTACAGTTTGCCCCAACTGTGAATGCTCATAGTTGTTTTTAGTCTCTTATAGTTTCTTTGTATTTTGCTGCTTGGGGAGACTTTTGTCTAAGTGCAAGGACTGCAGCAAAGGGTCGCAGTCCCATGTCTTACTAGAACCCATTACTTGAGGAAAGAGAGTAGATGAAGAAATGTTGCTTTTAGCTCCATGGATGCTAGTTGGTGTCAGTGGTCTGGTAAATATGAACCTGAGAACACAAACTCACCCAGAAGAAAGTCACCTAGTCACTTCAGTGTTGATTTGGGAAGACCATCCTGTAATACGATTGCTTGGCCTCACCCCTGGAGAAGATTCCTCCACATTAAGAAAGTGCAGTAATCATATTTAACAGCATACCAAAAGAAAAAATGATTGTCAAATAAAATTTTATTTTTGTCTTGTCCTTGGATTAAAAACTCCAACAAAGTCAAGAATTTTCTGCCACGTGTTTGATAATAACCAGTACTGCTGTCCCTTTGAGCCACAGACATCCTCACTTGTGTTAAGTCTCCCCCTTTTCCAGTTTAAGACACTGCAGACTGTGGTGGGAAATTAGAACACAGTAGGCGTCTCTGTTCTCTGTGCTCATCTCCTTCCCTACTCACTCCCTGCTGTTTAGCTCTCCTATCAAGGTTAAAGTGGGGCAAGGTAGAGGAGACAGTTCTTACTTGAACTTGTGCTGTTGAGTGCCAGCTTTGAGTTCTATGTGAGTGCCAGATGTTTAAAGACAATTCTTTCTCTCCTGAAGCCTTTTAGTGGCTTTCCACAGGTTTCCTGCTGAGCTCTTTTGCCTTCAGTTCCTTGATGCTTCTTTCTTCACAGCAGTAGCTTGTAGTGGTTCCCTCTGAAACTGGGTACATAGTGGGGAATAATTTCAGTTACTTTCTTCTTACATTTCCTAGACTCCCCCAGCCAACTCATTGGATAGGACTCTAAGGCCATGAATATTTGGAGACAGCCCCCAAATCTTCATTCCTTACTCAACAACCTCTGGTGTGACGAGAAATTCCTACACAATCACACTTTCCTGCTCTACCTCCAAAGCAGGCAGTTAGCCTTTCTCTTGCCCTCAAGATCCCCCAAAATACATTACAGCCCACTGTGTCCTATTTTAGCTGTTTCTTACTTAACTTACATACAACTCATTTGTCTGTATTATGAGTTTAGGAAATCAAAGTCCTTTCCTTCTGACAAATGTCCACGCAGATTGTCAAATGGCAGATTGTCCTTAAGTACCAAGTTTCTATGGAGAAAACCCACACCCAAGAACAGCTTTGAGTTCCTTCTATCTTTTCCCTCATACTACCAAGTCTAATCTTGTGCTACTTGCTGAATGACAGGGCAGTAAATCAAGAGACAAGTTGTTGGAGCAAGGAATAGTGACTTTATTTGGAAGGCCAGTGGATGAAGAAGATGGTGTACTAGTGTCCCCAAAAAACATCTTACCCAAGTTAGAATTCAAGCTTCCTTTATACTAAAAGGCAAAGGGGTATGGTTGGTAGTTGCAAATTTCTTGATGTCAGAATCCTTTGTTCTTGCAACTGTTCTGGTAGGTCAAGTTATAATGTTCCTGTAAACCTCCAACAAGACAAATATTATTCTCTGTTCTGCAAATTTTTATCTCTGTATGAATGGCAGAATATTATACACTGAGAATGAATGTATATTTCAGGTATAGGCAACATTCTTAACTTGTAGCAAAAGCAACAGAATTCAAAGGTTAAAGTAAAAGAAATAGATCTGTATGGAATCAGATTTGTTCTTTCCTTTCATGCTCTTTACCCAGGCCATCTTCTAATTTACACTTGTCAGTAAGAGGTACACTTCGCTTCTCTCTCCTTTTCTCTAATTCTAGGCTTATATGGAACATTCCTTTTAGGAAATTATATATATATATATACACACACATATATATATATTTATAGTTGAGGTGAGGGATTAGTGCTTTATAGTTTTGTTTTTGCTTTCCAGTGACTTAAAGAATAGAGAAGGCTCTTCACAGAAGAAGAGAGAAAGAAAGGAGTGTGCAGAGAAAAACTAGATCTATATTTTGAGTTGTAACCTTGTTACATAATCCCGTATTTAAATTTTGCATCCTTCCAAAGAAAGTTCCTTTCTATCTAGGAGCTTTTCCTCTCCCAAGAATGTAGGAGTCAGGGTGCTCTGGACTATGTTTTAAGAGTAATTTTTAAGTGACTCTTTGCAAGCCAGTGAGCTATGTGGGTGAAAAACTTTCTCCTGGCTTCCCAGGCAAATACACACACCAAAATTCTTATTTTGTGGGGGAAAAAACTTATTGAAATATAGTTGATTTACTATGTGTGTTAGTTTTACGTGTACAGCAAAGTGATTATATAGATAGATAGACAGGTATAGATAGATATATTCTTCTTTAGATTCTTTCCCATTATAGGTTATTATAATTACAAGATATTGAGTATATTTCCCTGTGCTATACAATAGGTCCTTGTTAACTTTCTATATGATATATATATATAGTATATATATTTTCATCCCGAACTCCTAATTTATCCCTCCCCTCCTTTCCCCTTTGATATCCATAAGTTTGTTTTCTATGTCTGTGAGTCTATTTCTGTTCATTCTTTTCATGGCTGTTTATGTTTAAACCTGCCTTCTCTCTCAGGAAGGGGGACAGTTACCTATCTTGCCAGGTAGAGTCCCTTCCAAAAGAATTGAAATCATTCGCCTTTCTGAATTCCACCCTACCTCTACTTCTTACATACACTTGTAACTTCCAAAATGTCATCTTCTTTTTCTTTAAGTGGAAAATCCAACTGTACAAAATTTACTTGATTCTAAGGTACACTTAATTTTTTAGCTCCTAATATCTCTAAGGATGGAATATAGCTCACAGTTGATGATGGTCATAGTTTAATTCTTCCCTGTTCTTTAGTGGTGCATTGGCTAGCATCTAAGATTTGATAGTGTACAATACATAAAATTAGAGAGAATAGACTATGTTCAGTAATAATCCTCTGTGTTTAACAAGTATCAGTGTCTCACTGTGTATCTTTGTCTTTTTAAACTCTTTTTATTACTGTGAAACATTTTTAATAACTATCTTACTAATTTCACTGCATGTTGACCCTAAATACTATAGTTTCATCTTTAAAAATCTGAATACAGTTTCTTATGTAACAACTTTATTATAACACCAGCAAAACTTTTTAACATATTTTTATGTGTTAATGTATTCTAATACTAAATCCCAGTTGCCCTCAAACAACTTTTTATATGTAGTTCATTTGAATCAAATTTCAAACAAAGTCTCTTTTAATCATGTTCACTGTTGCCATTCTTTGTTTTCTGTCATTGACTTTTGAGGAAACCACATCATTTGACAGAAGGCCCCAATTCAAGATTTGTCTGATTTCCTCCTTGTGGTAAATTATTATTCTGTCCACTCTGTTTCCTGTGAATTAGAAATTAGAGATAAAAGCTTTATGATACTCAGTTCCAATATTTTTGGCCAGTATACTTCAGAACTGGTACTGTGTACTTTGTATTGTAGCATGTCAGGGGGAACAGCATGCCTGGTTGTACCGCATTTAGAGACAATAAATTTTAGAATTGATCTCTTTCCTTAGCAGTCTATTTTTGTTTTCATTGAGTGAAATTGACTCTCAAATCTTTCCAAGGATATGAGAGACATGTTAATATTCATCTCTTTCTTTGTTTGAGTTCTTCTCTTTCAAACTCTTTTTCACAAGTCATTGCCATCCACCCACATAATGTATGAGTGCCTATTCTACAGAACGATGGGTCAGTAGCAAAGGACTTCTTCCTTAAAACAGAAAGACTGATTAGAATTTTTGTATAAATGAGTAGGTTATGGTCATACACATGTTTCTATTTTAGGTCCACATAGGCAAACTGTAATATGCTGTCAAAATGAACCTGGGAGTGGAGCACTTTAAAATATTTCCTGCAAGCTAGAGATGTTCTTTAGGAGAAGGCAATGGCACCCCACTCCAGTACTCTTGTCTGGAGAATCCCATGGATGGAGGAGCCTGGTAGGCTTCAGTCCATGGGGTCGCTAAGAGTCGGACACGACTGAGCGACTTCACTTTCACTTTTCACTTTCATGCGTTGGAGAAGGAAATGGCAACCCACTCCAGTGTTCTTGCCTGGAGAATCCCAGGGACAGGGGAGCCTGGTGGGCAGCCGTCTATGGGGTCGAACAGAGTTGGACACGACTGAAGTGACTTAGCAGTAGCAGAGATATTCTTTATCTTTCCTTGTATGAGGAAGAACAATGAAATGATTCTGGCCTGAGATATCTAGATAAATTACTTCAATGAATATAGCCAGAAATTACACAGAAAGAAATTTATTTAATTTCTTCTGAAGTTAGATAGGAAGTTACTTGATATTTGGAATTTTCTGGATTCATAATAACTTTCTTAACTCTACATTTCTTAATTGATAATTAGCTAAAATATGTTTCCTATCTTTATAAACTAAGTGCCTTTTTTTTTTCATAGAAAAATCTAATTTTGTTTGCTTATTTGTCCTTGTTTATATTTTAGAAGTTTGAGTTAGAGAGGCACCCAGAAGAATTAATCTTCATAATTCATATGCATGGTCCCCAAAGCTTTATAAATAGCTAAAAAATAAAGTTTCAGAGGAACATAATGTTCTCCATAGTAGGAGGAAGTAATAATGAAATTAGGCATGAAGATGCAAAATAGAGCAGTTAGTGGCTCTCTGAGGAACCCTTGTTTAAAATTCAATGATCGTTTTATTTTAAACGTGATTAACATTGTATCACTAATGTAGTAGTCTGAGGTGTTTAACATTTTGGAAAGTTCAGATACATTTCAGAGATATAAACACAAAATCTTTGGGTTAGAAATTAATAAGTGAAACAGAAAATATGTAGGAAATCTTAGTCCTTTTTGATAGAAATGATTCAGTAGATGTGCTCATGAGGAGAGCACATGTGCTTTTGAGGAGACTCAAAAGACAGGGTCACCCATTTGCATATGATGTTTCTGGGAGGACGCTGCTAACTTGATATATTTTAAAATAGTTTTTGGAAAGACACTGCAAACTTACATCTTTTACTAAAACATATTACTGAACTAGAATGACTATTATATGTTTTAATTCGTGAGAGCTTTTTTCTCAAAGTATTCTTCAGAATAAGGTTTCCCTGATGATTTTTTTTTAATCATGAAATAAGTTTGGGAAATACTGAATTAAACAACATTAAGCAGATTTCTGTAAACTTCAGAGAGTTTTCAGCATGTTTTACACATTATGATTGCTCAAAAATGGAGTTATAGCATGTGCTGATTTTGGAAGTTATTTGATTACATTCCTCCAGATTTTTCTTATTCCTCACATAAATAGTAGTTTTTTATTGTATGCTGGTCATTGTGAGTGATAAGGGTTAGAAACTGAATTCTGTTTATTAAAAGTATTGCATTTTATAAGTTTTACTCCAACAAACAGTTAAATGACTGGCACATCATATTGTTCTTGTGGAAAACTGGCTTTAGACATTATTGTAGTAATCTGTTTTTGTTAGTGTTCCTTAACCACTTGTTCTAATGTTTTTAACCCTGGGGTATGGTCTTTGTTATTAAAATATGAGTCCTCGTGGAGGACTTTCACTGAAGTTTGAAAGGCTTCAGTTCAGTGCAGTTCGGTCGCTCAGTCGTGTCTTTGCGACCCCATGAATCGCAGCACGCCAGGCCTCCCTGTCCATCACCAATTCCCGGAGTTCAAACAAACTCATGTCCATTGAGTTGGTGATGCCATCCAGCCATCTCATCCTCTGTCGTCCCCTTCTCCTCCGGTCCCCAATCCATCCAGCATCAGAGTCTTTTCCAATGAGTCAACTCTTCGCATGAAGTGGTCAAAATATTGGAGTTTCAGCTTTAGCATCAGTCCTTCCAAAGAACACCCAGGACTGATCTCATTTAGAATGGACTGGTCGGATCTCCTTGCAGTCCAAGGGACTCTCAAGAGTCTTCTCCAACACCACAGTTCAAAAGCAGCAAATCTTCAGCGCTCAGCCTTCTTCACAGTCCAACTCTCACATCCATACATGACCACAGGAAAAACCATAGCCTTGACTAGACAGACCTTTGTTGGCAAATTAGTCTCTCTGCTTTTTAATATGTTATCTAGGTTGGTCATAACTTTCCTTCCAAGGAGTAAGCGTCTTTTAATTTCATGGCTGCAGTCACCATCTGCAGTGATTTGGACCCCCCAAAAATAAAGTCTGCCACTGTTTCCCCAACTATTTCCCATGAAGTGATGGGACCAGATGCCATGATCTTAGTTTCTGAATGTTGAGCTTTAAGCCAACTTTTTCACTCTCCTCTTTCACTTTCATCAAGAGGCTTTTTAACTTCTCTTCACTTTCTTCCATAAGGGTGGTGTCATCTGCATATCTAAGGCTATTGATTGATATTCCTCCTGGCAATCTTGATTCCAGCTTGTGCTTCTTTCATCCCAGGGTTTCTCATGATGTACTCTGCATAGAAGTTAAATAAACAGGGTGACAACATACAGCCTTGACGTGCTCCTTTTCCTATTTGGAACCAGTCTGTTGTTCCATGTCCAGTTCTAACTTTTGCTTCCTGACCTGCATATAGGTTTCTCAAGAGGCAGGTCAGGTGCCTGGTATTCCCATCTCTTTCAGAATTTTCCACAGTTTATTGTGATCCACACAGTCAAAGGCTTTGGCATAGTCAATAAAGCAGAAATAGATGTTTTTCTGGAACTCTCTTGCTTTTTCCATGATCCGGCGGATGTTGGCAATTTGATCTCTGGTTCTTCTACCTTTTCTAAAACCAGCTTGAACATCTGGAAGTGCACAGTTCACGTACTGCTGAAGCCTGGCTTGGAGAATTTTGAGCATTACTTGCTAGCGTGTGAGATGAGTGCAATTGTGCGGTAGTTTGAGCATTCTTTGGCATTGCCTTTCTTTGGGATTGGAATGAAAACTGACCTTTTCCAGTCCTGTGGCCACTGCCGAGTTTTCCAAATTTGCTGGCATATTGAGTGCAGTACTTTTACAGCATCATCTTTCAAGATTTGAAATAGCTCAACTGGAATTCCATCACCTCCACTAGCTTTGTTCATAGTGATTCTTCCTAAGGCCCAATTGACTTCACATTCCAGGATGTCTGGCTCTAGGTAAGTAATCACACCATTGTGATTATCCTGGTTGTGAAGATCTTTTTTGTACAGTTCTTATGTGTATTCTTGCCACCTCTTCTTAATATCTTCTGCTTCTTTTAGGTCCATATCATTTCTGTCCTTTATCGAGCCCATCTTTGCACGAAATGTTCCCTTGGTATCTCTAATTTTCTTGAAGAGGTCTCTAGTCTTTCCCATTCTGTTGTTTTCCTCTATTTCTTTGCATTGATCACTGAGGAAGGCTTTCTTATCTCTCCTTGCTATTTGGAACTTTGAATTCAGATGCTTATATCTTTCCTTTTCTCCTTTGCTTTTCACTTCTCTTCTTTTCACAGCTATTTGTAAGGCCTCCCCAGACAGCCATTTTGCTTTTTTGCATTTTTTCCCATGGGGATGATCTTGATCCCTGTCTCCTGTACAATATCACGAGCCTCCATCCATAGTTCATCAGGCATTCTGTCTATCAGATCTAGTGCCTTAAATCTATTTCTCATTTCCACTGTATAATCATAAGGAATTTGATTTAGGTCATACCTGAATGGTCTAGTGGTTTTCCCTACTTTCTTCAATTTCAGTCTGAATTTGGCAATAAGGAGTTCATGATCTGAGCCACAGTCAGCTCCCAGTCTTGTTTTTGCTGACTGTATAGAGCTTCTCCATCTTTGACTGCAAAGAATATAATCAGTCTGATTTTGGTGTTGACCATCTGGCGATGTCCATGTGTAGTCTTCTCTTGTGTTGTGGGAAGAGGGTGTTTGCTATGACCAGTGCATTCTCTTGGCAAAACTCTATTAGCCTTTGCCCTGCTTCATTCCATATTCCAAGGCCAAATTTATTTGTTACCCCAGGTGTTTCTTGACTTCCTACTTTTGCATTCCAGTCCCCTATAATGAAAAGGACATCTTTTTTGTGTGTTAGTCCTAAAAGGTCTTGTAGTTCTTACTGGAGAAGGGAATGGCCAACCACTTCAGTATTCTTGCCTTGAGAACCCCATGAACAGTATGAAAAGGCAAAATGGTAGCATACTTGCGGGGAGTGAGCTCCGCCCCTGGCAAAGGTCATGAGGAAGGAGGCTTGGCATATGCAAAGGCGGGATCAAGCCTCAGGAGTCTCCCTGGAAATTCTGGAGCAATCTACCCCCAAAACCAGAGTCTGCCTACTTTCTGCTTTGTGCTTTCACCTACACCTCTGACTTTACGGGGGGCTGTCCCCCACTACCTCTGTCTGAAAAAAAGAGTTAGCTTACAGCTCCAGTTAATAATTCCTGGGTGTGACAGTGTTTAACCTACAAACTCCTTTGGAAATCCTCTAGCCTGCCTGAATAGGTTTTTCCGGCCACATGTGATTGTTCAGAGCCTCCCAACTGTGAGAGGCAGGAGATGTTCTAAATTGTCTAAACACAGATTCTTTTGAGTAGTTAAAAGATTGATTAGAAATTGTATTGGTGAAGGGATTTTCACTTGTTGGGCCAATGTTTGCTGCTAAGTTTCCATATCCCTTACCTGCTGTGTCCCTGGCAGTGTATTGATTAATATAATTGGTGTAAGTAGTAGCTTTAATGTTTGTAACCTGGGACCCTTGAGTTAATTCTTTTTCTTGTTATAGCCCACTACATCTTTGCGCTGTAGGAATGCAACTTTATCTAATGCTTTTGGAAGGTGGCTCCAGACCAATCACCTTTAGAGAAAAATAAGTTTTCTGAAGAAAAGGTCTTAAAATGTTAACAGGCCTCCGGGCCAGAAGATGATGCAAATCACCTAAGCTTTTGCATATGATAAGTTTGCAGGAAGAAAGCCTGGCTTGCTGCAAGACTCTACCCCTTCCCCCATTATCCTCTATGCATAACTTAAGGTAAAAAACTACTTTGGAAAATAAAGTGTGGGCCTTGTTCACCGAAACTTGGTCTCACCATGTCGTTCTTTCTCTTACCTTCTGGCTGAATTATTCAGCCTCTTTTCTCCACTGAATTTCCTCACTGAGCTATCCTTATTCTATTACTCTTTATATCCTTAATTAACATTTAATTAAGCAGTTGTTTCCTGATCCTCGCCGACGCCGTCCCCGCTTCGAATTCCCTGGATCCACCGGGGCTGGACCCCGGCACATACTGAAAGAGGAACTCCCCAAGTCGGTAGTTGCCCAATATGCTACTGGAGATCAGTGGAGAAGTAACTCCAGAAAGAATGAAGGAATGGAGCCAAAGCAAAAACAATACCCAGTTGTGTATGTGACTGGTGATAGAAGCAAGGTCTGATTTTGTAAAGAGCAATATTGCATAGGAACCTGGAATGTTAGGTCCATGAATCAAGGCAAACTGGAAGTAGTCAAACAGGAGATGGCAAGTGTGAACGTCGACATTCTAGGAATCAGCGAACTAAAATGGACTGGAATGGGTGAATTTAACTCAGATGACCATTATATCTACTACTGTGGGCAGGAATCCCTTAGAAGAAATGGAGTAGCCATCATGGTCAGCAAAAAGTGTCCGAAATACAGTACTTTGATGCAATCTCAAAAACTTGAAAGGCTTACCAAGCCCCTATTTCAGGTTTCTAGGTGTTTCTCTCCTTGGGAACTTCACTCATGCATAGTATTTTAGATGTTACCCCAATGTGTATCTTATGCATATTTTAATGTACACCATTTATAAAAACTTTGTTTCCTGAATTTCACCTCTAAATTTTATAGCCTCACTGGCAACCTTGAACTCAGATCTCTGATTCAACAGCCCAGTAAAACAGATACTTTCTCCTTGAGTTGGTCTCCTATATGCAACCTGATGGGTTCTAACTCCCTTTTTAATAGTGCTCTTTGTGTTCTATTGAGCACACTTTAGTGATAGCTACTAAATAATGCAATTCATTGAATTTAACATACTCTAAAACACTTGTACTCAAGCAATATGTCCTTATTAAAGATGATGTGAAATTTAAAGAAAGCAAAGAAAAAATTATATATTTACCTGAGATAAATATCACCAACATTAATATTTTGTTATATTTTCTTCTGGTATATTTTTATATCCATAGCACTTTTAAATACATGGTTTTTATTACACTTTATGTTAAATATTATAACATGCCCCTCACACTTAGAAATACTATAAGTAGATTTCTACATGAAGCAGTAGATTTCTTAATGGTTTCATAAATATTCTAGCAGGTTTATTTGGCCATTCCCTATTTTTTAAATTAGCTTTTTAAAAGTCTCTCTAAGTTTCATGTTTTTATAAATTCTGAGACAATTTAGCTTATAAGCATATTTTAAATTAAGTATTTTTTCCATAAGGTATTTTCTGAGAGTTATGCTTTCTAGGTCAAAAGATATAAGCCTATTTTAGGCCTAATAAAAACACATTAAAATAGCAATATATGCAAAATTCTTCCACAGGACCCTATTATATTTGTGCATTGGTGTTTTGAAAAATAAAAATACTAACACAATAAGTAATCAGGTTGTTACAGTGTTTCCATTTGCATTTTTGTGGTCGGCAGTAAGTATGCATATTTTCAGATTTGTTTAATTAGTATAATCTCTTTTCTGTTAATTAACTTTTAATAACTAAAATATTGTGGTGGCCACAGTATTATTATCATTAATTTGTATGAAGTTTTATAAGTTTAAACCTTAACCATTTATAAATACAAGTATTTTCCCCAGGTTTTCATTGCTGAATCATATATCTAAGCTATTAGAGTAATACATTTTTTATTAAAAACATCCTTAACTAGTACAATCTTCTGCTTGTGATATTCTTTTTTAATCGGTCTTGTTTCTTCTTTCTTCACCTCCTGTCTCACTTGGCATGGGTCTCTATTAAGCCACCAAGAGAATAATTTTAAAACATAAATCATATCACATCATTCCCTAATCAAAACCATCCCACCCCAGAGGAAAATCCAGAATCCTTTACATAATTCCTAAGGCCTTGTATGATATCAAACATCTATAAATCTTCTTCTTATTCAATCCACTCAATCCCCTTACTTCAATCCCCTTGAAGGAGGAAACAGACAGAACAGGCTCCATCTTGAAAGCAGGACTCCATCTTGGGCCATACTGTGGACTTTGAGCTATATGCCCAGTATCTTGCCTGGCAACCCACTCCAGTGTTCTTGCCTGGAGAATCCCATGGATGGAGAAGCCTGGTAGGCTGCAGTCCATGGGGTCACACAGAGTCGGACACGACTGAAGCGACTTAGCAGCAGCAGCCCAGTATCTATGGAAACGACATACCAACTGGAAAACCAGACCCCCAGGATGGAAAAGCCCCAGGGCTCATACCTAGACTCTCCGTTGCCTAAAAGAATACCTTAATTATCTGTGTTACCAAATAGAATCATAAATTCTATTATGCTTATTGGGGTATGACCACAGGCCTATTGATAATTGTCCACTGTTAACTACCTAGGCCTAAGGCATATGAATCACAGGTTAACTTTGATTGTATCTTTCTTTTCCTTTGTTCAGACTAGTTTCAGAGAATTTAGGGAGGTGGGTTTGAGCATGTACACTTAGGGTTTATAAGGTTTTTACAAAAACTGGTCTTGGCTAAGAGGAGACTCTACCTTAGGCCCACCGGTGTAATAAACTGCACTCCACTATCTGCATTGTCCTGAGTGAGTTTGTTTCCTGGAATGCGTGGCTATAACACCCTTACCTGGCCTTCTTACCTTTCCTGGAAACTCAATGCATATTTCCACCTTGGGGCCTTGTATTAATATTCTTTTAAACTAATCAACCTGCCCAAATATTCATATGGCTCAATTCCTTTCTTTATTTAGATCTCCTTTTAAACAACAAATCTTCAGAGAAGTTTTATCTATGATAGCTTCACATCATTCTTCATCCCAATCTCTTTTTTAAGGAGTCATAGTATATCCCGTATTTTCAGACACACAGACACATACACACACACACACACACACACACTTTTGTTTCGCTCATTAGATTAGAAGCTCTGAGAGGTTGGGGGTTTTTTGTTTGTTTTTTTTCTCTCTCTCCCTCCCTTCCTCCCTATTTCCTCTTCTTTCTTTCTTCCTTCCTTTATTTCTTTCTTTTTATTGTTGAAATCATTGGACCTAGAATAATATCTGCATCAAAGAACTAGAAGAACCTTAAAAATATATGAAAGAAATGAATTACAATCATTATAACATTTGGACATAATTTTGTTTTTAGAATTTATTATAGATCTTATAGAATTTATAATAAATTTTTGAATTTAACATTTAGAGTAACTACGGAAATATTTATTCAATGTTTCACTTGACTTTCTTCTAAGCATTTCTTATGTCATTACATAGTCCATAGTCTTCATACTGAAGATTATTTCTCAATTATAACTGAATATCACACCAAAGTTATACTATTTAACTAAAAATTTAGCTTATTTTGTTAATTAATAGGTTTATCATCTAAATTCATTAGTACAATTATGTTACTTTAAGTTAGTTTAAAGTAAATTCACATTTTCTTGTTCTTTAAAACTTTACATTTTTGAAAACCATTCGTTTTTAAAAATTATTAAAAGTAAATTGTTTCTAAAGTGTATTCAGATCAGATCAGTCGCTCAGTCGTCTCTGACTCTTCGTGACCCCATGAATCGCAGCATGCCAGGCCTCCCTGTCCATCACCAACTACCGGAGTTCACTCAGACTCACGTCCATTGAGTCAGTGATGCCATCCAGCCATCTCATCCTCTCTCGTCCCCTTCTCCTCCTGCCCCCAGTCTTTTCCAATGAGTCAACTCTTCGCATGAGGTGGCCAAAGTACTGGAGTTTCAGCTTTAGCATCATTCCTTCCAAAGAAATCCCAGGGCTGATCTCCTTCAGAATGGACTGGTTTTGCTCAAATCCAATATATTGCTATAGTTTCTTTCTCTTGCAAAAGCTTCTTTCTGTGTACATTTTTCTTGACTGAGTTTTCCAGTTATTTTCTAGTCTTACTTTAAAACAATACAACCTCTGTATTTTTGAGTGCTGCTATTTTTCAGCTTGTTAATTTACTTAGATTACTTTTTTCCTCTACCATTTGACTTACTCAACTCAGCTAATTTTTTTCCTTTCTATTTTCAGATAATGAGAGCATTTAGATTTATAAAGTTATCTTGGTTCAAATTCAATTAATTTTTGTCTGTGTTTGTTTTTAAATATTGACTAAACAGTATATTAAATTCCACCTTGATACAATATTTACCAAAAGGATGCTTTTGAATATTCAAAGAGTAGAAAATTTTTAATTATTTATTTGATGAAAGTTTTAGTTAGAAAGTTTCTAATTAAACTATTCTAGAAACTAAAAAGTAGTTTCTAAAAACTATTCAGTTTTAATTAGAAAGTGCACCTAATAAATTTCCTTTTACTGTTTTCTAGGTATTTATGGAGGTAAATCTGATCATTTTTATTGTTTCCTTTGGTATATTATTTTTATTTTAGTACTATTTTATTGACTTTATTAATGCTAGAATGGTTATTTTTAAATTGTCTGTTTCTTTACCATAAAGTGAAGCTTTATATCATTTATGTTTTCACCTTTAAATCTTACATATAGATCTATTACTTGTTTGTGTCTCCATGTCTATTATTTTTCTTTTTGTTTTAACCTTACTATGTCATATTGTCTTAAATCACGTAGGCAAATTATGGATTTTTTTAAAATATAAAATTTTTTAAATGACTTTTCATAAAGAGGTATAATTAATGTCATACATTTTCTTGACTACTATGATTAAATATATATACGTATATATGTATAAGGCTTTTTGAAACCAGAAAAATAAATGCTGTACCCATTTATCAAAGATGAAGAAGAATATTTGTTTTGCTAGTCAGTTTTCTTCACTGAAAATCTAAGATTTTAACATCCAGAGTTAATGTGTGTATATATACATATATAGTTAATTTAAAATTGTATACTGTCATTTTTCCATCTATTGTGATCACCAGAGACCAAATTGCCAACATCCGCTGGATCATGGGAAAAGCAAGAGAGTTCCAGAAAAACATATATTTCTGCTTTATTGACTATGCCAAAGCCTTTGACTGTGTGGATCACAAGAAACTGTGGAAAGTTCTGAAAGAGATGGGAATACCAGGGCACCTTACTTGCCTCTTGAGAAACCTATATGCAGGTCAGGAAGCAACAGTTAGAACTGGACATGCAACAACAGACTGGTTCCAAATAGGAAAAGGAACACGTCAAGGCTGTATATTGCATCCCTGCTTATTTAACTTATATGCAGAGTACATCATGAGAAACGCTGGGCTGGAGGAAGCACAAGCTAGAATCAAGATTGCCAGGAGAAATACCAATAACCTTAGATATGCAGATGACACCACCCTTATGGCAGAAAGTGAAGAGAAACTAAAAAGCCTCTTGATGAAAGTGAAACAGGAGAGTGAAAAAGTTGGCTTGAAGCTCAACATTCAGAAAACAAAGATCATGGCATCTGGTCCCATCACTTCATGGGAAATAAATGGGGAAACAGTTGAAATAATGTCAGACTTTAGTTTTGGGGGCTCCAAAATCACTGCAGATGGTGACTTCAGCCATGAAATTAAAAGATGCTTACTCCTTGGAAGGAAAGTTATGACCAACCTAGATAGCATATTAAAAAGCAGAGATATTACTTTGCCAATAAAGGTCCATCTAGTCAAGGCTATGGTTTTTCCAGTGGTCATGTATGGATGTGAGAGTTGGACTGTGAAGAAAGCTGAGTGCCAAAGAATTGATGCTTTTGAACTGTGGTGTTGGCGAAGACTGTTGAGAGTCCCTTGGACTGCAAGGAGATCCAACCAGTCCATCTTAAAGGAGACCAGTCCTGGGTGTTCTTTGGAAGGACTGATGCTGAGGCTGAAACTCCAATACTTTGGCCACCTCATGCGAAGAGTTGACTCATTGCAAAAGACCCTGATGCTGGGAGGGATTGAGGGCACTAGGAGAAGGGGATGACGGAGGGTGAGATGGCTGGATGGCATCATCGCTCGATGCACATGAGTTTGGGTGGTCTCCGGGAGTTGGTGATGGACAGAAAGGCCTGGCGTGCTGTGATTCATGTGGTCGCAAAGAGTTGGACATGACTGAGTGACTGAACTGAAATGAACTGATTGTGATCACAATTTCAATAGTTATTTAGAAACATCCCCACACATTCAACGATTTCATTGATCACAAATACTAGTACCTTTCTATCTTGTTTTTCATACTTTTTGGTTTACTTATTAGGAGTCATTCATACAGCTTATATATTTGAATCATTTTTTCTGAAATAATACACATTAATAATATGTTTTTATAGACCCTGAATGTATAAAAAGTTATTCCTTTTAGCTGCAACTTGATTAGAAGAGAATTCTGAGTTATGGCCTCTATCCCTTAATTCACATATTGCGCTAGTCGTCTCTTATATTTGTGTGTGTGTTTTAGTCGCTCAGTCGTGCCCAACTCTTTGGGACGCCATGGACTATAGTCTGCCAGGCTCCTCTGTCCATGGAATTTTCCAGGCAAGAATACTGGAATGGATTACCATTTCCTACTCCAGGGGACTTTCCCCACCCAGGCATCTAATCCATGTCTCTTGCATCTCCTGCCTTGGAAGGCAGATTCTTTACCATTGCACCACCAAGGTCCACTTTCCGAGTTAAAGCATATTCTCTTCATCTAGGCTGATGGTTCCCAAACCCAAAGTAGTGAAAGACAATAAGGTGACCCACAATGATCCAAGCCTTCATGTAATTCTTTTCCCTGGCCTGTTGGTAGAGTTCATGATTTGCTTCTAACTAGTTTTTATATAATACATGGCAAGGTAATGGGATGCTCCCCCCAAAATTATATTTTGTTGTGCTAAGACTCTGTCTGAGGAGACTGGAAAAAGAAATTCTACTGGTCTTGATGAAATATATAACAATGTTATGAATGTTATACCTGTGAAGACAATCATACAATGGGGATCTTGTGAGCAATATTTAGGGACCTAAATGGGCCTCCAGCTATCACCCAACAAAATGTCGGGTATTTCAGTAGACAGCTGCATGGATGAGGATCCTACCAGTAATCTGGATGTACTTGAGAACAGATCCTTTCCTACCTGAACCTTTAGATGAAAATAAAGCACAACCGAAAAACTTGAGTACAGCCTTGTGAGATCTTGAGCTCATAATACAGCTAAATCATGGCTGACCCATATAAATTGTGAGATAATCCTGTATTTCTATGACTACTAAATTTATGATAATTTGTTATGCAGCAGTAGAAAACTAATATACATGATATTTATATAATTAACCTAGAGGATGTGGTTAAAAACACATATTCTGTACATTTTTAAAGTATTTTTAAACTCAATCATGATATCTGGAGATAGAAACATGCTTAAAAAATTTTTTTTTCCATAAAGCATGCTTGAGAATAACTCTCAGAAGAGTATTTGAAAATGAGTGCTCTAGACACTACAATAAAGAAAATATATTTTAGTAAAGCACAAGTTAGAATGTTAGAATGTGGGGTGTAGGAAAAATCTGAAGTGTATTCATGTGAATGGCTTAAATCTGAGCCTCTATCTGTGGGGCAAATACATCTAAAGGGATAACCCTTTTCATTCTGAACTAAATAAACTGAAAGAAGTAGAAGACAAGACAAGACTGGAAGTCTGAGAAATTTATTGAAGGAAATGCTTGCAAATCATAAAGGAAGCTGGAGTTGTCAGTGAGAGGCTTTAGACAGTGATGCAGAATCTTAACATTTAACTCCACTGCTGGGCATACACACTGAGGAAACCAGAAGGGAAAGAGACACGTGTACCCCAAGGTTCATCGCAGCACTGTTTATAATAGCCAGGACATGGAAGCAACCTGGATGCCCATCAGCAGATGAATGGATAAGAAAGCTGTGGTACATATACACAATGGAGTATTACTCGGCCATTAAAAAGAATACATTTGAATCAGTTCTAATGAGGTGGATGAAACTGGAGCCTATTATACAGAGTGAAGTAAGCCAGAAAGAAAAACACCAATACAGTATACTAACACATATATATGGAATTTAGAAAGATGGTAACAATAACCCTGTGTACGAGACAGCAAAAGAGACACTGATGTATAGATCAGTCTTATGGACTCTGTGGGAGAAGGAGAGGGAGAGGGTGGGGAAATTTGGGAGAATGGCATTGAAACGTGTATAATATCATGTATGAAACAAGTCGCCAGTCCAGGTTCAATGCACGATACTGGATGCTTGGGGCTGGTGCACTGGGACGACCCAGAGGGAGGGTGTGGGGAGGGAGGAAGGAGGAGGGTTCAGGATGGGGAGCACGGATATACCTGTGGCGGATTCATTTTGATGTTTGGCAAAACTAATACAATATTGTAAAGTTTAAAAATAAAATAAAATTAAAAAAAAAAAAAAGATGAAGAGGCAGAAAAAACCAAGGAGAATAAATATTTCTAAGCCCGCAAAAAAAAAAAAGAAAAAGGAGTGAACTCAGGTAAAGGAAAGGAAATGTGGTGCTCATCCTATCTTCTCAGGCCTCAGCCCGATACTAAGGGTTCCTTAATCTATGATAATACTCAAACAAAAGTTTCTTATTCATGCAGGAGAGGCCCAGCAGCAAAGGCCACCATGTTATTATCTGGGAATAACCTGAGTGTGGCTTCCATGTTCCTGTCTAGGTGAATTCAGTGATAAAGCAATGGTATGGTCAGTCAGCTCTGATCTTTAGAGCAATCCATCTTAAGAGTATCTGAGAGACACATCTTCATGGCCACATTTTAAATTAAGTTCTGTCACATTCTCCTTAGATATGTGTAGCCCAACATACCTAAATCAGGGTTTTTTTTCTTTTGCCTATAATCTGCTGAGAAACATGCTTCTTCTCTCCAGCAAAAGAATAAAATGAATGTTCTGTTCAAGGAAAATCACCTGCATATTCCAAATGGAAATTTTCCAAATTGGCTTTATCAGTTCAGACTTTGGATGACTATACCATTTGCAAAGAAGCATCGACTCACACTCATATTGATAAACTTGTGATAATATTGTACACCATTCAATTCATTTCACATCAATTAAAACAGGTTCTATCACCTCATTCCTACAGAGTTCTGTTAAGTTCTTACCTTCTCCTTTCCATGCTACTTTCTTCCTCCACATTTTTCTTCAAATCTGTTTCTGTGTTTAAGGTAAAATGACAAGCAAAATCATGAAATTAGAACATTTTAGAAATTCCAAAAAATAATGTTGAATCCATAGTAGGACCAAGTTTTATTTTCAAATGAACTTATACTAACAGAATTTTAAAATAGAACTATCTATTCTCATGAACAGATGTTTTGTCATTTCTATGTTACTTTAAGAACTCAATTTGCTCTGCAGTAAACACATATTAGATGCCTTTAAGATATCAATTTAGCAATGTATATAAAACATATTTTGGGTTCAAAGAACTTGAAATCTTATAGAATGAGACTATGAATATAACTATAGTGTGTTAACAGTAGTGATATATTTAAAAACTGTGGAATAGAAAGTGTTAAAGAAGTTCAAAGAAAGATTTCCCGTTATTCTGAGAAAATCAAGGATGGCATTCAGAAATTGATGTTTGAACTGCACCTTAAAAAATGGGCTACATTTGAGGTATGAGAAATGGTTAGGGTGTGTAGCACCTGCAATCCAGGAAGAAAGAAAACTTATCAGGTTAAGTATTATTTACATTCAAAGAGATCTATATTCCCCTTTTAATGTTCTCATTTAGGGCTCAGATTAGCCAGTTAATAGAGTAGTGGCCACTCAGACTTTGCAGTCTTGGTAAACACTGTATTCAATTCCAATCCCCAGAGCAGCATAGTATGTTTAATTGAAGATATGGTAATTCTGGGTTATTTTGCTGCAGATTTTAGAAGATTTTTAAAAGGCAAAACCCATTAGACTAGTTGCATTATATCAAAGGAAAAAAGATAGGGGTTTTATGAAACATACTGCCCCTTAGGCGGAGCTAAATTCCTCTCATGGCACTCATGAGGGCGGTTATTTGAGCTTTCAGAACTCTATTTCAGTATTAATTTTGAACTGAATGCTTCAGCTAATTCTGTGTGCTGTTTGAGCTTTGCTGGAAGGATGAATTTGCAAATGTGAACACAGAGAATGCTCTTTATTTTATGGTATTTAAAAAACTTAGATTGATGATGTCTTTTTAACTTATTTTGTCTGCCAAGTGTAGATTTTCAGGATGGCTGTTAAAGTTTTGTCTGCATCATAAATGGGCTACTAGCTGGAATATTTCTTTGTTACTGCATGTTTTTAGGAAAGCATTTGTTTTAGAGTTACTTCCATGTATGGCTGTTTTCCCCTTTATATATATATATATATTTTTTTTTTTTTTCCCTCATAGAAAAACTTTATTGGAAAGCAGGGAAAACTACCAAGATATGAATGAAGACAAAAAATAAAAAAAGTTTAGACATAAAGTGTATGACCTTGGTTTAAGTGGAAATGGAACCGTTTGGTGGTTTGTAGTTAGTGACCTGTCAGATTTTTGTCTGATTCATCTTTGTAGCTGAGTAATGTTTAAAATAAAACTAAGAATTCAAAAATGCTTTCTGTATTCCACCTTCTATAAATATATCTCAGTGAAGCATAAAATAGCTATGGAATGACCCTTAAAAATATTTGTTGTAAGAGATTAGAGACTCTTTTTTAGGTTGTTTCATATCAGTATCATGATTATGTAGGCATGTGGCTCAACTCTTATAATAAATGACCCTTGTGAGAGTTTCATTTTAATTGTCCTTGCTTAGAGAGAGCAGACTTTGAGTGGGAGAAGGGGGCTCAATCTGTCAATAAGCACACTGATTCTGTTTATACAAACTGTAAATATAGTAACAGAGCAGGTCAGTGGTTGCTTACTGATGTTACAGAGGCAAGGGAAATTACTATGTTCGTTATCTTGGTTGTGGTAATGGTTTCATAAGTGTATACATATATCAAAATGGTCAAATTGTACACCTTAAATTACACACATTTTCAATCAATTAGACTGCAATAAAGCTGTTTAAAATACTTTTAAAAATACTGCTCCCTTGTTGCCTTACTTTATATGTTGGTTTTGAAAATTCTGCCAATCTTCTTTTGACTTTTTAATTTACTTTCCTGGAAGCCTTGAAAAAAATGTTTTATTAAAATATGTTTCAGAGCTAATTATTCTGGGTTAATTTTTCCAGGTAATTTGAGAGGTTTTTCAATATGCAGATTCACATCTTTTTCTATTTCTGGTTGGCATAAGAGTTTTAAGAACTTTAAACATTTTTAAATTGGTCCCCTGTTTAAGTTTCCTTCATCAAAAATTTCAATAATATGAAAATTATTCCTTTTCTCTGTCTTCCATTTCCACTATTTTCCCAATCATTTTCATTTTTTCTTTATGTTATTTTCATTTTCTTTTTTTTAAATTGCATTTTCATTTGTGCCTACTTTAATTTTTCCTGAACTTTAGTCTCTTTCCTTGTCTCAGATCCAATTGCTAGCACTGAATTCCTCTTTGCTGCACTGGGTTCTCTTAAATGCTCAGAAACCAGAGCATTTGTGAGGCTAAATTGTTTATTTTTCTTCTTTTTTGTGGTTGCATTATTTTGTACTTCCTCTTGTATGATGTCTGAAATAATTTTTTTTTTTTTTTTGGTCTAGTTTTTCAATTTTTTTTATCATGGTAGTGCAATGATAATGTTTTTATAATGCAATTTAAAAAAGACCTTTGTTGATGATTTCCCAAGGTGTGGCTTATTAAATCTTCTCTAATATATTTTTCAGTAATTCTAATACTTTTGATTTCACTTCCTTATTGATAATTGGGGGTGCATCCTCAGTCTATTTATTATTTATAAATGCTATGTGTTCTAACATTCAAATGTACTGCCTCCATTGTGGCAACGTGCCTTCACATTCAATTGAATTCACCAAAGAATATAATAAAAGCATAAAGTCCTCTGGTTTTTATTTAAGCAGTAGCAAGCTGGGAAGAGTGTAACTTTTATCATTAAAGCCATAAAAAATTCAGATAACAATTTTTCTTACATGTATCAAAAATCTTAGGGTAATTAAACTAGCCTAAAATCTAATGAAAAAAAGGATTCTCAAAGGAGAGATATGCCAAAGAAAGCATGCACTAGTCAAAGTTAAACAAGCAATAAAGATTTTAATCAAGGCTATTCCAATAGGAGAGAGAGTCCAGAGCTCGATTCCATAGAAGCAAAGGGCAAGAAAGTTTTTAAGTCCTGGGGTGAGCTAGTAGAAAATTAGTGAGAGTGATGAGAGCATTCATGGGCTATCTGTATTTGCTAACTGACATTATCTGGTGGTTCAGAAGGTAAAGAATCTTACTGCAATATGGGAGATCCCTCGTTCAGGAAATTTCCCTAGAGAAGAGGGTGGCTACCCGCTCCAGTATTTTTGCCTGGAGAATCCCATGGACAGAGAAGAATTTCATGGATGCTAATCCATGGGGTTGCAGAGTTAGACACTACTGAGTGAATAACACTTTCACTTTCACAAAGGAAAAATAAACTTCACGTAGTTTTATGACAGGAAGTAATTTTGCGACTTGGGGCAAAACATCCACTGAAGATAGGCTAACTCCTACTCTTCCACAGAGATTCGGGAACAGGGACACTATCTTTCAAGATGAATACGTTTCAGAAGGAGCACTCTAATTTCCTTGAGAAAGACATTCCTGGGTTGTAAAACTGGCAAGAGGCTTTTTAAAAGATTTGCGTCTCAAAGAGATGGAATAGTTTATAGTTAAAAGTTTTCTAAAGTAAACACTGTAAGAAATGCAAGGTCAGGGACCTAGAGTCACCAGAAAACCTGCCTAAGTTTGGTCATGCTGGTCAGATGGGATATAAGCACTTGTTTACCTAGGGCAGATAGAGTGTCACAAAAACTAGGAAGAATTCGGATCAGGTTTTCTGTAAGTTGATGGAAGTCAAGTAGCGTATGGTCTACAATGAAGATAATACTGCCGGAAGCCACAGATAGAGTGGAAATTATCACGAATTAGCAGGCTCTCCCCCACGAATCTCAACAGATGCACATGGGAAGGATTGAGGGCACAGCAGGAAACCACAGAAAACCTCCTGTGCCCAGACTTGAGGCAGAGAAGCCACAGTGCTATGCACAAGGCAGGATAGTGCCAGGATCCTTTGCCCTTTCTTACCTATGGGACAAAAGCTTATAAACCACTGAGGAAAGGGAGCAAGGTCTCTTTCTCATAGGCCCAGAAGAAGACCCAGTATAGCTGTAGAGAAAGATCAGAAATTAACTGTCTTCTTCCAAGGGAGAGGCAAGCTACCATCCTGGACCTGTATCATTGGAAATCCCCCTCCTGCTAGGAAAGGGGCAGGCGCTTTGTGAAGATCCCACTTCTGAGAGCTAGTAATTCAAACTTTGTATCATCTCTTCTGACTGTCTGTCTAAATATCTATCCCATTTTAAGAATTTATTTGTGCATGATTTTCATTTTCTTCCTCAAAACAGCCTAATATATGTGAAGAATCTAGCATACAGAGCATCTTGTGTGTAATCAGTCACGTCCAACTCTGCAACCCCATGGGCTATGGCCTGTCAGGCTCCTGTGGTCCATGATATTTCCCAGGCAAAAATACTGGAGTGGATTGCCATTACCTTCTCCAGGGAATCTTCCAAACCTAGGGGTTGAACCTGCATCTCTTGTGTCTCCTGCACAGATAGGCAGATTCTTTACCACTGCGTCTTACCAATAACTACATTTTTTTGGGAAAAAAAAAACCTAGCAAATGTTGTAGATAAGAGAGACTTGGGCATTCTCTTTCTTTTCCTGACCCTACTTCTGAATAAGGGATGTGAAAAACAATGATATAGAATCCTATTTTTCCAGTTTTGTTGAAATTTCTTAGCCCATGAAGCCACCCCCACAGCATGGCCCCAGGATCATTTTGGTGCTGTCGGCAGTGATTAATATTGCTCAGCAAATGTTATTATCCCATCACATAGTACTTCAGTTTAATTTCTTCTTGAACAATTGCATTGTCCTTTATGTTTTAATGCTGCTTATTATTAAAATATGAAAAGAGGCTTTGTTAGTATGAGTATACCATAGGGATCCAGCAAGAGTTTTCTAATCATTTGGTTTAGAGATGTTCAAAACTAGTAAGTTGTGCCCTTGGGCCCTGGTAATTTAGAGACACCATTGTAAGCACTTCAGGGAGGATAATAATAATGATTACAATGACAAAAACAACTAGAATAGCTAAAACGTTAATCCCTACCACACTTGCATTCGTTACAATGATGATCATTTTACAGATGAAATTTCTGAGACAGTAAGTTTTAATAACTTATTCAAGATCATACAGTAAATAAGATGTTGGAATTGTTAAAATTCACATACAGACTGATGTAAAAAGACATGACCTTAAGGTTATTTTTCTCGGGGGGGGGGGAGTGCAAATGTTGTTCCTCATATGAGCTAAGAAAAATAATATAAATGTTTTGATTAGCTATTATATTTCAGAATTTCAAGGATAATTTATTAAAAGATACAGATTTCTAGGTTTCATACTTCCCCTTCCCCTAGACCTTCTAAACCAGAATTTCTCAGGGTGTACTTGAAGTATGTATTTTTAACAGGTAATCCTAGATAATTTTTATGCATAGAAAGTTGGTGAGCCCCACTGGCTCTAGCTAACTCTCCAGCACTTCATTAATAAGCTTGTTGGACAGCGGGTTTGGGGTGGCTTCTGAGGTTCTCTGTAATCTTCCAAGGTGGCACAGTGGTAAAGAATCAGCCTGGCAATGCAGGAGATGGAAAATAGCTAGTACAGGGAACTTCTCCAGCAGATTGTTGCAAGCTCAGCCACATCACACCAGTGTTGTAGCATCTGCTACCCTTGTCTGGCCTTGAATCATCTCACCAATTAGGAAGGCTTTCTGCAGCAGGACACTTCTAGGCAAATGTAAAACTAAAGTCCTACATAGCCAAAGGGCAAACAAGGAAGAATATGGATGAAGGAAGAAGTGATAAACAGGAATTACTTTCATTTTCTAGAGAAAAATTTTATCGTTAAAAAGAAATGAAATATAATGCATGTATTTACTTATTGATGGTAGTGGTCAATCTTTTGAGCATCTGTTACATGATTTGCTCTCTCCTGGATGATGTAGGTGTAGAAACAGTATATAGGAACCTACACAAATAATTTTAATAATTCACATTTGAATTGGTTCAAAATAGGAAAAGGAGTATGGCAAGGCTATATATATTCACCCTGCTTATTTAACTTCTATGCAGAGTACATTATAAGAAACGCTGGATTGGAGGAAGCACAAGCTGGAATCAAGATTGCCAGGAGAAATATCAATAACCTCAGATATGCAGATGAACCACCCTTATGGCAGAAAGTGAAGAAGAACTAAAGAGCCTCTTGATGAAAGTGAAAGAGGAGAATGAAAAAGTTGGCTTAAAGCTCAACATTCAGAAAACGAAGATCATGGCATCTGGTCCCATCACTTCATGGCAAATAGATGGGGAAACAGTGGCTGACTTTATTTTTCTGGGCTCCAAAATCACTGCAGATGGTGATTGCAGCCATGAAATTAAAATATGGTTACTCCTTGGAAGAAAAGTTATGACCAACCTAGACAACATATTAAAAAGCAGAGACATTACTTTGCCAACAAACGTCTGTCTAGTCAAGGCTATAGTTTTTCCAGTAGTCATGTATGGATGTGAGAGTTGGACTAGCAAGAAAGCTGAGCGCTGGAGAATTGATGCTTTTGAACTGTGGTGTTGGATAAGACTCTTGAGAGTCCCTTGGACTGCAAGGGTATCCAATCAGTCCATCTAAAGGAGATCAGTCCTGGGTGTTCATTGGAAGGACTGATGCCGAAGCTGAAACTCCAATACTTTGGCCACTTAATGTGAAAAGCTGATTCATTTGAAAAGGCCCTGATGCTGGGAAAGATTGAGGGCAGGAAGGGAAGGAGACAACAGAGGATGAGATTGTTAGATGGCATCACCAACTCGATGGACATGGGTTTGGGTGACTCCGGGAGTTGGTGATGGACAGGGAGGCCTGGCATGCTGCAGTTCATGGGGTCACAGAGTCGGAAACGACTGAGCGACTGAACACAAATAATTTTAATAATTCATGTTTGAATAGAATTTCATAGTTTATTATAAATATTTTGGCTTAAGTAATTTCATTTGACTCTCAAAAAACTCTTGATAATAGGCTAATAGTATTTTTTTTTCCATTTTAGCACATAGTTGGTGTTCATTGAATATACTTTTGATGCATTCAGAGATAACTAAACGATTAAAGAGTAATGATTCTTACTCCATAATCACTTTGCCTTTAGATCATATAAGCACTATATCTGTATCAATAGGTTTTTTATATTCTTCAAATTTGTCTGAACTTCTTCCAATTCTTCCAAATATTATTCCATTATACTCTTTCTTGACAACTTATTTATTTCTGTATCCTTAGCTCTAACATAATGCCAGTTATTGAAAGAATACAGCATGTTATTCTTGTGCTTAGGAGTTTCCTGTTTTATTGGAAACATGTCTCCTTTAAAAAATACATCAGAATACAGGGCAGTGTATAAGCAAGCCACATAACGTAAATCCATCAATCTTTTAAATATATGGAAAATTAAAGAAGCAATTGAATAGTTGTAGTAGGCAGAATGAGCCTAAAATGAGCCCCCAAATATGTCCCACTGTGGAGGTTTAGTCATTAAGTTTGTGTCTGACTCTTGTGACCCCAAGGACTGGACCATGCCAGACTTCTCTGTCCCTGGGATTCTCTAGGCAAGAATACTGGAGTGGGTTGCCATTTCCTTCTCCAGGAGATCTCCCCTACCCAGGAATCAAACCTGTATCTCCTGCATTGCAAGGAGACTGTTTACCTGACTCTTTACTTTATCTGAGCTATAGGAAAGCCCTTATGCCCCACTATGATCTCCCAAAACCTGTGAATATGGTGTGATATCACTCCCATGATTATACTATGTGACTGTAAAACAGGGAGGTTATCCAAATGAATCTGACTTAATCACAGGAGACATTACTTTCTCCAGCTGATGACAGAAGGGGAAGTGAGAGAGATTTGAAACATGAAAAGGATTTGAAGTGCCATTACTAGACTGAAGTGGACCGTATGAGAAGTGTAGGTAGTCTTAGTTGCTGAGAGAGGCCCCAAGGTGATAGATAGCCAACAAGGAAATGGATACCCAGCCTGTTGCTGCAAGGAAGAAGTATGTCTGCTGAGAAGCTGAAATGTAGCTCACTTGGAGAAGAATCTTCCTGCACCACAGGAGACCACCTGAAATGCATAAGACCTGAGTTCAATCTCTGGGTTGGATCTGGAAGATACCCTGGAGAAGGAAATAGCAACCCACTCCATACTATTGCCTGGAAAATTCCATGGAAAGAGGAGCCTGGTAGGCTACAGTTCATGGGATCGCAGAGAGTTGGACATGACTTAGTGACTAAACCACTGCACCACAGATTATTTCTCAGAACTTCCAGATAAGGACCCAGGCTGACCAACCCTTAATTTTTAATATGCTGTCTAGGTTGGACATAACTTTTCTTCCAAGGAGTAAGCATCTTTTAATTTCATGGCTACAGTCACCATCTGCAGTGATTTTGGAGCCCCCAAGAATAAAGTCTGTCACCGTTTCCACTGTTTCCCCATCTATTTCCCATGAAGTGATGGGACTGGATGCCATGATCTTAGTTTTCTGAATGCTGAGCTTTAAACCAACTTTTTTCACTCTCCTCTTTGACTTTCATCAAGAGGCTCTTTAGATCTTCTTCACTTTCTGCCATAAAGGTGGTGTTATCTGCATATCTGAGGTTATTGATATTTATCCTGGCAATCTTGATTCCAGCTTGTGCTTCATCCAGCCCAGGATTTCTCATGATATACCCTGCATACGTATCAAGCAACACATTAAAAAATTCCATCTGCTAATTTAATTATGTAACCTGTCATATTCATAGGTTACTGGGATTAGAATGTAGACATATTTAGGAGGCCATTATTTTACCTACTGATAACATTTCAAAAAAATGATATGCTGGTCTGACAATGAATTGTGCAAAAATTGCCCTTGGTAAATTGTTAACTGCACTTATTCTCAATTATGTGTGAGATGTTTACTTATAAGTAGATTTTTTTTTCTTTCTGGAAAAAGAAATGTTTTTAAAGATAGTAAGCCTTGGCAGTCCATGAAATATTTGAATGCTTATACCTCCAAAGTTCTATCATGCTGTGAAATGTCCTCTTTATTGAGAACTGAGATGGCAGAATTTATAATAATAATTTCTTAAATAGTATAAGTCTTTAATGTTAAGAAGATACTTTTCCAGATATCATTCCATTTATTTATAATGACATCTTTGAAACTTTTGCTGACTTGTCTGGCCTGTGTTTCTCTCCTTTCTCAGAAGCAATTTAAAAATACTCTGGTCATAGTCTTCATAGGAGTGTATTTTGATAAATCTTTTAATATTTGTCATTGTGCTTAGTCACTCAGTTGTGTCTGACCTTGGGACACCATGGATTGTAGCCCTCCAGGCTCCTCTGTCCTTGGGGATTCTCCAGGCAAGAATACTAGAGTGAGTTGCCATACCCTCCTCTAGGGATCTCCCCAACTCAGGGATCATATCTGCATCTCATGTCTCCTGCATTGCAGGATGACTCTTTACCATCTGAGCCTCCAGGGAAGCCCAAAATTTGTCATTAAGTGCACAGATATCTCTATATCACCAATATTTGGGTAGTATCTGCCACCTACCTATGCTGGTATACATTTACTGATACGGAATGCGTGTTGAATAAATCATTATTGCATAGAGAAGGAATAAATAGACTAGTAATGGTTTAGTCAGCATTACAGAACACTTTCCTCTGATTATGGTCCTAATACATTCTATTGAGATTTAACTAAAGTTTATCATAAATTATCAAGTAGGACAGTCTCTCTCATGATAACATTTGTGTGAAAATCTTAATTTGTTCAACCAAAGATAGGGCTTAGCTATATGATATATGTGTTATACGTTACAGCTTTTTATCTTATATTCATTCATGCTATGGACAAGCAAATATCTCTGCACATGTATGAATGAATAAATGTATGTCTTGATATGTTTAGTTTTGTTAGGGCCACATATAAGTCCATTTTAGCAAATAACGCTAAAACTTTTAAGGTATGGATTTAAGAAATTGCATTATTTTTGTTTGCATCAGCATAAAAACAGTGTTTTTTTACATGAATCTTTCTGTTACCTAGTCATTAAAAATCTCTCCATGTAATGACATGAAAGTCCTTTGCTTAAATATGTCTTTTCTCATTTTTATTTTATTTTTATTTACCAAATATCTTTTTTACCTATGTGTCCCTTATTACTTCTTTCTGCTCCCACAAGCTCCTGACAGTTCAGATTTTCATAGATTTAGCTGTTTCATTCTCCTTACAATATCCAGGCACCAGAGTATGCTTATGAATGCTCTTTTATCTCTTTTACATATATTTTGCTAAGTAGGCACTTTAATGCCTTATGGTAACAAAAGATTAACATCTTTCTGTGATCTCATATACAAGTAATTTCTTACTTTCTGTTTTTAAAAGTCAAATGAAAACAGTGGTGTAAACAAACCAGAAGAAGGACCAGAAGAAAGAAGGTTTAGATCCTAGACGAATTTTCTATTCACTAGTTTTGTGACATTGGGAAAACTCCAAAGCCTTTCTGATTCTCAATTTTTCATATCTTTAAACTAATAGACTATCTCCTACATACATTAGAGATATGTCAAAAATAAAGAAGCTTTTTTCCCTTCTCCTCTTTCACTTTCATCAAAGGCTGTTTAGTTCTTCTTCACTTTGAGAATAATATAATAGGTACCAATTTACTTACTTAAGAATTAAGAACTTACAAATATTGAAGATTCTATATCATCTTCCCTAATCACATTCTCACTCATTTTTCCCTAAGGATAATCTTTAAAACTTCTTTTTATGAAGATCATCCCCATATGTATGTTTTTGAGTTTTATGACTTATGTTGATATATATTGTTTATTCTGAATGTTGCATTTTATCTTAAATTTGTTATTACAATGTGGCATTAAATGTTTTTGTACATCTTATCTCTCTGTGAGCATGTACAAAAATTTTGACAGGGAATATCATTAGAAGTGGAAATGATGGACTCCAGGGTATGCATGACTTGCAACTTCAGTGAAATTTGCCAGACTGTGCTCCACATCTACTGCAACAATTTAAACTCCCCCTGTAATATATGAGAACTCCCACTGCTCCACATACCACCAATATTTGTTTGAGGTTTAAAATGATCCCTCAATATTGTGCTTTACATTTTTAACATACTTACTGAGTACTGTTGACTTGTAGTATACTGCGTATATTTGAAGGATACAATTTGATAAGTTTTGACAAATATATATATATATATATACATATTCCTCACTCTTAAAGATTTCCTTATGCCTCTTTGTAAGCCCTTCCTCCTTATTTCCCTGCCCCTCACCTTTGTCCCCAGGCACCTTCTGATGTATTTTATGCCACAAACAGATTCTAAATTCGAAAAAATTAGTTAGAAATATCTAAAATTATAAATAACCGGAATAACACTGCACATGGTTGGTGGCAGTTGAGGCGGGAGTTGGCAAGCTTTTTTCACTGTTTGATTATTTGAAGATTTGCCCATGTTGTAATCTGAATAATTCACTTATTTTTATTGTTGAAAGATAGCCCATTGCAAGGGGGGACCACAATTTGTTTATGCCTTCAACTTTTGATGGATATTTGGGTTGTTTCGAGTTTGGAATCATTATATTAAATTTGTGATAAACTTTTGTTTACACATCTTTGTACAGGTACGTACTTGCAGTTTGCTTTAGTTCTCTATTTCATTTCTCAGAAGTTAAATGGCTGAATAATATGGTTGATGTCTATTTACCTTCATTTTCCAAAGCCGTTTTACATTTTACAACCTAATCAGGAGTGAGTGAGAGTTTGAAGTTTCCTTATATATTCTGAATACAAGTTCTTTATTAGTTACATGATTTGAAGATTACTTTGTCCCAGCCTTTCACTTGCTTTATCATTTACTTAATAGTGACTTTCAGAAAGGAAGAATTTTTAATTTTGATGAAATCAAATTCTTTAGTTTGCACCTTTATGGATCTTGCTTCCCATTTCTCAGGTTAAAAATTATCTTTTCTAGCAGAAAATTGCCAAGTTTTCTCAAATATTTTCGTCCAGTTATTTTACATTTTTAGAATTGACATTTAGATCTGTGATTCATTTTAGATTAGCTTTTGCATGATCTGAAAAGTAGATCAAGGTTTCTTTTTTCTTAAATATAGACACCTAGCAGTTGTAACACTACTGTTGAGCAGATTCTTTTTCCCCATTGAATTACTTTTGCACCTTTATGAAAATTAAGGTGTATATATATATATATATATATATATGAGTCTATTTATGGGCTTTCTTTTTAGTTTAGTAGTCCTATTAGCCTATTTTTATACCAATATAAAATTGTATTTATTATTATAACTTAATAATAAGCATTAAAATGAGGAAGTAATAGTACAATTTCATGCTTTTTCAGGGTTTTTTTTTAGGAGAGTACGCTAGATCTTTTGCATTTCTTCATACATTTAAAAAGAGTTTGTAAATTCATATGTAACTTTTTAAAAAGACTATTGGCATCTTAATAGAGAATGTATTTAATCTATAAGTAAATTTTAGGGGAATTGATATTTAACAGTAATAAATATTTCAGCTTATGACTGCAGTTTATTTCTTCATTTATTTAGGTCTTTAATTTTTCTCAGCACTAGTTTGTAGTTTTCCACGTATAGGTTTTGCCTATTTTATCAGATTTCATTGTTTAGAGTTTTATAATATTTATATTATATTTATATTGAAATTTTTAAATTTTAATTTTCAATTGTTGCTAGTACTTTGAAAAACAATTGATTCATATATATATAGGAATATATATATTCATTCATTCATATTTGAATATATATTCATATATATATCTAATTTTGAAAACTCACTTACTAGTTTTAATAGCATTTTTGGATAGATTATATTGAGTTCTAAACAGACAATCACACCTGTGAATTAAGAAAGTTTTTACTTTTTCTACAACCTAGAAACAAAGAAAGTGAAAGGCACTCAATCATGTCTGATTCTTTGAGACCCCATGGCCTATACAGTTCATGGAATTCTCCAGGCCAGAATACTGGAGTGGGTAACCGTTCTCTTCTCCAGGGCGTCTTCCCAACTTAGGGATCGAACCCAGGTCTCCTGCATTGCAGGGGGATTCTTTATCTGCTGAGCCACCAGGGAAGCCCTTTACAACCTAATTGTTTTAAATTAGTTTTTCCTGCCTTATTACACTAGCCAGAATTTCCTTTACACTTTTTTTTTTTTTTTTATCGTTTAAAACAACCATCTTTTATTTAGCTCAAGAATATGCAATAAGAACAGGTTTTAGCAAGGATGCCTTGTCACTCTTCTATACAATATAAGCAAAAAAGAGCTGTGACAAAATTCAGTAACAAATTTACAGTGAAAAACATTCAGCCAACAAGGGAAAGAGTTAAAAGAGCTTCTTCAGCTTGATTAAGGGCATCTGTGAAAAAAATACATCTAACATACACTTAATATTGAAATCGTAAAACCTTTTCCCCAGGGATCAGGAAGAGGTCAAGGATATCCATTCTCACCACTCCCATTCAACATTCCAGTCAATGTTCTAGAAAGTACAGTAGGGCAAGAAAAAGAAAGAAAAGACATAAAAATAGGAAAAAATAAAGTAGAATTATGTTATTTACAGACAGCATGATTGCTTCCATAGAAAACCCTATGGCATCTACACAAAAGTTCTAGAACTGATAAGTGAATATGGAAAGTTCACAGAATACAAGTTCTATATTCAAAAATCAATGATATTATTATATATTTGTAACCAAAAACTAGAAAATGAGATCTTAAAACTATCATTTCCTGTAGCATCAAAAATTATACAATGCTCAAGAATAAAGTTAATGCAAGATGTTGTGGCAGACACAATCTAAGTTGACACCAGTGTGTGGTGCCCTGTATAATTTCCTCCCTTTGGGTATGAGCAGAAACTATGGCTGGCTCCTAACTAATATAAGATAGCAAAAGTGATGAGATGCCTTTCCCTTGATTAGGTCACTCTGTTTTGCCAGTAAACACTAGAAAGATTCTCCCACTGGTCTTGGAGAAACAAACAGTCATGCCATGAACTGCCTATGCAGAGGGCCACGTGAAATGGAACTAGAAGCAGTTTTTAAGACTGGAGAGCTTCCCTGATAGCTCAGTTAGTAAAGAATCTGCCTGCAATGCGGGAGACCTGGGTTCGATCCCCGGGCTGGGAAGGTCCCCCGGAGAAGGGAAAGGCCACCCACTCCAGCACTCTGGCCCATCTGTAGCATCTGTTGATTTTCTTAGTGATGTTTTGTTGAACATAATTTTTCAGTTTATCATTTTTTTTAAGTTAGTGATTTTGGATGGGGGGCGGTGTTTGTTGAAGAAATATTTGCCTTTCCCAAGGTCACAAAGATATTCTCCTACATTTTCCTCTGTAAGCTTTATGGTTATGAATTTTACGTTTAGATCTGTACACCAAACTGGGGAGTCAAAAGTTAGATAGCAGCTAAGATTTATGTTTTTCCATATTGATAGCCAGTTGTTCTGGCAATATTTGTTAAAAATACCACTGTTTTTATTGAATTTCACTGGTGATTTTTTTTTCTAAAAGTCATTTGACTGCCTATATGAGACTTTATTTCTACTCTCTTCTTTGTCTTGATACCAATACCATACTCTACTGATTAGTATAAGAATATAGTAGGTCTTGGGCTTCCAGTGGTGGTTCGGTGGTGGGGAGTCTGCCTGCAATGCAGGAGACACAGGAGACATGGGTTCGGTCCCTGGATTGGGAGGGTCCCCTGGAGGAGGGCATGGCGGCTCACTCCAGTATTCTTGCCTGGACAGAGGAGCCTGGAGGGCTACTGTCCATGGGGTTGAAAGGAGTTGGACATGACTGAAGCAACTTAGCCTGCATGCATGCATCCTCCCATAGGAGGCCTTAAAATCAAATAGACTAAGTACTCTAACTTTGTGTTTTATTTTTAAAACTCATTCTTACTATTCTAGATCAAGTCTTAGAAAGTGAAAGTGAAGGTCGCTCGGTCCTGTCCAACTCATTGCGACCCCATGGACTGTCCATGGACTTCTCCTTTACACTTTTGACTCGAAGAGTCTTGTATCTGATCTTAAGGATAGATTGCTCAGTTTTTCATCATTTGGTCCAGTGTTAGCTATAAGGTTTTTATCAGGTTGTATTACTTACTTACCCTCCTCTGTGTCAGGAGTCCTCAAGACAACTCCCAGGATCAGTGACTGACTGGATAGTCATTATACTCACTATTACAAACTATCACAGTATACTAGCTAGTCTAGATACTTTGTGAAAACAATGTGATTTATGTGAACACATGCTTTTCTTCTAGGGGTTGCACAGAAAAATCATCAGAGAAAAGTCTGAATGAAACCAGATAGAGTTTCTGAGTAAACTACCAGTAAACTTTCATAGGACACATTTGGTTCCTCCAGCAAGGAGTTGTGATAACGCACACAAAGTGCCATTGAATAGGGAAGCTGCCTGAGCCCAGGTGTCTGAAGTTTTTATTGGGGATCTGTGGTGTAGGCACATAACCACATGACTGAATGCTGTCAATGAACTCCAGACCCCTAGAACAAAAGCAGGTGTTCACATAAGTCATATTGTTTGCACAAAGTTTTTAGACTAGCTAGTATATTATGTTTCTAGGCTGTAAACATTCAAAACACTCTTATCAGTTAGATCATTCCAAGGGTTCGATTTCCAAGAATTGGTAAAGTGCCGGTCATAAAAACTGTAAAATGCAAGACTTAAGGAGTGGCGGCTGCGCGGTGTGGGAGCGGCTGAGAGGAGCTACCCTACGTCTGAGGTAAGGAGCAGTGGCTACGATTTGCTGGAGCAGCCGTGAAGAAATACCCCATGTTCAAGCTAAGAGAAACCAAAGTAAGATGCCGAGAGAGGGCATCAGAGGGCAGACAGACTGAAACCATGATCACAGACAACTAGCCAATCTGATCACATGGACCACAGCTTGTCTAACTCAATGAAACTATGAGCCATGCACTGTGGGGCCACCCAAGACAGATGGGTTATAATGGAGGGATCTGACAATGTGGTCCACTGGAGAAGGGAATGGCAAACCACTTCAGTGTTCTTGGCTTGAGAACCCCATGAACAGTATGAAAAGGCAAAAAGATAGGACTCTGAAAGATGAACTCCCCAGGTCGGTAGGTGCCCAATATGCTACTGGAGATCAGTGGAGAAATAACTCCAGAAAGAATGAAGGGATGGAACCAAAGCAAAAACAACACCCAGTTGTGGATGCGCTGGTGATAGAAGTAAGGTCTGATGCTGTAAAGAGCAATATTGCATAGGAACCTGGAATGTTAGGTCCATGAATCAAGGCAAATTGGAAGTGGTCAAACAGGAGATGGCAAGTGTGAACGTTGACATTCTAGGAATCAGCGAACTAAGATGGACTGGAATGGGTGAATTTACCTCAGATGACCATTATATCTACTTCTGTGGACAGGAACACCTTAGAAAAAATGGAGTAGCCACCATAGTCAACAAAAGAATCAAAAATGCAGTACTTGGGTGCAGTCACAAAAATGACAGAAGGATCTCTGTGCATTTCCAAGGCAAACCACTCAGTATCACGGTAATGCAAGTCTATGTCCTGACCAGTAATGCTAAAGAAGCTGAAGTTGAATGGTCCTATGAAGACCTGCTGCTGCAGCTGCTAAGTTGCTTCAGTCGTGTCCGACTCTGTGCGACCCCATAGACAACAGCCCATTGGCTCCACCGTCCCTGGGATTCTCCAGGCAAGAACATTGGAGTTGGTTGCCAGAAACACCTGGAGTAACAGGCAAATTTGGCCTTGAAGTACAGAATGAAGCAGGGCAAAGGCTAATAGAGTTTTGCCAAGTGAACGCACTGGTCATAGCAAACACTCTCTTCCAACAACACAAGAGAAGACTCTACACATGGACATCACCAGATGGTCAACACTGAAATCAGATTGATTATATTCTTTGCAGCCATAGACGGAGAAGCTCTATACAGTCAGCAAAAACAAGACCAGGAGCTGACTGTGACTCAGATCATGAACTCCTTATTGCCAAATTCAGACTTACATTGAAAAAAGTGGGAAACCAATAGACCATTCACGTATGACCTGAATCAAATCCCTTATGACTATACAGTAGAAGTGAGAAATAGATTTAAGGGACTAGATCTGATAGAGTGCCTGATGAACTATGGACAGAGGTTCATGACAGTGCACAGGAGACAGGGATCAAGACCATCCCCAAGAAAAAAGAAATGCAAAAATGCAAAATGGTTGTCTGAGGAGGCCTTACAAATAGCTGTGAAAAGAAGAGAAGTGAAAGGCAAAGGAGAAAAGGAACGATATACCCATTTGAATGCACAGTTCCAAAGAATAGCAAGGAGAGATAAGAAAGCCTTCCTCAGAGATCAATGAGAAGAAATAGAGGAAAACAATAGAATGGGAAAGACTAGAGATCTCTTTCGGAAATTAGAGATACCAAGGGAACATTTATGCAAAGATGGGCTCAATAAAGGACAGAAATAATAGGGAACCAACAGAAGCAGAAGATATTAAGAAGAGGTGGCAAGAATACACAGAAGAACTATACTAAAATATCTTCATGACCCAGATAATCATGATGGTATGATCACTTACCTAGAGCCAGACATCCTAGAATGTGAAGTCAAGTGGGGTTTAGGAAGCATCACTTCGAGCAAAGCTAGTCGAGGTGATGGAATTCCAGATGAGCGATTTCAAATCCTGAAAGATGATGCTGGGAAAGTGCTTCACTCAATATGTCAGCAAATCTGGAAAACTCAGCAGTGGCCACAGGACTGGAAAATGTCAGTTTTCATTCCAACCCCAAAGAAAGGCAATGCCAAAGAATACTCAAATGACCACATAATTGCACTCATCTCACATGCTAGTAAAGTAATGCTCAAAATTCTCCAAGCCAGGCTTCAGCAATACGTGAACCATAAACTTCCAAAAGTTCAAGCTGGTTTTAGAAAAGGCAGAGGAACCAGAGATCAAATTGCCAACATCTGCTGGATCATTGAAAAAGGAGGAAATATCCAGAAAAACATCTACATCTGCTTTATTGACTATGCCAAAGCCTTTGACTGTGTGGATCACAATAAACTGTGGAAAATTCTGGAAGAGATGGGAATTCCAGAAAACCTGACCTACCCCTTGAGAAACCTAATGCAGGTCAGGAAGCAACAGTTAGAACTGGACATGGAACAACAGACTGGTTCCAAATAGGAAAAGGAGTACGTCAAGGCTGTATATTGTCACCCTGCTTATTTAACTTATATGCAGAGTACATCATGAGAAACGCTGGGCTGGAGGAAGCACAGGCTGGAATCAAAATTGCCCAATAACCTCAGATATGCAGATGACACCACCCTTATGGCAGAAAGCAAAGAAGAACTAAAGAGCCTCTTGATGAAAGTGAAAGAGGAGAGTGAAAAAGTTGGCTTAAAGCTCAACATTCAGAAAACTAAGATCATGGCATCTGGTCTCATCACTTCATGGCAAATAGGTGGGGAAACAGTGGAAATGGTGTCAGACTTTGGTTTTGGGGGCTCCAAAATCACTGCAGATGGTGACTGCAGCCATGACATTAAAAGACGCTTACTCCTTGGAAAGAAAGTTATGAACAACCTAGACAGCATATTAAAAAGCAGAGACATTACTTTCTCAACAAAGCTCATCTAGTCAAGGCTATGATTTTTCCGGTAGTCATGTATAGATGTGAGAATTGAACTATCAAGAAAGCTGAGCGCCGAAGAATTGATGCTTTTGAACTGTGTTGTTGGAGAAGACTCTTGAGAGTCCCCTGGACTGCAAGGAGATCAAACCAGTCCATCCTAAAGGAAGTCAGTCCTGTATATTCATAGGAAGGACTGATGCTGAAGCTGAAACTCCAATACTTTGGCCACCTCATGCAAAGAGCTGACTCATTTGAAAAGACCCTGATGCTGGGAAAGATTGAGGGCGTAAGGAGAAGGAGACAGAAGTGGATGAGATGGTTGGATGGCATCACAGACTCAATGAACATGAGTTTTGGTAGGCTCCGGGAGTTGTTGATGGACAGGGAGGCTTGGCGTGCTGCAGTTCATGGGGTTGCAAAGAGTCAGACATTACTGAGCGACTGAACTGAACTGAACTGAGCATAAGACCTGTTGAGTTAGCTCTTTGCTATATACTTTTATTCCAAAATTGTAGAATGCCTTTGTCAGGAATGATATTTGAATTTGTTAGATATTTTTTCTGCATTTTTTGAGATTATCAAGAGTGTTTTATAATTTTGGCTACAAATTGGTTTAAAACATAGATTCATTTTCAAATATTAAACAAACTGCATTTTGGCACAAAACCATTTGGTTGTTATGTGTTTTAACTTATATTTGTTTTTGGATTTGATTTGCTAAAATTTTGTTCCAAATTTTTAGTCAAGTTGTTTCAGAAACTTTTTTTGACCTTCTATATGATTATTTGGTCCTTGTGTATTTGTGAGTTATTTAGAGGGATATTGAAATCTTTATAACTGTGGATTTGTATGTTTCTCCTTGTAATTCTGTCAGGTGCTTCCTTTATCTGGAGGCTCTATTAATGATATTCAGATTTATTATCTTGATAAATTTGCTTACTTGTTATTATTGAATAATTTTCTATTCCTGGTGTTATACTTTTATATATAATCCAGTTTTATATTAATATAGCCATCCCAGCTTTCTCTTGATTAGTGCCAGCATATCTTTTTCTAACTTTTTGCTTGTGTCTTTAAATGTGAAGTGTATTTCTTGTAGGCAGTTTATGGTTGGGTTCTGCTTTTTCTTCCAATCTGACAGTTTTTGCCTTTTAGTTGAGGCTTTTAGTCCATTTTCATTTAATGTATTCATTTATATAATTACACTTAAATCAATAAACTGATTCTTGTTTTCTCCTTGTCCCATCTCTTTGGGTTGTTTTTTATTTTATTTTTTTTTACCATTTGCTCATTTCAACTAATTATTTCTTTATAATTCAATTTTCTCTCCACTTTCTTATATATTCTGCATCTCTTAAATTAGGTATTGCTTATGGATTTATTGAAGAAGGCAATGGCACCCCACTCCAGTACTCTCACCTGGAAAATCCCATGGACGGAGGAGCCTGGTAGGCTGCAGTCCATGGGGTCGCTAAGAGTCAGACACGACTGAGCGACTTCACTTTCACTTTTCACTTTCATGCATTGGAGAAGGAAATGGCAACCCACTCCAGTGTTCTTGCCTGGAGAATCCCAGGGACAGCGGAGCCTGGTGGGCTGCCGTCTATGGGGTCGCACAGAGTCAGACACGAATGAAGCAACTTAGCAGCAGCAGCAGCAGCTATGGATTTACAGTTTACATCTTTAACTTATCACTGTCTAACTTCAAGTGATATTATACCACTCTGAGCAGCACTCCTTTTAGCTATTAATTACCCATCATTAAAGTAAGATCCATCTGTATATTCTACCTAATGTCCTGTAGATTTTCCATTCTAGCTGGTGAGAGATAGCAGTATTCACAGCTGTGTTGAATGCTGGATATTGTTTCCTTTAATCCTGTGGCTGTTTCCTCAACCTCAGATATTTTTCTTAAATACATGCACAGATCAATTCTCAGCTGAATGCATAAGGGGACTCTCTGCAGAGATCTGTAAATCTTTCTGTGTGCAGCTTTCTCCTATTTAGGAAGTTTAGCTACCTTGGTCTTCCTAGACTCTCAGGAAGTCTGAGAGGCTCCTTCTGGCTTATTAATTTCCTGGTGCTACTATGGGCTTCCCAGGCACTAGTGGTAAAGAACCTGCCTGCCAATGCAGGTGACATGAGAGCCAGTTCAATCCTGGGTCAGGAAGATCCCCTGGAAGAGGGTGCAGCAGTCTACTCCAGTATTCTTGCCTGGAGTATCCCATGGACAGAGGAGCCTGGCAGGCTACAGTCCACAAGGTAGCAAAAAGTTGGACACAACTGAAGCAACTTAGCTTAAAAAAAAAAAAAAGCTACTAAAGCAAATATCCACAAACTTGGTAACTTAAAGCAACACAAATTTATGATCTTACAGTTCTGTAGGTTAAAAGTCCAACATGAGTGTTACTGTCCTAAAACCAAGGAGTCAGCAAGGCTGGGTTCCTTTCAGGTTGCTCCAGGGAGAACCCTCTCCTTGACTTCCAGTTTGTAGAGGATGCCCAAATTCCTTGGATATGTCCCGTTCTTCCATCTGTAAAGCCAACAATATTACATCTCTATTTCTTTAGCGACTTTTCCATAGTTACATCTCTTTCTGTCTCAGAACTGAACTGGGAAAATTTCTCTGATTTTAAAAGACTCGTGTGATTAGATTTGGCTCACCCAGATAATCCAGGATTATCTCCCCATATTAAAGTTCTTTATTTAATCAACATCTACAAAGATCCTTTGCTTGTAAGTTAATATATTCACACAGATTCAGTGGATTAGGAAATGGACATCTTTGAGGACAACTACTCAGAGGTTAAAGCGTCTGCCTGCAATGAGGGAGACCTGGGTTCAATCCCTGGGTCAGGAAGATTCCCCTGGAGAAGGAAATGGCAACCCACTCCAGTATTCTTGCCTGGAGAATCCCATGGACAGAGGAGCCTGGTGGGCTACAGTCCATGGGGTGGCAAAGAGTCGGACACGACTGAGCGACTTCACTTTCACTTTCATTCGACTACTACACCTAGGTTTTTTGTCACTACAAGAAGACCTAGAAACTTTCTCAAGTCAATACACTCGAGAAGTAGCTCCTGTGGCACCCATCTCTAAAGATTTCATGTCCTTCATTGGCTTATATTCAGTCTTTACACTGAAGTATCTTGTACTTTGTCTGTTTTTTTCACTTGTTGCACGAGAAAGTAAACCCAACCTTTATTATTCCATCTTGAGTAGAAGCAGAAGTCCTTCATATCTTACTGTTTTAAACTAAATTTTCTTGATTTCTCATTAACTTGGGCATTTTTTAGTTCTCTTTTTCTTTTGTCTATTTGCTTTAGCTAACTCAGATTTCTTTGTTTTTGAATTGCTTTTCTATATATTCTTTTGATTTTTCTACTGAGAAGTTTTTCTTTTTTTCCTATAGCTTTATAGAAATTATTGATATGCATTGAATAATAATTTTATCAGTTGTGTGCAATATATATATTTTCTTCCAATATATGATTTATTGTAGCCTTATTTGTTTATGGAGAATTTTTATTCAGAGAAAGGTTTACTATTATTATAAACATATTTATCTTATTTTGAGGATCTGTACTTGACACATCTTTCCCTGTCATGCAGTTGCAGAGAAATGCTGCCATATATTTCTTCTAAAAAATTAAAGATTTTTTTTCACATTAGGTCTTTAATCATCTGAAATTTATTTCTGTATATGGTATGAAGTAGAGAGTCCCATAAATTTTATATGAATAACAAACTACACCATTTATTGACTAATCCATTCTTTTCATAATGATTTATGAATCTTATTGCCATTTCCTTTAGTGTAGTCTCTTGGTGATGAATTCTTTCTTGTTTGAAAAATATCTTTGATATCACCTTCATTTTTTAAAGGATTTTCCATCAGGTAAATAATTGTAGTTTGGCAGGTATTTTCTTTTAGCCATTAAATATGTCATTCCACTGATTTCTGATTTTCATTGTTATTGTTTAAAATCATTTGTAAAATTCTGCAGTTCTTTTGATTCCAACTTCCTTGTCCCTGGCTGCTTTAAGGTTTTATTTTTGTATTTAGTTTTCAGAAGTTTTACTATGATATACTTAAGTGTGATTGTATTTATTCTGCTAAGGTTCTACTGCTTACATCTTAAACTTAATATAATTTTTATTAATTTTGAAAAATTCATGGCTCTGGCCTAGTCTCTCTTTTTTTCCTCTCTTAGTCTTCAATCTTATATGAACCTCTTCCCCATATCTCATTTATCTTTGGATTTGTTTCGTATTTTGCATCATTTCCTTTGTCTCTCCATGCTTTAGCCCAGATATTTCTACAATCCTATCTTCCACATCTCAAATTCTTTTTATCAACTGGGCCTAATACATTAGTATGTCCATGCATGGAGCATCAAATCATTATATTTTAAGTAATGCATACAAAAGAATTTCTGAATAATTCATTTTTTTATACTTTTTACTCAACTCTCATGACAAGCTCTTTAATTTATGAAACAATTTGTAAACATTAATTAACACATAAGTAATTTTAAAGTATAGTTCTGATTTTAAAATCTACATTTCTCATGCATTTCTTATTGTTATTTTCTCTTGATTTTCAGTCAGTTCTGTGTGGCTGATTATTTTTGATAGAGTGCTAGAAAATGTGGATAAAATTTTAAAAATTAATAAAGCTCTGAATGATGTTGTCTTCCTCCATGTATAATTTACTTTTCTTTCTGGAAGACAGTTTAAGCCATTCGGGAACTGAATTAGCTACTAATTGAGCTTCACTTCCAGTTATTCATTATAGAAGAAGATGGCAAAATGCACCCCCCAAAAGTTAGAGTTGAAAGGTAATAAGCATTCACAGGAAATATATACCTATTGGGGCTAAAAAATCAAGAACAAACCTTTTCGTGAAAAAGCTGGGCTCTGAATAAGATCTGTATGAATGGTTAGGAGTTTGACATACATAGCTTAGAACCATAGATTGAGCAAGGGGAAAAGAGATAAATGGTCAGAAAAAGTGACTTTAAAAACATACTTAGGAGATTAATCTAATGTATTAAAACACATAGAGAAATATAAGCTTTTTATTGTCATCCTCCTTTTTTCCGTAGATAAGCTAAAATCATTCTTGGAAATAGACATGGCTTGCCTTAATCAAGTGAGGAATAAGATGCAGTGGTTTTCTTACTATACTGGTTGTCTTTATATACTGAATATACTGAATATAATATTGCCATTCTTAATGTGAAGACCATCGCTACTACTATTCTACAACACATTATCTCAAAGAGGGAAAACTTTCTTTCTACAGTGAACATGTGATTTTAAACATTAACTATTTAAATCATACCAAACCATCATCTCAGAAACTGATAATTGTTTTTCTTTATACAGAACCTAAATCCTGAGGACATGTTAAATAATAGAACAGGGAGCAACTTTTCCTTCATAGCTTAGAATATCATCTGTAAAATTGGAATTTAGTGATTTGTCTATCTATTAATTATTAACATGGTATCTTTATGCACCAGATATTTTCCTTATAACATAATAGTACTTTCATCATGGGAATGTTGTGAAAAATAAATAATTTTATATAGGACTTGCCTCAAATGACTAGCATTAAAGGCTTCATAAATGTTCAGTTATTTTATTGCTAGCCAATTTTGTATGTAGGGATTTATTTGATTATTTATTTGTAAAGTACATGGAAGTTCAGTAAAGAGAAATAAAGATGTTTTCTGTATTTATCTTGTTGAAGAATTTAGGAATATTAATGTATGAAATTGCAATACTTCAATACCAAATATTTACCATATATATGTGCACATACACAAGCTTTTTCTCACTTTGTTTCCTTCTCTTTCTTTTTTTCTGAATGCCTAAGATGGCAAATATATTATATGCTTTGCCATAATAAATGGTACTTTATAGGAAATATCTCTCGTGTTCTGCTTAAATATGGAGAAGTATTTTTTATCAAAAGATACAATTATGGAGGTTTAATTTACTTAGATCTCTTGTTCTTTAGATGATACTCCCCATCTCAATTCCATGTTATCTACAATGTCTTATTAGCCCAGATTAGCTCCTGAGATATAAGATTAATGTCATGTCTAGAGATGTATGTGCATGCATGCTAAGTCGCTTCAGTCGTGTCTGACTCTTTCTGACCCTATGGATGGTAGCCCACCAGGATCCTCTGTCCATCAGATTCACCAAGTAAGAATACTGGAGTGGGTGAGTGGGTTGCCATGCCCTCCTCCAGGGGATCTTCCTGACCCAGGAATACAATCCATATCTACTGCAACTCCTGCCTTGCAGGCAGATTCTTTACCACTGAGCTACTGGGGAAGCCCAGAAATGTATACTTAAGATATTTTATCTACTTCATCCCACCTTCTAAATATCTCATTCTTATTTGCTCAGAATTATTATCTTTATTTCATTTTAAAGACATCTCTTTTATTTTTCCATACCCAGAACAGCTGAAATTTTTTCATACTTATATAAGATTGCAGACAGTATCAAGAAAAAGGCCTAGTAACACAGTGGAATGCTCTTCTAATCTTTTTCCCCTGGAAAACCAGTGTATCCTTAACACTAGGAAAGATCTATTGTATTTATCTGCAATGGTCTCCTGACTACAGCATAACAAAAAATGGAAGTGTAAAATTTTATTAAAAATTCTCAATTCTTTACATAATTTATTTTATATCATTCTTTTAGTTCTAGAAGGTACTGCATTTTAAAAATTTTACATTTGAGATATCTGTGACTCTCAGATAATCAAGAACTTATGTAGATTTCAAAGAAAATATTTATTGATTTTCTACTACATGGTAAGTACTATGATATGCTCAACAGGAGACATATGGATAGCCAGACATGATCTGGTCCTGTCGGAATGCAAAGTCTTGTGGAAATGTGTTGGATTATGATACTCTGCCTTTCTGTGTCAACCCCACCCTTATATGCTTTCTTTGTGATGCTTTCGCTGGGCTGTGCAAGTCATGTTTCTGCTTTGCCTAAATGCCTCCCTGATAGATCTGCTAATGAGGAGTGCTAGAGAAAAATGAGGAGCTGAGTCCCACAGGCGTGGCAGTTGATAGCCACTTTCTAGTTTTCTCTCTTCACTCCAGAACTGCTCTCATTGTGCTCCCTTAGAAACAACACCAGTAGTTTGAGTGCCAGCTTCACATTCTCTCCTCTGAGATATTGATGTCCCAGCACAGCTGAGCAGCAACTTCTCAAAAGAGGGCTAGGTCCCACCTCTGAAAAGCCTCCTCCAAGTTGTACAGTTTTAAAAACACCTACCTCTTCCCTTTCTTTAACCTAATTTCCAAGAATGGTTGCTTCTTCCAGAAAGAAATAGCTCTTTATTATCCCAATCTTTTTTGTCTTGTCTTTTTAATCTTCTAATACTCAATAACCAAATAATTATTTACATTTTTTCTGTTAAAAAATTGGTGGGTTTTACATTTTCTTGACTGGACACTAACTGATAGAGAGCCACAGATACTTACACTGTTGCTGTTCAGTCGCTCAGTCATGTCCAACTCTGTGACCCCATGAACTGCAGCATGCCAGGCTTTCCTGTCCTTCACTATCTCTTGGAGTTTGCTCAACTCATGTTCATTGAGTCAGTGACATTCGTATAAATGATTCTAAAATGAAATAATCAGTAGTGTTTGTTTTATGATACTGATTATAGCATATAATGGAAATAAAAGGAAGACAATTTCATGGCTATTTAATGGTTCATGGACGGCTTACAAGAAGACTTTAGATTTGAATCAAATTTGATGCCTAGAGAAGAAGTTGGTGAAGCATGTATGAAGCTTGTAGTGTGAAAATAGAGGGCTTTCAGAAAAAAATATATTTAAAATAACTATTTTAAATGGGTATTAAAAGCCCTCATATAACTGGACTATGAAGGCATAAGAAGGTATAAGAAATTATTGGAAGAAAAGACTTTTTAAAGGTATTTTGTTACCAACTTGTTGAGTTTAATGGTAAGCTGAGGAATTTGGACTTACCTTGTATTTAGTAGGAGCTTTGTATTTAGCAGAAGGGCATTCAAACTTCTTGGACAAAGTCACATATCCAAGTCTATAATTTAGAATGTTTCTCCAGGCAACCACTCTTGGATTGAATATTGAAGGGTTGGACTTGTTTCTTTAAGAAAGTATTGCAATAGTTCAGGGGATAGATGATGCTTTAAACTAGGTTAGCAGCAGCAGAAGTTGAAAACTCAGCAGAAGCAGAGCTAGTTGCATAAAAATAAAAATGCTACACAAGCTCCCTGAACTTCTGAAATAAACGTGAGTTAAAAACTTTTTGAAAAAGCTGTTTAATATTATAGAATAGCAAAGCAAAGATGATGTCTTTAATCAATATTCTATATATGACAAAGACTTTTTTTTGTTGTTGGGAAGTTCCAGTTTCTGTTTTCTTTAAAAATTTTCTTTCCCTGGACAGTGAAAGTTGTCTTTATTTTTGTTTTCTTTAGTTTGAAGCTTCAGGCCAATAATTCTGAAATCATAGTTTAAAATAACACTAATCAACATAAAAGTCACATTTTTAGGATTCAGCTGCTATGAGGACTCAGAACACCAAAACAGAGTCAAAGGTGAGGTATTTTCTCTTTCCTCCACTGACTTGGTGTCTTGCCTTAAGCAAATAGTTTTATGCTTTATATCCTGTCTATAAAGTAGGTATATTAATAACTTCCCTCACCTCAATTTCTTAGGAGTTTCAGAACTAAGTAAATGCCTGTAGGAATATCTCTACTCTCTACAGAAAATATATTTTTTTCTCTCTTAAGTAAGGATTAAGTAACAGATTTATAGTGTCTAATGTCATTAAAGTAGGTTGATTTATATTGGATCATCTTTGCACAAACTTTTAAAAAAGTAAAAAGAAAAATCAAACAAAACAAAACAAAACACTTGTTCCACAAAAGAGAAATATGACCCAGCACATCTGCATTATTTTTAAGGCCTGCATGAATTTTGTTTTTGTTGTATTTTTGTCATGAAGTGATAATTTTAAGATTTGAAGGAAGCTTAAAGCATTTATAATTATCTGTACCCTAATATCCATCTCCCTTCTCTGCTGCATTCCTTCCAAATGGTCAACTGGAATTTGCCTGCAATCTTCTGCTTAACAAGAGTGTAAGTTTTCTCCTAAGGCTTCCCTCTATCTTTGAAGCACAAAGAGAAGTTTCTTTGAAAACAACATACTCAATTCCTCTAAATTTCCACTGTTTCTTGGTGGCTCTACCTTTTGTGTTCCAAAGAGCAAATGTAGTTCCTCTCCTACACAAGAGCTTTCAAGTCTTTAAAAACACAATTTGCATGTTCCCTTCCATTTTACTCATCAGTAACTCACTATACACCTGGTTTTGTTTCTTACCTGGTGGTAACTATCTCTTTCATGAGAAGGATGTGTGATGTTTTCCATGAATCTCTTACTATTAGTTGTAAGATATAGGCATCATAAAAAAGAGTCATATCCTTTATTTTCATGTCAAACATATCTTAAAAGCACCCTCGGCACAGAGTCATACTAACAAGTTTATTGTATAGTAAAGAATACAGTAAATAGCAATTCTCTTACCCAAATATGACCTTGATAAAATTCTTTGTCTTTGCCATCAAGTTCCAAACTCTTACTGTCCTTCACTTCTTTTGTAATGGTGAAAATTTAAGATCTCCCTTTTTAGATCCCATTGCCTTTGCAGCTTGTGTACATCTTGAAGCTCCCATACAGACGCTCTTTCCAGTTTCACGAAGCCTCATGTAGGTGTACTGCTTCTAGCTCTTTTAAAGTCTGTGCCCACCTGTGGCCCTGGAATTTATTTAGGATTCTTGACTATTCCTCTGTTATTGTGAAATATCACAAAATTTTAGCACAAGCAGAAAAATTTAGGTTTCCTAAAATATGTGAGAAAATTCTAGTACCTTTCTCTTACTTCTATCTTTTCTTCTGTCTGCTACCACCATTGAACTCACTCTTGTCCTTTCACCTATACACACCCTCTACTCAACAACCTCATAGATTTTTGCTATTGTAAAAAAAAAGTACTTTTGGCCTATCCCGGAGGCATATGTTTGAACATGACCCTGAGGCAGAGACAGTCATTGGTCTATATATTTAACTGCACACCTTCCATAGCACCTGTCATTTTCCAACTGGTACTACTACATGTCCCAACCTGGCATGTAATCAAGTCATATGCTCCCTAATGAAATGAAAATAGGCATTATAGGTACTACGTCCTATCCTGAATCATAAAAGTTACCTCAAATTTTTCTCCCTGCTCTTTTCCTCTCCCTTTGGCTAGATTGACAATAATGATAACCTGAGAAGACTTAATTGTCACATATCGAAGACAGTGGGCTTCCCAGGTGGTGTAGTGGTAAAAAGCCAGCCTGCCAATGAAGACATGGGTTCCATTACTGTGTCAGAAGATCCCCTGGAGTAGGAAATGGCAACCCACTTAAGTATTCTTGCCTGGAAAATTCCATAGAAAGAGGAGCCTTGTGGGATACAGTACCTGGTGTTGCAAAAAACTGGACATGACTAAGTGAACGTGCACACACACATTGAAGACAGCAAAGCTTCAGGCAATATTGGTCCTGAATGACTATATAGAACAGTATTTTTTTTTCTCCTTGACATTGAACAGACATTCAGTTCAGTTCAGTTCAGTTCAGTCACTCAGTTGTGTCTGACTCTTTGCGACCCCATGAACCGCAGCACGCCGGGCCTCCCTGTCCATCACCAACTCCCGGAGTTCACTCAGACTCACGTCCATCGAGTCAGTGATGCCATTTAGCTATCTCATCCTCTGTCGTCCCCTTCTCCTCCTGCCCCCAATCCCTCCCAGCATCAGAGTCTTTTCCAATGAGTCAACTCTTCCCATGAGGTGGCCAAAGTACTGGAGTTTCAGCTTCAGCATCATTCCCTCCAAAGAAATCCCAGGGCTGATCTCCTTTAGAATGGACTCGTTGGATCTCCTTGAAGTCCAAGGGACTCTCAAGAGTCTTCTCCAACACCACAGTTCAAAAGCATCAATTCTTCGGACCTCAGCTTTCTTCACAGTCCAACTCTCACATCCATACATGACCACAGGAAAAACCATAGCCTTGACTAGATGGACCTTTGTTGGCAAAGTAATGTCTCTGCTTTTGAATATGCTATCTAGGTTGGTCATAACTTTTCTTCCAAGGAGTAAGCGTCTTTTAATTTCATGGCTGCAGTCACCATCTGCAGTGATTTTGGAGCCCAAAAAAATAAATTCTGACACTGTTTCCACTGTTTCCCCATCTATTTCCCATGAAGTGATGGGACCAGATGCCATGATCTTCGTTTTCCGAATGTTGAGCTTTAAGCCAACTTTTTCACTCTCCTCTTTCACTTTCATTAAGAGGCTTTTTAGTTCCTCTTCACTTTCTGCCATAAGGGTGGTGTCATCTGCATATCTGAGGTTATTGATAATCCAAGTCTATGCCCCAACCAGTAATGCTGAAGAAGCTGAAGTTGAACGGTTCTATGAAGACCTACAAGACCTTTTAGAACTAACACCCAAAAAAGATGTCCTTTTCATTATAGGGGACTGGAATGCAAAAGTAGGACGTCAATAAACACCTGGAGTAACAGGCAAATTTGGCCTTGGAATACGGAATGAAGCAGGGCAAAGACTAATAGAGTCTGTAATAGAACAGATGTTATGAACTATTAAAAAAAGAAAGGGGAGAGAGTTCTATTGTATTGAAATCCTTATACTTTTACTAGAGCACGTTTATTTCTAACAACAATGCCAGTCCTGATAGTAATTCTCTGGGCCAGGGTTATTTCAATGTGCATCACCGTAGGAAAACTTACAGTAATGTGAAACTAGAACACTTCACTGTTATCTAATTTGATGCTCATAACATGTCCAAGAAACAGTTGTAGATTGTTGACCTGGAAGGAATTATCAAGTTTAGTGGTTTCTAAAAGTTTTAAGCTGCCACATCCTCTCTTCGAATGACAGTTTGTTGAGCCCTGTATAGAGAACAGATAAAGGTGAAACATTAATGGTTAAGATATTAGAAGAGTGAGAAGTGTATTGGTCTCAAATAAATCAACAAGATTCTTTCCTTGAATAGTTGTCTCCATCTCCCAGTTTCATCTGAGGCCTTTCTTGGACCTTCCAGGCCTCCAAAGAATACTGTTTATAACTCACTTATGGGTGAGATAACTGAAGCTGTGAGATTCAGTTTTATGAGACAAACTGAATTGATTTTGTATCACACTTGAATTATTCTGCCTTTGTGCTATTACCTATCCTCTACCCTCTGCCTGGGATGCTGCCTGTTAATCTCTCTCTCTCTCTTTTTTTTTCTTTTTGTTATCCTAACCATATATCAAAGTCCATATCCATGAAGCCAGTATTAGTTTTCTGTTCTGCCACAAAAAGTTACAACATATTTAGAGGCTTAAAACCATACAAAATTTTAACTTCACAGTTCTATGGGTCCAAAGCCTTGGATAGATCAACTGGATCCTCTGTTCCAGGTTTCATTAGGCCAACATCAAGGAGTTAGCAGTGTTGGGTTTTCACTGCAGTCCTTGAGGAAGAATTCACTTCCAAGTTTGTTCAGGTTGTTGGTAGGATTTATTTCCTTGAGGTGTTGATATTTGCTTCCAGAAGGCACTCAGCTTCATGATTTTCATGTACCCACCACCAGCAAAGGTGGGTCACACTTTAAATCTATTTGCCTTCCCTTCTGCTACATTTTTCTGATTTCCTCTCCTGCCCTCATGGCACAGAGAGCTCTACTTTTAAGAGCACATGTGTTTACAGCAGGCATATCAGAATAACCCAAAATAATCTCTCCAAATTAATGCCAATTGATTAGCAGTCTTAATTACATCTATGAAGTCCCTTATGTTCATATAATATAACACATTCACATGGCATGACTTAGGGGTGGGGCAGGGGGAAAGAAGGTCATGTAGCCAAAATTTTGCCTACCACAAAACTTTTCCTGAAAAACCATTCAAAGTGAGATTATCTGCATTAGAACTGCATCTCTCTCTCTTAGTGCCTCTTGTAGTGCACTTACTTTAATCCACTTCTATTAAAGTCATTTCTGTAATTGCCTTCATTTTCTTATGCAATTGTAAGATCCATCTGATGGTGGTTAGTCATAGTTTTACCCCTTTAGTATCTAATATAGTTTGGATACTATGAAAATTGAATGAGTTGAATTGAATAATCCAAGTCACACAGTAAAAGCAGAAATGGGGCTAGAATCAGAGCTAGAAGAGGACTTTGAATACAGTATTTTCTCTTTAATAATAAGCTGTCTCTCAAACTTCGGTGTGCCTTGCTCATTTATTTCAAGCCTATCTGCATAAACACTGTGTTTTGTCTGCATACATAAATGCTAAACCCAGAACATAGATAAGGAGTAACAGAAAAGAAAACATGGCTATGTTGCACTCAACCCTCACCCCCTACTCAAGAACTGGCCATTATCTAAGGACATGGATATTTTTATTAAATTTTAGGGAAACTTAATTTTTCTGTAAAGGAAGAAGATATAGGCTTCTGTAATGGCCTTTTATAATCTTGATTTATCTATAGTCAGGGCTGAGCAATCTGGTATTCTCTTCTATAAAATGCTTCAGTGAGGAGTCATGCTCAAGTCCCAACAAATTCCAAAGTGTTTCTTAGACGCCATCTTCATTTTGCAACATGCCTGTGGTCTGAAGGCTTTTTCTCCTTTCCCTTTTTAGTTGCTGTCCTGCCAAGATCCTATCTGTACATTCTAGAGAAGAATTTCTCATTTTGGTAGAGTGATTCTGCCCCTATGTGTGGCTGACACTGGACCTTTCAAAATGTAACAAGTTGGTCTTCTGGGACTGAACAGAAACAGTAGAGGGGCTGATAGATGTAAAAACCATGGCTTTGCTGTCTTTCTATGGCAAATAGAGCCTATCTACCACTTTTCCATAGTAGCAACAGCAGCAGTGTGCTATCCTAAGCCTTGAACCAGAGTAAGAAGGTGGGGAATTCAAGCAGTGGCCCTGCAGTCCTCCTCCTTATTGACCTTTGGTAAATTATATACTTTCTCAGCCTCAGCTACTTTAGTCACAGAGGGAAACATACTTGTTCAGGCTTATTTGGAGAATGAAATGAATGTACTTTGTGAGTTATAAAGTACCAAGAGTACTTTTATAGAGTAAGACCCCATTCTCTTTTAAGTGTGCATGGATATATTAAGTAGCAGCAGCATCACTCGTTTTCCAGAGAAAATTAAAGAACAGGTAGGTTCTAAGCAGCAGATTAGCCAAAGACTGAAGGTGAGACTTCAACAGGTCCTGATTCCCGTTAGACTCATGAATTCCCTCTTGTTTCTGGGGCCAGACTGTTTCTCTACAAGATTACTGCCAATAGAACATGATGTGCATCATAACTGTAATTTCTTTGCGTTTCTCAAAATTAAATGGAGAGGTTTATTTATTCACTATTTCAAGAATATCTTAATTTTTTAAATGCCCTCATATTGATCACATCTTCATATGTTAATTCTCACCAGTATTTATGACTCCTGATTAGTCTGTTGATGAAGTTTTCTCAGTGTTTGCTCTGAGGAGAATTTCTTACATCTGCTAAATTTTTATTTGCTTATTCACTGATTGAAAAAGGAAATTTTTGACAACTATTGCCTTAATCTGGGACTGGTGTTAAACTAGAGCTGATCACTGTAAAACTATTTTAAGAAGCACATGTTGTTGTTGTTGTTGTTTTTTAATCTATAACGATCAAACTTATATAATGTGTGCTTGCATTCTTTCTCATGTCCGACTCTTTGCAACTCCATGGACTGTAGCCCACCCAGCTCCTCTGTCCATGGAATTTTCCAGGCAAGTGAGTTGCCATTTCCTTCTCCAGGAGATATTCCTGACCCAGGGATTTTACATGAGTCTCTTGAGTCTCCTTCATTGATAGGCGAGTTCTTTACCACTGCACCACTTGTGAAGCTCATAATAGTCTTACTTAAAACACAATTTACTCTTTACAAACAAATAGACAAGCAAAAACTGCTTAAAAGAATTTCTTTAAAAATAATTCAACTGGCCAAGTGAGAGGCCAAAGAGAATAGGACAAAAAGAAAATGACTTGTAGGTGAAACAAGATTGCTCAAGGAACTGATAATTGATGAAGCTGGGTTTTCTGGGTTCTTTTATACATTTTAAATTTTCCATAATGGATGCCAAGGAAATCTATTTTATAATAAAATTAAAGTTCAGTTCAGTTATTCAGTTGTATCTGACTTTATGAGCCCATGGACTGTAACATAGCATGCTTCTTTGACCATCACCAATTCCTGGGGCTTGCTCAAACTCATGTCTATAGAGTTGGTGATGCTATCCAACCACCTCATCTTCTGTCATCCCCTTCTCCTCCTGCCTTCACTCTTTCCCAGCATCAGGGTCTATTTTAATGAGTCAGCTCGTCACATCAGGTGGCCAAAGTATTGGAGCTTCAGCATCAGTCCTTCCAATGAATATTCAGGACTAATTTCCTTTAGGATTGACTGGACTGATCTCCTTGCAATCCAAGGGACTCAAGAATCTTCTCCAATACCACAGTTCAAAAGAATCAGTTCTTCAGTGTGCAGCTTTCTTTATGGCCCAGGTCTCATATCCATACGTGAAAAGCCATATCTTTGACTAGATGGACATTTGTAGGCAAAGTAATGTCTCTGCTTTTTAATATGCTGTCTAGATTTGTCATAGCTTTTCTTTTAAGGAGCAAGCATTCTTTCAATTTCATGATTGCAGTCACCATCTGCAGAGATTTTGGAGCCCAAGAAAATAAAGTCTGTCACTGTTTTCATTGTTTCTTCATCTATTAACCATGAAGTGATGGGACCAGATGCCATGATCTTCATTTTTTGAATATTGAGTTTTAAGACAGTTTTTTCACTCTCCTCTTTCACTTTCATCAAGAGGCTCTTTAGTTCCTCTTCACTTTCTGCCATAAGGGTAGTGTCATCTGCATATCTGAGGTTATTGATATTTATCCCGGCAACCTTGATTCCAGCTTGTGCTTCATCCAGCCTGGAATTTCTCATGATGTACTCTGCATACACTTAAATAAGCAAGGTTTCAACATTCAGCCTTGATGTACCCACAAATCAACATTGATATAATTGGAGAGTATAAATACTTGATCTTAAGAATGCTTGTGCCAGTTTATCAACATGGAAATACTTTTATCAGTTTTAAATTGCATCCAGATGAAAGAGCCACTTAATTTTTGATAGAGTTAGTAAATGGCAAAAATCTTCTATACAATTAAAAACTTAAAGGTTAGCAACTAATCCTGAAATTAGATCTTTGAGCTCAGAAACCATCTTGGTTTATGACCTATCTTTGTCCTGGTATCTAGATGTGAATATAATTTTACTCTTCCACAGTCCACTTTCATGAGGGTTATTTTGTATTACTTTGAGACTTTGAAGCTTAAAGAGTATCATAACTTAACCTACTAAGGGATAAAGATGGCTTGGGGTTGGTTTCTGGACTTAGAATTTATTAACTTCTTTCTTTATTTTAAGAGTGAATTTCTTTTTGCATGGGTGATAAAAGAGCTCTAAAATATATATACATATTTAACCAGTTGCAATTTCTTTATTAAAGAAGATGCCGAAAATTTTGACAGGAGTTATTTTCATAGTCTCTCTTTCAGAGCCACATTGATCCATCTTTCTCTGTGTCCTGCCCTCTAACTTTCACATCAATTCTTTTGCAAGATGTTTGATGACAATCAACTGCTCTGCATGAGCTGCAATAAATTCTCAAATATAACAGTAAGCAGAATTGGAAGTATCACTCTTCCAGATAAATATGAAATGTCAGTGCTTAAAAGTCTTGATAGGGTACATAAAATCTCTTGGGAGACAGTGACCCCAGAAGGAAATCTGCTTGATTATCATGTAATGTACCATACAAGGTTACAGCAAGATATTTTGTATAACCATATCAGTAAAATACTGGCTACCACACAGAGACACAGATTAAACATTTTTCAATTGGTATTAATATCAACTCTTTGGCCTGAACTTTTATTCATGAAGAAAACATGTGAAAAAGTCTTAAAGTTTATAAGAGATTTCATTTTATGTGAGAAATCTCACATTTTATTCTCCTTTTCACACAAAAAGCCTAATAATCATAGACTACTGTAGCAGACAGATGATGGTCTGTTGTATGTTAATTTTTCAAGTTTGATAACAAAAATCATTCAGACGTCTTGAGGCTGAGTCACCACAAAATTCAAATGGTTTTTATGCATTATAAATTTACGACTTGCACCACAAAGACCAAACACATTTAACACATTGAAGAACCTGTACCTACTAGAAGCAGATGGTCAAGCAGTGACTTAAACCACCTCTACAAGCTGATTCTCCAACTGCAGGCAGGTGTGCCTAGAGTCCAATGAGTATAAGTTGTAGTCAAAATTCTGAGAGTGTTCATCTCAAAAGGCTTCACCGCAAGCAGTTTTCCACTACAGGGACTCTGGCAACTGGGGACTCATTACTGGAGATTCAGAATAGGTCAGTGATCTTAAAAAGGAAGACATACATGAGTTGCCAAGTTACCATATTTGGGGTAAAAAGACAAACTATCCTGAGACAAAAATAAAAAAAGGAAAAGTAAAGGAACTCTTGCTATGAAGCCAAACTTCTGGACCTTCATGGGACTCATTTATTGATTCATTCATTCACTTATCAATTCAGAATGTAAACTAAAGGGAGGGCAAAATTTCCGATTTGGATTGCAAGTCAAACAGAGAAGGAAAAGAGCAGAGCTTTTTTTGTTTTGTTTTGTTTTTTAAATTTAAATTTATTTACTTTAATTGGAGGCTAATTACTTTACAATATTGTATTGGTTCTGCCACACATCAACATGAATCCGCCACAGGCGTACACGTGTTCCCCATCCTGAACCCCCCTCCCACCTCCCTCCCCGTACCATCCCTCTGGGTCATCCCATTGCACCAGCCCCAAGCATCCTGTATCAAACCTGAACTGGCGATTCATTTCTTATATGATATTATACATGTTTCAGTGCCATTCCCCCAAATCGTCCCACCCTCTCCCTCTCCTACAGAGTCCAAAAGACTGTTCTATACATCTGTGTCTCTTTTGCTGTCTCGCATACAGGGTTATTGTTACCATCTTTCTAAATTCCATATATATGTGTTAGTATACTGTATTGGTGTTCTTCTTTCTGGCTTACTTTACTCTATATAATAGGCTCCAGTTTCATCCGCCTCATTAGAACTGATTCAAATGAATTCTTTTTAATGGCTGAGTAGTACTCCATTGTGTATATGTACCACTGCTTTCTTATCCATTCATCTACCGATGGACATCTAGGTTGCTTCCATGTCCTGGCTATTACAAACAGTGCTGTGATGAACACTGGGGTACACGTGTCTCTTTCGATTCTGGTTTCCTCAGTGTGTATGCCCAGCAGTGGGATTGCTGGATCATAAGGCAGTTCTATTTCCAGTTTTTTAAGGAATCTCCACACTGTTATCCATAGCGGCTGTACTAGTTTGCATTCCCACCAACAGTGTAAGAGGGTTCCCTTTTCTCCACACCCTCTCCAGCATTTATTGCTTGTAGACTTTTGGATCGCAGCCATTATGACTGCGTGAAATGATACCTCATTGTGGTTTTGATTTGCATTTCTCTGACAATGAGTGATGTTGAGCATCTTTTCATGTGTTTGTTAGCCATCTGTATGTCTTCTTTGGAGAAACGTCTGTTTAGTGCTTTGGTCCATTTTTTGATTGGGTCGTTTATTTTTCTGGAATTGAGCTGCAGGAGTTCCTTGTATATTTTGGGGATTAGTTCTTTGTCAGTTGCTTCATTTGCTATTATATTCTCCCATTCTGAAGGCTGTCTTTTCACCTTGCTTATAGTTCACTTTGTTGTGCAAAAGCTTTTAATTTTAATTAGGTCCCATTTGTTTATTTTTGCTTTTATTTCCAATATTCTGGGAGGTGGGTCATAGAGGATCCTGCTGTGATTTATGAGTATACTACCCAAAGCAATCTATAGATTCAATGCAATCCCTATCAAGCTACCAATGGTATTTTTTACAGAGCTAGAACAAATAATTTCACAATTTGTATGGAAATACACAAAACCTCAAATAGCCAAAGCAATCTTGAGAAAGAAGAATGGAACTGGAGGAATCAACCTGCCTGACTTCAGACCCTACTACAAAGCCACAGTCATCAAGACAGTATGGTACTGGCACAAAGACAGAAATATAGATCAATGGAACAAGAGTGGAGCTTTAACTCAGAAAATAATGATAAATAAGAGGGGAAGGCAGGGAGGGAGAGTGGGAAAGAGAAAGATTTAAAAAACAATGAATTTTTAGTGTAGTAAAGAAAGTATATTAAAAATAAAAGAAAAATTACCGTTATTTAACATAGGCAGTTATACCCAGATTTTGTTATTTAACTCCTCAAAAGAAATATAACATTCATATTATCTATGAATTTAATATGTGGAACTGCCTTTAGAGCTTACAGAAGATGCAACTCCACCATGCTGCAAAGATGTTTTCAAGCTATTTTTCTGTTCAGCTTTTAAAACACTCTTTAATAGGTTATCATAATTAATTTATAATGCAGTAACTATTTTAAATAAATTGCACTTATCTACATTAATTATAGCCTTTCAATTCCTGCAACTCTATTACTCAGATAGAAAATTATAGATTGTCTTATGTGGCCTTAGGGGACAGAACTAGCTACAGTAGAGTTTGGTTTAATATAAGAATAGCCTGCTGGAACTTCAGTTGTTTGACACAGTAATGAGCTACTTGGAAGCTGTGATATGGCTGCCATTAGAGTTATTTATACAGACTGAAAAATTGCTTTGTAGGCTATGCTGTAGGCTTTCTACAATATGTACAAGAGGTACCTTCCCCCTTAGGTCTTACCAGTAATTTCAGGGTTCTATAACATTAAAAAAAAAATCACAACTCAACCACAATTACAGTGTAAAATTTAGTACTCTCTGCCCCCACCTCACCTTACCAGTTTAAAACACTGCATTCTGCATTAATGCAAAATGTAGCACTAGACCCTTTAAGCTTTAGCTTTAACCAGTACAACCCATTTTTTTTCTGATTTTGGAGATTTAAGTCCTGAAAAGGAACCAAAGATATTTGATATTAAGTGGAAGGTTGGTCATAGTCTAAGAATTTCTAATGACTAAATAAAGTTAAAGATTCAACCCATTCTGATTTGCCTTCTCAGAAACTCTTTGGTACATGAGAAATTACATTTACATATGATATACAGCGACTTCACTTTCAGTTTTCACTTTCATGCATTGGAGAAGGAAATGGCAACCCACTCCAGTGTTCTTGCCTGGAGGATCCCAGGGACGGCAGGGCCTGGTGGGCTGCCGTCTATGGGGTTGAACAGAGTCAGACACGACTGAAGTGACTTAGCAGCAGCATGATATACAACAAATGACCAGTCTCCACAGCTTACTGCAAACTAGATGCACTGATTACAGAATCTAAATCCACTGGAGAATGTCCGTGAAGACAACATGTAAAATTATATACTGTGTCTTTAAACCAAACCCAAGGCTCAGAATTGCCCTTGACTTCAAAATTGTCTGAGTGAAAGGGATCAATATTCAATTTCACAAAGATAATGCAATACCTCGAGGGAAAAAAAAAGGTTTATCAGAAACTTTCCAAAGTATAAGATTTGGGGATATGGACTCAAACCTTGAGAAGTTAAGCAGCTAGAAAGATTTTAGGAGACAGCTGCTGGATTAAAGACAACTTCATTGAGGGAACGATCACCCTGAATGTTGCCAGGTCATTTTGGGTTCTCTAGTCTCTCCCATAATACAGAAAGCACTAAATATACAGTTGCAGAATAATGACAGCCAGCCCACAAATGAATTGCCTCCTGAAATGACATAGGGCGATTCTTTATTATAGGAAGCCAAGTCGTTCCTTCTGTTATTCCAAATATAAAATTAAAGAAAGGACAATGATTTGGCTGACATTTTAAATTAACTTTAAGACATTTCAAATAAAATGGGACATCTTTATGGTAATGTTAAATAAATGGTACAAGGTAAGGGATAATGTTTTTAAATAATTTTCATATTTAAGGGGTTGGGAAGATATGAGTAGCAATCTACCTTGGTCAAGATTTACAGTAAGAAACTACAGTTTAAAAATCAACCACAGAATTTAGAATTTCAGGCTTAGAAAATGCATGAGATTCATTGGTCAAATGTTCTATCTAGTACCACCTTCACTGTACAATTTGATGATTAATTCCTACAGGCAATAATGTAGAACTTTATAAGCCTCCAAACAGTGGTTCAGCCTTTATAAATCTTTTATTTTTATACAGCTTTAATCAAACCTACAGTTCTATGAAGACCTACAAGACCTTCTAGAACTAACACCCCCCCAAAAAATGTCTTTTTCATTATAGGGGACTGGAATGCAAAAGTAGGAAGTCAAGAAACACCTGGAGTAACAGGAAAATTTGGCCTTCAAGTAGAGAATAAGCAGGGCAAAGGCTAACAGAGTTCTGCCAAGAGTCACTGGTCACTAATGTTTTCACTGGTCATAGCAAACACCCTCTTCCAACAACACAAGAGAAGACTCTACACATGGACATCACCAGATGGTCAACACCAAAATCAGATTGATTATATTCTTTGCAACCAAAGATGGAGAAGCTCTATACAGTCAGCAAAAACAAGACCGGGAGCTGACTGTGGCTCAGATCATGAAATTCTTATTGCCAAATTCAGACTGAAATTGAAGAAAGTGGGGAAAACCACTAGACCATTCAGGTATGACCTAAATCAAATCCCTTATGACTATTCAGTGGAAGTGAGAAACAGATTTAAGGGACTAGATCTAATAGACAGAGTGCCTGATGAACTATGGATGGAGGTTCGTGACACTGTACAGGAAACAGGGATCAAGACCATCCCCAAGAAAAAGAAATGCAAAAAAGCAAAATGCCTGTCTGAGGAGGCCTTACAAATAGCTATAAAAAGAAGAGAAGTGAAAAGCAAAGGAAAAAAGGAACGATATACCCATTTGAATGCAGAGTTCCAAAGAATAGCAAGGAGAGATAAGAAAGCCTTCCTCAGTGATCAATGCAAAGAAATAGAGGAAAACAATAGAATGGTAAAGACTAGAGATCTTTTCAAGAAAATTAGAGATACCAAGGGAACATTTCATGCAAAGATGGGCTCAATAATGGACAGAAATGGTATGGACCTAACAGAAGCAGAAGATATTAAGAAGAGGTGGCAAGAATACACAGAACAACTATACCAAAAAGATCTTCATCCCCCAGATAATCACAAAGGTGTGATCACTCACACTCACCTAGAGCCGGACATCTTGGAATGTGAAGTCAGTTGGGCCTTAGGAAGCATCACTATGAACAAAGCTAGTGGAGGTGATGGAATTCCAGTTGAGCTATTTCCAACCCTAAAAGATGATGCTGTGAAAGTGCTGCACTCAATATGCCAGCAAATTTGGAAAACTCAGCAGTGGCCACAGGACTGGAAAAGGTCAATTTTCATTCCAATCCCAAAGAAAGGTCATGCCAAAGAATGCTCAAACTACCACACAATTACACTGATCTCACACACTAGTAAAGTAATGCCCCAAATTCTCCAAGCCAGGTTTCACCAATACATGAACCGTGAACTTCCAGATGTTCAAGCTGGTTTTAAAAAAGGCAGAGGAACCAGAGATCAAATTGCCAACATCCAGTGGATCATTGAAAAAGCAAGACAGTTCCAGAAAAACATCTATTTCTGCTTTATTAACTATGCCAAAACCTTTGACTGTGTGGATCACAATAAACTGGAAAATTCTTCAAGAGATGGGAGTACCAGACCACCTGATCTGCCTCTTGAGAAACCTGTATACAGGTTTCAGTTCAGGAAGCCACAGTTAGAACTGGACATGGAACAACAGACTGGTTCCAAATAGGAAACGGAGTACGTCAAGGCTGTATATTGTCACCCTGCTTATTTAACTTGTATGCAGAGTACATCATAAGAAACACTATGCTGGAGGAAGCAAAGGCTGGAATCAAGATTGCGAGGAGAAATATCAATAACCTCAGATATGCAGATGACATCACCCTTATGGCAGAAAATGAGGAAGAACTAAAGAGCCTCTTGATGAAAGTGAAAGAGGAGAGTGAAAAAGTTGGCTTAAAGCTCAACATTCAGAAAACTAAGATCATGGCATCTGGTCCCATCACTTCATGGGAAATAGATGGGGAAACAGTGGAAACAGTGGCTGACTTTATCTTCTGCGGCTCCAAAATCACTGCAGATGGTGATTGCAGCCATGAAATTAAAAGACGCTTACTCCTTGGAAGGAAAGTTATGACCAACCTAGACAGCATATTAAAAAGCAGAGATATCACTTTCTCAGCAAAGGTCCATCTAGTCAAGGCTATGGTTTTTCCAGTAGTCATGTATGGATGTAAGAGTTGGACTATAAAGAAAGCCGAGTGCAGAAGAATTGATGCTTTGAACTGTGGTGTTGTAGAAGACTCTTGAGAGTTCCTTAGACTGCAAGGAGATCGAACAAGTCCATCCTAAAGTAAATCAGTCTTGTGTGTTCATGGGAGGAACTGATGTTGAACCTGAAACTTCAGTACTTTGGCCACCTGATGTGGAGAGCTGACTCATTTGAAAAGACTCTGATGCTGGAAAAGATTGAAGGTGGGAGGAGAAGGGGATGACAGAGGATGAGATGGTTGGATGGCATCACTGACACAATGGACATGGATTTGGGTGGACTCTGGAATTTGGTGATGGACAGGGAGGCCTGGCGTGCTGTGGTTCATGGGGTTGCAAAGAGTTGGACACGACTGAGTGACTGAACTGAACTGAACTGAGTCAAACCTATCTTTCAGGAATTTTTATCTATTGTTTATAACATCAGAATAAAAGCCCCATGTATGAAATCTAATACCTCCTCTATATTTCAGCCTTTCTTGTTTTCTTCTCCCATTGCTAAGAATCTTCAGTCTGTTCAGGATTGTTGTACTTGTGTTTGCCTGTCCTCACCCTGGTAGGTTTCCTCATGGCCCTTTCTGGGTTGTTAGCATCCATCTGAATGGAAGGCTGGCCACAACTTCACAAAAACTCTGACCAGTTCAGGGTAGAGTATGTTTTAATCCCAATATTCTATATCTCAGAATTCTATGGATGTGGTAATACTCCACTTGAAACAGAGACCATACATGAAAGTGAAAGTCGCTCAGTTGTGTCCAACTCTTTGCAACCCCAGGGACTATATAGGCCATGGAATTCTCCAGGTCAGAATACTGGAGTGGATAGCCGTTCCTTTCTCCAGGGGATCTTCCCAACCCAGGGACTGAACCCAGGTTTCCCACATTGCAGGCAGATTCTTTACCAGCTGAGCCACCAGGGAAACCCCCATGGGTGCAAACAATCCTTTTACTTTTTCTCTCCTTGCCACATAGCTAGCTGCATTTCTCAAACTCTTCTGCAGTTAGGTAGACACATATGACTGAGATCTGACCAAAGGAATAAGTATAGAGGTCATATATTACTTCTAGGTATGACCTGTTCTCACAGGATTCTTGTGTGCTCTCTCTTCTGTCCCTTGTTTCTTGTCTGTGTGTTAGTCACTCAGTTGTGTCTGACTCTTTGCAACCGCATAGAGTGTAGCCTGCCAGGCTCCTCTGTCCATGGAATTCTCTGGCCAAGAATACTGAAGTGGGTAGCCATTCCCTTCTTGGTTTTTTGGTTTAAGAGAAAGCATCCCGCAGAGTCCTCAGAGTCCATTGGGATGGCAAAGGTATAAAAAAGAATGACTCTAAATCTTTGAATAAAGTTACACAGAAGAGACTCCCATCTCACTGCCTGCCTTCATCAGACTATTAAAGAGTGAGGAATACACTTTTATTATGTTAAGCCACTGAGAGTTTGGATATTCTTGTGAAATTTGAACTCAGATGGTCTCAGTACAGAACACATATGTTAATACATCAACCAGGGAGTAATTACAGCACTTCAAGTGGTGCACTAGTTGACAGACCTTTTTTCTTCACCTTTCCTTGTTGAAGACCTCAAGAGATAAGAGTAAATTACGCCTTAATCCTAAATGTTAAAAGGCTGATGTCATCGACATTTTGGGTGTCATGACATATTTTGTAATTCTAGAATTTGTGACAGCACCCACTTGAAGGTGTTAAAGACCCAAGTCAGCAGCAAACAAATCAGGTTACTATGATACAACCACTGTAAAAAATAACAATACCTCTCAGTGTCTACAAAAGCTTTGCCAAGCATCACATAACTTACTTATCTGTTCTTCCATGTTGTGTCTCTGTTTGAATAAATTTCCCTATTACTCTCAAGCTCCCCTTAAAAATATTCACATCTTTCAGTAAAGTAGTCTGTCTTTACGACGAGGGTGCCAGCTTCCACTTGTGTTGTGTTCCTTCCTCACTGGTTGTAAGATATCTTGTGTGACAGGGACTTCAAAGATCGATATTCTGTATGACAGATATTGTCAGTTATGCTGAAAGTGAAAATCGCTCAGTCGTGTCCGACTCTTTGCGACCCCGTGGACTGTCCATGGAATTCTCCAGGCTAGAATACTGGAGTGGGTAGCCTGTTCCTTCTCCAGTGGATCTTCCCGACCCAAGGTTCGAACTGGGGTCTCCTGCACTGCAGGTGGATTCTTTACCAACTGAGCTATGAGGGAAGCATCTTGTCAGTTATATTAAGTTGAAAAAAATAAATTTTGCACATTGATCTAAATTTTACAGAACATTTGTGAAGGGCTTGCCCTACAGTAAAATACCACGGCATACCTGCTAAGAACAAATTGAACTGTTGGGTAACATTCTTTAGGTAATTTTTTAATTAAAAATGAAAAAAAAATTGTCTCTCTGTTGAATAATCCTTTTAGCACTTTGTTTGTAGCAATTTGAAGTAGACTCTGCATATTACCAATATAACAAATTTTGACAATTACATGTATGTAATTTGGGTATGCTTTGTGTATGTGCATGTATGTTGCTCAGAGGAGACCAGTAGAATGGCTAGAAAGTTGTAATTATTTTGTTAAAAATGATTTCACCTAATTTCAATGTCATTTGTATAAACTTATGGTCTGCCACACTCTCACCCAGGAATGAAATAGTTACTTTCAGCTTGCAACCAGCTCAGCCAGGCACTGTGTCTCACCGACCCCATTAGTAATGTTGCATGTGATTCCAGCAAGCTCAAGAATCACTCCAAATGTCTCACATCCTGGAAATGTATTTGACCTCTTCAGGCAGTTTGTCTGACTTTGATGGATTGATACTAAAATTAAGGTCCTCAAAGATCTTCAATATTATATCACTCTACACTCGGCCACATCTCATCATGTATCTCTTTCCACCACTTTAATACCCATGCCCAAACCACTTCAAACTATTCACTCTTCTCTTTAGGCTGTCTCTTTTCACCTCCGTGCCTTGGCATCTGCTGAGATCTGCTTATAATGCCTTCACCTGCACTGTTTTATACAATTCTGTTGATTTTCCATTATCAGTAGAAATGCCTTCTTTTTTGTTTTGTTATTTCTTCCTTTGTTAGAAATTATTATTTTTGCCCACAGATTTCTTTGTTGTATAGTTCTTACAGCAGCACTTACAGTATTTTTCATGTGCTGGATTATCATTCTTACTGGATAGTAATATACACAGGATCAGAAATCACATTTCATTCTTCTTATATGGTCCAAAGAAGTTCTATATAATTGTGCTCAATATATGGATGATGAAGCAATTGAATCCCTAGACAATTATAAATGTGTCAAAATGTGTGTTTGGAAGAATTTTCAAATTGCATTTTAGACATATTCTAAAGTTTCAAGGAAAAAATTAATAAGCCTAAACCGATTTCTAAAAATGATTTGGATAATGTAGATGCACTGAAAAAATTCAAATTGTTTTTAATGAAACACAACCAATTTTATTTAAATTCTCCAAACATTATATTCAATATGTTCATTGTTTCTAAAATGTTTCACTTTTATATAATGGCTTATTTCACCTATATTTTATAGTTTTATCATGAGAAAATTTGAATTTATTTTTTGATGCAAGTTTCTTCCTTTAAAAAAATTAGATGCACATGTATCTTCATCAATAATCAATAAGATCTCAGTCTTAAATCCCAAAATTAACAGAAATGAAGTGTTCAATGTTTAATGAAATGGTAGAAACTGTAAAATAATCTATGACACTTTTCTCTGGATACTCACATGGATTAGTTTCTTGACTTCTGGTTTCTACTCAGCTTTACCTATATAAAATGGTAACCTCTCCTCTCCACAATTCCTAAACCCTATAGGAAATTCTATTTTTGTTATCTCCATTGCATTGATTGTCACCACAGGGCATACATATTTACTTTTATATTTGATTATTATTTGTCTCTCTTTGTTAGAATGGAAATTCTCATGAGGAAAGAGAATATGTCCTTTTATTCATTTTTGTATCCACATTATCTTGAAAAGTACCTGAAACCTAGTAGCACTCAATATATTTATGTTGAATGACTACATTGATTAATTTAACCCCAGTTCTGGATCACTCCTTAGCTAACATTTACATTATTCCTCAAAAACAGAAATAAATCTAAATAATCATTGAAGGCATACAAAAGGCCCATTAGGCGACTTTAAGCAGAAATATATTGCCTAGCACAAACATTTATAAATGTCATGCTTTTATAAATATTACTTAGCTTTTGAAGTTTTAAGTTCACCATCTATCAATACAATGAAAATCAAGAGCCTCACCTTTAAGGTCCAGTATGGAGTTAAATGAGATAATATACGTAAAGCACATAGCTCAGTGCCTGCCACACTATAAGAGTTTTACAAAACGAATTCACAGCTCTACCAACTAGGGATTGAGCAGGTACATGGGGACAGATACAACCTGAAAACAGTACAAAAGCATATTACTAAGTGTCAACCATGTATTATATACGGTGAATATTTTGGTGCGAAAAGAGAGAGATGGAGACAGAGAAAGAGAATATAAAGTGAAAAAGGTATGGTATCTTAATCCAAGAACCTTATAATGTAGTAGAGAAATGGACACACAATTTACACTAACTTCAACAAGCCTAAAAAAATAGCATAGTATGGGGGAATATATTGGCTTTGAAGGCATAAGACATTACTTTGAATCCCAGTTTCATTAATTATTTCTTGGGTCATTCTGAGTAATATATTTTTACTTCTCTAAATTTATTTATCAACTGTAATAATTTAGTTGTTAATAATACTGCATTTGGAAAAGTTGGGAGTATTAAATGAAGATGAGTCCCTGGAGAGTTTTTAGTAAACTGCAAAACTCTCATGAATAACGTTCAGTATATTTACAAGAAACATTGAGCATCCTTTTCATGGTACTCCCACTGTGTGTATTTCCTGTGTGTTTATTAGCAGCTATCTCACATGATCACACATTTGTATAAGTCTCATCAGTGAAGTGAGAGTTCTGCAAGCACAGAGATTGTTTCATTCATTTCAGTTTTATGATGAGTCTTCAATAAATAAATGTTGAAGTAAGGAAGAAAATGTAAGAAAAATGAGTAAGTGATTATAATAAAGGTATAAGCATGAGGGAGGGAATAATAAATGTCAACTTGCATGGAGAAATAGAAATAGAGAAGACTTCTCAAGGGTGGCATATTTGAATTGAATATTGAAAGCTAAACTGGCTTTTGACAAGCAGAGGATAAAAGAACATAACTGGTGCAGTAAAGTTTCTTCAGCTGGTTTTAAAGGATAGGCTTCTAGGGACTCATAAACTAATTATTTAATTTTATGTGTTTATGCATTTGTTTCCAAGGTTAGGGACCATAGTTTTCTTCATACTCTCAAAGGTGTCAGTGTCACAATAAAAAGTTAAGAATGAGGAGCTCACTGGACGGCCCAGGGAGAGGTTCGAACCGGTTATGGGAGTGTCAGGAGGTCGTTGGAAGCTCAACACCATAAAAAAAAAAAAAAAAAAAGACTAAGGTTGAGGGAATAAGATGAGCAAACACAAGTTGTGGGACAGCCAGAACAAAATTAGGGAGTAAAAATCTGTTTGTTATAATCAGTTTGCTCACTCTAAACTTTAACATCTAAAGACTTTGGAATTTAAGTTTTCTTCTGAAAAATATGTAATAGAAATTTTCTTATGCTTCCAAACTCAGTACAAACTAACTTTATAAATGCCACTGCCTGATCTGTTATTAAAGACAGTGTAAGTATAGTCCAGAGGGAAGGCAGATAAAAACCCATTCATTCAAAATTGTCCATTTATTGATTCACAGCAACTCTTGAAGTTTTCTTGATTCTCTGATTCTCACTTATTTTTAAACAGCAGGATTTTAGTTTCTGATTGTTTCCAACTGAGTCCTGGCCTCCTTCCCTATATTAGAGAACAGCTGGTTGCCTATGGTAATCCCAACAGTAAATGCTGAGCTAAAGATGAGCTATAGAACACCATGTTTGGAGAAAAGTTAGATCCTCATTTTGACAGAGTCAAAATTGTTCCTGCTGTTGAGGAGGGCAGTGATTACTATGCTAATTGCAATTTAGAATGGCTTTCCTTTATATTTGTTTTGTTTTCCTTGTAGTCAAACACCATTTAGATTTCTCCTTTATACAATCCATTAAATCACTCAGAAATTACATATTCTACCACAAATCTTATAAAGAGGACATGATGTCTAATGGGAACAGCCTCATTCATATAAAGGTCTCTCCAAGGAATAGTCTGCTGAGTCATCTGATAGACCCATTATACTCCTTATTATTAATATACACTTGGGATAGGTTTATCGGCAGTATTTCTTGCATTTTCAGTAGTAGTTTCATAAATTGGAAAGTCCAGTTTACTTGGTTAGCAAATTGAGTTGTTTCATTTTTAGCCTCAGATAGTTCCACTCACGGAGAAGGTAATGGCACCCCACTCAGGTCCTTTTTCCTGGAAAATCCCATGGACGGAGGAGCCTGGTAGGCTGCAGTCCATGGGGTCGCTAGAGTTGGACGCGACTGAGCGACTTCACTTTCACTTTTCACTTTCATGCATTGGAGAAGGAAATGGCAACCCACTCCAGTATTCTTTGCCTGGAGAATCCCAGGGACGGGGGAGCCTGGTGAGCTGCTGTCTATTGGGTCGCACAGAGTCGAACAGGACTGAAGCGACTTAGCAGCAGCAGCAGTTCCACTCATAGAAACATGTCTTATCTTAACTTCTTTCTGCTGAGTGAATGAAGATATACTGTAGTAAAGGGATAGTCAAAAGGGAAGAAATGATACATTTGGTACTGAAAACCCTATACGCTTTTGTAGCAGTTTGTAGTTTACAAAGTACTTTTGCAGAATGTGACACACTGCAAAGTGGATAGAATTTGGATTCAGAGAAGTCTGTATTTTGTTAGTGGATTTAGCTTCCCAGGTGGTGCCAGTGGTAAAGAACCTGGCTGCCAATGCAGAAGATTCAAGAGACTCAGGTTCAATCCCTAAACTGGGAAGATCCTCTGGAGAAGGAAATGGCAACCCACTCCAGTATTCTTGGGAGAAATCCCATGGACAGAGGAACCTGGTGGGCTACACTCCATGGGGTCACAAAGAGTCAGACATGACTGAGCATACACACATTAGCACTAGCACTAGAGTTTACTAGTAAAGTTGCAAAATCACTTTCTCATAAGCTTCAGTGTTATTGCCTTTATAAAGAGGATCATCCATCTGTCTCTTCCATCTATCAGCTTTATAGGGGGAATTGACTGGAATTAAATAAGACATGGTAAGTTAAAGCACTGATAAACTCTGAACACATGCAGAAGTTAAACATCAGCATCATCATCATCATTTCTTTGAAGCTACATAAGAGACTGTAATTTCACATTAAATTAAGGTGGAAGTTAAAAATCATTGCATATTTTTCTTATGATAAACAAATATTAAATATGCAACTAAATTTTTCATGCAGTTTATTTTAGAGAGGCCATATTAGGAGAAAGTAAGAAAAAGAATCATCAGTGAGATTAATGTCTTGAAAAAATAAATTAACTCAGTGTGGGAAAAATAAAAACTTACCTTAGGAGTGCAAAAATTATACGAGTCAAGGCCTGAGTTGTAGGAAAAATAAGGCAGAGAACTAGAGAGTAGAGAAATAATTTTTACTGCACTGATATCTCTTGATGAGATCAGATAAAAAAGTTTGGGAAAAGCTCAATCTCTAGTTGTCAAGATTTGTGAGGGATAAAACTATCAACCATTACTATTTAGAGATTGTTATTTTCTAAGATTGAATTAAATACTTTAAAATGTTAAGGATTGGGAATATATAAAAGGAAGTAGAATATAGTTGATTTATATGATTTATATGAAATTAAAAACTATTTAATTTTAAATAGTTGAAAAAATATCCAAAATTTAGAAATAAGACAAAATATGATTGCATGTCTTTTCATTGTAATACTAAAGCATTGTCTAACAGTCCTTCATGGTAATTTTTTAATGATCTAGCAGGCTTTACCTTTGATTAGTGTCCATATTCCGAGAAGTTGCCTATCATTTTTTATTTATCTTTTAATTGAGTAAAGATTCAAATGAGTCTGCCCTGTAGAAAAGTTAACTCCGTATATTTTATTACCCCAGTGGACCCTCTAACTTAGCAAAATTATTCCAGTATGAATTTCCCAACAGATTATATAAATCTTGGTTCCTCAGGTGTTCTTTGAACCATGCTATTAATTCTTCTATTCATGTATTAAACAATCTCTGACATGCATTACTCTAAAATTATATGCAAATTTTTGAAAAGTTTCTTTTTAAATGGCAACTTTATGTTTTGTTTTATTTTTGTACTCAACATTATCTGCATAGTTTTTCCCAAACTTCAAGCACATGACAACAAATTTGGCAAGTCTGTGTGATTTTAATAGAGCTTGACTTGTACTTTGCATTTATATAACATTATTTTACCAATTTTTTCACCCTAATCTCATTGACTTGATTTTTGATAATAAGGAGAATTATTCTCACACTTAACTGAATGAAGTGATCAACAAAAGTTTTAAAATTTGAATGATATTAAATTTTAAACATCACAAAGGATATCTGCATAAGAAAAGAAATAAGGATTTTTGATAAGATGGTGATTGATGAAATATACAGGCTCCCTTCTCAAATTCCAACTTAGGACATACTAACAATTTAAAAGCAGTTGAATATAAATTAATCTAATAAACAAATTCTTTAAATAAGTACCAATACCCTTGGATTGAAAGAAAATTTGTTCTCAGTCAGTGCTGGAATGACGCTCGGTAGAAGCCTGAGGTGGTTGAAAGCTGTCATGCAGGACGCATCAAACAAAAGCAAAGCGAACTAGGATACTTGTTTTTTTGGAGACAATACAGAGATGGAAATAGAAATTGATAAATGTTTTAATTAAAGTTCTCCTGAGAAATAGAACTAATTCTCTAATATTATGATGTTAGTCTCTCTCACTTTCTCACCACTAAATGGTGGGAGGAGGAGGAATTTTTCACAAAATAAATTTAGAGATAAAAGCATAAGACTAATAAAAGAAAATATAGGCAAATATCCCCATCACCTTAATATGACAGAGAAAATCATCTTAAGAATCCCCAAAATACAAACTGTAAGACACAAAAGAAGGGACTACTATATCAAAATTAAGATCATTCTGTTATTATAGGACATCATTGATGGTGGAAACACAGAAAGGCACAGCCACTCAGAATACTATATGACAGTTTTTAAAGCCAAGCATAGTCTCAGCCTATGATCCAGCAACCACCCCCCAGGTATTTACTCAAATGAGTTGACAACTTATGTCCATATAAAAACCTGCAATGAGGCTTGACTCATAATTTTCAAAAACTGGAAGCAACTAAAATGTTCTTTTAAAGGTGAATGGATAAACAAACTGCTGCATCCATATAATAGAACATTATTTCACAGTTTTTTTTTTTTAAGTGTTATAAAGCCAAGGAAAGAGATGGAGGAACTCTGAATGCATATTGAAGAGTCCATGTCCAATCAAAAATCCTATGTGATATTTAAGTCGATTATAAGCAATTACAAAGTCTTTATCTTGTTGTCCTCATTAGAGAAAGCTGCCCTCCTCATATCAGTCTTAATATAGTTTAAGGGAGCTGTATTCAAGTACTCAGGGCCTGCCCATCTCCACCCTGGCTGGTGTGCTCTTAGAGGCATTCCTTCATTCCTACTCTAAATGCCTCAAGTTAGAGACCTACTTATAGGGAGCCCTCTGCCAAGGTCTTTCTCAGATACTTCTGCCAAGACCACCTTTTTGAAGTGCCTTGAGACATTTTTTCTCCACTCTGACTCCATATTCAGTACTTTTCCATTCCTAGCCTCTTCTCCCCCTCTCCGCCCCAGCAGGCCCATAAAACAGCAGGAACTTGTTCAGGGCTCCCTTGGTGGATTCTCCCATCTGCACTAAAACATCTGACCTTCCTCTAGCACAATTCCATGGGAAAAATTTAACTTTGAGGGAATTGGTGTTTTATCCTGTTTAGCCTCTTGCTTTCAATTGTACTAAATGATTAAAGGCATGACTGTTCCTTTCATTTTGGCTCTTTGCCTTAACTGAGCACCGTAACACCTGGCAGCTCAGCTTTGTCCAATTCACCTCAGCTCAGTTCTTGACACGCATTGCCTAGTAAAATAATACATACACACCATACTGTCCTAAAAAGGCTATGTACATTCTGTACAACTCCAACTATATGGCATTCTGGAAAAGGCAAAACTATAAAGGTAGTAATATATCAGTGGTTTTCAGACTTGTAATGTGATAGCATGGATAGGGGGAACTCAGGGGATTTTTAGGGCAGAAAAACTGTTCTATTGGGTTGGCCAAACAGTTCATTTGGGTTTTTCCATAAGGTGTAATGAAAAAACTTGAAGGAACTGTTTGGCCAACCCAATATATAATACTGTAATGATGGATACATAACACTATGTATTTGGCAAAACCACAGAAGAGTATAACACAGAATGACACTTAATGTAAACTATGAACTTTATTTAATAATAGTGTATCATTATTGGTTCATCAATTGAAATAAATGTACCATGCAAATGCACAATGTTCATAACAGGGTAAACTGTGAGAGGGTGTTGATGGGTAGGAGAAGAATAGTTATATGGGAATTCTCCTTACTATTTCCTCAATTTCCTATTAAACCTAAAACTGCCCTAAAATTCTTTATTAATTAAAAAAATTATGACTACTTTTCTAATTTTCCCTTAGAGCTGTCATGTAGGGAAACCCTGGTGAGACTATAGTACTAGATAGACTGCCAGACCTAGGTTTCTTGTTCCTGAGTCATTGGTCATAAGGAATATCCCCTGAGACCATATACGCAAATTACTACAGAGGGGATATGGGGCATGAGCTCAGGCCATTGGCATTTCTGCCTTTTTTTTCCATTAAACTTATGCTTTTAGAACTTTCTCAAGTCTATCTCCATTTGATGATGGAATGCTACTGTGTACACTCAACTTTATGACTTGGGAGGTCAGAAAATACTCAATTTATAATGAGCATCCCAGGTCACATGGTAGCATGTGGGCCTATGGTCAAGTATTGTGTTCCTAGTAAACACTATAGTGAGCCAAAAAACTGTTTTTCCAAAAAATGGTTAAATGTAGAGGACTATATAGCTTTTCTCCAAAATTCTGAGGTCTGTACCATGATGCACCTATAAATTCCTGTGAAATTATCCATGCCTCATTCATATTTGCCACAGACAGTCCAAGACGATCAAATTTAAACTGTTATGTGGACCAAGCGTTAGAATAACTTGCATGGCAGCCTGGACCTAGTGCATATATTTTTCTGATTCTGAACCCTACTCAAGACTGGCAGATTTTTGGATTGATTATTTTATCAAAGCCTAAGTAGCATCCCATGGAGAAGGAAATGGCAACCCACTCCAGTGTTCTTGCCTGGAGAATCCCAGGGACCGGGGAGCCTGGTGGGCTGCCGTCTATGAGGTCGCACAGAGTTGGACACGACTGAAGCGACTTAGTAGTAGCAGTAGTAGCATCCCAAATGAGGTATATTTTGACTCTAAAATCCAAAGAAGGTCATTAGATATTGTACCTTTTTTTCTTAGCTGCCAGATGCAAGAACTTCATTTCTTGGATTGAATGGAGGATTTCAACATGTCTCAGATCACTAATTTCCTAAAAATTTCATCAGCATAGAAGTTTTCTAAATTTTTATTGGATTTCATGGCTCCAAATAGTCAATTGACCTCTTAGAGGAATTATATCAGATAGAGGCTCAATATTGTTTTCTATCATTAACAAGTTGACTATTTAGAAGCAGATGTAGCTAGATATACTTTATTAGTAGGAGTCCATGCTGTTGGCCTATGTGTGGCTTCTGTTCTGCCTCTTTGACCACTCCATTCATGTGACTATCAATCATGGTAGTTCTAGGGTGTACATGTATGTGTGTGTGTTCAGTTAATCAGTTGTGTCTGACTGTTTGTGACCCCATGGACTGTAGCCAATCAGGCTTCTTTATCCATGGGATTTTCCCACCAAGAATACTGGTGCTGGTTAACATTTTCTCCTCCAGGGTATCTTCCCAACCCAGGGATCAAACCCACATCTCCAGTGTCTCCTGCACTGACAGGCAAATGCTTTACCACTGAGCCACCTGGGAAGCCCCTAGTTCTGAGGTGGCTAATGATAAATATTGGATAACATCAACCAGGCAAGTCATTTTATTCACTTGATTGTTAAGTGATTCTTTTATGATGGGTGTTAAGAGGTGGTGTGAAAACTTTATGCTTATCCTTTTGAGTCCAACCACATGGCTTTACCTCTGAATTCCTTGTCACTAATTATCTAGTTCTTTACCTTCCCACTCTTTAACAGATGACCAGGCCATTGATCACTGTCATGAACCTATGCACAGTCTCATTTCAAGCTGCTTTTACTTCTACACAAAGTAGAAGGTACACCACTTGCAGCTCTTCTGCTTGGGAACCACCATCCATTTTTGGCTTGCACCCAAGTCTTGAGCTAAACCATCTGGAAATTGATTTCAAGTGCTTTCCTCCTTTTTCAGCTGCTCCTACCACATGGCTACTGATTTTCTCTAAGTCCTGCTGCTATTTATGGTTTGGTCATAACTATTTTCATTCAAGGTTTCCATGGGATATTCTGACTCCTAGACTCAATGATTTCACAGATTCTTTTACTTTACTATAATATCTGTACTTTTCGACTTTCAAGAGAAATTTAGCAAATGTAAAATTGCACTGATAGTTTAATCATATTGCTATTTTCTTTTTATTTTGTCAGAATCCATAAAGAAAAGAAAGGAGATGGAAATGATTGGGCTCAATTGGTTTATGGTTATATTAAAGGCGATTGTAGTACAAGTGATGGTTTTATAAGGCTAGAATAATTTTAGAAATGTTTGCGTCTCCTATGAATTATTATGGAAATTTAGTGTCTCTATTTTTCTATTGAAAATATATAACATGGAGACAGTACCTAGTATTTCTTCCTAACCACTTAAGTGATCAAATATAAGTGACTATCACATGAAAATTCTTCATTTAGCACTCTAGATAAGAGTGAAATTTATTGCCAAAGTTTTCAGTTTACCAATTTTACAGTATAGACACTTGGAGAAAGCTTATATGTATCTAATACCATTTTATGAAACAAGTGCATGTTAATGAAATTCAGAAAGCATATAGAAAGATGTTACTTGCCAAATGTCAATATTTAACTTAGCTCTGTCACTGACATTTTTAAAAAAAGATATGCAGTTTCATTTGAAATTGCATAAGAGCTCTCTATTGTGTTCTTACAAGATGAACATTACAGATTATTTCACCAGAAGCCTTTTTTTTTTTTTTTTTTTTGAAATCATGCTGCTTTGAACAAGTTTCATAGAAATCCTTCTATTCAATCACATGCTCATTCATGTATTCATTCAGTAAAATTTGTACAAGTTAAAAGGTCCTGGGTCAGCAGAGGCAAGGAGAGTATAGTTTCCTTTTTGAAGCAGTTCAGTTTAGGAGTGAAGTCATTAAACAGTAAACAGTTGAAAGCAATGTGTTAACTACTCCGCTGCAAGGACTTCATTAAGAATCACTATACTAATTCTCCTAATTCATCTCCTACTTCTTTTTTCTAATACATTACTTCTCACATACTCACCTAAAAGCAGTCCTTAGACAAATCAAACATACTCTTCACCTCAGGGACTTTGCATAAGCATTTGTACATAAACACTTGAAAGTCAGGAAAGAAGTATGGGCTGGTGATGGAGATTTGTAGAAGGGGAAAATATATAATAAGTAAGATGTTATGTAGAGAAATAAGAATATATTATATAGTATTAAAATAGAGCAATGGTAAAACTATGCTTCAGTATCCCAAGAACAAAATCAAAGACATCAATTAATAAAATTAGGGAAAGATATCTACAAGACCAAAGGCTAACTAGGAGAATGTGTTGGAAATCAAGGAAAAGAACTGATGATTAAATACAAATGTAAATGCCAGAAAGCCATTATTGAAAAATATTAACTCTATTGTGCCAAAAAGGAAGTTGCTAATTACTTTTAGGCAAAATTACAATGGAGCAGCAGAGGTAGAGTCCATTTTGCAGTGAGTGGAAGAATGAATGAACTAGGAGGAAGTGAAAATAGAGCATAAGATTTTCCTTTTAGAGGCCTGGCTCTGAACAGAGAGAGGAAAACAAGGCAATAGCAAATGCTGATTTTCCATGAAAGTAATCAGCTTAAGCTTTGGGGGCTATCATTCGCTTGGATCCCCTGAGTGCAGGGCATTGCTGAGAGGTATAGAATATTCTGTGCCAGTTGTAAAATGGAACATTTCCATGTAAACACTTCTTATAAATTCCCCAAAAGATCTCAGAATAAAAGACCTGAATATTCTAGTCCTTGTTCACTTTTAGAAATTTATATTTTTTATAACAAACATTTATTTGCACCTAATCTTATGTTTATACTTTTCTGTTTTTTTTTTCTTAAAGAAGCACAAACTATAATAAGTTTCAAAGCTCACAAAATCTAGGTCCATCTAGCAGTGGTAAGTAGGAAAGAGTTTTCCTAGAATTGTTTGTTTTTTTTTAAGCACAGTAGAAATGTGACTGTACTTGCTGAACTAAAAAGAACTTAGATGCATCCCAATGTTCATAGCAGCATTATTTACAGTTGCCAAGACAGGGAAACAATCCATGTCCATCAACAGATGAGTGGATGAAGCAGCTCTGGTGTGTATATATATGCAATGGAATACTACTCAGACATAAAAAATGAAATTTTGCCATTTACAACAATATGGATAATTGAATTGAAGGATATTATACTAATTGAAATGTCAAACAAAGTAAGACAAATACTGTATGATGTTACTTATATGTGGAATCTGGAAAATACAATAAGCTAGTGAATATAACAAAGAAGAAACAGACTCACATATAGAGAACAAACTAGCAGTTACCAGTGGGGAGAGGGATGAGGGCTGATGAAGTATGGGGGTAGGACAGTAAGAGGTCTAAACTATTAAATAAATCTTATTTCCAAATGTGACAATTATAAGATTACATATTCAATATGAGTTTAAAAAGAAAGGACTAGAAAGTGGGAAGTTGTTGAAGATTCAAAAGAAGAGGAAACGGCAGTGCTTGGATATTTAAGAAGCAAGATGTGGGATATAGAATAAAAACAATGAAAGATACCATTTCCTCCTGACAAAGATTCTTTGCATGAACAAACTTTAGTTAAGCTCCTTAATTTCCTCCTAGAGCCACCTGTGCAATTATTTTAAAAATACAGTTTTAGCAAGAACCCTGGTGTGCTGCAATTCATGGGGTCGCCAAAAGTCGGACATGACTGAGCGACTGAACTGAACTGAACTGAACTGGTAGGAAAGTTTAACCAGAACCCTCCATCTTCAACATGTGATCACTCATTGTATCTAATGGGATTTCTTATCCTCTACCATCTTTCAGTGATGTCTGATCACCCTAGAGGGTCTTCAGCAAAGAATTCTATTAGGTCAGTTTAGATAGAATGTTGCTTCCCCTGATACTTCCTCTTGGTAAGTTTCTAACCTCTGGCTCCCAGCCTGCTCTTCCGTTACAAACTGTCCCTTGTCCATGATGTATTTGGAGTTGAGTCCAGTCTCTCTCCATCTTAGTAATGTCCCTATACCTATCATGAGGGTCCTGAATGAAGTCTGTCTTACCATCTTTAATAAATTTCACCGACTATTTCTTTAACATTCTAGATCTCATTAGAAGGAGACAAGAAATTGTCAGGATAAAGGTAAGATATGCTGAGAGGGTTGGGGAAGGGTAGATTGAGTCTTGCCTTGCTCTCTCAAGGATAAATGGAGTGAGATTGAGTAGGGAGAAGAGAGTAAGAAATAGTGTAAATTGAGGAAATAAGAGCTAAAAATATATCTCAAAGTTCATCCAATCTACTTTCTGTGTTTTTTTTTTAATCTTTGATGTGAACCATTTTTGAACTTTTTATTTAATTTGTTACAATATTGCTTCTGTTTTATGTTTTGACTTTTTGACTTTGAGGCATGTGGGATCTTAGTTCCCCAACCATGAATCAAACTTACACCCTCTTCGTTGAAAGGTGAAGTCTTAACCACTGGACCACCAGGGAAGTCCTTACTTTTTATAGTTTAGAAGATGAAACTTCAACTCAGAATTAGACCTAGTAAACCAAGACCATTGTTAACAACACACACTCTGGAGTTAATCATCTTTGTAACAATCAAAAAAAGAGAAAGAATATTTGTAGACATAAACATAATAGAATTCAGGGTGTATTATCATTTAATAGCTAAGAACAAGAAAGGCATTATTGGAAAATATCTTTGTTAGGATTAGTCAGTGTGACTTGGTACTAACTTCATTTTCCCCAAGTGCTTACAGCTTTTTAATTAACATACGTCATTTCAACAACAAATTGAAGTCGACTTCTTTTATTCACAGATATACAGAAGAACTGTCCATGTACAGGCTGATGAAACTCCCTGCACTTGTGATGCAGTGGAAGGAATACCGGACTTAAAGGCAACTATACATCTTGGAGTACTGGATCAGCTACATATCTTTGTGTGCAGTAAATGCAAGTCTTTTGCTAAGTATTTCCACATATTTTAGATATTAATTAATTATATTCAGGAAATGATTATACTTGCCTCAAATGATATTAACCAATCACTTATTACTTACATTGTGTGAAAAATTAAGGATAGATTTTAGATAAAATTTTAAAGCATCCAGCAAAATAAAAAGAAACAGGCCACTTAAAAGTATATCAGGAAATTCTGCTGCAAGATGTTGTACTGATGTTATTGATACTTGGAGTCAACAGACCTAATCTCTAACACCTCTCATGTCACATGGGCTTTGGCAAATCAAGAAAACACTGTGAGTTTTAATTTATTCATTTTAAGTGTTTGGTAACAACTGCCTGGCTTAATGCTTAGTAATCAAAAATGAAATTAAACCATTGTTATGCATTGTTGCATCAGAAATTTGATATTGGGTGTGTTCTTTGGGGTTAATTTGAGAAGCACCATCTATCTATAGTCTCTGCTAGAGCTCACATCCAATTCTGAAGATGAACAATAGTGATTATTGTCTGTTTTATTAATTCAACATCAAGTTGGTCTTGATTGTTCTGTCATATATTCTTCTACACATACCCTGTTTATTCTGCTAGACTGTGAGTAAATTGAGGACAGATCCTTGTTTATTTCTTTTAAATTCCTCACATTTGTATAAGAGTTGACATATACTATAAGTTCAACAAATATATGGAGTTTGGGTCATGATGATGAACAGGAATGGAAAAATATTGCATTGGATCTAATAGTTGCATTTGTCCAGAAAACTGCAATAGTGATTTTTCTTTTTTTTTGAAAATTTGAAATGCATGTAGTAGATTATAGTGCACACCACCACTCATTCATTTATTCAATGAGCATCTATCAAGCATATTTATAGGTGGTATAGCCAATGCTGCAATTCAGAGTGTAGAAATAATCAGATGCAACTGATAAAGTTATTCACATATTTTTCTTAACACAAAGAAGAAGACATGCATATGTCAGAAGATACTATATATGTCAGAAAGGAAAGAAGGTATTAGAAGAAAGAGACTCAATTTCCAATTTCTTGACATAGTGTTATATGTTGAGAGTGATGGAGAAGGGTAGATTGAGTCCTGCATTACTTTCTCAAGGATAAATAATATTGAGACTTAAAGAAGGGCAATTAAATTTCTCATGATAGTATATGCTAGCATGAAAGTAGTGATAAAGCACGTGATCTACAAGGAATAGCAAGTAGACAAAATATGTGATAAGGAACTCAAAAAATAGTGGAAAGAAATTAATAAAGATGCATCACAGAGACTTTTGAGATTTTACTAAAGAAATATTTAAGTTGTACATATGAAAGAGCCAGTTTGATTTTTTGATTCAGTATAGGCTATGGTAAGAATTACTCAACAGTATCCATTGTCTAAAAAGAAGGCTTGAAGAATTGTGTCCTATTCTGAGGCAGCACAATATTCTTATTTTCATAAAATTCTTTCATGTATAAGGTGCACAGAAACTGATTCTAAATTTAAAAAGAGTGGTGAAGAAATAAGAGGAAAGAGGGAAGGGAACCACATTGAGTGTTGAAATACCAGTTCATTGTTTTGACAAGTTTTTTATATTTTGATGATTTACTTTCAAGGAAAGAGAATCTAGCACTACCAATATCCAAAACAGAGATGTGATTCACTGTCTTTATGGAAGCATTTGTTTTTGAGATTTCCCAATTACCTTGGCTATGTTTCATTTTTCATATCTGCACAATGAAGATTCTTATCAAAACTATTTCACATAAATAAATATCCACCATCAAAAGACAAACTATCCTTCATGTGTTTGAATGTCATTCTGGCAAGTTTTGAAGGATTATCCATATTGATATTATGAAATGAAAGAAATGAACCAGAAAAATAAATAATAGCCTTGCCCAGAATGGTGAGAAATGCCAGTGTAAACATTCAACCATAAGAAACCACAGTTACTTTGGTCAGCACTAATGACGAATGAACAAGGGCACCAAACAAAGAACTAAAGCTGCTAAAAGTGCAGCACATTTAGAATTATATCCTGTGCTATAATGCAAATGTAAAATGTTCATTAGACAATAGCCAATGTCTGTGCCTGTATTCCATTAAAAATATTTAAAATATTACTCAAAGACAATGATATTACCTGAAGTTTGCGATGTACAGTACCAAAAAAAGTGCACAGCCAAAACCACCATTTGGTAAGTTATTCTAACAAATAGTCAAGCTTGCTTATGAGCACATTACAAACACAGTCAAGAAGGCTGTTCTTCCTGGCTCCTACTGGTTTTCTCTGACATTTCTATCCCAAGTACTAGGCTTGTTGCTACTCATCCATCAAATGATCTGTCTCTCAAGACCTGTATATTAGATGCCTTCGATGTCCCTGTTCTCATCTGGAAAGCAGTTATCTCCTGATAGTGTTTCACAATAAGCACACCTTTACTTTCTCCCCTAGAGCTGTCCCTCCAAGCTCATTTAGGGACGGCAAGTGGGGCGCTGAAGCAGGGAGATTTAAAACTGCTGAGTGAAACCCTTGGCCCGTTACAGACATCAGCTGAGGAATAAAAGATCCTGCCTCCTATCATAATCACAGAAAACTAGTCAATCTAATCACACTCGGACCACAGCCATGTCTAACTCAATGAAACTAAGCCATGCCCTGTGGGGCCACCAAAGAAGGGTGGGTCATGGTGGAGAGGTCTGACAGAATGTGGTCCACTGGAGAAGAGAATGGCAAACCACTTCAGTATTTTTGCCTTGAGAACCCCATGAACAGTATGAAAAGGCAAAATGATAAGATACTGAAAGAGGAACTCCCCAGGTCGGTAGGTGCCCAATATGCTACTGGAGATCAGTGGAGAAATAACTCCAGAAAGAATGAAGGGATGAAGCCGAAGCAAAAACAATACTCAGTTGTGGATGTGACTGGTGATAGAAACAACGTTTGATGCTGTAAAGAGCAATACTGCATAGGAACCTGGAATGTTAGGTCCATGAATCAAGGCAAATTGGAAGTGGTCAAACAGGAGATGGCAAGAATGAACATTGACTTTATAGGAATTAGCGGACTAAAATGGACTGGAATGGGTGAATTTAATGCAGATGACCATTATATTTACTACTGCAAGCAGGAATCCTTTAGAAGAAATGGAGTAGCCATCATGGCCAACAAAAGGGTCCGAAATGCAGTACTTGGATGCAATCTCAAAAACAACAGAATGATCTCTGTTCATTTCCAAGGCAAACCATTCAATATCACAGTAATCCAAGCCTATGCCCCGACCAGTAACACTGAAGAAGCTGAAGTTGAAAGGTTCTATGAAGACCTACAAGACCTTTTAGAACTAACACTTAAAAAAGATGTCCTTTTCATTATAGGGGACTGGAATGCAAAAGTAGGAAGCCAAGAAACACCTGGAGTAACAGGCAAATTTGGCCTTGGAATACAAAATGAAGCAGGGCAAAGGCTAATAGAGTTTTGCCAAGAGAACACTCTGGTCATAGTAAATACCCTCTTCCAACAACACAAGAGAAGACTACACATGGACATCACCATATGGTCAACACTGAAATCGGATTGATTGTATTCTTTGCAGCCAAAGCGGGAGAAGCTCTGTACAGTCAGCAAAAACAAGACCAGGAGCTGACTGTGGCTCAGATCATGAACTCCTTATTGCCAAATTCAGACTTAAATTGAAGAAAGTAGGGAAAACACTAGACCATTCAGGTATCACCTAAATCTAATTCCTTATTATACAGTGGAAGTGAGAAATAGATGTAAGAGACTAGATCTGATAGATGGAGTGCCTGATGAACTATGGATGGAGGTTCGTGACATTGTACAGGAGACAGGCATCAAGATCATCTCCATGGAAAAGAAATGCAAAAAAGCAAAATGGCTGTCTGAGGAGGCCTTACAAATAGCTGTGAAAAGAAGAGAAGCGAAAAGTAAAGGAGAAAAGGAAAGATATACCTATTTGAATGCAGAGTTCCAAAGAAAAGTAAGGAGAGATAAGAAAGCCTTCCTCAGCAATCAATGCAAAGATCAAGGAAAACAACAGAATGGGAAGGACTAGAGATCTCTTCAAGAAAATTAGAGATACCAAGGGAACATTTCATGCAAAGATGGGCTCAATAAAGGACAGAAATGGTATGGACCTAACAGAAGCATAAGATATTAAGAACAGGTGGCAAGAATACATAGAAGAACTGTACAAAAAAGATCTTCACGACCAAGATAATCACGATGGTGTGATCACTCATCTAGAGCCATACATCCTGGAATGTGAAGTCAAGTGGGCCTTAGAAAGCATCACTACAAACAAAGCTAGTGGAGGTGATGGATTTCCAGTTGATCTATTTCAAATCCTGAAAGATGATGCTCTGAAAGTGCTGCACTCAATATGCCAGCAAATTTGGAAAACTCAGCAGTGGCCACAGGACTGGAAAAGGTCAGTTTTCATTCCAATCCCAAAGAAAGGCAATGCCAAAGAATGCTCAAACTACTGCACAATTGCACTCATCTCACACTCTAGTAAAGTAATGCTCAACATTCTCCAAGCCAGGCTTCAGCAATACGTGAACCATGAACTTCCAGATGTTCAAGCTGGTTTTAGAAAAGGCAGAGGAACCAGAGATCAAATTGCCAATATCCGCTGGATCATGGATAAAGGAAGAGAGTTCCAGAAAAACATCTATTTCTGCTTTATTGTCTATACCAAAGCCTTTGACTGTGTGGACCACAATAAACTGTGGAAAATCATGAAAGAGATGGGAATACCAGTCCACCTGACCTGCCTCTTGAGAAATCTATATGCAGGTCAGGAAGCCACAGTTAGAAGTGGACATGGAACAACAGACTGGTTCCAAATAGGAAAAGGAGTACGTCAAGGCTATATATTGTCACTCTGCTTATTTAATTTCTATGCAGAGTACATCATGAGAAACGTGGGGCTGGAAGAAGCACAAGCTGGAATCAAGGTTGCTGGGAGAAATATCAGTAACCTCAGATATGCCGATGACACCACCCTTATGGCAGAAAGTGAAGAGGAATTAAAAAGCCTCTTGATGAAAGTGAAAGAGGAGAGTGAAAAAGTTGGCTTAAAGCTCAATATTCAGAAAACGAAGATCATGGCATCTGGTCCCATCACTTCATGGGAAATAGATGGGGAAACAGTGGAAACAGTGTCAGACTTCATATTTTAGGGGTCCAAAAACACTGCGGATGGTGACTGCAGCCCTGAAATTAAAAGACGCCTACTTCTTGGAAAGAAAGTTATGACCAACCTAGATAGCATATTCAAAAGCAGAGACATTACTTTGCCAACAAAGTTCCATCTAGTCAAGGCTATGATTTTTCCAGTAGTCATGTATGGATGTGAGAGTTGGACTGTAAAGAAAGCTAAGTGCCGAAGAACTGGTGCTTTTGAACTGTGGTTTTAGAGAAGACTCGTGAGAGTCCTTGGACTGCAAGGGGATTCAATGAGTCCATTCTAAAGGACATCAGCCCTGGGTGTTCTTTGGAAGGAATGATGTTAAAGCTGAAACTCCAGCACTTTGGCTACCTCATGCGAAGAGTTGACTCATTGGAAAAGACTCTGATGCTGGGAGGGATTGGGGGCAGGAGGAGAAGGGGACGACAGAGGATGAGATGGCTGGATGGCATCACTGACTCGATGGACATGAGTTTGAGTGAACTCTGGGAGTTGGTGATGGACAGGGATGCCTGGTGTGGTGCAACTCATGGGGTCGCAAAGAGTCGGACACAACTGAGAGACTGAACTGAACTGAACCTCCTATCATCAGGCAGATAATTCTGTACCATATATGTTTGTAGATTTCTCAAAAGATCGGTGGAGAAACAAAACCCTGTTACCCAGAATGGTGACCTTAATACTAAAACTTTATGTTCTTTTTTTCTTCATTTGCTGCCTCACTCTCCCAGGAATTCCACTATGGTTCTCTGGAACCATCTCAACAATTCATCACAAGTCCTTTTCTCAGTCTCTGGTCTGGTGGAAAAGCAAGCTAACAGAGGATCTTTGAAATGTGTACATGACTTCTGCCTTCCTCAAAGCCTTCAGTAGCCCCTAATTACTGAGGGAATATAGTCCAGGCTTCCTGTTTGAGGCATATAAAGTCTCTGATTGCATGGATCTTACCAAGCATGTTTGTGTCTTCCTCCTCAAAGAGGTATTACCTTGGAATACTGGATTGCCAGCAGATGACACTTGATGTCATGATGATTTAAGCATCTACCCTTCACTTTTTATTACTCCTAAGATGTTTTCTTCCACTCTCTGGAAAACTTATACACACATTTTGTTTAGCTTTTCTCTACTCTTTAGACACCATATCTCACTTATTCCTTTGTCTCCAGTAATTCTGTTGCATTTAGCATGGTGGTGTTTAATGAGCTTGTATATGTCTCCGTTCCCTATACTTTGCTCAGATCCACCCGAAACTGATCCTTTATTCCATTTTTAATTCCCATGCACTTTGCCATGTTTGATTCATAAAATGTAGTCATAATCATGTATCATCAGGTAATGGTTGATAAATGAGTTTCACTCCCTCTCCTGTTTAGTGAATCAATGTATCACTTTCTGTTGATGTGACTAACCCTCTTTTCAAACTTTACAAGTAGACCTCTGAACATGTCTCCTTCAGTAACTCCTGAGATAGCAGACATTCTGGATGATTGCAGAATATGGTCACATAGTTTGTGAAGAAGTGGAATTTGACTTCTCCTTTATATAATTAAAAGTAAATTGTACATGCCAGCTACTAAGTGATACGTTTGTCTGCAACGCTGCCTTTTGAATACAGGCAAGTGGAAAGCTCGCTTAAGGGAATTAGCTTTAGCATTAGAGTAAAGGTAATTAAAATTTAACTGACTAATGACACTGATGCAATCTTCATTTATTGTTTGAATTTTTATCATCATAAAGATGTTGTCCATATTTAGAGTAATACAAAGACATTACTTTCAAATTCACAAGATTATAGTTTCTCATAAAAGGAGATGAATTGGTAGAGAAAGTGGGAGAAAAGATATTTCCTAGAGGCTCAGAGAGTTACTCTAACCTGAGGTGTTTCCTTTCCTTTTTATTTATTACAAGAAGAATGTCTTAAGGAAAGAATGGCATTAATTTCACTGATTTAACTAACAAACTTGGATGCCAATTAGTGATAAGTGGAAGTGAAAACAATTGGAGTCACATCTAAGAATTCACAAAGCTTTGTGAATCACTTTAGTCTTAAGACATGAGCCAAATACATTAAAAAACAACAGACAATTCCATTTTAATTTGAGTTTCAATCATAGTACTGCCCCCCAAAAGCTCTTTAGATCTTTAAAAATCAGGTTTCCATCTTTCAGCTGCATATGCGCTTAAATTTATAATTTAGAATCACTTGAATAATTTTAAAAATTATTAGAGTAGGAAAATTCTTATATAAACTAAAATTGCTAAATTTTGTTTATAATAGCATTGTTTGTAATAGACTGAAATGAAAACAAATAAAATACTCTTAAATATTAGAAGACCATAAAGGAATGAAAAAAAATGAATTTTTGTTACAAGCAACAACACTGATTAAGGTCATAGTCATTGTATTGAGCAGAGAAAGGCAGACACGAGTATGTATGATTCTATTTACGTATTTCTCAAAGGAAAGATGAAAATAACAGAATACAAAACTTAAGTATATGACACTTAAAAATATGCACATATATATAGTTGAATTCCCAGAAGGAAAAGAAAAAGAGTAAGGATAGGACAGGAGTACTTGTTGAAATAATAGTCAGGAATTTTCAAAATCTGATGAAATTCCTTAGCCTATAGATTCAAGAATTCAGAAACCCCAGGCAGCATAAATTCAAATAAATCACATCTAGGTACATCAGAAAATTAGAAATGGGGTAAAACGTTAATATACCAAGAAAAACAGGGAAAAGAAAAAGGATCATAAGTTATGACTAATTATTCAACAGAAGCCGAAAGAAAATTAACTTCTTAAGGGTAACAAAAATATGCCAATCTAGAATTTTATATTTAGCAAGATCTTATTTATTAGCAAGATTAAAATCAAAATAAAAGTGCCATCACACACACACACATCCACACATGCACATGACTCAGGCACCAAGAGATATGCACTCTGAGAAATAGTAAAAGGATCCTGAAGAAAAACAATCTCATATTGAAGCATGGGGCTGAGGAAGGATTGAAGGTTAGAAATGTTAAACATAGGGGAATATGAAAATAAATATTGCTTATTTAAAACACTAGTATACTAATAATAGTGATATGTGGTTTTTGAACACACAATATAAGCAAAATATTATGAAAAAACAAGAACACTAAGTTCACAAAAGTGATGAAACAGTGAAAATAAGGTAATCTTGTTATGGTGAGAAAATGATAGTACAGATTTAAAGCAGATAGTAATAATGAAAGATGCATATAGTAATTTCTAGAATAACCCCTAAAGGAAGAATAAAAAGCTGTATAATTTAAAAGCAAATCAAGAATGAAAAATGCAAAAGTAAAGTGATTTATAAATTCAAAAATGAAAAAGGAAGAATGCTAAAATAAAAAACAGATAGCCCAATGATGAGCTTAAGTCTAATCACACTGGTAATTACACTAATTGGAATTTATTTATATACTTCAAACAGAAAATAAAGAATATAAAATTCTACAAATGGTTAAGAGAGAACTATATGCTGTTTCTTAGAGACATACTTCAAATGTAAGAACAGAGAAAAGCTGATATAAAAAGTAGAGAAAGACGTACCAACTGTAAGAAAGCTGGTATACCTATATTAAAATCAGAGAAAATTTAAATAATAAATGAGGAAATAAAATATAAAAAGGGACACTTTGTGAAGACAAAGTCAATTCAAAAGGAAGATATAATAATTCTAAATTTTAATGTATCAAATAACATTGTCAACATATTTGTAACAGAACTGAAGGAAATTTTGATAGAAGTAAAAAAAGAGATGGACAAATCAACAATCCTAGTAAGGGATTTTTCACATATATCCCAGAACAGATGAAGATTTAAACGAAACCACATAGTTTACATGTCAAATTGCAAAATTTAATGATGATACAGAAATACAAATTGACCGATTTGAGCTATTTGATGTGTATAGTAAAATTCATCCACTAAGTACTGAATACAATTGTTTGCAAATATATATAAAAGCCATTCGTCAAAACAAACCATATTCTGGACCTGAGACTTAGTCTAAAGGAAAATAAAAGGGTATCTTCAGGATCTTGGGATGAAAAAAATTTTTTATAAACAAGATACAAAAAGAAAAGATCAATAAATTGAATTTTATTAAATTTACATTAAGTGAGTAAAATGCAACACAGAGGTGGAAAGATTGTATTTTTAATACACATATTCAACAAATGACTCTTCTAAATGTACAAAGAATTCCAAACAATCAGTAAAGAAAGGATAAACAACCGAATAAAAAAAGGGCAAAAGCAAAAAAAGAAAAAAGAAAAAAAATGGGGCAAAAATTCTTTAATAAGGCACTTTACAAAATAGGATACCTAAATAGGTCAACTCTGAAGTCTTCAGGGAAATAAAAATTAAAACTACAGGAAGGTACTCTGAGAATGGTTCTGATGAAAAAGACAGAAAATGCAAAAAGTGCTAGCACAAACAGGACTGTGTTAGATTGCTGATTTGAGTATAAATTTGTAAAACTACTCAGAAAAAGATTTTTGGCAATATTTACTGAAACTAAAAACATGTATGCCTTCAGTTCAGTTCAGTTCAGTCGCTCAGTCATGTCCAACTCTCTGCGACCCCATGAATCGCAGCACGCCAAGCCTCCCTGTCCATCACCAACTCCCGGAGTTCACTCAGACTCACGTCCATCGAGTTGGTGATGCCATCCAGCCATCTCATCTTCTGTTGTCTCCTTCTCCTCCTGCCCCCAATCCCTCCCAGCATCAGGGTCTTTTCCAATGAGTCAACTCTTCGCATAAGGTGGCCAAAGTATTGGAGTTTCAGCCTCAGCATCAGTCCTTCCAATGAACACCCAGGACTGGTTGCCTTTAAGATGGACTGGTTGGATCTCCTTGCAGTCCAAGGGACTTCCAAGAGTCTTCTCCAGCACCACAGTTCAAAAGCATCAATTCTTCGGCGCTCAGCTTTCTTCACAGTCCAACTCTCACATCCATACATGACTACTGGAAAAACCATAGCCTTGACTAGACAGACCTTTGTTGGCAAAGTAATATCTCTGCTTTTTAATATGCTGTCTAGGTTGGTCATAACTTTCCTTCCAAGGAGTAAGTGTCTTTTAATTTCATGGCTGCAATCACCATCTGCAGTGATTTTGGAGCCCCCCCAAAAAATCTGACACTGTTTCCACTGTTTCCCCATCTATTTCCCATGAAGTGATGGGACCAGATGCCATGATCTTATTTTTCTGAATGTATTCCTTAGAACACATCAAACTAAAGAGGAATAAGTGCTTGTATCCATCAAAAGACAAATGCATGCATAGCAAAGTATTATTCACCGTTGCCCCAAATTAGGTAAACCCAACATGCATCAGTGGTAGAATAGATAAATACACCATGGTATATTCATTCTATGGAGCAGTGGAAAATGATGAACTAATCTTACATGCAATAACATGAATAAATCTCCTATTGAGATTTATTGAGCAAAAGAAACCAGACCCAAAATATTAAGATAATAGTATACATAAGTTCATTTTTACAAAGTTTAAAAGCAGGCAAAAATAACCTATGATAATGGAGGTCACCATAGTGATTATCTTTGGATATCAACTGGAATTAAGCATGAGGGACGTTTCAGGGTTGTTGGTTATTTTATTATAATTGGCACATAAATAATTTATTGAATTTAATGTGTTTGCATTTTCACTGGATATGTTATATAGAATAACATAGCAAATATATATTAGAGAAAAGGCAATGACAAATGTATAATATCTTGCTAACAAAACTCAATTATAATGTTTTATATATGAGTAGTTCTTTATATTTTAGTCTTTTCCCAAACATTACCTAAAAAATCCCCTCAATAAAAATGTGAGTTTAACAAACTATATTTGTCTTTTTTTTTTTTTTTTAAGGTTGAAGCTAGGCAGATGCTACATGGATGGGAGTAAGCTGAACGTTTACATTTGGGAGGAAAAAAGCTGCAATATTTCTGAATTATGGAGTAATTTTACACATCAGCAACCAGAACCAGAACTAAAGTCATATCTTTTGACACTGAAGCTTAAATATTGGCCTCTATGCCAAATCTTAATCATAGAAAATAGAAGTCCTGAGTCCTATGTTAGCTTGCAAATGCTCATAAAACTTTTCCAATCTTGAGTTCAAGTACTTGCCGTTTGCTTGATGACTCTGAACAAGTCATTTTCTTTCTCTGCTCATCATCAGTACAACAAAACTAATTTCATGTTGATCTCAGATGGAAGTTAATGTTGTAGTAGTATGAATACATGCTGCATAACATTTAAATCCAAGGAATGTTTCAAAAATCATTTTTTAGATCTTTGTTAAAAAAAAATCCAACTATTCCTCCAGTTCAGTTCAGTTCAGTTCAGTTACTCAGTCATGTCCAACTCTTTGTGACCCCATGAACCGCAGCATGCCAGGCCTCCCTGTCCATCACCAACTCCCAGAGTTTAGCCAAACTCATGTCCACTGAGTCGGTGATGCCATCCAACCATCTCATCCTCTGTCGTCCCCTTCTCCTCCTGCCCCCAATCTCTCCCAACATCAGGGTCTTTTCAAATGAGTCAGCTCTTTGCATCAGGTGGCCAAAATACTGGAGTTTCAGCTTCAGCATCAGTCCTTCCAATGAATATTCAGGATTGATCTCCTTTAGGATGGACTGGTCGGATCTCCTTGCAGTCCAAGGGACTCTCAAGAGTCTTCTCCAACACCACAGTTCAAAAGCATCAGTTCTTCGGCCCTCAGCTTTCTTCAAAGTCCGACTCTCACATCCATACATGACTATTGGAAAAACCATAGTCTTGACTAGATGGACCTTTGTTGAGAAAGTAATGTCTCTGCTTTTTAATATACTGTCTAGGTTGGTCATAACTTTCCTTCCAAGGAGTAAGCATCTTTTAATTTCATGGCTGCAATCACCATCTGCAGTGATTTTGGAGCCCCCAAAAATAAAGTCTGATACTGTTTCCACTGTTTCCCCATCTATTTGCCATGAAGTGATGGGACTGGATACCATGATCTTAGTTTTCTGAATGTTGTGCTTTAAGCCAACTTTTTCACTCTCCTCTTTCACTTTCATCAAGAGGCTCTTTAGTTCTTTACTTTCTGCCATAAAGGTGGTGTCATCTGCGTATCTGAGGTTATTGATATTTCTCCTGGCAATCTTGATTCCAGCTTGTGCTTCTTCCAGCCCAGCGTTTCTCATGATGTACTCTGTATTTAAGTTAAATAAGCAGGGTGACAATATACAGCCTTGACGTACTCCTTTTCCTATTTGGAACCAGGCTGTTGTTGCATGTCCAGTTCTAACTGTTGCTTCCTCTATTTCTCTAATCTATGTTAATAAGATTATCTTTAAAATTAAACGTAAGCATAAAACTTTTTTATTCATTCCTGAAATAGACATTTACAATTTTCCAACTAATTGAATTCTTGGCTGCTTAAAACTTATGGTAGCAATGGTTTGGGGGATTTTGTTTTGCTTGCTTTAATTGCTTTGATATTAAGATTACCCCTGTGATAGAGGGTGGGATAAACCTCACCTTCTCTTACCGACGTCTAAGTAGAGCTGCTGCTGCTGCTAAGTCGCTTCAGTCGTGTCCGACTCTGTGCGACCCCATAGATGGCAGCCCACCAGGCTCCCCCGTCCCTGGGATTCTCCAGGCAAGAACACTGGAGTGGGTTGCCATTTCCTTCTCCAAGCTCTAAGTAGAGCAGGAGACAATATATCTAAAATTTCATCTTTCTATTTACTGCTAAATTCTGATGAATATTAGGAAATCCTTTTATCAATATATTTAATTTCTTCATTTTAATAGGACCATATCAGGAAAATTATATGTAGTTATCATGAGGATCAACTTTACTTTTACCCTGCCAGACATGTTTATCCATACATATTCATGTTTCTCTCTCATCTAGACCTTCTAATGTTTGGTGTCATATTTAAAAAGTAGATGACTTGACTCACCATCAGCATCTGGTATTTCTTAAGAAAATTTTTCGTCAATGATTATTCATTAGGCTTTCCATGTCTTCATTTTAGTCTGCAAAGTATTCAGATGTTCTTATCCTTTGTGTGTGCCAAGGACTTTCTGGTAGACAGAATCATGAATGACCCCACCCTACTGAAAAGATGTTCATATCTGAAAATCCTGAACCTGTGAATATGTTAATTTAGGTGGCAAAGGAGACTTGGCAAATGTGATTACATTAAGAACTTTAAAACAGTGAGATTATCCTGGCTTATCCAACTGAAACCAATCTAATCACATAGATCCTTAAAAGCAAGCATCTTTTCTGGCTGAGATCAGAATTAGAGGGAAATGTGACTATGAACAAATGGTCCGAAAGGTACAACACTGCTGTCCTTGAAGATGGATTAATGGAACCATGTACCAAAATATATGGGTATCTTCCAGAAGCTGGAGGAGTCCAGGGAAGGGAGTCTGAAATAGAATCACCAGAAAAGTGCACAGCTCTGCCAGCACTTTGGTTGTGGCCCAGTATTCTGACCTATAGAACTGTAATATAATAAATTTGTGTTGTTTTTTCAGTCCCAAACTTTGTGACAATTTCTTAGAGTATCTATAGCAAAATAATAGAGACTTTTCTTAGTAAGTATGGTAAAGCTGTAAAATACATAACATAATACTTCGTACATCTAACTTCTTATAATACTTTAAAACATGTAACATGAAACTTCTTATAATACTTTAAATATGTAACATAAAATAAACAGATATAAAAAGGAAACCAAAATATGAAAAACCAGCTACCAAATATTTTGAAAGACACATTTGTGATAAAGTGATACATACATATATAAATGTATATAGTATACATATATATAGTATACATATTAATATATTTATGCATGTATATCCAATTATTCATAGTCATTTATATGAGTACAAATCATGTTCTCAATATCCAAAGCACTTGTAGTACAGTGTGAAATACACTATTTCTACTGGTCATGTTACAGATATGCTAATTTTACTATGATGAGTTAATTATATTCCTCACTGAGAAAAATTCTATATTTCAATTAGAAGTTAATGAAAATAAAGTGGTTTTTTTTTTTATCACACCCAAGTTTTTTGGCCCTCTGAACTTTATTCATGGATCTCTTGCTAAGAATACCTGTTTCATTGCTAAGGATCAAGAAATATTAAGTTTAAACTTCAGCAGCTTAGAAAAGAAAAAGATGACCCTGATGAAATGTGATTTTGCTTGAATTTGTGGGTGTGCTCAGTCATGTCTGACTATTTGTGACCTCCTAGACTGTAGTCCACCAGGCTGTTCTGTCCATGGAATTTTCCAGGCAAGAATACTGGAGTGGTTGGCCATTTCCCACTCCAGGGCATTTTCTGACCCAGGAACTGAACCCATGCCCCTGTGTCTCCTGCATTGGCAGGCAGATTCTTTACCACTGATGACCATGGATGAAATCTGATAAAGGATACACAAATGAGACTGACAGTCATTCTTACCAAGAGTTCTGAGCTGGTTCTTGAAGGATAGGTATGACTTTGCTTTGCTCAAGGTCTTTCTCTTAGAGTCACTAAAATTCTCATCTCTACCCAATTCTTTAGTTAAAAGTCTAGAAGATAGAAGGAGTCTCAGAAGCCTTAGCTTCATTAGGCTGTGAGAATTTGTATCTGATCATGTTCATCCAATTAGGATTGTTCTGGGTATGGAATAGATGGTAATTTTAAGACTCAGTACAGCTATCATTCAAACTAATTCCTAACAGATAAATCCTGCTGAACTTCTGACCCAGAATATGGAAGTTTTCTTCTCCTAATTTCCGAGAGAGTGAAGGAGTTTTACAGTCATTCTACTCAGAGGTTTTTTCTCTGGTCCCTTACCACGTGTAACTTAAGTTTTGTCAAATCTCTTAAAGGAAAGTTCAGTCAAGGATTTATCCTTCCTCTAATGATCTTTGTGTCTAAGTGACAAAAACTTAGAACTTTAAGAAGGACTACTTAAAAATTCTTCTCTTCCCAGTCTTTTATGTGAACTCTGAAACACAGTAAATGTCTCATTGTCAGAACCTACCACACATTCAAAGCCCCTCCTGTTTCCATTGCATCACAGCAACCCAGCATGACCCCTAAAAGCTTGGCTGGTTTCTCCTTCTCACAGTCAGGTTCTTCTGCCAAGGACAAGCCTAATCCCTTATACTTTAACTGGGCTTAAACATATATATATATATATATATATATATATATATATATATATATATATACCTAGAGAAGAAAATACCTGAGGTTTACTCATCTAAGAAGGGCCCTTTTTTTGTGTGAAAATTTAGGAGCTCTTGCTCCTAAAACTTTCCAATCCCCTAAAACTATAATCTGTGTGATTATTCATCAGTTTCTGGTTTCACAGTGAGACTGTTGGTCTTGGTCTGCCATGACCTATGACATCTTAGGCAGAGGGCAGGTCTCCCTGCTATGTCCTCTCTAAAGGTGTGCCTTTCTTTCAGGGCTGAACTTTGCCTAATTGTAAATCTGGAGCCTTTGAAAGCATTTTTTAAAGTAAGCTTTATGTGACACTTAGGTAACAACTCCCAAGGAACACAGTGCTGATTTAGGTGATCCTGATATCTCCTGAAAGCAGGTCCTATCCGCAAGTAGATTAGCACTGCAAATGCCTATGAGGATACTTTTATGTTTATAAGAGATTATCAGTGGGACTCCTTTCCTAGCACATTTTTGGCCACATCTGGGACATTTTTATGTAGATTGCATATAGTGTATTCTTGAACAATGTGTATCTAATAATTTGATTTTTTTTTCATTAATATCTTTTCCAATTCAGAGACCATTCATTTGTCAGCTGCTTTAATGCACTAAAATTTTACAGTTTATTTGTTTATTTATTTCAGATCTTATCAACTTTATTTCTGGCTATGGGTTAGTTGCACTTCCCTCATAGCTCAGGTGGTAAAGAATCCACCTGCAATACAGGAGACCTTAGATCGATTCCTGGGTTGGAAAGATCTGCTGGAGAAGGGATAGGCTACCGACTCCAATATTCTGGCCTGGAGAAATCTAAGGACTATATAGTCACAAAGAATCGGACACGACTGAGCAACTTTCACTTCACTTCACTTCATGGGTTAGTTGCTTTCTTAGCTTAAATGTATTTATATGACTCTTCTCTCAAAGTAAAATTTATTAAAGCTCTTAGAGTCAAGTTATTGAGCTCCCTGAAGTCTATCTGCTCTGCTATGTTATAGCATACTATCCTGTTTAGATAAGAGTTTGTATTGGATGTTCAGTGTTTTTATTTGAATTATTCTATATAAAAGGATGATTCTCTTCATTAGAGAGTCCTTTAAATGGTAAGTAATCAGTACTTGACAATGACTGTTTTTTAGCATTTGAAGTCATTGTAGTGGCAGAAAAAAATATTTAACTTTAGTACACTTGGATTATGCCATATTATCAAGGGATATGATTTTGTCTTTGCCTACAAAAGGTTTTGGCAGATAGAATTGGAACTTAGTAATAAGGTTTGGTTAACATGCATGAAAATTAATATTCAGATCATTTGAAGCAAAATCACCAGGTAAAGTCCATACAGGGTCTAGATAGAGAACCTAAATTAATGACAAGGCCAAATAAAATGTCAGAAAGATAGCATTGATTGTTGGGGACCATGGAAAACTATTGCATCTGTAATCTCTTTTACTGGGCACAGCATCATTAGAGTTTCAGTATATTGTATCTATCTAGAAATGCAGATCAAATGTTAAAGACCCTCAGATTTTTCTAAAGAAGACATATTTTTGTGTGATATCTCCTGATTATTTTTAAAGAAATGGCTCAATTAACACACACACACATAAACACATACAACTCATTGAGTACTAGCTTCTGTTTTAAAACAATTATCTGTATTGCTACTGCTGCTAAGTCGCTTCAGTCGTGTCCGACTCTGTGCAACCCCATAGATGGCAGCCCACCAGGCTCCCCCGTCCCTGGGATTCTCCAGGCAAGAACACTGGAGTGGGTTGCCATTTCCTCCTCCAATGCATGAAAGTGAAAAGTGAAAGTGAAATTGCTCAGTCGTGTCCGACTCTTAGTGACCCCGTGGACTGCAGCCTACCAGGGTCCTCCATCCATGGGATTTTCCAGGCAAGAGTACTGGAGTGGGGTGCCATTGGCTTCTCCAATTATCTGTATTAAATTAGACTTAATCAGAACAAGCAGATCCAGTACAGTTGAAAATTTGTTCTACTATATGTGCATTTATAATTTATTAAAATTTTTAAGGCCCAAAACATTATAATTCTGAATGAGTTTTTAGTTTTAATCACAATTTTTTGTCATATTATAAGTAATTTAACTTCCTAGACCCTCGTATCTTCAGCCTGATCCTATTCACTCATCCTGTCCATGTTTATTGAATAAATTCTATGTGGGTTTACATGACAAGGATACTTTATAAACAAGGAGAGAAGTCCTACCTTTAGTAGTATTTACATGTGAGCTTGATCATTAAAATACAGGTCTATATATGCTATATAATTAAAGTAACTTTTTTTCACTTGAAACATTTCTTCAACATGAAAAGATCTTCAAAGTCACTAGTGTTATGCTTAAGAGTTTCTGATGAAGCTGTAGTGTTAAAGTAAAAAATTAGAAAATACTTTGTGACTTTAATATTGCCCTATTTTGGTTAATTTGTGCCTACATTGTAAAAAAGTGTGTTCATCACTCAGTTATGTCAGCTCTTTGCAACCCCATGGATGGTACAGAGACCTTAACCCCCTGGATTGTACAGAGATCTTCTTAAACATAGTTTCTTACACATTGGCTGAAGATTATTTCTCTTAATATAATAAAATGATGCATCTCTGGAGAATTAAGACATGTGATCTGTTGAAATAAATGTTTTAAAGAGATAAAGACAAACTAACATCATTTACTTCCTGTCTTCCCAGTGTGTAAATTTTCAGTTAATCTCTAATAGAGTTTAGACAAGCAAAATATCAGGATATGGGCTCTTATTGGTCTTTATAGTTGTTCCCCGCCCCCCCATAAGAAAGTAATCGGGTCACTGTTCTCTATGTCCATGTGCTCTCTGCTTTTGGGTAATGGCCCTGTTATTTCAGAGCAGAGCAGTCAGGCTCAAAAATTCCGTCTGTCTTAATAACACAAAGCCATCTTCCATACAAATGGGTGTGCTTTAGGATTAGTTTTTCTGGCTAGTGGTTTGTTCCAAGGCAAAAACACTTGGCACAAGTTAGAGAGGATATTGTTTTCAATGGAGAGAAAAATAAAGGTTGAGCCTGTCACTGTCTTTTATATAATGTTTGGTATAGTGTTGAATGGCTTACAGTTGATGGGCCTTCATGAGCTACAAAACTTGGACAAGTTAACACAGGAAAGACAGGTCCACTCTGTGATTCTAGTCAGCTGTGAGTTAACGACAAGGGAATCGGGATGTGATTAAGGTGCTTTGATGTTCTTTTGTTGAATCTGCCTATTTTGCCTTGTGAATCCTTGTATGTATCTCATTTTTTGAACCCAAGACCACCTATATATTTTATAGGCTCAGTGTGAAATGTAGGACTCCATGTTCAAAATCATTAGCAATTTTAAAATGACAACAACAGTCAAGCCAAACTGAGGATCAATTTAAGAACAGGATCTGTGCAGCTGCAACATCATATGCCCATGAAGCTGACCATGCTAAAAAGATATGGTATTTATTTATAAAATCATATTTACAACTGTGTGTACCTATTCTTAGCTAGAATTATGAGGCTCATATTGAATGTTGATATATTTTGTAAATTATGAAGAATAAATAAGATAGTATAAAGAGTTGCCAAGTTTTACTAGATAATCCAATGTTGTATATTTCCTTATCTGTGAATACTAGATTATCTTCAGTACTTTCTTCTAGATCACAGTCTCACAAAAATTGATTAACAAGTAATCACTATATATTCTGTAACAGATTTTTTCTTGTAGCACAACTGTATTTGGAAACATACAAGGACTGTTGTGAGTGTGTATCTAAAGGGGAAAAAAACAGATGTGAATCAGAGATATACACTTGCAATAGTGAATGAAAAGCTCATATCATGGGAAATATTAAGTGAGAAGATTACGGGATGAATGAGTGAGTACTAACAGGCTGGCTGATGAGCTTGTTTCACAAGATTAAAAGAGGCTATGACCAACCTAGATAGCATATTCAAAAGCAGAGACATTACTTTGCCAAACAAAGGTTTGTCTAGTCAAGGCTATGGTTTTTCCAGTGGTCATGTGAGAGTTGGACTGTGAAGAAGGCTGAGCGCCAAAGAATTGATGCTTTTGAACTGTGGTGTTGGAGAAGACTCTTGAGAGTCCCTTGGACTGCAAGGAGATCCAACCAGTCCATTCTGAAGGAGATCACCCCTGGGATTTCTTTGGAGGGAATGATGCTAAAGCTGAAACTCCAGTACTTTGGCCACCTCATGCGAAGAGTTGACTCATTGGAAAAGACTATGATGCTGGGAGGGATTGGGAGCAGGAGGAGAAGGGAACGACAGAGGATGAGATGGCTGGATGGCATCACTGACTCGATGGACGTGAGTCTGGGTGAACTCCGGGAGTTGGTGATGGACAGGGAGGCCAGGCATGCTGCGATTCATGGGGTCGCAAAGAGTCGAACATGAGTGAGCGACTGATCTGATCTGATCTGATCTGAACAGTAAATAAATGCTGCTGCTGCTACTGCTGCTAAGTCGCTTCAGTCGTGTCCGACTCTGTGAGACCCCATAGATGGCAGCCCACCAGGCTCCCCCTTCCCTGGGATTCTCCAGGCAAGAACACTGGAGTATGTTGCCATCTCCTTCTCCAATACATGAAAATGAAAAGGGAAAGTGAAGTCACTCAGTCATGTCCGACTCTTCAAGACCCCATGGACTGTAGCCCACCAGGCTCCTCCGTCCATGGGATTTTCCAGGCAAGACTACTGGAGTTGGGTGCCATTGCCTTCTCCATAGAGAAACAGAATTGCAGGTTGGTGGCTCAGAGGTTAAGGTGTCTGCCTGCAATGCAGGAGACCTGGGTTCGATGCCTGGGTTGGGAAGATACCCTGGAGAAGGAAATGGCAACCCACTCCAGTATTCTTGCCTGGAGAATCCCATAGACGGAGGAGCCTGGAGGGCTACAGTCCACGGGGTCGCAAAGAGTCGGACACGACTGAGCGACTTCTGTTCACTTCAGAGAAACAGAATAAACAGAGAATTGTACCAAAATTACTTTTGATTTGCTGTGATATATTTTACCATTCTGAAATAATGCTACGTCCTAAAATGAGATGATATGGTCTGAGAAAAAGAGAGAACTGGAAGAGAATCAAACTGTAAATAAGATAAATGTGACAACATTTTTCTTTTACTATTTTGTTAGTATGTTTTTCCTCCTGTTTTTAATGTTTTTAACTACCTAGGGTATAGGAAAGTTAAGCCTTTGAATCACTGAAATTAAAACAAAAAATAGAAGTATTTTTTTTCAATCTATCCATTTTTTTAATTTATTTATTTTAATTGGAGGCTAATTACTTTACAATACTGTATTGGTTTTGCCACATTGACATGAATCTGCCACGGGTGTACATGCGTTCCCCATCCTGAACCCCCCTCCCACCTCCCTCCCCATACCATCCCTCTGGGTTATCCCAGTGCACCAGCCCTGAGCATCTTGTATCATGCATCGAACCTGGACTGGTGATTCATTTCACATATGATAATATACATGTTTCAAAGCCATTCTCCCAAATCATCCCACCGTCGCCCTCTCCCACAGAGTCCAAAAGACTGTTCTATACATCTGTGTCTCTTTTGCTGTCTCGCATACAGGGTTATGATTACCATCTTTCTAAATTCCATATATATGCGTTAGTATACTGTATTGGTGTTTTTCTTTCTGGCTTACTTCACTCTGTATAATAGGCTCCAGTTTCATCCACTTCATTAGAACTGATTCAACTGTATTCTTTTTAATGGCTGAGTAATACTCCATTGTGCATATGTATCACAGCTTTCTTATCCATTCATCTGCTGATGGGCATCTAGGTTGCTTCCATGTCCTGGCTATTACAAACAGTGCTGCAATGAACATTGGGGTACACATGTTTCTTTCAGTTCTGGTTTCCTCGGTGTGTAAATGCCCAGCAGTGGGATTGCTGGGTCGTATGGCAATTCTATTTCCAGTTTTTTAAGGAATCTCCACACTGTTATCCATAGTGGTTGTACTAGTTTGCATTCCTACCAACAGTGTAAGAGGGTTCCCTTTTCTCCACACCCTCTCCAGCATTTATTGCTTGTAGACTTTTGGATTGCAGCCATTCTGACTGGCATGAAATGGTACCTCATTGTGGTTTTGATTTGCATTTCTCTGATAATGAGTGATGTTGAGCATCTTTTCATGTGTTTGTTAGCCATCTGTATGTCTTCTTTGGAGAAATGTCTGTTTAGTTCTTTGGCCCATTTTTTGATTGGGTTGTTTATTTTTCTGGAATTGAGCTGCAGGAGATGCTTGTATATTTTTGAGATTAAATCTTTGTCAGTTGCTTCATTTGCTATTATTTTTTCCCATTCTGAAGGCTCTTTTCACCTTGCTTATAGTTTCCTTTGTTATGCAGAAGCTTTTAAGTTTAATTAGGTCCCATTTGTTTATTTTTGCTTTTATTTCCAATATTCTGGGAGGTGGGTCATAGAGGATCCTGCTGTGGTTTATGTTGGAGTGTTTTGCCTATGTCCTCCTCAAGTAGTTCTATAGTTTCTGGTCTTATGTTTAGATCTTTAATCCATTTTGAGTTTATTTTTGTGTATGGTGTTAGAAAGTGTTCTAGTTTCATTCTTTTACAAGTGGTTGACCAGTTTTCCCAGCACCACTTGTTAAAGAGATTGTCTTTTCTCCATTGCATATTCTTGCCTCCTTTGTCAAAGATAAGGTGTCCATAGGTGTGTGGATTTATCTCTGGGCTTTCTATTTTGTTCCATGATCTGTATTTCTATCTTTGTGCCAGTACCATACTGTCTTGATGACAGTGGCTTTGTAGTACAGCCTGAAGTCTGGCATGTTGATTCCTCCAGTTTCATTCTTTTTTCTCAAGATTGCTTTGGCTATTTGAGGTTTTTTGTATTTCCATACAAATTGTGAAATTATTTGTTCTAGCTCTGTGAAGAATAGTGTTGGTAGCTTGATGGAGATTGCATTGAATCTATAGATTGCTTTGGGTAGTATACTCATTTTCACTATATTAATTTTCTGGTCTGTGAACATGGTATATTTCTCCATCTGTTAGTGTCCTCTTTGATTTCTTTCACCAGTGTTTTATAGTTTTCTATATATAGGTGTTTTGTTTCTTTAGGTAGATATATTCCTAAGTATTTTATTCTTTTCATTGCAATGGTGAATGGAATTGTTTCCTTAATTTCTCTTTCTATCTTCTCATTATTAGTGTATAGGAATGCAAGAGATGACAATATGTAAGACAAATGCTAACAAGAATGAAAGGGGAAATTAACAATAACACAATAATAGTGGGAGTCTTGAATAACCCTCTCACACCTATGGATAGATCAACTAAACAGAAAATTACCAAGGAAATACAAACTTTAAATGATACAGTAGACCAGTTAGACCTAATTGATATCTATAGGACATTTCACCCCAAAACAATGAATTTCATCTTTTTTTCAAATGTACACGGAACCTTCTCCAGGATAGATCACATCCTGGGCCATAAATCTGCTGCTGCTGCTGCTGCTAAGTCGCTTCAGTCGTGTCCGACTCTGTGCGACCCCATAGACAGCAGCCCACCAGGCTCCGCCCTCTCTGGGATTCTCTAGGCAAGAATACTGGAGTGGGTTGCCATTTCCTCCTCCAGTGCATGAAAGTGAAAAGTGAAAGTGAAGTCGCTCAGTCGTGTCCGACTCTTAGCGACCCCATGGACTGCAGCCCACCAGGTTCCTCCGTCCATGGGATTTTCCAGGCAAGAGTACTGGAGTGGGGTGCCATCGCCTTCTCCAGGACCATAAATCTAGCCTTGGTAAACTCAAAAAAATTGAAATCATTCCAAGCATCTTTTCTCACCACAATGCAGTAAGATTAGATCTCAATTACAGGAGAAAAACTATTAAAAATTCCAACATATGGAGGCTGAACAACACGCTGCTGAATAATCAACAAATCATAGAAGAAATCAAAAATGAAAACAAAATATGCATAGAAAAGAATGAAAATGAAAACACAACAACCCAAAACCTGTGGGACACTGTAAAAGCAGTGCTAAGGGGAAGGTTCATAGCAATACAGGCATACCTCAAGAAACAAGAAAAAAGTCAAATAAATAACCTAACTCTACACCTAAAGCAACTAGAAAAGGAAGAAATGAAGAACCCCAGGGTTAGTAGAAGGAAATAAATCTTAAAAATTAGGGCAGAAATAAATGCAAAAGAAACAAAAGAGACAATAGCAAAAAGCAACAAAGCCAAAAGCTGGTTCTTTGAGAGGATAAATAAAACTGACAACCCACTAGCCAGACTCATCAAGAAACAAAGGGAGAAAAATCAAATCAATAGAATTAGAAATGAAAATGGAGAGATCACAACAGACAACACAGAAATACAAAGGATCATAAGAGACTACTATCACCAATTATATGCCAATAAAATGGACAACGTGGAAGAAATGGACAAATTCTTAGAAAAGTACAACTTTCCAAAACTGAACCAGGAAGAAACAGAAAATCTTAACAGATCCATCACAAGCATGGAAATTGAAATTAATCAGACATCTTCCAGCAAACAAAAACCCAGGTCCAGACGGCTTCACAGATGAATTCTACCAGAAATTTAGAGAAGAGCTAACACCTACCCTACTTAAAATCTTCCAGAAAATTGCAGAGGAAGGTAAACTTCCAAACTCATTCTATGAGGCCACCATCACCCTAATACCAAAACCTGACAAAGATGCCACAAAAAAAGAAAACTACAAGTCAATATCACTGATGAACATAGATACAAAAATCCTTAACAAAATTCTAGCAATCAGAATCCAACAACACATTAAAAAGATCATACATCATGACCAAGTGGGCTTTATCCCAGGGATGCAAGGATTCTTCAATATCCTCAAATCAATCAATGTAATACACTGCATTAACAAATTGAAAAATAAAAACCATATGATTATCTCAATAGATGCAGAGAAAGCCTTTGACAAAATTCAACATCCATTTATGATAAAAACCCTCCAGAAAGCAGGAATAGAAGGCACATACCTCAACATAATAAAAGTTGTATATAACAAACCCACAGCAAACATTATTGTCAATGGTGAAAAATTGAAAGCATTTCCCCTAAAGTCAGGAACAAGACAAGGGTGCCCGCTCTCACCACTACTATTCAACATAGTTTTGGAAGTTTTGGCCACAGCAATCAGAGCAGAAAAAGAAATAAAAGGAATCCAAATTGGAAAAGAAGAAGTAAAACTATCAACTGTTTGCAGTTGACATGATCCTCTACATAGAAAACCCTAAAGACTCCACCAGAAAATTACTAGAGCTAATCAATGAACATAGTAGAGTTGCACGATATAAAATCAACACACAGAAATCTCTTGCACTCCTATCTATCCATTTTTATACATGCTTTCTTTATAACTGACTAAATATCTGATAACTACATTCCAAAACCTTTAGGTTTCTCCCAAGTATTCCAACAGTAAACTTATTCCTACTTGCCATCTTTTCATTGTTTATTGGATTTTCCAAACTGCCACGTAAGTAAGCTTTACAGTATCCAGGTCTGTTCAAACCAGACATAATTTAAAGTTTGTTTTACTAGCCTACAGAGAAATTAAAATTATCATTAAGATTATCTACAGCTTACCTTTTCTTCATCTTTCAGTATTTTCACTCAATCACTTCACGTCCCAGTCATACAAAACTACTCACAATTCCACAAACATTTCATGTAACTTCTAGTCCCCAGACATTTGATTAATATACCTCTGCTTAGAATGTTATATTCCACTTCACCATTCAGCAACTACCTTTACTCTAAAGAGTACATAAATATCATCTCCTTTTTAGATACTTCCTTGATGAGTTTTGAAGAAGAGTGAGTCCTGTGGTTTTCATGATAATTGTACTAATATCATCTGTTACTAGTCAACTTTGCTGTGGAAACAAACCGCCCTATACTTTTTTCTTTAAAAAAAAAGAAAACCAGTTTCCGTTCTTGCTCATATTTTGTGAGGGTTGTGAATTGTCTGCAACTCTGCATCAGGCAGCAGTCTGTTACAGACCTACCCTCCTTGTTTTCTTCCTTTAGATTTCAGGGAGGTTGTTTTTTTTTTTCCCCCCATAAAGAGATTAGAAAATGTCCATTAATGAAAAATTAGAGTTAGTTTAACTTTAGAAAAGAAATAGTCAGTAGAGTCCTTTCTGAATGGGTGACTTGTAAAGCCAATATCTGAGGAACAAGGATGAGCCATCTTTATGAATATGGATGAAAAAAACATTTCAGGCAGAGATAATAATGATAACAAATATAAGAGTTCTAAGACAGGAACCAGCCTGGACTGCATCACTGGAGAGGAACAGAATGAGAAGAGTGAGAGATGAAGTAGAACAGGTTATTAAGGGTCATCCTCTCCCTCCCTCCCTCCCTCTCTCTCCCTCTTAAAATCAGAATAAGGATTTTGTGTGTTATACTAATTGTGATAGAAAGGCATTGGATAGTTTTAAGCCAGTGTGATGAATGTGATGTATGTTTAAAGAATATGTTCTATATGTTACAGGAATACTGGCTGCTAGGTAGTAAATGCATTATGATGAGGCAAGAGAAAGGCAAACATGTAGAGGCAGGAGGAAAGCAGTTAGTAAGCTGTTGCAATTGTCCAGGCAAGAGGTGAAAGTGAAGTGAAAGTCGCCCAGTCGTGTCTGACTCTTTGCGACCCCACGGACTATACAGTCCATGGAATTCTCCAGGCCAGAATACTGGAGTGGGTAGCCTTTCCCTTCTCCAGGGGATCTTCCCAACCCAGGGATCGAACCCAGGTCTCCTGCATTGCAGGTGGATTCTTTACCAGCTGAGCAAGAGGTAATCGTGGCTTATACTGAGGTGGTGGCAGTGGACTTAGAGTATGTGAGGAAGTGTGAACCCTTGACAAGAACAGTTCATCTTCTTCACTGAGAGAAGGGTGTTACATATATTGGTTGTGACAACATGGGGACCTTCTCTTACCAACTGCTTGTACTTTCTAAATTATGTGACAAAGCCAACAACTGAATGTCAGTCAGAGAATTTCTTCAAACTAGAAATCCTAAGAAAGAGAAACTTAACATAGTTACTTTGGGGAGAAAGAAAAACAATTTCAGGGAAGTGTACCAGAACTGCCAGGCAGTGTTCAAGACTCATCTGAGGTTTGTCACCAAGGATCTGCCATGAAATAAATCAATGTGGTTTTGTGTCTTTCATCATCAAAGTTTAGTTTTCCTAAAACTGATAATCCCAGGCTTGTATATAAAAGAGGAAGGAAAGGTGAGAGGGTTAGAAATATTTACAGAGGAAGGGATTAAGGGAGGTGAATAACAGTGAGGTGCTTTTATCCATTCAGGTTACTATAATAAAAATACCATAAACTGGATGGCTTACAAACAGAAAATGTTAGTTTTCCAGAGTTCTGCTGTCTGAGAAGTCCAAGATCATGGAGCTGGCAGATTCAGTGTTGGGTGAAAAAACCGTGTTCCTCACTGGCTGCCATCTTCCCATCATAGCCTCACATGGTAGAAGAGGGCAAGAGAGCTTTCTTGGGCTTCTTTCATAATGGCAATAATCCCACTCATGACTGCTCTGACTTCATGAGCTAATCACCTTCCAAAGGCTCCATTTCCTCATACTGTTAATTTGGGCATTAAGAGTTCAACACATGAGTTTTTGAAAGGATACAAACATTTAATATATGGCAAAAGGAAAGGATAGGATTAATTGATTGGCCATCTCAATGGAATTTTTAAAAAGTTGAAAAAAATGCTATACCAGTGAGCTATAAAACTAGGAAATATAGGTCACAGTGTTGAAGGTATAAATTTGAGATTTTTCTAGTAGTCACGCTATTGGGTAAACCATCAGTCAGTGAGGAGAAGTAGCCAGAGGGTAAGAAGGTGAAAGTGACCATGAGGCAACGCAGATGGTTAAATCTCACAGCATTGGCTTTAAAAAAGCTAAGAGAAAAGAGTTTGGAAACAAATTTGAAGTCGGAGAAGGAAGGCAAGAGAGCATTGACTCTCTCATCCAGACCCTGAGGCACAGGGAGTTTAAGGAAAGAAATGATCATCCCTATAAAGAACTGCATGGAAAATAGTAACATTAGGATAATGTTTAAGAAAATAGGGGCTATTGATGATTATAGGTCATAAACTCAATATAATAGTGGAAATGTTCAGAAGGGAGAAAAATATCTCTGAATAACTGAATCAATGAAGTCAATGCCTAAATAATCCTGAGGGTAGTATTATGGCACTGATACTTCAAAAGATTTAAATAAAGAAGGATTTGAATGTTTGACAGGAATTAGGGACCTGTGGAATCATAGGAGGTAAAACATCTTTCTAAGGTTCCTAATCTGTAGGTTTATAGAACTGACAAAGATTTAGATTTTTTTTTTTACCCGTTATTTTGGAGAACTCATTTGGTTCTATAACAGTTGATTATATGTCTGATTTTTCCAAATGTGAAGTTTAGGATGTTTCTTAAAGGGATCTTATGGGTTGGGTCATTCTGTATATTTTCCAGTAAGAATTTCTATTAATTATGTGTTTTTAAATTAATATGCTCTAATTAATGCACCTATCCTTCTTGAATGACTGAATAAAAATTATTTAAGATGGCAGAAATCTTTTATACATCCCAGGGCTTTGCTGTAACTTTCATGATGTCTGAACACAGACTTATTTAAAAGTAAGTCAAGCAGTCAAAACCAGTAAGACAGCTGGGTCTACTAAACACTTGCATTTGCATTTCAATAATTCTTAATATCTAAAACACAGTGTTTCAACAAATTCCAGATGGTTTACAATCTGTTTTTCTTGTTGAATTATTTTTTTTTAATTTGGAAATATTTTAAACATATAAAGATGCATAAAAAATAACATAAAATAGACATGTGATTGGTTTCTCCCTAGATTTAACAGTTATTAACATTTTGCCCTACTCGCTTCAGAGGCTTCTCTTCTTAATAAGGTATTAAAGATAGAGCTAAATACTCCCTATTCGTTTTCCCCAGCCTTACTAATATGTGATTGACAATAGCATTGTGTAATCTTCAGGTCTGTAATGATTCACTACACATGTTTTCTTTTAAATGTTTAGCACAATAAGGTTAGCACATCTTTCATCTCACATAAGTACATTTTCACTGTTGCCATGATGAGAATATTAAAACTTTATTCTCATAGCAATTTTAATTATACAATATAGTATTATTAATGATAGTCACTATGCTGTAACTTACATCCCTGAAATTGTATTCATTTTATAACTGAATGTATTGATAGACCAAAATCTCCCATTGCCCTAAACCTCAACCCCTGCCAACTACTGTTATTCTCTCTATTTTTACTAGTTTGACATTTTTAGATTCCACATATAAGTGAAATTATACAGTATTTGTCTTTCTCTGATCGACTTATTTCGCTGTTTTTCCACGGTTTCCTTCCTTTGTTCCTGTGCCAAACTCTCTGTGAGGTCCTGGAACTTTAGAAATATCCAAGTTGTAGTCTCAGCCCTGAATGTGCTGCACAGGGTGTCACTCTGCAGGAATGCAAGAATCAGGCTCATTTGGTTTTAATTGCCTAATCTAACTTCTTATGTTTACTAAGGAGTTACAGCGGTGTCATTTCTCACCCCCACTGCTATTTTCAGTTAGCTATTATTCTTTTTGAAATCTTTACGAAATCAATAGACCTTTCTGAAGGGCCATTCTTCTTGGTATGAAAACAAATGCATCTCCATTCCTCTTGAAAATGTTAAGATTTATCTCTAGAAAGTTATTTTAATGTGCTAGAGAGATCTTTTAAATCAGAAACTATTGGATTTTTCATTCCAAATATTTTACTTGTTAAGCAAAGCAATTCCACAAAAATTTCAGAGGGAAAAAAAAAGAAGTTACAGTTTTATGAGTTGCTTAATTCCAGGTCCAAAATCATAAAATCATAAATGCAGTGGCAGGAAAGTACTTCACATTGTTCACAGGTATTAACAGATGTGATGGATAAGACCATCCTTTTTTCATGTGATCAACCATTGTTGTTGTTTAGTCACTAAGTCGTGTCCAACTCTTTGTGACCCCATGGACTATAGCCTTCCAGGCTCCTCTGTCCATGGGATTTCCCTAAAGGAATACTGGAGTGGGTTGCCATTTCCTTCACCAGGGGATTTTCCCAACCCAGGGATTGAACCCACATCTCCTGCATTGCAGGCAGATTCTAAACCACCGAGCCACCAGGGAAGCCAGTTATCAACCATAGTTTGCACATATTTTCCCCTCAAAGCTAATTTTGTATGCACAAGCAAGCATAAGCAAAAGATTCTCTCACAAGTAACTTTATCTGGACGTGAATAGAAATATTTGGATTGCCTTGGTTTCCCATCTAACTTCCTTAAACTTACCGATATTGGATTTCAGCTTTCTCTTTCACTCCATTCTCCAAGGCAGTATATTTATATTTATATAAATATACAATCTTTATATTTAAGATGAATGTTAAACATTAATTTCCCTCATGACAAGCTCTCTTGATACTGCAAGGTTTCTGTTTCACTTTATTATCTCCTTCCTCTCCTTTACCTCCAAGTGTTCTCTCTACTTTGGGTGTTTTCCTCTGTTCATACCAATCCTCAAGTTTTGCCTTCCTCAGCCAAAAATATAAAAATGATCTGTTTTGAATCTGTACCCTTCTCCCTCTGTCATCATCACCTTTGTTCTCTTTCTCTTGCCAGTCATGCCTACACTTTAAATTTCTAGTAATCCCCACCCCTTCCCCAACATTCCACAGCCCACTTGGTGCTTTATGCAAGCTACTCTATTGAACCAAATCGTTTTCATTGTGTCAACAAAGGCATTTTGTTGTTTTCAGTTGCCCAGTCTTGCCCGACTCTTTGCAACCCCATGGACTGCAGCAAGCCAGGCCTCTCTGTCCCTCACCATTTCCAGGAGTTTGCCCAAGTTCATGTTCATTGTACCAGTGATGTTGTCCAGCCATCTCATCCTCTGACGACCTCTTCTCCCTCTGCCCTGGATCTTTCCCAGCATGAGGGACTTTTCCAATGAGTCATCTGTGTACGTCAGATGACCAAAATACTGGAGCTTCAGCATCAGTCCTTCCATTGAATATTCAAGGTTGAGCTCTCTTAAAATTGACGGATTTGATCTCCTTGCTGTCCAATGGACTCTCAGGAGTCCCATGTACTAAGGCATCCCATGTACTAAATCCAATGAATTCTCTATAATCCTTGTCCACATTGACAGTACTGGACTCCAGTGACCAGTTTTTCTCTCCTTAAACTTACTATTCTGTTGAGTTCAATAGCATCCTTTCTTTTCCAATTTCCATTTTAATTATTCACTCTAAGCCTCTGTCATTAAATTTTCTTACTCTGCCTACCCTTGGTATCCTTCTGAGCTATTTTCCATCTTCTATGCCTTTCTCACTTCTGTTCCACTTCATAGTTTTAATTAGGATCTATGTATGCTGCTGCTAAGTCGCTTCAGTCATGTCCGTCTCTGTGCAACCCCATAGACGGCAGCCCACCAGGCTCCCCGTCCCTGGGATTCTCCAGGCAAGAACACTGGAGTGGATTGCCATTTCCTTCTCCAATGCATGAAAGTGAAAAGTGAAAGTGAAGTCCCTCAGTTGTCTCCGACTCCTAGCAACCCCATGGACTGCAGCCTACCAGGCTCCTCCATCCATGGGATTTTCCAGGCAAGAGTACTGGAGTGGGGTGCCATCACCTTCTCTGAGGATCTATGTATAAATGACTTTAAAATCTGTACATTTAGCCCTGATATTCCTCCAAGTTCTATACACATGTACTTTGTCCACAGGATATTCTCAATAGTCCAAAGACATACTCATTTCAGAAAGTTCAAGTTATCAATATACTTTCCCTTCCTTATCTTAAAATTAATTTTTCATTGTAATTCTCATATGAATGATCGACACCACCTAGCAATCCAAACTCAAGCCTGGAAATTATTATTTACTCTTTTAACCTCTTCCCTCCATACTAAAACATTTATTCATTCTGATCAATTTTGTGTCCCCAATTTTTTAAAATATATTTGTTTTTGCCATTTTCACTGCCACTTCGTTGTCACCATTGCTCTAGGATTTGTCTGTATCTCCAGTGCTGCTTGTTTTAACATATCACAATTTTGTGTTTAAGTGCCTTTATCACTTTACCTTCCTTGACCCTTTCGAGCTATCATCAAAGACTTATTTCTCTAGTCCCTGGAGAACTTCCTCTATGTTTTCCATAACAAATATTGCTAAAGTCTTGTACTTATTGACAGAATCGTCTCCTTTTTATGATGTAATAACAAATCATAATCTAAAATACATGTTAATAACAAATATTGCTAAAGTCTTGTACTTATTGACAGAATCTTCTCCTTTTTATGATGTAATAACAAATCATAATTTAAAATACATGTTAAGTTACATGTTACATAAAGACCTATGCTAAATTGCTCAGCCTTTTGCCTTGAGCTGTGTTGTGCCTGGTTTTGCCCGACTCTTTGTGGCCCCGTGGGCTGTAAGCCCACCAGGCTTCTCTGCCCATGGAATTTTCCAGACAAGAATACTGGAGTGGATTGCCATTCCCTATTCCAGAGTATTTTCCTGGCTCGGAGATCGAACCCGAACCTCTTGTGCCTCATGCATTGGCAGGCAGATTCATAACCACTAATACCACCTGGGAAGCCCCTCAAAGACCTATAAGATATAAATACACATGAAATTGCAAGATTTTAAAAAATCTTATATTCAGACCTGCTAAATTCACAATTCTAATTACCACTGCATTAATATTTGGGAAATTTATTTCTATTCAGCTTTTTTAGGTAGAATTAAAGAATGGTTTGGAATTTTAATTGCTTTCTACCTAAGAAATAGGTCTCCCTGATCATGTTTCTGGGTACATATTGACATTGCTTCCACAAAGGGTGTAGCAATAGAGTGACAGGAGAACTGCCACCCATTGCAGAAGACGAATCTTCTGCTGGTTTCTGAGATGTATATTCTTGGGAACAAAGGGCTGTTGCTCTGACACAGACAATCCCATATTATCATTTATTCAGAAAAATACTATCCACGGCAGGAAGAAACTAGAAAGAACTAATTACAGTTGTGAGGCCACATTCTAGAGACAATTAGCACATCACAGAGCGCGGGGGTCGGGGGGGCGTATATTGTACCTCAAATGCCTGATGGGGTAACGTGAGAAGCCTTGCATTTGAGAAATGCTTGAGAAAAGTTTGAGAAAGGTAAAGTAAAGTTTATCTTTTCATTACCTGTATTATCTCGAAGGTAAAGTTTAATAAAATGGCAGAAGTCTTAAGAGTTATAAATGGTCACTTAAAGTGGCCTTTCTTTAAAAGAAATCTTAATAACAACAAAAAAAGGAAACATGAATATAAGAAAGGAAAATCTTATGAGATCTTTGGATAGAAAATCTTAATATATAGTAAAAATAGAAACATGAGAAGACTCCTGCTTTATTCTAACCTAGTAATAGCACTCTTCATTTTACTGAAGTTTCAACCATAAAAGTAACAATAATATGAATTGACAATTATATATGTTATGCTGCGCTGCTAAGTCGCTTCAGTCATGTCCGACTCTGTGCAACCCCATAGACAGCAGCCCACCAGGCTCCCCCGTCCCTGGGATTCTCTAGGCAAGAACACTGGAGTGGGTTGCCATTTCCTTCTCCAATGCATGAAAGTGGAAAGTGAAAGTGAAGTCGCTCAGTTGTGTCCGACTCCTAGCGACCCCATGGACCGCAGCCTACCAAGCTCCTCCGTCCATGGGATTTTCCAGGCAAGAGTACTGGAGTGGGGTGCCATTGCCTTCTCCGATATATGTTATATAAATCACCCTTACCTTTTCTCATCATCCTCATAGCAAACCTGGAGATTAAGGTAAATAGATAATAGATAAGGCAGATATTAGTTACCTGGATTATAAGGATTTGAAGGGAGAAAGACAGCCTCAGAGAGATTGAATATTTTGGTCAAAGTCTAGTAGCTTATAAGTGATAGAACTACAACTTGATTTCAGCCCTTCTGACCCCCAATTCCATGCCCTTTTTCTTTCTATTAAGTGACAGAGCCTGACTAACAGTTACCTTCAAGGCTTTGTACTCTAAGAGAAAATTTAGCCTCATAAATATTTCTCACTCCAAGGAATAGCAAAGGTCAGCTGATTCAGTGTGTTCTGTTGATCTGACCTGTCAGCATATTACCTGAGTGCTTCCAAATCTGAGGAAGCTTGACCATAAATAAATAACATCCCAAACAAGGCTTACCCAAGAATGGCTTCTCTAGAACTCTAATGATGCTGATGCAGCCAGTTATGGAAGAGACTCCTGCTCCAATGAAATGATGTTCTTCTTTATTATTACTAAGATAAAGCTACATAAGTGATGCCTCATGGCACTAGTAGTGAAGAGATTACATGCTGATCTAAAAAAAATTCACAGCAGCTATTTCTTTTTCTTTCTTTTTTATATATGCTGCTTATTTAGTGTGTTTGTTTAATTTTTAGTTGGATGATATTATGGATGAACCACACTGAATTTGATCCTTGTTTCAAGTGCTCATTATTTTACCAGAAATCAAATGCTGAAAAATTAGTCAGTGGCAAATATTACTCTGTTTTTACCAGGGTATGTGGCCCTGAAGGGCAAGGGGAGAAACTCTAAAATCAAGAGGGGCCTCCTGGATTGTTGAATTTATTATACTAAATAGTTATATCCTACTGGTTAGTTTTCTCCAGTTTCTCTAAGAGTCTCTTCTCCTATTTCAAATGTTACCATGCAGGTGAAAATCGCTGACACTGCTGCCTTCCTTGTGAAGCGGTCCCATATTGTCCCTGCAATGAGTCATCATTCCCTGTTCTACCCCTTAACCCACACATACCATGCAGATTTTCTGTATAAGAGAATATGTTCATTATTACTTGTGTCTGCATTTTCTCTACTACATTGATTGACTGAATTATGTCTGTACCTTTATATCTTCAATACCTTCTGTGGTAATCAGTCCAGTATCATGCACTGCTGGGAGCCAGCGTGAGGAACTCTGCCCATGGCAAAGGTCATGAGGAAGGAGGCTCGGCATATGCAAAGGCGGCATCGAGCCTCAGGAGTCCCCCTGGAAATTCTCAAGCATCTAACCCCAAAACCAGAGTCTGCCTACTTTACTGCTTTGTGCTCTCACCTACACCTCTGACTTTACGGGGGGCTGTCCCCCACCACCTCTTTTGGAGAAGGAGTTAACTTACAGCTCCAGTTAATAATAATTCCTGGGCGTGACAGGAGTGTTCCAACTTACAAACTCCTCTGAAGGTTCTCTAGCCTGCCTGACAGGCCTGTCCGGCCACATGTGATTGTTCACAGCCTCCCAACCGTGAGAGGCACGAGATGCTTTAAACCTTCTAAAAACAGGTTCTTTAGAGAAGTTAGAAAACTATTAGTATAGTATAGTGGGCTGATTAAAAATTGTATTGGTGAAGGGTTTTTCATTTGTTGAGCCAATGTTTGCTGCTAAGTCTCCACATCCCCTGCCCTTATACACATTAATAAATATATAGAAGAAATAAGTATTTGCCTTTGATATTAATCACGTTAGACCTTAGGCTAAGCAAATTCTTTCCTTAATTAAAACCCACTACATCCTCACCCTATAAGAACTTTATCTGGTACCTTCGGAAGGTGGCGTCTGTTTTAAAAACAATCACCCCTGGAGAAATAAGTGTTCTGGTTGACTGACCGCTGTCACAAGGAGAGGGTCATAAATTGTCAGCAGGCCCCCTGGCCAGAAGATGATGTAACACCCCTAAGACCTTTGTATGAAGCACCTGATTTTGATAAGTCAGGACTGCTGACCCCACGTGACTTTTGTATAACATCTCAATGTATAAAAACAGACCTTGGAAAAATAAAAAATGGGATCAGTTCCTCGAAAGACTGGTCTCCCCATGTCGTTCTTTTTTTCACCTTGTGGCTGAATCACCATCTGGAATGTGGAGGCTCGTCAAGCCTACTAATTATGCCTGGGCTTCTAAGATCTGACCAGGGAGGCCTTAGTATTTCTTCTCCTTTGGGAGAACGGGAGGACGCCTGCGGCCTACGTAGGTGATGTAAATTCCTTATTTTGGAATTTTACTAGCTTTCCACGTAAACCAAGTTATTCAGCCTCTTTTCTCCCTGAATTTTCCTACTGAGCTATCCTCATTCTATTACTCTTTATATCTCTAATTAATATTTAATTAAAGCCAGTGTATTCGCCGATGCCGTCTCTCCTTGGGATTTCCCTGGATCCACTGGGGCTGGACCCCGGCAATGCATGTTGTTGATCCTCCATAAGTGTCTGTTGTGTGCGTTAAATGAAAAATGGTGTCATACTTCTAGAATATGTGACTATTACTTGAATCTCAACTAGCCTGATTTATATCTCTGTTTTTATTGATGAGATTTATGAAGGATTTCTCAGTCCTTTCTTGAGGTTCTATTGTTTTCCACTCAGTTCTTAGTGTGTGCACATCCATTAGAGAGAGCCTTTAGAAAGGCAAGAATAAGAGGCAAAAGGATACTAATGAACTTATTTACAAAACAGAAATAGACTCACAGACTTAGAAAGCAAATTTATGGCTGGCAAACAGGAAGTGGGAGGAGGGATAAGTTAGGACTTTGAGATTAACAGGTACACACTGCTATATATAAAATAGATTTTAAAAAACAAGGACCTACTGTATAACACAGGGAACTATGTCGTATCTTGTACTAACCTATAGTGGAAAAGAATCTGAACAATATTCTTTTACATATAACTTAATCATTTTGCTGTACAGCTGAAACTAACATTGTAAATCAACTGTACTTCAATTTAAAAAATTGTTTAAAAAAGAATAAGAGGCACATGCATTTGACTAGTTCTGGAGACACAAATTCATATTCTGCAACTCTCCATGGTATATAGTACCCTACAGTAAATATACTACTTATTGTTTTTGCCATCTACCATATCAACCTGCAACTCTGTAATTTGTACATGCCATTAACTTTTGAATGAAGCAGTTTTTTTCTCTCCTTTCAGTGATTTTTCTATTTCAAAACAGCTCAGATATTATCTCCTGTGCAAAATCCTCCTTTATTCCTAAGAATTAAGGAGTTATACTACTCTTCGTGCTGTCAGAGCACTCTGGAGGTGTGTCTGTTATAAGATTCTTTTACACTTTTGGTTTTGCATGCATACCTGTGTCCTCCCTAGACTATGAGTTCCTCTGGGACTTATATTCTTTCTATCTATAATGCCAGGCTCTTCCATTGGACCCAACACAAAGTTAATACTCAGTAACTACTCATTAATAATAAATTGGTTAGTTTTAATAACAGAAATTATTTATAATCTTTATGCACAAAGCATCTTACCAAGTACGAATAGAAAATAAAAATGACTCAAACAAAGCCAAATTCTGGGAAAACTTTCATTAGGGGGACAAGGCAGATGAACATGGAAAGAATAATCAGAACCTGATGTGTGCCTTAAAACATGACAATTTCCATGGACAGAGAGGGAGTGAGGAGAGGAGTAGCAGAGACAAGGCCATTCCAGAATGAGCAAGCAGCAGGTTACCACAGGAAACTTTACTAAAGTGAATTAAAGATAAACTCTATTAAATGTAAATAAAGCTGCATGCCTTAAAAGAAACAATGCATAAAGGATTAAAGTAGATTAAAATTAGAGACTACCCTCTGAGAGCCCAAATGTGCTTAGTGTTGTTTGAAATTAACTTAATGTACAAAAATTGAAATGCATGTCAAGGAAAAGAGAATAGCATTTGGCTGGCATGTTTTAGCCTCTCTCATTTAAAACAGCAAGTAACTGGGCATACAGTCACCCTGTAGCATGAATTTGTATTATTAATTGTACCCATAATTCGGATTTATGATTAGAGCTTAAATTGAATGTCTGCAGTGGAATTATGATTCACACTTGACCTCATGTTTTAAGCACTAAATTAAAAGATGCTTACTCCTTGGAAGAAAAGTTATGACCAACCTAGAGAGAATATTCAACAGCAGAGACTTTAATTTGCCAATAAAGGTCCGTCTAGTCAAGGCTATGGTTTTTCCTGTGGTCATGTATGGATGTGAGAGTTGGACTATGAAGAAAGCTGAGCGCCGAAGAATTGATGCTTTTGAACTGTGGTGTTGGAGAAGACTCTTGAGAGTCCTTTGGACTGCAAGGAGATCCAACCAGTCCATTCTGAAGGAGATCAGTCTTGGGATTTCTTTGGAAGGAATGATGCTAAAGCTGAAACTCCAGTACTTTGGCCACCTCATGGGTAGAGTTGACTCATTGGCAAAGACTCTGATGCTGAGAGGGATTGGGGGCAGGAGGAGAAGGGGACAACAGAGGATGAAATGGCTGGATGGCATCACTGACTCGATGGACGTGAGTCTGAGTGAACTCCGGGAGTTGGTGATGGACAGGGAGGCCTGGTGTGCTGCGATTCATGGGGTCGCAAAGAGTTAGACAAGACTGAGTGACTGAACTGAACTGAGAGTAGGAACCTCAGTGAAGGGCAGGATGAAATCTGCCCCCTCCTTTGAACTTCAGAATGGTACAATGACTAACTCTCTGATCTTCTGGAGAAGTAAAAGTTCTTGCTGTGGCCAGGAGGCATCAGAAGATATGGGTTACTGACATGTGGAAGTATCAAAAAATGATCAGCATATTGTATATCAGTGACCTAGTAGAGAAACTGCAGAGAAGGACCCAGAACATACAGAAAGTCACAGTAGAACTTAAAAAATTCTGCATATGGAGAATATAATGAGGTAGAAAAGCAGGAGTCAGAGAGTGACTTCATAGACTGGTGGATCTAGAAAAGATTGAGATATTGGAGAAAAACAGCAACTGAGCAAGTGGAGGAGGAGCAACTAGAAACTGTTCTATTGGGGAGCTTTTCCAGAAGGCAGTCTCAACAGCTATGTCTGGGTACACTTGGGGTATGCCAAAAATTGTTACCAGTAAAGTATCAAACTTATTAAGTTATTTATTTTGTAAATAAAGTATATATGTGTGTCTGTGTTTATGCTTAAAATAACATCACACTCAAAGATTTGCCTTCTAGTAGTGTCTTAGTGAGGTTCGTGACATTGTACAGGAGACAGGGATCAAGACCATCCCCATGGAAAAGAAATGCAAAAAAGCAAAATGGCTGTCTGGGGAGGCCTTACAAATAGCTGTGAAAAGAATAGAAGCAAAAAGCAAAGGAGAAAAGGAAATATATAAACATCCGAATGCAGAGTTCCAAAGAAGAGCAAGAAGAGATAAGAAAGCCTTCTTCAGTGATCAATGCAATGAAATAGAGGAAAACAACAGAATGGGAAAGACTAGAGATCTCTTCAAGAAAACCAGAGATACTGAAGGAACATTTCATGCAAAGATGGGCTCGATAAAGGACAGAAATGGTATGGACCTAACAGAAGCAGAAGATATTAAGAAGAGATGGCAAGAATACACAGAAGAACTGTACAAAAAAGATCTTCACGACCCAGATAATCACGATGGTGTGATCACTGACCTAGAGCCAGACATCCTGGAATGTGAAGTCAAGTGGGTCTTAGAAAGCATCACTACGAACAAAGCTAGTGAAGGTGATGGAACTCCAGTTGAGATATTTCAAATCCTGGAAGATGATGCTGTGTAAGTACTGCACTCAATATGCCAGCAAATTTGGAAACCTCAGCAGTGGCCACAGGACTGGAAAAGGTCAGTTTTCACTCCAATCCCAAAGAAAGGCAATGCCAAAGAATGCTCAAACTACCGCACAATTGCACTCATCTCACAAGCTAGTAAAGTAATGCTCAAAATTCTCCAAGCAAGGCTTCAGCAATACGTGAACTGTGAACTGCCAGATGTTCAAGCTGGTTTTAGAAAAGGCAGAGGAACCAGAGGTCAGATTACCAACATCCGCTGGATCATGGGAAAAGCAAGAGAGTTCCAGAAAAACATCTATTTCTGCTTTATTGACTATGCCAAAGCCTTTGACTGTGTGGATCACAAGAAATTGTGGAAAATTCTGAAAGAGATGGGAATACCAGACCACCTGATCTGCCTCTTGAGAAATTTGTATGCAGTTCAGGAAGCAACAGTTAAAACTGGACATGGAACAACAGACTAGTTCCAAATAGGTAACGGAGTACGTCAAGGCTGTACATTGTCACCCTGCTTATTTAACTTATATGCAGAGTACATCATGAGAAACGGTGGACTGGCAGAAACACAAGCTGGAATTAAGATCGCTGGGAGAAACATCAATAACCTCAGATATGCAGATGACACCACCCTTATGGTAGAAAGTGAAGAAGAACTAAAGAGCCTCTTGATGAAAGTGAAAGAGGAGAATTAAAAAGTTGGCTTAAAGCTCAACATTCAGAAAACGAAGATCATGGCATCTGGTCCCATCACTTCATGGGAAATAGATGGGGAAGCAGTGGAAACAGTGTCAGACTTTATTTTTCTGGGCTCCAAGATCACTGCACATGGTGACTGCAGCCATGAAATTAAAGACACTTACTCCTTGGAAGGAAAGTTATGACCAACCTAGATAGCATATTCAAAAGCAGAGACATTACTTTGCCAACAAAGGTTCGTCTAGTCAAGGCTATAGTTTTTCCTGTGGTCATGTATGGAGGTGAGAGTTGGACTGAGAAAAAGGCTGGGCACCGAAGAATTGATGCTTTTGAACTGTGGTGTTGGAGAAGACTGTTGGGAGTCCCTTGGACTGCAAGGAGATCCAACCAGTCCATTCTGAAGGAGATCAGCCCTGGGATTTCTTTGGAAGGAATGATGCTAAAGCTGAAACTCCAGTACTTTGGCCACCTCATGGGTAGAGTTGACTCATTGGCAAAGACTCTGATGCTGAGAGGGATTGGGGGCAGGAGGAGAAGGGGACGACAGAGGATGAGATGGCTGGATGGCATCATTGACTCGACAGATGTGAGTCTCAGTGAACTCTGGGAGTTGGTGATGGACAGGGAGGCCTGGCGTGCTGCGATTGATGGGGTTGCAAAGAGTTGGACACGACTGAGCGGCTGATCTGCTCTGAGTGTCTTAGTGATCTTCCCTGGCAGCTCAGCTGGTAAAAAATCCACCTGTAATGCAGGAGACCCCAGTTCGATTCCTTGGCTGGGAAAATCTATTGGAGAAAGGATAGGCTACCCACTCCAGTATTCTTCGGCTTTCCTGGTGGCTCAGATGGTATAGAATCTGCCTGCAATGCGCGAGACCAGGGTTCAGTCCCTGGATTGGGAAGATCCCCTGGATGAGAGCATGGCAATCCACTCTGGTATTCTTGCCTGGAGAATCACCATGGACAGAGGAGCCTGGTGGGCTACAGTCCATGGGGTCACAAAGAGTTGGACAAGACTAAGCACAGCACAAGGTCCAGGATAGAGGAAATGTTGCCAAATTATCCCTGGAATACTGCTTTTAACTGTATCAGTGGTTCTTAGCATGAGGTATTCAGACCTCACTGAATGGGTGGAGCACCTCCCATCGTTACCCACCAAGGTCCTTGGACTCCTTAATCAATAGAAATTGATAAGAGGGCAGACAAAGAATTCAGGCAAAGCTTTACTATGACTCTTGCTGCAATGCTGCAGCATGAAGGAGAAACCGGTGCCTTTGCTCTCACCAAGAGGTGAGGTGACCTGGTCCCTTAAATGTGGTGAGAGTGTAGGGGTGGATTGGTGGGCCAGGCAGGATGGGTGGCTTAGGTGGTCTGGCCACCCCCCTGGACATACTTTGTGCAGGGATCATGCACTGTACCCTACTTTTGCCCTCAGAACCTCAGAAGCGGCAGTTACATTTTGGTCTTTTTGTATCTCGTTGTTCATAATTCACCCCAACTGCTCATACCTGCAGTTATTTTTAGTCCCTTATAGTTTCTTTATATTCTGTTCTTGAGGAGATGTTTGTCCAGGAACAAGTAGGGCAGTAAAGGGCCCAGGTCCCAGGTCCTAGCCTGCATTAACATCACCTGGGAACTTGTTAAAAATGCAAATTCTCAGGCAGATATTATGAATCAGAAAATTTAGGAGTGGGGATCATCAATCCATGCAGTAATAAACCCTCCTGGTGATCCAGATGCAATAAAATGTTTGAGAACCATTGATTTATAAGTCTGTAGTCACTGCATAATGTACATGTACATTGACATACCTGTAAAAAGTGTTTTTGAAGTCATACCCCAAATTTAAACATATAACAATATTAGTTTTATTCTCTGAAGAATTCACTTGTGCTTCTTAAAACTCTGGATAAACCCATGTAGATACCAGCCTCTTTTTGCATCTGTAACTGAAGTTCACTATTCTTTTCTTTGATGAAATGACCCCCTGGAGAACAAGAGGAGGAACATAGCAATCATGATTTTCTGGTACAATTGTCTCACTCAACACAAGGACAATTTGCCATTAGTAAACCTAATGGCATTAGAGGCCCAGATTTTATGAGTGGGCTCCTCAGCCAATTCCAGAGTTCCAGCACTTAGACGTGCAAAGCAAAATATGATTAATAAAAGGGGTTTTATAATATTTTAATGAAAATCTTCCAGTGAAAAGTTTCTTAAAACTTTCTGATTAGAAAAAAAAAAAGAAAAAAATAGTCTCCAGAAAACCTGAGGCTTACTTCAATTATAAAATCAATTTTTTCCTTTATCCAAGCAACCACATAAAGCCAAAGTCTAATGATGAAAACCAAAAACTATTATGGCCTAAAAAAATGAGCATACAAGCATAGCTCTATGTGAGCAGTAACACAGGATAGCAAACACATTTAAAATTCCATAAAAGTTTCCTGTGGGTACACTGTGCTAAATGAAGTCAAATGCTAAATGAATCTAGTCCCCAAGAGTTCCATATAACTGGAAAACCTACAGTGTATCACTGCAGTTAGAAAATGGTTATTTTAAAATTTGCCTATTGAAACTTTACTGACTGTGTGCATGTAAATCCCATTAAAGTTCATAGACGCTACACATACGATCAGTGAGAGACACGCAACCCCCTAATGTTTTCTGTAATGAACTTGGGCTCAGCAGGTAGGGGCTAATAATTACACAGCACAGGATCTGTATTAGATTGCTTGCTCAGTTTGTGACTATCTGGTAACGGTGTGACACAGTGTATACCTTCTGTTTGAAAATGAGGGCAGGAATAATTTTGCAGATTGAAATTCAAACATGGAGTTAAATTCGTAGTCTATTTGTAGTCAGAGGATATGACTAGATAATACTTCCAAAGGAAAAGCACAGGGTAAGTTAATATTTAAAGATGAGACAAAATTTTAAAAATATAATAGATGTCTTCTAATTATGGTAAAATCTGATAAAATAATATTAATATAGTTAAGGCTATAGGAATACCACCATATTTTTTCCTACGTAAGTTTGACAGAAATTTGGCTTTCTTTATAAGAAAAGTTATGACAATATTGCATTAAAAACTGCCAAGTATTTTACATCTTTCATCTAGAAATTCGCTATCGGTAAATTATCCTTAATAAATATTTCAAAAATTTTTTCTAATAAATGGATAAATGTATGCATTATATTGACATTTTGACCATATCTTCTTAATGCACCCAGATCAGTTTTTATTCTATAGTTTTTTTTTGAAGTGCAATAGAGAGAAATGGCAGAGAAGGCAATGGCACCGAACTCCAGTACTCTTGCCTAGAAAATCCCATGAATGGAGGAGCCTGGTGGGCTACAGTCCACAGTGTCGCACAGAGTCAGACATGACTGAGCAACTTCACTTTCGCTTTTCACTTTCATGCACTTGAGAAGGAAATGGCAACCCACTCCAGTATTCTTGCCTGGAGAATCCCAGGGACAGGGGACCTTGGTGGGCTGCCGTCTATGGGGTCGCACAGAGTCGGACACGACTCAAGTGACTTAGCAGCAGAAGCAGAAGCAGAGAGAAATGAAAATATAAAGAATATAAAATGCACTTCAGTTCAGTTCAGTTCATTCGCTCAGTTGTGTCTGACTCTTTGACACCCCATAAATTGCAGAACGCCAGGCTCCCAGTCCATCACCAACTCCCAGAGTTCACTCAAACTCATGTCCATCGAGTAGGTGATGCCATTCAGCAATCTCATCCTCTGTCGTCCCCTTCTCCTCCTGCCCCCTATCCCTCCCAGCATCAGTCTTTTCCAATGAGTCAACTCTTCACATGAGGTGGCCAAAGTATTGGAGTTTCAGCCTCAGCATCAGTCCTTCCAAAGAACACCCAGGACTGATCTCCTTAAAATGGACTGATTGGATCTCCTTGCAGTACAAGGGACTCCCAAGAATCTTCTCCAACACCACAATTCAAAAGCATCAATTCTTCGGTGCTCAGCCTTCTTCACATTCCAACTCTTGCATCCATACATGACCACTGGAAAAACCATAGCCTGGACTCGACGGACATTTGTTGGCAAAGTAATGTCTCTGCTTTTCAATATGCTGTCTAGGTTGGTCATAACTTTCCTTCCAAGGAGTAAGCGTCTTTTAATTTCATGACTGCAGTCACCATCTGCAGTGATTTTGGAACCCCAATAAATAAAGTCTGACGCTGTTTCCACTGTTTCCCCACGTATTTCCCAAGAATTGATAGGACCAGATGCCATGATCTTAGTTTTCTGAATATTGAGCTTTAAGCCAACTTTTTCACTCTCCTCTTTCACTTTCATCAAGGGCTTTTTAGTTCCTCTTCACTTTCTACCATAAGGGTGGTGTCATCTGCATATCTGAGGTTATTGATATTTCTCTCGGCAATCTTGATTCCAGCTTGTGCTTCTTCCAGCCCAGCATTTCTCATGACGTACTCTGCATATAAGTTAAATAAACAGGGTGACAATATGCAGCCTTGACGAACTCCTTTTCCTATTTGGAACCAGTCTGTTGTTCCATGTCCAGTTCTAACTGTTGCTTCCTGACCTGCATAAAGGTTTCTCAAAAGGCAGATCAGGTGGCCTGGTATTCCCATCTCTTTGAAGAGAAGTGAAAAGCAAAGGAGAAAAGGAAAGATATAAGCATCTGAATGCAAAGTTCCAAAGAATAGCAAGAAGAGATAAGAAAGCCTTCCTCAGCGATCAATGCAAAGAAATAGAAGAAAACAACAGAATGGGAAAGACTAGAGATCTCTTCAAGAAAATTAGAGATACAAAGGGAATATTTCATGCAAAGATGGGCTCGATAAAGGACAGAAATGGTATGGACATAACAGAAGCAGAAGATATTAAGAAGAAGTGGCAAGAATACACAGAAGAACTGTACAAAAAAGATCCTCACAACCCAGATAATCACGATGATGTGATCACTGACCTAGAACCAGACATCCTGGAATGTGAAGTCAAGTGGGCCTTAGAAAGCATCACTACGAACAAAGCTAGTGGAGGTGATGGAATTTTAGTTGAGCTATTTCAAATCCTGGAAGATGATGCTGTGAGAGTACTGCACTCAATATGCCAGCAAATTTGGAAACCTCAGCAGTGGCCACAGGACTGGAAAAGGTCAGTTTTCATTCCAATCCCAAAGAAAGGCAATGCCGAAGAATGCTCAAACTACTGCACAATTGCACTCATCTCACAGGCTAGTAAAGTAATGCTCAAAATTCTCCAAGCCAGGCTTCAGTGATATGTGAACTGTGAATTTCCAGATGTTTAAGCTGGTTTTAGAAAAGACAGAGGAACCAGAAGTCAAATTGCCAACATCTGCTGGATCATGGATAAAGGAAGAGAGTTCCAGAAAATCATCTATTTCTGCTTTTTTGACTATGCCAAATACTTTGTGTGTATCATAATAAACTGCGGAAAATGTACTTAATGTCTTATAAACTGAGCATGCACATATAATCAACACCTATAGTAAGACACACAAGACACACAACCTTATAAGCCCCTGAGAAGCTCCCCTCATTGCACAAGATTAACAACTCTCTTGACCTACAACACACATACATTTCCAGTTATTTGTAACCTGAGAATAAGATTAGTATTATTTACTTTTTAAGATGAATTCATTTTGTCAGTTGTGTAGTGGTACTACATTTTGGCTTCAAATTGCATTTATTTTATGACTAAATATTGAACATATTTCATTTAGCTATCTTATTTTGTAAAATGTCTTTCAAGTCTTCACTTATCGTTTTCCTATTGACTTGTCTATTATTTTACCATTGTTTTGTTTTATATATTCTAAACCTTATATAAGGCCTTTATCAGACCTAAATGTTTTGCAAATATTTCTCACTCTATTTTCCCTTTTCTCATTATCTTCAAGTTGTCTTTTAGTGAATGCATGCTTTGTTGATCAGTTGTCTCCAACTCTTTGGAACCCCATGGGCTGTAGCCAGCCAGTCTTCTCTGTCCATGAGATTTTCCATGAAAGAATACTGAAGGAAATAGGTTATCCATTTCCTCCTCCAGGGAATCTTCCTGACCCTGGGATTGACCCATGTCTATGGCATCATATGTCCTTAATTTTAATTTGTCTAATTCACGTTTTTTGTTTACCAATTTTTGTGTGTCCTATTTATGAAAGCATACCTCAATTCATTAAAAAATTCACCTACTTTCTTCTAAAATTCTTTTTATATTATATTTATATCTGTAATTGATCTATAATAAGTTAGTATTTGTATATGACTTGGAAAAGCCAATTGTTCCAGAACTATTTAGTGACTGAAAATCACCTTTCCTCACTATACTGTAATGTTACTTTGTCATAACTTAGGTGACCATATATATTCTGGACTTTCTATTTTTTGCCTATTTATCAGTTCTTGTACCAGGAAAACACTACTAATATAGCCTTGTAGTAATTATTAATATTCATTAATATAAATATCCAAAATTTTTTTGTCTTTAAAATTGCCTTTAATATTGATTTTTGTGTTTCCACATAAATTCAGAATTAACTTTTACTCATCCTGCACTAAAAATAACTTTTCGGAGTTTTAGTTTCTGATTGACTTTAAATTTTTAATCTATATAGCAATTTGTTTTAAATTGACAATTTTATACATTGTGCCTTTCAATCCATGAACATAGTATTTCATTACATTTCTTTAGGTTTTCTTTTTATTTATGCTTACAAAAGTTTGTAGATTTCTGGTAAAAGTTTTGCATATCCTTTGTTAAATGTACCCCTGAGTATTTTTATGCTATTGAAAATAATATTCATTTAAAAAATTTTAATATTGCCACTGTATTTCAACATAATTAACTTTAATAGACTTTGTGTCCAACAATCTTACTACAATTTGCTTTCAAGTTTTAGTTTGTAGAATGTTTATATTTCTTATATACAAGATGGTATCTTGTTATCCTTAAATGACAACAGGTTTTTTTTCTCCTTTTCCTTTTGTATGTCTTTTATTTCCTTTTCCAATTGTAATCACTAAGGATCTATAGTAAACTGTTAAACAGCAGTGTTTATAGCTGACATTATTGCCTATTGGAAGCTTTTAATAATCCATCACTGATATGATACCTGCTATATATTTGTAATATTCTCTTTATCAGATCAAAGTAACTGTTTTGTTTTTAATTTGTTAAAAAATATTTATCAGGATTACATAAAGTTGAATTCAACTTTACTACATATAGAAGTTTAGAGAATGCAATGTGTCATGGAACTTCTCCTTTGAGAGGTTTCTAGGTGTGTAAAAAATAAAAGCAAAACTAAATGGAACAAAATGTATGAATTTATGACTTTATAAAGGTAAGATGGCATCCGGTCCCATCACTTCATGGCAAATAGATGGGGAAACAGTGGAAACAGTGGCAGACTTTATTTTTGGGGGCTCCAAAATCATTGCAGATGGTGACTGCAGTCATGAAATTAAAAGACGCTTACTCCTTGGAAGGAAAGTTATGACCAACCTAGATAGTATATTCAAAAGCAGAGACATTATTTTGCCATCAAAGATCTGCCTAGTCAAGGCTATGGTTTTTCCAGTAGTCATGCATGGATGTGAGAGTTGGACTATAAAGAAAGCTGTGCACCGGAGAATTGATACTTTTGAAGAGTGATGTTGGAGACAACTCTTGAGAGTCTCTTGGACTGCAAAGAGATCCAACCAGTCCATCCTAAAGGAAATCAGTCCTGAATATTCACTGGAAGGACTGATGCTGAAGCTGAAACTCCAATACTTTGGCCACCTGATGCGAAGAGCTGACTCATTTGAAAAGATCCTGATGCTGGAAAAGATTGAAGGTGGGAGGAGAAGGGGACGACAGAGGATGAGATGGTTGGATGGCATCACCAACTCAATGGACATGAGTTTGAGCAAGCTCCAGCAGTTGGTGAGAGACAGGGAAGTCTGACATGCTGCAGTCCATGGGGTCACAAAGAGTCAGATATGACTGAGCGACTGAACTGACTGAAAGGTAAGATTGCTAGACAGTAGTCTAGCAAGTTAATGTTCTTATTTATTCCTATGGAGATAATTTAAAGTAATTTTGCCGAAGTGTTATTTTTCTAATTTTTTTCTAATTTTTATTACTGAAAGAGTCTAGGTATTTTTTTTTCCCTCAGTGTGTTCATTTTTATCAGCATTGAAATGAGGGTCCTCATTGACTATGTTTTCTATAGAGTAAACTGGCAAAATTTATTTTCTATGTTTGTGTGTGCTCAGTCTAACTCTGCGAGCCCATCCAGCTCTTCTGTCTTTGGGGCTTTCCAGACAAGAATACTGAAGTGGGTTGCATGCCCTTCTTTAGGGGATCTTCCCAATTCAGGTATCAGACCTGAGTCTCTAGTGTCTTCTGCATTGGTAGGCAGATTCTTAACCACTAGTACCACCTGGGAAGATTTTTTTTTTTCCTGTAAGTATAGTAAATCTATTTAAATAAGATAGAAGATCAATTCATGTAAGACATAAAGTCAGATTTTTGGAGTCATGGAAACAAACTTTTGCATTATAGACTTTTATTTAAGTTGATTTACATAAGCAGACAATTTTTGTATCACAGATGTAAACTGAATTAATTGTTGCCATGAGATTTAAGATTTTGCTCTAAAGTAATTCAAAACCGAGAATTCATCAGCATATAAGCTTACTATGTTGGCTCCTTTTTGCCTGCTTTATAATACATAATTCAAAGCAAATTACTTGAATTTCAATGAAATTCCAATTTGCTGTGACCTTACCCTGGTGATTTTCAAAATTACCTTGGCCTCATGCCATCCTAAAAGTGCTTATAAAGTGGCAGACTTTCCTGCTCAGCAACACTAAGAGTAAAAAGAATCATTTGTTGATAGATTTTTGATGAAGAAAAAGCTAGATCTTTATCTTGTTTGGATTCTTCTATGTTTTCTAATTTTATAGATGAAGTAACAAGGTAGCAGAGAGACCAACTGACCTCTGCAAGGTCACAAAACTTGTAACCTTCATTTAATTTATTGAAGTAACAGCACTGAGATTTTTTTTTGCAAATCTGAGAATCCTGATATTTCAAGATATATAACAATGTGAATGTTTATTATAATCCCAAACTCAGGACATGAACTGTAGCTATTGCTTCTACTGAAGCAATGCATCCAGTTACTTATAAACATACACATATTTAATTAAAATCATGTGGCAGATAGGGCCAAAGGGAAGAAGGAAATGTGGAGAGAAATGATGGATGTTAAATATATTGAAATAAATTTTAGTATCTAAACATCTAATCCTCATTTCTATTCTAACTCAATGACATAATTATAATTTTATCTTCCTAGCTCATAGTCTTCTCTTAATTGGCTTTTGCAAGATACTTATGTGTCTGTGCTAACAGAAGAATGAATATTCACTCTATAACAGCCAACATTTTACTTATGTAGATTTCAAAGACATACTATCTCAATTGAAAGAAAAAATAAGATCCTTAAAATCTTAATTATTCAGGATCAAAGTGAAGTGTTTTGTGGAGAAGAATGAGACTTGATGGGATATAAGATAATCAGCTGATCAGAAATTAATAAGTATTTGAATATTTTATTGCATATTACAGTGAAACATTTCAATGGGAACCTTTCTGCTATTCTTCCAATTTAAGGAGGGCAAGTTAGTTGAAAACTGAAAACACATTTTCCTACTGAAGTAGTTCCAACATTATGAGACAGGAGCTTGCCTTACATAACACTGATTACATACTATAGAAACATTTCAGAACAAGTCTCACACAACAAGATTATTTGTATGAGTTTCCTCCGTTTACCCCTGCTTTAAAAAAAGTGAATATTATATGTATAAGAATTAAATGCCAATAAAAATAATTAAAAGTAGATGATAAGGTGAATTGGTTAACAACCCAAATACTCAAAATAAGAGCTTAACCAGTTTATGTGTTATAAAATGTATGCAAATATTTCAATAGAATTCTCATGCAAACAATAAATCTAACCCAAGAAGTGCTGCTGCTAAAGTATATAAATGGTACAATTCAGAATTCCCATTATGTGTTTCTTTTTAATAGGAAGTAAATCTGTTATTCTCCTTTAGCATGGCAGGAATTCCCAATTAACAAAAATAAAATTGTCCCTAAAAATAGACCCTGTTGATTTGTTAGAGTTGGCCCAAAATGAAGTACATTTAGTTTTTCACTGATGCCAACTAAGAAGTAAATGTTTATTCTAATTTTCAAACTCATTCAAACTGAAAACATTCAGCTAAGTACCAAGAGCCAATCCGATTATGGTCAATTTGATTTAAAGGGCTGTCAGATGGAGTCAACCAAGATGACAACAAAGGAGTGTCCTGAATTTTTCTCCTACAAGGATACACTGATTGCATAGCTACACATGGAACAATTTCCTCTGAAATAAATCAAGAGATTAGCTGAGAAAATCCTACACATAGCAAGAAAGAGAAAGTAACCACATTAAACATGTAGGCAAGATCGAATCATGAAGAGATTGAAAATCAAGATTGAATCAGTAATCAGAAGTCTCCCAATAAACACGGGTCCAGGACCAGATGGTTTCACTGGTGTGGAAGTGTTAGTCACTCAGTTGTGTCAGAGTCTGCAAACTCATGGACTATAGCCACCAGGCTCCTCTGTCCATGGAATTCTCCAGGCAAGAATACTTGAGTGGGTTGCCATTTCCTTCTCCAGGGGATCTTCCCCACCCAGGGATCGAACCCTGGGCTCCTGCTTTGCAGGCAGATGCTTTACTGCCTGGTGAATTTTGCCAAATATTCGTAGAAGAATTAGTATGACACCTTCTTAAACTCTTCCAAAAAGCAGAAGAGAAGGTAATATTTCAAACTCATTTTATGAGGCAAGCATTACCTTGATACCAATGCCATTAAGGACACTATAAGAAAAGAAAATTACAGATAAATATTCCTAATGAACATAGAGGCAAAATTCCTTAAGAAAATATTAGCAAACTGAATTTAACAATACATTAAAAGGATCAGGCATCATGATTCAGTGGGATTTATGCCGATGATGTAATGATGGTTCAACATCCACAAATCAATTAATGTTACACACCACGTTAGCAAATAATAATAATAATAAGCTTCATATGATCATCTCAATAGTGCAAAAAGAAAGTATTTGACAAAATTCAGCACCCAGTCTTGATTAAAATTTTTTTTAAACTTCTTAAACTGGGTGTAGAGAAAATGTACCCCACAAAATAAAGGCCATATATGACAAGCCAATACTTAACATAATAACATGGTAAAAAGCTAGACACTTTTCCTCCAAGATCAGAAGACAAAGATGCTCACTCTTACCAGTTTTACATCACATAGTACTACACATCTTAGCCAGAGAATTTAGGCAAGGAAAAGAAATAAAATACATTTAAATCAGAAAGAAAGAAGTATTGATAGAATTGTCTATGTTTGCAGATGACATAATACTATATATGGGCTTCCCTGGTGGCTCAGACCTTAAAGAATGTGCTTGAAGTTTAAGAGACCTGGGTTCGATCCCTAGGTTAGGAGGGTCCACTGGAGAAAGGAATGGATACCCACTCCAGTGTTCTTGCCTGGAGAATCCTGTGAAGAGAGGCACCTGGCAAGCTACAGTCCACATGGTCTCAAAGAGTCTGAGATGACTGAGCAATGAACACTTTCACTTAATTCCGTATATATAGAAAATCCTAAAAGCGCCACCAAAAACTGTTAGAATATACAAATTCAGGAAACAAAATTGCAGGATACAAAATCTACATACAAAAGTCATTTGCATGTCTATGCATAAATGATGAACTATCAGAGTAGAAATTCTAAAAAAAAAAATCCACCTACTATTTGCAGTTGTATCAAAAAGAATAAAATACTTAGGAATAAATTTAATCAAGGAGATGAAAAATCTATACATTACTATAAAAAAATGGATTAAAGAAAATGAAAAGAACACAAATGTGTGAAAAGATGTCCCATGCTCATGAACTGAGTACATGCAATCAAACACACATCTCACTAGAAAGTTGTTGCTAATCATGGGGAACTGATGTTTTAGTCAATTATTTTGTGCTTTTCTAAGTATGGGAAGATGCAGGAAATCATAAAAATTTCTCCTGAAAATATCTAACTATCTGAGAGACTGTTCTGTCAGTTTTCCCAGAGCACAGAGCACTTCCTTCCTCATCGTTTCCCTGAATCTCTCCAAGGTGTACAGTAGGTCAGGGACTGCAGTGGTTAATAACTCACTTCTGGTAGAACCAGGTGGTGAGTGACGTTCCATAGTTGGCATTTGTCAAAGGGTACAAACTTTCAGTCATAAGATAGATAAGGTCTGAGGGTTTAATATATATCATGGTTACTAGTTTAATAACAGCATTATTCATAATTGAAATTTGCTAACAGAGTAGAAGCTAAATGTTCTTATACACATGCACAAAAGATAAATATGTGAGGTGATGTACGTGTTAATTACCTTGATAGGGAAAATACTTTCAGAATACATTCTTTTCTGTGTGTTTGTAGCAGAAGTTTTATTACAGGGAAAAAGGACAGAGAAGACTTCTGACATAGACATCAGAAGGGGAATGAAGAGTGCCCTACTCGCTAGTCTTATCAAGGCCTTATATACTTATGTATATATACATACATATTTCATACCACCACACTGTACACTTTAAAAATTGCACGATCTTATTGATCAAGTATATATCAGTAAAGCTGGGGTAAGCAAAGAAAAGCCAGAGTAATTTAAGGCTCTCTACAGATTTTTACATATATATGAATTTATAGTAAATGTTGATGGATTTTGCAGCAATTTAATTTTGTAATACAGTAAATTGGCTGTGGTATGATGGTTCCATACCAATTTTTATGCAGGATTTTCTCCTACACTCATGGGGTTGTAAGAGGCTAATGATACCCAGAGACACCAGTCTGTAGCACTTTGGCTTGGTACAAGACGTAGACATCCTCCCCACCCTTGACAAAGTGTCCAGACTCTGACATTGTGGAAAACTTGAAATATTCCTTACAGAAAGAGCTGTTACTTACCAATACTTTTACTATGCAACCTCCTCATTGTCACCTGAACATTTTTTCTGGAGTACAAATCTGATCATTGCAGAATAAATGTAGAACAGATCAAATGCAGAGGTGATTACCAGCTGTATTGGTTTCAGTTCTTACCTCTTGTGTAGCTGCACTAAGAGCCCTGCATGCTTGTGTGCTTAGTTGCTTCAGTCATGTCTGACTCTTTGTGACCTATGAACTGTAGCTTACCAGGTTCCTCTGCCCGCGGGATTCTCCAGGCAAGAATACTGGAATGGGTTGCCATGCCCTTCTCCAGGGGATCTTCCTGACCCAAGATTGAACGTTGTCTCCTGGGTCTTCTGCACTGCAGGCAAATTCTTTACTGCTGAGCCATCAGAGAAGCCCCACAGAAGGTTTACCATCTCCATATTATCTGAAATAACCATTTTTTTCTACAAATAGTTTCGTCTTATTAATGTAAGTTATTACTTTTAGCATTTATTATGAGTGTTATGAAAATTTGTGCATTAGGAATAAATCAAAGCATAGAAGCAAAACTAAAGCAAGCAAAATTAGATTACTTTTATGAGTAGCAATACTCCTATAGCAAAAAAGAAAAAGTACACCTTTTCTAATTCAGTTTCTATTTATTAACATGATTGATTAATAAATCTTTTGCTTTAATATTTCAAACAATCTTAATTTTCACCAAAGGACAAAGATGACAAATTCTTCTCAGCAATGAGTCTAAGAATGATAGAAAGTCATTAATCAATTATTTTAGTCCCATCTCTCTTGCTGAGTTGGTCTGTGACCTTCAAACATTTTTTTCAATGACCTGATTTATCTACTTATAAAACAGACAATCGTTTCTTTTACAGTCACTGAATTTTAGATTTTGTTATACAAAAATTTTAAAACATCTTTATGGAAAGTATTTTTTTTAAGACATTCAGTTCAAAGGAAAGTTCGGTTCTATGTAAACTTGGGTTCTGTTCTTTTTCTGAGCAACATTAATAACAAGATGTGAATTGATTCCTATCACTGCATTTCCATATTATTCATTCTGCATTTCTTCACTCCCTTTTGAAAATGACTGTGCTCAACAGCTCATCTTATGCCATCCCCCATATGCACCTCAAGAAATGAACAATTTTCTCTTGGCATTGTATCTTCAATAGTTTATGATAGTGTCTGCTATGTTAGGGAATTCACTGATAAATATAAATATTAGTGGAGTCCTTTGCTTAACCTTCACTGTTTTTCCAAGAACATTTATCTGGGAATTGTAGACTGAGAACTCAATACTTATTTGATGAATTGAATTGCATTTAGATTAATGAACTTAAATACTGGAACTTCAAATTAATATGGAGACAGATTCTTTCTCTTAAATCTCCTCAGTTAGCTGGTGAAGCAAACAAGTTTATTTGATATTCACAAACACTTCATTCTGCTGATTGTAAATCACCCAAGTCATCGCAAATACAAAATCCTCTCAGATTTATTGATGTCTGTGAATAGAAGATGGAACATGTAGGAAAGGGTAAGGAGAGCCATCTACCCTCAAAATTGAAAGCCATGAAAATAAAGAGAAAGGAATCTTCAGTTCAGTTCAGTTGCTCAGTCGTATCTAACTCTTTGCGACCCCATGGACTGCAGCATGACAGGCCTCCCTGTCCATCACCAACTCCCGGAGTTTACTCAAATTCATGTCCATTGAGTCGATGATGCCATCCAACCAGTTCAGCCTCTGTCATCCCCTTCTCCTCCCACCTTCTATCTTTTCCAGCATCAGGGTCTTTTCAAATGAGTCACTTCTTCACATCAGGTGGCCAAAGTATTGGAGTTTCAGCTTCAGCCTCAGTCCTTCCAATGAATATTCAGGACTGATTTCCTTTAGGCTGGACTGGTTGGATCTCCTTGCAGTCCAAGGGACTCTCAAGAATCATCTCCAACACCACAGTTAAAAAGCATCAATTCTTCAGCTCTCCGCTTTCTTTATAATCCAACTCTCACATCCATACATGACTACTGGAAAAACCATAGCTTTGACTGATGGACCTTTTTTGGCAATGTCTCTGCTTTTTAATATGCTGTCTAGGTTGGTCATAACTTTTCTTCTAAGGAGGAAGCATCTTTTAATTTCATGGCTGTAGTCAGCATCTGCAGTGATTCTGGAGCCCAAGAAAATAAAGTCTGCCACTGTTTCCACTGTTTACCCATCTATTTGCCATGAAATGATGGGACTGGATACCATGATCTTAGTTTTCTGAATGTTGAGTTTTAAGCCAACTTTTTCACTCTCCTCTTTCACTTTCATCAAGAGGCTCTTTAGTTCTTTGCTTTCTGCCGTAAGGGTGGTGTCACCTGCATATTTGAGGTTATTTATATTTCTCTCGGAAATCTTGATGCCAGCTTGTGCTTCATCCAGCCCAGTGTTTCTCATGACGTACCCTGCATATAAGTTAAATAAGCAGGATGCCAATATATAGCCTTGATGTACTCATTTCCGTATTTGGAACCAGTCTGTTGTTCCATGTACAGTTCCAATTGTTGCTTCCTGACCTGCATACAGATTTCTCAAGTGGCAGGTCAGGTTTTCTGATATTCCCATCTCTTTAAGAATTTTCCACAGTTTGTTGTGGTCCACATAGTCAAAGAGTTCCCTGGTGGCTCAGATAGTAAAGCATCTGCCTACAATGCGGGAGACCCAGGTTCAATCCCTGGGTGGGGAAGATCCTCTGGAGAAGGAATTGGCAACCCACTCCAGTATTCATTCTTGCCTAGAAAATCCCATGGGAGGAGCCTGGTAGGCTACAGTCCACGGGGTCGTAAAGAGTCAAATACAACTGAGCGACTTTACTTCTTCACGTCACATAGTCAAAGGCTCTGGCATAGTCAACAAAGCAGAAGTAGATGTTTTTCTGGGTCTCTCTTGCTTTTTTGATGATCCAACAGATGTTGGCAATTTGATGTCTGGTTCCTCTGCCTTTTTTAAATCTAGCTTGAACATCTGGAAGTTCATATTTTACATACTGTTGAAGCCTGCCTTGGAGAATTTTGAGCATTACTTTACTAGCGTGTGAGATGAGGGCAATTGTGCGGTAGTTTGCGCACTCTTTGGCATTGCCTTTCATTGGAATTGGAATGAAAACTGACCTTTTCCAGTCCTGTGGCCACTGCTGAGTTTTCCAAATTTGCTGGCCTGTTGGCGTTTCCTAAAACAGAAACCAACTATCATATTTATAGTGATCCATTTTTGGATTTCTTAAATCAGTATTTTTCAAAGTGCAGAACCTGTAACATCAGCATAAGCCCCTCTCCCCAGTGCTATTTAATCAGCCACTGAGAGGAAAATCCAGAAATTTGTGTCTGAAGCCCATCAGATAGCTCTGATGTAATTGAAATTTAAGAATCCTTGTCCTAAATCATACAGGTAACAAGTTAAGAGAGTTAAGACTTGAACCTAGACGTCCAAGGTCAAAAACTTTAAATAAATAGAGCAAAAATATACTATAAAATGTTACAAGCCAACAAATCTTGTGTTTTTTAAGTAATACCCCCTCCTTGAGTCATTCCTGAAGCTCTTCATTTTAGAAAGGCCATTTAGAAAAATATAATACTCTAGTCACTATGCATCTGTGCATGCTAAGACTCTTCAATCATGTCCTACTCTCTGCGACTCCATGGACTATAGCCCCTCAGGCTTCTCTCTCCCTGGGATTCTCCAGGCAGGAATACTGAAATGGGTTGCCATGTACTCCTCCAGGGACTGTTCCTGACCCAGGGATCGCACCCACATCTCCTGCAGCTTCTGCATTGCAGGAGGATTCTTTACCTCTGAATCACCTTAGAAACCCTCTATTCACTATACTCCCTGTGTCACTGGGATACTAGTCATTTCCCAGAATAAATTATTGACCCCATTTCTCATGGCTCGCTACATCCAAGCCCATGCTATGGCCTCACTATGAACAGAGAGTACTCCTCTGTCCGTTGACTGTTGCCTTTGCCACATGACTTACTTTCTTTTGCTACTGCTACTGCTACTGTTAAGTCACTTCAGTCGTGTTGGACTCTGTGCGGCCCCAGAGATGGCAGCCCACCAGACTGCCCCGTCCCTGGGATTCTTCAGGCAAGAACACTGGAGTGGGTTGCCATTTCTTTCTCCAGTGCATGAAAGTGAAAAGTGAAAGTGAAGTCGCTCAGTCATGTCCGACGCTTAGCGACCCCATGGACTGCAGCCTACGGAGCTGGCTCCTCTACCCATTGGATTTTCCAGGCAAGAGTACTGGAGTGGGGTGCCATTGCCTTCTCCGCTCTTTTGCTAAGATAAATGCAAAAGCATACTATTTGTGAGCATAGGCCTTAGGAGACATGTATGGCTTTTCTTGACCTTTCCTGCTTATGCCCGTCTTGTGAGACCATGTTCAGTTAGCCTGTTGGTCAAATTAGACACAGGAAGCTGGTTGCTCTGCTGACCTCCTGACAGTGAATAAGCATAGCCAGGATACCTGCCCAGTGTGAAGCAGAACTGGGTCAGCCAAGCTTCAACCAACCCAGAGATCTGAGTGTTATATCCTACTGGGATTTCATAATTATTATGCAGAAAATGCTATCCAATAAGCCCAGTAGAGAAATTAGAGGGATAATGGTTTTCCAAATGCCTCTGAGCTCTAGCTTTTAATAATTTGTGAAATACTCTTTAAATGGTGAATTTAGATATTCTAGTAGAAGGTAAATAAAATAACCATCCTGTAAGAAAAGTATATAATGATACATCAAACCCCACAGTTACTGTCAAAACATGTTTTTAAATTGTATATGTTTCCAAGAGTAAAAAAATACTTATTAATATGGGCTCTTCTTTCTAATTCAGGTGAATCAGAATATCTAAAAGTGTATACTGGGATCTTTTAAGATGAAAAATATATATACACTAGTGACAGTAATAGAAGATGTTAGCATTGACCTCTACAATCATTGAGTGCAGATTTAGAATTTCATGGTATATGCTCAACACAATGAGTAGATTACTGTATCAGGGAAAACATTGTTATGCTAGCAAGTTCTCTAGTTCAGCACTTGTTAGTTTCCCTGAACACGACAACTGTTATTTGCTGCTTGTATTTAAATCAAATAAATTTCTTGTTCTTTCATGTAGAAGGATGAGTAAGAATAGTTTTTCTAGCTTTGTGGCTCTAGAGCTTTTAGTTGATCATGAAAATATTTTAAAAATAAGGTAAGGCCTATAATTTTCTGGAATTTGAGTACTTTGCTTCTCTTCCTTATTTTTGTCTTCATTTATTGAGGTTCTTATACAATTATTCTTCTTTGCTCAGTTACTGTGCATATTGCATTGTTTGATTATCTAATGTTACATCAATTTTACATTCCTGGCATAAATTACATATGGTCACAATGTGTTGCAGTTTTTAATTATTTACTGAATTCAAATTTGCAGTATTTTATTGAGAAATTTAATATTTAGATCTCTAAGCATTATTTACTAGCATTTCTCTTTTTTTGAAATTTCTGAGTCATATCAGATTGCATTAAAACACTGAAATTTTTTAGTTTTTTTATTTTAATATAACTTAGTCTCAATAATGTATTTAATATAGAAAAAAGATGTACTAGCATATTTTTACTTTCAATAGATTTTCTGTGAATAAAACAACATTATTATTTGAAAAAAATAATTTTCAGAAATAATTTCTGGATGTAATTTTACCCATTTATCAGCTTTGCAGTTGAATCATTAGTTTGCGATGCTATGCAGAGCTACCATAGTATCCCCTATTTGACTCAGACCATTGATTTTTTTTTTTTTTTAATTCCCAGTCAGTTGAGTTTATATGCTAGCTGGTTGATTTGTTGATTGGTTGATATTCTTTGACAGAAAAAATATTATTTTTCAATCTTATATAGTCAATCTCTATAGAATGACAAATCAGAATAAGAAATCATTTTATTTATGAGACAAACTCACTGTATCAGAAATAACAATGATCTTTCAGAAATAATCAGAATCCTTCTGATCAATGGAATTATTGAGGGCAGACATACGAGGGGCACATTCTTTTCAGAGTTATGTTGATGAACAGGAAATCAGAAAAGTGTGAGTTTGGTACACTGAATCTGGAATATTTCATTGTTGATATGTTCTTGCAAGGGATTATAAATATTTAAAAGTTTTTGCATCAACTCTGTTAGCCACAGCTATACATGCTTAACCGGTGGCTCAGCAGTAAATAATCTGCCTGCAATGTAGGAAACACAAGAGATGCAGGTTCAATCTCTGTGTCCGGAAGATCCCCTGAAGGAAGGTATGGCAACCCACTCCAGTATTCTTGCCTGGAGAATCCCATGGACTGAGGAGCCTGGAGGGCTATAGTCCATGGAATCACAAAGAGTCAGACACAACTGAAGCAATTGAGCATGAGCACAAGCGAAAATACAGCCTCACCCTCAGGAGCAGAAATGTGTTTAGTCCAGTGACCAAAGTTTCTTAGTCTATGAACAGTACTTGGATAAAAATTGCTTATGTTTGCTTCAAAGACTGATTTTTCTAAGTTCTGTGGTTAAGAAAGCCTCCTTCTGAATCACAATTTTTATTTATATATACTTAATACATTCAGTTCAGTTGCTCAGTTGTGTCCAACTCTTTGCGACCCCATGAATCACAGCACACCAGGCCTCCCTGTCCATCAACAACTCCCAGAGTTCACACAGACTCACATCCATCTAGTCAGTGATGCCATCCAGCCATCTCATCCTCTGTCGTCCCCTTCTCCTCCTGCCCCCAATCCCTCCCAGCATCAGAGTCTTTTCCAGTGAGTCACCTCTTCACATGAGGTGGCCAAAGTACTGGAGTTTCAGCTTTAGCATCAGTCCTTCCAAAGAACACCCAGGGCTGATCTCCTTCAGAATGGACTGGTTGGATCTCCCTGCAGTCCAAGGGACTCTCAAGAGTCTTCTCCAACACCACAGTTCAAAAGCATCAATTCTTTGGCACTCAGCTTTCTTCACAGTCCAACTCTCACATCCATACATGACTACTGGAAAAAACAGCCTTGACTAGACGGACCTTTGTTGGCAAAGTAATGTCTCTGCTTTTCCATATGCTATCTAGATTGATCATAACTTTCCTTCCAAGGAGTAAGCGTCTTTTAATTTCATGGCTGAAATCACCATCTGCAGTGATTTTGGAGCCCCAAAAAATAAAGTTTGACACTGTTTCCACTGTTTTCCCATCTATTTGCCATGAAGTGATGGGACCAGATGCCATGATCTTCGTTTTCTGAATGTTGAGTTTTAAGCCAACTTTTTCACTCTCCTCTTTCACCTTCATCAAGAGGCTTTTTAGTTCCTCTTCACTTTCTGCCATAAGGGTGGTGTCATCTGCATATCTGAGGTTATTGATATTTCTCCCGGCAATCTTGATTCCAGCTTGTGTTTCTTCCAGTCCAGCATTTCTCATGATGTACTCTGCATATAAGTTAAATAAGCAGGGTGACAATATACAGCCTTGACGTACTCCTTTTCCTATTTGGAAAAGGAGTCTGTTGTTCCATGTCCAGTTCTAACTGTTGCTTCCTGATATGCATACAAATTTCTTAAGAGGCAGGTCAGGTGGTCTGGTATTCCCATCTCTTTCAGAATTTTCCATAGTTTATTGTGATCCACACAGTCAAAAGAAGACTGTATACAGTCTATTGATCTGAGAAAAATCTTGTCTCTTGCAGATGGCTTTACATTTTAATGGACCTACAGTCAGATTCATTAGATAGTACAGTTTCTGTTTGATTCTTAGAGACTGTGTTTATTTCTACATCTTCAAGTCTGTAGGAGTATAACATCATAACACCAAATTCTAAGGATAGCTATCAGTAGTCTGTTACTGTAAAACATTTAAAACATAAGAAAAATTATTGTGGCATAAAGAAGTATTTAATAAACAGTGTTGAGAAAGAATGTTTAGCTACTTGAAAAATATGAAACAGAGCCTCAATTCACAGCATTCACTTCTATTCCAAATGAATTAAAAAGATAAACAGAAACAAAATATACCTACACAAACAAACAAAACATGTGGCTGGACTTTTTTTGTTGCAAGTAATTCAATCAATTCTAGGTAACATAAAAGCATTTTTCAGATACAGCCAAATTTAGGGGAAAATAGATTACCAAGATCTTGGGTAGAGTTGAAACCTACAGAGTGCAAATATCTCAGTCAAGAACTCTTGAATGATCTCTTTGGAAGACTGCAGCAAAAATCAATCAGCGCCTCTCTCCTTCTGTTCCTGTTTGTTCCTCAAGGTCATATTCCAAGAGAAGTATGTTTGGTTTTGTTCCGGATATTCTTTTTGAGGAACCAGCATGTTTACTAAACAAATGCACTCTCTGCTCCTCCATGTTCTAAGTTTAGCAATGTTAGAGACAATGCAGGTTGTCCAATGGGAAAGATTAGAGACTTATAAGTTTGTACAGTTCTGGAAAGTGTTTGTCACAGATTTAATGTCACATTTTCCAGTCTTTTTTTTTTTTAACTAGTAGTAAATCTAGTCATTTCATTTATATCTGCTTAATTGCTGTGCCTCCTTGCTCAGTTGATTCTGAACTCAGAGGGAAAGAGAAATACCATTTAATAGCTCCCTAAAACCCAAACTAAACCAAAAATCTGAGCAGTTATTAAGAAAATGGGAAATAAGACCAGTTCTTGTGAACCAAGCAGTAGTGTTTAAGAATCCTAGTGTGACCTCAGTGTGTACATGTTGACCCTTAAGCATTAGTAAGATTATCCATTTACTTATGTTTGACAAATTATGTGATTGGTAGTGTCTATAACTCGCCAATGCCCTTTACAATTTAATGGTTGCCTTTGCACTGTTGAATGTCACATGAAGACACAATGTAAATTTACTGCTGACTTGTGTGTGAACTTCCTCTCTTCATTGATCCAAACTGGATTAGCTTTTACTTCAGCAGACTTAGCTTAAGTTCACTAAAATTATTTTTCATAAGGCTTACCTCAAAATAGGTATGATACATACAAACATTACAACACTGCCGACTGGCATAATTTGGATGGAACTGTGATTATTAGGCACACCCAAAAGTTGCAGCTTTAAAGCTCAAACATAGCAAAGTTCTCTGCCACTACGGAGCAGCAGTATGTTAACCAAGTACTACTTGTTAGTGGCCATGGCCACAGATTTATTTCTCTCCGTGCTATTTTTTTTGCCTTCATGTTCAAGTATGAAGAAAAAAACACAAAAAAGTGGATGGAATAGTCATTTAGGCACAATAATTATGCTGCTCTTCCAATATGGCTTCAAGTTGGTTCTGGCTTTTTTAGTGAAGTTGGCTTTAGATTTTGGAGACCAGTATGTAGCATCCCCTTGCAGAAGGGACAAGATCTAAATGAGGCGAACTACAAAAATCTGATGAATAAAATCAAAGAAAAACAAGATAAATAAAGAGATATTCCAAGTTCATGGATAGGAAGACCCAATATTTTCCTTATGTCAGTTCTATCCAACTTGATCTATATATTCAGTGTAATCCCAGTCAAAATCACAACAAGGTATTTTGTGGATATAAAAACACTAATTATGTATTTCATATTAAGAGGCAAAAAACCCAGAGTAGCTAACATAGTATTGAAGGAGAAAAACAAAGTTGGAAGACTGAGGCTACTCAACTTCAAGACCTACTATAAAGCTACAGTAATCAAGAGAGTATAGGATTATGAAAGAATCAACAAATATACCCATGGAACAGAATAGAAAACCCAGAAATAAACTATATAAATATGGTCAACTGATCTTTGACAAAGTACCAAAGGCAGTACATTGGAGCAAAGATAAACTCTTCGATAAGTGGTGTTGGAACAACTGGACGATCGCATGCAAAAACAATAAATCTAGACAAAGACTTTATATCCTTTACAAAGATTAGCACAAATGGATCACAGGCCCACACGTAAGTCATAAAACTGTAAAATTCCTAGAAGATAACGCAGGAGAAAGTCTACATGATCTTGTAGTGGTAAATTTTTAGACACAATGCCAAAGGCAAAATATATGAAAGAAAAAAAAAAAAGCTTTATTAAACTTAAAATTCTCTGTTCTGTGAAAGACAAATGTCAACAAAATGGGAAAACAGGCCATAGACTAGGAGAGAATATTTTCAAAAGACACTTCTGATAAAGAACTGCTATTCAAAATATAAAAATAATTCTTAAAACTCAACAACAAGAAGAAAACTGGATTTAAAAATGAGTTAAAGGCCTTAATAGATACCTCACCAAAAAGATATGCAGATGGAAAATAAGCATACGTAAACAAACAAACAAAAAATGTGCCACATCATATGTCATCTGGGAAATGCAAATTAAAACGAGATACCATTACATACTAAATAGAACGGCCAGAATTTGGAACACAGAAACGCCAAATGCTGGCAAGGATGTGTGCTAACAGGAGCTCTCAGTCATTGCCATTGGGAATGTAAAAGGGTACAGCCACTTTGAAAGACAATTTGGTAGTTTCTTGTAAAACAAAAACATACTTTTATCGTAATTCAGCAGTTATGTTCCTTGGTATTTACCTGAAGGAGTTGAAAACTTATGTCTGCACAAAACCCTGAACATGAATGTTTTTATTAGCTTTGTTCACAATTGCTAAAACTTGAAAGTAATGAAGATGTCCTTTAGTAGGTGGATGGGTAAATAAACTGTGGTTTATCCAGACAAGAGAATGTTATTCATTGCTAAAAGGAAATGAACTATTAAGCCATGAAAAGACACGGCAGAGTCTTAAATGCATATTACTAGATTAAAGAAGCCAATCTGAGAAGGTTCTTCACTGTATTATTTGGCAGTCTGGGAAAAGCAAAACTATTGGGGCAATAAAAAGATTAGTGGTTGCCAAGGATTGATGGGTGAGTGGAAGGATGAATAGGCAGAATACTGAGGATTTGGGGGCCAATGAAATTCTGTATGATAACATAATGATGGATAAATATCATTATCCATATACAACAACAAGAACGAGCTATAAATTTACACAATGAACTTTGGATAATTATGATATGTCAAAGTAGGCTCATCAATTGTAACAAATACACCACTCAGATGTGAATGTTGATAGGGAGGCTACGAGGTGGAAGAGATGGGAAATCTCTGTACCATTTTCTCAATTTGCTGTGAACTTATAACTGCTCCAAAACTTATCTGTAATAAGAGTTCAGTCTTCTCTCATGAACAGCAAGAATAATAAATTCATATTCTGAATGTTTCATTCCACTCACAATGCTCTATTCTCGCTTGTTTTGTGCTGTTGACTTTCTATACAGAAAATGACTTATTCTGACATTTTTTTGTGTTAGATAATAGGATCACTGAAGCTAGAAATTTTCTGTAATTTGGCTGAGACATGAGGGACACACTTAAGTTCCCATCACTTGAAAAGTTACCCACCTAAAAGCTATTATTTTTGAACTATGATCTCAACTTCATTATTTTTATAGGTTGAAATGAGAGGGTCTTTACTAATACTCCATCCTTAAAAATAAAAACTCCCTTCAAAAGCTCAGGAAATATGCATTACTATTTTATAAAAATATTTTAATTATTTATGGAGAATAAAGAAATATATATAAGTGAAAATATGATAAGATCCTTCAGAAATTTTCTAAAATTTTGTAATTTCTCCATTTACCTAAGTAGATACTTACTATGCAAACATCTATTAAAAGACTACTATATACCAAACACTAAGATGCATGCAAAGATAAATTCATACTAAACCCTACCACTAGTGAGTTTTCATTTAGTGGGTGTGGGGTGAAGCAAAGTATATTTATATAATTAACTATAGCCATAACCTTATAGGAACTGAACTACAAGGAAGAATTAAATATATGATATAACTGGTTATAGGAATCATGCTCTGCTATCAATGAGAAAACTCTTCTGATTCCTTGAGTTACAAATAGCATGTTAGCTAACTTGGCTCATAAATGTCTAAGCATCAGGCCGCTGGAATTAGAGATGGTCTTGGAATTCCTCATTTAAGACCATTCCACCTTTGAGTTTTCTAAGCTAACACCGAACTTAGTATAAGCGACTACTTAGTGCACAATAAAAAATTCATTGTAATAAAAATCATAATACAATTTTAAAAAGAGTAGCACTGGCTGATATTGATTTATCTCTAAGAAACTTACAGGCACTACACTAAGAATTTTGTTGTTGTTCAGTTGCTCAGTCATGTCCGACTCTCTGCAACCCCATGAACTATAGCATGCCAGGCTTTCCTGTCCTTCACTATCACCTGGAGTTTGCTGAAATTCATGTCCATTGAATCAGTGATGCCATCCAATCATCTCATCCTTTGTCGTCCCCATCTCCTCCTGCCTTCAGCCTTTCCCAGCAGCACATATTTTCCAGTGACTCAGTTCTTTACATCAGGTGGCCAAAGTATTAGAGCTTCAGCTTCAGCATCAGTCCTTCCAATGAATATTCAGGACTGATTTCCTTTAGGATGGACTGGTTTGATCTCCTTGCTGCCCAAGGGACTCTCAGGAGTCTTCCCCAGCACCACAGTTCAAAAGCATCACTTCTTCGGTACTCAGCCTTCTTTATGACCAAACTCTCACATCCATACATGACTATTGGAAAAACCATAGCCTTGACAATACAGACCATTGTGGGCAAAGTGAAGTCTCTGCTTACTAATACTTTATCTAGGTTTATCATAGCTTTTCTTCCAAGGAGCAAGGTAATACTCAAAATCCTTCAAACTAGGCTTCAACAGTGCATGAACCGAGAACTTGCAGGTGTACAGGCTGGATTTAGAAAAGACAGAGGAACCAGTGATCAAATTGCCAACATCCGTTGGATCATAGAAAAAGCAAGAGAATTCCAGGAAAACATCTATTTCTGCTTTATTAACTATCCTAAAGCCTTAGTCTGTGTGGATCACAACAAACTGTGGAAAATTCTTAAAGGGATAGGAGTACCACACCATCTACCTGCCTCCTGAGAAACCTGTATGCAGCTCAAGAAGCAACAATCAGAATTGGACATAGAACAATGAACTGGTTCAAAATTGGAAAAGGAGTATTCCAAGGCTGTATATTGTCACCCTGCTTATTTAACTTCATGCAGAGTATATCATGCGAAATCCTGGGCTGGGTGAAGCTTAAGTTAGAATCAAGATTTCTGGGAGAAATATCAATAACCTCAGATGTGCAGATGACACCACCCTTATGGCAGAAAGTAAAGAGGAACTAAAGAGCCTCTTGATGAAAGTGAAAGAGGAGACTGAAAAAGCTGCCTTAAATCTCAACATTCAGAAAATGAGGATCATTGTATCCAGTCCCATCACTTCATAGCATAGATAGAGAAACAATGGAAACATTGACAGACTTTATTTTCTTGGGCTCCAAAATCACTGCAGATGGTGACTGCAGTCATGAAATTAAAAGACGCTTGCTCCTTGGAATAAAAGTTATGACCAACCTAGACAGCATATTAAAAAGCATTTTATATTTCTTATTTAAATCTCACAATGGCCCTTTGAGATAGCTATGAATATTATCACCTCAACTTAATAAAGATAAAATGAGGGTTAGGAAATTAAATCACTTGCCAAAAATCACACAAGATCAGCAGGTTGAAAAGAATACACCTCAATAGTCATCTTCAAGAATCCTCATTCTTCCCAAGACCATCCTGTCTGTTATGTATTAGAGGGGAGGACTTTCACACTTAGGCTGGATACCTTTCTGCATTTCAGACGTTACCCCACTGCACCCTTTACCCTATCCAGGCAGCCTAGAGTGCTAGTGTTACTGAGTCCAAGCTCACTCTGCTTACTGCACAACAGACCAATAAATCTGAGAAAGTGTTGAGGCAAGGAATATGACTTTATTCGGAAAGCTTACAGACTGAGAAAATAACAAACTAAAGTCTCAAAACAACCATCTTGTTAGGAGCTGAATGCTGAGTTCTTTTATAGAGCAGATATGAGTGGAGGTAAGGAAATAAATGGCCAGCTTGCGGAAGGGATGTGTTAAACTTGTCTTTCCTGCAGACATTCACAGGTGGGCAGGGTCAGATTATCTCTCTGTGATCTGAACAAAAGGCACTTTTGTTAAACAGTAAGGCAGAGGGGCAGGATTCTCAGACGCAGATCATCATATATGATCATAATAACAAAAACAAATAAAAACAAGTAAAAGAAACATTTCCAACATGGACTCAGAATTGATTATCCCCTGTAATACTTGCCTGTAAAAAAAGATCTTCATGGCCCAGATAATCATGATGGTATGATCACTCACCTAGAGCCAGACATCCTGGAATGTGAAGTCAAGTAGGCCTTAGGAAGCATCACTACAAACAAAGCTAGTGGAGGTGATGGAATTTCAGTTGAGCTATTTCAAATCCTGGAAAATGATACTGTGAAAGTGCTGCACTCAATATACCAACAAATTTGGAAAACTCAGCAGTGGCCACAGGACTGGAAAAGGTCAGTTTTCATTCGAATCCCAACGAAAGGCAATGCCAAAGAATGCTCAAACTACCACTCAATTGCCTTCATCTCACATACTAGTAAAGTAATGCTCAAAATTCTCCAAGCCATGCTTCAACAATACATGAACCATGAACTTCCAGATGTTCAAGCTGGTTTTAGAAAAGGCAGAGGAACCAGAAATCAAGTTGCCAACATCTGCTGGATCATGGAAAAAGCAAGAAAGTTCCAGAAATATATCTACTTTTGCTTTATTGACTATGCCAAAACCTTTGACTGTGTGGATCACAACAAACTGTGGAAAATTCTTAAAGAGACGGGAATACCAGAAAACCTGACCTGCCTCTTGAGAAATTTGTATGCAGGTCAGGAAACAACAGTTAGAACTGGACATGGAAAAACAGACTGGTTCCAAACAGGAAAAGGAGTATTCCAAGGCTGTATATTGTCACCCTGCCTATTTAACTTATATGCAGGGTACATCATGAGAAATGGTGGACTGGATGAAGCACAAGCTGGAATCAAGATTGCCAGGAGAAATATCAATAACCTCAGATATGCAGATGACACCACCCTTATGGCAGAAAGCGAAGAAAAACTAAAGAGCCTCTTGATGAAAGTCAAAGAGGAGAGTGAAAAAGTTGGCTTAAAGCTCAACATTCAGAAAACAAAGATCACGGCATTTGGTCTCATCTCTTCATTGGAAATAGATGGGGAAACAGTGACAGACTTTATTTTCTTGGGCTCCAAAATCACTGCAGATGGTGACTCCAGTCATGAAATTAAAAGAAGCTTGCTCCTTAGAAGAAAAGTTATGACCAACCTAGACAGCATATTAAAAAGCAGAAACATTACTTTGGCAACAAAGGTTCGTCTAGTCAAAGCTATGGTTTTTCCAGTAGTCATGTGTGGATGTGAGAATTGGACTATAAGGAAAGTGGAGCGCTGAAAAATTGATACTTTTGAACTGTGGTGTTGGAGAAGACTCTTGAGAGTCCCTTGGACTGCAAGGAGATCCAACCAGTCCATCCTAAAGGAAATCAGTCCTGAATAGTCATTGGAAGGACTGATGCTGAAGCTGAAACTCCAATACTTTGGTCACCTGATGCAAACAATTGATTCATTGAATAAGACTCTGATGCTGGGAAAAATTGAAGGCAGGAGGGGAAGGGGACGGCAGAGGATGCATAGTTGGATGGTATCACTGACTCAATGGACATGAGTTTGATTAAACTCCGGAATTTGGTGATGGACAGGGAGGCCTGGGTGCTGCAGTCTATGGGGTCACAAAGAGTGGGACACAACCGAGCGACTGAACTGAACTGAACTGCAATACTGCTAAGAGCATAGACTTCAAAGACAGATACAACTGGGTCCAAATGCCTTGTTGTCTTACCCACAGCTTGCCATTTTACCATTTTACAAGTAATGGAGATAACCATTTTATGTTGTTGTGAGACTTAAATGATATATAAAAACTGAATTATAATGAAAAGGATCACTTTACCTCTGTTTCTTGAATATACTTGTACTTCTCCAGTTTAAGTTTTTCTCACCCTTTTTCTTCTGCCTGGAAGATCTTTCAAATTAAGTCATTTCTCAAAATATTCTTTATGTGAAAAATATTTTAAGCTATCAAAATTCAAACCATCCTTCAAGTTCCAACTTATATTTCACTCCCTATGTGACTCCATGACCCATCTCTTCCCTGAGGAATAAGCCTGCCTTCTGAATCCACAGGTATTCTTAGCACTTACCATAGTCTGCCTTGTATGAAATGGATGGGCGTATGAAGGGCCAAGACCATGGATTCTGTAACACTGTCATCCTTGTTCTCCCCACCAGAGCCTTACATAGTAATTTGTTTAGAATAGTTACTCCATAGAAGTATTGGGGCTTCCCTGGTGGCTCAGACTGTAAAGAATATGCCTGCAATGCAGGAGACCCAGGTCTAATTCCTGGAAAGCACCCTGGAGAAAGGAATGGCTACCGACTCCAGTATTCATGCCTGGAGAATTCCATGGACAGGGGATCCCCAGTTCATGGGGTTGTGAAGAGCTGGACGTGACTGAGTAACTATCACTGATTCAGAGGTTTATTGAAGTGAGTTGTTTAGATTTAAACTATTGGAAGTTTGATATTCTATGCAGAAACATGCAAATTAGGATGTTCTTATCCCCTGCAGAGACTGTAGCTGACAGAATCAATTGTTGGATGACAGCTCTTTACTCTACTGTCTCTCTTATTTTGTGCACTTAAATAGTACAGAGGAACCTTGTCTACATTATGTTGTTATGTATCTTTATTGCTTTTTATAGTCTATGTAGACAGAAAAGGGCAAATCAACAGTAAGGCCTTTTAGACAAAATAATGTCTAAGCTTGTCATGACCTACTCACTCAGTCATTATTCTGAATATTCCACAGACTCATCCTGCCCTTTACAAAATGTGGTTATGCAGTCTATTGTCTTCATAATATCATTTTATTTACAATATTTGCTGAACAGTGCTACTAATTATTGTGTGTGTGTGTATGTGCGCGTGCACGCATACGCGCGAGCTCATATGTGCCTGGAAGGTATAAATGTGATAATTTCTCTTTTTGTTAAATGTAAGTATCATGATAATTTCTGAGTGTTTGCATATAAAGTGAAAGAAAGTGAAAGTCACTTAGTCATGTCTGACTCTTTGCAACCCCATGGACTATACAGACTGTGGAATTCTCTAGGCCAGAATACTGGAGTGGTAGCCTTTCCTTTCTCCAGAGGATCTTCCCAACTCAAGGATCAAACCCAGGTCTCCCACATTGCAGGTGGATTCTTCCCTGAGCCTCAAGGGTTTGCATATAAGACCCTTAATATTTAGTAGAACTTTACATCTACTTAACATTGTAAGGTTTCTGTGCCTGGAAATCAAACAGCAACCTGCTTAAAAATCTATAGAGAAAATCATCCAAAAGATAGCCACTATTAAGTAGCATTTGAGACAGACAGATAGTATCTGCCACACACTGATCTTTATGTTTTCAGCCCCATTTCTCAGTATTTCCTCAGATGAACACGTAGTACATGTAAACTATTGTCTTGACTGCCAGTTCTCCTGCTTTCAAGCCTTTGACTACACTGCCCATCAGGACTGTCAAAAAATAAAAATTCTATGGTCCAGGTTAATTCTGCCTCTTGAATCCCTCAACATTTAATAATAATTTTGGTCCTCTGCCTGTAACACTTTAAATCACCCTTATTCTGTCTCTCACATATTATTAATAGAAAAGGGATAAGCACATTAAAAAAGATTCTTATTTAATACTTACATTGACTTAAAAAGAAAATAATAATATTCTATTTTCCTGGCAGGCTACAGTCCACAGGCTAGCAAAGAGTCAGACATGACTGAGTGACTGAGCATACAATATTCTATTTATTTATACTAAAAAAATGTGAGGACCAGAAAGGTCAAAAAACTTGCCCAGTGGCACCTAACTTGAAATTGGCAGAGGTGGGATCCAAGCCTAAATTATGTGTCTCTAGAGACCAAACTGTTAACACTGCTCTACTGACATCCTTAAAGTGACTTCTACTGTGATCTGTATTTTATCCCTGCTACTAGACTCTATTTTTCTGCAGCAAAACTTGTGTAAGTGGTTCTTTATATATAAGTAATTTGTATTGTTCATTTGTAAATAAATACTGTATGCTCTCCATACCAAATTATAACCCTATTAAGATTTCCTGTTGGCTCTCAAAGGCTGCAAAGGGAAATAGGGACAAAAAAATGAAACGTTCATTAATTAAAACTTTGGATCATAGAAAGAACACCTAGTCTCCCATAGTTGTTAAAGGAAAGCCTAATTATTGCTATTCATTTCTTACCTTAAATGTGTATTAGCATACTTAGAAATTTCATTTTCAAAAAAAGATTAAAAAGAGCAGAAAATAACTCTGAAAATTGAGTTAGAACATGCTAACTCAATATCATTACAGATGGTGACTGCAGCCATGAAATTAAAAGATGCTTACTCCTTGGAAGAAAAGTTATGACCAACCTAGATAGCATATTCAAAAGCAGAGACATTACTTTGCCAACAAAGGTCCGTCTAGTCAGGGCTATGGTTTTTCCTGTGGTCATGTATGGATGTGAGAGTTGGACTGTGAAGAAGGCTGAGCGCCGAAGAGTTGATGCTTTTGAACTGTGGTGTTGGAGAAGACTCTTGAGAGTCCCTTGGACTGCAAGGAGATCCAACCAGTCCATTCTGAAGGAGATCAGCCCTGGGATTTCTTTGAAGGGAATGATGCTAAAGCTGAAGCTCCAGTACTTTGGCCACCTCATGCGAAGAGTTGACTCATTGGAAAAGACTCTGATGCTTGGAGGGATTGGGGACAGGGGGAGAAGGGGACAACAGAGGATGAGATGGCTGGATGGCATCACTGAGTCAATGGACATGAGTCTGAGTGAACTCCGGGAGTTGGTGATGGACAGGGAGGCCTGGCGTGCTGCGATTCATGGGGTAGCAAAGAGTCGGACAGGACTGAGCAACTGAACTCAACTCAACTCAACTCAATATTGATGAAACAAAACTTTACTCAAATGGGCACAGATATTAAACATTTAAATATGTATATTCACTGCTGCTACTGCTACTGCTAAGTCACTTCAGTCGTGTCCGACTCTGTGCGACCCCATAGACGGCAGCCCACCAGGCTCCCCCGTCCCTGGGATTCTCCAGGCAAGAACACTGGAGTGGGTTGCTATTTCCTTCTCCAATGCATGAAAGTGAAAAGTGAAAGTGAAGTTGCTCAGTCGTGTCTGACTCTTAGCGACCCCATGAACTGCAGCCTGCTAGGCTCCTCCATCCATGGGATTTTCCAGGCAAGAGTACTGGAGTGGGGTGCCATTGCCTTCTCCAGTATATTCACTATATTCTATAAATATTCAAATAATATGATAATGTTAGGTAGAGCATTTTAATTTGAAGAATTAAGATTGGGAAACCAGAGTTATATTAACAGTAGAAGCATATTACTCACTATAGGCTAAGTTGTTGATTTTTTTTTTTTACACCATGTATAGTGGCATAAATAATTCAGAGAATGTTTTAGTCAAGGACATAGGACATAAACCATAAAAATATGAAAAGGGACATAGAAAATAAGAGCCAGTGCTAACAGAAGAAAATTGGTATTCTAATTTATAAAGTATCAATTGAATATACTGGTATTCTGTGCAAAAATCAGAATAAGAATATAATAAACTCCTAGATTTTTATCACAAAAAAGGCAGTAATTGTGGCTTTAAGAAGGATACAGGTTTCACTAAAATGAAATTTAAAATATATTTTATTTTGCATGTAATATCTATTTTTGAGAGTAGAAGTTCTCAACCCCACAAATTTATAACAAATATGAAATCTTATTTATTTAAATATTTAATGATTTCTGTGAAAGTGAAGTATACATTTAAAATAACTCAGTGGAGGCTTCTACAAGAAATATGAACTGAGAGGAAGAGACTAATGCATTTCAAATATGTAAACATACATCATATAATATGAATCAAATTAAAATTTAGAATGTGTAGAAAGAGAAGACTCTTAGATAATTATATCTAAATATTATATTTCTCATTTTAATTTTTATTAGACATTTCCTAATTTATGCTTAACTAATTCTTCTACATCTTTTACTCTAACCATCATCGTATAATACAACCATACAGAAATATTTGAAATTCTCTCAATAGGCTTGTTATTTCTTGCCTTTGTGCTCTTTTACATTCTTGTTTTTTTAATAGAAAAAAATGTCTATTCTCCATATCCTATAGGATATTAATCATAATCTCTTTGAAAAATTTCTTTAATCCACAGATAAAAGATCAGTTTGTTTCTCCTCTCTGTTTACACATTTTAATAATAATTGTTAAAATAATTACTTTGCATTGGTTTCTCTGAAAAGATCTGTAAACTCAAGGGCATGGGATATATTTTGTTCACTTTAAATCAATATTTTATATATATAGGATGTATTCATAATTCCATGTTGAATAAATTAATCCATTTCAATCCATCAGAAATTGGACAAGTGATAGAATGCATTATTAAGGAAGAGTGGACATAATGTTAATCTTTGAAGTAAAATATTAGGTAAAACCAAATGGTTCATAAAAGTAGTTATAACGCAGATTTTTCACAGAAAAACTTAAAAGACTGATTCTACTTGTAAGAATTGCCCAGGCCACACCAGGGCATAGTATGGGTGTGGTGGTGGTGTGCAGTTGCTAAATCGTGTCTGACCCTTTTGTGATCCAGTGAACTGTAGCCTGCCGGTCTCCTCTGTCCATGAAATTTCCCAGACAAGAATAGTGGAGTGCATTGCCATTTCCATCTCCAGGAGATCTTGCCAACCCAGGGAACCTTGGCAGGCAGATTCTTCACCACTGAGCCACCTGGGAAGCATACTCTACCAGATAAGGGAAAATGATCAATATATTTTGCTGATTATACATTCTAATCATCCACCCAATAAAGAATTTCTTTCTTTCTTTCTTTCTTTTTTTTTAGTTTTTCAGAACAGTTCAGTTCAGTTGCTCAGTCATGTCCGACTCTTTGTGACCCCATGAACTGCAGCATGCCAGGCTTCCCTGTCCATCACCAACTCCCGGAGCCTACTCAAACTCATCTCCATAGAGTCAGTGATGCCATCCAACCATCTCATTCTTGTCATCCCCTTCTCCTCCTGCCTTGAATATTTCCTAGCATCAGGGTCTTTTCCAATGAGTCAGTTCTTCGCATCAGCTGGCCAAAGTATTGGAGCTTCAACATCAGTCCTTCCAATGAATATTCAGGACTGATTTCCTTTAGGATTGACTGGTTTGATCTCCTTGCAACCCTAAATAATTAGAATGTCGACACTATACTCAAGTTGTTAAAGAATGATGTGTATAGAATTTCCAGATACTCCCAAGAGGAAAACACATCGGGAAATTCCAAAGGCTTATACAAGACAGACTTTTAGAAGCAAGTAGCAACTTCTGTCTCCTCAAGTTCTTGCCTGTAAACATTGTAAGGAAGGCAAAACAGCAGAAATAAAATGAGTGGACTGATGGAGAAACAAATTTCTTCATGTTGCTTGAAAATACTTAATTCAACTGTTTATTTATTCCCTTTGCTTGCTATTATCTTTAGAAGCATTTCTCCTCTAAGAAATAACCATTTTACTTATAGTTTGTGATCCTCCTTTTCAAGGATCTGCATTTGTCCAGGTTGGGACAAAGCTCTAGTGCATTTAGAATAATTGGTTTTACTTCTCTTTTTCTCCATGGGGTATCTTGATGATTAGGGATTGTTGATTAACTGCTTTGAGTGTGTCAAATATTTTTTTATTTTACTTTTTCCATTTAATTTAATATTTATTTTATACTGGAGTATAGTTGATTTATAATGTTGTGTTAGTTTTAAATGTACAGCAAAAAGATTCAGTTATACACATACACATATCCATCCTTTTTCAGATTTTTTTCCCATATGGGTTATTACAGAATATTGAGTAGGGTATCCTGCCGAAGCACTTTTTAGAGATGAGTGCTATTAATACACAGCAGATGCTCCATAAAAGTTTTAATACATGGGAACTGGAGGGAGAAGACTCAAATGTATTGTTTTGTCAGATTATTCTGCAGTTCATATCTAAGAAGCTACTATTTAGAGGATACCTTAAATAAAATGGTTGAATCTGACACTTTAAGATTTACATTTTAAGACTATTTCTGGGAATAAAACTCAATAATGAGATGAATTATAATATTATCCTTACTTTTATAAGCATTCCAAGTAATTGGTTAAAGTTTTACTGGTTAAAATTTTTACTATTAAAATAGTCAAAACAGATAAAGTAAGACCCCAAATGTCAAAGGCTGAATGTTGCTCACTTTCAGTTCCAGCTCTAATAAAATCAATGCTCTATGTACTATGCAAATCCTTCCACCATCTACATTCTAAAATGTTTGTCCTCATACAAATAATTTAGTATGCATTATTTTATATATTTGTAAAGCTTATTTCACCTAGAGGCAGACATCCTGGCATGTGAAGTCAAGTGGGCCTTAGAAAGCATAACTACGAACAAAGTCAGTGGAGGTGACAGAATTCCAGTTAAGCTATTTCAAATCCTGGAAGATGATGCTGTTAAAGTGCTGTGCTCAATATGCCAACAAATTTGGAAAACCCAGCAGTGGCCACAGGACTGGAAAAGGTCAGTTTTCAATCCAATCCCAAAGAAAGGCAATGCCAAAGAATGCTCAAACTACTGCACAATTGCACTCATCTCACATGCTAGTAAATTAATGCTCAAAATTCTCCAAGCCAGGCTTCAGCAATACATGAACCGTGAATTTCCAGAAGTTCAAGCTGGATTTAGAAAAGGCAGAGGAACCAGAGATCAAATTGCCAACCAGAGATCCAAATTGCTGGATCATCGAAAAAGCAAGAAAGTTCCAGAAAAAACATCTATTTCTGCTTTATTGACTGTGCCAAAGCCTTTGACTGTGTGGATCACAAGAAACTGTGGAAAATTTTGAAAAGATGGGAATACCAGACCACCTGACCTGCTTCTTGAGAAACCTATATGCAGATCGGGAAGCAATATTTAGAACTGGACATGGAACAACAGACTGGTTCCAAATAGGAAAAGGAGTACGTCAAGGCTGTATATTGTCACCCTGCTTATTTAACTTATATGCAGAGTACATCATGAGAAATGCTGGGCTGGAAGAAGCACAAGCTGGAATCAAGATTGCCAGGAGAAATATCAATAACCTCAGATATGCAAATGACACCACCCTTATGGCAGAAAGTGAAGAGGAATTAAAAAGCCTCTTGATGAAAGTGAAAGAGGAGAGTGAAAAAGTTGGCTTAAAGCTCAACATTCAGAAAACAAAGATCATGGCATCTGGTCCCGTCACTTCATGAGAAATAGATGGGGAAACAGTGGAAACAGTGTCAGACTTTATTTTTTCAGGCTCCAAAATTACTGCAGATGGTGATTGCAGCCATGAAATTAAAAGACGCTCCAATTGATCCAGCAACCCCACTGCTGGGCATACACACTGAGGAAACCAGAAGGGAAAGAGACACGTGTACCCCAATGTTCATTGCAGCACTGTTTATAATAGCCAAGACATGGAAGCAACCTAGATGTCCATCAGCAGATGAATGGATAAGAAAGCTGTGGTACATATACACAATGGAGTATTACTCAGCCATTAAAAAGAATACATTTGAATCAGTTCTAATGAGGTGGATGAAACTGGAGCCTATTATACAGAGTGAAGTAAGCCAGAAGGAAAAACATAAATACAGTATACTAACGCACATATATGGAATTTAGAAAGATGGTAACAATAACCCGGTGTACGAGACAGCAAAAGAGACACTGATGTATAGAACAGTCTTATGGACTCTGTGGGAGAGGGAGAGGGTGGGAAGATTTGGGAGAATGGCAATGAAACATGTAAAATATCATGTAGGAAACGAGTTGCCAGTCCAGGTTCGATGCATGATGCTGGATGCTTGGGCCTGGTGCACTGGGACGGCCCAGAGGGATGGTATGGGGAGGGAGGAGGGAGGAGGGTTCGGGATGGGGAACACATGTATACCTGTGGCGGATTCATTTTGATATTTGGCAAAACTAGTACAATTATGTAAAGTTTAAAAATAAAATAAAATTGGAAGAATAAAAAAAAAAAAAAATCAGTCCTTCTAACTTGCAGAGTCTATTCTCTTTTTTATGTTTGTATGACTTTATAACAAGAATAAAATAATTATTCTTTTGAAAAAAAAAAAAAAAAAATAAAAGACGCTTACTCCTTGGAAGAAAAGTTATGACCAGCCTAGATAGCATATTCAAAAGCAGAGACATTACTTTGCCAACAAAGGTCTGTCTAGTCAAGGCTATGGTTTTTCCAGTGGTCATGTATGGATGTGAAAGTTGGACTGCGAATAAAGCTGAGCGCTGAAGAATTGATGCTTTTGAACTGTGGTGTTGGAGAAGACTGTTGAGAGTCCCTTGGACTGCAAGGAGATCCAACCAGTCCATTCTGAAGGAGATCAGCCCTGGGTGTTCTTTGGAAGGACTGATGCTAAAGCTGAAACTTGAGTACTTTGGCCACCTCATGGGAAGAGTTGACTCATTGGAAAAGACTCTGATGCTGGGAGGGATTGGGGGCAGGAGGAGAAGGGGACGACAGAGGAGGAGATGGCTGGATGGCATCACTGAGTCAATGGACGTGAGTCTGGGTGGACTCTGGGAGTTGGTGATGGACAGGGAGGCCTGGCGTGCTGCAATTCATGGGGTCGCAAAGAGTCGGACATGACTGAGTGACTGAACTGAACTGAACTGAAAGCTTATTTTACTTATTCCCCTCAAACAGATTTTTAAAAATATTTATGGTACCAACACCTAGGAAATGGCAGTATTATCTTCTGCAGGGTTTTTCACCAGTTTTATAAAGTATTCAAAGCATATTCTAAGCCATCTAATTTATAGGATTTAAAGACAACTTATTCATGTGGTCTAATCAACAGATGCTTATAAATATACAATCAAGGGTAATGAAATCCTGTTTAGTCTTAATCTGATTGTGAAAATGCCTTAAAAAGAGTCACCATTTGTTTGCCACTTCCAAATGTGATCCAAAACACTTGATAGACTAAACTTTCCTCTTCTCCACGCCCTTCTCTTACTTCTGTATCCTATCGAACATCAGAGGAGAAAGCAAGTGTTTTGTCTGTCACCTTGAAGTCAAGCTGTTAAGATTTCTGTGTGCCTGGTCCCTCAGCTGTGAACTATCCTAAGGCAGTTTGAGAAACAGAAGTAACAAACAAATAGGGAGGAGACTTAGGTACTATAGTAAGAATTTTCACATATGTTTCACTGCTGCAGTGACAATGCTCTGAAAAGCAAGACAGTTTTGAAAGCAGGTTGCAGAGCATCCATTTGCTTCCCCAAAATGTACTGACTAAAATTTTTATAGGAACTTGTTTAATATTTGGAGGAAGGTTTTCTAGTCCATAATGAATGCCTATAACTGAGGATCAAATCTAGAGATTAAGGATCCACACAAAATATTTTACTACAAATAAAATTCCCTGTTACTGGAATGAATAATCTGTATTTATTTATTCCTTGCTCATGAACATTTTGAAAGCTACAAATTCAGCAGTGACATGTGGTACATCCAAAAGGCCTAAAAAATCTAAATTTTTTTGACAGAGATTTTTTTTTCTCACTATTTTTCTCACTATTCATGTTACTAAATACTGCTGTGATAAGACTATTCTTATAAAATCTCAAAATAAAATTTTTTCTCACTATTCATGTTACTAAATACTGCTGTGATAAGACTATTCTTATAAAATCTCAAAATAAAAACCTAATAAAATACTACACTGTCTAGAAGCTTCTATAATACTATAATCTGTCTACTACATCTAGACATGTGATCCAAATGAAAAGGTTTATGATCTAACATATACTTGCATCCCTCAATTTTAACAAAATTTAAATTCCAGACTTCTTTGCTGGAGTTTGAAACTTCTACTTACTGCCCTGGTTCCTCTCTGTAAATGCATCTTAGGAACAGTAATTTTGAGACAGCTATTCCATTGAGATCTCAGATTATCAGAGGGTCAAATCTAAACTGCTATTACTGTTATTAATCTTCCTTTCTCGGTGACAGCATTCCTTCTGGCAGTCTCTGAGTGTTACAGAGGCATTGTAATTCAATCACCCAAAGGGAGTTTCAACTTTAAAAATATATCCTTTTAGTGCAGTGGAAGAATGTACTGTAATTTAGGGCAAAGGAAGGCAAGCCATTTTCTAAAAGGTCATTTCAAATGGAAATCATAGTAAAAGTGTGAAATCTTTATTTAAGCTCTAAGAAATATCTTTATTTTTTATGGCTACAGTTTCACAACATTACCAATATCCTTTTTTATTCACTTGACAAGTGTTCAGATGGTAAAGAATCTGCCTGCAGTGTGGAAGACCTAGGTTTGATCCCTGGGTCAGGAAGATCTCTGGAGAAGGGAATGGCAAGCCACTCCAGTATTCCTGCCTGGGAAATTCCATGTACAAAAGAGTCTGGTGGGCAACAACCCATGGGGTTATGATGAGTCAGACACAACTGAGTGACTAACACTTTCACTTTTCAAGAAAAATCTTTATTTATGGCTACAGTTTTGCAACATTACCAATACCCTTTTTTATCCATTTGACGAGTTTTAGTAAAATTATGAAAAGCAGCAAATCATCTTGGAATTTTAGAAAACATACTATATCGTATAGGGACACAACTTTTCCTCAATATGGTTCCTAGTCTCCTATTTCTCCTATTTCTTGCTATTTAGTTGCTTGTTTTATTTCAAAGTGACTTTCATGGAATTAGAGCATATTGAACTGGAAAGGAATATTAAGAGCATCATGCTGCTGATAAGGAAATCAAAGCATAGAGACTTGAATGATTTAGCCAAAAGCAGACAGAGAAGTAGTAGAAGTGCCTGATTTTCTTCTGGGTTTTGCTACTTTCTATCATTAAATGATATATGTGCTGCTGCTAAGTCCCTTCAGTCACGTCCAACTCCATGCGAATCCATAGACTGCAGCCCACCAGGCTCCTCCATCCCTGGGATTCTCTAGGCAAGAATACTGGAGTAGGTTGCCATTTCCTTCTCCAAATGACATATATGCCTGTGATCAAAATAACTTCTGGATTTTAAACAATAATAAAACTGCTATTATGTGACTAACAAAGGTACCCAAACATCCTCAAGCCTTTTGATTTCCTCAGTGTTATGCAGCTTTCCTAAATTATGCACTTAATCCTATGTCCTTGGTAGTTTTTTTAAACATTTCAGCCTTCTCTACTCAGTGTCATTCCAGAATGTCAAAAAGCTGGCAATTATTGGATTTTTGGCATCATGAACAAATGAATCAATGTTTTCTTTATCTCTCTCTTATTTGGGAAAGAACAAAGAGATTTAGTGATAGATACTATGGGGCTTCCCTGGTGGTTCAGATGGTAAAGAAATCTGCCTGCAATGTACGAGACCTGGGCTCAGTCCCTCAGTCAGGAAGATCCCCTGGAGAAGGGAATGGCAACTCACTCCAGAATTCTTGCCTAAAGAATTCCATGGATGGAGGAACATGGCAGACTACAGTTCATGGGATTCTAAAGAGTGGTACATGATAGAACACTCTAAGAAACAATGACTTGGGAAAATTCTATTATTATTATTATTATCATACTATAATTATTATTATTTATATTAATTTTTGATCAATAAATAAATGTGTGGAACCAACATCATCCCTTGTTGATATTATTTTTAAATTAGGAGTAATGATACCACTTTCTTTAACCAAATTTTTGAAGACAAATTTTAAAAAATTGTAAATATATCTTCATTCTTTTTTTTTTTTTTTTTTTCTTTCTTTTTTTTTTAAAGAAAGGCAGACTGCCACGTGCAGCGCCTCATTTGGATGTGTCTGGAGTCTTGGAAGCTTGACTACCCTACGTTCTCCTACAAATGGACCTTGAGAGCTTGTTTGGAGGTTCTAGCAGGGGAGCGCAGCTACTCGTATACCCTTGACCGAAGACCGGTCCTCCTCTAGCGGGGATGGTCGTCCTCTTCGACCGAGCGCGCAGCTTCGGGAGGGACGCACATGGAGCGGTGAGGGAGGAAGGGGACACCCGCCTAGCCAGCCAGATCAGCCGAATCAACCCTGGCGATCAATGGGGTGACAGATGTCGCAACCAGATCGCCCTCACATCCTATATCTTCATTCTTAAAGCCAATATTCTGAAGATTGAAATAATAATTCCACATAATTCATTATTTTTTCTATTATTTTCTTTTGTTTTGGTACTTATTTTATATGTCAGGCAAAATACTAATGAGTTACAGGATCCAAAATTGAATATAATATGATTCTACTCTCAAAAGAGGTTTCATCTATATGTCTAAATAAGAGACATTTAAACAAATAAATGTCAACCCGCTCTAGTACTCTTGCCTGGAAAATCCCATGGGGAGGAGCCTGGTAGGCTGCAGTCCATGGGGTCCGACACGACTGAGTGACTTCACTTTCACTTTTCACTTTCGTGCATTGGAGAAGGAAATGGCAACCCACTCCAGTGTTCTTGCCTGGAGAATCCCAGGGACGGCGGAGCCTAGTGGGCTGCCGTCTATGGGGTCACACAGAGTCGGACACGACTGCAGCAGCAGCAACAAACAAATAAAAGTAAAGTGTTAAATCGGGGGTGATATGAATACAGAATGCTACAAAAAAAGTGTTATAATAATATGAATAAAATAATGTGACTGTAGTGTGGGGTACAGAAAGTTTTGTAGATGGAACACTCCAAAAATATTTATAATATATTCTCAATACTTTCTATATGTTACATACAATGCTAAGCATTTAGCAAATAGTATTTCTTAATATCACTGCAGATGGTGAATGCAGCCATGAAATTAAAAGACGCTTACTCCTTGGAAGGAAAGTTATGACCAATCTAGATAGCATATTCAAAAGCAGAGACATTACTTTGCCATCAAAGGTTCGTCTAGTCGAGGCTATGGTTTTTCCTGTGGTCATGTATGGATGTGAGAGTTGGACTGTGAAGAAGGCTGAGCGCCGAAGAGTTGATGCTTTTGAACTGTGGTGTTGGAGAAGACTCTTGAGAGTCCCTTGGACTGCAAGGAGATCCAACCAGTCCATTCTAAAGGAGATCAGCCCTGGGATTTCTTTGGAAGGAATGATGCTGAGGCTGAAACTCCAGTACTTTGGCCACCTCATGCGAAGAGTTGACTCATTGGAAAAGACTCTGATGCTGGGAGGGATTGGGGGCAAGAGGAGAAGGGGACGACAGAGGATGAGATGTCTGGATGGCATCACTGACTTGATGGACGTGAGTTTGAGTGAACTCCGGGAGTTGGTGATGGACAAGGAGGCCTGGTGTGCTTCGATTCATGAGGTCACAAAGAGTCAGACATGACTGAGCGACTGAACTGAACTGAACTGAGACTCCATGTGCCTCCCTATCCATAGATACCCAAATAGCTCTCCATTTAGCAAGCAACCCCAGAAACCCTTCCCAAGGTCTGTCTCTTATACATCCCTATTACTTTTTTAGAGTGATTAACATGTATAACCATACCCATCTTTCAAGATTTGACTATAGATTGATTCTAAAAATTGGCAACCAAAATCACATCATTTACATTTTATGGTAATATCATTTTTTCCTACTAAAAAGTGAAAATTTGTGCTAGAATTATCCTTCTTTTCTTGAATCCAACATCATAATTCCTATACTTCTCTGTTCTTACTGCCAAATTTCAAAGGATTCTTCTGATTTATGCTAGCAGCCCTGAATTAATTTGTATTCCCCCAAGCTAGCGCTAGTATATTCCAAATGACTATGAAGAGAGAAAAAAAAATAGCTTACTTTTTGAAGACTTTCAATTACACCACTTGTTTTATTATCACATGTTACCATCATTATCTGGCTCATTGTCTTCTCTGAGTCCAGAGCCTCACTAATGTTCAGTAAACCAAACTGACTCTCTCAGCCTTCAGTTCACCCTAGGCATAGTCCATCTTTTACCTTTCTCTGCTATGTATCAATCAACATTCCTTCCATCTTTATTCTGTCTACTAATATGTCTACTTGAAATCTTTGGTTTATTATTTCTTTCTGCCATTGATTTTCTTATCTTTCTTTTATTTTAAAGCAAAAGGAATGTTATGCATACCACATTTCACTATCATGAGTCAGGAGAAGTACTAAATTTGGGATGAATTGAAGACATCTTTCCAGATTCTTGCTCTTTTCGTTTAAAGCTTCCCCACTTTTTGCTTATTCTATAGTTGAAACTTCCTGAAATGACTAATGCAAGCAATGTCAGGACTGATTCAGATAGTATTGCTATAAAAAAATAAAGATACCAAGAAATGTTTACAGTTTTCCAATGGTTTTCAGTGAGAAGGCATACTCTACTTTCCCCTACTCTTCTTTCTCTACTTTCTCTACAGTCTATCAGAGGAAGTCACGTGAGTCCTAACGGTTTGCAATTTGTCCCCATTTAAAATAGACTTTGTTTTTCAGAAAAGTTTTAAGCTGACTGGATAAATGATCAAAAGAGACAAAGAGTAACCATATCCCTCTCCCCCTACATGGGCACAGCCTCCCCCATGATCAGTATTCCCCCAAGAGTGGTACATATGTTACAGTCAATAGACCTACGTTGTCACAACACAGTTGCCCAAAATTTACATTATGGTTCACTCTTGATGTTGTATATTTTATGGATTTGGATAAATATCTAATGACATACATCCATTATAGTATCATGCAGAGTATTTCACTGTCCTGAAAATAATCCATGCTTCACCTGTTCATCCCTCCACCCACCCCTAAATCTTAGCAATCACTGATCTTTTTATTGTCTTGATTTTGTCTTTTTCATAACATCACATTGTTTAAATCATACAGTCTGTTATCTTTTTAGATTGTATTCTTTTACTTAGTAATATGCATTTAAGACTTCTCCCTAAATGTCTTTCATGGCTTGATAGCACATTTCTTTTTAATGCTGAAAATATTCCCTTATCTGGGTGTCCCAGTTTACCCATTCTCCTACTCAAGGATATCTTGATTACTTTCAATTTTCAGCAATTATAAATAAAGCTCTTCTAAGTATCTGTCTGAAGGTTTGCAACATTTGTACTTTTTCTTTGACATAAATCTGTAACGTACGAACATTTATTTATGATGAAAAATGCATTCAGACTCTGAAATTACAAACCAATAATGCTGAAATATATTTATTTGAAAAGTACAGACTTGAAATATCCTACATAGGCAAATATACATATTTTAAACCTCTAGGTATTCTCACGACCTCCTTCAGCTATCAAGTGAAATTTTGGCAATTCTCTCAAGGAATGTCTGGCATGAATTCAAAGTGGTATATATAACCCCCTTTGGTACCACTGGAAAATTGTCAAAGTGGTTCTCCTCTGTTAAAAGGACCAGACTCATCTAAATTGGACAATAAATTTAAAGTGTTAATTTATGAATTAAAATAATTTATAGAAAAACTCAAAGCTAGGTTCTTCCCACCCCCCCACCCCCCCCACCCCCCGAAAGGTCTCCTTGAGCGCAGTTTGTTAACTATTCAGCCATTTGATCAATGTTTCAGCTACAGACTGACAATTCCATTTCACATTTTCATCTATCATCTTTGGTCAATTTCTTCTGGGTTTTAAGACCCTCACACACAATCACTTAACCAAGTCGGGAACTGCAGCTCCCTAGCTGTGTGTTTGAATAAAAAGTGATTCAGTTTATCATGTTACCTTTGTGTCTATAGAATTTGTATAACTTTTCATTTGCTTCTATAGGATAGAAGATAATTGAATCTAAAATCTAGCATTTTTCTAGTATCCTTAAATTCTTCAAAATAATGGCATAGTATTCTCCCCTTATCCTATGGGGATGCTTGTAACTCTATTTAGTTACATCAGTCTACATCACTTCTAGTAAGCCTTCAAGTATACTTTGGTTTTGGAAACAACTTTTGAGATCTCTTTCCACTTTAATATCCAAGACTCACACAAATATCCAGTTCTTTCTAATGTTGTCATTGTGTGTGTGTGTGTGTGTGCGTGCATGCTCAGCACATCTGACTCTTTGCGACCCCATGGACTGTAGCCTGCCAGGCTCTTCTGTCCATGGGATTTCATAAGCAAGAATACTGGAGTGGGTTGCCATACCCTCCTCCAAGGGATTTTCCCAGCCCAGCGATCAAACCCCTGTCTCTTATGTCTCCCGCATTGACAGGCAAGTTCTTTATCACTAGCATGATCTGGGAAACACATAACACTTCTCCTTAGGATGTCTAAAAATTCATGTGTAAAATAACAGGAGAGATACTTTCTATTTCTCTTTCAAACATGGAATACTTAGATCCATAGTCCTAAGTCTAATCCTGTTTCTTTGTTGACCAATAATTACCAAGAGTTACTTAGAGCTCTATCTATAAAATCTACCTCTTTTCCTGTCTGAGCTAAAATAGTTGTTTTGATATTGTGAAAACAAATAGAGAAAGGTAATTTCAGCTTCCCATTTATTTTGATCACACTTAAAAGCCTCTCACAAAATATAACTCATTCAGGCATGGAGACCTTGCTATTACAGAGCTTCCTTTTAGCTCAAGAGCAAATTATTTATGTTCTGATTGAGATGGTGAGTTTCTGGACCAAATCAAACACTGCTTCTGTGGATGGAATTCTACTCATCCTCAGTACTTTTGAGAAAGTCTTCCAAATCTCTCACAGATGAGTGCACATAATTCTAATAGCAATAGATTGAAGTGTTCACATCTGCTCAAAGAAATGTAAAAAGTCCCCCAAATGACATATTTCTACCCAGGAACAATAAAGGACTTAAACTGATTTGTCTTATCAGGCTGATTGACACATTTATTATAAGCTGTAAAGCAGGACTTTTTTAGGATGAATGTGTTGGATATCTGTTTGTTCTAGTCTTATCATCTTCCTCTTCTATAATAAGATTCTATGGTGTAAAACATTCTAGTGTATGAGAGTGACTATCTTCTAAATGGGTGATTCTTAACTTCAATATTTTGATATCAGTTTGTCTTACAGGTTTTGAAATGCATTGAAAATAATGTTATTAGTGGCAAAGTATATATTAAAAATAATTTGAAAGTTTCAAATTATCCCAATAACAATTTTATTCTACTTGTATTCCATTCTGCTTTACTTGAATGAGAGACAAAGAAGAGAGAAGTACGAATAACTTAACACAACCTGTGGTATTGGTTGGAATAGAGTACATTCTACAATCTATGTTACAGTCAACAGTGAGCAACTGTTATTCATGTACTATATTTGTACTTTATTTTCTTTTAAAATCCCGTATTTGTTTCGTCAGACTCAGGGTATACTCATGGAATGTGCTTCCCTATGTGTGCCAATTGTCATATTTTCTCTTTGCCTACTTTGATTCAGATTATCACTTCCTTATGCTTTCTTGGAACTCTGCATTCAAATGGGTCTATCTTTCCATTTCTTCTTTGCCTTTAACTTTTAACAGAAATGGTATGGATATAACAGAAGCAGAAGACATTAATAAGAGGTAGCAAGAATACACAGAAGCACTATACAAAAAGATCTTCATGACCCAGATAACCATAATGGTGTATCACTCACCTAGAGCCAGATATCCTGGAATGCAAAGTCAAGTGGACCTTAGGAAGCATGACTATAAACAAAGCTAGTGGAAGTAATGGAATTCCAGTTTAGCTATTTCAAGTCCTAAAAGATGATGCTGTGAAAGTGCTGCACTCAATATGCCAGCAAATTTGGAAAATTCAGCAGTGGCCACAGGACTGGAAAAGGTCAGTTTTCATTCCAATCCCAAAGAAAGGCAATGCCAAAGAATGTTCAAACTACTGAACAATTGTACTCATCTCACACACTAGCAAAGTAATGCTCAAAATTCTCCAAGGCAGGCTTAAACAGTACATGAACCATGAACTTCTAGATGTTCAAGCTGGATTTAGAAAAGACAAAGGAACCAGACATCAAATTGCCAACATCTGTTGGATCATTGAAAAAGCAAGAGAGTTCCAGAAAAGCATCTACTTCTGCTTTATTGAATACACCAAAGCCTTTGTGCAGACCACAACAAACTGTGGAAAATTCTGAAAGAGATGGGAATACCAGACCACTTGACCTGCCTCCAAAGAAGTCTGTATGCAAGTCAAGAAGCAAAAGTTAGAACTGGACATGGAACAACAGATTAGTTCCAAATCGGGAAAGGATTATGTCAAGGCTCTCCCAGGAGTTGGGGATGGACAGGGAGGCCTGGCATGCTGTGGTCCATGGGGTTGCAAAGAGTCGGATATGACTGAGAGATTGAATGGAACTGAACTGTATGTTGTCACCCTGCTTATTTAACTTATATGCAGAGTACATCATACAAAATCCCAGGCTGGATGAAGCACAAGATGGAGTCATATTTGCTAGGAGAAATATCAATAAATTCAGATATGCAAATGATACCCCCTAAAGGCAGAAAGCAAAGAACTAACAGCATCTTGATGAAAGTGAAAGAGGAGAGTGAAAAAATTGGTTTAAAGCTCAACATTCAGAAAACTAAGATCATGGCATCCAGTCCCATCACTTCATGGCAAATGGATGGGTAAACAATGGAAACTGTGACAGACTTTTATTTTGGGGGCTCCAAAATCACTGCAGATGGTGACTGTAGCCATGAAATTAAAAGATGTCTGCTCCTTGGAAGAAAAGTTATGACCAACCTAGCTGCTGCTGCTGCTAAGTCACTCCAGTCATGTCCAACTCTGTGTGACCCCTACTTAGACAGCATATTAAAAAGCAGAGACATTCCTTTGCCAACAAATGTTCATCTAGTCAAGGCTATGTTTTTTCCAGTAGTCATGTATGAATGTGAGAGTCGGACTATAAAGAAAGCTGAGTGCTGAAGAATTGATGCTTTTGAACTGTGGTGTTGGAGAAGACTCTTGAGAGTCCCTTGTACTACAAAGAGATCCAACCAGTCCATCCTAAAGGAAATCAATCCTGGATATTCATTGGAAGGACTGATGTTAAAACTGAAACTCCAATTCTTTGGCCACTTGATGCGAAGAACTGACTCATTGGTAAAGACCCTGATGCTGGGAAAGATTGAAGGCGGGAGGGGAAAGGGATGACAGAGGATGAGATGGTTGGATGGCATCACCGACATGATGGGCATGAGTTTGAATAAGCTCTGGGAGTAGGTGACAGACAGGGAAGTCTGGCATGCTGCAATCTCTCAATTAGATCCTTGTTAGCAGAACTGAAACATGCTCTGGGCTCTCCTTTTAAAAGAAAAATGTAAGTCCCAGCAACAATACCCAAAATATCTTCCTTTGAATCAATATTTTCTCTGTTTCTTCTCTACCTATTTAAAGCCATTTTGAAAAACTTTAGTTTATACTGCATCTACTCCAGTGTTCTTGCCTGGAGAATCCCAGGGGCGGGGAAGTCTGGTGGGCTGCTGTCTCTGGGGTCGCACAGAGTCAGACACGATTGAAGTGACTTAGCAGCAGCAGCAGCAGTAATTTCTCACTGTCTCCTAATTATTCTTCAAATCACTCCAGCCTGGTTTCTATTACGCCCTTGAAACCAGTGTTCCCTAAGGTCAGCAAGGAGTGTCAAGTCACTAAACATAATGAACTCTCTTCACCCTCTGTGTCATATGAATTTTGGCAGCACTTGGTATAGTTTACCACTCGTTTATTCTACAAAACATTATTTCCATTTTCTTCTATGATCCAGCATACTCCTGAGTTAGTCCCTCCCTTGTTTGGTTATGTGCTCAATCTGTCCATTAAATATTTGTACTTCTTTAAGGCTTACTCATATTTTTTCTTTCACAATAAACATTTTTCCTAGAGAATTTTGTTCAGCTACCACACATATGCAGAAGATATGATATTTCAAATTGATATTCCCATCCTAGAACTTTTCATATACTTGTCATCTCCACTTGAGTATGTCCAAAACCAAAATTACAGTCTTCTCTCCATTATAACCTACCTGGTCATATCCTATTGCCCCTATCTCATAGTAAGATTCCACCATTCATTCAAGTCATGTAAGTTGGATATCTTGACAATCCCTTTTACCTCAACCATTACATCTTGTTTCCAACTCATTATTAACTCCTGTCTATTCTACCTTATAAATATCTTAAATCAACCCTCTATTTTCTAGCTTTAAGGCTACCATTCTAGCCTAAGTAAACTACCCATATCTTGACAAAAACTTTAGACTGGTTTCTCCATCATCCATTCTGGTCCTCATCTATCGAATTTTTATTACAGACAGTGCTAATTTTGAATCACAAATCATATTATCTCTTACATATTCTTAAAAGAATTGAACATCTTTCTATTGTGTTCAAGATAAAGGACAAACTTTAACGTTGTCTGAAGGGTGCTATACGATATGACCGTCTACATTTTTAGCCTCATCCTATAGCTTTTTGCCCTCTCCCAACCACTCTACATAGAGCACGCATCAATTCCTCTCTTCCAGGAATGATAGTTCATAGAATGCTTCTTGTTTTTCCATATGACTATGCAATCAATGCTCAATTTATCATAATGATCAGCACCGTGTTATGCACAAATGGCAGGATTGTTTTTGTCTTCACCTTTTAGGATTCCTCATCTTATAATTTAACTACTTCTTTTAGATCTCTACACAACTTTCTACATAGTTGATTGGCGTTGGGGGCTTCCCTGGTGGCTCAGGTGGTAAAGCATCTGCCTACAATGCGGGAGACCTGGGTTCAATCCCTGGGTCAGGAAGATGCCCTGGAGAAGGAAATGGCAACCCATTCCAGTACTCTTGACTGGAAAATCCCATGGACAGAGGAGCCTGGTAGGCTGCAGTGGATGGGGTCGCAAAGAGTCAGACATTACTGAGCAACTTCACTTTCATTAATTTTTAAGCTCTTTTATTTAACAGGCACTTATTAAGCACTGGTCAGTAAGAATTTTTTTTTTTTTTTGAAGTTCTGACATCAGATAAAGGAAGTCAGAGAGCAGAGCCCAGGTTTTAAAAATTGATTCTGCTATTGGGCTGGCGATGAAGAAATCCTGTATTATGCTCTGACTATTCTCATGTGTTCCATATATTTTGTAGTCCAACCGTGCAGGTTTCAATCAGGAAAAAGAAAAAAAAAACAGATTCACTTTCATATTCTCCCTTTACTTTGCTTTTATCAAACTTCAGCCTTGGTAATCAACATAATATCTTTTAAATGTTTGAAAAATATCACTTTTGGAGAATGTGATTGAAAGGAGAATTTGCTTCTTCTATATTAGCCCCACTGCCAGCATTAGAGCCAGCTTCAAGCACAAATAAAATAGAACCTCAAGCCAAAAGCACCAACTATCTATAACAGAATCATTTAAAGACCATTATAAAGTCTTGTTAATTATACATAATTTTTTTAAGCTTTATGCTCTTCTGTTAATTTATTGACACTACTGCTTTCCAAGCCCCCATTGTGTCTCGCCTGTGTTTATGTCTGTTCTCTTGACCTATCACCTCTCTCTTATTCGATACATTCTGCACACTGATGCTGCCAGCATTATCTCAATCTTTCTCTGGTTTAAAAAAAAAAAAAAATCTCTTTTACTGCTCTCCCAGTGTACCGGGAACTTTCTACAGATTGATATCTTTAAACAGGATATTCCCTTTGTCCAAATACTCTTTCCCTTCTCTTTCTTCTTTTTTCTCAGACTCTTCAAAAGTGAGCACAAATGTCACCACCCAATGATGCCTTCTCCATGTCCCCCAGACAGAGTTAGTCATTCTTTCATGATTATTTCCAGAGTATACTGTTATTGCTTGGCTGTAGCGCTGTTGTTTCTAGTGTGTTTTCATTACATTGTAAGTTACATAAGGACAAAAACTGTGTCTTATTCATCTTCACAAACAAAACACATTGCCTTGCAAATAATGGGCATTCTCTCCATGTACCCTAACTAAATGCAAGATAAGGTATAATAAGATGATTTGAAATATGACATGTTAAAAACTGTATCTAACTTTCCTAAAGGCAAAAAAGCAAAAATAATTCTTTTTAAAACAGAAAATTAAGTAATAGCAACAGCAACAAAAAAATCCCTCAGATTAAAAAGGTACAAACAGTCCAGCCACAGATCTAGCACCAGCATACATTACTGAAACACTACTGAAGAGAAAGGATCACATGCGGACACTCCCTGGGGAACTGTGGCTAGTTAGAGAGACACCTGCCAAAATGCTACGGCTGATCTTCCCTTTGGGGAAAATTAAAAAAATGAACTTCATTTGACCTGTTTCAGACACTCATTTGAGCCCTACATAACATACCTAACCTAAGCAGTACCCCAATTTTTCTGCCTAGTTTCTTACCAGAAAAGTCAGGCATTCCTTTTCAAAGAGAACCAACTAATTTAATTTGAAAGTGTTCAATCTTTTCAACTATGGAAGAACAGGAGATCTAGCAAAAAAAAAAAAAAAAAAAAAAGCCATAGTTCTCAGTTTGTAACCCTTGCATACACTGAAATAAATATAATTAGTAAAAAGGTAATACAAATATGTAAAATAGTATACATTATATGCATGGATTTCATATTATAGGTCTCTTCTATGCATGAGAAAAGGGAGTTAAAAGTGGTTTATTGAAGACCTACCTATCAGTTAAGATTATAAAGTAGTTTATTAAATTTTAAATCCAGTGCTTTTCTTCTAGAAGTTTATTGTTATCCTTCAGATCATGAAACACATATTGCAGAGACCAGAGTTAAATATCATTTCTAACAAATGTTTTCTAAATGTGGACACAGATAAAACAAAACACCATATTTCTTATAAACTGAACTTTAATTTCTCATGAACTATTTAAGACTTTTAATTTGGAGCTATAATTTAAAACTGTATGGAACACATTTTTTAAAAAAAAAAAGTAGAAGATAAAATTTAATAAGAACATTAGAGAGATGTCCCACAACTTATTTTCTGAGTAAAGAGTATAACCTTTTATTTAAAGTACACATAAATGTTGGCCTTGATCCTAAAATATCCCATTATCTTGGACTCAATATAATATACAAAAAAGCATTATTCCATTCATTATACTTCTGAGGGTCATTTCATTGAGAGGACACAGTATCAGTATAAGTTCAGTCTCTCAGTGGTGTCCGATTCTTTGTGATCCCGTAAACTGCAGCATGCCAGGCTTCTCTGTCCATCACCAACTCCCAGGGCTTACTCAAGGAACACCAAGTCGATAATGCCATCCAGCAATCTCATCCTCTGTTGTCCCCTTCTCCTCCTGCCTTCAGTCTTTCCCAGCATCAGGGTCATTTCCAATGAGTCAGTTCTTCACATCAGGTGGCCAAAGTACTGGAGTTCAGCTTCAGCATCAGTCCTTCCAATGAATATTCAGGACTGATTTCCTTTAGGATGGACTGGTTGGATCTCCTTGCAGTCCAAGGGACTCTCAAGAGACTTCTCTAACACCACAGTTCAAAAACATCAATTCTTCAGCGCTCAGCTTTCTTTATAGTTCAACTCTCACATGACTACTTTAAAAACCATAGCCTTGACTAGATGAACCTTTGTTGGCAAAGGGATGTCTCTGCTTTTTAATATGCTGTCTAGGTTGGTCTTAGCTTTTCTTCCAAGGAGCAAGCATCTTTTAATTTCATGGCTGCAGTCACCATCTGCAGTGATTTTGGAGCCCAAAAAATTAAAGTCTGTCACTGTTTCAATTGTCTCCCCATCTATTTGCCATGATGTGATGGGACTGGATGCCATGACTTTAGTTTTCTGAATGTTGAATTTTAAGCCAACATTTTTACTCTCCTCTTTCACTTTTTTCAAGAGGCTCTTCAGTTCTTTGGTTTCTGCCATTGAGAGGAATAAGTAGCTTTAATTAACTCCTTGGTTGAGAAGTATTTGTTTGAGGCAATGCACTGGCTTTGGCTCAAACATAGACATTAGTACTATACTGGGGAAAATCAGAGTAATTATTCTGAAAGTGAAAGTGTAAGTCACTCAGTCATGTCCCACTCTTTGGGAACCCATGGACTATACAGTCCATAGAATTCTCCAGGTCAGAATACTGAAGTGGGTAGCTTTTCCCTTCTCCAGAGGATCTTCCCAATGCAGCAATCAAACTCAGGTCTCCTGCACTGCAGGCATGTTCTTTACCTGCTGAGCCACAAGGGAAGCCCAAGAATACTGGAGTGGGTAGCCTATCCCTTCTCCAGGGGATCCTCCTGCCCCAGAAATTGAACTGGGGTCTCCTGCATTGCAGGCAGATTCTTTACCAACTGAGCTATCAGGGAAGCCTTAATTATTCTGAACTTGAGAACAAATATGAAGGCAACAAAGATATGTTATTTTTTTTTTTTAGTTTCCCTGCCTTCTTTTGATGTTTGCACCTTGAAAGCTAGATCCCCTCTCTTATTGTCCTTCTTGAATTGTATGACAAGAACCTTTTGATCCAATGACATCCTTCTTCCCCCAAACCATTTGAGACATACATTTTCACTTGATTTTTACTTGCAAGATTTGTGTGAACAAATACGAGTGTCAATTATTTTTATAAATTTGCCTAGACCCAAAAAAGAGATTTATTAATCTGTGGACCTGTCCATATTTGGAGTGTTCCAAAGAGTTAGACCATTTTTGACTCTGTTCAAGACAAAAATAATTGATTCACTAGAATGATGTGTTATCTCTGTTCCATTAAAGTTGACAAATATATTCTTAGCTGATTGAAGGGTATCTGATTTGGTGGTTTCTCTCTTCTTAGAAACCAAATGTTTCTCTTTAGTACCAATTACTATGACTTTTCTCTTTCTCTCCAATAGAATGGTACATTAAATATTTTCCTCAGGATTACATAGGGATACATTTTATTTATTCAAGCTAGACTATGTCCCATTACCATCAAAAAGTGCAGACTAGCTAAATACAGGCAGATATTGTAATAGCCTGCTTTTTATTTGCTTTCCTCCAGGTTCTCCTCTAGCTAATACATCCAAGATTTTCTAGAACATTTTTTGTACATATTAATATACTGCTATGAGAACTTCATGTGCTCTTCATTACTTATAAAATCAGTCCCCAAGTTACCACCTTGTCTTTGCAAGCTCCCTGCAGCATGTATGATCTCTTGTCCATTTTTAGCTAAATTCCTAAAAGACAGAATTGGCAAATTTAAACACTGGCCATTATTATTCATGCAAGCATGTTTAATGAAAGAGGGTGCACTGAAGATACTGGAGATTTTCGTTTATTACTTGCTTTTAAATAAAACTAGTATTTTCTTCAAGCAATGTAATGCTGTACGGATTAGACCTGATACTCATTCTGAAGTAATCTGAGGCAAAAATCTTCTAGCCCAGGAGCTTAGACTCAACTAATTCTTTGGAATCCATGGATCACAAATACATGGTCAAGGATACAGTTAACTTTTGTTATTGTGTTCTGTGTCAAATACACATCCTTCAAGTTTATTCTGTTGATGTCGATCATACTGTTTACAATTTTTATATCCTTACTGAAATATTTGTTCATTTTATCAGTTACTGAAAAGGTATGCTAAAGCTCTCCACTGTGATTTGTCTACTTCCTCTCATAATCTTGTCAATTTTGGCTTATTTACTTTGAAGTTACATTATTAAGATCTTACAAATTTAAACTTGTTATATCTTTCTGGTAAAAGAAATCTTTATTGTTATAAAATTATCTTTTTTATAGTTAAAGAATACTTTTTTCCTTGAAGTCATTTCCTTCAATTTCAACATAGTCTGTCAACTTTCTCAAAATTATTATTTACATGGGAAGATTTTCTTCATGTTTTGCTTTCAGTCCTTCAATGACTTTATATTATACATCATCTTTTAAAAAATAGCATTTACTTACATTTTGAATTTGTTTTCAGTCCAATATAACAATTTCTTAATTTTAAATAAAATACTTTTACTTCCATTTATTATAACGACACATATTGAGTTTATAGGTATTATCTTATTCTGTGTTTCTTTTGCATGCTACTTTTTACCCATTCCAGTATTCTGGAACTTATGCATTTACTAATCATTCAGAGGTACTCTGGAAATTATAAGATACATAATTAATTTACCAATACATAAAATTAATTTTCTCAACAATATAAGAACTTGAACGCTTTCATTTCTTACTCACTCCTGACCTAAAACTGTGCATTTTCATTCTGTAATATTTAACACCTAAAAAACCATTGTTTTTGTAGTCAACGTTCCACTAAAACTAAAGTTTAATCTATGTATTTACCATTTGTTTGAGATTCATTTCTTCTTACATCTCAAATAATATTCCTAAATATGGATATTGTTTTATATATCATGTACAGAATTGGCTAAAATTCTTGAATCTGTGGATTGATTATTTCATCAGTTCATGAAAATTCTTAGCTACTCTCCCTTGACTTGGTAATAATCTCCACCTTATTTCCTTCCAAATATTTTAGGATATCTCAGTCTTAATCAGCTTTTATTGATTTCTCAGTTCAGTTCAGTAGCTCAGTCATGTCTGACTCTTTGTGACCTCATGGACTGCAGCATGCCAGGCTTCCCTGTCCATCACCAACTCCCAGGGCTTACTCAAGGAACACAAAGTTGGTGATGCCATTCAATCATCTCATCCTCTGTCATCCTCTTCTCTTCCTGCCTTCAATCTTTTCCAGCATCAGGGTCTTTTCTAATGAGTCAGTTCTTCACATCAGGTGGCCAAAGTATTGGAGTTTCAGCATCAGTCCTTCCAATGAATATTCAGGACTGATTTCCTTTAGGATGGACTGGTTGGATCTCCTTGCAGTCCAAGGGACTCTCAAGAGTCTTCTCCAACACCACAGTTCCAAAGCATCAATTCTTCGGCTCAGCTTTATTTATAGTCCAACTCTCACATATTGCTTTCTATGCTAAACTAATTCACACACGCTTTCTTTAGCTATATCTAAACTCCTATTTAATTCTTCCTATTAATTTTTTAAATTAAAGTGTAATTGACTTGGGCTTCCCATGTGGTGCTAGTAGTAAAGAATGTGCCTGCAATGCCACCCACTCCAGTATTCTTACCTGGAGAAACCCATGCACAGAGGAACCAGTGGGCTATAGTCCATGGGGTTGCAAAGAGTTGGACATGACTGAAGCGTCTTTGCACAGCACATAATTGACTTACAAGATATTAGCTTAGGTGTACCACACAGTGATTCAATATTTCATATATTACAAAATGATCACCACAATAAGTTACCAGCTGTTAATATATGAAGTTATTAAAATATTATTGACTGTAATCCCTTTGTTAAACATTACATCCTTATCACATTTATTTTATAACTGGAACTTTCCTCTTAGTCACTTTCCCCTATTTCACTTATTCCCTAACACCCTTCCATCTAAAAATCATTTCTTTGTTCCTGTATATGAGCTTATTTTGTTTTAATTTTTTTTTAGATTCTGCATAGTAGTTAAATCATATGGTATTTGTCTATGTCTGACTTACTTCATTTAGCATAGCACCCTCTAGGTTCTTCCATGTTGTTGCAAATGGCAAGATTTCATTCTTTTTTATAGCTGAATAATGTGCCATTGTGTGTAGGTGGGTGGGTGTGTGTGTGTGTGTGTGTCACATTTTTATCCATTAATCTGCCCATTGCACTTAGGTTGCTTTCATACCTTGCCTATTGTAAATAATGCTGCAGTGAATATAAAATCACATGTATCTTTTTTTAAATTATTTGTTTTTATTGGAGGATGATTACTTTATAATATTGTGATGGTTTTTGTCATACATAAACATGAATAAGCCAGAGGTATACATGTGTACCCCATCCTGAACTCCCTTCCCACCTCCCTCCCCACCCTATACCTCTGTGTTGTCCCAGAGGACTGGCTTTGGGTACCCTGCTTCATGCATCAAATTTTCATTGGCCATCTGTTTTACTATTGCACACAGTGAAGTAAGTCAGAAAGAGAAAGACAAATGCTGTATATTAACGCATATATATGGAATTTAGAAAGATGGTACTGATGATCCTACATGCAGGGCAGCAAAGGAGACACAGATGTAAAGAGCAGAACTTTGGACTCAGTGGGAGAAGGCATATATCTTTCTGAATTATGTTTTTGGTTTCTTCAAAAAAAATACCTAGAAGTGGAATTGCTGGGTTGTATGGTAGTTCTATTTTAATTTTTTTTAAAGAAACTCCATACTGTTTTCTATAGTGCCTGTACCAATTTACATTCCCACCAAAAATACATGAGGGATTTCTTTTCTCCACATCTGCATAACACTTGTTATTTATTGTCTTTTTGATAATAGCCATTTTGCCAGGTGTGAAGTGATAACTCATTGTAGCTTTGATTTTCATTTCCCTGATGCTTACTCCTTGGAAGGAAAGGTATGACCAACCTAGACAGCATATTATAAAGCAGACACATTACTTTGCCAACGAAGGTCCGTCTAGTCAAGGCTATGGTTCTTCCAGTGGTCATGTATGGATGTGAGAGTTGGACTGTGAAGAAAGCTGAGCGCCGAAGAATTGATGCTTTTGAACTGTGGAGAAGACTCTTGAGAGTCCCTTAGACTGCAAGGAGATCCAACCAGTCCATCCTAAAGGAGACCAGTCCTGGGTGTTCATTGGAAGGACTGATGCTGAGGCTGAAACTCCAGTACTTTGGCCACCTCATGTGAAGAGCTGACTCATTGGAAAAGACCCTGATGCTGGGAGGGATTGGGGGCAAGAGGAGAAGGGGACGACAGAGGATGAGATGGCTGGATGGCATCACTGACTCAATGGACATGAGTTTGGGTGAAATCCGGGAGTTGGTAATGGACAGGGAGGCCTGGTGTGCTGCGATTCATGGGGTCACAAAGAGTCAGACACGACTGAGTGAACTGAACTGAACTGAACTGAACTGAAAGATTAGTGATGTTTTATTTGGGGTTCTTGAAGGTTTGTATTTCTGGAAATTCCAGTGGTTTTGTGAGTTTTCATAGTTCTCTGTATGCTTTTCATTGCTTCTAAATACATAAACTTAGTAAACACAGTTATATAATTATCTGGGCCTAACTATGTGAAGTATTTTAGATCTGTTTCTGCTGGTTTTATTTATGGTATATGTTTTTTTCCATGGGTTTAGTTATATTTTACACTGAGCTGCTTATGTTGGTTGAAAAAATGGGGCTACTTGAAGCCCTGGTAAGCTGACTTTTCTTCTTCAGGTGATCTAGAACCAGCAGAAATCACTTTAAACAGATTGGTTTTGTTTTTTGTTTCTTTGTTTTTATTGTTATTTTCTGTTTTGTTTATTTGTTTTTGACCATCCAGGTCATATGAATTTGAGTTGTATTTCAGCTTGGTGGCTGACTTGTATTTTATATGTGTAACACCACTGGGATAGATATGGTGGTTTTGTTCTTTCCCTCTTTCTTCAATGGGTACCAAGGAAGTTTTTCCTTGGATTTTGTTATGATTGAGCTGAGGAAGGATTATGGTTGATTGATGTTGTAGCCTTTGGATTCCCAGGTTCATATAACAGTGTACTTAGGATTTCCACCCCAAAGAATCATGGGCTAGACTTGAAAGGATTGCATTTACACTATTCACTAAAAGTTCTGAGTTCAAAAGTTTATTGAGTACTCTTTCTACTGTGAGCTTTACACCTTCATTTACATTTGTCCCTAATAATTCCTATAATCACTGAAAACAACTTCAATTTGAAAAGTCTGTAATTCCATAATTAACCATGTACCCTCCTGTGAACCTCTGCCTTTCAAAGGTATGGAAACTTAGACTCTTAAGAGTTAGCAGCAATCCTTACAGTTCTTTTAGTAGAATAATGCTTTTATATTTATGTTTATTTAATTTTTTAGGCATGTATGTTTTCATTTCCCAGAAATGTCATTAAGCACCTCAAAGGTAGAGGGGTTTTCTCTTTCATTTCTGTTCTCATCAGTAGGGTTGTTGGTGCCTCACATGTACATATTTGGATTTATTTTAATTTGGTGGTCTGAATTTCCTAAAGATATATTCCCACTCCCTAAGAAGGTGAAAACATGAGAGCAGATTCCAAAGGCCTAAATATGTAAAACTGAGCTATTAAGACATTTGCTTTAATTATCAAAGATGCAAATTCAATTTGACATTTTCTTTAATCGGAGAAAATGAGCACTTTTAAAGTTGGTTCTATATTTTTCTCTAACATTTGGACTTGTCCAAATATTTCTAAACTTCTAATCTTGTGAGTATACAGCTATACTTTATTTATGTGTCCCTTCTTTATATATCTATCTAGCATGCTACAATATAGCCCAAAACATATACACACACAAACACAAAAAAGACTGTTTTGCTTAGAATCAAGAGAAAAAAAAATCCTATCTTGGTTGTTTTTTAATTTCAGAGAAAATAAGAAACTTCCTGAAAGTTAAAATGTAATGAGAGACAGCATAGATAAGCAGACTGGAGTTTAGAGACTTAAAATTTTAATGCCAGTTATTTATGTCTGTCCTCTAAGATAAATGACTAATCTGCCTCCATAATCAGGGTATTGGAATATTGTGGGGTGTTTTAGGAATAATGAATAAAAATTAAGTAGTAATTTATGTTTGCAAAGTATTATATAAATGCTAAAATATACAAATCATTTGAAGTGAATACTTAATATAAAATAAATGATATGCCCTATTTTTGCCACTTTATGATTTTTTGCCTCCTAGTCAAATAAAGGATGATAAAAATTTCCACCAGATCCATGGCCCACTTGAGAAGAAGAGTCTTACAGTAGAGAACATCTGTGGAAATTACTAGCTTGAAATGTATTGACTTTCAGAAGCTGGAAGGAAAGTCTGACCTTTGAAGGGCTTATCCTAATGGTGTGTTTAGAGGGATGCTCCATAGAGTTCAGTAGAAATCAATACAAAACTTCATTAGAGTTTCTTTTCTCCCCACTGGTAACATATTTCTAAATGTGAAAAGATAAAATAATGCCCAACTCCCTAATGATTGCACTAATCTGAATTCTCAGGATAAGCTTCAAATCTTCATTAGCCTTGCTTGTTAATCCACCATGAATATTGGTGATCCTTGGGCTGCACAGCAGCCAGAGGAAGAATCATCTTGGTTTACAGGAGAAGAAATAGCTACAGACTGTTTCATAGATAAACTAAGTAACATAAAAGCCCCACAGAACCAGAAAAATGCAATTTGTCAAGGTAACACACGTCTTTGGGTTTTGAGTGGAGAGTGGTGCTTAGGAAAATTGGACCAGAAAGAAAAATACTTCCGTTACTTTGAAAAGTTGATGGCTATTACTTTTATCTGTAATTAAAACTCTTGTTTTCAATGTTTAAAGAAGTAAAGCCTGTGGTGGTTGCCAGAGTGCAGGGCTGGGTATGGGCAAAATGTGCTAAGTGGGTCAAAAGTCACAAACTTCAAGTTTAAGTCATGGGGATATAATACACAACATAGTAAGTATAGTTTACAGTGTGTGTGTGTGTGTGTGTGTGTGTGTGTGTGTGTCTGTAAGTCTCTTCAGTCATGTCCCACTCTTCACAATCCCATGGACTATAGGCTTCTCTGTCCATGGAATTTTCCAGGCAAGAATACTGGAGGGATTGCCATGCCCTCCTCCAGGGGATCTTCCCAACCCAGGGACAGAATCTGCATCTCATGTCTCTCGTATTGGCAGGTGCGTTCTTTACCACTAGTGCCACCTAGGAAGCCCTTTATGTAGTATGCTGCTAAGTCACTTCAGTCGTGTCTGACTCTGTGCAACCCCATAGGCGGCAGTCCATCAGGCTCCCCTGTCCCTGGGATTCTCCAGGCAAGAACACTGGAGTGGGTTGCCATTTCCTTCTCCAATGCATGAAAGTGAAAAGTAGTATGTAGTATACCTGAAACTAATAAAAAGTTATATGTCAATTCTATTAATAACTCAAGAAAGGGAAAAAAAGAAAAGAAAGCAAGCCTGTGGACTTTGGCTCATTAAAATTTCAGAAAGCAATCATAATAGGTTTTCTCTTTCTTTGCCCCTGGAGATAGCCTTGATAAAGTATACAATTTAGTATTTTTCATGTCTAAGTTTAAAGATTTTCTGCGGTGAAAGTAGGCCGATTATTTTAGTATCAATCAAAACGTTAGATATAAATTATTGATATTGTGGAACTCAAAACCATTGGGAAGTGGAGCCCATGAAAGTCAGCTGTAGGTTTAAGATCAGGCCTTGACATCAAAGAGGGAAATATTTGAAACTGAACTTGTATACAGCTGACTGTTTAGGCAAATCCTATGCATGGGACATGATAATAAAGCTGGCTTGCTCTTGGCTTGCGACAGACAATGGGAGACAGTCTGAGGAATCAGTGACTGTTTATCCTCCATCGTTATATGGAGTGTGTCTGGCATGCAAAACAAGAGGTGACATTGGGATACTCACAGGTAGGTAATTGTCAGCAACAAGCTTCATGGTGTTATTGTGAGTATAGTGGAATGAGTATAGTGGAAAGAACTTTGGACTTTGGATGAAAAAAAGGATTTGAATGACAACTCAGCTTTAGTTGGAATGACAAATCTATCACTAGCTGTGACTTTGACCAAACCTGTGAATCCTCTGGGCTTCAGTTTCCTCATCTTTCAAATAGAGATAATAATTCCTGGCCTATCTCAAAGGATCAAAGAGATTACTAGATGGAATACAGAGTGTTTTGAAAAATTTCAGCTGCTAGAATAAGCTGCAGTTATTTGAGAGTCCTCTATGTAATTTTGAAAGCTTCTATTAAAGAATACCTGACTTGTGTGATGGTGATGTGGGCAAATTTCTTAAATTATTGTGCTCCAGTTTCCTCAGTTGTAAAATGGGAATAATAACATTATCTACCTCTAGGGTTACAAAGCTAGTGGAGGTGATGGAATTCCAGTTGAGCTATTCCAAATCCTGAAAGATGATGCTGGGAAAGTGCTGCACTCAAAATGCCAGCAAATTTGGAAAACTCAGCAGTGGCCACAGGACTGGAAAAGGTCAGTTTTCATTCCAATCCCAAAGAAAGGCAATGCCAAAGAATGCTCAAACTACCGCACAATTGCACTCATCTCACATGCTAGTAAAGTAATGCTCAAAATTCTCCAAGCCAGGCTTCAGCAATACGTGAACCGTGAACTTCCTGATGTTCAAGCTAGATTTAGAAAAGGCAGAGGAACCAGAGATCAAATTGCCAACATCCGCTGGATCATAGAAAAAGCAAGAGAGTTCCAGAAAAACATCTATTTCTGCTTTATTAACTATGCCAAAGACTTTGACTGTGTGGATCACAATAAACTGTGGAAAATTCTTCAAGAGATGGGAATACCAGACCACCTGACCTGCCTCTTGAGAAATTTGTATGCAGGTCAGGAAGCAACAGTTAGAACTGGACATGGACCAACAGACCGGTTCCAAATAGGAAAAGGAGTTCGTCAAGGCTGTACATTGTCACCCTGTTTATTTAACTTATATGCAGAGTACATCATGAGAAACGCTGGACTGGAAGAAACACAAGCTTAAATCAAGATTGCCAGGAGAAATATCAATAACCTCAGATATGCAGATGACAACACCCTCATGGCAGAAAGTGAAGAGGAACTCAAAAGCCTCTTGATGAAAGTGAAAGTGGAGAGTGAAAAAGTTGGCTTAAAGCTCAACATTCAGAAAACGAAGATCATGGCATCTGGTCCCACCACTTCATGGGAAATAGATGGGGAAACAATGGAAACAGTGTCAGACTTTATTTTTTTGGGCTCCAAAATCACTGCAGATGGTGATTGCAGCCATGAAATTAAAAGACGCTTACTCCTTGGAAGGAAAGTTATGACCAACCTAGATAGCATATTCAAAAAGCAGAGACATTACTTTGCCAACAAAAGCTCGTCTAGTCAAGGCTATATATATATACACACATTGTACAGTGCTTAGAAGAGTACCAGACACATAAGTTCCATTTAAGTATCTGTTTAAGTAAATATACATACACATATAAGTACATACATACATAAATGCACATCAATCAATAAGCAATCCATCTCAGGGTGTTTCCAACAGGATGTAGAAGAGAAAAGTCTTCAGATATAACAGAGATGGTTATAGGTTAAGACAAGAGGGAGAAGAGGAGTCACCTCTTTCCCCTCTATACTTCATCTTGATTTTTCCTCTTTACCTTTAGAATGCTCCTGTTTTTGTTTTTGTTTTTTTTTTTTTTTCATTTTTTCCTGTCATTTATTACTTTTCTGGGCTTTTGTGGTTTTCTTTCTCTTTTTTTTTCATCTTATGGAGATGACCCCACTGAAAGCAATGGCTAGGAACATGTTTTAACTCCAGGTGATAGAGGCATTCAATGGGTCTTTAATAACCAAAGTGATTTAATTAACTTTTTATTTGATAAGGTTCACACAAATTTCTCCTAGACATAACAACCAGTATTCACAGAAGCAAAATCTCCCTGTAAGCTTTTCTGGGCTGCTAGATAATGCTACGGAGAAGGAAATGGCAACCCACTCCAGTATTCTTGCCTGGAGAATCCCAGGGACAGAGGAATCTGGTGGGCTGCTGTCTATGGGGTCACACAGGGTTGGACACGACTGAAGCGACTGAACAGCAGCAGCAGATAATGCTGCTCTTATCCATACTAAAATGCAAGAAAAGCCACCTTTCTGGACAGTTCAGAGAAAATAGTCCATTCAGGGTTTCATTAAATTCCCATTACATCACCTAAACTAACTGCTGGGTATAGGACAGTGTTCTCAAAACCAGTCACATTTCTCAGTAAGACTATGTTACAATTACTTCTTATTTCCCATGTGTGTAATTGCTTAGTGCATGTGTCTAGTGGATCCAGTAGCTGAAAACTAGGATGAAATGCGTGTCTTCTAATGTTTTAGCACTGAAAGAACTTTCTCATTTGCTCCTCTTCTTCTTTACCCTACCCTTTATAACAGAAGTACATGTGGGAAAATCAATACTTTAGCACTGCTGGCTAATTGCCAATGAGAATGTTTTTCATTAAATCTGGCAAATATGTGGAAAATAGGAGAAAATGCAATGAAATGTAAATTCTAAAATCTGCCATTTTTAAGTCTCAACCAAGCAGTAAATTTTAAATCAGTGTTCTGGGCAAATTTTCTTCACACTTTTACAACAAATATTTTGTGCAAGGCCTTTGGAAAGCATTCAGCCCATCTGTTTTTTACTCAGTTGTTACCAAATATAATTTTTTATCAAAAGTATTACAAGATTACAAGTCCAATTATCTGAAAGAGACACATTTGATGTAAATACCACATAATATGGAAATTAATTACTTCAATTGTCTTTATAACCAATTAAAAACGACTCTATAATTTGTAGGTACAAGCAACATATTGATTTGTTCTTTGTTTTATAGGATTTTTTGTCAGATATTAGAAAACCTGTATTCCTGAGACAGAATGTTTCAGAAAATAAACTCAAATTTCGTATGATTAACTGGGAAATATAGACACGTTCAGTATTTCCAGATTCTTGTATTCTTGTTTAGAAACCACTGTTTATATAGTAACTAGTGCTGAACACCATTCTAAAATTTAATAAAAAGTTTGAAATGAAGATGTTAAAGTAAAAATTTTCATAACCCCTTTCTAATTATTTTGGGTCTCCTTTCCACTGCTTTTTCTACTCATATTCTGGTTTAAGCTTCACTGTTTCTCATGGGAATGATGGAGACGACTTCCTCAGTAGGTTCTCAGTCTCTACATTCTCCTCCCCTTCTGCCCACACAACATACACCTACTAGGATAATGATTCTAAAACATAGTCTTTGCTCATATTCCCCCTGGTACAAATGACTTTAAACGCCACCATTTGCCAATAGATCCAGATTCTACTTCCCTGACCTGATTTTAAAGTTACTGTTTGGTTGCAAATAGACTGAACTATTCACAGTTTTGTGAACATCTCTTTACTTAAATGCCTTTGTGTCTTTCTTTGAATAGAATTTCTTGCTGGCTGCCTATCTTATCATTCAATTTCTCCATTTTTATGTGGTAAAATCCTACCTAATTATCAAGTGCCACTTTTATGACCTCTTCTTAGGTGCTCCTCCACTGCTTACCACATATGTTATATAGATTTTTCATCTTGCACTGCATAATTGTATCTAAGATGCTATGTGCAAGGTTTTGTGTGATGTTACCTGTGTTATAGACTCCAAAACTCTGAAGGACAGTAATCCGCCTTAGTTGTCTTTGTATAAAACACAATGCCATGAAACATAGCGTTCATTTATTTGTTCTTCTGTTAAAGATATGTTGAGAACCTCTCGAGTCATTTGCTGTGGTAAACCATGAGACTATAAAGATTTACAACACAGAATAAGGGCAGTTAGCTATGAGATAAGAATTCTAAGTCTCTGAAATCAGACAGTCAAGGTCTCAAATCCTATTACAGACTATTTGTATTAGGGGACACACTTTGAGTATTGTGATGGGGTTTGGGAACAATAATAATTTTATATTGCTAGAATTTATTGAAATATTCAGTTTAAAACTTCTGGTACCTATGATTTGCCCATTTTCTTCCTTTCTTTTTTCAGTCTCCTTAAGACTTATAAAGGGGAAGTAAAGCCAAATTAAAAGGTTAGGAAATAAGTGTTAGCTATCATAATAGATGTCTATCCAACACAGTTTCAGAATAAGATAAATGGAATTTCTAAAATTCTGACCTGGATCAGAGAAACATTTACAGAGTTACATCTGTAGCTTTTCTTCGAAGGAGCAATTGTCTTTTAATTTCATGACTGCAGTCACCATCCACAGTAATTCTGGAGCACAAGAAAATAAAATCTGTCAATGTTTCCACTTTCTCCAAGTCTATTTGCCATGAAGTAATGGAACAAGATGTCATGGTCTTAGTTTTCTGAACTAAGCTGAGATTTAAGCCAGCTTTTTCACTCTCCTGTTTGACCATCATCAACAGGCTCTTTTTTCCCTCTCTGCTGTCTCCTATTAGAGTGGTATCATCTGCATATCTGAGGATGCTCCTATTTCTCCCAGTAATCTTGATTCCAGCCTGGGATTCATCCAGCCTGGCATTTTGCAAGGTGTACTCTGCATGAAGTTAAGCAGAGTGACAATATACAGCCTTGACATACTCCTTTCCCAATTTTGAACCAGTCCATTGTTCAATGTCCAGTTTTGACTGTTGCTTCTTAGCCTACATACATGTTTCTCAGGAGGCAGGGAAGGTGCTCTGGTGTTCCTATCTCTTTAAGAATTTTCCACAGTTTGTTGTGATCCATATAGTCAAAAGCTTTAGTGTACTTAATGAAGCAGAGGTAGATGTTTTTTCTGGAATTCCCTTGCTTTTTCTGTAATCCAGAGGATGTTAGCAATTTGGTCTCTGGTTCCTCTGCATTTTCTAAATCCAGCTGGTGCATCTGGAAGTTTTTTGTTCATGTACTATTGAAGCCTAACTTGAAGGATTTTGAGCATTACCTTGTTAGCATGTGAGATAAGAGCAATTGTACAGTAGTGTGAACATTCATTGGCATTGCCCTTCTTTGGGATTGGAATGAAAGCTGACCTTTTCCAGTCTTGAGGCCATTGCTGAGTTTTCCAAATTTGTTGGCATATTGAGTGCAGCACTGTAACAGCATCATCTTTTAGGATACCCGTGGATAGTTTAGGATATTTCTAAATTTTCTCTTTACTTAATTGCTGCAATATGAATTTATAAGTATGCATATATCCATCCACCATTAAATTTATATGTCAGTATTATTATAGTAGAAAGTTGAGTTAAAATTATTGGATTTAACAGATAATGCACAATTGTTCTCTGTTGTGGACTGAAAACAGTCTTCCCAAATTAAAGTTGAAATCCTAATTCCCAGTATGATAGTGCCGGGAGCCAGCATATTGCATATTGAGTGCATATTGCATATTGAGTGCAGCACTTTCCACAGCATCATCTTTCAGGATCTGGAATAGCTCAACTAGAATTCTAACTCTGCCGGGAGCCAGTGTGAGGCACTCCGCCCATGGCAAAGGTCATGAGGAAGGAGGCTCGGCATACGCAAAGGCAGGATCGAGCCTCAGGAGTCCCCCTGGAAATTCTCGAGCATATACCCCCAAAACCAGAGTCTGCCTACTTTCTGCTTTGTGCTTTCACCTACAACTCTGACTTTACTGGGGGCTGTCCCCCACTACCTCTCTCTGAAAAAAGAGTTAGCTTACAGCTCCAGTTAATAATTCCTGGGTGTGACAGTGTTTCAACCTACAAACTCCTTTGGAAATCCTCTAGCCTGCCTGAATAGGTTTTTCCGGCCACATGTGATTGTTCAGAGCCTCCCAACTGTGAGAGGCAGGAGATGTTCTAAACTGTTTAAACACAGATTCTTTTCAGTAGTTAAAAGATTGATTAGAAATTGTATTGGTGAAGGGTTTTTCACTTACTGGGCCAATGTTTGCTGCTAAGTCTCCATACTCCTTACCTACTGTGTCCTTGGCAGTGTATTGATTGATATAATGGGTGTATAGAAATGTAAGTAGTAGCCTCAATGTTTGTAACCTTGGACCCTTGAGTTAATTCTTTTCTTGATTGAGCCCACCTCACCTGTGCCCTATAGGAATGCAGCTTTGTCCAATGCTTTTTTGGAGGCTGGCGCCTGACTTTGGAATAATCACCTTTAGAGAAAAATAAGTTTCTTAAAATGTTAACAGGCCTCCGGGCCAGAAGATGATGCAAATCACCTGAACTTTTGCATATGATAAGTTTGAAAGCCTGGCTTCGATTAGGACCAGGAACTGCTGTCCTTGCATGACTCCACCCCTTCCCCCATTATCCTCTATGCATAACTTAAGGTATAAAAACTACTTTGGAAAATAAAGTGCGGGCCTTGTTCACCGAAACTTGGTTTCCCCATGTCGCTCTCTCTCTCACTCTGGCTGAGTCTCCATCTGGAGCACGGAAGCCACCATGCTTACTAATTATGCCTGGGCTTCTAAGATCCGACCGGGGAGGCCTCAGTGTCTCCTCTCCTTTGGGAGAACGGAAGGACGCCTGCTGCCTACGTAAGTGATGCAAACTTCTTGTCTTGAAGTTTTATTGGTCTCCCGCGTAAACCAAGCTACTCAGCCTCTTTTCTCCACTGAATTTCCTCACTGAGCTATCCTCATTCTATTACTCTTTATATCTTTGATAAATATTTAAATAAATAGGTCGCCTATGCTGTCTCTCCTTCGAATAGGGCCTTTAGAAGTAATTAGGCCATTAGAGTTGGGCACACATGAATGGAATTACTTTGCTTATAAGAATAAATATGAGAGCTTTCTCTCTCTCTCTGCCATGTGAAGGTACAAAGAGATAAGGGCAACTAATAGACAAAAAAAAAAAAAAACATAGTAAAAGTTACCAGATTTGATAAAATTACCAAATATTTACTCCTTATAAATTGTGGTGGATAATTTCCAATTATAGTGAATCGGAATAATTACAAGGAAGAGGAAGAACAGGCATATTCTTCAGATTTCATAGAATGCTTTCAAAAGTGTATTTTGTAAGTGTAGTTCTGTAAGTCGAGGTAATAATGTCTTTATTGAAACAGCAGAGTCTTAGAGGCACACCCAAGTGTGAAAATCCCAAGGGCATATTCTGCATTAATGATCGGCATAGACAAGGAGCTACAGCTAACCTGCTCAGACAAGCAGTCTTTCCAGATATTAGATTTAACTGTGCTAGGAAAGAGAGAAAGCTGTGGGTTCAACTAACTTAGCTGTTATTAGTGACAGTCAGCTCAAGACAAATACAAACTAAATCACGTAAAAAAAAAAACAAAAACTGGCATATATTAATAGGTTTTACAAGAAGAAAAAGCTTCTACTTATCTGAAAGTTGGGAATACTGAATATTGATAAACTGAGGAAAGATAGTGATGAGAGAAATTCTTAAGAATTGATGAGAAATTTCTGAAAAAAATGGTGATGAGAAATAATCATAAACATATAAACATAGCATTAATGTTTTTTTTAATCTAAAGATAAATAAGAAAGTTAAATTACAAATTTAAAAAAGTTAAATAACAGATTAGAATAATTACGCTGAATGCAGAAGCCTGATAATACACATACTGACTCTTAGGATATTCCCTAAAAAAATTTATATGAGATCAAGTGATCAGTTCTGTGAACTTTGAGTGAAGCAATGTGAACACTGTATGTGATTTTTGCACAAAGATTTTAAATAATTCCTTCATTTAAAAAAGAAATGGACATATTGCTCATCTTATTTTTAAGCCAGTTTCATAAATTAACTTCTAAGAGTTTTTCCATTTCACTGATATTTTCACATTCCTTATAAAAGATTATTTTTCACATTAAAAAATAGATTTTTAAAGCAAAATTGGCTTACAATAAATTTCATATTGCTAAAGTATAACATTTGATAATTTTGACATATTAATGTATTATTCGTCAGGCTCCTTAACCTCGGCACAATTATCTTGGGTTTCATCCATATTGTTGCCTGTGTTGATAATCCTGAATGTATTGTAATTTGTTAACCCAGTCAACAATTATGGACGTTTGGATTGTTTCCAGTTTAGAATTATGATAAACAAAATTGATTTTACACATCTTTGTATGAACATAAATTTTCATTTCTCTCAGGTAATTAATAGAAGTGGAAAGGTAGGATTGTATAAGTAGCATATGTTTAACCCTTTAAGAAACTTCCAAGCTGTTTTTGAAAACATAGCATTTAACATTCTTTATCAGTACAGCATGAAAATTTCATCTTTTCCATATACTTTTCAACACTTGGTAAGAGTAGGCTTTCTAATATTGGTCATTGTAATATAAATGAAATGGTATTTCATTGTGATTTAATTTGTATTTCCCTATGACTAATGTTAGGGCTTAATCATCATTCATGTATATTCTTTAAAAAAATTGCTAAAATCTTTTCCCCAGTTTTTAATTGAATTGCTTAATTTCTCAATAGTGGGTTTTGAGAATTCTGTCTATATTATGAGCAAAAGTCTTTCATCAGATATACGGGATATAAATATTTTCTCAAAGTTTGGCTCCTTTTTTCTTTTCCTGTGATGTTTTTATTTACTGTTTGAACTTCCTGCTTTTTTTTAATTTTATTTATTTTTTATTGAAGGATAATTGCTTTACAGATTTTGTTGTTTTCTGTCAAACCTTAACATTAATCAGCCATGCTGCTGCTGTTAAGTCACTTCAGTCGTGTCCGACTCTGTGAGACCCCATAGACGGCAGCCTACCAGGCTCCCCCATCCCTGGGATTCTCCAGGCAAGAACACTGGAGTGGGTTGCCATTTCCTTCTCCAATGCATGAAAGTGAAAAGTGAAAGTGACGTCACTCAGTCGTGTCCGACTCTTACCAACCCCATGGACTGCAGCCCACCAGGCTCCTCCGTCCATGGGATTTTCCAGGCAAGAGTGCTGGAGTGGGGTGCCATTACCTTCTCCGTTAACTAGCCATAGGTATACATATATTCCCTCTGTTTTGAGCCTCCCTCCCATTTTCCTCCCCATCCCACCCTTCTAGGTTGATACAGAGCCCCTGTTTGAGTTTCCTGAGCCACACAGAAAATTCCCGTTGGCTATCTATTTTACATATGGTAATGTAAGTTTCCATGGTACTGTTTTCATACATCTCACCCTCTCCTCCCCTCTCCGCATGTCCGTAAGTCTATTCTTTATGTCTGTTTCTCCATTGCTGCCCTGTAAATAAATTCTTGAGTACCATTTTTCTAATTTCTGTATATAGCATTAGAATATGCTATTTATCTTTCTCTTTCTGACTTACTTTACTCTGTGTAATAGGTTCTAGATCATCCACCTTATTAGAACTGACTCAAATGTGTTCCTTTTATGGCTGAGTAATATTCCATTTTGTGTGTATGTAACACAACTTCTTTATCCATTCATCTGTTGATTGACATCTAGATTGCTTCCATGTTCTAGCTATTGTAAATATGCTACAATGAACATTGGAATACATGTGTCTTTTCCAATTTTGGTTTCCTCAGGGTATATGCCTAGGAGTGGGATTGCTGGGTCATATAGTGGTTTTATTTCTAGTTTTTTAAGGAATCTCCATACCATCTTCCATACTGGCTGTATCAATTTACATTCCCACTAACAGTGCAAGCTGCTGCTGCTGCTAAGTCACTTTAGTCGTGTCCAACTCTGTGCGACCCCATAGATGGCAGCCTACCAGGCTCCTCCATCCCTGGGATTCTCTAGGCAAGAACACTGGAGTGGGTTGCCATTTCCTTCTCCCATGCATGAAAGTGAAAAGTGAAAGCAAAGTTGCGCAGTTGTGTCCAACTCTTCGCGACCCCATGGACTGACTTCAGCCTACCAGGCTCTTCCGTCCATGGGATTTACCAGGCAAGAGTACTGGAGTGGCTTGCCATTGCCTTCTCTGAACAGTGCAAGAGTGTTCCCTTTTCTCCACACCCTTTCCAGCATTTATTGTTTGTAGAGTTTTTGATGATGGCCATTCTGACCGGTGTGAGGTGATAATCTCACTGTAGTTTTGATTTGCATTTCTCTAATAGGGAGCAATGTTGAGCATCATTTCATGTATTTGTTAGCCATCTGTATGTCTTCTTTGGAGAAATGTCTGTTTAGGCCTTTTTACCATTTTTAATTGGGTTGTTTGTTTTTCTGGCAATGAGTTGTATGAGCTACTTGTATATTTTGGAAATTAATCTTGGTCAGTTGTTTAATTTGCTATTATTTTCTCCTATTCTGAGGGTTGTCTTTTCACCTTGCTTATAGTTTCCTTTGCTGTGCAAAAGATTTTAAGCTTATTCGGGTCTCACTTGTTTACTTTTGTTTTTATTTCCATTACTCTAGGAGGTGGGTCATAGAAGATCGTGCTTTGATTTCTGTCGTCGAGTGTTCTGCCTATGTTTTCCTCCAAGAGTTTTATAGTTTCTGGTCTTACATTTAGGTCTTTAATCACTATGAGTTTATCTTTGTGTATGGTATTAGGAAGTATTCTAATTTCATTCTTTTGCATGTAGCTGTCCAGTTTTCCCAGAACCATTTATTGAAGAGACTGTCTTTGCCCCATGGTATATTCCTGCCTTCTTTGTCAAAATTAAGGTACCCATAGGTGCATGAAAAGCACATCTTTTTGGGGTGTTAGTTCTAAAAGGTCTTGTAGGTCTTCATAGAACCATTCAACTTCAGCTTCTTCAGCGTTACTGGTTGGGGCATAGACTTGGATTACTGTGATATTGAATGGTTTGCCTTGGAAATGAACAGAGATCATTCTATCTTTTTTGAGATTGCATCCAAGTACTGCATTTCGGACTCTTTTGTTGACCATGACGTCTACTCCATTTCTTCTAAGGGAATCCTGCCCGCTGTAGTAGATATAATGGTCATCTGAGTTAAATTCACCAATTCCAGTCCATTTTAGTGAGCTTATTCCTAGAATGTCAGCTTTCACTCTTGCCATCTCCTGTTTGACCACTTTCAATTTGCCTTGGAAAATTGGAAGCACATCTCACATGCTAGTAAAGTAATGCTCAAAATTCTCCAAGCCAGGCTTCAGCAATAAGTGAACTTGAACTTCCTGATGTTCAATCTGGTTTTAGAAAAGGAAGAGGACCCAGAGATCAATTTTCAACATCTGCTGGATCATGGAAAAAGCAAGAGAGTTCCAGAAAAACATCTATTTCTGCTTTATTTACTATGCCAAAACCTTTGACTGTGTGGATCACAATAAACTGTGGAAAATTCTTCAAGAGATGGGAATACCAGACCACCTGATCTGCCTCTTGAGAAATCTGTATGCAGGTCAGGAAGCAAGAGTTAGAACTGGACATGGACCAACAGACTGGTTTCAAATAGGAAAAGGAATACGTCAAGGCTGTATATTGTCACCTTGCTTATTTAACTTATATGCAGAGTACATCATGAGAAACGCTGGACTGGAAGAAACACAAGCTGGAATCAAGATTGCTGGGAGAAATATCAATAACCTCAGATATGCAGATGACACCACCCTTATGGCAGAAAGTGAAGAGGAACTCAAAAGCCTCTTGATGAAAGTGAAAGAGGAGAGTGAAAAAGTTGGCTTAAAGCTCAACATTCTGAAAACGAAGATCATGGCATCCGGTCCCATCACTTCATGGCAAATAGATGGGGAAACAGTGGAAACAGTGTCAGACTTTATTTTTCTGGGCTCCAAAATCACTGCAGATAGTGACTGCAGCCATGAAATTAAAAGACGCTTACTCCTTGGAAGAAAAGTTATAACCAACCTAGATAGCATATTGAAAAGCAGAGACATTACTTTGCCAACAAAAGTCCATCTAGTCGAGGCTATGGTTTTTCTAGTGGTCATGTATGGACGTGAGAAATGGACTGTGAAGAAGGCTGAGTGCCAAAGAATTGAAGCTTTTGAACTGTGGTGTTGGAGAACGCTCTTGTGAGTCCCTTGGACTGCAAGGAGATCCAACCAGTCCATTCTGAAGGAGATCAGCCCTGGGATTTCTTTGGAAGGAATGATGCTGAAGCTGAAACTCCAGTACTTTGGCCACCTCATGTGAAGAGTTGACTCATTGGAAAAGACTCTGATGGTGGGAGGGATTGGGGGCAGGAGGAGAAGGGGACGACAGAGGATGAGACGGCTGGATGGCATCATTGACTCTATGGACGTGAGTTTAAGTGACCTTCGGGGGTTGGTGATGGACAGGGAGGCCTGGCGTGCTGCAATTCATGGGGTCGCAAAGAGTTGGACACGACTGAGCGACTGAACTGAACTGAATTTGCCTTGATTGATGGACCTAACATTCCAGGTTCCTATACAATATTACTCTTTACAGCAACAGACCTTGCTTCTATCACCAGTCACATCCACAACTGGATATTGTTTTTGCATTGGCTCCATCCCTTCATTCTTTCTGGAGTTATTGCTCCACTGATCTCCAGTAGCGTATTGGGCACCTACTCACCTGTGGAGTTTCTCTTTCAGTATCCTATCATTTTGCCTTTTCATACTGTTCATGGGGTTCTCAAGGCAAGAATACTGAAGTGGTTTGCTATTCCCTTCTCCAGTGGACCACATTCTCTCAGACCTCTCCACCATGACCTGCCAATCTTGGGTGGCCCCACAGAGCATGGCTTAGTTACATTGAGTTAGACAAAGCTGTGGTCCTAGAGTGATTAGATTGACTAGTTTTCTGTGAGTATGGTTTCAGTGCATCTGCCCTCTGATGCCCTCTTGCAACACCTACCATTTAATTGGGTTTCTCTTACCTTGGACGTGGGGTATCTCTTCACAGTTGCTCCAGCAAAGTGCAGCCACTGCTCCTTACCTTGGATGAGGAGTATCTCCTCACTGCCACCCCTCCTGACCTTGAACGTGGAGTAGCTCCTCTAGGCCCTCCTGCTCCCACGCAGCCACCGCTCCTTGGGTGTGGGGTAGCTCCTCCCGGCTTCTGCCTCTGACTAGGATGTGGGGTAACTCCTCTAGGCTTGCATTGTGTGCCATTGCAGCTGCCTGCGACTGGAATGCAAAAATAGGAAGTCAAGAAATACCTGGAATAACAGGCAGATTTGGATTTGGAATATAGAATGAAGCAGGGCAAAGGCTAATAGAGTTTTGCCAAGAGAACGCACTGGTCATAGCAAACACCCTCTTCCAACAACACAAGAGAAGATTCTACACATGGACATCACCAGATGGTCAACACCGAAATCAGATTGATTATATTCTTTGCAGCCAAAGATGGAGAAGCTCTATACAGTCAGCAAAAACAAGACCAGGAGCTGACTGTGGCTCAGATCATGAGCTCCTTATTGGCAAATTCAGACTTAAATTGAAGTAGGGAAAACCACTAGACCATTCAGGTATGACCTAAATCAAATCCCTTATGATTATACAGTGGAAGTGAGAAATAGATTTAAGGGACTAGATCTGAAAGAATGCCTGATGAACTATGGACTTAGGTTCTTGACATTGTACAGGAGACAGGGATCAAGACTATCCCCATAAAAAAAGAAATGCAAAAAAGCAAAATGGCTGTCTGGGGAGGCCTTACAAATAGCTGTGAAAAGAAGAGAAGCGAAAAGCAAAGGAGAAAAGGAAAGATATAAGCATCTGAATGCAGAGTTCCAAAGAATAGCAAGGAGAAATAAGAAAGCCTTCGTCAGTGATCAATGCAAAGAAATAGAGGAAAACAACAAAATGGGAAAGACTAGAGATGTCTTCAAGAAAATTAGAGATACCAAGGGAACATTTCATGCAAAGATGGGCTCAATAAAGGACAGAAGTGGTATGGACCTAACAGAAGCAGAAGATATTAAGAAGAGGTGGCAAGAATACACAGAAGAACTGTTCAAAAAAGATCTTCATGACCCAGATAATCACAATGGTGTGATCACTGACCTAGAGCCAGACATCCTGGAATGTGAAGTCAAGTGGGCCTCAGAAAGCATCACACGAACAAAGCTAGTGGAGGTGATGGAATTCCAGTTGAGCTATTTCAAATCCTGAAAGATGATGCTGTGAAAGTGCTGCACTCAATATGCCAGCAAATTTGGAAAACTCAGCAGTGGCCACAGGACTGGAAAAGATCAGTTTTCATTCCAATCCCAAAGAAAGGCAATGCTGTAGAATGCTCAAACTACCGCTCAATTGCACTCATCTCACACGCTAGTAAAGTAATGCTCAAAATTCTCCAAGCCAGGCTTCAGCAATACATGATCTTGAACTTCCTGATGTTCAAGCTGGCTTTAGAAAAGGAAGAGGACCCAGAGATCAAATTGCCAATATCTGCTGGATCATCGAAAAAGCAAGAGAGTTCCAGAAAAACATCTATTTCTGCTTTATTGACTATGCAGATCTTTTGACTGTGTGGATCACAATAAACTGTGGAAAATTCTTCAAGAGATGGGAATACCAGACCACCTGATCTGCCTCTTGAGAAACCTATATGCAGGTCAGGAAGCAAGAGTTAGAACTGGACATGGACCAACAGACTGGTTCCAAATAGGAAAAGGAGTACGTCAAGGCTGTATATTGTCACCCTGCTTATTTCACTTATATGCAGAGTACATCATGAGAAACACTGGACTGGAAGAAGCACAAACTGGAATCAAGATTGCTGGGAGAAATATCAATAACCTCAGATATGCAGATGACACCACTCTTATGGCAGAAAGTGAAGAACTAAAAAGCCTCTTGCTGAAGGTGAAAGAGGAGAGTGAGAAAGTTGGCTTAAAGCTCAACATTCAGAAAACGAAGATTATGGCATCTGGTCCCATCAATTCATGGGAAATAGATGGGGAAACAGTGGAAACAGTGTCAGACTTTATTTTTGGGGGCTCCAAAATCACTGCAGATGGTGATTGCAGCCATGAAATTAAAAGATGCTTACTCCTTGGAAGAAAAGTTATGACCAACCTAGATAGCATATTGAAAAGCAGAGATATTACTTTGCCAACAAACTCCATCTAGTCAAGGCTATAGTTTTTCCAGTGGTCATGTATGGATGTGAGAGTTGGACTGTGAAGAAAGCTGAGCACCGAAGAATTGATGCTTTTGAACTGTGGTGTTGGAGAAGACTCTTGAGAGTCCCTTGGACTGCAAGGAGATCCAACCAGTCCATTCTAAAGGAGATCAGCCCTGGGATTTCTTTGGAAGGACTGATGCTAAAGCTGAAACTCCAACACTTTGGCCACCTCATGTGAAGAGTTGACTCATTGGAAAAGACTCTGATGCTGGGAGGGATTGGGGGCAGGAGGAGAAGGGGACGACAGAGGATGAGGTGGCTGGATGGCATCACCGACTCAATGGACGTGAGTTTGAGTGAACTCCGGGAGTTGGTGATGGACAGAGAGGCCTGGTGTGATGCAGTTCATGGGGTCACAAAGAGTTGGACATGACTGAGCGACTGAACTGAACTGAGCTGAACTGAACTAGGTACATGGGTTTATTTTGGGGCTTTCTATCTTGTTCCATTGGTCTATACTTCTGTTTTTGTGCTAATACCATACTCTCTTGATGACTGTAGCTTTGTAGTATAATCTGAAGTCAGAAAGGTGGATTCTTCCAGGTCCATTCTTCTTTCTCAAGACTGCTTTGGATATTTGGGGTCTTTTGTGTTTTCATATGAACTGTGAAATTTTTTGTTCTAGTTCTTTGGAAAATGCCATAGGTAATTTGATAGAGATTGCATTGAATCTGTAGATTGTGTTTGGTAGTATAGTCTTTTTCACAATATTGATTCTTCCTACGCAGGAACATGGAATATCTCTCCCTCTGTTTATGTCATCTTTGATTTTTTTCATAAGTGTCAAAATTTTCTGTGTACAGTTCTTTTGTCTCCTTAGGTAGGTGTGTTCCTAGATATTTAATTCTTTTTGTTGCAATGGTGAATGGGATTGATTCCTTAATTTCTCTTACTGATTTTTCCTTGTTAGTACATACAAATGCAAGTAATTTCTGTGTGTTGATTTTGTATCCTGCAACTTTGCTAAATTCACTGATTAGCTCTAGTAATTTTCTGATACTATCTTTAGGATTTTCTATGTGCAGTATATGCCATCTGCAAACAGTGAGAGCTTAACCTGTTTTCTGATCTGGATTCCTTTTGTTTCTTTTTCTTCTCTGATTGCTTGTCGCTAGGACTTCCAGGACTATGTTGAAAAATAGTGGTGAAAGTGGACACCCTTGTCTTGTTCCTGATCTTAGGGGGAATGCTTTCAGTTTTTCACCATTGAGAATAATGTTTGCTGTAGGCTTATCATATATTTTTTTACTTTACTATGTTGAGGTAGGGTCCTTCTATGCCCATTTTTTTTTTTTTTGAAGAGTTTTAGCAATAAATGGGTGCTGAATTTCATCAAATGCTTTTTATGTATCTATTGAGATTATCATATGGTTTTTATCTTTCAATTTGTTAATATGGTGTATCACATTGATTGGTTTGCGTATATTGAAGAATCCTTGCATCCCTGGAATAATCCAACTTGATCATGGTGTATGAGTTTTTTTATGTGTTGCTGAATTCTGTTTACTAAAATTCTGTTGAGGATTTTTGCATCTATGTTCATCAGTGATACTGGCCTGTAGTTCTTTTTTATGTTGTCTTTGTCTGGTTTTGGTATCAGGGTGATGGTGGCCTCGTAGAATGAGTTTTGAAGTGTTCCTTCGTCTGCAATTTTTTGAAAAAGTTTTAGAAGAATAGGCATTAGCTCCTCTCAAAATGTTTGATAGAATTCTCCTGTAAAGCCCTCTGGTCCTGGGCTTTTGTCTTTTGGGAGATTTTTCATCTCAACTTCAATTTCTGTGCTTGTAATTGGGTTGTTCATAATTTCTATTTCTTCCTGGTTCAGTCTTGGAAGATTGAATTTTTCTAAGAATCTGTCCATTTCTTCCAGGTTATCTATTTTATTGCCATATAGTTGTTCATAATAGTCTCTTATAATCTATATTTCTGCATTGTCTTTTGTAACCTATCCTTTTTCATTTCTTATTTTGTTGATTTGATTCTTCTCTCTTTTTTCTTGATGACTTTGGCTAAAGGTTTGTCAATTTTGTTTATCTTCTCAAAGAACTAGCTTTTATTTTTATTAATCTTTATTATTGTTTTTTTAATTTTTTTCATTTATTTCTGCTCAGATCTTTATGATTTCTTTCCTTCTATTAAATCTTATTATTATTATTATTTTTCCAGTTGTTTTAGGTGTACAGTTAGGCTATTCATTGTTTTTCTAGTTAATTGGGGTAGGATTGTATTGCTATAAACTTCCCTCTTAGAAATGCTTTTGCTGCATTCCACAGGTTTTGAGTTGTTGTGTTTTCATTGTCATTTGTTTCTAGAAATTTTTTAATTTCCCTTTTGATTTCTTCAGTAACCTGTTGGTTACTTAGAAATGTGCTTATTCTCCATATGTTTGTGCTTCTTACAGTTTTTTTTTCTTCTTGTAATTGATATCAACTCTCATAGCATTGTGGTTGAAGAAGATGCTTGGTACAATTTAAATTTTCTTAAATTTACTGAGGTTTGATTTGTGACCCAAGATGTGGTCTACCCTGGAGAATATTCCATGTGCGCTTGAGGAGCTGTATTCTTCTGCATTTGGATGGAATGTCCTGAAGATATCAATGAGACCAATCTCATCTAATGTATCCTTTAAGATTTGTGCTTCCTTATTAATTTTCTGTTTTGATGATCTTCCATTGGCTTGAGTGGGGTGTTAAAGTCTCCTGCTATTATTGTGTTACTGTCAATTTCTCCTTTTATGTCTGTTAGTGTTTGTCTTATGTATTGAGGTGCTTCTATGTTGGGTGCATAGATATTTACAATTGTTATGTCTTTCTCTTGGATTGATCCCTTGATCATTATGTGGTGTCCTTCCTTATCTCATGTAATCTTTATTTTAAGGTCTATTTTGTCTGATACAAGGATTGCTACTCCAGCTTTCTTTTGCTTCCCATTTGCATGGAATGTATTTTTCCATCCTCTCATTTTCAATCTATATGTGTCTTTAGATCTGAAGTGTGTTTCTTGTAGACAGCATATATATGGATCTTGTTTTTGTGTCCATTCAGCCAGTCTGTGTTTTTTGGTTGGTGCATTTAATCCATTTACATTTAAAGTAATTATTGATATATATGTTACTATTGCCATTTTCTTAATTGTTTGGGATTGATTTTGTAGATCTTTCTTTTTTTCTCTTGTATTTCTTGACTATATAAGTCGCTTTAACATTTGTTGTAAAGCTGGCTTGGTCAGTCTGAATTCTCTTAACTTTTGCTTGTCTGAAAAGCATTTTATTTCTCCATCAATTTTGAATGAGATCCTTGCTGGGTACAGTAATCTTGGTTGTAGATTTTCCCTTTCAGTACTTAAAATATATCCTGCCATTCCCTTCTGGCCTGTAGAATTTCTGCTGAAAGATCAGCTGTTACGCATATGGGGTTTCCCTTGTATGTTATGTGTTGCTTCTCCCTTGCTGCTTTTAATATTCTTTCTTTGTGCTGAGTTTTTGTTAGTTTGATTAGAATGTGTCTTGGCATGTTTCTCCTTGGGTTTATCCTGTATGGGAATCTTTGTGCCTCATGGACTTGATTGACTATTTCCTTTTCTATGTTGGAGAAATTTTCAACTATAATCTCTTCAAAAATTTTCTCAAACCCTTTCTTCTTCTCTTCTTCTTCTGGGAGCCCTATAATTCGAATGTTGGTGTGTCTGATATTGTCCCAGAAGTCTCTGAGACTATCCTCAGTTCTTTTCATTCTTTTTCTCTATTCTGCTCTTCAGAAGTTATTTCTACCATTTTATCTTCCAGCTCACTGATTCATTCTTCTGGTTCAGATATTCTGCTATTGTTTCCTTCTAGAGTATTTTTAAGTTCACTAATTTTGTTGTTTGTTTCTGTATGTTTATTCTTTAATTCTTCTAGGTCTTTTTTAATTGATTCTTGCATTTTCCCCATTTTTTCAAGGTTTTTGATCATTTTTACCATCATTTTTCTGAATTCTTTTTCAGGTAGTTTGCCTGTTTCCTCTTCATTTATTTGGACTTCTGTGTTTCTAGTTTGTTCCTTCATTTGTGTAGTATTTCTCTGCCTTTTCATTATTTTTTTAAACTTATTGTGTTTGAGGTCTCCTTTTCCCGGGCTTCAAGGCAAGTTGAATTCTTTCCTTGAAGAAGGGTGAATTCTTTCTTCCTTTTGGGTTCTGCCCTCCTAATACTGGTCCAGTGGTTTGTGTAAGCTTCATACTAAGTGAGATTTGTGCTGAGTTTTGTTTGTTTGTTTTTCCTATGATGGGCAAGGCTGAGTGAGGTCATAATCCTCTCTGCTGATGACTGGGTTTGTATTTTTGTTTGGTTTCTTGTTTAGATGAGGTGTCTTGCATAGGGTGCTACTGGTGGTTGGGTAATGCTGGGTCTTGTATTCAATGGTTTCATTTGTGTGAGTTCTCACTATTTGATACTCCCTAGGGTTAGCTCTCTGTTAGTCTAGGGTCTTGGAGTCAGTGCTCCTACTCCCAAGGTTCAAGGCTTGATCTCTGGTCAGGAACTGAGATTCCACAAGTGGTCTGTTAAGGCATTAAGCAAGATTAAAACAAATATCCAAAAGTGAGAAATAAAAGATGAAGTTACAAAATCAGCCAAATAATAATTAAAATAATAGAACACACACACACACACATATGTATATATACCCATGAGCAAAGTCAAAACAGTCCAACAAAAATAAAGTAAGTAGATTGACCCAGTGAACAAAGGAAATAAAAAATTATATTTACCAGTTAAAAACAAAACTAACTAAAGCACAAACTGGAAAACAAAACTAAAGCAAGGTGCCAAGTAGGAAATAAAGCAATGAAAATAAGACTCACAAATATGTTGAGAGGAAAGAAAAGAAAGAAAGAATAGATAAGCAAAGCTAAATAGAGATATATAAAGAAGATTTATATATGTTAAAAATTAACTGCAAGTGGAAAAGAACAGTAGGAAAAGCAAAAGGAATAAATGCAGAAAAAAAATAATAGGTTTTAAAACTTAAAAATTAAAATTATAAAAAGAGAGAGAGAAAAAAAGGAAAACTCCACAGAGCTGCAGAAGCCCAGTATAGAGGCAGATGTTTATAATGATAAAAAATGTGACTGAGGGAAAAAAAAAAGCTCAAAATCTTAATTGGATTTCCTAGTGCCAATAAAAATGACAACTACAACGGTGGGGGGAGGGGGGAGAGGAAAAAGAAAAGAATTCCAGAAGATTCTACAAAACAAGTCAAAAAATAAGAATAATAAATGTTTTTCTTGAGTCACTGTTGTTAGAGTCCTTTCTCTTGCTGGGAGCCACAGTCCACCACACCTCCTTAAGATGCCCTCCAACACTGTGCTGGTCTCTGGACCTGCTGTGGGGGAAGCTCAGACTCTAATCTGGTCCTACTCTTGTATGTTCTTTCCTCCAACGTTCACAGCTATAAGAACTAGTATGTTTTCTTTTGTGGGAGCTCTCAATGACCTTTTATATATTCCATAGACACAGAGCCTGCCTAGTTGATCATGTGGATTTAATCTTCAGCTTGTACAGCTGCTGGGAAGATTTTGGGTCTCCTTCCTTAGCCACACTGCCCCTGGGTTTCAACTGTGGTTTTATTTCCACCTCTACTTGTGGGTTGTCCACTGGGGTTTGCTCCTGAGGCTGCCCTGGAGGACTTGGGTTTGCCCCTGTGAGGGCCGGGTGTGGAGGTGGTGCAGCTGCTTGGGTTGCAGGGGTTCTGGAAGCACCAGGTCATCAGGGGAGGTGGCAGCTAGGGAAGCAGGAAATACAGTGATCTTGCAGAGTATGGCAACCAGTATTGGCCAATACACTCCAGTATCTTGCCTGGAGAACCCCTCTCCCTGACAGAGAAGCCTGGCAGGCCACAGTCTAAAGGATCACAAAGAGTTGGACATGACCGAGCAACCCTGCACACATAGAAAGAAGCAAGAATTTTTTTTGTCTGTGGCAGCCCTGCCCCAGTGAGAGTTGAGCATGAAGGTGGCACAGCTGCTTGGCTTACGGGGACTCTGGACGCACCAAGTGTGCAGAGACATCCTCTGCTGCAGGAGTTATGGCCCTATCAGAGTCTTTTTTTTTTTTTTTTTGAATCTCTTGTAGCTGGCAATCAGAAGGCCTCCATGGCCAGTGTTTCTCCATAGCTTCGCCCATTCAGGCACTTAGAAGGCTCTTTTGCCTAGGGGCATTCTCTGTTTTTTGGCGCATCAGGCACATAGAAGGGTCCCCTGGCTGGGGTCCTACTCTGTTGATCAGCACATTAGTCACTTAAAGGAGCACCCTGGGTGGGGTCCTACTCTTTAGTTCAGTGTGTCAGGGGTTTGATGGGCCAGCCTCTCTATTGTTCATCTGGCATGTGGGGAGAGAGAGGCTATGGTGATGGCTCCACCCATTAAGCATGGCTCAGCAGTATCGCCTGGCTTCCATGGCTGCCCAGCTTTCCTCCAGAGGCCTTTCCCCCTACAGTCTCCTCCCTCACATCCCCTCGATCCCTCTCTCTGCAATCAACAGCAGCCCTCACCCTGGGATTGCTTCACAATCCCTAAACTCCAGCTCCCAGCCACTGCACCTTCCAGGGAACCAGCATTCCTGCTCGGGGTATGAATGGCTGTGGCAAGGACTGTCTGGTTCTCATTCTGTTTGAAAGTGAAAGTGAAGTCGCTCAGTCATGTCTGACTCTTTGCGACCCCGTGGACTGTAGCCCGCCAGGCTCCTCCATCCATAGGATTCTCCTGGCAAGAATACTGGAGTGGGTTGCCATTTCCTTCTCCAGGGGATCTTCCTGACCCAGGGGTCAAACCCAGGTCTCCTGCATTGCAGGCAGGTGCTTTCACCTCTGAGCCTATTCTGTTTAGGCTGCCACAGATCAGTTCTTTCACTCTTAGCCTTAAATGATTCTCCTCCGACTCAGACGACTGCCCGGATGTGGGGATTGGACCCCTGCTTCAGTTCCCCAACCCGCTGAGGGCAGGTCCAGTCCTACTAACACTCCTGTTTCCCCCCCTAGTTCCTTCATCCTATCAAGTTTTGCGTGGTTCTATATATTCTTTTCCACTGGTCAGATACTCCTGTCCGCTCTCAGCTAGTGTTCTGCATGCACTTCTGTGTCTGAAGGTGTATTCCTGAGGTATCCGTGGAGAGAGATGTACTCCAAGTCCACCTACTCCTTCACCATCGTGTTCTCTCCGAACTTCCTCATTTTTTCTTCTCTTAAAAATGTGATTTAAAGAACCGGAAGCATAAGCCTTCCAGTTTCAACTTTGACATGTAAAGTCCAGAATTGTCACTCTCATTCTTACAAGAAAAAAACTGAACAAAGTAAAAATCACTTTTTTAGACCAATCAGAGAATTGTTTGTGAACATGTGTCATCAACTAGCTCCCAATTACATTTTTCTATTAGTACTAATAACATATTTTCATGTTTATTCATTAATTGGAGTAGTTTTATTCTCTACACTTTATCTTGTCCATTTTTCATTTTATTTTTGTCCTTATTAATAAATTAACTTCAGATATTCAAAATTTTAATTCTTTGCTAGATTTATATGTTGAAAATATCTACTCCTATGTTATGACTCAATATTTTTAAGGCATTTTTTGGATTTTAAAATGTTCATAATTTTAATTACCAAATTTAAGTTATAAATATTTTCCTTTATTTTGTGTGTGTGTGTGTGTTGTGGCTGTGTGCTTCATGTAGAAAATACTTTCTACACCAAGGTGATAAAATATTCTCCATATGATTTTTTAATCTATTTATAGTTATATCTTTTACATTTATGTATTTAATGTAAGTAAAGTTGATTTTTATATAAAATCTGCAATATGGGTTCAATTTCATTTTTTAATTTAAATAGCAAATGGTCTTGTTACCGTGTCGAATCTCATACTGCTTACCACATGACAGGTTAATAAATCAAGAGTCAAGATGCTGGGGCAAGGAACAATGAATTTATTTGGAAAGCCAGTAAGCCAAGAAGATGGTGGACTATTGTCACACAAAAACCATCTTACTCTTAGAATTCAAGTTTCTTTTATATTTAAAGGGGACGAACTATGGCTGGTTGTTATAAATTTCTTGGTGCCTGAATCCTTTGTTCTTACATCTGTCAACATAGGTCTGGTCACAATACTCCTGTAAGCCTCCAACAAGACAAATGTTCAGCGTTTGTTTTGCACTTTTTTTTCCCTCTGTTCTGCAATTTTTCATTTTATATCAACGAAACGAGTTATACCTTTAAAGGTCAAGCCTGAGGGGCAGAACTGTGAGAATGGGCTATCAAATGCATTTCAGGCTATATCGTCAACATTCCTTTACAAAGGTGTAGAACCAGCATGACTAAGGCACTAGTGACAGCACAAAGCTTGGGGCTAAAGGATCTAGTATGAAGTCAGTTTTGTTCTTCTCTATTACATTCTCATTTAAATGGTCAAGTTCAACCTTTCACCAGTGACCTGTTAAACTACCTCTATCATATCAAGCACCCACATATATGTAATTCTGTTTCTGTGCTATTAATTCTGATCTTTTGGTCTAAGGATCTAAACTTAGGTTAATAACACACTGTTAATTACTACAGTTTTATAGAAAGTTGTGAAAATTTGTGAGGAAACTTGTCACTCATGGTAATTTTGATTATTTACATTTCTTATAAATTTTAAAACTTTTGTTAGATTGCATTGAATGCTTCCCTCAATGGGTAAAGAATCCACCTGCAATGCAGGAGACTCAGGTTGGATCCCTGGGTTGGGAAGGTCCCCTGGAAAAGGAAATGGCAACCCACTCCAGTCTTTTGGCCTGGGAAATCCCATGGACAGAGGAGCCTGGCAGGCTACAGTCCATGGGGCTGCAAGAGTATGACATGATTTAGCTGCTAAACCACAATGATTGTTCTAGAGTTAATATCTTTATCATGTTGAATATTTCAATATATGAACAAGATCTATCCTTCTAGTTATTTATGTATTAGTAAATAGAGTTCAGCAAAATTTCATAATTTTCTGTATGAAATCTTACACATCTCTTTTTTGAATCACCCCGAATAGTTTATTTTTTATGCTATTTTAAATGCTATACTTTAATTTAAATTTTATTTTATAACTGTTTATTCTTACATAGAAATGAAATGATCTTTGCAGTGATTCTATTGGAGAAAATTTCTGATTCATTTTTCTTAGTTGGTACAGTTTTTTAAATAACATATTTTATTAATTATATTACTTAATAGACTAACTTTTAATGGTTTTTGATTTACAGAAATAGTGAGCAGATAGTAGAGATTTCTCATATTTATTCCATCCTCTACCACCACACACACACAGTTTCCTCTATTAACATTTTTCATTAGTATGGTGGATTGATTAACTAACATAACTAAAGAACAAATATATTATTAGCTGAATCGGTAGTTTACATTATGTTCACTCTTTGTTATACAATTCAATTGGGTTTGACAGATACATGTCATCATAAGTCTACCTTTATTGTATCATACATAACAGTTTCACCACCCTAAAAATCTCACCTCTTCCTCTCAAAGCTTTGGCAAGCACTGCTATTTTTATTGTCTGTATAGTTTTGCCATTTTTCAAAACAGCAAATAGTTGAATGATATAGTATGTAGCCTGTTCAGATGGATTTCCTTCACAAAGCAATATGCATTAAATGTTCCTTCAGGTCTTTTTGTAGTTTGATAACATATTTCTTTTAATCATTGAATAATACCCCACTGGATGTAACACTATTTGTTTTTCCTTTAACCTTTGAAGGACATTTTGGTTATTGCTGCCAAATTTGGGTGATTATAAATAAAGTTGCTATAAATATTAGTGTGCAGATTTTTGTGTAGACATAAACTTTCAACTCAATGGAGTAAATATCTGAGTGCTGTTGCTGGATCATCAGGTTATGCTATGTGTTTCATTGTGGCAGACTGCCAAACTTTCTTCCAAAATAGCTGTACTGCTTTGCATTCCCACCAGCAATGAATCAGAGTTCTTGTTGCTTCGTATCCTTGTCAGTATTTGGTATCATCAGGTTGTTGTTTCTTTTTTTCTTTTTTTTTAAATTTTTAAAAAAAATTTAGTCATTCTAATTTGTGTGTAGTTGTATTTTTATTTTTATTTTTTTAAATTTTTTTATTTTTATTTTTATTTACAGTTCCCTAGCAATTTTCCCAGTGACACCAATTCTCAGCTAGATCTAAAAAGAGTTGTTGGTTTCTAATTTGTTCAGCTTTCTGAAAATGTGAAAATGAAAGCGACTACTTCCAAACTCCTTACATGTCAGGGCTGCAACCAGATGTTTTCCTGATTTGTTTTTAATAATTAAAACTCACATTCAATATTTACTTTTATGTCATAGTCAATCATGAGGCATTAAGTATATTCACTATCATTTCATTTATTCATATCATCTATGTCCTGTAGGCATGTGTGATCTTGCATTCATTCACTTAAACATTCTAAGACAGGCTTAAGTATTTGGGAAAAAATGAAAAGAGTTTTTTTCCTTAAAGTAGCATCTTAAACCTTCCAATGGATTCTAACTCATTTTGGAAACAGAAATAGTAGTTTTATTAGCTACACAAATCAACACAACTTTTTATTCAAGGGGAAAATATGTCTTTTTATAGCCTTTCTCTTCTGATAAAGTATAAATTTCCTTTTGTAATTGCAGAAATAACATCACTTTATTTTCATATCATAGCCAAGCATGGCAGAAGCTCTCAAAATGCAATATGAAATTTAATATGATTCAAAGTCACTTAAGAAACATGCAAAAATACATATTTCTGCTAAGACATGGAAACAATTAGAATTATTTTAAAACCCTTCAATGTGAAATTGAAAAAAATAGAGCAACTATTTATAAGAACTTTGGAAGTAAATTGAACTTAGAATCCAGATATTTAGAATCCAATCTTGGTTCCAAAAGTTGTTAGATTCAGAGATTTCTAAATCTCATTTCTCTAAAATATGAGCAATTAAAAAAAAAATACTAGCACCTTCAGATAAAAGGGTTTCCAGAAGAGTGAAATGTGATAATAGGCTAGGAAGCTTATTGTTATAAATACCATTCTAAGTATATGTTGTTATACTCAGTTCCCAAAGCTATTATATCCATGAGAAGGAGGGAAAAAAAGAGCAAGATGAGGTGAAGAGAAGGAGAAGGGAGGAAGGAAGAAGAAAAAGAGTGAGCTTAAATATTTTACCAGTTTCTAATGACCATGATAATTAAAACAATTCTTCACCACACAAATGAATCCCTGTAACATCATGTAATGGCCCCCAGATGATTCCACTTCAAATTCCAAAGACATATCTTTTCCTGGATGAAGTTTTCACTTGAGTTCATTGGGAAAAAATACTGGAATCAGATTTTCAGGGTTATAAATTTAATATCTGGTTGTGAAGATAAAGGATGCAAGAATATTTTTCTATCTGCTTGATTTTCTCATAATCATAGCAAAGAGCAAATGACTGAAATCTCTTCTGTAGAAAGCAGTTCCCAGAATAGTAAATGGCACACCTGGGCAAAGCTAGGTATAAAAAAATAGAAGGAATCCTAAATATACATTCTTTATATATCTCCTAAAAAAACAAATATTTGTTTCATAATATCAATGCCACATTCACATCAAAAAAGATAAACAAAATTTCCAAACATTCATTAGGATATTTCCAAATATCAAAATATCCATTTGGATATTTACAAATATTCAAATACCCATATTGAAAATTGCCTAGTTATTCCCAAAGATTATTTATAGTTGACTTGTTCAAATTGGGATCCAACAGTCACACATTACATTCAATTGTTGTATCTTATTAGTTCTTTTAAATCTAAAAATCACTTCCAAACTTCTCATCTTTTTTAATGATATGGACTTGAGCCAACTGTCAAATATTTGATTGCTTATTCACTTAACTCGTTCCTCTGTTACCTAGATTTCCAATAAAATAAAGACTAGCTCTAAAGTTTTGAGTTACATATATTCAATTTTAAAATGTTGGTGAGAACATGTCATTGGTGATGGTATATAATTTATGTTGTATCAACTGAAAACACACCTGAGAAGAATTTGTTTTATTGTGTGATTTTTTTTTTTTTGTCTTTAGACATGTTTATCTCTAGCCATAACAGAGTTTAAGGTGCTGTGGGCGTTTAGATGAGTGGATCTGATATATAGTTAAACATTTAGATCAGGAACTATGGAAATTTATGTGAATTCAAAAAAAATAATATATTTAAGACATCAAGATACAACAAAATCATGCAAGGAGAGCATATAGAGCAAAAAGATAAGAGCGCCAAGAAGAGAAGAAGCCTAGGAGAAGCCATTCTTTAATAGAAAGGCAGAAGATGAGACAGCAAAAAAATAGGAGAGCATGGAAACAGATAGCAGTATATCTCCAGTACATTCTTGTTCCTAGAATAATATCATGAGATTGGATTGTTCTGAGGGAGAGGAGGTGGCTAAAAACAGTTTTATTGAAGAATAATTGATATACATTAAATGTAACATTTTAATTGCTCTATTATTTGACAGTATATATGCAATAGTTTGTACGTATGTACTTTGACATATGTACAAACCTTTGAAATCACCATCAGGATTGTGAACAGTTTATCTTCCCAAAGATTCTTTGTTCCCTATTCTAACTTCTCCCTCCCACTTCTCCTGACCTTCTGACTCCTTAGCTAATTACTGATCTGTTTTCTGTCATTATAGATTAACTGGTATTTTCTAGAGTTTTACATAAACAGAATCATATAGTATGTACTCTTTACAGTCTGGCTTCTTTTTTCAGCATAATTGTCTTGAGATTTATCCATACTATTGCATGGATAAATAATTCATTCATTTTTAGCGTGAAGTACTAGTCCATACATGACAATTTGTTTATACATTTACTTGTTGATACGACAAAGTCCATAGTAAATCATACTACTTTGAAAGAAAGTCAAGGTGTTAATCGCTCAGTCATGTCTGACTCTTTGCGACCCCATGGACTGTAGCCTGCCATGCTCCTCTGTCTATGGAATTCTCCAGGCAAAAATACTGGAGTGAGTAGGCATTTCCTTCTCCCCCACCCAGGGATTGAACTGGGGTCTCCTGCATTGCAGGCAGATTATTGACCATCTGAGCCACCTGGGAAGCCCAAATTGCTTTAGTCAAGCACAGTTTGAACTCCTACCATGTCAGACACAGAGCTAGTTACTGAATTGGGATAGTGAACAAGAGACAAGCTCCCTGTCCTTGTGGAGTTTATAGTTATACCCAGGAGAAATAAAGCATATGTCCATGCAAAGACTTAAGTACAAATGTTCATGAAAGCTTTACTGGTTTTAAGCTCTACTCAACGTTTTTTTCTTTTCTTTTCTTTTTTTACCAATAAGTAGAATGGCTGAATCATATGACAGGGTTTAAGAAACTCCCAAACTGTTTCCTAATCTCATTGTACCATTTTACATTTCTGCCAACAATATATGAGAATATAATTTCTAATACATCCTGACTAATAATTCATACGAAGTGAAAGTTGCTCAGTTGTGTCCAACTCTTTGTGACCCCATGGACTATACAGTCCATGGAATTCTTTAGGCCAGAATACTGGAGTGGGTAGCCTATCCCTTCTCCAGGGGATCTTCCCAGCCCAGGAGTTGAACAGGAATCTCCTGCATTGCAGGCGGATTCTTTACCAACTGAGCTATCAGGGAAGCCCTGATAACTCATATGGTCAGTAATTTTAATTTTCGTCATTCTAATTGTTGTGTGCTACTGCTGCTGCTAAGTAGTAGGGTCTCATTATGGTTTTCATTTATATTTACCTAATGGCTGATTATGTTGAGCATTTTTTTCATGTGATTATTTGCCATCTGTAGAAGGCAATGGCACCCCACTCCAGTACTCTTACATGGAAAATCCCATGGACGGAGGAGCCTGTTAGGCTGCAATCCATGGGGTCGCTAAGAGTCGGACATGACTTAGCGACTTCACTTTCACTTTTCACTTTTCACTTTCATGCATTGGAGAAGGAAACGGCAGCCCACTCCAGTGTTCTTGCCTGGAGAATCCCAGGGACGGGAGAGCCTAGTGGGCTGCCGCCTATGGGGTCGCACAGAGTCAGAGATGACTGAAGTGACTTAGCATAGCATATATTCTTTGGTAGAGTCTGTTAATCTCCTTTACTGCTAATTCTAATATCTGTGGCAAGTCTGAGTCAGTTTCTGTTAATTGATCTTTTTCCTTATTATGGATCTTTTTTTTTTCCAACTTCTTTGTATGCCTGACAATTTGCAATGGATGTCAGTCACTGTGAACTTTACTTTGCTAGGTAGGTATTTTTGTATCCCTACAGATATTCTTGAGCTTTGTTCTGACATACGGTTAAGGTACTCAGGAACATTTTCATCCTTTAGGTTTGTGCTTTTATGATTTGCTAGTTGGAGCCTAAACAGTATTCAATCTGAGCTATTTGATCCCATTACTGAGGCACAACGTTTCTGAGTACTTTACCCAATGTTACCCTCCATGATGAGATTTTCTGATCTGGCTGGTAAAAAGTCACTAGTCCCTGGCCTGTTTGACCTAGGGTTCTATTGACCCCTAATTCTTTTGGTAATTTCTTTCCCCAGCCTCCTGTAGTTTTTTCATCCATATGTAGTGATCATTACTCTACTTAATTATTAAACAGAACACCCTACAGATCTCAAAGCTCTGTATCTGTGCAAATTGCTCTTCTTCATTACTATACCCTGAACAGTCTCATGCCCAGTAGTCTCAGCTCTGTTTGCTTAACTCAGATATTCTGCAGAGTCTGCCTTGGTTCTCCCTCCCTGTGCCAAATCCTAGAAACTTCCTCAATGTGTCAGTTGGGGGATATAAAAAAATTACTGTTTTTACATATTTATCTGTTTTTCATATTGTTACTTGGTGGGAAGGTAAGTAAACTTCCTGCCACTTCATCATGGCTGGAAGTAGAAGATGTTCTGGCTCAGTTTTTAAATTGCTGCTGTCATTCCTCTTCATTAAAAAGAGAAAATCTGGCTCTTTAATTATACCTCTTTTTACAACTTGGGGGAACTACTGTGTCCATATTTGCAAGGAGTCCTGTTTTTAGGTCACCCTAAGTTCAGTCATTAACATTTCCATGACCATAACTCAATTAGTTAATCTCTCATTTCAATTTGAAATTAAAAGTTATAATGCTATTGAGATGTCTTACGGACTCACCTAATACCAGCAGGGAAAAAAGTTAATCTTTAATTATCCTTTATTTTTGGACATTTTACTGGAAAATTATTTGCCTTAACTGATTTTTAACATATTAAAAAATTATCATATCTGTCTAAATAATCCAACATATCCAGTATTACTTTTTAGTTAAATAGTAAACTAGATTTAAGGAGATTTCTAGGTTATGTGACGAGGGAATTTGATAGAGCTCTGCCCCTGTTCCTGTAAAAATGCATATTAAGAGAAACAAACAAAGAAAAGAGCCACAGAACTATAAACTAAATATGGAAGAAAGCATATGCCAAAATCCAGATGGACTTTATCCTAATTACATTAATTATGAGGAAAAGTTTAAAAACACTATCATAAAATAGGAACCGTATGCTCCATTTTCTGATAGGAAATTGTATGAACAGCATCAAAGAAGTTAGAAAAAGACATTCATTAAACTCTATTGTTCCCATAATTCTGATATGGGAAGGCTTAACTAACCTGAGAAATAAACTGCAGCTCTCTAATTGCATAGGAACTCTCTAATGAGCACGGGAGCTCTCTAATGAGCTCATTTCCAATCTAGTCCCCTTAGAGTCATCATCCTTCTCTTTCAAAACCCCAGTAGAGATTGCAGCTCTCCAAAAAATAAATAAATAAATAAGTAAATGATGATCATAGAAATATATGAAAGGTGGCCCATGGGGTCTCAGAACACAGAACTCAAAAAAAAAAAAAATTACAAACTGGGATCATTGACAGAAGGAATTATAGAAACAAGGCACACTGAGAAATAAAGTTGAGGATCTTGAGTCCAAGTTCCAAATATCTGCCCTTAAACTCCATTCCATTTACAAGCTACATTTTGTTTGTAGTTCATCTTCTGTAAGTCACTTTCTTTATTTAAAAAGAAGATAAAATGAAATAAAGCATGTGAAAAGTTAAGCAAAGGATAGTAAACATTCAGTAACTTAATTATGGTTATTGTCATGTCATCACAATCATCATCCTCATTCCCTTATTACTCCATCATCATCCCCATCATCATTCCCTTTATATTGTTGTATAGTAAAAGTTTAATAGCAAAAAATCATCTTAGTGAGAGAAAAAAACATGATAAACCTAAAACTTAGGATATTAGGTTCAAAGTCCTGGTTAATAATATAAATGTGCAATTACCTGGACTGTGTTTTATACATCTTCCTCAGAAACCTGTCATAATAGTACAGAGCTTCAGTTGTCTCTTCAAGAAGATATAGCTAACAATGCTATAAAGATATTTAATATGATTTAACTATTTCTCATTAAAACCCTGAGTATATTAGAAATAGATATTTCATTCATGTAATAAGGAATGTCCGTGATTCTGAAATCCAGTGCCAATATTACACATAATGAAGAAACACTGGCAGCACATCCTTAAGTCAGAAATAAACAGCAAGAAAACAAATAAGTAAAACCTCTAGCTATTAGAAAGAGAACTCTTTCCTCATTTTCCCTTAATAGTAACTTTTACTTCAAAACTCTAAAATTTCTTTTGAAAAGCCCTTGGAATTAATGAGAAACATAAATAATATGCTAATTAGACCAAAGTAAATCCCTGGTGCATTGAATTTTGAAAATAAAACTGATTAACTAAAAGAAAATGTAGACCAATTTTTCCCAATATAGGGAAAATACATTCTAAACATAAAATCAATCGAAGTTAACAAGGATAAGATTCAAACATTTTTTATATTAAAAGATTAAAAAATTATGTATCCTAAAACAAAAAAGAACATACAAATTATAAAATAAAACAATTGAAAAACCTGCAAGAATCAAAAATATCCCTTCATATCAATGGGGAAGACATAGATTTATGGTTTATTAAAAAAGTATTACTAATACATATATGAAAATAAATAGTAATCCAAGCAATTAAAGATGAAATAATATATTTGCTTAAGGTACTAGCAAATATTTTCTGAAATATATAAATTATTATTCACAGTGTATGCTATTAATATTAGTAAAGCATGTGTGCATGCATGCTAAGTCCCTTCAGTTGTGTCCAACTCTTCTCGACCCTAAGGACCATACATAGCCTGCCAGGAGTAGGTTACCATGGCCTCCTTCAGGGCATCTTCCCCACCAAAGGACTGAACCTACATCTCCTGAGTCTCTTGCATTGACAGGCAGGCTCTTTACCACCAGCACAACCTGGGAAGCCTTTAGTATAAAATACTCATATTTATCACTGATATTTAGTAGTTTATTATTTTATTATATAAATGATTTTATAAAATATTTATTATTTTATTTAGTAAAATAACAAGTAGTTTATTATATTCAATCTTTTTCATAAAGCAAATTTGTATAGATTATATTACTCTTAAGTATTCACAGCAAACTTAGAAAGTAGGTATTTATGAACATTACTTACAAAAAAAAATAAATACAGAGGCACAGAGTAATTAAGAACTTATCTAAGCACACAATTAGCTAGAGGTAAATTGAGGTTTTAATTCATGTGGTCTAATTAAAGATTTCACTTAGTCAATCACTGGAGAAGGCAATGGCAATCCACTCCAGTACTCTTGCCTGGAAAATCCCATGGACGGAGAAGCCTAGTGGGCTGCAGTCCATGGGGTCACTAGGAGTCAGACACGACTGAGCGACTTCACTTTCACTTTTCACTTTCATGCATTGGAGAAGGCAATGGCAACCCACTCCAGTGTTCTTGCCTGGAGAATCCCAGGGACGGGGGAGCCTGATGGGCTGCAGTCTATGGGGTCGCACAGAGTCGGACACGACTGAAGCGACTTAGCAGCAGCAGCAGCAGCAGTCAATCACAATATTACTTGGAAAATTGGTACAAACTTTGCTGAAAAGAGATTTTTAACACATAATATTAAAGATTTTTAAAAATGCATATTCTTTTACCTCTTAATTTTTAGATTTATCACCCAAATAATAAAAAATATTAACAAAGGCTTAGACATAGAGGTGAATAACACATATTATTTGTTAAAAATAAAAACAAAATAGGTGCATAATATTAGAATAGTTAAATAAATTATGATATACAATTTGTGAAATATGATTCAATCATCAAGAGATATTAAGCCAAACTTTCAGTATTACAAAAGTATTTGTGATACATATGACAAAATGAGAAACATAAATAATGTAAGCAAAGAAAGGAATAAAAGCACAAAACTCAGAATAATTGTTATCCTGGATTGAAAAAGGTATTTACAGTACTCTCTTTAAGTTGAACACTCAGCATGAGTTCTTTATCTCACTACCATTATTTACACCTCTTTATGCTATAAACTGGAGAAGGCAATGGCACCCCACTCCAGTACTTTTGCCTGGAGAATCCCATGGAAGGAGGAGCCTGGTAGGCTGCAATCCATGGGGTCGCTACAAGTTGGACATGACTGAGCGACATCACTTTCACTTTTCACTTTTATGCATTGGAGAAGGAAATGGCAACCCACTCCAGTGTTCTTGCCTGGAGAATCCCAGGGACAGAGGAACCTGGTGGGCTGCCGTCTCTGGGGTCGCACAGAGTCGGACACGACTGAAGCGACTTGGCAGCATGCTATAAACATTTTATTTATATTTATTAAATGTTTTATAGAATAGTTTAAAGACAAAATGCAATATAAAGGGATACATTGAGTATGATAAGACATGAATAGTTTTACAGCCCTGTTAAAACCAGGTTATTGCTCTTGATAGTTACATTATAGTGCTTCTTATTGTTCTGTGACTCAGCTTATTTTCCCAATACGTGTTGAAAGTATCAGATTTCCAGTTTCTGATAATGGCAGCTAGCCTGTCATTGAAAACAGTAAAAAGTTCTGGAAAAGAACAGAGAGCTGAAAATCCAGGGAAAATGTGATTAAGCTGGAACCCAAGAGAAAGAGAGAGGCTAAAGTGGAAGGTTGAGGCTGGAAGCTGCTTTCACTATGAGGACATTTACCTAACTTGACCAGACACTGACTTTTGCAGTTTGAAGGAAAAAGACCAAATCTCAAGACCTACCAAAATTGGGGTATCTAATAGCCAGTTCCCTAAGTGACAAAATGATGCCTTCAGGACAAATATGAATCAGGAAAAAAAAATCCAACCTGTCTAACCCAACTATACAGCACTGTGGAGGTTTACTTTGATGCCCATGTATCACCTTAGTCCTAGAAAAATGATATGACTTTTTCAAAAAAAAGAAGCAAATCAGGAGCAAAAATGGTTCTTGAACCCAAGTCTTGCTTTTTAATTTTTTTTTTAATTAAAAAAAAATTATACATGTGTTCCCCATCCTGAACCCTCCTCCCTCCTCCCTCCCCATACCATCCCTCTGGGTCGTCCCAGTGCACCAGCCCCAAGCATCCAACATCGTGCATTGAACCTGGACTGGCATCTCGTTTCATACATGACATTTCACATGTTTCAATGCCATTCTCCCAAATCTTCCCACCCTCTCCCTCTCCCACAGAGTCCATAAGCCTGTTCTATACATCAGTGTCTCTTTTGCTGTCTCGTATACAGGGTTATCGTTACCATCTTTCTAAATTCCATATATATGCATTAGTATACTGTATTGGTGTTTGTCCTTCTGGCTTACTTCACTCTGTATAATAGGCTCCAGTTTCATCCACCTCATTAGAACTGATTCAAATGTATTCTTTTTAATGGCTGAGTAATACTCCATTGTGTATATGTACCACAGCTTTCTTATCCATTCATCTGCTGATGGACATCTAGGTTGTTTCCATGTCCTGGCTATTATAAACAGTGCTGCGATGAACATTGGGGTACACGTGTCTCTTTCCCTTCTGGTTTCCTCACTGTGTATGCCCAGCAGTGGGATTGCTGGATCATAAGGCAGTTCTATTTCCAGTTTTTTAAGGAATCTCCACACTGTTCTCCATAGTGGCTGTACTAGTTTGCATTCCCACCAACAGTGTAAGAGGGTTCCCTTTTCTCCACACCCTCTCTAGCATTTATTATTGTAGACTTTTGGATCGCAGCCATTCTGACTGGTGTGAAATGGTATCTCATAGTGGTTTTGATTTGCATTTCTCTGATAATGAGTGATGTTGAGCATCTTTTCATGTGTTTGTTAGCCATCTGTATGTCTTCTTCGGAGAAATGTCTATTTAGATCTTTGGCCCATTTTTTGATTGGGTCATTTATTTTTCTAGAGTTGAGCTGTAGGAGTTGCTTGTATATTTTTGAGATTAGTTGTTTGTCGGTTGCTTCATTTGCTATTATATTCTCCCATTCTGAAGGCTGTCTTTTCACCTTGCTAATAGTTTCCTTTGATGTGCAGAAGCTTTTAAGTTTAATTAGGTCCAATTTGTTTATTTTTGCTTTTATTTCCAATATTCTGGGAGGTGGGTCATAGAGGATCCTGCTGTGATGTATGTCAGAGAGTGTTTTGCCTATGTTCTCCTCTAGGAGTTTTATAGTTTCTGGTCTTACGTTGAGATCTTTAATCCATTTTGAGTTTATTTTTGTATATGGTGTTAGAAAGTGTTCTAGTTTCATTCTTTTACAAGTGGTTGACCAGATTTCCCAGCACCACTTGTTAAAGAGATTGTCTTTAATCCATTGTATATTCTTGCCTCCTTTGTCAAAGATAAGGTGTACATATGTGCGTGGATTTATCTCTGGGCTTTCTATTTTGTTCCATTGATCTATATTTCTGTCTTTGTGCCAGTACCATACTGTCTTGATAACTGTGGCTTTGTAGTAGAGCCTGAAGTCAGGTAGGTTGATTCCTCCAGTTCCATTTTTCTTTCTCAAGATCGCTTTGGCTATTCGAGGTTTTTTGTATTTCCATACAAATTGTGAAATTATTTGTTCTAGCTCTGTGAAGAATACTGTTGGTAGCTTGATAGGGATTGCATTGAATCTATAAATTGCTTTAGGTAGTATACTCATTTTCACTATATTGATTCTTCCAATCCATGAACATGGTATATTTCTCCATCTATTAGTGTCCTCTTTGATTTCTTTCACCAGTGTTTTATAGTTTTCTATATATAGGTCTTTAGTTTCTTTAGGTAGATATATTCCTAAGTATTTTATTCTTTTCGTTGCAATGGTGAATGGAATTGTTTCCTTAATTTCTCTTTCTGTTTTCTCATTATTAGTGTATAGGAATGCAAGGGATTTCTGTGTGTTGATTTTATATCCTGCAACTTTACTATAATCATTGATTAGTTCTAGTAATTTCCTGGTGGAGTCTTTAGGGTTTTCTATGTAGAGGATCATGTCATCTGCAAATAGTGAGAGTTTTACTTCTTCTTTTCCAATTTGGATTCCTTTTATTTCTTTTTCTGCTCTGATTGCTGTGGCCAAAACTTCCAAAACTATGTTGAATAGTAATGGTGAAAGTGGGCACCCTTGTCTTGTTCCTGACTTTAGAGGAAATGCTTTCAATTTTTCACCATTGAGGATAATGTTTGCTGTGGGTTTGTCATATATAGCTTTTATTATGTTGAGGTATGTTCCTTCTATTCCTGCTTTCTGGAGAGTTTTTATCATAAATGGGTGTTGAATTTTGTCAAAGGCTTTCTCTGCATCTATTGAGATAATCATATGGTTTTTGTTTTTCAATTTGTTAATGTGGTGTATTACATTGATTGATTTGCGGATATTGAAGAATCCTTGCATCCCTGGGATAAAGCCCACTTGGTCATGGTGTATGATCTTTTTAATGTGTTGTTGGATTCTGATTGCTAGAATTTTGTTTAGGATTTTTGCATCTATGTTCATCAGTGATATTGGCCTGTAGTTTTCTTTTTTTGTGGGATCTTTGTCAGGTTTTGGTATTAGGGTGATGGTGGCCTCATAGAATGAGTTTGGAAGTTTACCTTCCTCTGCAATTTTCTGGAAGAGTTTGAGCAGGATAGGTGTTAGCTCTTCTCTAAATTTTTGGTAGAATTCAGCTGTGAAGCCGTCTGGACCTGGGCTTTTGTTTGCTGGAAGATTTTTGATTACAGTTTCAATTTCCGTGCTTGTGATGGGTCTGTTAAGGTTTTCTATTTCTTCCTGGTCGAGTTTTGGAAAGTTGTACTTTTCTAAGAATTTGTCCATTTCTTCCTCGTTGTCCATTTTATTGGCATATAATTGTTGATAATAGTCTCTTATGATCCTTTGTATTTCTGTGTTGTCTGTTGTGATCTCTCCATTTTCGTTTCTAGTTTTATTGATTTGATTTTTCTCCCTTTGTTTCTTGATGAGTCTGGCTAATGGTTTATCAATTTTATTTATCCTTTCAAAGAACCAGCTTTTGGCTTTGTTGATTTTTGCTATGGTCTCTTTTGTTTCTTTTGCATTTATTTCTGCTCTAATTTTTAAGATTTCTTTCCTTCTACTAACCCTGGGGTTCTTCATTTCTTCCTTTTCTAGTTGCTTTAGGTGTAGAGTTAGGTTATTTATTTGACTTTTTTCTTGTTTCTTGAGGTGTGCCTGTATTGCTATGAACTTTCCCCTTAGGACTGCTTTTACTGTGTCCCACAGGTTTTGGGTTGTTGTGTTTTCATTTTCATTCGTTTCTATGCAAATTTTGATTTCTTTTTTGATTTCTTCTTTGATTTGTTGGTTATTCAGCAGGGTATTGTTCATCCTCCATATGTTGGAATTTTTAATAGTTTTTCTCCTGTAATTGAGATCTAATCTTACTGCATTGTGGTCAGAAAAGATGCTTGGAATGATTTCAATTTTTTTGAATTTACCAAGGCTAGCTTTATGGCCCAGGATGTGATCTATCCTGGAGAAGGTTCCATGTGCGCTTGAGAAAAAGGTGAAGTTCATTGTTTTGGGATGAAATGTCCTATAGATATCAATTAGGTCTAACTGGTCTATTGTATCGTTTAAAGTTTGTGTTTCCTTGTTAATTTTCTGTTTAGTTGATCTATCCATGGGTGTGAGTGGGGTATTAAAGTCTCCCACTATTATTGTGTTATTGTTAATTTCTCCTTTCATACTTGTTACCATTTGTCTTACATACTGCGGTGCTCCCGTGTTGGGTGCATATATATTTATAATTGTTATATCTTCTTCTTGGATTGATCCTTTGATCATTATGTAGTGACCTTCTTTGTCTCTTTTCACAGCCTTTGTTTTAAAGTCTATTTTATCTGATATGAGTATTGCTACTCCTGCTTTCTTTTGGTCCCTATTTGCATGGAAAATCTTTTTCCAGCCCTTCACTTTCAGTCTGTATGTGTCCCCTGTTTTGAGGTGGGTCTCCTGTAGACAACATATGTAGGGGTCTTGTTTTTGTATCCATTCAGCCAGTCTTTGTCTTTTGGTTGGGGCATTCAACCCATTTACGTTTAAGGTAATTACTGATAAGTATGATCCCGTTGCCATTTACTTTATTGTTTGGGGTTCGAATTTATACACCATTTTTGTGTTTCCTGTCTAGAGAATATCCTTTAGTATTTGTTGGAGAGCTGGTTTGGTGGTGCAGAATTCTCTCAGCTTTTGCTTGTCTGAGAAGCTTTTGATTTCTCCTTCATACTTGAATGAAATCCTTGCTGGGTACAATAATCTGGGCTGTAGGTTATTTTCTTTCATCATTTTAAGTATGTCTTGCCATTCCCTCCTGGCTTGAAGAGTTTCTATTGAAAGATCAGCTGTTATCCTTATGGGAATTCCCTTGTGTGTTATTTGTTGTTTTTCCCTTGCTGCTTTTAATATTTGTTCTTTGTGTTTGATCTTTGTTAATTTGATTAATATGTGTCTTGGGGTGTTTCGCCTTGGGTTTACCCTGTTTGAGATTCTCTGGGTTTCTTGGACTTGGGTGATTATTTCCTTCCCCAGTTTAGGGAAGTTTTCAACTATTATCTCCTCAAGTATTTTCTCATGGTCTTTCTTTTTGTCTTCTTCTTCTGGAACCCCTATGATTCGAATGTTGTAGCGTTTAATATTGTCCTGGAGGTCTCTGAGATTGTCCTCATTTCTTTTAATTCGTTTTTCTTTTATTCTCTGTGATTCATTTATTTCTAACATTTTATCTTCTAATTCACTAATCCTATCTTCTGCCTCTGTTATTCTACTATTTGTTGCCTCCAGAGTGTTTTTAATTTCATTTATTGCATTATTCATTATATATTGACTCTTTTTTATTTCTTCTAGGTCCTTGTTAAACCTTTCTTGCATCTTCTCAATCCTTGTCTCCAAGCTATTTATCTGTGATTCCATTTTAGTTTCAAGATTTTGGATCAATTTCACTATCATTATTCGGAATTCTTTATCAGGTAGATTCCCTATCTCTTCCTCTTTTGTTTGGTTTGGTGGGCATTTATCCTGTTCCTTTATCTGCTGGGTATTCCTCTGTCTCTTCATCTTGCTTAAATTGCTGAGTTTGGGGTGTCCTTTCTGTATTCTGGCAGTTTGTGGAGTTCTCTTTATTGTGGCTTTTCCTCGCTGTGTGTGGGTTTGTACAGGTGGCTTGTCAAGGTTTCCTGGTTAGGGAAGCTTGTGTCGGTGTTCTGATGGGTGGAGCTGTATTTCTTCTCTTTGTTCAGTCGCGCTGTGGGGAGGGAGGGAGGGATGCTGCAAACAAATAACACTGGCGTGCGCTCGCAGTGCCTCAGCCACACTGGGTCTGCCCCCGCTCACGGCGCGTGTAGCCTCCCTGCCCACACTGCTCGGGCTCTAGGTTGTTCCGCCGGGAACAATCCGAGGCTGGCCCTGGGTTGCATGTGCCTCCCAGGTCCAAGCCGCTCAGGTTCAGGCACTCGGGTAGTCCTCAGAGGCGCAGGCTCAGTTGGGCCTGAGTTTTGTGCTCTTCCCAGGTCCGAGCAGCTCAAGTGATGAGGTGTTTGGCGAGCGCCAATGCTGCGACTTATCGCCTCCCCGCCACTCGGTTATCTGGGTGTAAAACCGGAGCACCTTCTCAGGCAGATGTTAACCGTCCAGACCCCCAAAAAGTTTTAGTTAGCAAAGAAGCCTGCTTACAGTTTTATAGATAATGTCTCTCTGGGGCTGCGATTGCCCCCCTCCGGCTCTGGCTGCCTGTCACCGGAGGGGGAAGGTCTGCAGCCGGCTATCTCTGTTCAATTCTTTGTTCCGTGCACGGGCCTGGCGGCGTCTTAGGTTGGGGCTGGCTTTTCACGTGGTAGATATCCCACAGTCTGGTGTGCTAGCCCAAATTATTTTGCTCAGATAGTGCTCAGGGTATTCAGGACAGATTCTTACTCTAAGCGATGCAGCCCGCACTGCGCCTCCCTGCCCAGCCCCCGCTTGCTAATGGCGCGTGCAGGCGTCTGCGCTGCTTCTCCGCTGGGGGAGTTACCAAAGGACTCGCAATCTTCGAGTTTTAATTGTTTATTTATTTTTTCTTCCTGTTATGTTGCCCTCTGTGCTTCCAAAGCTCGGCACAGATTCGGCAGTGAGAAGGTTTCCTGGTGTTTGGAAACTTCTCTCTTTTTAAGACTCCCTTCCCGGGACGGAACTCCGTCCCTCCCTCTTTTGTCTCTTTTTTTGTATTTTATATTTTTTCCTACCTCCTTTCGAAGAGTTGGATTGCTTTTCTGGGTGCCTGATATCCTCTGCCGGCATTCAGAAGTTGTTTTGTGGAATTTACTCGACGTTTAAATGCTCTTTTGATGAATTTGTGGGGGAGAAAGTGTTCTCCCCGTCCTACTCCTCCGCCATCTTGGTTCCTCCCTCTCTTGCTTTTTAATTTTAATGCTGTTTGCATTAACCAAACTGTAGATGATCCAGTTCAGTTCCGTTGCTCAGTCATGTCCAACTCTTTGCGACCCCATGAATCGCAGCACGCCAGGCCTCCCTGTCCATCACCAACTCCTGGAGTTCACCCAAACTCATGTCCATTGAGTTGGTGATGCCATCCAGCCATCTCATCCTCTATCGTCCCCTTTTCCTCCTGCCCCCAATCCCTCCCACCATCAGAGTCTTTTCCAATGAGTCAACTCTTCACATGAGGTGGCCAAAGTATTGGAGTTTCAGCCTCAGCGTCAGTCCTTCCAATGAACACTCAGGACTTGTCTCCTTTAGGATAGACTGGTTGGATCTCCTTGCAGTCTAAGGGACTCTCAAGAGTCTTCTCCAACACCACAGTTCAAAAGCAGATTATAGATTATATAACATCTTTTTTAAAAAATTCATATCTCCTGCACAGCATTCCCTGTTCCAGATGGATGTAAGTATAGCCCAAGGTTGAAATAATATATTCAGAGACCACATAAGTAGATTTCTGTGAAAGAATGGCAATAATGACAAGGGTGTTAATCACAGTGTCCCTGGATGCTTTATTCCTACCTACCTCCTTGTATAATAATTATAGTCTTCTGACAAGCAGAATGTTTTAAACATTTTACAAACCAAAGAATATCCTTCCAAACTAAGGAAAAGATAATATGTAATGAATTCCCAGTAGCATCTCTCTGCTATTGAGCTATCAATGTCATTTCTAAAATTTCAGGTCTAGTGTAAACTATATTTTCCTCATAATGACTGACATGGTCTTTTGATCCTAAAAAAATAGTGGTAAAATAATCCAAAGACTCTATGCATGATTAATTTAGAAAGATTAAAACTTAGATTCTTGACATGAAAAAATGCCATGGTTCAAATTTCTCTCTACTTAGGCTAATGATTCTCAATGGAAGGGAGTGGGAGATTTTGCCCTCCAGAGAACACATGACCATTTGTGGAGATATTTGTCAGTACAATACTGGGAAGGATGTTGTTCAGCATCCTCTGTGCTTAATATAATATCCTACAACAAATAACTCTATGTTCAGATATGTCATTAGGTGCTGAGGCAGAGAAACTCTACTTTAGGCTGAGATTATTACTGATTTTCTACAGGCTAAATTTAATTTTAAAAAATTTAGTGATGGTTGTGTTTCGGAGAAGGCAATGGCACCCCATTCCAGTACTCTTGCCTGGAAAATCCCATTGACGGAGGAGCCTGGTAGGCTGCAGTCCATGGGGTCGCTGAGGGTCAGACACGACTGAGCGACTTCATTTTCACTTTTCACTTTCATGCATTGGAGAAGGAAATGGCAACCCACTCCAGTGTTCTTGCCTGGAGAATCCCAGGGACGGGGGAGCCTATTGGGCTGCCATCTCTGGGGTCACACAGAGTTGTACATGACTGAAGCGACTTAGCAGCAGCAGCAGTGTTTTATTTTACTTATCATCAAGTAGTTATGTCTCCCAGTGGAGGAACTTACCTAAAATCTGTCAGCCAAATTTTGATCTCTTTCATTACTTTTTATTCTCCGTTCCTCATAGGAAGAGATGTGATTTTCTGATTAGCAAGTTGGAAGAAGGAATTGAACATGCTTATTTCAGCTCTACCATCCTTCCTTTCTCAGTAAGAGATTGCATATAGATGTATGCAATCTAGAAATTTTCTGTTTCTCCTTGTCTAGTTACCAAAGTAGCACACATCAGGAAGGCCTAAAGTAATCCATTCATACCGGTAACTCAATGTGGAAGATTGTTTAATTCAAATAAAGAAAGCTGACTGGCTGCAGTTTGGCTAAACCACAAACCCCAGCCATTAAACAGGTTTGTTAATCTACATCTTTTAGACTCCTGGATCCTATTTCATAATTGGTTCAGAACTCAAGTAAAGAAGAAGAGTTTAATCATTGTATCCTATCTACTCTTACAAGCCCTATTTTTCCAAGACTTTCTACCATTCTGCCTTCTTTATATTCATTCTACCTCCATAATGGTTTTGTTTATCTTTCTTTTATTTTCTGAGCTATTCCAGTTATCCATTTAATCTCTGCTTGTATTCCTGTCCATTTCCTTTCTACCTTCATGCTCCACCATATTATCCATAGCATAATTCTGATGGGAAGAGTCTTTTACGAGACTTCGGTTTTTCCTCTAATTCTATCCATGAGGATACTCAAAAGTCTTAGCATTAGTATCAGGCATCCTTTCAGCCTGTTCTAACTTCACCTCAAATCTGCACTCCAGTCAGATTGAAATAGTCATAATTCCCCTTATATACTCTATCCATGCCCACCAGTCATCTCATCCTCCGTCGTCCCCTTCTCCTCCTGCCCCCAATCCCTCCCAGCATCAGAGTCTTTTCCAATGAGTCAACTCTTCACATGAGGTGGCCAAAGTACTGAGGATGAGATGGCTGGATGGCATCACTGACTCGATGGATGTGAGTCTGAGTGAACTCCGGGAGTTGGTGATGGACAGGGAGGCTTGGCCTGCTGTGATTCATGGGGTCGCAAAAAGTCGGACACAACTGAACGACTGAACTAAACTGAGTTGCCCACCAATAAAGTGAATATGGTATGAACTTAGACTCTAATGTGACCATAGACCAGTGATTTAAGCTCTCTCTGCCTCTGTTTTCTCATTTATAATGAAAAATTTTTATCCTTGACTTTCTCACAAGAGAATTATGAGAATTAAAAAATATACATGAATGCTGTGTCAAATTAATGCAACTATAAGATGATAATATAATAATATAATAGTGAATGTACATAGCTCAAATATATACAGGCAAAATTTTATAATTGGCCATGATAGGCAGGATCTCTTATTATAATTGTCTGTATTTAATTTGCAAGAAATTAATACTAAAAGTTTGAATTCTGGCATTTTCTAATCTTGTCATAAATTCTGTGGTACATTAACATTTGTCTTTTCAATTTTAACAGAAAAGTGAAACATTTTAAATTGTCAGTGTTTATTAAGTGTGCATTTGTAAGGTTCATGTAGATTTAGAAGTTAATACTTCCTTTAAGATGAATATGTCTGCAGCCTTGAGCATTCACACATCAATGCAGTGAATAATAATGTCCTGTATTTGCATAATACTTTTTCTCTGAGTGCTCGAAGCACTTTACATATTACAAAATTGTGCAAATTAATACCCATGTATAAACTCAGAACTAAATACAATCAAGCAAAAATGTTAATTTAAAGAAGAAAATGGGTCTGACAAAAATATTGTAGATTTTTCAGTGATAACAATAGCTAACAATCATAAAGTAACTGCCATAAGTGCTGAAATTACTTTTGGGGGGGTGGGGCCCTCAAATCTTCTCAATACCCATGCAAATTATTATCTCCCATCACAAATGAATGAATTAAGAATCTGAGAGGTTATGCACAAGGTTTTCCAGGCACTAAGTAGTAACTCTAGAATTCATGTCCCTAAGTTTCCACATAACAATTCCACATTTCTCACACACATTCATAGTCTTGCTAAATCTGTACAATTGCACATGGACGTTTCCAAAACTTTCCCTAGAATGTACCCATTCAGCTTTGTAACATCTATAATGAAAATGTTAACTATATCTCAGCAAATACCTCCATATACCAGAAAGTGAAAGTGAAAGTCACTCAGTCGTATCTGACTCTTTACAACCAATTCTCCAGGCCAGAATACTGCCTTTCCCTTCTCCAGAGGATCTTCCCTACCCAGGGATTGAACCCAGGTCTCCCACGTTGCAGGCGGATTCTGTACCAGCTGAGCCACAAGGGAATCCCCCACGTAACAGAGGGAAGAGTTTAAATCCAAAAGGGAGAAGTGATTATTCCCTGTCAAGTATCAAGTTTTCAGTAATGCTAGTACCAGAATCAAAATATTCTGAGTTCCAAACCAGTAATGTGTTTGGTTTTCTAATAAAAAAATAATTTCTACCTAGATACAAACATAACTTGCATGTAGTGAGCACAAAGTAAGTAATAGTTAAATTCTACTATAGCTGGAAGGTATAAAGTAAAACGCAGAATTTCCTAAATGTGGGCAAATGGGCAGGTCAGAATATTGAGTAAGGTATGACCCTGCAGGAAAGAAGGAAGAAAGTTAAGGAAGGAAGGGGATAAGGAAGGAAGGAGGGACAAAATATCATATACTAAAAGGATTTCAGCTAATAAAAGACAATTTTTCTGGTAATACTCAACCCAAATCTCATTGTTTCCTGCCTCAAATTCAGAAAAAAAAAAAAAATTATATCCTTGTAAGCCTGTTTAACCCCTCTGTATGTAATTCATAATAAGAATGATGCTGCAATGAATATATATCTTTTTGAATTCTAGTTTTCTTAGCATATATGCCCAGGAGTGGGATTATTAGGTCATATAGTAGATTTATTTTTGGTTTTTAAGGAATCTCCATACTGTTCCCCATAGTGGTTATGTCAATTTACATTCCCACCAACAGTGCTGGAGGGTTCCTTTTACTCCACACCTTCCCCAACATTATTATTTGTAGATTTGTTGTTGAAGGTGCTCTGTGATGACCTAGAGGAGTGGGGTGGGGGTATGGGAGGAAGGTTCAAGAAGAAAGGGATATTTGTTTACATATGGCACCCCACTCCAGTACTCGCCTGGAGAATCCCAGGGACGGGGGAGCTTGGTGGGCTGCAGTCCATGGGTTCGTGAAGAGTTGGACACGACTGAGCGACTTCACTTTCACTTTTTACTTTCATGCACTGGAGAAGGAAATGGCAACCCACTCCAGTGTTCTTGCCTGGAGAATCCCAGGGATGGGGGAGCCTGGTGGGCTGCTGTCTCTGGGGTCGCACAGAGTTGGACAGGACTGAAGTGACTTAGCAGCAGCAGCAGCTGATTTCAAGGTGGTGCAGTGGTAAAGAATCTGCCTGCCAATTCAAGAGACCCAAGAGACACAGGTTTGATCCCTGGGTTGGGATCCCCTGCAGTAGAAAATCACAACCCACTCCAGTATTCTTTACTGGAGAATCTAATGGACAGAGGAGCCTGGTGTGCTACCATCTATGGTTTCCCAACATCCATGGGTTCCCAAAGAGTTGGAGACAACTGAGCACATGCACATAGCTGATTCATTTCTTTGCTCAGCAGAAACTAATAAAACATTGTAAAGCAATTATACTCCAATAAAAAGATAACATAATTATGAACCCAAAGCAAATTTTCAAAAATGAGTGATTCTGGAGCTCCTTGGCTAGCTGAGCATATTTACATTTGAGGGGGTACTATCTCCTGAATTTGCAACATTTGGACCAATCTGGTAGCTCAGCTGGTAAAGAATCCGCCTGCAATGCAGGAGGCCCTGGTTCAATTCCTGGGTTCAGAAGATCCCCCGGAGAAGGGATAGGCAGACACTGCAGGAGTTGACAGCTGACCTCCTGCAGCTAGTTAGTGAGTCCTTCTTTGAAGGGTTCTCTGTATAGTGCCATGCATGAGGCAAAAGAAAAACTTCATAATATTTACCCCATCTTTATTTTAAATGTCAATATTTGGTACATCATGCATTTTGCATTAATTTTGATTTTTTAAAATATTGCATTAAAATCTTTATCTTGGATACCAACATTTGGGGGCACCTCCCACCCTTACATTTTGTAACCCTACTTCCAGCCCTCTTCATCCACCATGTTCTTTAGAGAAGGAGATGACAACAAACTTTCATTCCAAGTGTTTTCTCTTCCAGGAGATCTTCCAGAAATTTTCATTCTAATAGAGAGATAATCAACAGTTTGTTATAATAGAAAGTAATGTTAAACAGAAACTCAGAAAAACTGAGTTTCTGTGTCATTTCTATCAGCTGTATAGAATAAGTCATTCTACCTCTGATGCGGCTTTCTTCTGGTACCTAAACCCCAGTAGGTACGGCACTTGAGGTAAATTAACATATATCTATGCCATATGGCTTTAAAAAGATTAGGGAATTTTATTAGCCATGTAGCATCTACAATATAAGTGGGTGTCAGGCAAGGTGCTGGTATTAGCTTGAATAAGAAAGATGTTCTCAAAGATTTTACAAGTATCAATAGTAGAATATTCTCTCAGTTCTGTTCAGTTCAGTCGCTCAGTCGTGTCCGACTCTTTGCGACCCCATGAATCGCAGCACTCCAGGCCTCCCTGTCCATCACCAACTCCTGGAGTCCACCCAAACTCATGTGCATCGAGTTGGTGATGCCATCCAGCCATCTCATCCTCTGTTGTCCCCTTCTCTTCCTGCCCCCAATCCCTCCCAACATCAGAGTCTTTTCCAATGAGTCAATTCTTCATCTCTAGATGCTTTCAAATTCTATTCAATCCATCATCAATGCAAATCATGTAGTGAAAATGTCAAGAAAAGAATTTTCTAGTGCCATCTTTTCAGGAGCTTTTTCTCCTTTAAAGCAACATGATTTTCAAAGCCATAATACATTTAACACTAGATTTTAAAGCATGTATGAGATACTAGTTTCTATGGGGAAGAAAGGCTATTTGAGATAAAAATGATTTTGAAACACCACACAATTCAGGTTCCCTTATCATGAAGGCTACCTTTATCTCTTGTACCCTTGTCTCTACTAAGGCTTTAGCTGTCAGACTGGAGTCAGAAAAGAAGTGACCTGGAAGGAGGAAATACATAGCCTATCTCATCAGTGGTCTAGGAAATATCTTGAGTATACAAAAAGAAAAATGTACATCTCTGCCTAAGAGTTTGTGAGAGAATAAAGGATTTCATTTTTCCAGCAAAGCAGAGGGTAAGGTGGGTCTGCCTATCTTTCATCCGTGGGTCAAAGGACCAGAGGAGAAACATGTGTTGGAGATACTGAGGGAGACACTGACGACGGCAGAGGAGACTAGAAAGGTGACCACTGCACACGTCAGTCTCAGGCCACCTGGACCGTCCCCAGCCAAATGTCCCTTGCAGCACAACACTGCAAGACAGGGAGCAGGCTTCTTTTTGACTTTTCCAATAGGGTGAACAATTGTCATAGTTTTCACAGAATTATTCCTATTTTAGTATTGAAATTCCCACTTACTGGGATATCATTCAGCTTTGGCTAAACCAAACAATTTTCCAACTTATTTCCAAAGCCACACTTATTTCCTCTATGTAGAAAGGACTCAAGATTCCTGCGTTCCCACGGGGACTTGCTGTGCAGATTATGGCTGATTTAATAGCATCTGTCCTTCCATGGAGTGGACCAGGGTAATACAACAAGCAAACCTCATGGCAACACCTTTGTATGAACAGTTCAGGCCTGAGCAAGACAGGATTGTGGCAGATGTATAAAAGTTATGTTGTACCTATATGAAGCTACATGAGACAGGCCCTATATAAGACAAAAGAGAATAGATCAGAAGTTGTACACTGATAACCTTGAGCTGCCAGCACCAGCAGACCAAACAGTAAGGCCACTGATGAAAAATATCTACAGTTAAAGGAATACAGATTATATAGCATATAGATCTGAGACTCTCTATTCTTTTTCCCTTCAAGGATATATACCTATGCTTTCTGAGACCCCTGCTCCTTTTGAGGAAGAATGTCCTCCTAGGTTCCTCTCTGATTCCTCTGTATCATTCACACACATCCACTTTCCCTACAGACATTTGAATAGTCATGATGTCCCCTAGTCGCTCCCAATCATGTGAGTTTAAAATTGAATTCAACTTAATTATCTCTACTAATCAAATCCTGTTCATTTATAAGATGGAACATTAAATGATGAGCAGAATGCTTAAAACATAATAGGGCCTAATAAATAGTAGTCGTGTCATTATTTTAACTATTAATTCATTAGTAATTAACCCCCTTAACTTATTTTGTTTCTCTCCACACTCTACGATTCTCTACAGTGCTTGCCACATATATCTCAGACTATCTGTTCTCCTCTATCGTTTTTACTGTCATCATGTGCTCATTAATTTTCATCTATTATTTCTGAAATTTCCAACTGACTTGACCTGGGATTCATACTCTGCATTTTGCTTCATGCCATACTAATACAGGCCATGGCATAATGAGCTTAACACAGTTCTTAAGAGCTTGGACTGTGGAGTTAAACTGTCTCTATTCAAATCCTGCCTACTATGGTTTAGTCAGAAAGTTAGTCATTTAATTGCAATCTCATCTGCAGTGTGATTATACTATTATGTCTCCTCATACATTTGTAGTAAGAGTTAAAATAGGTTATACATGTGCATCACTCAGAACAGGGTCTAACACTTTGTAAGTGACTTGAACAGTTTCCAAAACAGAATTAATGGTTCAATTTGGACCATGAGATATTAAGTACTCCCCTAATTCTTGAGATTTATGCATTGTTATACTATTTTAAAAATTCTATTGTACTAAAAATTCTTATAAATTAGAACTTCATGTTCAAACCACATTTTAAATCTCATAAATAGCTTTATTCATTCACATATCTGCTAGCTGTTTAAAATAATATCCATTTCATAAAAATTGCCAACTGAGAATAATTTTTTTAATATTTTCCAAATTAAGGGATAGACATTTTGGTGCTTAAATTTTAATTTTGTAATTTCAATAACTTGTATGTTTTGGAAAGCTAACTTACTGTTTATATGATTTGAACTCCTATCACATATAAGAAAGTAAGGCCCAGAAAGGTGGAATTACTTGTCAGATACCACACAGTCATTTAATTCCCAGTCCAGAAAGGAGAACCCTGGTCTCTCTTCTCCAGTTTCAACTGGAGTTCTTTCAGTGTTAGTTGCTGTTATCCACTGTATTTGTGTTTAACTATGTTTATATCCCTTACCTTATGTTGACCATTTTTAGAGAAGAAAGAGACTATATTTCCTACTAGTGCTTTGATCAGGGCACCTTTCAAGTAAATAAATATTGAATGATTAAATAAGCGTGTGAATCACACGCCAAATAAACAGTGCCAACATAAATTATTAAGACTTATTAAACAAGCCAAAATTATTTTAACATCCTTACCATGTTTATCACTGCAAAGTCACAACATTAGTTTGAAGATATAGAAGAGTTTATTGATAGAAAAATAAAACAGGCAGGAATAAAATTTTAAAGATTAACCTGAGAGTAGAAAATCAGGAAATTAAGAGCCTTCCCCTAAGAAACATAGAGAATGTATGCATAAGTATAGGTCAAACATCAGAAGATGGGGGGAGTGTGCTTTGCCGTTTGAGGGGATTCCTCGTCTCAACTTAAAGTATCATCACACCCTGCTAGGACATGATTGTTTTACTGGAAAAACTGGGTTTAGGATCAAGGTCAAATGTCCCGAGTTTTCCTCTCCCTAATGCAGGTGAGTCTTGCAGAAGTAGAATGAGCCCTTGAATCTGTTTGCTGTACTGGGCACATGTTATTCATTCATTCAACTTGTATTTATGGAATAGTTATTATGTAACAGAAACTGCACTAAATTCTGGGGATAAGGGAGTGAACAACATAAACAATTTCCTTGCCTCAAGGAACAATATTCTGCTGGGAGAGACAAGAAAACAAGCAGGAAAGCAATGACAGGAGATGTGATAATGAAGAACCAGGATGTAAGTGGGAGTAGGTAGAGCTGTCCAGAAGGTCTTTCAGAAGAGGTAATGTTTAGATAAAATGATGTGCAATTATGTGTTAACCCATAGAAAGAAAGAGGGCAAATGAAGATCCACATGTGGCAAATAATCTGCTAGTTTTTAAAAACCTCAGCCAGTTCAGCAAATCTGAAACTATGGATACTAATGACTAGACAGAGGCCAGATCTGGAGAGAGTAAGCTAAGTTAAGGAGCCTGGCACTTATTTGCTCACTCTGGGAAGCTGTGAAGGATTTTCAGGCAAAGGAATACATGTTCAGATTTGCTTTTCACTAGGACAGACTGGTTCCAAATAGGAAAAGGAGTACGTCAAGGCTGTATATTGTCACCCTGCTTATTTAACTTGTATGCAGAGTACATCATGAGAAACGCTGGGCTGGAAGAAACACAAGCTGGAATCAAGGTTTCTGGGAGAAATATCAGTAACCTCAGATATGCAGATGACACCACCCTTTTGGCAGAAAGTGAAGAAGAACTAAAAAGCCTCTTGATGAAAGTGAAAGAGGAGAGTGAAAAAGTTGGCTTAAAGCTCAACATTCAGAAAACGAAGATCATGGCATCTGGTCCTATCACTTCATGGGAAATAGATGGGGAAACAGTGTCAGACTTTTTTTTTTTGGGCTCCAAAATCACTGCAGATGGTGATTGCAGCCATAAAATTAAAAGACGCTTACTCCTTGAAAGGAAAGTTATGACCAACCTAGATAGCATATGGAAAAGCAGAGACATTACTTTGCCAACAAAGGTCCATATAGTCAAGGCTACGGTTTTTCCAGTGGTCATGTATGGATGTTAGAGTTGGATTATAAAGAAAGCTGAGTGCCAAATAATTGATGCTTTTGAACTGTGGTGCTGGAAAAGACTCTTAAGAGTCCCTTGGACTGCAGGGAGACCCAACCAGTGTCATCCTAGAGGAAATCAGTCCTGAATATTCATTGGAAGGACTGATGCTGAAGCTGAAACTCCAATACTTCATCCACCTAATGCGAAGAAGTGACTCATTTGAAAAGACCCTGATGCTGGGAAAGATTGAAGGTGGGAGGAGAAGGGGACAACAGAGGATGACATGGTTGGATGGCATCATTGACTCAATGGATGTGAGTTTGAGTAAGCTCCAGGAGTTTATAACGGACAAGGAAGCCTGGACAATGTGTCTCAGAGAGCTGGACACGACTGAGTGACTGAATTGAACTGAACAATCATCTATCAATCAAGTGGAGGATTCAATGGAGTTGAGATATACTAGAACCTGGGCCGCTCTGCTAATTCATTTAAAAAGTGGTAAGGACCAGACCTGAGATATTAATAGGAGACCTGGAAAAGTTAAGGGAAGAGATTAAGTGACTTAGAAACATCTTCTTCATTTCTCTTTTATAACAATTATCATTTGAGTTCATTTGTTTTCTTGTCTGTCTTCCTCAACAAGGCTCAAGTTCTTTGAACACATTATACTTATTTTATGCCATGTGTATGTATGATGCTTCTCAAAGAATTTGTACATAATAATCACTTTTTATATCAATTTGTAAGTGACTAAATGAATAAAACAATCTTATATAGAAACACATTCTTGCTATGTCCTTTTATGTGCAATGCCTGTGTGCTATGTAGAACTTCTCCATTTTTCAGATGGATAAAGTGAGGCTGATGTGGGGAGGGGACTGTCTTATTACTCTGTCTTCATGCCCACTTTTCTTTTCACACCCCTGAAGTGATTTGTCAGGAAGGGAAAGAATATTCAGGCTGCAGTGGTCATTCTCAGTTCATAGCTATTCCTCATTTTCTCCAACTTTCATTGAGGTAACTTTTAAAGACAATATTTCCCTATGTGTTTAACTTCCCAGGGTTTCCCTGATAACTCAGTTGGTAAAGAACCCATCTGCAATGCTGGAGACCCAGGTTTGATTCCTGGGTTGGGAAGATCAGCTGGAGAAGGGATAAGCTATCCCCTTCAGAAATCTTGGGCTTTTCTTGTGGCTCAGCTGGTAAAGAATCCACCTGCACTGTGGGAGACCTGGGTTTGATCCCTGGGTTGGGAAGATACCCTGGAGAAGGGAAAGGCTACCCCCTCCAGTATTCTGGCCCAAAGAATTCCATAGACTGTATAGGCCAGGCGTCACAAAGACTCGGCCGCAACTGAGTGACTTTCACTTTCACTTCCCAAAGCATGATTTTTTGTTGTTATTTTCACAGAATTAAAAAAGTAAAAAGAATGAAAGTGGATTCAATATTCCATGGTAGTTTATTTTGGTCTCAAGTCTTGAAATATTTTAGCAAATATTTCCTCTGGTCATGTATGGATGTGAGAGTTGGACTGTGTGGAAAGCTGAGTGCCGAAGAATTGATGCTTTTGAACTGTGGTGTTGGAGAAGACTCTTGAGAGTCCCTTGGACTGCAAGGAGATCCAACCAGTCCATTCTGAAGGAGATCAGCCCTGGGATTTCTTTGGAAGGAATGATGCTAAGGCTGAAACTGCAGTACTTTGGCCACCTCATGCGAAGAGTTGACTCATTGGAAAAGACTCTGATGCTGGGAGGAATTGGGGGCAGGAGGAAAAGGGGACCACAGAAGATGAGATGGCTGGATGGCATCACCAACTTGGTGAACGTGAGTTTGAGTGAACTCCAGGAGATTATGAGGGACAGGGAGGCCCGGCGTGCTGTGATTCATGAGGTCACAAAGAGTCGGACATGACTGAGCGACTGAACTGAACTGAACTGAAAGACCACATTCAATCGAAGGCTTTCTTAAGTTACTCGGTGGCATGAATACTGGCATTGCAGAACAAACATTTTGCATATTGACTGTTAAAATTTAATTATTTTAAAATTACACATCTGATGGTTTGTGCATATTTTACCTTCATATATGCTGGATAATGTATTATTTTCTGAAATAAATTTAGTTACAAATGGAAGGTTCATTGGAGAAAAGTTTATGATGACAGTATTTGAACAAGGTTATACAGCACATCTAGCAGCTACTTGCCAGAGAAGGCAATGGCACCCCACTCCAGTACTCTTGCCTGGAAAATCCCATGGGCAGAGGAGCCTGGTAGGCTGCAGTCCATGGGGTCGCTAGGAGTCAGACACGACTGAGCGACTTCACTTTCACTTTTCAATTTCATGCATTGGAGAAGGAAATGGCAGCCCACTCTGGTGTTCTTGCCTGGAGAATCCCAGGGATGGGGGAGCCTGGTGGGCTGCCGTCTCTGGGGTCGCCCAGAGGCAGACATGACTGAAGTGACTTAGCAGCAGCAGCAACAGCTACTTGCATCTATATCCTATCCTTTGGGTATAGTAATACAGTAGCGAGTGATATAGTAATACAGCATTTTTGTTTCATTTTTCTTTCTTCATTATTCTTGTACACACTACACTTTGAATCAAAAGTCATTTATAACCCCTTGCTCCCTTTCCTTCCTTTACTACAGGGTTAGTAGAGGATAAATTAGAATCACCTAGATAGCTTTTAAACTTAAAAATTCCTTAAATAAATGTGTGTGTGTGTGTGTGTGTGTGTGCTCTGCTTGTGCTCATTCTCTTCAGTCATGTCTGACTCCTAAGTCTCCTCAGTTGTATCCGACTCTTTGCCACCCCATGGACTGTAGCCTGCCAGGCTTCTCTGTCCATGGGAGTCCCCAGGCAAGAATACCAGAGTGGGTTGCCATGCCCTCCTCCAGGGGATCTTCCCGACGCAGGGATCAAACCCACGGTGTCTCCTGAGTCTTCTGCATCTCAGGCAGATTCTTTACTGCAGAGCCACCCAGGAAGCCCATGAAGGTAGAATACTTGTATCTTATTTTTCTTTAATCAATAATACAAAAATTTTGGCAGGGTATATATGTTTATTTTGAGAGAGTATATATACTAATATATATATATATATGTTGCTGCTGCTAAGTCGCTTCAGTCATTTCCGACTCTGTGCGACCCCAGAGACGGCAGCCCACCAGGCTTCGCCATCCCTGGGATTCTCCAGGCAAAAACACTGGAGTGGGTTGCCATTTCCTTCTCCAATGCATGCAAGTGAAAAGTAAAAGTGAAGTTGCTCAGTTGTGTCCGACCCTTTGCGACCCCATGGACTGCAGCCTACCAGGCTCCTCCGTCCATGGGATTCTCCAGGCAAGAGTACTGGAGTGGGGTGCCATTACCTTCTCATGGATATATATATATCCATGTTTGTATTGACTTTTTAAAAGATAACATTCTGTAAGGAAAGCTATATTTAATAACATAGGGGAGTATTCATATATCCCTTTAAGCTCAGTTTTTTCATCTGTAAAATAGGGTTAATATAAGGCTAGTTATAGGTCCTTTGTGTGTATTAAATTTAATAATCCCAATAAAGTGCAGAACATGTATTTCAAGGCATAGTCAATAAATGTTGGCTGCAATTATTTCATATTGTTATTATTATCATTTTTATTTGATAACTTTCTTCTTCCCTTGCTTCTGTCTCTCTCTGAAGACTGTCAGCTATCTATAGGCTGTTGGTTATTCACTGGCCATAACGGTAACAGCTTTCGCTTTTCATAGAAAGTTGCTGTTTTTCTCCTCACTCTATAATAGTTTCAAGTTTATGACCTATATCATTGATTTGATACTTTCAATGAAGATAAATATTCTGCTATTTTACTTTGTTTCTTTTTTCAGATCCATTTTCACAGAAGCCACATCTTTCTTAATTTTAATGAAGATCTTAAAATAGGTCTGAAAGCTTCCTTTGGATCCAGCAGTAACATATGTTCAGTAGTTATGTTATTCTTTTGAGTCTCCTGGATGTTGTGTTTGCTGTCTTATTCTTTAGAATTTTCTATAAGGAACATGGTGATTGTTAAAGGGTTTTCTTTTTTTTTTTTTCCTGACTCATTTTCAAAAATGACCAGGCCTTTATCACTGGACAATCCTTGGTATTTCTCTTAGTCCACTTAGGCAGTGATAAACCTTCCTTGAATACTTAGAGAGGAAAGATTGAATACTGAGAAAAGATTGGTGGATATAGCTTCTGTATCTCAAGCTGGCTTTCACCCAAAGCACTCTACTCTACTGAGGTAGCCTCTTTCTCCACCTCCTTTGGACTGGTTCTTCAGTCTAAACTGATGTTAACATAGGGAACGCATAGTTTCTAGCAAGCCTTGGTACTGTGGCCTGCCCATTTCTGTTGACCCCTGTGGTGTTTTTCTTGTGAGGACCATGCCTCCCAACTGCCACGAGCCCCTACAGGAATCCAGTACTTACAAGAGACTGAATATATACAAGTATCACAGCCAGTCCATGTGTAAAAGTAGCACTCTGACCTACAGCCTGGTGCAACCATCTGAAGAAGCCAACCTATTAACCAGAGTAATCAATCAAGGAGGGCCAACTACTAACTATAGCAACCAATCCAGGAAGGTGAACAATGACCCCTGTATTAGACAAAATGGCCAGGACCTGATGAATAACTGTTAGTTTCCTTAATATTTGCTCCTACTTCTAATTTAGGATCAACCAGAGGAAGCCAAATAGGTTACCTAACGAATCACATCAGATGCCTAGCTCCTAGTTAGCCCATCTCATTTGCTTATACCAGTAACATCTCAATCAGGACATACCTGAAACCTTCCTGCTTTTCTATTGTATTGTCGGGCCACTCAAGATGGATGTTCTCTGGCTCTCTATACATTCTCTGCCCAACCAGGATCTGCTTCACCTACACCCTACTCACATGACTGACCTTCCTGTGTGCTTGCTCCAGGCCCCAGTTAATGATAGCTTATCAAAGGTATGGTAAGAGATGTGCCCTTCTTCGATTCCCTGGTAACTAACGAACTAACCTGACTTCAATTTCCCCTGTAACTGGCAATCTCTCCTCCCTTGGCCCCCTGAATGCCCCCACCCAGCAAAGACTGCTACCTTGTCCTGCTCGTCCACTCTTCACGTGGGTTGTTGCTCCAGAACTTTGCTCCAGTCGTGTAAACTCCCCTCTCCATTAAACCACTGATGTCTCTGTTGCTCCCTCAGGGCTGTTTCTTCAGTCTTGATCCTGGACAAGTCCAGGCATCGTAGGCCTGCGGGGTGCAGCCCAGTGTCTGCTATGAAGCTTTCCCACTCCTCTGCCTGCCTTAAGTCTCTGTCACACACAAATGGTGATGACTGACTCCCTTGCTGTGCAAGCCCTGAATAAATGGGCTTTTCTTGCTCTCATGTAAATGATCTTCATTCATTTTCACACTAATTGCCCTGTTGAATTCTGGGCCACATAGTTTCTATCTAGATAAATATATATGAATCAAGTAATCTTTGGAAGAACAATGTATTTTAAAAAGAATAAAAGATATGACATAAAAAACTAAAAATTTAAATAGTTTATTGTTATTCATTTGCATCTGACTCAATTATACTAGTCATTCTTTTATCATTATTAATTTTTACAGTTTTTTTGCCTTTATGGATATTTTAGTGAAAAGTTGTTAGAAGGTGCTTGGTGTCATCTTAGAGCAGGAGTAGTCATGCTACTCTTTACAGGTCTATTTTATTATGACACACTAAGTTCTGGAACACTAATTTCAATGTTAATAATGTGTTTTTCAGGCTAACAAATTTGACTCTCTTGCCATACCCACCTATAAACACAGACACATACAGTTCCAGTGATTAATGAATCCCATTATCCAGATCATTCTGTTTATTTTTAAAGTTTACCCTCAAATGTATCCATATTTTAGGTGACAGTATTATCTCTCTTGAATTAACCATAGCCGATTCACTGAACCACCTGGCTGTCTAATAAATCTTCTAATTAATAGGATGCCTTCTAATTAAAAAAATATATATTTATTTCCCACATTACTCTGCTAATAGCTCTGTAGCTTTTATAAATAAATGAGGACCTAGCACTCACACATATCCTGAAAAGAAGAAAGACATCAGGCTATTTAAAAACCTGATGCGATCTTCTTTTTAGCTCTATCAACTGAGAAAAGCTAAATTTCACAACTTGTGTTTGCTGTGTGAGTAGTCTTTTTATTTTCTCTGTTTTTCACCTCTGCACACAGACTTGTGTCCTTGAGACACAAAGTAATTTAGAGTGGCTCTTTGGTATTCCTGGTAATTCAACCTTGTTTTTCTATTGCACACTCCGAAGCTCAGTGTGAAACATTTATCCTACTTAATCATGATAATGTAGATGCCAGAAGGAATTGAGCAAAGCAGCAGTGCAGGAAGGATCTGGCCTCAGCAAGGAGGAATCCTGGCTCCTTTGTTTTCCCGTTTAACTTCCTTTGCATGCCTTCCTTTTCAGTACCTTACTATTTCCTTCATGTGCTTACTGCCTATGATTATCAATTTGCATTCTGCTCCAATCTAAAATTATTTTTCTTACTAGCCAAATCTCACCAATGTATTACATATGATGGTGAAGTTAATAGAAAGATTTTTCCCTCTCCAATTTATTTAAACTGATTTACTAGTGTTAACATGTTCCTTGAGGCATTTGACTTTACCAGTTTCATGAAGACACAGCTTCTTGTTCAAGCTGACATTCACATTGACTCAGGGAATTGCCTGTTTTCAAACACATAGCTAGTTTGGAGTCAGCTAGTTTAGTATCATGCTAAGTACTCTATCATTTGATTCATGTTTTTCTTTTTTTAGTATTTTGGCCACACAGAGTGGCACACAGGATCTTAGTTCCCTGACCAGGAATCGAACCCACATCCCCTGCAGTGGAAGCACACAGTCTTAACAGTTGGACCATGAGAGAAGTCCCTGATTCATTTCTTAATAGTCTTCCTTCTACCAAACAAGAATATAAAACAAGAGTATGTGTTTTACTAAGCAATAACAGTAAAGTCACTTGAGAGTTATTAATAATAATGATTACTTACAATGTAAACTCAAATAATAACTATTGTCAGTGTGCCAGGCACTGTGCTAAGGAATTCATATTTCACAGCAGTTTTGTGAGGCACATATCACTATTACCTCTGTTTAACAAAAAGAAGCTGACTCATCAAATTGTTAAAATACTTGCTCAATGCCACGTAATTCCCAATCTAAATTTTTATTTTGAATGGAGTGTTATTTCTTTGATTATTGAAAAAAAAAATGACAATTGACAAGATAAAGTCTCATATAAATTTTATTTCTTAAATACAAGTATGTGTGTGCTAAGTCACTTCGGTCATGTCCTACTCTTTTCAACCCTGTGGACGGTAGCTTGCCAGGCTTCTCTGTCCATGATATTCTCCAGCCAAGAATACCGGAGTGGGTTGCCATACCCTCTTCCAAGGCATCTTCCATACCCAGGGATCGAACCTACATCTCTTTGGTCTTCTGCATTGGGAGATGGGTTCTTCACCACTAATGCAACTTGGAGAGTCCTTAAATACAAGTATTAAAAAATTAAGCAGGAAAAGATAGGAGAGGGAGAGACTGAATTGCATTCATGTCCTAGCTAGTTTTAAAGAAATACTTTTTATTTCAAATCTGATATTTTTCTGTATGAAAGATTGAAATAAATCCTAAAACTTCTCACAGTTCAGGTCAAAACCATTTAAGGAATCAAAGTTGGCTGCCTTCAGAATCTGTTTTGTCAAGACTCCATGTTACCTCCCCAAAACTCTCACTCTCTGATTTATTATCTTTGCTTCCTTGGGAGAGTCCATGAGCCTGTTTTTTTTCATCTGTTAAATGGAGATGTTTAAAGGGTTGTAAGGATTACAGAAGATCATAGCTGGAAAATGCTTAGACAAGTGCCCAGCACCTTCTCAGCCTTTTGTCAGTAGTAAATACCAGCTGCTATCTATCAGATGGCATTATTATACTGGATTTGCCCACATTGGCATAGCATCCTTTTTTTTTTTTTTTTTCCTTGCTTTGGCTTCTTCTGTATCACAATTCTATTTTGGAGATGAAGATGGAGTCTGAGTTGATATCTAGCATGGCATAGCAAAATACACTGGGATGAGGAATTTGAGACCCGACTCTCATCTGAAGTTTTCTGCTAACACAGTATGATACTGAGAATATTATTAACCTTCCCTGAGTTCAAATTTACCCTTACAGAAAAATAAGGTGGTAACAATGATTTCTGACCTCAACCACCTGGCATCGGGCCCATCTTCACAGGCAAGGTCCTCCTTAAGACTGCCCTTGCTTCAAACAGCAGCCACAAATTTGTGTCATCCTCACTTCTAACCAGCTGGCTACAGAGTTAGGGGCTCCTACTATCTTCTCAGTTTCAATAATATGATAGAATGATGCACAGAACTCAAGGAAAGCATTATGCTTAAGATTACAGTTGTATTATAGCAGAAAGCAAATCGATCAGCACCAGCCAAAGAAAGAGACCCCATGGACTTCAGCCTTCCAGGCTCCTCCGTCCATGGGATTTTCTAGGCAAGAGTACTGGAGTGGGGTGCCATTGCCTTCTCCGAAAGGGAGAGAAGCATTGGGTAAATCTGTGAAGGTTTGCATGTAAGGCTTCCATTGTTCCCAGGGTTGTATTACCTTCCCAGCACATTGGTCTGTGAAAATATTTGGAGTATTACTCACCAGGGATACCCATCTGAACTTTGGTGTCCAAAAGTTTTATTGGGATTTTGTTATATAAGTATTATTGATTTAGTAATTAACCACACCATTTAACTCAGTCTCCAGTTTTCCTTCCATCTAAAAAGGGCTGATATGGCATGGCTTAAAGCCCCAACTCTTTAATGGTTGGTCTTTCTGCCATGGCCAGCTCCCATCCTGAGTCATCTCCTTAGCATAAACTATCTAGGGGCCCACGATGAGTCATCTTGTTGGTATAAACTATCAGATGTGCCCTAAAGTGCTCAGGATGAATAGCAAAACATTCTGAGAAATTCCAAAGATTTTGAGGTTATCTCCCAGGAAGTGGAGACAAAGTCCAGCCACAATTTTTATTGCAGGGAAGGTAATACAAAATATGCTCTCTAGAAGCACTTCAATTCTACTTCTTACTCTTTATTTAAAAGGTTTAGTAATTTTTAAATGGAATACTCAGAAAAAGATAAAAGCAAAGGGAATGTGGGTGAAAGAAAAGCTCTTTTCCATGACTGCCTTTCACAAAGTAGGCACAGAGGGAAAAGATGATTCTGGCATCAAAAACATACTCCGACTGGGAAAAAAGTGACAATGAATTAACGTGGCCAATAGCTTACTGGTCCATTATCTAAAGCTTCAGTTACATTTCATTAACTCATGAATCAGTTGTATTCATAGTCTTATATCCTGAGGACCCTCTAATTATGTACTAAAGCCTTTAGAATTATAATAGATTGTGACTCAGTTCCTACCTCCAAGCTTTCATTTTTAAATCTTATGATCCATCCTCTTTCCCATGTAAAACGTGTTGAACATTAATGGGCTGTTCCATGTATTAGATGTATGAGATAAAAAAAAATAGTGTCAACATAGCACATAAAACTTAAACATACTCCTTTTTTTCTAAGCCATTTTTGAAGGAATGAGAAACTCATTGGAAGAAAGTAAATATTTTAAATATATCCTAGTAACTTGCTTCTTACTCATACAGTCGTATAATAAATCATCACAGCCTTGTTACTCTTTACTAACACAAAATGTCTTCTTCTCTGCTTTTTCTCCCAAGCAGGTAGATAGAATATCAGCCTGCTTTATGCATGTGCACATATGTATACGTGTGTCAGGGTTACATTCTTTGTGATAAGAAATTATTAATGTGTAATGGAAATGGACATCTTGCATTGAAAGAATTAAAAGGGCATACTTTCACATATGTGTTAGCTTGTTCAGAGGTATAGGAGGTTAAAGAAATGTTCTCTGTGCTTTTTCTTGTGATGGAATGATTTTTGGATATTATATGCTGAGAAGCTTTTAAAATACCAGTTTGAGTTTAATAAATGTTACGTAAGGAGAAAATATTCCTAAGGTATAATGTGAAACCTAATAAGAATACATCTTCAGTTCCCTTTTTCATTCATTTATTTAGCTAATAGTTAGCCTGACTAAACTAGGCTACATCCTAGCAACAGAGATATACAAAAGGTCTTGCTCTTCTGGTATTGAACAGGTGTTGACAAAGTAGACATGTTCCACAATTTACTTAAATCAATTTGATGATGCTAACATGTCTTATGAGGCATCTAACCTTAAGGATCCCACTTAGGTATATCTTCTTTGAGTTGGCAAAAATACATGTCATACGTATTTATTTGTATGTGATACAGAATATCAAAGAGTTTGGGGTGGAGTGGCGGGGTGATACTGAGAAACATATTCTACCTATGTGCTGCAGAAAATCCTTCACAAAATAGTGTCATTTCAAATGACATTCCTAAGGAAGCAAGTGAGATAAAGCAAGGGATGAAGGCTGTTTCAGGGAAAGATAATTTGGATGCATTGTCACCACAAGGAGTCGAGAACTGGACATTCACTATTAAGTGAATGTAGGGAATGAAAATAAATTGGACATTACCAGGAACTAGGAGAAACTAAGTTTAGGTAACTGCTGCCTAGGGATAGATAGAACAATGGAAAGGAAGATGCCAGTCACAGAAAGAAGCCTCTGCTGCTGATTAGCTACTGAACTCAAGGGCAGGAATGCTGTGTTCTGGTCTGCAGAATGTCTCTGGAGCTTTCGCACATGTGATCTCCTACAACTGACCCGTGATGAATTCACTGGGTTGACAGTGACCATCTATGAAGCATCACACACGAGCCTCCCTCCTTCTCTATTTCTCTATTCCTATCAGTTCTGTAGCCTCATCTAATTCCTTTCTCTGTCTTCAAGTCTACACTTAACTTTCCTGTTTTCTGGACACAATTTGTCCCCCTTTCTAGAATGCTCTGTTCACGTCCTCCTCGGAGCTGACTTTTCAAACCATTCTTTAAAGCCTTTCCAAATGACCCAGGTTGAGGTTAACTTGCCTTTGTCCTTGGAACTGTAACATGTGCAACTATTTCAACATATCATTGTCAACCTTACATCACAGATAGCATGCGTTTTTCCTGTAGGTGATAAACTCTTCAGGGGTAGTCACCATAGCTGGATTCTCAATATTCCCTATGACCACGTTTGGAACACAATGTATACATTTAGCTAATAGCATTTAAACTGAAGAATATTTTTAATAAATTTATCAAAGCATAAATCAGGCCTCAGCAATAATTTGATTTTTATGTACATGTAAGACAGTCTTTTAAAACACATATTAACCTTTATTCTAGAATTTTACCCAAAATAGAAAACATGCTATCAGTTAATGGAGGACAAAAAAATCAGGTACAAGTTTATCTTTTTTGGCACTTCAAACTATAAATTTATTTTTCATTTTCAAAGCCATAAAGTATGTTCTTTGATAGCGAGTCCACCAGAAGGCTTTACTATACAATTTTATATTCTTTCTGTTGATGTACCGAGATAAGTCATTGCTTTATGAGCTATTGCCCATTAAAAGGCATTCATATTGAGCAACATCTTTTGCATAAAATGTTCTTGCTGCTGCTACTGCTGCTGCTAAGTTGCTACAGTCGTATCTGACTCTGTGCGACCCCATAGACGGCAGCCCACCAGGCTCCCCCGTCCCTGGGATTCTCCAGGTAAGAACACTGGAGTGGGTTGCCATTTCCTTCTCCAATGCATGAAAGTGGAAAGTGAAAGTGAAGTTGCTCAGTCATGTCGAACTCTTCATGACCCCGTGGACTGCAGCCCACCAGGCTCCTCCATCCATGGGACTCTCCAGGTAAGAGTACTGGCGTGGGGTGCCATCGCCTTCTCTGAAAACATTCCTGAGGAAATACAATTACTTCAACATTATTATTAAAGCAGTAAGAAAATGTATTACTCAAGTAAAGGAAAATCCTATACTAATTGCATTCTTTTTGCTCCTAGTATCAAATGCCCTTTAACCACTAATAGCTCTTCTGTAGCAAACTGATTCCTCCGTTTGTTTTGTCCCTTCGTAGGATTTAACTCTAAACACATCTACCACCCTAATTTGCCATTTATGATTTTGTTTTATAGTTTGTAAATAAACCTGATCTGTCTCCACTTTTCTTTAATGTGGTGAAGAGCTATCCTTATTTTCTGATTTAGAAATTATATAGGTGATATCCTGTTTAGAGACAGATATAGATTATTTGCTGTTTAAGTCAAAATTAGAAGTGTCAATGAGATGGTCGTTTATAAATATATCAAATTAAATTCTTTACATAATGATCAGTTGCTGCACTGTAGCATCAATATGATTTGCTTAGATTTTATGAATTTTTATATTTTATCTTTTAATAACCTCCTTGGGATTATTTTCCTAAGAATAAGAATATAATAAAGAAGGAAAAAGGAATTAAGCAGAATCAAAAGAGCCTGATAAACCTGTTTAGGAGTCACATGTCTCTCCACATATCTAAAAGGAGCTCAAACTTGATGTTTAGGACTCCTCTCTACTTGAGTTTTCTGAGATTTCTAGGAGATGGCTCTTTAGTGCATTTAGCCATAAACTACTCCAGTAAACCTGGTTTTCAAACATCCACCTGATTTTTTACACATTCTTCATAAGTTATTTGATAATTTTATACAGTTGGGCACCTAATAGTTGGGTATTATTGTTTTACCTACCTTGGGAAAAATTATTCTTTTGGCTTGATCGATTTGCTCCAGCCTAAAGAGCAATCTTCTACCCAAAGAAGTAAGCAAATAGACATTCAGTAAATGAACAGAGTGGTCTCTTCCTATGTTTGGAATATCCTCCAATAGGAGATTTAAGATTTTTAGTTCATTTGTTAACCTCTAGCAGTTCAAACATTCTCTTCATTCTAATGTAGTAGAAAAAAATCAACAATATCCTGATGACCCATTTATGCCTAATAAAAACCTGTATTTTAAGTGTTGAGCAATACTTCCAGGCCTCTTCAGTCTGTAGCTATTAATGAAGTCCTATACTTATCGCAGGGCTGCCCTGGTGGGTCAGTAGTAAAGAATCCACCTGCAATGCAGGAGACGTGGGTTCCATCTCTGGGTTGGGAAGATCCCATGGAGAAGGGTACAGCAACCTCATGTGCTAAATTACTTTGGTCACCTCTGACTCTTTATGACCCCACGGACTCTAGCCTGCCAGACTCCTCTGTCCATGGGATTACTGTCCTAGTCACATAGCCCCAATTTTTGAGTGTGCCTATTGAAAGCTGCAATTCTATTTAATAAAAATATGGTAGGACTATGTCTCATAGTCAAAATGTCCAGAATTACATTTTATGCCTGATACTAGTAAATTGTTACTTTTGTTAGATAAAAACAGGACATTAATTACCTGTCTAATCAGCAATCTTACTTCTGGAGACATTAACCCTCTGCAAAACTGCTTTGGACCAAAGTTTAAAAAATGAACCTATTAGAGGTTAAGAAATTGCTTTGTTATAGTCTTGCCTACGACTTTATGAGCTCTCACTCAGAACCTTACCAAATTACTGGAAACTATCAGTTCAGTTCAGTTGCTCAGTCATGTCCTACTATTTGCGACCCCATGGACTGCAGGACACCAAGCTTCCCTATCCATCACCAACTCCTGGAGCTTACTCAAACTCATGTCTATCTAGTAAGTGATGCCATACAACCATCGCATCCTCTGTTGTCCACTTCTTCCCCATCTTCAATCTTTTCCAACATCAGAGTCTTTCCAAATGACTCACTTCTTCACATTAGGTGGCCAAAGTATTGGAATTTCAGCTTCAGCATCAGTCCTTCCAATGAATATTCAGGACTGATTTCCTTTAGGATGGACTGGTTTGATCTTCCTGCAGTCCAAGGAACTAACAAGAGTCTTCTCCAAAACCATAGCTCAAAAGCATCAATTCTTCGGCACTCAACTTTCTTTATAGTCCAATTCTCACACCCTTAAATGACTACTGGAAAAACCATAGGTTTGATTAGATGGACCTTTGCTGGAAAAGTAATGTCTCTACTTTTTCATATGCTGTCTAAGTTGATAACTTTTCTTCCAAGGAGCAAGTGTTTTTTAATTTCATGGCTGCAGTCACCATCTGCAGTGATTTTGGAGCCCAAGAAAAGAAAGTCTGTCACTGTTTCCATTGTTTCTCCATCTATTTGTCATGAAGTGATGGAACCAGATGCCATGATCTGTTTTCTGAATGTTGAATTATAAGCCAACTTTTTCACTCTCCTCTTTCACTTTCATCAAGAGGCTCTTTAGTTCTTTGCTTTCTGCCATAGGGTAGTGTCATCTGCATATCTGAGGTTATTGATATTTCTCCCGGCAATCTTGATTCCAGCTTATGCTTCATCCAGCCCAGCATTTCTCATGATGTACTCTGCATACAAGTTAAATAAGCAGGGTGACAATATACAGCCTTAACATACTCCTTTCCTGATTCAGAACCAGTCTATTGTTCCATGTCCAGTTCTAACTGTTGCTTCTTGACCTGCATACAGATTTCTCAAGAAGTAGGTCAGGTGGTCTGATATTTCCATCTGTTGAAGAATTTTCCACAGTTTGTTGTGATCCACACAGTTAAAGGCCTTGGCATAATCAATAAAGCAGAAATAGATGTTTTTCTGGAACTCTCTTGCTTTTTCAATGATCCAACAGATGTTGGCAATTTATCTCTGGTTCCTTTGCCTTTTCTAAATCCACCTTGAACATCTGGAAGTTCACAGTTCATGTACTGTTGAAGCCTGGCTTGGAGAATTTTGAGCATTACTTTGCTAGTATGTGAGATGAATGCAATTGTGTGAAGTTTGAACATTATTTGGCATTGCCTTTCTTTGGGATCGGAATGAAAACTGACCTTTTTCAGTCCTGTGGCCACTGCTGAGTTTTCCAAATTGGCTGGCATACTGAGGTGCAGCACTTTCACAGCATGATCTTTTAGGATTTGAAATAGCTCAACTGGAATTCCATCACCTCCACTAACTTTTTTCATAGTGAAGCTTCCTATGGCCCACTTGACTTCACATTCCAGGATGTCTGGCTGTAGGTGAGTGATCACACCATCGTGGTTATCTGGGTCATGAATATCTTTTTTGTATAGTTCTGTGTATTGTTGCCACCTCTTCTTAATACCTTCTGCTTCTGTTAAGTCCATACAATTTATATCTTTTATTGTTCTCATCTTTGCATGAAATGTTCCCTTGGTATCTCCAATTTTCTTGACGAGATCTCTCGTCTTTCCCATTCTATTGTTTTCCTCTATCTCTTTGCATTGATCACTGAGGAAGCCTTTCTTATCTATCCTTGCTATTCTTTGGAACTCTGAATTCAGATGGGTATATCTTTCATTTTCTCCTTTGCCTTTTGTGTCTTTTCTTTTCTCAGCTATTTGTAAGGCCTTCTCAGACAACCATTTTGCCTTTTTACATTTTTCTTGGGGATGATCTTGATCACTGCCTCCTGTACAAAGTCACAAACCTCCATCCATAGTTCTTCAGGCACTCTGTCAGATCTAACCCCTTGAATCTATTTGTCACTTCCACTGTATAATTGTAAGGGATTTGAGTATAATCTAATCAAATATGAGTACAAAATGAAGCAGGCCAATGGTTAACAGAGTTTTAGCAAGAGAACGCACTGGTCATAGCAAACACCCTCTTCCAACAACACAAGAGAAGACTCTACACGTGGACATCACCAGGTGGTCAGTACCAAAATCAGATTGATTATATTCTTTGCAGCCAAAAGTGGAGAAGCACTATACAGTCATCAAAAACAAGACCGGAAGCTGACTGTGGCTCAGATCATGAACTCCTTATTGCCAAATTCAGACTTAAATTGAAGAAAGTAGGGAAAACCACTAGAGCATTCAGTTATGACCTAAATCAAAGCTCTTACTGGAAACAAAACCACAATGTAAAATATATCATAGGTGGAGTCAACATGTTTGTGTTCACATTCTACAGATAAACTTACTATGCATTTGTACTTATGAAACATGATCTACTTATCTGGCCTCCGATTTACTTATTTGTAAAGTGTAGATAAAATTGACCACTCAGATTTACTTTGGTGATTAAACAAAATAATGTTTCATCGGAAAGAAAGTGAAAGCGTTAGTCACTCAGTCATGTCTGACTCTTTGCAACCCCATGAAGCTCCCCGACAGGCTCCTCTGTCCATGGGATTCTCCAGGCAAGACTACTGAAGTGAGTTGCCATTTCCTTCTCCAGAGGATCTTTCCAACTCAGGGATCAAACCTAGGTCTCCTGCACTGCAGGCAGATTCTTTACCATTAGAGATACCCAGGGAGCCCCAGTAAATCATCAGGTGTTTTATAAATTGTGAACTGTCATATAAATGTATCCTTCCCTTTTACACAGTATATAATTCTTGATTTACTTGGACACCTGCTTTTCAGTTCACAAAAGATAAAGACAAGAAGCAAAAAGGAAGCAAGAGCAAGAGATATATTCTTAACTGAAAGTAAGTTTATTATGAAAGAAATGTTAGCTGACCTTCTCAAACTAGAGAAGTTACTAAAGCCACAATAAACTATATTACTCTATAATAACATAATGAATATTCATAAAGATAAACCTGCAAGATCAACAAAAAATGCCAATGCCCTATGCTATAGAAATCAACACAGGATGTTATCCATTTTCAAAAGACTTCTATAAAAAGAAAATTTTAGAATATAATTTGAAGTTTCTAAAATTTTAATTATATGGAATATCACATTCTAATAGCTTTTGAGTAAAGGAGGTCACATTGAACCTACTGCCTGGTGATGAGTCACCTTTCAAATCTCCTTACAAAAAGATAGCTTCCATCTCATTAAAATTAGAAGCATTTATGAAATATAAGCTGTTTGATATTGTCTTCTTTGTTGGAGAGAAATTGTTTGTTTCCTTGTGTCACATAAAAGTAAATGCACTGGGAAGATACAAAGGTCTAGGTAAGTGAAAAAGTAGATGAAAATTAAGAAGTGACACAACACTGCCTATTTCTCACTTTAGTTAATATATAATTTTTCATTTTTACCTGATACATTTAATTGAATCATGACAGTTATTCCTGCAGCCAGAGGAGATACCATAGCTCATAGAAGACTTATTGTAGAAAGAATTTAGAAGTTGGTTCCTCTTCAGATCAGATCAGATCAGTCGCTCAGTCGTGTCTGACTCTTTGTGACCCCATGAATCGCAGCACGCCAGGCCTCCCTGTCCATCACCAACTCCCAGATTTCACTCAGACTCACGTCCATCGAGTCAGTGATACCATCCAGCCATCTCATCCTCTGTCGTCCCCTTCTCCTCCTGCCCCCAATCTCTCCCAGCATCAGGGTCTTTTCCAATGAATCAACTCTCCACATGAGGTGGCCAAAGTACTGGAGTTTCAGCTTTAGCATCATTCCTTCCAAAGAAATCCCAGGGCTGACCTTCTTCAGAATGGACTGGTTGGATCTCCTTGCAGTCCAAGGGACTCTCAAGAGTCTTCTCCAACACCACACTTCAAAAGCATCAATTCTTCGGCGCTCAGCCTTCTTCACAGTCCAACTCTCACATCCATACATGACCACAGGAAAAACCATAGCCTTGACTAGACAAACCTTTGTTGGCAAAGTAATGTCTCTGATTTTCAATGCTATCTAGGTTGGTCATAACTTTTCTTCCAAGGAGTAAGCGTCTTTTAATTTCATGGCTGCAGTTACCATCTGCAGTGATTTTGGAGCCCAAAGAAATAAAGTCTGACACTGTTTCCACTGTTTCCCCATCTATTTGCCATGAAGTGATGGGACCAGATGCCATGATCTTCATTTTCTGAATGTTGTTTTAAGCCAACATTTTCACTCTCCTCTTTCACCTTCATCAAGAGGCTTTTTAGTTCCTCTTCACTTTCTGCCATAAGGGTGGTGTCATCTGCATATCTGAGGTTATTGATATTTCTCCCAGCAATCTTGATTCCATCTTGTGCTTCTTCCACCCCAGCATTTCTCATGAGGTACTCTGCATATAAGTTAAATAAGCAGGGTGACAATATACAGCCTTGACGTACTCCTTTTCCTATTTGGAACCAGTCTGTTGTTCCATGTCCAGTTCTAACTGTTGCTTCCCGACCTGCGTACAAATTTCTCAAGGGGTAGGTCAGGTGGTCTGGTATTCCCATCTCTTTCAGGATTTTCCACAGTTTCTTGTGATCCACACAGTCAAAGGCTTTGGCATAGTCAATAAAGCAGAAATAGATGCTTTTCTGGAACTCTCTTGCTTTTTCAATGATCCAGTGGATGTTGGAAATTTGGGCTCTGGGTCCTCTGCCTTTTCTAAAACCAGCTTGAACATCTGGAAGTTCATGGTTCACGTATTGCTGAAGCCTGGCTTGGAGAATTTTGAACATTACTTCACTAGCGTGTGAGATGAGTGCAGTTGTGTGGCAGTTTGAGCATTCTTTGGCATTGCCTTTCTTTGGGATTGGAATAAAAACTGACCTTTTCCAGTCCTGTGGCCACTGCTGAGTTTTCCAAATTTGCTGGCATATTGAGTGCAGCACTTTCACAGCATCATCTTTCAGGATTTGAAATAGCTCAACTGGAATTCCATCACCTCCACTAGCTTTGTTCGTGTGATGCTTTCTAAGGCCCACTTGACTTCACATTCCAACATGTCTGGCTCTAGGTCAGTGATCACACCGTCGTGATTATCTGGGTCGTGAAGATCTTTTTTGTACAGTTCTTCTGTGTATTCTTTCCTAACTTCAGGATTAGTTTCATGAAAACTTGATAAACAATCCAGACCTTAGTGAAAAGCATTGTAAAGGGCTTTGGATCAGTACTAAAGAGACTCACACTGAAACCAACTTGACTTCTGTTCATATATCCCAACTCTAAGAAAAGAGTCCCTTCTTAGTTAAAGACCATCATCTTAAATAACTAGACTCAATTCATTTTCCTGTATCTGGGTCCCTAAGATAAACTTTCACATTTCCAAACACCAATTAGGTGTTTGATCCCTATTTCTGGCTGTAAGTTCATGCCAAGTACTGGGACTGCTTCCTTTATGACAGACCTAGATATACCTGTGAAGGAAATTTCTCAGCATCAAATTTTCATAAGGAAATAATGAAAATAATGTTTTGATAGATAACTTAAGCATCCAGCCTTTCATTAAACATAGTTATTTATCAAGTATTTATTAAATATATATTATATTTCCAGCATCGTTTTCAGTCAGTTCAGTCCCTCAGTTGTGACCAACTTGTTGCAACCCCATGCACTGCAGCATTCCAGGCTTCCCTGTCCATCACCAACTCCCAGAACTTACTTAAAGTCCTGTCCATTGAGTCAGTGATGCCATCCAACCATTTCATCCTCTGTTGTCCCCTTCTCCTCCTGCCTTCAATCTTTTACAGCATCAGGGTCTTTTCACATGAGTCAGTTCTTCACATCAAGTGGCCAAAGTATTGGAGTTTCAGCTTCAGCATCAGTCCTTTCAATGAATATTCAGGACTGATTTCCTTTAGGATTGAATGGTTTGATCTCCTTGTAGTCCAAGGAACTCTCAAAAGTCTAAGAACCTGGATTATTATTCATAAGAAACACAAATAGAATAAACTTCCTACGCTGAGACACAGTTGAAGGCTGAAAATTGCCTCAGTCATTAGCAGTCTAACTCTGAGAGTTTTAGATCCAAATGGCAGTGTCTCTGAAGGTTTCTGATTTATTTGTTGCTATATCCCAAAAGATAACAGCCCAATAACTAGTTTTTGAATGGCACTCAACAAACATTTGTTGAAAGGATGAATATGAGAAGATACCAACCTATGGGTTTAATATTTTTTAACCACTTGATAATTTCTGCTTTAAGTTTTGCCTTTACCAATTTGTAATGATAAATCTATAAGCTTCACAACACTTGGGGACCTTATCTGTTGAACATACCAATGGATCTCTGTACTTAATATTGGCATGTGTTCAATTAGTTTTATTAGGTGAATAACACTCTCCTCAGAGAAGGCAATGGCACCCCACTCCAGTACTCTTGCCTGGAAAATCCCATGGGCAGAGGAGCCTGGTAGGCTGCAGTCCATGGGGTCGCAAAGAGTCAGACGCGACTGAGCGACTTCACGTTCACATTTCACTTTCATGCTTTGGAGAAGGAAGTGGCAACCCACTCCAGTATTCTTGCCTGGAGAATCCCAGGGACAGGGGAACCTGGTAGGCTGCTGTCTATGGGGTCGCACAGAGTCGGACACAACTGAAGCGACTTAGCAGCAGCAGCAACAGCAACACTCTCCTAGGTCTTTCTATTCCTCCTCCACAGGAAATAAAGCCCTTGTTTCAGTTTAAACCACTAAGGTATAACTCTATGATATTGCTTATCCTCTTTTCCAAATTTCTCAAAATACTCACATAATTGAATAAAACACTTAAACTATTATCCCAAGAGCCAAACTGGAACATGTTGACAAATGGGGTTCATAACCTTCCTCTAATCCATCATTCTTTCTGAATTTCAGTATTACATAAAAGTCCTCATCACCCCCAGGCTCATAAACCTGAGTCATCTTTGCTTGTTTTGTCTCCTTCACACCTTATATCAAATTGAACATAAAGTTCTGCCAAATCTTCTTCAAATATATTATGCAACAAGTATTTAATAAGCATTTACAATGTCCAAGACACCATACGATGGACTGATAGAAAAAAATGACCTCTAATATCAAAAAGCTTGCAATGTCATAAGAATATGAGAAACAGACAAATGCCTAATATGCTACGGAATAAAAAAATTCTCTAACAAACACGAATGTGCAGTATATTCACACAGGGTACACCATTCTCTTATAGAAGCTCAAAAGAGGCTATGCCTATTTTAAATTATACAAAAATATATTATGGAGAAAGACTTTGAAAATACAGGTGGAGATGAAGATGTCATGAGATGTTGCTTAAATACCATGTGACCATAATGTACGTGAGCAGTATAGACTGATGTCAATGAACAATGGGAAGACAAGAAAGTGCTGCACTTTAAGCAATACTGTATGGCACCCCACTCCGGTACTCTTGCCTGGAAAATACCGTGGATGGAGGAGCCTGGTGGGCTGCAGTCCATGGGGTCGGTAAGAGTCGGACACGACTGAGCGACTTCACTTTCACTTTTCCCTTTCATGAATTGGAGAAGGAAATGGCAACCCACTCCAGTGTTCTTGCCTGGAGAATCCCAGGGACGGCAGAGCCTGGTGGGCTGCCGTCTATGGGGTCGCACAGAGTGGGACATGACTGAAGTGACTTAGCAGCAGCAGCATACAAGATTAATTCATAAAATCCATCATGTTTGCAATACACAAAAAGAAATTAAAGTCAGAGATTAAAGTCCAAAGGAAAATATTTATTTGATACGTACATAAACCTAGGTAATTATAAGAACAAGCAGACAATAGATATGAGATGTAGAAATTCACCATGTTATATTTAGAAACTCTCTGGATTTGGAAAGGAAGACAATGATTTGGTGACATAAAAAGTGCTTTCATGATATTATCTCATCTTGATGCTCAAACTTTTTAAAATAAAAAAGATACAGTTTCATGTTATGAGAATGCAAACTGAGCCTAAGCGATGTAAATAATTTGCTTAGGGTCATCACAGATACTCTAGAGGCAGAGTAGAAACTGACCCATGCTCGCTTGTTGTCAGTGTAGTTTTCTTTATTTAAAAGTATAGGAAGAAGATAATTGGAATTTAGTCAGAATTGAGTTTTTCCATTTTTCACAATCCAAGAAGGAAGAAAAGGATCTTGGCTCTAAGTGGCTCACCCCAAATAGAACTATTGCCTGAAATTATCCATTTATTTAATCCGTGTCAGAACATATGAACTAAAGGAAATCAGTCCTGAATATTTATTGGAAGGACTGATGCTGAAGCTGAAACTCCAGTACTTTGGCCACCTGATGCAAAGAATTGACTCATTTGGAAAGATCCTAATGCTGGGAAAGATAGAAGGTGGGAGGACAAGGGGATGACAGAGAATGAGATGGTTTAGATACTATCATGGCCTAAATGGACATGAGTTTGAGTAAGCTCCTGGAGTTGGTGATGGACAGGGAGGCCTGACATGCTGCAGTCCATGGGGTTGCAAAGAGTTGGACAAGACTGAGCAACTGAACTGAATGGAACTGAACTGAACTGAACTGAGGATATTTTTCAGAGGCAATTCCGCCCTTCAGAATTCCGGCATGCTGCACCTGAAACCGCAGATTTCTGCACTGGTAGCTATTCCCCTGACAGACTCTGTCAAAAGAGGGCGCTAGAGGGAGGCTGCAAGGCTGGAAGGCAGGATTTGCCCCAATGATTGTTGTTTACTTGGGGGATCTCTGTCAGTTTGTGTTTTCTGTGAGAAATACCTTTGTCCCCATTATGGTAGAAGTTGTCTCTAGAGCAGCAGAATCCCCTTCTCAGAGGTCTGAGGCACCTCTTCTGAGCTCTGACTCACCAGGCAAGGAGGAGCAGAGCCCTCTTCTTGTAAGTCTCATTTTCAGATCTACAGGACCCTTTTGCCCCTGTTCTTTGTTCCCTCAGCTATAGGGGTGGCAAGGCAGTAGCTTCTGGCAGCTGCCACTTCTCTTACACCTTTGAATGTTTCTTTTATTCTTTTAACAGTTGGCAATGTTATACCTAATTAAAATAATTTTCATTACATCTTCTGTATCTGATGATCAGTGTGATTTCTGTTTCTTGTTTGGACTATAATCCATCTGGTTTCCCAAAACCCCCCTATTAACCAAATATATAAAGGAGGACTTCACTTGCCTCTTCCTAACATCACTAAATATTAAATATGTGCCCTGAACTGTAACTATCCCTAACATCCCTAACAGTTCTAATACTGGCTTGACAAAAAATGTGCTTCTCAACGTCCAGGAAAAATAAATTCCTCCTGGTTTATATATATATACATACACACACATACACATATATATGCTTTTACTGTGATTTAGGCAAGGAAGCATAGAGAGGGCTTCCTTTCTATGCATATGGTTTTAAAATGCCCTCTCTATACCTCCTTGCTTAAATCATCGTTATCTATCAATATTTTTTCTTTCTTTCTCTATCTTGAATTACCATGTAATCAAAGCATTCCCTGGCTAGCTACATAATTTCCACCCACTGGAATGATTTTTATTTATAGAAGTCATATAAATAATATATATATTGATAAAATATAATTACACATCATATATTATATAAATTATAATATGTTTATATAGCATAATAATACAGAGAATGGTATTCTACTCTCAAAAGAATAACAAAAAATTTATCATCTGTAGTTATTGTTTAGTTGCTAAGTCATGTCTGACCCTTTGCAACCCCATGGACTATGGCCCACCAGGCTCTTCTGCCCATGCATGGGATTTCCCAGTCAAAAATACTCGAGTGGATTGCCATTTCCCTCTCCAGGGGATCTTCCCAACACAGGGATCAAATGTACATCTCCTGCTTGGCAGAAGGATGCTTTACCACTGAGCCACCAGGGAAGCCCAACACTAGGAAAGTGCTGAAGTAAAATTGTTTATTGTTTAGTTGTTGAGTGGAATATTATACAGGTAATCAGAGTCCCTTGGACAGCAAGGAGGTCAAACCAGTCAACAGTAAAGGAAATCAGTCCTAGATATTCATTTAAGTTCTGATACTAAAACTGAGGCTCCAATACTTTGGCCCCTGATGCAAAGAACTGACTCATTGGAAAAGACCCTAATGCTGGGAAAGTTTGAAGGCAGGAGGAGAAAGGGATGACAGAGGATGAGATGATTTGATGGTATCACCAACTCGATGGACATGAGTTTGAGCAAGCTTCAGGAGTTGATGATGGACAGGGAAGCCTGGCATGCAGCAGTCCATGGGGTTGCAAAGAGTTGGACACAACTGAGTGACTCTACTGAACTGAAGTACAATATTAAGTACAGAGATTTCTAGTAACATGGAAAAAATGATTGTGACAATGTATATGAACAAATCGTGTGTAACTATAACATGACCCCTACTATATAAAATTCGCTGAAGAAAAACCGTAAAAAATAAAAGCCAAAACGTCAATAGGAATTACCTCTAGATAGTTAGATCATGCATAATTTCTTTTTGACTTCTAGATACTATTATAATCAGAAAAAGAGAGGAGCAAAATCTTATTAAATACAAAAGGAAATTGAGTGTAGTATATTTGATTACCTTTTAATTTTCTTCATAGTCCATTACCATTTTCCACTTTCTTCAATAACCTCACATGGTCCTTAGAAAAGGAAATTTTGTCTACATTACTCCAAATGTATTCCAAGGATCTTATGTAGTCCTCAGAATGCAGATGTCAATCAGTTGGAGTCATTTTTCTAACTATAATTTGCCAACTTTACATACAGTTTTCAAGATGATATCCTCATCAATGCAGGGTAATGAAGAACATAAAAATTAGAGCCAGAAGGCTTGGACTTATTTCTGGTTTTAATATTTTCAAACAGTGTATCTTTAGGAAGATCAGTTCACTTTTCTTAAACTTATTTACGACTCTAGAAAGATATCTTTTTTGAGACCTAGCAGGATTATTTTGAAGATTGATGAAAGAGATTAAATATGCTGCTAAAATTCTATATAAACTGAAAAAATCACATACAGTATCTTTTCTTCGAATTATTTTCCTTTTCAGAGTACTTTACTCAAAATTCTTAAAACCACGTCATTCCCAAAGCCTATAAATGTTGTTCCAAAAGCTCCTTTTTGTAAACACCCATCATAACACTACATTTTGAGTACAACTAGATTACAAATAATTGGAATTTCCCTGCCAGGAGCAGTACCTTTTGGAAATTTCGTCTCCTCTCTCTCCTGTTCCTTGCTGTCGAATTTAGATATATCACATAAACCTGTAAGATGACATACATAAACACAGACAAAACATTTGTTTAAGATGAAGAGCTGTGTCCTACAAGTAGACTTCCCAATGAAGCAGGTTCCTGGAAGGTCTCTATTGCTATAATATATCTTACTTGATCATAGTCACCATAAGTCATTTTAATGAACTCATTATTCCCACCTTCCCCTGTTTGGGATTCTGAATTTTAAGAAGAACATATTTCACAGAGCAGTTATCACAAATATAATCAATGTTAGGAAAATACTTCTGCTTCTGATGCCAATCCTATTTTCATACAGGCCTTTCATTATTTGAATAAATGTTTTCATATTAATAATACTGAAAAATAATAAGAATATATGATGATTGGACTTAATAAATATTTAATTATTTTCATATTACCTACTTGGCCTTCAAATAGTTCAGTTCAGTTCAGGTTGGTTCAGTTCAGTCGCTCAGTCGTGTCTGACTCTTTGAGACCCCATGAATCGCAGCACACCAGGCCTCCCTGTCCATCACCAACTCCCGGAGTTAACCCAAACCCATGTCCATTTAGTCGGTGATGCCATCCAACCATTTCATCCTCTGTCATCCCCTTCTCTTCCTGCCCTCAATCTTTCCCAGCATCAGGGTCTTTTCAAATGAGTCAGCTCTTCACATCAGGTGGACAAAGTATTGGAATTTCAGCTTCAGCATCAGTCCTTCCAATGAACACCCAGGACTAATCTCCTTTGGGATGGACTGGTTGGATCTCCTTGCAGTCCAAGGGACTCTCAAGAGTCTTCTCCAACACCACAGTTCAAAAGCATAATTCTTTGGTGCTCAGCTTTCTTTATAGTCCAACTCTCACATCCATACATGACTACTGGAAAAACCAATAGCCTTGACTATATGGACCTTTGTTGACAAAGTAATGTCTCTGCTTTTTAATATGCCATCTAGATTGATCATAACTTTCCTTCCAAGGAGCAAGTGAAAGCAAAAGTGATGTTGCTCAGTCATGTCCGACTCTTTGCGATGCCATGAGAGTAGCTTACCAGATGTCTCCGTTCATGGGATTTTCCAAGCAAGAGTACTGGAGTGGACTGCCGTTTTGGCAGCAGTCATCATCTGGAGTGATTTTGGAACCCCCAAAAATACAGTCAGCCATTATTTCCACTATTTCACCATCTATTTTCCATGAAGTGATGGGACTGGATATTATGATCTTAGTTTTCTGAATGTTGAGCTTTAAGCCAACTTTTCCACTCTCCTGTTTCACTTTCAGCAAGAGGCTCTTTACTTCTTCTTCACTTTCTGCCATAAGGGTGGTGTTATCTGCATATCTGAGGTTATTGATATTTCTCCCGGAAACCTTGATTCCAGCCTGTGTGTCTTCCAGCTCAGCATTTCTCATGATGTACTCTGCATATAAGTTAAACAAGCAGGGTGACAATATACAACCTTGACGTACTCCTTTTCCTATTTGGAACCAGTCTGTTGTTCCATGTCCAGTACTAGCTGTTGCCTCCTGATCTGCATACAGGTTTCTCAAGAGGCAGATCAAGTGGTCTGGTATGCCCATCTCTTGAAGAATTTTCCACAGTTTATTGTGATCCATACAGTCAAAGGCTTTGGCATAGTCAATAAAGCAGAAATAGATGTTTTTCTGGAACTCTCTTGCTTTCTTGCTGATACAGCAGATGTTGGCAATTTGATCTCTGGTTCCTCTGCCTTTTCTAAAACCAGATTGAGCAGCTGGAAGTTCACAGTTCACATATTGCTGAAGCCTGGCTTGGAGAATTTTGAGCATTACTTTACTAGCATGTGAGATGAGTGCAATTGTGCAGTAGTTTGAGCATTCTTTGGCATTGCCTTTCTTTGGGATTGGAATGAAAACTGATCTTTTCCAGTCTTGTGGCCACTGCTGAGTTTTCCATATTTGTTGACATATTGAGTGTAGCACTTTCACAGCATCATCTTTCAGGATTTGAAATAGCTCAACTGGAATTTCATCACCTCCACCAGCTTTGTTCGTAGTGATGCTTCCTAAGGCCCACTTGACATCTGGCTCTACCTGAGTGATCACACCATCGTGATTATCTGGGTCCTAAAGATCTTTTTTTGTACAGTTCCTCTGTGATTCTTGCCATCTCTTCTTAATATCTTCTGCTTCTGTTAGGTCCATACCATTTCCATCCTTTATTGAGCCCATCTTTGTATGAAATGTTCTCTTGGTATCTCCAACTTTCTTGATGAGATCTCTAGTCTTTCCCATTCTATTGTTTTCCTCTATTTCTTTGCATTGATCATTGAGGAAGGCTTTCTCATCTCTCCTTGCTATTCTTTGGAACTCTGCATTGAAATGAGTATATCTTTCCTTTTCTCCTTTGCTTTTCCCTTCTATTCTTTTCACAGCTATTTGTAAGGCCTCCTCAGACAGCCATTTTGCTTTTTTTGCATTTCTTTTTCTTGGGGATGGTCTTGATCCCTGTCTCCTGTACAATGTCACGAACCTCCATCTATAGTTCATCAAGCACTCTGTCTATCAGATCTAGTCCCTTAAATCTATTTCTCACTTCCACTGTATAATCATAAGGGATTTGATTTAGGTCATACCTGAATGGTGTAGTGGTTTTCCCCACTTTCTTCAATTTCAGTCTGAATTTGGCAATAAGGAGTTCATGATCTGAGCCACAGTCAGCTCCCGGTCTTGGGCTGTATAGAGCTTCTCCATCTCTGGCTGCAAAGAATAGTTACCATGATTTTAATGCTATGGAGGTGTCTTATGCATAGATTGCCTGAGCTTCCCATTGTTGTTGTTTAGTCACCAAGTCATGTCCGACTCCTTTGCAATCCATGGACTGTAACCTGCCATGCTCCTCTGTCCAAGGGATTTCCCAGACAAGAATATGGGAGTGGGTTGCCATTTCCTTCTCCAGGGGATCTTCCCAATCCAGGGATCAAACTTGTGTCTCCTCCACTAAACCACCAGGGAAGCCCAACCCCTCCATAGAGAAATATATTTTTTTAAGGCTGAGATGGTAAGAAAGTGAATGCATCTTCATTTCCCCCTTTTAGGAACAGGCCAACAAAACTGAAAAGCTATAAGAATTCATAGAGGTTATTTGTTTCAAACTTCTTCCCAATTATGAATGCTCTCATCTGCAATCAGACTAGGTCATCTCTTGAATATTTCTTGACTTGAGATAGAGTACACATGTACATCAAGGAAGTTTATGTTCTTGGATGGATTCATCTATTTCCCTCATTCAAGTGTTGAGCATCCTCTAATACAAAACTGAATGGGAATAGATGAGATGAGTCAAGATGCTTGCTGCTCACAAAGTGCCAAAAAATGAGTTGATATTCATCTGTTTATTGTTGTTCAGTTGCTCAGTCATGGCCAACTCTTTGTGACACCATGGACTGCAGTATGCCAGGCTTCCCTGTCCTTAACTATCCCAGAGCTTGCTCAAACTCATGTCCCTTGAGTCAGTGATGCCATCCAATCGTCCTGCCCCCTATTGTCCCCTTTTCCTCTTGGCTTCTATGTTTCCCAGCATCAGGGTCTTTTCCAGTGAGTCAGTTCTTCACATCAGGTGGCCAAAGTATTGGAGTTTCAGCTTCAGCATCAGTCTTTCCAATGAATATTTAGGGATGATTTCCTTTAGGATTAACTGCTTTGATCTTGCAGTCCAAGGGATTCTTAAGAGTCTTCTCCAACACTACAGTTCAAAAACACCATCAATTCTTTGGTGCTCAGCATTTTTATGGTCCAACTCTCACATCCGTACATGAACTACTGGAAAAACCATAACTTTGACTATGGTTCATCTCTAATACAGCACTAATCATACTCTACTACACATGTGATATTGTACCTTTCTTCTAGATGGAATTTAAACTTCATGAGAGCAGAGTCCATGTTTTATTAGTTTTCATATCCAGCACTGAATATATATTGTTTAATAAGTGAATGGGGGGCATAATAACTTTTAGATAGTGACTTTATATTGAACAGAAATTACTGTTTAACTTGCACATAATGAGACTATTTTTATCTTCTGAAACTGTCTGGTATAAACATTCCCCATCTTTCCAAGGCCAGCCTAGTTATCATGGATATCTTGTAATACATTCCTGTCTTCTACAAACTAATTGTCCTCTGTTCCTTTGTTTCTTCTCTATTCATGGCAATTTTCTGACTGTTAACAATATTGATTATCTTCTCTGGACATGCTGTATTTTGTCAGCATCCTGACTTACCAAGGAATAAAACAGAAACAGGCAAGGATGTATAAAAAGAATGGCTTGTTTGCAAACTTTAAAAATTGTGTTTTTAGCTTGGTAAGTAGCCTGAAAATGGAAAATAAAAAGTCTCAATTGCCAGGAAAGAAAACGTGACTTGGAGGACTCAGATGTTTTTCCTGGGCTATTTATCCTCCACTTTTGCCTTGTTTTACATAGTCCAGATCCTTAAATTTTAGTTCCATGCATTTCTTTCCATTTAGATAAGAAGCATACTTATAAGGACTGAGTTTCTGACAATATAGTGGTTAGAGATCTTGATTTAGACTCCATTAATTTACAGAAACATTTTAAGTCTTCACCAGTGTTTGGTTTCTAGGGCCTAGAATTGTTTTCTGAGATTTCAGTGTGCGATTTTTGATGAAACAATAGCATGTGTCATTAATATTATGGTTATTTACAAATACATTCCAAGCTAAGTCTGGTGTAACTTTTAAGACACAACAATTGAACCTAATATCATAAAGCAAATAAGCAACAGATAAGATCATTTCATCCTTTTATCCCACAGCTCCACCATTTTTGTACCTTCAGCCTATCAAGCACCTCTTCTCCGTAAAGTCTTTTCTCATGTTTACTCAAAGATAACGGATTTTTATTTTGCACATGGCCTCTCCATAAGATAAATCCTCACTTTTCAATCAACAAATACTGAAAAAGAAAAACTCAAGACTAGTTTGGGGATTTTTTTTTTCACTTTGAAATGAAATGGGAAAAATTAATTGACTAGTTTTATTATATCTCTGTTGAGAAAAAAATTATGCAAAAAATGGTATTTATATTTTTGAGAACAACAGAGGATATAAATCAAGGTTGAGGAGTTTGGGGTTTGTTCTATAAGTTTTGTATGCAGTCTGTAATTTCTTATTCTCTGTTTTGAGGAGAATCTAGGAAAGCAATATAGCTAGAATATTCCCTTCACAGTGCAGCATTATGAGCCCATAAGGAATCATTTTATTTATAATATTCATTTATGGATATATAAAAACACTGTTTTATAAATACTTTCCATACACTCATTCTATTTTTCTTTCCTGTATGCCACAGTAGGCAATTGGTTACAAATAAAAGATCAACTTCATTCAGGGAACCACAAGTGTTTTTGTTTTTATAAAGGTAGAAATGTAGTTTAATAGATCTTTGCCTGCCACATTTAAAAATGAGTGTGACTTGCAGGGAAATGGGAAATGGAAATAGTAAAGGTGATAAGCTTTACAATAACCTTACAAATAAGGAAAACAGATTAATCAAGCTTTTTCAAATGAGGCATTTTAAATGCAAAAAGAACAAGTACAGAGAATCCCATCTTTTATACATTAAAACAAAAAAGACAAGGTTTGTTAAGAAATAAAATTCAAATTTCATAGTCACACATTTTTCTAGAGTCACTAGATGTGACAGAAGATCTGAGCTTTTTTCTGTGATTCTCTATCATAGGTGATTGTAATCCACTGGTAAAAAATAGTTAACTCATATAAATCTATTTTTAAAAATTGATTGATGAAATGCATGCTAATATTTGTATTGCAAAGTTTCTAGAATAAATTTATTTACTATTAAGATCCAGCTTTAATTGAGACAAACACCTATCTATGCTCTTCTATAGTTAGTCCAGTCAAAAATCTGAAGTTTACCAACAACTTTACTTTTAGCATAATATATTCTTTAAATCCTATCCACTTATTAATAGTTGTATAGTTAAAGAAGCAGAGTGCTGATAGGTCAATCTGTATTGATTCTAGCTCCTACGCTCATTAGAAAAGCAACTTAAAGCAAATATTTCTCATGGACCCCATGGACTGCAACACACCAGTCTTCCCTGTCCTTCACTATCTCCCTGAGTTTGCTCAAACTCAAGTCCATTGAATCAGTGATGCCATCCAACCATCTCATCCTCTGTCATACCCCTCTCCTCTTCCAGTCAATCTTTCCCAGCATCAGTGTCTTTTCCAATGAGTCAGCTCTTTGAATCAGATGCCCAAAGCATTAGAGCTTCAGCTTCAGCATCAGCCCTTCTAATGAATATTCAGGGTTGATTTCCTGTAAGATTGACTAGTTTGATATCCTAATCGTCCAAGGGAGTATCAAGAGTCTTCTCCAACACCACAGTTCAAAAACATCAATTCCTTGGTACTCAGTGTTTGTTTTTTCTATTATAAATTTATTTGTTTTAATTGGAGGTTAATTACTTTACAGTATTGTATTGGTTTTGCCATACATCGACATGAATCCACCACGGGTGTACACGTGTTCCCCATTCTGAACCCCCCTTCCACCTCCCTCCCTGTACCATCCCTCTGGTACCATCCCAATGCACCAGCCCTGAGCATCCTGTATCATGCATAGAACCTGAACTGGCGATTCACTTCACATATGTTAATATACATGTTCCAAAGCCATCCTCCTAAATCATCCCACCCTCACCCTCTCCCACAGAGTCCAAAAGACTGTTCTATACATCTGTGTCTCTTTTGCTGTCTCGCATACAGGTTTATCGTTACCATCTTTCTAAATTCCATATATATGCGTTATTGGTATTGGTGTTTTTCTTTCTGGCTTACTTCACTCTGTATAATAGGCTCCAGTTTCATCCACCTCATTAGAACTGATTCAAATGTATTCTTTTTAATGGCTGAGTAATACTCCATTGTGTATATGTACCACAGCTTTCTTATCCATTCATCTTCTGATGGACATCTAGGTTGCTTCCATGTCCTGGCTATTATAAACAGTGCTGTGATGAACATTGGGGTACAAGTGTCTCTTTCAATTCTGGTTTCCTCAGTGTGTATGCCCAGCAGTGGGATTGCTGGGTCATATATGACAGCAGTTCTATTTCCAGTTTTTTAAGAAATCTCCACACTGTTCTCCATAGTGGCTGTACTAGTTTGCATTCCCACCAACGGTGTAAAAGTGTTCCCTTTTCTCCATACCCTCTCCAGCATTTATTGCTCGTAGACTTTTGGATAAAAGCCATTCTGACTGGCATGAGATGGTACCTCATTGTGGTTTTGATTTGCATTTCTCTGATAATGAGTGATGTTGAGCATCTTTTCATGTGTTTGTTAGCCCTCTGTATGTCTTCTTTGGAGAAATGTCTGTTTAGATCTTTGTCCCATTTTTTGATTGGATCGTTTATTTTTCTGCAATTGAGCTGCAAGAGTTGTTTGTATATTTTTGACATTAGTTCTTTGTCAGTTGCTTCATTTGCTATTATTTTCTCCCATTCTGAAGGCTGTCTTTTTACATTGCTTATAGTTTCCTTTGTTGTGCAGAAGATTTTAATTTTAATTAGGCCCCATTTGTTTATTTTTGCTTTTATTTCCAATATTCTGGGAGGTGGGTCATAGAGGATCCTGCTTTGATGTATGTCAGAGAGTGTTTTACCTATGTTCTCCTCTAGGAGTTTAATAGTTTCTGGTCTTACATTTATATCTTTAATCCATTTTGAGTTTATTTTGGGGAAGGTAAACTTCCAAACTCATTCTATGAGGCCACCATCACCCTAATACCAAAACCTGACAAAGATGCCACACACACACACACACACAAAACTATAGGCCAATATCACTGATGAACATAGATGCAAAAATCCTTAACAAAATTCTAGCAATCAGAATCCAACAACACATTAAAAAGATCATACATCATGACCAAGTGGGCTTTATCCCAGGGATGCAAGGATTCTTCAATATCTGCAAATTAATCAATGTAATACACCACATTAACAAATTGAAAAATAAAAGTAATATGATTATCTCAATAGATGCAGAGAAAACCTTTGACAAAATTCAACATCCATTTATGGTAAAAACCCTCCATAAAGCAGGAATAGAAGGAACATACCTCAACATAATAAAAGCTATATATGACAAACCCACAGCAAACATTATCCTCAATGGTGAAAATTTGAAAGCATTTCCCCTAAAGTCAGGAACAAGACAAGGGTGCCCACTCTCACCATTACTATTCAACATAGTTTTGGAAGTTTTGGCCACAGCAATCAGAGCAGAAAAAGAAATAAAATGAATCCAAATTGGAAAAGAAGAAGTAAAACTCTCACTGTTTGCAGATGACATGATCCTCTACATAGAAAACCCTAAAGACTCCACCAGAAAATTACTAGAGCTAATCAATGATTATAGTAAAGTTGCAGTATATAAAATCAACACACAGAAATCCCTTGCATTCCTATACACTAATAATGAGAAAATAAAAAGAGAAATTAAGGAAACAATTCCATTCACCATTGCAACGAAAAGAATAAAATACTTAGGAATATATCTACCTAAGAAACAAAACACCTATATATAGAAAACTATAAAACACTGGTGAAAGAAATCAAAGAGGACACTAATAGATGGGGAAATATACCGTGTTCATGGACCAGAAGAATCATTATAGTGAAAAAGAATATACTACCCAAAGCAATCTATAGATTCAATGCAATCCCTATCAAGCCAGCAACAGTATTTTTCACACAGCTAGAACAAATAATTTCACAATTTGTATGGAAATACAAAAAACCTCGAATAGCCAAAGCAATCTTGAGAAAGAAGAATGGAACTGGAGGAAGCAACCTGCCTGACTTCAGGCTCTACTACAAAGCCACAGTCATCAAGACAGTATGGTACTGGCACAAAGACAGAAACATAGATCAGTGGAACAAAATAGAAAGCCCAGAGATAAATCCACGCATCTATGAACACCTTATCTTTGACAAAGGAGGCAAGAATATACAATGGAGAAAAGACAGTCTCTTTAACAAGTGGTGCTGGGAAAACTGGTTATCCACTTGTAAAAGAATGAAACTAGAGCACTTTCTAACACCATGCACAAAAGGTACTCAGTGTTATTTATGGTTCAGCTCCCACGTCTGTGTATGACTACTGGAAAATCCATAGCTTTGACTATACATATGGCAAAGATCTTTTCTTCCAAAGATCAAGCATCTTTTAATTTCATGACTTCTGTCACCATCCACAGTGAATTTGGAGCCCAAGAAAACAAAGTCTGTTACTGTTTCCATCGTTTCCCCCATCTATTTGCCATGAAGTGATGGGGCCAAATGCCATGATCTTAGTTTTCTGAATGTTGAGTTTTAAACCAGCTTTTTCATTCTTCTCTTTAACCTTCCTCAAGAGGCTCTTTAGTTCCTCTTTGTTTTTTGCCATTAGGGTGGCATCATCTGCACATCTGAGGTTATTGATATTTCTCTCGGCAATCTTGATTCCAGCTTGAGCTTCATCTAGCCTGGTGTTTCTCATAATGTACTCTGCATAAAAGTTAAATAAGCAAAGTGACAATATACAGCCTTGACATACTTCTTTCCCAATTTGGAACCAGTCTGTTGTTCCATGTTTGATTCTAACTCTTGTTTCTTGACCTGAGTTACAGGTTTCACAGGAGGCAGGTAAGGTAGTCTGGTATTCTTATTTCTTTAAGAATTTTCCACAGTTTGTTGTGATCCATACAGTAAAGGCTTTATTTATTTTAGTCAATAAAGTAAAAGTAGATGTTTTTCTGAAATTCCCTTGCTTTTTTATGATCCATTGGATGTTGGCGATTTGATGTCTGGTTCCTCTGCCTTTTCTAAATCTAGCTTATACATCTAGATGCTATCAGTTCATGTACTGTTGAATTTTAGATCCTGTACTGTTGATCTTAGAGGGAAGGTCAACATATGTACTCTTCCACAATGAGGAGTTGTCACCTGACAGAGATGTTTCACTTAGTTATTCTAAGGGACTACTCTTTATTTATTTATTTACTCTGAGTATTGATTTTTCAATTTTTCTTTTGACACTATAAAGGCTGCCTACCATATTGCTAATAAATTATCTTTTAGTCTAAGCTAACTACAGTAGCTTTCTGTTTCTTACAAACAATCCAGCTGATATATTACCAATTCTAACTAATCTACAACTGATTTAGTTTAAAAGATAGTTTTATAGGTATAACACAAATTTAACTACTAGAATATTAATACCAGTCTGGTGGGCTGACAGTTTTTATATCAGCAATATTGATAGGAAATGATAAGGTCACAATTACTGTTAAAAAACCTCTAATTCAACTCAATTTAAATAGAATCTTCCTTTAATTCTAGAAATACATGAAGAATGAAAGCACTGAACACTGACCCATTCTGCAAAATGGACCCATTCCCAGACAGACATAAGAGGTGCCTGTCACTGAACCTACTGCAACCACTCCTACTCCTACCCAAGATATTCTGAGTTCTCAGCTGTTGATTTGCAAGCCATGAATCTGTCTGGAAATTAATGAATCAGCTTCTGGCAATGGCACTTCCTCCCTCTGTAATTACCTTGACACATCCTTCCACAGAGATCCCCCAAACAATAGTGTGCAGGACGAGGCGTGTTATGTAGAGGACAAAATAATTTATATCCAAATAATGTCATAGAAAAGGTTATCTTTTTAAAGTAATCTTCTCAGGAAAATTCCACTGTAAAGCTGTCTCCAAACTATTGGTTCAAATTTTTCACTGCAAAGATAGAGATGAATTGTTTGATAAAAAAGTATATAACTGTCTCAAAGATATTCAAAGTTGGATTCCATAATTATCCAATTCTCATTTTTTTCTCAATTTTTCTAGAATTTCTTGAATTCAAGACCTGGCAGTATAAGATTGGAAATTGTGTACTAGAAAAATTCACATCTAAGATAAATCAGCTGGAAAGAAAGCTTGGAATCTAGAGACATTTGAACCTCATCCTCATTTCTAATCTTTCTAGTGGGCTATGACTAGCCCAGTTTTCTTCTTTTTTTCTTGATTTATCAACAATTAGCAGTATAGGAAAACTTTACAACTCCCCTTATCAGCGTTAGAAGAATCCTACATATAACACAGAGAGGTCCAAGAATACCACTATTATGTGACCAAAATTTGTTCTGCAATTGGAACATTATTTAAATTGTTTTTCTATGAAAATTCAGCTGATGATATTCTGATTATTTTGTGACAGAATACAGGACAAGTCTGGCATTTCAACCATCCAAACAGCACAAGTAAAAGCAAAGTATGACTATAATAGATGAATATTGTCCTGATTCTAAAAAATAAAAGAAAATTGACAATTTTTAAAAATTGGATTCTAGCAAGCCTGAAGACCTACTTTGAACCTTTGAGATCTGTAAGAAAGCCAAGATCTTCCAAATCCAGGATATGAAATATCTGTATGTGCATGTGTGCTAAGTCACTACAGTCATGTCCAACTCTTTGCGACCCTATGAACTGTAGCCCTCCAGGCTCCTCTGTCCATGGGATTCTTCAGGCAAGTATACTGGAGTGGGTTGCCATGCCCTCCTCCAGAGGATCTTCCTGACCCAGGGATTGGACCCACATCTCTTATATCTCCTGCATTGGCAGGAAGATTCTTTACCACTAGTGTCCCATCTGCTTATGAATGGACTAAATATAAGATCCAGTCTGGATGACAAATGCTGGAGGGTGAGGGAGCCTTCAAGAATAATTACAATGTGTTTAAATTTTGATGCTATATAAACATAGTAATACTATTTGTAATCATTCAGTAGTGGGAAATAAAAGTATATGTCACAATAACATCCAATGAGAATTTATGTAATTTTTATTTTGCTAAAATCAAAAGAAGTACAAATAAATTGTTCTTGGATCCTAGGCTTCCATAGCTTCTTCAGATAAAAGGAAAAAACGAACAAGGAAAGGACTGAATCTGTATGAAATCACTATCAATGAGTTACATAAATCATTACAAAGTCTCATGGGAAGTTCATGAACCATTTTTCACAAAAATGGAGAGAGACTGCTATCACCAAGTACATTTCTATTCTGGCTAATTCCAAACATAACTTTCCTGGGAATTAGCACTAACTCACACTAACTTGAAAGTATTTTATAAGTGGTTGCTATTCTGACCCAGTTTCATGGGGTCAGTTACATTTTAGTAATAAGATGTGAAGAAGGAGTTTGTGACTCTAGGGTACACATTGACTAAAACTTTATATTTACAGACATGTTAATCTCTTAAAGGTGTGGGTGGCAGGATTCCTCCTCCCTCTCAGGTCTTTGATGGGGTGAGAGACTCAAACTAGGGATCAATGCTCTTCCTATATTAAACCTCCACAAGGGCATCCATGGACAAATCTCAGTGATTCTGGAATCAATTTTAGTCTCTTAAATACCTGTACCTCTGTTAAATCAGAACACTCTTTGATATTAGTGTCCTTTAGGGTTAGTAATTGGATATGCATCATCATTTTTTAATAATTATCTTTCTTCTTAGAATTTCTTCCTTTTGTCTGTTATTTTCCTTTTTGGGGGAGGATCTAAGCTCTTGGTTCTGAGGGTGACCTGACATAACCTTGCTGTGTATTTGAGCTAGCATAAAGATTGTCCTAAAGAATTCCCTACAGAGACTCTCCTTTGTAGCTGATATTTCTAAAGATAAGATCAGATGAGACCCTGAGCTGATTCCTGAATCCACCCAGATATTTAACTAAGTTAACTTAATTTCCTATTCAGAGATTTGATGTCTTTATGAGCTCATTCTTAATCATCTCTTATAAGGTCAATTAACTTCACCTTTTTCTATATATGCCAGCTAGCAACATCATGTATGACCTTGACCACAACAGGCCTGGCTACATAATATAGGATTGAATATGCCCAGGTCTGGAAAAATAATTGACAGTGCATAGCCCATTGAAGCTAAAAGAGCAATGTCATTTCTGTCTGTGAGGGCAGGCACATTAAAACATAAAGGCTAATCTGTGGGCTCACAGGGCCCCACTAATCCTTGCCAACCATAAGCTGCTTTGCAAATTTTATCATGAACTTGCAAAGCTTGTTTGCAGCTCTCTAAAAATCACAGAATCGCTGAAATGTTTGGTTGGAGGACCCCATAAGGTCATTGACTAACAGAGTTCATTAACCTATCTCTAGTCACTTTTCCTTAAAGCATTTCTGACAGAGAAGATTCTCTTAGTCTCAAATTTCTCAAGGGAAAGACAGTCCATAACCTCTTTCGTAGTCCCTTCTATTAAAAGGCATTTCAAAGATAGAAATTTTTTTCTTATTGTTAACTTATACCTTTGTTTTAAAAAAAGAGCTTCTTAAAAATTAAATAAGGCAACAGACCACTGGGGTTAGAAGAAAAAAATAAATCCCAAAAAGAAAACCAATCTAAAGAAATATGTTAAACTATATCCACGATTTTTTCCTCGACTCTTATTTTAAATATTTGATGATGCTTTGTGTGATGGAGCTTTATCCATATATCCATATCCATAAAGCTCTTTGTTATTACTTCCCTATATTTCCAGGCTTACTTCCAATCACCCTCCTTTTCTTTCAATTATATAATTTCAAACCAGCCCGTACCAGTTGTATGATGATACCAAAATTTACATTTTTTTTAATTTCTCAATGTGGAAAACTAATTTTGTTCTCTAAGACACATTTTTCTTACTTTTCAAGCTTCTCTGACCTCATTTCAATCCTGTTTGCGTAAATCATCCCCAAACACAATCCTTTCTATACATATCTGGAATCAGATCAGATCAGTCGCTCAGTCGTGTCCAACTCTTTGCAACCCCAGGAATCCCAGCACGCCAGGCCTCCCTGTCCATCACCAACTCCCGGAGTTTACTCAGACTCACGTCCATCGAGTCAGTGATACCATCCAGCCATCTCATCCTCTGTCCTCCCCTTCTCCTCTTGCCCCCAATCCCTCTCAGCATCAGAGTCTTTTCCAATGAGTCAACTCTTCGCGTGAGGTGGCCAAAGTACTGGAGTTTCAGCTTTAACATCATTCCTTCCAAAAAATCCCAGGGCTGATCTCCTTCAGAATGGACTGGTTGGATCTCCTTGCAGTCCAAGGGACTCTCAAGAGTCTTCTCCAACACCACAGTTCAAAAGCATCAATTCTTTGGCGCTCAGCCCTCTTCACAGTCCAACTTTCACATCCATACATGACCCCTGGAAAAACCATAGCCTTGACTAGACGAACCTTTGTTGGCAAAGTAATGTCTCTGCTTTTGAATATGCTATCTAGGTTGGTCATAACCTTTCTTCCAAGGAGTAAGTGTCTTTTAATTTCATGGCTGCAGTCACCATCTGTAGTGATTTTGGAGCCCAGAAAATAAGGTCTGACACTGTTTCCCCATTTATTTCCAATGAAGTGGTGGGATCGGATGCCATGATCTTCGTTTTCTGAATGTTGAGCTTTAAGCCAACTTTTTCACTCTCCACTTCCACTTTCATCAAGAGGCTTTTGAGTTCCTCTTCACTTTCTGCCATAAGGGTGGTGTCATCTGCATATCTGAGGTTATTGATATTTCTCCCGGCAATCTTGATTCCACCTTGTGCTTCTTCCAGTCCAGCGTTTCTCATGACGTACTCTGCATATAAGTTAAATAAGCAGGGTGAAAATATACAGCCTTGACGTACTCCTTTTCCTATTTGGAACCAGTCTGTTGTTCCATGTCCAGTTCTAACTGTTGCTTCCTGACCTGCATACAGGTTTCTCAAGAGGCAGATCAGGTGGTCTGGTATTCCCATCTCTTTCAGAATTTTCCACAGTTTATTGTGATCCACACAGTCAAAGGCTTTGGCATAGTCAATAAAGCAGAAATAGATGTTTTTCTGGAACTCTCTTGCTTTCTTGCTGATACAGCGCATGTTGGCAATTTGGTCTCTGGTTCCTCTGCCTTTTCTAAAACCAGCTTGAACATCAGGAAGTTCACGGTTCACATATTGCTGAAGTCTGGCTTGGAGAATTTTGAACATTACTTTACTAGCGTGTGAGATGAGTGCAATTGTGCGGTAGTTTGAGCATTCTCTGGCATTGCCTGTCTTTGGGATTGGAATGAAAACTGACCTCTTCCAGTCCTGTGGCCACTGCTGAGGTTTCCAAATTTGCTGGCATATTGAGTGCAGCACTTTCACAGCATCATCTTTCAGGATTTGGAATAGCTCAACTGGAATTCCATCACCTCCATTAGCTTTGTTTGTTGTGATGCTTTCTAAGGCCCACTTGACTTCTATTCCAGGATGTCTGGCTCTAGGTCAGTGATCTGTGATAATTGTGATTATCTGGGTCGTGAAGATCTTTTTTGTACAGTTCTTCTGTGTATTCTTGCCATCTCTTCTTAATATCTTCTGCTTCTGTTAGGTCCATACCATTTCTGTCCTTTATCAAGCTCATCTTTGCATGAAACATTCCTTGGGTATCTCTGATTTTCTTGAAGAGATCCCTAGTCTTTCCCATTCTGTTGTTTTCCTCTATTTCTTTGCATTGATCGCTGAAGAAGGCTTTCTTATCTCTTCTTGCTATTCTTTGGAACTCTGCATTCAGATGTTTATATCTTTCTTTTTCTCCTTTGCTTTTCACTTCTCTTCTTTTCACAGCTATTTGTAAGGCCTCCCCAGACAGCCATTTTGCTTTTTTGCCTTTCTTTTCTATGGGAATGGTCTTGATCCCTGTCTCCTGTACAATGTCATGAACCTCATTCCATAGTTCATCAGGCACTCTATCTATCAGATCTAGGCCCTTAAATCTATTTCTCACTTCCACTGTATAATCATAAGGAATTTTATTTAGATCATACCTGAATGGTCTAGGGTTTTCCCTACTTTCTTCAATTTAAGTCTGAATTTGGCAATAAGGAGTTCATGGTCTGAGCCACAGTCAGCTCCTGGTCTTGTTTTTTTTTTTTCTTTTTTCTTTTATTTTATTTTTAAACTTTACATAATTGTATTAGTTTTGCCAAATATCAAAATGAATCCATCACAGGTATACATGTGCTCCCCATCCTGAACCCTCCTCCCTCCTCCCTCCCCATACCATCCTTCTGGGTCGTCCCAGTGCACTAGCCCCAAGCATCCAGTATCGTGCATTGAACCTGGACTGGCATCTCGTTTCATACATGATATTCTACATGTTTCAATGCCATTCTCCCAAATCTTCCCACCCTCTCCCTCTCCCACAGAGTCCATAAGACTGTTCCATACATCAGTGTCTCTTTTGCTGTCTCGTACACAGGGTTATTGTTATGCTGACTGTATAGAATTTCTCCGTCTTGGGCTGCAAATAATATAATCAATCTGATTTCAGTGTTGACCATCTGGTGATGTCCATGTATAGAGTCTTCTCTTGTGTTGTTGGAAAAGGGTGTTTGCTATGACCAGTGCATTCTCTCGGCAGACCTCTATTAGCCTTTTCCGTATTCCAAGGCCAAATTTGCCTGCTACCCCAGGTGTTTCTTGACTTCCCACTTTTGCATTCCAGACCCCTATAATGAAAAGGACATCTTTTTCAGGTGTTAGTTCTAAAAGGTCTTGTAGGTCTTCATAGAACCATTCAACTCTAGTTTCTTTCAAATTAAGAATCAGATCTTACTTTCCTTAGTACCATTAGTTGCTGGTAAGTCATTTGTCCTCATATGTGCAGAAGCTTTGTGGCCCAGTGACTCGTGACTGTACTGACCCACTTTGGATTGACAATTACACAGAACACTGAAACTTAGGATGAACTAGTCATTCCCAATAAGTTTTCAGCATCTTCATAAAATGCATTCTTCCTGAAGGTATATGAGGAGGTTTCTCAATTTTGTGCCATTTCTAACAGCGAGAGCAAATCTAGGCAGTAAAATATGTAGTCCAATATCAACTATTCAGGACAATGTCAAATATCATTACAACCATGAGGAACAACACTTAAAATCTGGGCTATGAAAGGAAGTCTGGGATATACTGTCGTATACTTATGATCTGTAATTTACCTCCTTGTTAGTAGCAAAGATGGGTTGAATAAATTGAACCCTTCACTGGCCTGGGAAGGAGGAAACAATTTTCCTTTATTTTATATTTCCTTAACCAGCACATGAAGCCTAATAGCTAAGCTTAGGGGCTTTGAATAATATAAACTTGGGATCTTAAGTTTCTCATATGTTTTAAACTGCAATTTTCTCATCTATTAAATAAGAATAATAAGATGACTGACATAGAGTTCTTGTGAGAAGTAAAATAGCTCAGGGCCTAGTCCATGATAAACTCTCAACAGATGTACACTGTCTCATCATTTTCCACTCAGAAACCCAAGGCCAAAGGTTAGAGCCCATGTGTTACACAAACTCTAGGTATAAATTAGATTGTCATCTGTTACCCCCAGGCAGATCTGGCTTAGTGAGAGCTAGTTATGTTGTTCTGTTTGTATCATTAGTCTACATCTTTCCCCGCTCCAGCTTTGCTTCCCCTGACTCTGTGACTTCTCTGCTCTACAGATTCTACCTCAAGAGCAGCTTAGAGTTCCTCCTATCTCAGCAGGAACAGGAGCAGCAATCTGCCAACCACTAGATCCTGTGGCTCTCTAGATTCCTAGCTTGGGATTAGCACAGATAACTTGATTATCGCTTAGCTAAAAGGCCTTACTTCTCATCTTGGAGCATTTAACACTCCCCAGATGTGAATATGGCAACCCACTCCAGTACTCTTGCCTGGAAAATCCCATGGACGGAAGAGCCTGGTAGGCTGCAGTCCATGGGGTCGCTGAGTCAGACACAGCTGAGCGACTTCACTTTCACTTTTCACTTTCATGCCTTGGAGAAGGAAATGGCAACCCACTCCAGTGTTCTTGCCTGGAGAATCCCAGGGACAGGGGAGCCTTGTGGGCTGCCATCTATGGGGTCACACAGAGTCGGACACAACTGAAGTAGCAGTAGCAGATGTGAATAGCACTTTCTCACAAATTTGATTTTACTTGGTATCAAAATCTTAAGACTTTTCTTTTGCAAACTAGTCTAAAGCATGGTTTAATACTTCTACTAATCAAGAACGGGAAAAAAAATGCTTAAGTACAATTGTCAAATGTACAGTTAACCCATGACTCCTGATGAAGATTCTTCCCGTAATCTGGAAGTCTTTTAAACCTGAAGCTGAGTATTTCAATATTTAGAGTGCACAAAATCTCTCTGTGTTTGTTTAAATGTATTAAACAAAAGCTTATTTACTGGCAATGTGTGTCAGGCACAGTCTTTTTTTAGTTTAGTTCTTTTAAAAATTTTTTCCTGCAGTATAGTTAATTTGCAAAGTTAGTTTCTGGTGTACAGGAAAGTGATTCAGTTATAAACATATATATTTGTGCTCAGTTGCTCAGCTGTGTCCAACTCTTTTTGACCCCCACGATCTGACTGTAGCCCACCGGGTTCCTCTGTTCATGAGATTTCCCAGGCAAGAATAACAGAGCAGGTTACCACTTCCTTCTCCAAAAGATCTTCCTGATCCAGGGATCAAACCCACATCTTCTGCATTGGCAGGCAAATTCTTTACCACTGTACCACCTAGGAAACCCAATATATACACCAATATATACATATACATACATATATATTCTTTCTCATATTCTTTTCCATCATGATTTTATTATAAGATATTGACTATAGTTATCTGTGCTATACAGTTGGATCTTGCATATCTGATTTTTACATAGTAGTTTGTATCTGCTAATATCAAACTCCCAATTTATCCCTCTCCTGCCCCACCATTTACCTTTGGTAACCATTAGTTTGTTTTCTACATCTGTGAGTCTATCATTGTTTTGTAAATAAGTTCATTTGTATCATATTTTAGATTCCACATATAAGTGATACCATATGATATTTGTCTTTCTCTGACTTACTTCTCTTAGTACGGTAATCTCTAGGTACATCTATATTGCTGCAAATGGCACTTTTTAATTCTTTTTTTAGGCTGAGTAGCATTCCATTGTGTGTATCTACCACATTATCTTTATCCAGTCACCTGTTGATGGGCATTTAGGTTGCTTCCATGTCTTGGCTACTGTAAATAGTGCTGCAATGAACATTGGGGTGCATGCATCTTTCCTGATTATGGTTTTCTCCTGATACAAGCCCAGAAGTGGGATTGCTGGATCATAAAGTAACTTTATTTTTTTTAAGAAACCTGCATACTATTTTCCATAGTGGCTGCACCAATTTACATTCCCTTTTCTCCATACCCGCTCCAGAATTTTGTATGGAATTTCTGATGATGGCCATTCTGATTGGTGTGAAGTGATACCTCACTGTAGTTTTGATTTGCATTGCTCTAATAATTAGCTATGTTGAACATCTTTTCATATGTCTGTTGACCATGTCTGTGTCTTCTTTGGAAGAATGTCTGCTGGCCTTCTGCTCATTTATTTATTTTGTTGTTGCTGTTACTGAGCTGCATGAGTTGTTGGTATGTTTTAGAAATTAAGTCCTTGTCAGTTGTATGATTTGCAAATATTTTCTTCCAGTCCATAGGTTGTCTTTTAATTTTGTTTATAGTTTCCTTTGCTGTGCAAAAGCTTAAAGTTTGATTATGTTCCAATTGTTTATTTGGGTTTTATTTTCACTGCCTTGAGAGACTGACCTAAGAAAACCTTGCTATGATTTTTTCAGAAAATGTTTTGACTATATTCTTTTCTAGGACTTTTATAGTGTCATGTCTTATATTTAAATGCTTAAAGTAATTTTGAATTTATTTTTGTGTATGGTGTCAGAAAGTGTTCTATCTTCATTAATTTACATGCAGCTGTCCATCAAGTATCTGACTACCACTTGCTGAAGAGACTGCCTTTTCTCCATTGTATATTCTTGCCTCCTTTATCAAAGATTACTTGACCATAGGTTTGTGGATTTATTTCTGGGCTTTTCCTTCTGTTCCATTGATCCATATGTCTGTTTTTGTATCAATACTACATTGTTTTGATTACTGTATCTTTGCAATATCATCTGAAGTCTGGAGGGTTTTGAAGTTCCCAGGTGGCTCAGTGGTAAAAGAATCTGCCTGCCAATACAGGAGATGCAGAAGTCACTAGTTAGATCCATGGGTCAGGAAGATACCCATGGAGAAGGAAATAGCAACCCACTCCAGTATTCTTACCTGGAGAATCCCATGGACAGGAGAGGCTGCTGGGGTCATAAAGAGTTGGACATGACTGAGCACGCACAAAGCTCACACACATCTGGAAGAGTTATGCCTTCAAGTTTATTTTTTCTCATGATTGCTTTGGTAATTCTTGGTCTTTTGGTTCCATGTCAATTTTAGGATCTGTTCCAATTCTGTGGAAATGTCATGGGTACTTTGATAAGGGTCACATTAAATCTGTAGATTGGTTTAGGTAGTATGACCATTTTAGCAATATTAATGTTTCCAATCCAAGAGCATAGTATATCTTTTCATTTCTTTGAGTCATCCTCAGCTTACTTTATCAATATTTTATAGTTCTCAATATATGTCTTTCACCTCTTTGGTCAGGTTTATTCCTAAATGTTTCTTGTGTGATTTTTGAAGGGATTTTTTGTTTGTCTGCTTCTCTTCCTGATATTTTTTAGTGAGGAGAAATGTAACAAATTTCTGTTTGTTAATCTTGTATTCTGCTGCCTTACTGAATTAATGTATCAGTTCTAATAGTTTTTGTGTGGAGTCTTAAGACTATGTTTATTTTTATGGAAGTAAACATAAATAAAATACAAGATTTCTAAGTAAATAGGTGGTTGCCTGGTTTTCACTAGAATAAACTGTTTTGCTGTTGTTTTTCAGTTTGACTTCTCTGATCAGTGACATTAGTAAAAGTAACTGGCCTACTTTCCTGATCTATAAATTCTCATGAAGTCATCAGCAATTTTTCTGACCTGCATAAGATACTCAGTATTGTGCCACTAAGTAATTTAATTCTAATCAAGATGAAGAAAAAAAAAAAAACTGACATTCAGTATTCTTATTCATTTTACTCTGAGTACATATTTCTCTGTATGTGTGTATGTAGGTGTGTGATATGTTATTTTGTTTTGTTTTTTGATAAGTATTTTTCAAATACCTAAGCTCTCTCTGGTTCCAGAAAGTGGTTTCCAAGCTGGAAACCACTGAATTGAATAATCTCACTCATAAGAAGTCAAATTGGAGAAGAAAATAGATCTAGAAAGGAGATGTAACTTGTCTTCTGATACTGAGTCATAGGCAAACCTAGTGGTAGAATCGAGGTGTCCTCATTCCTGCTCTCAAACGCCCCATTAAGCTCTAAAATTCAATGTATGCTTTTCTAGTGCTTCCTCTATTCCAACCTTTCACTCACATTGAAATCTCTAGAGGAGAACAGTTTTTAATAACATTTTACTTATAATTATTTTTAAATTGCCCTATAAAAGGCTATATGAAAATATGTCTAGTTACACACATTTTTATAATTAGTTCTAGGAAATCAGTTAGACTATTGCCTATTTTTCTTCCTACACTGTTATATTTCATCAAAGAGATTTGTACTTGTATTAATATAGCATGTTGATCTTTAAGTGTTATATAGCCTAAAAGTATACATAGTGTGTCGGAAGCCATTTCTCTCATTCAGGAATTTTAAGTAAGCAAAATGTATGTACTCCTGTTGAAATGGATTTGGTTTATTGCCCTTGCAAATGAAAATGAAAGTCACATCCAACTCCTTGCGACCCCATGGATAGTCCATGGACTTCTCCAGGCCAGAATACTCGAGTGGGTAGCCTTTCCCTTCTCCAAGGGATCTTCCCAACTAAGGGATAAAACCCAGGTCTCTCACATTGCAGGCAGATTCTTTACCATCTGAGCCACCAGGAAAGCCCAATAATAATAGCAATAATAACAATAAAATAATTCTAGAACTTGAACTGACGTAAGTCCCCAATTTTTCATTAGGAGAAACTGGAGTAGGTAGCCTGTCTCTTCGCCAGCAGATCTTCCTGACACAAGAATCGAACCAGGGTCTCCTACATTGCAGGCCGATTCTTTACCAGCTGAGTCACAAGGGAAGCCCTTATTCAATTGAAAAATAATAGCAAAGCCTCCTGAGAAATTTAAGCAATAGCAAATGCTGAAATGAAAGCTACATCAGCTCTAGAAAGTGTGAAGGAATCTTTTAACAAGTTTAATGATCAAGATGTATGATTCCAAATACGGTTCATGCTCAGAAGAGACTCTCTTCAGTACAGAGTTTGACGTGAACAGTGACTGTCTACATCACTGAGTCTCTGCTACTCTAAACAGACACATTTTCAGATGGCAACTTTTAAATTAAATGACTCAAAAGCAAAGATACATTGGAGTAATGAAATCACTATCACAGTATGATCTCATGCATATTTGCATCAGACTCACATAGGATGCTTGTTAAAATTTCAGTTGTGGAGATCCTGCTCAGACCTAATGAATCTGAATTCCAGAGGTGAAAGGCTTCAGATGGAAGGAAATAACAAGACTGCTTTTGAGATAAAGTTTCCCCAGGTGGGGAAACAGTGGAAACAGTGTCAGACTTTAGTTTTGGGGGCTCCAAAATCACTGCAGATGGTGATTGCAGCCATGAAATTAAAAGACGCTTACTCTTTGGAAGGAAAGTTATGACCAACCTAGATAGCATATTGAAAAGCAGAGACATTACTTTGCCAACAAAGGCCCATCTAGTCAAGGCTACGGTTTTTCTAGTGGTCATGTATGGATGTGAGAGTTGGACTGTGAAGAAGGCTGAGCGCCGAAGAACTGATTCTTTTGCTTCACACCCTCCAACTAGTAAAAGCATTCAGCTCTCCTCACTAGCTCTGTCAGAATCTCTGGGATCTCTCCCACCATAAGAACAATAAGAATAATAACAGCAAGTTGTGTGTTAGTTGCTCAGTTGGTCCGACTCTTTGCAATCCCAAGCACTGTAGTGTGCCAGGCTCCTCTCTCCATGGGATTCTCTAGGCAAGAATATTGGCGTGGGTTGCCATTTCCTTCACCAAGGGATCTTCCCAACTCAGGGATCGAACCCAGTTCTCCCGCATTGCAGGCAGATTCTTTACCATCTGAGCCATGAGGGACCCAATAATAATAGAAATAATAAAAACAAAATAATTCTAGAACCTGAACTGACATAAGTCCTTAATTTTTAATTAGGAGGAGAATCTAACTTGTGAATTCAAAGACTTAGTAGATCCCTATTAACTGGCGTTTGAGTCTAGGAAGTACTTACATAGTTGGAATCACTGGTGTAATTACAAGAAACATTTGGTCATGTTACTTGCAGGTGTTCAGAAAACAAGTTTCATCTTCAAGAATAGAGCACAGTTATCAGGTTAAAAATGTAAAACTCCCTCTCAGAAGCAATCATTAATTGAGTTTAGCGATAATATTGTCTTTGCATTTTGCTGATTATTTCTGAGGAAAGTCAGTTGTGTGATATGTGGTGTGTGTGTATGGTTTTTCTAGAGGGGAGTGTGGTGTGCAGTGGTTAATAAAATATCTTCCAGTTCTTTAGCTTCAAGGTAGAGACAAGCTGTCCAAATATGAATTTCATAGGTTTAGTACCTGACATAAATTAAATTGAGAGGAAGGACAAAGTTTAACAGAAATGAAAAATAAACCCCGTAACATCTGTACTGGGTTTTTTCATACAGTAACTATTCCCAATAGCATTGTCAGGATGACTTTCTAAAGAATGAATGTGGCACCTGGTGTTCTTTTGCAAGTTAAAACAGCACATCATATTTTTATTGGATTGACAGGAGACTAGTCAAATCAGTTAAAAAAAAATCACTAAATTATATAAAAAGCCATTACAAGTAAATGTATTTACTCCTGAATGCAAATAAAATATTCTGATGATTAACTGAAATTATTCTAATTTATTTGGTTTCATTTGGTTTCTAAATAGATTTGGTTTGATGTTTTAGCTTAGGGGGAAAAAACATTTAAACTTAATCTTCAAAACAAAAAATTGGGTCATCATAACTGTGTGTTTGAGAGAGACTACATGTGTGAATGTGTCTGTAAATGGGAACCTTCATGATTATTGAGATCTTTGCTGATCAGAGTGTGGTGCTTAAACATGCAGAATCAGCATCTCTTGGGAGCTTTTTAGAAATGCAGAACTTCAGGCCCCATCCTGGTCTTATAGAATCAGAATCTTCATTTTAATAAAATCCCCAGATGATTCAGATGGACATTACTGTTTTAAAAATACTGATTTAGACCATAATATAAACTGCCTCTTTATAACTGGCTTGAAAAACTATTTTAAAAGTAAGATTGGGTTTGGCTAAGGACCCCAGATGGGGAAACAGTGGAAACAGTGTCAGACTTTATTTTGGGGGGCTCCAAAATTACTGCAGATGGTGATTGCAGCCATGAAATTAAAAGACGATTACACCTTGGAAGGAAAGTTATGACCAACCTAGATAGCATATTGAAAAGCAGAGACATTACTTTGCCAACAAAGGTCCGTCTAGTCAAGGCTATGGATTTTCCAGTGGTCATGTATGGATGTGAGAGTTGGACTGTGAAGAAGGCTGAGCGCCGAAGAATTGATGCTTTTGAAGTGTGGTGTTGGAGAAGACTCTTGAGAGTCCCTTTGACTGCAAGGAGCTCCAACCAGTCCATTCTGAAGGAGATCAGCCTTGGGTGTTCTTTGGAAGGAATGATGCTAAAGCTGAAACTCCAGTACTTTGGCCATCTCATGTGAAGAGTTGACTCATTGGAAAAGACTCTGATGCTGGGAGGGATTGGGGGCAGAAGGAGAAGAGGACGACAGAGGATGAGATGGCTGGATGGCATCACCAACTCAATGGACATGAGTCTGGGTGAACTCTGGGAGTTGGTAATGGACAGGGAGGCCCAGCGTGCTGCAATTCATGGGGTCGCAAAAAGTCGGACACGACTGAGCGACTGAACTGAACTGAAGGACCCTAGACAAATGAACAAGGTATAATGCCACAACACAAGACGACTTTATAGCTATAGGAGTCTTTGAAACCATCTTATCCAACCCTTCTTTTTCATTGGTTAAGAAACTAAACACTCAAATAATGAAATGACAAGGATAAGCAACAGATAGGACACTGAAAGATGAACTCCCCAGGTCAGTAGGTGCCCAATATGCTCCTGGAGATCAGTGGAGAACTAACTCCAGAAAGAATGAAGAGATGGAGCCAAAGCAAAAACAACACCCAGTTGTGGATGTGACTGGTGATGGAAGTCCGATGCTGTAAGAGCAATACCTCACAGGAACGTGGAATAACAGGTCTTTGAATCACGGCAAACTGGAAGTGGTAAAACAGGAGATGGCAAGAGTGAACATCAACATTTTAGGAATCAGTGAACTAAAATGGACTGGAATGGGTGAATTTAACTCAGATGACCATTATATCTACTAGTGTGGCCAAGAATCCCTTAGAAGAATTGAAGTAGCCATTATATTCAACAAAAAGTGTCCAAAATGCAGTACTTAGATGCAATCTCAAAAATGACAGAATGATCTCTGTTCATGTCCAAGGCAAACCATTCAATATCACAATAACCAAAGTCTATGCCCTGACCAGTATTACTAAAGGAGCTGAAGTTGAACAGTTCTATGAAGACCTACAAGACCTAGAACTAACACCCAAAAGAGACATCCTTTTCATTATAGGGGACTGGAATGCAAAAGTAGAAAGTCAAGAAATACCTGGAGTAAAAGGCATATTTGGCATTGGAGTACAGAATGAAACAGGGCAAAGGCTAACAGAGTTTTGCCAAGAGAACGTTCTGGTCATTGCAAACACCCTCTTCCAACAACACAAGAGAAGTCTCTACACATGGACATAACCAGATGGTGAATACCAAAATCAGGTTGATTATATTCTTTGCAGTCAAAGATGGAGATGCTCTATACAGTCAGCAAAAACAAGACCAGGAGCTGACTGTGGCTCAGATCATGAACTCCTTATTACCAAATTCAGACTTTAACTGAGAAAGTGGGGAAAACCACTAGACCATTCAGGTATGACCTAAATCAAAACCCTTCCAATTATACAGTGGAAGTGACAAATAGATTCAAGGGACTAGGTCTGATAGACAGAGTGCCTGAAGAACTATGGACAGAGGTTCGTGACACTGTACAAGAGGCAGGGATCAAGAACATGCCTAAGAAAAAGAAATGCAAAAAGGCAAAATGGTTTTCTGAGAAGGCCTTACAAATAGCTGTGAAAAGAAGAGAAGTGAAAAGTAAAGAAGAAAAGGAAAGATATACCCATTTGAATGCAGAATTCCAAAGAATAGCAAGGAGAGATAAAAAAGACTTCCTCAGCGATCAGTGCAAAGAAATAAAGGAAAGCAATAGAATGGGAAAGACTAGAGATATCTTCAAGAAAATTAGAGATACCAAGGGAACATTTCATGCAAAGACGGGCTCAATAAAGGATGGAAATGGTATGGACCTAACAGAAGCAGAAGATATTAAGAAGAGATGGCAAGAATACACAGAAGAACTGTACAAAAAAGATCTTCATGACCCAGATAATCAAGATGGTGTGATCACTCACCTAGAGCCAGACATCCTGGAATGTGAAGTCAAGTGGGCCATAGGAAGCATCACTACAAACAAAGCTAGTGGAGGTGATGGAATTCCAGTTGAGCTATTTCAAATCCTAAAAGACGACGCTGTGAAAGTGCTGCACCCAATATGTCAGCAAATTTAGAAAACTCAGCAATGGCCACAGGACTGGAAAAGGTGTTTTCATTCCAATCCATGAAAGACAGTGACAGAGAATGTCCAAAGTACTGCACAATTGCACTCATCTCACACGCTAGCAAAGTAATGCTCAAAATTCTCCAAGCCAGGCTTCAACAGTATGTGAACCTTGAACCTTCAGATGTTCAAACTGGTTTTAGAAAAGGAAGAGGAACCAGAGATCAAATTGCCAACATCCATTGGATCATTGAAAAAGCAAGAGAGTTCCAGAAAAACATCTATTTCTGCTTTATTGACTATGCCAAAGCCTTTGACTGTGTGGATCACAACAAACTGTGAAAAATTCTTCAATAGATGGGAATACCAGGCCACTCGATCTGCCTCCTGAGAAATCTGTATGCAGTTCAAAAACAACAGTTAGAACTGGACATGGAACAATAGACTGGTTCCAAATAGGAAAAGGGATACATCAAGGCTGTATATTGTCACCCTGCTTATTTAACTTATATGCAGTGTACATTATGAGAAACGCTGGGCAGGATGAAGCACAAGCTGGAATCAAGATTGCCAGGAGAAATATCAATAACCTCAGCTATGCAGATGACATCACCCTTATGGCAAAAAGTGAAGAAAACCTAAAGAGCCTCTTGATGAAAGTGAAAGAGGAGAGTGAAAAAGTTGGCTTAAAGCTCAACATTCAGAAAACAATGATCATGGCATCCACTCCCATCACTTTATGGCAAATAGATGGGGAAACAGTGGAAACAGTGGCTGACTTTATTTTGGGGGCTTCCCAAATCACTGCAAATGGTGACTGCAGCCATGAAATTAAAAGACGCTTACTCCTCGGAAGGGAAGTTATGACCAACCTAGACAGCATATTGAAAAGCAGAGATATTACTTTGTCAACAAAGGTCCATCTAGTCAAGGCTATGGTTTTTCCAGTAGTCATGTATGGATGTGAGAGTTGGACTATAAAGAAAGCTGAGCCCCAAAGAATTGATGGTTTTAAACTATTATGTTGGTGAAGACTCTTGAGAGTCCCTTGGACTGCAAGGAGATCCAACCAGTCCATCCTAAAGGAGATCAGTCCTGACTGTTCTTTGAAAGGACTGATGCTGAAGCTGAAACTCCAATACTTTGGCCACTTGATGTGAAGAACTGACTCATGTGAAAAGATCCTGATGTGGGGAAAGATTGGAGGTGGGAAGGGAAGGGGACGACAGAGTATGAGATGATTGGATGGCATCACCGCCTCAATGGACAGGAGTTTGAGTAAACTCCGGGAGCTCGTGATGGACAGGGAGGCCTGGTGTGCTGCCGTCCATAGGGTCGCAAAATAGTCGGACACAACCAAGTGACTGAACTGAAGTGAACTGAACTAAACTAAGGTCATGCAGCTGTTTAATTGCAGAGCTAAATCCTTTGGCCACATATGAAAAAGATCCTGGTGCTTGGTAAGATTGAAGTCAAAAGGAGTAGGGGGTGGCAGAGGATGAGATGGTTAAATAGCATCCCTGACTCAGTGGACATGAATTTGAACAAACTCGGAAATAGTAGAGGACAGGGGTCCTAGCATGCTGCAATCCATGAGATCACAAAGAGTCTGACAGGATTTAGCAAGTGAGCAACAACAACAAAATACAAACTCAGGTGGCTTTGCTGCTGGTTCAGAGTAAGGGAAAGCAAGACTCATGTGAAAACAATATTGTAATTTGAATTGTTTTTTATAGATATTTCATGCCAGAAAAAGAAGTATCATGCCTTATCCTCACTTTTACCTCACAAAAATATACATATATGCTTATTGCTTGCTTATTTTGCTTTTTTGGTTTATCAGGTGATTGGGGCAAGCTGTCATCTCTACCTAGAAGCAGACTTTAAAGTTAAATTTCTCTTTAAAACCTGTCTTTTTCTAGATATACTCGTCTCAACCATTTTGTCTTCTATGACCGACCATTCATTTTAAAGCCAGTTGGTTCACCTGGTGACTGACAAGCTCACTAAATACACACACTACTGTGGAAAAAACAGGTTACCAGGGATCCAGGGAGAAAGGCCCTCTTCAGGGCAGGAGGGCATAGAGGGTGAGGATAATAATTTTATTTTTATTTTTAATAAAAATTTTATTTGATACTGGAGCATATTTGATTCACAATGTTGTGCTACTTTCAGGCTTACAGTAGCATGATTCAGTTACACATATATGATGGAATATTCAGTTCAGTTCAGTTGCTCAGTCATGTCCAACTCTTTGCTACCACATGAACTGCAGCATGCCAAGCCTAGCTTTCCATCACCAACTCCCAGAGTTTACTCAAATTCATGTCCATTGAGTCGGTGATGCCATCCAACCAGTTGAGCCTTTGTCATCCCCTTCTCCTCCCACCTTCAATCTTTCCCAGCATCAGGGTCTTTTCAAATGAGTCAGCTCTTCACATCAGGTGGCCAAAGTATTGGAGTTTCAGCTTCAACATCAGTCCTACGAATGAACACCCAGGACTGATTTCCTTAAGGATGGACTGCTTGGATCTCATTTGAGCATTCTTTGGCATTGCCTTTCTTTGGGATTGGAATAAAAACTGACCTTTTCCAGTCCTGTGGCCACTGCTGAGATTTCCAAATTTGTTGGCATATTGAGTGCAGCACTTTCACAGCATCATCTTTCAGGATTTGGAATAGTTCAACTGGAATTCCATCACCTCCACTAGCTTTGTTCGTAGTGATGTTCCCTAAGGCCCACTTTACTTTGCATTCCAGGATGTGGCTCTAGGTGAGTGATCACACCATTGTGATTATCTGGGTCATGAAGATCTTTTTTGTACAGTTCTTCTGTGTATTCTTGCCACCTCTTCTTAATATCTTCTGCTTCAATTAGGTAATAGATTTAAGGGACTAGATCTGATAGACAGAGTGCCTGAAGAACTATAGATTGAAGTTCATGATATTGTATAGGAAACAGGAATCAAGATCATCCTCAAGAAAAAGAAATGCAAAAAAGCAAAATGGCTGTCTGAGGAGGCCTTACAAATAGCTGTGAAAAGAAGAGAAGCTAAAAGCAAAGAAGAAAAGGAACGATATACCCATTTGAATGCAGAGTTCGAAAGAATAGCAAGGAGAGTTAAGAAAGCCTTCCTCAGCAATCAATGCAAAGAAATAGAGGAAAACAATAGAAAGGGAAAGCCTAGAAATCTCTTCAAAATGGAATATTACTTAGGCATAAAAAAGAATGAAATAATGCCATTTGCAGCAACATGGACGGACCTAGAGATTATCATACTAAGTAAAATAAGTCAGATAGAGGAAGAGAAATACCATATGATATCACTTACATGTGGGATCTAAAACAATGATACAAATAAACTTATTTACAAAACAGAAACAGACAAAGATTTAGAAAACAAACTAATGCTTACCAAAGGGGAAGTGTGGGGAGAGGGGTAAATTAGGAGTGTGGGATTAACAGAGATGGGAATACCAGACCACCTGACCTGCCTCCTGAGAAATCTGTATACAGTTCAAAAGCCACAGTTAGAACTGGCCATAGAACAACAGACTGGTTCCAAATAGTAAAAGGAGTACTCAAGGCTGTATATTGTCACCCTGCTTATTTAACTTATATGCAGATTACATCATGAGAAGTGCTGAGCTGGAGGAAGCACAAGCTGGAATCAAGACTGTTGGGAGAAATATCAATAACCTCAGATATGCAGATGACACCACCCTTATGGCAGAAAGTGAAGAAGAACTAAAGAGCCTCTTGATGAAAGTGAAAGAGGAGAGTGAAAAAGTTGGCTTAAAGTACAACATTCAGAAAACTATATCATGGCATCCAGTCCCATCACTTCATGGCAAATAGATGGGGAAACAGTGGCAGACTTTATTTTGGGGGGCTCTAAAATCACTGCAGATGGTGACTGCAGTCATGAAATTAAAAGAAGTTTGCTCCTTGGAAGAAAAGCTATAACCAACCTAGACAGCATATTAAAAGGCAGAGACATTTTTTGCCAACAGAGGATCGTCTGTTCAAGGCTATGGTTTTTCCAGTAGTCACTTATGGATGTGAGAGTTGGACTGTAAAGAAAGCTCAGCCCTGAAGAATTGATTGTTTTGAACTATGGTATTGGAGAAGACTCTTGAGAGTCCCTTGGACTGCAAGGAGATCCAACCAGTCCATCCTAAAGGAGACCAGTCCTGAGTGTTCTTTAGAAAGACTGAAACTGAAGCTGAAACTCCAATATTTTGGCCACCTGATGCGAAGAACTGTTTCATTTTAAAAGACCCTGATGCTGGGAAAGATTGAAGGCAGGAGGAGAAGGGGATGACAGAGGATGAGATGGTTGGATGGCATTACCAACTCAAAGGACATGAGTTTGGGTAAGCTCTGGGAGTTGGTAATAGACAGGGAGGCCTGACATGCTGCAGTCATGGGGTCGCAAAGAGTCGGACACAATTGAGTGACTGAACTGAACTGAACTACTATATATAAAATAGATAACCAAGAAGGACCTATTGTATATCAGAGGGAACTTGACTCCATTCTCTGTAATGACCTGTATGGGAAAAGAATCTGAAAAAGAATGGAGATATATATATCAACTAGAAGTTTCACCTTGCTGAGTCAGAGGCAAAATCTGGATAAGAGCAGATCCCTGACCACAGGGATCTCCTGTAAAGCTGCACTCAACCAAGGGAGGACTCTCCAACCCTAACAAATCATTGGGTTATTGTGCTGCTGAACAGTTTAAACTCTTGCCTGGAGAATCCCAAGGATGGGGGAGCCTGGTGGGCTGCCATCTATGGGGTCGCACAGAGTCAGATATGACTGAAGCAACTTAGCAGCAGCAGCAGCAGCAAATTATTATCTCAATCAGTTATGCCTCTTCTCTTCTGAAGTTTTATCACTGGTCAATGTAACTACCTTACCTCCTAAGAGATTAAAGTACTGGGAGTTTTAGAATCGGGAAGGAGGCAGAGGAAACAGTGGAGAGGAAAGGAGAAGGGGAAGGAGAGGAAAGGAGACTTTTCTGAGTTGAAAATGGTCAGACTGACCCCCAGGCTCAGGGATCACACTTCTCCCTTTACCCACCCTTCCTTCTTTGATGATCTCATTCAGTCCCAGGGCTTTCGCTAGTATCCTCAGGGTGAAAATGCTCCAGTTTGCATCCAACCTGGACTTCATTCCTGAACTCCATGTTTCAATGCTTCATGCTACATCTTCACTTGGTTAACTGATATCTCAAATGTAATATGTTGTAAATGGGCTTCTGATAGTCTCCTCATCTCCCTTATCTGCATCTCCAGACATGCTCCCATTCTCAGTCAAGCCATTCTCTGCCTACCAGTTTTCTTAGGCCAAAAGCACTTGAGGTTGTCCTTGATATCCCACTTTCTTTCAAACTCCATGTCCTCATTCTCACCAAAAAGATAGTCATCATCTGGCTATTTACCATTTCAGGCCAGCTGTCATGTCTCCTAACCCTGGGATGAGAAAAAGGATGACAAAGAGAAATGATAAGATAACATGAGATATGTGGGCAGGAGGAGAAGGGGAGGAAGAGGAGGAAAGCAGAGGTAAAATAGGAATAAAAGCCAGAATATTTAACCTAATTTTTCAATGTAAAGAAATATGCACATAGACAGCTAAATTATATATTTCTTTTCCTGGTGTCCTTCTAGGATTGAATTTGTTCAACTGATGTATCACCCTCTGTGCATTTTTAAATGATTTCTGAATATTACATTACTCTTTGCTGGCACTGCAGTGAATGCCCAGAAAAAAACTCATGTACAATTACAAAATTATGTAATGGGCACAGTACTGTGTAATAGTAAATGTATCGACTTCAAATAACCAGTAGTAAAAATTCTTGTATGCAACATGCATACAACACACCACAAACTATTTTCAGATGGAAATATAGGGGGCCCAAGCATACATACATGCTAAATCACTTCAGTCCTGTCCAACCCTTTATGACCCTATGAACTGTAGCCTGCCAGGCTCCTCTGTCCGTGGGATTCTCCAGGCAAGAGTAGAGTAGGTTGCCATGGGGATCTTTCCAACCCAGGGATCAAACTCACATCTCTTCCATTTCCTGCATTGGCAGATGGATTCTTTAGTACAAGCACCACCTGGTAAGCCCTGGGCCAAGCATGCCACTCTCCTACTGTGTCCTTGGGTTCCTCGGTGTGAATTCCCTTTCTATCTTACTTCAGTTAAGATAGCATCTCTTTTTCTCTTCCTCACTTTCTAGCCCTGGAAGGCAACCAGCCTAAGAGTGGCAGCTGCCTATCCAATGACTACAGCTTAAGCACCAAATGCCTGGTAATGTCAGTGATATAGAATCTGTCCCAGATTTACTAGAAGAAAATATAAAGCCTTCTCAAGGATGTTATTCATTACTTTTCTTATTTATTTGCTGTTTTGTTTTTATTTATTCATGGACCCTTTTTGCTTGTTTGTTTTACACTGGTTCTGGTTTATTAGAAAGTTTCAATGCTTTTATGTCAGTGTGAGGTTACCAATTATCACATAAAGACTGACATGTCTTAATGTATGTGTGTTTTAATGAAAAATTGACAAAAATAGTCCTTTTGAGTGTGCATGTTTGTCATGTGTACATATTATTTATTTACATTTTTATTTGATATTGGAATATAGTTGATTCAGTTATACATATATGTGTATCTATTCTTCTTCTTGGAGAGGGAAATGGCATCCCACTCCAGTATTCTTCCCTGGAAAATACTATGGACAGAGGAGACTGGTGGGCTACAGTCCATGTGGTCAGATACGACTTAGTGAATAAACCACCACATTCTTCAGAATCTCTTCCCATATAGATTATTACAGAATACTGAGTAGAGTTCCCTGTGCTATACAGTAGGTCCTTAGCTTCTTTTTTTAATCTTTAATTTAATTTTTATTTTATATTGGAATGTATTTGACTTACATTCTGTTAGTATTAGTTTCAGGTGTACAGCAATACAATTCAGTTATTCATTTACATATATGGTCGCAAAGAGTCGGACACGACTGAGCAACTGAACTGAACTGAACTCTTATTCTCCAGGATGTACATGGTTCATTCTTTTCTCCAGAATTTGGATTACAATGTAGTTTTAAGAATTAAGCTTCATAATATAAATAAAAATATATGAGTATGAAGAACTTCTGGTTCTAAGAATGTGAAAGGAAAAGTCAGAAATGTCCCACAAAACAACCCATACATGTGCAATAAAATAGTGCTGTTCAGTCACTAAGTCATGTCCGATTCTGTGACCCCATGGACTGCAACATGACAGGCTTCCCCATCCTTCCCTATCTCACAGAGTGTGCTCAGATTCATGTCCTTTGAGTCAGTGAGGCTATCTAACCAACTCATCCTCTGCCACCCCTTTCTCCTCCTGCCCTCAATCTTTCCCACCATCAGGGTCTTTTCCAGTAAGTCGACTCTTCACATCATGTGGCAAAGTATTGAAGCTTCAGCATCAGTCTTTCCAGTGAATATTCAGGATTAATTTTCTTTAGGATTGACTTGCTTGATCTCCTTGCTGTCCAAGGGACTCAGAATGGCTGCTATCCAAAAGTCTACAAGCAGGAGAGGTTGTGGAGAAAAGGGAACTCTCTTACACTGTTGGTGGGAATGCAAACTAGTACAGCCACTATGGAGAACAGTGTGGAGATTCCTTAAAAAACTGGAAATAGAACTGCCTTATGTCTCAGAAATCCCACTACTGGGCATACACACCAAGGAAACCAGAATTGAAAGAGACACGGGTACCCAATGTTCGTCATAGCACTGTTTGTAATAGCCAGGACATGGAAGCAACCTAGATGTCTGTCAGCAGATGAATGGATAAGAAAACTGTGGTACATATACACAATGGAGTATTACTCATCCATTAAAAAGAATACATTTGAATCAATTCTAATGAGGTGAATGAAACTGGAGCCTATTATACAGAGTGAAGTAAGCCAGAAAGAAAAACACCAACACAGTATACTAACGCATACATATTGAATTTAGAAAGATGGTAACGATAACCCTGTATGTGAGACAGCAAAAGAGACACAGATGTATAGTACAGTCTTTTGGACTCTGTGGGAGAGGGAGAGGGTGGGATGATTTGGGAGAATGGCATTGAAACATGTATAATATCATATGTGAAATGAATTGCTAGTCCAGGTTCGATGCAGGATACAGGATGCTTGGGGCTGGTGCACTGGGATGACCCAGAGGGATAGTATGGGGAGGGAGGTGGGGGAGGTTCAGGATGGGGAAGATGTGTACACCCGTGGCGGATTCATGTTGATTATGGCAAAACCAATACAATATTGTAAAGTAATTAGCTTCCAGTTAAAATAAATAAATTTATATTAAAAAAAAAAAGTCGTCTCCAGTGTCACAATTTGAAAGCATCAATTCTTTGGTGTTCAGCCTTCTTTATGATCCAACTCTCACATCCATTTATGATACTGAAAAAACCATACATACTGGAAAAACCATAGCTTTGACCATACAGACCTTTGTCAGCAAAGTGATGACCCTGCGATAAAATATGGGCAACATTCTTTTATATGCATACTGAATTTGTAAGAAAGAAAAAAAATCCCACACAATGAGAAATGCAGGGCCATCTAATACTAAAACAGTGGACTAATGAGCTGAAGCTGCACTGCCTGAGGGAGGCTGTGGTCTAATAGCACTTTGCTCTGACAGCCACATGTGGGGAGCAGAGGAGGCCTTGGGCCCCACATGAAATGAAGAATTGGAAATGAGGTTCCTGAATTATGTCTGGATTCATTTCTGTCTGGCCATTTTGGAGAATAGGAATCTAGGAGAAGTTGCCTATCTCTAACAGGGCTTAGAATAAGGAAAATATCTTTTAAGATACTGTAAGCTGAGGCCTGTGCCTCATGCTTATATAAACACATGTACACACTCACACACAGAAAGGGAAAGACAAGAAGGACAGAAGTTTAGCGGGATCTGCTTTTTTTTAATGTCATAAAACTTGTGTTAGTTAAAGAGGCAGGTAAGGACCTTCTTGAGCAAAAGAATTTGTATGCAAAGCCTCTGTCACTGGCAGCAGCTGGGCATTTTAGGGGAATCAAATGAGGTCCAGTGGAGACAGGTGAGGAACCAAGAGAGAGACGAGAACTGTAGAAACTAGAGGTAGACAGAGTGTGAGATCATGCATGCAAACAACTACAAATTATCAGATTGAACAAAACTTGAGAACTGACACATTTGTCTATTGCTAAATGCTTAAAATTAATGAGTTACTGTAATTTGCCAAGTGAAAAACTGTCTCACTAATATTTTAGACACAGCTATGGCAAAGGACTACATTTATATCAGTGACATTACTTGAACTCAAACACCAAATTTTAGAGCCAGGACTAATACTATTGATAGTTCCTGGGGAATTTTCTAGACTTAATGATGCCTTGAACCGACTGGGTACTGTGGTAAGTAGATTGCCTCCCCTAAATATGTCCATTTCTTAATCCCCCAAGCCTGTGAGTGTTAATTTACAAAGCAGATGAAATTTTGCAGATGTAATTAAGTATCTTGACATGGGAATATTATTCTAGATGATCCAGGTGGATCCAATGTGACCACAAATGTATGTAAGAAGGAGGCATGAGGGTCAGTGTCTCAGAGGGAGATGTGACCAAGGAAGTAGAGACTGGAGTGATGCTATCACAAACATAATGCAAACAGACTCTAGGAGCTGCAAAAATTGAAGACCTGAGTCTCCCTTAGAAGTTCCAGAAAGAATGCAGTCCTGCTGACCCACCTGAGACTGCTGACCTCAGGAACTATAAGACAATCCATTTGTATTGTTTTAAGGCACTGAATTTGTGAAAATTTGTCCCAACAGCCATTGGAAACTAATGTAGGTACCTACACAATGTGAATGAGGGGATAAGAGTAAAGTAATTGCAAAGATTTTTTTATTTGTACTTCATTCCTTTTTAGTCACTTATTTTTAACTTTTTATTTTGTATTGGGTTATAGCCAATTAACAATGTTGTGAGAGTTTCAGTTGAACAGAAAAAGGACTCAGCCATACATATACATGTATCCATTCTCCCCCAAATTCCCCTCTCATCCAGGCTGCCATATAACATTGAGCAGATTTGCCTGTGGAAAATAGTAGCTCCTTGTTCTTTATCCATTTTAAATATAGCAGAGGGTACATGACCATCCCAGAAAATTTTTAATAAATAATATTGATAAAGACACATGCAATCCACAATTTCTACAATTCAACAATAGAACTGTTCTATCTTATACAGTAGTCACTAGAGGAATGTGGCTACTGAACGTTTAAAATGTTACTAGTCCTGATCAAGATGGGCTAAAAGTGTAAAATACACAATGGATTTTTAAAACTTTACTCTGAAAACATGATGTAGAGTATCTCATTATTAATTTTGTATTGATTATATGCTGAAATGATAATATTTTGAATAGATCAAGTGAAATAAAATATGTTGATAAATGGATTTCAGCAGTTTCTTTTTACTTTTTTTAATGTGACCTCTATAACATTTAAATGGGCTTCTCTGATGGCTCAGATGTTAAAGAATCTGCCTGCAATGCAGGAGGCATAGGTTTGGATCTGGAATATCCCCTGGAGAAGGGAATGGTAACCTCCTCTGATGTTCTTGCCTGGAGAATCCCATGGACAGAGGAGCCTGGTGGGCTACAGTTCCTGGGATCGCAAAGAGGCAGACATGACTGAGTGAGCATGCACACACAGACTTCACAAATGTTGTTAAACAAATGAGTTCGTGTATAATATATGAATATGTGCTACTGCAGGGTGAACATGAGTGTTTTTCACATTTATTCAAACCACCAAAGTGAAGTTTAAGTGTTTTCTCTGACAATTTTTAAGTCTAATGTTCTTTGAAATTTTGTTATAAACCATGGTTTTTCAATCTCATCTTTTGTTTTGCATCTCTGGATATGGCATTATTTACCTCTTTCCCAAGCTAAACAAACTTTCCTTGGATTAGAATAATATATCTGAAAGGATGAAGAATGATTTTGCTCATCTTGGCAAACACTTTAATACTGCTCTCTGTTGCATATATGGCAAGAAAATAAATTGGACACTAATGAAAATCAATAAAATAAATCTGTTCACTGAATAATAAATATATTAATAGATATGAATTTTAACAAGTCCCTTACATTTCCAAGCTTTGAAACCTCCTCCAGTTGAAATGTTTTTTAAAATGTATTTCATAATTACTTAAAAACTTACTATAATCAGCCTAACTTATTCTTGCTTCTTAGTAAATTCTGTTTTTTACTTAATTAGGTAAGATATAAATGCTCCCTGCTTGAAAAAACAAACAAACAAAATGCTATATTTTGGTGACAATGTTGTATAACTATATAGTTGTTGAGTATGTATCATAAAGAAGAAATGAATAATATTAAAGGTGGCATAGAAATTATGATTGCAAACAAATCATAGGTATAACCTTGAATAAATGAAAGGTGGATTTGAAAGTCACTTCCCTGGCAGCCCATTTGTCGATTAAATTTATCTCATCTGTGAAAGTCTGGCACCACAATTATCATTATTCATGTAATGTACAAAGATTCATTCTAAGTACCACGTCTGTCTCCTCTGCATTTATTCCAAATGCATTTAAAGGACAATTGTTCTTAAAGGATAACTTAAAAATCAGCTTTCAAGTTCTATTTTCATTTGTAAAATCAAATTAAAATCTAAAGATCTTTTGTTCACAAAGTAAGTCCAGCGAAGATGATTGCAGCATATTTAAAATGTCTAAGTCTTAATTGAAATTATTATAAAATTTGGTCCTCTTGAATGACAAGAAAATTCACTTTCTTCTTTATTAAAGTCCCCAGTAATGGAAAGAACTGAAATTATGTGCTTTCTAATTATAACACAATGTAAAGTATACAACTTCATTAATGAAATCATCTTGCCAAAACAGAATTAAGACATTAGACCTAACTTTCAGTTTACTGAAAATGCAGGAGATATAAAAACAAGTTAATGACATAAGAAAAAAACCATGAGAGACTTCATTGGCAGTCCAGTGAAAAGACTGATTCCACTGCAGGTGCAGTGAGTTTATCCCTAGTTGGGGCACTAAGATCCTGCACGCTATACAGCACAGTGAAAAAAAAAATTAGACAAATATGAAACAGCAGGTAAGATGTTACAGAAAACTGGTCTGGTGATGTAGAAGAGTCAATGCCATGGCAAAAATATGATTTCTTCTTCGTTAAAAGATGTAATAATCAAGTATAGTGTTTGAACCTTAAGTATATTCTAATTTGTAAAAAGAAAATGTAATAAGTGTTGTATTTGAGGTAAACAGGAAAATTTGCATATAGTCTTGATAATAAATAGTTACCAATTATTTGAGGAAATATCCAGTTTCTTAGGTATGACATTGATATTGTGATTTTTTAGTGGAATGCCATTCCAATAAGAAAAATTCATATTGAAGTACTTAGGGATGAATTATCAATGTATGTAACAATTTTTCTTTATATTGAAATTTTTTTATAATTAAAAAGTTGAGGAAATGAACTTAAAATAGTTTCTGACAATTCCTAAATGTATGTTTTAAGTTCCAGATTGTTTGCTGAGTATTAGATGAATATTGTCAACTTTTCAAAATCTTGATTTAGATTTCAAAGCATGCATGCTAAGTCACTTCAGTCAAGTTCTGACTCTTTGAAACCCCATGGACTATAGCCTGCCAGGCTCCTCTGTCCATGGGGTTGTCCAGGCAAGACTACTGGAGTGCCATTCCCTCCTCCAGGGGATCTTCCTGACTCAGGGATCAAATGCGTGTATCTTAATGTCTCTTGCATTGGCATACAGGTTCTTTGCCACCTGGGAAGCTCTAGATATCAAAGAGGCATCTCCAATTTTCCATTACCAAACACGAGTTTGTGATCTTTCAGTGTGAAACATTTCTATCTGTGGTCTTCCTCGTCTCAGATGATAGAAATTTACCTTTTTAGTTGCTTTATGCTAAAAATCTTTTTTTTTAAAAAACATTCTTTACACCATTTCTTCTCTCATTTCGTATAAATATGTCAGGAAATCCTGCTGACTCTAAAATCAAAATATATTCAGAATCTGAGTACTTCTCATCACCTCCACTGCCACTCTTTTGTCCAAGTCATTATCTTAAGTTCTTGCTCAAATTCTTTCCCTGTCTCCCTAACTGCCCTGTTGCCATCCTTGCCAATTGCAGCCTGTTCTTAACCAGCATCTAGAGTGACTCATGTCAGGGTTCAGTGCTCTTAGGCCAGGAGCGAAGTTCTGCCATCTTTTACATAACACCTTCATAGCAGTTTGGGGTTTTGCTATTTCATAAATGGCAACCCACTCCAGTATTCTTGCCTGGAGAATCCCAGGAACAGAGGAGCCTGGTGGGCTGCCGTCTATGGGGTCGCACAGAGTCGGACACGACTGAAGCAACTTAGCAGCAGCAGCAGCAGCCAATTATGAGGAGACCAAGTCCAGCAAAAGCACCTTTAAGGAGAAAACCTGAAAGCTTCATACATCAATGTCTCTTATGGGCTCTTGGGCAAATTTGGCCACAGGATCACATTTAGCAGTAAAAGAGACTAGGAACCATAGTCTTCTGTTGAATGATAATGAGTCTAGCAAAGTCAGAGTATCTGTTACTAAAGAAATCATGGGAAAATACATATTAGGGGCTTTCAGAATTTCCCTCAGTTAACTATTCTGTTTACCTAAGTATCTTTGAATTCACTGCATCCAGACCAAAATCCTGGATTTTGTAACGGGCATTTCTCTTCATCATATCCAGATTTGGCTCTTCAAAATCAATCTGTTGACTAACTGACAAGCTAGTTCTCTCTCTTCTAATATATACTGATAACATAGGAACAGCTATAACCATAATAAAATGAGCATATCGAAAAAGGAAAGAATGGGAAACAGAGTAGTCAGTGTTTCATAGCAGTTATCAAAGCTCAATGGACAGAAATCACACAAAATTTCCTCCCCAGGCTGTGGGGTAGATAACTTGGTTCATCTGTCTGGCTCCCCCTAGTTTCTGCCTTTGGGGACTACCTCCTTTATCCACTGCTTACCACAGTCCCTGCTTCAAAATATCTTTTTCCTTTATCTTATGTGAGTAACTCTGAGGTAGGATGAGTGGAGCGTGTTCCCTCTTTGGGGACTAGGCAGCTTCCACAACCCACTTTCTGCCAGTGAAAGTTTGTGGGCTCTAGTGCTGCTCTAGGGATCAAACATAAGGTCTGTTATAAGAAGGGTAAATGGTTTCATTGACAGTACATATTTTCAAGGGTTTGCTGCTGCTGCTGCTGCTAAGTTGCTTCAGTCATGTCCAACTCTGTATGATCCCATAGACAGCAGCCCACCAGGCTCCCCCATCCCTTGGGGTTCTCCAGGCAAGAACACTGAGTGGGTTGCCATTTCCTTCTCCAATGCATGAAAGCGAAAAGTGAAAGTGAAGTCACTCAGTCGTGTCCCACTCTTAGCGACCCCATAGACGGCAACCCACCAGGCTCCTCCGTCCATGGGATTTTCCAGGCAAGAGTACTGGAGTGGGTTGCCATTGCCCTCTCCAATTCAAGGGTTTAGTACATGTGAAAGTTAGCACACCCAAATATCTCAATAAACCATTATTATAATGAAGTGGAAGTGTTAGTCGCTCAGTCATGTCTGACTCTTTGTGACCTCATGGAGTGTAGCCCTCCAGGCTCCTCTGTCCATGGAATACTCCAGGCAAGAATACTGGAGTGGGTTGCCATTCCCTTCTCCAGAGGATCTTCCCAATCCAGGCATTGAACCCAAGTCTCCTGCATTGCAGGCAGATTCTTTAATATCCTTCCTTTATTTACTGGCTTATAAGTTAGGCCTATATCTTTTAAGTCAAAAATTTTAAACGGCCTCATGAAGGAAACTGAAATAACGGAAACAATAGATGTCTTTGACCTGATCTTTATATCTGGGCAACTCTAGGTATCGTGTTACCTTTTGCTGTTTGAGGCACAGATAGTTGTATTTTTTAACTTTGAAAGATCCTGAATCTCTGGACTTTCCATCACTTTAACTTTTTAGCTGAAAAGAGCATCTCCCTCTGTACGCTCCTATGAGAACCATCTCTTCATGAAACAAGGCCAATTCTGGTTGGTGTCCATTAACTTCTTGTAGTTACCTCCAGCACAGGTAAGTACCAAATCTGTGGCCAAGATGGCAGAGTAGTAAGACTCTGAGCTCACTTCCTCCCATGAATACACCAAGACCACAGCTATTAACAGAGCAAATATTGATGAGAAAGATTGAAGACTAGCAGAAAAGGTCACCTATAACTAAAGATATAAAGAAGGAGTAAAAAAAAAAAAAGGATCAGGGAAGTGAGGAGATAAGATTCATACCCCGGGTGCGTGACCCGCAATGGAAGAATAATTATAATTACAGAGGTTTTCTCCAAGAAGCAAGGGGTCTGATCCCTGAATCAGTTCCCCATCCCTGCACTGGAAAGACAAGCCTCCAGAACATTTGGTTTTCAAGGCCAGCGGAGCTTACTTTCAGAAGAGTCAGAGGGCTGTGGGAAATAGAGACTCACTCTTAAAAGATGCACACAAACTCACACGTTCCAGGACCCAAGGCAGTGGCAATAATCTGAAAAGAGCTGGAGTCAGACATACCAACTGATCTTAGAGAGCCTCCCAGAGAAGCAGGAGGCAACTGGGGCTCACCCTGGGGCCATAAGCACTGGCAGCAGCCATCTGGGGGAGCACATTCTACCACTAAGACACTGGTGCTGGCAAGGGACATTTTGGAATCCTCCCTCTAGCTTTTTAGGGCCAAGACGCAGAACTGCACACCAGCCTGTGAGTGCCACTACTAGAATGCCTCAAGCCAAGCAACCCCACCCACCAGCAGCCTGGGGGCCCACTGAACCCACAGCCACCCAGGACCCAGCCCGTCCCCCAGAGGGCTCAGGACCCAGCCACTACACCAGTACACTGGCACTAGCTCTGGAGTCCGCTGGGTCCCATGCCTGCCCACCCACGGGAGGAGACTTAGCCCCAGGAACACAACAGGCCCTCACGCTGCTGTATCAGGACCTATATGATACAGCAATTTCCCTCCTGGATACTTCTATTTTCCCTTCGGAAGAAAATAGAAAACATTAGCAAGAAAAGATGTATGTATCTCAATATTAATTGCAGCATTATTTATAATGGCCAAGATATGGAAGCTGACTAAGTGCCCATCATTAGGTGAACAGATAAAGAAGAGGTGGTATATAAGTAGGTATATATATTACATAGCTATATTACTTAACCATAAAAAAGAATTAAAGCGTGCCATTTGCAACAACATGGATGGATCTACTTTACTCAGTGAAATACGTCAGACAGAGAAAGATGAAGACTGTATGATTTCATTTGTATGTGAATCTAAAGAGCAAATAGACAACCATGCAAAACATAAACAGAGTTATAGATACAGAGAACAAACAAGTGGTCGCCAGAAGGGGAGGAGATGGAGGAGAATAAAAATACATAAGGGAGATTAAGAGATACAAACTTCCAGCTGCAAAATAAATGAGTCTCAGGTATGAAATGCATAGTTTGGGGAGAACAGTCAATACCAATACAATATCTTAGTATGGTGACAGGTCATAACTAGACTTAACAGTGATGATCATCTTGAATTGTATAGAACCATTGAATCACCATGTTGCAGATCAGTTATACTTCAAAAACATGCAAAGGACTAAACATACAAACTCGTTAAAAGAGAGAGAGAGAGAGAGAAGGTTTGTGGTTGTTGAAAGTGGGGAGTGGGGAAGGGAGAATTGAATGAAGGCAGTCAAAATGTACAAACTTCCAGTTATAAGATAAATAAGCATTAGGGATGTAATTTATAGCACGATGAATATAACTAACACTGCTCTGTTGTTATCACTGAAAGTTGTTAAGAGAGTAAATCTTCAATTTTCATCACAAGAAAAAAAATTTTTTCAATTCTTTAAATCTTATATGAGATGACGGTTGTTCACTAAACTCATTGTGCTAATGAATTCATGATGTTTGTAAAGCAAATCATTATACTGTATACTTACAAAGTGCTGTAAGTTAATTATATCTCAGTAAAACTGAAAAAGGAAATACAAATTAATTCAACACCAACATATCATGTTATACCAATTAAGTTAGCAAACTAAGTCCCCATCAATAGGTGAATGGATAGGAAGATGTGGAATATATATAGACACATAGATATATTACTCAGCCATAAAATGAACTAAAGCTTGAATTTGCAACAACATGGATGACTCTAGAGGGTGTTATACTTAGTGAAATAAGTCAGACAGAGAAGACAAAGATTGTATGATTCCATTTATATGTAGAATTTCAAAAAAAATATTCTAGTACTGATTGCTGGTCTAAATTAAAGTGAAAATTGTAATACTTATTCATTATTGTTGACAGTGCAACTTGGTATGATTTAGGACTGGATTGTGGAAACATGACTCAAGAACTGTAAAAGGGTCAATAGAGCAATTGCACTACTGAGAATGTTACTTAAACTGAAATATGGGGAAAAGCTACATATGCAAAGATGTTTATTGCATCATTATTTGCAAATAATTGAAATCACTCAGTGAGGATGCTGCTAAGTTAAGTACAATTACTCTATGGAATATAAAATATTAAAATGATAATTTTGAAGGTTATGTAGCAATATAGACAATGCTTGTCCTGAGTTCAATAAAACAACAACAAAAAGGCATAAGTAGCAGCCAACACACAGACTCATTCTGAATTTTGCCATTAATTTCCTCAGAGCTGTCACCTCAGGACACAGGATCTGCCTTCCAAGTTGTGGCAACAACAGTTTTACCAGCCATTTCACTACAGCATAATGGCATTCTCCAGTTCCCAACTCACAATATTTGTGAATTTTCCATCTGCCACTTAGTGCATTTCACATGTAATCAGAGTTTTCATAATAAGAGCCCACTTCCAGGGCTTTTTTTTTTTTTAAGGATTTCTGAACAATTAGAGCTCTAGAAAGATATCCCAAAGCACATTGGCTTTTTACAAGAAAAATGTTTTGTCTCTAATATAAAGGTTTAGAAGTGAGCAAGCCAAGACTGGTAGGGAAGGTTCCAAATATGCTCTAAGTCATTACCATTATCCAGCTACCACTGGATAGTGGTAGAAAGCAGAGCTTAAAACAAACTTCTTAAAGGAGATATCCAGGAAGTTGTATATATTAATTCCATTTGTGAATCACAAGTACAAACTTAGTCACATCGGGATACCTAATTGAGACAACAACAACAAACCAGAAATAGGGTACTCACGTCCTCACCTAAAACTTCAGTGTTCCATTATCAGAAGAGGTAATAGGTATTGATCTTTACCACCATCACCTTTGCGCCCATTACTCTACTGAACACTAAAGGTATAATAGACAAAAACTGAGCAAGATATAACCCCTAGTATTACAGAATGACTGGATTTTAGGGGCGCCACCTCTAGATTCTATTCAAAATTGTATGAAACATTAGCTCTCATGTAAGATCACTGCTAACTTTGAAAAAAAAAAGATGGATAAAAGACACATTCCTGTGAATAAAGGGAGAAGTCAGTCTTGCGGAAAAAATGGAGAGAAATAAAAGAGTCCTAGAAAAGAGGCATGAGAGGCTGGAAAAGAAGAAGCATTTGCTTGAGGATAAAATGACAAGCGAAAAAACATATCTCAATAAAAAGGTAAATTTGAGAAGGGATAATTACTATCGCTGTATAAGATGTAACACACACAGGGTTAGTATACTTCCAAAGAGGGTGATTGGAAATAGGGGCGCTAGTGGAGACTTTATTTACACCTAAGTACATTTGTAACGACAAAGGTAACGACATTTTTTCAGACCAAATCTCCCTTTCAGGGTCCAGGCACACAATACTATACCTAAGAGTAACTGTTAATGGCTCCCAAATGTATCTGTGTCCAGACTGTCCTCACGCTGCTGATATCAAATTTATAAGCTCTCCCTAGGGGCTGTCCACTTTGAATAACTAGTGGGCTCAGCATAAAAGCCAGATTCTTTGCCTAAAATTTGGGGTGACATTTAAAGCCATCACAGTTCTAGAGACCGCCACTTCATTCCATGAGTGGGCTGGGATCTCCATTTTTATTACATCACAGCTTAAATTCTTCCTTTGACCAAATAATACTTCTCTCACTCCCATATGAGTGGCTCTCCTGATCTGACCAACTCATTTTGGAAAGTAGAATTTCTCTCAAAGATTACGTAGTTCTGAAAATGGGTGAGCTTCACAGGTAACAATGTAGTAATACTTTCCTTTAAGGATCTCACACTGTTCCATTGCTTAACAGATTTTCAAGGCCACAGCTCACCAAGAAATTAGTGTCTGGCAGTAACCGCCAGACATCATATTGCAAGTTTTTGTAGAATTCTCAGCACTGGTCCAACAACTTAGCATGGCAACCATCTAAATTTCCCAGTTGACAGATGAAGAAGTTTAACTCATCTGTGTGATGACACTCGCTCTCTCCTGAGAGAGCAAGGTCATGTCTATGTCATTGTCATGTTCTCAGCTTCTGTTCAGTGCCTTGAATATGATATTGCTTGGAAAGCATTTATAGAACTTAGAAAAGCTGGGGAGAGAAAAGGCAAAAAAAAAAAAACAAAAATTGGGAGCCATTCCGGATTCCTCCTTTAAAGTTACTTCCACTATCAAGTTAGTCATTAACATTCTAAATTCTAAGGCCTGCATGTCCTTATGATTTATATTTTCCTTTTCCTTTACTTTGTTATTGCTTAAGTAAAGGCCCTCATCATTTTATAGCTTCCACTATGAACTTCTTGATGTTCAAGCTGGTTTTAGAAAAGGCAGAGGAACCAGAGATCAAATTGCCAACATCCACTGGATCATCGAAAAAGCAAGAGAGTTCCAGAAAAAAACATCTATTTTTGCTTTATTGACTATGCCAAAGCCTTTGACTGTGTGGATCACAAGAAACTGTGGAAAATCCTGAAAGAGATGGGAATACCAGACCACCTGACCTGCCTCTTGAGAAATCTGTATGCGGGTCAGGAAGCAACAGTTAGAACTGGACATGGAACAACAGACTGGTTCCAAATAGGAAAAGGAGTACATCAAGGCTGTATATTGTCACCCTGCTTATTTAACTTATATGCAGAGTACATCATGAGAAATGCTGGGCTGGAAGAAACACAAGGTGGAATCAAGATTGCCGGGAGAAATATCAATAACCTCAGATATGCAGATGACACCACCCTTATGGCAGAAAGTGAAGAGGAACTCAAAAGCCTCTTGATGAAAGTGAAAGTGGAGAGTGAAAAAGTTGGCTTAAAGCTCAACATTCAGAAACGAAGATCATGGCATCTGGTCCCATCACTTCATGGGAAATAGATGGGGAAACAGTGGAGACTGCAAGGAGATCCAACCAGTCCATTCTAAAGGAGATCAGCCCTGGGATTTCTTTGGAAGGAATGATGCTGAAGCTGAAACTCCAGTACTTTGGCCAACTCATGCGAAGAGTTGACTCACTGGGAAAGACTCTGATGCTGGGAGGGATTGGGGGCAGGAGGAGAAGGGGACGACAGAGGATGAGATGGCTGGATGGCATCAATGACTCGATGGACGTGAGTCTGAGTGAACTCTGGGAGTTGGTGATGGACAGGGAGGCCTGGTGTTCTGCGATTTATGGGGTTGCAAAGAGTCGGACACAACTGAGCAACTGAACTCACTGAAGATGACACCACCCTTATGGCAGAAAGTGAAGAGGAAATATAAAGCCTCTTGATGAAAGTGAAAGAGGAGAGTGAAAAGGTTGGCTTAAAGCTCAATATTCAGAAAACTAAGATCATGGCACTGGTCCCATCACTTCATGGCAAATAGATGGGGAAACAGTGGAAACAGTGGCAGACTTTATTTTGGGGGGCTCCAAAATCACTTCAGATGGTGACTGCAGTCATGAAATTAAAAGACACTTACTCCTTGGAAGGAAAGTTATGACCAACCTAGATAGCATATTGAAAAGCAGAAACATTACTTTGCCAACAAAGGTCCATCTAGTCAAGGCTATGGTTTTTCCAGTAGTCATGTATGGATGTGAGAGTTGGACTGTGAAGAAAGCTGAGAGCCGAAGAATTGATGCTTTTGAACCGTGGTGTTGGAGAAGACTCTTGAGAGTCCCTTGGACTGCAAGGAGATCCATCTAGTCCATTCTGAAGGAGATCAGCCCTGGGATTTCTTTGGAAGGAATGATGCTGAAGCAGAAACTCCAGTACTTTGGCCATCTCAGCAAAGAGTTGATTCATTGGAAAAGACTCTGATGCTGGGAGGGATTGGGGGCAGGAGGAGAAGGGGACGATAGAGGATGAGATGGCTGGATGGCATCATTGACTCGATGGACGTGAGTCTGAGTGAACTCTGGGAGTTGGTGATGGACAGGGAGGCCTGGTGTGCTGCGATTCATGGGGTTGCAAAGAGTTGGACACGACTGAGCAACTGAACTGAACTGAACTGAGTCATTTATGTAATTCATTCTGCACATAACTGAAAAGATCACTCTAAAATAAATAAACAAGAGCAAAGATATCAGTAAGAAGTTTTCATGTTATTTCTATTTTGTAAGCTTTCTATGAAGATAAATTCCTTGCCCAAATGTCAAACCATTTTATACGGGGAACTTTCCCTGCTCCCCACACAATCTGCTGCCCCGTCCTCTTGTGCACCTGGCCTGGAGTCAGGCCAGCTACCTTCCTCCCAAATGTGTCCTTCCCACTGCAGTATGTCTCTCCTTTGCTAGGAATCTCCCTTCTTTCATTTTTCACTTACTTAATTTAAAATACCACCTCATCATCCTTAGATTAAACTATCACATCTTTTAAGGAACATTCTCTATTTTTTTTTCCTTTGCCATTCAGTGTTTGAAAATGTCTTCCATGACTCCAGCTGCCTGAAAAATTAGAAAATGTGTTTCCTAGTCCAAGAAGGAGGAATCCTATAAAATTTGGAGAATGATAAAGAAAAGAGGAAACCTTCCAGTTGAGGTAAAGCACTCTCATTTATGGTAAGACATGAGAAATGAATATTAAGTTAACCCCTAGAGGGAACTTAGAGACTTTAGAATAAAATGTAAACACATACATTACAGGAAAAAGTACTTGGTGTAGTACAGACATAATGGGCTTCAAAATACTTTCCAGATCTCGCTCTCTTTATGTCAGTTCTCATTATTCACAGTAGTTATGCTCTATAAAGTTGGAGCAAACACTGATTTAGCAAATACTGAAGCCTTGCTCTGAGGGGAAATAGAAAGTTAAGTTCTTGCAAGGCCAGGTCACAGTTTTGTCAGCCAATCAATACATAACCTTATTTTGCATGTGGTTTTAAAGACAACTTGTTTAACATAAATTGTTGCTTCAATAACTATAGAACTATAGTTCTATAACTATAGCTTGTATCTGAATTAAGCTTATCTTTAGTGAAGCTTATCTAAACACCTAAGGCACATTTGCAGCTGTCTTGCATTTTGGAACACTAGACAACGCTTCAGCTCTACACTGGGGGGACTATTTTACAGTGAAATCATCAACAAAAAAGCACAAAATGGGAAAGATGTGGCATTACACTGATGGAGGAAAGGATACTTCTTTACTGCATGATAGATGAAACAAGAATGTAGAGCGTAGCTTTGTTTTAACCTCCAGGTGGTAATCTGTTGGGCAGCTCAAACTTTGGGGGCCAAGTGAGAATGATGCCTATATAAGGGCCGTGAGGTCGGATTTGGGGTTACAGATAAATTTTAGTGAGTAGGCAAATCTAGAAATACAGAAGAGGTTAATAATGAAGATCACCTGTATTCAAATTTAGTTTTGGAATATTCAAGAGAGAAGCAAAGACTTGTCTTCTCTTAGCAAGCAACGTTTTCCCAAACTATTAAACACATTATGTCACCTATTTGTTTACTTCTTCTGGAGAGGTCAAGAGTTTTATGTAGGGATTGTCCAAATCAGGGCAGGGAAGACCAAGAAAGGAATAACAGTTTGTGAAGATGAACCAGATCAGTCACCACACAGAAGATGATGAATACTTGCTGCAATGATACGTGTGTTAGTCACTCAGTCATCTCCGACTCTTTGTGACCCCATGGACTATAGCCCTCCAGGCTCCTCTGCCCATGGAATTTTCCAGGCAAGAATAGTGGAGTGGGTTGTCATTCCCTTCTCCATGGGATCTTCCTGACCAGGGATTGAACCCAGGTCTCCCTCTTCACAGGCAGATTTTTTACCATCAGATTTTTTACCATCTGAGCCACCAGGGATAATTTAAATGGCTGCTACTGTTTAATTTTTTTCATATAAAGGGTTTCCTTTTTTTATTTTAAATATAAATTGATTTATTTTAATTGGAGGTTAATTACTTTACAATATTGTATTGGTTTTGCCATACATCAACGTGAATCCACCACAGGTATACACGTGTTCCCCATCCTGAACCCCCCTCCCTCCTCCCTCCCCGTACCATCCCTCTGGGTCGTCCCAGTGCACCAGCCCCAAGCAACCCGTATCATGCGTTGAACTTGGACTGGCGATTTGTTTCATATATGATATTATACATGTTTCAATGTCATTCACCCTTTTCTTTTAATGCACCAACAATTCTTCTTTTATTTGCTCTAATCTTCTTTGAGAAATACCCTTTGCTTCTATAGCTAATTTTTTTCTTTTAAAGTGAACCTAAAGAAATACTCTTTATTTCCGCTAAAAAAGGTAACATGCAGTTTTTTTTTATCGTGATTTTTATTTGCCAAAAAAAGTCTCTCTTTAATAGCACCACATGTGACAATAGTGATGGCTACTCACTCAGTGACTGTTGCCCTATTTGTCCTTCAGTTTAGGATTTGTGACAAAAACAGAAGGCCATCTCCTCCCTCAAACCGAACACTTTTCTCTGATGTCATGGAAAAGAGCCTTTCTCCACGTCCTCACTGGATTTTCCTGTTCAGTGTTTAGCCTAGCAGAACCAAAGCCCACATGTTATTAACCAGATGTTCTGCATAGAATTAGAAACCCTGAAATACTGGACAGCCAGGCCCCCTTAGAAGGAAGTATTCATGCAGACTGATTTGCTCTCTGCTTTAGACCCAAGTCACATGAGGTTATTTACAACCTATCATTTCCTCCCTGAGTGGGAGGAATGCTTCACATATTATCAATAAAGGCAGTGTAATATAAAGCACTCTCCTACTCTTGAACTTTTGGGTTTCAGTTTCCCGCATCCTCTGAAGGGAAACAGCAATGCCTAACTGAAAATTTGGCATAACATTGACTCTTTTTTTAAAAAGTGATGGTAGCAAAAGTAGTAGCAAATGAAGAAAAGGTGAGCAGGAGTGAGAGAGGAAGAGAAGGAGGGTGGGAGAAGAGAAAATATGTGAGCAGGAGGGTTAGCAGTGTCAAATACTGCTGAAAAAATAAGGGCAACAAGGACTAGCAGAGAAGACTTTCGATTTGACATCTCGGGTTCGTCTTCTTGCTCTAGGAAGGCCTTGCAGCAGTCGTGCTGAAGGATACAGGAGCATGTCAAGGGGGGTGGAGGCATGCAGTCTGAGTGCTCTCATCACTGGGCCCATACCACGTTGCACGTCTCTATTTTACATAATCATTTTCAAAAGAATAGTTTCTCATGTAACATTTCCTCAAAAATTAATACAAGAATGTGTATGATTCATCTTTCATCCATCTCTCTAATTTTTTAATGCTCTTCAACTCTATGTCTCAATCAACAGTATCCACTCTTCAAATAACAGGAATAAAATTATTCTGAAAAGATTTGATAAGGACCTTTAACATGATAATCCCTTGTTTCTTAGTCAGGTAATTACATTCATTTCTATTAATCTTCATTGTTTATCAGACTGGGGAAATCAACTCGATAAACACAGAGGAAAATTCTCAAATATATACTAAAACTTTTATGTATGTCCTATACATTAAGAGAATGCTAGAGAATATAAAGATGGACATTGAAGATATCGTTATTTGAAATGTTCATTAAAAAATTTCTGTCTGTGAAACATACTTCTACAGATAAAAGGAAGGAGAGGAGGTAGGAAAGAAGGAAAAGAAACAAGAAAGGAAAGAAAAGCAAAACAAAAGCCATTTATTTGGAAAAGCAAAACTTGTCTTACTCTTTGGAGTAAATGTTTATGGAATGTGCCTGTGAATTATGCTAGCTGTGTACCTAAATGCAAAGGGAATGTGGATAATCTTACAAATGTGGCAAGATTCCCACAAACCCCAGAAACCACACAGCCCAAACAGCTAGAGCTCAGTAGGCTTTCTAACAGGACAGTTTGTCTCAAGAAAGGTCACAATGACCTTACCAATTGCTGAGTCTGTAAATAAGTAATTATTGGATTATAAAGCAAAGAGCGCCACAGATTGCCTAGTCTGAAAATAATAGTAGCATAAAAGAAAATCTGTTCCTTGCCCACATACCAATTCCCTCTTGAAAATATCCCTCAGCTCCCAACACCTTAAGCTGAGTCAATAGGGAAAGTACCATCATTTGCTGAATACCTAGTATGTTTCTGACACTTTACAGATATAATTGCAGAGTGCTGTATCTCATTAATACTACATACAAGGGGATTTCTGCCAAGAAGAAATTATTCACAGCTATTATAATAAACACACAGAGTTGTAATGAGGATTAAAAGCATACTGGGCTCAGAACGACACAGGGAAAGGGGCAGGAACACTGAGAAGGTCACACATCCAAATAGCAGGGACACAGTGCCCAGTTAAGGATGAGACTTAATCATGACAGAGAATGCCCTCCACCCCCTGCAGGCTTGTACATATCAAGTAGCAAATAACTTGCTAGAGATGGATCCCCTGTGACGTGCAGCCAGCTGGGAATGGAACACCAAACACACAACACACACACACACACACAACCCCTAGCATACTGTGTGTGCGACTGAACACAAAAAGATGGAGAAATCAGGAAGGTAGCCAGAAAAAGAAAAAAAAAGGTACATCATGCACACAAAGAGGAACCAAGATTAGAATGATAGCAGACATCTTTTTACAGAAGTCATACAGAAAACAGTGGAGTTTCTAACTGGGTTGATGTGCCTCCAAGTGAAGTCATTGTGTCTGGGCAGGAGGAGCTGGAGGAGGCCTGGGGCCCCAGCCCTACCGTTACCCTGCGACTAAGGCTATCACTGCCCTTGACACCCCTGACTCTGCAACCCAGACACAGCCCCCGGGCCCTGGCTCACATCTGTATGGGGGTGGTCACTGTACCCTGCCCAAGGACTGCGAGGGTTAGTCACTCAGCTCCTCTTCTGGTTGTGGTCCCCTCAGTGGCAGCTGCTGGGATGGCTGGAGCCCCTTCTCACTGGAAGACCAAAGGAACGGATGATGTTCAGATGCAGTGAATTGGTGCCCTGCTGAGCCCAGACATGCATGTAAATTTCTTACTCCCAAGACCTTTTTTTTTTTTTTAAATGGCCCTAGTTTTTCCATATCATGTTGTATCTGACCTAGGCCTCAGGCTTGAGCACCAGTATTGTCAGTAAATCTGTCCAGTTGATTCTAATTTCAGTCAGGGTTAACAACACTATTCTGAAAGGGTAAAAGAATAAAGAAAAAGTGAAAATGACATAAAAGGTCAAAAATTAATAAGCAGAATAAACAGTCATTTATTTATATTTGCCAGAAATTTCATATATACAAAATACATTTAATAAAACCCATTTGTGTGGGTTTCAGCAAGATTATGGATGATACTGTTGAAAGAGAATGTGACAAAATAATAGCTATGTCTGGGTAATTGCACAAAGTGCTTCTCTGCTTCTTTATATTTTTTGCCTCTCTCCAAAGTAGGTTTATAATTGCTAGTTAATAATCAGGAAAAATAAATTTAAAATACACAAAGAAAACAATGTGCCTTCTAAGTAATTCTTACACATTTAAGCACGAGGAACTTACTTCCGCCCTGGAGCAGTTCCTTTACAGGTGATCCAGGTGGCAGGGATACATTACTAAACAGCACACAGAGATGCGAATCAAAGAGTGAAATAACCTTAACTTTTGTCTGAGTTTGGAACTACCAAGACTCCAAAGTTGGCATAGGCACAACTAGGAGCTCTTTCAACCGTTCCTAGAAGTGGACAGCATTGGACAACTGGCTTCACTTTGGACTGCCTAAGTTACTAGAAAACTGCCCATTCAAAGTTGATACCGTGATTCCATTCTATTCCTATTTGTTTGACCCTTGAATCCACTGAAACATGTTCATTTAAATAAGCTGTCATTTGGGGAATGGAGGACAAAAGTTCAGGGTCAGTCTTTGGCTCTTATATTGATTCAGTCACCCAAGGACCTCAAGCACAACTGTATAGGAGTATAAATTAGAAACTTATATAAAATAAATTCAGAATCTTTCCACCTACCTCCCCAAGTCCCAAATCAGTATAATATCATTTTGTAAACTTTCCAAGTTTATCCTGTAGAGATGTTTTGGTTTAAAGGAAATGAGCCAACATTTTAAAATGGGTTATTTCCAGTGAGAATGCAGAAATTCATACTCACTGAACCCACTGGTTCTAATGGTAAAACTTAGCCAGGTAAAACAAGTAGTTAGGCACAGTCGAACTCGTTCCATATTACCTTTCAATCAGTTCAGTTCAATTCAATAACTTAGTTGTGCCTGACTCTTTGTGACCCCATGGACTGCAGCACGCCAGGCTTCCTGTCCATCACCAACTCCCACAGTGTGCTCAAACTCATGTCCATCGAGTCGGTGATGTCATCCAACCATCTCATCCTCTGTCATCATCCCCTTCTCCTCCTGCCTTCAATCTTTCCCAGGATCAGGTTCTTTTCCAAGGAGTCAGTTCTTCGCATCAGGTGGCCAAAGTATTGGAGTTTCAGCTTCAGTATCAGTCGTTCCAATGAATATTCAGGACTAATTTCCTTTAGGATGGACTGGTTGGATCTCCTTGCAGTCCAAGGGACTCTCAAGAGTCTTCTCCAACACCACAGTTCAAAAGCATCAATTCTTCGGCACTCAGCTTTCTTTATAGTCCAACTCTCACATCCAGGCATGACTACTGGAAAAACCATAGCTTTGACTAGACAGACCTTTGTTGGCAAAGTAATATCTCTGCTTCTTAATATGCTGTCTAGGCTGGTCATAGCTTTTCTTCCAAGGAGCAAACTTCTTTTAATTTCATGGCTGCAGTCACCATCTTCAGTGATTTTGGAGCCCAGGAAAAGAAAGTCTGTCACTGTTTCCATTGTTTCCCCATCTATTTGCCATAAAGTGATGGGACCAGATGTCAAGGTCTTCATTTTTTGAATGTTAAATGTTAAGCCAGCTTTTTTACTTTCCTCTTTCACTTGCATTGAAGTGAAGTGAAGTGCAGTGGCTCGGTCGTGTCCGACTCTTTGCGACCCCATGGACTATAGCTTACCCAGCTCCTCCGTCCATGGGATTTCCCAGGCAAGAATACTGGAGTGGATTGCCATTTCCTTCTCCAGGGAACTTCCTGACCTACGGATTGAACCCAGGTCTCCCGCATTGAAGGCAAACGCTTTACTGTCTGAGCCACAAGGGAAGCATTAGGGACACTTGCATTAGGGACATTTTATTGCCCAGTTGTTATAGGCCATATGAGTTTATAACATTTGATTATATCTTTAGGAGTGTGTATTCCTTGCTGATGAAAACGGTGTATTATCTACAGAAACAAACTAAAAGGACTAGGGTAATAACACGCTGGTAAAGATCCTAGGATAGATTATTAAGTCAATGGAATGATTGAAGTGAGACCTCAGAATCTTTGAACTACAAAACGTGCTAGGAATTACATTAGGTTTACGAACTATTTTATTCCATTTGCTATTTGTAATTATATTTTACATGGGTATTATTAGTTACACTTTGTAGATGAGTTTTAGAGGGAGAGAGTACTTTCTCTCCAAGAGTACTTTCTCTCCAAGTTAAGACGGCAACTCCTCATTCTTTATGTTATCAGCCACAGACTTGGCCAATGGAAAGAAAATGTGGACTCAGACAGAATGTCTTTCAACTCCCGTATTCTGGGATTTCTCCCTGCTACAAGATTTTGGGGTGTTTTGTTCTCTACTGTATCAAATTTTATCTGAGTACTAAACAAGACTCTTGCATCCTTAAAGAGTTAGCACCCTATAATCTAGGGGCTAGGTAATCATAGGATAGCAAAGCCAGGAAGAATTTAGAAAACATCTGGTCTAGTCATTTCCAAAACTTTTACTTTTGGAATAGGAACACCTCAAACAAAGTTTTACCCAGAAGACCCACATATTTAACAGATAACTATAGGGCTTCCCTCGCTGTTGTGAAGTGGAGTCTAAATCACTAGCGTTCCTGTCCCTTCCTCAGTAGCTCCTATGAAGGAGGCTTCTGGTGTGCCCCTCAGAACCATGAAGGAGAAGGGAGCACTGAAAAAAAAAGTCCCAAATAAACCTTGTATTATCTGAAGAGGGGATCTAAAAAGTCTCAGATCATACAGAAATTCAGTGATCAGAGTGGAAAATGAAAGAGCTCAGGCCACAACTGAGACACTGACTCAGTGTAAAAGACAAGGAAAACAGTAATAACCCCTGCTCTGCCAACCTTCCAGGGCTGTGGTGAGATATAAGATAGTGCAGTTTAATATGGAAAGTTTGAGAAAAGGAACACTCACCTTATTATTATCTTATTATTATTATTTTTTAATGTGAAAAGCTCTGCGTCTAGCTATGCACTGTTTGCATCACTTGGCAGTGTGCTCAGCAAAACTATTATTTCATCATCTCTGACTATTATATTTTGAATTTGCAGTTCATATGCCTGGCACTTCCCTTTTCTATAGCCAATAATAAAACAAAGTGAGCGGAACCTGTGATATACCAGCTACTTCTTTCAGAGGCCCCACAGTTCCTGCCACCTTTAAAACTGCATCTAAGTTTCTGAAAAACCTGGCCTGACCAATCTTCCCCTTATCTTCTGCTTGCACTGCAGGCGCTATGAGGAGCTGTTTGATGGGCCCAGTGGCAGCCTGGTTCTTCCCAGCAGAGAAGGGCCTGTCAGCCTCTCACTCCCCCTGGCTCCACTCCAGTGAGTCAGCCTCTCCACCACCCCCTCTACCTCCTGGCAGCTGGAACTGAAGGCTGGAAGTTGGTGGCCAACTGCGGCGCCTGGCTGTTCTGTCTGCCACTAATGACCGCCCCCGCTGAATCAGGGCTCTATCGCTGTACCTTCCCTTCAAAAAGTCCAAGTGAAAAGAAAGGAAAGGCCATTCTGACCTCTGACCTAAATTCCTGCCCAAGTGTACAATGCTGTTTTTGACTATTTTCCTGTGTTTAGTAGGCATTAGCAGACTGAGTGTAGAAGCAGGTAGGTGACCTTCTTCAGGCCTATTAAACTAACCCTTGAATTTGGAAAAGAACTGTGCTACTCTGACCTTGCTACTCTGAAAAAGTAAAGAGAAGGGTAAAGGTAGGCCTGGCTGCTGTTCACTACAATAAAATATAAAACATGACACTTCAGAAGTAAGGCATTTTTTAAACCTTTGGGATTTAACAACCCTACCTCTGGTGTTCAGTCACCTTTTCTATGGTATTCAAAGTTTGATTTGAAAAATCAGGTTCAGTCAAAGACTGTACTTGGCAGTGACTTTAATTGCCCCAGAGTTTTGCATCTGAAAATCCAGCAGGGAACACAGGCTCAGATAACACCTCATAGCTTCCTAAAGGTAGTGCCGTGTTTCTCTCTCTTGATCATCATCACAAGCCAAGCTTGGCACCTATTATTATTTCAATTAGAGAAATGAAAAGATCGAGCTCAGAGAGGTGACGAGATTTTCCAAGGTTGCACAGCAAGGACCCACTTCTCCCCTGTCATCCTCTGGTGCTAACACTGCATCTCTTTCCATCTCTAAGGACTTCCACGTTTGTTTGTATGTTGCACAATTCTAAGGAGGCATCCCATCCTGAAGTTCAGAGTTCATTGTTCAGAGGGAGTAGATTTATAAACATATCTTGGGAAAAGGGCACTTTTTCCTAATTCTTTTGAAGATGCTGCATCTGCTACTGTTGGTTCCATATAATGTCCTTTGCCTCCTGTCTCTTAGCTCTCTCCTCTGTAGAATTCTGCAGGTTCATCCATTGATAACTGCTTTGACTGCAGCTTTGCAAGGAATTTTCCTTCATGAGGGTTCTGTGAGGCCCTCCTTGAGAATCAGCAGCTCAAACAAAAATAGTACACAGCAACAACAACAACAAAAATTAAATAAAATACAATAAAAATGAAAGCATGTTGCTTACATTCTGAACTTCTTAAGGAAAAAAATGAAGGGGATGCTAGGATTGGGTGCCCAGCAACCTGCCCCTGCCCATGGCCTGGTCTGCACCCCTGATTGGAGCTTGCCCAATGGTGGCATGACTTCTCTCCTTCCTACCTGTCCCAGTCTCTTTCCCTTCTCCACCAGTTTGGTTCCCCACAATTTAAAAATCACTATTTTCTTAAAACTGTTTATATGAACACACTTGTTGGCATGGATATTAAGGCAAGTGCATAGTGGCTGAACTGTTTAAAAAATAATTGAAAACAATTTAGATGATACAAACAAACATTAACCCTTCATGAGATATATGGTCTCCTTTCCAAGAACTGCAAAATGGGGTACAAAATAAGAAGCTCTTATAGGATGAGGAACAAGGAAGATACAAATGAAATATCTGCTTGGCTGGGGTAACATAGTCAACCTTTTAGGAGGTGAAAGGCCCAGAGTTAGCTTGGCATTTGGAGATTGGCTGATGGGGAAATACTGCATTTCTGTTCAGGTGGACCATTTATAGGGAAGGCAAAGTTATTAAAGTTCTGGTTTGCTGACTGGGCAGGAATGGCTCCAAATGAGGTCTAGGAAGTTATTTTAGCACAACTAGTACACATACCTCTTTCCAGAAAGACATGGCACTTGGGACAGAAAAAAACTCCCAGAGTTAAGTGCTTGAAGCAGGGTTGGGGGTAGGGTGGGGTGGATAAGGAAAAACACAGCCTGTTCTGGCCTTTCAGACTTTGTGAGGGGGTGATCACAGCCTTTGTGTTCCTTTGCTTTTGAGAGTGCCATCAACTACCAGATAATTGGTTCTTTTCTTTCCACTTTTCACTGTTACTCATATGAGTGATATTTCCTCTTGCTTTTCTTTCACACTAACTTTTCTCCAAACATTTTCTTAATTTGCCTCCATTCTTCTATTTTTTGAGTCCTACTTTTCACTCCTTTTTTTTCCCTTTTAGTTTGCCAAGATAATTTACTATTTCTTCTCCAGGAAAGTATACCTTCCTTTACCCAATCCTCCCGCTTCCATCTTGTGATTTATGGACATCTTCGTTCTTCACTTCTTTTTCCTTGGAAGTTATTTAAAAGGATTTTTTTTTTTCTTTAAGAGTATGTTTGCTCTTTAAGGCTCCAGTTTTTGTTTTTGTCTCCAAAGTCTGTTCACAAATGCCAGGCAGTCTGATACAAATAAAACAAGTTACCAATTGTTTTCACAACAGTCAAAGAACAGACCATGGAAGCTGGTTAATGGAAGCTTCTGGGACAGAGGTCCTGCTGGAACTCTCCTCCTAATCTTTTCTGATAAACATGCCTTACAGGGAGATAAGAGAAATCAAAGGCTGCTTTCTGAGCCCTATAGTTTTGAAGTCGGCCAGTGTGGTTCCTGGTAGATGCCATTTTAACTCCCTTCCGGATAAAAAAGTCTGAGCCTCAAAATCAAATATTTCCTCGCTATTCCTGCAGGTTCCCTTGTCAAACCCCCTGACTGACTGAAAGCACCAAGCACATTGTGAAGCAAAATCTTTTAACCATAGGAGGATCAAGGAACTCGTTCCCTGGAGAATGGGTGTGGTTTTATGCAAATGAGCAGCTAACATAGTCAGTGTAGCTTGACTTTATTTTATGCATTAACTGGGTTCCCCAAAAGATTAATGAACATGAATATTTATGGGGTGAATCATATTTTGTCATAGTATGACACTGTAACTATGGAAGTCTAATACAAATGTTAAAGAAGATTAGAGGCCAAATTTAAATACCATAGTATGCAGTTTAAAAAAGGCTGCCTTGGATAATTTACAATGATATATATTTATTTCCATCATGTCAAAGCCCATGAAAAAGCAATTATAGACCATGCAGATTATCTCTGGGCATTCATGAAAATATACATAGTAAAATAAATCATTCTGAGACTCCCTACTTCATCTTAGCTCCAAGAATTCATTCTAGCTCAAAGAAACAAAGACTACTTAAATAACTTAAATAATAACTCCTAGAAGTTCAACAGACTGTCAAATATACAATTAAATATTCTACTTTGCTTATTCATCAGTGCCTAGAACTCCAAGGCCATAACTAAGTAAAGCCAATCACCTAAAAGGCCCTAACTACAAAACAAATTTTCCTAAAACATTGTAAGACAATCAGATAAATTACATTTTGGCAAAGAATTTTGAGAAATATTATTTCTAGAAAATCATGAGGAAGATAAGCAGCTTAAGTATAGCAGCAAAATCAAAGCAGAAAGTAAGCAGTTTAGTTAGTCTTCTCTTCTAAATCATCACACTTTCCCCCCTCCTCAAATGATCTCAGGACCACCAAATTTATTGTCAATAGCCCTAACTTTGAAGGAATTGTTATTTTTAAAATGCTTTGATTTCTTAATTTAAGATAGATGAAAATGGTGCTGGCTAGGGGACTTTTAAAACTAAATATTCTAGGAAGATCTGATATGATTATGAAATGATGAGAGTTCAAAAAAAACATGACAGAATGAAAAAAAAAAACACTAAAAGAAATTGAAGTAGAATTAGAACTTGATGCAAGTGTCCTTGAGGAAGACAAGACCTCAGAGAATGACTCTTTATGTCTGGTTGAATGCTTAGATGGATGATTTTTTGCAACAGTTGATAAGTTTATTTTCTTATTGAACCTTTAATCTTACAAGTTCTAGACTTACAGAAAAACTGTAAAGGAGGTACAGAATTCCCATGTCAGTTCAGCTCAGTCACTCAGTCGTGTCCCACTCTTTGCAACCCCATGAATTGCAGCACACCAGGCCTCCCTGTCCATCACCAACTCTCGGAGTTCACTGAGACTCACGTCCATCGAGTCAGTGATGCCATCCAGCCATCTCATCCTCTGTCGTCCCCTTCTCCTCCTGCCCCCAACCCCTCCCAGCATCAGAGTCGTTTGCAATGAGTCAACTCTTCGCATGAGGTGGCCAAAGTACTGGAGTTTTAGCTTTAGCATCATTCCTTCCAAAGAAATCCCAGGGCTGATCTCCTTCAGAATGGACTGGTTGGATCTCCTTGCAGTCCAAGGGACTCTCAAGAGTCTTCTCCAACACCATAGTTCAAAAGCATCAATTCTTCAGTGCTCAGCTTTCTTCACAGTCCAACTCTCACATCCATACATGACCACTGGAAAAACCATAGCCTTGACTAGACGGACCTTTGTTGGCAAAGTAATGTCTCTGCTGTTGAATATGTTATCTAGGTTGGTCATAACTTTCCTTCCAAGAAGTAAGCGTCTTTTAATTTCATGGCTGCAGTCACCATCTGCAGTGATTTTGGAGCCCGAAAAAATGTACCTACACTTAATTTCCTTTGTTGTTAATATCCTACATTGTGAGTGTGAATGTGAAGTCGCTCAGTCGTGTCCGACTCTTTGTGACCCCATGGACTGTAGCCTATCAGGCTCCTCAGTCCATGGAATTTTCCAGGCAAGAGTACTGGAGTGAGTTGCCATTTCCTTCTCCACGGGATCTTCCCAACCCAGGGATCGAACCCGGGTATCCCACATTATGGCCAGATGCTTTACCATCTGAGCCACCAAGGAAGCTCTACGTTAGTATGGAATATTTATTTGTTAGAATGATTGAACAAACATCAATAATTTATGAATAACTAAAATCCCAACTTTATTTAGACTTCCTTAGTTTTTATCCTAATGTCTGTTTTCTGTTCCAGAATGCCATGTAAAATACAAGGTTATAATTAGTTGTCAAGTCTCCTTAGGCTCTTCTCATCTGTAGCAGTCTGTCCTTGTTTCTGATGATCTGGCAGTTTAGAGGTGTACAGGTTTCCCCAGCCATTCAAAAGCAGACATTCTATGAAACATTTTGTAAGTTGAAGTGGTGTAAACTGGAGAGGCAATTACCCAAGGGCAATTCCCTTACATCTTACTAACATGTGCACAAAATAAATCAAGATAAAGTAGAGAACAGACACAGTTCAAAGTGTGCCTGCCTGAGATTGAGATGCTGAGTGTAGTTCCTGAGGAAGGATCTTGGTGGTGCCACTCTTGCTGCTGGCTGCAGAGCAAACACTGCACACTGTTTTTGCTTTTTTGCCTTTCACTGTAAAAATGAAAATGCTCTTTCCTTTAGCAAAAACAGATACTAACGTAGGTCTTTCTTGAAAGCAAAGGGGCATCAAGCAAAGTGTCAAAAAGTGGAGCATACCTGCACTGTGATTAGGGTTTTTGTAGAATGACTCTCAATTGGGATTTGTGGGATGATTTTCTCCTGATTAGACTGGAGTTAGTTAGAATTTGTAAAGGATGACCACTAAAGACAAGTACCAGTTACGTCATATTCTCCAGAGTACATATTAACAGCATGTTTATTACTGCCATCAAGTAATCCACATGGATGAGATAGTTTGTCAGTTTTCTCCATATTAATGTTACCCTCCCCCAACTGCTCTGTAGTAAAGAATCTGCCTGCCAGTACAGGAGACCCAGATTCGATCCCTGGGTCTGGAGGATCCCCTGGAGAGGGAAACGACAACCCCCTCCAGTATTCTTGCCTGAAGAATCTCCATGGACAGAGGAACTTGGCGAGCTACAGTCCATGGGGTCACAAAGTGTCGGATACAACTGAGCCACTAAACAACATCCCCCAACTGCACACTGTAATTTTTGTGTAGCCAAGACTTACAATGTGGGAAGTTAAGCTCCATTCCATTAAAGGCAGTTTCCACATAAATTATTTGGACTACTCCTGCATGACAGATTTGTCTCTTCTCTGCCATTTATGTGTTTTTATTCAAATATTTGTTTATATCAATATAAACTCACAAATATTAATATTTCACTTTGGCTTATAATCTTATACTACTTTTATTGATTTTGCGGCTCAGACTGCTCCAGATTTGGCCATTGGAAGTGCTTTCAGTTGGTTCCTATGTCCTGCAGGCATATCAGTATCATTGTTATGTTTCATTTTGTTTTTAAGCACTTCCTTATTATCTGGCAGTGAGTGTAAGATACTCCAGATTCATCTGGCATATTTCCTTCCTCAACACTAGAATCCGTCATTGCTCCAAGGAGCCCTTTCATTGGATCATGGTATTAGAAGTCACAGGGCACTAAGTGTGCTCATTGCTACTGGAAGGGGTAATATCTTTTAGGTATTGACATAGCAGAGTTGTATGTATGTACTCTAACCTTATATATGTATATCTGCATAGATTTCTATGTTTACACATATGCACCTATGTTAAATTAAACATGAGTTTACACTGATGTTTTGACTCTGGCTGATTATGACATGGGTCATTCTAGCTTCTTCTCACTGTTTATATCCTCTACTCCAGTAGTGAAAAATCTGACTCTCAGTAACTACCATGCATTCACATAATTGTTCATTTTCAGTGTCTGAATTGGTAACCCATGCCCCATTAGAAACAACTTTATCAACTAGAATTTGGCTTATGTTCAGTTTCTTTTGCCTTTAGCCTTACAGACTCGTCTCATTTTCAAAGTTACTTAGGTCATCACTTCCTCCACCCTTCATACTTTTCATACGTTTTTAATACAGTTAGTTTGTTTTGTCACATGCTGCATTATATCATGGGTTCACCTAACCTCCTAAATAATTTTTATATTTGTGTATTTTAAGGAACATGGTGCATAAATTTCTATGGTTTGGGATAAATGCATAGTGTAATGTGTCAACCATTACAGTATCATTAGAAGAAACTTCCCTAAATCTCTTCCTTAAGACTTCCCTGCTCAATCCTCCTCACTCATCCCAACCCCCAGGCAATCACTGAACTTTCTACAATCTCTATAGTTTTGCTTTTTCTAAATGAAATATAATTTTAATTATGCAGTTTGTAGTCTTTTTACACTGTTTTCTTACACTTCAGTTCAGTTCACTCAGTCGTGTCCAACTCTTTGCGACCCGCAGCATGCCAGACCTCCCTGTCCATCACCATCTGCCGAAGTCTACCCTTAGTTATATGCATTTCCATTCTTTTGTGTTTTTTCTGGCTTTTTAACTCATTTCTTTTCATTGTTAATGAGAAATTCATTGCAATTTTTTCCTTGTTTCTCTCTAGGCAAGCTGTTTCCCATTTATCCTAGCTCCTTTTAAGATTTTCTCTTTTGTTTTCTTTGATTTGAATACATATGATAATATTTAGATGTTGCTTTTTTTTTTCACATCTATGTTGCTTACTACTCTCTGAGCATCCTGGAACATTAGTTTGGTATCTGTTTGGAAAGTTCTCATCCATTATTATTGCAAATATTTTTTGTTCCATTCTTCTTTTTTTTCTGTTATTCAAATTATACACATTATACCTTTTGAAACCATGTTATGGTTCATGAATGCTCTGGGTTTTGCTTGTTTTTCATTCCTTTTTTCTTTGTATTTCATTTTGGGAATTTGTACTGACGTATCCTCAAGCTCATGATATTTTTCCTCAGCTATTTCAAATCTATTGATGAGCACATTAAAGGCATTCTTCATTTTTGTTAGTATTTTTTATTCCTAGCATTTCCTTTTGGCTCTTTGTTAAGGTTTCCAAATCTCTGCTTACATTGCCCATCCTTTCCTGTATGTCATCTACTATTTTCATTAGAGCCTTATATTAATCATAGTGAACTTACATTCCCTGTCTGATAATCCCAACCTCTCTCTCATATCTGAATCTATTTTTAAGGATTGCTTTGTGGCTTCAGACTGCTTTTTCTGTCTTTCAGCATCTTGGGCTTCCCTTGTGGCTCAGCTGGTAAAGAATCTTCCTGCAATGCGGGAAACCTGGGTTCAATCCCTGGGTTGGGAAGATCCCCTGGAGAAGGGAAAGGCTACCCACTCCAGTATTCTGGCCTGGAGAATTCTATGAACTATACAGTCCATGGGGTCGCCAAGAGTCGGACACGACTGAGCGACTTTCACTTCACTCAGCATATCTTGCAGTATGTTTCAGAAATTGAGTCATGTGATGTTTGACCATATAGGGTTAGAGTTTATGTTAATCTGTTTAAGAGTTGGGCTGTATTTAATATTTGGTGAAACTGTTAAGTATCAGAGATTTCAAATTCATCTATTGTCCTTGTTTTTGTGTCTCTCTTTACTGGGCCTCCCTTTTTACTCCTCAGAAGGAATCTGTATCTTGAATCTCTTTCAGCTGTAATCCAGTGATGTTATACTGGAGCCCTCCTTGGTTGTGGTTAGGTGCGAAAAGGGGGACTTGTTGTATAATTTTAGGTTTCCATATAGTGGACCTGTTCTTAGGGCTATTATAATCACAGGTGTAAATCCAATAGAACAGGTTTTCTTCCTTTAGATGAGACAAGAAGATCAGAGCGGCCTGGACTAGAAAGAATGTCCTTACCCCAGGTGGGTTAAGGTTCTGGTAAAATCTTTGCTCCTGGAGGCTAAGAACTTTTTATGAACAATGCTCTGACTTATTCCACAATGATTATTCTCATCTTTTGCTTGCTAGAGAAATTCACCTTAAGAATCTTATGGGGTTCCTGGATACAGAGCCCATAAATATGTGTCCCTCACTAAGACAGTCCCTAGGAAATTATCATTCTCATATTAGTCCAGACTCAACCTCCAGCAATTTGTCAAAATTAGTGTTTAGGTGTTCTTACCAACTAATGGTTCCAGTAGCTTGTACTTCATGTAAGTAAATCTTAGCTATTACCCTCTGGGTTGTCCGTCTTCTCCAGATTTAAGGATAAAAGTTGGCCCTATGGTCTCAATTTTCTATTGGGCATTAGAAAAATCATTGGTTTTCAAGACTGTTTTCAGCGTTTTCTTATTGTAATGATGGAGATGTTGACTTCTAATTTCTTTACAAGTCAGAGCTGAAACTGAAAGTCAATAAATTCAATTTTAATGTATTAATATTAAAAGTGAGGCTCCTGAAGTATATCTAAATGAACTTTTTCTTAGGAAAAAAAAAGTTCTTTTCTTTGTATTTTGAATTTTTTCAACTCCTCCCTGGAATTATGGAGTCCCTGAAACAACAGTAGATGATATGATCTTCCTTATGTATATTGGAGGGGAAAACATTGTCAGTGTTTTAAAGGATTAAGTCACTCTACTTATTCTAACTATGCATGAGGTTAGTGTGGTTGGTCATGAGCAGTAAGCTTATGAATTTATATCAAATAAATCACAGCAGTGAGCCCTTTTGCTTACCTACCTCAATTTCTAATGCCTTAGAAAAGGACCCACCAGCATGAGACCGTAATAAATGTTGGCCTGATCAATAGATATGTGAGATGCTCCTAAGAAGTAGAGTTGACATTAATGGCTTCCTAGAAGCATCAGTCGTCCTCCACCTTCAGACAAATTAACTTGTGCTACTATATATACACACTGCATTATGTCAAACTCCTTTCAGATAGATACCCTCAATGTAGTTTCTCAAACAACTGTCCCCATTCTTCTCCTTCACTGACTGCTCAATCTCCACCTTAAAATCTGTAAAGAATGACCTCTTTTAAGGATAAAATAGGGGTGTATGTGTGTATACACATACACACACTCTACTTGATCTGGCTACCAAGGTTCCATTTTAATTTTATAAGCTTTTTCAAATGACTAACTTCCATCAGTTCATTCTGTGTTTTAATACCACTATCTCTCCTTAATCATTGTGAGATATTGTCTTAGTTCAGGCTGCTATACAAAAATATAGACTGGGAGGCTTAAACAACAAATATTTCTGTTTCAGTTCCTAGGGCTAGAAGTTCAAGATCAGGATGTCAGAATGACCAGGTTCCTGGTGAAGGTCCTCTTCCTGCTTTCTTATTGTTTCCTCACATGACAGAGTGAGGGAGCACTGTTCTTTTTTCTTCGTTTAAGGACACTAATTGGCCTTGGAATACAGAATGAAGCAGGGCAAAGGCTAAGAGAGTTTTGCTAAGAGAGAGCACTGATCATAGCAAACACCCTCTTCCAACAACACAAGAGAAGATTCTACACATGGACATCACCAGATGGTCAACACCAAAATCAGATTGATTATATTCTTTGCAGCCCAAGATGGAGAAGCTCTATACAGTCAGCAAAAACAAGACAGGGAGCTGACTGTAGCTCAGACCATGAACTCCTTATTGCCAAATTCAGACTTAAATTGAAGAAAATAGGGAAAACCACTAGACCATTCAGATATGACCTAAATGAAATCCCTTATGATTATACAGTGGAAGTGAGAAATAGATTTAAGTGACTAGATATGATAGATAGAGTGCCTGATGAACTATGGATGGAGGTTCAAGACATTGTACAGGAGACAGGGATCAAGACCATCCCCATGGAAAAGAAATGCAAAAAAGCAAAACGGCTGTCTGGGGAGGCCTTACAAATAGCTGTGAAAAGAAGAGAAGTGAAAAGCAAAGGAGAAAAGGAAAGATATAAGCATCTGAATGCAGAGTTCCAAAGAATAGCAAGGAGAGATAAGAAAGCCTTCCTCAGTGACCAATGCAAAGAAATAGAGGAAAACAACAGAATGGGAAAGACTAGAGATCTCTTCAAGAAAATTAGAGATACCAAGGGAACATTTCATGCAAAGATGGGCTCAATAAAAGACAGAAATGGTATGTACCTAACAGAAGCAGAAGATAATAAGAAGAAGTGGCAAGAATACACAGAAGATTTTCATGACCAAGAAAGATTTTCATGACCAAGATAATCACGATGGTGTGATTGCTGACCTACAGCCAGACATCCTGGAATGTGAAGTCAAGTGGGCCTTAGAAAGCATCACTACAAACAAAGCTAGTGGAGGTGATGGAATTCCAGTTTAGCTATTTCAAATCTTGGAAGATGATGCTGTGAAAGTGCTGCACTCAATATGCCAGCAAATTTGGAAACCTCAGAAGTGGCCACAGGACTGGAAAAGGTCAGTTTTCATTCCAGTCCCAAAGAAAGGCAATGCCAAAGAATGCTCAAACTACCACACAATTGCACTCATCTCACACGCTAGTAAAGTAATGCCCCAAATTCTCCAAGCCAGGCTTCAGCAATACGTGAACTGTGAACTTCCAGATGTTCAAGCTAATTTTAGAAAAGGCAGAGGAACCAGAGATCAAATTGCCAACATCTGCTGGATTATCGAAAAAGCAAGAGAGTTCCAGAGAAACATCTACTTCTGCTTTATTGACTATGTCAAAGCCTTTGACTGTGTGGATCACAATAAAATGTGGAAAATTCTGAAAGAGATGAAATACCAGACCACCTGACCTGCCTCTTGAGAAACCTGTATGCAGGTCAGGAAGCAACAGTTAGAACTGGACATGGAACAACAGACTGGTTCCAAATAGGAAAAGGAGTACGCCAAGGCTGTATATTGTCACCCCGCTTATTTAACTTCTATGCAGAGTACATCATGAGAAACGCTGGACTGGAAGAAACACAAACTGGAATCAAGATTGCCAGGAGAAATATCAATAACCTCAGATATGCAGATGACACCACCCTTATGGCAGAAAGTGAAGAGGAACTAAAAAGCCTCTTGATGATGGCATCTGGTCCCATCACTTCTTGGCAAATAAACGGGGAAACAGTGGAAACAGTGTCAGACTATTTTGAGGGGGCTCCAAAAATCACTGCAGATGGTGATTGCAGCCATGAAATTAAAAGATGCTTACTCCTTGGAAGGAAAGTTATGACCAACCTAGACAGCATATTGAAAAGCAGAGACATTACTTTGCCAACAAAGATCCATCTAGTCAAGGCTATGGTTTTTCCAGTAGTCATGTATGGATGTGAGAGTTGGACTGTGAAGAAAGCTGAGCACTGAAGAATTGATGCTTTTGAACTGTGGTGTTGGAGAAGACTCTTGAGAGTCCCTTGGACTGCAAGGAGATCCAATCAATCCATCCTAAAGGAGATCAGTCCTCAATATTAATTGGAATTCTGATGTTGAAGCTGAAACTCCAATACTTTGGCCACCTGATGCAAAGAACTGACTCATTGGAAAAGACTCTGATGCTGGGAGGGATTGGGGGCAGGAGGAAAAGGGGACGACAAAGGATGAGATGGCTGGATGGCATCACCAACTCGATGGATGCGAGTCTGAATGAACTCTGGGAGTTGATGATGGACAGAGAGGCCTGGCGTGCTGTGATTCATGGGGCCGCAAAGAGTCGGACACAACTAAGCGACTGAACTGAACTGAACTGAATCCTATCCTAGGGGCTCCACCTTCATGAACTTCTCTAAACCCTCTTACCTCTGATAGGCCCCACCTGCTAAAATCGTGTTATTGGGTGTTAGGGTTTCAACATACAAATTTTAGGGGGTGACCAAAATATGCAGTCCATAACAGATATGCTCACCCATACTCACCCTACTGCATTAAGGATCTAAATAAATAGAGACTGTATCATATACATAGATCAGAACACTTCATATTGTTAAGATGGTAATTCTCCCCAAATTTCTCTATAGATTAATTGTAAATTCAATCAAATTCTCAGGATTTCTTTTTTTTTAGAAATTCACAAGTTGACTATCTCAGAAAATATTGTCAAGAGTCAACATTTTAACACCTTCAGAGAACATTTCCCCCACCCCTTGTCCTTGTTAAACAAGTGTTATTTAGCAACACTGAGTTTAACCATGTGCTCAAAATGCAAGTCCTTTGAAAAAAGGGTAAAGAAGGTTAAATGCTTATTTCCAAGAACCAAAGAACAAGGACCCAGGAAAATTTAGGCTGTGACTAAATTGTGACCAAACACTGTCAGAGGCATGTGACTCTACATGGATAAAAGTCCATTCCTCGCAGCAATGTCTGAGAGAATTTGTGAACACTGTAAAGTTCTTTTATCTTATTTAGCTGTATCAAATGAGAGCCTGCATATATTTATCACCACATAAGTTTATCTGCATACAAACATCAATGTATCTCAGAAAAACAACTCATGACAAAAATTCTTGTCATTGTTATTTTATTCAACTTTTCCATGTCATTGATCATGCATTTACAACTCCAACACTAAAAAACTAAATTTCAGAATATAACTGATGATGGCTGACTGTTGTTCAGCAGTGAATAGATACAAAGAATAAAACACATATCTGTGACTGCTGATTTAGTGTTTGTTTTTCCCAATGGGATTAGAAGATTTTGACATCCATTGACCAAGGCATACTTAAAGGTCTCCTAAGATGGACTAAATTTTAGGCAGGATTCTTTCTGACCAAAGGCGCCCCTAACCTACCTTTTCTTAGACCGTTTACTTAAGAAAACTTACCATTGTAATTTCTTCCTCTGACTCTGAGGTGTAAATCTTCTTCCTCTGGTCTCTTCTCTTTTAGATTCAAGAAAGATAGGATTTTAGTCTCCCAGTCTCCCTGGGGAAGATAGAAACCTAACTTCAGTAAGCATCAATTAGCAAAAGCAGATGGTCTAAGCACAGTGACCAATCTTTCCAGCAAGTCCTCCAGTACTTTTCCATTAAAGTGCGTGTGTGCTCAGTTGTGTCCAACTTTGCTATCCCATGGACTATACAGCCAGCCTCCTTTTCCATGGAATTTTCCAGGCAAGAATTCTGGAGTGGTTTGCCATTTCCTGCTCCAGGGAATCTTCTTGACCCAGGAATCAAATCTGCATCTTCTTGTCTCCTGCATTGGGAGACAAAGTATTTACCACCACACCACCTGGGAAGCATTGATACACCCTTGCATTTAAAAATTCTCTTTAGTTTCAGTGAAATTAAATTCACTCTCTCCCCCACTGCTATAACCTTGACCCCTACTGCAATAGTCTTGATGAAGTTTCCTTGCCAACAAGTAATCTAATGCAATTTTTCTTTATCAACACAAACTAGTTATGTGCTATAATAATGTGCAACCACACAATGAATTTCAGCTTGCAAAGTGATTTTGATCTAATGTATTATTGTAGCACTGTAAGACTGAATTAATATCCCTGTGTTTAAGAAAATGAACTTAATATCCATAGAAATTAATTCTTGGCTAATATTGCAATTATTAAGTAAGAGTTAATAATTGAACCAAAACTTGAACCCAGAGCACTTATGTCCACATCAAGGTCTCTTCCACCTGCATCTCACCAGCAGTTTTTCTCTAACATCTCAGCAATGTTATGTTCTTCAAAAATATTCAGATATTTAACTATGTTTAGTAGTTATCAGTCCTTCCTGAGTGGGGATGAGAGGAATCTATTTTAAAATCTTCTGAGAGCACACTCATTTGGTGATCTAATATCATGGCTGACTACACAAGTAGAAGACATTGTATTTTTCCCATAACAATGTTAAAACAAAGCTTTACAGCCATGACTACTAATGAGATCATACTTATTTTGTTATATTGCTATTAGTACATGTATTCCGTTATATTACATTGTACACACCATCTTGTAGACTCATGGAGACAGACGTTAGCTGGAAAAAGCCATTTGCCATTTATTCAGCCATAAGTAGACTTAAGATTTAATTATGTGTGCTTTCACTAAAAATGTTTAAACACTATTTTCTTCCTCATGCAATGCCTTCTTCACTATTATTTGAATAATGGAAAGCATAAGAGTTTTTTAAAAATGTAATTTGCCTTTTTCTATCTCTTCCTCCCCTCCCTACTGAATCCTCAAAGTAAAATTAGTTAAAACATGATTTTCCTGGGAATCTCTAATCTTGATAATAAATGACTGTGGACTGCTGAAGCGTGGTATGCGAGTCTTTATCAGGCTGCATAAGCAGTACCAGAATGGTTTGAATAATTATGAGATTATCTGCCAGTTTATGAAGAGAACTAGGAGACAGACAGAAAAAAACAGGCTACATGATCGGCATCTATAATTAAGTGAGGCAACTGTCACGTCTTTCTCCCTGGCCCGAGTGCTGGAATTTTAAACATCAGAAAAATGGAAAAGAAAACCAAAATCTTCATTTCAGTCATTTGAACAGAATCCATGCAGAGGAAATTACCCAAAATTAACTATTAAGGAAAATACAAATATTTACACATATGCTGTGCTGTGCTCAGTCTCTCACTCATGTCTGAGTCTTACAACCCCACGGACGGTAGCCCGCCAGGCTCCTCTGTCCGTGGAATTCTCCAGGCAAGAATACTGGAGTGGGTTGCCATGCCCTCCTCATATACACATATATAGGTACACAAAAATATTAAGCTGACCTCGGTGTTATCTTAAGAATTGAATATTTAGCCTAATAAACTATTCTGATTACTTGAAAGTAACTGTATATGTCAGATCTAGGTGATCTATTTTTCTGATATAAATACTTGTGCTTCTGATTTTGAACTTATATTGCATAGCCTTTTGCATTAGAAGCAACTATAAGATCTCCCAGTGTCATGGGGTCAACATCCAAAGCAATGGTGATTGTCCTGTAAATGTGAAAATTAATATAGAGAAATGTATTTATACATATAAAGTTGTTTATAGCACATTAAACTCATGCTTTTTGGTATCTAGTTATAATAACTGGAAATCCCAAATTATTTCAGAGATCACTGGGAAAGCCTAAACAAAAATAAAAACAAATAACATTAAACTTGGAAAGTGACAACATGGAATACTTCAGAAGACAGGATGCTTTGGCAGATTCAAACGGATAATAATTTCTTGAGGCCATGACTCTTGCCTTATTTATCTCTTTGTTTCCCCAAATTGCTTAGCATGAAACCTCATACAAACTAAATGACCAGTAAGTGCTGAGTTTACAGTGTCAAACCTTTACCGACAGGAACTTTTCATCTAAATACGAGTTGCTTCAGTGTTGGAAAAGTCTAATACTACAGGCATTTGGTTGTTAAAGAATAAAAGCCCATGTTGACTTCATATAAAAATGATTGTCCACTTTGTTGAATTCCTTCAAACACCTTCAACAGATTTCCTTCCTTATACTGAAATCCTCACAGCAGCAGAGCCTCCATGGTACATGAAGTATTTAGTAGGTCTAGCACTTTACCTACAGTGATTACAAAAGATATTTGATGCTTTTCTTCAGTCCTCAAATGACATAAGCAACCCAAACTTCTGAGCAATATTATCAAGAGAAGTATTTCCCCAACGGTTCAGGGTAAAAATCTGCATTTAATGCTGGAGAAACAGGAGATATAGGTTCGATCACTGGGTCACAAAGATCACCTGGAGAAGGAAATAGCAACCCACTTTACTATTCTTGCTAGGAAAATTCCATGGACAGAGGAGCCTGACAGGCTACAGCCTAGAGGGTCGCAAAGAGTTGGACACGACTGAGTGACTAGGCACACAGCACCAAGAGAATAACACAGTGAGAGCTAATTATACCAGCTGTGTTCTGAGTCCTCCCCCGATGAAAAATTCTTCTATGCATCTCTTGCAAAAACTTCTTGTTGCTCCACCTCAATTAAAATCCTCAGGAGCAAAGAACCTGTGGACCTTGAGGTACCTTTCTAATGTGGGGGTTCTAGGAACTCTAGAGTTCATAAATCCCACAGTAAACTCCTTTACAGTAGGGAGAAAATGCAATTTTATCTCACCAGCAGAATACCACATGTGCTCAGAATAAGAGAAAGAAAGCTCGACTATTATTTTCAAGACCTTTAGGATAAACCTCATTTTCTCAGATGCTTTTCATAAGCATACCATGAGAATCATCATTAGTGGACTTCCTGGCACTTCTTTCCTGCCTAGAGAACTAAAACTTAAGGAAAAGATGGAAAAGGAATCAACATCCAGGCTGAGTTAGGTGAGTTGGAGAAAAATTTGTCTCATTTTTACTTATAAAGGCCTCGCCTTCATGAACGTGATATTAAAAATATTGGGGAAAATTGCATTTTAACGAGGTAGACATATTCTTATTTTAGTTGGTGAGTGAATCGACAGATGTAGATGTTCGTTGCCTACAGCTTTAAGGTACTATTTTGAAGAAATAGTGGGAAAAGCCTTAGTTCAATGATGTCCTAGATGATTACTGACACTCATGCAAGCCAGCTGTGCTAAAGCACCTTTTCCTCTGCTGGGACAATTTATTCCCTCCATGCTACCACCTCCTGCAGTACAAGAGAACGTATATTTTAATTCCAAGGATGAAACAGAGGAAAAAGATTTGGAGATATACATAAACTTTCAACTGATCACTTCTTCGGGGATAATAAAAAAATCTATTACTTAGAAAATGACTCTTATTAACATATTCACATTTGAATCATAATAAGAAAGTAAATAATGCAGGGGAAAGTGTTACTTTGTGAAATCTGTTTAACATTTGGCTTAAAAGAAAGAGTGAATTTGGAAAATAAAGAATATATACCAGTACTAACTAAATAGCAGAAGATCGTGGCAAAACATTTGTGATGCCATCTCATATTTATTTATATGTCAACTTTAGAGTTTTATCTACTTACATCTGTGTAACATTGTCAAGACAGATAATTTAAGGTTTTACTTACTCATAATGGAATTTACAAGGCATAAAGATAGAGAGAAGTATTCTTTCCCAATCAGAAATATTCTACTTGTGGTGATCTGAGTAACTCTTCTTGCACTAATGACTGATTCTTATTTTTGCTTCTTTAGCTTATACAACATAATTTAAGGGTATACATACTAAAAACAAATCATTCTATCTGGCACTCTAGGTGCATTGGCAGTGAACCTGGCATGTTCCTGCCAGACATGATATGAAAGAATTTTCATTGTGGTGAAGGATGATATGTCATATTTAGATGGTAAGAGCTACAGCTATGTGCACTTAATGAAGCAAATATGAAGGAAGACTCATAGAGCAGGCTGGGAGATGTCATCAATAGTTTATAGAGAAAAGAATAAACATTAAGCAGAAATGGGTTAAAATCTCATTGTGTGTATTCTGAGTCACTCAGTCATTTTTGACTCTTTGCAACCCGATGGACTGCAGCCCACCAGACTCCTCTGTCCATGGATTTTTACTTCAGGGGATCTTCCTGACCCATGGATTGAATCCCCGTCTCCTGCTTTGCAGTCGGATTCTTTACCCGTGAGTCACCTGAGAAGCATTTGCACTCTCATTACCCTGTGCTTTATGCAGATAACACTGTCTATACATGAAATGGATATTTGGCTTGGAAAAAAGTAGATGTCAGACAATGTAACTACATAAGATTTTGGTATTTAGCATATACAGCATCCTGCTTTCAGAGGCAGACGAGAGTAGTGGATCAGGACATGCACTTTAGAGCACAATTGCTAAGGAAACATGGTTGGTCTCTGCTAGGGTGTGTGAGTCTGGGCCTGTTAGTTTACCATCCTAAGTTTGCTTCAGCATCTGCAAAGGTTCAAAGGATGATTGCTATTCATATAAAGCTTTTAGTTCCTAGCCTGTGAAAAACACACATGAATGTGAGTTCTTATTATTTAAAAAGGATTAAGATGATAACATTAAAATACTTCCCGGAAAAAAAATAAATATTGTATATTAACATATATATATGGAATCTAGGAAGACGGTACTGATGAACATATTTACAGGGCAACAATGGAGATGCAGGCATAAAAAACAGATTTATGGACACGGTGGGTGGGGAGGAAGGAGAGGGTGAGGTGAATGAAGAGAGTAACATGGAGGCATATACACTTCCACGTGTAAAATAGCAAGGAGAGATAAGAAAGACGTTCTCAGTGATCAGTGCAAAGAAATAGAGGAAAACAATAAAATTGGAAAGACTAGAGATCTTTTCAAGAAAATTAGAGATACCAAGGGAATTTTCATGCAAAGATGGGTTCAATAAGGACAGAAATGGTGTGGAACTGAGAGAAGCAGAAGACATTAAGAAGAGGTGGCAAGAATACACAGAAGAACTGTACAAAAAAGATCTACTCGTCCCAGTTAAATACAATGGTGTGATCACTCACCTAGAGCCAGACATCCTGGAATGTGAAGTCAAGTGGGCCTTAGGTAGCATCACTATGAACAAAGCTAGTGGAGGTGATGGAACTCCAGTAGAGCTATTTCAAATCCTGAAAGATGATGCTGTGAAAATGCCGCACTCAATATGCCAACAAATTTGGAAAACTCAAGACTGGAAAAGGTCAGTTTTCATTCCTATCCCAAAGAAAGGCAACGCCAAACAATGCTTAAACTACCACACAATTGCACTCATCTCACACGCTAGTAAAGTAATGCTCAAAATTCTCCAAGCCAGGCTTTAGCAATATGTGAACTGTGAACTTCCAGATGTTCAGGCTGGTTTTAGAAAAGGCAGAGGAACCAGAGATCAAATTGCCAACATCCACTGGATCATCAAAAAAGCAAGAGAGTTCCAGAAAAACACCTATTTCTGCTTTATTGACTATGCCAAAGCCTTTGACTGTGTGGATCACAAGAAACTGTGGAAAATCCTGAAAGAGATGGGAATACCAGACCACCTGATCTGCCTCTTGAGAAACCTGTATGCAGGTCAGGAAGCAACAGTTAGAACTCGACATGGAACAACAGACTGGTTCCAAATGGGAAAAGGAGTACATCAAGGCTGTATATTGTCACCCTGCTTATTTAACTTCTATGCAGAGTACATCATGAGAAACGCTGGGCTGGAAGAAGCACAAGCTGGAATCAAGATTGCCAGGAGAAATATCAATAACCTCAGATATGCAGATGACACCACCCTTATGGCAGAAAGTGAAGAGGAACTCAAAAGCCTCTTGAAAGTGAAAGAGGAGAGTGAAAAAGCTGGCTTAAAGCTCAGCATTCAGAAAACGAAGATCATGGAATCCGGTCCCATCACTTCATGGCAAATAGATGGGGAAACAGTGGAAACAGTGGGATATTTTATTTTTCTGGGCTCCAAAATCACTGCAGATGGTGATTGCAGCCGTGAAATTAAAAGATGCTTACTCCTTGGAAGGAAAGTTATAACCAACCTAGACAGCATATTAAAAAGCAGAGACATTATTTTGTCAACCAAGGTCCATCTAGTCAAGGCTATGGTTTTTCCAGTAGTCATGTATGCATGTGAGAGTTGAACTATAAATAAAGCTGAGTGCCGAATAATCGATGGTTTTGAACTTTGGTGTTGGAGAAGACTCTTGAGAGTCCCTTGGACTGCAAGGGGATCAAACCAGTCCATCCTAAAGGGGATTAGTCCTGAGTGTTCATTGGAAGGACTGATGTTGAAGCTGAAACTCCAATACTTTGGCCACCTGATGCGAAGAGCTGACTCATTTGAAAAGACCCTGATGCTGGGAAAGATTGAGGGCAGGAGGAGAAGGGGACAACAGTGAATGAGATGGCTGGATGGCATCACCGGCTTAATGGACATGAGTTTGGGTGAACTCCGGGAGTTGGTGATGGACACTGAAGCCTGTTGTGCTGTGATTCATTGGTTCGCAAAGAGTCGGACATGACTGAGCGACTGAACTGAACTGAGCTGAACTGAATGGAAATTTGTGTATGACTCAGGGAACCCAAACTGGGGTTCTGTAACAACCTAGAGGGTTGAAAGAAGAGCGAGGTAGGAGGGAGTTAAAAGAGAGCGAGGATACATGTATACCTATTGCTGACTCATGTTGATGTACAGCAGAGGCCAACACAATATTGGGAAGCAGTTTTCCTTCAACTAAAACAAATAATAATAAAGCCTAAAAAATACTTCCCAGAAAATAATTCTAAAAATTAAGTCTTATCATTAAAGTTTTGGTAATACACAAACCACTTCCTTTGTCATTACTCTGACTGATTTCTCCTAAGAAATCACGATGATTATTCTCTAATTACCTTTCAGTTGAGTTACCAAGAGGAAAGAGTAGGAGGTAAGCTTCAGGTACACAAAGCTTTATGACCTACATTTCTACTGTTAGGAGTTGCCCACAATTCTTTATAAATACAGAGATTCGTGTGATTATAGAGCTGTACGCTATCAATATAATTATTGGTTTTCCTGTTTCTCTCACTTACTGTCCAATGTTCTTAATGAGGTGGGGAAAATCAGATTTTCATTGCTGTAAGTGACCTGGATTGTATGATTTTTTTTTTTCCTCTTTAGAAATAGTGGTAATAAAACAGGGGCATATCCTACCTCTCTTCGTAGGACTGTGGAGATAAATAAAATAATTGAAGTAAGCAGCCCATTTGTTTTCAGCTTTAGTTTTCATTATTTTGAAAGAGCTGTACTTAGTTTTGTCAGTACTCCGTTCACTTTCCACCATTCCCACTGGGAATGGTGCCAAAAACAACCGGACTCCAAAGTATGTCCACATGAACCTTTCATCCTTGTCCCTGCAAGACTCCTCATGTCTGTTCCTTTTTATGGAATGCCTTACAGCCACCTTTGGAAATCTAAGCTCAAATCAGGGTAGGCTTAATCTCTTCTCCAGAAGATCTTTCCAACCCAGGGACTGAATCCAGGTCTCCCACATTGCAGATTCTTCACTATCTGAGCCACCAGGGAAGCCCACACTAACTGAATGACTTCAAATTTGATGTTTGATTGTCTATTTTGTAACTAATTCAAATGTAAAATTTGACCTATAGTTTTCTTTTTTAATGGCATCTTTGTCAGGTTTTGGTATTAGGGTGACGGTGGCCTCATAGAATGAGTTTGGAAGTTTACCTTCCTCTGCAATTTTCTGGAAGAGTTTGAGTAGGATAGGTGTTAGCTCTTCTCTAAATTTTTGGTAGAATTCAGCTGTGAAGCCGTCTGGACCTGAGCTTTTGTTTGCTGGAAGATTTCTGATAACAGTTTCAATTTCCGTGCTTGTGATGGGTCTGTTAAAATTTTCTATTTCTTCCTGGTTCAGTTTTGGAAAGTTCTACTTTTCTAAGAATTTGTCCATTTCTTCCAAGTTGTCCATTTTATTGGCATATAATTGTTGATAGTAGTCTCTTATGATCCTTTGTATTTCTGTGTTGTCTGTCGTGATCTCTCCATTTTCATTTCTAATTTTATTGATTTGATTTTTCTCCCTTTGTTTCTTGATGAGTCTGGCTAATGGTTTGTCAATTTTATTTATCCTTTCAAAGAACCAGCTTTTGGCTTTGTTGATTTTTGCTATGGTCTCTTTTGTTTCTTTTGCATTTATTTCTGCCCTAATTTTTAAGATTTCTTTCCTTCTACTAACCCTGGGGTTCTTCATTTCTTCCTTTTCTAGTTGCTTTAGGTGTAGAGTTAGGTTATTTATTTGACTTATTTCTTGTTTCTTGAGGTATGCCTGTATTGCTGTGAACTTTCCCCTTAGCACTGCTTTTACAGTGTCCCACAGGTTTTGGGTTGTTGTGTGTGTGTGTGTGTGTGTGTGTGTTTAAATGCTGTTAACTTTATTTTTTATTTTTTTTATTTTTTTTTTATTTTTTAACTTTACAATATTGTATTGGTTTTGCCATATATCAACATGAATATCAACATGAACATGTTCCCCATCCTGAACCCTCCTCCCTCCTTCCTCCCCGTACCATCCCTCTGGGTCGTCCCAGTGCACCAGCCCCAAGCATCCAGCATCGTGCATCAAACCTGGACTGGCAACTTGTTTCATATATGATATGATACATGTTTCAATGCCATTCTCCCAAATCATCTCTTTTCATGAGTTTCTATGCACAAATGTAAAATTTGAAAAAGAAAGTATCAGTATTCCAGATGGCTGTTGAAAAAAATACCAAAATTTGACTAGCTTAAAACAATAGAAGTTTATTCATTCAGAATTCTGGGGCTAGATGTCCAAAATCAAGATGTCATCAGGACCATCCAAGCCTCTGTGTAGATCACTGCCTTGCTTTTTCCTATCTTCTAGTGGTGGCCTCAGTTTGTTGGCACTTCTTGGCTTGCAACTGCATCAATTCAGTCTCTGCCTGTGTTCACTGGAATTATCCCCATGTGTATATGTCTTCATGTGGCATTTGCCTCTTCTTATAAGGATACCCAACATACTGAATTAGGACCTATCCTAATGACTTCATTTTAACTTGATTACATTTGCAAATATCTTATTTCCAAATAAGGATACATTCACAAGTGCTAGGGGTTAAGAATTCAGCACTTCCTTTGTGGGGACAGAATTCAACCCATAACCAGAAATTTTACAAAGTAGAATATTGATACAGATATAAGATATTATTTTCATATTTACTTCCCCCAAACTCCTTAGAATAATGCTTTAAATATAATAAGATATTAGAATACATATTGATTTGAATTTAATTCACATTTTACTCCCATGGTGACATTAGCTACATTGTATTTCCTTGATAACACTATGGAATAAAGTTTTAAGTTTAAAAACATATCAGGTTCTCATGATGACTATTGTTATCCAGTGGGATGAAAAGGATTTTTCTGGAAATCATGGTTAATTTCCTGTTCAATTGAGTGTAAATTTTTGGAGTCAGGAAATTCTAGGCTGTATTTCTCTGTGTGTTTTTCTTCAGTTTCCCAAATCACTATTTCACCTTTAGAGGTTCTATTGATTTTCTTCACTGTGTCACAGCTTTGGAAATACGAATTTGCTAGTTACTTATAAAAGTCACCTAAGTAGCCATCTGAGAAGTTGATTACATGAGTTGTGAAGCCAGTGTGACCTTATATCTAGATGTCTGACTTTGGAGATCTCTGTAGTGGATTTCCTTGTCCTAACAGGCCCTCTCTTTCCCCAGTTGTTAAATAAAAAATTTAGAAATATATGATATAATCACTACTTTCCAACAAAAGTGATTGCCTTTTATGATGCATCCATGCCATCACACAGCATTACATATGTAATCTTAACAAGTACACAGTAAGAACGTATATATTTACAGCTAACTCCAGGTAGTCTTAAACTTAAATTATATGAATACAGGCACTGTTATGTTAAGCTTAAACTTTAGATCTTATTTTCTATACCTAATGATACATGAAAATATGGAAGTTTCTTTTTCAGAATTGGGTAATGCTTGTATTTGTGGTTATAGACTTGCTGAATAAATAAGAAATCTATATTTTATAATTTAAGGTCTAGTATCTGGGAATTCTGACTCTTAGACCAGGATTTCTTGACATGGTACAACACTGAGGCTTAATTTTCAGCTTCAGTGCTGGGGGAATATTATTATTTCTTAGTTATTTTAAAATGTATTTGTGGTTATAGATGCTGCTTCTCAGATAGAACAGTCATCTAATTTGTACAATTACTTGTCAGCCCTTCTGCAATAGAAGGGCTCAACACATTTATCATATGCAAAATTGTACTTAACTGATGGCTAAAAGTTTTGAAACTAAAGCTCCTGGATTTTGTAAATTTTATTTAATAAACCAATTAAGCTATTTTCTTTATAATCCATGGAGGGTTATCTGCCAAGACAATGCTCTTACAACTAAATTGTCTAATTGAAATATGCTCAATCTATCTGAAATCGCCACTGAAGCATTTTATTGCTGCAGACCAGCAAAACTTGGATGGGTTTTGGATTCATCTAACAACTTGGGAGACAGATGGTGTGAAAAAGATACAGATGTAGCAGCTTCCATCGACTCTTAATATGCCCCATTTTTGTCATCTTAAGCATTTTCACCAGCAAATGAAATACTTGTTTTGCTAAAGTCAATGATTTGCATATTAAGTTGAAGAAAAACACATAAGCCAATAACTTAAAACTTCAGTCATTATTGTTGTAGGGAGGAAATTTTCCAAAAGAAATCCTTAATTTTAGAAAGCATAATTTCATTACTCACTAATTAATTTACATATTTATTTTATATAATAAATAATTTTTGAGAACCTGTCTTGGTAGGCATCATGACAGTCACTTGGGGATGGGTATAAACATAATTAAGCTGTAATTCCTGCTCTTCAAGGACATTTTAAGTAGAAAAAATAATGAATGGGAAAATTTCTAACTAGTTAAAATGTGGGCAATGTCACAAAAGCCAAGTGTCAATAAAATTCAGACTTTGGAGAGATTATTTGTGGGAACTTTATGAGAAAAATAACATTTAAAATAGAATTTGAATACAAGGTTGATTTTAAACAGAGAAACACGTGGCATTTCTTGGAAACCTAGACTAGAATTAGCAAAGCAAATGGAAGGAAATACAACTATCTGAAGCAAAGATAAAATTGGAAAGGTTGCTAGTTTTGAACTTTGATTAAAGGTATTGAACTTTACTCACTAAATAATAAGAAACCATTAAAAAATTTTTGAGTAGAAGAAGGTTAGGTTTGGTGAGGTTTATTTGGGATAGTATATAGGATAGTTGATATGTGTATAGCTCTTAAAGGAGCAAGAAGTGTCAAGCAAAAAGCAATGCAGGAGGCTGCAAAAAAGAAGAGCATTTGAGGTCTTAGGAATTACAACTGGAGATACACAGCTTCAGATAAAACCCAAGAATATGTTCTGGGAAAGAGAAAGAGGTAAAGAATAATAAAGACAAAAGAAGGTTATTAAAAGTTTCCTGATGAGAACTGTGATTAATTAAGATGCAAATCAGGAAATATTTGCCCTTAAGGAATTACCAATAATTTTAGGGTAAGGGTTCAATAAGTATCTTGAGTTTTGGCAGATGTTCTGGATTATTTCAGTAGGACACTTAAGTGTCAAAAGGTCAAATTCCATCCAGGTTCAAATGAACGTCCATAAGTCTCCCAGCACCATTTTAGAGCATTATCTTAGCCATCAGAACAGATCAGATCAGTCGCTCAGTCGTGTCCGACTCTTTGTGACCCCATGAATCGCAGCACGCCAGGCCTCCCCGTCCATCACCAACTCCCAGAGTTCACTGAGACTCATGTCCATCGAGTCAGTGATGCCATCCAGCCACCTCATCCTCTGTCGTCCCCTTCTCCTCCTGCCCCCAATCCCTCCCAGCATCAGAGTCTTTTCAAATGAGTCAACTCTTTGAATGAGGTGGCCAAAGTACTGGAGTTTCAGCTTTAGCATCATTCCTTCCAAAGAAATCCCAGGGCTGATCTCCTTCAGAATAGACTTGCTGGATCTTGCAGTCCAAGGGACTCTCAAGAGTCTTCTCCAACACCACAGTTCAAAAGCATCAATTCTTAGGTGCTCAGCCTTCTTCACAGTCCAACTCTCACATCCATACATGACCACAGGAAAAACCATAGCCTTAACTAGATGAACTTTTGTTGGCAAAGTAATGTCTCTGCTTTTAAACATGCTATCTAGGTTGGTCATAACTTTCCTTCCAAGGAGTAAGCGTCTTTTAATTTCATGGCTGCAGTCACTATCTGCAGTGATTTTGGAGCCCAGAAAAATAAAGTCTGACACTGTTTCCACTGTTTCCCCATCTATTTCCCATGAAGTGGTGGGACCGGATGCCATGATCTTCGTTTTCTGAATGTTGAGCTTTAAGCCAACTTTTTCACTCTCTACTTTTACTTTTATCAAGAGGCTTTATAGTTCCTCTTCACTTTCTGCCATAAGAGTGGTGTCATATGCATATCTGAGGTTATTGACATTTCTCCTGGCAATCTTGATTCCAGTTTGTGTTTCTTCCAGTCCAGCATTTCTCATGATGTACTCTGCATATAAGTTAAATAAACAGGGTGACAATATACAGCCTTGATGAACTCCTTTTCCTATTTGGAACCAGTCTGTTGTTCCATGTCCAGTTCTAACTGTTGCTTCCTGACCTGCATACAGGTTTCTCAAGAGGCAGATCAGGTGGTCTGGTATTCCCATCTCTTTCAGAATTTTCCACAGTTTCTTGTGATCCACACAGTCAAAGGTTTTGGCATAGTCAATAAAGCAGAAATAGATGTTTTTCTGGAATTCTCTTGCTTTTTCTATGATCCAGCAGATGTTGGCAATTTGATCTCTGGTTCCTCTGCCTTTTCTAAAACCAGCTTGAACATCAGGAAGTTCACGGTTCACATATTGCTGAAGCCTGGCTTGGAGAATTTTGAGCATTACTTTACTAGCATGTGAGATGAGTGATACCCCACGCCCAAGGTAAGAGAAACCCAAGTAAGATGATAGGTGTTGCAAGGGGGCATCAGAGGGCAAACACACTGAAACAATACTCACAGAAAACTAGTCAATCTAATCACACTAGGACCACAGCCTTGTCTAACTCAATGAAACTAAGCCATGTCTGTGGGGCAACCCTAGACGGGCGGGTCATGGTGGAGAGATTTGACAGAATGTGGTCCACTGGAGAAGGGAATGGCAAACCACTTCAGTATTCTTGCCTTGAGAACCCCATGAACAGTATGAAAAGGCAAAATGATAGGATACTGAAAGAGAAACTCCCCAAGTCAGTAGGTGCGCAATATGCTACTGGAGATCAGTGGAGCAATAACTCCAGAAAGAATGAAGGGATGGAGCCAAAGCAAAAAGAATACCCAGCTGTGGATATGACTGGTGATAGAAGCAAGGTCCGATGCTGTAAAGAGCAATATTGCATAGTAACCTGGAATGTCAGGTCCATGAATCAAGGCAAATTGGAAGTGGTCAAACAAGAGATGGCAAGAGTGAATGTCGACATTCTAGGAATCAGCGAACTGAAATGGACTGGAATGGGTGAATTTAACTCAGATGACCATTGTATCTACTACTGCAGGCAGGAATCCCTCAGAAGAAATGGAGTGGCCATCATGGTCAACAAAAGAGTCCGAAATGCAGTACTTGGATGCAATCTCAAAAATGACAGAATGATCTCTGTTCATTTCCAAGGCAAACCATTCAATATCACAGTAATCCAAGTCTATGCCCCAACCAGTAACGCTGAAGAAGCTGAAGTTGAAAGGTTCTATGAAGACCTACAAGACATTTTAGAACTAACACCCAAAAAAAGATGTCCTTTTCATTATAGCGGACTGGAATGCAAAAGTAGGAAGTCAAGAAACACCTGGAGTAACAGGCAAATTTGGCCTTGGAACACGAAATGAAGCAGGGCAAAGACTAATAGAGTTTTGCCAAGAAAATGCACTGGTCATAACAAACACCCTCTTCCAACAACACAAGAGAAGACTCTATACATGGACATTACCAGATGGTCAACACCGAAATCAGATTGATTATATTCTTTGCAGCCAAAGATGGAGAAGCTCTTTACAGTCAGCAAAAACAAGACTAGGAGCTGACTGTGGCTCAGATTATGAACTCCTTATTGCCAAATTCAGGCTTAGATTGAAGAAAGTAGGGAAAACCACTAGACCATTCAGGTATGACCTAAATCAAATCCCTTAAGATTATACAGTGGAAGTGAGAAATAGATTTAAGGGCCTACATCTCATAGATAGAGTGCCTGATGAACTATGGAATGAGGTTTGTGACATTGTACAGGAGACAGGGATCAAGACCATTCCCATAGAAAAGAAAGGCAAAAAAGCAAAGTAGCTGTCTGGGGAGGACTTACAAATAGCTGTGAAAAGAAGAGAAGCGAAAAGCAAAGGAGAAAAGGAAAGATATAAACATCTGAATGCAGAGTTCCAAAGAATAGCAAGAAGAGATAAGAAAGCCTTCTTCAGCGATCAATGCAAAGAAATAGAGGAAAACAACAGAATGGGAAAGACTAGGCATCTCTTCAAGAAAATCAGAGATACCAAAGGAACATTTCATGCAAAGATGAGCTTGATAAAGGACAGAAATGGTATGGACCTAACAGAAGCAGAAGATATTAAGAAGAGATGGCAAGAATACACAGAAGAACTGTACAAAAAAGATCTTCACGACCCAGATAATCACGATGGTGTGATCACTGACCTAGAGCCAGACATCCTGGAATGTGAAGTCAAGTGGGCCTTAGAAAGCATCACTACAAACAAAGCTAGTGGAGGTGATGGAATTCCAGTTGAGCTATTCCAAATCCTGAAAGATGATGCTATGAAAGTGCTGCACTCAATATACCAGCAAATTTGGAAAACTCAACAGTGGCCACAGGACTGGAAAAGGTCAGTTTTCATTCCAGTCTTAGCCATACCAATTCCATTTCTATTTTCCTTTCACAAGAGCCTGATGAGAGATTTTATTTACTGAAATTGTCTAGAACAGATGAGTGAGAATAAAAACAAAAATAAAGGTGGAGTCAGAATAAGTTTAAAGAAAAAATAAGTATAAGGCTTAATGATTGATTAAATCAGGAAATATTTGCCCTTAAGGAATTGCAGTGCAAGAGACATAAGAGACACAGGTTCGATCCCTGGGTCAGGAAGATGCCCTGGAGAAGAGCATGGCAACCCACTCCTGTATTCTTGCCTGGAGAACCCTATGGACAGAGGAGCCTGGCAGGCTATAGTCCATGGGGTGGCAAAGAGTCAGACGTGATTGAAGCAACTTAGCACACACATAGGTGGTGGAGAAAAGCTGTGAAACAGAAATGTCGAAAAAGGCCAGGACTAAATCCCAGGGACCAGGAAAAGAACTGCTTTTCTATCCAAAATAAAAAATCAGGTAAAGGCACTGATTTAAGAGGCGATGTAGAAAATAATTTGCATTATTTCAAACAGCATTGTCCAATCAAAATATAATGTGAGCCCATATTGATTTTAAATATTGCAGTAGCCACATTTTCAAAAGTAAAAAGAAGCAGGTAACATTAATTTTCACAATGGCTTTTGTGTATCCCAGTGTATCCAAAGTATTGTTATTTCAATATGTATGGCATCACCGACTCAATGGACAAGCTCTGAGAGTTGGTGAGGGACAGAGAAGGCAATGGCACCCCACTCCAGTACTTTTGCCTAGAAAATCCCATGGACAGAGGGCCTGGTAAGGCTGCAGTCCATGGGGTCGCTACAGTCGGACACGACTGAGTGACTTCACTTTCACTTTTCACTTTCATGCATTGGAGAAGGAAATGGCAACCCACTCCAGTGTTCTTGCCTGGAGAATCCCAGGGATGGGGGAGCCTGGTGGGCTGCCGTCTATGGGGTCGCACAGAGTCAGACACAACTGAAGTGACTTAGCAGTAGCAGCAGCAGGGAAGCCTGGCATGCTGCAGTCCATGGGCTCACAAAGAGTTGGGCACGACTGAGTGACTGAACTGAAATGAACTGAATCAGTACCAATATTTATTAGATATTTTACCCTAGAAATTGCCCTATTCCTTTAAAAATGATGTGTATCTTATAATTTTTGAACATCTAAATTTAAATTAGGCTCCTTTCAAATGTTCAGCAGCCACGTGTGACTAGTGGCTATCATTTTGGATGAAGCATTTTCAGAAAGTCATGTGAAAATACCCAAGGAGTTTTTTTTTTTTTGACTTGCTTCAGTTTTGTATTTATTATTATATTTTTATTTTTTCTGAGCTCAACTTTCTTTTTTTTTTTAACTTTTTTTTAAATTTTATTTTATTTTTAAACTTTACAATATTGTATTAGTTTTGCCAAATGGAAAGTTTTCATCATCAGATGGAATTACTCACATGTATTGTGGTGATTAATAAGACAGACTCAGATTACGGATATACATGACCTCCCCCCGCCTTTTCCTTGTCTGGAAGGGTACAAATGTAGGCTTAAAATAATGGGTCCTTTGTGAAGCTTGTCGCTGTTGTTCAGTTGCTAAGTCATGTCCAACTCTCTGCCACTCCATCGACTGTAGCAGAGCAGGCTCCACTGTCCTTCAATATTTCCTAGTTTTTCTCAGATTCATGTCCATTGAGTTGGTGATGCTATCTAACCATCTCATCCTTTCTCACCCCTTTCTCCTCCTGCTCCAGTCTTTCCCAGCATTGGGGTCTTTTCCAATATGTTGGCTCTTCGCATCAGGTGGCCAAAGTATTGGAGCTTCAGCTTCAGCATCAGTCCTTCCAATGAATATTCAGGGTTGATTTCCTTTAGGATTGATTGGTTTGATGTCCTTGCAGTCCAAGAGGCACTTAGTCTTCTCCAACACCACAGTTTGAAAGCATCAATTCTTTGGCATTCAACTTTCTTTTGGTCCAACTCTCACATCAATACATGACTTCTAGAAAAACCATAGATTTGGACCTTTGTCACCAAAGTGATGTCTCTGCTTTTTAATTCACTACCTAGGTTCATAATAGCTTTCCTTTCAAGAAGTAAATGTCTTTTAATTTCATGGCTTGAGTCATTCTCCACAGTGATTTTGGAGCCCAATAAAATAAAATCCATCACTGCTTCTACTTTTTCCCCTTTTGTTTGCCATAAAGTGATGGGACAAGATATTATGATCTTACTTATTTGACTGTTGAGTTTTAAGCCAGCTTTTTCACTCTCTTCTTTCATCCTCATCAAGAGGTTCTTTGCTGCTGCTAAGTTGCTTCAGTCGTGTCCGACTCTGTGCAACCCCATAGATGGCCTCCTACCAGGTTCCTCTGTCCCTGGGATTCTCCAGGCAAGAACACTGGAGTGGGTTGCCATTTCCTTCTCCAATGCATGAAAGTGAAAAGTTAAAGTGAAATCGCTCAGTCGTGTCCAACTCTTAGCGACCCCACGGACTGCAGCCTACCAGGCTCCTCTGTCCATGGGATTTTCCAGGCAAGAGTACTGGAGTGGGGTGCCATTGCCTTCTCCGAAAGAGGTTCTTTAGCTGCCACAAAATAAAGCAATAACAATTATTGAACGTTCCTGAAGTAAACTGTGTTTATATACATTTTTTTTTTAATTTTGGATTTGTCTGTCAGTGATTATTTCATTTTCAGATGACTCCAAGGAACTTGGGCCATTAACATTTTTATGCACCAGTCTGATTTTCCCAGAATATGCCAGCATTTTGATTACTCATTACTAATACTATCACTGAAAGGAAAGACAGTATTCTCTCTCCTGTCCATCCAGAAAACTCTAGACCAGGAGAAGAGAAATGAGTAGGACCAGGTCAGATTCCAGACCAGAGTCATCCTCAGAGAAGCAATTTTTAAAAGCCAGTTTAAGGAGTCTGAGTAAAGCAGATAATGGTTCATAACCTGGAAAACTGACTCTTTGGGGAGTTCTTTCCACAGTCCCTCAGAACTGATGTCCCTGGCTTCTGTGTCTTTTTCTTGGGACACACTGAGAGTCGTTTTGACTCCTGCATTAAATTACTTTCATGTTTGTTTCTAGACATTCAAAATGTGATAAACGAGGGTGGATTGATGTAATTTAGGAATGCGGATTGGGAAAGACTTCCCCTGAGTAAAAATCTTTGAGAAGGTACATGAAGGAAATATTAGGGAAAAAATGAAATAGATGTTGGAGGTGCCATTAGCAGAGAGAAGGAAGAGAGGATGATGAAAGGGAAAGTCAGGTCAGGGAGGTAGATGCAGAATGGCAAGTTAGATTGTATAGGCTGAATTTTAAATGTGGGTGGGATACTCTGTTGGTAATTCAGCACCTCAGAGCCAAATTGGGCTTTTCCGATTTGGAAAACGCTATTGTAAATTTCAGAAAATGGACTGAGAACCAGTCAACCAAATACCTGATTAATACAGTGATTATAGCATTGAAAGGGGCTTCCCAGGTGGCTCAGTGGTAAAGAATCACCTGCCAAACAGGAGATGAGGGTTCAATCCCTGGTAGGGAAGATTGCCAGAGAAAGAAATGGCAGTCCACTCTAGTATTCTTGCCTGGGAATTCTATGGACAGAGGAGACTGGCGAGCTATGGTCCATGGGGTTTCAAAGAGTCGGACATGACTGAGAGACTAAACAGCCACAGTAGCAATAAAGATAGAAGTAGGTAAGATCACTAGGACAATGAAGAACATGTAAGATGGGTATCATAGGCATATTCTTGATAAATGTCCATATTTCCATGCACAGGAGGGATAAGAGGAGTGAATGAAGAAGAACCAAGAAAATTTTGTATCAGTAGGAAAAGAAACAACACTAGGAGTGTATATGACCAAAAAAATGAAATATTTCAAAATTGACAATTGCACAGTAGTCACCTGAAAAAAATTACAAGGAATTTGTTAAATGGAGTTTGGAAAACAAACTAAAAAATTGAATTAGCCGTACATTTGTATGCTTAGCAAGAGCAAGTTTAGTAGTAATCAATCACCAATGACCTGGCAAGAGTGTCTTGGAGAAATGTAGACAGACTGAAACAAATATATTCAGTTCAGTTCAGTTCAGTCGCTCAGTCATGTCCGACTCTTTGCGAACCAATGAACCGCAGCACGGCAGGCCTCCCTGTCCATCACCAACTCCCGGAGTTTACCCAAACCCATGTCCATTGAGTCGGTGATGCCATCCAACCATCTCATCCTCTGTCGTCCCCTTCTCCTCCTGCCCTCAATCTTTCCCAAAATCAGGGTCTTTTCAAGAGTCAGCTCTTCCCATCAGGTAGCCAAAGTATTGGAGTTTCAGCTTCAACATCAGTCCTACCAATGGACACCCAGGACTGACCTCCTTTAGGATGGACTGGTTGGATCTCCTTGCAGTCCAAGGGACTCTCAAGAGTCTTCTCCAACACCAAAGTCAAAAGCATCAATTATTCAGCATTCAGCTTTCCTTATAGTCCAACTCTCACATCCATACGTGACTACCAGAAAAACCATAGCCTTGACTAGATGGACCTTTGAGGTCAAAGTAATGTCTCTGCTTTTTAATGTCTTGTCTAGGTTGGCCATAACTTTCCTTCCAAAGAGTAAACGTCTTTAAATTTCATGGCTGCAGTCACGATCTTCAGTGATTTTGGAGCCCAGAAAAAAAAAGTCAGCCACTGTTTCCACTGTTTCCCCATCTATTTGCCATGAAGTGATGGGACCGGATGCCATGATCTTAGTTTTCTGAATGTTGAGCTCTAAGCCAACCTTTTCACTCTCCTCTTTCATTTTCATCAAGAGGCTCTTTAGTTCTTCTTCACTTTCTGCCTAAAGGATGGTGTCATCTGCATATATGAGGTTATTGATATTTCTCCCAGCAATCTTGATTCCAGCTTGTGCTTCCTCCAACCCAGCGTTTCTCATGATGTACTCTGCATAGAAGTTAAATAAGCAGGGTGACAATATACAGCCTTGATGTACTCCTTTTCCCATTTGGAACCAGTCTGTTGTTCCATGTCGAGTTCTAACTGTTGCTTCCTGACCTGCATACAGGTTTCTCAAGAGGCAGATCAGGTGGTCTGGTATTCCCATCTCTTGAAGAATTTTCCACAGTTTATTGTGATCCACACAGTCAAAGGCTTTGGCATAGTCAATAAAGCAGAAATAGGTGTTTTTCTGGAACTCTCTTGCTTTTTCCATGATCCAGCGGATGTTGGCAATTTAATCTCTAGTTCCTCTGCCTTTTCTAAAACCAGCTTGCACATCTGGAAGTTCACGTTTCACGTATTGCTGAAGCCTGGCTTGGAGAATTTTGAGCATTACTTTACTAGCGTGTGAGATGAGTGCAGTTGTGCAGTAGTTTGAGCATTCTTTGGCATTGCCTTTCTTTGGGATTGGAATGAAAACTGACCTTTTCCAGTCCTGTGGCCACTGCTGAATTTTCCAAATTTGTTGGCATATTGAGTGCAGCACTTTCACAGCATCATCTTCCAGGATTTGAAATAGCTCAACTGGAATTCCGTCACCTCCACTAGCTTTGTTCGTAGTGATGCTTCCTAAGGCCCACTTGACTTCACATTCCAGGATGTCTGGCTCTAGGCGAACCATCACACCATTGTGATTATCTGGGTTGTGAAGATCTTTTTACTTGACATAAAATATCTATTCTAGGTATCTAAAAGGAACAAGTGATGAAGCCAAGCTGCTGGAGGTCTTGGAAACAGGAAGTCTTCAGCATCATTTCTAGTTGTTTTTTAGTGAAAATAAAGAGTTGTCGTAATAATGTGAATATCTGTAAGAGATGAGGATTGGTTGCTCGTTTATTTAAGATTGTTAAAGACAAACATTTCAATAGGCTAAGTGATCAAGAGAGAACAGAAATACAAAGAAAATTTAAAAAATAATAGAAGGAGAAAAAATCCAAAAGTAGAGACAAGTTTTTCTTATCAAGACAGGGGGAAAAAAGATTAATAGATTTATAAAAATATGTATAAAACATAATAAAAGGAAGAGGTAACTAAGAAGTTTCAATTGTCTTCACTTTCCCTAATACAATCATTTGTACAAAAAGGTAAGGACAGCAGTAAGACTCTTTTAAAAGTGGGAAAAAGAAACTTTTTTACAACTAGAGAGTCAACTGGAGGAGAAAAGAAACATTGGGGAAATAGCTATAACAGTATGGGTTTGCAGTGAACTCAATTAACAGTTTCATGAATTTCTTCATTTGCTTTTAATTATGAATTGGGAGATAGCTGAGCTCAAGAGTTGGCATGGCAAAAGTTCATTGGACAAGGGGTTGACTTTTTTCCCGGTTTTAACAATTGTTTTTCTGCATATTACAGGCTAACACAAATTTGTTACAATTTTGCAATAGCTTGATTATAGCATTTCTCAGAGATATCCATTTTCCCTGTGGAAGAGTAGAGTATTTCCAAGCGACTTAACAAGCAAAATAGTCATATGTTTACCACAGCTTCTTCACCTTTGTCTTTGCACTTGAATGGATTTCAAGAGACCCTTGATCAATGTTTTCCTCAATGACAAGAAATCTTCAAACACATCTTGAAAGAGCAATCGATACTCATTGCTAAAAATCAGAATTATTTAACCTTTACATGATGAAGTCAGAGCCTCTCCCACTTTGCCTTTTATCACTTAAAAATGCTCGAATGGTATTGTACTTTGCTAAAATAAATAAATTTGAAATCGTAGTGTCTCACAAAATGTATGAATAAGAAGCAGATAAATATACATTGCTACTTTGTGAAATGAAAATATGAGAACAGCTTCTGTGAACTATGGAGATCAGCTGGTGAACACACAAGGTCAAAAGGCTGCAATTGCACACCCTCGTGCACAGCCAAAACTTGTAACTTGGTCCTTAGCCAGGGACCACACATTTAACTCTTGGCAAACACCTCAAAAAGTAATACCTTTTTTATAGGTCCAGTGATGGTCACAGTAGAGAATTTCATGAATGAGAACAATTTGGGGCCGTTGGAAATAAAGGGTCTTTGAATCAAGACACCTATCTTCTATCCCCGACTTCACTACGAATTAGCTAGGAAGTCAGAATTAATGCATTCATTTTCTTTTTCATTCTATCATGCATCCCTATACTTATTACATAATTCTTAGCATATAGTATGTGCTAGGCAATGCTCTAGGTGCTAGCAATTCAGTGATAAACAAATAGAGGCCACACTATGTGCAAGGGCTCTGCCAATAGTCCTAATAAGCTGTTTGGGTTTTAAACTGAGAGAGGAAATCATGGAAACTTTTCAGCAGAAAGTAATATAATTTGATTTATGTTTTCTAAAACTCACACTTTATTTTATCCATAATGTACTATTGTGGACACAAGAGTGAAAGCAATTCCAAACCATTTCCACAATCATTCCTTCATTGGAACATGCAAAGGAGACAAGGAGGTATTGTAAGGCTCATTCTGTTATTGAAATTCACTGACATAGCACATTCCGTTTATGAATAAATACTGACTAGTGACAGAGGCAAAACAAGAGTACAGTTTATTAGTTCTTCTGATACTACTGCTTCATTTCAGTAGGCAGCTATAAATATGCTCATCCAAGCAGCCACCATGTGCATTAAGCTCTGTGCACATAATTGATCTCACAAAAGTGCAGAAATGTTAGTTTTATCTTAGAAGAGTGAAGCTACACAATGTTTCTGGCTCAGAGACCAAAATTTCTCAGTGGATGAATTTGGCCTTCAAACTCATTTCCTCCTGTCATGATCTTCAACCAGATTGCAATTTCATAACCATCTTTAATTCCATCATATCTCCAATCACCTAATCATAAGAACCTCTGAAACTCATTCCTTCACATTTTACACCATTACTAGTTAACTTTTGAGTTATCTAGCTTTTATCTATCATTTCTATTTCTTTCAGTTTACAAAATTTTAGCTCTCAGTAGCTTTCGCACACTGGGGAGTTTGAAGACTCAGTTATGAAGAAGAAAATTCTTCAGGATATTCACAGAGAAGCAGGAGATATGTTTAAAACATAGATTTAATGCTGCATAGCTAACTACTCATAAAATGCTTAATAAGGAAGTCTTATAATTAATTCACTAAACTCCTGGAGGAGTGAGGGCAAGTTTCATAAAAACGGTAACATTTGATTTGGCTCTTAAAAAAGGAAGCTGGAATGAAATTCAGTCTTTATCCAGATTTTTTTTTTCATCTCTTAACATCAGTGCTCCTTGAATTAAGTTCTTAAAATGCAGTTGTCATTACTGTGAAAATATCTTCCCCTCAGTATCTAAGCAAGAGGTCCAGTCCATATTATGCAACCCAAAGCCATTGGCATGATGCTGCTTTCCTGTTCCTGCTTCATTTTTACCATGGAACTTCTCATTGTACAGTAATATACCTCTATTGCTCAAGATTATTTTAGAGAAACAGACATTTTTAATAGTAATGGTTTTGAAAATAGTTAAGGTCCATTAGGAAAAAAATATCACTAGTATATCTATAAGCTCCAAAGCTTAGAACAACTTTAAAAAGTAAAAATCAATGTACAGTTATTTAAATAAAAAACAAATAATTATATTTTTGTATATTTGACCAAAAGCTTGGATAGAGCAAAGATGCAAGTATCAATCAATCACTGAAGTTTGGAAAATTCCATTGTAATAGATGGCCTTACAATATTCCCTACCAAACAGCACCTGATAACACTTCAAGAAACCTTGACCATATCTTGCATTTGTATAGCCTTGTGTCTTTCCTCAGGCCACTTCTTGTCTTGAATGCTGGCTTCTTTTATTTAGTTTTTTGTTTTTGTTCAGTCACTAAGCTGTGTCGGACTCTTTGCAACCCCATGGACTGCAGCGCACCAAGCTCCTCTGTCCTCCACTCTCTCCCGGAGTTTGCTCAAATTCATGTCCATTGAGCCTTTATTCAATTACCACCTCCTTTTCTAACACCTAGTTTGTATCTTTTGCTATAGAATTTAATATATACTCTGCTGCTACTGCTAAGTTGCTTCAGTCGTGTCTGACTCTGTGTGACCCCATAGACGGCAGCCCACCAGGCTCCCCCGTCCCCGGGATTCTCCAGGCTCCCTTGTCCCTGGGATTCTCCAGGCAAGAACACTGGAGTGGGTTGTCATTTCCTTCTCCAGTGCATGAAAGCAAAAAGTGAAAGTGATGTCGCTCAGTCGTGTCCAACCCTTAGCAACCCCATGGACTGCAGCCCACCAGGCTCCTCTGTCCATGGGATTTTCCAGGCAAGAGTACTGGAGTGGGTTGCCATTGCCTTCTCTGATATATACTCCAGTATCTATTAAGATAATTTTTGGTATAGTTATCATCTCTGCTGTGCTGGGAACTCCATGAAAGGAAGACTTATACGGGATGTATTCCTGGTTGTCTGTTCTGAGCAGAAGGCCTGGCTCACGCTTCTCAATGGGTGAATGAATGAGAAAGTACAGTGTCGGTGTTTAGTTACTATTTGCTGAATTGACTTGATTAGGCCACTGAAAAATTGAGCTCCCTCAAGTATCTGTTGTTAAATGTCACTTCAGACTTAGACAGCAGTGATGAATCATGGCTTCTGAAAGACCATAGTTAAAATAAGCATCCGTTGCCTGGGAACAGAGCAAGTCCTCCCAACAGTTTTATGGATTATCTTATCAGGTTAGCTCATATCAGCAAAAAACCTCTATGAGCATGGGAAAGAAAAAGAGAGAAAAGAGGAAAGATAAAATCATCATAATCTCGATGGTCATTTGTATAGAATTTTACCATTTCCTTACACTTTCTTCACCTCTGATTTCTATCACATGATAGGTATTATTATTATTAATGGTGTTATTTATTTTTGTTGTCATTGACTGCTTTGTGATCCCATGGAATGTAGCCCACCAGATTCCTCTCTCCATGAGATTTTCCCAGAAAGAATACTGGAGTGGGTTGTGATATTTCCTTCTCCCAGGGATCTTCCCAACCCAGCATGGTGCCTGTATATCCTGCGTTGGCAGGCAGATTCTTTACCACTGAGCCACCAGGAAAACCCCATAGTGGTGGTATTATTATTGTAATCCTCATAATCCACTAAAATGACACAAATAGAAGTGAAAATAAAGTACCAACCTGCATCCTTGCCTCTCTGCCTTCTTTATTTTGTAGATGTTCACTTTTATGTTATTTTCTTAATTCATAAATCATAACTATTTTAGATCAAATTTTATATCAAGATGAAGACCAGTTGTACACATGGGTAACATATTCTACTTATAAAGCTGTCCCATCAGCCCTTCCATTTGGCCAAACATGTAATTCACTAGAGGAAATTAACTTTTAAAATTATGTTAAAGTAATTTTTTAATTAAATGCTTTAGATATGCATTTAAATTATACACACATTATATATGCATATTCCGTTTAATAAACAGATTTGGATATGATCTAGAAAATTGTTTTGAGGACTAAAGACTAATTCTAAGCACTTGATATATGAAAGTCTACTTTTTTTTCCCCAAAACCTAATTACTGAAGAAAATTTCCAGGGTATTTCATAGGATATATGTGCAACACTTTCTTTTTTCCTACACTACATAGATGAAGTAAGTTCTCATGGAATTGAATAAGTTTCTTCTAAGCCAAAATTGTCAAAAAAATCATAAATCAAAGAAAGAAAAAGGAAACTTCTCAGAAAAAAAAAAGGAAATTATTGCTTTTTCTTTACTAAAAGCTAGAATGAAATGACTCAAGTAATATATCAGACAGAGTTCAATCCAAGAAGTAGAACCACTAGGAGTACTGTGGTTTTATTATAGCAGTTGGATATTACCCAACTGTGGGATAAGCTAGAAATTAAGTTTAGAATGAAGAAGCTGGAAGATCAGAATAAAGTTAGTAAGCAGCCTTCCTGAAGCACTGGCAATGATGGAAATATTAGGGCTTGCATAGGAATCTGGGAAGCCAGTCAAACCTGTCTGCTGATGTGTGACTATGACAGGGAGCTGATGGGAAAATCTATGAAATGGTTCTGCCTCTGGATCTTATAGTGAGTCTAGGGTTGCAGTTGGCCATCAGTGCCAGCAGTCAGAAAGAACTGGGCATGAAGCCTGAGTTAGTGAAGACACACTGACACCCTCCAGGTCCATTAACCACAAAAACCTTCAGAGCCAAGTAACTCCTGCTTCACTTCTGCCTTCCGCCACATCTTGCAAAATTTTAGTTTTGGTTAACTCTGTCAGGAAATGAGTCCTAGAAACTGTAGTTTTAGCTTTTCCAATTTACTCAGGAAAAAAAAAAATCATCAGCTTTTTGAGTTCAAATTTCTTTGAAGCATTAGTGTATTAAAGCTATCAAGTGAATAGAATGTATGTTCTAGAGAGATTCTGATTCTAAAGTGTTTTGGATGGAATATACTTTCTAAAGTAAAGGGAAATTTTAAGTAAGCATTGGATAGAATTGTCAATAATAATCAGAGAGGAAGATTTCCTCAAAGATCTTGCATAATATATTGGTATAAGGAGAATCCATATTAAGTAAGACGCCATGGTCTGGTGGCTCAGATGGCAAAGAGTGTGCCTGCAATGTGGGTTTGATCCCTGGGTCAGGAAGAGCCCCTGGAGAAGGAAATGGCAATCCACTCCAATATTCTTGCCTGGAAAATCCCATGGACAGAGGAGCCTGGCAGGCTACAGTCCATGGGGTTGCAAGGAGTCAGACATGACTGAGCGACAAACACACATGGTTATAGAAAAGCAATTGTTTGAATCCTATGATATGTTGACTTTCTCAGTTTGTCACATTTGGACTAATACTATAGTTCAGTTTATCCATAACCAAGAATCAGTTTTCACCACAGAGCAGCTTTCTGAATTTTCACCATGGAAACTGGAAACAAATGGCCCCTAAAATAACCAGAGTTCCAAGATCAAACCTATCCAAGAGCAGTGAGTGGCAATGTCAATTTATCTGGATTTATTACTGAGGGACTTTCAGTTCACTTCACTTCTTTAAATATATGGATTGTGTGAGCTCAGTTGAACCAGAGTCTACCCTTTATCAACTATGAGAGCTTTAGCAAGTCTCTTCCTGATCTTTCTCTTTCTGATCTTTCTATTCTTTGTTCATTTAATCATTTATGCATTCACTCAAGAAGCATGGCCTGCTACAGTCCATGGGGTCGGAAAGAGTTGGACACAACTTTGTGACTGCATAACAACAACCAGCTATCTAGTTGATTTTTTACTGTATTACCCAATATATGTTTCTTCACTAGAAGGGGTCCTCCACAGTTGGTGCTATGAAGACGGCCAGTATGTTTTGCCATCCTAGATCTCAGAGAGTTCTTGAAGATTTGGGGAAGTCTCCCCTGAGAAAGATAAAATTAATTAGAGACCTGAAAGTAATTGCTTAGTCAAAAAAGTAGAGACTAAAAGTGGGGAAAAGAGATAATTGCTGAGTTGAGAATGGTAAAAATAAAAATGTGTTTTGCATAGAGTAATCAATGAGCTCAGCAGACATTGGGAAACATTTCGTCTTCCCCAAGCTGAGATCCAGTGATGGAAAGAAATGTCACAGAAGAAAAAAGGAGACAATGGCATCAGCAATAGTCTCAGAGAAACAGAAAAGTGGTGCCTGACCATGTAGGAAGCTGCAGGACTTCAACAGTGTTTTGCATTAGAGAAAATTTTCTATAGATAGTGTGAAAATATTCAAATAAAAGATAAGATGCAGGGTGAGAATTTCAATAATCTCTTCTAACCCTTTCATTCTGTTCTTCTAAATATTGCTTCTAATAAGTGAGATGTGGCTACTGAGCACTTGCAATGTAGCTGGTCTGAGCTGAGATGCGCTGTAAGTATAAAATATACACCAGATTGTGTAGCCTTAGCATAAAAAATGTAAATATATTATTAATAAATCTTATATTGATTCTTTGTTGAGATTACAATGTTTTAGATATATTGGGTTGCATATATTATATTGCAAAAATTATTTTTCACTTTTTCTTTATATATTTTTAATGTACTTACTAGCAAATTTAAAATTACATATGCAAGTCTCATCATTTATCTATTGTCAATGCTGCTCTAAATCATTTGCTCCCTGGGTAACCACAGAATGCTGATGATTCTTCTAGAGTTTTTGCTGACCGAAAGGGGAAATTTTCTTTCTATTAAATCAGAACACTACAGGTTACATTTATCCCTGAGATGATACCCACCAGTATCCCAGACAGAAACCATCTACTAGGTTATATGCTGTACAGACTTCAGGAGAGCAGTTTAGAAAAGTATGTGGGCGTTAAAATATATGCACATAGCCTATTGTGTATCAACAAGATATGTGCTCAGAGAAGACTCCTACACACCACTTAGAATACTGGTTTAAATTTTTCCACCAATAAAATCACTTTAAATAAACAAGGGGGAAAAAACTAGCAATAGTACAGTGACTGCCACATACTGTAGCTAAATGGCAAGGATTGTTTTAGAGAAAATGAATTTTTCATGAGTGTTCTTTAAAAAATATCTTGCCAGGATTTTTTTTTCTTTGATATGGCCAGCTTAAAAAATCCATTACATCCTATTGAAATTTTATGATTGATCTTTTGCGTATTTGAAACAGTTTGAAGAACACTTATTAAATTTAGCTTTGTGCCAAATAGCTGAACATACCTCATTCTGGCCTTCAAAGATCTCATAGCCCAACAGAAGAGATTTCTACACAAAGAAATAGAATAGTGTAAAAGGTTGAATAATCAAATTACATCTAAAGGTACATATGAAACCAGATTCTGAGAAAAATCGTATTATTTACCTACATTGTCTATGTTTTTCTTAAGAATCAGATGACTGGTTATAGTTCAGAAAATCTTATAGCTACTTTTAAAAACTCTCAGTTATCTTAAGGAACTGAGCCTTAATTAATAAGTTAATATTTTCTTTGGAGGGTCTGTCAAGAATGGTATAATGCATGTGTTTTTACTGGCACTTTATTCTTCATAATTACTACAAGGAAGTAGAATTTTTTCCAATATTTTTGAGTCTTCTGTAAAAGAATATTTTGGAGACTTTTCTAGTCACTATGACATAATCAAGTATAATGAATGTATTGATTTATAGAAGAAATGCACCATGAGTGGCAGACACTGCAAATGTACCCCCTCAGGGCCCACCTACTCTAAGCCTCACTGTATATTTTGCTGGAGAAAAGGAGGCCAGAGGTTTGACTTTATGAACCTCTTTTATACTGATGGTCAGCTTTTATATTTCTTTCAAATCACTAAGCTATGTCTATGGCTTGTAGAATAATGTTGAATTAAGGACCATTTTCTCCAAAATTTCTAAACCTGAATCAGTGGACTAAACAGAAAAGCTGTAACTCACTACCAGCTTTTTAAAATAATTTTATTTATTTATTATTTTTGGCTGTGCTGAGTGTCTGATCCTGTGCAAGGGCTTTGTCTAGTTGCGGAGAGCAAGGACTATTCTTGGTTGCGCTGCATGGGCTTCTCATTGCAGGTTGCTGTGGGTTACAAGCTCTAGGGTGGGCAGGCTTCAGTAGCTGTGACACATGAATTCACTAGTTGTGGCTCATGGGCTCTAAAACATGGACTCAGTAGTGGCTCATGGGCTTAGTTGCTCCATGGCTTGTGGCATCTTCCTATACCAGGGATTGAACTGGTGTCCCTTGCATTGCAAGACAGATTCTTAACCACTGGACAACCAGGAAAGCTCAGCTATCTTCTTTCTTTAAAAAACACTATTTGAAAATCATATTTTGAAAGCCATACAATGCTACATTTTATATTCAGGTAGCAACTAGGTTGGATGGGGACATTTATTCTTCTTCACATTATCCGGGATTGGTAGAGTATTGGGATATTTAATATTTGTTTTTCATTACTCCTGGATTTTACATTTTTAATTGGTGCATGGACTTTGAGGAAAAGGGGAGGACTTTTGGTAAACTGATGAAGTAGGATAATTAACATACAAGTAGGCATCGTTAAATTTTTGGAGTTTTAAAGAGTCTCAGTGGTCCAGTCTGGATATGATAGAGTAAGTACCAATTTGTGTTGTGCATCAAATAAAACCTGGACAAAATGCATCAAACAGCTCACTGAGGAGTCTTAAAAATAGCTGGTAAATCTGGGAAGAGATCTCTGATTTACTGATGAATTGATGGTGACTTTATCATTTTTTTCTCCAATATTCCTCAACCAACACAGCAGCAAGCACAAAGGATTAGACAGAGAGTTCAGGAGAAGCCCTACAGTACTCACTCAAGAAACAGAAAGGAAACATTTTTTAGAGAAAGTGTGGAAATGCCCTACTGCAGTCCTGTCTCTTTTTTCTGTTCTCCCAGGGCCTGACCCCTAAACAGCTGTGTCATAATGGGAGCCCACAGAAGCCAAAGCTCTGAGTAAGAGAGCCTTCCTCTACTTTCAGCAGAGGAGCAGTAGTTCCAAAAAGGTGGGGCCAACCATTGTTGCTTTTTTTATGTGTCCTTCCACTGTTTAACTGGAGAGATGGATACCCTTCAGAAGTGCACTGAAGAGCAGAATCACTAAAATAGCAGCTTTCTACATGAAGGATGAAATAGAAAAATTCCAAAGAACCAGAAAGTATGGACAGAGATTATGGAGAGGAAGCAACGCAGGAAATCAATCCCAAATCATTGTTTATAAGCATCCAACTCATTCCCAAACAGTGCGCACACGTAGGTCTGATACTATTTAGCATGCAAAAGACTTTGAGAACTGAGCATATTCACCACCGTCCATTTCCAAGACTGACCACTAGGTGGCATATACACCAGGAAGATCCAAATGGCATATGAATGTTTTGAAAAGTTTACTGGTATTGGAACCAGGAATTCAGGAGGCTGGTTCAAACCTAAGGTCTAAATCTAACCAGTTTGACTACATACAAAAATTAAAATTTCAATATTCTCCATATGATTGAAAGTAGAGCCAGGGTCTCATATATGATATAATATTCAAAATACCCAAGGTATAATTTAAAAATTACTTGGCATATGAACTACCAGGGAAATCTCAGCTTACATGGGAAAATGACAATCAAGATACCAATGGTGGGATGACAAAGTTGTTGGAATCAAATGACTCTTGAAACAAAAGGAAAACTAGAAAGCATGCCAAATAAATAGAAGATATAAACAAGAAGCAAATGGAAATTTTAAACCTATAAACACAATGTGCTAAGTTGCTTCAATCATGTCCCACTCTTGAGACACGACTGTGTAGCCTGCCAGGCTTCTCTGTCCATGGGATTCTCCAGGCGAGAATACTGGAGTGGGTTGCCATTTCCTTCTGCACGGGATCTTCCTGACCCAGGGCTCAAACCTGTATCTCTTACGTCTTCTGCATAGGCAAGCAGGTTCTTTATCACTAGCACCACCTGGGAAACATAATAATTGAAACCAAAAGCAAAGCCTCCATTGACAAGCTCAGTACCAGAATAGCGGCGACAGAGGAAATAATCAATGAGCTGGAGGGCTAACCAATAAAAGTGGTTCAATCTGAACATCAGACAGGGAAACAAAAAAATCGGAAAAGTGAAAAGAGCCTTAGAGATCTGTGGGATAATAACCCCCAAAAATCTAGCATTTATCACTGGAGCCTCAGAAAGAGAAGAGAAAAAATGTAGTGCAAGAAAAATATTTGAAGAAATAATGGTTGGAAATATCCCAAATTTGACAAAGGAACTATACCTACAAATTCAAGAAGTTCAGTGAATTTCAAACAGAATAAACCCAAACAATTCCACTTCCTGACATATCATAATCAAACTGCTGAAAATTCAAGAGAAAGGAAAAAAAGCCTAAAAACAGCCAGAGAAAAATGATGCCTTCTCAATAGGAGAACAGCCATAAGGGCCAGAAAGAAGTGATATTACAAATTTCAATGGTTGAAAGAGAAAAAGCTGTCAACTCAGAATGCTGTATCCAATGAACACGAGCTTCAGCAATACAGGTGAAATAAAAAACTTTCAGATAATTCCTGGTTAGTTTTCCTGATTAGGTAATCCATTGCCAGTAGACCTGCTCTAAACATACTGTGAGAAAGTTCCTTAGATTGAAGAGAAATAATATCAGAAGGAAGCCCAGAACAGTAGAAGTGAAGAAGAGACAGTACAATGGCAAACTTTGGGTGTGAGCATACTTGGTTGCTTCCCTGGAGGCTCAGATGGTAAACATTCCGCCTGCAATGCAGGAGACCCGGGTTCAATCCCTGGGTCAGGAAGGTCCCCTGGAGGACGGCATGGCAACCCACTCCAGTATTCTTGCCTAGAGAATCCCCATGGACAGAGGAGCCTGGCGGGCTACAGTCCACTGGGTCACAAAGAGTTGGACACGGCTGAGTGACTAAGCACAAAGCACGCATACTTGATTAGAGCTTCCCTGGTGGCTCAGCTGGAAAAGAATCTGCCTGAAATACAGGAGTCTAGGGTTAGATCCTCGGGTCAGAAAGATCCCCTGGAGAAGGGAATGGCTACCCACTCCAGTATTCTTGCCTGGATAACTCCATGAACATGGAGCTTGGTAGACTACAGCCCATGGGGTTGCAAAGAGTCAGGCATGACTGACAGACTAACACATTTTGAAACACACACACATTCTTGATTATTCTATTTAGTTCTTTAAAATACATTTGTGCACTGTAAACAGAAATTCTAATGTTGTCTTATAGGGATTTTGATGTGTGTCTAGAACCACAGTATAAAGAGAAACACAGATTTTCAATATAGATAAGGACTATTGAAGTAAAGTGAAGTCGCTCAGTCGTGTCCGACTCTTTGCGACCCCATGGACTGTAGCCTGCCAGGCTCCTCTGTCCATGGGATTCTCCAGGCAAGAATACTGGAGTGGGTTGCCATTTCCTTCTCCAGGGGAACTTCCCGACCCAGGGATCGAACCCGGGTCTCCCGCATTTTAAGCAAACGCTTTACCGTCTGAGCTACGAGGTACTATTATTAGACAATGAAATTAATCCCTGCTCTGCAAACTATCTCCATTTTACAATGGGGAAACAGGTATCGAGGGGAGTTAGCTTGTAGAAGATCCTATAGCAATCAGATTGAGGTGAGAATTTTTCTAGCTTTCTAGGTATTATCACCTACTAGTTTACCAAATACTGTATTCAGCACTCTAAGAGAAGGCAATGGCACCCCACTCCAGTACTCTTGCCTGGAAAATCCCATGGATGCCTCCATCCTGGGAGGCATCCTGGTAGGCTGCAGTTTATGGGGTCGCTAAGACTCGGACACGACTGAGCGACTTCATTTTCACTTTTCACTTTCATGCATTGGAGAAAGAAATGGCAACCCACTCCAGTGTTCTTGCCTGGAGAATCCAGGGACTGGGGAGCCTGGTGGGCTGCCATCTATGGGGTCATACAGAATCAGACACGACTGAAGTGACTTAGCATAGCATAGCATAGTATTCAGCACTCTAGGATACTGCTGAGATTAGAAAAGAAAGACAGAGAGACAGAGAAAGAGAGAGAGAGGGAGAGAGAGAGAATTTCTGAGGAAGAAAGAGGAGGGGGAGAGGAAGGGAGGGAGACAGACAGAGTGGAGACAGCTAGGCTGTATTCTGGCAGCACTGAATTCAGAGCTCACTGGAATGAGGTTCCTGAGCCTGAGTCAGGGGAGGTTGTCACTCAGAGATCCACTGGAATTAACCAGTAATCATACTAGGAGAGAGTCCAAGATGGATGAACTGGCATTAAGCTGTATAGTGATCATACCAGGTCTGACCCAGTTTCCAGACTCCTACTGTTGGAAAATAAAGGACCTAGTTTCCTCAGGCTTTTCCTGAAAAGAGTTGGCTGGCACTCCAACAGAGGCAGAGAAAGTGAGCTGATTCCCAGGTGCATTCCTTCGATTTGCACTTCTAGTGTTCAGCAGGCTCTAAGTACTGGAACTCAGGACAACCTGAGATGAATTTATGCCTCTCCTTTTCTGATCACCGGGGAAAAGTCAAGGGGGCTTATGAGCCTTGACGAGTCATGTTTCTGATGGAGATGATAAAGGTAAGGATGGATGAAATACAGAGAAGACCGGCTACATAGTAACACACAGAAACAAACACCACTGAAATACTTAGCTTCCTGGAATGGATACAGGGAACTCCTGCTTGTGACAGAGTCAATCCTTGTACATGTAGTAGAGGAAAATGCATGTGTTACTTCTTACTCAGTTTCTGAAATGTAGTGCTGGGAAGAGAAGAAAATATCAGGGGTGACCTTTTTTTTTTTTTTTTTTAAGAGGACAGAGTGCTCTGAGTGAAAGCAGGGATAAAGCTATTATAACTTAATTCTGTCCTGGGAATTGATGATCTGATCCAGAAAAGACAGAGTACAACACTAAGAGATATCTTATAGCCAGGACTGCACTGTCAGAGAAAAGTGAACTTCTTTCCAAGTAACAGTGAAGCCTGTCTTGGGCTGTTCACTGTAAATAAAATGGTACTGGACAGGCAAGTAAAGCCAGTTTTCCATACAAGTCTAGGTATTTTACTGATGTCCTTGACATCCTTGGGGGCTACTATTTCAAGACAGCAGCCATACTTCCTGACCTCACTCAGATTCGAGTATCTTGTGTAGAAATAAGCACCCATTAAATAAGCATCTCTCTGGACTCAGACAGAGCTAACTGTCCTTGAATCAACTCCAGATATATAGTGTGCTTAGTCATTCAGTCATGTCTGACTCTTTGCAACCCCACCAGCCTCCTCTGTCCATGAATTCTCCAACCAAGAATACTGGAGTGGGTTGCTATTTCTTACTCCAGGGTACCTTCCCAACCCAGGGATCAAATTGACATCTTCTGTGTCTCCTGCATTGGCAGGCGGATTCTTAACATGACACCTGGGAAACCCCAGATACACAGTAAAGTAATTAATATAAATGGATTCCCTGGTGGCTCAGCGGCAAATTATCTGTCTGCCAATGCAGGAGGCTCAGGTTCGATCCCTGGGTTGGGAAGATCCTCTGGAGAAGGAAATGGCAAATCACTCCATTATTCTTGCCTGGAAAATCCCATAGACAGTGGAGCCTGGAGGGCCACAGTCCATGGAGTCACAACAGAGTTGGACATGACTTAGTGGCTAAACAACAATAGTATGAAATATAAGGCCAAGTGCCTTACAAAGAAATCTCTAAATATATCACAACACCAACTCTATGAGATTAGGCTGTTTCAGAAAATGGCAGGGATACAGCAGTAGCTTGGCATCTAACAGCACCTGCATTTCAGATTGTCTAAACTTCATCAAAAAGTGTCTTCTGCTCATAACACTTATGGATATTTGCAACTTACAAGTTGTCTGAAATCCAGATTCATTCAGCCTTGAATAGGTGCTTAATAAATATTAGCTATTTTTTAGGAGTTTATTTAGGAGTTTATCTCATCAACCTATACAGATGAAAATCACTTGTCTGTACTCCAAACCAATGACATCAAGATTTTGAGGGTTGGTGAGCCTAGATTTTGAGGGGATGTGAGCCTAGATTGAGTTTTCCAAGTGGCTCAGTGGTAAAGAGTCTTTCTGCCAATGCAGGAGATGCAGGTTTGATCCCTGAGTTGGAAAGATACACAGGGAAGGAAAAGGCAGCCTACTCCAGTATTCTTGCCTGGGAAATCCCATGGACAGGGGAGTCTGGCGCTCTACAGTCTGTGGTGTCATAAAAGATTCAGACAAGACTTAGGGACTAAACAACAACATTATATCTACTGGCAGTTGTCCCTCTAAGACTGGGGAGCTTAAATTATTCTAATATGCAATCAAGATTAAAGAACCACTGAATAGGTCCTTCAATATAAACTGAATAGGTCCCCACATTTCCTTAAATAAACAGGAAAGGCCTGAAAATGAAATCACTTTATGTATTCTGATTGATGATTTAATTGTTGGAATCCTTCACCTGGAATCCAGGTACATACATTTGACCAGAACTTAGATCTAGTTGTAGAGACAGTGGTTGGGAGAGGCAGGAAGAGGTGGGGAGATAACCACTCCAGTTCCTGCTTTTGGAACCAAGTTCCGGATAACTGTATAGTGTGCATCAGATAGGTGGATAACCACCTGCAAGTCCAAGGACATGTACACTGTCTGTGTTCTAACAGACAGCAGTCATTTTTTTTTTTTTTTTCAGCCAGGTGAGAAATAGTTCTAACGTTTTATGTTGGAGAACAGGATAGTCAAGTAGGTCAAGATCATTCTAGTCCCTGATTTCATGCTAGGTTTGCACATGTGCTGAGATGTGCCAGTACAGGCTGAATGGGGTTGTACCTCAGTAAGACTTTTAAGGAAGGGTATTGTGATGGCTGTTTTCTTATTTAACCAGATATGCTGGGCCAGTAGAATCTGTGGTAGTGCATTCCAGGGTAACCTGATAAAGGAAAATAAACACTCAGAAACATAGGGGAAAAAATGTAAACTATGGGACTTCCCTGGTAGTCCAGTGGTTAGGACTCCACATTTCCACCGCAAGGAAATACATTTCCACTCTGCATTTCCATGAGTTCAGTCCCTGATAGGGGAACTAAAATCCTGTATGCTGTGCAGCATGGCTAATAATAGTAACAACAGTAAATCGATTATAGGCTTACTATGTGCCAAATACTATCCTAAGGGGTTATATTAATTACTTAACTTTTTAAAAAGTAACCTAGTTCAGAGCTAAGGCAGTCATCCAAGTGGTAAGATAATTTGAAAATGGACAGAAGGAGGAAAATGATTATGCAAGTGTGTAAAAATGTGGGTGATAGAGACAAGCCAAAGCATTGACATATAATTCATATATTAAGGACCTCTTCTTCCTGTGTTTTTGTGGGTGTCTCTCTGTGCTTCTCTGGGTCATGGACATATTTTTGAGGAAAACAAATTAGCATGAAATGGCAAGGCTAATACCTGAGTGTAACTGTAAGAGACAGAATACAGTGATTAAGATATATTATCTTCCAGATAAGCTTGTCAAAATGATTAGAAAAATAACAACAATATCAATAATATTTTAAATTCCCAAGAAATACAATTGTGAAAGCTGACGCTCAGAGAGTTCATGTAACTTCAAACAAAGTATATCTGCTCCTCTGCAAAAAAAAAAAAAGCTGGAAGCTAGGGAAAATCAGGAGAATTTTATGAAAGAAGATACACCAAATATTTGATGCATACCCGATTGCTAATACTAGGCAAAGGCAACCAAAAAACACTCTCTGGTTCTTAAAACCTCAGAGATTTATCAGATTTATCAGTTTATTAAAAACCTTTTAGAGTGTTACCAGAACACTCACTGCAAGTTGACTTAGAGAAGAAAACACTGGATAGAAATTTGAAGAGATCTGGAAATTATTATAGAAACAACTAAATATTTAAATTTTCAGAATAAAATCATGAAACTAGTGAGAAGCTATTGATTCTGATAAGTGTAAGATAATTAATGTAATTATTGGAGAGAATGATGATAAAATTAAAGAAGATAGAGAATTTAAAATAGAGCAAAACCATGTACCTTCTGTAATAGCATATATTTCCTAAGATAAAGACTTTTCATCAGAATGATCAGTTCTAATATCTCACCCCAGGTGAGATGAGATAAAGTGAATTGTGTTTTATTCCTGAAAACAGTCTGATCTGATCACACAAAGTTAGGTATAATCACAGGAAGTAGAGGATTGACAGCTAATCATTGAATGGAAACTTTGTAGTGTATCTGTGGACAATTCTGAGCTTGTATCTTTGGAGTTAATGCTTCTCAATGATTTAATCAAGTTAGAATTAGTCTATTGGCAAGGCTCCATCTCAATTTAAGTCATACAGATGAAAAGGTGAAAAAATATTTAGGTGTTCTGACAGAAATGAACTGGAATATGAAAAAATATTTGATGAGGTCATCAAAAAATACATGCAGTCTTACTGTGATTGTTAGACTATCAAGAATAAGGGAATGTCTCTTCACTAGTTAAATTATATAAGGAACACCATGTTGTATTTAGCATTCCATACTAATAAAATTTGTTCTGAGTAAAACAGAATACTATAGAAGCAAAACATTTAAATCTCTGAAAATCTTTCACAAGTAGAGAATAGTTGAAGAATGTCACTCAGTCGTGTCCAACTCTTTACGACCCCATGGACTGGAGCCCACCAGGCTCCTCTGTCCATGAAATTCTCTGGGCAATTCAGAGTGGGTTGCCATTCCCTTCTCCAGGGGATCTTCTCAACCCAGGGATCAAATTCATGTCTCCCACTTTGCAGGCAGATTCTTTACCGTCTGAGCCACCAGGAAAGCCCAAAGAAATGCCAATAACCTTCAAATGTCTGTAGCCTTTCTTGTAGGTGGAGGATTAAATTAACATTGAGTAGCCCTGAGTGCCTGAGTGCTTAGCTGCGCAGTTGTGGCTGACTCTTTAGGGACCCCAGGGATTGTTGCTCGCCAGGTTGCTCTGTTCAAGGGATTTTTCAGGCAAGAATACTGGAGTGGGTTCCCTTTCCTTCTCCAGGGGATCTTTCCGACCCAGGGGTTGAACCTGAATCTCCTGTGTCTCCTTACATTTGCAGTGGATTCTTTACCCACTGAGTCACTGGAATAGCCCTAGAGAGTGAAATTTAAAAGAATGGTAGACACTACAGAACAAGTTACTTCATATGAGAAAGAACTTTATAAAACCAGTACTGTCCCCAAAAGGAATATGATGCTTGAGAGATTAATATATTTAATTATCATTCAGAGTGTTCAAACATAGGCTATAATCTGCACAGAGGATTCAAGAATGTTATGCATGGCTACCCCAGGTGATTCTGAAATAGCAAATAGTCCTGAATTTATGACCCAGACTGAGTATTGACAGATATTTTAAGATGAATTTTTTAATGGCCTCATCCAAACAGTGTTTTTACAGAAACAGAAAAGTAGATATGATATAGACCTCTGGTTTACAATAGCCAAACTGCTTTTCTAGTCCTCTGACAGTCATCTAAAAGCACTGGACATACCAGGCACTGTGTGTGTGTGTGTGTGTGTGTGTGTGTGTGCGCACGTGCATTTAGTCATGTCTGACTCTTTGCGGCCCCATGGACTGTATCCCATGAGGCTCTTCTGTCCATGGGATTCTCCAGGCAAGAATACTGGAGTCGGTTGCCATGCCCTCCTGCAGGGGATCTTCCCAACCCAAGGATCGAACCTGAGGCTCTTGTGTTTCCTGCATTGGCAGGAAGATTCTTTACCAGCAGAACCACCAGGGAAGCCAGTAACAGGTATATTGAGTTGTCAAATGGGCCACTTTTCTTTAAAATTGCAAATCTTGTCTGCCTTCTTAGGGCAATAGACAGCAAGTCATTCTCATAATCTAAAATTGCAGCTCTTTTATATCTTCCCCAGTGACCCACACAGTGCCTTTTGCATAGCAGACATTTAATAATGTTTTGGAAACTGAAGCTTCAGTTGCCTTTGTCTTCCCTATGGTTTATGGCTGCAGCTTTAATTCATTAGTACTTGCATTTCTCTGCCAGTTTTTAGAATAGCCAATGAGCTGTGATAGGATACACATTCATTAACAGATAATGGAAAGTTTGCTACATAGCATGCATTTCCACATCTTCTTGCTAAATGGACTCTGAATTTCATTCAAATAGTCACCCCTCGTCTATGCAGACCTGTATCTTTGGACAAGTACGTCCAACCTAAAAGTCTAGAAGGCTCTGGTTGATTTGAACTAGTCGACATGTCTCAAATTCCAGGCCACAGTGGTTTATTGTATGGGGACCCATGGCTTAAACTGGGCCAGTCAGATTCAAGATGTTTCCTGGGGAACTGTAAGAGAGAATAGGTGATATAAATATTTCGTATCTTGCAACTTGTAAAAAGAATTCTGAACTCTGTGTGTGCGTTAGTTGCTCAGTCATATGCAACTCTTTCTGATCCCATGGAGTATAGCCTACCAGGCTCCTCTGCCCATGGAATTCTCCAGGCAAGAATACTGGAGTGGATAGCCATTCCCTTCTCCAGGGGATCTTCTTGATCCAGGGGTCAAACCTGGGTGTCCTGTATTGCAGGCAGGTTCTTTACCAAATTCTTTATCTCTGAACTAGAAGAAGGAAGTTATAAACATGGAGTGGGCAGTTAGAACTACAGACAAATTCAGCATTTGTGGTAATGATGTTGTGATCTCTAGACAAAGGACTAGTGTGGTTTGGGCCTTCTGCTGTGAGCAAGCAGAATTGTCCTAACAGATCCAAAGAGTACAGTGATGAAACATTGAAAAACTTTTAATTTTTATTTCTTTCAACTCAGTCCCCCCACATCTCCTCTGAACATTCATTCTTTGTTTCATTCACAAGGATTTCCAAATTGTGTTTTTTGTTTCTCTATAACTTTTCTTCAAATTATTTCCTCTACTGGTGGAGCCCCTTGGTATCTTTCATTACTCAGTATCTATCCCCTTTCCAACCCCTGTCTTTCATCTATGCTAGATTGTTGCAACATCAGTTGTACATAAAATCTTAATAACTATTGTAGTACTTACATTTGGGTATTACGTTATTTATATGTCTGCCTTTCTTGGATTTTTTGAGATCATAATTTAGTTTATGATCCCTAAACTCAACTAAGGGTCTAGTTAGTAAATTATGAATAAATGAATATGCTCTAAATGGATGTGCTCTAGTTCTTAATTCTCAAAAAGAAAATATTAGGTTTACCACAAGTAGCTTCTAACTTAGAAGGTAATTTCTACTTATAACCAGTGTTCAATAAAAATTTTGACTCATTTTCCATCCATAAATCCAGTTTTGATTTTTTTATAAGACATAGCACTTTTTCAGTGACATATTATAAGATGCATTTTAAAAGGAAAGAGACTTCCCAAATAAATTTAATGTTAGAAAAAAATGTGCAAGTATTTTCTCTGCATGCATATGCATCTCAAGATTTTAATTGCTTTTTACTTCAGGAAGGTTGTGATGTATAAACATTTTACAAATTAGATCTCAAAAAACCAATGATTTGAGTAATCTGTGTTTAATGTAAAAACAAAACATTAATTTGTTTGGTTTCTCATATAATGCGTTTATTAAACATTTCAGTCTCAATAATTTCTTAAGATGTTAACATTTAATGGAGCCTAAAACCCGCTCTATTCATGGGAGTATATTTTGGACTTTTGAACAACTTTAAGAAAAAATTAATGCCACAGTCCTTAGGTTGTGCTTAGAGCAAAGACAAAAAACATCCACTCATTCTTTCCAACTAATAAAATGTCTAATGATGCAGTTTCTACTATGACATTATTTTAAATTTATTATCATCGTGTTAAATATATTTTTGCTTCTGTTACTGAAGCTCAATATATCATCTGTGAACATTAATTTAGATTTTAAATGTTGATTTTTAACTTGGGTTCCAGGAAAATTCCAGAAAAATGAATATCTGCATTTAGCACGTTTTTTCTTGCCCTCAAGTATAAATTTTCAATCTGATATGATTTACCAGGATATCTGTCAGGAAGTACAATTCTTTAAAATCCCTTTTTAGAAATAAAAAATAGCTATTTCTGCATCAAAGAAGGGATTCAGAATTACTGACATTCTGAAGGAGTATGTGCTTTGATTATTGTTCCCACCTGTTTCTTTTTTATTATAAAGTGGCAACTTATACTACCATTAGAAATATACACATATATATGTATATGTATATATATAAAGTTTTGCATTCAAACCTCTTTATCTGTAATTACCTATGACGAAAGAACACAAATCAAATAAAAACTCTATAGAATATATCCTTATTTCAGAAGAATGTGTATATATACACATATATATTTGTAGAACAATCCACTGTTTTGAAGGTGATTTTGATTTATAAAATGCTATTTACAGGTTTATGACAGAGAAGTAACCTCAGCCTTCTTTGATACTAAAATAAGCAGGGGGTTTTTATGCTGGAGTGGGTTTCACCTGGTGCAGATGAAATTGAGCAACATCATGGAAAACCTTCTTGGAGCGTGACCTTAGAGACGAAGCCTTGAAGGTGAAATAATAGATTTTCTATTTCTGGGTTCACGTTGAAAAAAATTAATTGTTGATGTAGTCATGCTTCTCCACCAGGGAATTATTGGTCCCAAATTAGGACTGTCAAACTTTTCAACTCACAGTAAGATTCTTCATCCTTAACTTTTGTCTTAATACTCTCATCTCTTGTAGTGGTACCGCAGAACCACTCATCTGCATGGAATACCTATCAAGAGCATTGTCATTTTCTTCAGCAGAACAATTTTTCTAACAGCTATCTAGATTAGAATGAGGCCCATAAAGCATCATTATTTGTGTCAAATTAATGTCTTTTTATTGTGCTAATCCATAATAACTGAAAATGTGCTATGAAATTCATATGCAAAATTCAAAACTCAAACTATTACCATGATCAAGGATAAGTTGACTTGCTGTCCTCCAGTTTTCTGAAGCACAAAATCTCTGAGTTAGCCGAGGGAACTTCAGCACCATTTTGTTTCTATAGCTCAGACTTCTAGCTTAATCATTAGTAAGGTATATTGGCCAGAAAACTACTTTGTGAGATTCTCAAAAGTTTTGTTTTCATTCTTAAGCCCACTGATTTTGAAACATGTTATCAATACAATAAGGACTCAGAATAAGCACATTTTACCTTATACTTACATAGTCAATTACAAAGCTTTTGAAAGTCATAATTTTTCTGAGACTATCCCAATGCATTTAAGAAAAAAAAAAAAAACAAGTTTAATTATAGGAGAATAAGTAATGGGTGAATTGAGACCCAGAAATTGGACGATGAAAATCAAGATAATTATTTTGCATAAACCTGAAAAGCAAACTATTTAAAATGGCTCATATTTTTGGAGGGAATAGAATAATAATATGTATATATTTGGTAATATTTAAAAAACCTAGATAATGAATACTGAATTCTTCTATTAAAGGCTTTACATACTTAAAAAAATAAGCAGCAGGTAGGCAAAAGTTCACCCTGTGCTCTAAACCATAGCTTTTGTCAGGTTAATCTGTTAAAGAACTTGAGATTTTCAACAATTTATTTTCTGAAACTAAGTATAACTTAACAAAGCCAATCTCCAAATGTTTCACCATGGTGAGCATTTGCTTAAATGATATGGAGAAACACAAAATACAAATTGGGTAGTTAGAACTGTCTCCAGTGCTTTCAGAAAGGGGGAAGCTGTGCATCCAGACGTGAAATGATAAACAGCCATTGTAAATAAAGGGAAGAATTTTGTTGGAGATTCATCTCTCTATCATATTCTCCATAATATCGAACTAGATAAGATATATTCTATCATGAAATCGTCAGTGTAATTGAGAACACTTTGTGAAACTGTCAACTGTGTCACTTGTAAGCTTGTGATGTGTGTATATGTGTGGATGTGTGGATGACCAAAAAGCTCAAGTCATTTTATGCTAAATGAGCCTGGGAGCCATTTTGTAGAAGCTTCCTTTTTATTTTTTCAAAAAAAATAATAAGACTTTGTGCTTATAATTTGATTGGTCCTGGAAGTGACAGGTGTGTTTATAATCAAGTTGAATCAAGAGTGACAAGGAGAAATAGAACTAGAGTTGTATTTCTTTTTACAAGGGCATTCTTTTCCTAGAAGAATAACATTCTTTTATTTAATTTAAATGTCTTTATTTCTTACTTTTCAAATATTTTGATTAAACAAATATCCCTTGCAGACGTGTGTTCAAAATCCTTGCCGAGATGCATAACTTTTATTCTTTGCAACTGATTACACAAATTCCTTCATTTCATTTTCTGCTCACCTCCTGATAAGAGAAATAGAATACTTGGTGAAGGACACCGACCACTAATGATTGTGTGGAGTGAGGGAAATTACAGTGACTTTGAAAGAATACAGCAACCAATGACAAGGTCATTAAAGTGAGGGCCTAGAGATTCTGCAAAGTGTATATTTTAGGGAGTATTTGGAACAATACATGCTGGACGGAAGAGCTATAGGAGAAGTAACATGCTAAGTCTTCTCATTGATAACATCCATAAATCTGCATATATTTTTTAACATTCTGTTTTGTTTTGTTTTGATTTGGATGTCTCTACACCATTCCTGATTTGTAGGACCAAGAAGATCTATTTTTTCCCCAAGGCAACTGTATTCATTTCTTCTCTAACATTTCAGTATTCCTAAATATGCATTTGCCTAGTCTTACAGTTATTTTTTTTTTATTACTTTAAGTCACTCACACAAGTCGGAACCATGGCTGTTAATTCAGTATTATTTCTCAATGGCCCTTGAAAATCCAGGGTATAACATTTTCCTTCTGTGTTCTAGGAGACAGACTTATTTTCAATTAGATTTATAAATGAGGCTATCTAGCAACAAACAGTTTACTGGCTTCATAAGATAGTAAGTTAAGAATTTCACAGCCATGCCTCCCAATTCCTTGGTGAAGTTTGGAAAATGCTACATACAAGAAAACTTAGTAAGGTACAAAGGCAAATATTGATACAGCTTGCTTGCACCAACTTCTTAGGATTTATTTCCTTATGTAAAACACCTTTTCTTTCTTTTCTGCTGCAAGAAATGGTATAAAACTCTCTTCTAACACAGCTAGACATTTACCTACACTCTTAAAGGTGTCCACAAAGTAAAAAAACAAAAAAATCAGATCAAATGGTAAAACCACATAAGTTACATATCACTGCCAAGGCATGGAAACAACAAAGAATTTCCTAAAAGTTACTTCAATCTTAAAACAATAAATTTTTTTCTAAGTGACTAAATAAAAAAAAATGAGCTCCTGAATTAATACTTTTGAAAAAAATATGATAATCTTCTAGGAGAATCTGAAACTCTTGTTAGGAAGGAATGAAATCAGGTAATAGCACTAAATTCAACATATGACAATCCTTTACATAAAACAATCTTAAATATTGATTTCAGGAATAAAATTTTAAAATAAAATTTTTCTTGATGTTAAATGATTCCTGGCTATATACCTTATAGGCACTAGAAGAATCTGTACTTCATACATGTTCAATGTTATGGTAAAAAAAAATCCTGGAAACAGACTGCAATTTTGTGTCAATTCCAAATGCCCAAAGAAAATACAAATTCAAAACACACATCACAGCATTATCCAGAGTTTAAGCCATTTAGGATATTACATCAATTTGTAAGTTCAATTCTCCAAAACCCTTTTCTTTAAGGTAATGACTTTATTTCATGTTTATTATATTTATGTCTTCATTACAATTAGTCCTCTATTAATAACAACACAGTTTATTTTAATGCTTGTGGAGTCTTGATTATTTTTTCCTCTGCTTTTAGGTGTGCTAATCTTTGTGCATGTGCATTTTCTACCACATTGCAACAGGCAAGCTTTGGTTCAATTTTCTTGTCCTACACAAAGGAAGATTTTGAGTGCAGAATCTTAGCCACTAGGTCCTGGGTTGCCATTTTATTTTCCTCTCCTTGGGTGGATTTATTGGAAGGAAATGGGTAAAGGGCAGGGGGAGAAAGGGAAGGGATGAGAGAGGGACGAAGGGAAGAGTTCTCAGCTATGTTGAATCTTGATTCACAACTTTGCCTCCATTCATGGTCGGTGTTCCAGAACTTTTCCTTGAACGCCCTTGTTTTTCTCCAATTTCATGTAGTGATGGCTCTCTGTACATACACACTGGAAGGCAAAAATCACATTAATTATTCACAACAATAGTGGACACCAAATTCAGCCTCAATAAACATCTCAGATTTGATTTTATTTAGTGTTCACTCTCATCACTAGCTCTTTTTCTTCCATGAAAACGAGTCTTAACTTAAAATATTTAATGGATACACAATTTTCTTCTAGTTCTATCAGTCACACCCTTTTAAGTCTCCCAGAGCTGCAGACATATAAGTGGTTTCTGTTTCCTTATAGATAAGGCTTAATAAGTTTTTGCTGTCTACTAACCTATGTAACAGGATTTTTAACTAGAGTTAGAGGAGACATCAGGAGTATAACATTTAAAGGGAGGAAAGAGATACCTTGTTTTTCAGACTTTAGTCTGTAATCTAGTTCTGGTAGGGAAAAAAAAAAACCTCTTATTTACATGATCTTTTAATCTTTACCTTACTACAAGAAATATGATACTGTTGAATCAATTGAAATTTTAGTGCCAAGTTTCAGGGTATCCTATATAAGAAATGATAATAGGAGACAGAGCAGAGAAGAAAAAAACAACACAGTTTTTCCAATTTCTTCATATTTCCCTCACCTAAGGTAATGAACAGTCTGTGGCTTCTTAGTTATTCATCAATAGGAAATATGATTATGCAACCTTGAGATTTCAGTTTGCATCTATATAAACAGTTCTTTTTATCGTCTATTGTTTTGTCTGGCTCTAAAGCTCAGTCATCTGTGAATTATCGCAGATCTTGCTAGATTACTGCATAGAAAGAACAATGTTTTTCAATTCACAGTTACTCTTGTAAGATAGTATCTATCAGCATATTGAGTACACTAAAACAGATTCATTTTACTGTTGTGAGACAAATGTGACTGTGTATGAGCATATGAAATATTTACTTAATATCAAGAGATAGTTTCATCCTTGACTTGAACAACAATTGCATACCCCTATCTGTTGAATCGGAGAAGGCAATGGCACCCCACTCCAGTACTCTTGCCTGGAAAATCCCATGGACAGAGGAACCTGGTAGGCTGCAGTCCATGGGGTTGCTGAGAGTCGGACATGACTGAGCAACTTCACTTTCACTTTTCACTTTCATGTATTGGAGAAGGAAATGGCAACCCACTCCAGTGTTCTTGCCTGGAGAATCCCAGGGACGGGGGAGCCTGGTGGGCTGCTGTCTATGGGGTCACACAGAGTCGGACACGACTGAAGTGACTTAGCATAGCATCTGTTGAATAATCACTACAATACCTTGGCCATCTGAATGTTATTTCCAATCAAATTGCTTCTTCCTATAGGCTTTGCCCTGGGACTAGAAACCTGAGCATGGCCATGAATAAATAGATGTTGTATGGTGGTTAAGAGCACCCATTTGGGAGACACACTGTCTGGTCCACTTCCACACTTAGCCACTTTCTAGCTCTGTCCAATGGACACCTAGTAAGCATCTAAAGATGTATAAGAAAAATGAAGAAGCTGATCTCTTCATGAAAATTCTGAATAAAAGATTTCAGAGAACACAGTGATAAACTGTTTCCACTGAAGATACATTCTAAATCCAAAACTAAATTAAGAGAGTTAAGAGACAAGGAAGTTTCTCCTCAGACTAGTTCAAAGATGAGGAGATAGGTTTCTTGCAACATCTCAGTAGGAGGGCTTCTTAAATGTTCATGTGCATTTGAATCACATAGGGGTATTATTAAAATGCAAATTCTGATTCAGAAGATCTATAATGGCCTTAGATTCTGCATTTTTAGTAAGTGCCCAGGTGATGCTGATGCTAGCAAAATCTGAACCACACTGAGGTTAGTATAAAATATATATAAAAGCATGTTGATTCAGTATATCATACACAAGTATTATATAGATTTTAAAATGAGATTTTAAAATATTTTAGTTACTGTACTGAATGACCCCTCCAATATCCTCAAAGGACTAACTACCTTTGGCCTCACTAGCAAAGTGTACAGAGGAAATTAGTTTAGAAAGAATAGATCCTGTAATTTTCAGATAGTACCAGTAGGTAATTCAAGAGTCTGTTTCTTTTACAAAAGGCAGAAGATCCTTGTGTAAGATTCTATTGAAATCTTGAAATTCTTCAAGCCTAATGTCTCTTACATATATTTCTGTTATAGGGAAAGTGTCAAAATCCCCCAAACTAAATAATATGTTTATGTGTGCAAAATATATAACCATGTGTTTATAACTGGTTAGTGCACATGGGAATCCAGAAGATGTAATGAAGTGACTGGACTGGAAAGCAATTTATATGATGCCATAAAGCAGTTTTTCCCTACTCTGTCACCTAATCAGCTGTGAAAATCCCCAAACCTGACCTGGGGCTTCCCAGGTGGTGGAAGTGGTAAAGTATCCACCTACTAATGCTTCCCTGGTGGCTCAGATGGTAAAGAATCCTCCTGTAATGCACGAGACATGGGTTTGATCCCTGGGTTGGGAAGATCCCCTGGAGGAAGGCATGACCACCCACTCCAGTATTCTTGCCTAGAGAATTCCCATGGACAGAGGAGCCCAGTGGGGTACGGTCCATAGGGTCACAAAGAGTGGAATACAACGGAGTGACTAAGCACACAGCACAGCTAATGCAGGAGACGCAATTGATCCCTGGGTCAGAAAGATCCTGGAGAAGGAAATGGGAATCCACTCCAGTATTTCCTGCCCAGAAAATTCCATGGACAGAGGAGCCTGGCGCCCTACAGTCCATGTGGTCACAAAGACTATGGACTGCTAAATCAGTCTCAAAGAATGAAAACATCTAATAAATTATAAACAATAGATTTTTGGCATGCAAATTTCTAAACTTCAGTTTAGAGACACAAAGAATATTACTCTTAATTTCCATTAAATAATATATTTTATAATTTTTGTGCTTGAATTTCTTAGTGTTGTAATTTCTTTTTAAAGTTTCCTTCTGTCATAGACTCTACCCAAGACATTTGTTTTTAACTTTTATCTTTTTTTGCTATTTCCCACTTACATATAAAATACCTAAGTTGTGACAACACAAAAGGTTGCCATTATAATTATCATTGCAGATAACTTTACTAATAATGTAATCCTGCTGGCCATTCAAGTAACAAGTCCCCAGAGTTTTCCAAGTTGGCATCTAAACTTTTTCAATTTCTAAAACAGTAAAAGTCACCAGTGTCATAGCAAAGTGTGCAACTTTCTCTTTTTTAAGGACAATTCAATCACAAATTTTCCTTTTTTTCCATTAAATGAAGTAGTAAAATTTCAGGTTTGAAAAAAACTGTTCAAACTAGCTGGAAAATTAAGAGTAAAAAAACAAATAGATTTCAGTTAATTTCTTGGGCTTCAATTTTCATTGTTACTTTCAGGCTCTCAGATTCCAATCAAGGGGTATAAATCTCAATCAAATTTTAGAATTAAAAGGTAATTAAATGAATATGATCTAATTAGAAAGCCAAGAAAGAAACAAAACACTTCTCCTCCCAATATAACTTTCTTTGATAGTTGTATCAACACTCCATAACTGTGCTATTCTGTCTGAAAGGTACATAATAAAATGATGACACAGAATACAAGAAGAAAACAAAGCATAACTGTACTATAAAGTGCATTATGTGTCCAAAATATAAACCAAAATTACTGTAATGTATACAATAATCACAATGATAATCTCTAAAATTTGCATGCCAAAAATACATTGTATATATTTTTTTAGATTTTTTTTAATACTTTCAGACTGATTTACCAGTCCATATTCAGGTGATGAAATTCCAGCAGGGCTATTTAAAATCCTAAAAGATGATGCTATCAAATATGCAAATTTGGAGAGGCCAGCAGTGGCCACAAGACTGGAAAAGGTCAATCCTCATCCCAATTCCCAAGAAGGGCAATACTAAAGAATGTTCAAACCACCAGACAATTACATTCATCTTCCATGCTAGTATGGTTATGCTCAAAATCCTCCAAGCTAGGCTTCAGGATTACATGAAGAGAACTTCCAGATGTTCACGCTGGGTTTAGAAAAGGCAGAGGAACCAGGGATCAAATTGCCAACATTTGTTGGATCACAGAGAAAGCAAGGGAATTCCAGAAAAACATCTGCTTCTGTTTCATTGACTACACAAAAGCCTTTGACTGTGTGGATCATAACAAACTGTGGAAAACTCTTATAAGAGATGGGAATACCAGACCATCTTACTTGTCTCCTGAGAAAACTGTATGTGGGTCAAGAAGCAACAGTTAGAACCCTGTACGGAACAACTGACTGGTTCAGGATTGAGAAAGGAGTACAATAGGCTGTTTATTGTCACCCTGTTTATTTAACTTATACGCAGAGCACATCATGCCAAATGCTGGCTGGGTGAGTTAAAAGCTGGAACCTAGATTGCTGGGAGAAATATCAACACCTCAGATTTACAGATGATACCACTCTAAAGGCAGAAAGCAAAGAGAAACTAAAGAGCCTCTTAATGAGGGTGAAGGAAGAGAGTGAAAAAGCCAGTTTAAAACTCAATATTAAGAAAAAACTAAGATCTCGGCATCCAATCCCATCACTTTATGGCAAATAGAAGGAAAAAAGGTGGAAGCAGTGACAGATTTCCTCTTCCTGGGATCTAAAATCACTGCAGATGGTGACTGTAGCCATGGTATTAGAACATAATTGCTTCTTGGCAGGAAAGCTATGACAAACCTAGACAGTGTGTTAAAAAGCAAAGACATCACTTTGCTGACAAATGTCCACATAGTCAAGGCTATAGTCTTTCCAGTAGTCATGTGCAAATGTGCGAGCTGGACAGTAAAGAAAGCAGAGTGCTGAAGAACTAATGCTTTCAAACTTTGGTACTGGAGAAGACTCTTGAAAGTCCCTCGGAAAGCAGGGAGATCAAACCAGTCAGTCTTAAAGGATATCAACCCTGACTGATGCTGAAGTTAAAGCTCCAATACTTTTGGCCGCCTGATGTGAAGAGCTGATTCAGTGGGAAAGACCCTGATGTGGGAAAGATTGAAGGCAGAAGGAGGCGAGGGTGACAATGATGAGATAGTTGGATGGCATCACCAATTCAATGGATGTGAATTTGGGCAAACTCTGGGAGATGGTGAGGGACAAGGAAGCCTGGTGTGCTGCAGTCCATGATGCAGAGTCAGACACAACTTGGGGACTGAACAATAAGAAGTCAGTCTTACTCTTTGCAACCACATAGACTGTAGCCCACCGGGCTCCTCTGTTCACGGAATTAATCCCTTCAATAAACCTATTATTTCAGAGTCTTCAAAGCCATTTATTTATTTTCATAGTCAAAGTGTCTTTAAATGTATTGTAACAACAGACAGAATTTTACATTTAACCCTAACTGGGATTAACTGACTTCTCAGTCTGAATGATCACAGAGGGATGAGATTCTCCTATAGAACCCAAGCTGGCATTTGATTGCGAAGATTTTCCTGGATCTTGCTGGAAAGTACCAAAACCTGCCCAGGTGGAAATTCAAAGCCATTTTAAATTGACCAACTAAATATAATAACCAGGTGAACAAAGTAGGTGAGAAATTCCTATCCTCATTTTTTAAATATGAAAGAAACTAAGTGACTTCCCTAAAATCAGATGGTGAATAGTAGCAGAGCCAAATGAAAGTGTAGGATTTCAAAGTCCTAATCAAAATTTCTTAATAAAAGCACAAAAACAATTAATCAAATAAGTGATGCAAGTAATTGTCTTATACCAGACAATTTTAAAGTTATTTCCATACATTAATCTAGATCCAAGCTGGCCTCATTTCTACTAAATATCCCTAATGTCATCAAAAAATGGAAATGAAAACAAATTCAGGATGCCTATTTAAAAAAAAAATAGGTAATGAGTGTTGCCAAGTAGGTGGAGGAACTGGAACCACTGTACACTGATGGAAGGAATTTAAAATGGACAGCCACTGTGAAAAACTATACAATGATTTGCTCAAAAAATCAAGCATAGAATTACCGTATGATCCAGATATGTCACTTCTGGATATACACCCAAGAGAAATAAAAGCAAGGGTGTGAATAGTATTTACACAGCCATGTTCATAAAAGCATTACTTGCAATAGTGAAAAGGTACGAGCACCTTTGGTTGGTTGAACCAATGAACAGATACACAAAATGTGGTATCTGCATACAATAAAATATCGTCCAACTTAAAAAGGAAGCAAATCCTAACACAAGCGTGGATGAACCTTGAGGACCTAAAGACAAAATGAAATAATAAGCCACAGGGGAAGCCTAAGCTAGGTATGAAAGGAAACATATTTTATGATTTTACTTATGTGGGATATCTAGAGTAGTCAGATTAATAAAGCCAGAACATAGAATGGTGGTTTCCAAGGACTAAGGGAAGGAAGTATGCGAGAAATACTTAATGGGTACAGTGTTTCAGTTGGGGAAGAAGAAAAAATTTTAGGGATGGATGGTAGTGATGGCTGCAAAACACAGAAATGTACTCAATGGCACTGAAATGTACTCTTAAATTGGTTAAAATGGCAAATTTCATGTTGTGTGTATTTACACAACACACTTAAGAATTACACATAATTTCCAAAACTCACACACAGAAACAAACACCTTACATGTAAGCTGTAAACAAAGAAGTGACTATTAAAACCAGAGATGTCCTGTTTGCATGGGAAGAACCAACAATTCCCCAATAGTCAACAGTATCAGTCTTAGAACTGTGCTAAGAAAAAGAGAATTGAGATACACTAAGGATTGATGCTTTTGAAGTGTGGTGTTGGAAGACTCTTGAGAGTCCCTTGGACTGCAAGGAGATCCAACCAGTTCATTCTGAAGGAGATCAGCCCTGGGATTTCTTTGGAAGGAATGATGCTAAAGCTGAAACTCCAGTACTTTGGCCACCTCATGCAAAGAGTTGACTCATTGGAAAAGACTCTGATGCTGGGAGGGATTGGGGGCAGGAGGAGAAGGGGACGACAGAGGATGAGATGGCTGGATGGCATCACTGACTCAATGGACGTGATTCTGGGTGAACTCTGGGAGTTGGTGATGGACAGGGAGGCCTGGCATGCTGCGATTCATGGGGTTGCAAAGAGTCAGACATGACTGAGCAACTGAACTGAACTGAACTGAAGGATATAGGACTGTGAAGAAAGCTGAGCGCTGAAGAATTGATGCTTTTGAACTGTGGTGCTGGAGAAGACTCTTGAGAGTCCCTTGGACTGCAAGGAGATCCAACCAGTCCATCCTAAAGGAGACCAGTCCTGGCTGTTCATTGGAAGGACTGATGCTGAGGCTGAAACTTCAATACTTTGGCCACTTCACGTGAAGAGTTAACTCATTGGAAAAGACCCTGATGCTGAGAGGGATTGGGGGCAGGAGGAGAAGGGGACAACAGAGGATAAGATGGCTGGATGGCATCACCAACTCAATGCACATGAGTTTGGGTGAACTCTGGGAGATGGTGATGGACAGGGAGGCCTGGCGTGCTGCGATTCATGGGGTTTCAAAGAGTCGGACGTGACTGAGTGACTGAACTGAACTGAACTGAACTGAAGGATACAGGGCTGGTGAGAGGATAGGGAAATCTGATGAAAACATCCTAGGCCTTCGCTATCTAATACAGTATCCATTTTGCCTATGTGGTCACTGATCACTAAAAATGTGGCTCGTCCTAATTCAGAAGTGCAAGAGGTATAAAATAAACAGTGAATTTTAAAGACCACAGTAAAAATTAAATCTCAGTGGTAATGCTTTATATTACTTACATATTGAAGTGATAATATTTGAATATACTATATTGAGTATATTATTAAAATCCATTTCATGTTTATTTTTTATTTTTAAAATATGACTACCAGAAAATTTTAAATTACATATTTAGCTCATATTATATTTCTATTACACAATGCTCTCTTAGAAGAGTTTGCTCTTCTCTGAAAAAGAAGTGTCTTGATTAATGTCAAGAGCTTCCCAGGTGGCTCAGAGGTAAATAATCCACCTGCCAATGTAGGGGATGTGGGGTTTGATTCCTGGGTTGGGAAGATCCCCTGGAGTAGGAAATGGCAACCCACTCCAGTATTCTTGCCTGGGAAATCCCATGGACAGAGGAGCCTGGCAGACTACAGTCCATATGCTTGCAAAGAGTTGGGCATGACTTAGTACACATGCAGGATTAATCTCAAAGCTACCAATTACTATATGATGGGGAGGGGAACTGAGAAAACTTCCTGACCTGATTGACCTGACCTCCATATGCACACTTAGAAGAGACAGCGTATATTGGATTTCTTTGGTGGAATGACCTGGTTCACAAAGCATTTACTGACCCTTTTAATTTGGCTTAACTAATATTGCATCATTTGGATTCTATTACATTATTTTCTTTTTTCCTCTCCTCAAATTCCAATTACTCTTTTGCTGACTGATATCCAAAGAGGAATTTGTTTCAGTATTAATTTGTTCATTTATTCTATGAGCAGAAACAAACTGCTTCGTACCAGGTGCTCTGTGGCAACTGCAAGAAATGATCTAATTCCTGTCTTCAAGGAGTTCAAGGCTAAGAAAGAGAGCATAGACATGCACACAGATCACAGAGAGGAAAGGGCCATAGCAGAGCTGAATGGGAATGAGTATATAAAATAGCTCTTTAATGTTGATTTAGTCTTGAAGGAGGCAAAGGGTTTAGCGAAGTAGATGGGCTAATAAATAAGAATGAAGGGATGGGACTGCCAGTGGTTAAGAATCTGCCTGCCAATTCAGGGTACACGAGTTCGATCCCTGGTCTGGAAAGATTCCACATGCCACAGGGCAACTAAGCCAGTGCACGACAACTATGGAACCGGTGCCTTAGAGCCCGTGCTCCACAAGAGAAAGCACCACCATGAGAAGCCTGCTCGCCGCAGCTGGAGAGTAGCCCCCACTCACCGCACTAGAGAAAGCCTGCGCACAGCCACGAAGGCCCAGTGCATCCAAAGATAAAAAAAAAGAATGAAGGGATGAAGTGCAGGTTGTCTAAGAGGAACAGTGACTGTTGAAGCATCAGGTAAAACTGAGGTGGTGAGGGATGAGAGTGACCAAGCCAACTTGAGTCAGACCTTCTGAAGTCCAGGAGAGAGGATTTAAACCTGGATTATGGTATATATCAGCCTTAATTTGATAGTGAACAAACAGCTAATAATATGCCCATCAAGTTGAGTGTATAGGGAAAAATCTATTCAATCTCCTTATCTATAAAAATGTCCAACTATGCTTACATGACATGAATACAGCCAGGCAGGATAGTTAAGAAGAATCAGTCAAATTGAATCTTACTACATAGATTCCATAAGAAATGGCTGGCAACATTTCAAACTTTTATGAGTTGTTCTGATGCCTTGCAAACACCATCTTAATTTCTTAGGAACAAACCTAGCTGAGGCACTATTACGTATGAGACCAGCTGTGTATCTAATGTATATAGTTAGCTCTCTGTATCCATGGATTCTACATCCTCAGAAGGATTGGAAAATACTCAATTAGAAATTCCAGAAAGTTCCAAAAAACAAAACTTGAATTTGTCCTGATCTAGCAACCATTTACACAGTGTTTACATTGTATTAGGTACTATAAATGATCTAGAGATGATTTAAAGTATCCAGGAGTATATATGTAGTTGCTGCTGCTAAGTCGCTTCAGTCGTGTCCAACTCTGTGCAACCCCATAGACGGCCTCCTACCAGGCTCCCCCATCCCTGGGATTCTCCAGGCAAGAACACTGGAGTGGGTTGCCATTTCCTTCTCCAATGCATGAAGGTGAAAAGTCAAAGTGAAGTCGCTCAGTCTTGCCTGACTCTTAGCGATGCCATGGACTGCAGCCTACCAGGCTCCTCTGTCCATGGGATTTTCCAGGCAAGAGTACTGGAGTGGGGTGCCATTGCCTCCTCCAATGTGTGTAGTATATATATGCAAATACTATGCTATTTCATAGAAGGGACTTGAAGATCTACAGATTTCAGTATCAGAAGGATTCCTGGAATGAGCTGCAAATACTGAGTGATAACTATACTTGACATCTAACATATTTTAAGTTCCATAATTTTAACTGTAATTCAAAGTTAAAATTACAAATTTTAACTGTAATTTAGTTGCTAAGCCATATTCAATTGGTTAAGCTAACTAACATACTGACAAGGGCTATCCTTTTGTTTTGTGGGAAGCTTAAGAAGAATAAACAGTAAGTGATAAATCAAGAATTACTAGTTCTACATATGAGAATCCTATATATTTGACTGTACACTAAAAATTAATCACAATTTTTTATAGCTATTGGTACTAGAATTTTAAGTTCTGGTATTAATTTTTCAATTATCTATTACTAAGCAATTGTGAAAAATCTTTAAGAAACATTTCTAGGGAACCATCTAGAAGCTGATCTTCAAGAGTTACATAAATTCTACAGCTCCTAAACTGTGCTTCTCAAATTCTCCTGTCCCATGTAAGTCAAGTTTTTTCATCCCAATAATTGATTCCTGATTTTAATTTGCAGTAGTTCAAAGGATTTTCCATCACTTTCTATTACAACAAGATATTATTTCATTAGAAAACATATTTATTAGTGTAGGGCTTAGAATTTTTAAAAATCTATCTGGCCTTGAATATTTTCTTCCACAGTGCTCTGCTTTATATATTCTATCCACTACAGCTATAACAGCAAAGCTTGATATTCTAGTTATTTTGATAAGGAGTAATTTCTAAATTGAGAATAAAGTGAATAAAACAAAAAATCTAACTTACTATCTTTCTTGTTTTCCCAGCTCCCCAAATCTGTTTCACAGAAACTCAGACTCAGTGCTACCTTAAGATTTAACAACTGGAAACAAATTCTCTACGGGAAACTTGGGATGTTACTGTCTAATCATGTATCATTCAGAATCCTATGGGCTTCATTTGTGATACAGGCTTTATTTTTAGTGGGCATGATTTAATGGCCACCTGTTGTTACAGAACTGATTTCTTTGGTGTTACTTCCCAATTTAACTTCATACTATTTTTACAAGTTTCAATATCCAAATTTCAAGAATGCTTAGTATCCTAATATAATACCTGGCTGATTAACAACGTTACTTCTCCGTCACATGGCTCTTCTAGGTTGTCTTGATCATATTTCTTGCTCTTTTTCTAGTGTGATAAAATACACTTGCTCTTTTTTCACCCCACATAATGTTTTTGAGATAAGTATTATGGTTCCTCTAACACATGTGATATCATAATGTCGTTGCTTTTGTTTTAGTTGCTAAGCCATATTCAATTCTTTGTGACCCCATGCACTGTAGCCTACCAGGCTCTTCTGTCCATGGAATTTCCCAGGCAAGAATACTAGAGTGGGTTACTATTTCCTTCTCCAGGGGATCTTCCTGACCCAGGGATTGAACCTACATTTCCTGCATTGGCAGGCAGATTTACTGCTGAGCCACCAGGGAAGCCCTAGTTCTGGATAAATGGTAAAAGGAGATAATGCTTTGAAAAGGGAAGTATTTCTGTATGGCTCTTTAGAACTCTTTCTTCAAATCAGTTTTCTGTTTTTCCTCTTTTCTCATATATGTTTAAATTTCTTCTTCTTCTTTCCCTTCTCCCTCCCCAACCCTTGCTCTTCCTCCTTCTCTTCTTCTGAATGTTTCGTTTTACTCATGTTTTGACTTTTCTTGATTTATAGCACATCGAAGCAGAGGGGTTTATCCCAGGTTTCAGAATAAAAATGAGGCAGAGATTTCATGAGCGAATACTCTTCCTTATTTGCAGACACAGGGACAAGTGAGGGTTTCTAATAACATAACTCACGTTACATATTGTTTTAAGACATGGCATCCATTAGGAACCCTTAGTTCACCCCTTCATTGTAAAGAGGACACATTTGCATGATTGACACTCATAACTAAGTGACTTGGTGTAGGGAAGGCTATCATTCTCACAGCTTCCTGAGAGATCGTGCCCGTACTTCTATAGAAAGTCCTGCAGTCCTGTTTATCAATTAAAATTCTACACTTGGTCATAACAAGACCATAAGCTACCAACCTTATGGTAACATATGGTATTTGTTCTATTTAAACTTTGCTTTATTTTTAAATGCAAGATTGTGCCATTAGAAAAGAAAAAGACGAAACATATATCACTTCATCTTCTCTTTGTAGGTTTAGGTACGGGTCTTTCCAGGATTGACTTTCCACTTAGTATTTTTCTATTATATTCTTTCACTTGTACCTCTGCTGTAAATGCAGTTATCAGAACCAGCAGGTGTCTCTTGCCATTATAATAGCTCAGATTCCCTGTTTGAAACATTTAACATTCAATAGTTGGTTTTATTTTAGTTATCATACATTTCTCTTGAAAAACAAACTAAAATAATGTCTTTCTTAAAAGTTAAATCCCAGGGGTTGCTATTATTTATAAATCAAACTATAATAAGCCAGGTTCCAGGTACAATCCAAGGGGTATTCCTCTAAGAAACTGCTGTCTTCTTAACCATTTGCTGTTTTAGTCAGTAAGTCATGTCTGACTCTTTGTGACCATAGGGACTATAGCCCACCAGGCTCTTCTTGCCCATGGGATTTCCCAGGCAAGAAGGGATCTTCCTGACCCAGGGGTAGAACCTGCATCTCCTGTGTCTTCTGTATTGGCAGGGGGATTCTTTACTGCTGAGTCTAAGCTAATATTAATTGAGCACTTACTCGGTATCTGCACTTTATATACAGTAAGATTATTTTAAATGACCTTAACAGACAGTTTAATCGATCCCTTTCTCAGTTAAGGAAACTGAAGAGCAGAAAGGGTAGTTTGTTTAAGGTCATTCAAGGACATAAACAGAATCATGTGTGATTAGCTCCAGAGTTCCTGCTCTAAGCTTATAGTCAAACAGCTTAATGAGTTTGGAGAAAAAACTTAGTTGCTTGGTCTCAGTCAAAATCTTGATCCTAGGGACTTCTCTGGTGGTCCAATGGCTAAGAATCTGGGCTTCCAGTGTAGGGGGCTGGGGTTCGATCCCTGGTCAGGGAACTAGATCCTGCATGTTACTTAAAAGTCCCACATGCCACAACTAAAGATCCCACATGCCACAATAAGATCCAGTGTAGCCAAATAAATAAATATTTAAAAAAAAATCTTGACCCCAAACCTCATGGGGGTGCTGAGTACTTCGGGGAATCCTCCTCCATTTCTCTAGCCAATTCCCTCTCCCCGTCTTCCTAAGTGACTATTCCATATCTCTCCTTCCTCCTCAAACTCTGAAAACTGCCTCATACCCTCCTTAGACTGAAGAAATAGGCTTGCTTTCTTTCCTTTTCTTTTCTCTTTTTCTCCTTCTCCATTTATCTCTCCCTCTTTCCTTCCCTTTTGTCAGTAACCACACTCTGAATTCACTTGGAAAATAAATACAGAAGAGAAAGCGTTCATATTTCCACCACAAAAGTTATAACAACCTGCACACATCTGCTTGTGCATATCCTGGCTTCCTGCTTGTTAAAAGTGCTTGAACTCTTCCTGTTTCTATTTAAATCCAGTCCTAACTTTGCCACTTGTGTACTTGATCCCATCCCCTCTGGTCAGTGTTACTCAGTGACCCTCTCTCCTATAAGACCAATTTCCCCTTCTCCCCCATCAGTCTATAAATATGCTAAACAGCTTTAAACAAACAAACCCCAACACATAGCCACCATGTTTCTCTCCACCTTGTACTCCATTTCTCTATTTTCCTTTTATAACAAGACTCCTCAGAAGAGTCATTTAATATTACTTTCTTCTTTCCTTTAACTCTTGTTATAACTTCTATCAACTCCAATTAGACATTCCCACAGCTCCTCTGAAATCAATCCTGTCAAGTCACTATTGAATGTATGGTCAGTCCTCATTCAACAGCTTGCTGGCTGCTCTACCAGTATTTGGTAGAGATAACAACTCTAATCTTGACTTCCCTGGTGGCTCAGTTTTGCCTCTTTCTAGTTATATGGACCCGGAGAAGGAAACAGCACCCCACTCCAGTACTCTTGCCTGGAAACTCCCATGGACGGAAGAACCAGGTAGGCTGCAGTCCATGGGGTCGCTAAGGGTCTTTCACAACTGAGTGACTTCACTTTCACTTTTATGCACTGGAGAAGGAAATGGCAACCCACTCCAGTGTTCTTGCCTGGAGAATCCCAAGGACGGGGGAGCCTGGTGGGCTGCCATCTATGGGGTTGCACAGAGTTGGACATGACTGAAGTGACTTAGCAGCAGCAGCAACAGCTATATGGACCTGGGTGAGCTATGTAATCGCTCTTAAACTCAGTTTCCTTGTGTTTAAAATTGGGATAATATTCTTAATCTTAATGTTTCCTCCCAAAGTGTCACTGACTAGCAAATGATACTTCTGTTAGGAGGAATGTTGAAAATAACAAAAAATCTTTCAAATGTTTTAAAATTTGTACTTAGCAAATAGTAAATTTGTACACAGTATATAGCACAACTGCTACTGATTATTACTTTTATATTAATACTGGATTCTTATAAATCATTAAAAAGTTGAAAGTTTTGATAATTATGGAAGAACTAGGTGTAAATCCTTGATAGTATTTCTTTGGACTGAAGAGTTGAGAAACTTGAGAGGAAGGCAACTGTAATTGTTGCTGATGGATTCTGTTTTCCAAATGGAGGCAAGATAATTCCAGTTTCTAATAAAACTCATAAATGACACTTGATAAAGAACCCCCATGTTATATCAGTTTCCATCAAAGAGGAATGAAATATGGCTAATCTTTTTATTACTACCAATTTAATCAAATTTTCCTTGGCGCTCTGTAATTTCCAAGAAGTGGAAAGGTTAGATTGCTCTGTTAGTTAATGTACCATTAAAGAAACTTAATTGTCTTAATAGCAGATCATGGAAGAGTGTGGGCAATTAACAGGAAGCAATTTCACACCTTAATTAATGTCACATAGAATCCCTTTGGAACTGTAGAAGAACTTTAAGTGCTGGTTCAGAAGCAATGCATTGCCAAAGGGATGCACCCAGTGTGCTGTAAATATTTATTATAAAGAGTTAGGAGACATCATGAACAAAAAGATCTGTACCTTCATTTAGAAAGACATCAGAAGCAGTATTTGTGTGCATGAGAGAGAGAGATGGAAGAAGAATGTGTCACAGAGAGTAGGAGGGCTTTATTGAAGATCAAATTCAAAACCAGAAAAAAAGCTGCTTTGAATGAGTTACACTGGTTAGGGGGAATAAGTTGTCACAGGCTGGCAGAGATCCCACACTCAAAAGATGGAGAGAGAGAGAGAGAGAGAGAAAGGCTGCTATTATATTTTCTGTAATGGAAACAATCAGGAGCATAAAAGGTACATTTTTACTACATCTGTTTTTTGTCTTTTAGTATTGTTGGGTCCAAAAGATGATTTTGGAAAAAACAAGCCATCTAGTTTTCTTTCAAGTTAACTGAAATAAAAACATCAAATAATTTGCCATTAGTTATCTTCTCGATAGTAGCTTTACAAAGTCATGACTCCTGATTTATTCACTTCTTTGGTGTCTTAGTACATAGTTTTTGAATAGATTATTTTCCCTCCAAATTCAATTTTCATTGTCTCTAATACTTTATTCAATACCATGCCTGACAGCCTTTCTCCAGTACCTAACACAGTAACACAATGTCCAATTTCCAAGGGAAAATGGAAAAGGCACTTTGCATTGATCTGACAGATTTGAGAAATCTAACCTTCTTACAGTGTCTAATCTTCATACTATTTCAGTGAAATAGATGGAATTTATAATCAACCACATTTCCAGAGATAACTTACTTTGAAGTAATAAATTGTTTTCTCAAAATTACTTAGTAAATCAGTGGTAAGAGCTTTTTTAAGACATTTATCTGGATTTATTAGTGGCAGAGTCTATTTTCTTCTAATATTTCAATCTTTTCTTTTACATTTATTTATTTTATTGAAGGCTAATTACTTTACAATATTGTAGTGGTTTTTCCATACATTGACATGAATCAGCCATGAGTGTACATGTGTCCCCCATCCCCCTCCCACCTCCCTCCCCATCCCATCCCTCTGGGTCATTCCAGTGCTCTGGCCCTGAGCACTCTGTCTCATGCATCAAACCTGGACTGGCAATCTGTTTCACATATGATAAATACATGTTTCAATGCTATTCTCTCAAATCATCCCACCCTCGCCTTCTCCCACAGAGTCCAAAAGACTGTTCTATACATCTGTGTCTCTTTTGCTGTCTCACATACAGGGTTATTGTTACCATCTTTCTAAATTCCTTATGTATGCATTAGTATACTGTATTGGTGTTTTTCTTTCTGGCTTACTTCACTGTATATAATAGGCTCCAGTTTCATCCACCTCATTAGAACTGATTCAAATGTATTCTTTTTAATGGCTGAGTAATATTCCATTATGTATATGTACTACAGCTTTCTTATCCATTCATCTGCTGATGGACATCTAGGTTGTTTCCATGTCCTGGCTATTATAAACAGTGCTGCGATGAACATTGGGGTACATGTGTATTTTTCAATTCTGGTTCCCTCAGTGTACATGCCCAGCAGTGGGATTGCTGGGTCATATAGCAGTTCTATTTCCAAATTTTTAAAGGAATCTCCACACAGTTCTCATAGTGGCCATACCAGTTTGCATTCCCACCAACAGTATAAGAGGGTTCCCTTTTCTCCACACCCTCTCCAGCATTTATTGTTTGTAGACTTTTGGATAGCAGCCATTCTGATCGGTGTGAGATGGTACCTCACTGTGGTTTTGATTTGCATTTCTCTGATAATGAGTGATGCTGAGCATCTTTTCATGTGTTTGTTAGCCCTCTGTATGTCTTCTTTGGAGAACTGTCTGTTTAGTTCTCTGGCCCATTTTTTGATTAGGTCATTTACTTTTCTGGAATTGAGCTGCAGGAGTTGCTTGTACATTTTTGAGATTAATTCTTTGTCAGTTGCTTCTTTTGCTATTATTTTCTCCCATTCTGAAGGCTGTCTTTTTACCTTGCTTATAGTTTCCTTCGTTGTGCAAAAGCTTTTAAGTTTAATTAGGTCCCATTTGTTTATTTTTGCATTTATTTCCATTACTCTGGGAGGTGGGTCATAGGGGATCCTGCTGTGGTTTATGTCGGAGGGTGTTTTGCCTATGTTTTCCTCTAGGAGTTTTATGGTTTCTGGTCTTACGTTTAGATCTTTAAACCATTTTGAGTTTATTTTTATGTATGGCGTTAGAAAGTGTTCCAGTTTAATTCTTTTACACGTGGTTGACCACTTGTTAAAGAGATTGTCTTTTCTCCATTGTATATTCTTGCCTCCTTTGTAAAAGATAAGGTGTCCATAGATGTGTGGATTTATCTCTGTGGTTTATTTTGTTCCATTGATCTATATTTCTGTCTTTGTGCCAGTACCATACTGTCTTGATGACTGTAGCTTTGTAGTATAGCCTGAAGTCTAATTGATTACTATCAAGTTAATTTCTTAGTGATCAATTTGGTATAATATTCGGTATTACCTCTATTAAGTCCACTTAGTAATTTAACCTAGCACTAATGTACAACCATCCTAATAGCAGTAGGAAAGCTAAACATGTAAAATGTTTAATACATTTAATTCCAAGGTGTCAGAATGAGAATTTACTCTATATTAGATTTGTTGTTGTTGTTTAGTTTCTAAGTTGTGTCCAACTCTTTGAGATTCCACTATCTCAAATAATTTACTCAAATTGGGTTGGTGATGCCATCCAACCATCTCATCTTCTGCCACCCCTTTCTCCTTTTTCCTTCAGTCTTTCCCAGCATCAGGGTCTCTTCCAATGAGTTGGCTCTTTGCATCAGGTGCCCAAAGTATTGGAGCTTCAGCTTCAGTATCAGTCATTCCAATGAATATTCAGGGTTGATTTCCCTTAAGATTTACTGGTTTGATCTCCTTGCAGTCTAAAGGACTCTCAAGAGTCTTCTCTAGCACTACAATTTGAAAACATCAATTCTTTGGCACTCAGTCTTCTTTACAGTCAAACTCTTACATCCATACATGACTACTGGAAAAACCATAGCTTTGACTATACAGACCTTTGTTGGCAAAGTGATGTGTCTGCTTTTTAATAAGCTGTCTAGTTTTGTCATAGCCTTCCTTTCAAGGAGCAAACATCTTTTAACTTCATGGCTGCAGTCACTATCTGCAGTTATTTTGGTGCCTAAGAAAATAAAATCTGTCACTGCTTCCACTTTCTCTCCCATTTGCCATGAAGTGATGGGACCAGATGCCATATTAGATTCGACTTTTAAAATATATAGATCATAATAATTTGAATATATTTAAATATTTCCTATGGCCAGATAGGATCAAAGTGAGCATAGAAACACCAAGGTCAGTTTAGAACACCAAATCTCAAACCTAGTTGCTATCAAAATTACTTAGAGTATAAAATCTGAATACTTGGGAGATTTGGCCTAAGAATTGGTAGCTTTTAAAACCACTCCAGGTGGTTCTGATACTAATGCTTGGGAAAATATGATCTACATTATACTGCTGGAACTTTATCCAGATTCTATTAGTTTAAAGCAACAGTTCTAACAGGCAGAATGGATAACTGTAACTGTTCTAAAGGTGTGTGAGTAAAGGTATGTACAAGCTGTGTTAGTCTTATCTCCCCACTGGAAAATAAATTGGTAGAAAATGGTAAATGTTCTTTTAGTTCAAATTTATTATTTCTGTAGCAGTGGCTTTCAACTGATATTTACTAATTTCACTTTAGAAATATATTTCTCAAAAAAAAAAAAAAGAAATATATTTCTCAGTCAAGGATTAAGTTCTTGAACCTTAACTCTTGGAAAGCACTCACATTCTTTTCAGGAGGAAGAAATTCGATTCTGAATATCCAACCACCTGCAGGAGCTGAGCAATGAGCTCTTTGAAGGAGGAGGGAGGAGAAAAGGAGGAGATTGTCTCTAATTCTTTGTCAGAAAGTATTTGGCTTCTATATTTGAAGCTAAAGGGGGAGGTCACCATCAGACAATTTAAATCTAGGGAAGCTACTTATCTGTGGTGTGAACAATGCTTTGAAAGGGCAAAACTAGGAATGGTGAAGCCTGTGCTGTTGTCTAAAATTCCAGGGGAGGGTAAGTACAGGTTGATGTGCAATGTACATGGTAATGGGTTTAAATATCAAGTCCATCCATCTGTCTGAATAGATGCTCTTGCAACCCCTTATTAACACTGCCTATCTTCTAAACACAGGATGGAAGGTGAAGCTGTGAAGGGAAAGGGGCTGGTCCCTAACAATTGCAGAGCCATAGAACCAGTCCTGGACAGCAGGTTTGTATATTTGGCTTGTGAGACAATAACACTTTGTTTAATTAAGCTGCTCTGAACATGGGTTTTGTGTTGTACACAACTGAATCTAATTCTAACATTTACAAGAAGGAATGCTTGGTTGTCTTTTCCACATTTGTACTGAAATGCAGCAAATGTGAAGAATTAAGGCAGCTCTCAAACTCAGAACATGGTAATAGTATACATTCCTGTTATAAATTTGTACATGGTCATTCATACCCAAGAAAAGGCTTCTCTAGCTACAGTGCAGACAGAAGTCATGATTAGGAGGGTTGGTTACAGGTATTTAATTTGGGGGGAGGGCGGGGTATGAAATGCATTATTTATAAAAGGAATAAATAAAACACATGGACTTTTTTACTTTTATGCTTTCATGAATTTTCCAAAATTGTTAATGAGCATGCACTACTTTTATTACAACAAAAAATCAACTTAAATGTACAAATAAAAACGGTTCAATAGTTTTAATAGTTTACTCATCCTGCACCTGGAGTGGTTTTGTCTGCCTAATCCCTACCTCCTGTCTCAAATGTTCTGAACCTGTCTTAGCCTTGAAGATGTGTTAAAATAACAACTTTCCAATGTCTTCCCTTTGCTGGAAGTGCTGGCTCTTTCTATAAATCTCAATATCATTTCTGGCAACATGTAATATATCATTTTTATATTAAATTACTGTCATTAGTAACAATACTTAGTACCTCCAAAAATATGAAAAAGTTTTCTGGAGCATATAGTTCTTCCTTGTCTCTGTATTTATCTATGCATTCATCTGTTCATTTACTTGTTCACTTATCCAATTGACAGTAATTATTGAATATCTCTCTACAATACATCAGATATTGTACAAGATACAAGGATATATGAGAAAAATAAAACATCTGTATAGCAATTGTGGAAAACAGTATAGAGGTTCCTTAAAAAGCTAAAAATAGAACGGCCATTATTATTGTTGTTCAGTCACTAAGTCATGTCTGACTCTGCAACCCCATAGACTGCAGCACATCAGGCTTCCCTATCCTTACTATCTCCTGGAGTTTGCTTAGATTCATTTCCATTGAGTCAGTGATACTACTTAACCATCTCATGCTCTGCTGCCCTCTTCTGCTTTTGCCTTCAGTCTTTCCCAGCGTCAGGGTCTTCTCCAGTGAACCAGCTCTTCCCATCAGGGGGCCAAAGGACAGGAGCTTCAGCTTTAGCATCAGTCCTTCCAATGAATATTCAGGGTTGATTCCTTTAGGATTGGCTGGTTTGATCTCCAAGAAACTCTCAAGAGTCTTCTCCAACACCACAGCTTGAAAGCATCAGTTCTTGTCTGCTTAGCCTTGTTTATGATCCAACTCTCACATCCATACATGACTACTGGAAAAACCGTAACTTTGACTATATGGACCTTTGTCAGCAAAGTGATGTCTCTGTTTTTTAATATGCTGTCTAGATTTGTCATAGCTTTCCTTCCCAGGAGTAAGCCATATGATCCAGCAATCCCACTACGGGGCATATACCCTAGGAAAACCACAATTCAAAATGATGCATGTACCCCATTGTTCACTATGTCACTATTTACAATAGTCAAAACATGGAAACAATCTAAAGGCCCAACAACAGATGAATGGATAAAGATGTGGTACATATATGCAATGGAATATTACTCATCCATATAAAAGGAACAAAATTGGGTCATTTGTAGAGATGTAGATGGACCTAGAGTTTGTCATACAGAGTGAAGTCAGAAAGAGAAAAACAAATATTGTATATTAATGTATATACGTGGAATCTAGAACAATGGTTCAGATGAACCCATTTTCAGGAATAGAGATGCAGATGTAGAGAACGGATGTGTGGACACAGGAAGAAAAGGGGAAGGGACAAACTGGGAAATTAGGATTGACATATATACACTACCATGTGTAAAATAGAGAGCTAGCAGGAAGCTGCTATATAGCAAAGGGAGCTCAACTCCATGTTCTGTGATGATCTGGAAGGGTGAGATGGTGGGTGGGTATAGAAGGGAGTTGCAAGAGGGAACTAATTCACTTCCTTGTACAGCAAAAAGGAACACAACATTGTAAGGCAATTATACTCTAATAAAGAAAAAGAAATAAAACGTAAACAAAGTAATCTAATCATGGATAAGAAGAGACAGAGACAGATTTAATACAATGTGATAATTTCTAGCAGAGAGAACAAGATACAATAATAAGGTAACAGAGTGTTCAATTCTACTTGAAGGAAGTCAGGGAGGCCCTCCATAGAAGTACTGACTCCTTGAATTAATTTTTTACAAGGTCTGACAGGCATTTCCCAGGCACATGAATAGAATTTTGTGAGAGAGAAAGGCAAAATAACTACATAAAGCCCAAAATAGTAAAAACATATTACAAACAGAAAAAAAATGTAGAACAGAAGAAAGTTCTGTTTTGTGTGGTTAAAAGCACAGTGTGTGATGGGAGGTTTGAGAGGGTCTAGAAGCTTTGAATGTCACATTTCCCCCCAGTGCTTTGAACACAGTATTGATTTACCAAGTGTTTGCTGACAGTTACAGTCCTTTGGGATCTACAGAAGGCACTGTGTCCCTACACTGTCCCTTCTAGATATGGGACAGCGAGCCTGGCTAAATCACAGAATAGCAATGCACTATTTGCTCTTTGCAAATAAATCACAAAATAGCAATTTTCTCATTTCTTCAGACAAGGGAAATGAACTGATGTTTTAAGTGATTATAATGTGACTTCTAGAGAAGAGTGTGTGTTGGTAAATATCTAGACTACTGCTGCTTTTTCAGTCTGTATTAAAAAGCTTGACTGAATATAGTACATGTGCTGTTACCCCAATGGTATGTGTTTGTCCTTCTTAGGGAATGAGTTGCCAAAAACGGGTTTCCTCAGCATTAAATTACTTAGTTCACTCATCAACTGAAATAAATGGGCACCATATTATATGATCAAGGGAGAGGAAGGCATAGGCTCAGTGGGGAAAGATAAAATTTAAAAACTATAATATTTATTATCACAGTAAACAGATATTTTCTTTCTTGAAAAAATACAAAGAAAACTGAATACATCAGATCGTGAAGTTTGTTCATAATAATGTAGCAATTAGGATACAAATATATTTCTAAAAGCCTTGATAAAACTTTAAAGCACTATAATAGTATTATTGGTTTTTCAAGAGTGTAGCCTGAGAAATTAAATCACTGAGTTCATTAAAGAAAGAAATTATATTCCAAATGGTCACTGCTACTATTTTTCTACTTTCAAGAAATTCTAGCCTCTGTATTCAAGTAGTTTTTCTCTAAGTGCCAAGTATTTGTAATAGATTTTTTTTTGATAGGAAGTAGTACTATTGTATTTCCTGAGTCTTTGTTCTGATCTGCTGCATTAAAAACAATCTCCCCTGAGTGAAAGGACAAAGAGCAGAACTGGCATCAACACACAGATCTGGATCTAAAGAAAAGAAGCTCGGCTCATACCTTCAATAGGTTTTGGTACAAAATGTGATGAGGGCTTGGTTTTCTTCACTCTGTTCCCCTTCATAATCTGACCTTCCTTATTGAGTCCCAAAAACCAAGCTCGGCCTGATTCTTGCTGACGGTACAGTGTGGAAGAATAGATCACATAGTAGTTTTCAAACACAGATTCCTTAAATTTGCATTCTGGAGTGAAAACATCCTGCAGAAAGATAAAAAAGAAGATACAAAAGAGAGAAAGTTTTTAATAATATATCAACAATAAGCCTGAAATATAGGCCCTCTGTTCAGAAAAAAATGAGAAATAATTGCATGTAATTTCTGTTAGCATTTGGTTATAAAGATTTATCATACAAAATCAAGAAACAAGATTTCCTTTCTAAAAAACCTTTTTACTCCACAGAACACAATTGCCCAAGCCTGAATCATTCCTTGGGCTAAACTAATATCATTCAAGATTGTGCTCAAGTCCAAAATTAGACCTCAGTACAATGTTTATAAATTTAAGAGAATGGTTATTATGCATTTTTGTGGCCATTAGCATATAAAATGTAACACTGGAAATCAAAATATAACACAACCACAGCACATGCAGGCTTGAGCAGATGATTTTAAAGGGAGAACCCTATATATTCATAAATCTGTTAAACAGCCAAAGCTTGTAACATAAAGTCACTAGTATACTAGCTGTTTTCTTAATGTCAGTAACTTTCCGATTAACTTCTTTGAAACATTTTTTTACTTACTAATCAAGATTTCAGGTAAATATATCCAGGAAAATATTACTATTATATTGTTTGATATCTAATGAAACATAGAATGAGCAACTTAGTTCAACAAGGAACCTTAGTAGTCCTCTACCTCATCTCTATCACTTGATTAGTGACCATCAAAAGGTTATATGATTAATATAAAGTTCAACAACAACAAAATAACTGCATCCATGCCAGAACTTGTATTTATTGCTTCATAATATCAAGTTCACCTTTTCTGACTCTCAAGTTCACCTTTTCTACCTGAGTCTTGTTTAGGGGCTTACAATGAGATTTTACAATCAATACAATAAAATCAAATTCGAACAAGCCAACTGAACAACACGCATTTCATGGAAAGAAGACATTTCTCCCCTTCAAAGAGAAACAGAAGAAAAGCAAATGTGACTGCATCTTTTTCAGTAGTAAACAAGTAAACAGTCCTTCAAGTAAACAAGAACTCTACATGACATATTCACCACAGTCACTGTTTTTCTTCACTAAGTGCTAGAGGAATCTCTTCCTTGTAACTCTTTCAATCAAAGACGGCAGTGATTTAATGCAGTTCCATATGGGGTTAAGTTACTGAGGAATATGTAGGACTAAAGCTGTTAAAACCATGTCCTTGGAGGTGATTCTTCCAGACTAATCCTGTAGATTCATTTGCAAAGAGCTACAGTGATGCATCTACGTGGACAGATGAAGGTCTTTAGTGATAAAGAAACCATTGAATGGACTCCGTTCATTTTAAATGGTTGAAAAATTATAGGCCCAAAAAATGAGACTAAAAAATATGAGAAAGGAAATGGAAAGGTGGTTTTATGCATTAAAATAACAATAATATTTCAATAAAAATTATTATATTGATAATAAAAATATGATGTCACAGAATACTGTATTGTAAGTAAACTTGGTGGCTTATGAATCAGAAAAACAATTGACTATGTGGTGCCATTTCATATCTGCTAAGATGGCTATATCAAAAGAGATGCATAATGAAAAGTACTGGTGAGGATTTAGAAGAACTACATTCCTTATCCCTCCCTTGCTGGTAAAAATGTAAATAATGCAGCAGCTCTGGGAAAGAGTTTGGTAGTTCCACACAAGGTTAAACATCCAGTTACCATGTGATCTAGTAATTCTACTTCTAGGTATGTACCTGTGAGAAATGAATATATGTCCATATGTGAACTTGTATACATATATTCATAGGAGCATGATTCATAATGTGGAAACAATTCAAACATCTATTAATGGATAAACAGATAAACAAATGTGATATATCCATACAATGAAATATTATTTGGCCTTTAAAAAGGATGGGGTACTGACTCATGTGACAATACAGATGAATCTCAAAAACATTAAGCCAGACTCAATAGGTCACATGTTGTATGATCCAATGTGTATGAAACATGCAGAACAGGCAAACACAGAGACAAAACATGGATTATGGCTGCCAAAAGCTGAGGAGATGGGTAAATGGGAAATGACAGCTTTCTTGGAGAGACAAAAAGTATACTGGGATTAGACTGCACAATTTTGTGGAAAAGAATTGAAGAATATAGTGTAAAAACATGCATTTTAGGGTAGGTGAATTATAAATAATTAAAAAAGAAAAAATAAAAATGAAAGAATCATAAATAAAAAAGAAAGAATCAGAGCAATGAAGTGACTAGAGAAAGTGAGGGGGGAAAATGAAACTATAGTATATTCCTTGTCTGGCAACACAAAATATCCTAAATTATAGTCCTGTGCTCTGGCCAATGGGCTCTCTTATGACTCTGTCTCAGTATTATTAGGACACAGTTTAACAATTGTCAAATATGGGAGTCAAAGTGATTCAAATTAAATTTATAAGATAAATTAAAAGCCCTGGCTTCCTTCTAGTACTAGGTTATAAAGAGTTAGAAAAAGCTAAATATTCACTACAGATTTTACTAGCTCTATTTTTTAAAAACAAATCCAAATAACCCCAAAGCTTTTGTTCAATACTAATGAACCCTAGATGCTAAGGAACTCTTCAAAACTCAATAAATAAGTTCTACATATAAGATCTCAGACCTTATAACAGAAATTAGGAGAAATATAGGGGGCAAGGAATTGTGTGTAAATACATCTTAGCATACATGTAATACCTATTTAATTCACAGAAATATGAAAATTTGGAGATAGATAGAAAGCTGCTTAGGGATAGTTCAATTTTCTGCATTTATTTAACAAAGTAATGGCAGCCCATGATGGTGAAAAAATTGTTTTATGAGTTGTAGGATATTAGCAACAGATCCAGACCCTGGGATAGAACCTGGACTCTGGCTACCAGTTCAGTACTTTTTTCCAGTGCCACACAATGCTTCCTTCCTATTTTGCCAAGCCTGCGTTAGGTACCAAGCTGTTGATTGGAGGCAAGCCATCATTAAACCCATGCCCACCTGGTATAGTTACCATGTTGTCTTTCATACATACTCTTATTTAATAAATAGTGAACTTCAAGGTTTCCGTTTAGTTTCACAACTATTTAAAGTCAGCTCCTAGAAAAGCAGAAGTCCAATTGGGCAGGGACTAAAATACTGGGGCATGAGCCAGTAATTAGGCCTGTGGCACAGACTGAGCCTTAAAATTCTGAGTTGGCAAATGGAGATCCCAGATAGAGCACTCCAGGTCATAATCAGATGTAAAAAGTCAAGTAGAGTATCCCATTTAAAATTTTAAAGGGGCGATTCAGAGTCAAAATTCAAAAATGAGGCAGTGATAATATCTGGCTGGTGGCAGGGCCGGGGAACATTTCAGGAGGGAAAAAAACGGAAAAAGCTTCATGCAGGCAATTCTGTGGGGGCAGAGCCAATCTCCTAGAAACGGAGAGGAAAGCCTTAAGAACACTGAGCCAACTTGGGCAGTCATTCTAAGTGCAACCTTTACAATATGCTCACAATTTTCATTTCAATATAAAGTTGGGCATCAAAGAATTTACATCCTTGTGATTACCACACTATTAGTGTAATGAGAAATCAAGAGTCTTATACTTGAATAGGAAAATTGGGGTTTTGCTTCCAGACACATACATATTAGATGTGGGACTTTAGGTGGTTAAACTTCTTTGAATTTCATATTTTCAATTGTAAGTTATTTTAAGGAAAATAAGATGATGGCTCTGAAAGCATGATGTAATGCACTTACAGAATTAAAAAAAAAAAAACTACAATGCACTATTATTCTTAAAATTTTTTCTTATGGCAAGAAAAATAGAATCAATCATGTAACTAAACATTTAGTTCTATGTTTTGTCACGTGTGTGTATGCACTTAGTCGCTCAGTCATGTCAGACTCTTGAAAACCCCATGCACTGCAGCCTGCCAGCCTCCTCTGTCCATGGAATTCTCCAGGCAAGAATGCTGGAGATGGTAGCCATTCTCTTCTCCAGGGCATCTTCCTGACTCAGAGATCAAACGCAGGTCTCCCGTATTGCAGATGAATTCTTTAACATCTGAGCCAACAGAGAAGCCCCCAAAATACTGAAGTGGGTAAGTATATCCCTTCTCCCATGCATCTTCCCAACCCAGGAATCGAACAGGGGTCTCCTGCATTGCAGGCATGTTCTTTACCATCTGAGTCACCTGGGAAGCCCTGTTTTTTTCATAGATGATTATATTTGTTCCAGCATCCAGGACCTTATAGCATAAATTAAGCTTTATCCTACACAGATTGTTCCCACTATAACTAAAACAAATAACACGTACATATATTTTTTAAAATCATTGAAAGCTTTTAACTTTAGCTTCAGTTTTCATTCCAATCCCAAAGAAAGACAATGCCAAAGAATGCTCAAACTACTGCACAACTGTACCCATCTCACATGCTAGCAAAGTAATACTCAAAATTCTCCAGCTAGGCTTCAACAGTACATGAATCATGAACTTCCAGGTGTTCAAGCTGGATTTAGAAAAGGCAGAGGAACCAGAGATCAAATTGCCAACATCCACTGGATCATCGAAAAAGAAAGAGAGTTGCAGGAAAACATATATTTCTGCTTTATTGACAATACCAAAGCCTTTGACTGTGTGGATCACAATAAACTGTGGAAAATTCTTCAAGAGATGTGAATACCAGACCACCTGACCCACCTCTTGAGAAATCTGTATGCAGGTCAGGAAGCAACAGTTAGAACCGGACATGGAACAACAGACTGGTTCCAAATAGGAAAAGGAGTACGTCAAGCCTGTATATTGTCACCCTGCTTATTTGACTTATATGCAGAGTACATCATGAGAAACACTGGGCTGGATGATCACAAGCTGGAATCAAGATTGCCAGGGGAAATATCAATAGCCTCAGATATGCAGATGACACCACACTTATGGCAGAAAGTAAAGAAGAACTAAAGAGCCTCTTGATTAAAGTGAAAGAGGAGACTGAAAAAGTTGGTTTAAAGCTCAACATTCAGAAAACTAAGATCATGGCATCCGGCCCCATCACTTCATGGCAAATAGACGGGGAAACAATGAAACAGTGACAGACTTTCTTTTCTTGGGCTCCAAAATCACTGCAGATGGTGACTGCAGCCATGAAATTAAAAGACGCTTACTCCTTGGAAGAAAAGTTATGACCAACCTAGACAGCATATTAAAAAGCAGAGACATCCTGTATCCTGCATCAAACCTGGACTGGCGATTCTTTTCTTATATGATATTATACATGTTTCAATGCCATTCTCCCAAATCATCCCACCCTCTCCCTTTCCCCCAGAGTCCAAAAGACTGTTCTATACATCTGTGTCTCTTTTGCTGTCTCGCATACAGGGCTATAGTTACCATCTTTCTAAATTCCATATATATGCGATAGTATACTGTATTGGTGTTTTTCTTTCTGGCTTACTTCTGAGATGATCCAGAGGGATGGTACAGGGAGGGAGGTGGGAGCGGGGTTCAGGATGGGGAGCACGTGTATACCTGTGGCGGATTCATGTTGATGTATGGCAAAACCAATACAATATTGTAAAGTAATTAACCTCCAATTAAAATAAATAAATTAAAAATATAAAAAGCAGAGACATTACTTTGCCAACAAAGGTCCATCTAGTCAAGGCTATGGTTTTTCCAGTAGTCATGTATGGATGTGAGAGTTGGACTATAAAGAAAGCTGAGCACCAAAGAACTGATGGTTTTGAACTGTGGTGTTGGAGATGACTCTTGAGAGTCCCTTGGACTGCAAGGAGATCCAGCCAGTCCATCCTAAAGGAAATCAGTCCTGACTATTCATTGGAAGGACAAATGCTGAAGCTGAACCTTCATTACTTTGGCCACCTGATGCGAAGAACTGACTGTTTGGAACAGACCCTGATGCTGGAAAAGATTGAAGGCAGGAGGAGAAAGGGGTGACAGAGGGTGAAATGGTTGGATGGCATCACCGACTCGATGGACATGAGTTTCAGTAAGCACCGGGAATTGGTGATGGACAAGGAAGCCTGGTGTGCTGCAGTCCATGGGGTCACAAAGAGTTGGACACGACTGAGCTGAAAGCTTTTAACAAAGACTTGGGCAGTCATGTACATTCAGAAGAAGCTCTGAGGTTATAAAAATTATGTTCAGAATGACAATAAATCTAATGTGTAATGGAGACAGGCAGGTTTTGAGCCAAGGTGATAAAATCCTAGACTTTCTCAATAGATAATATGTAATTGAATATAATTGAAGCAGAGTAAATAATTAGTATAGAGAGGGTTCTTTTTCCTTTTGTAAAACTAACTACTACTTGTGCTTATCTCATGAATAATATTTGTTTACTTCTACAGTCCTGATTGTTCAGTTCCACCTAGGTACATAGCAAGGCTCATAGAATAAAGGGTTGTTGATGAAACAAAAACATCTCCATATGCACATCATCTGTGTAAATCTGTGAAATGCTAGGTTTATTTGTCACATTTATTACTTCAAAATCTTTCTAAAACTTTAAGTTGTTTAGCTTAAACTGACCTTGATTTCAGTAGAATATGAATATGACCTTTAATAGTGCTTTGAAATTAATTTTGAGCACTCACCTTTTTAGCAGCATTTGCACAACTTTTTTTATTCTAGCATTGTATAAATCATTATATGTCCAATTCTTTTCACATTCCAAATGCCTATTCACCCTAGCGTTGTCTTGGAACACCCACCCATTTTATTCGAGATGATGAGTGAAGAATGAAACACTAGTTAAGATCAAGGCCACCACTCAGGATCCTTTTCAGTCTCTGCCTATCCATCCAGTTCTAAACTACTCTCTCCAGAATTCTTCTCTCTGATCCCCATCTTCATAGTTTCATACTCTAGCTTGATCCCTCTCCTGTGTTTCTTCCTGTTCTTCTCTCTGTACTTAGATCACTAATATCCTACTCAGGATCTGGCTTTTTCTATGAGTCTCAGGCTCTGCCACTGCACAAGATGAGACCCTTCCCTCTTAGCCAGCCTCTAACTGTGCCTGTTGCCCCTCCATTTGAATGGTATTCTCCTTTAAATGTATCATGAGGAACAAGGAGACAGAAATTTAGGGAATTTGATGGCTGTAAGGCTAAAATGTATTTCTTTCATGGTTGACTACCACTGCCAACAGTGTTTTCATCACACACTAATTCCTCAACATGTCCACACTTTCTAACCCTCAAACTGTGCTCAGTTCAAGTTGTCCTTTCTAATTCTCTATTTGGTAAAATAAAGAGAAATGCTCTTCCTTTCCTTAGCTTCTCATTGTTTTACCTTTTTTAGTGTAATATTTAATGCACTTTGTCTTGCATCATAATGGTTTTTCTTGTTCCTATCCTAAACACTGAGAGCTTTTGCTCACAAAGACCCAGTCCTTATCAGAAGTCCAGCATATGTAACACTCAATTTATTCTTGTTGAAGTAAATAATAAAAATATGTTAAGGAAACCACAAAGATTATGTGATAAGATGAACTGAGTAACAGTATTAACTCTTTCTTTAGTTGCATGATTTTGATTGTGCTATTTAATTTTGATATCTTTGTTTTATCATCTATAAAGTAGGGGCAATAATTCTCATATTTAAAAACTTGGTGAAGATACTTAATACCTGCCCTTTTAGCAAATTCCAAATATACAATATAATGTAGTTAACTATAGTCACATTCTTGTACATTAGTCTCCAGAACTAATTCACCTTGCATAAACTAAAATTTTGTACCCTTTTACCAACATCTCCCCATTTTTCCCTCCCCCTGGTTACCAACATTCTACTCCCTGCTTCTATGACTTTGACTATTTTAGATTCCAAATATCTAAATTCCACATATTTGTCTTTCTGCATCTGATTTATTTCATTTTTCCCAATATCTGACGAGTTGTAGCAAATGGCAGATTTCTTTCTTTTTAAAGTTGAATTTCATATATATGCTGTATACCCTATTATCTATCTATTATCTGTTTATCATCCATCCATCACATTTTCTTTATCTATTATCTGTTGACCAGTACTTAAGTTGTTTTCTCATCTTGGTTATTATAATAATGAAATAAATTTTAGAGTGCAGATGTTTAAGATCCTGATTTCATTCTCTTTGGATACGTTCCCAAGGGGGATGGTAGCTATGGATATGCTAATTAGTTTGATGTGACGAGTATTTCACAATGTATATGCATATCAAATCATCAAGCTGTAAAACTTTTAATTGCCAACTCTATCTCAAGTTGGAAAAATCCACCATGGGTTACATTCAAGTACAGCTAAAATGAAATAACAGATAATGCCAAGTGTTGAAAAGGATGTGGTGCAACTAGGTCTCTCATATGTAACTGATGGTTGAGTAAACTGGTCAAACCACCGATAAGCTACTTGGCAGTACTGATATATGTAAGTATATCCCATGATTGACAATTCTATTTCTGGATTTATACCCCAATGAAACCTGTCTAGCTATGTATTTATTAACCAATCAATCAGTCTATTACTATCTTTAACTATGCCCCCAAAGACATGTACAAGAATGGTCATAGTAGCACTATTCATAACAACCCCCAGGTGGAGACAACCCAAATGCCTGGGTATGTAATATATTCTGACAATAAGATACTACAGAACAATGAGAATAAGCAAGCTACAACTATAATAATATGGATGATTCTCACCAACATAATGTGGAGAAAAATAAACCAGCTACATACTATTTATTTCAATTATATAAAGCTCAGAAGCAGGCAAAATCAATCTCTTGTTGAATTCAGGACAGCCATAACTTTGTTCACGGAGAGTAATTAGTGAGATGAAGCAAGGGGAGGACTTTGGGGTGCTGGCCATGATGTGTTTTTTTGGCAAATCAGTTCACCTCTTTGAACGTCAACTCCTTTATCAAAAAACTGAAGATATGTTTACTACAGACTCATGGTGCTATAAAGATCAAATTATATAACCTATGTACAAGCTATTTGAAGACCCATACAATTACTTGAAATCATTTCTTTTATATAGAAGACTCTGACTTCATAACTTAAAACATAAAAGTTTCTACATTTCGAGGTGACAATTGCTTAGAATACATTTTTTGAGAAGAAAAGAATGTTATGTGATTTAACCACAACCACTTTTTGCTCCTTCTAGCTTTACTAAATGCATGTTAAAATGCATGCTTTCCAATTCAATAGCAATCCACAGCTTGTATAATTCTGTATGATTAATATAATTAAATGGTACCACAATTATGACTCATCTTCATCTGGTTCTTTGTAGACCCCCGTTTCTCTCTCAGTGCTCTAGCTCCAATAATCCATGGGATGAAAGTACACTGAATTAATGCTCATTGCACTTCAGCCACTGGTATCCTTGTTGTTTCTCAAAAATAACAAGCACAAACCATCTCAAAGTGAAAGTGAAGTCATGTCTGACTCTTTACGACCCCACGGACACCAGGCTCCTCCATCCATGGGATTTTCTAGGCAAGAGTACTGGAGTGAGTTGCCATTTCCTTCTCCAGGGGATCTTCCCAACCCAGGGATTGAACCCAGGTCTCCTGCATTGTAGACAGACGCTTTACTGTCTGAGCCACCAGGGAAGTCCTACACAATTAATATTCTTTTTTCTTAGAAACCTCTTCAATAACATATTAACTGGCTTGCTCCCTTGCTGGGAGCTGGTGAGGCATTCCACTCGTGACAAAGGTCATGAAGAAGGAGGCTCGGCATACGCAAAGGTGGTATCGAGCCTCAGGAGTCCCCCTGGATATTCTTGAGCATCTACCCCCCCCCCCAAAAAAAAAAAAAAAAAACCAGAGTCTGCCTACTTTATTGCTTTGTGCTCTCACCTCTGACTTTACTGGGGGCTGTCCCCCACCACCATCTCGCTCTCTCTGTCAAAGAGTTAACTTACAGCTCCAATTAATAAAGTTCCTGGGCAATTAGGAGTGTTTAAATCCAAACCCCTCAGATAGCTCTCTAACTCGCCTGACAAGTTTACCCGGACTCCTACAGCTATGCATACTATTGTTTACAGTCTCCCAGCCTCGAGAGGCACGGGAAGCTTAAGATATTCAAATAGCTTAGAGCTTCTCAGAGAGTTAGAAACTGTCAGAATAAAACTAGTAAAAGATTTCATTGATGAGCCAATGTTTGCTGCCAAGTTTCCACACCCCCTGTATTGTATCCTTGAATGTGTATTAATTAATATAGTTGGTATGTAGAAAAAATAAGTAGTGGCCTTGGTGTTAGCAACTTTAGACCCTTAAGGTAATAAATTATTTCCTTTGTTGTAAACCCATTACACATCTGCCCTATAGGAATGCAATTTTATCTAACACCTTCGGAAGATGGCGCCAAACCTTAAAATAATTACTCTTAGAGAAAATAAGTCTTACGGTAGATAAACCTTTGTCAAGAGTCATAAAATGTTAATAGGCCTTCTGGCCAGAAGATGATGTAAATCACCTAAACCATTTGTATACGATAAATTTGCAGGAAAGAAACCCTGGTTTTTGATAAGGATCAAAGACTGCTGACTTTGCATCCCCTATTAGCCTCTATGTGTAACTTAGGGTATAAAAACTCCTGTTGATAATAACTACGGGCCTTGCTCACCAAAGCTTGTTCTCCCCATGTCATTTTTATCCTTAACTTCCAGCTGAGTCTCCATCTGGAGCGCAGAGGTCCTCTGAGACCATTTATTTGCCTGGGCTTCTAAGACCCACTCGAGAAGGTGTCTAAGGTGGGGCACCTTCCGCTATTCGAGAGGGTGCCTGCGGCCTCCGTGGTCAGAGCTAACCTGGTGTCACAGGTTATATTGATTTTCCGCGTAAACCAAGCTACTCAGCCTCTTTTCTCCACTGAATTTTCCTACTGAGCTATCCTCATTCTATTACTCTTTATATCTTTGATGAATATTTAAATAAATAGGTCGCCGACGCCATCTCTCCTTCGAATACCCTGGATCAGCTGGGGCTGGACCCCAGCACTCCCTCATTTCCTTCAAGTCACTGCTCAAGTCTGACTCTCTCAGAGATCTCTCCTGATTACCTTTCATAATTCAGCACATCCTCCTGTCTCCTAATTCTTCACCTCTTTTCTCCTTCACAACCGAACATTACCAGGATAAGTTTTATGAAGCTAATTACTATGTTATATTTCCCTCAAATTCTCAACAGTCATTGGAATTAAAAAAAAAAAAAAATCTACTCCAACAAAATAATATGATGAAAAGACATCCTGAGACCTGGATTTTTATTCCTGTATATCTGTAATTTGTGTTCACATTGGGATGATCATTTTCCTTCTTAGGCTCCTTGTTCCCCTAAATGAAAAAGTGTTGTTTGTTGAAAAGGCAACCTAAAATGTTTTTTTGACTTAAACCTTCTATAGCTTTATCATTCATATTAAATAGTCACATAATTTCTTGAAATTAAGCAATCAAGATAAAATTTTGTTATTTCAAAAACAGTGTTTACTTACCAGAGAGAAATGGTAGTGATATATTTTTATTAAGAAAACAAAATTAAAAAGAAAAGGTAATATGAAAAACTTTGCTATTATATAGGTAATTATGACTATTTAGTCTCCTTATGAAATGTAAAAATAACTGATTTTTCAAACATATGCTAGATACGAGGAACTCTCTTGTTTCGATTTTTTCCTTTCCAATTGTAAACCAAAATCTAAACTCTTCTTAATGTTCAAACACATCTTTCCTGTTCGCTGTAAACTTTGCTTATTAGGTTGTTTATAAAGAAGGAATCAAGTACTTGATGATTCTTGCTACACAGTTTACCTCCAACAATTTCAGAGACCCACGGTTCCTTTAGTCTTAAGCTTTGGAAATTTGGCTGTGAAGTTTCTGGTTCGCTAATTTCATTAGTGACTTTTAGATGCACGGAGCTTGAAAATCTTAGGAATATTAACAGTTGCTTTGTTAACTGTGTTCTCAAGACAAAATGATATTAAATCAAGCAAGAGAGCTATTGTTTCCCATCCTGACAAGAAGCAAAGAAAATGCTGAAATACATTATCTTAAATGAAGCATTTTAAAAAAACTGAATTGCTTTGACTAGAACAAGTCTAATTTTATAACCAAAAAAACTGCCAATAAGGGAATTTTTATATACTTTTGAGATATATATTTTTTACTGGAAAACTCCTGAGTTAATTTCTCTAAAAGTTCTTTGTTAACACTTTCTTTGCAAAATCGTACAAGGAAACAGGATAAATTTATATCACCATAAAATAATGAAAACTGTAGTGTACTGGAAACCTAATTTTGGAGGCATATAGACACAAATATTCATCTCCCTGATTTTTAAACTTGGACAAGTTACTTAATTTCCTTAAAGTTGAGTTTTATCATCTGTAAGTTAACACTAATCATACCTTCAGTGTAAGGTTATGATTATTAAACAAGAAAATGTAGGAATGCTTGGGACTTCCCTGCTGGCCAGTGGTTGAGACTTTACCTTCCAATGCAGCAGGTAGAGGTTCGATCCCTGGTCCTGGGGCTAAGATACCACGTGGCATCCCAGCCAAAAAACCAAAACGTAAAACAGATGCAATATTGTAACAAATTCAATGAAGGCTTAAAAACATGGTCCACATCAACAACAACAACAAAAAATCAAAAAGGAAAAAAAAAAAGACAAGGTTATGCTAAACACAGTACCTGGTATATTACTTTCTTTGTTTTCTTATTACAATTTTCAGGTGATATTTGGCATCACAAATGAGAATGGGTTCCCCTGAGCAGTAGGTTGAGAAAAATCACTTTCCTTCAGTTCAGTTCAGTTCAGTCGCTCAGTCGTGTCTAACTCTTGGTGACCCCATGGATGGCAGCACACCAGGCCTCCCTGTATATCACCAACTCCCGGAGTTCACTCAAACTCACGTCCATCGAGTCAGTGATGCCATGCAGCCATCTCATCCTCTGTCGTCCCCTTCTCCTCCTGCCCCAATCCCTCCCAGCATCATGTCTTTTCCAATGAGTTAACTCTTCGCATGAGGTGGCCAAAGTATTAGAATTTCAGCTTTAGCATCATTCCTTCCAAAGAACACCCAGGACTGATCTCCTTCAGAATGGACTGGTTGGATCTCCTTGCAGTCCAACGGACTCTCAAGAGTCATCTTCAACATCACAGTTCAAAAGCATCAATTCTTTGGCGCTCAGCTTTCTTCACAGTCCAACTCTCACATCCATACATGACTACTGGAAAAACCATAGCCTTGACTAGATGGACCTTTGTTGGCAAAGTAATGTCTCTGCTTTTCCATATGCTATCTACGTTGGTCATAACTTTCCTTTTAAGGAGTAAGCATCTTTCAATTTCATGGCTGCAATCACCATCTGCATTGATTTTGGAGCCCCCCAAAATAAAGTCTGACACTGTTTCCACTGTTTCCCAATCTATTTCCCATGAAGTGATGGGACCAGATGCCATGATCTTCGTTTTCTGAATGTTGAGCTTTAAGCCAACTTTTTCACCCTCCTCTTTCACTTTCATCAAGAGGCTTTTTAATTCTGCTTCACTTTCTGCCATAAGGGTGGTGTTATCTGCATATCTGAGGTTATTGATATTTCTCCCAGAAATCTTGATTCCAGCTTGTGCTTCTTCCAGCCCAGTGTTTCTCATGATGTACTCTGCATATAAAATAAGCAGGGTGACAATATACAGCCTTGATGTACTCCTTTTCCTATTTGGAACCAGTCTGTTGTTCCATGTCCAGTTCTAAATATTGCTTCCTGATCTGCATATAGGTTTCTCAAGAGGCAGATCAGGTGGTCTGATATGCCCATCTCTTTCAGAATTTTCGACAGTTTATTGTGATCCACACAGTCAAAGGCTTTGGTATAGTCAGTAAAGCAGAAATAGATGTTTTTCTGGAACTCTCTTGCTTTTTTGATGTTCCAGCGGATGTTGGCAATTTGATCTCTGGTTCCTCTGCCTTTTCTAAATCTAGCTTGAACATCTGGAAGTTCAAGGTTCACATATTGCTGAAGCCTGGCTTGGAGAATTTTGAGCATTACATTACTAGCGTGGAATCTTATGTGTCCTGAGTTTCTCTTCCTTATAAGAAGCTAATCAAGGTTATACTGCTTAAGGTTCAATTTGGTCATCTACTTACAGAGCACACAGATAAATGTGACCATTTCTCTTTTTCTAGTGGAGGATGTCTTTGACATTAATCTGAGATAAGTGATGTGATGATATTACTTTCTAATGAGGTGTGATACAACATAGCCATCATTTGACTTACCCTTTAGCAGGAAGCCTGCAAGTCTAGCAGTGGAGTGAATAGTGAGAATTAGGAGAAGACCAGTGGATAACGGGATATGAAAGTGAAAGTGACAGTCACTCAGTTGTGTCTGACTCTTTGCAACCCCATGGACTATACGGCCCATGGAATTCTCCAGGCCAGGATACCAGAGTGGGTAGCCTTTCCCTTCTCCAGCGGATCTTCCTGAGCTAGGAATTGAACTGGGGTCTCCTGCATTGCAGGTGGATTATTTACCAACTGAGATATCAGGGAAGCCATAACGGAATATATCATGTTGCAATTTACTGTTCTCACCAGAATTATTTCCAGAAGTCTGAATGTTCTAGAGACAGAAAGCATACATTAGGGGAACAATGCAATTCTCCAATTAAAAACATCATTAATTCTTATGAAGTGACCATGTACACAGTATGTAACCAAATACCCCTTTATGATTGAGTCTGAAAATCAAGTCAGAGGGTATATTGAATACCCTCAACACATTTATGTAAGAGGTTGTGTGCCTCTGGTGCCTCAATCTCTGTCTTCCTGTCTGGGGATAAGGATGAAGGTAGGATTGTTTTCAAATTCCCCTATTTCAAGTTAAACAGTGTTACATCTTTTAGAAAGTCACTTTGAATACTCTAAAGGACCCAGAAATATCAACTAAGCATAGAAATATGTTTTTTAAAACATGAAATTTCCCAATTAAAAAAATTTAACCTGTCAACTTCAATGAAGTCACAATAATCAATATCAAACTTAATTTCCTTTTATAAATAATTATAAAACTGGACAAAGTAGATGGGACAGCAGTTTCCAAGCACTTGTCAACTAGAATTGCAGGGTTTTCTTCGAGAGAAGGAAAATGTATTGAGGTATGCACCATACTAACTCTAGCTTTGTTTTTTTTTCTTTTTAAAATTTATTTTATTGAAGTATAGCTGATTTACAACACTGGCTTTCTTCAAGGGGCACTTTTCAACCTTGATATGGAAAGGTGAAGTTATAGCCAGTTGGTTTTTTGAGCTATGGTATTAGAAACTGGAGTTTGGAACTACTAAGGGGACTTGAGTTTCTGCAGAAAGGTGCCAAAGGAGACTGGTGGCATTAAGGGTAGGAAGCGGTATGGGAATTTCCTGAGGGCCCTCTGTTTATGGATAGACTGCATATGCTCAGAATGAGATTCCTCAAGCTAGCATAGAATAGCTACTGCAAGTTTGAGAACTGAATAAACATACCACAGTTGGGCAGGGCTGGAATACGATGAACTTCTAGACAAGCCAGAAAAGGAGAGACTTCAATAAACACATTTGACATTTGTTGAAGACCTCAATGGAGAAGGCAATGGCGACCCACTCCAGTACTCTTGCCTGGGAAATCCCATGGATGGAGGAGACTGGTAGGCTGCAGTCCATGGGGTTGCGGAGAGTCGGATGTGACTGAGCGACTTCACTTTCACTTTTCACTTTCATGCATTGGAGAAGGCAATGGCAACCCACTCCAGTGTTCTTGTCTGGAGAATCCCAGGGACGGGGGAGCCTGGTGGGCTGCCGTCTATGGGGTCGCACAGAGTTGGACATGACTGAAGCGACTTAGCAGCAGCAGAAGACCTCAAAAGACCATATTACTCTAAATAAGGTTTTCCTCCAACCCCAGACTAAAGACAGAAGCAAAATAATCAAGACCTAAACACACACACACACACACACACACCGAGAGGATCAAGAAAATCTATTATTTTTTAATCTAAATGTCAGGAAAAAAGCACACTCATATTATACAAATATCAAACACACAAAAATTATAAAACATGGATACAAGCAAGGCAATGCAATCCATAATTAAGCAATCAACAGAAAAGACCACAAGATGACCCTGATGTTAGAATTAATAGACAGGATTTTAAAATAGCTCCTATTAATATGCTACATGACTTAAAGAAAAAGGACATAATGAGTAAACAAATAAAAAGTATCAGTGAAAATTGGAAGTGATGATTAAAATAAGAAACAATCTTTCTAGAATTTAAAAGAACAATATTTAAGAGAAAAACCCTGGATGTATTTATTGACAGATTACAAACTGGCAAATAAAAGTATCAATAAACCTGAAGACAGAGTAAGTGAAATTATCCAGGCTAAAACAGACAGATAAATATTTAAATCCCCCAAAACATAAAACAGAACCAGTAACCACTGACAGTACCAAACTGTCTAGCTATGTTGAAGAAAAAGAAATAGAATTAAGTAGAAAAAAATGGTTAAAATTTATCAAATATGGTAAAAAATAAAAATTTCTTCTGATCCACATCAAAGAAGTTTAGCACACTCTGAGCAGGAGAAATAAACCAAAACTATGCTCCAAGCACATTATAACCAAACTTCTGAAAGATAAAGAAAAAGTTAAAATGAAACAAAGAAGGTACAAAGACACATGAAACACAGGCAAACAATGGCAGCTAGAGGACAATGGAGGGAAGTCATTAAAATGTTGAAATAAAAACCAAATTTAACCTATAATTCTATATCCAGTACAAATATCTTTCAAAGCTGGTAAGATAAAGTAAAAATATTTTCAAACAAACAAAATGAGTGAATTCATTTTTAGAAGACTTGCATTATAACGGGTTTTGGAGGTGGGGAGATCCCCCAGAGAAGGGAATGGTTATCCACTCCAGTATTCTGGCCTGGACAATTCCATGGTCTGTATAGTCCATGGAGTCGCAAAGAGCTGGACACGACTGAGCAACATTCACTGTACTTTTGGACTTCCCTGGTAGCTCAGCTGGTAAAGAATCTGCCTGCAATGCAGGAGACCCTGGTTTGATTCCTGGGTTGGGAAGAACCCCTGGAGAAGGGGTAGGCTACCCATTCCAGTATTCTTGGGCTTTCCTGGTGGCTCAGCTATAAAGAATCACCTGCAATGTAGGAGACTTGGGTAAGATCTCTGGTTTGGGAAGATTCCCTGGAGAAGGGAACCCACTCCAGTATTCTGGCCTGGAGAATTCCATTGACAGAGGAGCCTGGCAGGCTGCTGTCCATGAGATCACAGAGTCAGACATGACTGAGCAACTTTCACTCACTTCCAGTAATAATCAATGCTAAAAGATACTATTTAGACTGAAAGGAAATTATACTGGATGGAAACTAGGTTACATAGGAAAGGATAAATACCACTGGCAATCATAAACATGTTGATAAATATAAAAGAACATACTTTTTCTTCTTTTAATATTTTAAAGCATAAATAACATTGCACTGATAGGGCTATAACATAAAAACATACACACAAAAATGCAGAAAGAAGAGAGATTTCATTTAAATATATTGTTTTAAGGTTCTTATAGTATATGTAAGGTGTTTAACATTAATTCTAAGTCAACTATCATAAAGTAAGAATCACTGCTGTACTTTCTACAGAAAGAACTACAAATACAAAAGGGTAGAACTAAGAAGGCAACACAGGAATTAAAATGAGTCATAAAACACATTAATTAAACAAAAATAAATAAGAAAAATGGAAAAATAAAAGTGAGTTGAGATAAATAGAAAACAAATAGCAAGGTGGTAGTTTAAACCCAATCATAGCGATCACCACATTCATTGCAAAAAGAGCATCCACTCCAAGTAGAAGGCAGAGCCTGATCAAGGCTGTCTGATCAAAAATGCAAAACTCAACAATATATTATCTAGAAGTGACAACCATAAGTCTCATAGAGGTCGAAAGTAAAAGTGTAAAGAACATATACCCAAATCAACAGTAAGCATAGATGCATGCATGCTCAGTCACTCAGTTGTGTCCAACTTTTTGTGACCCCATGGACTGTAGACCACCAGATTCCTCTATCCATGGAATTTTCCAGTCAAGAATACTGAAGTAGGTTGCCATTTCCTACTCCAGGAAATCTTCCTGACCCAGGAATTGAACTCATGTCTCTTCTGTCAGATTCTTTACAATTGTGCCATCTGGGAAGCCCAAGCAAGGAGATCAAACCAGTCCATCCTAAAGGAAATCAGTCCTGAATATTCATTTGAAAGACTGATGTTAAAGCTGAACCTTCAATACTTTGGCCACCTGATGGGAAGAACTAACTCACTGGAACAGACCCTGATGCTGGAAAGGACTGAAGGCAGGAGCAGAAGGGGATGACACAGGATGAGATGGTTGGATGGCATCATTGACTCCATCGACATGAGTTTGAGCAAGCTCCAGGAGTTGGTGATGGACAGGGAAGCCTGGTGTGCTACAGTCCATGGGGATGCAAAGAGTTGGACATGACTGAGCAACTGAACTGAATTGATGCTAAGTGAAATAAATCAGAGAGAGAACGACAGTACTGTATATTTCTTATATGTGGAATCTAAAAAAAATACAAAAATTAGTGACTAAAACAAAAAAAGAAGCAGATTCATAGATATAGAGAACAAACTAGTGCTTACCAGTAAAGGGTGGGTAGGGGAATCATAGGGGTGAAGGAGGGGGAGGTACAGATTATTAGATGTAAGACAGGCTCAAAGATGTATTGTTTAACACAACAAATGTAGCCAATACTTTACAATAACTGTAAATGGAAAGCAACCTTTAAAACGGTATAAAATTTAAAAACTAAAAAAAAAAAGAATATAGCCAGTAAAATAGGGTTTCCCTGGTGGCTCACATTGTAAAGAATTTGCCTGCAGAGTGGGAGACCTGAGTTCAATCTCTGTGTCAGAAGATCCCTGGAGAAGGGATGGCAGTCTTCTCCAGTGTTCTTTCCTGGAAAATTCCACGGACAGAAAAGCTTGGCAGGACTGTAGTCTATAGGGTCACAAAGAGTTGGACACGACTGAAGTGACTTAGCGGGCACACACATGCAATAAAGGGTATTTCTAGGGGATAACGTGTCACCAAGAAATGTGTTCTTAGCCACTCAGTCGAGTCTGAGTCTTTGCCAACCCATGGCCTGCCATACTCTTCTGTCCATGGAATTCTCTAGGCAAGACTACTGGAGTGGGTAGCCATTCCCTTTTCCAGGGGATCGTCCTGATTAGGGATCAAACTCAGGTCTCTTGCATTTCAGGTGGATTCTTTACCATCTGAGCCACCAGGGAAGCCCATGTGTCACCAAAGGGATGCTCTATAACTATCCCCACTATCATTAAGGAGAAACAACCCCAGAATTTGCTTGTGTTACTTGTTCATTGAGTTTAAATTACATTTTCGTTTAAACATCTTCTTGGCAGTGATTACAGTGCTCAGTGACTGAAACATTTCTCAGTGAGGAACTACTGTAATGGTCAATGAAAGAAAAATACAGGCTGGAACGCATCATGACTACAGAGCACCTGCGATGTGGGATTGCTGTTATATTGCTGTGAGGCATAGCAGACACTACAAATCCTTTTCTTAATCTGAAAAACTGTAAGAAAAGAAGGCAAAGCAAAAGAATCCTGGTATAATTCAGGTACCCAGCAGGTGTGGGTAGATTGAGACTTGATATTATATCCCTTAGCAGTGCTCTAAAACCACCTCTCACAGATGTGTTCTGCTCAGTCTCAATCAAGCCTGCATGCACCATAACACCAGCCACTTTCATTTCAACAGCCTAAAGAGTAATCTGCTAGACAAACAGTTCTGATAGATCTAAAAAGCTAGAGCTGTTTTTTTTTTTTTTAAACATCTTTGCTGCAATGCTTCTTGCTGTGATAATGACTCCTCAGAAGGATAATTCAAAGTAAACATATTCACCACTAAATAGGAATGAAGAGAGAGGGCTTGGATTGCTTTTTGCTTTTCTTTTCTAAAGTCCTAGGTTATTGAATAATATAATTTACCTCTATCATGCTTCAAATATATTATCACTCAGACAAAGAGATGATAAGCATATTTTTTGGCTTCATAAAAAAAAGAAAGTTTGTAAGTTCTGTTCTTATGATTAACAGAGCACTTGAAATTTAGGGCTTGTAATATGTAGTCTGATTCTTCATTTTACAGATAAAGAAATAAAGGTTCAGGGCTTCCCTTGTGGTTCAGTGGTAAAGAATCTACCTGCAATGCAGGAGACACAGGTTTGATCCCTGTGTCAGAAAGATGCCCAGGAGAAGAAAATGGTAGCCCACAACAATATTCTTGCCTGGGAAATCCCATGGACAGGGGAGCCTGGTGGGCTACAGTCCATGGGTTGCAAGAGTTGGACATGACTTAGCGACTAAATCATAACAAAAACCACCAATGGGAGGAAAATCACACAGTCAAGATCATGCTTATAGGTAACAGCAGAGTCAGGAATGGAATACAGTCTTCTGTCTGGGGATCTTTCCTCATTATACCATGAGGCTCTGGTTATGATTTCTGTGCTTTTATCATTAAGAATGATGAGGTGAAACAGGCTTTCACTTATAATTGTGCATATTTTTCATTAATCAAATGACTTTGACCAGTGTGCTTCAGTTACTATCTGTAGCACAGTTAATATCACTGGGCTTACCTGTTACAGTGAGCACACTGTTTTTAGCCATTTTGGTTGTAGGTAGTGAGATTTTGCCCCTACGATTTCACCAGTTGATTGCTCCTATGATTGCCAGATGAGCATTGGCAAAATAGGAGGCAGAAGGCAGAAAGAGGTGATCATTTAAATACAAACAGGATAAAAACAGTAAACTTGACTAACAGATTGAATAGGGATCGTGAGTGGAAATCAGATTATATTTTTCCAAGTGGACTGGCGTTTGTGTAAAAAGGGAACACTGCGTGAAAGAGGAGCTGGCCCATCCAGCATTTAAGTAAGTTGGCCCTAAGTTTACAGCCATCCTACTACCTAATGGTCCTATCAATGCACATTTTTAATTTGATTAATTTATAATTCAGGACTCATGATCTAATCCTAGAGAAATTTTCTTTTGCACACTAAAAGGTGACAAGTCTCTTAAAGCATCTTCTCAAACCCAACAAAAATGGTAGACCAAGGAAACGATTTTGCAAGCATGAATGTTTATTTACCTATCTTCCCATTTGTATAGTTTTTGGCTATAAATCCAGAAAAAGAAAAGACTCATATGTGTGCGGATAATTCATGTTCTATGTCTTTACCATCAGACTGCTAAATCATGTCATCTGTACGCATCTATCTTCATAGGTCATTTGTTATATACTTTTCATCACCCACAAATCCCATCATAATATTTCATGTGTTGTTTCTGCTGCACTTTTATATGTGGCAAGTCCTCCCACCTATATTTGCAAATCCAAATCTCAATTATTCTTAAAGACATAATTTAAATTCAACTCCCTCCATAAAATCATCTCATCTTGTCATCTGAAAATCAGCTCATCCTCTTCTGATTCCAACAATAGAAATGTATCTGTGGCTTTCAACATAATGTTCACTTTTATTGCATACTTTGTATATCAATATATGTTTGCAAATATAATCTTACTAAGTGCAAATTATCTGTGATCAAGGTATTTCTCATATATTTCCTTGAATCTTAGCAGCACCTGCACCTGGGAGCTTCTCTATAAATGTTTGTGAATGAATGACAGGATGAATGAATGAACATAGCCTTTTCCCAATGTCTGAAAAAGTTTAATGAAACAGTCCTTTGCAATGGTTCATCAACCCTAGTACAGATATCTTAAAGAGCTAAACTTCCTTTGAACCAGCATACAAAAAGACAAACACTTAGATTTTTATTTTTTTATTTTTTTTTTATTGCTAAAGTACAAATTTTATTTAATCAACCTATTCACAAACCATATTGTAAACTTGCTATCAAGGCTCTTTTACGTAGGAAAGGCCTAGTCAAATGAAGCCATATTAGGTGTAGTTGGACTTCATTTTATGCCAAAAGTTACAGCTAGCAATCAATAGACTAATTGCCTAAAAGGAAATACAATTTTTCCTTTTATAAGTATCTGGAAAAGAGGGAAATGTACTTTAAAAAAGTAAACAGGAGTATACATTCTCAGGGAGCCTATAATATGACAGAATAAACATGAGTGTGAAACGGCCTTCTTTTCACAGTCTATATTAGCCTACAAAAGGAAGATTCCATGTAGGGTGTCTCTAAGAGATACCAACTCTTCCTTGAATTAGGAACCAATTATGTAAAAATTCAAATATATTTTAACTTGATAAAAGCCATTAATATATACTAAGCAAAGCAAACAAATGGTATCTGGGCCTTGAGGAATATAAGTACGGTCCTAATGTTCCATTTTTGATGTTAAACAGCCCATTCTTTTGGTATACCTTCAAATGTCACAATTCCTATACAGTTCATGTCTACATACATCCACTATGTCACATAAAAATAATTTTGCTACTTTTTTAAAAATTTGTTTTTTAAAAAATTGAAATATGGTTGATTTACAATGCTGTGTTAGTTTCAGGTATACAACAAAGTGAATCAATTTTATGTGCATATATATCAATTTTTTCAGATTATTTCCCTTACAAGTTATTACAATATATTGAGTACAGTTCTTGTTGGTTATCTATTTTATATACAACTCTTGAGAGTCCCTTGGACTGCAAGGAGATCCAACCAGTCCATTCTGAAGGAGATCAGCCCTGGGATTTCTTTGGAAGGAATGATGCTGAAGCTGAAACTCCAGTACTTTGGTCACCTCATGTGAAGAATTGACTCATTGGAAAAGACTCTGATGCTGGAAGGGATTGGGGGCAGGAGGAGAAGGGGACGACAGAGGATGAGATGGCTGGATGGCATCACTGACTCGATGGACGTGAGTCTCAGTGAACTCCGGGAGTTGGTGATGGACAGGGAGGCCTGGCGTGCTGCGATTCATGGGGTTGCAAAGAGTCGGACATGACTGAGTGACTGATCTGATCTGATCTGAGTATGTACATGTTAATCCCAAACTCCTAATTTATCCCTCCCTCTCTCCTTTGGCAACCAGAAATTTGTTTTCTATGTCAGTGAGTCTATTTCTGTTTTTGTATATAAGTTCATCTGTATCATCTTTTTTTTAGCTTTCACATATAAGTAATATCATATGATATTTGTCTTACACTCTCTGGCATATTCCATGTAGTATGATAATTTCTAGATCCATCAGTGTTGCTGCAAATGGTGTTGTTTCATTCTTTTTGTGCTAATATCATCTGTATGGAACACAATAGATCCCAGATAGCCAAAGCAATCTTGAGAAAGAAAAATGGAGCTAGGGGAATCAGGCTGCCTGACTTCAGACTATACTACAAACCTATAGTATTAACACAGCTGATGGTCAATTAATCTATGACAAAGGATACAAGAATATATAATAGAAAAAAGTCTCTTCAATAAGAGATATTGGGAAAACTGGACAGCTACATGTAAAATGTTCAAACTTTTCTAAGACCACACACAAAAATAAACTCAAAATAGATTAAAGGCCTAAATATAAGACCAGAGGGCCTTCCCTGGTAGCTCAGTTGGTAAAGAATCCTCCTGCAATGCAGGAGACCCCTGCATTCTTGGGTAGGGAAGGGTTTGATTCCAGGGTAGGAAAGATCCACTGGAGAAGGGATACACTACCCACTCCAGCATTCTTGGGCTTCCCTGTTGGCTCAGCTGGTAAAGAATCCGCCTGCAATGCAGGAGACCTGGGTTCAATCCCTGGGTTGGGAAGATCCCCTGGAGAAGGGAACGGCTACCCACTCCAATATTCTGGCCTGGAGAATTCCATGAACTGTATAGTCCATGATGTTGCAAAGAGTCGGACACAACTGAGCAACTTTCACTAAGACCAGATACTATAAAACTCCTAGAGGAAAACAAAGGCAGAACACTCTTTGACATAAATCACAGCAATGTGTATTTGGATTTGTCTCCTAGAGTAATGGAAATAAAAACAAAAATAAGCAAATGGGACCTAATTAAACTTACAAGCTTTTGCACAGGAAAGGAAACCAATAAACAAAATGAAAACACAAACCTACAGAATGGGAGAAAATATTTTCAGATGATATGACAGGCAAGAGATTAATCTGCAAAATATACAAAGAGCTCATACAGTTCAAGAGCAAAAACGAACAAATGAATGAACCAAAAAGTGGGCAGATCTTAAATAGACATTTCTCCAAAGAAGACACACAGATGGCCAACAGGCAAATGAAAAAAAAAATATTTAAAATCACTAATAGAGAAATGCAAACAACAATGAAGTTTCACCTCACAGCAATCAGAATGGCCATCATCAAAGTCAACAAGTAATAAATGCTGGAGAGGGTGTGGATAAAAAGTAACCCTCCTACACTATTGGTGGGAATGTAAAGTGATACAGCCACTATGGAGAAAAGGATGGAGGTTTTCAAAAACTAAAAATAGAGCTACGATATAATCCTGCAATCTCACTCTTGGACATATATCCAGAGAAAACCTTAAAACCTTAAGTAGAAAAGATACATGCCCCCCAATGTTCACCACAGCACTATTTATATTAGCCAAGACATGGAAGCACCTTAAATGTCCATCAAAGGATGAATGGATAATGATGTGAGGTATTTATACAATGAATGGAATATTATTCAGTCATAAAATGCTATTTAGTGTATATTATAAATAATTTTCCTATATATATATGTTTCTGCACCCATTAAGCTCAATAGCAACAAAGCTATACTTATTTTTTTACATTTATTTTTTCTAATCAAGCCATTTTTAGAAACTATCAAACAAATAAAAAATTTTATGTTCAGGTCACTGACTACAAAAACCTTCAGCTCAATTTCTCTTGAATTTTACTTTTTTGAATGCTACTTTATCTGAAAGGGAAATAATTTGGTCTGTTTTATTTTTTTATTTGCATGCCCCATGGAAAAAAATGGGTTGACAGATTAAAAGACAATTGAAAATCCATTGTCTAATTTGAGTCATGTCTCCTTTTCCATTAAAGCTCAAATTATTTTTATCTACCTATAACTTTACTCTCAAAGTTTGGGGTTTAATTATTGATGAGCTGTTAATATTTGCCTTTGCTTTCCCCAGAAATGTGCCCAATGCTCAAACAGACTTCTTTTTTCATATATTTTGCAGGTTGGCATTTTAAATATTTTTTATCCTTAATAGAAGTATGGATTATTAGAGATGGGGTTGAAAGGAAACTTGGAATTTTTCTAAACCATTTTATAAAAGGAAAAAGACCCAGCACTGAAAGCCAACCTCAACACTGATGCTGTTCTAATTGAAGCCAAGTGGCAAAGTGTCACAGCATTTCACCAATTTAGCTTGTATTCAGTCTGAATAGAATCTGACCATTTTCTTTAATAGACTCAGCATGCAAATTTCTAGCATTCATCTTTTGAAAAGCTGTATTTAAAACTACTGTGTGGGAGAGAAGAACAATACATGAAGGAGATATTTTGCTAGACTTGGTAAGTTTTAGTTTCCGACATTTATACACAGTCTATGAGCAAAAATTCATATTGTGCATCATTTTTATTCTTTCTCATAAACAAGAAAATAAAACTACAATAATATGTTTGCCTGTATTCTCATGTTCAACGTATATTTTATATGTAAATCAGTCAGGGTAGGTAGAGAAAAGGAAGGTTAATGTGAGGTTGGTAAAATAGTGTATCTGATATTTAATGTCTGGGTAGCCACTGAAACAATTACATAATTCACGTACTCTTTCAGCTAACATTTAAATTATGTCCGTGTTCTAATCAAATAATGATATATAGATTAACAGACAGCCCTGGTAGTCAGAGTTCACAACATTATGAGGCAGAGAATTGAGTATTAAAATCCCCTCTTGCATAAGGATCTAAGTCAAGAAGAGTTTCCTGAAAGAGGCTATATTTGACCCCTGAAGAATGCATGGTTACTTAGTAGACGAAGGGGAATAGAATGGGAAGAAAATATTTTGTACGTACAATATTCAACGTACAATATTATAATATCCCAGGAATCACACAATTCTACAAATGAAATCTAGAGTCCGGAGAATCACTAGTGAGATAGCCTGCCCTGAAATATAGTCAAATGTCATGAATTATAAGCATAGAACTTCCATGCTCCACTCAACCTAACACATTAAGGAGAAGACTCTTCTGGCCTTTCCAAATGTTAGTATGTGATTAGAGACTGAAAGTATACTCCTGCTTTTCTTTCAATTTTAAGTTGTTTTCTAGACATACTACTGCTATTGCTAAGTCGCTTCAGTCGTGTCCGACTCTGTGCGGCCCCAGAGACGGCAGCCACCAGGCTCCCCCGTCCCTGGGATTCTCCAGGCAAGAATTCTTGAGTGGGTTGCCATTTCCTTCTCCAATGCATGAAAGTGAAAAGTGAAAGAGAAGTCTAGACATGCTGCTGCTGCTGCTGCTAAGTCACTTCAGTCGTGTCTGACTCTGAGTGACCCCATAGACGGCAGCCCACCAGGCTCCCCCGTCCCTGGGATTCTCCAGGCAAGAACACTGGAGTGGGTTGCCATTTCCTTCTCCAATGCATGAAAGTGAAAAAAATAAAGTGAAGTCGCTCAGTCGTGTCCGACTCCTAGCGACCCCATGGACTGCAGCCTACCAGGCTCCTCCACCCATGGTATTTTCCAGGCAAGAGTACTGGAGTGGGTTGCCATTGCCTTCTCCGCTAGACATTCTAATGACCTCCAATTACAGAATGCGGTGGCTTAGAGGTTAAAGCGTCTGCTTCCAATGTGGGAGATCCAGGTTCGATCCCTGGGTCGGGAAAATCCCCTGGAGAAGGAAATGGTAACCCACTCCAGTGTTCTTGCCTGGAGAATCCCATGGACAGAGAAGCGTAGTAGGCTACAGTCCACGGGGTCGCAGAGAGTTGGACAGGACTGAGCGACTTCACTGTTCTATTCACTATTCACCACTAGCTAGAGTGATGGTTTGTTGTTGACTTTGTTTTAGTCTCTAAGTCATGTCCCACTCTTGCAATCCTATGGACTGTAGGCTACCAGGCTTCTCTGCCCATGGAATTTGCCAGGCAAGAACAGTGGAGTGGATAGCCATTTCTTTCTCCATGGAATCTTTCCAACCCAGGTCTCCTATACTGGCAGATGGATTCTTTACCACTGATCCACCAGTGATGGTGAGTTGGTTGGAACAGGCTTTGGTTGGTACACTGAGAAAGAGAATATTACAGGTCCTATGATTCCTATTTCTAGGTTTTTTTTTCATTTTTATTTCAAAAACTGCTTTGGGCAGTTAAGAAATACACTTTAAAAATAAGCTTTTAGAAAGAATTAATTCTAAGATATGATATTTGGATTAAGACACATTTTCTGAGAGGTAAAATGAAACACAGGAAAACCCAGGGCTTTGGTATCAAACACAAGGTTCCCCTGCTGCCTCTGCTGTTTATTACTTGGGTAAAAGTCAGCTTCTTAACTTTTATTAGCCTCAGCCTTCTCATATGTAAAACTGAATGATTATTCTTACTTTACACTTTTGTTAGAAGATAAATAGAACCATATATGGCTTTGGGGAGAATGTGGGTAACCATTCAATCATGACCCATGAATATGTTTGATTTAATTTTAAATTATTTTCAAATTCATAAAATTTCACATAGAAATATTTTTAACTTCTTATGAAAAGCCTAAAGTTCAGGCTACACTGGGTTTTCATTGCCCACTCTAAGAATTATTGGAGTTAAATTACCTAGATGTGCCTCTTTCTATCTGGGCCTCTTGGCACTTGGGTTTGCTATCATATAATACATACTATATGATAGATCACATATTATTTGCTATAATAATATCTCCTCAGTAACAAGCAAACAAACAAAATGCCATTTACAACTTGCATCTGCCATGAGGTTTTATGTTTCAAAAATTCCCATATATGTAAAAAACTATTTTAAAGGGCAAGTGATTTGCTCACTGAAAATATTTTTTTAAGCAATAACACTTTAGAAGAAAAATTTAAGCATTTTAACAGAGCTATAACATGTTTTTCACATGACCAAATTTATACTGATGATTAGATTCTTACCAATTTTAATTCTGACTCCCTTTTTGAAATACTATTCCAAAATTTCAGTTGGGTCACTACTGGCTCCCCCAACCCATGAAATACATCAGAATACAAATATGATGATATTAGTGAAAAGGTCTTGTGAATTAAAATGCAGCATGTCTGTGCAAAGGATTATCATTTATGCCTGTTACCCTGAAGAATGATGACCTCTTCAAAGAAACATTCATTATTTCTATCCATTTCTTTGGGCTATCATAAGAATGAGCACAAGACGAAGCACAGATCTTGTGGAATTTCACATGGATCAGTAGATTTTGTGAAATTAGACAAGATTCTTGAAGTGACACCCCAGTCATTTTTTCTGGAGGTCTATCTTTTCTTCATCAGTTTTTCCAGCATTTGTGACTCTTCTGACATAATATACAGAAGTATACTAGTATTTGCATGTGTAAAATAATGAAGCTGTAAACAAATGACAGGGATAAAGAAAAACACACAAGATAGGTGAAAGCTTCTGCAGAAAATAATAAAATTGTTTTGGAAAAACTTTCTGCACTCTTCACGCTCTGTTTTTTCACACAGACATGAGATAATACTGTATGCCTCTAAGCACACAGAGTAGACAGTAATAGTTGTCTCAGTTCTAGTATAAATTTTAAGGACAAACTCTGGAGGTTACATTTAATCTCATTTAATACAAAATCTTACATGCTAAATGAAGAGCTAGTCTGGTTAGAGCTTAAGTGTTGATCCTCAAACTTTCACTTAGTGGAGAGAATCATTTGATTACTGGTTTTGTGATTTTCGTACAAACTGACCAAAATGGAACTATTGATTATGGGCTTTTAGGTAGAAAGAGAAATTCTCTTCTTTCTCTCTCTCATTGCCTCTCATACTTACACACACACATAACTTTCCCTGAACAAAATTAAATATATATTAAAAAATAAGGGAAACAAAGTTCTTCTCACTCAAAAGACATTTTTAATGTTACTAGCAATGATCTTGGAGAAGGAAATGGCAACCCACTCCAGTACTCTTGCCTGGAAAATCCCATGGATGGAGGAGCCTGGTAGGCTGCAGTCCATGGGGTCTCTAGGAGTCGGACACAACTGAAGTGACTTAGTAGCAGCAGCAATGATCTATCCTTTCACATTTATATTGTGCATTTTTATTTTCATGGAATATCAGAATCACAGCATTTTAAAATTTAAAGGGGGGACCATTTGATTTTAGAAAGGAATAAGGTCCTGAATGGGAAATTTATTTCCTGGAGTTTCATTTTGAAAATGAAAACAGCATATCTAATTGTACACTGTGGTACTACGTGAAGATTCAGTAGGTCTTTACAGAATATCTGCAGCTATTCTTTGTCCAAAAATATATCCATGAATACATAATATATCATTGTGTAAATACCGCACTGGGACTTCACTGGTGGTCCAGTGGCTAAGACACTAGAGATATGTTCAAGGAAATTAGAGATACCAAGGGAACATTTCATGCAAAGATGGGCACAATAAAGGTCAGAAAAGGTATGGACCAAACAGAAGCAGAAGATATTAAGAAGAGGTGGCAAGAATACACAGAAGGACTATACTAAGAAGGTGTTAATGACTTGGATAACCATGATGGTGTGATCACTCACCTAAAGCCAGACATCCTGGAGTGTGAAGTCACATGGGCCTTAGGAAGGATTACTATGAACAAAGCTAGTAGAGGTGATGAAATTCCAGTTGAGCTATTCCAAATTCTAAAAGATGATGCTGTGAAAGTGCTGCACTCAATATGCCAGCAAGTTTGGAAAACTCAGCAGTGGCCACAGGACTGGAAAAGGTCAGTTTTCATTTCAAACCCAAAGAAGGGTTAAGCCAAAGAATGTTCAAACTACCACACAACTGCACTCATTTCATACACTAGCAAAGTAATACTTTAAATTCTCCAAGTGAGGCTTCAACAATATGTGAACTGAGAACTTGCAGATATACAAGATGGATTTAGAAAAGGCAGAGGAACAAGAGATCAAATAGCCAACATCCATGGGAATCATAGAAAAAGCAAGCGAATTGTAGGAAAAAAATCTACTTTTGTTTTATTGACTATGCTAAAGCCTATCACAACAAACTGTGGAAATTTTTTAAAGAGATGGGAATACCAGACAACCTTACCTACTTCTTATAAAACCTGTATGCAGGTCAAGAAGCAACAGTTAGAACTCAACATGGAACAACAGACTGGTTCAAAATTGGGAAAGGAGTATATAAAGGCTACATATTGTCACCCTGCTTATTTAACTTATATACAGAGTACATCATGCAAAATGCCAGGGTGGATGAAGCACAAGCTGGAAAAGACTGCCGGAAGAAATATCAATAACCTCAGATATGCAGTGACACCTCCCTTATGGCAGAAAGTGAAAAGAAATTAGAGCCTCATAATTCGGGTCAAAGAGGAGAGTGAAAAAACTGGCTTGAAACATGTATAATATCATATATGAAATGAGTCGCCAGTCCAGGTTCAATGCACAATACTGGATGCTAGGGGCTGGTGCTCTGGGACGACCCAGAGGGATGGTATGGGGAGGAAGGAGGGAGGAGGGTTCAGGATGGGGAACACATGTATACCTGTGGTGGATTCATTTTGATATATGGCAAAAACAGTACGATATTGTAAAGTTAAAAAAAAAAACTCAACATTCAAAAAACAAAGATCATGGCATCTGGTCCCATCACTTCATGGCAAGTAGATGGGGAAACAATGGAAACAGTAAGAGAGTTTATTTTCTTGGGCTCCAAAATCACTGCAGATGGTGACTGCAATGATGGAATTAAAAGACACTTGCTCCTTGGATGAAAAGTTATGACAAACCTAGACAGCGCATCAGACAGAAAAGACATCACTTTGCTGACAAATGTTTGTATATTTGAAGCTATAGTTTTTCCAGTAGTCACGTACAGATGTGAGAGTTGGACCATAAAGAAGGCTGAGCGCTGAAGAATTGATGCTTTTGAACTCTGGTGTTGGAGAAGACTCTTGAGAGTTCCTTGGACTGCAAGGAGATCAAAGCAGTCATCCTAAAGGAAATCAATCCTGGATATTCATTGGAAGGACTGATGCTGAAGCTGAAGCTCCAATACTTTGGCCACCTGATGCAAAGAACCTATTCACTGGAACAGACCCTGATGCTGGGAAAGATTGAGGTCAGGAGAAGGGAATGATAGAGGATGAGATGGTTGGGTGGCATCACCAACTCAATGGATATGAGTTTGAGCCAACTCTGGGAGATAGTGAAGTACAAGGAAGCCTGGTGTGCTGCAGTCCACGGGGTCACAAAGAGTCAGACAAGACTGAGCAACTAAACAACAGAGCTGCTGCTGCTGCTAAGTCGCTTCAGTCGTGTCCGACTCTGTGCGATCCCATAGACGGCAGCCCACCAGGCCCCTCCGTCCCTGGGATTCTCCAGGCAAGAACACTGGAGTGGGTTGCCACTTCCTTCTCCAATGCATGCATGATGCTAAGTCGCTTCAGTCGTGTCTGACTCTATGCGACCCGATGGACAGCAGCCCACCAGGCTCCTCTGTCCATAGGATTCTCTAGGCAAGAATACTGGAGTGGGTTGTCATTTCCTTCTCCAACAACAGAGTTAGTATGGATATTGGCTCTCCCACACCCAGCCCCAGGGTCCGTCAATATCTTATCTATTCCAAAAAAGGCATATTGAATTCTCATTTTGAAGCAGAAAGAAAACAAATTATTCTCTCACACTATATGATTGGCCTTAAGATTAACTTTTCATAAAGACTTTATTTCAACTAAAGTAGATAGCATTTCAATGATCAAAGAGAAAAAAAATCAGAGTCAATCAATTTTAAAAGGTTATTTCAAAGACTGTACCTAAAAGAAAAAATTTGAGATTTCTTGTTTAAAGGCTTGGATGAACACCATGTTTTATAATGCCTTTAGGCACAGATTTTGAATGAGCATGTTAAAACAGAACAATATATAGAACCTCGGGAGTGAGAAATCTTCATAAACAATTGAGGTAAAATGTCACCTTTTTTTTTTAGCCAGTATTTGGAGTTTATTAGATAAGAATACTCAATGGGATAGTAGAATTTTCACATTGGCCAGAAGAAAAAATAATCCCATCCACACATGAAAGTATTTAGCTTCAAGTTTTCTGAAGAATGTCAAATACAGATGGAATTAATGACAAAAATATTCTAAGCTTCACATTTCTTCCTTTCCTTCAAAAATAATATTCTAAATGTAAACCATCAAAGTAGACTTGACAGCATTTTATAGCATTCTTTACACCCTTTTCAGTCCATTTAATTTTCTGTGACAACATGATAGTCTTAAGCACTCTTTCTCAAACACAAACTAGGATATAGAATAAATTATAGATTAATTTTTTATAGAGGCCATATTTGCAAAGACAAGCATCTGTTTTCACAATAAAGTTATCACTACTGCTGCTGCTGCTAAGTCACTTCAGTCGTGTCTGACTCTGTGTGACCCCATAGACAGCAGCCCACCAAGCTCCCCTGTCCCTGGGATTCTCCAGGCAAGAATACTGGAGTGGGTTGCCATTTCCTGCTCCAATGCATGAAAGTGAAAAGTGAAAGTGAAGTCGCTCAGTCGTGTCCGACTCTTAGCGACCCCATGGACTGCAGCCTACCAGGCTCCTCCCTCCATGGGATTCTCCAGGCAAGAGTACTGGAGTGGGGTGCCATTGCCTTCTCCCTGCTTTAGACTAGAGATCAGATTTAGGTTCCTTAGAGTTTCTGGTTTTGTATGATAAAATATACAATTAGGAGAAATCTAAGGAAAGTTAACTTTCTAAAAATGTATCTCCTGTAACTAATCATTAAAAATGACAATAATGAATGCCTACTCATTGCTTGCTGTGAATTGGCCAAGTACAGTCTTCACTTTGAAAGTCCATGTGCAATTTTCTATACATCTTTCCAGAAAGTCCTAGTATGAAAGAAAAAAATATTTTTAGTGATATATTTACTTTATAATTCTGTATTCTTCTCATTGGAAAAGTCCCTGATCCTGGGAAAGATTGAGGGCAGAGGAGAAAAGGGTGTCAGAGGATGAGATGGCTGGATGGTATCACCAATGAGATGGACATGAACTTGGGAAAACTTTGGGAGATGGCAAAGGACAGGGAAGCCTGGCCTGCTGCAATCTATTCAGTGGCAAAGAGTCAGACACAACTGGGTGACTGAACAACAACAACAGCAACAATTCTCAGCACCTAGATAAAACTTCAGGATCAGGCAACCAGTTTTAAATATTTGTAACGTGTTTTCCTTTACCGATCTTTAAAAATGTTTAATATGTTGTAATTTTTCATATTAAGGATGCAATGAAATCTGAATTATATGAAATTTAACTTTGGATGTAGCATAATTTGGGAGCACTACTTCTTTGTTCAATTTCCTTTCTTTCCAAGTTTTTATAGACTACTTTCAGGTAAGCACCATAGAGATTATAAGGGTTAGGAGCCCTTGAATTAGAAAACAGTGGATGGAAAGCTACAGTTTTCATTACTGTCCAATCAGAACAGCATGAGGAAAGGAGATTATTCTCTTTACAGATTCCTTCAGGGTCTTATGAATGCCAACCTACAAAGCTACATTTTTTTTTCTTTTTAATTTTAACTCTTATAATATCTACATATTTGCTGTCAACGGATTTCTTCATTCCAAGGCTTTGTTGCAAAATTTGAAAAGCAAGAAGAACCTAGAGGTAATTCTGAAACATGCAGCAATTTCAAAGACAAAGAGGCGAGCATCTTGCATTACGATAAAAAAGATATGCTAAGCAAATTATTCACACAAATAGAGAACGTTCAACTTTTTTAACACCACAATGCTTTCACGCACCTAATGAGGAGTAAAATGGTCACTGATGGTCACCAGGGAATTAATGGCCTTTAAAACTGACAATATAGTTTTTCTATTACTTTATTTACTTAATATTTATTCTTTAGTCTATAACCTGAGTATACATAAAGCTGCATATTAGATTGAGGGTGGAAACCACTGAGAAAATGGATAAAAAAGCAAAATCAGTAAATAATGTTTACTCAATTTGTAAATGTTCAGGTTATATCTTGTAACTTTGCTTACATCATCTGCAAAATGGGATGAGAAAAGGGAGGAGAGAAGATCATCTCTAACAGCTATTCTAGGTATAACAGCCTATGAACTCAGTAATGCTAAGGACACTGAAAAGAAAAACTTGAGTTGAAACAAATATCAGTGATATAATAAAAGTTCAAAGAAAATCAGCTCTTTAAATCTGATGTTGCCCAAATCACTCAACTGCCCAAACATATGTAAGCAACTGAAATGTTTTGGAAAAACCCTAACCATTTATAATAAACAGTTAAATATGATTCAGATGCTAGTGCACATTTCCAAAGAGAAATTTCATATTGTTTTACTTAACCCCTCTTTCGACACTTCCAGTAGCACAAGGCACAAATCTTACCTTTTAGGGTAATTTCTTCTTTACCAGGCAACAGTTCATTAACAGACTGTTTCCACCTTACGTAAACTGGAAAATCTTACATACATGCTTTTTAGATAAATTAGAGTCCACTTAAGTTTTAAACTAATGAAGCTTGTCCTAGCACAGTCTCAAGGGAAATACGTGTAAGATACGTGAACAAATGGGAAACAGATGAAGTCAATAACAATGCTACCTGAAATTGAGATGCTACTCTACCTCTCTTGGTCTCAATTGCTTGATCTGTAAATTGGGGAAGTAGACTAAAAGGAACAAGATAACCTTTAAGATCTTTTCCAGGTACAGGACCTAAGATTCTAAAACGAAATGCTAATAAGCCTGGAAAAGAAAACTGAGTAGTGAGTGCAGTCAACCTTGATCTATTCATACACCTAAACATTTCACCCAAGGCTAGCATTTCATACAAGACACAGATCAGACTAGATCAGGTGTCTTCTATATTTGACATGTCTTATTCTTTTTTTTTTCCATGGTTTGGGAGAGTAGGGGGTTAAGGTTAAAAAAAAAAAATCATACTCTCTAAAAATACCCAGTAGCTTTCTGAAGTCAGCAGACAGATAGACAGATGAAGGTCAGATATAGATGCTGCCATTCTTCAGAAGCATGCCACAGAATACAGAAAGCCCACCTAAGCAGTGATTGCTTTTAGAGTCAGTGCATAAAGTTTAGGAAATAAAGGAGAAATATTTGACCATTTGGGGAAAGCTAAATGTCGTTAAGTGGCTATTGAAAGACACCATAAACAAGATTCTTTGTCAATCTAGAAAGGTGAAGAAAAAAGATAACCTATCTGTAAGATCTACCTGCTCCCTTTCCCTCCCTGTCTCAAAACAGTGAAAATAAAGCAGTTGTATCTTAGGCCAGGAAAACTCAGGAATAAAAGCATCACAATCCTGGTGGAATGAAGGGTATTTTCTCTGTTGATGACCACAATGATTCATATGTCAAAGGCCAACTGTATACATATACTGACTGAAGTGCTACCCAGTCATTTTCCTAGAGATAAAAGGTTTGTTTTGCCGACTCTAAAAAACAGCAGTGGTAAAGAGACCAATCAAGAAAGCAATGGAAATTACTCAGGTTTTAAAATATAAAGATATCAAATTCATAATGAAAACAAGAATATAATCAAGCAGGAATGAAAAACAGCACTATGAACTATTTTTTTTCCTCTCCAGTTTAATCTGGAAAAAATACTAGACCCAGGAAATACACATTAGTATGTTAGATACTAAGAATGAAATTTCAATATAGAAAGCCAGATAAATTTTCAAATTATTTTCACCGTATGTATATGCTAACTCTTGCAGCATATTCACATACCAGCAATCATCAAAGGCTTACAAATGTACACTACAGCATGAACAAGTGCTTGGTGAGCACTAATATGCTCACTAACTCTCCCACTAATATGCTGTGTGATCCTGAACAAAACAATCCCTCTCTCTTAGCCATTAAAATGGAATAGGGAATGAGGATAACAGAATATATCTAGATTTTTTACAGGCCATGAATTTAGTTTAATTTCATTTTCATGCCTTTAAAGAACACTTGCTTTTTTCCAAAATAAAATGTCAGTGTCTGTTATTTCACTTGTACCTCACCATAACTCCAAGGGGTAAGCTCAAAAACTAAGACTGAGAAAGATGATACAGCTCAACTCCAACCACAAATCTTGTTAAAACATAGAGCTAGACATGGAAGCCAGTCTCATAGTCATCCCTCTTTGTATATCACCAACACTGATCAATAATTGAAGAAATATTAGCATAAAAACTAATTAAAATCATGTTCACACTTTTAATAACTTAAAGTTGTATTTATTTAACTTGATGCCTCATTAGCTTATTGGAGTCATTACTTCCTGTCAGTCAGAGAGAGTAAATGAGTGAATATCCTTCACAACAGAATAAGCAGAACTGTAATTAATGACTTTGTTAATAACAGCCTCATGTTCATACATATTGATTTTAAGATATGGAATACACACTTAGAATCTGTAGGGAGCAACATTCTTCTCTTCTATTTACCAAGAATAAATAGTTATTAAAATATATTCTTTTATAAGTTCTATTCCTAACAATCTCTTACATATGAACACTCCTAAAGTCAATAACTTAATTGTTTTTGAATCATTTATGCTGTCAAAATGTTGCATTCATTTCATTTAGATGATGAAAGTAGATATATCAAAGTTACTTTCTACACATAAAGAGCTCTGTCACTGAGGTTCCTCTAGAGTTGGTACTTGAGTTTTTAATACATGGTAGTAAAATTAGAGGAATTTTAATTATACAACCTCACAAAACTATTCCCAGTAGGGGTTTTATCATTAACAAACTCACATGAATTTTGAAAGTCTGAAATGTCTACATCATAAAGTAATATAACACAATTCTCTATTTTTTAATTAAAATTTTTATTGATGTACAGTTATTTTACAGTGTTGTGCTAGTTTCAGGTATAAAGCAAAGTGAAACATGATTCTCTTTAAATCCTTACTCAACAAATGATATGAAAATTGGCTTGAACATTCAATTCTCCATTATTGTATATTCCAACAAAATAAATTCTAAAAAAACCACATGACATAATGCTATAGTACGGTGAACAGTTATCTGTGCAGAGCTGATAAACAAATACAAAAATGCTATTAAAACTTTACAGTGGTTTTATCTTTACCTTCTATATTTTCAGTGTTTCCTTCAACAATGAAATGGTGCTCAATGGTGACAACACAATGCTAAAATATTTTCATTGATTCAGACATGTTTATTTTTTAAACTGGTCCATGTATTAGGGAAAAAAGATTTAGTCAGGACAATTTGGATCTTTTTAAAAAATGTTTTTTGGGGATAGATAAATTAGAAGATTGGGATTATCATATACACACTACTACATCCAAAACAGGAAAGCAATAAGAACCTACTGTATAGAAGAGGGAACTATACTCAATACCTTGTAATAATCTATTTATGGAAAAGAATCTGGAACAGAATATCACTTTACTATTCATTTGAAACTAATACAATATTGTAAATTAATTTCAATTTTAAAATGCTACATTTTCAAAAAATGTTTTCAAAAGTTTACCTCTTCATATGTATGTGTGTGTGTACATGTACACTAGATTAAAAAAAAGTATCTTTCCAGTCTAGGTGATTAGTGGGACTAATTGGGAATTTTTTTCCCTAACAAATTACTTTATATGCATTTGTCCTTATAACCTGTTTTTACCTTGACCGAGATTGATTATCTTTCTAAATAAGATCTTCTCTTGTGAAAAGTAATTAGAATTATGTGAAACTAACTAATGAGGTACAACTTCATTTTCATTTATATACAGCTTTACTGGAAAGGGTCAACAAAATTAAGATTTGGAAGACCAAGTTGAACATGTTCTGTAAATACTGAATGTCTATTCGCCTAAGAACATGACTACATGGAGCATTTAAAACAGCTTAAGCATGTCTGATAAAAGAGTCTGCTTATATTCTTAACTATGGTATCAGTCTTGGGAGTTTCTGAGCCCTCCCTGAATACCTGATTGTACTTTTAGTAAGTAAAGGTCAGGACTTCACGTGGCTGAAAAGAATCATGTCAATTGATTGATTTAAGCAATTCATGGAAGGTTAAATAAAGGAAATTTGATGAATTTATTGTTTATAATTGCTTGATCCAAATTATCAACTGCTGATAGATGGGAATTTTCACTTCTCAATGTTGAGGTGCCAAACAAAAGCCAAACACTGAGCTGGAAAAAATTCTTGAAAAGGTATCCTTGTAGTCCATGTCAACCCTTGTTTGTCTTTTGGCCTAACACTAGCATATGTGAGCACACAGAAGGAAGAAAATTCCATTTTCCTTATCATATATCAAGTGAGAATCTCAACATGCAATGTTCTCCAACAGAACTTTCTTTAATGATGGAAAGGCTCAATTTCTACACTGTCCAATACCGAATCCACAAGCCACTTGTGATTACTAAGTACTTGAAACGTGGTTATTATTATTGAGCAACTAAATTTTCAGTTTTAATATGATTTAATTAATATTTAAATTTGTAAGTGGCCATATATGTTTAGTATTTATTGGGCATTTCAGATTTAAAGTATTAAAAATTAATCACACTTTCCTGGAATCAGAATTATGAAGAGAAATGCCCAACCAGGTAAACACAGTACCTTTTAATAAGCTATAGACAGACTGTAGCCATTTGCCCAAGTAGCAAAGTATCAGGAAGACCTCCTTCTTCAGATTTGCACTGGGACTGCCCATCACTCCTCAGAAGTGCATACAACTTTGCTTCACTAGCCCCTGCATTTTCTTGGTTAGCAATGACTACTATTTTCTTCTGCTCTCCTAAGCTTGGCCTGCTCCTAGTTCCTAAAGCAGATGCAGCCTAAGAGTGGATTGTTGTTGTTGTCACTCAGTCGTGTCTGACTCCTTTGCAGTCCCATGGACTATAGCTTGCCGGGCTCCTCCATCCATGAAATTTCACAAGTAAGAACACTGGAGTAGGTTGCCATTTCCTTCTCCAGGGGATCTTCCTGACCCAGGGATCGAACTTGTATCTCCTACACTGGCAGGCTCTTTACCATTGAGTCACCACAGAAGCTCTTAAGAGTGGATAGTGGCAGGAGTATACCGCATTATCTTTCTGAAGGACTTATTATGACAGTCATAAGAAAAATAGCTAATTTAAGGGAATTTAGAAAATAAAAGTGTAACAAGTTGTTGAGTATATTTTTGTGTGGTCCCAAAATTATAGTTAAATCCAAGATTAAAATATGCAGCACTAAGTACCCCACATTCTAAATAAGCATTCCAGAATTAGAGTCACATACCCTATCTTACAGCACATACTAAGAGATAGAAGAATGACCACCAACCACCATCTTACCCTTTCCTTCCATATCAATAGGAAAGGGTTTTCTTGGAGTTAGGCCTTTTGAGAAACGCAGGATTCATGAAGACAATCAATTCCCTCCCCTCCTTGTGGATTAGGAAAAGGAGAATACATCCCCTTTCTCTTTCATCAAACTTGAGTTCCTGCCAAGGAAAGACTGGCATGCTATTCTCTGACTGGATTCTTGCTAAATTGAGCAAGTAAGTATCTCTGTCTTGACAGTGTAGCTGAAGTAGGAAGTGTTCTTAGAGGAATATGACTTGAGTCATCTGAAGTTTGAAGGCTGTGAGAAAATAGAAAATGTGCTCACTTCTGATGTGGAGACTTTGAAATCAGAGTGTCTGCTAGAAAAGATCGTGGAGCAGACCTTGCAGTAGTGTGTAAAGGGGTAAAAAAAAAAATGGTGATAGGCCCACTCCATCCATTTCCACATCCCTTGGTAGATGAAGAAAAAGACTCCTGGATTCTCCTTGTCTCTACGTGCTGAAGACCCACATGGCTATTGGTGAAAAATGGGATGCTCTACCCACTCAAGTTGTTATGACTGTGTACCACTGGTGGGGTCTTCAACTGACATGGTTGCCCCTCTGAGAGGATTCCAGGAAACTGAACTCTACTCTAGGAAAACCATGTACACGGCTCATATGGAGAACACTGCCTCAACTGAAGCCCTAGAAGCAAACAGAACTACAGCAATGCCACAGATATCACTCCATTATCTTCATGCATCTGGTCATAAAGAGATCTCTGTTTTCTCTATCCTCTTTTCCTTCCCTGAAAAGCCAAAGGGTTTAGGGCCAGAATAATAGGAGAAGTTGCCACAGAGAACCCTCTTTTTCTTCACTCCATAAAGCTAAGGACCTTAGTGTTAGTTTCCTAAAGAAGAATAGTAGCAGGCTGAAGTAAGACATGAGATTAGAGTTTTATGCTAAAGTGGATCAAGAGGTGAGAGAATCAGAATATATCCAGCTTGTCATTAAGAAGCAGGAAAGGGAGATTCGATAAAGCTGAAAGTAAAGCCAGGAAGAACAAAGCAAAACAAAACGTAAGTATCTTTCATGTTTATATCCATCAGGTTGAGATCACTCTTAGGAGATCCACAAGAAATATGGATGCACTTCTTTGTTTATGTCTTTTGGTCCATTTTTAATAACACCATATACATTAAATGTTTCCAAATCATATCACAAATCTTTATCACGTATCATTAACCTTTTACTGTATGCTTTACAAAAAGTTTTTTCAACAAGGTAGGATAGGTGATGAAGAGCCAGTCCATAAATTTTCTTTCTTCATTTTGAAAACCTGCCTCACTGCTGCTAAAATAAACACTTGGAGGGGGGATGAAGTAACAGATTAATGTTTACCTGAATGGGTGAGTGCTTGTGTGCTAAGCTGCTTCAGTTGTGTCCAACAATTGGCGACCCTATGGACTGTAGCCCGCCAGGCTCCTCTGTACGTGAGATTCTCCGGCAAGAATACTGGAGTGGGTTGCCATGCCCGTCTCCAAGGGATCTTCTTGACTCAGGGATCAAACCCGCATCTCTTACGTCTCCTGCATTGACATGTGGGTTCTTTACCCACCACTAGTGCCACCTGGGAAGCCCTTCATTGAGAGGGTAGGGCTTCCCTGGTGGCTCAGATGGTAAAAAAATCTGCCTTCAATGCAGGAGATCCAAGTTTGATCCCTGGGTCAGGAAGATCCTCTGGAGAAGGAAATGGCAACCCACTCCAGTGTTCTTGCCTAGAGAATCCCATGAATGGAGGAACCTAACGGGTTACAGTTCATGAGGTCACAAAGAGCCGGACACAACTGAGAGACTAATACACACACTCAGTCACTTATAGCTCTAAAGCACCACCCTGGCTCTAAACACTCCTGGGAGGTCCCTTTGGAAACTGCCTCTGGTGTTTCCTTCAAATTAACCTCAGTGGTGGAAAATCTTATCCTCTGAGTGCAGATATAGGTTTTGGAGACAACCTACACCCAATTTTGTACATTTCACATGTTTTAGATATCAATCACAGTGCTAAACTCTGAAGATGGAGAATGTTATATTAAGAAAAAATACCTAGCCTCCAGCAACAGACATAGGTTTAAATCCAGGCTATAAACATTATTGGCAGTATGGGAAGAAAAAGCTCCTTAGCATCTGTGAACATTCATTTATTCACCAGTGAAATGGAAATTATACCTTATAATTGTATTGAGAAGATTTAACGACATATTATTTGAAAAGTATACAGTATCTGGAATTGAGTGTACATTCAAATGCGACCCATACCCAGCAAAGAAAGATTTATTACATCACAGCTTCCAAACTTAAAGTCTAGTTATGGAGACAGAGATATAACAATAATTACAATAAAAGGTAATGAATGCTCTCAGATATGAGCCAGACTGTTAGGAAAATAAAGAGACAGGTGACTGTCTTTCTTTGTGGAGCTGGAATGGAGATATTTGAGCCGAGTCTTGCAAAAGGAGAAATTCTTTAGGTAGAAAAGGTATCAGACACAGAGCAATCCAGGCGTGGCCAAAAGCATACATTCAGAAGGATGAAATGTTCGATGTATTTGGACAGTGGGGGAAGTGAAGTATTCCTGGAGCATATGCCACGTGGAGGGAACAGCAGGAAAAGCAGTTGAGGCCAAAATGTCAAGGACCATCAATGCTCTGCTAACGGGCTTCGCATTTATTCAGCAGGCAACAGGGATCCAGCAGAGGTTTTCAACAGAGCAGTGAAATGAGTGGATTTGTTTTTTAGGAATTATTTCTCTGGCATCATAGTAGTTGATGAATTGGGAGTGGAGAGAAACCGGTGTCAAGACTTACAGCAACAGTCTCCTAACTGGGCTCCCTGCCACCATTTTAGACATGCTGAAGTTGAGGTGCCTGCAGGATACCTGATGCAAACTACATCCACAAAGCTAAACACAGGAACATCCCACTTACAGCCAGGTAAGTTACAGAGTAATTACTGCAAAACATTCCTGCTTCACAAAAGGGTTTACTTCAGGATCTCAGAGTTCCTTTAAATAGAAAAAAATGTGAGTGCATTTAGGCATTCCTTTACAGTTCATTAGCTACTCATAAAGACGGAGAAAGTCAAGAAAATCTTAAAGATATATTTTCCAGAGTTCTTACTAAAAATCATCATGGAATGAAAACAAAAATTTTGAAGTTATCATGTATCAGTGGGAAAAGGAATCTGATTTATTAAAACGTTCAGATGTATTAAAATTTATAGAACAGCCATTCTTCCTAAGATGAGGTCAATGTGCATCAAGATATTCCATAGAAAGTACCCCACAAACCTTCAACACAACAGGTCAAAATTTTGAGAGAAATCTCTTCAGTGAATACCTTCAGAACATTCTTTGAGCCATCTTAACTTAGCTATTTGTCTATGAGTGTCTCACTGTGGACATATAATTATACGGTATGTCTTCTGTAGTACCTTACCCTGAACCAATTCAGAGAATCCCTTCTTGCTAAAGAAAAATTCTATGGCAAACTGATAGTTGTTTCTCAACACCAATTCTTATTTTTCTCTCTGGTAACAAAATATGTATTTTTAAATAGATATACTATAGAAACTGGGCACGGAAAAATGGACTGGCTCCAAATTGTGAAAGGAGTACCTCAAGGCTGTATATTGTCACCCTGTTAATTTAACTTATATGCAGAAAACATCATGCGAAAAGCCAGCTTTGATGAAGCTCAAGCGGGAATCAAGATTGCCGGGAGAAATGTCAGTAACCTCAGATTTGCAGATGATACCATCCTAATGACAAAAAGAGACAAGGAGCTAAAGATCCTCTTGATCAAAGTGAAAGAGGAGAGTGAAAAAGCTGGCTTAAAACTCAACATTAAAAAAACTAAGATCATGACATCTGGTCCCATCACTTCATGGCAAACAGATGGGGAAACAATGGAAACAGTGACAGAATTTATTTTGGGGGCTCCAGAATCACTGCAGATGGTGACTGCAGCCATAAAATTAAAAGACACTTGCTCCTTGGAAGAAAAGCTATGATAAAACTAGATAGCATATTAAAAAGCTGAGACATTACTTTGCTGACAAAGGTGCATATAGTCAAAGCTATGGTTTTTCCAGTAGTCATGTATGGATATGAGGGTTGGACTATAAAGAAAGCTGAGCACCACAGAATTGATGCTTTTGAACTGAGGTGTTGGAGAAGACTCTTGAGAGTCCCTTGGACTGCAAGGAGATCCAACCAGTCAATCCTAAAGGAAATCAGTCCTGAATATTCACTGGAAGGACTGATGTTGAAGCTGAAACTCCAATACTTTGGCCACCTGATACTAAGAACTGACTCACTGCAACAGACCCTGATGCTGGAAAAGATTGAAGGCAGGAGGAGAAGGGTACGATTGAGGATGAGATGGTTGGATGGCATTACTGACTCAATGGATATGAGTTTGAGCAAGCTCTGGGAGTTGGTGATAGACAGGGAAACCTGGTGTGCTACAGTCCATAGGGTCACAAGGACTTGGACATGACTGAGAGACTGAACTGAACTGACTGATACTATAGAAATAAGAAGACACCTATGATAAGCCTTCCTTGTATTCATATGTGCCCATCTCTCTAAATTAGGGTTAAAAGAATATTAACGAAACTATGTTATTGGACTCTCAGAAAAGTTGATTTAAAATTAGCTGCTTAGGCTTGAAGGAAAACATTTGGTCATTCTTTGCATCTTCCTTCTGCCATTGTGGAATGTAGATGTAATGGCTAGAATTTCAGCAGCCATCTTGAAACAAAAGGTAACGAATGCTGTCACTGAGGATGGAAAAGGAGAATAGAAACCTGGGTCTCCAATGTCCTCTGAAAATCCTACGTCAGCTATGACTGTATCCCTACAGACCATTTTTATGTAATAGAATAAACTCTCTTGGTTTAAACCAATAGTATTATGAATTTCTGTTGTTATATTAGTGTGAAAATTAATCCTACCTGACACACATCATATCAAAATAGAACATATTTTTGTCTACATGAGTTATCAGGATAAGAAAGCACAAAATGAATTAAGGAGAAATGTTCTATCATTCTAAGTTTTCCAGTTTGACAGGTAATGATGAGACTAAGAATATCCCCTCATACAAGGACAGGATTTTAGAGATAGGAATTTTATCCGTGACCACATTTAATCCTTGATGTAATTTGTGATAAAGCATCAGCATTTCTTTTCCCCATGTAAACAGATGATGGAATTAAAACTCCAAGTGAATTGCCCAAGGTCAAACAATTGTAACTGATGAAGTTAAAAATCAAACCCTTTGACTTATAATTTATTGCTTTTCTGCTGATAGCTTGTAGGTCCTACATGAAACATGAAAACTAGTGATACTGTTCTATGCCATTAATTACCTGATTGACTTATATACTCTTCTGCTTGGAGGAAATAAAAAAAGATTTGGCTTCAGGAGTTTTCCACTGAGCTTCTGTTTTGGTCATGTTGGAATATTAATGACTAGACTTAACTTACTGACTTTAAACAACCAAAACCAGGCAATGGTTTTCAGACACTGGAAAACATGCAGTGAGCAGCTGCCATCCTTGAAAGAGGGAAACAAATGTGGTGAACATTACCACTGCTCCAGGAAGGAATTTCTAGGCAGCAGCATGGAAAAGTACTTGGACAGCCCACAAAACTGAGTTGAGAAAACAAACTGGAGTTCGGGGAACTAATTGGCTATAACTCCAGGGCAAAGTACTGCAGGGGAGGAAGAAAACTCAATTACTGCACAGCCCCTTAAATATCTGGATGGACAATATCCATCCATAGACCTGCAATAGACCTGCACATGTGTAAGAGGAAGCTATCCATGTCAAGGGAAAGAACCACTAGAAATCATCCTTGCAACTCACATAGAGCTGGGAGTAGTTCAAGTCCCCACAAATCAGAATGGAAAGACCTGGCAGTAAAAGAGGCTTTGGGAAAAGTTCTAAAAAGAGAATTACTTTGAGTATTTTTATGTTAATAAAATTTTGGAAAATTCAACATTATAGGCTCAGAAAACAGGTGGAAGAATGAACAATTGAATAACCGTACAGGACTTTATGAAGTTGAACACAGATGAACTGCTTAACCTTGGTATCTATCAAAGAATTAACCAAATAATTAAAGGTTATTATTTCTGAACCAAGCACTGTTCCACATATTTGTATATAGCAAAGAAGAGATAAAAAATGAATGAACAGTTGTATAACTGTCCAGGACTTTATGAAGTTGAACACAGATGAACTGCTTAACCTTGGTATCTATCAAAGAATTAACCAAATAATTAAAGGTTATTATTTCTGAACCAAGCACTGTTCCACATATTTGTATATAGCAAAGAAGAGATAAAAAATGAATGAACAGTTGTATAACTGTCCAGGACTTTATGAAGTTGAACACAGATGAACTGCTTAACCTTGGTATCTATCAAAGAATTAACCAAATAATTAAAGGTTATTATTTCTGAACCAAGCACTGTTCCACATATTTGTATATAGCAAAGAAGAGATAAAAAATGAATGAACAGTTGTATAACTGTCCAGGACTTTATGAAGTTGAACACAGATGAACTGCTTAACCTTGGTATCTATCAAAGAATTAACCAAATAATTAAAGGTTATTATTTCTGAACCAAGCACTGTTCCACATATTTGTATATAGCAAAGAAGAGATAAAAAATGAATGAACAGTTGTATAACTGTCCAGGACTTTATGAAGTTGAACACAGATGAACTGCTTAACCTTGGTATCTATCAAAGAATTAACCAAATAATTAAAGGTTATTATTTCTGAACCAAGCACTGTTCCACATATTTGTATATAGCAAAGAAGAGATAAAAAATGAATGAACAGTTGTATAACTGTCCAGGACTTTATGAAGTTGAACACAGATGAACTGCTTAACCTTGGTATCTATCAAAGAATTAACCAAATAATTAAAGGTTATTATTTCTGAACCAAGCACTGTTCCACATATTTGTATATAGCAAAGAAGAGATAAAAAATGAATGAACAGTTGTATAACTGTCCAGGACTTTATGAAGTTGAACACAGATGAACTGCTTAACCTTGGTATCTATCAAAGAATTAACCAAATAATTAAAGGTTATTATTTCTGAACCAAGCACTGTTCCACATATTTGTATATAGCAAAGAAGAGATAAAAAATGAATGAACAGTTGTATAACTGTCCAGGACTTTATGAAGTTGAACACAGATGAACTGCTTAACCTTGGTATCTATCAAAGAATTAACCAAATAATTAAAGGTTATTATTTCTGAATGAAGCACTGTTCCACATATTTGTATATAGCAAAGAAGAGATAAAAAAAATGAATGAACAGTTGTAAAACTGTCCAGGACTTTATGAAGTTGAACACAGATGAACTGCTTAACCTTGGTATCTATCAAAGAATTAACCAAATAATTAAAGGTTATTATTTCTGAATGAAGCACTGTTCCACATATTGGGATATAGCAAAGAAGAGATAAAAAATTGTCCTCATGGAGTTTATATTTTGGTAGAAAGTGGAAGGAAGCCCATAAATGTAGTAAGTATTATACTTGAGGTCTTCCTAGGTGGCGCTAGTGGTAAAGAATCTGCCTGCTAATGCAGAAGAAGCAAGACACTAGGGTTCAATCTCTGGTTTGGGAAGATCCCCTGTAGTAGGAAATGGCAATCTATTCCTGTATTCTTTCCTGGAAAATTCCATGGACAGAGGAGCCTGGAGTTCCACAGTCAATGGGTCACAAAGAGTCAAAGACAATTGAAACACACACACACACACACACACACACTACATTTGAGGAAAGAAGTGCTATTCAAGTATCAGAAAATATAAATGGGAGTAAAGTGTCAGATATATTGAGGGGGTGCTACAATTTTAATAGATTGATAGATCCATTAAGGTGGATGAGACCAAAGCCCAGAAATGATGCCCAGCATAGCTGAAGACAAATGAGCAAATAAGAGAGCAACAAAGAGATGAGGGCATAAATACTGCAAGGCATCAGATTCTCTAAGGCATTGCAAAGACCTATGCCTTTCAGTGGAAAGGGGAGCCACTGCAGGGTTTAATGCAGAGACACACATTGATGTTTCATGTATTTTGAAAGGATACGTAGGCTGCTGTTTGGATTAGACCCTGATAGCTCAGTTGGTGAAGAATCTGCCTGTAACACAGGAGACCTTGGTTCAATTCCTGGGTTGGGAAGATGCCCTGGAGAAGGGATAGGCTACCCACTCCAGTATTCTTGGGCTTCCCTTGTGGCTCAGCTGGTAAAGGATCTGCCCACAATGCGAAGACCTGGGTTCAATTCCTGGGTTGGGAAAATCTCTTGGAGACGGGAAAGGCTACTCATTCCAGTATTCTGGCCTAGAAAATTCCATAGACTGTATAGTCCATGGGGTCACAAAGAGTCGGACAAGACTGAGGAAATTTCACTTTCATCAAGGAGGCAGTGGTAGAAGTGGGAAGATCAGTGAGTAGGCTACTACAGCACTCCAGAGGAAAAGTGCTAATGGTTTGGATTAGATTGGAAACTGCAGACAAACTGATAATTAATCAGATTATGTTTAGAGGTGAAAAACTAAAACTGTGAGAGTTTTCTAACAGATTATATGTGGGGCATAAAAGAAAAAAGAGGAGTTAAGGATGGTTTTAAGACTCAAATTGTGGTTGGTTGGTTTTTTAACCAACTAGAAATGCAGAGTAACTATTAACTGAAAAGGAGAAGACAGTGGATTGAGTGTCTCTGGGACAAAAGATCAATTCTAGATGTAAGAAATCAGTGACAGCTGAGTTGGTGATGCCACAAAACCTACTTCAAAAAGAAATGCTAAAAACAGCATAAGATCCACTGCATGGCAATTTCTAAGTGCTTTAAAAAAAAATGACAACACAAATTTTTTTTTTCTTTCCAAAGAACACAATAAATCCTACATAATTGCAGATTTCAAAAGAAATGAGAAAACACAAAAGTTTAGACTCTTGCTGCAAAGTGAAGTCTCCCACGTTAGATACAGGAACATTAAACAGCCTACGGTGTTCCCCCAAATAGCCTATTGTGTAACTTGAGCAATATGTATTTGCAATTTAACTTCTGTTTTGCCTAACTTTATTTTGTAAATGCATCCTCTTCATGTTGCAAGACTGTCAGTTGATGTAGACTTGCACAGCAGTGCCTACCTTTAAACACTGAGATGTCAGGCAAATGGATGCTCTTGGCACCACTTATTGGGTTGCAAGCTGCTGGGTTGCTCTCATGATTAACAGTTCTTCTTTCCTGGCCAATAAGAACAGGAAGGTTATAGAGTCCTAGGATTTGGAGTTGGAAACAAAGATGCTAATCAGGTAGATTGTCCTTTTGTAGATGTGCAAACTGAGGACTGGAGTTGGGAAGAAATGTGCCATCAGTGTCAAAGTCTAATTAGCTCAGTTAGTTGCTTTCAGACAAAAATGTATTTCACTGTGTTATGTAAAAATGGTTGGGGAGAAAATGGTTAAGTTCAAACAACTTGTTATTTCAAAGACTGCAGGTGACAAGAAATAATTTTTGCTGCTGTCTGCTCAGCCCCTTTTCCTCCCTGCTTGAAAATGCAGTGAACTGGGCCACTAATTTACAGTGCAATTTGCACAGCATAAAACGGAGGTTTCTGTTCGAGACCATTAAAATCAAAGGTCACATTTAATACCAACCTTTTATCCTGCCTGGACTCAAAGCATTTCAGAATTTGTCATTTAAGAGTCCTAAATACTGTGCCTCCTTTTGGGGTATCCTGGAGACTTCATCTCTCACATTTACTTCAACACAAAAATTTACAGAAATGGAGAGTTTAGTGGAAAGAAAAGGGAAGAAAGTAAAAGAAAAAAGGTAACTTGGCGGTCTCTATTAATGATTTCAAAAGCTTGTCCTTGGGCTTTTGTGGGGATAAGATGGTTAGCATCAATGATGTATAATATAAAGAGAAATATAGACACTGATGTGTCTGCTATGGCAAGTGTGCTTGTCAGAGCTGTGTGCTCCCTGCCAGTCCTAGAAATGCTATGATACCAACTGTTTTTATCCCATGCTCTTCCTACAGCATAGCTTGCCAGCATATGATATGCCAATTCTTGTGTGTACTCAGTTGCTAAGTCGTGTCTGACTCTTTGCGACTCCATGGACTGTTGCCCACCAGGCTCAGACTTTGTCCATGGGATTTCCCAGGCAAGAACACTGGAGTGGGTTGCCATTTCCTTCTCCATGCCAATTCTTAATCAATGTTAAAATTCTGTAGAAGAGGGTTCTACACAGAACATTCTTACCCTTCTAGCAACGAAATGCCAAATGCTGTCACTCTCCCTTCTTCCTCTAAAGCACAACTTTCCCAGGGAGCCAGAGCAGTAAGTATGCCTCCCACTCTTTTTGGAAACTGCATTTGTAGTCAGTAAAAAGCTCTGCATAAATCAAGAGGAACCACCCTTTGGAAAGAGAACAGCTTCTATGTGTTTGGAACTCTACAACCAATATGAATATCCTCTGGCAGGAATTATTAAGCTCTTGTGTTTTACAAATGCTCATTTCATTTTACTTCTTTGTGTATAAATATCCCTCTTATTTCATTTGCAAAGCCATTTTAAGGTAAGTATTATGATTCCACTTTCATGATGATAAAACAGCTTTCAATATGTAGTGATTTACCCAGATCATATTGCTTGGAAAGGGGCAAACCCAGGTCTTAAGTCCAGTCTAGTTTTCATTTTACTACATTTTAACCTCCACGTCTCAGGAATTTACAGTACCTGTTAGGGATCTTTGGAGAAGGAAATAGCAACCCACTCCAGTGTTCTTGCCTGGAAAATCCCAGGGACGGCGGAGCCTGGTGGGCTGCCGCCTATGGGGTCGCATAGAGTCGGACACAACTGAAGCTACTTAGCAGTAGCAGCAGTTAGGGATCTTATGCTACCAAGAATTGATTTATCAAGTATGACAAGAACAGTGTCCCTCTGTGGCCCAATGGACAGAACACAGCTCAAATCTACCTGGAGACCATATGATGCAACTGCACTCTCTCCTATTGAATGTGACTATGGTGCCTCTCAATAAATTGGATGTTCATGGCCCATTTATTTCAATGAAGCTTCCATTCTCACGTGGAGGCTGTGGTCATGTGACTATGAGTAAGCTAAGCTCAGCCTAGTCTCCAAGAACTGAACCCAGGATTGAAGGACTTCCTGGGGAGACAGGGCAAAACAAACCCAAGTCAAAGAAAGAGAATAGCGTATTTCTTCAAACAGCTACCTTCCTCCCTGTCCATCAGTGTAATTCACAAATATTATAATTCATGCTACAAGACTGTTAAACTCTTACTTAGGCCATTTATCAGTCCACAGGATGTACTTTCTTCAATGAAGACCAGAGCTGCAACAGTAATTAAGCACCTACATGACTGCACATCCTGCTTCACAAGCATTTACTAATTCTTTTTTGTTTATTCTTCACAATAACCATGTGAGATCAATTTCATATTCATTTTATTGATAAGAATATTAAGGATCAGAAAGGGGAAAACATTTACCCAGTATTTCATATTTAATAAGTGAGAGGACCCAGAATCACAGCTCTGATTAATAATGAAAGGTAACAGTGAATCTTTGAACAAGCACAATAGCTTTGTTCCACAAATCTTGGTGTGTTAGACTTCTTTTATTTGCAAATGCTCTTTTTGGGACTGGTGATGGTGCTGTCAAATATTCTTGCTAAAGGAAGATCTAGAATGAGGGGAAGTGACTGCACAGAGACTCCATAATCATGCAGTCTACATACTTGTAATTACAGTAGGAAGGGATGCTCTAACTACAGACTGACTTCCAGTTCATTCACATTTTCCTGGTTGTTGACTAAGTAACTTACAAGAGAGTAAAAACCAACACAGAGGAAGGGAGTTGGTGACTGATTTGTTAAAACTTATTTAAAATGTCAAATCATAATCGTTAGATTTTCCAGCTTGATGTTGGGTCAAAGGGCCAAATAGTTGTCTTAAATATCAATGTTAGGACAAAGCTAAATAATGTGGATAGTTGTGATCATGTAAGAATGGTTGGAAAGGAATGATTTTAGGATCTTTCATTCTATAAAGAATAATATTTGCCAGTTAGAACTGAGTTATATGAGTTCAATTTCTTTGTATACCTTCACCAGCAACCCAGATCTCTGTTAGGAATGAAGAAGTTATTCTTCAGCAGCTGACAGCACTGTTGGCAGAAATTCCTCATGTTCTTAGTTCCTCCAAAATCCACTGAAGAGGGTTGTCTTACCCAAGATCACAGCTTACTAATCTCCATTTTGGAGTCTGGTTTCCTGAGCCAATGATGAAGAGAAAGGAGAGGAATGAATAATACTCATCTTCCAGGAATGTCAAAAGTCTGCCTCATCCTCATTCCTCCAATTCAAGGTGATAACCCTTAATGTTACAACTGATTGACTTCACATGGCAATATTTCATCAGAAGAGTTAAGTTTCCTCAATCAAGATTGTATTTACTATTCATTACCCATAGCGTTCCACCCTAAATTTAAGAGCCTAAGTCATTGTCCCATGGACCTCAAAGGTCAAAAAAAACACAATAAATCAAAGACTATTTAATGAAAGGACCCACTTCACAACACTCCATTTGATTTGAACCTGTTTTCTCTTAGCAGGCCTTCAATTCCAAGGCTCTCCACATGGCTGAGGGTCATCTTTGGATAGCTTAGATTGCCCTCTCTTATTTTCTTCAAAAGCTCTTTCCCCTACAGAGAAACTTCTGCCATTTTTTTCTTGTTTTATTCTTTAAAGTCATATATGAAAACAAATCCAACTCTTTGATAGAATTCTTCAGCTACATAAAAACAGCTTTCCAGTTTCGCTGAAAACTTCATCTAACACTTTTAGAATTTTTAACCTTTGCTCACAGGACTTAAATTGACTCCTTCCTCCCAGGCAAGAATACTGGAGTGGGTTGCCATATCTTCCTCGAGGGAATCTTCCTGACCCAAGGATCAAACCCAAGTCTCCTGCATGGGTAGGCAGATTCTTTACCAATAAGCCACCTAGGAAGCCCACAAGGTACCATACTAGACCCTATGAACAGAGTGAAGCTCAGAGTCCAGAATAAATTTAAGAAAATTTACTTTCCTTCCTGAAACTAATTTCCAGGCCATGGATGGTCACAAAGACAGTTCAGTGTATTTTTATATCTTGTGACCCCCCCACCCACAAAAACAATCTTTTCCTGCAAAAAAATCTGTAATTCATCTCCTCCCATTAACTTTCCTCTAGGTGATTATTTCTTTTCTTTCCAGGCACAAAGAACCATCCCTAAATTACTGTTAACCTTAACATCTTATAAATTGGACAGTGTCACATCAAGCTATTTGTTATCTACACCCTCATGTAATGGAGTTTATTCCTTGTTAATCCTGGCCTGCCCTATTTTACTGCTAATTCTCTTTAACAATAAGAGAGATATTATTTTCTGAGCTCTTAGATTGAATATGCAGAAGAAGATTTCTCTTGATGGGAAGTAAATGAATTTACACATTGTTCTCTAAAATGCATATATAACCTTGTTTTTCCTTAATATATTGATGTCTTCAAACCCTATAATAAAGAATAGTTTTTAAATGCCAGATAATTAGAAACTTCTGTGGAAATATTCATTTTAAAGTAAATCATCAAGAACTTTTTCTAGGAAATAGCAAAAAGAAATAGGGTTGAAAAGAATTCCCAGAGGCACCTATCTTTTTTAAATTTTACATTTGAAATAAAGTTTAACCCATAAGATTTGAGCACTTTAAAGAATCTTCAAGACCATCATTTTGAGATGAGAAAACTGAGGCCCACAGAAATGCAGTATTTATTAAATCTACTACAGAAAGTGTATAGCCCAATAAGGACATAAACTCTGGCATAGATAAATGAACTCTATCACTTCGCTTCACAATAATGTTTTTTCCTTGACTGCATTGGATGAGAAACGCTTTAATAATTGAATGTCATGGGTGTGACAAGATGAACCCATTGAAGCAGATAGTTTGATGTGTCTAGTTGTGTTTATTTTATAATCTGTGTGTCAAGGAAAACATATTTACAAATGGAACTTGCTATACATTAAGAATATAGCAGGACAATGATTAGGAAAATTTGCTTTAAATCAGATAGACTTGGATTCAGATCCCCACCCAGCTTCCTGGCCCTGAGCAAATCACTACTCCTGGCCTTGGTTTCCTCATCCCTTACAGGCTTACTTTGAAGATAAAAAGGAGTTAATATGGGTAATTCACATAAAACAGTACCTGATGTAGTAAGCACTACATGAGTGTCTGCTGATGTTTTTGTCATTGCTACTATTATTTCTAGGCTCAAGAATGAACTTTTTTAACGCTCAATTCAAGTTTGTTTTCAGTCACTCTTTTCAGTTGGAAATAGCTGGCAACAATATCAAACCAAAGCAAAGGAGCCTAACCTAGGAGAAGTGGGCACAGGACTTTGTTCCTGTGGGTAAATGCTCTCTACTTGTTATGAATTGAGAAATCAAAGAAAACACATGGATCCATAGAGCATTTGGGGACATGTCTCAGTGATTATTGAATCTTCTCAACATCATTTAAAAATGCTTTTATGAATAACATATAATTAAGCCTTGGTAGTAATGTTTCTTAAGCAAAACATTGAAAGTCAAAATGGAAGATATTTTTCTAAAAGGCTTTGCTAGAAAGTTTTATAAACATACACAATGTGACTAGTTCTTGCTCCAATTTTATTTTAAAAAGATCAAGGTCTGATTACACCAGTAATATAAAACTAGTGACATCTTCATGAGTTCTAACAAATATTTTATGTCAGAAAACCATATAGTATTAATAGATATAAAGAATAAAAGTTATTACAGATAAATGGAAATCACTAAATGTGAGTTCATCTTGTGGGAGGGTGTATGTGATTGTGGGGAATACAAGAAGAGACAATGGCATCTTTTGGGCCAGTTAATCAGGATGATAGAATTCATTGCTGCACAAAAAGGTACTTTGACTAAAAATGGGCAAAGGTAGAAAAGAACTTTACATAATATTCAAATTTTTGATTTCTTAAATAATCAGAAGATACGACGTATGGTTTTCAGTCTGGCTACCCACTGGGATCACATGAGGAATGAACTTTTAAAAAAGAAGCCATTCTGAATTGTTTAATAGATGTGGTATGAGCCCAGATACTAGGATGCTCTTAAGGCTCCTCAGATGCTTCTCATGTGTTTTATGGTACACTTAGCTGGGGCACAGAGTAATAGAGGCTCTCAAAGTGGTTGACTAGCAACACCAACATCACCTTGGAATATATTAGAAATGCAAAGTATCAGGCCACACACAGACTTACACAATCTTTTCACAAGAAACTCTGGGAGTGGGAAGATTACTCTGTCCAGCATCAAAGACCCTCCTGACCTGGTTCCTATCTTCTTTCTACCCCTTTCTCTCATTATTCTACCTCCTTCCAACCTTAAACTTTGTTTTTTTCACAAGCCTTCCAGGTGATTCTGGTGCACCCTCAAGTTTTAGAACCACTGCACTGTACCATAGACCCTACATATCTCTAGTGGTTATTGGAGCCTATGCTCACTCAATTAAGTGACCTACCTAGTGCCTTAGTTTGCATTTGAAGACCCCTAATTGAGCTCACTTCCACTTTACCTATACCTAATCTCAATGTTTCTGTTTATGACAGATAACTGTCTTCTTTCTGATTATGACAAACGAGTACCAACCAACCTTCAGGCATCCTTGTCCTTTCTGGTGCTGACGCTACCTTCTCCATATTACTCACAATCATTCATTCTTTACAGATTCCACAGCTGCTTTCCAGTTCAGGTTCTCATTACTTCTTATCTTCACTATTGAAATTGTTTCCCAACTACCTTCCCTGCCTCTAGTACCTACTCACTCCAATCCATCACATATACTGCTGACAGTTTAATCTTCCTAAAGTGCAAGCCAGGTCATAAACTCCCTCAGCTCAGAAATCTTCAGTGACTCACCACTGAATAAATTCCATCTACTCTGTCCAGCAAGAAAGACCCTCGATGACCTGGTTTCTGCCTATCTTCTTTCACCTTTCTCACACCATTCCACTTCTCTGTGAACCTTAAATTCTAAATGACTTACTCTTCCCCAAACTTTCCCACTCTATATTTATTTTTAACCTTATGTTTTACCTAACACTTTCTTTCCACCTGGATTGTTCAAATTTCATCTTCTGTTATCACCTACTCCAAATTCTTTCACATTATAACTGTCTCATAATTAATCAGGAACTAGCATTCATCTACTGGGTTAACAAAAAAATTGGTAATTGCCTTCTATGAACTATGCTGTAATTTAGCTGTACTAAATTCTAGATGAATGATATATTCATTCATTGAATAAACAATAGCCTAAAAAACTACTGACCAACATGTTTCCAAAAATTCCTTTAAAAGATTAAGACAATTGGAAACATTATATTCAATATTTCAGTAGCTTACTAAAAAAGAAAATTTGGGAAACCTCTCCTTTCCATTTTCCAGGTGGCTCCTCTATCACTATTCTCTCTATTGGGGGAAATGAGACACAGTGAAGTCCTCTGAACATGTGCCCAACTGCAAGCACCTGAAAATATAGTACCCCAAGCATGAAAGACAAAGGAGCAAATCAACACACTTATGTGATTCTATGAGAAGATGACTTGAATGAACAAGTGTTGGTAATGGAATAAGATTGGGTCAACTGGGTCTCAGTCAAACCTGGCAGCTGATGTATACGTTTGGTGCTACTTGGATTCTATCACAAACATGCAGTTCTCTGGACTCCCTCTTTATTTGGATAGGATAACATTTTTTCTCTGATAAAGCTCCACTTCCAACACAAACTCCGCTATTCTTACCTAATTAGTGATTTTTATTTCTTCTAAATACTTTCCAAGTTCCAGAGATCAGTCAATGGGAAAATGGTAACTAGATTTAAATGTCATGCTTTCCTAATAGCAATTAAAGTTTAATAGAGCTTGTTTCATGTGCTTTAGGCTTTATTCAAATGAAAGATTCTAGTGTGCCTTGTGGGCATCATGACAGTACAAGGAGGTATTTGGTATCTTTAGACTGTGACACATCTCAAACATCTCAGAGGTATGAAAGAGTGAAAGAGATACCAAGAGCAAAGAAACCAACTGTCTAGGTCCTCAGAACATCCTGGTAGCTTCCCTGGTAGCTCAGACAGTAAAGTGTCTGCCTGCAATGCAGGAGACCTGGGTTCAATCCCTGGGTCGGGAAGATCCCCTGAAGAAGGAAATGGCAACCCACTCCACCACTCCAGTATTCTTGCCTGGAGAATTCCATGGACAGAGGAGCCTGGTAGGCTATAGTCGATAGGATCGCAAAGAGTCGCACATAACTAAGAGACTTCACTTCAGAATATCATCCCTGGAGGAGGGAATGGCAACCCACTCCAGTATTCTTGCCTGGAGAATCCATGGACAGAGGAGCGTGGCAGGCTTCAGTCCATGGGGTAACAAAGAGTTGGACACGACTGTGTGATTACCACTTCAGGACATCATAAATAGTCCTTCAAATAACTAAAGTTTAGATGACATGATTAAGGAAAATCTAACGATGGAGCAAACTAGCAGAACAATGTGCATGGATAATATATAGAAAGAAATAAAATTCAAGTCTTAGAAATCTAAAAGTAAAATGTAATTCAGGTCAACAAGTATTTACTGATCCATAAAATAGAGGAAAAACATTACTAAGATACTTGAGATGCATTCTTTATTTCCAGTGATAACTAGCAGTATAAAGATAGGATAAACAATTATAAAAGAACAATTGTTATTCAAACATGATAAAATTAAATGGTGTAAATTTATTTGGAGAAATAAAACAACAAAGCAACACACACACATACAAAACAAAAGAAAAATCTCTTAATAAAAGAAAAAATAGGCATTTGAAATGCCTTATAATTTCAATTCAATTTTGATTACAAAATTAGTAGTAAGAAGAGGAAACCACAGAACAAAAAGAGAGAAAGAGAAATGCCAACTGTGATGCATATTCAGGCCCTACCCATAAACTAGGAGAGGAGAAAAGTAAATTGAGAACCAAAGTGAAAGATGGGACTGGAAACTTGGTGGGGCCATATTGAATAGGATGTGAATATGGGAATAAATTATAACTGGTAGGTGAAGGAAAACCAATGAAAGGCAGGTTTCTTCTTTGCTTATGATCAAAAATGCCCCCTGAAACAATATTCATGATAATCAACCCTACTGGAGAGACTCAGATAACGTTTTTTTGGCTGAGAACTGAGCTCATGAGAATGTCCAGAGAAGAATCAGCTTTCTTATCCTTGGACATGATTATTCTTGGATTATGTCAGTACTAAAAAGTCAGCATCTGGAACTTAATGAGAAAGAATGATAATTGGTATTTGTTCTTACATATCAGATTTTACATTGTTCTAGTGTGGTGTTCCCTGGGGGCTAGAATTGGCAGATAGGAACTGAATGGTAAAAATATGTTCTTTTCTTTTCTCAATGATAAAAGATACACAGTTATTATCAATACATAATACTTCCATAGTATATGACACAAGCAGAAGTTCAAACATGTTTTTATGACTCTGTTGTCTGTTACCTTTCAATTCACCCTGATACAACAGATTGGAAAATGAAGGATGTAGTCAACCCACCAGTTTGACTACTACTGTCACAAAAGGACTGCTCACACTGGCTCTTTTCAAAAACAGGCTGAAATTCAGCACACTTTCATTTATCATTTCCGCAAAATGAACAAGGCATTAAAGGCATCAGAAAAATAAATGTTGAATTAAAAATCTATATCTGTGTTATGGGACAGTGGAAGATGTCCTCCAGACATTTTATTTCCTTTTCCATTGGATAGCCCATCTTTATTTCCTCCCTATATATTCTTCACTACACCTCTGGCCATACTTTCCCCTAGACTAAGGGTGGATAGCTTAATACAGTGATTCAAGAACATTAATTTTTCAGCTATAATAAAATCACATTAAAGGAATCTTGGAATTATCTAAGATAAAACCAGCTTCTTGCAGTTTTGTACTTTCAACACATTTTACTTATTAAAGGCGCCTGAACGCCGAATATTACAGGTTACCTAGGAAACTTACAGTGACTACACTTAAAAACAACACAAAGCCCTTTTAATGAAGCAGAATGCCATTTTAAAACATTCTATTTTTGGAATGGTAAAAGAAATAGTTAACAAGTAAATAGTAGCACATAGAGTCTCTTCTACCCAGATTTTCTTCTTCACATTAACCTTTAGTTGTCTGCTATTTCTGTCACGGAGTTGCAGTTAAAATATACAAGTAAAGAATATAATAATGGACCATAGGCAATGGTTTTTAGTATCAGCTGTGCTGCAGTTCATGAGATCTGACCCTGAGATCCCTTATATTGGGTGATAAATAAATTGTATGTCTTTAAGCACTTATTAATTTAGGGTGACTACACATATAGTTTCCTGAGTATAATCCTGATTTTTGCCTGAAATCTTGGCAAAATGCTTAATAGCGCTACTTGAAAATTATTCAAGTTTGAATGATAAATTATGTGGTTGCCTTAATTGTCTATTATGTACATAATGGATTGAGGAACATAAAACTGAACCAGGATAATTAGTAGCCCCAAAGAGTTACAAATGTATACTCCAACAGAAAAAAATGCGAAAAATAGTGTACTACATTATTTTATGCGTGTGTGCTTAGTGGCTTCAGTCATGTCCAACTCTCGGCGACTTCATGGGCTACAGCCTGCCAGGCTCCTCTGTCCATGGGATTCTCCAGGCAAGAGTACTGGAGTGGGTTGCCATGCCCTCCTCCAATACTGTTTTATACTTTCTACTAAAATAATATAATGTTATTACATTATTCACTATTATGAAGTGAAAAAAATATTTTTTTTCCAAATGTTTCTGTCTACTGCAATAAATTGTGTCAAGAAGACACTTTCCCATAGCCCATAAGATGAAAAAAGATAAAATATCTACAGCATAGTTTGTTATGATTCTGCAAACCCACAGCAGCTTGGTTAGCAACAAAATCAAGGTCACCTTGGCTCCTGCCCAATCCTAAATCCACCAGGGAGAGCCTGCCTCAGGGTTAGGATTTTGTAAAATATCCTGAGCATTGTTGCAGTGTTTTCTGAAATCCAATTACCAAATCCATTATTACTACCAGACAAACTAATATAGCATTTCTGTATTTTCAAGATGCAGTGCACAACACAGCTTAGCAAAAGGAGCTTGAAAAGTGCCTCTGGATGATGCTGGTGGTGATCCTGGTAGTAATGATGTAGAATTCCATTTCTTTTAAACTTACATTCTTACTCTAGTCAGTTAAAAACAAACATGAAGCGCCCCCCCTTGACCCCTGCCCAGCTCACAACTGAAAGAAGGTATTTTTCTTACCTTTTCTCAGTAACCCTTGTTATATACAGTAAATAAAAATTGTACTAATATGACTGTAAAATGAAAAGACATTTTAGGGTTCAAATCTCAATTCTGTCACCTTTTAGTTCTGTGTGCTTGACCATCCAATGCTTAAATATCTCATTTTTACAATAAAAAAAAAAAAAAAACTAGAACAAAATGAAAGAAAAAATGTGAAGTGTCTGGCATAATGTTGGTAAAAATCAAATCTGAATGTCAGTTTTCAAATGTACATAATGACCAGAGTAATCATGGTTACACCTGCCAGTGAGGTTCTTGCAATGACCCCTTCTAATGCTAGTAGGTTAGAGAAGTTTTTAACCTCTAGTATGAATGGGCTTCCTTAGTGGCTCAGGGTAAAGAATTCACCTGCAGTGCAGGAGACTCAGAAGACGCGGGTTCGATCCCTGGGTTGAGAAGATCCTCTGGAGGAAGACATGGCAACCCACTCAGTATTCTTGCCTGGAGAATCCCAAGGATTGAGGAGCTTGGTGGGCTACAGTTAGGGTTGAAAATAGTCTGACATGATGAATGACTGAGCAGGCATGCATGTAAATGAGTCAGTTGAAGTACTTGTTAAAATACAAATTCCTAATGCCACATAGAAAATTCTGATTTTCTGCGTCTAGAAGATGTCCAAGGACTTTTTATTTCTTACTAGAACCTGCCCACCTATTACCACCGATGCATAAATACAAGTTAGAGAAAATGAAGAAATGAAGCTTAGACACAATCTCAAGGCTGAAGTTTCACATTGAAAAATATAGTGAATCACTTAACAGCTCCTTCTCGATATCCTGTTAGCAAGTCAGTTCGTCCCAAACTGAATTTACCTCAAACCTTGAAAATTGTATAGATTCAAAAGTTTATAGCTTCTCTACCTCGAAAGCAAAACGTACTCATCCTCCAATGTGAATATGAAAAAATTAAAACCCTGCTATACTGCTGGTGGAAACATAAAATAGTGTAGCTGCTTTGGAAACCAGTTCGGCAATTTCTATAGTTAAAAACGCTATAACCATGTGAGTAGCAATTCCAGTCCTACATCTATACCTGAGAGAATTGAAAGCATATGCTCACACAAAAACTTGTGCATAAATGTTCATAATAGCATTATTGATGATAGCCCCAAACTGGAAACAGATACGACATCTATTAACTGGTTAATGGATAAATAAAATGTTGTTAATGCAATCATGCGTCCAGTGAAATATTATTCAGCCATGAAAATGAATGAAATACTGATACATGCAACAGCAAGGACAAACCTTGAAAACACTACGCTAAATGAAGGAAGCCAAACATAAAAGGCCTAATATTGTATGTTTCATTTATATGAAATGCCCAGAACAGGCAAGGAGGAACAGAAAGTAAAATAGCAGTTGCTAGCGGCTGAGAGCAGGGAAGGCAAGAGCAACCCACTCCAGTACTCTTGCCTGGAAAAATCCCATGGACGGAGGAGCCTGGTAGGCTGCAGTCCATGGGGTCGCTAAGAGTCAGACACGACTGAGCGACTTCACTTTCACTTTTCACTTTCATGCATTGGAGAAGGAAATGGCAACCCACCCTAGTATTCTTGCCTGGAGAATCCCAGGGACGGGGGAGCCTGGTGGGCTGCCGTCTATGGGGTCACACAGAGTCGGACACGACTGAAGCGACTTAGCAGCAGCAGCATGCATACTGCACACAAAAACCACATGCACAGACACAGACATGTATAATACAGGAATGGATAAGCAGATGTTATCCAGTCTTACAACCACCCTGTTTTCCCCTGCTGCAATCAATAAAATCACTATCTTAGCAGCAATTTTAGAAAGAGAAATAAAACCCAGGAAGCATAACTCTTGTACTTATTCACATTTAGAAACTTAATCCCATATCCTGTGCCTCTGTCCTTTGCTTATGCAATATGCTTTGCTCTGTTCTTATGAGGATGCCAGTTCAATTTTCTCTCTCTAGAAGTAGACTAGTAAGTAAGCAGAGTCAATATCGGAAATGTATATTGATTGCTTCCTCTATTACCCTTTATCTGATTATTATAATATTAAAAGCTATGTTTACCAAAGAGAAAATGTTTTCTTCTACCTGGAAAAGCTACAATTCCTCTGAGTTTATGTTAAAAAAAAAATCCACCACATCACAGTAAGTGAACAGGAGGTAAGTAACAAACATATGAAACTGGAGGAAGAATTGACTGGAAATCAAAGCAAAGCCTAGGAATGAAGACTTATCCCCAACTACCCATTATTGATAAATACAGGTCAATTACTTCTTGTAGTCCATGATACATAGTCATTACTTTCAATTGGTACTTAAAATGGATTCAACTTCAGCAAAAATTAAATTGAGAAACATTTTAAGAGAATTATAAATAGCTGGAGCAAGTAAAAATGGTTTTAACTTTTTTATTGTGGTAAAAGTCACATAATATAAAGCATATTATTTTAACCATATTTATCTGTACAGTCCAGTGGCATGAAGTACATTCACACTGATGTACAACTCTCACCATCTTTCCTCTCCCAAATTTTTCACCTTCCTAAACTGAAACTCTGGCCCATTAAACAATAACTCTCCATTCCCGCTCCCCAACCCTCCACCCCTGGCCCCTGGCATCTACTGATGTACTTTGTGACTTTATGAATTTGACTATTCTAGGTACCTCATAAAAGTGGAATCAAACAGTATTTGTCTGCACCTAATGTATACTGGACTGCATTTTTAAGGTTATATTAATACATGTCTTACAAACAAACTATAGTTCCTTTTTTTTCCCCTTTGCTATACAGTAGGTTCTCATTAGTTATCGACTTTATACCTGCGTGTGAAGTTGCTTCAGTTGTGTTCAACTCTTTGTGACCCTGTGGACTATGGCCCTCCAGGCTCCTCTGTCCATGGGGTTCTCCAGGCAAGAATACTGGAGTGGGTTGCCATGGCCTCCTCCAGGGGATCTTTCCCACTCAGGGATCAAACCCACATCTCTTACATCTCCTGCATTGACAGGTGGGTTCTTTACCACTAGAGCCATCTGGGAAGCCCGTTTTATACCTAAATAGTGTCTTCCAATTTATCCCACCCTCCTTTTCCCACTTTGGTGTCCATACATTTGTTTTCTATGTCTGTCTCTCTCTTTTTTAATGAACAAACCTTTAGTTTTTATTTTCTGCTTTTCTGTGTTTTCTTAAAAAAGCACATATTACTTTAAAGTGTGTTTTTGTTTAACCTAGAAAATTAAAAAAAAAATTAGAGATGACATTAACCATATATCACTCACTACCATGGCAGAAAACCTAAGTCCTGACAATCATCATTCTGCTAAGCATACATACACTTGGTCATACATTAACAGTCAGTAGAAATTGAAAATATATTAAATGTAACCCACTCTGCTCTCACCACAGCTGTATTCCATCTGCTTAGCAGGGATGCCAAGTCAATTTGTCAAGGCTCATCACCTTGACACAGCAAACACAGTCAAAATCATTAAAAATACTGGGAATTTTATCACAATCACAATGCCCTCAGGTATTTTTTTCTTCAGAACAGGAAATGATACATTCATGTAGTATTAAAGATACAAACTAAATCAGTGTCACTATTTTAGGAAAAAAATATACTAAGAATTGAAAGTCATACTCCAAGGAAATGTACAATCCATATTTACTTAAGGCACTAGAATAATCAATATTTATATTAAAGAAGATCACCTGCTCCACTGACTTACACTCTAGTGTTGGCTGCATTTTTTTAAGTAATTATCTAGTACAACTGTCTAATTCTATGCTTATGAGAAAGGAAAGATGGGAAGCCAGACATTACGAAAGCCTGAGTTTTCTGTAACAGATTTCAATCAGTTAACCCATTCAATTCTCAGAATAATTTTTGGAGTTACCTGGGCAGTATAATCCTTATTTTTCAGTGTATCAAACATTTTCAGGCTATACAGGGCTTAAGATACTGTGAGATTTCCCACTCCATAACTAGGAGCTCTCCAAGAGTATGGACTTTCCTACACCAAGCATAAGTGGTCTAGCGTTGGGCACAGGGTTGAAACACAATAAATTTTATGAATATAAATGAATGAAATTGCCAGTAACCGAGCACTGGAGGGTTAAACACACATAATTAATTGATGGAAGATTGAAATTTGAACTCTAATAAAATGTCTTTCTACCTTAACAAACTATATTGGTATAATCTTTATTGACTCTACATAAAGAATAAAAATTGGTGGGAAAAAAGAAAAATGATATCTTCTTTCAACTGAGGATAAGGAATCCTTACATTTATTTTTATAACTGACTGACCTCATTCAGACAGGACATGAAAGAGTTTAAATTTGTATGCCGATATTCTGGCTCCAATAGTTTTCTGCCACCTTTTAACTGCTCATCAGATAATCCTGTAAGTCATGATAATTACAGATTTTTATTTCTTAGACATTTTAAAACTGTTTTTAGAATAGCATTACCATGTCAGAAGCCAAATATTACTTACTACTAAATAATACAATGCAATAGTCTGAAAATTAATAATCAATCTTTCAGACTTAGAAGAGCAATTTTTAATGGCATAAAGTGAGGTTAATATAAATTCCTATGAAAAATGAAAAAAATGCTATTATAAAGAATTTGAATGATCAAAGGATATAAACTAAGACATATTATTATCATACAGCATTTTGAACATTCTGTAAGTGAAAAGATCTGTTCATAATGTCTGAAGAATAGAGTTCTTATCCTATATTTACCAACTAGCAGTTCACACACTTGAAAAGTTGGAAAAAAAGTCACATTCACGTTAGTTCTCTCATCTGTAAAATAAATACATCTCCTTTTACATACTTTCAGTAACTGTAAAAATTAGATGATATATTATGTAAGAAACTATTTTGTAAATTTCAAAGTGCTGTGTACATGGTGGAGCTTATTATCTAATATCTTGCTACATAAACAATGCAGCAGGATCAACATCCCTAAGAACTAAACTAAGGAATCCCAGACCGAATCCCAGACCCAATTCCAGACTTATTTAATCAGAATTTACATTTTAACAAGCTCATTGTTGACTATAGGAATGTGTGCTTATCCCACATACGTGATGTAAAACATAGGTGAATCCATGGCCCCTTACACAGACATGTATTTGCTGTTACTCCCTTATATTCTAGTTAAGTATCCTCTACAAATCAAGAGTATGTTGGTCTATAGGGGTTTTTTGATTAACATTTTCTGTATCATTTTGATATATTTTACACTTCATATCATTGGAGGGCAGGGATTGCCTTCAAATATGTAGTTCATTGCCTAACAAACAAATATGTAAAATATACCTTTAAGAAATAATAATTCTATAATCTGGCAATTAGACAAAATGTCCTTGATGTAGAGCTAATAGTAAGAAACTCTCAGTAACAATAATTCTGGTGTACCTGGAGACCCTCAGAATAGAAAAATAAAAGGTTATTATTTAATATTCTTGAACTCCCATAGTTAATTTTGATGAGATCTGATGTCAGATTGACCTAAAATTTGTGATGGAATAAACAAAAGCATTCTTCCCTTGTATTTATTGTTTTTTACATGCATAAGGGTAAAAGCCTCAACATCTAATCTTAAAATGGACCAAAGGAAGTCATGAAACGTGAGGCACGACAAGATTAATTCAGCATATCAGGAAAGATGACCTCTCAGGCTGTGGAAATAGAGTTGAAAAATAAACACAGTAGATGTGGTCTCAAAATTTCAAAATGAGGAATGAAAGCGTTCATAAAATTAAACACGTTAAACTAAGGATGACCTACTTAAGAAAATAATTTCCCTTTCTAATCTTTAAGTACCTGAATTAAGTAGTTTAGATTTATAGTCTCTAGACATTTCTAAATTTGATTAAATGTGAAAAAAAATGAAAGTTCACCTGGAATAAAACCTTTGATTAATTTTATCTATGAAAAAAACATCTATACCATTCTCTCAGACCTTGGCAATGATCTCTGACAGAATTCTGAATTCTCTTTATTTAAATGCTGTTGATATATTATAGATGCAGCTTTCAGTCATGCTGAACAAACCTTGCATTGTACAGAAAATCTGAAAATGACTATTTGGAGAGTGACAGGTCCCCTTTTTACTAAGGTAATATTTAAACATTAAGAGTCACAGAGCATCAATAGCATTGAGAGAAGATAAGGCACTGTGCAGAACTCCAAATAAACACTTTAAATGTATATTTTCATGTATTGAAACTCGGGCTGTTACAGTGAAAGGAGGTTATATAAAACTAGGAAACAATCATATAGCAAGTGTACATTAATCAGTTCATACAATAAGAATGATCGACCAGAAGAAAACAGAGACTAAACTCAGTACTGCCTACTACTTATGATATACAGAGCTAATTCCTCTGATGAACTTGATTCATTCATTGCTCAATATCACAAACATAATTCTCACCAAATAGTCATAAAATATACCTCTAGAATTCAATAGTAAATCAAATACATCTTTGTTGTTGTTTCTTTCCATTCACAGGGCAGATCTTTGAAACTCAGACTTTAAGATGCATGGCTCTCCTTGCTACTAACAATGAAGGTAATCGATGGGTCATGAGTTTGTCCATTAACCTATCAGGCCTGGTTGTTTCTCTAATGATCTCTATCTCCAAGGGTGAGTTGATTTTTTTTCTCCAGTCTTCAGTTTTGTTACCTGGAGAATAATATGGCAAGACTAAAAAAAGAAATAGAAGTTTCATTAAATGGAAATTCTTCAACTGTCTCATTTCATGTGCATAAAATCCTGCCATTAGCACTGTAAAGAGTGCTGGAGGCTCAGGGGAAGAAGTGAGTTACCTTATTAAAGGCAGTGGAGCTGGGAATGAATCCTAAGTCTTTCTGTTACAAGTATCTTGCTTTCTATTATCCTATAGGAGCTCCAAAGGTTCTTGACAGTTCCAAAGTTTCTAACTAGTGAACTCCTCTGGCCACCCCACATGTAATCCTTCTGAAAAACACTATCAAAGGCAGTCTTTGGACAGTGTTGTATTGTGACTCATCCCAAGTCAAGCCTATGCTAGCCTAATTCTCCCAGTTCTGATGGGAAGCACATTGCCTATGAACAGTACTCAATTGGGAAGGTAGCCCAGTGTCCTGGAAAGAGCAGAGGCTTTTGAACCATGTGGATCAAGCTTCGAATCCTGAAGAGCCTGCTCAGTGCAGAACCTTTCCCAGTCTTTAGCACTTGCAAAATACACTTGCCTTTCACATGTAAAGCATACAAAATTGTGCACAACTCAAAGTATTAATTGAGCCCAATAAATATGTGTACAATGAATAAAATATTGGTTCTTTTCCATTCTCTATTTGATTTGTATACAAATGATAGCACTCACTCATTAAACACTATTCAGGATTAATGGTAAAAAAAAAGCTAATGGGCTTGTTTTGTTTACACTGACTATCTCAGAACTGCTGATTTCAATAAGTTTATTCTTCCAACTAAGGAACAAAGGAGTACTCCCTGAACTCCTGCACTGAAGAAACTGATGAAGGGAGAAGCTACTGCACTTCAGCCTGCTCTTTTAATGCCAGATTGTGACAAAACTATTCATTATGTGAAACTTATTCTAGCAAGCGCTCTCCTAGTGTGTGACAGACTGTTAATTCTGCTGACCATGGAACTCAAATCACAAACAAGTTTATGGTTGGGAAACCCAGTGAATTTCTGAGGGCTTAGTGGGAGTGGGGAAAATAGAAGGGAGGGCGTGTATTTGACAGTAAGGGAGCAAGGGTGGAGATCTCAGAAATAATAAAATCTTGTCATGGAAGTTTAAGATCTGGCATTGCGGATAGAACAGAATGCAATGAGGAAATTTGTCTTATAAATTTTTCATATACCCTGTGCAAGTTATACCCCTACCCTTATGGAAGTCCATTAGAGTCCAGAAAGCTCAGAGGAAAGAGGGGAAAACAGGTGCATTCATGCTTGATTTTTCCATATGTTTGTTATTCAATAAAAGGACAATGAGTGATGAATCCTATACCTAATGACCATATACAGGAGAGCTTTTTCTATTTTTCTAACCCAGCAATGAAAATATTGCCATTCAAAAGAAAAAAATAAGTAAAATCAACATTAGTATAAGGCTGTAATGACTTGTCTGAAATTCCCTAATATCCTACATCTACTAAAGAATCCCAACTTTTCACTGAATTAAGATGATCTTATGATGATAAAATTATTTCTTACTCTGAAAATCAACTTAAATATGTTTACCTGCTAAAACTAAGGATGATTATATGCAACGATAAATGAGCTTAACTTCTATTATATGCAAAGATTTTGCTAGGAATGGTAAGGGATAAAAAGACATATCAGAAGTATTTGCTGACTTCAAGGTTCTTGAAATCTACTGAAATATATGACCTAGTGCACAGTGACTGTACCACACAATTTTCCATTTCCATCCACCAAAATCCTGTTTCCTCCCAGTTTCCCATGTCCTAATACCTCAAGGTTCAGCTTAAATACTATGAAAAACTGAGCCTGATATTTTGTCCGAAATAAAAATTCTACCTCCAATTTCTCAGAGCTCCCTATTTCTATTTTTAAATATTACTTAAAATTTCTCATTTTATATTATCACTATACTCTTGGTCACCAAAAAGGACATGACGTATCTTTTAATTGTTAAGGTATGTCCCTTTAAAGCAACTGCTGCTGCTGCTAAGTCGAGTCAGTCCTATCCGACTCTGTGCGACCCCATAGACGGCAGCCCACCAGGCTCCTCTGTCCCTGGGATTTTCCAGGCAAGAATACTGAAGTGGGTTGCCCTTGCCTTCTCCGTTAAAGCAACTAATCTGAAGGACAAAGAAAGGATCCTTTGGAGCTGTCAGGAAATGGGAACAAGTCAATTACAAGGAGGGAAAAATAAAGTTGACCTTAGAGCAACATTCAATTCTAGAAAGCAGTGAAGCAATACCCACAAAAATCTTCATGGGAAAAAAAAAAATAACCCGAGTATTTAATATCCAGCCACGGTATTGCTCAAGTAAAACAACTAACAGAAAACAGTTTCTAACATTCAAGAATTCAGGGGATATTGTCTCCATGAGTACTTCTTGAGGAACAGTTCCATCCAGCAAAGATATATTTTTGGAAAGACTATGTAAAAAGATAAGGAAAGTTGAATCTACTTACTTATGGAACAAATTTAAACATATGCAAGGATTAAAATGATAGGAGAGAATGTAAATGTTATATATCCTGACCATGGGTGAGAGAGTGAATTAGTATGGTAATCTTCTCACCTCAAAACCAGGGTTAAAAGACAGTTTTAATTCTTTAAAGTAAGTAATGGGAGATAAGTATTTAATAGCTCGAAGTAAAACACTAAGAAAGATGATGTCATTAGCTGAAATTAGCTGGGGGAAAGGAGGATGGGGAGAATAAAGAAGAGTAAAAATACTAATCCCATCATTGATTATAGAGGAGAATCAAATACTGTTTAAACAAACAGAGGATTTGTTCTAATCTTCTAGAACATAAAAATTTAGAACATAAAAATATGTTCTAAAACATATACTATGTTTTAAAACATTATACTATGTCAAGAATACCAACTTTCCAATTATCAGAAGCAACACATACACACACACACACACACACATATCCCACAGTAAGCAAAAATAAAGTACAATAGCTTTAAAGACAGAAAAGTGTAATATGAAATAATATACAATTAATATTAAATATATATTCCCTAATAACAGCAACAAGTGGGCAGCATGGTCTGTTTTGCTCACTGCTATGTCCCTAGCACCTGGCACATTGTCTGGCTATTGATTGGCACGAAAAAAATCTTAAAAGAATAAAATGCATATAGGCTAATCTCATATATTAAAGAAAAATACTTTCAAGTGGCAGCAAGCCACAAAACTCACTTTGTACTATATAGATGAACAATACCTAAAATAAATTCTTCAGAAAATTTGAGATGGAAGACCAAGCAAATGCAAACAAAAGGAGAACAAATGTCATTATTATAATAATATTCAACACTGAATTCAAGGCAAACAAATGATCTTAGAAAAGAACTATTGCTACAAGTGATGAAATAGATTTTTAACAAAACTATGTATTAATGGGCTTCCCCAGTGGTGCTAGTGGTAAAGAACCTGACTGCCACTGCAGGAGACATAAGAAATGCTGGTTCAATCCCCAGATTGGGAAGATCCCCTGGAGGAGGGCATGGCAACCCACTCCAGTATTCTTGCCTGGAGAATCCCATGGACAGAGGAGCCTGGGTGGTTACAGTCCATAGGGTCACAAAAGTCTGGCATGACTGAAGCGCTGTTGCACAGATGCATGTATTAATAGATTAAAGAGCTAAGACTAAATAGGCACTAAATAACAGAGTAGCAGCATTCATAAATTTAAGCACACAGTAATTGAGACAGACCAAAGTAAAAACCTAACATGGAACTTTTCTTTTTGCTAGTGGCTAAGGCAATGGCACCCCACTCCAGTACTCTTGACTGGAATATCCCACGGATGGAGGAGCCTGGTAGGCTGCGGTCCATGGGGTCACTGAGGGTCGGACACGACTGAGCGACTTCACTTTCACTTTTCACTTTCATGCACTGGAGAAGGAAATGGCAACCCACTCCAGTGCTCTTGCCTGGAGAATCCCAGGGACAGGGAGCCTGGTGGGCTGCCGTCTATGATAGGGTCACAGACAGTCGGACACGACTGAAGCGATTTAGCAGCAGCAGCAGCATAGAACATTCACAAAAATTTACTTACTTTTGGTTACACACAAAACATAGGTAAAATCAAAACAGGAGAAAGAGCTAAGGCAACAGTCTCTGATCACATAATGAAAAAACTAGAAATTAATAATGAAACTGGAAAACGACATCTAATATTTTAAAGTACTCTTACATACTGTTGTTGTTTAGTTGCTAAGTGGTGTCTGACCCTTGAGACTTCATGGACTGTAGCTCTGCCAAGTCCATGGGAATTTCCAGGCAAGAATACTAGAGCAGGTTACCATTTCCTTATCCAGGGGATCTTCAGGACCAAACGATCTAACCTGCAACTCCTGCACTGTAGGTGGATTCTTTACCAGTGAGCCACCTGGGAAGCCCCTTTACTCTTACATATATCTTCAGTCAAAAAAGAGATCAATATCCAAATTACACTATATCTCAAAACCACAGTGAAAATACACTGCTTTACAGACTATGGGACATAGCTGAGACATTGCTTAAAGAAATGTCATCATGTTAAATATTCACGTAAGGAAACAAGTAAGGAAGATAAATGAATTAAGCATCTATATTTAGATTTTAGCTAAAAGGTTAACAAAAGCAGAAAGAAAACCATTTGAATAATCAAAACAAAAACTAATTAATTATAAAGGAAATTACAGGAATAATAAATACATAGAAGAGCAGAATTTTGGAAAATAAAATAATATAAATACATGAATACACTTTTAGCTGCTAGGATTTCTTGGCACCTTGGCACTCGGGAAAAATAATTCTTTGTTGTACATGCTACCCTGTTCACGGTATTGAGCAGCATCCCTAGCCTCTACTTACTAGATGCCAGCAGCCACTGCCCTCGGCCCTTTGTAACAACCAAAATTGTCTGTGGACATTGCCAATTGTCCCCTTGGGCTGGGCACTGTCAAAACTGCCCCAACTGAAACCACTGAACTAACACAATCAAAAATAAAGAGAAAAAGTTCAAATGCCTAATATAACAAATGATAATGAAGAAATGATTGGTTAGAGAAAATAAAAGAATAAAAAGATACCATTTTATTAAACACTGCAAATTAATATGAAGCATGGATAAAACTGATAATATTATAGAAATATCAAATTAACAAAAATAGAAAATCTAAGACAAGGTTTGCCAAAGAAGACAGAAAGTTGTCAAAAATCTAACCATCTAAAGAATTATTTGATCCCTCCTATTTAAGCACTGTTCCATTCTTTTGCATACATTTGGCCATATAATTGGATAAGAGAAAAAAAACTTAGAAAACCGTGAAGGGTTTTTTTTACTTAGATGATACTTTGCAAGTGATACAATTGTACAACTGAAAGAAAGGCAGGGTTTACTGAGCAACTATTGAAAACAATGAGATTTTATAAACTGGCTCAGTATAAAATTAACATACAGAAATCATTATCCTTTATGAATACCAATCACCTCCAATAGAAGAGATCAATTGGTAAAAGACACAAAATATTTAGGAATAATACTGATAATAAATTTTCATAAAATAAAAAGAATAAAATAATAGAAAATTTGAGAAAACTGAAAAACTGATTCTGTAATTCATATAGAAAAATAAGTCAGGAATAGAACAATCATGAAAAAGAAGATTAATTTGGCAGCAGAGAAGGAAAAAACAAACTTATGATACTAAAAAACAATAGAAAGCTACAACATTTAAATCAGTGTGGTGAAAGTGAAAGTCACTCAGTTGTGTATGACTCTTTGCAACCCCATGAACTATACAGTCCATGGAATTCTCTAGGCCAGAATACTGGAGTGGGTAGCCTTTCCCTTCTTCAGGGGATCGTCCCAACCCAGGAACCAAACCCAGGTCTACTACATTGCGGGTGGATTCTTTACCAGCTGAGCCACAAGGGAAGCCCAAGCATTTGCAGGGGCAGGGGTGGGGGTGGGGTTAGCCTATCCCCTCTCCAGAGGATCCTCTTAGGAATCGAACCGGGGTCTCCTGCTTTGCAGATGGATTCTTTACCAGCTGAGATATCAGGGAAGACCATCAGTGTGGTACTGGGACATCAGTGTGGTACTGGGTCTCAAATAACAGTCAGAACAATGAGACAGTGGTAGAAGTACAGAAATCCAAACAAGTAAAAATGTGTATCTAATATGACATCTAATATTAGTGGAGAAAAGACAGATTTTACTTAAAAAACTGTGTTGAAACATTTGGGCTGATTTTGGAGAAGACTCTTAAGAGTCCCTTGGACTGCAAGGAGATCCAACCAGTCCATCCTAAAGGAGCTCAGTCCTGGGTGTTCATTGGAAGGACTGATGCTGAGGCTGAAACTCCAATACTTTGGCCACCTCATGCGAAGAGTTGATTCATTGGTAAAGACCCTGATACTGGGAGAGATTGAGGGCAGGAGGAGAAGGGGACGACAGAGGATGAGATGGCTGGATGGCATCACTGACTAGATGCACATGAGTTTGAGTGGACTCCGGGAGTTGGTGATGGACAGGGAGGCCTGGCTGTGGTTCATGGGGTCTCAAAGAGTCAGACACAACTGAGCGACTGAACAGAACTGAGCTGATGATAAAAAAAAAAAACTTTTCTTGGGTTAAATTCCAAGTACATTAGATTTAAGTATAAAATTTTAAACCATAAAATTTACATTGCTATGCTAAGTCACTTCAGTCGTGTCCAACTCTGTGCGACCCCATAGACGGCAGCCCACCAGGCTCCTCCGTCCCTGGGATTCTCCAGGCAAGAACGCTGGAGTGGGTTGCTATTTCCTTCTCCAATGCATGAAAGTGAAAAGTGAAAGTGAAGTTGCTCAGTCGTGTCCGACTCTTAGCGACCCCATGGACTGCAGCCTACCAGGCTCCTCCATCCATGGGATTGTCCAGGCACGAGTACTGGAGTGGGGTGCCATTGCCTTCTCTGAAAATTTACATTAGGCATTTTTAATGAACTTAAATGACATTTTTAATGAACTTAAATGACATTGGAGTGATGCAGTTATTCTCAGTATGATTTTTACAAATCTTGGAAGTTATAAAAGAAAGATTAATAAAATGTTAACTTTATGTTGTTGAATCTGTCAAATATTTAGTATTTATGAAAATACAAATATTTCTGGGTTACAAAACACACCAAAAGGTAAAAGGCATTTTCAAGGACTAATTTTCCTAATATATAAAGAGTTCATTTAGAGTAAGTAAAAGGCTGAACACAAATACCAAGGGCAAAGAGAGGTGTTAGTTAAGCTGTGGAAGAATTGACAGTGTCATATGTTGCTTTAGGGAGTATAAATCTCTATTCTATCCATGGAGGTCAATTTGGCAATACCTAGCAAACACATACATGTTTATTTTCCATTTCACTTCTAAGAGTTTACTCTATAGATAAACTTTAAAATGAGGACAGATATTTGTATTAAAATATATCAATATTGGTTATATTACAGAAAATGAAGCAAACCTTCACCAATATGAGACTAATTAAACCACATATGGCAAAGTCTATGATGCGATACCACAAAACTTTAAAAGTGCAGAAACTTCTGGTGTACTGATGCAGAATAATCTCCAAGAAATACAGTTAAGTAGGAAGAGCAAAGTGGAGTCATAATGTGAAGCGTGTCTTTCTTTTGTAACAAACTGAAATAAATAGACAGATCTGCTTATACATGGGAAAAAACAACCACCACCTCCGGACTACATATAAGAAGACTGTAACAGTGGAAGCCCATAAGAAAGAGTGGCGGGAGACAGGTGCAATGAAGATTTTAAGTAAATGCAGAAAGTATATACAGTTTCATAGCTTGTAGTTACTTAACAGTAAATCAGTTCAGTTCAGTCGTTCAGTCATGTCCGACTCTGCAACCCCATGAATCGTAGCACGCCAGGCCTCCCTGTCCATCATCAACTCCCGGAGTTCACTCAGACTCACGTCCATCGAGTCAGTGATGCCATCCAGCCATCTCATCCTCTGTCGTCCCTTTCTCCTTCTGCCCCCAATCCCTGCCAGCATCAGAGTCTTTTCCAAAGAGTCAACTCTTCGCATGAGGTGGCCAAAGTACTGGAGTTTCAGCTTTAGCATCATTCCCTCCAAAGAAATTCCAGGGCTGATCTCCTTCAGAATGGACTGGCTGGATCTCCTTGCAGTTCAAGGAACTCTCAAGAGTCTTCTCCAACACCACAGTTCAAAAGCATCAATTCTTTGGCACTCAGCCTTCTTCACAGTCCAACTCTCACATCCATACATGACCACAGAAAAAACCATAGCCTTGACTAGACGGACCTTTGTTGGCAAAGTAATGTCTCTGCTTTTGAATATGCTATCTAGGTTGGTCATAACTTTCCTTCCAAGGAGTAAGCGTCTTTTAATTTCATGCCTTATAAATAAGTAAATACTGTTTACTTATAAATAAGTAAAAACAGTAAATACTGTTAAGTAAATACTGTTTCATAGCTTATGGTTTTTGGTTAAATGAATACACCGCCTCTTCAAAAGGGAATAAATCATTTGGTAAAGTATTGACAAAAGTCTGATTTGATAAATGTGAGAGAAGAATGCACAATAAGATCAAATGAAGTCAAAACAAGTCCTGATTTTAAAATCCAGAATCCAAGACTAGATGATTCATTTTTTTTAATTAAAATGCATGTTCCAGATAAATTCAAAAGACAGAGTTATCAGTATAGTTTTAGTGTATTGATCCAGAACACTACATGTCTGAGTTTTCCTGAACCAAATAGTTATTTTCTCCACATAAACAGAACACTATCTCCCAAACAAATCAACACTTTCCTTTTTTGAAGACTCTAATTCTGAGACTCCTATGTGATGCCCTTTTCTGCTAAGTGAAAATCACCCCAAATATTGAAACAGGTAGTAACTACATACTTGATCAAGCACACCTTACTATTTATTTAGCAAACATTTATTGGCTATCAATTAAATGTCACATAGGATGCAAGACCCTGAAAGAGAAAAGATGAAAAGACATGGTCCCTTAAGGGACCATGGAGGAATTCATAAAAGAAGGAAATGGCAGTATTTAATGCAATTTGATCTGTGTTACAGCAGTAACAGGTTTCCCTGGTGGCTCAGTGCTAAAGAACCTGCCTGCCAATGCAGGAGATGCGGGTTTGATCCCTGAGTTGGGAAGATCCCCTGAGAAGGAAATGGCAACCCACTCCAGTATTCCTGCCTAGAAAACCCCATGGACAGAGGAGCCTGGCAGGCTACAGTCCATGGGGTCGCAAAAGACTCAAACATGACTTAGTGACTAAACAACAACAAGCAATAGCAGTAGTCATGAGCAAGTGCAGTAGGACGCTGGAGGAGAGAGTCATCAACAATTCCTGAAGACATAGAAAGGGCTCCACAAACTGGAGTTAATTCTACCTCTGCCAGACCTAAAGTGAGAATGACAGCCAAGCCCTTGCTTTGAGGTGCTGAAATGTGAAAATATTTAATAAATATATAATAGCAAAAAATGTGATTAGTGTGACCAATGAAGTTTGGACTTCATGGTTTGAGATTTCCATTTCATATCCACTTTATTCATCAACTTTCAATAAACTGATTTAGTGACTGTGGCAACAGTCATCAAAGCCAAAACATTAGGTATCTGGGAGAATTTATGTCCAAGACTCCAGAATTCACAGTCTAGAATTTTCTAATGAATCTCATCTCCTTAGAAAAGTCCATATTATTTAATACCTTCAGAACATAAACACAATTTCAAAACATCTAGCAGAGATTATAGCTTTAGTTTTCAAAAGCATGCTCCAAAAAGCATTGCTCCAATGTTCCAACACAAGGTAAATACTCATGAATTAAAAACATGAATATCATCATTTATCTTCATAGAATAATAATTAGCAGCATGAGTTTACAAAAATCATCAGCAAAAGAATCACTGTGACTATAACTGACATCAATAGCCATTTTTAAAAACAGTACAAGGGAAATAATTCACCTTTAACATAAATGGGGGATTCCCTGGTAGCCCAGTGCAGGAGATGTGGGTTCGATCCTTGGGTTGGGAAAATCCCCCGGAGAAGGAAAAGGCAACCCACTTCAATATTCCCGCCTGGGAAATCTCATGGACAAAGGAGCCTGGCAGGCGACAGTCCATAGGGTTGCAAAAGAGTCAGAGAGGACTTAGCAACTAAACAACATAAATAGAGCGAATACAATTGCATAATATGGGGCAAATACATAAAAGAAGCAAATTCTTTTTTATACTGGATCTTCAGGGACTCACCACCAAGCATAATCATTGTAAATACAAATTATGCTGAATCGTGCAGTGCTGCCCACGGAGTTCTGAAAGTCTGAATATATTGTAGATGGAGACATACTTTCCTTGACTAAAAATTTTAAGAACTCATTTCTCAGATATTATGACAGCCTTTTCTATGTAGGTCTTGATTCTATTTGATGCAAATGTTAAAGTGATAAGGAAACCTAAAGCAACTGTAAAGAAACAAAACATGTTGAGGATAAAACTTGGTGGGGTGTGGGTATGAGGAGGATTGCTGACAAGAGCTGCTTGCTCAATCCTGTAGGCATGTTTCCAGTCTAATCCCAAATGCTCAACAAGCAGATTTACTAATTTGGCATCCCCCAAAAGACTTCAGCACTGAATAATTGTTTCTTTCTTGTAAAGTATTAAATTTATAGGTAATTTTGTCTTTCAGTCTGGCTACAAAAACATTCATTCAGAGGCTATTAGTTTAAAGGTTATTGTAGTTAGTAGTTGTCCATGCATTCAATCAGATTTAGCTCAATGGATTCTGCTCACCTCACAAGCATGCATACTATAGTATTTAAAGGTTAGCCAACTTTCACTCTGTCAAAACAGCATAAGGAGAGAATACCAGCAATGTGGATCTGTATTATGGCAGATTTTGCTGACAGCTTTCTGAAATCCACTCTTAGAGATCAGAAGCATGAGCAAAACAGCTCAAGGTCAAGAATTTAATTAATGCTTCCATTATATGTTTATGTAGTCTAAAATATTTACGAGGAATGTATGAAAAGCTGAAGATGTTAAATCTGGAAAGGGCTCAGGGAAGAGAGAGTCAACAACTCTGTGTGGCTTAGTGGAGAAATTAAGACCAAATGAGAGAGGTGGATTTTTGTTCTAAATAAGACCTTACCAATAATGAGGGGTGTTGAATAATGGAAAATGTTCAGCTTCTGAAAGTAGAATTTCTGCTATATGGGCAAAGTAGATAATAGACTAATACTTAAAGATGTTATTTATTAGGACTCATACTTAGTTAAGGTATTTAATTATGTGATTCTTCTAGATTGTCTCTTTATATTCTATGGTCGGTCATGAAAATTCTCCAGAAGGGATAAATGGCTGAGCTTTTTTTTTTTTAGGTTTCATACTACCTGGTATCATTGCAGCCAAATTATCAACATCAGTTTCTTAGAGGAAAGATTCTACCCAACCGTTAGGTATGATATACAGATTCAAAAGGGGTTGATATAAAAATGACAAATAGGAAATTAATAAAGATCCATTAGAAACCTAGACATGTTTAACATGTACACTAAACTTGAAACGCTGTCTTACAGAACAACCTGGATAATGCTCAAATATGTCCTTGGAAGCTATTTTAAGATGTATAGACATGGCTCAATACGGAAGTTTTCATGTTCTCCATGCAACTGTTTTCACCAAGCACGACTGAAGCGACTTAGCAGCAGCAGCAGCAACATCTTCAAGTTACCTGAATTTAGGAAGTATCACTGTTCATGTTGCACAAGTATTAACACTGAATATACTTATCACATTCTCTGGCATGTGGCTTTAAGCTATCCTAAGTATTTCAGATAGTTAGGCTTTAATGTTATCCAATAGTTTCCCTTTAGTTTTCTTTAATAGCCTTCTGGGCTAACAGTAATTTTAAAATCTTCACAGAGTAATTTTTTAGAGGGCATAGTATTTTTCCTAATGTAAATAAACTAGTCTATCATCAAGTCCCAGCTAGTTGATGAATCATGTTTACTATTGCCACTTTTTAACTACCATTACAATCGGTGATTATTTATTGGCCAAGAATTTTCAATACTTCAGTTTTAGCAGCCATTCTGCAGTTAACATGAGACTTGGTTATCAAATGCATGATACATCAGTCCACCACGGCTAAAATGGAATTGTTCTAATTATTAAATTATGAATGTGGTGGCATTTTTTATTTTACAGTCTATATGGATGCTGCACACTGTATAACTGTAATTATAATCATGAGCTCTTGAAAGAGGGTATGTGAAATAACCTTCACGGTCCTTAACAGAGTCTTCACAAAGTGGATGTTCATTAATTGCCAGCTGAACTAATAAAACACTATCATAGAAAACTCCACTGTGAATCAAGGATTCTGTTTTTAAAACTTTCCTGTAATTTTACTTACATACAACACTGTATGCATCAGATACTCAATAAACATATGTGAGAAAAGATTGTTTAAATAATTGCTGCGAGCCCAATTTGTATTATAGTATAATTTCCTGACTCAGCCCTTCTATAGTATTTAAAATATAGTCATGCACTAAGTGGGTTTCTCTACACTTCATGAACAGTGGGAAGGGTCAGGAATATTATCTTTAGATATGCAATACAGACACGTTAGTAACAGAGGATTTTTTTTTCCCCAACACATGGAAAGAATCTGGTTCTCATTAATGACTTTCTGAAAACTCCAGCTTTCATTGCTAGGGAACAAAGATTATTTTGGGCAGTGCTTGAAAAGACATTATTTACTGATTCTTTTGATGCGTTGAGACTACTTCCACACAGTATCTTCAGGATGGAAAGAACAAACTTCCTTTTCTGATTATACTATTATTACAAAAACAGGACAGGTATATGAGGTGACTCTCAGTGCTATCTGAGAACTGAGGCAAACATTTTAACCCATATTCTATCCATTCATACATGACACTGACCAAAGGCAATTTGGAGCTCCTTTCAAGCAGTTTGCATCAGAAACCCATTCATGGCATGATCGCCTTTGCTGTAATACAAAAAGGACCCAACCAGTGAACAGCTGGAGTTCAACCAGAAGAGGAGGATATTTTATACATGGATGGCATTGCTCTAATCTTTTAAAAATGTATTTTAAAAGCAGCATTATTATTGATTCATATATTTATACTCAATTTTCCACTGTTCTTAGTACTTAACGTGTGTACCCATGTGGATAATCTAAAACACTGAGAATTCCAATAACATTTATATTAAATCTAGATTTAAATCTGACACATAATATAATTTTTCAGGGGATGTCAAAATGTGCCCATCTATTTTTGTTTTATTCTGATAACCTTTAAAATCTGATTCTGTGGCCATGAATATGTACATTTGTGAATGGGAAAAATGTCCTGGAAATATGCTTCTGATTGTGGACTATACTATAGCATTAAATATATATTGTTAAATAATGACACAGAAAAAAATGAGTCAAGATTTTGATGGATTTGACAGAAAAAAAAAACAACACAGCACGTTCATATGTGGTCACCAAAGAACATCCTCAAGAGAAAATCATGCATAAATGATTTCCATAAATAAATATTATTAAGTATTATATAAGTTAAATTGCCATGAAGTGATGGGACCGGATGCATGATCTTAGTTTTCTGAATGTTGAAAGAAAGTGAAAGTGAAGCCACTCAGTCGTGTCCGACTCTTTGCGACCCAATGGTCTGCTTCCGACCAGACTCCTCCGTCCATGGGATTTTCCAGGCAAGAATACTGCAGTGGGTTGCCATTTCCTTCTCAAGGGGATCTTCCCAACCCAGGGATTAAACCCGGATCTCCCATATTGTAGGCAGATGCTTTACAGTCTGAGCCACCAGGGTAATTGAGCTTTAAGCCAATTTTGTCACTCTCCTCTTTCACCTTCATCAAGAGACTGTAGCTCCTCTTCACCTTCTGCCGTAAGGGTGGTGGCATCTGCATATCTGAGGTTATTGACATTTCTCCGGGCAATCTTGATTCCAGCTTGTGCTTCTTCCAGCCCAGCGTTTCTCATGATGTACTCTGCATGTAAGTTAAATAAACAGGGTGACAATATAGACCATTGACATACTCCTTTTCCTACTTGGAACCACTCTGTTGTTTCATGTACAGTTCTAACTGTTGCTTCCTGACCTTCATACAGGTTTCTCAAGAGCCAGGTCAGGTGGTCTGGTATTCCCATCTCTTTCAGAATTTTCCACAGTTCATTGTGATCCAACAGTCAAAGGCTTTGGTATTGTCAATAAAGAAGAAATAGATGTTTTTCTGGAACTCTCTTGCTTTTTTGATAATCCAACTGATGCGGGCAATTTGTTCTCAGGTTCCTCAGCCTTTTCTAAAACCAGCTTGAACATCTGGAAGTTCATGGTTCACATATTGCTGAAGCCTGGTTTGGAAAATTTTGAGCATTACTTTACCAGCATGTGAGATGAGTTCAATTGTGTGGTAGTTTGAGCATTCTTTGGCATTGCCTTTCTTTGGGATAGGAATGAAAACTGACCTTTTCCAGTCCGGTGGCCACTGCTGAGTTTTCCAAATGTGCTGGCATACTGAGTGTAGCACTTTCACAGCATCATCTTTTAGGATTTGGAATAGCTCAACTGGAATTCCATCACCTCCACTAGCTTTGTTTGTAGTGATGCTTCCTAAGGCCCACTTGACTTCACATTCCAGGATGTCTGGCTCTAGGTGAGTGATCATACCATCATGGTTATCTGGGTCATGAAGATCTTTTTTTGTACAGTTCTTCTGTGTATTCTTGCCACCTCTTCTTAATATTGTCTGCTTCTGTTAGGTCCATACCATTTATGTCCTTTATCGAGCCCAACTTTGCATGAAATGTTCCCTTGGTATCTCTAATTTTCTTGAAGAGAACTCTAGTCTTTCCCATTCTATTGTTTTCCACTATTTCTTTGCATTGATCACTGAGGAAGGCTTTCTTATCTCTCCAAGCTATTCTTTGGAACTCTGCTTTCAAATGGGTATATCTTTTCTACTCTCCTTTGCTTTTTGCTCCTCTTCTTTTCACAGCTATTTGTAAGGCCTCCTCAGAGAGCCATTTTGCTTTTTTGCATTTCTTTTTCTTGGGGATGGTCTTGATCCCTGTCTCCTGTACGATGTCACGAACCTCCGTCCATAGTTCATCAGGCACTCTGTCTATCAGATCTAGTCCCTTGAATCTATTTCTCACTTCCACTGTATAATTGTAAGGAGTTTGATTTAGGTCATACCTGAAGAGTCTAGTGGTTTTCCCTACTTTCTTCAATTTAAGTCTCAATTTGGCAATAAGGAGTTCATGATCGAAGCCACAGTCAGCCCCCAGTCTTGTTTTTGCTGACTGTATAGAGCATCTCTATCTTTGGCTGCAAAGAATATAATCAATCTGATTTAGGTGTTGGCCATCTGGTGATGTCCATGGGTAGAGTCTTTCTTGACTTGTTGGAAGATGGTGTTTGCTATGACCAGTGCATTCTCTTGGCAAAACTCTGTTAGCCTTTGCCCTGTTTCATTCTGTACTCCAAGGCCAAATTTGCCTGTTACTCCAGATGTTTCTTGACTTCCTACTTTTGCATTCCAGTCTTCTTCCATTCCATCTTTTTTGGGTGTTAGTTCTAAAAGGTCTTGTAGGTCTTCATAGAACTGTTCAACTTCAGCTTCTTCAGCATTACTGGCCGGGGAAAAACTTGGATTACCATGATATTGAATGGTTTTCTTGGAAACGAACAGAGATCATTCTGTCGTTTTTGAGATTGCATCCAAGTACTGCATTTTGGACTCTTTTGTTGACTATGATGGCTACTCCATTTCTTAAAGGGATTCTTGCCCACATAGTAGGTATAATGCTCATCTGAGTTAAATTCACCCATTCCAATCCGTTTTAGTTTGCTAATTCCTAAAATGTCAATGTTCACTCTTGTCATCTCCTGTTTGACCACTTCCAATTTGCCTTGATTCATGGACCTAACATTCCATGTTCCTATACAATATTGTTCTTTACAGTGTAGGACTTTACTTCCATCAAAGTCACATCCACAATTGTGTGTTGTTTTTGCTTTGGCTCTGTCTCTTCATTCTTTCTGGAGTTATTTCTCTACTGATTTCCAGTAGCATATTAGGCACCTCCTGACCTGGGGAGTTCATCTTTCAGTGTCTTTTTGCCTTTTCATACTGTTCATGGAGTTCTCAAGGCAAGAATACTGATTGGTTTGCCATTCCCTTCTCCAGTGGACGACATTTTTTTCTCTGGTGATGGCATCTGGTCCCATCACTTCTTGGCAAATAGATGGGGAAACAGTGGAAACAGTGGCTGACTTTATTTTGGGAGCTCCAAAATCACTGCAAATGGTGACTGCAGCCATGAAATTAAAAAACGCTTACTCCTTGGAAGGAAAGTTATGACCAACCTAGACAGCATATTAAAAAGCAGAGATGTTACTTTGCCACCAAAGGTCTGTCTAGTCAAGGCTATGGTTTATCCAGTAGTCATGTATAGATGTGACAGTTGGACCATAAAGAAAGCTGAACACTGAAGAAGTGATGCTTTTGAACTGTGATGTTGGAGAAGACTCTTGAGAGTCCCTTGGACTGCAAGGAGATCCAACCAGTCCATCCTAAAGGAGATCAGTCCCGAGTGTTCATTGGAAGGACTAATGTTGAAGCTGAAACTCCAATACTTTGGCCACCTGATGCAAAGAGCTGACTCGTTGGAAAAGACGCTGATGCTGGGAAAGATTGAGGGCAGGAGGAGAAGGGGACAACAGACAATGAGAAGGTTAGACGGCATCACCCATGCAATGGACATGAGTGGGTAAATTCTGGTAGTTGGTAATGGTTGGGAGACCTGGCATGCTGCGGTTCATGGGGTCTCAAAGAGTCAAACATGACCAAGTGACTGAACTGAACTGAATAAGTTAAATTATATAACTGTGGTGTTAGAGAAGACTCTTGAGAGTCCCTTGGACTGCAAGGAGAACCAACCAGTCCATCCTAAAGCAAATCAGTCCTGAATTCAGCATCAGGACTGATGCTGAAGCTGAAGCTCCAATACTTTGGCCACCTGGTGCATAGAACTGATTTACTGGAAAAGACCCTGATTCTAGGAAAGAGTGAAGGTAGGAGGAGAAGGGGATTACAGAGGATGAGATGGTTGGATGACATCACTGGCTCAATTGACATGAGTTTGAGTAAGCTCCGGGAGTTGGTGATGGAAAGGGAAGCCTGGCGTGCTGTAGTCCATGGAGTTGCAAAGCGTTGGACATGACTGAGCGACTGAACTGAAGTTAAATTATAAAGTCTATTTTGTGCCTCAAAATTCTGTTCATCCTTTATACACTTAATGAGAATAATGTTCATACATTGCTAACATTAATTCAATGGGATTTCCCAGGCAGGAATACTGGAGTGGATTGCCATTTCCTCCTCTAGGTGATCTGCCTAACCTAGGGATCTAACCTAGGTCTCCTACTTGACAGACTAATTCTTTACCACTGAGCCATCTGGAAAGTTATATATTTAAAGTATAAACCATGATGATTTGACATAAATATATATATATTTAAATGATAAATACAGTCAAACTAATTAACAAATCTTGCATAATTTTTGTGTGCTGAGAGCACCTGAAATCTACACTCTCACCTTGCCTCTCTCTTAGAGCAGTACGTGCTCTGTGAAAATACTGCCATTGATTGTACTGTCTGGTACTGAATACTCTGATTCTGCTGGAGAGTAAGTTGTGTTTCTTAGCCAATATCGTGCTGTATATTGCCTTTAAATCTACTGTACTATTACATCCTTAAATTTGACTGTTACATAGGAGTATCAGTTGATTCAACAACTTTGAAAATATATATGACACTTCCTACTAAAACTAAACATATATCAACTATTTACCCAGAAATTATATTCCTACGTAAATTCTAAGGATAAGTGACTATACATGCCCACCAAAAACCATGACTAGAATACACATGTAGCAGCTTAACCACAATATCCCCAAACTGAAACTAACTCAAATGTCTATCATCCTAACAGATAAACCAATTGTAATATATTAAAACAGCCACTATGGAGAACAGTGTGGCGATTCCTTAAAAAACTGGAAATAGAACTGCCTTATGATCCAGCAATCCCACTGCTGGGCATACACACTGAGGAAACCAGAAGGGAAAGAGACACGTGTACCCCAGTGTTCATCGCAGCACTGTTTATAATAGCCAGGACATGGAAGCAACCTAGATGTCCATCAGCAGATGAATGGATAAGAAAGCAGTGGTACATATACACAATGGAGTATTACTCAGCCATTAAAAAGAATACATTTGAATCAGTTCTAATGAGGTGGATGAAACTGGAGCCTATTATACAGAGTGAAGTAAGCCAGAAGGAAAAACACCAATACAGTATACTAACGCATATATATGGAATTTAGAAAGATGGTAACAATAACCCTGTGTACGAGACAGCAAAAGAGACACTGATGTATAGAACAGTCTTATGGACTCTGTGGGAGAGGGAGAGGGTGGGAAGATTTGGGAGAATGACATTTAAACATGTAAAATATCATGTAAGAAACGAGTTGCCAGTCCAGGTTCGATGCACGATACTGGATGCTTGGGGCTAGTGCACTGGGACGAACCAGATGGATGGTATGGGGAGGGAGGAGGGAGGAGGGTTCAGGATGGGGAACACATGTATACCTGTGGCGGATTCATTTTGATATTTGGCAAAACTAATACAATTATGTAAAGTTTTAAAATAAAATAAAATAAAAATAAATAAATAAATAAAGGAATATTCAGTTCAGTTCAGTCTAGTCGCTCAGTCGTGTCCGACTCTTTGCGACCCCATGAATCGCAGCACACCAGGCCTCCCTGTCCATCACCAACTCCCAGAGTTCACTCAGACACATCCATTGAGTCAGTAATGCCATCCAGCCATCTCATCCTCTGTCGTCCCCTTCTCCTCCTACCCCCAATCCCTCTCAGCATCAGAGTCTTTTCCAATGAGTGAACTCTTCGCATAAGGTGGCCAAAGTACTGGAGTTTCAGCTTTAGCATCATTCCTTCCAAAGAAATCCCAGGGCTGATCTCCTTCAGAATGGACTGGTTGGATCTCCTTGCAGTCCAACGGACTCTCAAGAGTCTTCTCCAACACCACACTTCAAAAGCATCAATTTTTCGGTGCTCAGCCTTCTTCACAGTCCAACTCTCACATCCATACATGACCACAGGAAAAACCATAGCCTCGACTAGACGGACCTTTGTTGGCAAAGTAATGTCTCTGCTTTTGAATATGCTATCTAGGTTGGTCATAACTTTCCTTCCAAAGAGTAAGTGTCTTTTAATTTCATGGCTGCAGGCACCATCTGCAGTGATTTTGGAGCCCAAAAAAATAAAGTCTGACACCGTTTCCACCGTTTCCCCATCTATTTCCCATGAAGTGATGGGACCAGATGCCATGATCTTCGTTTTCTGAATGCTGAGCTTTAAGTCAACTTTTTCACTTTCCTCTTTCACTTTCATCAAGAGGCTTTTTAGTTCCTCTTCACTTTCTGCCATAAGGGTGGTGTCATCTGCATATCTGAGGTTATTGATATTTCTCCTGACAATCCTGATTCCAGCCTGTGCATAAAATGAATTAACTACAGATAAACTAATTTACATGGGAAATCTCCATATTTTCATTTTTACTGTGAATCTAAAGTTGGTTTAAAAATAAAGTCTTAAATTGAAAAAGGAAACAAAAACAAAGAGAAAACATAATGAATCTCAGAAACATTAATTTGAACTAAAAAAGAGAGATACAAATGAACACCTATAGTATAAACCTATTTATATGAAGTTCATGAAAAAACAAGAATAATTTGTATGCTAAAAAAATCAGACTGGTTGTTATTAGTTTTTGGTAGGGAGTTTGTGAAACGACGCTAGAAAAACTTCTGGAGTGATGGATAGGTTTCCTGTTAACTGCATGGTTGTTACACAGGAGTTTTTACACTTAAGGTTTGAGCACTCAAATAAAAGAGCATGTAACTATTTAGGACAGTCTGCACCAGGACTTCCCTGGTGGCTCAGATGGTAAAGCATCTGCCTACAACGTAGAGACCTGGGTTCAATCCCTGGGTCAGGAAGATCCTCTGGCAAAGGGAATGGCAACCCACTCCAGTACTCTTGCCTGGAAAATCCCATGGTAGGCTACAGTCCATGGGGTCACAAAGAGTTGGACACAACTGAGTAACTAAACTTTCTTTCTTTCTGTATTAGGTATTCATAAAAGAACTGGTAATACCCTGGTAAACAAGATAACAATAGCACATCTATTTTTCTTGATTTTTTAAAGATATACCAGGAGTTATATAATGGATTTTTTTTTTTGGAAGGGGGGGCGGCGCGGCGGAAGCGGAATATAGTGCTTTGAGCTTCCTGGGTGGCTCAGCAGTAGAGTCCACCTGCCAAGCAGGAGATGTAGATTTGATCCCTGTGCTGGGAAGATCCCCTGGAGAAGGACATGGCAACCCACTCCAGTATTCTTGCCTGGAGAATCCCATGGACAGAAGAGCCTGGCAGGCTACAGTGTGTGGGGTCGAAAAAGAGTCAGATATGACAGTGACTAAATTCATGGGGTCGCAAAGAGTCGGACACGACTGAGCAACTGAAATAAACTGAACTGAACTGAAACAACAACACAGTTGCTTTACAATGTTGTTAGTTTCTGCTGTACAGCAAAGTTAATCATCTATACATACACATATCCCATCCTTTTTGGATTTATTCACCATTTAAGTCACCACAGTTTCTCTTCTCTATACCTGGCACAACAGCAGGAACACAGTATGTCATCACTAAATGTTTTAGAATAATGCCCTCATGAGTTTATAAAAAAAAAAGAACTATTTACCACTACAGTCAGTAAGTACAACTTAGATTTATCTCCCCTTCATAGAGTTTCTTAAATACAATTACCAGGCTTTGTTCACTACCACAAATAACAGCCTATGACATGTATGATGTCTTCTAAATGGAAAAAGTAAGAGGATTTAATAATACCACACTGTCCCTATGAAGTTATACTCAAGAGAGATCAAGTTTAACCTATAGAGAAAACAGTTAAAAAGAGAAGTCTACGTTGAAAATCATGAAATTACATACTTTATAATGGGAATTTTGATCAAATATTCCCAAGATCCAAAATAAGCAAATCAGAGATATTTTGCACAGAGCCAAGGAAGACATTCGGAGAAGGCAATGGCAACCCACTCCAGTACTCTTGCCTGGAAAATCCCATGGACGGAGGAGCCTGGTAGGCTGCAGTCCATGGGGTCGCTAAGAGTCAGACACGACTGAGCGACTTCACTTTCACTTTTCACTTTCATGCATTGGAGAAGGAAGTGGCAACCCACTCCAGTGTTCTTGCCTGGAGAATCCCAGGGACGGGGGAGCCTGGTGGGCTGCCATCTATGGGGTCGCACAGAGTTAGACACGACTGAAGTGACTTAGCAGCAGCAGCAAGGAAGACATTCTTTATTGATAGGATGATGAAACACACAGGCTCTTAAGAAAGGATATGATATTTCCAACTCTAGAGTGATAGAGGGAATCAGTTCAGTTCAGTTCAGTCACTCAATCGTGTCCGACTCTTTGTGACCCTATGAACCGGAACACGCCAGGTCTTCCTGTCCATCTCCAACTCCCGGAGTCCACCCAACTTTTCACAGTATGAAAAGACAGGGGGAATAAAATATATGTATATCTAGGTTAGCTGCTTTTAACTAGAATCAATGGCTCTGTCAAGGTATCTTTTATTGCCAACAATTTCAGAAATAATTACTTGTCTCTAAGTAACACAATGATTATCTTAATTTGATGTCAGCCACGGCAAAAATTGTGAATGGATAATTAGGAAAAATATTCTGAAAACTACTACTTAATTCATATAAGACACATATCTCAATGAAACTGAAAAGAAAAAGAATACAAGAAAGATTAATGATAATAAAAAGCATTACCTCAAGTGTGAGTCTCATGTTATCGCATTCCTAACATTGCTCACATCATACCTTCAAGGAATTGATTTGTTCTTAATGCCAAGGAAAGCAACAAAAAGGAACTAAATCCTATTGACAAGTTAGTTATTTAGTAAATATTTTAGTAGCATAAATCCAATCACTTGAAAATGTATTTATGAATTGATCAATAAACTCAGAGATAATTTCTGACCAATGACATATAAAATATATCAAAAAACCATCTGATCTCCTAACTTTTGCTTTGAAGGTAAAATATAACCTGACTCTGGATAAAAAGATACAATTTGAATTCCCAGAGCTCCTGGAACCTAAAACTATCCTTTTAATACTCTAGCCTCTAAAAGAGGTTAATATTTTTTAGAGCAGATAGATCATTTTATTGATCCTGGACTTTGCTTCCAGACAAGGAACAAATCTTATGGAAGAAAAGGGAAAGAGGAAATAAGAAATATTGACAAATCATGAATCCTGGAAAGAGTAATATAAATTACATATTATTAATAAAAACGTGGCAATGCAGGAGGAAAAAAAGGAAGAAAGAAGGAAGGAAAAAGGGAATTACTCAATTTAGCTTTGTTGTTGTTTAGTCACTAAGCCATGTCTGACTCTTTTGTAACTCCAAGGACTGTAGCCTGCTAGGCTCCTCTGTCCATGGGATTTCTCAGGCAAGAATCCTGGAATGGGTTGCCATTTCCTTCCTCAGGGGATCTTCCCGACCCAAGGATTGAATCTGCGTCTCCCACATTGGCAGGTGGATTCTTTACCACTGAGCCACCAGGGAAGTCCTAATTTAGCCTTAGCCAATAGAAACAAACCAAGACTTTGAGGGAAACAGGATGTTCTATTGATGTGCCCAGAAATATTAATATGAACTAGAATCAATATAGCAATATAGAAATTAATAAAAAGAATTGTAAAAAAAAAGGTTAGGTGTGGCTAAAGGCTGAGTTTGAAAGAGAAGATGTGGTGGTCATACTCAGTTGTGTTCGACTCTTTGCAACCCCGTGGTCTGTAGCCTGCCAGGATCCCTGTCGATGGGATGTTCCAGGCAAGAATACTGGAATGGGTTGCCATTTCCTTCTCCAGGGAATCTCCACCCAGGAATTGAACCTGCGTCTCCTATATCGGCAGGCAGATTCTTTACCACTGAGCCACCAGGGAAACCCAAAAGAGAAGATGGTGTCGTTTAAATTGTATACTGAGCCCTACCACTTCATTTATTTTTTGATAGGTAAGACATGCATTTATTTAGACAGAAACACACTCCACAGACAGAGTGTGGGCCCCTACCACTGCATATTAACCAGATGAAGCTTAAAGTTTTCTTGAAATTAGCAGCATAAAAAAAATGCAGGAAATTTTTCTCAAAGAACGATGGCTATGAAAATTATTCACTTTATAAAGGGAACGAATCATGTATAATATTTGTTATTCATTTACACCTGTTTAAAAACAGCTATATATAATATCACCTTAGTATTATGATGCATTTTTGTTAAAAAAAAATAGGTGTTCAAATTACATGTGTGTTACTGCTATTTTCAATACAGTGATAGTGATATTTGATAAGTTTATCACTCAGGATAATCACAGAAGCTATTTAGGAAACATATACAGAGAATAACTGCGTAAGTTATGATACCAGACTAGCAATAATCTGTAATTTACCTTTGAAGTCAAAATATCTTATTCCACAAATAGGCAAAAGCCAAGATTCTTGAACTAAAACAGAAACATGAAAAGATCAAGTTGGAAGATATTAAATGTTTACATTTAAATATAGACTTAAACTTATCTAAGAGTTTGCACTATGAAAGTTTAACAATTCAATCAAAAGAAGTTAAAACAAGTAAACAAGTGAGTACTCTTAGGATTTGGTTTCAATAATATACCTAATATTTGGAATACTAGGTAACATTCCACAATACAATTTTGCTAAAGTTCTACTGAAATTGTATCAGGTCACTGGCTAGGATAGAAGAGAAGTATTACTGTGAAGTGTCAGAACCTGAACTCAGGAGTCACAGGAATAGGGTATGAATTGTGATTCCACCACACACCAACTGTAAGAACTTGGGAAATTTCTTTATCTGTAGATGCCTTGATTTCTACATCTCCAAAACAGAAGTTAATAAACTTCCATAACAGGTTATAGTAAGGATTAAAGGAAATAATACAAACAGAGCATTTATCAACCTGCTGGATACACTGTATGTGACTTCACTAGAGGGTTACTTTTGTTAAAGTAATAAAAAATTAAAATGATTAATATTATGTATACTGTGAACTTTTCCCAATTACTATTTTTTTAGGAAAAGTCAATAAATAGGTCTAGGAGTGAGGCATACATATTAAAATTAGATCAGAGGAGAGAAAGCACTTCTGAGTTTTACTACTAGAGGCTTTCTAAGTTGATTGATAGGGGCAAAAATGATTATTGTACTCAGGAAAGTTGGAATTATCAATGCACTAAGGTAATAATGTTTATGTGTATATCACAGGATAAGTTTTTACAATGAATTAAATTCACATTTAATGTGATAAAATAAAAACCCACCCTGATTCAAATTAGATTCTGTCTTACATATCAAAGATAGATACAACTTGATTTCCCACCTCGATGAATCATCAAAGGCAAACTTAATTTAGTTGTTTAAAAGCAATCATTAACAATCATATTTTCCAAGGACTAAAGTTATACTTTTCTCATTTCTGACTCCCAGACAGTTTTTAAAATAAAAAGAGAAATCTGTTACATTTAATCTAAACACAGCCAAGCACATACCTTGTTTCCTAAAGAGGTGTGTATTAAGCCCATGGAACCTCTCCATTAGCCATTAAAGTCCTTCCTGGAGTAATACAGCATCTAATGAGTATACCACCTGGAGGATTCTGTTTGTTATTCTACAGTGAGGTAAAAACAGCTCATTTAAGAGATTCATCTTGAGAGTCCGTTGGACTGCAAGGAGATCCAACCAGTCCATTCTAAAGGAGATCGGTCCTGGGTGTTCTTTGGAAGGAATGATGCTAAAGCTGAAACTCCAGTACTTTGGCCACCTCATGCGAAGGGTTGACTCATTGGAAAAGACTCTGATGCTGGGAGGGATTGGGAGCAGGAGGAGAAGGGGACGACAGAGGATGAGATGGCCGGATGGCATCACCGACTTGATGGACATGAGTTTGAGTGAACTCTGGGAGTTGGTGATGGACAGGGAGGCCTGGCATGCTGCAATTCATGTCGCAAAGAGTCAGACACGACTGAGCGACTGAACTGAAGTGAACTGAACTGAACTGATAGAGCTTTATGACATGAATTCTGGTCAGGAGAGAAACTGCACATCACTGCTATGGCTTGTCTGGTTGTGCTATACCAGATGATGAATTCATTGTCATACATATTCAAGTTCAGGCCAGAGAACAGTGAACCCAGCTAGTTGGTATCATAATGGTATCCAACTAGCTACAATAAGACAGAGTCTTTGTGAATGAGTCTTTCCTTTGGTTTCCAACTCTTGCTTTAAACATTAAGATAATGTTATGGTATTTTAAATAACTGAAACTCTCAAAGATCTAACCAAATATACATTGTTCTTTGTTCTTTTAAAGAGAGACTATCTGTAAGAAGGAGAAAGCTTTTGGTAATTTTGCAATAATTTATCCTCATTGATTTCTACACTCTATTCAAATTTCATGTTACATTTACTCATATACAGAGATTACATTTACTCATACACAGAGACAGACATACACACACAAACCTATAGCTAACAGACTTGATATACATAGAGAGTTATATATTTATATATATCTACAAATATAAATTTATTTATACATATTTAATTTACATATATTTTGTAATGAAACTAGGATATTCATAAATATCTGTTTCTTAAAAAATGATGTGTACTAATTTACATGCTATTTAGCATAGTATATACTATACATTTAATGCATTTAAAGCAAAAACATTTTTAAAACTTCTTAAGTTTATTTTGGGACTTCCCAGATGGCTCAGTGGTAAAGAATCTGCCTGCCAGTGCAGGAGATGTGGGTTCAATCACTGGGTCAGGAAGATCTCCTGGAGCAGGAAATGGCAACTCGCTGCAGTATGGCTGAATGGCTTTAAAGCAACTCTTTATATATTAAATGCAGTTACCAACATGTCCATGATATGCAAAGGAAAAAGAAAAAGAATTAAGTAAGGTGAGCACAATTATGTTCAAACAAAAGCCCAAACACATTGGATTGGAACAAAGAAATTCCAAGTGCACGGGTAAAATGCAGTAAGTCCCTGACAAGCCACATATGAATATGCACTTTCCATGAATGAAAGGTAAAACAGATTTAATGGAAATGTTTATAAATGGAGTGTGTAGGGAGATTGTTTATACTTTCTTCTCTAAGGAAATCTGTGAGAGTAGTTTATAAATATTTCCTCAAGGCAAAAACACAAGTAGTTTTCTTTCTGTGTAAGACATAAAAAAAATATGAATCTTTCTTTGCCACAAAGTAATGAAAACACTTTAACTTTAGATAATGGTTAAGGAAAAAGTTTAAATCTAAGCATATGAAAAAGGAATGAAAATAACCCAGGTGCTGGATTTCACGATCAAGCCATGGACTCAAATGTAGGTCTTAAGGACAATGCCAGAATTCTTTATCATTAGCCCATTTTATAGGAGAGACTGTGTGTGATACTCCCTTAGATTTGTCTCTGGCATGCTGCGATTCATGGGGTTGCAAAGTTGGACACGACTGAGAGACTGAACTTGACTGAACTTGCCTTCATTGTGGGTTTTTTTTTTTTTGTAGGCAGACATTGCAGTAAAATATATAGACTAAATATAAGCTTATTATACAACCGATAACCCATTCTAGGTTAATTTACTCTTTTTTTTCCCCCTTCTCCACCTCAACCTTCCATTTCATGAAGCATCCCCATCCTAATGATCAATAACCAATTGCCAATCCAAATCACCATGTCAAAATGTCCCCCTGCATACCAAGCTAGTCTTGCCCTTTGGCAAATACCAAACCAAATGGATTGCCAAACTACATCAGGGTAGTTTGATCAATAATATCAGAGGCAAATTTATCTATACTGAATATACCTGGATTTCCCAATAAGATTGTGTGCCTATATAGACAACTATATTTGATACATCTTTGATCTACCACAAACATCTTATTGTGTCTAATTACTAATGCCAAATCAATGGTTAAGAAATCACAATGAGAGGAATTGTCTTTATCTTCAACTTGTTTAAATATGTAATACATTTAATTGGGATTTTTCCTGCCTCAGATTTAACTGAGAAACCCAATCAGTAGCTATCACAATGCATTCTGTGGGTTCACAAATTTCCATATACAGTATTTATATAGATGATGAAAAGGAGCATGGTCTATTACTCTTGGCCCCCTGAGATACAAAACGATTTAAACAGAGGTCGAAGGTTCAGAAGCAGGATTTTAGAGAAAACTGCTTATAAAGTTTTTCCAGAAAAAAAGCTATTGCTGTGCTGTTATCTTTGCCCCACCCATGCAGAGGAAAGGTTGAGGAGTGCAACCTCTCAGCAGCAGAAAGACACATCTGACTCATATCTAAGAAAGGTAAAATTTTACTAAGGTCTAAGCTGTGCCAAAGAGACGGGCAAATGAGAAGAGTAAAGGAGGGAAAAGGAGGGGAGGAGTCACCTTGGATAGGCTAAACTGGAGTGAAAGGAGAAAGGCTTTTCATCTCAAAGAGATTGGACTTGCATCACAGGGTACGCATTGCTGGGGATAGATCTACAAAGGAAACACCTGCAACAGAGATGCCAGTTAAGGGAACTGCAGGGGACAGCATCTGGCAGGGAATCCTTAAAGATCTCAAGAGAGCAGTCGTGAGAGAAAAGCTTTTCTGTGAAACTGGTCTACTCACAGACCACAACTTTAAACACATCTGCCAAGGTTGGGTATTGACGAAATTGAGGCCAATGAGACCTGTACTCTGCTTACTAATTCTCTCCCCTCCACAAAACACCTCGACTCTGGTAGAGCTCATATAACTGCCAGATAGAAAGCGATAGTAAGAGATTCTAAGAAAGACAGGTTTAACTGTTAATAAATCAAGTTCAAAGTGTGGGTTAATCCCTTAGTCTATATGCTAATTACTGAACCTACATTGTTGGTGACTCAGCATGTCAGTAGGGTAGCTGAGATGCTATAGGCCTGCTGGAGATTATCTCTAGGAACAGATTAAAATTATTCCTCATTGAATAAAATACAAAGAGGAGCAGTGGGAGAAAAACACTATCTTTTGTTTACATCATTAGAAACATTTTTAACATACACCTTAGAAATACATTAGGCTTTAATGTGAACCGTGAACTACCAGATGTTCAAGCTGGTTTTAGAAAAGGCAAAGGAACCAAAGATCAAATTGCCAATATCCACCGGATCATGGAAAAAGCAAGGGACTTCCAGAAAAACATCTATTTCTTCTTTATTGACTATGCCAAAGCCTTTGACTGTGTGGATAACAATAAACTGTGGATAATTCTGAAAGACATGGGACTACCAGACCACCTGACCTGCCTCTTGAGAAATCTGTATGCAGGTCAGGAAGCAACAGTTAGAACTGGACATGGAACAACAGACTGTTTCCAAATAGGAAAAGGAGTACATCAAGGCGTATATTGTCACCCTGCTTATTTAACTTATATGCAGAGTACATCATGAGAAATGCTGGGCTGGATGAAGCACAAGCTGGAATAAAGATTTCCAGGAGAAATATCAATAACCTTAGATATACAGATGACACCACCCTTATGGCAGAAAGTGAAGAAGAATAAAGAGCCTCTTGATGAAAGTCAGAGTGAAAAAGTTGGCTTAAAGTTCAACATTCAGAAAACTAAGATCATGGCATCCGGTCCCATTAGTTCAGTTCAGTTCAGTCGCTTAGTCGTATCCGACTCTTTGAGACCCCATGAATCGCAGCATGCCAGGCCTCCCTGTCCATCACTAACTCCCGGACTTCACTCAGACTCACGTCCATTGAGTCAGTAATGCCATCCAGCCATCTCATCCTCTGGTGTCCCCTTCTCCTTCTGCCCCCAATCCCTGCCAGCATCAGAGTCTTTTCCAATGAGTCAATTCTTTGCATGAGGTGGCCAAAGTACTGGAGTTTCAGCTTCAGCATCATTCCTTCCAAAGAAATCCCAGGGCTGATCTCCTTTAGAATGGACTGGTTGGATCTCCCTGCAGTCCAAGGGACTCTCAAGAGTCTTCTCCAACACCACACTTCAAAAGCATCAATTCTTTGGTGCTCAGCTTTCTTCACAGTCCAACTCTCACATCCATACATGACCACAGGAAAAACCATAGCCTTGACTAGATGGACCTTTGTTGGCAAAGTAATGTCTCTGCTTTTGAATATGCTATCTAGGTTGGTCATAACTTTCCTTCCAAGAAGTAAGCATCTTTTAATTTCATGGCTGCAGTCACCATCTGAAGTGATTTTGGAGCCCCAAAAATAAAGTCTGACACTGTTTCCACTGTTTTCCCATCTATTTCCCATGAAGTGATGGGACCAGATGCCATGATCTTTGTTTTCTGAATGTTGAGTTTTAAGCCAACTTTTTCACTCTCCTCTTTCACTTTCCGGCAAATAGATGGGGAAACGGTGGAAACAGTGGAAGACTTTACTTTTTGGGGCTCCAAAATCACTGCAGATGGTGATTGCAGCCATGAAATTAAAAGACGCTTAATTCCTTGCAAGGAAAGTTATGACCAACCTAGACAGCATATTAAAAAGCAGAGACATTACTTTGTCAACAAAGTTCCATCTAGTCAAGGCTATGGTTTTTCCTGTGGTCATGTATGGATGTGAGAGTTGGACTATAAGGAAACCTGAGTGCCAAAGAATTGATGCTTTTGAACTGTGGTGTTGGAGAAGACTCTTTAGAGTCCCTTGGACTGCAAGGAGATCCAACCTGTCCATCCTAAAGGAAATCAGTCCTGAGTGTTCATTGGAAGGACTGATGCTGAAGCTGAAACTCCAATACTTGGCCACCTGATGCAAAGAGCTGACTCATTTGAAAAGACCCTGAGCTGGGAAAGATTGAAGGCATGAGGAGAAGGGAACGACAGAGGATGAGATGGTTGCATGGCATCACCGACTCAATGGACATGAGTTTGGGTAAACTCCAGGAGTTGGTGATGAATAGGGAGGCCTGGCATGCTGCAGTCCATGGGGTCGCAAAGAATCAGACACAACTGAGAAACTGAACTGAACTGAACTGAATGATTTCCTACTTAAATTAATTTTATGTAGAGTCAGATTATAAAAAACTCAGTAAGTCATTCTTCTTGCAGCCTCCAGGAAAATTTGAACTATTTGTCCTTTACAAGGAAAGGGATGTGTAAAAAAGAAAATAAAAGCAGTGGTCCTGGAAATTTTTCCTTATGGGTTTTTCTGAGAGGTTGATCAGCTGATTTTACTAGGAGGGGGTCGAATGCCAAAGACAACAGGAGTTGCCATCTTAATACTTGAAGAATTAGAAAATATATTTAGAAAGAAGCTTGGTATGTCAAGAGGAATAGAAAGAATAGATTCCCAAAGAGGCTCTTAAAACAGTGTTGTTAAAATTCACATTCATTTGCTTAACATTAAAACCCAGCAATTAGCTAACAAACCTTGGTGACAGACTGCTATTAATTTTGTGCTGACTCCATACATGTAAATTAAACCATTACAAGTTCCCCACATGCTGCCTCTGACATTTGTTTTGTACAAGTAAGCCAGCAGTGGGAGGCATAAACTTTGCTCTTAATTCCCTTGGCAAGTGAGCTGCTGATCACTTTGTTAATTTTCTGGAAAGACATTCAAAAACTACTTTTTGAGGACAAAAAAAAGTTTAACACAATGACTTCAACTGCACGTGTCTTATGAATTAAAAGTTATAATATTACAAAAAGTTTTCACAATAGTATTTAGATCTGACTGGAGATACTTAGATAATTTTATATAATTAGAGTCTACAATAATATATTATAAAATAACATAAAATGATATTTATTTTCCCAGGAATAATCAAAATCATGTTTATTATAATTTTTAACCTTATTAAATCCTAAAAGTATATTAGAGAATTCTATCACTTACTTTTGATCATTTAAAAAATCTAAAAGAGAAATAGCTGGTTATTTTTAAATGAGGTAATACATGGGAAGAAATGAGAGAAGGCAATGGCAACCCACTCCAGTACTCTTGCCTGGAAAATCCCATGGACAGAGGAGCCTGGAAGGCTGCAGTCCATAGGGTCACTGAGAGTCGGACATGACTGAAGTGACTTAGCATAGCATGGGAAGAAAAGATCTTGTATTTAGAGAACTTTCTCATCAATGATCAAGTAAAATTCATAAATTCTCCACAAAAATCCCATGATTTTCTACTCATTTGTAGGTTCGAGGTTTCCAACAAAAGACTGAGTGTTCCAAACACTCAGCCTGCTTAAACAATCCTCTTAACCACAATTTCCACTAAAACTTCAAGGACCTGATAATAAGAACCTGATATATAAACATGGACAAGTGTTACCTATGATTCTGTATGGTCTTGAAATGCCTGATCCATAACAGTCGTTCTGTCCATATCCTTCCATACCTCCTCTATGCTATGCTATGCCAAGTCACTTCAGTCGTGTCCAACTCTGTGTGACCACATGGACGGCAGCCAACCAGGCTCCCCCATCCCTGGGATTCTCCAGGCAAGAACACTGGAGTGGGTTGCCATTTCCTTCCCCAATGCAGGAAAGTGAAAACTGAAAGTGAAGTCGCTCAGTCGTGTTTGACCCTCAGCGACCCCATGGACTGCAGCCCACCAGGCTCCTCCATCCATGGGATTTTCCAGGCAAGAGTACTGGAGTGGGGTGCCATTGCCTTCTCTGCCATACCTCCTCTAGTTTCCCATAAAGAAACTGTCCTGTGTATGATATGATATGTTAGGCTTATTTACCTTTACAATGGGCATCCGCCATGCTGTTTGCTTCAAAAGCCACTGTTCTGAAATACTAGGTGGCAGATACCTGTTACCAACCATGCATTCCACTCACATTTTCAAGATTTTTTAGTCAAGCACTGTTCTAGGTACTTTAGATATACCCATACGAAAATAGATAAAAATCCCTAAGACCTACACTGCCCACACCCTAGGCATACATACAGTCTTTACAGAAAATAAAAACATAAAAGGACTGAATTTCCAAAACCTGGCAAGTGTCTCAAACCAAATGGCATAACATCTCAAAATTAACCAAAAACTCAAACATTTTACTTCTTTTATAATGCCTGTACTTTAAATCATTGTCATTAGCATCAGAACTTAATTCCTCTGAGCTACTTAAGTACAGGATTTGTATTTTTCTATTCTATAGATTCCCTGCAAGCCTAGCAAAAGAGTGAGCCTGTTAGGTGTTCAGTAAATGTGGAACTGAATTAAGCAAAGTGATACTAAGAAAGGTAATTTTTTTACAAGTAAAGTATGAGATCATTTTGAGTATCTAATGAAGCCAAAAATAATTATATCATAGACTGTAGTTTAGTCAAGTCATTCATAGATAAAAAGTTTCCTAACAAAATCAGCCCTTAATTTAAATTTTTGTATTGAAAATGTGATGCTTAGAACATCAATGTTGGCCCCATCAATGTCCCACCCCAAACCTACTGAAGAATCAGAGTCTGCAGCTTTACAAAATCCCCAAGTAACTGAGATGAACATTAAAATTTGAGAAGTGCTAATTTATACCACTTTTTTAACCAAAACTACATGTTAAAGTCTACTGGTTTTGTTTTTAAAAATCAGGAGAAACAGAAGAAAAAGAGAAAAAAGAAAACCTATGTCTGACCACACTCCAAATCTATTAAACATGAGTATGAGTTCAAGACTGATCTTTTTATTTTTAGCTCTCCATGGAATTTTCAGGTACAGACAAGTTAAGAAGCATTGATTTAAACAATATATTGGCTCTGCAATGGAATTCTCTTATTGAAGTAAAAGAAACTGAGTTTTAAAGTTCAAATCAGAGCAAATAAATTTCTAACATATAAAAATTCAAGTTAAGACCTTGGTCAATAGTCTATTGATTTTAGGGTCAAATGGAGAAACATGTGAGTCTAAAGATGTTCTGAAACTCTGCTGCCTTCTAACAAAGCATCCTATTCCTGTCCTTCTCTGACACAAAATCGTCTTAATTGATAAGCATCAATAGGAACAGTGAAAATGAGCTTTAGAGCACAGATCTGTAGAACTATAGCAAACTCTCCTTACTGAGACTAAAGAGGAGCTAGCCTGTGTTATATTTAATCTTTAAAGACTGAAACACTCATTTCTCTTGGGGAAAATCAAAGAAATCAATCCTTCCATCATGTGAACTAAAATCTCATTTAGAGTTCAGCTTTTGCTAATAATTTGGCATAAGATATTCAGGCTTGTTTTCATAAACCATCATAACTACATAGCACATCATAAATAAGGAATAAATAAATGCTCTTCTAACTCATAGTAACTAAATCGATCTAATATTTTGTGTTAATTAATGCCATCAACAAAGTGTATTTCAAGGATGCCTTTTCTCAAAAGCTGTAGAATACAACCAATTGGGTACATCATATTTTTTGACAAGTGTTGTCAGAACAAAGTTAGGAAATGACTGGTTCACATTCAGTGTGAGATCAAAAAGAGACTAAAAGGAAAAACTTGGGTTCACAATAAACATAGTAGGGAACTGTAATACATGGAGTTCTATTTTTAATTCTGTCACAGATAAAAAGCAAAAAAAAAAAATTCTAAAAAGAGGGTAAATTAATTCAAATGATTCATTATCTCATTTTATCTGTGTATCAGCCCAACGAAATGACTATTATTACTCCACTTTCCAGAGGAAGAATATGAAGAAAAGGGAGGATAGATAAGTTTTCAAGGCCACTCTTTATACTATATTAAGTGGAATCTTCATAATCATTAGACTCTTGGTACCTTTGAAATCAGACAGACCTATATGAAAAGTTCTAACATAAAAGTGGTTATCAAGACTCTACTTTTAGACCAAAAAGGATAAAATTCCACAAGTCCAGTCTGAGGAACAGGTAGGAACATATCTAATAAAACTTAAAATGTCCCTGGGATCCACTTTCTGAAGCCAACAGCTTTGTGTTTGTCTCTATAAGAGTACTAGTCTGCCTCAGAGATATTCAGGTGTACTGGATCTTGCTAAGTATATTCAGGTATGTTGGATTTCATCAATGCTATCTAGGAATATCATCAGACTTACTTCACGTTCACTATATAAATAAGTTCAACTTCAGGGACTTTTTCATACTTTTTAATCAAAAGGAGGTCATCAAAGATAACTCAATAGTTTTTAAATAGATGACACAAAGAAGCTTTTGCTCTTTAAAGATGAACAAACCAGGTGACTTAAGGTATATCATATCTTTGCTCACTTCAAGAACAGGCCTGAACATACTTCTTGGTTCAATAACAGAATCAAAGCCTTATCTCAGCTGATTTCTTAACCTCTTATTTTTCAACAAATGCATCTGTATAAAGTGTAGTTATGTCCAAAGTGATATGCTTCAGTACTGGGAGTACAGGGCCACTGGCCACTCAAATTACAGAGTCCAGAATTCCCAACAGGGCCACTTATGGAGACTAGGAGTCAAGTGGAAGACCCAGAAGCTGTGTGATACACCCAGGATCAAGGTGCTTCTCCCACTAGTTACTTTTCATGATAAATATTTATTAATCTCCTGTTATAAGCCCTCAGGGGTCAGCAAACTACATCCTGCAGGACAAATCCAAGCCACAACTTATTGCTGCAGAGCCATGAGTCAAAAATAGTATTAACCCTTTTAAACATTTTAAATGTTAAAATGTTAAAACATAACATTTTAAAATGTTATAAAAAATCAAAAAAGAATATTTCATGAAATGTGAAAATTGCACAAAATTTCCTTTTCAGTATCCATAAACAGTATTATTGGAATATAACCAGCTTCATTCATTTCTGTATGGTCTATGGTTACTTTCGAGTTACAATGGCAGAAGTGAGTAAGTGTGACAGAGATTGTGTAAATGTGAAAAGTATCAAATATTTATTGTCTGGCACCTTAAGAAAAAGTGTGCCAACCACTGTGCTAGACACAGTAATGAAGAAGAGAAATACAATCTTTCAACTTAGCAAATATGGCAGTGATTCTGCTGCCTGCACTCCCTTTTGGCCTGAAAACAAAATGAATCTCTACAGGCTTCCATTTCTTTCTCTGTTTGTGGGGACAAGAAAAGAACTTGGCTCATAGGAAAAAGACCATTTAGCCTGGTGTCTTGCACACAGAAAGCATTCAATAAATCAATGTTTTTTTGTCCAGTTGGAAGTCCTAGCACTTTACCCTTCTCTGCCTACAAAAATCCTATTTTTCCTTCTAAGTCATGATAAAGTGCTTCCTTTGCATGCACTCTTCTATGACCTCTCAAATTTAAGTTACTCCCTCTGTTCCCAGAGCATCCTGTTTACCAGTGTGTTATAGTAAGATCCACAATCTTCCTTGTACTTTGGTTATTTATAAGTCCCTCCTTAGAAGCAGGGATCATTTTCTTATTAATTTTGTAAGCCCTATAACATTGAGCATAGATAAGTCATTGCATAGAGGAGACAGTCAATTAATATTTGCTGAACAAATAAAAAAATGAAACAATGCACAAGTAGACAACCATGTGGAGATGTCCAAATTGGTGCAGTGGTAAAGAACCTGCCTGCCAACGAAGGACATGCATGTTCAATCCCCAGGCCAGGAAGATCCCCTGGAGGAGGAAATGGCAACCCACTCCAGTATTCTTGCCTGAGAATTCCTGTAGACAGAGGAGCCTGGTGGGTTACAGTCCATGGGGTCACAAAGAGTCAGACATGAATGAGCAACTGAGCATGCGCGCGCACGCGTGCGTGCACACACACACACACACACACACACACACAAAATCCCTCCCCAATAATAGACAACTTAATAGACAAACTGGGGGTCTCACAGAAACTCATGGAAAGGCTAATACCAACCAACATAAAACATTAGACTCAAGGAATGGTATGGGGAGGGAGGTGGGAGGGGGGTTCAGGATGGGGAACACGTGTACACCCCTGGTGGATGCATGTTGATGTATGGCAAAACCAATACAATATTGTAAAGTAAAAAAAAATCATAGTAATAGACTCTGTCAGGTATACAATCTTGCTATATGTTCCTTACAAAGTCACAAATTCCATTCTAAGCTTTCTTTTCTAAATTATAAAATGTTGGAGCAATTGTCAGAGTTTGCGCCAGCATTAGGAAGGAAAAGGTAACTAGTAAAATTATTATTTCAATTAGAAACTTTGAAAATATTCCACTTTTCTGTGCTGCATACAGTCTTACTCCATCCTATATTACAAATCTAAGTGTTTTATTAACTGTGCTTCTCAAAAGTCAATTTGCTCTATTTTTAAACCCCACACACAAACATACACATACGCCCACACACACAGACATACATTTTTACAGCTAATAAAAGGGAAGAGAAACTCATGGGGAAAGCAACAAATGTGAATTACATCTCAATAAAGCTTTTAATAAAGTTAAAGGCAATAAAAACTGATTTTAAAAGTGGACCAAATCTCTTCTCATTGGTTATTTGCTTCAAGAGAACAATGCCTTGAAGAATCAGGAACCTATGTACCATGCTTATTTAAATTCTTGCTACCTGTTCAGTTCAGTTCAGTCGCTCAGTCGTGTCCGACTCTTTGCGACCCCGTGAATCACAGCACTCCAGGCCTCCCTGTCTATCACCGACTCCCAGAGTTCACCCAGACTCAAGTCCATCGAGTCAGTGATGCCATCCAGCCATCTCATCCTCTGTCGTCCCCTTCTCCTCCTGCCCCCAATCCCTCCCAGCATCAGAGTCTTTTCCAAAGAGTCAACTCTTCGAATGAGGTGGCCAAAGTACTAGAGTTTCAGCTTTAGCATCATTCCTTCCAAAGAAATCCCAGGGCTGATCTCCTTCAGAATGGACTAGTTGGATCTCCTTGCAGTCCAAGGGACTCTCAAGAGTCTTCTCCAACACCACAGTTCAAAAGCTACCTGTAGGTTTTTTAAATACATAATTTTATTTATTTATTTTTGGTTGTGATGGCTCTTGGGCTTCCCTTGTGGCTCAGCTGGTAAAGAATCTGACTGCAATGTGGGAGACCTGGGTTTGATCCCTGGGTTGGGAAGATCCCTGGGGAAAGGAAAGGCTACCCATTCTAGTATTCTGGCCTGGAGAATTCCATGGACTGTATAGTCCATGCGGTCACAGAGTCGGACATGACTGAGCTACTTTCACTTTCATGCAAGGTCTTTGCTGCTGTGGGGGCTTTTCTCTAGTTGTGGCAAGCAGGGGGCCACTCTCAGTTGCAGTGCATGGGCTTTTTACTGTGGTTGTTTCTCTTGCTGTGGAGCATGGGCTCTAGGGCACATGGGCTTCAGTAGTTGCAGCTCCAGTCTAGAGCACAGACTAAATAGTTGTGGCGCATGGGCTTAGTTGCTCCAGAGCATGTGGGATCTTCCTGGATTAGGGATCAAATTTGTGTCCTCTGCATTGGCAGGTGGACTCTTTACCGCTGATCCACCAGTGAAGCTCTACCTTAGGTTTGGATTATGGGAAACCTAAAAGATGGCTTTCTAAACAATGACAACAGATTTCACAACAATGAAAAGAAGAGATGTCACTAAAACGCAAAGGAAATTTATTTGAGATCTGGTCCTGGAACAGGTGACTTTGTCTGAGAAGGCAGGTTATTCTGCTGATTACTGCACCTCAGATAGCGAAGGCTGACCAGTTTGCTGCATGGCAGCCAAAGGAAGAACCCCCAAATATCCCAAAGATCTCAGTCAGGTTTATGACAAACATAATGTGCAAGATAGAGCTGAAGCCCCAGAGCAAAATTCCTTTTCATTATACTCCTCAATGACCATAAATTAGAGGTTTTTAAACGTTTGTGTTACCTATTTTCATTTCAACAATGTATTTGAAGACTTTATTGTAAGAATTTCCAATAGCATATTCAGAAGATACACAGAAAATTTCAACAAGATTCTGAAACTATATGCAAGAGACTATCTACCTATTATCACCTGTCTATGTATTATTTGTCATCTATTTGTCATCTGTTTATCTATCTGTGTGTGTGTTAGTTGCTCAGTTGTGTCTGACCCTTTGCGACCCACAAACTGTAGCCTGCCAGGGTCCTCTGTCCGTGGGATTTTCCAGGCGAGAATACTGGAGTGGGTTGCCATTTCCTCCTCCAAGGGATCTTCCTGACCCAGGCTAACCCGCATCTCCTGTGTTTCCTGCATTGTACAGATTCTTTACCCACTGAGCCAAAGGGGAAGTTTATCTATCTACCTATCTATAATAACTGTATAGCCTTATCTTTTCCTGAAACAGATTAATGTAGATATTATAGTAGTCAATAGCTTGTAGAGATTTAAGACTATTTGATAGAAACTACAGGAACCCTCCCCATCAAACTGCTCACTTGCACATATTTAAACTTGATATAAAATTTCAGGAAGTTATGCATCAGTCTAAAACCATTCTTGGACTCCAAATTAAAAAGGTTTACAAAACTTCTTTAATCATAGAATATAATTTTACACAATTCATACTCATTAAAATACCATTATAGATAATTTTGCACCCAAAAAAATACAAATTTCTCACAGTGCATCTTTAATAAGTTTAACATAAATCACAAGTTTCTCCTTCTCTATCATATACTCTATATTCCATGTGATGCTTCACTTCCTGCCTTCAGCTATATTCTTTCCTTCTAGGAACATTTCTGCTCCTCCAAGGGATGGGTAGCTGCAGGTTTTCAGATAAAACCTTTTATTTTAAAATATATATACACAGCCCAAAACAATACTATTAAAGCTCAGAAGTTCTCCCTAATGTTTAATTTGATTTTTCCTATGATGGTTACACCAGTTATCCCTGCTACATTTACATTATGAACAGATTACTCAGTCTGCAATCCTCTGACCTACATATTAGCAAATCCTCCTACTTACAATTTTCCATGAAAGCCTTATTCTTTAAGCATCTATTCTCCCCAATCTCTGGGCCTCTCTGGTAGCTTTTACCAAACATAAACTTAACATCAGACTTCTGGGAGTGGATTTTCAAACGGGGTAAATGGCTATACTGGACGGAGATCATTTCTCTTTCATAATATATGAAACATCTTTTTAAATAAAGTTTGAACTTTGTACTCAAATGTTACACATTACTAAGTCATATTTTTATATAGTAAAAACCATATGTTAGAACATTAGAGGAAATTTTTTAAATGTGTCTCATGAATTTCAACAGTGTTGAGTAATTTTACTTTTTTGTATATTCTCTTCCAGCTTTTTACATGCAGTGTTACTAGGTGTGAAAGAAAGAAAGTGAAGTGGCTCAGTCATGTCCGACTCTTTGCGACCCCATGGACTGTAGCCTGTCAAGCTCCTCTACCCATGGGATTTTCCAGGCCAGAATACTGGAGTGGGTTGCCATTTCCTTCTCCAACTAGGTGTAATTGATGTGAATATACCCATTTGTTTGCTGATCTTATATAGAGTAATGGTTAAGTGTGACCTCGAGAGACACATACCTAGCTTTCAATCCCTGACCCAGCAGTCACTAGCTCTGCAACCTTGCTCAGTTTCTTCATGTGTATTTCCATGCTAAGTTGCCTCACTCGTGTCTGTTTGTGACCCTATGGATTGCACCTCCAGGCTCATCTGTCCATGGGATGCCCCCAACAAGAATATTGGAGTGGGTTGCCATGCCATCCTCCAGGGGATCTTCCTGACCTGAGGATGGAACCCGTGTCTCTTACACCTCCTACACTGGCAGGCTAGTTCTTTACCAATAGCGCCACCTGGAAAGCCCCTTCCTGTGTATAATATATGGGTAATAATAGTACCTATCTCTTAGAATTACTGTGAAGATGTATAAATGTACAATGCTTAAACAGTGCTTGGCAAATGGAAAGGGCCTAATAAATGTTAGCTAAATACATATTATGACTAGTTATTCATTCCCTTATATAACATTAGAATGGAAATACTTTTCTTAGTTACATAGTGTACCTGATAACATTTAATGGCTACAGAATATTTCTATACCTATGTATGACTGAATTTATTTAATAATTTCTGTACAGTCAGCAAAAACAAGACCAGGAACTGACTGTGGCTCAGATCATGAACTCCTTATTGCAAAATTCAGACTTAAATTGAAAAAAGTAGAGAAATCCACTAGGCCATTCAGGTATGACCTAAATAAAATCCCTTATGATTAAACAGTGGAAATGACAAATAGATTCAAAGGATTAGATCTGACAGACAGAGGTCTGAAGAACTATAGACAGAGGTTCATAACACTGTATAGGAGGCAGTGATCAAAACCATCCCCCACAAAAGAAAAATGCAAAATGATTGACTAAGGAGGTCTTATGAATAGCTGAGAAAAGAATAGAAGCAAAAGGCAAAGGAGAAATAGAAAGATATACCCATCTGAATGCAGAGTTCCAAAGAATAGGAAGGAGAGATAAGAAAGCATTCCTAAGTGAAAAATGCAAAGAAATAGGGGAAAACAATAGAATGGGAAAGATTAGAGATCTCGTCAAGATAATTAGAGCTACCAAGGAAACACTTCACACAAAGATGGGCACAAAAAAGGACAGATACTGTATGGACCTAACAGAAGGGGAAGAGATTAAGAAGAGGTGGCAAGAATACACAGAGAAACTATAAAGATCTTAATGACCCAGAAAACCAGGATGCTATGATCACTCACTTAGAGCCAGACATCTTGGAGTGTGAAGTCAAGTGGGCCTTAGGAAGCATCACTACGAACAAAGCTAGTGGAGGTGATGGAATTCCAGTTGAGTTATTTCAAATCCTAAAAAGATGATGCTGTGAAAGTGCTGCACTCAATATGCCAGCAAATTTGGAAAACTCAGCAGTGGCAATAGGACTGGAAAAGGTCAGTTTTCATTCTAATCCCAAAGAAGGGCAATGCCAAAGAATGTTCAAAATTGCACAAATTTCACTTGCAAGCCAGGTAATGCTAAAAATCCTCCAAGCTAGGCTTCAACAGTAATGAACTGAGAACTTCCAGATGTATACAAGGTGGATTTAGAAAAGGGAGAGGAACCAGAAATCAAACTGCCAACATCTGCTGGATCATAAAAGCAAGAGAATTACAGAAAAATGTCTACTGCTGCTTCATTGACTACATCTAAGCCTTTGACTGTGTGGATCCCAATAAACTGTGGAAAATTCTGAAAGAGATGGGAATACCAGACCACCTGATCTGCCTCTTGAGAAACCTGTATGCAGGTCAGGAAGCAACAGTTAGAACTCGACATGGAACAACAGACTGGTTCCAAATTGGGAAAGGAGTATGTCAAGGCTGTATATTGTCACCCTGCTTATTTAACTTCTATGCAGAGTACATCATGAGAAATGCTGGGCTGGAGGAAGCACAAGCTGGTATCAAGATGGCCAGGAGAAATATCAATAATGTCAGATACGCAGATGATACCACCCTTATGGCAGAAAGTGAAGAGGAACTAAAGATCTCTTGATGAAGGTAAGAGGAGAGTGAAAAAGCTGGCTTAAAACTCAACATTTAAAAAATGAAGATCATGACATCCAGTCCCATCATGTCATGGCAAATAGACGGGGAAGCAATGCAAACAGAAAGAGACTTTATTTTCTTGGGCTCCAAAATCACTGCAGATAGTGACTGTAGCCGTGAAATTAAAAGATGCCTGTTCTTTGGAAGAAAAGCTATGAGAAATCTAGATAGCATATCAAAAAGAAGAGACATTACTTTGCTGACAAAGGTCCATATTGTCAAAGCTATGGTTTTTCTAGTAGTCATGTATGTATGTGAGAGTTGGACTGTAAAGAAAGCTGAGCACTGAAGAACTGATGCTTTTGAACTGTGGTGCTGGAATTGACTGTTGCGAGTCCCTTGTACTGCAAGGAAATCCAACTAGTCAATAGTAAAGGAAATCAGTCCTGAATATTCATTGGAAGGACTGATGCTGAAACTCCAATACTTTGGGTACCTAATGGGAAGAGCTGACTCATTGGGGAAAAAAAAAAAAAGACCCTGATGCTAGGAAAGATTGAAGGCAGGAGGAGAAAAGGATGACAGAGGATGAGATGGTTGGATGGCATCACCGAATAGATGGACATGGGTTTGAGCAGATGGTAAATGACAGGGAAGCCTGGGGTGCTATAATCCTTGGGCTCACAAAGAGTCGGACAGGACAGAGCAACTGAACACCACCACCACCACCACTGGATAGTCAGGTTGCTTTCATCTTTTGCTGGTACAGCTAATACTGCAAAGAATATCTTCAGGTACATAGCTTTATATTTCTTGCTTGGAATTATTTTATTAAGATAAATTTCTATAAGTTGAATGGATGAATCAAAGAGTTTGAACATTGTTACTGAGTCCTATATGACAAAGAGAAACAGCATTTGCTCAGGTCAGTGTCCAGGTGTTTCACTCATTTAGGAGAACATTAAATATTGGTACCACTGAAGTATTACTAAAAGAGAATAACTTTCATGGGGTTACAATTCCAGCTCCGTGCTCCACATCCTCCCTTTTCCAAAGGTCAACAGAGTCAAAACCCAATGTTACGGAGAAAACTTTCACAATATAAAATTCAAGCCCCTTCTGCTCTGATGACCACAGAGCTCTTTTGTACAGAAATAAAGCTTTTCCTGTTGGTCTTGGAACAATTTCCACAGCTCCTGAAAGGGGGAAGCATTTTTCTTCCCTCCAAGGAGCCTCGGGCTGCATGTAATGTGGCGCGTAATTTCCTGCATCTAAGTTGGCAACTGTTAAATAAATTCTTGAGCAAAAAACTAGACTTTTCATGAAAATTTCTGCTCATTATCTAATTATGTCAACATTTAATAAAATTCCTGTTTTCCCTTTCTATCATTTGACAAAGTGAGCAAAAGGGAAAAAAAGGGGGAAAAAAATCCCTAAATCTAAATTATTATGAACCACAGCAGTACTCATGAAGGGTACTGGGAAAGAAATGAAGTGAGTGCATTACAGGAGCTGATGAATTAATTCTGGATGAGTCATTTCCAAAATGCTCATGAGAATCCACATGTATTATACTTCATGTATCTTTCATAATTTCAGCAAAGATAAAATGAGAAATATGTTACATTCGACAAATAAACAAATACTTATCTAACATGCATGTTTTTCCATATTACAGATAGGATGATGCTATGATGAAATTAAAAAAAAAAAAAAAACAAGAAAAAAATACCCACTAATTTAATGGAAAGAATAACAGGGAGATACAATTGGTATTGATAAGACAGTAAAATTCCACTAAAACACCTCAAATTCAATTCAAATTGAATTAATGAATAGGTTTTTTCTTTCCATTCTGAGTTTCTCAGCTGGATTACTGGCAGTCTGACTCATTCCATGCCATAGAGATGGTTCTTTAGAATACTGGACCATGATCAATCAATTAGACATTGCCACAAATTTCTCTCCAAGTATCATCTAAAAGTCATTAACTCTGGGCACAAAACATGATGATCATTTTATGTGTAGGAGATCTGTGCATCCTTTTGGAATACCGAAGAAGTATGAGCCCCTTGCTTGAAACTACAGTTTTCTTCATTTCAATGTATTTGCTGATATTTGCTACTGAATTTAGAGATTCAAATTCTCTTCCAATTCTTTTATCTTGTGTTCTGTATCCTTCACTCATTAAACACTTCTCGAGTCTATGTCAATACCTGCAGTTTTCAATGCTATGCTGCTGTTCAGTCACTAAGTCATGTCTGACTCTTTGTGACCCTATGGACTGTAGCCTGCCAGGCTCCTCTTTCCATGGGATTTTCCAGGCAAGAATACTGGAGTGGGTTGTCATTTTCTTCTCCAGGGAATCATCCCAGGATCAAACTCATGTCTCCTGCTTCGCAGGTGGATTCTTTAGCACCCGGCTACCTGGAAAGTCCCGTTCAATGCTATGATCACTTTGTTAACCAGATATATTGTTGATTAATTCTCAATTCATTTTTTGAAAGTTATGACAACATTGCTGCTTCTGGGGTGCTGAATTAAAATTTCCAATGGAGTATCCCACTCATATTAAAAATTAAACATATAAAAATCTAGCTTGCCATTCCCAATCTACCTCCCTGACCTGGCTTTCGCTTTCATCATCCTCTGTCTTCCCTCTCTCTGCTAATGGCACCTATGATATCTATCTCATCCCCTCCTAACTTTGCCCTCTACACAAAGATTGCTATTCTGGGGAAGTCTTTCCCAATCCCCATTCCTAAATTACATCAATCCACCCTCGTTTAATAGGTTTTGAATGTTATAGAAACAAACATGAAAGTGATTTAATGCAGGAGTCAGAAAGACTTTCAGTATGTCCCAGGGAAGAGACACAGAAGCCAGGGACATCAGTTCTAAGGGACTGTGGAAAGAATTCTCCAAGGAGTCAGTTTTCTAGGGTATAAACCACTACCTGCTTTACTCAGACCTCTTAAATTGGCTTTTAAAAATTGCTCCTCTGAGATCCAGACTCTGGTCTGGAATCTGACCTGGCTTTACTCGTTCCTCTTCTTCTGGTCTAGGGTTTTCCGGATGGACAGGAGAGAGAATACTGACTTTCCTTTCAGTGATGTTATTAGGAATGAGTAATAAAAATGCTGGCAAGTCCAGGGAAAATCAGAGTGCTGCATTAAAAAGTTAATGGCCCAAACTCCTTGGAGCTATCTGAAAATGAAATAATCACTAAGGGACAAATCCAAAATTAAAAAAAAAATCATACAAACACAATTTACCCCAGGAATTTTCAATAACTGTTATTGCTTTTTTTGTGGCAGCTAAGCATCACAAAGGGCCCATTTTTCTCAAGCCCACCTTTGTATCCCTTCAGACAGAAAAAGGTAGCAGGGAGGTTATATATATATCCATAATCTGAGTCTGTGCAATTGCTATGTCACAGTGTAATCTATGAAATATTGCTGCATGATTACAGACATAGAATGTCAAACTTAATTATAAGAAAATTACAAAACACTCCACCAACTGGATATAAATCCTCAACAATGGAAAAAGGGACTATATGTGTGTGTGTATATGATACACTTGCCACTGGCTTAAGTGATCTTTCCCTACTTGAGCAAGATAAAGAAGAAATTACATACAGATGAGGCTCAATATTTATATGTATTTGTCACAAAGCCCCAAGTTGCTTCATGCTTCCCTGTGTGTCAGAGGATCTGCACACTGAAAGAGAGTTCTTTATCACTGGAAGTGCCTCAAAGAACCCAACTGACCACAGCCACTGCAAAAAATATTCAAAGATAAAACTGCATGGTCCCTGCCTCATTTGATGTCCTATGACTTGTGATTTGCTAAACTTGACAAGACATCACTTTCATACCCTACCTTACAGACCAACTCCTGCCCAGTTTTTTTTAGGAGAAAAATAGCATCTATCTCAATTATCATCTCTTTCTCAAAACACTCTTCAGTTCAGTTCAGTTCAGTTCAGTCGCTCAGTCGTGTCCAACTCTTTGCGACCCCATGAATCGTAGCACACCAGGCATCCCTGTCCATCATCAACTCCCGGAGTTCACTCAGACTCACATCCATTGAGTCAGTGATGCCATCCAGCCATCTCATCCTCTGTTGTCCCCTTCTCCTCCTGCCCCCAGTCCCTCCCAGTATCAGAGTCTTTTCCAATGAGTCAACTCTTCGCATGAGGTGGCCAAAGTACTGGAGTTTCAGCTTTAGCAAAACACTCTTAGATGAGCAGAAAACACTGGTGAATAAATTTTGAGAATCAGTTTCTTTAGATTGGATTCAGGGCAGGAAAAAAGTGGGTAAAGTTCACAAGGCCATATTCTCCACAGATTGAAAAGCAAGCTAGTTTTATCACTTTTGTGCATAGCACAGAGAATTTCTGTCTGAATCTCTCGGAAGGGATTTTCTTTTTTTCATATGAATATCAATCTCCTCTTTTAACAAAGGTACTGAACCACTCACACTGTTATATAAATGAGTTAATGGGAAAAACCCATGCAAACATTTGCACTAGGCACTCTAAGTTTATAGTCGTGGACACGGTTGAGAGACACTGCCACTCCTGATGTTAAAGAGCTCCTTTGGAACTGGGCAGGTATGAACAGAACACAATGATGTAAAGAATAAAAAGAAAACTTCAAAAAATACTTGGAAAAAAAGTGAGAAAGGCTTCCATGGTGGCTCAATTGGTAAAGAATTCTCCTGCAAAACAGGAAACCTGGGTCTGATTCTGTGTTTGGAAGATCCCCTCAAGAAGGAAATGGCTTCCCACTCCAGTATTCTTGCCTGGAGAATTCCATGGACAGTGGAGAATAGCAGACTACCATCCATGTGGTTGCAAAGAATCAGACATGACTGAGCAACTGATATTTTAAACTTCGCAAAATACTTGCTGACTAAAAACAAAGAAACAAAACCCCGGAGGCCTCCTGTGGACTAGCAGTGGTTTATATCACATGAATTTGGAGGCTCTCAGAGAGTCTGGCATGCTGGACTCTACTTACATCAATGGGTCATGTTGTGCTCAGATTTAAGCTCCTGCAGTGAAGCCCCATCTCCTCTCATTACTGGTTGCTTTTGGTCCATGTTTGTGACCAGACGGCAACCATTCCCAAGGCAGTGAGTATTCTTTCTCAAGACTTGGCACACGGCCGGTCCTCAGGAAATGTTAAATGAATGAATGTATTTCTGACAGTAAGGGTGTCAGACTTTAAAAAATTCACTTCCACTTCTATAAAACTTTTGCTTTAAAAAAGCTGGCAAAAATAATAGATGAAGGGATTCAATCTCTGAGTACAACCTTGAGACAGCAAGTTGTGAGATTGGTTTGTCTGCTTTCTGCCTATGCCCTTCTTGCTTGGCAGTTTGATTCAAGGATTTGAATCTTCAGGATGTCAAATAAGTGATTTAAAAAAGTAAAACTGGAAACATTGAAAAATGTCTGTCATCAGCATCATGATTGATCACCATTAGCCAGATAATTATACAGGCTGAGGAAGATCGTTACAAATAGGAAACCTAAAATAGATGCCTCAAGGTTAACATATCCTAATTACCTTTTGTGACATCATATAAATGCTTCTCTATTTTTGAAGGTAAGTCTAGAAAAATAGTAGAAAATAAAATCAATAATTTCCTATATCCACAGAGATAATGAAATTATCAGATAAATCTTCTCCTTAAATTTTTATCTGTCTACGCAGAACAGAGTGCAAATTCCCCAATACAACAACCTCCATGAAATAACATATGATTCCAGTAAGCACCCTTACCAAAATATCAGAGTGAGGAATTCAGTGACAATTATATATGTAAACAAAATGTGTACAGTAAACTATACCAAAAATAGATTACCTGGCAAAACTCAAAAAATACTTCATATTTGCTGTTTATATATTTCACAAATTTTCAACGTGTAGTTGTTAATTAACTTCAGAGAAGCTATTTAGTAATAAAAACTGGAAAGTGCTTAACCTGGTAGCAAGCCATAAAAAAAAAAAAATTTGTGTCAGCGAAGACAGTCAGGGTTTAACAACTGGCTGTGATGAGTGAGAGAGAGAGAGAGAGAAAGAGACATTTAGGGTGGAAAAGAAAAAAAACAACAAATATATGGCTTCCACTAACAGCTGGTAATCTAATTGCCTGGCTTTTCTGAAGTTGAGGTCAATAAAAAATTGGCACGACCAACTTCCAATTAGGGATATATCAGGGACACAGTGCGACCCTAAAGAAATATAGTTGTTAAAACAGAAAATTTCTAAATAAACTCTGTTCCCTGCACACTGGGCTTCCCTGGAGGCTCGGTGGTAAAGAACGCACCTGCCAGTGCAGGACGCTCAGGTTCTAATCCTGCTCAGGGAGACCCCGTGGAGAAGGCAATGGCAACCCACTCCAGTGTTCCTGCCTGGGAAACCCCATGGATAGAGGAGCCTGGTGGGCTACAAACCAATGGGGTTTCAAAAGAGTCGGATGTGACTTAGTAACGAAACAGCAACAAAACCCTTCACATTAGTCACCATGGAAAGCTTCACATTCTTTTTTCCAGTGGGACCATCTATAGATGATTTTTTTTAAGAAGCCTGAATGGCCCAGAGAACACTCCTTTGACTATTCTTAATAGGAATACACATCCTTAAAAGGTGAAAATTGATCTGTTGAATAACATGGCAATGAAGCTGAGTATTACTTTTTAGAGTAAAGACAATTAGTATCTTACTTATTTGTTTAGTAACTGACACTAGAGCTTTTATAGGGTGCAAGCATTATTGTATAGAGATAGAGATGTAGAAGAGAAGAGAAAGTTGGACTATATCTACCTGTAGGAACTCGAAAGGATTTCTATAGGCTATGTTTTCTGAATGGGATCTTGAAAGAATGATAGAAACAATACAGGAAAATACAATAGAAAAACAATGGAGAGGTGAGTCAATGGTCAGGTAAGGTCAGATATCCTTTAGAAAAAAATAAGTAAAGCTTAGGGTGAGAAAAACAGCTATAAGTACTTTGGGGACGAATTTATGGAGAGATAGGAATACCAGGCTATTTCTTGTTCTCTGGGAAATCACTAAAAGTTATAGATCATGAAACTGGCTTGGTCATATTTTCCAGCTAAGTCCACATCTCAACTTCCTAGCTGATGATGTCCCCCTACTGTGACCCTTTGGGCTGGATTGGAATCCCTGTTTCTCTGGAATGTGGAACTAATAGAAATTCTATTACCAAGAACTTGTATACCACAAACCAATCTATATAAACCCAGCACCTACTTAGGTGCAACAACAGCTACTTAATTTTATAAATTCTAAAGGCAATTTATTAATAATGGATTTCAAAGACGCTCATATATGTAGTATTCAAAATCAAAAACCTCAAAACTACCCAAGTGCCCAATGACAGGAGAATTGATTCTCAGTTGTAACTAGAAACTGTGGCCCTTACATAAGCACTGGAAGTCTCCCTCCCTTGACAATAGCACACCTCTCAGAGGAAAGATGTGGGGAAAATAAATGAACTGCACAAAACAATGCAGATAAAGTCTAGAAATCTAGTGCCAAGTAACAAGATGGTTTAAACTTCATCCAGAGGAAATCACAATATTCTGAATGGAGTCTGACAAGATTTTAGGATGCGGATCCATTAAATTTTGTTCTGGTTTAATTTATTTTTATATTTTTCTCATAAACTCACAGAAAACCAAAGTGCCCTATGGAAAACCGGTTCTTACTTTAATGCTCTAGATGCATTAATACAATAGTTCATACTTTCCAAACAGACAAGATATTGTTTTTATGTGAAAGTATTGCCTCAGGTCAATTCAGATGTAACAGATTAACAGATAAACCTGGCCCTGAGGAGAAAAGCCAAAAACTGATCAGTTCAGTTCACCTGCTCAGTCCTGTCTGACTCTTTGTGACCCCATGAATCGCAGCACGCAAGGCCAGGCCTCCCTGTCCATCACCAACTCCCAGAGTTCACTCAAACTCATGTCCATCGAGTCGGTGTTACCATCCAGCCATCTCATCCTCTATTGTCCCCTTCTTCTCCTGCCACTAATCCCTTCCAAAATCAGGTTCTTTTCCCAATGAGTCAACTCTTCCCATGAGGTGGCCAAAATATTGGAGTTTCAGCTTTAGCATCAGTCCTTCCAATGAACACCCAGGACTGATCTCCTTTAGGATGGACTAGTTGGACCTCCTTGCAGTCCAAGGGACTCTCAAGAGTCTTCACCAACACCACAGTTCAAAAGTATCAATTCTTCGGCACCCAGCTTTCTTCACAGTTCAACTCTCACAACCATATGTGACTACTGGAAAAACCATAGCCTTGATTACACGGACCTTTGTTGCCAAAGTAATGTCTCTGCTTTTGAATATGCTGTCTAGGTTGGTCATAACTTTCCTTCCAAGGAGTAAGCGTCTTTTAATTTCATGGCTGCAGACACCATCTAGAGTGATTTTGGAGCCCCCCAAAAAAAAGTCTGACACTGTTTCCACTGTTTCCCCATCTATTTGCCATGAAGTGATGGGACCAGAGGCCATGATGCTTAGTTTTCTGAATGTTGAGCTCTAACTCAACTTTTTCACTCTCCTGTTTCACTTTCATAAAGAGGCTTTTCAGTTCCTCCTCACGGTCTGCATAAGGGTGGTGTCATCTGCATATCTGAGGTTATTGATATTTCTCTCGGCAATCTTGATTCCAGCTTGTGCTTCTTCCAGCCCAGCGTTTCTCATGATGTACTCTGCCTATGAGTTAAATAAGCAGGGTGACAATATACAGCCTTGACATATCCTTATTCCTATTTGGAACCAGTCTGTTGTTCCATGTCCAGTTCTACTGATGCTTCTTGACCTGCATACAGGTTTCTCAAGAGGCAGGTCAGGTGGTCTGGTATTCCCATCTGTTTCAGAATTTTCCACAGTTTATTGTGATCCACACAATCAAAGGCTTTGGCATAGTCAATAAAGCAGAAATAGATGTTTTTCTGGAACTCTCTTGCTTTTTTCATGATCCAGAGGATATTGGCAATCTGATCTCTGGTTCCTCTGCCTTTTCTAAAACCAACTTGAACATCTGGAAGTTCACGGTTCACGTATTGCTGAAGCCTGGCTTAGAGAATTTTGAGCATTACTTTACTAGCGTGCGAGATGAGTGCAATTGTGCGGTAGTTTGAGCATTCTTTGGCATTGCCTTTCTTTGGGACTGGAATGAAAACTGACCTTTTTCAGTCCTGTGGCCACTGCTGAGTTTTCCAAATTCGCTGGCATATTGAGTGCAGCGCTTTCACAGCATCATCTTTCAGGATTTGAAATAGCTCAACTGGAATTCCATCACCTCCACTAGCTTTGTTCACAGTAATGCTTTTAAGGCCCACTTGACTTCACATTCTAGGATGTCTGGCTCTAGGTGAATGATCACACCATCATGATTATCTGGGTCGTGAAGCTCTTTTTTGTACAGTTCTTCTGTGTATTCTTGCCACCTTTTCTTAATATCTTCTGCTTCTGTTAGGTCCATACCATTTCTTTCCTTTATCGAGCCCATCTTTGCATGGAATGTTCCCTTGGTATCTCTAATTTTCTTAAAGAGATCTCTAGTCTTTCCCATTCTGTTGTTTTCCTCTATTTCTTTGCATTGATCACTGAGGAAGGCTTTCTTATCTCTCCTTGTTATTCTTTGGGACTCTGCATTCATATGCTTATATCTTTCCTTTTCTCCTTTGCTTTTCGCTTCTCTTCTTTTCACAGCTGTTTGTAAGGCCTCCTCAGACAGCCATTTTGGTTTTTCGCATTTCTTTTCCATGGGGATGGTCTTGATCCCAGTATCCTGTACAATCTCATGAACCTCCATCCATAGTTCTTCAGGCACTCTGTATCAGATCCAGTCCCTTGAATCTATTTCTCACTTCCACTGTATAATCATAAGGGATTTGATTTAGGTCATACTTGAATGGTCTAGTGGTTTTCCCTACTTTCTTCAATTTAAGTCTGAATGTGGCAATAAGGAGTTCATGATCTGAGCCACAGTCAGATCCCAGTCTTGTTTTTGCTGACTGTATAGAGCTTCTCCATCTTTGGCTGCAAAGAATATAATCAATCTGATTTTGGTGTTGGCCATCTGGTGACGTCCATGTGTAGAGTCTTCTCTTGTATTGTTGGAAGAGGGTGTTTGCTATGACCAGTGTGTTCTCTTGGCAAAACTCTATTAGCCTTTGCCCTGCTTCATTCTGTACTCCAAGGCCAAATTTGCCTGTTACTCCAGGTGTTTCTTGACTTCCTACTTTTGCATTCCAGTCCCCTATAATGAAAAGGACATCTTTTTTGGGTGTTAGTTCTAAAAGGTCCTGTAGGTCTTCATAGAACCGTTCAACTTCAGCTTCTTCAGCGTTACTGATTGGGGCATAGGCTTGGATTACTGTGATATTGAATGGTTTGCCTTGGAAACGAACAGAGATCATTCTGTCGTTTTTGAGATTGCATCCAAGTACTGCATTTCAGACTCTTTTGTTGACCATGATGGCTACTCCATTTCTTCTAAGGGATTCCTGCCCACAGTAGTAGATACAATGGTCATCTGAGTTAAATTCACCCATTCCAGTCCATTTTAGTTCGCTGATTCCTAGAATGTCGACCTGTTTGACCATTTCCAATTTGCCTTGATTCATGGACCTGACATTCCAGGTTCCTATGCAATATTGCTCTTTACAGCATCGGACCTTGCTTCTATCACCAGTCACATCCACAGCTGGGTATTGTTTTTGCTTTGGCTTCATCCCTTCATTCTTTCTGGAGTTATTTCTCCACTGATCTCCAGTAGCATATTGGGCACCTACAGACTCGAGGAGTTCCTCTTTCAGTATCCTATCATTTTGCCTTTTCATACTGTTCATGGGGTTCTCAAGGCAAGAATACTGAAGTGGTTTGCCATTCCCTTCTCCAGTGGACCACATTCTGTCAGACCTCTCCACCATGACCCGCCCATCCTGGGTGTCCCCACACGGCATGGCTTAGTTTCACTGAGTTAGACAAGGCTGTGGTCCGTGTGATCAGATTGGCTAGTTTTCTGTGATTATGGTTCCAGAGTGTCTGCCTTCTGATGCCCTCTTACAACACCTACCATCTTACTTGGGTTTCTCTTACCCTGGATGTGGGGTATTTCTTCACGGCTACTCCAGTAAAGTGCAGCCGCTGCTCCTTACCTTGGACGAGGGGTATCTCCTCACAGCCGCCCCTCCTGACCTTGAACGTGGAGTAGCTCCTCTCAGCCCTCCTGTGCCCGTGCAAACTGATAGAGCAAATCAAATCTGAGGGATAGTCATAAACCACCTACAACTTTTAATTGGCTGCATGAGAAAGCATTCTGTAGAAACCTCCATCCACAGGAGTAACTGTGACTACAAAACGAACAGAAGATAAAGATGGTTTCCCAAAGCAAGGAATGTTTGGACTGTAGTGGGGGCACCTATTTGGCCAATGTCCTTTAGGGTCTTCATTTCATACTCTTTTGAAAATAAGAATTATGTATAGTTAAAGAATACAACTGATACACGTATACATTGTAAAATGATCACTGTTGTTGTATAGTTGCTAAGTCATGTCCAACTCTTGCAACTCCATGGACTCACTACACTCCTCTGTCCATGGGATTTCTCAGGCAAGAATACTAGAGTGGGTAGCTATTTCCTTCTCCAGGGGATCTTCTTGAACAGGGATGGAACTCATGTCTCATGCTTGCCCAGAGGATTCTTTACCACTGAGCCACCTGGGAAGCCCAAACGATTATTTCTCGTTCAGTCGCTAAGTTGTGTCCAACTCTTTGCAACTCCATGTACTGCAGCACACCAGGTTTCTCTGCCCTTCGTCATCTACCGGCGTTTGTTCAAACTCATGTCCATTGAATCAGTGATGCCATCCAACCATCTCATCCTCTGTCATCATCTTTTCCTCCTGCCTTCACTCTTTCCCAGCATCAGGGTCTTTTCCAGTGAGTCGGCTCTTTGCATCAAGTGGCCAAAATGGCCCAAACACATTCAAGCTAATTAATTTATCATCTCCTCACATAGTTACCATTTGTGTGTGTCTGTGATGACAGCAACTAAAATCTTCTTTCCATTCAAGAGAGGAAAACTTTTTACTGAGTCACCAAGAATGTTGCTGGTAGAAGCTTTGACTGTGCTGCAGTACTTTGTACTGTTTCCATGAGTTTTTACACATCTTCCTTCCTCCCATGTGTTCAGAGCAGTGAAGCCTCACTAAAAGCTTCACTTTTAATGGGGATCTGGCTGTTGTAATTCTCCCCCAACCCACTCCATAACACCAGTTTTCAGTCTGATGCTGTAATAAACACTTCAGCTTTTCTATGAACTATATTCAATGCAGTTCTTGGAAAACTAAAAATTATCAATTTGTTAACAAATTGATGGAACAGGCATCGTTAGACAATAGAATTTTTTAAAACTACAAATTTTAATTAAGGAAATCAGAATATGATACATATGAATTCCAAAGTACGATGGTAAAAAATATGGAAATTTAAAACTACGTAATGTGAAAACTGGTTATACTGCTCTAAATTCCTAAGGAAGATACAGAAAGCTTAAGGCTGGGATAGAGTTTAAAGATTTCTTCATCCTAGACCTGGAAAAAGACCTTCAACTGGACCATCCAGAGACCTTGATCTTTCCATCATATAGCAAACCAATATTAAAATACATCCCACCCTGGGAAAGCTAGAGAACTAGGGAGAGGAGCTGGCTGAGGGGTTATATTTTGGCTGACCTGCACTTCCAAAGTTGGCAAGGCAAAGAAAACTGTGCCTCAGACACCAGGTGTAGACCACATAGCAGAAAGAGCCAGCCTGGAGTCATTCTAATTCTCATTCAAGATGATAGAATGGGAGGGTGCTGCTCCAACACAAAAATGTCTATCTAGAATAGAAACTGGAAAATCAAGAGCTGACCGGAGGGAGATGGTTTAAAGATTAGAAGCTATCACTGACCTGTGGGTACTGCAATTGCAGAGTCCAGTAGGGGAAGTCTCTTTAAAAATCCATTAATAATCACAGTAGAGTAGGAGTTACCTTCTAATACTTTCTTGTGGCAGCACCAATTAAGTAAGCACTCTCTACCTTCCATCCTGCACCTCCTTTTCTACTCTCCAAGGAGCCCTGCAGGGATCAGTTGGTGTTTACAGTGTGGGCAACAGAGGTGAGAGCAAAGTTAAGTAGCCTCCTGCACTTATTGCCCAGTTAGGTCCTGACTCAGGGTGGGAAGAAATAACCTTTGAATAAAGAAGTACTTATATTATACTGGGCTTGGCAGTATAAATTTATTAATAAGTGTTTTGTGGCACCCCACTCCAGTACCCTTGCCTGGAAAATCCCATGGATGGAGGAGCCTGGTAGGCTGCAGTCCATGGGGTCACTAAGAGTCAGACACGACTGAGCAACTTCACTTTCATGTTTCACTTTCATGCACTGGAGAAGGAAATGGCAACCCACTCCAGTGTTATTCCCTGGAGAATCCCAAGGATGGGGGAGCCTGGTGGGCTGCCGTCTATGGGGTCTCACAGAGTTGGACATGACTGAAGTGAGCTAGCAGTTAACAGTTCTACACCTTAAAGAAAGGTGAAAGAGGTGATCCAGACATATAAAGAAAAATCTTCCCAGTGTATACATTTTTAAAGGACAGTGAAAAAAAAATCAAATTCTATTTTGATTTCGTCTTCTAAATCATGCTTGTTAATGTACGAGTTCCCATATATTTCTGTTATGCATCATATACATTCCTGTCAAGAATTTAAATTAATCCTGGCAGGGACCCTGTGAGGTAAATGTGCCTCTCATTTTGTAGTTGAGAAAACTGAGTCTAAGGGAGATCCTGTAAGACCATTAATAGCCAACTTTAATTGAATGACCACATGCTAGACAGTCATCTAAGTGTTTTATATAATTACCTCATTTAGTTCCCATATCAACACTATGAGCTAGCCATTATTATATTCCTCATTTTATAGATCAGAAAAACTGAGATCCAGAATTATAAAATCCACAGCCAGCAACTGATGGGCTGATAATTAAACCCAACCAGCCTGGCTCCAGAGCCCACAGTCCTCAGCACTGGGCATTTAACTTAGATACGTTCAGATACGGCAAGGCCTGATCTGAACCAGCGATCCTGAATGGGCTTTCCCCTTTATCAATTAGTAAGGACCCAACTGCATCATAAAGAATAAAGCAAAAGATGAAAAGAAAAGATGGGAGAGCAGCAGGTCTGTCACTACCTCACTGCATGGTGGTTTAGTCTCTAAGTCGTGTCCGATTCTTGTGACACCGTGGACTGTAGCCCTCTAGGCTCCTCCGTCCATGGGATTTCCCAGGCAAGAACACTGAAGTGGGTTGCCATTTCCTTCTCCAGGGGGATCTTCCTGGCCCAGGCATCTAACCCGAGTCCCCTACACTGCAGGCATATTCGTTACTGACTGAGCTACCAGGGAAGCTGTATGGTGTGTGGTAAATAATTTCCCTTCTCTGGGCTTGTGCTTCCACATCTATTAAATTAGGAGAGTGCACTGAGGAGTCTCCTGGGGTCCCTTCTAGTTGTGGATTTTATTTCCAGCTCTGAAAGAATATATGTGTGGTGGGCAGGTAAATGTATATTAAATTACATAAACAATTTAGCTCAATGTCTGATATGGCTGAAGAGACACTTCTGAAATTTACATTCCCTGAAAAGATCTTCTTTTGAAAAACCATGATCTTAATATGCAATCAAAAAATATTTTTTATAACATGTCAACTAGATGAAAATGTAAAATAATCTCAAAGATCAAAGAATGCTAAATGTAAGTGTTTAAGAGAGTGTTATGGGGTTATATACTTAGTTCATTATTATTATTTTTAGAACTGCACAGCTGTTTTGGCAGCTTGTTTTGTGAATTCTACTTTGCAAATATAATGAGGTTTTTTTTTTTTTCCCAAAAAACAAATTTTAGTTAATGGAGCAGATAACACATTTATTTCCTTGACATAGCTTAGCATTAAACAAGAAATGCAACAAGACTTTAGAATTTAAAATTTGAAACATGGTATTTAGCTTTTTTACTTGCTAGTTATAAGATTAAAAAATAACTCAATATTTTAATTTCTTTCCACATATTTTAATGATAGTATCCGTGATTAGAGAATATTACTGTTCAGAATTTCATTTCCTGGCATGTAAATCCTTCCTTATTTTAAAGTCAATAGTTATGTTACTGCCTCTCCAAAACAAATCTTAAGTAGCTGAGCAAAAACTTATCATATCCAGCATGCTTTAGGAAGTTACTATATGCCATATACACTGCTCTGAATGCTTTTTGCTTACTGATTTATTTAATCCTCACTACAACCCTATAATGAGGAACTGTTATGAACCCATCTGACAAATGAGGAAACTGAAGTAGAAGGAGTAACTCACTCAAGGTTAATCAGTTGGTGAGTAGATGAACTAGCACATGACCCAGACTATTGATAGGGCTTTCCAGGTGGTGTTAGTGGTAAAGAACCCGCCGGCCAATGCAGGAGATGAAAGAGACGTGGGTTCGACCCCTAGGTCAGGAAGATTTCCTGAAATAGAAAATGGCAACCCATTCCAGTATCTTGCCCAGAAAATTCCATCAGCAGATGAACCTGGTGGGCTATAGTTTATGGGGTCACAAAGAGTCAGACATGATTGAGCACACGCATACATTAATCGGTACAAAATAAAACCAACAACAAAAGAGCTAGAATATTCTAAATTTTAGTCAAAATGTTTTATGCTTAGAAGTGAAACATCAGATGAGTCTCACTTAAGGCTTGTAGGCTTGTCTTAAAAGTATAAAAATACATGACTTTTGTGAAGTTTTATTTATTTCTTAGATTCAGTTTCATTCCAAAAAGGATTTGGGAAGATCCTGCTTTCAAGAGTTTTAAATTTTTTTTTCAACTTTTAATTTAACGCACTGATTCATGAGGTCTCAGTATTCAGTTGCGTGTTTTCCTTGTATTTTCTAGTTTCTCACATTCAGTACATGTGGGCGTATTAGCTTCCTAAGGCTGCCGTAACAAACTACCACAAACTGGGCGACTTAAAACAACAGAAACTCATTGTTTCACAGTGCTGGAGACTAGAAATCTGAAATCAGTATATCTGAAGCGCCATGTTCCTTCTGAAGGTTTTAGGGAAGAATTGTCTCTTACCTTTTGCTAACTGGGGGATTCCCCAAAATCCTTAGTGTTCCTGGGCTCACAGCCTCACACTCTATTCTCTGTCCATCTTCCTGTGGCCCAATTCCCTGTGTCTCTGCTCTCTTTTTCTTCGAAGGACAACAGATAGTGGATTTAGGGTCCACTCTAAGTCACGTACGACAGCACCTTCTTTGTTGACATTGCTGTTATGCTGGTCTTCCTTGCTGCACATGGGCTTTCTCTAGTTGCAGTGCGTGGGATACTCTTCGTTGCAGAGTGCGGGCCAGCTGCTGCTCACAAGCTCTGGAGCACAGGCTCAGTAGTTGTGGCCCATGGGCTTTGTTGATCTGCAGCATATGGGATCCTCCCAGACCAGGGATTGAACCCGTGTATCCTGCACTGAGAGGCAGATTCCTGTCCACTGTACCACCAGGGAAGTCCCTGAGAGTATCTTGAGATTCTCAACTAATTAGCTCTGCCAAGACCCTGTTTTTCCAAATAAGGTCACATTCTGAGCCTCAAGACCCACATGAATTTGGGGGACACTATTCAACTCACTACAGGGGTGAGGAGATACTGTGGTCCTGGCAATAAACTGTCATTTTGTAATGTCTCTGAGATTCTTTTGATCAAACACAGTATCCATGTAACGACTTCACAGAGATCCCCATGTCTGCCATAGGAAGCACTGTGACCTCAGCCTGAGTAATTAGCAATATATGGGGAAAACAGGTGTCAGAGATCCACGACTGGAATAGAGGGATTAGAGGTAGCCCTCTGGGTGAAATACACCAAGGACTCGCTGAAAGCATAACAAGTATGTGGCTTCAGCCCTTCCAAATCTACTCTCCATGGTCCTCAGACAATCCTGCGGTGGAAAGGCTTCAATGTTTCCAGTCCCCATACTTTCTGTAATAGCCTCCTGACAACACTGCAGAGGCTGGTATGGTAATGACTGTCTATTTGGAGATTTTATACAGTGCTGTTCCCATAAATCCCCAATAATAGGCCATTAGAAACAAAAACAACCTAAGCTCATCTCAATAGCATGACAGACAGAGCAAACTTCTATTTATTCATTTACTGTCTCTGCTTTACGAACATCAATAAGTGATATACGATACTTTTCACAAGGGGTTAATGAGTAAAATGTTTATTTTAAACTATCATGGAATTATATTTTCAACATTTATTCTTTGACCTATCACTGCTAAATATTAAAGAATAATTATCCAACTAAATCAGTAGACTGTAAGCTCCATTTATTCTCAGATTAATCCCTAATATTTAGATAAATACCTGGGATGTAGTAGGTGTTCAACACACTTTAACAGAAAGAATGAATAAATAAACTATACCTAAAGGACAAAGTGGAAAGTGCAAAATTATTAAGCTCTTAAATATAAACTATGCTATGCTATGCTAAGTCACTTCAGTCGTGTCCGACTCTGTGTGACCCACTATACCTAAAGGACAAAGTGGAAAGTGCAAAATTATTAAGCTCTTAAATATAAACTATGCTATGCTATGCCAAGTCACTTCAGTCGTGTTCGACTCTGTGTGACCCCATAGACGGCAGCCCACCAGGCTCCCCCGTCCCTGGGATTCTCCAGGCAAGAACACTGGAGTGGGTTGCCATTTCTTTCTCCAATGCCATGAAAGTAAAAAGATAAAGAGAAGTCGCTCAGTCGTGTCCGACTCTAAGCGACCCCATGGACTGCAGCCTACCAGGCTCCTCCGTCCATGGGATTTTCCAGGCAAGAGTACTGGAGTGGGGTGCCTTCTCCATCCCATTCATTATTATAATGGATAAAAAATTTAAACTAATAGAGCTATTTTTCGTTGTGGATCCTTTTCTGTTGTGTGTCATCACTCAATATTCACCCTATGAGATGCTGTTTGAAAAATTCCTTTAAAAAGAGCTGCATTTGCTATGCCCAAATTAAACAATAAATATGTATGATATTTGTCTTTTTCTATCTGACTTCAATTAGTATGATAATTTCTACATCCATCCATTTTGCCACAAATAGTATTATGATATTACTTAAATGTGAAATCTAAAAGAATGACACCAATGAACGTATTTATGATAAGGAAATAGACTCACAGACATAGAAAACAAACATGATTATCAAAGGGGTGAAAAATAAGGCGGAGAGATAAACTGGGAATTTGGGATTAATAAATGCACACTTCTAATATATAAAATAAACAACAAAGACCTATTGTATAGTAAGGGAACTATAATAAATAGCTTGTAATAACCTTACATAGAATATCAAATATATGTCTTTTTAAAACTTTTTAACAGTTGTCCTACAACTTACAATCTACATTCTCTACTATCCCAGTCCACTCTCAAATATGTACTGGCTCAGGTAGTGCATGTACCTTAGCACAGAGTATTACCAATTCCTCCTTCCATCCCTTTATAACATTGCTGTCATTTATTTCACTTATCCATAAACTATAATCATGAAATACATTGTTGTTGTTATTAATTTGAACAGATAAATGAAGAATAAGATAAAGATTTTATTTTTTCTCTATTTATTCCTTTATGTAGATCCAAATTTTTGACCATTATTTTCCGTCACTCTGAAAGTCTTCTTTTAAGTCAGGTCTACCAATAACTTAAGTCAGGTCTGACAATAAATTTCCTCAATTTTTGTTTGAGAAAATCTCTATTTGTCCTTCAAATTTGAAATATAATTTTGCTGGATATAGAGTTCCAAGTTCGTAACTTTTTTTTTCTTTAACCACTTTAAATATCTTACTCCATTCTCTTCTTGCTTACATATTTTCTGAAGATAACTCTGATGTAATTATTTTACTTTTTATGCCATAGATAAGGTGTTCTTCCAACTTTCTCTATATTCTTTCAAGAAAGCCTCTTTTTCTTTGATTTTCTGCAGTTTGAATAGACATGTCTTGATGTAGACTTTCTAGCATTTTTCTGCTTAGTGTTTTCTGAACTTCTAGATCTGTGGTTCGGTGCCTGTCATTAATTTTGGGAAATTCTCAGACATTATTGCTTCAAATATTTCTTCTGTTCCATTTGTTCTATCTTCTCATTCTGGCATTCCCTTTACATATAAGTTATATCTTTTGTAATTGTCCCACAGTTCTTGGATACTCTATTCAGGGTTTATTTCTCCTTGATGCGAAGAGCTGACTCATTTGAGAAGACCCTGATGCTAGGAAAAGACTCTGATGCTGGGAGGGATTGGGGGCAGGAGGAGAAGGGGACGACAGAGGATGAGATGGCTGGATGGCATCACTGACTCGATGGACGTGAGTCTGAGTGAACTCCGGGAGATGGTGATGGACAGGGAGGCCTGGTGAGCTGCGATTCATGGGGTCGCAAAGAGTTGGACACGACTGAGCGACTGAACTGAACTGAACTGAACTGATGCTAGGAAAGACTGAAGGCAGAAGAAGGGGACGACGGAGGATGAGATGGTTGGATAGCGTCACTGACTCAACAGACATGAGTTTGGGTAAACTCCGGGAGTTGGTGATGGACAGGGAGGCCTGGCGTGCTGCAGTCCATGGGGTCGCAAAGAGCTGGACATGACTGAGCGTCTGAACTGATCTGATTTTTCAGTTTGAGGAATCTTTATTAACATGTAGCCAATATCCTTCATTCTTTCCCTAGACATGTCCAGTCTCTACTGAGTTCAACAAGGCACTCTTCATTTCTGTTAGAGGTTTATTTTTTCCCTAGCATTTCCTCTTGATCTTTTTCCAATATTTTTGGTTATGTTACTCATCTGTTCTTCCATGCTGTCCACTTTTTACACTAGAATCCTACATACTAATAATACTTATGTTAAGATTCAAGCTTGATAATTCCCAAATCTCTGCCATATCTGAGTCAGTTTCTGATGCTTGGTTTGTCTCCTTTATGATTTTTTAGCCTTAAGCACGCCTTGTAATTTTTGTCAAAAGCCAGGCATGATATAGCAGGTAAAAGGAGCAGGTCTTTAGTGTGTAGTTTTATATTATTTGGCTGAGAGTTAGATATGCTCAGTCTCCAGCAATTCATCAATTACCCTTCAAGCATCCTTACCAGCTGTAGCTTCTACTCCTAGTAAGATCTGATTGTATTTTTCTGTCTTCCCAGTTTTTAGCTGGTGGTTTGCCCTCTGATCTCAATTCTCTGATAGATCTAAGGAGAGCTAATGATTTTCTATTTGTTTAACTTTTTTTTCTTGTTGAGAGGATGGAAGTGATGACTTCAAGCTCTCTACATGCAGAACCAGAAACCAGAAGTCAGCAGTTCATTTTTCACTGGTCATCCCATACAATTTTTGTATTTTTTTTCCCATTTATATGTATTGCTCCTTTTGCCGGAATGCCCTTCCTCCTTTTCATAGAAAAATAAGAGCCCCAGCACTTCTCATTAATCATTCATGTATTATTCCACTCTGACATCTTCACTAAGGAGATTTATGCACAACAAAACAAACTGTGTTCTCATACAACTAGGTACATAGGATGACTGCATCACTTGCCACACTATATTATGTTTACATTATTTACAACATTATCTACGATATAGGCACACACTGTGAGCAGTGACTACAATCTATAGTACGCTTAGAATTAAATATGAATAAATAATTTACTTCTTTATGGATTCCGAGTCTCTCAGGTCTGGCTTTGATTCACTTGATACTTGCGTTCATCATGAGCTAGGTTAGATTGCCACTAAGATATTATTTTTTAAGCCTGAAACCCTGTGATTCAGTCTTACTTCTCACATAAAGGCTACAGAAAGTTAGTAAGATGGTTCCAGAGAATAATGCAAATTAGTAACATATACTCATGAGAGCCTGAACATTGATTACTGCTACCCAGTGTTTATTAAATTCCCTATTAAGGTTAAAAAGAGTTTGCAGATGACACAAACTTTGCTACCACATTAATGCAGGTTAACATCACTAACCTTGGCATTTTCAGTGGTTCCTCCCTTAGAAGGTTTGGACTAATTTTCTCTTGTAATAAATCTATATATAAACCAGACAGCTCTGAACCAATGCTTATCTAGCTTGGACATGAAACAAAAGTCTCTGTTTGAAGATTAGTTTCCTTGCTGATGGTGACAGGAAGATACTTACCTAAATAGTTACCAAGGTACACATGCAACTAAACTGTTACCTTGGAAAAGCAAAATATTTCCAACTTTGCAACCATAATTTCTAATCCTTAATTACCACAAGGATTACATATCAGAATCATATTCTGGCATGTTAAATATGGAAGAATCCTGAGACATTTTCTGATCCTATTCTCTCATTTTATCAAGTAGGGAGTTTATTGCTTTTATTGGGAAATATACCAAAGCCTAAAAAGGGAAACTAGAATTTATGGCCCATAGAAGCAGAAATATTGGTACAGTATTTCTACAAAATCTCCAGAGTCTAGAGCAGTGACTGATATAAAATAAGTATTTCATAAGTATTAGCTGAATAAAAGTGAAAGGACTTCTCAAAGTTCCAGTATAAATTAGAAGCTAAATTGGGAACAGAGCAAGGTCCTTGATGCCAAACAGGTGACATTTCAATCACATGATGCTTTTTCCCAGCAAATTCTACCTCTTTATGGTTATTCTACATATGTTGGAAGATGGATATACTAGAGAACCAAAGCACCAAAATAAGAAATAATGCTTCCCAATTTAGGATTAAGCTATATATAAAAGTTTATCATAAACTGTACAATACCTAGTATGGTTCTAAAATGCTAAATTATTGTCAGAAATAAGTTATTTTGCTGCACATGAGAAGGATATATATGTTTCCCTTCATATAATTAGACTGTTTATATGAATAATAACACATTTAAACAAAAATTCAAACTGTAAGTGTAAAACCCTCCTAATTTCTAACTCACGGAAGGTATTAGACAAAAGCTAATAACTATTAAAGATTTATCTTTGTTTAAAGTCAAATTTCATTTTATAGCAATTTACAACACTATAAAAAAATCATCATCTAGAATATTCCAGCTCAGTTACCCTTAAAATTTGGTATACTCATGTGTTTTTTGTAAGTAATTATGTATTTATTTATCACTGCACTTATTTATAAATAACTCAAATTTATTTATGTGTGGTTGGGTCTTCTCTTGCGGAACACAGGCCCTTGAGCGTGCAGGCTTCAGCAGTTGTGGTGCATGGGCTTAGTTGCCCCACAGCATGTGGATTCTTCCTGGATCAGGGATTGAACTCATGTCCTCTACATTGGTAGGTGGATTCTTAACCACGGAACCACCAGGGAAGTCCTATTCATGTTTTTAAAATTAATTTTTGTTGGAGTATAGTTGCTTTACAATGTTCTGTCAGTTACTTTACAGCAAAATGAATCAGCCATACGTATACATATACCCTCTCTCTTTTGGACTTCCTTCCCATTCAGATAACCACAGTGCATCATAGGGCTCTAAACGAGATTGGATTGTGGAGGGAAAGCACAGAGACACGTACAGCTTAACTTCTGCGCACGCGGTAAGAAGGAAGAAGCACGATTCTATTCACTGCCTGATTTATGCAGACTAAGGCTCCTCCTTCTCTTCCCATCCTATGTGACCAACACCTCTGAAACAGAGTCTGGCATCTCTATCTGACGCACAGACAGGGGCCAGCCATTCTTTCTTTCATCCCTGCTCTGCCAGAGAACCTCTATGTAGCTGAGTGATAAAGAGCACTTGGAAGTACTTTACTGACGCATCTCTGTTCACAGGTAGGCTCTAATTCTAAGGTCTATATTCAGAGACCCAGAAATAACTCCACACCTTTGTCTGAAGCCAACACTGATTTCTGCTTTGCAGCTTTTTCAACCACTAGGCACTGGCCATCACTAATAATGAAAATGATAATTTGGTCTTCCTCTGTGCTGTGGTCTTTCATTTTCTACTGGTCAGAATCCGGAAAAGAGGCATCAGTAATCAAGACCCAAACTTCAACATTCTTTCTAAATTAGAAAGTTCTTGATGGCAAGAAGTTATGAAGTACTTGCCTTTTACATTTGATGCTATCTTGATGACCATGTGGTACCTTACACATCATGGATGATTAGTTAGTATTGCTAAATGGACATCTGGTTATTCAAACACTTTGAAATCTTTGCTGAAACATTCTTCGATTACAGTTGAGTTATCCCCTACCCTGTCCTTCAAATAATCTTTACACCAGAAATTCCCAAAACAATCATTTAAAGAATAGTATTAGCTTTATAATTTGGCTCCCCAATAATATGAGTCTCTAGGTAGCTGCAGGGAGGAAGATTAGAAAGAAGAACAAAAATGTATAAATCTGTTTGAATTTTTGAGAATCAGGCCATACTGTAGAACTGCCTTTTGTCTAATATTCCACAGGGGGAGAGTAATGTTTGTCATGACTCTCATGGCAGATCAATATAGTTGAGAGTAAAAAGAACAAAACTCCAAATCTCATGTTCTCAATAACTCAGAAAACATTCAACTCTGGACAGACTATTGTAATATATTGGTTTTCAAAGAGTTATAGAATCATTGGGCTAGAAGTCTTAAATTGAGTTCTTGAAACCGCTTAGAAAACAACCGGAGAAGCTAGACCTTTGACTCATTGGTCCTGGTTATGCAGAGAGCTCTGGATTCCCACCAGATTGGTGATGACTCTGGGCTGTATATGCTACTGGGACTCAACAAGCTGGATGGACTGCCTAAGGGCTACCTCAGTTAGGCTTCCCAGGTGGTGCTAGTGGTAAAGAACCCGGCTGCCAATTCAGGGGACGTAAGAGACCCAAGTTCAATCCCTAGGTCAGGAAGATCCCCTGGAGGAGGGCACAGCAACCTGCTCCAGTATTCTTGCCTGGAGAATTCCATAGACAGAGGAGCCTGGTGGGCTGCAGTCCATAGGGTCGCACACTGGCAGACACGACTGAAGTGATTTACATGATGAGTGAGTAGGGATGAGTGAGTAATCTATATTCAAAGACAGATTACAGTATAAACATACAATAACTTGCCCCCACAACGTGTGTTTTAAGATGACCTGGAAAACAAAGGAGTTGTTTAAGCCTTGAATTATGATTTGGAAAAAAAAAAAGTGCTACTTCCGTTAGTTCTCACTGCCCTTGGTGTATGCGCGTGCTCAGTTGTTCAGCCATGTCCACTCTTTGTGACCCCCGGACAGTAGCTCGCCAGGCCCCTCTGTCCATGGGATTTTCCCAGCAAGAATACTGGAATAGGTTGCCATCTCCTCCTCCAGGGGAGTAGGTCAGGAATTAATTCCTATGAGGCTGGAATTATCTTCATTTTACAGATCAGCTATCTGAGACAAAGAAATAGAGGAATTGCCCGTAATCATATAATTCATAATGAGACAAGTCAGTATGAAAATTCAAGCTTCCTGGCTCCAAATCTAGGGCTCTTTTCACTACAATCACAAATCTCTTACTGTCAAGAATTACTTTCTAGATCAATGAATTATGAAGTATATCAACTCATCATAGACAACAAGCAATATAAGTAAATGAAGTATCATTAGATGTAATGCATTACTGTTTCTGTTCAAACGGCTTATGTAAATAAACAAAATAAATATTTCTCCAAGAATCAAATCATATGAGTGTAGTTTTGTTACTGGGTTTTTTTTTTTTTTTCTTTCATTATAAACTGAAATTCTTTTAAATTCTGCAGATCTGGCTTCATTTCCTACCCCCTATAATAAAAGCTGAAATGTACCAAAACCTGATTATAATTTTAGTTTTGATGTTCATGCTGTGAACCACCTTTTAGTTCAGACCAGCATAATTATTTTTATGGATACCCTTAGTAATTTAAAATTCTTGCATGAAGCAAATGAAATGCTACCTCTTTGTAAATACATCCTGTTGTGAGATTATTTAAGTAAGATTCTAGATGATTTCAAGGTTATATTGTTTTAAGTGGAAATAACCAGAGACAATCAAGCCAAATAAGTGCACTTATTCACTCTGACAATAAATGTTTGAGTATCCAGTATGTGCTTGCTGTTGTTCAATCACTAAGTTGTGTCCAACTCTTTGCAACCCCATGGACTGCAGCATACCAGGCTCCTCTGTCCTCACTATCTCCCGGAATTTGCCCAAATTCATGTCCATTGAGTCAATGATGCCATCCAACTGTCTCATCCTCTGTTGCTCCTTTCTCCTCCTGTTCTTAACATTTCCCAGTATCAGGGTAATTTCCAATGAGTCAGCTCTCCACATCAGGTGACCAACGTCTTGGAGCTTCAGCCTCAGCATCAGTCCTTCCAATGAATAATCAGGGTTGATTTCCTTTAGGATTGACTGGATTGATCTCCTTGCTGTCCAAGGGACTCTCATGAGTCTTCTCCAGCACCACAATTCGAAAGCATCAATTATTTGGCACTGAGCCAACTCTCACAGCCATACATGACTACTGAAAAGACCATAGCTTTCACTATACAGACCTATCTGCTAGAGACAGAGAAATGAACATAACCTGGGGCCTGTCCCTGAAGAGAGCAGCTTAGGAGAGGAGAATATATATTCAATTAAACCAAAGTGTATCCTAGTCCCTGATATAAGCACAGAATGTCTGACAGAGGCAGCCATTAATTCTGCTAAAGCAAGTGAAGATTTCAAAAAAGAGTGGTAATTTAACCAAGTCTTGAAGTAAGAGATGCTTTTGGTACATTATAAACTTAAAGAAGCTGAGGAGAAAAAGGATTAATCCCAATGCTCTAAATGCTATGTTATCAGATGTCTGGCTGTATCTTCCATCTTATGTGTTGCTGGCATCCATCAGAGAGAAGTGAATTTTGTAATGCAATTATTAGAATTCTTTTTTTCTTTAATATGTAGCTTCCTTCAGGTTTTTGCCAAATCATGAAACCCTCCAAGTCAAATATGCATCAATGGTAGACTGGAAGGGTTTGGAAGAGTTTCCATTCACAGTTACTAGTGCTGAGCACTGTGGTGTTATTGAATTACAGAGGATTTAAAACACCCAGAAATCTTTTCTTCTTTGCAGTTACTCAGAGTGATCTACAGTCTGGCTGAATTGATTGATTTCTGGAATCATGACCAGAGTTTTGGTTGTTGTAGTTAGGTGGGGATATTAATACAGAGGTTTCCATCAAGGAATTTTTTTTTTAAGTGGACCATTTTTAAAGTCTTTATTGAATTTGTTACAATATTGTTTCTGTTTTGTGTTTTGATTTTTTTAGCTCCCCAAACAGGGATTGAACCCATACTCCCTGCATTAGAAGGTGAATTCCTAACCACTGGACTGCCACGGAAATCCCAAGGAATTTTTAGAGTCCTCAAAAATGCACATATGAGAGGATGGGATGGACATATGCATAAAGTCAAGTGAAAAAAGAGTTCATTTCATTAATTGCAATAATTTGTATTTTAAAAACTTAAGATAATTTTATTTTTGTTTTGAATGTGCTCCTGATATTGATTATTTTTTTGGCCAAATTGTCTTTATTTCATCACTAAATGATCAAAAATTACAATCATTCTACAAGAGTAGAGGAGGGCATTGGTTACTTCTTATTAGAATTTCAAGGCATATACATTTGCTTCTGAGCCGTATTGCCCACCTGTAATGTATAGAAATATTACTGCTTATTGAAACAATGACTTCCCTATAGCTCAGACAGTAAAGAATCTGCCTGCAATGTAGGAAACCCAGGTTCGATCCCTGGGTTGGGAAGATCCACTAGAGAAGGGAATGGCAATCCACTCCAGTATTTTTGCCTGAACAATCCCATGGACAGAAGAGCCTGGTGGGCTACAGTCCAAAGCGTCGCAAAGAGTCAGAAACAACTGAGCGACTAACACTACTAAGCATTATGATATGTAAGTCAGTTCTGTTGTGCAAAACACTATCATCTATACTAAACTTTCAAAATATTTTCTTTAGAATTTACTTTCCATCTGATTCTAAATGATGAGACCATCTACAAAAAAAAAAAGACACTAATGTAGAAAATTAATGGTCAAACATAAATGGAATTCTGTGAATTACTCAGAAAAATTAGAGACTCAGGAATGTAAAAATAAAATCTATTATTTGGCTATCCTAGACTTTTTCCTCCAAGTAATTTCAATACTGCCAATCACCCCATCTGTATCTCTTTGCTTAACTTTCAAAGTTTAGACCTAATCATATACCTTGCCATTATACTTTAAACATTCCTTGATTCCCTGATTCCCTTAGTCTTATTTCCTTTACTTTCATCTATACTGAACAACTAAGTACTAAATATATATTATCTCCTTTTCCAGTTGCATTCTCCTTTTACATATTTTCTTCCCAAATAAATCAAGGAGGAATGGTGTCCTGAATTTTTTTTTTTTTGGTACCACCATTCTTGCCTGGAGAATCCCAGGGACGGGGAGCCTGGGTGGGCTGCCGTCTATGGGGTCGCATAGAGTCAGACATGACTGAAGCAACTTAGCAGCAGCAGCAGCAGAATAATCCCTAACACAATACTAACTAAGTACAGAGCTTTGTTTAGAGACAGAAGTTAATAATCTATAAAATTCAACTTATTGTTTTAATGTGCTTAGTTATCTGGTCTGTTGCATCAAAGAGGATTAGAAGCAGCAACTATGAGAAAGGCTCTGAAAGCTAACACAAGTGAGAACAGATGACATGGGGAAAGCTACCCAAGGTAGTAAAACCACTCAGCCCAAAGAGACTGGTGTCACTGAGTGGAAGGGCAAATAAATGCAAGGCCGGAAAAGTCCTTAAGAATGTACCCGAAAAAAGCAATATATACAGCTAGATTTCAACAGCTTTGCATTTAATATTTACAACGTGCCAAAAACTACACTAGAACCTGAGTTTACAAAGGTTGACATGATGCTTGGATCATTTGCTTTTGAGACACTATCTTTTGATATTAGTGGAAAGAGACATGATACTATTTTCAAAACAAACCAGTGAGTGCTGTGATAGATGTAAGCATCTTAAAGGATGCATATCAAAGATACTTCCTTAGCTGTTTAAAAAGGCATTATCACCCCCCTAAAAAGTTAAAGAAAGACCTTTTAGATGAAGATTTTTGCCAAAACTGCTTCAGGATTGGGGGGTGTTAATTACAGAAATAACTTTAGGTAGACGTGACAACTTTTCAAGCAAAATGCAGGTCTTGAAAAATAAATTTGTGAATGGCAATACTACTCTGTGAGAAAATGATCCATCATTCACAAAATACATACAATTACGTAAAAATATTCACAGCAAGGAATCAGAGCAATTTATGGCAATTAATGCAGATTATGCTTGGTTATCAAGAAATATTATCAAAGCCAAAGCACTATAATATAAGCCATTTGGGTGTCATTTAAGAGAAAGACAAAGCAGAGAATCTATTCCCCCAAGGGATACATGAATCTTCCTTTAAGAATGAGATTTATGCCTATGATTAAAAAAAACTCCACTAAATTATAGTATAAACTTTGTTATAGATAATATCTAGATTAAATTTATGTTCAAAACCCAAATGATACTTACTTTAATTGATGCTTCTGCATTTTCAACAAAAAGCCTGAAATCTCTTTTCAGCCATCTTGTTTCTTGAATCATCAATTGTAGAGTTTTCATAATTAGAATTCTGGCTATGATAGACATACTTCAGCAAGTAGAGCTCAAACACCCCTTTTAGTCATGAGCTGTCAATAACCAACAGACAGTTAACTGTTACAGTTATTAACAGCTGTCAATAACTAGACAGAACCTTCAGGTAATGAGTCTATCTCAGAACTAGCTTGGGTTGGTTACCAAGGCACATGGACTATTTTTTAAAATTCACTTTTCTATTTGGGATTGCACTTTAAAGACTGAATGCAAACCATATACACTCAAAATATAATCACTCTCTTTGCATTTTAAATGTCTTCAACCTCATAGCTTTCATGTGTACTATGTCTTGTATGCTAAGCTTTGTATCAATCAAGAACTACCAATTTTAATGTCAAAAAAGACTTTATGTCACAGTGCCTGTGCTTTCTCAGCTAAAATTGAAGTTATTCACCAATACTCATGCCTATTAGCACCAGTACTTTTTTTCAAGAAACTGGGTGACTGTCAGGAAAAATACTGATAATCATTCAATAAACTGAAGGTTACATTTTTAATGATTTGCTTAGCCTCAGTCTACATTGAAAATTGATTTTAAGAGCAGCTAAACATTTGCACAGAGTCGGACACGACTGAAGCGACTTAGCAGCAGCAGCAGCAAACATTGTTCGTTCATTTAACAATTATTTAAGGTACACCTATTGTGCCAGGTCCACTCTAAGTTTTAGGACACAGGAACAAATAAGACAGACAAGTTCTTGATATCCTAGAGTTTATATTCTACTAGAGGAGTCAATCAGTACCTAGATAAACGCATAAATGACTTCAGACAGTGACAAGTGATATAAAAGAAAAACAAAATAGGCAATGTGACGGATGATTGGGAAAGACAAGAAAGCATCTTCCAGCTTTTGTGCCAAAAAGAAAGATAAGAAGAATAACAAGAAGGGAGCAGTCATTGTGAAATATGGAGGGAAATAAACAAAAAGACCAAGAGGATACAAATAGACAAAGAACATTAAAGTCAACACATGTGAGGAACAAACTGAGATCTTGCTGGCTATACAGAGAGCTAGCCGGCTCCAGCCTGCAGAAAGAGATGGGTGAGCCAAGAGTAGGACTGTGGATTCCTTTGCTTATTTTTTGCATTATGTGAATTAGCCACTTTAAAACCTCTGTTTAATAACTATAAAATTGGGGCATGTGTGCATGCTGGGGCAATCACACCTAATTCCTAAACCTCTGGTTAATATTAATTAGTGTAAATAAGGCACTTGGCACATATTAGATGTTCAATAAATGTCAGTGCCCTCTTCGCCAGGGAAGTAAACAGATTTACCCAGTGGGGATTAAAAAGAGACATCAGATACAATTATAATAACACTTATTTTATAACGCAGCTGACCACGCCTCATTCAACCTTCCAATAATCCCACAGAATAGGTTTTATCTTCCTGTTATGAATGAGAAAACTGAAACTCAAACAGTTTGACTGATATTTGCAAATTAACTCTGGATGTTTTGAGCTTAGATTTGGACCCAGGTCTCTTACAAGACCTGTGGTTGCACTGCACTTCTTACTAATAATATCTATACATTTGATTAGCCCATCAAAATGGCTTCAGATAAAAAGTTAAGGGCTTTTAATAAAATAGTGAAAGAAAGGGAAGTTGTGGGAGTTATATGTGTCTACAGAGGACAACTCTTAGGAGCAATGCGATCAAGAGCAAGTCATTTTAAGCTAGATAAGCCCAGCTCTGCAGCATACCATTTATTAGCCATGCAACCTAAATAAATTTCTTTTCTTTTCAGAAATCTAGGTTCTCATCTATTAATAGTAATCTGGAATTAACAACAATATTTACAGCATCATAATGTGTTAATAATTTGACGAAATACTGCATGCAAAACACCTAACATACTATGTGGCAAATGGCAAGCATTCAATAATTAGTAGCCGTAGTCAATAGAAAGGCACTTCTCATTTACTAAAAGATTTCACCAATCTATAACTGGCAATTTAAAAAAGACTGTCATTTCATAATATAACCAAATATCACAAATGATTTCTCATTTTTGCATGGTAATACTATCTTCGTGAAAAAAGTACACATATTCAAGCTAAATAATATGCTCTCTTTTTTTTTTTATTTTTTTGCATTAAGATTTCTAGTCTGTGGAACTAGTGGTAAAGAATTTGCCTGCTAATGAAGGAGATGCAAGAGACATGGGTTCGATCCGAGTTGGGAAGATCCCCTGAAGAAGGAAATGGCAACCCACTCCAGTAGTATTGCCTGGAAAATCCTATGGACAGAGGAACCTGGTGTGCTACAGTCTGTGGGGTCACAAACAGTCGACACGACTACACATGTACACTATCAACACACAGAAGGAGTCAGAGACTATACAGATTTGTGGAACTATATAGAAGCCTGGACCTGTGAAACTTACCACTGCTTCTGCTGCTGCTGCCCAACATCCAGCATCAAAAGGTTAACTGTGATACTCTGGGGTTCATACTACATGAATTGAGGAGTCCCTTAGAAGAGTTACTAATCTTACAAAAGGGATTTCTTGATTATGTATAAGACTTTGGGGCAGAATGGGCATTTTGTGACGGAGGATTTGGACCTCAATTCTGAATAGCCTGCAAAAATTATTAGAAGCCTTTATTTTGTAACATACCCTAATTTACTGATCATTAGAGCACTCAAACCATATCACCATTATCTACAGGTAGCATATCTTAGGACTTCTAGAGGCCTCAGAGCCATCACCTCATTTGAACCTCATGACAACCCAATGAGGTGGCACACTGAAGATTAGAATTCCTATTTTATAGACTAGGAAGCAGAGGCTCACAGAGAACTGATTTGCCCAAGCTCCACTGCTAGTAAGCAGCAGGATCAAGACTTGGCCTCTGAGATCCCCACCACATCATAACATCAAGATACAAGATACGTATCTTTTCATGTGATAAGCTGGAAAATTCCATTTTCTATAAAGGACAGGTTCTTATGCTGTATTTTAGTAAAATGACTCTTTGTTCAAAAATAAAAATGCCCTCCCCTAGTTATATACAGATCATGGTTTAAAATCTGAGAGGCTTAGAATCAGCTCTGCTCTTGTAAGCTATAGTTTTGATTTACCCCCCACACACACACACATGACATAGATCTATACATATCTATACATACATGCATATACACGTGTATCCATTTATCTATCATCTAGCCTACATATACTGCGTGTCTACTACATTGTGTGTCTGTGCGCTCAGTCATGTCTGGCTCTTTGTGACCCCATGGACTGTAGCCCTCCAGGCTCCTCTGTCCATGAGATTTCCCAGGCAATACCAGAGTGGGTTGCCATTTAATCCTCCAGAGGATCTTCCCAATCCAGGGATCGAATTTGCATGTCCTGCGGATCCTGCACTGGCAGGCGAATTGTTTACCACTGAGCAACCTGGGAAGCCCACCCTGTCTTTATCCCTTGCTTATGAAATAGCACTAAATTACCATCTCCCCAGTTCATGGACTATACATTACTGATATATGAATAAACGACTTTTTCTACGGTCATCTGGTGATTTAATACTCATTGACAAGTAGAATTTGGGGGTATTAAAAATATACAAATATATAAAATTTTTAATTTAAATAATTTAAATATCAATTTATTAATTACTCTATGGACATAAGAGTTTGGGATTCTTGTGGGCATTACTATTTTTTAATTAGCATTATAGCCAGAGAAGTGTTCTAGGATATTTTCCCACAAATCTGACTTTTTTTTCAAATGAATACTTTGGTTTACTGATATAGCTCAAAAGGTGTATATGTTGCTGCTGCTGCTGCTAAGTCACTTCAATCATGTCCGACTCTTAGCGACCCCATGGACTGCAGCCCACCAGGCTTCTCAGTCCATGGGATTTTCCAGGCAAGAGTACTGGAGTGGGTTGCCATTGCCTTCTCCAAAAGGTGTATATAAATAGGTGTAATTGTGAGAAACCTATGGAAATAAGTAGGGAAAATAATGATATAAAAACAAATTAGCCATAGAAATATTGATACATTCTTTCCAAGTTTTAAGACAAAATACTAAATGATCTAACCTCCAACAATAAACTCCTAGAGGAACAGATTGTGAATCTTAATTAAAAGGAAAAAAAGTATTTTCCCAAAGTCCTCATAAAAGCAAAGTGTGCTATAGTTGACAATATTTGTATCAAATTAGCATTGGAACCATGTGTCTTAACCCAATTCAAAATACCATTTAAGTGGAAATAGAAAAGCAATGGATAACGATTTCACAGTCAAAGCTCAAAATATGTACAGTGGCAGCCAGTCAAAATATGAAAATGGCTAAATTCACGCCAAATTTTGGTTATACCCACACTAAGTTTAAAACCATTCACTATCTTTGCTCAGAATCAGAAATTTGTTCAGCATGACAGAAATCACTTTCTAAGGGCCTATTTTATTCACATATTGACCCAAGTAGTCATCACTAAGCCAGTTATTTTCTTTTCAAATGTGCAGTAGCTTTGTGTTGGGCACAGTATCAAGAATAGGAGCAGATATTTTTCTCAGTGTTCACAGACCCGTCTGGCATCATATAGTCACAGACATAAGACTATGTTTCACCAAGTCAGCATCCAAAAGAAATTAATAACATAGGAATATTAAAGGAAAAAAAATCATTTTTTAAAATATCTATACAATTGCCTTAAATATCTAAAGTACTGAAATAAATATGGGAAAATATTTTAAAGATCTATACAGTTTCAATCAACTTCTCTTTGTCTATCTAAATCTATATACATATGTTCATGTGTATGTATATGTATGTACATATATACATGCATATAGACACACACACTAGCTGAACAACTCACTTCTTAAGAGGTGATTTTGATCAGAAGTCTCTCAAAATTTCATTTAGATTTCCTCCACTGACAGATGAAAAAAAGAGATAAAAGTGGAGGGGAAAACATTTTATTTAAGTCAATCAAAGTTTTCTCTGGTTAATCTAATTCTATGCCCTTGTGATGTTTTCTGAAGGAAAAATAAAGGCAGTGTGGGGAAGAAAAAAAACTTTTTCCCTTGGGAAATAAAATAAAATTATATGAAACATTACTTGCTACAATTTTTGAACAGAAAAGAAAATGAAATGTAAGTGTCTAGGGATTTCCAGTCCTCTCTCCACTGCTAAATTCTAACCTAATTTAAAAGGGCTTTCTAAAATAAAAAGTAACACATCTTTCCATCTCTGCATTCCCACATCCTCAATGCCAATCTGATTTAGGGGTTATGGTACTATTTTGATTTGCAACCAGTTTGAGATCTCCTGAATCTAAAAGAAGTGCCAAATTCAGTTGAGTAAAACGCCACTAAACTGGAATTCTCAGAGTGCCATATGCTGGATTGCTATTTACAATTTAATTAAAGATTTGGAGGGTTTTTTTTTTTAATACCTTTCAAAGTCTACTTCTTCTTTTGTGGGCATTTTTCTAATACGTAATTAGTATCCCCCTGCCTTTTCATCCATTCCAGATTGCTTTGTCTAGCTCTCACACCCTGTTACTGCTGACACTCTTTCCTCTTTATGTGTAGCTTCCTGTCTCCCTAGACCAAGAAACAGAACAATTTGGGTTGAAAGAGGTATAGATATCAGGTCATATGAAAACAGAAAAAAACCGTTCACTTGTTAAGTAAAGTACAAAACATTTCATACTAAGACACAGTAATTTCTCTTTTGAATAGTTAGGCTATTTTTTGTTGTTTGCTTTTTCTTTTCTTTTTCCCTTTTTTTATTTTTTGCTTTCTTCCTGGTTTTTCAATATATTTGTTTGGAGAGAGTATTAGCTGGAGCAGTAAACATATGTAAATATTAAATAAAAGAATAAGATAAGAAACAGTAATATTCCAAGTGAATCAGGTCAAAGGAACCTTAATTGGATTCCTTTGAGAGTTCTTTTGGGCATATAGAATAAAGAAGTTGTGAAAAGTCTTTGGTTTCCTGGGACATAGATCCTCAAAACATAGCCCATAAGACTCTGTCTTCAAATAATACCATAGGAATCCAGCAGAATCCAACAAAAACTAGGGGTCTATGCAGATGTCAGTACACGGTGTCAAGGAACACAAAATGATGGGGATTTGCAGTACAGAGTTACCCAGAGAAGGGTGCCATAAACCCTACCATGCTCTTGTACTGTCTTGCCAGCTCTCACTTTCTCTCTCTGGCTTACAAGGCAAATATATCCAAGAGAACCCTGCCTAGAGCCTTCTGGCCACACATGACATTCTTTGGCCTGGATCAGTGGCAGAGCTGGAACCAGAAATCAGATTTCCTCACTCCTGGTTCACTTATCTATCCACTACAAAACAAGGTGAATGTTTTATTAACATTTATGTTAGTAGATCATCATGACCTTTGAAAACCTTTTGGCCTCAACTGTATACCAGACATCTCCAGGCCTCACTCAGCTATAATCACTGCCTTATGACTGTACAGATTTTGGATGCCATCTCCTGTAGAACAGATTAGACCTCAAAAAAGGAAAATATGTTAAACTTAAGAAGAATTCAAAGACAGGACATCCAAATATGCATGGATCAGATTAAGGTCTGTATTTCTCTCCTGATATTCTGTTCAACTAGAGGAACCAATTGTAATCACAGTAGGAACATTATTGATTAGACACCAATAAAATGTTTAAATAGAGAACTACAGCAAAATACAACAATCCAGAATGTCTGCTTTGATGAAATGCTTTTCAAGGTAAATTTAGACTTGTTCTTTAAATAATAGTTGATCTCATATCAAATCATTTCATCCCTGAAATATTGTCAGAATCAAGAGTTTATACAGACACTATTTTTATCACAAACATTCCCATACTTGACAGCTATTCCAATACAAGTCTGGTTATAAAAATACTGCAATACAAATATTTCATATTACCTTTAAGCCGGATCTTCCAAAATTGTCATGATTTAATGAGGAAAATCTCAAAATAGCTTAATATTTATTTTTCAGTTTCATAGATTATTTAGCCCTTTATAAAAAACATTATTATGCCTTCATAATGGATGAAATAATTGCTTTTTACAAATCAAGCACATACAAGTAATCTATATTGTTGAAGGAAACTTTTACAATCCCTTAAGAAATTTTATGCAAATTTGACACTTTCAAATTTGAAATCGAAAGAAAAAATCTTTAAAGTACCAGCCTTACATTTCTGAAGAGAACATGATGGAGTACTGGAGTGGTACAATCTAATTTTCTTATCTTATCTGCACTGATATCATTATTCCTAAATACCTTCAGCCCAAGCCCAGGCTTACACACAGGTTTACAAAGAGAATAACATCCAGGTAGTCAGCAAAATGCTCCAAAATGAGACAGCCTAACTTCTTTCAAACTGCTTTGTGCAAGTTCAATTATCTAGGCTTCCTTTGGCACAACAAAGATATTGCTCATCTTTCACTGTCCCTTCTACCAGCACCCATTATCAAGAATAAGTACACTACTAAACTCGAAGTATAGGTGTGCCTGCTTCCAAGAACAAATAAATAAAGAAGAAAGAAGAAAACCTATTTGGTTAGAATTTTCCAGCAATCTGAGTCATAGTCCACAAATGGGAAAGCTTCATTCAGTTTTCTGAAAATATGCTAAAACAAAAAGTTTTTTAAGAAAGAAAAAACAGTATTCTGAATTGCTTCCCTGTTTGAAGAGGGAAGAGAAGTGTATTCTCTGGTAATTGAAACTCCAAGACCACATTCCATCTTGTTCAATGCAGATTTCTTGACTGGCATCACAAGTAGTGCTGCAATGTAATTATTTTTAATTGCCAATTCACATATCTAAAGCAAAGGAAGTATGAGGCTCCCCAGAGGTACTGTTCTACAGCAGGAATTTAATACATCAATGCAGGCTTTAGCAAACAGGGGCTTTTGTCAACATTTCACTGGCACATCACCCAAAGTATAACAACACCACTTAGAATTTATATAAGCCTTTCATTTGCAAATTACTTTACAATAATTAATCCTCAGAATATTCAATTGAGGAGGGGTAAGGGAAGGAGAAATAGATTATAAAACAGAAGATTTCAAGCAAGAAATGGTCTGGATAAGCCCCAAAAGGGGCTATTCTGAGATCAAAATAGAATCTCTACCATCCCCCAGATCAGCAGTCCTGTTTTGATATAATTCATATGTCTAATATTTTTTAGGCTCTGATAGCAGAGTCACACTGTTTTCTTTATGCTCATTGTATTTCTCAAAAGTTCACTTCTATACTTCAAAGACTGTTAAATTTTTAACAGTTGCAGATTTTTTTTTCTATACATTCTCAAAATGGTAGCATTCCGGCTTCCCAGATATATATTCTTTAACACAGAAAGGATATTTATATGTGTTATTATAACTTAGCCCATCCATGCCAGGCAGCAGATAAAAGTTCACCACATATGTACACCCAAGCCTGAAGAGAGCACATGGCACATTGCAGCTTAGTAGTCATTCCAGAAATCATTATTGAATACTCTTTCAACTTTATTCACTCATTAATTCATTTCTCAATTAGTTAGCACTATTATTTGCAAGATACTGAATTAGATGGTTTAGCAAAATGAAGGAAAAACCTGTCCCTTAAAGAGACAGATAAGTGAAAAGTGAAGGTGATTAAGGACACAATAGAGGGATGGGAGCATGAAAGGAAGAATAAATATTTTTATCTGGTGAGGATTCAAAACAGTGCTTCACAAATGAGGTAGTTTTTACTTGGGTTTTGGACAGACAGAAGAAATGGAAGAGGATTACTGCAGACTAATGAGCTTTCCTGGTGGCTCAGATGAAAAAGAATCTGCCTGCAATATGGGAGACCCAGGTTCGATCCCTGGGGTGGTAAGATCCCCTGGAGAAAGAAATGTCAACTCAGTATTCTTGCCTGGAAAATCCCATGGACAGAGGAGCCTGGTGGGCTACAGTCCCCATGGGGTCACAAAGAGTTGGACACAACTGAGCAACTGAGTGCAGACTAAGGAAAACCCAAGATGAAGGAATAGCTTTCCTGCTCCCATGAATAGGAGGAAACTTAGTTAAGATACTATCACTTTTGCCTACATCCTGTAAATTCAAACAGGATCCATGTCTCTGAGAAATTCTGGTTGAGAATGACTTGTGACTACCATAAAAATTGGCTGGATGTAAATGTATGTTTCTATAGTTCCTGAGGACAGAGCTTATTCTTTCATATATTTTAAATATTCCTGACATTTCCCCTCCTAACGTACATTGCATTAAACAATGAGAGAATTCACTCTTATTTTGAACATAAAGCTGAAAGGTATCCAGTACCTTTCATGAAAATATGTAATAAGTATACATGTTTTCTTAGGCTCCAAAATCACTGCAGATGATGACTGCAGCCATGTAATTAAAAGACACTTGCTTCTTGGAAGAGAAGCTATGACCAACCTAGACAGCATATTAAAAAGCAGAGATATTGCTGACAAAGGTTCGTCTAGTCAAAGCTATGATTTTTTCCAGTAGTCATGTATGGATGTGAGAGTTGATCATAAAGAAAGCTGAGTGCTGAGGAACTGATGTTTTTGAATTGTGGTGTTGGAGAAGACTCTTGAGAGTCCCTTGGACTGCAAGGAAATCAAACCAGTCCATCCTATAGGAAATCAATCCTGAATATTCATTGGAAGCATGATGCTGAATCTGAAGCTCCAATACTTTGGCCACCTGATGCGAAGAAATGACTCACTGGAAAAGACCCTGATGCTGGGAAAGACTGAAGGAAGGAGAAGAAGGGGATGATAGAGAACGAAGTGGTTGGATGGCATCACTGACTCAATGAACATGACTTTGAGCAAGCTCTGGGAGTTGGTGATGGACATCCTGCAGTCCATGGGGTCACAAAGAGTCGGACACAACTGAGTGACTGAACTGAACTGAAGAAATATATGGAAATTTTTCAAACACATTGTATGTTTAATTTTGCTTTAGGTATTATATAAGATATGGTATAGTCTTAAAATGAGGTCTAACAATGTTGTCACACTGTAATTGCTTAATAAATCCTTATTAAATTAAAGTCCTTGATGAGTTTATAATCTGAGTAGTGTAGGTGAGACTCTAGACAATGTGAATGACTAGAATATTACATCAATGTTTATGGCACAAAGCACTGAATCAGCATTTTAATTCAACTCTTCCAGATCCAAGACTAAGGTGCTTTCTTATGTGCCATGACATTATATTGATCCTATTGGATATATCTTTATTGGAAGGACCTAATTTCAATATCAGAATTACAAAGCTGTCTTCAATGTTATGTGCCAATGCATGTAACAACCTAATAGAATTCTCACTAGGGTTTGAAGCACAGCCCAGCCACCAGCCTTCTGGGTGGCCTTGGCCAGATGGTGTGTCCTCTGCACGCTTTCTTTTCCACATCTGTCCAAAAGCATGTGAGCCAACTGACTCTCTGATGTTTCTTCCAGTTTAGACAGACTGCGCTTCATTTCCCAGACTCTTGTAATGAGAGAATGCTCAAATCCCTCCATGGGATACGACTGGAGGCAGTTAATACATTTCAGGGGTCAAAGATATAAACATGCTTTTGTCTTTGTAAGCCTGGCTTTGAGATTCCTGAATTTAGCTGTTTGAAGATTGAGGAGAATACTGCACCATTCCTGTGCACACGCACACAGGAATGCGCGTCTACTAGGTCCAGACACAGTACTAGGTGCTAAGCTTTTAAAGTTCATAAAATGTGGTCCTTAAACCTTTAGACATACAATTAGCTTAGTAATAGAAATGGCCAAGAAAAAAATAGTTGGCAAAATGAAAATACCATATGTAAATAAAGAAATGAAAACTATATTTCATGTTAAAAAAAGACAGTTTGCCATTGGAAGTCCCAAAACAGAATATAAATGAAACATTTTGAGGACACAAAGAAGGGAGTAAATAGAGGTGCATGTGGAAAATTTTGCCACAAGACTTACATTGGAGCCAGATCTTAGGGGGTGAAGAAGAGTTAACTAACCAGCATGTAAAACATTCCAGGGAGACAGCTCATGATATGCAAAAGCAAGAAGGGGAAGAATGAACATAATGCTTTTCCTTCCCCAGCATCTATTTCAGTCACCTTGCAGATAAACAGGGGAAGCCATCCAAATCAAACAATTCTCATTCTTTCATCAAAATCCTGAAGAGACTATTTAAAGCTCCTTTTGTAATCGCCAGGAAAATGATGTGTATCCTTATGTAGGAGAAATGGCTCTTACTTCTTTTAATCAAACAATATATCACTATCCCACTAGAGCTGGAACCAAGTTCTTCTGCATTTCATATGTTAATTGGAATTTACTTATTCTTTTGTAAAGTGCATGAATATGGTCTGTCAGCAACTAAATAAATTTAAGCAAAGAAAAGAGAAAGGATAAAAATGGGCTTCATGAAAAGCGATGAAATGCATCAAAATCAGGGATCCTGTCAGCCTGGTTGACAAAAACATTGACTTGAAGGATGTCCTTGCCAGGTTAGGACACGTTCCTTTTCTGGCTATTGTCAACCTGGGCTCAGCTCCATGAGAAATGCCGCCTGGCTGGCAGCTGCTGAGAGATGGCAACTCCTCCTAGCAACAGATGAAACCAATCGAAAGCCAGCAGCAGTGATCTTTGCTGTTAAGTGCAGTGACATCTCATTTATCTGGCAACTCCAGTGAAGACTGTATAATGCATAAGATAATTACTAAGAGACTAAAATGTACATTCCCACGCATAAGAAACCATGAGATTTCAGCCAATCCAATTGGAAAATTGCCTAAAATGAGACACATCTATGTAGGTTTAAATTATGACAAGACATCAGAGTGCAGTGAACTCTGCTTAGGTTTTGAAGTAAATAGACCTGAAGTTAGAAGCCTTATCTCTTAAAAAGGGATAAATAACCTGACCTAATACACTTCATGGGTTGTGTGAATAACAGTGGATGTCAAAGCTCTTTAAAACTACTAAGCACCACATGTAAATAAATATTATGACATTTTCTTATTATTAGTGACTCAGTATTTAATATAGTCAATAGCTTCATCTTCCATATGGGTAATCTTGGGTAAATCACTTCATCTTTATTTCCTCACCTGTCCAAGAAAGATAATGCTAGGATATAATGTAGGGAGTTGCTGTGAAGATTGAATGAATAAATTTATAGAGTTCAAACATGTAGTAGGCATTCAAAAATGATAACTAACATAATCACTGTCATCATATTCATTCCATCATTTAGTACTGTGAGGACCTGAGGGTTTGTTAAATTGGATAGAGCTATTATTCCTACTCAATGGCCCCAAAGCAATGAGCTATAGAACCAAAACACACATATCTAAGGGATCTTGAACAATATAAACCGTCCACAGCTTTTTGACACAGGAAGTTTATCCCCAAGCTTTTTACATTTCTGTTGGGCATCAAGAACTGACTTTGCTTCCACTTGTCCCCTCCTCATGTAACTTCTCCATTATTCCCTGAAATTACTATTTTCCTTCTCTGCACGTAAATACAAATACTGGATAGTCTTTGTAAGTTGGAGTAAGCAGTTGTGGCAAGTAAGAGTTCTTCATAAATAGATATCTGTTATTTATCTTACACCTAAATATCTTATTTATCTTACACTTACAATTTGATCACCTGCATAGGAAGGAGGGGTTAGGAGATTTTAACTAAGGGACCTAAAGTAGTCAGTTTCTCATTTCACATTCAACCCCATTTATTTATATGTTGTAATTTTTTATATTAAAAGGTATGAAACATTATCACATATACCATATCTTATGTGATATGACAAAAGGATCTTTAATACAGTTTAGAACAGGTTACAATGACTAGTATTTTCCTGATTGCAAATCACTAGGACTTACTGATATAAACAACATTTTCAGACTTCAAATATCCTCTCCATTTCATAATTTCAGTATTACACTTTAAATACCGCTAATTGTATACTCAGAACTTTGGCAGATTCCACCCTGAATGCCTTGATTTTTATATTACCACCTACTCTGCCAGCCTATGGTTGTCCCCCGGTGGCTCAGTGGTAAAGAATCTGTCTGCCAGGGCAGGAGACATGGGTTTTAATCCCAGGTTCGGAAGATTCCCTGGAGAAGGAAATAGCAACCCATTCCAGTATTCCTACCTTGGAAATTCCATGGACAGAGGAGCCTGGTGGGCTAGTCCATGGGGTTGCAGAGTTGGACACAAGTAAGCGATTAACACACACTCACTGCCAGCCTATAAGCTCCTTTGAACACTGAAGTTCTATATACTTCTTTGTATTACAGACATTTAAAGCATTTAGCTCACTTTGAATATAATATGTGTTGAATGAACATCTGTAAAATAAAGATTATACAAAAAAGAAAGGTAAGAAGGAAGGGTTGGAGGGATGGAGAGAAACAGAAAAGAACAAGGAAGGATGGAGGGAGAGTGGGAAGGAGAAAACAAGCTGGAAATGGAAGAAATCAAACAAGAAGAGTTTTGAGACACAGAAGTCCCCAAAATGGTCATAAATAAAATCCTTGGGTCAATTTGCACAGGAGCACAACACTGGGTGCTACGGCATTCTAGTACACCATATCTTCATGCTGAGGATGGTAGGCACCACTACTATAAGATACCAAAAAAAAAGAGTAAATTTAACCCACTTAATTCTTACATAAACTAAAAAGGCTAAATATAAAAGAAATTTTAAGCAGAGATATTGTTCTTTTGCTTTTTTCTTTTCCTTCCCAGGAATACAGGTTGAGATGCCCTTTCTCTGACTGCCTCCCACTCCACTTCCCAGTCAAACTCTCTACTCTCAGTTCTTACATTTTCAAAGCAGTCTTAACCAATAATCTGGTCTCATAGGGAAAATAAACAAAGAAGTTAAATTCCTTAAATGGAATTCCTTAACTACTGCAAGTGTTAGCCGCTCAGTCATGTCGGACTCTTTGAGACTCCATGGACTGTAGCCCACCAGGCTTCTCTGTTCATGGGATTTTCCAGGCAAGAATACTGGGATGGGTTGCCATTTCCTTCTCCAGGGGATCTTCCCAACCCAGGGATCAAACCTGGATTTCCTGTGTTGCAGGTGGATTTTTTACTGTCTGAGCCACCAGGGAAGCCCCACTGCAAACAAAGGACTGCAAGCAAAGGAATATTCATGTTTCAAGTAAGGAAAGGAAAGGAGACTTAGTTATGAAATAGGAAAATCTTAGATGGGACACTGGTATTAATGATCCCTATCATCTTTGAGTAATTTTCCATATTTCTAATATATTGATAATTATACTGGTCAGATAAACCTCTCTGGGATTTTCATATGGATCTAATCACACTACAAACATGAAAATTACTTGAGTATAAATAAAAATAATGCACACAAAAATGCACAGGCAAAAACAGAAACTGTGATGATGATGTTTTCTGTTTTTGCCTGTGATGATTTCTGCTTTTGCCTGATGATGTTTTTGTTTATGTAAGTTCTATCATTGGGAAGAAGAAAAATAATTTGGAAACTTCTGCACAAATTGATCCATTCTAGAAGCCTTAATAACCTACTGATTCCCACAACCTCAACCCTCCAACTGAGAAGAGTTGGAGGTTCTGATTTTTCAATGATGGAGAAAGAGCATATTTTTCTGAGAGGTATCATGTTAATCACCAAAAATTTGGCCAATAAAATATGCTCTGTGTAAACAGAAAATGAGATATTTTAGAAAAGGGTCTTTGGTAGATAAATTGAGGAAAAACTAGATATAGATTGAGCCATCCGAAGGGTTTGGTGATAAGTGGATCAAGTGAGAATACAAAGTAGGGATTTGCTTAGAATGTACAATAATGAAAAGCTAAGCAAACTCTACTGTAAAAAAGTTGAGGCTGACTCAAGGGAAAATAACTAGCAAAAGCAAAATGAACATCTAATAAGGGTCTAAAGAGGAAATGCCAGTAAGGTAGAACCTTTCATAGCAGAAAATTTCCTTGGGACTTATAGAAATGACTACCAAATGGAAGCAGAGAACATATAATGAGAACACTGCCAGTAACACCATCTTGGTTCCTGTATATTACAGCTGTACTTAGCACAGATTCAGCTTATTATGGATCTAATTCAAGCCATCCATTGAAACATAAGACCAAGGCTGTTATTGGGCAAATATAAAGTCAATGAAAAAATACATTTCTGTAGGCTTTTTATGTATCAGAAATTCAGGTAACCCAGTGTTAGAGATCAATCAGAATGATCATAAAACTGTTACCTGCAGGGATTAAAAATAATCAATGCTTAAAACTAAATCAGTATCAGAGAATTTCTTAAACATGTATTTCTAAAAACATCTATTTCTGCTTTATTGACTATGCCAAAGCCTTTGATTGTGTGGATCACAATAAACTGTGGAAAATTCTGAAAGAGATGGGAATACCAGACCACCCAATCTGCCTCTTGAGAAACCTGTATGCAGGTCAGGAAGCAACAGTTAGAACTGGACATGGAACAACAGACTGGTTCCAAATAGGAAAAGGAGTACGTCAAGGCTGTATATTGTCACCCTGCATATTTAACTTATATGCAGAGTACATTATGAGAAACGCTGGGCTGGAAGAAGCACAAGCTGGAATCAAGATTGCCAGGAGAAATATCAACAACCTCAGATATGCAGACGACACAACCCTTATGGGAGAAAGTGAAGAAGAACTAAAGAGCCTCTTGATGAAAGTGAAAGAGGAGAGTGAAAAAGTTGGCTTAAAGTTCAACATTCAGAAAACTCAGATCATGGTATCCAGTTCCATCACTTCATGGCAAATAGATGGGGAAACAATGGAAACAGGGGCTGACTTTATTTTTTTGGGCTCCAAAATCATTGCAGATGGTGACTGCAGCCATAAAATTAAAAGACGCTTACTGCTTGGAAAGAAAGTTATGACCAACCTAGATAGCATATTGAAAAGCAGAGAGATTACTTTGCCAACAAAGGTCCATCTAGTCAAGGTTATGGTTTTTCCAGTGGTCATGTGTGGATGTAAGGGTTGGACCATAAAGAAAGCTGAGCACCAAAGAATTGATCCTTTGGAACTGTGGTGTTGGAGAAGACTCTTGAGAGTCCCTGGGACTGCAAGGAGATCCAACCAGTCCATACTAAAGGAGATCAGTCCTGGGTGTTCATTGGAAGGACTGATGTTGAAGCTGAAACTCCATTACTTTGGCCACCTCATGTGAAGAGTTGACTCATTTGAAAAGACCCTGATGCTGGGAAAGATTGAGGGCAGGAGGAGAAGGGGACAACAGAGGATGAGATGGTTGGATGGCATCACCGACTTGATGGACGTGGGTTTGGGTGGAGTCTGGGAGTTGGTGATGGACAGAGAGGCCTGGCGTGCTAAGGTTCATGGGGTCGAAAAGAATCAGACACAACTGAGCGACTAAACTGACCTGAACTGAAGAGGTAAGTGAATTAATTCCCCCCCCCCGCCCCGTATTGTTGATCAATACATCCTTACAGCGAATAGTTTCTTGCTGGCCCCAGAGAATCAACTAGTGATTAGCAAGAGTAAACCAGGGCAGAAACTAATAAAATATCATTTGCACAGATTATAATATCACACTTTAGGATAGATATATATATAAACAAGAGTGAACTATGAATGATAAAGGGATTTTTTAAAAAATTCCAGGTCTAAATTTCTATTTTCTAATCTGAAAAAAAGGAAGAAATTAACCAAATGATTTACAGGTTTCCTTCAATTTACAAAATTTAACAACCCTATTTCTTTGTTGGGAGAAGGCAATGGCACCCCACTCCAGTACTGTTGCCCGGAAAATCCCATGGACGGAGGAGCCTGGTAGGCTGCAGTCCATGGGGTCACTAAGAGTCAGACACGACTGAGTGACTTCACTTTCACTTTCCACTTTCATGCATTGGAGAAGGAAATGGAAACCCACTCCAGTGTTCTTGCCTGGAGAATCCTATGGACGGAGAAACCTGGTAGGCTGCAGTCCATGGGGTCCTACAGAGTCGGACACGACTGAAGCAACTTGGCAGCATTGCTTTGTTAATTTATTATTAAATCATATTTATTTACTTTCTTGTGAAAGAACTGGAATTGGTTAACATTCTCATGAAAACTATGATCATTCCTATAGTATTTAATTGTTTTCAACAAATATCAAAAAGAAATAATAATTTTTGCAAACAGTTTTAAAGCCCTTACTGGGCATCAGTCAACCTTCTAAGTAACAAAAGATAAATAAATAGATACATGGATAATGATTGAGATAGAGATAAAATGAACATAGAGGTAGAAAAACTCTAGTGTATGTAATTAACATAATTCTCTGTGACTCCAGATTGCAGAGCTAGGGCCAAAAAATGGCACAATAAAGAGAAGATAACCCTAAAAGTCACCTCCAGTGTACAATTCAGGTTAGAGCCCTCATTCTTAGAGATGTTTCAGCAATAATCAGGTTCTAACTTTTGTGAACATTAGGAAAGGAGCCACTGACTTAGTCTGAAAGTGAAGTCACTCAGTCGTGTCCGACTCTTTCTGACCCCATGGACTGCAGCCTACCAGGCTTCTCCGTCCATGGGATTTTCCAGGCAAGAATACTGGAGTGGGTTGCCATTTCCTTCTCCAGGAGATCTTCCTGACCCAAGGATTGAACCCAGGTCTCCCACAGTGTAGGCAGACATTTTACCGTCTGAGCCACCAGTGAAGTCAACCTGACTTAGTCTATCTGACCTCTATGATCACTTATTAACTGAGAGTCTATAAACATAAAGCCAGAATAAGCACAGTGCTGCTGCTGCTACTACTGCTAAGTCGCTTCAGTCGTGTCTGACTCTGTGCAACCCCATAGACAGCAGCCCACCAGGCTCCCCCGTCCCTGGGATTCTCCAGGCAAGAACGCTAGAGTGGGTTGCCATTTCCTTCTTCAGTGCATGAAAGTGAAAAGTGAAAGTGAAGTCGCTAAATGGGGCCGACTCCTAGGGACCCCATGGACTGCAGCCTACCAGGCTCCTCCGTCCATGGGATTTGCCAGGCAAGAGTACTGGAGTGGGGTGCCATTGCCTTCTCCAGGCACAGTACTAGACAGCAAAGATAAAACTAGCAGACCCGGAAGATCTTTCAATACTACAAAGATAATTAAAATAACAACAACAATAACAAACAGTTGACTGTCTGGGGAAGCATTTGAGAAGAGCGTTATAGAGTTTTTGCAAAATTGATTTGCAGATTTAGGTACACTTGGACTGCAGTGAACTAGCCAAATAGATAACTGTTCAAAGAGTTATATTTACTGCCACACAAGATGAATCATGCCTCTTTGGGGAATGTTTTTTTGGAAACTTCATTTTCCATTTTGGACTACTGGATCATTCTCTCAAAAGAGTTTGGAATGTGGCCAATTACTTTCCTCTGCATTTTTCAGTTGAGACTTTAGGGCTCTACAACTCCCCTTTCCATTTTCACATAAGGCATCTTAGTGAGGATTCTGCCTGTGTCCTTTCATTTTGTAAATATTAAACCAAAACCATAGCCTGTTTATATATATAGCTTTGAGAATAAGGACCAAGAAACACAGTTTAAAATTCTTAAGAACGGTATCCTTATTATAACAATCTACTACTCTATAATCCATATTGTAATAATGCCAAATTCCTATTGGAATAAAGAATTAGCAGATATATTAACATTTTTCAAGAATAAAACCCACACTATAATCATGCATTAGAAAGGCAAACAAATAAACCCTGAGAAAAAAACCCGAGAAACTAATTTCTGACCATCCCAATCACAAAGTATCAATACCTCACTTATAACATCAAAACTAATATGATGTTAACCCATGTTGGAGGGTAAGTCACACTGGCATATCTAGTGGCAAAAGAGACAACCTGAAATATAGTTCAAACTAAATAAAGTTTTTAAAAATTACTAAACCTTTCTGTGATAAACCATAATGGGAAAGAATATGAGAAAGAATGTGTGTGTATGTACAACTGAATTACTTAGCTGTACATCAAAAATTAACACAGCAATGTAAGTCAACTATATTTTAATTACATAAATTTTTAAAAGATATAATCTGCAGCAAGCCTAGTGGTGGAGCACCAGGTAAACTGCAGGTAAACCATTTTAAGAAATCAAATTATCTGAATTTTAAATATCCCAGCATTACATAATGGAAAGTGTCTTAGAATGAGCATTGGAAAATTAACTCAAGGTTACCTTGTGACATCAGGTAAATCCCTAAAAGCCTCCACAGCAAGTACTTCCTAATCCATAAGATAAGCACAATATCCTTTGCCTTTGCCTATTTTGGAGGTAGATATCAAATAAAATAATGGGTATAAACATGCTTTGCAAACCATAAAATTCAGTGTAAATATTACATTTCATTTATAGAAATATTGCTTCTTTTATATGAGTAAGTTGAAGAATAACCCTCAATTTATCATACAGAATAAAAATAACTCTATTTTTGATGATCACATTTTAAAGCAAAGGTGTAAACCATAAATCTATCTAATAGACTATAAAAACAACATGCAAAGGTAAGGAGAGAAAGTAAAAAATCACAATAAGCTACTATTGGAAACAAAGTCTGCCTCTGGGATTTAGACCACAAGGGGGAAAATCAAACATAGCTCATGTCACTCTCGTTAAGAGTAAATCCCAAATATTCAATTTGGTATGAATTTGAGTGGCAAGGGTCAGGTCACAAAGTTTTCCACATCTCTGAAGAGCAATGGGAGCCGATGCAATTGTTAACAGACAACTCCATCACCTTTGCTGACGGATGATGGCTTGGGAAAGTATACAGAAAACTGATAGATGGAACTTCAAGGATGAATCTGACACAGGATTTGCCTTCACGAGGCTGATAGTTTAGTTCTGGAGCTATAACTACAAACTGAACCTGAGGTAGAACAAGAGATATGAGACAGGCACAAGCAAAAAGCTATGGAAAGGAAAGGAAAGGTAGGCTTGATGTTTTTAGTTTCAATAGGGGTGATTTCACAGTGGAAGGGTCATTTCAGCTCAGTTCAGTCGCTCAGTTGTGTCCAACTCTTTGCGACCCCATGAATTGCAGCACGCCAGGCCTCCCTGTCCATCACCAACTCCCAGAGTTCACTCAAACTCACGTCCATCGAGTCGGTGATGCCATCCAGCCATCTCATCCTCTGTCGTCCCCTTCTCCTCCCGCCCCCAATCCCTCCCAGCATCAGAGTCTTTTCCAATGAGTCAACTCTTAGCATGAGGTAGCCAAAGTATTGGAGTTTCAGCCTCAGCATCAGTCCTTCCAAAGAACACACAGGACCAATCTCCTTTAGAATGGACTGGTTGAATCTCCTTGCAGTCCAAGGGACTCTCAAGAGTCTTCTCCAACACCACAGTTCAAAAGCATCAATTCTTTGGCGCTCAGCTTTCTTCATAGTCCAACTCTCACATCCATACATGACTACTGGAAAAAACATAGCCTTGACTAGATGGACCTTTGTTGGCAAAGTAATGTCTCTGCTTTTGAATATGCTATCTAGGTTGGTCATAACTTTCCTTCCAAGGAGTAAGCATCTTTTAATTTCATGGCTGCAGTCACCATCTGGAGTGATTTTGGAGCCCCCAAAAATAAAGTCTGACTGTTTCCACTGTTTCCCCATCTATTTCCCATGGAGTGAGGGGACCAGATGCCATGATCTTCGTTTTCTGAATGTTGAGCTTTAAGCCAACTTTTTCACTCTCCTCCTTCAGTGGAAGGATGCTGGATCTTAAAGAATGAATGAGATATGTATTGACAAGCAAAAATAGCAGAAAAAGGCTTTAGGACTGAGTGCACGGAAGGTAAGATACATGAAATGACTCAAAAAGAAAAGAAAAAGGAAGAAAGGAAAGGAAACCATGTCATAAAGGGAAATGAAAATGTAGGTGAAACTAGAGTTATATTGGGGCCAAACTGCTAAAGTGTTTTGAATGCCAGGCAAAGAATTTTAGATTTTATAATATGGGTCACTATAATTCATCGAAGGTTGTGGAGGTGGCAAGTGGCTAGTTTAGCATTAAGGGGATGAAATACAAAATAGTGGGAGCAACATAAAGAATCCTTTCAAAGTCTGAAGGATTGGAGATTTGGGGGGAAGAGAGAACAGAGGTATTGAAGGAAGTCTAAAAGGAGAATGAATGTAAGTAAAAGCACCAGTATATTTCCACTATAATCAAAATAAACAATAAATTTTCAGATACAAAATATACATCCTACTCAGATACACCTGGTGTCTTGCCAAATGTTTTGACACTTACGGGGGATAGAAAGAAAATACTGATTCTAATGTGTGTTCATTATTGATCTGAGTGTACTATCTATTATTTTATCTTTTAAAGTTCCTCTAACAAACTTACAAAGCAGATATAATGCACTAGATTTTAAAAATGAAAAAAAGAGGAACACAGACATAGGTAGTAAACCACTTAAACTCAACCAGCAGCAAGAACAAAATTACCACCCAAGGATGACTGATCCCACACACTGCTCACACCGTGCCAGACAGCTGGACCAAAGCATGAGAAGTCTTTGAGGGCGGTACGCCCCCACAGAAAATGCGATGTTCCATCAGAGACTGAATGGCTATACAAAAACAATAACCAAACGTTATTTTAGACTAAATTATATTGAGAGTTTTCAACTCTTTTGAAACTTTATGTATCTCCATATTTGTTTCATAGCATTTCTATTTCTTCTTCCTTCTGCCATTAATTAAACTATCCAAGGCTAACTAGATACGGGATATTTAAAATGGGAAGTCTTCTGAAAACGAAACCTCATCCAATTCACTGAGTGAAAGCAGTATTGATTGACCGAGCCACTGGCCTAGAAAACAAGCATAATGAAAGCTGGAAAGAACACAAGAGTGATGGGGAAATAACCGTGACAGTGCCATGAGATAAAAGATAGATTAATAGCCATGCTTCACAAAATAGGATTCTATTATGACTTGAGAGGTGCTTATTATGTCTAATGATGTAGAAGGTGAAACAAGCTAAACTCAGAACGGAAGATACGTGTTGCTCCTCAACTGCATGCTATTTTGGTTTCTTAAAGACGATCTTTAAGTGATTCTATCATAAAATGCATAAATTAAAAATAAATATTTAATTTAGAAGTACATCTTGATATATTTCTTTTTCTAAATATCCCTATGGGTTTCAAACTTCAATTAAAGCTTTTTTAAAATATTCATATTTAAAACAGCACCATAATTTGAAATTTCCATGTGTATTAGCAAGTAACATGTTCTGCTGCAAGGCACTAAAATGTGCATTGCTAAAAAGATACATATATTTCTATACCTTTTTCCATTAAATAGTGCCAAGATGTAATTTTAAGGTACAAAATATTCAAGAATCCTTCACAAAACATTTTTAAATTGAGCCAAAGAGAGAAAGAAAAATACATTCTGTGATTTAAATATATACCTATCCAAAAATACCACATCATTAACAGATAGGTATAAATTTTTAAAGCCTTGACAATAATAATTTAAAAATCCAAGCCCAGTAGATAAATTAAAATTCACCAGTTCCAACAAATACTAATCTTATTATAAAAGCTCTTCTCTCATAGCTAGTACTTTGTGGTCAAAATCAATGGTGTTTACAGTTGTAGGACACATCTTCACAAAGAAAACATAAATTCTACTCTGCTCTCATTTCTTTTCCACTTTTTGCTCCAACACCAGAGTGTGAAAGTTTTATCACACCCCACCAGTTGTGATGAAATTCACACCTTTGTGTTACTTTAAACAAACAAAAAATACAATTCAATTAATGTGTATGGAATCCATTAGGGGGAAATAATCTTATTTACTTTTTAATCTCTATTAAATCATGATTAAATTGATACTTCAAATAGAATTAGCTTTTTAAATAACAGCACTGTGCCCTGCTGTGCTTAGTTGCTTAGCTGGGTCTGACTCTTGGTGACCCCGTGGACTGTAGCCCGCCAGGCTCCTCTGTCCATGGAATTCTCCAGGCAAGAATACCGAAGTGGGTTGCCATGCCCACTCCAGGGGACCTTCCCAACACAGGGATTGAACCCAGGTGTCCCACACTGCAGGCAGATTGTTTACCACCTGAGCCACCAGGGAAGGCCAGTAACAGCACTGCTGCTGCTGCTGCTGCTGCTGCTAAGTCACTTCAATCGTGTCCAACTCTGTGTGACCCCATAGACGGCAGCCCACCAGGCTTCCCCGTCCCTGGGATTCTCCAGGCAAGAACACTGGAGTGGGTTGCCATTTCCTTCTCCAATACATGAAAGTGAAAAGTGAAAGTGAAGTTGCTCAGTCGTGTTCGACTCTTCTCGACCCCATGGACTGCAGCCCACCAGGCTCCTCCGCCCATGGGATTTTCCAGGCAAGAATACTGGAGTGGGGTGGCATTGCCTTCTCCGGTAACAGCACTACTGAGCTATAATTCACATGCTGTAGTTTACCCAAAGTGTATAATTCAAGGGTTTTTAGTATAGTCACAGAGTTGTACAGCCATCACCACAATCAGTTTTAGAATATTTTCATTACCTCAAAAAGCAAACTCATAACCTTTAGTAGTGACACATTCCCATTCAGCACAACACAATCATTAATTAACTTCCTGTCCCTATGGAGTTCGGATATTTCATATAAATGGAATTATACAATATGTTGCCCTTTGTGACAGGTTTCTTTCACTTAATATATTGTTTTCATGGTTCATCCATGTTGAAGCATGCATCAGTACTCTTTTAAATGCTAAATAATACTATATTAAATAAATATGCCACACTTCATCCATTCATTAGTTAATAGGTTATTTCCCCTTCGGACTACTATGAATAATGCTGCTATAAGTATTAACATACAAAAGTGTTTTTTTTTTTTTAATGGACATACGTTTTTATTTCTTGAGTATATACCTACTAGTGAAATTGCTGGTTCATATGGTAACTCTATCTCTAACCTTTTGAGGAACTGCTAGATTCTTCCAAAGTGACAATAGCATTTTATAAGCCTACCAGCAGTATAATAAGAGTTCCAACTTTTCCATATCTTCACCTATACTTGCTATTATCTTTTTTAATAAAGCCATCCTAGTGGGTTTGAAGTGGTGGTGAGTCCTTGTTGTTGTTGATTTGCATTTCCTTGATGTCTAATGATGTTGAACATCTTTTCATGTGGCTATTAACTATTTGCATATCTTTTTTGGAATGTCTATTCAAATCCTTTGCACATTTTTAATCTTTTTATTTTTAATTGTAAGAGTTATTTATATATCCTAGATACACATTCCCTATTAGATGAATGAACTGCTAACTTTTCTCCCCTTCTCCGAGCTGTCTTTCTCACTTTCTTAATTGTGTCTTTGGAGGCACAAATGTTTTAATTGTGATGAAATTTTTTCTTTTGTTCTTATGCTTTTGATGTCATGTCTGTGCAGCTACTGTTTAACGTAAGATCATAAAGATTAGGCTTTCTTCTAAGAGATGTATAGTTTTAGCTCCCACATTTAAGTTTATGATTCATCTTAAGTTCTTCTTATATGTAGTGTGGAGCTTTTAAAATACATATATTTTTGGCAATGTGCTACTAATTGGGTTTCAAGGTTTTAAAATAATGCCAAAGAAGTCTTTGCATTGAAAAAGCTTGAGAAAGTTCCTGGAAATTCCTTAGGAATATTAATAATAAAGAAAGAATTCCTTGAACATCATAAAAATTTTTAAAACATGCAACTTTTTCCTGGATTCAATGTAAAAGGAGTCAAAAAACAAGGATAATACAAATAACAGAAAGAAATTCATTGTAAGAGTTCAGTATTTAGTCACTAGAGTTCAATATCTCAGAGTAGAGAGTCATAATTTTTTCAACCAACACTTGCAGTGATTCAGAAGATCTTATGTGAAGAAACTACACATGCAGATCTATTATTCAATATGTTACTTGCCCTCTGTCTCTCTGACTCTCTTGTCCCAATGTCTTACATTATCTACATTTATATTTTTAGTCTGGAGAAGTATGGCAATTGTTGGGTGTCTACCCAATATCCATTTTCTCCTCCATATTAACAGAACAATGATTTTGTTGAATATGGCAGTGTCTTATTGACAGCCTCCCCAAACCTTTTTTAATGGAAACATTTCCCTACACTCTTTTCACTTAGGGGTGACTATGTGGCATAGTTCTATGGTCATCACTGGACGTCACTATGGACATTTCTGGAACCTCTGGGAAAGTGTGCTTTTCTGATAAAGGCTTCATCTCTTTCTCTGTGCCCCTTCTTACTCCCCAGAATGTATACATGTTAAGCTAAGGAGTTAGGAGCCATCCTGCACCATGAGAAGATCAAATAAACGTAAAGACATTGGCACCTCTATCTCTCTCCAGACTTCTGGTGACGTGAGAAACCTTAAAGCTTTCATCCTTTTAAACCATTGCTATGGGTATCTTTTCTTACTCACAACCACACTCAATCATTGAGTGATATGGGAAAATAAACTTAAGAAATTTACCATTAAATGTTGGTTTTGTAAAGGAAATCAGAAAAGGAAATTTTCAAGTTATTCAGTGAGATTTCATGCTTATATTGACATGTGATCACCCACTGAATCATATATAGGATCATGTATAATCTGACTATATAATTATTACCCAAACCCTAAAGCAGACTCCTCTAAGGGTCAAACAGTTACTTACACTAAGACATCAGACATAAATTGGAACACTTTTATGACAGGTACCCATGTAATACTGATGTTTTCAGTGGCCTCAAAATTTGTTTCCATTTAGAGATGCCTGAAATATATGTCAGTTTTGACATTACATTTCTATGCAGCTAAACAATTTCCCCAATTTAACTACTAGATTTTAAAAATCTATGTTGCATAAACAAACTTTAAATGCACCATAAGTACAGTAAGCTATAGACTTGAAATCTCCTCAAAATGTACCACTCTGTGACCTGTCTTTGTCTGACATTTGTTCTAATTTGACCAGCTATCACTATGCTTTTTTTATTTTGCTTTTTCCTGTTCTTTTCCTCAGTGCTATCTATTTAAATATTGGACTTATCTTCAGACTTAGTCATAAAAATGAACTGCTTCTGTTTCTCTGCTTTACTACCTCTCTATTCCACTCAAATCTCAACTGATTACTTACTGATTTTCCCTCTGCATTTAGCATTCATAATTGCTTCTCTTTTCCCATCCCTGAAGTTTATCAAAGGCATGGCTTATAGACTTATTTTATATATTTCCCTCCAAGTGAGTTACATAAGGAGATATTTTGAAAAATGTCCCCAGAAGTTGAAAAACTGGCCCATGATGGGGGGCAGAGGGGAAGAAAAGTTGTTGAGTCCTATTTTTTGATGATTTATTTATTACAAACCCAAGAAACACGTATATATGAAAATGACAAAGTCTTACATTGGTTTTGGAGGGGAACAAGCAAGGGAAGGCAGAAGTAGTAAGAGCAGAGGATCTGTTTTGGGAATCAAGCTGGCCCAGAAAGCCACAGTAAAGTCCTAACTCCACAGAACAAGGCCACTGGGAAATCCTTCTGCAGACATGACATGGAGAACATGGAGCTTTAGCTTTCTTGGAAAGTATTAAAACTCTGAAAATTGATTTGCTCCATTGTCAGTTTATCAGGTTTAAAAAAAATGCAGCCTAAACTGGTTCATACAGAAGGGTAATAACTGGCTCCTAAAACTGAAAACTTCAGTGGTAGGGCTGGCTCCAGGTATGACTTCATGTGCAGTGTGAAAGGATGTGAACAAGACCTGGTTCCTCCATCTTTCCACCTAGAAACATTTTGTCTTCTGAATGTTGGAATCATTCTAAGACATGAATTCTCCTTGAATTTTATTTTTTCTAATATAATTATTATTAACCTTAAAATCTTTATTGGATTTGGTATAAAACTGCATCTATTTTGTTTTGATTTTTTGGCCTCGAGGCATGTGGGATCTTAGCTCCCTGACCAGGAATTGAACCTGCACCCCCTGCATTGCAGGGTGAAGTCTTAACCATAGGACCATCAGGGAAGTCCCTCTCCTAGTAGTTTTAAGATGGCTATAGCCCTTGATCCTCTCAGTTCTAAATTCTGTTTAAAAGAGAAAAAGGAAACTCTCCTTCAACAGATAAAGTCAAGTCTTTGGCCTGAAGTTAATTGGCTCTAACTTAATGAGAAATACTCTGCAACCAACTTCCCATGGCCAGGGTGGCTAAAGATATTAGATTAGCCAAACCAGGAATTACCACTGAAAATAAGGGTAGAATTACCCTACGTGAACTTCATGAACTGAGGGTAAGAAATTGATTAATCTACAGTGAGCATCTTATTTAATATATCTATTACTACTACTTGCAGCTGACACTGAGCACTGACTGTGTACTGGGCACAGTCCTAGGGTTTTACATGCATTGTCTCATTTAATCCTTGCCACAACACTATAAAGATGGTATTTTCATTATTATCTCCATTTTATACATAAGGAAACTGAGTCTAGAAGGTTAAGAAATCTCCTCAGTGACACAAAGGAAGTAAGTTACAGAGTTGTGATTCAAAACCAGTTTTATTTATAAAGATTTCATTCTTACATACTACTTACGAACTAAGAAACACAACTGAGAAATTTGGGATATATGACTACATGTTGGCCTAATGTGCCCAATGGCAAAGTAGAAAGACAAAAATCTAACTTGTAGTATCATTTTCAAATGATTCAACCAAAGGTTCTCGTTAGTGCTACTCTTAGAAGCTTAATCCTATTTTTACTTTTCAATAAAAAATGCTACAGGAAATACATATGCTAATTTTTACAATTAAGACTAGCTCAGGAGCTAAAGTATTAACATTTTCCAGAAATTATAAACTCTTGGAATAAATCCAATACCACTTATTACTGAAAACATCATAAGGTAAAAATAGATGCTTATCATCATTCACTCCTTACAGAAAGTATAACTAATAACCTCTGTTTCTTTCTGAAGAAAAACAACCTAATTCTAAGCAAAGCAACACAATTTCTTGTCATATGTTCGCAAGCAACACAGCCAGATTCTTGAGCTGTGTTGATCAAAATAACCCAGTTAAGTTAATATATATATATATGAGGATTTTTAAAAAGTAGGTAAAATAAGCAATTTTCTAGGTACTATAGCCCAAAATCAACCTAGGATGAAAAAGAAATATTACAAAATTCAAGAAAACTTCAAGTATATGGGATTTATGCAAATAATCTAATCTGAATATTTAACAATCTAATTGCTGGACAAGCCTCTGTGGTTTGGCTTTTGATTTGTCTCTATTCAGGCACCATTAACTTCAAAACTCTATGATTCATTTGGCATTAATGGCTAAGGTGTTCCCCCTCTGTCTCCGTAGCTCTCCTTCAATATTAGACTTTTCAGAGACATCATTACCCAAGAAATAATTCTGCATATGCCTCAAATTTCAAAGCATTCCATGAGGAAGTCAGTTGATGGAGAAACTCAGATTCCAGAGCGGGTAACTCTTTTGTATCTATATTATAGACGCAAGCATGGGTGTGTGGGCTCAGCTGCTCTTGCGACCCCAAGGACTACTGCGTGCCAGGCTCCTCTGTCCATGGGATTTCCCAGGCAAGAATGAAGACTGAAGTGAGTTGCCATTTCCTTCTCCAGGAGATCTTCCAAACTCAGGGATGGAACCTGCATCTCCTTCGTTTCCTGCATTGGCAGGCAGATTTCTTACCACTGCACCACCTGGGAAGTCCTATGGAATATATTAATATATATTAAATATGATCACTGACTTCAAGGAACTTGCATCAAAGTTAATAGATAGGGCATGAAAATAATTCCAACCAAAGAAAGAAAGGAAATATACAGATAAATGTCCTACTAAAGTATAAACTGTGGGAGTTATTTTTGGCTACAGAAAATGAGAAAATTTTTATTTATCCTCAGTGATGGAAAATTTTGGCCATTTATGATAGTGGGGAAGAAAAGAAATTAGAGGTGTAAAATAAAAAAATCCTAATGCCATTTTGTGGGCATAAAGCAGTCTTCTTCCAATAACTTTTGAAATTGGCTTTCTCTTTTCTTCTTCCTCAGAGACCCCTTCTATATTTCTCAATAAATTTTGACTCAGTTTTTCAATGTAAAGTCAGTATCATATTGCAATCTCAACACTACTCTTGCTGAAGCATCAGATTTAGGTATAGAATTCTAAAGGCAGTGCCAAGACATTCTGCTGTAACAGTATGGAGTCACACATGTTTAATTGCAACAGCAAATAGGATAAGCAATGTTGATTTTAAAAATAAACTTTAAAATATATAAACAACAAGGGCCTACTGTTTACCGCAGGGAACTATATTCAATATCTTGTAATAAGATGATATTAACTGAAGCATTATTTACAATAGCCATGATACAGAAACAACCTGTGTCGATCAACAGATGAATGTATAAAAAAGATGTATATATACATATGTGTGTATGTATATATACATATATATATGTATATATACACATAATACATACATACATATGGGAGCTTCCCAGGTGGCTAGTGGGAAAGAATCGCCTGCCAATGCAGAAGACATAAGAGATACAGGTTGGATCCCTGGTTTGGGAAGATTTCCCAAAGAAGGAAATGGCAACCCAGTCCAGTATTTTTGCTGAAGCATCAGATTTAGCTATTCCCATTCCCATTTCCCAGGCATGGGAAATCCCATATACAAAGTAGCCTGGCAGGCTACAGCCCATGGGGTCACAGAGAGTAGGATATGACTGAGCAACTAAGTGTGTGTACGCACATGCACACACAACATACCCAAACACACAGACACACACATATATATAATGGAACATTTAAAAGAAAAAGAAAGTATTCAATTTGCAACAACATTGTTGGGTCTGGAGAGTATTACACTAAGTGAAATAAGCCAGATATAGACATATATTATATGATCTCATGTATTTGTGGAATCTTAAATAAAACAAACAACAAAAACAAAATGAAAACAGATCAGATACAGAGAACAAACTAGTAGTTGTCAGATGGGAAGGGGTTGTAGGATTGGACAAAATAAGTGAACAGATGAAGAAGTATAAGATTTTAATTACAGAATAAATAAGACCCAGAGTTGTAATATATAGTATAAGGAATATGATCAATAATATTGTAATAACTGTATGGAAACAGGTGGTTACTAGACTTACCATGGTGATTATTTCTAAGGTATATGAATTTCTAATCACTATGTAGATCATCTGAAACTAATGTACTATTGTACATAAACTGTATTTTTTAAAATGCTGCTACTATTTTAAACAAGATGCAATGACAGACATCGCCTCCTAATGAGAGAGATAAGACCAAGCAATACTCTTACCCAGGCCCACTTTCCTAACCCAATGCTATGCTATGATTGGAGTCTTGAAATGACTCTTGAAATCTTATTCTAAACTAAGGCCACTGGAGGTTCCATCTGTTGTTGTTGTTGCTATTTAGTTGCTAAGTTGTATCAGACTCTTTGCAACTCCACAGACTACAGCTGGCCAGGATCCTTTGTCCATGAAATTCTCCAGGCAAGAATACTGGAGTGGGTTGACATTTCCTTCTCCAGGAGATCTTCCCGACCCAGGAATTGAACCCACGTCTCCTGCGTCTCCAGCATTGGCAAGCAAATTCTTTACCACTTAGCCACCTGGGAAGCCCCAGAGGCTACATAGAAGCAACCAAATATATGGTGGAAATTGAGGGCAGGCTTAAAAGGAAGATGATTATGAAGAAAAGAAAAACAAAGAGAAATGGGCCTGCAGAACAAAATTCAAACATAGGCAGAACTCTAAATCCTAATATAATCTGAATCTTATTCTAAAATTGACAGCTAACAAAATCATCGATTGAAACATGAATTCATTACAAAAGCAATTAACTTTGTGGAAAAGTCTAGTAAGTATAATAAGAATTATAAGCATCCAAATAAGTATTATAAGAATGCTCAGAGACATAAATGAGTTAATAACTTTCTGTAAAAAGAGCTCGATAGTAAAAACTGAAATCAGTCAAGATCAGGTAGATATGGAATGGAAACCATTAGACATCCAAAAATTTAAAGCACAGTGACTGAAATCACAAAATAGTTGGCATCATTTCTAGAGTAGATAAATTTTCAGGTTTCTAGTGAAAGTCATTTAAATACTATCAGCACAAAAGACTGGAAATTGTAACAGAGAAATAAAATGTATATGGGAAGAGTTAAAACTTTCCAAAATTAAAGAAGTCTGATTCTTTGGATTGAAAGTGATTCTGAATTTCTAACAACTTAATATAGATTTACAACTAGACATTATAGTGAATTTGCAGAACATGAAGTATAAAGAGCAAAAGTTTCTTTAATTTTCCACATAGATTATCTATAAAGAAGAGAATATTAAACTGATAGCAATCTTCTTACAGTCAACAACAGATGGCGGGAAATCAGTGGAATATAATTTTCAAAGTGTTGGGGAAAATATAGATCTACTAAAAACTATGTAACTATCTGAACTATAATTCAAGACTGAAAGTGAAAGTAAAGTATTTTCACAGGTACTAGAAATGAAGGGAATTCACAGTCTATAGACCAACAAACAGAAAAGGATTTTGTTTAGAAGAAAAGTGAACTCAGAAGGATCAAATTTGATACACAGGAAAACTAAACCTATGTGCACAGAAATTACTTTAAGATTCACAAATTTAACTTTTACTATAGAATAATAACCGTGCATATTTTCATTTAAAGTGTAAATAGTCTAATTCCTGACAAGGATGGTAGTATTTACTAGGGAAGAAAACATACCAAGGTCTATCAGCTATTTAGAAGGACAGAAATAAATATATTTTATTATTCAGCAAACTATTCACGTATGTTAAAAAATATAAATACTTAAAAGACTAGGATTATAACCTACATTTACAAACTAGCAGAAGAATACAGATAGAATAAGAAAATGTTTCAATAATGTGAGAAAATAAAATAGAAGCAAAAAGTGCAAACTACAAGGGTAAAAACAAATCCAGATGTATCAACAATCTCATTAAAAGTGTATGTATTAAAATCACCTATTAAAATAAAGACTTTCAGAATGGATTCCAAAACTTTCTAGCTCTATGCTACCGGATAGTCCCTTGTAGTAAAGTAATAGTCCTTGATAGTAAAGTAGTAGTCTTTACTACTCTCTCTTTTGTCTTGTGATAAAGGAGCAGGGAAATCAGACGTAGCAAGGGAATTAATTCCAAGCTTAACTATGAATACAGACAAGGTAAGTGACACTACATGCATGATACCATTTGAGAATTCCTCTTGGATTCTAACTGAGCCTCTTTAGGATCTCTAGGGTTTGCCCTCAGAAACATATCATCAGTCCCCCTGCACCCCCACCTCAAATTCCAGGAACGGACCTTATTGGTATGCTCAGCTATACTGTTTACCATAAAGTAGGAAACTGCTTTTCAAATAACTTCAAGCCTTAATATACACCAAAAGCACCTCAAGAAAGCCTGCAACAGCCTGTTTTTAACTCACTGCAAGGCTCCTGGCCATGCTAGTGCTCTCTTGCTGAGACATGCTGCACACACAGGAAGGAGAACAAGTATGATGAAGCTTTGATACCCAATTCTCTTTCAGGTGCGCTTCTCCCAATACTGGCCCCCTTTTGTCCTGTCCCTGGAGAAGGGACTAGCAACCCACTCCAGTATTCTGGCCTGGAGAATCCGATGGACAGAGGAGCCTGGCGGGCTTCAGTCCATAGGGTCACAAAGAGTCGGACACGACTGTGTGACTATCACCACTTTGTCCCGTAACAAAGGGACAGACAGTAGGAAAAGCTGGTATAAAATTAAAAACCAGCATTTCCTACTATTAGTGCTATATAGAAAGAGAGTGATTTTGAAAGTAGGGACCCTGATGCCCTATGTCAGCAATGCCATGCTTATAATTAAGAAAATTGTTCCAGTAGCCTAGCAGTACCACACAGAAAAAAAGTTGCAAATGCTTGGTATGAGGTAAATTTAAGCGCAGAGAAAAACTGAAACTCTAGGTACCCAAATCAGGTAACTCAACAGGTGATTACTGGTTTTACTAAGGTGTTCAATCGATTAGAAAAAAGCACCTACTGTAACATTCTCTAGTCAAAAATTTCTTAAAATCTCTCCTATGGGATCCCAGTATTTTAAGCCTAGCTCTTAGCAACAGAGATAGAAAAAATGTTTCTCTTAAAGGGTTGCCTCACATGAAGTTCAGGTATGTCATGCTGAATACTCAGCTCAGGCGCCTCTCCCAGGAACTTTGGCATTGCACCCAACAACAGTGACCCCTCCCAGTCCCCACCCTCTTTACACACACACACACACACACACGAGGCTCCTACACAGCTGCCACATGCTACAATACCATTTTCAGACAATACTTTTTATTCTCCTCCTTCCCAGACCTTTGGAAATGACTTCTGGTTCAGAAATTTGAACTCTAAAGTTTGTGTGGAATTACAACCTGAATTATGATCTTTTAAATAAATATAAAAATGAATAACAACCTTCTAAATAGAGACATAAATATGGTCTACTTTCAGGTATTTACTTGATGACTGATTAAATTCTTAAATTAATAGTATCCTAAGATCACCTAAATGTTTTAGCTTGTAATACATTAAAAAAATTTTTTTTTAAGTTTCACTAACTGGAGTCATTCAAAATAAAACCGGCTAACTTTTTTTCTTATTTTAATTCTCACATTTAAAATACAGACTCACAATAATTGGACATTAAGAAATGTTAGAATTATGACACATTAAGAATGAAAGCCCATTGTTTTAACTAAAAAATGTATATACCTTTATGAATTATTTTGAGTAGAACCATTGACAAAATGCAGATGTACACATCTGGTATATAAATGCATATTCAGATGTGAACCTGTTCAGGAGTAAAATAGCAACTTTAAGAATGTTAATAAGAATGACAGGTGGAAGCAAGCATAGGGTACCAGAGATTCATCTGACTATGGAAAATGTTTAATAAAAGCTGTTTAATAATTAACTGAGAATCTAGTAGGCATAAGTGAACTTCCTGAATAACTTAGTCTATTTACTGAGATCACAGACAGAAAGGTGGAAATCTGTGGTTTTCAAGGATAGTTCTTCTGAAATATGTAATTTCCTTAGGATATAACAGGAATTATTTACATACACAAGATTCAGTGCTGTGCACTGTCTCAGTGCATAAATTACTATCTTGAGAGTGAGGTTATTAACTGCTTTCAAATATGCCAGGGCTCATAATGTAGCTACTAAGGCTGCCTAATTTTAACAATTTTAGATTTAAGAGGGATGTTTGACAGCCTGAGGCCCAACACCCTCATTTGGAAGGTTTGGAAATTAAGTCAAAGAGAAGAGATGACTTTCTCAAAGGAATACTGTAGCCGAAATGCAAATTAAACTCAAATATCTCAGCCCCGAACCCGAAGCTCATTTAATCAATTCTGCAGTTATCTGAGGAATCTGACACATTAGGTACTACACAGTTTTCTTAAATACAAACAAAAACAGTCTATTCTGAAAGGTTTTTTTCTCCACAATAAGTCAGAGAAGATTCCCAGACAAATTCAAGAATTCAGCTTCCTAAACCATCCACTGTGCTTGAAAGAGAAGTAACAGCATAAAGGAAAAATGTCTTACCTCTTGAATTAAAGATAAAATTCACAAGATTATTGTCTAGAAGTAGAAACTAGAAAAAGAGACTTTATATCACAGGAAGAATTGCTAGTTCTTTCTCAACAAAGCATGATCTTTAACATTATAAATTATAAAATTTGTATAGTAACACTGACACACTGGATCAGAAAATGTAAAATGACTTCAATTTGTAATTTTTCTCCCTAAAATATGGTTACTTCATTGTCTCTCAATGCCAGTTTGTGTGTGTGTGTGAACACACACACAGACACACACATGCATGAAAACCAAGGTACTTACTGAGCTGTAGAGATAGCCTTCACCATTCATGGCCACATAGAGGCTGGCCTTCACCCCTTGGATGGCCACCACACGCAGGCCCACAGGGATTAGATTGAAGAGGGCTAGAGGGCAAAAAGAGAGGAAAGGATCAATGACCTTTTGAATATATCATCTTGCTTCTTAAAATGACTCTTTTGAGGATTAAAACCTATGAACTGATATTAGTTGGCGGGGGCAGTTCTAAGAGTGAGGAGAACTGACTTCTTGTTTCTGCAGCATGACTAATTATTAACACTGTGACTTCAGGTAAATCACATAAACTCATCTGTAATAAAGGGATTAGATTAGAAGGACTCCAAACGCCCCTCATGGATCTGAGAGTCCAGGATCTCCACTCTACAAAACGAACATACACTCAAATTGTATAAGATGATTTTTCCTAACAAACAAATAATTTGAACCAAAAAATTCTTAATGGAAGAAAATACATTTCGAATCATAATTAAAAATAAAATGTGATCTTCATAACATATGCCAGAGCTTATTTTCCTTGTGGTCCTGAACACTGTCTTCTTAAATACACAAGATGAAAGCAAAAACCACTGGCTTATACTTAACTATGCTAGAAATAGGAGAACAGTTCTCTTTATTTTTCAGTTTTTATATATAAATGTAGATAGATGGATCAATGATTGCTAGATAGCTTAAGCTCTGATGGACATATTGTATATCAAATATATATATACGTCCATATTTATACACAAAACCATTAAAAATCAACTTCATAAATTTAATTCAATATCCTATGATAAAATGAGAATATGTTTGTAGTCTTTGAATATTTGTGTTGTCCACTACTGAAAATATTGAACAGTCTACTTGTCTACTTGGAGAAGGTACATAAATATCAGAAAGAAAATAAATAAGATAATCTAATTCTTTCAAAAGTGTACTTCTATAAATTAGATATCCCTATATAGCACTATTTTTAATAACACTGATAATTACAAAATGAGCATAAGCATAAAACATTATCTCTAACCTGAGAGAATTCATATTACTTGAAGCTGGAAAGCAATCATACAGCTAGGCTGTATAGATGGCAACATGAATATGAATGAAATATTTATAACAACTAAATATTTATAACATAAGAGAATAGCCCTGTAGTTCACTTTAACAACCTGCCTTAGTTAGAAGTTCTTATCTATCTTTTCTACTGATAAAATTCTGGTCTCAGTTTTGAATATAAGAAAAATATATATGTGTATTTTCTGGGGTTCTCTCAACATGGAATAGTAAGCCAAACATACACACACACACACACACAAGACACAGACACACACACACACACACAAGACACAGACACCTACACAGTATTTGGCTTTTAGTCAAATGTTCAACTGATAGTTCTAAGGATCAAGCCTAAGACCACAAGTTTGATACAGCAGTATTCAACTCCTAGATATTTGACATCAGACCAGTCTCTTTGCCTTTTTGAATCTTTTTCCTCATCTGTCATGAAAGCTGAGACTAAATCTTAGCAGATGCTTAAGAATTAATTGTTACTGCAATTTGAATCTGTACTTGTTTTTGTTCCTCCCATGTTCTTAAACTTGTCCCTGTGTTACTGAAATGAGAAGTAGTATAAGACCTTAAAGTCTACTTGGGGAGAGACAGCTAAGGCATATGGAATAATCTGATACAGTGTATAATGTAGTTCTATAATTAAATGTAATATATGCATTCTATATTTATATATATATATATATATTCTCTATGTACAGAAGTTCAGGGAAATGGAAGATCTGTGATCTGAAGTGTTCAAGAAATGTCTCACACAGACCCAAGCTGACACTTAAAGAAGGGACAGAAGTTGAGTAGGCGAAGATCAGAAACATTATAGTAGGGCAGGAAGTAAGAGTTTCCGTAGGGTAGTGTATGTGTATACGAAGGGACTAGCAGATTGAAGGATTTGATTCATACTGGGGAGGAATGGGCACGAACACCATGGAGATAAAGTAAGGAGAAATACCCGAGAGTCTGTCACTCCTGTCTTAGAGATCTAGATTTCATCAAATGGGCAACAAGAAGTGGGGTGTATAAACATTAAAGCAGCAACACAGATTACAAAAAAGTGGGAGAGATTCATAGACAGAGTAGTTTCTAAACTCATCACTCAGAAGCTGTGTGCCTTGGAGCCATTTGTTTACTCTCTCTGCTCTAGTTTTCCTGTCTATAAAATGGGCATAATAATCCTTACTGCATAGAATTGACAGAAGAATCAAATGCACTATCACGTCCTTGACATAAACAGAGATGTATTCTCTCTATTAAAGAGCTATTTTTCATTGACATATGATTCTTCTGCTTGTCAAATAAGGTAACCATAAGGTCTGATATAAATTGACATATCACCTGACCTATATCTACTCAGCTTATATTCAGAAGATCGATTACCACTTTTAAAATAATACTTTATTTTTGTGCAACACAATTTTCAAAGTGTTGATGAATTCATCATTGTATTTGACCCTCAACCATCAACACGATGAAGAATTTAGGACAGAATGATTAGCCTAATTTTTAGAAGAGCAAACAGGTTCAGAGAGGTAATCCTGGTGGAAATGCAACTGAACAAAGGTTTTCTGGCTCTCTAATGTGGTTATCTGCCCCAAATATCCTATTTCCTCCTCCTTCTCTTTTAAGTTTAATTTCACCTAATACTCAATTTTTCTAGGCTCTAAAATCACTGCAGATGGTGACTGCAGCCATGAAATTAAAAGACGCTTACTCCTTGGAAGGAAAGTTATGACCAATCTAGATAGCATATTCAAAAGCAGAGACATTACTTTGCCAACAAAGGTTCGTCTAGTCAAGGCTATGGTTGTTCCTGTGGTCATGTATGGATGTGAGAGTTGGACTGTGAAGAAGGCTGAGTGCCGAAGAATTGATGCTTTTGAACTGTGGTGTTGGAGTAGACTCTTGAGAGTCCCTTGGACTGCAAGGAGATCCAACCAGTCCATTCTGAAGGAGATCAGCCCTGGGATTTCTTTGGAAGGAATGATGCTGAAGCTGAAACTCCAGTACTTTGGCCACCTCATGCGAAGAGTTGACTCAATGGAAAAGACTCTGATGCTGGGAGGGATTGGGGGCAGGAGGAGAAGGGGACAACAGAGGATGAGATGGCTGGATGGCATCACTGACTCGATGGACGTGAGTCTGAGTGAACTCCGGGAGTTGATGATGGACAGGGAGGCCTGGTGTGCTGCGATTCATGGGGTTGCAAAGAGTCGGACACGACTGAGTGACTGATCTGATCTGATCTGATCACCTAATACCCATTCTCACCTTCTCAAAAATAATAGATAATTTCGCTAAATTTCCATATATAGCCTGTGTCTAACTGTGGCAATAGATCAGTACTGGCCAATGAGATGTAGGCAGAAATGTCTTTGTACTCATGAATATCCTTTTCTTCAAGACAACTGCCCTTTGCCCTCTTCTACCATTTCCCCTATTGCTGTTTGGATGGGGATGAGGTTAGGGTTGCTGGATTATCTCAGGCCATGAAAACAAGGGCTGCCCCTTGAGAGGGTGATGACAAGTGAACTGTAAAGAGTTGGGCCCCTGAGGACTTTGTGGAGCAATGGCACCAGTCCAGCTTTCAATTACCTAGGTCTGGCTTTTATGTGAGAAAAATAAGTCCTTGTTACTTTAGTCTGTGCAACCTACTTTAGTTACTTTGGTCTGAGCCAAACCTACCTCTAACTGATAGACATTGGGAACAAAAGTAGAGTCAACACATGAGGTATGAACTACATTTACACACTGTAAATAAATGTAACCACTGGAAAATAACAAGTCCAATGATGATACTTATGAAAAAGAGCAAAGAAACCCAAAATTGTGCATAATGTCTTTCTAAAGTAAAGATTTCCCAGGACAAATGCAAACAACATTGGTTCATTTAGCTAAAACAGGATTAAAAAAGCAACTATAAAGCTTTTCCTATCTGAGGAGAGGGAGAAAACTGCTAAAGCAAGACACAGACAAAAACAAGAAACTTGTGTGAAAGTTTTATACGAAGCATAAGGTGATAATGGCTTTTAGATGGTACGCTTTGAGAGATTTAGCAAGTTTATTAAAAACAAAATCAGTAAACAATCTGGAATGAGAGTTTCTAGTGGTAAAAGCTAAAAGCTATTCTCTTTGGGAGGGTCTGCATCTGCCTCTTAAAATCTTGAAGAATGGCAAATGACTTCTTCTGATCTATTATTTATCTTCCACACAGCACTCTGGCTCCAGCCCTTTGTTACTTAGTGACAATCCCTCCTATATCTCCAGTCTTCCTTTCCATTCTCAAAGAGCAACTGGGCCATACCACTCTTCCAAGTCCCTTCCCTCTACTCATGCCACTTCCCTGCTGTCAGTTCCCTGCTTGATTCCTCAAGTGACTATTCATCATGTACAGGACAGATCCAAAGCCTTTAAGTCTGACCCTCAATGCCCTTTAGCACCTGACTGTAAACCACTCTTCCAGTTTATCACCTGCAACTGTTCCATTCATCATGAGCAGTTTCACAGAGCCTTTTGCCACATCCTAAGTTTCCCCTTGATCTTAATTAAACTAGATTGGATTCATGGTTCTTTTTCCCTCTCTCTTTGGAAGATAGGTTTTTGGAAACCCTATCTTCCCTATTTAACTGGACCATAAGTCTTACCCAAACCCTTGAGAGATAAGTTTCCTTTTCCATAATTATTTATTTCATGGGCATATCTCTGCAATGGTTTTTGGAACACAGTAATAGAGTTATTTGCTTACACATCTGTCTCCTTCCTTAAGGACTCTTGAGGGTAAATCTATGCAACGTCTACCCCAGTTCTATGTACTTAACTTATTTTCAGTAAATATTAATTTTAAGAGTCATGAAAAGACATTATTTCTAGGAATATATAAAGAAAAGTTGCTTCTTAAAATGAAAAGGAAATTAAAAACTTAAAACATCTCAGCTCAATATTCAAGGTTATTTATATATAACCTATATTTCTGCTCTACCACACTACTCATTCTAATGTATTTATTTACTGCTTCTAGTAATTTGATCTTCTTCCTCCTTTCTTTTAACTTCATGTTTTTCCTTACTTCACTGCCTGTGCTTGCAATGTCATTCACCCAATATCTTCATATGGAAACCCCCGCCAGGCTTGAAATGACACACAAAATACCAAGTGCTTTCTCTCACTTCTCAGCTCCCCTAATCCTAGATCTAGACTATATTTATCACAATGTTTATTTTCCTTAAAAATATCTTTTCCCCAACCACAACTAGTTTATAAGCTCTCCAAAATAAGCATCATATCTAGATCACACTTGTACAATATGGAGAAAGAGAGAGTTGAAGAGGAAAGAGAGACAGACATAGAAACAGAGAGAGAGAGACAGAGGTTAAGAGAGAGAATAAGCAGAATGGTATACATTCTGCTTATATTCAGAATATCAGTAAACATTCAGTGAATAAAGACTACAATTATAAGCCGAATAAGAGTCCAAGCATCTAATATGACATTCAAGCATCTTCTCAACCTTGTTCTTTCCAAAATGAGTATTTCATTCTAAATCTTACATAAATCTGACCCACATTTTGAAAAAAGAAGTCACAGAGTTGGTGATCATGAGATCCATAACAAACTCAACCACTCAACTACATGGAAAAAGGTAAGGAAAAGAGGTAATAAAGGGAAATACTAGTTTATTCAACAAATGGTGTTAGGAAAATTAGATATCCACATCCAAAAGAATGAAATTGGACTCTTATTTCATATCATACTCAAAAATCAACTCAAAATGGATTGTAGATCTAAAAAATAAACCTGAAACTGCAAAATTCAAAGAGGAAAAGCTTCTGGACATTGATCTTGTAAGTGATTTCTTGGATATGACACCAGAAGCACAGGCAACATAAACAAAAATAAACAAGATTACATCAAAGGTAAACCTTCTGCACAACAAAGGAAACAATCAACAGAATGAAAGGCAATCTAAAGAACGGAAGAAAATATCTGTAAACCATAATCTGATAAGGAGTTAATATTCTAAATATATAAGTACAAACCAATAGCAAAAGAAAAAAACACGCACAAATAATCCAATTAAAAAGGGCCAAAAGACTTAAACAGACATTTCTCCAAAGATGAAATACAAATGATGAATACATGATAAACACTCAACAGCACTAATTATCAGGGAAATGCAAATCAAAACTACAGTGAGATATCACCTCATACCTATTTGAATGACCACTATTTAAAAAGAAAAAAAGATAACAGATGTTACCAAGGATGCAGATATACTAGAAACTTCAGGCACTGTTGTTAGGAATGTCAAGTGTTAGTTGCTCAGTCATATTCAACTCTTTGTGACCCCATAGACTGTAGCCCACCAGGCTCCGCTGTCCATGGATTTCCCATGTAAGAATACTGTAGTGGGTTGTCATTTCCTCCTCCAGCGGATCTTCCCAACACAGGGATTGTACCTGTGACTCCTGGATTGCAGGCAGATTCTGCACTGTTTGAGTCAGCAGGGAAGTATACATATGTCCAAATTCATCAAATTGGATACATTAGACATTTAGGTATTTTGGGTATGTCAATTATACTTCAATAATAGATGACACCGCCCTTATGGCAGAAAGTGAAGAGGAACTAAAAAGCCTCTTGATGAAAGTGAAAGTGGAGAGTGAAAAAGTAGGCTTAAAGCTCAACATTCAGAAAACGAAGATCATGGCATCTGGTCCCATCATTTCATGGAAAACAGATGGGGAAACAGTGCAAACAGTGTCAGACTTTATTTTTGGGGGCTCCAAAATCACCGCAGATGGTGACTGCAGCCATGAAATTAAAAGACGCTTACTCCTTGGAAGGAAAGTTATGACCAACCTAGATAGCATATTCAAAAGCAGAGACATTACTTTGCCAACAAAAGTCTGTCTAGTCAAGGCTATGGTTTTTCCTGTGGTCATGTATGGATGTGAGAGTTGGACTGTGAAGAAAGCTGAGCGCCGAAGAATTGATGCTTTTGAACTGTGGTGTTGAAGAAGACTCTTGAGATTCCCTTGGACTGCAAGGAGATCCAACCAGTCCATTCTGAAGGAGATCAGCCCTGGGATTTCTTTGGAAGCAATGATGCTGAAGCTGAAACTCCAGTACTTTGGCCACCTCATGCAAAGAGTTGACTCATTGGAAAAGACTCTGATGCTGGGAGGGATTGCAATTCATGGGGTCGCAAAGAGTCGGACACAACTGAGCGAATGAACTGAACTGATGTTATATATATATTTTTTTTTCAAAGGTTATACCCCAAATTATATAAGTTTTCAGTTATATATATATTTTTTTCAAAGGTTATACCCCAAATTATATAAGCTTTCAGTTCAGTTCAGTCGCTCAGTCGTGTCCAACTCTTTGCAACCCCATGAACTGCAGCACACCAGGCCTCCCTGTCCATCACCAACTCCTGGAGTTCACTCAGACTCACGTCCATCGAGTCAGTGATGCCATCCAGCCATCTCATCCTCTGTCGTCCCCTTCTCCTCCTGCCCCCAATCCCTCCCAGTATCAGAGTCTTTTCCAATGAGTCAACTCTTCGCATGAGGTGGCCAAAGTACTGGAGTTTCAGCTTCAGCATCATTGCTTCCAAAGAAATCCCAGGGCTGATCTCCTTCAGAATGGACTGGTTGGATCTCCTTGCAGTCCAAGGGACTCTCAAGAGTCTTCTCCAACACCACAGTTCAAAAGCATCAATTCTTCGGCGCTCAGCTTTCTTCACAGTCCAACTCTCACATCCATACATGACCACAGGTAAAACCATAGCCTTGACTAGACAGACCTTTGTTGGCAAAGTAATATCTCTGCTTTTGAATATGCTATCTAGGTTGGTCATAACTTTCCTTCCAAGGAGCAAGCGTCTTTTAATTTCATGGCTGCAGTCACCATCTGCAATGATTTTGGAGCCCAGAAAAACAAAGTCTGACACTGTTTCCACTGTTTCCCATTTAATTTCATGGCTGCAGTCACCACCTGCAGTGATTTTGGAGCCCAAAAAAACAATGTCTGACACTGTTTCCACTGTTTCCCCATCTATTTCCCATGAAGTGATGGGGCCGGATGCCATGATCTTCGTTTTCTGAATGTTGAGTTTTAAGCCAACTTTTTCACTCTCCTCTTTCACCTTCATCAAGAGGCTTTTTAGTTCCTCTTCACTTTCTGCCATAAGGGTGGTGTCATCTGCGTATCTGAGGTTATTGATATTTCTCCCAGCAATCTTGATTCCAGCTTGTGCTTCTTCCAGTCCAGCATTTCTCATGATGTACTCTGCACATAAGTTAAACAAGCAGGGTGTTAATATACAGCCTTGACGTACTCCTTTTCCTATTTGTAACCAGTCTGTTGTTTCATGTCCAGTTCTAACTGTTGCTTCCTGACCTGCATACAGATTTCTCAAGAGGCAGGTCAGGTGGTCTGGTATTCCCATCTGTTTCAGAATTTTCCACAGTTTATTGTGATCCACACAGTCAAAGGCTTTGGCATAGTCAATAAAGCAGAAATAGATGTTTTTCTGGAACTCTCTTGCTTTTTCGATGATCCAGTGGATGTTGGCAATTTAGTCTCTGGTTCCTCTGCCTTTTCTAAAACCAGCTGGAACAACTGGAAGTTCGTGGTTCACATATAGGTGAAGCCTGGCTTGGAGAATTTTGATCATTACTTTAGGACCTATAAAACTTAAGTCAGTCTCAGTGAGAAAGGAAAAACTGAAAAGATTTTATTCCTTGAATACCTACTTTTTCTCAGGCATCATGCTAGTATTTTGATATGCAAAATGTCATTTCAAAAATAAATTAAACTGACTACTTGGCTTTATTTCAAGATTTAAAAAGTCCTCATTTGAGTGGGATGCGGGAACAAAGTATCAATAAAAAAATGAAGGGAATGAAAAGTGCCACCCAAAATTTGGAGTAAGATTCTATGGCCTTAGTTACCAAAACTCTCATACAACTTCGTGTAAATATCTCTAATCAAAAGTCACTTATTGTTTTCATTAATGTTTATTGAGCACTTAGGATAGGTGACATGGCATGCTTAGGCTAGGAAAACAGTGACATACATATCCAACAGATGTGGTCCCTGAGGAATACACCTTCATCTGTAAATCTCTGATACTCCCACTATTCTGTGGGCAAGCTGAAGGCAAAGGAAACTATTATTATTATCCTCATTGCCTAGCAACGACATCTTAGAAGCATCTTGGTCTTAGAAGCCACTATTCAATATTTGCCAAATAAATGAATGAATCAGCAGTGGTTTCTCTTTAAGCTTGCTTATTCACAGCTTCTCTAGGTCATATTTCCATAATTAAGCATGTAAGAAAAAATCAAATATAAAACTTACCACCCATGGAGTGTATTCAAATATGGAATCTAAAGGGAAAGCCAGAAAACCTGCATGGTAACAGAGTTTGAGAGGGTAGGAGCATAGGACGCACAGGGCTGATATGTGTGTGTGTAGGGTGATGCAGGTTTTGTAGAAAATGAAGAGGAACAGAAGATTTTGGGGAATCTACTACAAACAAGCTACTGGACAGGACACCGTGTAAGATTATATTGGACTGGGAAAAAAGTACTTTTTAAGAAGTGCTATATTATTATTATTTTTTAAGATTTTGGAACAACTCTTTTGGCTAGGTCCTTTCTTTTTTTTACTTTAAAAAATTTATTGAAATATAGTTCACATACAGTATTATGTAAGTTATAGGCAAACAACAGAGTGATTCATAATTTTTAAAGGTTATATTCCATTTATAGTTACTACAGAATACTGGCTATGTTCCTTGAGTTGTGCAATAAGTCCTTTATAGCTGGTTTATTTTATACTTAACAGTTTGTACTTCTTAATCCCCTACTACTATCTTGCCCCTCCCCTCTTCTAGCTCCCCACTGGTAACCACTAGTTTGTTCTCTATATCTGTGAGTCTATTTGTTTTTGTTATTATATTCACTTTCTTCATTTTTTAGAGTTTATATATAAGCAATATCATACAGTATTTGTCTGTCTACTATGTGAAATAAAAGTGTTATGTCCTTATTCAATTTAACTTCCACCTATTATCTACACAAGTTATCTCAGTGACAGAACAGTGACAAGCTAAAACATACTGGAAAGCACTTCACGTGACAAAGAATGCACAAAGAAGACAGAGAAGAGGAAGAGAAGTAGGGAAGCAGAGAAGGAAAGCAAAGTTCATTACAAATTCTTTGCAACAGATAAATCTAGTGTCCTTCCAAGTAACTTCTAAGGACAGGCTCTTATTGCTTGGAAAAATGAACAGATTTAAAAGAGTGTATTTGTATTTTGAAATACTGGGTTGAATTTGCAAAGATGGAGAGAAAAAGATGCATTTTCTGACTCACTAAAAGCCCAAGAAAATTTATAGTAGAAGATACTGAGACAGAACAAAGATTATATGGGTGCCCAAAAATAATCTGTGCACTCTCAATATCAAATTGTCTTAAAAATTCAATACCATTTCCCACACTTCAAAATGTTCTCAATAAATATGTTTTGTTAGAATATAAGTAATATCATATCTGACAAAATCTTAACCTAAAATTAAGTTGGTATCAGGTTATTTTTCCCTCTAATTTCACAGTCTGTTACAACAACACTTGTAATTATAATATTTGTGATAATTTTTGTAGATCACTTGATTGGTTTTGTTAGTCATGATATTAATATACATTTCTGGTATTTATCATTTAACTAGATAGTAACACCGAGTAAATGAACATGAATTTCAGCAAACTTGGAAAGATAATGGAGGACAGAGGATCCTGGTGTGCTACAGTCCATGGAGTTGCAGAGTCAGACAAGACTTAGCAACTGAACAACAAAGGTCAATTTTGCCCCTTCCCCTTTTCAGTAGAAAAATGCTATTATTGAAGAGTCGGCAAGCTAGGAGATAGTATGAGCTCTTAAATCCTCCAACACAAAAGCAGTTATATAAAGTACAATGGAGTATTCACTCAGACAAATGAATTATTCTCTTATCCTAATTTCATGGCAGTCCATACACAGCACTTATCACATTGCTTAATCATATTTATGTCTTTGCCTGACCCTCACGGCAAACTAGGGATTCTTCAAAAGTATGAAATTATGGGGCTTTTTTCATCCAGAGTACATTGCATAGAAGAAGCTGAAATGATTGTTCATTTCATTGAATTTAACCTCAAAAACAACATTTCTTACAGAAATTAAGGGAAATTGTCCTGACTTCTTTAGCATTAAGTCAAGAAAACAAGACTGAAATGAGGACTAAACTTCAGTCCAGAGATACAGCTCTAGGTCACGAGCCCTAGTTCTAACATTTGACAGTTCTGACATTGATTCAAAGGAATAGGTCCTCCCTGAAATTTCATATCTGCTCTGAATATTTTATTGATTTACCATGCAGATGAATTAAGATAACAATTTTCATAAAAACTTGTTAAACTATAAAAGCAAAATACAAAATTATTGGTATCAGTTGCGGGGTAGGGGGGGGGGCTGTTATTTAACCTCCAAATCTAGAGCTTTCAAAATGGGAGTGGGGTGGTGGACGCCTGGGTCATCACTGCCTCATAATTTAAACTTCTTAAAATATCATGGGAGGAAAAAATATATTTCATTTTATATGTTTAAGATCCAGTAAGCAAAAATAACTACATTTAAAATAAAACATTAAAATAATGTAAAAATCAACGTACTTTCACCTATGTTGATTCAGTGCTTTCAATATAATGCCTTACTTTATAAACAATTGATCAATTAATTCAATTGCCTGATTTATTTTCCTCACTAAATTTACTGACTTTTGGAACTGATTAGTTGTGTGGGACTTACAGGCTTAAATTTTTTCTTCCAAGCATTGCATGCTATGCTGTCACTTCCGTCCTGTCTGACTCTTTGCAACCCCATGGACTATAGCCAGCCAGGCTCCTCTGTCCATGGGGACTCTCCAGGCCAGAATACTGGAGTGGGTTGCCATGCCCTCCTCCAGGGTATCTTCCCAACCCAGGGATCAAACCCACATCTCTTACGTTTCCTGCATTGGTAGGCAGGTTCTTTACCACTAGCACCACCTGGGAAGCCCAAGCATTGGCTAATAGCAAACACAATGGATTTTCAACTTAGTGAAAATGAACAACATGACGACCCCCTTCTTTGACAACAGCTGGTGGAAATACCTGCCATAGCTCAGGTAGAAATCCTGCCACTGGCTTTTAATCCTGATATTATCATATAACCTTTCCTGTGTTACTTCAAAGATGTTCAGAAACTGCATAATTAACAAGTCAATTCAACCTGATTTTTTTTCCCTTAAGGTGAAAAATGAAGCATATCACTACTGATAATGAAAGCAAATGTCTGTCATCACTCATCTGCTGTAGCCTATTTGTCTTGTACAGAACATGTATCTCACATTCCATTTGAAAAATTCAGTGAACAGAACAGGTGTCAGTCCATAAGATCAATGGGCAAAAACACCCTCAAAGAAGTCTCTGCATATTTTGAAGGCTTTAGATTTGTATCTTCCACAAATCTGCCATCAAACACTATGTTGCCAAAATTGACACCATGGTCTATTAGGTTTATTCATGAATTCATCACCTGTATTCTAGGCACTGCAGTAGTATAATAGACAAGCAGGATACATGTCATGATGATAATGAAAGTCTAAAACAGAAAAGAAAGTAATTCTAAACGTGTACTCTTCCTCCATCTTTACATATGAGGGCACTGAATTTAGCTCAAAAATATGGTTTTGCCAAGGTCATCAAGTCAGCCAAATAAGAGCTACAGTGTGCACTTAGCTGCTATCGGCTGTAAGGCTACATAGTACTGTTTCTCTTAAGAAATAGAAAAGAAATTCTCATAGATTGTTGGGTGGCATCAATAACTCAATGGACATGAGTTTGAAAAACTCCAGGAAATAGTGAAGAACAGGGAAGCCTGGCGTGCTGCACTGCTGCTGCTGCTGCTAAGTCTCTTCAGTCGTGTCCGACTCTGTGTGACCCCATAGACGGCAGCCCACCAGGCTCCCCCGTCCCTGGGATTCTCCAGGCAAGAACACTGGAGTGGGTTGCCATTTCCTTCTCCAATGAATGAAAGTGAAAAGTGAAAGTGACATCACTCAGTTGTCTCCGACTCTTCTCGACCCCATGGACTGCAGCCTACCAGGCTCCTCCATCCATAGGATTTTCCAGGCAAGAGTATTGGAGTAGGTTGCCATTGCCTTCTCTGTGCTGCACTGCACGTGGTCTCAAAGAGTAGGACACGACTGAGCGACTGAGTAACAATATAATCACAACCTAAATAGCTATAAAGAAAGTGAGTGGAAAAATGAAATTATAATAAATGAATCAGCCAAACAGAAATGCCCCACCCAGAAAATACAAAACCTGGAGTTCTTAGTTAAAATTACACACAGACAATACAAGTTAACTTGCTTAAGATGGTTTAGACATGTTCAACCAAAGCTTTGCATTTCATTATCATTAATTATCATTAATTACCAAAACAAGAAAGCACTTTTGAAAATTTATGCACATAATATTGATGAGTAATTAAAGAGTGGAAACTCAGCTAAAAAGCCACAAAGGAAACATTCACAACTCCACTTAATTTTTGTTGACATTTACACTCAAATGTTATATGTACTGATCTCAATGAATATATATGTAATACATGTACAGTTGTCCTAAAAATATTAAGTGGATCTAGAGAAATAAATGCAGTAAGAGATTTTTAGAAATGTAGGAGAAAAATGTAAAAAATAAGAAGATTCTGTCATTAACTTAAAATCTCTCTTTCAATCCATCATCACTATAATCCCATTGCATTTCACTCTACTGCAATGCTCAGGAACTTTCACTGGTCCCCCACGTCATAAAATATAAGCTCTAAACTCCTTTATGTGTCAGTTAAGGCACTGTAAAATATGGTGCCTTTGACACTTCCTCACAATCTCTTTGCTTCATCCAAATTAGTTGTTGTTTGGTCGCTAACTCATGTCCGACTTTGCAACACCATGAACTGCAGCATGCCACACTCCTCTGTCCTCCACTAACTCCCTGTGTTTGCTCAAATTCATGCCCAATGAGTTAGTGATGTTGTCTAACCATCTCATCCTCTGCCACCCCCTTCTCCTTTTCCCTTCAATCTTTCCCAGCGTCAGGGTCTTTTTCAATGAGTCAGCTCTAATTCATCCAAATTAGTCAGTTCATTTCTCTCCAATGTGGCAGGAACTTTCTCCACTAGGTGATTCTGTGCTTCCTTATCTGACATGCAGTTCTCCTAATTTTAGCTTGAATATTTTGGTCCCATTCTTCAAGATTCAGTTTGAAATCTGTTTTCACTGAGCACAATGGCTTTGGGGAATGACTGTCATCTTTAGGCTTCTCTGGTGGCTTGGACAGTAAAGAGTCTGCCTGCAGTGAGGAAGACCCGGGTTCAATCCTTGGGTCAGGAAGATCGCCCAGAGAAGGAAATGGCAACCAACTCCAGTATTCTTGCCTGGAAAATCCCATGGATGGAGGAGCTTAGAAGGATACAGTCCATGGGGTTACAAAGAGTCGGACATGACTTAACGACTTCACGTCACCCATCTCTGGAATCTGGTGACTGTTCTAAATCACTTGGCAGCACTGGTGCTACCTTGCAATATTAAATTTTGTTTTACATACAAGTTCAACCTCCTCTAATATCCTTGGAGCAGATATTACACTGCAGTCACCTTCATAATCCAGCAACTAGAAACCAGCTGGCCCTCAATTTGTTGGAGTTAATGAATGAAAATGAAGCAAGTACCTGGCAGGCATACATGACACTCTAGTCATTTTGCTGTAGTTGCCTGAAGCTGCATCTTAAGAAGTTGTTTGAGTCTTGGTCACAATAAACGTTTTGAGAACTTATTGATATCTGTTGCAGCAGACACAGGAGGACCTATTTATTGGTCAATATCCATCTTTTTTTTTTTTAAACTTTACATAATTGTATTAGTTTTGCCAAATATCAAAATGAATCCGCCACAGGTATACATGTGTTCCCCATCCTGAACCTTCCTCCCTCCTCCCTCCCCATACCATCCCTCTGGGTCGTTCCAGTGCACTAGCCCCAAGCATCCAGTATCGTGCATCGAACCTGGACTGGCATCTCGTTTCATACATGATATTTTACATGTTTCAATGCCATTCTCCCAAATCTTCCCATCCTCTCCCTCTCCCACAGAGTCCATAAGACTGTTCTATACATCAGTGTCTCTTTTGCTGTCTCGTACACAGGGTTATTGTTACCATCTTTCTAAATTCCATATATATGCGTTAGTATACTTTTGAGCTTTGGTCAATATCCATCTTGAGGGCCTCCTTTTATAATAAAATATCATGGAAGATTCCATAAAAGGACAGCGATGATTTGCACTGTACTTTAAAAAATATCTCATTTTATAACTGTCTCAATGATTTTTGCTGCATTATTACAACTATCTGAGGAGTTGTTGTTGTTTTCATTCTGATGCCCTGGCCACACCCATGGCAACTAAATTAAAATCTTCAGTTGGAATTTTCAAGATTAAAACTAGGTATCAATATTTTTTAAACTCTCCAGATGATTCCAATGTGCAGCACTGTTAAAAAGCAATTTCATATTCAATAGGTCTGAAGTGGTTCTAACAAGCTCCCTGGTGATGCTCAGTTCAGTTCAGTCACTCATTTGTGTCCGACTCTTTGCGACTCCATGGACTGCAGTCCATCAGGCTTTCCTATTCATCACCAACTCCCAGAGTTTGCCAAACTCATGTCCATTGACTCGGTGATGCCATCCAACCGTCTCATCCTCTATTATTCTGTTCTCCTCTCGCCTTCAATCTTTCCCAGCATCAGGATCTTTTCCAATGACTCAGTTCGCATCAGGTGGCCAAAGTATTGGAGCTTCAGCATTAGCCATTCCAATGAATATTCCGGACTGATTTCCTTTAGGATTGACTGGTTTGCTCTCCTTGCTGTCCAAGGGACTCTCAGGAGTCTTCTCCAACACCACAGTTCAAAAGCATAAGTCTTTTGGCACTCAGGTTTCTTTATTGTCCAACTCTCACGTCCATACATTACTACTGAAAAAACCATAGCTTTGACAAGATGGACCTTTGTCAGCAAACTAATGGCTCTGTTTTTTAATATGCTGCCTAGGTTGGTCATAGCTTTTCTTCCAAGGAGCAACTGTCTTTTAATTTCATGGCTGCAGTCACCATCTGCAGTAATCTGACAAAATGTAGTCCACTGGAAAAGGGAATGGCAACACTCTTCAGTATTCTTGCCCTGAGAACACCACGAATAGTATCAAAAGGCAAAAAGATATGACATTGAAAAATGAACTCCCCAGGTTGGTAGGTGCCCATTATGCTACTGGAGGAAAGTGGAGAAATAGCTCCAAAAAGAATGAAAAGGCTGAGCCAAAGTAAAAACATGCCCAGCTGTGGATGTGACTGGTGATGGAAGTAAAGTGCATTGCTGGAAAGAACAATGTTGCATAGGAACCTGGAAAGTTAGGTTCATGAATCAAGGCAAATTGGAAGTGGTCAAACAGGAGATGGCCAAGAGTGAACATCAACAGTTTAGGAGTCAGTGAACTAAAATGGACTGGAATGGGCAAAATTAATTCAGATGACCATTATATCTACTGTGGGCAAGAATCCCTTAGAAGAAATGGAGTAGCCCTTACAGTCAACAAGAGTCTGAAATGCAGTATTTGGGTGCAATATCAAAAATGACAGAATGATCTCTGTTCATTTGCAAGGCAAACAATTCAATATCACAATAATCCAAGTCTAGGCCCCAACCAAATGCCAAAGTAATGCCAAAGAAGCTGAAGTTGAATGGTTCTATGAAGACCTACAAGACCTTCTAGAACTAACACCAAAGAAAGATGTCCTTTTCATCACAGGGGACTGGAATGCAAAAGTAGGAAGTCAAGAGATACTGGATTAACAAGAAAGTTTGGCCTTGGAGAACAAAATGAAGCAGGGCAAAGGCTAACAGAGTTTTGCCAAGAGAAAGCACTGGTCATAGCAAACACCCTCTTCCAACAACACAAGAGACTACTCTACACATGGACATCACCAGATGGTCAACACTGAAATCCGGTGATGCTCCTGTGTACCAAATCTTACCAGCCCATAGATCAAAGTAGGTGTGGGCAGTAGTGGGCAGATGTGGGCATCTCCTATAGCTTATTGGAAAGGCAGAATCTCAGGCTCCATCTAAGACCTGCTTAATCAAAATCTGCAGTTTAACAAGATCATCAGATGATCATTCTGCACTTGCAGTTTGAGAAGTACTGTTCTACAGGGTGGTTCTCAGAGTTGGTTTTGTGAACATGTTAGAAATGCAAACACTCTGGCCCTTCCTCCAGACTTACTGAATCATACATTCTGGGATGAAGGCCTCCATATCAGTAGTTTAACAAGCCCTCTAGGTGATTCTAATGTGGACTAAAGTATAAAACGTAATTTTCTGAAACAAATCAGTTTCTACACTTGACTGCACATTGTGTGTGATTTTAAAGGAATACTGATGCCTGGGCCCATCCTAGAAGATCCTGATTTTAGTGATCTGGGCTTGTAAAATGTGTCCAGATGATTCAAATGTGCAAAAAATTTGGAGCCATTGTTCTAGAAGACTTGGAGATAAGGGGGCGGTGGGGGGTGGGGGGGTGGAGAGGCTAGTGAATTGTCAGTAAATTGTCTTCCTTTGCATCTTAATAGGACTTTCCCTGATCAGATTATCAGAAGAATCCAAAAACTGAGAACAAATATGTAATTAGACTCATTCTACCTCCACATCCCCTAGGGAAATTTCAAGTACACTGGGGTTTGTTGTTCAGTTGCTAAGTCGTGTCCCACTCTTTTGTGACCCCATTGACTGTGGCCCACCAGGCTCCTCTGTCCATGGGATTTCCCAGATAAGAATACTGGAGTGGGTTGCCATTTCCTTCTCCAGGGGATCTTCCCAACTCAGGGATCAAACCTCCGTCTCCTGCACTGGCAGGCATGTTTTTTAACTACTGAGCCAACATCCTATCTAAATTAGACTTTGAACAAATTCCCCCAAAGATGGGAAGGCTAGGTCCAGGACCTAGATGAGACTGAATTATAGATGAGGTTCCAAAAAGACTGTCACATAGTTCCTCAAAGCTCTGTTCAAATCCTGTATTTTCCCTAAAATCACTCTGCATCAAGCTTCAAGTAATACAAACTTCTACTCTTTAGATTTTCCAAAGCTCTTCCTTCTAAGAAGGTAAATCTTCACCTTCTACATATGTGAAGTCTTCACATATAATTCCCATTCTGTAGGTGAGAAGCTATGGCATCAAAGTGCTAAGCAAACTGCCCAAGTTTATGCAGCTGCAAAATGAAGAAATGCATATTAATATCCTTAACTGCATGTCTCTGAAACTCTATGGACTATTCACAACACCACACTGCTTCCCCATGTATCAAGACTGATCACTGGAACATACAAAAACAACAATAAAAACGATGACTCTGTCAATATCTAAGCAACAGGAAACAGAGGCTTTCTTTAGGATATTTTTAAGAATTCAATTATAATACTATGGAGTGGGCTTATACTAGACAGACATATTTTGACATGGGTGTGTGCTCTGCATTCTGCCTCAGTGTCAGGGAAAGCAGATGTACTGAGCACAACCTCACCCCATCCTGGCTGGATGCCTACTCAATACCACTCTATCTAGGCTACTGAATAATACATGGAAATATATATACATACACAAACACACACAGCCTACACACCTCAAACTTCCCAAGGCAGATATATTTAAAAGGCAACCAGATTATCTAAGATCTTTAAAATTATTGTATAATGGTTTACTATTTCTAAAAAGGTCTTACTTTATAGTATAAACACATTGAACATATTGAAGGAAAATCCTCTCCAGTTCAAAGTTTAGCCTGCAAAACACTGTACTATTTTATAAGTAAGCAATATTCCCTACATAATACTATTGTTAAGTGTTGTGAGAAGAATGCAGTGGTATGATTTTTTATGCACTGCTGCTGCTGCTAAGTCGCTTCAGTCGTGTCCGACTCTTTGCAACACCATGGAATGTAGCCCACCAGGCTCCTCCTTCCATGGGATTCTCCAGGCAAGAATACTGGAGTGGGTTGCCATTTCCTTCAGGGGATCTTCCCAACCCAGGGATTGAAGCCAGGTCTCCCGCACTGCAGGCAGATACAGGCAGATGCTTTAACCTGTGAGCCACCAGGGAAGCCCCAATATTAAGAGGAAAGAGAAAATAGGTATTCAACATAGAACGGTAAAAGCATTAACTCTAGAACTAAATTTAGCTCAGTTCAGTCGCTCAGTCATGTCCAACTCTTTGCAACCCCATGAACTGCAGCAGGCCAGGCTTCCCTGTCCATCACCAACTCCCAGAGCTTACTCAAACTCATGTCCTTGCGTCGGTGATGCCATCCAACCATCTCATCCTCTGTGGTCCCCTTCTCCTCCTGCCTTCTATCTTTCTCAGCATCAGGGTCTTTTCCAAAGAGTCGGTTCTTCACATCAGGTGGCCAAAGTATTGGAGTTTCAGCCTCAGCATCAGTCCAGTGAATATTCAGGACTGATTTCCTTTACGATTGACTGGTTGGATCTCCTTGCAGTCCGCGGGACTCTCAAGAGTCTTCTCCAACACCACAGTTCAAAAGCATCAATTCTTCAGTGCTCAGCTTTCTTTATAGTCCAACTCTCACATCCATACATGACTATTGGAAAAACCAAAGCCTTGACTAGACGGACCTTTGTTGGTAAAGTAATGTCTCTGCTTTTTAATATGTTGCCTAGGGTGGTCATAGCTTTTCTTCCAAGGAGCAAGTGCGTTTTAATTTCATGGCTATAGTCACCTTCTACAGTGATTTTGGAGCCAAAAAAGAATAAAGACTCTCACTCTTTCCATTGTTTCCCCATTTATTTGCCATGAAGTGATGGGACTGGATGACATGCTCTTAGTTTTCTGAATGTTGAGCTTTAAGCCAACTTTTTCATTCTCCTCTTTCATGTTCATCAAGAGGCTCTTTAGTTCTTCTTTGCTTTTGGCCATAAGGGTGGTGTCACCTGCATATCTCAGTGTATTGATATTTCTCCCAGCAATCTTCATTCCAGCTTGTGCGTCATCCACCCTGGAATTTCACATGATGTACTCTGCATTTAAGTTAAATAAGCAGGGTGACAATATACAGCCCCGATGTACTCCTTTCCCAATTTGGAACCAGGCTGTTGTTCCATGTTGTATTCTAACTGTTGCTTCCTGACCTGCATACAGTTTCTCAGGAGTCAGGTCAGGTAATCTGGTATTCCCATCTCTTTAAGAATTTTCCACAGTTTGTTGTGATCCACACGGTCAAAGGCTTTGGGATAATCAATAAAGCAGAAGATGTTTTCTGGAACTCTCTTGCTTTTATGATGATCCAGTGGATGTTGGGAATTTGCTCTGCCTTTTCTAAATCCAGCTTGAACATCAGGAAGTTCACAGTTCACATACTGTTGAAGCCTGGCTTAGAGAATTTTGAGCATACTTTGCTAGTGTGTGAGATGAGTGCAATTATGCGGTAGTTTGAGCATTGTCTTTGGCATTGTCTTTTGGGGGATTGGAATGAAAACTGACCTTTTCCAGTCCTGTGGCCACTGAGGAGCTTTCCAGATTTGCTGGCATAGTGAGTGCAGCACTTTGAGTGCAGCACTTTCACAACATCATCTTTTAGATTTGAAATAGCTCAACTGGAATTCCATCACCTCCACTAGCTTTGTTCGTAGTGATGCTTCCTAAGGCCCCACTTGACTTCACTCTCTACGTTGTCTGGTTCTAATGAGTGATCACACCATTGTGGTTATTTGGGTCATGAAGATCTTTTTTTTATAGTTCTTCTGTGTATTCTTGCCACCTCTTCTTAATATCTTCTGCTTCTGTTAGGTCCATACCATTTCTGTCCTCTATTGTACCCATCTTTGCGTGAAATGTTCCCTTGTATCTCTAATTTTCTTCAAGAGATCTCTAGTCTTTCCCATTTTATCATTCTCCTCTATTTCTTTGCATTGATTGCTGAAGAAAGCTTTCTTATCCCTCCTTGCTATTCTTTGGAATTCTGCATTCAAATGGGTATATCTTTCCTTTTCTCCTTTGCCTTTAGGTTCTCTTCTTTTCTCAGCTATTTGTAAGGTCTCCTCAGACAGCCATTTTGCCTTTTTGCATTTCTTTTTCTTGGGGATGGTCTTGATCATTGCCTCCTGTACAATATCACGAACCTCGGTCCTTAGTTCTTCAGGCACTCTATCAGATCTAGTCCCTTAAATCTATTTCTGACTTCCACTGTGTAATCGAAAGGGATTTGATTTAGGTCATACCAGAATGGTCTAGTGGTTTCCCCTACTTTCTTCAATTTATGTTTGAATTTGGCAATAAGGAGTACATGATCTGAACCACAGTCAGCTCCCAGTCTTGTTTTTGCTGACTGTATAGAGCTTCTCCATCTTTGGCTGCAAAGAATATAATCAATCTGATTTTGGTATTGACCATCTGGTTATGTCCATGTGTAGAGTCTTCTCTTGTGTTGTTGGAGGAGGGTGTTTGTCACGACCAGTGCATTCTCTTGGCAAAACTCTATTAGTCTGTGCCCTGCTTCATTCTGTACTCCAAGGCAAAATTTGCCTGTTACTTCAGGTAACCTAGACAGCATATTAAAAACCAGAGATATTACTTTATCAACAAAGCTCCGTCTAGTCAAGGTTTTGGTTTTTCCAGTAGTCATGTATGGATGTGAGGGTTGGACTGTAAAAAAAGCTGAGCACTGAAGAAATGATGCTTTTGAACTGTGGTGTTGGAGAAGACTCTTGAGAGTCCCTTGGACTGCAAGGAGATCCAATCAATCCATCCTAAAGGAGATCAGTCCTCAATATTAATTGGAATTCTGATGTTGAAGCTGAAACTCCAATACTTTGGCCACCTGATGCGAAGAACTGACTCATTGGAAAATACCCTGATGTTCTGAAAGATTGAAGGCAGGAGGAAAAGGGGACCACAGAGGATTAGATGGTTGAATGGCATCACCGACTCAAAGGACATGTGTCTGAATAAACTCCGGGAGTTGGCAATGGACAGGGAAGCCTGGTGTGCTGTAGTCCATGGAGTCGCAAAGAGTTGGACACAACTGAGAGACTGAACTGAACTGAATTTGCTTTGATTCATGGACCTGACATTCCAGGTTCCTATGCAATATTGCTCTTTACAGCATCAGATTTTACTTCTATCAACCATCACATCCACAACTGGGTGGTGTTGTTGCCTTGGCTCCATCTCTTCACTCTTTCTGGAGTTATTTCTCCACTCTTCTCCAGTAGCATATTGGGCACCTACCGACCTGGGGAGTTCATCTCTCAGGGTCATATCTTTTTGCCTTTTCACGCTGTTCATGGGGTTCTCAAGGCAAGAATACTGAAGTGTTTTGCCATTCCCTTCTCCAGTGGACCATGTTTTGTCATAACTCTCCACCACGACCTGTCTGTCTTGGGTGGCCCTACACAGCATGGCTCATAGTTTCATTGAGCTATGTTTCATTGAACTAAATTCACTGAACTCAAATCCTAGGTCTACCATTTAATATTCATATGATTAATTTATTAATTTGTATGACCATGGATTAATTATTCCAACTTCCCTTGCCTCAGTTTACTCATTTTCAAAGTAGGAATAATTACAGCCCCTGTTTTATAGGATTGATATAATACTTAAATGAGTAAAAATTATAAAATTTGTATACCTGTACTAGAAACTTTAGAAAGTACTGGGTAAACATTACTTATTACTATCTAATGTGGCCCAAACTCATACATTAAGAAATAATGCTTGGCACACTAATGACCATTTTATTTTTCAAATCCCTCACTTAAAATATCTAGTTCTTCTTTTGTACTTCAAGGTAGTATGCCCTGGAAAATATTGACTCACATGAGAATTAAGTTTTGATTTATCCCTTATTCAGTTGGTGGCCACAGACTGAATGCATAATTGAACCAGCCACATTTTAACAAATCCCAATTCCATTTGTTATAATCTATTCAGTTTGAGAATATAGCTAAATTTGCAAAATCTCTCAAGCAATAATTTATATAGAGAAAGGAACACAGGTTATGGATATTACAGAACTGAATTGTCCTCACACTATCTTGAGCAAATCAACTCACTCCTTAGAGCCTCAGAATCAGGCAATTTTGGAGAAATTTTAATAATTTCTAATTCATCAGAACTCTAATACCCCTTTCCACTACTTCAAGAACTCCTCGGCTGCCTTTCTTTCTTACCCTTAAAGCACCTGAGTGCATATTTTCTTTTTCCTGCAACATAAGCTTAAATTTAGCTGCTGGTCCTTTGAATAATAAAAGCAATGGCTCCCTCTCTTCTGGGTAAATGTACCATTTACATACTTTCAGAAAATGATGCCTGTGTAATTATCACCATGAATATATATTCACATAACACTTGAAGATATATTTAAAACTGTACAACAGTGTCCTCTTTTACTATTACTGCTATAGAGTTCACTTTTCCAGACTAAGCATACATACTCAATTTTCCTTCTAGTTTCATAATGGAAAATGACTTCCTTATCCATCTTTTGAAATCTCTTAAACTGTCTCTCATTCTCGAAAAGATAAAAAGAGGCAAATGTGACTTAATTTGCATTAAACCTTCAGGCTAGGTGTTGTCTGACAAAATCCTATTCGTTTTTGATGAGGCCATTCTGAAAACTCCCTTTTATTCATCTATTCAACAAATACTGAAAACCTACTATGAGCCAACCACTATTCTAGGTACTGGGGATACAATACAAAATGCAAACCACGCTCCTTGCCCCTGTGGAGCTTATATTCTAACTATGCCTTTAAATTTATATGGGAGTCTGATGATACATCTGTTACTATGAATTAATTACTATGAATTTGTTACTCTTCTTATCTATTGTCAAGGCCCTGTTAAATGCCAACACATAAATAAGTCAGACAGTCAGTACCCTCAAGGAACTTATAACTTAAAGAAAGTAGATGTATCAATACAGATTAAACTACATAAATATCTTGAGATGTATAGTGTATGCAGAAGAAAAAGCAAGACTTCCAGTTAAAAACATCAGAAAAAGTTCTCAAAGACAAAAGGCAGTTGGTATTACTTTTAGAGGATAATATAATTACTGGAGAAAATAACATAAGCAAAATTATGAATGAGGGAAATGTGTGGTATATATGGGGAACATTTTAGTGGAGTAGGGACATAATAAAATAAGTAAGTATATTACATAGTGGGAAATAGTGGGAAAAAAATAAATCAATCAAGTTGCCAAGGGAGATAAAGTATAACACAGGGAACTGTCCTCAGTGTTATATGACAATCTATTCGGGAAAAGAATTAGATGTTGGGGAAAGGAAGGAGCATGATCAGTGTGTTAAAAGAACAGCTGGAAGACTAGCCAAAAGAAAGAGGAAAGAGAATAGTCAGGAGGTAATGGGTAGGATTATGTAAAACCTTACTGATCATGGGATGAATTTGTCTTTTATCCTTAATGATGTGTAATGAAAGAGATTGAGCAGAAAAGTCAGTTTACCTGGCCCATTTTTAACTAGGCCCCTCTCACTGCTATGTGGATACTAAGCGGGGGAAGCCTTAAGTACAAGATTACTTAGGAAGATATTGCAATAGACCAAATATGAGAGTAGTGCGGACTCGGTAGTGACAATAGCAATGCTGTTGTTCAGTCACTCAGTCGTGTCTGACTCATTGTGACCCCATGGACAGCAGCACATCAGGCTTCCCTGTCCTTCGCTATCTCCTGCAATTTACTCAAACTCATGTTCGTTGAGCTGGTGATGCCATCCAGACATCTCATCCTCTGTTACTACCTTCTTCTCCTGCCCTCAATCTTTCTCAGCATTAGGGGCTTTTCCATTGAGTTGGCTCTTAGCATCAGGCGGCCAAAATACTGGAGCTTCAGCTTCAGCCTCAATCCTTCCAATGAAAATTCCAGGTTGACTTTACGATTGACTGGTTTGATTTCCTTGCAGTCCAAGGGACTCTCAAGAGTCTTATCCAGCATCACCATTCGAAAGCATCAATTCTTCGGCATTCAAGCTTCTTTATGGTCCAACTCACATCTGTACATGACTACTGGAAAAATCATAGCTTTGACTGTACAGAGAGGTGGTCAAATTCTGCATACATATTGAAGGTAAATTTACTACTGTTTTTAAATTCAATGCAAAAATCATTGCACTATCTACTCTCACAATTTTGCCCCTTTTTGTAATGTGTTTAAAAAGGAAAGTTTCAAGTTTTTGAAAAATAAAAACAGAAATCATTGCTAATTTACAGGCTTTCTAAGTTTCAGATTTGTTAACAACACTGGAGATAACCTTTCCCCAAACTTCATTTTACAGACTAGAAATCCAGAGAACAGAGAGCTTACATGACTGAAACAAGATCATACAGACAATTAAGGGTAGGACTTGGACTGGAAACAGGTTATCTGAATGAAAAAGCCCGAGCTACTCTGCCTTACAATTGGTGATATTTAAGTGGTATAAACTCTTCCTTTGAGTTTTTCCTTGTTTTTGTTTGGTTTGGTTTTGATTTCACAAACATTGAGAGAGAACCACAGGTATCCCAAATTCAAAAGTCTTCAGGAGTCAGAAAAAGAAAAATAAATCTATTAACATATATAGGTGGAATGTGAAAAAAACTATCTATATAAGATTTAGACAATCTTGGGCTTCCCCAGTGGCTCAGGGGTAAAGAATCCACCTGCAATTCAGGAGCCATAGGAGACAAGGGTTCGATCCCTGGGTCAGGAAGATCCCCTAGAAAAGAACATGGCAACTCACTCCAGTATTCTTGCCTGGAGAATCCCAATGACAGTGGAGCCTGGCAGGCTGCAGACCATAGGGTCGCAAAGAGTCAGACACGACTGAAGCAACTTAGCATGCTCGCATTTGCAAAGCAGAAACAGACAGACAGACCTAGAGAACAAACATGGATATCCATGCAGAAAAGGGGTGGGATGAATTGGGAGATTAGTATTGACATATATACACTACTGATGCTATGAATATAACATAGATAACTAATGAGAACCTACTGTAAAACACAGAGAACTCAGTGCTCTGTTGTGACATAAATGGGAAAGAAGTTTTAAAAAAAAGAGAGGATATATATATATATATATATATATATATATATATATATATATATGGCTGATTCACTTTGCTGTACAGTGGAAACTAAAAACATTGTAAAGCAACTATGCTCCAATAAAAAGGAAAAGTCTTTAGGACCAGGCAGGTAGGAGGAAATGTAGAGGAAACTAGATGCATCCATTGCTCAGATACACTCATTTTTTTCTTGAAGTGTGCCAGCTAAATGAAACACATCTGCATAGCCCTCCTATAAGGGATCTTGGAAAATATCATCGCTATTCTAAACAGAAGGGCAAATAAGGATGTTATTCTTTATATACACAAATGCAGATAAGGAACTGCAATATAATGTATGATGTATTGTCATATAAAGTTTCTGCAACTGAAAATGCACACAGAAGGTTCAAACACAATAGAGTGAAGACAGGAATTACTGTGGGGTTTTGTGTGAGGTTGGCAATTGAGGGGATGGCTGGAGAAAGCTTCATAGTGACAAAAGAGATAAGAGTTTTCAAGAGTTCTAAAGGGTAAGAGCGATTCACCAGATGGGTAAGATTTGTGAAGTCATTCCAAGCAAAAGGGATTAGCATGTGCAAAAGCTCTGAGACATAAAACTATGTAATATATGTTTACTTGTATCATTATATTGGCTTCCCATGTGGCACTAGTGGTAAAGAATCCAGCTGCTAATGAGGGAGACTCAAGAGACTCAGGTTCGATCCCTGGGTCAGGAAGATTCCCTGGAGAAGGAAATGGCAACCCATTCTAATATTCTTGCCTGGGAAATCCCATGGACACAGGAGGCTGGCAGACTACACTCATCAGGGTCACAGAAGAGTTGGACACAACTGAGCAACCAAATATTACTATACGTGAATTTTTTAAATTATTCCCCAACCTAAGTTTGATCACATAACCTGTCTAGAACTGAGCCCTGACTCAGGAAATGAAATAAAAATGAAACAGATTCCACACATTTGAGATACTAGAAAGTCTGAATGTCAGTATGCTTTTCAATCTACCTGCAGAGCTGTGCTTTCCCTATTACATTAGGAATTAGGTTCCCAAAGAACTAGGTATGACAGTTCCAAGACAGAGACTACTTCATTAGCAAACGTGAACACTTCACATCCAGGATGCAGAAGAGAGTGCCCCTTCATACCTCCTGCAGTGCATCGGAATCATCTGGAAGGTTTGTTAAAACACACACTGCTGAGCCCTAGCACTGAGGTTCTGATTCACAACATGTACCGTGAGTCACAAACTGCCAGACATGACTGAAGCAACTTCGCACCCTGAGTCTTAAGAAAATCAATCCTGAATATTCATTGGAAGGACTAACACTGAAGTTGAAGCTCCAATACTTTGGCCACCTGATGCAAAGAGCCGACTCATTTAGAAAAGACCGTGGTGCTGGGAAAGACTGAAGGCAGGAGGAGAAGGGGATGACAGAGTATGAGATGGTTGGATGGCATCACCGTCTCAATGGACATGAATTTGAGCAAGCTCCGGGAGATGGTGAAGGACAGGGAAGCCTGAAGTGCTGCAGTCCATGGGGTCGCAGAGCTGGACACAACTGAACAACCGAACAACAAACAGGTTTCCAGATGATGCTGGTGCTGGAGGTCCGGGGAGTGCACACTTTAGGAACCACTAATTTAGAGCACTTTCCAGACCCTTCAGCTTAAGCGCTGAGTTCTTTCACATCACAACAGCTACCACCATTAGGAACTCTGCTGCTACTGCTGCTAAGTCACTTCAGCCGTGTCCGACTCTGTGCGACCCCATAGACGGCAGCCCATCAGGCTCCTCCATCCATGAGATTTTCCAGGCAAGAGTACTAGAGTGGGTTGCCACTGCCTTCTCCATTAAGAACTCAACTTCTGTTAAAATGGTCCCTGTCTGCAAGCTCCTGGCAAACAAGGACTCTGACCCCTACTGGGGAGAATAATAACAACAACAATAGACAACATTTAACCAGGCTTTTGGTGTTACTTTAGGCACTTTTCATGAATCACCCATTTAATCTACACAACAATTCTATGATCTATGTACTATTATTATTCCCACTTGCAACAACATGCACTATAGCCTTCCAGGCTCCTTAGTCCATGGAATTCGCCAGGCCAGAATACTGGAGTATTCTGGGTAGTGTGTAGTGGGTAGGCATTCCCTTTTCCAAGGGATCTTCCCAACCCAGGGATCGAACCCAGGTCTCCCACATTGCAGATGGATTCTTTACCTTCTGAGCCACCAGGGAAGCCCAAATAAATGAGGGAATTAAGATTTAGGTTAAATAACTAACTCCAAGGCATAGAATCTCAAGTCAGCCTGGATTCAGTTCTGGCTGTATCATGTATAACTCCCCAGATCTTTATATACACCTTGAGAATATCACATAGGAATTTGCAAACTGAAGATTTCCTGCCAGTAACATACCTTTCAGAACAAATGGTATTTATGGAAGTGGAATCTGTCGATCAGTTTTTCTGAGCACATTTACTTCTATATGAGAATTAAAGGAAAGACTATAAAAAGCTTACAGATTCTCTCTTCCTCTCATTTTGTAAAATCAGAGATTGCATAAATCCGAGAAAGTTTATGTGACTTGCTGAAGACCAACGCACCATTCACCTCACAGTGCTAGGAGAAGACTAAAGATAATATTCGTCCTTAGTTCTTCTAGGAATACACTTGGTGACGTAGCTCCCTTAAGATTCTTTAACCACTATATATACTGTCTATATAAATATGCCACAAATAGTCATAGAGCAGCTAGGAAAAGGATAATCTCGAATGGCTCATGTTTTACTTTACTAACCAGAGGGTAAAAGTCTTAGGGTCAAAAGGAAATACATAAAATGGTACAATGCCAAGGTTAAAAAAAAAAAGGCTGAGGAGTTATTTCCTCATGAACACATGTGAATGGGTAAACTTAAGGAAATAATTGGTTCTTGTTCAAACTTGCCGCAAATATTATTTGAAGGAGCAGTCTTTAAAATTGAAACACATTCAACAAAAACAAATTTGTAACAAACATCCATCACTTTTCTTCTAGCTATAAAAGCCGAAAGGCAATATTTTTTCTTTATTTAAAAAAAAAAAATCAAGTGAGGTAACTGCATTCATAAGCTAAGACTGAATATTAATTTTGCTCTTGAAAAGGCATGCCACTATAAGAGTAACAACATTACATGTACCAAAGTGTTGCTCAGAATTATATAAATAACCTTGCTTAAAGAAAATCAGCAGGATAACACACGCATTTCTTTTTCTTTTCATCTGACTTGTAGGTGTGATTTCACACATACAAATTGTGATATATTCTTAAAGTATAGACAACACTAGAAGAAAATAATATCCCTATAATTAGATATGGCACAGCTTTTGATCTCCCATGACTACTATAATGTACATGTTTGAGTAGGTGAAAGTGATGTTGATGTCCAGAAAGGTCCCTTGTTAAGAAGACAGAACATCTTTACAATTCTTTGCAGAATCCCTTATGTCCTTAATGATTTTCCTCAACTAACCATTTGGATCATGTTTTTGTTCATCGTTTAGCAATACAGATCTTCTGTTGGCTTTGGCTGTGTCTATACACTTATGATTGGTGGTATCAAAACATCATATGTTTAGTATTGTATAGAAAACATAGCTGGATGAGTAAATTTTTAAATTTCCAATTGGATTCATAAAACTCAGATACAGATCTTTTTGAAATATACTTTTTATGCTGAAATCATAGAGAACTTAATACATTCATCAAATCTAAAGAAATTGTACTTGTAACTAGTAGCTAGGAACACAAAATATTAGAGGCCTAGAATCAAAAGTTAAGACATAAAATTCTAGATTAATTAAACATAAAGTCTACAAATAATAAATGCTGGAGAGGGTGTGGAGAAAAGGAACCCTCTTACACTGTTGGTGGGAATGCAAACTAGTACAGCCACTATGGAGAACAGTGTGGAGATTCCTTAAAAAACTGGAAATAGAACTGCCTTATGATCCAGCAATCCCACTGCTGGGCATACACACTGAGGAAACCAGAAGGGAAAGAGACACGTGTACCCCAATGTTCATCGCAGCACTGTTTATAATAGCCAGGACATGGAAGCAACCTAGATGTCCATCAGCAGATGAATGGATAAGAAAGCTGTGGTACATATACACAATGGAGTATTACTCAGCCATTAAAAAGAATACATTTGAATCAGTTCTAATGAGGTAGATGAAACTGGAGCCTATTATACAGAGTGAAGTAAGCCAGAAGGAAAAACATAAATACAGTATACTAACGCATATATATGGAATTTAGAAAGATGGTAACAATAACCCTGTGTACGAGACAGCAAAAGAGACACTGATGTATAGAACAGTCTTATGGACTCTGTTGCAGACGGAGTGGGTGGGAAGATGTGGGAGAATGGCATTGAAACATGTATAATATCATGTATGAAACAAGTTGCCAGTCCAGGTTCGATGCACGATACTGGATGCTTGGGGCTAGTGCACTGGGACGACCCAGAGGGATGGTATGGGGAGGGAGGAGGGAGGAGGGTTCAGGATGGGGAACACATGTATACCTGTGGCGGATTCATTTTGATATTTGGCAAAACTAATACAATTATGTAAAGTTTAAAAATAAAATAAAATTTTTAAAAAAAGATAAAAAAAAAAGAATAATTAAACATAAAGAATAAAAATCAAACAATTCCTTACTAAAACATGGGAGGGTTTTTTTCTTTTTTTTAAATAATCTTGGAATGAATGAAAGCTTTCTAAATAGAAAAGAAAAGTTGAGGGCATAAATGCATATTTAAAATAAAGTAAAATAAAGCATGGCAAAAAAATTTAGAGACAACAAAATGAGTGAAGGCATTTGCAACTCACATAACAATGAGCCGATTTTTAAAATATAGATTTCCTGCAAATGATAAAATAGACATTTAATATAAATAAATATAAATAAACATTTCATAGAAAAAGAACTGCAGATGGCTCGTAGAATATATGAACAAGTGTTCAAACTAACATATAATCAGAAAACAAAGTTTATGATTTTAGATAACAAAGAACCAAAAGTTGATAACACACTGTGTTGACTAATAAGGAAACAGCCACCCTCAGTGTAAATTTGCATGATGGAGAATGAATAGGTATCTTTCAAAGATATAAAAATCACAAAACCTTGACCGAGCAATATATCTTTTAAGTATCTATCCAAATATGCTTGCACACATGCAGAATGACTTCTGTACATGGATATTGTTTATAGCACAGTTTATATTAGCAAAATTAGAAAGAACTAAAATATATTTCAAGAGGAAACTAGGTTAAATAAAGTATCCTATTTAAATATGTCCTAATATGGAAAAAGTCTTATAGCTACATTTTAATTTAAGAAAAAGTACTCAACAAGATGATGGTAGTGGTTTAGACACTCAGTCGTGTCCAACTCTTGCGATCCCATGGACTGTAGCCCACAAGGCTCCTCTGTCCCTAGGATTTTCCAGGCAAGAATACTAGACGTGGTTGCCATTTCCTTCTCCACAGGATGTTCCCCACCCAGGTATCGAACCTGGGTCTCTGGCTCTGCAGGAAGATTCTTTACTGATAAGCTACCAGGGAAGCTCTGGTAGATAATAGACAGATATAGATATATTAATACATATATATGTATAATATTGTGTATGTTTTTAATGCACAGACTGCATCTGAAAGAATACCAAAAAATGTGGCCAAGTGGCAGAGAGGAGAAGGACAGAAAATCTCTTTTGACTGTGTTAATGCGTTCTAGCCAAAGAAATACATCCACATATCTGTGGTTGAACAAAGTTGGGTTTATTGACCCTCAGTAAGGAAGAAAAATACACACCATGGCAGAACTGAGCTGTTTTAGTTAGTACAGTGTAAGCAAGGACTTCCAGATTTGGTCTCAAGTGATTTTTAAGGAGAAAAAAAAAAAAGAAAGCAGATTTATTCTGGGTTGAACGCTCTATGGATGCAGGTATAGTTCTATAATTGGATATCTTAATAATTTTTATCTGGATGGCAAGAAGAATATAGTTACTACAGCTTTAAAGCTGTAGCCACCCATATAAGCCAGGGTAGAGCAATATTTGATCATTTTGTAGTTTGGACAACTTTCTTGTTTTTGTCTACATTCAGATGTGATACAGAGTGGTCTCATTTGCATCCTGATCCATCATGGTCACAGTGGCCTTTTCTGATCTGGTGTTCTATGAAACTGTTTATGTTCAACAGAAACACACCAAGGCCTGCTGGTAGTGCCAATCCAGCTCATGGTTGTTAAGCACTGTTTTACTCTTTTTCAACTGTATACCCTTTTATGTGCCTTTATAATTTTTTATCATATATTTATCTATTCAAAATAGTTTTTAAACGAATCTCAAGACTGAAGGAGACCTTAAAAGTCAGTGAGTTCTGAAACTGTCGCAACCATCATCATGTTCTTCCCCTCCCACACCAAAGGAGTTTGGTTTTTTTTGTTTTTTTTTTTCATAAATCCTCTACAAGTACTAGTACAGCATCTGCTTGACTATCTCCAGTTTCACCATTGTACTCATTTATCAGGCAGCTCATGCCATAGTCAAGTGGCCCTGAATATTTTTGTTCAGAGAACAAAGGGAACAATGCATTTGGTTATAATATTTTAATTGTTTTCACCCCAGCATGTTTGACCTCTTCAAATGTACCTTCTCCTATGGTAACCAGTGGAGCAGAATAATTACCTTTCTAATTTTATGTAAAATATTCCTATTAATACTCTCCCAACTGCAATTGTCTTTTTTTTGTGCCAGTGTTTCAACACTGTTCTGCATCTTTTATTATCATTACATTTGCAGAGATTTTTATCTGTTGCTGCTGACAAACCCATTTGGCTTTGTACTCAATTACATGTAATTAGTCTTTTCTTCATGAACAAAAGATCAGGTGTCCTATTAATTCAATCCAAGATGCTACGGTAAGGTTGGCTGGACCCAATGATGTCTATTGAACCAAACATCAGACTTCTGACAGATGCTCATAGTAACAAGATTTTTTTTCAAACAATCAAATGCTTTTACTCCTGCCCACACAAAGTAGAGAAAGAAAATGCATTTTAACAGCTTAGAGATTTATAATTTTCTATTAAAAAGCATGACTACAATTTAAAGCCTTCTCTGATATTTTTACCTCAATCCACACTCAGAAAAGGTAAAAATAAAAGTAACCTGTTTTCACTGGAAAAATTTTAATTAAAATATAGGGGGGAGGTATCAGAAAAAAGTATATTAGTCAAAAAAACTGGCAAAATTGGAATAAAGTCTATAGCTCAATTAATAGTACTTACCAATGTTAATTTCCTGGATTTGATAATTGTAGTGTTGTTACATAAAGTGGTGCCCATTAGGGGAAGCTGGGTGAAGTGTACACTGGAATTTCCTATGTTATTCTGTAATTTCTCCAAAGTCTAACATTATTTCAAAAGGAAATATTAAAAGATACTTAGGTAGATAGACAATGATCTACAGAAACTTTTACACATATGCATAAGGACACATTAATTCATTTGTTTCATCTTTTGTTGAGGGCTTACTATGTATTAATGATCATTCTAGATTCTAGATCAAAACAAAATCTCTTCACTCAGGAAAATTATATTCTCCTGGGAAGAAGATAAAAAATAAACAGCAACAATATACATTTTAGGTCATCATAGGAGCTATAAATAGAAAAAAAACTGGGGTAGCAGAACAGAAAGGTAAAGGTGAAATGTTTAATTTTATTAAGGATGGCCAGGGAGGCTTCTTCAACATCTACAAGATATATTTTAGCAGCACTGTTTGTAATTGCCTTAAAATATAAATGCCTATTATCCATCAAAAAGAGAATGGATAAATGTACTTTGGTATGTTCATGCAATGGGATACTTTACAAAAATTAAAATGAATGATATAAAGCAAATATATCACCATATATGCATTGGATGACCATGATATTGGGAGGAAAATACAAAAAATTATATATGATAATGTTACTCTTAAAAAAGTTTAAAACCATGCAAAACAATGTCATGAATGATGTATACAATATATGCATCATGTATATATGAAAAATGTACTTGTAAACCTACATGGAAATAAACAAAAAAAAAGTCAAATTCAGGATAGTTGTTATACCTGGTACTGAAGGGGAAAAGTAGACTCCACCATTTCGAAAGAGCATACTGGGGCTTCAGATGTAATGATGTTTTTAACTAAATGTCAAGCCAAGGGTTGGGTATCCAAATGAATTTATTAAGTCTTATTATTTTGTATATTTAAGCTCCTTTTAATACCAACCTGTCAATTAATGTATGCAGTAGTTTATTTGAATAAAATATAAGATATTTTAAATTTGTGAACTTAGTTTCTAAAAGTATGTGACCAAACGCAGTACCTTCAGTGTGTGTGTCATGCATAATGCCATTATGCCCATAAATACACACATATATAATACACACACATCTGTTTGTGTATGCTGCTGCTGCTGCTAAGTCACTTCAGTCATGTCCAACTCTGTGCGACCCCATAGACGGCAGCCCACCAGGCTCCCCTGTCCCTGGGATTCTCCAGGCAAGAACACTGGAGTGGGTTGCCATTTCCTTCTCCAATGCATGAAACTGAAAAGTGAAAGTGAAGTCGCTTAATCGTGTCCGACTCTTAGCGACCCCATGGACTGCAGCTTACTAGGCTCCTCCATCCATGGGATTTTCCAGGCAAGAGTACTGGAGTGGGGTGCCATTGCCTTCTCCACTGTTCGTGTATAAATGTATATATTTACATGTGGTTATAGATCTACATTAGCCATTGACACAGCATTTGGAGAGAAAGCACTTTCAACTATTTTTCTAGAAAAATAGTAAGTGTTTCTGTTAATGGACTCCACACTTTCACCTCTCTGCCATTGCTCTATGATAAATGTCATGCATTCACAGGACAGCTGTCTGGGTTACAGTTGCATCCTATTAAACTGAGTATGGCTATTTGGCTCACTTGAATCTATCTTCATAAATTTATAATTTTTCAATCTTTTTTTAAGTTGGGTAGCTGGTGCTGACAGAGGATATTAATGCTTTCATCTCCAGCCACCTCATCTTATAGAAAAAGAAACCAGATCAAGGGATACCTCAGAGACAGCAGGGGGTGACACAACTAAGTAACATCCTTGATTCTTTCCCTCTATACTTGTAGCTTCACTAAATTTGCATTCAAGTTGAGATGCAATAAATGGAAATTATACATGGAGAGGGGAGCATCCTTATTCATCTGGACTCAGGGAAAATCTTAAATCATTTAAAGAATGCATTTCCACAAACACAAACCAACAATGCAAAACACAATAAGTAAATCAACTCCTCAGCAGAAAATGGGCTGAAATTCTCTATAATAAGATCTTTCCTTTATTGTAATTCATATTTTGTAACATGTAACATTAAGTAAACAAAGAATAATTTAGAAGGGGTGGATAGGAGCATTTTCACACCCTAGGGATCATAGAACTTTCCTCAGATCTGTATTTTTCCCTGGTGGCTCAGATGGTAAAGAATCTACCCAAAGTGCAAGAGATCTGGTTTCAATCCCTGGATTAGAAAGATGCCTTAGAGAAGGGAATGGCTACCCCACTCCAGTATTCTTTACTGGAGAATTCTATGAACAGAGGAGCCTGGTGGACTACAGTCCATGGGGTCGCAAAGAGTCGGACATGACTGAGCAACTAACACTTTCACCATAAAATATCAAGCTTTTAGATTACCTTATTCAGTTGGACAGAATGTCAATCTGACCACAGGTGAAAGAAAGAAAGAAAGTGAAAGAAAGTCTGACCAAAAAGACCACATCTATCAGAAGGCAACTCAATTGGGTATAGATTTAATGAGCATTTACTATGTGACCAGTGACCAGTAATAAAGATCTAGCAGTGAATACAGACAAACTTTGGGAAACAATATAATGTCCTACATATTTTTAGAATAATAGGAATTTCCTCCCCAGGTACCTATATATGATTATGCAGAAACCGAAAGGTACCATGAGAGTGGTCATTCCTGACTCTGAGGCTTATATTAAAAATGCTTCTTAAATGCAATTACACTCTGTCAGACTTTGATGATTTGGTAATTATCAAGCTTGTCAGCCCTATAGTTAAATTAGTTAAACACTATTTCCAGAGATGTCATCAATAATCTTTTAATACTTGGATTTCATTTCAAAAAATTGTAAACAAAATTGCAGTTCAGTACTGATATTTATCATCTTATTATCATATAAACTGCAAAATATAATATTTTAATATAGTTTTCTTTTTAAATCAATAAATTTGGCCTCAGTCAAGATAAAATAACATGTAATATACAAATGTATATATTCAATATTTACTTTGAGAAGTAATTCTTGTCTTCCAGAAATGATGTTCTAAGACTTATCATGGTATTTTTACTATTTGGTTCTAGGATTAAAACACTACCTTGAGCTGGAAGGTAGCCTTGTTTCTGTGAATACTTAACATCGTTCTGACTACAAACAATGGAATGAGAGGAAATTCTTGTCCACTGAGCAGTCAGAACTCCTTCAAGCCTCCTACCTTCTTATTGAATACATAAGCTCTATACATTACTGTCTCTTTGCTATAAGAATCATACCAAAAAGGACAAAGGAAAAGACAACTAGCTTACTAGTAGTTGAACAGTTCCAAAGGCAGCCTGGCCATGCTTTAGGTCTAAGAGACACTAAGCCATACATCTGATTGTAATTGGATTGCATGAAGCTAATGTTCCTTACTGTAGTCGCTGTTTTCGTCCTTGGTCCCATCGATGGTACCATCTGGGTGCATCTGCAGGAAATATCCCTGCTGGCTGAATAACCGTGTCACAATTCCTTTCAGCTGGGGTTCTGCAAAACAAAATGAAATGATTATTCAAGTTTTTATTTGGTTTGCAAAAATGCACACTTGCAAATTATCAAAAACATCCCCTAAGTCAATGCATAAATGCCAATGGTTTAAATACTGAAGTAACTATTTGGAAAGGAGGAATTTTGGTAACATAGCTTTACTTTTTCTTCTTTCTAAAGGCAGATCCATAATATTCTGCAACAGTAAACCAAATGTAAATGAATAAAAGTGAAAGTGAAAGTCACTCGTCGTGTCTGACTCTTTGTGACCCCATGGTCTATACAGTCCATGGAATTCTCTAGGCCAGAATACTGGAGTGAGTAGCTTTTCCCATCTCCGGGGGATCTTCACAACCCAGGGATCGAACCCAGGTCTCCCACACTGCAGGCTGATTCTTTTACCAGCTGAGCCACAAAGGAAGCCTAAATGAATAAAAGCTAATTATGATCAGGGAAATACAGAGGTGTGCTAAAAAGTGAGTTATTCTTCTCCCTTGTGTGTCTAGTGTCTGGCTTCAATATACCACCAAGCTTGTGGTCCCATTCCAGAATACTGTTCAGACCAAACTGCCAGTGTAATTCCTAAGCTTTCAGCAGTCATAATCGGCTCCTGGAAGACTTCTATTTCTGCTGAATGATAACTATCTATCAGAAACCCCTGGTTTTAAAATTCTAATCAAATTCAGTCTTGGATGAGATCCATAGAATAAAGTTAAACCCTCCATGGCCATGAGATGTCACTGGAAAGTATGTGGAAACAGATTTCACCTTCAGTAAATACATCACCAGAGTAAGACCCAATACCATGTAAGTCATTTTTCCAGTACAAAAAATAAATAAATAAAAATCAAGCCATACATATTTCTGTAAATATTTCAAATTAGATGTGGTCTTTGGCTTTTAAAATTCCCTACACCCTAATACCATCAAACTGATCTTTGTATAACACATTTGAATTTTTGTATACCCACTAACCATAAATATTTAAAGCTTTCTCACTGTGGTACTAGCTGCAGCAACAATCTATTTTCTACAATATCACTACCATCTTTATCTCTACTTTAGTGTTTGGTAAAAATTAGACTACTGCAGCACACTCATAGGGGGCTTCCCAGGTGGCTCAGTGGTAAAGAAGCCATCTGCCAATGCGGGAGATGCGGGTTTGATCCCTGGGTCAGGAAGATGCCCTGCAAAGGAAATGGCAACCTGCTTCAGTATTCTTGCCTGGAAAATCCCATGGACAGAGGAGCCTGGCAGGCTACAGTCCATGAGGTAGCAAAGAATCGGACAGGAATGAGCGATTGAGCACATACACACACAAACATGCACCATATTTACTGTCCTAATTATTCCATTAAAATTAGTAGTAAAAGAAAAATGCTGCTTCTGTTGACAAAAAAAATGAGGTAAGGATGGGACTCATATGATTGGTGATGTAGTTATGCATTATCTTCAAAAGAGCAATCAAAGAATTTCAACTGAGAGTCAGTTCCTTCACCAACTTATTAAATCAATAATAATTCAGATCTCTTTTGGGTGGGGGGGCAGGCAATATGCTAAATACTGTGTGTTAAACTAAACACACATATTGATGGTTGAATCTAAATAAGAGTTCCAGTTAAGGATTCAGTGCAACAAACTCTTTGGGAACGGACCTGCGCCCTACAACCATCATGTCTTTTACACCTACAACTAGATCGCACATACTTGGGAATGCGAGGCAATGCCTGTATAAACATATCTTCTCCAAAGCAGTCCTAAAAGTAGAAAAGATGCCCCTCCCAGAAAAAAAAAAAAAAACTGGTAATTATGAAGCAGGGTATTAAAGAGAACTAAACTGGAAAGTAGGCATTCTGATTGATAACTGTGTATTAACACTGTGGGTTAAATAAATTCAATATATTTAAAATGTGTAGGCATTACATAAACTGGGGCTCTGTAACAACCTAGAGGGGTGGGGTGGGGAAGAAGATGGCAGGGATATTCAAGAGGGTGGGGGACATAGGTATACCAATGGCTGATTCATGTGGATGTTTGGCAGAAACCAACACAATACTGTAAAGCAATCATCCTTCAATGAAAAATAAATAAATTTAATTAAAAAATAATCATTTGTATGCCTTAATTTCCTCACCAATAAAATCTGGAAGGTAAAGTAAGTGATTTTTAGGTCCCTTCTATGATTCTTTATTGATGTTGAGCAACTATGACTTAAAGTCTCTTTGACTTGAGAATCTTCTTCTCTAAAGAGTGCCAGAAATCAAACCACAGATTCATTCTGAATGTGTTGTCTCCATGCGTGCCCCCCCACCACCCCCAACAAGGGATATGTAGGAGAGCACATATTAATAGCTAGCTAACCTCAATGCAAAAATATATATTTGACCCCTACCACCTATCAAACACTACCAACCTTCTCAGGCTCAGTTCCAAATCACTTCCCCCAGGAAGACTTGGCTATTATTAAGTGTGAGTCACTTTTATAATCAGAGGAAATAAGAATGTCTGAGCTTCTTCCATAAGGCTAACTGGTTGACAGGTAAATGCTACTGAGGTACATTCAACTCTAGATTTGCACTCAGGAGACTCAGCTTTGAACCACAACTGCTGTGGGGTCTTGAGCAAGTCACTTAGTATCTGAGGCTATTCTCCTACCTGTATAACAGGAAAAAATAATTCTTATGCTATCTATCAACATTTAGAATTTCAGATGAATAAATAAATGTAATAGTGTGAAATGAAAAGCCTCATAATAATATAAACTCTAATTAAGGTCTAATTTTTCAACCCTGAAAATTGAGGAAACAGTTTAAGTGAGATAAAGGGAGCATTTTACTAATAGACTTACTAATAGTCTCCTGATTTGCATTTTAGTAAAATATTAATTGAGTTCTTAATGTCACTAAAGTAACCAAAAGACTAACAGCAGATGATAGAAAAGGACAGAAGGAAGGAAAGGGACAACTGTCTTATAATTCATATTTTATTTCTAATAAACTTGATCAGATCACGTTGAGAAGTCATGTTTTGGCTGGTAATGAGACGCATGGCAGCTGAATCATTAATGTCTGAAAATATTGGTTTTGTTTTTGTTTTTTTCCATGCTCCTCTTTCTGAAGTGGTAATTAAGCACTTCTTTTGCTTTGGTGAAGCTATCTCTTTTTTGGGACCCTGTGAATTCAGGTTAGTAACTCCTGTTCAAGATAATGAGCATTGAACTTGTACATCAACCTTGACTGCCCAGAAGCAGTGCCAGAACAAGGTCAGAGTCTGGGTTTTAATTATATGATGATTTATGAAAGTGAATGTTTTACACTATAGCTGTTTCAAAGGAGATCTGATCATCTATTAAACAAATGCTCTGAACCTAGGATGTGTCATAGAAAGCAGTATGGCCTGCCTGACAGGGCTATACCTTTATTATCATCAAACCCTATCAACCTTTCCAGGCTCAGTTCAAAATCACCTCTACCAGGAAGATGTGGCTGTCATAAGGGAGGATCACTTTTATAATTGGGGGAATAAAAGAAAGTGTTTTGTTGTATTTTAAAGAAAGAGGTTTAAAAATGAGACCATTTTTGGGGACATCTAACATTCTGGGTGCATTCAATAAACATGCTTTATATTTTTCAGACTATGCTTAGGGATCTAGCAAATCAGTAAGACCCATGCTGTCCTCAGGGAGCACCTAGTGTAATGCATGAAACATACATATATATAATACTAGTGCGGATAACTGTTAAACTATGAATGCAAGCAGAGTGACATGATACCATAAGGAGCAAGGGACTAATTCTCTCTTGAGGTTTGGTGAAGGCACCTCATCTGTCACTTGAAGAGTGAATGCACTTTCACAGGCAAAGAACCCAGAGGAAGAGCACTGCAGACAGACAATGGGTAAAGGGAAAACTAGCATGGCAGACTTTGGGAATGACACAGAATCTGGCCCAGGTATAACATATGGCAGAAGTTTCCAAACGCTGACATGTAAGTAACTGCCTATTCTCAACAAATGTTCATAGGTCAACAGTGAAATAAGAAAAATAAGGTCAATGGAATAAGTTTTATTAAGCTAATTTTATATTCAATTTATATGCTTCTCCTTGATTCTAAGATTCTGTTTTCCATTATATTTTCATTTTTTAATGAAATGATGGCTATATTATTAGACGGTGAGTAGACCATTTTATTAGTAGATGGGTTTGGTTTATTCCCTTTTGTACTCTGAAGTAGTGTAGCAAACACTGCTAGATTTTCTCCAAAATCCATTTCCTCTTTTTCCTGGGCACCCAGCTAGACCATATGTCCTAGCCTCGCTTGCAGTTCGGTTTGGCAGATGAATGAGTGTCATATGGAATGTTAAGTGGAAGTGATGTGTGCCATTTTCAGGCCAAGGCTTTTCAAAGCAAACATTCTCCTCCACATTTTCCCTTCCTTATTGCTGGCTGGATTTAAATGACAAAGCCCTAGAAGATGTCAATAAAATAGGAGAATTCTGGTGGAAAAAAAGACTACAGCCATCAGTAATATCCACCCTGGACAGTTAGGTGAATAAGAACTAGCAGTGGTTGTACATAGTGACTTCCTTCCTAAGAGAATATGAAAAGGGGATGGAGGATGGGAGGTTACATCACAGTGCAGAAATCTGACAAATAAAACGCTATCTCAGCCAGGGAGTCAGGGTTAAGGTCAACAGTCATGAAACATGCCGATAGCACCTATCCTTGATATGACGTGAATGGCACTTTGCCTCTGGGATCTTTCTCCCCAAAACCCATGACCCCAGTCTAATCATGAGGAAAACATCAAACAAATCTCAACTGAAGGATATTCTACAAAACAACTGACAAGTACCCCTTGAAACTGCCAAAAAATTAAAAGATTTAAAAAAAAAAGAAATTCTGAGAAAATGTCACAGCAAAGAGGAGCCTAAGGAGATACGACAACAAATGCAATGTGGTGTCCTTGATGTGACCCTGGAACTGAAAAAGGACATTAGGCAAAAGTTGAGGACATGTGAATAAAGTATGGACTTAAGTTAATCATAATGTATCAATACCAACTAATTGTCACAAGTATACCAAATGAATGTAAGATGTTCATATGGGAACTAGGTGTAGGATACATGGGAACTCTTTGTACTATTTTAATCTTTCTATAAATGCAAAAGCATTTTAAAATAAAAACTTTATTAAAAATGATCATTATAGCCACAAAAGCAAGTAAAAAATGTTACCTTCAAAGAGGTTGGTAAAAAATTAGGTAAAGCATAGGACCTCAAGTTTAGCACTGATTCCCTTCAGGATGACGTGGCAATATCCACAGAATGTTTGACTTCAAAGCCACTCAGAAAAGCTGATACCTGAAGGAGTTATCTAGACATTCCTGCTGCCTTAATGTGTGGTGCTATAAGGTTGTTAGCTAAGTATATACTTGAAATCAGAACACAGTCAGAGCCGAGGGAACCTGATCACAGATCTCAAATGAATACTAGATTGCAGGAATTAGAATGAATTTTTTTTGACTTGAAAAGGAACTTGGAAGCCAACCTTCATTCTTCAAAATACCTTCTTTCATTAACATCAAAGACAGAAAATAAAAACTGAGCCTCAGAGGGAAAATGTCTTGTCCAAGGTCATCCAGCCAACACATGGATGAGTTAGGATAAGACTCCTTTCCAATATACTGAATGAACATCAACATTTCCTTTCCAAAGAACATCCATGACATAATCTGTAGCTTGTGTGGGTTTCAGAACTGGGACTAGCCGGGGTTGGGTGGGTGAGGAGAGGAAAACAGAGAAGAAACGAGGAGGAAGGGGAGCACCTAGGTGTGCATCAGTCACATCAGTTATTGAAGTGTGGGAGTGACAAAGGAAAGGGGTTATGGGAAGCTGCAAGAAATATATATGTGTGTGTGTGTGTGTGTGTGTGTGTATGCATATATTTGATATTAACATATCTGTACACATACAAAACATGTCAATATAAAATATATATTACATATTGTTGTTTAGTCGCTAAGTCGTGTCCAACTCTTTGTGATCCCATGGACTGTAGCCCACCAGGCTCCTCTGTCCATGGGATTTTCCATTTCCTTCTCCAGGGGATCTTCCCAACCCAGGGATCAAACCCGTATCTCCTGCAATGGCAGGCAGATTTTTCACCATTGAGCCACCGAGGAAGCCCCATATATACATACATATAATACTAAAATTGGATGTGTTTATCTAGGGCCAGCCTGTTCAACATTTGCACCTAAACTTAGAGAAAGTGTCCCCATGTAAACTCCAATGTAAGATAAAAAATATAAGAGTGATCCCAATTTTTTTATGGAAGTCATATCCAGACAAGTAACAGTACTTATAATAATAATAATATAATATTATTGGCTGAACCCATCTACTTCCCACCAGGCATTTCCTCATGATTTTACTACAGTTGTATCTGATACTCACTACTGAACGTGTAAGGTACTTTTTCTCCTTGGTCAGGTGAGATGATCACGATTCACTTACCCAAGGTTATACAACTAGATTCTCCAGGCAAGAATACTGGAGTGGGTTACCATTTCCTTCTCCAGGGGATCTTCCTGACCCAGGGATCGAACCCAGGTCTCCCGCATTGGAGGCAGACGCTTTAACCTCTGAGCCACGAGGGAAGCCCAGTTAAGGAAGAGAGAGCCATTCTCCAGCTCTGTTGGGTCCCTTTAAGAAAGACACTGGTGAAATTGAAACATGTCCAGAGGAATAGGAGCCAAATAAAGAGGGTACAAAGGACTGTCACATGAAGAATGGCTGAATGAACAGTGGATATGCAGCCTGAACAAGGGAGGGCTCAGGGGACGTGAGAGCTGTCCCCACTTTCCTGAGAGCAGAAGTAGGAAGACAGAAGTAAGAAAAGGCCAATTTGTTCTGAGTAGCTCCACAGGGACAGACAGAACTAGGGCCAGTGGGTGAACATTATGGGGAGGCAGGTAAAAAAGGACCTTTCTGTAAACTGTATTCACAAAGAGAACAAGCTGTCTAAGGAAAACAGTGAGTTTGTTGGCCCTGGACAGAAGCAAACAGAGACAAGCAGAAAAAAAGCTACAGGTCAGGACAGCAACGAAGGGCACAGAGATCTCCGAAAGCTAAGGCATTCTGCGTGGCAGTGAGAGGTCCTTTCCAGGCCTGAGGTCCTGGAAAGCTTGAGATAAGCCAGATGGCGGTTAACACAAGCTCACATTTCTACTTCTTAGTGTGTGCTTAGAACAGGGAATTGAAAAGACTGTTGAACAAGCATCCTGCAATGGAGAGGTCTTTGTAAATGTTAAGCGTGCTTTGTGTGGTAATTTGATGGCTTTTTTTTTTTTTTTTTTAATCAGTCTCTGTGGGCTTACAAACAGACTCTCAGTATCAAGGTTTAATGTTGCCCATTTAAAGGAACTGAGATTGAAGAGGTTGTTAAATTGTGATTCTTGTCGAGTGCTTCTGGGCCTCATACTGCTGCAGATTTCAAAATTAGATTATCAGGGTTGGAAATTGTTCATAAACAGATATACTTCTGACAATCACAGCTAAAGGGTATAGACTAGGGCACATTTGCATACCATACATCAAAGCCCCAGACAAATCAGAGACTGATACAGGAATACACTGGAAAGAGGACAGAATTTATCTAGACTTTTGAAAACACTGCAAAAATGACAGTCACACTAAGCTGGGGGAATTTATTCAAAATATTTGTTTAGGAAAAAAAAGACACAGGCCTGAGACCCCCACATTCACTCAGGAGACTGCAGTGAATGAGGCAGAGATGCCATATCATGGGAAGTCACAGAACCAGCAGAATCTGTCTGCTCAGTGGGGTGAAGACTGCCATGTCTTGTCCTGAGTCCTCAGTCCTCTAGCAGGTCAAGTGAAGGTGACAGATGCCTTCAGCAGTTACCCTCTCTAAGACCACAGAAATCCCCTGTAACAATAATAACTGAAAGAGGACTCTATTTATAAATGCAAATCTATTTTCTCAACCAGCAGATACTAACAGCACATTTTATCCAAAAAACAAGTATGTACTGAGCACCAGACTTTCCAGTGGTTATTCTAGGTAGAGGGGATAACTAGTGATATGCTCATAAAACAGCTCTTGAAAAAAAAAAAATGCCCCAAACCTGATTTTCATGGGACTTATTTCTAAGGGGTCAATCTTCCCACCATGGCTGATTTACAACTATCATTTGACCTCACTGGATGCAGAGGTGAAGCAGATAAGATGCACATTCCAGGTTCCAGCATAGCGCTGAGTACAACAGAGCAAAAGCCATGAAGCTTACATTCCAACAGGGAAGACAAGATGGAAACAAACAATTCATATACAACAGTTTTCTGTTGTAAAGGTACCGTGACAAAATGAAGGCGATGGAAAAGGATGGAGGGTCCAGGAGATGAGAGTGTTACTGTGGACAGCACAGCTAGCGGCGGACTTGACCAATACCTGATGAAGAGAGGGGCTAAGAGCATCCAGAAACAGGGACGGGAAATGCAAAGTAATCCTAATGCTTGAAAAGACTGGGAACCAGCAGATGAGAGGCTCTCTGAAGATCCTCCTCTCGACCAGGAGCTGGCAAACTACAGCCCTGCTGCTGCCAATTCTGTAAATAAAGTTTTATTGGAACACAGCCCATGCTCCTTCATTCACACATTTGCCCCTGGCTACTTCTGTGCTACAACAACAGAGATGAGTACTTGCAACAGAGGTCCTACAGCCTGAAAAGCCTAAAATATTTACTAACAGGCTCCTTCCAGAAAAAGTTGGCCAACCCTTGCTTTAGACCCTGATGATGTAGTTTCTGCTGCCTGAAATGCACACCTCATCTGCTGCTTAGGCCCAGAACTGCTCCCCACCCCTTCAGGCTATCTTCCACTGGGCCTTCCCTGACACCCTGAGGCTAAATTAATCACTCCCTCAGGCACAGGCGAGGACTCCCCACACTGTCACAGCTGTTTGCTTATGCTCTGTCTCCGCTGCTGAACTAGGTTTAGCTCCTCGATGGCAAGGACCTTGAATGATTCACGACCCTGTCCCAACACCCAGCACAGAGCCAGGCACAGAGTAGGTACAGGGTGTTTGCACGTGGACAGAAAGGAGGTAAGTGATACCTGGGATTTTCCACTGTGAGGGTGACTTTTAGAGGAGCTCCTCATTTGTAAGAGAGCTGTGTAAAGCCTTTGAATACTTTCAGTGCCTTTCCTCCCCTTTTCAGTCTCAGCCCCTCCACCCTGAACACAGTCTGACAAGCACAGCAGCAGCCTCCATAAACTGAACAGACTCCAAAGCCCTGAGTTGCCTCCCACTTCAGCGGCAATCAAGTGACCTTGAGACAAGCAACTCTCAACCTTCATGCTGCCTCAAAGCTAAATGGAAAGAAAGGACACAGCTTTCCAAAGTATCCTCTTCACTAAAGCAGTCTGAGCTGGGAAGATGGGGAAGATCGGAGAAGCAGGGCAGGGAAATGCCCATCAGATGGGGTTTCTGTGCTGAGCCAATTTTATTCCTTGTACCATTAACCCTGTCCCTCCCAGTTTCCTCTCTAGAGGAAGATGCTCGTGAAAATTTAAAATAACTCAAATACTGCCTTCCAACACGCACTAGGTGCTGGGTACAAAGATGAGTAAGATGCAATTCCTGCCTTGACAGCACCCACAGCCTCGTCGCTGAGGCACACACACCATAAACCATAACCAGTGAACAAGGAAAGTGCTGTCCTAGAGAAACAAACAAAACGCCATGAAATCACAGAGCAGGGCTGCTAAGCTGACCTGGGGTGGTGGGATCTAGGACAAGAAGCAGTAAAGAAAGGCTTCAGAAGTTGAAGCAACATTTCAGACTTGGCCTTGAATAGGCAGGGAAGTTGTGCTTTGAGCAGTTATTAGCAGGAGGGCCAGCCCCACGTGACGCACAAGCTGAGCACATTCAGAGAGTGGGCAAGTGCACGAGAGAGCCCAGGGTATGAGGAAATATAAGGGTGCACACAGTGGCTGGAGGTGACAGAAGGGAAATATGGATCCAAGACACTTGAGGTTCTTAAGGTGCTAATAACATGTATTTTATCCTTTAAAACAATGAGCTCCAAACTCTTCTGAGCATATATCTCTATCTGTGAAATGTTAAATCTACAGCCTCCATATGAAAAGAAGCAGGGCCCTGTGAGGGCTTCTCAGGACAGAAACCATCCCCTGCAATGGACCTTTGCTTAACTTTTGTCTGCAGAAAAACTTTAGTCAAAGGAGAAATTTAATCAGAAAAATGAGAAAATACAGAAACAAAAAAAGCAGTCAAACAAGACCAAATAATCATAGCTTAGTCATTAAATAAAATCAAGGACTTTTAGTTCCTCATCAAGGACGATAGATAATTTTCGGAGCCATATATCCTTTGAGCTGTTTTGTAGACACTGAAATCCAGGTAGAAGAAGTTAACTACCTGATGACCAGGCTATAGCCATGATACAAGCTGCCACAGTTCTGAGAAATGGCCCCAGAGCAATGGGAACAAACCGACCCTGAAACCGAAGACTAACTGTACTTTGAACAGTCAAGAGGAGGCTGATAGACCACCACACGACTAATTTCAAGATGACTGTGGCTGTCAGAGCTGCCCGTGCTGTTTCTGCATATAGCCCCTCCCTCTGTCCATGCACCCCTGAAATTCCCCTTTAAAAAGCTCTTGTCCAGTGATTGTCAGGGGGAGTTGGCCTTTGGACATGAGTCTACTCTCCCTGCCAGATGCCAGCCTCCAAAATAAAGCAAACTTTCAAAACAAACTTATGGTTACTAAAATGGAAACAGGAGGGGGGAGGGATAAATCAGGAGATTACTATTAATATACACACATTACTATATATAAGGTAGATAACCATCCAGGGCCTAATGTATGTAGCACAGAGAACTCAACTCAGTGTTCTGTATTAACTTATACGGAAAAAGAACCTGAAAAAAAAAATGGATATATGTATAAGTGAGTCAATTTGCTGTATACCTGTAACTAACACTGTAAATCAACTATACTCAAATAAAATTTTAAAAAATCCAAAGATACAAATAAGATTAAAAAAAAAAAAGCAAACTTTCTTTTCCATAAATCTGGCCTCCTGCATATTGGCTTTCAAGTGACAAGTTGCTAGACCTGAGTTTTGGTAACACATGTATATATATTTATTATTTGTAAAGTACATGCAGGTACTACTACATACATTATACATATATTATAAATTAAAGCTCAAATGTTTAAAAAATACCAATACTAAAAACACACAAAAATAAAATATCCACATAATAAACGTTTGTCTTTTTCCACCCACTTTAGAGAAAGACAAACATCAGTAGTATGGAATCAGTCAATAAGGAAACTGAAGGATTTTAAGCCTGGGGATAAATTATGAGGGCAGTATTTTAGAAAGCCATGCTGGAGAACAACAGAGAAGGATGACTTAGAGTGCATGATGCTGTGATCCTAGAAGCCACACAGGAAGCCACTGACATATAGTGAAGCCTTAGGAAGGGAGCGGCAGTGAAGGTGGAGAGAAGTCAGCCTGAGGACTGTTGGTGCTTGCTGGGCTTTGGCTCTGGAAAACTGTATGACCTCTCCTTCTCCAAATAAGAATCTATCATTAGGCTTCTAAGGGAGCCCTGTGTCAGTGTAGAATACCATGGAATATCATGAAATATGAGGGTGGAAAAAGCTTAATATGAGCATTCCTAGGAACCCAAATGACTTCTTTGCCTTTCTAATGATTTGCATTCATGAAGGAGGGTTTGACTCTGGTCACCCTCACTGAGTCACAGCCCTTGGTCTTCCTTACACTATCATCCAAGGAAGGGGACCTGAAATGAGCCTCGTCTTCCAGGCAACTCAAGAATGAGCTCCAGAGAATGAAAATCATGAGATATTTCAAACAGGAAGGTAATCCTACAATCTGAAGATTTTAGAACCAGAACAGTCCTTCAAAATGATCTAATTCTAAGGATGAAGAAGCAGAACACAGAAGAGAGTAGAAACTCCATTACAGCTAATACCTTGAATTGGGGCTTTTTAACAGACCATGATCCTTCTGTGCTGTGTCCCTTTAAATAAAATCATTTTTTCATACCTCTCACAGGTGTCCTGGCCTTGTCCCAAATGAGCTGTGTGGTATCCAGAAAGCTATTTCATTTCTTTGTACACAGGCATACTTTGCTTCTGGCGAAATCGTTTGAATGACTAGGACCTATTTCTGAAGACTGTTCTGAGGAATTATGAATATATACTGTACCAGTGGGAAGTGGGAGGGAAGTTCAAGAGGGAGGGGACATATGTATACCTACGGCTGATTCATGCTGATGCATAGCAGAAACCAACACAGTATTGCAAAGCAATTATCCTTCAATTAAAAATAAATAAATTTGTTAATAAAGAATATACATTGCACCAGTGGAATGCAGGGACAATACAGGGGTGTGGGAATGGGAGGCACAGACAATTTGGTGTAAGACAGGCTCAAGGATGTATTGTACCACACAAGGAATATAATCAATATTTTGTAATAACTTTAAATGGAAAGTAATCTTTAAAAACTGTAATAATTTTTTTAATGTTTTAAAAAAGAATACACATCGTAATTTGTTCAACAACCTGCAAGTAGCCTTGATTGTGTAGTAGATTTAACTCTCAAGATAGAATTAATGTGGTTTGGAAGCCCCATATTAGGAGCAGTAGCAATGGGCAAATTCTCCTGAGTTTCATTCACTGATAACAATTGCCAAGCATTTACCGCATACCAGGGGCTTTCCAGGCAGTGCTAGTGATAAATAACCCGCCTGTAAATGCAGGAGACAGAAGAGACGCAGGTTTGATCCCTGGGTCAGGAAAATCCCCTGGAGGAGGGCATAGCCACCCACTCCAGTTTCTTGCCTGGAGAATTCCATGGACAGAGGAGCCTGGTAGGCTACAGTCCTTGGGGTTGCAAAGAGTCGGGCACAACTGACGGGACTTAGCACACACACACTCACGCATACCACATACCAAGTGGTATTTGCCTGGACTATCTCTTTGAATTCTCAAAAAATAATTGAAGGCAGATATTGGGCCTTTTTTTAGATTAGGAAACTGAGGCTTACAGAGGTTAAATCACTTGTTCTAAATCACAGAGGTAATAAATATCAGAACCAGGGGTCGAAGCCAGAACCCTCTGCTCTGTACACCTTCTCCCTGCTAATCAGTTGTCTTTTGATGAAATCTACCATGCTGATACTCCTCTCTTTTTTCTTTTTGGTGATCAGCCCACAGAAATGGTAGAAACCTATGAAGTGATGGACCTAGAATTAACAGCAAATGCTAAGCTGGAGTTAAAACTTTTGGCATCCCAGTACAAAAAGGAAAAAAGAGGGAATGGGGAGTATAGACACTTCCATACATCCAAATAGTCTTCTGTAATAATAGCATCCTCGCTTGGCATAGAAAAATCTGCTCAGTTAGGCTTAAGGCCTCTTTTTCATAGACACATCTTTTGGCACCAGAAATAAATGAACAGAGGAGCACAGGCATGACAGTTCCCTGACATCAGAGGAGCAGCACTGTTAGACCTATCCTAAAATTGTCATGTATCTCAGAGGAAATCTTTTCATCCAAATTGGCAAGCTTGGGGAATTCCCTCATATACCACAAATCTAAATTACCTGCAGGTAAAATGCCATTGTTGTAAAATGTGATCTTTGTCTGTCATCTTTTTTATAGTATCCACCAAGAAAAATCTGCAAAGTCAACCAGAGAGAGTTGAAGAGGTAATAATATTTTCTGCAGAAGAGCCATTTAGAGCACATTCATCAGCTTCAACTCAGCAGCAAGTTCAGGCCAGGCAGGATGGTGCAATGTAGTACAGGTCAGGAGATCCAGACACCTGGGGTTTCTTTCCAACTGTTGGCTCCTCTCCATCCCCACCGTCAACACCCTGATCCAGGCCATCACAGCTCCCAGCTAGATTCCTCCAACATTCACCTACACTCCTACTCTATTTCCCTTCCAAACCACACCATTACTGCAGAGTTAATATTTTACAGGATAAATTGGATCACATCACTCTCCTGCTTAAACCCTTTCATAGCTTCCCATTTCATTTATAATAAAACATCAAACCCTAAGCATGGCCTGGAGAGCTTTGCACCATCTGGCTCCTGTCTACCATTCCATCATCATCACAATTTACTTTCTCCTTGGCTCGCTAAGCTCTAGGCACACGTGGCTTCGTTCCCTTCAGACCTAAAGATCTTTGCACATGCATTTCCCTTTGCTTGGATTGATTTCTTCCTAAGACAAACTCAGGTTTTAGCTTATATGTCACTCCACAGAGGTCTTGCCTGAGCCCCCAACCTAAATCTGCCTTCATATTCAGATTCTCTGCCAATACATTAATTTTCCCCCTACATAGCATACATCCTAATGTGTAATTAGATATCTATTTTTCTTTACTTGTTTATATCTATTTCCTCCTCTATAGCACCCATGTGGGTGAGATTGTGTTAGTCTTACCCTTCACATTATACCCAGGACTCAGTGCCATTAACACAACATAAGGAGCAAACACATATTTGTTCAAGGTACTGGTTTCCTCTCTCTAGGATTCAGATTTCAACTATAAAATGACAATTTGGGAATAAATCAGTGGCTGGAAATTTATAATCCCAGAAACCTAAGGGACTTATAAGTACAAATAGAGACAACAAGCTCTTTGCAATGAACTAAAGTAAAAATGAAAAAATTATATTTAATAAGAATTTTTTAGATATTATATCACCATATATTAATAAAGATTGTTAAAATTCTATTTAAAATGTAATCATACAAACTTTAATAATGCAGTTCAATAATTACATGATATAACAATAAATACATTAAAAAATAGAAATAGTTATCAAATGTGGATGGTACACTTGTGATGTAAATATGGATCAAATTCATATTTAAGGTATATGCTATACCTCAAATTCACCTTGGGAGGCTCTCAGTTGCTTTCAACTTGGAAGTAACTGAAAGAGACGTAAAGGAATTGTCACTGTGAATGATTCTGAGGGGCCATTATAGATGCATAGATGAAAAATTCCATGGACAAAGAATGAGCCCATGGTATCAGACAAGAGTGTCAAGACAGTACTCGGAAGAGTTATCATGGAACACCCATGGAAAAACAAAAGCAAAAAAAGCCTGATTCTCTCCTGGCCAAAGCCAAGAAGCACATACCTCAGGGTTCAGTGCTACAGGGATTATTCATAGCCAGTGATTCTCCCAAATTTTGTAGAGGAGGCCAGCTTGACTTTAATACCATTACCTACTTAAAAAATTGCCAATGGTTTCCCGTTGGTATATGACACATTCTAGTAACAAAAGACACAATCTGTCAACAAGTAAAATTTTAAATGGCCATATGTTTGTTTGGAAAAAACAAGTAAACATTAAAAATACATTAAATTTTATCTGTGTGCTACAGAATTAAAATTTCATTTTCTTTTGCAGGAAAAAAATCATTTTTATTTGATACTTCAAAATCTTTCACTTTGCTCTATAAAAAAACAGCTTAATTTTAGAATCTCTGTGTTTTGTTTCTAAATGAAGAGTTAGAATAAATGTGAAGCTCTTTCCAAGTATTCACACAAAACCCTGCATGTGGATCATCTTTATTGTCATAAAAGGGAAACCAAATTAGATAGAATGTTCATGACACTTTCTCTTTTAAGTTTCCATTCAGGCTCTATAAACTTTCTGATGTACTGTATAAGAATTCTGATCAGTGATTTTAATTTAAGTTTCAGTGAAGTTTACCTTGATTACAATTTGCAAATTAATTGTAAGTGTACGTACGCATTAACAAATTCCTTTGAATTCTCTTTTCAACAGGAAATAAATATTTCAAATATGTGAAAAATATATAATAATAACCTCAATAAATGAGTTAACATGAACTAGGGACTACCAAATGATTTTGATTAAAACCTTTTATTAATTCAAACTTTACAACAGTCCTACAAGGATTTTTTTGGTTTTGTTTTTGTTTTTGTTTTTGTTTTTTTTTCTCTTCATTTTACAGTGATGAGATTAAGGCACAAAGAAATAAAGTAATTGCCCAATTTCCCACATTTCATAAGTAAAAGGGCTTTTATGATTTGAGCTCAGGTAGTCTGGCTCCAAAACCCACAGTACAGGCTTCCATTCTCCGCTATCTCTCAAATATCTATGAACTCACCATCCACATTTAATGAAGACTAACATTTTCCATAATTGCCTCATCTTTTTATATAATTAAAATATCCTAAGCATCTCCTTAATTCCATTACATTACCTTCCGAACCACCCTCCACCACATTTCTGAATTCGGTATGTGTAGTTTCATACGTTTGCTCCTTTACTCCCTCTTTATGTATCCCCCCAAAATACTTAGTGCCATTTTGTGCATTGTACATTTTTACATAAACAAGATGTTGCTGTGTGTACCATTCATCAATCTGATTATCTTACCAACATTTTATAAACATTGCATGCTTCGATTTTCAATTTTCATCCGATCCAAAAGTTCCTTAAGAGATGACTATAATCACTTCACATTCATTGTAATTTCTGATTTAGTTGTTTTTATTTCCATCATCATAGTTTGTGTTTCCTATTTACATTACATTTCTTTCCTTTTTTACTCATCCTTGTATGAGTGCATGCTAATTCACTTCAGTCATGTCCAATTCTGTTCTATTCCATGGACTGTAGCCTGCCAGGCTCCTCTGTCCATGGGATTTTCCAGGCAAAAATACTAGAGTGGGTTGCCATGTCCCCCTCCAGGGGACATGACCCAGGCAGTGAACCTGCCTCTTGCATTTCCTGCTTTGGCAGGCAGGTTCTTTACCACTAGCACCACCTGGGAAGCCCTTACTTATCCTTATGTTCTTTCAATTGGGTTGATTTAGTTTTCTTTATTCACTTCCTAATTTCCCCCTTGTCTTAATTTGGAAAGTACAGTCTATTCCCATTAACTTAGTGGTTACTTTAAATATTTTTAACATAAATTTGTTATTTAGCAAACTCCAACTATAAGTGTTACCCCTGAGCTTCTACCAAATAATGCATCTTCCAAATATAAAATCCTCTCATTTCATTTCTATCACTGAATAGACATATAGTTTCTTTTTAAGCCCATGAAAACTTTGCCTTAGGATCTTTATTACTGATTACGTAGTAAATATAACATGCTTTCCATACTTTTTGCTCACCATTGTACTTTTAACCCCTTCCCTCTAGATTCAACTTTGCCTTTGTGAAGCAATAAGAATTTGGAGAAGGAAATGGCAACCCACTCCAGTATTCTTGCCTGGAGAATCTTATGGACAGAGAAGCCTAGTGGGCTACAGTCCAAGGGGTCGCAAAGAGTCAGACACGACTGAGTAACTTGGCATGACTTGGCACAAGAATAACTTGTAAATGGTAAAGCTTCTCAGTCTATGCCATGGCAATTTCTTTTCTCTCTCTCTCTTTTGAATTGTAGTTAAATGGATGTGCTGTATCAAATGATGGTTACTTTCTCCCAGCATTCTGAAAATACTATCCCATTGTCTTCTAGCAACCATTATTGCTGATGACAAGTCTGCAGTAGGTCAACCTATCATTCACTAGTGGTTAATCTTTTTTTCTCTGGTCACTTTTAAAATATTTTCATCTTCACTGTATTATGGTTTTACTACAATTCAAATGAGAAATTATTAAGAACTTGATGGGATAAGGTTACATGAATTTTTCAGTTCTGAAAATTGTTTTACGTCTTTCCATTGTAGATGATCTAACATTATATTTCTCATTTTCCAGAACTCCTATGTCATGCATGTTGGAACTTCTCCTTATATATCCAATATATCTTAAATTCTCATTCAGTGATTTCTACCTCTCTGATCCTGAGTGATTTCTCTGATTTCATCTCCAATTCAAATATTTTCTCTTCACTTGGGTATAGTTTGCTTTTGAACACATGCATATTTTTTTCTTACCACTGAAATTACTATATTGCTATTTTTATATTTGGAGTCTACTTTTTTCCATACTGCTCTATTTCTGCTTACCATGTCTGCTTCTTTTAATTATTAAATATTTAAAACTTTCTTAATTTAAAATTTAGTTTAGATTGATCTAGTATCCAGAATTCAGGGATATAAATTCTACAATTAGTAGTTGTCTGTCTTTTCATGGTTTCTATTTAAGATTTTCTTAAATCAAAGTTGTTTTGTACTGCCTTGAACTGTGAAACCATGAGGAAGGATTTACTTGGCTTGTCATGATACTTTGTGGATGTCTTCAACTGCAGAGAAGTTTTTACATGAACTTCTCAGACTGGAAATCTTACTTAACAGGAAGGGTTGTTAATATTTTTAAATGTGATTTCAGACCTCGCCCCAGGAAGTGGTCCTGTTGAAGGTTTCTAATTCCTTACAGGTAACACTATAAGGTAACACTAACAACCTTATGTAAATGTCAAGTTCCTTTCAGTTTTCCTTGACAGGTGGAGAATGTTCCTAACTCACCATTTTTCAGACAGAGCAGTGTCTCTTACACATTCCAGTCTGCCTAAAACAGATCTGAGGACCTATCCCTTGGGCATGCATGCAGGCTAACCCCAGTGTCCAACTATTGATTCCCATGCCTGGTTCTATAATCCCCCATGAGGCACATGAAATCAGTTTCTGCTCATCTCCATGAATATAAATATCTCTTCATTTCTGGCAGCCGAGGAGTTCCCCTCTTTGGTTTTCAGCTCAACTATGCATTTCAATTTTTGCTGTTGTTGTTATACTCTCTCCAGCAGAACCATCTATTTTTAAATGGGAAGCAGAGTCCTTTTGTAACAGCTCAGATTATAATACTCAAAGTCTTATCATTTAAACATCCATGTTTCCTATGCTTTCTCTCTTTAACAAATGGCACATAACAAGGATAACATTGAAACTCTGTAATCTTCAAAACCTTCATTGGAGTTAGACTGTGCCATCAAATTAAGAAAAAACCAAGAAACACCTTTAAGGACTAAAGTCACAAGCACACTTATCTGATCTCATCTATGTGTCAGAGAGCCATTCATTCAGTAATCGAGAGCCTAACAGAGCCAGGAACTAATAATCAAGAAGATTGGAGTACAGTAGGGAGCTCATTAATCATATGTTTCTAAATTTTAAACCTGAAAGGATAAGTAACTTTTTAAATTGTATATTTGATTGCTTTAAGGAAAATAATACATATAAACAGATATTTTTCCTAAAGGACTGCAAACCCCTAGTTGAGAAAACAATCTTATTCCCTTTCTTTATTTTACAAGTGAGGGGGTAGAGCCCCAGTGCAAAAATAACTTTTCTTATATTATACATTCATCAAAATTAGACCCGAGCTTTCTCCTAAATATTAAAATAGCTTTTCTAAAAATTCAAAGGTATGGACATGACTACTTTGCACTTAGAAGCTGAACAAATAAATCCCTGACTCTTGATAAACATAATTTTAGTAAGCTTTATTCAAGATTTCTAAATGCAATAGAGCCAGCATTCATTTTTTATCTTTTAAGAAAATGGCTAAGAACATTCCATAACTGGTGTAAGTGTATATTCTAATTAAAAAAATAATATTTATTTGTTCTATCTTGCATTTTTAATCTTTCTTCCAACTCTGCAGAACAAGAAACACTTCTTATCTAGCTTCAATAATTCATGCCTACTTTTTCTCATGCATTGTTTGCTTTAGTCACTAATTCATGTTGACTCTTTTGCAACCCCATGATTTGTAGCCCGTCAGGCTCCTCTGTCCGTGGGATTTCCAGGCAAGAATACTAGCATGGGTTGTCATTTTCTTCTTTAGAGGATCTTCCCTGACCCAGGGATCGAACCCATGTCTTCTGCATCGGCAGGTGGATTCTTTACCACTGAGCCACCAGGGAAGCCCAACTAGGTAATAAATACATATGTATATGACTATCCATGTAATATGTTAATAAATACAAATTATAACATACATTCTGGAGATAACCTAGGCAGAATGTCAAAAATGTCTCTTTGTACCCTGATATCTGCAGTAAAGACAAAAAGAACACTAAAAACTTTAACTCTTTTAGAAATATTCAACAAAACAAGGATATTTACAAGTGACTACTTCCTAGAATAGTATGTTTTACACCCATAACACAGCCATCACACACACACAAATAATTGTGGATTTTCCTTAAATTTTACATACCCAAGGATACTGCCTTATTTACCTAGTTTAACGATATTAGTTTCTAGTTACTACACATTGGCACAAGTACACTATCAAAAGAAGTCAATAGAAAGAACACTGGGTTAGAAGTCAGAAGGTTTAAGTTCTAATCCTTGCTCTGCCACTTAGGCAATTCACTTCATTCTTCAGTTTTCTCAGGTAAGATTAAAAGAGTTGGATTGTCACAGTGATTTCTAGATATTTTGTTTTATGGTTTTAAAACAATAATGGTGATAATTATACGGCTTTAGGCTTATGATTTTATTATGTTTTAGTTATTGGGTACTGCAAAATACCCAGATTTAAATAGATTAATATACCACAGTGATGTATAACAGAGATTTTTATAGCATGGTGCTTGGGGGAAAAAACAGTCAGAAATTAATAACAAGATTTAAATTAAAGGCTGTGCCAAAAATCTGTAAGAACACTAAATCATTTCCAACTTTAAGCAATAATAATTAATATCCACTAATAATTAAGTGGGTGATGTGTAGTTTCAGTTCCAGGTGCCCAAGCTTCCCTTTCTTGTCTCATTATTAAGAATTACAACCAACTGTGCTGCAGATAAACCTTTAAGCAAAGCATATTTCATCTGTTTGCTTAATGGACTGGCATCTTCTTGGAATTCAGAGTACTGGAACTTAATATTGGTTGTGAGATAAATTATGGTTGACTTCAACATCCTCTCTCTCACATTGGGAAAACTCTCAGTCTATTTCACAGTCTGAAACTTTATTTCATTTGCTTAAGTGAAAACATTCCAAATGACATTCTAGAATCCTAGAATCTAGAGGATACAGGGAAGGTGGTTATCAAGGTAGAAACTGGCAAGACAAAACAAACAAACTAAACTATAAACACTATGGGAGGGTAACAGTGATGCTATTTCAAAAATGGTGTCTTGTCTAGGAATTAGTAAGACAGCAAAATAACCCGGGGGAATCAGCCCCTAATTTTTCTAGTAAGGATTAAATAGAAGTCCTTACAAGCCTTTACACAACATTGTTCAAGGCAGTTACCTCATTATAAAATGGCTTCCCTCTTCCTCAGTGTATAGTAGCAAGGGAAAGAATACTGTGTTCTATAAGTCAGTGCTAGCCAAAGATGATATAATGCAAGCCACATAGGTAATTTTAATTTTCTAGCAGTTATATTTAAGAAAGGGAAACATTGTGAAGTTATTTTAATGACATTTTTATTTAACTTAATATATCCAAAATATGTAATCAACATAAGAAGTATTACTGAGATATTTTGCATTTTTTTCTTCATGCTATGTCTTCAAAATCTACTGTGTATTTTTACAATCACAACATATCTCAACTTGAACTAGCCACTTCCAAGGGCTCAAAAGCCACATGAGTTAATGACTCCCATATTGGACAGCAGAGTTCTAGATAGGTGCTCATCTTAACAGATAGATTTCTCCAAAAAGCAACGAAGTGCCTGATACATAAAACAATAATTATCTGAGACCATATCATGATTCCTCAGAACAATTAAAACCAATAACAATAACCAAAGATCACATAAGTTCTGAAAAATACATTATCAAAGGAAGATACAAGACAAAAATCGTATCCCAGGGCTCCTGCCTACCTGCCTGCCTTCTTTCCTTCCATTCTTACATTGGTCCTCCTTCCACCAACACTCTGGCCTTGGTATCATGCCAAGAAATACAAATGTGAGCAAAACAGTTAAGGTCAGAGCCCTCATGAAGATGACCATGTAACAGGAAAGAGGAAACCTAACTAAATAAGTCTACAGTAAATTAATTACAAATACGAGAAGTGATCCAGAGGACTCGTGGCGGTATGGTGAATGAACCCTACCTAGCCTCAAGGGAGTTGCTGTGGACTGAATGTTTGCCTCTCCCAAAATTTCCATGTTGAAACCTTAACCTCTAAGGTAACAAAATTAGGAGGAAAGGCCCTTAGGAAGTGAACCAGTCATAGGGTTCTGCCATGAAGGGGACTAATGTTGTTATAAGAGGTTCTAGAGAGATCCCCTTCCCCTTCAACCCTGTCAGGTTACAGGAAAAAGATAGCCATTAATGAGGAGGCAGGCCCTCATCTGACACTAACTCTATGGATCTTGTGATTTTAGACTTTCTGGCCTCCAGAACTGTCAGAACTCAACCATTTTATGGCTTTATGGAATTTCTGTTTTAGCACCCTGAACAAACCAAGACAGGACTAAAACATAGCTTCCATCAGGACATAATATTGATGCCGAAGGAGTCCTCAAGAACAAGGAGGAATTAGCTTGATGGAGCACGTGGATAAGGAAAACTGTGGGAAATGGAAATGAATAACATTCTACACGAGGGCAGCAATATGAGAGAAGAGTTCAAAGACAGAAATGACTCTGATGAGTTTAAACAATTTAAACAGTTGGAATTTAGAGACTAAGAGTATGAAACATAGCTCGAGATGAGTTTCGATCACTCAGAATGTTATAAACCATGCTGAAAGAAGCATGGAGTCATTTGAGGAGCTCTGGACTGAAGAAGCAGAAGATACACGGGACACATAGAAAAAGCACTTTAGGGTACACCTCTTTTTGTACTTACTCATCAATAATCCACTGACACAGGGGGTCTACCTATACCCAGACTGGCCACCTCCTTCCCACCTATGCCAATGGTGCAGAACTCCAAAGACATAGCTACAAAAACCTAAACACCACCACACAAATATAGCTTTGATTTTATGTACCTTTTGTCCAAGAATAACAGCCTTAATTTTCTTAGCAATTATTAGTGTGTTCTTCAATACTGTCTATAGCAATAATAAAATACAATACTATAAAAAAGAAATCACAAATCATTCAAAGAAAGCAACTCGCTTGCCCAAGCAACAGAATTCTTTTTTTCCTCCTTTGCTAACACTAACCTAGAACAAGTAACCAACTCAAATAAATTATGTAACATTTATCATTATATAATTTATATGGATTATTTTCCAAATACAGTATTCCAAAACCTATAATTATAAAATTTAGATTGTAAAAATGCCCTGTAGAAGGAAAGCCTGTATTTTAAACTTTAACTTTCACAAAGAGTAATGGAAAGACACTGAAAACTTTGGAGAATAAAGATGACATAATCTAACCCATATTTCAAAGGCTCAGTAGAGATTGCAAGAGAAATAACAGATTGAAGGCTAGGCGGGGAGATAAATTAGAAAGTAACAACAGTAGACCAGTCAAGGGATGACAGACTTTGATAAGTGTTTGGAAACAGAAGGTAGTTTAAGATGTAAAAATGTCTTGACATAGTTATTAATTGCATGGAAGCAGAGAAGGAGATGCATGAGAGGGCAGTACAAACAGAAAGTGTAGGTATGGAACCATGGCACCACCAGAATTTTCTTATAAGAAATAAAGCAGACCTTTAACTGAAATATTCCTCCCAAATTAGCAACATACTTCCCAGCATGTCATGAGAAACAAAATCCAAAGTTTATACTTCTCTGACCAGATGAAGATTCCTCTCTCCTTATGGCTACATTGACCACTGAGCTTAGAGTGCCTCTGTGAGATATCAAGGAGGTGATAGAGAGCTGTGCATAGTAATTTGTATCCTTATTATTCTGTGTATGTCTTTGCATAGTGCATATGCTGCTGTGAAAATTAACCAAGGGATGAAAAGGCAGTCCTCAAAGTGGGCATTCTTACCCGTCTTTGAACCATATATATCTTGGTGGTCAGACCAAGCTTTAACACGTCAAGGATGAATCGAAAGTTTCTGATTTAAACAAGATGGATAGTGGTGCCATTTTTTGAGAAGAGGAACACTAACAGAGGAATAGATTTGGAATTAAAGTTTCAAATTCAGTTTGGGGTATTTTCAGTTTGAGGCACCAAGTAGAAGTTGGATAAACAGATTTAAAGCTCAGAAGAAAGTTCTTTACTGAGGATATAAATGTGGCAGTAGTTGACTTTTGAGAAACACTGAGAGCACATTTTAAGTGTTTAGTACCTAGAGTTGAGCTTTATTTATTCCATTTCAAAGAAAGAATAAATAAGGATAAGCTAATTAAGGAGACTAAGGAGAAACCAGAGAGATTGGAGTAAACAATATTTCAAAAGGAAGGATTGGGTGCTACCAAGAAGTCGTATAAAGGAGGATTGGAAATTACCCCCTAGATTTAGTAAACTGGAGGTTATTAGTAACCACTGCAAGAGGAGTTTGGTTTGGTTTGGTTTTTTTTTAGTATTGAGGGTAGAAGCCAGATTAGAAAGATATGAGGTGTGAGGAAGGAAATGAGGAAAAGTTGACAATCAACATATTGTTACGTTTGACCATGAATAAGAAGAAAGCAAGGACTTGACAAAGGATTGGGGGTTGTGGTAAGGTTATTTGTCTGTTTTAGAAGGATTTAAGATTTAATTTAAGAAAGACTTCTAATCTAAAATAACAAGAATTCAAGAGAGAGGGGAACTAAAGGTAAAGTATCCTTCCAGTGAAGGTAGAAGGGGATAAAATTCAGAACACAGGAGACTGGTCTCAGCTAGAAGGAAAAAACAACTTCACTGTAGCAGAAGGAAAGGAGAGAACAGATGTCAATTTGCTTATTCAGAAATGAAAGCTCCTAAATATGACAGTTCCTCTTTACAGCAGGTGATTCTCACTCGGTTTCCAGTACATACATGAGCACTCTGGTGGAGGGTGGGGGGAATGTATGTATACACATACATATACATATACACACACACATATATACTCTCAACTACACTGAGCATCTACTGAGTTATGACATGTTTCCCACTGTCAAGTTGCAGGGGTATCATTCAGAGCACCATCTGCACAGATAAATCTGGAAGACAAATTACCTATGTATTCCTATGGCAGGCCAGAGTAAAATGGGACTTATTCAGAGACTTCCCTGGTGGTCCAGCAGTTAAGACTCCACTCTAACAACGCAGGGGGCCTGGGTTCGATCCCTGGTCAGGAAACTAGATCCCATATGCCACAACTAGGAGCCTGAATGCCGCATCTAAGACCCGGCATGGTCAAATTTTAAAAAATAATAACAATAATAATAATGGCAAAAAAAATTCCAGAAAAGGGACTAATTTGCGTGTCAGGAGAACTTGACTCTATTCCTAACTGTGACACTCTCATTTGGGGTAAGTCACTTACCATCTCTGTTTTATAATGTCCTCATCTGTACAGAGTATCAACAGATGATAGATAATGGATGGAGAGATAAGTAGGTAGACAGATTCAAAGAAGAAGGAAGAAAAAAAGTCTTTTCAGGAAGCATGTGCAAAGACATAATTATGAATGGGCCTGTCACATTTAATGAATTTCATTGTGGATGTAGCAGTGAGTTCCTACAATGTCCTGAGCATTATATACTGGGATATGTAGAGTGTCAAGTATCTCATTACCATTGAGCTCCTTCTGTTACTATTAACTTTTATATTATGGCATACTAATAATATATTCTATATTTCTGTAGATTTTTCTAATCTAAATTATATATATAAGATTTTATATATATATATATAAAATACCACTTTAATGGCAGAAAGTGAAAAGGAACTAAAGAGCCTCTTTGTGAGGATGAAAGAGGAGCATGAAAAAGCCAGTTTAAAACTCAATATTAAAAAAACTAAGATCATGGCATCTGGTTCCATCATTTCATGGCAAATGCAAGGGGAAACAATGGAAATAGTGACAGATTTCCTCTTCTTGAGCTCTGAAATCACTGCAGATGGTGACTGCAGCCATGAAATTAATAGACGATTGCTTCTTGGCAGGAAATCTACGACAAACCTAAACAGTGTATTAAAAAGCAAAGACATCATTTTGCTGACAAAGGTCCATATAGTCAAGGCTATGGTTTTTCCAGTAGTCATGTACAGATGTGACAGCTGGACCATAATGTAGGTTGAACATCAAAGAATTGATGCTTTTGAACTGTGGTACTAGAGCAGCTCTTGAAAGTTCCTTGGACAGCAAGGAGACAAAACCAGTCACTCATAAAGGAAATCAACCCTGAATACTCATTGGAAGGACTGATGCTGAAAGCTGAAGTTCCAATACTTTGGCCTGATGCAAACAGCCAACTCATTGGAAAAGACCCTGATGCTGGCAAAGATTGAAAGCAGAATGAGAAGAGGGTGACAGAGGATGAGATGGCTGCATGGCATCACTGACTCAATGGACATGAGTTTGAGCAAACTCCGGGAGATACTGAAGGAAGCCTGGTGTGCTGAAGTCCTTGGGTTTGCAAACAGTCAGACACAATTGAGCAACTGAAACATATGACCATGAAACAGCCCATGGTTAAGTTTAAATTCCTTGTACCTCTAAGAGAACCTGTAGCTCAGCTCATAGCTCAGCCTTCTAAGGTTCCACATCCCCAGAATGTGGTACAGAATAAGGAAGCATTAACCGTCTAGACTCCTGAAAGAAGGCTAGAATGGAGTTCAGGACAAAGGCCCTCTAAGAATTAGAAGATTCATTAGTACTCTTATTATATTATATAGCTTGAATTAAATAAAGAATAAATGACATAAACCTAATTAGTAGCATTGGCTAAACACAAACACAGTGTCCCTCTCTCCAGACCTAATTCTTTGGTTCCAAGTTGACTTAAATACATATTGCTCTGTGAGCTTCTCGTGATCCTGGATACTCTTTTTTGATAGTTTGTGTGTTCACACACTGTGTTTATTAGTGTCTAATTATATACCAAGCCTGTGCATGCATGTGTGAGCATACACACACACACACACACCCACCCACCCACTCACCCACTACTGCTGGCTGCAGTCTTCCTTGGGACTGTATCTCAAATATGATTTGTGGCAATTACTGTCTGAATCCAATTTCATTATTTGATTTTTTCCCTACATAGATTTCTTTGTCATAAGTTCTGACTGATTTATGACACAGGAATGCCATGCTTATACGTCTCGCCCTCCAAAACAACATTTAAATCTTATCAAAAATACTTTTCTCATTTTCTTAAATTTACTGTAGAAATAAAGTGCTATCATCCACTGAAATGCAGACGAAAAGTGAACATGAAAGCTAAAAGAAGACTCAGATATAATTATTAGTCAAATGATTATGTAATTTTGATTTTTTCTACTTTTCCTTCCACATCCATGGCAATGCATGAACAGAAACAAAGAAACATGGAAAGAACACAAACTGCAAATGACCAACTGGTAGGTGCAAAAATAAAACTATTTCTGATCTACTCAATAAAGAGGCTACTGGGGGAGATAATCTTACGTAATAGAACAGTGGAATTTAAGTCAAAAGCTGGGGGGCAAAAAGAAACTAAAAGCTACTGAACATTTATCATGTTTCAGGCAAAGGATTAGTACCTTCCTATATTTGACTCTCCTCCATAAGGTTGACACTAAGCCGCCTGGTACTCCCTTATCTCTAAACACTGCATGTGGTTGTAGTAGCTACTTACACGACATCATGGAATTCTGCAACAATAACATGAATAACAATGATATGAATACGAAAAAGGGCAAATGTAAGTAGGGATCTGCACTGTGTTTGAGAAAGAATGTAGGAAAACATCCAGAGTGTTCCTGTCTCAGACGTAGGTGCCTGTGCTGCAAATTCAAGGACGGAAATCAGATCCCATCATTATCAGTGAATCGGAACGTGTTCTGGTGTGCCTGCCTGTGGGAAAGCCCTATAAAGAAGCTGGTGAATATTTTATGATGATATCTCAGAGGAAGAACACAAATGACACCTCATAGTTGGCCTTTATTTGATTTCACAGAAGAGATGTGACAAGTGTAAGACCAGTTAAGAGTTACTCAGGAGCTTAGAGTTTTAAGGCACTGTAAGTATATCTAACCATTTTGTTAGATGATTAGACATCCAAATATGTCTTCTCTTAGGTTTGGAAAAGGAAATGACCTATTAATAAAACTAATTCAGAAAGCCTAGTGCTGCTTGAATAACCTTTGATAACTTTTTTTAATTTGGTAAATCCAAATTTATTTTCTTTTTTAATATAAATTCATTTATTTTAATTGGAGGCTAATTACTTTACAATATTATATTGGTTTTGCCATACATCAACATGAATCTGCCACGGGTGTACACGCATTCCCCATCCTGAAACCCCCTCCCACCCCCCTCCCCATACCATCCCTCTGGATCATCCCAGTGCACCAGCTCCAAGCATCCTGTATCATGCATCGAACCTGGACTGGCGATTCGTTTCACATATGACATTATACATGTTTCAGTGCCATTCTCCCAAATCACCCCTGCCTCGCCCTCTCCCACAGAGTCCAAAAGATTGTTCTAGACATCTGTGTCTCTTTTTTATGTCTTACTTCATGCTTTCAAATAAATTAGGATCCTTATTTTCAGTAACAAAACAAAAATGTAATGACTTTAAAGTTTGATTGTAGCTACTCAATTATTTTAAGTAATTGAAAGCACATAAAATACAAGTGTTTATGAAAATAAGCATAGACAAAAGCAATCTAAATCAGTGTCATGGAATTTCAACTATAGAAAAGAAATTTTGGAGGGCATCAGGATTTATATTGCATTTCACTTACAATATATGAAGATAGAAACTGACATGTTAGATGTTTTGTTTGTTTGGTGTTTGTCTAGTGAAATATAATGTTATGCCAGATATTGCGCTAGATTTTGTGTGGCTACTATTAGAAATCACGTACTAAAAAGAATCAGTCTATTAAGGGAAATATATGACTTATAAATACATAATTTCAATACAGTGATAAATGGAATGACTTTGAAATAAAGGGAGTATAGAAGTAAAAGCAAAAATTTTTTAATTAATAGCATTTGTTTTTTAAACAAAACCATCATAACCTTATTTACATTTTTCCTATATTTTATCTTTTTGAAAGCAACTTGCTGTATGTTGCCAGACTGTGAAACACTACAAATAAGTAGTCTGGTTTGGAAAATGTTTTTAAAATTCATTGCTTAAAAAAATTAAACATATGAAAGAGAAGAAAAACTTTTACCCATATCTTAGGAAATATAAAGCAGTGTCAATTTTTTTTCATTTATCTCCTGATACTGATGTCTGTGGTACCCAATTATTGAAAAAAGAAGTCAAAAAAATAACAATGAAAGAAAGCCAATCAAGAAAAAAATAAAACAAGGTAATCTTATAATGAAACAGGATTGAAAAGCTAACAAATATGAAAAAACTTAATTTAATAATGTCTAGTCCACAGTATTTCCCTGAAATCTAGGACTATCTGGACTAACCATTTTCTAAAAGGGAAAGTTAAGAACCACTAACATTAATTTTAATGTTATCCCTTCAGCCTGAGCACTTCCTCTCTTTTAATTCTAGATTTTAAAAGACAACTGAGCATTCCTAGTGCCTAGTATTAACTGATTTCATAAAGTGAAAAGAAGCAATAAGCAAAAGGTTAGATCAGTTCTATTTTATTTCAATTCTAAATAAAATCAATGTTAAATCTTCACTTGATACAAAATATTAATAAACATGTATTCCCTTAAAAGTGTATTAAGTATAAACTCCACCTTTCAAAATACATTATTTCTATGACAGGTTAAAACCCAGGGGTCAGATACAACTTACAATTAGCTACATGATGGCAGAAATTCAACCTAAGGAATAAATGATGAAATAAATATTTTATGTCTGATTGAAATCATCATCCAGAATATCTGGGCAATAAAAAGAACTACCTATACTTAAATATCATATACTAAGGTTTTTGTTTGAATTTCAACTATTTAATATAAACAAAGATGGGTGCTATGGTAACATAGATATATAAAGAAAGAGCTCTCATAGGCTGATTCATAATCATCGACTTGGTTCCCTTAGTTTATGAAAAACAGCTTCCCTGTGGCTCAGACGGTAAAGCATCTGCCTGCAATGCGGGAGACCCAGGTTCAATCCCTGGGTCGGGAAGATCCCCTGGAGTAGGAAATGGCGACCCACTCCAGTACTCTTGCCTGAAAAACTCCATGGACTGTCGCCTGGAGTCCATGGAATCACAAAGAGTCGGACACGACTGAGCGCCTTCACTTCACTTCACAAATACCTGTGCATATTCCTTCCATAGAACACATTCAAATTGGCTGCTGAGATTGCAGACTGAGTGGAATATATCAAAATGGAAGGACGGGAAAGAGTCTTTAGTGCTATGTACTTCTGAGTATCAATAACTGCTGGGACATGCAGCCAAGCAGTTTCCCATTTCTATTCTTTGTTCTTATCACCCACATGTACTCCTATTGAAATCTTTCTAGTCTTCCTTGGACTGGCTTAGATGTCACACTCAAAGTAGGGATGTGGATAAATGTACTAAGAGGGAGATGAAGAGACTGATGAATAAGGTCTCAAGAAATCATGGTAATATTTAGATCATTTAAAGGTGCTTTTATAAACAATTGGGAAACTATGAAAAGGTTTTTATGGGGAAGTAACATGATATTAACTATGTCTTTTAAAAATCTTATGCAAAGACTAATTAAGGATGCAAGAAAAGGGAAACTCAGACTTTACAACATCCAGGTTAATAGATAGGTATTCTCTTAAAAGTGTATTAAGTACAAGATCCAGCTTTCAAAATGCATTGGAACTTCAGGTTATAACAAAAAGCCCCTAAATTCTAGCAGTGACAAAAGAGATGGAAAGATGATAATATTGAACAAAGATTATCAGCTTACCTGATGTTAGTAACTGTACCTGATCCATCTTACTATCCCTTATGTAATATTTCCTAGAAAGTCCTAAGTTAGTGCCTGATAATTAATTAAGTTGTTTTTTTTTTAAAAAAAAGCTTTGTAGAGATCAAATCAATGAGGTTGGTAATTGGATATGACAGTAAAGAGAGATGAGTCAAAGATAAGAGTGGTTTCCAACTTGGCAGACAAGAAGGTTGATGTCAGGAAACTACCAATATTTGCTAAGTGCATACTAGTTATCATAAACAGTGTCATTCACTGAGATGGGAAATTCATGATACAAAGCAGACTGAGATATGGAGGACCACAATAATCAAATTCAAAATAAAGAAGGTTACATTTGTGTTAGCAGTGGAACCACATGAAAGTCAATAGCATGTAGTTGAAAATTTGGATGAGGAGCTCAGGTATTAACCTATAAGTCAGAAATATAGAGGAGACAGGCGAAGTCAATAGAGATGAGTTCATCCAAGAAGAAAATACAGCAGAGAAAGGAGAAAACAAGCAAACAGACAACAACAGCAAAATAGAAATACCTCTATTAAGGACATCATTCACCAAACAGTAATATTCACTAAGACAATCCTGGTTTTATGGACTCACTGTCCACAAGTTCAAAGTTCAGCAGAAGAAAAAAACTATAAAAATCAATTTTAAGAAACTGCGTTTTATGACTAATGTATCTACAGTGGAAATGGGTGCATAGAAGGAGAAGATGGAGGAATTTACCCGGGAAATAGGTGTGAATGATGAATGGGGCTTGCATGAGCACAAGGAGACAAAAACGGAGAAGGCAATGGCACCCCACTCCAGTACTCTTGCCTGGAGAATCCCATGGACGGAGGAGCCTGGTAGGCTGTAGTCCCTGGGGTCGCTGCGTCGGACACGACTAAGCAGCTTCACTTTCACTTTTCACTTTCATGCATTGGAGAAGGAATTGGCAACCCACTCCAGCGCTCTTGCCTGGAGAATCCCAGGGATGGAGGAGCCTGGTGGGCTGCCGTCTATGGGACACGACTGAAGCGACTTAGCAGCAGCACCAGCAAGAAGACAGAAAAGAAGCATTGTATTGGGACTGGTGAAATGTATATCCCTTCATTGCATTGGTGTATGGACTGAAACATTGAAATTGTGAACAATGCTCATATGCTCAGAATTCTTAAAACTAGACACAAGACCTTTGAGCATATAGCTTCCTTGCTGGGATAGCTATCCATGAAAGTGCCTGAATCAATTCACATGAGGTCTAAACCAACTTGAGACTTAATTCGGAATGCAGACAAAATCCACTTATGAAAATCCAAAGAATTTTGTTAACATTAAAAAATAATAAAATCTTTACTATGAAATTATAAAGCCCTTTTCTCAAAGCAGCTGAAAAACAGCAGTTGCAAGAACAGTTAACTAAATATTACTGTGCAGAGAGATAAAGTGATCTCTTACAGACCTCACAGAAATTCTAATCTAGACTGAGTGTATTTTACTTTGGGTTTATCAGACCAAACCTGGAGAGTGATGTTTGACTCCAAGCAACACTCAAAAGGAGCTTATCCAGAGGCAGGTAATCAGGTTTACCAACACATCTACTATAGGTCATGCAATTTTATATACTATAAATTCTTAAAAGTGACCTTGTGTTATACACTTCAAATTCAAGGAACAGGCCAAGCTTATTTTTGGTCAAATAAAATGATTAATGGATCAAAAGGTAAAACTGAATTTCCCCTATGTATATTGTAACCATACTGCATAGATAAAGAATTGGAAAAACTAAAGAAGAAAAAAGTCAAATGCCAACAATACCTATGAGAACAGATGAGATGGGTGACATAAATGAAACTCACAGAAATGATAAAATCTTATTTTAGGCACTATTTTAATTATACTCTTCTAAATCTTACATTTTTACCACTAATGAGCACAACTAAATTTCACCAACTGTCCATAATATAAATGATGACTGCTAAGAGTATGTCATATTTTATATTCCATAAACATTGATTTCTTCCTTAATTGATGAAGTCTTGGTAGAAACATATCAAAAAGGTATGTTTTAAAGTCTGAGAAATCTAAAAACTTGATAATTAAGGCATGACTTTTCTCTCTACTACCATTCCCATTCCAATGGCACTTTTCCATTGTTTAATCTAAAACCGTCATGGAATATGATGTTTCACATTAGCTTATTCAAAGATCAGTCTTCAGCTTCATTCCATGTCATAGTTCCTTTTCCTGTCCATTTTTTTTTCATTGTTATCCTCTCTTTGAGGCTAGTAAATAACTAAATGTCATCTACATTAGGAAAAAACCTAGTTCTACCATCTTATTAAAATCTCTTCAGTGCTAAAGTCCAAACCAATGCAATAGTCTATTTTGAATGTGCAATAAAATGCTAAAAACTAAAATAATACAAAGAAAATTTAGAAATACAGTCAATACGTGTTCAATTAAACTAGTGGATATAAGTACAAATAAACACTACAGAGGAGAGAAATTAAACAAAAGTATATGTATTTTTTGCTATTCCCTTAATAAATCTTCTAGAGTTTCATGTCCAACATATCATTAAACTATTTACTTATATCTGACATCCAAATATCTTGGAATCCAACAACCCATCCCCTGTAAGCCTTAATACCAGAAATACACATCAAGAATGATAAAGCTGAAAGGGATCTCAGAAACCATCTGATACAATCCCTTTATTCTGAAAATGAGGAAACTAAGCTGAAGAGAAGGGAAAAAAACTTCCCCAAGGTCAAAAAGTCCAATGCCATTTTTATGATACTGTTACCTTAGACTGACTCAAAGGCCTCTTTTATTTATATCTTCTTAAGAAAAAGGCAGGGTTTCAAACAAAAGAATAAATACAGAGGACTGCAGCATACACAGAAGACTTACTTAATGCTGCTATCAATAGCTTTAAGGGTAAGAGAAGAGGAACGAAGAAAAGCCAATGAGGTAATAAAGAGTTGACAGAAAGAAGCTTTTTCATTAGACCAAATCAATACTGTATTCCTCCATTACTTACAGCTTCACCAGGAAAAGTGAAACCTGAGTGACTATGTTCCCTCCAGAGTATTTAACACTAAAATGACTTGTTGGTCTCAACTGTAAATGTAAGGACCAGGCATGACTGAATTTGAAATCAATGGCAAATTTCTCATTAACCCAATGTTAAGAAACCAAAGCCAGTCAAAATAGAATGGGCCTTTTTCCAAATTGGCAATGCCACCCACTTCGCCTCCATTTCTGGAGCAAAGGGATAAATTAATACAAAGGTCCTCTCTCCTTTACCATTTCCATAGAAACTCCCCCTTTATAAGTAGCTACTCTGCTGAGAAAGAGGAAAGAGGAAAAGTATATACTGAGTGAAACAAGGGTGGCAACTGGGAGTTGGGTTGGGGAGGAAGGAAAAGCATAAGTGCTAAGTATTTATTTAATAGTTTAACACCAATTGACCATAGATTAATGATATTATTGTACTGCAATATCAAACAAAATGAAATTAATATTAGCCAAAAATACAAATTTCTTTTCCCGCTCAGTATTTTCTTGTTTGTGCAGAAAGGCCCTTGAAATCTGACTAGTCCTAGTGGCATGAGCCCATCAGTCACCAACAGAATTCACTTCATTTGGATGAATTATTTCTGACTACTTACTATGGAGATAGCATTGACATGATCTTATTCTTTTTTCTATAGGAACTCACATTCCGATCACAGGGACAGGTACTTCCCACAGTAAAAGACAAGACAAACTGAACTGCAGATGACTATACACCAAGTGAAGCCTGGGGCAGGCAGTGAATCATTCTACTTGGAAGGGTTTGAGAAGATCTGGCAGAAAAGATGGGAGTTGGGCTGGGCCTGGAATAATAGGCAGAACTGCAGCAGCGCTGGGAAACGAGGGGCTGTGTCTAAGTAAGGCAAAGGTTAGTGTAGAAGTTAACAGCATTCCTCATGGGAAAAACAACTACAAACTATGGAACTGAAATGGACAGATGCTGTAAACATTCCTGTATGCCAACAAGGCTGGAGTTGGCTAGAGAACTGTGAGAAGACAGGTAGAGAAAGAACCTTGATTATGCAGCATATTCATGTTGATAAAATATATAATCAAACAACATGCTCTGAGCCAGGTCTTGAGCACATGTGCATTTTTAAAAGATTCTACCTAATTTTTTTTAAATTATATAATTATTGTTATTTTTCTTGAAATTTAGACATTACAGGAGAAACTGTCCAGAAGAACACAGCAAACCTACAACTTGGAACACAGTAATACAAATCTGGCCAGAGTTAACAAATCTTAATTATAGACTGCCCTACAGACAAAGAACAGGTACTTCCTCATTATTGCCGTATTCCATTCCCAAGCACAGCCACTCAATAGGTGTCTGCTAATACAACTTGACTATAGACATTTAAAAACAACTACCAACATTTAAATTGCTCAAAACAAAGAACAGGTGGATAATCTTACTACCAGCAGTGGGCAACGTCCCATTGCTATAGCTATGGTGTAGCAGTAAGACATAGGCTTACGTTTATGGACTTTAGCGTCTATGCTTGCTCTGCCTTTTGTAGTTATATGACCTAATTTACCTCTTCAGAGGCTCACGTCCCTCCCCCATAAGGTGTGTGATTGTAATGAGTGCTGACATTTTCTAATGCAAACTCAGTAACACTTTGAGTCATATACCCCAGTACGTGGATCTCCCAAGGCTGATGTCACAGTTACCCATCCTCAAGTGCAGACATGTAATAGCATGAGACAAAAGCTTCAGACTGAATGTGTTTGCTTAGCATGATAAAGAACAGGCAGAATTGTGCTGTGCTTTAGGTAAAAGTAACAGGAGCCAAGGATCTCCCATCTTCAGGTTCCCAACCAAGATGGTGGTCCCATTAGCAGAACCATGCACGCGTGAAGTCACTTCAGTCATGTCTGACTCTTTGAAACCCACCAGGCTCCTCTGTCCATGGGATTCTCTAGGCAAGAATACTGGATTAGGTTGCCATTCCCTCCTCCAGGGGATCTTCCCCACCCAGAGATCAAACCCAAGTCTTTGATATCTCCTGCATTGGCAGGTGGGATCTTTACCACTAGCGCCATCTGAGAAGCCCAGTAGAACCATGAGTGGAATTCAAACTGAAGAAGCCATGTAGTAAGCTGGAAACGTAGCCCAGTAAAATCTCAAAAAAGGCATTACATGGAAGCACTCAGAAACGCATGAATTCAGAGTGCTTTTCCCCCTTAGTGCCTTTTCTCACAACCTGTAGGTGGAAAGGGAGGAGTAAGCAAACCTCTCAGGATACCAGAGCTTCAAGATGCTACCAGCTACTTTCCTGAGCAAAAGTTACAGAGAAGAGCCCTGGTGCCTATCAGGGGAAAACAGGGTCAGTAAGGAGGCAAAGAGGAACCCTCTCCACCATTCTGAGAAGAAAGTAAATTTCCAATCTTTCATAGCAATATTCCACAAGAGGACTACAGAGGAAACCAAGGCTTCTACCAACATGACTTCCTTTTTAGAATTCTGAGCTTCTGAACCATCAACTCGTTTGCCACTTATGCTTCACTTCATGGTTACATTCTGGTTGCAAAAATCCACTGCAGTCCTCCTTGAATTAATAAAGCACGACAATAGCACAACTTCAACTCTCTCCATCAAGAGAAACTTGGGTTTCCTAGGAATTTGACACATCAGTCTTTTCATCACTTTGTAATTATTGTTTTCATCATTTTTAAAATTAATTACAAACACTGACCATTCTTTTCTTTTCTATCCTCTTTAGGTGATTTTGGGTGGCTCTCCTATCTTAAAGTCTTCTCCCCAACATAAGATTACATATGGTATGGATAACGTATGGACAGCTCATCTAGAGCCATTCATCTAAAAACAGAATCTGGCGCTTCCCTGGTAGTCCAGTAATTAAGAATCCACCTCACAATGCTGGGGACACAAGTGCGACTCCTGGTCTGGGAAGATCCCGCATGCCCCAGGGCAACTAAGCCCATGCACGACTACTGAGCATGCAGCCCTAGAGCCTGTGCTCCACAGAGAAGCCATGGCAATGAGAAGCCCCACACACCCCAACCAGAGCCCCGCCCTCACTCACTGCCACTGGAGAAAGCCCACATGCAGCAACAAAGATCCAATGCAGCCGAAAATAAATAAAATAAAAACTTAAAAATAAATATATTTTTAAAAAATCTGACATTTCTTCTACCCAGACAATTTGATTATGGATCCCTACTTCAAGTACTTATTTAAATTTTGGCCCCATTCTTAATTATTGAGGAGTATTATCTGATTCTGGGGCACTGTAAAGGTGATCTGGGTCATCTTTTGAATTCCCAAAATTAAAATAAAACATTCAAGTCACCAGTAACAATAAAAAAATACATCTTCTAGAAATTTTTGTTTTTTTCTTTCTATAATAATTTATAGAAGCTCACAGATTTTATTTCCTGAATCTCATTCACACTTTGTTTTAATCCCCCTTTTTACCTTAGGTTTTAAAAATGTCTGAAACACTGTGGTATACTGGATTTAATTCCTAATTTTGTAAGGCCTAAACTGGAGTCAAAAGAAATTAAGACTGATATTTTAGGTAAAGAGATGTTTAATAGCACATTTTAGGTAATTAAACCATGGGATATAGTTAGGAATGTTCTAAACAGCACACTAGGAAAATGGTTTTTATATTTCCTATGTATGTAGGAAGCAGGGAGAAGATGAGTATTTCATGTCCCGGTCATGAGTGTTCCTCCTGGGAGGAGAGGAGCTATTTAATGACTTGTCAAACTAAAAAAGCCCTTAAATATCCTTTAATATGGTACCATCGTTTTTCAAAGAAAGACACTGAGGCTCATTTCCAGTGCTAGCAGAGTAGAAAGGAAAGTCAACTAGGAAAAACAAACCTGACTTCAAACGCAGACTCTACTTCTTACTAGTCTTGGGGATTTGAGAAGCCCCAGGCTTGCTATATCTCAGCGTCCTTGTGTGAGAACTAGAGATACTAACTTCAGTATCCCTCTTGCTCTGAGGCTTGCCATAAAGGTAAGGTTTCATGAGTCCTCATTTATTTAACAGTGATCAAAGAATTGCAATAGTACAGGCAAGATGCTAGTGCTGAGAATTTAGTGATGAACAGGGCCCAGGTCCTGTCCTCGGGAGCTCACATGCCGGGGAGGAAGATGAGGCACACGTGCACATAATGCGGCTAGGTTTTGGAAGCCATTAAACACAACAACATCACTGTAATTAAAATTTGTGTGCAGTTTCTAAACAGCATAAATGTATTCTAAAGGTTTTTTTATTGTTGTGTAGTCGCTAAGTCGAGTCTTTCCCTTGTGACCCCATGGACTGTAGCCTTCCAGGCTCCTCTATCAGATTTCCCAGGGGAGAATACTAGAGTGGGTTTTCCTTCTCCAAGGGATCTTCCTGATCCAGGGATCAAACTAGCCTTTCCTGTGTCTCCTGCATTGGCAGGCAAATTCTTTACCAGTGAGCCACCAGGGAAACACTAATGAATAAAATAATTAATTTTTGTTTCAGGGTCACAAGGTATGAAGTGATGGGACTTGAACAGGTTGGTGGTTCTCAGCCTTGGCTGCACGTTAGAATCTTCTAGGAGGTTAGAAACAAACAAGCAAAACTGATGACTAATGTCTGGACCCCAGAGCAGATACAAGAAATCAGATTTTCTGGTTGTGTGGCATTAGCACATTTTAAAAGCTCACAGGTGACTTGATTCTGCAGCTGAGCTGAGAATCGCTGGCCTGTATAACCTCTAAGCTCTAGCATTTTGTGATCTGACTACAGATTCTATTCGTCCCATGTCATTCTCTTCCAGGAAACTAGATTTGGTCTTAGACCTTAGAGTTTCTCTAATGACCTCTGAAAAGTCATTAAGAAAAGACTGTACACACACTCCAGTGGACAGGCATTAACAGAGTATGATTAGAAGCAGGGAGCCTGGGGGTGTCTAAGCACCACAATAAGCACTAATCAAATGACTAACAACAGTTGGACAAATAAGAACTTTACAAAGTTTATCTTGTCACAGTCACTTGATCATGCAAAGACCACTGATTCTAGACCAGGCTCATGTATAAAGTTCACCTAGGTTCCACGTGTATAAAAGTCATATTCAGAATACATTCAGGACTGAACTATGTCAAGTGTCTTTAACACGCAATACTTTGTTTCAATTTTAAAGGACTAGGAAAAAATCTATTTAGGTTTCTGACTTTTCTTAATATTCTTCTCTGGTTCACTCCCTTGGTCAGGAAGATTCCCTGGAGTAGGAAATGGCAACCCACTCCAGTATTTCTTGCCTGGAAAATTCCATGAACAGAGGAGCCTGGGGGGCTACAGTTCATTGGGTCACAAAGAGTCAGACACAAGTGAGCACACACACACAGTGTTTTTCTCTGCCTAAAACATATTTGCTTATAGGATTACTCTTACAAGGTAGTAGCTATAGATCAATGGAGGAAAGTAAGTTCCCTAAAGAGTTCAAGAATAAAGTAGATAGCCTTACACAGAGGGGTTATTCAGGATCTTCACTGTATTGTAAAACTACTAAACAATAAATAATACCATCACCCAATTTTCCACCTTAGCAATCCACAGTGCTTTGTAATTTGGGAAGGATATGCATCTGACACATACCAACCCTGCTTCTCCCCTAGTTTCCCTGCATCTTAGTACCACTCCCTGCTGAATTGTGTAGCCAGAAATCAATCATCCAGACATCTTACATGCTTTTGACTCATATCTATCTATTATCAGGCTCAGCTCATTCTACCTCCATCTATTCTTTTCGTATCCATGACCACTGCCATAATGTTTCGTGTCAACATTATCTATACCTTAGACCGGTGGTTCTCCAACTTTCTGGTTTCAGGATCCTTTTACACTCCTAAAAATTATTGAGTATCTCAAAGAGCTTGTGTTTATGTGGCCTATATCTTTCAATATGTACTATGTTTAGAAATTATGACAAAATGTTTCAAATATTCATTAAAAACAAGCCCATCATATATTAAACAAACAGGTGTTTTAATGAAACATAACTGTTTACCAAAACAAAAATGAGTGAAAAGTAGTTTATATGCTTTCAAATTTCTGTTATGTCTGCCTTAACAGAAATCAGCTGGATTCTCAAATCTGCTTGCTCATTTAATCTCTTGCAAATGTTGTGGCTTATGCATATAAAGAAAACCTGGCCTTACACAGATACGTAGTTTAAAAGAAAAGAAATTTTAATAGCCTTTTCAGATGATAGTGGATATATCATATAACCTCTGGAAAATCACACTGGACACTTAAGACAATGAGTGAAAAAAGATGAATAATTAGTATTAGGAAATATCATTATGAACCCAGTTTTAACCTTGTGGACCCACTAAAACGTCCCCAAGGAGCTTCCAGGGCCTGTGTGCCACACTTTGAGAACTGCTGTCCCCAACTGCTTCCCCAGCCTCCTTATGATTCCTTAACTTCCCCTCTGGCTCCCCTATAATCCACTCTTCTCTCCAAAGCCAGAGTGTCCATTTAAATATACAGGCCACATTATATTACCCCCTACTTCTGACTCTCTTTGGATTCTAGATTAAAATCTCTCTGCGAGCTTCCAAGGCCCGGCACAACGCTGCCCTGCCAAGCTTTTCGATGTTGCCTGGACCACTTGCTCCCATCACTCCAGCGACACTTCTTCTAAAGCACCGAATACCTCCTCACCTCAGTCTCATGCAAGCTGTTCTCTTCTGCCTTCAACATCTTCCACCCTTCTCTGCCTGCCTCATCCTTCAGAACTCAGCTTAAATGATTCTTCCTCAGAGAGATCTTTCCTAGCCAAATGCTAGAGATAGTACTTTTATTTTACAAATCAGCACACTGAGGCTCAAAGACTCTAAGAAATTTGCCTAATGTTCTCACAGATAGTATTTCCAGAATTTGGATTCCGATCCCACACCAACATCCATGTACTTAATCACTCTGCTACACAGTCAACACTCACTGTAAAAAAAAAAATTATTAAAAAAAAATTAAACACTAAATCCTACAGGGCTCTCCTGCATTTGTTATTAACCTCTTTGCATTTGAAAACATCTGAAGCAATGGTTTATGTTTACAGTGAAGAGTCTTCCCCTCTGGACCTGAGTCTCCCAGTGAGTCCTTAGGTGCCCCAGGGGGCAGCCTTTGACATCTCCAAGGCTCCCACAAGCAGAGAGGAACAACCCAGCCAGGAGCCTGAGAACTTCACATGACAACATAGCCACAGAACTGCTTCTTCAGTACCTGGAGACCTTCACCAGCCTCCCCGCTTTACTCCTCCTCACAAGAGATGCTCCCGGGGGCTCTAGATATACCCAGAGCAAAGCAAAATGACACTCCATATTTCCTTGAACTCTTTATCTGATTCCCCCCAACTGGAGTGTCCCAGCTTTGAATCTCACTGAATTCTTCAGATTCTGCCTCCTTAGCTCAAGGTGGTGAGAGATAAAGACAGAGGATGTGCAGGGTGGGCGCTGGTGGTCCTGGAGCAGTTTAGCCACTCCCTAACTCCATGAACCTGAACAAGTCTGTCTACTACTTTGAAGCTTAATTTTATTTCAAAGACGGTATCATGCCAGTAGACTGCTATGAAGAATTAAAGGGGCAGAAGTTGTGAAGAAATTCTGTAAATCCTGAAGTTATATCGTCAAGGAAGGTATTACTATATATGGTTAACTTATAGATATTTTGCATTCTAAGGCTCCTCCCTCTCACGGATGCTTAGAAAGTGACCTTGGAATCAGAGCCCTTTAGAGGAGCTTCATTTCTCTTTGGATAACAAGTAAAGTCATGTAGCTTGATAGTAGGCCATCAGATAGAATTCAAAATGTCATATGTTAACTTGGTTTCCTATGTCTAGTCAGGCTATTTATGAGAGTTCTCACAAAATCTATAATAATTCAGATGGAAGTCATAGTGAATACACATTATGACAAAGTACTCAAAAAAAGAGATGAGAAAAAAGTAATCACTATTAACAAATTTCCCAAACTAAATCAACACAGTAATATCTATGCAAAAATATGCTCTCAACAAGAATAAAAGCTATGTCATTTTTTACTAGTAAGTCCAGTACTTTCCTTAAACTATACTTGTAAGAGACAAAGCTTTAGTTTCTAAACGTCTTCCAAAATATTCCTATTGCTTCCTCAAATACAGACTGCCTCATTTCCTGCAAGTTGTTTTTCTAACTCTGTTCAATATCAACTTCATTAAAACTTTAAAGACTTAATCCTGAGTTATGGCTTGATGAGATCTCTGTGGGATGAAAGAAATCAAGAGATCACAGTAGCTACTATTTTTAAATGTTCTTACAATGGAAACATAATGTTGATGAGAATGCACTGCTGTAGAGAAAAGAAGATTAAAACACACACATACACAAAATATCATTTTAAACCCTAGGGTGGGTTTCTAATAAGGAAAGCTTGTTTGTTTTCAAACAAGCATCAAGCCAAATATCATTTAATTAGGCTGATTTTGTAGTTCAGACATGAGTCATACTTTTAAAGGAGAAAATACAATAAAACTACTTGCTATAAATGTAAAGTATCACTGGTCATGTGAATGTATTCTTGATCTATACATTGCCAGAATGATTTCAATTTATAAAAATGTAATTTATATTCTTTAAGTCACATGATTAAGTATTTCCCCCTTTTTTGTCAGTTTTCTTCTTAAAGTTTTTATTTTGTGATATTTCCTTCGTCAGTGTCAAAGGATATGTTTGATAGTAAAATACTGAATGAGTATGCTATTAAATAGTATACATCCACCAAAACAAGTTGGAAAAATACTAAAATATTTTGAGTAACCATAATTTTTATATCAGAAAAAAGGACTCAGAAACAAGTAGAAACAAGAACTAAGAAAAATAAGACAAAAAAATCAACAAAAAATCAACAAAATTTAGTAAAATTATAATCACTTCTTTGATTTATTTTATCCAGTCTCTATAAACATACTACATCATTCTTTAAAACAAAAGTAATATAAAATCCAAAACTTAAGCTATGAAAGCTATCTAATGTTTTCAGGTGAGGAATTTTATTGATTACTGATTTTTTTTTAATGCCCCAGTTTAAGTGAAAGAATTAAATTATAGAAAAACACTGATAAATATAATAAAAACACTGATTAAAATACAGATTTAAGCTTATCTAATTACTCTGTGCTTTACAGACTTTCCTTTGAAAACTCAAAGAGTGATACTAATGACCTCCAAGGTTCCTGGCCACTCCGACATTTAAAGATTCTATAAACACTTATCCCTTCCTGATGGGGAATGCTATCTATTACCTGCAGCAAGTCCTGAGTGAAAAACATAAATAATTCTAGAGTTAATCATTTGTTCAGGTGTTTCTATTCAAGAGTAAAACAAATGCCAGAATTGAGTAAGCCATGTAATTCACATGGCAAATTAAGTGGTATCAACATTCAAGCAAATATTCGAGCAGCTCATACAGGTATTTCACATACAAATAATACCTCAAGTAATAAGGACTGTAAGAATGTTCTTTTCTTATGTTCTAAAGGCTTTTCTATGGTTCACTGACCTAAGCCAATGTGCCAGTGTTCAAAGTCTCCAATATTTCACTTCCAAAGACCCACAGTCCACACAGTGCTATGGGACTAACTATTCCTGCCCTATCTGTATGTCTTCACTGTGGGATTTACTTCTATATGCACAGTGCTGTAGGATGGTCATTTTAGAACCCCAATTGCCTGACTTAGCTTATGTCTCCTTCTGCCAGTTATCTCCTCTATAAGACCACATTATTGTTCTAATCACAAAATAATAATAACAATCCTTAATGGTAAAAATAAATAATGTATAAAATTATTCACATTCTTTGACAGAGGACACGCAGTACATCACACTACTTTTTTTGTGTTGTGTTGTAAAATACACAGGCAAGAAAAATCAACTGGATCGAGTTCTAGCCCCAATCTTACCACAATCAAAGCTGTGCAATCTTGTATAAACCACCAACTTGTTCTGGCTCAAGGGTTTCTTACCTAAGGCAGCATTTTGCTACACAGTCCCAGGGTAAGCCACCACTGTGCTCCAGGGATGGCATTCACAATGCATCTGAGGCACCCTATGGTCCTGGAACTCTGTGATGGGAGAGATGGCCCTGCCAATTCTCATGTTTTCGTAATGCAATATCATGATTTTAAAATCTGAGACCTTTACCGTGTAATTTCAGTATTCCCTCTGCATTTATGAGGTTTCAACATCATATGTACTGGAACTTGGTGAGCTAATACAAGGATTATGAGACTCTCGGTGTGTTAGCCCTGAAATCAGAAATACAACTGTGGCCTTTCCCATCCAATACCTGATTTAGTTCACTGTCTCAGGCTCTCTCCCCTGGCAAGCCTGGCCCATGAAACTTGTGTCTCAGTGACAGAAATTCAGAGTGGAAATTATCATGATGAGTTATTCCATTTCACCACTTTACCATTTGTGACTCAGTTTGTATTTCACAGGAAATGGCTGAGAAGGCCATTTAGTGAGTTTAAAGGATAAATCAAATATTAAGTGAACATAACATCAAAGAGCTTATAAAACAGATTTGCTCAAATAGTTTTTTCTTTTGGTGTTTAGCAACTTCCTCCCAATCCAGCTAAAGAATTCTCTCTGGAGAAGTGAGATGTGGAAGGTGCTGTCTCTCTATTAATAGGCTCATCTCAAGCTATGTGAATCATGGTCACTGACAGCAAATCAACAGATTAGTTATTTGGCTTTGTTAGTAATGGTAACAGATACTATCATCTTCCCCAAAAGTTTTGTTGCACCCTATGCTCCCATTCTTCTAAGCCAAGCTTCATAACAAACTCAACTCCACAGTGGACAGATACATGCATGTTGCCCTTGCACTCAGCATCTCTTAACAGGTCCTGTCATCTCTTTGTCAGATTATTACTGTGACACTTAAGCTAAAAGAATCCACCAGTCATGATCCTCTTTGCCAAAATGTACACTAAGTAGATGAAAAAGAGGAAAAGATTAAATGAACAATGAAAAAACAATAAACTCAGCAATTTCCTCAAAGTCTCTATTTTCTAATGAGATGCCAAGGAAAAGGCCACAGGAAGCAGTTTCCTTATGTAAAATTAAGCCATGCAAATCACTGGTCTCCAAGTCAACTTCACCAAAGATCAGGTGAGTTTATATTACCCATTCACAAAAACAATCCACCTAACATTTAGATTACCCTTGTTCGTTAGTAAGAAGGCTGACTAGAGTCTATCCACAAAAACTAGAGTGCAAGAACATAGTTCAGAGACTAAGATATCAAAGTCACATGGAATTAAGAGCCTTGAAGTTCTTTGTAGACCACATAAGCCCCGAGAGAAGATGGCCCCCAAATGATCCTTGCACAACAATATGAAGAATTTCATTTTCCCCTAATATGAGTTATTTACTGTGCAGAGATAACTCTAGTATTTTGCACATATCTTCCCTTTATACAATAACAGGCCATACTAACTGGATATAAAATAACAGATTTTAGTAGCTTCTGCCTTAAGATCGTAATTATTTTTGTTTACTCCTGAAATTTACTATTTCATCAACGTCAAGGGATAAGAAAAAGAGCCCACTATGGAATGAATAATGTCATGAAAACTCAACGGAAAAATGAGATGGAACAGCTTCTTTACAAGTCTTAATCACAAATTTCTAAACTAATTCTGAGCCCCACTTGTCCAGACTTTTCAAGTGTTTTCTTTACCCAATGACCCCAGCCCATATGCTTCATTCCTGAAACCCAGGAGATCACAATCAGAATTGCAAAGATGAGAACCTAAACTAGTCAACTGGTCACCAAGCAAGCTTTCCTTCTAGACTGTATTTGTTTTCAATTGTCCACAGCAAGGGTTAATTATCTGCAGATTGCAAATGACCCTGTGGGCCACACCCAAGGAAGCACAGACCTTGGCAATTCTGCTTTCTTTCTCTCAAGATAGCCTGGCTTAAATTGGGGATAATCACTGAAATTTTGAGGTATCCAATTTCCCTTTGTAAACAGATATACAGCAAAGGCTAACCATTTGAGTTTAAAGCCAAAGAAAAGAATCAGCTTCAGAAAGGCCAGGCTAAGATCTCTGAAAAGTCTAAAGTTTCCTTTACACTTACTGAGACCAAACTGCAGATACTATGTTGTTCCGTGAATGTCCCAAAAGTGTGAGTGTGCAAAGATGGGAGTAACAAGACAGAAAAGTTAATGAGAAGAGCCATTTGGAACAAGGAGAGAAGCAGTTGGAAGAGAATAAGAAAAGGAGGTCTGGGTGAAAAGAAGTGAAAGGGCATGGGTGAAAACGGGGAAGTGAGAAATCGATCAGAAACGTAAGGAAGATCCCACATCATGTGTTGCCAAAGAAAGAGTTAGAAAAAGACAATAAATTTACGTTCATCTTGTGCCTACTGTCTATTATGTGTTAAGATTGCACTGTGTTATGAGAGATATAGGAAGGAAGGTTTATTTACATTTAGGTTCTCAGGAGGTAGATTAAACACTGGATGGATGGATGGACAGATGAAGGGATGTATGAGAAATAGAGATGGAGAATGAGGTGGCCACTGCCCTCAAGGACTCTACAGGATCTATGGGACAAAGAGCATGTAAACATGTAACTCTCATCCCAATCAAACCGTGGTTTCATCGAGGTATTAAGTGTTTTCCTGAATATGGGACAAGAAGCTATTAGCTAACAGAAGGTGACTGAAATCTAACTGAAAATTGTGGGAGAACGAGGGGCCAGAATGGAAGAGGAGGATCCTGGTTCTCTTCCATGAATGCCCCTAGATGCTTTGCCGAAGGGGAGGGGGGTGTTAGCCACTAGGGAGCCCACCGTCAGGGCTTCTACTGACCTGGTCTCCTCCTCACTGGCCTCTTGCGGCCGCTGCAGAAGCGCACTTTGCTGAATACCCCGAGGACGTGCCTCTCGCACAGGGAGCGCCCGTCTTTGCTGGGGCTGGAACGGCGCTTGGAGGCCGACACCCGGTCGCTGTTGGACTCCCTCGCCTGTCGCTTCTGCCGGATCAAGGAGCTGGCTATCGCTGCAGCCATAGCTGCTCAGCGCGGGCCCCAGGCCCCGGGCTCCACTGCGCCCTCGGGATCACGCTCCGCCGGGGCGAGGGCAGGACCTCGGCGGCCTGGAGGGACAGGGCAGGCGCGAGGAGGCAGTGCTAATATTTGAGAAGGCTGCAGTACCAAAAACCCGGCGCCCACAAGGTTAGTCAAGAGTCTGGGCAGTGGCGACAAAATGTGTGAAAATCCAGATGTAAACTTCCCCAACCTCTGGCGGCGGGGGCGGGGCGGTCCCAGGCCTTCCTGTTAACTAGACTCTTGCATCCCAAACTTGCACCCCCAGGCGATCCGCGTCCAGGGGGGCAGTGGGGACTTTGGTCACACTGCGTTCGGAGTACCAAGTGGAAAAGGAAGAAGGATGTCCAAAACAACAAGCCGTGCCCCTGTCGGAGAGGCGCAAGCGTTGCAAGGTGTCCAAAGTATATCTACACACACATACATAGAAAACCCGTTTACAAAGCAAGAGTCTGGACCGTGGCGGGTAGCGTGCCCCCGGTAGAAAATGCTAAAAAGTGAATAAAACGTTCCTTTAGAAAACAAGCCACCAACCGCAAGAGAGGAGAGGAAGGCAGCAATTTAACTCCCTGCGGCCCGCAGTTCTGGAGATTAGGAGGTCCGTCCCGGCTGGGTGAGGTCTACCGAATGCATCGCCCCGGCTGCGGTTCTCCGGGGGCCCGCCGCCCGAGTTCTGGAATTCCGAGAGGCGCGAAGTGGGAGCGGTTAGCTGGAGTCGGGGTAGGGGCGCCTGGCGGGGCAGATGTTTCCAGCTGCGGCGAGCGCGACTCCCCGCCAGCAGCGCTGCAAAGAGAGCGGGAGGCGAGGGAGGAGGAGGGCAAGAGGGAAGGGGAGGGAAGGAAAGGAGGAGGGAGGGAGGGAGATCCTCCAGGGCCAGGCACCCTCCGGGAGAAACCCGCGAGAGGCGAGCGCCGCGGAGACGCGGGGTCCCAAAGAGCGGGCGCTCTTTCTCTTTCCGCTTTTTTTCTGGCACAAGATGGGCACAGTTGGTGATTATTTAGGGAATCCTAAATCTGGAATGACTCAGTAGTTTAAATAAGCCCCCTCAAAAGGCAGCGATGCCGAAGGTGTCCTCTCCAGCTCGGCGCCCACACGCCTTTAACTGGAGCTCCCCGCCATGGTCCGCCCGGGGCCGCCGCACCGAGCTGCTCTCCGCACAGGCTCAGAGACAGCGAGGGAAGGAGGGGGCGCCCTGGCGGGCTCGGGATCAGGTCATCGCCGCGCTGCCCCGGCCCCCCAGGCTCGCGCGGCTCGGCAGCCGACAGCTCACAGGCAGCAGATCAGATGGGGATTATCCGCTGGACGCGAGGCCGATCACTCCGTCCCGCGCGGCCCATCCCGGCCGAGGAAGGAAGTGACCAGCGCGCTGCGAACACCCGCGCGGCGGCTCGGGTGGGGCGGGGGCTGGCTGCGGGCGACTTCGGCTCCAGGAGGCTGCGGCTCCGCTTCGGAGCTGCCCACCATGGTCTGGCGCCCGAGGCGAAAGCGGGGCCCCTGGGCCGCCGGGCTTGGGGGCGTCGGGAGGCGGCCGAGCGCACCACCGGGGCCCTGGGGGCCGGACGCAGACTCTGGGGCCGGGGCCAGGAAGCAGGTGCGGTTTGCCGTCTACTCGCCCAACTCGCTGCGCGGGTGGCCGCTCAGAGCCGCGGGCTAGCGGGGTGCCCCCGCCGCCGCCTCCCTGGGCCCCAGAGGGGGCGCTCCGGGCGGAGTCCCATTCGGGGGCTGAGGCTCGGGGCACGCCGAGCCGCACCGGCTCCTGGGCGCCGCCGCCGCCTAGCCGGTTCGCTCGGCTGGAGCGCTAGCTCCGCAGGAAACTCCAGGCAGGGACGACCGCCACCGAGACGCAGGGTGGGACGAAGGGCGGGCGGCTGCCAAAGCACCTTTGGCACTGCTCTCCCACCCGCCGCGAGCTCGGGAGCGCCCAGGTGGGGCCAGGCTCCCGGAGCGCAGGGAAGCGCAGCGCGCTCGGAGCCTCCTCCCTCCCTCGCGCCCTCGGCTCCCAGACTCTTCCCCCTCCCTCCCGTCACCCCTCTCCCCCTTCTCCGTCTTCTGTCTCTCCCCTTTTCTCCTCTCTACGCAATCCTACGTGATTGAGGTTTGGATGAGAAATTCTCAGAGGCAGAGCGAAACAACTGCAGCTCGGATCGGCTCAGTCCCATCCCTCCCCGGAGAGAAAACACCATCGACCGGTTAGAGGACCCCGGTGCACAAAGAGAGGTTAGGGTTGGGGGAATTGAGAAAAAGCGGTCTGTAGTCTCTCCAATAAGCTGGAGCACAAAGAATTCTGTTTTCTCTAGTGTCTAGGGACACTAGAGAAAGTAACGATGGCCCCTTGGGCCCACCTTCAGCTCATTTTGGAAAAGGAAAAAGTGTTTCCACATTCCAGGAACCCAGATCTGGGTTCGATCCTCCGGAAAGCTGCAAAACAGACTCAATCCCTAAAATGAGGGACAAGGTGAGCACTCTGCACAGAGGGGAGGATGCAGGTGGAGAGGGTGACTGTGGGCAAGGGCAGTCAGTAGCCAGCTCTGGAGGGCAATCAGATCTCCAGGAGTGCTTGTGGTGACCGCTGGACACTACTGAAAACTCAGCAGAGGAGAAAATGTCACCTAAGCTAAAATGCAGCATGAAAGATTTTGGAAACATAAAGGAGTAGCCATGCTAAGGTGTGGAAGTGGCTGTTGTCATACTAAGTATCATTCTTCAACCAGTCTTCAAATATCCTTAGTCCCTCCCCTTTACAGACATTCCCATAAGCCACCAGGGTCGTGCCAAAAGATTTAATGGGTGATTTCCAAGCAGAAACAGGTGTATGCTGGAAATACCCTAATAGTAGGCAAGGGACATGAATGTCAAGGAAACTACTGAGAATGGATGTGGGTCCTGTAGAGGGCCCAGGAATCCTCCAGATTCCTAGCAGAATGGGAACTGAGGCCTATGAGGTTGTTTAGCACAAGCACTGTTAAACAGCCCCACTGCATCTGGGGGCCAGGACATTTCATGCTGCCGCTGGGTACAGCAAAGGCAGATGGGTTTACGGGGCAGACATCTGGAGGAGGATTAAATAGGCAAGGCGCCATGAGAGCGGGGAATCCCAACTGTCAATGGGGAGCACACATCCCCTGCAGCAGTTCAGGGTGCCTGCATAAAGGGAGTGAACTTGGGATTCTGACAATATATAACAGACAGGGGAGATACACACACACACACTCAGCCCTCTTCTCCAAAAGTGAAGCCAGCCAAATACATTTTCAAAAGTACATCGGAATGTGGTAAGGGAAATTACTGAAAATCAGTTGGTAACACTGTCAATTAGGGAAATGTTCACATCTCACAGATAAAATTATGTATTTTCCTTCCTTGGCTGCCACAAGACTTGTCTCATTCTTGAGGAAGGCAGGCACACACAGTGCTGGCTCTGGGGGCTCCTTTCCTCTTGCAGTTCAACACTCAAAAAGAAAAAGGTCAGCTAAGGTGAGCAATCCAGAGAAATGGGCAAGAGAGGAGTATAGAGTGAGGCCTTGAAGAAATCACTGCTAAACTCTGAGTCTTTTTCTTATCCTCAAAATGGGGACAATCAGTCCCATCTACCTCCCAGAACTGAATATGTATGTGCAAGCATTCTGAAAAGTGGAAAATGCCAAATGAGTAAAAGAGATGATGACAGTGTTTATTTTTTTAAGAGAAAGCATGATATTTTTCTGAGATGCTTTTTTTAAATGTAGATTCCTGATGGTTTCTCAGAATGTGAATATCTATGAGTAGAGCCCAGGAATTTTAAGTTTTTAACAAGTTCTTCAGGTGTCAGAGTTTGAGAGATATATAGATATACAGAGATACATTGTTCAATAATACAAAATCCTAGAAGAGAGAAATAAACTCAGACTCTCAAAAATTAATACACTTCACCAGAACTGCAGTCCTATGCCCACCAAAAAAAGGCCTGGAAAGGGAATGTGTGTTCTCTAATCTTTGAGTGTTTTGATTTTTTTTTTTCCTATGGGTTTATGACATACAAAGATGTTTCGATGCAGAAGGTAACCAGTGTAGCAGCACACGGTAGAAGAGGGTGATGAGAGAAGAGAAGAAAAAACAGATAACACTCGCTGTTTGAAGTTTTCCCTGTCTTGGCAGCATCGTTAGGCATTTATAGAACAAAATGAAAACAATAAATGCTAGCTTCCTGAAAGTGACACTCTATGTCTTTAGATCTTTACTAAAAGAATGTGGTGTTTTTGATTCAATTAAACAACAAAGACTTTACTTTTTCCCTTGTACTACTGCAGCTATTGTCAGGGTACATTTTAGCCGTTGAGCACTTTAAGTTATCATCAGCATCATTTTCTTCATTTCTCCAATGAGAAGAAATTAATATAGGAAAATCTGAGAAGTTACATAGGACCTATGTACAAGGCTCTTAAGATCAGAAGCAATACCCTAGTTAATCTTTTTATATTCCGAAATTTATTAATTTCCTACCTGGGCCACTAATTCTCATAAGTTTTCCTTCATGGTTAATAAGACATTTCTGCTATCTTTGCATTTGGGTCGGGGGGGAGTCAGGAGGAAATTAAATCAACCCACTGATGATTTAATTAAATCAATCAGGTCATTTTGAAGGGCAATATCTCAGGGATAACAATACTTTGATTTTTATGCTTTTTTAAAACAACTTGAGAATTTGCATTTACAGCTCTGAAAACATCATAGGTGGAAGCAGCTGAATTACTTGGAGAAAGTTGCCAGATACACATTGAAAGGATAATTATATTTCTGACCTACCTTCAAACAAATAAAACATAGTCTTAATCATCTCTATATTTTAAAATCATCTCCGTATTTTAAAGGAAAAACAACAACAACAACAACAACAACAAAACAGAATGTTGAATAGTCTTTCCCAAAGGCCAAGTCTTTCAACTCCTAAATCAAACTATTAGGACCACAGCATTCATTCACTTGAAAGCTTGAACTGGGCACACGTTGCATCCAAGGCCTGTTTCGTTACCAAGAGGAACTCTTTATTCTCTCTATACATCTCTCTATTCTCCCTGCCCTCACAAGCTTATAGTCCATGCCATCATGATCTTATTTGGCTCCTGTCTTAATCACCTACTTGCTGTATGCTACTGCACAAGCTATTCAATCTCCAAACCACATCTGCAAAATATATCAATGAAAATGACACAAGTAGTTCCTTATCTAACTGGGCTGCTGCAGGCTCAAAGAAGATGAGATAATAATGTAAAGTCTTAGAATGAGCATGCCATCATTAAAATATCCATTTAAAGCAAAGCCCTGCTATAAAAATCCAGACTTGCCAAAACAGGAAAACATACCTTGTGATTCAAACATCATCATTCGCTCGTGGACATAATGTATTTAACAAAGGCTGGAAATCCACTTGAAATGAACGATTAACTTTGACATTATAATGGCAAATAAAATTTTCATTAGTGGAATATTGTCAATGTCCTTGTCTATTGGAAACACAAAGGAGTCTAGCTCTGCTCATATATCATCCTGATCTGAGATCAGGCCCCTGACTCAAAGCTTGGTGAATATGAGCTCACCAGCCTCTGACACTGCACGCTTGACAGGTAGAAGATCTTTTCTCCATGAATGCTATCCCACACAATGGCTGTACTTCGACTTCCTTTTTGATGCCAGATTGTCAGTTAAAATAGGCTGGTTACAGCAGCACAAATGATTTCTTTCTAATAATTTGTGATTTCCTTTATGGTGCCTTATTCAACAGTTTAACAATTACTACATGTGATATGTTTGTCTGATTTTAGTCATCTCTCAAAATAAGAAAGACAATTCTTCTTCATGACACAGATTAAAGTTAGTATCCTTATTGCCCAGGTAAAGAAATTATCAATGTTTTAAAGAATGTCTGTTTTAATAAGAAATATAAGCTATAACTTGGAGAAAGCAATGGCACCCCACTCTAGTACTCTTGCCTGGAAAATCCCATGGAAGGAGGAGCCTGGAAGACTGCAGTCCATGGGGTCGCTGAGGGTTGGATACAACTGAGCAACTTCACTTTCACTTTTCACTTTCATGCGTTGGAGAAGGACATGGCAACCCACTCCACTGTTCTTGCCTGGAGAATCCCAGGGATGGGGAAGCCTGGTGGGCTGCCGTCCATGGGGTTGCACAGAGTCGGACACGACTGAAGTGACTTAGCAGCAGCATAAGCTATAACTATGGTGAGCCAGGGCTAAACTCCCTGCAGAGTTCTAAGTGGCTTGCAATTATTGATACATTGAATCCTCCCTATAAGGTATGTTCTGTCATTATTCTCATTTTATAAATGAAGAAACTGACACACAGAGAGGTTAAGTTGCTTAGTCAGCCACCCAGTTAAGAACTGGCAGAATTCAAATTTAACTAATTTAATTATTTCCAGAGCTCCTTTTTTACCCTCTGTGTTACACTGTATGTCAACAGAAGCATGATGCCATAAATAACCATGTAATTCAATTAATAAAATAAGAATATAATCATCATTTGCACTGATAGTCTTTTTACTGTTTAGAAATCATCTTCCCATGTATTATCTTATTAAGGCTTTCAACAATCTTGGAAGGAAAATTAAGGAGATACTAAGAACCCAATTTACAAATGAGACTCTAATTTAAAGTGATGTAATCTCCCCAGGCCCCACAACAGATGAGTGAAGATACATGAGTTTAATCTAGGCCTTCTGACTTCAGTGTTTCTCATGGCCCAACTGAGCTCACATAAAAAAACTGCACTGGTGACTCAGTTGGTAAAAAATCCACCTGCAATGTAGGAGACTGCTTGCAGTGCAGGAGACCCTGGTTCGATCCTTGGGTCGGTAAGATCCCCTGTAGGCAATGGCAACCCACTCCAGTATTCTTGCCTGGGAAATCCCATGGACAGAGGAACCTGGGGTGCCTCAGTCCATGGGGTCACAAAAGAGTCAGACAGCCCTAAGTGACTGAACCTGCACAAAGAAGAAAAGATGAGAATGTGGTATGTCCTTTCCTTCTCTGACCTCAGTCCTCCCTGAGCAGGATTTCACACCATGTGAATGACCTTGAAGAGATCATTCTGTGTGGGAAAGGAGTGCGGGCCTTAAGTGTCCCAAATCTTCTCCCTCCACAGCTTTTACCTCTCTCTGTGCGTGGGAGCTAAGGTGGTTGTCTTCTCACTCCTGGCATAGGAGGGTATCTTTGGTTCTGAGACTGTGGCCTCCAAACACTCACCTCCTTAGTTCAGTAATTTAAGTTGAGCTTCATGAGAAAACTACAGAAAAACTAAATCAAAACAGAAATTAGAGAAATTTATAAGTTATAAATTTATAAAGTTACACTTCTTCCCTTCTCATTCCTAAAAAAAAAAAATGTACATTGGTTTGGCTTGAAACACATATCTGGCCCTTGGCTATTTTCCTTCCTAGCTGGATTGAGGATCTTTAAAAACTGCCCCCAATTGATTCTCCATCATTTTTGCCCTTTCCTGATTTCCAGTGCCGCTGCTTCAGTGATACCCCTTCCTTCTAGATGAGGAATGTGGCTTCAAGGTCCTCATAAGAATGTAAAACCCATAATGACAAGGTTTGTCTTTTGTATTTATTTTCTATCTCCAGTTCCTAAAATAGTATATAGCACACACTCAATAAATACTTTAATGAATTAACTAATGAATTTATCCACCCATCCACCAATCTTTTTAAGTCAAAATGAAATATTTATTCTTATACAAAGAAACAAACTCAGCTAATTCAAGGGTAGCTTCCACATTTCCAACTTGATCGTTTTGCTTTATAAATACTCTTTAAAATCTGTCTAAATCCCATCCATTTATTAAAATTGGATATCCTTAGAGGCCACATGGTATCCAGATTTCTGCACTGACCAACTTCCACCCCCTATATTTAGGTGTATAGTTTCAGCTCTTATCTTTCTCTCTCTCTTTTCTCTCAATCCCACCACCCCCTCTCATACACACACATTCAGAGAAGAAAAGGGATATAACAATAATGAAAACAGAGCACAGAATCTATAAAATGTCAAATTTTAAAGGCTCAGAATATGATCAAAATGACCTTAAAATGGTTTGATAATCCTAAAATTCATGCTGTCACCCATCTGTACTTAGCTGCTTTCTCCATGGACCTAGTTGCTCCATTTCTAAATTTAGATTCCAAATTTTCAGGGAATGGATCTTGTTGAAATAGCAGTCTCTTCCAGCATCCAGCACATGACTGACAGTCAAATTATATTATTAATATTGTCATAAATTCATATTTTGTCCCATGTGCATGTAGCACTGGGCTCTGTGAAAATAACCATTAGCGAAAGACTCCATTGGTCCTATTTGATATTTAATAAGATTTTATTGGATATATATTTGATATTTAATAAGACTGAATTGGAAATAACTGAAATATCCAAACTGGCTAGAGAAAATTTTCAGGGGATCAAATGGAAGTTTCGACAAGGTGACCAGTAAGGTCATTTGTAGTCCAAACTGTTTAGAATTCTCCAAAATTAAAATGTAAATTAGAGGGCTTCCCTCGTGGCTCAGTGATAAAGAACCCATCAATGCAAAAGACACAGTTTCAATCCCTGGTCTGGGAGTATCCCATATGCCGCAGAGCAGCTAAACCTGTATGTCACAACTACTGAGCCTGTGCTCTTAGAGCCCAGGAAATGAAACTACTAAGCCTTCGTACAGCAACTACTGAAAACCCTGCGCCCTAGAGCCTGTGCTCCACAACAAGAGAAGCCAGCACAATAAGAAGCACGCACACTGTCACTGGAGAGCAGCCCCAACACACTGCAACTAGACAAGAGTCCACACAGCAATGAAGATCCAGCACAGCCAAAAAGTAAATAATCAAAAATGCTTAAAGAAATGTAAATTAGAAAGAATAGGTGATTTACAATAATATTTCCTTGCATAAAATTACTTTGTCTGAGCCTAACTTTGTTTGCCAGTAAAATGACTTAGATTAATTAAAGTAATATGTTGAAAAGATAGCATTGGTTTCTGAAACAAGGAACTGTATGAATGAATGAATGGGTAGATGCGTAGATGGATGGATAGATGAAAAGCAGCATCATTCATCTACAAACCTCTAAATTCACATTGTTAGGCTAAACAAAATAGCTCAAAATAAAAATATCTGGCAAGCTTCCTTGTGGAATACTGTGGAGACAAGAAAATGTTAGAGAATTCCACAGTAGTAAATAAAAGCACTTAATAAACTTCTAAGTCATTCACTTACCAATTATTTTCACATAAAATTATATTCTCCTGTGATTAATTTTGCCCACTAATTCACCATATGCAACATGAAATCAAGAGGATATTGGTGTAGATGGCTGTTTGTTTATGCAATCAAAGCCAAGATGCATAGATGAACAGATAGATAGATATAGTTGTAAACATGCATTTTAGTGGTCAGATATCCAGAAAAGAATAAGATGACTGTATAAGCATATTTATTTAAATGGCATTTGAAGCAAGAAAGAACAATGATATTTTTGTAATGTTTTGGATAGAATATACTTTTTAAATATACAGTATTAGCTAGAAGGGATTTGATGAGGTCATCAATCCATTCTAGACAATATATACATATTGTAATCACTAGAGACCACAGAAAAGAAATTTCTTTAAAAAGTAAGCTAGAAAATTGTCTCCAGTTAGTTGAATATGCTAAGAATACAGCAACGGAGAAAAGATCCATTCTATTCTCTTCATTTAAGGAAATAGCCATAGCTAGCTTTTAAAAGATAAGTAACCAGAAGCATTTATTATTTTCTGAGGGAAAAAGCTAGGGAAAGAATGTTGACTTTATGTTAAAAGTAGAAACAGAATTGAGGAGAATCATGATTTACATTTTTTTGTACCGTGAGGATCTAGTAAATTACTTTGACAATAGTAGACACTCTGTAAATGTATGTTGATTTAATTTGACTTGAAAGTATTAAATGTTCAGAATGAGTGAGAACAGTCTTGACTTTTACCTTAGGCATATTTTTATTAATAAAAATAATAGTGGTATCATCTTTAATCTCTGATAGCATCAGGTAAGTAGTGGCTATGAAAAAAAAAAAGACACAAATATCTGATAAATATAAAGGAAAACATTTGGCCTTAATCTAGTAGTGTGTTTCCTCTTATCCTCTTTATGAACCTAGCACAGATGTCAGGCTACATTTTCTGATGGTGCTACAATGACAAAATCCTAGTGTAAACCCACAACATTCTTGAAAGGAGAAGGGTTATTCCCTTAAGTGAGTTGCAAAGTCATAGTTTCAGGCATCACATAAGAAAGAGATGTGGGATTGGGAACTGCATTTAACTCAAGGAAGAGGTATACCTTTCTTTTTATCTACATTTTGAGTAATCCATCCGCACTTAAAAGTTTTTCTGTCAACTGAAGAAAATGTTCTCTACCAAAGAGAATGAGGTTAGAAACTATATAGGAAAACACTCTCATAGAGACTTCTAATATAGTAGTCTGCAGCTATAAACTCCAGAGAATGACCCATATCAAGTTATCTAGATGTTAGTTGTAAATTATCTCAGTGATGTAATCCCTTTTGTTACACACTGGCCTTCAGTATAGCTTTATATTAACCCAAATTTTTATTTCAGTCCAGGAATCATTGGGTTATATAATTTCAGGCTTTTTTAGTTCAAATCACATAAAAACATCAACTTAAAACTCTACATTCAAAGTATGTGTTAGAAGTATTTGATTAAAAACTCTCATCAAAGTGGGTTTAGAGGGAACATATCTCAATATTAGAAAGGCCATTTAAGACAAATCTACTTATATGCAGAGGACATCATGAGAAATGCTGGGCTGGATGAAGCACAAGCTAGAATCAAGATTGCAGGAAGAAATATCAAAAACCTCAGATATGCAGATGACACCATCTTTATGGCAGAAAGTGAAGAAGAACTAAAGAGCCTCTCGATGAAAGTGAAAGAGGAGAGTGAAAAACTTGACTTAAAGCTCAACATTCAGAAAACTAAGATCATGGCATCTGGTCCCATCACTTCATGGCAAATAATAGATGGGGAAACAATAGAAACAGTGGCAGAGTTTATTTTGGGGGCCTCCAAAATCACTGCAGGTGGTGATTGCAGCCATGAAATTAAAAGACGCTTACTCCTTGGAAGGAAAGTTATGACCAATCTACACAGCATATTAAAAAGCAGAGACATTACTTTGCCAGCAAAGGTCCATCTAGTCAAGGCTATGGTTTTTCCAGTAGTCATGTATGGATGTGAGAAAGCTGAGTGCTGAAGAATTGATGCTTTTGAACTGTGGTGTTGGAGAAGACTCTTGAGAGTCCCTTGGATTGCAAGGAGATCCAACGTGTCCATCCTAAAGGAAATTAGTCCTGAATATTCATTGGAAGGACTGATGCTGAAGCTGAAACTCCAATACTTTGGCCACCTGATGTGAAGAGCTGACTCATTCAAAAGACTGATGCTGGGAAAGATTGAAGGCAGGAGAAGAAGGGGATGAGATGGTTGGATGAGATGGTTGGATGGCATCACCAACTTAATGCACATGAGTTTGAGTAAACTCCGGGAGTTGGCGATGGACAGGGAGGCCTGGCGTGCTGCAGTCCATGGAGTCACAAAGAGTTGGACATGACTGAGCAACTGAACTGAACTGAACTGAACATCATACTCAAAAGCTGAAAGCCTTCCTACTAAATTCATGAATAAGACAAGGAAACTCACTCTTGCAGCTTCTATTTAACATAATATATGAAATTTTGGCTGCAGCAACCAGACAAGAAAAAAGATCAGATCAGATCAGTCGCTCAGTTGTGTCCGACTCTTTGCCACCCCATGAATCGCAGCACACCAGGCCTCCCTGTCCATCACCAAGTCCCAGAGTTCACTGAGACTCACGTCCATCGAGTCAGTGATGCCATCCAGCCATCTCGTCCTCTTTCGTCCCCTCCTCCTGCCCCCAATCCCTCCCAGCATCAGAGTCTTTTCCAATGAGTCAACTCTTCACACGAGGTGGCCAAAGTACTGGAGTTTCAGCTTTAGCATCATTCCTTCCAAAGAAATCCCAGGGCTGATCTCCTTCAGAATGGACTGGTTGGATCTCCTTGCAGTCCAAGGGACTCTCAAGAGTCTTCTCCAACACCACAGTTCAAAAGCATCAATTCTTCAGCACTCAGCCTTCTTCACAGTCCAACTCTCACATCCATACATGACCACAGGAAAAACCATAGCCTTTACTAGACGAACCTTTGTTGGCAAAGTGATGTCTCTGCTTTTGAATATGCTATCTAGGTTGGTCATAACTTTCCTTCCAAGGAGTAAGCGTCTTTTAATTTCATGGCTGCAGTCACCATCTATAGTGATTTTGACAAGAAAAAAGAAAAGATATGCAAATTGAAAAGGAAGAATGAACTGTAACTATTTGCAGATAGCATGGTATTTATATAGAAAACTCTAAAGACTTCACCTCAAAACTATTAGAATTAATAAATAAATGCAGCAAAGTTTCAGGATACAAAATTAATACACAGAAATTTGTTGCTTTTCTATCCACAGTAGTGAACTATTAGAAAAGAGAAAGATAAAAAAAAAGCAACTGTTTAAAATCACATAAAAATTTAAAAATATCTAGGAATAAACTTAACCAAGGAGGTGAATGACCTGTACTCTGAGAACACAGATAAAGGAAACTGAAGATGATACAAAGAAATGCAACAATACCCTATGCTGTAGAAGTGGAAAAATTAAAATTAATAAAATGACCATACTACCCAAATCAATCTACAGGTCTAATGCAATCCTGATAGAAATCTTACCACATTTTTCACAGAACTGTAAAAAATAATCTTAATATTCATATGGAACCACAAAAAAACCCAAATTGCCAAAGCAATCTTGAGAGAGAAAAAAGAAAAAACAGAGCTGGAGGTGTCATTCTCTCAGACTTTAGACTAAACTACAAAGCTACAGTAAATAAAACTGTAAAGTACTGGCATAAAAAGAAACATATCAGTGGAACAGAATAAAGAGCCCAGAAATAAACCTACATACCTATGGTCAATTAATCTACAACAAAGGGGGCAAGAATATATCATGGAGAAAAGACAGTCTCTTCAATAAATGATGCTAGGAAAACTGGACATCTACAGTAAAACAATGAGATTAGACCTTTTTCTCATACCATATATAAAAATAAACTCAAAATGGATTAAAGACCTAAATATATGATCAGAAACCATAAAACCCCTAGAGAAGAACATAGGAAGAACATTTTGACATACATTTCAGCAATATTTATATATTTTTGGATCTGTCTCCAAAGGCAAAAGAATTAAAAGCAAAAATAAACAAATGGGACCTAATTAAACTTAAAAGCTTTTGCACAGCAAAGGGTATCATTGACAAAATGAAAAGATAAGCAATAGAATGGGAGAGAATATTTGGAAATTATATAACTGACAAAAGGTTAATAGCTAAAATATATAAGTAGCTCATACAACTCAATATAAAAAAAACAAATAATTCAATATAATAAATGTGTAGTAGACCTAAAGGTACAGTTTTCCAAAGAAGACATATAGATGACTAATAAACACATAAAAATATGCTCAAATCACTAATTATTAGAGAAATGAAAATTAAAAACTATCACTTCACACATCTCAGAATGGCTATCATCAAAAAGTCTATAAATAACAAATGTTGCCAAAGATGTACACTTTTGGTGGAAATGCAAACTGGCACAACCACTATAGACAACAGTATTAGGACTTCTCAAAAAGCTAAAATAGAACCACCATACAACCCAGCAATTCTACTCCCAGGTATATCTCCACAAAACATGGAAACACTAATTCAAAAAGACACATTGATCCCAATGTTCATAGCAGCTCTACTTATAATAGCTAAGACATGGAAGCAACCCAAGTGTCCATCAATAGATGACTCGATAAAAATGATGTGATTATATATATAATAGAATATTGTATCTGTGTGTCCTTAGTCACTCAGTCATGTCCGATTCTTTGTGACTCCATGGACTACATCCCACCAGGCTCCTCTGTCTATGGGATTTTCCCAAGCAAAAATACTGGAGTGGGTTGCCGTTTCCTCCTCCAGCAGATATTCCTGGCCCAGGGATCAAACCTGTATCTCCTGCATTGGCAGGCAATTCTTTACCACTGAGAAACCTGGGAAGCACCATAATAGAATATTAGTCAGTCATTAAAAAAGAATGAAATTCTGTCATTTGTAGCAAGATAGATAGACCTAGAGAATATTATGCTCATGAAATAAATCAGAGAAAGACAAATACCATGTGAAATCATTTATATCTAAAATATAATACAAATTAGTGTAAATAGTAAAACAGAAACAAACTCACAGATTTAGAAAACAAACTAGTGGTTACCAGTAGGGAGAGGGAAGTAGGAGGAACACAGTGGGGGTATGATATTAAGAGACACAAACTACTATACGCAACAGATAAGCAACAAGGATATACTGTATTGCACAAGGAATTATATCCATTATCTTGTAATAATTTTAATGGGGTATAAACTATAAAAATAATGAATCACTGCTATACACCTGAAACTAATATAATATTGTAAATCAAGTATACCTATTTTTTTTTAAGTATTAGAAGGAAAGAAAGGATAGAGTAGGAAAGAGAAGGGAAAATAAGACTTACTAGGCACCAGCTCTGTACAGGTTCATTTAGTTAATCCTCAGGGTAACCAAACAAGGCCAACATTGCTATCCACATGTACAATGAAAAAACTATAAGTCAGAAAAACTGAAGTATGAGTCTGGTCAAGAATTCAAATATAGTTTAACTGACACCAAATCCAAAGCTCTCTTCATAACTTTTTAGATGATGAATCCACAATATGAATTTAAAAGATGATCATTTATACCCTTAATGTGTTAGAAAGGTTAAGATAACCCATGAGTTAAGTCCACTCAGAATTCAAGTCATAGGCATTCATGTTGTTCTCTGGTGATCATGATCTCATTTGAAGTACTAGCTTAATAACTAGAGCCAGGGATAGAGAATTGAGGAAAGCTTATGTCTGTCATCAAGTATCTGAAATGTTCTTATTGAAAAAATAGGTATCTTATGTGTCCAGAGGCAAACTTGGATTCCATAAGCAGTTATATACAAGGAAGTACAGACTAAACATCAAACGTGAGTTTCCCATCGTCTGAGACATTCAAGTCAGGATCAGGAGGCAAAAACCACAAGAGGAAGGTTTTCAGAGTGGAAATGAGTGTTCTATAAAATGGTTACAGTCAGCATTGCTGGGGTAGAATCAAAACCACTATAGGATGTATCCAAGGCAAAACTTGGCAAAACTTTTTTTTTTTAAATAAGAAAATAAAAGGATAAGCTTAATGAATGGTGAAATGCATTACTAGTGGGGGAAATTAACAGTAAAATGGAGCAAGATTCAAGTAGGCTGTCAAAGGAAGCATATCAGGACAACCCTGTGAAGGAGGCACAGAGCTAAGATTTATTTTATATAGCATGAACATGTGTCACAAAGTCTATATAACTGATCAAAGGTGAAATGCTATTGTTACCATAGCTGTAGCATTCTAGATTAAGGGAAAGAAAACATATAAACCTATGAAAATGTGAGTAAGGAAAGCTCCTCAGGAAAGGCCAGTGTAAAAAGCCCCTAAGGGGACTTCCCTTCTGGTCCAGTGGTTAAGAATCCACCTTGCAAAGCAGGAGACGTGGGTTCGATCCCTGGTCAGCCACAACTATTGAAGCCCGTGTGCCACAACTATTGAAGCCCGTGTGCTGCAACTATTGACCCCATGCACAACTAAAGAGTTCATGTGCTGCAACAAAAGATCCTTCATGATGCAACAAAGATCCTGTGCGGTGTAACTAAGACCCAAGGCAGCCAAATAAATATTTAAGAAAGAAAAGTGAAGTCGCTCAGTCGTGCCCGACTCTTTGTAACCCCATGGATAGTAGCCTGCACCAAGCTCCTCCGTCCATGGAATTTTCAAGGCAAGAGTACTGGAGTGGGTTGCCATTTCCTTCTCCAGCGAATCTTCCCAACCCAGGGATCGAACCCAGGTCTCTCACATTATAGACAGATGCTTTACTGTCTGAGCCACCAGGGAAATATTAAATAAATATTTAATAAGTAAATAAATAAAAGCCCCTAAGATGTGAGTCAAAACCATAGTGTACTGTACAAAGGATGGTCACTGATCCTTCTGGATGCTGCTCTCTGCAAGAAAGATCCCACATTGAGGGAGGATACTTTAAACTAACCAAAAGTTAATGAGCTTAACAAAGGAAAAGTATTAGGAAGGCAAAGAATAGTGTTAGCAACTCAATGAGTTCCCTGCACAGAAGGGTTTCTGTAGGTAAACTGAGGTTCATCATGGACAGTGTGAAAATATTTATTTGTCCTGAAGATGCAGTTGTCTCCTACAAGATGGACAATTACTACTATGAGTAATCGTAGAGAAATCTGGAGACTCAATTTACAGTAGAAAGCAGGAAATATTTAAATCTATGTACATATTCACAGCTTTGAATATTGTATCTTTGATATTACTTTTTTAGAATGAAAAAGGAAAATCACAACTCTGGAAAACTTAAAACCAATCTGAAAAAACTATATACTGAGAGAAAAAGTCTTACAAAATAATTTAGAACTAAATATCCCAAACCACAGTGGGGAAGATGAAGAGACATCAGAAGGTAGATTGCAAGTTGTCACATTGATGAATTTGAGAAGATAACCATTGCACTTTTTCAACAATTTTTACTTTACTGTATACAAAGTATTATCTTCAAAATGGAGAATAGGGAAGAACAAGATGGCAGAGGAGTAGGTGGACATGGAGTACATCTCTCTCCACGGATACATCAGGAATACACCTTCAGACACAGAAGGGCGTGAAGAACACCAGCTGAGAGCGGACAGGAGTACCTGACCAGTGGAAAAGAATATATAGAACCACGTGAAACTTGGTAGAAGCAAAGAACTAGGGGGAAAAACAGGGGTGTTAGTAGGACTGCACCTGCCCTCAGCGGGTGAGGGAACTGAAGCAGGGGTCCGATTCCCACATCCGGGCAATCCTCTGAGTCAGAGGAGAAACATTTAGGGCTGAGAGTGGAACAGCTGATCTGTGGCAGCCTATACAGAATGAGAATCAGACAGTCCTTGCTGCAGCCATACATATCCCATACAGGAACACTGGTGCCCCGGAAGGCGCAGAGGCTGGGAGCTGGAGTTTAGGGATTGTGGAGCAGTCCCAGAGCGAGGGCTGCTGTTGACTGCAGACACACTGATTGAGGGGATGTGAGGGAGGATATCATGGTGGGAAATGCCAGTGGAGGAAAGTCAGGCAGCCATGGAAGCAAGGAAATACTGCTGAGTCACACGCAGGCGGTGGAGCCATCACCATAGCCACTCTCTCCCCACACAGCCAGCATCGGCAGCTCAACAACAGAGAGACTGGCCCATCAAACGCCTGATGCACTGAACTACAGAGTAGGACCCCACCCAGGGTGCCCCTTGAAGTGCCTCACACGCCAATCTACAGATTAGGACCCCAGCCACGGGGGCCCCTCTATGTGCCTGACGTGCTGAACAACAGAGAAGGACCCCAGGCAAGGGAGCCCCCTAAGTGCCTGAACAGGGCAGAGCTACAGAGAAAGAGAGGCCAAAGAGGCCTTCTGATCACCAGCTACAAGAGGCTCAAAAAAAGACACTGATAGGATCATAACTCCTGTGGCAGAGGCAGTACGTGTCCCTGCACACTTGGTGCCACCAGGGTCCCTGAAAGCCAAGCAGCTACAACACCTTCACACTGAACTCTCACTAGGGCAGAGCTGCCACAAGCAAAAAAGTCTTGTGTCTACGCATCCAGGGTTGCTTCAGTCTTGTCCAACTCTTTGCAACCCTGTTGACTGTGGCCTGCCAGGCTTCTCTGTCAGGGAGGGAGTTTCTCCAGGCAAGAATACTAGAGTGTATTGGCCAATACTGGAGCATATTGGCCAATACTGGTTTCCATACCCTTCTAGAGCACTATATTCCCTGCTGCCCTAGCTGCCAACCTCCCTGAGTACCTGGTGCTGCCAGAACCCCTGCGACCCAAGAAGCTACACTGCCTCCACACCTGGCCCTCACAGGGGCAAACCCAGGCCCTCCAGGGCAGCCTCAGGAGCAAACCCAGTGGACGACCCACATGTAGAGGTGGGAAAAAAAAAAAAACACAATTGAAATCAAGGGGCAGTGTGGCTAAGGAAGAAGACCCAAAACCTTCCCACCAGCTGCACAAGCTGCAAATTAAATTCACACAATCAACTAGGCAAACTCCATGTCTATGGAATATATAAAAGGCCATTGAGAGCTCCCACAAAAGAAAATGCACTATTTCTGATAGCTGTGGACATTGGAGGCAAGAACACACAGGAGTAGGACCAGGTTAGAATCTGAGCTGCCCCCACAGCAGGTCCAGAGATCAGCACAGTGTTGGAGGGAATCCTAGGGAGGTAAAGTGGACTGTGACTCCAAAAGGCAAAGGACTCTGACACCAGTGATTCAAGAAAAACATTTATTATTCTTATGTTTTGACTTGTTCTGTAGATTCTTTCAGATTTTTTTTCTTTTTCCTTTTTTCTGCTTCCATTTTTTTCCTTTTCTCTTTCTTTTAATTTTAACTTTTAATACTTTTAAACATATTAATTTTTCCTACATTTATTCCTTTGTATGCCTTTCCTACTGTTCTTTAACCTTTGCAGTTAATCTTTAATGTATATAAATCTTTTTCATCTACCTCTGTTTAACTTTGCATATCTATCTCTCCTTTCCTCTCAACATATTTGTTAGTTTTGTTTTCAATGCTTTATTCCCCACTTGGCACCTTGCTTTACTCTTGTTTTCTGGTTTGTGCCTTAGTTTTGTTCTTGACTGGTAAATACAATTTTTTATTTCCTTTGTTCACTGGGTCAATCTACTGTACTTTATTTTCGTTGGACTGTTTTGACTTTGCACGTGGGTATATATGTATACATGAATATTTCATTATTTTAATTATAATTTGCCTGATTTTGTACTACCATTTGTTAGGGGTTCATTTTGGTTTTTTATTTTTGTATATCTATTTTAATCTCACTTAATGCATAACAAACCACTTGTGCAATCTTTATTCCTGACCAGAGATCAAGCCCTGAGCCTTTGGAGTGAGAGCACTGACTCCAAGACCCTAGACTACCAGAGAACTAACCCTAGGGAGTATGAAATAGTGAGAACTCACACAACTGAAACCACTTGAATACAAAACACAGCATCATCCAACCACCCTGTGCAGGATGCCTCATCTATGCAACAAACAAAAATACAGACCCAATCATAAGTAGACAGGATTACCACCTCCTTCAGCCTTGCCAACCAAAGGAAAAACAAACAAACAAAAACTCAGCACAAATCTCACCCTATATGAAGCTTACACAAACCACTGGACCAACCTTAGGAGGGCAGACCAAACGAAAGAAAGAATTCAACCTTCTTCAAGGAAAGAATTCAACTTTCCTTGAAGCCTGGGAAAAGGAGACCTAAAACACAATAAGTTAAAAAAAAAATAACGAAAAGGCAGAGAAATACTACACAACTCAAGGAACAAACTAGAAACACAGAAATTCAAATAAATGAAGAGGAAATAGGCACACAACCTGAAAAAGAATTCAGAATAATGACAGTAAAGATGATCAAAAACCTTGAAAGCAAAATGGAGAAAATACAAGAATCAATTAACAAAGACCTAGAAGAAATAAAGAATAAACATAACAGAGACAAAAAACAAGCTACTGAAATTAAAAATACTCTAAATGAAAGAAAGTGAAGTCGCTCAGTTGTGTTTGACTCGTTGCGATCCCCCATGGACTGTAGCCTACCAGGCTCCTCAACCATGGGATTTTCCAGGCAAGAGTACTGGAGTGGATTGTCATTTCCTTCACCAGGGGATCTTTCCAACCCAGGGATCAAACCTGGGTCTCCCGTAGTGCATGCAGATGCTCTACCTTCTGAGTGAACAGGGAAGCCCCAAAAACACTCTAAAAGGAATCAAAAGCAGAAAATCTGAAACAGAAGAATGTCTCAGTGAGCTGGAAGATAAAATGCTGGAAATTACTTCTGAAGAGCAGGATAAAGTAAAAAGAATGAAAAGAACTGAGGATAGTCTCAGAGACCTCTGAGACAATATCAAACACACCAACATTTGAATTAAGGGCTCCCAAAAGAAGAAGAGAAAAAGAAAGGGTGTGAGAACATTTTTGAAGAGATTATAGTTGAAAATTTCCCCAACATAGAAAAGGAAATAGTCAGTCAAGTTCAAGAAGCACAAAGAGTTCCATACAGGATAAACCCAAGAAAAAACAAGCCAAGACACATACTAATCAAACTAACAAACACTAAACACAAAAAAAGAATATTAAAAGCAGCAAGGGAGAAGCAACAAGTAACATACAAGGGAAACCCCACATGCTTAACAGCTGATCTTTCAGCAAAAATTCTACAGGCCAGAAGGGAACATCAGGATATATTTAAAGGACTGAAGGAGAAAAATCTACAACCAAGATTACTGTACCCAGCAAGGATCTCATTCAAAATTGATGGAGAAATAAAAAGCTTTTTCAGACAAGCAAAAGTTAATAGAATTCAGTATGACCAAACCAGCTTTACAACAAATGTTAAAGGGACTTATATAGTCAAGAAATACAAGAAAAGAAAAAAATATACAAAATCAATCCCAAGCAATTAAGAAAATGGCAATGGGAATATATATATCAATAATTACTTTAAATGTAAATAGATTAAATGCTCTAACCAAAAGACCCAGACTGGCTGAATGGATACAAAAACAAGACCCATATATATGCTGTCTACAAGAAATCCACTTCAGACCTCAAGACACATATAGACTGAAAGTGAAGGATGGAAAAATATATTCCACACAAATGGGAAGCAAAATAAAGCTGGAGTAGCAATCCTCATATCAGACAAAATAGACCTTAAAATGAAGAAAATTACAAGAGATAAGGAATGATGGTCAAGGGATTAATCCAAGATTAATACATAACAATTGTAAATATCTATGCAATGGCAACCCACTCCAGTACTCTTGCCTGGAAAATCCCATGGACAGAGGAGCCTGCTAGGCTGCAGTCCATGGGGTCGCTAAGAGTCGGACATGACTGAGGGACTTCACTTTCACTTTTCACTTTCATGCATTGGAGAAGGAAATGGCAACCCACTCCAGTGTTCTTGCCTGGAGTATCCCAGGGATGGGGGAGCCTGGTAGGCTGCTGTCTATGGGGTCACACAGAGTCAGACACGACTGAAGCGACTTGGCAGCAGCACGCACCCAACACAGGAGTGCCTTGATACATAGACAAACACTAACAGACATAAAAGCAGAAATTGACAGTAACACAATATTAGTAGGAGACTTTAACAACCCACTCACACCAATGGACAAATCATCAAAACAGAAAATTAATAAGGAAACACAAGTCTTAAATGATACATTAGATGAGATGGATCTCATTGATATCTTCAGGACATTCCATCCAAATGCAGAAGAATACACCTTCTTCTCAAGTGCACATGGAACATTCTCCAGGATAGACCACATCTTGGGTCACGAATCAAACCTCAGTAAATTTAAGAAAATTGAAATCATATCAGGCATCTTTTCTGACTACAATGCTATGAGACTAGATATCAATTACAAGAAAAAAAAAACTATAAGAAACACAAACACATGAAGATTAAACAACATGTTTCTAAATAACCAACAGGTTACTGGAGAAATCAAAAGGGAAATCAAAAAATTTCTAGAAACAAATGACAATGAAAACATGACAATTCAAAACCTATGGGATGCAGCAAAGGCAGTTCTAAGAGGGAAGTTTATAGCAATACAATACTACCTCAAGAAACTAGAAAAACAATGAATAGACAACTTAAATGTACACCTAAAACAACTGGAAAAAGAAGAACAAAAAAAATTAATAGAAGGAAAGAAATCATAAAGATCTGAGCAGAAATAAATGAAAAAGAAATGAAAGAAACAATAGTAAAGATTTAAAAAACCTAAAAGCTGGTTGTTTTAGAAGATAAACAAAATTTACAAACCTTTAGCCAGACTCATCAAGAAAAAAAGAGAGAAGAATCAAATCAAGAAAATTAGAAATGAAAAAGGAGAGGTTACAACAGACAATTCATGAATACAAAGGATTTAAGAGCATGCGGAGGGAGGAGGGTTCAGGATGGGGAACACATGTATGCCTGTGGCGGATTCATTTCGATATATGGCAGAACCAATACAATATTGTAAAGTTTTAAAATAAAATAAAATAAAAAATAAAAGAAGAGACTATTCTGAACAACTATACGGCAATAAAATAGATAACCTGGAAGAAAGGGACAGATTCCTAGAAAAGTTCAATCTTCCAAGACTGAACCAGGAAGAAATAGAAATTATGAACAACCCAATTACAAGCACTGAAATTGAAGCTGCAACCAAAATCTCCCAAAAGACAAAAGCCCAGGACCAGAGGGCTTCACAGGAGAATTCTATCAAACATCTAGAGAAGAGCTAATGCCTATCCTTCTAAAACTCTTTCAAAAAATTGCAGAGGAAGGATCACTTCCAAACTCATTCTGTGAAGCCACCATCACCCTGATACCAAAACCAGACAAAGACAACATAATAAAAGAAAACTACAGGCCAAATCACTGATGAACACAGATGCAAAAATCCTCAACAAAATTTTAGCAAACAGAGTTTAGCAACACATCAAAAAGTTCAAATACCATGATCAAGTTAGGTTTATTCCAGGGATGCAAGGATTCTTCAATTTATGCAAATCAATCAATGTGATACACCATATTAACAAATTGAAAGATAAAAATCATATGATAATCTCGAAAGATGCAAAAAAGCCTTTGACAAAATTCAGCACCCATTTATATTTAAAACGCTTAAAAACAAAGGGCACAGAAGGAACCTACCTCAACATAGTAAAGAAGACCATATATGATAAGCCTGCAGCAAACATTATTCTCAATGGTGAAAAACTGAAAGCATTCCCCCTAAGATCAGGAACAAGACAAGAGTATCCACTTTCACCACTATTATTCAACATAGTTCTGGAAGTCCTAGATACAGCAATCAGAGAAGAAAAAGAAAGAAAAGGAATCCAGATCGGAAAAGAAGAAGTAAAGCTCTCACTGTTTGCAGATGACATGATACTGTACATAGAAAAGCTTAAAGATAGTACCAGAAAATTGCTAGAGCTAATCAGTGAATTTAGCAAAGCTTCAGAATAAAAATCAATACACAGAAATCACTTGCATTTCCCTATACTAACAATAAAAAATCAGAAATAGAAACTAAGGAATCAATTCCATTCACCATTGCAACAAATAGAATTAAATATCTAGGAATAAACTTACCTAAGGAGACAAAAGAACTATACACAGAAAATGATTAGACACTAATGAAAGAAATCAAAGACAACATAAACAGATAGAGATATTCCATGTTCCTGGGTAGGAAGAATCAATATTATGAAAATGACTATACTACCAAACGCAATCTACAGATTCATTGCTATCCCTATCAAAATACCAATGGCATTTTTCACAGAACTAGAACAAAACATTTCACAATTCATATGGAAACACAAAAGACCCTGAACAGCCAAAGCAGTCTTGAGAAAGAATGGAGCTGGAGGAATCAACCTTCCTGACTTCAGGTTATATTATAAAGCCACAGTCATCAAGACAGTATGGTACTGGCACAAAAACAGAAATATAGACCAATGGAACAAGATAGAAAGCCCAGAAACAAACCCATGCACCTATGGGTACCTTATTTTTGACAGAGGAGGCAAGAATATACAACGGGGCAAAGACAGCCTCTTCAATAAATGGTGCTGGGAAAACTGGACAGCTACATGTAAAAGGATGAAATTAGAACACTTCCTAACACCATACACAAAGATAAACTCAAAATGGATAAGTACCTAAATATAAGACCAGAAACTAAAACTCTTAGAGGAAAACATAGGCAGAACACTAGATGACATAAAGCAAAGCAAGGTCCTCTATGACCCACCTCTTAGAGTAACAGAAATAAAAACAAAAGTAAACAAGTGGGACCTGATTAAACTTAAAGGCTTTTCCACAGCAAAGGAAACTACAAGCAAGGTGAAAAGGCAACCCTCAGAATGGGAAAATATAATAGCAAATGAAATAGCTGACAAAGGATTAATTTCCAAAATATAAAAGCAGCTCATATAACTCACTGCCAGAAAAACAAACAACCCAATCAAAAAGTGGGAAAAAGACCTAAACAGACATTTCTCCAAAGAAGACATACAGATGGCTAACAAACACATGAAAAGATGCTCAACATCGCTCATTATTAGAGAAATGCAAATCAAAACTACCATGAGATATCACCTCACACCAGTCTGAATGGCCATCATCAAAAAGTCTGCAAACAGTAAATGCTGGAGAGGGTGTGGAGAAAAGGGAACGCTCTTGCACTGTTGGTGGGAATGTAAATTGATACAGCCACTATGGAAGACAGTATGGCAATTCCTTAAAAAACTAGGAATAAAACCACTATATGACCCAGCAATCCCATTCCTAGGCATATACCCTGAGGAAACCAAAATTGAAAAAGACAAATGTATCCCATTGTTCATTGCAGCCCTATTTACAATAGCTAGAACATGGAAGCAACCTAGATGTCCATCGATAAATGAATGTATAAAGAAATTATGGTACATATACACAATGGAATATTACTCAGCCATAAAAAGGAACACATTTGTCAGTTCTAATGAGGTGGATGAACCTAGAACCTTTTATACCGAGTGAAGTAAGTCAGAAAGAGAAAGATAAATATTGTATTCTAACACATATATCTAGAAAAATGGTACTGAAGACTTTATTTACAGGGCAACAATGGAGAAACAGACATAGAGAATAGACTTATGGACATGGGGATGGGGAGGAGAGGGCGAGATGTATGGAAAGAGTAACAATGGAAACTTACATTACCATGTGTAAAATAACCAATGGGAATTTGAAGTATGGCACAGGAAACTCAATCAGGGGCTCTGTATCAACCTAGAGGGGTGGGATGGGGAAGGAGATGGGAGGGAGGTTCAAAAGGGAGGGGATATAAGTATACCTATGGCTGATTCATGTTGAGCTTTGACAGAAAACAATGTCAAGCAATTATCCTTCAATAAAAAATAAATAAAAATAAACAACAACAACAACAAAAAAAAAAACTGGAGAGTAGGCATGTGTCCTACCAGGAGGCATTTTTAAGAAGAAAGTTGTGTAACTACAGAATGGTTATTTAACCTTTGTGTCTCCACTTACTCATTATAAAATTAGAACATTTTAAAAGAATAACTGATGACCTATATGTTTTAAGTTCTCTAAAGGACCCTTTTGAAAGTATCCTGGAACCAGGAATCACATTTAGTTTTTGATATTCTAAACAAGAAAAGAGCATAGATTATAAGGTACTCAAATATTGTGCTGACCAAAAAGTTCACCTGGATTTTCCTGTAAGATGTAACAGGAAAACTGGAACAAACTTTTTGGCCAACCCAATTTTCTATATGGCCACTTACTTGAAAAAGAAAGGACATTAGTAGCTATAGCAAAGACTGTCATGGAGAGAAATGACTCTGATGCCAATGATACTCTCTGAAGCTGCTAAATGCTCCCAACTTTGGTTCAAAATCGGTTCCTGTATCTCTGAGTGAGTGCTGGTGGAGGAGGAATAAGAAACAAAGCAGCTAACTTCAAAGATGGCCCAAAACAAAATAAAGCTGTTCCCATGATAGACAGACATTAGAGGTTGTGGTTGGTTTGGGTTTTTTTTTTTTCAAACCTGTGTGCAATCTTAGATGACTGTTAAGAAGCAGTTTTGCAAAAATACAGATAAAAGAACGAATTCTAAAGTGAGAAGAGTCAACAGAAGCAGTCTGTTCCTAGCTTAAGCTGAAATCTCACGTTAGTGCTACACAATCAGTATGGAACCTTGAACAGATTATTCCTTCTGTCTAGGTCTCCTTTTCTCATATTTAAAATGAGATTAACCAGATGAATGCCAAGGTTTCCTCCCTCTCTAAGTCCTATGACTTTATACACTCACGCACATCATACAAATTATGTGAAACAAACAAAGCTATTCTTTTTTATCTTCCTTTTAACTTCAGGGTAGTTAAGTAAAGTAAAAAGAATAATCAGTTATCCTTTACTTCATGGCTTATAGCTAGGTGCCCTCAGTCCCCAGAACTAAACCTTACTGGTTATCTTTTACAACACAGCACTTCTCTATAACTCTGGATAGAGGCAACAATAATTAAACCAAATATTTTTTTCTCTTTTCTTAAACCAAATATTTTTAAGTGTTATTTACCAGGAATTAGTCAAAGCACTTTATATGTAACAACTGATTTAATTCTCACAACAACCCTATGAAGTAGGTATCATTATTATCAACAAGGAAGAGATGAGCAAAAAAGTTAAGCAACTTGGCTAAGGTAATAAGGTTATAAAGGAAATGATCAGGATTTGAACACAGGAAGTCTGGACCCAGCCTTTTACTAACAGATCAGTCACCTCCCCGAGATGTGGGTGCTGGTGGCCGTGGGGGAAGAAGAAATGGTGGTGTGGTGGTGATAGTTGCTGGAGCTCTTCCTTTTTGTCCTATATGAAAAACAGAAAAGATATAGCCGGGCAGAGTGGGAAAACCTGATATGAAGGATGCTCTCAAATAAGAGCGGTTGGGAGCAGGCCCATGCATTTTCTTTATCTTATGCATGAACTGGGAGACTGGCTTAAGGAAAAAAAGTCTTATCACAACTTATGATTTAAGTGTTTCCAAGCATTTAATTATCACAAAAATCCTGTAGAACAAGCACGATGGAGATTATTATTATACTTCTACAAAATAAAATATTGACAGAGGTGTAAATTCAATTAGTCAGGATAATAGCTAAGAAGTAACAAAACTAGAACTTAAAACTGTTGATTTGCAAAGGGAGGATGTCCTCTCCACTTTGTCACTTCGGTTCTAACGCCCCTTTCCAGGTCTGACAGTTTCCCCTGATCCATTGAACTGTCTTCTCTCTCTCTTTCCTTATTGCTCAACCAGAAATTCACCAAGGGAAAGATGCTAGCAGCTCTGAGCTTGCACAGGATGCCTTACCAGAATTTGGAGTATAGCTGTCTTTGTCCAACAAACACTAACCATCCAATATCACACTGTTGTCCTGCAATCACCAGAAAGTAATCCTCAGTACTGACATCCCCATGATTTATAATCCTAACGGAGCCCTGTCACAGCACAGCATCTCACGACAACTTCCTTGAAAACTGCAAGATCTATTTTGCTTCTGAAGCAGAATCAGGCCTAAATGTGTCTCACTAATTTTCTTCTTTGATAGAGAGCCCCCTGTAGCACAATCTGTGTAAATTAAAGTGTGCATGGTTTGCTAATCAATTCTCCTAAAGCCAATAAAATGTGTGTAAGATTTAGAAAGAAGTGTAGTGGCAATATCCATAAAATGCCAACCTTTAATTTTCTTTTTGGAATATTCATTCTTAGGGAGCCACTGTAATAAGTATGTATCTAGAAGAGCAACTTAATGCAGCATTAAGTCACTAAGTTCTAGAGTTGTGCATTTTAATGTATGACTGCTGTTAACTTATTGAAAGTGAATAGTGAAGTCACCCAGTCGTGTCTGACTCTTTGTGACCCCATGGACTGTAGCTCACCAGGCTCCTCGGTCCATGGGACTTTCCAGGCATGAATACTGGAGTGGGTTGCCATTTCCTTCTCCAGGGGATCTTCCCAACCCAGGGATTGAACCCAGGTCTCCCGCATTATAGACAGACGCTTTACCGTCTGAGCTACCAGGGAAGCCCAACTTATTGAAAGAGCCTTGGCAAACTGCTTAATCTTTTTGTTCCTTATGATCATTAGGAAAAATACAAATGGTGGACTTTTATTACAGAAATTTAGATACAGAACCACAGAACCTAAGAACTGGAATGAAAGGAATCCTAAGAATCCTCCAGGCCACTGCCCTCATTCTAAAGATTATGAAACTGAAGACTGGGTAAGACATACCTTTAATCACATAGTTATTGGTGACTAAAAACAAAATACAGTTCAGTCTTCCTTCTTCTAAGGCCAGTGGTTTCTCTGGTATAAGATTTAATTTTTTAATTAAAGATCATGACAGGCTTTATTTTTTAAAAATGAAAACTATTATGAAGAGCATGACTCCCATTCAATCCTCACGGCCATCAGCTAATAACTATCATTAGTATTATTATATACCTGATTTATATATGCATACACAGAAGCTCAGACTGCTGAGGGAGTGGGTTAAGATGACATTCCTGGCAAATGATGGCATTAGCTTTGATTTTCTAAATTTGAAATTCTATATTTATTTTATTGGACATTTTCCTCACCCTTGAATTTTAAACTTACCTGGTCATGGTAAGACCAAATTAACTATAAAATCTTCATTAATGAATATTAATGCTTTCAGAAGGAGGGGGTGGGGATGGATGGACTGGGAATTTGGGATTAGCAGATGCAAACTATTATATAGAGAATGGATAAACAACAAGGTCCTACTGTGTAGCACAGGAACCTACATCTGACATGCTATGATAAACCGTAATGGAAAAGAATACATAACAGAATACATATGTGTATAACCGAACCACTTTGCTGTACAACAAAAACACAATATTGTAAGTCAATTATACTTCAATAAAATAAATTTAAAATATTAATGCTTTTCCCCAAAATGCCTCCTGGTGAGCACGGGTGGTAGTACTTTTTCTATCTGGCCTTGCTTCCAGTTCCCCTCATCTTCTTCACCCAGCCTCTATTTTCTAATAAAACAGGATTCTGTAGAACCATAGAATTGTCTTACTAGTTTATCGCATAGGACAAGACTCATAATTTTCTTTGTAACCATGCAAGTATTATCAAAATACAGAATTCTTTGTCATGCTAATGAGAATTTTCTTCACCAGGTTAGTTCAGCTTGCAAAACATCTGGCGCAGCATGCCGAGAATACATGTGAGCTGAAAGGCGGGACACTAATTTTGCCTTGGGATCTTCTCTGCCAGGTAATTTCACGGCAGACACTGCCTTTAATATATGTATTAGATGATAGTCACATGAGTAATTTCTTTAATTAGATTGCCCCTTCTGCTTCTTTGACTTCAAAGATTAAATTAAACCCAAAAGTTGCAACTCATTGCTGGAGTAGTCATTAGCCTGCAGGTCATCTTTTAAAACAACCACAGCTTAGGGAAAATTTGTTGAAGAAATAGATTTGCTTCTGACTTGAATCACATGCTAGGGAAAGAGTGTGGCCATGTTTCTATAACAACTTACCTCCAGAGTGTGTTTCTGCATGTGTGTGTGTGTGTGTGTGTGTAAAAACTTTAATTGCTAAGGGATGAAATGAGAGTTACTGCCTAGTTCTCTACCAAAGCAACTATTTTCCTTTCCTTCTACACTTATCTGAACTCTATTTTTATCTATCCATACAATTCATCCATCTCTCAGTCACTGGGCACTTACTACATGCCAAATTGCTTAGTGTGTAGGGGATATAAAGAAAATAAACCATTGTTTATTCCCTCAAAAAAATTACTATCTAGTGCATGAACCCAATATTTGATCTGAGAACCATGAGAATAAAATGCCTCTAATGAAAGGTGGACTCTGTGCTGAGATGTGCTGGAGAAAACTCTTAGTTGGAAGAGACCTTGCAAGGTTTCATCAGGAAGTGACTTGAGAACTGCCCACTCTACAATATGCAGGACATGGCCTCCCAGAAAAGAGCCTGAAAGGCCCCCAAAATGGAAACAAGAGGAGAAGAAAAACACAGAAAGCTGGGTTCTGGCAGGCTGTGAAGTCCTCCGGGACAGAACCCCTGTGTGTCTTCGCATTATTACATCTTATGTGCACAATTCATAAAACGAAACTGATCAAACAAAACAAGAAATGAAAGAACCGTATTGGAAGAATGCTGATAGTTCAGTGGGTTCAGAAAATAAGATGTATAGAGACACACTGTAGAAATCAGTTTCCAAAAAAAAAAAAAATGTGGTGAATAGAATGTATTGCTATGGAATTTATGTCTCCACTTGAAAGCATCAGAGAGCTACTGAAAATTTCTTTAAATGACTGTGATACAATTTAAGTTCTCTAAAACTGCACCTCTTAATAAAAGCGATTAGGTAAGTGTGGTACAACAGTGTTAATAGTAATCAGATTCAATTCATTACATTAAAATTTAATTACATAAACTAAAACTCAATACATTAAAATTATATGAGGATGGAAGTGTTTACCACAAATTTCTTAAATGGATATAAATAGCATAAGACATCAAGAGACTAAGTTTCAAGGTGTTACTCTTATACCAACTCAACAGTTCTCTACAAATATTATTGAAAAATCCCAGGTGGACACATTTGCCTGTTTTCATAAGGAGAAAAATAGGTATAGAAAATCTGCAAGCTTTCCCAAGGTCATATATGGAAAATAGCATAGGACTAACAGTGAAAGACCTGAATTTAGTTCTGCTTCTACCATTAATTAACTTCTACCATTAATTTACCCCAAGACCTGGGACCTTTCTTCCCCTTTCTAAGCCCCAGACATGTCATCTGTAAAAGGAAGGGGCAGACTATCCCCCATGGCCTGCTTTAGCTCTGATGGTCTATGATTTTAACAAGGTAGCTGGGATGAGGACTGCAGAGATGGCCTCCAAGTGTCCACACAGTGCAGCAGGAGGCAGGGGTATACTCTAGTAATGAACCCCACAGCATCTTCTTAGGAAAAAATAATATATCCTCTTTTTTGTTCATCTAAAAATAAACAGATGAAGGTACAATATAAAAGATGAGGCAGGAAGCTACTGTATACAGAGGCTATAGTCTGAGAGTCTGTGTACCCCTAAAATTCATATATTGAAACCTAATGCCCAATGTGATGGTATTTGGAGATGGGGCCTTTGGGAGGTGATCATACAGACACCTCAGGGAGATTCCTCGCCCTTTCCTTCTGCCATGTGAGGTTAGAGCCAGAAGACACCATCTATGGCACCAACCACAAAGTGCTGGCGTCTTTAACTTGGCCTTCTTGGCCTCCAAAACTGTGAGGGATAAATTGCTTTATAAGCTCCCCAGTTATAAGTGACAATGTTTTTGTTACAGAAACTCAAATGGACTAACACAATTGAAAATATATTAGGCTTCAAATTTAGAAATTTGAGTAGCTATTCAAACAGATGGTTTCATTATACTCTAGTTGCTCTGCTACGTGCTAAGTAGCTTCAGTCATGTCCGACTCTTCGCAAGCCCATGGACTGTAGCCCACCAAGCTCCTCTGTCCATGTGATTCTCTAGGCAAGAAGACTGGAGCGGGTTGCCATTTCCTTCTCCAGGGGATCTTCCCAGCTCAGGGACTGAACCCACATCTCTTATGTCTCCTGCACTGGCAGGCAGGTTCTTCACCTGGGATGCCCATTACATTATGCCCTAGAGATGATGACCCTATTTCAGAGGATGGCAATTCAGGCAATTCAGTATATTTACTAATATTCTTTGTTAACTTCCCAAATTATTTCAGAATTATAGGTGATACAAAGCATAATACAAAAGTAAGATGGGAATATCCTAGAAACTATATTAAGAGATGGGGAAACAGTGCACACATTTACTTTCTCTTTAGCTGTGCTTGAGAGAGAGACACTTATGTAAAAAATATCAGAATCTGAAAGAACCAGATGTCTCAAGAGAAGAGTTTTTGACTTATCAAAATCCTGATTTTAAACTTTAACTCTTTAACTAAATAACTATGGAATCTTAGGTTAATTAACTGACATTGTCCTTAGCTTGGTACCCATCTTGGAAATGGGAATAAAAATACTTGCTAATATGATTGTTTTGAGGAATAAGTGAGAAAATAAAGCAGTTACTCAGCATGGTTCATGTCATATAGTAGGTGCTGAATAAATGGTAGCTATTTTTATAATGATGCAATTACCTGAGACTTTTCAGTAACATTTACAGACAGCGATGAGAGTAAGTGAGAGTAAGTATAACATTTTGGCACGATATATGTGCTAGTATCTAACATATTCTACATACTCAATAAACATAAAGACAGTATTTTAAATCAGCATAGGATTTTCAATCTATAATTTGCATTATCTGAATGGAAAAAAGAAACAAAATGTAGGGCAATCTGAAGTTAATTCTGTTCAATACAGTGAACATTTCCTTCCTTTGGGAAAGACACATGAATAAGCTATAGTGATTTCCATATCACTTCATTTAGTGTCCCAATAGTATGTGTTATGAGAGGAGATGTAAGCACCACCATTGAGAAAAAAAATTTTTTTTTCAAGAAGAGATACTGAGCAGCACTTAAACGCACTCACTGGAACAGTCTCGACAGACTATGATTGTAACTAAGACTCAGCAGCAGGGAGTAGAACCCTTCTGTGTTATTTCCAAGAAGCAGAGAGACTCACTGCAGCCACCTGCAGAGTAGCAGGTATGGGAAACGCAGCTTCCTTTTATGCCTGATACCATCTGAACAAATATCCCTGCTAATTCCTGTTTGTTTTGACCAGAATGCAGAGCCAAGGCACTCAGATAACCAGCAACCGACAACGTCTTAGAGCCTCAACTGTGATTTTCCAACAGAGAACAAAAGGATGTTAATAATGTAATAAGTTGGATCAGGTGGAAAATGCTTTCCTTATTCAAGCCCCTTGAGATCCTTCATAATGGCAACGTATCTTGAAAACTCTTAACAGGACTTACCCCTCTGCCTTTTTATGAAGGTCATGGGTACTTCTGGTTTTCTTATAGCAAAGACAGCTTCTTGCCTTGCATTTCATGCATATTTGTCTTATTCATGTCTTAGCTCCCCTGCTAGGCTATTTCTCAGAAGGCAGGGAATCTAACTTTCTCACTTAGAAGCAGGTGTTTTAACTTCCTTCCAAATACATGTTGGAAGAAAGGAAGCAGTGGAGGAAGGACAGATGACAGAGAGGAAAAAAAAGTTTACATGTAGGCAAATAAAATGAATTTCTACTACTCTCATAATGATGTTGATTTTTACACTTCTAAGTTGCCAAACAAATAATCCACAGAGAGCTCTCCTTTAAAACTGTAAAATATTCAGAATATGAGGAATAAAAAAGAAAAAAAAAACACTACTTGAGATGTTATCAACACCTGATATGAGTCTTGTCTTTTGTTCTCATAATTTAGCAATGCCTCAGGAGACAGTGGAGGAAATTTCAAATCTGGATTTACCCCATACTTCCCCAACCTGGTAATGATGTCAGAGTTTCCAAACAGTAGAACAAGAGTGAAAAAAACCCTATTATCCAATACCTGTGGATTTTACAGACTCATAAGCAGAATAAGAGAGGATTTCAGGAAATCAATTATTGTGGCACCTTAACTTCAGATGGAAAATCTGAGACTGTGCCCTTAAATGTTTCATAAACTTTGAAACCTCCATGACTCTGCAGACAGTAGCCCTTCTGCCTGGAATTACCTCTCCTCTGTTTGCCCCAGCTCAGATGTCACCTCCCCGCTCGACACCTTCCCTGATTCTCTCAGTTTGTTAATCCTCCTTTAAGCCTCCTGGATCACTTTTATATACTATCATGAATGCACTGGTATATGCTGGCTTTCCCAACTAGATCATAAGTTCCTTTTTGGCAGGAACTATATTTATCTTACCCACCACCAAACTCCTAACACAATGCCTTTAAAAATACTTCGCAATTGATACTGAATTGAAATATCCAAGTTTACAAAAAGAGATTGGGGAAGAGGCTGGCATCAGGCTCATAACTTCCTGGAACCCACAACACCTGACTCTTACCAATAAAACCCTCACAGACTAATCATTTTAAATCATAAAACACAGTGGAACCTGCTTAAAGAGAAGCTTGTGAAGGATAACTGAATACTGATTATATTGTCAGGAGAGCAGGAAAGAAGCTGGTTTTCTACGGTACAGCATCTTAGAAAGAGAAATGGATTGAAAGAAACAATGCATCCTTTCTTTCCTCCTCCTCTTCCTTCATGTGCTCCTCTTCTGTTTCTTTTGGATAAAAATGAGATACTAATAGCTATATCTTATATCCCCTCAACTCCTATATTGATTACTCCTTCTCCAAAACTGTGTGCTTGCACTTTACCTCAAAGGCAAGATGTACTTCAAAGAGAGATATCATGAAAATAAAGGGGAAGAAAGGTGGTCACATGTTGATTCTTGCTGGTTTAAATTACAATCTTCATTACTTTTGATGTGAGTTGGCCTATGCTTTGGTGTTTGTTGATCTTAACACATGAGTTAAGGTAAATAAGAGTATTTATAGATTTGAGAGGATATCTGTTCATGCCATTCTGAAAAAGAAAAACAAAAGTGTTGCCGTAAAATACTATCAAGGATAAAAATTAGGTATAGATATAAAAAACAAACATGATTACTGAAGAGGAAAGGGCAGGGGAAGGGTAAAAAGGGAGTTTGGAATTAGCAGATACAAACTGCTATATACAAAATGGATAAATGACAAGGATCTACTTATAGCACAGAGAACTATATTCCACATCTTATAATAATCTATAATGGAAAAGAATCATAAAAAATACATGTACAAGTACAACACCAACTGAATCCGGTGTTTTGCTTACACCTGTAACTAACACAATATTTTAAATCAACTATACTGGTGTTCTTTGGAAGGAATGATGCTAAAGCTGAAACTCCAGTACTTTGGCCACCTCATGCGAAGAGTTGACTCATTGGAAAAGACTCTGATGCTGGGAGGGATTGGGGGCAGGAGGAGAAGGGGACAATAGAGGATGAGATGGCTGGATGGCATCACTGACTCAATGGACGTGAGTCTGAGTGAACTCCGGGAGTTGGTGATGGACAGGGAGGCCTGGCGTGCTGCAATTCACGGGGTCACAAAGAGTCGGACACGACTGAGCGACTGAACTGAACTAACTGATACTTCAATTTGGAGAAGGCAATGGCAACCCACTCTAGAACTCTTGCCTGGGAAATCCCATGGACGGAGGAGCCTGGAGGCTGCAGTCAATGGGGTCCCAAAGAGTCAGACACGACTGAGGGACTTCACTTTCACTTTTCACTTTCATGCACTGGAGAAGGAAATGGCAACCGACTCCAGTGCTCTTGCCTGGAGAATCCCAAGGACAGGGGAGCCTGGTGGGCTGCCGTCTATGGGGTCGCAGAGTTGGACACAACTGAAGTGACTTAGCAGCAGCAGCACCAGCAGCATACTTCAATTTTTTTTAAAGGAAAATATTAGATAAAAGGCATTTAAGATATTCTTTGCAACAAGTAAACAAACAAATCAATGTATCTAGGATATTCCAGATGCTGCCTTCACAGTCATACACAATGGGTTTTCTATGGTGATGAAATTATCACCTCAGATGCCACCATTTTTGTTCAGTTCAGTTCAGTTCAGTTCAGTCGCTCAGTGGTGTCCGACTCTTTGCGACCCCATGAATCGCAGCACGCCAGGCCTCCCTGTCCATCACCAACTCCCAAACTCCACCCAAACCCATGTCCATTGAGTCGGTGATGCCATCCAGCCATCTCACCCTCTGTCTTCCCCTTCTCCTCCTGCCCTCAATCTTTCCCAGCATCAGGGTCTTTTCCAATGAGTCAGCTCTTCGCATCAGGTGGCCAAAGTCTTGGAGTTTCAGCTTCAACATCAGTCCTTCCAATGAACAGCCAGGACTGATTTCCTTTAGGATGGACTGGTTGGATCTCCTTGCAGTCCAAGGGACTCTCAAGAGTCTTCTCCAACACTGTCTCAGATGCCACCATTTTTGTTAAACCTTAACAATTTTAAGATAAGCGCTTTGGGGGAGGTATTATAATTACTTTAAAAATCAGGCCTTCCTTTGCCCACCCGTGTTCATAGCAGCGCTACTCACTATAGACAAAAGATGGAAGCAGCCCAAATGTTCGTGGACGAGTGGATAAACAATATGTGGTACATACATACAGTGGAATTTTATTCAGCATTAAAAGCAAAAGAAATCCTGACACATGGCACAACATGGATGAACTCTGAAGACATTATAGCAAGAGAAATAAGTAGGTCACAAAAAAGATTAAAATGACATGACTCCTCTGATATGAGGTACCTAGAGGTATTAAATTCACAGAAAGTAGGACGGTGGTTTGTAGAAGCTGGGAGAAAGCGGGAAAGGAATTGTTGCTAAGTGGGTGTAGTTTCCATTTTGCAAGTTGAAAAAATTCTAGAGTTCCATTGCTCAACAATGTGAAAGTAGTTACTACTACTGAATTGAACAATTAAATGGTAAAGCAGGTAAATGTTACATTATGCATTTTTTAATCACAAATGACAATTTAAACAAACATAATTGGACCGTCTTTGAAACAAAATGCCTGAATCAGTTTTAACCACCGCCCCCCCCAACACACAGCATTTAGTTTTTGACTGCTACTCTTTAAACAGTTACTGTACAATGTACAAATATTTCTCCAAATAATAGAGAAGTAGGCTAGAAAGTGCTCAATTCATTAATTTAGCTCCTGTGATGTGTAATGTAATGTATTTGGCACTGAATAAAAGGAGGAAATAAGGAAAGCATTTCAGTAATTACTATTTTTTAATAGAAAACATTATCAGGAGGGCAGTCCTAGATAAGTCCTAGCACAAGTAAGGAAAAATAAGATTCATATTGATACAGAACCCAGAAACTCCTTTGATACTATAACCAGTATATTGGATGCATACTTGTTACCTGAATATCTGAAAACCAGAGTTTTTCAACAGTTGAGTCTGTGCACAATATTAACCATTTCTAAATTCCACTGAACATTTGCTTTTTCAAGAGATATCTGAAGTTGCCTGTCAGCCCCAAGCTACGATGGAGTCAAACCACTTCCCCCAAACACCATACATTTCATTTTAAAGAAAAGAAATCTTGTAAGCAAAGGACTAAAGTGATGGCATGAGTTATCTTGAGAACTCCAACACAAATGGGTTCCAAATGGAGAAATAATCTGGATCACTCTAACAAAGGCAAACACTGCTTTTACCACCCGTGATGAACCGCAGAGGTAAACTCTCTACGTACACAGGAGCTGGGGTCTAAATAGAGAAACCTTGGTAGTACCTGCAAGCAGTAAGAAGTAGATGAAACCTTTCGATTTAAAGTTTGTATCAGTTTCATTTTCTCAGAAGTCAAAATAGAAAGGAGCTGATCAGATAGATCTTAGCTAATGGAGTGAAGCAAAATATCTTGGTTCCCTGAAAGTAAAGCTGTATTAAAAGAAAAAAAGCATGAAAGAGAATTTTAAAAGTATAGATCACTTTATTCTTGTATTTCTATTGCAAATGTATCTAGAAAACTAATAAAACCAAGAGGCTGTTTTTACCACCCTTATTCCACTTCCTGTAATCAAAAGTGACAGGAAAAAGTGACAAATTGGTTCAAAATACAAAAGCTGCTGAAAGGAAAACAATTCTGATAAAATCACAGAATCCTGAGGTTGGAAGGGCATGTCATCCAACTCCTCATCAAATGACAAACCTTTCTTGAAAATCTCCACTGACGGACTGTCACAGCCTCCTGAGACCTCTCCTGCATCTTAGGTCAGTTATGACTATAAAAATGTCCTTCTAATATTAAAAGAAAACACATTTCCCCTGGCCTCAGTTCCACCATTTGGGTGCACTGGGAATTAGTCTAGCACCTCTTCCTTGGGGCAGCCTTTCAGATTTTTGCAGAGAGCCACGTTGTCATCTTTTTGTTTCTTTCTCTGTTAACAAAATACCCTTAGTTCCCTCCGTCAGTCCTCATAAAATCAGTATGTCCTCTCCCACCTGAATGCACCTGGTTTTCAATAGCTTTCTGAATTTAACACCTCTGTCATCTCTAAATAAGACACAGCACAGAGTTTGGGTGAATTTTAACTCTACCCATTAAAAAATGACTTAAAATTTTTTGACTTCATAAAGGTTGTAAATCACTTATTTGTGCATTTCAACATTTATTACTAGAAAATGTAACAATCTTTTATATTATTTAGAAATGCTGACAAAACATTAAACTCATCATGTCAATTTGTCCCCTCAACTAGCATGTTGCAGCATTAACCTCCACCTGGCAATTAAACAGGAACGTTGGGCCTTCTCTTTGACTATAACCTCTCCATCACACACCCCCAACCACACTGCATGCACCCACCCACACGCACACACACACACACACCTACACACTTTGCTTGATATTATCCCCCCGATGTCCCTTGTTGCTGCCTTTCTGTTCCCATGGCTACATCCTCATCCAGGCTTCCGTCAATACTCACATGGGCAGTTTCTACAGACCAGGTCTGCCAGGTCAGTGCTAATGGCCTTTCACCCTCAGTTCCCATTCTTTAAGGGGCTTATCTCAACAATCAACATGCAGTGTTTACTGAACATTCAGTGCTCCCTGCTTTCCACTTAGGGCTGGTATGAAATAATGGATGAATGGTTTTAACCTATAAACCACTAAGTTATCTTCTGCCCACCATACTCTGTTTAGGTAAGCCCCATAATCCTCTCCTTGTCAGACAGCATCCTCCTTCCATGTACAACCTCCCTTCTTTAGTCCCCTTCACCTGGATGGCCTCTCCTACTTTTCTGTCCATTCAGATCACACTGCCCACTTCTTCCAAAACCCATCCACATGAAACATTTCCCAATACCTCCACAAATGAAATATATATATATATATAAAACCATATGCTGTAATGTATCTCCTGTCAAAACAAAACAAAATAAAACACAGCCAATTCTGGGTTTTGTTTGCCTGCTTCTTTTATTTTCCTCATATGTTAACACAGTCTCTAATTTACAGTAATATCAATGCTACCATCATTCGTGTTCTTCAAAGGAAATGGAGTTTTACTTGTTTGTTCATTTTACTAGGAAAGACACTGAGAAGGAAAGAAGTGATTTTACGCTTTACTTCTTTAAGAAATAATTTGAGTTTGGAAATTTAAGAAACTGTGTGTGGAAATGTTGTGAGGGAGGGGCTCCCAAAGTGAAAGCTGCTTAACTGATCATCACTGTAATTACTGTAAGGCACCCTCTGAATTTCAAGTAATTAAATGGATCAGGGCTGCATATGAAACAAGCTTGTAGTGCAGTGAAAATGACTCAACATCTAGAGATACCTCCATAATGCTGTCAAACTAAATAGCAAGCACTGCCCCCTGTCATAACCTCCACTTTCTTTAAAGGGTCTCGAGCTCTAAAAAAAAAAAAAAAAAAAAGGCTCAGCTTAAATTCAACCTCACCCAGGTAACCCCCCAAATCCCCAAGTCAAGGATAATCCTTATTTTCTTGTGCTTCTGTGGTACTGTGAATAGCCAATATATGGTAGCCTATAAAACTTGAACTGAAGTAACATCGTATACATAGAAAAGGTTTTAATTTTAATCTATTGATAAATACTAGAATTAAAAAATCAGTTTAGCAAGGTTGCTGATTACAAGGTGATTAAAATAAAATGCAATTGCATTTTACTGGCAACAAACAATCGGAAACAATACCGTTTATGTTCTTGTCATTCAGTCCGACCCTTTGTGAGCCCATGGACTGCAGCATGCCAGGCTTCCCTTCACTATCTCCCGGAGTTTGCTCAAACTCATGTCTATTGAAATGGGGATGCCATCCAACCATCTCATCCTCTGTCACCCCCTTCTCCTCCTGCCCTCAATCTTGCCCAATATCAAGGTCTTTTCCAAAATCATCACATACTCATGAAAAAAAAATTTAAGAAAAAAAGACCCCTGCATAGAAAACTACAAAGTATTACTGAGAGCAATTATAGGTCTAAATAAATGGACAAAGCATGTTCATGATTTGGAAATCTCAACACTGAAAATATGTTGATGTATAGACAAAAAAAAAAAATCAAAATCAAAATCCTAGAAGAAATGTGTGGCAAGAGTAACTTACTAAGGGGATATATAAGTGAAAAGGACCAAGAATTGATAAGAAAATCTTAAAGAAGATGGAAAGTTGAGTGACTTTATACTACAAAATAAAAACATCTATTTTAAAGGGACAGTGATTAAAACAATGAAGGATTGGTACAAAGACAGACAACTAGACAAGGTGGACAGAATACAGTCCAAATACATCCTCAAATACATGAGGCTACCTGATCTGATTTATGACAATGGTGCCATTGAAAATACAGAGGAGGAAGGAAAGGTATTTTTAATAAATTGATCTAGGTCATTTGAATATCCATGTTGGAAACAAATGTATCTTAATCCTTACCTTACATCACATCCAAAAATCAATCCCAAAGAAATTTTAATTTGAATGGCAAAACAGTAAAACTCTAGTACATAATAATTTTTAGGCAGATGTCCTCATGACCTTTGGTTAGGTAAAGACTTTGTAAACAGGACACAAAAAACACTGATATTACCAAAAATTTGCCAAACGTACTTTTTAAATTTTATGATTCTGGAGTTCTAACAAGTTCCCAGGTGATTCTAAAGTTGCTGGTGTGGGGCCCACACCTGGAGAGCCGCCGTTGGAAGGGATGATTATGAAATGAGCTGATTAGAAAGGGATGAAGCTCCAACGTTTAAAAAGCTCCCCAGGCGTACTAATGTGCAGCAGGAGAGCGGAGCCACTGGATTGGATTAGATGGTGTTACTTGTCCAAAATAACTGCACATAGTAAGAAATACTTTTAAGCTTACGTCTATTTCTGAGCATCGTGCCTGATTAACACTTTGTTTCCCTGTCAGTTCAAACTTGTAGACAAAGCTATGCTTAGGATGACATTTTCCAAAGACCAGAATGCAGCCCATGTTTTTTGATTGTTGCATACATACTAGGCGTTGTGTCTCCCAACACTGTACTGGGTGCCGGAGAACACAAAGATGGGGACTCATCCCAAACTGATCGGTGCTAAAGGACAAAAAGATTATTTAATAACCTATTCATTGAAAAAAAAATATGCTTTGAGTGTTCCTTTTTGCTGTCCAAGGAGCTCAGACTTTTCTCTTTAAAAATGAGAAGCTATAGAGGTTTTTAAGGATAAAAGTGATGTACTCTGAATTGCATCTTTGTTGTGTGCATCTTAAATTCATTAGAAGGTCCTTGGATAAAGAGATGCTGGGAGAAATGACCATAATTAAGTAGCAGAAGGGAGGGGAGGAGGATGAACTCTGTGGAAAAAAAGGAGGAGGAAACAGGAGTCATTAAGGAGGCTAGTGACTCGAGAAAGAGGCTTACAGCTACAAAGATTTTAGTAAACACTGACAATTCCAATTTCAAGATCATCAGGAAAATAGAAATACTATTTAATTAAAAGAGAAAGATGCTACTTGTATAAAGACCTAGTTGGGTAGCAGCATTACCCTTTAGCCAGAAGTTTTAAGGAAAAGCCAGTGGAATTTATGAGTCAAGAGAGTATTTGCTAGTAACCCCAATTCCAAATTTACTTATTTCTTCCCTCTCCCATAATTTGGAAACACCACTGAACAACCACTCTACTTAAAATCTCCCGCTCCTTCAGCTTCAGGCACTGCTTCCTACTCTTTGCCTCTCCCTTATTCATTTCCTGTCTTTCTTTCTCCTGTCCTTGAATAAGTGTATTCTCTAAATTCTATTTTTCTTTGGCTCCCATATCACTTCAATTGACTAAAGAGACTTTTCTATAGGGAAAAATCTAGCCTTTTTCTCTCCTACAACTATCCTGAGATTAAGCCTCTCATTTCCAATGGCCTTCTGGCCTATTCCTTAGGCAACTCAAACTGGAGGACTCTATTTTATTCATGTTTACCCATTGATGAGATCCTACCATTCTTTAAAAAAAAAAAAAAATCTCACATGTACTATGAAAGCATCTCTGATTCTTGCTAGATGTGATTCTCAACCTCATACTTTCCTCATTCATCTAACAGTATAATGAATGAGGGTCCAAGACCTTCTAATTTCACCTCTGTTCCAGATGTTAAATTCAGTGAGGACAAAAAAAATATGCCTTGTTCATCTGCATATGTACAACCTAAGGCTTGCACTTATCATTTGTTAAATTGATTTGGGAGCATAAAACTGCTACAAAGGGTTTCTTTTAAGGCTTCCTGAAAACTTACAGCCAATTTAGAAGAAGCCAGGAAAAACAGAACAGATTTGGTTCTTTTTATCAGTCAAGAGACAGAACCAGAGGACTCCTAGGCTTTTATTTCCTGATGCCAATCAAATTAGATCACTAGTTAACAAGTCTCCCTCAGCTCCAGCCTCAGAAGGCTAAAAACCAGAGTAAAGTACCCAGAGAAGAGACAGGTTTGCTGCTGTAATCAGGCAGATATCACTAAGAAGGGAAACATTCATGTTAAAAACAGACAATTTACCAGAATTTCAGCAAAAGAAGCTTACGCTTGACCAATACATCATCACAGTGACATTTGCAGTGTTACCAAGAAAATCAGTCTGCAGGGCTGTAACATTTATTTCAGAGCTCCTTGGGCCAGCAGCCCTCTCTGGCTTTATAAATCTTTGTAGTTTCAGAGAAATGGAGGTTGACCTGGGAGAAGCACCTCCCTAGGGCTGAATCTAAAACAAGAGAGTCACAAAGCATGGGCAACCCTCAGCCCTGCAACACTAGGTATGTGGGTCCAGTCACAATTGGATTGTCCTTTGCAGTGGATCCTTGAGAATCATCCAAGACACAGCACAACCAACATGGGATTGTCTGACTTTATCACATTCTTATGGATATTTATAAATGGCAATTAGATTCAGACTTTAGGCCTAGAACACAAGTGAGAATGTAAAAATTGCCTCAAAGTTTTTTACTGAAATAATTTTACTACAACAGCCCCTTCTGATCTAACCTTTATTCTTTCCTGTTAACACAGATTCTGCCACTATCAATATTCTCTATCTAGATTTTAGAGCCTCCACGGTTGATCCAGACCAGTATTTCTTTATGTCCTACACAAGGCAGAGCTCTTTTACCCATTCTCAGCAAAGCTAAAAAGAACTTCAGACTTTTTTCAGTAGAATGCAGCTTCCAAAGAAGATTGCTTTTAAGGCACACTTTAATCTCCCCTTCCTGGAATCATAATACTCCCACTTTTCTTAGATTGTTCAATCAATAAATATTTAGAAATTTCCTTCCATGTGCTGGGCATTGTGTTGTGCTTGAGAATACAACGGTGAGCAAAACCAGACCTGATTCAAGTATCAGTTGAGCTGAGAATCCAGCAATGGGAGAGACAGACACAAATTAAAGGTAAAATTGCATCTGTGAATAAAGAGAGCTGCATGGTTGTGTGAGAGTATACTACAAGGAAAGGGGAGCCAGGGTGGTCTTTACTGGAGAAGGAAAAGTTTAGCTCAAGTCCAAGGGCTCAGAACGGAACACTTTTTCAGGTCGGGGGAAGCGGGGGGTGGAGAGTATATAGAAAGATTCTATGGTGTGAGAGCATGAAGAATTAGATAATTTTTTAAAAGGACTGGAAAAAGTTGTCTTTATAGACCTTTGGGAGAAAAATACCTTTGTTAAATAAGAAATCTTTTGAAAGATTTTAAGGAGTTGGTGAGGTGAAATGCATTTTGAAAGGTCACTCTGACTGCAGTCTGGGAAAATATCAACTAGAGGGGGCACTGAGTCCCATGGCACACTGGTTGGGAGGATTTTGCGTTAGTCTATGTGAAAGAAACAAGATGAATGTGGTGGCAGTGGAGGAATTCATGATTAGTCAGATGGAGTATGGGGTAGGAACAACAGGAATGAGTCAAGAGTGATCTCTAAGTTGCTGGAATAATAGGAGAGTCTGAGTCCCATTCACTGAGCATGACACTGCCAGCAGGCACACTGCAAGGAGCAAGATCATGAGACTGAATTCTGATGTGCTGCGCTTCAAAATTTTCCTTCACTGACACTCTTCTTTATCCTAGTTTTTAAATATCTCTTAAATTAAAAAGAAAAAGGGAATTTCTCATAAATTAGAAGGCAAAAATATATAGGCGGCATCTCTCTAAATCTTGTTTTGCAGATGGTAAAAGGATTTCAAACATCTGCTACATTTGAAAATCCAAGTCTATTTACTCTTCTAATATATGTTAATCACTCAACAAATTGAAAATGAAACAAATGATGCCTTACTCACCAGACACACAATCTAACTCATCAGTCACTACGAGCATCCATTGTGAGGCTAAAAACATTTCTTCAGTCCATTAAATATTATACACTAATTTGATAATGACATTTGACTTAACAGTTTTACTTAAATTTTAATGTATGCAACGTCTCTCTCAAATTAAATGTGAGCTCACTGATGATAGGAGCCACAGCTCACATTTCTAAGTCATTGTAGAAAATGCTCTAGTATAAAATAGCTCAATCCATATACAATAAATACTATACATTTCCCAATCCTTGATACTGTTTTGAGCACCGGTAAGAGTAAAAAAAATGGTTCCAAATAGGAAAGGAGTACGTCAAGGCTGTATATTGTCACTCTGCTTATTTAACTTATATGCAGAGTACATCATAAGAAACCCTGGGCTGGATGAAGCACAAGCTGGAATCAAGATTGCAGGAAGAAATATCAATAACCTCAGATATGCAGATGACACCACCCTTATGGCAGAAAGTGAAGAGGAACTCAAAAGCCTCTTGATGAAAGTGAAAGAGGAGAGTGAAAAACTTGGCTTAAAACTCAACATTCAGAAAATGAAGATCATGGCATCTGGTCCCATCACTTCATGGGAAATAGATGGGGAAACAGTGGAAACAGTGTCAGACTTTATTCTTTTGGGCTCCAAAATCACTGTAGATGGTAACTGCAGCCATGAAATTTAAAGATGCTTGCTCCTTGGAAGAAAAGTTATGACCAACCTAGACAGCATATTAAAAAGCAGAGATATTACTTTGCCAACAAAGGTCCATCTGGTCAAAGCTATGGTTTTTCCAATAGTCATGTATGGATGTGAGAGTTGGACTATAAAGAAAGCTGAGTGCTGAAGAATTGATGCTTTTGAACTGTGGTGTTGGAGAAGACTCTTGAGAGTCCCTTGGACAGCAAGGAGATCCGACCAGTCCATCCTAAAGGAAATCAGTCCTGAATATTCATTGAGAATCCTGATGCTGAAGCTGGAACTCCAATACTTTACCCACCTGATGCAAAAAGCTGACTCATTGGAAAAGACCCTGATTCTGGGAAATACTGAAGGCAGGAGGAGAGGGAGATGACAGAAAATGAGATGGCTGGATGGCGTCACTGATTCAATGGACATGAGTTTGAGTAAACTCCAGGAGTTGGTGATGGACAGGGAGGCCTGGCATGCTGTAGTCCATGGGGTCACAAAGAGTCGGACACGATTGAGGAACTGAACTGAACTGAAGAGTAAAATGATATGTGGCAGAAAAAAATTGTATTTAGGGTGTGCGTGCTAAGTCACTTTAGTCATACCCAACTCTTTGCAACTCTATGGACTATAACCCACCAGGCTCCTCTATCCATCGGATTTCCCAGGCAGGAATTCTGGAGTGGGTTGCCATGCCCTGGAACCTGCATCTTTTTTGTCTCTTGCATTGCTAGGCGGGTTCTTTACCCCTAATGCCACCTGGACTTAAATTCTAATACCAGTATTACCCTTTAACTAGAAAAGTGGGCAAATTATTTTCACTTCCCTGGGCTTCAGTTGCCTCAATTACTAATCTCTGAAGACTCAGTTCAATGGGATCCTATACATTAAAGCATAAGCATTTATCACAGAAGTCAAAACAAAACAGCTTTCCATATCCTGCTTGATTAAATGTTGGCACAATAAAGGTGTGAATGAATGTATATCTGAATGAGTGAACCTAATGGAGGATGTAGTGAGCAGAAAGGATATTAATTAGGCATTCAGGAAACCAGTTAGGTAATCTAGATCCTAATCCCAGTTGGGCTTCCCTCATAGCTCAGTTGGTAAATCATCTGCCTGCAATGCAGGAGACCTGGGTTTAATTCTTGGGTCACGAAGATCCCCTGGACAAGGAAATGGCAGCCCACTCCAGTATTCTTGCCTGCAGAATCCCATGGACGGAGAAGCCTGACAGCTACAATCCACGGAATCCCAAGAGTTGGACAGGACTTAGCGACTAAACCACCACGACCAGCACCAATCCCACTTCAGCCACCGACTCACTTTGTTGGTCTCTTCTCTGTGCCTTGGCTTCCTCATCTATGAACCAGTGATGAAACCCACCTTATGAACCCAGTGATGCTGCACATTTTTTCTGAATCCCTATTGTCACAGCCCCAGAGGCAGGGAGTCACAGAGAGAAGCTCTGTACTCAGTGATAACCCTTCAAGAATGAAGAGAAGAACAATATAAGAGTATTGTTCATTCCTGGTGTAAAAAGCCCTCTTCAAGTGGGAAATGGCAGCACTTAGATTTACCCCTTAGATCCAGTCTGTATTGTCTTCTTCCTGTGCAAGGGACAGCGAGAGAAATTCTACTTTAGGCGACAAGACTGTGAAGTGAGTCCTCAGCAATTCTAACACCAGAACCAAAGGCTGGCCTCCCAAAGGCTGGCCTGGGCTTCTAGCTCAGCAACTCCAACCTCTACAGAATTCCTCTGTTTATAGTTCAAAGGTGCACACTTGTACCAGAATTGTACTCCTTGGTCTAATTAACTCAATATACCATTACTTTTCCTAGAGAAAGACAATTTAAAAACTACTTTTGCAGCCTACTCACCTTAATTGCATCAACTGTACATGTATTTTAGAAGCTTCATTTCTGCCTATCATACATCACACAAATCAAAGTTCCAGTATCACTGAATGGTGCCAAAACAATGGTACCAAAGTCATACTTCAAGGCAATTGAGATGAGCCCTAAGGAAAGAATCCATTATTATTATTATCAAAGAGAAACACAGAGCCATGCGCTTGTTACTAATGGGGCCTATCCAATAATTGCTTAATAGCTAAAAGGATGAGTTTTACTTGGAGAAACTGGATTTTACCTAAGATTTATTACAGAGAAATTCAGACATGTGCAATGATATTCATCCTCTTTGTAACTTGTGTAAACATTATAGTTACTCAGGAGAACCTCAAGTGAGGTTTTCATCACTCTGTGCAGTTCTCAAAATTAGCTCCTGAATGCAGATTTGAATCAACACTGGGATATGATAGAATGGAATGTTCTCTGTCTTACATAAAAATCTTCAAAAAATATAGATAACCCTGTATAAGATATACATTTTACAAAAACATACATGAAGTCTAGGAGAGTAGTAAGACAAAGGGCTGGAAAGGCTGATGGAGAACTTTGAATACTTAGCTTAGTAGTTAACTTTATCTTTCAGGCTGTTGATTTTGAAAAACAGATGTGGCATAATCAGCCTTCTGCTTTACAAAGTGCAGCTGAATAATCTGGCTTACTATTTCAAATAACATTTGTTTAGGACCTGAGTTCACAAGTTAGATCCATATTCTTTACAAACTTAGGGGAAAAAATTGTTTTTAAAAATTGTTTTCTATTTTTAAAAAAATGAGACGAACATTTCAGATCAGCAAAATCTATATTTTAGCACATATTTTGCTTTATCCTTTATTCTCATATTTAAGGCATGTATTTGCTTCATACAAGCTAAATTTGAAGGAAATTCCTTCTCATGGTCAAGTATGGCCCTGCGACGTGTGTGCAAGGTCCCACGGCCCAGGGGAATTCAGAGTGACACGTGGAGCAGGTGGCAATGAGAGGGTTCAAACAGAATAGCTGAGAAGCATGTGGACCAAGGTGCAGCACTGGCACAGTGCCAGGACCCCAGGCTCACCCAGGTCCTCAGACCTCTGCCCTCAGATTCAGGAGCCACAGATCACAGAGGTCCAGAAGTCTCTACAGTGCTTCATAAGGTAGTACGGTTTTACCGGATCATAGACATTTGGATGACTTTCAACAAGCTGATTGTGAGAAGGAAATAGGAAAATGACCATCGACCTGGCTACCATGGGCTCTTGAGCCAAGTCCCATATCTTGGACCAGCATGCCACGGCCCGTGTTCTCTCCAGGGCTGTCCAAGCTGACCTTGACAGCTGACCTTGGGAAAGGGGCAAGACAGACTTTTCTTTGAGCCTGGAATCACCACCTGCCCACTTTTCTCTCCTCTCACCTCCCAATATTTCCCATACAGTGTGTTTATTCTCTCAGACCTCATTTCATTTCTTTCTCGTTTTTTTTTTTTGTCTTTTTCTTTCGTCTTTTTCCCCCCTTGCCTTTGTGTGAGGTTGCTCTTCTGTTTTCTATTTAGCCAATTGATGCTAACATTGGAACAGGATATTGCGACCTCCAGCATTTAGACGAGACTGGAACAAGTGAACAAAGAGCACAGCATATTGTCATTCCTAATGTTCTAAGAATAATTCCCACAAGCCTGTTAGTAATGCTGACAGGATCTCCCAGGTTCTCTGCTTTTAGATACACCCTCCCCAGGCCAACTCAACCCGCACGGAGGCCAGAAATGGTGAGAGGGCGCCACCTCGTGGGCGCAATGGAAGACGCCTAACTCTAAGAACGAAACGGAGTTTCCCTTTGTCTCTCAAAACACGTATAAGTGAACTGGATTTTAAAACGCCTTGAAAACTTTCCAGTTACTGAAGCGAAGCTGGAAGTTATGAATTCTCTGTCCTAGGTATTCTCTGAGTAGCAGGAGAAATATCTATACCATGAATCTGTTCTTAGGTAAAATTCAAGGTGAAGGACAACCCTGGCTTCCCTTCTTTAATGAAAAGATTTGGAGCAGTCAGAAATTCAAAGAAAAAGGAGCGCTAATTATGCAGATTACATGCAAATAAAATGTACACAGTATCTGAGCAGGAAGTTCCACCCCCGCTTTAGAGTAGAGCGCTAATTACTGCTCTTCCACCGTGTCTTCCCCCAGGACATCTCTTCTTCCTTGGAACTAACCACCCATCTTACAAAATCCAGTTACTTTTCTGTATTTAATACCAGTGATCATCAAAGGTATGATTTCTGGACCACTTTTGTTGAAATTAACTATCATGTTTTCTTAAATTGCAGTTTCTTGGGCCCTGCTGCTGCTGCTGTTGCTGCTGCTGCTAAGTCGCTTCAGTCGTGTCCGACTCTGTGCGACCCCACGGACGGCAGCCCACCAGGCTCCCCCGTCCCTGGGATTCTCCAGGCAAGAATACTGGAGTGGATTGCCATTTCCTTCTTGGGCCCTACCTGACATCAATTAAATCAGAATTTCTGGGGCTGTAACAAAAGAATGGGCATTTGAGGGTAGCACCCATTCTGTGTACCACAACTAGAGACCCCAGTGCTCTCTGTGTCAGGTCCAGAAATTAAGCAATTTAGGAAGAGAACTTCCCTGGTTCTTGCATAATAGACGGATTCCAGTTTCTTAGAACACCTTGTCCAGGAAGCTTTCTCAATTTATTCCAGAAGATTCAAACAGATGCCTCTCGCTTGTGAGTCCTTCAGCTTAGTCAAAAGGAGTCATTTTATTCCATCTTTCTACTTCAGCTCATCAGTGAGCTGTCTCTTTGCTGAGATATCCTGGAAGGTGGGGGCTCTTATTCATCTCTTAATGGAACCCCAAGACACAACATGCAGCAGCATATTGCACATGGCAAAGTTTTAAGAGTTAATCCCAAACTCTGTTTGAAATTGCATTTGGGATCTTCTGGCTTCAAATAATTAGCCATCAAGAAGACCTGCAACACAGAAAACAGCCTTCCATCCATCTTAAAAGAAGTAGACCACTGCCCCGTGGAAAATATAGTCATTCCCCTCACCTCCACTCAGGGAGGGACCAAGACACACCAATCAAGCTGCAAGTGTTTTTCTCTTTGCAGCGTCCCAGGAATTCTGAGTGACAAAGGAACAGTCATCTGCTCCACAGCCCAGCAATTGTGTCATTAAACAGATTGGTCCGCAATGACAGAAGAGGCATTCTTTTGTGACAGGCAAGTGATATGATTTGTTTTGATTCCAGACACTGGCAGCATCTGTCTGGAATACGTGCATCTCATTTGATGCTGCAGGTTTATCAACAGACAACTGAGTCTACGCCCAGACATTGAATAGAAGTACAAACATTAAGTGACTACTCAAAAAGTCATAGTTTTGTCTTAACAGAAATGATTGGAAACTATGTGACTGCATGCAAAATGAAAAACACAAATTATTATTCTCTAGACAAAACTGCTTTCAGAATAGTTAAATCAATGTGCCTTGACTATTGGAACATAACCAGAGTTCCAGGTTAAACACCTGGAGTTCATTGAGCTCAACATGTCCATTTCTAATAGTGATACCTCAGAGAAAGTATGGAATTTAGCAAATGTTCATTGAGTACCAACTCATGCAATGAGACATTTGATGCTATAAAATCAAAGGAAGGAAGGCATGTAACCAATTGGGTAAATAGGGATGGTGTGATAGACTAAGTCATGTTTTATGTGGGCCTTAAAAGGATGCACAGCCTAAGAAGTTGAGGCGGAGGATATCGCACACATAGCAACCAACAGCAGGGATGTTCCTTCTTTAATGCCTCAGCCCTCTTTTCTCCATGAGGCATCCATCCGCCTGTAGAACCCATTGGACACCAGCTCAGATCACTGGCTTCCTCACCTTGAATGACCTTTCCCAGCCCCACCTAGCAATTCAGTTCCACATCACATATGGCTTCTGCAACCTTCACCTCAGACTCCAGCTCTGACTCTCAGTCTCCTATCCTTTCCCACATCACTCTTGAACAATCCCTCAGTCTCACTGAGATCCATAATCCATTGTTCTCACCACCATCCACCATCAAATGCCCTACCCCTTCACAACCGGCAAACGTATACTCATCTTAGTGGTCTTCATTTAAACAAAACAGCTTTTCTAGCAACAATCCTGTCTCCTGAGACTAGATGTGGTTTTCTTATTACATATACCTTTATAGTACCTTGGATTTCTTCCTCCAACTTAATCTTTAGAACGACTACTTATGTTTTGTCTTCCCTGCTAAAAGTAAGGAAATCTAAGACAGAGATCATTGCCCTTCTTATATGTTGCTATATACCTAGAGCACTTGGCAAATAACTGATGCTTACAAACCACCTGTTGAACCGAAAAATAAAATTGTAAAGCCCAAAGTGGCGAGGCATTGAGAAGCCTGGGGTTGTCAGGAAATCTCAGGCTAAAAGGACAGGTTGGAGCAATTTTCCCGAGTTCTTGGGCACTCAGATAATTGGGTTGTTTATTGTCTAAGTAATGGAAACATAATCGGGTATTTACAGATGATGAAGCCCTCCAGATATTCATTTTTCTCCATAACTAATACAGCTGATTATAAAAAGCATTTTATTGCAGGAAATTGTTTCAATGTAGTGAGGTAGAGAGAAGAAAAACAAACCATTTCTACAGTTCTACTATTTAATGAGTTTTTTCCCCTACCAATTTTTCAGACATTTGTTTTACACACTGGGGATAATATAGTGCAGCCAAGCTTGGACTCTAATTTGTTTCCACTTGGCATTGTAAACTAAGCATTTTTTCTTATCATTTAAAAACTTTTAGTAAGCTTCATTAAATAGCTATCCAACATTCAATCATATCACTATATTACTTTTCCTTATTATTTTCCTATTTTTAAAACTTAGGTTTTTAACCATTTTAATGTTTTATTGAAATATCATGTGGACAAGTACATAAATATTCATGGTTCAGTTCAGTAAAATTTACAAATATCTACTCCCACCTAGAGGGCTTCCCAGGTGGCTCAGTGGTAAAGAATCTGCCAGTCAGGCAGAAGACATGGTTTTGATCACTGACCCGAGAAGATCCCCTGGAGAAGGAAATGACAACCCATTCCAGTATTTCTGTCTGGAGAACCCTGTGGACAGAGGGGCCTGGTGGGCTACAGTCCATGGGGTCACAAAGAGTCACAGAGGACTGAGCTGACTGAATCACCAGCACCATCCCCACATAACTACAATTCAGATCAAGCTCTTAAATATTAACAGTACCCAAAAACCTCACACAGCCTTTCCCAAAAGTGTAACTCTGACTTATAGCACCATAAATTAATTTTACCCATTTGTGAACTTTGTTTTGGCATTTATAATCTTTGATATGGTATTGCTTTTGCTCAATATTATGTCTGAAAGAGTCATCCATGCTACTGTGTGTAGCAGGGCTTTATTCATTTTCACTTCTTTAACATATTTCACTTTATGTATCCGTTCCACCCTTATGGCAGAAAGTGAAGAGGAACTAAAAACCTCTTGATGAAAGTGAAAGTGGAGAGTGAAAAAGTTGGCTTAAAGCTCAACATTCAGCAAACAAAGATCATAGCATCTGGTCCCATCACTTCATGGCAAATAGATGGGGAAACAGTGGAAACAGTGTCAGACTTTATTTTGGGGGGCTCCAAAATCACTGCATATGGTGACTGCAGCCATGAAATTAAAAGACGCTTACTCCTTGGAAGAAAAGTTATGACCAACCTAGATAGCATATTCAAAATCAGAGATATTACTTTGCCAACAAAGGTCCATCTAGTCAAGGCTATGGTTTTTCCAGTGGTCATGTATGGATATGAGAGTTGGACTGTGAAGAAAGCTGAGCGCCGAAGAATTGATGCTTTTGAACTGTGGTGCTGGAGAAGACTCTTGAGAGTCCCTTGGACTGCAAAGAGATCCAACCAGTCCATTCTAAAGGAGATCAGCCCTGGGATTTCTTTGGAAGGAATGATGCTAAAGCTGAAACTCCAGTACTTTGGCCACCTTATGCAAGAGTTGACTCATTGGAAAAGACTCTGATGCTGGGAGGGATGGGGGGCAGGAGGAGAAGGGGATGACAGAGGATGAGATGGCTGGATGGCATCACTGACTCGATGGACGTTGAGTCTGAGTGAACTCCAGGAGTTGGTGATGGACAGGGAGGCCTGGAGTGCTGCGATTCATGGGGTCACAAAGAGTCGGACACGACTGAGCGACTGATCTGAACTGAACTCATCCATTCCACTGTTAATGGACACATGATTTTTTCCCAAGTAGAAGCTATTAAATATTACAAATAGATTCCTATTATTAACTATATTTTAATCTAGTCATAGATTAAAATCTATGACATAATCGAGTCATAGATTAAAATCTATGACATAATCAAGTCATAGATTAAAATCTATGGCAAGGAGATCAAATCAGTCAGTCCTAAAGGAAATCAACTCTGAATATTCATTGGAAGGACTGATGCTGAAGTTGAAGCTCCAGTCCTTTGGACACCTGATGTGAAGTGTCAACTCACTGGAAAAGACCCTGATGCTGGGAAAGACTGAAGGCAGGAGGAGAAGGGGGTGGCAGAGGATGAGATGGTTAGATAGCATCACCAACTCAATGGACATGAATTTGAACAAACCCTTGGAGATAGTGAACGACAGCTGAGTCTGTGATGCTACAGTCTGTGGATTGCAAAGAGTTGGACACGACTTAGTGACTGAACAACAAAATATTTGGCATAAAACACACCTCAAATGGTTGCAGCAACCTACTAACACTGAGGAAGATGGGCTGTTCTTTCCTGAACATGCCTCATGCAATTATTCTGTACTCTATGAATAAATCACTTTATTTTTTTTAATTTAATTTTTTTTTAACACAGAAAACATTTTATATTGGGGTATAGCTCATTAAAAATGTTGTGATTTTAAAAAAAAGTGTGCTAGTTTCAGGTTAACACCAAAGGACTCAGCCATACATATAATGTATCCGTTCTCCCCTAAACCCCCTCCCATCCAGGCTGGCACATAACACAAATCACTTTCTGATGTGAAAACTAGACGACCAACTCCAAATCACTTTCTGCTTACCTGCTCTGTACTTCTAGCACCAAGTGCATGACTACCGAGAGGCAACCAAATATACAGGATGAACTCACCCAAAAAACAGAGATGAAGCACCAAACCAGCATAGTAACTGGCATACAGACGTTAAAAGTCCAAAGTAAATACACATTTTATCCAAGTTACAGCACTGTGATAACTATCCTGGCCTGAAGAGAGACTGTGTTCTAAGTCAGATGCATAGATTTTGGAATAAGAAAAACCAAGATGTGAATTCCGGTTCAACTCCTCCTATTTGTATGGTAGTGGTAAATTACCTTATCTCATGTCCTCATTTTTAAAATGGAGTTATACTAATATTAGCAATACTAAATGCATTTATCATGCCTGCCATATAATTAGATTTCAATAAATATTATTTTTATACTAATAGCCACCAACATGCAGTGCATTTTAGCCTAGGAAGCCCAAATAAATTTAATTTCAGGTGCAATATTAATCAAACAGAATCCTGAAATAAATTTCTTAAAAAAGCAGAATGCTGCAGATTTCCAGGTTGTAATCTATCCAAATCTACTTTGACACTGCAAACTATATCAGTATCAGGTTTAACCACATCAAATCATAATAAAAGTAACAGTGAATTTTTGTATTCTGCTTGAGATATTACAAAGTGCTTTTAAATTCAAAATTAATTTAATCACATTTATACCTTTGGGGATAGGTCCTCCTCTGTTCCAGTTAACAACTGACTGTATCTTGATTTAAATCCATTCTTCATTATTTGCTCTGTAATGAACTTGCTCCTTGGAAGAAAAGTTATGACCAACCTAGACAGAATAATGAAAACTACTTTGCCAAAAAAGGTCCATCTAGTCAAGGCTATGGTTGTTCCAGTGGTCATGTATGGATGTGAGGGTTGGACTATAAAGAAGGCTGAACGCTGAAGAATGGATGCTTTTGAACTGTGCTGTTGGAGAAGACTCTTGAGAGTCCCTTGGACTGCAAGGAGATCCAACTAGTCCATCCTAAAGGAGATCAGCCCCGGGCATTCATTGGAAGGACTGATGCTAAAGCTGAAACTCCAGTACTTTGGCCACCTGATGCGAAGAACTGACTCATTTGAAAAGACCCTGATGCTGGGAATGAATGAAGGCGGGAGGAGAAGGGACAACAGAGGATGAGACAGTCGGATGGCATCACCAACTCAATGGACATGAGTTTGAGTGAACTCCAGGAGATGGTGATGGACAGGAAAGCCTGGCGTACTGCAGTCCATGGGGTCACAAAGAGTCAGACACGACTGAGCAACTGAACTGAACTGGACTTGAACTTTTTCTCCCTTTTACAGCAACCACAATATTAAGCTTTGTCAGTAGAGGGCGCTGGAGAAGGGCATCTTCCTTCTGGCTTCCAGTGTATTGTTGGATTGACATTCTTATTCTTACTGCACAGAAGTCAGCAGCTATTATGTGAGGAAAATCTAGTGGTTCTCTGCCCAACCTTGTGCCCTGAACATGCATTCCCCTAGGTGAGCTTGTGGCACTGGCCTGAGCCCAGTGACCACCTTGGCGTGGGTCTGCCAATCAGATACCACGCACCTCAGGCCTTACATTCCCCTGCTGGTGAACAGGTTCCTGACGATCACTCTCTCTGTGGACCTGCCAGTGCTCTGCTCCTGCAGAACCTGCACTTTCTCCAGCATCAGACTTCCATAGAGTGCAGTTACTCCAATGCCCCATTCCTACAGAGGGGGCTCCTCTAGCCCCACAAGACTTTCTAACAAGTCCCAAAGGTGAGGTACTTCCATGACTTTTCCATCATCCAGTGAGCCATGGCCATGCCTTCTCCAAAATGGTCTGGATCTCTGCCGAGGATGCGGTAGAGGCTCTTCTTTAGCACTCTTCCTTAGCTTTATGCAGAGCAGCACTCCTTATATTTGCTATTTCTACTTCCATAGAACTCTACATCTTGCCAATTCCCTTCAATCCATGTCATAGTTAATAGCTCCTATATAAAACTTTCCTTTTTCAATTACTGTGTGGTTTCTGTCTCTTGATTGGATCCTAACTTGATATCCTATCTTATAAGATGAAGAAATTCATCTGCAGCCCAGACAGAGCCAAGATCCAAACACAGAACTCCTAATTCCAAAATCGCTTGATTTTTCTACTACACTAAAACAGTCTTTTCATGAATAAAAACGTATCAATTAAGAAAGAAAGATATTCTCTAAAATGATTAACATCAGTGTCAACTTTACAGCACTCCCCTTTCAACTCATTCTCTTAGACACTCAAAGACAAAAGCAGCACAACACAGTATGTGCCATACTGGGACTATGTACTGCACAAAGACAAGCTTAAAGGACCCTATGAAGGAGAAAAAAGTGAAGACTGGAAACAAATCCAGATTTAATCATAAAGCAAATTCTGGAAGCTACGTTCAATACTCAACACAAATAAAACTGAACAGGATACAAAGTATTAACTAGACACCAATCAGGTGGCACCAGTGGTAAAGACCCCACCTGCAATGCAAGAGACATAAGAGATGCAGGTTCAATCCCTAGGTCAGGAAGATCCCCTGGAGGAGGGCATGGCAACCCACTCCAGTATTCTTACCTGGAGAATCCCATGGTTGAGGAGCCTAGCGGGCTACAGTCCATAGGGTCGCAAAGAGTCAGACACAACTGAACAGACTGAGCACACATGCATGCCTTTATAAAAGTAACCTCTGGGAGCCTCTTTGACCATTTCATTATGCGAGAACACACCAGAAGATGGACATCTATGAACCTGGAAGTCGGCATCCATCAGACACTAAATCTGCCAGTACCTTGATCTTGAACATCCCAACCTCCTGAACTACAAAAAATAAACTTCTGTTGTTCACAAGCAACCCAGTCTATGGCACTTGGGTGCTCATGTGCTCATCATGTCCGACTCTGCGACCCCATGGACCACAGCCCAACAGGCTCCTCTGTCCGTGGGATTCCCCAGGCAAGAATACTGGAGTGGGTTGCCATTTCCTTCTCCAGGGGTTTCTCCTGCCATCCGGTGGTTAAGACTCTGTGCTTCCAGTGCCAGGCGATGCAGTTTCAATCCCTAGTTGGGGAACTAAGATCCCACATGCTGTAATACAGCCAAAAGATAAAAAATAAATAAAATTTTTAAAAAATGGCACTGGTGGTTCACTACTGCAGATCTAAGGGGACGATGTCACTATAGGGAAACGGCCAGTTGAAACTCAGAAGATGTCTAGCATATAACCAGACAATCCACTGTAAACTCAATTATAAAAGAGACACTACAGGTTCACAACCAAATTCTATCTCTAATAAGACAGAATATTTGACATTTAATTGTGCTCTAAAATTACAGATACATTATTATCGTGCTACAGATCCATCTAGTTCTTCATCTCTGCTTTCCAGGGCTATGTATAAAATAATCTGGAAAACCAAATTCATTCAACTATGGATCAGGGCACACTTGGATTTAGGAGACAGAAGGTTGGCCGAGACTTAGGGATATCTCAACCAGAAGCACGGTTCCAATCAGAGATAGAGTCTCATTACAATTAGACAGTTCTAAAAGATACATGAAAATATTTTCAAAAGACAGTTCTTATTATAAGTGTGATACTTGCTTATTATACAAAATTTAGTGGATACATTTAAAAACTAAATGAAATCCCTTAAATCGCACCATTTAGAGGTAACTAGCGCCAACACTGAACATTTTGTATGAATCCTTACAGTTTGCGCACTTGAGCCCCTCTCCCCTCTGCCCCCTTCACCTCTCTCACTCACTTTCTCTCCGCCCTCGTTATCTCTACCTCTCTCAGCACTAAGTGTTTTCATCAGCACGAACCATTTTCTTTCCAAAATACTGGCTAATTATACACACTAAAAGTGATATCTATTTTATTTCCACTTTTGATTAATAAAACATTAAAAACTATTCTTTAACAATTCATTTAGAGAACAATTCTTTCCTGAGCACTTACTCCATGCCAGGAGCCAGACTGGTCACCCCAGTCAGACTCTCTTTCTAATCTCGTTGTGCATCTTCCTCATGCCCAGTCAGCACTTACTGAGTCTGGTTTGTATCAGAAGTCATTTCAGGTTCCCATCTCCATACCAGTCTCTGATCTCTTCTCTGGCAAGGACTGAAGGCAAGCCCCGCGTCCTGCAGGGTTCCGCTCTAAGTTTCGGCCACTGTGGATGCTTAGTAAGCATCCTGGGGTCTCAGCTGGACCACTGCAGTGACAGAAATATCACTGTGGGAAGACATGGTACACATGAGCTCTTGTCCCTCTGCTCTAGATTATAGACATAAAATCTCCATGTTATTTATTTTTGTAGCACAATTCCTTGTATTTTGTAGGCACTTAGAATTAAATTCTCAAATTTTGTGACTGCTTGGTTTCACTAACTCCATTAAGCTAATGAACTTCCCATCAGATCTAAAAATTAAGCCTCAATTTGTGCTGCAAATGCTAAATGGCAAGGCCATGAAATTTGGCATTTTCTGTTTCCGATTCTCATCCATTTCAAAGGAACTGCCGAGCACTTAGGAGACAAAAGCTGGTCAGATAAAGTTGTTTCATGCCTACTAAATATGAATGCCATGTTCAAAATAGAAGGATTTGGAAAATGCTACACAGTAGCAACAATCACAAAACTATGAATCTTACTTCATCTATTCTGTGTCTGTGGCCTGGTTCCCATGGGAACCAGACACATTTTTAACCTGTTTGTTTTAGAAAAAAGGCACCATTTTGTATGAGGCTTGCACTTAGGCATGCCACGTGCAGTGATTCAAATGTTAAAGTAGATTAATAATAGAGCCAATTTTAGAATGATTGCATGGTTCCCAAAAGAAAAAAAATAAATTTTGAAAATGTGTGTGCCTTCATCTAAATTGGTTAAAATATCATGATGCTTATATTTGTATATTTTCAAAAAGTCTTACTAGTCGTGAAAAGATAATCTGTGTGTGTATGTGTTTTAACATTTAAAAAATCTTTAACACTTTCTGTGCAAAGAAGCCTGTGTTAGACATTAAAGCTACAAAGATGAACTAGGTCAGATCTCACCCTGAAGTCCTGTAGAATAAGGAGACACAAAAGCCTTTATGACCTTATGACATGGTGATAACAGAAATAAAAGGAACAGCTGGGTGGGTGGGATAGAGGGTGAAATCAACTCTACCTAGGATGTTGGAGAATGCTGGAGATACTTTGATGACAATTATGGACTTAATGAAAAAAGAAAACACTAAATCATTGGTCATATAGGAAAAAAAAATGCTCCAATCCTTTCTTTGTTGTTTTACTGTCTTCTTTTCCATAAAGAAATAACTGCACTAACCACTTGGAAAATACAAATCTACTCCCATTCATCTCCAAATTGGGCAAAAATAGAGAATTCTTTTCAAATTCAGAAACCTGCCTGGACCGAGCTAGGTGAATGACAGTAAAGCTCAGAATGTCCACTGAAAGACATGCAGGCTTGCTGGGCTACGTGGCTGGCAAAAAAATCCAGTGCCTTCTCTGCAGAGAATTCTACCTCCTAACATAGGAGTAAAATAAACTGCATGTGAAAAGGAGGCCTACAGATTACAAGAGTTGATTTGAGTCATACGTGAGGTCATCCAGGTAATGCTTACTTATATAACAAATTAAAATGTCAATCTACTGGTCAGATCTAAGTCATGCTTGACTACAGAAGACCTTTTAAGGAATGGGGTTTCTTTAAGTTCCTGCTGCTGCCAAGTCGCTTCAGTCGTGTCCGACTCTGTGCGACCCCATAGACGGCAGCCCACCAGGCTCCCCCATCCCTGGGATTCTCCAGGCAAGAACACTGGAGTGGGTTGCCATTTCCTTCTCCAATGCATGAAAGGGAAAAGGGAAAGTGAAGTCGCTCAGTCGTGTCCGACCCTCAGCGACCCCATGGACTGCAGCCTACCATGCTCCTCTGTCCATGGGATTTTCCAGGCAAGAATACTGGAGTGGGGTGCTATTGCCTTCTCCTCTTTGAAGTTCCTAGGAGAACTGAATCATTGCTCTGAGCAACTCTTAAACTCTTAATTAACCCATGTAATTAGAGGGACAGCACACAGTTACCTTACATTTCTTAGGTTAACAATTAGTGCATTCAATTTCCTGAGAAAGCATAATTCTGTGATAGGCAGTTCTGAAAATGCAGAATGCTGGGAGGAAAACCAGTTTAAGAATAAAAATGGAGGCTCGATTGTAATAAACTCTGCATATGCCGCCCTGATAGCCATCCCATATCTCCCAGGTTCAATAGGTCCCTCTGCCCTGCTGTTCCTGCATCACTGTCAATACTCCCTCTCCCAAGAGGCAAGCTCTACATGGTTGCCATGAACCCTCACCAAAGGAAACCACTCTCAGGAGACAAAACACATTCTCTCCTTTCAACCCCTGTAGGCTGTTGACAGCGTTTTCTCTCCCTCACTCTGGGATAAGAGATTTTCAGCGAAGCTGATTAGAATTTTAACAGGAAATTGCAGATTCCTCCCATAAACTTACAATAGATCCTTGTTGTTTAGTTCCTAAGTCCTATCTGACTCTTTTGCAACCCCATGGACTGTAGCTCAACAATTCCCTCTGTTCTTGGAATTCTCCAGGCAAGTATACTGGAGTGGGTTTTCATGCCCTCCTCCAGGGGATCTTCTTGACCCACGGATTGAACCCACATCTTCTGCATTGACAAGCAGTTTCTTTACCACTGAGCCACCAGGGAACAATTTTTTTTTGACAGTTTTGCTTTGGAGCAAACAATGAAAGTAGGAGAGAAGGATTTTAAACCCATAGGAAATAGCCAATGATACAAAAACCTAGAGCCATCAAAATAGCAGCTGTAAAAGCTGCTTCTGTGCAAAGACAGGCATGATAAAGGACGGAAATGGTATGGACCTAACAGAAGGAGAAGATATTAAGAAGAGGTGGCAAGAATACACAGAAGAGCTATACAAAATAGATCTTAATGACCCAGATAACGATGATGGTGTGATCACTCATGTAGAGCCAGACAGCCAGCAGTGTGAAGTCAAATGGGCCTCAGGAAGCGTCACTACGAACAAAGCTAGTGGAAGTGATGGAGTTCCAGTTGAGCTATTTCAAATCTTAGATGACGCTGTGAAAGTGCTGCACTCAATATGCCAGCAAATTTGGAAAACTCAGCAGTGCCCAAGAACTGGAAAAGGTCAGTTTTCATTCCAATCCCAAAGAAGGGCAATGCCAAAGAATGTATAAACTACTGCACAATTGTGCATTCATTTCACATGATAGCAAGGTCATGCTCAAAATCCTCCAAGCTAGACTTCAACAGTACATGAACAGAGAACTTCCAAATGTACCAGCTGGATTTAGAAAAGGCAGAGAAACCAAAGACCAAATTGCCAACATCCATTGGGTGATCGAAAAAGCAAGAGAGTTCCAGGTAAACATCTGTTTTATTGACTATGCTAAAGCCTTGACTGTGTGGATCACAACACACTGTGGAAAATTCTTAGAGATGGGAATACCAGACCACCTTACCTGCCTCCTAAGAAACCTGTATGCAAGTCAAGAAGCAACAGTGAGAAGCAGATATGGAACAATGGACTGGTTCCAAATTGGGAAAGGAGTGTGTCAAGTGCGTATATTGTCACCCTGCTTATTCAACTTATGTGCAGAGTACATCATGCAAAATGCTGGGCTGGATGAAGCACAAGCTAGAATCAAGATTGCAGGGAGAAAGATCAATAACCTCTGATATGCAGATTACACCACCCTTATGGCAGAAAGCAAAAAGGAACTAAACAGCCTCTTGATGAAAGTGAAAGAGGAGAGTGAAAAAGCTGGCTTAAAACTCAACATTCAGAAAACTAAGAGCATGGCATCCAGTCCCATCACTTCATGGCATATAAGTGGGGAAAGAATGAAAACAGTGAAAGACTTTATATTCTTGGGCTCCAAAAATCACTGCGGATGGTGACTACAGCTATAGAATTAAAAGACACTTGCTCCTTGGAAGAAAAGTTTGTCTATGACAAACCTAAACAGTGTATTAAAAAGCAGAGACATTACTTTGCCAACAAAGGTCCATCTAGTCAAGGCTATGGTTTTTCCAGCGGTCATGTATGGATATGAGAGTTGGACTGTGAAGAAAGCTGAGTGCCGAAGAATTGATGCTTTTGAACTGTGGTGCTGGAGAAGACTCTTGAGAGTCCCTTGGCCTGCAAGGAGATCCAATCAATCCATCCTAAAGGAAATCAGTCTTGAATATTCATTGGAAGGACTGATGCTGAAGCTGAAGCTCCAGTACTTTGGCCACCTGATGCGAAGAACTGACTCATTTGAAAAGACCCTGATGCTGGGAAAGATTGAAGGCAGGAGGCAAAGGGGATGACAGAGGATGAGATGGTTGGATGGCATCACCAACTTGATGGATGTGCCTTTGGGCAAGTTCCAGGAGTTGGTGATGGACAGGGAAGCCTGGTGTGCTGCAGTCCATGGGGTCACAAAGAGTCGGACATGACTGAGCAACTGAACAACAAAAAGCTGCTTTGGGGAGACAAGCGTTTGTAAGCAGATGATATGATTATCAACTGGATGAAATAGAAGTTTTCTGGATTAAAACTGTTCCATTATTTTATATGTGTTATAAATTTTATATATGTGCTATATAAATTTTTATGTTATATATTATAATAACAAATGACACACAAATATGCAACATGGCCAATATGATCACTAAAACTCAAAGTGAAAAATATCGGGGAATAAAACTCATATACTAGGCTTTTGAGGATCCGCCCTCAAACAAACAAGTACATAAATCTACCAATCCTAGACCCCAAAGTGGGGGGCATGCCCTGCATCCAGCAAGCTCCTCAGGAAGATCCAGAGGTGCTGGATCTTCCCTCTGAGTCTCCACAGTCATCACTTTTCCTCCATCCCCATCCCTGTATTTATAGCAATAGCACGGTCCTCTCCCACTGGATTCGGGCCTCTCTAATTCAGAGCCTATGCCTTTCAAGGTCTGCGGAATCTTTCTGTCACCCTCTGTGACCAGTGCAGTGCTCAAAAAGGTTTGTTGAATCTAATATAAAAGGCAGAGGGAACTGGAAAGGAATTTCTTTCCATCCTTCCTCAACATTTGAAAAGTACTCTTGGTGATGCTAGGGGTAAAGAACCCGCCTGCCTACATAGGAGATAGAAGAGATGCGGGTTCAATCCTTTGATGGGGAAAATGCCCCAGAGGAGGAAACAGCAGTATTTTTGCCTGGAGAATCCTATGGAGAGAGGAGCCTGGCAGGCTGAAGCAACTTAGCATGAGCACAAGCATTTTTTTCTTACTTAAAAAATACCCACCTTGCATTTAGAAAATATTTTATAGTTGGCAATTTCTTTCCCATCAATTATTTAACTTCCTTCTTGTTAGAGCACTTTCATGTGGTCAAGGCAAGGTTTATAAGGCTCAGAGAGATGAAATGAATTTCCCTGAATCATCTGAATCAAAGTGGCTAAGAAGACAAATATTTAAATTTCTGCGTGCTGCTGCTACTGCTAAGTCGCTTCAGTCATGTCCAACTCTGTGCAACCCCATGGACTGCAGCCTACCAGGCTCCTCCGTCCATGGGATTTTCCAGGCAAGAGTAGGGTGCCATTGCCTTCTCTGAAATTCCTGCGTACCTCCAACCAATTAGTGCTGCTACTAACCTTTCCTTTTCAACCAAAGTACATATGTTTATTAAACACTCAGTATGTTTCAGAGTTTAAGTGACATAGGTAAAAGCTTTGCTGATAGCTCAGTTGGTAAACAATCCGCCTGCAATGCAGGAGACCCTGGTTCAATTCCTGGGTTGGGAAGATCCGCTGGAGAAGGGATAGGCTACCCACTCCAGTAGTATGGGGATTCCCTTGTGGCTCAGTTGGTAAAAAATACACCTGCAGGGTGGGAGACCTGGGTTCAATCCCAGGGCTGGGAAGATCCCCTGGACAAGGGAAAGGCTACCCACTCCAGTATTCTGGCCTGGAGAATTCCAGAGACTATACTGACCATAGGGTTGCAAAGAGTCAGGCATGACTAAGCAACTTTCACTTTCACAGGTCAGAGACAGAGCAGTCAAAAAATCAATCAGCTATGATCTCTGCCCCAAGAAGCTTAATGACATCAGTATGATAAAACACACACCATGAAGGACATATTTTTTTTTCATGGGTTGAAGCTTACCTGGAAAATGCAATCATATAAACAAAAGGATATTTCTTTGGATATGCACTGTAAATCATGTAATATTTATAAATAACAAATACAGTATGAATTCCATTGGCAGGGATACCTTTTAAGAATTGAAGACATGCCAAAAGCATGACCCACATGCATCTTTCCAATTCACAAATCATAGGCCTGACCTCAAAGAAAACATAAACAGAATTTTCCTGGAACACATCTGCTGAATTATAGTGACAATTGAAAATACTGGCATCATGATATCAAAAATAATCAGTATTACAGAACAAGTGAGTGAGTGAGTGAGCGCTCAGTCATGCGTGACTCTTTGCAACCCCATGGACTGTAGCCTGCCAGGCTCCTCTGTCCATGGAATTTTCCAGGCAAGAATAATGAAGTCGGCTGCCATTTCCTTCTCCAGGGGATCTTCCCCACCCAGCATCACACCCAAGTGTCTTGTGTCTCCTGCATTCGGAGTTGGATTCTTCACCACTGCACCACCGGGGAAGCCCCTAAAGAACGTATACAGATTCTATTAAATATCCTAAAATAAAAGAAAAACAATTCCTGTGAAGGAGTAACAGTGATTAAATTATATTTTATCCTTAAAGGAAATTACAAGCTGTATCTACCAAATTCTAGCCAATATTTTTATACCATATGGTTTCTCATTTCTTAAAGAATTATATTTTCATTCCTATAATGCATAAAACAGAGATTATAACTGAATTCAGTTTCCAAATATCTGACTCAAATATCTAAGTGTGTGAAATATTTAAAATAAACAACTTTAAAGACTATTGAACAATAAGGGAAAACATTAAATACAAAACATGGCTTTGTTTTGCTTTATAATAGAAAAGATCTATTTTTAAAATTCACTAGTCACCAACAGAATGTACATAAAAAAAGATATAACTAACAAATATTGTAATTAATAAGAATTCCTAATATTAACAAAACTATGGGAGTATAGATTGCTCTTAAGAGAGGTTGTGACAGGGATCTGTCTAGTGGAGAAGGTATTACCAAGTTTCTCTAATGGCAGAGTTCACTGTAAGGGCATTAAACACAATGGTCCCTAACTTTTGATCTAGGCATCCATGTGGGAGATGAAAGTGAAGATGAAAGTGTTAGTCACTCAGTCATGTCTAACTCTTTGTGACCCCTTGGACTATAGCCCACCAGGCTCCTCTGTCCATGGAAATCTCCAGGCAAGGATACTGGAGTGGGTTGCCATTTCCTTCTCCAAGGGATCTTCCTGACCCAGGGATCAAACCTGGGTCTCCTACATGGCAGGCAGATTCTTTACCATCTGATCCACCAGGGAAGCTCTCTATGGGGGAGATAGCCTTAAGCAAAAAAAAAAAAAAAGTAAGAACTTTATGTACAACGTTGCACATGATACTGATATGTATTAATTACCCACTTAATTGCCTTTTAAATGTAAACAATTTAGATAGCCAGCCATATAAGAGAAACATTTTACAAAATCCACAGTTATAATGGCTTACAAAAAGCCTGCAGGGGCACGAAAAGTAAGGCATACGGTGAGTTCGTGAAAACATGATGTCATGTCCATGCTATCATCTTAAATGAAAAGAGGCCGGCCACAAAACTGTAACTAATAAAGCCCCAGGAATACAGGGGACACAACATCACAAAGACTAGAGAGACCAAACTGTTTCAAGATGTCACTCTGAGTGGCAGGCTCTGTGTGGTCGCTGTTGTCTTCCTCTTGGAATTATCAACGCTCTCCATAGTGGAAAAGCAAACCTTGTTTCCATTGACTGAGAAGGCTGGCTATTGTCTTACCTTTGGGGAATGAACTCTTTAGGTTTACCTACTCATCCAGGTAAGCTAACATCACCAGCTTCCAGCAAACATGAGCCATCTTCTCAGGCCAACATGGTGGCTGACTCTAACCTGGATGGGGCTTCTGGACTCTCCTGCTAGAAGCTGTAGGCCTGATAACGAATCCCTGGAAAGCATTACGGAAGCGGGAAAAGAGCCTGGAAGTAGAGCTTTAGATTCCTGACTCGCTTTAACCAGAGCAGCTACTATGCATCTGTCTGTTGTTTCCTTTTAGAGAGAATCTCTGCTGTCCATGACTCGATCACAGCTCTCTCCAGTGGACTGGGAACAGAGGGTACAAGTCTGTCTGAATGTGTTAAAGAAAGAGGGAGAGGTGTGGAAGGGGAGACAGGGGCTGCTGAAAACACCTCTCAGAGGCCTAGATGTGAAGAAGAGAAATGTCCTGTGGCTGAAAGAGTAAAGCATAAGTGCAAAACAAAAAAGACACAGTTTCTAGCTCATTTTCATAGTTCTGAGGGTAGTGAGAAAAAAGACATCTCCAGCGATTTTTGTTATGGGTTTCCTTATTAGACATCTCATATATAAGAATTAATATGGCACACTACAACTTTGACTTAACATAATACAATATCATTTCTGGGTATATTAATATTTCGTTTACTTAATGCAAGCTCCCTTTGAGTCTCTAAATTCAAACAGATTAAGTCCCAGTTAAAGAATACCAACTTCCAGTTAGAAAATGAAAAAGTTCTGGGGCTCTACTGTAGAGCATGGTGGTTATAGATAATAATACTAATATTATATACTTCAAAGTTGTTGAGAGAAGATCGTAAATGTTCTCACTGCAAAAAAGCAATGGTAATTATGTGACAGCAGGAGGTGTCAGCTAACTCTAGGATGCTAAGTATTTGCAACATAAAGTATATAAAATCAGCACACTGTACATCTTAAACTTACACAATGGTATGTCAATTATATCTCAATAAAGCCAGGCAAAAAGTCCCAGTTATTCACTAAAGGCTATAGGGGAACTTTTCCCTCGTGGAACTTTCTGTTAAGATAAATGCAATTAGCTGGTTAGCTAGCTGGTAATGCCTTAAGTGGGCATTCCCAAGTTCTCTGATTTGAGTCCCTAGAAAATCTGAATTTCTCAAAGAAATACTCAGCCTGGCAACAGAGATAGACTTAAATATAACCTTCTAAGAATCCCCAGTTTTTAAAAATATCATACAAATATACAAACAATGCAAGCAGAAGCTGAGAATTAACATATATAAATCCTGTGAATACATGAGATTCTATGAGTGATGACACTGGCACAAAGCCAAGCATTTAGGAACCACAGAATGTGAAACATGGTTTCTGCCCTTAAGACATTCATAGTCTCACAAATCTGATGGAAGTCAGAGAACAAACCTTTTGAAAGCTAGAGAAATAATTGTTAAATAGCATCTGAACTATACCACAGTTATTGTGGAATCAAGCTTCTAACCACACCTCTGTATTCTCTCTCTCTTCTGTATTGTCTACAGTCAATGATTATATCATCCTATCGACTCATTGTAGGTTTGTTGTTGTTGTTGTGCAGTCACTAAGTTGTGTCCAACTTTTTTGAGACCACATGGATTGTAACCCGCCAGCTCCGCTGTCCATAGGATTTCCCAGGCAAGAATATGGAGTGGGTTGCATCTCCTTCTGCAGAGGATCTTCCCAACTCAGGGACTGAACTTGTGCCTCCTGCCTTGGTAGGTGGATTCTTTACACTGAGCCACAAGGGAAGCCCCAAGGTTCTATGAAAAATCAGTAAAATAAACCCAAGACTCTGCACTCAGCATCTGTTGCAGCAATCTTGGCTAGGCTGTTTCAGTTTGGGGCACTGTAGAGAAAGTGTTAATAAAACATGCCCAAGGCTGCTGTCTCTGGAAAGGCTGGCCCTCGGCTGGCATCCAGGAACTTGGGTTTTGGAGGATTCCTTCTGTTCTCTAACTGATAACGGTGGTTCACTGTGCACAGACACAGTGTGATTTACGTTGAACACCCAATCCCTTCCAGAAAGTCTAGAGTCTTGGTAGCTGCTCCGCAGAGGGGGCCTATGTGACCAGCTCCACAATAAAATCCCTGCGTCTGGAGTGGACCTGTCTGGGCAGAAACATAGCAACATGGTACTGCGCTTTTCTCTGCTTAGAAAGAAGCACACTGTGTTCCCTCAGAGGACAGAGAGGGTACCAGAGCCGATGCACAGATTTCTACAGACTCCACCTGTCTTTGCCGGCTTAGATCCTACCCTGCACCCTTTGCCTGCAATAAACTTTGGTGGTGAGTACAGCCACAGGAAGGCTTCCCACGTGGCTCAGTGGTAAAGAAGCCACTTGCCATGCAAGAGCTGCAGGAGATGTGGGTTCGATCCCTGGGTTGGGAGGATCCCCTGGAGAAGGAAATGGCAACTCACTCCAGTAGTCTTGCCTGGAGAATCCCATGGACAGAGGAGCCTCGGGGGCTACAGTCCACGGGACTGCAAAGAGTCAGACACAACTGAGCATGCATACACGACACGTAACCATATGCAACACGTAACACATACCCTGTGTCTTTCTAGCAAATCACAGAATGTGTGGGTAGTTCTGAGGATCCCTGAAACAGGTATCTGAACCCACATATGTGCACTCGGAGACAAAATCAAGCACCGATTACTTCACTCAGGCACAAGAGCCCAGCACCAGGGCACAACACGCCACGTGCATCCATCCAGTGTGAGACCAAACAGACTTCCATTACCAGAGCCCCCCTTCTGAAAGAGGAACCGCGCGGCCCCTGAGGGCTTCTGTCATCGATCAATTTCTGTCTCATCTCAGTTCAATCCATGATTACAACCAAATGAGCATATGAATTCTGAGGGATCTTTCACCTCTAAGGCTATGACCCTGTAATGCCTGGATTTGTTTTGTTTCTAGTTGTGCAGTACCTAGAAGTAGCCACACGATGGCAGCAGAGTATTAATTGAGTCAGATTGAGCGCCTCCTGGGTGAGTAGGACACCCAGAGCTCCGTAAAGAAAGGAAAAAGCACACTGATGTATAGAACAGTCTTATGGACTCTGTGGGAGAGGGAGAGGGTGGGAAGATTTGGGAGAATGGCAATGAAACATGTAAAATATCATGTAGGAAACGAGTTGCCAGTCCAGGTTCGATGCACGATGCTGGATGCTTGGGGCTGGTGCACTGGGACGACCCAGAGGGATGGTATGGGGAGGGAGGAGGGAGGAGGGTTCGGGATGGGGAACACATGTATACCTGTGGCGGATTCATTTTGATATTTGGCAAAACTAATACAATTATGTAAAGTTTAAAAATAAAATAAAATTAGAAAAAAAAAAAAAGCACAGATTATGCTGCAACTATGTACCTTCCTTAAGTAAGAAGCATTCACTGGCAAACTATCACCCACAAGTGTCAGTAAACAGCTACATAAAGTTTTAATTTAAAAGACCACATGACTGTAAATTCATAGAAGTTCAGAGAAACAAAAGCTAAAGACCTTTAATGATTACGTACTTTTCTAAAAGATGGGCATCCTGTGCTCATGCCCAGTGCTTTATTGCTGGGTAATAGCAGAGTGAGAACTAGAAAACAGATCTTCTGACTCCCAGGCCAATATCCTGTACTTAACACATAGCAAAACTTTCCCAGAAAATGCATTTGAACTGAAAATTCAAAAGAGATTCACAAAGAAATTCTATGCCTTCAGGCTACTGGATTTGGGGTTCAGTGAGGCCACCAAGTACAAGTGGCTCATTCTGGAGAGTGGGCAAACCTTGACACAGACTCAAATACCACTTTTATATGAGTACATGACATGGAGTCTGTGACTGCAGAGGTGAAATTTTCCTGTCTCTCTGTGGTTCAAGGGCTATATTGTGTGTGTACATATAATATATAATATATATATTATATATATCACATATTATCACTTTTATATTATCATATATATATCACATCATATATCATATATGTTATATATATATACTTTTTACTTTGAGCTAATTTTAGATTTATTAAAAAATTGGAAAATTTAGGTAGAAAGTACCTATATACACTTAATCCAGCTTCTCCTAATGTTAATGATTTACACACGCATGGTACAATGTCCAAAACGAGCAAATGAACCAGTACGCATGTATGCATGTATGTGTGTGTGGATCACATCTTCTCCGTTCATCTGCTGATGGACACTCAGGCTGCTTCCATGTCTTGGCTACTGTAAACAGTGCTGCAGTGAACACGGGGGTGCATGAATCTTTTCAAATTAGTGTTTTTGTTTTTTCACATACATGCCCAGGAGTGAAACTGCTGGGTCATATGGTAGTTCTATTTTTAGTTTTATAGGAATCTCCATACTGTTCTCCATAGTGGTTGTACCCATTTATATTCCCACCAACAGTGTAAGAGGGCTCCCTTTGCTCCACACCCTCTCCAGCATTTATTATCAAATTACATTTAAATGCAATTTAGTTGCATCGCCTCCATTCTGTTAACAGTTCCTCAATATTTCCCTGTCTTTCATGATCTCAGTACTGTAGAATACTGATCAGTAATTTTGTAGACTCTCCCACAATGCAGGCTTACCTGCTGTTTTCACATGATTAAATTGGGGTTATGGACATTTTTCGAAAGAAAACTGCAGATATAATGTGTGCCCATCTGATTATATCAAGAGATTAGTGACATTAATATATCTTATAACCAGTGATGCTAACTTTGATTACTTGGTTAAAGTGACATCTGGGGTTTTGACCATAAAATTATAATCTTTCCATCTGTAGTCGATGTCCTGGGGAAGATACTTTGAAATTATACAAATGTCTATTTCTCACAGAACATTCACCCACTGATTTCAGCATCCATCAGGCCCCTTACCTGCAGTCAAAATTACTGTGAAGTTTCTCTAATAGTGATTTTTCCATTCCCTTCTTTCCCTCTACACTTATTAACTGGAATTTCTCTATAAGAAAGAGCAATCCCTTCTCCCTCATCTATTTATTTTTGATCATTTATTTATATCTGTATGGCTTCACGAATATTTATTTTATCTTATGGATTAAAACCTAATGCTATCATTCTTTATTTTCTTGCTTAAACTGTCCCAGTGTGTTGACCATTAAAAGAGCCCCGTCAGGCTGGCCCCTGTGTTCTTTAGATAAGCCTTCATCCCTTTCCAAACACTTCCACGTTTTTCTGGTATCACTGCATTTCCCAACTCGTCTTATAAACCCCAGACTGGAATCAAACATTTCTCCAAGATGGCCTGGCTCCTTTCACTGGTGAACGCTGCATAGAAACTAAGCTCTGGGTGCTAAGCGTGCTCATTGCAGCTGGGGTGCCTCTGCTTCCAGAAGCACTTAGTTAACAGATCTAGGAAATATGTGTACATATACCAACACAAGCATGCTTACACATCTGTACTACTTCATCTACGGTATGTACAGTAAGCACTGTGAGTTCCTATCAACCCCTCTAAATCCGACCGCACACCATAGGTGAATAAGTCTGCCTTCTTTAACTTTTTTCCTCCAATGATGATGACCTGGCAGCCAGAGGATAATCAGCTTCGGAGTCTGGCCTCCACCAATCACCTGCTCCACCACGACAAAGGAGTGTGTGCTCACAAACTGTGTAGGATAGTGTAAGATGGAAACTAAGTGAAACTAAGTAAGGTTGTGCCAAGTGGCTCAGAGAACCCACTCTCTGCTACATACCCAGGTCTATAAAAGAACGTGAATTAACGGCCACTGTAGTATTGCCTGTAGTTGCCAGAACTGAAGGCAACCTAGGTGTCATCACTGTGTTGGAAAAGAAAAATGTAACAGATACAAATTGTGGGCTATGGTGCAAGAAACTAGGCACACGGCAACATGGGTAGAGCCCTCACCCCGGTGCTGAATGAAAAATTAGAAGGAAATAAATAAGAATACCCTTTATATAGATTAAAGATACATGCCCACGTTAAGCACTGTATATGTTAAAAATCTGTATGTATTTGGCATGCACTGGATCCCGCACACTACGGTGGGAAGGGGAATGGGAGGGGAAACTGGATAAAAAGGGAAACGTATTTTAGGATAAAATAAAATGAGAGATATATTTTCATTGAACTGAGAGGATAATGTGTGATGAACTGAAGGGTGCAATTAATTCCAATTTCCTCACTTGAGGTAAATATAAAAAAAAGGCAATGTATATGAAGTCAATGAGATAACCAAAAGGCTAATAATAAAATCAATTATTTGATTTGAAAATAAAACTTTCAATCATATTAAATTTATTGTCATCCCAAGCCTCAAGAAGCTTAAGGGTAGGAACGATTTCTTTTTTTTAATTCAGCACTGAGGAGACGCTAACTCAACATGACACGTGAGAAATGTATAAATGCATTACAAAGCTTTGAATATACATGAGGTCTATTAAATATATCATGAGCATGGAGGAGTTTGATAACTCTCATGAATGTTCACCAGGATCAGCGTGCACCTAATAGCCTGCTAGGCTCAGAAAGGTCAATTTCCTTCCACAAGAGAAAATGAATCTCCTTTTCCCATGTTACTACAGCCTCTGTGGCATCCCTCAGTCTTCCAGACAGAGGAAGTCTGTTACCTCTGCACCTCTGCTGCAGCCGACCCTGCCCTCTGGACCACTCTTCCTCCACAGGCTTATGTGGCAGGCTTCCCAGCAGATGGCACTTCTCCCAAAAGCCTGCCTGACCCCTATCTGAACGACTGCTCCCCCATCACTTAGGATTGTGCCCCGTGCTGTTGTGTTTGTGTTCCCATTTAAAGCCTTAGATTTTATATAGTCGGTTTTCACTCTCTCCGCTAGTTGGACTGGGTAGCCTTGACATGTTCTCACTGTCACATTGTCAGTTCTAGGAGCAGCGTCTGCAAGAACTGAGTGTCTCATAAGTGCTTTGCTCAAGTGGCAGAGACACACTCCACCAGGAAGGGTTCACTCAGATGCAGTTTCCCTCCCTGAGACAAGGCCTGCCTGGGGTGCGGGCCTCTACTCCTAGCTTCTGAAGCCACATAGTGAGTGGACGACTGCACTTGACACTCGGGGAAGATTATTTTTTAAAACTTCCCTCTGATAGGCCATAAAATTATTTTTAGTATTAACAGTAACGAGAGAAAAAATTTCAAGTGTCAAAAAATGTATTTTATTGGCCTCTATGCATAACCAAGCCAGTAACAATAAAAAAAAGATATGATAATAAAAATAAAATAACTGCATTAATGCTTTTTTTTTAAATAAAAGGGACATATAATGGGTTGGCCAAAAATTTTGTTCAAGTTTTTCTGTACCATCTCATGGCACGTACAGGTGGCTGAGTGGTAAAGAATCTGCCTGCCAAGTAAGAGATGTGGGTTCGATTCCTGGGTCAGGAAGATTCCCTGGAGTAAGAAATGGTAACCCACTTCAGTATCCTCACCTGGAAAATCCCATAGACAGAGGAACCTTTGGGGCTGCAGTCCCTGGGGTCTCAAAGAGTCAGACATGACTGAGCAACTGAGCAAAGTTCTTCTTATGGAAGAAAAACCTTTTGGCCAACCCAATATATGCCACAGTAATTCACTGTTCTAAATTTTACACCCAAAAGCTTTCTAAAACGTAACAGAATTGAAGTAACTTCAGTTTTTGCTCATCAAGCCCCACATTACTACTGTTTCTTTCAAATCCACTCTTTAGATCCAGGAAGACACAGACACAGGCACATACAGCACCCAAATCAGCTGAAATACTGAGTGCTCAGACACTCAGTCGTGTCCGACTCTCTGCAACCCCATGGACTGTAGCCCACCAGGCTCTTCCATCCATGGAGATTCTCCAGGCAAGAACGCTGGAGTGGGTTGCCATGCCCTCCTCCAGGGGATCTTCCCAACCCGGGGATCCAACCCAGGTCTCCCGCATTGCAGGGGGATTTTTTACCGTCTGAGCCACCAGGAAAGCCTGAAATACTCTGAACCATTATTAACTTATTCTCAAAATGAACACACATAGCTGAGTTCACACGTATCTGAGGACTGACTGTATTCCTGGGAGGTTTCCAAATTAACATCCATGTTGAATACAGTGTTTTAAAAGATAAGTAATTTTTAACTCTTTATTGGAATATAGCCAATTAACAATGTTGTGATAGGTGAACAGCAGAGTGACTCAGTCATACATATACATGTAAGGAATAAGTAATTTTAAGTGTGCTAATTCCAGGTTTATGCACACAATCTTAAAACTCAACTATAAGCAACTGCAGTAGATTTTTTTCAGGGGAGAAGATGGTATTGAGCCTTGCCTGCACACACTGATAATCAATACATGTGGATTTTATTTGGATTTATCAATGCCTTTAAGTCTCATATGGACAGTGCACCCCCTTGTTGCCTGCGTCAGGATGGACTCCCCGTCACCCCCTCTTGCTGTACTATGTGCAGTGGAAATGAAATGTCATGTTTCCTTTGATAACACTTGCGTAAGAAACCCGGATGCCATTCCATGTTGTTACCTGGCTTTTTCTCCCTCTGATTCCTGCCATCTCTTAGAGTCCAAAGACCCCCGAAGGCCCACAGCTCAAGGACCTCCAAAATAAAACCTTGAAGAATTATAATCTCCCAGAAACTCCCCAAAGGTGTAAACATCTAAAGAACTTCCAGCTATCACAAAGAAGAAAAGGGAAGGGGACATAATTCACACTCTCTTTGCTCCAGCAAGGGGACTAACCTCATTGTCTCTAACTCTCTTGCTCTCACAGGTATTAAGAATAAATAAAAAGTCTGTGTCTGTATGACTTCAAGTTTATGCCTGCTATTCCTCCTAGATGGTCTTCCTAAGCATAAATTCAATTTCTTCCTAAATATTTCCTATTCTGTTCAAGTATCATTTGTTCTGGGAAGTCTCTCCCTATCTCCATGTCTGCCATCTCCTGCAGGATCAAGAGCCATTTGGTTGCTTTATTTTTAATGCTATTGCTAATGCTAATGCTATTTCTGTACTTGAAAATTTTTCTATAATTGACATGCATTTCACTCTACTTACTGTGATTCCTTTGAGTGCAGAAACTTTGATTTTACTCATCTCTGCAACTCTCACTCTTACTGTGTGTTCAATAAATGAATACATGTTTGAACAGAGGAAGTGGAGGACAGAGGACACAGGGTATGTTTTGGGACCAAATGAAACAGCATCAGAGAGAAATTCTGAACTGCACCTCATCCTTCAAACCACTGAGGTTTGATTTAACCTTGGCTGAGACTAGTTTGTGGATGTTTATACTGATTTAGTCCCCTACTTACTTCCAACAAGATTTTTAGACCAGCTGACATTACTTAAAACTCTTTATCATGAGTAGATGATTACTATAGACACAGCAACCAAAGACAGAGCCTGCGTACATGGTTGGGGAATCCAGGATAATAAGTAAAGAATGACTTAGGCTAACCCTACCTAAAGGCATCTAGTCAAAAGAAAAGTAATGATAATTGTTAATTAATTACCACTATTTTGTTTTTTCAAACACATAGTAAATGAGTAAGAGTGAAAACCCAACATTGCTTTGTTAACTATAACAGTATCGTCCTCAACAACTTGTTCCCCCTCTACTCATTGTTTTGTGACTTGTCATATATTATTTGGGAAAGGACCACATTCCCACCTCATCATGTTGGGCTTGGCCATGTGACATGTGTTGGCTAAAAGAACTGTGTGAACAGATGTTTGCTCTCATTAAACAGAAGTTCTCAACATGAAGCATGGTTTGGCTCAAGCTTTCTTATTCTTGTCCTCCATCATAAGAACATCATTTCTCAACAGGGGTTACCCTTTCAGCATGAATTCCAGAATGAAAAAGGTATATGAAACAGAGCTATCCAGACTCCAGGATTCATGACCTACAGCACTCATGGAATGCAAGTATGATTAAATATTTACTGTTATAACCCACTGAGGTCTGTGGTTGTGTGTTACACAACACAGGGAAGAAAACCAGGCAAATACATCAGTTCAGTTCAGTCACTCAGTCGTGTCTGACTCTTTGCGACCCTATGGACTGTAGCACACCAGGCTTCCCTGTCCATCACCAACTCCTGAAGCTTGCTCAAACTCAGGTCCATTGAGTCAGTGATGCCATCCAACCATCTCATCCTCTGCTGTCCCCTTTTTCTCCCACCTTCAAACTTTCCCAGCATCAAGGTCTTTTCAAATGAGTCAGTTCTTTCCATCAGGTGGCCAAAGTACTGGAGTTGCAGCTTTAGCATCAGTCCTTCCAATGAATATTCAGGACTCATTTCCTTTAGGACGGACTGAATGGATCTCCTTGCAGTCCAAGGGACTCTCAAGAGTCTTTTCTAACACCACAGTTCAAGAGCATCAATTCTTCAGTGCTCAGCTTTCTTTATAGTCCAACTCTCATACCCATACATTACTACTGGAAAAACCATAGCTTTGACTAGACAGACCTTTGTCGGCAAAGTAATGTCTCTGTAACACATGGTCTAGGTTGGTCATAGCTTTTCTTCCAAGGAGCAAGCAACTTTTAATTTCATGGATGTGGTCACCATCTGCAGTGATTTTGGAGCCCAAGAAAATAAAGTCTGTCACTGTTTCCATTGTTTGCCCATCTATTAGCCATGAAGGGATGGGAACAGATGCCATGATCTTAGTTTTCTGAATGTTGAGTTTTAAGCCAGCTTTTTCACTCTCCTCTTTCACCTTTATCAATAGGCTCTTTAGTTCTTCACTTTCTGCCATAAGGATGGTGTCATCTGCATATCTGAGGTTATTGATATTTCTCCCAGCAATCTTGATTCCAGCTTGTGCTTCATCCAGCCCGACATTTCACATGATGTACTATGAATATAAGTAAGAAAGGGTGACAATATACAGCCTTAAGGTACTCCTTTCCCAGTTTGGAACCAGTCCATTGTTCCATGTTCGGTTCTAACTATTGCTTCTTGACCTGTATACAGATTTCTCAGGAGGCAGGTAAGGTGGTCTGGTATTCCCATTTCTTTCAGAATTTCCCACAGTTTGCTGTGATCCACATAATCAAAGGCTTTGGGGTAGTCAATAAAGCAAAAGTAGATGTTTTTCTGGAACCCTCTTGCTTTTTCTATGATCCAGTGGATGTTGGCAATTTGATCTCTGGTTTCTCTGCCTTTTCTAAATCCAGCTTGAACATCTGGAAGTTAACAGTTCATGGACTATTGAAGCCTAGCTTGGAGAATTTTGAGTATTACTTTGCTAGTGTGTGAGATGAGTGCAATTGTGCAGTAGAACATTCTTTGGCATTCCCTTTCTTTGGGATTGGAATGAAAACCGACCTTTCCAGTCCTGTGGCCACTGTTGAGTTTTCCAAACTTGCTGGCATACTGAGTGCGGCACTTTAACAGCATCATCTTTTAGCATTTTAAATAGCTCAACTGGAATTCCATCACCTTCACTAGCTTTGTTCGTAGAAATGCTTCCTAAGGCCCACTTGACTTTCCATTCCAGGATGTCTGACTCTACGTGAGTGATCACACCATCATGGTTATCTGGGTCATGAAGATTTTTGATACATAGTTATTTTTAATTTAAGAGTAGGGAACGTATCATATGTCTTTTTTATGATCTGGTACATTAAGTACTAAATAAATATTTTTGTATGAATATAACTCTGCAATAAGGTAAAACAGGTTTTGTTTAATGATGTAGAAGTTAAAACTTTAAAAATTAGTTTCCCTTTGTGCCTCAGACATCTGTTGTTTTTGTCAGTTCAGAATCTTTTTCCTACTTCCAGCAGCAACATCCGCCCCTTTTCAGGGACAAGTGATTTTTATAAAGTTTCCAATCACAGAACACTGGCCTCATAGGCCACAGAAGTAGGTATATAACCCAGAGTTAGTCAATCATAGCATCGTATTTTCTCTGTCATAGCAAAGGGTACACAGGCAGAAATATTAGCTAGAATGATAGCCTTTCTGCATCTTCATACAGTGAAGTGTTTGGATAAAACTCTTTTCACGTTCTGGGTTCACAGCTACAGTGGTCTTCAGCCATGCCCAAATAGCATGAAGAGAGAGAAAGAGAAACAACAGAGAAAAAGAGAGAGAATAGTAGGAGTAACAGAATGCTCTGAAGGCTTTTAAGTCCTATGTCCAGTCCCTAAAATCACACATCTAACCTCATTCATGCAGCTCTTTTTTTCTGTGAGCAACCCAGGTATCCTAAAAATTCCGTTTACCTAAGTCAATTCAAATTGAGGTTTTGCATCTATAACTAAAGAAATGCTACTAAACACAGCTCAAGTAAAAGTAGCTTTAAACCACTGGTTTTATAAAGAAAAACAAAATATTAAATTGACCCATCCAGTCTAAGAACTTCGGTTTTAAAATATGAGTCTCTTGTAAGCCCATATAAGAACTCTAAATCAATGGTCTGTCCTGGCTCAAAGTTAGTGAGGACTGAGTGAGGGCTGTTCCCAGGCCTTTCTAGAGCTTCCACCCACACCCAGAGGATCCTCTCCCCTTAACCTGTAAAGGCTGATCAGCTAAATGACGCACTGAGAAACAGGCAACTTGTGTGGATGCCAATAAAGTTCATTTGGGAGTGCAAAGGACATGGTTGCAGACCTCAAAGGACCTAGAATTTCAGATTATTCCTCGATTTTGCTTCTAGAAACACTGAAATAAATGCAGCAATTATGAATAAGACACAAAAGCAAAAAATGTTTTCACATATTGATAGGAGGTAGTAAGGGGATTCCCAGGTGGTGCTAGTGGTAAATAACCGACCTGCCAATGCAGGAGACATAAGAGACACGGGTTTGATCCCTGGGTCAGGAGGATCCCCTGGAGGAAGGCATGGCAACCGATTCCAGTATTCTTGCCTGGAGAAACTCCAAGGATGGAGGAAACTGGCGGACTACAGTCCATAGTTTCACAGAGAGTCAGACACGACTTAAGCAATTGAGCACACAGGAGGTAGTGAAGCTAAAATAAGGGGAAAAGCCAAAATCCATAAAGTGATTATGGATTACAGTATCATTAGGACAAGCCCAGTTCTTCCAGACACAGTAGTCTCATATCATGGTTTTTTAAAAGAAAAGGAAATGGAAATATTAAAAATCATTGCAGAAGTTGTTCTTGTGACAGAGAAGTATGAAGTGACAGGCCATAGCCTCTATGTATCTAAAAAATGATCCTGATCGAATAGCCATAAAATATCCTTTCAGAAGTTCACTACTTGCAAGCCTAAAATCATTACAGTCAAAGAGCTAGATAGCTATAGATAAAATCCTGCTGAAAAACAGCCTAAGGAATCCAGGAAATAATGTTACAACTTGTGAACTCCCAAAACTATCATCAAACAGCCAAGAAATAAAATGATTTGATCCCCATGCAAGCCTAAAGCTCAATGTGAGGTAACATCTAATATTGACCAGAGACAGATCCCAGAAACTCACCTGGACAAAGACTTTCCATGCATCACATAAATACTGGCTTCAAGGCTCACATGGGAGGTTTTATACTTTAAAGAGTAGGAAAACAGAAAAATAATAATGATAGCTATAATTTTTGATACCTTTTTTCTATACCCATTTATATAAAGGGCTTGGCACAAAGCCTAACTCATTTACTCCCCATAGCAACCTGTGAGGAAAATATTCTCTTTGTTTAAAGATGACAGAATGAGCTCCGACGTCCTGACTAATAAGTGGTAGAATCCAGATATGAACCCTAACTCTTTGACTCCAAAGCTTGACTCTTACCACTCCTCTCCATGACCCCTAATGAGTTCTTCATCATTTTATAACAACACACAGGAAGTACTTAAGAAATATCCAATAAATCAATAGCATTAAGTCTAAAGTCCTCAAAGCCATCAGCAATATGCTCTCTATTTTGATGGTATTAATTTCCACAGTGCCTTCGTATGGAATTACCACTCAAAGCACCACCATCACAAGAAGGTGCCAGAAAAGAAGCTTAAAATTTAGGATCTGAGAACAGAAGGGGAAAGCAGACTTTCCCAAAGTGACTCACTAAGGATTAGAGAGGTACTGGGCTGTCTAAGTTTGTTAGAAGACAGGGTATCCAGAAGAGTTAGGATAGAGAAGAAAAGACTGATTATAGCCAAATTATAAATGAACTTGGATGATCTTTATCCTGAAAGCAATAGTGAGATGTTGAATAGGTCCAGGGTGAAGGAGTAATACCACTGGGACCATATATGAGCAAATATCCTATAAAGGCTTTCTAATGATTGAGATTGGTATCAGACTAGATCCCATGCTGCTGCTGCTGCTAAGTCACTTCAGTCGTGTCCAACTCTGTGCGACCCCATAGACGGCAGCCCACCAGGCTCCCTGGTCCCTGGGATTCTCCAGGCAAGAACGCTGGAATGGGTTGCCATTTCCTTCTCCAATGCATGAAAGTGAAAAGTCAAAGTGACGTCACTCAGTTATGTCCGACTCCTAGCGACCCCATGGACTGCAGCCTACCAGGCTCCTCCATCCATAGCATTTGCCAGGCAAGAGTACTGGAGTGGGATGCCATTACCTTCTCCGAGACTAGATCCCATATGGCACTCCTAAGTTACAATAATTTGAGGTGGGTTTATTTACAAAGGACTGACTATAGAATGGGGAGCAAAGTGCAAGGAAAGTAGAAGGAGAGTGGAGAAACTCATGGCTAGTACCAGCAGAGCTCTACTAGCTTGAAGGGAAAAAGAGGAGTTACTAAAAACCTGAGAGAGCAAAAGCCGTGCAACCAATATTACCCAGAAAAGAGTTATGACCTTCTGTCCCAGGCAGCTCTAGGTGGCTTCACAAGAACAAATACTCTGATATCATTCTCTCGCCCTTCTATCTCCTACCAAGGTGGAGATAAACCCAGTAGACAGCAGAACCCCTTGGAGAATTCACAGAGGTTAGCCTCTTAGGTAGAAAACAGAGATATGAGAATAGACAGGGGACCTGAAGGCACAACCAGAAGATTATACAGCTCAAAGTCTTCCAAATAACAGAGAACATTCTAGTGCAGTAAGGTGTACAATTTTAATTGTATTAACAGACAATAAAGAGTGAGCAGAAACAATGAGTGAGCAAAACAGCCAAATTTATTACTAGTGTACAAGATACTTTATTCCCAGTGATTATGTAACATAATTATATTTTTAAACATTAGGTTCATTTATATTGTATTTCAAGTCTCTACAAGTATATCAGTTCTTCAGGTGGGAGGTAAAGGAAGGGATGGGGGACGAATCAAGACTGGCTCAAAAATATACACAGTATGATTTGACCTAGTGTGAAAAATGAGCTAAAAAATTATTCATACTAGACAACTGAGCATGGATAGTTAAGAATTAACTGTCCCATGGACTGCAACGAGATCCAACCAGTCAATACTAAAGGAAATCCTGAATAATCATTGGAAGGACTGAAGCTAAAGCTGAAGCTCCAATACTTTGGGCACCTGATGCAAAGAATTGACTTATTAGAAAAGACCCTGATGCTGGGCAAGATTGAAGGCATGAAGAGAAAAGGAGGACAGAGGATGAGATGATTAGATGGTATCATTGACTTAATGGACATGAGTTTGAGCAAGCTCTAGAAGTTGGTAATGGACAGGGAAGCCTGGTGTGCTGCAGTCCATGGGGTCACAAAGAGTGAGACATGACTGAGCAACTGAACTGAACGGAACATATTGATATTAATACTTTAATAACTGTTTGATCAAATCCATCTTTCAAGTTCATAACAGAAAAGAAAGTTCCTATAAACAGAAAATTCAGTGCTTTGTAATCAGGAACTAAGTGACTGTACTTTATTTTACATCATTTAATTAGATACTTGATTCAATTCCTGAGAAATTGATTTTGCACGTGGTTATCAATGGGTTTTCTAAAAAGAAGAGAAAAAGAAAAGAAAACCCAAAGGCAGAGGAACCAGAGATCTAATTGCCAACATCTGCTGAATCATGGAAAAAGCAAGAGAGTTCCAGAAAAACATCTATTTCTGCTTTGTTGACTATGCCAAAGCCTTTGACTGTGTGGATCACAATAAACTGTCGAAAATTCTGAAAGAGATGAGAATACCCCACCACCTGATCTGCCTCTTGAGAAATTTGTATGCAGGTCAGGAAGCAACAGTTAGAACTGGACATGGAACAACAGACTGGTTCCAAATAGGAAAAGGAGTTTGTCAAAGCTGTATATTGTCACCTGTTTATTTAACTTCTATGCAGAGTACATCATGAGAACGCTGGACTGGAAGAAACACAAGCTGGAATCAAGATCGCCAGGAGAAATATCAATAACCTCAGATATGCAGATGACACCACCCTTATGGCAGAAAGTCAAGAGGAACTAAAAAGCTTCTTGATGAAAGTGAAAGAGGAGAGTGAAAAAGTTGGCTTAAAGCTCAACATTCAGAAAATGAAGATCATGGCATCCGGTCCCATCACTGCATGGGAAATAGATGGGGAAACAGTGGAAACAGTGTCAGACTTTATTTTGCTGGGCTCCAAAATCACTGCAGATGGTGACTGCAGCCATGAAATTAAAAGACCCTTACTCCTTGGAAGGAAAGTTATGACCAACCTAGACAGCATATTGAAAAGCAGAGACATTACTTTGCCAACAAAGCTTCGTATAGTCAAGGCTATGGTTTTTCCTGTGGTCATGTATGGATGTGAGAGTTGGACTGTGAAGAAGCTGAGCGCCAAAGAATTGATGCTTTTGAAGTGTGGTGTTGGAGAAGACTCTTGATAGTCGGTTGGACTGCAAGGAGATCCAACCAGTCCATTCTGAAGGAGATCAGCCTTGGGATTTCTTTGGAAGGAATGATGCTGAAGCTGAAACTCCAGTACTCTGGCCACCTCATGCGAAGAGTTGACTCACTGGAAAAGACTCTGATGCTGGGAGGGATTGGGGGCAAGAGGAGAAGGGGAAGACAGAGGACGAGATGGATGGATGGCATCACTGACTCAATGGACGTGAGTCTGAGTGAACTCCGGGAGTTGGTGATGGACAGGGAGGCCTGGCATGCTGCGATTCATGGGATCGCAAAGAGTCGGACACGACTGAGCGACTGATCTGATCTGATCTGATCAATGGGTTACAGGTTTATGCCACTGGTAAGCACTCTGGCTTGTGAAAAGTATAGACCAAAGTTCTATATTCAGCTTTGCCAAGAACTGATAAGGTTAAAATACCTTTGGTATGTAGTAGGGGGGTTCTATGGTGGTTCAGTGGTAAAGAATCTGCCTACAATGCAGAAGACACAGGAGAGGTGGAATCAATCCCTGGGTTGGAAAGATCCCATGGAGAAGGAACTGGCAACCCACCCCAGTATTCTTGCCTGGAGAATCCCATGGACAGATGAGCATGGCAGGCCACAGTCCATGGGGTCACAAAGAGTTGGACACGACTGAGCGACTGAACACAAGCACAACAGGAAGTAGGCCTGAGACCTAGTTCGATTTCAACTCTCTGACCTTGGGTGAGTCTTTTGACCTTTTCAAGGTCAAATAATATCTTTTATTTAAAAGATATATAATAATGTCTTTTCCCTATCCAACCTCTCATAGGAAATACATATTGAAAACTTACAACTTTCCAAGTACCATTTTTATCTTCCTTACTTATCACAATAACCTAAGAAGCTGGTACTCCTGTTGTCTCCATTTTACTGATAAGAAGACTGACTCTTGTTACCTTAGGTTAAGTAACTTACCTATAATCTTGCAGCTAGTAAGAGATAAAGTCAGAATTTAAACCCCAACCCTAGTCTGACTCCAAACCATACACTACATTCAGTTCAGTTCAGTCGCTCAGTCGTGTCCGACTCTTTGCGACTCCATGAATCGCAGCACGCCAGGCCTCCCTGTCCATAACCAACTCCCGGAGTTCACTCAGACTCACGTCTATCGAGTCAGTGATGCCATCCAGCCATCTCATCCTTCTCCTCCTGCCCCCAATCCCTCCCAGCATCAGAGTCTTTTCCAATGAGTCAACTCTTCGCATGAGGTGGCCAAAGTACTGGAGTTTCAGCTTTAGCATCATTCCTTCCAAAGAAATCCCAAGGCTGATCTCCTTCAGAATGGACTGGTTGGATCTCCTTGCAGTCCAAGGGACTCTCAAGAGTCTTCTCCAACACCACAGTTCAAAAGCATCAGTTCTTTGGCACTCAGCCTTCTTCACAGTCCAACTATGTCCCTAACCCATAATAATCTTTTGGGGTTCAAATGAAAGAACATATGATACATTAAAGTACTGTGTAAAGTATTTAAAAATGTACAGATTTTCATCTAATAAATGCCAACATCCATCACTATTCCCTGAGTATAACTTTTCAGAAAGTTTCCTCATCACTCTGTACATATGTAACTTTTCAGAACTTTTCTCATCATTCTGCACATATGTATCTTTACTGTATATTAATGGTTTTCAGTCTTCCCGTGATTGAGATAAAATTTTCAAACACTAGATTGCATGACAGCATACTTGAAGTCATTAAAAGGTGAACACTCTGAAAGAAAAAGGAAGTTTACAAAGCTGAAAATTACACTTTTTACATTAATAACATTAGTTGCTCTTCAGATGTTAGTCACTGTATCAGTATAACCGCTGACATGCATAAACTCCAAAGAAAACATGTGTCCCTACTCCAGTAAGTATGCAACACTCCAGTGGCATTATCTTGATGTTCTGCTATGTTTCTGAATTCTTACTACAAATTTGCTCTGCTCAGAACTTGCTCAGCCCACATTTCCACAGAACAGACATCATAAAACAGAATAAATCTCTCAGAGCATGCATTGATCAAATAGGGAAGCCTAAAGGAGGCATGCTATTTGAAAAGCACTGTCAAACAACATGCACATAACTAATTTACTCTGCTGACAGGAGACACGAACACACTATGGTAAAGCAACTACACTCTAAAAATATTTTTAAATCCATGCAGAAGCCTGAAAAACAAAAACCAAAATGTCATGCACATGTGTTCTCCTCTACAGCTCAACCCTGCTCCCTTTCCAGTTCCTCTTTTGCTGGATACAGGAAATGAATTCCCTTTTGCACAGGCGATATGCCTGTGTCTCCTTTCCTCTCCTCATAATAAAGGAGGCCACAGAAACCACACAGTTCAGCCTACATTTAGAGTCCAGCACCCTCATCCTTCCAGCAGACATCAGTAGCTTTGACAGAAAGAGCAGTAGGATGAGTCCCCGAGAGATGCCTACCTGCCAAAAGTCCCAGCCTCTATCTGGGTCAGATGTTATTGCAATATGTAGCCAGTAAGGTCAATGAACTCTTAGGAACACTGATTTAGTCAACTTCTTTATTTCAGTTGTCCAACTCAAAAAAACCTAGACAGTAAGCATTATCTAGTTTCTTGTTCACCAAACAAAATGATACATGAAGAAAAGTCTACAAGCTCGCCCATCTCCCACTAATAAACCAAAACAAATAAAGGCATATTCCTTGCTCCTGAATGGTGGGTTTGTGTAAGATGGAGAAGAAAATAGAATAAATCTATTAACCTAGTCTGATTAAACAAAATCATGTTTTATGTTTTCATAATAATCCTGCCTGCTTCATTCAATCCATTTTAATTGACTGCCTCCTGTGTGTGTGTTCAGTTCAGGGACTGAAAAATCTAAATTACCTCCCCACCCCCTAGAATATTAAGGTGTATAATGTTTATAAAAAGAGCAAGATGGATGAGCTAAAAAATAAAAATTATGAGTGATGAAGACTCTAAAGAGGATAGCATATACATTTAGAAAATAGCCTTGAGTATTGGGGAAGGGTTTGCAGCACAATTATGAGCCAGCCTGGGTTTAAAAGAAAGAATCTGGATTGGGAAAAGGGATAAAGATTTTCTGGGTTGTCATACAGAAAGTGAAACGATAAAAGCAGAGAGCACATCAGTACTCTGGGAACAATCAGTTGGCACAAGCAAGTAGAATTGCTGAGTATAAAGAAAAGAGATCAGAAAATCTAGTGATGATCCAACTGAAACAATTTTAGTGCTAAATGCTGATAATGAGAGAAACAGAATAGAGGAAATAAATAATAATGAGACTTTGCAAAAGAATCTCAACATTCGTCTCACCCTTGCCTGTAACATTCATTCTTTATTTGATAAAACCAGTGTCATGGGATCCTAACATTCCATTTGGTATGATCATACTGTAAATCTCAACATGAAATTCCTTCCTTCTCCAGAAACAATTAACATATTGAATGTCAGTTTGAGAGTCCACAACTGATCCTAGTAAGTCACTCAGTGTAGAAATGACATGATATCTGTGCTCACCAATGGAAAAAAGTATATGCTGGTTAATAGAGAAGGTAGTCCTCTCTTCCAAGAGGAATCTGAGGCAAATAGGGCTTCCATGTATAGAAACAACAAAAGAATAAGGTATTTTTAAAGTGATGTTGCCAATTGAGTGGAATAATTACTAAATACAGAAAGCAAACACGTCACAATGGGGAAACACTACAAGCTCTTCCAAATCTCCCTAAACAAAACCAACATAAAAAGTTTCTACCCAAAGTCCTGACACTAGCAATATGAGTGTCACAGCAAAAGTCATCTAGAGTCATGGCATATGTAATGTACTTTACGTTTGTTTGCTTTTTTAAGTCATTCATTTTAAAACTTAGAAGGGACTCCAAATAAGTTGCTCTTTTGACATTTGCCAACTGCTATTGATTGATCAACGTATTTTCTTCGTCTACTTGTTGAGCTAACACAGATTAATTACTTCAATATCCACTAAAAATTAAATCAAAAGAGATGGCATTCTAATTGGTCAGATCTAATCAGGGAAGCAGGGAAGAACAGCACTGTTTAAGGCTCTGTATGCTTAATTTATTTTTCTAAAACAACATGCTGAATTTAACCTCCCCGCCAAAATGAAATAACTATAATGCTGACAGATGGAATTCTTCATTCACTGCCTGTCTTATTCAGAATATCGTATATAAAAGAAATTTCACTTCAAAGGCCTCTAGGGTTTGCTGAGTAATGACTTCATCAGCAGTCTCCAAAACAAATTTCATATAAACGTACGTTGACCTGAGTTAAAAAAAAAAAAAAAAAAAAAAACCTCTTTAAGAAAAAAGCATAAATGGCTTCGATGGCTTACAAAATATCTTTTATCCTGATGTGTAGTAGGCACTCGTTTTTCCTTTCAGTATTAACTGGACAGCAAAAATTTTGTTTTGACAGGATTTACCATTATCCCCCAGCTTAGGGATAAATCCTAATAATCTGTATCAGCCAAGGTAATCCTACCCATTTAAGTTTGTTTAAGATAAACGAAGTCTATAGCAATTAATGAATAACAATTCTCCAGTCACAGAGATTTTTTAAAATTTTTGTTCAGTTATACACGAACTGTCCCACTGGATAAAGTTCTAATTTGCTTCAGGCAGCATCCTATCTACACCCCATCTACAACCACAGGTGGGACCAGACTAAAAATGAAGACTGCAGATGTCTTGCCCATCTGAGCAAGAAATGAGAAGTCAAGCTCCTGATGAAAGAGTTATATATCACTAGGCCAGTCAACACTGAAATCTAGTCTACTTCTGGATTTTTCAGTAAAACAAGCCAGATAACCTTCTTGGTACTTAAGCTACACTGAGTCATATTTTCTGTAAATTCTAGTCAAAAGCACATCTACCACTTCATTTTGTGTGATGCTCAATTGTTCTCAGAGTCTATACTCATCAGAGACCAAGAAAATAAACCTTAGAGTCTGTTAAGCATATTTTTACTTGTTTAATTAATCTGAAGATGGTAGGATGATTTAAGAAGCTACAACTAATGGGGTCTCTTGGGTCCAAGAGTTGAATGCCATATCATTATCACATACTAACCTCACCACTGCTGAGAATGGTAAGAACACTGTGCCTCATTATAGGGGATCATTATGGATTTCCAAATTTGGGTCTTGAACTTCAGTCACAGAAGATAATGCATCCTTAGTGTTTTAGGAACCAGAATTAAGCAAAATGCATGTGAGAAAAAATAACATAAATATATTTATATACTACATAATTTTTGAGGATCTATGGATCCTCATTTAATGGAAGATGAAAAACTACACAGAGAAGAGGACAGGTACCACTGCAAAGAAGCAAAGTGTGGCATATGAATCTTAAGATATGGTTAAATTCCTGACTCTGTGACTATGTGCAGATTCCTACAACTTTCTGAGGCTCTTCCCCTCAGCAGTAAAAGAAAAGGATAATTTCCCAAAGTTATTAACAGTTGATAAAGAAGATGTACACACACACACAAAGAAACACTACTCAGCCATAAAAAAGAATGAAAATAATGTCATTTGCAGCAACATGGCTAGGCCTAGAGATTATCATAGCAAGTGAGGTAAGTCAGAAAAGACAAATGTCACAGGCTATCACTTGCGTGTGGAATTTAAAATATGATACAAATGAATTTTTTAACAAAACAGAAACAGACTCACAAAGAAAATAAACTTGGTTACCAAAAGGGAAAGTGAGTGGGGGAGGGATAAATTACGATTTGGGGATTAGCAGATATAAATTACTATATATAAAGTAAACAAGGTCCTACTGAATTGTACATGGAACTATATTCAATATCTTGTAATAAACAGGATGGAAAGGAAAATGAAGAAGAATATATACATATGGTGCCAGTGGTAAAGAACCCACCTACCAATGCAGGAGACATAAGAGACACAGGTTCAATCCCTGAGTCAGGAAAATCCCCTGGAAGAGGACATGGCAACTCACTCCAGTATTCTTCCTGGAGAATCCATGGATAGAGGAGCCTGGCAGCTTACAGTCCATAGTGTCACAAAGAGCTGGACACAAGTGAAGTGACTCAGCACGCACAGATATATAACTGAGTCACTGTGCCATATACCAGAAACTAACACAGCAATATAAATCAACTATACTTCAATAATAAAAAAATAATCTATCAATAGAATGACATGAGATAATGTGAAAGAGCTTCATAAATTCTTCATTATTTACAAAATATGATTTCCTCAAAATGAATAGCATCTAACCTGGTTGGAAAGAGAAAATGTGCATGGTAAAGCACTGATTGACTCATTTCCATGTTCAAAGTTTTCAACTTTCCATTGTCTAAAGAATAAAGACTTTAGGATTTATTGTCTTGTACAGCCTGGCTGCAATTTATGCTTCCTGTCTCATCTACTACTCATTTTTATAAGCTCTAATAGCCAAGGAACCTGCAGTCCTTCATTTTTAAGCACCCCATTACTCTCTGCTTTCCTCGCATATAGCCTCTTAGATCCTTTTGTTCTTGTTATTCTTCCTCCAAGCATTCTCCATTTTTGCCTGCAAAAATCTGCCCATGTCTCAAAGCCCAGTTCAAATGCTACCTCCTTCATCAGACCTCTATGTGCTCAGTCACGTTCGACTCTTGGCGACCCCATGGACTGTAGCCCACCAGGCTCTTCTGTCCATAGAATTTTCCAGGCAAGAATACTGGAGTGGGTTGCCATTTCCTCCTCCAGGGGATCTTCCCAACTCACGGATCAAGCCTGTGTCTCCTGCAGCTCCTGCCTTGGCAGGCAGATTCTTTACCACCTGTGCCACTTGGGAAACCCTAACCTTCACCGGGATTCACATACCATCACTAATTGTAATCCCTCATTCTTTAAATACCTATTGCCCTTTATAGGTAACTTACTTGTTCTTAAAGCAAACAAAGTCAAATAAACAAACAAAAATTTACATAATGGTTACATGTGAAAATATCTTATTTCTCTTAGTAGACTATGAACCCCTTATGGGCAGAATATATTTCATGTGGTTATATTTCCTTGAGATGCTAAAATGAAACCATTCACAAATAGATATATAGTAAACATCAATTCAATTGACATACACATAATAGGAGGAGAAATGACTCCTAAAATACAGGGGTGAATTAATGTTATAAGCTGCATATGTAAACAATGAAAATAATTCACACCACGGAGTGATCATTGCAGTGTCAATTGCCAACAAGTAGAAGTGCGGTTAAGGTAGAGCTTGACAGAAATATAGTATCTGGGTTAATTGAAAGGAAGCTGAAAGACATTCCAGATAGAAAAAAATACACACACACACACACACACAGAGGCTACTCTATGAGTTTCTTTGGTGGCAAAGGCAAGAAAGAACTCATGCAACAATCACATGGGCTATGATAAATAGCAATAGGAAGTTAAGAATTGTTGTAAAGCCAAACTATGAACAAATCCAAAGCTTAAGGCTTTGGCTTTTTCACTTTGGATATAAGGAAGCCATTATTTTCTTAATTACATGTAGCATATGTGACTATGGTGCAAAGGTTCTCATTTCCATGCAAAAGAACACCCAACTATCAGATACAAGAGGATCATTCCATTCCCCTAAAAAAAGACACGTCTGTTTTTGATTTAGAACTTGCTCTAGAACCTGCTATAAATATAGAATCTGCAACACCACACAGACCCTTCAATCCAGGTTAGCATATGATAGAAGTACAAGTGATGCTGACCACCCATCACATCTCTCCACAGAAAGCAAACTACAGCCTGCTGTTCACCTTCACTACTCTCTGAGGTAAAATATTCATTATACACAAAACTAATTTTTAGAACGTGAATATCTCTTTTAAACTAATACCAAAGCAAATGGTTGGCTGTGAGAGCTAGAATGGGAAAAGTACATTTCTTTCTTTGGAGTAGTCCCACAGAGGTGGATAAAGCGTTGAGCACTTTCTCAGGGCTGAATGAACCAGGCCCGCCTTAAACAGCTCTAGGGGGTGCTACTCATATTGTATTGATATTTATGCAAATGGAATCTCCTGAAGCACAATTCCAGAAAATCCCATGAACGTTGCTCCCAGAACTATTGGCCCTTCCCCAGGCCAAAGGTCAGTTCAAAGACAACGTATTTACTAGAGAGAGTTTCTTCTTTGTATTTCTATTTTAAGCCTTTGTGTTTCAAGACTGGTCTAGAATGTCATCTACCATAGTCAGTGCCCAGGATTCTGAGAGTTGAAACATAGTTGAATCTTCTAGTATATTCTTTCTTAAATTAAGTAAGAGGTAGAGTAATGGGTGCCCATGAGAATTTAAATTTTAAATGTTTTATTCATACACACAGATATATATATCCATTTATGAGTGCTCACGCAGTCTGATCCTTTGTGACCCCATGGACTGTAGCTCACCAGACTCCTCTGTCCATGGGATTTTTCAGGCAATACTGGAGTGGGTTGCTGTTTTCTCCTCCAGCGGATCTGCTCAACCCAGGGATCACACCCATGTCTCTGGCATCTCCTGCATTGGCAGGTGAATTCTTTACCACTGAGCCACCTGGGAAGCCCATATCCATATATATATATTATACATAAAAATATATGGTTTGCATATATATGTATATGTGTCTATATATTTGAAGGTAGACAAATTCTAGGGCAACTGGCTGATGACTTTATAACTGATTTATTGACACAAAATTTTGGACCAAATATTTCTGGCTTTGATTATGATCTGCTTTACTCAAAGTAAAGGTCAAATGAAATCACCAAGCAGCAAATAAAAATTGTTTGTGCTAGTTCAAACAGAGAAAAATGGAGTAATCATCTGACTTTTGAAAACTCAGAAGTAGTCGTGTCTCAGCAGCAAGAAGACATTTTATTTTGCTGGCAGATGTATTACAGAAATCCCAGCTCTGAGCATACCATTATTGCAACAACTCATTCACAGCAAGAATAAATAGCAAATGTGCAATGAGAAATTTCTCTCTTCCCAATTCCAACTAGTTCACATAAAATACAGTAGTTTTCAGGAACACTGCCTTTATTTTCAAGTGAAAAAATTTTGGAATGATACATAATTAAATTTAACATTTTAGAGTTTCTAGCAGGCAGATATTTGGTTAAGTATAAGGTCAAATACTTCTATTAACAAACAAAACCAAGAAATTATTAATTCTATTTAATATACTTATGTGAACAGGTATTATCTGCATATGTATTATAAAAAAAAAGCACAGAAACATTTCATATTTCATCTGAGGCAATTTTAGGTCACAAAATATTACCTATAACATTAAATAAATATTATTCATTTGAACTGAACTGCTTTTATATAGGTTTATTGAAAAAGCAAGAGAGTTCCAGAAAAAGATCTATTTCTGATTCATTGACTATGCCAAAGCCTTTGACTGTGTGGATCACAATAAACTGTGGAAAATTCTGAAAGAGATGGGAATACCAGACCACCTGACCTGCCTCTTGAGAAACCTATATGCAGGTCAGGAAGCAACAGTTAGAACTGGACATGGAACAACAGACTGGTTCCAAATAGGAAAAGAAGTACGTCAAGACTGTATATTGTCACCCTGTTTATTTAACTTCTATGCAGAGTACATCATGAGAAATGCTGGGCTGGAAGAAGCACAGGCTGGAATCAAGATTGCCAGGAGAAATATCAATAACCTCAGATATGCAGATGACACCACCCTTATGGCAGAAAGTCAAGAGGAACTACAGAGCCTCTTGATGAAAGTGAAAGAGGAGAGTGAAAAAGTTGGCTTAAAGCTCAACATTCAGAAAATGAAGATCATGGCATCTGGTCCCATCACTTCATGGCAAATAGATGGGGAAACAGTGGAAACAGTGTCAGACTTTATTTTGCTGGGCTCCAAAATCACTTCAGATGGTAATTGCAGCCATGAAATTAAAAGACGCTTACTCCTTGGAAGTAAAGTTATGACCAACCTAGATAGCATATTCAAAAGCAGAGACATTACTTTGCCAACAAAGGTCCGTCTAGTCAAGGCTATGGTTTTTCCAGTGGTCATGTATGGATGTGAGAGTTGGACTGTGAAGAAAGCTGAGCGCCAAAGAATTGATGCTTTTGAAGTGTGGTGTTGGAGAAGACTCTTGATAGTCGGTTGGACTGCAAGGAGATCCAACCAGTCCATTCTGAAGGAGATCAGCCCTGGGATTTCTTTGGAAGGAATGATGCTAAAGCTGAAACTCCAGTACTTTGGCCACCTCATGCGAAGAGTTGACTCACTGGAAAAGACTCTGATGCTGGGAGGGACTGGGGGCAAGAGGAGAAGGGGATGACAGAGGATGAGATGGCTGGATGGCATCACTGACTCGATGGACATGAGTCTGAGTGAACTCCAGGAGATGGTGATGGACAGGGAGGCCTGGCATGCTGCGATTCATGGGGTCGCAAAGAGTCGGACACGACTGAGTGACTGAACTGATAACTGATAACTTAATTTTTAAGCAAATTGTATAATTTTATAAAAGCTATAAACAAGAGACATTTATACCAATATATATTTTATTATATATTTTTCTATATTATATATATATATTTAATGTAATAAAAATAACTTAAATTGCACTGAATGGCCATCAATAGAATTTTTCATTAATGAGGCAAACACCTCACTTAAATTTGAGAAACACTGCTCTAGATGATATAGGCCCAAAGAATTCAGCGCCATATCAACATATGAAAGACACAAATCTTTCAAGTTCTCTTATGCAATGATCTATTCATTCATATTTATTAATGCCTACTGTGTACTAGACATCTAAGTCTTATCAGTGATCAAGATAGACCTGTTTCCTATCCTCACGCTGGCTTAAAATCAAATGAGTTCAGACAGATAATTAACATGGGAACAAGTAATTTTTAAAAGCTCAAATTACATTCAGCTTATGGTATGAATAAAGAGGAGCCTATGATAGAGTAACCTGGAGGACCACTTGAGATTAGATGATCAGTGAGAGCCTCTTAGAGAACATAATGTTTAAGATGATTACTGAATGAAAGAACAAGCCAGTTAGCGGACACAGGAAGAAAGGGGAATTATATAAGAGGAGGAAATTAAAATGTGTAAAACTCTACTATAGGAAAAATTTGGCACGTCCAAGGAAGTAAAAGAAGAAGACTATATCTGAGAAATGGTGAGCTGGTGAAGAAAGGGATAAGACGAGGTTGCAGAGGCAGGCAAAGAGCATCATTCAGAGTCTTGAAAACCATATTAGGAGCTCTTACTTTATTATGAATGTAATTGGAAGCCACTGAGGAGTACAAGTAGTGGAAAACATGATCCAATTTTTAAAATATCAGGCTGAAGTGGGTAAAATAACTAGATATGCCATTGACAAAACACCAAAGACTCATTGGTTGACAAGGATTGAAGCCTTTTTCAGTTGAAACCAAAACTGCCTTAAAAGAAATGAGAGTCAAAGACGTGTTTAGAGGTGTGTTTTTTGTTTTAATTTTGAGTTGCCAAAATCATTAAAATTATAAGATGTCATCTTAAATATCTGAAATTTCTGCAACTCTGGAGTTGATTTTTAATTTCTGGAAACTCTAGTAACATGAAGCCTGCATTCCTGCAGAACCAATTGGCTGGAGTTGATTAGGAGCTGCTCCATTTCTTCATTTGAAAAGTTCTGTAATTTCCTATTGGTCACAGTTCTCCCTCACTGCCTAAATACTAGCTTATTCATTCACTTTTCCCACCTGTTAGATGTATCTAGATGCATTTTATTTTGTCACCTCCTCTTAGATACAATGGCAACAGGCATCATTCTTGGGAGCTGTCCCTAGTGCTGACTCAAACTTTGGTATAGTTCAATATCCACGTGCATGCGTGCTAAGTCGCTTCAGTCATGTCCAACTCTGCAACCCATACAGTCCATAGACTGTAGCCCGCCAGGCTCCTCTGTCCATGGGATTCTCCAGGCAAGAATACTGGAGTGGGTTGCCATGCTGTTCTCGAGTCTATTCCCAACCCAGGGACGGAACCCACCTCACTTATGTGTTCTGCATTGGCAGGTGGTTTCTTTACCACTAGCGCGACCTGGGAAACCCTCAGTTCAGTTCAGTCGCTCAGTCGTGTCCGACTCTCCGCGACCCCATGAATCGCAGCATGCCAGGCCTCCCTGTCCATCACCAACTCCCGGAGTTCACCCAGACTCACATCCATCGAGTCAGTGATGCCATCCAGCCATCTCATCCTCTGTCGTCCCCTTCTCCTCCTGCCCCCAATCCCTCCCAGCATCAGAGTCTTTTCCAGTGAGTCAACTCTTCACATGAGGTGGCCAAAGTACTGGAGTTTCAGCTTTAGCATCATTCCTTCCAAAGAAATCCCAGGGCTGATCTCCTTCAGAATGGACTGGTTGGATCTCCTTGCAGTCCAACCGACTATCAAGAGTCTTCTCCAACACCACACTTCAAAAGCATCAATTCTTCAGCACTCAGCCATCTTCACAGTCCAACTCTCACATCCATACATGACCACTGGAAAAACCATAGCCTTGACTAGACGGACCTTTGTTGGCAAAGTAATGTCTCTGCTTTTGAATATGCTATCTAGGTTGGTCATAACTTTCCTTCCAAGGAGTAAGCGTCTTTTAATTTCATGGCTGCAATCACCATCTGTAGTGATTTTGGAGCCCAGCAAAATAAAGTCTGACACTGTTTCCACTGTTTCCCCATCTATTTGCCATGAAGTGATGGGACCAGATGCCATGATCTTCATTTTCTGAATGTTGAGCTTTAAGCCAAATTTTCACTCTCCTCTTTCACTTTCATCAAGAGGCTCTGTAGTTCCTCTTGACTTTCTGCCATAAGGGTGGTGTCATCTGCATATCTGAGGTTATTGATATTTCTCCTGGCAATCTTGATTCCAGCCTGTGCTTCTTCCAGCCCAGCATTTCTCATGATGTACTCTGCATAGAAGTTAAATAAACAGGGTGACAATATACAGCCTTGACGTACTTCTTTTCCTATTTGGAACCAGTCTGTTGTTCCATGTCCAGTTCTAACTGTTGCTTCCTGACCTGCATATAGGTTTCTCAAGAGGCAGGTCAGGTGGTCTGGTATTCCCATTTCTTGAAGAATTTTCCACAGTTTATTGTGATCCACACAGTCAAAGGTTTTGGCATAGTCAACAAAGCAGAAATAGACGTTTTTCTGGAACTCTCTTGCTTTTTCCATGATCCAGTGGATGTTGGCAATTTGATCTCTGGTTCCTCTGCCTTTTCTAAAACCAGCTTGAACATCAGGAAGTTCACGGTTCACGTATTGCTGAAGCCTGGCTTGGAGAATTTTGAGCACTACTTTACTAGCGTGTGAGATGAGTGCAATTGTGTGGTAGTTTGAGCATTCTTTGGCATTGCCTTTCTTTGGGATTGGAATGAAAACTGACCTTTTCCAGTCCTGTGGCCACTGCTGAGTTTTCCAAATTTGCTGGTATATTGAGTGCAACACTTTCACAGCATCATCTTTCAGGATTTGGAATAGCTCAACTGGAATTCCATCACCTCCACTAGCTTTGTTTGTAGTGATGCTTTCTAAGGCCCACTTGACTTCACATTCCAGGAAGTCTGGCTCTAGGTTAGTGATCACACCATCATGATTATCTGAGTAGCGAAGATCTTTTTTGTTCATATCTAACCTAATATTCTAAGACCTGAGTTTTGTTCATTTACCAACCCCTGATTCTTTGTTCATTTGTGTTTTCAAGATCACACCTAAACATGAAAAACTAATTTATCCTGTCTTTGTGCTCATTCACAGCCTAGTCCTTAGTTTCAGCTCTGCAAGCGATTATCCTAAGACTCAAGCTCAACGGTTTGACCGTGGTTCTCTCTTAAAACACTCACACATGTACTCTGCACTGTTTTTACATCTACTGTTCAAGTCATTGCTGGGCTCTTGGAAGGGTGTTGTACTGCATGTACAATCAAGTGTTTGCACTTGCAGTAGGAGTGCTTTATTTAGAATTTAACTGTAAATGTAAAAGTAAAGTACAATTTTTAATGTATTATATATCATGTGCAATCTCTTAGTTTGAGATTAATTGAAGCCTGTTTCTAGTTCATTCTCCTTTTATATCAACTGCTTAGAAAGCACAGGCATTCAGTTGTCATGAAAAAACTCCATGAATAAAACATGCTTCTATAAAAATGTGGTCAGACATTTTAATTTGTTCATTGCTCTACCTCCAGTACCCATAACAGTGGCGTATGGTAAGCTTCTCAGCAAATATTCTGTTAATTTAGTGAAGGAATGTTAGCTATTGGACACTAAGCCTACTATTGTTCTTTGGACATAAGAAGCTACAAAATGGAAAAATATGGTTGTACTCTCTGATAAAAATCTCCAAATTAATAGGAGTATCGTCTATAACACATCTCCAAATATTCCCATTACCTTACTGTGAGCTATAGCTTTTAGTTCACATGCTGTTTTCCTAAGCCTATTTATATTCTGGATCTGTTTAATGAAATTTGTCCATTGATATCTATTGATAAAAGTAAGCCTTGAGTTGGTTCTACACATAATCTTGAAACAAACAGATGGATAGCGTAATTATAAAACATCCTGGGGAACATTTCCTAATATGGAAACATTTAACTCATCGCTAATAATTACATATGAAATAATAATTACATATGAAAATAGAGTTGCTCAGGAAACTGTACTCAATGCTCTGTGGTGACCTAAATGGGAAGGAAATCAAAAAAAACAGGGAATACATGTACACGTATGGGCTTCCCTGTTGGCTCAGTGGTGAAGAATCTGCCTGCCAATGCAGGAGATGGAGGTTAGATCCCTGGTTTAGAAAGATCCCCTGGAGAAGGAAATGGCAACTCGGCCCAGTATTCCTGCCTGGGAAATCCCATGGACAGAGGAGCCTGGCGGGCTACAAATCATGGGGTTGCAAACAGTGGGACACGATTTACTGACTAAACAACAATAACAATAACTGATTCACTTTTGAGCAGCAAAAAATAACACAACATTTTAAAGCTATTCCAATGAAAAATTTTAAAAAGAAAATAGAATTACCCAAATATTGCTCAACTCAGATCTGAATCGTGCCTTCCAACCAGACTCATAATCTCTCTTCTTCTTCTCCCTGAGCAAAACTGCTTGGACAAAGCAGATTTTCATCACACTCAATGTGAAATTAAATTCTCTCAGTCCGACAGCTCTAGTTGCATCAGTCTCACACTGGAGATGACACAGTCATATTCTGTCCTTTCTCTTCGGTTGTACCCCAGTACAGAAAACTTCAGCCCTCAGTAAGTTAATAATGCTGCCATATCACCAAATACAATGATGAACAACCAACCATCAAAGACAGAAGTATGTTTTGTGAACTTTAACCAAATAAGTCCTTTATTTTGTTATCATAAATTGTCAGGAAACATCTTATAGACTGGCCTGATTTCTAAGACTTGCTTAAAACAAAAAGAACCTCATACAAATATTTTTTTCTCTTTTTAGGGCACTACATACAAGTTTTCAAAACAACATCTGAACCAGTGTTCTGTCCTTTTATGAATTAACTCAACTGATTTCATGACAAATTAATTTGTCAGAAATCAACAACTGCAGGTTAGAGATAGAAATAAAGTCACATGAAAGACCAAATTGTGGCTATTTTGGACCTGTTAGCCTTATGATGGGATGTTTTAATTTATGCATCATAGAAATCTCTTTACACCACTCTGCCTGTAATTGCAGCAGCTCACAATGCTTGCTTGCTCTTTAGTTTCACTTAATTCTAGAAAAGCTTGTAAAAATTCATGGTTTTGTAACTGAAAAGTTGCAAAGGCAAGATCACTTTAAGAGATATTATTGATATTACAACAGTAAAAAATAAAAAGCCTTAGTGAATTTCAAATCATCAATGGAAAGATATACTAATTTTCTCTATAAAATGTCTGATTTTCCTATGGGAATACAAAAATTGCTCTTACATAAAACCTTATCCCCTATCCCTTTCTTCCCTCTGGGGCCAATATTATTATGGAAGACTCATTTAATGGCCTATTTAATATCCATTTCATCTTTGCTAAGAGAGTTCCAGTGTTCTCAAGGCAACAATATAGTCTCCAGCAATGGATGGTAATCAATATAAAATAATCTTAATACTATACCCCAATTTCCCAGCCTCACTTTCAGCTAGGGGTAATCCACCTATATTAATACCAATGGGTAGAAGTCTTTGTTGGGATGTTTAGGAAACTTTTCCTCTCTTGATGAAAGAGAACTGATGTGGCTCTGTCATCCTTGCTTTGAATTTAGACTTGATATCTGGAGCTACAGGAACTATCTTAAGTTTATAAACAGCACGTATGAATATAAATGGCAACATGCTAAGGATGCCACAATGCAAAGACAGCTCCTAGATTCTAGGAGGCTTTGTTGAGTTTTGAGTGAAAGCCAGCAATATGCCTACTTCCAGACTTCTCAGTATTTAAGAAAAACCAATCCATCTGATTAAGATACTTTCTGAAGTATCAGTGACTTGCTTTTCTAACTGACACAATTATCTCTCTGGAAAATAGCTCAGGGATTCTCAACAATAGCCTCTTTCTCCTTGTCTCTCTCTCTTTCCAAATATACATTCCACTATAGCTCTCAAACACAGTATATTCCTGCCATCTAAATTGCTCATCAGTTTCTGAATTCTCTCTGCAGCCCAGCAGGCATGGGTCCTGTAAATGTAAATGGTTCCTCTTCTATCAATGAAGACATTAGTCATCCTTATTTTTCCTCTTCAAAAGCTATATTAGTATAGGCGTATTCCATGACTCAGAAAATCCACTCCTGGGACTATTCCCAACAGAAATGCATATATATGTTCACAAAAAGAGATACAAGATTGTTGATAGCAGCAATGCTCACAAAGACTACAAGCTGTAAACAACCCAATGATCACCAACAGCAGAATGGATAATAAATGTGTGGTATATTTACAGAAAAGAAAGAAAGAAAGAACAAACTAGAACTGAAGCTACAAGCAACAATTTATGTCTCTGGGAATTCCCTGTTGGTCTAGTGGTTGGGACTGCAAGGAGGTCCAGCCAATCCATCCTAAAGGAGATCAGTCCTGGGTGTTCATTGGAAGGACTGATGCTAAAGCTGAAACTCCAATACTTTGGCCACCTAATGGGAAGAGTTGACTCAGTGGAAAAGACCCTGATGCTGGGAGGGATTGGTGGCAGGAGGAGAAGGGGACAACAGAGGATGAGATGGCTGGATGGCATCACCAACTCGATGGACATGAGTTTGAGTGAACTCCGGGAGTTGGTGATGGACAGGGAAGCCCGGCGTGCTGCAGTTCATGGGGTCACAAAGAGTCAGACACGACTGAGCGACTGAACTGAACTAGTGGTTAAGACTGCGTGAGTTCAATGCCAAGGGCCCAGGTTTGATCCCTGGTCCAGGAACTAAGATCCCATAAGCTGCACATTCAAGAAAAAAAATTTGTCTCACAAACATAACAGTAAACAAAGTATAATGTATTACTTTATTTAATGTTTTAAAACAAGCAGACTAATCTATAGTGTTAGAACAAGATAATTGCTGCCCTTGGGGAAGGTAGTGACTGGACAGAGGCACAGGACAAAGTTACAGGGATGCTGATAATGTTTGGGTTCTAGTCTCCATGATGGTTACATGGATGTGTTCACTTTGTGAAATTATACCAAGCTATACATTTGCCTTTCTCTCTATGTAATACTTAAATAAGAAGTTTTCACAAACAAACAAAAAGGTTTACCCATGGCAAAAGTAATCATTAACATAGCTGCATTTCTCCCACTGGACAACAAAGAGATCCAACCAGTCAATCCTAAAGGAAATCAACCCTGAATATTCATTAGCAGGACTGATGCTGGTGCTGAAGCTCCAATACTTTGGCCATCTGATGCAAAGAGCCGACTCACTGGAAAAGACCCTAATGCCAGGAAAAATTGAGGGCAGGAGAAGAAGGAGTAGACAGAGTATGAGATGGTTGGATGGTATCACGGACTCAATGGACATGAGTTTGAGCAATGGTGAAGATAGTGAAGGACAGGGAAGCCTGGCATGCTGCAGTCCATGGGGTTGCAAAGAGTTGGACATAACTGAGTGAATGAACAACAACAATTTCTCACATAATCCTTTCTCTGGTTTCCTCTTTGTTTCAATTCAACTTTTTTCTCTCTTATTCCTCCATAGAATTTTGTCTCTACCTACTTTTTTATAGCAGCTTTATTTTTTCCTGATTTTTAAATTTATTAATTGGAATGTAATTGCTTTACACTGTTGTGTTAGTTTCTGATGTTCAACAATATGAATCAGCTATACGTATACAGCTATACGTATACATATATCCCCCCCACTTAAGCCTCCCTCCCACCTACCCTTCATCCCACCTCTCTAGGTCATTAGACAGCACTGAACGGAACTCCCTGTGCTACTGAGCAGCCTGCCACTAGCTCTCTATTTCACATGTGACAGTGCATATATGTCAATGCTCATTTCCTAATTCATCCCACCCTCTCTTCCCCCAGCTCCCCATGTCCAAGGGTCTGTTCTCTGTATCAGCATCTTTATTCCTGTCCTTGTCTCTACCTACTTTATAAAACATAACCCGGCTACTTTATATTAAAGTGTTTGTATATGTAACTCCCTTCAGCCCCAGAAGACTGTGATCTCCCTAAAGGCAAGGATCACATCTGTGTCGTCTCATCCTGCACCGCACAAATCAGGTCAGCAAACATCTTTGAATGGTATTTTAATTCAAAACAGCTTCTGAGGAAATATATGCAGCAAAGATCATTTGTGTTTTTGCGTTTACACAATCTAATAATATGAAAATGTGAAACTCTGAAGGCAGCTGCAGTATAATGGAAGATTCACTGCATTAAAAATGAGTCACTTCATTTGTAAATCTTCACCTGCCACTCATTTAAGACGTGGAGATTTACATAAGTAACTTCACCTTTCAAATCTGCAGTTTTCTCACCTGAAATATGAGGAAAATAACGTTTGCCTCACAGAAACGCTGTCTCAAGAGAGTTGATGCATATGAGTGTTTTCTAAACTATGCAAACCAGAGGCGTTGGTCTTCATTGTCTAGTACTTCCTAGCCTTATTCATGGCATGAGTACAACACACCTACGCTGGCGTAAAATGACAAAGCTTCTTAGGGGTGGAGGACAGACACTATGGACGCTGGCTGTAAAGCTGTATTCCAGAAAACCATTAATTCCTTAGCATTAATTTATTTGAATTAAAAATTATGGCTCAAATGGGATCAAGATTTTTAGTCTCTCATGTAATAAGGGTGTCTCTACTGGTAAACTGAGCTCAATCACAAAAAGTAGGTCTGTGAGACAGTTTAACCCAAGCACCATCTAAAGCCAAACAGGAGTATGATCCATCCTATTAAAGTAACCACACCACAAACTCAAATTCCCAAACGTGAATTTATAATACTGTGTTTATTTATGTTTATGTGGGCCTTTGGGTGGCACTACAGGAAGAAAAACTCTAAGCAGCTTTTATTTACATCTCACATCTCTAATGAGACGTTGTAAACAACTGATCAATAGCTCAGCAGGAAAGAAACACTTTTTCACACACTTTCCTAATCACCTCTTCTAGTCTGGAGATCCTTAAAACCATTAATGTATGAACATAACACGATTCATTTATTTTCTAACAAATTATTTAATTCTTTCCTCCCTACTTCTCCACAAGAGAAAATTTTTTTAATAAATATATATGTGTGTGTGTATGTCTCTGTGTGTATGTGTGTGTGTGTGTATGAGCAAGGGTATGATCTGGTGTTCTCTCTCTTAAATTACTGAGACATCAGTAGTGGGATGGGGAGGGTGGAGAGGAAAAATAACTATCATCCATCATTACATTAGCAGAGAGTCTGTTGAAAGAGTCTCACTTTTTCAATATTTCCCAAAGCTTGGGGAATACAGTATACAAATCACATATGATATTAAAATAACTAATTTTATGTTAGAAAAAAAAACATATTAAACTTCTGATTTTACAGATATAGTTGGCTGAGATGAGGCTAAACTGATGTTTTAAGTGTGTTGATTTAAAATAATGACAGGAAGCACACAGATACAGCGAAATTACACAGGAGGTGTATGGATATCTAGAGAGTTGTGGCTACTGGGGTAGCTGACATTTGCTCCTGACATTTCACTCATGCTCAGTCGCTCAGTCATGTCTGATTCTTTGCAACCCCATGGATTATAGCCCACCAGGCTCCTCTGTCCATGATTTCCCAGGCAAGAATAGTGGAGTGGGTTGCCATTCCCTTTTCCAGGGGATCTTCCTGACCCAGTGATGGAACCTGTATCTTCTGTGTCTTCTGCATTGGCAGGAAGACTCTTTACCACTGAGCCACCGGTATCACTAGATGTGGGCAAAGTCACTTTCAGGATGCTGTCCTCTGGGTTAATTCTAAAAGACTACTGTAATTCATATCTAGGATGGTAGAGATACAAAGTTATGCTGTAAGGTAAAATTACTTCCAGTATAATTGAAAACTAATGATCTCAACATGTGATGTTGGGAACTACAAATCTGGAAGACAAATGGGAAGTGTGGAGAGTTAGAGGCTGCCCCAGACAATGGGTGGCAGGAATCCAAGGCCCCCGTCTCGGTTATGAGACTGGGTACCTTTTAGCACACTCCCTCCGAGAACCTCAGCTTGCTCATCTATATATGAATTAAACTGTCTCCTTCCAACAACATCAATCTAGGAGTCACAGTTTAAAACATTAACTCTGCATTAGGAGCACAGTTAGCTGTTAAGTATGACAAATGGACTTATGGTTAACTAAGCGGCCCATAAATTAAATTGTGGCTTCTTCCACTCAATTTATGCACTTATTCAGAGCTCTATGTTAAAGAGCTTTGTTCTTTTACAGTAAATTTTACCCCATCAAAGGAAGATAGGAAGAGTCCTTAGACGGTAACATTTTTTTCCTGTCATTTAGTAGAGACCAAGCTACATACCAGTGACACGGATCCGACCTCCTGGATCAGAACAGAAGGACAGAACAACATGCACTCAGGGATCTACCTAAAGGTTTGGGAATCAAAGGAGCACGTTTTGTGTTCCCAGTCACCTCTGGAACTAAATTCAAAACGTTTTCTACTGCTTAGCATAACCAACAACTATCCACATCTCTGTAACCTTCCCTCAACCTCCATTAGAGCTCTGAAAACACACTAACTCTTCCTCACATAAAGTGTGCGACTGGACACAGAGCACTAGAGCTGGAAAAGACTTGCTAGGTCATCTATTTCTGCTTCACATTTGATGTTCAAATCCCTCTGCAATATCTCAATAGTCATACAGCATCTGCTAATACTGTGGGAGTGATTAGAAAGTCATAAGCAGCCAAAGCTTTCATTGTGCATTCTCTACACCTGCATTCATTGTTCTTCCTTTCAAATTCAATCCTCTTCTTCCTTGAAATCACCAAAATATCAGATCTGCTATGTGGAATATCAGAATATCAAATGATTCTACTTTGGTCTCCTCTTCTCTAAACTAAATATCATTATGGCATTTCAGTTCAGTTCAGTTCAGTCACTCAGTCATGTCCGACTCTTTGTGACCCCATGGACTGTAGCACACCAGGCCTCCCTGTCCATTATGGCCTTTGGACTGCAGCATGCCAGGCCTCTCTGTCCATTACGGCCTTTACCTGCTCCTTTTAAGTCACTATTTCAAACCTTTTTAATACCCTGGTCATTATCTCCTAGATGTACTCTAGTGCAGCAATCCCCAACCTTTTTGACACAAGGGACTGGTTTCATGGAAGACAATTTTTCCCTGGATGAGGGGCTGGGGGATGGTTCTGGGATGATTCAAGTACACTGAATTTATTATGCACTTTATTTCTATTATTATCACATCAGTTCCACCTCACACCATCAGGCATTAGATCCTGGAGGCTAGGGACCCCTGCTCTTGTGTCATAATTTCTCCTGGGAAACTTGCTATCCAAAACCAATTATAATCTCCTCCTTCCCACCTGCAAGTGCCTTGTAACCAGCATGGTGTATCAAGGTACAACCTGCTGTATCATTTTATTCCATCTCTCATTTGTGATTTCTTTCCCAAATTTATGGGACACAGATTGAAACACAGTTGTAGTGCAAAGAGAAGCACCAGTGAAGCTCTAGGATTTATCTCCATATTTAAAACTGCTGTAGGAAAAATTCAGGCTAACATATAATATCTAATTATAATTTGAATGTAATACAAAAGTATAATTCAGTTCAATAAATATATTTCAAAATTCATTCTAATCTCTGAGGAAAATTAACAAAGTAATACTGAACAAAGCTAGATACCTATATATGCATTTATATATGTGTATATATATGTAAACAAATATATTTTAATAAGCCTTATATTTTAATCATCAGTTGCATCACAAATGACAGGGAGTGTGAATGATCACTTTTCCTAGATATTTGCATCATACAGTATAAGACTGTTTAAAAAAGCTGTTTTTCAGAATTCACATCAACAACTATATATTAGTTAGTTCAGTCACTCAGTCATGTCTGATAATTTGTGAACCCATGGACTGCAGCACACGAGGCTTCCCTGTCTATCACCAACTCCCAGAGCCTACTCAAACTCTCATCCATTGAGTCAGTGATGCCATCCAACCATTTCACCCTCTGAGGTCCCCTTCTCCTCCTGCCTTCAATCTTTCCCAGCATCAGGGTCTTTTCTAGTGAGTCAGTTCTTCGTATGAGGTGGCCAAAGTATTGGAGTTTCAGCTTCAGCATCAGTCCTTTCAATGAATATTCAGAACTGATTTCCCTTAGGATGGACTGGTTGGATCTCCTTACAGTCCAAGGGACTCTCAAGCGTCTTCTCCAACACTATACCTCAAAAGCATCAATTCTTTGGTGCTCAGGTTTCTTATTGGTCCAACTCTCACATCCATACATGACTAGTGGAAAAACCACAGCTTTGACTAGATGGACCTTTGTTGGCAAAGTAATGTCTCTGCTTTTTTAATATGCTGTCAAGGTTGGTCATAACTTTTCTTCCAAGGAGTAAGGGGTCTTTTAATTTCATGGCTGCAGTCACTGCATCTCCAGTGATTTTGGAGCCAAAAAAAATATATACTACTCTATACAAATATACTATAGATACACATATATGCTGTCACAAACCTTTATCAGTCTTGAAATGCTTCCCACTCATTTGAACTTTGTAAGTCTAGGATGAAAGCAGGGAAGGCCTAGTACACTCATTTTCATATGAACACACAAAACTTTCCCAAATTCATGTGGTTTGTAAACTACAGAGCCAAAAATACAGCCCAGACCTTTGGATTCCCGATTCAAGAATCAAGTGTCTGAGCATCTAGTTTGCTTCTAAGACTCAGAACATCAGGTGTAAACCTTAATGGTCCCCTTTGACCCAATTTCTTGCCCGTGCTTGCACTAGATTTGGCAGTCTTGTGGATATTTCTGTGCGTCCCACAGAAGAGAAAAGCACATGACTGTCACTCTTTCAATGGCTAACTATTTGCTTAAAATCTTAATCAGAGTGTTGCTAATCACAGGCTGTGAGAGCCAGATTCTTCCATTAATATCCCCGTGGAGAAACCACAAGGACTCCAAAAACCATTAGCTGCCTCTACTGCTCCGTGCTAAGAGCACTCTTAGGGGGGAAATCCACAAACAAGAAAAGTCAAAGCTAAGAGATTAAAGATTTATAAAAACTCAAAACTTACAGCCCCATCTTCCCCACCCCAAGTCAATGGACTCTTGCCACCACCCCAGTACACTGTGTTGCCTAAGACAAAAAGTCCCATCTGGTGCACTGTGACATCAGAGAGGGGTGGGATGGGCTGGGAGGTGGGAGGGAGGTTCATGAGGGAGCAGATACATGTATATCTATGGCTGATTCACGTTGATATATGGCAGAAAGCAACACAATATTGTAAAGCAATTATCCTCCAACTGAAGAGTAAATAAATTAAAAAACAAAAGCTTCCAAATCTAGCTCACACTAGAGTCACTGGGGGAGCTTTTAAAAAATATAAGCACATGGGATCTTCCTAATACATAGGAGGTAGACTGTAGGAGAAGGTAATCTGTTTTTGTTTGGTTTTTTCTTTAACAAGAGTCTGACGTGACTATGATGTATCTGATCCAAGCCTAGAATGTGTTAATCGAGGAAGTCAATTACTCTTGCAATGTTCCCAATCTCTCTCCTGTGACAACTTTCCTTTTCCTAGTCAATCATTCTCATTGGCATATAAATATGTCATAATATTTTCATAAAAACAATGTTCCCTTTGACCCCACATTCCCTCACTTCTCTACACAACTTGACTGTAAAACTCTTAGGTTTTTCTATGCTCCTTCTATCTACTCTCTCACCTTCTAGTCTCTTAAAGCCATGCTACTCAAACTTTCACACCTGCTTCTCCATTGAAACAGCTGCCCACGATCCACATGATAACCTCCACATTTCCCAATCTAAAAATCCATTCTCAGTCTGCACCACACTTATCTGACCCAGTTGGTCATTCTTTCTTACCACCTTCTTCACTTAACTTTTATTCGTACACTCTCCTGAATTTCCTCTACTCCTCAGGCTAGGCCTTCTGAGTCTCTTTGGTAGCATTTAGCTCCTAATGGCTAAGTACTGGAGTACTGCAGGCTTAGTCCTAAGACCTTTTCTGTATCAACACTAACTCTTTGTGTTACTGAATACAGTTCTAGGATTCTAAATACCATCTGCATGCTGATTATTCATACATTCATGTCTTCAGCCCTGGACTCCCCTAAATTCCTGACTTTTATCTCCCTATTTAGTGTCTATCTTTGTGCCCGCTAAGTCTCTTCGTGTCTGACTCTGTGCAACCACATGGACCCTGCCAGGCTGCTCTGTCCATGGGATTCTCCAGGCAAGAATACTGGAATGGGTTGCCATGCCCTCCTCCTTCAGGGGACCTTCCTGACCCAAGGATGGAACTGGTATCTCTTATGTCTAACCTGCATTGGCAGGCGTGTTCTTTACCACTAGCACCACCTGGGAAGCCCTATTCTTTATTCTATGTCAAACTGAACACATTCAAAAACAGAACACTTAAGTTTATCTCCCCAAAGCAACTCTACCCTTCTTTGTTTCCCAACTCAATAAAGAACATCCCTCTTCATCTACATGCTCGGGCATAATTCCTTGAGTCACTTTTGATTTCTTTTTTTTTTCCTCTAAATTAGCAATGCTATCAGCTCTACCTCCAAATATATCCCAAATTAGACCATGTCTCACTGCCTAACACATTTTGACTCTATTCCAAGCCTCTCACCAGAAATACTGTAATAGCCTCCTAAACAGTCTCTGTGATGCAGTCTACTATCATACTGCAGCCAGAGTGATCCATTTCAATATAAATGGCTTTTCACACTCCTGTTCAAAACCCTTCTATGACTTTGCATAACCCTCAAAATAAATTCCAAAATACTTGCCACAGCCTACAATATATAAGCAATATCCTTTCCTACCGTTTTCCCTCATCTTGCTCTTGACACATTGCCCTTCTAACTCATCTTAGAATAAGTCAAGGCTTTTTCTACTTCAGGGCTTCCCAGGTGGCTCAGTAGTAAACAACCCACCTGCCAATGCAGGAGACGCAGGTTCAATCACTGGGTCAGGAAGATCCCCTGGAGAAGGAAATGGCAACCCACTCCAGTATTCTTGCCAGGATAATCCCATAAACATAGGAGGCATTCGGGCTACAGTCCATGGGGTCGCAAAGAGTTGGACACAACTTAGCACTGAGCACTCGGCATGCTTGCATGCATTCCTAGCTCAGGATCTTTGCACTTGCTGCTCTTCCCAGCTGGTGCCAGTTCTCCGTGAGTAATTGCAAGCTTGATCTCTCACTTCCTTTGGTCTCTACCTAAGAGCCGTTTCCTTAGAGAAGACTGCTGTATCCAAAGAGATCTTCCTTTCTCTCTCTAGCCCCTTAATGCGTGTATTTCTCTTTATGGCACTTACCACCACCTGACACTATATTGTACGCATGTTAGTTGTTTATTTATTTATTGTTTTACTTCTGCACCAGAAACTCAGCTCTTAAAATAGAGATTGTTTTGCGCACCACCGTATCCCTAGCAATTAGAATAGTACCTGACAAAGAGTAGGTCGTTGATAAATGAGTGAAGGAATGAAGGAAAGAATGAGCAAATTTAGCCTGAAACACATGCTCTCTCTTGGCCCTCTGCCTTAGTGCATATTTTCCCCTTTACCCAAAATGCCCTTCCTCATCATTTTCCATGCAAGGTGTATGCCTACTTATTCTTTAAAATGCATCTCTGGTAGCATATTTCCCTGAAGCCTTCCCAGATAAGCCTCCCTAACTACACACACACACACACACACACATCACCAAGCAGAAGGATCTGCTCTCATCTCTTTCTGTTTTCAGGATAAATTGTTTCTACCTTTAGTCTAGCACCTACCCATGAAGATGTGTTTTTTATATCCTTATATCCTCTCTCCCCTGCCATACTACAAATTACTTAAGGCAGAAGTTGACTTATCTCTAAATATCCAATGCCAAGCCATACTGAGAACCCAGTTATGCCAAGACTATGTCTGATTGCTAGTGCTCACATAACTATTACTATTTCCTCCTGTCTGTGCTAAGTTATTTTTATTAGAAGCTGCTGTTAATAATGTGATTACTTCACCTAAAAGTAGCTCATTTATTCTCTCTGCCTCACAGACAGAAGTGCCTGTAGATTTCAGGAATTAAATTCTAATATAGTGTATATTTGCTATTGACTGAGAACTAAGTGACGCAAGCCCTCAAAATAGAAGTTAGCCTAGATACTGGAGTATATCACCTCATCCTAGTTACTAGCCATGGGCGAAAGAGTTTAAAGTAAGGTTAAATCAATAAAATGCCTTAACTTCCATCATATTGCCCCACTTTACAATGCAGACTGAAAAGGTACTATATTGTTGATGGGAATAGCATCCTTTTCAAGCAGTATTAGAAAAGGGTAGACCAGAAAAAATGCACAACAGATGTGATAGCTATTGGAAGATACAATTCTAATGCCAAAAAAGCTATAAATTTCATGTTGATAAAACTGGCTTCTGCCATTACCTGCCTTTCTCCAATACAATGCAAAACAGAGATTTATCTTATTTCCAATATAGTCTTGGGTCACAAACGCATTGAATGCAATGAACCAGAAATGCTGTATCTCTATTAGCTTTTTAGCTTTTGCCACTTAGCATGCACACTATTTCAGTTAGATTTCAAACAATGTTTTGATAGAGACAAGGATGATTTTATGCACTTTATATTGATGAGGATTTTGAGGTTAGAAACTCAACACAGAGGTTAAGAAATTAAGTTCATATAATAAGTGAATGAATGAAACAGATTCCAAATTAGTGTCCAAATTCCACATACTAAGAGTTAAAAGTCTTGGGTTCAAAATTATAGTCACTTAATTGTATCCGACTCTCTGTGATCCCATGGACTAGCCCACCAGCTCCTCTGTCCATGGAATTCTCCAGGCAAGAATACTAGAATGTGTTGCCATTCCCTTCTCCAGGGGATCTTTGCAACCCAAGGATCAAACCCAAGTCTCCTGCATTCCAGGAGGATTGCAGGAGGATTCTTTACCTCTGAGCCCCAATTCAAAAATCCCCTGATTCAAAGATCCAGCCAATTCACGCAGATATCAGGCTTTGGATACTTGTGTCGAGTTTGCTGGGATTGTTTCTTCAACTGTCAAATGAAAGTGTATCTTTCAATTCCTAAAATTATTGTTAGGACCTAAATATTATGATTCTACACTTTGAGTCACTTAGGCTCTATGCATAATAAGATAATTGGTCCCTCCTCATGAGAAGATGACAACACAGGCATTACGTTTGGCTCCTACCATCTGTGTTGTGAGGATGACAGCAAGGTTCACCAGAATCACTGAAACGTGGTCATGTCAAAAAACCTTAGGAGGTCAAGAGATCAATCAGTACAAAGCCTTACTCAGCCTTAATATCTGCATTAGAAACATACTTCTGTCTTTTGAGGAATCTGGCTATTTTCAGCTCTATGGAACCTGCTAAGGAGGCCCAGGTGGCTTGCAAAGTAGAGCTGACAGAGATCTGAAATCATGGGACAGTCTCAGCCCCACCTGTTTTTCATTTGTTTTTCCTCTTGAATATCCAGAGGGATTTGCTTCAGCCTCAAGCACTCAGTGCAGTTCCAGCTCAACCAAGAACTACTTCCTCTCAATTCAAGAGGTAAGATGACAAAGAACTCTTACTCACAATTTCGAAGAGAGGGTCAGGGATGGTGTCACATACAAAGGGAAACAGGTAGACATTAGACCATTCTCAGGTGTTTCTGTAGCCCCACTGATACAATCAAACCAAACCCCTAAATACTAAGGCTGCTGCTGCTGCTAAGTGGCTTCAGTCATGTCGGACTCTGTGCGATCCCACAGACGGCAGCCCACCAGGCTCCGCCGTCCCTGGGATTCTCCAGGCAAGAACACTGGAGTGGGTTGCCATTTCCTTCTCCAGTGCATGAAAGTGAAAAGTGAAAGTGAAGTTGCTCAGTCGTGCCCGACCCTCAGCGACCCCATGGACTGCAGCCTTCCAGGCTCCTCCATGCATGGGATTTTCCAGGCAAGAGTACTGGAGTGGGGTGCCATTGCCTTCTCTGAAATACTAAGGCAAATCCTGCAAATTTCTTTGACCCTGCAAAATTTCTTTGTCCACTGTGCAACAGCCTCAGTCAAAAGAGGATTCCTTTTTTTAAACTTTTTATTCTATGTTGGAGTATAGTTGATTAACAATGCTGTGTTAGTTTCAGGTGTTCAGCAAAGTGAATCAGTTATATCTGTACATATATCTCTTCTTTTTCAGATCAGTTTCCCATTTAGGTTTTTACATTATAGTGAGCAGAGTTCCCTGTGCTATACAGGTGGTCCTTGTTGTTTACCCGTTTTAAATACAGTATTGTGTACATGTCAGTCTCACACTCCCCAAGATGTGTGTCTCAGTGAATCACTGACCTCTCCAGCTGAGGGACTGCTCATTCTCAATACCCAATCACCTCTGACAGGAATCCAAGGCTGGACAAAGAGGGTTTGTTTTTTTTTTTCCTAGTTAGCTTGGTGCTATATGTAAAACAAATCAGGGAATATTAGTTAAGAAAGATTGCTCCTCCCACTATGAGTCAATAAACGTTATGTTGTGCTTAATAAGTGTCAGAAAGTATTCTAAGAGATTCATATATATTAACTCATATTGCTCCACACCACATCCCTATAAGGTAGGTGCTACTTCTGTTATTACCATTTTATAAATGAGAAAATTGAGGCCCTGAGGGGTTAAGAAACTTGTCTAAGGTCCGTAACTAGTAAGTCTCAGAGTCACGTCAAACTCAGGCAAACTGGCTCCATAGTCAATGCTTTCAGCCACAAACACAGATTCCCTCACACGTGGCTTCAAGTTTCTGAACTTGATACATTTGGATTAACAGGGATGAATTTCAAAAACACATAATTGAGTGAAAAAATAAGATACAGAGAGACAAGTACAGTTCAAGTCCACATCTATAAATTTCAGAAATACTCAAAACAAATCATACATGACACCTTTTAAATTGGGCTTCCCAGGTGGCGCTAGTGGTAAAGAACCCGCCTGCCAATGCAGGACATGGGAGAGATGTAGGTTCAATTCCTGGGTTGGGAAAATCCCCTGGAGCACGGCATGGCAACCCATTCTAGTATTTTGGCCTAAAGAATCCCATGGACAGGGGAGTCTGGTGGACTACAGCCCATGGCGTTCCAAGAGTTGGACACAACTGAACCGACTTCATGCACACATGCAGGCATGCGTGCGCCTGGGACACACATCAAAATCATTATAGTTGTTACCCCTGAGGAAGAAGGATGCTGGAATAGTGCTGGGGGTAGTTCTAAGTGATTTTATCGGTAGTGTTTGACTTCTTCAAGAGAATCTGAAATGCATAAGGCATAATGCTAATAATTTGCTCATGTTGAGTCTCAAGTATATTAGTGTTTATTATATTAATCTCTGGCCATTTCTGTATTTTAACCTTAAAAACAAACTACATATATTTTACCTCCTCTTTCTTCTTGTGCCCTCCCAATTCCAATTTTGGTTGAGATAATAGAATCCAGAGTATTGCATCTTGGAAAACAAAATCATAATGATGATCCATGCAGGGCTAGTTAGCCTAATGTAATCTACAGTCAGTATATTTCCAATTTAATGAAAATAAATTAACAATCTATTAGAACTTCAACTGAGCACATGTAAACAAGCACAGAATCAAACAGTAATTATCAGAGAACATAACCTAAAAAAATATGGAGGAGAGTTTGTCTCTACAACATACTTGGCAGTCTCTTCTAGAATAACGACAAGGCTAACTAAGAATGACACACTATAGCTAGGCACTAGACATCACTGGTACCTTAATTAGGGTAATTTTTGCACAGTTATTATCTCCCTTAGTAAGAATGAGTTATTTTAGAACAGGGTTCATGTAGCCATTGACTGGCACATGGTTGGGTCTCAGTAAATCCTGGATGAATAAACATGAAATGAAGACATGTTCCATAATATCTTTGATTTAAACACTAAAAAATATTCAACTGTTTGAGCAATAGGGTGGTAAATGAGGCTGAAGCTTAAAATTCTTGTAACTGGATAGACAGCACTTTAGGGGGATGTTAGTGATTTGTATTCCCTTAGATAAAAATTAGAATTTCCCCTTGTCATAGAAATTCCTTTGTTTTCAAACAGACTACCTTGTCAAGCCTTTCCAACCATACAGATATGTCAACTTCCTAGTCTCTGTCACTATAAAATTGCTTCAACCATTGAAGTAGATGCTTCTATCTGAGCTATATTTCATCAGTAATTTAAATAGGATATATTTTGAACAGAACCAAGTTCATGCAGAGTTAAAGAATTCTCCCCTGCATTTACTGCACAAATTTACTGTGCAATTTGAAAATCATTGTTCATTCTTAGATCTGTCTTATTTGTATAAAGCGTTTGTGAGGCAATATCCTGCAAGACTGATGTGCTCTGCAATCTACTTTGAAAGATACATGGTGGAAAGGTATAACGCTACCTAGACTGATATCCCAGGGACGGGGGAGCCTCGTGGGCTGCTGTCTATGGGGTCGCACAGGGTCGGACACGACTGAAGCGACTTAGCAGCAGCAGCAGCAGCAGACTGATATCTGTTACTCCTCATCTGGCATTATTTAAAATAGAATAACCCAAACATTTGGAAATGTGCTGATTAGTGCCATGATTGCTTCCTCTAGACCAGGAGTGGCCAGAGCATGTCTTACGCTAGGAGTGTTTCTCCTAAAGAACATTCATGCTTCACTCTCAGCCATCCTGCAATAAAACCAATAAGCCTTGGAAGAGGACTGAATTGAATACCCTTATTCTCTCTCTGGAACCTGAAGGAGTAGTTCCTAGTCCTGAGGAAAACAAAGAATATCCATAATGCAGAGGATTAGATGGCATCACCGACTCGATGGACATGAGTTTCAGCAAGCTCCAGGAGCTGGTCATGGACAGGGAAGCCTGGAGTGCTGCAGCCCATGGGGTTGCAAAGAGTCAGACACGACTGAGCGACTGAACTGAACTGAGAGATAGGATAGGAGCTAAACAGAGATGACCAGACAGCTTTCGCAAAGAAGGACACAGCCTATGGACTTTCTGAGCGGTGATAGTTAATGTAAGTCTATAGCTTTCCATTCTTGCAGTGCTCTACACCTCTGATTTCCTCAAGAATTTAGTAAATTATTCTGAAGCCCCACAGTCTGGTTTTCTTTAAACTTTGAAGAGAAGAGTAACAAAGCTCTTGCATCTCAGTGGTTCAGAGTAAAGAATATTGACAGAGATATCAAATGAATACCAGGATATGTTTGTGGAACATGGAAATATTCCTCAATATTTCTGAGAAACTACCTGGTGAGAGAAACATAACAAAGGAATAATAATAATTAAAAAAAAAAAACAGCAATCCACTGAATGAACCTAGCTTCCAGGACTTGAAAATAAATTAAAATGAATTTACTTAATGCTGAGGAGGTCAGGAATTTTTTTCAGTTACACTGATTCTATAGTATTAAAACATAATGTGACATTCAGTTGCTTCCTGTTTTATCTTCTAAATAATCTACCGACACAATAGAGTTAAAACTTGAGCAACTTAAACTATTAAGAATAAGTGTTACTATGTTTAATTCCAAAAATTCAGTTATCAAAAGTCACTTAAAGAATATCATCCAAATTACCTGTCAGAGCCAAATTACTCTGCAATATCACTTTATATTTGTCTCTATGGATGAAATAAAACCCAGAATTTTCCTTAATGTTGTTCAAATTACGATAATTATTAGTTTTAAGAAAACAAATTGGAATCTTTGCAAGTGAAATTGGCTAGATACAGATTCCTATTGCTTTTTACCAGAATAAAGGCCTATCTTGAACAATAAAGAAAATTATAAATATAGATCAAAATTTTAGATATATTCTAAGATTGAGTATGGCACACATTTTTTTTTTTTACCTTAAATTAAGAGAAAGACTAAGACAGGATAAATCACAGACTAACAGCATGCATTTGGTATTTTATAATACCAGGAGGGACAAAAGGCAAGACAAAGAAGAACAGGAAATACTAAATGCCGAGTATCCAGGATTTCACAGGCTAAGAACCCTACAGATACTAATGCATTTAATCTTTAGACCAACCCTATAAAAGCAGAACTATCATTAGGCACCATCTTGAGACATATGAGACACCGGGAACTATCACACAGGGCCAGGAAAATACTATATGGCTGTTAAAAGTGTAAGTTACTTAAGGATATAGGGACATATCAACACCCTTCAAAATAGTTCTGTCTTTGAAAGTTACATGCTATGAGAGTAAATTTTTGCTCCCACTTTTCACATTCACTTTTGGTCCACAAAAGGTTTTTTGGCCTTCTCCAACAAATGGGAAGAGAGTCTATGCCCTTCCATCTACCCTTCTCACTCCATTCCAAGGAAGAGGAAAACTTATCTGATTGCTGAGACTGGGGAGAAAAAAATGGGGCCAGTGAAGCTTAGCCTGTTGTGGGATCTACCTGCTCACAGGCTGGACACATGCTGAGCTGCCAGGTAGGCACAAGTAGCTCAGGACCCAGACCTGACTTTACAGGTAAATGTTGGGAACCAGGTGGTGCAGTAGTAAAGAATCTGCCTGCCAATGCAGGAGACACAGGAGATGTGGGGAAGGAAATGGCAACCCATTCCAGTTTTCTTGCCTGGAGAATCCCATGGACAGAGGATCCAGGCAAGGTACAGTCCATGGGGTCACAAAGAGTCAGACTCGACTGAGCGAACAACACACACAAATAATTAGAAACAATGCAGAAATGCACAAAGTTCAAAAGAATTCTCCTTTCCCACCGTCCCAAAAGTATCTCTCTCCTACTATTAACTGCTTCACTACTTTCTATTGACAGCTGCTTGTAATTCCTCTTAGAAAACAATATTTTCCAAATATTTAGATATGAGTATTTCTTTCCATATTTAGAATAACCATTTAAGTTCATGTGAAAAGAAACAAACAAGGCATATAACTTGTGTGTGATAACTTGTGTTTTTAAAACCCACACACCAAGAAGGGAAGGGGTTATATCAAGGTTATGGTTGTGTAAGTGACTTTCTTATTCTACAGAGACTTTACATTTTCAGTTTCCTGTTATAGAAAAAAACTGCATAATCTAAACATGTATCACTATATAGTTTTTATTATAAAAGGAACATATTTCCATTAAAATTCAAATTCATATAGAAATATGTAAAGCAAAAAGCAAGTCTCTGCCATCAAACTCCCTAAAGGTAACTGCCATTAACAATTTTGAATGCAGACACACACACACACATGCACACACACACACACACACTTGCATAAGTGCACAGATATTTTAAATAGAGATACATTTATAAATTCAAATTTTTTCAGGAGAAAATAAATTTACATAGACATATAAATCTTCACCTGGATAAAGCTTGGTTCTCTAATCTGTATTATATAACTATGAAGAAAAATGCCATTCTGCCTAAACTGTATTGGTGTCTGGAAGCCAAAGGCCAAAACTAGTGATTGATATTCATTTTTCATACCACAACAGTTTAAGAAACTATACCACCAACCTTTCGCATTGTTTTTCACAATTTCCAGGCCATCCCCTTGCACCAGGTTGGCACAAAACATTACTGCCTGGAATTCCCAGTTATTAACCTGGCTCCAGACTGGATAGTTGGAATCAAAGACACATTCACTACCTCCAGTCTGAGTTACTTACGGAGTGCTAAGATGGGCAGGGGATAAGTGCTTCATCACTCTCGTTTTGAGAATGGCTTCATAAAGACTTTATCAATGTTGTCTACCCACATGTTCCTCAGTGCCAAGGTCAGATACTGAGCCAACACAGCGACTCACTGATTCTCAAGTTCCTCCAAGTTAAGCAAATAATTAGTGCTTTAGAGAATGATCCAGCTAGCAACTACCCCTCTCCCCTCAAAAAAGAGATTCATTTTGTGCCACTAAGTTTTATTTAAAGACCATGCAATCGAATCCCAGCTGGCTTCATTGAAGCAGCAACGTGGGCAATCAGTGACACCAACTGCAATGCTATCGTTTCTATAAACAGTAATGAGAGGGGGTAGGATGGTACTAGAAGCTTATGTATAAACAAGAAAGATCATTTCAGCAAGAGAGACTTATCTTCGCAGATTCACAGTATCTTTCTGATATTCACCCTAGGAAATATAAATATCCTGCAACACTTAATGGAATTAGAAATAATATTCGGACATGGCATTCATAACATTGTACAATGAAAATAACATAGTGTAAAGGTAGCAATTTCATAGACTGAACTGTACAAAGGAAAGCTTCATTGTTTCAAGATATTCCAGGGAAATTAAGACAGCAGACCTATAAGTATTCCCAGAATGTCTCTTTCTAACCCTGATACCAGAGAATAAAACTTGCACCTTTCTTAGAAACTGATGTGTTACATCTGGGTGTGAACAAATGGACTTGGGTTGAGGGAGGGACAAAGAAGAGGCATAACACAGATAACTAGGCAGGACATCTGAATATGAGCAGTGATGAGTAGGCTTGAATTGAGTTGTAGGCTAATTCTTTGTAAAAAAAAAATGCTTTTTCATATCTGCTTCTTATTTTTATTCAAACACACTCTTACAATAAAATATACAGAGATACTATTCCTCTCCATTAGAGCCCCCATCTGTCCCACCCAGCAATACCTTTTGAACTCTTAAATGCTTTAACAAGCTCTGGGAGATAAATACAAAACCCAGGAAAAATTAATTATTACTTCCTTGGGATCAGGTAAGAGACTATTAAACTATAATAAACTGATGCTCCCAGGTACTCCACTTTGGGCATGTATCATATACTGCCTAATATGGCAGCTCTTGCTTGTCCTTCTCTCTCTCTCTCTGCTGGGTTTCCTGTGCCAACCACAGAGCCTAGCAGCAATTAGTCCTTAAAGAATGTTTGCTAAATAAAAAAAAAAAATGGAAAGCCCTGAAGTCAGAGACATGTTTCTTTAACTTTCTATCCTAAGATGGATAAAGACAGGAAGAAGGGAGGGGTGCCAGCTGTGGAGGGCTATTTGGCATGACACATACATCCTAGGCTTCCAAAAGTCTGACTTCACTCCACTCTTTTGCTTTACTTAGCCCAAGAGGCAGGCAAATGGACTGCTGCTCCATGACCCAGATGGAGCATTCAGCCCAATCCCTTCACCATAAAGTACTGCCCTGGTTTTCTTCACATGCACACAGCTCTTAATTTATAAGCTGAGAGAAAAACAATTTTATTTGCATTTTCCTTTGTCTGGAAAAACTGCAGCAGAAATGAGAGCTGCCATGTTAGCACTGTTTTTCAAGTAATGCAGCTAGTTTGTTTCCAGGAACTCTGGGGCATTAATAGGTATTACAGTTTCCATACAGCAGAGTAAGTACAAAGGAGCACCTGAGTCCTTAAGCACCTTGCAAATAAAGTACCACTTTGAAAGAATAATCTCAAATATCAATGGAGCTTCACTGCATTTTGGGAAGGGAAGATGAATATCATTTAAGAAGCAATGTACTCACTAGTCTCAGAACAACCACTAACTTACTGCTGCTGCTGCTGCTGCTAAGTCACTTTGGTAGTGTCCGACTCTGTGCGACCCCACAGACGGCAGCCCACCAGGCTCTGCCGTCCCTGGGATTCTCCAGGCAAGAGTACTGGAGTGGGTTGCCATTTCTCCACACTAATTTACTAGATGATGCCAAAACCCCATACTTTGGTACGCTAAACTAATTATTCAAAGATTATGAAAGGAAACCAATACATCAATTCATTATATACTACAGACGGTATCATAGAGAAGTTAAAGTGATTGACTAGAAAGAATCTTAAACTGAGCCCAATAATCCTCCATTAAATTTTATTATGTTAAACTCTACTGCCTTACTACCCATCAGGATATACCAGATAACAAATGACCTTAAAAATCTAAGTTATTTACAAAGAGAAGTTTTTAACTTCTCTAATGTGCTAAATGCCCACCAAGGGTCATACAGTCCTATTACTACAGACACTCAGGGACACAGACTGATGGAACAACCACTACCTTGAACATCATCAGGTCAGAAGTAGAGAGAATTGTGCTCTGGTTATTAAAGCTTCCACTTGGAAGGGAGGTGTGTCACTTCTGCGCATGTTTCCCTAGCTAATGCAAGTCATATGGCCACACCTAAGTTCAGGGGAAGGTGATAATGCCATGCATCCTGCAATGTGCCCAAGAGAAGAACCCAAAATACCGGGTAAACAGTGATAATGCCGACTACATAGGCACTTAGCAAATTGCTTTTTTAAAGTAATGCAAGACAAATGAACTAAGAATAAGCACTAACTTTTTGAATTTAACACTGAAAACATCATGTAAAAACAAAAATCCCTTTGAAAATGAAAGCCATAAAAAAACAATGATCATTTTGTATATTTTATGTTTCACATTCATTTTACCCATTGGAGCAGTATTGAAACAGTGAAGAATTTTAGACTTACAACATAAAAACCTGCTCAAATCAAGATTCTATGACAAAGGTCCATGTAGTCAAAGCTATGGTTTTTCCAATAGTCATGTGAGAGTCAATGTGAGAGATGGACCATAAAGAAGGCTGAGTGCCAAAGAACTGATGCATTCAAACTGTGGTGATGGAGAAGACTCTTGAGAGCCCCAATGGACAACAAGAGATCAAACTAGTCAATCCTAAAGGAAATCAACCCTGAATATTCATTGGAAGGACTGATACTGAAGCTGAAGCTCTAATACTTTGGCTATCTGATGGGAAGAGTCGACTCACTGGAAAAGACCTTGATGCTGGGAAAGATTGAGGGCAGGAGAAGTGGGCAACAGAGGATGAGATGGTTGGATGACATCACCAACTCAATAGACATGAGTTTGAGCAGACTTCGGGAGATGGTGAAAGACAGGGAAGGCTGGCATGCTGAAGGCCATGGGGTAGCAAAGAGTCAGACATGACTGAGTGACTGAACAACAACAGAAAGTAAAGGTATAGTGGAGCTGAAAACAGCTGCATAATACCATCTTTGTAGAGGATCCCTTCCTGGGAAGTGAACCAAAAGCAACAGCCACTTTGCCATGGAACATTCTTTCTTGGATCAGCTGACTGTCCTGTATAGGAGCTAAAGCCTGTACGCCTTAGATACATACTCCCTGATACAACCTGACTCTAAAAGAGCAGTCTCAATTTAGATGTCAGCACTATACTTGAAAGGAAGGGTCTGCCTGGGTTTTGGTTGTGTGTTTTTATTAGGATGGATAAGTGTTTTTGCCTAGTATTTCAATCCTCCATCAAGGCCACTTGATGTGGGTGGACAGTTCAATTTCTAGACATTTGATAATCCTCTACGCTATCAGGCCGGAGAAGGCAATGGCACCCCACTCCAGTACTCTTGCCTGGAAAATCCCATGGACGGAGGAGCCTGGTGGGCTGCAGTCCATGGGGTCGCTAAGAGTCGGACACAACTGAGCGACTTCACTTTCACTTTTCACTTTCATGCATTGGAGAAGGAAATGGCAACCCACTCCAGTGTTCTTGCCTGGAGAATCCCATGGACCGGGGAGCCTGGTGAGCTGCCGTCTATGGGGTCGCACAGAGTCGGACACGACTGACAGGACTTAGCAGCAGCAGCAGCATGCTATCAGGCTGAGGCAGCGCTAATTGACCGATTATTGCAGAGGAGTGATGACTATACACAGAAGGAGAAAAGACTAAGATTTGACTTTCCAGAATTGCCTGGGGTAATAAGACAAGCACATCGCTACCCCTGGCTAGGTGTGCGTGCATGCACACCCACACGCACACACGTTACTACTACCACAGGGACCAACTGCCAAAGTGCTGCTATCCCCTGTCAGGCTGATGCCCACTGGAGCTTTCTCAGGGTCTCCTTTTGAGGCATCAGAATGGTCTTTCCTGGTGAAGTGATGATAAAGCTGTAACCTTAACACCCCTCTTTGATAGAATTCTTCTGCTTTCCTCTCAAGTAGATCTTGAGAGAAATAGAGTAGGCATTAAAGTTCTTGTTTTAATCTCTGAGCTTCCATTTCTTTGTAAAAGTCCCATCTCTAGAGAAAAGTGAATCTGCTTTACTCACCCTTTAAGCTGAAAATATAGTATTTTACCAGGTTAATAAAAATGCCATATACTCTGAGCAGATTTGTTTAAAATTTTAAATGTACTACCTGTCGTTTAACATATAGACTCCCATGAAAACAAAAACAAATAATTTTTATTTTGAGAAATGGAAAAAAAGAATCATAACTGACTGGAAATAGCCTTAAACCATCTATTTAATCTTGTCCAAGATTGTCTTCTATTTGACATTTTATGCTATCTCCATTCTACAGAAGTACAAAGGATTTATAAACTAATATAATGGATAAATTAGACAATGTAATAATATTTGATATTGCAGAAGAAAGACAAGTAATAAAATGTTTTTATTATACTAAGAAGCTCAAGAATTAGTAATAATTATTTTGTATTTTCTTAATGCTACTTATCAAATAAAACGTAAATAGAATATTAAAATATTTATAATTTCAAAAGTTCAACAATCTATCAGGAGAATCTTTTAACCTCTTATAACAAATTATGTTACTTTTTTCCTGTGGCCCTTAATCCCTCAACTGTAAAATGATGGGGCAGAAGTAGCTTGCATAAAACCTTTTACTCCATGTTAACATGGCTCAAAATATTACTGTATTTCTCTTTCGGTAAGTTTAAAAAATTAAAATTGTGTACTCCAGCTCTATTTATATAAATTTGCTCCATGAAAATGTATCTGATGTCTTGACTTCAATTTGCATTCACAAACTGGGCATAACATATCATGCAGAATTGCTCATACTAACAGTAAAAGTCACATGAAAGAAATCACTTTAAAATGGAACACAATAATAATATCTAAAATACACTGAACATGTTATACATGGTAGACTCAAAGTTCTTAGCACAATGCCTGGCATCTAGTAAGAACTCAATAAATCTTTGAAAGTGTGAAATTGTTAGTCACTCAGTCATGTCCCACTCTTTGTGACCCCATGAACTGCAGGCCGCCAGGCTTCTCTGTCCATGGGATTCTCCAGGTCAGAACACTGGAGTGGGTAGCTGTTCCCTTCTCCAGGGGATCTTCCCAACCCAGGGATCAAACCCTGGTCTCCTGCATTGCAGGCAGATTCTTTGAGCCACCAGGGCATTTCCTCCTCCAATGCATGAAAGTGAAAAGTGAAAGTGAAGTCGCTTAGTCGTCTCCGGCTCTTAGCAACCCCATGGACTGCAGCCTACCAGGCTCCTCCGTCCGTGGGATTTTCCAGGCAAGAGTACTGGAGCGGGGTGCCATTGCCTTCTCCCAATAAATCTTTACCTGTTATTAATTCATTTAATCTTTACCACAACTTATGAGGTAAGTACTATTATCAAAGTAATTTACATTTCTGCAAGGTCATGTAAGTTATCCAAGATTATAAATTAATAAAAGCCACAATTCAAACAAAAGCAATACAGTGTCCAGAAACAATCACTTAGCAATTCTGTACATTACCTCCGTCTGGGGAAAGGGTATAAAAGGGACCTTCGTCTTTACTTGTGACTATACCCTTTTACAAAAATTCCTCTAGAGTGACAGTTCCCTAAATAACCAAACACCCCACTAAATCACAATGCATATATAAAGTGCAACAGTTTTCATACGTTCACATGCTAAATCTAGGATTCGGTAAGAAATAGGAAGCAGGCTAGAGCTATCCTTATTCCTACTTTTTTTCAGATGAAAATACTGACTTTGAAAAATCTTCAGTAACTTTATTGAAACTGCTTTATAACTGAGTCTTCTGACTCTAAGTCTCATGATTTTGCAACAACCTATGCTTCTCCATCACACATATTATCACCTCTGTTTGGATCTGTTACCATTTGAAAGACCGATTCTGTATGTAAATGAACATGTTATCTATTTTTATAAGAAGTCTTTATCATACACCATACATACCTTAAAAATTTTCATATCTAGGAAATAAATACCCAAGTTATAGTCTGTTCATGTTTTACTTCATGTAGATAAGGAAAACTGAAATAATATTAACATACATCTCTGTTGGCTTCCTGAAATATGTATTCAAAACATAAAACTTCAACATCAAGCATATTCATTTAGAATATAGCGATTTGATATTTTTCAGCACTTATAAATATGGTGGCAAAAGATGTCTAAATCATCTTCTGAACTGAATAAAAGTCAAGATACTGAGATCTCACTGCTGATTTCATTTCAAAAGTGTATGTTCTCATACTTCACATATAGTTAAAGTATTTAATTAATTCTTTTAGAAGTTTTATTTTTCATTTACAGTGGTGAGGAAGCAGCAAGTCAAAGTTTTAGAAAGGATAAATGAAACCTATATATATTCTAATCTTTCCAAGTATAATCTTCATAGCTCCAGTACAGACTGAAAATAGGTACTTAACCAAATGAATCAGATCCCCCAGAATAACATATGAAGTTTTAAACCTGAAACCTATTATAAAATCATTAAATTTTTGAACGTTAAAGTTACTTGGAATTAATGGACCAAAAATTATTTTACAGAGGCACGTGTTTAGACATAATTAGGAGCACCTTTTCTCTCTCCTCACATCCCGCCCCCATTTTGTAAACAGAAAACCAAAAGACACAAAACTTGGGTTAACATTTGCAAGACTACTAGACAACCCACTTTAAAAAGAACTTACATCATAAAAAAGAGAGAGATGGACAATTCAAAGTGTGGTAAACAGCTCACTTCATCTGCAAGGCTTCGGCAGAAAAGAATCACACTTGGTTGTAGGTTTTTTAGTTCTTTCATTAAAAATTTTAATCGTTTTTTCAATATCGCAGGTCATTAAAAGGGTCTGATTTTCTCCCTTTCTCTTCCTGAGCTTTTCCTGAGGGACCTAGTTGGCTAAACCCAGATCTAATTGGGGCTCTTTTGTTTCACCATCACTTCAAAGATTGCTTGACCTCCAGGGCAAAACATACTCTCTCTGACGATGGCAGTCTGTCTACTTTCCAGACAAAACAAGAACAATAAAAGATAACCTGCCTCGCCAGCCACCTGTTTAAAAGTCCCCTCTCCTGTCGAAAGCATCGGCAACTTCTCAAGAGGAGACTTTGAGCAACTCCAAGTCGCACGCCGCCCTCGCAAGTCACAAGGAGAGAGCCGCGAGGAAGTGCGAAAGCAGGTCACTGGAGGCACCCCTCGGAAAGAGACCCGCGGGATCCAGCTCAGGCGCTGGGCGATAGCCAAAGCGTTCTATACAAGGATGACTTCAGGGATTTAAGAGGAGGGGGAAAAAAAATTTTTTTTCAAAGACAGAACTGGCGACGGGGCCATGATCTCACCCCAGTAAGGAAACGCCTTCCTTCCATCATTTACAGCGCGGATTAAAGGAGCAGAGTAGGTAGCAGAGAGGGGACCAGAAAGAAGGAAGAGGGCTGGGCATCTGCAGGACTGGGGCTAAGGAAAGAACATTTCTCACCACTTAGGCTGCTGCTGGACCTCAGGCTCCTTCCACAGAGACACTGCAGCATATGCACTCCTTTCTTCAAAGAAAGCTCAAGAATCTTCATGGAGAAGCGCGTGTGTGGGGTTGGTCAACTCCCCGCCCACCTCCGCTAATTGTCCAACCAAAAGGCGGCCTGCCTGGGGAAGCCGGGTCCCAAATCCATGGTGCGCGCGTCCCGGGCGCACAGCGGTTCGCACGTCGGCCCGGCCAGAGCCGGGGTTGGAGCGCGGCGGGTGCGGGGCCGGGGCAAGGCTGGGAGGAGGAAGCGCCTCCCGGCTGGGGGCAGCCTCCGGGGGAGCGGGAGGTGCGGCCACACCCCAGCGGTCTCGGCCGTGACACTTTGGGACTTCCCCCAAGGAGGCGGCGGGGCTGCGGGCAGGAGCGCACCGGCCGAGCGGAGGACGTCACCGTGGGTTGGTGCCCCCTTCCAGGTGCGAGCGCCGGGAGGGACGAGGGCGGGATCCCCAAGGGCCCTGGCACCCTGTCAGCTCCTATTCGCGTCGGGCGGTGAGTCCTGGGCGTCCGCCTCCCTGGGTGCCCCCGCCGTGCGGGGCGGCGCGGCGCGGAGCGGAGAGGGGCTCCCAGGGCCGGAAGGCAGCGCTCCCGCGGGCTGCGCGCGGGCTGAGGGCGACTCCGGCGTGGGAATCCGGCGGAAGGGAAGCGCCCGCAGGAAGGGCTGGACCCAGGAGGCTGCCGAGCGTCAGAAGCGACTCCAGGGAACAGGGGGGTGGGGTTGGGGGTGGGGAGGCGGGGATGTGGAATGAAGAAAGCTCTAGGGTTCGGGCGCGCGGAGAGAAGGGGTGCCTAGGCGTGGGCGTCTGACCGATGTTCTGTGACCTTGGGTAAGTCCCATACCACCCTGGGCGTCACTTTTCCCCTCCGTAAAACAGGGCGGGGAAGACGGTGCAGAATAGAGAATTGGCAGCTGCTTGTTGGTCCCCGGGCTTCCCAATCTCCCGGAAAAGCTGAGCACAAGTGCCATGGGAAGGCGGGTGCAGATGGAGTAAGGGGGGCTAGAAGGGAAGGCCAGCGTACAGAGGCCTTCCTGAATGCTGTAAGGAAAGGCAGGTGAGGCGGGAAATCTGAAAACAATAGCAATGTTTTACTTTGTCGCAATATTCTGTCAGGCTCTGTCTCTGCCAATTGGCCCCAAAGATAACCAGCGAGCTTCCTTGGTTCTAAAGGTCTCGATTTCTTTTTCCCCCAGCAGCAACTCCTTTAACTTTCCCTTTTCTTTTCTTTCTGTTTCTTCTCCCTCCCCGCCTTCCTTTTCCTTTCTTCCTTCCTTCCTCCCTCCCTCCGGGCCTCCCTCCCTTCTCAGAGGCTATCAATGCCCTTTTGGAAGTCCGATTAGTGAGGCACCAGGAATGCTGGTGTTGCTACCAGAGTCCATCCTATCTGGAATGTCAAAGTAAGAAGGGACCTTAGAAGATTTACAGCAATACAGCAAGTGGTTAAAAGCACAGACACTGGCAACAAGCAGCTGAAGTGAAAATTCCTATTAACTGTGTGACCTTGAACAAATCTCTTAACTTCTTTGTGCCTCAGTTTCCATATCTCTAAAAGAGTTAATAATACAATAGCATCTACATCTTGTACCTTTATTGAATATTTAAAAAAAAAACTCAATACAAAATAACTACTGTAATAGTGTTAGCAAGTATTATTACATAGCTTCCAACCTGTAGGGTTTTCCATCACTCTCACTTTCCCGTAAATGCCAGCATCCACTCCAGTGTCTACATCTCTGCTTGCACAGTTCAGGTAATAGACTCACCAGCTCCCAGGTAGTTCATTGCACAAAACCTATTCTAAGATTTACCCTGACATTGAGCCAAAAACTTATTTGACTTTCTTTCTACCCATTGCCTCCAGGCTACCTCGCACTAGCTGGTTAGCTCTTCCCAGCAAGAGAGTGAAAAGTGTTTTCATCACCCCTTTGCTCTTTCTCTTCTCTAGGCTGATCCTTCACAGTTCCTGTGGGGTTCCCTGGAGATTGAAGCTTAAGGTTATAGTTGCCTGGAAAAGTTAAGTCTCTTCCTCTTTCCTCTCAAAGGTGATGGAAGAAAGCCAGAACATCAGGAGGGTCTTTTGAGCCCTCAGCCACCACTGGCTCCACATTCTCTTTCAGAATTGAGCTCCAGGCAAGGTCATTTGGGGTGGTTCCAAGAGTCAAACAGATATGTCCAGGCCTACCTTCCCATGGGGCTTCCCTGGTAACTCAGCTGGTAAAGAATCCACCTGCAATGCAGAAGACCCCGGTTCGATTCCTATGTCAGGAAGATCCCCTGGAGAAGGGATAGGCTATCCACTCCAGTATTCTTGGGCTTCCCTAGTGGCTCAGCTGGTAAAGAATCCGCCTGCAATGTGGGAAACCTGAGTTCTATCCTTGCATTGGAAAGATCCCCTGGAGAAGGGAACGGCTATCCACTCCAGTATTCTGGCCTGGAGAATTCCATGGACTCTATAGTCAATGGGGTCTCAAAGAGTTGGACACGACTGAGCAACTTTCACTTTTCACTTTTTTTCACCTTTCCTGGTAGCTCAAGTGGTAATGAATCCACTTGCAATGCAGGAGACCCTGGTTTGATTCCTGGGTCAGGAAGATCCTTGGAGAAGGCATAGGCTACCCACTCTAGTATTCATGGGCTTCTGGTGGCTCAGAGGTAAAGAATCCACCTGCAATACGGGAGACCTGGGTTCTGTCCCTGGGTTGGGAAGATCCCCTGGAGGAGGACATGGCAACCCACTCCAGTATTCTTGCATGGAGAATCCCCATGGACAAAGAAGCCTGGCAGGCTATGGTTCATGTGGTCACAAAGAGTTGGACATGACTGAGTGACTGAGCACACACACACCTTCCAGTCACTCCTTAGTCCCCTTGTTGAGTGCAATCACCCCAGTTCTGTGGGCTCCACAGTCCTGAAAGAATTTGCTAAAGCTAGAGAGGTAATGAGCCTCAGGGCAATCTGGGCCATGGCCCTTGTCGTTCCAATCTCTGCGGAGATTAGTGAGAAACTTGGCTCATCTGGGGATTTTACCCGTAGAAATTCCCCATGGAGGGAGAGATAATTAGCAAAAGGAAAACATCTAAAAATAGTCCTTCCTGCTGCAGCAGAGGCAGAGAGCTTTCCGGTAGAGCTCTTCTGGTCTGGAACCCAGTGCCCAGAGCTATTTTATACTTTAGGAGAGAAAAGCTATTCCTTGAAACGTAGCAAAAGAATGGGAACTTGAGGAAAGCGAGCAAATCACTGTCTGATTTAAAACACCCATAACCTCTGGAGCATCAATTTTAGTGTTCACAATAAACCTCTCTGCCTACCTGGCAAGGTTGTTGCAAGGATTCAGTGAGATGAAACGTGAAAGAGCTTTGGTGATTCTAATTATCATTGAAAGATGGAGTGCTCTTGTCAACTCCCCTGGGTTCTAGGTGCTTCTTGATCGTCTAACATAGTGGCTCTTTTACTTGATTATAGAAAAGCTTTATGTGTGAATCTTTTGTCCCCTCAACAGAACTATAAACTCTTAGAAAACAGGGCAGGAAAGCCAAATCTGTCACAGTTAACATTCAGATGGTCGGCTGTCTTGTTTCAGTGACTGTCACAGTGATTCTTATGGCCAGGTATATTTATCACAGAGAGCAGACCATCATAGTAGTTAAGAAAAAAAAAAAAAAAAAGAACTGGGGAATCACACTTATAGATTTTTGTGTGTGTGTTATTGAACTCTCAAAAGAGTTCAGATTAAACCAAAGAAAACATATAACATTTCAATGCAAAATATTTTCTTACTATATAACATGGATATTTGACCAAAGTAGGTATAAAAGAGAATTGATCAATGGAATTGTATTACTTAGACTTAGCTTTACAAAAAAAATAAAGACTTTTGCCCTTATCAGATTTTCATGTACATGCTTGTTAAAACAGCTGCTAAGGTGACATCCAGTTTCACAGTCTACAGTTAGGCATGTCCATGCAGTCTTCCTAAAGTCTATTGGGCAGATCTTAAGAAGACTGCATTTTTACATATACCATAACATCCAAAAGCAAATAGCTTGCAAATAGCAGTAGCCAGGAAAGAGGCACATTTTAGTCTAACCAAAACTTGGAAATTTTCTACTTTGTGTTATTATTCCATAAAGTGAAGTGACGTGAAGTCGCTCAATCGTGTCTGACTCTTTGCGACCCCGTGGACTGTAGCCTACCAGGCTTCTCCTTCGATGGGATTCTCCAGGCAAGAATACTGGAGTGGGTTACAATTTCCTTCTCCAGGGGATCTTCCCAACCCAGGGATCGAACCCGGGTCTCCCGTATTGGAGGCAGACACTTTAACCTCTGAGCCACCAGGGAAACCCATTATTCCATAAGCAAAAGTCAAATTTTTTACTAGCAATTATACTTTTAATTTTAAATTAAAGACATGTAATAACCAAATTTTAAATTATAGTATCTGTCTCTAATTAAAATTTTTTAAGTTAGATATTCTGTTTTCTTATTGACCTTGGACCAACTCTAGTAATTGACTCACTCGTGTGATTTCAAAATGAAATCATTAATCACTTTCTGAGAGGGATTGGGAAATCTGGTATATAATTATAAGTGAACTTATTTAAATTCTTAGTATCTAAATTTTTCATTTTATAGAGTTATTTACTCACAGTTTGTAAAAGTTAATAATTGTGTGAGGAAGTTCTGAGATTTTTAAGTGGTAATTTATCTAAAATATTTCTGTTCCTATTAAACATTGGAATCTGTTGACTCTTGGCATCAGCTGTTTAATTAATCAGTGTATTTATCTGTTTTGAAGTCTTCATTGAATCAGTAATAGCATACTAAGAATATTGCCAGGCCTGAAAAACTTTTAATGAGTATATTTAGTGGCAAAATGTCTATTAAAAGGAAAGCAACTGTATTTAACAAAGAAACCAAACCAAACCGTAAACTGAAGCATGAAAACCAGTCTGATAGCTAATGTAGTATTTTTGTTCTATGATATATGTCTAGATCACTGACTGCCAGGGTAAAAACTTGGTCTGCATCTCATGTCTTTAGAAATACTCTCAAATCTAGTTTTGATAGGCAAGGCAACTATCAGAGACTGGGTCTTTGTATCTCCCTAAAACTCATATGTTATATTCTCACCCCTAAGGTATTGGGAAGTGGGGTCTTTGGCTAGCTTAACCCTCGTGAATGGAGTTAGTGCCCTTTTGAAAGAGATCCCAGAGAACTTTCTCTCCCCTTTCACTATGTGAAGACACAGAAGACGGCTATCTGTTAGCCAGGAAGCAAGCCCTCACTGCCATTGGATCTGCCAGTGCCTTGATCTTAGACTTCTTAGCCTCTAGAACCGTGAGAAATAAATATTTGTTCTTTAAGCCACCTAATCTATGGTACTTTTGTTACACCAGCCTAAACAAAGATAGCAACAAAATCAATCTTATTAGATGTGACAAAAACAGTCATTGGCACCACACTTATTTTTTAATGACATATGTGGTCCAATTAAGTTAAAATAACTTCTGTTTTCAAAAAAGCAAATGCATGAGTTTTTTGTTATCTTCTTCCTTTTGTTCTTTTTTATTTGTTGTTCTTCTATTTATTCTTTCCCTCTAAATTTTCTATTTTGAAATAGAGACTTACAGAAAAGTTGCAAAATAATAGAGTTCATGCATACTCTTTACCCAGCTTCTCTTAGTATTAACAACTCACATAATCAGTGTACAGTTACCAAAACCAGAAAATGTATACTAGTACCATGCTATCAAATTTACTACTAGCGTTACTGAACTTTCACCATTTTTTTACCCTAATGCCCTTTTTCTGTTTCAGGATCCAGTTAGATTCCACCTTGTACTTCATTGTGAATCCTTAGTCTCCTTCAATCTTCGGGAGTCCCTCAGTCTCTCCTTGTTTTCAGTACTTTGAAACTTCTGATAAATATTGATCAAATGTTTTGTGGAATGTCTTTCAATTTGAGTTCATGTGGTTCCAAATAGGAAAAGGCTCTATATTGACACCCTGCTTACTTAACTTATATGCAGAGTACATCATGAGAAACACTGGGCTGGAAGAAGCACAAGCTGGAATCAAGATTGCCGGGAGAAATATCAATAACCTCAGATATGCAGATGACACCACCCTTATGGCAGAAAGTGAAGAGGAACTCAAAAGCCTCTTGATGAAAGTGAAAGAGGAGAGTGAAAAAGTTGGCTTAAAGCTCAACATTCAGAAAACAAAGATCATGGCATCTGGTCCCATCACTTCATGGCAAATAGATGGGGAAACAGTGGAAACAGTGTCAAACTTTATCTTTTGGGGCTCCAGAATCACTGCAGATGGTGACTGCAGCCATGAAATTAAAAGAGGCTTACTCCTTGGAAGGAAAGTTATGACCAACCTAGATAGCATATTGAAAAGCAGAGACATTACTTTGCCAACAAAGGTCTGTCTAGTCAAGGCTATGGTTTTTCCAGTGGTCATGTATGGATGTGAGAGTTGGACTGGGAAGAAAGCTGAGCGCCAAAGAATTGATGCTTTTGAACTGTGGTGTTGGAGAAGACTCTTGTGAGTCCCTTGGACTGCAAGGAGATCCAACCAGTCCATTCTAAAGGAGATCAGTCCTAGGTGTTCATTGGAAGGAATGGTGCTGAAGCTGAAACTCCAGTACTTTGGCCACCTCATGCGAAGAGTTGACTCATTGGAAAAGACTCTGATGCTGGGAGGGGTTGGGGGCAGGAGGAGAAGGGGACGACAGAGGATGAGATGGCTGGATGGCATCACCAACTCGATGGACCTGAGTTTGAGTGAACTCTGGGAGATGGTGATGGACAGTGAGGCCTGGCGTGCTGATTTTCAGCAAGAATGCTACAGAAGTGATGTTGTATCCTTTTCAGTACATCATTATCAAGAGCTGTGGTAGTGATTGGTAGTTTAGTCGCTAAGTCATGTCCGACTCTTTGAGACCCCATGGACTGTAACCTGCCAGGCTGTTTTGTCTATGAATTTCTCCAGACAAGAATACTAGAGTGGGTTATCATTTCCTTCTCCATTGGATCTTCCCAACCAAGGGATCAAACCCGTGTCTCTTGCACTGCTGGTGGATTTTTTACCAACAGAGCCACCAGAGAAGCCCTATTAAGGGCTGCTGCTGCTGCTAAGTCACTTTTGGACCCCATAGACCACAGCCTACCAGACTCCTCCATCCATGGGATTTTCCAGGCAAGAGTACTGGAGTAGGGTGCCATTGCCTTCTCCCTATTAAGGGCTACATGATGTCAACTAGTGATATTAACATTAATCACTAGGTTAAGATAGTGACTGCTAGGTTTCTATTCTGTCAAGTTGTATTTTATCTTCATTTACAGTTGATAAATATCTTAAGGAAGAAACTCTTAAGCTGTGCTAATACCTTGTTTCTCCTTAAACTTTCATCCACTGATGTTAGCATCCATCGGTGGGTCTTAGCTGTAGTAATTATTACTGAGCTGTTTTCCTAATAGTGGCTTTATATTTTCAAGATTCTTTTCATTGTAATGGAAATTCTTCTGCAAGAGCTGTCCATTCTTTCCCTCTTACTTATTTATTCAATTATTTATTTATTACAGTGTGATCTGAGGAATATTTATCTATAGGTTATAATCTAATGGGCTTCCCTGGTGGCTCAGACAGTAAAGAATCTACCTGCAATGTAAAAGACCAGGGTTCGATCCCTGGGTTGGAAAGATCCCCTGGAGAAGGGAATTGCAACCCACTCCAGTATTCTTCCCTGGAGAATTCCATGGACAGAGGAGCCTAGCTTGCCACAGTCTATGAGATCACAAACAGTTGGACACAACTGAGAGGCTAATACTCATTTTATAATCCAATATTACCATGATTTATTTTGTGACAAATTGTTTCAGCTTTAGCCTTTAGGAGATACTTCTGGTTGGCTCTGGTGTCTTTTTACTAGAAGTTCCTTAATTTTCTTGCATCACAAGATATTCCAAGTTTATCTTTTATCTTCTTTTATTGGAATTAGACTCCAATTAGTCTAATTCTTTTTATTGGAAAATAGTATTTATGAACCAAACTCTGGGTGCTAAGTGTGCCCATTTTTACAGGGGTGTCATTGATCCTAGATTCTCTCAATGGAGAAAGCTAGGAAATATATGCATATAAACAAACCCATACATACACATACAGCATATTTATTTCTGTATATACGTCCCCCTTTAGAGACATCTATATGTAGAAATATCTATGTGTAGATGTATCTATATGGAAATGTATAATAGATAGATATCCATAAATAATAAGTGTAGATATAGATGACTAATATGTATGATTGCAATCCATCATCACGAGTTTCATTTTAGTCTTTGCCCTTTCCTTACTTACAGTGAAAAAATTGTATTATTTACAGTATATTCACTTATTGATTCAACCCTCATATACACTTAAAGTAGTTACATAATTCCTAACCAGAGTAACAGATTTACTACTACAGTACAGTATGTATGCACATTTGTTTGTCTTTAATCTTATGTGGTCAAAATATTATTTTTGATTTGGCTTTTGATAGATTTTTCTTCTCCATTCTCCATTCCCTTCGGTGTAGTTTAGTTATTAATTTGGAATCCAGTTAGATTCATTTGTTTTCTCTTATCTTCTATATTGGTTGATTTTAATTATTAATAAAATTAATTATATTTAATTACTTTCTTATTTGAGTATGTAAAACCTGCTATGTTTTGCTATGGTTCTAAGAGTCAAAGCTACAAAAAAGCATACTCCAATAAGTTTTACACTCTCATCCCTCCTGTCCTATCCCCATTTCCCATTTCCCCTTCTTTCCACTCCTTTTCCAACAACCCCTTATAGGTAACTGATCTCTTTAATTTCTGATATATGTTCCATAGGTTTCTTTTGCACAAAAGGGCATCCACTGTGCTATTTTGTGGCACTTAGGTTATTTTCAATATTTTTCAATTACAAACAGTACTACAATAAATAACGTGTAGCATTTTCATATTACTAGAGGTATATCTTCAAAATAGATTCTAGAAATGAGAATGCTGAGTCAAACACCAAGTATGCAGGTAGTTTTGTTAGCTACTACCAAATTTCCCTTCAGAAGCTTGTGTGAGGGGGGCCAGTCCCTCCCACCAGCACACTGCAGCCCCAGCTATGGCCCTGCCAAACAGGAAGGCTGATGCTTCTCACTTAGGAGACACCCCTTTGAGAATCTGGCTCTGGTGACCAGGAAGGATTGTGCTTCTGAGCCCCACAAGACATCTCCTATAAGGCCATAACTTCAAGAATGTAAGAGGTAGCTGATTTACCTGATATATGGAAACAAGCAGAGAGAAGTAGGAAAAATGCAGAGAAAGTGGAATATGTTCCTGTTGTATTGAAAGAAGACAAAACTTTACCAAAAGAACTACATGAAGATAAGCAGGCTACCTGATAGAGTTCAAAGTAATGGTCACAAAATGCCCACCAAACTCAAAAGAAACTGGATAAACTCCATGAGAACATCAACAAAACATAAGAAAGTACCAAAGTGAAGTGACAATTGAACAGAAAAATACACAACAGCTGATTGGATGAGGTAGAGGGACAAATAAGCATGCTAGAAGATAGCAATAGAACCCATCTAGACAGCAGAATAAAAAAGAATTTAAAAATGTAAAGATATCTTCAGGGATGTTTGTGACATCATCAAACAGGATAATGTTCACATTATAGGGTCCCAGAAGGAGAAGAGAGATAAAAGGCCTAGAAAAAATTTGAAGCTGTAGTGACTGAAAAGTTTCTTAAATCTGGGGAAGGAAACAGAAATCTAGGTCCAGGAAGCCCAGAGAGTTCCATTAAGATGAAGCCAAAGAGACATGTACCAAAGACATGTTATAATTAAAATAGTAAAAGTTAAGAATAAAGAGAGAATCCTAAAAGCAGAAAGAGAAAAATTTGTTATGCACATGGGAAGCCCCATAAGGCTATCGGAAGATTTTTCTGCAGAAACTTTATAGGCAGAGGGAAGTGGTGTTACTGAAAAGGAAAAGTGCTGAAAGGAAAAAACTTCAAATCAAGAATGCTCTACCCAAAAGGGTAATATTCAGAATTGAAAGAACAATTTAGAGTTTCCCAGATAGGCAAAAGATAAAGGAGTTCATTACCACTGAACTAGCCTTACAAGAAATGATAAAAAGACTTCTTTAATCTAAAAGGAAATTACAGTAATTATTAATAAGAAAACATGAAAGTAAAAACCTCACAGGAAAAAGTAAATAATGGTAGTGGATCAATGATGTATAAAAAGCATGAAGGTTAAAAGGCAAAAGTAGTAAAATGTAAAATATAATCATTAGTTAAGGTTTACATAAAATAACAAGATGTAAAAATGTGTCATCAATAGTATAAATTGGGAGTGAGGGCAGAGAATTAATATACAAAGCTTTGCTGCACAGAACTCCAACACTTTGAGAGCCACCAGGCTCCTCTGTCCCTGGGATTCTCCAGGCGAGAATACTGGAGTGGGTTGTCATTTCCTTCTCCAATAAAGCTTTGAAATGTATTCAAATTTCAGTTGCTACCAAATTAAAACAGTTATTTTAAAAGGATATTACATGTGAGCCTAACAGTAACAACAAGGAAAAAACTTACAGTAAATACACAAAAGAATATGAGAAAGAAATCTCAAAATAACACTAAAGAAAATCACCAAAACACAAGAAAAGAGATAAAGAAGAAAGGAGCACAGAGTAACTACAAAACAGCTAGAAAACAATTAACAAAATGGCAATCAGTTCAGTTCAGTTGCTCAGTCATGTCCGACTCTTTGCGACCCCATGAATTGCAGCATGCCAGGCCTCCCTGTCCATCACCAACTCCTGGAGTTCACTCAAACTCACGTCCCTCGAGGTTGGTGGACATCCAGCCATCTCATCCTCTGTCGTCCCCTTCTCCTTCTGCCCCCAATCCCTCCCACCATCAGAGTCTTTTCCAATGAGTCAACTCTTCGCATGAGGTGGCCAAAGTACTGGAGTTTCAGCTTTAGCATCAGTCCTTCCAAAGAACACCTAGGACTGATCTCCTTCAGAATGGACTGGTTGGATCTCCTTGCAGCCCATGGGACTCACAAGAGTCTTCTCCAACACCACAGTTCAAAAGCATCAATTCTTTGGCGCTCAGCTTTCTTCCCAGTCCAACTCTCACATCCATACATGACCACTGGGAAAACCATACCTTGACTAGATGGACCTTTGTTGGCAAAGTAATGTCTCTGCTTTTGAATATGCTATCTAGGTTGGTCATAACTTTCCTTCCAAGGAGTAAGCGTCTTTTAATTTCATGGCTGTAGTTAATATTTATCAATAATTACTTTGTAAATGGGTTTATTCATCAATCAAAAGACAATGAGTGGCTGAATGGGTAATCAAGACCTATAAGGACACACACAAATCAAAAGTAAAGGGGTGGAAAAAGGTATTCCATGCAAATTGTGTCCATATCAGACAAAATAGACTTTACAACAAAGACTGTAATAAAAGTCAAAGAAGGGTATTATATAATGATAAAGGGATCAACATAGTAAGAAGACATATAATTTACAAATACAGATGCACCCACTAGAGTAGGACCAAAATAGAGAAAGAAAACATTAATACTTATGAATTGCAAGGAAGTAGTTTGCTTATTTATCAAAACTCATTACCAAAATAGGGTCACATTTCCAAATAGGTGTCCTCAGTCCTAACACCTGAACACTTCTCTGATTCTAAAAATCCCACAGATTCTTTCCAACCGAGGACAAATGCCACAGTGCTCTCTCTGGAAAATTTTCTCTGATGTATCCTCCCCTGTCCCTCAAATCAATCACAATTTCCTTTGAGCTCTTAACACACTATAGTCCCTCTACCACAGAATTTATCTTATTCTGCCTGCAAATGTATATATTTCCTAAGAGATTATGGGCCCCTTTACCTAGACATTTAAGTGTATCTCTCTTTAATTATTTTATATCTTAGAACATGTAATAAGTAATTTATTTATTAAATATTGATGAAATAAAATTAATACCAAATATTAATGTCTATTAATATTGATGAAATGAGATAACATAGAGACTGTTACTGTGAGCTTTCCATTGGGTAAAATATTTTCAGCTGTACAGTAAATTAGAAAACAATAACTTATAAAGAACTGAAAGACATGAGCAATGTAAGAAATATAATGTACTTTTTAAACATGTGAAAAGTCATAAGAGTCGCTCATAATAAAGAACTACAGGGGAAGAGATCAAAATAATGGAGTGAGAGCACACTGAGCTCATCTCCTCCCGTGAACATATCAAAAATACACCTACACAAGGAGCAGTTCTCACTGAAAACACACTGGAGACTAGCAAAAAAACTCCTACAATCAAGACTATAAGGGAGATATACAGGGAGTTGGGTAGGAAGGGAAGAGAAACCAGCAACTTGGAACCCATGCCCCTTGGAGGGGACACAGTAGAGGAGAGGCATATCACAGACTCAGAGGTCTCCCTGAGGTGAGAGGTTCTAACCACATTCTGGGCACTCCAGCCCTACGACCTGACTCCAGAAAGATGAGTCTCCTTAGCTGGTTTGAAAACCAGTGGGGCTAATAGAAGAGCTAGAGTTCATTTGTGAAGAGCGTGCACATACTTGTTTATTCCTAGGAAAGGGGGGAGGAACAGATTGAAACTGCTCAGGGCTCTGGCCAGTGTCCCGCGATTGCCCCAGTGTGTGTCCTGGTGCCTTTAGATCTGGAGCAGCTCCCGGGTAGGGCAACGGCTTGCTGCCTTGCCAAGGAGACTGCACATATGAGGGAGACAGGGCCAGCTGGGCCCAGCATTTCATCTGAACAGGGTGAGGGCAGCCTTTGCTGGTGTTTTTGGCAGCAGTGATTAGAAGCTCTCTGGAACTCTGACTGCTGTGCCAGGACCATGCCAGTACCTGCCCTAGCCCACACCACACACCCAATCAGGCCCTTCCAGCTCCAGCAAAGCTCCCCTCTGGGGTAAAGGTGTTGTTGCCAGGAGAGGGGAAAGTGCACACCCAGAGAAAAGAGAATCAGCTCAAACCTAACTCTCAAGGCTTCTGCTCCAGCACCTCGGGACCTTCCTTCACCCCCTACTGGATGGTGGCAGCCACTGAGAACAGGAGGAACCCAACTCACAACCAGTTCTGGCTTCCGTCCCTCCATCTCCAGTCCCACCTCCCAGCAAAGTGATAACTGCATCACACCCCAGGGGAAGATGTGATCCATGCTCACTCCTCATCCAGCTCTGCCACAAAAGTCACTGGGCACACACAGCCTGCAGAGGGATGCTCCCACACAAGAACACCCCTTCAAGACAGGAATAGGTAAGTACTTCATAGAGACAGAGGAAGTTACACAGACTTATAAAGCAGAGGAGTTTATTTCAAACAAAAGAACAAGAAAAAAAAAAAAAAACCCTGGGGAAAAAAACAACTAATAAAACAGAGATAAAGAATACAAAGCCTTAGTAAAAATATACTCATTGAACTTGGGGAAAGAACAAATGAACACAGTGAGAAGTTTAACAAGAAAGCAAAACATATAAAAAGGAACCAGTGAGAACTAATAAATAAAAACATGATAGAAGGGAATAACTGCAGACAAGGTGATACTGAGGAATGCATAAGTGATTTGGAAGATAGGATGATGGAAATCACCTAATCAGAAGAGCAAAAAAAAAAAAAAAAAAATCAAAGAAAAAAGGGAGGACAGTTTAAGAGACCTCTGGGATAACATCAAGATATTAACATTTGCATCATAGCAGTCCCAGAAGAAGAGAGGAAGAAAGTGTTAAAAATGTATTTGATGATATTATGGCTGAAAAATTCCCAAACCTGAAGAAACAGATATCCCAGGTACAGAATGCACAGAGCTCAAACAGACTCATATGCGGAGCTATCATAATTAAAATGACAAAACTTAAAGAGAAAATTCTAAAGGCAGGAAAACAATGTCTCACATGCAAGGGATAACCTTTGCACCTGATAGAAACTTTGCAGGACAGAAACGAGTGGTATGATATATTTAAGTGCTGAAAGGGAAAAACCTACAATCTAGAATACTCTATTTAACATGGTTATCTTTCCGAATTGAAGGAGAGATAAAGGACATAGACAAGCTCAAACAAAAGAGTTCATCAATATTAAAAACTTGGACAGTCTAGAAGAAAACAGGTGGTACTAGTGGTAAAGAACCTGCCTGCCAATGGAGGAGACATAAGAGACTGGGGGTCAGTCCCTAGGTTGGGAAGATCCTCTGGAGGAGGAAATGGCAACCCACTCCAGTATTCTTGCCTGGAGAATCCCATGGACAGAGGAACCTGGGGGACTACAGTCCGTAAGGTTGCAAAGAGTCAGAATGACTGAAGTGACTTTGCACACACGCACGTGAAGCAACCCCATGGACTGTAGCCCACCAGGCTTCTCAGTCCATGAGATTTTCCAGGCAAGAGTACTGGGGGTTGCCATTCCCTTCTCCAGGGGATCTTCCCGACCCAGGGATTGAACCCGGGTCTCCTGCATTGTAGGCAGATGCTTTACCCTCTGATCCACCAGAGAAGCCCAAAAACTGGGCAGCTGCATGTAAAAGAATGAAATTATAACACTTTCTCACACTGGTATGCAAAGGAAAATCAAAATGGATTAAAGACCTAAATGTAAGACTACCAAAACCCATGAAATTCCTAGAAGAAAATATAGGTAGAGAACACTCTTTGACAAAAATCTTTTTTGGACCTGGCTCCTAAGGCAAATGACACAAATGGGATGTAATTAAAGATAAATACTGTACATTATACTTTTATGTTTAAAATAATGAAACAAATGAATAAAGATTACTAAGCAAACATAGACTTACATAAAAAGAACAAACCAGTGGTTACCAGTAGGAACAGGGAAGGTGGAGGGGCAAGATACAGGTAGGGGATGAAGAGGTACAACTACTATGTATAAAATAAATAAACAAGGATATATAGTACAGCACAAGAAATAGAGCCAATATTTTATAATTTTAATGAAACATGTACTAAGTCACTTCAGTCATGTCCGATTCTGTGTGACCCTAAGGACTGCAAACTGCCAGGCTACTCTGTCCAGGGGATTCTCCAGGTAAGGATACTGGAGTGGGTTGCCATGCCCTCCTCCAGGGGTTCTTCCTGACCCAGGGATCGAACCCGCATCTGCTAACGTCTAACCTGCATTGACAGGTGGGTTCTTTACCACTAGCACCACCTGGGAAGCCCTAAATGGAATAAACATAATCTATAAAACTATTGAATCACTTTGTTGTTTATCTGAAACTGATATAACTATATATCAACTACACTTCAATTAAAAAGATAGAACTACAAAATATACCAACAATAAGATACTATTTTCTAATTACTCAGATGTCAAAGATGTCAGTATTTGAGAATCCAGTGTACAAGAGAGAATGGAAAGGAAATGGTAATTCGGAGGTTTGTTAACCATGAAATATCACCTTCCTTCATACACAGTCTCTGCTCAATACATAAGGAAGGTCGATAACTAGCTGCCGAATTGAATATATATTTCATCCAGTGTTGTAGGTTACTTTCAAGACTGAGTTAACTATATACTATAGTTCATCTGCAGATAAGGCCTTAATCAAATTTATTATAAACTTACGTGGAAATTATAAACAAAAACATACGTCATGCATTTGATCCTTCCTGAAAATAAATTACACACCGACCTAATGATTTCAAGCATGAGAAAAATAAAGGAGGTCTTGATAGGAGTGAAAAGAAACTCAGACCAGGAGAAAAGCAGCATTTGGAACAATTTCATTGACTAACGTAGCACAATCATCCTGGAAGACCAATAGACCAAGACCTAGGAGAACAGGTTTCTGTAGTAGCCATCAGAAATGTCTTATACTTCGATACTGCACAACTGTTTCCCTTTCTGGTTTGACAGTTTAATTATCAAATAATGAAAAATGGAAAGATCAGAAATACCTGGTTTCTATAGCTTTATGCAAGTACCCAATCCTTTGGATATATAAATTTGGGGATAAAGCTTCCAGTAGCTAGCACTAGATAACCTTCTTTGGCATCTGGGCTTGTGTAAATTTTTCATTTAGATTCAAAGATTATTTTCATCTTAGAGCTATGTTATCTTTGGATCCATTTCCTCTCACTTGGTGGAAAGCACAGTGGACAAGACTTGCACTTTCAAATCAGAATGGACCTGGCTTTATTTCTCAACCCAGACATTTAATAGGTGATGTCACTTCTCCAAATTACATTTTTTCTCATTTTCACAATGGAGGGGCTATTAATAATCAAATAAAATAAATATCTCTACACAGAGCCTGCCAAAGAGTGCTCAATTAACGGTGGTAATGATAGCGGTGGTGTGGGGGGGGCGGTGCTGTTCTGACATTGATCACTTTGGGAAAACTTTGCCATTAATAATCTTTTTCAACTTAAAGATATATTCAGCAACAGCAACATCAATCACCTGTTATGTGAGATTATTTTTATAACTTCTATGCTACATGCTGTATAGGTAATTAGGAACCATTTTTGTTTAAGGAAAGAAACTTAGAAAATTGGATTTTTAGAAGAAAGGTTTTGAGGATTTTTGCTTCATCAAAACTCTAAGAAATGATTGCTAATAGACATAAAATTTCATTTGGGATTGATATAATTTTCTGGAATAGACAGTGATGATGGTGGCACAGTCTTGGGAATATACAAAACCACTCAACTGTACACTTGACAGGGGGTGAATTTTATAATATCTGAATCACATCTCAGCTTTTAAAAGTTCTATAAGGAAAAGAATTGGGCCTCCACAAGATGGTGTGTCCGCGTGTGCTCAGTCACTTCAGTCATGTCTGAGTCTTTTCCACACTATCGACTGTAGCCCACCAAGCTCCTCTGTCCATGGGATTCTCCAGGCAAGAATACTGGAGTGGGTTGCCATGCCCTCCTCCAGGGGATCTTCCCCATCCAGGCAATGACCTCAAGTCTCCTGCATTGCAGACGGATTCTTTACCATTGAGCCACCAGGGAAGTCCAGCAAGATGGTATATAACTACAAAATTAATTTAAGTGATGATTCCTTTTCCTTTTTCTCTTTCCATTTTAGTTGCCTTTCTTATTTGGATGGAAGGCCACTCCAAGTCCTACAGATTATAACTGTCAATCTTTACAGTGGTCTCACAGGAAACATTTGAGCTGTAAGTTCCTCAGCTCAAATCCCATTGTTACCAGCTGAGTGTGTTCAAGCACAGATGAACTTCTCTGAGCTTCATTTTTCTCATTTGTGAAATGAGGTTAATGACCTGCCTTGAAGAGTTGTTGTGGCAACAGAATATGAAAGAAATAAAGGAAAAGTGAGTGTTTTATGCAGAGTTTAGCACTTATAGATGCCTCACAAATAAGAGTTTCTTATTTCCTTTATCCCAAGATCTTCGAGCTGATTCATAAGGATTGGAACATTTCTAAAGAGGATTTTTAAAATCAGGAGATGGTATAAATCACCCACTGGTCATCCCTATATATAAAATTTATAATATGTAAATGTAAATATCTTTCTTAAAGATGGATTGTAAGGCTTTAAGGTTATTAATGTTTCAGAATTTGATACTTGACAAGCAAAGAAATGAAGAGAAAATTTGGAAAATCAGTCCCCCTTTCATTCTCCACCACATGCCTGATGCGTCACTGACACCTCGTGCTGAGGAATATAAGTAGCTTCTGCTTAGGAGGAGGTGTTAGCATGATGCCCGCTTATTCGGAGAGTGTTTTTTGTTTATTTATTTGTCATTTTTAATTCAAGGTATCACCTAGACACTCAGCATTAGGGCTAAATTCTGGATTAGCAAGCACCAAAACCATGCCTTAGCCATTTTATCAGTCAACAGGTACAACTATCAAAAAGACCAACATCAAAGGTGAAAAAACAGCCAGCACCAAGATTTCAACTGTTACATATATGTTAAATACACACACACACACACACACACACACACACACACACGGGTAAAAGAGTCTGTGAGCATAGACACAAAAATGTGCCAGTGGCTACTTCCCACTGGTGAGTATGGTGGTTACTGGCAATGGAGGGGAAGCAACAGAGTACAGGGCTTCCCCAGTGGCTCAGCGGTAAAGAACAGCCTACTATCAAACAAGGGTTCAATACGTGGGTCAGAAAGATCCCCTGGAGGAGGGCATGGTGACCCTCTACAGTATTCTTGCCTGGAGAATCCCATGGACAGAGGAGACTGGCGGGCAATAGTATATGTAAAGCTAGAGACATAGTGCCTGGGGAACACTGAAACACTCGATAGACATTATCATTAATTTCTATTCCTACATCTTTGTGTTAAATTTTCTACAACTATTGTTGAAGACTTTTAAAATCAGAAATAAATATTATTTGTTTAAAAAAATCAGCATCTTTTTATGTTTATGAGTAATTTTTTTAAGTTATTTTTCATTGGCAGATAATTGCTTTACAATGATGTATTGGTTTCTGCTGTATATAAGTCATTTTTTTGAAATTTATTAGAATGGCAAATACTCTTAAGGTCATAACATCAACAAATACTTCTTTCATGACCCAATGTATGTGCTTCATTCTCGGATCTTAGTGAAAGCCATAAAATGTTTGTAAACATGCTATTGTTATTTACAGTTCTTCTGAAGTCAAATGGAGAAATTTTCTAGAAAAGCATCAAGGATTGGATGGAATATCCTGATTCCCTGCACAGACTTCTAGGGATTGATATACTACTACTACTTCCAGGAAGTGGATTAAGTGGATTAAGCAGTATCTCCAAGGCACTACCAAGTATTCTTTTTCAAAAGTGTACCAGTTCACAGTTTTCCTACAATGCCTACCAGTGCTTCCAGACCCTCAAATGACATATTTAAAAATTAAAATTAAATAGACTCTTATTCCTGAGGTTCTAGGATCAATTTTTACAAGCTTAGGAAAAGTGCAAGATCAATCAAGTATCCAGATATTCTAAGAAAAAAAAGACTGAGATGGGTAATTTCCAGACTCAGTTTTTTAATTCCCAAACTTTTGCAGCCACACACACACACACACACACACAAAGACACACCACACACATACACATCCTTAATTTTTCATTTTCCTAATCTAATTAGGATACATTATTTTGAAGGGAATAAGAACACAAATAAATAAATTATTGCTTCTGATGGACTTTTTTGGTTTCCCAAGCAATTTTTGCATTTTCAAAACAGAAATTTAGGGACATCAAACCTGGGCAAGACTTAGGTGGCACAAGCTGTATTAGCAAGCTTCATTCACAATCTTAAATTGCTTTCTCTAACCCTATTTCTCCCAAAAACTTCACAAGGAAATAAATGATGGATGTATATATCTATTTTCAAAAGGTATTTCATCTGACATCATTATCTTACTCAAAGGAAAATATCCCTAGTTTCACAACTGTTTGGGGAAATAAATTTAAAATAGTGTTTGCTCAGGAATACAAAAAAACTTTTGATAAAACATTGTTGAATATTTCACTCCCTTCTTCAAAAGCTTATTATGGTTTCTTTATAGCCTAAAAAAGAATTTCCAACATCTTTATCTTGACATTCAAAAACTGGCACAGTTGTTACCTAGCTTTCTGACCACAGTTTCTCCAGTATCCCATCACATATAATTACTTCAAGTTCACAATTCCATATCTGAAATACCTATCACTGGGTATGTATTGTAATTTGGATTTTGAGGACACAAGGTGGTATTTTTAAAAAGTAGTACAGTGAATGTTTAAAGTATTAGCAAAATCTCTGTATGTTGGAGCTGCTGCTGCTGCCAAGTCACTCCAGTTGTGTCCGACTCTTCACAACCCCATAGACGGCAGCCCACCAGGCTCTCCTGTCCCTGGGATTCTCCAGGCAAGAACACTGGAGTGGGTTGCCATTTCCTTCTCCAATGCATGAAAGTGAAAAGTGAAAGTGAAGTCACTCAGTCTTGTCCGACCCTCAGCAACCCCACGGACTGCAGCCTACCAGGCTCTTCCGTCCACGGGATTTTCCAGGCAAGAGTACTGGAGTGGGGTGCCATTGCCTTCATGTTGGAGCAGGACTTATAATAAAAAAGCATTGATATTTCTGTAGCAAAATTTACAAAGATTCTCATAAGTGGAGTAAGTAAAGTTTATAAACAGCCTTGTGTCAGTTCAGGTCAAGTTGTGCCACCAAGTAAGTCTGCTGTAACTTAAGAAGGAAACAACGATTTTCAGAGCTTCTCAGAAACTGTAGAGAATGGGTTGTGAGCCAGCATGTGCTTTACTTGAACATAGATCTTTGAACTTTTGAGCTTTTGTTAATTTGCCATCTGTAGCCAAGTAGATCCTCTGCATCTCTTCTAATGTATTCAACTCCATCATGGGCCAGTTCAAATATCAGCTCTTCCATAGATTCATCCTTCCTCTGTTTGCTGTTTATTTCTTCCTCCACACTAGAAATTCCTTAAGAAACAACCCTGTGTTTGCTTTGCCTTTGCATACTGTGATGCCTAGCAGTGTATCTTCCTCAAAAGGGTAAATAAATTGATTAAGCAAGCCTACCCAAAACAAAACTATTGACAAAGCAAGCATTATGACATATCTCTATTTCTCTCTATAAACCTGGATTTTTACAAAATGACCAGTTTCTGTTTTTTATTAAACTAGTTTTACTCAGAATCTATCTTTCTGGTTAAATATTTTCTGGCAAGGCTGAGAAATGGCAACCCACTCCAGTATCCTTGTCTGGAAAATTCCATGGACAGAGGAGCCTGGTGGGCTACAGTCCATGTGGCCGCAAAGAGTAGGCCACAACTGGGAAAAATAATAAGCAGGATAGTAACTAGCTTTTATTTGAGTTCAACTCTGAGTAGACTTCAAAGATATCAATTTTAGATTAGTGTAGTACTAAGAAAATATAAGTTAAAAAATTAGCTCTTTCATATATTACACTCTTTATTCTTCTATAATTATTTAAGAATATTTGAGTTATTTCCAGAAGCAGGTTTTATGCTCTTTAGTGGGTTAGAAATATATCTTCTTAGTTTGTATTCTTTTTAGTACACTGCAGACAATTGAGGGTTCCTTAATGAATTAAGACCACCTGATCTGCCTCTTGAGAAATTTGGATGCAGGTCAGGAAGCAAAAGTTAGAACTGGACATGGAACAACAGACTGGTTCCAAATAGGAAAAGGAGTACATCAAGGCTGTATATTGTCACCCTGCTTATTTAACTTCTATGCAGAGTACATCATGAGAAATGCTGGACTGGAAGAAACACAAGCTGGAATCAAGATTGCCAGGAGAAATATCAATAACCTCAGATATGCAGATGACACCACCCTTATGGCAGAAAGTGAAGAGGAACCCAAAAGCCTCTTGATGAAAGTGAAAGTGGAGAGTGAAAAAGTTGGCTTAAAGCTCAACATTCAGAAAACGAAGATCATGGCATCTGGTCCCATCACTTCATGGCAAATAGATGGGGAAACAGTGGAAACAATGTCAGACTTTATTTTTGGGGGCTCCAAAATCACTACAGATGGTGACTGCAGCCATGAAATTAAAAGACACTTACTCCTTGGAAGGAAAGTTATGACCAACCTAGACAGCATATTCAAAAGCAGAGACATTACTTTGCCAACAAAGGTTCGTCTAGTCAAGGCTAAGGTTTTTCCAGTGGTCATGTATGGATGTGAGAGTTGGACTGTGAAGAAGGCTAAGCGCTGAAGAATTGATGCTTTTGAAGTGTGGTGTTGGAGAAGACTCTTGAGAGTCCCTTGGACTGCAAGGAGATCCAACCAGTCCATTCTGAAGGAGATCAGCCCTGGGATTTCTTTGGAGGGAATGATGCTAAAGCTGAAACTCCAGCACTTTGGCCACCTGATGCAAAGAGTTGACATTGGAAAAGACTCTGATGCTGGGAGGGATTGGGGGCAGGAGGAGGAGGGGACTACAGAGGATGAGATGGCTGGATGGCATCACTGATTCAATGGACGTGAGTCTGGGTGAACTCCGGGAGTTGGTGATGGACAGGGAGGACTGGCGTGCTGCGATTCATGGGTTCTCAGAGAGTCAGACACGACTGAGCGACTGAACTGAACTGAACTCATAAATTAATATATGACTAATAATAGTTATTATGGATAAATATAAATAATTTTTATAGTAAAATATTTAGGTGAATGGAATAACTATTTTTCTAATATTGGAGATTAAAGAACATATCTCCGAACATAAACTGTATCCTATTATTTAAATTTGAGGGGATACAGTGTAGATCCTTTGAGTTCCAGCTTAACTTTAACCTTATACCGTTTACAATCTGATAGTTTATTTTGGTAATTTAGCTGACTGTCATATGAAATGATAGTTTGACTCCTTTTGTAATTAAAGAATTATTGGGATATTTAAAAAGGAGACAAATAAGAAATGAATAAAATATTTCCCATAATATGAATAACAATAGAAATAGCATATTGTATGTATTTTGGCTATGAGGGTTGAAGAGTAACCCTAAATAATTTCTATGTCACAAGATTAATAAATCAAATATGGATTTAATACATATGGTATCATTTTTCACATGGAATAGTTGTATGATATTAGGCACAAAACTAAGCAGCATTTTGGGGGTATTAAAACAGCCAACCTCTATGATCTGTTTCAGTCGATGAGTTTGTAAGTCTGGGTTAAGAGCTAGACATCTATTTCCGGAACCTTCACCACAACTACCTTGTCTGGGCTTTGACTTTTCCTGCTCCGGCGAAAGTTAGATGAAGAAGCTTGAGGACAACTTGAATCCCCAGTGAGCAGGTACCAGGACTCACAATGGATCCACCAAAACATGTCTGAAGAAAATCCTACCCTCCATCCCCACCTAGCAGAAAAGACCCCATGATGATCAAGAACATCTGATCAGCATTCTGATCAGCAGCCTGCAGTGGAGCACTGCATGACGTTCCCGTGCCAACAATAGCTGTCTGAGGAAACAAATACTACCAGTTGCCCCCTCGGGTACATACAACCTAACATGCACTCTAGCCCCACAACTACATATGTATAAGCTCTAATTATCGAGACAAGTATATCAGTTCATCATGACAAACACATTTTCTCTGGCACTGAATTTCAGGAGACATTTATCGTGTGCATCCACAGTAAAAGGGCACTGAAAGTCTTAAAGCTCTTCAAAAGCAATTAAAGTCTTCAACAGCAATTTTGGAATACTGTTCCAATAACCCAGGAAAATCTTTCCTACATGACCATTGCTCTTTTTTTCTCCATAGAAAACCCTTCACAATTATGTACATGCCTTTCATGAAATCTTTACCTTCTAGCTAAGTTGTGAATTCCGTCCCACTGCTATCCTTAGTGCTGGCCCCTGTCTAGAGGAGGATGACCAGGTGACATCTACTTCATTGACTATGCTAAAGCTTTTGACTGTGTGGATCACAAAAAAACTGGAAATTCTTCAAGAGATGGGAATACCAGACCATCTTACCTGCCTCCTGAGAAATCTGTACACAGGTCAAGAAGAAACAGAACCGGACATGGAACAACAGACTGGTTCCAAATTGGGAAAGGAGTATGTCAAGGCTGTATATTGTCACCCTGCTTACTTAACTTATATGCAGAGTATGTCACATGAAATGCCGGGCTTAATGAAGAACAAGCTGGAGTCAAGATTGCAAGGAGAAATATCCATAACCTCAGATATGCAGATGACACCTCCCTTATGGCAGAAAGCAAAGAGGAACTAAAGACCCTCTTGATGAAGGTGAATGAAAAAGCTGGCTTAAAATTCAACATTCAAAAAACTAAGATCATGGCATCCGGTCCCATCACTTCATGGAAAATAGATGGGGAAACAATGGAAACTGTGAGAGATTTTATATTCTTGGGCTCCAAAATCACTGCAGATGGTGACTGCAGCCATGAAATTAAAAGACAATTGCTCCTAGGAAGAAAAGCTATGACCAACCTAGACAGCATATTTAAAAGCAGAGATATTACTTTGCTGACAAAGGTCTGTCTAGTCAAAGCTATGGTTTTTCCAATAGTCATGTATGGATGTGAGAGTTGGACAATAAAGAAAGTTGAGCACTGAAGGATTGATGCTTTTGAACTGTGGTATTGGAGAAGACTCTTGAGAGTAGACTTCAAGATCAAACCAGTCAATCCTAAAGGAAATCAGTGCTGAATATTCATTGGAAGGATTTATGCTGAAGCTGAAGTTCCAATACTTTGGCCACCTGATGGAAGAACTGACTCATTGGAAAAGACCCTGACCTGGGAAAGATTGAAGGCAGGAGGAGAAGGGGATGACAGAGGATGAGTTGGTTGGATGGCATCACCGACTCAATGGACATGAGTTTGAGCAAGCTCCAAGAGTTTGTGATGGACAAGGAAGCCTGGCATGCTGAGGTCCGTGGGGTTGCAAAGAGTTGGACACAACTGAGTGAATGACACATATTAAAGAAATTGGAAATGCAACAGCTAGAGAAATTAACTCCCAGAAGAAAGTAAAATCATCCATAATATATCCAGAGAGCTCTTTCATAGACAAAATATTGTTTAATTGTTCAATGTGGCAGTCCCCCAGCCAACTTAGGGCAAGATTTTAAGGAGACAATTATCAACTCGATATCAGAAAATCTTTCTTTCCTTGCACTCCACCCACAATTGAAGTTACTGGTTTCTGCCCTTATTGAGCTTCCTGTCACCATTAGAGAACATTTAAGCATTGGGCAAAGGAATTTGAACCACGTGGCTACATTCTCTGAGATAAATTAGGTCTCAGAGATTTTGACAAGAAAAGTGGTCCAACCAGACTTACTCAAGGCATAGGGATCTATATGTCCTGAACAGAGTCTACCCAAAGAAAACAGAGAAAAGCTTAACATTTCTCTAACTTGAGGTTGGATAAAATTAGCTAACTGTAGCCATTGTCTCCTAAATGATGAAAAGAGTAGTACAGTGGAAAAACTCCTGACTTTTGAGTCTGGCTAACTTGGAAGGAAAGTTATGACCAACAGAGACAGCATATTAAAAAGCAGAGACATTACTTTGCCAACAAAGGCCTGTCTAGTCAAGCTTATGGTTTTTCCCGTAGGCATGTATGGATGTGAGAGTTGGACTATAAAGAAAGCTGAGGGCAGAGGAATTAATGCTTCTGAATTGTGGTGTTGGAGAAGACTCTTGAGAGTCCCTTGGACTGCAAGGAGATCCAACCAGTCCATCCTAAAGGAGGTCAGTCCTGGGTGTTCAGTCCTGGAAGGACTGATGCTGAAGCTGAAACACCAATACTTTGGCCACCTGATGCAAAGAGCTTACTCATTTGAAAAGACTGTGATGCTGGGAAAGATTGAGGGCAGGAAGAGAAGGGTATAACAGAGGATGAGATGGTTGTATGGCATCACTGACTCAATGGACATGAGTTTGGGTAAACTCCGGGAGTTGGTGATGGACAGGGAGGCCTGGCATGCTGTGGTTCATGGGGTCGCAAAGAATCAGACACGACTAAGCGACTGAACTGAACTGAACTTGAATTCAAGTCCTGGTTCTTTCATCCTATTGTGTGATCTTAGACAACTTATATAACCTCTCTGAGTCTCAGATGCTTCATCTAAATATAGATAAGAACTCCTTATTGCAGAGTATTGTTAAGGAGCCCATGAAATGTTATACATACAGAGTTTAGCACATTGTGAGGCTTAGAGTAAAAACTAAATAAACTGAAGTTATCATCATTAACAGTGTAAGTGCATACTACAGCAAACTCAGCCTTTAAAGATCATCTGTGGAAAGATCAATTTCAGATACATTCACAAATAAAGGAGATATTTAATATGAGTTGTACTTTTAAAATCTGTAACATGATTGCCATCGGAAATTTCTGCCTTTAAAAAATGGGGGGATATTGTGACAGATTCTTGCCTGAAAAATCCCATGGACAGAGGAGACTGGCAGGCTACAGTCCATAGGGAAACAACTGAGTGACTGAACACACACACACAACCATTGTAACAGATCAAAAATATACGAAAACCACAATGGAGAGCAAGGATTTGACAGTAGTTATTTCATTCAATTCTTATCTCCTTCCACCTAGAATATAAGCTTTATGAGGGCAGGAACTTTGTTTCTCTTATTCGTCAGTGTATTTCCAGAGACCAGAACCATCTCTGTCACATAATTGATACTCAATAAATATCTGTTCCCATAAATACTATAAATAAATATTCATTAATAGATGAGTATGGGCTTCCCTGGCATCTGATATGGTAAAGAATCCGCCTACTGTGCAGGAGACCTGGGTTCTGTCCCTGGGTCAGGAAGATCCCCTGCAGAAGGGAATGGCAACCCACTTCAATATTCTTGCCTGGGGAATCCCATGGACAGAGGAGCCTAGCGGGCTACAGTCATGGGGTCACAAAGAGTTGGACACAAGTTAGCAACTGAACAATAAAACAAATTGTAGCTGATGGATCTTGTTTTTTTTTATACAACCTATAGCTTCATTGAGGGCTTCCCTGGTGGCTCAGACAGTAAAGAATCTGCCTGCAATGCAGGAGATCTGGGTTTGATCCCTCGGTTGGGAAGATTCCCTGGAGAAGGGCACAGCAACCTGCTGGGGTCCAGCCCCAGCTGATCCAGGGTATTTGAAGAGGGGACGGCGTCGGCGAGGGTCAGGATACAATAGCTTCAATTAGATATTAATTAAAGATATAAAAAGTAATAGAATAAGGATACCTCAGTAGGAAAATTCAGTGGAGAAAAGAGGCTGAGTAGCTTGGTTTACGCGGGAGACCAATAAAACTTCAAGACAAGAAGCTTGCACCACTTACGTAGGCCGCAGGCATCCTTCCGTTCTCCTGAAGGAGAAGAGACACTGAGGCCTCCCCGGTCGGATCTTAGAAGCCCGGGCATAATTAGTAAGCATGGCGGGTTCCACACTCCAGATGGAGACTCAGCCAGAGTGAGAGAGAGAGAGACATGGGGAGACCAGTCTTTCAAGGAACTGATCCCAATTCTTTATTTTCCATGGTCTACTTTTATACACTGAGATGTTATGCAAAAGTCACACGGGGTCAGCAGTCCTGACTTTTATCAAAGTCAGGTGCTTCATACAAATGTATACAGAGGTCTTAGGGGTGTTACATCATCTTCTGGCCAGGGGGCCTGCTGACAATTTATGACCCTCTCCTTGTGACAACGGTCAGTCAACCAGGACACGTATTTCTCCAGGGGTGATTATTCTTAAAACAGACACCACCCAAATAAAGTTACATTCCTATAGGGTGAGGGTGTAGTGGGTTTTAGTTAAGGAAAGAATTTACTTAGCCTAAGGTCTAACGTGATTAATATCAAAGGTTAATACTTATTTCTTCTATATATTCATTAATGTGCGTAAGGGCAGGGGATATGGAGACTTAGCAACAAACATTGGCTCAACAAATGAAAAACCTTTCACCAATACAATTTCTAATCAGCCCATTATACTTATATTAATAGTTTTCTAACTTTTCTAAGGAACCTGTTTTTAGAAGGTTTAAAGCATCTCGTGCCTCTCACGGTTGGGAGGCTGTGAGCAATCACATGTGGCCGGACAAGCCTGTCAGGCAGGCTAGAGAACCTTCAGAGGAGTTTGTAGGTTAAAACACTCTTGTCACTCCCAGGAGTTTTTATTAACTGGAGCTCTAAGTTAACTCCTTCTCCGAAAGAGGTGGTGGGGGACAGCCCCCCATAAAGTCAGAGGTGTAGGTGAGAGCACAAAGTAGTAAAGTAGGCAGGCTCTGGTTATGGGGGTAGATGCTTGAGGATTTCCAGGGGGACTCCTGAGGCTCGATCCCGCCTTTGCATACGTCGAGCCTCCTTCCTCATGACCTTTGCCATGGGCGGAGTACCTCACTCTGGCCCCCAACAGCAACCCACTCCAGTATTCTTGCCTGGAGAATCCCCATGGACAGATGAGCTTGGCAGGCTACAGTCCATGGGGTTGCAAAGAGTTGGGGATGACTGAGCAACTAAGCCCAAGTACAGGTTACATTGCAGTAAATTGGTCACACAGACATGATATTAAATTCTCTTCAACTTGCTGAATACAAACTGAATCCAAAACCAGTACAAACACTCCCCAACTTATAGTTCTTCAAAATATTTCATCTAGGTTCAAAAGATCAGCACTCATCCACAGTATTCTGACCAGAGAGCTGGCCAGGGTTATCTTTTAGTCATTGCAGTTCCAAACATCACTTTCTTCGCTATAACCTCTGCTACGTTTTTCATCAACACATGCCAGGAAAGAATGCTCTATATTCCTATCAAAGTATCTTCCATGCATCAGCTAGGAAATTTACTGGAGGCTTTTGTAGTTGCAGAAGATAGATGGCTAGAACCCGAAGTGAAGTTAAAAAATAAACTGAAATAAGAAACGTTAAAATTATTATATGATTTGGTCATGACTTCCATAGCTATCAGTTCAGATCAGTCACTCAGTCGTGTCTGACTCTTTGTGACCCCATGAATCACAGCATACCAGGCCTCCCTGTACATCACCATCTCCTGGAGTTCACTCAAACTCATGTCCATCGAGTTGGTGATGCCATCCAGCCATCTCATCCTCTGTCGTCCCCTCCTCCTCCTGCCCCCAATCCCTCCCAACATCAGAGTCTTTTCCAATGAGTCAACTCTTCTCATGAGGTGGCCAAAGTACTGGAGTTTCAGCTTTGGCATCATTCCTTCCAAAGAAATCCCAGGGCTGATCTCCTTCAGAATGGACTGGTTGGATCTCCTTGCAGTCCAAGGGACTCTCAAGAGTCTTCTCCAACACCACAGTTCAAATGCATCAATTCTTTTGCGCTCAGCTTTCTTCACAGTCCAGCTCTCACATCCATACATGACCAGTGGAAAAACCATAGCCTTGACTAAATGGACCTTTGTTGGCAAAGTAATGTCTCTGCTTTTGAATATGCTATCTAGGTTGGTCATAACTTTTCTTCCAAGGAGTAAGTGTCTTTTAATTTCATGGCTGCAGTCACCATAGCTATATGTCTAAGTAATTTTGACTGATATCCAAAACCATACACATTTGCAATTTTGTGTTAGGATATGCTGAGGGAGAGTTGGGAGAATTTGATCATGCATGAAAGATCATGCATGCACTGAAAGAGAACTTACAGCTCTTGTCAATTGGACTGGTGACAATGGATAACATGAACAAATTTAAAGGCCCAGTTCTCAAAACATTGATACATGTTCACAACACAAAGCATGAAATGAAAATACTTTTTAAACTTCAAATTCACATAAGGATATTAGGATTGATAGATTTAAAATATTACAAAGTCCAATGCTTTCACTGTATGAGTGGAAAAAATTGAGGCTCAGTTGAAGGGAAATGAATCACTCAAGAAATTTGACAACTAGCAACACACAGTGACCTAATTTGGAGCAGACTTCAAGACTTTCATTTCTAATTCAAAGCATTTCTCTTCATTCCCTCCTGCTTTACGAATTCAGTGACTATCACCTGTGTTTCCCTTGGTACTACCATGAATCATCAACCATACTTAGGATAGTTCAGTTCAGTCGCTCAGTCGTGTCCGACTCTTCACGACCCCAGGAATCGCAGCACGCCAGGCCTCCCTGTCCATCACCAACTCCTGGAGTTCACTCAGACTCAAGTCCATGGAGTCAGTGATGCCATCCAGCCATCTCATCCTCTGTCGTCCCCTTCTCCTCTTGCCCCCAATCCCTCCCAGCATCAGAGTCTTTTCCAATGAGTCAACTCTTCGCATGAGGTGGCCAAAGTATAAGGATCAGTTAATTTCACAAAATATGCATTAGATTGACCAGGCTAAGAAACTTGAGCATTTTATCATGTCAAAGTCACTGAAAGATTTTAATTCAGAGTTTGCTATAATCAAATATGTATTTTAAAAGGATTACTCTGGTACCAGTATGGAGGTGAAGAAGACCAAGTTGTTCTGAGACGTGGCCAGTTCTAACCTGTGGCAAATACAGTGGAGATAAAGATAAGAGAACAAATTTGAATGCTTAGGACATGTAATTGATAGAATGTGGTTATTAATTACATATGAGACGTGAAAGAGAGAAAGAGGCAATGGTATACAAGCTCCTAGCATTATGGTAAGTAGATAAGGAGCTCAAAATCAAAAAGGAGACTTATGTAGACATTTTTCATTCAGGAGAGAATAATGGCTATTCTCAGCAGAATGTGTGAAGTACTGCATATGGCAAATAAATTAACATTGGAAAAGAGATAAGGAAATGAATCACAAGGAATGTAGTATATCATGTTTGCTAGGACATAAAGAAAGGGAGAGGGTTTCTGAAAGAACAAATAGTCACAAAACTAGAGTATCACATCAGACAGTGTGGGAGGGAAGGGCAGAAAGGCAGGTTGAAGCTACATGATGAAAGATTTCTAATATGTAACTGAGAAGTTCAGAGTTAATTAAGAAAAAAAAAATAACAGTCAATGAAAGTTTTTTAATGGATTTAACAAAATGAAATTTTAAAGGTACATTAACATATCTCAAATATATTGAATAACATAAATATCTTTTGTTCTTTCTATAAAAAAAGGCAAATTTTTGCTCCACTGAATTTAACTTCTTCTCCCTTTGTTGTTTTTGTCCAAGTAGCTAAGTCATGTCTGCCTCTTTGCGAGCCCATGGACTGCAGCATGCCAGGCTTCCCTGTTCTTCACTATTTCCCTCCTGGAGTTTGCTCACATTCATGTCCATTGAGTTGGTGATGCTATCTAGCCATCTCATCCTCTGACACTGTCTTCTTTTGCCTTTCCCAGCATCAGGGTCTTTTCCAATGAGTCCACTTTTTGCTTCACGTGGTCAAAGTATCAGAGCTTCAGCTTCAGCATCAGTCCTTCCAATGAATGTTCAGTGTTGATTTCCTTTAGGATTGACTGGTTGGATCTCTCTGCAGTCCAAGGGATTCTCAAAGTGTTCTCCAGCACCACAATTCGAAAGCATCAGTTCTTTGGCACTCAGCTTTCTTTATGATCTAACTCTCACATCCATACATGACTACTGGAAAAACCATAGCTTTGACTAGGTGGACCTTTGTCAGCAAATAATGTCTCTGCTTTTTAATATGCTATCTAGGTTTGTCATAGCTCTCCTTGCAAGGAGTAAGCGTCTTTTAATTTCATGGCTGCAGTCAGCATCCACAGTGATTTTGGAGCTTAAGAAAATAAAATCTGTCACTGCTTCCCCTTTTTCCCCTTTTATTTGTCATGAAGTAATGGGACCAGATGCCATGATCTTAGTTTTTTGAATGTTGAGTTTTAAGCTGGCTTTTCACTCTTCTCTTTCACCATCATCAAGAGGCTCTTTAGTTACCCTTCTCTTTCTGCCATTAGAGTGGTATCATCTGCATATCTGAGGTTGCTGATACTTCTCCCAGCAATCTTGATTCCAGCTTGTGAGTCATCCAGCCTGGCATTTCGCATGATGTACTCTATACATAAGCTAAAGAAACAGGAAGACAATATACAGTCTTGTCATATTCCTTTCCCAGTTTTGAACTAGTCTGTTGTTCCATGTTTGGTTCTAACTGTTGCTTCTTGACCCACGTGCAGATTTCTCAGGAGATAGGTAATGTGGTCTGGTATTCCCATCTCTTGAAGAATTTTCCAATTTTTTGTGATCCACACAGTCAAAGGCTTTCAAGTAGTCAATGAAAGAGAAGTAGATGTTTTTCTGGAATTCCCTTGCTTTCTCTATGATCCAGTGAATGGTAGCAATTTGCTCTCTGGTTCCTCTGCTTTTTCTAAACTCAGCTTGTACATCTGGAATTCTTGGTTCATGTACATTTGAAGCCTAGCTTGAAGGATTTTGAGCATAACTTTACTAGTATGTGAAATGCACGTAACTGTGAGATTTAGACTCACTTAGGTTTGGAACCATAACAGCCAAGAATGGATTGTGTATGTCATATTAAATAAAAACAGAACAAATAAAGCTGCAGAACTTCTGTTACTAGCCACGGCAAAGTAACTAGTATCAGACTTACTTTAATTACATGTGCAACTACAAATCTGAACAAAATCTATTAGGAAACTATTTCTTGGTGCTGGGTAACAATACAGAAATTTGATCCCTGATAGAAGGGGAAAATATGAAGTGAACTCCACATTAATTCTAGCTTTTCATCTGAGGCAATTTTCTAGAGCTAGAATGGAAACCAGAGCCTGAATGGAGAAGAATGTCAATTTCACTGAGATAAGGAGCCACAACTCAGAGTTTGGGGTGGATGAAGAAGCTTGAATTTGTGGGACTGAGTATTAAAAAGAGGTAGCTGCCTGGAACAAGGGAATCAAGGAAACCTCTAAGAGACTGTCTTAAGTCCTTGGCCAAAATAGGGACTACTCATATGCAGGTGAAGACTCTGTGAAGCCCTCAGAGAGCAGCTGCTACAGTGCTAAGTCCTGGGTTCTATCTGCATGGAGGGAACAAGACAGTAATCAGTGCTCAGAGATGTCCAAATACTAATCCATCCAAGTGGAAAAGCCTTGCAGAGCAACTTGGACATAGAATTGAGAGGCCAAAAAGATCAAGCCAAGCAGTAAAGGTCATATCCTCCAGTAAGAGCCACCCCAAAGACTAAGGACAAAAACAGAAACAAAGCATAAAACCAACTTTAATAAAATCAAAAGAAACTACCAGTAGTTGAACCACTTGCCAGAATAAAAGGAGACTTCTTCAAAGAAAAACAGCATACTGTATGTTCTCTACAAATACCATTCATCATAATCTAGAATACTTACAAATATTCTAGCCCTGGAAAGAAGCAGGGAAAAATGGAGCTCACAATCAAAAGTCAAAGAAGTTAATACAAACAGATCCTAAGATGACAAAGATGTTAAAAGTTAGAAGACAAGCACTTTGAAACAACTACTATATGTATGATCATAAATAATTAAAAAAAAAATTTTCAGTTAAATTCTAGAACTGAAAAGTACTGTACTCAGGTACATTTATGGGATAGACTGTAGTAGATTGGACACTGCAAAAGAAAAATCAATACACTGAAGACATATAAATAAAAATTAACCAATTCTGAAGACAGAATTTAAAAAGAACAGAGTCTTGGTAGTTCAGGTAATCCAAATAAATGTAATCTAAGTTCCTAGAAGGTGGAGAGAAGAAGAGAAAGAGAGAGAGAAACAGAGGGAGGGAGAGAGTGGCGGGGGGGGTGGGGGAGGAGCGGGGGAGAGGCACAGAGAGAAAAAGAGAGAGAGAAGGGAACAGAAAAAAAAAATGTGAAAATTCCAAATTTGTTTTAAAAGTCATTCTGCACATCCATACCTACATATCCAACCCTAAGCCATGTAATGAGAAACAGAATTTCAACCAGGTATTCTATAATCAAACTGCTGAAAACAATGATAAGAAAGTCTGAAAAGCAGCCATAAAATAATAAAAATATTACATACAGGAAAATAATAAGAATGATCTGACTTCTCATCAGAAAATAATAGAGGCTAGAAAATCTAAAAGCAACTTGAAAATGTTGAAATTTTAAAACAATTTTCAGCTCAGAATTCTATATCTTATAGAAACAATACAAAATGAGGATAAAATAAATAATTTTTTGATAAATACAGGCTGAGAAAATTTGTTACTTGCAGGAAGTGCACTACAAAAAATGATAAACATGTGCAAGTTTTTGTGTTGATGTGTTTTCAGTTTATTTGGGTAAATATCAAGGAGTATGATTCACATGGTAAGAGTATGTTTGGTTTTGTAAAACTGACAAATTATCTTCCAAAAATTTAGTAGCACACCTATAAATAACCCAAGCAAAAGAGAAACCACAAGGGAAATATTTGAAAACATAAATGAAAATAAAGCCCAATATATCTGTGTGATGCAGCTTAAGCAGGTCTTAGAAATAAATAAGTTTTAAATTCTCATGTTAGAAAAGAAGAACATATTCAATTCAATAATCTCAGGTTTAATCTCAGGAAGATATAAAAGTAGAGCAAATTAAACCCAAATAAATCAAAGAAAGGAAAAATAAAGAACAGAAACCAATGAAATATAAAACAAACAATGTAGAAAATTAACAAAGCCAAAAGCTTTTTTGGAGTAACTACTAAAATTGTTAAAACCTGCCTACCACAACGAAGCAGATAAACCACTACCACAAATTTCATATGCATATAGCATGCACAAAAAGAGACTGTTACGAACATCCTCATGCCAGGATATTCAAAAGAGGAAAAAATCATGAATTTCTTGAAAAGTATAAATTTTAAATTGACAGAAAAAGAAAATGTGTAGAATTCTGTGTCTGATGAATTTTAAATTTGTAAACAAAATCCTTCTCACAGAGAGAGCTGCAGGCCCAGCTGGTTTTATTGCTGAACTATTCAAACATTAAGGAAGGGGAAATACTAATCTTAAATAAACTTTTATAAATTAAAGGAGGAAAGAAAACTTAGCCCAAACTGACAAAGCTATTAATGGAAAGAAAATACAAATAAATATCCTCATAGACATTGGTATCAAATAATCATTAATAAAATTCTAGCAAATCAAACATACATGTGTGTGTACTAAGTCACTTCAGTCGTGTTCGACCTTTTGCAATCCTATGGACTGTAGCCTGCTAGACTCCTCTGTCCATAGGATTCTTCAGGCAAGAGTACGGGAGCGGGTTGCCATTCCCTTGTCCAGGGAATCTTCCTGACCCAGGGATTGAACATGGGTCCACACTGTAGGCAAATTCTTTACTGTCTGAGCCACCAGGGAAGCCCTGATAATCCAGTATAAAATAAACAATTTTAAAAATGAATGGATAAACTAAATGTAGTATATTCATTCAGTGGAATATTTAGCCACAAAAAGGAATGAAGTACTGCTTCATGCTACATCATTGACAAACCCTGAAAACATGCTAAGTCAAAGTAGCCAGTTGTAAAAAAACAGATATTATATGATTCTATAATATACCCAGTAGGCAAATCTATAGAAACAGAAGGATTTGTGGTTGCCAGGGATGGGGGAAAGGAGAGAATGGGGAATGACCTAGTATACAATGACTAACCTATATACAAATTTGGGGACAAAAGGAAACTTTGGGTGATAATAATCCTATATCTAATCAATCCCCCCTCTCTCTCCAAATATATATATATATATCTTTATGCAACATATATACCTATATTCTATAAAACAAGAGAAAGACAACACAAATTTAAAAATAAGCAAAATATGTGAACAGTCATTTCAAAAAAGAAGATATACAAAGGACCATCAAGCAAATTAAAAGGTTTGCAACATTATTAGTCATCAGATAAATGCAAATCAAAATGATGATGCCATACTACTTCATTTTTTAAAAGCTGAGAACACTATAACTGGTGAGGAGGTGGACCAACTGGAACTCTCATATTTTGAGAGTGTACTATATTAATAATGACTGGAAAATAACATTTCTAAAAATCACTTACAACAGCATCAGATTGGAAAGTTTGGCAGTTCATTATAAAGTTAAAAATACACCTACACTGTGTCCCAACACTTTCACTCCTGGGTTTTTACACAAAAGAAGTGAAAACATAGGATAAAATACTTGTACATGAGTATTTCTATTAGCTTTATTCAAAATAACAAAAAACTGGAAATAATCCAAATGTCTAATAAAAATGGATAAATTATGGTATATGTGTACAATACAATGGTAGACACCCCAAACTTTAAGGTCCCTCTCATCTTAACGTTGTATGACTAGGATTAGGCATTTCAGTACAGTTCAGTCCCTCAGTCCTGTCCGACTTTTTGCGACCCCATGGACTGCAGCACGCCAGTCCTCTCTGTCCATCACCAACTCCTAGAGTATACCCAAACCCATGTCCATTGAGTCAGTGATGCCATTCAACCATCTCATCCTCTGTCATCCCCTTCTCCTCCCTCCTTCAATCTTTTCCAGCATCAAATGAGTCAGTTTTTCAAATGAGTCAGTTCTTCACATCAGGTGGCCAAAGTATTAGAGTTTCAGCTTCAGCATCAATCCTTCTAATGAATATTCAGGACTGATTTCTTTTAGGATGGACTAGTTGGATCTCCTTGCTGTCCAAGGGACTCTCAAGGGTCTTCTCCAGCACCACAGTTCAAATGCATCAATTCTTCGGCACTCAGCTTTCTTTATAGTCCAACTCTCACATCCATACATGACTACTGGAAAAACCATAGCTTTGACTAGACAGACCTTTGTTGGCAAAGTAATGTCTCTGTTTTTAATAAGCTGTCTAGGTTGGTCATAATTTTTGAGGAGCAAGTGTCTTTTAATTTCCAAGGAGCAAGTGTCTTTTAATTTCATGGCTGCAGTCACCATCTGCAGTGATTTTGGAGCCCCCCACAATAAAGTATGTCACTGTTTCCACTGTTTCACCATCTATTAGCCGTGAAGGGGTGGGACCAGATGCCATGATCTTAGTTTTCTGAATGTTGAGTTTTAAGCCAACTTTTCCACTCTTTATCCCCCTACACTCACAACTCACACATTCATCACTTGCCCACACAATTACAGTTTTGCATACACAATCCTATATTTCTTCTGACATGCTTCCTACTGCTGGTAATAGTTTGATATTGGAGACCGAGGAGAGCCATTGCTATGCTAAAGTCACTTCAATCACGTCCAACTCTTTGCAACCCCATGGACTGTATCTTGCCAGGCTCCTCTTCCCATGGGAATATCTAGACAAGAATACTGGAGTGGGTTGCCATTCCTTCTCCAGGGGATCTTTCTGACCTGGGTATCAAACTGGTAGGTCTCTTTTGTCTCCTGCATTGCCAGGTGGGTTCTTTACCACTGGTGCCACCTGGGAATCCCAGGAGGAAAGCCAGGTTAATTTCAATTCTGATTACTTATTAAAGAGGAAAAATCAAGCTAAATCCAAAGAGGAAGAATGGTATGTTTTAGGATGATATCTTGATTGGGACTTGGAGCGTTTAAATATGTGAATACAATTATATCCAAATAAAGGATTTAGGTGGTGGTTTATTAACAAGTATATACCATTGGTGTCTTAAAGAGAGAAACTATATAATTATTCAATATTTAACTCTGCTATTATCAATAGACAGGTATAGAGAAAGGTAGTATACTTCAATAGTTAAAGCACAGATAGACGTTGGGGCCAGATTGCCTGGTTTAAAATCATAACTTCTCTATTCCTCAGTTTTCTTTTCTGATGAAATGGGGATCATAAGAGTACCCACATCATAGAGTTGGTATAAGGATTAAAAGAATTCATCTCAAGTTTAAGAATAGTTTATAACAAGATGTGTGCTTTTGTCATTAACGGGTGATTTTACCTGTTTTTTTTTTTTTAAGTTCAAATTTTCTGTATATAGCGGAGAATAATATCAGTTAGTTTTATAGGAAGAAAAGTTTTTTTTAAGAAGATAATTTTTTTGGATTAAGATCGTATCTCCAAAGAGAATTGAGGATATGGTCCAAAAGTACAGAAAAGATGTGAAAAATAAGAAGAGAATGGAGTCTGTCTTAGTTGACTGGGCTGCTACAAAAAATAAGGTAGCTCAAAAAAAAAAAAAAAAACCAGAAATTTACTCCTTAGAGTTTTGAAGGCTAGGAAGTGCAAGGTCACATCAGTCTCATGTCATGATACTCAAATAAAGTGAAGGACTGAGGAAGTGACCAATGACTAGCAAAAATGGATGAAAACTCATGATATACAAATTGAACTAATTCTGCACAAGCAGTGACTTAAGAGTTTGAGGTGTCTGGGTGTCTAACTTAAGAGTTAGAAAATCACCAGAAAGAAGATGAGGAATGAGGGATAAAAATGTGATCCATTTTTATTCCATCACAAAAGAAAAAATGATTCCTAGGTTTTATTTGTATCTACTTTTTAAACATCTGTAACATACTTACCATCTCTGATGGCACCTGGCACCATTTTCTGTAGAGTAGGTGAACACATGTAGTTTTGAGTAAACTTGGAATGAATGAATAAAAGAGAGAAATATGTGCAGTAAGATGTATTAGAGAGATTATATTCCCCTTGAGGAACACTTGGAGAAGGCACAATCTCTATGTCACTTTAACGTAACTTGAATTTAGAGAACTCATAATAATTATTTATAGGGTGGAAGAATGAATGTACCATAAAAATATGTACCCATGGGTAAAAAAACAGGACAATGGGACCAAGTCTGAAAACTAGACTATGTATGGTCTTTCTAGAACATCCAAAAGCTCTGGCTTCTCTGCCTGCCTCAGGGAATACATTTCCAGGTCCACTTTGCACTTCAGAGACCCTATCTTCTCAGTAAGACTTTTCAACGCAAGCCAGCCCCTGGAGCAGCAGGTGGTTTGTGGTATGTCAGACGATACACTACTGGGACAGAACAGAATCTTTGTTTTACTTACTACAACAAGCTTAAAAAAATGCTTGGCCCCTGTGGCCTCCAGACCATCTCCACACTCACACCACAAATGCACCCGGAACTGGTGATCACAGTTCATTGTCACATAGAGCACCGGTGACAGAAGGGCTGCTGCCATCATCAACAGCCGGTGATACACAGGTGAGCTTGGAAGTCTGCATTTCACTGGGTTTGGAACTTTTGAAGTTTTCTGTATTTTGATGCCCAGAAACAACATCTCAGAATTGAGACCAGACAGTAAAGAATGTATTTATAGCACAGAGGTCACTTAAGATATCATCACTGACTCAATGGTCATGAATCTGAGCAAACTCCAGAAGACAGTGGAGGACAGAGGAGCCTGGTGTACTGCAGTCCATGGGGTTGCAAAGAGTCCGACACAATTTAGTGACTGAACAACAACCACAACACTTAAAAATGTCAACTTGAGACAAACCGCACTGATTCTTCACAGGTCTCATCTTCTTACCTGCTGTGGGACTTTCCTATGTCTTTGTTTCTTCTGTATAAAATGAAAATGCTAATGATACCACTGATCTCAAGCTGCTGTAGATATTAAAGTTTCCATAGGAATCATTTTGAACAGAGTTTTTCACATATTAAATGCTCGATAAATATTACTATTTATTAACCGTAAATATACAAATTTGAAAATTTTTTGTATTTAAAAAAATCATAGTATAGCCTTAGGAACATTTTGATGATGTAATGAGAGTTCCAAGACATGACCTGAATGCACCATCAACAGTTTAGTGCTTCTTCACCTGTTTACACAAAAATATTATCAAATGACTACAATGAAAAAGCATTATGAATTAAAAAAAATGCAACAACAAATCAAAGATGGTCTTGCATTTGAGGAATTCACACTATAGTAGAGAATAATAATAGCAAATATTAACTGAACACCAACTAAATACTAGGCACTGTGATATGGATTAGTTTATCTAATCTTTATCACAAATACATGAAGTAGGTGCCACTGGTATTGTCATTATGCAGATAAGGAAATTGAAATATGGAGGATTAAGTAACTTGCCCCAGGTATCTCTTTTGAGCCAAACTAATGGAGCCAGGATTCAAACTCTAGCTGTTTGGTTCCATATCTTATTCTTAAACACTATTCAGTATTGCTTCTATGCTGCTGCTGCTAAGTCACTTCAGTCGTGTCCGACTCTGTGCGACCCCATAGATGGCAGCCCACCAGGCTCCTCCGTCCCTGGGATTCTCCAGGCAAGAACACTGGAGTGGGTTGCCATTTCCTTCTCCAATGCATGAAAGTGAAAAGTGAAAGTGAAGTCGCTCAGTCGTATCTAACTCTTAGCGACCGCATGGACTGCAGCCTACCAGGCTCCTCCGTCCATGGGATTTTCCAGGCAAGATTGCTTCTATAGTGCTTCACAAAACGTCATCTAGCACTGTGTGCACCGTGAAAGGAAAAGAAGAGGTTATAGAGATAAGAAGGCCATCAGTTCAGTTTAGTTCAGTCGCTCTGTCACATCCAACTCATTGTGACCCCATGGACTACAGCATGCCATGCTTCCCTGTCCATCACCAACTCCTGGAGATTGCTCAAACTCATGTCCATCATGTTGGTGATGCTATCCAACCATCTCATCCTCTGAGGTCTTATTCTCCTCCTGCCTTCAGTATTACCCAGCATCAGGGTCTTCTCCAATGAGTCAGTTTTTCCATCAGGTGGACAAAGTATTGGATCTTCAGCTTTAGCATCAGTTCTTCTAATGAATATTCAGGACTGATTTCCTTTAGGATTAATTGGTTTGATCTCCTTGCAGTCCAAAGGACTCTCAAGAGTCTTCTCCAATACCACAGTTCAAAACCATCAATCCTTCAGTGCTCAACTTTCTTTATTGTCCAACTCTCACATCCATACATGACTACTGGAAAAACCATAGCTTTGACTAGATGGACCTTTCTCAGCAAAGTAATATCTCTGCTTTTTAATATGTTGTCTAGGTTGGTCATAGCTTTTCTTTCAAGGAGTAGATGTCTTTTAATTTCATGGCTGCAGTCACCAACTGCAGTGATTTTGGAGCCCAAGAATATAAAATCTCTCACAGTTTCCATTGTTTCCCCATCTATTTTCCATGAAGTGATGGGACCGGATGCCATGATCTTAGTTTTTTGAATGTTGAGTTTTAGGCCAGCTTTTTCACTCTTTCACTTTCATCAGGAGGCTCTTTAGTTCCTCTTTGCTTTCTGCCATATGGGTGGTGTCATTCGCATATCTGAGGTTATGGGTATTTCTCCTGGCAATCTTGAATCCAGCTTGTTCTTCATTAAGCCCGGAATTTCACGTGACATACTCTGCATATAAGTTAAGTAAGCAGGGTGACAATATACAGCCTTGACATACTCCTTTCCCAGTTTGGAACCAGTCTGTTGTTCCATGTCTGGTTCTAACTGTTTCTTCTTGACCTGTGTACAGATTTCTCAGGAGGCAGGTAAGGTGATCTGATATTCCCATCTCTTGAAGAATTTTCTACAGTTTGTTGTGATCCACACAGAGGCTTTAGCATAGTTAATGAAGGAGTAGATGTTTTTCTGGAATTTTCTTGCTTTTTCTATGATCCAACAGATGTTGGCTATTTGATCTCTGGTTCCTCTGCCTTTTCTAAATCCAGCTTGAACATCTGGAATTTCTCAGTTCACATACTATTGAAGCCTAGCTTGGAGGATTTTGAGCGTTACTTTGCTAGTGTGTGAGATGAGTGCAACTGTGTGGTAGTTTGAACATTCTTTGGCATTGCCTTTCTTTGGGATTGGAATGAAAACTGACCTTTTCCAGTCCTGTGGCCACTGCTGAGTTTTCCAAATTTGCTGGCAAATAGAATGCAGCACTTTCACAGCATCATCTTTTAGGATTTGAAATAGCTTAGCTGGAATTCCATCACCTCCACTAGCTTTGTTTGTAGTGGTGCTACTTGAAGGCCCACTTAACTTCACACTTCAGGATGTCTGGCTCTAGGTGAGTGATCACACCATCATGGTTATCTGGGTCATTGAGATCTTTTTTGTACAGTTCTTCTGTGTATTCTTGCCACCTCTTCTTAATATCTTCTGTTTCTGTTAGTTCCATACTGTTTCTGTCTTTTATTGTGCCCATCTTTGCATGAAATGTTCCTTTGGTATCTCTAATTCTTGAAGAAGACCATATCCTTATTGAAATGGTCCAGACAGGAAGTAACAAGGGCCAGAAATACACACTAGCCATGGTGCTGAAGATTACTGAGTAAATGAAAGTGATACTGTATAAAAGGAGCTAATAAGACATGATGACTGCCAGCCTGTGAGGAACCCAGGGATAGTTGAACAATTACTTTATATGCAGGAAATGTTGGAATACTAACAACAGGATGGGATCAGTGCTTTCATCTCTCTGAACGCCCCAATAATGTCTGATGTCTCTAACTAGCCTGTCTTTAAATCTCCAGATTTAACTGCCATAATTTTTCAAATTATATTTCCAAAATTACTCCTCATAGATTCTGTCAAATAAGAGCACAGAAATACATTAGACAATTTCAGAGGTATAGTTTCCATCACTTTATTTTTTAACAAAAATCTTGGAAAGTTTATAGTTAGAAAGTCCATTGCTAAAATTGGGCATACAAACCAATGACACAATTACCAGGAAGGCCACCAGATGGCAGCAAAGTATAGCATAAAGGCAGCCTGCCAAGTCATCCTAGAGGGCGCTTTGTATTAAATACTCTCAGCTTTCATACATTTTGCATGTACGTATTTGGTGCGTATTTATCAACAGCTACAACAGCTATATAGTCATTGCCTCTATATAGCACTTCATAATTTACAAAACTCCTACCAACAATGTCTCTCATCTGATCCTCTGAGCCACATTGTGAAATTTACAGGTCAATGATCATGACCTCCTTGGAGAAAAAGTTTTATCCCACATACTTAAGTCATTTCAGAGACTCAGAGGTGAGTCAAAGCTCTGAACTTTATCACTGTTTCTATTAAGATGTGCTCCAAAGGACAGAGAACATGAAGGGTCATCCTATACCCACAACTTCAGAGAGAAAAAAAAATCTAAGATTTTCAGTAGAACTGAGAATATTTTAAGGCACTGAGGTCTGCAAGGAATTTGGAGGGAAGAAAGAAAAAAAGAAGAAAAGTGAAAGGGATTTCTTTATTTTTTATAACAGCAGTAAAATTTTTCTCAAAGGCAATTACGAGGAAGCAAAATTGCAAAGAAATATGCCAGGATGGAAGGGACAGAGTTATCCTTCAAATACTAGTCACATATTTTTCCTAGGGCTGCTATAACACCACTAACTTGGTGGCATAAAACAACAAGTTCAGAATCAAGGTGTCTGCAGGGCTGCGCTTCCTCCAAAGGTTCTGGGGGAGAACCTTCCGTCCCTCCAGCTCCCGGCCCCTGTCCTTGCTAGGTCTTCTCCTCTATGTGCCTCCCTCTCTGTGTGCTTCTCAGGACACTTGTCACTGGACTGAGGACTCACCTGGATCATCCAGGCTGTCTCACCTGGAGATCTTTAATTATATTTGCAAAGATCCTTTTGATCCAAATAAAGCCCCATCCTCAGGTACCAGGGGTTAGGACTTAGGCATAGCTTTGGCAGGGGGAGCGGAGTCACCATTCACCATTCAGTCCACTACCATGCTGTCAAGACTTCACCTCTCCCCGCCCATGGTGGGGTTCACAAACCTACATGTTAGAGGACCCCTGACCCTTCTGATTGGGACAGAGTAAAGGGACAAAGTAGGTGGCTAGATAGATAATCCCACTCGGGGATCGTGATTACTCACGACAGCGGTTGTGCATAACCACAAAACCAAGCAGGCTTGCTTAACACGAAGCCATGCAACAGAAGCATAAGACATGCCCCAAACACAAAACAATGGTGGCGTGAGACCTACCTCCTGCTCAGTGAGCTCAGTAAGTTAATGATCCCTAGGACATGTTCTCTGCACACATTAAAAAAATGATCATTTGTGGACCTGGCTTGACCATGTAGGGACAAGAAAACTTCCCTGCTCAACCTGGAGGGGGAGCTGATGATGGAAGCATGATGTCTACTCAGGAAAGACAAAGTTCTTCACTCCCTTCTCACTTTTACTTTGATTATAAAACTGTAGTCAGTTAACTTCTTGGGTTGCGACATCTCTCACCCACTTGTAAGCCTCACAAGCATCTTATTCTATTAAATAACAAATCACTTCTTATCCATCACTTTGCCTCTTGCTGAATTCTTTTCATCCCTGAGACATAAAGGATTATGGTACCAGACCTCTTCGTAACCCCTGAAAGGACACCCAACGGTTTCACTTCCTCATGTTTAGCTGTTACAGAGCAACATCATGTGATTTCTACTCCTGAGTCTGTGCCACTTTGTCCTCTCCTTGGGCTCAGTCTCCTCATCTGTAAAATAGGAAAGTTAGACCAGCTAGTGGTCACAAAGTCAAAAGGATGCTGAGTTTGAGAGAAAAAGAACACAGTGGGCTTCAGAAAAACAAGAGTCTTTGTACCTTATGCCAATCACTTGTCACATTGTGGTGGAATACCTTCCTTCCTGTGTTAGCTTTGGAAGGTCTTTTGTCTTACATTTTACTAAATATCTACTTTGTGGCAGATCTGGCTCTAGGTACTCAGACTATAGAGATGAGCAAGGAGGAATACTTCTCTCAGGAACCCCACAGTCCAGGAAGAGAGACAGATATGCAATGGAATTCCTGCAGTCAAGGATGAAAGTGTTAAGGAGAGGTCCTCTGTATATGTGAGCAGAGAAATCCAAGTGACCACTCTGGGCTATGGGTGGGCTCAGGGATGAGGAAAGTCCCTGTTGAGGGAGGCACTTAAGTTGATTCTTGAGTGTTGAATACATTTCATCAGTTAAGAAAGATCATAGAAAATAGTACATACAGAGTAATCACAATGTCTAAAGATGCTAAGATGTGAAAGGGCAAGTGGATAGGTGCATTTGCAAAAAAAAGTATGCTAAAGGGAAAAGGGAAAGGATATTGTCTGGAAAAAGAGCCGTGATCACTGCTACCATCAGTGAGCACATGCTTCACATCAAACACCATGCCGAACGCCTTCAAACATGATACAATTCTTAAAGCTACAGATCTTATGTCTGTTTAGGTTTAGCTGTGCTGGGATAACTCCTAAATTTCAGTTGCTTCATCCAGTGACTGTTTATTTATCACCCACACATAATCTGTTGGAATCTGGTTCATTATCCAGGGCAGCTGCCTCCTAAGTGTTGGCTCAGCATTCAGTCTCCTTAATTCTCATAGCACCTTCATATCAACACGTGTCTTCACATTTGCCAAAGGAAAAAGTGGGCTGGAGAGTCTGATCCCAGGAACTGAATGCCTCTACACGGAGGTAACACACACCACTTCTGCTTTTTTTTTTCCAGGTTCTGCAGGTCACTTCAGCACACCTAACTTCAGAAAAGAAAGAAATGTAACATCCAGAATTATAAAAGAAGCAGGTACTGGGAAACAGAAGCAGCTTACTACAGGTAGCTACTATTATTCTCATTTCACAAATGTGGAGACAGAAACAGAGAAGTTACTCAAGGTCACACAGCTGGCAACTGGAAGAAGCAGAACTTGAACTCAGATGGGTCTGACTTCAGACTTCACACTTTTCTTTACTGGGAAATACATATGCCATGTCCAAATGATTTGGACTTCATCCCAATAGTAATGGGGAGGTTATTGAAAGGTTGTAACAAGGCTATGGTTTTTCCAGTGGTCATGTATGGATGTGAGAGTTGGACTGTGAAGAAAGCTGAGCACCGAAGAATTGATGCTTTTGAACTGTGGTGTTGGAGAACTCTTGAGAGTCCCTTGGACTGCAAGGAGATCCAACCAGTCCATTCTAAAGGAGATCAGTCCTGGGTGTTCTTTGGAAGGAATGATGCTAAAGCTGAAACTCCAGTACTTTGGCCACCTCATGCGAAGAGTTGACTCATTGGAAAAGACTCTGATGCTGGGAGGGATTGGGGGCAGGAGGAAAAGGGGACGACAGAGGATGAGATGGCTGGATGGCATCACTGACTCGATGGACATGAGTCTGAATGAATTCCGGGAGATGGTAATGGACAGGGAGGCCTGGCGTGCTGCTATTCATGGGGTCGCAAAGAGTCGGACACGACTGAGCGACTGAACTGAACTGGACTGAACAGGGAGAACACACATCCTATGTGTATTTTAGAAATACATCTGGAAACAGTGACAGATGAGGGACAAAACTGAGGATGTGAGTTCCACTCCAATTGTTATGACAGCTTTCGGACAGTGCCTATTCTGGGAACTGTAAGGGGGCAGCAGATCCAAAGGCCACTAAGAGTCAGAGTAGAGAGGTTTTAATAAATATGTGATGATGAAAATAAAGGGTAAATAGAATAAAAAGAATAATGAAAAGGGAAGGAGGGACAAACATGATGAGTTGGGTCCTGGCTTGCACAACTAGGAGAACAGAAGTGCCATTTAACAGGATGGGGATTAAGTCAAGCATCAGGCCAGTGGTGCTTGTTTCTGTTTTCAGTGGGGATAGGGACTTATGTAAGTGATTCAAATCTGAACATGTTGAATTTGAGATTCCTATGAAAATTCAAGTGAAGAGCTCCAGCAGACACTTAGGCATATGCATCTTAAATTTATTTTAAAAGGTTTTAGTTATAGGTAAATATTTGGGCAAAAAAAAAAATGCAAAAGTGATAGTCCAAATCATATGACTGATGAAATTACCAGGAGAGGGAAAAAAAGAAAAAGAAACAAGAAAAAAATAATGTACGATGGAGCAACCAGTCTGGAATACAGAGGTTTAAAATGTCTGGAGGGTAGAAAGTTCATTGTAGTCACCTTTGATCTCTCCACTTAATTCAAGGCAGAATCCAAAAGATTTTCCTGACTACAGTTGGCTAAATTTATGAAACAGAAAACACACTAGAGTGGGCAACATCTGGAAATAAGATCCAATGAATGCATATTGTCTACACCGAACAGGATGAAGGTACCCAAACTTCACAGTCCTAGAAACCAAGCCACACATACACACACACAATTTTTGTTTTTTATGAAATATTTTTTATCCGTTTTGGTTTATTACCAAAGAATATATATTTACTGTAAGTTGTAGTAAGAATATGTGTAAGAAAAGGAACGTAAACTAGTTGTAATACTAACACATCCCTTCCTAGGCTCACTTTTTTGGCATGGGGGAAAGCTAGAAAAGCAAAGGACTTAGTAATGGAAAGGGGAGGGGGGCAGTCGGGGAGCTCTATTTATTTAGGGTTCCCTGATTCCATTAAGCTTCCATGCTTCAGAGCCTGTCCACACCTTCCAGATTAGGCTCCGCTTTCCTTTCACCATGGGAAGGGGGAAAAAAAGGAATGTAACTTATTAGCCACACATAAATATCTTTCGTTAAACTGCTCTGAGCTATTGCTGTTGTTAACACAATGGGCTGTCAATGTCAATGCGAAACCCTTTCTGCAGAAGCGGCAACAATAACTACGTGAAACTGTTTTCTGTGCTGAAGCAGAAAGCGAGGCATTCGGGAAAGTCACTCTTTTTGCAAACATCGCGGCCTGTGAGATCTGCCCAAAAAAAGAGCTGATCATATGCCTGTTATCCCAAAATAGCACCTTCCTCCATTATGCCGAGGTTCAGCGCAAAACTGACTCATGCGGCTCTGGGATCGCTGCCAGGGCAGAGCGCCGAGCATCCGAGCCCGCGGGCCGCGCGGCATCAACAGGCGGAGACACCGCGGGACCGGACTGCGCGGGTCCCTGCGACGCGCTCCGGGCTTCGGCTTCGCAGCCAAGAAGGCGACAGCTTTCAGTAGCCACCGTGTTAGAACGTAGACATCTCGGTGGGGCTCTCGGGGCCTTATTAAAAATCTGTCACATCCTGATTCTGCTCCGAATCTGCTCCCTGTTCCGGGGTTGCTCCACAAGGGCAGCAGCTCAGTTCCTGCGCGATCCCGCATTAGTTCTTCGACATCAGCCAACCCGAGTCGCTTCTTCGCCCTCACCCAAGGCCAGGTCACTACCCTCCTTAACAGCAGCCCCAGGGCTCCACCCTCCTCAACCTGGTTCAAGCTATCGCGTCCGCTGCCCACGCCCCACAGCGGTCTTCCTGGAGCGCTTCCATCCACGGGTCATCTCCCTCCTCAGAACTCTCTCTGGACCCCCGTGTTCCTTAGTACTATTATTTTCTTTACATTCTGTTGTAATGTCCTTACTGGTCTTTACAATCTTTCTTATACACTGAGTTATCCACAATGCGTAGAATATGATAGATAATTTATGGAACAAATGTAATGTATTTTTGTATGTAACAAAAATAATGAGGATGAGTAAGGAAACTGAGACTCTTCAGAACCCTCACATATATTGATAGTAATCTAGATCCCAAATGGAAGTTATTAATAAATGTGGCTCCTATTTTTCTTCTCCTTTAGTTTTCCTTTCTTCTTGAAAGAGATGTTTGCATTGCAGAATATGAGCTCTTTTCTGTCTTCCTTCCTCCCAGATCATGTATCTAACAATCTTCTCTAAATAATTCTTGGTCTTCAACCCTTGATTAAATTCTCTGCCTTGAGTGCCCAGGTGATCTTCAGGAAGCCCTTTTGAGAAACTCTTCTAGCTGGAAAATCCACCATGATCACAGACAGATGCAATTTCTATATACGTTTTGTTATTAATGGTGCTGATGAGTTTCCAGTTGATTTAGGAGAGAAAACCAGTGCTAGAACTCATCATAAGGACATAATAAAGGAAAATGCAGCATGTAAGAGTGACAAGTTTTATAATGCTCAACAAAATCCAAATAAGTACACATCTTGCATTCTATACAAGCTTATGGTATTTCAACCTCTGTATTGAAACTCAAGGATTCTTTGCTAAAATTTTACACCAATGAACACCATTCTTTCAGTCTAAATAGGTAGAAACATAATGCTACAAATTGACCTCTTGATTACTTTAGAAATTCTCTACAAGACAGTCTTAGTAAGAGCTGTAAAAGAACACCATAGCTCAACACAGCGATTCACAACAATAATTTCAATTTTTTATACATAATAAAAAATCCAGGGGGAATCACTGAGAGCAAAATGACACTTTATAAAACACTTTAAAAGCCTACAGAGAAAAAATAAGGATCATTTAATAGTTGTATTACTTTACACAGAATGTGCTATGCTGTACTAAGTTGCTTCAGTCGGGTCCAACTCTGTGCAACCCTATGGACTATAGCCCACGAGGCTCCTCTGTCCATGGGGATTTTCCAGGCAACAATATTGGAGTGGTTTGCCCTGCCCTGCTCCAGGGGATCTTCCCGACCCATGGGTCAAACCTGCGTCGACTACGTGTCCCAAGTTAGCAGGCAGACTTTTTACTACTAGTACCACCTGGGAAGCCCTTACAGAGAACAGATACTTAATACATTTTAGAAGAAGAAAAAGAGTGTGGGAGGAAAGGATGATGATGTATAGCTCTAGGAACAAAGAAACAGCGTTTTCAAAGATTTTTTGATACTTGGATCAGCCCAGGTCTGAGTGATAAACAAAGGTCTATACTAAAGAGTTTCATTCTACATTCAGTGGTCACATGTAAGAAGGTGATTTGGGGAAGATGCTCATTTATTTTAGGGAAGGGTTCTCATTCCCAAGTGCTTATGGAACATACTTTGGACTGGCCTTAAGCAGAATTTTGGGAAGAGGGGTGATGGTGGTTGCCGGGGACCAGCCCCGGCTGATCCAGGGAATTCGAAGCGGGGACGGCGTCGGCAAAGATCAGGAAACAATTGCTTAATTAAACGTTAATTAAGGATATAAAGAGTAATAGAATGAGGATAGCTCAGTAGGAAAATTCAGTGGAGAAAAGAGGCTGAAATAAGGATAGCTCAGTGAGGAAATTCAGTGTAGAAAAGAGGCTGAATAATTCAGCCAGAAGGTAAGAGAAAGAACGACATGGTGAGACCAAGTTTCGGTGAACAAGGCCCGCACTTTATTTTCCAAAGTAGTTTTTATACCTTAAGTTATGCATAGAGGATAATGGGGGAAGGGGTAGAGTCATGCAGTAAGCCAGGCTTTCTTCCTGCAAACATATCATATGCAAAAGTTTAGGTGATTTGCATCATCTTCTGGCCCGGAGGCCTTTTTCTCTAAAGGTGATTATTCTCAAGTCAGGCGCCAGCCTCCAAAAAGCATTAGATAAAGTTGCATTCCTACAGAGCAAAGGTGTGGTGGGCTATAACAAGAAAAAGAATTAACTCAAGGGTCCCAGGTTACAAACATTAAAGCTACTACTTACACCAACTATATTAATCAATACACTGCCAGGGACACAGCAGGTAAGGGATATGGAAACTTAGCAGCAAACATTGGCCCAACAAGTGAAAATCCCTTCACCAATACAATTTCTAATCAATCTTTTAACTACTCAAAAGAATCTGTGTTTAGACAGTTTAGAACATCTCCTGCCTCTCACAGTTGGGAGGCTCTGAACAATCACATGTGGCCGGAAAAACCTATTCAGGCAGGCTAGAGGATTTCCAAAGGAGTTTGTAGGTTAAACACTGTCACACCCAGGAATTATTAACTGGAGCTGTAAGCTAACTCTTTTTTCAGAGAGGTCGTGGGGGACAGCCCCCCGTAAAGTCAGAGGTGTAGGTGAAAGCACAAAGCAGAAAGTAGGCAGACTCTGGTTTTGGGGGTAGGTTGCTCGAGAATTTCCAGGGAGACTCCTGAGGCTTGATCCCGCCTTTGCGTATGCCAAGCCTCCTTCCTCATGACCTTTGCCAGAGGCGGAGCTCGCTCCCCGCATCTCCCCCTTTTTTATTTCTTAAAACAGCCAGAGGCAGCTCAGTCTCGAGCTTTTGAATGCTCTGCCGAAGAATCCTGACAATACAAGGAAGAATGATTATGAGAAGCAAAATTAGAACTAAAGATATTAGACAGAATGTTTTTTCCAGAAGTAAAGTTAGAGAAGGTGTGAAGTAAGTCATTAGCTGCTCCAGCGGTGGTAAAATCCAGTCGACAGTGTTCCAGGGCCTGTATTTGATTATGAAGTTTCCCTAAGCCAATGTCAGAGCTGTTCCAAACACCTGAAATATGATTTGTAATTTTTTTCATTTATAATCTGTCTCGTTTACCTTTAAAGATGTCACGCATATCCACCAGTAATCAGCGTGGCAAGACAGAGCCATTTTCACTTTTAAAGCCTGTAACTCAGTCCCAATATGCATTATTGCCTCTTTTAAGGCCTCTACTCTCATCTCTAATTTTCTATCTATAACTTTCTGTGTTGCTAGAGTTAAAGAAACATTTTTAGACATGGTATCAACATATTGGGCAGTATGCACTTGTTGAGTCAATGATATTGCTGCCACAGTAACAGAAACAATTGCTGCTATTAAAGCTGATATTCCTAAAATAAGTAAGCCCACAGATAGTCGTGATCACATTAAATCTTGTAGTTGTTGTAACACAGCAAGACTATAGTTAACATATCAATAAGTGGTTACATCATAAGATAAGGTGGACGTTGTAACACTACAAAGGAGCAAACATTATATTGAGGGTTTAAACAAGATGAGAGCATGCATTGTTCACAAGTCACTACATTGGGTCCACCAGTGAAAGTCACATGTACATTAAGTTTTCCAGAATCATTGGTAAAGAGAAAAACATAAGGAGAGGGTAGACAAGCCAAAGCAGAATAAGTAGAATTATTTTCTGGTTGGAGTTCGCACTGCAGCAGCCCCGTCAGTCTTGCCGGGATCTCGATGTTTATCTTGCCTCCCCTTCCGGCGGGCTCCTCTTTTGTGATCGAAGCAATGGGGGAACTGGATGTCTGGGGGTCTGCAACATGGCGAATCAACCTGTCTTGGATCTAAATTGGAGAATCTGCATCCTGTGGAAAAATACAAGCACATCCTCGACCGCTAGTTAATAAGGGGTCAGGACCCTTCCATTGTCCTGAGAGAAGGTCCTTCCATTTGACTAACGGTTTTGCATTTAATTGCTCCAGGCACCAATGACGAAGCATTGCAGTAGTTCCAGCCAGATCAGTATTTAGAATATTTATTACGAAAAGAGCAAATATTTATTATGAAAAGAGCATGTTGCAAGATTTGATGGGGACAGCTATACTTAAACTCCCCTTCTTTTAGTTTTTGAATTTGGATTTTTAATGTTTGATGTGCTCTTTCCACAATGGCCTGTCCCTGGGGATTATAAGGGATGCCTGTATTATGTTTAATTCGAAACTTTATACAAAATTCCTGAAAAGACTTAGAAGTATAAGCAGGAGCATTGTCAGTTTTCAAAGCTTTTGGTAGGCCCAAATATGAAAAACAAGTAAAGAGATGTTGTATTACATCTTTAATTGCTTCCCCTGTACGAGCAGTTGCAATAATAACATGAGAAAAGGTGTCTACAGTTAAAGAACAAAGGAGTTTTCCAAATGAAGAGACATGAGTTACATCCATTTGCCAGAGTACGTTAGGTTTGAGACCGCGAGTATTAACTCCCATAGGTAGACTATTATAAACAGTGGGGCAATATAAGCAAGAACGCACAATTTCTCGAGCAGTCTCTCTGGGAATTTGGAATTGATATCTTAAAGCAGTAGCGTATTGATGATGAAGTAAGTGAGAGGCTCTGGCCTCCTCAATCACAGTAGCCACTGTATTTCTGGTTAACAAGTTAGCCAAATCATTAAAGGCATTTTAAGGGCCGGGCAATCTGGAATGAGCCCAAATGTGTCCAATGAAAAATACTTTATTTCTTTTCCAAATTTAGTTAACAAATTAAATATGGTAGTTTTATTTTCAGGCAAAACCGCAGTTTCAATGTGTGGAAACAACCTGACAATATACTGAGAATCAGAATAAAGGTTAAATTCCTCATCTGCAAACATAGCAAAAGCCTCTATGACTGCTGTTATTTCAGCTCTTTGAGCTGAAGTTTCCCGTGTTTCTAAAACCTTTTGGTGATTTTTAGTAACTATGGAGGCTTTACCATTTGCTGACCCGTCAGTAAAGGCTATCTGAGCATTTGGAATAGGAGATTGTTTACATCTGACAGGAAAAATAACTGGATGTCTGGATATAAAATTCAGCAAAACATGTGAGGGTAAATGATGCAAAATTTTGACCAAAATAGTTTCCTATAGCAATCTGCCAATTTTTATCAAACATTAGAAGAGCAACAAGTTGTTCCTTATTATATGGAATTACAATTTCTGATGGCTCTTTACCAAATAATCCAATGTTCCGCTTTTTTCCTTTAAATATCAAAGTAGCTATCAATCCTGGATAAGAAGCCACTACTTTTTTAGTTTGAGCGGGAAGATGGACCCACTCTAGGGGGGCCGTTTTGCCAATTTTTTGTCTGGTTACCCCAGTTACACCTATGGGGGTTTTATGGCAAAGGAATTATCAAGCAGTTGTCAATTTAATTTTTAAAATTTACATTTTAACAATATAAATTTAGAGATATGTTAATTTAGGTCTAATGTTTAGTTTAGGTCTCTATAAATTTAAATAATAAATGTATAACCTCCTTATCTCATTTTGATATACAGATATACCTAAATGCAAAATGTATTTATATATGGCAACAAGTATAGACTTATTGACATAATATACTTGAATTAATCTTTATAATTAATGTTAATTAATATATATTACAGCAATACAACACGTAGACAGCTAATACCAACCAACACAAACCAATGTACTGTAATAATACATGTCACACATATATAATTATACAGTATACAGGACATATATCATCACAGCACATCAATCTATACCAATTAATATCAGCCACACACATTATATTACTGCAATATACATTTAATTATACAGTATATATATAATATGCATATATAGTATACATACTAATTTATATACAAATTAATTAAGTATAGATCTATAAATAGAATTAGGTATACCTTTATTATATTTTATTTATACCCATATCTAATTAGGCAAACTGTAATTAGGCAAATATATTTATATTATGTATTTATAACAATATATAAAGTATTGTTAATTGTACCTCCTGTTGATAACTAAGAAATTGAGAAAACCCTTCTCTGAGTATCTCCTATTTGAGACAGCACGTCCCTCCCCCACAGGGTAAAGTGGAGCATAGGAACTACATACGGTTGGAAAGTTCCACAGGTATCCTCAAACTGCCAATCTAACATTTTTGAACTTTTAACGACTGTCGGGGCTTGAGGGCAAATGAAACAAAATTTGACCCCTGAAATCTATCAGGGCAACTTGCCAATCACTATATTGTAAAAGACTTGTAGTTGATCCTTATTGAATGGAATTATTATATTTGCTACTTCTTTTCTAAAAAGTTCCACACTTCTTTTTTCCTCCTTTTATAATTAATTGTGCCACCAAGCTGGGATAAGATAAAACTATTTTTCTTGGGATCACTGGTAGATGGAACCAATGGGCCTTTTTGTCACAATCACCCTGTAGGTGTATGTTTTATGGCAAGAATAATTTAATCTCATCTTTTGGTAGTATTAATCCTAATTAACTGATCATTTAAAGTCTCATACACTTCAACAAGAGCTAACTCTGTCTCATTAGTTAACTTTCTCTTAGAACTGGAATTAGGATCAATTTTTAAGCAATCAAATAAAGGCTTTAAATCTGCAGTAGTCAGTTTTAAATGACGGCGTATCCAATTAATGTCTCCTAATAATTTTTGGAAATCATTTAAAGTTAGTAAACAATCTCTCCACAGCTTCAAAGGGGCATCATCAGTTTTTAAAACTTTTGGCAGACCTAAATATGAGAAGCAAGTAAAGAGGTGTTGCACAACATGTTTATAAGCTTCTCCAGTTATCGTTTTGTAAACGATTTTGTAAAATCTGGTCTATAGCCTTTTAGATGACAAGCAACCATCTAATCTTTGCTTGAATACTTCCAGCAACGGGGAACTCACTATTCTTCAAGGTTTTAAACTCTCCCTCGCCTTTTTCTCTACAGCATTCCCACCCCGCATACCAGTTTCTCTAATCTCAACTCATTTTCAGTAGTATGTGTTGGCCAGGAGCTGGGTCAGTCTTTCCCAGCAATGTTAAGAGACGTCTGTTCCTGTGTCTAATAGCCCTGACATTTTATTTTCTTGAATTAAAAGATCTTTTAAAGGCCTTGGAGCTGTAATTTCCTGCACCCAAAAGGCTGGATCACTAGATCTAAACGCTCTGTGGCTCTTAGCTTGAGAAGTCAAGTTTTTTCCTGCCTGATAAGGTAAAAGCAAAAACTGTGTTATTCTTTGACCTTTATTAATTTGCACAGTTTTGGTAAGCGGCGAGATCAAAACTATAATTTCTCCAATATAATCAGAATCTACCACACCATATACCACCGAAATTTCTTGAAAAGAAAGCGAGCTACACCCTAGCACAAGTCCTACAATGCCCTCAGGCAGGGGGCCAGCCACTCCCCTTGGAATCGGAGCAGCCGGCATATCAGGGGTTAATATTGTTGCTAAATCCCTTTACCGTCTGCTTTTTTCTTAGCCTGGGTGAGACCCCCCCTGAGGGGGTTTTCTCCAAGGAGCACTGCATATTGTGCACGCAGTCTGTTTTAAAATCTCCACTGTTCAAAAAACTTTTTATCTTCCTCAGGCTTAGGCAACACTTTGAGAAACTTTGGGGGCAAAGTGGGGAACTCTTGGGCCCTGGAAGGCGCAAACGGAGGCGGCAGCAATGGCCTTAAATCAGAAAGTGGTCGTTAAGTTGTTTTTTTTTTTTTTTTTTTTAAGGTTTGCGCAGGGGGGGTGGGGGGGAGGGGGAGCTCGCCAGGGCACCTGGTCACAGCGTCTCTTACAGTCTCTCTCTTCCTCTCTTCCTGCTTTTCTCACTTTTTTCTCCCCCTTCATTTTTCGCTACCCTTCTCTTTCCTTCGTTTCTTTCCCTTTACCCTCTTTCTCTCTTTTTCTTCCCTCCTCCCTCTCTTTCTCTCTGTATCTCTTTTTCTAACTTCCTTTCTTCCTTTCTCAATCTTGCTGCATTCCCTGATTCCTTCCTTCTCTGTTCCTCTCTCCTTTTCACTCTTTAGCTTTTTCTCTATCTTTAGATCTTTCTCTATTTTTTCTTTTTTTTTTTTTTTTTACTTTTTTTTTTTTTCTCTTTTTATTTATTTATTTTTTTTGCTTGGGTGAGGCCCCCCTGAGGGGGTTTTCTTCAAGGAGCAGGCTCTGTATATTGTGTATTTTTTAAAAGCTCCTTTGTTTAAAAGAAGTCTTTTTTATCTTTTTCAGCTTTAGGCAATGCTCTGGGAGACTTTGGATGTAAACTGGGGAATTCTTAGGCCCTGGGAGGTGCAAGCGGAGGTGGAGTAGTCACCTTAGATCAGAAATTGTTGGATAAATTTTTAAAGGTTTGTGTAGAGGGGGAGGGGGCTCGTCAGGGCGCCCGGCCGCAGCGTCCTGTAAGCCCTCTCCTTCCTCCGGAGGTAGAGCACAGTCTCCCTCCTTTCATTCGTCAATGGCAGAAAATATCTGCGCAGAAGGTGGAGACCCACTACCATCCACCGCTATAGCCTCTCCCATAGGCTATCCCACAGCCTCATGATGAGGGTCCAGAACATTTTTAATCATATTTATAGGATAAGTTTTTAGTTGTTTTTTACCTTCACCCAAGTATCTAAATTAACAGTAGCCTCTTTAACAGTTTCAAGATTACTTGTATAAAGAGTTGCCATTCTTAGTTTCAGTGTTACCCATGTCAGAAAATTAAGTATAAGAGAAGATAAAGCTTTTAGCTTTTAAAAGATCAGGCTTTTCTTTGGCCTTTTAACTCTAGAAACCGGGTTTTCTCTCAAACCCCTTTGACACTTTCAATAAAAACCGGGTTTTCTCTCAAACCCTTTAACACTTCCCACCACTACTCGCCCTGTCTGTCCTACAGGGGGGTCCGCGGCACCCTGGGTGGGGGCCTATCCATCCCGTAAATTGAACACTTTCTCAACACTTTTTCAATTCAACACTTTCTCAACACTTTTTCTGAGGTACCTACCTTCGAATCAGCCTGTTCGGGCGCCACTTGCCGGGGACCAGCCCCGGCTGATCCAGGGAATTCGAAGCGGGGACGGCGTCGGCAAAGATCAGGAAACAATTGCTTAATTAAACGTTAATTAAGGATATAAAGAGTAATAGAATGAGGATAGCTCAGTAGGAAAATTCAGTGGAGAAAAGAGGCTGAAATAAGGATAGCTCAGTGAGGAAATTCAGTGTAGAAAAGAGGCTGAATAATTCAGCCAGAAGGTAAGAGAAAGAACGACATGGTGAGACCAAGTTTCGGTGAACAAGGCCCGCACTTTATTTTCCAAAGTAGTTTTTATACCTTAAGTTATGCATAGAGGATAATGGGGGAAGGGGTAGAGTCATGCAGTAAGCCAGGCTTTCTTCCTGCAAACATATCATATGCAAAAGTTTAGGTGATTTGCATCATCTTCTGGCCCGGAGGCCTTTTTCTCTAAAGGTGATTATTCTCAAGTCAGGCGCCAGCCTCCAAAAAGCATTAGATAAAGTTGCATTCCTACAGAGCAAAGGTGTGGTGGGCTATAACAAGAAAAAGAATTAACTCAAGGGTCCCAGGTTACAAACATTAAAGCTACTACTTACACCAACTATATTAATCAATACACTGCCAGGGACACAGCAGGTAAGGGATATGGAAACTTAGCAGCAAACATTGGCCCAACAAGTGAAAATCCCTTCACCAATACAATTTCTAATCAATCTTTTAACTACTCAAAAGAATCTGTGTTTAGACAGTTTAGAACATCTCCTGCCTCTCACAGTTGGGAGGCTCTGAACAATCACATGTGGCCGGAAAAACCTATTCAGGCAGGCTAGAGGATTTCCAAAGGAGTTTGTAGGTTAAACACTGTCACACCCAGGAATTATTAACTGGAGCTGTAAGCTAACTCTTTTTTCAGAGAGGTCGTGGGGGACAGCCCCCCGTAAAGTCAGAGGTGTAGGTGAAAGCACAAAGCAGAAAGTAGGCAGACTCTGGTTTTGGGGGTAGGTTGCTCGAGAATTTCCAGGGAGACTCCTGAGGCTTGATCCCGCCTTTGCGTATGCCAAGCCTCCTTCCTCATGACCTTTGCCAGAGGCGGAGCTCGCTCCCCGCAGGTGGTTACTTGTGCAGTTTAACAGAAAAAAAAAAAAAGCATAATCAATATACCTGTGATAGTTAATTTTATGTGTCAACTTGACTGGGTTACAGGGTTCCCAGATATTTGTTCAAATATTATTTGGGTATTCTGTGAGGATGTTTCTGGATGAGGTTAACGTTTCAGTTGGTAGACTGAGGAAAGCAGATTGTCCTGTCCAGTGCGGCTGGGCCTCATCCAGTCAGTTGAAGGCCAGAGGAGAATAAAACACCCATCATCCCACTGACAGTAAGAGAGTTCTGTCAGACATCTTTTGAACTGAAACTCTGGCCCTTCTTGTACTACAGGAACTTCTAGTCTTTGGACTTGAACTGAGACATTAGTTGTGTAGATTTTAGACTTGTCAGCCTCCATAATGACATGAGCCACTTCCTTCTAATAAGTCTTTATATGTAAATAATACATATTTTGGACTTGCCAGGTGGTTCTAGTGGTAAATAATCCACCTGCCAATGCAGGAGACACAAGAGACACAGGTTCAATCCCTGGGTTGGGAAGATCCCCTGGAAGAGGAAATGGCAACCCACTCCAGTATTCTTGCCTGGAAAATCCTATGCACAGAAGAATCATGGGATTTCAAGAGTCAGACACTAACTTGGCAACTAAACAACAATAATTGATACATAAGACATACTTAAAATTTGAAAATAATTATCTTGAGTGAAACAAGCTACACACACACACACACAGAAAGTACTTTCTGTATTATATCATTTGCATGAAATTCTAGAAAAGTGAGCTAAGCAATAATGACAGAAAGCAGACAGTGATTGCCTAGGGGTGGGCTGGAGGCAAAGAGGTGAAGGAGAAGTTCAAACGGGAATGGGGGTATGATTGTTACATTCATTTATTTTATTGCTGGGATGGGTTCATGTCAAAACTTGCATCATTTAAAATATATCAATTATACCTTTACAGAGCTTTAAAAATTTAATGTAAAAAAGTGATCAAGATGTTGGCTCTGGCCTGCTGCACTCAATTTTGGGATGGAGGATGTTCCCTTCAGATCAGTCGCTCAGTCGTGTCCAACTCTTTGCGACCCGATGAATCACAGCATGCCAGGCCTCCCTGTCCATCACCAACTCTCGGAGTTCACTAGGACTCATGTCCATCGAGTCAGTGATGCCATCCAGCCATCTCATCCTCTGTCATCCCCTTCTCCTCTTGTCCCCAATCCCTCCCAGCATCAGAGTCTTTTCCAATGAGTCAACTTTTCCCATGAAGTGGCCAAAGTACTGGAGTTTCAGCTTTAGCATCATTCCTTCCAAAGAACACCCAGGGCTGATCTCCTTCAGAATGGACTGGTTGGATCTCCTTGCAGTCCAAGGGATTCTCAAGAGTCTTCTCCAACACCTCAGTTCAAAAGCATCAATTCTTCGGCGCTCAGCCTTCTTCACAGTCCAACTCTCACCTCCATTCATGACCACAGGAAAAACCATAGCCTTGACTAGACGAACCTTTGTTCCCTTATGTGTCAATGTTCCCTTAGCCAATACTTGCAGCCCAATGGGAGAAGGGCTGGAGCAGACACATGGAGGGATCTGAAGTCTCTTGCTCTCTGCTTGCCACTAGAGGGCGCCTATGTTGGAGAATTTGTTTTTCCATTTTCTTTTGTTTCTTGGTCATTAGATATGTCTTTGGTATCTCCTCTTAAGCCTACTTCCTTACTAATTAAGACTGATATAGTTAAGATACATGGCTTCCCCGATGTCTCAATAGGTAAAGAATCCACCTGCAATGCAGGAGACACAGGAGATGTGGGTTCTGTCCCTGGGTTGGGAAGATCCCCTGGAGGAGGAAATGGTAACCCACTCCAGTATTCTTGCCTGGAAAATCCCATGGACAGAGGAGCCTGGTGGGCTACAGTCCATGAGTCACAAAGTGTCAGACACAACTGAGAACTAACACTTACAGTTAAGATAGAGACTTCCCGGATAAAGAACCTGCCTGCCAATGCAGGAGACATAAGAGATGCAGGTTTCAATCCCTGGGTAGGGAAGATCCCCTGGAGGATGGCATGGCAACCCATTCTAGTACCCTTACCTGGAGAATCCCATGGACAGAGGAGCCTGGTGAGCTACGGCCCACAAGGTCACAAAGAGTTGGAAACGACTGAAGTGACTTAGCACAGCACATAGTTAAGATCTTGTCTAGATTTCTTTTCTAACTGATTTGGCCTAATGATAGACTTTACACTCCAACATATAATTTGCAGGACTGTTAAGATTTAAACTGCTATATGAAGCACCTAGATGCCACTTTGTAGGTACTTAATACATTATAATCATTATGTTAATAATATTGTTAATACTATAAGGTTATATTTATGATAAGGATAAGGAAGGTCACTGAAAAGAAATAACTAAGGTTTTCTTTCATCAATAGATTTGCTCTTCCTAATGGACATTTGAGATTGTACTTTCACCATCTGAGTAACCTTAGTTTTAAATAGTCAGATAAATCAGGTCACTGTGGGAAGGGGTGAGTTGAGGTTAAACATTAATAAATCCTTTGGGAGTTCAGGTAGTTGAATAATGCTCTTTCTCAGCACCTTAATGCAGCCTTTCTCTGCTAAAAAGGAGAAAAGAAAAAGAATCACTGTTGCCTTTGGGTTTGGGTTACAGAAGTCGAGTGCAGGGAAAGAAGAATCCCTAGTTTTCTAATTTGTAAAACAATTTCATATTCACCATCTCATTTCATCTGCAGAGCAACTGCATTGTAACCAAGGAAGGGGACGTTACTCCATGTCACAGATGAGAGACCTGAAGGTAAATCAGAGGAGGCGACTTGCTGAATACCACACAACACACTCAGCATTAGAACAGCTGACCCTAAGTCTTGTACATTTTATGTAATATTCAAATGTTTAAGAAGAGAGACTGATTGGAGAAGAATATGTGATAAGGAAGTACTTTGTGACTCAAAGAGTAACATTTTATAAGGTACCGAGGGGAAACCAGGTCGATGTATTATTTGAGTACAATGGCCTCTGCTTATAAAAAGAGAATGATTAATTAAATCATAATAAAATGCATCAGATGGAGCCTTTAAGAGCAGTTAATGACATGGGGAAAGTGCTCACATTTTAATAACAGGCTTGAAAGGCAGAAAAGAACAACGGTTTAGTCCCAAATCTGTTAGGTGACACAGCAAGAGAAAGAATTTACCCGAATATGAATGGTAGCCAGGATCTTTCTGGTGTTAAGACTGTAAGTGTCTTTTTTTGTTTGTTTGTTTCTTTATTCTATTTTATATTTTATTTGAACTGTGGACATACACTGCTGTTCTTAGTGCAGGAAAAGGAACTATGTTTTTAAGGGAAAAAATAGTTCTAACAGTCATTGTGCACGATTTCCTAAATTTGGCCCACTGTCCTGTTGATTTCAACTCCAGCAGCAAAATCCTCACAAAGGGTATTGTTCACAAAGTGGAACACGATCCTGACAGATTTACCTGGAGAACTACGTGCCTTTTGGCAATGCCAAAGAGATGAAGCTGGAACAGACTTTAATAAATTAAAAAAAAAAGCTGAGACAGAGAACAAAGGAAGAGGAAATGTTGCCATATGGCATAGAGGGACTCATTTAAAAACTAGGAATTGTAAATGGAGACAGACCAAGACTAAAGGAATATGGAGGAAGCGACTGAAGCTTATCAAATGATCTAACATAGATCTAACCCCACTGAATTTTAATCTCTCTAATAATAACTGATTTATTCATCTTTCTAACCTCACAGTGACATGCACAGTACTGGCAAATAGTAGGTACCTGAATTGTAGTTGTAGGTTGAATAACATGCCGTATTCAAAAAATCTTAAAATCCTAGTGTGGGGTGGTTAGGTAAATCCCTAAAGATATGCTTTAATTTTTAAAAAAAAGTTTCTTTTTCCATGACAAGTGGTACATGTAGGTAAATATGTTTGGTTCTGAAAGAAGGTGCAGGCAGAGAGTAAGGTCTGATAAAATGAGTTACCGGAGGTGAGGGGAGACAAAGTATATTTGAAAATAGCAACACTGTGCATTCACCTCATGAAGAACAGTCATGGTCTACGAAAACAAAATATCTTTTTAGTACATTTGTCTAAAAAAGAAAATAAGACTCTGGTTACCTGTGTTGTATCAGATTAATAACAGGTAATAATAAAGGCACTCACCATATATTCATAGCAATTACAGTGTGCCAGGAACTGCTCTAAACTCTTTATATATATAAAGATCGGGAAGACTCCCAGGTCGGGAAGATCCCTTGGAGGAGGGTATGGCAACCCACTCCAGTATTCTTGCCTGGAGAATCCCCATGGACAGAGGAGCCTGGTTGGCTACAGTCCACGGGGTCACAAAGAGTCAGACACAACTGAAGCGACTGAGGATGCATGATTATATATGTGCGTGTGTGTGTGTGTATATATATGTATTATATACTAATTTAATTATATAGTGTGTGTGCGTGTGTGTATATATATATATATATATATCAGTTCAGATCAGTCGCTCAGTCGTGTCCGACTCTCTGTGACCCCATGAATCGCAGCACGCCAGGCCTCCCTGTCCATCACCATCTCCCGGAGTTCACTCAGACTCACGTCCATCAAGTCAGTGATGCCATCCAGCCATCTCATCCTCTGTCATCCCCTTCTCCTCCTGCCCCCAATCCCTCCCAGCATCAGAGTATTTTCCGATGAGTCAACTCTTCACATGAGGTGGCCAAAGTACTGGAGTTTCAGCTTCAACATCATTCCTTCCAAAGAAATCCCAGGGCTAATCTTCAGAATGGACTGGTTGGATCTCCTTGCAGTCCAAGGGACTCTCAAGAGTCCTCTCCAACACCACAGTTCAAAAGCATCAATTCTTCGGTGCTCAGCCTTCTTCACAGTCCAACTCTCGCATCCATACATGACCACAGGAAAAACCATAGCCTTGACTAGATGGACCTTTATTGGCAAAGTAATGTCTCTGCTTTTCAATATGCTATCTAGGTTGGTCATAACTTTCCTTCCAAGGAGTAAGCATCTTTTAATTTCATAGCTGCAGTCACCATCTAATTCTTGCAAAGGTGCCTGTCAATGAGTCCAATTTTCCTCCTGCCTGATCTCTTCATTTTCTTAGGGAGGGAATTGAAGCACAGGAAGATTAAGTGATTTGCCTAAGGTCACAGCTAGGAAGTAGCAGAGACAGGATTTGAACTCAAGCTTTTTGTATCCAGAGTCTGTATTCTTAATCCTCTATCATCCTTCAAGGAAACCTACCAATGATGTGCAATCTACACATACATGAGAAACATACTTATTAATTGCTCTTCTTCCTTAATTCCCAGGAAATTTTGTCTCCCAAAGTTGATCTGCAGCAGGACGTATGCCTTCACCTATTGCCCCTCTTAATTCCCATGACATCAGTACCATTCGAACCACACAATGGAGTTCTGCTATAACATGCTTGGCATGCTTGGCATTCAGCTTTCTTTTGAAAATACTACCTTTTCACTCAAATTGTCAAATGTAAAGAAAGAACAACTTTCCAGGCAATTAATAAGAAAATAAGAATTGGGTCACCATATGTGAAATATTTTGGGGATTTGATTTTAGTGCTCCTATCACTGCAAAGTGAGTAAGCTCATATTATTCCCACCTGCAAAGGAACAGCCTTCATGAACTACATTTTCATCACATAGACACACACATCCACTTTCTATAAGAATGCTCAGCCCATCTGCTCACATTTAAAAATATAAATTGAAGACCTCCCACGCTGCCTTGGTTTGTAAAATGTCTATCACCAAATCTTTATTCTAAGACTCCTGTAGGTCTATGATTTATTTTCCTTTCACTTTTCCTTTAATGGTTTTCACTACTTCTCTTCCAAATACCTGATGTTTATAATCAAGTTTTCTCTCTTAGACAAAAATCTCAAAAGGGCAGGATTGCAGTATTGCCTCCATCTGAAATGTGTCTTCATTTTGAGGAAAATGTTTACTATTTGGGAATAGTCTTCTCTGCAGCCTGATACTAAGCCCATGCCCAGGATGGCAAGTTAGGATGCTCTATTTCTTCTCAAGTTACAAGACTTAGTTGCAATAGCACTAATGAAAAACCACCCTTCAAAGAGACACACAAAAGACAAAATTGTGTACACAACTCTTGTATTTATTCAAAGCTCATTCCCTAAAGATATTTTAAGAGATTAAAAACTAAGTTGCACATACCTGTCCCTGAACAAAGGGGTGGAGATATTGTTGGGGTGAGTACCCCTTCTACCCCCATGGAAATATCCCCTCTTAGGTTGGTAGGCTTATAAGAACTATATCCACACTGCTGTAAACCACATTCACCCATTCATTCATTCACGCAGTTTGACTGTACTGAGTGCCATCTGCTGGGCACTCATAGCAACATAGGGACACAGAGATGACAGATCCTGCCCCCTGACTTCAAGCAACTTATATTCTGAGGAGGGAGGAAGACCAGCACTGGGCTTCTGACTTCAAATTCAGTACTCCTTCTTTTCCTTTTTAAAATCTGAGATATGTAATGCTGTAGCCGACTCTTTTATTTCCTTCAACTTACTCCTTTTTTGTGTATGAAGGTCCTTTACACAAAACCTTACCCAGTGAACCAGTTCAAGTTCTAAACAGTGCCATGTGCCCGGCTGCAGAGATGACCACCAGTGCATGGTATTACAGCAAAATACTAGAATTTGGCAAGGAGTCAAGATTTCTGCATTTTGCAAATGCTACTGAATTCCTTATTTTTAAAAATGTGATTCGAAGACTAAAATTGCTTCAAACTTTCCCTGAAGTCCAACTCCAGGATTTTTTTTTAGGATATAGCTAGAGACCACTGAGCCATGGAGCAGGCTTTGGTGAGGGAATGTGTCATAATATTCAAATACATAGGCCTTACAGTGTGGCTCCAAGTCAGCTCATGTCTGCTGAGGGCAATTTGTCTGTGTCCCACTTTGAGATTTTTCAATAAATGCTGCTCAGTAAAGATCTTAAAGATACTGATTCATGTTAGGAAGTGTTTAATTGGGGATTGGGTTGTTTGTTTGAAATCCACAATACAAAGGATATGATGGAAATAATCAGAAATGTGCATAAAACATCTATCAAAATATTCTCTTTTATAACAGAAAAAAATTAGACACAGTATGTTCAATGATAGGAGAATGATTAATTATGGGATTGTAGTTGCACAGATAATTGTGCTACCATTTAACATAAGAGAATTTCAATGATGTGGGCCAATAAACACAGTTTATGACAAAGTGAATAAAGTAGGTAAAAAAGTGTAAGATCCAAAGTGTGTTCAAATATATTTCAACACATCTTTCAAAAGAGATGGGAATAATATATGCAAAAGTATCAAGAATCTTAACTGATCAGTTGGACTCCCTAGTATTCCTCAATTTTGTCATGCTCTTTCTCATGAAGGTCTTCAGATGTTCTGCCCACCCTAGCTGAAATGCTCAACTCTCGTTCCTCCTCTCGCTCACCCTTCAGGTGTCCACTCACATCACTACCATCCCACTGGGCTCCACCTCATAGCTTCCCTGGTGGTATCCTACTTTGGCATCCCGCACTCTGTATTATACTATTATTACATGCTTTATTTCAAGTGTTAGTTCACTTATCTGAGAGATAATTAACTTCTCAAAGACACTATGTCTCTCATGCTTAAATCTGTGGTACTAACTTATACAGTTCATAGTCAAAAGCAAATCTATAAAAAGAGTAAATTATCTTATTTTCTTCATATCATTTTCTAAATTATACACATTTTCTTCAATAAAGATCTATTTCTTTTGCAAGTACAAAAAAGATAAATGTTGTATATGCTGTTATTGCCATTGAAGATCTTCATTAAAATGAAAACATTTTAGAAGTATTCAAAATTTTCCATCCTTCAGACTCCAAAAGGCCTGATGGCTTCTTAATCTATCTAAGGAAACTATAATTCAAAATTTCCCTACATCTTTCAGAATCTAAATGGCATGGTGAATTTTTAATCTATCAATGTGATGAGCACATTTACTCTAAAATACCATCATGTTGAATTAGCTAAAAGATTATAAGCAGATAGGAAAATGCCTGAAACTGTGAACACCTTTTTCTCTTTGGGATATTCAAGTGTTCTGTTGGACTCAATGTTTGACTCATTGACAATATTTCTGCTACATTTATACTTGTTCAGGATTTATGGGAAGATAAAATAATGCTGGGTCCAATAAAATAGAATCCTTCTGAACCCTTGACTATTAGAAGCTAAATATATAACAACTGTGCAGTGCTAAACTGAGTTCAACATAATTCACCTTTGCAATAAGCTTTGCCATTTTATTTCAGAATTACTCAAATTATGATGGCTTTAAAATAGCTTCAAGCTTTTAAAAATATTATGGCTATGTATTTAGAATTTTTATAAAGTTATTTTTAGGCTTTTAGCAGATCTTAGACTATTAATATAAAATCAATGTTTATATTTTATTTTTTATCTCCTTTCAAAGTACATTCTATAAATACCAATGAAAGAAATTGACCTATAAGAGAGGAAAACAAATAAGGTTTACCTACTTAAGGTTAAGATTGCTATCAATATCATGGTTATTTATTCTTATTCGTGGATTACTATTTCCCAACTTTTCATACCATAGCTTATCAAGTTAGAAAGAGGATGAATGAGCTGACCCTGGACAAGGATGAAGCCTTCCAACTACTGAGCCCTGTTTGATGGGGTCTAGCACAAAAAGAAACAAAAAAGACATCAAATGCCATGTTAGAAGTGAGGACAGTCCTAAAGGCCTATTGCCAAGATGGCTCAGAGCTTTAAAGCAAGGTATAATCTCAGACCTGATGTTTGTGAATAGAAGACCGAGCAGATAATGCTTTCCCAGCCATAAGAAGAAAACCCTTGCCTTGCTGTCTGTGTGACTATAGGTTACAGAGATTTGAGCGTGGACCAGAATCAAGGTGAAGACAATGAAGTCAGTACAAAGGCCTCTGCCCACCCTCTAAGCTTCATTTGACGTTCCCGGTCTGAGCTCCCCAGCATACCCCGCAAGGCCCACTCCTCAGTCTCCTTCCTTCCTCCCATCCTCAGACACCACACACACGCACATTCTGCACACTACCCTTGACTCTCTAATTTTCTCATTTTGTTGCTCCTTCCATCCCTACTCATCACATAGAGCCTGACCTAAATGAGATTTTATCTGTTCCTCAGTCTTTGCCAATACTCCCCTCCCTTCACATACGGGTTCACACCTCAGCACCCCGTGCGTAATGTGCTTCTTTAATTTCTCTCCAAGTCACTGGTGAACATTCCTCTCATCTTCTAATACATTCTCCACAGAACCTAGTCTAGTGTACAAAACATAGAAGGTACATAAGATCTAATGGGACACAGCTGAGTTTAATGATATTCTTCCTTAAAATATTTATACTTCTCTAATCATCTTCACAGTATGGTCTGTTTCCTCAGTAGAGAAAGTAGTGGTTGGTCTAAATGGAAACTTTGAGCAAAGAGAGTGAGACTCCCGTTGAAGTCAGTTAGGTTTGTTCTTGTGGTAGTTTTCAGCCCTTTGGAAGCAGCAAGAAAAGTTTTAAAATTTAAGACTTGGTTACTAAGTCACAGGTAATAGCAGAACCAGATCAAAGCAGCTTTGAGTTTGCAAATTTCAAATCTGGTTCTTTCTAAAATGAATCGGGAAAAATAAAACTCTTAAATTTTGGACCATCTGACTTCATCTTACAACTGCAGAGCTTGCCTGGTCACAGCCTGGACCACTGGAACAGTTCCCTGGGGGTACCACACTGACAGGAATCTAGAGAAGGCATCAATACTAGGATTCCTGTCTCTCTAGATATTTTTATAAAGATGTTATCTCCTAATCCTGAATTTCAAGTTTAGATTGTATTATAGGCCTTAAAAAAATCTGTTTCTGAAATCATTGTTTTATCTTTTTCTCTGGTAACTTAAATCCTGGGGAAAATTCAGGCTAACTTAAGAAAGCCTGCTGAGCTGCTCTGAAGAATCAGGTTATGCTGATTAAAAAAAAAAAAAAAATCTGATCTCATAATCTTCTTTAGAAATACATAGGAACACCAAACTGATTTACCATGGATAATGGAGTTGGATGATTAAGGTATTTCTGATTCCCATTTAAGGGATCTGAGACCAGCTTTATCCCATGCCTATATCTCCACTGACATTTCCTATATTCTTTTTTAGAAAAAGTAGAAGAATTAAAAAGTTACTAGAAGATTAGCCATTCTACATTCTACACTCTTCATTCCTAACTACTGTTTCTCTGTAACTTTTGTTAACTGCCCCCCTCCCCCAACCACTGATCATTTCTGGAGGGCACTTGTATGTATGGAAAAGCTGTACCCTATTCCTTTGTTGTATGCCAATTTTCTTTTATCTAATGTGAAACTTGTCATAATCACTTTATATAGTACTTGAACTCATTTTCTTTGACCAATCATGAAGACGTAATTGTAAGAATTTGTATCTGGAAGGTACATTAGAAATCTCTTTGGGAAATAGTGACCCAGAGAGGTCTAGAGGTTCACCTGAGGCCTCAGGTGTCCCCATGGGCCCAGAAGCAGACTCCAACCTGTGGGTTCAGAGCTCAGGGCTCTTTCTATCTAAGGGTTGCCCTACTGTTACCCTTACATAGTGGTTTGGCTTTATCTAGCAGCACACTAACACTTCAGCCGTCTTTCCTATCCCTGACCTTATCACCCAAATTTGTAGACAAAATCTGATATTCCTCCCCTACTCATCCTGGTTGTGCCAGCCTGTTCTGCTGAACTAATGTCTGCTCCCCAACTGTCTTGCTATCAGCTTCTAAGATTCTTTTCTCTGCTCCCTGTGCTTGGCCAAGCCGACTCCTCAGGTTCTAAGTTTCTCTTGGGCTATTACTTAGTGTTGCTGCTACTGCTGCTGCTAAGTTACTTCAGTCGTGTCCGACTCTGTGCGACCCCAGAGACAGCAGCTCACCAGGCTCCCCCGTCCCTGGGATTCTCCAGGCAAGAACACTGGAGTGGGTTGCCATTTCCTCCTCCAATGCATGAAAGTGAAAAGTGAAAGTGAAGTCACTCAGTCGTGTCCGACTCCCAGTGACCCCATGGACTGCAGCCTACCAGGCTCCTCCGTCCATGGGATTTTCCAGGCAAGAGTATTGGAGTGGGGTGCCATTGCCTTCTCCTTACTCAGTGTTACTTTTCCTCTATTGATGAACCTGTAAAGCTGCCAGCAAAACTCTGCTCCTCCACAGAGAATGGCATTCCCATCTCCAAACGGCATCCATTTTTTCAACAGTTTATGCCAGGCACTAACTGGGTGCCTTGTTGAAGCCAGTGAATCAGTTAAAGACAAAATGGGGTTCAATACTTTAGAGAGAATTCTAATTCTGGAAGTAGGTTTATTCTGTTGGATTTAACAACAAGTGAGAAAAGGTCACCCTACTTTTAATGAAGTAAAAGTGGCAATAGCAAAAGTTAATTCAATATTTAAGGAACAAATTGCAAGCCAAGTCAGTTCCTTCTATGTCAGAACCAAATAACATTTATAAAGTGCCTTAAAGTGCTGGGCACTGGGCTTCCTGCCTGTTACACTGGCTTTTCTGTGCCATTTTAACTTCACAATAACCCTAGAAGCAAAAGAATTAAAACCCAGGCCTGTCCAACTTGAAATATCTGGATTTTCTACAATATATAATGAAAACTTGCCTCTTCCTAGCTGGGGGTAGGGGTAGGAGTGGTGCGTTTCAGATGTATGGTCAAATCCAACTCTCGTCCACGGTTTGGCACCATCTGGTTAACAATTTTCTCGTTCCTGTTAAGTGACACAAGAAAGTCCAGGCCCATGACTGGGTGGGACTTCCTGACAGCAGCAGTGATTCTGGTACCTGTCTTACCAGCTTGACCCAAGGAGATGGATCTTGTAAAATTCTGAGGTTCTTCAGCTCCCCACTTCCTGAGGAGAGATCGCCTGCTGTTTTCTGACCTCCATGCTCACTGCACAGGCAGGAGCCCCCAACAACACAGAACTAGCAAAATAATAGCTGTAAGAATACTTCAGGAAATGGTTCATTTCCTTATATGAAGATGGGAAAGGAATTAGCTGTACTTGCAGAAGTGGAATATTGTGCCTAAGAGTTCAGCTTCACTGATGAAACCCCCTCATCACTTATATTTACTTGAGTACATATATGTAGTTGAAAATGAAGCAGTATCTCTAAGAGCTGGTGAAGAGACCATATAACAGTAGTAATAATATATGAAGTAGTAATAATATATGAATATACATATAATAATATTATATGTAATAATATATGAAGATATGATATTGTATTGGACCTAAATTATCAAATGATAAGAGCTTGATATTAGAAAGTGGGGAGTAGCCTATAAAAGAAAAATTAATTGCTATCATGATGATTACTGTATATAAAAATTTGCTGAATACATGTGTGAAAGGGCACTATTCAAAATCAAATGAAGAGGCTGGCAGTGATTGCTTACTATGCCCTACTGATTTTTTCTGAGTAGAGTGTGGTTGCTTAACTCAAATGAGGTATGGGTAACAAACAAATAATATACAACATTCATAAATTGGAATATTGAGGCAGACAGACTTATCTATGTTGCATTCCTGGCTCTCTATTTGCTAACCTTATACATTTACACAGGTTAATTTTTTTCTGAACCCCAATTTCCTCATCTATATGTAGGACAAAGTAATATCCGTCTCAGTGGTTACTGCAAAGATGAAATAATGTAAAGGTTCAGCACAGTGCCCAGCATAGTGATCTTTAATAAATATTAGTTGTGCAATTAGCTATTATTGACATTATTATTATAAATTCACTCAGAAATGGTGCTTGAAAAGCTGACAAGCATTATTGGGAAGATGTTGACTGCCACTAACACATTCTGTGCTGCAATATAACTTCACCTGGACTGGATAAGGAGCGTGAAGTCAGTAAGTAGGACTCTGTTTACCTCCAGATGAAGGCAGGAGAGTACCTTTCATCCTCTCACCTTAGTATAGAAACTTCAGTAAAAAAATACACACATGTCTGGATCACCCCATTAAGAGCCATTTATTTCCAGTGGAAATATATATATATGTCAAGCTGCAGACTAGACCAAACTCATTTTCCTTTCTTTTTAAATCATTCAGGTCTTTCTATTAAAACATTGAGAAGGTTACTTCTTGTTAGTAGTTTCAATTTGTACAATTTGTTCAATTCAATTCAAACAATTCTATTTGTTCAATTTGTAGTTTCAATTTCCTCTATGTCTCTTCTCTATAAATCTACCAATTTATTATTTCAGAAAGAGTATAACACAATGAGTCCTAAAATTTTTGGAGTCACTGACCTCTGGGGATCTCCTCAAAATATTGTGGGTATTAGTGCATATTATATGGAAATATAATACATACACATATTATACACATACATACAAAATATCTTGTCTAAATTTTGGAGAATCAAAGACCCTAAGTTAAAAACTCTAGGCTTTAAATCAGTTTCAGAATCACATTAAATCTTTAAAACTAATGCCAGCAAGGCATTCATTGGGAAAGTTCTCTCCATTCAGCACTTCCCTCAGTGAGAAGGTTTTACCTTCTGGTAGCAATGGAGCCATCAACCTTCAACACAGAACTTAGGTAAAAGTGGTATTCAAAATGGTTGCCAGTCAGTACTGTGGAGGCACCAACCAATCAGAATAGATGACTTTAGTGCTCCAGTTAGCTCCTTAGTTCAAGTTAGTATTCTAGAAATTAAAAGAATAAGCATAATCATTTCACTTTATAAGCAGTTGTATGTATCTGTGATCATATCAGCTGTTCTAGGACTTACCTGGACTGCGGAGGCCTAGAGCAGGGCAGCCCTGGCAGAGGCTAATGCCTAATGTGGTAGTGATAGGAGAGTCCTGGGACAATAGAATGTGGTGTATTTCAATATTACAACATTCAAGACAGCAGAATTGGTGGGTACCACCTAAACATCAGCTCTATGGTTAGGTATAATAATGAAAAAATAATTTCATGCTCAAAATTCACTTGAAATACCCTTGCAAACATGGATAAAGAGAAAGAATTTTCAATCCTAAAATCTTGAGTGCCACCTTCATAGTGGCTTCCTTTGAAGCCCTTCAAAGTAATTTACACAAGACTGGGAAATAGTTTCTTGGAGGGCACAAACAGAATCTTGTGTTCACCAGGACTCAGGAGAAAGGAGCATGACCCCATAAGGGACTGACCCAGACTTGCCCGGCAGTGTCTAGGAGTCTCCAGCAGAGGCGTGGGTCAGTGGTGGCTTGCTGCAGGGTTGGGGACACTGAGTGTAGCAGTAAACGCATGGGACCTTTAGAAGGAGGTCGCCATTATCTGCATTACCTCCACCATAGTTTGGCTCCAGCTAAATAACAGGGCGGGAACACACCTTAGTCCAACAGAAAATTGGATTAAAGATTTACTGAGCATGGCCCTTAGTCAGTCTCTCCCACCAGGAAACTTCTATAACCCTCTTATCCTTCTCCATCAGAGGGCAAACATAATTAAAACCACAGTCACAGAAAACTAACCAATCTGATCACAAGGACCACAGCCTTGTCTAACTCAATGAAACTATGAGCTATGCCATGTAGGGCCACCCAAGACAGGTGGGTTGTAGTAAAGAGTTCTGACAAAATGTGGTCCACTGGAGAAGGGAATGGCAAACCATTTCAGCATTCTTGCCTTGAGAACCCCATGAACATTATGAAAAGGCAAAAAGATACGGCACTGAAAGATGAACTCCCTAGGTTGGTAGGTGCCCAATATGCTACTGGAGACCAGTGGAGAAATAACTCCAGAAAGAATGAAGAGATGGAGCCAAAGCAAAAACAACACCCAGTTGTGGATGGAAGTAAAGTCCAATGCTGTAAAGAGCAATATTATGTAGGAACCTGGAATGTTAGGTCCCATGAATCAAGGTAAATTGGAAGTGTGGCAAGAGTGAACGTCGACATTCTAGGAATCAGCAAACTAAAATGGCCTGGAATGGGTGAATTTAACTCAGATGACCATTATATCTACAACTGTGGGCAGGAATCCCTTAGAAGAAATGGAGTAGCCATCATAGTCAACAAAAGAGTCCGAAATGCCGTACTTGGATGCAACATCAAAAATGACAGAATGATTTCTGTTCGTTTCCAAGGCAAACCATTCAAAATCACAGTAGTCCAAGTCTACGCCCCGACCAGTAACACTGAAGAAGCTGAAGTTGAACGGTTCTATGAAGAACTATAAGAACTTCTAGAACTAACACCCCAAAAAGATGTCCTTTTCATTATGGGGGACTGGAATGCAAAAGTAGGAAGTTAAGAAACACTTGGAGTAACAGGCAAATTTGGCCTTAGAGTACAGAATGAAGCAGGGCAAAGGCTAATAGAGTTTTGCCAAGAGAACACACTGGTCATAGCAAACACCCTCTTCAAACAACACAAGAGAAGACTCTACACATGGACATCACCAGATGGCCAATACCGAAATCAGATTGATTATATTCTTTGCAGCCAAAGATGGAGAAGCTCTATACAGTCAGCAAAAACAAGACCGGGAGCTGACTGTGGCTCAGATCATGAACACCTTACTGCCAAATTCAGGCTTAAACTGAAGAAAGTAGGGGAAATCATTAGACCATTCAAGTATGACCTAAATCAAATCCCTTACAATTATACAGTGGAAGTGAGAAATAGATTCAAGGGATTAGATTGGATAGACAGAGTGCCTGAAGAACTATGGATGGGGGTTTGTGACATTGTACAGGAGACAGGGATCAAGACCATCCCCAAGAAAAAGAAATGCAAAAGCAAAATGGCTGTCTCAGGAGGCCTTACAAATAGCTGCGAAAAGAAGAGAAGCAAAAAGCAAAGGGGAAAAGGAAAGATATACCCATTTGAATACAGAGTCCCAAAGAAAGCAAGGCGAGATAAGAAAGCCTTCCTCAGTGATCAGTGCAAAGAAATAGAGGAAAACAATAGAATGGGAAAGACTAGAGATCTCTTCAAGAAAATTAGAGATATCAAGGAACATTTCATGCAAAGATGGGCACAATAAAGCACAGAAATGGTATGGAACTAACAGAAGCATAAGATATTAAGAAGAGGTGGCAAGAATACACAGAAGAACTACACAAAAAAGATCATCAAGACCCAGAAAATCACGATGGTGTGATCACTCACCTAGAACCAGACATCCTGGAATACGAAGTCAAGTGGGCCTTGGGAAGCATCACTACGAACAAAGCTAGTGGAGGTGATGGAATTCCAGTTGAGCTATTTCAAATCCTAAAAGATGATGCTGTGAAAGTGCTTCACTCAATATGCCAGCAAATTTGGAAAACTCAGCAGTGGCCACAGGACTGGAAAAGGTCAGTTTTCATTCCAATCCCAAAGAAAGGCAATGCCAAAAAGTGCTCAAACTAATGCACAATTGCACTCATCTCACACGCTAGTAAAGTAATGCTCAAAATTCTCCAAGCCAGGCTTCAGCAATAAGTGAAGTGTAAACTTCCAGATATTCAAGCTGGATTTAGAAAAGGCAGAGGAACCAGAGACCAAATTGCCAACATGGGTTGGATCATCGAAAAAGCAAGAGAGTTCCAGAAAAACATCTATTTCTGCTTTATTGACTATGCCAAAGCCTTTGACTGTGTGGATCACAACAAACTGTGGAAAATTCTTAAAAAGATGGTCATACAGGACCACCTGACCTGCCTCTTGAGAAATCTGTATGCAGGTCATGAAATAACAATTAGAACTGGGCGTGGAACAACAGATTGGTTCCAAATTGGGAAAGGAGTATGCCAAGACTGTATATTGTCACCCGGTTTATTTAACTTATATGCAGAATACATTATGAGAAATGCTGGGCTGGATGAAGCTCAAGCTCGAATTAAGATCGCCAGGAGAAATGGCGATCTTAACCACAGCTATGCAGATGACACCACCCTTATGGCAGAAAGTGAAGAACAACTAAAGAGCCTCTTGATGAAAGTGAAAGAGGAGAGTGAAAAAGTTGGCTTAAAACTCAATATTCAGAAAGCTAAGATTATGACATCTGGTCCCATCACTTCATGGCAAATAAATGGGGAAACAATGGAAACAGTGACAGACTTTATTTTGGGGGCTCCAAAATCACTGCAGATGGTGACTGCAGCCATGAAATTAAAAGATAGTTACTCCTTGGAAGAAAAGTTATGACCAACCTAGACAGCATATAAAAAAGCAGAGATATTACTTTGCCAACAAAGGTCGATCTAGTCAAGGCTATGATTTTTCTAGTAGTCGTGTATGGATGCGAGAGTTGGACTATAAAGAAAGCTGAATACCGAAGAATTGATGCTTTTGAACTGTGGTGTTGGAGAAGACTCTTGAGAGTCCCTTGGACTGCAAGGAGATCCAACCAGTCCATCCTAAAGGAAATCAGTCCTGAATATTCATTAGAAGGACAGATGCTGAAGCTGAAACTCCAATACTTTTGCCACCTGATGCAAAGAACTGACTCATTTGAAAAGCCCCTGATGCTGGGCAAGATTGAAGGCGGGAGGAGAAGGGGACTACAGAGGATGAGCGGGTTGGATGGCATCACCAACTCAATGGACCTGAGTTTGAGTAAACTCCAGGAGTTGGTGATGAACAGGGAAGCCTGGAATGCTGCAGTCCATGGGGTCGCAAAGAGTCAGATACAACTGAGTGACTGAACTAAACTGAACTGAACTTGAAGCCCTTCAAAAGGGCTTCCCTTGTGGCTCAGACAGTAAAAGCGTCTGTCAGACAATGCAGGAGACCTGGGTTCGATCCCTGGTTAGGGAAGATCCCCTGGAGAAGGAAATGGCAACCTACTCCAATACTCTTGCCTGGAAAATCCCATGGATGGAGGAGCCTGGTAGGCTACAGTCCACGGGGTCACAAGGAGTTGGACATTTTCTTTGTGGCTCAGCTGGTAAAGAATCCGCCTTCAATGCAGGAGACCTGGGTTCGATCCTTTGGTTGGGAAGATCCCCTGGAGAAGTGAAAGGCTACCCACTCCAGTATTCTGGCCTGGAGAATTCCATGGACTGAATAGTCCATGGGGTTGCCAAGAGTCGCACACGACTGAGTGCCTTTCACTTTCGCTTTCATAGTATATGGCTGAAAAAGACAATATGTAAACTTATTTTCACTTTCCTTTTTGGCTATTTGTTTATTGCATTATTCTTGCTATCAATTTCTTTGGGCATCTATGATTTCCCTGAAGTTTTATAGCACTTTTGAAAACAGTGACATATTAACGAACCCAGTGTATGGTGTTACATGATAAAAATGAAAATGATATGAATAATAATGGTATTATGAATAAAAACAATTTTATAATAATACTAACTTTTGGGTTTTAGACTTTATGTGTTATTTTACATATATCATCTCTTTTAATCTATGAAACATCTCAGGATACAGGGCTTATTATCCCCACTTTACACATGAGAATATTGGGATTCAGAAAGTTGATACATTCAAGATCTAAAGATAGGAAGTAGAAGGTAGTATTCACTCCTAAGTCTTTTGATTTGGGTAGGCCATCTACAGGGTCGCACAGAGTCATACACGATTGAAGCGACTTAGCAGCAGCAGCAGCAGGCCTCTTTTCATTGCATTAAATGATCCTGGAATTTTTATGCAGAAAGTCAACAAGTAAATCATAATGTTCTAGAGATTTAAAGAATAAAATATATTATCATTTTACCTTATTAACCAGTTGAATGTATTTGTGATCATATCTTGAAATCTTAAGTGAGAATCTTTTAAATCCTTTTAATCTGAGACTAACAGGGGTATAATAGAGGTTCCTGGAAATCCATGTCAACCTCCTGCCAGGGTCAAGAATTTCATATTTTATTAGCTTATTTTCAAAGCTTAGTCTTATAGTTTTTGTGTTACAAACATACAGATCAGCTATAATGCCCTGGAGGTTTACCACTAGAAACTAATATAATTGCTACAGGAGTGGATAACAAATCATTCACATAACCAGATTGTGCTAAATTGTCAGATGATACAAAATTTTTTGAAACTTGCAAATCATGATAAACAAGAAGAGAAACAGTGCCCCGTAGGTTACTCTCAAATCAAATAGGCAAATTCTATTAGCCTATTTCTAAGCTTAAATCTTATCGGCAGACTTGGTATGTCTGATACAAAACTGCTATTATGTAAGTTACACTGGAATGCAATAGGATTCCTGGTTGGAGGGAAGGGATAGACAGCAGAGGATGAGCTGAGAGAGAACTTAGGTGAGATTCCCAAACTGGCTGAACGACAGTGACAGAAGGAAGGTTAGCAATCACCATTAGTCCCCTCACTTTAATTAGACTGACTGATGCCCAGAGGACAGAAATTACCTCCTCAAGGCCACATGGTGGGTGGTGGTTTTCAGTTAAAAACAGATTTTAGGAAAAGGACTGAACAAGCAAGTTCTATATTTTATGGGAAAGGAGAGGGTTAGGAAGTGAGCGAGGAAAGATAGTGTTTATTATTACCATACAGATACCCTTGGGCAAAATTCACATTTCTCTTCTCTACAAGCTGAAGGTTGGCATTGTTTGTATCACTATACAGATGAGAAAAATAGTCATAGGGATGTTTTTAAAAACTGCTCAAGGCCACTAGACTATTAAGTGGTCCAGAGTGGGGATTCTGACCCTGGTTTTTCCATCTCAAAGGCCTTGGCACTTTGTTGTATAACCACTGTATTCACCCTAAAACTAAAGCCACAGATATCCAGTCCATGCAAAATTATAGAATGAGTGTTAAAGTTTAGATACCCTAGTGACTTGTCCTGAGCTTGTATGTATATAGAACCAGGGAGGTGTATTGCATCAGAATATATAGAGAATAGTCCTGAATATTCATTGGAAGGACTGATGTTAAAGCTGAAACTCCAATACTTAGGCCACCTGATGAGAAGAACTGACTCATTTGAAAAGACCCTGATGCTGGGAAAGACTGAAGGCGGGAGCAGAAGGGGACGACAGAGGATGAGATGGTTGGATGGCATCACCAATTCAAAGGACATGAGTTTCAGAAAACTCTAGGAGCTGGTGATGGACGGGGAGGCCTGGCGTGCTGCAGTCCATGGGGTCACAAATAGTCAGACATGACTTAGCAATTGAACTGAACTGATATAGACAATACGTAGACAGAAGGAATATTAAAGAGAAATGTCTGAATTATGAAAAATGTTAGGCCTAAATTTCCATGCACATTGTTGGTACTTTATAGATGAGTAAATTCATTCCAAAAATGCATATATTTTTCAGGAAATTAAATCCTTACAATTCTAATCAATCTATGCTTAACCAAAATTTGTGTTACTACTACAGTAACAACTGCAAAAAATTCAGAAATGTTTCTAAAAATGTGAAGGTTTTCTTTTCTGCAGCAAAACATTTTTTTTCCTGCAGTATATGAAAAACTGGATAATGTAGACATGTATTTATTCCAAGTCAAAAAGCCCACAGAGGTCAAGTGCTGCTTGAAATTTGTCAAAAATCATTTATACATTCATCTTTAAAACAAATCACTTCCTTTAGCCTGAAGGCCAATGATAGAGGTTTGGGTCATGATTACTCATGTGCCATTAGTTTCTGTTCGACACATCAGGAGATTAGCACATGTATAATACCTTGCCACATTTTCTTGAATTATTGGTTTTATGAAATACAGATTTCTGGGTCTCAGATTTCAATCCATTCTAAAAATGGCCCCATCAACTTATGGTTCTAGCTTGAAAGAACTGCAGATTCCAGACAAATTGGTGACTTGCTTGCTGTTCCCTATGCATCCCTGCTCTTCCTCCTTCTCCTTCAATGTACTTGATGGACAGCTCTCTCCATCTCAAACTCCCTCCTCTTCATATCACCTTCTAACACTGGTCCATCTAAACATCTCTTCAAGATGACTTGCCTTCCTTAGTCCAGGGGGGCCTGCTTTCCACATTTTCTATTCATATCCTTTTCCACGTCATATTAGAAAACACTCGATGTAATCCTGAGTATTCCGCTCCATTTGGAGAGAGAAAATCAGTGAGGAAGGTAGCATCTAGAGAGACCAGGCAGAACTTGGGTCCTTCACAGGCAAGATCAGACCAATGCAGTGCCTTTCCCTAAGAAGAGAACTACCTGCCCCCAGTGGAGTGATCCTGGGCATTGAGACTTTGTAGTTAGCCCTTTGGATGATGAGTCAAAGTCCCTTCACATAGCATTAAAAAAAAAAATAGAGATTACATTTGGTACAGATGAACCTCTTTGTAGGCCAGGAATAGAGACGCAGGCATAGAGAGTGGACATGTGGACACCAGGGGGTGAGGGGGAGGGGAGGATGGGATCAATTGGGAGATTAGGATTGACAAATACACTGCCATGTGTGAAACAGATAGTGAATGGGAGCCTGCTGTATAACAGAACTCAGCTCAGAGCTCTGTGATGACATAGAGAGGCAGGATGCGAGTGCGGTGGGAGCAAGAGCCAAAGGGGAGGGGATGTATGTATATATATAACCATTTGACTTCATTGTGTAGCAGAAACTAACACAACATTCTAAAGCAACTATACTCCAATAAAAAATTGCTACCATCAAGGGGTCTTAAGCATCAGGACATGTTCAGCTTCTAGTTTTACTGCCTTAGCTTCTAAGAGTGAAGGAAAACATAAGAGATGAGTAAAATCCAAATGTGTTATTGTATTTTCTAACGGATTATACCAGAAAGTAGGGCTTCTCAGGTGGCACTAGTGGTAAAGAACCTGCTTGCCAATGTGTAAGATGTAAGAGATGCAGGCTCCATACCTGGGTTGGGAAGATCCCCTGGAGAAGGGCATGGCAGCCTACTCCAGCATTCTTGCCTGGAGAATCCCATCAACAGAGGAGCCTGGCAGAATACAGTCCATAGGGTCACACAGGGTCAGACACAACTGAAGCGATTCAGTACACACACAAACCAGAAAGTAGCCAGGTGGTGGCAGTGAGGGGGAAATAAACTGGCATGGCCCTAGTAATCTGCCTTATTCTCATCACTCAGTAGGGTTCAGTCCAGGGTCAATCAGGCCTTTTACCTCGAGCAATGCTCTGCAGTGGGTTCAGTATATAATCACCCTCCTCATTCATCATTCATGCAGACAGTAAAAAGTCATTTAAAACCCATATGAGCAAGGCAGAGTGCCAGATGCAGGGGCAAGGGATGGACAAGAAAACAGCTTAAAAAGGTTTCAGTTGCCATAGCCAGAAACTCCAATAACTTTAGAGTTAAAGGAATTATAAAGATTGTCTCCACAAGCCCTTTATTTCACAGATGGAGAACTTAAGACCTTGGAGAAGGATGGGTATTTGGGTGCCAGTAGAAGGAAAGCTGAGCCTAGACTGTTTCTACCACAAATAAAATTGGAAGATATAAGCACGTTTTTGACACAGTTTCGAATCACAATTGGTTAGCCAGAAAAATTTACAAAAACAATTATGTGACTACTCTTCTCATTATATCTTGCCACAAATTGTGTAAACAATAAAAATAGAGTAGATGGGGGGAGTGTGCAGGGGGTAGACTCTAAATCAGAAAATAACCCTGGATACTTGAATACCTTCCCCTGATTCAAGACTTTGGAATCATACCTGCTCTCCCTTTAATTGAGCCCTGATAGAATCAATAGGAATTTCACCCAGAGTTGACTTTTTATCAGTGTTGTTGGAGATTGCACACTTTTAACAAAACTCTTAGGATAAGTTCTCTTCACTGGAAGAAGTAATTCTGTTTTTGTGAATTGCACCTGTCTCTTCTGGCATCCCCTGGGGCATCGTTAGAACTATCCGGTCTTGACTGTTGGAATACAATCCTTTTCATCTTCTGCTACCTGCATCTCAAGCCCTGCCATGCTGCTACTGCTAAGTCACTTCAGTCGTGTCTGACTCTATGCGACCCCATAGACGGCAGCCCACCAGGCTCCCCCGTCCCTGGGATTCTCCAGGCAAGAATACTGGAGTGGGTTGCCATTTCCTTCTCCAATGCATGAAAGTGAAAAGTGAAAGTGAAGTCGCTCAGTCGTGTCCGACCCTCAGCAACCCTGTGGACTGCAGCCTTCCAGGCTCCTCCATCCATGGGATTTTCCAGGCAAGAGTACTGGAGTGGGGTGCCATTGCCTTCTCCTGCCATGGACCCTCATAAACAGATATTTTACAGACTGGGTTCTCTGGGTCCTGGCCATAGATCCTTTTGCCCTGCTGACTTTCTTTCCTCTACCATTGTTTCCTTGTCAGGGTTACAGGAAATCTCTGACTGCTCACCAAGCTGTGTGCACAAGAATCTGAGAAGTGGCCCTCTTGTCCATTTTCTCAGGCTTCTCACCCCACTGGAGCTCCTCCACCATCCTGGCATCATGCAGAGTTCCACCCCTCTCCATGTGGCTTGGAGTTGCCCCTGCAGATCAAAACCTTCTGCTCCAGAATCCCCTCAAGCTTATCTAATGATCCCATCTTCCCTTGATCTCCAAATCTTGACCTGAGGCAAAAGGGAAAGGGCATTTCACCCCTCTAAAGTGAAGTCGCTCAGTCATGTCTTTGCAACCCCATGGACTATAGCCTATCAGGCTCCTCTGTCCATGGGATTTTCCAGGCAAGAGTGCTGGAGTGGATTGCCATTTCCTTCCCCAGGGGATCTTCCCAACCCAGGTATTAAACCCAGGTCTCCTGCGTTGCAGGCAGACGCTTTACCTTCTGAGCAAATCTAACCACTACCATAATAGTTTGAGACACCATGAGGCTTCACTTGTCTCATTATAGTTGCTCCATATTGGTCTCTGTTTCCTCCACTGGTTCTCTAGAGTCTGTATTCATGACAGCAGCCACAGTGATTCCTTTAAAAATGTAAGTTACATAACTTGCATCATCATTCCCCTGCTCTACAGGTACTCTCTACTGGCTTCCCCTTAACTCCGTAAAGTCCAACATTCTGACATTGACCCGTGAAACCCTATGTGACCTACCATTCCCTCCTCCTCTGTCCAATACTGGGGCCACTTCCAGACTCATGCCTTTGCATAGACTTTTCTCTCTGCTCAGGCCCCAGATAACTGCATGACTTTTCCCTCCCTGCCTTCAGGACTGGTCAATTATCCCACATCAGAGAAACCTTCCTTCCCTCACAACCATATATAAAATGGCTACCATACCCCAGAAAGACACTCCTTGTCTTTCTGCCCCTTTCTCCCCATGGCAGTTATGACTATCTGATTTATTGTTTACTTGTGATGTCCTGCTTGTCCGACTGGGTAGCCACCAGAATGTAAACTCCATGAGAACATTTTGTTTTGTTCACTACTGCATACCTGTCTGTGCCTGCTACATTGTAGATGATCAATAAGTAACCACAGGATGAGTGAATGAATGATTTCTTAACTCAAATTCACCCAACTTTGGCTCTTTATATGCAAAAACAGTGTTTCGGACACGGAAAAAAATCCCTCAAGCAACCTCCGTTGAATTTCAAGTCTGTTTCTGCTTGTTGTGCCCTTTAAAAAAGTCTAAATGAAACTCAAAGTTGAGCATGAATTTCTTTGTTCTGGGTTGTACCTGCCCTTCTTCTGAGGCTTGAAAGATACTGGCTCATTGGGTTGAAGACTCTGGAACAACAAGGGGAAAAGGAGGAAGTAAAATCCTCCTTTATGAAAATCCTCACACCTTATCCCTCTACTTAAGATTGTTGTAATAAGGATTTAAATGATTTTGGTTTTACTTTGCCTAAGCACCTCTTTCCTTCACAGTCTCATCTTGAATTCCTTAAATATTGATACAGTAAGCAGCTTGTATCTTAGGTTGAAATTATAAAAGAAAGCAGGCTACACCAAAGCAAAGCTGCTGAAATTTTCTTGAAGAATACAGGGGAAGCTGAGGACTCAAATATCTGGTAACGACATTTGAACAAGAGACTGCCCTGTTAGCTCTGCTTTCAAAAATTGAATAATAGGATTTAATAATGAAATACAGAGTGCTTAACTGGACACAAGGGGGAAATGAATCAAATGAGTGGCATCAAATGATGAACAGAATATTTTTGGAATTTTCAAATTCAATAATGGTTAATACCTGGTTTTCAGGGTGGCAATCCACAGTCATTTGTCCTCGAGTTCATTTTATCTAGTCTATATTTATTACTGGAAAAATTTCACATTTAATCCCTGATTCTCAGTCTCCTTTCAAAAACTGAAGATCTGCTAGTCTTACTTGTGAAGAAAAAGTTATCCAACATTGGGAATAACTCAAAAATATTCCTACATGCTTTCAGTCTTAATAGAGCACTGTCTAAAATTTATACAGTATTAACAATTCTTGACTCAATGGACATGAGTTTGAGCAAACTCTGGGAGGTAGTGAAGGACAGGGAACCCTGGCGTGGTGCAGTTCATGGGGTTGCAAAGAGTCAGCCATGACTGAGTAACTGAAAACAAGATGTATACAACTGTTGATGGCAACTGAAAGAAGGAAAAGAGCAACTATTGTAAATTTATTATAAAGTCAGGCTCAGATCAATGACTCCATTTTTGTTTGTCTTCATTTTAAATTCTTTGATGGAAAGAAAGCCCTAGAATCCTCCCCAGAACAGTGTCTAACAGAAACTCATAGTATGAGCCTGGCAAATATGTAATAACTTACAGTGTATTTCTTTCTCTTTTTTGGTTTGACAAAAGTGAAAGTTAAAAGTGAAAGTAGAAGTTGCTGAGTCATGTCCAACTCTTTGCAACCCCATGGACTGTAACCTGCCAAGCTCTTCTGTCCAGGGAATTCTCCAGGCCAGAATACTGGAGTGGGTAGCCTATCCCTTCTCCAGAGGATCTTCCTGACCCAGGGATCAAACCAGGGTCTCGTGCATTGCAGGCGGATTCTTGACCAGCTGAGCTACCAGGGAAGCCCACTTGGTATGACAATGTAATTCTTAAATGTCTAGCAGCAATAAAGTTTATTTAACCTCTCAATGTGGATTAGTTTTACTCAATATCAGCAAATATTGGAGAAGTTAGGCTGTGTCTAAATAAAGCATGTGGTGACTGGATTTCCTTAAGTACCATAATATAGAGTTCTGATATAAAGCAATGTATGTGTCTCTGGGAAAAAAAAAAACAAACCTAAAGTTCTGCAAAATCATACCCTAAAAATAGGAACAAGACACTCAAACCTGTGCAGCTTTGACATACAGTGTATATCTATGTATTCTGAAGCTTTCCAAACTCTTTCACAGGCATTACCTCCTTCAAGGCTCACAAGGATCCAAGGAGGTAAATAGGACAGATGTATTACACGATGTTTCAGAAAAATCTGCTGGGTCTCAGAAGGGTCCTGTGGCTTTCCCTGGGAAGCATAGCAACACATAGCAACACCAGGGCTAATGCTTGATTTTTTGTCTTGCATATTTACTGACACACATTGTTGGCCAGATTGATAATACCATTAGAAGTTATGGTAAACTAAAAGATTCTTAAAATACAGTTGGACCCACAATAAAAATCTTTCGCTCACAATAGCAGAAAATATCTATTTTACTAAAAAAAAAAAATATGTTGTATAGCCATTTGACAGTGACCACCTGGAAAAAGATATTAAAAATCCATGCATCCAATTGGTCAGCTTCAGATAGCAAAGGAGTGTGCTGACTTTTCTGGAATTTAAAATTTTGCAGAAAGAGAAGATAGAAAGGGAATATGTGAGAAGGGGGTGGATGTTGGAGTCCAACAAATCTCTGCTCTGTCACTGACCAGCCATGAAACCTTGAAAAATTGTCTTACCTCCATGAAGATTACCTTCCTTGCCTATAAATCATATTTAGATATGAAGACATATATTTCTGGAAAGGGTTAAGCAAAAATACATTTAAAAATAAGAATGAGCATATGAAGTACCTAGTCCAGGGCCTAATTCCTACCTCCACTTCAATTCCTTAGAAGGGCAGAGGAACACACTAGGACTATTAGGATTTAAAAATTAAGAAAGATGTCGGATGAGTATCTGCTGCTCTTCCCACTGAATCGTCATCATTCTGTTGAATGGTTCAAGCAACAAACCACAGCATATTCCAGAAAAAGCAAATCCAGGCTTCTTATTGCAATACTGATACAATTCCCCATAAATGGCTACAGGAAGAAATTGTCACCACCTATTAGCACTGCCACAGGTGATTTAAATGAATAAGTCAGGTGTAACATACTGTATATTCATTTGACAGTGTTGTGGTGCAGGGATCAATGAGAAAGAATAAGGCAACAGCTTGAATTACAAAGGAGAAAAGGGGAGAAAACTGGATGAATTGCATTCATCCTGGATGCAGAAATGTTATACAATTACAAGTGGCTTGAAAGGAAATCTACATAATTGCCATCTGCACGGACCAGGAAGCAAATTGGAAAGGGTGGCTGGGGCGAGGGAGACAGAGAAGAGAAATCTGAAAAGCTGGCTGCTCTGCATTCCAGACACAGGGAGATTTCCTCTGCACACAGCGCCCTGACTAGACTTGCCAGTTATGTGTATGACAAAGCAGAAAACAAATGCACAGATGAAAGTGCTGAATTCATCCTCACTCAAATACACCTTATGAGGAAACAGGGAGATGCAGCTGGACAGCAAGCTGGCATTTTGATGCCAACGATGCCAGGATAGATGACACATCTGCGGTAGCTCCATGCATTTTCCCTGGTGTGCATGCTCAAAAATGGTAAAATGGACAATGAAAACTGAGTTTGTCTGAATCAGAAATACTAGAAAACAGACATCACTTTGCTCCCTATTATAAGAACCTAGAAGCCTCCAGTTGTGCTAAAATGGATTACCCAGTACTTCTCTGGTGGAGATGCAATAGGATTTCTGTGATTTGTAATAAAACATCAGCCCTCCCTGGCCACACTCATTACTACATGATTGCAGATATGCTATAATCTAAATTGTATTACAGAAATCTAACCCACTACCCTTAGAAAAGCCTGACGTTACACGGTCCCCCAGATACCCACACCACCACTGAATCACAGTGAGAGAAAAACAAACTGCATGTCCTGTGCATTGTTGAAAGAGAATGATTTATACTGTTTGAGACCCTAGAGGCTGATTTGTTCACACTCAGCTACATTGAGCCCTCTACCTGGTGGATATCTCGCTCCTTGTGTGATTCATAATAATTCCAAGTATTTATCAAGTGCTAGGGAATGGGAAAAGCAATTTACATGGATAACTTTTCCCCCTCTACAGTACAAGCTGCAATGAAAGCTGAGACCCTGGTTGACTCATTACTTGGGAGCACAGGAGGTTTTGAGTCTCAATATCCTTATAGAATAGTGTTTCTCAAGCATATGCATCTCACACCTATAGGAATTTTGTTAAAATGCCGATTCTATGTAAGCAGCTCTGGGGTAGAACCTGAGACTCTGTTTCTAAGAATAACCTGGTACTGGAATAAACACATACCGCCCTATATCACATGTGCTCGAGCGCTAGGTTGCTTCAGTCGTGTCTGACTTTTTGTGATACTACAGACTGTAGCCCTCTAGGTTCCTCTGTCCATGGGATTCTCCAGACAAAAATATGGAGTGGGTAGCCATCTCCTTCTCCAGGGGATCTTCCTGACCCAGGGATTGAATCTGAATCATTTATGTCTCCTGCATTGGCAGGCAGGTTCTTTACCATTAGCACCACCTAGGAACCTACCTTATAGCACAGGACACAGCAAATAGCAGATGCTGTATAAAGTTAAATGGACCAGAGTCAAGGTCAAGGGACATAGATTGGCCAACCATGTTCCAAATTCAAGAAGCATCAAGAACTAGCTAGATTTCATCCAGCTCTAAATTACAACTTACTTTTTATGAATATCAACTTAAATCCTATGGACCTGAGTTTGGGCCTTAACTCTGTCATTTACTAACTCTAAGACCCTGGATAAGTTAATTTCTCTGAACCTCATTTTCATAGCCATAAAACAGCTAGACTACCTATAGACTACCTACAGACGACCCATACTACCTGTTAAAACAGTATCTACCTGAGAAGGTTGTCATGAGGATTAAATTAGATAATACACTTAAAATACACAGTACAGGGCCTGGCATCTGGGAGATAATAAAAATGACAAAAATCAATATTACTATTGCCATTTGTGCAAATATCTCTAATTACTAGAGATCAAATTGCCAACATCCGCTGGATCATCGAAAAAGCAAGAGAGTTCCAGAAAAACATCTATTTCTGCTTTATTGACTATGCCAAAGCCTTTGACTGTGTGGATCACAATAAACTGTGGAAAATTCTGAAAGAGATGGGAATACCAGACCACCTGATCTGCCTCTTGAGAAATCTGTATGCAGGTCAGGAAGCAACAGTTAGAACTGGACATGGAACAACAGACTGGTTCCAAATAGGAAAAGGAGTTCGTCAAGGCTGTATATTGTCACCCTGTTTATTTAACTTATATGCAGAGTACCTCATGAGAAACACTGGACTGGAAGAAACACAAGGTGGAATCAAGATTGCCGGAAGAAATATCAATAGCCTCAGATATGCAGATGACACCACCCTTATGGCAGAAAGTGAAGAGGAACTCAAAAGCCTCTTGATGAAGGTGAAAGTGGAGAGTGAAAAAGTTGGCTTAAAGCTCAACATTCAGAAAACAAAGATCATGGCATCCGGTCCCACCACTTCATGGGAAATAGATGGGGAAACAGTGGAAACAGTGTCAGACTTTATTTTTCTGGGCTCCAAAATCACTACAGATGGTGACTGCAGCCATGAAATTAAAAGACGCTTACTCCTTGGAAGAAAAGTTATGACCAACCTAGATAGCATATTCAGAAGCAGAGACATTACTTTGCCAACAAAGGTTCATCTAGTCAAGGCTATGGTTTTTCCTGTGGTCATGTATGGATGTGAGAGTTGGACTGTGAAGAAGGCTGAGCACTGAAGAATTGATGCTTTTGAACTGTGGTGTTGGAGAGGACTCTTGAGAGTCCCTTGGACTGCAAGGAGATCCAACCAGTCCATTCTGAAGATTAGCCCTGGGATTTCTTTGGAAGGAAAGATGCTAAAGCTGAAACTCCAGTACTTTGGCCACCTCATGTGAAGAGTTGACTCATTGGAAAAGACTCTGATGCTGGGAGGGATTGGGGGCAGGAGGAGAAGGGGACGACAGAGGATGAGATGGCTGGATGGCATCACTGACTTGATAGACATGAGTCTGAGTGAACTCCGGGAGTTGGTGATGGACAGGGAGGCCTGGCGTGCTGCAATTCATGGGGTCAGACACAACTGAGCGACTGAACTAAACTGAACTGAACCTTAGCAGAAGGATTAGAGTGATTTTTATGGGGGAAATATTTATTCTTCTACTAAATTATTAATAATACATGCAGGTTTCCCTGGTCGCTCAGCAGTGAAGACTCCATCTGACAATGCAGGAGACACAGGAGATGCAAGTTTGATCCCTGGGATGAGAAGATCCCTGGAGAAGGGCATGGCAACCTGTTCCAGTATTCTTGCTTGGGAAATCCCATGGGAGAGAGGAGCCTGGTGGGCTCCAGTTCATGGGGTTGCAAAGAGTCGGACATGCTTAGTGACTAAACAACAACAAAATTAGTACATGTTTATTAAGGGCTTTTCTGAGCCAGACATAGTCTAGTACTGAGAACTCCTCATTTAAGAAATCATAAAATGACCATAGCTGACATTCCAGCAAGAGGGGAATCAATAAATAATTATTAAACATGTAAATAAATATGATAAAGGCTTTTTTAAAATGAAACATCCAACTCTATGATCTTCTAGAAAAATCAAAACTATGGCAGGAAAAAGATCAGGGTTGCCAGGGTTTAAGGGAAGGAGGAATGAACAGGTGGAGTACAGAGGATTCAGGGCAGTGGGACTATTTTTCATGATACTGTAATGGTGGAACATGTCATTATATATTCATCAAAAGCATAGAATGTACAACATTTAGCCCTAATGTAAACTATGGACTTTGAGTGATTATGATGTGTCAGTATAGGTTCATCAATCATAAAAATCTGTACCTTTCTCATGCAGAATGCTGGTAACAGGGGAGGTTATGCCTGTGTAGGGGCAGGGGGAGCACAGGAAACACTCTGTACTTTCTGCTCAAATTTGCTGTGATTTTAAAACTGCTGTAAAAAATAAAGTCTATTTAAAATGAATGGAAGGAAAAAAGAAGAAAGGGAAGAAAGGAAGGAAGGGAGGGAGGGAGGAAAAGAAATAGAAAGAAAGAGGAATCAAGAAGATAGAGAGCAGCTAACAGAGGGGATGGATAGGATGAGGGGTACTTGAGATACCGTGGTCAGGGAGGTGGTGTTTGCACAAAACTTGGATGATGAGGAGCCAGCTATAAAACCCACCCCTTACCTTTTCCCCCAGGTTTTAAGCCCATGTTGTGTCTGTGGATGTGTTGAAGGTTGCACATATTCTCAGAGGTGTGACGTGGAACTGAGTTGGCTGATGAGAAATGTCTGTTCTAAGAGCTGAACAAGCTATCGCCATAGTAATTGTTCCACTCAGTTCCTAACAGCAAACTTGCTGAGGAGAGGACCTAGGATTCCACTCTCTGCATGACCCAGGCAAACATTGCTGATTATGCATCTGCCTTTGCTAATGAAATCAGTGCACATTAACAGCCACTGTCATTCACTTGGCACTACTTGATCTATGTGCCATGTATTGGACGCTCACCAGTTCATTGACCGGGGCTCTTCTGATGGCTCCAAAATAAAGAATCTGTCCACAGTGTGGGAGACCCAGGTTCAAGCCCTGTGTCAGGCAGATCCTTTGGAGAAGGGAATGGCTACACACTCCAATATTCTTGCCTGCAAAATCCCATGGACAGAGGAGCTTGGTGGGCTACAGGGAAGCAGAGTCAGACATGACTGAGTCACTAACACTTTCACTTTTTTTTCATCACAGGAAACCCTGTAGCAAAAATGATTATTCTCCTTTTACACAGAGAGAAATGAGACATAAGAAGTTATATAAACTGTCCAAGGTTACACAGTTACTAAAAACGAGAGCCAAGATTTGAACCCAGGTCTATGCTACTCCAAGTTCAGGTTGCCAAATGGCTTCTAACCAGGAATTCCCTTCAGCAAACTTCCATCTTCCCTCCAAGTCAGGAACATAAATCTTCTCCAAAACAATGCACTATATCCCAGAGCAATCGCAGTATCAGGCTGAGCAAACAGTGTGAATACAAATGCTTATTACTTGAACCTAAAACAGAGACACAGCTTCAAGGACAACACACACAAGCACATACCTGGCTACAATTTTACCTTTTATTTCTGATACTTCTCCCTGAATTTTGAACTGTTTTCACTGTGGGACCACAAAGTGCATCATTAGTCAGCCATCCATTCTAGGAGACAAGAAACAAGCTATTTGGCTAAGGTTGGGGGAAAATGCATACAAAGCTGCCACATCTCACAGCAATTCCCATGAAGAAACTCACATGTGTCCAGGGAGACTATTAGGACCCTTAGAGGCTCCTCAGTGTGAGGAGCAGCTCTGCTGAGACGGGAGCACAGGTAGGGTCCCTCAACATCTCAGAAAGAATACAGAGGCTGGAACAAGCGGACAAGGAAGGAGGAATGGGGTGGTATTTGGGGTTAGTGGAAGGGGAGGGGTTTGAGACGTCATACTTGAGTTCTCATCCTGTTGTTCGTTAGAGCTTTTGTTTCTTTATAAATGCCGACAATAACACCAGGGTGAAGAAGGCTGTATGATGTGATTGCTGTTACCTATGCCAGACACATTGCATGCTCCGCACATATACCAGTTTCTTTATTGGAGTAAAAGATTTTCTCCATTTTCAACCCACTGTTTTTAAAAAATATGTTGATTATTACTCCTGTTACTTCAGTGCACACTTCATTACTCTTATTTAAATTCTCCAATTATTTGAATAGAACTTTGACAACTGCAAAAAGAGGCATAAACATTTTGTCTATGGAAATTTTCTTGTCAGCCCTTTCCATTTTAATGCCAGCAATAAGAATAGTTCACACTCCCTAAGCTCTTACTCTGAGCCAGTCATCGTCCCAAAGAGACTGAATTCACCTTCACAAAAACCTTGCTAAGGAGATGCATTATCACCCCCATTTTACAGATGAGGAAACTGCAACACTGAGGATTAAGTAGTTTGCACAAGTCACACATCTAGTAGGTAGTAGAAACAGTATCAGAACATGACTTCATCTTCCCTTAGTTATGGGAAAGAATGTTCACCACAAAGAGAGGATTAAGTACCAAATCTGATGCTTTAACACCTTATGAGAAGCCATCAGCAAGGTGTAGAGCCTGCTTATAGGTTCATACAGAGCCTCCTCTCCTGTGAAAGAATCTTTTTTTTTTTTATTTTTTAATTGAAGGATAATTGCTTTACAGTATTGAATTGGTTTCTACCAAACATCAACATGAATCAGCCATAGGTTTATCCATGTCCCTTCCTACTTGAACGTCTCTCCCACCTCCCTCCCCATCCCACCCCGCTGAGTTGTTACCAAGCCCTGGTTTGAGCTCCCTGAGTCATACAGTAAATTCCCACTGGCTATCTATTTTACATATGGTAATGTATGTTTCCATGTTGCTCTCTCCATATCTCCCACCCTCTCCTTCTCCTCTCAACCCCATCAGTGTCCATAAATATGTTCTCAATTTCTGTGTCTCCATTGCTGTTCTGCAAATATGTTCATTAGTACTATCTTTATACATTCCTTCTCACATTTTAGCCAGATAAACAATTCATGCTGGGCAGGGCCTAGACCCTTTCCACTCCCCTAGCAAACAAAAAAGGCTGCAAACTCTTTCTGACTTTCTGGAAAGATGCTTTCACATCTAGCAGCAGATAATTCCATTATTTCTACTTGACTGTGAACCTCTAAATTGCTGACGATTGAATAATGCAGCCCTCTGGAAAAATCCAGGTTTCAGTTTTAAGTCTCTAACTCTGACTTTGATAAGCAGTACAGACATAACATAGCCCTTCAAGTCATCTAAATTTACCCGCTCTGAAAGATTTAATTCAGAAGAAGTCCATTACAGCATGGTCGGTTCCACATATTCTGGCATTCCACATACCTAGCGAGGCAGGCTTAAAGAACATACTAAAAAGACATGGGTATCCAGCTTGAGGGGAGAATCTATAGTTACTTTGGAAAAGCTGTATTCCTTTTAGATAGAGTGCTTATCACTCCCTTCTGCCCCTTGTCTACTTTTAATAATTGGGGTATCAATAGGTCAAATAAACTAAAATTCTGCAAATTCTATTTGTTGTACAGGCCTGGTATATTGATTCTGGACAGTACGGCATAAACTTAATCCAGCTAACTGCTTCAAGTGATGGACGATGATCATCCAGGCTCTGAACGTACGTGATCAGATCTCACACAACAAAGGTTTTCCGAAAGCTAATTATGAATTGGGGGTGAAGCATGTCAAAATTACAAGAGGCTGCATTTGTGGGACTGCCTCTTTCCAGGCTCCAAATACACTTTGACTTATGGTTATTGGTTCTTATAGTGCTTCCCAGATGGTGTTAATGGTAAAGAACCTGCCTGTCAATGTAGGAGACATAAGAAACTCACGGGTTTGATCCCTGGGTCAGGAAGATCCCCTAGATGAGGGCATAGCAATCCATTCCAGCATGCTTGCCTGGAGAATCCCATGGACAGAGGAGCCTGGAAGGCTACAGTCCACAGCGTCACAAACAGTTGGACACAACAGAAGCAACAGCATGCACTCAAAGTGCTGGGAAGCGTCTAAACAGAAGAGGATCATGAACATAGGGAACGGATCCTACTCTGCATGACTGTTGTCTCAGTGTGTGTGATAAACAGTGGCTGAAGACATTGCATTTCTATACCCAGGAGGTGAGCACGCATCATGAGGTCAACATCACTTCCTAAAACTTTGTAAGACTAGATTTCTTCTTTGATTCCACTACTCTGAAGCCTCAGCAAGGACATAGCTTCCAAGGTAGAGGCAAGATGTCTGAAGGCCACGAATCTATAGAATCCATAAAATAGTTGTTTCATATGTTGTGTGATACTGTCCCTGAGTGCAAGGTGAAGTTATCTGAAATGGATGAAACTGACTCAGGAAATCAGAGCCATATTTTCTACTTCTTTTATATTCCTCTCAAAGTGTCAGACACAAACCCAGGCACAAAATTCGTATTCACTATACTTGCTCAGTTGAACAGGTTTAAATCAACATGGTCAAACCAGGACCACTAAAGTATGGTTGAATTCATACTCAAGTGTAAGAAGAATTGATACTCAGTCAGATGCATGACTGTATGTGTTGTTTTCAGTGAGCATCTATTATGACTAGTCAGTGTCTGTGCTTGGCCAGCTATGAAATATTTTGCTTATAACCCATGATCACTACTATTCATTTTCAACTCATTGTGATGATTTGTGCCACTATCATGTAAGTTTTTAGTCCCTGCACATGGAGATCATTTCCAGAGTTTCTAAGGATCACAGATCATAGAGTCTCAATATTGGAAAGGATGTTCAAATATCTATTCACACTCTCTGCTAGGTAACAGAAACCCTCTTTTCAGCTTCTTCAAGAAAGAGATTCAAGAAATGGAAGCTGTGCTTGTGAAAAACAAAATCCAATTTTCTTCTTTCACCCTGCATTGTTTGCAGTTGTAAAAAGGGAATCAGAAGTTCACACAAGGTTCCAAGAAGATCCAGAAATTAGAGCTGTTACAACACATGTCCAGGGATGAAAATGTGTATTCTTTCCCATCTTGTCACACTGGTCCATAGATCAAAGAAGATTCACAAAATCTGAGCACTGTTAATACTGGTTGAAATCACCATGATCTCATCTGGATTATTGTGATTGCATAGTATCTGGTCTCTTTGCTTTCACCCATTATTCTCTTCAGTCTATGCAACATGATAACCAGAATGACCCTGTTAAAACGTCAGGTCAGGTTGCTCCTTGACTCAAAACCCTCAATGACTTTCTATCTCTGTATGAATTAAAGCCAATGTTCTTGCTACTCCCTATAAGGTCCTGAGAGATCTGCCCTCCTCCTTTCTCCTTTGGCTTCATCTCCTTCTCCTAACCTCCTGGCTGTACTTGAAATACACCAGGTAGGTGTATGCTTAATGTCTCAGAGCCTTTGCTGTTACTGTTCCCCTGGCCTGAACACTGTTACCCTGGCCTGTCCCCTTGATTTTCACTCACCTTTCATTGTTTACTCAAATATCACCTTCTTAGCAGAGCCTTGGCTCACCCACCCATCTAAAAATTGCAGCCTCGTTCTATTCCCTATATTATTTCCAGCTTTATTTTCCTCTTTGGCACTTATTGTCACTTTATATATTGTTTTCACAACTAGATTCGGAGAAGGAAATGGCACCCCACTCCAGTACTCTTGCCTGGAAAATACTATGGATGGAGGAGCCTGGTAGGCTGCAGTCCATGGGGTCTCGAAGAGTCGGACACAACTGAGCGACTTCACTTTCACTTTTCACTTTCATGCATTGGAGAAGGAAATGGCAACCCACTCCAGTGTTCTTGCCTGGAGAATCCCAGGGACGGGGGAGCCTGGTGGGCTGCTGTCCATGGGGTCACACAGAGTCGGACACAACTGAAGTGACTTAGCAGCAGCACAACTAGATTGAGACTTTGGTGAGGACAAGGACATCCATCGGTTTCATTAATTAGCAAACTAGCATATTATCAAAGCCTAAAATAGAGTCCATCATATAGTAAGCACTTAATAATCAGGTATGGAAGGAAGGAAGCCATGCAATGCGTCTGGGATTACAATCATGCTTGGCCTTTGGGCCACCACATAGTAAGCACTTAATAATCAGGTATGGAAGGAAGGAAGCCATGCAATGCATCTGGGATTACAATCATGCTTGGCCTCTGGGCCACCACAGAGCTCTACATATACCCATTTATCTCAGCCAGGGAAAGTTGCAACTAAAGCTAGTTCTTCACCATGAAAACAAACCAGCCAGAGAAGTAGACTAATGGCTTTATTTTTAAAGAGATGCTTCAAGTGACTGGGTGAAGTAAGTTCTGGTTCCCCTTCCATGAGCTCTCCCTTGGGGTACCCCTATCTCCCCTTCTTCTTTGTAAGTTCCTCACATTTTTGGACAAGACTTTTGCATTTGTTGATTTACTGAGTCTGCATCAGGTTGATAGCATTTTACATCATTTGGAAGAAACAGAAGTGAAGGTTTGATTTATTTGTCAACTTGGGATGTTCTTATGTTTATTAAAAACAAATAAATGATTAATAAAGGAGATTGATTAAATAAATTAAGATGGTTCCATATGAAGAAATACTTTGCAGAATTAGAAATACCATGGAAAAAACTTCACCACATAATAAGATAAAAATGTTTTGAGTGAAAGATGCAAATCTATATATGATATGAAATAAGACATATAAGTTGTGTCTATTGGACAAGACTTTGAGTGATATTTATTTTCTCCTTTAACTTATACATGCCTTAAATCTTCTAAGGTGAACATATATTAATTTCAAAACAGAAACAATAAGAAAAGCCAAAACCAATAATTTGTGATATTTTTAATGGAAACCAAACAGAAATTAGTTTTCTTTACAACCCTTCTTTAAGAAACGTGTTACTTAATGTCCAAATTTTATTTTGAGATTTAAATCAGCTCAACTATTCAGAGTTGAATGTTCTCAGACATTTTTAAGCAAAAAAAACTAATTAATGCTGATAAAATACTTTGGAACCACAGTCTGTGCCTTAGATGAATAATACTGAAAACACAAGATGGTGACCTTGCTCTGCTCAGTTTTCTTACTGGGAAGATGCGTTATTCCTTTTACTGCTCTTTTGCTGATTTTTTGTTTTGCTTTCTTTCTTTTTTTGTTTTTAACTTCAAAGCAAAAAAGTTTTTGCTGACCAGTAGAAAGCTTCTTGAAGTCAATTATTCCTTGAAGACTTTCTTTGCACAATTTCTCTGCTGAAAAATTTCTCAGAAAACAGATTAGTGACTTTATTGTTCAATTTGTGCCTTATTGATTTTCCCCAAGCTCTTTCCCATTTTGTTTATGAGCATTTTTATATTAATGGTTCTTATGGTAGAGGGAATAATGTAGACAGCCTTCTCACAGGTGCACCAGAGATAACCTGCCCTGTTTTATGTTTCTAGATTATTGTGATGAAAAGGTGTCTGCTGTACAAATACAACAGTGAAAACTAAGAACTAAACTATATGGGATCCACTTCATTTCTCCTGATCTGACTGAATGATTATGTTTGGAATTCAAATACATGCAACAGATAAACAGTCCAATGAATGACCTTCTATGGAATAAATGCTCTTTGACCTATAGATGTTCGATACAATTTCCCAAAGATTTACAAAAAGTTGCCTAGAGTTAGAGCATGTTCAAAGTAAAATTAGCTATGGAACAATTTCTTCAATCATCCCTCCAATTAAGGGAAGTGGAAGATGACTGATCCCAAGTGCACTGGATAAGCAAAACTCAAAGACACATTCTTACCAATATTTATATTATTGGGAACATCCAAAATGGAATCTTTGATGGGTGAAATTCCATGTGCCCAGGCTTAAAAATTCAAACTTTTCTCAGTAATTATGTGTAAGATCTCAAAATGTCACTAACAAGGCTATTAAATGAGGGAATATAAATTCACTCATTTCTCAGTAACAAGAATGATCAACCTTGGAATGATGGATGGGTTACTTATTGAATCAAAGTCGTGGTGGCATGTGGTGCCTGGCATCCTAATATTCCTCTCCTTCCCCACTGCTTCTCACTAGAAACAGTACAGTTCATAACTCCCACACGTACAGGCTTGCTTCCAGGAATAAGGGGATGAGAAGTTCTATTTATATAGCCTTTCACTGTTGTTTTTGTTGTTTAGTTGCTAAGCCATGTCCAACTCTTAGGGACCCCATGGACTATAGCCTGCCAGGTTCTTCTCTCCATGGGATTTCCCAGGCAAGAATACTGGAGTGGGTTGCCATTTCTTCTCCAGGGGATCTTCCCAACCCAGGGATTGGACCCCTGTCTCCTGCATTGGCAGGGGGATTCTTTCCCACTGAGCCACCTGAGAAGCCTGCATGTAACCCTATTACAGATAATTTTATTTCTAAATAATCATTTTCTGCATGCCTTTATTTCTTTTATCACATTTTAAGAATTATTCCCTCTAAGGGTCGGTGTTCACTGTGGTTAAAGTTAAAAATATTTCCTCGAAATTCTCCCTCTTAAATGAATCCACGGTATAAATCCTTTGTTCCTCTGCCCTTATCCTTTTAAATCTAGACTAAAATGGAGACAATAGAACAAGGGTCTTAGATTCAGAATGCTTTTAACAGGTGATAAAAACAAAAAAGCCTAGAGCCCCCAAGCATTTTTTAACCTATAAAAAACTTCAGTGGTGGTTGGAAAAGGATTTGAGCTGCTCAGGAAAGAGAGACACTATTTATTGAAGCTAAACAATCTGCCTTTTTTCTGCACTATTCCTGAAAAGTGCTCATTACCTCAAATACACTGACAGAGCCAAATATGGTTTCCACTTGTTGCTATAGGTGTTTAGATTTTTTAAGCTAAAATTCACTTTTTTGGGTAGTCCTAGAGTTTAAAAGAAAACACTTTAAAAAGTGTTACTGAATATTCTCTATGCTGTAGTAAGGCAAGGGAAGAATAGAGAGATTTCTGTCAACAGGATTTCAGGTAACTTGCCTTTGAAAAGTGAAAGAGATAAAGGTTTTCTTTGAGTTCCTGAGCATTCTTGGATTCCATTTACCCCAGACTCAGGAAGACAGGAGTAGTTCCTGCTTTTAAGAGACCTCAACTTTAGATTGGCCTTTGGATCCTTTTTTTCCCTTCCATTATATTGCTCTCCGCTTAAGAAATTTTTATGAGAATAAACTTATCTTGAGTAGATCTATGTTTTCACTTAAATAGTCGCAGGAAGGAGATTCTCTCTACTGTTCAAATATCTACTTTGCACCTTAACCAAAAGTTCTATTGGAAGCGGAGGCACACACTTACTGAAACAGCTGCCATCTCTGCCCTCATGGAATTTAGCCTAGTTTTCCTGTGCCTTTGATTTTATGACATGAGCATAATATTATAAACTTTCCCTCAAGATTTTAAAAGAGATTATTCAATCTACAAATACTTCTGAAAGTGAAAGTGAAGTCGCTCAGTCGTGTCCAACTCTTTGCGACCCCGTGGACTGTAGCCCGCCAGGCGCCTCTGTCCATGGGATTCTCCAGGCAAGAATACTGGAGTGGGCTGCCATTTCCTTCTCCAAAATACTTCTGGTATTGTGCAAAAATAAACCATTACTTACACAGCTAAACATGTGTGTGTGCATTTGTCTTCTACAAGGAAACAAAAGTTTGGAAATTCTCCTTTTTCTATAATTATAAAACTAAGATTTACCATTATACAAAGACATTTTAGAATGGTGCAACTTAGTTAACTGGTAGGGTCTTGAATCATTTACTAACACATTATTTTTTTCTTTCTTTGAAAATATGTAACTCTAATTCTCTATCTCCCATCTTCACACATGTATATGCACACACATATACACACACACACACACAAAACCTACTCAATCCAAGTGGCATGTGTTAAATGCCATTTTGATTAACTGGCAAACTAAACATACATGCTTAAAAATGTGCATTTTATATATATATATAATTTTTAACATATCAATCGTAATTCACAGAATCCATTATGAGGAAATAATCATAGAAGTGATTAAAATTTATATATAAAGATATTCATCCCAGTGGGAAAAAGTGAAAAATAACTTAAAAGTCCAACAATAAGAGAATGGTAAAATAAATTATGATATATTCATGGGCTGGAATATTATGCAATAATTAAAAACAAAGGACATTTAATAGCATAGTAATATATGACAGGTGATAAAAGCAGAATGGAAAATTGTTAATAATCAATAATCATACTTATGCATATGATCATATATTTCATTGGTTAAAGAAGATTAGAAAACAGTATGCCAAAATATTAAATGTTTGAGTAGTAGTATTATGAATCATTTTAATTTATTTGTGATTATAATAAATTATAACTTTAGAGTTCTATAATAGTTATCGATTTTGTATTTAGACCCATTATGTTGTAATAACTTATAATGGAATATAATCAGCAAAGATACTGAATCACTATGCTATCCACTTGTAACACAATATTGTAAATGAACTATACTTCAACCAAAAAAGTATATTTAGAAAAAACTTTATATTTGAAATATAACATGTATAACCTTATATGTACTACATTGATAACAACTATATTGCTTATTTGTCATATTGTATACTATATTATATAGTTGTCATATGTAATCTCTTCCAATGGTATAAATTTTATCAAAAGAAAAAACTTGGGTTGTATTTGATTATTTGAATCATTGGTGAAGAAAAGAAAGTCTACCACATTGTCTCAGCCTCAGAGAAGTTTCAAAATTCCTGATGATTTATTTGGTTTATTTTTGTTTGTTTTTATTATTTCTAAAACATTATATCTACCACTAAGAAGCAAAAGATATCAAATGATTCTTGCCCATGATTCTAAGATACTTTAATGTTCACCTAGATACACAGTTCCTCAACTTATAAAAGCTTCAGTGATCATAACAATTCTCAAATCAGATTTATTATGACTCCTAAGTTTATTGTTTCTAATATTTAAAAACTTGAATAGCCCTGGGTACACAGAGACTTTAAAGAACAGACTCTTAGAATTTTATTGCTTGAAGAGAACCTAGAATAAGTGCTGAGAAACTTTTATCTAGAATATAAATAAAGGAGGAAAAGGTGATATAGACATTGATATTTAGAGAAGAGAATATTAGTAGCTCATGTGCTTGACCCATGAAAGGCAATAAAGTAACATAATCATTTTCCAATTTAATTGCCAATAGAAGTCTTCTGCTATGTTAAGTGAAACCTTAGTTACTTAATTACTCTGTTGTAACTCTCTGCTGTCCATCCTCTCCTGCTTAGGGTGATCAGTTTATTTTGTGATTTGTCTGTATCATCCATTCTTAGAGTGTTAAGTTAAATTCAGGGTAAATAAATGAAAATCAAACATGAGAGAAAAGGCAAAAGAGGAATGTTCCGTTCTACAAATAAGAAGAATAAAAATGCTCTTCAGACACTAAAGGACAGTCATATGGAAAAGGGATTGAAAGCATATTTTTAAAAATTAATTAATTAATTATATTAATATTTTTGATTGCACTGGGTCTTTCTTGCTGCCTGTGGGCTTTCTCTGGCTGCAGCAAACGGGGGATATTCTTCATTGAGGTATGGGGGCTTCTTATTGCAGTGGCTCCTCTTGTTGCAGAGCATGGGATTTAGGGTATGTGGGCTCAGTAGTTATGGCACACAGGCTCAGCTGTTCCGCAGCATGTGGAATTTTCCTGGGCCAGGGATCAAACCCATGTCCCCCGCAGTGGCAGGAAGATTCTTTTCAACTGTGCCACCAGTCCAGCAGATTTTTCATGGCTCCAGAAGGCAACAATCAGAAAATAGAGAAGTTTTTGTAAACTGTGTGTCAGCTTAATATAAGTGAATATGGGATAGTCTAGTTAAATGTAAAAGGAATTCAGACTTGTTTGTGTGTGTGTGATGTATTGTTGGGAACTGGTGAGTCCATAAAGTTCTGTTGGGATAAACTGATTTCTAGGTAGGCTTTGATTTCAGGCAAGAGCAGAAGGAGCAAGGGGTATATGACAGGTCTGGAGAGAGACTGAAAAGAAATCACTAGAAAGGATATGATGGCATCTGCCCAAAAGTGTAGATTACTTTTCTGGACTGCCTCCAGAGAAGAGAACTTAGTGGGAGGGTAGTGAAGGAGCAGTTTTTCTGAAAAGCTCCACTGAGGACAGACTCAGGACACGGCCACGTAGGCGCCTGCTCGGGTAGCAAATGACACAAAATTTGAGAGGTTATCTCCCACTTGTGATATAGAACTTACCTCCACTTGGTCCTTTTGATTTAGGAATTAGCCGGCAGCACCTCTTCCAGTTCTGACATAAGTGTCTGCACAATGGGCAAGGCCATAGTCATTATAAGGCACCACCTAGACAGAGCGATGCTTCTCAGGCTTCAGGGTACGTATGACTCGTCTGAGGATCTTATGAGAATGCTGGTCCAGGTCAATGAGTCTGAAGTGGGACCCAAGATTCCAGATTTCAAATAAGCTCATGAGTGATGTGATGCTAAAGGTGTTGGTCCAGCAACCACTAGCTTACAGAGGCTCTGAAGCTGCCCTCTGCACATGAGCCAAGTTGGACACTCCTAGAAACACTGTGAGCACTAGTCAGTCCAGGAATCTCAGGAACATGGATGTGGAAAAGGACAATAAATCTGGGCTGCTGATGTAGATATGACTCCAGATGTATAGCAGGGGAGATCAAAGCTAACTAACAAAGGGATGTGCTAACTTGGAAGATAATAAATTGCATTCTTTCGAGGTGTTCAAATTGAACCTCAGTAAGTTTTTATCTCAGGAATTGTAGAAGACTCAATGAGATGATTGCCAAGATTCTTATTCTACTTTCTTGATTCTACAGTGGAATCACCAAGGCTATAAAAGAACACTCGTAATTTGTTTGTTTGTTGTTTTTTGAACACAGCTCATGTTGAGGAATTCAAAGAAAAAATGTTAAAAGTGAAGTACAGACCATGCTGCCAGCGAAATTTTATTCCAAACCCACAGAACATTTCTAAGCTTCTTGTGTGTTCTATGACCTTATATTAGATTCCATCCACAGTTAGCCAATAAATACCATTAGATATAAGGGAAGATAATAATACATTTTCAAAATTAATTACTATTGCTAAGAAGAAAGGAAGGAAAAATGAAGGTAGGGAGGGAGAGAGAGAAGGAAGGGAGGAAGGAAAGAGAAAGAGAAATTAAAGAAAGAGTGTGATATTCAATAAGATGAGAAGAATTAGGCAGTGCATAAGAAGGGCTGCATGTTCATGATAAATTTGAATATTTTCCTCCACAGTAATGGAGCCAAAAAACATTATAACCTTCGGGCCCAGAAAGTGAAGCCTTTTAAAACTTGGTTTCAGTCTCATTCAAAGCTGCTAACTGCTAAGGCTTTTAGATCAGATTCACAGATGGAAAAGAGAAAAGTAATAACCCAGTTCAATTACAAATGCTGCTTCTGCCTTTATAGATCAGTCTGACTGTTTCACAAACACTAAAAAAAAAAAAAGGAATATTATCTGCCCTTTGGCTGAGAACAGTTCAAAAAATTGACATCAAATTAATCAAAGCCCCTATTAGGTTTGAAGACCTGATTCACAGTCTGATCAAGGTTACAGAAAGATACCCAATTCAAAAAATAGTATAACATGCTAACTACTGAAAATCAAATATATATATATATATATATATATATATATATATATATATATATTGCTGAGGAAGGCTTTCTCATCTCTCCTTGCTATTCTTTGGAACTCTGCATTCAGATGCTTATATCTTTCTTTTCTCCTTTGCATTTTGCTTCTCTTCTTTTCACAGCTATTTGTAAGGCCTCCTCAGACAGCCATTTTGCTTTTTTGCATTTCTTTTCCATGGGGATGATCTTGATCCCTGTCTCCTGTGCAATGTCATGAGCCTCCGTCCATAGTTCATCAGGCACTCTATCTATCAGATCTAGTCCCTTAAATCTATTTCTCACTTCCACTGTATAATCGTAAGGGATTTGATTTAGGTCATACCTGAATGGTCTAGTGGTTTTCCCTACTTTCTTCAATTTCAGTCTGAACTTGGCAATAAGGAGTTCATGATCTGAGCCACAGTCAGCTCCTGGTCTTGTTTTTGCTGACTATATAGAGCTTCTCCATCTTTGGCTGCAAAGAATATAATCAATCTGATTTTGGTGTTGACCATCTGGTGATGTCCATGTGTAGAATCTTCTCTTGTGTTGTTGGAAGAGGGTGTTTGCTATGACCAGTCCGTTCTCTTGGCAAAACTCTATTAGCTTTTGCCCTGCTTCATTCCATACTCCAAGGCCAAATTTGCCTGTTACTCCAGGTGTTTCTTGACTTCCTACTTTTGCATTCCAGTCCCCTATAATGAAAAGGACATCTTTTGGGGGTGTTAGTTCTTTAAAAGGTCTTGTATGTTCTCATAGAACCGTTCAACTTCAGCTTCTTCAGCCTTACTGCTTGTGGCATAGGCTTGGATTACTGTGATATTGAATGGTTTGCCTTGGAAACAGACAGAGATCATGCTGTCATTTTTGAGATTGCATCCAAGTACTACATTTCAGACTCTTTTGTTGACCATAATAAAGGACATAAATGGTATAGACCTAACAGAAGCAGGAGATATTAAGAAGAGGTGGCAAGAATACACAGAAGAACTGTACAAAAAAGATCTTCATGACCCAGATAATCATGATGGTGTGATTACTCACATAGAGCCAGACATCCTGGAATGTGAAGTCAAGTGGGCCTTAGAAAGCATCACTATGAGCAAAGCTAGTAGAGGTGATGGAATTCCAGTTAAGCTCTTTCAAATCCTGAAAGATGATGCTGTGAAAGTGCTGCACTCAATATGCCAGCAAATTTGGAAAACTCAGCAGTGGCCACAGGACTGGAAAAGGTCAGTTTTCATTCCAGTCACAAAGAAAGGCAATGTCAAAGAATGCTCAAACTACTGCACAATTGCACTCATCTCACACGCTAGCAAAGTAATACTCAAAATTCTCCAAGCCAGACTTCAACAATACATGAACTGTGAACTTCCAGATGTTCAAGCTGGTTTTAGAAAAGGCAGAGGAATCAGAGATCAAATTGCTAACATCCTCTGGATCGTCAAAAAGCAAGAGAGTTCCAGAAAATCATCTACTTCTGCTTTACTGACTATGCCAAAGCCCTTGACTGTGTGGATCACAATAAACTGTGGAAAATTCTGAAAGAGATGGGAATATCAGACCACCTGATCTGCCTCTTGAGAAACCTATATGCAGGTCAGGAAGCAACAGTTAGAACTGGACATGGAACAACAGACTGGCTCCAAATAGGAAAAGGAGTACATCAAGGCTGTATATTGTCACCCTGCTTGTTTAACTTCTATGCAAAGTACATTATGAGAAACGCTGGGCTGGAAGAAGCACAGGCTGGAATCAAGATTGCCGGGAGAAATACCAATAACCTCAGATATGCAGATGACACCACCCTTATGGCAGAAAGTGAAGAGGAGCTAAAAAGCCTCTTAATGAAAGTGAAAGAGGAGAGTGAAAAAGTTGGCTTAAAGCTCAACATTCAGAATACTAAGATCATGGCATCTGGTCCCATCACTTCATGGGAAATAGATGGGGAAACCATGGAAGCAGTGTCAGACTTTATTTTTGGGGGCTCCAAAATCACTGCAGATGGTGATTGCAGCCATGAAATTAAAAGACGCTTACTCCTTGGAAGGAAAGTTATGACCAACCTAGATAGCATATTGAAAAGCAGAGATATTACTTTGCCAACAAAGGTCCGTCTAGTCAAGGCTATGGTTTTTCCATTGGTCATGTATGGATGTGAGAGTTGGACTGTGAAGAAGGCTGAGCGCCAAAGAATTGATGCTTTTGAACTGTGGTGTCAGAGAAGACTCTTGCGAGTCCCTTGATCTGCAAGGAGATCCAACCAGTCCATCCTAAAGGAGATCAGTCCTGGGTGTTCATTGGAAGGACTGATGCTAAAGCTGAAAGTCCAATACTTTGGCCACCTCATGCGAAGAGTTGACTCATTAGAAAAGACTCTGATACTGGGAGGGATTGGGGGCAGGAGGAGAAGGGGACGACAGAGGATGAGATGGCTGGATGGAATCACCGACTCGATGGACGTGAGTTTGAGTAAATTCCGGGAGTTGGTGATAGACAGAGAGGCCTGGAGTGCTGCGATCTATGGGGTCGCAAAGAGTCGGACATGACTGAGCAACTGAACTGAACTGAACTGATATATATATATATATATATTTTTTTTTTTTTTCCTTGGGTCACAGATAAGGGAGAAATCTAATCCCCCTTCTCTTACCAGGGGTGAGGATCTAGAAGAGACTTTAGAGAATAAAGAACATTTGATCCAGACCTCAGAAAAGGAACAGACATTTCTAGGCAGAGAAAAGAGCAGATACAAAAGCTGAGAGGAGTGAAAGCACCAGGCAGGATCGCCTGGGAAAGGTGAACCTGACCAGCATGCATGTAGGCTGAAGCTGGAGAAGTAAGTGAGGGCCTTAACTGGCACTCCCACCAGTCACTGAGCACTTCCTCTGAGCCCACTTTCCTCTGAGCATTTCCTGCTGACACCTTTGAGGACTTATCAAGATCATGGCCTTTATTATTTATCAGAGGTTTAACTGGCAACCCCCTAATTTGAGGACAACTACCTTCTCCCACCCTGGCATGATATTTTGGAATCCAAATATTAAGCCCAATCTGACAGTGTTTATGGTAAGGCTTTTGATTGTTTAATTTTTCTATAATGTAAGAAGTTTGAGATATATTGCTTTTAAAGTGTTAGTTGCTCAGTCATGTCTGACTCTTTGTGACCCCATGAAGCCTGCCAGGCTTCTCTGTCCATGGAATTTTCCAGACAAGAATACTGGAATGGATTGCCATTCTCTTCTCCAGGGGATCTTCCCAACCCAGGGATTGAACTTGGGTCTCCTGCATTGCAGGCAGATTCTTTACCACTGAACCATCAAGGGAAGCCCCAATTTATTTGTCCATAAGCTTATCGTTTTGAAGAAGAAATTGGGACTCTCTCTTGGCTCTCTGCTTTCTTTTGTCATATCCTAAATCAGAAAACCATCTCCAGCTGGGCAAGTTTTCAGCCAGAGCAGAGGAACAGAAGTTAGTATCCTGGGATAATCAGTGCCCAGTCCAATAAGGCAAGGACTTCTCTGTGACTCTTGGGAGAAGTAGTTGAGGTGGGTTAGGAGGATGGAAACAATCTATTGATTGTTTCAGGCCTGGATAGTCTGTGGTCACTTAGGGTTGGTGGGTGAGAAGAGCTTAATGGAATGCCTCTTCTGACAACTCATATCCACACATCAACTCTCTTTGGTATCTCTTCCTTGTCACCACTCCATTTCTACCCATCCCATCTCCATGCCCCTAGTTGAAGGAGACATGAAAATCTATTCTGGCTGTGAATTTAGGGAAAAAAATCATGATTCAGTATAAGATTAAATCAATACAAACACACCCACATATGCGCACACACACACTCAAAAAAAAAAAAAAAAAAGGTCCAGGTTTCAGTAGACTGATAAAGAGCCAATGTTCTTCCTATTAAGTGCTCTTGCAGCAATTGGAGAGTTTGCCCAAAATGCTTCCAGGATCCATATTTCATCTACCCCAGTGGATGTAACACACAAGAAATAGTCTGCATTCTTCCTGCTGAGAATCATTTGCCTCGTGTTTGCTCTGCATAAAAACTATACGGTAGGAAAAAATGCCACCCTGCCTAAGCCAGCCAGCATGCTTCCAACTTGTTTCCCAGAATTCTCACCTGATAAGCTGCCCACAGGAGAGGCTGACCATATAGTCACTCAAAACCTAATGGGTTGTTCTCCCTGGTCTATCATTCACTAGGAGCTTTTGTTCATGACCCTCACCCTTATATTTAATTTATAAGGTCCATGCAGTCCCAGAATTTTTCCCAGATTATATTCTGAGGTTCAGATGTCTAAACTGCCCCCATATTCAGCTCTGAACTTCCTATCAATGTAGTGGGCTCTGGATTTACCGTGGAGAAAAGCCAAAAAAAAAAAAAAGCTGGGATTTGGCTTCCCTGCATTTTATGGGTGACCAAAGCATATCTCAGTAACCCACAAAACTGAGAACTGAGCTCAAGATCAGGAGGCCCAAGTTCTAGATCTATGGGCTCTGGGGGCATCACTGTCTCAGCTCCCATCTATAGTATTGGGGGCCCCCATCTGACTGTCACATATTAATTTCATATTTCTGGTCAGGTAAACTGAAGGAACATGATCATACTTGACTCGAAAATTTCAAATGTGTCAAATGTGCCCTGTCTTAAACCCCCCCACTCTCTTTAAATCCATTTCTGACTTTAATCCAACCACTGTTTATGTTTGGGCTGTTCTTATTCAGTCGCTCAGTCATGTCTGACTCTGTGCATGCCAGACTTGCCTGTCCTTCACTATCTCCTGGAGTTTGCTCAAACTCATGTCCATTGAATCAGTGATGTCATCCAACAATCTCATCCTCTGTCGCCCCCTTTTCCCCTGGCCCTCAATATTTCCCAGCATCAGGGTCTTTTCAAATGAGTCAGCTTTTTGCGTCTGGTGGCCAAAGTATTGGAGTTTCAGCATCAGTCCTTCCAATGAACACCCAGGACTGATCTCCTTTAGAATGGACTGGTTGGATCTCCTTGCAGTCCAAGGGACTCTCAAGAGTCTTCTCTTGCAGCACAATTCAAAAGCATCAGTTCTTCAGTGTTCAGTCTTCTTTATGGTCTAACTCTCACATCCATACATGACTACTGGAAAAACCATAGCTTTGACTATATGGACCTTTGTTGGCAAAACGATGTCTCTGCTTTTTAATACACTGCCTAGGTTTGTCATAGCTATTCTTCCAAGGAGCAAGCATCTTTTAATTTCATGGCTGCAGTCATTGTTTGCATTGATTTTGGAAACCAAGAATATGAAATCTGACACTGTTTCCACTTTTTCTCCATCTATTTGCCATGAAGTGATGGGACTGGATGCCACAATCTTAGTTTTTTGAATGTTGAGTTTTAAGCCAGCTTTTCCATTCTCCTCTTTCACCTTCATCAAGAGGCTCCTTGGTTCCTCTTCACTTTCTGCCATTAAAGTGGTATCATCTGCATATCTGAGGTTGTTGATATTTCTCCCAGAAATCTTGATTCCAGCTTGTGAGTCATCTAGCCCAGCATTTCACATAATGCACTCTGCATATATTACATAAGCAGAATGACAATATACAGCCTAGATGTACTCCTTTCTCAATTTTGAACCAGTCCATTGTCCCATGTCCAGTTGTAACTGTTGCTTCTTGTCCTGCATACAGGTTTCTCAGGAGGCAGGTAATGTGGCCTGGTATTTCCATATTTTAAGAATTTTCCACAGGTTTTACCCACTCCCAAAGTGATATGTGCATTTTTCCCCTCACACATCCTGCCTACATTTGGCTAGCTAATTTTCATAGAGAAGGTTTTTCCTTAAAATGATGAGTTTTCTCCCTAGTAGATAGTAGGTTATGTAAGAGAGGCTATAAGGAAATGGTTGCCTTCTTTAAAATTAAGTTTATATTTAGTTTAGCTATGCAGTATTACATGTAATGAGTATAAGCTTTGAAGCCTGACTAAAGAATAGGGCTGTAATTCAAGTTCTGTGGCTGTGGTTTTACACAATATAGGATAGAGCCCCTTATCCTCCCCACTTGGTTCTGGGAATAATAGCCATCCCATTGCAGGGCTATTTTAAAGATTAGACATAATCTAGATAACACATGGAGCATAGTGCCCGTCACCATGTAGATATTCTTACTAGTGGGAAAATGGTGTCTCTAATTTACAGAAGTAGCAAGATTAGGTTAAATAAGTATAGAAGAGCTTGGGCAAATACCAAATTCAAACAAAGAAAAAGGAAACACACAAAACTTTGCCTTCAGCCCTAAGATCTCATAGATCTCAGAGCCAGAAGGGACCTCAAAAATCTGGAAAGATTGGCAAGATGCTAGGCACTGTACTCCATTGCCAATAGTGGAAATAATATACTTTGGGCCAGTAAGGAAAATGGGTCCATGTCTTCCTTTCCATATATTTATTCACTGCAGAGAAGTCAAATACTGCCAGACTTGCATGAAGAAAGCTGTAGTTGACTGGGACTGAAAAGTCAGATATTTACAGTTGGTGGTGGTAGCCAGCTGAGGGAAAGGCCTTCCTCCCAATTCCTTTACAAATGCAAGCCAGATTCAAAATCTTACGGTTGTCAAGTGTCATGGGCACAAATAAATATGCACAGCATGACTTCCTTGTGCCAACTGGCTTGTAAATATAATCATTTCGCACAGCACGCCCTCTTTCAGCCCAAGGGCACTGAGCAAAATGCAGCCACCAGGAGATGGGAAGGCTACGGAGCAGTGCATAGGGAAGCAAAGGTACGGACTGCAACTGAGTAACCTAGTCAAGTGCTCGTTTCAATATCACCTGGAGCCATTCTTAAGAAATGTTACCCAGGAGATGAGACAACAGGTAAGTAATTCATTTGGTAGAAGATGCCCTGAGCAGAAAGCACTAAAGTAGGAGTACAGTCTTTGAGGCAGAGGTTTTCAGTTCTCCTTCTACCCTAAGACACCCAAAGGATACAAAACAGTCTCAGGGAAACGGTAATGAGAGAGAAGAGGGAGCAGAAATCACCACTAAGGGAGAACATATGTAGAATTTGAAGGTCTCTGAGCACTTCTGAAATGCCATTCTTTCCTTTTCTCTAGAATAACAGATCCAGCAGCCAGTCTTGTTAGTTTCAACCTTTACTAACTAGGAGAACCTGGGAAAGTCATTTAATTGCTCTGAAGCACAGTTTACTTAAGTATAAAATAGGGAAATCATACTCATATTGTTTTGAAAATCAAACATGATAATGAACAAGCATAGATGCACTTTGTAAACTGTGAAATACTTCATGCCCGGAAGTAAACAGGTTAACACTCTTCTCTACCAGGTGAAGACCCAGACACACATCGTTTCTTTGGGCAGTCTGCCCAGTCAACCTAAAAGACTGGCAGGTGATCAAGTCAATATCATCCTCTCTTATAGACACAAAGGGGTGACCAAGTGTCTGGCTAGATTGTGATGCTTGTAATATATATTTAATATATGAGAAATACAACCAATCTATCCCCTCCCACCTTTCCTCTCTGGCAGTTTTCATTTACATAATCAAAGCATCACTCATAATTCAATTCACCAAATGAACATGAACTACGTAACAGCTGTGTGCCAAGTCCCCTGCTAGAGCTCTAGGATATAAAGAGAGAAATAACGTAGTCCTTGCCCCTAGCTTCTTCACATTCTAACAGACAGAAGAGACTTGAGAACAAGTACAGATAACAAGGCAAGAACCAAGGAAGTTCTGACTGAGGAGAGGACAGAAGGAGGTATTATCTTTTTTTTACCATGAAGACAAAAGAAAAGAAACGATTTCAACAAATCAAATGCAGTTTTTACTAATAGCTCTGGATCAAAGATCTGATCAGGGAGGATTAAAATGTTTGCTCAAGTTACATTCTGATACCTAGTAGCTGAATAGAGTGTCAGGTGCTATTAATCCTGATTTGGATATGATGTTACAAGGTCAAATTAATCCCTTCAAAGTTTCTTTAAACATAATAAGCTAAAATTATTGTTGGCCTTTTGTGCAAAGGGGACTGGTGTATGTTTTGTACTGTTTGTTTCCTTGAATCCAGATGCCTTGGTGTTTCAAAGAGAAAAGCCTGATTCCTTACGAACGTGGGAAGCCAGACCTCCATGGTGTTCTTTCCTGTGTTTGCCCAGGGCAGACGCTGGCTTCGTTAGGTATGTGGAACATAAATGGGTCACACTTGGAGCAGACCCAGCCTGACACAGGGAGCTGCAAGAACACTAGAGAAAGGAAGTGATGTCTGATAACCCTGTCTCCTTCCCGACTGTCATTAGCTCTGAGGTTTTTCAAGGCACATCAGACTCTTTGACGATCACTTATGAAAGGCTGAGAAAAATCATGACTAGTTGCCAAGTGTTTGAAAATGTAACTATTTTATGGACTTTGGAAAACATGTTCAACAGTGTATAATCGGTTTTAAGATTGGGTTATCATAGCCTTAGATAGGAGGTTTTATTAAATATGAAAACACACTATATTTTGAGTTGGATCAGAATGGTATTTCAGGCTAAGTGGTTTAAGTTCCTTTTTTCCATATCTTCTCTTGAGTTGATAGCAAAAATTAGTGGAATGCACTGATGATCTTTATAGAAATACATATAGGACATTAAGATCTTTTTTTGTGTAGTTCTTCTGTGTTTTCTTGCCACCTCTTCTTAATATCTTCTGCTTCTGATAGGTCCATGCCAGTTATGTCCTTAATTGTGTACATCTGTGCACAAAATATTCCCTTGGTATCTCTAATTTTCTTGAAGAGATTGCTAGTCTTTCCCATTCTATTGTTTTCCTTTATTTCTTTGAATTGTTCATATATATAGGACATGCATTGTTCAGTGGAGGACATGTGCCCCCTTGTCAAATGTAGAATACTCTCTATTTTAAAAAGAAGTTCTCATATTAAACTAAATCAAGAATTAATAAAATCCCTACTACAATGTGGCTGATATATGCACCAAGAGAGCTTAGACTTGTCTATATTAGGATGAGCATGGAAACAAATCAATTTAAATGAATATTTATATATTTATAATTTATTTATAATTTAAATAAATATTTAATTCACATGGACCATCCGTGTACCCATATTTTGGTGAGTATATGTTGAAAATCGTCCCTCTGCCCTAGTGTTACAGAAAAACTAAACAATTACAGAATAGGAATTTTTAAAGAGGAGGAGGGAAAGGGATGAAGAAGGGAGGGCTTCATTTATTTGAGTGTTCATACTTTTTCCACCTATGAATAGAACCAATAAAGTGATTCCAATATAGTATATCTCAATTTTTCTCTTTAAAAAAAATCATTGAATAGCAAAAATCATGTTTCCATTACAAAATAATTATACGCCACTTCCTTTTTTAAAGAGGATATTGGAAAAAATCTCTATAACAGGAAAAAACTGGTTTTAGGCAGTTCCATCAATTATAAATAAATACATAAATTTATTATCATTATATAGTTATTTTATGATTAGGTTGATATATTCACACAGTTTAAAATTCAAAAGGAACAAGAGACCTTTTTAAAAGTATCCACCCCCTTTTCTCCAGCCAAGACTACCCTCCTACGGGAAAACCATTTTGTCATGTGTTAATCTATTTCTCCAGAGACGTTTTATGAATCTATTAGTAAAAAGATAATAGGTGGAAGACTACTCTCACAGTCTTCTTCTTGGTCTACTTAACAAGATAGCTTAGAGGTTAGTTCACATTGCAGATAAAATGCTCTCCTGTGTTTCAGGTACATAGGATTCCACTTTAAGTGTGTGTTATTCACTTACTAAGTTGTGTCCAACTCTTTTTGACTCCACGGACTGCAGCCTGGCAGCCTTTCTTGTCCTTCAGTACCTCCTGGGGTTTGCTCAAATTCATGTCCATTAAGTCGGTGATGTTATATAACCACCTCATCCTCTGCTGCCCTTTTCCCCTTTTGCCTTCAATCTTCACCAGCATCAGGGTCTCTTCCGATGAGTCGGCTCTTTGCATCAGGTGGCCAAGGTATGAGAGCTTCAGCTTCAGCATCAGTCCTTCCAGTGAATATTCAGGGTTGATTTCCTCTACGATTGACTGTTTTTTCATTTTAAGTATATAAAATCATTTAACTGTTTATCCAATTTTTTGTCCTTACAGATGATGCTGTGATGAATTATTTTATATATTCATCTTTCACACATCTAAGTATATCTGTGATAAAGTCCTAGAAATAGAATTGCTGGATTAAGATATGTGTATTTGTAATTTTAACTGATATTGCCAAATTGCCCCCAATAAAGTTTCTATCAATTTATTCTCATACCAGCTTTATATGATCTTTGTTCCCCCTGCAGTTCGGTCAATAGAGTGTTATACAACTTTCTTATCTTTTTACATTTAAGAGTTTAAAAGTGGTATACAAGTGTTTAATTTTAAATTTTCAACTTGCTTTTTTCTTACTGTGAGTTTGAGCATATTTGCAAATGCTTACAAACCATTTGAATTTTCTTTGAAATTAAAAAAATTGCTGTATATTAGAAATAAAAATGGTATGCTAATGAATTCAGTTTCTTTTAATATCTTCTTAAAAGGTGATAAGAAGCATTAGTGATTATCATGAATCATCTTCGTAGACGAATACAGATTCTATGCCTTTCTTGGAGCTTGAATGAATATAGAAAGTAAACAATCTCTATTCTCTGAAAACATATTCTTTTTAAAAGCTGCATTTTTTCAAGCACTTTGTTAACATGTGTAGGCATCTAGATTATTCTAATAAGTATTTAAGTTATAAAATATTGAAAATAAAACATTAAAAGAGAAAGGGAGAATGAACAAAAATGAGAGTAAATAATGGGCATTTATTAACTATTACATGTTTCTAAGCTTTAAAAAGCTAATGTCATGAGCCGCAGTTTTTCATAGGATATTATGTTTAAAGGGAGAAAGATTGATAGGTTGATGGATAGCTTGGTGGATGAGATTAGATAGATTAGATTAGATCAATAAACTAGTCTACTGTTTTATGTGCACTCATATAGTCTTCTTTCCCAGGATCACTGTTTTCTCTGACATGGTTGCAATGAGTCGGGTTTATAAAATTTTCTATGGTTGCCACAAGCACTACATTTTTAAGGCAAATTAAAGTTCTCTGAGAGTAAGTAAATGATTACATTCATTTACTTATTTACATCTTCAGAACATGACCCAGTAAATGATTGTGTGTGTCAGTCGCTCAGTTGTGTCCAACTCTATGACCCCATGGACTGTAGCCCACCAGGCTCCTCTGTCCAGGGGGTTCTCCAGGCAAGAGTACTAGAGTGGGTTGCCATTTCCTTCTCCAGGGGATATTCCTGACACAGGGATCGAACCCACATTTCCTGCATTGCAGGCGGATTCTTTACTGTCTGAGCCACAAGGGAAGTCCTCTCAGTTTTCCGACATAAAAATTCAGTTGTTGGGGAGGAAACTGAGGCACACTGACCCCCCACCCCAGACTTTTATTTGCCAGTCCAAGGTCTAGCGTACACACTCCTGCGCTCCACCCCCAGCAGAATAAGCTGCAGACTTTTGCCAGGGGGGAGGGTCTCAGGAGCCCATCTGATGGCCTGTGTGGGGAGAGGCTGGCCAGGGTCAAGGGCTGTGGATGGGGGTGCAGGAGGAGGGGTGTGGTTGGAGGAGCAGATGCTGTGTGTGTGTGGGGGGGTGGTCAGCACTGAATAGGGGACCCCAGCTGGGATTCCACAATGATATCAATGGGGGACAGGCAGAGCCCTCTGCTGTCCAGATGGGGAAACTGAGGCGGAGACTCCTCCAATCTTTGAGAGGGGAGGGGCCTGCCATCAGCTAATGAGGTTCATTCATCTTCCCCAGGAAGGCACCGCAGCCCAGGAACTGCAGTGCCTTGTCAGCAGTCACTCAGTGAGACACAAGGAGGAACCGCAGCTGGGTCACCTGGCCGCATAGACACCCTCCACTCCTGCCACGCTGAGGGGCACCCTCCCCCACCTCAGCTGCTGGGAGAAGGAATAAATGATTAGAGTTCTCAATTCTAACCACCAGTATATCACATCAATCTTTTATGAGTAACTAGCATATGTTATTTCATGCTTGCATCAATGATTAATTTCCCAAGAAGTTAATTAATTACCTACTGCCAAAATGAATAGTAAATATTTCTCATTTCTTTATTTCTGTTCAAGATCAAATCATATTCCTTAACTATAACCCTTAAAATTGGTCGTAGTTAAAATTTAAAAATTAATTACTCAGTTCAAAGAATCTCTAAGGAAATTTGCAATTGGATATAACTTTGTGAAGTCCATCTGTCCCAGAAATGGACTAGTTGTGTGCATTCTGCTTGTGAATTGAGCATTAATAGAAAATAGTCATGATTAGAGTTAAGTTCAAGTCAGACATTTTAACTTCCCTGATGGCTCAGATGGTAAAGAATCTGCCCACAATGCAGGAAACCTGGGTTCAGTCCCTGGGTTGGGAAGATCCCCTGGAGAAGGGAAAGGCTACCCACTCCAGTATTCTTGCCTTAAGAATTTCATGGACAGAAGAGTATGGCAGGCTACAGTCCATGGCGTCATAAAGAGTTGGAAACGACTGAGCAACTTTCACTTCTCTTCAGAGATTTTATATAAGTTACAAACATTTAAAATAGAAAATATCCATGATCATTGTGGAAGAGTTTTAAAATGCAGAAGAGTATAAAGATGAGTAGTATTACTATTATCCAGATAAAACTATTTAATATCAGCTAAAATGTATGTGCTAGTATACTCTTAGAAGAGCTTTAGCCATTAAAAAAAAAATGAATAGGTACTATTATATCCACATTGCAGAGATAGGACTTTCACAAAGAAGATTAGCAATTTACCAGAGATCACACAGTTACCAAGTATAGGATCAGATATTTATGTAGATATGGAGTTTATGATACAAAGAACAACATATTATCTTTTTTATTTGATATTATGTGACAGTTTTTCCAATTATTACATATTTTGGGGGAATACAATTTTAATGAAGGATGTAAAAAGGCTTATTATTTGAGCTATTTTTAGCTTCATTTCTATCACAATACTATACTATACACTATAGAAAAAATATGTATATATAAATACAAAGGCAGAGGAACCAGAGATCAAATTGCTAACATTTACTGAATCATAAAGAAAGCAAGAGAGTTCCATAAAAACATCTACCTCTGTTTTATCAATTCTGCTAAAGCCTTTGACTGTGTGGATCATAACAAACTGTGGAAAGCTCTTAAAAAGATGGGAATACCAGACCATCTTACCTGTCTCCTGAGAAACCTGTATGTGGGTCAAGAAGCAACAGTTAGAACCCTGTATGGAATAAATGACTGGTTCAGAATTGAGAAAGGAGTATGACAGGGCTATCTGTTTTCACCCTGTTTATTTAACTTATATGCTGAGCACATCATGAGAAATGCCAGGCTGGATGAGTCTCAAGCTGGAATAAAGATAGATGGGAGACACATCAACAAACTCAGATATGCAGATGATACCACTCTGGTGGTGGAAAGTGAAGAGGAACTAAAGAACCTCTTGATGAGGGTGAAGGAGGAGAGTTAATAAATCACTTAAAACTAAATATTAAAAAACCCACAACCTTGGCATCTATCCCCATTACTTCGTGGCCAGTAGAAGGGGCAAAGGTTACACAGTGACAGATTTCCTCTTCTTGGGCTCTAAAATCACTGAGGATAGTGGCAAACCTACACAGCGTGTTGAAAAGCAGAGACATCACTCTGCCAACAAAGGACTGTATAGTCAAGGCAATGGTCTTCCCAGCGGTCATGTACAATTGTGAGAGCTGAACCCTAAAGAAGGCAGAGAGGCAAAGAATTGATGCCTTCAACTCCTGGACAGCAAGGGAATCAAGCCAGTCGATCTTAAAGGAAATCAACCCTGAATACTCATCGGAAGGACTGATGCTAAAGCTGAAGCTCTAGTATTTTGGTCACATGATGCCAACAGCTGATTCACTGGAAAAGTCCCTGATGCTTGGTAAGATTGAGGGCAGAAGGAGAAGAGGGTGTCAGAGGATGAGATGGCCAAACGGCATCACCAAGGCAATGGACCTGAACTTCGGCAAACTTAGGGAAATGATGAAGGACAGGGAGGCCTGGCATGCTGCAGTCCACGGGGTTGCAAAGAGTCAGACACGATTGGGTGACTGAACAACAAAAATAAATTCATATTTCTGAATATTTTCTTAGGACAATTTCATAGATACAAAATTATAGGGTCAAAATATTTTAATATGTAAAGTTACTTTCAAAAGTATATCAATTCATACTCAGAAGTACAGTACAGAAAAGTATCTATTCTATCATCACCAGCATTGGAGTAACATTAAAAAACCCTTTTGTTCAGTTTGATTAAAAGAGTACTAACAGTTTTAACTTGCTTATTTTAACTTGATTTCTAATTTATTCAGTTGAAATTTGTGTGCGACAATTGTAAAATCACATGCAATTATAAGAAGTAATACAGAAAGTTCCCATGTACATTTTAACCAATTTTCTCCAATGGTAACATTTTTTAAAACTACTATAATATCAAACCTAAAATATTGATATTTATAGAACCCACTGATCTCCTAAGTCTGAGTTGTACTTGTGTGTGTATTTAGTTGTACATAATTTTATAACATATATAGTTTCATGTGTCCTCCACAACAATCAAAATACTCAATAGTGTTATCACTATAAGAATCTCTCATATTGCCCTTTTATAACCATACCCACCTTCCTTCCACCCACCATACCACTCCATCTTTAACCCTAGAAATCACCAACCTGTTCACTTCTAAAATGTTATATAAATGAATTTTTTTCACTCAGCCTTATTCCATGGAAATACACCCAGATTTTTGCATGTATCAATAGTTTGCTCTTTTTTATATCTGAGTAGTATTTCATAGTATGAATGTACCACATTTGGTTGAGTCATTCACCTGTTAAAGGACACCTGAGCTATTTCCAGTTTTTGGCTATTACAGATAAAACTGCTAAAAGCAATTATGTACAGATTTTTGAATGAACATAGGTTTCCTTTCTCTGGAATAAAACTTAAGAATGTAATTGCAAGGTATATGGTTCAATGTTTAGTCTTATTTAAAAAGCTGCCAAACTCTCCTCCAGAGTGACTGTACAACTTTTTATTACCACCAGCAATAAATGAATGAATCAATTTTTCCACATCTTTGCTACCACTTGGCATTGTCGTTATTTTTTATTTTTGCCATTTTGGTAGGTATAGAGGATATTTTACTGGCTTTTGAACACAGGGGCTTCCTGGGTAGCTCAAATGGTAAACAATCTGCCTGCAATGAAGGAGACCTGGGTTCAATCTCTGGGTCGGGAAGATCCCCTGGAGAAGGGCATGGCAACCTACTCCAGTATTCTTGCCTGGAGAATTCCATGAACAGAAGAGCCTGGCGGGCTATAGTCCATGGGGTCACAAAGAGTTGGACACGACTGAGCAACTAACACTTTAACATTCACTTTCTTGAACACAGAGCTAAGAATCAGATATTGGGATTGTCTGCCATGAATTTTCTATGTGATCATGAGCAAGTCATTTCCTCTCTGGGATATAGTTTCCCTACACATAAACTAGAGAATTTTGAACAGTCCTTTCAATTTTAATTTTCTGTGAACCTAGGATAAAAACAGACTTCTATGATCATGAAGGCTTAGTACCTAGAAAGCATTTGTAAATTATTCTTATAACAAAAAAAAAATTACTTAATGAGTAGGAAATAATCTTTCTTTAAAACCAGGTAACATGTGAACCTTAGGACTATCCCCCTGTCCCTAAATAACCCACTGCATAAAGTAAGTTTATTTACTTCCTCTAAGATGAACTCCAAGGAAGTTGCCCCATTGTCCCTCCTGGCAGTAGAAATCACCTAATCTCCATGACAACTTCATCTATACTTATCTATGAAGACTCTTTACTCTAAAGAATTTGAAATGCTAGGTAGATGTTACTAAATAGGTTTCAGAAGTGCCTCGTGGCATAGAAAAGAGATACTGACGATTTCAAGAAAGCCAAATACTGCTTCTGCAAAAATGAACTGAGGGTCAGATAAGAACAGATTTGATGTTAGACCTGTGATGGTTTGTGTTCATGCTGCAGCTGAGAAGGTAATTAAAAACTAGCTCTCCTTCATCACTTGGCTCCCATACTTCATACTTCATGGATAACTGTAGAGCTCCCATATTCATAGCTTCTATATATGTATAGAGCTATACTTTTATTTTATAGACAGAGAAGTCAGGGCAAGAAAGAATTCCCCACCCCCGCCCCAGTAAGTCAAGGTCATACATTCAATAACTAGCAAAGGTAACTTTTGTTACCCTTCATGTACACTTAATCCTTTGTGAGAGGTGGTTTCTAACAACAACAACAACAACAAAATTCACTTTTTTTTTTTTCAGGAAACTAAGGTCCAGCCTATTTCTAAACTTCATCCACCCTACAGATGGGGCTAGGGCTATATTTCACACCTGCAGGCTCATTTTCAGTCCTTGTTTACTTTCAAAATTTTGTCTCACCATATTTTGAAACAATATACTCAATTGGCCCCAGTCCCTGTTCTTCTTGTTAGTGGCCCATCCCTTATTTCAGCCCCTAGCCCAATTCCCAAGCTGTGGTCACTTTTTTGCCTTTTCTTTTTCTCACAACAGGGATCTTTTTCTGCTAATCTACCTCATAATTCCAATGTCACCTGTCCATTTGCTGAGCTTAACTTTTTTCAGTTCCCCTTTCATGGGCTGAAGGCGGAGTCTGGTGGGCTACAGTCCAGGGGACTACAAAGAGTCAGACATGACTTAGCAACTAAATAACAACAGGCGAGAGGCTGAACCCATTACTCTCATGACAACTGTCCAGATGTTTGAACTTGGCCCACCTCAAAGCACCTATCATTACATTTGGCCTATTGTGATATAATGCTACAACTGCTTAACAATAACTGAAAATCTTGTTAACATCATCTGTTCATCAGATTGAGCTCCTATTTGCACCCAAAGCTTTATAATTTTCCCAAACCCTTGTACCACACCAGTTGACAAGTCTAGCACCAGGATGTTTCAGTCTACTCATTTCTTACATCTTGCTGAAAGTGACCTAGTCTAGCTGATCTTGAGCTCTGGCAAATTATCACTATGTGGTAAGTGCCTATGCTCTCTATTAGACACAGCACAATGAAGGCAGGTGGCAACACCCATTATATTTACCATCGTATTTCTAGAGGTAAGGCAACAGAAAAAAACTAGGAGACTCAAGAGAGAGCAAAAGGCTTTTCAATAAATGATGGAATGTGAATCTATAAAAATTCTTTGAATATTTGCAACTTGATTGGGGAGAGGGACAGGTGCTCATCAGCAAGTAGAATCTTAAAATTCAAGGAGTCTGGCTCTAGCAGCAATCCTTTTATTCACTTGGTAAATCACTGAACTGCTCATTTCAGCTTCAGTGTTACAAAAGAACACAACTCATAGCTCTCTCAGGAGAGCCATGAACACAAATTAGCAAATATTGACCCAATCATCTGAAAATGAACTGAGCTAAATAGTTTTACACGTACATTTTCTCCTGGAACTGTAGATGACACTCACTACATGGTACACGGTGTTCCTTTACCACCGTCTAGCCCAGATTGGAAAGGAATGAGAAGGTGTGCTTCTACTAGGAAAAAGTGAGTAGTAATTGAGGAGCCAAGCAGGAATTCAAACACCCACTTAGATTTTTATTTTAACCGATGTATGTATTTTACCCATTAAACCATAACATAACAATTTTGCTTATCTGTGGGGAAAAAAGAAATGATTCCGCCTAAAGGAAAAACACTGCCAGGGAGCACAAATGCATTAACCATTCCATTTTGGTCAGAACGCTCATTATTTTCCCCCCAGTAAGTACATATCTATAAAATTTTGTTGCCATTAAGTTTCAAATGCTAAGACGGCAAGAGATTAGTCAGCTATGTATGGCCAGTTCTCCTGTGAGATAGCAAGCATAAGGTGCCTCAAGCATTCCTTTGCACATAATTAATGCTTGGTAACTGCTAGAGATATTTCACTGTCCTAGAAAATCGGTATTTAAATTTGCAAACACTTGTAGAGCACTTTACAAAGGACAGATCTCTTCTCAATTTGATTCTGGTTCATTGACTACCCACTAAAACTCTCAGAGGTAAATATCATCATCCCCATTTTACAACTAAGAAAGTTAAGATTTGAAAGTGTATTTGTTTCCTAGAACATCCATAACAAAGTACCACAAACTATATGGCTTTAAACAACAGAAAGGTACTCTCTTACAGTTCTGGAGGCCTTAAGTCTGAAGTCAGGGTACGGCCACGGTCGGTTCCTTCTGGAGGTACTGAGGGAGAATCAGTTCACGGCCTGTCTCCTACCTTCTGTGACTGCCAGCAGTCCTTGGTGTTCCTTGGCTCACAGGTGCAGTGTTCCAGTCTCTGCTTTTGTCTTCACTTGGTGTTTTCCTTGCGTCCGCTCCTCCTCTAATGAGGACACCAGTCGTTGAATCTAAGGCCAATTCTAATCCAGAATGACCTCATCTTAATTGCCTAATTAACTTTATAAAGACCCTATTTCCAAGTAAGGTCACCTTCTGAGTGTCTGAACAGACATGAATTTGGGGGAGACACCATACAACCCCAAATCATACAGCTCACAGGTTGTGGAGCTAAAACCCAAACAAAGGTCTATAGGGCTCACATTCAAATCACATACTTTTTCCATTAGGTTACGTTGCCCAGGTCACCAAGTCTGGATGTGCAGCTAAGCGTGGGAGTCATCCTGTTTCACCTTACAAAGAGACCTTGCTTCATTTGACTTGTTCTAAATGACAATAATTAACACAGCTTTATTGACTATGCCAAAGTCTTTGTGTGGATCACAATAAACTGTGGAAAATTCTGACAGAGATGGGAATACCAGACCACCTGACCTGCCTCTTGAGAAACCTATATGCAGGTCAGGAAGCAACAGTTAGAACTGGACATGGAACAACAGACTGGTTCCAAATAGGAAAAGGAGTACGTCGAGGCTGTATATTGTCACCCTGCTTATTTAACTTCTATGCAGAGTACATCATAAGAAACGCTGGACTGGAAGAAGCACAAGCTGGAATCAAGACTGCCGGGAGAAGTATCAATAACCTCAGATATGCAGATGACACCACCCTTATGGCAGAAAGTGAAGAGGAACTAAAAAGCCTCTTGATGAAAGTGAAAGAGGAGAGTGAAAAAGTGAAAAGCTTAAAGCTCAACATTCAGAAGACGAAGATCATGGCATCTGGTCCCATCACTTCATGGCAAATAGATGGGGAAACAGTGGAAGCAGTGTCAGACTTTATTTTTTTGGGCTCCAAAATCACTGCAGATGGTGACTGCAGCCATGAAATTAAAAGATGCTTACTCCTTGGAAGGAAAGTTATGACCAATCCAGATAGCATATTCAAAAGCAGAGATATTACTTTGTCAACAAAGGTCCATCTAGTCAAGGCTATGGTTTTTCCAGTGGCATGTATGGATGTGAGAGTTGGACTGTGAAGAAAGCTGAGCACCGAAGAATTGATGCTTTTGAACTGTGGTGCTGGAGAAGACTCTTGAGAGTCCCTTGGACTGCAAGGAGATCCAACCTAGGAGATCAGTCCTAGGTGTTCATTGGAAGGAATGATGCTGAAGCTGAAACTCCAATACTCTGGCCACCTCATGCGAAGAGTTGACTCATTGGAAAAGACCCTGATGCTGGGAGGGATTGGGGGTAGGAGGAGAAGGGGATGACAGAGGATGAGATGGCTGGATGGCATCACTGACTTGATGGACGTGAGTCTGAGTGAACTCCAGGAGATGGTGATGGACAGGGAGGCCTGGTGTGCTGTGATTCATGGGGTTGCAAAGAGTTGGACACGTCTGAGCAACTGAACTGAGCTGAACTGAACACAGAATTAAATACCTGTACAGTCCCCTATGCAGCCAACAGCAGCTTCGTTCAGCTACCAACAGAAAGCTCGGAGTTTTGTGCTCATAAGCCTCCAGAGTCACGCCTAACTATAACTCCCAATAATCACTCTCACATCTCAGTGTCTCTTCATGTATCTTTGTGTTCAAACAAGATGAGTTATCTAACTGCCCCATACTCTCCTCTTCTGCCTTTTTATAGGTTATATCCTTATTTATTCTCCTGTAATGAAATGTCCTTCCCCTCAGTCCATATCTGCATGCTCAAAATCTATTTAACTCCAAATTCATTCCTAAAAGCCCATGCCAGGTATATATTTCTCTATGCTTTCAATTCCCAAGCACTGCCTCTTTGCTTTAAGATGGTATTAACCAAAATATAATTGAAATAATATTTTCCTTCCTTCCTCTCTTTGTATATATAGTACTTGCACATATACATGTGTACATATACAAACATGCATACACATGATGTACATATTTGCATATGTGTGAATGTGCACACACACACACACCTAGCTCCAAAAGTAGATGTCAAACTCTTAGATAGGAGGACTCACGTCTATTTCTGAGTGGATATAGCAGTATATCCTACTAGGAAGGTGTTCAATAAATCATTGATAAATGAATAAATGACTTTATATATATATATAAGAATGAAATAATTGTGAGAGATTAAACAACTGATTGTAAGTATAAGCTCATACTTAATAAGTAATGAGAATTTTTAAAAAAATATCATGACCTATTACTACAATCCCAAAATAAATGGAAAATTCTTATAATTTAAAACAACCAAGAGTTATACCATGGTTGTAGGAGCTGTCCAAATCACTCAGCTTCTGCTTCAGTATTTAGAATGTTAGAGTTTTTTCAAGTACCTCCAGACTCCTATCTTTTTCCTGTAGGCCAAGCCTAGCTGTGTTTAAGAATCTCCTTGTCATGATCATTAAAATCCCCACGGAATTTGCTGTTAAAATTGATGGTATATATTTCATGCAGTATTACTGCTTTACTTAAGTACAACCTAACAGAGGGCTGTGGATTTTGCAATGCTTCTTTGCAAACATTAATAACGTGGCATTGAATTCCCTAGGTATACCAGGACCCAGGAGTGCTAGACCGTAATGAATTTGTATAAAGCTTGTGACTTGGCCTGAGGTTGTGTATACACTAAGCCAGAAATAAAAGAGAACAATCAGTTATTTGATATCATTTAAGTTGATAAATTCATTCTTTAACATCTCAGCCACACATTTTTTTCTTTCTGTTTTTTTTTATGTGGAGGGGATTTATTGTAATCAGGTGGCCATCATCTTAGAGCTACAGAGATGCTATCCTCAGCATTCTTGAAGAAGTGTGTATAAGATGTAGAATGGATTTTCTTTCAATTAGTGGAATCATATAATCTCATGATAAGACCATAAAGATCATCTGGTTATTAACTCTTAATTGAAGATGTCTGTATCACAATATATCAGACATTCTGTCCCTACCTCAGAGGACATGATTTTTCTTTCTGACAAATTGTACCAACTGACACTGCGTGTGCACTAAGGCACTTCAGTCGTGTCTGACTCTGTGTGACCCTAGGGACTGTAGCCTGCCAGGTTCCTCTATCCCTGGGATTCTCCAGGCAAGAATACTGGAGTGGGTTACCAGGCCCTCCTCTAGGGGATCTTCCTGACCCAGGGATCGAACCTATTTCTCTTATGTTTCCTGCATTAGCTGGCGGGTTCTTTACCACTGGCGCCACCTGGGAAGCCCGCCAATTGTCACTACCTGCAATGCAGTGAAGATTCTGATCCTTGGATCTGGAGGATAGATGGCACATATATATTGCAATTAATATTTATAAAATCTAAGTCCATGATATACTTAGGACCTTCCTTCTCAAATACAATTATGTACAGAAAATCACTTTATAAAATATATTATATGACTAGGATGATACCATACAGATATTAGCACTAGTAGACTAGATACTCCTAGGTTGTTAGCTCTGAATATTTGGATATTTTGACATAACTGCCTTTTCCTATATGGTAGCCACTAGACACTCATGGCTACTTAAATTCAAACTAGTTAAACAAAATTTGAAGTTCATTTTGTCAGTCTCACTTCAAGTCCCACATTCTAAGACTTCAAATAACCACGTGCAGCTAATGGCTACTGCGTTGGATGGAGCAGATACAGAACGCTCCCATCACTGAAGAGTGTTCTATTAGCCAGCACTGCACCATTGTCAACAACCAGTATAAAACATTAGCATTTCTTTTTTTTTTTTTTTTTTTAGCATTTCATGAGGGTGAAATGCACACAAGTCAACCCTTAACAAATGGGTTTATGAATCTCTTCCAAGGTGACATTCCTTCTCTCCTTCACGAGTCGGGAAGATAGCGTAGAAGGAGCTGGTCTCCTGCAAACAAGTATGGGTACAGATGAGTGTGTCAGAGTGGGAGTGATGGGGAGAAGAACCATAGCTACTGGCTTCTCTGCCTGCTGAGTCCTTCTCTTTTATCAGGTGACCAAGCCATGCTGATCAGCAGAGGTGATTTGAGGGGACTGCACCCTAATGACTCAGACATCCAAGAGAAGAACAAAGATGTTATCAGCAGGTCCGTTCTAAAATCCTGCAGTGGTAGAATCTTCAATTGAAAGCACAAATGGAGACTAGGAGAGATACAGGGTGTTTGGAAAGGCAGAGAAAGAAGGGCAGTGGTGATGAGAGAGTGCCACTGGAGAGGGAGGTGGCAGGAAATCCAAGACCAGCTACGCTGCACAGAATTACCTGGCAAACCACCTCTGGTCTGATTATCACAGGCTATCAGCTCAGCCCCACCGTGGATGACTGAGAGAACAGCTGATAAAGAGTTGTTTCGTTTATTCTTCCTTTTTTAACATCTCTCTCTTGCTCCTTTTCCTTTGGATAAGGCAATGGAAATCTTGCTAAATGCTGACAATGCTTTTGGCTGGTGTTGTGATGACCCTTCAGCAATGCCAAGTTCCTCTTGCCCTCTTCTCAGGACTCCCATAATAGCTATGTTCTGCACCTCTCCTTGGACACCAAAGCCCGGGCTGCCTGGTATTTCCCTTAACCCTTTCACTTACATGTCCTTTCAGCTTGAATACAACTATAGGTTGTGGAGGACAGGAACTGTGTCACATTGGTCTTGCTAGCCCCTGACAGGTCTTAGCATAGTTTCCCAAACAGCTGGAACCAAAATGGCATTGCCTTTGCATGGCTGGCTCTGGAATTGGATGGCCTAGGTCTAAATTTCACCTCTGCTACTTGCTAATCATACCTTTCTTTCATAGAGAGGCCTCCCTGCTCTAAGCCTCTGCTTCTTCTCTATTAAATGGGGATAACTGTATCTCTAGGAAGTGATGGTAAAGTTTGAGAGAGACAATGAAAGTAAAGCTGTTAACACCGTGTCCAAAACAAAGTAAAAACTCATAATTATCATTATTGGGGATTAAATAAATATTGAGTAAACCCAGCTGCTTAAATTTTTCCTGTGCCTAATAATAGATATTTTAAAGCTAAGAGAGACCTTAAAATCTTCCTGCACAAACTCCATATTTTACATACAAGGAAACAGAGGTACACAGAGAACAGCACGTGTTTGCCCAAGTTCACAGGCCAAGCGGTAGCAGAGCAAGAAGACTCAGTGTCAGGTTCTCCATCTCATCCGCTGCCTCTCTGAGATCCTATGGGTGTGCAGAATACACCATAGGCATTGTATGGGGCAAAGTGTCAGGTGAGGGATTCTCTTTATCACACAAACTTACCGTGTAAGGCCTACAAACAGTAGTAGATGCGTCATGGCCCATCACAGAGTCAGTGAATACATCTTGCCAAACGACAGAAAATGACTACAATACCTTACGAAGCCTGACTTTCAGATGGGTAACTTCAAGTGTCACACACAATATTAAGGGTGGAGTCATTTTTCAAGGGGCTTCCCAAATGACTCAGGTGGGAAAGAAATTGCTTGCAATGTAGGAGATCTGAGTTCGATCCTTGGGTCAGGAAGATCCCCTGGAGAAGGGAATGGCAACTCACTCCAGTATTCTTGCTTGGAAAATTCCATGGACAGAGGAGCCTGGTGGGCTACAGTCCATGGGGTCCCAAAGAGAAGGAGATGACTGAAATGACTTAACATGCATTTTTCAAGGGCCCAGGATTGAGTGCTATCACATCAACACCATCCCATTTGCATTTCTGAACACTTACTCAAAAAATTTTTTTGTTTACTAAATGATAACATGTTTGCACTGACAATTAGTATTTCTACTTTATTATGTACATTTGTGTGTGCATATAAACACATACACATACACACACTGTATATATGCCTACAATTTTATTCTGTGCAGCAATCAAGAGATGCAAGCTCACCTTTTATTTATTTATTTTTTTCCAGAAGAACATTTTATTTATTTTAATATTTACTTATTTTGTTGCACAGGGTCTTAGTTGCGGCAGGCAGGGTCTTTGTTGCATCATGCAGGATCTTTCATTGCAGTGCACAGACTCTCTAGTTGTGGCTCATTGGCTCTGGTTGCAGCATGGGGGCTTAGTTGCTTCTTGGCAGGTGGGATCTTAGTTCCCTGACCAGGGATTGAACCTGAATCCTCTGCATTGCAAAGCATATTCTTAACAACTATTCTTAATAGTTGTTCCTAAAATTATCTGTGGGTCAGAACTATGAGGTTTCTGTAGAGGAAAAAGAAATAGGTGTTGGAAGTAGCATTTAAAAACCTCTACCTTGTAAAGTGGGAAGTGCTAGTATAGCACAAATGATTAAGTTCCGTTCTTCTCTGGGCCTTCACTTACTCACAGGACAATATGCACTTCAGCAGGCATGTCGCTGTTAGTCGCTCAGTCACATCCAACTCTTTTCTGACTCCAGACTCTAGCCGCCAGGCTCCTTTGTCCTTGAAGTTTCCCAGGCAAGAATACTGGAGTGGGTTGCCATTTCCTTCTCCAGGAGATCTTCCTGACCCAGGGATCAAACTTGCATCTCATGCATTGGCAGGCATTTTATAGCTCTTTCCCACCTGAGCCACACCTATATGACTTTAAATGAGTCCAGACACCCTGGAAGTGAAAATTTGACCACATTTTACTCAGGAGCAAATCAGGTATTGAGAAAATTTAAGGCAGGTAATTTGTCAAGCATTCCAGTAGCTATTTCACAGGGTGTATGCTTTTCAAATGCTGTTTATTTATTTATTGAATATTTTACTTATTTAACAGAGCTACTATAGTACATATGCCTCAAGAATTACAGTTGTCTTTGGTCTCAGAGCCTACAATTGAAATCTTCAAAGCCTGTTTTTAATAGCTGTGTGTGTGTATGTGTGTGTGTGTCCACGCACGCCGTTCAGCTTCATTTCAGATGCAGGATCATAGAATACCAGAGCTGGAGGGGAATCTTTTGGATTTCAGAGTGTCTTTGAAATTTTCTCTTAAGCAAAGAAAACCTTCAGATGCAAATTTAAAAGGAATCTTAATATACATAAGAAGAAAAAGCAATACATGGGGTCTTTAGGCTTATAAATCTTCAATGTTTGTTGGAAAATACTTAACTGTTGAGAGAAACCCTGAAGCATCTGGTCTGAGTCTTAAATTCCAAAGGGGATATTTTGAAAACCAAGGGTACATTCTAATTTGATAAGAAGCCTGAGGCCCAAAAAGAGAAATAACCAGCTAAGAGGGGAAGAGCTGAGTTTCTAAAGGGACAGCTTGCCTCCAGCTCAGTGCTTCTATAATAATATGCTGACTGGCTTTCATATTTGTAAGTGGACATCAAATGGCATAACATCTAAAAATTACAATCCCTTCCCAGCTAATTTGTGTTTTGTGGAAGAGTGACATAGGGTCTCTCTCCAATGGCTCTTACCCAATTTCCAATGTTGACCAATATAAAAGGTCAATTACAACTATTAGTAAATTTCTGGATATAACATTTTTCTCCTTTTAAACACAGCCTTAGCACTGAGAAAATTATAAACAGATATGTAACTAAATCACTTATCTAATTGAAAAAATAATTATCTACTGGTTTTTTTACACTGATGGCCAATGCTACTATTAAATACTAATAAATTCTATAAACATCTAAGAGAGGGTAGCAGTGACTGTACACCTAATGACTCAGGGGGAGGAGGAGGGAAAATTGCATTAAAGTGCAACCTGTAGCTTCATGTGCTCTGCAAACAAACTCAAATGTCAACTTGTTTCAAAATTACTGCCATTATATCCTAATAGCAAAACACCCACTGAGAAATACATAGAGGAAATAATAAACAATAATAGCTCTTAGCAGTTGAATAATACATTTTATCCATGGATGTGAAGTTCTTTGGAAGCATTCACTAATTAAATTTCACCACATGCCCACAAGGTAGGTATTAGTTCTGTTTCATAGATGTGCTCATTTAGTATGAGTTAGAGCCCATGTTCCTGGGAGTATAGCACAGAAAAAATCCCACTGAAATAAAACATTTTCAGATTCACTAGGTAATGCAGTGACAACATGGAAGTACCCCAAGTGAAACCCAGGAGGCACTGAAGAATTTAATGCACACCCAAAACATCTCAATTAATACAGGGAAACTTGATAAGAAAATCTGAACCCATCAAGATGCAGAAATCAACCTCTAGTTACAAATGTGTTTAAAATATTAGAAGGCAAAAGCTTGCTGCAAGGGCTTTCATGGGTATATTTTACATATCACATATAAGTATAGATGGACTCCAAGAGAGGGAGGTTATCCAGAACCATTAAACCACGAGGTATTAGAAAAGGAAAGCTCCTAAGAATTTGCAAATGTTTCTCCCTTGTTTTATAGGATGAGGAATGTGGCTCAAATGGTGGTGCAGTTAGGCCAGTTTGGCATAGACTATGTTAAACCCTTGAGTAAGTAAATCAAAGTTTTGCTCCGTAAAAGTTCATTTTTCTTGACATAGATTTGCTCTAAATTGTTGTTGCTGTTTAGTCACTCAGCCATGTCTGACTCTTTGTGACCCCGTGGACGGCAGCACACCAGGCTTCCCTGTCCATGGGATTTTCCAGGCACGAATACTGGCGTGGTGAATTACTAGTTGGCAAACTATGACCAATAAGCTAACTTTGTCCTGAAGCCTATATTTGCATAGCTTTTACGTTTTCAAATAGTTGAAAATAATAAAGAGAATAATACATTGTGATAAGGAAAATCATATGAAGTTCAAATTTCTGAGCTCATAAATAAAGTTTTACTAGAGCACAGCCGTGCTCATCTGTTTGTTCATTGTCTGCACCAGCTTTCATGCTATGATGATAGAGTTAAGTAGTAGCAACAGAGAGCAGATAGTTCACTGAGCCTCAAATAGTCACTCTCTAGAGCTTTACAGAAAAAGTTTACTGAGAGATGTGGAAACATCCAGTACCAACAATTAAACCTAATGAAATCTTAAAACTTAATGGATTAAACAGTCCCAGATTTGTTCAGAGAAAAAAAAAAAAGATGTACCTCAGAGATATGTTATATATTTATATGTACTTTTTATAAACAAGAGATAATCAGATTTTGACTTAGATCTTAATTTTATTTACACATCCATGAGTTTATCAAACTGCTTCATTGACAATATAAAACATCTGAGAATTTTCCCTGATTTCTCAGCAGTCACCACCCTCTTCTCAAACCATACTTTTTCTATATGGTTCTTTACTGTTTAAAACATTTTCACATCCATCATTGCCATTTCCTTCTCCAATCATTCCATTAATCTCACAAAAATCTGACGAGATGTTGATGGAAAGAACTATTTTTGCTTTCCAGAGAGGGAAACTGAAGCTCAGAGCCTTCAAATGACTATCCTAAGAGCGCTGTGCCCTGAGCAAAAGATTCCTGCTCTGACCCAGAACCCAGGCACTCCTGGGAAAGCAGCATTCCACCTAAGGGCACAAGCACAGCCACAGCTCAGACGGGAAAACACCAAAGACGTAATACCTGTGAGACGTTAAAAACACAAATTTTCATTCTCCCCTATTTAGGTTTGTCTCTGAAAGGCTACTGTGGGAGGATTTTGTCTCTGTTTGGCTGGAGAGAGAGTTCAGGGGTACTTATAATTTTTTGTTTCAAATTTGTACCATGGACATGTATTACTTATCAGAGAATAAGGTTTTTGTATTTCCAAACTAATATAGGATAACCAAGTGGCAGCATGTCCTGCCAGTGAGAAATGCCTCTTTCTATTTGAGAAAAGATTTCACATGGTTCCAGTTGTCCCCAAGGAAAAGAGAATTTCCAATTAAATGTTAATCTAAGGTCAGGGCAGCACTTGCCACGAAGCCCATTTTGATGGGCCACTTACTTGTAGCTTAAAGAAAATGACAGGACATCACTGCTGTCTGTCACTACGCCAGTCCTGGCAGGCAACTGATGAGGGGCTTGAAAAAATGTCCTAATCCATCTGGAGTGCTACTCTGTTTTCTTTCCTTTTAGTTCTTTTTACCACTAAATGCTGTGATTTACAGAAAAACCAGCTATCAGTTATACTGTCTTACCAGTAGCAATTTGCCTTGCAATACATTCACAATCATTATGTGTTTCTTTTTTAAAATGTTGCATGAGAGTTTTCTGCACATAGCTGGCAATTGTGGTCATTTTTAAAAGTTAAGAATAGAGTTAAAATTATTAGGACAATTCTTTACTCTTTGAATCTTCTGAAAATGTTGGGAATTCTCAAGAACAGATAGATAATCTTGAGCTAGCTGGAATACATTTATTGATTCTGGAATGCTGGAGAATTATAAAATTATGAACATTATGATTCAATGGACTACTGCAGATCATCTAGCCCAATTGTCTTAATCAGTAAGGAAACTGCCACCAAAGATGATTTTGTTCAATGTGAGTTCAAAAGCAAAAGTTATATATACATCCAAGTTGCCTGCAATCCGGCCTCAACATACGTTTTTGATCTTATCACCCATAAGATCTGCTTCATGTAAATATACCCACTATCCTTTGGCCTGCCCCAAACAACCATCTTATGCTTTTCCCCCCTTGTTCTTTCTGTATGATAAGAAAGTTCTTCTCTCTTACTTTTCATATTCATATCCTGTCCACTCTTCAAGACTCTACTCCTCTGAATTCCTAATGCACTTTGTTGGTGGCCATTTCCAATGCCACTTACTTTTATTCATCCATACTTCTGATTTTCACTGTTTTATATGAATGATAGGATTATGAATAATTGATATTTTAAATTGTTGCCAGACCATATTTTTAAAACAGGAAAGACTGTTATACAGTAGAAGCCTTTTGGTGCCTACACGGTAATAAACAGCATCGATTAGCTCTCAGAGTGGGTTGTGATGGTTCAGGAGTTTTCTTCTTTAGGGATCCTTGGACACTTGAGTTATCTGAAGAGGAACTCAAATAACCCTAGAACTTTCAGAGTTTAAAAGAACCTAAAGGACCCACCAGGCCAAACTTCTGGTCTTACACTTAAATATGGAGGTCTGAAGAGGTAAAGTGACTTAACCGGAACTAAGACCTGGATTTCCTGGCATTTTATGCCCCTGCTTTTTCCCACTGACCGTATTGCTTCCCCCAACAACCTTTTTCAGTTGGTGATGTCTACTGCCAGAATGTTATATGGTTGGGCACTTTGCTCCTTTAAATATCACGAACAGAGAGTTTTACAAGATTCCTCAGGAAACCACAACTTCACTATATATTTTAGTCAGGACATACCTCAGAGATCATAGAGCCTTGTCTGAGTCCTCTAAGATTTTCAGACTTGGCCTTCAGCAGAGATGGGATGAAGCACAGCCCACTTCATCCAGCCCTCTCTCTAACCACAGTTGATGAAACTCTTATCATATCTTTTTCATTAGTATTTGTAGAGCTGTCTTTTTGGACTCCCTTGTAATTTTATGTTGACTCCTATTTTATTGTGGTTTAACCATGAGTCACCAAAAATAAATTTTTATTTAATCAGTGACTCAACAAATGTTGTTAGTATATGTCAGTCACTATTCTCACCCCTAGGATGGCACAGTTACTTCTACTACTGTTAACAATCATATGATCAACAATGACTGTTAATGCTAAATGCTTACTGTATTCCAGGAACTGTATGAAGCATGTTACACACATGGTCTCACTAAAAATGTTAAATGCCTCACCCAAGGTCTAAGACCACAAGTAGGGATCAGAATTTGAACCCAAGTCTATCATCTTCTGAATTCCAAGCCTTCAAGAGGGCAGATTTTGCCCTTAAAGGATGTGTATCTAGTATCAGGGAGAGATTCTAGCACAACTACTGAAGCAATGTGGTGCAAGCTATCATTTAGGCAAGTAGATGGGGGTCATTGAGCACGGAGGAAGGAACTCTAACTCTTCAGAGGGCAGTTAGCCAAATCTCTGAGGAATATAGGGCGTTTGGGCAGAATCTTCAAGAATGACTAGACATTCGTAAAGTAGACAAGAGAAAGAGGGCTTTGTGGATAGAGGGAACGCTATGGGAAATGGTGCACTGTGTTAACAAAAAGAAGCATGTTTAGGGGACTCAAGATGTCTGGCATAATTGGGATAAGTGAGAAAATGGCTCCTGCTGCTTTACAGGCTGAGCAGTGGTTGGGACCTCACCTGCAGGGACTGGATCATCAGTGAAGATTTTGAAGCAGAGTGCCATGGCCAAATTGTAGATTGAGAAAGATCGCAGTGATGTGGACTATGGATTAAATAAGGCCAGAGAGGAAGAAGTTAGGAAGATATCATAACTGCTCAACTGACAGAAAATGAGAACTTGAACTAAGACAGTGTTGATAGAAATAAAATACATACCAAAGGGATATTTATGAGACTGAATCAACTGAACCTTATGTCCAATTAGATATAAAGGGCTAAAAAAAAAAAAAAAAGGACTCTAAGGTTATGCTCAGGTTTCCAGCTTAGAAAATAAGAAGCCATTAAACTGGAAAGGTGGATCCAAAGTTGGAGAGGAAGGATCATGAGCCCCGTTTAAGAAATGCTGACTTTGGTGTATGTGGGAAACATTCAGATAGAGATGTCAAGATGGCAGCCTACACTAGAATGGAGTGTCTAATATTTTTGGCAGAGAGGTGCCAAATAGGGAATTATTAGGACACAAGTGGTCATTAAAGCCAATTGCTTGTTCAACAAATATTTATTGAGCATCTATTATTATTCCAGAAACTAGTTTAAAAGGCAAGGATATGGCAGTTACAAAACTGGACAAAAAAGGAGCCTCTCCTTCTTGGAGTAAACATTCTAATGGAAATTATGTTTTAAAGCACATAAATAAATCCATACCTACAAATTATGTTAAGTTCCACAGAGGAAAAGTATAGAGTATCATAAAAAATAACAGGGGACATGTAATCTTGACTGGGGTTGGGGAAGGGGATGGTCAGGGAAGGGTTTTCTGAGGTATGGAGCATTTAAGCTAAGACCTATAGCTTGATCCAGGGTTAGGTAAGTGAAAAACGTTGCAAGTGGGAACTGTATATGTAAAGACCTGAGACCAGAGTTGTTGTTCAGTCTCTAACGCATGTCTGACTCTTTGTGACTCCATGGACTGTAGCCCTCCAGGCTTCTCTATCCATGGGATTTCCCAAGCAAGTATACTGGAGTGGGCTGCCATTTCCTTATCCAGGGATCTTCCCAACCCAGGTATCAGACTCAAGTCTCCTGCATTGGTAGATGGACTCATTATCACTGAGCCACCAGGGAAGTCTGAGGTCAGAGTTAGTTGTACTCAAAATACAGAAAGAAGGCTGAAGACGTTACAACATAATGCATCAGCCCAGGATAGAGAAATAGGAAGAGGTGAGTTCAAGCAGACCTTACCTATTCATCAGAGAAGGTCTGTATCTGTAGTTTGAGACACTGTCAGTCAATTAATCAGTCAATCAAAGCATGTGATACAGAAAATCACCATTTAATTAGAGGGAGAAGGGACTGAAATTTTTACCAAAAAAAACCAGATTTATATAATTTCCAACACAGTATGATATCTAATAATGAGCCCCTTCCACTTAATTAAAATAAAGGAGCTGTTATTCATAGCTAATTTTTCCACCGTCCGTGTTCTCGTCTAGGAGGACAGAAGAGGGATCCATGAGGTACTTTGGTGAGACTAAAGGTCTCACTGAATGAATAAACAAAATTTGGTATATCCACACAAAAGGAACACATGAAAAGAAACGAAATGGCAATATGCACTGCAACGCAAATGAATTTAAAGACATTGTAAGTGAAACGAGCCAGGCACAAAAGGCCACATAGTGTGTGATTCCATCAGTATGAAATGTCCATAACAGAAAAATCCTTAGAGAAAAAATGTAGAATGATGGTTGCCAAGAGAAACAGAGAGTGACTGCATAATGGATGTGAGGTTTTCTTCCACGGTGATGAAAATGTTCTGGGATCCAAGAGTGGTGATGGATGCATAATGCTATGAATATACTAAAACCCGCTGAATCGCATACTTTAAGAGGGTGAACTTTATGGTATGTGAATTATATACCAATAAAGCTGTTACTAAAAAAAATCATATGGGACACCTTCCTGCCTTCTATTAGTCTCAAGAGGTAATAGGCAAAAGCATAGAGATACATATTCAGATAGCTAGTTTATATAGGATTTCACCAGAATTAATTTTTTAAAGCTGATATTACCTTTGATGAGCTGTGGTTGAATAAGTTATGTCTATATTTAAGAATGACTGGAAGTTCAGTTCCATAAGATTAATTTTTACCTGGAAAGATGATGGGAAAGCTTTCAGTAACCCATCACATAAATAAAGTGAAAAAGATAGAGTCCACGTGTCTCATAAAACATCGCTACTTACTGTCCTTGTAAAGGTACTATCAAGGAGTCTCTTCCCTTGTGCTGAATGATAAGGATGATAGATTAAAAATGAGGCAGAGATATAACACAGTGGGGCTTTAAAGAGGATCTGGATTCTATCCCATATGGCCTATTTATCAATGAACCCGAAGATGTGTTTCACACACAATTTATCCTTCCGGTACTAACCTACTAGTTTATTTCAGTCAAGAAAACTGAGAGGGATTTAAATCCATCCAACATTTTGAAAGCAGCCAAGGTAAGATTTAAATTTTAACATATTTCCAACTTAAGAAATGCAGTGACTTATCAAGTTGCTGAGTCCCCCTAATGTGAAATACTCAGGAAATACTGAGAAACAAGTGGTCTTATCAATTTTTCAGTTTTCCCTTGACAGCTAATAATGAAAGACAGTTTACCTGCAATTCATATCAACATGGGGACCATGGCTTGACACTCTTACTTTAGATATTTAGGGGAAAATAGAAACATGAATACTGGTGGAGATTACATCAAATTAGCAAGCTCCTCAGAAAACAGGATACGCATAAATGAATCAATAAATAGATTAGGTGAGCTAGCAAACCAAGTAGAGAGCTGCTCAGGAAGTGTTGGCTTAAAAATATTTACGAATAAAAACAGTATTTTATAGGTCTCAGAGTATTGTCATATCTATTATCAAAATTGATCTTCACATCTACTTTGTGAAATAAGCAGCACAGAAAGAGCCCCTTTTCACAGGAGGAGAAAATAAGGTTTACCAGGGCAAGGCCGCTTTGGCAAGACCCACACTTCTGCACAAAGTGCAATATCCAGTTGTATGCCACCTCACGTCTTCTGATCCCAAGGTCAGTGTGTTTCTAATGTGACACAGTATTCTATCACTATGTTGAGTACTATTTTTATTATCACAGAATTAAAAGATACATACCTATATCAGATAGAAACCATTATACCATGGCTTATGGTATAATGAAAGTGGTCTACAGTATAAAAACTGACTAGTGGCCTAGAAAATAATGTATTTTGAAAAATATTTGATTTTGTTAACTTTGTAATTGATTTTATTTATTTTATAAAGAAAACATATGCACTAAAACACCTACATATACATGAAATGAGTGTCTCATAGCACTACATGGTCAGATCTCAACTATCCATCCTTATAAGGACAAAGAATATCTAGAATTTTTTAAATCTCTTGCAATTTCAAATTCTCACGTCAGTGGGTGTTTCCCCTTTTGTTAGAAACAAACTATTTCTAAAAACCTACCAAACTTCCAGGTTTTACTGTTGTTGTTGTTTTCTTCTCTCGCGAGATAAGCACCTCCTGAATAAATGATAATTGCTTTGATTGAGGTCATTTACTGGTGTCTCTGCCTTCTGCTCCAAAATTTAGGAGAAATAGTTAACAAAGAGAGAAATGGCATCAGAAAGGAGCAAAAGGAAAAAATACTAGGGAAAAAATAATGCTTTCAGAAAGCAGAATAACTTATCCTGAGATAAGACTTTCAATTGAGTAACACTCCAATGTGAACTAAACTTACAGTATAGGATTAGAAGGCCGTTAGGGATTTCCTCAAAGGTGCAGTTGATTAATCTCCAAAATGGATTCTCAAGCAGATCACTGAACTCACTCTTGGAATTATTTCAAGTTATTATCTTTGGGGGACAGAACAGATGTTGAGTATGGAGAAAGGGGAATTTCAGTCTTGAGCACTCACTGCATCATACTGAAAATCAGCACCACCAGGGTGTCCAAGTTAAAGGCTTTAAGTCGCTCTCCCCAGGTGTAGTTTTCTCAGCTCTCAGATCAATACAATGATAAGTGGCTACCATCTGATTTACCTGATAGTCCCCAGTGAAAAATTCATTATTATAACAAGTGATCTCATTTACCCTTTACCCGTCAACAGAGGATTAAAGAGAGCTCCCACCTGCAGCACATCCGTGAGCCGTCTAAACAACTCACCTCCTCTCCTTTGTGCCAACCTGTTATTTATTCCATTCTTGCATTTACTATATTTCATTGGAATAATTTAAGTTCATTTTCTCAATAGTCTGTAAGTTTCTTCCAAAGGAGATCTAAATATTCAACTTTGTATCATTAGCAACTACCACAGAGAAAATGTCCCAGAAAAGCTCCTAAATGAAGCTAAAGTATTCATGACCTAAAGAATGCAATGTTATAGGTTAAAGAATAATGACTTTAAAAAAAATCTAAATAAAGTAATATGTGACCTATTACTATACATCTAATGGGACAATCCTGACTTCAAATATCCTGTCTTATCAACAAAGATTGATTGGCTAGGTAATACCCTGATTTTTGAGAAAATATGAACAACATAGAAACAAAATGTAAATAACAGGTTTCATTGGTCAACATTTAATCCTAAAACAATTAATACAATGTTAAGTTAAACTTATTTTATTCCTAACGTCTCAAGTTGCCAAGAAGACTTTGGTGATCTAAATATTAAAAAAAAATTTTTTTCAGCTAAAATCTGTACATTTCTGTCCTTTGTGGTCATAGAAACAGACATCTACCAGGAGCTCAAAGTGTAAATTCAGGGAAAATTCCATGACACACAAATAAATATCCAAATTATCAGGTCTGTAAATTGGTAGAAACCCTAGTCCCATGGCTGAGGAACATAGAACACTGAGCTTTTCAGACTAATAGATATTTGTTGCAGCCTTTGGGTGGGATTTTTGGGTGTTGTAAACTGGGTACCAAACCAGCCAGGTGAACTCGTGTAGGTTTCTTCTTACTGAACTGCAATTTCTTCTTTGTAAGATAAGGGACTTAGGAGATATTTCTGAATGCCTTTTAGCTCTCACATCCTATCAGTTATTGAACTGTTTCACATTATATAAAATGATGCGGGAGGTTGAGTGATAGTTAACTGCTGCTGCTCCTGCTGCTGCTAAGTCGCTTCAGTCATACCTGACTCTGTGCGGCCCCATGGACTGCAGCCCACCAGGCTCCCACATCCCTGGGATTCTCCAGGCTAGAATACTAGAGTGGGTTGCCATTGCCTTCTCCATGGCAAATAATAGACCCATCTTTTAATTTCCCCCTCCTTTCCCTTGCCTTTGAAGACAAAAAACGCCCAACCTCAAACCAAAATACTTTTCTTATAGGCAAATAATTTAATATGGACCAATAAAACATTGAGTCTAAAGCATTATTATTGCACAAAATGTGTTCAAACCACTGTTACTTTGGGCCATTCTGAAATATGTACATCCTTTTGTCATACACAGAGCGTTAAGCAATTAACATGATACATTCAAACAGAATTTACAGTTTGCCAAAGCACTCAAATACTGAATCTAATTTTATCCTCAAGAAATCTCTGATAGGATTCTTGGCATCAGACAGATAACGGAACTGAGGTCAGGCAACTAATAGAGGTGGAGCCAAGACTCTATTGTTAGTTTCAAATTCAGTATCATTCTGTGTTGATGTTCCCCCTCCCTCCAGTCACACTATTCATAAAGAGGACTCTGCTAAGTGAGGGAAAACTGATTAAAAGGTTTATATATTCATTCAAGAAATATTTGCCAGGTACCTACACTGTGCAAGACCCTCTGCAAGACGTCAGGGAAAACCAGACTCCTCTGAGACCCTGACTTCCTGGGCCCCTTGCACTGAAGGAGAGATTGAAATGGATAAAACTAACTATATGGCTTGGGAAGAAGTTATATGTGCCACAAAAATATATAAGCAATGAGCTATGGGAGCACAGTGTCTGAACAATCCATTCTGTTTATGAGAAGCAGAGAGAGTCTCTGGCATTTAGCTAGACCTTGAAGAGTAAATATTTCCACAAGCGGACATGGGAAGGGAAGGAATCCCAGTGTGAAAAGAACGGTATGAGTGATAGCTCAGATGGACGAGCACTCAAGGCTCAACTGGAGGCAGTTCTTCTGGCCAGTATGGGAAAGAAGAAGAGGGAATGGGTACCAGTTTTGTTCAGAGAAAGCCGGAGGAGCCTGAGGCTGCAAACTAAAACATCCTCCCTATGCTTTCATTCTCCAGGCTTTTCAAAGAGGATGCTCACTTGCTCATGGCTTCAGAATATTTTTAAAGAATGCTTCTCACTCTGTGTTGTCCACCATAGTAATACTGGCAACTTTGAGAAACGTACATTCTCAGGCCCTGCTCACAAACCAACCAAATCAAAAATTCTGGGGTAGGGTCCATAACTCTGTGTTCTAACAAATCCTATAGGTGATTCTGGTGTTTGCTCAAGTTTGAGAATCACTTCCTTAAAATATTTTTCCTGCTTATTAGCATGTGCCCATTTTACCGTTAGGCATCCATTCTAGCCCCAAGTTACCTGACTCTCCCTCAAGTCTGCAGACTAATTGTGTGTGTGTGTGTGTGTGTGTGTGTGTATAAGTCTGCTGACCAAAGGTAAAATGGACTATTTGGGAATGAACTAGAAATTTATGCTCAGGTGCAGAGTCAGTACTCTTCACCACTGTTCAAGGGGAGATTTACACATGTCTTGCTAATTTAAGTAGATGTCATCTACGGCCCTGCTCTCCCTGGAATAAATGTCCTATGAAACTACTCTTAGCCATTCTATAACATATTTCAAATGGTTCACAAACAAGAATTGTGAACTATTCCCTATGGAACACTCATGTCACATTCAAGTGTGACAATTCCAGAGGAGAAACTGGGCCCACCCATTTTTTCCCCTGTAATCTTTTGCTTTGGCTTAGAATTGTTCACAGTCTAGTTTGATAACTAATTACAAAGCTTTATGTCAACAGCGTGTAGTGATGTGTAGTAGTCACAGTTCTTATTTTCATGGAATTAGTCTATTTCTTTGGAATGCTCAAAAAATGCTCTCACTTTGCCTAGTCTCCCCCAGGAGTTCTCCTGGTCCCTACCTTAGGAGTTCCTTCCTGGAATGCTCACCCAGACTCACATTCTCTGCTCATCAACACCTATCAAATCTGGGCTCAAATACCACTATTTCTCACTCAGTTCAGTTCAGTTAGTCGCTCAGTCGTGTCCGACTCTTTGCGACCCCATGAATTGCAGCACGCCAGGCCCCCCTGTCCATCACCAACTCCCAGAGTTCACCCAAACTCAGGTCCATCAAGTCGGTGATGCCATCCAGCCATCTCATCCTCTGATATCCCCTTCTCCTCCTGCCCCCAATCCGTCCCAGCATCAGAGTCTTTTCTAATGAGTCAACTCTTCGCATGAGGTAGCCAAAGTATTGGAGTTTCAGCTTTAGCATCAGTCAACCAGATATAACCTCTTCCTAGACAATACATCTCCAAGAATTATTTCTCTCTTACAGAGCTCTGTGGCTTTCTGCGAACACAGTGTGGATCTGTATTATTAAAAATATTCTAATTAGTTCCTGTATGCCCTGTAAGAAAACCCTGATGCAAATCATTTCTAATTAAGAAAAAGACAATGCATCAAAAAATTTAAAAACCAGAATAAATAAAACTCTTTCAATATCCATTCCTCATTCTGGACTTTTTTTAATGTGACAGTGCCACCTAAACTTTATAAACATACGAATGACCTCAGGGCTTTGCCATTGCCTAAAGGGACAGAGTATGTGACTTATGAATTTTAGATTTGGAAGTAGATATGAAGGGACCTAGTGTCTTATGGAAGTCTGAAAGGCAAGTAAGAAGACTAGGAGTAAGATATAGGTAATCTAGTTGTGTTTCCTACTGCTGCTACTGCTAAGTTGCTTCAGTCGTGTCCGACTCTGTGCGACCCCAGACGGCAGCCCATCAGGCTCCACCGTCCCTGGGATTCTCCAAGCAAGAACACTGGAGTGGGTTGCCATTTCCTTCTCCAAGCCTACCAGGCTCCTCTGTCCATGGGATTTTGCAGGCAAGAGTACTGGAGTGGGGTGCCAAAGCTGTGCTTCCTAGGTTCCCCTTAATTAGTATTACTGGATAATACATTGTTACACTATCACACAGTAGAGAAAATTTTTTTTGAGATGATTACTGATAGAATATTTTTAGAGAAACAGAGTGTATTTGTTGTCTTTTGTTGCCAAGAATGGCTAAAATTTGATCTGGATCTAAATAATAAAATCAATACCAGCAACCCAATAGCATTTCAAATTTTCATATGCTTTTATATATATTTTCATTTAAGGCTCATAAGAGTTCTGTCCTATGATAGAATCGTTCCATAGGTGGGCATTCAATACATCTATGAGACAAAAACAAAACTCATTTCGAACTAGTCATTTCTGAAAATCTGACAGCAAATAATCAACCAGATTGACTGACCACATCTTTCACTTTTCAGTAGAATGTTACAGTTTTCTACTTCATTTCTTGGAACAATGATAAACAGTCCTTCCAACTCTGTACTTAAGCAAGAGGAACACATGTTAGGAATAACAACTCACTATCAATCGAATAAGCAATCTTCACTGTATAGAATATGAAACATCTTGTTGAAGTCCTATTTTAAGCATGGTATACATAACATCAAATATATACACTCCTCTCAAAAGTCTCTGTATGGCAGAGATGTCTGTCCCCGACCAATAACTATGCTCATTTCCTCCTTTTAAACACTATCTTTATACTGTTGGAAGCAGTAATACATCCAGCTGCGTATCCCAGCCATCTCCTTGTAGGCAGTATCTAAACAATTTTTTAAAAATTGTTTATTGATTTACAACTATTGTGCTAGTTCCAGGTGTACAGCAAAGTGATTCAGTAATATATATACACATATATACATACATACACACATATATGTATTCTTTTTCAGATTCTTTTTCCTGATAGGTTATTATAAAATATTGAAGATGGTTCCCTGTGCTATACACTAAGTCATTGTTGGTTATCCATTTTATATGTAGCAGTCTGTATATGTTAATCCCAAACTCCTAACTTGAAAGGGACTTACAGAAAAAGAAAATATTTTCTCCGTATTTCTAATTGAAAACTCAGATGTGATGATAGAACTGCAATAGATGGACAACTTTTGACCATGGGGTGACCTTGAGGATAGAAGCTATACAACAGGAATGGCAGAGACAATGATGAAATCATAAACCCTTCATACCAGCCTTGGGCTGCTTACCTCTTGACTTTTGTGTTAAGAGAAATTTATTCTACTTTGTTTAAGTCATTATAACTACAGCTCTTTGTTACTAGCTGTCCAATTTAATCATAACTGATGAATCTCTCCAAATATGGACAGGCTAAGGAGCCAGAAATATTTGATTATGATTGAATTTTAGAACTAAAGCCCAATTGATTAATAGATGGGCCAGTGTTCCCTACTAATGTGGGCTAAAAGAAGCAGATGATTTTTTCCTAAATGAGGTACCAGAAATGGAACTTTAACAGGAGTCTGAGTCATGCCAGAAAGAAGATGATGCTGTCTGGAACCCTGCATAATCACGCAACAAAGGTGGGGGTGGAAGGTGAAGAGGTGAGTTGAAGCAGGAGAAAGTTAGAGTGAAAGGCTAACGGAGCAAGAGGGAAAGGCAAGCTGTTCGGAGCTGGAGGGGCAGGCATCACTAGCCCCCAGACACACGGAACTAGAAAAGAAACTCATTTACTCAGGTGGTTCAGAAAAAAATATTTTCCTTCCCCTCCAATAGCTGGCATAGGACTTAAAAATTGGTACATGTTCAATAAATATATATTTATTTATTTAAAGCCATCCAGGAAATTAGGCCTTCTCTGGTGGCTCAGACAGTAAGGAATCTTCCTACAGTGTGGGACACCCAGCTTCAATCCCTGGGTTAGAAAGATCCCCTGGAGAAGAGAATGGCAACCCAGTTCAGTATTTTTGCCTGGAGAATTTCATGGACAGAGGAGCCTGGGGGGGCTACAGTCCATGGGGTTGCAAATAGTAGGATGCGACTGAGTGACTAACACTTTTACTTTTCAGGAAATCAGTGATGAAAATTCCCCTGAGAAGCCCCGTTTTCAAAAGACTGTATAGGATATACCATTTCACTCCAAATCTTCATTCTCCTTTAACTATCACTGCTGCTGCTGCTGCTGCTGCTGCTAAATCGCTTCAGTCATGTCCGACTCTGTGCGACCCCATAGACGGCAGCCCACCAGGCTCCCCTGTCCCTGGGATTCTCCAGGCAAGAATACTGGAGTGGGTTGCCATTTCCTTCTCCAATGCATGAAGGTGAAAAGTGAAAGTGAAGTAGCTCAGTCCTGTCTGACTCTGAGAGACCCCATGGACTGCAGCCTACTGGGCTCCTCCATCCACGGGATTTTCCAGTCAAGAGTACTTACTGTCACTGAATAACATCTAAATTATAAGAGGAAAAGATACACATAGTGGTAACTGTGATAAAGCAGGTACGTGTCATCAAAGTCTCATAACACAAAGGGAATGAGAATTTAAAGACTCAGTATTAATTTTTCACTACCATTTAAAACTCTACACTTGATATTTACAAATTTGTTTCTCTAGTACAATGGTTCTAAACTAAGGCGATTTTGCCTTGTAGGGACATTTGGCAATATCTTGAGTGGTTTTCAGTTGTTACAAGTGAGGTGGGGGGAGGCACTACTGGTATCTTTTGGGTAGAGGCTGGGGATGCTGCTAGCTAACCAGCCTATGATGTATGGGACAGCCCTCACCCCCCAAAAAGCTATCTTGCTCCAAATACAGTAACAGTGCCAGCTACTTCAAGGTTATGGATGGCATAATATCCCTAGAGTTGACAATCTCTTAGTTCATGTAACATTCTTCAAAGCATTCAACAAGAAAACACTGAACCATGTAGGATCATAAAAATGCGATACACAGTCTATAATTCTTGGTATTACTCAGCTTCCAATGTATTTCCTTATTCACAGAAGGCTGGAAATAAGTAATAACCACAGTGATTAAATATACATTATTTGGCAGGCACAATGAAAAAACTTTATAAAGAAATTCCATTGAATTGATGGAACACTCTTGAGGAGTAGATGCTATTAAAATCATTTTATGGAAGAGAAAGCAAAGCTATGAAAGATGAAATTCCATGCCGAGGGTCATAGAACTTATCAATATCAAAGGATCTTAGCATCACAACTCTAGGAAGCTTAATGTACACTCACGAGATGGTTGTTATTCCGGATACCTACATTCTCTAGTGAGTTAAGAGGGGTTTTCCCCCTTTAAATCTCATAAAACAATAGCCTTCTTGCACAGAATGCTTTCTGAAATGCACTGTACATTTCTACTCTGGATTAGGCACACAATTTTGGACAAAATTTAATCTTGATATGTCAAGACAATTATGAGGGATATCCACACTGCCCAGAATTGCAATGTTTGCTGGATCAACTGGCATGTACAGAGCTTCCTCTCTCTTCATTAGGTGGCCCTGATGCTTTTAGAGTTTTTCTGACTGATTTTTATCACTTTCTTGGTCTCTTTTAACTATAGCCACTGTGGGGATCACCAGGTCTATTAGACTATATGTAAAATTAGATTCCTAAAAGAATCCCCCACAATGTGTTGGGGGAACAGGGAAGGAAGATGGGGAGCAGCAAAGAGGGATGAAGAAAATGTAAACTTCAAGGTACCAACATTCTGTCTTCCAAATTCCTTTCGGCTTTATTTCCTAGTTTGCAACTGGGTTCCAGCTAGCTGAGTTTGCTGGATCTGTAAGCTTTAGACTCATGAGGTGTTACAATTCTGGACATTTTCATCATCATAATTTAGAAAATCCCACATTTGGCTGTATTATAATGGGATTTGTGCCATGCTTACACCACACTAAGCACATCTTTTAACACAAACCTTAATTTATCAATAGAAACACATTTCCTATACATATCCAAATAATGCCTTTAGTTTTTAAACATGAACTTCCATGTTTTTAAATTTAAAAAGAGATAAAAATACGAATAAAATTCTTAGAACTAATAAATATAACCATATACTATGAAGTTTCAAAGTCTGCTTTACTCTGGAGGAAACTATTTCTCCAATGAGGCCCACAACATCAGTTTTTGTTTTATTTTTGTTCCACCATTGTTCCTTTGGAGAATGGAAAGGACTCTTATCAGCACTTTACAATTGCAGGTGCAAAACGGTGCAACTCACAGAGATTCTGTGGGGTTTAACTACGCCAAAATACAATCAGACACATCAATGATTCTTGAAGATTTCAAGAAACCATTACAAATCTTGCTGTACACTTAAAACTTATCAGATCAGATCAGATCAGTCGCTCAGTCATGTCCGACTCTTTGAGACCCCATGAATCGCAGCACACCAGGCCTCCCTACCCATCACCAACTCTCAGAGTTCACTCAGACTCATGTCCATCGAGTCAGTGATGCCATCCAGCCACCTCATCCTCTGTCGTCCCCTTCTCCTCCTGCCCACAATCCCTCCCAGCATCAGAGTCTTTTCCAGTGAGTCAACTCTTCGCATGAGGTGGCCAAAGTACTGGAGTTTCAGCTTTAGCATCATTCCTTCCAAAGACATCTCAGGGCTGATCTCCTTTAGAATGGACTGGTTGGATCTCCTTGCAGTCCAAGGGACTCTCAAGAGTCTTCTCCAACACCACAGTTCAAAAGCATCAATTCTTCAGCACTCAGCCTTCTTCACAGTCCAACTCTCACATCCATACATGACCACAGGAAAAAACCATAGCCTTGACTAGACAGACCTTTGTTGGCAAAGTAATGTCTCTGCTTTTGAATATGCTATCTGGGTTGGTCATAACTTTCCTTTCAAGAAGTAAGCGTCTTTTCATTTCATGGCTGCTGTCACCATATACAACACTGCTAATCAACTATGAATATAAAATAAAAATCTTATTAACAAAGAAGAACATGACAAATCTGCTAAATAACCCATCAGTGCATCATTTTTTAAAAATCACATTTAAATAGATTTCCTGTATAGTTTTACGTCATCAGTAAGTGGTACACTGGATTTGTGCTTTGGCAAGCTGTAAGCTGGTATGAAACTGCTGGTGTTTGGGTATCCAGAATGTGGCATGTCAGAGCACTGCATTTCTTCTGCTTGCTGCTTTCAACTCAAGATGAGCTACTGTTTCGTGACAATGTTCCCTTGGGAACCTGAATGCTGCTACCAGCAGTTTTATTACATTCTGCCCTGACTTTGTGAGGCTGAGCAAGCTGTAGCCTTTGCACTAAGACCATCTTGGAGAGCACAGCAAGGCAGAGTTTGCAGCATGTTAACTAGAAAATGAAATTTCAGAGTGCATTAGCTTTACCCTAGAAAGCAGGACATTTGACTTATTTGGAAAATAAAGGGTTATCCTGAGAAGCAATAAACATTCTGCTTGTCTCTTAAATCATAGTTTTATATAACTTAGCTTTCCAAAGAAGATAATTTATTCCTCCAGTTGGAAGAGTCTGTATAAAACTACCAAGGCAGTTAAGATGATATAAAAACTTGTTGGCTACATATCAAAATAGATATACAATTAGAGATTGAAGATATAGTCATTGAAAAACTGGCTGCATATTCCCTTGAAATCTTTACAGGGCTTTGCATTTGCTCTACAGTAACCATAATGGTACATTCTAGAAAGTCAGGTGCCAGGTCCTTTGCAAAGTACTTGGGATGCAAAGATAAGTCATATTTGGATCTGTCTTCCAGAGACTGGTGGTAGAGCTGTGAGCTGCTTCTCCATGTGCTCTGAGTGGAAGACAGAACAGGACAAATCAGGTTTGAAAATCACCACAAGATTTTTAGGTTCAGCTGCTGTTGCTAGGTTTCCACTTATAGACACACATGAGCTGAAGAACAAATACCTTCTCTTCTAAAACAACTCCAAGAAATTACTGTGTTGACCTTAAACAAATAGACTGTCAGATATTTCCCTAGCAAAGTCAGAGTTTATTTGGGATCAGCAGAGAATTGCAATTTAGGACCTGCAACCGTGGTGACTCCTGTGCAAGCTCTGCCACAGCAAGTGAAGGAGAAGCTTTTACAGGAAGGAAAAGGAAGGTGGGAGGGCCAGAGTAAACAAACGGTCCATGGCTTTCCATTGACTAAGTCCCCGCCAGGAAAAAAGAGGAGTCTTTCTTCTTCCTTTTGGGCTCTGCTATCTTAGCAGGGCATGAGAGCAACTCTCTTCGTCTCCCAACCTTATTTAATTGAAATTTATGATTATTAATTTTTTACAATAGCTACTGAAGATAAGCCTGTGGTGATACCATTAGTGTGACATCTTAAAGAATGAAGTGTTGATACATCTTGAATTGAAGTGTTAGTCACTCAGTTGTTTCTGACTCTTTGCAACCCCATAGACTGGGGCTCGCCAGGCTCTTCTGTCCATGGAGTTCTCCAGGCAAGAGTACTAGAGCGGGTTGCCATTTCCTACTCCAGGGGATCTTCCTGACCCAGGGATCAAACTCAGGTCTCCTGCATTGCAGGCAGACTCTTTACCATCTAAGCAACCAGGGAAGCTCATGATACATCTTGCTGCTAATGCTGCTGCTAAGTCGCTTCAGTCGTGTCCAACTCTGTGCGACCCCATAGGCGGTAGCCCACCAGGCTCCACCGTCCCTGGGATTCTCCAGGCAAGAACACTGGAGTGGGTTGCCATTTCCTTCTCCAATGCATGAAAGGGAAAAGTGAAAGTGAAGTCACTCAGTCGTGTCTAACTCTCAGTGATCCCATGGACTGCAGCCTACCAGGCTCCTCCGTCCATGGAATTTTCCAGGCAAAAGTACGGGAGTGGGGTGCCATTGCCTTCTCCACATGATACATCTTATGGCACCTCATTTTTTTTTCTCTCCACATTCCATTAAAATACATAAAAAACAAAAACTGTGACTTCACATCACTATAGCAGTTGAAACTAACAGCTTAGCAACAATCTTTCAGCATCTGGGAGAAATCCATACTCATCTGTATAGGACAAGCATGTGACCTCATCCCCAGGTCAGGTGTCCACAGTGTCAGACAAAGCAGCACAAGACATCATTGTTTCTCACTGTGTGCCTCTCTGTGCATCACAAAGAGTGTGCATCACTGCACACTCATCTCTATCTCAGAGATGTAGAAATGAGAAATCTGACACCCACCTCCCCATTCACATAGCAAGGAAACAGTTTGCTATACTATCCAAAATGATTTTGGGTCTCTTCTGACATTCATCAGCATCGATAGTTTCTCTAAAATGAAAGTTTAAAGACTGTAATGCCCAGTGGTGCAGAAAGGCCAACTAAGAAAAGAACAGAAAGTTGTCAGTAGGTACTGGGGGAAGACTGGAAAATCTTGACAGCTGTATACTCTTCCTCAAAAATAAAGACTGAAAAGTGGAAAATAAAACAAAAAAACCTTTTCACAGAAAAGGACCAGGCTATGATGGTTAATTTTATTTGTCAACTTTGGGGGACCAATGGATGCCCGGATGGTTGGTAAAACCTTATTTCTGGATGTGACTGTGAGGGTACTTCTGAAAGAGGTTAGCATTTGCGCCCATCAACTAAGCAATTCAGATGGGCCTCATCCAGTCTCTAGAGGGCCTAAATTGAGCAACAAGGTGAAAGAAAAGCACATTTGATATTTCTCTGAGCTGAGACCCTCCATCTTCTTCTGCCCTCAGATGTTGGGTATTGGCATTTCTGGGTCTCAGGTCTTAGACTCAGATCTAGTCAAACCACCAGCATTCCTGGTTCTCTAGCTTAGAAACAGCAGCAATTATCCAGGTTCCTTTGGGAACCTATGGGCCTCCATAATCACGTGAGCCAAAAAATATCCTATTGGTTTCATTTTTCTGGAGAATCCTAATATACAGGCATTGGAAGCAGAAGATACCTTCTTATTTGAGCAGAGCCCTACCAAGTGATCGTCTAAAAATTAGTGAAAGTCTCTGCACATCAAATAAGCCACCAGCTTAATGCCTGAGAGATGGAATGTATTACATTCGCATGGAAATCATTGATGAATAAGGGAAAACACAGAAGTCTAGCTTTTGGAAGACTCCATGCTCAGATCCATGATCAAGGAAGATTTGGAAGGGACAGCACAAGTGGGACCCAGGCTATAATATGTGAATGAGCGAAAATTGCTCTGAAGGTGTCAAAAGCCATTTTAAAAAATATTTAACATTTGAAAGATACAAGAAAACTTGGGAAACATCTGTGTTCTTTCAAGTAAATAAATGAAATAGTAGACTTGTTAGGGTAAGAGGTGAATGATGATACTAAAGAAGAATTTATATTCAGTCTGAAATTATTAGGGAACCTAGCCAAGAATAGCAAGGTATCAAGAGTCAAATTAATTCCACTTTGAGAAAAGAACAAACTTGGTAGTGCAAAAACAATTGTCATTGATATAAAGAATTTCCCTCCCAAATCAGAAACTGAAAATTTTTGAAAGGCAAGATCATGTATACAACAAAAACTATAGATTGATTTGTATCAGGAATTTTTATCCCCAAGGAATAAGTCTTACCTAATGGAATAGAAGTAACAAGCAAGAAATAAAGGAAATAATTACTGAGTAGAAGACCAGAGTCTGAGATTACCATGTTCCAGACAAAATACAATCAATATGCCAAAGAAAATAGTGAAAATAATGGCATTTTGAAGGTGAGCCTTCTGCTACCCAAAATCAACGAGAGCCAGCCCTGATGATTCCTTGGGTTCTCTGCCTTCGGGCCAGAAGGATCCTGCTCAATCATAGCTTTACCACTTACAGGCCATATAAATGCTGGTGAGTTACTTAGCATCAAGCTTGCCATAACAATGCTACTTCAAGAAGTTTTCTCCCCTCAACACATCCCCTTCCCTAGAGAAAATTTCCTTTCACTGATCTCCTCCTGCATCTGCCTCAGTCTGAGTGGACTTTCTCATTTCTCACTCTGTATCCCATAGCCTTTATTCAGCAGGGTGAATACAATAGGAAGGGCAGAAGGGAAGGAAAGGAAAGATCAGAGAAAGAGGGATGCAGCCTAAGTTCATCCTCCCTGGAGTAACAGCAACTGATTTCAAAAGAGAACCATGACTAACTTTTAATAAAATATCCCCAAAGACATGTGACCTTCATCCTCTGGAGGGCGAGATCCTAGTCTTGCTAGAAAGGCAGGTTTGCCTAAGCAGGCTAAGCATTCCCTTCATTAGCTTATTTCTGTCATTCATTTTTATTACAAATTCATTTTCATAAATCTGAATCACTGCAAAATCCAAATGAATAGCTTCCAATAATTTTAATAAGTACATTAGCCACCACATTAATTAACACTCTAAGATGGTCTTTCCCATAGGTGTACCTGAAAGCAACCTAGGTTAGAGTAAGTCTCCAGCATATTCCTTTTCCATGAGACAAGCTGACATTCTACAGGCTTTCACCTTCTAGAGCAGGCTGACCTGCATCCTCCACAAAGAGGAGCACTGGGTGTGCTCAGATTCTCTTAAAGAGAGCCCAGTCTCTCTTGAATTTGTGCAGGTCCCAATGCCTAAAACTGGGACTTCTACAAATAATGCAAACTCGAAGCAGCTGATTCCCCCTGATTACTGAGTATCATTTTCATTATAGACTAGAATCAAACCTTTACAGTAAATCTTTCTCTACCAACATTTTCCCCTTCCCCATTTCAAAGTCCTATCTTCTCCCTGTAATTAAACCACAATTATAGTTTTTAATTAAATAATGACCTCAACAAATGTACTTATCTGTTTTATGTCCAAAGATGCAAGACAGTATGGTACTGGCACAAAGACAGAAATATAGATCAATGGAATAAAATAGAAAGCCCAGAGATAAATCCACGCACATATGGACACCTTATCTTTGACAAAGGAGGCAAGAATATACAATGGATTAAAGACAATCTCTTTAACAAGTGGTGCTGGGAAATCTGGTCAACCACTTGTAAAAGAATGAAACTAGACCACTTTCTAACACCATACACAAAAATAAACTCAAAATGGATTAAAGATCTAAATGTAAGACCAGAAACTATAAAACTCCTAGAGGAGAACATAGGCAAAACACTCTCTGACATACATCACAGCAGGATCCTCTATGACCCACATCCCAGAATATTGGAAATAAAATCAAAAATAAACAAATGGGACCTAATTAACCTTAAAAGCTTCTGCACATCAAAGGAAACTATTAGCAAGGTGAAAAGACAGCCTTCAGAATGGGAGAAAATAATAGCAAATGAAGCAACTGACAAACAACTAATCTCAAAAATATACAAGCAACTCCTACAGCTCAACTCCAGAAAAATAAATGACCCAATCAGAAAATGGGCCAAAGAACTAAATAGACATTTCTCCAAAGAAGACATACAGATGGCTAACAAACACATGAAAAGATGCTCAACATCACTCATTATCAGAGAAATGCAAATCAAAACCACTATGAGGTACCATTTCACACCAGTCAGAATGGCTGCGATCCAAAAGTCTACAAATAATAAATGCTGGAGAGGGTGTGGAGAAAAGGGAACCCTCTTACACTGTTGGTGGGAATGCAAACTAGTACAGCCACTATGGAGAACAGTGTGGAGATTCCTTAAAAAACTGGAAATAGAACTGCCTTATGATCCAGCAATCCCACTGCTGGGCATACACACTGAGGAAACCAGAAGGGAAAGAGACACGTGTACCCCAGTGTTCATCGCAGCACTGTTTATAACAGCCAGGACATGGAAGCAACCTAGATGCTCATCAACAGATGAATGGATAAGAAAGCTGTGGTACATATACACAATGGAGTATTACTCAGCCATTAAAAAGAATACATTTGAATCAGTTCTAATGAGGTGGATGGAACTGGAGCCTATTATACAGAGTGAAGTAAGCCAGAAGGAAAAACATCAATACAGTATACTAACGCATATATATGGAATTTAGAAAGATGGTAACAATAACCCGGTGTACGAGACAGCAAAAGAGACACTGATGTATAGAACAGTCTTATGGACTCTGTGGGAGAGGGAGAGGGTGGGAAGATTTGGGAGAATGACATTGAAACATGTAAAATATCATGTAAGAAATGAGTTGCCAGTCCAGGTTCAATGCACGATACTGGATGCTTGGGGCTAGTGCACTGGGATGACCCAGAGGGATGGTATGGGGAGGGAGGAGGAAGGAGGGTTCAGGATGGGGAACACATGTATACCTGTGGTGGATTCATTTTGATGTTTGGCAAAACTAATAAAATTATGTAAAGTTTAAAAATAAAAAAAAAGATGCTTGGGAGACCTGCTTCTTAGGAAACCTAACTTCTAAATTCCAGATTCTTCTAACTCTGTGTGACCCCATCCAGGATAGCCCGCCAGGCTCCTCTGTCCATGAAATTCTCCAGGCAAGAATACTGAAGTGGGTTGTCATGTCCTTCTCCAGGGGATCTTCCTGATCCAGGTATTGAACTGGGTCTCCTGCACTATAGGCAGATTACCATCTGAGCCATCAGGGAAGTCCTAACTAAATTAGTGGCCACACCTTTCTTTTTCAGGTCTTAAGGTAACAAAGTCGGTTGATAAAGGAGACCAGGGCAGAGTTCTGGTTTTCATGCTGTGCTCTTTTCAGTCATGCCACCAAACTCAGCAAGAAATAACACACCAGCATGCCTTGGAAAAGCTGGGTACAGAGGAAGTATCAATCAAGTAAGGTAATTTGTGTGGCTATTCTTTGTAAATTCATAGTTAACCACATAGTTATTTGTGGTGGGAGTGAGGAAAGGGTCTGCAAAATGAAAAGAAAATTGGATTTAAAATTGGAAGAGTTGAGCATAATTGAAGTTCCGGGAATGTCAGTTTTCCTAAATGCAGTAATGATATAAAAGTACTCTTGCAAAAGAGTTGTTCTGAAGGTCAAATGAAATGTAATACTTCAGCCAAAGCACCTACCACAGAGTGTAGTATACAGTAGACTCTCAATAGATGAGGTCCACGGCTGGTAGGTAGCTAGTCCTCTGGTTTTCCACACCCCACACAACTAGCCTCCTTTGGGGTCTATGAAGCCTTAGGTGGTCAAGTCCCCTCAGCCAAATACACTGGTCCAATCCCATTTGCCCCTTCCTGGTCATTTCCTTGGGGGTGGGTAGCCTTTCAGCAATTTATAGCTTTCCTGATTTAATGGGTTTTCATGGCACCCCACTCCAGTACTCTTGCCTGGAAAATCCCATGGATGGAGGAGCCTGATAGGCTGCAGTCTATGGGGTCGCTGAGAGTCATACATGACAGAGCGACTTCACTTTCACTTTTCCCTTTCATGCATTGGAGAAGGAAATGGCAACCCACTCCAGTGTTCTTGCCTGGAGAATCCCAGGGATGGGGGAGCCTGGTGGGCTGCTGTCTATGGGGGACATGACTGACGCGACTTAGCAGCAGCAGCATGTCAGAGAAGTCACTTAGAAACTAAATTATTATTGTGAAGCATAAAGAAACATGTTTAAACTGTCAGAATATTAAACAAGTTCTGAGGATAAGGTGACGACAGAGGATGAGATGGCTGGATGGCATCACCGACTCGATGGACATGAGTCTCAGTGAACTCCGGGAGTTGGTGATGGACAGGGAGGCCTGGCGTGCTGCAATTCATGGGGTCCCAAAGAGTCGGACACGACTGAGCGACTGATCTGATCTGATTTGATCTGACTCCTATTCAGCATCATTTTCCTTCTCAGAATGGTTTTCTTCCAGCTGAAATCAATAAATATTTTTGGCAGAAGCGATGCTAAAGAAAATAAAATCTTCCAGCATGTTTCCAAGGATTTCACTTTTGCCTATACATGTAGATACTACAATAATCATAACAATATCCATTTGTTCTGTGCTTTGCAATTAACCTAGTGTTTTCGCTTGCTTTATATAACCCTGTTAAGTAAATTGGCAGGCAATAATTCTCTCATGTTATACAGGAGGCTCCTGAGGGTCAAAGAAGCCAAATGAATTGCTCTAATTCATGCTCTAAGGAGTGAATGAGCAGATCCAGGCTCTACTGACCTGGACACTGACCTGCTCTCCAACACACTACCTGCCTCAGCTTTTCTTAAGGTGTATGGTAAAGGAAGTGGATGGAATTTGAAGTTAACCAATTCCTCCTCACTGTAGCATACTTAAACATTTCATTTTTGCCAACCAAATAAACCCATCATGAGATATTTTAAAAGACATCTTTATAATAAGATGAAGAGATCTTATAACCCAATGAAACTGTCCCTGTTTGAATTAGACAAATATAGCAACTGAGCAGCATTGTGAGCACTTCCTGTTTTAAGTAAGCCAGGTACTTGCCAGGTGTTTAAAACCACTCCCCATAGATTGAAGGACCACATAGATTCTAAATTAGATCACAGCACTAACATTACCACCAGCATTAGTTCCTTAATTTATACAAAAAGATGTTTAAAATTACCAAAAAGCCAACTCCACATCAATTTGATTGTCCATTATTATTTCTTCTGCAGGGAATATGGAATCCAGTACAAATCTAAGTGATGTCTGCTTTCTAAATTTTCAGTAACATTTGGTTTTTCTATAGCTGAGTAATACCTGCTAGTATAAAAGAACTAGAATACAAAGAAAAGCATAAAGAAGCAAACCAAATTATCCAGAAAATTCACCCAGAATTCAGTGAGATTTCTAATACATTAGTCCTGAAAATCCAGGAAATCAGGACCATAGTTGATTTAAAGGTAATCATAATTATGATTTTTGCATTAAAAAGCTTGAGCTTTTCACTGAAATCCAGCCAGTTTCAAAATATTTCCTAAATGTATGTTAGAACTAAGATGGTAGGGAAGAGTGAAAGAATGAATTAAAAACAATGCCTTTTTATAGGATTTTGAAAGTGACTAAGTTTGAAAAAAAGTCATTGATTAAAGTCATGGTTCCTGGAACAATCATGGGAACAGGTAAGGAAATGAACACTGAGCCAGAGATAAGCCAAAACCAAGAGAACAGGTTGCTATGCTATCACTAGGATGATAAATCTAAAATCAATAAATGTGTGCAGTTTGTCTAAAGTCTCAAATAGGTGGGACCAGCACCTTAAACATCATTTCTGGTTCATGTACTCAGTTCAATTAATTATGGATGAAGGACTTTCACAAAGAAAATGTAATCAGTAATGGTGAAATTGAATTGAAAACCAAAGGACCTGTTTCTTTGTTTTCAGCTGAGTTCATACATCATTTAATACCACTAAGAAATAATCTTCAACAAAACCAATACAAGCTAGTTGTGAAATGAAAGATAAAGAGATTGTTAGAAATAGGGCTTTCCAGCTGGTGCAATGGTAAAGAATCCTCCTGCCAAGCAGGAGACACAAGAGATGCGAGTTAGATCCCTGTGTCCGGACAATTGCCTGGAGTGGGAAATGGCAACTCACTCCAGTATTCTTGCCTGGAAAATTCCATGGACAGAGGATCCTGATGGGCTACACCTATATCTGTCAGTTTGACAATAAAATAAATATGAAGGAAAAGGGGTGCTGTGTCATTTTATAATACCTTCCTATTCTGTAATCAATCAAGGATGCTATCTTGAGTTTTATAAATCTTTTCTACTCAGTTTCATTCAGATTTGCTTAAGAATTTGTTTTCACCCTCTGAACTTACTCTAGAAAGCAACAAAGAGTTTATCATTTTTGCTATCATTTCCAAATTCACCAGAAATATAGATGTGTGCTCATTTGTAGTCAGAATATTTCAAGAAGAATTTACAAGCTTTCTTCCCAGAAATTGCATAAGTCATTTCTCCAGATGCAAGTTGAAACACAAATACAAGTGTTATGACTACTCTTCTGGCACTCCAAAAATATACCACAAGCAAGTGCTTTTATGAAACATGGTACTCACTCATTTTTCATAGAACAGGGTCTATAGTTTAACTTTTACAGTAGGATTGTAATTGTGAGTAAGAAGATAAACTAGACAGCTGAAAGCTCTCTTGGAGCTCTTGAAGCTTGTTTAACCTGAAAACTTTGAAAAAGGGAAAAAGCCTGTTGAAGCTGCGTGTTGAGTGCAAGCCTCCTAATGGCCTGGCGTGTAATAACCTGTAGAAGAACTCACAATAAATTGTTTTTCTGCCTCACTGATTCTGTAATATAGCCTAGTAATCAAACAATAATTATTTAGAGCATGCTAAGAATATGATTGATATTGCTTTAGTAGATGAGAGATGAAAAGACTATGATAAACTAGATAGAAAATATGATATTCTGACCAAACACAAGTTTATTATGTGGCTAGGGGAAGCAAAAAAAAATTATGTGATTCAATGATATTACTCACCACGTTATATAATATTCATTCATCAATTATACATTGAGCAAGTACCGTCTATGTGTCATGCACTGTGCTAAGTGCTGGAGTTCAAACAGTATTCGAGGATTTCCCGAACTCGTGGTGGAGACAAGCATGTAAACAATTGTAGTAAATGCTTTAACAAAGGAAGTATAACAGCCTAGAAGAAAGAAATGTTTTCTGTAAAGGTCACCGAGAACTTCACAGCAGAGGGCTCACCCGAGCAGTGTTTTAAAGGATGAGTAGCACTTCAGTGTGCAAAGAGATGGGGAGAAAGTGTCCCTGATAGAAGAAATAGCACAGAAAAAGACACAGGTAAATAAAAGAGCACAGTGCATATGCGGAATTGCAAGTGCGGCAAATGGAGGAGAGGGGTAGAATAGGAAGCTCAAAAGGGAAGTGGTGGTGGTGGTTTAGTTGCTAAGTTGTGCCTGACTCTTGCAGCCCCATGGACTGTAGCCTGCCAGGCTCCTCTGTCCATAGGATTCTCCAGACAAGAATACTGGAGTGGGTTGCCATTTCCTTCTCCACAAAAGGGAAGTAGGAGTAAGATATTGACACATATCTGACACCCCACATTATGTTGTTAGGGCTTTATCCTGAAGGCTCTAAAAGCCAATGGAAATCTGGAAGAAAGACTTTATCAGACATGTACAATGAAAAGATAAAAATCATCAGTTTCATTTCTGAAAAAGGTAATCTAGGGATATAATAATGGATACATGTAAATATTTAGTTATAAAAATGTTTATCATTGTGATATCTGTAATAAGAAGAAACTAGAAACAACCTAAATGTCCCAAAATGGATAACTGCTTTAATAAGTGTTGGTAGATTCCTATATAATTAATAAATGTATCAAGACAGCAAGTTAAGTACATACCAAAAATTCCCTCTTCCACTCTGAAATTAGAAGTAACTGATAAAATAACAAAAAGAAATGAGAACATAAATTATGTATAATTGAAACAGAATACTGTTAAAGAACAATGGGAAAAACCTGCATGGCAGAAATAAAGAGGCAACCCACAGTGGTAAATAGGGACAAAGCACTATTTTAAGGCCATTGAGAACAGATACAGATACACTGGATCAGGATTCTTAATGGGAACATGCAATGGGGAATAAATACGACTACTGCATGGTAGGAGGGCAGAGATGGGCACTTCAAATTAATCCAGAATCTGGAACTGTACTGCCCACTCACAAAAAGATAATGGCAAAAGTTTTCTCATTTTCCTAGGGCCACTCTACATAAAGAGGCAGAAATACCCTGCAAAAGTGGGATACAGGTCTATGTAACATAAGGATGCAAAACTTGGAATTTACTATCCCCAAAGGGGAAACTCAAACTGAATTTCTATCATAAAACCTGATTTGGAACTGTGCATTTTGTAGAACCCAGATCCAAATGCAAAACTCCCCTATGGAAGTAGAGAGAAACTCCCCAAATTGGGGAGAAATTCCCAGAAAGAAGAAAATATTTCAAGTAAGAATTTTAAGACACATGATGAAGCCCAGCAATTATGGTATAAAATAATCTGACCCAACAAGCAGGATATTTCATACCAATAAAATAGAAAAAATCGTTGAATCTGATTAAGAGTTTTTAAACATAGTATTAAGATCTTCGAGATGAAAATCATGATATAAAACCGACATTATAAAATAAGAACAGGCAGTTTGGAAACAAGAATAGGCAAATAAGATAAAAAGATGAAATCTTTAAAATGAAATAAAAATCTCAGTAGATAAGCTTAAACAGTATACAAGTTACAGTAAAATTTAGCATTGGTGAAATGGAAGTTAGAATTACTATAATAGAAAATACAAAACAGATGAACATCCTCTATTATGCATAATAGATGGAAGCTTCCCTAGTGATTCAGATGTTAAAGAATCCGCCTGCAATGCATGAGACCCGGGTTCAATCCATGGGTTGGGAAGATCCCCTGAAGAAGGGAACGGCAATCCACTCCAGTATTCCTGCCTGGAGAATCCCATGGACAGAGAAGCCTGGCAGGCTAAACTCTGTGGGGTCGCAAAGAGGTGGACACGACTGAGCATCTAATACACATGTACAATAGGTATTGCCAAAACTGATAGAATAGAAGCAATGTTGCAATCACTGAGAATTTTCCAGATTGAACACCGGCATAAGTCTGATTGACAGATTTCTGTAACTCTTAAAATATGGTCTAGAGAATCCCAGAGGCCTGTGGAATCTTTTCAGGGTGTCTACAAAATCAAAACTATTTCTGCAATAACATTAAAGTGTTATTTGCCATTTTTATTATCAATCTCTTATGATAATATGTTTTCTAGAGGCGCATGACATGTGATGACACTGCATAATGAACTATGTCGACATCCGGAAGATCTGCATAACCCAGTGAACCAATATTTTCCAGATGATCAATGTGGCCATTAAGTAACTTGAAACATAATGCACTGGGGCAAGAGATCCATTCAAAGAAGACAGACCAACGTACAAGAGTTTAAAAAAATAACATTTTGAGTTCTGGTACAGTATCAGAAAAGAATATCCACAATTACTTGAAAGAACTAGTGAAATATACCTCCATTTCCAACTATACATCTGTATGAGGCTGTATTTTCTAAATATATCTTAACCAAAAGTATTTGCCACAGATTGAATGCAGAAGCAGATATGAGAACCCAGCTGTCATCCATTAAGCCAGACATTAAGAGATTTGCAAGAACATAAAACAATGCTGTTTTTCACACTAATATTTTTTGAAAAACATAGTTATTTTACGAAAAATAAATTGCTTAAACTAACTTAGAATCATATACTTATATTCGTTCAGTTCAGTCGCTCAGTCATGTCCAACTCTTTGCAACCCCATGAACTGCAGCATGCCAGGCCTCCTTATTTTAATGAATTATTTACTATTTTCAAATTTCTGTTTTAATTTCTAATAAGGTAAATTTCAATAGATAACTCAAACAAAAGTTCACTGGAATCCTCATAATTTTGAAATGTGTTGCTCTCCTGAGCCTAAAAATTTTGAGAAATGGTGGCATATGGATCCTGTCTGACTCGAGACTCTGTGCTGCAGTCCATGGGGTTGCAAAGAGTCAGACCTGACTTAGCGACTGAACAACATGCTGACATAATGGCAAGGTCATGATATGATGCATAAAATGTTAAATAGTATATAGTGTATGATCGATCCCATTTTTAAATATACATATATAATTTGTATGCATGATAAAAATGCTTCAGTGGTTATTTGAAACTTACTACACATTAGGTAATTTCCCCCTCTATTCTTTATGTGCATTTGAATTTTCTGTAATACATGTATTTAATAAACATTATTTAACAAATGTTATCTTGGCACTGGGCTAATAGCTGTGACTAGAAAAGACATGGGCCCTCCTCACCTGAACCTCACAGTCAAGCAAGGAGTTAAGAACAAATCGAATATATACAGTACTTAATATCAGATTATAAATCTTGATTAGTTAAAGAATAACTGCAGAGAGAGGATAGAGGACATAATTTAGTTTGAGAATAAGAGAAGACAGATAGACACATTATAGCTCTCATGCTGATTGAGTGTGAAAAAGCTGATTGAATAAGCATGAAAACAAGACAGAAGGCAAACACATCAAACATGCAAACCAGCAGAAATGAACAGAATTCCAGCAAGTGTCCCAAGTGCTAAACAGATGCGGATGCCCTTAGAGATGGATGGGGTTGGGCATTTAAAGGAGGTGACTTGAGACCTTTTTTCTGGAAAGTACCAGAACAAGTTATCTCAGCTAAATGTACAAGGTTTATGGAGGGACTGAATTCAGAGTAAAACACCTATTGGAAAAGCAGAAATCCACAGTATGGGTTTCAACATTGAATAGCAATCATATCTTCATTTGCTATGGAAGGTAGGTAGGTTTGTATAGATTCATTGAATAATATTCACTAACAACAATGCTTTAGAAGTCATAGAATTAAATTTTCAGTTTTTTATACTGGCAATTTTCATCCTCTCCTCTTGTTTTTTGGTTTGTTATTTTTTTAACAAACTGAGCTAAAACTCCAATACTTTGGCCACCTGATGCAAAGAACCGACTCATTAGAAAAGACCCTGATGCTGGGAAAGATTGAGGGCAGGAGGAGAAGGGGACAACAGAGGATGAGATGGTTGGATGGCATCACCGACTCAATGGACTTGAGTTTGAGTAAACTCCGGGAGTTGGTGATGGACAGGGAGACCTGACGTGCTGCAGTCCATGGGGTCGCAAAGAGTCAGACACGACTGAGTGACTGAACTGAACTGAGATGATCCAAAATAACCTAAACTGAGCAAAAAGCATGACCATACCTAGGTCTTTCTTCATTTTATGTCTGCTAAAGAAGCTTAATGAACAATGTAAATGACAAGCACACATGACTGGTTTACCAATCTAATCTACTAGCTGCCACTTTCTGCAGTTCTATGAAGGTTAACTTAAACCAACAGCAACTGTCAAGAGGTTCAGCATAGTCTGCTGAAATGAAGAATGATCTAGGACATGATGTAACAGAAAGGATAAAACATTGGGATACATCTACAGGCAGATCACCCTTTCTAAAAATACTACAAGTACAGTAAATGGTCTTGTATTCCTGGGCAGAGCTTTATTGATTGTGCAGTTCTCTGACTCACAACTGCTAAAGCATGACATTAATGTATATTGAATTTCCTACCTTCAAGGAGTCTGCAGTCTAGAGCACGGTTATTTTTACAAGTGCTCATGGAGATATATAGAACCCAGGTCTCCCATATTATGGGCAGATTCTTTACCTCTGAGCCAACAGGGAAGTCCATACAAAGCACTGCTGCTGCTGCTGCTAAGTCGCTTCAGTCGTGTCTGACTCTGTGCGACCCCATAGACGGCAGCCCACCAGGCTCCCCTGTCCTTGCGATTCTCCAGGCAAGAATACTGGAGTGGGTTGCCATTTCCTTCTCCAATATACAAAGCACAATAGGAGCCAAAATGATAGTTTAGTTCAGTTCTCCATGAGGCATCACAGAGGTGACTGAGTTCTGAAGATGTGTAGAAGTTTGCCAAGTAGAGAGAGGATGAGTAAAATGAGAGGACAACCTGGGCTGAGCAGTGTCAAATACATGATATTTGGAGAAGACTCTTGAGAGTCCCTTGGACTGCAAGGAGATCCAACCAGTCCATCCTAAAGGAGATCAGTCCTAGGTGTTCATTGGAAGGACTGATGTTGAAGCTGAAATTCCAATACTTTGGCCACCTCATGCGAAGAGCTGACTCATTGGAAAAGACCCTTATGCTGGGAGGGATTGGGGGCAGGAGGAGAAGGGGACGACAGAGGATGAGATGGCTGGATGGCATCACCAACTCGATGGACGTGAGTCTGAGTGAACTCTGGGAGTTGGTGATGGACAGGGAGGCCTGGCGTGCTGTGATCCATGGGGTCGCAAAGAGTCGGACAGGACTGAGCGACTGAACTGAGCTGATAGCTGACTAACAATGTCATGACAGTTTCAGGTAAACAGCTGGATACATGTATAGAAATCAATTTTTAAAGACAAAAAGTTCATGAGACTTTTGATGGAAATTCCATGGATTAGTTATGTTCTCTAACTACCAGTTTCCTAAGAGGTCAAAATACCCAATAAACAGTAGAAAAGCATCAGATGAATAGGTGGGAATAACCATCATTACTAACCAGCTGTGTGACTTTGGGCCAGGTGGGTGATTTTAACACTTTCCCTCCTGTAAAATGGACATGCAGTGCCCTCCTTGCTACCTCACACATTTTCCATAAAGATCACAGGAGGTAATGAATGGGAAAGCTTATATGGACTGGAAACAGTCCTCTGGTGAGGTGAGAAGCTGAAGCCTATTGTGAAATGGAGGCATACCACAAAGCATCCTGCCCACAAAAAAGAAAATTTGGAGATCATATAAGAAAACTAAAGCTGACCAAGCCCATACCCAGTGCTAAAATCATGTAATCTTAAGTTAATTTTAAAGGACTAAATAGCTTTTCATTATAAAACTGACTAAAATGAAACTATCACTCCTTAGGTTACCATACCAAGGAGCTCATATAGACAAATTCCTTTATCTCATCAGTGAAGAAACTTGAGACCCAGGGAAAGAGTTTGGCTTACTCAAGGTTATAGCAAGTTAATGGTTAAGGCAGAACTAGAACTGTTCTTTCTTGACTTCCAGTAAATTGCCTGAGTGATAAAGATGGGAAATAATGTGGAAGTTCTCTGTGTTCCATAGAGTTCTAGAGTTGTAAGAAGTGCCCAGGATGGGCTGGGAGATAACAAAAAGAAACCAACCTCTCCAGCACATACCTCCCTGTCCACCTATTTTGAGGACTGTTCTGGATCTTTTAACAAAAGCTTTGAAAAATAAGGTTCTCCTGCTGCTGAAAAATAAAATTAAAATTAAAATCACTACAGTGTCAGAATTTTTTTTTTAATTTTGTGTGAGTGAACTTGAAAATTCCCAGTGAGTGAACACATATTAAAATCATTACTCTACATGGATACCCATCCATTCATCTCTATTTACCTCAAATTCCCGCATACATATTGCCAAAGCAGTTTGGAAAGATGCATAGAGTTTTTATCCATGACTAATCATCACATTTGACCACCGCAAGCACAAGAGGACAGATTAGTGAGAAGACTCTGTTATTTACCAAACTATTGAAGTGATAACACAAACACCAGGATTTGTTTCTGTTTAAAAGTAACAGAGCATGGGAGGGGAAATCTGTGTGGGCTTCTTTTTGCCTCCTTTATTAATCAATTCACTTATATTTCCATAAATGTTTCTGAGCTTCCCTGCCGCCAAGTTGCTGCCAAGGAATCTATCAGTGCCATAGAAATATGCAGCCCAGGTACAATGATGAAGTTTAGAACCATTGGCACTAAAAAGAGTTGGAAGTATTCCATAAGAAGTAAAGATCTGGCCCTGACCCATTGAATTCCATAATCTTCTTTCCCCTGCTCCACTCAATTTCAGTGCCCATTTCAAGAGCTATTACTATGTGTCAGATTCTGCTCCAGGCATACTGGGAGATAGAGAGGAAAAAAAGTGGGGAGATAGGCTATAGCACAATGTAAAAGGCAGTAAGAGATCTGCATGCATATGAGAGATGCAGTTGCTTGGCTTCAGGGGAATAACCACTTCAAGTTGAGGACTCTGGCTAGGAGAAGGGGATGTCTGAAACCAGGCCTTGGTAGAAATTGAGAATTAGAAGGGTAGTTTTGTCCATGAAATGAGTAACTATGGGTGATTCGCCTCCCTGAATCTCCTAAGCATGGGGAGGTATTCTCATCACTGATTTACTTTCTGCAGGTAACATGGTCACACCAGCAGGTTGCCTAGGGGAGGAACCCCACAAAGAGGACAGCCACAAAGAGGCCTAGTGTGTTAGCAAGAAAAAGGCAAAGAATGCTATTTTGTATACAGAAGCACAGTAGGCCTTCTGCAATCATGAAGACTGCATTCAGAGACCTTTCACAATCACCCAGTCCTTGAATCCAACTCGTTCAAAAGTCAGTGCTGGGGGTTCTGAGACTTGGCTCTCTCACTAAGAAATCACTCCTACAACCAGCTTTGCAGCCCAAGTAATTCACACTCATGCTCAGGATTTTTCATGCCCTATCTCATTTAATCGCTAGAACAAGCCAAGTGGCAGTTATTGTCCTCATGACAAATGACTACATGCCATAATTATTACCTGACAATTACATGATAAATTATTACATGCTGTAAACTCTGGTTAGTTGCTTTCTAAATAATCAAAACCTCATGAAGATCAAAAGTGTTGATGCCAAAATCTGGCCACTACAACCCACAGAAGCAAGAGACTAAGCGTTTGTGATATACTTTTAGAAACTATATAATCCATCTAGAATTTCATTATTCATTGGCAAACACATCTAACACATCTTACAAGAACAAAATGATACAAAATGTGATGGTTTATTGAAATGAAATCTTGAGCTTGAAGACCCAGAATGAGGCTTCTCTGTGATTAAAGGATAGTTACTCATCTCCAAGCTCCCACTTGCTTCAACTGTACGAAGGGGAAGGAGGTGCAGTAGATTTTGTGATCCCTAAGTTGCTTTCCACTACCAAAAATTTTAATAATAATAGTAATAAAGTGAAAGTGAAGTCACTCAGTCATGTCCGACTCTTTAGGCTCCTCGGTCCATGGAATTCTCCAGACAAGAATACTGGAGTGGGTTGCCATTTCCTTCTCCAGGGGATCTTCCCGACCCAGGGATTGAACCCAGGTCTCCTTTACCATCTGAGCTACCCAGGAAGCCCCATATAATTAGAGGAATAAAAGCCCTCATTAAATGAATATTCTCCAGTCTATAAATCTTCTGAGACGCAAATGCTCTTTAAAGAAAAGACTACAACCTGTTATTTGGCATTGGTTGAGAGACAGGATATTGAGGTGGGCATGCTTTTTCCAAAAGGAAAAAATGGAATCTAAGGAAAAAAGAGCTGTGGTATGTCCCAGCCTTAGGCATAAATGTGGAGGATAGTAGCCCACTGGGGTTTGCAGTTACTGTCAACACAAGAGAGTAGAGAAACATAGACCAAAGACTTTGTAAGAACACTGTATCCTTTCTTAAACTCTGCAGCCTCCCCATGTTTTTATTCTTTACATGGCCATCTGTCTACCAGTGTGTTCAGTGGTTTTATCCTCAGAATGGACAGGGCTTAAGTACATGTCTTCAGGAGCAGAAAGAAATGGGTAAACCAGGAAAGTTAGTATTATCCTGTATCCCAGGGGTAGAGTAAGCAGTAGCGGAAAATCAGTGGAGTGACTGAAGCCTATGGACAGCCTGAGTGCTGGCAGAGCCTGGGACAGTCCTGGGGCAAAGCAGCAGTGGGGCCCACCTGAGGTGCACCAGGGCCCCTGACATCAATTACATGAATAGGTCTGGTCTACTGAGCTCATAGCAAGTAGATTGTTCTGAATCTATGAAGTAAGTAAAAGGAAAATTATTCTTTAAAAAAATTTTTTTAGAGGGAAGGATTTATTGCTATCAACAAATAAGGAGAACACTGGGGATCTTTCCCAAAGCAGTGTCCCCCTGAATAGCAAAATTGGGAAATTTTAAGCTAAGAATACATGCATTTTCGTGAAGGGGCTTGAGCAGAGGAAAATTCAGCATTGAATTTGGGCAGAAGTCAACAGATTCCTAAAAAATATTTTAAGTGAGATTATTTAAGAACCAGAATTTAAGACCATTTGTATAGTGACATGAATGATGAAGAATCTTCACATTTATTATTTTATAAGATGATCATATAATTCATTATGTAAACAAACATTTTTGGGAGTACAAGGAGATGCTATTAATTGCCACCCAAGACAATAGATATAAACATGGACAGATGGTCCCTGTCTTCATCTTTGGTCATTATCCACCATTTCAGCAGATCCATTTTCATAATCCTAAGAAGGGGACAGAATGGAGATTTTTGTGCCTGCTTTATAGATGAGGAATCTGAAGCTCAGAGAGGTGAAGCATCTTGCCCAATATACATAGATAGTAAGTTTATGATATTTGAAAATGTATGCTCTGATAAAATATACACATACATATAAAACATTCAAAAACAAATTAAGAATCTAAATGTCATGTGTGTCTATAAAATAGGTTACTAAGATGCTTGAAATTCAACCTTCCCCAAGTGTACTTCACAGGTACTCACAAAAGGCTCAGCAGATCAGGGGAAACAACTCAGATCTGTGTGGTGTGGCTTATCATTTGCATCGGTTGTGCTGACAGGTGACATCCGGTGCTGTCCATCCTCCAAGAGAGTCCTAAATCTAAGACCTCACTTCAGGCAATTGACTGGAGGGTTACACTTTCGACAAAGCCTGTTCATATGGAGAATGTAGAGGATGAGGGCAATGATAGGAACCCGTTAAACATAACCAGAAGGCTGTATGAGTTTTCTTGACAGTTAAAAGCATAAATCAGTTCTTTCTCCCCTGTTGGGATAAGTGCTTGGAATCATCTATTGGGGGAGTCCTTGGCCCAGCTCACATCACTAGAAGCCAAGAGGCTAAGTATGATGCTATTAACCAACATAAGATTTCCTTGACCAATTGGGAGAACTTCAGAGAAGGATGTACAAACTAGTCCTAGATAAAAGAAATACAAGAGAACACCACCAAATCCCCTATTTATATGGAGAAGAGGCCTCAGAGTCTATGTGTCTGAGTAAATTGCAACTTGCAGGTAGAGCTGGCATCACCCCACAGGTTTCCCATTTCATGGTTCACAGCTCTCTTCAAGCAATGGTATATGGGACTGAATTACAGTGGATTCATTATATGTGAAAGTGTTAGTTGCTAAGCCGTGTCTGACTGTTGCAACCCCATGGACTGTAGCCCTCCAGGCTGCTCTGTCCATGCAATTTACCAGACAAGAATACTGGAGTAGGTTGCCATTTCCTTCTCCCGAGGACCTTTTCAGCCCAGGGATTGAACCTGGGTCTCCTGTATTTTCTGCATCGCAGGCAGATTCTTCACCATCTGAGTTGCTGCTGCTAAGTCACTTCAGTCGTGTCCAACTCTGTACAACCCCAGAGACAGCAGCCCACCAGGCTCCTCTGTCATGGGATTTTCCAGGCAAGAGTATTGGAGTGGGTTGCCATTTCCTTCTCCATTACCGTCTGAGCTACCAGGGATTATATGTGAGTGTGTGGGTTGCACTGAGCATTCCCCCAAATTCATATACTGCAGCCCTGACCCCTAGTACCTTAAAATATAACCATATTTTACAGATAGGGTCTTTACAAAGGTAGCTGAGCTAAATGAGGTCATGAGGATGAGCTGTAACCCAATACATCTGGGGGAAATCTGGAGATAGACATGTGCAGGGAGAACGCCATGTGAAGGTGAAGGCAGGGTGGGGCCTCTACCCTCCAAGGAACAGCAGAGATCACCAACAGGCCATCAGGAGCTGGGGGGGGGGGGGGGGCGTCACAGAGCAGATTTTCTTCCACAGCCCTCGGAAGGGACCAACCTTGCTGACACCTTGATCTTGGACTTTTCATCTCCAGAACTGCTAAAGAGTACATGTCTGTTGATTAAGCCACTCAGGTTATTATGTTTTGGTACAGTAGCCCTCACAAGCTAATACAATGTTTGGGTAGACACACAGTGTCTGATAAGCTCACGGTCCACAATCTGGATTTGCTCACTCCACAGTGACAGGCTGTCTTCCTGACCCCAGCCCAAACATACATCACAGAGATGGCATAACTTGGTGTAGAATGAATAGCTCATTACCACCAACATACGCACAAAAATGGCATTCCAAGTATGGCCTCTACTCTTTCTTACCTTTCAAACTATAACCCTCCAGATAATCAGCACTCTTTTGGCTGATTATCTATTGGCTATTTGCCTGATTTGGAGGGTTGACTAAACCTAATTCCAGAGGCAAACCTGAGCCCAGCATCTATAATACCTTGTGAAGTGAAAGGCTAAGAGGACTTCAGTCCCCCTCTCCATCCCTTATCTCACCTCTGCACAAGGCTGGACCAGAGAGAAACCCTGGAGGTTGTAGCAGGCAAACTCTACCCCATGCATTGATGCCTGGGGCATTTGATACCTATACACAGAGAGAGTTTCCTTTGAACTGTATTTCCAATTGCTCCAATGAATAATAATTTCTAGTCATTTTGCTAGTTAATTTAGTATATTGCTTTTCTTTTTCTTCTAACAGGAAGATACAAATGACTCCAAAGAATAGGAAACTCTAAATTTGGAAATTGGGGAGAAAAAAGCCATTTGGTCTATGCATGAGCAGAATGCCTTGGTACTAATGGGGATGAAATGTGACACTTACTCTCTGTTTTTTACTCTGTTTTACTCTCTGCCTTTGGGTGATGCAGAAGACACCTTCTAGCATGTTTTTATCTTACACAAAGGCAGTACCATGGGTGGGCTGCCTGGCATTGGTTGTTCTAAATTAGGCAATACTAGCTTACAAGTTTGAAACAGACTGATTGAGAATCCATTAGTCAAAAGAGTAAACACTGGAATCATTTTCTGATCAAATAAGTCCTGGCACCGTATTCTTGACCAATACAAAGTCATTCCACTGAGCCTGGTTGGGGTCACTGTCTAAATGCTTCCTAGAATTAGTCCACCATGAGCAAAACATCATCAGAACATTTACATTATAGAACACCCACTTCTGGGTGTGTCATGCAAGTTACCATCACAATACTTAAAGACAAAATAAATAACCCCTACAGAGGCCCTTACTATGTGCCAGGCTAAGTGTTCCAAATGCTTCTCATCTATTACTGTGTGCTTATCCTCCCAAGCTTGGGTAGGAGAGGCTCTTATTGTTCCCCTTTACAGATGAGGGAACTGAGGCAGAGACAGAAGGGTTAGGGAAGTCGCTCAGATTCACAGGGCAAGTAAAGGGTAGGTGCAGAATGCGAGGCCAGGCTGGCAGCAGAGCTCACACTCTGCACTGGTAGCCACCGTGGTTATTGTATCTGTCTCCTCTCCCTCCTGCCCTCTCTCTCCCATTGGGAACTTTTCAAGGTCAGGGACTATTCCTCTCTAAGCTTTGTTCTCTCATCCCCTGAATTTAATGATCATCCTTAAATGATTCAAACCCATCCATGTCCCTGTGCTCTAACCAAGAAACATTCTCTCCCTCCAGAAAGTTCCTCTTAGACCATTTGCCAATTCTTGCCCTGTAGTTGGTAGCTGTTCTTAAACCTCCCTCCTTTCCCCACAGTTCATAGATGGGCAAAATTCATGTCTGAGTCACACCTGAAATTTCTTCAAAGCCCACCATATTCCCTTCCATTTACTAAGGATTCCTCCATAACCATTTATGAAGCAAATGAAAACAGGGTCAGTTCCATGGTTTATTTATTTATTTATTTATTTTAGATTCTGTGTTGTTTATTACTGTCCAAATACATGAAGTTCTGATGAAATAAAATCATATGGTACAGATAAAAACAGGCCATGAGAGCCCAGAGTTGTTTTAGGGCCAAATGGCAGACCACTCAACAGTTCACATTTTAGGAATTCAAAATGATTAGAAATTGATAAGGTGGTTTCTGAAAAAGAAAGAGAAAGAGAAGGAAAAAAAGACGAAAAGGAGGGAGGGAGGGAGGAGACAGAAACCATTGAGGAAATGTTAGCTCACGAGAAAGCCTGACTTAGAAAGAAGTGACAAACGCATAAAAAAAATGCATAAACTTTGTGCAGATTAATGCAATAGTAAACAGCAGAATACATAGGCCTCATAATACATCTGTAACGGCGTACATACAATGTCTCTAGCACTTTTGGAAAATATGCAGACGCTAATTAAAGATCATTCTAGATAAAAATACACATTTCTTTAAAGGGACAGTGGGGGTGAGGGGAGCAGGATCTGGTCTCAGGGCACATCCCCGCAGATGAACAAAGAAGAAACTATGGGGGTTTTTTTGGTAATTCTAGTGAATATGGCAGCAAAAATTTGTTGTAAGGATGTTGGCTGGTTTTAAGAGGGTTATTTTCAAATATAACCTTATAGCTGCATTTGTAAAAAAAAAAAAAAAAAAAAAACAACTTTGTGAAAAGTTAATTTTATTAACCCTGAAAAATGTCTCTATTGACATCTCTTTCTAAGATAAACTAAGAGTAGCAAGAGTTGTGAATGGGTGAGGGGTTTATGCTTTAAAGCAAATGCGAACCCTCTCTGGGTTCCTCTCACACAAAGGGATACAGACTCTTAAATACAATAAACTTCCTTAAAAATCTGCCACCTAACAATTGTTTACATCATATAAAAATAGCATTTTTTGGTAAAAAGAAATATAGTTACTTTGTTAAAATGGTCTATTTTACCAGCAATTATTTCTCATATAAAGAATTTCTAGACATCCATACAGGAAATAAAAATAGATAATACTGAGTGCAAAGCAGACAATGGCATGTTTGCAAAAGATCAGAGCGTCTCATTGCCGATAAATAACACTCTTATCCATCATGGTACAAGGTTTCATCTTTTGGAAACTTACAAGCTACCGCTTTCATTTGCTGATGGCAAGTTACTTAATAGGTAAAGTGACTTCAGCAGCAGAAAGCCAAATTGATGAGAAATGGATCATACATACATTTCTGCATGTGTTCACATTTCCCGGAAACTCAAAGTGCTGAAAACTAGCAATGGCCTATGTCCCCCAAACTCCCGAAAGTGAGTGTGGACACCAGGCCACAGGGATGCGAAGGGGGATTTATGACATTCTTGGTCCTTTCAAAATCACTCATTAAACCACCCACATTTGAGTTTTTACATATAGCCAGATTAACACCAAATGCTCTATCAGCTGGGCTAAATCCAGAATTCTAGGGCCTTCCTGTAAGCCAGCTTGATTTATATCCACTATAACAGAACCTTTGACATTGCCCCCTAGGGGAAGAGGAGGATGTGGAATTCAGTTTAAAGCAATGGTTCTCAAACTCAGGTATGTTTCAGAACCCCCTTGAGGGCTCACTCAAACACAGACTGCTGGGCCCCACCCCAGAGTTTCCAATACAGGAGGTCTAGGTTGGGGCCGGAGGTCTGTACTCCTAATAAGGTCCCAGGTAAGGCTAAGGTTGCAGGACCGGGGACCACCTTTGAGAAGCACTGCTCTGAGGAGCCTGGTGGGCTACAGTCCATGGGGTCACAAAGACTCGGACATTACTGAGCACACTTGCTACAGCTACTATGCTACTCTAGATTTCCGTTTGGGAGAGTAGTAAGTATTTTAAACACAAAAGAAAGAAGTAGAAAAAGCACTAACATCCTAGTAAAATAAGGGTCGGGAGGAATAAAGGAAGCATGCAAGGTCAGACTTGCAGGGGTAACGTGAGCAGCTGGGTAAGGCTGCAGTGTGAGATGTGCATGGTGGGGCTGGGAAGATCAGCAGAAGATAAACAGTTCAGCACCATCTTCAGATCATAAGGAGATTTGCATAAAGCTTCTCACATGAGGAAGCCCAGCTCTCAGCCCAATACTACCACCACACCCAGGGATCAAGCCTAATGGCCAAACACCTTACTGTTCTACAGATTTTAAACCATGACAGCTGCTGTGTGCCATTTCTCCACGTACTTGTTCAATATCGGGGATCCAGCTGAACAGGCAGTGGGGCTTCAGCTTGGAGCCTGAGAGGTTGTTCTGAGCTGCAGTACAGGAGAGTGTAATTCTTCCTGAGCTGGAGAATATAAAATTCTCTCTCTCATCCTCTCTGCCACCAGAGGAATGAGTGCTAGTAAAAGATGAAAATAACAAAACAAACCTCTTTTGCTCCTGGGTTGGCAAAAGATTTCCAGACTGTGGGCTTCTTCCATTAATAAAAAAAATAGCTGGTCTCATAAGTCCTATTCCCTCAATGCTAAGAAAGCAGTTTTCAAAAGGCAGAAGCAGGGGAGGGACTTTGGAGGGCCCTTGGCAAAATCTGAAAGTAACGGTCACTGCTTAAAACCTTTCTAACAAAGAGTGAGACCAAGTGGAGCACTTAGAAGACTCGTGCCATAGCCAGGTGCCAAACAGGACCAAGAGGGTGATGCCTGCTCCAGAAGCAGATGGTGCAAAGGAGACAGGAGACTCTGCCCAGGGCCCAGGTTGATGAGGTAAAAGGAGCTTGAGGGACCATACACCCAAATAGGCTAGGGTGGTAACGTAGGAGGTGGTGACCTCTGGTTGGGAGGTGATGGCAGGAAAGGGAAATGAAGAAGTCATTAAAATGAAGATGCTATTGCAGGGGTTATTTGGGTCATTACATGGTCAGAGCCAAAGAGGTTAGATGGTGAGATGAGCTCTGGTGCAGACAGAAAACTCAGCAACAGAGATCAGGAAATGCGCAGTGGGATACCCAGGAAGGGACGTGAGAGGCATTAGAACAGCCCAGACAGAAAAGCTCAGGTGACCTGCTTCTTCTCTTTAACTGTAGCATGTATATTTATGAATGAATGGATTCTTTTCTATTTGATCTGAGGGTCTCTCACTCTCAAGTATACAAAGAAGTACCTTCTTGCATTGATTCAGTTCACAAAAAAATTACTATTTATTTAAGCATACTAAAACAAAGCACATTCTATTTGCCAAGTAGTTTGGTGCTAGACCCATAATAATAAGTAAAAATGACCTTACAATTAAGGTTTCGGTTCATGAGCTGCCAGGATTACAGAATGGGGAGATTTGGAATCTGCCCTAAATTAGGCTAAATAATATAAAGATATTTAATAAGGGCCTGGTGCTGGACTCCGCTAGGGCTTCCCAGGTGGCACTAGTGGTAAAGAACCAACCTGCCTGCCAATGCAGGAGACGTAAGAGACAAGGCTTCCATCCCTGGGTTGGGAAGATCTCCTGGAGGAAGGCACGGCAACCCACTCCAGTATTCTTGTCTGGAGAATCCCATGGACAGAGGAGCCTGGCAGACTACTGTCCACAGGGCCGCACAGATTCGGACACAACTGAAGCAACTTAGCACACACGCTAGACTCAGCTAACCAAGTCCTCAAGTTGTTCTGATGTTCAGTATTGTAGTCAGCTCAGGGATGGCCTGTAAACATCACATTCATTCAGTACAGTTCCTGACTGCAAGCCACCTGGCTCAATATTATACAGAGCATATAATCCGTGCTTTATTGTAAATGGCAGAGGGGAGAAGAGGTACCGCCAGCAGGAGCAGGGCCATCCATCACTGCAGACAAGAAGTGATGAGTGTCGGAACTGAGACAGTAGAACCAGAGGGACATCATCATCTACACTAGAGATGACAAATGGGTACGTGGAGTCTAACTGAGTGAGGAGAGGGGATCCGCAGGAGAACTCTCAGTTTCTGCTGTCAGGACCTGGGAGATTGTGGTGTCATTTGGCAAGTTGAAAAAAAACAGGGAAAGGGGAGTAAGGCGGGAGAGGATTAAGTGTTCAATCCAGGCCTGTAGAGCTGAAGGTGTTTGGGTCTGAAGTTCATGAGACAGTTCCCACCTGGAGACATACAAGTCATTGGAGTTCAGGAGGCAATTGAATACAAGGATTAGATTATATCCTCAAGCAAGATAAACTGAAGTGGTAAGAGTGTCAGAATTGCACTCTGATATATCTACTGGACAATAGTTACAGATCGATCATACATGTCCTTAGGCAAAGGATTGGATTCTAAACATCTGTAAGAGTTCTCTGGCTTATAGTTGCTGGTGTGCTCTGGCAGTAGCTGGAGTGATAGGTGATTTCAAGAGATCTGCAGCTGCCATCGCTTTAAAATCATGATTCTTATGCCGGTGTGACGAATGACATGAAAAACCATTCTGAGATGTCAGAGAGGACACGCTCATCTGCACCGGCACCTCCTAACAGGGCTTTAAAAAGAAACACTTCCCTGCTATATTAAGCAGCTGTTACAAAGTTTGAAAGAAAATTTCTGGGGGGCAGCTGCCATCACTCAGGTGGTGACTACAGCCCTGCCTCATATATCAACTCTTTAACTACTACTCTGTGGGGCTCATTTTTATCATTCTCAAGCAATTCAAATGCTGATCATCCAGAAAATTCATTTTTTTTTTCCTTCCTACAGGCATGGAGAACAGAATTGAAATCACCAGCACAACTGAGCCAAAATATATTTAAGAATAAGTTTGTTCTAATGTAAACTCAGTCTCTAAGCTCCTGTGCAGGTCTAAACATCAAGGAATTGATCATATCCAGCAAGAAAGAAAAAGGAGAATCTTTCTTTTGGAAATGTCAGATTAAGTTCTAGAGCTATTTCCACCTTCTATGACATAGTAAAAGATCATACTGCTACCTCAGTGGTTGAATGGTCTGAATGCTTGTGCCCCTCCCAGAATTCACATGCAGCCATGAAATTAAAAGACACTTGCTCCTGGGAAGAAAAGCTATGACAAACCTATACAGCATATTAAAAAGCAGAGACATTACTTTGCTGACAAAGGTCCGTCTAGTCAAAGCTATGGTTTTTCCAGTAGTTATGTATAGATGTGAGAGTTGGACCATAAAGAAGGCTGAGTGGCAAAGAACTGATGCTTTTGAACTGTGGTGTTGGTGAAAACTCTTGAGAGACCTTTAGACTGCAAAGAGAGCAAACCAGTCAATCCTAAAGGAAATCAGTCCTGAATATTCATTGGAAGGACTGATGCTGAAGCTCCAATACTTTGGCCACCTGATGCAAAGACCCAACTCATTAGAAAAGACCCTGACACTGGGAAAGATTGAAGGCAGGAGGAGAAGGGGGTATGAGATGGTTGGATGCCATCATTGATTCAATGGACATGAGTTTGAGTGGACTGTGGGAGATGGTGAAAGACAGGGAAGCCTGTCTTTCAGGTATGCTGCAGTCTATGGTTTTGCAAAGAGTTGGACACAACTGAGTGACTGAAAAACAACAACAATCTATGGAACATTGTTAAGGCAGCCCAAGCTCAGACAGTAGTACTCAAATTGTGTTGTTCTACAAGTTACATTAGGGGTATTGGCTCTCAACACAACATCCGGGATCGGATCCTGAACCAGTAGGTTCAGGGTGGGTCCTATAAACCTGCCTAATTCAACTCTTCCAGGTAATTCCTAAACAACTGATCCATAGAAAAACTAAGGAACACTTTCTCTTCGTCTCCCTATAGGTCACCACTGGCCCAGCTGCAGTCCACAGCTGACTGCGTTTCTGGAGCTAAAATGGAAACATACATCAGACCCACCAGAAGATCTGTGGTATAACATTAGCAAGCAGTGAGTAATCAACACGGGTAATTTGGTACAAAAACTGATCAGAGACTCCTCGACTCCGCACGTGTCAATCAAGACCAACTGATCAGGGTTTGTTTTTTCGTTTGGAAAAAGGTCAAGCAGCTGCCCGTTTGCTTTTTTCTCTCCAGGGCCATTTTAGGAAGCTCATCTGTTCTAAACAGCTGCTCAAAAGTAAAACGGATCCTTGTAGGAAAAAGACTGTGGGACCACACTCCAGAGGTGACTGAAATTAAACTCTTTTCCATTTTTTGCTTTCCTCTAATGGAAAAGAAAATAAGAATAGTAGTTTCTTCTTGCAGTAATTCAAAATCAGGGTAAAAAAAATATTTTGACATTTTGACAATAAGCAAATTTTTATTCAGTGTTATGATCATATTGATCTCTTTTTCATCAGTGTCATAACATACCTTTTTATACCATTTTCAACATGAATCAAAGAACTCATTTCCTTTATTTATTCAACATTTTGCAAGGTAAAGAATCTGCCTGCCAATGCAGGAGACATCAGAGACGTAGGTTCAGTCCCCAGGTAGGGAAGATCTCCTGGAGAAGGGAACGGCAATCCATTCCAGTATTCTTGGCTGGAGAATCCCTTGGACAGAAGAGCCTGGCCGGTCACAAAGACAGAAGAGTCCACAGGGTTGCAAAGCGTCAGACATGACTGAAGCAACTTAACACACGAAACGTGCCTAGCACCTAATAAGCACTATGAAAAACTCTGTGAAATGAAATTAAATTCAGTAAGTATTTGAGTGTTGACAACATGTCAGGGCCCAAACAAGGACATGGAGACAAGAGGTGCTGTTCTCAAGGAGCTCCCAGAGTTGTGTTGAGGAGGAGGCAGATATTTAACAAACTTCAGACAATGTCTTAGTTACCATGAGAGGATACTGGGACTATATTGGGCTGAGGGGAAAGGGGGAATAAAATGCGAGCAGATACCAGAACAGAGTATTAAAGGATAAGCAGAAATCTGCCAGGTAAATTGGATGAATGTGAGAGGGAGAGAACAGGTTTTCAGGCCAAGGGTACAGTATGTCTGGATGATAGTAATAGTGCCGTATCTTTAGTGTCTACTATATACAAGGGCTGTGTTAAGTAATTTACCTACTTTTGTATTGAACCCCGACAAGAGCACTTCAAAGTTGGCCTCACTGTTATCGTTTTAGAAATTATGAACTTGAGACTTCAGACGGCTTGTGGTGTATTTTCCGAGAATTTACAGTAAGTCGCAGAGCCCATCTGTCTTTCCAAGACTGGAGCTGCCCTAGCGGTTTCTCAGGCATGATCAGGGATTTAGTGAAGGAGAGAGTTAAGAAAGGAATTGGAAAGTGATGGCAGGTAAAGAGGACTTTTCATGTGCTGCTGCCGCTGCTGCACTTCTAAATAGGATAGACTTGAGCAGGTTGATAAGCTAAGCCGGTGCGAATGGGGATGAAAACACCAGAGACCTTGGAGCATGGTGCTGATGCAGCAAAGACACAGAAGGTGACGGGATCTGGGGTGAAAGTTGCCCAGCTTAGAATGGAAGGTGAGCCGACTCTTGTTCTGAATGCGCACTAGAGGCAAGTTCACATGTGACAAAACTGTTTAGAAAGCTGAGATTCAGACCAAAACGCAGGCCCTTATGACCTCAGTCAGGAAACCAGAGGAGTCAGTGGAAGAGGCCCCCACTGCTCCCTCTTCCCACCACCCCAACAAAGCACCCAGGGTGAGCACCCACCACTCTCCTTTGCCCGCCTCATGCCTCGTATCCAGAAACTCGGCAGGTGGTGCCGCTGTTTGTTAAAATGTTCACTCCCATTTGTTCTCCTTTGCCTTTGCTGCTTGAAGTAGGTCACCTAAGGTAGCGTTTCCTCAACTCAGGGATTTTTCCAGTAAGAAAGACAGCTCTGGTCTATCTGAAGACCAGAGCTCTTGGAAAAGAATGGAGTCACTGAGGAGACTATGAAACGGGCTCTTAAGAACATCTGCTGCTGCTGCTGCTAAGTCGCTTCAGTCGTGTCCGACTCTGTGCGACCCCATAGACAGCAGCCCACCAGGCTCCCCCATCCCTGGGATTCTCCAGGCAAGAACACTGGAGTGGGTTGCCATTTCCTTCTCCAAGGCATGAAAGTGAAAAGTGAAAGTGAAGTCGCTCAGTCGTGTCTGACTTAGCGACCCCATGGACTGCAGACTACCAGGCTCCTCCGTCCGTGGATTTTCCAGGCAAGGGTACTGGAGTGGGGTGCCATTGCCTTCTCCGCTTAAGAATATCTAGGTGGGGGTAAAATTTCCCTTTGGATTAAGAACCTATCCAGGAGAGTGCAGAGGCAAAGTAGGTGAATGATGGTGGCATGGCTTCCTGGGGAGTGCAACCCAGGCAAAGAAGAGTTCTCGGTAGCAGTCAAGATGCTCACATCTCAGGCATGGCACACACTCCAGGGCAGTGGCTAATAACTATAAATGCTCTGAGATTCATAAGACCCTGGTAGGACCTGGACTCTACCTGGTAGGAAGGGAATAAGGCCCAGTAATTAATTTATCACCAGGGAGAGGGAAAGAAATTCAGATTTAGGTTGATTTCATTGAAGGAAGGTCTTCCTTGGTGGCTCAGTGATAAAGATACCTCCTCCAAGCAGGGGACACAGGTTTGATCCCTGGAATGGGAAGATTCCCTGGAGAAGGAAATGGCAACCCACTCCAATATGCTTGCCTGGACGATTCCATGGATAGAACAGCCTGGCCAGCCATGCGATGGTAAAGAGGTCGGATATGACTAGTGGCCAAACAACAACAATGACAATGACACAACTGAAAGAAAATGAAAACATATTTCTTTTGGCTCTGAGTTCATAGGTTACAAGTCACAGTCAATGCATTGTTCATTTACTGCTCCAGGTATAAACCAAGCACTTTCATCTGTGTCTTTGCATAGACTGGCCCACCCCCCCCTTAAGGCCCCTCCTCTGGAGACTCTGAAGGTCCATAGGCTGCCCATCTGTCATGAAAGGATTCAAATGCCACCTCCCAGGTTGAGCCTTCATCCTTAGGGTGGAAGGAGGCGTGTCCCTTTGTCACCCATCATAGTTTGCCCTGAACACATCAGTTCAGTTCAGTTCAGTCGCTCAGTCATGTCCGACTCTTTGCAACCCCATGAATCACAGCACGCCAGGCCTACATGTCCATCACCAACTCCCGGAGTTCACCCAGACTCACGTCCATCGAGTCAGTGATGCCATCCAGCCATCTCATCCTCTGTCGTCCCCTTCTCCTCCTGCCCCCAATCCCTCCTGGCATCAGAGTCTTTTCCAATGAGTCAACTCTTTGCATGAGGTGGCCAAAGTACTGGAGTTTCAGCTTTAGCATCATTCCCTCCAAAGAAATCCCAGGGCTCATCTCCTTCAGAATGGACTGGTTGGATCTCCTTGCAGTCCAAGGGACTCTCAAGAGTCTTCTCCAACACCACAGTTCAAAAGCATCAATTCTTTGGTGCTCAGCTTTCTTCACAGTCCAACTCTCACATCCATACATGACCACTGGAAAAACCATAGCCTTGACTAGACGAACCTTTGTTGGCAAAGTAATGTCTCTGCTTTTGAATATGCTATCTAGGTTGGTCATAACTTTACTTCCAAGGAGTAAGCATCTTTTAATTTCATGGCTGCAGTCACCATCTGCAGTGATTTTGGAGCCCAAAAAAATAAAGTCTGACACTATTTCCACTGTTTCCCCATCTATTTCCCATGAAGTGATGGGACCAGATGCCATGATCTTCGTTTTCTAAATGTTGAGCTTTAAGCCAATTTTTTCACTCTCCACTTTCACCTTCATCAAGAGGCTTTTTAGTTCCTCTTCACTTTCTGCCATAAGGGTGGTGTCATCTGCATATCTGAGGTTATTGATTTTTCTCCTGGCAATCTTGATTCCAGCTTGTGTTTCTTCCAGCCCAGCCTTTCTCATGATGTACTCTGCATATAAGTTAAATAAGCAGGGTGACAATATGCAGCCTTGACATACTCCTTTTCCTATTTGGAACCAGTCTGTTGTTCCATGTCCAGTTCTAACTGTTGCTTCCTGACCTGCATACAAATTTCTCAAGAGGCAGATCAGGTGGTCTGGTATTCCCATCTCTTTTAGAATTTTCCACAGTTTATTGTGATCCACACAGTCAAAGGCTTTAGCATAGTCAGTAAAGCAGAAATAGATGTTTTTCTGGAACTCTCTTGCTTTTTCCATGATCCAGCGGATGTTGGCAATTTGATCTCTGGTTCCTCTGCCTTTTCTAAAACCAGCTTGAACATCAGGAAGTTCACGGTTCACATATTGCTGAAGCTTGGCTTGGAGAATTTTGAGCATTACTTTACTAGCGTGTGAGATGAGTGCAATTGTGCGGTAGTTTGAGCATTCTTTGGCATTGCCTTTCTTTGGGATTGGAATGAAAACTGACCTTTTCCAGTCCTGTGGCCACTGCTGAGTTTTCCAAATTTGCTGGCATATTGAGTGCAACACTTTCACAGCATCATCTTTCAGGACTTGAAATAGCTCAACTGGAATTCCATCACCTCCACTAGTTTTGTTTGTAGTGATGCTTTCTAAGGCCCACTTGACTTCACATTCCAGGATGTCTGGCTCTAGGTCAGTGATCACACCATCGTGATTATCTGGGTCGTGAAGATCTTTTTTGTACAGTTCTTCTGTGTATTCTTGCTACATGCTTACAGTCTATTAACCCACAGGCTCCTACAGAGAATCTCATTCATCACTGAGCCCCTCCTCCCACCTGCTAGGGTGACCATCATGCCCATAGTAGGTTCACACTAAATAGAAAATTTTTCGCTGAACTGACTAATAAAATATGAAGATTCACTGCGTGATTAGTGAGCTTTCGTTACTTTAAGAACTACAGCTCAGGAACTATGAATCACATTCTTTAAAATTCTGTTAGAACTTTTCCTCTCCCAAAGCATGATTCCTGCAGATGAAGTGCTGTTTACCAATAGACTCAGTTTCGCCTACCTGTTGGGTTGATTTGTCAGCAAAAGATGAAGCACTCACGTTCTGTGTCATGTCAGTGACATCTAGGCCCAGTTTTACAGCCTTAAAATGGAAATTTGAGTTTCAAGGTTGCAGTAAGCATTGGTGAATGGTGGGCTGGGAAGCTCTCTGCAGACATGACAACTTCATACACCTTTTTGGGTGGTACTGAGCCAGACGTCATCTGCCATCCCATAATCATGAGCAAGGTGGGGAGGGAACCCATTCGTACCCATTAGCATGTCCTAGCTGTATTCCCTTGCTTGCCTTGATCTGAATCTGCACCCCTCTCTTTCAAAGAAGCTAAAAAGATTTTGCAGAGAAACCTAGTGCGAGAGACTGATGCCAGCAATTCTTATCAGATTCACTCGTTATTGGCTCCTTGCGAGCAATGCTGCAGAGCTTTTCAGGGTGTTTACATTTTCAGAACCAGCAAGCAGATGAGGGAGGGCCCAGGGCAGCTGGTGGAAGAATAAGAGAAGGTGACAGCCCAGCTTCAGAGAAGAGGGGTTGCTTTTCCTTTGAAGCTAGTACATTGCAGATAAGCTACAAAGGGTCAATGGAAAGGAAGGAAGTGAGTGGAGCCAAGAGACTGCTGATCCAGGACACACAAAGCCTGGGAACGACCCACCCCCCTTCACTATTACTAACGTGACTGACCCTGCCTCAGTCACCCAACCATGCTGCTCCTCCACTTCCTTACTGTAACAGGGAGAAATGATTGCCCCATGGACCAATTGCAAAGCTTCTTAAATTTTAAAGGCTTGAGGCTTCATAAATGCAAATTCTAGCCTACTAGATCTAGATGAGGCATTTCTAATAAGCTTCTGGGTGATGCAGAGCTGCTGGTTTACACACATCATTTCAACGATAGGGCCATATAGGATTGCAGAGGAGACAATGAGGTAAGGGATAGGAAAATGCATTATACATGTAACTAATATATTAAAGAAAGCTATTAGGATTAGCAATAATAGAAACAGGTGCTTTTTCTGGGTCTACGTTTCTCGTTACAGCATTTCCTAGGGGTACTTGCATACCTCACCCTACCCTGAAGATCTGAAACTCTCCCCCACCTCTCACTTTGTTCTCAGGACAGCTGGTTCCAGCCCAAGGGCTGACTTCTCCTGCTGACAGAAGCAGTAGGATTAGCTTTTTCCAGAAGGCAATGGGCTAATGCAGATTTAGCAATGCAGTGAATCCCCAAAGGTTACTTGCAGGGGCTCTGAGGAATCTTGTGGAAAAACATACAGCTCCTTTAAAAATGAAACTTGATCTGGCTCTCCAGCAGTTTTTCAGAGGTCTCCACCAGACTCGCCAATAGGATCAAGAGAATGCCACCTCTTGCAAACCCGTTGCGCTTCTGTCTTCCTATCAGTAATACGAGGCTCTTGCAACATCAGAAGAGGTATTCACATTTTCTCCTGGGAAATTATCTGTACCATCCCAAATTTCTGGTATACAAGGGCATTCACGAGCAGGTCAACTCCCAGCCCCAGCTCAGAATTCCAGAGTATTCATTGTTAACCTGGCAGACTCAGGTATTGGTAGTCTGAAGGAGCTGGCTTTGGTAAGAAGCATTCTAGGTTAGGCAGAAGGTAGGCTGAATAGTCCCAGGGCTGTCCTTTTGCACATCTGAGCCCTGAGATCTGTCTGTGATGGTAATCGCCAGCAGGAAAAACGGGGCCAGAGGATAGAGAGGTACAGTGGCCTCATGAACCCTCATCTCCAGCATTCTCTCCTGACTGACTTCACAGCCTCTGTGCTGCTCAGCATACCTGCTGGGCATACTCCTACCTCAGAGCATCTGCACTGGCTGTTCCCTCCACCTGAAATGCTGTTCCTGCAAATGATCAGGTCCTTGCTTGCTCATGGCTTAATCCCTTACCTGGTCCAGATCCTTGCCCAAATATCACCTCTTCAGTGAGGCCTTCCACGACCCACCTAAGTAAAATTCTAAATGAATCTCTCAATGCCTCCTAAAATGCCCTTCTCACCTTCCCAGCTCATTTTTTTTTCATGGCACCTTATACTATCTGACATATACAAAATGTTTTACTTCTTTGGTTGTTTCTCCCCTATAGTAGAAGACAAATTCCATGAACTGAGAAAATTTTGTTGATTGTCTTCATGTAGAAGAAACATTTCTGCATTTGCTTATGTAGACCAGTGCTTAGTACACAAGAGGTCTCAGAAATATTAAAGGCTGAATAAATAAACCTTTTAATCAAGTAACTAATTAATTAATAATAGAGTCATTAAAGTCTTGAATTTCAGGCAATGTTGCTCATCACAGCTATGTGAATGTTTCTAACAAAATTGTTTATTTAAAAATTTAGTGTTCTGGACTGGGAGGTTAAAAAAAAAGAGTGGGTAAATCTAAATTCTGTTTATGGTCTGCAGCTATGTAGGTATATAAATTCACATAGGCTTCTCTCCTAGCCTTAGTCTCTAATATAAAATGTAGGAATTACACAAGATTCTTAAGTCTCTTCCAAACAGCAACATGATATAATACTAAAAGTACAAATAGCAAGGCTTCATACGCAGCAATGACAACAAAAAGATTTACAGAGTATTAACTGTGTATAAGACAGTATTCTTGAGACTTGAAGGCCATAAAGGTGCTAAACATAGATTCTGGCTCCAGTATAACTTACTTACTACCAAGAGCAAGAAGAAAAAAGACAAAAATGTAATGAAAATTTAAATATTAATCCAAAAAGATTGATTAGATTCCTACATTAAGCAGGAATGATGAACTCCCAGAATCCTGCCAGTTCCATAATTTACCTTTGCTTCTCTGGAGATTTGAAAGGGTTAGATACTTGTCAAAGATGATCAAATAGCAACAGAGAGCTTACTGTTTTTATCATCGTCTCCCAAAAGGTGATGATCATGTCTATTTTTTCAAAGAGAAACCACGTAACCCTGGCGAGAAACCTGAATTGTCAACAGCCCCTCAGCCTCTCCAAGCGCTCATCATATTGTTCTTCTGTTTTTTAAATACTAGTTCCTTTGTCTCTTTCAGAAAAACTCTTTACGCTAATGCTATTAAGAGAATTATGTGTGATGAGATGCCTTCTCTCATCCTGTCTAAAGATGTGTATGCTAATTTTAAGTCCTTAAAAAAACTGCCATCACTATTTCCCAAGGAGGACCCATAACGCATTTGTAACTTTTAAATGTTTTCTCTCTTCTCATTTCTGGTTCCTAATTCTTCAGTTCAGTTCAGTCGCTCAGTCGTGTCTGACTCTTTTCAACCCCATGAATCGCAGCAACCCCATGAATCGCAGCACGCCAGGCCTCCCTTTCCATACGTACCACCAAATACCAGCTGTATCTTTTCATTTGGATTGAGGTTTTACATCTATCTGATGAGAGGCTGGGCAAAACAGCAACCAGGCCATTTGCAAATCTAGCATCTTGTTATACTTCATGTTAATCACAACAAGGAAATCTGTCTGGACCTCTCTGCCCTTTCCTTTTCTACACAATCTGAAATCACAGAAAAGGAGGCAGTTAGTGGTGATCATGGCTCTCAGAAAGCAATACTTGCTGAGACACTAACATTACTGCTGGGTATGAAAAATTCCAAGTAATAATGTTCAGTTGTGATGGGGTATGAGACACCCACTCCTACATATTTATTTCTAGCTCATGTGAGAAGAGCACAATGATCTAAGACATAACAAAAATTTCATAATTTCTAACTGCTAATCATCTATAATCAACAAATCTATTTGTCCTTGGCCATACTGGCAGAAAACCAGTAATCTAACAGAATAAGTCATCATCTGCAATACTTTGAAAGAGGTACATTTCCCAAATTATTCTGAGCTTGATCTTCCACCCAAGCATTAATTTAATTTTGTGTAGTGACCAATGAAATCCACTACACATTTGATCATGAAGTCAAGCACTCAGAAGTAGGGCAGAAAGATGGAAAAGCTATTCCAGAAGAGTCAATAGCCCTTTTTGCAAATTCTCTCTCCACCACTCTGAGCTTCCAGTTCCTCAGCTGTAGGATGAGGGGCTGGTGAAACAGTTCCCAGGTCTTCTAAGTCAGTCATTTCATTGTACTGAACCATTTTCATTGCAAAAGAAATCTGTTTGAATCTCTCTGCCCCAAAGGTAACAATAGAACTTAGAGATAACTTGTGAGATCATTTTATTCAGACATAAGTAGAGATAACATAAAAACCCGATGGTCATCAATTCCTGTCTTAAAAGACAAATTAAGATTCAGCAAGAGTTCCTCCTGCTGAATCCCTGCCCTTACCAACACTAACAAGAGCTCTCCTTTCTGTGCGGGAAGGGGAGACTACAGTGCTCTTCACAAAAGCTCTTCGAAGCCTGAGGGTTGTAATTAGCACGTTTCCTGAGCTCCCTGTTTTTCAGGTTAAGCAACTTTAATTCCTTAACCTGTCATTAAAGTGCTCATTTCACACGCATGCTCTATTTTTACTAGGTTCTTCTAAATTGCAGAGTCCGAAAATGGACACAGTGCTTTAAAAACATCCAACTAATATAGACTATAACCAAAGATCACATTCACATACCCAGAAAAATTATGCATCTTTAAATAAATTGTATCCACAGTTACTGAAATTTAAGATTTGCTATATTTAATGTGCTCAGATAAAATAAAATTAGAATTTTATTTTGCAATAAAACAAACTTAAATAAAACCCTGTAGTATCATAATAAAAAGATGTGTTTCCTCTTTAAATGATTTGTCACTAAAAATTGAGGCAGTGACAAAGCAGTGACTTCTCAGCACGTATTTCCTTATTTTATGAGTGAAAGCCACTTACCATACTGGAGTAGATACATTACTAAAAATGCCACAATGCAATGTACACTTCTAGCAACTTTGGACACAGCATTGATTATATTAAAAGGCATTCATGGAAAAATACTGTGTGAACAGCAAAAGGGAGATGAGAGAATCTTCAATATCAAATGACAGTCTACTTGCTGCAATCTTTAAACAGATTTTGGCTGTGACGTGGTGGCAAAAATCTCATCCAGGAGACCACAGTTATAGTCCTGATTTTGTACTTGAGCAAGATACTTCTTTTGTGAAAATAACTTTTTTTTTTTTTTACATAAGGCATATTGTATTCATTATCTATCAAGTTACGTAATTGAATTGAGGTTTGTTCTAGCTTTGTGATCACAAACCAATGAGCTATAAGTAATAGTTAAATTCACCTTGAAAATATACATGGAATTAAATGCCTACATTATACAAGTTGGGGCATTTCTTATAGTTAATAGAGGGATATTCATGCTCAAATATAAACATTAGTCCATGTCACTTAGGGCAAAATTGTGAGAAATTTGAGCACTAGGGTACTACCTTAAAACAAACAAACAAACAACATATCTTATTGGTATTTTCTCTACATTGCTTGGGCTTTAGGAGTTTCAAGGATTTCATACTGATTTCCCAAAGACGATATTTTGTTCTTAACCTGTCAAGAGTCTGTGCTGTATTTAAACAGGTTAGTAAATGGGAAAACATTTATAATCTATAAAGCACTTTAAAGATGCTATATTTTTTAACTTCCCTCCTCCTCAGCAAAATTAATCTCTCCTCATCCTGTACTGTTGGAAATTTGTTTCACCTCTCTTATAAATTTTCATCCATGCTCTTTTCTACACTATACCAACTATCCCTTTGATTAGGGATTAGCTAACTAATTTGAGCATCTACATGGCTTAGCATAGTGTAAGATTTGTAACAATTACTCAATAATTTTTTGAAGAAAGAAAGAATTAAAATTACTAGAGAATATATAACAAAATGTGCTTTAGGTGTCATTGACAAAATTTCTCATACAGAATCTCATCTGTTTTTAGTACTTCACATCCTCTTTAAATATATACATTCCTCCCAAGGAAAACTGAAAAATTCAGAAGATAGGAGATTCCCTTAGGTCAGTTTCAGTGCTTGAAGAATTAAGCCTTGGAGCATTCCTTAAAATAATTGCTTAAAATCATGCATTCAAGATATATTATTTGGGAAAGGGGCAATATAAGGGATGAGGGAGTGAGCACAAACTACTGGGTATACTGTGCAGCTCAGGATTATCTAGGATGTCCTGTACAACACAGGGAGTATAGCCAATATTTTGTAATAACTGTAAAAGGAAAGTAACCTTTTAAAACTACATAAAACTAAAAACAAATTTCAATCAAATATATAAAGTATGATTGGAGTAGTGTTAATGAAAAAAAATGCATGTTATAAGAAATCAAAGCTACATGGACGTGAAAGAATTTGGAAGCAATATTAGGAGTGATTGTCCTTAAGAGGATGCTGCAATTTTCCCTATAACGTTCATATGAAGAACATAAATTTCCATCACGAAAAAATAAAACACAAAATCAAACGTGTGTGTATATATATATATATATACACACACACACATATATATATATATGGTTCATAATTGGTAAAACTTCCATTTCAGTAAGCTAAACATAATGACACTCTTAAATAAATAATAATCTCTTATCAGCTATACTCAAAATAAAAAGAACCATAGTTTTTTGTTTTTTTGGGTGGATGACAGTCTCTATATCATCATTTCTTTAACCCACCTCATATTACCATTGACGCAACAGAAATGCAGGAGGTAGAGTGACTTTGCCAAGGTCACGTCAAGTCAGTGAGTCCTGAGCAGCACCAGGACAGACTCCAGATCACCCGACTCCTAGCCCAGTGTTGTTTCCTCCCTTCCTGTCCTCTCCGATTTGTTCATCCAGAACTAACTGACCAAGCAGAAACAATTGGGAATAGTCAGACATCTATTAATAACAATTTGCTTTTAAACAGTACCATACAGTTTACAAAGCTCTTTGCATACACTTTATCTGTTTGATTCCTTCTCAAAACTCCAGAGAATAGACAACTGACCTCCATTTATAATCAACTCAGGCCTAGACAGGTAAACTGATACACCCAAGGTCATGAGCCAAATTTGAGCCCAGACTTTCTTATGAGAAATTTAAGTCCATGTACATAAATCCACAGCAACCTCTGTTTCAGAAATACAAAGAAAAAAATTATTCTACCATAGCCCTAATTTGTATCCTATTAAGCCAAAATTCTAAGGGGACTGCCCCAGTAACTTTGTGAAAGGTTCATAAATAGAAAGGCTAATTTTGAAAGAACTTTAACACTAACCAGATGAATAGACTATGCAAAAGTAATAGATAAATTGAGAACAAGAACAGGACAGCCCTGAAATGCACAACCAGCAGAGTGATTAAGACATCAGTGACAAGAAAGGTCTTCATTATGTACTTATTTCAGCCCTCACTTTTTAAAAACTATTTTTTAAATTAACTTTTATTGGAGTATAGTTGCTTTATAATGTTGTGTTAGTTTCTGCTGTACAGCAAGATGAATCAGTCATATGTATACATATATCCCCACTTTTTTAGATTTCTTTCCCATTTAGGTCACCACAGAGCACTGAATAGAGTTCCCTGTGCCATACGGTAAGTCCTCATTAGATACCTATTTTATACATAGTAGTGTATATATGTCAATCCCAATCTCCCATTTCCTCCCTTGATGTTCACGTGTTTGTCCTCTGCATCTGGTCTCTATTTCTGCCTTGTAAATAAGTTCATCTGTACCACTTTTCTAGATTCCATGTATAAGCATTAATACACAACATTTGTTTTTCTCTTTCTGACTTACTTCATTCTGTATGACAGTCTCTAGGTCAATCCACATCTCTGCAAATGTTACTACTTTTTCCTTTTTATTCAACCTCTATTTTTGAGCGGAGGAAATTAAAAGGAAACTAAAACACCTCTACCACCAACCCCAAAATGTAGAAACCCCAGGGTCTCTTGAAAAATAAAAGATATGATAGGCATGACTCTGGAAATGCCACCCCTGTTGTACTGGCACTCTCCGAAGCTCCTGAGCAGCACAGTCTGTCCCTCAGAGTCACTGGGGTCAGGTTGTAGTAAAGACAAGAATCAGAGTGTGAGGCATGCAGAGCAGTCTTCCCAGGAGCAGACAGGAGCGGCACATCCAGGCTCTCATGGGAGGGAAGAGAAAACCAGCAGACTGGGGACAAGGCACAAGTACAGCTGATGATGAAGCACATGACGTTCCCCATGGGACAGGATGAGAACAACAGAAAAGAGGCTGCTTTGTTGCTCATTTTCAAAAACAGGAGAGAAATTGCTTCCAACAAGGAGGAGGAGGAAGTTTTTACACCTAACCAGATTTCATAGGGAGGAAGACCAGTAGTTCTCTTCCATGGACAACAAGAAGTTAAGTCCACAGTGAATATGTTCCATCATTTAGAGAGCTACATTTGAGCTGGGGTGAGATCTGAGTGCTGTTCAAACAGGAAGGGAAGGGAAGTGGAGGCTGTGTACTACATGAGTGTCAACCCCAAGTCTTTAGCTACTTTATAGCCAAGGATATAATGGAAAGTGCTATGAAAACCAAACAAGAAAATATTATTATATAAGCAACTTATATTTTATTCACTTAATGAACTTTCTATTCTTAACAGAAATGACCTTAATATGGCCAAGTCCCTGGGATGACAAAGAGAACATAATCTTTGCCTTCATGATGTTCATACCCTAGAAGACAAGCCTGACGGGCAACAAAGGAACTATATATACTGCAGTGAAGAAAGAAACACTACCGGGAGTCAGAGGGCCAGAGGAGGGAAAGACTCTTCTCAGCAGAGAACCAAGACAATTTTTCTTAAGAAAATTACAATCTAATTATTTGTGTATGTAAAAAGTTAATGTACTTGGGGAAGATATATAAGATCTCTTTCAAGTCGTTTTGTTTTGCTTTTAATGACTAACATAATTATTACTACTGTTACATTACTGATAAATAACTATTAAACAATATGTTTTTTTTAATAGTTCCTAGCTTCCCCATAATATACCATTTGCTAATAGTTAATTAACAGAATTTAACAGAACACATTATATTCTTAAATGTTCATTGAAGACGACATTCCCTGCCTCTCCCAAAATGTTTAAATTCTTTGTTTGTACATCTGTTGTGTGCTTTCAAGACAATGCAAACATGGGAAAATATGAAAAATATATTGTAAAATAGTAGAACCAAAGCTGGATCTAGGAAGCTGTCTCCTGAATTTGATGAATGAATTTAAATTCAGTCAATATTAACCTGTGCAAATAAAAAGAGACCTATTGTTCCAGTTTAAGAACTGGCACTGCTTTCAAAATAAATCATGAAAACTTCAAATTATTCTCTTTTCCTGATATTACATGAGAGTTTGGAGTTCTGTTCCCATAAAGCATAGAATAGATCATTCATTTGAATTACTGTTTTTAAAGAAATACTCGGGGCTTTTCAAAATGGGTACTTCCAGATCTCTGAGACTCAGAGCCATTGATTAAAATCTGTAATCATATTTCTGGATAACTAGGCTTTAAGGTGGGGGCTTAATATGCTTTAGTAGATAGAAAACAGTATAGAATTCAATAAACTGCTTTTCATCCCTTACTGTACAAGGATCGATTTATTTTTTCCCTGGGTCTTGGTTTTTCCAGCTGAAGTGAAGAAGTTCTAAAATCTAAAATCTCTTCTGACCATAAAGATGCTATCATAGTGCTGGGAAGTTAGTAACTTTCCTGGTTATGAATTGGAAAGACCATTTTTTTCTGGGATGTTATTGAACTGAGAGAGCAGAGATGCATTTCCCGGCAAGAATCTAAAGGTAGACTTAATCTCCCATCCCGCAGAACCTCTAGCACTTGTTAATATCTCCGTTATGGCATTCACCATATTGCATTTTAAGCAGTACTGTCAGTCTTCCATGCTAGTGTTGAAGGTTCATAAGGTCAGAACTGTGTCTTACTCAATGTTTTGCCAATGCCAACAATGCATGACTCAGGTTAAGTGCCCAGTGAATGCCTAGGTAGTGGAATAATGAATAAATTAATCTGTCAGAGCAATGTAAAAAAAAAAATGTATGGAATGATCTTGGTAGTTCTCTTAACTTTGTAACTCTTAAGGTATTTACACAGTGTTTTCTCAAGGGAAGACCACTTTAATGACCCTGATGTCTGAAATCCTAACTATGCTGGATAAACAGAGGAAATCAGTGAGGCCACTGCTGAGAATCCCACGAAAAGCTATCTCCAGGGCTTCTGAGTTGAGATTATCTTTCCATAAGATTATTTAGTATCTTTTGAAAGTAAAGACTTCTAAGTAAAGATAATAAAGTAGAACATAGGCTTTTACTTTCATTCTACTTAAAACACCACTGAAAGTGAAAGTAACTCTGTTGTGTCCCACTCTTTGTGACCCCATGGACTATACAGTCCATGGGATTCTCCAGGCCAGAATACTAGAGTGGGTAGCCTTTTCCTTCTCCAGGGGATCTTTCCAACCTAGGGATCAAACCCAGGTCTCCCACATTGCAGGTGGATACTTTACCAGCTGAGCCACAAGAGAAGCCCAAGAATACTGGAGTTGGTAGCCTATCCCTTCTCCAGTGGATCTTCCTGACCCAGGAATGGAACCAGGGTCTCTTTCATTGCAGGCGGATTCTTTACCAACTAGAAGTACAATAAAGGGGTGTATGTCAACCATCAAATTTGAGAAATGAGAAACCATCTGGTGAAGCTATAAAGGATTTAGCAGACCTGAGAAAACTGAATTCTAAGTCAGCAGTGTGGAAAATAATAAATGACTTAACTTGAAATGCAGAATCTTCAAAAGTTTAGGCAGTGGGTAGCACCAATCTTGTCTAGAAAAAGGATAAAATACACAGAATTGGTGGACAGTTTGTTTTTAAGAAGATATTACAACCTCAAACCCTCTCTTAAACTTTGACCATCTAGATAACTGCTGTCCCCAATCACAGTAGAAGACTCAAGATTTGTTCTTTGTAGAGGATAGAAGAGAGGCTTTCTGTACAGTGGGCAGAGTGGGTACCACATTGAAAATGAGAGATTAAGTGAACATTTACATGCTGATTGCTGAGACCCAAGGAAGCCTGGCAGCCATGTCCTTTCCATCTAGGCAGGAGAAAGTCTTCTTTGAGGAATTTATAAATAATAAGAAACAAGAACTAAAGATACTGACATCAGGAGTTCCAGAGTGAAAAGTCCACAAAGATGACCATATAACTAAGATCATTATCAATAAGCCCCACCCACATGAACAGAACTTCCAGTCACCTTTCTAGCATGCTCATAAATATGAACAGACAATGAACATAAAAACATCTATACAAAATCTCTAACATGAAATACGAAAATCAAAACAATAATATTTTTTTAAAAGCCAACTGGAAGTAAAGGCTATGGAAGAAGATAGAAAACTTATTAATATCAATATAATATTAATTATATTATTAATATTCTAACAAGGTATTAGAAATATTGTCCCTGTGAAACAAGGCAGCATAATATAAAATCAAATATTCAAAGGAAAACAAGAACCTTAGAAACTACAAGTCTGATATCAGACTTAAAAACAAGAAGATTAGAAGATAAACTAGTACCTATCACCTAGAAAATGGGGAAATGCAGAAGAGATGAAAACAGGAATGAAAACGCATTAAAATAAAAACATTAAAATACAGGATATCAATAAGTAACAAGAATCCAAAAAGTCAGAACCAAACAGCAACAACAACAAAACAAAGAATTCATCAAGGGAAACATTTTAGAAAACTTTTCTGGAGTACAAGTTTCCTCATGAAAGCCACTAAGTACCTAGTAAAATACGAGAAAATGAGACCACAAGAAAGCAAATCTCAGTAAATTTTTAGAACTCTTGGAAAGAGTAAGGCATGTGCAAAAAATAAGGAATCAGAACATCACAAGACCAGAACAAAACTTGAAGGGAGATGACATTAGAATGGTGCCATTTAAATTCTGAAGGAAAATTATTTTCAACCTAAATTCTATGCCTAGCCAAATTATTGTCCAGATATGAGGAAAGAACAAATGAGTTTTCAGACATGCAAAAACCCAGATAATTTAACTACTAGGTATCTTTTTTTGCCAGGAAATTGCTAAAAAATTGATTCCACCAAAATAAGTTAACTAAGACAAAAGAATGCAGAGGATACAAGAAAGTAAGAGATACAAGCAGAGACCAGCAGTGACTGAAAGGAAGATTCCCTGGATGGAACCAGTATATGGGGTATAAAAGGAAAAGCAGACATACAGAACCAAGCCAGAAGGTTCTGAGAGATTATTCCAAGATGAACTTACCCCCTAAAAGGGGAACTTGATAAATACCTGTGCCTCTGAATGCCTGGAGATGAGATTCAGAACACCGGTAGAGATTTGATAATGAAGAGAACATAGAAAGCTGAACAAACAAAAAACAAGACCACTATCAACCACAGAGGGGGAAAAATCTTCAGAGAAAGGAAGAGTAATCATAGTTTCACTTGACTTAGTCATGGAAAGTATTTACACAGTCAGAACAACGTAACTACTAAATACTGATCTAACCAAAATAACAATGACAGCCCTAGGAAGATGGCAGGATAGAAGTAATGCCTGTTGCGGTGAGAATGTGATGATGAGAGAGAAAGGGAAAGTTCATTTCTACAATGAAACATCAAAACTAGAGCTGAGAAATTGAAAGGCAGTAAGAAAAGACTGTTATTTAGAATACAGAGGTAAATAGCAAAAAGAATTGAGAGTGATTATCTCTGGAGAGGGCAAAAAATGTTGTGGGAGGGGATCAGAATTTGCCATCTTTGATAATACACTTCCTATTACCAGGACAAAAAATGGCAAGTGTAAAAAGAAAAGGAAGAAATCACCTCAAATTTTAATCATCAGGGAGCTTTGGTGCACCTCTCTTACTGCAGAAGCATTTCTAAAGGAATGAGTAGCACAAGAAGCGGCATCGTGTTCCCCCACACCCTTGCATCTTTACTAACACATGCATGATTTGATGGTCAGTAGAGATCAAAAGAGGTTGCTCAGAGAAAAGACAAGGCTGTCCTTGCCATCTGTCTAACCATTCCTTATGGCTATGAGAGGAAAATCATCTGCTGACCTTCATTTTCAAAATCTTGTTCATAAATCTTTCATCGGCCAGGCTGAGACTTCTCTATACAAGGCAGTATTCTAGATTTCAACCACTGATTATGATTATGTTCAAACTGATTATGCTCAGTTTGGCAGGAAGTGTCTTCCTGAAACAGTTTTAAGACTTTGATCCAAAAGCAGTATCTTTGTGGGGCTACCATATTTTATAGTTCTATATTGAGTTATCACTAAAGGCTCAGACTGAAAGTATTATGCTTGGAATTCATTTAAACCTTTAAGTAAACCTGAATCCATCAGACTCAGCAAAAGCTATGGCTAAAGAGTTTGTACCTGAGGTTATAATGAGGCAGTTTTGAGATATTTAAAGATAGATACATTTTGTTGAGTGCTACTATATGTCAGGCAGTGTGGTAAACACTTTCATATATTATCTTATTTAATCCTCAGAACAACTCTATGAATAAATACTGTTATTATCTCCATCATGTAAAAAAAAAAAAATCTAGAGTTAGGATGACTATGAACCTTGCCCAATATCTTCCACAAGGAAATAGACAAAAATCAAAACCAGAATTGGGCTCAAAAACTGCTCTAATTCCTCTATCTTCTCTAAAGAGAAATAGCCAAAATATCAAAATATACCACTGAAAGAGGGATGGTAAAGTTGAAAACAAGCATATTTCTTATGCTGAAGTATATGAGTCTTCATAGATTTAAGGAGAATTTGAAGAACTTCACATAGCATAGTTGCAAAATGCAGGGATATTAGTACCTCTATAGAGTTTGTCTTATCATTTGTAATTCTGAGAGTTGATAATTTATAGATCACTGGAGAGCAATTTTTGAGCCTGACACATTTCAAAAGTATTTTTGGACCTTCCTGCTACAATCCCAATCTATAAGTTTCAATGCAAACATTTCAGGGAATTGAGAGCCAAAAACTGAATAGAAATGAAATTCACTCTTTCATTAAATAAGAAAAGTGTATCAGCAGTAAAGGCTGGCAAAGGTCACAGAGTGAAGTAGTGGATCACAGCATTTCTTCTGGCCATGGCAGTGTGCTTACAGGTATACCTTGCTTTGCTCAATGGATGTTTTCTTGAAAAGTTAGGGACTAACTGAAGCTTTGCAAATGGGATTGTACTCCAAAAGCCCTGGAACCTACTTTTTGAAAGATAATTGATACTAGTTAATAATTTTGAAATGTAAGTTATCATTATCTACATTATATAATTTGTAATATGCTGCCATAATTTTCTTCTAACTCTTCATTCTATTATCAATATTCTTCATTCATGGTATCCTGTTCCCAACCCTACCCGCTTCATGAGGGCAGGGACTTTGTCTTCTCACTACTATATTCAGTACCTAGAACAGTGCCCAGCTTATTAAATATTTGTTAGATGAATGAATTATCTAAACATGTAATCCTTCCTAGTTATTACCTGTATGTTAACAATGCTGTACCTTTCTTTATGCTATTCCATCAGCTTGGAATACTGTTCCAGCGTTTCAGTTCCATCCCTTCTGCATGACCAAGCTCAAATGCCAATTCCTTTCTCTGTATTCCCATGGATTATATTTCTGTAGCTGGTATAATGGCAGAAGGGATAAATCTTGTATTATTCATTGGTTCCTGGTCTATAACACCTAGCCAGAGTAAAACGCACAGAAGATATGATATTAAAAGTAAATTTAAAACTTAATCTAAATTTTCACATGCATTACCAGCTGTCAGCTCTTCCTAGGCTTCTGTTGGTGTCTATCTTCAAAACTTAGTCTTAGTGAGATCTTTGTGAGGTCAGAAACTGTGTTGTTTTTTTTTTTCTCATTTCTAATCTTGATGACAAGCAATGTGTCTGGCAAGATAAATCCAAACATGCATTATTTGTATACACTATTAATAACATATTTGTGTTAATTAACTAACTGGAATGTGGTCATGGGTAACACTGGGGTGATAAGATCTTATTTATTCTTCTAAGCTATGGAGTTCTTTCATGAGAATGCTACCCCATGATTCCTTGTTCTGGTATTCCTCAATGACCAGCAAAACGTACATTTATTTCTAGATATAAGTAAAAGAGAATCTTAGACTACATTGTCTACACCAGGGGTTCTCAAAGTGTGATCCCTTAATTAGCAACATCAGCATTTCCTGGGAACCTGTTTGAGAATGTAAGTCTCAGGACCATCCAAGGCCCACTGAATCAGAAACTATAGGAGATCCAGAAATCTGTTGTGTTATAACAAGTCTACAAGTTATTATGATCCATACTTAAGCTTGAAAACCCCTGACTGAACGCAACTGGGAAGAAAGCTGTTCTTGCTATTCTGCCCTGAACAATGGAGTGTTCCCTGGACCTACCCAACAATGTCAAAATTCCTATCACATCCTTCCTCTTCTGAGGAAACTCAACTTCATTTTAGGCTGGATAACTGGCAAGTAAAATTTTGATCAAAAAGATCAGGGAATCGCTTTCATTTCTGCCATTACCCTTTAATTTTTATAGCATGACTTAAACCAGTAGGTCTTAAAAACTATCCTTTTAAACCGTATACCACATCTGTGTGGCATTCTGCTGGTTCCAACCAGAGGAGAATCCCTGAGGGAATTAGAACTAGGCAGAATGAAGGGAATACTAATGAGGAAGCAAGGGTCAGCAGTCTAAAGAAAATATGAAAGAAATGGACTCTAGGCCAATCACAGCCTGTGTCAAAGTAGGGAGGATGGACAATAATGGGGAAGGGAAGAATCTGTTTGTGAGAATAAGAAAGTGGCAGCGGCCAGCATCAGACGGGAATCTTGTCCTGCATCGGGAATGTTCACATGTGGTAGAGTGAAGGATACTGAAAGTAGCACTTGGTTCTAGGCAAAGGGCTAACATGACAGTGAGGAGTTTAAGACAAGAATACAGCTCCAAACAGGAAAAGAGGAAGTAGAAAGCCTAAGAGTCAGAAAATAAGCACAATAGCAACAGATGTTAATACTAAGTACTGATGTTATGCTTGGTTTGTTATGTAAACATAAAATGTATTTACTATATATTACTACACATTAATATATGGGCCTTCCCTGGTGACTCTGTGGTAAAGAGTCTGCTTTGGGTCAGGAAGATCTCCTGGAGAAGGAAATGGCAACCCACTCCAGTATTCTTGCCTGGAGAATCCCATGGACAGAGAAGCCTGGTGGGCTACAGTCCATGGGGTCACAGAGTCAGACACACCTTAGTGACTAAACCACCACCACACACTAATATTAATGTATATACTTTAATGTAATACATTAATACACCCTAATGTATATTATTTGCCTCATTCCTCTTGAAAGATGAATTGTACAATAAGGAAGCAAAGACACAGATGTATCTCGCCCAAGTCGTAGGGACTAACAAGTTGTTAGTTGTGTGTCTGATTTTAAGTCCTGTCACCTTTCTACCATACCACTGAGCTTCCCAGATGAGCAGGACAGCTGTTCCAGGTAAGGGGAGAGAAGGAAGGCACCCCCTGCTTACTTACTCTGGCACGTGAGCGCTGGTGCTCTCTCACAGCCACCTAACAGCAGGTAGAACTCCTCACGCTTCCCCAAGTTTGCGCTCATTGGCCCGGGGCTTGGGTGAGCCTGAGCCTTCAGAGATCACCCTCCAGAAGGCTATAAGCTGCACACATGATATTGCATGTACACAGCTGGACTAGTTTTCATGAACAAAGGAAGGCTAGTTGACTTACCAGAGCAAAATATATCTTAGATTTTGAATTGTGGTTAAGCTCACAGACTCTGAAGCCTGTCTGCTCTGCACTAGCTATGTGACTTAGTCAAGTTACTCAATGTCTCTATGCTGGGGTTTTTACTCCCTAAAATAGGGATAATAATAGCTCCTGCCTCACTGGATTGTTATGAGGATTAAATGAGTCATTACATGTAAAGCACAGTACCCAATACATAGTAAAAGATACATAAGCACAATTTAAAAAGACTGTTATCTCCTCAAATGTCCTTTCAATGTCTCACATGAATAAAACATGAACCATCAAGCATAAAGATTTTTGCTTAGTTCAGTCTTAGGTAGACCTGCTTAAAAAGTTTATAACTGAGCCCAAAATCTAGTGTGTCGTTTTTTAGTCACTAAGTCATGTCTGACTCTTAGCAACCCCATTGTCTGTAGCTCCCCAGGCTCCTCTGTCCATGGAATTTCCCATAAGAATACTGGAGTGGATTGCCATTTCCTTCTCCAAGGGATCTTCCCAACCCAGGGATTGAACCTGCATCTCTAGTGCCTGCTGCATTGGCAGGTGGAGTTCTTTACCACTGAGCCACCTGGGAAGACTATTTTATGCTTTATTGAAAAAAAAAATACTGATGAAAGATTTGAAAAAGGAAAAAGTCCTTACAATCCAATCATCATTACCCAAATGTTACCGTTTTTTATATATTACCATCTATGTCCATGGACATACAAATTTCACATTATTGTAATTGGTGCATATACCTGTATCACTATTTTTTATAATTACCATCATATCACAAGGATTTCTGACAATTCATGTTCATAAACATATTAATGGCTGTTAAATATTTCATTCCATCACTAAATTTTATTCTCTGCACAATCAAGAAATTCAGCTTATTAATTATGAAACTCAGACTTTGGATAACTTTTATCTGGAAGTAAAAGATGTCTTCTTCTATCTAAAATGATCAGTTGCCAATCAAACATCAGAAGAGAGAAAATGAATGTAAATTGTTTGAAGACAATGAAGGACTGAGTGCAATTATTTTTTAATGTCACAAATGATTGAAAACTAAAAAAAATCAAATATCCTTTCTATAATGTTAGTAAAACACTCAACATTTGGACTCCTTGGCATTATTGTGTTTGTCTTTGTTTTTTTATGGGAGAAGTGCTGGTTACAGCTGGGAGAGCAGAGAAAACTATATCCACCAAATCAACCTCACATAAGACTAATATATAAATAAACTACTCTTATTTGTAAAGACACATGAGATAGGTGAAAAAAAATTACAAAAACATAATGTGCAATCTGACGAGCAAAAATGCCACTAAGTTAACTAAAGACATAGTAGAGACCAAGGAAAACAACCATAAATCCTTAAATAAAACATAATCACTGTTGTCCCTACGTAAACACTCAAAAATGCTGGTTCTTACAATCCCATAGATAAAGAACCTTGCCTCTGATCCATCCTTGTTTCACAGAAGAAGAAAGAATGATAGAGAAAGGAAATGACCAGTTCAAACTCACACAAGGAGTTGGGTCAGGAAGCCAAATTCAAGTCCAAGGTTCCAGACTCAACCCAAGATCTCTACTGCAACCATGCATTGGTTCAGACATACTTGAGCCTGTATGTGGTTACTATCATGCAATCTACAAACTCCAGCCAAGTATCCGTTTTCTCTCACCTTTGTGTGCACATGGGCTTCCCTGGTAGCTCAGGTGGGAAAGAATCCACCTGCAATGCAGGAGACCTGGGCTTGATTCCTGGGTTGGGAAGGTCCCCTGAGAAGTGAAAGGCACCCACTCCAGTATTCTGGCCTGGAGAATTTCATGGACTATATAGTCCATGGGGTCTCAAAGAGTCAGACACGACTGAGTGACTTTCACTTCACTTCACTTGTGTGTACGTGGGACCAAATTAATTACTCTTCCTAATTCAGTTGCTCAACCAAGCTGTGTGCCCAACAAATTCATCCATACAACTCACAGCCTGAAAACACTAGTTCAAACCTATCAGGAGCTCCTTAAGAATTAATGTGGTAATTATGATCACCCTGTTTTATTTTCTATAGACACCAAGTCTAAAAGGGATCAAGTAAAGGAAGAATACAAACAAGCTGAAAAAGCAGTTTCTTCATAATAAGAAAGTAGAAATAAATAGGCAAATAAAGTTATATACATTCTTTAAAAAAAGAAAAAGGTTTAGGATACTGAGGTCCAGAGAGGAGAAAGATTTTTCCTAAAGTTCCTCCATTGAATTAGAGAGACTAAAACTAGAACCCAGGTTTTCTAGCATCTGGTTGAATATTAGTTTTATTTTATCAGAACATGCATCATATTTTCTATGCCTCAACGAATCACCCTAGCATACAGTTTCATAATCCCACCAGTTTAAAAAGCTTACCCTTAGATAATCTAATACATAGTAGGCACTCAATAAATACTGCTTATTAAATCAATCAATCAATCATTTTGCTTGAAAATTGCCTTGGTTGTCTCCCTTACCTCAGTATCATTGTGGATATTGCTATACTTGTATTATTGGTTTTCTTTTTATGCTGATGCAAAGTCCATGTCATCTTATTCTGAACTATTTGTAGGCTTGCAAATACAGCATGTTTTATATGACAACCTTTTTTCCTGACACATAGCAAATATTTCTCTTTTAAATCCCAGAAAAGAAAAAAAAGAGTAAATCAAATGCAATTTTAAGTAGTGCTAGAAATGTTAAAAATATCTGGAAATGAAAGAAGTGCCTCTGTAAAAAACAAAAACTGCTTAAATAACCTAATTTTAAACTTTCCAGATTTTTAACAATTAGAATGATCATGTAATAAGCCCTGTGAAATTCTCTAATTTGTAGAGCATCTAAACGCAATCTAGCACGTGAATGAGACTAAGGACAAAAACACCTCAACATTTTTTTTTTTTTTTAAATCAGAATCATCCCAGTGCACCAGCCCCAAGCATCCTGTATCCTGCATCAAACCTGGACTGGCGATTCGTTTCTTATATGATATTATACATGTTGGAGGGAGGTGGGAGGGGGGTTCAGGATTGGGAACATGTGTACACCCGTAGCGGATTCATGTTGATGTATGGCAAAACCAATACAATATTGTAAAGTAATTAGCCTCTAATTAAAATTAATAAATTAAAAAAAATCAGAATCATCTACATTTTTTGCCTTCAAAAAGTTAAAAAGGAATTTCTAATTTTTATTGCAATGAGGTTTGCTGGACATATTTGGTATCAGTGTTTGAGGAATTGAGAAAAACCCGATTGTTTCACATGGGTGATAGTTGTAGGAATGAATGGGGACTAAAAGACGTGCTATTAGCAGATTGGTATTGCTGCTTCCTGCTCGTTAAGGAAATCTTGATGTGTTATCTTCTCAATGGCCTCTGAAAGCTTCTAGATTTTTTCCTGTAGTCTAGTCCCTTTCAACTGCATCTCAGGCTAATGGCCAGTCCACAAATAGTAGGGAAACAAGACTGACCACAGAATAGCAATTTCCCTTTCCTTTTTGCCCAACAATGTTTAAAGCTCACTTTCAATTATCTGTACTCTCTGAATCACTGGTGGTGGGATTTGTTTCAGATAAAAAGCCAGGCAGAGTATATGCTTTTAAAAAAGTAAAAAAAGAAAAGCTCTGTTGAGAGGCAACAGGTGTCCCTTGGGACTTCTGCCAATGTACCATCAGTTGCATCACAGCAGCAAAATACCATGGCCTCCCTGGGTGGGAGTCCCACGTTGCCAAAGACAGGGAGATGGACACTGTTTCAAAAAGTAACTGGAGAGAATAACAAACTAAAATTAGAACTGTAGACATCGATACTAGAACAAAATCCATCATGTTCTGCATGCAAGGATGCTGATGAGGACAAAGACACTGGGAGAAGTGATGTGTCTTCTTGGGTTCAGACACATGCCATCTATTTACATGTCTGTTTTCTAACCCAAGCCTGTAGGACAAGAATTGGTTTCTCTCTTATACACATATGTTCTCTTAACACTACAGAGGGTGATAATAAAAAGGAAGGTCCTGGCTGTAAGGAGTCCTGTAGTATTTCTGACAAGGACACACGTACATGTTACAATTTTACATTACTCACCTGTTGCTGCTGCTGCTGCTGCTGAGTCGCTTCAGTCATGTCCAACTCTGCGTGACCCCATAGACAGCAGCCCACCAGGCTCCCCCGTCCCTGGGATTCTCCAGGCAAGAACACTAGAGTGGGTTGCCATTTCCTTCTCCAATGCATGAAAGTAAAAAGTGAAAATGAAGTTGCTCAGTCGTGTCCGACTCTTAGCGACCCCATGGACTGCAGCCTACCAGGCTCCTCCGTCCATGGGATTTTCCAGGCAGGAGTACTGGAGTGGGTCGCCATTGCCTTCTCCGACTCACCTGTAGCTTATCTATTGATTCCTAATTGAGAGTGCACATCCTAATCACATGAGGTGCTTCTTAAATATCTGAGCCCCAGGTACCACAGGGTGCCCTATGATTCAGATGTGCACCCCTGACTGAAAATCCTGTTACCAGCCAGATTTTACACAATCAATGTTTTAAATCCAGTCAAGGTATAATAGGTACTTCGGGTGGCTCAGTCGGTAGAGTCTGCCTGCAATGTGGGAAACCCGGGTTCAGTTCCTAGGTTGGGAAGATCCCCTGGAGAAGGAAATGGCAACCCACTCCAGTATTCTTGCCTGGAGAATTCCGTGGACAGAGAAACCTGGTGGGCTGCAGTCCATGGGGGTCACAAAGAGTCAGACACAACCGAGTGACTAACACAAGGTATGATATTTGACCCAATGCACTTCCATTCCCAAACCCACAAGATGTTATATAACTGACTTGAAACTATGTCTGAGCAACAAATATAAATTCACGTTTTTGAGGAGTTACTGCAAAAAAAAAAAATATGGAATAATAACAAAAGAAATACTTATTGGTAAATTAAAGCCTTTTCAAAAGTCAATGAAGATAATTTGTAGCTGCAAGTATGCTTGCTGCTAAAACTACAAAAATGACAAAGGATTAATTTTTCCCCTTTAGGATGAGATCCTAATGAAAAGAAAACACAGCTAATAATAATGAAAGACAACACAGCTAATGATAATGAAAACTCTGATTCTAAACAATAAATGCTTTATTGGTTTGAATTTAATTTCATAATTATGATATTATGGTATGGGGCTTGGCGTAGGCACAATAAGTCTTGTTTTACAGGAAAATAAAGATGCATTGCCCAAGTTACTTAGTCTTGAACCTCAGTTTTGTTATCTACAAAATGAAGTTAATATATCTAGTCACAAGTTTTTAAAGGAGATGACATATATTAACAAGCCCTTTGGAAAAAACACAGAATGTCTCATGAGTGTTATTTACGGCTGTTAATATGACAAATCAAGAGCCCAATATTAACAAATTCAAAGTAACATAACTATTAGTCATTCAGTAGGCACAAAACACCACACCTAATAGGGTCAGAAGCTTAATGGGATAAAAGGACAAGCATAAGGGAATGACTGGAGATAACAAACGGGTCACCCCCAGGTTTATTTCTAATGCTAACAAGCCTCATCATTAACACCCAATTCAGACAATAGGTTACTAGCCAGGTAGCTAGTTAGTTGGAACAGCTTTTAGAGTAGTATTCAGCAAGAGTTCAAATGTTCTCCCACACAAAAATTCTGTTTAAAGAAACCAAAAGTGAAAAAAAAAAAAAGAAACCAAAAGTGGAACAAAAGGCAGACATTATTGCTGTGGAATATTAAGTGCCTCTGTAGAGGTCATTAATCATTATGACTTTATATTCTAGCCACCTGGGTAACTGACTAGAACTCTGAGAGATGAAGGAAGAAGACACATACAATGTTAGAAATCAATAGCTCTTGACCTGTTCATTTATCCTCGGACTAAAAGCTTCTGGAGGGCAACCCCAATGCACTATTCATTATCTCCATCCCCTGCATTTAACAATAAGCCTCAAGTAATGTGGAAACTCATTAAATATTTTGAATTAAACGAAATGAACTCCCTCTGATATTTAAGAATCTTTAAGTTTTTGCAGGCCTATATGCAGGTCAGGAAGCAACAGTTAGAACTGGACATGGAACAGACTGGTTCCAAATAGGAAAAGGAGTACGTCAAGGCTGTATATTGTCACCCTGCTTGTTTAACTTACATGCAGAGTACATCATGAGAAACCCTGGGCTGGAAGAAGCACAAGCTGGAATCAAGATTGCCGGGAGAAATATCAATGACCTCAGATATGCAGATGACACCACTTTTATGGCAGAAAGTGAAGAGGAACTAAAAAGCCTCTTGATGAAGGTGAAAGTGGAGAGTGAAAAAGTTGGCTTAAAGCTCAATATTTAGAAAACGAAGATCATGGCATCTGGTCCCATAACTTCATGGCAAATAGATGGGGAAACAATGAAAACAGTGTCAGACTTTATTTTGGGGGCTCCAAAATCACTGCAGATGGTGACTGCAGCCATGAAATTAAAAGACACTTACTCCTTGGGAGAGAAGTTATGACCAACCTAGATAGCATATTCAAAAGCAGAGACGTTACTTTGCCAACAAAGGTCTGTCTAGTCAAGGCTATGGTTTTTCCAGTAGTCATGTATGGATGTGAGAGTTGGACTGTGAAGAAAGCTGAGTGCCGAAGAATTGATGCTTTTAAACTGTGGTGTTGGAGAAGACTCTTGAGAGTCCCTTAGACTGCAAGGAGATCCAACCAGTCCATCCTAAAGGAGATCAGTCCTGGGTGTTCATTGGAAGGACTGATGCTGAAGCTGAAACTCCAATACTTTGGCCACCTCATGCGAAGAGTTGACTCATTGGAAAAGACTCTGATGCTGGGAGGGATTGGGGGCAGGAGGAGAAGGGGACGACAGAGGATGAGATGGCTGGATGGCATCACTGAGTCAATGGACGTGAGTCTGAGTGAACTCTGGGAGTTGGTGATGGACAGGGAGGCCTGGCGTGCTGCAATTCATGGGGTCACAAAGAGTCAGACATGACTGAGTGACTGAACTGAACTGAAGACTCAGACAGGAAAAGTAACTTGTCCAAGATTATACCATTAAAGCTGGGATAAGAACAGGGATCTCCAATGCTCAGTGCCTGTTCTGTTTTTACTGTGTTATATCGTACTCATCCTACAGTGGTCTTGGAGCTTTAGTTGTTTGCTTTTTAACCACAAAGCAGCTTTTTAAAAAATCACTTTCTGGTTCTGATAAACGAGTTACTGCATAGACATTTCCCTTTCCTCTTGCAGAGTTAACCATTCTGATTTCAGAGAAATGATTATTCTAGGCATGCATGCATGCTAAGTCATTTCAGTCATGTCTGACTCTGTGCAACCCTATGAACCATAGCTCGCCGGGCTCCTCTGTCCATGGAATTCTCCAGACAAGAATACTGGAGGGGGTTGCCCTCCTCCAGGGAATCTTCCTGACCCAAGGGTTGAACCTGTGTCTCTTGCATCTCCTGCATTGGCAGGCAGGTTCTTTTATCACTAGCATCACCTAGGAAGCCCACTTCTTTCACCTCTCCCAATTTATAATCTCCTGAATGTGTGAACATGGCATGATAAACTAATGAAGTCTATGCAATTTAACATATATAATCTGAATCCCTACTATGTAAATGAAAATGTTTTATCTGATCCAGGCACCTATGCAGCTGGAGGACTCTTAGAACTTCATATTATGCCCACAAAAAAAGTTAATCTATGAGTGAAGATTTGAGAGTGAGATCTTTAAGATCAGAGACTACATCTAAGTTTTCTTTTACATTCTCAGAACTAAGCACTTTGGGAACATAGCAGATGCTCAATAAATGCTTATTTAAATAAAGAACATAAAAATTATAATGTTGATTATAAGAAATGCAGTATAAGAGGCACAAACAGGGACTTAGATCATTTAAAAATACACCAGTAAATATTAATTAGATGCAAGGGAGGTCAGGGAAGGTCTTGTGGAACAAGAGGCACAGCAAATGGATCTTAAAAGAATGGATGGAGGTAAGCTATATTCACTCGCAGATGTGCTTTGATTTAAGCAGTCCAATGTCACACTACCATGGGTTAACACCAGGACATTTTAAGGAGTTCAAAAATGAACCTATAGAAAAAGCATTTAAAGATAATTAAGGGGTTGAAATTAAATGCCTAGAGGAAGAACAGAGAAGGTATTTTAAATGAATCCATTTTCTGATAATACTATGAGGCAAGCAATTTCTTTGGTATTTCATTTCCATTCTTTCCCAAAGCAACCAAAAACTTACAACATCATCACATATCGGATGCTTCCATATTGATTAATAAGATGATATCCCATCTTCTATACTCAGATGCCCAGAGTGGTGTCATTCATACATACTATCAGTCCCCTAAGGTCTAAACCAGTGCTTCTTAAACTTTAATATGCGTACAAATGACAAGCACATTTGGTTGAAATGAACATTTGGCTCAGTAAGTCTGGAGTAGGGCCCAAGATTCTGCATTTCTAGCAAATTTTCAGGTGATGTTAATACTGATTGTCTATGGACTACATTTTGACTAGCAAGGTCTTAGACCAATGTTTAACTTTGACGATCAATTTGCAACACTTGAGGAGCTTTTAAAAAATACCTATGCCCAGGTTCTACAATAGAATCAATTAAACCAGAATGTCTAAAGGTGTGGCCTAAGCATCTTTATCCTTCAAAACCTTCACAGGTGTTTCTGATAAGCCCAAGCTTACAAACCTAGCTGGACAAAGAAACTATGTGATACAGGCAGGATGGGAAAAAATACAGAAGATTGGGGGGTGGGGAGGAAGTGGGGAAGAGAGGAAGAGAACCTCTTTCCTCACAGTAAATCAATGTTTCTCAAACTTTTATGGGCGTACAAATAATCTGTGAATTTTCTTTGATTCAGTAAGCCTACAGTAAAGATCAAGATTCTAAATCAAGCCACATTTTGATTATCAAAAGTCTAAATGAGTGATTCTTGAACACTGTTGCATCTGAGATCTTTAAAAAAAAAATCTATGCCTGTCTCCTACCTTAAAATTCTGATGCAATTGATGAAGTAATTGACCAGGCATGAGGAGGTCTAAAAAGCATACTAGATGATTCTAATGTACATCAAAGTCTGTGAACCACCCCAAGGCACAAATTCTGTCAAAGTTGTTCAGATTGTGCACCAATCCAAATCTCTGAAGCACCATTAATTACCATGGTATATAAGGATCACTGAAATTACACCAGAAATTGACTGCTGGATCAACTGATTCATTCACCTCTCCTCCTTGTCCTGATAACAAGAAGTGATGCAAAACAATAAGTAAGGAAGCAAAAAAATTGATCTTATTTGTAAATAACTGATGCTTAACTTGCTGAAGACTCTGGACGAGTGCTCTAAGAATGGTTTTGAAATGCTGGAGGTAAGGTGAAGGTTGTCAAATGCTGGCAACAAGATTAAAAACTGAGTGGGCCATTAGCTTTTTTTCTAGGATGAAGAACTCTTGAACGCTCAACTGAATCATGTAATAGTACTTTGAGCATTGAAAGAGTATCTAGTAGAAAAAAATAAGTATATATGTTTACATTTGAAAATGTCTTCCTGAAACTAAACTTGAATCTATTAGGGGAAGAAATTTGTACATGGGACCATAAAGTATCAATAGTTAAGGTACAGTTCAAATGGGATATGGATATACTTCTCTTAATACACATTTTCTTCTATAATAAAATTTCAAGTTAGCTACCATTTTTAGCTGTGCCATTGGCATCAACTCAGAAAGTGAGGTCAACGTGTAATTCACCACTCTTTATATGATCACTATCTGGCTAATTCAGTTTTGCAAAAGTCCATGAACCAATGTGTATGAGGACTTTCACCATGTCTTTTGCCTGAAGCAATTCTGGTACCTCTGCAAAATGACCACAATATTGGCTTGGGACAAAATTATTCATTGCCTTGGAGTCAGTGCTGCGATTCACGCCTGTATCACTGCTACAGATTTTTTAGAACTTCTAGCATGATTCTTCTCAGATACACTTCTGAGATTTTCCTTTCTGAAATCCCAAGCCTGGCAGAATAACTAGAATGCTACTGTTATCAGTATGAGATGTAAACCACCTAGAACTTTGTGTGACATGTAGCAAATTTTACGGGCAAAGAGGGGAAATAAAAAATTATTGCTAAGAGATACATTTTCTTTTTATCATGGGCCAGGAATTCATGTATAAATTGAAAGCAAAATGTTACAAAGAACGTTTGCCAGATAACCAAGTTTAATATTCAAATAGCAGGTGTTCTCTTAAAAAAAAAAGCTTCTTAGTAAAATTATACTCTGTTGTTAATTTCATGTTCTAGAAATACTTAATCAACTGGAATATTACAGACATCTATGAATTTTTGACTTCTAGTTTTAAAATGGATTCTACAGTAAAGTTAATACATATATGCCTCATGTATATTTATTGATATGGGGTCTCTTCTATATGTACATCATTGTTAGTCATGGAAATGCCCATCAGCAAATCATAGGAATAAATTATCCCAATTAAAATTTGTCAGCTTGTCTGAATCTATGTTGATTCAGTTATTTTCACACTGGAAATGCTTACCTAAGTTGAAATACTTAACTCTTATAATTAAATACTTTTTTGAACATGTACCTGCTATCACTTGACACTTGAGTTTTACTAATCAGCCCAGAAATAGGTAACCCACCACCACTCCCTGATCCTGAGCACATTACCACAATGACTGACATTCTTGGTTTAAAAATAAAACCTTGTTTCAAATATAGCTTCTCGAGTTCTGGGTAATGAATATAGTTTCATAAAAGTTGACATCATTTTTTCTGATTTCACCACGATTAAATACATCCAGTGTTCCTACTGGATATCTGACCACATCACTCAAGACTCTTGCAAGCTAGTGGGCGTTTTAAAGAGGAGGAGGAGGAGGAGGAAGAGGAAGAGACCTGCATAGATGGAGTTAAACCCAAAGGCTATCCAATCCTACAATTTTAATAGTCATTTTGCTTATGTGAGTTAAATATGCTATCAGAAGTTGATTTTTACAGTTCATGTACCAATTAGTGTGTATACATTATGCAGATTTGCTTATGAGGAAAATATTAATATATACATATCCAGAACTAGTATATGCATCATGCCTGGAGCCAAGCAGTACTCCGATACACTGTTCTCCTTAGAGGTCAGTTCTAACGCACAGTTTCAAATAGACCCAATTTCTCTGCTGATATATATTCAAAATGCAGTGGGATGTGGTCATACACACCCAGAAATACCATCTTCGTGGGGTGGGGGTGGAGAAATCCAAACATTTTTTTTCTATAGCAATGCATTATTGGATATCAGATACAAACGTGCCTGTCAGCAATCCTAAGGTAAATGAAATATATTTATGTGAACCCATCCATTCTACAGAAAAGAAATTGCTTTATCAACACATCTCGCCTCCCCCACCATCTAAAGACTCTTCCCACCCCCCTACCTAAAAAGAAAAGAAAAAAAACTCATCACACTTCACTACGCAACTGATGGAGTATTAAACACTGTCTTCCAAGCTGTGGGAGTTAAAAAGAAGTCGCCTTCCTGCCACACTTCCCTGGTGCTGCAACGGACATAGCATCTCCTCCTGTCGACCTAGTATGATGCTCGCTCCCCAAGCACTGCAGTCCCCTCGCTGAGGACTGCCCTGGCCACACGCACATGCCGCGGGAAGTCCCCCGATGGGGACAGCCACATACCTTTGCTCTCCATTTCGGTCCCTTTCGAGTGCTGGGAAGTTCAATGGAAGTTGGCCGGAAGATGCGGGCCCGCTTCAGATTCCCAAACCCGGGAAGCCAATCTGATGATTTCGCCCGTACTTCCTTTCTTCCCCTCAGGCTTCCTGAAAGATGGGATTTCTTAAACCTTGAAACTGCAATCAGCCACCAAAGGACACTTAGCAGCAGCAGCAGATTGCCTCTACAGGGGATAGGTTGCGACCTGGTATTCATATGCATGCACGGTGCCCGCTCAGTTTGTTTGTTTGCCTTTTTACCTGGGTCTGGAAGCAGCAAGCAGGAGCTGTCCTCGGAACGTGGTGCTGCAGGTGTAGTGACAGATCATCCCACTTTGCTCTCTGGATGTACAGCAGATTTGCATGGGCGCTGGCACGCATGCGCAGGGCGTCCCCCCCACCTCCCCTCCTTTTCGCCGCCTCCCGCTCCCCCGCCCTTCTTTGCTTCTCTCCCCAATACGGTCCTTAGTTATCCCCGCTGAAGAGCTCTGGCGTTCGGTCACTGGAAGCGCTGCTAAAAATAAACGCTGGACCGGATTTTCCTTTGCAAACTAGCAAATGGATTGGATTGGGATTGTGTATCAATCCAATACGATTTTCCAAATGGGATTACGGAAGCCTTAGAGGAAACTGGGGTCTCCAAGCTGGGTATGGTTTTATTCAGAAGCAGACAGGAGAAAAGAGGAGTGTATTTGCGAATCCCATGTAATGGTCACAATTTGGGGTTCTCTTCCTAGTTGCTGCAGTAACTTTCCAGGTGTATGCCTCCGAACCACTTCCCCCACTGACTTTACGGGTCTGTTTGTATTTCCATATCTGTTTTGTTTTTTCTTCCGGGATAGAGTGGGAGTAGCCCTGGACCTACCAAAGATTAATATTCGCCTGCTGCTTTGCTACTCAGACTGAATTTTCTTGCCTCCCTGATATCCCTTTGGCCTCCAACTGAAAACTGTCCATGAACAGGCTACAGGGCTTCTAAATTCTCCGAACAAAGCCACTGAGGACATCCTGGGGTGTTTTTTAGCTTCTTTCCAACAGTCTACCAAGATGCAGAGTCCCCAAAGGTAGAGAGGCCCTTTATTGATAAGAAGTACTTTAAAGCTGTGTACATAATCATTTTTATAAAGATGAAGAAGAAAAATATTTTTCTTGTATAAGGTACTAGAGAAGGTTTCAAAGCCAAAAATACTTTATAGCACTCTTTTCATAGAATATGTTAAAAGCCCACACTATGCTTAGTTTATCTGCAACCTGTGTAATAGGGAAATATTTACTACCTTTTTCTTTTTCAATAGTCCAGATTCTGCTGAGAGATAAGTCTCTCTTTGAGAATAATAGTCTTATTCTCAGACGTGAAAATAAACCTAGAAAACTAGTATCTAGAATGGCTAAGGGAGGAGCTATGCAGGTTAATCCCATACCCCAGGTTACACAAAGATCCCTCCACAGTAAACTTCTAATCCCAATTTTCAAAACATTGAAATACAATAAAATATACTGCCAACAAGAAACCTGAGTTAGACTATAATTCTATCTTCCTCTGGTGATTCAGAGGGCATCCTGAGATTTCTCCAGTGCCTTAGGGCCATGATTACAAATATTAATCATGAAGGCTCAGCCAGACATGGACATCCTTGTGGAGGAGACCTGTTGATAACTGCCATGGCTCAGCAAAGCCTGCCTCCATTCAGCACTGGAGAATCAAAACACTTAAGTATGGGATTACAGGTTACAACCTAGGATCTACCAAGCTGTAGGCTCTCCTATTGCATGCCCAAGAAAATATTTGGGGGGTGGGGAATCACAAAACTCAGTATTTCTTTACATTTTGATAGATTTTTGAAGTAGGCTATAGTGACAGTAGATCCTTAAGAATAATAGAAAAGTAGATCCTTAAGAATAATAGTGTCTTTGGGATAAATAATTCCTGCCCCTAACACTGCACCCATTACATGCTCTTTTCCTCTCAGAACTTTTAGAAAAGGAGATACCTTTAGAGTCCATCTATGCATACCTGTAATATTTATTATTTTACAAATGGAGAGGCAAGGAGGGAACTTGACAAGACTCATGTAGTGGAGCAGAACCAGACTCAAAACCTAAGAGTCCTGGTAGCAACTCCAAGATGATTTCTTACATAACCACGTCCCCACTATCTACAGTGAATGGAATGGGGAGAACTTCTGATTTCATAAATTTTCATTATTTTTACTCATAATTTCAAAAACTCAAATGCTTCAAAATGCAAAATCCATGGTGTGACATTCAAGACCTTTCTGTTATCTGGATCCAAACTACCTTTCAGGTCTTCTCCAAGATTAACTCCTACACAACACTTGCCATTCAGTTCAGGTCACTTCAGTCACTCAGTCATGTCCGGCTTTGGCGACCCCATGAACCGCAGCATGCCAGGCTTCCCTGTCCATCACCAACCCCCAGGGTTCACCCAAACCCATGTCCATTGAGTTGGTGATGCCATCCAGCCATCTCATCCTCTGTCATCCCCTTCTCCTCCTGCCCTCAATCTCTCCCAGCATCAGGGTCTCTTCAAATGAGTCAGCTCTTTGCATCAGGTGGCCTAAGTATCGACGTTTCAGCTTCAACATCAGTCCTTCCAATGAACACCCAGGTCTGATCTCCTCTAGGATGGACTGGTTGGATCTCCTTGCAGTCTAAGGGACTTTGAAGAGTCTTCTCCAACACCACAGTTCAAAAGCATCAATTCTTCAGCGCTCAGCTTTCTTCACAGTCCAACTCTCACATCCATACATGACTACTGAAGAAACCATAGTCTGGACTAGACAGACCTTTATTGACAAAGTAATGACTCTGCTTTTTAGTATGCTGTCTAGGTTGGTCATAACTTTCCTTCCAAGGAGTAAGCGTCTTTTAATTTCATGACTGCAGTCACCATCTGCAGTGATTTTGGAGCCCCAAAAAATAAACTCTGCCCCTGTTTCCACTGTTTCCCCATCTATTTGCCATGAAGTGATGGGACCAGATGCCATGATCTTAGTTTTCTGAATGTTGAGCTTTAAGCCAACTTTTTCACTCTCCTCTTTCACTTTCATCAAGAGGCTCTTTAGTTCCTCTTCACTTTCTGCCATAGGGTGGTGTTATCTGCATATCTGAGGTTATTGATATTTCTCCCAGCAATCTTGATTCCAGCTTATGCTTCTTCCAGCCCAGCGTTTCTCATGATGTACTCTGCATATAAGTTAACTTGCCATATAAGTTAATTTGCCATATAAGTTAACTTGCCATTATCCTAAGTAAACCTCAAGATTCTCCTTTTCCGTAACTTTACTTACACAGTCATTTTTGGAATAGCTTCACCTCATTACACCACTAACACAAATATCTACATGTTCAAATCTTATATTTTCCTCAAGATTCAGCTAAAATTCTCTCACTCCTACAGTCTTCCCTGATCCTTTATATCTGAAAAATTCTCTAATAGGTAAAGCAATGTTGTTCTACATTTACCTCTCATATGTCACTTGTTACTTTCTATCTTGTATTATAATTATGTGTATATCTCATTCCTGTTACTCATCCTTACTTAAAAAGGAGGCTCCTGATTCATCTTTGTATAGAGGATCTTGAATATCAGATCAGATCAATTCAGTCGCTGAGTCGTATACGACTCTTTGCGACCCCATGAATCACAGCACGCCAGGCCTCCCTGTCCATCACCAACTCCCAGAGTTCACTCAGACTCACGTCCATCGAGTCAGTGATGCCATCCAGCCATCTCATCCTCTGTCGTCCCCTTCTCCTCCTGTCCCCAATCCCTCCCAGCATCAGAGTCTTTTCCAATGAGTCAACTCTTCGCATGAGGTGGCCAAAGTACTGGAGTTTCAGCTTCAGCATCATTTCTTCCAAAGAAATTCCAGGGCTGATCTCCTTCAGAATAGACTGGTTGGATCTCCTTGCAGTCCAAAGGACTCTCAAGAGTCTTCTCCAACACCACAGTTCAAAAGCATCAATTCTTTGGTGCTCAGCCTTCTTCACAGTCCAACTCTCACATCCATACATGACCACTGGAAAAACCATAGCCTTGACTAGACGAACCTTTGTTGGCAAAGTAATGTCTCTGCTTTTGAATATGCTATCTAGGTTGGTCATAACTTTCCTTCCAAGGAGTAAGCGTCTTTTAATTTCATGGCTGCAATCACCATCTGTAGTGATTTTGGAGCCCAGAAAAATAAAGTCTGACACTGTTTCCCTATCTATTTGCCATGAAGTGATGGGACCGGATGCCATGATCTTAGTTTTCTGAATGTTGAGCTCTAAGCCAACTTTTTCACTCTCTACTTTCACTTTCATCAAGAAGCTTTTTAGTTCTTCTTCACTTTCTGCCATAAAGGTGGTGTCATCTGCATATCTGAGTTATTGATGTTTCTCCCGGCAATCTTGATTCCAGCTTGTGCTTCTTCCAGCCCAGCCTTTCTCATGATGTATTCTGCATAGAAGTTAAATAAGCAGGGTGACAATATACAGCCTTGGCATACTCCTTTTCCTATTTGGAACCAGTCTGTCATTCCATGTCCAGTTCTAACTGTTGCTTCCTGACCTGCATACAAGTTTCTCAAGAGGCAGGTCAGGTGGTCTGGTATTCCCATCTCTTTCAGAATTTGCCACAGTTTATTGTGATCCACACAGTCAAAGGCTTTGGCGTAGTCAACAAAGCAGAAATAGATGTTTTTCTGGAACTCTCTTGCTTTTTTGATGATCCAGCGCATGTTGGCAATTTGATCTCTGGTTCCTCTGCCTTTTCTAAAACCAGCTTGAACATCTGGAAGTTCACGGTTCACATATTGCTGCAGCCTGGCTTGGAGAATTTTGAGCATTACTTTACTAGCGTGTGAGATGAGTGCAATTGTGTGGTAGTTTGAGCATTCTTTGGCATTTAGAGGGTGGAATCCTTCAAGGTCATCCCCATTTATATAAAAAAAGAAAAGGGTCTATCCACCACCACCCTGAATGGGAGAGAATCTGAGGGCAGAATTTCTTCATGAAAGTGTTAATAAGAAATCATTTCACTGGTTTTGATGAACTTGCTTGATGATGAATTTGGAAAAGGGAAATTAGACTAGTAGTCTGTTAATTTGCTACTTCAAGATGCCAAGAATTAGATGGGACTAAATCCCTTGTATTTGGGGTACCCAATTTCACTGTCAAAAACTTCCCTAGTTTGAATGATAAATCATACAAGCATAGAATTTATATTACAAAATTGAATAAGAGCAGCACTAGCAACACTGAAGCTCCAGCTTAATTCTGGTTAACCTATGTAATTGATTGGTTATCTGGGCATATTCACTTTCTTTAGCTTTTCTATTCTCTACTAGAATGTAGAGAATATACAGTATACACTATTGGGATTAATTGACATCAGTGTATTGAATTATAATTAACAATTTAAAGAGCTCTGTTAATATGTCAAATTAATTATCCGTCTACAAAGATTTTTTTTCCTGCACATTTACTGTGGTCTTCTAGAAGTGGTGAATATAAACTAGGAGGAATCTGTGACCTTTTCATCTAATTATTTTCTTACTATTCATCTTTTATAACAGATGCTCTGTCTCAAAAATTTTAAAAATTACAATTGACCATTTAAAACTCTTTTTGCTGATGATACTAAGATCAACTCATGATTGTAAGTGAATCGTCACTGTAAGATGGAACACCTCACAGTCTCTACTGAGGATATCATCCCTCAGTAGACAAAAACCATGTCCACATGTTCACTATATCTTCAGCATCTAGCACAGTGTGTGGAACTTAGAAGGTTTTATTTAATACCTGATTGAGAAAATCAGAGTTTGATGAAATAAAGCTTTCTCCTTTGCCACAAAGCCAGTTCATTTGGCAACCACGATACACCAGTCAGCAATCCTAACGGCATAAACAGGGTCATAAGTTACCTGCAAGACCAGAAAGATGATCACAGGCAGTTAACAAATGTGCTCAGTGTTTGTTCTTGGACAAAGACCATAATTAATAAGGACTAGATTCAAGTAACTCTTAAGCTGGCTAATAGTAGAGCCATGCTTTCACATAGAGTCTAGGAGGCTGGAAGAATTTAGCTATAGAGGAAGGAATAATAAAGTAAATGAGAAAAATTTCAAAGGGCAGAAAGGTGATACATCAATGTGACAAAGCCATATGAGAATGACAATGCTATAGAGATGGGGTACTGTCCCTCAAAGAGCAAACATAACTTGCTTGCCTACTGCACAAACTTTTCGTTCTCTTTCTTGGATAAAGGTAAAACTACAGTCTCCCTACTCTCCCTACACTGCTGGTTGGAATGTAAGTTGGTACAGTCCCTATGGAAAACAGTATAGAGTTTCCTCAGAAAACTAAAAATAGAATTATCACATGAGCCAGCAATCCCACTCCTGGGAATATATCCAGATAAAACTATAATTCAAAAAATACATATATTCCTTATGTTCTTTTCCTTCTAGTAGTCATGTATGGATGTGAGAGTTGAACCATAATGAAGGCTGAACACCAAAGAATTGATATTTTTGAGCTGTGGTGTTGGAGAAGACTCTTGAGAGTCCCTTGGACTGCAAGGAGATCAAACCAGTCAATCCTAAAGGAAGTCAATCCTGAATATCATTAGAAGTACTGATGCTGAAGCTCCAATACTTTGGCCACCTGATGCAAAGAGCTGACTCATTAGATAAGACCCTGATGCTGGGAAAGATTAAAGGCAGGAGAAGAAGGGGACAACAGAGGATGAGATGGTTGGATGCCATCACTGACTCAATGGACATGAGTTTGAGCAAGTTCCAGGAGATGGTGAAGGACAGGAAAGCCTGGCATCCTGCAGTCCGTGGGGTTGCAAAGAGTCAGGCATGACTGAGTGACTGAACAACAGCAATCCTTATGTTCGTAGCAGCACTGTTCACAACAGGCAAAACATGGAAACTACTTAAATGTCCATCAAAAGATGACTGGATAAAGATGTGGTATATGTATGCAATGAAATACTACTCAGCCATAAAAAAGAGTGAAATAATCCCATTTGCAGTAACATGGATGCCGCTAGACATTATCATACTAAGTGAATAAGTCATAAAGAGAAAGAGAAATGCCAGATGATGTCACATACATGTGGAATCTAAAATATGATACAAACGAACCTATCTACAAAACAGAAACAGACTTGTGGTTGCCAAGGGGGAGCAGGGGAGGGAGAAGGATGGACTGGGGGTCTGGAGTTGGCAGATGCAAACTCTTACACTTAGAACTGATTAACAAGGTCCTAATGTATAGCACAGGTAACTATATTGAATATCCTGTGATAAACCGTAAAGGAAAAGAATATAAAAAAAGAAAGTATATCTGAGGCTGGCAAAGATTAAAGGCAAAAGGAAAGACGACGGCAGAGGATGAGATGGTTAGATGGTATAACTGACTCAAGGACATGAGTTTGAGAAAATGCCAGGAGATAGTGAAGGACAGGGAAGCCTGGTGTGCTGTAGTCCATGGGGTCACAAAGAGTTGGACACGACTTAGCAACTGAATGACAATATATATGTGTATACCTGAGTCACTTTGGTGTATACCAGAGATGGGCACAACAACAATACTATAATTTTAAAAAATTTAAAAATTACAGTCTCCCTAAGAAGAAAATCAGAGAAGGCAATGGCAACCCACTCCAGTACTCTCACCTGGAAAATCCCATGGACAGAGGAGCCTGGTAGGCTGCAGTCCATGGGGTCGCTAAGAGTCAGACACGGCTGAGTGACTTCACTTTCACTTTTCATTTTCATGCCTTGGAGAAGGAAATGGCAACCCACTCCAGTGTTCTTGCCTGGAGAATCCCAGGGACGGGGGAGCTTGGTAGGCTGCTGTCTATGTGGTCACACAGAGTCGGACACGACTGAAGCGACTTAGCAGCGGCAGCAGCAGCAAGAAGAAAATGGCAAGTGATAAAGTTTCAACAGAAATGTTTCAGGTTGCAAGTATGCAGTGGAGGTAAGTAAGGAACACTCTGAAAGATAGGAAGTGGCAGAAGAGGATATAGGTCATTTGGGTGAATTTTGTCAAGGAATCACCTGTCCACATGGTTTAACAGTGATTTCTCTAGGGGCAATTAAAAGTCTAGAGAGACTTGCAGAGGAGTGAGGCAGAGTAATGATGCATGGGTAAGGCATCTGGAGGCCAAATGACAAACATTTTTGACATTTCTTGTTAAGGACTTTGTTCACTTGACAATATTAGAGGTTTATATACAAGCCATCAACTGACCATTTCAAGGCCCATTTGTTATAGTGGCATTGTTGTTGTTTTAGTTACTAAGTCTTGTCAGATTCTTTAGAGACCCCGTGGACTGCGGCCTGCAAGACTCCTCTGTCCATGGGATTTCCCAGGCAAGAATACTGGAGTAGGTTGCCATTTCCTTCTCCAAGGGATCTTCTTGACCCAAGAGATCGAACATGAGTCTCCTGCTTAGCAGATGGATTCTTTACCACTGAGCCACCTGGGAAGTCCATTATACTGGTATAATTCCCACTTAAAATGGGATGTATCAATCTCATTAATGTTTAGGTCTCAAGTAGACACAGGTTGAAATTTGTTGAAACAGAATATACTTGGAAATAACACTTTTCAATTGATAGCTCCTTTTCACTTTGGGGATAGGAAATAACATGGGAAAATGACATGTAAAAGTTACTTCTTGAATCAGGTTGTGATCATATTGAAGACCAGCACAATGCTTGAGTTCTGGTGACCAAAGTAGACCAAATGTATGTCAAGTTTTAAAGACGTACCAGAAAAATACTGCCTCAAAGAAATGTAGACATTTTCAATAAAGCCATTTCCTCATCCTGTATACTTTTCCTCAAAATTCCAAATACATGAATTGCCAATAATTTTTCTGGTTAAAAAGAGCACTTGAATAAGCATTACTAAAAAGCCAATGAATATAACCAAAGCCTGTAATTAATGCATTGAATAAATATTTAGGGAAAGCTTTCTATATGCTAGGTACTCATCTAGGCTTCAGGGTATGTATTCCGTGGACTCAAAGTGTTCACATCATAGTTTCACAAATATAAAAGCTTCATAAATCTTATAGTTCAAACATGTATTACATAAAAGTCAAGTGAGTTGAAGACAAGGACCTACTGCATAGCACAAGCAGCTCTGCTCAGTGTTACATGGCAGCCTGGATGGGAAGAGAGTTTGGGGAGAACAGATACATTCACATGTATGGCTGAGTCCCTCTGCTGTTTACCTGAAACTACAACACTGTCTGTCCATCAGCTATACCATTACACAAAATCAAAAGTTTAAAAGAAATAAAAAATACCAGTGGGAAAACTAATAAATAAATAATTTTATGTCTCAATGCTCAAAATAAAAACTGAAGAGTGCAAATAATAAGTATTAGAAGTATTTTTAAAGATTTATTTATAAAGTTATAAATATAATAAGAAAGTATTATGAATAATTAATGATAAGACATTTTAAAAGTTAAGTGAATAAATATCCTGCTACTTTTAAGTCACTTCAGTCGTGTCCGACTCCAGCGACCCCAAGGACTGGAGCCTACCAGGCTCCTCCGTCCATGGGATTCTCCAGGCAAAAGTACTGGAGTGGGGTGCCATTGCCTTCTCTGGAATAAATATCCTAGAAAACTATTATTTGAAGTTATTCAAATATGGCTAGAACCCTGAATATACCAGTAGCCATTAAAATTATTGATAAAAATAAACAATGATGATTCAACATTTAGGGAGGAAAAAGTGAGTTGAGGCACAGAGTAGGGGAAAAAAACAACTTTTCCCAAGTCAAGTGGTGAATTACAAACAAGATTAGAAGTCTGCTGATACCTCACTTCATCACGGTCTTCTCTAAATGATATGCATACTTTGTGTTAGAGGACTGCCCTTTTGTACTGTACTGTAAACTTTATCAGAACTCTATTCATTTCACTGAAGAAGTTCTCATTGAAGGGCTGAAGAATGGTAACTATCTCTAACACGTTACCAGCAATAAACAACCTCCATAATGTATTCTGCATAATGCTTAATGGATGTAGCACAAGTGGATCATTTGAGTCAAGAACAACAAAGATTTCTTTCAATATGAGTTCTCTTACTTGATGAACATCTTTCTGCTTTATGTTTATATTCAAATCCCAATTCACTCAGCGGCTACAGCTACCCAGGCAAAGCAAAATGCAGAAATGAAGCAATTAGCCATATTACTATTGCCAAAAACCCACTATGAGAAAGGGAAGAAAAGATTAATGAGTAATTTCAGCCAACTGAAATTAAATAAGAACCAAAGAATATAATAGCATAATAGTTTCCACAGGTGTATTAACCCAAGGGCATCATTAACAGGGACTTGGAGATTCATGACCAATTGCTGATAATACTGACACCCTACAATTTACCACAAACAAAAGAGATGAATGGATTTTTATATTTGCTATCTTTCAGAAAAGCACTTTCCAGATTTTTTTCATTGCCTTTTTTTCCTCTTTAATCATTTTATCCCACTGAGAAGATTCTATTGGACTACATGTTAAGGAAGCACTGATAAGGGTTGTAGACATAAACAGAACCAAGCCTGTCACTCTGCACAGGGGGTTCTCATGAAATTTCAAGGCCTTGCTGTTGCAAGACTATGACAGGCTCACCGGCCCTCTGTCAGTCATTTAATGTCTGTCTCAATTTAAAATATCTATTGCTTTTCACATGCTTTTCATTTATGCCTATATATTATGACTAGCAAAACCCTTCCAAATTCACCCAATAAACATTATTTCGTTCTCTCTGGAGAATTGCAAGCTGTTAATAATTAATACCTGTTATAAAGATTGCCAGGAGAAATATCAATAACCTCAGATATGCAGATGACACCACCCTTATGGCAGAAAATGAAGAGGAACTAAAAAGCCTCTTGATGAAGGTGAAAGTGGAGAGTGAAAAAGTTGGCTTAAAGCTCAACATTCAGAATACTAAGATCATGGCATCTGGTCCCATCACTTCATGGCAAATAGATGGGGAATCAGTGGAAACAGTGTCAGACTTTATTTTTTGGGGCTCCAAAATCACTGCAGATGGTGACTGCAGCCATGAAATTAAAAGACCCTTACTCCTTGGAAGTAAAGTTATGACCAACCTAGATAGCATATTCAAAAGCAGAGACATTACTTCACCAACAAAGGTTCATCTAGCCAAGGCTATGGTTTTTCCAGTGGTCATGTATGGATGTGAGAGTTGGACTGTGAAGAAGGCTGAGTGCCGAAGAATTGATGCTTTTGAACTGTGGTGTTGGAGAAGACTCTTGAGAGTCCCTTGGACTGCAAGGAGATCCAACCAGTCCATTCTGAAGGACTGTTCATTGGAAGGACTGATGCTAAAGCTGAAACTCCAGTACTTTGGCCACCTCATGCGAAGAGTTGACTCACTGGAAAAGACTCTGATGCTGGGAGGGATTGGGGGCAAGAGCAGAAGGGGACAACAGAGGATGAGATGGCTGGATGGCATCACTGACTGGATGGACGTTGAGTCTGAGTGAACTCCGGGAGTTGGTGATGGACAGGGAGGCCTGGCGTGCTGCGATTCATGGGGTCACAAAGAGTCGGACACGACTGAGCGACTGAACTGAACTGAACTGATAAAGAGGCTATTGGGGAGGGTTGAGACTTAATTCTGGTATCTTCCTCTGTGAAAGAAAGGACTTGGATAGAACAGTCTGTATGACCCCTAACACTGCATATGGACCACAGTAGCCCTCCTCATCAGAGAGCACGCTGGCCCTTGGCTATCACACAGGATGTCACTGCTCTTGGCGTCAATGTCAGAGCTCATAGGGCTGCTAGTGCTCCTCTAGCCCAAGTCATTTAATTTAAATATGAAAGGCCTGAGGCCCACAGAGGGGAAGACTTTTGGGTCTGAACTTGAAGTTCCTTGAATCCAAAGTCAGTCATTTTAACCATTAACTTACTGTCTCCTTACCACTGGCCCATTTTTCATGTGAATGAAATACAAAGTACTTGAGTACCAAAATAGATTAAAGAGATGAAAGAATGGTCTCTTTCCTACTAATGCCATTTAACTACTGAACAAAGAGTTACAAATCCCATCAAAATTGTTTCCTTCTACACTGGGCTCACTGCCCCTTTCTCCCCTCTTCTTTCTTTTTCACCGCCCACATCACAACCACCCAAGCTGGCAGATGACTCAAGGCTGTAATAACTAAAAGAGAACAAAACTCAAGTTTCATAGACCTATGGTCCTAGAGACTTTGCCCTCATTCTTTCTCAGGCTGGGAAATGTACTTATACTCCAAAATCCAATTAAAATTTTCCTGAAAAAATGTCTCTGAATCGCCATATTATTTCCTATATTTTCATTCATACCTATCATTTACCTATATATCTGTCTCCAGAAAGGTTCAGTCTTCCTATCACAGAGCAGTGTCCAGCATATAGCAGGCATAGAGTAATCATATCCTGGACTCATTAATGAGTCCATTAGTGGGCAATTAACAGAGAAGGCAATGGCACCCCACTCCAGTACTCTTGCCTGGAAAATCCCATGGATAGAGGAGCCTGGTAGGCTGCAGTCCATGGGGTCGCTAAGAGTCAGAGACACAACTGAGTGACTTCACTTTCACTTTTCACTTTCATGTATTGGAGAAGGAAATGGCAACCCACTCCAGTGTTCTTGCCTGGAAAATCCCAGGGATGTGGGCGCCTGTTGGGCTGCCGTCTATGAGGTTGCACAGAGTCGGACATGACTGACGTGACTTAGCAGGAGCAGCAGTGGGCAATTAAATGAATGATGATCCAGATTGTCTCTGGAACTTTCCTTTCAGTTGACTTGTTCATTCATTACCGCTCAGTAACAAATAAAAATGAGCTTTGAATATCAATGTTTATGCTAATTGGACCTTCTATTGGGTGCCACGGTGTTGCTCATCAACCTGCTTTATTCTTGTTCTCTCTGAATCTCCAGAAACAAAGGTCTTCACTTTTGTCTTCTGAGATTTGAACTTTCCTTACTCTTTATTTTGTATCCCTCTGGTCTTGGGGTGTCACACCTCCCTAACTGCCCACATTTCCTCCCGCTACCACGCACACACAGTCCTCATTAAAAATCTTTGGGCTTGGCTCCATAGATCTCCATGAGCAGAAGCAACATCCTAACTCAGTCAAGAGCAGGAGGCATGATTTGGGCAAAGTAATGCTTGAATGACAAATATTCCATAGATTTTGATTTTGTTGTTTCAAGTCCTGAATGTAACTGAATGGTACTCTTTGATCTTGTTACCCTCTTCCTTTAGTTTTGTCTCAGGTATTATTTCTTCTTTTAAGTAGGGAACTGAAAGTACCTTGATTCTTGTTTTTCTCCCAGAAGAGAGGGTTTTTCTTTTCCCCCTTAAGTGAGATATTAGCTTCCAAGGCTAAATTAGCAACATGTATCAAGAATCCACCCAGAATACAAAAAGCCACTTTACCTTTCTATTAATAATAATGGATGCGGCATTTTCTCGACTGAATGTACATATGTTTGAGAAGCGCATTTAAACTGAATGTACATATGTTTGAGAAGTACATTTAAAAAGAGGATGTATTCTTGCAAGATACATTACGGTGCATTTATAAACACTATTTCCACGTTGATGCACATGCCAAATCATTTGCTACTATTACATTCAGCATTATTTGTTCTGGATAAGAGTGCCAAAAGATTAATGTCTTTTAAGTATAGAAAGCAGACAGAAACTAAATCAAGGCATCTGGTCCCATCACTTCATGGCAAATAGATGGGGAAACAATGGAAACAGTGACAGACTTTATTTCTGGGGGCTCTAAAATCGCTGCAGGTGGTGACTGCAGCCATGAAATTAAAAGATGCTAACTCCTTGGAGGAAAGCTATGACCAACCTAGACAGCATATTAAAAAGCAGAGACATTACTTTGCCAACAAAGGTCCGTCTAGTCAAGGCTATGCTTTTCCAGTAGTCATGTATGGAGGTGAGAGTTGGACAATAAAGAAAGCTGAACGCTGAAGAATTGATGCTTTTGAACTGTAGTGCTGGAGAAGACTCTTGAGAGTCCCTTGGACTGCAAGGAGATTAAACCAATCAATCCTAAAGGAAATTAGTCCTGAATATTCATTGAAAGGACTGATGCTGAAGCTGAAACTCCAATACTTTGGCAATCTGTTGCAAAGAACTGACTCATTGAAAAAGACCCTGATGCTGGGAAAGATTGAAGGCAGGATGACAAGGGAATGACAAAGCATGAGATGGCTGGATGGCATCACCGACTTGATGGACATGAGTTTGAGCAAGCTCTGGGAGTTGGTGATGGACAGGGAAGCCTGGCATGCTGTAGTCCATGGGGTCACAAAGATTTGGACACAACTAAGTGGCTGAACTGAACAGATAGAGATGGGAGAATCACTAATGGAATGGTGCCCTGTTACACTTGAGATTTTTAAAAATATATAAATTTTTTCAAGGGTGGAGATCATGTAACAGGTGTCACTAAGGCCTTAAATGAGGGACAACAGGAGTCTGAAAGCTATCGAGCTGAAAGGAAATGAAGAACAGGAAACAGTAGATAGGGCTTTATGCTTTCCCTGCCAAAGGCCCAGGTTCAGTCCCTGTTTGGGGGAACTAAGATCCAAAAAAAGCAATAGTTCATCCATCTTTTTGACACACTGCAAATCAGAATTCAGAAGAGAAATCAATGCAAAAAAAAATAAAAGATTTGTTCCTATGTAGCATCAGAGAATTTTTTTAAAGATAGTATGGTAATGTAGGAAACAAAACAACTTTCTCAGACCTCTAAAAACCCAGTATAAGGTGCTTGACTAGCTTATATTTATATTCATGTATATTGTGAATATCATACATTGAATTTAACATATTAATCAGATTAACATCATGCTGAGTGCTTTCTTAGTTCAGTTCAGTTGCTCAGTCGTGTCTGATTCTTTGCGACCCCATGAATTGCAGCATGCCAGACCTCCCTGTCCATCACCAACTCCCGGAGTTTACCCAAACCCATGTCCATCAAGTCGGTGATACCATCAAGCCATCTCATCCTCTGTCGTCCCTTTCTCCTCCTGCCCCCAATCCCTCCCAGCATCAAGGTCTTTTCCAATGAGTCGACGCTTTGCATGAGGTGGCCAAAGTATTAGAGTTTCAGCTTCAGTATCAGTCCTTCCAATGAACACCTAGGACTCATCTCCTTTAGGATGGACTGATTGGATCTCCTTGTAGTCCAAAGGACTCTCAAGAGTCTTCTCCAACACCACAGTTCAAAAGCATCAATTCTTCAGCGCTCAGCTTTCTTAACAGTCCAACTCTCACATCCATACATGACTACTGAAGAAACCATAGTCTGGACTAGACGGATCTTTGTTGGCAAAGTAATGTCTCTGCTTTTGAATATGTTATCTAGGTTAGTCATAACTTTCCTTCCAAGGAGTAAGCGTCTTTTAATTTCATGGCTGCAGTCGCCATCTGCAGTGATTTTGGAGCCCCAAAAAATAAAGTCTGACACTGTTTCCCCATCAATTTCCCATGAAGTGATGGGACCAGATGCCATGATCTTAGTTTTCTGAATGTTGAGCTTTAAGCCAATTTTTTCACTCTCCTCTTTCACCTTCATCAAGAGGCTTTTTAGTTCCTCTTCACTTTCTGCCATAAGGGTGGTGTCATCTGCATATCTGAGGTCATTGATATTTCTCCCGGCAATCTTGATTCCAGCTTATGCTTCTTCCAGCCCAGTGTTTCTCATGATGTACTCTGCATATAAGTGAAATAAGCAGGGTGACAATATACATCCTTGATGTACTCCTTTTCCTATTTGGAACCAGTCTATTGTTCCATGTCCAGTTCTAACTGTTGCTTCCTGACCTGCATATAGGTTTCTCAAGAGGCAGGTCAGGTAGTCTGATATTCCCATCTCTTTCAGAATTTCCCACAGTTTATTGTGATCCACACAGTCAAAGGCTTTGGCATAGTCAATAAAGCAGAAATAGATGTTTTTCTGGAACTCTCTTGCTTTTTTGATGATCCAGCGCATGTTGGCAATTTGATCTCTGGTTCCTCTGCCTTTTCTAAAACCAGTGTGAACATCAGGAAGTTCACAGTTCACATATTGCTGCAGCCTGGCTTGGAGAATTTTGAGCATTACTTTATTAGCGTGTGAGATGAGTGCGATTGTGTGGTAGTTTGAGCATTCTTTGGCATTGCCTTTCTTTGGGATTGGAATGAAAACTGACCTTTTCCAGTCCTGTGGCCACTGCTGAGTTTTCCAAATTTGCTGGCATATCGAGTGCAGCACTTTCACAGCATCATTTTTCAGGATTTGGAATAGCTCAACTGGAATTCCATCACCTCCACTAGCTTTGTTCGTAGTGATGCTTTCTAAGGCCCACTTGACTTCACATTCCAGGATGTCTGTCTGGCTCTAGGTGAATGATCACACCATTGTGATTATCTTGGCCATGAAGATCTTTTTTGTACAGTTCTGTGTATTCTTGCCACTTCTTAATATCTTCTGCTGCTGTTAGGTCCATACGATTTCTGTGCTTTGTATACAGTATCTTATTAGATCTGCATATGAAAACTAAGAAACTGAGACTCTAAGAAGTTATATTACTTGCTCAAAATACACAGCAAGTTAGCTCTAGACTTAGAAATCCAATCAGTCACTTCCGGAATTTAAATCTTGGCCTTTGCACATGCCTCACAGACATATACTGGGTAGACATCTTCCACCATAGTGTTTGGATAAACTAGGGCTATAGGAGTTTAAGAAGACAGCACATTTCTTTACCAGTCAGAGAAGGGGCAAGAAACCTTGAAAGATAAAAAAAGCCTTTCCAGTGAAAAAGAGAAAGCCATTTCTAACAGAAGTTTCAGCATTAAACTCTTAAGTGGAGAGAGAGTGTAGGGTAGGTTTGAGGTGTAGCAAATAGTGTGATGTTCCTGGAGTGGGGACTGGATGAGGACGAAAACCGTGCTAAACCGATGAGGGGGCCTTAACACCTCCAAGATTCCCACCAGGGACACAATCATTACCAGTTCTGAGGGGGCAGTTTTAATTTCTGTGCCAATGGCTTTTGCCATTTCAGGTAGTTGTAACAGTGTTGGAAAAGAGGAGTTGCTTGCATGGAAGTGCCTTGTGGTGTAACTTATTTACCTCTACTAAAATCCTGGACATCTCTCCACTGACTGTTCCCATACTTGTACTACCAAACTAGCTCTCTGTTTGCAAAGGCTGAATCTTGTACCTTGTTTTCTTCCAGACCTACCCCTTCTTTTGTGGCTCCTTTGAGGGTCCCACCTTGACTTTCCAAGTTATTGAGACTGCACAAAAGAAATATGGGCCACATGCAAATTTAGATCTTTTCCCTTTGACCTCATCCACTCAGCAATTTGATCTGGGATTCTCCCTATCCTTGACCACCACCTTTGTAGCTGACTTGCTTTTACCTCACCTCCCTAATCAGTATGATGCCAAGATTCCAACTTCTGGACCTTCCAGCTGTGCTTTTCTGTCTCTTCCTTAACTCTGAGCTCTGGAACAACCTTTGGGATAGCAGCCCTTCCATCTCGATGTCTCCCAGGGCGTCTGCTCCCACAGAAACCCCATTGACTCTCCCATCTGTCCTCTGGACGGGGGAATGAAGGGAACACTCGGCACAGAGCCTGAATAGCGATAGTCCGACTTATTAGTCACTCACTCCATGCACTATGTGTTTTGTATATATTATTTCCAGTGCTTACAACTCTTCAAGTTTGTGAATGATTATTCCTAAGATTCACAAGTTTATAAGTCAATAAAGCTAGCTAGAGCGGTTAAACCTCACATGTGGTTGAACTTGGTAATCACTGGTGAACTGGATTTCAACATTTCTCTCCCACTGCTCTTTCTCACTTAAACATTTGCTCCTTTTAGTGTTTAATATGTTACTGCTACAATAAACATGAGAAATTGTTTTAATTTGAATGCTCATAAAATTGTGCCAAGAAATGAAAAATAACCCTGAATGTCTGTGCTCAGGAGAACTAAAGTAGGATAAATACTACCAAGTGGTTGAACTCTTATTATTCTCAAGAATATGCTAATATTTGAACTAGTTTATCAAACCACTCTGGTGGATATTTAAATGAATAGTTGTAAAATTTTACATCGTGGAAGAACACATCATTTCCCTACTTCCGCAGCGCTTGATATTATTAATAGGTTCAGTTAAGCCAGCAGATCTTTTTAATCCTTGTTTACATTCATGAAATGGTGTGACATGTATTAGAAATAACTGTTTGGTAAAAAGTGAGGCACTCTGCAATACTAATTTTGGCAATCTTTAAAATCTAAAGATATGCTTAACTTCTATTTTCAATTCTGTCAACAAAAGGTAGTTATTATTAACAGCAGTTTATTTTATGATATATTATTTATGTATTATTATTATATAATACTACAGTACTATTATTATGATTTATTCTCAGCTTAGCCTAAAAGAACCTTCACCACTACATTTCCAGCCCACACCCCAGCTCTCCCCATGCTTATCCTTCTCTCCAGCCGTGTGCCTCCCGTTGTTGCCCCAAGTTCACATACTGTTCCCTGCCTCTGTGCATGCATCTGTATTGCCCTTCCTGCCTGTGAAGACTCCAGACTCCCTTTTCTTTCTGGCTCAGCTGGTAAAGAATATGCCTGCAATGTGGGAGACCTGAGTTCGATCCCTGGGTTGGGAAGATCCCCTTGAGAAGGGAAAGGCTACCCACTCCAGTATCCTGGCCTGGAGAATTCCATGGACTATATAGTCCCTGGGGTTGAAAAGAGTCAGACACGACTGAGCAACTTTCACTTTCACTTCACTTTCACTCAAAATCCAACACAGGCATCAGCTCCTCCAGAAAGCTTTCCTCTTATCCTCCAGCGTTATTTGATGCTCGTCACTGAGCTCTCACAGAGCCCCATACCTGTGTCCTCCATGGCTAACACTGCAGGGTGACCTTAAGTATCCCCTTTCAGAATTTAAGCTTTTCAGAGGGAAAGCACCACAGAATCACACATACAATATCTAGTGCAGTGCATCATCACATCTAACAGACACCAAAAAATATTAGTTGAAGGCAGGAAAGGAAACTTCCTGAAGGAAAATCAAGGCGCATAGCAGGTATGTGATTTGTCCAATATCACAAAACTGGTAAGTGGCATAGTCTCTGTAGAATTTATTCCACCTGCATCCTGGGGTCAGGTCCAATCCACTTTTCTACACTCCTCTATCACTAATTTGGGGCTCTGGGTATTTCAGAAAGAGTGGAGGCATAAAAACATTCTCTTATAGGTATTTATTTGATAAACTTAAAGAATTTGAAACAGAAATACTTAAACTAAATATATTACTTTGACAAAAACTAGAAAACCAGGCAAGCATACTGACGGCTGAATCACTGACAATATTGCACTTATTGTAATCTTTCCAGGTAAGTGAAGAACAAGAAGAAACTACTTCTAAAATATATACCTACATATTTACCTACGTTTAAACCAAGGAGAAGTGATTCATAGCTCAGCCAGTAAAGAATCTGCCTGCAATGCTGGAGACCCAGCTTCGATCCCTGGGTTGGGAAGATCCCCTGGAGAAGGAAATGGCAACCCACTCCAGTATTCTTGCCTGGAGAATCCCATGGACAGAGGAGCCTGGCAGGCTATCGTTCATGGGGTTGCAAGAGTTGGACACAATTTAGCAGCTAAACCACCATCACCAAACCAAGGAGAAAGGCGATTCTATAACTCAAATGAATAGTCAAAATAAAGATGAGAATTTTCTTTTTTGTCTCATCCAAGCCAATGTACCATTTATCAATAAAACCAAAGATCTATTATGGTTATTGAATTTCTAGGGCCATTTTGCCAAAAGCAAGCAAAGTATTTGTGGTATTCACACCACGTCTCAATCAAAGCAGTGGTTGGAAAAACCATCGTGATAGATCTGAGTCCTTATTCATCAAGAATTTCTATATCATTCTTTAATTGAGAAGAAGTCAGATTTCCAGTTGTGCAAAGCTATCTATGGCATATAACAGACTGGATGAATTGTGAAATAGTAACTACACATCAAGGATTTAGGTTGTACATGAGCAATCATTAAATTCTTCCCAGTAGCACTTCCACAGTATTGTGCCTCCAGTTAGGCAGAAGTAAATAAAGCTAGCTGTCAAGGTGATACCGAAGAACCTTTTCCAACTGCACTTGCCTACTCCACTCCACTCTGCTGTCCTCCAACAGAACTGCTCTAGGTGTCCAGGAGCAGCTTCTGCTTTCCTGTCCCTAGAACAGCGTTCACCTCTGGAATGTGCTCTTCCCACTCAGTCTTTTTGGTAAACAACAAAAAAAGATATACTTTATTGAAGTATAATTGATACACACAAAAAAACTTTACATAATTAATGTTCATGATTTGATCTGTTTGGACATATGCACACAGCCTTTAAACCATCACCACAATCAAGGTAATAAACATATCCATTATCTCCAAAAGTTTCTTTGTGTCCCTTTATTTTTATCATTGATGGTAGCAGGTTGTTTTATCTTTGTGTGTGGATATAGAAATACTGGGCTTCTCTGGTGGCTCAGATGGTAAAGAATTCACCTGCAATGCAGAGACCAGGGTTCGATCCCTGGCTGGGGAAGATGTCCAAGACTCAGACACGACTGACTCACTTTCACTTTTTCATGAAGAGAATGCTTAACGTAAGTTCTACCCTCTTAACAAATGCTTAACTCCATGACATAATATTATTATAAATAATATATAATGTATGTACTATGTTGTACAGATTTGTAGAATTTATTCCTCTTTCAGAACTGAAAGTTTATATCAAGTTGAAAAATCTTTTTTTGCCCAAATTTTTCTGTTAACCTACAAAGGTATCGGAAATACCACAACTTAGAAATAAAAGAGAAAAACTTTCCTGGTTCAACCAAATTCTCTTTATTCTCTTTGAAGAGTTATGATTCAGGTAAACAAATCCTGTCAAGAGCTATGTGTTGAATGAGTGGCCCCTTCTAAATATTTTTGTATGTTCCTGATCAGCCCATAGTGAGTTTTTGGAAGGAGAGAGTCTTGTCATCTCTGTGTCTTTCTCTAGGTCCTTAACCCCTCAGCAAATGTGTCATATTCACTCTAACAATCATACCTTTGGAAATGGTACAAATGATCTATGTCATTTCTGTATTCTGGCTAAAGCTGTGGATGCTCGCTCAGAACCGTTGGTAGGAAATGTCTCTGAGCACCTACGAGGCTGCAAATGGGAAACATGCCTCATGCTCCTTTGTAACATCTTGGGCTGGATGACCACATCTTTGCTGACTCCCTGCTCTCTGAGTCACCTGTACATGAAAGGGGAGCTTTTATCCCAGCATCTCAAAAATCCTCCACTTGGAAGAAAGAGCCTATTTTCTCTGAAGGATAAAAGTGAAATTGCAACGATGTGAAATGTATCTCACCCAGGTGTAGGGCTCTGTAGGAGTCAGCTCTGAGACAGACTCACATGTCTCTCAATCAATAGGCTACTTTGAAACTTTCCTTTCCAAAATGTCTGAAACTGAGCTGACCAAAGCAACTCAGAAACCTAAGGCATGTAACTCGGGTCACACAATGTGCCTTTCAGTCACTGGCATCATCTCTTATTATGGACAAATGAGGCAGAGGCACAGTTTGCAGTAGATGAAGACGCATGACTCAAACCAAAGGTGCCTGGCTTCAGTTCCTGAAATGCTTATTCGTAACACAGTGTGGCCACTACCTACCCTAATTTCTGAGCTGCACCCTGCCTGTGCATGTGGCATGTACAGTCCCTTTTCTTCCATGGATCTGCAGTTTCCCCTAAAGGAACAGGACCTTAACAATATCAGCAAACCACCATCAAAAATACTGCCTGACACTTAGTAGGCATACAGTAAACATTTGTTGAATTAATGATTGACTGGAAATTGATTGAGGATCGATGGGTCCAGCTTTTAACAGCTCTTGAGCTCAGAGGAAAGGTACTCTGTAAATTAGGACTCAGGGCTGTTAACACGAGTTGGCTGCTGTTCAACCCCATATTGGGTATGATATAAACTTCTAAATACAGTCTGTACACTTAGAGGCTCAAAGGAGCTCTAGAGATTGCATTTATATCCCATGTAAATGACTTCTGAAATAATGATAATGATAACCCCTTTTAGTTGGAGTTCTTTTCAATTCACAAAGCATTGTCACATCCATTATCACATTGACCCCTCCAAACAACTCTGTGGAACTGATCTCATCATCTTTAGGTTGAAGAAATTGGGCTCAGAAAAGGGACGTGACTTATCACACCAGCTAGTAAGAAAAAAAACAGGATCTCAATATTAACCCTCCCCAGGCAGTACTTCTGGTACCACATGGAACCTACCTTTGAATTGATTTCTTTTTAAAGAAACAAGGATAATTCAGCCAAGACAGTTTAGTTTTTGACTGGACAAGTCTCAATGATAACTTTGTAAAAAAGTATCCCGCTTTGAAAATGGATTCTTATTAATCTGGTTTCTTAACAGGTATTATGTTGCTTTTAAATCATAGTGATTTGGGGTTATAAGAGATCTCAGAGCTCATTTATCCCTTCATTCAGATATCTATAATAGATAGATATATATATAAATAGATAGATAGATAGATGATCCTACATGACTGTGAAGTAAATACACAGTTCTGGGGAGGGCATAGTACATAGTGATGTGTTTGCCATCAAGGATCCCAGCTGGGCAAGAACACAGGATATGAAACAAACAAAGTAGAAATTGATAAGCAGCATCTGCAAGTCAAAACAAGTGACTGCTTCCAGTTAGAACATTCAGGGAAAGCTTCATGGCATCAGAAATACAGAGAATTAATTACACCACTGAGAACAGATCAAGGAGAGAGGGGCTTAGAGATGCAAAAGCAGAGTCAGATTGCCTTGTGGGCAGGAGAGAGAAGTGGGGATTTTTAGAGTACAGTCAGCCACCATACCCACAGGTTCCACATCTAACCAACCACAGAACAAAAATATTTTAAAAGTCCCTAAAGTTCTAAATGGAAAAACTTGAATTTGCCACACTGGCAATTATGTACACAGCATTTACACTGTATTAGTTATTATAAGTAACCTAGAGGTGATTTAAAATACATGGGAGGATATTCATAGGTTATCTTCAAACACGGTAGCTTTTATATTAGAGACTTGAGCATAAGCAGATTTTGATATCACAGGGGGTCCTGGAACTGATTCCCTGCATACATACCAAAGGATGTCTGTATGCAGAGGGGTGGCACTACAGAAGGCTGGAGCCAGGTGGCAGAGGGCCTTGAATGCCAGGTTCATTTGCAGATGAGGAAACCAAGGCCCAGAGAGATCTGGCTCTCCTCTTTTTGTCCTTTTCTCTCATACATTTCTGAAACTGCATCTGCTAATATCTTCTCAGCTGTTAACAACAAGGAAAACCAATGTCTTGACTAACAAAAGCTAAAACACTTCTGGGTATTTTCTCCCCAAACATCACACTGTCAAAAGGTAGAAAATGCTACTCAACCTAGGCCCACACACTAGGCTTTGGAAAATGTTTGGATGTGAGACAGGTCACAAGTGTGTTTTCTCAGGGAATGCTTCAGCTGTCTCCACTTGACTGTGGCATATCATCCCATGCTAAGCTTCCTCACCTCCTTCTACTTCTTCCAGTGTGCTTGGCTTGAGCATTTCATTGGCCCTGTCACACACACAGGTGGCTTCACATTTCCTGTAACTACCCTAGTCCCCTCTCTGAACCTGGCATCAGCAACTTTTGCTGTCTGACCCAAGGCATAAGTAATTTGTCCACCTACAACTGGCCATAAGTAATGCTCTTTTCTTGGAGCACACAAGTGTACATGTACTTTCATGATGCTGTGGAAAGCAAGACAACCCTGAAACCAGTCAAGGAATGAGGCAGAGTGGAAAGAGTACAGGTGAGACAGGGAGTCAGAAAACCTGGTCTGGTCCTTTCTTTATAGACTCTAGTTTGTTCTGTGACCTTGGTCAACCAACGTCTCTCCTCTCTGAACTTCTTTAGTTCAGTCAGTCACTCAGTCGTGTCCGACTCTTTGAGACCCCATGAATCGCAGCACTCCAGGCCTCCCTGTCTATCACCAACTCCCAGAGTTCACTCAAACTCATGTGCATCGAGTTGGTGATGCCATCCAGCCATTTTATCCTCTGTCATCCCCTTCTCCTCCTGTCCCCAATCCCTCCCAGCATCAGAGTCTTTTCCAATGAGTCAACTCTTTGCATGAGGTGGCCAAAGTATTGGAGTTTCAGCTTTAGCATCAGTCCTTCCAAAGAACACCCAGGGCTGATCTCCTTTAGAATGGACTGATTGGATCTCCTTGCAGTCCAAGGGACTCTCAAGAGTCTTCTCCAACACCACAGTTCAAAAGCATCAATTTTCGGCGCTCAGCTTTCTTCACAGTCCAACTCTCACATCCATACGTGACCACTGGAAAAACCATAGCCTTGAGAGGACAATAATATCTAGCTGACCAGCATACAGTACAGGTTTGTCTTAAGTATCTAATGGTTTAACGGATATGAAAGTTGTCTATAAGCTATCCATTGCTAAGCAAACTGGAGTCCTGTTATAATTATCATGATTCATCTTGTCATTTATAGGTTCAGTATTAACCATAAAAGAGACCTCAAAGATCATCAATTCCAAGCCTTTTGTTTTCTAAATAAGGAAGCAAGTCTAGAGAAAGGGGAAGTGACATGCTCAAGTCACACTCGAAGTTAATATCAAGTCTGAAATTAGAGGCATGACTCCCAACCCTGAGGTCACTGTACTAAAACCAAAGTCTTATGCTATCAAGTAACCTTCCAAACAAGGCCTGTATGGGACTTAAAGTATTTTTTCAGTGATATTTTATGTGTTGATCCAGAACAGAGTAAGGGAAGCTATTCACACGATGTACACTTAAATGAAAAAATGAAGCACACGGATCAAGTGATTGGGCAAAGTCCCAACAAGAAGAGATGAATAAGAAGGAAATAGCAGAAAGTCAGCTTCTCCCCGTGGGTCAACCTTCCAGGTCAGACGGCATTGCCAAATTCCTGAAACAGCAACATTCTTTTTGCTGCTTCAAAATCACAAGGGCTCTCCTCCTCAGGAACCTGCACAATACACATCCATATATTTGAACTAAACATTTCATTTGAAGAGTCTCATGACCCCAGTCACAGTAATTTGAGTCAGGCAGACACAGGATGGCCAATTTTGCTCAACTCAGTCACCTTCTCATTCATACCCATTCTGATGATTTTGGCAAAAGTTCATTTCCTGGGAACTCTGGGCAGACAATCACCTCTGCTTAATCTTACTCTTCCCCCAGCCTCCCCATCTATGATATCACATGTCATTTCAGTCCATGAAATAGAAGGTTCTCTTTAGTATAAACTCTAATTTCCCAGTCCAAAACCTTGGGGGCCACATGTGTTTCAAGAACTTATTATTATTTGGGTTTAGAAAGATAGTTCAGGACCTTTTTATTATATACTACACAAATCTCTGCAGGATCTGGGGAAGGATCTCATAATCAAATGCTTTACTATTTCTTCAACAAAATATTTAAATGTTCTTAATTAGTGGGCAAAGGAAGGAGTATAAACAGCCTTGCTTTTAGATAAGTCAGGTTTTGCTACTAAATGAACTTGCTGCACACTTACAGAAACATGGTCAGATGTCCAAACTTTCTGGACTTGGGAATTGCAGATAAGCAATGTGTATCTGTGCAGTTTCTCTGTTTGTACAACCTCTCAGTTTAAGTCAACTAACACTGATGCTTCTATTTGTCTCTCTAAGAGAATTATCAGTGTTAGTGGTCTTGTACTAGACTGATTTTTCCTATGGACTTTTGCTTTCTTCATAAGGAAATACCACAGAAAACAAAATAGGTGTAAGGTAAGGTGTCATTATTGGTCAATAACTTTTGCCCCTGTTTTCAAGAGCGGCATCTTTGGTGTTAGCAGAGGGACCAAGTACCTGCCTTCAGGTAAATTATCAATGTGACCATAGGACAGAAAGAAAGACAGAGACAGGGGTCTACTCCAAAAATGACTCTTCTACAGACTGAGTTATGTCCCTCCAGAACCCATATGTTGAAGCTCTAATTCCCAAAGCAATATAGTTTGTAAGGAAGTAATTAGGTAAGGTGAATTTATAAGAGGTGGCAACCTAATCCAATGGGATTAATAAATACCCTTGTTAGAACAGACTCCAGAGCTTGCTCACTCATGCATACTCCCTCTCTCCCCTCATCTCCGTCTCTCCCTCTCTCTCTCTCTTCACCATGCCCCCACCTCCAGGCTGTGGTAGGCCACAGCAAGATGGTGGCTGTCCGCCTGCAAGTCAGGAAGAAAGTCCTCACAGGAACCAGATTCACTGGCACTTAGATCTTAGAGTTCCCAGCTTCCAGAAATGAGAGGAATACATTTCTATTGTTTAAGCTACTCAGACCGTGGTATTTTGTTATGGTAGCCTGAAGTGACTAATAAAATCATTGCTATAACTCTGCTTCTCATACTATCTTCTTACGCTATATACAGTCATGAGTTTTAACTCCTAGTAATTTTGTTTGGGGTATACCGTACAAGGCCTTACTATTTGTAGAGCATTTGTTGAACATTGAGCTCAGTGTTGGAAGATCTAAATTCTAGATCTGGCTTTCCCACCAGCTAGATGACTCTAGACAGGTCACTTCCTTTCTCTGGGACTCAGAGAGTTACAGACTAGATAATCTCTAAATTTCCTCCTGCAATGATTCTCTAAGATATTGAGAATTTAACCACACTCAGTTTGCATTTCCCAGAATTGCTTTTTTGGCAGTCAGGAAACAACACAAGAATCATTATGCCATCCCTTCTCCTCACTCCAACCCTAAGGCCGTTTTGATTGTTCTCACACTTCCCTCTAGCATGTTAGCAGGATCCATGGAGCTGTTTGTGTTGCTCAAATGGAAAAAACACGTCTTGAGTGTCCTTGTAAGCTTGACTGTGGTTATAGCTGCCCCAAGAATTGCTGATGACCTGCATTTCTGAAAAGATGCTGAGATAAATGTAAATTATGGCAGGGTCAATTTGGGGGCAGGAAGTAGTTCTTCCCAAATTCCCCCATCTGGCAAAAGCCTTTGAGGTAAGGAGGCAAAGATAAGGGACATAACCTCTGCATCTATGAACTACCTTCCCGTCAGAGGGCAGGTCTAGAAAGGAGATACAAAGACATGGACATGACTTCTTCCACCAGAAGAGTTTTTGTTCTGCTTTACTTTCCCCATCTTGTTTCTGGCCAGAGATGCCTAATGCTGTGACTATTGCCCTTACGAGTCAGGCAGGCAAGTGGCCACTTCCTCTGCCCAGCTATCATTTCTTCCTCCTTTCCTAAGTAAGATCTTCCATTCTGGCATTCAGTTCTTCCCTCTTTTCCACCAAACCCTTTATCCCCAGGTCTGACTGCACTGCCTTTTCTCTTCTCCTTATCCTAACACATTAAAGCAACAGCAACCCTATAAGAGGAAAAGCTTAATTTTACCCTCTAATCAGTATTCAAACTGCAATACAGCTGATGTGTTATCACTGACATGAGCCGCGCCATCTTTGAGTTACATTGCCATGTCCCTCAAACTTTTACAAAAGTACTTCTGCCAGAGGTTTCCCATTCTGGTTGTGAATCAGAATCACTTGAAAATTTTGTTTGAAATACAGATTTCCAGGCCAAATTGCAGATATCCTGAACCAGAATTTGTAAAGTGTGCCTTAGAATCTGCATTTTAATAAGCTCCCCAGTACTTCCTAAGTAACTAGCCTAATATGAGTCATGTGGAAGTAGTAATGTTGGTTTCTTGGTCACAGGAGCAGAGAACTCATGTCTTTAATTCTGATATTAGTGTTAATTCTCAATCTTTGTTGCATATAACAAAAATTCTAACTAGTTTAACCAAAAAAAGGGAGGATTTATCGTAAGGACACTGGAGTGGATCATGAAACACCAAGAAAAAAATGCAGCTGGGCTCAAGAACAACTAGAAAGTCAGAACTCTGTTTCACATCATGACTGGCATCTGAACATCTACTTGGTTTTTCTGTCTCACCTCAGATAGCCTTCTTCCTCTTCTCAGCGACAGAATGTTAACTGCCGTCATTTCCAAAGTGCTGCATTTAATAGACCATACACCCAGATAACTCTCTCTCCCTCTCCCCCTCCCCTCTCTCCCTCCCTCTCCCTTTCTCTCTCTCCTAATTAAAGGATTTCTGAATCAAGTGTTTTTCTATCAGGTGGTTTCTTTGCCTGCTTACTATGGCTGGCATGAGGTTGACATGGAAGCTCTCAGTCACCCTATGGCTCAAGACTGATGGTGGCCACAGTTCTTAGAAAATTGGGAAGTTCCTATAAAGGACAGTTGGAGGGAGCAGTGCTGGGTAAACAGAGCAATGGGTGTACCCTCCAATATCTCTCTCTCAGTGCTCATCATGGTGCTTTGTTCCTAATAAATGCTTAATGAACATTCATTAATCAGAGCACTGTGCCAGAAGTAGTCAGAAGATCTGATCCCTGGTGACAGTACCAATACCGACTAGCTGTGTAAACATCAACTCTCTAAATCGGTTTATCTAAACAGTGCAAATAACTGTATGGTTATTTGGTGGACAGAAAAAATTCAAAAATTTATACACACTCCTTTATAAGCATAAGTAAGTAAGTAAGTAAGTAAGTAAGGTCGCTCAGTCGTGCCTGACTCTTTGCAACCTGTGGACTGTAGCCCACCAGGCTCCTCTGTCCATGGGATTCTCCAGGCAAGAAAACTGGAGTGGGTTGCCATTTCCTTCTCTAGGGGAACTTCCCAACCCAGGGATCGAACCCAGGTCTCCCACCTTGCAGGCAGATGCTTTAACCTCTGAGCCACCAGGGAAGAGGCAACAAAAAACTCTATAAATATGAAGTACAAGTTTTAACAATCTTTAAAAATATATGTTTGGATTGATACCTTCCGATTAAGTATTAAAGACTTATGTCCCTGATTTAATGAGGTCACTTTATTTATGGGAATGCAAACAGAAACACAGAGTCTACCTTGTTTGAAAATTTTCCCTTTTATCAAAGTTATCTACAGTTTGAATATCATACTTCGATAGAGTCTACTTCTAGGAGCAACTCTGAAAACCCATGACGTGCTAAACAATACATGCTAAGCTCTTGACCCACAAAGAAGAAGTGAAGTCGCTTAGTCGTGTCCAACTTTTTGCGACCCCATGGACAGTAGCCAACCAGGCTCCTCCATCCATGGCATTTTCCAGGCAAGAATACTGGAGTGGGTTGCCATTTCCTTCTCCACTTGACCCACAGGATCTCATTTAATACTGACAACGATCCTTTGAATTAAGTGTGAGTAGTATCTTCAGTTTACACAAAAGGAATCTCAGTCTTAGAAAGGTTTGGATAACTTGCCCAAGGACACCCAGATAATAAGTGGTAGAACCTAGATTCAAACCAATTTCTCAATAAAATCAGTGTGCTTAAATTTGTCTTTCTTAAAATGTCATGGAAATTTCTACCCAGAAACACATTACTGCTAATAGTTTCCCTATAAGTCACTTTAAGATATGACTACTAATTCAATAGTATCATTATAGCTAAAATATAGCACATTTCATCCTCAAGACTGAAGCTGTAAGTGTTCTATACTGAATTATTCTCTGAACCTCATTCTGATATATTTTTAATTGGAAAACACTGTTTAGACTAAATGTAAAAAAGTAAATGGCAAAATCTGTTTATAAGCCAGATATAAAATGCAAGATGATTCTTAAAAGCCAATAAAGATTCAACTTGTAAATTAGCAACAAATATATCAATTTTTATCTTAACTTGTGACACTTTTGGTCTCATGGCCTACCTCTACTCCTCTCTCTCAGTCTTTTCTCTTTTAGAGGTAGCATTTTAATGCAGATTTTCAAACAAAATCAAAGTCCTCTGATATGATATAAACACTATAATGATTTTATACAGCATAAAATCATTGAACCATAGAATATTAGAGTCAGAGTGAATCTTAGTAATTATCTGATATAAACCAGTTAAAAAAAAAACAACAAACTGAGACCAAGAGAGAAAACTTCAATAGCAAGTCTGTTTTCTTCTGTGTGTGTGTGCTTAGTTACTCCGTCGTGTCCCACCCTTTGCAGCCCCATGGACTGCAGCCCACCAGGCTCCTCTGTATTTGGGGATTCTCCAGGCAAGAATACTGGAGTGAATTTCCATGCCCTCCTTCAGGGGATCTTTCTAACCCAGAGATTGAACCCAGGTCTGCGAATAATTCCATAGAGAACACTGATTTAGAAATTAAAAAACACAGTCACATTGCTAAGTACTATAAATCAATTCCCCATTCTTATCTCAGTTTATGCATCTGAGAAAGATAAGCATGCATTAAATGATCTCTAAGAGAACTTCCACCTCTAGGGTATTTTTCCCTAATTTTTCTCAACCATAAAGCAATATGCAACTCTATATGACACACAGACTCACATCCATACTTATTCTCATGCCTTGAATATTCATATCCACTATTCCAAGTTAACTCAATATCCAGATTTTGAACTGATAAATAGAAAGCTATTGGTAGACCAGTTTCCATAATTTTCAGCTTCAAACTCAAGTCCATCCTGAAGAGACCACAGATCTTATATAATTTTCTAGAATATGGAATTTCAGTGCAGCTTCATTAGGCACTGTTGATAATCAGAACACAGGACAATAAAAGAAGCTGTGTGTGTTGGATCCTATTTGGCATAAGTGACAAAATCCCAGCAGTCTGAAGCAAAATGAGAATATACTGGGGGAATACATAAGTACCTTGTAAAATAACTCAACAGCAAAGCCTCAACTGGCTTCAGGCACACCTGGAATCAGGTACGTGAGACTCCTCAGAATGCCCTCCCCACTCCCTTCACTGCTTCTCTCTAAAAATGGTTTCATTATTCTCTTGCGATAGTTCACCCTTCCCCACATTTGGAAAACATGTCTTCCAACATCAATGATGTTCAACACCCTAACCTTTTAGCCCATAGAGAGTCACTGACCCTTCTCTTAGCCTGATGATCAAAAGTCTCAGAGAGGTGATTCGAACTTGGCTTGTGTTATATATGCTGAGCCAAATAACTGGGGTCAATGGTTAGGGTCATGAGTTATTAATGTAGTGATTCTCTTAAAAAGGAAGTTGATGAGAAAAGGGGAGATTACAGAAAAGAGCCTTTGCAACCTCATTGAAAGGTTTCTACTCCAAAAATAAAGTTCTGGGTTCCATGAGTACAATGCTGGTATTTCAAATCGAGGGGAAAATTATTTTCTGATGTGTCTAGAATACCTGAAAGATAACAGGGAGCTTGAGATTTGCTGCAGTGGGAAAATTAATGACTTGAGTGGAAGTTCAACCCAAGCAACATGTGCATGCATGCTAAGTTGTGTCCAACTCTTTGTGGCCCTGTGGACTGTAGCCCGTCAGGCTCCTCTGTCCATGGAATTCTCCAGGCAAGAATACTGAGGTTGGTTGCCATTTCCTTCTCCAGGGGATTTTCCCAACCCAGGGATCAAACCAGCATCCCTTATGTCTTTTCCATTGGCAGGTGGGTTCTTTACCACTAGCAACACCTGGGAACCCCAAGCACATTTCTACTCATATTGCACATGCCAATGTGCGATGGAGAGTGCAGTCTATTTAAACTTCTTGAACAAAAAATATTAAGTCAGTCTATCAAAAGCCCTACTTTAGATGGCAATACATTTTTAGTTGATAATGATTGACACTATAAATTAGTGTGAGAAAATATAATTTTGTATATAAATTCATCTTTAACACCTTTGGTTCAAGTGAAGTGGCATATAATTATGTTTATTCTCAAAAAACATCATTACTAGCTGTACATTTCATATACTCGGTCACAGTTTACCTAAGATTTCTATTCCTTTTTCAGCTTGTTATCCACCAGCCACCTGGAGTTAAAATACAAGCCCATGACAACAGGAGGGAATGTTCTGTTTCTAGACCCAGAGCAACCCAAGCTGTCCAGTAATACTTAACCATTTTCCTGAGTTGTGGGGGTTAGAGTAGCTACCAACCAGCACCCAACGTGGCCTGAAGAGGAGACAAGGAGACGAACACTATTTCTCTTGTGCCAAGAGTCACATCGATATTGTTTTCCTAGGAGTTGAGCGTAGAGGAAGGAGGTTTGTATAAACAGTTGTTTTGATTTGTTTGACTTTTCTAGAAATGTAATAAATTCATTAAAGATATTCTGGGTGTGAGAGTTTTTTCTAAACTTTTTGAGTGTAGTTTTGGTTCACAGTGAAATTAAAAATAAGATACAGAGATATCCATATATTCCCTGTCCCCTCCACACACACATACGTAGCCTCTCCCATTATCAACTTCCCCCACTTCAGTGGTACCTCTGTTACAGTCATTGAATCTACACAAAGTCACCATTTCTACCCAAAATCCATAGGTAACAATAGGGTTCACTCTTGGTAGTATACATTCTACAGCTCTGAATAAACGTATAACTACACATATCTACCATGACAGTATCTATACTACTATAAAAATCCTGTGCTCTATTTATTTATTCCTCCCTCCCCACCAACCACTGGCAACCACTGTCTCCACAGTTTTTACTGTCTCCATGGTTTTGCCTTTTCCAACATGACTTAGTTAGAATTATACAGTATATAGCACTTTCAGATTGGCTTGTTTCACTTAGTAAATGCATTTAAGTTTCCTCTATGTCTGTTTATGGCTTGACAGTTCCTTTCTTTTAGTACTGAATAATATTCCATTATCTGGATGTACCACAGCTTGTTTATCCAATCACCTATAGAAATACATCTTGGTAGCTTCCAAATTTTGGCCATTATGAACAAAACCCACAAATATCCATGCACGGGTTTTGTGTGAATATTAGTTTTCAGCTCCTTTGAGTAAATACAATAGTACAGTTGCTATACCATATGGTATTTTTATTTTGCAAGAAGCCACCTAACCATTTTCCAAGATAGCCATGCCATTTTGCCTTCCCACCAGTAGTGAAGGAGAATTCCTGTCGTTCCACATCTTTGCCAGTATTTGGTGCTGTCAGTGTTTTGGATCTGGGGCATTTTAATAGGTGTATAGCGGTATCTTATTGTTGCTTTAATTTGCATCAGACAAAAAGTTCAGTGGCACAGAATAGAGTGCTTAGGAATAGACCCAAAAAAAGAGAGTCAACTGATCTTTGACAAGAATAAAGGCAATACAATGGATAAAGATAGCCTTTCAAAAAATGATGTTGGAACAACTGAACAACCATATGCAAAAAAAATGAATCTAGACACAGACGTTACACCCTTCATAAAAAATAACTCAAAATGGATCACAGACCTAAATGATAAAGGCAAAACATAAAAATCCCAGATGATAGTAACAGGAGAAAATCTAGATAGCCTTGAATTTATGATGACTTTTTAAGTATGACCCCAAAAGTACTATCCATGAAAGAATTGATGAGCTGCATTTCGTTAAAATCAAATTTTTCTGCTCTGTGTAAGACACTGTCAAGAGAATAAAGAGAAAAACTACAAACTAGGAGAACATATTTGCAAAAAGTCATATCTGATAAAGGACTCTTATCCAAAATACACAAAGAACTTTAAAACTCAACAATAAGGAAACAAACCAACCAATTAAAAATGGACCAAAGACCTTAATAGACACCAACTAAGACATGCAAATGACAAATAGCATGTGAAAAGGTGCTCCACATCATATGTGATCAAATCCGAGACTTTTAGTAAAAAAAAAAAAAAAAAAAGGAGTATTAGTTTGTTCCATTTTCAACAATAGGTTGAGATGACTATTAGATTTCTTAGTAACAACTGTAACAATATTCTACCTAATGTTTTAAAGTTGATCTGTTAAAGATATTTATTTTACTTATAACTATTTATTGGGAATAGCATCTAAGTTTTGTTCTCATTCTAAAAATATGCTTTTGGTACTAGTTAATTAAGGAAAATTGGTGAGGTCATAGCAGGTTAATTATCACAGTTTTTAGCATGTATAATCTCCCATGATAGTTCATTATTTTAAATAAATACAGTTTTATATAACATTTTTATCAAATGAACTTAATTATAATAAATATAATCTCAAACGTATAAGCCAACTGCCTTTGGAATGATTAAAAATTGTAATGTTGTAAGAAAGTTTCCCTCACCCTTTTAGTAACCTGAGACATAAACTCCATTGTTTTTTTAATAACTAAACACAGGTAAGTACAGATTTACTCTAATTTTGTGATAAATGAGGATACAGAAACATTTACCAACCTTTTCCTTTGTCTATTTAAACATGAGTCAGTAATTACTCCATCTTCCCTTCTCAAAAGCACTAGTGTCAACAGCTTATCAGGCCCTCAGGTTTCATGTTTTAAAAAAAAACAACAACAACTTACAGTCTTAGGCTTCAATTTTCATCTTAATCCAGGATAACTGAAATATATATTTAAGATCTATAATAATGTACTTCCACAACACTATATAGTTTATTTAGAATCACAGAATAATATAAATTTTAGAGAATGCCTAGCCCAAATCCCTTAGTTTTACAGACAAAAGAAAAACAATACTGGAAAATGAAAAAAAAATGCTAAAAATCAGGACAAATTGGCTCAAAGTTAGATTTGGGATGTCAGACTTGAGAATTCAGTGTTCTTCTGACTCCCAGACCAGTGAGCTCGGACCTGCCCAAACTCCTTTAAAATAATGTTTCCTTAGGGACAACAGAGCTAAAAGGGGCAGGAAACTATTGTATTTATTAGAATACACTAGGTTAATTTGTTGGAGAAGGCAATGGCACCCCACTCCAGTACTCTTGCCTGGAAAATCCCATGGGCGGAGGAGCCTGGTGGGTTGCGAAGAGTCGAATACGACTGAGTGACTTCACTTTCACTTTTCACTTTCCTGCATTGGAGAAGGAAATGGCAACCCACTCCAGTGTTCTTGCCTGGAGAATCCCAGGGTCAGGGGAGCCTGGTGGGCTGCCGTCTATGGGGTTGCACAGAGTCGGACTGAAGCGACTTAGCAGCAGCAGGTTAATTTGTTGCTAGATGTTTAAGAGATACAAGCTTTGCCCTCAAAGAGAATGTAATCTGACAGAAGAGCTCAGGAAAATAAAATATAGCTTATTTAATTTAGATTAGTAGAAGGAAACACTAGTGCACTTATCGGAAACAAATATAATCCTGAGAAATATATCTGCTGCTGCTGCTGCTGCTGCTGCTAAGTCGTTTCAGTCGTGTCCGACTCTGTGCGACCTAATGGACAGCAGCCCACCAGGCTCCCCCGTCCCTGGGATTCTCCAGGCAAGAACACTGGAGCGGGTTGCCATTTCCTTCTACACATGAAAGTGAAAAGTGAAAGTGAAGTCGCTCAGTCGTATCCGACTCTTCATGACCCCATGGACTGCAGCCTACCAGGCTCCTCTGTCCATGGGATTTTCCAGGCAAGAGTACTGGAGTGGGGTGCCATTGCCTTCTCTGGAGAAATATACCTATGTAAGAACAACTGATGATTTCTATCCCTCCTCAAAAATTAAGAACTCTTCATAAATATTACACACAGAAAAAGGACAGGTATACTGGACACAATTTAGAAGGGGAAAGACATGAGGAACCAGTGGTTCTGTGAACAGAGAAAAGACAAAGCTGGCTCACAGATACAGGAAAATATTGTGATGTTCCCATAATAAAGGACACTGTGGAAGAGACAACGTGACAGTGTGATGCCTTTAGTACATCTCAGATAGGTAACTTGACTCACACTTATAAAAATCATTTTTAAATGCTTTCCTATGTGCATCAGAGACACAACTTTTGATGTCTTTACTTCCCAGGGCTTAATCGTATTCCTTCTTAGAGAAGACATGATGCTAAAGGAGATCACAATATTTCAGATCATTTCAGTCTTCATAGATCATCAGCAGCAGTTGAGTTGCACAGATCCTAAGTTGCCTGACTTTTACATACATTGAGGAGTGGTGTGTATTTCTATTGAGAATTATATCAGGCAAGAATGATGTGTACACATCAGCAAAGATATTATTTAAAATGTTGGGAGGAAAAAACAGGAAAGAAAATCTGTTATCTAGATCAATTTGGGTGATTAATACTACAGTAAAAAATTGCAAAAAAACTGGGTGATTAAGCTGTTTATCTTCAGATAACATCAAGTTCTTTGCAATGAAAGAGGATTGCAACTCTTGCCTGTTTGCATAATTTATTCTATTTTAATATCACACTGCAATAGTTCTGTTATGTCTTAACAGTAACTGTTGCTGCAGTCGAGAATTACTATCCTGGAAGCCATGTAGAAAGGAAATCCAGTAGGTTGCACAGTCTCAAGCGATGATAAAACATGTGTATATCAGATCATGCTGGTCCATGAGGAGAAAGATATTAAAAAAGATTCCTATCACATGCATCTGGGTAACTTAATAAGCAGTATCTAAAACACTAAAATGCAGCAATTTTCTGATCTTTGATATAAACCAAGTATAAAGAATTAAATCATAAGACCTACCTAAAGGCAATTCTCAAGGGGATGAAAAAAAATTCAAGATAATTGTCCCAATTATTCTCAGAGACTTAGATCATGTTTTCATCCTTTTTTATGTGTGTGGAGGGGTGGTTGTGCACATCTTGGTACTCAGACTAGGTGATAATATTTGTATGGCACACTAAAGAAAACTGAGTAATTTTAGAGATTCTTTAGAGGATTTGGTTAAAAAAACTGTTAGATTTTTTAAATATATAAGATAAATAAAATCACATTAGGGGAAATACTAATCATCAGATATGATAAAATGTACAAATAAAATAATTCAAAAATTTGAAAAGTTGAAATTTGTTAAAGACAAAATTTGTCAATAAAATTTTTATTTCAGGTCTTGTTCTTGAAATGGCTGATTCCTGACAAGACTTCTTAATGATGAGCTCTTCAAATTGTCTATAGACATCATCGATGAGAAACAATTCACAAAAGTAGATGATAAAAAATTTAGGGCCACTTTTTTACAATCATCTAAATATTTAAAACTGTGGAAATTACATTTTAAAAACAACTCTTCCTTAACTTCCATTAACAGCTGTAATGGCAGTTTTTTCATGTGACTTTTAAGTGGGGTTTGAATGCAATGAAATTTTTTCATATCAAATATTTCAAAACAGTGACGATGCTTTAACTTGCAGATGGTACATATATTGTTAGAACAGTCCCCTGGAGCTAGTTCTGACTCCACTTGAAGGGTACTTTGGCCACAAAATTGACAAAAGCCTCCCTATTAATAAAGACAGATTTGAAAAGTGTTATCACTAGGAGCTTACAGTCAGCCCTCCACAAACCCTTACCTGCTGCACTTTGAGCTACATCAGCAATGTTTTCTGATCAACTGGAATAGGAACTTCTGTCTCATCACATGTCTCTTTTCCAAAATGGTCAGCCCCACACTCAGTACTTGGCAGCTGAGATGGAAATCTAAGTGGGAGAGCACCTCCTGGACACTCGGGGCCTCTTATCAGAACAGAGAATGCCAGCTTTCATTCTTTGAGTTTATGAGTTGCCATAGGGCACACCCTCCAATTCTTCTCCAACCACCCTACCCTCTGAGGAGTCTCTGAGGAGTCTCTGAGGAGGCTGTTTTGTCCTGAGGAACTGGCCAAAGGGCCTTAGATGTGGCAGAGCCTCATCAACTATAAGCTGATCCATTTCTCACTGCTCACCCATGAAACTCTTCCCAGTACACTAGTTGGGAAGTTCTGCTTTAGCGACCAACTAGTATGTCTCCATGACTTTCTTTCACAGGTTTCAGTGTTCTCCAATTTTCTTAGGCAAGAGCTAGAGAGCAGCAAATTCAGGACTAGGAACTCTCACAAAATGTCTGTTTTCATGTAGTCCAGCTGACTGACTGATGACTTCATCTATCTGTTCATTTGACAACTACTGACCAAGTGCTCATTCTGTCCAGACACTAAAATAATCTAAATAGGTTGCAAGTGGAGTTGAGGAGAGGTTCTAGGAGCCTTCACTTAGGCACTGGGAGTCTGGAATCTTAACTCTACACTAGAGCAATGGCACCACCCCCTACCCCATGTGTGCCAAGTCACTTCAGTTGTGTCCTACTCTTTGAGACTCAAGGACTGTAGCCCTCCAGGCTTCTCTGTCCATGGGATTCTCTAGGCAAGAATACTGGAGTGGGTTGCCATGCCCCCATCCAGGGGATCTTCCCAACTCAGGGATCGAACCCACATCTCTTATGTCTCCTGCATCAGCAGGTGGGTTCTTTACTACTAGCACTGCCTGGGAAGGCCATCACCCCTACCCCACATCATATCAAATATCAAACCAGCTAACCAGTGACAACCCACACTTGCTTTTCCCAGGATGTGTGTTACCTCTCCAATAGTTGATATCTAAGGCCTATATTTCTCTGGACATGACTTATATATTGATACTAAGTGAGGGGAAATACCCAAGTGTCAAGACATCTTCAAAATCTGGATCCTTTAGTACTTCAGCCCTATAATTTCATGATGTCTAGCCCTCTCAAAGAGAATCTGCAAGGGGAACAATGGACAGAAGACTGAATATCAAGTTGACCTACTCTATCTTCCCTGGTGAAGTCCCTCCTCCCCACCCCTGTGCCCTAGCCTTGAAATATTGTAGCCAAGGGAGGGCTCATGTGGCTTATTTCTCTTGGGGCTTTTGGGCTTCAACCAAGTAATAAAACTGCCCAATTTCCTACAAACCAAGTTAGGCTTCATTCTCTTAAGAACCCCAAAGATCTATGAAATAGGGTTTTTGAATCTTATCTTCAGAGTACATTAACAGAGACGATATGCTCTCAAGGGCAGATGCACAGATGGCAAAGTTGACCATCTCATCTTTCCTAAGTCCATAGGATGTTAGATTACAGCTCAACCTAATAGCTCACCACTGCCCACACGTACAATATATACTTTAATAGCTCCCTGCTCTTTTTTTACTACTCATTCTCCAAGACCTGGAAACAAAGTCACCCACATGTGAAGTAAAGCCCTCCTCACCACCCTTCTTTCCCTGTACTCATTGTTCTTGAAATCCTACAGTACTTTGGGTATTTCTTCAAGGCACTCAACACATTGTACTTTAATAACTTGCTTTATGTGTCTTAGTGCCACACTGAGTGGAGAACTTATTGCATCCCTCAAGGGCTTGTACATGGGCTGAGAATGTACACATTACCTTCTCTATTTAACAGCTAGAAACCAACCTCCCATTTCTAGCTCAGTTACAGTTCTGCCTCTAGAGCATACTTGTATATATTTTCTTGATTCTGACATCCTGACACTTTTCTACCCTTGTCTTCTGGACTTTCTTGCAGGCTGGATCCCAGGACTCCTCCAGACTCCGCCAGTAACTGCCAAGTAGATGGCAACTGCTACTCTGCTGCCCCCTAGGGGAACACGGCCATCATAGACAGGCTTTGGTCTACTGAAGATGAACCTGATTAAGATGAACTTTATCCAAGCTATTGATGGACCTACAAGAAAAAATGTTTATCTCTGTGAACAGCTGCAAGTAGTAGATACAATACTAACTGAGCCTCAGGGTTGAAACTGTTTTCCATAATTCGGAGCTAATCTCTTAGCCTCTCAGACACTGGCAATGGTATTGGGATACATCATTGTCAGTTGGGCTTCCTCACTATCTGGACATTTTCTTTCTGGTTAATCTTCAACACTTTCAAATAATTTCTCCAAAATGTTTGATTCCAGAAGAAGCATAAATGATGAAACACTAGGATTACTCTTTTGGTCTTCCCTTTAGTTTCATCTTCTATTCCTATTAGCCAATAGAAAAGCAAAATTAAAGTTATGTGGAAAGACCCTTAATTGTTGGGTATCCTTTCTAATTAAACTATCTACCATACAATGCCTATAAAGCGCTCTGAAAGTCATTAGTGAAAGTAACCTCTTGTACAGAAATGCAAAATATTTTCTATCTTAGAGAAGACAAGGAACTTTAAGTACATGCATTCCAATAATCATCACAGAAAGAACAGAAACAAAAGAATTGAATATAGATGGAGTGGAGGGTGAAGACATTTGTACATCACTAGAGATTCACGTGGAGAAGGCAATGGCAACCCACTCCAGTACTCTTGCCTGGAAAATCCTATGGACAGAGGAGCCTGGTGGGCTGCAGTCCATGGTGTCTCTACAAGTTGGACACGACTGAGTGACTTCACTTTCACTTTTCACTTTCATGCATTGGAGAAGGAAATGGCAACCTACTCCAGTGTTCTTGCCTGGAGAATCCCAGGGACAGGGGAGCCTGGTGGGCTGCTGTCTATGGGGTCGTGCAGAGTCAGACACAAGTGAAGTGACTTAGCAGCAGCAGCAGCAGAGATTCACAATAAATCCTGAAAAGAAATTAGAATAGATTCTTGTAATGTTTTAAGTTCTAAACTGGGAAAAATGTTATTCCTAAATTTAACATTATCTAAATGTTGCGGTCCTTTAATGGACCAGAACCTGGCAGTCTGGAGTCGATGATAAGAAAGTGAAAGAGAGAAAGAAGCTAATATTCCCTGGTTTATGCAGAGAACCAATAAAACCCTTGAACAGGGCTTACACCACTCACGAAGGCACAGGGCGCCCTCTCGAGAGGGTCTTGGAAGCCTGGGCAGGAGAATGAGCTCAGCAGGTTTTTATGCTCCAGAGAATTAGCCGGAGTGGGGGGGAGAGAGAGAGAGAAAGAAAGACATAGGGACCCAAGCCTCTGGTGGAGAAAGGGTGCTTTAATGATCTTTCTGTGAGTATATATAGGTTGTTGTACAAGAAATTTCTTTTACAGTGATAAAGATCAGAAAACCAAATGTACAGCAACCATTACCAAGGGAATAAGGGATTAATAGTGGTCACAAAGTCAGGAGACAATCCATATCTCAAGAAAGAAGATCGAGACTAAGCAGTTTTGTCGTAAGGAGAATACTCACTGAAGGAGATTCAAGCCTGTCTCATCCTATGACCTCAGTCCTGGGAGTGGCATGCCGTTCCACTCGTTTCTGTTGCCAGAAACTGACAAGGAACAGAGGATTTATGAGAAACAGCATGTAGGAATCCTCCTGTTAAACATTCCCTGACATCTAACTTTGCAATTAGTGTATGTGGCAGTCAGTAAAGAAGCATATCCATGTACAGGAAAAACATATTCTGAGATCATTGGTCAAATCCAAGATTATGGACCTTTTTCTACTAAAATGAGGATATCACAAAATCATAAGTCATGACAAACCCATCTCTTGCCTCCCCAAAGGACATCATCCATTAATGAAACTATATGTCACTGAACTGACGGAAGAGTACACTTGAAACGTACATAGATAACACAGAAAGAACCAAAACACCTCATACACCTTCTTCACAGCAACACCAAAGCTAAGCAAGGACAATCTAAGACATTTAACAATGAACAGAATTTGGCAGGCTACATCAAAGTGACTGCAAGAATCAAACAGGATTTAAGAATGAAAATATTTAGCTAATGAAAGTCCATGAAACAACTAAGAAAACTGTACCCAAATGCACCAATATGAATTCAAAACAATGAAAGAAAATTTTGAAGATATGTAAGAGCATTTAAACTCCAAAATTTAAAAATCCAGAGTAAAAATAAACAAAGAAACAGTGAGACTGTGAGACAAAAGCAAACTGAAGCTAGCAAAGATTAGAAAAGATAAAATCTTCTCAGAGTAGCATTATATTACAAGGTGCCCAAAGAATTAAACTAAAAGCATAAGAAAACAACTGAACAATTATACTTTTAAAACAATATCTTTTACAATAGCATCAAAAAGTCTATTTTCTAGGAATAAATCTAATTAAAATATGTGCAAGCTCTGTAATTAAAACTGTCAAATATGATTGAGAGAAATTAAAGACAACCTTATAATGCAGAGATAAACCATATTTAAAGATTGAAAGATGCAATATTTTAAATTGCATCTTCTTCCTAAATTACTAAATATTCTTCTCCACAAACTAATTTGCAGATTCACCACCATCGCAATTATTCCCAGCAAGTTGTAGATTTTCAACTTTACATGGAAATGCATAAAACCTAGAATAGGCTTTGAAGAGCAATAAATTTAAAAGTCTTACATTTCCAGGCTTCAGGACTTACTTTAAAGCCACAGCAATTCGCAAAGTGTGGCACTGTCTTACTCTGTACCTAAACTCTGCATGGTACAGGAGCACCTGTCTTCAGCAAGGTGCCCTTGCTGAAGCGCACGCACCCCAGCCCCTCATTCTAATAAAAACCTCCCTCCAGGCAAACCTGGAGAATCAAAACTGACTGTATCTTCTGTGTTTATATAACAGGAGCAAGAGGCCTTAACCACAAGAAGCTGGCACAAACTGGCTGAACTTTAAAACTGGAACAAGAGTTGTTCTACAGCTTATTACCATCTCATTGTAATAAGATCTCCACTGCCTGCACCACGGGTGTCAAACCCACTTCCGACTCAGATGCTAAAGGACCATACAAGGGCAGAAGACAAGTGTGAACTGCACTTTGGGAAACTGTCACCCATTTCAGTGAATCAGGATGACAATACACCCTCACTCCGTATAACCTCCTAAACCCTTGCCTATAAAAAGCTTGGTCCCCACTTGTAATCTGGGGAAAAGTGCCTTCAGAGAGTGAGCTCCCCTTTCTCGAGTTCTTGGCCAATGAATAAGGTTTTCAGTTGGCTGCTACAAAAATTAATTTTACCTTATTGATGAGAACAATAAAGGTAACAGCATTCAACATAGAAAGGAGAAATCAACCATAAAACAGAAAAAGGTATCTAGAAATGTGTGTGTGTTTCTGTAAAATCACTTGGTTTTCAACAAAGGTACCTTTGCAGTTCACCAGAGATTGAATGAGCTTTTAAAAAAATGGTACTGGGTCAACTGGATAGTCATATGGAAAAAAAATATATCTTAACCCACTACCTCAGATGCAAGTTGTAATTTGAAATATAGCATAAATCTGAATGGCAAAGATGAAACAATAAAACTTTTAAAAGAAATGAGAATATCTTTATGACATTTGAGGTAGGGAAAGATATCTTTATAATCATAAAAGAAAAGAACTAGAGAAATTGGACTTTGTTACAATTCGGTTCAGTTGTTCAGTCGTGTCCAACTCTTTGTGACCCCACGGACTGCAGCACGCCAGGCTTCCCTGTCCACCATCAACTCCCAGAGCTTGCTCAAACTCATGTCCATCAAGTCAGTAATGTCATCCAACCATCTCATCCTCTGTCATCCCCTTCTCCTCCTGCCTTCAATCTTTCCCAGCATCAGGGTCTTTTCTAGTGAGTCAATTTTCGCATGATGTGGCCAAAGTATTGGAGTTTCAGCTTCAGCATCAGTCCTTCCAATGAATATTCAGGACTGATTACCTTTAGGATGGACTGGTTGGATCTCCTTGCAGTCCAAGGGACTCTCAAGAGTCTTCTCCAACACCACAGTTCAAAAGCATCAATTCTTCGGCACTCAGCTTTCTTTATAGTCTAACTCTCACATCTATACATGACTACTGGAAAAACCATAACTTTGCCTAGATGGACCTTTGTCAGCAAAGTAATGTCTGCTTTTTAATATGCTGTCCAGGTTGGTCATAGCTTTTCTTCCAAGGAGCAAGCGGCTTTTAATTTCATGGCTGCAATCACCACCTGCAGTGATTTAGGGGCCCAAAAAAATAGTCATCCACTGTTTCCATTGTTTGCCCATCCATTTGCCATGAAGTGATGGGACCAGATGCCATGATCTTAGTATTCTGAATGTTGAGCTTTAAGCCAACTTTTTCACTCTCCTCTTTCACTTTCACCAAGAGGCTCTTCTTCACTTTCTGCCATAAGGGTGGTGTCATCTGCATATCTGAGGTTATTGATATTTCTCCCGGCAATCTTGATTCCAGCTTGTGCTTCATCCAGCCTGGCATTTCGTATGATATACTCTGCATATAAGTTAAATAAGCAGGGTAACAATATACAAACTTGACGTACTCCTTTTCCTATTTGGAACCAGTTTTGTTACAATTAAGCATCTGTATATCAAACACATTATTAGGAGAGTGAAAAGACAAGATATATACTGAGAAAATGTTGACATTTATGTGGTAAAGGACTCGCTTCTGAAATATATAGGGAATTTATATATTAATAAGGAAAAACCCAAAGACAAAACAGTTTCAAAAAGGGACAAATTAGTTATATAGGCAGTTTACCTAAGAAGATATACAAATATACAATCAGCATAAGAAAAATTATCCTACATTTTTAATAGAAAATGCAAACTTAAATGGCAATAAGATACCAATCAATATACACTAAAATGACCACAAATAAATATGATATTAGCAATATCATACGTTGGCAAAGATGTGAAAAAACTGGAAATTTCACACATTGCCATGGAAGTATAAATTGGCCAACCCTTTAGATAATTATTTGGAATTATCTAACCATCTGAATCAGAAATTCTACTACTATGTGTAGAATAGACTCAGGCATACACATACACACCCTCAGCCGCTCAGTCGAGTTCGACTCCTTGTGACCCTGTGTACTGTAACCCACCAGGCTCCTCTATCCATGGGATTTTTCAAGCAGGAATAATGGAGTGGGTTGCCATTTCCTCCTCCAGGTGTGTGTGTGTGTGTGTCTGTGTGTCTGTGCATGTGTGTAGTATACACACACCTGCAAGCGGAACATGTATAAAATGTACACAGGAGCTTTACTCCTAACCATTAAAAGCTGTTAAAAACAGGCAAAATTTGGAAACTCTAATGTTACCAGATGGATTGCAAACATAAATGTAAAAAGACTATAAACCATTTAGAAGATAATATAGGAAAATAGCTGTAACCATCAGGTCAAAGAGATTTTTGTACATGATGAAAAGTTTGATAAGCTTTATGTTACAATAAAATTAAGAACTACTTATCAAAAGATATTAAGAGGATAAAAACACATGTCACAGAGAAGGAGAAGATATTTGAAATACTTAAAACAATTCTACTCCAGGATTTATGTGCAAAAAATGTGTGCATATGAGTATGAGGAGGCATGGAGAAGAATGTTTGTAATAGTATTATTTATAATAACTGAAAAACCAGAAAGAAGTCAAATATTTGTTACCAAAATAAGTTAGTCTTGCCTGACATGCAGCAAGCCAAAACACTAAGACACCCAGCAAGGAGGCAAGTCTCAGATCTGCATCCCTTAAGGACCAGCAAGGAACTCGGGGTATTTATGGGATAAAGAAGCAGGATGTTCAGAGGCATGGGGAGCGTGCAGGGTGTGACTCAGGGCAGGTGATTGGGGAAAGATGTGATAATAGTCATTTTGCGCAGGTGTAACTAAGCTATAGGCCTTCCAAGGCCACGAGGACCCTTACGCGCATACCCAATTGGAGGGTCAGTGATCCTATCCAGTTTTAACCAGTTCAGCTCCAAACTAGCCTCAGCTGACTCCAGGTTCCTGGAAAACATCTCTCCAGCAAGCATCTTATTGTTTAGAGTATGGGCAGCTTGGAGTACATGCAAGTTTTTTTGTAGCAACTGTAAAAACAACCTTGACTGTGAAGGCGCCATGTTACAGGTGAAACAATTTAGCTAATAATTACCTATGGTCTCATGTTCACCAGGGCTTCCCAGGTGGCTTACTGGTGAAGAATGTGCCTGCTAATGCAGGAGCTGCAGGAGACTCCAGTTCAATCCTTGGGTCAGGATGATCCCCTGGAGAAGGAACTGGCAACACACTCCAGTATTCTTGCCCAGGGAAATCCCATGGACAGAGGAGCCTGGTGGGCTACAGTCCATAGGGTCTCAAAGAGTTGGATACGACTGAGTTACTAAGAATACATGCATCAGTTCAGTTCAGTTCAGTTCAGTCACTCATTCGTGTCTGACTCTTTGCAACCCCATGAATCGCAGCACACCAGGCCTCCCTGTCCATCACCATCTCTCAGAGTTCACTCAGACTCACATCCATTGAGTCAGTGATGCCATCCAGCCATCTCATCCTCTGTCGTCCCCTTCTCCTCCTGCCCCCAATCCCTCCCAGCATCAGAGTCTTTTCCAATGAGTCAACTCTTCACATGAGGTGGCCAAAGTACTGGAGTTTCAGCTTTAGCATCATTCCTTCCAAAGAAATCCCAGGGCTCATCTCCTTCAGAATGGACTGGTTGGATCTCCTTGCAGTCCAAGGGACTCTCAAGAGTCTTCTCCAACACCACAGTTCAAAAGCATTAATTCTTCAGCGCTCAGCTATCTTCACAGTCCAACTCTCACATCCATACATGACCACTAGAAAAACCATAGCCTTGACTAGACGGATGTGTATTCTCCAATAATATATAGTTGAGTAAATAGTGGTGTATTTGTGTAATGGAATATCAGATAGCACTGGAAATTAACAAACAACTTTCTGAAACAGACAATTATCACAAACTCAAAGGGAAGTAGAAGAAATTGGCACAAAAGAATGATTCCATTTATACAAAATTCAAAAACACAGTCAAACTAAACTATATTATCTAAAGGTGAAGCAGCATACAGAAATGCTACAAAGAAAGGTAAAGAAGAGATTATAACATTCAGCAATGTTACATTTGTTAGGGCAAAGGGGGTTGTAATTGGGAAGAAGCACAGATAGGTTTCCAGGGTACAGACAATGTTCTATTTCTTGATCTGTGTACTCAATCACTCACTGTGTCCAACTCTGCGATCCCATGGACTGTAGCCCACCAGTCTCCTCTGTCCATGGAATTTTCCAGACAAGAATACTGGAGTGGGTGGCCATTTCTTCCTCCAACCCATCTTCCCAACCCACGGATAGTCTCCTGAATTGGCAGACAGATTCTTTACCACTGAGCCCCTGGGAAGCCACATTTCTTGATCTGGGTGGCATTTAAATAGATGTTCAATTTCAAAAACTTTATTAAAGTTAAGTTGTATATTTTATGCATGTTTCTAATGGGTATTACATTTCATAAAAAGGCTGAAAAAAACTAGTTTCACTATCTGTCTATAATTACATGCTTACTCTTGGAAATATCATCTCACTCAGTTAAAAACTCTAATCCCAAAGGCAGGAAATATTTTTAAAGTTCCCCTTTCACTATAAAATACAAAATAGGACAGAAAATTTTATCTCAATAATATCAGTGATAGAAAATTATATCTCCCTATTATTCTCATTACACAGCCTATTTTTCTCTTCACCGGGAAAAAAAAATTCCAAGTAAATTGGGATAAAAGTGGACAAAGCTGGAAGGTTAGCAAAACAGAACAAAACGTCTTCATGAAGAAGCATCTCCTATAATTTTGTCAGGACCCACATGCTGAGTTGGAAGGTGACACAATGGCCCTTTCCAGCTCCTCACTGAAAAAGGAAGGGTAGGAGCACAGAGTAAGAACTACTCAGTGACAGGATAACCCAAAAGAAAATTTAGTCACTACAGAATTTAGACCCAAACAATCAGATCATCACCCTCTATAGTAAAAACTATGCAAATTTAAAACTACTTTCTTCATAGACATTTGCAGTGATGAGATTGGATCCATGCCTTTTGGTTCACAGAGTGGTCCCCACACACAGAAGGCCAGGAAAGAGAGGAGGAAGAGGCAGGCCACTCCAGACAGGGTGGCAGTTTTAACTTAGGAGGCTTATCAAGATGAGTCGATCTCCACACCTGCCCACCACAGTCTTAAAAGTCCATGCAGAGGCCTTAATGGAGTTGTGATGTATTCAGCACAGACGATGCCAATACCATAATCCCAAGCCTTGCTTTCTCAAGGCTGTATCCTTGGCAAATGACTGCCACTGTGGGAATGGTGAGCCAAACGTATATTTCAAGGGCAAGGGAGGAATTGAGGAGCCTCCAAATGCCTGGGTCAAGCTCACTGGCCAACTAGAGGTTACTTCCTTTTGAGGACCTCCTCCAACTATGCCTTTTAGCCACCTTTGACTAGCTGTGTAGCCTAGGAAAAAACCATTCACTTTAAGCCTCATTTTTGTCAATTGTAAAATGAAGGAAATAATCTTCACCCTAACTCACCCCCAGGATGTTCTGAGAAGCAAATGAAAAAATAATTGCAAATTCATTTTATATGTAACAAAAGCATAAACACATGTGAGTTTTATAAGCTCTAAGGTGATTTTTACATATGTGGAATGAGTGGTGGAAACCAACATGGGGTTTTTTCAAACAATTCAAACTAAAACTATGAATCACTGGCATCAATAGTATTGCATAATATCCCTTGGGTGTACTGCGTTGGGATAGAGATAAGACTGACAAATGCTGCTCTAAAAGTTATAGTGGGGGTCAGATAGCTAATCAATGACTCATCTGAAGAGTACAGCGGTCAACCTTCCAGAATTCGTTTAAGAAGTGATAACATCGAGAAAACTTGTCAAAAGAAAAACTCAGATTGTTTTGCCAATTTAGCCATTAATATCTGAGTATCTGTCAGTTTATTCAGTTAAAATAAATTCTTGAGAAACTAGGAAGCAAAGAATATGTCTTACTTTAATATCCCCAGCACTGCACAATGTCTGGCATATGATGTTTATTAAATGACTGAATTAAGTGGATGGTTTTGTCTCTCTTATGCCCACTAAATCTATTAAAAACTTTAAAAATGCAAATGTAGCCCTCCCACAACATGGCATCAGTCCTGGTTGATTTTAATGGATTTTCTTTAAATATTCAAGGAATAGATCATTGTTAATATTTAAACACTCTAAATGGATTTTTAATGGCAATGTTTCTAATCAATTTCACAGGGCCAGTCTTAACTTGATATTAAATTTTTCTCTATCACTGTAGTCACTATCAACAAACTATATAATGGAATAAGAGTGGAAATCACATTTGCAGGAATGGGGATCTCTGAAGAAAATCAGAAAACTTTACTGATGTACTGACATAACGGAAATAAATTCCATATTTCTAAAAGGATGTAAAATATTAATCAATGTAACAGACTGCCTCAAAAATAACTGAAAAGGCTGGGACAAATTTTGGAAAAAAAAAGAAAAATAAACTTACTACTTCATAAAATAAAACATATATTCAAGATCCAATAATTAAGACACTGTGGATCTGAAACAGAATGACAGATAAGTGGAATAGAATGGTACACTGAGCTCCAGAAGGTCTACTTCAGAATTTAATACCTTTTGTGATATAACAATGAGAAAAAGACAGATATAAACAATGGTAGGAGGTAAACAGACTAACTTTTCATGAATATAGTAAATTAAACATTCAAGACAGCCATATACAAAAACTCCAGTAGAATTACAGAAGTAAGTCTTCAAAAAATGTATAAAATAAAACATAAAAAGAAAATATATGTGAGCATTCTTACAATAAAATGCCTTTCTAAGAATAACTTTAACATTAGTAATCATAAGTGAAAAGATAAGTAGATTTCAGGTAAAGAAAAATTCAATACTTCTCTATATGAAAAAACAATAATAGCTAAAGAGCTGTAAAATGGTGAGGTAAAGATATCTTCACAAACTTTTTAAAGCAAACAATTGAAAGCAACAACTGAAGTGAGAAAAAAAAAGTCCTTTTTGAGACAAAACTAGGAAACACTGATGCCCCAAGTCACATATTTTTGAAGAATTCCTGCCAGGAATGGTGGAGATTGGACCAAGGAAGGGAGGAAGCAGAGGGAGCATACTCACTACAGAGCTCAAGTGGGAGCAGCTGATTCTAAACTATGAGGGACACGAAAGGGGACAAAATCAATGAGCTTGAGTGTGGAGAGGAGGAAGCAGAATCTGAGAGCCTCATTAGGAAAGGGAAGACTATGTGTTTAGTCCTATCCAATTCTTTGTAGCTCGCCACACTCCTCTGCCCGTGGAATTTTCCAGGGAAGAATACCTGAGTGGGTTGCCATTTCCTACTTCCGGGGACCTTTTTGCCCCTGGGATCAAACCCAGTCTCCTGCATTGGCAGGTGGACTCTTTACCATGAGCACCCCCTGGGTAGCCCTCAGAGCCTCACTGAATCTCCTTTAATATCACAGAGAAGCAAAGGAAGTAAGGACAAATGAGGAAAGAGATAGAAGAAAAGAAGCTTCCAATAGGCAACACTTGCTACAATGTACAGGGTTGGAAAGAATCTGTGATGAGGAAGAAGCTCGGCAGTTGCTAATCTTTCTCAGCCAAAATGAACAGGACTCAACCCCATACAACAACAAACCCTGTTTCATGCGGGCTTCATTCTGTGACACAGAGAATTCCTGGGTTTTCCACACTTCCCTATTACAAACAACTTGCCCAAGAATTTACCTCATTCAAAAACCAAGGTACTTGCTGTGGGTTGGGACCTCATGAGGTAATTTTTATGAAAACTTCCTGAAAAAAAAACACACCCACCCACCATTATAGGAAGGGAAAAGACATGAACAATATTTTCAGCAAGATCCCTCCAACAGTATTTGTGACCAAGCCATCAATAGCAGTAGAGCCTGTATGAAATAACTGCTGTGTCATGGAAGTTAACTACTATACCCTAAAAGATATCAAAACTAAAAAATTATCAACAAGTGCTCATTCATAAGAAGAGAAATACCATCCTGATGAAAAACTAGTATGGACTGTTCTGAGAAATAGCAACAAGGATAGGCTTTCACAAGGTCAAAGTTCTGGTAACTACAACAACAACAGCAAGAGTCATATGGATGAAAAAGTGCTAAGGCTGTCTGGGCCCTTGAAAATTTCATCAGAAATAACAACCAAGAATTATTTTCCTGAAGGATAAAGCCCTATCTTGAGAGAAAAATATTATAAACACACCAAATCGAGCAGAGCAAGGACAATGAAAATTCAAAGAGCAAAGTCTCTAAAGAAGCAGATCCCAGAAAGCAGTGGGACAGCAAAACAGAGTCTAAAGTTTGACTTTGGAAATATGCTGTTACTACAAATTTGGTAATGTTTCTTCATGAATTGAACCAAAAATAACGGGGCAAAACAGCACTAATACATGAAACTTATTCAATACTAAAGTCATTTCAGTGACAACTAATGTTTGAGTCTCACGTACCTTCAAACTGCTTTATTCACTTCCCATGTTGGCCAAAGATAAAACATAAAATGATATTCTATTTCCACACAAATCTGTAGCGGACATATTCCCTAAGTTCAAACTACAGTTCCAGAAGCATTTTCCAGACTTCTGGCAAAGGAGAAAAGGAAAGGTATACCCATTAGAATGTAGAGTTCCAAGGAACAGCAAGGAGACATAAGAAAGCCTTCCTCATCAATCAATGCAAAGAAATAGAGGAAAACAATAGAATGGGAAAGACTAGAGATCTCTTCAAGAAAATTAGAGACACCAAGGGAACATTTCATGTGAAGATGGGCACAATAAAGGACAGAAATGGTATGGACCTAACAGAAGCAGAAGATATTAAGAAGAGATGGCAAGAATACACAGAACTATACAAAAAAGATCTTCATAACCCAGATAATCACGATGATGTGATCACTCACCTAAAGGGAGACATCCTGGAATGTGAAGTCAAGTGGGCCTTAGGAGACATCACTACGAACAAAGCTAGTGGAGGTGATGGAATTCCAGTTGAGCAATTTCAAATCCTAAAAGATGATGCTGTGAAAAGTGCTGCACTCAATATGCCAGCAAATTTGGAAAACTCAGCAGTGGCCACAGGACTGGCCACTGAGAAATATGTATGCAGGTCAAGAAGCAACAGTTAGAACTGGAAATGGAACAACAGACTGGTTCCAAATTGGGAAAGGAGTATGTTAAGGCTGCATATTGTCACCCTGCTTATTTAACTTATATGCAGAGTACATCATGCAAAATGCTGGACTGTATGAAGCACAAGCTGGAATCAAGATTGCTGGGAGAAATATCTATTACCTCAGATATGCAGATGACACCACCCTTATGGCACAAAGTGAAGAGAACTAAAGAGCCTCTTAATGAAAGTAAAAGAGGAGTGTGAAAAAGTTGGCTTACAACTCAACATTCAGGAAACTAAAATCATGGCATCTGGTCCCATTACTTCATGGCAAATAGATGGGGAAACAGTGGAAACAGTGAGAGACTTTATTTTGGGGGGTTCTAAAATCACTGCAGATGGTGACTGCAGCCATGAAAAAAAAAAAAAAAAGACGCTTACTCCTTGGAAGAAAAGCTATGATCAACCTAGACAGCATATTAAAAAGTAGAGACATTACTTTGCCAATAAAGGTCCGTCTAGTCAAAACTATGGTTTTTCCAGTTGTCATGTATGCATGTGAGAGTTGGACTATAGAGAAAGTTGAGCACCAAAGAATTGATGCCTTTGAACTGTGGTGTTGGAGAAAACTCTTGAGAGTCCCACAGCAAGGAGATCCAACCAGTCCATCCTAAAGGAAATCAGTCCCGAATATTCATCAGAAGGACTGATGCTAAAGCTGAAACTCAAATACTTTGGCAACCTCATGTGAAGAACTGACTCACTAGAGAAGACCCCAATGCTGGGAAAGATTGAAGGCAGGAGGAGAAGGGGATGACAGAGGATGAGCTGGCTGGATGGCATCACTGACTCGATGGACATGAGTTTGAGTAAACTCCGGGAGTTGGTGATGGACAGGCAGGCCTGGCATGCTGCGGCTCACGGGGTCGCAGTTGGACACAACGGAGAGACTGAACTGAACTGTGTATGAAAGACTGGAACTACGTTTATTATCTTTTCTTCCCATACGTGGCCCCTCCATAACTCCCTCATTCTACAACAATTTCCCAACCATCCTCATAATTTTATAAATCTTCTTAATCTTCAAAGCCTTCCCTAAACATTTCAGCCCAAAATTTCTCCCTAAACTCAACTCCTGTAATAACTATTATCTGGTCTTTTATTTGACCCTTTCTGTATACATCTTTTCCTGCTTATTCTATTTCCTCTAACACAACCAGTGTCTCTCTGTGTATGACATAAACTTCTTGAGGTAAAAAGTTACATCTTAGAGTGCAATCTGCAGCCATGGTTGGCAATACTTGAAACATTGGAAAATGTTAGCTGACAAACTACTTGAGTAGGTATTTTTTAGTTACAAACATAAAAATAATAAATGAAGGACTATGGCAAGACTCATCCACACTCTGCTCTTACAAATTTAATTCAACCAATATTTCCTAGGCATTTCCTTACTTTTGGCTAGTCATAGGGAGAAACCTGAAATATCCTCTATTCCCAGAAAATAAAATGTAAGGTAGAATTGTTTCCTGCAATGGTTTTCAACTAGAGGCAGTTTTGCTCCCCAGGGATCTCAGTACTATCTGAAGTTTTTGTTTCTGAGAACTAGAAGGAGCAGGATGCTACTGACATAAAGTGAACAGAGCAAAAGGAGGCTGTCAGGCACCCTACAATGCACAGGGCAGCTGTCCACAACAAAGGATTATCTGACTCGAAATGTCAATAGTACCATGACTGAGAAACTGTAATTTACTGTGCCAATGTTGGGCTGAGATATATGAAAAGAGTTTTCAATATTTTTCATCTTCTAAATTATTAAGTTTTCACCTGATTTATATTTTATATCTGCAAATCTAGGGTTGATGTTCTCCCCTTCCATTCACTCCCATTTCATTAAACTAAAAAGTTCATGAAGCTAAAAACTGGTTCTCCTCTCTCTTTGAGGTGCTCAATAATTGTTTGTTGAATGGATAAGTAAGTACTGAAATATTACTTATTTCATTAATGAAAGTGCATTCTTCCTGCACTCCCCCAACACTACCGGTTTAACACTTGCTTTCTGTAACAACTGACCTTTCAATAATCTTGATGAAACTTTAGAGACAGTCACATCACATGCTTCTTAATATTCAAGACAGTGGCAACTTTCCTTCAAGTAATTTCTATAGGAAATTCTAATACGTAAGGCAAATAAAAATAAGAGATGCTTCATTGAGTCAATGCAAGGGATCCAGAGGCTGACTGCCAGTCCATCCCTAGGTTAACACTGAAAAAACCAACCCACTCAAATTACACTCAAGTAACAAAAAACAAGTACGACAGTAGGTGTTGCAAGAGGGCATCAGAGGGCAGACACACTGAAACCATAATCACAGAAAACCAGTCAATCTAATCATACTAGGACCACAGCCTTGTCTAACTCAATGAAACTAAGCCATGCCTGTGGGGCCACCCAAGATCGGTGGGTCATGGTGGAGAGGTATGACAGAATGTGGTCCACTGGAGAAGGGAATGGCAAACCACTTCAGTATTCTTGCCTTGAGAACCCCATGAACAGTATGAAAAGGCAAAATGGTAGGATACTGAAAGAGGAACTCCCCAGGTCAGTAGAGGCCCAATATGCTACTGGAGATCAGTGGAGAAATAACTACAGAAAGAATGAAGGGATGGAGCCAAAGCAAAAACAATACCCAGTTGTGGATGTGACTGGTGATAGAAGCAAGGTCTGATGCTGTAAAGAGCAATATTGCATAGGAACCTGAAATGTCAGGTCCATGAATCAAGGCAAATTGGAAGTGGTCAAACAGGAGATGGCAAGAGTGAATGTCGACATTCTAGGAATCAGCGAACTAAAATGGACTGGAATGGGTGAATTTAACTCAGATGACCATTATATCTACTACTGAGGGCAGGAATCTGCAGTAGAAGAAATGGAGTAGCCATCATGGTCAACAAAAGTGTCCGAAATGCAGTACTTGGATGCAATCTCAAAAATGACAGAATGATCTCTGTTTGTTTCCAAGGCAAACCATTCAATATCACAGTACTCCAAGTCTATGCCCCAACCAGTAATGCTGAAGAAGCTGAAGTTGAGCGGTTCTATGAAGACCTACAAGACCTTTTAGAACTAACACCCAAAAAAGATGTCCTTTTCATTATGGGGGACTAGAATGCAAAAGTAGGAAGTCAAGAAACACCTGGAGTAACAGGCAAATTTGGCCTTGGAATATGGAATGAAGCAGGGCAAAGGCTAATAGAATTTTGCCAAGAAATTGCACTGGTCATAGCAAACACCCTCTTTCAAAAACACAAGAGAAGACTCTACACATGGACATCACCAGATGGTGAACACCAAAATCAGATTGATTATATTCTTTGCAGCCAATGATGGAAAAGCTCTATACAGTCAACAAAAACAAGACCAGGAGCTGACTATGGCTCAGATCATGAACTCCTTATTGCCAAATTCAGACTTAAATTGAAGAAAGTAGGGAAAACCACTAGACCATTCAGGTATGACCTAAATAAAATACCTTATGATTATACAGTGGAAGTGAGAAATAGATTTAAGGATTAGATCTGATAGATAAGAGTGCCTGATGAACTATGGATGGAGGGTTGTAACATTGTACAGGAGACAGGGATCAAGACCATCCCCATGGAAAAGAAATGCAAAAAAGCAAAATGGCTGTCTGAGGAGGCCTTACAAATAGCTGTGAAAAGAAGAGAAGCGAAAGCAAAGGAGCAAAGGAAAGATATAAGCATATGAATGCAGAGTTCCAAAGAAAAGAAGAGGTAAGAAAGCCTTCCTCAGCCATCAATGCAAAGAAATAGAGGAAAACAACAGAATGGGAAAGACTAGAGATCTCTTCAAGAAAATTAGAGATACCAAGGGAACATTTCATGCAAAGATGGGCTCGATAAAGGACAGAAATGGTATGGACCTAACTGAAGCAGTAGATATTAAGAAGAGGTGGCAGGATACACAGAAGAACTGTACAAAAAGATCTTCATGACCCAGATAATCACGATGGTGTGATCACTGACCTAGAGCCAGACATCCTGGAATGTGAAGTCAAGTGGGCCTTAGAAAGCATCACTATGAACAAAGCTAGTGGAGGTGATGGAATTCCAGTTGAGCTATTCCAAATCCTGAAAGATGATGCTGTGAAAGTGCTTCACTCAATATGCCAGCAAATTTGGAAAACTCAGCAGTGGCCACAGTTTTCATTCCAATCCCAAAGAAAGGCAATGCCAAAGAATGCTCAAACTACTGCACAATTGCACTCATCTCACACGCTAGTAAAGTAGTGCTCAAAATTCTCCAAGCCAGGCTTCAGCAATATGTGAACCGTGGACTTTCAGATGTTCAAGCTGAATTTAGAAAAGGCAGGGGAACCAGAGATCAAATTGCCAACATCCGCTGGATCATGGAAACAGCAAGAAATTTCCAGAAAAACATCTATTTCTGCTTTATTGACTATGCCAAAGCCTTTGACTGTGTGGATCACAATAAACTGTGGCAAATTCTTCAAGAGATGGGAATACCAGACCACCTGACCTGCCTCTTGAGAAACCTATACGCAGGTCAGGAAGCAACAGTTAGAACTGGACATGGAACAATGGACTGGTTCCAAATAGGAAAAGGAGTACGTCAAGGCTGTATATTGTCACCCTGCTTATTTAACTTATATGCAGAGTACATCAGGAGAAATGCTGGGCTGGAAAAAGCACAAGCTGGAATCAAGATTGCTGGGAGAAATATCAATAACCTCAGATATGCAGATGACACCACCCTTATGGCAGAAAGTGAAGAGGAATTAAAAAGCCTCTTGATGAAAGTGAAAGAGGAGAGTGAAAAAGTTGGCTTAAAGCTCAACATTCAGAAAACGAAGATCATGGCATCTGGTCCCATCACTTCTTGGGAAATATATGAGGAAACAGTGTCAGACTTTATTTTTCTGGGCTCCAAAATCACTGCAGATGGTGACTGCAGCCATGAAATTAAAAGACACTTACTCCTTGGCAGAAAAGTTATGACCAACGTAGATAGCATATTAAAAAGCAGAGACATTACTTTGACAACAAAAGTCCGTCTAGTCAAGGCTATGGTTTTTCCAGTGGTCATGTATGGATGTGAGAGTTGGACTGTGAAGAAAGTTGAGCGCCGAAGTATTGATGCTTTTGAACTGTGGTGTTGGAGAAGACTCTTGAGAGTCTCTTGGACTGCAAGGAGATCCAACCAGTCCATTCTGAAGGAGATCAGCCCTGGGATTTCTTTGGAAGGAATGATGCTAAAGCTGAAACTCCAGTACTTTGGCCACCTCATGCGAAGAGTTGACTCACTGGAAAAGACTCTGACGCTGGGAGGGATTGGGGGCAGGAGGAGAAGGGGACCACAGAGGATGAGATGGCTGGATGGCATCACTGACTTGATGGACGTGAGTCTGAGTGAACTCCAGGAGTTGGTGATGGACATGTAGGCCTGGTGTGCTGCGATTCATGGGGTTGCAAAGAATCGGATATGACTGAGCGACTGAACTGAACTGAACTGAATAAAAAAGAAAATTGAAGCTGAAAGAGAAAGTAACTAAAGTCAGAAGGCTAGATAGAGGCAGATTACTAAATGAAGCTGCATTCATTAAGCACCCTAAAAGATACAGGCTTCCCTGATGGCTCAGTGATAAAGAATCTGCCTGCCAATGCAGGAGACACAGGTTTGATCCCTGGGTTGGGAAGATCCCTTGGAGTACGAAATGGCAACCCACTCCAGTATTCTTGCTTGAGAAATCCCACAGACAGAGGAGCTTGGTGGGCTACAGTTCATGGAGTCACATGAGTCAGACAAGACTTAGTGACTAAAAAGCTACTTAATATTTTACTATGCTAATATATTTGTGTGTTTTTATATATGAGAATCTAGGGCTGATGCCCACCCACCACCACATTCATCATCTAACAACCATGAGATCCCTCTTCACATGGGAATTTAAAACCTGGACAAAATCTGTGGATCAACTAGCCATAGAGACATTTCTTTATGAATCATTCTTTCTAGTGAGACAGGTACTTCTGTGAGATCAATTTAGACAGGAAAAAAATTTTTTAGGGCTTCCTTGGTGGCTCAGTGGTAAAGAATTTGTCTGCCAGTTAGGAGACATGGGTTCAGTCCCCGATAGGTGAAGATCCCACATGCTGCAGAGCAATTAAACCTGTGTGCCCGAACTATGCAGCCCATGTGTTGCAACTTCTGAAGCTCGAGTACCCTAGGGACCATGATCCACAAGAGAAGCCTGATTATATGACTCCATTTATATGAATTGTCCAGAGAAAACAAATATATAGAGACAAAGAAGATTTGAGGTTGCCTGTGGCTGGGAGGGCTGGAAGGAAATAGGGATTAACTCTTAAGAGGCGTGGGTTTTCTTTTATGGTGATAAAACTGTTCTAAAACTGATTGTAGAGATGACTGTGAGAGTCAGTAAATATACTAAAAGCCACCGAATTTTACACTTTAAATGAGCAAATTGTACAGTATGTGAATTATAACTCAATAAAACTGTTATTAAAAAAAAGAGAGAAGCCTGTGAACCACAAGGAAGAGTTGCCCCTGCTCTCCACAACTATAGAAAGGCCTGCATAAAAATGAAGACTCAGCACAGACAAAAATAAATAAATAAAATTAACAATTTGGTTAAGTCCTTCACTTGCACTTCTGTGTAAATAAATAATTATTAATGGGGAGAATGTTGTTGCATAATGGAATTCTGAAATTAGGACAATGTGTAGCCTGAAAAAGCATAGTCTGTAAATTTATTTTTAACCTCCCTAATACCTATAATTTTCATAATACATAGTTCAGAAAGATTGTCAAAATATTTTTGGTTGGCTGGTGAGAATACTTAAAAGTTAGTGATTCTCTAACAAATAATGGGAAAGTAGAAAAGGGATGTCTAAGAGAATCTCACAAGGAGAGGCTGAAGCATGAAGTTTTGTATTTATCAGAAGATTGCAGGATACGTAAAAGAGGGAGGTAGAACACAGGCAATTTCATGTAATGACCGGGAACCATTCGGTACTCTATGCAGCTGGTGTTAAAAACAATCTAAAGACTTCTCTGGTGATCCCGTGGTATGAAAGCTGCTGGCCAGTGCACGGGACATGCTTTGATCCCTGGTCCAGGAAGATCCTACATGCCCTGGGGCAGCAAAACCCGCGTGCCAAAACTCCTGAAGGCCGAGCACGCCGGAGCCTACGTTCCACAAGAGAACCAGGTGCACCGCAGCTCGGGAGTTGCCCCCACTCGCCACTAGAGAAAGGCCACGCACAGCAACGAAGACCCAGCACAGCCAAAAATAAACAAATGGATATTAATAAATGAAATTTTAAAATAAACAAATTAAAAACAATCTAAAGAAAGCTGAGTCTGGGCATAGAATATAGGGAAAATGAAGCAGTCAAGGTCAAAGGTCAGAGATGCAGGCCAGGACCTTTTCTGTGTGGCTAAGGAAACCATTCCTGGGCTCTCTGTCAGACTTTTATTGTAGTGGGAATTCCTAGTAACGTACTTTCACAGCCTTGAGAAATTTCACAGAAATAGCCCCTAGAAAATCAGCATATGTTAAGAAATTATGTTAATGATTATCTTTCATGTTTTTCTTAAGAATAATCTTGTTACAAACCCCAAGGCCAAACCCAGAGGGGAGTATGACTGCAATCATAAAAGCATGGAATTGGAATGCCGGGTCAGCATCAGGCATGAACGCTGCCTAGGCACTTGCTAATTGTTCCCGAGACTAACCCAGAAGGGAACAGTCTGGAGTAAACACAAGGAGATCTGGATTATGTCAGTGTAGTCCATAACATTTAGGGGTATGTGATTAACACAGCTTGTGTCTTGAGAAAGATAAGATCTGAGAAAGCCTCATAGTCTGCAATTAGGAATAAAAGCTGGACTCAAGAGTGGACTCTGCACCTCAGCCCAATAGAGGCTGCAGGCCCCCTGACCCCATTGCACCAGATTTTGTGTTCTGTCTTCATTCTTGTCACTCGCTCCCAGACCATTAGGGCAACGTTTTATTATGGTTCTTTCCCACATCATCCGCCTAGAAAACCACAAAACGACTGGAAGTTCAGTGTGAAGCTGGAGTTATACTGTGATTGTGTTAGAATCACAGGATTATAATGGAAGACACTGCCCCCCAAAGTTTCCACCAGAAGGTGAACACATATACTCAAGAGATCAAATTTAAGCAGATTATATACCCAATCTACCTTCATGTCACACAAACCCCCAAAAGGCTTTCTTACTCTTAGAATTCTTATATAAAAAAGCTGAACAAAACCAATGTGTGAGTTAGCTAAGGTCAATGCTATGTTTAACAACTTGAGAGCAAAAAAGGTTTCAGTTTTCCAGTAAGATCTTCTGTAAGCAATAGCTTTATAAAATGCAGCAAACACAGCTGTGTGGATGGCACAGATTTGTGCCTTTGACCACAGGACTGGTCTTGGGGAACTTTCTGAACAATTCACCATCCCTGGAGTGAAATTTTTAAGAGAAGAGCAGGGAGAGGAAGAAGAATATGAGATAAGTAAAAGCAATGTTTTTGCATTAATCTAGCCTCTTGGAGTACTGCCCCAAATTTCCATACACCTCAGTTCATCTGCAGCCTTTGCTGGGGTCTACAAATCCTACTTACCAGTCATAAATTGTCATCAATTAATCTTCCCTCCCATCTAGTTCCTATCTTTGTGTTTATTCTCCCTCTCCAACCAATAGCTCTTCATGGAGAGGTCCTCAAGGTCACAAATCTCACTCCTCAATTTATGATAAGAGCAAACAAGACCCAGAAAAGGGAAGAGGACAGTCACTTGGTGAATTTCAATGAGCATTATGGAAAGTACCTGCCAATCACCATAGAAGATCTGATGTGTTTATTGGAGGAAATTATCAAGAGGGTGTAACCTCTAGCTGACCCTAGAGTCGGACCCTGGCAGAGGCTCCTCATCCTTCCTCTTGTCCTTGACATGTATGGTCTACCCACCATTCCCACACTAGGAGCCATTTCAAGGACGCAGCCTGAGAGTCTAGTGTTGCTGAGACCATCTGGACTCAATATTGACTAAACCCTGTGACGGCCTCTATGGAAACTGAGAATCTGTGGGGGTAGGTATGAGATCTCCTCTTTCTGCAACCACCAAGAGAAATCTAGCCTCAGATGTAAGTTCTCTCGCCTGTTAAACCTGCCACTTAGCAACCTGGATTTGTCTGGCCCTTAAGTTGTTCGTTTAGTTTCTGAATTCCCTATGAAGTCGTAAAGAAAATCTTCAAATTCACTATTAGTAGGAATACGTCACAGGTGATACTGCTACTTCATATGTGGTCCATTCCCCACCCCAACCAGAATTTTTCCCACGTGGTCATCTCTCTTCTCCCAGGATTTTTCTGTGACAGAAAATTAACTTTCTCTAAATGATCCATCTACTCTGCTGATGAAAAGCTTCAAAGAAGAGTTTGCCCAGGGTTTTGTAATTTATGTTTACCTTTTATCCAAATTTAGGTCCTGTGTAAATGCACAGAATAGAATCTATTCTAAATAATAAGAATAGATACTAATATTAGAGGTAGGGTGGCACCATAATGACAAGTTCTTAATTTTGAAAACAAACGGTTTCAGATGTTGGCTCTGCCCTACTACTTAAGTGTCTATGGAACTTTGAATGAGTTATCTAATTTCTGAATCTTGGTTTCCCTAAATGTTTAGAGTTATTGTGAGATGAAAATAGGTCCATGAGTGAAAGCATCCAGTAAGATCTGCACTAAGTATTCAATAAATGTTTGCTCTGCCTCCATAGATGTTGGTGCAATTAATAAGATCTTTTAAATGATATTCTGTAGAAAAGAATACTCTGTGTGTAAATAGGTGGATTTATAAATCTGAAATTCAGATTATTTTGGAAACAGCCAATCTTAGATTGTGAAAGCCAGAAAAGAAGGGAACAACCTCAATTCTGCATTTTATGGATAAGGATGTAAAGTTTATGCTTCTACTCACACTTAGCCACCTTAAGCTTCTGTGATAAACTGTTGGAACAGAAGATGACAGAAGAAAAATGTATCAATGTGCCCACCTTTCCCAAGTCACATTACAAATCCATTCATCCTAAAAAAGAGACGGAATGTGGTCTAAAATGCAAATATTTTTATCCCACCTGCTATGTCAAATTAAGGCTCAATGTGTCTTTAAAGGTCTTTGAACAATAATTGTTTAATATGGGAGATGAACTGTGGTGTTGGAGAAGACTCTTGAGAGTCCCTTGGACTGCAAGGAGATCCAACCAGTCCATCCTAAAGGAGACTAGTCCTGGGTGTTCATTGGAAGGACTGACGCTGAGGCTGAAACTCCAATACTTTGGCCACCGCATGTGAAGAGTTGACTTATTGGAAAAGACCCTGATGCTGGGAGGGATTGGGGGCAGGAGGAGAAGGGGACGACAGAGGATGAGATGGCTGGATGGCATCACCAACTCGATGCACATGAGTTTGGGTGAACTCCGGGAGTTAGTGATGGACAGGGAGGCCTGGCGTGCTGCGATTCATGGGGTTGCAAAGAGTCAGACACGACTGAGTGACTGAACTGAACATACTAACATTTGAGTTTTCTGAAATTTCCTCATTATCCCAAACCACACAGACACCGAAAAGTATATAGTCTCTTTAGAGTTTGATGAATGTCAGGACCTAACTGTGGGTTCAAAACTAGTGGCTTAGATGGTAAAGAATCTACCTGCAATGCAGGAGACCCGGGTTCTATCCTTGGGTCAGGAAGATCCCCTAGAGAATGAAATGGCAACCAACTCTAGTATTCTTGCCTGAAGAATTCTATGGCCAGAGGAGTCTGGTGGGCTACAGTTCATAGGATTGCAAAGAGTCAGACACCACTGAGCGACCAACACTTTCATTTTCACTTTCAAACTTAGCAAGGGTCATACAACATTATAAAAATTAAGTGCCATATGGCAAAGTTGTAGTTTATTAAACATGCTACTTTTGAACTCACTGCTAATAGGCTATCATTATAAAATGGGCATACAGAAAGAAACAAAATTAGTTAAATTTTTTATAGCTTGATTTCTTCCATGTATAATGTATGTTTTCTGTAAAAAGTGAAAAAAGATTTTGGCAATTAATTAACAGAAGGTAGAACTCAGGACATGTTGCAACTAGTTCTCCATTGGAGAATATTAATCTAAACAACATTTTTTACCTATTTGAGGAAATTACAGCCTAAGAGGTACATTTTCTAAACTGGCTATTTTTCTCAGAGAGGACCAATAACTAACTGGATTAAATCAGTTTGAAACTATTAATACATATGTATTTATATGATATTAATAACATAACAGGAAGAGGAAATGATGTCCATCCCCTTCCTTTAGTCCAAGTAGTAGTAAGAGCTCCATTTAATGGTAAAAAGGTTTACCTGCAGATTAGAACATGGGGAGCCTTTCCTCAACCCCAAATACTGACCAGATGGGAAGTAGAATAGCCACACAAGTAGTCCCTTGGGTGACTCAAAGGAAGAGGTTCTGGAGATTAAGCTTATCAGATGGAATTCAGTGCCTTCCCCAAGGACAACCGCCAAGCTCTGAAGCAGCAGCCCTGAAGCCCCCTGACCCAGCAGCTGCTGCCAAGCACAGCCTCCCTTTCCCAGCCAGGCCATCCTGTCCAAGGCTGAACTTCAAGTCAGGAAATTTTTCTCAGCAAGGTAATGATCTGATATCAAATAATCAATACTCACCTGTGCCCAGACAATGGGCTTAATCCTCCCGGTAAGTGTTACAAAACGCCTTAAAGAAACATCCAGTTCCTTTTGTGCTGTCAAGTGTGTGCGTGGTTGACAAGGCGTTGGTCAGTCATAGGGGCTCTTCAACTGGCCCCAGAAGCAACTGCACTGGAAAGTAAAATTAGCCACATATACCTGCCTCTCATTTTCCCGGAAATAACTCTGTACAGGAATTTCAGGGATGTTTTTATTTTTTAAATGACTGGTCCTGTTTGGCTCCATCCACTCTGAAACCAATCGTTACTTGCATCTTACTTCCACTTCAGCTAAGAAAGCCATAGAGTCCAAAATAATCTATTCTTCAGATATGTGAAAACAGGTCCCATCAGAGAATTGAAATCCTGTTGAGTTATAGCTCATAAATTCCCACAACCTAAAGAAGCAGATGTAAGTAATACTACATTGATAACCTCTGCCTTAAGGCATTTTATACCGTACTTGAAACAGAGATTATTTTAACCAATCTTCAGGGCTTCAGGACAGAAGTCAGTGATTTGCTTATGTTTCAGACAAGAAAAGGTACCAGACTACCTCTTGTTTCTACTCACCTTTAAGAATGTCTGACTGAAGAGCCCTAGGTTCATGGCACTCACTGATAGCAAAGCCAAGTGCTTCCTCTTCCACATCCAGGGTGCATGTTGCTGTCCCAGCATCCAAAACTAGAATCGCAAGCATGTCCCTGAATGGAACAGATGGCACTGTATGCCCAATCTGTAACTAATGACTGTGATCAGGGAAATGGCTATCTTGATTGGCCTACATCAATCAGGGTGCATGTCCAGAGCTGGGGATGAAGTTATTTCCTGAGAAGGACATAGATTACGTAGATGATAGGTAGATACCAGCAGGAAAATTGGAGACAGGGAAGACTGGACATTGGATTTTCACTACATAGAGACATCTGGCCTGAAAGACAACAGCAAGCCCAGGGCTATATCTACTGAAAATTACTACTGGTATTACTAATAAGAAAAGTTTCCAGATTACAAACTAACAAATAACAACAAAACTCCAAGGCCAGTATGTTTCTTTTATTATTACTTTTGTTTGATTTAAGATGGTTGAATGATTTCATTTTCATTCATAAGCATTACAATAATTCCCATGCAAAAACCAAGACTGCATATGCCTGATTTCAATTGGCCAAAATCTACCCCGTGAGACCGGACATTCAAGATCAAAGTGTTGCTTGACCTTTCCAACAGTAGACAGCACAGTAATCCTTTGAGAGATGGGCAGGCCCCTGGCCTCCCAAACACTACAGTTTGAAATGAGTCCATACCAAAACAAGGAACCGGTGCCTTGCAGCACCTAAACCTGGCAAGTACTTTCATTCTTAAAGACAGGACACCTCTACACCAAGGCTTCCACTCAGTTATTTCCTGGTTCCTGCTCTATGGTAAAATCTGCTTTTGAATTGGCATGGTATCTTCTATTTGGGGATTAATATTCATTTTTCCTTCTAGTTTTTCTCAAAACTCTCAGAAGAACCAAAGAGACTCTACAAAAAAGCTTAACCCTATAATGTCAAAAGAAATATGGTTGACCCTTGAATAATGTGGGGGTTAGGAACACTGACCTTGTGAGGTTGAATATCCATATATAACTTTATAGTGGACCTTCTATTCATGGTTCCAAACCCATACATTCAACTAACACATTTAGTGAAAAAAAATCTGCATATAAGTGAATCCACGCAGTTTAAACCTGTGTTGTTCAAGGATCAACTATACATACAAAGACAACTACTTTATCAATCATACATTTTCCCCAGCTTCAGATAAAGTCACTCAGCAGGTATAAAACTTGAAAAACTTCTCTCGGTAAGACAGGAACCAGGAAATTCAAAGAGGACAAAATAGGAACCCACATAAAGGAGAACTAAACAAACACAAAGAATCATTCTATTGATTAAGAGAATGAGCTAAATGAAGAAATGATAGCATTTCAACAGTAGATGTCAATTTATACTGAAACACACGCATTGGAACTCCGACAATGGCAAAGATTTCATTAGTGCAAATAACAATTGTAATGGTATGTTCATTAACAGGATTTAAATAAGGCTTCAAATAATTACACACACTAAAACTACCATTTGGAAACCTTAATTCTACTTGGAAAGTTGTCAAAGACACCCTTCCAAACCATCCAAAGTTCTGATTTGAGGACAATTACATTCAATGAAGTTGCTCCAAACATAATTTGTAGCATTATCACTTTCAAAGTCTACATTGTTTGGCAGAGAGGGAGAAATTACCCTGGCCACTGGTCGAAAAAAGTATCGACAAATCCAGCTAACGTACCAGGTAGTTTCCAGATTCAGATGATTTTCAAATATCTGTAGTGATGAACACTCATTAAAAAAAAATAAACACAAAGAAAAGCAAAATAAAACACAGAATCCTGAAGTTTCAGGAAGAGAGATTCCCCACTCCCATCAGCAATTCTGCACAAAGTATAAAACAGAAAGAAGGGAGATAATTCATGGGCATTTCATCTATGGCTCAAGTTCTCCTTAAAAAAAAAAACAAACACCAAAACAAAACAATAACTACAAAAAGTAAACAGCAAAATCAGAGGCAGAATATGAAATAGTAATATACTGTTTCAGAGTCTGCACCATCCTGCAGAACCAGGAAACTTAAGATGTGTTCTTAACAGATCCAATCCAGGCTGGATATGTAAAAAAAAACAAAAAACAACAAAAAAAAACCCCTGAAAGACAGCATCACAAACCACACTACGTATTATGAGAGTTTTAGAACCAGAGCAAAACAAAAAAAGGCAGCAAAAATGCTCAGAAAAATTTGTCATCAATTCTGAAATGGGGCCTTGTGACATCATCAGGGTTAATGAAGACAGAGATGGACTTCCCCGGATTCTCAGTCACTAGCTGCTGCAGTTTTTTGGCCAGACGGTCATCAGGCTGGTTGGGGTCCCCTCCATCGGACTGCGGGGAGGGGATGCTGGTGGTGCTCCCTCGCCTCTGGAGCTCCAGCGTCAGCCGGTTGGCTGCCTTGACGTGCTCGATGGCTGTGCGCAAGTGCTCTGCTGGGTCTGAGCGGACCGAGGAGAGCTTCCGCGCATGGAGCATGACCGTCTCCTCAGACAGGTGCTCCAGCATGTTGCACTGAGGGATGAAGTAATTGGGACACATCTTGTTGACCAGACAGTGCTGCAGGTCATCAATGAGGCCCAGCAAAAAGTGGGCTGCATAGTCTTCTTGGGCCAAGTAGTTGGCCGGAAGTCTGTCGCAGGCCCAGAGCATCATGCTCCGCAGGTGGTAGGGGCTGATAGCCTTGGGCCGGGACAGGAGTTTAATGATGATGGCTTTGCAGGCCTGGTAGGCCTGCATGAGGCTGCTGGAGATACACTTCTTCAACTGCACCTCACTCCTGGCAAAGGACAGCCGCCACTCATTGTCTTTCTTTCCCTTGTAGGAGCAAGCTGGCACCAGGTAAAACCCACTGATGACTTCTTCCTCAGTGATCTTCCCATCCCAAAAGTGGTTCTCCATGAGCCAGCTCTGGGCCACTGCCGGCCAACCTTTGAAGGAGACCACTGGGACAATATCATACAACATGCGACTGCTCCCCACACCCAGAATGATGGAGATGATGGTCCCATTCTTTTCCACTTTTTCCACCTTTGGCATCCCTCTCTGGGGTTTCTTCTGTATCTCTGAGAGGACAATGCTGATGGAGTCATAGAACCAGTCAGCCACTTTGGTTGGAGAGAAAAAGTAGTTGGTGGCACCGTTGATGTGATCTACGATGGTGCAGCAGTCTTTCCATTTACTGATCGTCCCCTCGTCGAAGAGCCGAAGGCTCAGCCAAGAGTGACATAAGGCTGAGTGGCGCATATCCAGTGTCACAGGCTGATTACGGTCATGCAGCTTAAGGGCTGGCACCAGGAGAGTGAAGTCCATATCATAGTCCGTCCCTCGGGCATAGACATTAAGCTCATCTAAGTCCAGGTCTACCACACCTTCTCGGACTCCTCCAGAAAGCAGCAGGTACTCATTGGCCACTGGCAGTTTTTGGTCCAGCTTTTGCACCATTCCTAGAAACAGAAAGAGAAAACAGGCTGATAGGAAGCACAGACACAAGAGTCTTATTCATCAACACAGAATACGCTGGGGTTCCAAGAGCCATCATTTGTTATCAATACAAAGCACATCTTAGGCTGCTACACGGGCCCAGCCAAGAGTGCTTTGTTCATTTTTATCGGTGCTAGAACCCATCCTTTTCCAAAAGATGGGAGAATTATGCAGATTCTTCTCTCATAGTGCAAGCAATATCATTTCCCATCATAACCCGGGGCTCCTCTTCCCTAGTCATCACCTTGGTTACTGGCATTGCCATCCCATTCAGTCACTCAGGCTGAAAACCTCAGTAAATTTCAACTCTTACTTGCCTTTCTAATGCCAAATCTTATCTGTATAACCTCTGCAACATTTCTCATTCCCTCCCTGTTCTCCATCTCTGCTGTCATCACATAAAGCCTGGCTCTTTCATTTCTTGCCAAAGCAGTTACCTTTCCCCATACCTTCCTGCTGAAACATTCCTCTATGCAAGAGGAGCTGTGGACACTGAAAGTGGGATACTTCCAGGGGGCAGTGAGGTCATGACTCTTCAAAATAATACCAGTATGTTATTGACCTTTTTCAATGTGTGGACACTTGAGCTGACACTTGATGGTACAAAGGAAAAGGAGGGCAAAATTGCTGGTGCCTTAGCATTAGTCGAGACAGTGGCACAAACCGTATCAACAGTCACTGGATTCTTTATTGTTGGCATGCACTAGCATTAAAAAATTAATAAGCCAGTTTCACTTAAAAGCCTTAATAGAAAAGGAAATTGGATTCATTTTCTTCAGTCCCAAATTTCAAATCACCTTTCTGTATGATGATATTGCAAACACTCCTGTCTCATACTAAATACCGATACAACAGTGCTTCAAGAAAAGCCCTCATGTTTGAGTTGGAGGTTAAATTAGCTGCTTTATTCATGGAACATCACTTTTAAAGAACTACAGATAAACTATGGGTATTTAGACTTTAGTACGCTTACTCCTTGGAAGAAAAGTTATGACCAACCTAGATAGCATACTGAAAAGCAGACAGCACTTTGCCAACAAAGGTCCGTCTAGTCAAGGCTATGGTTTTTCCTGTGGTCATGTATGGATGTGAGAGTTGGACTGTGAAGAAGGCTGAGCGCCAAAAAATTGATGCTTTTGAAGTGTGGTGTTGGAGAAGACTCTTGAGAGTCCCTTGGACTGCAAGGAGATCCAACCAGTCCATTCTGAAGGAGATCAGCCCTGGGATTTCTTTGGAAGGAATGATGCTAAAGCTGAAACTCCAGTACTTTGGCCACCTCATGCAAAGAGTTGACTCATTATAAAAGACTCTGATGCTGGGAGGGGTTGGGGGCAGGAGGAGAAGGGGACGACAGAGGATGAGATGGCTGGATGGCATCACTGACTTGATGGACATGAGTCTGAATGAACTCCGGGAGCTGGTGATGGACAGGGAGGCCTGGTGTGCTGCGATTCATGGGGTCGCAAAGAGTCGGATGTGACTGGGCAACTGAACTGAACTGATACGATAGACATTTTCTCAAAAACTGAACAAACTGAGGCTGTCTTCACAAAAACAACTGAAATGTTTATTGCCAATGAAAACACTGGGACTTTTAAGAAAAAATTAATTTAAAAACTTATCTCCTGCACCATGAATTTAATATCTTCCCAAATTGTATATTTTTCTAATGAGATAGGCAGTGAAACAACAAATGTGATTTTAGGGGATGATATTACGAGTTCTTTGAGAGTAAGAACCATGTCTCAAATATGTATTAAGCAGGAATAGAGGTCTGCACTCAGTGGGCACACAACTGAAGCTGTGACTGAATGACAAAGGAGAAAACTGAGGAAATTAGTAGGCTTAGATATGAAGTACTTATCCAAAGGCAAGACAGAAATGACTGTTCCACGAATAACATATTAACAGAAGTTTACTTTCCCTGACTCCTGTCTTTTTATTATGTATTTAGCTGTGCTTCATTATCTGACAAACTATCAGCATCACTCCATGACTTATTTAATATCTTTTCCTGAAAGATCAAAAAGAATGACTTCCCACTATCATTCCATTAGTCATTGCAGTTACTTTTAATTGGCAGTTTTTTATTCATAAGGCAATCCCAACGCAAATAAACTATGTATATGTGTCTGTTATCACTGTATTTCAGAATTTGACATTTGTTTATAAAACTGTGCTCTTTTCATCTTTAAAATCCTATTTTCCAAACAACAAGTAGTAAGGATCACTTTCTTTTTAAAGCAGTCAATAAATTATCCAACATTAAAGAGGCAACAATTCATCAGAGAGACTTCAGTGTACCTGACTTTTTTAGACTGTGCACACACTCTGTGCTGTGATATGGCAACAGGATCCCTCTTCAATAAAGTATTTCTTGTCTCAGGTACTGGGGCTGTCAGTGCAGTCCCTAAAGTCAGTGCAGTCTTACTGCAAAGAGCCACCTCAACCAAGATCACCTCCTGTGGTTGGGGTTAGGGTGACAGGTACACATACTGTAAACAGTCAGTATGGAAGTGCCCCAGTACAGGATACTCTGACAAGTTACTGGAATCCAGAGTTCCCAGTGGGATCAATTGAGGCTGTCACTGTACCAGCAAGGACACCTGACTTCACCCTCCACCTGATCCTGCTTCTTTCCCCTCCCTTCCACAGGTGCAGGTCCCCAGGGTGCTTCTTTATAAATATTCAAACTCCATCTCAGGGGCTACTTCATGAGGAACCCAATCTAAAACACTACATACTAACCCGAGCAGCGTTCACTACAAATCAGCACTGAACAATTTCTTTTCCTTTTAAAAGTGGTTTTTAAAAGTCAGACAGCCACCAGAGTTGAAAGTTATCATAAACACCAAGACAAAGATGGTTACCTCACTTATCATATTTCAGTATTAATCTCACCTTGACAAAGTAATAACTACTACCACCCCAAGTTTTAGCAGTAGCTCTAAAAAGATAGGACTGAACTTTCAGAATTCCAGGCAGGGTGCTGAAAATCATTTTTACTATTTTACAGACTCACATGGAGGTACAGATACTTTCAAAAAGAAACATTTCAACACTGTAAAGCAATTATCCTCCAATTTAAAAAAAATTAAAAAGAAACATTTGATATTGAAATAATTTACTCATTATTTCATATATTGTTTCACTCTAGCATTTGGAGTGCCACAAATATACATGTGGAAAACCTTGACATGCTGGGTTGTAATGTTAATGCAAGCTCATGAGCCTGAAGCACAATGAAGCCAAAGAAACTGCAATGTCGGAGTCTGGAGGAGAGAGAGGTTTACTTCAGGGCCCTGCAGAGAAACAAGGTGGCCTATGCCGTAAGAAGCCAGAAGCTCCCTGAAAGTTTTCAGCAAAGCATGTTTATAAGGCAGGTGAAGGACAGGGGTTGGGGGGTTGGAGGGGGGTGTCGCAGGTTATGTGATCAGCTTGTGTACAATTCTCTGATTGGCTGATGATAAGGGAACAGGGTGGTGTTACAAGGGTTGACTTTATCAGTTCCAAAAGGCCTTGGGGCTTGTGTGTTCCTGGTGAATAAGTGGTTAACACTTTCCATTTGTTGGAGGGGGAGAGGTTTTATACATTTGCAAATGTACATCAAGTACTATTATCTAGGTACTTTAGAAAGGAGATAAAGGTGAGGATATGGGGGAAGGCCCCATGGGGTCCCGCATGGTTACAGCAATTAGTAAGAAGATCTGAATTGATTAGTAGCACTGTTATATGGACACTGCACAAAATTCTGTACATCCTTTTGTCCTAGGCAGGATCCAGCTGGCTCTGAGCGCACTGATGAGGATCTGTCTACACAACCAGAATAACATGTGCAGTAATGGGCTGGGGATAATTTGTTTACAAACCCGTCACTGAACTTTACTTGCACTGCCACAATTTTGTTCCAATAGTTACAGGTGAGGAAAACAAGCTAAAATTCCCTTCTGCCCTCTGCTGGATTAAAGAAGTTTTAACACATTTTCACTTATTAGTGGTGGTGGTGTTCAGTCACTCAGTTGTCTCCAACTCTTGGCGACCCCATGGACTGCCGCACACCAGGCTTCCCTGCCCTTCACCATCTCCTGGACTTTGCTCAAACTCATGTCCATTGAGTTTATGATGCCATCCAATCCTCTCATTCACTATCATCTGCCTTCAATCTTTCCCAGCATCAGGCTCTTTACCAATGAGTTGGCTCTTCACATCAGGTGGCCAAAGTACTGGAGCTTCAGCTTCAGCACCAGTCCTTCCAATGAATATTCAGGGTTGATTTCCTTTAGGATTGACTGGTTTGATCTCCTTGCTGTCCAAGGTACTCTCAAGAGTCTTCTCCAGCACCACAGTTCAAAAGCATCAGTTTTTTGGCGCTCAGCCTTTTTTATTATTCAGCCCTCACATCCATATATGACTATTGGAGAAACCATAGCTTTGACAATACAGACCTTTGTAGGCAAAGTATTGTCTCTGCTTTTCAATACGCTGTCCAGGTTTGTCATTTCTGTTCTTCCAAGGAGCAAGCATCTTTTAATTTCATGGCTACAGTCACCATCCACCAAGTCACCGGTGATTCTGGAGCCCAAGACAATAAAGTCTGTCCCTGTTTCCATTGTTTCCCCATCTATTTGCCATGAAGTGATGGGACCAGATGCCATGATCTTCGTTTTTTGAATGTTGAGTTTTAAGCCAGCTTGTTAGTGTGTACACTAGAATATTCCTTTTTCCTCCCAATTGTTGTTTATGTACCTAAAATGTTGACCCTTCTTTCAGAATAGCCATATAATGTATTTGCCTAAATTTGAATATTCAGGAGTTAGAATAATGTTGAACACTTCTTATTTCTTTAAAAAGGGAAGTGAGAACTTGAGCAGTAGCGAGAATATAGCTGAAGCTCATTTGCTAAGCTCTTAGGAGTTAGAAACAAAGTCCCAAAGGCCACACTGTTCTGGAAGCTGATCCCCAGAGACCTCCACATTTACATTTAGCCTGCCTGAGCCCATTAGTCCGCACTTGTACAAATTATTTGGTAGCACAAATTGGAGCCTTCCCCAGCACTATACAAACTCAAATGCCCTCCTTGAAAACTTTCCTGGGCTAAGTATAAGTGAAAATCAGCTGACATCAGCTATCGTCCCAGATGGGTTGCCAGGCAACGAAAACACAGCCAGGGGCTGAGAGGGAAAAAAAAAAATTCTACTGTACACTTTGGCTGTAGGCATTGGTTTCAACAAATGCCATCTCTGAACTGATCCAAGGATTTTTGTATAATTACAGGATATTTTTGTGATATCAAGTGTCTCTGACTGTGTAGCTATTAGTAAATTATCCAAAACCGTGAGTGAGAACAAAAGACAGATTGAACACATACCACTGAGCTCGTTAGCAGCAGAGAAAAAGAGGGATGGAGAAAGAGCTTATTCCCCTGGGTGGGTCTCTTCCTTTCAGGGAAGCATTGGCATATGTTTGCTCTTAAAAACAAAGTAAAACTGCCTCCCAGCCTCCCTTTCCATAATTGATTTCAACTTCTTTCACAGTTTCTACTTAAGAGGACCTTAATATTACCGTACTGGGTCTCAAAGTTTAAGGACTGAGTTCCTGTTATCCTCCTAAGTTCTTTGCTTTACAACATCAAGTGAAACAAAAAGAACATCAAGTTCTTTGCTTTACAACATCAAGTGAAAAATGGAACTCTGCCTTAGACTCCCTTATATTCCAGCGAATAAAACGTTTCCACATTCTGTTGAATTCAAATTATTAACGTCTATCACAAACATATAATACTGGATGGCTGACACCAGAACACAAGAACTAAGTGTCATTTGTCTTCTTCCACCTTCACAGCTTCACTGGTGTGCATATATGAGAACCCAACCAGTAAGCAGATGCATGAAATTAGTACTTGTATGTGAAAATGAAAGTGACATCACTCAGTCGTGTCCGACTCTTTGCGACCCCATGGACTGTAGCTTATCAGGCTCCTCTGTCCGTGAGATTTTCTAGGCAAGAGTACTGGAGTGGGCTGCCATTTCCTTCTCCAGGGGATCTTCCCGACCCAGGGATCAAACCCGGGTCTCCTGCATTGCAGACAGATGCTTTACTGTCTGAGCCACCAGGGAAGCCCAGTACTTGTACAGATTCCTTTAAAAAAAAAAGAATTCCTGACTATGGTGAGGGGATAAAGATCCTTCAAAGAGGTAAAACTTTTATGTCTTGCAATTAAAGCTACAGAATACCTTTTACCTCTCTATATATCTTTGATTATGTATATAAAAAAGATTTCTATGTAGATAAAAAAGACCTGAATATCTCAATAATATTCATTGTTTCATAAAAAAACTATTACCTTTTCACCTCAACTTATGTGAAATATCAATAACAGTGTCTTTATGGCACTGATCCTTAATAGTAGGAAAGGTACAGAATGGGATAAATTTGACAAAGTCCTTTTATGACTATGATACATTCTCTAGGGGAGCAGTCTCCTTAGCTGTTAATAAACAATATAAAACCTTCTTGTAAGAACATAATAATTTATGCTTGAAATATTTTTGTCAGGCTTGATTGTCTGAGCTGCATTCTGAGAAATGGGCATGGCCACCCTCTTAAAAAGTCACCAATCTTTGGGATTTTTAACGACTTCAATTTGAGGAAAGTTTTTGCATTTTCTTTATTCACAGATAGAAATGATCTATATGGTGTCCCTCACTTTATATGTGAAACACTTTAGTTCAGAGAGGAGAAATCATTCATTCAAGGTCACAGAGCCCAAGGGACAGGATAACAGGACTGTCTTATTCCCACAGTGGTTGTGAAGGTCAGAGTGGCACACGCACACCATTCTCCCTATGACAATACTCGACTCGACATGAATGCAAACTGGCTGGGAAGGGAAGCAGCGCAGGTCTCAAGGCAAAATGCCAGCTTTGCACTTCTGCTGCTCAAAGCTTTAGTGTGACCTTGACAGGCAACAGATCATGCCTGATAATCCGCATTTATCAGAAGGAAGAATGCACCTGATTTGTCTTACAAGAAGGTACTCATTTTTCCCAAATAAATACCCTATGAAACACAGGAAATACAGAAGTGAGACACCAACGGGGCTTCCCAGTTGTCAATAATCTGCTGAGTGACCACTAATAGTAACAACTACATGTTTTATTAATATAAGTCAGAGAGTCTGTTTTATTTAGCATAACTCTGAGACAACTGCATACAATTTTTATTTTTATCTGTTTTTAGCCATGTTGTGTGGCTAAAAATGTGGGATCTTGGTTCCCTGACCAGGAATTGAACTCACACCCGCTATATTGGAAGTACAGAGTCTTAACCACTGACTGCCAGCAAAGTCCCCAACTGCATGTGATTTTCTTTAAACCTTTTAGAGAACTGATTAAATCATGGATGGTAATAACCTATTGACTAAATATATATAGTAATAGGACTGATTTGAAAGATGCCTCCTCAAAGAAGTCTTCCTTGATCTTTTCCCATCTTAAGCTAATGTCTGTGAAAACATTGGAATTAGAGCAAGATAGGCTTGAGTTTGAATCCTGGGTTTGTCATTTACTACTTAAGTAAGACTGATAAATTATTTAAATTCTCTGAGTTTCCAATTCCTCACCTATTCAAAATGAAACAAAGAAAACTGCACTTCTAGGGTTGATATGAAATATCTAAGCACATAGTGGGCTCCCCAGGTGGCGCTAGTGGTAAAGAGCCCACCTGTCAATGTGGGAGACGTAAGAGACATAGGTTCGATCCCTGGATCCGGAAGATCCCCTGGAGGAGGTCATGGCAACCTATTCCATTATTCTTGCCTGGAGAATCCCATGGACAGAGGAGCCTGGTGGGCTACGGTCCCTAGGGTCGTAAAGAGTCAGGCATGACCAAAGCAACTTAGCACACATGCAAGCACGTAGTATGTAGTTTATTCTCCCCATAAATTCTTCCCTTTCTCCACTACCTATAAAACTGGATTAGCCAAACAACTCCTATCCCACAGAGCTGATAATCTATCTCAAGGCTCTGAGCACGTGAAGGCCTACAAAGCATGTTAGATGAAGGGACGTGAGTGGAGCATCCTTTCCTCCCTGTACCTAGACTGAAGCTGGTCCAGGGATGCCTCCTCTGGAGGCTGCCATGGGGCAGCACGGCACACAGACTGGCATGTGAGGGTGAGCGGGATTCCAGCCTTTTGTTGTTTCGTCAGAACAAATGTCCTGTAAAATGAACAATCTACACACCCCTATAGGACCTTGATTTGAATTCTTACCTTAGCACTTTCTATACCTATAATCATAGTGGCTGCATTCATGACTTACTGTCCCTCCTTAACAAGACAACAACATAATGCATTTGGCACAGTAATTGGCAAAGAGGGTCAGTAAATGAAAGGTGCTCTCCCACTCACTCGTCTATGAGCTCCTGCTGTCAGGGTTTTATTACTGCAGGGGCTAATACAGACTTTGGGATGGGTGGGCAACTCTGTATTGGGTGTACTGTTTGGTTCAGTCAACTTGACTATTTCATCAACCACAACTTAAGAATCATGGTATTTGCCATATAATGTACTAGGAAATATTATCAGCACATCTCTATCAAATCAAAGATTAGGTTGGGGAAAAAAGTAAAAGCCTCTCTAGTCTTTCTTAAAAATTAAAATTCAAGTTCTAAAAGTTGATGGATTTTGGCAAAGTTTACTAAGCTACTCTGAATAGAATGAACATGGGTTAGACCTGGTTCAAGTACTAGTCATCGAGGACCAACCTAATCAAACACTCTGGGCCTCAGTTCCCTTCTGCGAAATGGGAGAACAGCAACCAAGAGCTTGTTTGGTGGCCAGGAGGATAAAAAAAGAAAATACACACCAAATTACTTAGTGTATGGTCTGGTTCTTAAGTGGCAATCAATAAACAGAGGCTTCTGGAGATGTGCCCACATTATCAATATATTTTTCCCATCTAATAAGTCTTGCCCTTTTCCTCCTTTTAACTTCTTGGGATAGTTAAAAAACCTCATAGTTTCTACCAAGCAAGACTTACTGGCAAGACTCAAAGGACAGCATCTCATTAGCGCCACCTAGCAGCCTCCCACAGCTACAACAGGGCAGGAAAGCTAGGTTTTAATTTACAAAAGGAGTGATCATTTAAGGAGGCTCATTCTTGAAAGGTAAAAACAGTAGCAAGTGAAAAGCAAGAGTGATGCCAATATGGTATCATAAAGCTACACAAGGATACAGAAATATATCAGCAATGACCAGACTGCCTCTCTCCTGATCTTCAGAAGAAGCAAGAAACTTCTAATGGAGATGTTCAGTTCAGTTCAGTTGCTCAGTCGTGTCCGACTCTTTGCGACCCCATGAATTGCAGCACACCAGGCCTCCCTGTCCATCACTAACTCCCGGAGTTCACTCAGACTCACATCCATCGAGTCAGTGATGCCATCCAGCCATCTCATCCTCTGTCGTCCCCTTCTCCTCCTGCCCCCAATCCCTCCCAGCATCAGTCTTTTCCAATGAGTCAACTCTTGGCATGAGGAGATGTTCAGGATTAAGTTAAACGTATCCTTCCTCATAGACTGAAGGCAGGAGGAGAAGGGGACAACAGAGATGGTTGGATGGCATCAGACTCAATGGACATGAGTTTCAGCAAGCTCTGGGAGATGGTGAAAGACAGGGAAGCCTGGCATGCTGCAGTCCATGGGGTCACAAAGGGTTGGACACAACTCAGGGACTGAGCAACGACAACAACAAATCCTCTTTTGTCTCTGCCTGTGGCAGCTGAGTCTGTCCTGTATTCCTTGCTCATTTGGGGATGTATATGCAAACTACTTTGTGACCCTGAACCTGGAAAGCTGGGTTTGATAGGCAGGGGTAGAGTCTCTTATTTTAGAGGAGGAATAATGAAGGAAGCCAAGTCCAGTAAATTGCAAGGATGGAAGTAGGATTCAAAACTCAGATTTGAATGTGATCCATTCATTCAAAACTCAGATTTGAATGTGAAGATCATGCATGTGACCCATAGGTATTGGTGCCTCCTCTGGGCTAGTACTCTGTCAGATACTGAAAACTCAAGAGAAACCCACAGTCCCCATTGCATGATCCTTATCATGGAGTGAGAAAGCCAGATACAATTGCTTCGATCAGGAGAGACGAGATTATGATGAACCTAAAACTCAGATGTCAAACCGCAAAGTCTTATTTTTCATTCATGCCACGTGACCAGCAGGGGTTGCTGGCTGGGGCTCTTCTTTCCTTCATCCAGGATCCAGACGGATAGAGTAACCCTCATCTAGAACCTCACAGACTCTCTACTGGAGGAAAAGGAAGCCCTGGGAGATCTCTTTTCGGCAGCTACATGCTTTGGCCTGGGAATGACATCTATCACTTGCATTCACACATCGCTGGCCAAAACTAGTCCCACCCAACCCGAGGGAAGAAACTGCAGTTCTACCTCATTCAAGGAAAGCAGAGAGACAGAAATATCTGATAAGCAGCACAAACAACTCCCACACTAATCAAATAATCACACACTCTAATGAACATATAATTACAAGCTGAGATAATAACTTTGAAAGAAGCGAATAAAGGTCCTAGCCAAGACACAGTGGAGGAGGAGAAGGGCAAATTGCTTATCCTGGAGAACGGAAAATTCAAGAAGACCATGAGATATACCTTTAAATATGTGATGAGTTGTCCTGGTAAAGGAGAAATTAACTTTACCTTTATAATTCCACTAAGTGGAGTATATATGGGGAAAAAAATCAGTCTAATCTATAAATGGAAAACTCATCTATCTGGTAGAATTTCCTAACAAGGCTGCCTACAGCGAGAGTGAACTTCCTGTTCCAAGAAATAACCAATCAGCATCTTCAGCAGGGGTGAAGACTAAAAATACTAACACGTGATACAGCCTGAGTACAGATGTCTGCCGAGGTGGCTGCCCATCACCAAAGTCTACTGCTGAAGGCAGACAACTGTAACACAGACTCGTGTAGCCACATATGACCATCCAATGTGGGCTCCATAATAGGCACGAGAAGAAATCCAGGCGAATCCTGTGTTCTAACACAGGAGGCTCTTCTCTCTCACCTGTTTTACTCTGTCATTTCTAATCTGCAGCCCAGCTGCTGTCCTACCCTCCAACCAACGTGCCAATTTTAAAAAGAGATCTCCATACTAGCAATAACACATCACAGCAAAAGAAGGACTGACTTTACAAAGCACATTCTCAGAGATGCACATCTCATGTAGAGGGCTCTCTGAGAGGGGCACAGACACTGGTTGGCTCTGCTACGCATTAAGGCACAGACTGAACGTCTCACCCGTGTCATTTTCTTCTGTCTTCTTGGCACTTTCAAGTAGGTCATCTTGTCCCCATTTTACAGATGAGGAAATCAAGATAACTAACACTTGAATGAACTGTCCATTGCCATAAAAACTGAGCAGGGATGAAAATTCAGGTTGTTATCATACTCTTTTCACTATCCCATGATGCTTTCCAATTAAATGGGCTCTCTTGAGAGAGTAATATTTAATATCTATGGACCTTTAAAACATTACAAGAAACAGTTAGTGGAAGCTTCTTTCTCTCTCCAAAAATAAATTCTATTTTTGAGGAAATGATTTTTAAAGCAGATTAAAAGCTTATTTTAGCCACCCCTGGGGAATGAAGTATTATGAGCAAAATGGGTCAAGGATTATAGGAAAGACATGATTACAAATGACTTTTTTAAGTGAACATTTAGTGCTGTGACACACAGCAATGTGAGCATGCACATGTGTGCTGCAGACCTAACGCTTTGACAATTCTAAACGAGCATGCCACAAGTGTTTTAATTCCCAAGGCATCCTTGAGATTCTTTCACCCCTCAAGACAATCTCTGAAAATGTTCCTATATATTCAAGTGCATAGCTTAATTTGCTTACTTTAATCAAATAGCAAAGCCTGAATTTTAAAGTCATATCCCCCAAGTTTTTGCTACCAGATTAAAGAGACAGAGAGTGGTCAAGAGCATTATTACCAAAGGACATACTAACCACTAAGCCAGAAGTTCTTACTGAGTTCTGAAACAAGATAGTTTTTTTTTTCCCCCCTTTGTGGATAATAGTATCTACCACCATTACGTTCTTCCTCCGTGCAGAATTCAGCTCAGATATGCTGAACCATGGGGAAATAAGCATGAAGAATTCTGTGCCTTTTCATTGGGAAAAAAAAAAAAAAAATCAAAACAACCCAAGTGTTATCCTTGAGTGCAGCAAGAGATATTCCCCTTGTGACCCAGCAGCCAATGCATCACTGTTGATTAAAAAGAGGCTCTACTAGTGGCTTAGACAGTAAAGAATCTGTCTGCAATGCAGAAGACCCGGGTTCAATCCCTGGGTTGGGAAGATCCCCTAGAGAAGGGAATGGCAACCCACTCTGGTATTCTTGCTTGGGAAATCCCATGGAGGAGCCTAGTGGGCTACAATCCATGGGGTCACAAAGAGTTGGAAACGACCAAGCAACTAACACCTTCACCTTCTACTAGCTATGGTCTACACTATACACTTAGAATTGCTATGTTAGCTCAAAAATGACTGCAATTTATATAAACAAGATCCAGCAAAAGGATTTAAAATCTGTCACTGGCTAGCATAACTCCTGCTTAAATTTTATTTACTTTGGAAATTTTTAAACATAGCGAATTATAGAGATAATAGTATAATGAATCACCATGGACCCACTACTCAGTTTCAACAATTACTTTTGCCATTCTTTGTTTCATTTATCCCTATATTTTTTGGCTGTAATTCTTTAAAGTAAAGCCGAGATATATTCATTTCATTCATAAACACTTCGAGATATTTGTCTGACAAAATCTTCTTAGAACTGTAACCATTTTCACATCTAAAGAAGATTTAAAATAACTACTACTTATTATTATTATTGACTTCACCGATTTTACCCTTTTTCCTAGTATGTGTGCATATCCGAGTGTGTGTGTGTGTGTGTAGGACAGCTTGTTGATGCCATCCCTACCCTGCAGCCGTGGTAGGCGATTTCCTACAAGATGGCAGCTGCCCTCCTCAAGGTCAGTGATTCTACTCCTCGGCCAGAGGGTCATCTCTGCTCGGCACCACTGGGAGGCACAGGGGAGTTCCCGCAGACACCAGCGGCAGGCAGCAATCAGCAGACAAATGCCCCAACTTCCCCAGACTGTGGTGGGACAATTCTAAGATGAGTGCTACACAGCTTCCCAGAGGGTCCCACGGGATGAATCTGCTCACCAACAGCCCCTTAACTGGCTTTTATCCCTTTGTCTCAACGGCTCTCCTTGCTCCCTCATGCTTCTTACTATCATCTCGCAAGTAAGCCACTACATTGAGAGTTTACTGGAATCCTTCAGGGTGAAAATTTTCAGATTGATATACTTGGAGGGGCTTCCCAGGTGGCGACAGTTGTGAAGGAGAACCCACCTGACAATGCAGGAGACATAAGAGACGTGGGTTTGATCCCTGGGTTGAGAAGATCCCCTGGAGAAGGAGATGGCAACCCAGTCCAGTATTCTTGCCTGGGAAAACCATGGACAGAGGAGCCTGGTGGGCAACAGTACATAGAGTTGCAGAGAGTCAGACATGACTGAAGCAATTTAGCACATATACTTGAATAGAAATGTCAATCTGACACTTTTCCTGACAGGAAGAGAGACTCCAGAGCTACTATATCTGCAACCAAGGGACTCCTATTACATACTTTAAAGAGAAGAAAGTGAGAAACTAGGAGCCTGTAAATAAGCTGACCATAAGCTATATGGCAACCTAAAGGCATCTCCTCTTGTTCTCTGAGAATAATTTAACCCTAGGACACTCTCCAAAGCACCAATTTTCAGCTAATGATCTTAGTTGAAGACTAAAAGAAAAGCTAAAAGAAATAAAGTGTGACTTAAGACCATAATTTAACACCTGATTTTTTAAAAAAGATTGTAACAGTGCATCTTTCCTTTGATGCCCAAGAACAGACCAGGTAAATAAATGGTCTCTTACAAAGCAATTTCCAACAACTGCCAGGAGATGGCACCAATACTCTGTTCATTTGCTAAGAGTTTCTGGAACCAAAGTCCCTGGTGGCCCAGATAGTAAAGAATCTGCCTCCAAATTGGGAGACCCCGGTTCAGTTCCTGGGTCAGGAAGATTCCCTGGAGAAGGGAATGGCAATCTACTCCAGAATTCTTGCCTGGAGAATCCCATGGACAGAGGAGCCTGGCGGGCTACAGTCCATGGGGCTGCAAAGAGTCAGACACGGCTGAGCTACTAACACACACACACACACACACAGAGTCATAAACTCCTCCATGAAAGCTCTGGGGAGACAGAGGTTTAAGCAAGGGACTAAGACTTGATATGAGTTTCCCTGGTGGCTCAGTGAAAAAGAATCTGCCTGCCAATGCAGGAGACTCAGATTCAATCCCTGAGTCAGGAAGATCCCCTGAAGAAGGAAACAGCAACCCACTCCAGTATTCTGGCCTGGGAAATCCCATGGACAGAGAAGGAGTTTGGCAGGCCACATTCCATGGGGACACAGAGTCGGACACGACTTAGTGACTAAACAACAAGACTTGATAAGACTATAATAATGCACCACCCTAAGACCTATTTGCCCTCAGCCACTCAAAACTTCTGTCTTTCGGCCTCCCAAAGGAAATCTGGTTATTCAGGAGCTGACAGTCTCCACCTAGGAGGAGCCCAGACTGAAAGATGCTTTGTCTGGGCAGGCAATATGGCTGTCAACTGATTCTTAAGAGTACACTGAAGACCTTGTTGCAAAGTACAGTTTCAGCTCTCACTGGTTGCAGCTGAGATGAAATAAAGAAAGAAACCATGTATAAAGCTTCAGGGGCTAGGAATAAGGGAGACAGAAGGCAGAGGGGAGTTTTTGACATTATGAAGTTTAAGGCGCTGCTCTTCATGTAAAACTGTTTCATTCTGACTACAAACAAACAAGCACACTCAAAAATTTCAGGAGCCCAATATGGAACTGATTTTTCTAAACCTGGCTTCAGTCCATTTGTGTGCTCAGTCGCTCAGTCGTGTCTGACTCTTTGCGACCCCATGGACTGTAGCCCGCCAGGCTCCTCTGTTCATGGGATCTTCCAGGCAAGAATACCAGAGTGACTGCCACTGCCTTCTCCAAGAAATCTTTAACACCCAGGGATCAAACCTGTGTCTCCTGCATTGGCAAGCAATGATTCTTTACCACTGAGCCACCGAATCCAAATAAATGCTGTCTTACATTTACAGTGCTTTGCAGTTCCTAGAGAACGGTCACAATTCTTTTCTCATTTGTTCTCAGCAGTAGTTCTGTGAAGAAGACTTAAGTTCTCATTGTACAGGTATGGAAGCAGGTGCATGGTGGCTAAATGACCAGTCAAAATAAGTATGCAAAATATCCACAGAGTTCTTTGGCCAAAACAAGATTAAAAATTAGTCTGACCACATATAATTATTTGAAAGATAGAAGGGTATGTTATTCGGGTTCTTTACCAAGTTATCAATTTGCTTGTTGCAGAGTGAGCAGAGGTCATGTATGGATGTGAGAGTTGGACTGTGAAGAAAGCTGAGCGCTGAAGAATTGACGCTTTTGAACTGTGGTGCTGGAGAAGACTCTTGAGAGTTCCTTGGACTGCAAGGAGCTCCAACCAGTCCAACCTAAAGAAGATCAGTCCTGGGTGTTCATTGGAAGGAATGATGCTAAAGCTGAAACTCCAATACTTTGGCCACCTCATGCGAAGAGTTGACTCACTGGAAAAGACTCTGATACTGGGAGGGATTGGGGGCAGGAGGAGAAGGGGATGAAGAGGATGAGATGGCTGGATGGCATCACTGACTCGATGGACGTGAGTTTGAGTGAACTCCGGGAGTTGGTGTTGGACAGGGAGGCCTGGCGTGTTGCGATTCATGGGGTCGCAAAGAGTCAGACACGACTGAGTGACTGAACTGAACTGAACTGAGTGAGCAGAAAAGGAAAGAAAGGGCTGAAAACGTAATGCTTGCTTTGCCGGAGGCAATCTACAGATGGTAAATCTAGAAGCCCAAGCTATGCCTAGACTGACTGGGTTACTGACAAAATGTCCATCTTTCCAGGTATAAACAAAAACACATTCATTATAGAAAATAACTTGTCTTTATGTTTCAAGTAATGAGATACCTAAAATTACTACTTAATTTTTTTCTATGTTGTTATTATAATGCCTATTATTACTTGTCTATATTGTCTTTATCTTCATTTAACTTGGAAAAAAAAGTTATTTCATTGAACTAATACCCTCAATAAAGTTTCCAAACAACAAAGTACTTAACATTCTAAAAATCTGCCACTTCAAAAAAATAACATCTCAATTAACAAGTCTTAAATTTTCTCCACTGTACAAAGCTGGAACACTCCATACCAAAGTTCAGATTAGTACAACTACACCCATACCTGGGGCTTCCCCGTGGCTCAGACCCTAAAGAATCTGCCTGCAATGCCGAAGACCTGCATTCAATCCCTGTGTTAGGAAGATCCCCTGGAGAAGGGCATGGCTACACACTCCAGTATTCTTGCCTGGAGAATTCCATGGACAGAGGAGCCTGGTAGGCTACAATCCCCAGTCCATGCGGTCACAAAAAGTCAGACACGACTGAGTGACTAACACTTGCACATCCATACCTACAATTTAAGGAAGGACTAGGGAATTGGTAGAGAACCCTCCTGCGAATGCAGGATTTTTAAGAGATGCAGGTTTGATTCCTGGGTTGGGAAGACCCCGTGGAGTAGGAAATGCCAATCCACTTCAGTATTCTTGCCTGGAGAATTCCATGGACAGAGGAGCCTGATGGGCTACAGTCCACAGGATTACTTAGAGTCGGACACAGCTGAAGTGATTTAATGCACACACACAGGGAATTAAATACATGTTTCCAAGGAAAACAGATGTGGAAAAAAGTCCTGACAGCCTAATAAAGAGCAGAATCTGAGCCACAATTTTCTCCCTGATAATACTTCCAGTGTCTAGATAAAAACATACTTTATTGTTTGAGCTTGAAAATGTTCACATCAAGAGAAGTTACACTTGAAAAACATCTAGCCAAAAAGCCCCGTGCAGAGGTGGAAATTTGCAGTTTAAAAGCATGAGTAGTTCATTTAAAAGACGGTCAAATTGTTGTGGTGTTTTAAAGTCCAGGGCGGCAAAATAAAAAAAAAAGTTAAAAACAGTCAAAAAGAGAGTCTCTTCATGCTGACAAGTCAAAGTGATACTTTGAAAGATGACTTCTTTCTCCTACTTTTCCTCCAACCATCAAAAAGCACCAAGAGTCAGTGGTATGAGGATGAAAAGGGAAATTCAATATTCTAGCTTCAGAGATTGTAAACTATAATGGTGGCTAAGAGACATATAAAAGGGCTTGGTTTGTGTTTTCTTTAAAAAAAAAACTTTACACTGTTGAAGGATGTCCTTTGAACCAGACGCCAACTTGGTAACTCGTGGACTCCAGGGGATGAAGTTGAAATTGTATGTGTGCCACGCACAAAGAGTAAGAATGAAGCACAGATTACTGAGCTCAGAACTTATCCAAGGTTCTGCAGCGCGACTGTCATGGGACACAGCATGTTGCTGAAGCCCTGGGCAAGGGTGACGCAGCACAGCAGCCGACAGAGGTGCCAGCTGAGCCTTCGGTCCTGACCCTCAGCCCAGGGCCCTCTCCACACCATTCCGGAGCCACTAGCCCTGCATGGGAAAATCCTGGTCTCCATGCCCCACCCCAGAAGGACTGAAACATACTCTCTAAGGAGATGTGTGTGTTTTAAACCAGCAATTTAAAAAAATGCTTTTAAAAAATGGAGACTGTCTGCTCCCTCCCTCAATTTCAAAGCAGAAAGTTTAATTACATGGACTCAAGAAAGGCAGAGCTGGCAGGTTAGAGGAAGGGGTTCACTGGACCTGTGATTCACTCAAACCTTGAAGAGCTTAAGACTAGCCATCCTTCAAATCAGGAAAGATTTAACTTTGGTGGGACTTTTAGAAACAGGACAGTAATTGAGGTCAGGACATCTCTCATGCCTCACAACTGGGGGACTTATTTACATCTCCACCCTCCAAGTTATTCAATTTGCTCTGAATGAAAAGGATACTTTTGCTAGATTCCTGCCAATTATTTTCAATGCCTTCTATCACTCTCTACCCATCAGACAGTGGCTGATTTCTGTCTTCTATATAATCTTAAACTTGAGGAACCCAATTGTATAATCAATGGAAATCCTGAAAGTGCTCTGTACGCACTCACCCTCACTCGGGAGTCCGTATGTGGGTCCGTGAGCATCCACTGTGGGGCTGACTGGCAGCCGAGCAACACACCTGTGGCGATGGGCACAATGACAGCTCAGTCCATGAAATCAAAATCACGCCATTTAGACAGAAGTGTACAGTTTCCAAAGCTATCAACTTACTGACCAGGAGGTGAATTCAGGTGCGATGAGATTTAATATAGACACCCATAGTCCTACTGTGTCCCTTCCAAAAATTCAGTGAAATCAGGTTTCAATGAAGTGGGGAAAAGACTAAATGACAAGCATTCTTTTAAAAGATGATGCCAGCTTGAGAAAGGTCCTTAAAGAGGTCATTAAAACACAAGTGTGATGTGACTGTGAGATGCAGAAATCTCATTTTAAGGTCGTTACAAAAAGGACACGTGTGCACTGATCCAAGTCTTGTCACGAGACGTTCACCTTTCAGATGAATAGCTCCATAATTCCATTTTACAAGGGGGAAGAGGTGGTTTGGGGAGAAACCATCCAGCAAAACCAGAGGACATTCTCCATGTTTCCACTAGAGGGCACGTCTTCCTAATTTTTCTTTAAGGTTGTTGGCCAGGCTACAAGCCGAAGGATAGGTAGGAGAAAGGCCTGAAGGTTGGATATACATTTTAAAAATTAATTCCTGGTTGTACTGATATGCTTCCAGAGTGAGTCCCAGATGGATCTGGGTTTCAGAAACAGTGTTCCTTACTGATGACTCCCCAGTGTCCACATGCTGCTTGCGGCAACTCTTTTGAAATGGTGGAATGTCATACAACCACTGATAAATTTCCATAGCTTTAAGATCAACAGGGTATACGGAAGAGAGAGATATCTTAAGAGATAGGGTGGATGATGTGATGGAGAGATGACTAGTTTAGGATATAGAAAAACTTGAATGTGAACCCTAGTTTTGTGACGTCTGGATAAGTGTGGAACTTCTCGAGATTTTTGTTTCCTCATTTTAAAAAAAAAATGAAGATAATATCGCCTCTTTCACAAGGTTATTATAAGACTTGCCTGCAATAGTTACATAAAGCTCCCAATATAGGTTCTGGAACTTTGCAGATGCTGAGAAATTGTAATTTTCTTTTTAAATTCTGTTCACACTTCTCTGGGTCAATTAACATTACTGACTTTTAACTTGCCATTTGGGCATGTGATTTTTTGTTTTTTTTTTTTTTTTTTAGGAAATGTTCCAGTATTTGCCTATTTATTCAACCATCTCTCTCTCTCTCTTCTTTTTATTTTTGTTTCCCCATGTTTGTCATGTAATGTGGGTTGAATGAATCAAAGCTCGTAACAACTCTGCCAACTTTTAAGGGACAGAAAAGCATTTTTAATGAAAAGTTAGTGCAATGTACCTGGTTGACAGGAGTGACAGATGGAGGGAAATGAGAGAAACAGAGAAAGACAGGTGTACTGATGGCTCCGTGGGTAAAGAACCCACCTGCAATGCGGGAGACACAGGAAATGTGGGTTTGATCTCTGGGTCGGGAAGATACCCTGGAGGAGAAAATGGCAACCCAGTCTAGTATTCTTGGCTGAAAAATCCCATGGATAGAGGGAGCCTAGTGTGCTACAGTCCAAAGAGTTGTAAAGAGTCAGACACAACTGAGCAACCAAGCACACACCCACTGATTTTTATGGTCCGTTTCGTTTAATACGGTCTTTGTGTTCTCTGTGAATTTGGTATATGAACAAAATGTAGTGAAATCCTTGATCCTGAACAGATTCTGTCTTATAACCACAGTGGTGCTCTAATGACCACGCAGAAAAATTATCTGGAGAAATTCACTAAAACAGACTGTTGGGCCTCGGCCACCATGGTTTCTGAGTCAGTGGTGCTGGTGCGGACCCCAGAAGGTGCATTTCTAACCATTCCCAGGTGATGCTGATGCTGCTGGTCCCAGATCACACTTTCAGACCTGGTTTAGCAGAACCACAAAATTTACAATCCAAGTGCGAGAAAGAACATGGAATCAGTTTAAGAAACCGAGGCACTAGTCCTGATCTTCCCTTAACTCACTGTGTGGGGAGGAAGGTTCAGTACTGGTCACGTCCAGTTTGCTTACCTGGAAAGAGGAACCATGTCTCTCTGGTTAGTGGCTCTAATGGTAAAGAACCCACCTGCCAACACAGGAGACATAAGAAGCATGGGTTCAATCCCTGGGAAGATCCCCTGGAGGAAGAAATGGCAACTCACTCCAGTATTCTTGCCTGGAAAATCCCATGGGCAGAGGAACCTGGTAGGCTACAGTCCCTGTGGTTGCAAAAGAGTGGGACATGACTTAGCACGCAGGCACTCCAACCTGACTGCATCAGGGAATGCCCAGATTAGGGGGTCTGCAAGGGAAAACCACTAGACCATTCAGGTATGACCTAAATCAAATCCCTTATGATTATACAGTGGAAGTGAGAAATAGATTTAAGGACCTAGATCTGATAGATAGAATGCCTGATGAGCTATGGAATGCGGTTCGTGACATTGTACAGGAGACAGGGATCAAGACCATCCCCATGGAAAAGAAAAGTAAAAAAGCAAAATGGCTGTCTGGGGAGGCCTTACAAATAGCTGTGAAAAGAAGAGAAGTGAAAAGCAAAGGAGAAAAGGAAAGATATAAACATCTGAATGCAGAGTTCAAAGAATAGCAAGAAGAGATAAGAAAGCCTTCTTCAGCGATCAATGCAAAGAAATAGAGGAAAACAACAGAATGGGAAAGACTAGGGATCTCTTCAAGAAAATCAGAGATACCAAAGGAACATTTCATGCAAACACGGGCTTGATAAAGGGCAGAAATGGTATGGACCTAACAGAAGCAGAAGATATTAAGAAGAGATGGCAAGAATACACAGAAGAACTGTACAAAAAAGATCTTCACGACCCAGATAATCACAATGGTGTGATCACTCACCTAGAGCCAGACATCCTGGAATGTGAAGTCAAGTGGGCCTTAGAAAGCATCACTATGAACAAAGCTAGTGGAGGTGATGGAATTCCAGTTGAGCTATTCCAAATCCTGAAAGATGATGCTGTGAAAGTGCTGCACTCAATATGCCAGCAAATTTGGAAAACTCAGCAGTGGCCACAGGACTGGAAAAGGTCAGTTTTCATTCCAATCCCAAAGAAAGGCAATGCCAAAGAATGCTCAAACTACCGCACAATTGCAGTCATCTCACACGCTAGTAAAGTAATGCTCAAAATTCTCCAAGCCAGGCTTCAGCAATATGTGAACCGTGAACTTCCTGATGTTCAAGCTGGTTTTAGAAAAGGCAGAAGAACCAGAGATCAAATTGCCAACATCCACTGGATCATGGAAAAAGCAAGAGTGTTCCAGAAAAACATCTATTTCTGCTTTATTGACTATGCCGAAACTTTTGACTGTGTGGATCACAATAAACTGTGGAAAATTCTTCAAGAGATGGGAATACCAGACCACCTGATCTGCCTCTTCAGAAATTTGTATGCAGGTCAGGAAGCAACAGTTAGAACTGGATATGGAACAACAGACTGGTTCCAAATAGGAAAAGGAGTACGTCAAGGCTATATATTGTCACCCTGTTTATTTAACTTACATGCAGAGTACATCATGAGAAACGCTGGACTGGAAGAAACACAAGCTGGAATCAAGATTGCCAGGAGAAATATCAATAACCTCAGATATGCAGATGACACCACCCTTATGGCAGAAAGTGAAGAGGAACTACAAAGCCTCTTAATGAAAGTGAAAGTGGAGAGTGAAAAAGTTGGCTTAAAGCTCAACATTCAGAAAATGAAGATCATGGCATCCGGTCCCATCACTTCATGGGAAATAGATGGGGAAACAGTGTCAGACTTTATTTTTGGGGGCTCCAAAATCACTGCAGATGGTGACTGCAGCCATGAAATTAAAAGACGCTTACTCCTTGGAAGGAAAGTTATGACCAACCTAGATAGCATATTCAAAAGCAGAGACAGTACTTTGCCAACAAAGGTTCGTCTAGTCAGGGCTATGGTTTTTCCTGTGGTCATGTATGGACGTGAGAGTTGGACTGTGAAGAAGGCTGAGCGCCGAAGAATTGATGCTTTTGAACTGTGGTGTTGGAGAAGACTCTTGAGAGTCCCTTGGACTGCAAGGAGATCCAGCCAGTCATTCTAAAGGAGATCAGCCCTGGGATTTCTTTGGAAGGAATGATGCTAAAGCTGAAACTCCAGTACTTTGGCCACCTCATGTGAAGAGTTGACTCATTGGAAAAGACTCTGATGCTGGGAGGGATTGGGGGCAAGAGGAGAAGGGGACGACAGAGGATGAGATGGCTGGATGGCATCACGGACTCGATGGACGTGAGTCTGAGTGAACTCCGGGAGTTGGTGATGGACAGGGAGGCCTAGCGTGCTGAGATTCATGGGGTTGCAAAGAGTCGGACACGACTGAGCGACTGATCTGATCTGATCTGAAGGTATTTCCGGAAGAGATCAGCATTTGAACTGATAGTCTCAGTAAAGCAGATGGCCCTCCCCAATGTGGATGGGCAGCATCCAATCTGTTCAGGACCTGAATAGAACAAAAAGGTGAAGGAAGGAAGAAGCCAGCCCTTTTACCTGCCTCACTTCTTGAGCCAGGATATGTTGTCTTGCCTTCTCCCATCCTCAGGCTGAAATTTACTCTATTGGCTCTCCCCTAGTTCCAGGCCTTCAGACTCAGACTGAGTTACAGCTCCAGCTTTCCTGGTCTCCAGCTTGCAGTCAGCAGACAGAATTCTCAGCCTCCATAATTACAGGAGCCAATTCCTAATAATAAATCTGGTTTTATATCCTGCTGGTTCTGTTTCTTGGAGAACTCTAATACACAGCCATTAAAGATTTCTTTAAAAGATTGGAAAGTGAGAGTCCTAGGTTTTAGTCTGGGTTCTGCCTCTGACTTACGCTGGACACACACTTGACCTTTTGGGTCATAGTTTACCATCCAACAAAAGGTATAGAGATAAGATGATTTCTAAGGTCTTTTTGAATGTAAAAATGCTATGGTCCTAGATGAGAACTTGAGCAGGGACTGAGGCTGGGAGCAGGTAGGTAGGTCTCAATCTAGAAACAGCATCTCCCCTCCCAGAGCTGAGGGCAAGCTCTTTTATTCCGTCTGCACGGATCCAGCCAGCAGTAACCTGAGGGCCACATATAAGCATCGCCCACAATTCAGTATAGATCAGTCCCAGAACCTAAGGGTGCCACAGCCCTGCTAGCTCTCAGCATGAGCTCTCAAACATTCCAAAACCAAGCTCCGCACTGGCCATCATTACTGCAAACAGTACATCTGTCATTAGACCACCAGAGCCCTATGCCATCCATTCAGTTGACAAATGCTTAAGATTCTGGCTCTAAAATGTATGCTGTATCATGCTCTCCCCATACATCCCATGAGCTCAGGCTCTCATGTCTCTCACAAGGACAATGGTAATACCTCTTAATTGGACTCCACTCCTCTCCATCATCTCTCAGCATATGCAACCAAAAGGAGCTCCTTCCAGGGTAGCTCTGACCACTCATATGCTCAAAACCCTAGAGGGTGACAACCATCCCTGCAGCCAAGGCCCCCCACATTCTGAGGCCAACCTCCATCCTACTTCTCTCTTATGCTCAGTGGTTCCAGCCCTAAAGTGGACCACTCAAACTCTACTGGTCCGCTAAATATGTCCTTGTTTTCCAACTCCCAAACCTTTATTCATTCTCTCTTCAGGGCATCCTTGCTTTGGATCCATACAGTCAAAGCTATGGTTTTTCCAGTAGTCATATAGGCATGTGAGAGTTGGACCATAAAGAAGGCTGAGCACCAAAGAGTTGATGCTTTCGAACTGTGTGCTGGAGAAGACTCTTGAGAGTACCTTGGATAGCAAGGCGATCAAACCAGTCAATCTTAATGGAAATCAACCCTGAATATTCATTGGAAGGACTGATGCTGAAGCTCCAATACTTTGGCCACCTGATGCAAAGAGCCAACTCACTGGAAAAGACCCTAATACTGGGCAGGAGGAGAAAGGAGCAACAGAGGATGAGACAGTTGGATGGCATCACCAACTCAATGGACATGAGTTTGAGCAAACTCCAAGAGATAGTGAAGGACAGGTAAACCTGGCGTGCTGCAGTCCATGGGGTCGCAAGGAGTCGAACACGACTTAGCAACTGAACAACGACAACATCCTTGCCTACAGAAATTTCACCAACTCCATCTAAAAGTTTTTGCCTCCTAACCTTCACAGTCACACATATGATTTCCTTTCTTTCTTTGTACAATCTTTTGATTACTCTGTTTTATGAGATTTATGTGGTGCCTCATACCACAGTCATCATTCCCAAATTTCACACAAGGCCATAAGTTTTTTGAGGACTCACTCATGTCCACCTGAGTCCTGTGTTTAGCCTACTGACATCTAGAAATAGTCCAGCCTGATACAGAATGTCTCACTGTGAGATAAAACAGCTCATACACAACTGGCAAATAGTGAAATTGTGTCAGCACAATAAAGGTAGTGTTAGTTCATATGCAATTTTCCAAGAACATTTAATATTTTGCAGAACCAAGGAACAGCCAAACAAAACATGCTCAAACACAGCAGACGGCATCAATCCACGGAGCTAATGGCGCTCAAATTCTTCTGGACTCAAATTGACATGTGATCTGTCATGGAAATACTTTTCTTTTTATTGTTTTCTATGATGTTAGTACATTTTATCTTTGTCTACAAAATTCAACGTTTATCCTTTTTTCTAAAACCCTTTTCATAAAGCTACCTTCAACTTTTTTTCAAAGGTTAAACTTGTATACTAGAGTTTTTTTTTTGTTTTTTGTTTTTTTTTCTTTTTTAGTATTGCTAGAGCTTTCATTAACTTCTTGGTTACAAGGTAAAATAGGTTTGGGGTGATCTGCTCCTAACCTTGTTTTCCCTATAAACCCTGCTGTTTTCAGAATGCAACTTCAGAGAACATGAGGATTTCACGGACTGTGTACACTGTATGGTTACGTAAATGCCTAGAGTATTACTCAACCAGGGACAGAAGTTCAGTCGGCTGGTCGGAGGATAGGAATGTTTTACCAAGTCCTTCAGTACAAGTCCCTTGGGTGTCAATGGTTCAGGCCAGCTGCGGACGACCTGCTAATCAGAGAGGTGGGGTGGCACTCTTCTGCTGGAACCTGGGCATGAAGATACTCTTGAGGACCACAGAGCTGACCCGCACTGACACTAGAACACGAGTGATTCACGCTTTTCCTGGAGAGCCGAGCATGTCTGAAGACGCCTGGTGCCAGAGATCCCCAGATTTCTCAATAGGGAGAGGACACCTCAGGGCAAAGGCATAGAAAGTGGGAAGAGACAAGGAGATAAAAAGAGAAGTGGGGATCAATGTTAGGAGGGTCTGCTATAAACCAGACACATGTACTTCTACACAAAATCTTTCAGTCTGACATTCTGCCCTCAAATCGCAAACAGAAAGTCAGGTTCAGGGCTTAATGGTGTGCTGTAGTGACTAACACAAAGTTGCCTGAGCCCCACGTATGGGCTTTTCATGGCAACAGTGGCTTCCAAACAGCGCACCTCCAGCTGCTCATAGTGAGTGGAGGGTGGGGACGCGCGTAAGGAGACACCGCCTGTGCGAGGGACGGGCAGTCCCTGGGCTTCCCAGCCCCACTTGAACCACTTTTACGTGCTTTACATACTGGGCTTCCTCTGATGCTTCTATGGGAAGTAAGAGTCCTACAGTTTTAAAAGGGAGAAACAAAAAGCATTGAAAATCATTGCATCCTATCAAGCTGGCTATTTCTCAATTCTGCCTGAGGCTGGCCTTCAGCAGGCAAGTAAATCAGTTGCTTACAAAAGATCTAGTCTACACAGAACGCTGTTGCGGGGTGGGGGCGGGGGGGTCCCTCAAATTCCCTGCTCGAATCAATGCAAAGCTCCAGAAAGACTTCACTTTATGCCAACTTTGCTCGCTCATTTGACTCTCGCTCCCCATTTCCAGGTGTTCCAGGCAGGCTGGGGGCTGGCAGTAGGGCAGGAGCCTGGAACACGGGTGCTCACGTCAGCACCCTGGGGAGAAGCTGGGATCTGAAGCCCTGGGGCCCATTCTGAGGGAGTCCAAGCAGGACACCCGGGCCCAGCCCTGGTGCTCCCTAAGAGAGGCCAACTCACAGCCCCCAAGAGAGCAGTCGGACAGGCTGTTCTTTAATGTTCTTCCTGACTAAAAGGAGTGATTGTGTCTGAGCTGAGGGAAAGGAGGAGGAGAGGTTTTAAGAGTAAGTTTGTAGCAAATAGACACAATGGATGGAAGGCTAATGGGTGCCACTGGGTATACAGCGCAGGCCCTGAGGACATACACAGAGGCAAACAGAGCCTTTGGGATGGGCTGTTTCTCGAAAACTCATGAATACTAAGGAGCAGATGGGAAAAAAGAAAGCGAAGACATGATGAGAACTGATGTGATTGAAGCAGAATGGAACAGAACACATCTATCTTTAATTCCCCCCAAGACAACAATGCCTAAAACACAGAAGTTTGTTTCAGATCTTTTCAAGGACCTCTCCGAGTCCAGGGCTTTTCTGGTGGCTCAGTGGTAAACAGTCCACCTGCCAGTGCAGGAGACTCAGGTTTGATCCCTAGGTCGAGAAGATCCCCCTCCAGTATTCTTGCCTGGAGAATCCCATAGACAGAGGGGCCTGGTGGGCTACAGTCCATGGGGTTGCAGAGAGACTTAGCAACTAAGCAGTAACACAACTCCAAGCCCAGTGGTGAAGCTCCAAGTTTCAGGGAAAGGATGTGCGGGGAAGTTTCTTTCAAGTGGTTAGAAAGAAAAGAATGGGTGCCGGATTTACAGCCAGTCTCAGGGCAATGACTGATTTGTCACCTTCCCCTGATATTGATTCTCGCCTCAGACAGATGGCAAGTGACTGCAGATGAAAGCACGCAGGCCTTGGTGGCTGCTCAACCGGGCTCTGAAAGCTTCCCCAGCATCCTGCCCTCCTGCCTGCAAAGGCCCATCCTCTTCCTCTGTGGGGCAGCTCAGCTGGCCTCAACCGCGCACGCCTGCAGGTAACACCCCTGGGGTACCTGTGCTGCAGCCTTGCCACCTGTTCTCCATTCCCAGAAATCTACTTAAAACACACACACACTGAGGAGTGTGCCATGATGCCCCCTTCAAATAACAATGTCCCCGTCACTGATGTGAAAACTCTCCTTGATGCTGCTGTCTTCAAGATACTGCTAATGCCTGCATCCAACCACTCCTGGCCTTTTAATAACAGAGCTCATTTAGTGAGCATCTACTCTGAGCCAAGGATTCTTAATGTATTATCATTCATTTTTATGCTGCCACTGAGTGGTTATGAAGAAATGGAAACTTGTGAGGTTAAATAATTGCCCAAGGTCACATGGTCTGTGGATCTGATCTTTGAACCCAGGTGTCTGATTCAGAAGAGAGTTGACCTGGGAATTCTCTGGCAGTCCAGCAGTTAGAACTCTGTGCTTCCACTGAGGCACGGGGCATAGGTTCATTCCTTGTCAGGGGGCATGGGATCCCTGCATGCTGAGTGGTGCCACCAAATTCATATATATAATAAATATTTTGTAAAAAGAGGAAGACAGCTGACTTACAAACATCTCATACATGTCAGTGGGAACAACTAACCATATCCCATTTCCCCCTTTTCTTAAGCTCCTTCTCACAACTCCAGGGATATGACAAGGGAACTAAGGTTTTCAAACACGAGGGGATACAGAAATGAAAGCAGCTGGGGAGTCTAGGGGCAGCCCGGGAGAACTGAAACTAGAGACAGATATTCAGGCCTGGATTTTCTCTTTTCCCTCTCCTCTTTCCTGAAATTCTACCCATTAAGTTCATTTTCACAATTAAAAAGAGAACATGGAAATTGCTTCTTGGACATTAAGGTGCTAATTACCATTTCTTCCTTAATATATAAAAGTGTTCAATAGAAGTGAGACATTCCCAGGCAGTGGAGACCACCTGCCTGGCTGGAATGGGAGATCTGAATCAGAGTATATACTGTGGTTTGTGCTGAAAGGCCCTGAGACCTCCCAAGGCCAGGTCGAGGAAATGATGCACCAGTTTCAAAACTGCTCCTCTTCCTTCCTCCTACACGAACTCCTACCCACAGCTCAGGCAAGGAAGACAAGTTTTAGGGCTCAGCTGATGACTGAGTTAAAATGGCACCGGTCAACCAAAGCATTGTTTTTTGTTTGTTTGTTTGTTTTTTCACAAGGAAATATGTGATCTGATTGCAAACAAACAGATTCATCATATTCCTAAATGTGAGGCTACCAAGAGACATTATTCCCAGCAAGTTATATAGAAGCTAATTACATGAGCACAAGCAAGCTTAATAGAATCAACGCAAAGGAAAATGGGGAGTGAGGGAATCTGCTTAGATTCTTCACTCCTACAGAAGTTGTTTCTGAATGTGGTTGAAAAGGAGAGCCTGTGAACCCTGGAGAGTGACTCCTACTATTTCACTTTAATTATCCATTTCTCCTCAAAATAAGATGCAATAAAAAAAGTAATATTAGTTCATTTCAGGCCCCAATTTTTATAGGCATGGTGAGATAGAATTCATTATTAAAACTAGATCTTGCCAACTAACTTTATTACTTCTGTGCTTTTTAAACATCTACCTAGAAGTTATTCAACAGACACAAGAGCAAATGTAAATCACTGGTTTTGTTAAGTGTAAAGTCCAATATCAAGTAACCAGGAGGGAGCATGAGATCCAAAAGGATGAAGAGGACCAGAAAAGGAGAGAGCCTGACCTATTCTCATTGAGCTGGTGATACTCCCTGCAGCCACTGGCAGACCATTTTATCTTTCATGGTTTTGCTTCCCTGTGTGCAAACGAGAAGGAAGCATTCATTACTCACATTCATCCATCACAAAAGTTCCAGGGTCCTTAGAGCGTCTAGTCTCACCACTTCATTTTCCAGATGACAACACTTAGAGATGAGAAAGCCAAAGCTATGCTGCCTATGGTTAAAATCCACAAAGCTAGTGAGTGTCAGCGTTTCAACCAGATCAAGGTCTCCTATTTCTTAGACCAGCACTGACATGCTGGTATAAGAGTCAAGTTCGACCACACAGAAGTGCTGAGAAGGGCTATAAATGCACAAGCCTAAATCCTTTACAGGACAGCCTAATCATTGCACTAATACCAATAATCAGTTAGCATGCAGTTTCTCTAGTTTCTCCTAAACAGATATGATAGAAGGTTACAATATGATAAAAGTCACTTTTGATACACTTAGAAGCCACTCTAGTATTCAAAAGTTAAACTGGCATTTTTAAAACATTACTTTCACACTGAATATCCTGAGTTCTCTACTTATAGGCAGATGTAACCAGACACATTCAATTTAAAAAAAAAAAAATCAAGATTACCTGCAAAGAAATTGTTTAGAAAAGGTTTAATTTTAATTAATGCCATACAAAAATGAATCCAATCTGCTTTAAAAACATTGAGTCTGATAATAAATGTCTGATAATCTCTAAAATGACTTGTAGCTGGAGGATTCCTAAGTGGGTATAATCACAGCTTAACAAAATGCATCTCTCCAAGATAAAGAGTACTCTTCTGGCTGAGAGTTGAAGGGACAGAAAAAGGTTACCCATGGCTGGTTTGGACTTCAAGATTCACATATCTGTACATAAAAGGTTAATTTCAAAAGTTCAATACTTTTGCCAACCCATTTTATTAAAATCCATTTCTGCTTTTAAAGGAAAGTAACATTAAAAGATGCTCAGTTGCATCTGACTCTCTGCAACCTCATGGACTATATAGCCTGCCAGGCTCCTCTGTCCATAGGATTATGCCAGTAAGAATAGTGGAGTGGGTGGCCATGCCCTCCTCCAGGGGATCTTCCTGACCCAGGTACCAAACCTGGGTCTCCTGCATTGGTAGGTTCTTAATCACTAAATCACCTGGGAAACCAGAATTTAAAAGGTTGAGAAAGTGTAACAGTCACGGAAGTAATCACTGACTCCTATGTTAAAGCATAACAAAGATATTTCTACTAGAAGGACATCTCGCAGATAGCCTAATAACTTTCAGAGCAGAAAGCCCTGGGAGGTACACAGAGGAAAGTCCATCCAAACATTCTTCCTCCCAATCTTCACCTTGTTTCAAGGAGCAACTTAAAATATTACATCCTCTGAGCAGCCTTCCTTGATTCCCTCTAGTTACTACCATGTGCTGCCCCAAGCTTATCCCTGAATACACTCTGCTTACTTATCCAGCTCCCAATTAGAATGTCAGCTCCTAAGGGTAGGGGGCTGGTGGTGTTCTGGCCCATTCCCTTCTTTATTTCTAGTGCCCAGCACAGTAACTGGCCAGAGCGAACATCCAACTGCCTATTGAATGAATGGAAACAATGAATGGGGGGAACAGAGGCTTGGATGAATGTGTGTGGGGGGAATGCAATTCATTTTAGACAAATTCTCTTGCCAGGCAAGTAAAAACACAGAGCGTAGAAGAGACCTCAGAGATCATCTGGCCCAACCCCCTCATTTTCCAGAAGCCAAGTAATCCTGGCATAATACTGCATGAAATACAAGTGAATATTTCAGAAAACATGTGAAAAAATATTAGGAGAAGCAAACAATCTAATAAACCAAGATACCAGCCCACACAATCTGCAAGCAGAATTTAAATAATCAAAATGTTCACAGCACTAATTTTATTTGGCTTCTCATCAGTGCATTCAAAAGTGTCCATTTATTACCTGGCAGTGTCAAGTCTCCCTCATTCAGGCTCAATTACTTAGTATGTAGATCAGGCAAGATTCTCCCTTCCTCTAGTGCCTGTGTTTCTCCAGCTTTTCAATGCTCATTAGCACCTCCAACAGAAGGCTGAGGAAATGAAACTCCAATTTATCAATGTCAACTGTTGAACCAGCAAATTGCTGGTTCCCGCCCCCACATGGAAGTGTTTGGACAATTCTGAATCAACAAGATGCTGGCAGCTGTGCTCCTATGGTTCAGTAATTGCATTGTTTCCTACTGTGCTTTACGGGTTGTGAAATGAATTTATTAAATAATCTACACAAAGGGAGCATGGTGTGGGCTAGTGGAAACAGCTCTCAGCTGGTGTTAGGAGACTGTTCCACTTCGACCACTAGCCTTGACATCAGTTTTTCTAGTCCTCAGGCTCCTAACTACCTAAGAGGATAATTCTGCCCTAAGCCGCAGAGAAATCTCTGGCACCTAAACCATTGTCTTATGGTGCTTGACAGAATGTACTAGAATCTGTAATCGACCACTTCATACTGGAAGACAATGGTTATCAAAGGAAAATTCAGTCCACACAACATGAAGTATATAATGGAAGGGACTTAAACATACCTAGGGTAGCAAGAGTCGGACACGACTGAGTGACTTTGACTACCACTTGACTACTAGTATAGAAACCAACACTATTGGTAAGCTTGCCAGTTGGTGTTTTGCTAGCTGTCTTGGGCTATTAAAACCAGTCGGTGTTTCGTAAATCTGGCTGTGTGACAGAATGAGATGTTTAAGTGAAGATGAGAAACACTTGGTATATTATTACAACTGCAAAAGAGGAAAAACAAGTAAAGTTTAATAAAATCAACCCTAAGCCTCGTTGACCTTATTTCTGTTAGTGTTAAACCAGAATCTCAAATCTCAGAAGGCAAAAGGATTTGGGAACATCCCCAAAGATCCGCCCTGCTGAGGGGTAGAAAGGAGAATCTGCTCACTCGGATGTGTCTGACTCTTTGTGACCCCATGGACTGTAGACTGCCGGGTCCCTGTGTCCATGGGATTTCCCGGGCAAGAATCCTGGAGTGGGGTGCCATTTCCTACTCCGGGGGATCTTTCTGACTCAGGGGTTGAACCCACGTCTTTTGCATTTCCTGCATTGACAGGCAGATTCTTTACCACTGTGCTACCTGGGAAGCCCAGGAAGGAGAGTCTCACTGGGCCCTAAACAGTTCAGGGTCTTTTCTGTTGTTGGTGTATTTTCTTTTTTTCCTGGATAATAGTGATGATAAGTGATGATAAGACTGGGAAAAAATATCTTCCCTCCAACTGGGAGTTTGGCGCTGATTCAGGGCCCATTGTTTCCAGTCGTTTCCCGTCCCTTCTTAAAAAGCAAAAAAGTTCAAGTAAGGCGGCTTTCTCTCAAATTAAGAAGCAAAATTCCACTCCCTTCCAAATGCTGCAATCAATTATTTTATAAATAGGGCTGGATTCAGGTCCACAAGGTTTACTGAAGTCTACACATAGCCCAGTGGTTCTGGCCAGGCGGTACAATGGCTGACACAGCAATACCCCGGGTTTGATCATTTCCACAACGGGTGTCATGACTGTTAATGTGTGTCACACACAAACCCACGGCTGCCACACTGAAGCCTATCACAGCTGGGCAAGGTACTTTAGTTCCCAATCTCCTACCTACACTGTGCAGAAACCCTGAGAGGTAGGTACTAGGATCACTGTTTTGTAGACAGAGAAGTAGTAACTCAAGGGCATGAAGTTAGGAAGAGATTTGGGTACTCAAACCAGGACTGGCTCACTCCAAATCTCACCAGCTTTCTACAACAAGATGTTGGTGTGAATCTCTGGGATGATTTGTTCTTTCTAGACTGGACGACAAAGTCCTGCCAGGCACCCTTCCAAATAAATTAATGGTCCTACACTGAGGCTTTTCTTCCCAACAGTCAATGGAATATGTACATAGAAGTTCGTCATTGGAGCTTTCTGTGCTTTGGTTTTGGCCGAATGCTAATTCACTCTCTAATGAGGAGTCCTCCAGCCAAACTGCAGGTCAACAGTCTGCTGAGCAGCACAATAGAGTGTGAGTTTTAAAAAGCCACCCATGGAGTTGTCTTCAGAGTTGAGGATCAACATTTAGTTCTCCCTGGAATGCACCCTGGACTGAGACAGGAGGCCAGGGTTCCAGCATATTTTTGCCTGAGGACTGGGGCTGAGAAACCTGTATTGCCAACTCACAACCACTATAGCAATTCACTCCCTCATCTGGGGCCTGCTTCCCCATCTGGAAAATGGGGACTTCGGACCAGCTGATGTATTTTTTAAAGTCCTATCTACTGAGGTAAGACTTATATACAATCAAATCCACCCCTTTGAAAGATACAGTTTGATGAGCCTGACAGAAGTACAGTTTTATAACTAGAGCCACAATTAAGACACAGAAAGATTTCCATCATCCCCCAAAATGTCCTCTTGTCCTTTTGCAGTCAGTCCCCTTCCCAAGCCCCAGGCAATCTCTGATCTGCTTTCTATCCCTATAGTTTTATCATTTTCTGAAAAGCACACAGGTGAAAAAGTATGGAGCCTTCTATGGCTAGGTTCTTTCACTTATTAATAGCATGGAATATTCATTCATGCTGTTGAACTCATCAAATCAATAGCTGACTTCTTATTGTTGAGCAGTATTTCCCTGTATGGATGTGATACACTTTGTCCATCTACTCACCAGTTTGATGCTCAGTTTGGGTGTGTCTACTTTTTTGCTACTGTGAATAAAACTGTAGGCCTTTGTGTGAAAATAAATTCCATTTCTCTTAGATAAATACCTGCTTAATGGGAGTATGATAGCTGAGCCATTTGTTAAGTGTGGGGCGTGTGTGTTTAACTTTCTAATACTGTGTCTCACTGTTTTCCCAGTGGCTGTGCCATTCTGCATTTGCACCAGCCATATATGGACTGGTTGCTATTTAATGGGTAGCCTCAGATAATGACTGTGATGCCTGTCAATGTCCCATGAATGCATTGAGTCTTTTGGAGCAGAGGTCCCATGAAATGAATCTCGGTTGCCTTCACAGCACCAAGGACAGATGCGAAGTTAAGTGCATGGACTCGATGCTGGGAGCCCTTTCCAGCTTTGGCAGTGCTGTCATTCTCTTCTCCCTTCTCTAGACATCTTGTTCTGTGACAGTGAACACTGAACACTTGCTTTAGGCTGAAATCAGTCTAGAAAGGCCTGCAAAACTGGAAACAAAACTGCAAAAATCAGTCTAGAAAGGCTTGCAAAACTGCAAAACACACCTGCGGGCTGTGTAAGGTAAAGGCTTTCACCTCCCACAGGCTTGACTTCCTCTGGTGATCATTACCTTCCATGAAGGTTGTTGGAAGATTAAGTGATGTTATGATATGTGCTCAACACACAGTAAGTGTCCAGTAAATAGCAATGTTTACCTTCGAAAGTTATAAACTGGCATGGCTGATAAAGAAATGGGAGGTGATAAACTGGACCTCCTTCCAAAGGTTCCCAACAACAATTAGAAATGTGAAAAAGGAGTGTTCTGTTTTTCACTGCAGAGACCTCACCATGTTTTCCGGATAAGATTTAAAAGGGTCACAGAGTTCCCTCTCCACATATTAGGTTGCTGCATTCATACCTCTCCTTATTTATACAGTATATACATGTGTGTTAAACATATACACAGAGAGCCACATACACACATAGTGAGAAACGAACAAAGGAAACACAGGTCCTCTCTTGTTGAGCTTACAGTCTAACACATTCCTCTTAACTGATGTGTAGGAAGACACAGGACAAAAGTCTTGCCGTGGGCAAAGAGGCAGAGCTTTCTAGATCTCAGCCAAGCAGCTTAAAGTGTGGCAGCACTGATGGGACTGCTTCAACTCTAATTTTCATTTTATTCAGGGAAATATACTGTAGGGTCTAGAGTTTTTCTGAATGCTAATGTGTGTGTTTTAAAGAGGGAGAGAAGAGAGGCAAGCAGGGCGGATGGGGAATCCACTGATGGACATCTGAGCTCTGAATAATGCATTGACACGTTTCATTTTAAGCACTGTTTGTGTTCCATCCCACCCCCCCATGCCCTGCAAACTAATTGTCTGGATGTTTTGAGCGCCCAGCAAGCTGCCTGCCTAATGATGCCTGGGCTCTTAACAGCCTCATGCCTCTCTTTCCTTTAACCAACATAGTAAAGAGCTGGGTTTCCATCGTCCCTTCCCCAAAACCATTAGTCTCTCAGCCAAAATTAGAGGAGAGGCAAGTCCCTTTGAGAGAGAGGAGCTGTGGTTGCTGAGCAGCCCTGTAGGAAGCCTGCAGGGGCTCAGTTCACTTTCCTACTAAGAAAGTCCTTCATGAACCAGGAGCCTAAGGCATCATGGGAGCTCGTTAGAAGGCACTCTCTGGCTGGACACTAGGCCTACTGAGTCAGGGGACCCCAGGAGTGTGCAGGCACATTAAAATTTCAGAAGTGCTAGAATGGGATATAAATCCCAGAGTTTTCATTCCATTTTAAGAATCTGACCATAGTATATAGGATAGTCAAGCGAATTGGGACAAAATTATGTTGGAAAGGCAGTGTGGTGTGAATGAAACAGCCAACTCCGATGATCTTCCCCTTCTGATATTCACACCCTGTGTAGTTCCTGCCCACACTGAATCAGGGTCAGTCTACAGCAAATCGAATGTGTAGAAGTGACAGCATGAGGCTTATAGGGCAAGGTCATAATAGGCACTACAGCACTTTCCTGGCTTGGTCCACACTTGCTTGTGATGGGGGTGGGGGGCACCACTATACTGGGGACTCTTTCAAGAGCTTGCGGAGAGGCCGACATGGAGATACATTGGGGCCTCCCAGCACCATCTGCCAGTCATGTGAACAAGTCAGCTCACAGGTGTAACCTCCAAGCCCAGCCAAGGTTTCAGGTGACTACCGATCCAGTCAACACCTTACACGCTACTTCATGAAAGACCGCAAGCCAGAACCACCCAGTTAAGCCACTCCCAAACACCTGATATCAAGAAACTTTATGAGCAAATCAATGTTTAATGCTAAATTAAATGCTAATCAATGGTAAAGAATCTGCCTGCCAATGCGGGAAACAAGGGTTCAATCCCTGGGTGGGGAAGATCCCCTGGAGAAGGAAATGGCAACTCAATCCAGTATTCTTGCCTGGACAATCCCATGGCCAGAGGAGCATGACAGGCTACAGTCCATGGGGTCACAAAGAGTCAGACACGACTGAGCATACATATGATATGAACCCACTGAGTTTTGGGGTACTGATTATTCAGTAACAAATAACTAGAATGAGGACAGAGGGCTGGAGAGGGCTGGGTCTGAGACTAGGCTCCCCCAACTAGGAGTGGCTTTCCATCACCTCTTCACCTTCTTCATGCCTCCAAGGCCTCATCTATGAAAGGAACAAACAGTTCATCCAATCTCCAACCCCTCTGAATATACAGATGCACCATTACTATTATAAATCACTAAGAAAAGGGTATCATAAAATTCATACATCACTGGTTCTCAGATGCCTACAAACTTTAAAGACTAAAATTGTGGGAAGATGTGCATCTTAAAGTCAATGGAATACAGAATGATGTTTGTTCTGCTCACCGCGTGGAGATGGTAGGAGAATCAACAGTACAACAGATGCAGAGGGAACTGACGGGCAGCATTCTGAAGCACCCTTGCTTGAGAAAGGGAACTGACACTACGATTCCAGACCAGCGAAATTAAATGGGCTCTGCTGGGCTTCATCAGTTCATTTTTAATGCTCTTGCCTCAGGCTCCTATCACAATTTATGCTCAAAATGACTCTACAAAGCCCAACTGAGAGGGAAAAACAGTCAAGGAAAACCATCTATGGCAGTGCTCCCTAAACTTGCTGGAGCATAAGAAACAACTTATTGCATTTGTTAAATATACACCCAGGCCCTTTGCTAGAGACTTTGATTCAATAAATCTGGGGTGGGCATTGGAATCTACATTTTAGCAAGGGCCCCAGGCAGTTCTTATGAACACACAAGATTTAAAACACTGATCAAAACGAGATAATATCCATCCACTTACTAGTAAAGTACAAGTCTGGAATGCCTTAGCTACGTCCCCTCGCAAAAAAAAAAAAATGCCTTCAACTTAGCATAAGGGTTTATTGAAGATCAAAAAAAAGCTATCTTACCAAGGAATTTGCCATTGTTGGAAAACTTACTGAAGTCATGGAAATGTATACTATTCAATGCTTATAGTGTAAAAATTTGCATATTAGAGGAAATATATTAAAGAATGTATCTCCTGACAGGCTGACTGGTTTCTTTTTTTTTTTTTTAACTGAGGTATAGTTGATGTATAATATTATGTAAGTTTCAGATGTATAACAGTGATTCACAATTTTTATAGGTTATACTCCATTTATGTGCATACAGTGCTAAGCTGCTTCAGTTGTTTACAACTCTTCGCGATCCTCCTAGGTCCATAGGATTCTCCAAGCAAGAATACTGGAGTGGGTTGCCATTTCCTCCTCCAGGGATCTTCCTGATGCAGGGAGAGAACCAGTGGCTCCTGCACTGCAAGCGGATTCTTCACTGCTGAGCCACGGGGGAAGCCCTATATTCTACTTGTACTTATTATAAAATATTATCTACATTCCCTGCACTGTACAATATATCCTTGTAGCTTAGTTTATACATAGTAGTTTGTGACCTGTTTCCTTTTTTTCCTTTTTTTTTTTTTTCAATTACTCAGCAAAATTACTAAGCAACCATGTTTTCCTTTTTTGCTTAGACTACCAGGAATCTTTCACCTAAAATTCATGCCCCCGAATGAAAACAATATTAACAATAATTAATATTTTTGATAGTTGCTGCTGTACAAAGCTTGTGAGGTTTTGGCTTTGTTGTATATTTTAATGGTCATGTTATAGTCAAGTGCATTTTCTTAAGATTTTCAAATCTTTTTGGAAGAAGGCAAGAAACAGATTTTAAAATCAATACTATTTGTTTTTGTTTTGTTCTGTTTCTAATCATGTTAAGACTAAACAACCACCAACCAGCTTCCAAAAACTCTTCGCCAAGTTACGTGGGTTGTCTCCTCTCATGCCAATCCCTTGGCCAGCTTTTAAAATATAGGAACGCTAAACACATCTTGGCGAGGAAAGTCGATTTCTGTTCAAGCCAAATACTTATGAGAATAAACAGAAAATAATTTTAGAGCAGCTTCTCAAAAGCTTCTTCTTGTCTCTCTCTGGTGCATAACATCATTTTCTGACCATCTGACCCAACTATGGCAGCTGACTCAGGTCATTCAAATCTTTTTCTGTAAGAACCAAAAAACAACACTTTCCACTTCATCTTACTCATGTGTTTTCAGTTCTGCAACAGAATTTCATCCTTGACCTGAACTTCTAAATATCTCATAAACAATAATTAAGTCACTAGAACCCTGCTGTGTAAAGGTAATTTTCTGACAGATGGGATACCAACATAGAACACGGAAATTGTTTCTCCTCTTCCCCAAGCTTACAGAGTAAGACAACTCAGGGCAAGGATTTTCATAATCAACATGGAGTCGGTATACAGCAAGTGCTTGGTCAGTTTGTATGAGTGAAAGAATTTAGCTTAGGAACTCTGTGGGCCCTCAGATTCTCTGATTGAAATTCAGTCATTATGCAAGTAAGAACATCAAGCCCAAAGAACTGATCTTTCCCAAAGTTACACTAAAAAGGGAAGCAAGACAGACAAAAATCCAAATTCTCTCTTTCCCCACCCACTGATTCTCCTTGACTTGACCTCTTACACAACCTCTGACTTCTCTGTCAGATCCTTCTCTTACGTTAACACTTCTTGGACCTTTCAATTTAATCATTTCCCTTGTTTTCAACTCAGAATCAAGTTCTCTGGGAGAAACCTTCCAGCCTGGGGCAGGCTCCTTCATTACCTGCTCCCACATCTCCTTGATTCATATTCCTTGTAGAGAATGTATCCCAGCTTGCAACTGTATTTTCAAAAATGAAACTATTTCATGAAGGTCCAGTTTTCTCACTAAACTCTCTGAGAGTAGAAACATATACATGTTGCTGTCATTCACTTCTATACTCCCAGTGCAGGAAGCCTCACTCAACTGATTATTTGTTGAATGAATACATTATTTTAAAACTCTCCAAAAATAAGGAGTTGGTCAGTGGTACAAATATTCTGTCTCATGAATAGCAGAGATAAAATAAAAGCAGCAAATCACTCCTATATAATATTTAAAGATATCTCTATTTTTGCATTGGGATAATTCACTCTATAAATAACATATAATCAATGCTTAAACTCAGATGGCCCTGTTTCAGACTCTAGGAAAAATTGGGGCAGACTTCCTCTTTCAATGGGTTCAACAAGGAAATGTTTATTATTTTAGCATGAGACTAAGACAAACTGGGCAGAGAAGGCGATGGCACCTCACTCCAGTACTCTTGCCTGGAAAACCCCATGGACAGAGGAGCCTGGTAGGCTGCAGTCCATGGGGTCGCAAAGAGTTGGACACGACTAAGCGACTTCACTTTCACGCATTGGAGAAGGAAACGGCAACCCACTCCAGTGTTCTTGCCTGGAGAATCCCAGGGACGGGGGAGCCTGGTGGGCTGCCACCTATGGGGTCACACAGAGTCGGACACGACTGAAGCGACTTAGCAGCAGCAGCAAGACAAACTGGGACCACTATGTGCTGCTCACAGAATTTCACAGCATAGCCTGAAATTTCTGAATCATGTAGGCAACTGTTTTCTGCAACTGTTACGTAGATAACTGTTTTCAGGTAGGGGATACTTGAGAGGATTATTCTTACTCAATTTGCCTCTGTTATCTTTAAAAAGTTTCATAAAAGCATGTAGCAATATTTGCAAATTTTATTCCACTTAATCCAGAGAAAGGGCCAGGTCCCTTCTTTGATCCACAATTCACTTACAGATTTCAAAAAGAAATGATGACAATTTGATGTCATTGTTTAGAACATTTTAACAATCTGTTGGGTCTAAAACTGTTCAATTTGGTATCAAAGATCGTTTCCAATTCTAACTCTGAAATTAAACCTAAAAAGTAAATGGCTCACTACTGTTTCTCTCTCTTTTCCACCTGTTTAAATATAACAAAACTTTTGTCAGTCTGAGGGTTTACTAGCCTTGATCCTACAACTCATGGTGAGAAACCCGCGCTTCTTTGGAAGACCAAGAACAAAGTGTTAAGAAAAGCCCTCCCTTGGACAAAAAGCTTTTGATTACAGGATGTCACTATTTGGGGAATGTTCTTAGCACACTGCCTGTGAAGCACCATTATATCTTCTCCTTCTTGGAGCTTGAAAAAATGTCCTACCACGCCTAAGTCGGGGTATCTCAGAGGTGTTGGAGTGAGGCAACAGTGATGTCAGAGATGCTTAGATGCTGTGATTTGGCTTTGAGTAGATAGAACTGGGTTATAAATCAAGAGAACCAATTATAAACATAGCACAATCCTTCCCTGGACCTCAGCCTCCTCTATTATTAAAGAAGGGGCATTAGTCAAAGGTCTCGTTCATCACTAGCATCCGTTAACTCTGACTGTACTAAGACACGTAGAAAATCTCAGAGCTTGTTTCTGGGAAAGCAGAGAAAGGATCAGATATCTTGAGGGAGCTTACTGTCTGTTCTGCTTCTGCTATAGCTGCCCATGGGTGCCCTGCACCCCCTGCCCTCAGGCCATTGCTTCACAGTGGGCTTCTAACACCCAAAGGTAATGTGGATACGTGTTATGGGCTGAACTGTGTGCCCCTCAAATTGACAGTTTGAAGCTCTAACCCCCAGTATCTCCAATGTGACTGTATTTGAAAACAGGGCCTTTAAAGTAGTGATTAGGGTGGGTTCTAATCCCATCAGACCAGTTCCTTAGGAGAACAGGAAATTGGACACACAGAGACTCAGAAGAAAGCACATGTGAGGACACATGAGAAGGTCTCAGGAGAAACCAAATCTGCTGACATCTTGGACTTCCAGCCTCCAGAACTGTGAGCAAACAAATGTCTGTGGTTGAAGCCACCCAGTCTGTGGTATTTTGTTACAGCAGCTCCAGTCAACTAATACAATGCTGAACTGATCCACCTTTTAGATGAGAACCTGAATCTTCTTGTATTTTTTTCTCCAATGAAAAACGAGTTCTAAAGCAGCAAAGTTAACATCCCAAGGTCACACAAGTACTTAGTGCCAGAAGGGACACTAGAGCAGAGCTTATGAAGGGAAATGGGTAAGGTCAACAACCTGGACTTCTTTCCTTAAAAACAATACGTATCCTAACAATAAAGCATTAAAACTTGGCACAGGCATCAAAGAACTCATACTCAGGGTACCCTCATAATAAGCTTGAATAACCAATTATAAATTAAGATTACGATATTTCACTGAATGAAACCCCATGTTTAAAACATGCCGTTTGTATCCAGAAGAGATATTAGGGCTTCCTCCCCTCCAGAAAGCCAAGAACTTTCCTCCAGGGAGTGCTCACCGCAGCTACTGGCTCTCCCCTCTGCTCTGTTCTTTCCCAAAGGGGCCTGCTGAGACACACTCAAACATAAGCCTGCCTGTTTTTCAGGCTAAAACTAGGCAAGGGACTCAACATCTGCATTGGAGCCTATCTTAATTTTCCTCTCCTGGTCACACACAAGTCGTGAACAGGCAGTCCCCTGACCCCTAGATTCCCTGCCAAGCCTGAGATGGGGCTCAGGGAGGGATCTAGCTGCATGCTCCCTACCACAGATGTGAGGCCCTGAAAGAGACCTCAAATGAAAGTATCCATACCACACCTTAATGATCAAAACCAGCTTAAGGAAAGAGAATGGTTCTATTAATAATTCACTGGTTCCTAAATAGACATGCTTAGGCGGTCTGCATCTGAATCATCTCAAAAGGTTTTTTTTTTTTTTTAAATTCAAACTTCAAAACCGCATCCTTAGGATGTTCTATTTCACAGGTGGGACCTTGGACTGTGACTTTTAAGGTGATCCCCAAGTGAGTATGGGCTTCCCAGGTGACACAGTGGTAGGGAATCCACCTGCCAATGCAGGAGACGCAGAAGTAAGTTTGATTCCTGGGTCAGAAGATCCTATGGAGGAGGGCGTGGCAACGCACTTCAGTATTCTTGCCTAGGAAATCCCATGGACAGAGGAGCCTGGTGGGCTACAGTCCATGGAGTCACAAAAGAGGCAGACACAGCTTAGTAACTAAACAACAACAGGTGAGTACGTAATTTGGAAACACTCAAAACTGCTGTACTTCTTTTTAGAGTTTCAAGAAAACTACTGAGAAGCAGCTGGTGTCTACAAATCATCATTCCTGTCATTGAGGCACCAGCCATCCAGTTCTGTATTCACTTTATTCCCAGCTGGTGCTCGCGGTAAAGAACACACCTGCCAGTGCAGGAGATGTACGAGTTTGATCCCTGGGTCAGGAAGATCCCCTGGAGGAGGGCATGGCAGCTCACTCCAGTGTTCTTGCCCGGAGAATCCCTGGACAGGGGAGCCTGTTGGGCTACAGTCCTTAAGAGTCGTGAAGAGTTGGGCATGACTGAAGCGATGAGCATGCACTGTGAGATAACAGAACATCCCAAAACTCAGTGGCATTTCTTATCTCTCAATTTCTGTAAGTTGGGAACTCAGGTGTGGTGGGGTTGAGTATTTCTGGCTCAAGGTTTTTTTTTACCAGGCTGCAGTTAAGACACTGGCTGGGGCTGCAGTCATCTGAAGGCTTGACAGGGGCTGAACAAGCCACTTCCAGATAGTTGACCAGAGGCCTCCATTTCTCACTAACTGCTGGCAAAGACCTTAGTTCCTCCCCACCTAGGCTTCTACATAGGACATCCTACGGGTATCTCTTCCATGGAGCAAGTAACCCAACAGAGACGTAAAGGAGGAAGCCATAGTGCCTTTCATGATGCAGTTCCTGAAGTTACACATTATCACTTTCACTTTTCTTTATTCATTAGAAATAAGTCACTAAGTCGAAGCCACATTCAAGGAGAACAGAACAGGCCTCTTCTTTTAAAGGGAGAGTTGAAGAATTTTAAGCCACTGCAATATCCATTACCTGTCATACTCTGAGAATGGAACAGAAACTAACAACTCTAAAGTATCTCTGGTCTTGAGCCTGCCCTCAAGGAATTCTGAGAGCAGGGGCAGAAGAAAAGACCAGAGTGCCCAACTATTATTCTTTTATGAAGTCAAGCTAGGGAACAGCCAGTTAGGTGAGGGGCAGAGGCACATAAATGTTAAATCAGAAGTCAAAAATGCTTCACTGTGAGACCCAACTTCCTCAGTTTTAGCTGTGGACCTCACTTAGCGACTGAGCTACTACCCTCTGTATACTAACGCATATATATGGAATTTAGAAAGATGGTAACAATAACCCTGTGTACGAGACTGCAAAAGAGACACCGATGTATAAATCAGTCTTATGGACTCTGTGGGAGAGGGAGAGGGTGGGGAGATTTGGGAGAATAGCGTTGAAACATGTATAATATCATGTATGAAACAAGTCGCCAGTCCAGGTTCGATGCACGGTACTGGATGCTTGGGACTGGTGCACTGGGACGACCCAGAGGGAGGGTAGGGGAGGGAGGAGAGAGGAGGGTTCAGGATGGGGAACGCGGGTATACCTGTGGCGGATTCATTTCGATATTTAGCAAAACTAATACAATATTGTAAAGTTTAAAAATAAAATAAAATTAAAAAAAATAAAAGAAAGAAAGAAAAAGAAAGAAAATAAATGTTTACTACTGGTGGTGAGGGGATGGAGTTGGAGGCAAAAATTCTACAAATTTACAAAGAAGATAAACTCCAAGACAGAGCTGGACAAACAGCAAAGTGCTAGACATAATCGTAGTTGATTACTAGCATGTTTCTTATAAGCAAAGGCACGCAGAGTAGAAGGTGACGAGGCCAGTCTATTCAGGTCACCTTGACTCCTTTTGCATGTGTCCTCTCTCTGTATTTGTATACTTTCCTTCTAGAAACAAACTAGCCCCTTAGTACTCCGTATGGAAATCCCACCCCCAGGACACTCATGTCACTGCTCTGAACTCTGTTTTCTTTCTGGTTGTACCTGTACTGTTTATAGAAACTGTGTCCACACAGGCCCTGCAAAATGTATTTAAACTGCTTAGTGCTACCTGATCAGGTAACTCATCTCGAGGACTTAACAGTTGTGCCCCTGAATTTGTAAATGCCCACTCATACTGAAGGCAGGAACAGGAAGAACTGCAAATAAGTATGGACATCCTGGAGATATTTTGTGCCCATGGGGATGTCTATATACATATATTTAAATATTCTTTATCTAGACCTGATATATGCAAAAATAAAAACAAAACAGTGCGACAGAATTCTGCTGTGATTGGAATTGGAACTTCCTTGGAGCTCTGAAGAATCTGATTCAGAGTACAGCTGCCAAAGAAAATGTCAGTCTACACAGCAAACAACCTTATGACCACTAAGGAGTATGCAGGCATCTGAGAAAGCTCATTCCCAATTCCTTTTCAAATTCCTTTCTCCTCCTCCCCAGGGTTTTCAGACACTTTAAAGAGATCCAAGAAATTCCACAGTTTGAGGGAAACTCATTGTGGTGAGGCATGTAATATTAAACGATCCCGTGGCCATGACAGGAAAAAAAAAAAAAAAATGAAATGCATACCCATGCAGAGATGCAGAGACAAGAAAAGAGCCTGAAAAACAATACTCAAAACTCTTCCAAGCATTGAGGCATGGAGGACATACCTAAATCAAAACTATTTTTTCAATGTATCTTTCATTAATAGTCAAAAATTCAAGGAGAATTACAAGAATAGATGAAAAGATCTCCTGCAGACATAAAAGATTCTCATGAGAGGGAACACAAAAACTGGAGGTGTTCAAGTCTTAGAAAGCCACCTGCCATGCTCCCTTTTTGCAGAGAATAAAGAGAGAAGGGCTGAAATTAGAAACACTTATACTCACCCCACATTTTCAAAGTCAACTAAGGGGGACAGAGTTTGTTCAAAATGAAAAAGAAAATCAAAGCTCTTTTAATTCAACCACTATAACTTTATGTTTGAGGGTACAGTGAGGACTTTTGCTTTTTTGTTCTTTTCTCCCCTCCCCACAACCACCACCCGCCCCCCGCCCCTCGCCCCGCCCCACCCGACTCTTCCTGTGAGGCTAAGTCAGAATATCTGGGGCAACTGACCAGGAGTTATTCCCATTTAATATATTACAGCCCAATTTCAACAAACCTAGAAAATCCAGAGTCTATTCTCAAGAGCCTTCCCTGGAGATGAGCCTTCCCTGTTTGAAACAGATGGGTGAGGTTTCATGGTCAGAAGTTCCTTATGGGAGGTGAGAGGCTGCATCCCCCAAACGACCAACCAAGAAACACCCTGCAGAAAGAAGGCACTGGTTTGGGACCTCTGAAGCAGCCTTGTCCAGTAGAACAGCCAGATATCAGAGGCTTTGATGAAGCAACTGTTGAATAAATGAAGGGCTAGAAGATGAGACTTTAGTTGACTAGCTCAACCTCTTAGAAACTTTCACATACAATTTGGATTGTTAGATACACACATGTTTTGCAGTCATTTGGCACTACCAAGTTGCTCTTCTTCATTTCCACCAAAGAACGTACTTTTTAGATCAGAAAGACCTAGGGCTGAATTCACAGGCTCTGTTCTATGGCAGCTGATTGATTTAGGTACTTAAACCCACTCTGCCTTAGTTTTTTGCATTCTTTTTTGTTTTTTTTAAGCCCAACAGGTTGTTGTGAAGATAAAATAAATGTCTCCATGAAAATCACTTTGAATGAAGTAATGGAGCCACAACAATGAGTGAGACCAGCTTCTGATCCACTGAATGAAAAAAGACAACAGAAGTACAGTAACCAGACTCCAGGTGGCTCCTGATGACCTCACCTTCTGGCAGCCACATCGCTTAGTGGTCATTTCTCACAATGCACCATGCTTGGCCAGCGTGACCAACAAAAATGACGGTTTTCACTTCCAAGATTAGGAAACAAAATGCATTTCAGTTGCCATCTAAATTGGTATTTGTCTTTTTCTCTCTCCTTCTCTCCCTCTCTCTGATCATTCAATCTGGGAAAGCCAACTGGCATCATCACCCAGCCCTCTGGAAAGGCCCAAGTGGAGAAGAACTCAGGTGTCTGGCCAAAAGCATCATAAGTGAGCTTAGAAATAGATCCTCCAGCCTCAACCAAGCCTTCAAATGACTACAGCCCTGGTCGAGACACCCTGAGTCAGAACCACCTGCCTACGCCACTCCCGGATGCTCAACCTTCTGAAATTGTGGGAGATAATAGATGTCTGTTGTTTTAAATTGTGGAGAAATCTGTTACACTGCAATAAGTAACTACTACATTAGGTTACACATAGAGTTTCAAGGTTTAGAAGAGGAAAAAATCCTTGAAGGTTGAAATCTGTTTGTCAAAGAATTAAATTTGGATGGAAGGATGAGTTTGACAGGTGAGAGAGTAGTACTTGGTTATGGACATAAGTGAACCAGGCAGAGGGGCAGGAAATCACCAGACAGGTTCAACGGGCAGTGATGAGAGAGACAGAATGCCAGCCACCACATCTGCAACTTCCAATCCAGGACATGAAGGGTAAGTTGGACCATAAAGAAGGCTGAGCACTGAAGAACTGATGCTTTCAAACTGTGGTGCTAGAGAAGACTCTTGAAAGTTCCCTGGACTGCAAGGAGATCAAACCGTTCAGTCAATCCCAAAGGAAATCAACCCTGAAAATTCACTGGAAGGACACTGCTGAAGCTAAAGCTCCAATACTTCGGCCACCCGATGCAAACAGCCAACTCATTGGAAAAAGACCCTGATGCTGGGAAAGACTGAGGGCAAGAGGAGAAGGGGGCAATAGAGGATGAGATGGTTGGATGGCATCACCAACTCAATGGACATGAATTTGAGCAGACTCAGGGAGACAGTGAAGGACAGGGAAGCCTGGTGTGCTGCAGTTAATGTGGTTGCAAAGAGTCGGACACGACTGAGCAACTGAACCACAACAGTGGATCCTTGAGATACCCAGGCAGTAGCTAGGACTGAGAGTTCCCACTGGCAGGCATGTAGAAGATGGATTAGCTACACAAAACTAGAGGCAAGAAAGTCAAGCAGGAGCCTTTTGTAATGACCCAGGGGAGGAAATAAGGAGCTGACCCAGAGTGCAGCTGAATAAGAGCGGGGAAGAGATGAATGAGAAACACGTCGTGAACATGGTCCACCATGCAGTGTGGCCACCTACCAGAGCCTGAGGTGTCTGAGCTTCACGTGGTCTTGTAATCTGTGTGCAGAGTCAGTCACATGCCTGCAGACATAACTCCCATGGGACACATACTTCAATCAAAGCCTCACCTTTCATGCATATCATGTGCTGCTCTGGCATTCGATACACTGCACTACGAAATTGAGGCCATAAATATTGGAGGTGCTTTAGACACAAAGTTAGAGTGAAATGTGTAAGCTTTGTTTCCTCTTAAATCACCTCAAATGCAAGAACGGACTCCAAATGGCACTGTTATCCCTAATACAGTCAAATACTAATAAAAGAGGACACTGTGGAGGTGACACAAAGAAAATTCAAAAGCCATCCTTCACGCCAGAGACAGGTCTGAGGAGGAAAGCCCTGAGAAACAATATTAGTATTATCAATCTCACCCAGTCATCTATGCTACAGGAGAAAAATCACCAAAATGCCAATGGAGATTCAAACAACCCTGACGCTGTGGGATCATTGGGGTTCTCTAAGAGGTGACACTGCTCCGTTACTCAGAGGCTGCTGAAGGCGCTGCACACACTGGGAGCAATGAGGGCCATTCTGGTGAAACTAGAGCAAGATGGCTGACAAAGGGGCCCCACCCGCTGGCCGACTGTCTTTGACTCAGACTCTCCAGGGACCGGGGGAGAGAGAGGACACACTGTTAAGAGTGGGAGGAGCACACACGGCTATCCCTCCCCACACCTAGAAGGCTAGTGCCCATCTGGCTTATGACGTGTGGGAGGCCATCAGGCCCACGCCCATTTGACAGCCAGGGAAACAGGCTCAGAGACATAAAGCTACTAGCCCATCACATGTCAATCGGCAAGACATCTTGGTTTCTCTAACCCCTGGCCCAGCAGTCTTCTCATATCCTTCCACCCCAGGGTGGAGAGGAGTAAGAAGATGAAGGAAGAGTCTTCCCAAGAGCCTCCAGGGAATGCGCTGTGCTCTGACACTCACTTCCACCCAGAAACAAAACTTGAGCCCTTCAATTTTGCACACTGGAGCATCTCCGTGACACCCGGCACATTGCCAGGTCCTGTGGAGTAGAGAAGAGCACGTGAGCGAATGGAAGCAGGGATTGGGGCAGTTGAATGCAGACAGAAAATGGTCAGAGCTGACTTACCAAAGGCTGACCATCAAGGGAGAGTGGGAGCAGACTTACAAGAGAAGGAAATGTTCCAAAGATGGTCAGGTTCCTGACAGGGGAGGCAGAGGCCACTCAGAAAGCCTGGGAGGCCAGGATGCAGGCTGGCTCTAGGGAGGCCTGCGAGTGAAATTACTGAAAAGCCAGGTGCACAGACAGGCTGAGCCAAAATGGCAGAGCCTTGGAATTCTTAGAAACACGTGAACTTTATCTCATAGACAATGGGAAGACACAGATGCTTTTACTAAGGGAGTAACTCGACTCAACCCCAGACAGGGAGAGGCTCCATCAGCGCTGTCTGTATCTTGCTAAAGAATCATCTGTCACTACGGCTGCCCTCGCAGGGGAACTTCAAAAGACAAGGACTGAAAGCAAGCTCCTTCCTGCCTTCAACATGTCCCAGCAGAATGCCCATTAGCCTTCCAGGGAGCCAAGGTGCTAAAAACCCAGCTTCAGTGAGCTGTGCTTCTCTGACCGCTGTGATGACACAGGACTGTCATCACTGCTCAGGGGCCAGCCCTGCTAACACCGTGCTGCCTGGGACTAAAGAGATGCCAAGCGTCCTCCTTGTCTCAAAACCAACAGAGGTAGGGATGCTTGCTCACAAAAACTGAAGTTGATAGAGCCACAGAAATAGAAACAGCTCTCTGTTTGGGGAACAGTGAAATTTGTCAAAGAGTATGTGTTCAGTACATACATATAAACAACTTGAGCTCGGTCAGGGAAGAAAGAGCTCTGGACATTGGAAGGGAATGCCTGTATTCCCATCGCGGCTCTGCCGCTGACCTGTTGCCCAGCCTGCAGGTGATTTCACTTTTCTAAGCCTTGGTTTCCTCATTCATTACGCAGAAATAAATACCCTCTACTTTGCCCACTTGTCAAGAAGCCTGGAGGGTGGGGTGGAGGAGGGCTTATAGCAACTAGCCTTAGATGTGGGCAGCCAGGGCCTCCCTCCAAGTACAGTCAGACCAGGGGCCTTCTGGACCTGACTCCCCCTCTGCAGACAGGGTCCCAAGTGTCCAGATCTGGGCCAGGGCTCCTGTCCCACCCCCCGCAGCTCTGAAGTCACCGCTCTCCTCTGACACTTTTGCTTACTTCCTCTGCTGCTGCTGAAATATGTTCTTGTGTCATCTGGGTTATGATTTCTGCTATTTTGTTCCTTCCAACTCTGCCTCCCTTGGGCAGAAACCTACTCTGAAACCACCTGGATGGGGTCTTCCTCAGGGTGGCTACAAAGGTCAGACCCTCTCGCTTACCTCATGCCGGCCTCTGCGATGAGGGGGCCTGGATGCCCATCAACATTCAAGTTTGTTTTTATTTCACCTATGGAGGGAATGAGTGTAGGCCATTTTTGTCACCCCTGAAGGCTAGTTAGCGCTCATGTGAACTCTCCCTGTATGTCGTGAGTTGGATCCCTCATTTGTGTGGTTACTTCAGACGCATGAGCATCCTTTTCCTAAAACCTTTGGCAGTCTCCATGTACTCTCCCCCCAACCACCCTGCACCTGCCCCCCGCACCGCAGTGCTACTCGCCTTGCTCCTTCCTGCCCTTTCAAAGACTGACGGCAAATCAGCAGATACACCACCTGCTAGCATAATGCCAAGTGTCAATACAGTCTGGAAACACAGGGAAGGGAGGCAAACCTGCTTCTGTTCCCCAGCAGACCTCTTTCCTGTCATCTCTCCCCTCTGGAAAGCGGAGCCAGCAAGACCCCCAAGGGAGACAGGGTGGAGGTTTAAGTGCCTCTATCACGAAGTTCTCATGTTCTGACAAGCTGGGGATCCAGCGGGAGATGCAATGAATGCTTCGACCCCACTTCCCTGCATTAACCCCCAGGGCCCCATTCCAGCCTCTTCCTTCACAAGGACCCCATTCACACATGGCCATGTTTTGCCTAAAAAAGAGAAGTCTGAATAAGCAAAGAGCCCCACTTTGATCTGCCAGGGAAAGTCCACTTCCAGGCCTCCCATCCCTCAGCCAGGCAGTTGGCAGCCTCCTTCCTCATTTCCTCCAGAGGAGAGGCCAACAAGAATAACGCTCTGGCCCTTTGTTCCCATTTGGAACTTCATCAATGGGTGATTAACTGCTTCTTAAATAAGGGTGATCCTCTACTCACCGAAGATTTGCTGCTAAGTAAATCAGATTCAAAACTAAAAGAAACACATGTATTCATCATCCCACTTCCTTGGGAAGCTCAGAAGTTACAGACTAAGTGATGAGAAACCTATAGAGCTTTAAGAGAAGGATTATAGGGTGATGGGCAAGTATTCTTCAAATGGCACAATTTACCGAGTAAGTTTTTTTCCACCATGTAATTAAAAGCCAGGGAAACAGCAACTCCAACCACTTCATCAGTTACTAGTCTTGGGAAGAACATTACAGCATCCCTAACGCCTTGGCTCTCATGTCCCAGGACAGAGTCAATGGTGACCTTTGTGGTGGAGACCACGTTATATCTTAACCACAACTGCCAACAGAGATGTTTCCTCTCCCTCTCCTGACTTCTGAGCATCCTGATCTATGGTCCAATCATAAATCCCCACACCTGACAGAAGGGTTGCAGAGGTGAGGGATGTTTTGGCCTCCTTAGGCCATACTTTGCATCTCAGCAGTTAATTTCTGCACCCTGACAGGCTGATAACCTCTGCTCCATCCCCACCAAAGCACTCCGAAGGGAAGGCCAGGACAGTCTCACATGTCAAATTCCACTCCAGCCCACTCCCTCTCCCCTCCACCAGAGTCTTGGAACAAGCAGCACACACCAGAGTCTACACTCACTTGTCTAAAAGAATGCCTTTAGCCAAACCGTCATAAAATTCTGACTGGATGTGCAGCTTTCTCACCTGTCTGGTTTAGACTCCAGTCAGACCCTAATTCTAAGAGTGATAACTGTTGTAAAACTCATACAGCATACCTTAGTAACGCATAATAAGCCTTTCTACCTTTGCATTTAATATACACATAACAGTAATACAAGCAAAAGGAATGATATAGAAAACAGTATTTACTGAGCACTAGATGCTAGGGCTTCCCTGGTGGTTCAGACAGTAAAGAATTCACCTGCAATGTGGGAGACCTGTGTTTGATCCCTGGGTTGGGAGGATCCCCTGGAGGAGGACATGGCAACCCATTCCAGTATTTCTACCTAGAGAATCCCCATGGACAGAGGAGCCTGGAGAGCTGCAGTGCAAAGAGTTGCAAAGAGTCAGACACGACTGAGTGACCAAGCACATACATACACAGATGCCAGGCTCAGAATATTTCATATATATTACTTCAATAAATCTTCATAACGATCCTGTGATGTTAGCTGTTTCACTACCTTGTTTGTTTTATTTTTATATCTAATCACCTGGTCTCCTGCTCCTTTTTCCTCCCACCATGCCACACACCACACACTTGGATCAATGTGCTCAAGTGCACAGACACAAATCCACACCATGGGGTCAATGACAATATGGTGCTACTGCTAATGTTACTCACCCCACTTGGAGCATCACCTCTTATGGAACAGGGAGACTGGAGATCTCAGACAAACCTCCTTCTGTTGGAAACATACCCAAAATATTCTGAACAAGAAAGCTGTGCGGTTTCACTTAAAGTCAGACAAACAGCTACTGTTTGGCTAAGCTGTGTTCAGAACATGGGGAGGAAAGAGCTTAGAATAACGAAGCGAGGACCACTTATCGTTTCTGCTCTGCCTTACCCACTCTGTATCTGTATCAAGATGCAAGAGTAAGTATGATACAGGCAGCTGTGTGCATGGGACCTTGATTTCTGCAACCAGTTTTGCTAAATGCCAATTAATTTAAGCTCTCCCAGGTGACCTGATTTCAGGGTTTCCTGAACCCCATTATTTGGAGGTAGCAACCAGAGCCCAGCTGTGGGGAAAACGGCCCACATGAAGGCAGATCTCTGGGAATACCCTGGGAGGAGCCACTCCTGAGTCTTCACGGTCTCGGGGTCACAGAGCTGGAAGGAACCTAAGGCTTGATTAGTCCCCAAGATAAACGCACAGTCACTTGTTAAAACAAGATGCAGATGACTGAATGTTGGAGACCCAATATTATTACTTTGCTGATTAAGGGTTGAAAATAAACTCATCATCAGGTAAAGGTATGGGTTCTCCATTTAATAATTATCCAGAAATTAAGAAACACTAGATGTGTCAGACTCAATCTTTTGGGACATGCTCGACATTCATCCAATTGCTCGCTCCCTAAAATCAAACAAAGACAATAAAAAGAACAGGGGCTTCTGAGTAGATTAGAATTGGTTCCAGGAGGATTTCCCTCCTGGTCCAGTGGTTGAGAATCTGCCTGCCGATGCAGGGGACATGGGTTCCATCCTCAGTCAGGGAAGGCTGCACACACACGGGGCAGCTGGGCTCAGGTGCCACAACTACTGAGCTCATGCGCCCTAGAGCCCACACTCCGCAACAAGAGAAGTCGCTGCTCACTGCAACTAGAGAAAGCCTGTGTGCAACAATGGAGATCCAGAGCAGCCAAAAAAAGAGAAAGAACTGGTTCCAAATCCTGGCTCTGCCATGAGCAGTTAGGCATCATGGGAATGGTGCCTCTCAAAGGGTTATTTTACTTGTTATGAAGCAGAAATAATAATAACTTGCATGAAGAGCTAGAATTCAACGAGCTAGCACATGACAAGATGTTTCCTGAAACACAGTAGGTACTTCATCTTCCTTCACTCCCAGGTTATATGACAATGGAGCACCATAACACCCCAAATCAGAGTTCTTGCAGGACACACGATTCCCACTTCAACACAGCACTAAATCAGTTGCTCAGACTGTTTATAAACTCAATAACCACATCAACCTAGTCGACAACTTACTTTTCACTGAACTACAACATTCTAAAGCTGTTTGTGGAGCACATTCCTCCGGGGACCTAGAGAAGGAAATGATTTGGAAAGTATCTGAAAAATGTGAACAGTTGCATCCATTTTACATGGGGCGAAAATATTCTAGCTGAATAAGAGCAGGCAAAATTGACAAACAAATGAAAATTCCATCAACCAGATACAAATAGAAACTCCATTTGGGCTTAACTTCAAAGTACTGTACACTCTCAAAAATAAAATATAAGCAACCAAAATATATTTATGTCTACAGCTGTGACATTAACATTAGTGGCAGCTTGTTTACACGCCTCAGCCAAGAAATGCTTGTCCATCTGGTCACACAACCGGCATTATACACATATTTTTAAGTTATTCAAATATTTCCTATGGGTTGGTTCATGGAGGCAAATTTGGAATAAGTCAAAGGAAAATACACTGCAAAGAACCTGCTGAATCCACAGAAACCGACATTTTCCTTCCCACCTGCCAGTTAAATGCCTGTTCTGCTTCCTCATTCATTCACCTACCTCTACAAACATTTGCATTGACATTTTGCCAGAGTTATCCTACAAATCCCTAACAGGGAGAAGAGAAGGGAATACAACAATTATAATGAATTTCAAACACTGGTGGTGTCTTCAAAAAAAATTCTGCCCCAGAGAAGTCCTAACATCAAGTCAGATTTTTAAGTGACATCACTACTTTAATATTGTACATTTATGTCACAGGAGGCTGTCCATTTATAGAAGAGATAATGTGACTTGTCTGACCCACTTCCCTGTTAAAACAAAGTTGAGACTGTGTGACAGACCTACTAGTCTGCAGACTGAAGGTACACTTCTGAGGTCATATTTCTAATCTGAAGAAAATCCTGTGAAATGGGATTTGTTGTTGAGTCGCTAAATTGTGTCTGACTCTTAGTGACCTCATGAATTGTAGCCCACCAGGTTCCTCTGTCCATAGGATTTGGCAGGCAAGAACACTGAATGGGTTGCTATTTCCTACTCCAGGGGGTCTTCCTAACCCAGGGATCAGACTCGTGTCTCCTGCATTGGCAGGGAGATTCTTTACTGCTGAGCCCCCCAGGAAGCCCTGTGAAATGGGATTAACCAACTTCTAACAGTTTAATGGGAGAAGGCAATGGCATCCCACTCCAGTACTCTTGCCTGGAGAATCCCATGGATGGAGAAGCCTGGTAGGCTGCAGTCCATGGGGGTCGCTAAGAGACACTACTGAGCGACTTCACTTTCACTTTTCACTTTCCTGCATTGGAGAAGGAAATGGCAACCCACTCCAGTGTTCTTGCCTGGAGAATCCCAGGGGCGGGGGAGCCTGGTGGGCTGACGTCTATGGGGTCACACAGAGTCGGACACGACTGAAGTGACTTAGCAGCAGCAACAGTTTAATATACTACTATCCAGGAGCTTCATAATGTATGCATATTTCTTAAAGTATACACTTACTGTATACAAACAACTCTATACTAATTGCTAAATTCTCCTAGAACAAAATCCAAAGCCTGTCCGCGCACAGCCAGCAGTAGGAAAATCCATCCCCATGACCATGGCACCGGATAAGCTTTTGCTATAGAAAGTGTTATTTCCCCTTGAAGCTCTCACTGGCCACAGACAAGGAAAAGCAAATGTATTCAGAGGGCTCCTGGGAGCTTAACAGAAAACTCCAGAATTTCCCAAGTTCTGGATCCACCAAAGGCATGATCTTTTTATTTCTTGAGTAGTTAATCTGCCTACAGGAAAAAGTATACTTCACATATTACAGATGCAATATCATCATAAGATTCTCAATGATCCAGCCAGAGAGATCATTTTAAAGCACGTGTGCAAATACATCTCCCTTGTTCAGTCCTAAAAGGCCATCCTCCCAATGCCCAGAGGGGTGACAAGCCTCGCTTTCCTACCACTTTCCTCTGCTGTATTCACACCAGCTACACATGCCTCCTTGCTGTTCCTTAAACACCCTGAGAATTCTGCCCTGACTGTAAAATTCTTCCACAGTGTTCTCACAGGGCATCTGCAAGTTTGTGCTTTAACATCACAATCTTACTCTGTTTAAAATTTCAACCTCTTTCCATTGCTAAGTGGCGCTAGTGGCGAAGAACCCACCTGACAAAGCAGGAGACATAAGAGACGCAGGTTGGATCCCTGTTGGGAAGATCCCCTGGAGGAGGGCATGGCAACCCACTCCAATACTGTGGCCTGGAGAATCCCCATGGACAGAGGAGCCTGGTGGGCTACAGTCCATGGGGTCACAAAGAGTTGAAGATGACTGAAGCAACTCAGCATGCACACCCACTGCCTTTCACCCTGCTTTACTTTTTTTTCATGACATATACTGTAGTAAGTAAAAAACACAGTGATAATTCATTATCATGTCAGTTATTTAGTGCAGTTTTTTTTTTCGTTTTCCCCTGTTGGAATGCTTAAATTCCAAGAGAGTGGGGGTCCTTCCCCCTTTTGTTCAGTAGTGTGCATCTCACACGCCTGCAACACTTCCTGATGCCTAGTAGGGCCCATCACATATGTGTTGAATGAATAACTGAATTGCCAGAGACCGAAGTGCTTTATCACAGAACAACTCCCTGGGGCTCTGCTAAGTCAGAGGTTCCTTAGGTCAATGGGACCCCTGGGAAGGACCCCAGGCAGATGCTGGACAAAAACTCAAGAAGAGTAACAGAAATATGGAGAGATATTGGACAAGATATATACTCCCCCCAAAACTATGCATCTCACCACTGCAGGGTTCAACACTTTCCAAGACACCCTGCTGGATGGCCTCTTCAATGTGAGATTCAAGGCTCTTCCATCTAGCACCCAGCCTTGGTATCTCATTCCCTGCATCACTCATCACGTGTGCGGTGAGCCGCGCACCACCCTGCGTCCTGCATGTACTCCTCTACATGTCAGCAGAAAAGTGCTGCTTGCCACCAAGTCTGGGCCCGCCCCAGCCCCACGAACATGCACAGACTGTCTGCAACCCTCAGGTTCAGCCCTGCCCACTGTCTGAGTCAGCCAAGACCAAACCTGGCAATGAACCAGGAGTCCCACCCATCTCCACATAGCCTTGATCACTTTTCTGACCTAAATCCATTGTGCACCATAATCAAAACGGCACATAAGAACGATTCACAGTGTATCACACATAGCATCAGCCATCCCCAAACCACAAGCCATCCCAACCCTGAGCTACCGACCCACACAGCAGTTTATTTAAGACCTTTGTAACCTTCTTCCGTGTTTATAATCTCTTTTAAATGTTTTATGTCCTTTGACTAATAATAGAGGTGAGGGTTAAAAGCGCAGACTGTAGTTAAACCAAGTCTTCTCTGCCAATGACTAGCTGTGCCAATTACAAGGTTTAAGTTAAGAGTGAAGACAAATGGATTGAAGAAGGTACAGCTCATGAACAATGAATACAGAAACACCCCCAAGCAAATACTCAAGACATTACTCCCATAAATAAAATGGAATATATATCTACACAATGGAGTATTATTTGGCTATAAAGAGGAATGAAGTTTTGATACATGCTACAAAATGGATGAATCTTGAAAACCTGCTAAATCAAAGAATCCAGAAACAAAAGGCCACATATTATATGATTCTACTTATAGGTGATGTCTAGAATAGGCAAACCTATATTCAGAAAGTAGATTAGTGGTTGCCAAGGGTTGCTGTGGAAGAAGGGGAAGGAAAATGACTGCCCCTGGCTATGGACTTTCTTTTTGAGGTGATGAAAATGCTCTAGAATTAGACAGTGGTGATCATTGCACAACTCTCTAAGCAGACTAAAACCACTAAATTGCATACTTAAAAAGGGAGGTATCATCCCGCCCCTCCCTCCCCTATGAGCCTCCAGAACTATGCCCAAGTCTTATTATGGTATCCCTCAAAGTCCCCTATAAAAAGCAAGACAAACTAAACACCAAATAAACTAAGTAACCAATGACAAACATGGAGCCAAAATTTTCTAGGAAAACTCAACAAAGACTAGAACAACTAAGCAGCTGCAAGGAATGATTGGCCAACTTGGGCCAAGTTTGGTCCCCCAGGCAGCTGGAGCAACGCCAGCATACACTCACTCACTGTGGCTGAGGGTCAAACGGAGGTTCTGCCAACAGGGGAAATGATCAAACAGCAGAACTGGGCCACATCAGTTCAGGATAAAAAAAAAAGGGGGTCTATCACATTCTTTCAGTTGGGTTCATAATCAGAGTCCTCAATCAGTATGCCCAGCATCAATTTCCAACACGCAGACCTATTTATACCGCCTCCTTTTAATCGATGTAATGGCTACAAAAATAAATGAACTGGAAAGGAGAGTTGTAAGGAGAGAGAATGCCATAGGAAACAAACAGGCACATATTTCAAAGTAACTGTTTCTTTCCTGGAACTGGCAGGCAGAAAAGAATTCTTGAATATATTCTAGCACTCAGCTGAACCATCCTTGCCACCAGCTCCACATATTAATACATGTTCTAGAGATCATTTTCCCTGCAGAAATTTTTTAAGGAGGGGAAACTCAGAGGAAGGGAAAATGAACTATAGTCTCAAATATGAAAAGGAAATTAGTGTTTTCATTTTATGATGAAGAAAAAAAAAATGTTCGTTCTTATAGCTCCCAGAATCCAAAAGCTCTTCATATAGGTCACTTAAAACAATTAGAACAAAGATAATGTGTTAGTATGGCTGACATAATTGGAAGCTGGATAAAGAAACAGGTGAAGCCCAGTCACAGTGAATCCTTAGAATGTGCCTTAGAACTTTCAGAATTAACTCCCCACCTCAGACTCTCAGGACAGTCTTTCCAGGTCACTTTAATCAAGATACCCATTTTCTCTGTCTGCAGCAATCTTAGCCCACTTCCAAATTACTCTGGGTTTGCCTGTTTCTATTTTCAAGAGCACTCAGAAATCCAGATTCTTAAAAGTGCTTTTAAACCACCTCATCATCTCTGATTTCTTCCAGCTCTTTTTTCCCATTATCACCCTGAATCCTGCCCTCCCCGCCTTCCCCACTCTCTTCCATTTAATGGATAGAAAATGGAGCTTTGGAGAAGTTGTAAAGCAAGACAAAGATGTCAGAGATTACACTCAGAATAAAGGAAATGAGGAGAGCCTCTGATTGCCCCTGGAGGGGCTGCCCCCAGGAGGGGCTGCCAGATGGTCTTATCAGAGGGCAGGTTCGAGAGGGTCAGACAGAGGATATCTTTCTTTAGCACAGCCCTGGAGTCTCCTCACTTGGCTTTAACACTCAGCTCCCATACCTCCCCAGTGGCTCAGTAGTAAAGAATCCACCTGCAATGCAGGAGACATGGGTTCGATCCCTGAGTGGGAAAGATTCCCTTGAGGAAGGCATGGCAACCCACTCCAGTAGTCTTGCTGAGAAAATCCCATGGATGGAGAAGCCCGGGGGCCCCAGTCCATAGGGTCTCAAAGAGTCTGAAAGGACAGGGCACCCATACTGTTTAACTGTGTGAGCTAGAGCAGATCTCTTGAGCTCTCTACATCTCAGTTACATCACGGGTTCAACGAGAATCTCAATGCCTATCTCACAGGAGAAATAAGGAAACATGGTGGAATCCAGACTCTAAGCACCATGAAGGAAGAGACTCAGTTTACCTTTTTCACAGCTCTACCCCTGCCCCAGCATTGCACTTGGCACAAAGTCTAGATCATGGTTTCCTAGATTTTTCTCTAGTCCACTAATAACTTGCTCCCTATTTTGAATCTAAATGGGGGAACTGATTAAAGAAGAAAAAATAATGATGGCATCATCATCATTATTACCACCACCCTAACACACAAGGAAAAAACATTAAATAAATATAAACTAAAAAATAATATCCTACAGCAGGCAGACAGGAAAAAGAAGTATTTGCATTTCATTACAGCTACCATGACTGCACACTCTTCACAATAGAAGAGATAAAAAGGAAGAAAAGGGAAAGGCAAAAAGAAATATGAATAAATAAAGAAATCTAACTGATATCCTAAATATGTAATCAAAAAGAACAGGCCTTGGAATATATTATAAATTGAAAGATCTGCTCAGAGAGAAGCAATTGAAAGCCCAAATTGAACAGTCTCAGCAATTTGTGGGAGAAGAAATATTCTGAAATGGCATAACGTAGGAGCAAAGAACAAAGCATTTTTATCTGGCTCGCAAACAATGAAATGAACCTGCCAATTCCATGTGGAAGATGGGCTTTAAAGAACTGCAGCCGAGCCAAGGGAGCATTCAAAGTGAGTTGGAATTCATTAGATGCCAGAGGAGAAGCAGCTACAGATTTCTTAACAGGCGTCTCCAGCTCAGGCCAGAAGGAGCCCGAGGCAGCCCAGAACTGGCTGAAGACTCAAAGGAAAACTACTCTTTGATTAACCCATCTAGCCTGCACATCTTGCCCAGCTTCTGGGCTCCTTTCCTCCCATAGGCATTGCTAGTCCAAATGGTGATAATCTCTGAGAAAACACAGAAAGGAGGCTAAGGAGGAAAAAGTCCTGGCTGCAGTTAGGAGGGCGTGAGATCAGTTCTCACTCTGCACCTCATGCAGTGAGGACGGAAATTCCTCCCTCTGAGACAGTTTCCTCACCAATGACATGGAAAAAGGTGGGAATGGATCACATCAGGATGTCAGTTCCTAAGTCAATGGGCAAAAATCAAATCTGCTCAAAAGAGCCCTGCGTGTATGCAGACAAACCTATAATCCAAAGAGATACGTGCACCCCATGTTCATAGCAGCGCTATTCACAATAGCCACAGGCTAAATGTCCATCAACAGATGAATGGGTAAAGATGCGGTACATATATATATAGCGGACTACTACTCAGCTGTGGAAGAGAGAGACAGAGAGAGAATGGAACGCCATTTCCAGCAACATGAATGCAACCAGAGATGATCACAGTAACTTACGTCAGAAAGAGAAAGACAAATACCATATGATATCACTATGTGTGGAATCTAAAATGTGACACTAATGAGCCTCCCTATGAAAAAGGAACAGAGTCACAGACATAGAGAAGAGACTGGTGGCTACCAGGGGGCGGGGGCTGGAGGAGAGAGAGAGTGGGAGGCTGGGGTTTACAGATGTCACTTTTATATCTAGAATGGATAAACAATAAAGTCCTACTGTATAGCACAGAGGACTATATTCAATATCCTATGATAAGTCAAAGTTGCTCAGTCATGTCCAACTCTGTGACCCCATGGACTATACAGTCCATAGAATTCTTCAGGCCAGGATACTGGGATGGGTAGCCTTTCCCTTCTCCAGGGGATCTTCCAAATTCAGGGACTGAACCCAGGTCTCCTGCATTGCAGGCAGATTCTTTACCAGTTGGAGTGGGTAGCCTATCCCTTCTCCAGCAGATCTTCCTGACCCAGGAATCAAACTGGGCTCTTCTGCTTTGCAGGCGGACTCTTTTATCAACCGAGCTATCAGGGCTTATCAAAGAAAAGAATATTTTAAAAAGAATGTGTGTGAATATGTGTATATATATAGATATATGTATAACTGAATCATTTTGCTGTACAGCAGAAATTAACACAACATTGTAAACCAACTATACTTCAAGTAAAAAAAAATTAAAACTGAGAAAAAGCAGCTTTGGATATTCCTACACTCACCTGAACAGTGGGGTCCACATGTTTTAATGCATATAGCATGATACACATGGGATCTGAGACCAAAGGCTAGAGCAGACTTGTGTCTCCATCAGCCATCTCCTGCCCCTAAGGACACTATTTCCTGGTAGGACTCCAAACTCCAAGTTACCAGCACCATTTAAATTGCTCACTCTTTTCCTTTTTCCCAAGTCATATTATTACACTTCTATAATTTAAAGGGCACAAAATATAATGTAAGTCCTACCTCAATCGTTGTTTTGTTTAGTTGCTAAGTCGTGTCTGACTCTTGCAACCCCATGGACTGCAGCCCCCCAGGCTTCTCTGTTTATGGGATTTTCCAGGCAAGAATACTAGACTGGATTTCCATTTGCTTCTCCAGGGGATCTTCCAGACCCCGGGATCGAACCTGCATCTCCTGCATTGGCAGGGGGACTCTTTTACTCCTGAGCCATCTGGGAAGCCCCACCTCAATCACAGGGATATCTAAAAATCAAGAGGGTAAAGTAGATGTGAAAGCACTGCAAAAACAACCAAGTGCTTTACAATTACATTATTCATCTGCTATATTGCGAACTTCTAGAGGATTCATGAAAAAGTATTTCCAAGATCTAACACAGAGTCTTAACAGACTTTCCAGGAACTCAATAAATAATGGAGATCAATGGATGAGGCTATGAATCAGCTAACCCTCAATTTACCATCATCTCCTTCAGGGCTTCCCTGATAGCTCAGTTGGGAAAGAATCCGCCTGCAATGAAGGAGACCCTGGTTCGATTCCTGGGTCAGGAAGATCCGCTGGAGAACGGATAGGCTACCCACTCCAGTATCCTTGGGCTTCCCTTGTGGCTTGGCTGGTGAAGAATCTGCCCACAATGCGGAAGACCTGGGTTCGATCCCTGGGTTGGGAAGATCCCCTGGAGAAGGGAAAGGCTACCCACTCCAGTAAAGAGCTGGACATGACTGAGTGACTTTCACTCACCTGCAGGTTCTACAGGGCACAAGATGGGTCCCTGGACCTGTCTGTAAGTATTCACAATCTAGTTGGAGAAGACACGCTTCCAGGATACACAGTGCCAAAGATGATACGCCTGCTGGTGCTCTTACAGAACACAGACCACAGTACAGGCAGGGGAGCAATCTGTGAGCTGGACTCTGCAGCAGAGCACTCTGTACAGGAGGACACTTGACCCAGGATTTCACAACACAAAACAGAGGGACTTTGGAGCCAGGAGAGCTTAAAGAGTCAATTATTCAACCCCCTTATTTTAAGGGTGAGTAAACGAAGTCTTTGGAAGGGGCTGTTGGGTAGTGGGCTCACACGGCAGCACCACCACCAAAGGCCATGGACCCAGAGGGGTCCCTGATTCCCTGCTGAACAACAATGCACAATAGAGAATAGGTCTTGCCTCACCTCGCTGGGCACAGCAGTAAAACAAGCCTGTTCCCAATCTTCACTCCAAAGTCACTTATTAAGCAACATGAGACAAGATGCTAGACAGAGTGGTGAGTGTGTGCATACACAGACATGTGCATACACATGCTCTCTCGTGTATCTTTGTTTCTCCCTCCTCCCCCCACTGCCACAATGGTTCTTGCTGCAATGGAGCAAAGAGGGTGCCTGAAGAAGGTCAGAGAAGAAGGCAGTGTTTCCAACTTCAGATCCCTACTCAAGTATCACCCCCAGAGAGGCCTCCCTCCTGGACCATTCGATTAAACAATAACCCCTTCCCTGCTCCATCTGACACCCTATCAGATCAGATCAGATCAGTCGCTCAATCGTGTCTGACTCTTTGCGACCCCATGAATCGCAGCACGCCAGGCCTCCCTGTCCATCACCAACTCCTGGAGTTCACTCAGACTCACATCCATCGAGTCAGTGATGCCATCCAGCCATCTCATCCTCTGTCGTCCCCTTCTCCTCTTGCCCCCAATCCCTCCCAGCATCAGAGTCTTTTCCAATGAGTCAACTCTTCACATGAGGTGGCCAAAGTACTGGAGTTTCAGCTTTAGCATCATTCCTTCCACTGACACCCTATGCATACACTTTTTCTCTTTCTCCCGAGTAGGACGAAGGACCACGGGCAGTGATCTTTGTCTGTTTTCTTCAGTGTTTCATTCACAGCACCAATCGCATGGTACATACTCCAAGAAATGTTTATTGAAAACAATGAATTAAAACAGAAGTCAGAGGCTTCATAAAGAAAATATCATTTGACCTCATCCTGAAATGATGGATGGTACTCAGGAAAAAAAAAATGATGCTGATGTGAGTAGGGGCTAGAGTAGACACCATGGGTGCAGGAAGCAGAATCCTACCAGTTCCTTGTCCTAAATGAAAGATAAATAAAGGAAACTAAAGCAGATAATGTGAGAATAAATCCAAAATGTCTAGGAAAGTGTTAACACATAATTCTGTATAAATAGAGCTGGAAGGCTACCACCAAACTTCAGGAGGCCACTTTGGTAGCCCCAAAGTCACACATGACATGACATTAGTTGCTCAGTCATGTCCGACTCTTTGTGACCCCATGGACTGTAGCCCACCAGTCTCCTCTGCCCATGGGATTTTTCAGGCAAGAACACTGGAGTGGGTTGCCATTTCCTTCTCCAGGGAATTGTCCCAACCCAGGGATCAAACCTGGGTCTCCTGCATTGCAGGCAGATTCCTTACCATCTGAGTTACCAGGGAAGCCACACAGGCGTTGTTAGAAAGCAATTCAGCTGGGGAGAGGGGGAGGGCAGCAGGGGAGAATGATGCCTGAAGCCAGTGAACGCAGCACAGGCCTTCAAGCTGTTGTTCAGAAGGCCACATGCTTCCCTGAGCCCAAACCCCGCCTGGCTCTTCACTCTGCCTTGGCCAGCCCAGAAAGGCCCGCCAGGGGCTCTCCTGAGTGCTTTCCACCCACATTCAGACCCTTGCCACAGACTCCAGGCAGAAACTCAGGGTGATATTGAGGGCTTTTTTTTTTTTCTTTTTTGGCTTCTTTTTCCCTAGTTATTTATTTTTTAACGTTGTGAAGACTGATTTGGAAAACAAGTACACTTGAATGGGAGAAAAGTCATTAGCATGCATATAAAATAAAGGCAGTAGAATATTGATTGTGGCAATTTAGGAAAGCTGGCACAATGCACCTCTCCAATTCACAGGAAGCTGAGAGAAAATACAATCCACATTGCATATTAAATGGAGAGAACATGGCTTCAGGGTGCAGGCTGCTGCTCAGTGGGCTGTTGTCCTGCTCTGTCTGTCTGTCCTCCCAGGGCCAGTGCTGCCAGCACCACCCAGGACACACAGGCGACGCAACCAAGGTTCGCAGCAATGTCTTCACTTACACCCCTGATTCAGAGGGTGGCCATTTCCACAAAAGAGCTAGCCCCATCTGGAATAAATCCACAGACACGACAGAGAGGGTACAATCAATGTTCTGGTGAGGAAGGTTTTAAACACCAATTTTATTTCTCTGTCTTTATTCTGCACACAGAAGCAGATTGGTAAATAAATAATGGAAGCTGATGAGTTCTGAAGTGCTGGGGTAGTTTAGAGGAACGTTCCTTAAATTAAAAACTGAAAGGCTATAAATTTTGTTCCTGCTTTGGGGGCAGCACACACTAAGTGACCTTGGGCAAATCATCCGACTTCCGTGGGCCTCAGCATCCCTTCCTGGCCGCATCCAAGTATGAATTAAATGGATACTACTAGCTCACTGAATTGTAACAACCATTCCAGGATTCTTGCCTGGAAAATCCCATGGACGAAGGAGCCTGGTGGCTATATACAGTCGAAAGGATCACAAAGAGTCAGGCACAACTGAGTGACTACACTTTCACTTTTTTTCTGAGTTGATACTGCTATTAACCCCACTTAACAAAATAATTTTGCCAAATTCACAAGATGAAAAAGGAGGCCTCATCAGACATTTGGTTCTGTCCAAAACATCCATAAGCCATCAGGTCCACGCCAAAAGATCCTTGAAAGCTGGTCCTATGTGAAACGTCCACAAGCACCTGAGCTCCACGCCAAATGGTTTCGGACAGGATCAAATATCAGAACACTTTGGGTGTTGCGCAACTGTCTCCATCTAGGGACATTTTGGATAGTACCAAATATGACCAAATATCCAAAAACCTTTCGGCATGGACCAAATGTCTTATGAACACTTTGGATAGATCAAATGTCTACTAACTGAACTAAGAGTGTGAAATCTGTCTCATTTCCAGTCTCACATTCTTATCCAAACTCTAAACTCAGGTTATTACCTCCAAGCCCTTTCTGGTTCTGACCATCTAAGCCCTCATTTATTTATCTGTGTAAATTTGTTCAAACAGAAAGCATTGGGGCCACCAGAGTTGACTTACCTCCAAACAGCATGCAAGTATGGTAGGAACCCTCCCACCTAATGGTACAAAATGTGCTCTCCACCTCAGCAGCAAATCCGAGAAGCAGTAGAAAACCCTTAAAGCCCCAAATCATATCTGGGTCCTGTTCTGATCAGCTGTCTGGGGACACATAAGCAGTAGCATGACCTCTAACAAAAGACCCTTTTCTAGTGACAGCCCCTCCTTCTACCCTCCCCCATCACAGTCCATCATCAGCCAATGTACAATCACAGCTCTGTGATTCAGCTGTTTCCACAGGCTGGGGCCACAGGCCAAGTGCAACAGAGAAGAGTATAATCACACCAGGGCCAGACCCTGCTCTAGGGGCCAAAATACTAAATGATAAGAACAGAGTTTAGCAGCACCATATGCAACCAAGAATAAATTAAAGGTTTCAAGGGTGTGTGTTGTCCACTAAAATGTGTGAAGTTGCATCCCTAGAAGTGGATTCCCTGGAAGTAGACGTGTCTGCTTTGATTTGTGACTCTACGACCCCTGGAAGTCTCATTTCATTTCGCCCAATGCACCGCACACAGGAAGTTCCAGTAGTGTGGAGGAAGTCTGGTAATGGAAACAAACCTGGAGAAGACTTGAAGCAACTGGGAGGGGGTCGTGGAGGCCGGGAAAACCATCTGCAGTGCCTGAAAGCTCTCCCTCCTCCCCGCAGAGGAGGAAGCATATTATTCCATATACACCCTGATTGTTGAATAATAAAGATGGCAGGAAGTACAGTGGGGCCCAATTAAAGAAAAAGTTCCCCAAAAGCTGCCTCCCAAAGACAGAAAATATGCCTGTGAGCAAGGAACTCCCCAGTGCTAGAGGCACTGAAGCAGGGACTAAAAAACCATCCGAAGGAGAGGCTGAGGAGTTAAGGAGTCAACCTTCCATGAATAAGCTGAGGGGCAAATAAGTCCCTGCGCCACAATTACTGAAGCCTGCGTGCCCTTGGCCCCCTGCTCCACAAGGAGAGAAGCCACTGCAATGAGAAGTCCATGAACCACAATGAGGAGTAGGCCCTGCTCATCACAACTAGAGAAAAAAGCCTGCACAAAGTAATGAAGACCAAGCCCAGCCAAAGAAAAAAAAATTCCATGATTAAAGGGATCAAAATGTAATTTGCATTGAACGGTGTCTTGCAAAAAAAAAAAAAAAAAATCAAGTCCTAACTCCCCAACTCCCTTACCTGTCTGTGAATGTGCCCTTATTTGGACTAGGTTAGGCTCATTGTGAGGCAGGATATAGACGGGCTCCAGCCTAGGCATTTACAACAGGCCTCATGTTCACATTTCTTAGGGCAAAAAAAAATGGGTTTCAGGCTGACACTTGACAACTAGCCTCCTGTTTGCATTTCCTGAGATAACAGATAAACAGACCACCTGACCTGCCTCTTGAGAAACCTATATGCAGGCCAGTAAGCAACAGTTAGAACTGGACATGGAACAACAGACTGGTTCCAAATAGGAAAAGGAGTACGTCAAGGCTGCATATTGTCACCCTGCTTATTTAATTTATATGCAGAGTACATCATGAGAAATGCTGGGCTGGAAGAAGCACAAGCTCGAACCAAGATTGCTGGGAGAAATATCAATAACCTCAGATATGCAGATAATACCACCCTTATGGTAGAAAGTAAAGAGGAACTAAAAAGCCTCTTGATGAAAGAGGAGAGTGAAAAAGTTGGCTTAAAGCTCAACATTCAGAAAACAAAGATCATGGCATCTGGTCCCACCACTTCATGGCAAATAGATGGGGAAACAGTGGAAATACTGTCAGACTTTATTTTTTTGGCTCCAAAATCACTGCAGATGGTGACTGCAGCCATGAAAGTAAAAGACGCTTACTCCTTGAAAGGAAAGTTATGACCAACCTAGATAGCATATTCAAAAGCAAAGACATTACTTTGCCAACAAAGGTCCGTCTAGTCAAGGCTATGGTTTTTCCTGTGGTCATGTATGGATGTGAGAGTTGGACTGTGAAGAAAGCTGAGTGCCAAAGAATTGATGCTTTTGAATTGTGGTATTGGAGAAGACTCTTGAGAGTCCCTTGGACTGCAAGGAGATCCAACCAGTCCATTCTAAAGGAGACCAGTCCTGGGTGTTCATTGGAAGGACTGATGCTAAAGCTGAAACTCCAATACTTTGGCCACCTCATGCGAAGAGTTGACTCACTGGAAAAGACTCTGATGCTGGGAGGAATTGGGGGCAGGAGGAGAAGGGGACGACAGAGGATGAGATGGCTGGATGGCATCACCGACTTGATAGACATGAGTTTGAGTGAACTCTGGGAGTTGGTGATGGATAGGGAGGCCTGGTGTGCTGCGATTCATGGGGTTGTAAAGAGTCGGACACAACTGAGAGACTGAACTGAACTGAACTGAGATAAGAGATAGGTGGGTTCCAGGTTAGATATTTACAGCCAGCCTCCTGTTTGCACTTCAAAATAGAAATAACAACAGAAACAAGATAAATAGCCAGGCTTTGTCTCCTGAGTACACTTTAAGATAATAGTCTGGGCAGAAACAGAGAGGGGATAAACCCTGTTTGAGTAAAAGATCAAGAGGTCATATATTTCCCTTCCTTGGGGCAAGGGAGCAGAAAGACTCCTTGAGGTCAAAAGGAGGGGGGCAACATCCCATAATATGAAATGCCAAGGCCCCTCTTAGGCCTCTGGGCTGGAATCCATCTCAGAAAAAGGTGCATACTCAAATTGGGGAGAGTCCTAGGGTAGGTCAGGTGTGGAAAAAGAAGCCAGATAATTCAAATGGGGCTTCCCAGGTGGTGCTAGTGGTAAAGAACTTGCCTGCCAATGCAGGGCACATAAGAGACTCAGGTTCGATCCCCGGGTCTGGAAGATCCCTGGAGGGTGGCATGGCAACCCACTCCAGTATTCTTGCCTAGAGAATCCCATGGATAGAAGAGCCTGGTGGGTTATAGTCCATAGGGTCACAAAGAGTCAGACACAACTAAAGCAACTTGGCACGCACTCACACATTCATGGATATACAACATTTTACGGCTTCCAAGGTGGCTCAGACAATAAATAATCTGCCTGCAATGTAGGAAACTCAAGTTCCAATCCTGGGTCAGGAAGCTCCCATGGAGAAGGGAATGGTTACCCACTCTAGTATTCCTGATGGAGAATTCCATGGACAGAGGAGCCTGGCAGGCTATAAGCCATGGGTCTGTAAAGAGTCAGACATGGTTGAGCGACTAATACAACACAAACAAATACATGGGAAAACTGCCCTATATAAATGATTTAACCACTCTTTACTACGCTAGTCCTCATTAGGAAGGACGCCCACACCCTTTCTCTTAGGGTGTGCATCTCTACCTTGCTTCTGTCTTTAAACTGTCTCTCCCACTTGTGCTGTGTCTCTAATAATAAACTTTGTATCTCTTTTTATAGTTTTTGCCTCCTTGAGAAATGCATTTTTCAATGAGAACTAAAAAACAGGGAAAATTTGCTTCTAGTCTTTAGCCCTTGCTGGCCTGGTGGTGAGGATTCCTGGTTTCCATCCAGGCCACACAGGTTCAGTTCCTGGGCAGGGAACTAAGATCTTGCTTCACGCCACTGCTCACTGCTACCTCTCTGAGATCAACTGCAGATGAAATCAAGTGAAGATGAGGTCCTACTGCATTAGAATGGGCCATAAAGCCAAGTACCCATGTCCTTTAAAGACGGTGGAAAGCTGGACACCTAGATACAGACACAAAGAGAGAAGAGAGCCATATTAACATGGAAGCAGACACTGAAGTCATACAGCTATGTGACAAAGGGCACCAAGGACGGCCAGCAGCCACCAGAAGCTAGGAAGAGGCTAGGACAAGATATTTCCGTAGGGCCTTCAGGGGAAGCACGGCCTTGCCAACTCAGTAATATCAGAATTCTAGCCCCCAGAGCTGTGAGGGAACACATCTGTGTGAAGCCACCCGATTTGCAACCATCTGTTACTGCCGTGCTAGGGAACTGATAAACCGAACAATCCCCGACCTGGGGACATTCTATCCATGTCTTAGGAACTTAGAGTTGTCTTCCAAGTGAAAGTTTTGATGGCATAATAGTACTTTTTGAATCAAACTGAATGGCAAGAAACTGGCTTAGCTTCCCCCCCTCCCCCCAACTCATTCACGGAGTGCTTAATACATGACAAAAATTCTGCTAAATCCTGAGGACACGAGGATGAAGGAGACACGATTCCCACCCTCGGAGAGGTCGCTATCCACCTTCTATCATAACCTGACAGATGCCTTTACATCAGTGACGGCTGCTAACAAGACATGTACAATATGGAGGTAAGGAAAGGAGGAGAATGGTCATCCATGGCTGTGGGTGGCAGGGAAGACGTTTTTTTTTTTGCAAAGGTTACATCTGCACTAGATCTTTAAAAAGTAGGTGTTTTCCAGGTAAACCAGATAAGGAAGCTTTCTAGACATGACAGCCCCATACACAGGCCTTGGAATAACTCCTTCAGATATGGGTAGATTAGGGCATGTGCGTGTGTGTTAGTCACTTAGTCGTGTCCGACTCTTTGTGACCCCCATGAACTGTAGCTGCTAGGCTCCTGTCTATGGAATTATCCAGGCAAGAATACTGGAGTACGTTGCCACTCCCTTCTCCAAGGGATCATCCCAAACTAGGGGTTGAAGCCAGGTCTCCTGTATTGCAGGCAGATTCTTTACTGGCTGAGCAACCTAAGAAGGGATAAAAAAAAAATTCAAGAGTGATAAAGAAGCATCTTAATCTGTATAGGAAATAGTCCAGGAAACCTCACAAGTGCTTGGACAACCGTGACTCCAATTTTTGACAGTCCTATTCCATTACTCCCCCCATACCCAGAGCACTACATCATTTTCATGTTTCACTTTAGAGTAACTGGAATGCCGGATTCCTTCCACCTCCCCGGTTATAGACCATCTTTCAGTTCTTTAGGGGATATCAACATTTAAAATACTCACGGGTGAAAAGACAGACAGAAGATGCATCAGATGGTTTCCCCCATCCCAACAGATTTTTAATCCATTCACTTTTCCCTACTCTGGCATACGGAGACGGGCGAGACAGAGACGAAACGAAACGAACAGCGGCTCCCCGACAGTGGAAGAGCGTAAGAGGGTGCCAGCGTGTCACCCCGACAGCTGCGAGCATTCTCAGAGCCAATTACATATAACCTCTGGGACAGAGAGCGCTCCTCCTTCCACAACATTCTCTTTTATTCTGATAAAATCATGGAAGCCCAGAAGCATCTATGAGGTTAGGAGGTGGCCCAGGGGTTAGGTGAACTGCAAGTTAAAGCTGCCCCAAGGTTAGACCTCAGTCTCCTGACCCCAGCCAGGGTGCTCCTGTCTTCATAGCTTTGTGTATCTGTCTCCTGAAGCATGTAAAAGGATGCGGACGATGGTAAAATGGTTCTGTGGAAGTGAATGGAAACCACTCAACTTACAGGAAGAGTCGATTGGAAGGGCAAAAAGACCAAGTTCTGCTTTCCTTCGTCCCGTAAGTATGTGAGAGAGATTTCATACATGCTATCAAAATAACCACATCTCCACATTCTGAATGCAAGCATCTTAAGAAATGAGTTGAGGGTCAAATAGCAATGAAGATGTGGGATGTATGTAGCTTCAGTGCAGCTCAAGGAGCAGATCTTGTCCAGCAAACCCTCCAACTCCTCCCTGACCTCTCACCATTCTTCTATGTTCAATATATGATTTCTGTGTCCACTATATAACAATATCTGCCTCCTTTAAAAAGCAAGGAAGTTGCTGATGCCAGTGGTAATGATGGAATCAACTCATCAGAAACTGAGAACACAGTCATTGACCCTTGTGCCCATGGACTAGTCCTTAAATATCGTTATATTAAACTATTGTTCATCTTCAGGGCTCAGAACTTCTCCCACATGCTCAAGTTAAGAAAACCAACTGCTAATTTTAAATAGAGAGTAAAGCTGCAACATACAAGTATAAGCCAGAATCACATTTTTCCTGAAAGAACTAAAAATACTACTGGCATTGTCCCTCTCTGAGGATTAAAAAACAAAAAGAACATCAATTAGATCGCATCTTCTGGTTATAAGATGTCTCTCTGATTAAAAAGGGAATTGATGCAAGGAAACGAATGAAGTTTACATTTAATTAATCTCCTCATCTCATCCTACCCGAGTCCAGTATGTGTATTTCAGGGATTTTTGCCTGATCTATAACATTAAAGACACAGTGCGTCTCAGCACACATGCAAAAAGCACACACACACACACACACACACGCTCATGATTCTGAATTGCAATTCTTTTCCAGATGCCCCAGGTTGTCAATGAATTCTAAACTTAATTATCTTGCATTTCCATGAAGGCAGCACCTGCTTTTGAGGCACTTGGGTGATCACATGAAATATAAAGATATAAAAAACAATCTGTCCTCATAACAGGTATAAGATGACTCAGGAGAGAAGAAAGTTCTTGTCTTGAGAGGAGTCCACTGGTTTCCTGGGAAATCACTGAAACACTAAGCATGCTTTCTGTCTCTCTTCTCTGGCCCCACATGCCTAGAAATAGGTATCTCACCCTGTGTGCAGAAAGGCTGTCAATTTTCCCTCCTCCCAGAAGAGAAGGGGGGAGGTAGGAGGGACTGGAGAAAGTCTTTCCCTTCCCTCTCATCTCCTCTCCCGAGCACATGCACACCAGAGGACATGAAGCCAGGGGTTAAAAGGAGATAATAAGCCCAGAAAGTACTGAAAATTAGGTTATGAAATGACTGACTTTAAAATAGGAATATGTCAGTGGCTCACTAATTAGTGGGAGGAACACTGGGATAGGGGCTTCCCTGATGGCTCAGTGGTAAAGGATCCACCTGCTAATGCAGGAGATGCAGTTTTGATCCCTGGGTTGGAAACATCCCCTGGAGAAGGAAATGGCAACCCACTCCAGTATTCTTGCCTGGGAAGTCCCATGGACAGAGGAGCCTGGCAGGCTACAGTCTATGGGGTTGCAAAAAGAGTCGATCATGACTTAGCAGCTAAACAGAACACTGGGGTAAAGAGAGGAAAAGGCAGTTCGGATAACCCAAGCTGTGGAACGCTCAGTCCTTTCCATGCAACCCTTCTGGGGAAGAAAAATGCAACAAGCAGAGGAATCTTTGGCAGCACAATTCAAATGGGCTTATGGGCTCACGCTCCTGCTCTTGGCTGAGGACAGAGTCCCAGCAGTGCCACGTGGCCTAAGGCTGGTGCACAGTGGTCTCCAAGCCTGATGAGCAGTACTTTGTCAGCATCTTATTTGCAGAGAGGAAACCCCTTGTCCTGGCTTCCCTTACTCTGGGCCTCCTGGCTCATGGATACAGAACACAAGAAGAGGCTGCAAAAGGTTGTGAGGGCAGGCATTCTGGCTGGAGAGCGCGTGGACTTAAGCCTGGTTGTTTCCATGCTATTTCTGAAAGGAGGGCTCTTGAGAAATGAGGTCGCTTCTTTAGGGGCCTCAGGTGTTTTATCTGTGAATGGAAGAGACCCCTCTCCTCTGGAATCTGAGTGGACTCTGTGACCACCTGATCAACCCATGGGAAGATGCTTTGTGGGTTTTCAGGCCCAGGCCTGAGGAAGCTGGCAGCTTCCACTTCCAGTCTCTTGGCACATTCATTTTAGAAGCCTTCACCTTTCACATAAGAAGTCTGACTTACACGGAGGCTACCATGCTATGAGACACTGGCCAAGCTAGTCAAGAGAAAGGCTAAAGGTGGTCAGGAAAGATTGGAGAAGTGAGGGAAAGAAGTTTCTGGCCAGCTCACAACTAAGATACAGAAACCAGTGGGCAAGGCTGGGCTTCCCTGGTAGCTCAGCTGGTAAAGAATCTGCCTGCAATGCAGGAAATCCCGGTTCGATTCCTGGGTTGGGAAGATCCCCTGGGTAAGTAAAGGCTACCCACTCCAGTATTCTTGGGCTTCCTTGGTGGCTCAGCTGGTAAAGAATCCACCTGCAATGCAGGAGACCCCGGTTTGATTCCTGGGTTGGGAAGAACCCCTGGAGAAAGGAATGGCTACCCACTCCAGTATTCTGGCCTGGAGAATTCCATGGACTATGAGTAGTTGCAAAGAGTTGGACATGACAGAGCGACTTCCACTTTTTCTCTATACACTGAATTCCTGACTCACAGGGTCACGAAATACAATAAATTGTTACTTTAAGCTATCAGATTTTAGGGTAGTTTTTAATGCAGTGATCAGTACCGGAAACGGGGACCTATAAAAGCCCTGCTAGCTCAAACAACTCTGATTCTGTGAACTTCATGCATCTTGGTGGTCCTCCACTTCCTTACTCCATCCTCACTAGGGCAGGCAAACCCAGAAGTCAAAAGGGTTGAGTGGATCTTTGTGTTCACTGTCTCTGTCTATACTCCCCATTGCCCAGAAATAAGGTTTTCATTTGAGGAATCACCTCCTCCCCACTCTCAGTCCACATAAAAAGAAGAGATTCACCTCCTATTGCACTAGGGGCAATCCCACCCCTATCTTTGCCCACTGGCCTGATCACCTCTCCTGGTCAAAGTGATTGCTTCAGGGGTAGGCAACTTATTTACTCAGAGCCAATGAGACATAAAGAGACTCTTGCCAGGTATGCTGGAGAAGAGGCCAAGATTTTACCCAATGAACCTGAAATAGAGAAGAGGCAGGTAGAGCAAATCTACCCTTGGACTTGTCAGTGATGCAGGTCAATAAATTCATATTTTGATAAACACGTTGATGTTAAGTTTTCTGACACTTTGCTGCTGCTGAAATTCCTAACTGCCAGTTAATACAGAAAGAGTTATCACTGGCCCTTGCTTTCTTAGCCAGTCAGGCATCAGCAGCAAAAAAGATAATCATCTTGAGTGTGGACAAAGTGCAGGGAGACATACAGGCAACACTTTAAAACACTTCAGGGTTTCACTTTCTGGTCTTTCAAATGACAAGATTGGACCGAGCTACATCGAGGGAAGGAAGAATTCTTTCTTTCTTAGAAGAAGATAATCCAAAAGGATAATCCTAGGAAGAACATCCCTAGGAGTCTGTGAGGGCAACATTTCCATGCTATCTGCTACCACATACAGTCATGGAAGGGCTTCCCAGGTGGCACTAGTGGTAAAGAATCCATCTGCCAATGCAGGAGATGCAAGAGGCTCGGGTTCGGGAAGATTCCCTGGAATAGGAAACAGCAACCCACTCCAGTATTTGTGCCTGGAAAATCCCATGGACAGTGAAGCCTGGCAGGCTACAGGTCTTGGGGTCGCAAAGAGTCAGAAATGACTGAGTTCTACTACTACATAATCATGAAAAACTGAAGGTATCCCAGCAGATAGGTATTTGTGGCTAGCTAAGCAAACTACCATAGAGAACATAGTGGGAAATGACAGAGACAATGAAATAGAAAGTTTGGGACTAGGCTAATAACTGAAAATGCATCCATCTAATAAAACACTATACTGATTAAACAGGCCAGACTAGCTATTAAAATAAATGCACCATATTTAGTTATGAAACAAGAGGAGGAAGAATAATGTGGCAGGACTGGGTGGTGAAAGAGAGAGATGCAGTGAATGAAATGATCCAGCCTCTGAAAGCTGGCTCTAGCTGAGGTCTGATGCTCGAATCCTGTTTCCCATACCACTAAAATAAACCTCAAGCACAACATCGTACACGACTGGCACCACCCAGCCTCTAATCACACTGGCTGTGCCAAGGGAGAGAGAAGGCTGCCAATTATCCAGATAAGACTCTTTACTCTGCAAACCCCACCCTAAGAGCCCTTGACCTCAGCTTATACTTGGGGTGATGGCAAGTTCCACGGAAAGAAAGAGTAGCTGCTCCCGCCACCATGAATGAGTCTATTCCAGCCTGCATAGGCCAAAGCAGCGACCTGCTGCTAACATCATGAATAATGGAAAACACCGCTGCTCTCTGGGCAGCTACCAGCACGGTCTACAGTCTGCCGAACTGAGAAAGGAAAGGGGATTGAACGGTAGGAAATGGGGCGGCTGCAGCACTCACATTCGATTAGAGGCGTGCAAAGCCATTCCCAGAGGAAAATAAACTGCACTGCAATAGTACTTTATGGATGATGCCTGAGTGGAACAAGGACCTGAGATTTGTCAGAATGACTTGCTGAAGGAGGCCAATAACAATCATCATGAAATACATTATACAACCAAATACTGATGATCTTGGTCCAGAACTGCTAAGGCATACAATGATCCCCAAATCGCGCAATCACTCTCAGTGCCCAGAGAGGATTTCCCCAACATGAGTCAGGAAGTCCGGATCTGAACCTCAACTCCTTTCCCCAGATGAGTTGCTCTCGGAAATGACATCCTCTGACTCAACTTCTTATCTGTATAATGGGTAAATAAACCAGAACATCACAGCACAGTGAGGGCAATGAGAGAAGGCACTGGATCAGCGGGGTGTTCTGACCACGCTACCCTTGTATTTACACAAAACCACATCGAAACAGGCAGGTCCAAATATAGCTTCTCATCACATGCCTTTTTAGGTTAAAATATATTACTTCCAAACTGAGAATGGTCTCTTTCTACATAACTCCACACAGCTGTCTTCTAATCGATGCGGCATAATTGGTCATCTTCATCCCCAGAGCAAATATCCAGTACAACTTCCCAATCAGACACTACTCAGTTACCAGGAACAACTCTTAGCTGTGAGATGTGGATAAATAACTTGAAGAGGTTATTATGAGGACATCAATGGAGATTATACAAAAAAGAATTTCCAATTATAATGCTTTAATTCATATGAAAGGTGAGCATGTTCATGAAGGTAAGGCTGAGTCATTCACCTCCATACACAATCCACCTTCTGCCCACCCCACCCATCGTGACAGTCCCCTGGCATGAAAAGTCACAACTATTTGTAGACTGAAGGTGTCCAGGTTCTCTGGAAAAAGAAGGATAGTAACTTGTCAAAAATCATGGTTATCGAGGAGTTGATGTAACTTGTTAAATATGGATTAATAATGTCAGAAAAACCAGACTACTATAAAACACATACTTCTTTTTTCTCAACAAATCTTTCCAGAGCATGTGCTGTTTGCCAGGTACCATGCAGGAAGTTTGGGATACAATGGTGCCAAGAACAACACAGAACCTGTCCTCACGGGGAGTACCTTCTATGGAGAAGGTACAGGTAGAGATGTAGGAAGAGAACAGAAAAAGTGTAGCCTCATCTATGGGCCCACTGAAAGACCTGAAGAACAGGGGAGGGAGAGGGCAGAGAGAGCACATTCCAAGGTCTGAAGTCAAGAGAAAGTGAGTCCAGTTAAAGGACCTTGAAAGAACCCAGAGCAGAGAACATGAAGAGAGTGGAGGCATGACATGATGTTGGGGGAGTGGGCAGAGGCCAGGAGGTGCCTAAAGACACATTGAAGGGATGACTCTTAGAATTTCGAGACAGTGGAAGGCATGGAAGGTTTCAAGTAGAGGAGTGACATGATGGGGGCAAAGCTTTATGGGGAAAGCAAGAGCAATCAGTTAGACTCTCCTGGATGGTTCAAAAGGCATTTTATTAACTAGAAATACTTGTGGGTACTAAACAGAGACATACAGTAGTGAGTTCTAAAGAAAAACAGAGACCTGAACTAATCTTGTGACATAGCCTAGACATTTCATCTACTTTTTTTATAATCATGATCCAAGTTTGCGACTCATACTACTGAAGTGTCGAAGCAATTCTTGCCTTGCTATTTGGCTGTTTAGATTTAGATAAAGAAACATTTATTCATTTACTGCTCAACCCATCACCTGTTTCCAAAAAGGATTTGAGCAATAATAAAGGTAAAAAGACAAAAAACCAAAAAACAAAATGGATCCCAAGGGAAAGAGAAGCTCACTGCTGACCTTCTGCACCACTCTGGAGGCCCCCGGATCAAAAGAACAAAGCTCTAACTTTAGGGCCGAACATTTCAACACAGAGAAGAGAACCAAGGGTCAAAGGATGGTGAAAACTGAGGCAAAGAATCAGTTTCCAGGTTCTTTTCAGCCTCGTGTGTGGACAAGCCCCTGTCCCTCCATCAGATGAGCCAAACAGAATAAAACAATCGAAAAACCAGTAACTTGATAGCATTAAAGACTTCACACTATGTCTTTGAAAACAGAGGCCATGGCCAAAGTTTCACACTATCAGAAACTTCAAGATGCACTTGTGAACACACATGTGCATAGTTATTAAACATGCCATTGGATTCTGATCTCTATTGCCTTTTCCTCATGCGGCTCAGCCTAAGTGATTAGCTCCCCAAACCCAACAGATCCCCAAAGTGGCAGTGCTCAGCAAGGTACTAAACATGAAATTTACCAGTTTAGAAGATACCTACCCCAAGGAAGCACCCACCACTCCTGCCGTACACACCAGTCAGAGGGGTGAATGCTTATGTGTTTCATTCCCCAATCTCCCCAAAAGGAAGCCCATTCCCCTGGCACCATCTGCCTCCCGGCACCTTGACAACAGACAGGCCACTGTACAAGAAGTTACTATTGATATGATTACTTTAGAGTTGAGTAATGGTTACCAGCACTCAAGGGTATAGCTTCAGAGACTTCAGGGAAAATTTCTAAAGTGACAGTACTTGATAACTGGAAGGGGCCCCGGACACTTCCTCACTTCACCATGTTATAGCACATAGAAGAGTGAGTATGACATTGGACTGAAGGGGAAGAGGCTTCCAGGGACAGAAGTCCCAGTCCCAGGAGGCCTCCCTGCCCATTCCCCCTTCCCCATTCATTGCCCCAAACTGAAAAGCTCTGCCTGAAGGAACCACTGAGTTCAGCCTAGTCTTCCCTCCCTTCTCCTCCCATCCCCCCATACCCAACACTCAGCCAACTGCACAGCTACAGAAACCAAGCAACCTCTTGGTGTTTCTCCCCTGTTATCCCTCCCTTACCACTCTCTGGTCCGCTGTCCTGCTCTGTGAGCTTCACTCAACGGAGGCAGGTCACTCGCCTAGAACATTCCCTCCCTTCTTAAGCACTAGACACAACACTGGAAGATGCTTATAAAACATTTACTCTGAAAACATCTATGGCCCCTCCAGGCAAACATGTGCTTAATGGTCCCCAGCCCCAGAGAACTCCTCCATCCTGGTGGTTTCCTACCTACTGACCACATTTGTGTAAACTTCTCTCTAGGAAATGCTCCTCCATTCTCCCTACTTTGTGTGTGCCACCTCTTTCCTCCTGAGACCCTGATGGACATGTTGAACAATAAGAAAGTAGTTACGTAACATCTACAACATGGTAACAGGCTGCACCATTTTAATAATGCAATTGCAAGGTTCTTCTTCTATTAGGTTTGCTAAGCTGCTGTTGCGTTGCTTCAGTCATGTCCGACTCTGTGCGACCCCACAGACAGCAGCCCACCAGGCTCCCCCATCCCTGGGATTCTCCAGGCTGGAACACTGGAGTGGGTTGCCATTTCCTTCTCCAATGCATGAAAGTGAAAAGTGAAAGTGAAGTCGCTCAGTCGTGTCCGACTCTAGCAACCCCATGGACTGCACCCTACCAGGCTCCTCCGCCCATGGGATTTTCCAGGCAAGAGTACTGGAGTGGGGTGCCATTGCCTTCTCCGTCTATTAGGTTTACTTACCTATTAATATGTTACCCACCAACCATTCCCCTATTCTCAGAGTGCCAGCTTCATGAGGACTGACACTGCTGTATCCCCTAATACCATGCACAGGACCCCGCATTTACAAGGTACTCAGACATATGCCAAAGGAATGGATAGATGAATGAATAAAGGAATGAAAAATACTCGATGGAATAAAAAATTTAGAAAGCTGAATATAAATTAAGATTACCGTATGGATGCAGAGAGAAAAGAAGTAAAAGAACACGAAGCTTGATTTTTGTTGTTATTATGGAAAAGCTGTGGGTGGATTTTAATTTTTAATTTTTCATTAAATTCTCAATATTTATACAGCAATAATACTTTAAAAAGAAAATATTTTTGTGTCACTGAAATCTGGAATGAAAACAGAAGTGTAAAAAAAATGCATTTATATATTTAATGGGTACACAAAGAGAAGACCAAAATAAACTTTCTCAAGAGACAACCAAATGATTAAACATTAAAGTTGACTTTCCCTTTGCACACAGCTATTTAAAGAGTAATTAAGACTTTTCACTGTGTTAAGCAACCACTTGCCTAACAAAGTTGCCATAATCATGTTAAGACAAGGCAGATGGAATCAAATGAGATGCAATGGGCACAGTCCCCACATGGATTTATGACCCACATTTTTCCTGCCAGCAGTTCATCCCAAACAGAGGACAACAGGCTACATACATTTATTCACTTCTATACATTTTTCAGATTCTACAGCTAGAGTGGAAACACTTCTAGACTGATGCTGGAGACTTAGATACTAGGCCCAGATCAGTCAGTAATTAGCTGTATGACCCTCAGCAAGCTGTTCCACCTCTCTAGACTCCACTTTCCTCGTGAGGAAAATCAAAGATACGTGCCAAACTTGGGAGACCCTGCAGTTCTGACATTCTGCACTCACTACCACCTGCAGTCTTTCTACACTCACTACCTGCAATGTTAGGACACTGGATGGCAAAGTGGAATGTCAACACAATTTCTAGAATGGTCCCAAGGCACTACCAAACTCAACAGGACCAACGCTGAGCTCTCTCTCTCTCACTCTCAACCTTGCCTGTCCTCCGCTGTGAATGCCTCCACTGTGTTCTGTGCCCAAGAGAGCAACGTGACCATCATCTTAGATTTCTGCGCTCTCCCTTAGCACCCACATCCAGCCCCCCTCAACTGATGAGTTTCACTTCCAGCTGTCTCTTGATCCTTTCCAGTTTCCACCATAATTGCTGCTGCTCCAGCTCAGGTTCCTGCCATTTCTCCTGGCCCACTGCAACACACAGCTAACCAGTCTCCTTCAGTTAGTCTATTCAAACTGTTAGCAACGTGGTCATCACAGTGGTTTTTCTAAAGTATAATTCATGCCCCTGCTTAAAACCCTTTTATTGCCCTATACCTAGAGGATAATGACCTATATTTTGAGGTCAGTTCACAGGCTGTTGATTATCCACTCCTGTTGATTTTCAGCCGCGCTTCTGGCCACTTCCTCCTTTCCTTCCATTGTCAGTCATACTAAGCTCTCTGGGCTCCCCCAGAGGCCATGTTTTCCTTGGGCTCATGGCCTCTAAACCTAATACACCCTCTGGCTAGCATGCTCTTCCTTTCCCCAGTTTCCTACTTGTTGGTCTGGCTACTTTCTACTCTTGGTCCCTCTGGCTCCGCTTTCTCCATAAACTCCCTTAGGGCTCCAAATCTGGGATAGGTGCTCTTCCTATGTTGCTCTTGTAGCACCTGATGCTTTATTCAGAATTAGAATAGTCCATTTTCTGAGTGAAACTTGAGGGGAGATGCTTGGTCATCACTTCTTTTCAGAATCAAGAACTATGTCTGCCCGTAGTAATTAATACATGTTTATGGATGAATGCATGAAAGAGACAGAGGGAGAAGAAAGAAGTGAGGGGATAAAAAGCAACTGATTTTTCAGCAACTCTAAGACCCTGTACCACACAGGATTCATGTTAGCCAGGACCCACAGATTCCATAAAGGCTTTGGCTGCACATTCATATTTTCTTAGAGCTCTAACTTAGGAGATGGAGTGAATTCTTAGAGATTACCACATCTCTTATTTTGTGTTGGAAGCCCATCAGCTTCCAATGATGGGCTTGGAATCATTCTAGATGATTCTAAATGATTCTAGATGATTCTAAATCATTCTAGATGATTCTAAATGATTCTAAATCATCTAGAATGATTCCAAGCCCATCTTCAAAGTAATACCCATAACTATCTAGGTCACAATTTTTTTTTAATCTGAAATTAGGTTTTCAAAGTAAAGAAGTCTGATAATTATTCTGAGTGTTCAGAACCATTTCGAACTATTTACCCTCCACCAACCACATCATATGTATGTGAACCTTTCTTCAAGGCCATTCCCAGTTTTCGACTCTGAGCTCTATCCATCTCAAACACAAACTCATCTGCAAAGGCCTCCTTGGCCATCCGTGTCAGTGACAAAGGTAGAGTTTACCCCACCGTTATTCCATAATCGGAGAAGGCAGTGGCACCCCACTCCAGTACTCTTGCCTGGCAAGTCCCATGGGCAGAGGAGCCTGGTAGGTTACAGTCCATGGGGTCACTAGGAGTCGGACACGACTGAGCGACTTCACTCTCAGTTTTCACTTTCATGCATTGCAGAAGGAAATGGCAACCCACTCCAGTGTTCTTGCCTGGAGAATCCCAGGGACAGGGGAGCCTGGTAGGCTGCCGTCTATAGGACTGCACAGAGTTGGACACCACTGAAGCGACTTAGCAGCAGCAGCAGCAGCAGCATCCCATAATGCTTCATACAGAGATCTTCTCATGGTCCACACTGTTCATCTGTAATTACTCAAACATATACTGTCTATTTGTAGTTACATATTGTACATACATATTTTACAACATTTATTGGTAGTTATTCAAATGTTTGGTCATCCAATCTAGCTAAAAATCCTACTCAATGCATCTTTACTAACAAGAATAAGTGACAGCTGAGTGACACAAGGCTACTCATATGCAAGTAAACATTACAGACTGATGCATAGATTTCACAATCTCTCTCTCGAGAGGTTTCCATATTTAAATTCTGATGAGCATTTTTGTTGTAAAAACTTGGAAGGACCAAAAATACCAGTTGTTGAGAATTCGAGGTTCCCCTATAAATCATAACATTCCTTTCACACAAACCTACTATTGAAAAGGGAAAAAAAAAACTACTGAAAGGTAGCATGATGCTGGAGAAAAAACATGCAATTAGGTGGGCACTGTCCCCAGCCAAATGTTTACCATCCCCTTTTTCCCATCTCTCAACATCCAAAATGGAGAACATGAACTAAAAGACTTTAAAAGCCCTTTTGACTCTATGCTGCATTATCTACTTATAAGTTCTCTTCCCCCAGGCAAATTCAGTGGCAGGACTAAGTTATTAAAAAGGTGGACACAGATGAGTGCCTTTATAGACCTTTCTCCCCCTACAGAGAAAATTGGATGAGAAATAAAAAGCTTAACAACTTCTTTGATACCAGGTCCTTGCTTATTACCTTCTCTAGAATAAAGACTTATTCAGCAGCATCTTCTGGTCTAATCTGCCCTTTCATGAAAAACTAACTTTTTTATGGCCTTAAAAAGCACCCATTAAGCTAGTGAGGTTTTTGAATGTCTGCATTTATATGAACTATGCCTTGCAGACCTTACTGTGAGAATCCCAATTCCACTCTTCAGCCCAAGCTACATGCATGCTGATCATGTGGTGGGCATTTTGTGACAAAGAACAGGATCACTTTGTCAGCAAAATTCTAAAGGACACCCCCACCCCCACCCTGCTCTGGGAAAAAAAAAAAAAGAGAGAGAGACAGAATAGTTATTAAAGAAGCAATGACCAAACTGTCAGCAAGCATTCCTCATCTCCCCAAAATTCACAGATTCCAAAATGCACACAGCAGTTGCTAGCTAAGGCTGAAGGTTAAAAGCACCAAAATAAACTGCATCTTGGGGGTCAGGAAGGGAGAGATTCAGAATGATTCTCTGTCCTCGATAGTACTTAAAAAAGAGAAAGGAGAGACTCCAAAGGATCACAGAGACATGTGGCTCTTTTTAAGCCAGACACCACCAGCACAAGGGCTGGCAGCACTAACAGCCCTGAAATGAAAGTCTCCAACAGGACCTGGAGAAGATGGAGGGGTGGGGCCCATGGATGCTCTCAAAGCTAACCAAGACGACAAAGCATCTGAGCAAAGGCAGTGACGGGAACCAACCCCCAAAGGCCTGAGAAAGGCATTCACTGCTTCCTCCATCTCCCATCTCTGTATTCCTTTCCAGTTGATTAAGTGAGACTATAATTTCTGCCAGAAATTAAAGAATGAATAGAGAGATTATGCAAATAAGAAACCTGAAGACAGGAAACCAATCGTGGTGCAGCAGGTTGGAAGAAGGGGGCGAGCCAAAGAAAGGGGTGTCTGCTGGAGAGAAACAAAAAGAATAACAACAACCTTTCTTAATCAACTCTTAGGCAGAAGCTTTCAACCATTCTAGAGAAATTTCTCCCAAAGCAGATGAATCTTTAACTGAATAATGTCATCAGCAATTAAAATAGAGAATATTGCAGAGACTATCTCAGAGCAAGAAAGCCTCTAAGTTAGCTCTCAAACCCACAGAGAAGGGAGCTTGCCCTACGCCAACGTCTTCAAATACCAAACCTCAGGGGAGGGGTGGAGAGGGTGAGCTCACTCTAAGAGGAGCCGTGGATGTGGAGATCCTGAGCTCCCGAGGATTCCACCGGCTCCAGGAGGGGCTGCAGCGGTCATTCCTGCTGTATCACTGGATACTACAATGACCATATTAACAGCTGCAAGCTGTTCTCCATAAGCAGAAACTGAGACAGAGTTTGAGGTTCAAGATGTTTATCAGGGCTCAACCTTTACAAAGTGTGGGGGCTTCTCAGGTGGTATGAGTGATAAAGAACCTGCCTGCCAATGCAGGAGATGCATCCCTAGATAGTGAAGATGGAGTAGGAAGCGGCAACCCACTCTAGTATTCTTGCCTGGGAAGTTCCATGGATAGAGGAGCCTGGTGGCTACAGTCCATGGGGTCGCAAAGGGCTGGATACGACTGAGCACAACAACCTGTAAGGGGAGGAAGAGGAGCCAGGACTGGGCAGAAGACGAGGTGGCAAAGCAACCTCTCAGTGGACACTCTAGAGTCCGGGGAGCCTTCATACTCCATGTTGTCTGATATCACCAGATTCATCACCCCTGTGCAGGTGCCCAGGAAGGGCATGTCCTAGGGTGAACAGCTCTCTGTGCAGGCCAGCCCAAGGAGACTGTCACAGAGCTGACAGCTGGCACGAGGCCCTCTGCAGACCACGATCTGTGCAGCTGTCATCCAGCCCATCCCTCAAAGTGGACCTGAGTGATTCACCTCTGCAGTTAGCACTGCCACCTCATCAAAGACAAGCTGCCTTGACACTGATCATTAAATTTAAGAATATTAAAAATATAATTTATATTACTGGGCATATATTAATAGGAATAAAATACAAACCAATAGGAGAATATTTCCATTTGTATTTAAAATAATAATCACTTTTCAGATTAAAGAAAAATTAATTGCAAGAAAAAGGTGCTCTTCCCATTTACTAAAAATTATGGAGTTATATATATATCTGTATCTGTATACTAGTGAGTGAGTGATAATTGTTCAGTCATGCTCAACTCTTTGCGACCCCATGGACTGTAGTCTGCCAGGCTCCTCTGTCCATGGAATTCTCCAGGCAAGAATACTAGAGTGTGTTGTCATTTCCTTCTCCAGGGATCTGTATACTAAGATAGACAAAAATGTATATAATTATATAAAGGATTGCCTGGATGTTATAATTCTCTCTGGGTGCTGGGATTTCAGAGGCTTTTTGTTTTCTTCTTAACATCTTTCAGTATGAAATGAATTTTCTGTGACAAACATCTGTCTTTGTAAAAAAAGATGCAAACTCAAAACAAAAGCCTCATTTCTGGTCCTCTGTATTCCACCCATGAATCCAAGTGAGTACCACCATAACCAAGGAAGGAACCTAAGACTAAAGAAAAGTCTCAGATCTGGAAGTGACTCACCAGGTGAACAAGGGCTAATTTCTGGCTGCTCTGTACGTTGGTTTCCCCACCTGAAAGCTAGGGTGCAGGGAGCTGGAAGATCTCTGTAGAGGTCCTTGCAGGCCAGTGTTTTATGGTGAGAAGACAAATGTCAGCCACTCCTCCACTTTACTGTTCTTGGAAATGAGAAATTAAAGTGCCATCCCTTCTCATGCACACCCCCAATACCCTAAATAAATGTTTTTCTTTGTTGTAAGAAATCTGTACTGACAGCCATGAAGTCTGCGCTATCAGTTACCAAAACCCTGCTGCGAAAAAGCAGGCTCTCCAGTAGGTTCAACTGGGGAAAAGCAGATGTGTACCTGTGGAAGCAAAGAGGGAGGCTCCTGGAGAAACCTGGCAGGTCAGGCCAGTGGGAGTCCTCCCAGTCAGATGACAAAATCTTGATCTTGTGAAACTTTATCACTCGAAAGGCATAAATGCAACATGAACAGAAAGAATGTTATCTGCTCTTGTCCCCAAAAGTACTGGGCTCCGGTTGTCATTCTCTGTGGTATTTGCCCTTTATCTTAGTCTTATAAGAACTGAGACCCAAAGGCAGTAGAAGCCAAAAACGATCATTCCCATTGCTACTGATTTCTGAAAAGAACTCCCTGCTTCCCTTTAAGGATGTTATTGGAGTAGCCTCTGAGGTTTCTGAGAGCAAGAATCATCTGTCTCACTAAGTTATCAATATACATCTCTAAGGCCTACCCTACCATCTCAGCACAAAACTGGCATTCAATAATTATTAAATAAATGAACAAATGAATGAATGCATATACTCCCAGGCTGTGTAACAACACTGAATATTGGCATACAGTATGCCATGCTTAGAAGTAATGCAAAAGGAGGGCAGCATATTCTTTCAACCCCACACTGGAATATACCTAACAGGCACACTCAAGGATTATTTGATTTCTCTACTGAGCTATAACTGTGTTTGATTTGCTGTGTCTGATTTGGGTTCAGGCTTTGTGAAGTTACACATTAACTTGTAGATTTTTATCATTATAGATGCATATGATTTCTGATTGGTAGAAAAGAGTCCCAAATGTTACCGTTTTATTGCCCGATAGGATGTAAACGAGTTTTGCATCTAGCCTAGTTAATATTCTTCAGTGCCTAGAACTACCCTGTTCTAGTGTAGTTGCTCTTTGTTCCAGCTTTATCTTCAGACTGGTTCCCTCATTTATGAGTTAAATACTTCTTTGACATGCTCATTTTATATCTGTATGATATACCTGCTTATAACTTTAAAAAATATAGACACTGACAAAAGAAATGCAAGAAAGAAGATCTAGTTTCTAATCTAGTAAGAAAGTAAAACGTGTTCACATAAACATTTCTGTTTTAGGATAGAATGGGTACTAGCAGAGATAGGTAAAAAGAGATGACAAGTACATGGAATTAAAGAGATTGCTTCTAGCTTAGGTCAGATAGGTTTAGTAGTTATTGTCAAAGACATATACCCTTGGCGTTCCTAAAAGAAGGGGGCAAAGGAAACAGTCCATTAGAAGACACCTAGGAACACTACAGAGCAGTGCACCTTGTTATAGTGGGAAGGGTCAGAAGACTAAAATTTCAGTCTCAGGGATATCACTGTAATATCAGGAGAGCCACTTCTCTCTGAATGCCAGTTTCTAGCTCCAAAGCTATATGATTATTAAACAGTTCCATGACTTGAAAGTTAATTCACCTCTGTTTCAGCTATCTTCATTCCCCTTTAGGACCATCTCAATGTGGGAGACACAGACAGGAGGGGCTTTCATCAATAATCAAATCTGGATGAAATCTCACGATCCTCTCAGGCTTGGTCTATTTGTATGGGTGTCTATGGACATCTGAGACTCCTTATCACAGCAAAGGAGCTTGACATGAGTCAAAACCATGGAGACGCATGAGGACACAGGTTCATACACATGAGAAACCAGGTCCAAAGCTCTTAGCATAGGAATATCATCAGACACACCAGATGAGACACTCCCTTACCTTTCAAAGTTAGGGTCCATTGTGTCTACACAATGATGTTAACATGAACTGGTACTGCAGTTCCTCAGTTGCTATTGTATACATCCTAAATGAATTATTCCTTAACTTCAAACACCACTGAAACACAGAAGTAAATCATTCCGTGATTTTGCACTAACCCTCTCGCCCTTTAACTATCTGCAATTGAAAAAGTGAACTATAGCAGTGCTGGGGGTTGAAGTGAGTAGAGAGTAGAGGTACATGAATTTGTTTCAAAACCAGCCATTGTTCCATCCTGACTGATGTAAAAGCAGCATTCTGAGGTTGCACTGAGAATCTCTTTTTCTCAGCACATATGTGTATATGTCCATTTCTCCCCTTCCCATAACTATCTCCCCCACAGCATCTACCAGAGCACCCTGGAAAGAAGAAGAACTCAAAAAATACCTGATGAATATCTAAATGAGAAGACAAATCCATGAATCACTTAGAGATGGAAAAGGACAGAATATCATTCTGACTCCAAAGAGGTAAAATCTGATACAGAAGACTGAGTGACATTCGAGAGCCAGGAAGCAATGCAATTCTTCTGCTACAACTGGCACGATTCAGAGCCTTACAAGATAATTATATATGTCTCTGGAAGATTAGAGATATTTGAGAGTTGAGATAAGAGCAATAAATACGATTAAGAGGATAAAAATCGTTTCTGTGAGGGAAATAAAATCATAGCAGCAGAGGTTACATTAGATCAGAGAGAGGCCTCCCGGCTGTCATCAGGTACCAATGTGCCTACAGTTGTGAGTTCCATTTAATTACTAACAATAAAACATCCACAACGAAGGAATCTTGACGCTAGACAACCTGCAGAAATAGTACATTTCTGAAACTCTTGGCAAGACATAGTCTATCATTTTTGTCAATGTGGCTTAATTAACAACATGTCTGTTCCCACCCCTAGCAAACATATTTTGGTTTAAAAGCCCACGTCCTCTTCGTTGCCAGAAAGAACATCCACAGCCATCAGTTTCAGTGCTATACTCTGCTCATGAATAAATATCAAGTCTGTGACCTTTATCACATCCTCTGGGCAAGGATTATTATAATGAGACCAGAGATCAGTGGTCTCCACTCATACAACAGGAAAACCCGGACGTGAGGAAGGCCATTCCAAAGAGAAAGGTGATTAAACATGAAACAGTCCTCTGAGAAGCCCCTTACTCAGTGATCTTTAAAAGCACCATCTGTCTAGGAGGACTCTGCAGTAGCGCTGTCTGGGGCTGGGACAGCAACAGATGAAAGTTAAGCTCAATGTGCAGGCTCTGGGAGTATAAGATGCTTTCAAGGCCACAACAGAGCTGGGACTCTGCCACCTCAAAGCTTCCTCAGAAGTAGCAGAGCTATAAATTCCAATAACATCAGAAATGGCTCTGGCTGACTCTTAACTCTTCGGAAAGTCACCAGAATCTATGTAGATAAAGCTGGCAGGGTATAGAAGACCAGCTGAAATTTGGGACAATCCCACACACTTCACAATTGGTTCCTTTTGATTTTTTTTCCTGAAGTCTTGAACCCCCTCAGTTAAATTATTTGCATAATTTTTGTACACAGCATTCAAATTTTTGTGATAAGCTGGGAGCATCAATAAATCACACTAACATTGTTTGAGTATTCAAGTTTACAAAACATGTGTGCATAAATTGACCAGTTTTTTAAAAAGTCTTTCTTGTACAATATTTCCAAACATACATAATAGAGATAATACCATGAACACTCATGTATCCCTCAAGCAAATCTTAAAACGTTGCCTCATTTCCTTTAGATTTTTAAATAAGAAATAGATACAATGATTCCGTTGTACTTAAAGTGCTGATTCCTACCCTGAAATGTTGCAAGTGTCTCTCTCAAGCATGTGTTCATACTTTTACTCCATGTGTAGTCATAAACAATGAACAGTATTGGTTTTTTTTGTGTGTGTTTAACATTAAATAAACAGTGTTGTTATACAAACCATTCTGCAATGTTCTTTTCTAAACTTTATGCTTTTGACACTGACTCATGTTGAAAATGGGCTTCCCAGCTGGCACAGTGGTACAGAATCCACCTGCAAATGCAGGAGACTCACAAGACTTGGGTTAAATCCCTAGGTCGGAAAGATCCCCTGGAGTAGGAAACAATAACCTGCTCCAGTATTCTTGGCTAGAAAATTCCATGGACAGAGGAGCCTAGCAGGCTACAGTTCATGGGGTTACAAAGAGTTGGACAGGGCTGAGCATGCTGTCACACATGTTGAAAATATGACTAGTTCATTCATTCTAACTGCTATACAGTATTCAAATTTGGGCTTCCCTGGTGGCTCAGATCGTAAAGAATCCTCCTGTAATGTGGGAGACATGGGTTTGATCCCTGGGTTGGGAAGATCCCTTGAAGGAGGGCATGGCAACCCACTCCAGCACTCTTGCCTGGAGAATCCCCACGGACAGAGGAGTCTGGTGGGCTACAGTCCATGGGGTCGCAAAGAGTCAGACACAACTGAGCGACTAAGCATACATAGCACATTCAAATTGAATTTAATTTTCAGAGAAATCTTGTGCCTGAAATGGTGAAAGGATAAATATTTTACCCAATTCTATGAAGCAATGATTAACTCTGACTTAATTCTTCTTACTCAAAAGTTCCATGCTTTTATTTTTTTACCGCAAAATTCTTGATATCTGAAAGTAGAATGAGATTGGCAATTACAAAGTTTTCACACCAAAGGCTGCAGTTTGGGAAAGGAAAACAGCTCCATTCTCATTATTGTCTCTAGATTCTTCCCTGAACAAACTCTGCCACCAACTTCAGTAGAGAAGATGCCAAACTGAATGCCTTGGTTTCCTTAAGTTAAACTACACTCTGGGAAACCTGAACAGCATTGGGGTATTTGATGCTATTAATTTTAACATTAGGTTAATTAACATTCTATTAATTCTAATTAACATTAGAATTCTAGAATTAACTTTAACATCTTTTGAGGTGTGATGGTACTGTGGTTACGTTAAAAAAGAAAAACACGTTGTTTAATATTTGCAAAGTTTGTTTTGCAAGATGAAAAGTTCTCGAGATTGGCTGCACAGAAACATGAACGTGGGACATGACCCCATTGAACTGTGAATGGTTAAGTTGGCACATTTTATTTTTTATATATTTTGCCATTAATTTTGAAAAAGGAAAAAGCAATCTGTAGGGGAAAATTATATGTCTGGGATTTGCTTTAAAATAATTCAAGGTGGGGTGGAGAGTTACTGATGAAAAACATCAGCTGAGTTGATAACAATTAAAGTGAGGTGATAGGTAAATAGGGATTCATTTTACTAGTCTCCCTGCTTTTATAAGTTTGCAGTCCTCCAAAATATAAAAAAAAGAATTGTAACAGGGGTTTAGCCCACCCCCACCCCACCCCCCAAGTTTTCTTAACCAGTTGTTTTGTTTTTAAGTAGAAATAAAAAGCAGTGTACTTTTTGAAATGCTAATAGTTCTGAGACCTATTTCACCTGTTGTAGTTCTAGAATGGACAGTGCTTCTCAAAGTTGAATGCATGTATATATGCTTCACCTTGGGACCTTGCTAAAATGTGGTCTCTGTTCAGCAGGACTAAGGTAGGGTCTGAAATTCTGCATTTCTAACATGTTCCCATGTGATGCTACTGGTCCCAGGGTCAAGCCTTTGCAAGAGAAGTCAGCAAAGCTTTATTTAGATTGCTTCTCTGGGGACTAGAAGAACGCCAATACTGCAGCCATGATCTGAAGAAAGCTCTCCCCACCCTTTGCACCCCAGGACCAGGTACCACTACGCACTCAGGGGTAACCACCAAAACGGACCACAGGACAAAAACAGAAGAATCCCAGGACTCAAGTTTGTTTTTTCAGGGCTAGTCTTGTATACTCAAACTCATTAACTAACAATGAAAAAATCTCACCCTGATAGATTTAATCTCACCCTGATAGATTTCTGCTTTTAAATCTATTGAGTAATGACTAAACCAAGAAACGTGTCTCGAAGTCAAAGCTCAGAGGCCAAGGCGAGACTTGGAAATCATTAACAAGCTGTGAGGTTAAAAGAGCAAAATATCTTGGAAACTAGTAATTCCATTTGATAAAAGAAACAAAATCCACTTAAGTATGCAATTACATAACAACCATCAAATCTCTGAGGAACCAAAAAAAAAAAAAAAAGGCAATTTCTACCTGTAAAAAATCCTATCACAAAATCCAATTAGTTCAGCTAATGTTTTATGGTCATCAGGTAGACAAAGTCTTTGGTCCTCAGAGACTACTCTATTATCTGTTAGACTAGGCATGCCCAGAGGGCAGGGATTATAATTTATAATCGAGGATTCCCTCCTTTAGCCAGTATGATATGTGATTAAGCCCTTACCGTATGAGCTCACAGTTCCCTGAGAGCTTGCTAAATGCTAGGCAAGCACTAAGCAGTTTATATGAATTATTGTCCTCACTCATTGTCTTTTGCAATCTAATTACAACCTTCTAAATCCCTCCCTTCTTGGCAAATATTCTTCCCAAAAGGTTCATTCTTGCTTCTCTCAGCAGTGAGTGATGTTGCAAAGAAGGCACTAGCCCTCTGCCCTTTCAAGTCCAGATTCAAGCTATATCCAAAGTGTAGAGGAATGACTCAGAACACGCCCCTCCCTTACTATTCACACAGGCCAGGCAGGGACAGCCATGGGAGGGGTATGAAAGAAACCACACCGGCCCTGCCTCAACAAACAGACCAGTGGAAAGTCACCAGCAGAAAAATTAAAATATATTTATTCATCACCACCACCCTGACACACACATCCTATAATTCTGTTTAGAGAAGGCAGAGGGAATCCTTCTGACAAAAGGATTAAGGCAGTCTCCATTAAGATGGTTTTCAGGCTGGATCTTGAAAAATAGGTATACATATAATACATGAAAGAGGAAAAATATGAACGGAGGCATGTGAGAATCTGAAGCAGGGAGTAGCTTGGAATGGCTGGCATGCAGAAACCCAGACAGATGGAGCTCCCTGGGGAAGAGAATGAACTGGTTATTCCGAGACATTCCTTGGCCCTGAATCTATACTTCCGTACTTAAGCCTTAATTTTTACTTAATATGTGTTATTCTTTGTAAGACGTCTCACTGTGCCTAGTCCCAGAAATATTTCCATGAGACTATAGCCTGGAGCGAAAGGACAAGACACCTGCCCAGGCACCACCTGTTCTGCCCCAAGAGTGCATCATAGGATGTTAAAGAAACAGGTCCAAAACCAGTTTCTAGACACTTGTTTCAGGGTGGCTTGAGCCCAAGCCAAAACTGACACCCAAAATAAGTCACAGAGAAGCAAAACACCGTGAATCAAGAATACAAAGACTTAAAAAGTGTTTTATGAGTTGTCTGCAAAATGTGCTACAGCAAAACATGATGGTAAGTAAAAGTTTCCATTCACAATGAGAAATAATTCTACCAATGTGTAAATCAAGTCCAAAAACTTTCTTAGAAAGGCTTCAGGTCCTGAACACCTATATGCAGAGTGGACACTCAGTGTAACAAAACAATAAAAAGTGTGGCTTAGTCAAAATACTCAAAAGAATTCAAAGTTCAGAAATGTATTCTCTGTAAAGGATAGGTTTCAAGAAATAAATTATCTCATGTTATTTCTGAAACATCACATAGTCATGAAAACAAATCTTTTTACTTTTTTTTATTCCCAGAATACATGGAAACCAGAGCAATCTTTTTCTTGTCATTCTTTAGTGGTCCTGAAAAAACACCTCCTTGGAATAAGTAACTGAGAATGTCCCTGCCTCAATTATAGGAGAGTGGTTTAGTTGCTAAGTTAGGTCAGATTCTTGAGACCCCATGGTCTATAGCCCTCCAGGCTCCACTGTCCATGGAATTTTTCAGGCAGTGTAGTGGGTGACCATTTCCTTCTCCAGAGGATCTTCCCAACCCAGGGATCGAACCCAGGTCTCCCATACTGCAGGCAGATTCTTTACCAACTGAGCCACCAAGAATTCTTCTGTATGAAGACCAAATACATCAAAGTTGTCTGTTAATGGTAAAGTATGTGCAAACAAACAAAAAACCTCATAATTGTGTTAGCTAGTCTATTTTCACAGACCACAGTTGCCAGGGGAAATCCCCATCAGAAATGGAAGGACTACGAAAATTTTTCCTACTGTTTTCAACTCTACTGGAAAATTATAATTTGAGTGAATCCTAAAAATTCAGGATACCGGATAGACAAAGAGTTTCTATTTGTCCTTTAAAGAAAGCCTGGGTTTCAGAGGGTGGCAGGCTTAGCTTTTAAATGCCTGACGGGGCACTGTGACAAAAGGTAAACCTGAGCTTCCTACAAGGTAATTCTCTAGGTATTGAAAAAGTCTGTTTTATAAGAAATGATTGAAGAAAAGACCTTACCTATAATGTTAACAGTTGGCAAACCATGCCTCTTCCTGACTGCACAGGTACAAACTCCATAAATTCTGAAAGCCATGGAGCCAAGTGATTGTGCTATCTTGTAAAAATCTCTGAAATACCTGAATTTCAGCAAAAACAATATATGACATGAGAAACAGCATGAAGTCATAATGGCCGCTCTCACATCTCCCCTGGCAGGTGGTTATGTTACAGAATCTACAGAGGTGTCTATCAGATCCAGGCAGACCAATGGGGAAAGGGAGAAAGAATGGTGATTTTAACATATTAATGATATAAAATCAAAGACTGTCTTCAGGGGAGAAAAAATGATGGTGACATATTCAAAGTTGTTATACTTTTACAGGTCATTTTCTCATCAGTTTTTAACAGCTTATCTCGAAGGAAAAGAACACCATCCAGGGGAAGATGAAACCAAAGATTTATTTAGAATACAAAACACACATCATCTTCAGACTCCTAGAAAGTTCCACTAGAAGCTTCCTGCTCAAATTAATTGGCTGAGCCATTTTATTTCAAATAGGTAAGTAAGGTCCTACCTTTGATATTTCTAAACTTTCTGTCTTAGCCCCTTCCCGAAAAAAGGCAACTCAATCTTGGACATAAGAAGTCCATATCTCTTCCCCCTCCCCTTCGCCCTGTCCTCTCCCACCACACTCCCACACCAGGAGATGTCAGCACCAGCTCCACCCTCCCATCCTCAATGGCTGGTACCTTTGACCAACTATTCTCTCTCTCCAGGCTTCTATTTCTTTTCCATAATAAGGATGGTGGCCATTTGTCTTAGGTACCAACTGCACATAAGGCACTGGGCTAAGAATGTTTTATACTTAATTCAACCTCACAAATGCCCAGTGAATTGCCATGAGGGTCAAGGAAGTTAAGACTCATGCCAATATTTTAGATAGGAAAAGGCAAAACAGGGATTTAAACCAAGGAGCTACCCAACTCCCAAGTCCTTGCTCTTTGATCTTTCCATATCTCTTTCATAAAAAGAAAGTGTCGGCATGCTGATTGCTAAAGGTCCTTCAGATCTGACATCTGATTTCCAATAGCTTTCATCTCCAGGTCCAGAATTTCATCATCTGAACTCATCTTGCCCATGCCTAAATATTTGTCTGCAGCATGCTCTGGACAGGAGAAGACAGGGATCTGAGGATCAGGGCAACTCTGGCACTAGTACTGAATTTGCTTCTCTCCACCTGATGTCTCCCACGCAGCTGGGCCTCTGTGCTTCCTGTCACCTGCCTGCCTGCATATGTGCCAGCCCTCAGCTTCCTTCATCCAAGATCTCAGGTCACTTCCCAGCCACTATGCAGGACAAAGGTTTAAAAAGCAGCCTACACTAAAAACCTTAAGATAATACATGCTGACACTCTGCTTGATGCTTCATGCCTCAGTAATATTATGCATTAATTCAGTAACGTCTCAAAAGTCACCATGTTTATTTATTCATTCACTTGTCCAGCGAAATACTGAGTGCCTTCTCTTTGCTAGGCACAGGGTGGCAGTGAGATAACATTAGCCACATTTATATACATGTGTGGACATGTCAAGCCAAGCACAAAGTGGCACAGAGCAAAGATTTTCAAGTCTGTCTTAAGCCTGAAATGGTAATAACGGGATAATGCTCTCAAAACATCTCCAATAACTTATTGGCTCCATATCCAACAATACAAAAAGTGCTTTCACATACATTATTTCATTTAATTCACCAAGTCTACTATTTATTTTTAAAGAAAATAGTGTCCTTATATTTCCAAAATGCAGGGCAGTACAATCAAGTAAATTTCATTAAGAGTAACTCAGAGTGTGCTGTGCTTAGTTACTCAGCCCTGTCTGACTCTTTGCAACCCTTTGGACTATAGTCCATCAGTCTCCTCTGTACATGTGATTTTTAAGACAAGAATACTGGAGTGGGTTGTCATTTCCTCCTCCAGAGAATCTTTCCGACCCAAGGTTTGAACTGACATCTCCTGTGTCTTGAGCACTGTAGGTGGATTCTTAACCCACTGAGCCACATCACCTTTTAAAACTTTTGATGATCCACAGACCTTCAAGGAGAAGGATGGAGTCCTACCCTATCTGCCCAGGTGCACAAAAAGTACCAGGAACACAGTCACCTCACAAACAGCAAATGTCCTTTATCCAAACTAGGGCCATTACTTAAGCCACCCACTTTAATTCAATTCAACATACATATACTCAATTTCATCTTTATGCCAGAATTTACTTATTTTTTTTTATCCTACATAAAGTATATACTCCTAGGGATCTCAGTCTGGTCATTAGATGGGGGATAGAGAAGCCCGTGGACAGAGGAGCCTGGTGGGCTGCTGTCCATGGGGTCGCACAGAGTCGGACAGGACTCAAGCGACTTAGCAGCAGCAGCAGCAGAAAAAGGCGACAGGGAGGAAAAAAACGAAGATCATTTCCAGGTTACAGAGAGTAGCTTGATGCTGATGTGTGGATAACCAGACCCCATATTGCCACAGTTTTACATGAGAAATAATAAATCTATATTTTGTTTAGTCATCTTAGGGCTTCCCTTGGGGCTCAATGGTAGAGAATCCCCTGCCAATTCAGGATACGCGAGTTCAATCCCTGGGTCAGGAAGATCCCCGGGAGGAGGAAATGGCAACCTACTCCAGTATTCTTGCCTGGAAAATCCCATGGACAGAGGGGCCTCGAGGGCTATAGTCCATGGGGTCGCAAAAGAGTCAGACACAATTTAGTAACTGAACAACAACAACAGTGACCTTAGGTCTTCGTTGTTGTCATCTAATTCAAATGTGTGTTTGTCCCTAATATAATCAGAGCCAGACACAATAGGTCTCCAAGCAAAATTCAGGCTGCAGACAGCTGACATATACCGCCTGGATTAGAATAACAAATGTAACAGGAGAGTTGGAAAAGCTTCACAAGAAGCACTGACTTTTCCTGTTTCCAAATCAGTAAGAGAAAAAGCAAAAGAGGGATTTTGAAAAAAAAAAAAAAATCAACTGTGAGAGAGTGGCAGTGACAGGTGTTAACAAGAAAAGTTAATGTCTTTGGTAGAAGTACTAGTAATAGTACAGAAAAAGCTTGAACTCGTCTTCCACACAAGCTGTGTAACCTCTGCCAAGCTACTTAATCCCTGTGTCTCACTTTCCCCATCTAGAAAGTGTGCTAGCAAAGACCAAGCCTCAAAAAAATGTCAGCTATTCTTATTGTTATAGAGGTGATGGGAGGCCCTTCCCAAAGTAAAAATGTGCTACATGAGAAAAGGAAAGCTCCAAAAGCTGCAAACACAAGGCAAAAATTTTAGCAAATACTTTTCAGTGGCTTAATCTGATTGTAGGCATATAACTTAACCAGCTGAGCCACCAAGGAAGTGTTATTTAACCCATCTACACCTTAATTCCTTGTTTGGCAGGAGGGGAAAAAACAAAACTACTTACCTCACAAGATTTGGGGATAGAAGCACTTTGTACACTACTGTGTGTCAAATATTCCAATTATTAGCCCAAATATTAAATACAAAATCTCTATTTCACAAAATACATGCATAAGACCACCCAGAAGCACAAGAGAAAGTGGTTCCCTGTTGCTCAGACAACCCCCTGCTTATCATCATCAGCTTCCAAAGTACCTTCACCCCCAAGAAGCTCCCTGGTCCTCACATCCCCCAGCGGGTGGGAGTTCAAATACTTTTGTCCCAATTTTACAGATGAAGATTTAGAAACTGGGTCTCTGAATTCCTAACCCAAACACATCCCCATATCTAATCCTAGGCAGAAAGGCCTACAAAATCTTAATATAGGAATCTGCCGAATTCTTTTAATTTTCAGTCATTGCTTATTAATACAGCCAGTACAGGCAGACTTGGGGCTAATATTACAGAAATTGAAAAGCAAAAAGTAACTATAATTACCCTAATGCTTCTAATAGAGCTACACAATGGACGCAGAATTATGTACAGAGGGGAGAAAATTGTATTAGACACCTCTAAACCTTTGAAATTATATTACTTAGAACCTTGGCAAGTGAGCAGAAAGCATTTAAAAGACAATTAAGATGAATTTCCCATTTGGTATGCTACTTAACTTGCAGGAAAATATGTGGCCGTCACCTTCAGTGTAAACAGCCTTCAAAGGGCCTTCCACAGTGAAGGCACGGTCTGCTCAGGACAAAGCCCTGAGCTTCTGCACCCACTGCCAGAAGCAGGGGCCAGGTGACCGAACCCTGACAGGGACTGAACTCCCCTGGAAGCTCTGAGTCACTCTTCTGAGAGCCACAGGAGATCTGAGCTTATCCGTGTGTCTTGTGACATAATACCAGGACTCCCTCAAATGAGAACAGAAACCACTCTCCAGACACTCCCTCGAAAACTAAATAACTGTCCCCAAACCAGCCACTGCAGCAGGTCTCCATGTCTATCCCAGAAACTTTAAACATACAGCTTTTTGACAGAAATTTTGGTATCAATTAAGAGAGGGATGATTCCACTTAAGGAATTCTAGCATCATATACTAGGGTATCCCAATTTCTTCATTTGACAGCTGGAGAAAGTTGGGGCTGGAGGGAGGAAGTGACTTGCTGAAGATGAAGACACATAGTGAGTAACGGAATGAGGCAGCCAATGTCCGTGATACAAAACGATATTCCTTTTCCTGGAACACCTGAGGAACATCCTAAACAATCTGAGCCTTGTTGAGGCAGGCTTTGCTGGCCATCTCTCAGAGCCAGCCCAGGATCTCCCACACCCAGGCTCTACTTTTCTCAACTGCTTTTGGAGTCCAGCATACTGTCACCCAGCTTTCTGATCAGCCCTCTATCTGGTTCCCCTGAAGACAAATAACAGAGCCTTTTCTGTCTTGGAGATCTCAACCTCTCATCACAAGCTGCTGGAATCCTTTAAGAGGCTCCCCAAGAGGCACAGCAGTAAAGAATCCGCCTGAGAATGCAGGAGATGCGAGATGCAAGAGATGTGGGTTAGACTCCTGGGTCGGGAAGATCCCCTGGGGTATAAAATGGCAACCCACTCCAGTATTCTTGCCTGAGAAATTCCATGGACAGAGGAGCCTAGTGGGCTACAGTCCATGGGGTCACAGAGAGTTGGAAACAAGCTAAGCCAGTGAGCACAGACGCACACACAGGAATCTTACAAACTTGCTGCCCATGATCCATAATGTACAGACTAATTTTTTTCCTGAGAAAAATTCCTCAAACAGGAGATGAAGCTCCATCCCTGCATTCACACTCCTTCCTCCCACACTCCATCCCTCCACCTCCCACCTGAGCAGCAGGAATAAGCATCTGACTAGAGAGGCCCCATGCCATCTCTCAAAGGGAAGGCTCCTTTAGGCTTCTTCTCATCTAATCACGACACAAAAACAGTAAGATTGAGAAGAAAGATAAGGATTGGCCAAAAAAAAAGCTCCTCATCTTGGAGCATATTCTCAAGCCCTTTTTAGCCTCTTCAAGATTCTTGGCATCCAATTCATCATCAACTCCAAGTTGATCATCAATCCTCTCCGCACAGAGGATTGTGTGGAGCCAGTCACAGGGATTTCCTACAGAGGCAAGAAATGAAGAGAAGTGGAAGGAGTGGGAGGACCTGCTAGGAAATCTCTTCCTGGCCCCTACATCTCAAGGGACGTGTAGGAGTGAAAGTCTTTTCCTAATACTTTTACTTCCGGTTCAGCGCCCACCTTCTTCACTTCACCAGCAGATGCCCAATCTCCAGTACCACTCTGAATTCTCAAAAGGATTAGTGTAACCTTAAACTCCATATGCAGACTCTTAAGAGAATGTTCCATATTCTCCTATACCTAAATACATGCCGCAACTATCTCCAAGTCAGGTCTCCCCAAAACTATTTCCCTAAATGAAAACTATTAGTATAAGCATCAGATTTAAAACTTCAGCTTTATTTTAGTTACTTTAATCCAGCCGAGCCAAGAGGTTTCTGATCCATGTAGCCCATCATTATTGGGGAGGTTGCTCTGTTCCCCTTCTGAAGGCCACTTGGGCTGGGTTCACAGACTGATGAATTAAGAATCATGCTGATTGGTCCTACACTTTTGGAAATTTCTGAGAAACAAATAAAGGCAGAAGAAATTTCTTTTAGTTTCCTGGAAAACCTAGCCTTTTATTTATAAAAGTTAAAAAAAAAAAATCAATAGGAGCCCCACTGTACCTACTCAAGAAAATGTTCAATCAAAATGTTTGTCGAAAGAATCACACTAGACCTGCATTCAGACAACTTATGTTATGATTCTCTGTTCACAGGCTGACCTATTAATCCCATTTAGAGGAAGTAAAAAAGATTTTTCAGCCAAAAGCTAGAAGAAAAGGGCAGTTCCATGTACTGAGTTACTCATTTAACATGTTAAACATGCACTAATTTGATCCTTAAAAAAAAAACCCTATGAAGTTGGCATTCTCTTCAAAATCTTTAAAAATTAAAACAGTATCAAATTAAAAGATGAAATATTCTTTTATCCATGCTTCATGAACAAACGATCAGAAAGGACAGTTGTGACACAAGACACAGTCAAGGTCACATGACCCAGTAACTGATTCAGATCTGCCTGAGTCCAAAGTCTACATTTTTGTTCTCCCGTGTCCACCTTGGTGCTTGTAATCTCAGAGACTGACCTCCTGTTTATTCCCTCTTCTGTGGCATTGATGCCTACCCTCCCTTCCAGATCCAGAATGACAAAAATAACTGGTAAGGTTCTTCTCAAACAATAAAATTTGTTTGATCCACAAATCTGGATACAAAGATATTGCTGCTAAAAACTAAATCCTCCATGCTAGCCTGGTATCCTGTTAGCATTTCATAAATGTGAGCAATACTATGGCTGGCTAGTTACTGAGCATCTCCACAGGCAATCAGGCAGCTCCAATCGTTTGATATTAGGAGTTCAACTTTGGGGTTTCTTGGATATCACTGCAGAAGCTTGCCTACGGCCATGGGACCTCCAACAGGAGCAGAGGACATGAGATGCAAGGATTAAAGCTGCCTCCAGACGTGACATGGGTAAGAAAGGGTCCAGGAAATCAATAGCTCTTCTCATATTTCTACACTGAACATCAAGGTATAACAATAAATGATAGATTCCTCCATAACAGAGAAAGAGAAACAAGACAAGGAAAGAGAGGACAGGGGAGTTAATAACAAACATGTTCCACTAGACTAAACAATCTTCCTTCTGGAAGGAACAACAACTCTGTGAGGCTTCAGAGGTATTTACTCTAAAAATGACAAATGACAAAACTGACGTTTAGAGAAGTTATCCAGTTTGTTCAAGGTCACTAAGCTAGTCAGTTAACAGTGAGGAGCCAAGGATACAGGTTTCCTGACTCTGGACCCAGGGCTCTTTCGGCTCACAAGCCGCTTTAGAGCTGGAGGTGGCTTCACTCACATATTGTTAAAATCACTGGGTTTCTCGTTTCCATTCTACTAGGAACTTGCTATACGGCAACACAGACTGAGAACTGTGACAAACCAGAAAAGGGGGGGCACTTCTAAAGGACACAGCCGCTGCTCAGTACCAGGTGACTATGAACAGGAAATAAGGTATAGTCCTCATTTTTCAAATTGGAAATCTAGTCTTGTGAAACACCTGCCAACTTTTAAATGTTTGTTCTATTTAAAAATACCATGTTGGTCGAATCAAATACATATAGAAGAAACCAAGCCCACGGGAAACCAGTTCTAAATCTGATGCAAATTTGCATAGTAAAAGGCCAGACCGTGTGGTTGGTTCCTGACTAAAGAGTCACGAAGGCATGCGGTTATTGGTGCCATAAATCCATGTGCTCACCAAGCACTCTCCCTCAAGCATACATACTACTATTTTTCAAGTATACATAGATGCTATTATGGAAAAAACTCAAAGTAATTTACATGGTGAGCTAAATTCATAGGAGCTTTCTATAACTACTCATTTTTCTCCAATAAACTGACTGTAAAAACATAACCACTACCATTTGAATCCTCATCAGTTTTTAATTAAAGAAAAGACCCTCGTGTTTAGAAAAGGTTGGAAAATATTGAACTAGATAATATCTAAAGCATGCACATTTTAATTCCATGGCTGTAAGCTGCAAAGAGGTGGGCATCTAAGAAGATAAGTCCCTTGAACACACCAAGGTATATATCCTTAAAACTTAGCATACATAAGGTCATCTCAATGGCTATTGTTACCTGTTTTCTATCTAACTGCTCAAGTTCAAGAACAAAAGTGAAGTAGCCATTCATACTAACAATGTTTATTCAACAATTACATTTCAGGCAAGTAGAAAAAGAAAAATAATAAAAGGTCCAAGACAAGCTATCATTGAGCTTTAGTGACAACAGGAAATGTCAGACACCAATAATACAAACTCATGATGGATCAGTGCAATTAAGACACCTGTGAAGCTAGGGTGCAGGTTCAGGAGAATATGACCTGTCCTGGGCTAGCCTGAAGGGCCTCCTGGAGAAGTAATGTTTGATTAAACTGAGATCATCTAGGGAAGTAGAAGCGACAGCGTTGGCTGCATGGGCGAGTGGAGGAGGGATGGGGCATTTCAGGGAGGGCCTTCGTGGTGGGGATGTGGTATTTCTAAAGAACTGAAAGGCCAGAGGGGCTGAAACCAAGAGTGAGCAGGCATCTGAGGTCTGAGGTGGGTCTTAAAAAGGCGGAAAGAGACAGACACAGAGGCCTTCTACTCCTGTTCACAATGTTTAGGTTTTTACTTTACGAGAGACTGCATGTCAGTACCTTACATGGCACCCCTCTCTCAAAGCAGGTGTACAAGAAATATACAGCGAAACTGAAGGGGTAGCAGGAGGGGACACCAGAGATGTAAGCAGGAGCTGGGTCCCCAACCTGCCGTAAAATATGCTAAGGAGTCTGAACTTCACGTGAAGAATGATGGGTTGTCCCTGAGGGCTTAGGCCTATTTAAAAGGTGACTTAGTGTGGAGAATGGATTTAAGGGATGTGAGAGTCAAAGCAGAAAACCCAGGGAGATTCCTGCAGTAACCCAGGAAACAGACAGTAACGGCCTGAACTAAGGTGGTGACCGTGGGAATGGAAAGAAGAAAAGAGTCTAATGGAGGAGGCAGAATGGACAGACCTCAGTTCCTTTTCAGCTTTGGGGTAGGAACATGAGAGAGGGGCTCAGGATGACTTTCAAATTCGTCTTATGACTCTGGTGAAAGATGGCGTGGTTGATTAAGGAGGAGCATAGATTCATGTTGGACAATCAGTTCATGGCACCTTTGGGTTAACTGAGTGGAACTGTCCAAAAGTCAGTCAAATCCAGGCTGGGGCACAGGCTCGGGAGGCAGCAAGAGAGATGGGAAATGACTCAACAAGAGAATGAGAAAAAGTATGAGCAGAGAAGGGGCAGAAGCATCATCAAGGGCTGGACAAAGAAATACAAGTCCATCCCTCACATGGAGATGGAGGAAAAAGGAGAAAACCAGCAAGAAAACGTTGCCATGGAAGCCAAGGGAGGAGAGTTTAGGAGAGACTGATTGACAAGGTCAAGCTGGAGAAGGAAAGACAAACCACAACACCATGTTGTTCCCTTTTGGTTGGTATTTCCTTCAGGGCTGGTTGGCATTTCCTTCAGGGCTGGTTGGTATTTCCTTCAGGGCATTAATCTACCTTATTTTTTCACTGTCCATCTCCTTCTAAGACTTGTAACCCAATAACATGAAGATTTGTTCTTCACTATATTCCTGCTGCCCACAGAGGACTTGCTGCACAGAAATTCTCTAAGATCTCTTTTGAAGGGATGTATGGAGAATGCCTGGGTGCGTGTTTAGGAAGGAATTGGTAACGAAGGAGAAACTGCAGATGAAACGAGCAGAAATCATCCCCCAGGAAGAAGGCTGGGCTGGCAGAGAGGATGGGACCCAGTAGACAGAAACAGAAGTAGGCTGGTCTTAAATGACACTCAGAAAGATCATTTCCTATCCATCCTCTTCCCCGAGAACCAGAGATTATAAAATTCTCTCCCATGACTTTCTACACGGCCATTCCCCTGAGATTTTATTCCAGGAAAATCATGAGTAAGTAGTTAGGGGATAAGACTTCCAGTTCTAATCCTATGCATCGTGAGCATGAGATTTTCAAGAAGTGACCTCATCCCAGTGACTGGTTTTTTTATAGCATGATGCCAGTGTGCTTCAGTGGTTTAAGTCGAGACAGTGTACAAACATGTGCCCTGACAGAGCAGGGAAACAGGACAGGGTTTTTATTAAAGAATCATTCACTTTTGAAAAGTAGTCACTTACCCCACTAAATAGAAAGGTCCCTCAGCTCACTTAAAACCCAGTTCAGTTTATAAATTTTGATTTCTTAGTAAATGTCCTAAGAGTACTTTTGACATCTGTCTTTCACTGAAAAAAAGATCAGCTCCCCATTCTCCCCTCCCAGTGATAACCTTAACTGTCCTAATTAAATGTTCTAAATCTGGAATGACATGGGGGGAAAGGGGGGTTGCAGAGCCTGTGCCCTCATAAGACTTGCCCTAATTTACTTAGCATCAAGGGCCCAGTTGACCTTTACCCAGCCTTAAATCAATCAATTAGCTGAGACACACCTTCTTTCTTTCAAAATGAGGAGACCACATGGATAAGATGATATTTCACACAAATCACTTTCAATAAACATAAACCACAAGCACTATAAGAATGTTTGCCCTGAGGCTGCCAAGAAAGGCCAAATGATAGAATAAAAAGGCTCTGGACCAGAAGCCGGAAGAATCATATTAGCAACTGGCTTGCACTGGAAAATCACACCAACCTCTTCTCTACTCTGCCCACCATTCCCTGTCTTCCATCATCTCCATCAACAATTAACACCACCTCATGTTTTATGCCAGAGCTTCCTAGGTGATGCAGTGGTAAATAATCCATCTGCCAATCAGGTTTGATACCTGGATTAGGAAAATCCCTTGCAGAAGAGAATGGCAACCCACTCCAGTAATCCTGCCTGTAAAATCCCACGGACAGAGGTGCCTGGCCGGCTACAATCCATGGGGTCGCAAAGGGTCAGATATGACTGAGGAACTGAGCACAACAACACAACACGTTTTACACCAGCAACCGGCACAGAACCTAGCACGGTGATGACACTCATGTTACAGAAAGGCATAAGGGTTTAAAGCCCAACTGCTTAGGTTTGAATCTAGCCTCTCACCAGCTTGAGCAGGTAACTTAACTACTGTAATTTATCAGGAAAGTGAGGATGGTAGCAGCAGCCCCATTACAGAGTGGTTGTTGGGATTAAATGTGTTAATGATTACAAAGCACTTGCAACAATGCTCAATAAACAGCAGGGAAGAGTTTCCCAGTATAATCATTATCACTGTCGTGGCCAGTGTGACCTCGAGCAAGTCACTGTCCACCACAGGGTTAAATTTCCCCACCAGCAGCGTGATGAGGTGGATGAACTAATCTCAGGAAGATCCCCACTAGCTTAACTCCTCTGTAATTCTCTGAATCCTATTACAACTCTCTAAATCCTCCTAAGGTTCTGAGCTCTCAGACCAGCAGCAGAGAAGATCACCAGGAGTCTTAACAGCCCAGAGAGCTGGACCCTGTATCTCACAGACTACTCAGCCAGCACCCTTCCTTACTGTAGATAACAGACTGTTTAGAGATGAAAATATTCACTGTGATACTCAAACTGTATAGACAGCAGAGATGTGAGAAAAGGACACGCATCCTGGTGGCAGGGGGCGGGGGTGGGGGTGGGGTGGGAAACAGACTAGGAACAAAGACAAAAAGAGAACATGACACCCCAGAAACGCACTGTATCCACCAGGTTATTTCTTTAGCATTCTTCATCTGATAGCAACTCAAAAACTTCAAACTACAAGGCAGCTGTGTAGCAGGGAAACATTCCCTACCTACAAGTACAGCTTCTCAAAGTGACTTTAATCCCTGGCAGGTGCTCCCCAGGGAGCAGACACTGCTGAGGTCAGTCTTAGGTGCAAACACCTTTCTCAGGAAGCAGCCACTTGCTGAACGTTTTACCTCACCTGCACTCTGCCCAAAAGCAAAACCAGAGTCAAGAAGATCAAGGTCCCTTTCCATTCTGGGTCTCAGTTTCCATTTCTGTAAAATGGAGGGGGGAGGAACTCAGGCCACCTAATTTCCAAGTTTCCTAACAGCACTGAAATTGTATTCCATCAACGATTTCCACTTTACAGGAGAAGTTTTTCTTATTGAGGTTAAAAAAGAAGATCCAAAGTTACTTGCTAATTTTCTGCCTGAAGCTAGATTTCCTGGGTTCACATTCCCAGTCTACCACTAGCTCTGTGACTTTGGGCAAATTACTTAACCTCTCTGTGTTTTGGATAGCTCATCAGTAAAGAAGAAATAACACCTTCCTCATGGGGTGTTGTTAGCATTAATTTAGGTAATAGACATAAAGTATAAAGCACTACGAACTATTCATATTGGAGTGTGGCTATTATTTTCAATTATAGTTTTCTGATTCCAAGGGAAAATTTACTTGGAAACGGTATCCTAGAAGTAACACAAACACACACAGAGAGCAGGTAGACGAGAATCCTGGGTTCTAACCATGATTCTGCCCCCAGACTAGCTGTATGTAATGGATGAACACTGACCCTTCTCTAGGCCACAGATTGCAAATCAGAGGTGATAAACTGGCAGCCATGGTGTTCTGTCTGACCTACAAGGGAGGTGAGAGGTGATCTCCTTCACCAGTGCAGCCCCTTACTCCCCAGCATCCCTGACTCTGAAATCAAGAACCACCTGGCACTCACCACACTGCCCACCACTTTCCTTACCGCCCAGTCCCTGATGGGCCTTTGGCTCCCCAGCTAGGATACAGAGAGACAACCCTTTCTCCAGGGGCTAGGAGCCCCTGGATGACCATATGCCAGTGGGACTGTGTTGTTCCAGATTAGAAACACAGCCTGCATGAAAGCAGGCTGCACACACCAAGGGCACAGTTGAAAGAACAAACTGTTGATTTTCTTTATTAATCACATCACCATTCGCATAAGCAGCTGTTATTATGAACAGCTGCAGCTGCTAAAAGGCTGATCTTGAAGCAGGCTAGAAAAGTGCTTCCAAGTTGCATACCAGCAATGGGCAAGTGCAGACCTGCAGTCTATTGGCTTGGTTCTTCCTACTGGTCCTCAGTGCCTCTCTCTGGACCAGAAATCCTTCTTCTTCCATATCCTGGCATGGCGTGGGATAAGGGAGGTTTCTAGACTCAGCTTAATACAAAGAATTTGAGGTGAACGTCAAAGGACTTCAATTTGATTTCCACCTCAACTATTCAGTGACCCTAAGTGCGTTACTTCTCTTGATTATCGGTCTCTTCCTATGCTAAAATACAGACAATAATAATACCTACTTTTGGGGGTTGTTGTAAGGAGTCAAAACTAGATTATGCCTATGAAAGTATTCTGTAGACTGTGGAAGTCCAGGTGAAAAAATAAAAGCTTATTATCTTCCCATGAAAACTGCAGTTTGACCCATAAATCATCTAATACAGAATTCACTGTTGCTGACTTAGGGCTATCAGAGGTGAAATCAGAGAATCACATGGCTATAAAGGGCCTTTTGAAGACCTATAACGCAACTTTGACTGTGTGGATCACAACAAACTGTGGAAAATTCTTGAAGAGACAGGAATACCAGACCACCTGATCTGCCTCTTGAGAAACCTATATGCAGGCCAGGTAGCAACAGTTAGAACTGGACATGGAACAACAGACTGGTTCCAAATAGGAAAAGGAGTACATCAAGGCTGCATATTGTCACCCTGCTTATTTAACTTATATGCAGAGTACATCATGAGAAACGCTGGACTGGAAGAAACACAAGCTGGAATCATGATTGCCGGGAGAAATATCATTAACATTAGATATGCAGATGACACCACCCTTATGGCAGATAGTGAAGAGGAACTAAAAAGCCTCTTGATGAAAGTGAAACAGGAGAGTGAAAAAGTTGGCTTAAAGCTCAACATTCAGAAAACAAAGATCATGGCACCTGGTCCCATCACTTCATGGCAAATAGATGGGGAACAGTGGAAACAGTGTCAGACTTTATTTTGGGGGGCTCCAAAATCACTGCAGATTGTGATTGCAGCCATGACATTTAAAAACACTTACTCCTTGGAAGAAAAGTTATGACCAACCTAGATAGCATATTCAAAAGCAGAGACATTACTTTGCCAACAAAGGTCCGTCTAGTCAAGGCTATGGTTTTTCCAGTGGTCATGTATGCATGCGAGAGTTGGACTGTGAAGAAGGCTGAGCGCCAAAGAATTGATGCTTTTGAACTGTGGTGTTGGAGAAGACTCTTGAGAGTCCCTTGAACTGCAAGGAGATCCAACCAGTCCATTCTGAAGGAGATCAGCCCTGGGATTTCTTTGGAAGGAATGATGCTAAAGCTGAAACTCCAGTACTTTGGCCACCTCATGCGAAGAGTTGACTCATTGGAAAAGACTCTGATGCTGGGAGGGATTGGGGGCAAGAGGAGAAGGGGACGACAGAGGATGAGATGGCTGGATGGCATCACCAACTCGATGGACGTGAGTTTGAGTGAACTCTGGGAGATGGTGATGGACAGGGAGGCCTACCGTGCTGCAATTCATGGGGTCGCAAAGAGTCGGACATGACTGAGTGACTGAACTGAACTGAATTGAACTGAACGCAACTTTTCTACACTGTCTCCCCTCTCCTCCAGTCCTGGAATGCTACCAATAAGAGCCTAGACAAAGGACGGCCCCATTTGGGAAACCTCCACTTGCAGGAAACTTGCTCCATTCCAAGGCAGGCAGTTCATTCCATCTACCATGGGCTTAATCTGAACACAGACCACTTTACCTTGTAGAGGCCAAATCAAACTTGCTGTAATTTAAGCACCCTTGAAAGTGCTCAAATGTACCCACCCCAGGGCCTTTGTACATGTTGTTCCATCTACCCGAGTACTCTTTCATCTGTCCTCAGATGACCAGGTCCTTCTTATCCTTTCAGTTCAAATCTGTCTACTGCAGAGAAACCTTCTCTACGACTCTTCACTCCATCCTACCTAGTTACCATCCATCATGATAATCTGTGGTTTTTGTTTTGTTTTGTTTTTTTGCACACATCCCTACTTGTGTGTTTATATCTTGCTGAATTCCCCAGAGAACATAAGTCCCACGAAGACTTATGAGAGACTTGCTTCTCTTATTCACCACTTTGCTCTCTTATGATACAATAGTTGTACCATAGTAATCACATTAGTTCATGACAGGCACTCAAACATATGTTGAGTGAATTTATGAATTAATGAATAAATGCTTAATTCTATGCACATTGTAGATATTTAAATACTCAGAACAGAAACCTAAATAATATTTATACCAACTCTCACTACTGACAACTCACAAGTAGTAATCATGGCTTCTTGTGTTGAGAAAAAATATATAAAAAAATAAACAAATTGAATAACGGCTCCCCAAGCCAGCTTTATTCATAGCAGCACTGTCCCTAGTAATCTGTCTCTTTATCTCATGCAAAGGGAATTCATGAAAAGGCACTTAAGTGCATGAAAAATAGATAGCTGTTTCCTGGAGACAGGGCCTGACATAATGGCATAATTATGAACTGTCCTTAAAGAGATCACTCAGCTGGCAAGTAGTCAACCAGGTCCATTGTAAATGCTGTCACAGACCCTCAGAACCAGATGAGCAAGCCTAACAACCAGACATGAAGAATGCACATCTACAGGGTATGTACTGAGCCATGGTACGCTCGCCCACTATGTACCCCTGGGCCAGTAGAGAGCAGAAAAGCCTGGAGAGGGATGAAAGTTGCCACCCTTGCCGGGTCTGGGGACACAGACTCACCTCAGCAACCATGAAAGATGTCTGGGGAGAAAAGCCACAGGTTCTTGGCAGGCTGTGTGCTGGAGCAGAAAACACTGGAGATCTGGGTGGAGTCCTATTCTATAACTTCCAACTGAGTCATATCACCTTCCAGCATCTCAGTATTCCCATCTGTAATTGGAGGTTACTAGTTCCTACACAATCTTTCTCAGAGGCTGGTCCAAAGAATAAAGCCACACCATACCAGATGCTAATGCATGTTGTAATCCACAAAAATGTACTGTGATTTACAAAGCACTGCACAAAGATAAATTACTGATGGCAAATTATAGTAGTTTATAATCATAAATAATTGCTGCAATTACGATTCCAGAATAGGCATCCAAACACCTGGAGGCTGACTGATAAGCACAAGGAACACCTTCATGGGAAAGATGACTTATGCTTTCTGTGCATCTTTTAAAGCCCCAGGCATGGGCATGCAGGAGGTTCACAAGTACCCCAGATGCCCAAGAAGAAAAACCTGGATCTACAAGAAAGGGCACGTTCCCACAAGTCACCATTTGCTGCTCTCAGACAACAAGCTACAGCAATTACTTGAGACATCTCTTAAAGCGCCCTAAGTCTCAAGGATAAATTATTAAAATCTACAAAGAAACTTCCCTACCATAAACAGAGACCAGATCACGATTTCCATCCTTGACTCCAGAGAAGATGTCATAATATGGCTTAATGAGAGGTGGCAATTATAAAGAGACAATGTCAGAAAGCGCCCGTGCCTTAAATTGCTGTTTAGCTGTTAAGTTGTGTCTGACTCTTTTGCGACCCCATGGACTGCAGCCTGCCAGGCTCCTCTGTCCATGAGATTTTCCAGGCAAGAATCCTGAAAAATTGGGTTTTCCCAGGGTTGCCTGAAATAAGAAGCTTTGCACAGAAGGGCTCTTTGAAAATGCATCAAGTCATTAAACTCTGTTAGCACCTACTGTTTACGTAACTCCACTCAGTGCTGCAAAGATAAGTGAGCAGGTAATATTCAGCCTATAGCATGGGGAATAGTGCACCAAGGGCTATAAAAGGGGACCAGGTATTAGAAGAACACATAGGAAAAGGAAATTTTTTTCCTCCTGGGAGAAATACAGGAAAGCTTCATAAGTCAAGTGGCATTTGAGCTGGGAGAAGAAAACAAAACAGAGATAAGATTTCTTTAGAAGCTGAGATTCTTAACTGCATCTGTGAATAGGCTTTTAGGAAGCCCTGCAAAAAAAAAAAAAAAAAGTATATTTAAATGAACGATAAAGTCACACAGGACTTCAAGTAATTGGTATTAAAATACAAAACTTACTTTAAAAAAGACAAATATGTGATAGAGTACCATATGTGATTCTTTATTAATGCAGTCAATAAAATCTAGCAGCAAGTCTAACATCTACCATAATTTCAAAGCAGCGATGAATGTTTTTTGAGACATCTGTAACGTCTGTAATATGAAATGACAATGTCTGTGACTTCTTTTGGCAACAAAAGCAAAATACAGAGATACTGCCAATACTACTATGGTCTGTTACCTACTTTTTTAATGAAAGGAAATGAAATACTGCAGTTGTTGTTTAGTCACTCAATCATGTCCAACTCTTTGCCACCCTATAGACTGTAGCACGCCAGGCTTCCCTGTTCTTCACCAACTCCCAGAACTTACTCAAACTCATGTCCACTGAGTCAGTGATGCCATTCAACCATCTCTTCCTCTGTTGTCCCCTTCTCCTCCTGCCTTCAATCTTTCCCAGCATCAGGGTCTCTTCTAATGAGTCAGTTCTTTCCATCAGGTGGCCAAAGTATTGGAGTTTTAGCGTCAGTCCTTCCAGTGAATACTCAGGTTTGATTTCCTTTAGGATTGACTGGTTTGATCGCACTCCAAGGGACTCGCAAGAGTCTTCTCCAACACCACAGTTCAAAAGCATCAATTCTTCGGCACTCAGCTTTCTTTATGGTCCAACTCTTACATCTAGCCACGACTGCTGGAAAAACCATAGCTTTGACTATAAGGACCATTGTTGGAAAAATGATGTCTCTTCTTTTTAATATGCTGTCTAGGTTTGGCATAGCTTTTCTTCCAAGGAGCAAGCATCTTTTAGCAGTCAATAAAAATAAAGATGTAATTTTTCCCTTTTCAAGTTCAGAGATTCAAAGTTATTGTTTCCAAGGACCCAAGTTAACAAATTCGGATAGAGAAAACGGCCCAAACAAAAGAGTTATTCAGGTAAGGCAGGCCAAACCCTCAAATCTCACCAACAAGAAGGTTCTTCATCCCTCGATCGTTATATTACAAAGTGTCCTGTAATTTCCAAAACAGTATCTTTTTTAAATAAAAAATGAGTGAAAGAGGCTAGAAAACATCTTTCCACAGGTTATATATAGTTTCTTTCTAAAAGTGGAGTAGATGACAGCATGTTGGTAAGTTTATTAAGAAATATACATATATATGCAATAGGATTATGTATGAAAAACTGTATGCAAGTATGAGTGACTGTAAGCATGTTTTATAAACATCGATGCCCAGAAAAAATTGTGCATCAAATATTAATAATAATTAGAATTCAGAGGTGATTTTACTTTTATCTTTGTATTTTCTGTAATTGGAAAATGGGCCCGAAAATACCCCAAAATATTAGGTGATTTAGGGTAGCACACATTCCACACAGTATAAAACAGAGCTGGTACTAGCACTCAGAAACATCCTTCTTTTGTATCTTCAGCTTTAGCACTGAATGCACCTGAACACAGGAGGTAAGCATAATTATTTGCCCCAACTTAACTATTTAGAAACTGAGATTCAGAAACTTGCCCAAAGTCACAGAGAAAGTAACTGGAGAAACTGAGACTAGAGTCCAGTTCTCCTGTCCCTTGAGAATGCAGAATAGTATCACTGTTGAAAGCAAGGGCTTTTGCAACAGCCTGACCTTGGTTAAGTCCCAGCTATGTCACTTAGTTGCTGGTAAACTTGGACAAATTCCTGAATTTTTCCAATTCTAGAGTTCCCCATACTTCTTTACTTCAAAGGGTTATGCTGTTGATGGAAACTATCCAATAATGTGAAACCCTATGACAACCTCTGACATAAAAGAAACATTCTCATCTCAATCACTATGCCTCCCTGTCTCTGTCCCGGAGGAAGGATTCCAGCATTATCTTCCAGAAGCAGCAGATGTAACTGCTCGTTAGGCTCAGCAGCCCAGTTTTAGTCTCAAAAGTCAACTAGGATCAGCTCACTGTGTGTATGTACAGCTCTACTGAACCAGAAATGCACAGTATCAGGCTGAACTGAACATGGGACAGGATGTTGGAGTGCTGAGCAGCCAGTCTGGGGATCTCTAGGGATTCAGATTCAATAGGTCTGAAAGGGGATCAGAGATTCCAAACTGTTAAAAAGCTCCAGGAGAGTCTAAAGAGCTAACATTCAATGACAAGTTCCTGGTTTGACATAAGAGAGTCCACTATTTCTGTGAATACAAAAGGGGCCCAGTCTAATCACAAGCAACGCATCACCCAATGGCTGGCACGACAAGGCCTCATGGAAAGACCAGGGCTCTTCTGTCATGAAGGGCAGTGACTGCCTAGAACAGTGGAGGGAGAGTGGAAACCAACTCAAACTAGAAGCAAAAATAAATGTAGAGGGACTTCCCTGCCCCAGATGCATAATGTTTTCAGAGCTGGAACAGACTTCAAAGATGACTTTGTCTGTTATACAGATACCACCACACATCAGTGACTAGAACGCAAAGGAAGTTACCAAGACTTAGCAACGATTCACAATAAAGCCCCTCAGTAAAGATGGCTGGATGAATTCATTAAGGAAAAGTAACACTCAAACACCCGAAAGACAAGGCTTCAAAATGGCCTACTCCGTAGACACAAAAAGTGCCTAAAAATATGGTAGATCTGACAGCACTCAGAAACACTCAAACACATGTCTGAAAGGAGACAAGAGTGAGCAAACCATTCTCATTTTGGAGTTGATGGGCAAGCGGAAGAGGGAGGGGTCTCCCACATGAATTAAAGTTTTTGCTCACTATTTTATTCTTATGACCCTACATACTGTTTGGCAAACAGTATGACATTCAGTAATTACTTGTTGAATGCATGAATGTAAGAAAGACTTGTATATGTATGGCTGAGTCCCTTTGCTGTTCACCTGAAACCACCACAACACTGTTAATCGGCATTGTTAATACCCCAATACAAAATAGAAAGCTTTGAGAAAAGAAGAGAGACAGGACAAAAGAGACCATCTCTGCTCCTGCAGGCTAAGCAGGGCACTGAGTGGTACAGCACTCCCCAGGGAGTGGGGCCTCTTTGGTTGTCTGGTCCAGAAATGACACAAACAGACTGCCCACGCAGTGGAAGGAACATGAGCTTTCGGGTCAGACATCCTTTTACGGGTTCAAACGCAACCTCTGTACGGTCTTGGCATAAGTACTTGACCTCTTTGAGCCTCAGTGTTTCATCTTTAAAAGGGGATAATACCATTTACTTCACCTCTAAAAGAGGCATGATGATGTTTATCCTTATAAAGTCTCTGGGAAAAAAATTACATGAATAGATTTATGCAAAGTAGCTAGCACAAGGGCCAGCATACAGTATGAACTTAACAAATGGTAATGTGAGTTGGAATTAATCATGCCCTCTACAGCCAGAGCCTTTCTTCTCCTAAGTCACCTCTAAATATACTCTGTAGTCTTTCTGATAGGAAGCTGCAGAGATAATTCTAGTGTTAAGTTCACTAGATTTTCTAAAAATGCCAATTTCTTAAAAATAAATAATAAAATCCTGTATACCTTCCTTTTTGGTTTACAAAGTAACTACATATGCACCCATAACAATTCTGAAACCATGCATTACTATATCCATGTTTAATAGATGAAAATATTACTATCCATGTTTAATAGACAAAATTATTATTATTTGTGTTTAATAGACGAAAAAACTAAGACCACTTAGCCAGCAAGAGGCAAACTAAGACAGGAACTGTAGGTTTTAACATTTATTATAAGGACCATCATTTTCTCAACCTGAAATTCAAAACAAATGATCCTTTTATGGAATAAAATATTCAAATTCAGATTGCTCCAGGACTCACCTCAGATGCTGCCTGGATTACCCTAATACTTACAGCTGAAATCAGAAACAAATTTCTGAAAGAAGAGGGAATACTTTGTTTTTAAACAAAGTCCCTCCTTTGGATTTAATGCATCAACTCTTTATTAAAAAAAAAAAAAAAAAAGACCTAGAATCAGGCCAATGTGAGATTTAGCAACCTCTTCCACTTATTAGCCATGGAACCCTGGATGATTCTTAATCCTAGTAAATTTCAATATCTTTATCTGGATAACAGGAAAGCAATACCTACTTCTAAAGTTATGTGAAATTCCAGGCACCAAGAAGGCAGTCAGTAAGTGATGACTCCTCTAATGACCACACCATGGTACTGACCATTTGTACTGAAGGGGAAGTATACGGACTGCTTGTTTCTTCCTGGTTCTTCTAGCTTCTGCGTAACCCCTGTTCTGCATCTGTTCAATAGGGATACAACCAGTCTTCATCCAACTTCAGCAGGGGAATGAAGATAACAAAAGAGCTGGCAGAGATATTATGCAAACACCAAATATTATTAAAACATTAATGAACTCTGGCAATTTCCCTGAATTTTGATAAATGGCGTTTATTATGCACTGCCTCTCCCACAATTTGGGCTCTCAAATATTAACTAGATAATAACAGCAATCATTCTCCAAAAAGACCAAGGTGTAGAGAAATAAAAAGCGAATCTAGATGACTCCCACAAACACGTACTTCCAAAGGAATCAGAATCTCCGGACAGAGAATGTTAGGACAGACCACAAAGCCACTGTGTGACCAGTAGTGGGCTCAGACCTATTCCATAGCATATGCAGACCTCCACTTTGGTAGGGCAGTGGAGTTTCCTGGTACTGACAGGTCACTGTTTATGACAACAGTCTATATCACCACTTTGCTCTTCTGCATAAAGTTAGCTCCAATCTAGATAAAACAAAAAGGATCTTGGAAGCTGGGGGTGCTTATTCCAGGCTAAAAGTCTCAAACAGAGAGTGGCTGCTCCTGCCAATAGCCTAAAAAGAGAGGTAGTGTTATCCACAGTTCCATTAAAGAGGTTTGCACCAAATTCCCCTGTCATTTCATTCTGTGTGAGGGGATAATGTTTTTAAGCTGCTGACAATCCTCAGGTGCTGCTCCAACAGAAGCAGAACAAAGCCAGGAGGACGCAACCCCACATCTCCCCTCACCCCAACTCACAGAAATAAGGGCCTGGTCCCACCCCTGTAACACCTTAACAAGCTGAGGGTTATTAAGACACCTCATTCGCATATTCATTAAAGACTCTGAGCTGTGGCAAGTGAAACAAAGTGCACAAAAAGAGATTTTGTTTTTTTAAGCCCAGCGAAAATCCGCTTTAGAAAAAGTAAATCCACACAGGGACCCTTGCTGTCGCCAAACCTTCACTTGTCTAGAGCAGCCAGCACCTCATTAAAGGAAAGCAAGCAACACACAAATGAATGCAGCACCGCACACAGGCAGGCTCATTTCGCCATCTGCCTTCTAGTGTCCAGAGGGGTAAGAGGCTTAAATGATATTCTCCTGAATTTTTCTCTCCTGCAGGTGGAAACATCAGATTCCCAGGGGGCGAAAAAGACCGCTCTTGCAAGATCAAGTGGGTAAAAAGGAATAAAAGGGAATTTCGTTTACCTGTCAACACACTCATGACATTCAACACAAAATGAATTAAGCAATAATTCATTTGCCATTCATATCTGGGTAAATTTGTGAAATCAGTGTATCAGCTGTGGGGTTAACACAGAAGTTCCTAATGAGCTGGGCGTTTAAACTTAACCCCTTCCCATAGCCTCCCCTTTTCTGCTCCTTGAGTATCCCTGACTGATGGTGACCAAGCACCTTTTCCTAGTGAATGACCTAGAGCAGGAGGCATCGGAATTGATTTGGGGGCTGTAAAAACACAACGGGCAATTTCCATTAGACACGCTGAAGAGAGAGGCAATGATTAAACAACTTAAATAACTGCCCTGAGCATTCTCTGTGTATCCTCACCCTTCTGACAAGCACCGTGCTGGTTTTCAGATCTTGAAAGCTTTGTAAGCTTGTAAAGTTTCCCTCTGGAATCCCATCCCACCAGAAGATTAGGGAGTAATTTAAACACACGCACACACATATACACACCCCACATTTATCTAAATACTAGCTGAATCGTCGAATATCTCAACAGAGTGCTTTCCAACCTCATACACAATCTAGGAACACTTGGGGAGAATGGAGCAAAAGGTAAAATCCAGCCCCAAGTTTTAATGTGCTTCATACAACTTCCCAAAACGTTACTACCCTCCGCGGCCACACGTTCAACTTGTATTACCCACTTCTTGGGCTGTGGGGAGGACGCAAACCGAGACGGAAGGTACACTCTGATAGAACTAGCAACGAGAGGAGGCAGCCGGATGAAATCCAATAGATGGCAGGACGAAGGGAAAAACTCAAGTCTTCCTCTGCAGTCAAAGACCTTTTCAACGAAATTTTCCACTACCTGGTAAATTGCCCAAGAATGTGTTTGTCTAGCTCACAGAGACGCGAGGCAGGCAGCGCTACACTGGAGTCCCAGTTCGGTGGAGTGTTAACCCCCAGGCCACGTACTGCATAGCAGCCAGAGTTGCCTCGGTGAGCCGCAAGCTACGTGGGAGGCTCCCACCAGCGGGCTCTCACAGCAATACCCCGAACTACAGGATACTAGGGGGTTATTCGATCGCCCTGCCCGGCTCAATTATTTTCCTATACACAACATTCAACAATCTGTTAAGGACCTGTAGGTGCCAGGCTGGGGGATGGGAGAGGCAGCTTTATTCTAATCCAAACGTCGCCGAGGTTCGAAACCCAGGACACCTCTCTCGGCCAGCGAACAGACAGAAAACAAAGAGCAAGGGGCTGGCGATCCTCGGGGTCAGAGGTCTAAGCGCGGTCATTTTCGAGCTGGGAATTAGGAATTCCAAGCTTAGCAAGAACCCTGGAGAAGCACCGGAAATGCTTTCAACCGCTTCAATGGGAAATCTATTTGCAAATCAAAGTTGCAGGAACTCCGGGCGCCCAGCCTACTCGAGCGGGTTACTAGGGAACACCCAACAAGTTTGGCCACCGGGGGCTCGGCGTGACAGCGCCGCGCCGCAAGACTGCTCGCAACTTGTCGCTCGGGAGCCGAGCCAGAGCCCCAAGCTGTCTCCGCTCCCCGAGCTCCAGAGAGGACCTGAGACTCGGCGCAGGGAAGGAGCAAGTCCGTGCCTCCGGAGACAAATCCCTTCATTGAAGGCGCCGCGGGTTCTCATCTGGACCGCACGGCTTCCAGAGGTTTCCCCTCAACAGTGAGCCGTTTCACCACCAACGCTTCACCTGCCTACCACCCCCAGTCGGCGAGAAATTAACAAAAGAGTCAGTAGTCGGGGGCGGTGCGGAAAAGGGACCCGGGGCAAAGTATAGTTAGGAGGGAAGGGAAGGCGGCTCAGGTTGCGGCGGAGAAAGAATGGAAAAGGCAGAACTGAGATGGGTTATACCCCAGGCACCTGGCTCCGGGAAGAAAATAAGGAAAGAGCGCACGAGAAGGGGGAATGGGTTCTTTACCCTGTTTCCCATCACTCTCTCACACACACACCCCTCTCTTTTTCCTCCTTACCCAGCATGGAAAAGATGAAATCCTTAGCTGTGTGAATCTCCAGTGCTCTCTGGTCGTCATATTCCCGCTGGTCGTGCTTCGTAAATTCTTGGATGAGTTTGTTCAATTCCTCCACCCGAGCTCCCGACCTGAAATCCAGCTCCGGGAACGCAGGCTTGTTGTTACAGCCTAGGGAGGCTGCCTTGCTGGCGGTGGGAGCCGCCATCTTCATACAAAACGCGCCGAGTAGCAGCTCCGCGGCGGCGGCAGCACCCACCCCCGCCCCCCCACCCAGCCCCCCTGGGCCTCCTCCCCTCGTCGGCTCCTTGGCTGTGACCCCGGCCCGTGGGCGGGCTGGCGGGCCGGCGTCTAGGCGGGCGGTCCCGGCTGGGTGCGCTCCGGGCGTACGGGCTTCAGGAGGATCTGGACTGCAGCTAGAGTGCGTGTGTGGCCCCGACACCCTTTCCTGCGGCCCCAAGCCGGCCCAGATGCAGTAGGTCCCTGCCCTCCCCTGGCCCTCGCTGGCCCCGACTATAGCGGTTGTAGAGCCAACCTAAGCCTCCCCCGGGCGAGGAAAGTGAAGTGGAAACAATGTGAAATTCACCAGCTCTGAAATCAACAAGCTGCAGGCTCCGGTGTTACGGAGCCAGCGCCAGCGTCCCCCATTTAAAGGGACAGCGCACCCAGTGGAAAGAAAAATAAATAAATGACAGAGGTCTGCGCTCCATACCACTTGCCAATCTGTAGTCGGGCAGACGTGAGAGATGTAGATGTATTCTTTCTTTGCCTCCACTCCCTTAGGGGGCAGGGATTGCCAAGCGCCTTCAAGGAGAAAGAAGCCTTCCTCTGTCTGATTTTAAGGGCGGTGTCCTGGGCGAGGGCATCCCTATGCGAGGTTTCCGTCTCAAGAATTCCAGCGCCTTTTGATGGTGAAGGAGCCCGCCTTAAGGAATGTAAAAACCAACCTTCTGCCCTCTTCTGCACAGACTGCCAAAAATATTAGGATTAAACGTATAAAAAAGAGTGTCCTCCCTGTCCCGTACAGACATTCCCATTAGCCACTATAGTATTCCTACTTTTGCCCTAGGTAATCAAATTTTCCTGGATAACATCTTATTAAACTTAATATAGTGTCTTAATGATGTTCAGCCCGTTCCAATATTAAGATAGGAAAACCGAAGTGTAGGCGTGAGGAAGGGGAACATAATTAATTGCCCCACGTTCCAGTGAATGTTCAATGACGTGGTGAAAATTCTCAAACAGATAAAATTTGAGCTTCTACTATTTGCCAGGCAGAGTGCTAGAATCTCCGTGGACAGTGATAAGACAAAAGACAAGGTTCCTGAGATGGAGCCATACTCAACAAGGCAGATTCTACCTAAGTCCAAGGTCCTTCAGATGTTTTTACCGTTTATGAGCTTTTTGACTCCGACAACTAGGAGGCCTCCTACTCGTTGTTGTTCAGTTGCTAAGCGGTGTCCAACTCTGCGATCTTAGAAAAGGTTTATCTTCCTTGCTAGTTCTCCAAAATCCAACTTGTCTCTATCCCATAGGCTGGATATAAGAGCTTTTTCTTACCTGGGTTCTCATAGCCAAGAATACAAACTCTTCTGTTAATTTAGGCTCTGTCTTTTCCTATAAAATAGAGGTGATTAATTCCTATCTCATAGGTTGTTTTGAAGATTACATGAAATAAAGTGGGCCAAGCACTTAGTGAAATACCTGACACAATAAGTGCTTAATTAAATGTTAGCTACTACAATCCCTGGGTCTGGAAGATCCCCTGGAGAAGGAAATGGCAACCCACTCCAGTATTTTTGTCTGGGAAACCCTATGGACAGAGGAGCCTGGCCAGGGCTACAGTCCATGGGATTGCAAAAGAGTCAGACACAACTTTTAGCAACCAAAACAAGGACAACAACAAACCATGGAGGAGAAGGGTAAAAAAGTTTTTGTTAAGTGAATTGGTAATTTCTTTTTTTCTTTACAAATTAAATGACTGAGTCAATTCCTTCTATGCTTTTTTCTGTAAGCTTTCCCTAAGACCCTCCCCCAAGCTGGTGGCAACATCTTTCTCCTTAGAACCTCCACTGCACCCTTTCAGAAACTTTCATATGCCGCTGATGAATTTTGACCTACTTTTATCATTGTTAATGCAAGTTTCAAACTATGAACTTCCCTAGGATGACTGCATCTTACTCATCTTCAGATTGGTCCCTGCACAAAGGTCCTCAGTGTTTATTGCATCAGGTGTTGAATGAAGAACTTTGGCATAACCAGTTAATTTCTTTTGGGGTTTTCTTCTCTTTGAAACAAGCTTTCTCACCCAGCTAATATTAAAGAGAGAATATACATGCCCAGCTGAATGCTGGTGCGCTGATGAGGGAGTTACTTAAAACCCTGGCTTTTGCAGGTCTGCTGTGCTGCCCTGATTTCTCACCTGTGAGAGTATTGCCATTATTTGTGCAGTGGAATAAACTATGTAAGCGGTTGGAACCACGATACAAATCGATCCACTCCCATCTGTCAGTTCTTCTCTCAGGATCAATGATAGCCGTCAGTAAGACAGCTGGTTGAGGCACAATCATTTCATGGATCAGAATGATACTAGTTCACCCATTCAAGCAATAACCTCCAACCTAATAGAGTTTGAAAGAATTCAGGCAAAAATTTAAAACACTCTTTCTTTGTTAATTTGCCAAAGTGTGAATGATCCAATGCTCCTCCTTGTGATACTTACAGTCATAGAGATAAAACAGGTAGTAGGAATTATGCCTTGTGACTCAGCCATGAGTCTTGGATGTTTTGAATAAGGAAGTCAACAAATGGTCTCTCTGTTCTTCAACACTATCTGCTCACTTTCCATCAGCCAGATCAGAATTCTATGAGTTATTGACCTTCAGTGAGTCTGTGTATTTGAATAATGTCCTGAACAGTTAACTAAATACCTTTTAAATGCTCTTATACAGCTACAATATGATGATACAAATATCCTTTGTCCAACTGGCAAAACAGGGAGAGGATCAGATCATAATTTCCTGAACTGGTCTTTTGGGAAACTTAAACCTCTGAGTTCCTGTAGACTGAGCTCCTCAAGGTAAGTGCTGTCTCTTTACCTTCCTAAACACCACATTTAATACGTTTCTTGGCTCACCTTATGACTTTAATTAATGTGTTTAATGAATGAACCGGAGAAGGCAATGGCACCCCACTCCAGCACTCTTGCCTGGAAAATCTCACGGACGGAGGAGCCTGGTGGGCCACAGTCCATGGGGTTGCTAAGAGTTGGACACGACTGAGTGACTTCACTTTCACTTTTCACTTTCATGCATTGGAGAAGGAAATGACAACCCACTCCAGTGTTCTTGCCTGGAGAATCCCAGGGACAGGGGAGCCTCGTGGGCTGCCGTCTATGAGGTCGCACAGAGTCGGACACGACTGAAGCGACTTAGCAGCAGCAGTAGCATGAATGAACAAATTAATATCATCTCTCAAAGACCAGGAAGTCAACATTTAGGTGATTTGCATGCTACGATAAAATATCTCAGTGTAGACTATCTATGGGCTTTCCCACTGGTGCAATGGTAAAGAATCCATCTGCCAATGCAGGAGATGCAAGAGACACAGGTTCAATCCCTGGGTCAGGAAGATCCCCTGGAGTAGGAAATGGCGACCCACTACAGTATGCTTGCCTGGAAAATTCCACAGACAGAGGAGCTCGGCGACCTACAGTCTACAGTGTCGCAAACAGTCAGACATGCACATACAACAACAACAAAAGCTATCTATGGTTTCCCAACAATCACTTGAGTTATTATAAATGTAGGTATTTCTGCTTCTATTTGTGTAGCCTTTTATTTTTCCCTGTGTGTTATATGGCCTAAGAAAAGGAATGGAAATGGAGAGGAAGGTGAAGAGAAACAGAATAATTATAGAAGATATTTAAGAGTGTCTTGGGAGATCCACTGGTGGCTTAGACATTAAAGAATCTGCCTGCAATGAAGGAGACTTGGATTTGATGCCTGGGTCAGGAAGATCCCCTGGAAAGGGAAATGACAGCCCACTCCAGTATTCTTACCTGGAGGGGCCTGGCAGGCAACAGTTCATGAACTTGCAAAGAGTCAGACAGGACTGAGCGACTAACAACAACAACAAAGAGTATCTTAGACTTGTAATAAAAGCACAGGTTTCTAGAGTGTTTCAGATGACTCAGGAAAGATCAATAGAGACTACCATCTAAATAAGCACTAAGGCAGGTCATTCCTTTGGGCTTCCCAGGTGGCTCAGTGGTAAAGAATCTGCCTGCAATGCAGAGATGTAGGCTCAATCCCTCAGTTGGGAAGATCCCCTGGAGAAGGAAATGGCAACCCACTCTAATATTCTTGCCCAGGAAATCCCGTGGTAGAACTGGAGCCCCTGGAGGGCTACAGTTCATGGGGTGGCAAAGAGTCAGACATGATTTAGGGACTAAAAAACAAAAAACAGGTCATTCCTTTACTTATGTGTGCAGCATCAAACAGATCAAAGAAACTCCCAGTCTTTCCAAACTGCTGTCCCACTTAGAGGCAGCTGCTGCTGCTAAGTCGCTTCAGTCGTGTCCGACTCTGTGCGACCGCATAGACGGCAGCCCACCAGGCTCCCTCGTTCCTGGGATTCTCCAGGCAAGAACACTGGAGTGGGTTGCCATTTCCTTCTCCAATGCATGAAAGTGAAAAGTGAAAGTGAAATCACTCAGTCGTGTCTGACTCCTAGCGACCCCATGGACTGCAGCTTACCAGGCTCCTCCGTCCATCCATTGGATTTTCCAGGCAAGAGTACTGGAGTGGGGTCCCATCGCCTTCTCCGACTTAGAGGCAGAAACTAGCCTGTTACTTTCCCGCTACAAAAGTACATTAGTTTGTGAAAGAAGCCTTCTGCTTACTTCTCTGGGGCTTGTTTGTTTTTAAATACAACTCTCAAGTTCTGTGGCAAACTCTTAGCCATGAATAACTGGGCTGTATTAAAAACAAAAAGTTCCACATCTACATGATGAATTAACAAGATATAATTTTAAACTAAGATTCTCTGATCTGGCAGAGTTTAAAGAGCAGCCCAAGCCACATGATCTGGCCTTCTTAGGTAGTTGAATATTTAATAAAACTCTAACCAAGGAAGGTAGCCAGAGCTTCTTATGATTTGTAAACATAGACAGGAAAAAGAGGCAAACACCATAGACATGTGGAATGTTGATGGCAGAAGGTACGTGAGAGATAAATTCCATCCACAACCTTCACTTTGAGATAGAACTGGGACACAGTAAGGGAAAGGACACTTGCCTACATAGCAGAGACAGTGCCGTTCTATTTCTCATACTAACTTCAAATTTTAGTAAATATTTCTTGTTTCCAGACCACTAGAGAGGATGTGGAAAATGCTAGGAAACTGGATTAGAATCATAATAAAAACAAGAGTTGAGTGGCCCTTGGGCAAAATGGACTCATTGATCTTGAAAGTTTAAATCTTGATAAACCAGGGATTGCTGACATTTTGAGTTACTTAGCTACAGTTTGTATTTTTTGTCCTGCCAATAGGTAGCGGTCAGGGCTAGAGCTGAATTTCGAGGTGCATGTGACTTCATCTGGGGCAAGTTGGTAATTTTACCTCTGGCAAGATTAGGCCACTGAATTGTTAGTGAGGTCCCCAGAGCAGGGTGGATAAGTCATGACAGTCTATTTGGTTCTAACAAGGTGACCCCAGGGTGAAGCCCCACCCCTCTGACACAGTTTCACGGGGGCTCCTTTCAGTCTCTCCTTGAATCCTGTGCCCTAAGAGCCCTGGGGGACCTGGGTGGTCTAACTTCCTTTGCAGAAACTGAAGCGAAACAAATCACCCAACTCTGTCCTTTTATTCTCTGCTCCTGCTAAGCTCCAGAAAGCCAAATCTGTACCTGTGGAAAGAAGAAAATGGACTCTAGGATGGGGAATAACAATATCCAATAACAATTATTAACCATTGTCTTCCTTACAATGATGGAGCACTTTCTGGTTCAAAGAACTTTGCACATAAAGCTGTTTATCAGATCCTCACAACCTCCTACAGAATAAAGCGGATTGATCAGGATTGTTATTATTATTCCAATAATAACAAGTGCTGCTCAGAGAGATGGCAATGTTTGTGAGGTCATCTGACTAACAGTCATCCATCAGCTCTCTATCATCTCCTGCAAAGGGCTTTTCCTGAACCTCCTCTGCTCCCTCCCCACCCACCTAAAACCCGTATAGGTCATGGAGACTCCTTACAGACTCACAACTTTGAGCCCTAGCACTGCTGTTTCTCACACTTCACTGTAGCTGCCTCATAACTTGTCTGTCTCCCTCACAAAAATGTATGTCCTATGTGGACAGAGACCTTGTCTCTCTTGACTACCAACATGTCTGGCATTTAGTAAGGATTCAATACAAGTCTGATAAATGAAAAAGTAAATGAATGAACCAGGTGGCTGGCTCAGGCCCCAAACTCAGGTCTTTGATTTATGGCCCAGGTTCTTTCCATCAGACCTCCCTAACTCTGTTGTTAGCAACTACTGAGTCTTCAGAAAAATACCGACAATCTGTTTTCGAGAGCTTTACGCCTTACCTAGCATTTCATACACAAAATCTGCTCCCAAAGCTTGAGTTGAGTTCCATCATACAAACAAAACCTTTCCTTTCTCTTCTCTGTCTTTTAAGTGCAATTGAATCAATTTTATGACAAAATAACTTACAAAACATTAAGTCTAAATATTCAATACATCCTTTTTAAAAACGCTTTTGTTATGTATTCATTGGTTGCGCTGTGTCTTCGTTGCTGCGTGTGGGCTTTCTCTAGTTGTGGTATGCAGGCCTCTTGTCGCAGTGGCTTGCCTTATTGTGGAGCACAAACTCTAGGGCACGCAGGCTTAGTTGCCCTGTGGATGTGGAATCTTCCCAGACCAGGGACTGAACCAGTGTCCCCAGCATTGCAAGGCAGATGCTCAACCACTGGACCACCAGGCAAGCCCAGTATGTCCTTTTTAGGGAAAACTCAGTTTACTTCACCTCTACATATCAGGTAGAAAAAGCAAATTTCTACCCTAGAAATCTTTTTATTTACAAATGCCTTAACCTGATTGACTGTTCTGGGGAAACCATGGGGCCCCTCTTACCAATCCCTGGACACTGCAGCATCCCCATCTAGCCCTTGAACTTGCCACAAGACCAGGCTCTGGGTCCTCTGCACTAATCCATATCCTGTCTCATATATACCTTGGGTGCTGGGTCAAGTAGTAAGGAGGTGTTTTGGGGGTGGGGGGTGGGGGGCGGGGGTAGTGGTGCACAATATCTTATCAGTAAAGACTGGAGATGTTCTGTTTGGTTTGCTGTGAGCAATTAAATAAATTGCATCACAGGGGAAATTATATTATTTCTGGGTGGCTACAGAGGATGGTGCTGGGAGAGATGAGATGGGTGGCAGGAATATAGGCTTCACCTCAGGGTACAGAAGCATTTTCTATCCACAGGAGCCTCTCTGAACAGAATATGCTGCAGGTAGTAAACTCCCCCCATCACAGTGGTGTTAGAGCCCTGTTACCCTCTGTCAGAGGTACACCAGAAGAGGTTCCACAGAAGTTGATAAGGAGCAGAGGCTTTGACCCCCGAGGTGCCTTTCAGTCCTGGAGAAGCTAAGTCTGTGATTCTTCTTCAGTTACTATAATAACTGAGAACTAGTTTCCTGTAAAAGACCTCCTCAAAACCGAACTGTATTTGCACTCTGAACACAAGCTGTTTTATATCCATTTTCACATAAGTTCCCAGGATCAAGGACTGTGTCTTTCTTTCTCCTAACTTAAAATACCTATGGATTTCATTGTTTCTGGCTTGCCTACTGTCCAATCTAGCAGGCAATTTCATTCCACCGCCTACAAAGAAATTCTGTTGGTATAGACACCTGCCACACACATCACACACAAATTCTATATCCAAATTCACATTCAGAGAAACCCTTGGGAGCAAGAAAAGGAAAGGATTTCCTCAAACATATTTGTTTACACATTTATCTTATAATGATAGAGGCTGGCTCTCTGAGCAGGCCTATACAATTGAGCAGGGAATGGTAGTGATGCCTGTTTTGTTTTCTAAAGCTTGTCAAAAAATGATTCGCTCAGCCCTGTCCTGTAACAAGTTTATTTGAAAACCTTGGCTTTTCCCCCCACAACTTTGCCCGGTACTGTACATGAATAGACGGAGTTGTTTCCCCGATCCGAAACCTGGTGTGTTGCGTTGTGGTCCAAAGCTCATTTTAAATTCCAAGCTGTGAAACCTGCAGAGAGGGCATTTGAGAAAAATGCTGACACTCCTTCAGTTCTGACAACATTATCACCCACAGTCATAAATATACTCCTCCATGTCTTCTCAGTCTACTTTTCCTGTTAGTAGTTTCTAAGTAGGAAAAAAAGACCCCCAAACCTCTTAAATAATTCTCTGTGCTTCTACACTGTCTAGTGGAAAAACAAAGAAAAAATAGAAAAAAGGAGGGAAATACAGCAAAGAAAGGAGGAAAGAAGAAACTTCCACAGCCCACTTACTCTAATTTCCCATGATTCATGTCCATTTAAACTACCCTAGGACTGAGTTATGTGCATCTTATTGTGCCTCCGGATTTTTGTTAGGGAGAGGTAGGGGCATATAGATACACATTATGGATAAATAAATTCAGTTAAAAGCAAAGGATCAGAGGCAGGAGAAGGACTTGTATCTGGATTTTGCCATTACTTAGTTCCATGTGCATGCATGCTCAGTCATGTCCGACTCTTTGTAACCACATGGGCTGTAGACCACGAGGCTCCTCTGTCCATGAAATTTTCCAGGTAAGAATACTGGAGTGGGTTGCCATTTCCTGCTCGATGGGATCCTCCAAACCCAGGGACTGAAGCCACATCTCCTGTGTCTCTTGCAATGGCAGGCCAATTCTTTTACCATTGAGCCGCCTGGGAAGCCCAAAGGAAAATCTTCTTCTCTGAAACTCCTTTTCCTCAAATGTAAATGAACAGAATTAAAGTGCCATCCAGGTGTGATGTTCTGAAATTGTGAGTCTGACAGGAAAAGGCAAAGCAGTCTTGAACTGGGTACAGTTTGTATCACATTGCGTTTATTAGTTTATTTTTCCCCAGTCTTTTCCTGCACAGTTGAATACTCCATAGTTGAACATGCTAAGACATTTTTTTAGGTTCTTAGCTTTAAAAGAATTAGCCTGCAATCAGGAGACGAGAATCTGTAAGTGTATTAAGACTCCCTCCTTGGTGCATCTTGGCTAATAGCCTTTTACTCTCCGCTGGCAGGGGATGGAGAAAAGCTGCTGTGGAAACTCATTCAGCAGCTTGGCCCTGGGGCATGGATGGATGGCCTCTGTGCTCACAGGAAGCAGCCAGGGCTCAGCAGGTATATTCAGACTCCAGAAATTTTCCCCTTAGGAAGAGAGGGAACAAAGGTACCCAAAGAAATTACCCCAGCAAGTATTTACAAGAAGCTGCAAAACAGTAATAAAATAATTTTCTGGCCCTAAAATTAGAAGCAAAGGTTTGATGTTCTGAAGCCCAGGTGCAGAATGAATGTATATATGGGCCCTTATAGCCGGTTTATAAAACACAAGGAATTGTGGTTTTGACCAAAATGTCTTAAGGAGTCTTTTTATTTCTTTACAACAAAGTTATAAAAGGAGTCTGGTCCCAGAAATCTGAGGCTGAAGTTTTCTTTAAGTACTCTGGAGAAGAGCAAATTTCTAAATCTCAGGTAGTAACTGATGATAGCATGACGAATCATGAAAGGAATAACAATCATCACACAATAAATAATATTCGAATGTATAGAATGACAAAACTGGATGCAAAATTAAGGATATTATGGCCAGGCAGGCAAATCACAGATATTAAGGAAGGGTAGGAGGGAGTTTAGATTTCTGCCAGATCAAAAACTAATCATTTGGATAAAAAAGATGAAGTGCAAAGAATGCATGTGACTTGCCTACGGGAACACAATGAATGGCAGGTCTGGAGTTTTTTCCTGCCATATATATCAGTACAAGAGCCAAAGTACATAAGGGCAAGTTTAAGCCTGCTACATAGCCAAAAGTGGTATTTTCTCTAAAACTGTATTTTTTATTCGTTCATTCTTTCAGCAAATATTTCTCGAACTTTTATTATGTGTCAGGCATTGTTCTAGGAAATACAGCAGAAATACAGAATACCAGAAATACAGCAGTGAAGAAAGCCAAAATTTGTGTCCCCTTGGAGCTTATAGTTCATATAAGTCTGTTCCATTTTTTTTCCCAGGTTGAGTAGAAAATTTTATTTGGAGGATAATTGTCTATACAGATATTGATGAGATTCTTGTTCTAAGTCACTTAATTTAAATGATAAACTGTATATATTATGCTACAAGAAACCTCTCCATCTATATTAGCCAGGGCTTTCTAGAGAAACAGAACCAATATGTACATAAGAGATTTATTTCAATGAATTGGCTTATATGATTGTGAGGGCTGACAAACCCCAAATCTGTAGAGCAGGCAAGTCTTAAGTCTATAGGGCAGGCTGGAAGCTCAAGCAAAAGTTGATCCTGCAGTCTTGAGGCAAAATTTCTTCTAGAAAATATCATTTTTATTCTTTAGACCATTCAGCTAATTCAAGAAAGCCCACCTGTATTATTGAGTGTAATCTCCTTTATTTAAATTCAGTTGATTATAAACATTAACCATTTTTACAAAACACTTTCTGAGCAATAGCTATAAGTGTTTGATAAAAACTAGGTACTATGGCCCAGCCAACTTGACACATAACACTAACCATCACAAACCTTCTCTATAAATTTATTAAGTGCTTATTACATGCCAAGTTCTAGGTAAATCATGCACAACCCCTGTTCTCTGAAGGAAAGGTGTAAGTCATTTACTTCAAAAAATACATAAAAGTATGAAGCTCTGTAAATCCACAATAGAGATGTAAAGAGCAAGAGATGCAAACAACGAGTGAAGATCAACCCCAACCTCCCCAAAGGAAAAAGAAACAGTGCTTTTAAGTAAAGAAATCAGGAAAAGCTGAAAACACAAATGACAGTTGACCTTGGCCTTGGAGAATGGGTAAAATTAGAGCAAGGAAAACGGGAGGGTTACTTCCTACTAGAAGAAATGCCGGAAGTGTAGAGTCAGGAAAAGGTGTGATGTATATGGAAACATGAAGTGGCTCAGGCGGGCTGGAAATATAGAGCATTCATCAAAACCTCTTTTATTTTGCTAGTGATTACTCAGTGCTTGTTCAAGTATTCATTCCAAAGATATTCAAACATTTGCAGATGAAACAGAGAGGTCAAGAGACTTCTCCAAAGTCACACAGAAAACCATTCATATACAAGTCAATGCCATTTTCTTTCAGAAGCTACTGTTGACTCTTCAAAAACGAATCTTACCATCCCTGAGAAAGGACACTATGTTTTTTCTCTGTTATTTCAATTTAGCTATCTTTGGAAAAGTCGTATCATTCTTTGACAAATAAAAAAATTTACTAGGTCCTAGTTTTCAGTTGGCAACCCACTCCAGCATTCTTGCCTGGAGAATTCCATGGACAGAGAATTCCATGGTCCATGGGGTCCCAAAGAGTTGTACACAACTGAGTGACGGAGCACACACACATAGCTTTCAATGAGCATATAGGTATCGGTGCCCCATACGAGATGTTTAGGGATTTATATATCATAAAATTAAAACCTATTACTTTTGCCACTCAACTGAGAACATTTCTTGGTTTGGTACTATAAATAAATTGCCGTGGTCAGGGGAATGGTACGCAGAAAGAAGGTAGATATAGGAGCCACAGAGTTCACAAGAAAGTCAAGTTCACCAGGACTCCTGTTATTTCACAGTTGTGTGCTTTGTGTGTTCCACTTACTATAGTTCCTATTAGCCATCATGTTTCCAGGCCCCAAGTCCCTCTCTCATTTCAAGGAATAGGAGTTGGTCTAGCGAGTCACTATGAAACAAACATGACCTGTGCCTTACTCTACTGACAGCCTCCCCTATCCCTGCATTACAGTCAATCATCCTTTTGCTTACCTAGGAACTCATGTTTTCTACTAATGACCTAACCATCCATGGGTTTGTTCCCCCAAACTGATGATTTTATGGCACTCAAAACAATGCACCTGGTTTCGGGGCTAATGTAACATTTTTTTAAAAGTTAAGATAATTATTGGAATTAGAGGATTCCAGACACTCGCTGAGCAAGTCTTTGCTCAACTCATATCCCGGGTGATTGAGCAGAAACAAAGTAGACCTGTCTTCTGCCTCTACGTCTCCTACTTTCCACTCTATGAAAGGGAAGCTGAGGACCCCAACCAGGAAGTGATATCATCAAGTGTCTGGTTTCACATCTCCATAAAGCACATTACTTTAATTAAATCTATCAAAGAGGCTAGTAAAAGAGAGGCTGAGGAGAAATGAAGTTATTGATCAAAGGAATTAAATGAATGGACATCACCAAGAAGTGGATATTCACAGATGTGTAGACCACTCAAGGGCAATCAAAGTTCAACTTTCTCAGTGGATAGCTGGACATTTGCCCCATGATGATGTTCTATTATTTCCAAAGGTGGGGAGAATTACAAGTGTCTAAAGGTTTAGAATTGTATTATTTTAAATTTGCATAATACTTCAGACTTATTGTGCAAAACCTCATCTTATTGCCAATAGCCACAACAACCCTATAGGACAGGCAAACTGTAGACTCACAGAGTGTTGGGTTACATTTTGGAGGGCAGAGTTCAACCCTTCACAGTGGGGAAATAACTTGGGTAGCTGTGTGTCTAGGAAGCTGTCTGTGTTTATTTCAGAGGGGCAAGTGTGGAGTGATAGACACGGAGCACCTTGGTGAAGATAAATGGTAATCACATCGACTAATGATCTTTATTACATAAAATTTCCCCTTCAAGAGTGGGTATTAATCTACTATAATAGGTTTAAGGTATTGTTTTTCATTCTAGCCTCACATTCCTTCAGATAAGGTCTGAATGTGGTAAGGTCACATTCCTTCAGATAGAGAGCAGAGTCTCCCCTAAAAAGAGTGGAATCCTCTGGACTGCCCTGGTGGTCCAGTGGTTCAGACTCCATGCTTCCACTGCAGGGAGCATGGGTTCAATCCTTGATTGTGGAATGGAGATCTAGCATGCTGCTTGGCACTGAAAAAAATAAAAAAGGGAACATCCTCAAAAACAATCATTAGGGTAGAGACAGGGCTCAGAAAAGTACAAACGGCAGGTCTGAGGCAGGTAGAAAGAAGAGCCCTCACTTGCTTGCAATTGGAACTAGAAGAACTTGAAAAGTCAAAAGTCACTTCCAGGTGGGTCAGGCTCCCATCTGCAGAGTGGGTAGAGGGTATAACAGTAGTGGAGAAGCATCTGTTTCTTTCAGGGCTTGAACGCACACAAAGCTGGGTGGGAAAAGCTGCCGATGTAGCTGATCATTAAATAAGAGAGTGGTCTTGTGTGGAGAGTGCACAAGTGCTTTAGCAAGAAATTCCCTTGGGAACAGGAAGTTTCAGGTGGCATGGCCTTGATGGGGACCCATTCACTTCAACTGTGGATTGTAATCCTGCCATTGCCTTCCTTGAGGGACTTTACTCTGAGTTTGTTCAGACAGATTCTTTTGCATATTCTTTGAGAACTAATATTTCAATGATAAATTCATGGAAAGAGGAGGTGAATACCAGAAATTTCTTCTTAAGGTTCTCCAAAGAGGGAGCATTTCCCACAGTAGCCGTCCCTCTCAGTGTATTACACAGTCACAGTATCTAGTCTGTTTCATCTAGTGTTAGTCACTCAGTTGTGCCCAGCTCTTTGCGACCCCATGGACTGTAGCCCGCCAGGCTCCTCTGTCCATGGAATTCTCCAGGCAAGAATACTGGTGTGAGTAGCTATTCCCTTCCTCAGGGGATCTTCCTGACCTAGGAATCAAACCCAGGTCTCCTGCATTGCGGGCAGACTCTTTACTATCTATTACAACTGGTTCATTTCATCTAATTGGAGATCAAATTACAGTTTTCAGGCCCGTGGTAACCATTCTTTTTACCTGCCTGACTAAAGCTGCAGTCCATGGGGTCGCTGAGGGTCGGACACGACTGAGCAGCTTCACTTTCACTTTTCACTTTCATGCATTGGGGAAGGAAATGGCAACCCGCTCCAGTGTTCTTGCCTGGAGAATCGCAGGGATGGGGGAGCCTGGTGGGCTGCCACCTATGGGGACACGACTGAAGCGACTTAGCTGCGGCAGCAGCAGCAGCAGCAGAGATTTCCAAGCTTACATCGAGTCTGAGACAGCATGTCATTCATGCCTTAGTTCAGTTCAGTTCAGTTCAGTCATTCAGTTGTGTCTGACTCTTTGGAACTCCATGAAAGGCAGCACACCAAGCTTCCTTGTCCATCACCAACTCCTGGAGCTTGCACAAACTCATGTCCATCGAGTCAATAATGCCATCCAACCATCTCAATCTTGCCTTCAATTTTTCCCAGCATCGGAGTCTTTTCCAATGAGTCAGTTCTTCACATCAGGTGGCCAAAGTATTGGAGTTTCAGCTTCAAATCTGAATTCAAGACTCACAATCTCCACAAAAGATTGTGGGATTATTCCCATTTTTCAAAGTAGAAAACTGAGGTTTGAACTGATGGTATAACTTGTCCACATGGTAGTCAGAAGCATACCTAGACTTTTACCTGTGTCTACTTCAGTCTAGCTCTAGGGTTTTGACCACCACACTGGCAACCTTCCTGGTTGCCTCCCAAAACACATGGTGATTCAGTGGTCAGGGTACTGGGTGGGAAGTGATGTGGCTGCCACAGTAGGCCTGATACCTTGGGTCTGTTAATTACTATCTCTATGACCTTTAGGACCTCTGAGCCTCAGTTTTCTCCTCTGCAAAATAGGTACTATTCTTCCATCCTAGTTACAGTGTTTTTATGGAGGACATGTATAAAGATGGAATGTGAATAAAACATCTAAAAATACTTAAAAATTTGAGGAACTGTTATACCTTAACTTTATACTTTTCTAGTATTTTTCAAGAATTAATGTGATTTGAGTTTGTGGGGGGAAGAAGAACCCAATGGAAGGAGGATATCACTTATTCATTCAACAAATACTATACACCATGATGCATTAGGAATAATGAAGAACGGGTATTTAACAGCTTCAGGATAGCTGATCTGTGAAGAACTTGATTTCTTTCTTCACACTTAAAAGAGAAGACCACTTATATCAGTTACTGGGAAACCCTCTCTGAATTGCTGTCTGAGGTATAACTCTGTTAAAAATGAAACAAAGAAAAAGGTCACCCTAACGCTAACCTCCAAGAAAGCTTTGGCCAATTCAGCACCTTTTGCAAGCTGTACATTTCCTCCCCAAATTGTCTACTTAGAAAATGATCTCCCTCTCAGAAGGAAAAAAAAGTGTAGACTGTTCAAACTTTTAGATTCTGCTTCCCAAATAAATATCACTATTGAAAAGTAGATCAGCAAATATTTGCTGAGCGTTTTTTGGGTGCTGTACCACATTAAGAATTGAAAGTGCTGCAAGTGGTAAGGGGTATGTATGGTGAGGCTGACTACCATTGTCTGTGAGACATGGTCCCTGATGTCAAAGCAATAATAATTTCCGTGGAAGCTGTGCTATCAAGTGGAATTTTAGGGGTTGACACAGATTAAGACATCTGACTAAAACCAGATGTCAATGAGAGAGAGATGCTTGGGCATTCTAAGGTTTATGTTCTTGGATTAGGAAGGTGAACCCTTTTTGTGCAAGATTCTGCAAATGAAGCAGAGGAGACTTAATTTGGCCTTGTGGGCAATTAATGAGCCCATTAAAGGTTTTAGAATAGTAACATGATGAAAAGATATGAAAAATCCAAACCAAGTGTCATAGTTAGGAGACTTTTAATTTTGAAAGTTTTATTATCAGAAATAAATCAACTAAGCCAGGTGAAAAAACGTGTAAGTAGAGAAATGTATTGGTCACATAACTAGAACATTCAAGTAGTGGACTTGAGTCATGTTTGTCCAGGCATCCAAATAATGTCATCAGCTCTCTTGATTGGCTTTATTCTTAGTCTCCATGTAATATTAAAATGGCTCTCTATGATGACCTAGAGGGGCGGGATGGGGGCAGGGTAGGGAGGCTCACCAGGGAGGGGATATATGATACTTAGAGCTGATTCACAGCTCTAAGAGCTGATTCCTGTTGTTCTACAGCAGGAACCAACACAATGTTGTAAAACAATTGTCCTTCAATTAAAAAAACATTCTATGACAAACCATAATGGAAAAGAATATTAAAAAAAAGAATATATATATATATATATATGTTTGCGTATGGGGAGTGTGCGTGTAAAGAAATGGCTCTCAGGCTTACATGGTTTTAGAGATTATTGCCTAGAGAAAGAGCCTCTGGAGAAGAAGCACCAGAGTGCACTCTGATTGGTCCAACTTAGGTCATGGGCTCATTTTTGGAAAATTCACTGTGACCAGAAGAATGAAGTTGCTTAATTGAAGGGGACTGGTTCACACTCAAGCTCTGAGGTAGGGGAAGTGACTCTGGTCAGGCCTTCTCCCCACTGCTTTAAGTGCAATAAATGAGTAAGATATTTACACAATGGGGGTGGGGGAGGTCCCTTCTCAAAGGAAGAGATACTCGGTATATGTGCGCACACACGCACACACACACACACACATGTATCGCCCAAGCTTGACTTTAACACATTTGCAATCCGAAATAGAGCACCTCTCTTTTCTATAAACTGTAGTTTGTTTCTTTAAAAATTACTTTTATTCATTTTATAGGCACTCAGTGCTGTGAGTCATAGCTCTTGCTTTTGAGTACCTACCACAGAAGTTTCCTATTTCTCCACATGCAGATAGATTGAGTTCTGAAAGTTAGTTGTAAATCCTTTTGCCCAAAACTGAATCAGAGATGTAGCAAAGCTGGATAATTGACCCTCAAAGACTCCTTCATAGTGAAGGGTTGTCCTTAGGAAGGGATGCCCAGCCTGGAATTGTATTTCCTGCTTTTTCTCCTGTGCATCTGGAGGGGAGGCATCTGGTTAGTTCTTATCAATGAGAAGTGTGAGAAAGGCATGTCTCTAATGGGAGGGATGGTTAAGAGGTGGGCACGCCTTCTCTAGAACCTCTTCCTCTATCTGTGAGGTGAATGGAGAAGCTTGTCTCTAGGATCTAAAGGAGAGCTTTGTCATGAGACACAGAGTTCCTGGCTATCTGCCAGGATGTCATCTGACAAGCATTACCTACATTGAATTTGTACATGAATGCAAAATATACATTTATGTGTTAAGTCATCTGACCTTAACAAGTACAGAAGTGTTTAATCTTATCATCCACAACCTCATTTCCACCACATACAATCATGAGAGTGATCTTCAAAATTTAAAAACAAGTATTCGCTTCTTCTTACAGATATACTTTTCCTCCAACATTGTTCCCCAAAATAACCAGTTTATTTCACATGCTGGAAATCTGTGGTCAGGCCAGTCAGTTCAGTCACTCAGTTGTGTCTGACTCTTTCCAACTCCATGAACTGCAGCACGCCAGGCCTCCCTGTCCATCACCAACTCCCACAGCTTGCTCAAACTCATGTCCATTGAGTCTAATGCCATCCAACCATTTCATCCTCTGTCAACCCCTTCTCCTCCCACCTTCAATCTTTCCCAGCATCAGGGTCTTTTCAAATGAGTCAGTTCTTTGTACCAGGTGGCCAAAGTATTGGAGTTTCAGCTTCAGCATCAGTCCTTCCAATGAATATTCAGGACTGATTTCCTTTAGGATGGACTGGTTGGCTCTCCTTGCAGTCCAAGGGACTTGCAAGAGTCTTCTCCAACACCACAGTTCAAAAGCATCAATTCTCTGGCTCTCAGCTTTCTTTGTAGTCCAACTCTCACATCCATACATGACTACTGGAAAAACTGTAGCCTTGACTAGACGGACCTTTGTTGGCAAAGTAATGTCTCTGCTTTTTAATATGCTATCTAGGTTGGACATAACTTTTCTTCCAAGAAGCAAGTGGCTTTTAATTTCATGGCTGCAGTCACCATCTGCAGTGATTTTAGAGCCCCCCAAAATAAAGTCTGTCACTGTTTCCACTGTTTCTCCACCTATTTCCATGAAGTGATGGAACCAGATACCATGATCTTAGTTTTCTGAATGTTGAGTTTTAAACTAACTTTTTCACTCTCCTCTTTCACTGTCATCAAGAGGCTCTTTAGTTCTTCTCCACTTTCTGCCATAAGGGTGGTGTCATCTGTGTATCTGAGGTTATTGATATTTATCCCAGCAATCTTGATTCCAGCTTGTGCTTCATCCAGTCCAACCTTTCTCATGATGTACTCTGCATACAAGTTAAATAAGCAGAGTGGCAATATACAGCCTTGATGTACTCCTTTCCTGATTTGGAACCAGTCTGTAGTTCCACGTCCAGTTCTAACTGTTGCTTCTTGACCTGCATACAGATTTCTCAAGAGGCAGGTCAGGTAGTCTGGTATTCCCATCTCTTGAAGAATTTTCCATAGTTTGTTGTGATCCACACAGTCAAAGGCTTTGGCATAGTCAATAAAGCAGAAATAGATGTTTTTCTGGAATTCTCTTGCTTTTTCCATGATCCAATGGATGTTGGCAATTTGATCTCTGGTTCCTCTGCCTTTTCTAAATTCAGCTTAAACATCTGGAAGTTCACAGTTCACATACTGTTGAAGCCTGGCTTGGAGAAATTTGAGCATTACTTTACTAGCATGTGACATGAATGCAATCGTGCGATAGTTTGAGCATTCTTTGGCATTGCCTTTCTTTGGGATTGGAATGAAAACTGACCTTTTCCAGTCCTGTGGCCACTGCTGAGTAGTCCAAATTTGTTGACATATTGAGTGCAGCACTTTCACAACATCATCTTTTAGGATTTGAAATAGTTCAACTGGAATTCTATCACCTCCCCTAGCTTTGTTCGTAGTGATGCTTTCTAAGGCCCACTTGATTTCACATTCCAGGATATCTGGCTCTAGGTGAGTGATCACACCATCATGATTATCTGGGTCATGAAGATCTTTTTTGTATAGTTCTTCTTCTTCTTTTTTTTTTTTTTAAATATGGAACGCTTCACGAATTTGCGTGTCATCCTTGTGCAGGGGCCATGCTAATCTTCTCTGTATCGTTCCAATTTTAGTATATGTGCTGCCGAAGCGAGCACTGTATAGTTCTTCTGTGTATTCTTGCCACCTCTTCTTAATATCTTCTGCTTCTGTTAGGTCCATACCATTTCTGTCCTTTGTTGAGCCCATCTTTGCATGAAAAGTTCCCTTGGTATCTCTAATTTTCTTGAAGAGATCTCTAGTCTTTCCCATTCTATTGTTTTCCTCTGTTTCTTTGCATTGATCACTGAGGAAGGCTTTCTTATCTCTCCTTGCTATTCTTTGGAACTCTGCATTCAAATGGGTATATCTTTCCTTATCTCCTTTGCCTTTGGCTTCTCTTGTTTTCATAGCTGTTTGTAAGGCCTCCTCAGACAACCATTTTGCCTTTTTGCATTTTTTTTTCCCTTGGGGATGGTCTTGATCACCGCCTCCTGTACAATGTCATGAACCTCTGTCCATAATTCTTCAGATCTAATCTGATAGACAGAGTCAGGCCACCTCCCTCCTTATCCATTCCTCTAAGTATGGGGAATCTTTTAGTAGTGGCTGTGCCTACACTCCTCTTCATACACTATTCACAGCCTGTGACAGATCTCACTAGCAGGGTTACCCTGCTTCCCCTTTAAATTCTTTAACAAACTCATGGACTTCTCTGTTCTGAATGAACACATGCCGCTAAAGCTAAGTCATACACTCAGGTGGTATTTTGGTTCCTCAGTCACTTTTTGTCACTCTTAATGATTCTTGCTGATTGCCCAGGTAGAGAGAGATCCTTGCACCTGCTTTGTGAATAGCTCTTTGTTTTGAGAAAATTTCCTGCAGTCCCGTGAATTATGCCACTTAAAAATTTTAAATATACCTTGCCTCATTTACATAATTATCACATACCTCTTCTCATTAGCACTTGCAATACTTTCCTTGCTCTTGCATTTATTAAATATCATGGATTAATAATCTTTGCCAAACAACTTGAAACCTAAACACATAAGGCAAATATGCAATAGAATATAAAAAAGAATGTACTGACCCCACCCCAAAGACAGCAACTGATGTCCTCTGTAAATGGTGAGCCCAACTGATGTATTTTGACATTGTTTTAGCCCTACTACCATTGTGAATGCTCTTAAATTGTACAATCTTGGAATGTCAAACCTAGAAGCTTATCTCATTTAGTTAAATACTTACATTTTACACATGGAAAAAAAGTAAGAGGTTGCAGGGAGTAATGGATTATGATCACGTGACTAAAACTTTAATGCTAATAACAAGCAGAATTTAATAGTATGTGAAGATTTTCTAGAGGCCCTCCAGCCTGCCCCACCAACTTTTAATAATGACATTTTATTTTCTCTAGCACAGCTGCTCCTCCGAGTCCTCTAAGAAAATTCTGTTTGCCTCATTCACAGGAGAAAGTGTAGAGAGTGATTCACCTGGAGACACATTGGATATGATGTGTGTTTATGAATGTTTCATCAATTCTTAGGCTCTGGGTAATGGGGAAAAAAGAGAGAAGCTGAACAGGTCCATATGAACAAGATCCCTGAAAGAGAAAAGAGGAAAATGTTGGTGTAGGGTTAGAGATGGAAGGACACTAAAGAAGCTGATGCTTTTCAGAGAATTCAGAAAGTGAAAGCTATTATCAGTACTTCCTGTTTGCTCTCAGAATCCAATGCTGATTCATTTGACAGATAGCCATGTCTGAGTTAGCACCGATTTTTCCCACCATTACTGAATATTCCAAAAATCACTGAATAGATTACACTGTGAAAAATGCTGCATTTCAAGCTTTTATATGAAATATTCCTAATGTCAATGGAGAGAGAAGTATTATTCCTGGGCATGAGGATAAAGCCCAACGAAAAAAAATTTCTGTTACTTTTAAAATGTGTGAGATTAAACCATATGCAGTTGCTATTTTTATAGGCCTAAATGGTTGAATATTGGCAATTGCATAAAGTTAAATATAAAAATTTCACTTTCTATTCACAACATACATGTGTTTATTTCAATATAAGGATAGAATTTTAAATTTCTTACCATTGAGTAGAATTTGTGGACCAGGAAGGTAAACCATGTTTGGCCAGTAATTTGAGTATCCTCTGGCAGTTTGAAGGTGGAAGAAAAGCAACAAACATCTCAGAGATGCTAAGCTAGGCAGGGTAAGAGCCACGAGGGAGAACTGGACTGGCTGGATTCAAAGTCAACTTGGTGATGGGGTTTGTAGAATAATTAGAGATCTAGGTTTAAGAATGAGCAGAATAAACTCCCTCCAGATAATCTGATCCCCAAATTATTTTAGTCTTGTCACCTTCACAGTGCTGAGTACGCCCTGTGTCAACCATTTCTAGGAAAATTTAGAGACTCTCCATCTGGAGTTTTCAGAGACAGAAGGTATATTCATAACAGGCAAGAACATCTATTTTGTCTTGACTCCTTTGTGTGTGTGTGTGTGTGTGTGTGGGTGGGTGGGTGGGTGGCTGTGTGGGTGTGGGTGTGTGTGCGCGTGCTAGGGGAATTTCCTGGGGTGGAAACTGGATTGTGATTTACTGGAATAGTGAAAGCAGAGGATAGAAAGCAAAAGGTTAGAAACCAACACTAACTCTGGACAGTGGCTCTACTTATTTTGTAAGATGCCAGAAACTTTCCATTTTTCCCATTTAATTTCTGTTCGCTAATATCCGTTCCCTAGTCTCCTTAGTTGTAAAACATTTAAAATTAGAGCTTTGCTGTCTTGTCCAAGGGATAGACTGGGAAGCGGTGGGAACTTTTAGACAGGGAGAAATAGTAGGTTAAGTTCTGTGAGGTCTAAGGCAATGAAGATGAAAGAGGAGAGTGAAAAAGTTGGCTTAAAATTCAACATTCAGAAAACTAAGATCATGGCATCCAGTCCCATCACTTCTTGGCAAATAGGTGGGGAAACAATGGAAACAGTGACAGACTTTATTTCTGGGGGCTCCAAAATCACTGCAGATGGTGAATGCAGCCATGAAATTAAAAGACGCTTACTCCTTGGAAGGAAAGTTATGTCCAACCTAGACAGAATATTAAAAAGCAGAGCATTACTTTGCCGACAAAGGTCTATCTAGTCAAAGTTACAGTTTTTCCAGTAGTCATGTATAGACATGAGAGTTGGACTATAAAGAAAGCTGAGTGCTGAAGAACTGATACTTTTGAACTGTGGTGTTGGAGAAGACTCTTGAGAGTAGTCCCTTGGACAGCAAGGAGATTCAACCTGTCCATCCTAAAGGAAATCAGTTCTAAATATTCATTGGAAGGACTGATGCTGAAGCTGAAACTCTAATACTTTGGCCACCTGATACAAAGAACTGACTCATTTGAAAAGACCCTGATGTTGGGAAAGAGTGAAGGTGGGAGGAGAAGGGGACAACAGAGGATGAGATGGTTTGATGGCATCACCGACTCGATGGACATGAGTTTGAGCAAGCTTCAGAAGTTGGTGATGGACAGGGAAGCCTGGTGTACTGTAGCCCATGGGCTCACAGAGAGTCGGACACAACTGAGCGACTGAACTGAACTGAAGGCAATGAAGATAAAAAAGATCCTGGGTCTGAGGACTTACTGTTAGAAAGATACATGTAGCAGGAGGAAGGGAAGTGAAGTCGCTCAGTTGTGTCCAACTCTTTGCAACCCCATGGACTGTAGCCTACCAGGCTCCATCCATGAGATTTTCCAGGCAAGAATACTGGAGTGGGTTGCCATTTCCTTCTCCAGAGTATCTTCCCAACCCAGGGATCGAATCTGGGTCTCCCGCATTGCAGGCAGACATTTTACCATCTGAGCCACCAGGGAAGCCCAAGGAGCAGGAGCATTCCTCAAAAGCCCTATAAGGGTATGGATGCTTTGACCAGACACTCTGGTCATAAAAGTGAAAGTTCACCAATCTTTTCAGGTTCCACATAAATGCATCACTATATAATAGTTGTTTTCTCCTTCTGAGTTACTTCACTCTGTATAACAGTCTCTAGGTCCATCTACATCTCTACAAAAAGCCCAATTTATTTCCTTTTTATGGCTAAGTAATATTTCATTGTATATATATATATATATATACCACATCTTCTTTATCCATTCTTCTAGAGGCATAGACATAGAGAATGAACATATGGACAGCAAGGGAGAATGAGGAGGGGTTATGATAAATTGGGAGATTGGGGTTGACATATATACACTACTATGTGTAAAACAGATAACTAATGAGAACCTATTGTATAGCCCAGGGAACTCTACTCAGTGCTCTGTGGTGACCTAAATGGGAAGGAAATACAAACAACAGGTGATACATATATATATATATATCAGATCAGTCACTCAGTCGTGTCTGACTCTTTGTGACCCCATGAATCGCAGCACGCCAGGCCTCCCTGTCCATCACCAACTCCCGGAGTTCACTGAGACTCATGTCCATCAAGTCATTTGTGCCATCCAGCGATCTCATCCTCTGTCCTCCCCTTCTCCTCTTGCCCCCAGTCCCTCCCAGCATCAGACTCTTTTCCAATGAGTCAGCTCTTCACATGAGGTGGCTAAAGTACTGGAGTTTCAGCTTTAGCATCATTCCTTCCAAAGAAATCCCAGGGCTGATCTCCTTCAGAATGGACTGGTTGGATCTCCTTGCAGTCCAAGGGACGCTCAAGAGTCTTCTCCAACACCACACTTCAAAAGCATCAATTCTTCGGCGCTCAGCCTTCTTCACAGTCCAACTCTCACATCCATACATGACCACAGGAAAAACCATAGCCTTGACTAGACGAACCTTTGTTGGCAAAGTAATGTCTCTGCTTTTGAATATGCTATCTAGGTTGGTCATAACTTTCCTCCCAAGGAGTAAGCGTCTTTTAATTTCATGGCTGCAGTCACCATCTGCAGTGATTTTGGAGCCCAGAAAAATAAAGTCTGACACTGTTTCCACTGTTTCCCCATCTATTTGCCATGAAGTGATGGGACTGGATGCCATGATCTTTGTTTTCTGAATGTTGAGCTTTAAGCCAACTTTTTCACTCTCCACTTTCACCTTCATCAAGAGGCTTTGTAGTTCCTCTTCACTTTCTGCCATAAGGGTGGTGTCATCTGCATATCTGAGGTTATTGATATTTCTCCCAGCAATCTTGATTCCAGCTTGTGTTTCTTCCAGTCCAGCATTTCTCATGATGTACTCTGCATAGAAGTTAAATAAGCAGGGTGACAATATACAGCCTTGACGTACTCCTTTTCCTATTGGAACCAGTCTGTTGTTCCATGTCCAGTTCTAACTGTTTCCTCCTAACCTGCATACAAATTTCTCAAGAGGCAGATCAGGTGGTCTGGTATTCCCATCTCTTTCAGAATTTTCCAGTTTATTGTGATCCACATAGTCAAAAGCTTTGGCATAGTCAATAAAGCAGAAATAGATGTTTATATATACACATACCTATATATGTGTGTGTATATATATATATATGATTTACTTTGCTGTACAGTAGAAACTAATACAACATTGTAAAGCAACTATACTCCAATAAAAATTAAAACAAACAAGCAAAAAGATCAAATGGGAAAGAAAAGTGAAAGTCCATAGGCATGTGAATATTGCCAGCTGTGTGAGTAAGAGCCTGGGGCCAATGAGTCAAATCTTTACAGAAAAGAGCAGAGCGTGCTTACACAGACTCTTGGCTCCTACAACCACATGCGTTGATGCCAATAGAAGAGTAGCAAAGGGCAGCCTCATGAAAGGAGAAAAAAATCATTTGAAACCCAGCTAGGAAGAGAAGAAATCAGTCTGGTTTCCTTTTAAGATCCAAATTAATTCAGAATGTGGTTTTTCCATTTCTCAGAGTCATCTCTCAATTTTTCTCCACTCAAATCTTAAAGAAGGGGACCACATCAAGAAAATATTTGATCTACTCCATAATCAGACCAAATGTTAAGTATTCAAGTCCTTATTTTATTTCAAAATGAGTGTTTCTTGATACCTGGGCAAAATCTGATAGTTTTCCTTTCATACATTTTCTTGGTCAGTACCAGGACTTTAGAAGGAGCTCTCATTTGATTTTTAAAAGATAAGTGGCAAACTGGATATCTATACAAAAGTAATTTTGTACCTCAGCAAAAGAGTGTAGTCAGCAGATAATTCACTCCTGTGGCTTTTCATTAGCCAACTCTCCCTTGGGGCAATTTAGAGGTTAAGGCCCTTCTCATCTACTCTCTCAGCAGCTGTTGAAATTACAGCTGCATTTCACCAGGCAAGGGGAAAAAAGGATAACTCTCACCAGAACTAACCTTTATAATTAAGGTAGATGTCATTTATTACGTGACTCATATGTTATTCATTTTAGGCCTATTATTTAATCCTCTCAACATCCCTATGAGTTAGAGCTCATTTCTATGTTAAAGGTGGGGGGGGGGGAGACAAAAAAACCAGGTTTGAGGATATTAAGTAGTTTCCCCGACTCACACAGTTAATAAATGGCAGACTGGTCATGGTCTTTGTGACTCCAAAGTCTACTACCTTTCTGCTCTGGCCTTATAGCATCCCTCCCCTTTAATTCCACACACAGGATTAAAAAAAATCTCAGCCATCATCAAGGCTCCTGGGAATAAGAGTATCTAAGAGGAGAAGGCAATGGCACCCTACTGCAGTACTCTTGCCTGGAAAATCCCATGGATGGAGGAGCCTGGTGGGCTGCAGTCCATGGGGTCTCGAAGAGTCGGACACAACTGAGCGACTTCACTTTCACTTTTTACTTTCATGCATTGGAGAAGGAAATGGCAACCCACTCCAGTGTTCTTGCCTGGAGAATCCCAGGGACAGTGGAGCCTGGTAGGTTGCCGTCTATGGGGTTGCACAGAGTCAGACACGACTGAAGTGGCTTAGCAAGAGGAAATGCAAGTACCTCATCTCCCAAGGGTGATACATAACCCCACTGCTATAGTGGTTTTCATAATTTTTTAAATGCAAAAAACTTACCCAGAACCTACTTGGAAAGTAGAAACACACTTTATTAATGTATGTTTACATGGTAAGATCAAATGTGCTACTTTTGCTTAGTATAAAGAAGTAAGCTATTTTTATATATATGAAAATCTGAAATTAGGAGTAAAATTAGCATTTTTATTTTTTATCAGCTTGACTATCAATTAAATACAGAATATTTACACAACCCCCTAAAGCAGCTTCTGAAAATTATTACTGTAGAATCTTTCCTTCATCTCTTCAAAATGTACCATCTCCTAAGAACCAGAAACGGAGGGAATAAGGAAGAGTTCCTGCTCTTAAGAGCTCATGTTTTAATCAAAAGAGAAATAGCATGATGACAAATAATGTAAGGATGAAAGGTCAACTGAAGTACAAAATAGTATGGGGGTTTGGAGCAGGATGCTGACTAGGTGTGAGGTGGGGATATTGGTTGGAGAAGAGGTAGCTTTTCAAGAGTGATGGGAATAATCCATCTTGTGATCAAGAAAACAGCTTTCAGATGGAGAGGAAGGCATGATGATGAGGAAAAGGGTAGATAACAGAGCTAAAAGACAATCTGTGTTGTGCGTGGGGGAGAGTTGTGATGTTATGACTAGACAGGAGAGCTGGCATCGGGTGGTAAAGTCTGTGAATGCCCTCCTGAGGAAGTGCAGCTCCTGAGCTATAGGTAAAGGAAACCATCAGAAAGATTTTGAGCAAGGAAATGAAGATAACTAAACTGTCCTTTCCATGACGTTAGTCTGACAGCAAGCTCCAGTGAAACATGGAGAGAAGAAGGGACAGGCTATTATGAAGGAGAACAATGAATATGATTATCATGACTCCAGTGAGTGGGGTCATTCCAAAGAAGGATTCTTCATGAGGAAGCAAGGAGACAAGTCCAAAACTATGGGATGGGAGGAGTAAGGATACAGAGATGTCCTGGGATGCTGGGTTTAATAGTGCTTCTCCAAAAGTCACATCCACATGGAAACCATAATTGTGACCTTATTTGGAATAAGGTCTTTGCAGATATAATCAAGTTACAATGAGGTCATACTGGATTAGGCGGGGCCCTAAATCCAATGACTGCTGCCCTTGCAAGGACAAGAGAGATTTGGAGACATGAAAAGACAGACCCACAGGGAAGAAGGCCATGTAACGATGGACACAGAAGTTAAGATGATGTTGCTGCATGCCAAAGAACACTGAGGCCTGCTAGCAACCATTAGTAGCTAGGAGAAGGCAAGGAAGGAGGCTTCACTAAACCTTTTAGAGAACAGTGCTCTGTGAACACCTTGATTTTGGACTTCTAGCCCCTAGCCCATGAGAGAATACATTTCTGTTGTTTTAAGCCAACAAGTGTGTGGCAATTTGTCACAGCAGCTCCCAGAAACTAATCCACCTGGTAAAACTTAGAATAATAGAGATCACCCTCAGGGTCAAGGAAAGATTTATAAACAGGGCTTCCTGATAGTTCAGTTAGTAAAGAATCTGCCTGCAATGCAGGAGACCCTCATTCAATTCCTGGGTTGGGAAGATCCTCTAGAGAAGTGATAGACTACCCACTCCAGTACTCTTGGGCTTCCCTCGTGGCTCAGCTGGTTAAGAATCTGCCTGCAATACAGGAGACCCCGGTTCAGTTCCTGGGTTGGGAAGATCCCCTGGAGAAGGGAAAGTCTACCCACTTCAGTATTCTGGCCTGGAGAATTCCATGGACTGTATAGTGCATGGAGTTGCAAAGAGTCGGACATGACTGAGTGACTTTCACTTTCAATATACTAACAAGAAGAGAGCACCTTTCTATGAATTGTTGGGGGCACAGAGGTAAACAAAGCATTGCATCTAATTCAAGACTCTCACATACTAATTCATAAAGATCATGATAATCAATAAAGGGATTGTAGCAGATGAAAAAGTTGACCCTCAGCAGAGAGAACAGACGTACTAAAATCCACAGGGCTATCAAGTTGCAGAACTGGATTTGAACCCATCTTTCCTGCCTCCTAATTGAGTTCTAAAGAAAGATTTTCACAGGATAGAAAAGTGAAAAGGAGGAGCATGGCAGGGTGGATGAAGAGGCTTAGCAAAAGGAGCCTGGAGCTCTTCAAGAATCAGCCCCTATTTTCTTTTCTAAAAATCTGTACCTAGATGGAAGTGTGATCATCTGCTTGCAGATTCCCAGTCCCCAGGTTCTGACTCCCCTAATGTCTGAGAGTGCCGTCCTATTTCTTTTAAATCTTCAAAGAATGACAACAGTGACTTCATTGCTTTGACCATTTTAATCTCAGCTGCTACAATAATGAAACTTGGAATAGGTAGGTCACCACAAGTTCAGAACAAATGTGTCAAGTGTTTCAGAAGCTGTGGGCTTAGAGAAAAACTAGATGTGCCAGCCAATAGAGATAACCACTGCCTTGGGAAAGGCATTTGATGTGTATTTTCATCACACATTAATATTACAAATTGTTTGGATTTGAGGGGGAAGAAATCACCATGCTGGTTGTTTAAGTTATTCTCCCTTTCTTTTAGGAAGAACTAAAATATGAACCAGCCAGAAAGAAGAGATTTGGTTGACCAAGACATGTCTTAGAGTTTGGTCAAGGGCTCTGCTCACAGGTTTCTACACTTGTACAAATGCTGAAGATGGAAAGGCCTTTCCTGATTTGTTTGGAGAATTGAAATAGAACTTTGGTAGGTACTGTCTTAATTCTTAGAACAACCTTAGAGATCTCAGTCGACCTTTTCATGTGAGAGATGTTAAGGCTGATTCCCCAGAGAGGGGAAATGACTTGCTAAAAGTAAATTAACACAAGAGGAAATGACATGACAAACACTTGCAGAGATGTTTGGCTTATTTAGTCACTGGAAAAATAGAAAACAAAGCAAACTCATGACACTACTTTACATCCATTGAGTCAACAAAAATTCAATATTTTATATATAATTTTATTTTATCTCAATTAATGATCAGGCAAGGAAAGAGACCATCCATGGAAGACGTAGTAATTGCATTAAACTGGTAAGTTTCTTTTCAAAGGCAATATGCTAATTTAAACCACGAGTCATAAACACGGTCCTACCCTGTGACTCAGTAGTCTAATCCTTACATCCTAAGGATTTGTAGATTTGTTCAAAGACTTTTAGAAGGGTGTGATTCAGAATTTGAGACCTTTAAGATCTTATCGCCTGAGCTTTTTCAAAAGCATGTGAACAAATGGAGAGCCACAGAGAAATGATTTTCCAAGTTTCTGAGCCAGGGTTGGAATCTAAGATTCCTGCCCAAGCATAAGATTCCTGCTCTGAAGTAGTTTAGTGAAAAGATAAATACAACCCAGATCTCCTCAAATCAAAGAGCTAGTTTAGCATATTGTTAAGAGCCTGGCTTCCTGGGATCAGACTGTGGCTCTACCACTGGCTGAGTGGTTTACAGCAGGTACTTAATTTTTGTGTTCTATCAGCCAAACCCGTGTGCTAAGAGAATCTTTTGTCTATTTCCACCATTGCTGCCACACCCAGTTTAGGTGGGCTCTGACTGACTCTGTGACCTTGTGCAGGCAAACTATAAGGTACTTTGCCTCTAGCCCTGACACCTGCCTCTTGTCACCAACCCTGAGGCTTCCCTGCTGATACTCAGGTGTGATATGTGCCAGGTCCAAAGTGTGTCGGAGTAAGAGATCTCATGGAGCAGATGGGGACTCGTGGATAAACAGTTCCTCTTTCCTCCCCTTGTATAACTATTTGAGATGCGTTTTTACAGCTTTCTTGCTGGATGGTCTCCAGAGGGGATAGTCTCATGAGATGGAGCGATTGATCACATTTGATGGTTACCAGCTGGATAATGCACCTTCAAATGGACTTTCCCCACTTCCTTGCCTCGTTTTACTATTGCCTGCTTCCTTGAGGTTGAACCCTGAATAAAGCAATTCATGTTACTCTTGGCTTTGGACTCCACTTTTTTTTTTTTAATTTTTTATTTATTTTTGGCTGAGCTGGTCTTCATTGCTGTGCAAGGGCTTTCTCTAGTTGCAGTGAGTAGGGGCTACTCGTTGTGGTGCGTGGGCTTCTCATTGTGGCAGATGCTCTTGTTGCAGAGCACAGGCTGTAGGGTGCAAGGGCTTCAGTAGTTTCGGCACATGGGCTCAGAAGTCGTGGCCCCCAGGCTCTAGACCACAGGCTCAGTGATTGTGGTGCACAGGCTTAGTTGCCCTCAACGTATGTGATCTTAGTTCCTGGACCAGGGATTAAACCCATGTCTCCTGCACTGGTAGGTGGATCCTTAATCACTGGACAACGAGGGAGGTCCCTCCACTTTCTTTCCTCTGAAGCCAAACAAAGACAGATGGTACCTAGCTATATATGGTTATAGGGAAGAAACATTTAATGAGTAAAAATAGATAATGTGCTCAGAACTGTGTCTGACATATAGTAATTATTTTGTAAGCATGAGCTATTTTTATCTATCATAACACTATGTATCACTGTGTACTGAAAATGGAAAATATTTAGACGCTACACGGAGAACTGTATGTGAAATAATAGTAACCAAAAACAGCACTAAGAAACAGGCATCACATAGATTATAACTCCATAAAAATTATATATACCCCCTGGTGGTAGAGGGATGCTATGGAGCTGGAATTGTGACTCTATAATGGGGAAGAGGTGCTATGCTTATGTTTCCCCAAAGGTGGTTATTTATCCAAAGTGGAATTTAAATAAATGGATTGGATACAGTCTCTTGGAGACTCTGCACACATTTCTGCTGAGAAATTCGATCCAGTGCTCCTCCTAGATGGAAAAGCCTTCCAAGTGGGACTTTTATTTTTTGTATTATAGTTTTAAGCCACTTTCCTATAATTCACTGTTTATAAAGACTGGAAACCAAGAGGCAGTAGTTGTGATGAAACAATTTGCTTTACCTGTGCGCAGGGATCTCTGTTCCTACTTCTGTGGGGCTGTGACATGGCAGACACCTCTCCCCGACTTGGGGACCAATCTCCTTTTCAGTGAGTCCTCAGCATGTCACCAATTCAGTAAGGCAATGAGACTGGCTTCTCCCCTCTCCTCTAAGGCCTTTTGGAGTGCAGGCTAGGAAAAGGTGATATGCAAATTACAAGGACCCAAACCTTGAACTTGACTTCTTTAGAATCTCATATACATCACTCTTGTCAGAGAATGGGTTAATGTGAACAGGAAGCTTCTTTCTTTGGAGATGGGACCCGTTTATTTGTCTGGGAGCCCTGGTCTGTCTTTGGTCACATGACCCATGTTGGTTTAAACTCTCTAATGGCTTCCCTAGGCACTTAAGAGTTAAATCCAACTTCTCATCTCCATTACAAAACTTCTTCAACCTGCTCCTGTTATCTCTCAGTCCTTATTTTATACTGCTCTCCCTGGCTCACTCTTCTCTAGCTGTATCAGTTTGTTGTTGTTGTTGTTGTTGTTTCTTAAATGTTTCAAGCTTGGTTTCACCTAAGGCTCTTCAGACTTACAGCCCAGAACACTCCTTCCCTTGACGTTCACTCATCCAATATCTTGTCGTCACCCAGATCCCTTCAGAGAAGCATTCCCTGGCCATGTGGGCTAAGATCCCTGAGTCACGCTATTGTGTATTACCCAACTGCAGCTCTCTGAAGGATAGCCATCCAGTGTTGTTTCTGTGTTTAGTTGTTATTTGTCCACCATGAGGCATAAACCTCACAGGGGAAGGAACCATGTGTATTCTATTCTCCTGTTCTTCCTCAGAGCCTATAATGGGGCCCAACACAGTACGCTCAGCAAGTATACGGGGGCTTCTCTGGTGGCTCAGTGGTAAAGAATCCACCTATCAATGCAGAAGACTCATGTTTGATCCCTGATTCGGGAAGATCCCCCATGCCACAGAGCAACTAAGCCCATGTACCACAACTGATTGAGCCTGCGCTCCAGAGTCTGGGAACTGAAGCTACTGAGCCCATGTGCCCCAGAGCCCGTGCTCCACAAGAGGAGCCACTGCAAGGAGAAGCCTGTGCACTGCAACTGGAGAGTAGCCCCTGCTCCCTGCAACTAAAGTCTGTGTCCAGTAACGAAGACCCCGCACAGACAAAAGAAATCAATAAAAATGAAAAAAACTATATGGCATGAATGTATACTATATATCAATAATAAGTATGTGTAGCAGGTATTTCCAGGTGGCTCAGGCAGAGAAAAAGCTGCAAATGATAGCCTTTCTTCTCTCTCTTGAAGTAGAAAGTAGGTCAGTTACATTGCTTTTATATCCCTTTGTACACCAAAAAATATGTTATTAATACCTTTCAAGCAGTGAAGGAAAAAGAGGGCACAGAGGCTGATCTGCCTGTGCCTTGTAGCTTGTTGGCTCAGAATAGGAACTGGTTGAAGAATCACACACAGCTCCAGATTTAAAGATTTACCGTAAAACTGTAGTCATCGAGACAGTGTGGTACATACTGGTGACAGGATAGGCACATTGATCAGTGGAACAGACCAGACAGCCCAGAAACACCCATACAAATATGGTCAGTTGATTTTTGCAAAGTTCCTAAGGCAATTCAGTGAAGAAAGAATGGTCTTTTCAACAAATGATGTTGACATGATTGGATATCCATGAACCAAAACATGAATTTTTACCTAAATCTCATACCTTCCATGAAAGAAAACTCAAAATGAGTCATAGAGCTAAATGTAAAACAGAACAATAAAACCTTTAGGAGAAGTCATAGATACATATATGTTTCTGACCTAGAGTTAGTAGAGTCTTTTTTGTGTTGTTGAAAATAACACAAATTTGTTACCTTAATGTTTCTGGAGATTAGAAATCTGGGTTTTGTTGAGCTAAAATCAAGGTGTTAGTAGGGCTGTAATCTTTCTGGAAGTTCTAGGGGAGAAAGTATTTCCATGCCTTGTTCAGCTTCCAGAAGATTCCTTGGCTCAGGACCCTTTACTCCATCCTCAAAGCCAATGGCACCCCAATCCAGTACTCTTGCCTGGAAAATCCCATTGACGGAGGAGCCTGGAAGGCTGCAGTCCATGGAGTCGCTGAGGGTTGGACACAACTGAGCAACTTCACTTTGACTTTTCACTTTCATGCATTGGAGAAGGAAATGGCAACCCACTCCAGTGTTCTTGCCTGGAGAATCCCAGGGACGGGGGAGCCTGGTGGGCTGCCGTCTATGGGGTCGCACAGGGTCGGACACAACTGAAGCAACTTAGCAGCAGCAGCAGCATAGCCAATACTAGCATATTCTTGTCTCTCTCTCTTTCTCTCTTACCCTGTCCCTCAGTCGGAGAGGTCTTCAACATGACACCAGACACCTGATCCATAAAAAATTGATATATTAAGTAAATTGGACTTCATAAAAATTAAAAGCTCATACTTGGTGAAAGACACTATTAAGATAATGAAAAGCAAATGAATAAATGAAAATACTTGTAAGTCCCATTTGATTGAATAAAAATATTTGTAAATCTTATTCCTGACAAAATACTCTTATTTCTATTATGTAAACTCAATTTTAAGAAAATAAACAATTTAATTTAAAAAATGGGCAAAAATATTGGACCAATTTGCTAGAGAGGAAATAAGAGTGACAAATAAGCACGCATAAAAGGATACAATAGGAAAATGAAAATTAAACCACCATGAGATACCATCGTACACCTATAAGAATGGCTAAAATTTTAAAAATTTAGAAAATCAATGACTAACTTTACCAAGTCTTGATGAGTTTGTGGAAAAACCAAAATTCTCTTGCACTTTTGCAGAGGAGGCAAAAATTATACAGCCATTTTGGAAAATAGTTTGGCAGTTTCTTATAATATTAAGCAAACACTTGCCATATGACTCAACAGCCCACTCCTACGTGTTTACTCTGAGAAGATGAAAACTTATGCTCACGTGAAAACCTGTACATAAATGTTTATAGCAACTTTACTCATAACCACATCCAACCGAAAACAATCCAAATTACTTTCAACAGATGAATGATAAACAAATGCAGTGCATCCATATGATGGAAAACGATTCAGCAGTAAAAAGGAACAGAAAGGGAAACATGGATAGAACTCAAAGGCATTATATCGAGAGATGCCTCTTTGAAAGGTTCTATGTTGCATGATTTCATTTACATCACAGTCTCAAAAAGACAAGACTATAGTGACAGAGACCAGGTCACGAAGTGCAGAGGTTGGTGAGGGACGAAGGTGTGGCTGCGAACATGAAGGAGTTTTTCAGGGCAATGGAACTGTTCTGTATACCAGTCATAATAGTGATGATAGGAATGTATTCATATGTTAGAATTCATGGAACTGTACACCAAGGTCAGTTTTGTTACATGTAATTTAAAAAATAAAATTAAGAAAAATATGACTGATACTGAGACCTTGAATCCAGATTCCATTGTTTTCTGGGCATGCCATATTGGACTAGGTACTTTCTTTACATACCAGTTTTCTTATAACCTCAAATACATAAGAGTATCCACGTTTCAGTGGGATATTTGGTTAATTGAATGGGGCAATGTATGTAAAGTTGTATGTGCAGTGGTGTATAGTAAGCACACAATAAACACTAGCTGTCAATAACAGGGTCTCAATTTTCAGGAAAAAAAAAATCTTTAGTGGAGGCTGTATAGCATGGTAAAAAGAACATGAGCTTTGTGGACAGTCAGACTTAGCTTTGAAGTACTTATCATCTTGAACAAGTTAATCACCCTCTCAGAATTCAGTTTCCTAATCCTAAAAACATGTATAATAATAGTCACTTTATAATATTGTGGTGAGCATAGCAATTACATATGGAATACCTGGCACTTAGTTGGTGCTCAATAAATGATAGCTGTAATTATGATTTAGAGTGTTTCAATAAATAAAACATAATTTCTCCTGACAGTGAAAAATTATGCTTACAAATGGATAATCCCCAATGATTAATTACACAGCCAAAGAAAGGGCTAATGTTATGCAAATGTTTTAGTTTGTACTGGACTGGCCATTCACACATATTTTCCTATTCATAGCCAAAATATTAATTGGTTGAAATGAGTGCTGTTGCATTCTAATGAGCTCTTAAAAGGGCAAAAGGTTTTTTCTAGAACAATGCAGAATAGATTTTCTGTGATAGTGTGTGTTTTTCCATTTTGCTATTTTGTTTTGTAAATCTAGTCCACAGTTCTATAAGGTGACCTTCATTTTATAATACTTTCCATCTCTCATCTCAAGGGTATGTTTCAGAGTAAATTAAAGTAGGCGCCAAAGGAACCTTGAGTCATCAGCCAGAGAGGCCTAGTTATCTCTATGGACTAGATGTTCAGAGAGAAGCTGAAACTCTTCTGGACTGATGGTTTTCTGGGTTACTCTCGTAGTCATTATCACTGCCAGCATCACTGTCATATCATCATCATCATCATCGTCATCCACCGGGCTCAGGTTATTAAAAAAGCACTCTTTGCTTCTATAGCACCTCTGATCTTCCTGAATATTATTTATCTTTCTTTTTTTTTTAACCTGCTTTGTTCATTGATCCACGAAAAGAGTAACAATTGTGTTAAGATGGTAATGCCTGTACATTTAAAGAAACAATGTCACTCTTTCAGCCAGGTATATAAGAACACACCTTCAGCCAAAGACATTTCTTATAAGTTAGGTTATTCTTCAGTGTTAATAAAAGTGTTCTGAAATGGGTGATATGATTTTATTGTTGCTTATGATATTATAGAGATTATTGATTGGAAAGGAAGAACAGAGTACTTGAAGCACAAAGCTGGAAAAGAATTTAGAAATCTTTCTAAGATTCCAGATCTAGAAATTCTAAGGTTCTAGGAGATCTAGAGAAGAGCATCCTGGACAAGTGTGATGGGCAAGTGGGAGGCCAAATCGGACTGTGAGCCCCGGTGTCCGGCCCACAGGATAGGCTTGTGCTTGTGCTCAGTTGTCTGGCTCTTTGGAGCCCCATGGACCAGGTTCCTCTGTCCATTTGATCATCCCTGCAGGAATATTGGAGTGGGTTGCCAGGCCCTCCTCCAGGGTTTTTTCCTGACCCAGGGATGGAAACTGTATCTTCTGCATTGGCAGGTGGATTCTTTACCATTGAGTCCCCTGGGAAGCTGGACCATGGCCTGGTAGTCCAGAGTATTAGCTACATTTTACTTATCTATTCCCCTGGTGGCTAAGATGGCGAAGAATCTGCCTGCAATGTGGGAGACCTGGGTCAGGAAGATCCTCTGGAGAAGCAAATGGCAATCCACTGCAGTATTCTTGCGTGGAGAATCCCACAGACAGAGGAGCCTGGGGTCACAAAGAGTTGGACATGGCAGAGCGACTAACACCTCTGTGGATACTAGGTAACAGATTTTGATACTGCAAACAATGCAACAGTTAACATCGTTTCATGTATCCCCCTGATGAACTCATGGGAGAAATTCTCTGAGTACACCCATTAGTGAGATTGTTGGGTCATGGGATACACTGATCTTAATTTGACTCAGCATTACCAGATTCCTTTCCACAAGGTTGTATGTTTTACACTAAAACCAGCAGTGCCTGATTGTTCCCGTGTGCTCAAATCTTTGCCAACATTTGGTATTATCTTCCTCTCTTATTTTACCATTTTGGTATGTGTAAAGTGGGACTGCATTGCTATAGCTTGCATTCTTCTGATTATTAACATCTCTTCCTTTCATTCTTAAATTACCTACTTAAGGTCTTTTTTTCTTACCAATTACCTTTTCACACCCTTTGAATAGTTTTCTATTTGTTTTTCTGTTTCTTTTTTGTTGATTTTGTAGGAGTTCATACATAGTCTAGATATTCATCTCTTGACTGTTGCAGATGTCACAAATACATTTTTGCATTCTGCCCTCTGCTATTGTGTCTTTTACCAAGCAGGAATCCTTAACTTTGATGGTGTCAAATCCATCAGCTTTTAACTTTATGGTTTGTACTTTGGGATGTTCCTTTGGAAGATTTTCTTTATCTTTCACAAATATATCTTATGTACTCTTTTAATAACTGTATAGTTGTATTGTTAGCGTTTAGATCCTTAATCTCTCTGGAGCCCAGGTTTGAATATGGTATAAGGTTGGGCTACAGCTTTGTATTTCCTCACTCATACTAATATTGCACCTTCCCTAGTGCCATCTAAGCAATCTACCGTTTCACCTCGATTCCATTCCAGTCCCATTTGAAATGCTTTAGGATCTAAATATTTTCTACTAAATCCAGTAAGATTTCTTGGATCATAGATACATATGCTAAATCCTGAGAAGAACAGTGCTGGTTGGATAGCTTATTGGCAACTGAAGCCAAGACCAGGATGCATGAGATAGGATGCAGGGTTTAAAATCTTTAGAGCCTATTCACAGCATTGTAAGACTCAGCTTACTGCAATAATGAAGTCTGCAATTCAACAGGAAAACACAACCTTTCCTGTTGTGTCAAGATAAGAAGACTAGACCTAATGAACTCCATGAACTGGTTTGGACTTGCAGGCCAGTCTAATCCTCTCTGGACATCAACTGTTTCAATTAGGAAATGACTTTCATTTGATGTAGCGGACTACCAGTTAAATTTTTATGTGAGGAGTTTTTGAAGCTAAAGAAAATTTTAGAAAAACCACTGGTGTAGATGGTCTCCCAATTTTCTCTAAATTTTCTTGTTAGAGTTCCACCTTTTCATTGAATTTTAGTTATCATCTATTATTAATATGAATTCATCTTTAATTTTTATCTCTAAGTTGGCTATTCAGAACAATGGGTAAGAACTACTATAGTATCTTTGCTCTGCACAATGAGGGTCAATAAATATTTGATGAGCAAAAGGAGGTTGGTGATACCAGGTGAATGGAAAGGGTCATTTTCATTTTTTATGTCAATAAACCATGGAGGAGAAGGGAAAAACATTTTTAAGTGAATTGGTAATTTGTCTTTTTTCTTTGCAAATTAAATAAGACTGAGATACTTTCTGAGAATGTTTCATTAAATGAAGTCAATTTTATGAATGTTAATAATAGAAATGTTTTCCACGGTTATCCAAAGATGCATGTGGTACCCGCCTTCTTCAATTTACTTACAAGTAAGTGTCACTTGAGTCAGGCCGGGATGCAGCTTTTTCTGGAACAGATGATGGTGTGTGTATGTGTGTGTGTTCTTTGGAGGAAAGGAGCTCTATTTAGCAGTCATATGGTCATGGGAAGTTGGAAAGAAATGTAACTTCAACCGGAGCAGGGGCAGCAAAATCTCCCAGAGGGAAATGAGGGAGGTTGTTGAGAAAACATAGTCTCAGTTCATGCAAAACCTGATGCAAAGGCTCCACTTCCTGGCAACAAGCCAAGCTTTATTCTTTAGCAAAATACCTTGGGACCTTGAGAATACTCAGTAGCTATCTGTCAGGGGCCAGATTTGAATCCAGATCTGTCTGGCTCCCAAACCTTGTTCACTTCTCTGGACAACTCTTCACTTGAACAAATCTGTAATTTGTTCAGGTCAGTATCTGTAAGATTAAAATTTCATTAATCTGTTTCAAAAAAAAATACCCTGGGATCTTGAATCTTCATCAAATTCTTAATGAAATCTTTAGCCAACAGGGTAGCTCAGTAGAAGAGCCCAGTTCTGTCCTTCGACATCTGTGGTGCGAAGCCATCAAAGGCAGGAAAATGTGTTTAATTCTTGGGATAAAATTGTTGCAAAAGGAAGGCCTGTGGAGGAAGGGCTTCTTTAGAGACTTTCTCAAGTCCAATTCTTGGACATACTGTGTCTCCAGTCACTGAGGACTATTTCCCTTGAAAGGGTTTTGCAAATGTTTGGCATCTCAGTTACTATGGCAGATGGAGAAATGGAACCCACCAGAAGGCACTGAATGGGCCAAGGACCGTTCCGAGCCTGTAGTGAAGGCTCTTTACAGAGATCTGAAACCAGTGCATGGGAGAGCAGGTTAAATATTTCCTATCTGATGATTTGTATGAGGTATGGAAAGAAGGGCTTCAGTTTCACCATCTCAGAGCCAGTGGATTTAGAAGAGTTAAGGCTTCTTCTGAAGCAATCTTGACCAGATATAGGAGCCAAGTCAGGCATGCTTCCTCTGCTTCCCATGCCTTACTCAAATCCAACAAATATTTTCTACCTAAAGCACTGCCTCATTGTGCTTAATTGTTCATTCACTTATTCAGTGTGTATTGAATACCTGCTATGTGTCAGGTGCTGTGGCAGGAGCTGGACAATCACTGGGGACATAGGCTGTATCCTCAAGAGACTCACGTGGGTTAGAGAGGCAGATAAGAAAACTTGTCATTCACAGACATAGAGAACAAACTTATGGACTCAGTGATTACAGTGAGGGGAAGGAGTGTGTGGGGCAAATGGAGAGAGTAGCATGGAAACACATATACTACCATATATAAAATAGATAGCCAGTGGGGACTTGCTGTATGACTCAGGGAACTCAAATCAGAGCTCTGAGACAACCCGGAGGGGTGGGATGGGGTAGGAAGTGGGAGGCAGGTTTGAGAGGGGACATATGTATACCTATGGCTGATTTATATTGATGTATGGCAGAAACCAACGCAATATTGTAAAGAAATTATTCATCGATTAAAAATAAATAAATTAAGAAAAAAAGAAAATGTCATTGAAAGATTTCTTTTTTTTTTGAGCTCATAACTTCATTCATTGTCTTATGTCTAGGTGAGTGACTACACCATTGTGGTTATCTGGGTCATTAGGAACTTCTTTGTATAGTTTTTCTGTGTATTCTTGCCACCTCTTCTTAACGTCTTCGGTTTCTTTTAGGTTCTTACTGCTTCTGTCTTTTATCATGCTCATCCTTGCATGAAATGTTCTCTTGATATCTCCGATTTTGTTGAAGAGACCTTGTCTTTCCAATTCTATCATTGTCCTCTGTTTCTTCGTATTGTTCATTTAAGAAGGCCTTCTTATCTCTCCTTGCTATTTTGTGGAACTCTGCATTCAGTTCGGTATGGGTATATCTTTCCCGTTCTCCCTTGCCTTTCACTTCTTCTCTTTCCTCGGCTATTTGTAAAGCCTCCTCAGATAATCACTTTGCCTGCTTGCATTTCTTTTTCTTGAGGATGGTTTTGTTCACTGCCTCCTGTGCAATGTTATGAACCTCTGTCCATAGTTCTTCAGGCACTGTGCCTATCAGATCTAATCCCTTGAATTCACTCATCTTCTCCACTGTATAATCATAGGGATTTGATTTAGGTCATACCTGAATGGCCTAGTGATTTTCCCTACTTTCTTCAATTTAAGCCTGAATCTGGCAATAAGCAGCTCATGATCTGAGACTCAGTCAGCTCCAGGTCTTGTTTTTACTGACTGTATAAATTTTTCCATCTTTGGCTCCAGGGAACTTAATCAATCTGATTTTGTTATTGACCATCGGGTGATGTCCCTGTGTAGAGTTATCTCTTGGGTTGTTGGAAAAGGGTGTTTCTATGACCAATGTGTTCTCTTGATAAACCTCTCTCAGTCTTTGCCCTGCTTCATTTTGTACTGCAAAGCCAAATTTGCCCGTTTTTCCAGGTATCTTTTGATTTCCTACTTTTGCATTCCAATCCCCTCTGATAAAAATAACATCTTTTGGGGGTGTTAACTCTAGAAGCTGTTGTAGCTCTTCATAGAACTGATCCACTTCAGCTTCTTTGGCATCAGTGGCTAGGGCATAGACTTGTGTTCAAGTTGATGCTCCAAATAAAAAGAGTGTTTAAGAATGCAGACTTGGGAAACAAATTTCAGCTCTGATACTTACTAGCCTACCTGTGCCTCCATTTCCTCATCTGCTAAGGGACAAAAATAGCACTTACCTCCTGTGATTGGTATTAATAAGATAATATGTAAAGTGCTTAGAGTAGTGTCTAGTCCACAAACATGGGCTGCTATTTTTGTGTGTACTATCTAATTTCACCCCTTCTTGGATCACTCCTTGTCATGGAGAAGGGGTCTGCATAACTCAATGAAGCTACGAGCCATGGCATGCAGGACCACCTAAGACGGATAGGTCATAGTGAAGCGTTCTGACAAACTGTGGTCCACTGGAGTAGGAAATCGTAATATTCTTTCCTGGAGAACCCCATGGGCAGTATGAAAAGGCAAAAAGATATGACGCTTGAAGATGAGCCACCGCCCCCTGTCCCGGGGAAGAGCAGAGGGCAATTATGAAATGCTCCAAAAAGAAAGAAGTAGCTGGGCTGAAGCAGAGATGATGCTTGGTTGTGGATGTGTCTGGTGATGAAAGTAAAGTCTGATGCTATAAAGAACAATATTGCATAGGAACCTGTAATGTTAGGTCCAAGAATCAAGGTAAATTGGACATGGTCAAGCAGGAGATGGCAAGACTGAACAGTGACATCTTAGGAATCAGTGAAGTAAAATAGATGGGAATGGCAAATTTAATTCAGATGACCATTATATCTACTACTATGGGCAAGAATCCCTTAGAAGAAATGGAGTAGCCCTCTGGGTGCAATCTCAAAAATGACAGAATGATCTCAGTTCACTTCCAAGGCAAACCATTCAACACCACATTGAAAGATTTCTATGCAACAGGGGAATAAGTGACAAAGCAGGTTGGGAGGGGGTTTCATATACTGTTCACATGCATGAAACTGGCAGCCTCAGTTCAAATCTTAGCTCTGCCACTTTTTGCTGTGTAATTTGGAGCAAGTTAATTCGACCTGTTGCATCAGTCTCCTCATCTGTCAAATGAGGGTAACACCAACCTCATAGATTTGTGTACGAATTTAATTAGTTGATACATGTGGAGTATTTAGAACCCAGCACCTAGCATGCAGTACGTGCTCAGCCAAGGTTAGTAATATTGTGATTTATATATTAAGGGAGCACAGAAGAGGAGCAGTAAGTCATCTTGGGAGCAGGTGGTACCCTACGTTTCTTAACAAAATCGAGATATATAGAAACAACTTCTCTTGCAGGCGATATCTTTCTTGCAGCTACTCCGAGCTTTTTACCAGACCACAGTATGTTCTTTCCTGAGAATGATCAGGAGCAGCCCTCAGAGAGCTCAAAAGCCAAGGATTGTTTTTGTTTTTTTTTCAGCTGAACCTCAGACCATTGCTCTCTGTCTTCAGTTCTCAGCTGAGTCCAGCAGTTTCTGCACAGAATGAGGAAGAAACAGTGACTATCATTTCCCCACCAAACCAAAGGGAAATGAATGATTCACCCCAGCATCATGCAATCTGAAAGGGGATTTCTCTTTTCATCTGAAAAAAATTTGGTCAGGAAAATAGGCTAAAAGTATTTCCCAATCTAGGCAGTTCTTGTCAAATAATTTACTCATTTCATATTTCTACATACTTTATTAAATACTTACTGCATGCAGGAAACTGTGGGTTATGGGATAAGAGCCTATATTTATTAATTGCTCCTCTATGTGCCAAGCACTATAGTAAGTACCTTATAAATGAGCGAGGTTTATTTTCATTTACAGGAAGAAACTGAAATCTAAGGAGGTTAACTAATAGCATATCCACATTTATAAAGCAAGACAAGAAAGGGTGGAGAAGCGATTTGAATTTGGGCAGAATGAGCTGAGCACCCAAATGCCTAACTGTTATATTTCTCTGTCTTAACAAGATGTAATCACAGTCCATGAGGAGCTCTCACTTTTGTGAAGGAGACAGAAAAGCGAACAGATAATTAATATACAGTGTAATCTCTGCTCCATAAAGGTGTGAACAGAGCACTGTAAGAACTCAGAAGAAGGAGTGAATTACTCTGCCTGCAAGAATCAGTTTCAGCTGTAATCACAAAGTACTTAAGACTGTACAGAAGTTCCAAAATATGTGCAAACCTGGAATGATGAAAATCTGTCACAGTGAAAAAGAAAGAAAAGCTCAAATTCGAAGATGACTTAAGATTAAAAGCAGACTAGATACTCAGCCTCTAAATGAGCAAGAGTCAAACTTAAATTTTTGTCTATGATGTCAGGTATTGTATGCTTACTACTGTTCTGCTATACCACGCTTGACCTTGCCAACTGTAAGGCCCAGCTCAAATTCTATCTTTTGGAGGATAGTGACCACGATTTATCTTTATTTATAATTTAGCATCCCCTGTCCCATCCACTCCAGGGGTCTAGGTCACTGATTGGCTTAAGATAGGAGCTCAAAAATGTTCGTGTTGAGTCTTTTAGACATTGATTATTCTACTTGTGGTTAAACCAAAGCTTATTGCTTTTTCTTTTATTTTTCTCCTTTCTCATTACACACCTCATTTATATTTCTCAGATGTTGCAAAGAAAGAAAACTCTAAAATTCATCCCTTTTAACATTTGGGAAAGAGTGCATCAAAATGAAAGCCTGAGATAAATTCTGGTGGTAACTTTTGGGTTTTCTGTTTGGAGAGGTGGTTTCTTTTATCCGTTATCATAGATATATCTTCATCAATTATCAGAGATAACTAAAAATTATCTTACACTTGGTAGGCAAAAAACTGGTTCTATATTGTTTAAGACCTGTCCTGACTCCCTACTCGAGTTCTGATTTTGTGAACAGTGGGTACCAACTGGAACATATCCTTCTTCCATCCTTGGCATCAAAACTCTGTTTAGGGGCTTCCCTGGTGGTCCAGTGACTAAGACTGTGCTCCCAGTGCAGGGGATCTGGCTTCGATCCCTGGTCAGGGATCCATCATGCCACAACCAAAAAAGAAGAAGAAGAAAAAAAGATTCCACCTGCCCAACTAATGAACCAGCAGTCCTCAACGAAGATCTAAGATCCCACGAACCACAACAAGGACCTGGCATGAATGAATGAATGAAAGAATATTTTAAAAAATTGTTGAACTAGAGAGAGAAGAAGAAAGGGGAAGAAGAAAGTGGAAGGGATTGAAAGTAATGGAAAAGATTCTCTTGGTCTAAGCTCAAAAATAAAGAGGAGGCTAGGAGGTTCTGCAGAATGCTGCTGATCATGTTATATCACCACTTCTGATGCAGCCAAGTACACAGCATCCTCACAAACAGTCAGTGAGGAATTGAGGAAAAATATCAATCTTCAGTGAATTTCACTCTGTTGAGTTCAGGTCAGTGGGTATCATTATCCACCAGCCTAGAGGTAGCTGTTGCACAGAGTCGGACACAGCTGAAGCGACTTAGCAGCAGCAGCAGGAGCAGCTGCAGCTACTACCTATCACCCTGTAAGCAACAGGTATATTGGTTACTCTATTCAGGGGCCCAGTCATTGCAGAGCTGCTCCCAGTAACACAGACTTTGATATATTTTAGACACACTTCCAGGACATCCAAAAGGCCTCTATTAATTTAGATTTCTCATCATGCTCATAGCAGTTCTCTGCTACCAAATGTGGCCCTGCACCATCTGTTGTCATAGATTTTTCTGAGTTTTTCATAGTTTTGTAATAATTTATGTCTTCCAGTTAAAGTAAGGTCTCAGTTTATCTCAGTATTTCATAATATGTTGTCAGCTTATTTTTAAACATTTTCACAGCATTTATTAAGAAGAAAGGGAACTGCTTAACCTGCAATTTCAAAAATCCAAATTAACATACTTTTATTTTTGTTTGAAAATATTTCTTACAGTTCTATAATGCTAGAACTTTTATTTCCAACAGCTCAGATCATGCATCAAATAACAAGCAATTTTGTTAAAGAGAAGCATTCTTTTTTGTTTTGAATGTTAGTTTTTTAAAACCAGTGATTAAATACGGACTCATAAAAATGTAATTGAGATTTGAGAGTGAGGGCCCCAGATATTTTTCAATTGAAATGAAATTCATATAATATAACATTAACTTTATCTTATTTATATTAAAATTATTTAATATAAATAACTTTATATTAATTATATTAAAATTATTTTAAAGGGAACAGTTTATTGGCATTTAGTATATTCATACTGTTGTCCAACCATCACCCCAGAATGAAACTGTGTCCACATTAAGAACTTATTTCCCATTCTCTCCTCATTCTAGCTCCTGGAAACCACCAATATGTTTCTTGTCTCTGTAGATTTACCTGCTCAGTATATTTCATATAAATAGAACCATACAACATGTAACAGTTTGGGTCTGGCTTCTTTCACTTTGTGTAATGTTTTTTAGGTTCATTCACATTGTACCATGTACCAGTGTGTTTCATTTCTTTTTATGGCTGAATAATATTCCATTGTGCTTATATACCATAATCTGTTTATCCATTTGTCTGTTGATAGACGTCTGGGTTGTTTATACCTTTTGGATATTATAAACAGTGGGTCTTCCCTGGTGGTTTAGCAGTAAAGAGTCTGCCTGCAATGCAGGAGCTGCAGAAGATGCCAGTTCAGGCTCTGAGTCGGGAAGGTCCCGGCAAATCACTCCAGTATTTTGACCTGGAGATTCGCACAGACAGAGAAGACAGTCCATAGTGTTGCAAAGAGCTGGACACGACTGAAGTGACTTAGCATCCACCCACATTGTAAATAGTAATGCTATGAATATGCATGTATATGTATTTTTTGAGCATCTGTTTCCAGTTCTTTTGGATATATACCTAGGAGTGAAATTGCTGTATCACCAAGGCAATTCTATGTTTACTTTTTGAGGCACTATCAAACTGCTATTGCAGCTGAACCATTTTATACTCCCACTAGCAGTGTATGAAGGTCCCACCAGCAGTGTGTGAGGGTTCTGATTTCTTGACATCTTTGCCAATGCTTGCTATTTTCTGTTGTTATTTTTGTACATTATAGTCCTCTTAGTGGGTATGAAATGGTATCTCATTGTGGTTTTGATTTGCAATTTGCTTGACTAGTAACGTTACAAATCTTTTCGTGAGCCTGTTGGCTGTTTGTATGTCTTCTTTTGAAAAATGTCTTTTTAAATCCTTTACCTTTATTTATTTATTTATTTTGCTGGGTTGTCTTATGTTGTTGAGTTGTGAGAGTTCCTTACATATTCTGAATAGTGTACTCATATCAGATATATGATTTGTGGATATCTTTAATGTCCTTTGATGCAAAAAAGTTTTTAATTTAAGAACTAAAATTTATAAATTTTTTGTCTTTAGCTGCTTTTGATGTCATATCTAAGAATTCATTGCCAAATCCAAGATTGTGAAGATCTACTATGTTTTCTCCTAAGAGAGTTTTATGGATTTAGCTCTTCTATGTAGGTTGTTGAACCATCTTTAGTTAATTTTTGTAGGCGGTGTAAGTTAGGGGGTCCAACTTTATTCTTTTGCATGTGGATATCTCACCACAGGGATTTGGTTTTGTGTACACATAACTGTTTGGGAGAATTTTAAATGAGGGATTAATGAGTTTTATGGGGATAGATAGAGACTGAGCAGATCAAAACCACAGTCTGGTTCTCACTGATATAATAGGCCTTCCCTTGCCCTCCTCCCCACTCCCTACCAGTTGCTGATTGAACACCTAAGAAGGAAGAAGTCTGTTCTGAGAGGACGGTTACATCAGCTTGATAAGAGGTAAACAGTTGAAAGTAAGATCAATGGGTTATAGAGATGATCAACCTACTGTTTTGAGCATGTATCCCAGAACTTTGGAAATTACTAAACAAAACAATAGCTTCCCCGGTAGCTCAGACGGTAAAAGGGTTTGCCTGCAATGTGGAAGATCTGGGTTCGATCCTTGGGTTGGAAAGATCCCCTGGAGAAGGAAATGGCAACCCACTCCAATACTCTTGCCTGGAAAATTCCGTGGATGGAGGATCCTGGTAGGCTACAGTCCATGGGATCTCAAAGAGTCAGACACGACTAAGCAACTTCACTTCAAACAAAACAATAAACAATGCATTAAATCCTGGGCATAGAGTGATCAGGCCCTTGGGGAGCTTACTGCCTAGTGGTGGAGTACTACATAAATCAACACAGATAGAGTGGACTATAAGGTACGAGGAAGAGAAAGGGAAGGGAAACATGAAATCAAATAATAAGGAACTTCATCTAGTTTGAGGTGAGCGGTTGCAAAGCTCGAAAAGCGTTCTCTAAGGAAGTGTCATTTGAGGTAAGATTTGAATGTTTGTAAAGGTAAAGATTTTATTTTATTTTTAATTTTTAAGGAAGGGAGTATGTTCTAAGCAGAGAAAATGCCTGAAGAAATCAAGAAACTGGAAGAAGGCCAGTCTATCTAAGACAGGGAAGTGAGGGAAAGAATGATAAGGAATGAAATTAGAGAGGTGGAGGGGAGCCAGATCATGCCTGGGATGGTAAGCCACATAAGGATTCTGACTTTCATTCCAAGAATGGTGTGAAATTATTGGACTGTTAAAGGAGGAGAAACAGAGTTAGAAATAATTTTGTTCCTCTCTCTCCATTTTTCTGTTTAGTCTTTCTTTAAATTAATAAAATTAGTATTTTGTATTTTATGTGTTTTGCTAATATTTTTCTTTTGCTATTTGTTTTTGACCTTCTTAATGTCATTTTTTTCCATACCCAGAAATTTTAATTTTTATGTACTTAAATTTGTCACTGTTTTATGATTCTGGGATTTGTTTTCTGCTTAAAAAGAATGTTTTCATCTCAAAATTATCTTTTCTATCAGTTCACCATGTTCTTTTCCCAGTACCTATATAAGGATGAGGAGCTTGAAACACAATGAAATATAAATTTTCACCTCTAGAAAAGGCAAAGATTGGGCTTCCCTGGTGGCTCAATGGTAAAGATTCCACCTACCAATGCAGAAGACCCAATTTTGATTTCTGATCCAGGAAGATCCCACATACCTCAGAGCACTAAGTCCATGCACCACAGCTACTGAGCCCAGGAACTGCAACTACTGAGCCGTGTACTACAACTACTAAAGCATGCATTTCTTAGAGCTCATGCTCAGCTACAAGAGAAGCCACTGCAATGAGAAGCCCGTGCACTGCAACTGGAGAGTAGCCCCACTCACCGTAACTAGAGAAAAGCTCACACAGAAAGGAAGACCCAGCACAGCCATAAATAAATATTTTTTTTTTTAGAAAGGAAAAGGCAAAGATCAAAAAGTATGGTAATACATTGCATTAGTGGATGGTGGAAGGGAGTAGACATTCCCATATTTTTAGTGGGTTCATAAATTGAATTGTTAGCATTTGGTAGATGGGCTCCAGGGGTGAGGGCAGGGCTTTACGGTGTCCCAATTGGCCTCCTCTTGGCCTGCAGCTGATCTTTAGGTACACCCATGGGTAATTTCTTTTTATTCTGTTTTACCTTTTCATTGAAGTATAGTTGATCTATAATGTTGTGTTAATTTCTGCTGTACAGCAAAGTGACCCCCCCACACACACACACATATATTCTTTTTAATATTCTTTTCCATTACAGTTTATCCCAGGATATTGGATATAGTTCCCTGTGCTATAGAGTGAGACCTTGCTGTTTATCCACCCTATACATTATAATTTGCATCTGCTGCTGCTGCTAAGTCACTTCAATCGTGTCCGACTCTGTGTGACCCCATAGATGACAGCCCACCAGGCTTTCCCGTCCCTGGGATTCTCCAGGCAAGAACACTGGAGTGGGTTGCCATTTCCTTCTCCAATGCATGAAAGGGAAAAGTGAAAGTGAAGTTGCTCAGTCGTGTCCGACCCTTCGCGACCCCATGGACTGCAGCCTACCAGGCTCCTCTGTCCATGGGACTTTCCAGGCAAGAGTACTGGAGTGGCGTGCCATTGCCTTCTCCGAATTTGCATCTACTAACACTCAACTCCCAGTCCATCCCTCCTCCTCCCTCCCCCTTGGCAACCACAAGTCTGTTCTCTGTGTCTGTGAGTCTCTTTCTGTTTTATAGATTTGTTCATTTGTGCTGTAATTTCTTCTTCAATCCATTCACACCAGAGCCATTTCACTCAGGGGGACTGACTGTTGAACAAACACACAAGAAATTCCATGCAGATTCTTCTTTTGTTAATGATTCCACATGATAATTTATTAATGAACTCATAGGTTCTGTTAATTTATTAATAACATTAGAGGTTCTCTCGATTGTTTTGGATACCTACAGGCTGTGGCAAAAAGAAGAAAGGCTCTCCTTCCTGACCTCATTTCTTCCTAATTGGGGTGCAAGGCCCCCTCCATCCAGCCAGGAGCATACCCCACCCTGTGGACCAGCACCTCACATCTCAAGCTCAACACATGTTGGGGTTTCAGAGCAGATTTGAGCCTCAGTAGCTGATCCTGCAGAAGAAGAAGATATTAAGAAGAGATGGCAAGAATATACAGAAGAACTGTACAAAATAGATCTTCATGATCCAGATAAGCATGATGGTGTGATCACTGACCTAGAGCCAGACATCCTGGAATATGAAGTCAAGTGGGCCTTAGAAAACATCACTACGAACAAAGCTAGTGGAGGTGATGGAATTCCAGTTGAGCTATTCCAAATCCTGAAAGATGATGCTGTGAAAGTGCTGCACTCAATATGCAAGCAAATTTGGAAAACTCAGCAGTGGCCACAGGACTGGAAAAGGTCTGTTTTCATTCCACTCCCAAAGAAAGGCAATGCCAAAGAATGCTCAAACTACCACACAATTGCACTCATCTCACACGCTAGTAAGGTAATGCTTAAAATTCTCCAAGCCAGGCTTCAGCAATATGTGAACCGTGAACTTCCAGATGTTCAAGCTGGTTTTAGAAAAGGCAGAGGAACCAGAGATCAAATTGCCAACATCTGCTGGATCATGGAAAAAGCAAGAGAGTTCCAGAAAAACATCTATTTCTGCTTTATTGACTATGCCAAAGTCTTTGACTGTGTGGATCACAATAAACTGTGGAAAATTCTGAAAGAGATGGGAATACCAGACCGCCTGATCTGCCTCTTGAGAAATTTGTATGCAGGTCAGGAAGCAACAGTTAGAACTGGACATGGAACAACAGACTGGTCCCAAATAGGAAAAGGAGTTTGTCAAGGCTGTATATTGTCACCCTGTTTATTTAACTTACATGCAGAGTACATCATGAGAAATGCTGGACTGGATGAAACATAAGCTGGAATCAAGATTGCCGGGAGAAATATCAATAACCTGAGATATGCGGATGACACCACCCTTATGACAGAAAGTGAAGAGGAACTAAAAAGCCTCTTGATGAAGGTGAAAGTGGAGAGTGAAAAAGTTGGCTTAAAGCTCAACATTCAGAAAACAAAGATCATGGCATCCGGTCCCATCACTTCATGGCAAATAGATGCGGAAACAGTGGAAACAGTGTCAGACTTTATTTTTTTGGGCTCCAAAATCACTACAGATGGTGACTTCAGCCATGAAATTAAAAGATGCTTACTCCTTGGAAGGAAAGTTATGACCAACCTAGATAGCATATTCAAAAGCAGAGACATTACTTTGCCAACAAAGGATCATCTAGTCAAGGCTATGGTTTTTCCTGTGGTCATGTATGGATGTGAGAGTTGGACTGTGAAGAAAGCAGAGCGCCAAAGAATTGATGCTTTTGAACTGTGATGTTGGAGAAGACTCTTGAGAGTCCCTTGGACTGCAAGGAGATCCAACCAGTCCATTCTGAAGGAGATCAGCCCTGGGATTTCTTTGGAAGGAATGATGCTAAAGCTGAAACTCCAGTACTTTGGCCACCTCATGCGAAGAGTTGACTCATTGGAAAAGAGTCTGATGCTGGGAGGGATTGGGGGCAAGAGGAGAAGGGGACGACAGAGGATGAGATGGCTGGATGGCATCACTGACTCGATGGACGTGAGTCTCAGTGAACTCTGGGAGTTGGTGATGGACAGGGAGGCCTGGCCTGCTGCGATTCATGGGGTCACAAAGAGTCAGACAGACTGAGCGACTGATCTGATCTGATCTGAGCTGATCCTGCATAGGCCCTGTGATGGGAGTTATATAGAGCATTCTACAAGGTGCTTCCATGAATTTTCCTAGAACTAACATCTCACTCCCTTAGTTTGCTTCTTCCAAATCAGAAATCATTTGTGGCTTGGCATCCATCCTCAATCTTTTCTGGTTTGTGGGAATGGGACAGTGAGAAGCTATACCATTCTCTGCCAGAAACTTGCTTCTTCCTTGGTTGTCATTTCATGAATTAATGGCCTGAAGTTAGTTTCCCTCCTTTGTTTCATGGCTGGTTATGAACAATTTTCTGATAATAAAAAAAAAATGATTAAAAGGTGATTGGATAAGAGAACATTTGTTAGTTGGCTTCATTCGGCCACCTTTATAGGCAAGTTTGTTCCTCATTTGTAAAATAAAGATGTACCACATACATCAAAAACTAAATAAATACTCTTTTTTTCCCATCTCTTTCTTTCCTTTTAGTCTTCTTACATTTCATATATGAGATATGCTTTAGGATAAAATTAGCTGTTTTATATTATGGCTTCCCTGGTGGCTTACCCGGTTAAGAGTCTGCAATGAAGGCATCCTGGGTTCACTTCCTGGGTGGGGAAGATCCCCTGGAGAAGGAAACGGCAACATACTCCAGTATTTTCGCCTGGGAAATCTCATGGATTAAGGAGCCTGGCGGGCTACAGTCCACAGGGTTGCAAAGAGTCAGACACGACTGAAGTGATTAAGCACACATATATTAGAAAACAACATATCCCTACATTTAAAATATTAAATGCATTTTATACGGTAATCTATTGTATATGTGGAGGATTATTTTTAAGAGTCTAATTAACAAAGTGGGTTATTTATTAGATTGAGAGACATGGTTTACCAAATTTTATAATGAAGTTTTAATGCAATGTTGGAAAAATATACATTGGCTACATTTAGAGTTTTATAAATCAAGAGTACAGAGAATCCAATAAAAATAAAAAGAAATGCCGTTTGATGATAATTGAAAGATTGAAATGTAATAAAGTTGAAAAGAAAAACAGAAAAGGCAGAGAAATCCCATTAGAACATTAACTGCATTCCATTTTCTACCCCAGAGCAAAGGTCAGAGAGGCTCTGTTAGGACTGGTAAGGAACCTCTCTGGGGAAACCAGTTCTCCAGGTTCTTTGCTTTGAAGCTGTTAGCCCTGATTTTCATTTCCCTTTACACACTGCAGAGATGTATTTTAACAATCTTTAAATGTATGTGAGAGTAAAAGCCCTATAAGCAAGTTAAAGTGTTGGTACTGTCTTTAGCAATTCCACAACTTTCTCTGGTCTATCCTGCTTCTTCTATTCCTTCTCTGTTCCTGTCTGCACCGATCCTGCCTCTGCTCTGGCCCTTGACCACTGGAGGAGGGAAAGAGTAATTCTCCCAGAGTCAGATGACTGTCCTTTTGCTATCTTGAGTTTCATGGTAATGATTCGTGCTTCCTTTCTTACATAGATTATATGATAAGGGCATAAAAATCGAATTGCAACTATGTCTATTAAACTCTAGCCATAGATGAGAAACTCAGTTAATCAACCTGGTTCATTTTCCTTTAAGGTCTGTGGTTGAGAAAGCATTTCTCAGTGAAAGTCAAGGAAGTTCATTCAGAGTAATATAAAATAAGATTTCTATAAAATTATTTGAGGGCATAGTTTATAATATACTGAATGATTAGTTTTTTAAAACATTAAAAGGTAGAGATTCTTAAGTTCTTTAATCTTATTACATTAATAGGCAAGATGTAGTATTCAAAATATTCTATTAGATAGGTATAAAATATACCTTACAGTTCTTGGCAAAACTTAACTTTATACTTCCCTTGAAGGCTTAAATCTAAGCAATTTACTTGGAAAAAACAGTCAGTTGAATTTAATGAGTATTATTGCCTGAATAATATCCTGCTGACTGCTGTAATCATAGATCTTTTTCCTTTTAATTTTTTTTTAGTAGAGAGAAGACAGTTATGCTACTTGTAAAACAAACCAAGAAGGCTGCAAACCCATAAAAAATGTGACCTGTTAAAACAATAAGTATGGTAATTCTTGTGATGCATCATAATTGGAGGGAAGAAGGACATGGACCTTCTGGAAAAAGCTCTGGCTTTTGACTTGTAAGACCCAAGTTATAGGACAGATCCTAACAATGTAATGGCTATGTGAACTTGTATGTGAACTTTTATGAATAGTTTTCACATCTTTAAAATAATGCCCATAAGACCTTCTAAATTCTGACATGGTAAGAAATTAGATTAAGAATTATAGGTAATAAAATATATGAAAGCATTTTGCATACTGTAAAGTACTATATGAGGCTTCCCAGGTGACTCAGTGGTAAAGAACCAGCCAGAGATGTGGATCTGATCCCTGGGTCAGGAAAATCCCCTGGAGAAGGAAATGGCAACCCACTCCAGTATTCTTGCCTGGAAAATCCCATGGACAGAGAAGCCGGGCAGGCTACAGTCCATGGGGTCACATAAGAGGCAGACACGACTTAGCAATTTAACAACAATAAAAACAATGTTGGAGGATTTGAATCAGTTTTTAATCTACAGAAAATAAATGTTTTCTCAACTTCAATTAAGATAAGACATAAAATCAGAGTTCTAACTTGTTACACAAGGTGGAAAGATGATTGGTTGATATAATGGCGATGAAAGTGTCTTGCAAACTACAGCATCCCTTGAAAACTATAAGGATTTTCACATCTCTGAATTGTTTTAATAAAAAAAAATTCTCAGTGAATAGAGTTATTCATACTAGCATTCTCTGCAATGTCTCATTATTTGCAAAATGAGAAATTCAAATAGAAAACCTGGCTGTAAAACTCCATAATTCTTAGATACCTAATCCTTGGTGAGATATATGTCAATACACAATTATAAAGGAATTTAGATATGCTGATTTGTAAATCATCTTTCTGAAAAACAACTTTTTAATCAATCAGTGTATTTTCCAGGGATAATATTTGCATTTACTTATTTTTTCCAAAGCATCTATGATTATAGAGGTAATTTACAAACTTTGTCTCCTCTACAACTCTCACTGACTGTATGAAGCATTATCCTCATTCTTCCATAGGAGGAAACTGGGGCTCAGAAAAGTGAGATTACTTTCCAAGTTCATATAGCTAGAGAGTGGCAGAGGCAAGACTCAACACTGGATCTAAACCAGTGCTTCCTCCCTGCTCCCAGAGTGTCAGTACTGCGTCTATCCATTATATTACCAAGCCCCATCCTTACCGTCCAAAGCCCCAGGAAAAATGTGACGGCATCTAGCAGGAAGATGTACAGTACCTGGTGGGGTCTGACTTAGTAAAGAAGGAAGATGTACTTTTGAGAATCGAGAGATTCTCAATTTGTGCATATCATCTGCCTCCCACAACAGAACACAAGTTCCACCAACGATCTTTGTCTGCTCCATTCACAATGTATCCCAAGGACCTGGGTGTTCCTGATTTCAAACATCTCGTGGACGTGAACCAATAGTCAGTGAGTACAGCCTTGGGTCCAGTACTTTGCAAGGTACTGTGCTGATCCTCACAACACCCCAATTAGGTGGGAATTATTCTCCCCATTTTATAGATAAGAAAACATGACATAAAAGTATGCTAATTGTTCAGAATAGGTGGCAGATCCAGTTGTTATTCAATTAGTCATTCAAAATACTTATTGAGCACTCCAGGTCCTTGGGATACATTGTAAATGGAGCAGACAAAGATCGTTGGTGGAACTTGCATTCTGGTGTGGGAGTCAGGTGATATGCACAAACCTTAATAAAAAGTCATATGGTAAGTTAAAAAGTCCTGTGTCCTACGGGGAAAAGAAGTAGAGCAGTGTAAAGGAGGATAGGAAGCAAAAGGGGAGAACTTGAAAATTGAATTTGTTTATTTATTTCTGGCTGTGCTAGGTCTTGTTGTGGTGCCCCTCAGTATGTGGGATCTTACTTCCCCAGTTCAGTTCAGTTCAGTTGCTCAGTTGTGTCCGACTCTTTGTAACCCCATGGACTGCAGCATGCCAAGCCTCCCTGTCCATCACCAGCTCCCAGAGTTTACTCAAACTCATGTCCATTGAGTCAGTGATGCCATCCAATCATCTCATCCTCTGTCATCCCCTTCTCCTTCTGCCTTCAATCTTTCCCAGCATCAGGGTCTTTTCAAATGAGTCCATTCTTTGCATCAGGTGGCCAAAGTATTGGAGTTGCAGCTTCAGCATCAGTCCTTCCAATGAATATTCAGGACTAATTTCCTTTAGGATGGACTGGTTGGATCTCCTCGTAGTCCATGGGACTCAAGAGTCTTCTCCAACACCACAGTTTAAAAGCATCAATTCTTCAGCACTGAGCTTTCTTTATAGTCCAACTCTCATATCCATACCTGACTACTGGAAAAACCATAGCTTTGACTAGACAGACCTTTGTTGGCAAAGTAATGTCTGTGCTTATTAATAAGTTGTCCAGGTTGGTCATAACTTTTCTTCCAAGGAGCAAGTGTCTTTTAATTTCATGGCTGCAGTCATCATCTGTAGTGATTTTGGAGCCCAAAAAAACAAAGTCTGACAGTTTCCACTGTTTCACTATCTACCTGCCATGAAGTGATGGGACCCGATGCCATGATCTTAGTTTTCTGAATGTTGAGTTATAAGTCAACTTTTTCACTCTCCTCTTTCACTTTCATCAAGAGGCTCTTTAGTTCTTTGCTTTCTGCCATAAGTGTGGTGTCATCTGCATATCTGAAGTTATTGATAGAGTTTCCCAACCAGGGATTGAACCCGTGTTCCCTGCGTCAGAAAGACAGATTCTTAGTGAGTGGTCCACCTGGGAAGTCCTTGGATTTTTAAATAGAATGGTTTTATGACAATATCCAGAGGTCGAGAAATTGATTCATCAAGGAATAATCTAAATTATGTTACAGGATCAGCAAAGTTAAGGTCTTCCTCAACTTTATAGTAACAGCTAGTGATGTGTGCTCAGTCGTGTTCGACTCCTTGTGACCCTTTGGAATGTAGCCTGACAGGCTCCTCTGTCCATGGGATTTTTCAAGCAAGAATACGGGAGAGGGTAGTAACAGATAGTTGTTACTGTTGTAACAACAGATAGTTGTTACTACATAGGGTAGTAACAGGCAGGATTGGAGAGTCTTTTTCATAAGCAGGCATAAATTCCCTTACAGGCATGGGAATTTTGAGGAACTAGAGACATCGCTCTCATACCCGGCTTCATCATGACTAACTACCACACTGATCTTCAAGATTGCCTGGAATTTCTTCCTTGATTCAACAAACGACAGTGTGAGAGGCCATCTGATGAACAACTGGAATGAGCATTTGCCTTGAAGCTGGGAAACCTGGAGTCTAATCCAAAGGGACTCATTAATGAAAATTTGACCTTGAAAAATTTCTTTCTTCACTCGATTGAATTTCCTGTATGACAAATGAAAGTGTTGGCACCTAAGGGCAGCTCTGGGTCTAAGACTTGTGGTTATAAATTTCTGCTGAAAAATTTCTCAATGCCCTAGTTTAAAATCTTAATTTTGTTTTAATAGATTGAGGCTCAGTGAGACACATCTTTTCATATTTCCTGATGAAATATCAGCATCAAACTTTTCTTTTAAAACCACCCAGGAATGTTGACCTGCACACATGAAGATCCTGCCTTGTTTTGGGTGAATATTGGGAGCACATGCTCTGCTGTGGATTGGGCAGCCTAATAGCACTGCCAGTTCATTTTCAAGGGTAGCTCAAGGTGTTGGAATGTCTCTGCAAAGCCCCATATGGCTTGGGACCTGGTTACCTTAGCAATCACTTCTCTCCCCATGCAGAGTCAATTAATAGGCAATTAAAACTCTCAACTGCTCCAGCTAATGCATCCCAGATCGGAGCACCAGAAAATGAGAAGCAGGAGTTTTTCATTCCTTTTACCTCCTATCTTTCTTTGGTTATATTTTAAAATTTCTAATATACCCTTGCCTCTGGAAACAGTCTCATTTAAGTCTTCTAGGATAGATATATACTTGGTTACTTTTACTTGTTATTTGGTTTGTATATTACTTACTGACTCCCCCTCGCCACCCCCCGCACAAAGTCTTTAATGGCATCCAGACATTCAAGGAAACAAATATGAAATTTTCTGCCTAGCTTCCTCTAAACTCTCGTTAATATAGTCCAACTCTTACCAACCAAACACATTTTCCACACATCCTTTCGAACACTCATTATTTGCTTTCCTTCTACCCCTTTTTCCCCTCAATCAAAATCTGCCCACTCTGTAAATTTCAGCTTAAAGCCAGTATCATGATCACTCCAGTTCTCAATTATGATTCTGAATGTTAGGTCTAACTAGACTTAGAATAATTTTATTTTTCATTTATTCATGCTAGTTATCCTTCTCAGTTTTTCTCTCCACGCATAGATCACAACACCTGGAGGGCAGGACCCATGTTTTATTTTTCTCTTCATATCTTCAGACCCTACCTAGTACAGTGATAGCCATCACTGAGGGCCCCTTAGGAGGGAGTTTAGAAATTGTTGCTATTATACAGTTTGACATAACTGGATATTTGGATATTTTGAATAATATGCTTAGTCGTGCAATCATAGAACTTTAAAGCATTAGAGACATTAAAGATTAATATACCAAAATTTTAATTTTACAGATGAAAAAAAAACCAAGATTTACATGGAAGCGTTGAGCTGCCCAAAGTTAAACTGTAAGTACATGTAAAATTTGAGTCTAATCTCAAGTGTTGTGTCTTGAAGTCCATGCTCCTTCCCCTCTCCCAGTAGTCTGAAATATTCTCCCTACTATAGAGAGAGCAATACAGCAACATCTATCTCTACGGCTCCACAATGATGTCATAATGCAAGTGAGAGTCACATTCATTTATCATCTTGCCTCCTCTTTGATTTTTGAAAAGTTGCAAATTTCAGTACTTTAAATACTGCTAGTATCAAGCCACCAGGGAAGATGGCTTCCCTGGTGGCTCAGCTGGTTAAGAGTTTGCCTACAATGAAGGAGACCTGGGTTCGATTCCTGGGTGGGACAAGTCCCCTGGAGAAGGGAGTGCCAACCCATTTCAGTATTCTTGCCTGGGAAATATCATGGATGGAGGAGCCTGGTGGGCTACAGTCCACGGGGTTACAAAGAGTCAGACATGACTGAAGCGACTAACACACACACACAGTATTAAGAGACTCGTATAAAACGGTCACTCTGCACACGTTGCTGTCTAAACCTGCTGTCTTTTGACCACCATTCAATAGTACATTTACGAATCCACATTGATAAAATTCTACTTGATGCTGTCAGATAAGTTGGAAAGGTTTAGATCAGGTCAAACCTGGTGCTTACAGTTCTTTCATATAACACTTTCAAAGCACAGAAGCAATGTAGAGAAGTAGAATGGCTGGGACAGGGAGGTGGAGAGAGGGAATTTGTGGTAGCAGGAAAGGGGAGCCCTGGGGATCAATTACAGAGCTGTGGTGGCAGATCCAGCAGCAGTGGGGTGGTCACAGCCTGAGTAGATAAATGGACTCTGAAAGTAGTTGGGGGTGGGGAGAGGTGAAGAGCAGAGTAGAATCTCGTGATACAGGTACATAGACAGTTTGGGAGGCGGGCAGAACAAGCAATCGCTTTTGTGTAGGAAATGGTTAGCAATGCAGGAAAGAACATCACTGCAAAAGTGGTCGGATAGAGGACTTCCCTGGTGGCACCGTGGATAGGAGATCTGCCTGCCAATGCAGGGGACATGGGTTTGATCCCTGGTCTGAGAAGATTCCACATGCCATGGGGCAACTAACCCCGTGTGCCACAACTCCTGAGCCCAGGAGACTAGTGTCCCGCTCTGCAACAACAGAAGCCACCACAATGAGAAGCCAGCTCACCACAACGAAGGGTAGCCTCCATTCTCCACAACTAGAGAAAGCCCGGGTGCAGGGAGGAAGACCCAGTGCAACTCCCCCCCAAAAAGTGCTGGGGTTGAAAGGCTGAGTGTGAGAGGAGGAGGGAGGAAAGGAAAGAGGGAAAGGGGTTACTTTTTAGCGTAAAGTGAGATGGTTTCTGGTAGGCACTTTCACATACTTTCTTTCATTCCAGAGAGGGAGAAAATGCAGTTGCTGAGGGACAGAAAGGACAAGAGGCTCCCCACTGGCTGCTCCACTGTGTTTGTGACTGTGACTAACAGCCTCATTGCCCCACCATCTCTGCTGGATGACTACAGTTGTTCAAAAAGTAGGAAATGTAACTGACAACCTAATTGTACCTGGAATGAAATTTCAAAGACTGCTTATAAATCACTCAGCAAAGCATAAGTAAAAAATTCCAAGTGTTTTGAGAATAAAATAAATCTTAAATATTTTAAAGTGACTCTGTACCTCAGTTTCACCATCTGTAAAAGAGGATAATAATATCCCTTTTATTTTAGTATAAGGTTAATACACTTATATGATTGGGGATGATATTAGAGGATAATAGTAGTACCTGCATAATATTGTTATGGGGAATAAGTATGTTACTATTTGCAAAGTGCCTGGCATATTGTCCTAAATAATGTTTGTTGAATAAATAAAAATGAAACAGCAGTAGACTCACACATTGTTAGCACTGGAAAAGAACATAGGACAAGGGGCCAAAGCATTCCTCTTAAAAATTTTTTTTAAATTGGTGAATAATTGCTTTACAATGTTATGTTTGTTTCTGCCACACAACAGTGTGCATCAGCTATAAGTATACCTATGTCTCCTGCCTCGTGAACTCCCTCCCAGCCCCTCACTCCTTCCCACGCCTCTAGGTTGTCACAGAACACTGGGTCGAGCTCCCTGCATCATACAGCAACTGCCCACTAGCTATCTATTTCACATATAGTAATGTATGTTTCAATGCTACTCTCTCAATCCGGCCCACCCTCTCCTTACCCTGCTGTGTCCGCAAGTCTTTTCTCTATGTCTGGGTTTTGATTCCTGCCCTGCAAATAGCTTTGTCAATACCATTTTTCTAGTTTCCATATATATATGTATTAATAAATAATATTTGTTTTTCTCTTTCTGACTTACTTCATTCTGTATAACAGGCTCTAGGTTCATCCACCTCACTAGAACTGACTCAGATTTATTCTTTTTTTACAGTTGAGTAATACTTCATTGCACATAGGCACCATAACTTCTTTATCCATTCATCTGTTGATGAAGATCGAGGTTGATTCTATTGTCTGGCTATTGTGAATAGTGCCAAGCATTCTTTTTAAAAGATGCAGTTGGGTTTCAAAAAGGGGAAGTGACTTGCCTGTAGTTTTCATAGTTAAATCAATGGCAGAGAGAGTAGGAATGAAGCCTTCTGATTTCCATTTAAGTGTTCTTTTTAGTAAGAACTGCATGATAAGCAGCAATATAGTGCAGGTTTGGTAAACACTAACTGTAATATTTCACCAGACTATTAGCTCCTGCAAGGCTCTGTCTTGTCTAGCTCTGCATTCACAGTGATAGTCTGGACCTCCCGTATGCGGTAGAATTCTATAAATGTTCACTAAACCTAGCTATTCCAAGGAATTCTTTCACATTTGAGTCACCACTCATCAAGTCTTAGAACTGATAAAATAGAAATAATTCGAATGAAGCAGAAACTTTTCGGGTATGGCAATTTTTCTAGCCCTTTTCAAATGTTGTGTGTAAAATCCATAGCCCAGCACAACACAGCAACTCAATACATGCTAGCTATTATTTTTAGGCACTTGCTTACAAGGCCAAGATATGATGGTATAACTTGGCCACCAGAACAGACGCCCTGCCAAGTCTGATTCTCTTTCCTTTACAGGTGTTGGCAGAGAGCAGTTGCCGGTGGGGGGCGAGGGGGATGTCTAACATGGCAGAAAGAGGTGCAAGGAGGGAATAAACTGTTGCCCAAATGTTGGTCACTGTTCCATTTAACAGTAATTGAGTACTTTGATAGCAATGAAAGGTAATCAGTCCTCTAGATTTCTCAATCCAGATCGTCCTCTACCCCCTTTGAGGTTTTAAGATGTTTGCTTCCTGTCAGCACTATTTTTACTTAATGGGATCCTGTAGGGGATTTTCATGTACTTTTCCTGTTTACTTTTCTTCCTGTTTCTCAAAAACAGGAATTAAAAGATAAAGATGAACAATCATAAAGCACTTTGTAATGACCTTTACAAATTCTTATTAAATCTTTCAAGGTTTCCAGCCTTGCCAAGCCCTCATCACACAATACAGAGTGGACAAATGAGAGGAAACCAGAAGGGGCTCTGTGACACTTGGGCTGCTACAAAAATTTGCTCTTGCGTGGTTTGAATCCTTCAGCACTATTATTTCCTTCACAGGAGGCATTTTTGTCTTGATTCTGGCATCCAACTCTTTGGCATCTGTCTTATCTTACCTCTTGGGTAAAAAACGATTCCATTTTCTAGCTGTTTTTTGATCTTAGACAATGTCTCTTAGCCTCTCTGAGCCTCAGCTTCCTGTGATAAATGTAGGACGTGTTCTGTGATGAGGAAATTAGGAGACAAGGGGTAATGGGAGGGAAAATGAAGGCCAGAAGGCAGAGAAGATATTAGCATTAATGGCTCCACCAGGAGGTTTTGAAGATCACCAAGTCCTTGCAGTCAGACTGGCTCGTCCACTCACCAGATCTAAGGTGAATTACTTCACTTACGCCTATTCCTAATCATAATTCTTGATTTCAATATCTCATATACATTTCGCTCTCTGATTTAACCTACCCTGGGGACTATTCTGAAACTCCTCTGCCCTCATTTCTTCTCTGTTGATATTCACTTTCAAGGTGATATCATTCAGTTTCACGGCTTTAAGCACCGTCTATGAACTGACAATTCCAAAATCTCTATCTCCAGCAGTCTCCCTCATGAACTCAATGTTCATTTAGCCAACTGCCCTCTCAATGTCCACTAGAATGTCTAAACAGCATCTCAGGCTTAACGTATCCTCAACTGGACTCTTAGTCCCTTCACCTCACTGACCTGCCTCTCTTCTAGTCTTGCCCATTGTAGTACATGCCAACTCTGCCTTTCTAGTTGCTCATCATTAAATTCCCTCTCTTTCTCATCCCTCATATCCAATCAATTGGCACAACCTGTCAGTTCTTTTTTCAAAATAAATCCAAAATTTGACTGCCCGCTCACTACCACTCTGCTTTCCTAGCACCTTCTCAACACAATAGACAGGCATGAGATTACGTTACTTCTAGTCTTTAAACCTTTGAATCGATTTCCATTTGACTCAGGTGTGTTACTCACTCAGCCATGTCTGACTCTTCACGACCCCACAGACTGTAGTCTGCCAGGCTCCTCTGTCCATGGGATTTTCCAGGCAAGAATACTGGAGTGGGTTGCCACTTCCTTCTCCAGGGGATCTTCTTGACCCAGGGATCAAATCTGGGTCTCCCACATTGCAGGCAGATTCTTTACCATCTGAGTCACCAGGGAAGCCCATTTCACTCAGAGTAAAAGCCAAAGTCCTCAAAGTGCCCAAGGCCATGCATCGTCTGAGTTCTCTCACCTGAGGGACATCATGTCTTGACACTCTTTCTCTTATTCTCTGATAGAGTCATTTCAACCTCTTGGCTATTTCTCGAACACTCAAGGCACACCTCAGCCTGAGGGATTTTTTTTTCCTTCAGTGCTTTTTTTTTTTTTGCACTTGCTGTATTTCTGCCAGGAATGCTCTTACCTCATAGCCTCATGACTTGCTCTATTTCTCCAAAATTCAACTCAAACATTCTCTTCTACATGAGGCCTTCCCCATCAATGCTTCATAAAATTTTATGTATGTGCACATATACTCACCCCCATCCTTATTCCTAACTGTTTTATTTTTCCCATGGCACTTTCCCCTATCTGATGCACAGTATATTTCCTTGTTTATACCTTTTTATGTCTTTTTTGCTTATTTTGCTCACTGCTATATCCCTATTATCTGAGATAGGAGGTAGAAAGCAGCAGTGTTCAATAAATATTTAATGAATAAATGAATGAATGGGGCTGCTGTGAATGTTAAATTAATTCCTGTGTATGTTCTGGAATCAATAATATTTTATCTAAGCATGTCTCAGATTTTCCTGGAGTGCCCTCTGCATTCTGATAGTTACTCTGGGAGCAGCTGTGTTGTACAGTGTGGTTCTGAGCCCCTGGCTTCTGTTGATGGTCTAAGGATGGATATTCTGGGCTGATTGTTTCTTCCTTAGGAATTTGGTACTGGGACCAAGGGACCAGGGCCATTTACTGACTCTGTAACATAACTTTTCACAGCTGTTGCAGATCTTGTTTTCAGCTGAGAGGACCAGATGCAGAGGTGTCTCTTGAAAAGAATAAAACAATGATGAGAGGGAAACAGAGGTGGCAGATGGCAAGAAAAGCTCTTCTGTGCACTAGTCCCCATCACCAGGTGTTCCTCAGGCCCAAACAGATCCCTAAACTTCCTGCTACATTAAGGAGAACACCATCTCAGTGTCTGCCCGTGTAATAGGTGGTTAATAAATACAAACTGAATCTGAATCTTGAGAGGGAGGAATCATAACTACATCTGTTTTACCTTTAAATCTTTACAAGTCAAATCGAGCTAAGGTGTAAAAGTAAATATGGACTTCCCTGGTGCTTCAGAGGTTAATAATCATCTTGACAATGCAGGGGACATGGTTTTGGTCCCTGGTCTGGAAAGATTCCACACGCTGTGGGGCATGAAACCTGCAAGCCACAACTGCTGAAGGCTGTGCATACTAGAGCCTGCGCCCAGCAACAAGAGAAGCCACTGCAATGCAAAGCCCACACACCGCAACCAGAGAGTAGCCCCCCTCCCTTGCTCCAACTACAGAAAACCCACGTGCAGCAACAAAGACCCAGCACAGCCAAAAATAAATAAGTAAATAAAAATGTTTTATGAACATTTGTCATTGCATCTAATCTGAAAAAGAAGGGACTCTGTTCTTTGTTTTGGAAGGCAGCCTGAATCGCTGGAAAGATAATTGGTCCCCAAATAGGAAACCTAAGTTCTGATCCAGCTGTGAACGTGGGCTGGTTACTGTCCCACTCTACAGCCTTGCTTTCTCATGTGGAGAACAAAAGGGGCTGCATGAGGTGGGCTGCAGTCTGTTTTTCAGGCCTAGGTTTTACAAATAGAAGTTGGAGTCCTAAAGGATTTCAGGCTTTCTATGGAGATATATTCTTTTCCTACTGATACATACTTCAGATGTTTCAACTACTTATTTGTTTGTGTGTGACTGCAACATATCTGAACCCCTGCAACTGTGGGAGAGTTTTTCAGTTCACAAATCTTGAGAGAGGGAACATGTCTGCTACTACAGACACTGAAAAATCCAAATATTCACTTTCCCATTTCTCCTGGGCCTAGAACTAGGTTACTGATAGAAGCAACGACCATTTATCCCATCTATGGAGACCAAATTGGGAGCTTGTGACTCCCTTGGTTCAGGTCCAGCCATGAGTCTGTTCCAGAGGCAGGTGATGGCAGCAGCTGCTGAAGCTTCCAGGGTTGACCAGTGTAATCTCCTGTGTCAGGGCTGAAGAGAACAGTGGTGCCCGCTTGGCAGCCAGTAGTCACAGAGGCATTGTGGGGACCCCAGGGCATCAGATGGGTAAGTTGATGGCTGTGGTTTTGGCTGGTCCCAGGCCCCACATTCCCTCTTGCTTCTTCAGGCTTCCTTTGATTCTGTGAGGTACTCACTAGCCTTTGCATGAGCTCCTTTTTAACTTAAATCTGTCACAAGTGGTGCCCCACCCCCAATTCTGCCAATAAGAACCTTGACTGGAAAAACTGCTGCTAAGTCACTTCAGTCGTGTCCGACTCTGTGCAACCCCATAGATGGCAACCCACCACCCCCCCCATCCCTGGGATTCTCCAGGCAAGAATACTGGAGTGGGTTGCCATTTCCTTCTCCAATGCATGAAAGTGAAAAGTGAAACTGAAGTCGCTCAGTCATGTCCGACCCTCAGCGACCCCATGGACTGCAGCCTACCAGGCTTCTCCATCCATGGGATTTTCCAGGCAAGAGTACTGGAGTGGAAAAACTAGACTAAGCGAAATCAGGAGAGTCCTAAGTCCTAACTTCTCAGTGAGGTTAAGGTGATTAAACAAATGCAGTCAAAGGCTCTCTCTGACTTCTGCTCTGTGATTTTCACAGAAAGAATTTAAGTTTCATTTCTGGAACAGCAGAAGCAGAGAGGAACTGAGAGATTATTTAATCCAAGTTTCTCATTTTTTCCCCTGGAAGATCAAACTCAGTTATAATGGGAAAGAACTTGTACAGAATCACACAATGAGGTCCAGAGGTGGAACCCATCTTTCTCTGACACTCTTCAAGATTTTTCTTACCACCCAAATTGCCTCTTGGTTCACACATTCTTTTGTTTACATTTTTTTCCCATTTGAATCTGTCTTTTGCACCCACGAATCTAGAGTTCTTACTTACCTCCTATCCCACCACCAATATTCCTATCCCTGTAGGTGGCACTTGTCTAGGAAAGGCATTTTGCCTTCAGGTTTCACGAAAAAGTCGGTTTCCTCCGGAAAGCCTCAAGGATGCAAGGCGTGAGTGAGTCCCCCTATTATCAGTAACACTGAGGCTCCTCTTCATGGATTTGTGATTACTTTGGCCTCAGTACTGTCATTATTTTTGTTTTTTAATTTCAACATTTTAAAATTCAAATTTTTATTTATTTATTAAAGTATCATTGGTTTACAATGTTGTGTTAGTTTCAGGTGTAGGTATATAGAAATAGATGCAAAGACATAGAAAACAAACTTATGGTTACCAAAGGGGAAAGGGAGAGGGAGGGATAAATTAGGAGTTTGGGATTAACAAATACACACTACTGTATGTAAACTAGATAAGCAACAAGGACCTACTGTATAGCACAGAGAACCCTACTGAATATCTTGTAATAACCTATAAGGGAAGAGAATGTACACACACACACACACACACACACACACATGTAACTGAATACTGTCATTATTTAAATGCAGAGGAGAAGATCCACAAACTGCGAGCCCTTCGAGGAAAAACAGAGTCATCAAAATTCTCTAGCTGTGCCTAGAGTTATGCTCCTTGGCTGCTCCTTCAGAAATGCCAACCCCGTCTGCTCTTCTGAGGGGAAGGGAAAGAACATCCTTAATAAGACAGCAGTGAAATTATTACCTGTGAAACCACAAGGGGAAAGAGCTCAAAGTTAGATTCAGACATATGCAGGCAGGCAAGATACAATTCCTTGCAGTAATTTAGACTCTACGCCTACTCGAGGAAAGCGGTCCTCATCCGTCTGGCCCAATTTCATCTGTGTTCATTACCTAATCAGCATTGCACTCTGAAATGTGTTGTACTGGAAATAATAGAAACATCAATACCTTTCTATTTCTGAGTCAGTAGTGTTTCTGTGTCATTTTTTTTTAAGAGTTCTGTAAAACTGGCAGGGTAGGAATTATCCTCCTTTTAATGTTCCATTCATTAATTCAACAAATAGATTTTGAGTTCTTAGGACCTGCACATACTCATCTTGGCACAGGAGTACAGAAAAATCTGATAAGATTCCTGCCCTCAGAAAGTTTATATGCTGTTAAAAATGGTAACTTTTATACTGTGTATATTTTACCATAAAAACACTTGATCTAATATTCATGTACTTTTAAAAAAGTTTCTATGCTGTAGGAAGTAGACAGTATGTAAGCAATAAAAATGATAATTACAGATTGTGATGAACTTTTAGGAAAGGAAAAGCGAAGGTATGTAATACTATTTGGAGCTGCAAAGGATGAAATGGGGAAGTGACTTCATCTATGAGGATCTAGGAAGGCTTCTCTGAGGAGGTGACCTGAAATGAAAGGAGGGGTCAGTTATGTGAAAGGTCAACTGTCTAAGACAGAGGAAACTATAGGTTCAAAAGCACTGAGGCAGGAATGAACTCAGCGCATATTATTTAGTTTCCAAATACTTGGAGATTTTCCAGAATTTTATGCTATTGATTTTTAATTTAATTACAATATAGACAACACACTTTCTATGATTAAACTATAATTATGGGTGTGTCTATTTCTGTTTGTAGTTCTATCAATTTGTCAGCTCTGCTATAGGTTAGTCCCTTTATCATTGTGAAATGATCTTTTTTATCCCTGGTAATATTCTTTGCTTTGAAATCTTCCTGGTCTCCTATTAATCAATCCACACCATCTTTTTTTTTCTCCATTTAATGTTGCCATGGTTTATCTTTTCCATGCTTTTACTTTCTTTTTTTTTTAATTTAATTTTATTTTTAAACTTTACAATATTGTATTGGTTTTGCCAAATACTGAAATGAATCCGCCACAGGTATACCTGTGTTCCCCATCCTGAACCCTCCTCCCTCCTGCCTCCCCATACCCTCCCTCTGGGTCGTCCCAGTGTACCAGCCCCAAGCATCCAGCATCGTGCATCGAATCTGGACTGGCGACTCGTTTCATACATGATAGTATACATGTTTCAATGCCATTCTCCCAAATCATCCCACCCTCTCCTTCTCCCACAGAGTCCATAAGACTGTTCTATACAACAGTGTCTCTTTTGCTGTCTCGTATACAGGGTTATTGTTACCATCTTTCTAAATTCCATATATATGCGTTAGTATACTGTATTTATGTTTTTCCTTCTGGCTTACTTCACTCTGTATAATAGGCTCCAGTTTCATCCACCTCGTTAGAACTGATTCAAATGTATTCTTTCATGCTTTTACTTTCAATGTATTTATGTTTCCATTTTGTTCCTTGCATGCAACATCTGTTTGGGTCTTGCTTTTTAAATCCAAGATGGCAATTTCTGACTTCTAGTTGGGCTGTTTAGCTCATTTACATTTAATATGATATTGACATGTTTGGATTTAAATCTACCTTGCTATTTCACGTCTATTTGTCCTGTCCTTTGTTTCTGTTCTCCTCTTTTTCTGTCTTCTTTTGGGTTACATGAATATTTTTTTAGGATTCCATTTTATTATATGGTTTCTTGCCAAATTAGTTGTAACTTGTCATTTTATTTAATGGCTTCTTTAGGATTTATATTATTCATCTTAAACTTTCTCTGGCTTGTCTTCAAATGATATTATACTCTTTCTTAGCAGATATTAAACTTTATAAAAGTATACCTCCATTTCTCCCCTCTTGGCCTTTGTGCTACTGTTGTCATACATTTAATTTCTGCATATGTTATAGGTCCCACAGTTTGTTATTATTTTTGTTTTAAAATGTGAATTATCTTTACAGAGATTTAAACAACAATACAAATGTTTTTATATTTACTCTTGGTGTTATCATTTACCCTGTTCAGAACCCTCTCTTCTCACCACCTCCTTAAAGCAGTCTTAGAAGGAGTGGAATTTATAAACCATGGTTAGAACCCTCTCTTCTTGCTGTAGCCAAAGCTGACTTATCAGTGAAACTGATAAGTCATCCCTCATCAGTTTCACTGTCTTGTCAGTGAAACTTGGGGGCAGCTGACTATTCAAAGCACACTGGGAATTGTTAATAACTTGGTATTGTAGAAGCAATAAAAGGACATCATCCCTCCTGATAATTACTGAGCTCTTCATAATTTGCTGAATCATTTTGTGTCCCTTCTCTTTGTTGAAATACATGGTTTATAAAATACAATGCACCTGGAAAAGCTTTCAGCTTTCCTTCAGCACCAGAGTGTTGGAAACTCCAAGAGGAGGTGATGAGATACTCCGGCCATTCATTACCCCTTCAGCTCTTGGTATTGTTAGTATACCCTGGGAGTTCCAAGATCTTGGCAACCTCTGTATTTTGTTGTCTGAGTTGCAGGTGTTGTAGACAGCCCAACAGATGACCATTATGAACCTGGCAGCCACAGACCAGCTTCTGTAGAGGAGAGAAGATATAGTCACTCTGACTCTCATCATAGGCCTTGATACAAAATGTGCAGCTGGCACAGAAGGCTGATTTAAGTGGGCCATGCACCTGGTACCATCTTTTCTACATTTGCCAGCTGTTTTTTCTTGGCTGGCATCATCAGAAAAGCTTGCTCTGATCCCATCATACACACAGAGCTATACAGACATGGTGAGACTCTGGCACAAGTAACACACCTCAGCTGGCACAGGCGTAGGTCAGGGTGCCCTTTCCTAGTCTTACATGCACAATGAAAGTCATCAGGATTCTGGCTGACAATTCTAATACCATAGTTTCCAAAGAGGATGCCTACAGCCATGTAGACACTGACTAATGTGGAGTGTAGTTGAAGCTGAAAGAGAAGTTACACCAAACCCAGTTAACATTGCAAGGCATCATGCCAGGAGCTAAAAGTAGATCAAAGAAATATGATCTATGTGCTCATCCTCAAGGTATTCAATCTCATTGGTGAGATAGGACATAAAGAGCAAAAGATGATCAAGGGATAAATGATAACATTGAAAGTAATGACTTAATGAGGCAACACAATCTTTGCCAGTGAAAATTATAGATGGATGAGTTTATGGAGATCAGAGCAAATACAGACTAGCTCTATCTTGGTGGTTTTTAGAAGGCAGAGAGAGGTTTATTTTTAAATGGGATCAAGTCTTCAGAAGTGGTCAGTGAGTTCAGAAACAGTGAACTAAATTGATGGAGATGAAATTATGTATATAGGATGAGAAAACAAGTGTTTGAGGCAGAGGAGGCCAAGAAGGAAGCTAAGGGTGGCCATATTGGTTTTGGTACCTGAGACATTATTGGGGTACCATAGGTGTGAAAAGATTGAGTGCGGAAGCTCTGTCCCTGACTGGCTGATGTAACCTTGGCCAAGTTATTTCACTCTTTAAATCCAAGTTTCTATAAAATATCTGTCAAATAGGGTGAATAATATCACTAAATTCTTTCCAAGTGTTAAGTGAATTTATCCACAGTGTATAAGTACAGAGTGTCTGAAAAAGAGTAAATATTTTGCAAATATTGGGTAATAATGGTGGCTGTGTCAATGGTAGTAAAATTTGTTGGGACCATACCTTAAAATGAAGCTTGTGAACTGCAAGATCTTAGCAATATCTTCTTCTTTTCTAAAAAACAACTGGGGTGTAATTGTTTTACAACGATGTGTTAGTTCCTGCTGTATAAGAAGCGAATCAGCTACACAAATACACCGCGTTTTCTTTTCACACCAGGCACTCGAAGCTGAAAGATTAGAAAACTAGTTAGTGACAGTACATGTGGGCCAACTAAGGGGCTCTGATCCCCTGTCTTACGCCTCCTCCCCACCACATTGCATTACAGCCTATACTTAAAGAGACAGGCATGGTTAATGTGGCCAGTTAGCAGCTGGAAGGGACAGATTTGAACTCAATTTCACCTTAATTTGTTATCAATCTTTTGATTCTGGGTAAACTGTGATATTCTGTTCAGGGTTCTTTATGCAGTTGCCAGCGTCTGATAACCAGCTGGAGGGGCAGCACTGAAAGTCTGGCATTTGACAGTGAAAATCTCCTGGTACATCCCACAAGGTTCTGGCAGGCAGCTCACACCTCCGCCAGGGCCAAGCACTCCCTGGCCATGCATCAGATCAGCAGAAAGTGATTCATTTTTGTTATGTATTTGAAGAAAGCTGGAGAATCACAGAGCTTTGATGAACATATTTAATTGGGGCTTGCTCTCAGGAGGAGAGAACATGTCCTCCTGATGTCTGTCGTATGAGGAGGGAAGATGAGAGTCCTAATGACCCGAGCACAGCAGGGCTCCGTTTTCACCACAGAAGACAGAGCTGTGGCCCAGTGCTCCGCTGTCAGGAGAAGACATTTCCAAGAGAAAGGTTGCCTGAGGAAGAAGGGCCCTATCCTTCCAGGAAGCTGGAGCTGCTGCTGCTGCTGCTGCTAAATCGCTTCAGTCATGTCTGACTCTGTGTGACCCCAGAGATGGCAGCCCACCAGGCTCCCCCGTCCCTGGGATTCTCCAGGCAAGAACACTGGAGTGGGTTGCCATTTCCTTCTCCAATGCATGAAAGTGAAAAGTGAAAGTGAAGTCGCTCAGTCGTGTCCGACTCCTAGCGACGCTGGAGAGAGAAGCACAATTCAGACAGCTTTTCTTGGAGCCAAGATGTATGTGTTACTTACGTATGAGCCAGGTTGCATTACTTGAGTATGGTGTATGTTTTCCAAGTGACCAAAAAGATCTCTTTTTTGTTCTTTGGATCTCATTGTGTTCTCAGCTTGGGTTGGTACACCTGGGTCAAGGAGAAATGGCAGGTCTAATACATTCAATTCCAGGAAAGTTCATTGGGTACATACTACACAAAAGGCTAGGAAGGTGTTTGAAAATACTGGATAAAGGTGAAATCGACAGTCCTTGGGTAATAAAAACTCACAATCTGCTTAAAAAGCCACATAGTGGAAAGTAATATGAGCTTCTTGGGACAGCTGTTCTGCTCACAGAGGTTCTAGATTCTTTATTTAGAGCCCCTCATGCCCAGGGGAAGAGGTCTCAAGTGGAGTTACACAAAGCAGGTAACCTTCCATCTCTCACAAATTGGTCCATGGGTGGACACTGGACCAAGCTGGGCCCATCTATTGTCTCTCTGTCTGTATGTCTCTCGGTCTCATTTAAAGCTAAGGACAATAAAGATAGAATGGCCTTCATTGCAATCACATTGCATTAGTGGCAGTACTCTAGACAGAATGTCCATGAACCCCAGAAGTTTCCTTACTTTCCAAATTCAACACTTCCTTAAGTTCTGAAAGTCTTTTGCCAGTCTTCCTAATAATTTTAATTTACCTTAATTAGTTTGAATTGGTTTTATTTTGCCTGCATTCAAAGAGGCCCAATTCATTTAAGTTCTAGACATCCTCACAGAGCAGAGTTCAGAAATGGCAAAGGTGTTTCACCTTTATGTACTTCTCTGTAACTAAGGAATCCTAACTTGGGGGTCAGAAATATTTTTTTTTTGGTTCTAGTCCTAATAAAACCCCAGATGACCTTGGTCATATTATTCTCTTTAAGTCTTAGCTTCAATATACACAAGTTATAGAAAAGAGACTTAATCTTCAAGACCTTCAAGACCCCACCCCACTCAACTCTATGACCATTAACTGGTAGTAGTCATAGCTTATGATATCCATCTGCACAAACAATAGTGAAATAGGCCAAGTGTCCCAAAGAATATAGAAAAGCACCATGTTATACACAAGAGTTCAGGAGCCAGATTAAAATAGAGTCCCTGCCAACAATTATAGGTTTTCTATTGTTAACTCTTCCAACAGATGATTTCTGTCCATCTCCTTTTAGAGGATATGCCTGATACTTTTTCAGTCAAAGAGAGAATTGGCAGAAATAATTATTGATGGAAATATTAATAATAACTAAATACTTTGAGAGCTTAATATCAACACTGAACTGAGTGTATGGCTTTATGATACCATTTAATTTTCTCAACGCTGTAAGATAGTAGCTATTCTTAACATATTTTATGGGTGAAGAAATTGAGGCTTACAGAACAATTTAACCCAGGTTACACTTCACCTCAGCTCTCAACATCCATGATCTTAATATGCTCTGGTGAACTACTTCAGGATGATACTCATGTCAGATTTAATATTTACATTAATATTATTATTAACATACTTGCATGCTAAGTTGCTTCAGTCATGTCCAATCCTTTGCAACCCTATGAACTGCAGCCCACCAGGTTCATGGGATTCTCCAGGCAAGAATACTGGAGTGGGTTGCCATTTCTTTCTCCAGGGAATCTTTCTGAGGATGGAACCTCTGTCTCCTGTAGCTCCTGCATTGCAGGTGGATTCTTTACCACTGAGCTACCTGGGAAGTTCCATTAATATACTTAATATTTATCAAGTATTCACACTGTGTAATGAGGTAGGCTAAGAGTTTATAACTTAAGGTAAACTTTTGGAACCTAGGTAGGGAGACAGATTTTGGACTCGGGCTTCTTATGAACTTTCTGACTTTTGAAGCCGTCCAAAAAACAAAAGCTATTGACTGAAGAGTCATGAGTTCCCTGCCACTTAAATATATTCTCCTAAGTTGGATGATGCTTAGAGAAGTTTTAAGAAAGTGTGAAAAATTTTGCTGGGGAAAGAGAATGAATGTGGGTAACCATTGAATACATCTTGAATTCCTAAACTCTGGTGAAAAGGCTGAGGTTGGCTATAAAAGATGGCCTGGGAAGGAAAAATTGCTCCTAGGTCTATCAGAAACCTGTCAATGAACATGGAATATCACTAGAGTTTTCCATTCAACCCCATGACTATTATCTTGGCCAGACTGTGCTGCTGCTTTTGCTGAGTTGCTTCAGTCGTGTCCGACTCTGTGCGACCCCATAGACGGCAGCCCACCAGGCTCCCCCGTTCCTGGGATTCTCCAGGCAAGAACACTGGAGTGGGTTGCCATTTCCTTCTCCAATGCATGAAAGTGAAAAGTGAAAGTGAAGTCGCTCAGTCGTGTCCAACCCTCAGCGACCCCAGGGACTGCAGCCTTCCAGGCTCCTCCATCCATGGGATTTTCCAGGCAAGACTGTAAATCAATGAAATTAATGCAATGAATTTTAGCTTAACTTCTCACTGAGAGAAGGGGTGCAATTTATCACATATATAGATGTGCCCTGGATAGACCTCCTGCAGCTCAAATCAGGGATTGGTTTTTGCTACTTTGTATTGCAACCCTCGGAGAAGGCAATGGCACCCTACTCCAGTACTCTTGCCTGGAAAATCCCATGGATGGAGGAGCCTGGTGGGCTGCAGTCCATGGGGTCGAGAAGAGTCGGACACGACTGAGCAACTTCACTTTCACTTTTCACTTTCATGCATTGGAGAAGGAAATGGCAACCCACTCCAGTGTTCTTGCCTGGAGAATCCCAGGGACGAGGGAGTCTGGTGGGCTGCCATCTATGGGGTCGCACAGAGTCGGACACAACTGAAGCAACTTAGCAGCAGCAATAGCAGCGGCAGTGCAACCCTAGCTCTATTATTCCTTTTGCAACATGAGTTTCCCTGAGTGTCAGGTAAACCCCAGTGCTTCAGTGTATTTCTTCAGCCAAGGAAACATCATGGCTTACAAGAAATAGTTCCTTGGCTACTGAATTTCTACCACAAGTTTAATATTCCACCAGCAACAACAAATGTCGCTCCTGAGTTAGTTGGTTCTTAGCCCTGACTTTGTCTTAGTGCTGTAGGTGAGCATGCAGCAAGCCATTTTCTTTTCTTAAATGGATATACACAGGACTTTTGACATTAGTATTTTGGGGTTTGTATCATCTTAAATGGGCTCAAACATGGAATACATGAATGAGCACGAGATTATCTAAGTTCTGTCCAATTGATAAAATGAGATGAAACTAGAGCCAGATAATTGTTGTTGTTTTTCAGTCGCTCAGTCATGTCCAACTCTTTGTGACCCCATGAACTGCAGCACACCAGGCTTCCCAGTCCATCACCACCTCCTGGAGCTTGCTCAAACTCATGTCCATGGAGTTGGTGATCCATCCAACCATCTCGCCCTTTGTCGCCCCCTTCTCCTCCTGCCTTCTGTCTTTCTCAGTAACAGGATCTTTCTAATGAGTCGGCTGTTTGCATCAGGTGGCCAAAGTATTGGAGCTTCAGCTTCAGCATCAGTCCTTCCAATGAAATTTCAGGACTAATTTCCTTTAGGATGGACTGGCTGGATCTCCTTGCAGTCCAAGGGACTCTCAAGAGTCTTCTCCAATACCACAGTTGAAAAGCATCAGTTCTTTGGTACTCAGTCTTCTTTATGGTTCAACTCTCACATCCATACATGACTACTGGAAAAACCATAGCTTTGAATATATGGACATTTGTTGGCAAAGTAATGTCTCTGCTTGTTAATATGCTGTCTAGGTTTGTCACAGCTTTTCTTTCAAGAAGTAAGTGTCTCTTCATTTCATGGCTGCAGTCACCATCTGCAGTGATTTTGGAGCCCAAGAAAATAGAGTCTGTCACTGTTTTCACTGTTTCTCCATCTATATGCCACGAAGTGATTGGACCGGGGGCCATGATCTTAGCTTTCTGAATGTTGAGTTTTGAGAGGGTAACAGGCAGGAAGGCCAGGGGTCTCCAAATAGAGGAAATAGCCTGCAAGTGTCAGACATTTTTATCTCTCTTAAGCGGCAGGAGGAAACAAACTAGCATATTTTTTCCTTCTCTATACAAATTTAAAGGGAAGTTTCTCTTAAAATACTGTGTTGCCATAATGACACCCGGTTTCGCCTGAAGTTAGCTATTCTCGAGTCTAGAGATAACCAATGCCTTTTTCTTATGGAAATGTTTGTCTTAAGCTATGCTAATGTACTATGCCTTTACCCCAAACTCTGTCTCCAAGTCGGTTCCGCCTCTTGGCCCAGAACCTACTTGACAAACCAGTATGGATATTGTTCCCCTAATCTATGTAAATGAAACTATTTGTATGGTGGTCTGCCCTTCTTCAAGATTTAAGTTAATCATTTTATGGCCCAAGATAAACCATTTGGTGCCGAGATTATCCCAAAATGCATCTTATGGGTGAGGGGCCTGGTGCCATTCTGAATTTTAAGACATTCCTTTCTTTCATTAACAGACTGCTAGTGACTATATAACATCCAGCTAAAGACTAGCAGGGGGGTACTCTTTCTGCCCCCTTCTGATGCCTATGTCAGAAGCTTTCTCTATCTCCTTTATACTTTAATAAAACTTTACTACACAAAAGCTCTGAGCGATCAAGCCTCGTCTCTGGCCCCGGATTGAATTCTTCTCCTCCGGGGGCCAAGAATCCTGGTGTATTCGCGTGATTCAACAACAACCTTTCATCTTGGGGGCTCGTCCGGGATCCTTCAGGACAAGGTAAGGATGCTTGGAGCTTTAGTTCTTTGTTCTCTTAGCGAACACGTTTTCTGCTGTGCTTTACTAACTCAACCGTGTGCTTGTGTGAATGAATGGCATGCCCTGCGTGAAACAAGTAAAGAGCCCTGCTCTGCGGTTCCACGGTGATCTCATAGGGCTTATGGCAGAAACCTGTCGGGGCGTTATACTGACCTGCCAATGCCAAGAGGCACCCAGTGTCTCCTTCGGGAACTGACCAGAAATGGGCAAAGCGTGTGGACCGAACTCTCCTTTCTCGGTCAAACTTTTCGGTCTCTTTGACCATTTCATAACGCGTTGGGAATTAGAAGTACTAACCTAATCTATCGGATCATAGACTTTCAAGGGACTTCTGATCTATACTGTTACTGTGTACTGTGGCTTAGGTCCCAAACTTGGATTGGTAGTCAAGAAAGTGTCTAGCCTCGCTAGGAATCGAAAGTTCGGAAGCTAGATGGAGCTCTAGCTCCCAGAACATCTCTGAGGTTAAAGGTTACTCAGATTGGGACTGCGATGGGTTTTTTTTTTCCTTTGGTAATGCCAGCTCTTAGTGGATCAGAAGAGGCTGTTATACTGGTGTGGTGATGCTTGGAAAGAACATCTCAGTTTTATGTTCGTGTCGGTCTTATTGTGGTCAGGAAATACTCAGGGTCGTGCACAGGCACTCAGGTGACGAATGTTTCCCCCGGTGGTCTTAGCTTGGGAGGCATTCCGGAAGGTTACTCTGATTCACCCCGGGTGACATCAGAGGCAAGCAAGGTTAAGGGTGAAGAGCTGGACGTCAAGTAGGGATGCTATCAAGTCTACCCCTGGTACATCCCCACCCCATCCCGGTGGTAGAACCGGGAGGGACGAGTACGGCGCCTGCGTCGGTAAGGGACAGACTAAGTCCGACCAGGAAGGAAAAGCTTTTGGTGTAACGTCTGTCTACACCCCCATCTAGAGCAGGGAGGGACGCCTCCGGTAGAAAAAATGGCGCTGGTCGCTTTTTTTCTCTCTTACAGATGGGAGCTAACAATTCCAGCCTCACTCCTTTGAACTGTATCCTGAAAAACTGGGATAGATTTGATCCCCAGGGCTTAAAGAAGACACACCTGGTCTTCCTATGTGATACTGCATGGCCACGGTATCCATTGGAGGACGGCGAACGGTGGCCAGTTGGAGGGTCTCTTAAGTATAATACTGTTCTACAATTAGACCGGTTCTGTAAGGAACAAGGGAAATGGGTAGAAGTAGCATATGTGTTGCCCTTTTTCTCTCTGCGAAATATGCCAGACTTATGTCCTAAGGGTATAGATTTGGGTGTGAAACCTTCAGCTCCTCCCTATCCTCTTCCTTTGCCCCCGTACCTGGGACTCCAAACTGGGATTCAAACTGCCCACATGGAGGTCCAAACAACTCCTGTCTCAGTACGACCTCAGACTACTCTGGTTTCAGTAGAAACTCAGACCATCGAAGTAAGCGATGAGATAGAGGACAGGAGACAAAGAGAAGAGGAAAAACAGGTTTCTCCAATCTATCCCTGGGATCATATGCGCAGAGCAGCCAGAGAGACTGAGGAACAGCCACACAAGCTGTTGCCTCTTTATGAAACACCCACCGGGAGAAATAATCAGTCTGTGAGAGTTAATAAGCCTTTTTCTTATCAAGAAATACAAAGAATCAAGGAGGATCTGGGAGACTATTTAGAAGACCCAGAAAAATATATCAGAGCTTTTAAAGGTGTTACTTTGCTTTATGATCTCACTTGGAAGGATGTGATGTATATCTTGGGACAAACGCTGACTCCTGAGTCAAAGACTCGAGTTTTGGGAAAAGCGGTTGCTTATGGAGATGAGTGGCTTGGTAATGAATCAGTAGGGAAGAGGGAGAACGAGATAGCGGCCCTCCCCACTGGGAATCAGGCGGTCCCAACTATAGAACCAGACTGGGACTATAACACAGCTAAAGGAAGATGGGATCAGAGTCATTTTGTTAGATGTATTCTTGAAGGACTTAGGCAGGCGCGTTCTAAGCCTTTAAACTATGGCAAATTGGCAGATATAGAACAGGAAGAGAAAGAAGCTCCTGGTAAATTCCTAGATAGACTGAGAGAAGGCCTTCGCAGATTCACTGAGATTGATCCCGAAAGTGAAGAGGGAAAAGTGATCTTAAAAGATAGATTTCTTACTCAGTCGGCTCCAGATATCCACAGTAAGGCCTGATAATCTATGTGAGTCTACTTCTGCTGACTCCAAAAATCCTGAGTCTGCCCTTGGATCCTCAAGACAATGTCTTCCTGTCCTGGGCTCACTCCTATGCTACATTCCACAATCAGTCTAACTGCTGGGTCTGCGGAGCGCTCCCCTCTTCGTCAGTGGAAGGCTTCCCGTGGTGCACATCCCCACTTCAAGGAAAAGAGTTTCTCCAAGTCTGTGAATACCTTCAACAACAATCACATGGGATGCCTCTTCTTCATCTGATGACATCTACCAACCCTAAAATGGACTGGTGCAACACTTTGTACTTTAACTATAGACATAATGTGACTTTTAATTTCGATTTTAACTTGTTTTAATGACTATGTTGCCTGCATCTGTAATTGTATAACTGGATTTGTTTCTAGCCGCATGAAAGCTTTTAAGTTACAAATGGTTGCTCAAACTCCTGCTACTACTGTAGCTTCCTCCAGCTACTATTTGGGGCCCCTGGATCAGATATCCTCAATATGAGGATTAGGAGAATATGTTGCCTCACCAATTTAGGGACAACGCCCCTTGTCAGCTCGGAAGTAGTTATGGAATGAGAACGACGCCCCTTTTCCCTAGGCAACATAATTCTCCTAAAAGAAAAGGGGGGAATGAGAGGGTAACAGGCAGGAAGGCCAGGGGTCTCCAAATAGAGGAAATAGCCTGCAAGTGTCAGACATTTTTATCTCTCTTAAGCGGCAGGAGGAAACAAACTAGCAATATTTTTTCCTTCTCTATACAAATTTAAAGGGAAGTTTCTCTTAAAATACTGTGTTGCCATAATGACACCCGGTTTCGCCTGAAGTTAGCTATTCTCGAGTCTAGAGATAACCAATGCCTTTTTCTTATGGAAATGTTTGTCTTAAGCTATGCTAATGTACTATGCCTTTACCCCAAACTCTGTCTCCAAGTCGGTTCCGCCTCTTGGCCCAGAACCTACTTGACAAACCAGTATGGATATTGTTCCCCTAATCTATGTAAATGAAACTATTTGTATGGTGGTCTGCCCTTCTTCAAGATTTAAGTTAATCATTTTATGGCCCAAGATAAACCATTTGGTGCCGAGATTATCCCAAAATGCATCTTATGGGTGAGGGGCCTGGTGCCATTCTGAGTTTTAAGACATTCCTTTCTTTCATTAACAGACTGCTAGTGACTATATAACATCCAGCTAAAGACTAGCAGGGGGGTACTCTTTCTGCCCCCTTCTGATGCCTGTGTCAGAAGCTTTCTCTATCTCCTTTATACTTTAATAAAACTTTACTACACAAAAGCTCTGAGCGATCAAGCCTCGTCTCTGGCCCCGGATTGAATTCTTCTCCTCCGGGGGCCAAGAATCCCGGTGTATTCGCGTGATTCAACAACAACCTTTCAGTTTTAAGCCAGCTTTTTCAATCTCCTCTTTCACTTTCATCAAGAGGTTCTTTAGTTCTTCTTTGCTTTCTGCCATAAGGGTGGTGTTGTCTGCATATCTGAGGTTATTGATATTTCTCCCAGCAATCTCAATTCCAGCTTGTGCTTTATCCAGCCCAGCATTTCATATGATGTACTCTGCATATAAGGTAAATAAACAGGGTGACAATATACAGCCTTGATGCACTCCTTTCACAATTTTGAACCAGTTTGTTGTTCCATGTTCTTGACCTGTATACAGGTTTCTCAGGAGGCAGGTAAGATGCCAAAAATTAATATTTAGTACTTCTATTGGATAAGCTGTCATTTATTCTTACTGCTGCTGCTGCTGCTAAGTCACTTCAGTCATGTCCGACTCTGTGCGACCCCAGAGACGGCAGCCCACCAGGCTCTGCCGTCCCTGGGATTCTCCAGGCAAGAACACTGGAGTGGGTTGCCATTTCCTTCTCCAATGCAGAAAAGTGAAAAGTCAAAGTGAAGTAGCTGTCGTGTCTGACTCTTAGCGACCCCATGGACTGCAGCCTACCAGGCTCCTCCGTCCATGGGATTTTGCAGGCAAAAGTACTGGAGTGGGATGCCATTGCATTCTTACTATGTCTACATGATTACCAAGTTCAGCAAAATTATACACAGATAGGAATACTGAGGAGCAAGTGAAGGGAGTTATTTATTTTTCCAGCACAACTGGAACAAGAGTGAGGGACCGTGGAGTTCCCAGACAAGCAGGTCTCTTTCCATACTCTCCCACTTCTTCATCAAGTCTCACTCCATGTGGCAGAGCCAGAACTGTGGATGCAGCAGGATGACTTGCCCACATGAACACCTAGAGGGAACTGAAAAGAGTAAGATTCTCAGTCTCTAGGCTCAGAGTCCTTTGGGATGACTTTTCAGAGGATTTTGAGGCTTTATGCTGATCCCCAGGTGCTGCAGTGGTAAAGAATCTGCCTGCCAATGCAAGAGACTCAGGTTCGATCTCTGGGTCAGGAGGATCCCCTGCAGGAGGAAATGGCAACCCACTCCAATATTTTTGCCTGGAAAATCCCATGGACAGAGGAGTCTGGTGGGCTATAGTCCATGGCATTGAAAAGAGTTGTACATGACAGAGCAAGCAAGTGCTGCTTCTTTAGCCAGTCACTGTGGGATGAGGCAGGATCTAAAACAACGAATGGCTGATGAAGGGAGAGGTCCTGTTTAAGAGCTTTTGGGCATAGCTGAGGTAAGAGCATGTTCTCCGAGCATAACTTTTCTTAAGGGATTATTCTTTCTTCTGAGAGAATGAAGAAGTGGTCTGCACATGCATCTAGCAGATGGAGGGATGAAAAGAAATGTTAGGACTCCACATAGAAACAGAAGGAACTATTTTTTTGAAGTTCTTCAGGAGACAAATGCATGAGACCTTTTTTTGAACTTGAGTAGTGTGGTCCGCTGGAGAAGGGAATGGCAAACCACTTCAGTATTCTTGCCTTGAGAACCCCATGAACAGTATGAAAAGGCAAAATGGTAGGATACTGAAAGAGAAACTCCCCAGGTCAGTAGGTGCCCAACATGCTACTGGAGATCAGTGGAGAAATAACTCCAGAAAGAATGAAGGGATGGAGCCAAAGCAAAAACAATACCCAGTTGTGGATGTGACTGGTGATAGAAGCAAGGTCCAATGCTGTGAAGAGCAATATTGCATAGGAACCTGGAATGTCAGGTCCATGAATCAAGGCAAATTGGAAGTGGTCAAACAAGAGATGGCAAGAGTGAATGTCGACATTCTAGGAATCAGCAAACTGAAATGGACTGGAATGGGTGAATTTAACTCAGATGACCATTATATCTACTACTGCAGGCAGGAATCCCTCAGAAGAAATGGAGTGGCCATCATGGTCAACAAAAGAGTCCAAAATGCAGTACTTGGATGCAATCTCAAAAATGACAGAATGATCTCTGTTTGTTTCCAAGGCAAAACATTCAATATCACAGTAATCCAAGGCTATGCCCCAACCAGTAATGCTGAAGAAGCTGAAGTTGAACGGTTCTATGAAGACCTACAAGACCTTTTAGAACTAACACCCAAAAAAGATGTCCTTTTCATTATAGGGGACTGGAATGCAAAAGTAAAAAGTCAGGAAACACCTGGAGTAACAGGCAAATTTGGCCTTGGAATATGGAATGAAGCAGGGCAAAGACTAATAGAGTTTTGCCAAGAAAATGCACTGGTCATAACAAACACCCTCTTCCAACAACACAAGAGAAGACTCTATACATGGACATCACCAGATGGTCAACACCGAAATCAGATTGATTATATTCTTTGCAGCCAAAGATGGAGAAGCTCTATACAGTCAGCAAAAACAAGACCAGGAGCTGACTGTGGCTCAGACCATGAACTCCTTATTGCCAAATTCAGACTTAAATTGAAGAAAGTAGGGAAAACCACTAGACCATTCAGGTATGACCTAAATCAAATCCCTTATGATTATACAGTGGAAGTGAGAAATAGATTTAAGGGCCTAGATCTGATAGATAGAGTGCCTGATGAACTATGGACCGAGGTTCGTGACATTGTACAGGAGACAGGGATCAAGACCATTCCCATAGAAAAGAAATGCAAAAAAGCAAAATGGCTGTCTGGGGAGGCCTTACAAATAGCTGTGAAAAGAAGAGAAGCAAAAAGCAAAGGAGAAAAGGAAAGATATAAACATCTGAATGCAGAGTTCCAAAGAATAGCAAGGAGAGATAAGAAAGCCTTCTTCAGTGATCAATGCAAAGAAATAGAGGAAAACAACAGAATGGGAAAGACTAGAGATCTCTTCAAGAAAATCAGAGATACCAAAGGAACATTTCATGCGAAGATGAGCTCAATAAAGGACAGAAATGGTATGGACCTAACAGAAGCAGAAGATATTAAGAAGAGATGGCAAGAATACACAGAAGAACTGTACAAAAAAGATCTTCATGACCCAGATAATCACAATGGTGTGATCACTGACCTAGAGCCAGACATCCTGGAATGTGAAGTCAAGTGGGCCTTAGAAAGCATCACTATGAACAAAGCTAGTGGAGGTGATGGAATTCCAGTTGAACTATTCCAAATCCTGAAAGATGATGCTGTGAAAGTGCTGCACTCAATATGCCAGACAATTTGGAAAACTCAGCCATGGCCACAGGACTGGAAAAGGTCTGTTTTCATTCCAATCCCAAAGAAAGGCCATGCCAAAGAATGCTCAAACTACCACACAATTGCACTCATCTCACACGCTAGGAAAGTAATGCTCAAAATTCTCCAAGCCAGGCTTCAGCAATATGTGAACCGTGAACTTCCTGATGTTCAAGCTGGTTTTAGAAAAGGCAGAGGAACCAGAGATCAAATTGCCAACATCCGCTGGATCATGGAAAAAGCAAGAGAGTTCCAGAAAAACATCTATTTCTGCTTTATTGACTATGCCAAAGCCTTTGACTGTGTGGATCACAATAAACTGTGGAAAATTCTGAAAGAGATGGGAATACCAGACCACCTGATCTGCCTCTTGAGAAATTTGTATGCAGGTCAGGAAGCAACAGTTAGAACTGGACATGGAATAACAGACTGGTTCCAAATAGGAAAAGGAGTACATCAAGGCTGTATATTGTCACCCTGTTTATTTAACTTATATGCAGAGTACATCATGAGAAACGCTGGACTGGAAGAAACACAAACTGGAATCAAGATTGCCGGGAGAAATATCAATAACCTCAGATATGCAGATGACACCACCCTTATGGCAGAAAGTGAAGAGGAACTAAAGATAAAAGAGGAACTTGATAAAAGTGAAAGTGGAGAGTGAAAAATTTGGCTTAAAGCTCAACATTCAAAAAACAAAGATCATGGCATCCGGTCCCATCACTTCATGGGAAATAGATGGGGAAACAGTGGAAACAGTGTCAGACTTTATTTTTCTGGGCTCCAAAATCACTGCAGATGGTGACTGCAGCCATGAAATTAAAAGACACTTACTCCTTGGAAGGAAAGTTATGACCAACCTAGATAGCATATTCAAAAGCAGAGACATTACTTTGCCAACAAAGGTTCGTCTAGTCAAGGCTATGGTTTTTCCTGTGGTCATGTATGGATATGAGAGTTGGACTGTGAAGAAAGCTGAGTGCCGAAGAATTGATGCTTTTAAACTGTGGTGTTGGAGAAGACTCTTGAGAGTCCCTTGGACTGCAAGGAGATCCAACCAGTCCATTCTGAAGGAGATCAGCCCTGGGATTTCTTTGGAAGGAATGATGCTAAAGCTGAAACTCCAGTACTTTGGCCACCTCATGCGAAGAGTTGACACGACTGAAGCAACTTAGCAGCAGCAGCAGCAGCAGCAATGTGGTGTGGAGAAATGAGGCAGGTTCCTTAGCATCTATGAGGACCTGTTATCTCTCCCTTTTTAAATATTTTAAAAATTATTCATTTATATTTGGCTGCACTGCTTGGTATGTGGGATCTTAGTTCCCCAAGGGGGAATCTGTGCCCCCTGCATTGGGAGGGCAGAGTCTTAATCACTGGTCTGCCAGGGAAGACCCCTGTTGTCTCTTTATGAGTCTGATAGCTTGAAAATGCAGCTTTGGGAGCCTGAAGAGAAAGGGCTTAGGAGCCTTGGTGGAGGACTGAAGCAGTTATGGCAGAGAAGAGGTACCACATCACACCAGGGAGCTTTGTGGCCAGTGCACTACATCGATAGGGATGTTTATGTGCACATGTTCCGTTGCTCTGTTGTGTCCGACTCTTTGTGATCCTGTGGACTGAGGCCCACCAGGCTGGTCCATGGAATTTTCCAGCAAGAATACTGGAGTGGGTTGCCATTTCCTACTCCAGGGAATCTTCTCAACCCACAGGTTGAACCCACGTCTCTTGGGTCTACTGCATTGGCAGGTGGCTTTCTTTTACCACTTCACTATGTGGAAAGCCCCTAGAATGTTTATGAGTTCACCTGAGATGCCCATTTGGGAATAGTGATGGGAGGGGGAGGACTTTGTAAGGAGGTGGGTTTCTGTATCTGTGTGTAGATGCAAAAGCCTGAAAAATATGGGTTATTCGGGTTAAGAAATAGTGAAAAACATGATATAACATGGAGGCACTGCCCCTCTCTCTTTCTGCCTTTCTCAACAGTCCAAGGCTGCTCTTTAGAAATTTATCCTTTTCAGGACTGTCCTTGATGTCCATTGATTTTCAAATATATAATTAAATGGCTATGGAGAAGATAAGTGCATGATATGATTTGCCATCAACTCTAAGCCTTTTGGTTTACAATCTGCTTGCTTTTAAACATTTTCAAATTGCATTTCCTTACTATCTACAGATTTCAGATCTCTATAATAGATGCTGCAAAACACACAACCATGAATAAGATAAGGATCCTGGGCTGCAGAAACTAACACCAGGTATGGGAGAGAAGACATTCACAGTTGCCACCACAGAAGACTCCAAGTGTCTTGAATGATACAAAGGATGCATTTTAGGAACTCAGGCAGGAGAAAGCATGTAGGAATCATATCTTGCTGGTGACAGCAAGGAAGACTTGATGGGTGAGCTGATATATTTCTTAGACTTAAAAGCCATCCAGGTGGTGAAACTTATTTTCATTGCAATAAAACTATTTTAATTACATTAAGTGCATACAAATTTCTAATAACCGAATGTTTATTTCTGCAGTGACATTTGTTCAATAAACCCGAAAACATATGCTGATTGTCTTCTGACTTGAACACTTTTTGGTAGAGGGTGTCAAGCAGTTATGACCCTATAAAGTCCCAAGAAAATTCTGCCTCAGTTTACTATTAAGTCCTTATACCTTCAAGTCTTCACTTAATGACTAGTTATAAAGACAGGCATCGTCTCTCAGGATGTAATGGGGAGGGAAGTGGGTCTTTATTTTTCTTTAATTAATTTTGGGGCTGGGTCTTCCTTGCTGCTTGCAGGCTTTCTCTAGTTGTGGTGAGAGGGGGTTGCTCTCCAGTTGTGGTGTCCAGGCCTCTCACTGCAGTGGCCTCTCTTGTTAAAGAGCTCAGGCTCCAGAGCGCGGGGGCTTCCATAGTTGCTGCTCGCAGGCGTAGCTGTGACATGTTACTTGCGACGTGTGGGTTCCTCTCAGACCAGGGACTGAATTTTTGTCTCCTGCCCTGGCAGGTGGATTCCAAGGAATCTGGGACCACTAGGGAATTCCCAAAAGTAGGTCTTTAGAGTCAGTTATTTCCTTAGGATATATGACTAGTCCATCAATTTACCCCAAACTGTTAGATTCTCTTTCTATCTGGTGTACATGTCATTCCAGGTTCTCATCAGTTCTTCCTGTTCTGGTGGAATTTCTACTTATTCAAGAACTTTATGGCTTACTCTAAATTCCTTAGATCCATCCCTTCTTACTTCTATAGCTAGAGAGAAATATACATCTATTCTTGTTATGTAGAATATCGGCAAACATTAATCCTCAAAATCCATACCTTACAGATAGACATATGCTTATTAAGGGAAACTAAACCTGCGCATGTGCTAACAAAATATACTAACATGTTGTGATGGATAAATTTTTGTCCCCACCACCCCCAATTAACATGCTAAAATCCTAACCCCTCATGTGATGGTATTAGGAGGTGCAGGTGCTTGAGAGGTGGTTAGGTCTTCATGAATGTGGTCAGTGCCTTTATCAATGAGACCCCGGGGAGCTTGCTAGTCCTCTTTCCTCCACATGAGGATACAATGAAAACTTGGCAGTCTACATCTGGGAAGACGTGCTGCCACAGAAACTGACCTTGCTGGCAGTCTGATTTTAGACTGCCAGTCTCCAGAACTGTGAGAAATAAATGTCTGATGTGTATAAGCCACCTATTCTATGGTATTATGTTATAGCAGCCTGACAGGCTGAGCTGACTGGGACACAGTTAATGTCTCTATCAGGTAAGCAGTCTGGTCTAGTTTAGTCCAGTTTAGCAGGAAACCGGAGCTCAGCCTCAACCAGCTGTTTTTCTCTGGTCCTTGTTCCACTCTTCTATAAAATACGGGACGGTTCTTGTTGTTGTTGTCTAGTCGCTAAGTCGTGCCCGACTTTTTGTGACCCCATGGACTGTAGCCTGCCAGGCTCCTCTGTCCACGGGATTTCCTAGGCAAGAATACTGGAATGGGTTGCCATTTCCTTCTCCAGGGGATCTTCCTGACCCAGGAATCGAACCCACATCTCCTGTTTTGAAGGTGGATTCTTTACCACTGTGCTACCTGGGAAGCCCTAGAAATAAGGGAGTAGCATTCATTTATTTTTGAAGTCAATGGGTAGGACTTACTGGGTTAAGTATTATTTAAAATATTAAAATTATGTATTATATATATATTTTGGTAAAAACTCAAGCCATGTTTAAGTAGAATGAAAAGCCCAAGTTTGATTCCCCACTCACCTCCTCTTCTCCACCCTACATGTAATTTTATGTGGTAAAGTCTTTATGGATTTGATTACATATGTATTTATCTTTGTAGAAGACTACTAAATTTCTCATAAATGATCTTATATTATATGTAATTCTATACTTGACTTCTTTTTACTAGAAAGATGGTACTGTGATCTTCTCATTTCACATCACTAGAGCTCTCCATCAGTTTGTGTCAGAGACTTTATATTATAGAAGTACTGCAGCTTGTAAAGCACTCCTTTGTTTTTGTGACTACTTAAGTTGATCTCAGTTTTTGCTATCACAATGTTACAATACATATCTTGGCACACACGTCTTTGTACATATATGTCAGTATTTCCTAGAGAAGTGGAAATTTTGCCCTACAGATATAAACATTTAAATCTAGATAGAGAATTGAATGGGTGGGGTTTCATCAGAGGTGATTGGAACTCATCCTCTGCTTTATGATCCATACTCATGAAAACCACCCCTTGACATTTACACTTGGGTGTTCAACAGATATTACAATGTCCAACTTTATTCCTATTTCTCTCCCCATCTCTTTCTTTCCCAGGTTTCCCCATTTCATAACTTGGTGCCATCATCATTTCTGTTTTCAAGTCTCCAAACCAAAGTCATTCTTTTGCCTCTTTTGCCCTTTTGTCTTTCATGACCACTCCTTCTGTGAGTGTTGATTCTGCCTTCAAATTAGTATTAGAATCCATTTACTTTATTCAACCTCCACCATAATCACCTTGGTCCAAGGCACCATTCTCTCTTACCTGGTCTATGGGGATAACTTCCTAGTAGATCTTCCTTCTCCTATTTCCCCTCCCCTGCCCCAAATTTAAATGCTTTTTCTTTACTGAAGCCAGAGTAATATTTTTAAAATATAAATTTGATAATTTTATTCTTATGCTTTGAATTCTTTAATGACTTCCAATCTCATTAAAAATAAAACAACTCCTTTGCATGGCCTTATAGATGCTACATGAGCTTATGTAATCTTACCTTTTGGGACCTCACTTGGACCTCACTTTGGCCATTTTTGTTTCAATTCAATCGCCTAAATTTACCAGTTCGGCTCCCACCACAGAGTCACCACATTTTCTCTGCTTGTGCCTGGGAAGCTCTATTCTTGTTCTTTGCATGGCAGGCTCCTTTCAATTCATCCATTCTCTGTTTAATGTCATCTTTTTAGAAGTGCCTTCCCTGAGGCCCTGCCTTTCTGCCCCAGCTACTCTCTATCACATTGCTCTGTTGATTTCCTTGACAGCTCTTATCAGAATCCAAAATTATTTTGTTTAATTATTTGTTTATTATCTGTTTACTCCACTTACAGTTAAGCACTATCAAGGAGTGGCCATGATCTTTTTCTCTGCTTTGGACAGATAGCAGACACTCAACAAAAGGATGCTGAGGGAGTAAGGAAGCCTTTCCAGCAGAGGTACTACCTGCTCTGGGAGAGGCATGGAGAAGGGGGAGCCCTGGGTGAGCTCTGGACCACAGAGAATCAAGGGTAATTGAGTGAGGAGAGCTGGACAGGAGAGAACAAGAAAAGTCCCTGCCAGGTTGCAGAAGATCTCCAGTGACAGAGTTGATCCTCTGGGTACTCTGAGCTTGGCTTCCCATCACATCACATTATATTGCTGTCAGCAAGAGACTCAGGTACTAAAGGCTGCCCATGTATCCTAGCATTTGAAATTTGGTCCAGCATTTCATTTTTTGAAAGTAGCTCTTGGCACATCTACTTTATATGTCACTTCCAGGAAGACTCAGTACCTCTTTAAATTCACAACTTGTTTTTCTAGATTTGTGATGATTTGACTTCATTTGATCACTTTGAGTTAGAAGAACATAATAAAGTGGTTTCCAATAACCTACTGGGCCATTACCCATTTTCTTTAGTCAGCAAAGGTACAGATTTCCCTAACAATTAAAAAAAAAGTCCACAGTGATTCGAGAACCATTAAGGTATGTGATAATCTCATTAAATTTCTTAGTATAATTAGCTACTTCTTTTTCCTTAAGGGATATTCAGATGTGTTTCAATTAAAAGATATTTTTAGGCTTTCTGAAGTATGTGATTTCTTTTGTAAAAAGAAAAAGCTCTGTTTCCTTTTTGTTGTTTGAACAAAACTCACTTATCCCTTTAAATGATTTTAGATATATGTTTCTTATTTACTTAAAACCATACACTAGGACATTTAAAGATCAAAGAATGATTATTGACAGCACTTACAGAGAAAATGCTGAACTTTCTGAGTTTCAGTATCTGTCTGTGGTCAAGAATAGGGGATCCTTAAATTGGGGTCTAGGTGCAGACTGAGGCCTGAGCCTCCTGCCAATCTTTGGGGAAATATCTAATGGCCCCACTTCTCACTGGCATGAACTGCTAGAGAAACATAGTTTATTGCTAACATGGAAATCAAAAGAAAAAATGTGATTTGCTTTATAGGTAATTTCTCAAGAGGACTTAGCTACAAGAGAGGTGTCTATCTTTACTGAATATATTAGTAATTAGTATAGGCATTCTCTCTATATTTTTTATATGAACAGATTTTTCGCAAAACATGTTTTAAATATCAACCAATTATCACCTTTATAAATATATGAATATTCTAAGCTCTATGATTTAAGCTGGATTTTCTATTCTCATCCCCCAAGTTTGTTCTTTGTTATTACCATTAGATTAAAAAAATTAAAGTGATTGCAATTGAGATGCGATTTGGTTCTTATTTTAGTCCAAAGTTAGCATATTAGTAAAGCAGCATATGAGTGTCCTGCTGTATAAACTATAACTAAATTTTCAGAATGGGCTTGTAACAACTGAGACTAACTTTTCTCTATCATTTATGACCTTCGTTATTGTTTTTCTTCTTTCTGTTGTTTGGAATAATCTTGAAATGCATTTTTCTAGATGTAATTTTGGGAAAGGAGAGAAAAAGAAGAGGAAGTATGATAACAGAAGGGGAAAGAAGGAAAATAAAGAGGAAGGACAGAGAAATAGAGTAAAGGAATAAAAAGAACCAAAGTGAGCTTTATTTTTCTTTTCAAGGTCCTACACTGTCTTCTAGAATCATAGTAGTATTAGAATTATGGGATTTCTTTTGTAACAACCTAGTTTGGTTTCTTATTTCATTAAAAAAAAACAAACTTTTTCATTTTGAGATAATTATGGATTAACCAGAAGATGCAATGACAGTATGAAGAGGTCCAGCGCATTCTTCATCAGTTTCCTTCACTGGTTCCATCTTAACTAGAGTACACGTCAAAACCACGACATCGGTGTTGGTGCCACGTTAGTGTGTATTTCGATGCCATTTTATCACATAGGAGATTGGTATATAACTTCTGCAATTGAGATACAGAACTAATCCATCACCACAATGATCTCTGTCTTTCTACATGCTCCTGCCCATCCTTAATCCCTGGAAACAGCTAATTCGTTATCTATTTCTATAATTCTGTCATTTCAAGAATGTTATATAAATGGCATCCCATGGTATAGAATATATTGAGACTGACTTTTTCCACTCAACATAATTTCCTTGTGATCTATCCTTCTGTGTGTTTATCATTAGTTGTGACCTTTTTGTTGCTGCAAGTTATTTTAAGAATTGTGTTTAAATCACTTGATGAGTGCTAAAATGTTCTCTATTCAAGAAGGTATTGTTTAGATAATTCTATGCTAAGTCTGAGAAAATCAGAGTTATATGATATAGTCAATTTCTACTGGGTTCTGATCCTCTGCACGGGCCACATCATCTCCTAGAAGTGCCCTTCTCACCTTGGCCCCAGTTCAAATCTTCCCTTCTCAAAATCCCTTGCTCAGTCTCACAGTGATCTGATTCCTGTTTCCCCTGTCTTGTCAAATAATGACACATTTTCCTTCCTCAATGTTCTTACTGCGTGTTCTTTCCTTTAATGACCATGTGTTACTATGTTTTTCTCCTTCAGGACATGGAGTGCCTATTGAAGGTAGGGAGTGGCTCTCTGTAGCTCCTGATAATAAATGGTCTGTACTCAATAATTGCTGGTCATAACCGATTCTAAGTGAATTAGATTAGGAGTTCTTGTTTTGTTAGTGTATGGAAGTCACATGGAGAAATTTTTTGTAAAAAAATCTGGCCCCTGGGTCTCACTTTCAGAGATTTTAGCTTAATGGAGCCAATGGGCAGCTAGGGCATTAGGGTTTTAAAACCTCCTTAGTTGGTTTGAGACTTCCCAAATGGCTCAGTGGTGAAGAATCCGCCTGTCAATGCAGGAGACACCGGCTTGATCGCTGGGTCAGGAAGATCTCCTGCAGAAGGAAATGGCAACCCACTCCAGTATTCTTGTCTAGGAGGCCCCATGGACAGAGGAGCCTGATGGGCTACAGTCTATGTGGTCATGAAAAAGTCGGACGTGATTTAGAAGCTAAACAACAATGACAAGTTGGTGCTAGTGTGCCATCGAAATCTAGAACCACTACAAGAACTGATTCTTAGAGGGGATTTAATCTCTGAAGGAGATACTGTCGAAGTCCGTTTTTCTTTTTGACCTATCCCCAGTACTTTTTTGTTAAAAATAAGCATTAACTCACATTTTGATGTTTAGATACCTCCTGTGTATGTGTGCGTGCTAAGTCGATTCAGGTGTGTCCGACTCTTTGTGACCCTATAGACTGTAGCCCGCCAGGCTCCTCTGCCCATGGAATTCTCCAGGCAAGAATACTGAAGTGGTTTGCTGTGCTCTTCTCAGGTGAGATACCTCCTGTAGGTTTACAAAAAAGTTTGTGTGTAAATCAAAATATGATTTTGTGAATTTTGCCTGTCATGTTGGTTTTATGGAATACGTTTTGCAAACAGGAAAAGTATGTTCTCTGTTCCCCATAAAATTTAAATCAATTCACATTTCTGAGGCTTCTAAAGAAGTCACTAGCCAGAGTCACTCAACCTTGGCTGCACATTAGAGTCAGCTGGGAAGTTTTAAAAATCCCAGTTCCTGGGCTGCACAACACATGCATTAAATGAGAATCTCAGGGGATGAGACCCAGGCATCAGCACTTTGTAAAGCTTCCTGGGTGATTCCAGTGTGCAGTCAAGATTGAAGAGCCATTGTCATAAATTGATAGAGTTCCTTTTGGACATATCTGATTTATCTTTGTAAACATATATGTTAATTCCTTTGGTTTGCATGAGTTAACTTTTACACTAATTGGGTGAAAAGTAAAAAGTATCACTTATTCTACATTCATGCTTTCAAAAAACCTTAGCTATCACTGATGTATGCATAGCATTTACTGTTGACAAAGTGCTTTTGTGTCTACTAGTTCAGCTGTTTCTTATTAAACAAAGCAAAACAAAGAAAGTGGTATAGAAAAGAGTATTATTAACTTTATACTCCAGTTTTGCAGAAGAGAAAACTAAAGCATAGATAAAGTGATGTAGGTCCCATAGGTAGATAAGTGTTCCAGGGCCTGTGATGAGGCAAACGAGGTGCCTAGAGTTTGAAGGTGGCCCTCATTCTTAGGGTTGTACAAACACTGGTTGGCACCTGTGTGTGGACACTACCTAATGTGCTCCCCAGGGGCCTCATCTCATCCTCCTCCCAGCTCTGAAAGTGAGGTACCATCAAGCACACAAGCAGTGGGAGGAGAGATGCTAAGATCAAAATCTAGGGTACTTGTGATTTCCTCACTCTAGCATCTTTATACGCACATATTAGGAAGTGCAGAATTGCCTCTGCTTTAACTTAGTACAGTTGGCTGAATAATACCCCTCACCCGCCACCCCGAAGAAGTCTATATCCTAATCCTCGAAACCTGTGAGTATATTGTTTTACATTTGCAAATGTACATGTAAGGGACTTTACAAATATGATTAAGTTAAGCACTTTGAGATGAGGAGACTCATCTAGATTGTTCCAGTTGAGCCTAACGTGATCAAAAAGTCCTCAAAAGAGGGAGGCTGGACAGACCAGAGTCAAGGAAGGAGATGCAATGACAGACATGGAGGCCAAGGTGGAGGTTGAAATGACACACTGTTGAAAGGAGGCCATGAGCCAAGGAGTGCAGACTGCCTCTAGAAGCTGGAAAAAACAGGGGATGATTCTCCCCTAGAACCCCCAGAATGAATGAAGTCTGGCTGACACACTGATTTTGGTTCATAAGACCCATATTCAAACTCCTAAATCTCCAGAACTATGAGATTATAAATTTGTGTTAAGCACAGAGTTGGACGCAACTGAAGCGACTTAGCAGCAGCAGCAGGATTACGCTTATAGTAATTTGTTATAGCAGCAATAGAAAACAAATGCACTTAGTTTAAAATTATTTTTTGCCTGCTGAATATTAGTAGTTTACCAGAGGAAAAAGTTGGCTCGTGTTTAGAAGCTATATCAAAAAAAGTCATCTTAAATAATTAAAGCCCGTTCACTGTGCTAAGTTGTCTCTGCTGCGGGAGACACCTGGGAACTGAGCCAACATTGAAAACAGATTCTCAGATTATCTTGGGGTGTGCACTCACTGGGGCAAATGGCAGACAAAATCACTGACTCTATTTAGGACAGTAAATTCTTTACGCTTTCTATTCTGGTTTGCTCACTCAGTCTCCTCTCTCTCTCTGTCACTGTCTCTGTTCTGCCTCTCTCACTCTATGTCTCTCTCTGTCTCTCTTTCTGATAAGCACATGCAATTAAATTTGAGAAAAATTTAAAATTCAGTATGAGCATGATGCTGCTCCTTCATGAAATTAATTTTCCATCCGGACCAGCACAGCATTAGAGATATTTGTTGTTTGTGCTTTCATTGGTGGCAGGCAGAGCCTAGAGTAGCAGTCCCCAACCTTTTTGGTACCAGGGACTGATTTCATGGAAGACAGTTTTTCCGTGGATGAGGGGTGGAGGGGATAATTTCAAGATGATTCAAGCGCATTACATTTATTGTGCACTTTATTTATAATCTAATGCTGCCACTGATCTGACAGGAGGTACCAGTCTGCAGCCCAGAGGTTGAGGATCTCTGGCCTAGAGAGATGAAGTGCTGGGAAGATAATGTGTGTGTGTTAGTTGCTCAGACATGTCTGACTCTTTGCGACCCCATGGACTGTAGCCCACCAGGCTCCTCTGTCCATGGAATTCTCTAGGCAAGAATATTGGAGTGGATTGTGATGCCCATCTCCAGGGGATCCTTCTTGACCCAGGGATTGAACTCAGGTCTCCTTCACTGCAAGCAGATTCTTTACTGGCTGAGCCACCAGAGAAGATGATGATTGAGACATATTCTGTGAGCCAGACTTAGACCCAGGACCAGGAGGTGGGAATTGAAGATGGGTATAATATCACAATGTGTAATAACTTTCTAATATGTCAAGTATTTCAGAAAAACAAAAAGAATAGAGATGATGATCTCCTCAGAACCCCTAAGTATTCAAGCAGAGTTCAACCAGCCACAATGTGGGGAAGAGATTAAAGCTCTGAACAGAAGATATGAGGGGTGTTAGATGCCTTTAATCCTGAAATTCTCCATCACGAGATTTACACTGTACCATTTCTTTTTGAGATTTCAAAGAGATAGAGTACCCACAAGTAGATTACACCTTAATTCTTTACGTCTTATTCTCCTGATAAGATTCCTTGCTCATCTTAGACATTCCAAAATGCTGTAGCACAGGCTTCTTCTCACATAAGATATGATGCCTTGTTAAGTAATAGTTTTCCTATAGAATGGAGTTTAGTACTAGATGTTTCTTTGTTGGCCCATCCAAAAAAACCCTTTTGTTTCGAAGTCTAAATTCTAATAAGTGAGAAGTGAAGGAAAGTGTTCTGGTATGAATTTTGAAGTGGTTCCTATTTTTATTTTCCTGTAATGCGGGTGCCACAACATTTTCCAACCATTGGCTTTTGTGTTTAAGAGACCGTGAAGGAGGAACCTTCTCCAGATCCTTCTGGGGCTGGCTGCTGTCCATGTCTCTCAGGGTCCTGCTGTGTGTAAATCATGTACTCAGATACATCCAGAGAAAGCCATCCATCACAGGCTGGCAGGGACACGGGCCGTGCTATCTGTAAATCTGGTGAAAATAATGTATTTGTGCTGTGAGATGACATCCCATAATGAGATTGTGATATTCTATAGCATGTGATTTGCTATTTGTGACAAAGATGAATTTCACAGGAGTACAGCTGCAGAGAGGCTGCTCGGCTGGGTGGATGTGTGTAATGGAAAGGCCCATCTCAGCCCATCCAGTCATAGTTCTTCTCTACTGGAAATAATTTCTTGGGACTGCCAGGAGTGAGTTGCCAAACTGAAATTTCTCTAAACGGTTGCTGAATATTTAGGCAAAGAAAAATCTCTAATGGGAAAAAATGTATGGAAGATGTTCATCAATATTCTGTTTATTGCATTAATAGTTTATGGTAACAGAAGCCAATAGTCCACAACTGAGGTTATGTGTCCGACTTGTGCCTTCAACACCTGCAATTCGTGCAAAGTAAACCCTGCCTTTCTGTTCAAAACAGAATAAATAACCTCAGATGTTCAGATCCTAATTACCAGAGTCATGTGTGAAAGTATTTTAAACATACATCACTTTTAAGGATCCTAAATTATCCTGAGTTCTTGCAACGTAAAGTATGGTTCCCAGACCAGCAGTACTGGTATCACTTGGGAGCTTATTAGAGCTACAGACTCTTGGGTCCCTTCCCAGACCTACCGAAGTAGAATCTGCATTTTAACAAGCTTTCCAAGTGATTCTTAGACAATTGAAGTGTGCTGATCAGCATCCGTAATAAAGATGATTTGTTGTGGTTCAGTCATTCAGTTGTGTCCGACTCTTTGTGACCACATGGACTATAGCAAGCCAGGTTTCCCTGTTCTTTACCATCTCCTTGAGCTTGCTCAAACTCTTGTCCCTTGAGTCGGTAATGCCATCCAACCATTTCATCCTCTGTCATCCCCTTCTTCTCCTGCCTTCATTCCTTCCCAGCATCAGGATCTTTTCCAGTGAGTCAGCTCTTCATGTCTGGTGGCCAAACTATTGGGGCTTCAGTTTCAGCATCAGTCCCTTCAGTGAATATTCAGGATTGATTTCTTTAGGATTGACTGGTTTGATCTCCTTGCTGTCCTAGGGACTCTCAAGAGTCTTCTCCAAAACCATAGTTTAAAAGCATCAATTCTTTGGTGCTCAGTCTTCTTTATGGTCCAACTCTCATATCCATACATGACTACTGGGAAAACTGTATCTTTGACCCTAATGGACATTTGTCAGCAAAATGATGTCTCTGCTTTTTAATATGCTGTCTAGGTTTGTCATAGCTTTTCTTCCAAGGAGTAAGCATTTTTAAATTTCATGGCTACAGTCACTGTCTGCAGTGATTTTGGAGCTGAAGAAAATAAAATCTTTCACTGTTTCCATTATTTCTCTACCTATTTGTCATGACGTGATGGGACTGGATGACATGATCTTTGTTTTTTGAATGTTGAGTTTTAAGCCAGCTTTTTCGTGCTCCTCTTTTACTTTCATCAAGAGGCTCCTTAGTTCCTCTTTGCTTTCTGCCATAAGAGTGGTGTTATCTGCTTATCTGAGGTTACTGATATTTCTCCTAGCAATTTTGATTCCAGCTTGTGCTTCATTCTTCCTGGCACTTTGCATGATTTACTCTGTACTTTTAAGTAAGCAGGGTGACAATATACAGCCTTGACGTACTCCTTTCCCAATTTAGAACCAGTCCATTGTTCCATGTCCAGTTCTAACTGTTGCTTCCTGACCTACATACAGGTTTCTCAGGAGGCAGGTAAGGTGGTCAGGTATTCCTATCTCTTTAAGAATTTTCCACAGTTTGATGTAATCTACATAAAGGCTGTAGCATAGTCAATGAAGCAGAAGTAGATGTTTTTCTGGAATTCTTTTGCTTTTTCTATGATCCAACGTATGTTTGACAATTTGATCTCTGGTTCCTCTGCCTTTCCAAAATCCAGCTTGTACATCTGGAAATTCTCAGTTCAATACTGTTGAAGCCTAGCTTGGAGGATTTGAGCATTACCTAGCCCCACTATAGAACTGCTGAGCAAGTGACCCACAAACTACAGAACAGTTATACTGAAGAAGTTCTTGCACTGTTGCACAAGTTCTCAGGCTCATAACAGATTTCCCAACTTGGGGATTCAGCAAAGGCACTAAGAACCCCCAGGGAATTTGACTTTAAACAGCCAGTAGTATTTGATTACAGAACTTCCACAGGACTGGAGAAACAGACTCTTTGAGGGCACAAAGAAAACTTTGTGTGCACAAGGACCCAGGAGAAAGGAGCAATAACCTCACAAGAGACTGAGCCAGACTTGCCTATGAGTGTTTGGGAGTCTCCAGCGGAGGCGTGAGTTGATAGTGCCCTGCTGTGGGGTCAGGGACACTGACTGCAGCAGTCCTGCAACTTATGCTGGGTTAAGTCCTTTGGGGGAGGTTGCCTTTATCCCTACAATAGTTGGGCCTCAGGTCAAACTACAGGGAGGGAACACAGCTCCACCCATCAGCAGAAAATTGGATTAAAGACTTACTAAGCATGGCCTTGCCCACCAGAGCAAAACTCAGTTTTCCCCACAGCCAGTCCCTCCCATCAGGAAGCTTCCACAAGTCTCTTAACCTTATGCATCAGAGGGCAGACAGATTGAAAACCACAATCACAGAAAACTAACCAAACTGATCTCATGGATCACAGCTTTGTCTAACTCAATGAAATTATGAGCCACGCCATGTAGGGCCACCCAAGACAGACGTGTCATGGTGGAGAGTTCTGACAAAATGTGGTCCACTGGAGAAGGGAATGGCAAAGCTCTTCAGCATTCTTGCCTTGAGAACCCCATGAACAGCATGAAATAAAGATGATAATAAGACACAAATAATTCCAAGTAAGTGTATATAATTTTTTGCATCTGATGAGAACCATTTTCACAGTGATTGTCAAGCTTGAGCTTTCCAACAACCTTGTTTAGTAGGAAGTTATCATTATTTTCATCTTACAGTTGAAGCAATTAAAGTTCATTGGGATTAATAGTGCTACCCATGATATACACAGGTCAGTAGGAAGCCTAAACTCAAGCTCATGACTTCCCTCAAAGCCTGGTTATTCCTTTCTTGCTACTGGTAGAGCACATGCTATAAGTTTGTTTGCTTCTGTCTTCAGAAGTGAGGGGAGACTCCGTGAAGCCATTCATACACTCTTGGTTATCCCCATTGTGAGCAAGAAGAGGCAACTGTAAATGACTGCCTGGACCTAGTGTAACTGTGCATGGGTGAGTCTGGGCAGAAGTTTTCCGATTCCAACAGGATCAGACTTGACCTTTGTCGTATTAGTTCTGGATTTGAACAGGTCCAGCATCAGCCACTCTGCTTTATGGCTGGACTCAGGATTGGTCGCAGCAATCAGCTTGGTGATACACAGACCTGTGACAATCTATTACCTCTACAAGTCTTTTGAGGACCCTACTGCTCCAGAAAAATTTCCCAAGCCAGCCATTGAACTACAGACCCTGTAGCGAGCACTCTGTATCACATACCGCCTCCTGCAAGAGTCGCTCAGAAATGCTTTTGATGATGATGGCATGACTTTATTAGCCACTAAGTGTAATGTATAATGTAACTGTTGCTCTGAAGGACTTTCATGCTTTGACCCTGGCATTCTCACAAAGGAACTTATGATAGGATGAAGCCAGGAGTCAAGAATGCTAATGAGACTTGGGCTGAAAGAGTTCTCCAGCCTCTCTTGGAACCCGGTACTCTCTGAGGAGCCTGAGGCTATTGGAGGCCCTCCTAGGCTTCTGAACCCAGAGGCAGTGGAAAAAAGAGGCAAAGTTTCAGGGCAGGTGTGCAAGGATAGACGAAGTGTATTAGACACAGACCTTTTGTTACTTGAGTGCATAATATGTTATTTTTTAATAAGAACTTGATATGAAAATTTTAACAAAGGTTTAGTGTCAAAAAGAACAACCTGGTTTATGTATTTGAGGGATTTTGAGAAAGAAAAGTAAACTCATTCAGTTCTTCATTTAATACTCTCCATTAACATCTTTGAAAGTTAATCAACTGTATATTAATATATAACAGGTTGGAGGGACACTTAAGGGGATTTTAAACTTAAAAAGAAGTTGTGGAGAACACTGAATTTTTTCCTAAATCTAGAAGTGGATGTTTCAGAATATATAAGAGCTGTAATGGGAAAAATAAACTACGATGCTAACTGAGAACTTAACCTGTGTTCTTATAGATCAGTGAATATTCCATTTAGATTGTGGAAGATTCAATTCCAACATGCATAATTCATGGAAGGAACTTTCTTAATTGTATACAATCTGTATGGGTTTTTCTAAACATAAAGAATTCCTTTGGGAGATTGAATAGTTATTTTTATGCTCCACTGGCTCACCATTTCTTTCCTGTAATTCTGAGATGATAAAAATCAAATTCTGACTGCATTTCTATCGCCTTCCATTTTCATTCTCCCAAAGCCTAATCATGCAAAAACTCAAAGGCACAGCCTTTCTGGTTTATGGGATCACATTTTGTAATGATGTTATTTATGCTTGCATTCTTGTTAAAATATTAAACATGGTGACTGACTTCTGTCTCACCTACAGCCATGCTGGGGAGGTCTGCCTTCATTTCTGAGAATGATTTTTTTTTTCTTTGAGAACTGATTTGCCTTACGAATTCTCATTTATCCTTTTCACCATTTCTTTCACAGAGGAGAGAAAGGGCTCGATCTATAACAAATCAGAGAGAAAAGAAATGCTGTGGAAGCTTCTTTACAGTGTTTCCCGTGGCCAGTCTCCTGCATTAGAGGAACAGCCCTACTCAATGCAGTGTTTGTATATGTAGTGCAGATTCTAAACCCGACCTTGCTCACTGCCATTCCACCACATAGCATCTGAAGGAAAGAGGTCATCAAAGATATTATTCATATTAAAGACAATAATGATTTCCAAGATAGAAAATTGGAAAACACAGGATTTTCATATGGAGGGAAAAAGTATCCAAAATTTCAAAGTAGACTAGAAAAAGTTAGAATACCCTAAAAGAGGAATCCCCCAAAAGACATGCTGTGCTCCAAATTTTCCTCTCCTTTATTGTTTTTTCCAGTTAGGATGTTGCCATAGATCAGGTACTTTTATTGGTCCAGTTTAAGAGATGAGAAAACCTAAGCTCAGTGGGGTTGAGTACCTTGCCCATGGTTACACAGCTAGCTAGTGGCAGAGCTGGGATCCAAATCCAGAACCGATGTTTTTTAATTTTTTTCTAATTTTTTTTTATTGAAGTATAGTTGATTTATAATGTTGGGTTAATTTCTGCTATGCAGCAAAATGACTCCATTATACATACATATACATTCATTTTATATTCTTTTCCGTTATGGTTATAGAAAGATATTACAGGATTTTGAATATAGCAGATCTGATGTTTTTCTAGATTAGAGTGCCACTCATACGAGACACTGGGTGAAATGTGCTTTGTAAACTATCAATTTGCACAGTATGAGTCGGGAACTGGGAAAACTTCAGGCTCCTTCGTGTGTATGCTCCCACACCTTTCCTCAGGGCTTTTCTTCCATTCTGAAATGGTTTGCCACTTGTCTCCACCTGTTGAAAACCTCCTCTTCTTTCAAACAGCTGTTCTAAGAAATTACTCTCCTCCATTTCCCCTCCTTTTTTTTTCATTGGTATTAAACCTCTTGCAAATGACACATGAATATACATTGCTAAAAAAATTCTAAGAATACTGAAAAAACCTGAATCCCTTCCTATGTCTAATCCCAGTCTCTTTCCCTGAGGTAACCACATCAATTTTTGCTAGGCATTTACTTGCATTCATGTACATAGAAATGCGTGTTTTTTTAAAACATGGATATTTTGATTTTATTCTACAGCTTCCTTTTTTCTTTAGTGCTCTGGGATGACCTAGATGGGTGGGGTAGGAGGGAGGCTTATGAGGGAGGGGATATATGTATACATATAGCTGGTTCACTTTGTTGTACAGCAGAAAATAACAGAGCTTTGTAAACCAATTATAAAAAAATTACTATTAAAAAAAGTCTTAAACATCTTCACATGTCAGTATTCATGGAACTAACTGCCTCATTCTTCTAAATGTCATCAGAACTTCTCACTGACATTGAATTTTCCCTCCCACAAATACTGATTCTCTCTTCATTTATTCAGGTCTTTTACAATGCATTTTAATACATCACATAGTGCTCACATTTCTAACAATTTTATAGTTTTTATTGCTATTGTAATTTTTATTTCATATTTTCTAATTGGTTTTGCTAATGCTTAGGAAAGCTACTGATATTACATATAACCACATCACTGAACTTTCATAATCTTCATAATTTAAACATTGATTCTCATGAATTTTCTGGATAGATGATCATATTATCTGCAAATAAGGAGACCTTTTTTGACTTCTTTTTCCATAGTTAATGTGTTGACTTGTTCCTTTATTTTGTCTTGTGCCATTGGGTAAGGTCTCTATAGGGTGCTGAATAAGAGTGGGCTGGGGTGTGCATCTGTAACTTCTTTTGTATTTAATTGGGAATGTTTCTAATGTTATTATAACATTTATTTTTGGTTCCTGGCATATGGCTTTCTTCTAGCTTGGGAAGTTTTTCTGGGGTATTTTCTGATAACTTTTAATCAGGAATAGCTGTTGAATTTTATCAGTCTTCTCTGTCTGAACTATGTTCTTACCTGTTCAGATTCTTATACTTTAACTTCTTTTGTCTGTTAATGTAATGAATTACCTGCACATTGTCTCTGCTTGGACCATTTTGCACTCCTTTTATAAACGTCTCAGTTTTACCCCTTTTTATGTTATTTTTTTTGCATCCTGGCCATACTCCTGTTCCCCTCAAACAACCTGAAGGGTCCTTGAAAATCATATCACGTTCTCATTGTGGACTCTCAATTAATGTTGAATTATAGAAATATCACCTTTACCATCATCTTCATGTTAATAAGATGATGTTAATAAGGCTTCCCTGGTGGCAATGCAGGAGATCAGGGTTCGATCCCTGGGTCGGGAAGATCCCCTGGAGAAGGAAGTGGTAACCCACTCCAGTATTCTTGCATGGAGAATCCCATGGACGGAGAAGCCTGGTAGGCTACAGTCCACGGGGTCGCAAAGAGTTGGACACGACTGAGCGACTGAGCGACTTCACTTTCACTTTCATGCTAATAACATAATAAATCATCATAAAAAATCAATCTCATCTATTTTGCCACCTGAGTGAGGAACACTGGAGCCAGTGCAGTTAGATGTTATTCTTAAATTTTAAATATGTGTAAAACTGAAGCTCAGGTTCAATAACTCAAAACAAGTTAGGACCAAAGCTATGTCTCAAACTGGAGCTCTGTCACTCTAGGGCAACTGTTCTTTTTGCTGACCTGTGGATGACAATTGTCCTTGCTTGGTGACATCTATCATCAGAGGCAGCATACATATTTCCTTTTTTGTTGGAGAATCTGGGCAGTTCAGAAATGGAATTTCCACTATCTGAATGGTGCTTCCTAACTGGATGGGGAAAGGTTTGATGATGATGATCAAGTCTGATGATGGTCAAGTCTTCATGTTCAGTCCCAGTATTGACCAATGATCAGTCAACCAACTTAATTCAGGTGCTGATATAAATACGTCCAGCAAGAAGGATTGCATGGAAAAGACTTGCTGCTCCTTGCAGGGGCCTGATACTAAAACCAGGCCAACTACCAGAACTTGACCCCTCCCAGAATCACAGAAGTTCCAAGCAGGGACCTCAAAGATAGTCTATACCATCTCCTTTTTGTGCAGATGGACAAAATAAAATTCAGGAGAAAGAAATGACTTTCAAAAGTCAACCCGTGCATTAGCAAGTGTCTCAGGTGGTCTAGAACCACCTCTTTCCATATGGTTTACTTATTTGTTTAGTCTCACAATCAAGAGAAATGCATGGCTAGATAAATCGTTGGTCCTTATTTTACAATAGCAGGTCACTTAAATTGGATCTTGGGCAAAAAGCAGAAACATTTTTATACTTATTTATTTATTTGGCTGTGGCATGTGGGATCTAGTTCCCTGACCAGTGGTCGAACCTGGGCCACCTGAATTGGGAATGCAGAATCTTAGCCACTGGACCACTAAGGAAGTCCCCAGATACATTTTAAAACAAGTTTGGAAATGAAAACAACTGCAAAAGTAACTATAAACTCCATGGGTTAGAAACATTTTATAGACTTGGATATTTCCTAGACTCGAATCATGAATGAGGTCTATGTGTTTCCCTAATGAAACCAAATCTAACGTACTGTCAACTTTAGATGCATAGGCACAAGACTATGTGCTTCATGCCACTTGGTAAATAATTCCTAAAATTAAAAATGTCTTTCATTGTCTCAATGTTTGATTTAAAAAAAAGCATCAAGCAGATTGTACTTCATAGTCAGTTTGGGTTAATGTTGTACTGTCACCGTTGTCAAGATGAAAAGCAAAACTAAGGGTGGGGAACACTGGTTATCCAAGTGGAGTACTGGAAAGACTTTTTTTTTTGAAAAAGATATTCCTTGGTTTAACATATATTAAATGCTAAAATATCATCAAAGTTACCGGCCACAAAGCTATTTTGTTTTACTAGACATATGATAGAGATATTTAGACAGATCTTCTCTGTTTTCTGAAGCCCTAGTTCTTCACTGTATCCATACAATTGTCTTATATCATTGTTAGAAACAATGAGAAATAATATATTTTAACAACATCAAAGGGCTTCCCTGGTCACTCAGTGGTAAGGAAGCTGTCTGCCAATGCAAGACATGTGGGTTTGATCCCTGGGTTGGGAAGATCTCCTGGAGGAGGAAATAGCAACCCATTCCAGTGTTCTTGCCTGGAGAATCCCAGGGACAGGGGAGCCTGGTGGGCTGCCGTCTATGGGGTTGCACAGAGTTGGACACGACTGAAGCGACTTAGCAGCAGCAGCAGCAGCCGGTATTCTTGACTGTCCCATGGATAGAGGAGCCTGGAAGGCTACAGTCCAAGAGTTTGCAAAGAGTCAGACATGACTGAACAATTAAGCAACAACAATATCAAATGAAAATATGATTCTAAAAATATACTCCATATGCATAAATAGAACATTTGCGGGAATAGTGGTGTGCAGGGTGCATGGGGTTTGTTTGGAGTATATGTGGTGTGGGATAGGTTGAGACCCACCACGAAAAATTTTTGCTTTGAAATCACACATAGACCATGTTTATTCCAGAAGCCTAATCACCTTTCTCACAGAATTATACAACAAAGATCTTCACAACCCAGATAATTATGATGGTATGATTACACACCTAGGGCCAGACATCCTGCAATGCAAAGTCAGGTGGACCTTAGGAAGCATCACTATGAACAAAGCTAGTGGAGGTGATGGAATTCCAGTTGAGCTATTTCAAATCCTGGAAGATGATGCTGTGAAAGTGCTGCACTCAATATGTCAGCAAATTTGGAAAACTCAGCAGTGGCCCCAGGACTGGAAAAGATCGGTTTTCATTCCAATCCCAAAGAAAGGCAATGCCAAAGAATGCTCTAACTACTGCACACTTGCACTCATCTCACATGCCAGTAAAGTAATGCTCAAAATTCTCCAAGCCAGGCTTCAACAGGACATGAACCATGAACTTCCACATGTTCAAGGTGGATTTAGATAAGGCAGAGGAACCAGAGATCAAATTGCCAATATCCGTTAGATTACCAAGAAAGCAAGAGAGTTCCAGAAAAAATATCTATTTCTGCTTTGTGCATAGTCAACAAAGCAGAAATAGATATTTGTGGATCACCACAAATTGTGGAAAATTCTTCAGGAGATGGGAATACCAGACCACCTGACCTGCCTCTTGAGAAATCTATATACAGGTCAGGAAGCAATAGTTAGAACTGGACATGGAACTACAGACTGGTTCCAAATAGGGAAAGGAGTGCGTTAAGGCTGTATATTGTCACCCTACTTACTTAACTTACATGCAGAATACATCATAAGAAACGCTGAGCTGGATGAAGCACAAGCTGGAATCAAGATTGCTGGGAGAAATATCAATAACCTCAGATATGCAGATGACACCACGCTTATGGCAGAAAGTGAAGAGGAACTAAAAGCCTCTTGATGAAGGTGAAAGTGGAGAGTGAAAAAGTTGGCTTAAAGCTCAACATTCAGAAAACGAAGATCATGGCATCTGGTCCCACCACTTCATGGAAAATAGATGGGGAAACAGTGGAAACAGTGTTAGACTTTATTTTTTTGGGCTCCAAAATCACTGAAATTAAAAGACACTTACTCCTTGGAAGAAAAGTTATGACCAACCTAGACGGCATATTAAAAAGCAGAGACATTACGTTGCCAACAAAGGTCTGTCTAATCAAGGCCATGGCTTTTCCAGTGGTCATGTATGGATATGGGAGTTGGACTATACAGAAAGCTGAGCACCGAAGAATTGATGCTTTTGAACTGTGGTGTTGGAGAAGACTCTTGAGAGTCCCTTGGACTGCAAGAAGATCCAACCAGTCCATCCTAAAGGAAATCAGTCCTGAATATTCATTGGAAGGACTGATGTTGAAGCTGAAGCTCCAATAATTTGGCCACCTGATGCGAAGAGCTGACTCTTTGGAAAAGACCCTGATGCTGGAAAAGATTGAAGGTGGGAGGAGAAGGGGACAACAGAGGATGAGATGGTTGGATGGCATCACTGACTCAATGGACATGAGCTTGAGCAATCTCAGGGAGTTGGTGATGGACAGGGAGGCCTGGTGTGCAGTCCATAGGGTTGCAAAGAGTCAGACAGGACTGAGCGACTGAACTGGACTGACCATCACCTTTCTCACTTTGACCATTTCTGTATTTGCAAGGCCTCTAGTATTCAGCCAGTAGCATCTTTGTTCATGTTGCTATTTTATTTTGTAACTATTAATATTTCAAATCCTTTTATGTTTGATCTTCCCAACAAGACTATGAGATCTTTAAGGATATTGCCCTTTTTGAAACCTTCTGCAGGTCTTTTCTGCAGCCAGAAAGTGTTCCGTTGAAACATGTGAGTGTGTTGACGTGGCTTAAATCGTAGGAAATAAGAAAATCAAACAAAAGCATTAATCAGATCCATAAACCCAAAGCACAAGTCTATGCTTCAAGCGCCAGGCAGCAATGATGGCATTCAAAAGAGTACAAACAAATGTGAGGCTTGTAATGTTTCATCCCTTGCAGGATGGGGCCAGAGAACAAATACTTTCTCCTTACTATTTAAGAATTTTCTTCTTGTAACTTTTCTATGTATTAGTCCCCCTATAATCTAAAAGAAACCAAAATAACACAAAAGAGAAGAATCAAACTCATAGGTCTTCCCATGAGATTTCCAAGGTTGCCTGAAGAAGTCTTAAAAAAACTTACCCCCTAGGGTTAAAAGAGAGAATATGCCTAACAAACAACATGCTGCCACCTTCTGGTAAAAGAGTGGTTTCCACTAAAAGAACAAACAAAGAATTATTACAACAACAATAAAAGTTGCATTAGCTTTTTAGTTAATACTTTCACATGCATTATTGCCTATAATGCTTGCAAGATCTTTTTAGATGTAGGTATCTTTGCCCAAATTAGAGAAAAAATGGAGATTCAGAGAAGGTATGTAACTTTCAGAAAATCACACAGCATTTGGCAGACACCGGCCTTCAGGCTTATAAAGATGCATTATTCATTAACAGAAGTAAAGAGGGAACTGTTACTTCATGCCTTGACAAACATTAGTCATAGCTGCTGGAGAAGGCAATGGCACCCCACTCCAGTACTCTTGCCTGGAAAATCCCATGGACGGAGGAGCCTGGTAGGTGCGGTCCATGGGGTCGCCAAGAGTCGGACATGACTGAGCGCCTTCACTTGCACTTTTCCCTTTCATGCATTGGAGAAGGAAATGGCAACCCACTCCAGTGTTCTTGCCTGGAGAATCCCAGGGACGGGGGAGCCTGGTGGGCTGCCGTCTATGGGGTCACACGGAGTCGGACACGACTGAAGCGACTTAGCAGCAGCAGCAGTGCAGAAGCAATCCTGTTTAGAAACATTTTTCTTATAGAACATCCTTTCACGCCCATCCCTACTTTTGTACAAATTGTCAAATGCCTGCTAACAGAAAGTGTTTATGCTAGGGTCCCTATTTGATTAACGTGTTTGCAATCAGCATATTGATCTGCAATAAGGCTTGTCTGGTTTTGTGTCTAAATAATACTGGTTGCAGAATAATATTCATATAAATATTCTAGAGCTATTCTAGCCTTTTTCTGTGCTCTCTCCACTCTCTCTCTCTCCTTCTTTCTTTTCTTAACTTTTTCTTTAAAAAAAAATAACTTTTAGCGCAGAAAAGTTGTAAAAGTAGTACAAAGAATTCCCATAGTTTATTCCTATTAATTTATACTACAGTATTTTGGAGGGTATTTTGCATCTAAAAAATGATTTGCCAAAATGCAAATATATCAGAAGATGTCTAAATATGACTTCAATACTACAAGATAAAGAATTTACAATGATATAAAAATGATGAATCTGTAGCCATTAAAAATCAAAGTCCTTAAGAATACTTAAAGGAACAACACAGTGTGTTAGTTTACTAGGGCTGCCATACAAAATGCTACAGACCAGGTGGTTTAAACCACAGAGTTTTCTCCTGGTTCTGGCCTTGGCTGCATATGGCTGCCTTCCCCTGTGTCCTCATGTGGCCTTTTCTCTGTGGGCACATCCCTGGTGTCTCTTTCTCTTTTTATAAAAGACACCGGTCATCCCTGGATTAGGGCTCCACCTTTATGCCCTCATTTAACCTTAATTACCTCTTTAAAGGGTCTTTCTCCATAATCACATTGTGGATTAGGGCTTCAACATAGGATTTTGAGGGAACATATTTCAGTCCATAATACTCAAATATCTTAAGTAAGAAAAGTACATCCATAAAAGCATGTTTATAATATGGCTTCAATATTTGCAGGGAAAAAATGTGAAAATTTACGTGTCAAAATTTTAACGGGTAATATTTCTGAATTGTGAAATGAGAATTGCATTATATTACAGCTTTGCAATTTTCCATAATAAACTACCATTATTTTTATAATTAGAAAAACCTGTTAGAAGTTACACACAAAACTTGAATAGCTTATAGATTCTTTCATGTAGATTAATATATTTGAGCTCTGCAACTATACTTGAGGCAGGAACAGAAATTATGTTTTTCAATTTATAAATGTCAAAATTGAGGCTCAGAGGGGTTAAGTCAAAATACTCAGCCTAATAATCTGAAATGGATCTTTTGAGTATTAATTCAACAATTGCTCCATTATACTACAATTCTCCAAAATACTTCCTGTAGTTAAAGAAGAGTCTAACAATACTCTATGATTATCCCAAACAATTTATTACTGATACTTATAAAGGCAGAGAGAATAATAATAACAACAACAGCAGCAGTGGCAGCAGCAATATCAGAGAACAAGTATATCACAGGAATCATTTGAGCTGTTTTAGTCTCCTGGGGAAAGACTTGGGTTATAAATAAATGTAAATAAACAGTTATGGATTGGAAATTGTCACTACTTGCTTTTTTCTACACCCTATTCTTAGGATTGTTGTACATTTAGGAAAATAAAGTGTCATTGTAGGAACAGAGACTCCACCAACTGTTTCAACAGAAACTGTTACCTGTGAGAATGCACACCTGTACACATCCTCCTGGTCAGAGGCTTCTGATCTGTGAGATGCTTGGAGGAGGTGGACGGGGAATTGAAGAGGCTGAGGGTTGTGACACAGATTTCAGAGACCTGTAGGTATATAAAGGTCTTGCTATTTCAGGAATGTTAAGCATGACCACAGCTCTAGGTGGAGAGGTTTCCGAATATGAGGTATCCTTTAACTAAAAAAAAAAAAAAGAAGAAGTGAATTATTGTTCTAGGTCAATAATATAAAAAAATCCATTTTAGATATATTATCTTCCATTTAAGTCTCCATTCCTATGATAAAGTCAATGATCACTATAATCACCATGTAAACTTATATTTTCTGAAATTAATTCTTTGTTAGATTTCTGAGTATGTCACAATCCATTAAGACATTGAACAACTTGAACCCACAAGATGTAGAACAACTGTACTGGGCATCACTCTTGGAAGTGGGGAGGTGGGGAAGGAGGCACTCTATTAGAGCTTCTTCTTCAAGAAGTGACATCTTTCAAGCACCTAACATGGACCCAGGATTTTATGTGGTGAACTTTTTTTGCATGTATCCTGTGGACAGACATGAGTACTTGGTTTAGTGGACAGTGCCTCCTTGCTCTGGGCCAAATGAACTTCATCCAGACACTGTAGAACTCTGTCAATTTGTGGAACAACGGGCAACTGGAATAAAAAGGATGACAAAATGTATTTTAAGATGTTCAAAGGTTCCATTACTTGGAGCTGATTGTCTGGAGACAAGCATCTGGGCATTACCATTCAAGGAGGCTCCTGAATAGCTGTCAGGCCTAATCGGTGTGAGAGATGAAAGAGTGACCCAGGGTTAAAGGCTCCACGTCTGCTGCAAATCCCCTGAGTTATCTAATCCGTCCAGTGGCACAGACTTTCTGCAAAGGAAGCATTATTTTATAGCTGACCCTTTAACAAAGGGGAAATAGCAACTGTTAGTAAATGCAGTAAGTAGTTGTTCTGGGATCATGCTGCCTGGATTAATCCTTACAGAGGTTTTTTTCCTTTAACTTTGGAAGGATAGACAAACATCTGGAAAGCTCACACAAACTATGCACTAAGAAGCATTGCACTGCAGTGTGGGTTATGGTCCGGGTTCCGAAGGGGACACACACACACACGGAAGGATACCACAAGCCTCAGGTTCTACACACTGGTCAGCTGCCTCCAGCCAGTCCTGCCTGGGAGAATTAGTGTCTCTGCCACACTTGTAGAATTTGGGTAAATCTTTCTCTGGGCTTCAGTGTTCTCCTCTGTAAAACAAAACAAACTGTCAAAAGAGGCAGTTTGGACTGGCTGGTAAATCCTTGGCAGACCATCATTTCCCCTTCTTGTACCGATAACATGTGTCATAGCATTTCCATCAGTCCTTGTACAGCCTCAGAATTCTCAACAGCAATTGGTCTGAATTAGCAGATGAGAGGAAGGCCTTTTGACCTACTTGAAATTTAGTGATGCCTCTGGTCCTGAAAAGGACCAGCAGTCAAAGCTTAGTGGCATTGACTCAGGGTGGCATTTCTGGCACAACATGGTTTCATTGCCATCAACAGGACAGAGTGGGAACAATAATGCCATGACAGTTTTTGGAGGAAGCCTGGGGTTTCAGAGAGGGCATGTGTGTCACTCCAGGGAAGAGGAGTGCACATCAGAGCCAGAATCTGAGAGCAGAAAACACAGCAACTGAAATGGGGTGTTCATGAGTATACACCTCATTCAACCCAAAATATACCAGGAAAGAGGGTGATGGAGTCTTGGCAATAGTAGGAGGAGGGAGAGTTGGAGAAAAATCTTTATAGTGATACCCTCCCACAATGCCCCCTTTAAAATCTAGGCTGCTACTTTCTGACAAGACTTCATTTATATGACTATCTGTATTATTACTACATAATAATCAACGAACAAAATTCTGAAGTGAAATTCCAAGTGCTGAAGCAGACCACAGAGATCATCTCCCCCATTGATTCCCAAATGCTTTTACCTGCACCAGGACCAGACTGGTTTCATTAGACCCTTTGAGAGTTTTTTAAAAATAGGATTCATTTTCTCAAAGAATTCCAGTTCTCAAAGATTCCAATTTAGGAGGTTGGCCTGGTTTTAACAAGTTACTAGTGGTAAAAAACCTGCCTGCCAGTGCAGGAGATATAAAAGACATGGGCCTGATCCCTAGGAGGGGAAGATCCCATCGAGGAGGAGATGGCAACCCTCTCCAGTATTCCTGCCTGGAAAATCCGATGATCAGAGGGACCTGGTGGGCTGTAGTCCATAGGATTGCAGGGTCAGACTCGACTGAAGTGACTGAGCACAGGTGATTGCCATGATCGTCCGTAGTCTTTCTTTGTCACTTACTATGCCTGAAGCTTGTCATTGATGACCCCTCTCACTTCTAGGCTGTGATTTTTAAAGAGACAAGGAGACAGCTTGACCTCATCCTGCTGGCATTCTGTACACAGTTGTCTTAGGACGGGTTCCCCAGAAGGAGACCCTGAGACATGGAGTGTGTGTAAGTGAGTCATTAAGACAGTGGTCCCAGGAGAACCTAACAAGGTAGCGAGGGAAACCAGATGTGGAAGAGGAAGAAGCCAAGCAATTTCTGTCCACTTCCAACCCCAGCCTGACTTTGCAGGCACACTGGAGTGTAACACACATCAGACTGTCCTGCTGGAGGCAAGACACCTGTCTTTCATACTTCCTCTCCAGTCTGGCATTGACCAAGGGCCATCCCAGCAGGATGTAAACTCTAGATAGCCAGCTTTCTGCATGAGTAAACAGTGCATCTAAAAAGGGTCACAGGTGGGACCCTTTAGAAGCCAAAGCATGGTGGGATTGGGGGAAAAGTGTGCTGAGACAGTAAAAGGAATCCGAGGGAATCTGCCAGAGCAACAACAGTGTCTAGCATGGCCCGTCTAGGGTTTATAGAAAAAGAAAAAGGGTTTTGTACTTTTTGTTGTTGTTTGGTTGCTAAGTCCTGTCCAACTCGTTTAACCCCATGGACTGTAGCCTGCTAGGCTCCTCTGTCACTGGGATTTTCCAGGCAAGAATACTGGAGTGGGTTGCCATTTCCTCCTCCAGGGGATCTTCCCGACCCAGGGATCTAACTTGGGTCTCCTGCATTGGCACGTGGTTTCTCTTTACCACTGAGGCACCAGGAAAGCCCCTTTGTACATTTTTGTTCAGTCTCCCTAGTTGTGTCCGACTCTTTATGACCCCATGGATTGCAGCCAGGCTTCCTTGTCTCTCACTATGTCCTGGAGTTTGCTCAAATTCATGTACATTAAGTCAGTGATGCTATCTAACCATCTCATCTTCTGCTGCCCTCTTCTCCTTTTGCCTTCAATCTTTCCCAGCATCAGGGTTTTTTTCCCCAATGAGCTGTCTGTTCACATCAGGTGGCCAAAGTATTGGAGCTTCAGCTTCAGCATCAGTCCTTCCAATGAATATTTAGGGTTGATTTTCCTTAGCATTGACTGGTTTGATCTCCTTACTCTCCAAGGGACTCCCAAGAGTCTTCTCCAACACCACCGTTTGAAAGCATCAATTCTTTGGCGCTCAGCCTTCTTTATGGTTCAACTCTCTTTGAGTCTCTTAACATGACTCCTGGAAAAACCAAAGCTTTGACTATATGGGCCTTTGTAGGCAAAGAGATGTCTTTGTTTTTTAATTTGTTGTCTAGGTTTGTACACTATAGGACATCATAAATCACTATGAGGATCTGAGGCAAGTATCAGACTAATACCTCAAAAAATGCAAATGCTTATACCAGCGAGGATCCATAGGTCTCCAAACCCATGAGGCCTGCGTTAAAAATAGCAGTTGTAGTGTATCTGGGAGGCTTTGGTGAGGTTGTCCTAACTAAGACTAACTTCCTAGGCCTCCCTTCCCACAATTCTGGTCTCCAAAGAAATGCCATATGCTGAGCTACATTAATCTCGTGTTACTTCATTAGTATTAGAAGAGGAAGGTGTTTTTCCAACCTTCCTGGTTCAAAGATGGAGCAGCACTGCCATATGACCTCAGGAAAGCCTCAGTCCTATTAGCTAGAATGACACAAGGATAATGAATAATAACCTCTGTTAACCGAGAAGCCTCCTTCGGGAGAGAAGGCGCGTAGACTTGAGACCCAGAGAATACGGATCACAGGTCTCCTTGGAAAGTGAGGGTAAACTCAGAAAATCAACACCCAGCCTGCAGGGTCTGCTGCAGGGTCTGCTGCAGGGTCTGGCACATCTGTGGCAGCTTTTCACCAGTCGCTTCTTTGCGGTTCACTTGTGAACTCTCTGGGCACCACATCTATTTAATTAACAACACAGGCAACTTCTGCCTTCCTCATTGTGGAGACATTCCCAGAGCCTTGTCTTGACAGGTCAGACTCAAAATGACAGATGGGGCTAGAGTCTCACTCCCCTTCCTCCACCCCATCAGAATTCCTCTGTTGCCCTCTCTCCAGACCTTGGAGGACACAGCCTTGTTATTAGGCTGCTGCTTTTAAGAGTTGTAGGCTCCACCTGATTGGAATCTCAATGGCAATTAAAGGAAAAGACTCTACCTCATCATTTATGTTTAAACTTCTAGGATTATTTGTATCTAAATTGATTGTTTTCCCTTTATTGTTTGAAAATTTTATGAGCTTATATTGCTTTACTATTGTAAAAAAAAAAACTACTGATATTAGAAATAAAAAAATATATAAAACAGAATGCAGAATATGGTTCCATTCATGGAGAAATATGTTTTTAAGTATCCTTATATATGGGGCTTCCCAGCTGGCTCAGTGGTAAAGAATCTGCCTGCAGTGCAGGAGACACAGGTTTGATTCTGGATCGGAAAGATCTCCTGGAGAAGGGAATGGCAACCCACTCCAGTATTCTTGCCTGGGAAATTCCATAATCAGAGGCTCCTACTGGGCTACAGTCCATAGGGTCACAAGATAGTCTTTTTTTTTTAATCTTTTATTTTTATTATTTTTACTTTACAATATTGTATTGGTTTTGCCATACATCAACATGAGACACGTGTATCCCAGTATTCATCACAGCACTGTTTATAATAGCCAGGACATGGAAGCAATCTAGATGTCCATCAACAGATGAATGGATAAGAAAGCTGTGGTACATATACACAATGGAGTATTACTCAGCCATTAAAAAGAATACATTTGAATCAGTTCGAATGAGGTGGATGAAACTGGAGCCTATTATACAGAGTGAAGTAAGCCAGAAAGGAAAGCACCAATACAGTATACTAATGCATATATATGGAATTTAGAAAGATGGTAACAATAACCCTATATGCGAGACAGCAAAAGAGACACTGATGTACAGAACAATCTTTGGGACTCTGTGGGAGAGGGAGAGGGTGGGATGATTTGGGAGAATGGCATTGAAACATGTATAATATCATATATGAAACGAGTCGCCAGTCCAGGTTCGATGCACAATACTGGATGCTTGGAGCTGGTGCACTGGGACGACCCAGAGGGATGGTACAGGGAGGGAGGAGGTAGGAGGGTTCAGGATGGGGAACACATGTATACCTGTGGTGGATTCATGTTGATATATGGCAAAACCAATACAATATTGTAAAGTTTAAAAAAAAAATCTTTCCATGTGTAACCACTACAGTAATTATAGAGTGCATAGAATAATTTTTTATTTTTCCACTTAATGTTATTCCATTTATACTTTTCTAAGAACATAGTCTGCATATTTTTATTAACAGGTACTTAATTGTCCATTGATTCAATATCTATTTTTAGGGCATAATTCCCTTTGGAAATTACACAGTACCTTTTTGGCAATGATAAGAGAAAAGAGTAGCTGATGGAAGAAAAAGTCTCAAATCTTAAGCAAGGCCCCTGAATTGTCACAACCGTAAAAAGAGGTGATAAATCATTTGGAAAATGCCCTTAGCTTGTTTCAAGCATGTCTTTCTTGATCTCCAGGAGATATTTGCTGGCCACCTACTACATAGCAGTGTTGTGCTTCATCTATATGTATTGAATTTTCTAGTCATTATTCTAGTCCTCTCCTAGAAATCTGATGGGTGGAGTTCATCCGAGTCCATGCAGCCGATCAAACAGCTCTAAGAACTAGCCTGAATTCAAAGACTACCATGTAAACCAAGTAAGTGAAAGAAAAGGCAAGAATATAGTTCCCTGAAGAGTGGGGACAAGACGAATAACAAGCACTAGCCTCTCATGGCTCTGGGCAGGTTCTTCCCAGAATCCGGCCTTTCTTTGGGCTTGTTGAAGAGTTCCATCCTCTCTCAGCTTTACAAAGTCCACCTTACCCTCCCTTTGCAATAGAAGTTCAGGAATGTATAAGAGATCTCTCCTATCTCCCCTGAAGTGCTTCTCCGTTTGGCAACCAATCCTCTCAGAATCTGAATATAGAGCCAGAGCATGCAATCTTACGTTGGTCTTATGGACCATTCCCTTCAGTTTATAGGTGAGGACACAGAATATAATTTACTCAAGGACACACAGCATCCGCCAGTGTTGTGTATGGTGGAAGCCTGGGGAACCTTCTAAAACATGTGGTTGTGTGGTGGTATCCATGCTTGCCTGTCAATATGTACCTCCATTTTTACATTTTTATCAGGCTATATCTGGCCAGTATTACAAAGATTCTCTGATCTCCCTAGCTGAAAGTTAATTCCTTAACAAACCATCTCTTCTGTTACTTCTTTTGTGATACTTACTACTTTTTGCTGGGTTGTGATTACTTTTGCATCTGTGTAGTCTCTACCTCTACCTCTACCTCTACCTCTACCTGTAGTCTGTACCTCTACCTCTAGGATCTAGAGGTAGAGACTGTGTCTTACATATGCATGCCCTAGAGAGCCTAATAAAATAACTTATTTATTTAACACTGATTGAAGGTAACTGCAAAGCTTTTCTTCTTGAAGGACTCACAATTTGTGTGTGTGTGTGTGTATGGAACAAATGATATAAAGACTTAGGAAACTGCTCTATTATGTTACATTTATTAAACCTTTGAATCTCAAACACCCATATTGGGATGACTGTTCCACAGTCATATTTAGATGTCATATTTAGACATATTTAGACATCATATTATCTTAGGCAAGCTACTTAACTCTATCCTCAATGACCTTATCTGAACATTAGCAGAAGTGACACCTACTTCACTGGGGTTATCAATGTTTTAGATGAAGTGATATATGTAAAACAATTGGCATGGTTGTTTCATATGCTACTGTGCTGCTCAGTCAGTCAAGTCCTACTCTTTGCGACCCCATGGTCTGTAGCCTGCCAGGATTCTCTGTCAGTGAGATTTTCCAGGCAAGAATACTGGAGTGGGTTGCAATTTCCTTCTCCAGGGGATCTTGCTGATGATTAAAACTGCGTCACCTGCATCTCCTGCATTGCACACGGATTCTTTACCACTGAGATATCAGAGAAGCTTTGTTTCATATGATATGCACCTATTGAAATTTACTATTATTAATTACTATTAGGGTGTGGTAGTGTTAATGACATGGCTTTCTAGCAAAGAGCACTGGACTTAAAGGTTTAAAATAGAGAAAAAATTAAAAGAAAGCAAGTGAGTCCTTCTAACTTAACTGCAGTCACTTGCTCTGGCCAATCCCTTTGATTCCAATTCTATTCTAGAAGCTAACACCTGACGATAGATATTAAAGCAGTGGTAGCAGATGACACCCAGAGAAGGCGATGGCACCCCACTCCAGTACTCTTGCCTGGAAAATCCCATGGACGGAGGAGCCTGGTAGGCTGCAGTCCATGGGGTCGCTGAATCAGACACGACTGAGTGACTTCACTTTCACTTTTCACTTTCATGCATTGGAGAAATAAATGGCAACCCACTCCAGTGTTTTTGCCTGGAGAATCCCAGGGACGGGGGAGCCTGGTGGGCTGACGTCTATGGGATTGCACAGAGTCAGACGCTACTGAAGTGACTTAGCAGCAGCAGCAGCAGCAGATGACACCACCCTTATGGCAGAAAGTGAATAAGAACTAAGGAGCCTCTTGATGAAAGTGAAAGAGGAGAGTGAAAAAGTTGGCTTAAAGCTCAACGTTCAGAAAACAAAGATCATGGCATCTGGTCCCATCACTTCATGGGAAATAGATGGGGAAACAATGGAAATAGTGTCAGACTTTATTTTGGGGGGCTCTGAAATCACTGCAGATGGTGATTGCAGCCATGACATTAAAAGACGCTTACTCCTTGGAAGGAAAGTTATGACCAACCTAGATAGCATATTCAAAAGCAGAGACATTACTTTGCCAACAAAGGTCCGTCTAGTCAAGGCTATGGTTTTTCCATTGGTCATGTATGGATGTGAGAGTTGGACTGTGAAGAAAGCTGAGTGCCAAAGAATTGATGCTTTTGAACTGTGGTGTTGGAGAAGACTCTTGAGAGTCCCTTGGACTGCAAGGAGATCCAACCAGTCCATCCTAAAGGAGATCAGTCCTGGGTGTTCATTGGAAGGACTGATGCTGAAGCTGAAACTCCAATACTTTGGCTACCTCATTCGAGGAGTTGACTCATTGGAAAAGACCCTGAGGCTGGGAGGGATTGGGGGCAGGAGGAGAAGGGGATGACAGAGGATGAGATGGCTGGATGGCATCACTGACTTGATGGACGTGAGTTTGAGTGAACTCCGGGAGTTGGTGATGGACAGGGAGGCCTGGCATGCTGTGATTCATAGGGTCGCAAAGAGTCGGACAAAACTGAGCGACTGAACTGAACTGAACTGAACTGAAGACCAAGAACTAGATTGGTCACTTGACAAGAGAAATAAGTATCTTTCTTTTTTACTCTTTATTCTGACACTTAAAAGGTGTTCAGCCTAGAGTGTGGTACGATGGACAGAAATGAAATGGCCCCTGGCAGTTGGTCCAAAATGCTGGAAAACTTCTTATAAGAAGTGAAATTGGACAGTAGGATCTTTTTCTTTGCTCTCCTTTTCTTCTCTCTCTATTTTATAGCATTAGAAGACAGACTGCCTGATTAATGATAAATGAGCTTGCCCCTCCTCACTCCAGTGTGAGAGAAGCATACAATTGATCCTAAAAATACAGGCAAATTACCGGAGAAAATGTATTCCCTGGAGGAATAGAGATAAGAATGCTGATGCTTACTGAAGTACTGTTGCTTGTTGAATTTGTAAGGTTGATGGAATACTGATGCTTACATTAAAAAGAACTTGCAATTGTATTGGAAACAAATGCTTACCCTTGCGTTACTGGAATGAAGACATATGCAGTAAAAATATTTTGCTTAGGAATATACAGATGCATAACAATTATTATCATTGTGAGAATTTAACTGCATGATTACAAAATTCCAAGTTTCAATAGACAATGAGAGTAGGAAGCATTGTCATTACTTAAATTGCAATAAGCAATAACATTGGATATTAAAACATGAGATTAAAAAAGACTTTAATTTAGTTAGCATAAAATGCTACATAAGCTTCCATCTCGTAACAAGTTAAAAAAATACTGCTATTTATAAACAAAACTTAGAATTATTCTGACCTCCTACAGCTCTTGCTCCCATCTTCTCCACTTTCTCTGAAGAGGTTCCCTGCTGCTGCTGCTAAGTCGCTTCAGTCGTGTCCAACTCTGTGCGACCCTATAGACGGCAGCCCAGCAGGCTCCCCCGTCCCTGGGATTCTCTAGGCAAGAACACTGGAGTGGGTAGCCATTTCCTTCTCCAGTGCATGAAAGTGAAAAGTGAAAGTGAAGTCGCTCAGTCCTGTCCGACTCTTAGCGACCATGGACTGCAGCCCACCGGGCTCCTCCGCCCAGGGGATTTTCCAGGCAAGAGTCCTAGAGTGGGTGCCATCGCCTTAGGCAGCTGCAGGTGCGTGTGCGCCCTGTTGCGTCTGACTCTTTTCGACCCTATGAACTTAGCCCTCCAGGCTCCTCTGTCCATAGGATTTCCCAGGCAAGAACACTGGAGTGGGTTACCATGCCCTCCTCAAGGGGATCTTCGTGACCCAGGGATCAAATCCACGTCATCTCCATCCTCGGCATTGCTGGCAGATTCTTTACCACTGAAGCCCTGTGGAAATCCCAAGTGTCTGCAGGCAGAGGTCAAAGTCACCTGCTTTATTACCAGGACTGTTTTATTCCAAACATCAATGTAATTCGTGGTGATTTTGTTTACCCAAACTTGAAGTAGAATGAAACTATGTCTTTTTCACAGTAACATCAGTAAGCTTTTATGGGAATGCTGACACAGTGTTCCATAAACATCTTTTCAATAAGGTAGTTCAGTTCAATTCAGTTGCTCAGTCTTGTCTGACTCTTTGAGACCCCATGGACTGCTGCACACCAGGCCTCCCTGTCCACCACCAACTCCCGGAGCTTACTCAGACTCATGTCCATTGAGTCGGTGATGCCATCCAACCATTTCATCCTCTGTCATCCCCTTCTTCTCCCACCTTCAATCGTTTCCAGCATCAGGGTGTGTTCTAGTGAGTCAGTTCTTTGCATCAGTTGGCCAAAGTATTGGAGTTTCAGCCTCAGCATCAGTCCTTCCAATAAATATTCAGGACTGATTTCCTTTAGGATGGACTGGTTTGATCTCCTTGTAGTCCAAGGAACTCTCAAGAGTCCTCTCCAACACCACACTTCAAAACCATACATTCTTCAGCGCTCAGCTTTCTTTATAGCCCAACTCTCACATCCATACATGATTATTGGAAAAACCAAAGCTTTGACTAGCTGGACCTTTGTTGGCAAAGTAATGTCTCTGCTTTTTAATGTGCTGTTTAGATTGGTCATAACTTTTCTTCCAAGGAGCAAGCATCTTTTAATGTCATGGCTGCAATCACCATCTGCAGTGATTTTGGAGCCCCCCAAAATAAAGTCTGTCACTGTTTCCATTGTTTCCCCATCACTTTGCTGTGAAGTCAATAAGGTAAATAATACATAAACTATAATAACTAAAAATTACTAATTATTGGTTCATATTTGTATCAGTATAATGGACAGCATAGTTTTCTTTCACCAAAGTATCAGTGCATGGATGCCTGGCTCTATGATAAACATACCTTGAACTTCTGGTCACATTTCACATCTACTTGATTTGTATTCTTAATTATTTTACAAAATGAAAATAGAAAATCCTAATTTACAATTATATGTCATCAGAAATGGGAGCAAGTTTTTGATGAGTCTGTCAGATAATTTATGGATGTTGGGGTCAGTGAAGAGCCCAGCAAGATGGAAACATATTTCACTGAAGCCTAGTTTCAACATTCTGTCATGTACTAACTTGGAATATCATCTCCCAGACTGGAAGGCTGGATGTTTTAACTCGGGAGATGGCAGGAAGTAAATGAATGATTCACTCTCCAGTTGTTTTAACTGTTTTTTTTTCTTACAGTTTTTGTAATTGACATGCAGCACTGTATAAGCTTCAAGTATACAGCATATTGATTTGATTTACATACATCATGAAGGATCTACCACAATAAGTTTAGTGAATATCCATTATCTCATATAAATATGACATTATAAAAATAAAAATAATTTTTCCCTTTATGATGAGCACTCTTAGATTTACTCTCTTAACAACTTTCATATATAATATACATGGTGTTAATTATTACTTATTTTAATTATTAATGTAATTAATGGTGTTAATTATTACTTATTTTAATTATTAATGTAATTATAGTCTTCTGCTGTGGCATTTGGATGTGTTTTTAAAACATTCTCACTATACGTTATTATTTTTTGCTGGGAGGAAAAAAAAATAAATTCTGGGAAAGACCGAAATCCCTGATCGCAAAGCTGGCTTCATCTTAATTCAGTCTTTTTCATAAATGTGATATATTTTCCTAAACGTTAAAAATTATATTTTATCTCTAGAATAATAGATTCAAGGTACTAGGCTATTGTATATAATGTTTTGAGCAAGTCATTTAAAATTACAGAGATAGTCTTCACTGATTTTAAAATCGCCATAAAAAAAATGTTTCATACCTCATTCAACCACTTATTGTAAGAACCTACTCCTCAAAAATCAGCAGATGTATTCATGGAGAGAGTTTCATTCTTGCTTCTATTTCTTTAAACAACAGATTGAAGACATGTATACTCAAGGCCTATAGTTGAATCACAGTCACAGGTTTCACTATTTCTTTCAACGTGAAATCAAGATCAGAAGGGGTATTGTTGACAGCCACTTGTTCTCTGTGAACAAACAAATGTGTGAACTGGCACCTCAGAGCAGTTTCTTTTATCCTTACAGTAAGGCCCTTCTTTGCTGCCACATAGCTGATGTCTCTTCAATTCTGACCCTAATGTGTCATTTCCAGTCTGCTGCCCGGCTCCCACATCAGGTGTTATCTCAACAAGAAACCTGTCTTCTGTACAGTGTTTTTATGGATAATCAGAATAAAAAGCTATTGGGGACTACTCCTTACTTAAAGTACATTTACCAAAAAGCTGATCTACACTCTACTCAAAACAAGTTTTCATCTCACTGTAAACCATGGGATCACCCAGCACGCCCCTGGGGTGCCGATTGCTCAATCACATCATATGCCATCGACTGTATGGAATGTCTAAAAGCTTCCATAAGTTTGCCTAGAACTCATTCTGCTTTCTCTCCAAATAAAATAATGTTAACGACTTTGTCTCTGGTTCTACATACTTCTTGGAAATAGAATGGCATATCTATTTTTTGCTATCAGTAGTGAAAATTACTTATTTTGATGCCAGAGTAGTTTAGATGCTTGAGTAATATTGTCTCATATCCAACTCTGATAATGAAATCGATCGATGGCCTTGTTAGTCCAAACCATTATTTTGTGTTCATTCTTGGAAAATGTTTGATTGGTATACTAGAAAGGTTGCTATTACATTTTAGAATGATGTGAAATCTCATTGCTTCATGCCACTAAAGGACAGTTTCATAGACAGCAAAACTGGAGACAAGGAACAAATGGATCACTTGTCTAACAGTATCTGATTTTCAGATATTCACTCTTTACTTCCCACCTGGATTTTCCTTTTTTTGGAAGCTTGTGTAAAATCATCACATCTTCAGAGTCACTACAGTTGCATTTACATTCTTTTTTAAATGACTGATTTAATGCTTCAGTGACCACTTTTGAGCTATTTTAAAGAATGTAATGCAACATTTAATTAACAGCATTAATTTTATTGAAACGAAATGACATGCAAATGAAGGAAAAATATTTTCTTTAAACAAACTGCTCACTGTTGATTGAGATGAACAACGAAATTTGCCATTAAGGTTAACAATGGAATTTGAAGTCTATAACGTGATTCCTTGTAAAACTAATAATTTCAAATATATGAAAAGTATATTTCTTCATCTCTTTTTCCTTTGAAACGGTCAGCTTGATAGATCTAAAGAACTAGAGACCACCAGTTGGAGAATTACATTTAGTGCTGCTTTATGTCCACTCTGCTTACCGTTCCTCCATGAGGAGGAAAAGTAGGAAAAAAAAAACAAACAAGTCAAAGAAGAGGATTTCTGTCTAAGTTCCAGATCAGGGCTGGGCTCAGGGAATAGTCAATCTGCCCCTTCCAGTTCAGGAGTAGTATTTGATTACAGACATTGTTTAGAATTGCTGGTGTATGGTAATAAACAGATTGAAGTTGTTCTTGTTATTGCTTTTAAATTCACTGCTGCTGCTGCTAAGTCACTTCAGTCATGTCCGACTCTGTGCGACCCCATAGACCGCAGCCCACCAGGCTCCGCCAACCCTGGGATTCTTCCGGCAAGAGTACTGGAGTGGGTTGCCATTTCCTTCTCCGAAATTCACTGCAGATGATTCATACTCTTATTGTCTGGATCTGGAGTAGCCCATGCTCACCTCTAGCCCTTGGCAAGCTACTTAGGCAGACCTAATAGAAGCACTGCAGGCTCATTAGGACAGGAAGCACTGAAATGGGAGTAATTCCAGACCTATCTCACTTTGGTAGCCTAGAAAATGAAGAAACAGAGAAAGTACCAAGAGGAAGAACATATACACACAGGAGAAAGATAAAGTCCTGATAAGCATAGGAACTGACAGATAACCTTGATCTGAATCATTTCTACACTATTTCTCCTTTTTGAGAGTGGAGTGGAACATCAAGAACTGAAGGATTGGGACTTCCCTGGTGGTACAGTGGCTAGGACTCCATGCTGTCAATGCAGAGGGCCCAGGTTCGATCCCTGGTCAGGGAACTAGATCCCACATGCTGCAATGAAGATGAAAGATCCAGGCTGCCACAACTAAGACCTGGTGCAGCTAAATAATATTAAACAAAACAAAACAAACAAATAAACCAAACCCTGAAGAGTCCAGAAGACAGGGAGCAAAGAAAAACTTGGAGATTTTTGGAAAGATAGCAGGAGGAAGTTCCGTGTACTCTGAGTTCAATATGATTCCCAAATAAAGCATAAGGACTGATACATTTTACACATGATTTCAGAGAGGAAATGCCAACTTCACTAAAGTTTATGGTGGTAAGTATGGGCTTAGTCAAGAGAGTGTGTCAAAATCCTGAGCTTAGATGACACAGGGAAGTCAGAACACTGGAGCTAACATGAAGCAGGGGCCAGACTTCGCGTCCAGGAAAGAAGCCATAGTATACATGGGTTCACATAGGCGCTCCCCCTGTCTTATCAAGCTATTCCTCCCACCTAACACAATGGACATGGCCAGGATGATTGGTGGACAACTCATAATCCACCAGAAATCCAACCCAGGAAATTCCTATTTTTAAAAATCTTTTCTATCTCATCATTTTCACATCAGGTTTTCCTAAAGTGAAGTTCACTCATACACTCACAGCATCCACCAGCAAGTGAAGCTATTAATAAAGTCACTTGTACTTTTTGTATTTTCTTCGGGAAAACTGATGACCTGGGAAATTGCTCAGTGATTAATGGCTAGGTGTTTTACCTCCTCTGTGGAAGTGCTCCAACCCTGTGGTGAGCAGACATTAAATCAGAGCTTCTGAACACCAAATATCATCTCCCCACCAGCACTCTAGTTAAGGAAATTCGACTAATTCAATAAATATTCACCGAGCATCTAATGAGCCAGACCCTAGGCCAGGAACTGGAGTTATTAAAATGTATTTCATAGTCTCTGCAACAGATGTACACAGTTAAATATATTAGGAGGCAGAAGTCTACCAGTGCAATAAGAAAGATATAAACAAAAGCTACTAGATGAAGTGCTGTATGGGAGGGACTGTATCATTTTCTTTTTTTTTTTTTTTAGAACATTAAATTAGTTTCACCTGCTTTCTTCAATGCCGCCAGAGTCTTGGAGAAAACAGTGAAACGACAGATCTATTTCTGCCTTTTGCAAAACACATCTGTGTATACAGACAATTCTGATTATCCCCTAATGAATTAACCCTCTGAGTTACTAAGCTGCCTTGTCCTAAAGTTAAGCAAGAGCAGTTTTTGCCTCTTGTTGCCCTCATGACAACTCTTTTCATTAATAGGAAAAGTTACTTTTTTTTTTTTTTTCTGTTTGCTCGAGACAGTTTATTGCTTATGTTATTTCTTCTGTTCCTTTTTTTTTTTTTAATTTTTCAGCACTTTATTTATTTTTTTTTATTTGATAAATTTAACGCCTTTTATTGCCATACCTCATTTTACTGTGCTTTGCTTTAGTGAACTTTATAGATACATGTTTTGTTTTTTTTTTTTCCTTGTTAATTTTCTGTTTAGTTGATCTATCCATAAGTGTGAGTGGGGTATTAAAGTCTCCCACTATTATTGTGTTATTGTTAATTTCTCCTTTCATACTTGTTAGAATTTGTCTTACATACTGTGGTGCTCCCATGTTGGGTGGATATATATTATATAATTGTTATATCTTCTTTTTGGATTGATCCTTTGATCATTATGTAGTGACCTTCTTTGTCTCTTTTCACAGCCTTTGTTTTAAAGTCTAATTTATCTGATACGAGTATTGTGACTCCTGCTTTCTTTTGGTCCCAATTTGCATGAAAAATCTTTTTCCAGCCCTTCACTTTCAGTCTGTATGTGTCCCCTGTTTTGAGGTGGGTCTCTTGTAGACAACATATGTAGGGGTCTTGTTTTTGTATCCATTCAGCCAGTCTTTATCTTTTGGTTGGGGCATTCAACCCATTTACGTTTAAGGTAATTACTAATAAGTATGATCCCGTTGCCATTTACTTTATTGTTTTGGGTTCGAGTTTATACACCATTTTTGTGTTTCCTGTCTAGAGAATATCCTTTAGTATTTGTTGGAGAGCTGGTTTGGTGGTGCAGAATTCTCTCAGCTTTTGCTTGTCTGAAAAACTTTTGATTTCTCCTTCATCCTTGAATGAGATCCTTGCTGGGTACAATAATCTGGGCTGTAGGTTATTTTCTTTCATCATTTTAAGTATGTCTTGCCATTCCCTCCTGGCTTGAAGAGTTTCTATTGAAAGATCAGCTGTTATCCTTATGGGAATTCCCTTGTGTGTTATTTGTTGTTTTTCCCTTGCTGCTTTTAATATTTGTTCTTCGTGTTTGATCTTTGTTAATTTGATTAATATGTGTCTTGGGGTGTTTCTCCTTGGGTTTATCCTGTTTGGGACTCTCTGGGTTTCTTGAACTTGGGTGATTATTTCCTTCCCCATTTTAGGGAAGTTTTCAACTATTATCTCCTCAAGTATTTTCTCATGGTCTTTCTTTTTGTCTTCTTCTTCTGGAACCCCTATGATTCGAATGTTGTAGCGTTTAATATTGTCCTGGAGGTCTCTGAGATTGTCCTCATTTCTTTTAATTCGTTTTTCTTTTATCCTCTCTGATTCATTTATTTCTACCATTCTATCTTCTAATTCACTAATCCTAACTTCTGCCTCTGTTATTCTACTATTTGTTGCCTCCAGAGTGTTTTTAATTTCATTTATTGCATTATTCATTATATATTGACTCTTTTTTATTTCTTCTAGGTCCTTGTTAAACCTTTCTTGCATCTTCTCAATCCTTGTCTCCAAGCTATTTATCTGTGATTCCATTTTAATTTCAAGATTTTGGATCAATTTCACTATCATTATTTGGAATTCTTTATCAGGTAGATTCCCTATCTCTTCCTCTTTTGTTTGGTTTGGTGGGCATTTATCCTGTTCCTTTATCTGCTGGGTATTCCTCTGTCTCTTCGTCTTGTTTAAATTGCTGAGTTTAGGAGTCCTTTCTGTATTCTGGCAGGGGACTGTATCATTTTCTAACTTGACCTCTCTGTGAATGCCTTTATAAGTAATGCTGGTGAGTTTAATGATTTCTATGAAGTTTACCTAAGTTACCAGTGCTTGGAAGTCACAGGTTCTTTATTTCTTCGTTCTAGGCTGTGCCGGGTCTTTGTTGCTGCGTGCAGGCTTTCTCTAGCTGCAGTGTGGGGGCTTCTCATTTCTGTGGCTTCTCTTGTGGCACATGGGCTCAAGTGTGCCCTAGCATGCAGGTTTAGTTGCTCTGCAGCATGTGGATTTCCCTGAAGCAGGGATCAAACCCATATCCCTGGCACTGGCAGGTGGATGCTTAAACTCTGGACCACCAGGGAAATCCTACAGGTTCTTTAAGAATTATGTTCCCTCCTTGTTCCTCTATCCCTTCCTTCCTCGATATAAACATAGTGCAGGCAAGGACTGAGTCTTGCTGTCACAGTGTCCTGTGCTTTGCCTTAATTATGTTAAATAACTATGGATGGGATAGTTGGCTTATTTTATGAGAAAAAGACCAAAATTACCAAAAAAGGGAGAAAAATAGGAATAAAAAAGAGTTGACCTAAGCCTTTTGGGCCAAAGACAAACACTCAAGTACATAGGCCCAAGGGAGGCATATAAGCAGATGGAAAAAGATAGATTCAACAGAAGTACAAGACAATTATAAGTTATCACTGTGAGATAATACTGTCTGCTTTTCTCCTGTCTGTGTTTGGCCAGGTGGTGCTACCAAAAGCACCTTAATAATTTATATTCAGAAATGACATTTTACAGTAGCTCTGAAATTGAAAGCATACATTCTACCATATTTATCAATGACACTCTGTACTTCTTTTAATTCCCATCTCCTTCCCCTGAGATATGAAATGTCTCATTCATTTAATGTGAGATTCCCTAATGTCACCAGATTATACAGATAGAAAAATCTGCAAAAGTTGAAAAGGAAATTTTGAGTCTGACAGTTATTGTTTGTTTTTTATCTATGATAGCAAATAGTGAATCTGACTGGCTTTACCTCTAGAGTAAACTCAAGTAACAGAACAAGCAAGTTCGTCAGTGTTGTGACAACCTGGTTTAAGAGGATGATTATCTCTTAGCAAATACTGCAGCCATCACCAAGCCCACACCTGCCTGGATTACCCACACCAATCCTGATGAAAAACAAGTCAAAACAGCTCCAAACAGAAAAGGCAGACTATAATTCATCTTTATGCCTAGTATTCTAATTCTTTTTGAGGCCAATGCTTAACACTTTCAAGTTGCATTTTTATGAAATGGAGCGGACACAAAAAAATCTTAGCAGGACTTAGCAGGACTTCCCTGGTGGTCCAGTGATTAAGAATCCACCTTCCAGTACTGAGGAAGGGGATTCTATCCCTGATCGGAGAACAAAGATCCCGCATGCAGCGGGGCAACTAAGCCCGTGTGCTGCAATTGTAGAGCCCATGGGTCACAACTAGAGAGAAGCCCCCCACAGTGAAGATCCTGAATTCTTCAACAAAGACCCGATGCTGCCAAAAATAAACACATAAATATTTTTTAAAAAGAAAAAAATTCTTGCTGACAAGACCAGAGCCTAACTCCAGGGCCTTTGGGATTCAGTATCCATTTGGTCTGGAATCCTGTCCCAAACCTGGGTAGACTCTCTAACACCCATCAGGTCTAGAGCAGCACCCTCGCTTCCTCCCTCCCCACCCACCTTTACCCTTGTTCCAAACTTGAGTTTGTTCAGTTTCATTGGTGGCAGTTCTGACCCCAAGTCTGCTGTTCCACTGGTGGCCATTTAGCACATCCCTTGCCCAGCTGCCTTGAATAATTTATGGATTTGTATTTCTGACCAGACAGTAAGTTCTTTGGAAGGCAGAGACCACATCTCACTCACCTATATATTTCCCAATTGCCTTTGGCACAGAAAATTTGAAATAAGCATTTGCTAAACAACTATTCAGTAAAATACGCAAATTATTTATCATGAACATTCCAACTACAGAACACAGGATTCATTGTCAACTATCTTGCTATTTAAAAATTAATCCTAATTCGAGTTAGTATAATTTGAAAAACACTCAGAATAAAAATTAATGTGATAATATATATACGTATATATATATGCTGTGCTATGCTAAGTCACTTCAGTTGCGTCCGACTCTGTGCGACCCCATAGATGGCAGCCCACCAGGCTTCCCCGTCCCTGGGATTCTCCAGGCAAGAACACTGGAGTGGGCTGCCATTTCCTTCCCCAATGCATGAAAGTGAAAAGTGAAAGTGAAGTCGCTCAGCTGTGTCTGACTCTTAGCAACCCCATGGACTGTAGCCTACCAGGCTCCTCCGTCCATGGGATTTTCCAGGCAAGAGTACTGGAGTGGGGTGCCATTGCCTTCTCCGAGGTATATATATATGTATATATAAAATTGTTGAATGGGGCTTTTCCTGGTTCAGTGTTCATGTGCTCAAGTTGATGTTAAAAGAAAAGATATTTGAAAAGAATTTGGTATTTGCAATATGTATTAAGATGGTAACAGTAAACTGCTGCGAGCAAATTTTATTAGATAGGAGTAAATCCTTAATTAGCTTAAAACTGCAACATGTTAAACAAATTATGATATTTATATTGCCAGATAACATCATACTGAAGAAAAATTACCCATATTAGCCAGATAAAAGCACAACGTATATTACTCAACTGCAGGGATTTGAGATATGAGACTGAAAATACCCTTTAGCATTAAACTAGTACAGGAATCAGAAAATCAAATGCCTATCCAAGCCAGGCAGGAAGCCTAAAAACTTCTAAGTAGGTCAGCAGAATATGATGGGGAGGAGTGAGCCTCCTCTAAGTGGAACAGCTGATGGCAGGTCTAGGTTATGGTTGCTGCTGCTAAGTCGCTTCAGTCGTGTCCGACTCTGTGCGACCCCATGGACTGCAGCCTACCAGGCTTCTCCATCCATGGGATTCTCCAGGCAAGAACACTGGATTGGGTTGCCATTTCCTTCTCCAATGCACGAAAGTGGAAAGTGAAAGTGAAGTCGTTCAGTCGTGTCCGATTCTTAGCGACCTCGTGGACTGCAGCCTACCAGGCTTCTCCATCCATGGGATTTTCCAGACAAGAGTACTGGAGTGGGGTGCCATTGCCTTCTCCAGGTTATGGTTGCTACAGGGAGATAAAGGCCTGTATTGTCATCAATCCTGAATATTTGTTGGAGAGACTGATGCTGAGGCTGAAACTCTAATACTTTGGCCACCTGATATGAAGAGTCAACTCACTGGAAAAGACCCTGGTGATAGGAAAGACTGAAGGCAGGAAGATAAGGGGGCGACAGAGGATGAGGTAGTTGAATGGCATCACCACCTGAATGGACATGAGTTTGAGCAAGTTCTGGGAGATGGTGACAGACAGGGAAGCCTGGAGTGCTGCACTCCACGGGGTCGAAAGAGTCAGACACGACTGAGTAACTGAACAACAGCAACGAAAGGACATGGAAGAAAAGAGGATCAAGTTTAGCATTTGTGTGGAAAATATTTTTAGTTTTAAATGGCTTCAGATTTCATTTTGGCAGGGAGGGGTGAAAAACAAGTATAGATCAAAGAAAACCTATCAGTAAGTTAGATTTAATTCGATAAGTCTCAATTCCTAGAGAAACGAGAGATTTTGATCCTGTTGCCTAGTATATAATTTAGTTAACAAGAATTTTTCTGTGTTTTCTGCCAGATGTTAACTGCCTTATTCAAATTATTAAGTTTTTGTGTAAACAATATATTTTAAGCTTTTATGAAGGAGAAGGAGGAGGAGGCCCAGGAGGAGGAGAAAATATTCCAGAGTGAACAAGTGATGGGCTTAATCAACCATGTAAAAACCCTGCCAAATCTCAAGCACCTCCATGGGGTCATTCATAGATTTTTATCTCAGCATTTCATGTCTTTTCTGGGCTAAATCCATTCATTGTGAATGTTAAGCAGCATTTTGAAGAGAAGAAAAAAAAATACAAACATGAAATAGTATCCTTTACATTATTTAGACCTCACGTTTTCTTGGGCTCTTTGTCAAAGATGTCATAGCTATAAATACACACCAGGAGAAGGCCTGTGGGTTTGACATAAGAATCATTAATTTGTTGGGACTCAGACACATTCACTTCTATGCTTATATTGACAACACTATATCTGAAAGCAGATGTTAATGACTGATTAATGTCTTTAAATGCAATTACATTCTAAAGCCACATAACATCTTACCACTTTTATAACCATTAATTTTTAGATATATATGTAAAATAATAGCAAGTATTTATACCTCTGAACCCCTTCACCTCTACTGTTTGGCACAGGAAATAGACCCATATACAATCTATTAAAATATTGAATCACTATGTTGTACACCTGACACTAACATAATGTTTTAAGTCAACTATACTTTAGTAGGACTTCCCAGGTAGCACAGTGGTAAGGAATCCACCACCTCTAATGCAGGAGATGCAGAAGACTCAGGTTTGATCCTTGGGTCAGGAAAATCCCCTAGAGAAGGAAACAGCAGCCCACTCCAGTATTCTTGCCTGGTAAATCCCATGGACAGAGGAGCCCAGTGGGCTATGGGGTCGCAAAGAGTTGGACATGAGTGAGAGACTGAGCACACACACATAACACATACTTCAGTGAAAAAGTAAAATAAAATGAAAAAACATACAGAAAGAAAAACATAGCAAGTTTTTTTTTTTTTTTTTTTTTTTTTTATATCTTGGGAAGCTAGAGTCCAGTAAAGAAACCCTGAGACTAGATCTGATAACATGAGTTAGTCTAAGTGTTATGAATGACTTGACTATATTTTGGAAAATAGCTAGATGTCAAAACTGTCTTCAGTATTTTTTCAAATTATTCAAATCATGCTTCCTGACATATCTCCAACAATGCAGCAGCCTCTCATAGCATATCTATGCTTTCCATACCTTTCCATTAAATCGATGTAATGCAGTCATTAAGTAATTCAGCATTCTTTTAGCAAACAGTCTCCAGGTATCTACTCATGAAAAGCTCTGCACTCGGCACTGAGGAGAATGAGGCAGATATGACACTTGTCTTCAAGCATCCTAGAATGACAGGAGATTCCTGGAATGGAATGCAAGGCCCCTGATGGCCTGCACATTTCTTCATTCAAGAGGCCTACCATGGACTCTGATGCAGGAGACAGCATGGTCTTTCCTTGTAAGACATAGAATGTCCCATAAAACTAAACACACAAAAAATTCTAATATATATACAATTAAATAACAAAGTTGTTTTCAGTTCTATAAAGGACTACAGGAAATGCTTCATCTCTTGTCATTACCTCCTAACATTTTATGTTCTGTCAAATTAGAACTGCTTATAGGTCTTTGGGGAGAAGGCAATGGCACCCCACTCCAGTGTTCTTGCCTGAGAATCCCAGGGACAGGGGAGCCTGGTGGGCTGCCGTCTATGGGGTCGCACAGAGTTGGACACGACTGAAGCGACTTAGCAGCAGCAGCATAGGTCTTTAAGCACAACCCATTGTTCCATGCTTTAATTTCTTTCCAGATGTTCATCTCTCTATTTGGAGTCTCCCAACCTGCCACAACTTACGTGACAGGGCAGTTTCTTGTCAGTTTACCTCTTATTCATCTCTTCAGAGCCATCTGTATCGGCATCTCTTGTGCATGACTTCAAAATCTCTTGGCATCGCCAGTCTCTCATGTCAGTTGCTGCAGTGGTTCTGTGCAGGCTTTTACCAGCTTCCTGTAGAGCCGAGCTGACAGTGCCTTGCCCCAGGCCCTTGCCTGTGGCTCAGGTCCTCACTTCCCATGCTTATTGCCCACATAGGCAGAATCCAAAGGTGCAGGAATTAATGACCTGAGGAGCAAATCCTGGACGATCCTGAGACAGTTTATACAGCTCCTAGGGGATGAGGAAAAAATAAAGAAAATGAATGAGAGGAAAGAAGGGAGTTAGGAGGAAAAAAGGGAGGGAGAGGGAAAAAAAGGGTGGGTAGGAAGGAAGAAAAGATATGTACACAAATAACTGTAAGTTGAGATGCCATAAAAAAGTTTCCAACACAGGATGTATACTGAGCATTTAGAAAAAATATTAAAGAGTGAATTCAATGTGATAACAGATGTTAATCAAACATTACAGTAAAATAAAAGTGGTAAATAGTAATTAGTAAATGTTATTAACTGATTAGAAATTCTAGGTCTGAGAGAAAGCTATCATCCCATGGTGTGAATACTTTCAATCTGGCCTAGAGATCAGCGAGCGGGGATAGACAAGAAAGCATCCGTTCTCAGGATTTGCATGAAGTGGAGAAATCCTGTATTCTGCCTCCTAGGGTGCTATTTCAAAGATGGTGCAGTGGTGGAAGGTATGAGCCAGTGACAGGTGTGTGGGGACTGGCCAAGGTGACTTAAGACTTTATCTCAAGTGGTATCATAATGCTATAAAGTGGGGTTAAATTTTCACAATACAAGTGCTCTTAGTATACTGGTAAAAAGTGTGATTCTTTTTGCATTTTTTTCAGATCTTGATTTTTGTTTACATTAAAAAACAAACTTGACTGTTTTGGTTCTGAGCATTTACAAGTGAAAAAGCTATGAATTTTTTAAGTGATAAATGTCCAGTACATGGAGAAGCCTCTGGCAGTGAGTCTCAAAATTATTGACAATATAAATGCCAAGGAGCTTGTTAAAATGCAGATTTCTGAGCCCTAGATTAGACCTTCTGAGTCCAAATTTCTGAGGGTATGAGCCATGAATCTGTATTGTTAATATATGCTGCATGTTATTATGATGCAATCTAAATCCTTGGAATTTTGAAAAACACTGGCTTAAAATAAGCAAGCAAAATTATTGTTAACCTAAAGTACATTTGTGTATGAGTTTGCATGAATTAGTCTGCTACTGGTAAATACGTATAAAGGCCAACAGCTAATAACTTTTACTATTCATCATGGTAATGGTAGTGTGTTAGTAGCTCAGTCGTGTCTGACTCTTTGAGACCCCATGGACTGTAGCCCACCAGGCTCCTCTGTCCATGGAATTCTCTAGGCAAGAATACTGGAGTGGGTAGCCATTCTCTTCTTCAAGGGATCTTCTTGACCCAGGGATCAAACCCATGTCTCCTGCATTGTAGGCAGATTCTTTACCATCTGAGCTGCTAGGGAAGTCCAAACAATAAAGAGCTTATGAGCAATGCAGCTCAAATTGGTCAAAGAATGAACCATCTGTAATTCCAGAGAGAAAAAAAAGTATCTTCTTTGACTCTAACATTAAAGAACCACTATTTGTTTTAAAATATTAGTCTAATCAGAATGTAAATCTGAAAAAAAATTATCTTTAACTTAAAAATAAAAATAGATACTTGTGTTGTAAAAGAAAAAAAGCTGAAACAATAAAACCTCCCCAAAGCATCATTAAAAAAATGAAAAGCATAGAGTAATTTTTTGGTTTATTTTTACTCTGTACTTTGTGGTTTAACTGTGAAAGCTTTTCTGTTACTTTCTTTAAATATACGAGAATTCTCCATCTGGCAACTCCCCAAATCACTCTATCAAGGGTCTCTGTTATCTTTACCTGTAGGAAGTCCATAATAACAAACCTATCCATCCCATGAAGTTCTGGAACACTCCAGGGAGTGTTTAGGTATTCCTACTCCAACCAGGTTGCTGTCCATCACCCCAGTTTTTACTTTGAAATGTTGCTTCCTGCAGTCCTGAGAAATCTTTGCTCAACTGTCCAGGTGATTACTATCCCAGCATCACTTCAACCAGACCATGGACCCATACTTCATGAGGTGAGAGCTGAAACCCCACTAGAACAACTAGAGGACTTTATGAAAGGCTTGCCAATCATTGAAGGAAATTATAGCACAGATAACTTAAATGTGGATATGCTGCTCTGAGATAGGGACCCTCATCACTGACCCTCCGCTATGCAACTTTTTGTCTTGCTGTCTGTGGTCTCGTTGTTTTAAAGTTCAGCCAGGCTATGTAATCTCTGAATTGCAGCTGTGATGCAGTGCAGACTGCTCTCTCCCCGCAGAGTCCCTCTAATCATGCTCTCTTCTCCGGAATCCTAGCTCCATTTCCTTGAATTCCAGAAAGCAAATGGTGATCCCCTTCCCCAAGTTGAAGTCCCACCTCCTATAATCATTAATATCTCGTCCAGTAAAACTGTCAATGGGAATGTCATTTCTCTTGAGAGGGAATTTCAACTTTATACACAGTGATATGATCTTAGCCCTTTGGACCCAAAATAGAACAGACCATAGGATTTCTTAAAATTTTCATCAATCTATTCTCACATGTGCTTATTTAGCATCAGTGTAATCCTCAACATTTAGGTTATTTAATCTTGAATGACCCCATCTCTAAGACTTCAGTCATTTCAATAAAGTTCAGCAATAATACTCTTGAGAGTCCCTTGGACTGCAAGGAGATCCAACCAGTCCATCCTAAAGGAAATCAGTCCTGAGTATTCATTGGAAAGACTGATGCTGAAGCTGAAACTCCAGTACTTTGGCCACCTGATGTGAAGAACTGACTCATTTGAAAAGACCCTGATGTTAAGAAATATTGAAGGCTGGAGGAGAAGGGGACAACAGAAGGTGAGAGGATTGGATGGCATTACCGACTCAATGGACACGAGTTTGAGTAGGCTCTGGGAGTTGGTGATGGACAGGGAGGCCTGGTGTGCTGCAGTCTATGGGGTAGCAAAGAGTTGGACATGACTGAGTGATTGAACTGAACATTTTCATGTCAAGACTATTTTCCAGTATATGGTTATGACCAGGCCAATATACAAGTCTTATAGAGATTTATCCTGATCTCTTGTGAGCAACAGTTTGAATAACAACATTCAGATCTATCAGGATCCATAAATAATATATAAGCATTAAGCAAACTAGCATAATCTGGAATGACAAAGATCTGCAAAAAAATTAATCCTGTTTATATACTAAGCAGAACCTTAATTTCTCAATCTGAAGCATCTGTACTTAGGTTACTATATTGCATACAAAAAGTGTTCCCAATAATGATGCATGGATATTTGTCCTGTCTAGTGGCAGATTCTCCAGGTACCCTCTCCCCACAACTAAGGAGACCAGATCTTCCTGGAAGTTCAAGCCTCAATTCCTTGGAAAATGAAAATAGTCTGCATCTTATGAATAACATTTTTTCCAGTCTCTCTCTGTTGAGTGTTAAAAAAAGATCTGTAAAGTCTTAATAAGATGAGCTATTTTGTTTGTTTATTTACTTCATTGATTGGTTGACTTGATGGTTTGATTTAGTTTTTGCCCAGGAAGTACATTCAAGAGTGGGATAATTATCCATGCAAATTTCTACGTTAAACTACTACTACTAATTCTTCTCTCCAGATTAATCTTTCTTTGTCTCCGTTTTCTCACTTGTGAATAGAGAACAAGATAATACTTGCCAAGTAAGGATTAATCTATGTAAATCACTAGTCAAGTCCTAAGTAGTTTTGCTCTTGCTACTTATTGTCAACCAGAAATTATCTTAATGCTGTATAGGTGACAGTAATTTATTAAAGTCTAATGAGAATTAGCATAGTAACACATGAAACTGGCATTAGCAATAATAAAACAGCAGGAATCATTATTTATAGACTGCATATTTGGATTGTGCATATGCTGGAACTCTCTGATAATATGCTGAGAATAGTTTGACACCTAATTAATGTGCCAATTAATTGGCTAATAAAGAGGTTTCTTGAAAGTTTGGTAAATTTCCATTCCTGGTGGGATAATGGGTAGAAATTTGAAATATACTTCTTTTAAGCTTCAGTTCATATCTCTCTTTACTCTAGCCATCTATCTATCATCTATCTATTTTTAGCATAGTACCCTGGTGGTGCAGAAACAGAGCAATACTAAAGTAAAATAAGGCCCTGGACTCCAAAAATCTGTGCTCATCTAAGCACAGTTACCTTATTTCCAATTTTTCTCTTGTTTTATGATAGCTACATGAGGTGAGTGTATTGAAGACTTCCTTCCCTATTTTAGTCTAAAGTTATTTTTTAGCCTCTCTTTTTAATCTATATGGCATTCAATAAAATATAATTAAAGAGTAAATGTACAGTTTTGAAACCAAACATGGAGCAGCTGCTCAGAGGCTAAAGTGCTATCAGAGCATCTGGAATTCTTACTAAGTTGGGGAGCACTGAAGACTTATCTCCTCAAGTTTGTGTCTCCTTAAAAATTTGTATGCCACAGCCCTTACTCCAAATGTGATGGTAATTGAAAACGGAGACTTTGAGAGGTAATTCAGGTTAGATTAAGTCAGAAGAGCTGGGCCCTCATGATGGAATTAGTGGTCTCATAAGAAGAGGAAGAGAAAGGAAGAAATCCTTCTGTGTGATGCATTGAGGAAAGGCCATGTGAGGTTGCAGAAGGAAGGTAGGTATCTTGTAAGTCAAGAAGAAAGCCCTCACTTCAACCCAACCATGCTGGTATCCTAATCTCAGATGCCCATCCTCCACACAGTGAGAAAATAAAATTCTGTTGTTTAAGCCACCTGGTCTATGGTATTTTTTATGGCAGCCTGAGCTGACTAAGACAGAAAGAGAAAAATGGGAGTTAAGGGTCTGCCAAATAGAAGTAAAACTGGAATATACATAAGAATTTTGGTTAAGATGACAGAAGGGTATGTCTTAGGTATAAATACAAACCAAGAATAGATAGCAATCAAGAAGCCTGAAACAACCTGAAAATATCTCAAACCCCAATTGAATCATCATGATTTATTGGTTTTTACTGTATCTGCTCACCACAGAATAAAATTAAGCCTTCTCTGGAGAAAGATAGCATCATTAAAAATGTAAAGATTTTGTATTTTTAAAAAATATATAATATCCAGAACTCACTTAAAAAATTATAAAGCAGGCATACAAGAATGTGAGACCATAAAACACAAAACTCAAAATCAAGTTTCAGGGTCAGAGCAGGAAGAGAAGCAGCAGACCTATAGGTTATTCATAACCTATAGGAAGATGACATAACTTATTGGAGATGACACGAAGACCTCATTATTATGTAGAAGTAAATAGATGGGGAAACAGATAAAGTGACTGAAGAGATGAATAATTTCATTGTTTGAAACATGGGATAAGGAGGAAGAATGGAAAATAGTGAAAAGAATGTAAGCAAAATTTGGGACACAATCAAAAGATAGAATGCACACATAATTGCTGTGCCAGGAAGAAAGGAGAGAGAATGAAGCAAGATAATATTGGAAGACATCCTAGATAACATCAAGAATTTTTCTAAGTTGATGAAAGACATTAACCCACAGACTGAAGACAGTCTACAGATTCCAAACAGGATGAAAAAAATAGGCAAGAAACCCCACATCTATACGGTATAACCACTAGAAAAAAAAATTTTTAATATTTTAAAGAATGACAGAAAAGGAATAACAAAATGGAAGATGTAATAGAAATGAAGGAATAACAAAAATGTTGGCAACTGACCTCTTAAGAGAAATAGTGACATCTGGAAGACAGTGGTATGACAGCTTAAAAGCACCCAAAGGCAAGAATGGGCACCTGTACTGGGTTTGTGTTCAGCAACATTTTTCTTCAAAAGTGAAGTATAAATATATTTAAGAGAAAAATAGACAATTTGCCACCAGCAGTCTCCACTAAAACAAATAATATGAGAGTACAGAAATACAGAACAAAAACAAAAAAAGAATAATGAAAAGAGAAGTTGTGTGGACAAATAAATATTAACTTTACAAAAGACAGTAATGTTCTGTAGGGTTAAAAATACATATGCAAGATTAGAATTTATATAAAAAGTAATGCAAAAGGCAAGAGCAGAAGGAATGAGTTAACATGCTATAAGGTTCTAAAAATACTGGAGAAGTAGTTCAAAGTGATAAATTATATTTGATTATGATAACTTAATGGTATATGCAATAATCTCTACTAAAAGAATAAAGTAAGAAATATATAGTGAACCACTTATTGGGGGAATGATGGAATAATAAAACATTTTGATTAATTAAAAAATAGCAAGAAAAATAAAAAGGAACATAAGATAAGTGAGTCAAATAGAAAACAGAGAGTAACTATGGAATTAAATTTAACTACATTTAGTATTTAATTTCATTAAACATACTAATTAAAACATTAGTTACATTAAATGTAAATGGACTGAATACTCCAATTAAAGGATAATATTGTTAGAGTGATTAAAAAAACCTGAACAGTATACTACTGACAAGATGTATATTATAATACAAGTACATAGACTGACTCAAAGTAAAACAATGAAAAAATATATACCATTTAAACAGTAACTAAAAAATCCAGTGTTAAAACGCTAATATCAGATGAAAGTTTTATGGACAAAAGCATTGCTAGAGACAATGACAGACAGTTTATAATGATAAAGAGATACATTCACCAATATGTTACAATAATTCAAAATTTTAAGTACCTAATACGTGTAACTTCAAAATATGCAAAACAATAATGAACAGAATTCAAATGAGATAAATTTATAATCACAAAGAGAAACTTCAACACCTTTCTCTTAACACATGATCGAAGAAGCAAACAAAGATGAACTCAGTAAAGGTATAGAAGATTTGAAAATAATTAAAAACCTGACATAAAGGACACACAGAAAACACACAGAGAGCATTGTACTTAACAAGGACAGCTTAGTCATTCTAAAATACAATAAATTTTAGTAAATACTTAGCATTTACTAAAATTGATTATATTCTAGGTTATAAGGTAAACTTTAAGAAATTTCAAAGGTTTGAAATCATTCAAAATAGTTTCTCTGGTTACAACTGAATTACTACCTAAGTCAACCACAAAAAAGACAACACAAAATCTCTAACAACTTGGAAATTACACAGTACATTTTAAAATACTTTAAGGAATAAAGAAGAAATAAAAATGAAGTAATAAGGTATTTTTAAGTGAAAGATAACAAATAAATGTTACATGAAATCCTGTAAAATACATCTAAAGCAGTGCTAATAGGAATAGGGCTGCTGATAGTGTTAAATGGATATATGTGATAGAAAGTTAGGCTCAAAATTAATGTTCTAAGTTTCTATTTTACGATCCTTGAAAACAAAACAACACATTTAATACAAGGGAAATGGAAGAAAAAAGTAATAAAGATAAGAGCAGAAATCAATAAAGTAGAAACCATATACAGAGTAAAGAAAATCATTTGATCCAAACCTTGATTCTTTGCCGAAATTAATACCATTAATAACCCACTAAGAAAACTGATCGATAAAAATAAGAGAACTTGCAAAATTATCAATAGAAGTACAAAAGAGGATATCATTTTAGATACTCAGATATTTTAAAAGATGGCAAAAGACTATTATAAACAATTTTATGCCAAAATTGGACAGTTTAGATGAAATAGATTTCTTGATAAATGCAACTTGTCAAATCTGACCGAGGAAAAAGTAATATACTTAAAAACTCCTATATCTACTAAATAAATTAAATCAAATTTTAAAATCCTACCCTAAAAGAAACCTCACAGGTTCAGATGGCTTCATTGCTTAATTTTTCCAAGTGTTTAAAAAAAGAGAAATAACCTCACAAAACTCCTTTAGAGATTTAAAAACTGGTGCATTGTTCTCAATTCTTTATGGGCCAGCATAATGTTGTTTCAAGAATCTGACAAATATATTACCAAGAAGAAAAAAAAATGCAGATCATAGACAAAAATTCTGAGAACAAAAATATAGAATATAGACAGAAATCCTAAAGAAAATTAGCAAATGTTTTTCCTTCTGGCTTACTTCACTCTGTATAATAGGCTCCAGTTTCATCCACCTCATTAGAACTGATTCAAATGTATTCTTTTTAATGGCTGAGTAATACTCCATTGTGTATATGTACCACAGCTTTCTTATCCATTCATCTGCTGATGGACATCTAGGTTGCTTCCATGTCCTGGCTATTATAAACAGTGCTGCGATGAACATTGGGGTACACGTGTCTCTTTCCCTTCTGGTTTCCTCAGTGTGTATGCCCAGCAGTAGGATTGCTGGATCATAAGGCAGCTCTATTTCCAGTTTTTTAAGGAATCTCCACACTGTTCTCCATAGTGGCTGTACTAGTTTGCATTCCCACCAACAGTGTAAGAGGGTTCCCTTTTCTCCACACCCTCTCCAGCATTTATTATTTGTAGACTTTTGGATCGCAGCCATTCTGACTGGTGTGAAATGGTACCTCATAGTGGTTTTGATTTGCATTTCTCTGATAATGAGTGATGTTGAGCATCTTATCATGTGTTTGTTAGCCATCTGTATGTCTTCTTTGGAGAAATGTCTATTTAGTTCTTTGGCCCATTTTTTGACATAAATACAGTATACTAATGCATATATATGGAATTTAGAAAGATGGTAACAATAACCCGGTGTACGAGACAGCAAAAGAGATACTGATGTACAGAACAGTCTTTGGGACTCTGTGGGAGAGGGAGAGGGTGGGAAGATTTGGGAGAATGACATTGAAACATGTAAAATATCATGTAGGAAACCAGTTGCCAGTCCAGGTTCGATGCACGATACTGGATGCTTGGGGCTAGTGCACTGGGACGACCCAGAGGGATGGTATGGGGAGGGAGGAGGGAGGAGGGTTCAGGATGGGGAACACATGTATACCTGTGGCGGATTCATTTTGATATTTCGCAAAACTAATACAATTATGTAAAGTTTAAAAATAAAATAAAATCTAAAAAAAAAGAAAAAAAAATAAACAGATTATTATCAAGAAAAAAAAAAAGAAAATTAGCAAATGAAAATTAATCACTATGTAAAAAGGTATACATCATTATAGAGTTTATTCTAGGTATTGAGGGTGATAGGACATTAAAAATCAATTAATATAATTTACCATAGCAATAGAAAAAAATAAAATTATATGATCTTATGAGATAAATTTGCTTGATAAAGTTTATCTTCCAGTCATGATGTTTAAAAAAAAAAAATACCTTAGCCAACTAGGAATAGAAAGGAACTTGAGTAACTGGAAAAGAATACATTATAAAATACTTATACAAACATCAAATTTAATAACGAAATATTAAAAACTTTTCCCTTGAGTTATTATGGACCAAGACAGGGATGCTGCCCTTGCCACTTCCAGTTAACATTGTATTGAAAGTTTCACCTAAAGAAATGCAAGAAAAAAGCAAAAATGTGTATTTACCTAATAAAACAACTTCAAAATATAAAAAGGAAAATTGATACAGTTGGTGCTTTTAACATATATTTTTAGTACCTAACAGAAAAAAAGCAGATTTTTTTAAAGTAATGATAGTTAGAATAGAAAAGATTTGAACAACATAGTTATTTAATTTGACAAAATTGCTGTTTGTAGAAACTACACCCATAAACTGAAGAATACATAGTATTTTCCCAGCAGAACATGAAATTTTTACTCAAAAGGGACCATGTGTTGACCCAAAAAGCAAGTCTTATGTTGACCCATAAGCAAGTCTTGACAAATTTCAAAGAATTAAAATTAAATAGAGTATGTTTTTAGACAATTAAAGCTGTATTTGTTGTTGTTCAGTTGCTCAGTTGTGTCTGACTCTTTGAGACCCCATGGACTGCAGCAAACCAGGCTTCCCTGTCCTTCACCATCTCCTGGAGCTTGCTCAAACTCATGTCCATCGAGTCGGTGATGCCATCCAACCATCTCATCCTCTGTCATCCCCTTCTCCTCCTGCCTTCGATCTTTACCAGAAAGAGGATCTTTTCTAATGAGTCAGCTCATCACATCAGGTGGCAAAGGTATTGGAGCTTTCGTTTCAGCATCAGTCCTTCCAATGAATATTCAGGACTGATTTCCGTTAGGATTGAGTGGTTTGATCTCCTTGTAGTCCAAGGGACTCTAAAGGGTCTTCTTCAACACCACAGCTCAAAAGCATCAAGTTTTCGGCATTCATCATTTATGGTCCAACTCTCACATCCATATGTGAGAAAAACTACCGGAAAAACTATAGCTTTGACTATGCAGACCTTTGTCAGCAAAGTGATGTCTCTGCTTTTTAATATGCTGTCTAGGTTTGTCATAGTTTTTCTTCCAAAGAGCAAGCATCTTTTAATTTCATGGCTGCAGTCACCATCTACAGTGATTTTGGAGTCCAAGAAAATAAAATCTGTCACTGTACCCATCTATTTTCCATGAAGTGATGGGACTGGATTCCTTGATCTTTGTTTTTTGAATGTTGAGTTTTAAGCCAGCTTTTTCACTCTCCTCTTTCACTTTCCTCAAGAGACTCTTTAGTTCCTTTTTGCTTTCTGCCATAAGTGTGATGTCATCTGCATATCTGAGAGTATTGATATTTCTCCCAGCAATCTTGTTTCCAGATTGTGCTTCATCCAGCCCAGCTTTTTGCATGACCTACTCTTCATATAAGTTAAATAAGCAGGGTGACAATATACAGCCTTGACATACTCCTTTCCCAATTTGGAACCAGTCTGTTATTCCATGTCTGGTTCTAACTATTGCTTCTTGACCTACATACAGGTTTCTCAGGAGGCAGGTCAGGTGGTCTGGTATTCCCATCTCTTTCTGAATTTTCCACTGTTTGTTGTAATCCACACAAAGACTTTAGTGTAGTCAACAAAACAGAAGTAGATGTTTTTCTGGAATTCTCTTGCTCTTTCTATGATCCAGCAGATGGCAATTTGAACTCTGGTTCTTCTGCTTTTTCTAAATCCAGCTTGAACAGCTGGAAGTTCTTGGTTCATGTACTGTTGAATACTAGTTTGGAGAATTTTGAGCATTACTCTGCTAGTATGTGAAATGAGTGCAATTGTGTGGTAGTCTGAACATTCTTTGGCATTGCCCTTCTTTGGGATGTCATGTAGTCATGTATGGATGTGAGAGCTGGACTATAAAGAAAGCTGAGCACTGAAGAATTGATGCTTTTGAACTGTAGTGCTAGAGAAGACACTTGAGAGTCCCTTGGACTGCAAGGAGATCCAACCAGTCAATCCTAAAGAAAATCAATCTTGAATATTCATTGGAAGTACTGATGCTGAAGCTGAAACTCCAATACCTTGGCCACCTGATGTGAAAAACTGACTCATTTGAAAAGACCCTGATGCTAGGAAAGATTGAAGGCAGGAGGAGAAGGGGATGACAGAGGATGAGATGGTTGGATGGCATCGCCAACTCAAGGGACATGAGTTTGAGTAAGCTCTGAGAGTTGGTGATGGCCTGGCATGTTGCAGTCCATGGGGTCACAAAGAATCAGACATGACTGAGCGACTGAAATGAACGTCCTGAATTCTTTGGGATTGGAATGAAAATTGACCTTTTCCAGTCCTGTGCCCACTGCTGAATTTTCCAAATTAGCTGGCATATTTAGTGCAGCATTTTCACAGCATCATCTTTTAGGATTTGAAATAGGTCAACCGGAATTCCATCACCTCCACTAACTTTTTTTTTGTTTTTTGTTTGTTTTGATGCCTCCTAAGGCCCACTTGACTTTGCACTCCAAAATGTCTGACTCTAGGTGAGTGATCACACCATCATGGTTATCTGGGTCATGAAGATCTTTTTTGTATAGTTCTTCTGTGTATTCTTGTCCCCTCTTCTTAATATCTTCTTCTTCTGTTAGGTCCATACCATTTCTGTCCTTTATTATGTCCACCTTTTCATGAAATGTTCCCTTGGTATCTCTAATTTTCTTGAAGAGATCTCTAGTCTTTCCCATTTTTACTGTTTTCCTCTTTTTTTTTTTTTTGCATTGTTCTCCTAGGAAGACTTTCTTATCTCTCCTTGCATTCTTTTGAACTCTGGATTCAGATGGGTATATCTTTCCTTTTCTCCTTTGCCTTTTGCTTCTCTTCTTTTCTCAGCTATTTGTAAGGCTTACCCAGACAGTCATTTTACCTTTTTGCATTTCTTTTTCTTGCAGATGGTTTTGATCACTGCCTCCTGTACTATGTCATGAACCTCTGTCCATAATTCTTCAGGTACTCTGTCTATCAGATCTAATCCCTTGAATCTATTTGTCACTTCCACTGTATAATTGTAAGGAATTTGATTTAGGTCATACCTTGTTGAGACTGGCTCGACAAACAGGGTTTCCGAAAGCACGATACAGTGAGAGAATGAGAAACAAGACACAAAAATTCAGTGAAAAGCGAGGATCAGGGGACCGACACTGCTCCAAGGTGAAGGCGCTGGAACTGAATCCAAGCCAGCTTTATTATACTTTCAACCATGAAGGAAAGAATATGTGGGGAGTTAAACTATAAGTCATGTGGCCTTCAGGGCCAAAGAACAAAATGATCATTAACCATCGAGGAATTAAGAAACAGTAACGAACAAATCAGTAACTAAGACTAATATTCTTATCTATAGATTTTCCACCAGATACATAAAGCATGTGACTCTCTGAGATGCCAGTTGAGAAACAGTCTGGGGTCAGTTTTCCAACCCCATGATCATATCTTGTTTTCAGACTATGAACTGTTCCCTCTGGACTTGTTCTAAGAGTCTCATGCCTTATAGCATCCAGTTTATCAATAATTATAAATTTCTTTTGCAGCCCTTGCTGGGCCTGCTTTTCTTTTATTCTTCCTGTCTCCCACAATACCTGAATGGCCTAGTCATTTTCCCTACTTTCTTCAGTGTAAGTCTGAATTTGGCAATAAGGAGTTCATGATCTGAGCCCAGTCTTGTTTTTGCTGACTGTATAGAGCTTCTCCATCTTTGGTTGCAAATATAATCAATCTGATTTTGGTATTGACCATCTGGTGATGTCCATGTGTGGAGTCTTCTCTTGTGTGTTGGAAGAGGGTGTTTGCTATGACCAGTGCGTTCTCTTGGCAAAACTCTGTTAGCCTTTGCCCTGTTTCAGTTTGTACTCCAAAGCCAAATTTGCCTGTTACTCCAGGTATCTCTTGACTTCTTACTTTTGCATTCCAGTCCCTGATGAAAAGGACTCTTATTTTGGTGTTAGTTCTAGAAAGTCTTGTAGGTATTCATAGAACCATTCAACTTCAGCTTCTTCAACATTAGTGGTTGGGGCATAAACTTGGATTACTGTAATACTGAATGATTTGCTTTGGAAACGCACAGAGATCATTCTGTTATTTTTCAGATTGCACCCAAGTACTGCATTTCAGACCCTTTTGTTGACCATGATGGCTACTCCATTTCTTCTAAGGGATTCTTACCCACGGTAGTCGATATAATGATCATCTGAATTACATTCACCTATTTTTGGCCCATTTTAATTCACTGATTCCTAAAATGTCAATGTTCACTCTTGCCATCTCCTGTTTGACCACTTCCAATTTGCCTTAATTCATGGACCTAACATTCCAGGTTCCTATGCAATATTGCTCTTTACAGCATTGGACTTTGCTTTCACCACCAGACACATGCACAACTGGGCATTGTTTCCGCTTTGGCTCAGTCTGTTCATTACTTCTGGAGCTATTTCTCCACTGATCTCCAGTAGCATATTGGGCATCTACTGACCAGGGAAGTTCATCTTTCTGTGTCATATCTTGTTGCCTTTTCGTACTGTTCATGGGGTTCTCGAGGAAAGAATGGTGAAGTTATTTGCCATTCTTCTGTCCAGTGGGCCATGTTTTGTCAGAACTCTCTACCATGACCCATCTGCCTTGGGTGGCCTTACATGGCATGGCTCATAGTTTCATTAAGTTAGACAAGGTTGTGATCCATGTGATCAGTTTGGTTAGTTTTCTGTGATTGTAAAGCTGTATATCAATAACAAAAAAATATTTCCCAAATACTTGGAAATTATTCATATACTTTAAAATAACTCATGTCTTAAAGAGAAAATGAATTTTCTAATTTAATAAGCTAAAAAAACAATCGCAAATCATACCTAAAAAAATAAGAAAGAAAATAATAAAGATAACAGTATTAATCAATGAAGTATAGAAAAAACCCAAAAGTTCTTTAAAAAATTAATGCAAATAATAAACTCTTAGCAAGACTGATCAAGAAAAAGAAAATTCTGGTTAAAATAGTGCTCTCTGAATGGTTCAGTGGTAAATAATCCACTTGCAATGCAGGAGACACTGGAGACTCGGGTTCCATCCCTGGGTTGGAAAGATCTCCTGGAGGAGGGCATGGCACTTCAATCCAGTAGTCTTTCCTGGAGAATCTCATGGACAGAGGAACCTGGCAGACTACAGTCCATGGGGTCGCAAAGAGTCGAACACAACTGAAGTGACTGAGCATGGATGTACCATGCAGATGCCTGGGGAACCTCTTCAGAGAGAGTGAGAAAGAAGGGGGTGAGAATGTAGGAGGTCAGAATAATTTTAAGCTTTGTTTATAAATAGCAGACTACTAAAGTGACTAAGCACATATTAGGAATAAAAGTGATGGCATGGCTATAAATTATACAGATATTAAAAGATAGCAAAATTATTGTGAACAACTTAATGTCAATTTGATAATTTCATTGAAAGATGAAACTTATCAAACTTGACTCAAGAAGAAAGAGACATTTGAGTTCTTATGCCTATCAAGAGAACTGGGGAGTGAGAGGTGCAAAAGTGGCTCAAGAAGGAGGGGACATATATACACTTATGACTAATTCCCACTGTTGTATGTCAGAAACCAACGCAACTTTGTAAAGCAATTATCATCCAATTAAAAATAAAACCAGAGAAAAATAAAGAAAGAAAATGGAATCCATTTTCTAAAACCTTCCCCCAAAGAAAACTACTGGCCCTAATGGTTTCTCTGATAAATCTTCCAAACATTTATGGAAAAAATAAATAACAATCTTACTAAATATCTTCCAGAGAACTGAAAAGAGTGGGACATTTCCCCATTCATTTTATTGCATGGATATTAGAATAAAGAAAATATACAGGCTAATCTTTCTTATAAACATTGAAACAAAATAATCTTAAATAACTAGAAATTGATTTTTTAAAAAATTATGACCTACTAGGATTTATTTCAGGAATGCAAGGGTAGTTTAACAAGAGAAAATCAATCAAAGGCTTCGCTGGTGGCTGAGTGGTAAGGAATCTGCCTCCAATGTAGAGTACGATCCATGGTGAGGGAAGATTCCACATGCTCTGAAGCAACCAAGCCTGTGCACTCCAACTATTGAGCCTGTGCTCTAGAGCCTGGGGACTGCAAATACTGAGCCCACGTTCAGTCACTGCCATGAGAAGTTTGCTCACCGCAGAGTATAGCCCAGGGTCACTGCAACTAGAGAAAAGCCTGTGTACCAGTGAAGACCCAGCACAGCCAAAAATAAATACATTTTAAAATTATTAAAAAAAAAAAAGAAAATCAATTTACTATTTACTATTAAAATCAATTTACTAAAATGCAATTTACTACATTAATATAATCACAGAGGGAGATTTTAATACATTTTCAGAAGTTGATAGTTCATAGAAATAATAGTAGTAATATGAATAATGCATTTAATTAGCTTAATTCAGCACCTATATAGAATTTAGCATCTGACAAAGAACCTAAATTATTTTCAAGCTTACGCAAAAGACATTCTCTCAAATTGACCTTCTATGATGGCACTGTGGGATTCCCAACAGAGTCCAAAGAATTGATATCATACAGAGTATATTCAGTCACCAAAAACAATGAAGCATTGAAACATTTCAAACAATACATTTATTTGAAAGCAAGGCAACATTTAACAACTCGTGAGTTAAAGAGGTAATCTTGATTTTAAAAGTGAAATATTTAGTTTTGAATAAAACAAAGGAATTAAACATAAAAATTGTGTGATGCTGCTTTCATTTAAAAAGCATAATGAAAATACATGGGATAAGATTTCAAGGAGTTAGAAAAGAAAAAAAAAAAAAAGCAAACAGAAAGAATATAGGAAAAGGTTAAAAATCATAAGTAAAGAGAAAGAAATGATCAAATGCAAAAACTGATCATTTGTACAATAAAAGAAACATATCTGACAAAATCAACTGAGAAAGGGAAAGAAATAACAAGTAAATACTAAAAGAAATATGAAAGAGAAAATACTACAAGTACAGTTGAATTTTTAAGATTCAACAAAAGAATACCATGAGAAACTTTGACAATAAGTTTAAAAATTTAAATATGGTAATAAATACAAATTTAAAAGCTGAGCAATGAAAATGTTTAAAACTAACAGATTGAAAACTTTAAAAACTGGGTTAATAGTGAAAATCTAATCAGCTTAAGACAATCATACAACTGAATTTCTCCAAATCTAAAAGTAATAAATAATTCCTGTAATATACAAACTATTTCAGAGAATAGAAAAGGAGGTCAGTAATCTAAATCATTTTTAAAGACTATAATTATACTCTAATATTACTAATGAACATAAATGTGCAAATCATAAATAATATCATACAAACAGAATGTGACACACAACTACACAAATATATATGTATATACAAATATGTGCATGCTTAAGTCAGTCAGTCGTATCCAACTCTTTGCAGCCCCATGGACAGTAGCCAGCCAGGCTCTTCTGTCTATTGGATTTTTCAGGCAAGATTACTGGAGTGGGTTGCCATTTCCTCCTCCAGAGGATCTTCCCAACCCAGGATCGAACTTCTGTGTCCTGCGTCTCCTGCATTGGTGGGAGTGTTCTTTGCCACTGAGCCACATGGGAAGCCCCATATATGTACAAATAAATCTGAGTAAATAAGATTTATACCAAGGAATAGGAATTCAGCATTAAGACTCTTTGGGCTTCCCTGGTGGCTCAGAGGTTAAAGCGTCTGCCTGCAATGCTGGAGACCTGGGTTCAGTCCCTGGGTCAGGAAGATCCCCTGCAGAAGGAAATGGCAACCTATTCCAGTATTCTTGCCTGGAGAATTCCATGGATGGAGGAGCCTGGTGGGCTACAGTCCATGGATGGAGGAGCCTGGTGGGCTACAGTCCATGGAGTTGCAAAGAGTCGGACATGACTGAGCAACTTCACACATACTCACAATGTAATTTATCAGATAACAGGTAACAGGACTGTGGGGAAATGGGGGTAAAAAGGGGAATTCAACTTAAAAAGCAGTATATATTTTATATTTTTTAAAGATCTGAAACAATTTTGATAAAATCGTATTCAGTCTGGGTAATTCATATATGTGCATTTATTACATTGTTCTCTGTACTTAGTTCTGACTTTTGAAAATTTTCACCCAATTCTCTACTAGGTTATAGCCAAGGTTTTCTGTATTAGCAATAAAGCTATTTTTTACTGTAGAAATCTGGTAAAAATCAACCTCTTACTCCTTTGATTCATTCAATTATAGTGAGGCTTTTTACCTTTGCTTATTAAAAAAAAAAAGCCATCTGTATTGCTGTGAATAAGAAAATCAGATAAACCTCGAAGGTCATGAGCGACTTTCTCTGAGGTTTCTTTGTTCTTAACTCAGTTCAGGGATCTGAAATGATGCCTTTCTCTGAAAAAGAAGAGCTCATTTTCCTTTGGGAAAGTGCTGCTTCTTGTGTGTGAGGAAATAGCAGATCACAGTACCTCAGGCAGGTTGTGAGGTAAGGTGCCAGGCTTCATTATGTGGCAACTCCCCAGTGCCTTCTCTTTTAATGTAAGCATTTGATTCCATTCTAGGCCACTGGCCTCGTATAAGGCTGCCTCTGAGCCAGTGTCACAGATATTCATCTCCACATGATCTTCTTTCTCCCAACACACCATCTGTCTCTTTCCTTAGAGAGACACAGAGAAGCAAAGATGGAATTTAATCACTGTGGTCTCTAGGCTACTCAACTCCCAACTTCTGAGCATCAGCTAAACTCTCAAATCTCTTTCCTGTGGGAAGGGAAAAGGAGTCATTTCTGCACTTAACTCAAACTCTACTTATTTTTTAAATGATTGATTCTCCCCTCTATCATTATCATCATCAAATTCAACTAAAATGATGGTGATGATGATGATGCCAGTTTCAGGAAACAGAAGACTTTTCCCAAGTCTCCATACTCACTGATTTTGTTTGCATATCTTCGGCTTCTACTCTGGACTGGAGATGGCCTAAGAGGATTGAAGAAGATAATATATGTAAAAAACTTAGCCCAGTGCCTCACTCAACATAGGTATTCCACAGATGCTTGCCCATTATCTGTATCCCCAGTCCCATTCGAATCCTCTTTGATCTGGAGGATTAGAGGACTGGTTCCTGGGTCATTAGAGATTCCGGAGGAAGCAAGCAGACTTTGAATGGGCTCCCTAGCGTTTTTAGATGTATCTGGGTTATCCTTGGGTAGCACTGTCCTTACATCAGAGTAGGAGGACTCTTCCCTGGACCTCAGAATTGGGGTAGGCAAAACTTTCCCGTAAACTGCCAGAGTGTAAATATTTTAGGCTTTGCAGGCTATTTAGGGTCTCTGTCACACATTCTTCTTCTCTTTCTCTCTCTCTTTTTTACAACTCTTTAAAAAAAAATGTAAAAGCTATTCTAAGCTTGTAAGCCATACACAGGCTGTGGGCTGGATTTGGCCCACACATGGGCCATAGCTCACTGATCCTGGCCAACCACCTGTGTGAGATTTCCTAGGCCCAAGGACTGGCCAGGGAATGTTGCTTGAGGGGAGAGGGATGGGTAGAGCTTGTTATGATGGTTGGCTGTCCATACACATGAATAGGAAGCCCCTTGTAGTAGAGGATGGAGGAAGAGATAGAGGGCTGTGCAGAGTCTTGCAGCTAGCTCTTGTATATATGGTGTTTTGTTCTGGTCTGAAACTCCACAGTGTCTAAGAATTTTAATTTTCTTTCTTTTTTTTTTTTTTGGCCATGCAGGGCAGCTTATGGGATTTTAGTTCCTCGACTAGGGACTGAATCCAGGCCCTTGGCAGTGAAAGCGTGGAGTCCTAACTACTGGACTGCCAGGAAATTCCCTGCCCCACCTCCCTTTTTTTTTTTTCTTTTTTGCAAATTTTCAATTTAAAACTGGCCTTCAGGTAATATGTGTACATTTCTCATTGGAATATAGATTCTTATTTTGTTGAGTAGTCTGTTAGCTTAAGTTTGAAACATCTGAAAACGTAGCTGTGGGTACATGGGTCTGTATCGGCATTCTTACTCCGGACCCTACAATGCTGAGAGCAGTCCTGTTTTAGGATTGGTGCTCTCAGTGCTCGCTCTCTGAAACAAACCCACCAAGTCCTAAGTCAGTTTCAGGATATCTTTAATGAATCTGATGCTGACATGTATTGCCAACGGTTGTGCTTTGCATAAATTATGTCCAACCAGAGAGTTTAAGAACTGAGCCAGCCTCTAAGCTGTCTCAGATGTTCTATCTTGATATACATAATCTAGGAGTCAATATTCCCAGATCCCCTAACTCAGTGTCACAAACTCAAATGCCTACAAGGGTCTGGGTATTTAAAATGAAAGAAGCAGATGAGGTATCAGGAAAAAATATACACACTGAAGAGGAAGGCACATTCTAAACGGGGCAACTGCCACTCACCCCCAGTGACTGCAGTCGTAGAAGACTACTGGCCTAGTGCTGCCAAAGTTCCCTTTTCCTAAAAATAGACCAAGGGGCTTCCCCGGTGGTCCAGTGGTTAAGACCCCGCTTCCAGTGCAAGGGTTGTGGGTTCCATCCCTCGTTGGGGAAATAAAATCCTGCATGCTATAAAGCAAAAAAAAAAAAAAAAAAAAAGGAAACTAAAAAAGTGGGAAATATAAATTTATATATAAAATCTCTGAATTTTAAAAATTTAATGAGTAAAAATGTTAAACAATCCATGTTGGTCAAGCAAATTTGTCTATGGACTAGGTTTAGTCCGTGAATGAGGGTATGCCATTTCTATCTAATGTTTTTCTAATTGAATAAAAGGTATCCTCAGAGGGGCAGTCCCTCTGCGTGCTTACTAATCCAATGTGTAACCTTCTTGTATGCACTGTAGGAAGTACAGTTACATATACAGTATATATATATACCATATGTACGTATAAGTTCCTAGCATCATTATTCTCCATAGCCAACAAGAGGAAACAACCCGAACGTCCATCAACTGATGAATGAATAAACAAAACGTCGTATATCCGTGAATGTATATATATAGTGTATATATATATATATATATATACTATATACTATATATATATTCCCATATATATGGGAAGAGTGCATGACTGTGAGTTAGGAGTCCTGAATAGCCTTCACCACCCTTTGAGAATGGAGCAAGCTACTTATCATAGTCTTTTGTTTCCTCAACTAGGGAGATTGACTAGATGATATTTTAGTGCCCTATTAATTTCTACATTTTAGATTTTTTAAAAATGTATAGTCAGAGATGTGACCTAAGTCACATTTAGACACTCTAAGCTTTGTTTCATAGCATTATACCATTGGAAAAGTGATTATAAATCTAAGCTACGTTTATCACATTTTTTTCAGATCTATATATGGTAATAGGGATTTATTGAAATTGAGTTTTCAAGTCACTTGCAAGACAGTACTATTTATATCAACTGTCAATAGAAAATATCACCTGTATACTGTCATTTCACACATACGTAATAATTGTTAATATAAACAGTCTCTAATGTCCAGAAAGCCTATCATTATCTTTTTTCCGGTGGAGAAAATGCTACAAGGACACAGAACAGATAAAAGTCCTGACAGCACATTTTTACTTTGTGTTTCCTGTATTTTGTCCTTGAGACGAAGCCCAGCACAATACCTCCTGGTTTCTCTGCTCCTAGGATAGATTGTCTAGACTCAAGCAATCTTGCAGATGTAATGGGTGGATTATAATTTACAAAAATGTGATAATGTGCCAGAGAGAATGGTGTCATGCTTTCTATCAACAAAGGACGAGACAAAGAGCATGTTTTTAAAAATCCTGAAGTATGTGCCAGGGGACAGCATAGAGCAGGTTTGGGGACAGGAGATTTTGGCAGACACATGCAGGGCCAGTCTCTATCAGTGATGAGAAATGTCAGGAGCTTTTCTTTTTTTCCCAAATGGTTTTTTTTTTTTTCCCCTCTTTAAAAGCAATTTATTGAGAAATAACTTATAGAGTACAAAATTCTCCTGTTTTTACATATTCATTAAAATCTAATTTTAGAAAATTTCTAGCAGCCTAAGAAAAAACCTCATGCCCATTTACAATTCCTCCCCATTTCCACCCCCAGTTCCAGGGTGACTGCTTATCTACTTTTTGTGTCTAATTTGTCTTTGCTTGACATTTTATATGAAGAAATCATAGAATATATGTGCTTTTGTGTCTGGCTTCTTTCAGTTAGCCTAATGTTTTTGAACTTCATCCATTTATGGTACTTTCTTCCTTTTAATTGTTGAGTAGTAGTCATGGATATGGGCTTCCCATGAAGCACTAGTGGTAAATAATCTGCCTGAAATTCAGGAGATGTAATGAGACGCAGGTTTGATCCGTGGGTCAGGAAGATCCCCTGGAGGAGGGCCTGGCAACCCACTCCAGTATTCTTGCCTGGAGAATCCCATGGACAGAAAAGTCTGGTGAACTATAGTCTATAGTGTTCAAAGAGTCAGACATGACTGAAGCGACTTAGTGTGTGCGCACACACACACACATGCACGGATATACCACATTTTGTTTATTCATTCATTAGTTGATGGACATTCGGGTTGTTTCCTCTTGTTGGCTATGGAGAATAATGATGCTATGAACTTATACGTACAGATCTTTTTGTGATAGGAGTTATTCATGACTTAATAATTAAAGAATGAAGGTTTGTGGCTAAAGCTGTCTTTTTTGTTGTATAATAAAATTTGCTGTATAATAAATCAGTGCATATCCATATAACATCACTGTAACTTGTATCTTCTTTTGTAGGAGTGAATTTTCGGAAATCACACTGGCAAGTTGGAATAGCCTTGGGGGCAGTTACAGGAGTTTACCAGCATGTGAACATCATTTGTCAAGTGTGTTGCAGAAGAAAAAGGTTGAGAGTAGTTCTATTCAGTCACTCACTTGGCTGCCCTCATTTCTGCAGGGTTTATCTCTAAGTGGATAAGAGAATTTTTCAATGGACCTACAAGGGGACTGCCTTGGGTTAAGTCTTACAGGCTGCTTCTTTGTTTCGTTCAAGGCCAGATCTCTTTACAAGTTACATTTTCTTTTTCTACAGGAGCTGGCATTTTATTGTCTTTTTTTCACAGGTACTACTTGAAGATTTCTCTCTCAACCCTCTGCCCACCTTAATCCAGAGATGGTATTGGAGCAGTACACAGTTTCACCATCTTGCCTCCCTTGCCTTTACTTAAGGGTTTTATTATTAACCTCAGTGAGTAAATAGAATATAAACAAAGCAGTATGGGACAGTGGCAAAATTTTCTTATAGCATGACCTCAGAGCATCATTAGTATGTAAAGTCAGAGATTTCTTGGCTCAAATGGATTATTAGGACTAGGGTGAACTCCATTCCTCTGGTTTCCTTGACTCCCCTGCCCATTTCTGCTTACTCTCTAATAAATGTGGGGGAAATCAAATAAAGTCATTCTCTAACTGTAGTCCAAACATCTTTGCCTATCTAACTGTCAGCCTATATTTTGAACATTACTAACAGTTACAATGGGCTTCCCCAATGGGTCAACAGGTAAAGAATCTGCCTACAATGCAGGAGACACAGGAGATGTGGGTTCAATCCCTGGATGGGGAAGATACCCTGGAGGGAGAAAAGGCAACCCACTCCAGTATTCTTGCCTGAAATATCTCATGGACAGAGGACCCTGGAAGCTATAGTCCAAAGGGTCGAAAAGAGTTGGACATGACTGAGCACATCAGTTACAATGATTTTTTTTCCTACAGTGATTAAAAGTCCTTTATTAAGAAGGCTTTGGACAGATACCAATTACAGCCCTGATAATATTCCATGCTTGGGGTCCTTACCTGTTTTTTCTTTGCTGTAGTTCACCATCATTTTAAACGCAATAGGCAGATCAAAAATTTGTCTTTATTTTTCAGGAGTAGCATCCTGAAAATTTTCTGGAATATAATGACGTTAATAGTGACAGAGAAGTCAGTAAGCTAAGAATGTTTGACATGACAGATAAGTTTTTTTAAATTTAAACCCAAACTTAGTGAGAGAGATCACAGTGATAGTATCAAGATACACAGACATCAGCAGGGGGGTTTTATGGTCACTCCTCTTTTTCTTATTCATTGAATTAGAGTTCTTTTGGTTCTTCCGTTAGTGAGATCTGAGCTTGAGTCTTGGCTCTGCTTAGCTGCTACATCATCTTGAAATAGAGTGGCCAATGCTCCTAACGTGAACAGAGGGGTTACCTGGGGACACGTGATTTTTTGTGGTGAAAGTGGGAGTCCCAGGCAAACTGGGTGAGTTGGTCACCCTAATAACAACATGAGAATTAAATAACCACCTGAAGGTTGCTGTGAGGATTCTGAGCTGGCAGAAAGCCTAATCAAAATAAATTGTAAATAAATGGAAAACCTTTTTATTCAACTCATTTCAATAGTCTTCTGACTTGGTTTTATCTCCATCTGACATCTGCTTCAGTTGTTGAATCAAGCCTCCCAGAAAAACCAGAACCAAATTGGTATGGACTAGCACTTGTTTTTTTAAAGTGAAGATTGCTTTTTGTTATGATAAAATATACATAGCATGAAATGTATCATCACAACCATTTTAAGTGTGCAGTTCAGTAGTGTTAAGTACACTTACATCGTTGTGCAACCAATTTCTGTAACTCTTTTTATTTTGCAAAATAGAAGCTCTGTATCCTTTAAATCACAATTCTTCACGGCCCCTCCCTCTGGCCCTGGCAACCACTGTTCTATTTTTTACTTCTATGAATTTGACTCTACTTATATAAATTATATAGTATTTGTCTTTTTGTGACTAGCTTATTTTACTTAGCATAATGTCTTTAAGTTCAATCTATATTATGGCATGTGCCAGAATTTCCCTCCTTTTAAAGACTGAATAATATTCATTGTATGTATAGATCACCTTTTGTTTATACATTCAACTGCCAATGGATATTTGGGTTGTTTCTACCTTTTGGCTATTGTGGTGAATAATGCTGCTATGAACACGGGCATACAATATCTCTTTGAGATCTTGCTTTTAAATCTTTTCAGTGTACATCCAGAATTGGATTGGATGGATCCAAACTTTAATGTGCATACAGATAACTTCAAAATTTGTTGAGGTACAGATTCATTTTCAGTTGGTCTGTAATAGAGCTTAACAAGCTCCCAGGTTGTGGCAATGCTGCTGGTGGGTTGACCACACTTTGAAGTTCAAGGGCAGAGAAAAACAAAATAGCTTAGAAGTGAAAATACCTGAATTATGTACAATTCTGGCTCTGCACTAACTGGAAGTATGACCATGGGTAAGTCATCTAAGCATGGCCTCTCAGGTGCCTCAGTGGTAAGGAATCTGCCTGCCAGTGCAAGAGACACAGGAGATGCAAGTTCAGTACCTTGGAGAAGGAAATGGCAACCCACTCCAGTATTCTTGCCTGAAAAATCCCATGGACAGAGGAGCCTGGTGGGTTACAGTGCATGGGGTCACAAAGAGTTGGACATGACTGACCAACTAAGCACGCATGCATGCAAGTCACCTAAGCTGTCCAAGGCCATTTGGTCATTTATAAAATGACAGACTTGGGTTAGACAAGTTCTAAAGCTGTTTCCTGCTCTAACATTCTGTGCTATCATGTCTGCTTTAGATAAGTTTTATTTTCTTCTACATACTTGCAATGAAATACATGGAAAACAATGATTCCTGTGGTCAAGTACTGGAATAATTGCCATCAGGTTTTGAGAGCCATGAAAATTAGATCAGTAGATCTAACAGATCAATAGATCTGTAAATTATTAGACCAGTGAGAAAATGAGAGTTAAATAGACTTGTATAGAAAGTGAGACATTCTCCTCCACTCTGTCAGTTCATATTTATGAATGTATTTATCAAATTCATCCTGGGCAGCCATTTCTATTTAAAAGAAAAGGAAGCAGAAAAATTTCATGGTGAACCATGGGAAAAAAACTTTGATCAGACACAGTATTAAAAAGAGAGTTGAATATAGTTTAGTTGCATATAATTTTATGATTCAAGGTGAAAGGGAAATTAGCTAAAGATTCTCAACAAAATTCCAAGGCTATTTGTATGTGCAATAAAGTTTCAGCTTTAATCCACCCAGTAATTCCACTTTGGGGTATTATACTGAAATCAGGGAGAAAACTGTGGCTTTTACTATTTGCTCATGTGTAAATGCTCCTACATGACCACTTTGAATCTACCAATGTGACATCAAATGGCTAGCAAAACTTGTGAAATTTTAACAATCAGCTTTCATGAGCCACTAGAAACCAACTCTAGCATATCACTGAAAAGTAAGTTTCCTATCATTATGTTATTGGAATTAGATAGGAGAAACCATTCTAATAACCTGCTTTCTCCCTCTATTGCAGTGGTTCTCAACTCTGGCTGAGTATTAACATCAACAGGGCAACATTTAAAAAGCAATAATAGTCAGTCAACCAATTGGGTTGGTTCATCCCAACCCAATTAAATCAGAAATTCTTGGGATTCTGAGGCACTGGCAAAAATCTCCCTCAGGTTTTAATGTGCTCCCAAGAAAAAAGCAACAGTATTCCTGCCATTAATGCCATGACACCAAACTATCTGGTTATATTCAATATTTCAGTTCCTTCCTCCTGCCAAGAGAGCACTGACAGAGCCAAAGAGTAAAATTTGTAGAAGTGAATGAAGATTTCCCAACCTATCAGATAATTTTGTGTGGACTACGGGGATTTCAAACCCACTGCGAGATGCTGATGTCTTGACTAGGTCACAACTGATCTAATGTGGTTGACCAGACTGTAGGACTTATCCTAAGGCTGAGTAACTAAAAGGAACCAATAGTTTAAAAAAGGAAAATAAAAACTGATGAGAGTGGTGGCAGTTATGTCTTTTGAATGACAGTCTTGCTATTCGAAATGCTACTCTTCATAACTGGTCCTGGCAGAACTATATGGAGAGCATGGAAATTGGGATTGAAGAGTAGAAGAGGTGGGAAGACATGAAGTTGTAATAAAAGAAGGTGAAACTAAGTGTAGGCTGCTGGAGAAGAGAGTGACAGATCAGTGGAGTCATGGGGCCATCCAAGGGCAGAAGATCTTAAGGAACAAATGATGCATATGATGAGAAGTCACCCCTTAATGATGGCAAGGGGTTGGTGGAGGAAAGAGGGAGAGAAAGAGAACAGTAATACAACTTGTGATATTTACTGAGCATCTATCATGTGCTAGGTATGTCAGGAGGTATTTTGTATGCATTTTCACACTGAAATCTCAAACCAGTCTTATGAGGTAGTGACTATTATTATCACTTCTATTTTATAAATGAGAATTAGGGCTTAAAGAGGCTATGTATATTTCCCCAACAGAGACTGTGTGTTGTAGCTGTAACTAGTTTTCAAAGGCAAGATCCTGACCCCAGAATCCATTCTTTCAACCTCTACACTTCTGCCATTTGTTAAATACCTATCATGTCCTCGCCATTGTGCAAGATGAGTTATCTCCTTCAATCCTACAAAAACTCTGACATTTTGTTGTCCTAGTTTTTACACACAGACTACTAAGACAGCAGTTAAATGATTTCTCATGGTTGCAGTAGGTAGAAACAGTAGGGCCAAAATTCAAATTTGATCATAGCACCAATGAATAATTGAATCCAAAAGTCCTGGTGACAGTGTTTTTGAGGATTTGGGGGAAATGTCATGAAGGTTGGTAGGTAACTTGGCTAAAAGTGGGAAAATATCAGATAACTGGATAGTATGATTTTCAAATAGAGGGAACAGGACTTCTATTTTTGGCTGTGGCAAGAAAACAGGCACCAGATTTGCCATTTTGCTGCAGTTATACAACTGCCAAAAAAAAAAAAAAAAAAAAGTGAGAGAGCTGTTTGTAGGCATCTGACCCCTGAAAATAGAATAACACAAGAAAAGAGTCCTTATACAAACTGTTTCAGAAGCTAGAGGAGAAAATGCTTACCAATTTATAAGTTGTAAAAGAAAAAAAAAATGAAGAAGAATGGAGGTGGGGAGGGAGGCAGAGAGGAAGAAAGGAAGGAAATAAATTAGACTTATCAAGATTAAAAATTTATCATGATCTGTGATGGCCTAGAGGAGCGGGATGGGGGTGGGGTGGGAGGGAGGTTCAAGAGGAAGGGAATATATGTATATTTATGCTTGATTCCTGTTTTGTTCATCAGAAATCAACATAACATTACAAAGCAATTATCCTCCAATTCAAAGTAAACTTTTAAAAATGTATGATGAAAAAATATTATTAAGAAAGTGAAAAGGCAAACCATAGGCTGGGAGAAATTATTTGCAATACAGATGTCTCACAAAGACATATGTATATGCAAAATATATAGAGGATTCAACATAAAAAGACAAGCAACCCAATAAAAATGGTTTGAAGACAAACAAACACTTTATAAAAGAAGATAAACACATGGCCAAAAACACATGGAAAAGATTATTATCATTAATTACTATGGAAAGGTACATTAAAATTAGCATGACATACCTTTTTATACTCCCTCAGTTCATTTCAGTCACTGTGTTGTGTCTGACTCTGCGACCCCATGGACTGCAGCACACCAGGCCTCCCTGTCCATCACCAACTCCCAGAGCCTACCCAAATTCATGTCCATTGAGGCGGTGATGCCATCCGACCACCTCATCCTTTGTCATCCCCTTCTCCTCCTGCCTTCAATCTTTCCCAGCATCAGGGTCTTTTCAAATGAGTCAGTTCTTCACATCAGGTGGCCAAAGTATTGGAGTTTCAGCTTCAACATCAGTCCTTCCAGTGAACACTTAGGACTGATCTCCTTTAGGATGGACTGGTTGGATTGCCTTGCAGTCCAAGGGAATCTCAAGAGTCTTCTCCAACACCACAGTTCAAAAGCATCAATTCTTTGACGTTCAGCTTTCTTTATAGTCCAACTCTCACATCTATACATGACTACTGGAAAAACTATAGCCTTGACTAGATGGACCTTAGTTGGCAAAGTAATGTCTCTGCTTTTTAATATGCTGTCTAGGTTGGTCATAACTTTCCTTCTTTTAATTTCATGGCTGCAGTCACCATCTGCAGTGATTTTGGAGCCCAAAAAACTAAAGTCAGTCACTGTTTCTACTGTTTCCACACCTATTTGCCATGAAGTGGTGAGACCAGATGCCATGATCTTAGTTTTCTGAATGTTGAGCTTTAGGCCAACTTTTTCACTCTCCTCTTTCACTTCCATCAAGAGGCTCTTTAGGTCTTCTTCACTTTCTGCCATAAGGGTGGTGTCATCTGCATATCTGAGGTTATTGATATTTCTCTGAGCAATCTTGATTCCAACTTGTGCTTCATCCAGCCCAGCATTTCTCATGATGTATTCTGCATATAAGTTAAATAAGCAGGATGACAATATACAGCCTTGACATACTCCTTTATCTAAAATAAAATAATTGCTACTTCAAGTATTTGTGATGAAAATTCAAAACTGTACAGTTGCTTGGAAAACAATTTGCCAATTGCTTTAGAAGTTATGCATATACCTTTCATATGATCTAGTAATTCCATTTATGTCCATAGAGATACCTATGCATTTGACATATAGCACTCTTTCCGTAATAAGCAAAACATGGAACAACTGAAGTGTTCGTCAAGATGTGAGTAAATAAATAAATGTTGGTACGGTTATGGGATTTCCCAGGTGGCACTAGCGGTGAAGAACCTGCCTACCAATACAGGAGACAAGACGTGGGTTTGATCCCTGGGTAGGGAAGATCCCCTGGAGGAGGGCATGGCAGTCCACTCCAGTATTCTTGCCTGGAGAATCCCATGGACAGAAGAGCCTGGTGAGCTACTGTCCACGGGTTGACAAAGAGTTGGACACAACTGAAGTGACTTAGCATGCAAGCACACAATAGAGTATTGTGTGTGTGTGCTTAGTTGCTCGGTCATGTCCGACTCTTTGCGAGGGATAGACCCCAGGGATCAAACTGGGATCTCTGCATCAGCAGGCGGATTCTTTGTCAGCTGAGCTAACAGGGAAGCCCACAATAGAGTACTATTCAGCAATAAAAATGAATTAACCACTGACAAACTCCGCAGCACAGAAAAATCTCAGAAACATTATATTGAAACAAGATAAGCTTAGCACAAAAGAATATATACTGCGTGATTCTAGTGATAAATTCTGACACATAGATACAGATGTATGAAGATTCCCAGGACACGCTCTGAAAGTCTCTAAGTTTTGTTTCTCTATAGCTCTCTCTTCTCTAGTACTGCCTTATGGAATCTAGCAGCTTTAGCCTCTTTAAAAGCCCAGGTCAGGAGTCATGGGCTCCACTTAGGTTCCCCCACCGGTGCCCCAGCCTGGAAACTCTCTCTAAGAGGTAAGAAGGGACCATCACAGGGCTCATCTAATTTGTTTCCCATGCTCAAGTATCACTGTCCTTGGTTGCTTGATGGTCAGTGACTTGACCATTGCTTCATATGTTCTGTCTCTTTATTTCCCAAGAGGGAGAATGAACTGGTCCCCATTATTTTATCTTGGCTGGAAGCAAATGTCTCCTCAATATGTCCCGGATCGAAATTCGATCTTCTCTCTCTACCAGAATCTCAGTTAAGCAACCATATGATAGAATTTTTATCCATGGGACTCCTTGAAATCTTCCTGTTTGGTTGAAAGTCATTTTGTTATACAAGCTCCCTGTTTCAGTTTAAGTATATATTGTTTGTGAAGCCATCAACATCTAGACTCTTTGTGTTCTGGCTCCTGACATGTTGCCTGTAAAATGTCATGCTTTCTGTTTTTCATTCAGTATTCCTCCCTGTGGCAGCATGGTCACCTGAGTGCATATTCACAGGAGCTAGTTCCAGCTCTGCCTTTAATAAACAGTCTGACCTTGGGCACTTTCCTTTACCTCCCTCTGCCTCAAATTTCCCTTTTATGAAGTGGTTTGGGAATGGGTGGAGTAAATAATGATTTCCTTTCCAGAGTTAATATCCTTTACTTCTAACTTGTGTCATGTCGTAATCATTTTGACATAGCTCTGGTCCCCTCAGCACTTTCATCTGCTGTGAACCAAGGCTGAGACATTTTGAAGGACGCAGGAGGATTTAATCCATCCTTGTTTCCTCCCCTCTCTTCTACTGTCTGCAAGGAACAGTGGTTTATGGCAGCTTTTCCCTCCATCGTCCTCCAGGGACAGAAACAAGAGGCTGGAGTTAGCAGGAGGGATCTCTTTAGTGACCTCCTTTATTCAGAATAACTGGCTCTCCATTTGTCTTGGTTGGAAGAGCCAATCAGCAGACTTGGGAGCCTGGGTTCTTTCGCATTCTTCCTTGGCTGATCAGTGATTCATAGAGTCCATTAAAATGCCTGGATAACCAAAAGCTCAGTTTTCCCAGACGGAGGCTGCTTGGCAATGAAGAGCTTATTTCTCCCTCTTAGCAACCACTGAAGAGTCAGCACTTGTAGCCTTGGAGAAGTACATCTAAGGACACTTTGTTAATCTCTCTGGCACTGCCTGGTGGCCCTGGTCCAGCCGCTCCCTAGTCAGTGTTAGGGTTTCTGATGGCTCAGGCATTGATGAGCAATTGTGCTGACGATGTAGGGGGAGGGAGCTTATTGCTTCTAGGCTCTGTAGGAGAACATGTCAGAGCTATTTATGGGGAGTCCTTTTCCTACAGTTTGGAAGTCTGGGCAATTACATGCTTTCTTTTTCTAATGTGTAGTTCAAAATATAGTGAAGTGATTTTTAAAACACGAAGGTTACAAATTTATATGTCAGTGGGGGTGTTTAGGTTTTTCTATTTTCTAAACAGTGAGATCAAAGGCTATTGATGATGGGTCTCTTTCACCAACATTGCTACAACTGTGCTCTGTATGCTGTAAAATTTCTGTGTGAGAGGTTTGTGTCGTTACTGCAGAATTCCCTGATTTACTGTATTCTCTATTTTCTGATTCTGCTAAAGAAGAATTTTCTTTTCAATGTCTTTCTCAGTTGCCTGGTGCCATGTCCGGCTCCATTCTTGATACTGATTTGATTCTTCTTCTTACTCCTACTCTCTACTTCTTACTTATTTCAGGGATTGTGTCGCAGCCTCTCCTTTCTTCATCCTCCCTGCCTCCACTTTGACAGCTCCATCTACCGGTAAAAGGCTGGCTTCTCAGAGCTCTCCTCTCGAGTGTCCTCTGTTGCCCTCAGCTGCCCTGGGGACTGGATTGAGATCCAGTCACTGCTAACTTGTTACAGCTCGTTCCAGCCACATCCTAACAACAACAGCAACTGTGATTGCTCCTGTCACTGTGGACCAGATCTCTGTGAACATTCCCTCTAAACCTTTCAACAACACTATGAGGTAGTTATTGTTTTCATAAACCAGCAAATGAAAACTTAGAGAAGTTAAGCAACTTTCCTCAGTATATGCCTTAGTAAGCAACAGAACCAGAATTGCAACCAGAGTCCACTAGCTCACAGAGCTTACTGGGTTTCAACAACACTGAAATGTTTTTCTTGAAGTAGACATTTTGTATTTCACAGATCACTAACCAATAAACACTTTGGTGTAGGCCAGGGAGAAGGAATTATAATGAAGGATTTTCTTCATAATAAAGTAAACCTATTTCTTAAATACAGATAAGCACACCCAATCCAGGGGGAGTTTCCGGTTTAGTGGGTGAATGTAGACTGAGATTGGCTTCACTTATTTTCAGTGTTGTTCTGACCTATGTAAACAGTAGGGCTTCTCAAGTGGTGCTAGTAGTAAAGAACCTGCCTGCCAATTCAGGAGACATAAGAGACACAGGTTCTGTGCCTGGATTGGGAAGATCTCCTGGAGGAGGGCATGGAAACCCACTCCAATGTTCTTGCCTAGAGAATCCCATGGACAGAAGAGCCTGGTGGACTACAGTCCATTGGGTCGCACAGAGTTGGACACAACTGAAGTGACTTAGCACCCATATGTAAACAGTAAGTTTACCTTAACAGAATGTTACTAGCTCCTCTGATCTAGGCACTGTAGGTAGAAACTTTCACATACACGGCAGCGTGTAACACATGCACACAATCAGATTAAACGACTGGTGTATACGGGACACATGGTATCACTCAGTAAGGGCCAATTTCAATCATGCTTCAGTCGAAGGCAAAGAAAGATTTGGATTAAAAATAAACAAATATGGACTGTTTTCATATTTAAATAAATCAGTAAGTGGCTTGGTCAAGACATTTAAACACTGTGAACTTAGGATGGCAAGCTGCTTTCTATTCAATAATTCAACCAGACCTTAACCTCCTGTCTAGATTCTGTGTACATGAAGCATCTCAGAAATATGCTATTAATAGATAGAGCAAGGGCAATGATAATGAAATCTACATAACTGTATTTTTATGACACCTTTCAGAAAGGCACTTTGTTTTCTTAGAGGAGTGATTATTCAGACTATTTTGGGATAGGTCACACTCTCTTGACAGAAGGGCTTTCAGAGGTGAGCTCTTCAGTGGGAAAGTTCCTGACAAAACTGTGAGTTTCTTTTTGACATTAACTTAACACTAGGTTATAACCTTGATTCTGAACTCCACAGGACAAAAGTTGCTGGGGAAGGTAAAAGGTTTAGAGCCTAACATAAGGATGTTTACTTATTTAATGTAAAGTATCTAATAACATAAAGGATTTGCTTTTTCCACTTTATTATCCAACAGACATTTTTTAAAAAGTGGACAATAATATTCAAAGAGCCCCTTTCTGCTATTCTCTGTGTATGCAAAATAAATGTTTTGAGTTTCATTACCTAAAGTATTGCTTCATCCTTGGATACAGGGAATAAACAAGCACATTGTTCTTTAATTCCTAACCTACTAGCCTGTTAATTAATCACGTATAATGTGGTGGTGGTGGTTTAGTCTCTAAGTTATGTCCAACTCTTTGTGACCCCATGGACTATATATAGCCTGCCAGGCTCCTCTGTCCATGGGATTCTCCAGGCAAGAATACTGGAGTAAGTTGTCATTTCCTTCTCCAGGGGATCTTCCCAACCCAGGGATCAAACCCAGGTCTCCTGCATTGCAGGCAAATTCTTTACCAACTGAGCTATGAGGGAAGCCCAATCATGTATAATGGTAGTATCCAAATCAGATATTTTAGAAAAGTTTAGTCATTCTATAAAAATCACCACCATCTTCCTCAAAGCCATCCCAATTGGATTTATAATTCTGGCAAAATAATGTGTTTGCTATACAAATTCAGTATCAAGACTCACAAGCCATTTTGTTATTATGTAAATTCTGGAACTGCAACCAGTCATCTTAGAGGCATTTAAGCTTTTCAAAAGATTAAAACATCAATTTAGTAAAAAAAAATGTACTCTTTATTAATAATCAATGTCTAGAGATGGTAGCAGTGAGAGTAGTCTATAATTAAAAACTAAAATATCCAAAGTAATAAGGCAAAGCTTCAAATTCTTCTCATATACACCTTACCCTGTCACTCAAAGCTGTCCACAGCTAATCCATCTAGTTTCCTTGCAATATCAACCATGTGATCACACATTCCACACTCCAGTCATAATAAACTCATACCTCCTGACCTCTCAGCTTTTGCCACTTCTCTTCCTTCTACCTGTAATATTACTTAGTGCCCACTGTCCATCAGCTGAACTCTTACCAGTTTTAAGGCTCAGTTCCAAATCTCTGCTAAAAACTACTTAATCCTTTAACTCCCTGTGTCCCAACCCCCACTTCAGTCAGCTGAAATTAGATACTTCCTTCCTGAGATTTTCAGGGTCATTCCTATTCCTTGTTTGTAACTTATTAAATTAATTTCCTTGGGACTGAGATTAATTTAATTTATTTCATAGCATTTCTGTCTCTATCGTTAGATAACAAGCTCACTGAGGTGAAGAAGACTGCACTGAGCATCTCCTTATCCCTCCGGGCTCATATCGGCTGGTTAAACTGAGTTGGATTGATGATACAACTTTTAGTGTGAGCAAATTCCATAAAAAACATTCTTGAATAATAGCACAAAAGTATTATATAAGAGTTTGGCAGATTACCCTTGGTTTGTTAACCACTTTTCTTTATGTAAATCACAAAATCTGTAAAGTAAGTTTCCATTTCATTTGAAAATTCCACAGTAAATATAATTAGCTAATGCAAAGTGTCCTGTCATTGAAAAGGTCACTTCCAAAAAAGGAAACCCTTATCATAATTAGCCATAACGAGGCTTTATTTTTAAGGTTATTACCTTTTTCTGACTTGCTCTTTAATTTGTAACACCGTTTGACTGTTAAAAATACTTACAATTTTAGCTCTACCAATCTTAGTAGATGAAAACCATTCATTGACAACACTATGCCTTCTCCTAGAGAGAGCTAAGTGGGATTTCCATATTTTAGCATCCTTTTACTAGGTGGTAAATTGTTTTAGTCTTGTCCTACTCCTTGAGACCCTATGGAAAGTAGCCTGCCAGACTCCTCTCTCCATGGGATCCTTTAGGCAATAATACTGGAGTAGGTTGCCATGCTCTCCTCCAGGGGATCTTTCCAGCCAAGGGATTGAACCGTCATCTCTTATGTCTCCTGCATTGGCAGGCAGGTTCTTTACCACTAGTGCCACCTGGGAAGCCCCTTTTACTAGGCAGGGCTGTAGTTTCTTGGAGGTTAAGTAACTCATTCTCAGAAATGTTTATTTTCCTTTCTCTGTATGATATTTCACAAATAACTACCACGTAGTCGGCAAGGTTCGTCTAGTCAAGGCTATGGTTTTTCCTGTGGTCAGGTATGGATGTGAGAGTTGGACTGTGAAGAAGGCTGAGTGCCAAAGATTTGATGCTTTTGAATTGTGGTGTTGGAGAAGATTCTTGAGAGTCCCTTGGACTGCAAGGAGATCCAACCAGTCCATTCTGAAGGAGATCAGCCCTGGGATTTCTTTGGAAGGAATGATGCTAAAGCTGAAACTCCAGTACTTTGGCCACCTCATGAGAAGAGTTGACTCATTGGAAAAGACTCTGATGCTGGGAGGGATTGGGGGCAAGAGGAGAAGGGGACGACAGAGGATGAGATGGCTGGATGGCATCCCTGGCTCGATGGACGTGAGTCTGAGTGAACTCCGGTAGTTGGTGATGGACAGGGAGGCCTGGCGTGCTGTAATTCATGGGGTCACAAAGAGTCGGACACGACTGAGCGACTGATCTGATCTGTATATTTTTAAAAAATATTTAATCATCACCCTCAGCCATTATTCCTTAATTCTCCTGGGTCTTTTCTCTAATTCAGTGGTTCCCAACAGAGAGTAATCGTGCCTGGGTTTTGCAATCTCTGAGATTCTGCTCCAGCCTCTCTTTTCTTCCTCTTCCCTGCATCCATTTTAGCAACTCCATCCACCTGCCCACAAGTTTTCCACTCTGAGAATATTCTCAGGCACTATTTGGAAGCCATGTTGATGGTCCTGATGAGGGGATATCACTATTGGCATCACATGGGTAAAGTCTAGAGGTGCTACTAAGCATCCTATAATGCACAGTACAGTCCTCCATAACAAAAAATAATTCAGTTCCAAATGTTAATGATCCTGCTTTAGATGATCTTCAGTGATAATAAGAACCAGTCAGTCATTTTCTATATACTTTCTTTATAATAACTATCTTAGGTGACTATTAGTGTCTTTCTGTTCACTTGTTTAACGTTCTCATGGCAATCACTAAATAAAGACGACAGACTCCTCTAATAATTCCCACCTGGAAGTTAAGGCCTTTGTTCTGTTCTTAGTATTTGTATTGTTTTCTTTTCATAAATGTTAAATTTCCCTCCCAACAGGTTCTTTAATTATAGAAGCAACCATCCCAACTATGTTTATGTACCATTACACTTAGAAATTAACAGTAATTGCTACCTAAAGGAATTGCCAGTCAATCCTAAAGGAAATCAATCCTGAATATTCATTGGAAGGAATGATGCTGAAGCTCTAATACTTTGGCCACCTGATGCAAAGAGTGGACTCTTTGGGAAAGACCCTGATGCTGGGAAAGGTTAAGGACAAGAGAAGAAGGGGACAACAGAGGATGAGATGATTGGATGACCTCACTGACTCAATGGACATGAATTTGAGCACACTCCAGGAGACAGTGAAGGACAGGGAAGCCTGGCGTGCTGCAGTCCATGGGGTCGCAAACAGTCATTCACGCCTTAGCGACTGAACAACAGCAACAACCTAAAGGAAATTTGTTTTAGCAAGAAAACCATATGCATAAGCTAATAGGTTCTTGCTGCTGTTCTTTGGACTCAGTGGACTTCCAAAGTAATCCCTCTTTGGCTACATTTGGGACACTATGGCTAGACCTGTTGTAAGTTCTTCCGAAGATGCAATAGGAAATATGTAAGCATAGCAGGAAAAGAATTTCCATGTGTGTTAGGAAGTATACTTCCATACTGGAGCTGCCCTTCCCCAGCCAGAGTAGAAGAAAAAAGTCTTCATGCATTGTTCTACAGATTTAAGTGCTAAGGCGATTCCCCTTCCTCCCAAAGGGAGAGTCAGGTCTCTGAGCTCTGCTTCCCCCAGCAGATTTCACGTTCTCCACTGGTTACATTGTTCACTGAACATCCAGGAAACCTAGGAATGTATAGTTAACGTCTGACACAAATACAATCTTAAACCCAAGTCTGAGTCATCATATTTTAGGTTTTAGGACCCATGCCAAGCTTTGTGTTCTGTCCTAGATCAGTTCCTCTACATGGACAACTTGGGCTCTGCCTCTAATCTCCAGAGCACAGCCAAAAAGAACTCCATATTTATAGCATTTTTATTCAGGGACTGAAACTACTTTGTATGAATCCATTTTTACAAATTTTTCAGAACTAGCAGTTGACACTCCAAAGGGTCCTGGGATTCTTTCTGAACCCTACTTGTATAATATTAGAAACAGGATTAATTTGTCTAATTGTTGTTGTTTAGTCACTAAGTTGTGTCCAACTCTTCTGTGACTCCATGGATTCTAGTCTACCAGGCTCCCCTGCTCATGGGATTAACCAGGCAAGAATACTGGAGTGGGTTGACTTTTCCTTCTCCAGGGGATATTCCCAACCCAGGGATCGAATCCCAGTCTTCTGTATTGCAGGCAGATTCTTTACCACTGAGCCTAATAATGAGAAAGGGGAGTCCTTTCTCGTTATTAAGACTCACTTAATAGGATGAAGGCAAAATGAAGATGGCTCCTGGGATTCATGAAGGGAAATGCCAACCATGTGTGTTATCTGTGTTGGTGTCAGTTCTTTTGGAGAAGGATTTGAGTTAATGTGTCTGCTCTTCTTAGGATTACAATGTATAATTAAAAATTTCTCCCAAATCCCCTTAATTAGGGCTTCTCACCCTCCTGTGCCTCATTCAAAATACTCAGCTACCAGAGAACTACAACAAAATATTCAGACTGTTTTCCTTGAATCCAATGATCTATTATTCTTGATGAGTGTGAAGTGGACTTTTGCAAAGTTCTAACTTTCAGGATAAATCCTTTATGATTAAAACTTGATGACCCAATAAACTAGATGCTTGTTCCAAGATCTTATTTATTAATTTTGTTTTCATCTTAGGATATATCTATGATTGAGCTAAAGGATTTTGCTTTTATTTTAGAAAAAAGCAATGACTCACTTCAGAGGAATTTCAGAGGAAGAAGCATAACTAAGATTGCTGTAAGTTCAACTTAGTCCTTTCTAAGTCGCCCCACTTCCCTGCCAAGTTCACATAACCCACAGACACACTGCTGCTGCTAAGTCGCTTCAGTCATGTCCGACTCTGTGCGACCCCATAGACGGCAGCCCACCAGGCTCCCCTGTCCCTGGGATTCTCCAGGCAAGAACACTGAGGTGGGTTGCCATTTCCTTCTCCAATGCATGAAAGTGAAAAGTGACAGGGAAGTCGCTCAGTCGTGTTGACTCTTTGTGACCCCATGGACTGCAGCCCACCAGGCTCCTCTGTCCATGGGATTTTCCAGGCAAGAGTACTGGAGTGGGGCGCCATTGCCTTCTCCGACAGACACACTAACCGTACTTAAAATTCTATAAGACTAACCTTGTTTTAAGTTTCCTATGAACAGAACCACATAGCATGTATTATTTGTTCCTAGCTTCTCTGACTCAGAAATCAACACGGAGTTATTCAAGTTGTTCTTGCATATAGCTATAGTTCATTAATTTTTATTGAGTATAATATTTCATGAAATGAATTTATCACAGTGTATATATTCACTCATTCATAAATGGGCCTTTGGTTTGCTTCTAGTTTTTGTTTCTAGCTATTACACATAAAGCTACTATGGCAACAGGAGATGAAGCTAGAAGACATTATGTTAAGTGCAATCAGTCAATCACAGAAGAGGAAGTGCTGGATGATTCTTTATGTGAGGCATTTAAATAGTCAAAAGTGTAGAAGTAGAGAATAAAATCATGGCTACTAAGGGGGTGGGTTGGGGAGTTATGGGGACCTGTTGTTCAACGCGTATAAATTTAAAGAAGAAAAGGTGAAGATTTATATGATATGAAGAGAAAAAAAATAAGTAAGTATGTGAGGCAATAGATTTGCTAATTAGCTTGCTTGTAGCTATTACCCCTGGAGAAGGCAATGGCACCCCACTCCAGTACTTTTGCCTGGCAAATCCCACAGACAGAGGAGGCTGGTAGGCTGCAGTCCCTGGGGTCTCGAAGAGTCAGACACGACTGAGTGACTTCCCTGTCACTTTTCACTTTCATGCATTGGAGAAGGAAATGGCAACCTACGCCAGTGTTCTTGCCTGGAGAATCTCAGGGACGGGGGAGCCTTGTGGGCTGCTGTCTATGGGGTCACACAGAGTCAGACCTGACTAAAGTGACTTAGCAGCAGCAGCAACAGCTATTACCCCACAATGTATACATAAATCAGAACATCAAGTCACATACATTAGGTACACATATAATTCCTATTTGTCAACTAACTCAAGAAAGCTGAAAAAACAAGTATTTGAAAGCTAAAAATGTAAATTGTTTTTTAAAAATTGCTATGAACATTAGCATACGTATCTTTTGAGGTCCATATACTCTCTTTTCTATTGAATACACACTTAAAAGTAGAGTTTCTGAATTAAATGACATGCGTATTTTCAAATTTCTTCTTATTTTCAACTTTAAAGAATGGTGCCAAGTGGTCTTTTATGGTAGTTGTACAAATTTTCTTTTAAGCTAATATCTGAGGGTTCTTATTGCTCCAGTCTTTCCCATGGTTGGCAGATGCACTCTTTAGTTTTAGTCACTCAGCTGGGTGTTTAGTTGTATCCTATTGTGTTTTTCTTTTTGTTTTGGAAAGCTTTAAATTTATAGAAAACTTTCAAAGATAGGATAGAGAGCTCTATATGCTCTTCATTGGCATTATAGCTTCATAATCACGACATGGGTTTATCTGGTGGCTCGGGCAGTAAAGAATCTGCCTGCAGTGCAGGAAACACAGGAGATGTGGGTGAAATCCTTGGGTTGGGAAGGTCCCCTGGAAAAGAGAACGGCTATCCACTTCAGTATTCTTACCTGAAGAATTCCATGGACAGAGGAGTCTGGTGGGCTACAGTCCATGGGATCACAAATTGAGAAATTAATATGGGTACATTACTATGAGCTAAACTCTAGTAAAATTTTTACAAATGTGCAGTTCATCTGCTCTAGAATCCAATCTATGATATAATATTGCATTCGATTATCATAGTCCCTTTGTCTCCTCTGGTCTGTGATGTATAGTTTCTTGGTTTTCCTAGTTTTTAATGTCCTTGGCAGTTTTGAAGAGTACTGGTTAGATATTTTATAAAATGCCCCTTAATTGGGGGTTGTTGAATTTTTTTTTTCACAATCCCTGGGATTATGAATTTTTAAGGAGAAAATCAAATAGGTGAAGTGCCTCTCTTAACATCATAATAATGCAGTATCACTATGAACAAAGCTAGTGGAGGTGATGGAATTCCAGTTGAGCTATTCCAAATCCTGAAAGATGATGCTGTGAAAGTGCTGCACTCAATATGCCAGAAAATTTGGAAAACTCAGCAGTGGCCACAGGACTGGAAAAGGTCAGTTTTCATTCCAACCTCAAAGAAAGGCAATCCCAAAGAATGCTGAAACTACCGCACAATTGTACTCATCTCACACACTAGTGAAGTAATGCTCAAAATTATCCAAGCCAGGCTTCAGCAAAATGTGAACCGTGAACTTCCTGATGTTCAAGCTGGTTTTAGAAAAGGCAGAGGAACCAGAGATCAAATTGCCAACATCCACTGGATCATGGAAAAAGCAAGAGAGTTCCAGAAAAACATCTATTTCTGCTTTATTGACTATGCCAAAGCCTTTGACTGTGTGGATCACAATAAACTGTGGAAAATTCTTCAAGAAATGGGAATACCAGACCACCTGATCTGCCTCTTGAGAAATTTGTATGCAGGTCAGGAAGCAACAGTTAGAACTGGACATGGACAACAGACTGGTTCCAAATAGGAAAAGGAGTACGTCAAGGCTGTATATTGTCACCCTGCTTATTTAACTTATATGCAGAGTACATCATGAGAAACCCTGGACTGGAAGAAACACAAACTGGAATCAAGATTGCTGGGAGAAATATCAATAACCTCAGATATGCAGATGACACCACCCTTATGGCAGAAAGTGAAGAGGAACTCAAAAGCCTCTTGATGAAAGTGAAAGTGGAGAGTGAAAAAGTTGGCTTAAAGCTCAACATTCAGAAAACTAAGATCATGGCATCCGGTCCCACCACTTCATGGGAAATAGATGGGGAAACAGTGGAAACAGTGTCAGACTTTATTTTTCTGGGCTCCAAAATCACTGCAGATGGTGACTGCAGCCATGAAATTAAAAGACGCTTACTCCTTGGAAGTAAAGTTATGACCAACCTAGATAGCATATTCAAAAGCAGAGACATTACTTTGCCAACAAAGGTCTGTCTAGTCAAGGCTATGGTTTTTCCTGTGGTCATGTATGGATGTGAGAGTTGGACTGTGAAGAAGGCTGAGTGCCGAAGAATTGATGCTTTTGAAGTGTGGTGTTGGAGAAGACTCTTGAGAGTCCCTTGGACTGCAAGGAGATCCAACCAGTCCATTCTGAAGGAGATCAGCCCTGGGATTTCTTTGGAAGGAATGATGCTAAAGCTGAAACTCCAGTACTTTGGCCACCTCATGCGAAGAGTTGACTCATTGGAAAAGACTCTGATGCTGGGAGGGATTGGGGGCAGGAGGAGAAGGGGACGACAGAGGATGAGATGGTTGGATGGCATCACTGACTCGATGGACGTGAGTCTGAGTGAACTCTGGGAGTTGGTGATGGACAGGGAGGCCTGGCGTGCTGCAGTTCATGGGGTTGCAAAGAGTCGGACACGACTGAGCGACTGATCTGATCTGAATGCAGTACAACATATCAAGACTAGTGACATTGTTTTCGAGTCCAAGCTCCTACTGTTTGCCACATGACAGGCCAATAAATCGAGAGACGAGTGGTTAGGGCAAAGAATAATGACTGTATTTGGAAAACTAGCAGACCAGGAAGGTGGTGGTCTAGGTCCCAAAGAGCCATCTTGCCTGGGTTTGGATGCTAACTTCTTTTACAGAACAAAGAAAGGGAGGTGAGGAGGTAAAGTAAAATGGTGGTAAGTTGTTGCAAATATTTCTTAGTTTGGGCCAGACTCTAGAGGGGACATATTAATTTCTTTTTGCCTGCAACCGTTCTCAGGTGGGCCTGATCAGGATGTTTCCTGTGAGCTAAACATGGGTATTTTAGCTTAAGCTCAGGCATGGGAGGCAGGATTCCTGGAGATGTGCCATCGTGTATCCTTTCAGCTATAAGTGAAGTCGCTCAGTCGTGTCCGACTCTTTGTGACCCCATGGACTGTCTGTCACCTACCAGTCTCTTCCACCCATGGGATTTTCCAGGCAACAGTACTGGAGTGGGTTGCCATTTCCTTCTCCAAGTGATCTTTGCAACCCAGGGATCAAACCCAGGTCTCCTGTATTGCAGGCAGATGCTTTACTTTTACCGTCTGAGCAAGGGAAGCCCTTTCCGCTATAGGCAAAATCCTTTCAGGGATTAATTTGCAGCAGAAGCAGAATACAAAGGTTAAAGTAAAAGACACAGATCTAATATGGAGTCAGATTTGTCCTTCCTTGTTACAATGCTAACTTTAGTCACTTGGTTAAGGCCTAGTTTGCCTAGTGTCTCCACTCTAAAGTTCCAAGATTTTTGGCTTCTATCATTCCTATTAAGAAGTCCAATATAGCTGTTTTGTAAAAGCCTTGAAGGTGATGGTTCCCTTTTTCTCTGAGAATTTTGGGTATCCCTTTAATTTTCAGCTTTACTTTAATGTATACATGATTAATTTATATTATATTTACCCTGGTTGGGTTTCTTAGTGTTTTTTAATCTAAGGCTTGATTTTTTTTTTAATGAATTTGAAAAATTCTTATTCACTGTCACTTTAAATAGTTTCTTTATTTTTGCTCTATTTTCTTCTGAGACTCTAAAATCACATATATTAGATTTTTTAAAAAAACAAATGATGCATCATATATTCCTCATATTTATTTCTCTATTTTCCTTTTTTTTTTTTTACTCTGGAGCTTCTATATGAATAGAATGAATTATAATTTTATTCTAATCTATTAACAATTCATTGAATCTTCAGATCTTTTTAGTTTGTTATTCAATTTTTCAGTTTTAGAGTGTTCAAATTTTTAGAAATTTATTTATTTTTAATTGAAGGACAATTGCTTTACAGTATTCTGTTAATTTCTGCCATATATTAAGATGAACCAACCATAGGTATATGTATGTCCTCTCCGTCTTAAACCTCCCTCCTGCCTCCCAATCCATCCCATTCCTCTAGGCTGCCACAGAGCACTGGATCTGAGCTCCATGCATGGTACAGAAAATTTCCACTGGCTATCTAATTTTACATATGGTAATATATATGTTTCAGTGCTACTCCCTCAATTTTTTAAAGTTTTAGTTCTCTGCTGAATTTTTCAATCTTTTTTCATTTACCTGAACATATTATTCAAATAAAGTTTGTGTCTGATAAATCCAGTCTCTGGATCCTCTGTGGCTCTGTTGCTATTGATCATTGATTCTTGGCTTTTAAATAACACTGTCTTATCTCCTTTAGGTCTGCTTATCACTGATTTAGTGCCAGATGTTGCATATACTTAAACTCCAGTTCCAGTTCAGTCGCTCAATTGTGTCGGACTCTTTGTGATCCCATGAATCACAGCATGCTGGGACTCCCTGTCGATCACCAACTCCCGGAGTTTACTGACTCACATCCATCGAGTCTGTGATGCCATCCAGCCATCTCATCCTCTGTTGTCCCCTTCTCCTCCTGCCCCCAATCCCTCCCAGCATCAGAGTCTTTTCCAATGAGTCAACTCTTCGCATGAGGTGGCCAAAGTACTGGAGTTTCAGCTTTAGCATCAGTCCTTCCAAAGAACACCCAGGACTGATCTCCTTTAGAATGGACTGATTGGATCTCCTTGCAATCTAAGGGACTCTCAAGAGTCTTCTCCAACACCATAGTTCAAAAGCATCAATTCTTTGGCACTCAGCTTTCTTCACAGTCCAACTCTCACATCCATACATGACCACTGGAAAAACCATAGCCTTGACTAGACAGACCTTTGTTGGCAAAGTAATGTCTCTGCTTTTCAATATGCTATCTAGGTTGATCATAACTTTCTTCCAAGAAGTAAGTGTCTTTTAATTTCATGGCTGCAATCACCATCTGCAGTGATTTTGGAGCCCCAAAAAATAAAGTCTGACACTGTTTCCACTGTTTCCCCATCTATGTCCCATGAAGTGATGGGACCAAATGCCATGATCTTAGTTTTCTGAACGTTGAGCTTTAAGCCAACTTTTTCACTCTCCACTTTCACTTTCATCAAGAGGCTTTTGTGTTCCTCTTCACTTTCTGCCAAAAGGGTGGTGTCATCTGCACATCTGAGGTTATTGATATTTCTCCCAGCAATCTTGATTTCAGCTTGGGCTTCTTCCAGCCCAGCATTTCTCATGATGTACTCTGCATAGAAGTTAAATAAGCAGGATGACAATATACAGCCTTGACGTACTCCTTTTCCTATTTGGAACCAGTCTGTAGTTCCATGTCCAGTTCTAACTGTTGCTTCCTGACCTTCATACAGGTTTCTCTATAGAACAGTCAGGTGGTCTGGTATTCCCATCTCTTTCAGAATTTTCCACAGTTTATTGTGATCCACACAGTCAAAGGCTTTGGCACAGTCAATAAAGCAGAAATAGATGTTTTTCTGGAAATCTATTGGTTTTTTGATGATCCAGCAGAAGTTGGCAATTTGATCTCTGGTTCCTCTGCCTTGTCTAAAACCAGCTTGAACATCTGGAAGCTCACAGTTCACGTATTGCTGAAGCCTGGCTTGGATAATTTTGAACATTACTTTACTAGTGTGTGAGATGAGTGCAATTGTGCAGTAGTTAGATAATTCTTTGACATTGCCTTTCTTTGGGATTGGAATGAAAACTGACCTTTGCCAGTCCTGTGGCCACTGCTGAGTTTTCCAAATTGTCTGGCATATTGAGTGCAGCACTTTCACAGCGTCACCTTTCAGGATTTGGAATAGCTCAACTGGAATTCCATCACCTCCACTAGCTTTGTTCATAGTGATGCTTCCTAAGGCCCACTTGACTTCACATTCCAGGATGTCTGGCTCTAGGTCAGTGATCACACCATCGTGGTTATCTGGGCTGTGAAGATCCTTTTTGTACAGTTCTTCTGTGTATTCTTGCCACCTCTTCTTAATATCTTCTGCTTCTGTTAGGTCCATACCATTTCTGTCCTTCATTGTGCCCATCTTTGCACGAAATATTCCCTTGGTATCTCTAATTTTCTTGAAGAGATCTCTAGTCTTTCCCATTCTATTGTTTTCCTCTATTTCTTTGCATTGATCACTGAGGAAGGCTTTCTTATCTCTGCTTGCTATTCTTTGGAATTCTGCGTTCAAATGGGTATATCTTTCCTTTTCTCCTTTGCTTTTCGCTTCCCGTCTTTTCACAGCTATTTGTAAGGCCTCTTCAGACAGCCATTTTACTTTTTTGCATTTCTTTTTCTTGGGGATTGTCTTGATTCCTGTTTCCTGTACAATGTCATGAACCTCCATCCATAGTTCATCAGGCACTCTATCAGATCTAGTCCCTTAAATCTATTTCTCACTTTCACTATATAGTCATAAAGGGTTTGATTTAGGTCATACCTGAATGGCCTAGTGGTTTTCTCCACTTTCTTCAATTTAAGTCTGAATTTGGCAATAAGGAGTTCATGATCTGAGCCACAGTCAGCTCCTGGTGTTGTTTTTGCTGACTGTATAGAGTTTCTCCATCTTTGGCTGAAAAGAATATAATCAATCTGATTTCGGTGTTGACCATCTGGTGATGTCCATGTGTAGGGTCTTCTCTTGTGTTGTTGGAAGACGGTGTTTGCTGTGACCAGTGTGTTCTCTTGGTAGAACTCTATTAACCTTTGCCCTGCTTCATTCTGTACTTGAAGGCCAAATTTATAGCAGACATTATATACATGTATTACTAGAATTTGGTTTTCTATCTCTTAAAGTGACCCATTTTCTGGAGTATTGGTCTGCTCTTGCCAAGAGATTGTAAAAGATTTTTTTTGAATTTTCTGCCTATATAGCAAAGATTCTGTATCTTACCAGAATAACTGCTATGGTCTATGTTGATCTTATTATGTCCTTGAATACTTAAGAAAAAAATTCTCACATATGAATGGGTTAAAATTTTTTCATCATGTTACCTCCTAGGTTTACTTTTTAAAATATTTTATTGTCACTTAGTTTAATAGGCAACTAAGTGTTGTCTTAGTCACCTTTGATCCAATCTCTCTCTTTTTTTAACTTCTGAATTCTTAAATTTTATTGTGGTAAGACCCATGATCCTATCCTAATCAGCTCAAATATGCCGACAGTTTTAATAAAATTTGCTTTCCCAAGATTGAATTCTAACTAATGCCTTTTGTACCTAAAATTGTCTTTGAGATTTTACAGAAGTTCCCTGGAAAATCACAGAGGATTTTCTCTTTGATGTCATAAAAAGACAGATGCTAGAAATAATTAGGCTTTTTTGATATGTTACTATTGATGAATTACATGAGAAGAGTTGTCAAATTGAGAGGTATTTAGCCTTCTCTAGGTTAAGTTTGTTGGGGGAAATGTTATTAATATGGATATTTCAGAAATTGTATTCTGTTTGGGAAGTTCCTAGAGATTTGTCAATGCCCTCACTGTGCATGGTATGCTTCCCTTCATTAGAATCTTGGTGCTGCTTTTCCTGATGTCAGACAAAACAATATAATATCAGTCATAATTTTAGTTGTTTTCTAAAGTATTAACTCGATCTCAATTTTATTTCTTTAATTTGAATCTGGCCTCTTCTAGCCCAGTGGTTTTAAATTGGAGATTCACATACTTACCTATGGAATTTTATTAATGAAGTTTAGGACGGTTCATGGGGTCGCAAAGAGTGGGACATTACTGAGCAGCTGAACTGAACTGAATTGAGGACTCACTCTAATTTACAGCATCTCTGTACTTGATATTTTTAATATATTCCCAGTATATTCCAAATACAGGCATGATATATCCATTTGGTATATCCATTGTAGAGTATGTCTCAGGATTATTATATATCGGAACATGTTTTTCTTTGTTAAAGAGTATATTCATCCACTTAAAAAGTAGATGTAACATTCACTCTTGTGAAAATAGAGTTATCATTATGTTTACAGACATTTTACCTCAAAGTTTTGATTGATCTTATTATTTTACTTTCATGTTGCAGAAACAATAAACTTTCCTGGTCAGTTGTCTTATTCTTAAAATGAACACTCATCAGATTTTTTACTTTTGGAAATTGCAGTAAGAAATTAACCACAGCCATTTAAAGCCTCTTAATATCTTCAGACATTATTTTGTTTTACTCTAATGCTTCCTTAAGATAAATCAAAACTTTGGGGTAAAATATCTCTAAACATAATGATAACTCTATTTTCACAAGAGTGAATGTTATATCTATTTTGTGAACGTTACATCTATTTTATAAAAGTGGATGAATATACTCTTTTGTGAAGAAAAATGTGTTCAGATGTAACATATAATATCCAACATATATATATATCCAAGAAAAATGTGTTCAGATGTAACATATAATATCCAACATATAATATCCAAGTCGTATCCAACTCTGTGCGACCCCATAGACGGCAGCCCACCTGGCCCCGCCATCCCTGGGATTTTCCAGGCAAGAACACTGAAGTGGGTTTCCATTTCGTTCTCCAATGTATGAAAGTGGAAAGTGAAAGTAAAGTGACTCAGTCGTGTCCAACTCTTAGCAACCCCGTGGACTGCAGCCTACCAGGCTCCTCCGTCCATAGGATTTTCCAGGCAAGAGTACTGGAGTGGGTTGCCATTGCCTTCTCCGATAATAATCCTGAGACATATAATAATCCTGAGATATACTCTACAGTGGATATACCAAGTGGATATATCAAGCCAGAACTGTGTTTGAGTGTCTCCTGTGGAGGTATGGGTCATCAGTGGACTGCTTCAGGGCAGGGGCTCTGGGTGCAATAGACCTGGGTATGGTATAAGCCCTCTTGGAGGAGGTTGCCATTAACCCCACCATAGAGCTGCCAGAACTTACACAGGACTCGGAAAACAGACTCTTGGAGGACACAAACAAAACCTTGTGCACACTAGGACCCAGGAGAAGGGCAGTGACCCCACAAGAGACAGACCCAGACTTTCCCGTGAGTATTCAGGAGTCTCTGGTGGAGGCGTGGGTCAGCAGTGGCCTGCTGCAGGGTTGGGGGCATTGAATGAGGCAGTGCCTGCACAGGACCTTTTGAAGGAGGTCACCATTATCTTCATTACCTCCACCATAGTTTGGCCTCAGGTCAAACAACAGGGAGGGAACACAGCCCCACCCATCACCAGAAAATTGGATTAAAGATTTACTGAGAAGGGCCCCACCCTTCAAAATAAGACTCAGCTTCTCTGTCAGTCAGTCTCTCCCATCAGGAAGCTTCCATAAGCCTCTTATCCTTCTCCATCAGAGGGCAGACAGACTGAAAACCAAAATCACAGGAAACTAACCAATCTGATCACATGGTCCACAGCCTTGTCTAACTGAATGAACTATGAGCCATGCTGTGTAGGGCCACCCAAGATAGACAGGTCATGGTGGAGAGTTCTGACAAAATGTGGTCCACTGGAGAAGGGAATGGCAAACCACTTCAGTATTCTTGCCTTGAGAGCCCCATGAACAGAATGAAAAGGCAAAAGATAAGACACTGAACGATGAACTCCCCAAGATGGTATGTGCCCAATATGCTACTGGAGATCAGTGAATAAATAACTCCAGAAATAATGAAGAGATGGAGCCAAATCAAAAACAATACCCAGTTGTGAATGAAAGTAAAGTCCAGTGCTGTAAAGGAACTTGGAATGTTAGGTCCATGAATGAAGGCAAACTGGAAGTGGTCAAACAGAAGATGGCAAGAGTGAACGTTGACATTTTATGAATCAGCAAACTAAAATGAAATGGAATAGGTGACTTTAACTCAGATGACCATTATATCTACTACTGTGGGCAAGAATCCCTTAGAAGAAATGGAGTAGCCATCGTAGTCAACAAGAGTCTGAAATGCAGTACGTGGGTGCAATCTCAAAAATGACAGAATGATCTCTGTTTGTTTCCAAGGCAAACCATTCAATATCACAGTAATCCGAGTCTATGCCCTGACCAGTAATGCTGAAGAAGTTGAAGTTGAACAGTTCTATGAAGACCTACAAGACCTTCTAGAACTAACACCCAAAAGAGATGTCCTTTCATTATACGGGACTGGAATGCAAAAGCAGGAAGTCAAGAAACACCTGGAGAAATAGGCAAATTTGGCTTTGGAGTACAAAACAAAGCAGAGCAAAGACTAACAGAGTTTTGCCAAGAGAATGCACTGGTCATAGCAAATGCCCTCTTCCGACAACACAAGAGAAGACTCTATACATGAACATCACCAGATGGTCAAAACCGAAATCAGATTGATTACATTCTTTGCAGCCAAAGATGGAGAAACTTTATATAGTCAGCAAAAACAAGACTAGCAGCTGACTGTGGCTCAGATCAAGAACTCCTAACTGCCAAACTTAAACTGAAGAAAGTAGGGAAAACTACTAGACCATTCAGATATGACCTAAATCAAATCCCTTTCGATTATACAGTGGAAGTGACAAATAGATTCAAGGGATTAGATCTGATAGACAAAGTGCTTGAAGAACTATGGATGGAGGTTCCTGACATTGTACAGGAGGCGGTGATCAAATCCATCCCTAAGGAAAAGAAATGCAAAAACGCAAAATGGTTGTCTGAGGAGGCCTTACAAATAGCTAAGAAAAGAAAAGATGCAAAAGGCAAAGGAGAAAATGAAAGATATACCCATTTGAATGCAAAGAGTAGCAAGTTCCAAAGAATAGCAAGGAGAAATAAGAAAGCCTTCCTCAGTGATTAGTGCAAAGAAACAGAGGAAAACAATAGAATGGGAAAGACTAGAGATTTCTTCAAGAAAATTAGAGATACCAAGGGAACAGCTGGGCACAATAAAGGACAGAAATGATATGGACCTAACAGAAGTAGAAGATATTAAGAAGAGGTGGCAAGAATACACAGAAGAACTGTACAAAAAAGATCTTCATGACCCAGATAACCACGATCATGTGATCACTGACCTAGAGCCAGACATCCTGGAATGTGAAGTCAAGTGGGCCTTAGAAAGCATCACTACGAACAAAGCTAGTAGAGGTGATAGAATTCCAGTTGAGCTCTTTCAAATCCTAAAAGGTGACGCTGTGAAAGTGCTGCACTCAATATGCCAGCAAATTTGGAAAACTCAGCGGTGGCCACAGGACTGGCAAAGGTCAGTTTTCATTCCAATCCCAAAGAAAGGCAATGCCAAAGAATGTTCAAACTACCGCACAATTGCACTCATCTCACATGCTAACAAAGTAATGCTCAAAATTCTCCAAGCCAGGCTTCAACAGTATGTGAACTGTGAACTTCCAGATGTTCAAGGTGGATTTAGAAAAGGCAGAGGAACCAGAGATCAAATTGCCATCTTCTGGATCATCGAAAAAGCAAGAGAGTTCCAGAAAAATGTCTACTTCTGCTTTACTGACTATGCCAAAGCCTTTGATTGTGTGATTTTCCACAACAAACGGTGGAAAATTCTTCAAGAGATGGGAATACCAGACCACCTGACCTGCCTCCTGAGAAATCTGTATGCAGATCAAGAAGCAACAGTTAGAACTGGACATGGAACAACAGACTGGTTTCAAATCAGGAAAGGAGTACATCAAGGTTATATATTGTCACCCTGCTTATTTAAGTTATATGCAGAATAGTGAAAGTGAAAGTGAAGTCGCTCAGTCGTGTCCGACTCTTTGCGACCCTGTGGACTGTTGCCCACTAGGCTCCTCCATCCATGGGTTTCTCCAGGCAAGAATACTGGAGTGGGTTGCCATTTCCTTCTCCAGGGAATCTTCCCAACCCAGGGATCGAACCCAGGTCTCCCGCATTGCAGGCAGGTGCTTTAACCTCTGAGCCACCTGGGAATGCTGAGCAGATGAAGCACAAAGTGGAATCAAGATTGCTGGGAGAAATATCAATCACCTCAGATATGCAGATGACACCACCCTTATGGCAGAAAGTGAAGAAGAACTAAAGAGCCTCTTGATGAAAGTGAAGAGGAGAGTGAATAAGTTGGCTCAAAACTCAACATTTAGAAAACTAAGATCATGGCATCCAGTCCCTTCACCTCATGCAAATAAATGGGGAAACAATGGAAACAGTGACAGACTTTAATTTTTGGCTCCAAAATCACTGCAGACGGTGACTGCAGCCATGAAATTAAAAGATGCTTGTTCCTTGCAAGAAAAGTTATGACCACGGAGTTTGTGACCACAGAGTCACAAAATATCGGACAACCACTGAGCAACTTTCACTGACTCACTCACCCAGTCAGAAGGTTTCTGATTGCCTCTGACTTGTTTGGAAGGGGACTACTGACAGTGTTGAACTTTACCTGAGCCTGCTGCTCTAACAATGACAATTAAGAAATCTCCCTCCCTAAACCTTTTATACACAAAGAGAAAGGCTCATCCTAGCTGTCTAACTACAGAAGACTGCTAGGTGCTGGCGTTACAGGATATAGCCCACTTTCCCCTTTCCTCAGTGACTCGTTAAGACCAGGTTCCGTCCTTCCCATGACCCCCATAAGACTCAGGAACAAACCCCTAATTTGCGTACTTCTGTAAATCCCTAGATGCCTTTCTTTCTTTTCTCTCTCTCTCTTTTTCTTTCTTTTTTTTTGAGACGTTCCCCATTAATGAATGTTCTCCCTATAACAATAGCCTGAATAAAATCTGCTTCTTAATTGTCTGGAACACTTGTCTGATTTTAAATTCTATCTTTGTTTCTGAATGCTGAAAATTATGCTTTCTTTTTTTCAAGTTCAGCTAGAAATTTTAAAAATTAACCCAGTCCTCCTTGTGATAGGAAACCAATGCCACCTCTGTTTTCTTTCTGTTTTTTTCTTAGTGGATATATTTTGTACTCAACTCCTTTAGGGCTTTGCCTTTTGATTTACAAAAACCTCTTTTTCCCTTTAAAATATAAAGTTTAAAATTTTGGCTTTCATAATTATTGCCTCTGAAGTGGGCATAGAGAACCTTTCTTGGATCTCAAAATCTGAACACCAACTCTTTTTGCATTTCAATTAAAGTTATATCAATCATTCCTCCCACCATCCCTCAGCAATGGATGTCTCTGGATAAAAAAAAAAAAAAAAAAAAAGAAGATTTTGTATGTGGAAATGAAAAAGAAAAAGCACTTTGTTCACTTAAAAGTATCTCAATACAGTCTCAATCATTTATCCCTATTATGTAGCAGAAAATTCTCCTTGAAGCTGTTATGCTTACTTTCTAATTCTGTAAAAGAAACTGCAAAACAGAGGCTCTCTGTTACACACACTCATTCCCAAATCCCAAACCCCTTTTTCTGACCCTCACTTCAGAATGTTTCTCCTAAGAACTGACTTAGCTAATTCCATTAAGCCTTTTCTTTTTCTTTGGATTTGACTCACTCTGTTGCCTCGTGTGTTATGATTTTGACATCTCCCTAATGTTACCCATCTTAGACAACTCAAATAAGACCAGTCTTTGTTGTCCCACCCTTGCACAAAACTCCAAACATTCTCATCAAATTCACCTAATAGGATCTAGACACCTGGGTCCCCCTCAAGAATGTTTAATTAGATCCTTTGTAAGGAACAGATTTTGATTGACAGATGGGAAGTGCAAGCCAGGGAGATGGAGTATCATCTCTGAGATGGAAATGTTGGGCTACCAGCAGGAGGGAAAAAGAATCCCATGGGAGAAGAAGCCACATGTTAGCAGCTTATAAAGAAAACTTACTACATAAAAAGTATGTGATCAGTGGAGAAAACTTAGGAAGGAAAAAGAAGAAAATATTATTCAGAGATAACCAAAGTTAATATGAAGGATTTTTTAAATTTAATTTTTATTTTATATTGGGGTATAGTTGATTTACAATGTTGTGTTAGTCTCATGTGTACAGCAGAGTGGTTCAGTGTTTTGCATATGTACACATGAAGACTCTGAAAAAGAATGGAGACACATATGTCCATTCTTTTTCAAATTCTTTTCCAAATTCTGTCATTACAGAATACTGAGTAGAGTTGCCTCTGCTATACAGTAAGTCCTTGTTGATTACCTATAGATGAAGGTTTTATTTTCTTGGACATCATCCTAAATTCTGATATGCATATGTATGCATACATAATTTTTTGAAGAAATCTTTATATTGTACATTTGGTTCAACATTTTTGGTTGTTATTAGCCTGGTATGCTGCGATTCATGGGGTCGCAATGAGTCGGACACGACTGAATGATTGAACTGAACTGAACTGATAAACAAATGATCATGATTATTCCTGTAGCCAGTTTTTGTATGTTCGTTTTGATCCTTTAGTTACATGCTCCTATATTTACCCTATGTAAATATAAAGCAGTTTTGTAGTCATTGCTGCTGCTGCAAGACTAGTCATAAATAAATAATTGATAACATTCTTGAGTACTTACTGGGGGTTAGGCAATGTTCTTGGAGAAGGCAATGGCAACCCACTCCAGTACTCTTGCCTGGAAAATCCCATGGACGGAGGAGCCTGCTAGGCTGCAGTCCATGGCGTCACTAAGAGTCGGACACAACTGAGTGACTTCACTTTCACTTTTCACTTTCATGCATTGGAGAAGGAAATGGCAACCCACTCCAGTGTTCTTGCCTGGAGAATCCCAGGGCGGGAAAGCCTGGTAGGCTGACGTCTATGGGGTCGCACAGAGTCGGACATGACTGAAGTGACTTAGCAGCAGCAGCAGCAGGCAATGTTCCAAATGCTTTGCACAGATTTCTTGAACAATTAATCCTTCACACTAATTCCACAGGACAAGTAAAAGTATTACCACTATTTTATAGATGAGAAAACTGAAACTTCAAAAGGTTAAGAAAGTTGTCTAAGGTCATACAACTAGTAAGTGGCAGAACCAAATTAAACTCTCTCCTGAGTTCAGAAGCTATACGTGTATGTGTAAATGAACATACACACATATACAAAATGTGCCGGATTAAATGGCCAAGATTGGCATTCATCTTTTTCTTTTAAAAGCCAAATTTTAACTATGCCAACATTTTGCCTAGAAGGAATGAACTCTGATTAGTATTTAATATTTCACATAATTTTTTGACTTTTAAAACAGTTACATAAAGCAAGCAAAAATATAATTGGGGCTAGTTTAAAATCTTTAAAAATCATTACATTCACAAAGATTAATGTATTCATTCACTCCCCCATCCTCAGGTGGCCTTCAATGTGAAAAAAAAAAAGTCTACAAGTTATATATACAAATTCTATATAAGATTTCTAAGAAATTCTGAATTTTTTCATAATTACATTGATTTTTCTCTATGAAATCAAATATTTACATTTTCATTTCTCTCTCTTTCTACCTATTGGTGTTTTGGAGGATATGAAGGCATTCTTCCTTTGCAATTGGCTCATGTACTTGTCTGTGCATAGGATAATCCAACATCAGGCACAATTACTGTTGTTGTTAATTTGGAGACTATCAGAAACTGGGAAAGATACACACCCTAACTAGAGATGCTCACCTGGCAAGAGCTGGGGCTGGAAGCCTATGGGGCTTCCAGCTCCCCTGCCCAGTGCTGCTCAAAATATGCTCTACAGACCAATGCCAGTAGGCAAGTATTTGTTCCTAGTCCTCAGTGTGTAGGTACAGAAACTGAGAATACACATTTTGAAACCTCAATAGCAATTTGATATTGCTCAACACCCAGGCATGGGATCGTTTGACTCATCTCAATAGAGACAGAACAGACCAGTTGTCCCACTCAGTGGAGGATCATGTGGTTGTTAGATGCTTCTGGTCACATGTTGTAGTTTCATGGTTACAGATGTCATTTCACGATGGTCTGGGGCTAGAAATGAAGTAGTCATGTAAAATATAGGAAGCCCAGTTAAGTGTGAATTATAGACAACAATGGATAATATTTCAATAGAACTATGTCCCGAGGATTGGATGAGACATATTTCTACTAAAAATTATTTTAGGTTTATCTAAAATTCAAGTTTAATTGGGTGTCTTGTATTTTTACTTGCTGAATCTGAAAACCGTAGGTAAGGGTGTGACCTGGTCCTCCACCACAGCTAATGAGAGAAGCCTGCTCCAGTCTCCTTAAGAACTCTGGGCTCAGAAGGGCTGTAACTCATGGTGGGTGCAGGCTGAAACGACATCTTTGGTATCTTCCTCTGTTTCATTCATTTGTTCTACCACCAATGTGAGTTAAAACCATCCATGCTCTCTTTTGCTAATCTGCCTAATTATTTTTCAAAACTAGATATTCACAGCAATGCTACTTATTTTTCTTGGCCTTCAGGGGTCTTAAGAGAGTAGGTGTTTCTGAATACAATTTCTGTACTACTTTGAGGATTAATAAGTTAATGCCTCAAAGCACTTTAAGAGATGCATAAATGCTTTTTTTCCACAGTTCACTAAACAATAAAATGGTTTCCAGTATACCTTATTGTAATTGTCACCTAAGCTGTTTCGCTGTTTTCTTCCATTATTCAAATCCATCTTGAAAATTCTCTATTTAAAGATTTATGACAAAATACCTACTGTGCCACGTCCAGTAATTTGAAAACAGGCAAAACGAATATGTTCTACTTCAAAGTATATTTGAGTAGCTCAGAAGGGTGAGTGATCTCGATTTTCTTCTTTTTAAAAGTGTGTTGTTGTGTTAGGTGGTCTCTAGGGTTCCTCAGCATCTCAAGTGTTCTGTGATTTTAAAAAGGCAGCAGAGAAAGCCAAAGTCTTTGTGGAGATGAAGAGCAGACTGCCTACTTCCTTGCTGAGGGAGAAGAGTCATATGCTGAGGGAGAAGAGTCATAGGCTGATAAATGCCCATAAACACCAGCTGGCAGAGCTGCTTTCTTCTCCACTTCCTCTCTAGATCCACCTCCCATAATGAAATTCTCCCATTTATGGGCTCCATCAAGGTGGGTTAATGGGGTGGGGAGGTACTGAACTGGGCATCAGGAGGACCTGGTTTGAATCTTGGCTTTGCCACTTGTGAGCCATATGATTTGGGAGCAATTCATAAACCAAATGACCACAGCTACTTTCTACCCTCCACAAGAGTGGCACAGTTCACATTAGGATGGATAAATTCTATCAAGGAGAACATCTTGAAGATCTTAATAGACTTTTCTGGTTGTGAAAGAATGGGCTGGGGGTGCTAGTTTAGATGACTAGGGTTGCCTCAAAGAGAATGCAATGCTGTGCAAGGTAAAAGACAAAGATGCTAGCGCTTTTGTTGAAGAAAGACATCAGGCCCCTGGAAAAAAAGACAAGGAAATTGTAGAGTGAAATATATAAGCTGTGAGGGCTCCATGCTGGTAATACAATTAGGGGAGCTGGTGTGAGAAGGGCCCACAGTACTTCAGAGGGAAAGGCCAGATGATGCTCTGCTCAGAGAGTAATGCCTAAGTGGAGGTCCAGCACCATCATATCTTCCAGGGTTTCCATAAAATCCAGAAATCTGGAAAAACCTCCTCATTTAAAAATATTGAAAATTAAGTAAAAATGTATTTAGTTACCGTGCTGGCCAACAAAATATATCTGTTGAATATATTTGGCCCATGAGCTACCATTTTAGAATATCTTGTTTAGAGAGAAGGAGTTCTAATGAAGAAACAAAAAATTATTTCAGTAGAGTCAAGCCTTTTCTGAGTTGACCTAGTTTGTGTTTGCTATAAGAATCTTAGATTACTTCAAATTTTCAGTACAAATTTGATATACACAATAGCTTGAATTTGTGATGGTTAAGTGAAGAGGAACTAAAACACCTCTTGATGAAAGTGAAAGAGGAGAGTGAAAAAGTTGGCTTAAACTCAACATTCAGAAAATGAAGATCATGGCATCTGGTCTCATCACTTCATGGGAAATAGATGGGGAAACAGTGGAAACAGTGTCAGACTTTATTTTTGGGGCTCCAAAATCACTGCAGATGGTGACTGCAGCCATGAAATTAAAAGACGTAAAAGAGTAATTTCCTTACTCCTTGGAAGGAAAATTATGACCAACCTAGATCACATATTGAAAAGCAGAGACATTACTTTGCCAACAAATGTCCGTCTAGTCAAGGCTATGGTCTTTCCAGTATTCATGTATGGATGTGAGAGTTGGACTGTGAAGAAAGCTGAGCGCCAAAGAATTGATGCTTTTGAACTGTGGTGTTGGAGAAGACTCTTGAGAGTCTCTTGGACTGCAAGGAGATCCAACCAGTCCATTCTGAAGGAGATCTTTGGGTGTTCTTTGGAAGGAATGATGCTAAAGCTGAAACTCCAGTACTTTGGCCACCTCATGCGAAGAGTTGACTCATTGGAAAAGACTCTGATGCTGGGAGGGATTGGGGGCAGGAGGAGAAGGGGATGACAGAGGATGAGATGACTGGATGGCATCACTGACTCGATGGACGTGAGTTTGAGTGAACTCTGGGAGATGCTGATGGACAGGGAGGCCTGGCGTGCTGCAATTCATGGGGTTGCAAAGAGTCGGACACGACTGAGTGACTGAACTGAACTGACTGAAGGGAGTGAAAGGAGGGTGCTACCTAGCCAGGGCAAAGAGGTATGAAAAGGGATTGGCAATTGCAGGAGTGAGATAAAACTGAGAATGAAGAATTCAGCAGAAAAAATTGGAAGAGGTGAAGAAGAGAAAACATCCCAAGAACACTGAGAGAAACATAAAACCCTCTTGACAGCAAGAATATTGGTGTGATATCTTGGTTTTTCAGAGCAAATAGAATGGGGGTTGAGAATTTCAGGTTTGATGTAAAAAGAGAGTAACACCAGAAAGCTGGAGAACTTAGAGAAATCCAGGAGCAGATACTTAATTTACAAAGAGAATAAAATGATATTAAACCCCTCAAAGAGTCATGTCCTACACAGATAATATCTGTTGCTAGAATGTTCTGAGGATGCAGTATACTGGAAATGAAAGGAAATAAGGTTTGCTTCTGAGCAGGGCTGAGACAGGTAGGAGGAACTTTGGAGACACTCCTTCCCCCAAAGCTGGCTGTCAGAGTAGAGAGAAAAGGGAGAAAGAGACCTACCCCAATGGAACAAAGAAAGATGCTGAGTCATTCCAGAATTGCATGTCCACAATAGCTCTGAGCAATTAAGGAAAACTTTCAGTGACCAGCAGTGAGGTGTGACCAACCTGGAAAGGAGGAACTGAGGAGAAGATAAGGAGCCAGATGAAGGCAATGGCACCCCACTCCAGTACTCTTACCTGGAAAATCCCATGGATGGAGGAGTCTGGTAGGCTGCAGTCCACCGGGGAGCGAAGAGCTGGACATGACTGAACAACTTCCCTTTCCCTTTCAGATGAAGTCAGGATCTCTGGGGTTTCAAGGCAAACCACGGATAAGAGGTTTATATATGGAGCTAATGCACAAGTTCATGACCTTCTGAAGAAGTGAAGACAGGGAGTATATGAATATAATGAAAATTTCTTTCTTCAGGATATATTTCAAGTATTATTTTGAAACTCAGAAGGCAGCTGGTCCTTCTCTTTGCTCTCTACCCTTTTAGGAATTGCACAGACCAATGAATTGTAATTAATTGCAAAAAAAAAAAAAGAGAGATGAATTTTAAGTAGCAACGGTGATCTTACTGTCTTCTGGAAGAGCCATGGGAGTGCTAGGAAGCAGGTTAGGTGAGAAAGAGGAGGGAAACCAATTTCAGAGAAAAGATTTTTGAAAGTGAAGGTGGAGGGATAGTTAGCTGAAAATAATAGGGGAAAATAAGTACTGTCTTTCTTTAACATACAGAAATGAGCCAATTAAGGGACTATATCTGTCTTCTCTCCTTGGTGTCTCTGAAGATCCTAAAGTCTGAATGGCAACTAGCAATATTCTTGGGGAATGGGGAAAAGCACAAACTATACTTTTCTGTTTCACCTGAAATACTTTTGTACAGATGGAATAAGGTTAAAGGGAACGGTAAGACTAAAGGAGTCACAAGGAGTGGCAGACCTAAGAAATAGGAGACCACTGGACTGTGAGAGCCTTAAAATCCAAGACTGTGATACTGAAATACCCAACACTTCACAGAAGGCTTGGTCCATTATGCAGTAGACACTCCATGAATGAGTGAGTAATTAATCCCATGAAATTTGCCTTAGAGAGGGCGAGGGAAAGGGAAAATTTGACTATCGTTATATTTTGAGTGATGTATGAATGAGCTAGAGGCTTACAAGCTGGAAGGACTATTTCATCTTAGCCACATACCTTCCAGGATTACCATCCTCCAGTTGGCAATATGGGGTAGGAGGCTAAGGTGGAGAGAGCAGTGGAGCAAGGCCTGTGGCATGATCATCATGACAATTCCTCATCCCCTAGTTTTGGTATGCACTGGTTGTTTTCCTAAAGCAATCTGTCAAGCAAATTAGACTTCAGGAGAAATTCAATAATGCTAAAGATTCAGTAGTTATTTCAACAGAGTGTTTGCCTAAAGTCTGAGTCAAGGCCCTCAGACATGTAAATTCTCCTTCTGTGATTAGTTGCTCAGTTGTGTCAGACTCTTTGTGACCCCATGGACTGTAGCCCTTCTAGGTGGACCGAAATAGTCATAGGACTTCCCAGAGTAAGTGGAGCTCCAGATCAGTCCTAGGGAACTCATCTAAGATACTCACAGAAGTTTAACAGTCACCTGTTGCTGTTTCCCTCCTTTGTTTACTTCCAGCTCCACTTCAGTAGATGGAGAAAGAAGCCTAGACTTGGACCCTGAAGACTGGAATCTCATTGCTTATTAGTTGATTATCTTTTGGCAAATCTGCAGACATCTCCAAGTTTTCTGATTTGTAAAATAAACATAAAACCTACATGAGTTATTACTGTGGGAAACAAAATACCTTAAAATCCAGCAAAGTTATCACAGCAGTTAGAATATAATCCTAGCACAGAAGCCTAAAAGACTCCTTTTGATTATGTCCCTGCCTATCTGGTCAATATTCTATTTCTTTCCCTTTATTCCTTAAGTTGCAATGTGGACCTTCTCTTTATTGCTCAATATCAGATATCAGATCTCTCCCACCCCAGGGCTACAGTAATCTCCTTGACATTTCCTTCTTATGCTATACCACCTAGGTCTCAGCTCATATGACATCAAATATTTCACATCTATACATTCCAGTCCCACCATCAACCCATTGGTCATGGCCTATTTCATTCTTCTCTTTAATTTTCTTTTTAGCAATGGTCACCATTTGCATTTATTTTGCTGATTTGTTTCTTAACATGTTTATTAGTTGCCTCTCTCCAATCAATAATATAAACACAAGAAGAGCAGGGACATTATATTGTTTGTATTTGGAATCATATCTGGTGAGCACATAGTAGATGAAAATAAATATTTTAGTTAAAGTTGTAGAGTCAATGGCTTTCCAGGTGGCTCAGTGGTAAAGAATCCTCTGGTTTGATCCCTTGGTCAGGAAGATCCCCTGGAGTAGGAAATGGCAACCTGCTCCAGTATTTTTGCCTGGAAAATTCCATGGACAGAGAATCCTGGAGGACTATGGTCCATGGGATCCCCAAGAGTCAGACATGACTGAGCATGCACACACAGTAGAGTTAATAAATGTTTGAACCAAAATATTTTAATGAAAGGGATTCATAAACTATGAAGCATGATACACACATAAAGAAGCATTTACTTCAGTCGAGAGGGTACTAGAGGAGAAACAGCAGAAGATGAGAAATACTAGATTTTCATTTTGCCTTGACTGCTTTTCAGTTGTCTGGAGGAGGGCAAGTCACTCCTTTGACTCTCAGTACATTGGTTTCCTCATTTGTAAAAGAAGGGAAGTAGTGGGGACTTTCTTGGTGGTCCACTTGTTAAGAATTCCCCTTGCAAAGCAGGGGACGCAGGTTCAATCCCTGTTTGGAGACCTAAAATCCCACGTCTCAGAGCAGCTAAGCCCAAGCACCACAACTACTAAGCCCATATGCTCTGGAGCCCATGCACCACAATTGGAAAGCCCAGGAATTGCAACAAAAGGTCCCACGTGCTGCAGTTAAGACCCTATGCAGCCAAGTAAATAAATAAATATTTTAAAAAATTCAAAGGACAAATTCATGTTGATGTATGGGAAAAAAACCACCACAATATTGTGAAGTAATTAGCCTCCAATTAAAATAAATAAAGTAATTTTAAAATTTTTAAAAAATGAAAGGAGGAAAGTGGTACATGCCTCATAGGTTGTTTTGAGACTTAAATGCAATGTTGACACAAATGTCAGTCATATAAGTTTTTGTCATTCTCCAACATGTGATTCTAAACTAGAAGTATTAAGAATTTCTTAACATCTTTTTTTTTTTCAAAGAAGCAAGACTTTTGGATACTATTAGTGCAAAATCATAGAGGGAGTTTATTTTATCCGAATTCTTCCCTAAATCATCAAAATTCTGCCATCCATGCCTTCGTTTGCATAAGTATATTTGCATATCCTAATTAGAACCTTTGGCAAGAATCTGAAGAAAGGAATTTAGGATTTTGCCCTGAAGGAAGACGATAACTCTTTCCAAAACAGCTACTCTATTTTCACACTGCAGAAGAGAGGTGGCGAAGGCATCAGTGTTACTTATAGAAATGAGACTGAGAAATCGGATTAACATCAATTTACCAATGGAGCAGGACAACCCATTTCAAGTAAAGCACATGATAGTTTATTTAGCAACAACTCCTTGCTTCTTCCACCTCCGTGTAATGACAGCTGTTCTGATGCTTTCACAAGGAAGACTGTAAAAAAGAAGATCAGTGTGTTTACATTTGATCCAAGTCTGTCCACTGCATTTCTCTGCTGAAGTCCAGAGGTTCTTTGGGAATGGCACGAGTCCAGCTCAAACCTTTAGGTCCACTCTTTGACTCTAGAAGAAACTTTGAGTTTGACGGATTCCCAACCTCCCAGCCCAGGGCTTAAAAATTCTGGGTTCAGGGAGTTAGTCTGCCATTTACAATTCATGGGTTAACCTTGGGCTAACCTTTTCACATCTTCATAGGCTTTAATTCCTCTGCAACAAAATGGACATAAAACTGATATCTGCCTCATGGAATTGGTGGGGAGATTAAATAAGACCCTACATGGAGAAAACCCTTTGTAAAGGACAAAGTGCTATACAAACATCCCACATTTTAAATTCCATCCTCATCTGTTCTGACACAAGGAATTACAGCTGTACTCCTCTTGGTAGAGAGGTTTGTAACAGTCAAGGTCCCAAGTGCTCACAGGGAAGGTACATACTTGGTACAGGTGCAGCTTTTTTCCTTCCTGTGCCCTCACTGGCATTGCTAATATATCACAACACTTTTGCCTACTGCGTCTGGACCCAGTCTCAAAGCCCCATCTTAACACTCTAGCAGTTATCATTGATGGAGTTGGCATGGGAAATAAAGACTCCTATGAAACCTCTAAAGCCTGTGGCCAAAGTATCTCACTCTCCTCTCTGTTGTCCAGACTGAGGATACACATGGGGTGCCAGACATGTGCATAGCAATGACTTCCCAGAGCAACAGAGCTTCAGTCACCACACACATACGCAGCGCAATGCTGGCTCAAGCATGTGTTTGTTATGTCTGAGTTAACTTCATAGTGGAAAATAAAACAAATGTTCAGGGAAATGTTGGCAACTGTACAATTTATGATAAATCAAATTGCCTGGAGAGATGTGTAAAAAGGTTTTGGAGAAAACAAAGGCTCTGGAACTGAACAGCAAATGTCAAGTTAGCTATGTAACTGGTGGGAGTGTAGACATCATGTCACTGGATCTATCCCTTAATTGCTCTATGTTTTCCTATCAACTAGGATAATTAGAAAACATTTTGATTCTCCTTTTGGTTCTGGAAGGAACTGAGCATTTTGTGAAAGTGATCAGACATCCTTCTTTGACAATCCAGATGTCAGATGCTGTCCTGAAAGAACAGAAGTTGATCTGAAGCTGTCAGATGTCCTCACTTGCAAACAGGAAACTCTTTTACTCAGTCCTGACACCAGTTTGCCTGACATGAGGTGACCTACTCTGTTACTTTCTACCAAGGTCAAGCAATGGCACATTTTATGGGAAACTGCACTTGCTGGTTACTCAAGCTAGAAGAAGACAACAGCTCCCTGCTTTGTGTCACTAGGGATATGACCAAAGAAAGACTTACATATAAACAGGTTTTCTTAATTAAAATAATAAATGTGTTTTATATGCATACCTAGCCAAAGTCTAATTTTCAAAGAGGTAATTTATAATTTTTATATTAATAAATATTTCTTTAAGTCCTAGAAGCTAAGAAGCTCATAATAATGACAAGAACAAATGTGGCAATTTTTTTTCTCTGAGCCTAGAGACTGTTACTTCTATTTGCCTCAAAGTCTGCATTAGGGCCCAATTCAAGAAATACATCTTAAACAAATGTGTCTTTAACTTGGACAAAGGATATTGCAGCTCCTGTTATTCCCTGTTGACTCCCCTTTTAAGCCATTTTTTAATCTTAGAGTTTATAAAGCACTTTTTCAGGCTATGTATCTCTGGTCTTCACATTACAGTTTTAGCAATATTAATACCAACTTTCAGAGGAAATGTGGAGACTCAAGAGGGCTAAACCATTTGGCCAAGGTCACATAGCTGGAAAATGCAAAAACATAGGGCTTGAATCCATATAAGCTGATTCCTAGAATGGTCTTCTTTACTACTACACGCCCACCTAAAAAGTGACTTAAGACAGGATTATGTTTCCTGTGAAACTAAAATAGGAATTTTTTTTTTTAACCTAATAGCCTTTGACTGTGTGGATCACAATAAACTGTGGAAAATTCTTCAAGAGATGGGAATACCAGACCACCTGATCTGCCTCTTCAGAAATTTGTATGCAGGTCAAGAAGCAACAGTTAGAACTGGACATGGAACAACAGACTGGTTCCAAATAGGAAAAGGAGTACGTCAAGGCTGTATATTGCCACCCTGCTTATTTAACTTTTATGCAGAGTACATCATGAGAAATGCTGGGCTGGAAGAAGCACAAGATGGAATCAAGATTGCCGGGAGAAATATCAATAACCTGAGATATGCAGATGACACCACCCTTATGGCAGAAAGTGAAGAGGAACTCAAAAGCCTCTTGATGAAGGTGAAAGAGGAGAGTGAAAAGTTGGCTTAAAGCTCAACATTCAGAAAACGAAGATCATGGCATCTGGGCCCATCATTTCATGGGAAATAGATGGGAAACAGTGGAAACAGTGTCAGACTTTATTTTTGGGGGCTCCAAAATCACTGCAGATGATGACTGCAGCCATGAAATTAAAAGACGCTTACTCCTTGAAAGAAAAGTTATGACCAATCCAGATAGCATATTGAAAAGCAGAGACATTACTTTTCCAACAAACGTCCGTCTAGTCAAGGCTATGGTTTTTCCAGTGGTCATGTATGGATGTGAGAGTTGGACTGTGAAGAAAGCTGAGCGCCAAAGAATTGATGCTTTTGAACTGTGGTGTTGGAGAAGACTCTTGAGAGTCCCTTGGGCTGCAAGGAGATCCAACCAGTCCATTCTGAAGGAGATTAGCCCTGGGATTTCTTTGGAAGGAATGATGCTAAAGCTGAAACTCCAGTACTTTGGCCACCTCATGCAAAGAGTTAACTCATTGGAAAAGACTCTGATGCTGGAAAGGATTGGGGGCAGGAGGAGAAGAGGACGGCGAAGGATGAGATGGCTGGATGGCATCACTGACTTGATGGACGTGAGTCTGAGTGAACTCCGAGAGTTGGTGATGAACAGGGAGGCCTGGCGTGCTGTGATTCATGGGGTCGCAAAGAGTCGGACACGACTGAGCGACTGAACTGAACTGAACAGAAATTCCTGGGGCCTGGAGAGTGAACCAAGATGGAGTCAACCTCTTAGTTCTGTGAGCGGTCGCAGAACTAGATAAGTATTAAAGAGAACAAATCATCATCAACCACAACAAAAAAGAACAAATCCAAAGGAGCCAGAGATAAGTTTGGGGCTGGGTGGAGGTCACATCAGACAAAAATAGTTGTGAATAAACCAGACTAGTGGCCCCCAACTTTTCAGTACCAGGGACCAGTTTTGTGGGCAATAGTTTTTCCACAAACTTGGGAGTGGGGGGTGATTTCAGTACATTGCATTTATTGTGCACTTTATTTCTAATGTAACGCTGCCATTGATCTGACAGGAGGTGTCAGTTCGCAGTCTGAAGGTTGGGACCCCTGAACCAGACAACTGATTTGAAGTATACATTGGAAACTAGAAATTTTGTGACACCAGATTTAGTGATTGATTCAACAGGACAATTTGTAGCCTTCCATGGGTGTGGAGAGAAAGTAAAAATACCTAAAGTCTATACCAGTTGGTCTTCTACTGGTTCTCTGGCTTAGCTGCCCTGGGCTGAGTGGTATTTGGGAGAAACTAAAGAGATCACTTCATGGGAAATAGATGGGGAAACAGTGGAAACAGTGTCAGACTTTATTTTTTTGGGCTCCAAAATCACTGCAGATGGTGATTGCTGCCATGAAATTAAAAGACGCTTACTCCTTGGAAGGAAAGTTATGACTAACCTAGATAGCATATTCAAAAGCAGAGACATTACTTTGCCAACAAAGGTCTGTCTAATGAAGGCTATGGTTTTTCCAGTGGTCATGTATGGATGTGAGAGTTGGACTGTGAAGAAAGCTGAGCACTGAAGAATTGATGCTTTTGAAGTGTGGTGTTGGAGAAGACTCTTGAGAGTCCCTTGGACTGCAAGGAGATCCAACCACTCCATTCTAAAGGAGATCAGTCCTGGATGTTCACTGGAAGGACTGATGCTGAAGGTGAAACTCCAATACTTTGGCCACCTCATGCGAAGAGTTGACTCATTGGAAAAGACTGATGCTGGGAGGGATTGGGGGCAGGAGGAGAAGGGGATGACAGAGGATGAGATGGCTGGATGGCATCACCGACTCGATGCACATGGGTTTGGGTAGACTCCAGGAATTAGTGATGGACAGGGAGGCCTGGTGTGCTGCGATTCATAGGGTCACAAAGAATTGGACATGACTGAGTGACTGAACTGAACTGAACTGAAACAGATCAACAGTTCCCACTAAGGCAGAGTGGCAGTGCATCCCATTTTAATTTGTTGTTTCCAAGAATGCAGACTGTTACAATGTAAGTTGTAGTTGGCTTGGGAACGGAAACTGACCATCCAGGACTGGACATGTATAAGAATGAAGGGAGCACATGTACCAGCAATGGAAAATTGAGCCAAATAGTAAAAGGAAGTCAAGGTCAAAGCAAAACCAAAAAAACCATAGCTGACTTATAGAGAGAACCAGGGACCAGCCCAGTAGAAGGTGCTACAGAACCAGACCCATGCTTGAAACTGTCCCTTAATAGTGATTGCTGTAAGTTCCAAAGAATAGCAAGAAGAGATAAGAAAGCCTTCTTCAGCGATCAATGCAAAGAAATAGAGGAAAACAACAGAATGGGAAAGACTAGAGATCTCTTCAAGAAAATCAGAGATACCAAAGGAACATTTCATGCAAAGATGGGCTCGATAAAGGACAGAAATGGTACGGACCTAACAGAAGCAGAAGATATTAAGAAGAGATGGCAAAAATACACAGAAGAACTGTACAAAAAAGATCTTCATGACCCAGATAATCACGATGGTGTGATCACTGACCTAGAGTCAGACATTCTGGAATGTGAAGTCAAGTGGGCCTTAGAAAGCATCACTACAAACAAAGCTAGTGGAGGTGATGGAATTCCAGTTGAACTATTCCAAATCCTGAAAGATGATGCTGTGAAAGTGCTGCACTTAATACGCCAGCAAATTTGGAAAACTCAGCAGTGGCCACAGGACTGGAAAATGTCAGTTTTTCATTCCAATCCCAAAGAAAGGCAATGCCAAAGAATGCTCAAACTACCGCACAATTGCATTCATCTCATAAGCTAGTAAAGTAATGCTCAAAATTCTCCAAGCCAGGCTTCAGCAATATGTAAATCTTGAACTTCCTGATGTTCAAGCTGGTTTTAGAAAAGGAAGAGGAACCAGAGATGAAATTGCCAACATCTGCTTCATCAGCAAGAAAGCAAGAGAGTTCCAGAAAAACATCTATTTCTGCTTTATTGACTATGCCAAAGCCTTTGACTGTGCGGATCACAATAAACTGTGGAAAATTCTGAAAGAGATGGGAATACCAGACCACCTGATCTGCCTCTTCAGAAATTTGTATGCAGGTCAGGAAGCAACAGTTATATGGAACAACAGACTGGTTCCAAATAGGAAAAGGAGTATGTCAAGGCTGTATATTGTCACCCTGCTTAATTGACTTCTATGCAGAGTACATCATGAGAAATGCTGGACTGGAAGAAACACAAGCTGGAATCAAGATTGCTGGGAGAAATATCAATAACCTCAGATATGCAGATGACACCACCCTTATGGCAGAAAGTGAAGAGAAACTAAAAAGCCTCTTGATGAAAGTGAAAGTGGAGAGTGAAAAAGTTGGCTTAAAGCTCAACATTCAGAAAACGAAGATCATGGCATCTGGTCCCATCATTTCATGGGAAATAGATGGGGAAACAGTGGAAACAGTGTCAGACTTTATTTTTCTGGGTTCCAAAATCACTGCACATGGTGACTGCAGCCATGAAATTAAAAGACGCTTACACCTCGGAAGGAAAGTTATGACCAACCTAGATAGCATATTCAAAAGCAGAGACATTACTTTGCCAACAAAGGTTCGTCTAGTCGAGGTATGGTTTTTCCTGTGGTCATGTATGGATGTGAGAGTTGGACTGTGAAGAAGGCTGAGCGCTGAAGAATTGATGCTTTTGAAGTGTGGTGTTGGAGAAGACTCTTGAGAGTCCCTTGGGCTGCAAGGAGATCCAACCAGTCCATTCTGAAGGAGATCAGCCCTGGGATTTCCTTGGAAGGAATGATGCTAAAGCTGAAACTCCAGTACTTTGGCCACCTCATGGGAAGAGTTGACTCATTGGAAAAGACTCTGATACTGGGAGGGATTGGGGGCAAGAGGAGAAGGGGACGACAGAGGATGAGATGGCTGGATGGCATCACTGACTTGATGGATGTGAGTCTGAGTGAACTCCGGGAGTTGGTGATGGACAGGGAGGCCTGGCGTGCTGTGATTCATGGGGTAGCAAAGAGTCGGACATGACTGAGCGACTGATCTGATCTGATGATCTATGAGCGTGGCATGTGTACAGTGACTTATAAATATTCTTTCATTAATCCTCAAAATACAGTGAATTGATTATTTTTAAGAATGATGTTTGCAGATAAGAAAGCTCTGGTTCAGAGAGATTCAGTGACTTATTCAAGGCCAGACAGCTAGTAGGAGGCATGCCAGGACTGCGACAGAAACCTGGCTCCAAAGCCTGTGTGACTTAGCCAGGACGCTCAACATTTTTCCCATTACATGGAGGGATTGGACAGTAAATTGATGGTGGTGAACCATATTTAATAACATTACTCTAAGTATTTTTTTAGTCATGTCAACAACATACAGTGGACTTTGCCAAGTGTTTTCTTTATGTTTATATATCGCTTTACTGATTTTTAGCATCATCAGCAGCCAAGGCTCTTCTTTCTTCCTGAGCCTCAAGAACCTCATTTAGTAGCTGGTAACTCTCTGGGTACCAGTGTTTGTTTGACTAGCTTGTATAATCTTAGAAAATTTTATTGACCTCATAGTGCCCACTGAGCATCATGGGAGCAAGCAGTTCAGCATCTCAAGCATAGCTTTAAAGAGAAAACTTTCAGAGATTTATAGAGGCCACTGTCCATATTGTAACATCCTTCCTTGGCCTTTTCCATTTATTCCACTCTCTCCACCATGACAGTGCACGGCTCATGACAAACAGCTGAGGACACAGGCAAGGTGAAAGCGTAAGCCTACAGCTGTAACCTTAATGGACAGCTGGTTTGAAGATGGCTATTTTGGGGAATCTCATTTTGATCTGTGAGTCATTCTGCGGACATTTGGCATCACACTGTGGATGAATCTGCCTGCTTTCTCCAAATGGGAGCCAAAGATATATTGCTTCACTAGTGTGCAGTGAGCTTCAGGATCACAAAATTGCTAGGGCACTTTTAAATATTCCCGCTAAATGAAGGCAGTTGTTGTTGTTCAGTCACTTAGTCATGTCTGACTCTTTGAGACACCATAGACCTCAGGACACCAGGCTTCCCTGCCCACCGTCTCCTGGAGCTTGCTCAAATTCACCTATTGAGTTAGTGGTGCCATCCAACCATCTCTTCCTCTGACAACCATTTCTCCTCCTGCCTTCAATCTTTCCCAGCATGGAGGCAGTAAAAATTCTAAAACAAAGGGAATTTGAACATCATAAGAAGTAGAGGGTTTTACATTGAAGAGCAAAGAGAAAAGGACTATAGGCCCAGATGTCCAACACTCCCTAAACTCAGCTTCTAGTATAGCTCACTCCAACTCATTTTTATGACTTCAAATCTTCCCCAGTAATAACATATTTGTGATTTAAAGAGTTGTTATTTGAATATAGGCAGAGTTTTAGTATTAGTGTTTTCAGTTTTAATCAACAGAAACTGAATTTGTCTGATTTCAACAGAAAAGTAATTCACAAAAATATATATATTAGGGAGTTCTTGGAAAGGCCAGAGAAACAGAGTCAGAATAAAATGAAAAACCAGTTTGGTGAGGAATCTGTTGCTATTATGGCCACAGATGACACTAGAACTCATCATTGCTATGGTCACTGGATCCTGAGTGCAGCACCTGGCCAACCTGCCCTTGATGCCAATGAGATGGATTCGCTCCAGGCCCTTCTTATTTGCAACACTGACTCCCAATTCAGATTCCCACATGAGTGGGCATGATTAGCCAGCCTAGATTAGGTGTTCATGTTCTAGTTGTAAAGGTGGCTGAGGCTGAACAACACGCTGCTGAATAACCAACAAATCACAGAAGAAATCAAAAAAGAAATCAAAATATGCATAGAAATGAATGAAAATGAAAACACAACAACCCAAAACCTATGGGACACTGTAAAAGCAGTGCTAAGGGGAAAGTTCATAGCAATACAGGCATACCTCAAGAAACAAGAAAAAAGTCAAATAAATAACCTAATTCTACACCTAAAGCAACTAGAAAAGGAAGAAGTGAAGAACCCCAGGGTTAGTAGAAGGAAAGAAATTTTAAAAATTAAGGCAGAAATATATGCAAAAGAAACAAAAGAGACCATAGCAAAAATCAACAAAGCCAAAAGCTGGTTCTTTAAAAGGATAAATAAAATTGACAAACCATTAGCCAGACTCATCAAGAAACAAAGGGAGAAAAATCAAATCAATAAAATTAGAAATGAAAATGGAGAGATCACAACAGACAACACAGAAATACAAAGGATCATAAGAGACTACTATCAGCAATTATATGCCAATAAAATGGACAACATGGAAGAAATGGATGAATTCTTAGAAAAGTACAACTTTCCAAAACTGAACCAGGAAGAAGTAGAAAATCTTAACAGACCCATCACAAGCACGGAAATTGAAACTGTAATCAGAAATCTTCCAGCAAGCAAAAGCCCAGGTCCAGACGGCTTCACAGCTGAATTCTACCAAAAATTTAGAGAAGAGCTAACACCTATCCTACTCAAACTCTTCCAGAAAATTGCAGAGGAAGGTAAACTTCCAAATTCATTCTATGAGGCCACCATCACCTTAATACCAAAACCTGACAAAGATGCCACAAAAAAAGAAAACTACAGGCCAGTATCACTGATGAACATAGATGCAAAAATCCTTAACAAAATTCTAGCAATCAGAATCCAACAACATATTAAAAAGATCATACACCATGACCAAGTGGGCTTTATCCCAGGGATGCAAGGATTCTTCAATATCCACAAATCAATCAATGTAATACACCACATTAACAAATTGAAAAATAAAAGCCATATGATTATCTCAATAGATGCAGAGAAAGCCTTTGACAAAATTCAACATCCATTTATGATAAAAACTCTCCAGAAAGCAGGAATAGAAGGAACATACCTCAACATAATAAAAGCTATATATGACAAACCCACAGCAAACATTATTCTAAATGGTGAAAAATTGAAAACATTTCCCTTAAAGTCAGGAACAAGACAAGGGTGTCCACTTTCACCACTACTATTCAACATAGTTTTGGAAGTTTTGGCCACAGCAATCAGAGCAGAAAAAGAAATAAATGGAATCTAAATTGGAAAAGAAGAAGTAAAACTCTCACTGTTTGCAGATGACATGATCCTCTACATAGAAAACCCTAAAGACTCCACCAGAAAACTACTAGACCTAATCTATGAATATAGTAAAGTTGCAGGATATAAAATGAACACACGGAAGTCCCTTGCATTCCTATACACTAATAATGAGAAAATAGAAAGAGAAATTAAGGAAACAATTCCATTCACCATTGCAACGAAAAGAATAAAATACTTTAGGAATGTATCTACCTAAAGAAACCAAAGACCTATATATAGAGAAAACTATAAAACACCAGTGAAAGAAATCAAAGAGGGCACTAATAGATGGAGAAATATACCATGTTCATGGATCGGAAGAATTAATATAGTGAAAATGAGTATACTACCCAAAGCAATCTGTAGATTCAATGCAATCCCTAGCAAGCTACCAACGGTATTTTTCACAGAGCTAGAACAAATAATTTCACAATTTGTATGGAAATACAAAAAACCTCAAATAGCCAAAGCAATCTTGAGAAAGAAGAGTGGAACTGGAGGAATCAACCTGCCTCACTTCAGGCTCTACTACAAAGCCACAGTCATCAAGACAGTATGGTACTGGCACAAAGACAGAAATATAGATCAATGGAACAAAATAGAAAACCCAGAGATAAATCCACGCACCTATGGACACCTTATCTTTGACAAAGGAGGCAAGAATATACAATGGATTAAACACAATCTCTTTAACAAGTGATGCTGGGAAAACTGGTCAACCACTTGTAAAAGAATGAACCTAGAACACTTTCTAACATCATACACCAAAATAAACTCAAAATGTATTAAAGATCTAAACTTAAGACTAGAAACTATAAAACTCCTAGAGGAGAACATAGCCAAAACACTTTCTGACATAAATCACAGCAGGATCCTCTATGACCCACCTCCCAGAATATTGGAAATAAAAGCAAAAATAAACAAATGGGACCTGCTAAGTTGCTTCAGTCATGTCCGACTCTGTGTGACCCCATGGACTGCAGCCTACCAGGCTTCTCTGTCCATGGGATTCTCCAGGCAAGAACACTGGAGTGGGTTGCCATTTCCTTCTCCAATGCATGAAAGTGGAAAGTGAAAGTGAAGTCGCTTAGTCGTGTCAGACTCTTAGTGACCCCATGGACTGCAGCCTACCAGGCTCCTCTATCCATGGGATTTTCCAGGCAAGAGTACTGGAGTGGGGTGCCATTGCCTTCTCCCAAATGGGACCTAATTAACTAAACTTAAAAGCTTCTGCACAACAAAGGAAACTCTAAGCAAGGTGAAAAGACAGCCTTCAGAATGGGAGAAGATAATATCAAATGAAGCAACTGACAAACAACTAATCTCAAAAATATACAAGCAACTCCTGCAGCTCAATTCCAGAAAAATAAACGACCCAATCAAAAAAATGGACCAAAGAACTAAATAGACATTTCTCCAAAGAAGACATACAGATGGCTAACAAACACTTGAAAAGATGCTCAACATCACTCATTATCAGAGAAATTCAGATCAAAACCACAATGAGGTACCATTTCACGCCAGTCAGAATGGCTGTGATCCAAAAGTCTACAAGCAATAAATGTTGGAGAGGGTGTGGAGAAAGGGGAACCCTCTTACACTGTTGGTGAGAATGCAAACTAGTACAGCCACTATGGAGAACAGTGTGGAGATTCCTTTAAAAACTGGAAATAGAACTGCCTTATGACCCAGCAACCCCACTGCTGGGCATACACACGGAGGAAACCAGAATTGAAAGAGACACATGTACCCCAGTGTTCATTGCAGCACTGTTTATAATAGCCAGGACATGGAAGCAACCTAGATGTCCATCAGCAGATAAATGGATAAGAAAGCTGTGGTACATATACACAATGGAGTATTACTCAGCCATTAAAAAGAATACATTTGAATGAGTTCTAATGAGGTGGATGAAACTGGAGCCTATTATACAGAGTGAAGTAAGCCAGAAAGAAAAACACCAATACAGTATACTAACGCATATATATGGAATTTAGAAAGATAAACCTGTATGTATGTAACGATAAACCTGTATGCAAGACAGCAAAAGAGACACAGATGTATAGAACAGTCTTTTGGACTCTGTGGGAAAGGGAGAGGGTGGGAAGATTTGGGAGAATGGCATTGAAACATGTGTAATATCATGTATGAAACGAGTCGCCAGTCCAGGTTTGACGCACAATACTGGATGCTTGGGGCTGGTGCACTGGGATGACCCAGAGGGATGGTACGGGGAGGGAGAGGGAGTGGGGTTCGGGATGGGAAACACGTGTATACCTGTGGCAGATTCATGTTGATGTATGGCAAAACCAATACAATATTGTAAAGTAATTAGCCTCCAATTAAAACAAATAAATTTATATTAAAAATTTTTTTAATTCTTTTAAAAAGTTTCTGATATTCAAAATTATTCTTATGCCATTCTTAAAATCTGTTCAAAAGCAATTTCTGGTAATCAGCATCCTCCTAAAACTAGGTAAGTCAAATTCCCAACCCAATACAATTTATTTTTGCTTCTGGGTCATTTCTATTTAGCTCAATCAGTCAGAAAAAAGTCTGTGATTGCTAAAAATAAATTAAAAATTAAAAAGTAAGCAAGCAGATGAAACTGATGAGATACCAAATACTTAATAAATGTCTATTACGTAGATATCTCTTTGTTTTGAATTGCAGCTGTCTTGCAATAAATAGTACAAATAGAAACAAATTCAATAGAAATTCCAGAGTCTTAGAATAGCAGATATTCTATGCTCTTAACTTCCCAAAGAGTCATTTAGATTATGCCACTCTTTGCTCAGTCACATGGAATCTATTTAGAATCAAACTAATGATTAAACCCCTAAAAGAGGGCCTGCTCCCTTGTCCAAAATGACCTACATTTTAATATAGAAATCCTTTTTTTTGTGTGTGGAGTTAAAATATAACTATGTATGTAGGTGTACATGTAATATTTTTTCACCTGAGAGATGGTCATCATGTTTCAATATTGCTCATGTAATAAAGGACAGAAATGGTATGAAACTAACAGAAGCAGAAGATATTAAGAAGAGATGGCAAGAATACACAGAAGAACTGTACAAAAACAATCTTCACAACCCAGATAATCATGATGGTGTGATCACTCACACTCACCTAGAACCAGATATCCTGGAATGTGAAGTCAAGTGGGCCTTAGGAAGCGTCACTATGAACAAAGCTAGTGGAGGTGATGGAATTCCAGTTGAGCTATTTCAAATCCTGAAAGATGATGCTGTGAAAGTGCTGCACTCAATATGCCAGCAAATTTGGAAAATTCAGCAGTGGCCACGGGACTGGAAAAGGTCCGTTTTCATTCCAATCCCCAAAAAAGGCAATGCCAAAGAATGTTCAAACTACTGCACAATTGCACTCATCTCACAGGCTAGCAAAGCAATGCTCAAAATTCTCCAAGCCAGGCTTCAGCAATACGTGAACCATGAACTTCCAGATGTTCAAGCTGGTTTAGAAAAGACAGGGGAACCAGAGATCAAATTGCCAACACCTGTTGGATCATCGAAAAAGCAAAAGAGTTCCAGAAAAACGTCTACTTCTGCTTTATTGACTATGCCAAAGCCTTTGACTGTGTGGATCACAATAAACTGTGGAAAATTCTGAAAGAGATGGGAATACCAGACCACTGACCAGCCTCTTGAGAAACCTGTATGCAGGTCAGGAAGCAACAGTTAGAACTGGACATGGAACAACAGACTGGTTCCAAATAGGAAAAGGAGTACGTCAAGGCTGTATATTGTCACCCTGCTTATTTAACTTCTATGCAGAGTACATCATGAGAAACACTGGACTGGAAGAAACACAAGTTGGAATCAAGATTGCCGGGAGAAATATCAATAACCTGAGATATGCAGATGACACCACCCTTATGGCAGAAAGAGAAGAAGAACTAAAGAGCCTCTTGATGAAAGTGAAAGAGGAGAGTGAAAAAGTTGGCTTAAAGCTCAACATTCAGAAAACGAAGATCATGGCATTGGTCCCATCAGATCAGATCAGATCAGTTGCTCTTGTGTCCGACTCTTTGTGACCCCATGAATCGCAGCACGCCAGGCCTCCCTGTCCAACACCAACTCCCAGAGTTCACTCAAACTCATGTCTATCAAGTCGGTGATGCCATCCAGCCATCTCATCCTCTGTCGTCCCCTTCTCCTCTTGCCCCCAATCCCTCCCAGGATCAGAGTCTTTTCCAATGAATCAACTCTTTGCATGAGGTGGCCAAAGTACTGGAGTTTCAGCTTTAACATCATTCCTTCCAAAGAAATCCCAGGGCTGATCTCCTCACTTCACAGCAAAAAGATGGGGAAACAGTGGCTGACTTTATTTTTTTGAGCTCCAAAATCACTGCAGATGGTGATTGAAGCCATGAAATTAAAATATGTTTACTCCTTGGAAGGAAAGTTATGACCAACCTAGACAGCATACTAAAAAGCAGAGACATTACTTTGTCAACAAGAGTCCATCTAGTCAAGGCTATGGTTTTTCCAGTAGTCATGTATGGATGTGAGAGTTGGACTATGAAGAAAGCTGAGCGCTGAAGAATTGATGATTTTAAACTGTGGTGTTGGAGAAGACTCTTGAGAGTCTCTTGGACTGCAAGGAGATCCAACCAGTCCATCCTAAAGGAGATCAGTCCTGGGTGTTCATTAGAAGGACTGATGTTGAAGCTGAAACTCCAATACTTGGGCCACCTGATGATGCAAAGAGCTAACTCATTGGAAAAGACCCTGATGCTGGGAAAGGTTGAGGACAGGAGGAGAAAGGGACAACAGAGGATGAGATGGTTGAATGGCATCACCGACTCAATGGACGTGGGTTTGGGTAGACTCCAGGAGTTGGTGATGGACAGGGGGGCCTGGCATGCTGTGGTTCATGGAGTCACAAAGAGTCGGACATGACTGAGTGACTGAACTGACTGACTGGTGTAGTATTTCCCAATTTCCCATATCTATAACCAACACATGACTGAGTTAAAATCTAGTTGGTAAAAGTCATTCATCAAACACTGTTAGTGAACTGAACACACTCAACTATCTCTACTGTTTCCTGACCCAACCTAAAGAAGAGAGAAAAGGAAAACAAAGTATAATTTAAAAGACAGAATTGGAAAGGAGGTAATCATAGATGAAACTGGGGAACCTAGAAGGCACATGAATGAGTCTTTGACTCTGAAAGGCAGAAAAAGCTGAAAATTGAATCATCAGGGGTGAGTAAATAAACAGGAAGCAGATCTCTTTGCTTTGCAGAACTCTAAGATAAAGTTCAAGAAAAGGAGGTAATAGGATTCTTTGAAGACAGATGGGCAAATCTGGGTTAACAAAAGAGGATTGGTTACAAGTCTTTATAAACAACATTTACAGCTCCAAACATCCTTATCCTTCCTTGGAAGAAGCCTGAAAGTTTACTTTCTGGTAATGATGAAAGATACGAACTCTGTGTATCAGTGCTAAGGGACACCAGGTACAACAAATGACAAGAATAAGGAGCTTACATTGAAATAAAGGCATTAAGGGAAAGTGGGCACAGAGACTGGGAACATCCATTTCCTACCATGATTTGGCTCTTAGATGTCGGATAGGTAATTTCTACATATGAAAAATATTTAGCAATTAGTAAGTACCTCACAGTCATTGATGTTGGCAGTAGGGTCCTGGTGGATTTAGCTGCTGTTGTTGTTGAGTCGCTCAGTTGTGTCTGACTCTGCAACCCCATGGACTGCAGCACACCAGGCTTCCCTGTCCTTCACCATCTCCTAGAGTTTGCTCAAACTCAGGTCCATTGAGTCAGTGATGCCATCTAACCATCTCATTTCTCTGTTTTCCCCTTCTCCTCTTGCCTTCAGTCTTACCCAGCATCAGAGTCTTTCTCAGTTAGCTCTCTGCATCAGATGGCCAAAGTATTGGAGCTTCAGCTTCAGTCTCAGTCTTTCCAATGAATATTCAGGGTTGATTTCCTTTAAGATTGACCAGTTTGATCTCCTTGCTGTCCAAGGGACTCTGGATTTAGTGGACCCAAGCCATACCTGCAATTGCTAGGTCTTGGCAAAATAGGAAGTCTAGGGTTTCTGGTATGTATGTCATGTTTAAAAAATTGCTGATACATGCTAAATAGCAATCCTGTTCATATCCCCAAGTAACAACAACAAAGAGAGAGAGAAAAAAAAAAGAAAACTTGTTCTGTGGGTTAATGGACTAGCCTAACAGAAAAGAACACTGATACTGACATTTAGGATCCTGAACAAAATAGCTAGAAACTGCTTAATTACCCTACAGTGAAGCCTTCTATACAGTAAGCTCCTCCCATATGCATTGTTCTCCATCTATGCTTTAGATTCTTCTTAACATATGAACCACCAGGTACTAGATCCTAGATAATAGTATATCTCAGTTCAGTTCAGTCACTCAGTAGTGTCCTACTTTTTGCGACCCCATGAATCGCAGCACGCCAGGCCTCCCTGTCCATCACCAGCTTCCGAAGTTCACTCAGACTCACGTCCATCGAGTCAGTGATGCCATCCAGCCATCTCATCCTCTGTCGTCACCTTTTCCTCCTTTCCCCAATCCCTCCCAACATCAGAGTCTTTTCCAATGAGTCAACTCTTCCCATGAGGTGGCCAAAGTACTGGAGTTTCAGCTTCAGCATCATTCCTTCCAATAGTATATCTGCTGCTGCTGCTGCTAAGTCGCTTCAGTCGTGTCCAGCTCTGTGCGACTCCATAGACGGCAGCCCACCATGCTTCCCCGTCCCTGGGATTCTCCAGGCAAGAATACTGGAGTGGGTTGCCATTTCCTTCTCCAATGCATGAAAGTGAAAAGTGAAAGTGAAGTCGTTCAGTCGTGTCTGAGTCCTAGTGACCCCATGGACTGTAGCCTACCAGGCTCCTCCAACCATGGAAGTTTCCAGGCAAGAGTACTGGAGTGGGGTGCCATTGCCTTCTCCAATAGTATATCTAGTACTTGATAAAAGTATGAAAGTACCTGGATATTCAGGTACTAGATAAAAAGCCTCTGCTTACCTGTAAATAATCTTTAGAAAAGGGGAACACAGAGGAGACTGAAATACCTTAAAGAATAGACGAAAACATTTTAAAAGCTGATTTCATATTCTCAGAGATACTGAATCATTAAAAAATATTAATGAAGCCTGGTGACAAAATACTCTACTGGGTAGTAGTAGCTAGTAGCTCAGTCGTGTCCAACTCTTTGCGACCCCATGGACTGTAGCCTATCAGGCTCCTCTGTCCATGGGATTTTTCCAGGCAAGAGTGCTGGAGTGGATTGCCATTTCCTTCTCCAGGGGATCTTCCTGACCCAGGAATTGAATCCAGGTCTCCCGCATTGCGGGCAGACGCTTTACCGTCTGAGCCACCAGGGAAATCCAACTCTACTGGGTATCAGAGTCTGAACTTTTTTTTCTCTATTTATTTATTTTAATATAAATTTATTTATTTTAATTGGAGGCTAATTACAATATTGTATTGGTTTTGCCATACATCAACATGAATCCGCCACGGGTGTACACATGTTCCCCATCCTGAACCCCCTTCCCACCTCCCTCCCCATACCATCCCTCTGGGTCATCCCAGTGCACCAGCCCCGAGCATCCTGTATCATGCATTGAACCTGGACTGGCGATTTGTTTCACATATGATATTATACATGCTTCAATGCCATTATCCCACCCTTGCCCTTTCCCACAGAGTCCATAAGACTGTTCTATACATCTGTGTCTTTTTTAGTGTCTCATATATGGGGTTATCGTTACCATCTTAACAGCATGAACAAAGACCATTCAATTGAAGAGCTTATGTATTGCCTGTGTGTTAGTCCCTCAGTCGTGTCCAACCTTTTGTGACCCAATGGACTGTAGCCCACCAGGCTCCTCTGCCCATGGGATTTTCTAGGGTATTCCAAGAATACTGGAGTCGGTTGCCATTCCCTTCTCCAATATAATGCATACTATATTGTGTTATATCTTCCCAGGTGGTGCTAGTGGTAAAGAACCCGCCTGTTAATGCAAGAGACTTAAGAGACCCGGGTTCGATCCCTGAATCAGGGAGAACCCCTGGAGAAGGAAATAGCAATCCACTCCACTATTCTTGCCTGGGAAATCCCACAGAGGACAGAGGAGCCTGGCAGACTGCAGTCCATAGGGTCTCACGACAGACACGACAGAAGAGACATAGCATTCATACTATGTTATGGGGCTTCCCAGGTGGCGCTAGTAGTAAAGAAATGCCTGCCAGTGCAGGAGATAGGAGACATGGATTTGATCCCTGGGTTGGGAAGATCCCCAGAAGGAGGGCATGGCAATCCATTCTATCATTCCTGCCTGGAGAGTCCCATGGATAGAGGAGCCCATCAAGCTACAGTCCATAGGATCACACAGAATCAGTCACAACTAAAGTGACTTCCCACACACACATACTATGTTATAATGTAGCATAAAATTATATTATATAATATATATATACTAGAACCATATTATGTAATAACAAGAACATTGAAGAAAATACAGAAAGGGAATGTAGTAGAGAGTGATGGAGCAAATAGAGCCCATGGAGGGCTGTTTTATATAATGTATCATAAAAGACTAGAGTCACCCTCATATAAATGGTATTTAAGTTCACGTTAGGAGAAGATGTGTCTGTAGAAGAGAAAAGAGGGCTGGTTTCTGTTTCAAATAGTCAATTACAATGTTTAGACAAAGCAAACTGTTAAATGCTCTTAAGAGTGAAAATGTTTAGAGATTGAAATGAGAAGCAAAGGAGATTGAGGAGAGCTGCACTCAGGATAAGAAAAAGGGCCTGGGGGAAAAAGTATGCAGAGCATACATGTTCTATTAAGAAGCCTTTAGGAATTAAAAACTGATAGCAGAAAAACAATTCAATCGAGGACTGAGAGATAAAGTTGAAGAAATCTGTCAGAGAATAAAACAAATAAAGAAATAGGACACAGGAGAGGAAAGATCAGAAATCTAGAAAAATCAATAAATCAACTATACTTGAATTTTAAAAAAAGGGAATATGAAGTGACTAGCAGGAAAAATAAACAAATCTTGAAAATCAGATCAGTGGTATCATTGTCCAAATGAGAGGAGTTCCAGAAAAAGAGAATGTAAAAAGGAGCAGAGGAAATGAATAAAGACATGAGGCAATGAAATTTCCCGGAAGTGAAGGACACAAGTTTCCAGATTGGAGGGATCTGCTGAATCCCCAGAACAATAGATATTGTGTATATTCAATATATATGCTGTCTGGGGAGAGTCTCACCAAGCTTTTAGCAATCAGAATGGTGTTAGACATCTCAGTAACAAAATGGGGAGTGAAAGAAAATGGAGCAATGCCTTCAAAATTCTGAGGGAAACAAAAGTGTGTGCACAGTAACCCCCCAAGAGTGAGAAGAATAAAGATGTCTTCAGACATGTAAGACCTCAAAAATATCACCTTTTCCACATCACTACTGGAAGATTCGTTCCCACACAATTAGAACATAAACTATGAAAGACACTGAACTCAGGAAATAAGGAGTCACATATTGAAGAACCAAAGGACCCTCTCAAAATGATGGGGAAGGGACATCCCAGAATAACAGGTCTAGAGGCTGGCACATTGCAAATAGAGAAAGAGGCCAAAGGGCTCACACTAGCCTATCTATGGAAGAATAAATGTCTCATAGAATGCCTGATATACTTGAACACAGTGAGATTTACAATTTTGTAAGGGTTTGGGAATGTTAGCAATAGGTAAATAAAAACAACCAAAAGAAAGTAAGTAAATTCTAAAGAGAAGGAAATGATTTAAAATTATATAAGAATATGTAATCTTGAATAATACATGACTCCACTCTGAATACTATTTAGTCTTAAAAATATAAACACTGACAGAGTGCCTGATGAACTATGGACGGAGGTTCATGACATTCTACAGGAAACAGCAATCAAGACCATCCCCAAGAAAAAGAATTGCAAAAAAGAAAATGGCTGACTGAGGAGGCCTTACAAATAGCTGTGAAAAGAAGGAAAACAAAAAGCAAAGGAGAAAAGGAAAGATACACCCATTTGAATGCAGAGTTCCAAAGAATAGCAAGGAGAGATAAGAAAGCCTTCCTCACGATCAATGCAAAGAAATAGAGGAAAACTATAGAATGAGAAAGACTAGAGATCTCTTCAAGAAAATCAGAGATACCAAGGGAACATGTTATGCAAAGATGGGCTCAATAAAGGACAGAAATGGTAGGGACCTATCAGAAGCAGAAGATAGTAAGAAGAGGTGGCAAGAATACACAGAAGAACTGTACAAAAAAGATCTTCACGATCCAGATAATCACGATGGTGTGATCACTCACCTAGAGCCAGACATGCTGGAATGTGAAGTCAAGTGAGCCTTAGGAAGCATCACTATGAACAAAGCTAGTGGAGGTGATGGAATTCCAGTTGAGCTATTTCAAATCCTGAAAGATGATGCTGTGAAAGTGCTGCACTCAATATGCCAGCAAATTTGGAAAACTCAGCAGTGGCCACGGGACTGGAAAAGGTCCGTTTTCATTCCAATCCCAAAGAAAGGCAATGCCAAAGAATGCTCTAACTACCTCCCAATTGCACTCATCTCACAGGCCAGGAAAGTAATGCTCAAAATTCTCCAAGCCAAGCTTCAGCAATACTTGAACTGTGAACTCCCAGATGTTGAAGCTGGTTTTGGCAGAGGAACCAGAGATCAAATTGTCAACATCCGCTGGATCATCGAAAAAGCAAGAGAGTTCCAGAAAAACATCTATTTCTGCTTTATTGACTATGCCAAAGTCTTTGACTGTGTGGATCACAATAAACTGTGGGAAATTCTTCAAGAGATGGGAATACCAGACCACTGACCTGCCTCTTCAGAAATCTGTATGCAGGTCAGGAAGCAACAGTTAGAACTGGACATGGAACAACAGACTGGTTCCAAATAGGAAAAGGAGTACGTCGAGGCTGTATATTGTCATCCTGCTTATTTAACTTCTATGCAGAGTACATCATGAGAAACACTGGGCTGGATGAAGCACAAGCTGGAATCAAGACTGCCGGGAGAAATATCAATAACCTGAGATATGCAGATGACACCACCCTTATGGCAGAAAGTGAAGAAGAACTAAAGAGCCTCTTGATGAACATGAAAGAGGAGAGTGAAAAAGTTGGCTTAAAGCTCAACATTCAGAAAACTAAGATCATGGCATCAAGTCCCATCACTTCATGGCAAATAAATGGGGAAACAATGGAAACAGTGGCTGACTTTATTTTTTGGGGCACCAAGATCACTGCAGATGGTGATTGCAACCATGAAATTAAAAAACACTTACTCCTTGGAAGGAAAGTTATAAACAACCTAGACAGCATATTAAAAAGCAGAGACATTACTTTGCCAACAAAAGTCCATCTAGTCAAGGCTATGGTAGTCATTTATGGATGTGAGAGTTGGACTATAAAGAAAGCTAAGCACTAAAGAATTGATGCTTTTGAACTGTGGTGTTGGAGAAGACTCTTGAGAGTCCCTTGGACTGCAAGGAGATCCAACCAGTGCATCTTAAAGGAGATCAGTCCTGGGTGTTCATTGGAAGGACTGATGTTGAAGCTGAAACTCCAGTACTTTGGCCACCTGATGCAAAGAGCTGACTCATTTGAAAAGACCCTGATTCTGCGAAAGATTGAGGGCAGGAGGAGAAGGGGATGACAGAGAATGAGATGGTTGGATGGCATCACCGACTTGATGGACATGGGTTTGGGTGGACTCTGGGAGTTGGTGATGGACAGGGAGGCCTGGCGTGCTACAGTCCGTGGGGTCGCAAAGAGTCAGACACTACTGAGCGACTGAACTGAACTCATGAAGAGTGAGAGTCAGTGTGTGGAAGGTATTCAGGAAACCAATGCCTTTCACTGTAAACTTTGTAATACTATTTGATTTCTGAAGCTAGGAATGTTAAAAAATTAAGCAGCAGAAAAGATATTCACAGTGTGTTGCAATTGTTCAATGTATTTTGAGTGCAATATAATGTAATTGCTAGTCAGAAAATAGCATGTATTAAAATTCAATTATATCTATATCTATATTTGTATAGAGAAATACAGAAGGTTATATAAAAAATGTTAGCAGTTATTAACTCCAAGTTATGAAATTTCCAGTGATATTTTCTCTCTTTTTAGAGGTTTATGAATATTATATACAACACTTGAATTATATTTATAAATAAAATGTGTGATAAAGCTACTTCAAATGTAAACATTTCTCAGGTAGATCAGATTTTCATAACCTGACAAATTTATTATAAAATATATATTTAAGACTGTGAGCTAAAATATACTTTAAAACAAAAACATTGTCTAACACAAAAGAGGCTACTTTGTACTAGTTTTTTTTTTTTTCTATTGCATGTGTTTTGTCTCCCCAGTGATGATGTAAGTTACCTTGGAGGCAATAATTCTTTCTTAGACAATTTTCTATCCTTCATAGCTCATTCATGGCACCTTGAAAATTATAGCTGTTCTCCCTCTTTTTAGAAAGAGAGAATTAATCTATTAATACTATTAAGTATAAATATAAAATATATAAATATATTCACATTGCTGCTGCTAAGTTGCTTCAGTCGTGTCCGACTCTGTGCGACCCCATAGACGGCAGCCCACCAGGCTTCCCCATCCCTGGGATTCTCCAGGCAAGAACACTGGAGTGGGTTGCCATTTCCTTCTCCAATGCATGAAAGTGGAAAGTGAAAGTGAAGTCTCTTAGTTGTGTCCGACTCTTAGCGACCCCCTAGACTGCAGCCTGCCAGGCTCCTCCGTCCATGGGATTTTCCAGGCAAGAGTACTGGAGTGGGATGCCATTGCCTTCTCCATATTCACATTAATTAAATATAAATATATAAAATGTATTCAATATAAAATGTAGATATACATGTGTATATATACTGAGAAAACATAGGCAAAGGCCATGCTAAAGGCTAGACATAACTTGTCCTGTTGAAGAGCTATCAATGACATGGAGTTATGTGTGAAAGGAATGTTGAAATCCTAAATATCTGTGATGATTAATTTTATATGTTGATTTCAGTGGCCCATGGGGCATCCAGACATTTGGTCAAACATTCTGTGTATGCTGGTGAGGGTATTTAAAAAAAAAAAAAATTATTTTCTTTTCACGTCAGGTCTTAGTTGCTGATTTTTGCTGCATCACTTGGGATGTTTCACTGTGGTGCATGTACTCTCTACTTATGAAATGTGGGCTTAAGTAGTTGTGGCACACAGCTTCTAGAGCACACAGGCTCAGTGGTTGCAGCTCCGAGGCATGTGGGATCATAGTTCCCTGACCAGAGATTTAGCCGATGTTCCCTGTATTGCAACTAGGATTTTTAACCACTGGACTACCAGGAAGGGTGGGTTCTTTAAGTGGTACTAGTGGTAAAAAAAAAAAAAAAAAAAAAAAAAAAAACCTACCTGCCAATATGGGTTAAGAGATGCAGGCTCAGTCCCTGTGTCAGGGAGATCCCCTGGAGGAGGACATGGCAACCCCCTCAAGTGTTTTTGCCTGGAGAATTCCATGGTCAAAAGAGACTGGTAATCCATAGTGATGCACACAGTTGGAGACAACTTAAGTGGCTTAGTGTGCACACACCTAAGTGGGTATTTCTTGATGAGAATGGTAGATGAGTACAGCAGATTGCTCTCCTGATTGTGCCTGAAGAACTATGGATGGAGGTTCATAACATTGTACAGGAGGCAGTGATCAAAACCATCCTCAAGAAAAAGAAATGCAAAAAGGCAAAATGGTTGTCTGATCACAAATAGCTGAGAAAAGAAGAGAAGTGAAAGGCAAGGGAGAAAAGGAAAGATATACCCACCTAAACCTAGAGTTCCAAAGAATAGCAAGGAGAGATAAGAAAGCCTTTCTCAGCGATCAATGCATAGAAGTAGAGGAAAACAATAGAATGGGAAAGACTAGAGATCTCTTCAAGAAAATTAGAGATACCAAGGGAACATTTCATGCAAAGATGGGCACAATAAAGGACAGAAGTGATATGGATCTAACAAAGGCAGAAGATATTAGAAAGAGGTGGCAAGAATACACAGAAGAACTATACAAAAAAGATCTTCATGACCCAGATAACCACAATGGTGTGATCACTCACCTAGAGTCAGACATCCTGGAATTTAAAGTCAAGAGGGGCTTAGGAAGCATCACTATAAATAAAGGTAGCGGAGGTGATAGAATTCCAGTTGAGCTATTGATGAGCATCATCATAAAAGATGATGCTGTGAAATTGCTGCACTCAATATGCCAACAAATTTGGAAAACTCAGCAGTGGCCACAGAACTGGAAAAGGTCTGTTTTCATTCCAATCCCAAAGAAAGGCAATGCCAAAGAATGTTCAAACTATGACACAATTGCACTTATCTCACACGCTAGCAAAGTAATGCTCAAAATTCTCCAAGCCAGGCTTCAATAGCACATGAACCATGAACTTCCAGATGTTGAAGCTGGATTTAGAAAAGGCAGAGAAACCAGAGATCAAATTGCCAACATCTTCTGGATCATAGAAAAAGCAAGAGAATTCCAGAAAAACATCTACTTCTGCTTTATTGACTACGAAGCCTTTGACTATGTGGATTACAACAAACTGTAGAAAATTATTCAAGACATAGGAATACCAGATCACCTGACCTGCCTCTTGAGAAATCTGTATGCAGGTCAAGAAGCAACAGTTAGAACTGGACATGGAACAACAGACTGGTTTCAAATATGGAGAGGAGTATGTCAAGGTTGTGTGTTGTCACCCTGCTTATTTAACTTATATGCAGAGTACATCATGTGAAATGCTGTCTGGATGAAGCACAAACTAGAATCAAGATTGCTAGGAGAAATATCAATAACCTCAGCATATGACACTACCCTTATGGTAGAAATTGAAGAAGAACTAAAGAGCCTCTTGATGAAAGTGAAAGAGGAAAGTGAAAAAGTTGGCTTAAAACTCAACATTCAGAAAACTAAGATCGTGGCATCTGGTCCCATCACTTCATGGAAAATAGATGGGGAAATAATGGAAACAGTGACAGACTTTACTTTGGGGGCTCCAAAATCACTGTGTATGGTGTCTGCAACCATGAAATTAAAAGATGCTTGTTCCTTGGAAGAAAAGCTATGACCAACCTAGACAGCATATTAAAAAGCAGGGACATTATTGTGTCAACAAAGGTCCATCTAGTCAAAGCTATGAATTTTCCAGTAGTCATGTAAGAATCTGAAAGTTGGACTATAAGGAAGGTTGAGTGCCAGAGAAATGATGCTTTTGAACTGTGGTGTTGGAGAAGACTCTTGAGAGTCCCTTGGACTTCACGGAGATCCAACCAGTCAATCCTAAAGGAAATCAGTCCTGAATATTCATTGGAAGGACTGATGCTGAGGCTGAAACTCCATACTTTGGCCATGTGATGCAAAGAACTGACTGACTGGAGCAGACTCTGATGCTGGGAAAGATTGAAGGCAGGAGAAGGGGATGACAGAGGATGAGATGGTTGGATGACATCACTGACTCAATGGACATTAGTTTGAGCAACTCTAGGAGATAGTGAAGGACAGGGAAACCTGGCGTGCTGCAGTCCATGTGTTTGCAAAGAGACAGACAAGACTGAGTGGCCAAACAGTAACAACAACTTGTCTGATTTCTTGAGGTGAACATAGGTGTTTCTCTTGCCTTTGTACTTAAAGTAATACTTTAGTTTTTCTTTCTTTTCTTGGATCTCAAACTCGGCAGCTTTGGGACTAGCACTTACAGCATTGTCTCTCTGATTCTGAAGCCTTCAGACGCAGGCTGGGACGAGAATCAACTTTCTGTGTCTCCAGCATTCTTACTACAATTTTTGAGCTTTTCAGCCTCCGTAATCATGTTAGTTGATTCCTTGTAACAAATCTATTTCTCTCTCTCGCTCCACCCTGTTGGTTTCATTTCTCTAGAGAACCTTGAGTAATTCTTTATCTACGAAGTTAAGGTCAATATTTATCATTCTTTTGTAAATGCAGTACTTGGATGCAAACTCAAAAATGACAGAATGATCTCTGTTTGTTTCCAAGGCAAACCATTCAATATCATGGTAATCCAAGTCTATGCCCTGACCAGTCATGCTGAAGAAGCTGAAGTTGAACAGTTCTATGAAGACCTACAAGACCTAGAACACCCAAAAAAGATGCCCTTTTCATTATAGGGGACTGGAAGGCAAAAGTAGAAAGTCAAGAAACACCTGGAGTAAAAGGAAAATTTGCCCTTGGAGTACAGAATGAAGCAGGGCAAAGGCTAATAGAGTTCTGCCAAGAGAACGCACTGGTCATAGCAAACGCTCTCTTCCAACAACACATAAGAAGACTCTACACATGGACATCACCAGATGGTCAACACCAAAATCAGATTGATTATATTCTTTGCAGCCAAAGATGGAGAAGCTCTATACAGTCAACAAAAACAAGACCGAGAACTGACTGTGGCTCAGATCATGAACTCCTTATTGCCAAATTCAGACTTAAATTGAAGAAAATGGAGAAAACCACTAGACCATTCAGGTATGACCTAAATCAAATCCCTTATGACTATACGGTGGAAGTGAGAAATAGATTTATGGGACTAGATCTGATAGAGTGCCTGATGAAATATGGATGGAGGTTCATGACATTCTACAGGAAACAGGAATCAAGACCATCCCCAAGAAAAAGAAATGCAAAAAAGCAAAATAGCTGTCTGAAGAGGCCTTACAAATAGCTGTGAAAAGACGGGAAGCGAAAAGCAAAGGAGAAAAGGAAAGATATACCCATTTGAATGCAGAGTTCCAAAGAATAGCAAGGAGAGATAAGAAAGCCTTCCTCAGTGATCAATGCAAAGAAATAGAGGAAAACAACACAATGGGAAAGACTAGAGATCTCTTCAAGAAAATTAGAGATACCAAGGGAACATTTCATGCAAAGATGGGCTCAATAAAGGACAGAAATGGTAGGGACCTATAAGAAGCAGACGATATTAAGAAGAGGTGGCAAGAATACACAGAAGAACAGCACAAAAAAGATCTTCATGACCCAGATAATCACGATGGTGTGATCACTCACCTAGAGCCAGACATGCTGAAATGTGAAGTCAAGTGGGCCTTAGGAAGCATCACTATGAACAAAGCTAGTGGAGATGATGGAATTCCAGTTGAGCTATTTCAAATCCTGAAAGATGATGCTGTGAAAGTGATGCACTCAATATGCCAGCAAATTTGGAAAACTCAGCAGTGGCCACAGGACTGGAAAAGGTCAGTTTTCATTCCAATCCCAAAGAAAGGCAATGCCAAAAAATGCTCTAACTACCACACAATTGCACTCATCTCACAGGCTAGGAAAGTAATGCTCAAAATTCTCCAAGCCAGGCTTCAGCAATATGTGAACCGTGAACTTCCTGATGTTCAAGCTGGTTTTAGAAAAGGCAGAGGAACCAGAGATCAAATTGCCAACATCTGCTGTATCAGCAAGAAAGCAAGAGAGTTCCAGAAAAACATCTATTTCTGCTTTATTGACTATGCCAAAGCCTTTGACTGTGTGGATCACAATAAACTGTGGAAAATTCTTCAAGAGATAGAAATACTATACCACCTGACCTGCCTCTTGAGAAACCTGTATGCAGGTCAGGAAGCAACAGTTAGAACTGGACATGGAACAACAGAGTGGTTCCAAATAGGAAAAGGAGTACGTCAAGGCTGTATATTGTCACCCTGCTTATTTAACTTATATGCAGAGTACATCATGAGAAATGCTGGGCTGGAGGAAGCACAAGCTGGAATCAAGACTGCCGGGAGAAATATCAATAACCTCAGATATGCAGATGACACCACCCTTATGGCAGAAAGTGAATAAGAACTAAGGAGCCTCTTTGTGAAAGTGAAAGAGGAGAGTGAAAAAGTTGGCTTAAACCTCAAGATTCAGAAAATGAAGATCATGGCATCCAGTCCCATCACTTCATGGCAGGTAGATGGGGAAACGGTGGAAACAGTGGCTAACTTTATTCTTCTGGGCTCCAAAATCACTGCAGATGGTGATTGTAGCCATGAAATTAAAAGACGCTTACTCCTTGGAAGGAAAGTTATGACCAACCTAGACAGCATATTAAAAAGCAGAGACATTACTTTTCCTACAAAGGTCTGTCTAGTCAAGGCTATGGTTTTCCCAGTGGTCATGTATGGATGTGAGAGTTGGACCATAAAGAAAATTGAGCACTGAAGAATTGATGCTTTTGAACTGTGGTGCTGGAGAAGACTCTTGAGAGTCCCTTGGACTGCAAGGAGATTCAACCAGTCCACTCTAAAGGAGATCAGTCCTGGGTGTTCATTGGACGGACTGGTGTTGAAGCTGAAACTCCAATACTTTGGCCACCAGATGTGAAGAGCTGACTCATTTGAAAAGACCCTGATGCTGGGAAAGATTGAGGGCATGAGGAGAAGGGGATGACAGAGGATGAGATGGTTGGATGGCATCACCGACTCGATGGCCATGGGTTTGGGTGGGGTCCGGGTGTTAGTGATGGATAGGGAGGCCTGGCGTGCATGGGGTTGCAAAGAGTCGGACACGACTGAGTGACTGAACTAAACTGAACTGTGACCCGTGGCCATTCATGTGTCCTAGGCTACTGCCTACTTATCACTGTTATTCTAAACATAGATTATTTAAAATATGACAACAAATTCCAACTCCTTGTATCAAGGTAAGAGTTTGAAAGCAACTTTATGTGAATAAATGTCTCTCATAAGCAGATGTTACCCTTACTCAAGTCTATCTGGAGAGAATCATAAATACTGGCAGGATGGAGAGTGTTAGCTTATGGATTCTACATATTGTGATAAATAAACATATAATCATCACAGTAATCATAAATAAATCACCTTCTATGTGCAAAGCATTATGCTAGGTTTTGTGGGCAGTACTGAGATGAATAATATGTGCATGTCTATGAATCACCAATGCTGAGAATAAATAATCCAATATTATGATGAGTTACAATGCATTTTTTAATATGCAACCTATGGATACAATATAATTTATCTCTTAATGGATATGACTGAGGCATGATTCATGGATGCTTTTTTTATCTGAAAAGGAAGAAGTCTTGTTATGAAAAGACAAAAAGCTACAAGAATTAGTTTCAGGGTTAAAATTTAGTTATCATGGTCTTGTGACTGTAATGGATTTTTATACCCTTGAAAATGTTGTTTGAGTTTCTCCAATAGCCATATCATAGTTATGAGTAATCAAAGAAAAAATATTTCCCTCAACTACAATAATTTCTGACAGACACAAAAATGGAAACCTGATTTTACAGTTTAGTGAGTTAGCATCAGTCATGGGAACTATTGGGAAGTTCACAATCATTTGTCCAGCTGACTAAAATCCACCCCAGATATACAGGTAATGGGTTCACTTTTCAGGCCATGGCATATTTTGGAATTTCTTAGGTTTCTAGTCCTAGTAAAAAAGTAATCTTGTAGTGGCTAAGGCTGACATAACTTTATCTTTTTCTCAGGAACTGAGAATAGTATTTTTGAACGGCATTTTGTTCAAATATATGAGACTAAAGTCATGTGAGTAAGTATATTTAAAATAAATGAATAAACAAACAGAAACAGCAAGCACATATAAGGAAAAATATAAATACATAAAGAAACAAGCTGAATTCTGTTCTTAATTACTTTTTATTTGGTTTCTGCTGATTTTCATTTGAAGTTAAACCATAAATGGGTTTCTTTACCCCAAGGGTGAATATAACTGGTGCAGCCAGAGCTCCAACTTCAGGCAATACTGGCAAGCCACTCCAGTCTAGTGATAGAATAAAAGGGAAAAAATGAATTAGGCTGGGGAATTTCTATTTCTATCAGTTATGTTATCTTGGCATCAATCTTCCTTTCTCAACCAAATTGTAGACCTTTACCTCCCAAATATAAACATCACAATAAATATTTTTTGTTCTGTGAATTTTCAGTTTTAATGTGCATTATATGTACTGGATGGAAATCAACAGAAAGAGACGTCCCTGGCAATAGTTATCTAGGCATATTGAAAAATAAATAGCTGTTTTCTACATTTTTAGCAAATAGAATTTGTTTCTTTAATAAATAATATGGGTATAACTCTTGAAAGTGCATGATTTTCATTGAATCAATTCCATTAGCATGAATATCTCTGTGAAGTACATTCCACGCACAAAGCATCTCAATTTTTAATAGAGTTAAACACAGGCACCATTCATTATATATAATTCTGTAAGTAGGTGTTCTGCCTACCTTAAAATTAAATTAAGCCCATATGCTTGCATGCTCAGTTGTGTTCAACTCTGTGACCCCATGGATTGTAGCCCACCAGGCTCTTCTGTCCATGGGATTTTCCAGGTGAGAATACTGGAATGGATAGCCATTTTCTCCTCCAGATGATCTTCCTGACACAGGGATCAAACCCATGTCTTTTGCATATGTCTCTTGAATTGCAGGCAGATCCTTTACCACCATTGTGGTTCAGCTGGTAAAGAATCTGCCTGCAATGTGTGAGATCTGGGTTCAATCCCTGGGTTGGGAAGATCCCCTGGAGAAGGGAAAGGCTACCCACTCCAGTATTCTGGCCTGGAGAATTCCATGGACTCACAAAGAGTCGGACACGACTGAGTGACTTTCACTTCACTTCACTTCTTTACCATCAGAGAAGCTAAATATATATATATGTATATGTATATATGTATGTATTAGAGAGAGAGCAAGAGAATAAAAACATACCTGATCTGATATAGATTCCTAAAGCCTTGAGATTTTTATTCATATTTTTATGAGGGATAAACAGTGTTAGCAGAAATTAATGACAGGATGTTTTCAATCCTGGCTTGTCATTTTTGAAATTAGCTTTATGCCACAGTATTGGTTATCTCTTCTGATGCCCTCCTCTAATATCACAAATACGAAGTTCTTTGGTTAATCATGCATGTGCAATTATCAGTCTATATATAGTGCAAAATTGCAATCAAAATACTGTGCGACTCTAAAGAAACCCTTGGCATTTCTATTTCTCCTTTTCTTTACTTATGAGTCACAGATGAAAACTCTTAATTCTCAGGATTGTATGAGCCTTGAATAATTCCATGAGAGTGATTTGTATATCTCAAACAAGTTCTAATACAGCCAGAAGTATTCTATTAATTTTCACAGTGGTAAGTTATCTTGATCTATTTATGACCAATAATAACAGCATTTTATAGGTTAGATATTTTTAGCCTAAGTATGAGTCCAACTGGTGTAGAAAACAAACCCGTTGGATTCTTGCCCTTTTTTGCTATTTGGGACAATTAGAGAATGTAGTCTAGCTGTGAAGCATCTGATTTAGAATCATCAAATTCTAGAGCAGGAAGGATTCGCGAGATCATTGTGTCTTTCATATTTTGCTAAGTATCTTTGGGTCTCTAATGATGGGCAGATGATTTTGAGGGGTGCATACATATAAGGCTGATCTGTACCTAAAATTCAGATGGTGAGTTTTGAGTCATTATTATAATATGGGTGCAGAGTCATTTTAGAAATATGATCATGATTTTTTTCTTCTCTTAGTTGAAAACAATGTTCTAAGCAAATTGCCTCAGATTCTTTGGTTTCCACTTAACCTTCCTGACAGTTCTTCTACACCCTCCCTCCCTCTCCCACTGTATTTTGTTGTTGTTGTTGTTAAGTAGTGTCTAACTCTCTTGTGACCCCATGGACTATAGTCTACCAGGATCCACTGTCCATGGCATTTCCTTCTCCAGGGGATCTTCCTAACTCAGGGATCCGGCCTGCGTCTCCTGTGTTGTTGGCAGGTGGATTCTTTACCACTGAGCCACCAGAGAAGTCTCTCCTGCTGTATAGGATGGCTTATATGTTTCTTTACCAATACGAGAACACTGGCATTGATTCAAATTATAAGCAGCTGGTTGCTGAATCTCATGTAACATTTCAAGATTTCATAATCATGTCTTCTTGGGTGAGAAAAATTCATTTCTGATGAAAAATTAAGTTTAAAGTTGCAATGAGAAAAATATTCTTTCATACACTAGCTACAAAATTGTGCTACTGAAATATTAAAGACCATATTTTATCCATCATAAAAAATACCAGAGTGTACTGAAGCTTGGGTACCTTGGGTTCAAATCATGATTCTACCAATTCTTAGTTTTGTGACTACGGTCTCAGTTTCCTAGCCAATAACAGTACATACCTAAGTTGCTATGAGGATTAAATAGGTTAAAACAAGTAAAGAACTCAGAACATTATCATAATAAATGCTAGTTACTTATCATCATCTCATCAACATCTTCCTTCTCTTTTTCAGAAAGAAATCTTTTTAAATCCCCCAAATACAGACTTATCATCTTATTGGACATTTGACCAGCTTTTTTTCTTCACAAACTGAAGGTTGAATTTCAACCAAATAATCTTATATCAAAGAAGCCATCTCAAGGGCAGAAACATGCCTACTGAGCTGTTGCACTGTGTTCCAGCACATTGAGGAAGCAAAGTACTACTGGTCTTGGCTCATTAATCCAGGCAATGTTTAAAAACTCCAAAGCAACACGCTAACTTGTCTTCAACTAACAAAAACATTTATTTAAAAGACTCAGGTGAGGCATAGGGCTTGGCAAATGAAAACTGGAGTATCAGGCATGCTAAGAAGTAAGATCCTAGGCAGATTCCTTGTCCTATAAGAAAGTCAACCATAGAAATCTTAAGAAAAGTGTTTGCATGCTGAGTCGCTTCAGTCCTGCCCAACTCTTTGTGACTCTATGGACTGTAGCAATCTAGATTCCTCTGTCCATGGGATTCTCCAAGCAAGAATACTGGAGTGAATCACCATGCCCTCCTCCAGGGGATCTTTCAGACCCAGGGATTAAACCCATATCTCTTAAGTCTTCTGCATTGGCAGGCAGGTTCTTTACCACTAGGGCCACCTGGGAAGCCCATAAGAAGAGTAGAAAATGTTGAAATGGATAAAAAGCATGGTGTCAGGGGTCATTCCTGGGGTCCCAGGATTTGGGGTAAGTCCATGAGGCCCTGGGATTTGAGTCCACCACATCCAGACAAATAAGTCATGCAGACCTCTCCATTTTCTCTCCAGACCTGGTCTCCTAGCTGCTCCTATGCAAAAGTGGTATGCAAAATATTACTTGGTGTGCTGCTGCTGCTAAGTTGCTTCAGTCATGTCTGACTCTGTGCGACCCCATAGACGGCAGCCCACCAGGCTCCTCCATCCCTGGCATTCTCCAGGCAAGAATACTGGAGTGGGTTGCCATTTCCTTCTCCAATGCATGAAAGTGAAGTCACTCAGTCGTGTCCGACTCTTTGCGACCCCATGGACTACACCCACCAGGCTCCTCCGTCCATGGGATTTTCCAGGCAAGAGTACTGGAGTGGGGTGCCATTGCCTTCTCCATTACTTGGTGTATATGTGTCAAAAAACACTGAAAGATTTTAGTGGCAGAAATACACTAAATATAGATTTTTGGCTAAATAATAAAGACAATATAGAGTCAAATCCAAGACTGAGGCAGAATATAACACTGCTCGTTCCCTTGTGTCCTAGACTTTCTTGATTTAATCAAGTCATGTGTCCAGGAACACCCTCAGTTGCAGGCAAATCAGAATATGCTGATCACTCTTATCTTCAAATAAGGAATATCTTGAGAATAAGAAAATTGGAAGTGTCATTAAATTTGTAATTGTTCAAATTTTCAGTAGTCAAAATGTAGGAGTTTGACCTACTGTGGGGACAATAATTTCTCAACACTGTCAATTTTTGGACCACATGTATGGTCAGTGAACTGCACTTCTGAGCTGTGAGCAGATCTTTACTTCCAACTGAAATAAGTGAAAGAGAAAGATATTTAGGGCTAACTCTGCTGGTACAGAAAACTGCTGTAACACGTGGTAACCAAGATGTCCAATTTTCTATATTTTCTGATAGTGATGATGGAGGTGAAGATTTCATTCCTTTCAACTCCTGTGCTTGATAATTTAGTCAGTGATAATGATGCAATTTCACTGAAACAAGCTCACAAACTATTTCTCTATTTAACTATTGGAAAAATATTTCATTATTTTTCAGTATAAAATGAATGTGTTGTTTACCATCAACATAATTATTGCAGTATTTCATTCTGAATTCATAAATATATATTTATACTTCAACTGATAGGATCTCAAAGACTAAAACATATGAGGAAACTATAGTCCTACATCTAAAATGCTTACCCATATTTGAAACTGAAAATTCTAACAATATAGAACAATACATCTAAGTGACATGTCCTATTTCTATTACATGGATATTGACACATTGACACATGAGGGTAACTTAGTCAATCTCATGATCATTGAGATCACACATATTATCAGAGATGCCAGGAATGATGCTACAGTTAGGTGTTCAGCAATTTGGTTTCTTAAAGGCTGAGGCTGAAACCAAAGTTGAAGAGGAGATACTGGCTAATTTGGAGGTCAAAGTTCTATGTTCGGTTCAGTTCAGTTTAGTTCAGTCGCTCAGTCGTGTCCAACTCTTTGCGACCCCATGAACTGCAGCATGCCAGGCCTCCCTGTCCATCACCAACTCCCGGAGTCTACCCAAACTCATGTCCATCGAGTTGGTGATGTCATCCAACCATCTCATCCTCTGTCGTCCCCTTCTCCTCCTGCCCCCAATCCCTCCCAGCATCAGGGTCTTTTCCAGTGAGTCAACACTTCACATGAGATGGCCAAAGTACTGGAGTTTCAGCTTCAACATCAGTCCTTCCAATGAACACCCAGGACTGATCTCCTTTAGGATGCACTGGTTGGATCTCCTTGCAGTCCAAGGGACTCTCAAGAGTCTTCTCCAACACCACACTTCAAAAGCATCAATTCTTCAGCGTTAGCTTTCTTTATAGTCCAACTCTCACATCCATACATGACCACTGGAAAAACCATAGCCTTGACTAGACGGACTTTTGTTGGCAAAGTAATGTTGCTGCTTTTTAATATGCTATCTAGGTTGGTCATAATTTTCCTTCCAAGGAGTAAGCGTCTTTTAATTTCATGGCTGCAGTCACCATTTGCAGTGATTTAGGAGCCCCCAAAAATAAAGTCTGACACTGTTTCCACTGTTTCCCTATCTATTTCCCGTGAAGTGATGGGACCAGATGCCACGATCTTAGTTTTCTGAATGTTGAGCTTTAAGCCAACTTTTTCACTCTCCTCTTTTACTTTCATCAAGAGGCTTTTTAGTTTTTCTTCACTTTCTGCCATAAGGGTGGTGTCATCTGCATATCTGAGGTTATTGATATTTCTCCAGGCAATCTTGATTCCAGCTTGGGCTTCCTCCAGCCCAGTGTTTCTCATGATGTACTCTGCATATAAGTTAAATAAGCAGGGTGACAATATACAGCCTTGACGTACTCCTTTTCCTATTTGGAACCACTCTGTTGTTCCATGTCCAGTTCTAACTGTTGCTTCCTGACCTGCATACAAATTTCTGAAGAGGCAGGTCAGGTGGTCTGGTATTCCCATCTCTTTCAGAATTTTCCACAGTTTATTGTGATCCACACAGTCAAAGGCTTTGGCATAGTCAATAAAGCGGAAATAGATGTTTTTCTGGAACTCTCTTGCTTTTTTGATGATCCAACAAGTGTTGGCAATCTGATCTCTGGTTCCTCTGCCTTTTCTAAAACCAACTCGAACATCTGGAAGTTCATGGTTCAAGTATTGCTGAAGCCTGGCTTGGAGAATTTTGAGCATTACTTTCCTAGCATGTGAGATGGGTGCAATTGTGTGGTAGTTAGAGCATTCTTTGGCATTGCCTTTCTTTGGGATTGGAATGAAAATGGACCTTTTCCAGTCCTGTGGCCACTGCTGAGTTTTCCAAATTTGCTGGCATATTGAGTGCATCACTTTCACAGCATCATCTTTCAGGATTTGAAATAGCTCAACTGGAATTCCATCATCTCCACTAGCTTTGTTCATAGTGATGCTTCCTAAGGCCCACTTGACTAAGGCCCACACAGACATCCCCATTCCAGGATGTCTGGCTCTAGATAAGTGATCACACCATCATGATTATCTGGGTCGTGAAGATTTTTTTTGTACAGTTCTTCTGTGTATTCTTGCCACCTCTTCTTAATATCTTCTGCTTCTGTTAGGTCCATATCATTTCCTTTATAGAGCCCATCTTTACATGAAATGTTCCGTTGGCATCTCTAATTTTCTTGAAGAGATCTCTAGTCTTTCCTATTCTATTGTTTTCCTCTATTTCTTTGCATTGATCGCTGTGGAAGGCTTTCTTATCTCTCCTTGCTATTCTTTGGAACTCTGCATTCAAATGCTTATATCTTTCCTTTTCTCCTTTGCTTTTCACTTCTCTTCTTTTCACAGCTATTTGTAAGGCCTCTTCAGACAGCCATTTTGCTTTTTTGTATTTCTTTTTCTTGGGGATGGTCTTGATCCCTGTCTCCCGTACAATGTCATGAACCTCCGTCCATAGTTCATCAGGCACTCTATCTATCATATCTAGTCCCTTAAATCTACTTCTCACTTCCACTGTATAATCATAAGGGATTTGATTTAGGTCATACCTGAATGGTCTAGTGGTTTTCCCTACTTACTTCAATTTAAGTCTGAATTTGGCAATAAGGAGTTCATGATCTGATCCACGGTCAGCTCCTGGTCTTGTTTTTGTTGACTGTATAGAGCTTCTCCATCTTTGGCTGCAAAGAATACAATCAATCTGATTTCGGTATTGACCAGAGACCACTGAACACAAGCTTAAAGAGGCTCTGGAGTCAAATCCTATGAGCTTCCATCAGCCCTGGCATTTTTTGATTGCTTCTAGCACTGCTTCTCCTGTTGACCTGCCCACTTACTCACCCACATGAGGTGGGTTGTATTTCTACATTTTGAATCAGAGTGCATTCAAAAGGGCATCCCTGATAACAAGGCTGACTTCCCAGGTGGCACAGTTGATAAAGAATCTGCCTGCAATGCAGGAGACTTGGATTTGATCCCTTGGTTGGGAAGATCCCCTGGAGTAGGAAATGGCAACCCACTCCAGTATTTCCCTCGGGAAATCCCATGGACAGAGGAGCTTGGTGGGTTATAGTCCATGGGGTTGCTAAGGGTTAGACACAACTCAGCACACACACACACACATGGATGACAAGGCTAAATGAGACAAGGATATAGTGAGTGCAAATTTCCATGGCTCAGTAATATGGGATTATACAAGCATTCAAGGAGCAACACAGGTGTAATGTCTGTGTGTATGGGGTAAGGAGGTTAGGAGATACGTGAACAGATCAGACAGGATTCCCTAATCAGTGTAAGAACTGTAGAATATTTGTGGAACCCACTCACCTATTTCGGGCCTCTTGATCTGATGTTTATGAAGAGTTGAACCCTCTAACTTTCCTCTAACTATCCTCTATTACCCCCCACAGCTAGATTAAAAATGACCTCCATCTCTTTATCTCAAGCATGACCCTTTTCCTTAGCAGACAGGATATCTGTCACCCACTCCTCCTACACCCACCCAGTCCCAATTCTTATCTTTCTTTTTTCTCTTTACATTTTTCTTATTGTGTTAACATTTACATAGCAAAATTTACCATTTTAATCATTTATAAATATATGGTTTAGTGGCATTCAGTACAGTCACACTGCTGTGCCACCATCATCACCATCCATCTCCAGGACATTTTCATTTTCCCCAGCTGAAACTTTGTGTCCATTAAGAGGCCAAATAGCTTAACACCTGATATATATAAGTGAATCCCATTGCTGTACATCTGAAACCAACACAATATTATAAATGAACTATGTGTGCATGCTAGGTCACTTCAGTTATGGCTGACTCTTTGCAACCTCATGGACTGTAGCCATCCAGACTCCTCTGTCCATGGGATTCTCCAGGCAAGAATACTAGAGTGGATTGCCACGCCCTCCTCCAGAGGATCTTCCCCACCCAGGGATCAAAATTGCTGCTCCTGGCTCCTGCATTACAGGCAGATTCTTTACAGCCAAGAGACCGGGAATGCCCACATGAACTATACTTCAGTGTAAGTAAAAAAGAAATCATTCAAGAAAAAAAAAAAAAATTACTCAAAGTTTCAAAAGCCAAGGTCATCAGAAGCCAGGGAGCCAGATGAGTGAGTGAAGATTTGAAACAAATAATCCAAAACTATTATTAAGTAAAGGTTTTAGGGGTCTGTTTTTCTTGGGTGCTGCCTGTGAGACTGAGCCTTGGTCCTGCATCTAAGGGTAGGACCTTGCTTCCGAATCTTATTTCTGCTGTTGAGGATGGGATAATGTTACTACTGTGAATGCAAGGAACTCCAGAATAACAACTGCTCTCAGCTTGATTCCAAAACTTCCACCACTACCTGACACTAGTCTTCCTTTAGTCCAAGAGTGGATTGGAATAGTTGACCCATTAGCATAATTCAGTGACAAGAAAGGGACTTGGAGCTTATCTCATTCACAATTATGTTACCTCTGTAGTCTGGACACTTTCAAACCAAAAAATTAGTTTCAAAATTATTCCAGACCAATAATACCCTGTGTATCTTGCAGAAACAAATACAGAACTTCAATCTGGGCTACACAGGATTCCCACAGCCAACAGGTGATATTGACTGAGATAATGGCTTGAGAGATTTTAGGAACTGATGGAAACGTTTCACATTCACAAAGAGCAATGATATCTTCTGTTGCTAGATGTTCCACCTATGACACCCACAAACCAATATAATCACAAGAGGAAAGTCACCATGCACAAGCTCAATCCAGTGGTTTTAGTATTCTTTTTGTTTCAGTTTTGGGATTCTCTGGTGGCTCAGAAGGTAAAGAATTGCCTGCAGTGCAGGAAACCCAGGTTTGATCTATGGGTTGGGAAGATTCCCTGAAGAAGGGAATTGCTACCTACTCCAGTAGCCTTGTCTGGAGAACTCCATGGACAGAGGAGCCTGATGGGCTAGAGTGCATGGTGTTACAAAGGGTCAGACATGAGTGAATGACTCACACTTTCACTTTTCACTTGTTTCAGCTACCAACAAGTTAAGACAAACTTCTTGCTCAATTATAGTTATTAGTTTGTATCAGATAATAGTAACATCTATTAATTCTGCTCACTACTTCTTCTCTCACATATATTATGCAATTTTTCATGCAGTAAACTACTTTTGGAAGGAGGCAGGGTGGAGACCATGAAGGGAGGGGGATGTCACTGTAGGATTGATAATCCTGTCCCCTGTTTAAGGGCCTAGTGACTCTGACACTAGGATCTGGGACTTCAGTCTTGGTCTCAGGGAACCTCTCAAGGTGTGGTCACTACCAGAGACCCTCGCTGTCGTGCTCTACTGTCCATTATCACCTAACTCAATACCGCTTCTTCGCTTCGATTCTTCAAATCAATTGTTCAGTTGGACTTTCTGTACAGGTTTTGGTATTGTAAAGATGATCTTTTTCATATAATTCTGGGATCCATGATTCAATACCTCTTGCCTCAGCTCAAATTACTAATTTCAGGGTGTTTATCAAGAAGGAGAGAAATGACAAAATGAATAGATTTATTACTTTCTTTTTACATCTTAAAATTCAACATATTTGCAAAGTCACCCTTGTGATTTTCAGGATCAGTCACAGAATGGCATCATGAACTCACATTTATGACTGGAGCTATAGATGAACACAATAGATCATCTCATTGTATAAGAAAGAGCACCCCATTCAACCCCATTTCTACATACAGAAATCCTCTTTGGAAAGGAGCAGCCACTACAGGGGAATCCCATTAATGCTCAGCCAAGTGAGAAGAATCTATATCATGGGGAGGGAAATAGCTATGGAACACCAGATGTTTGCTAATTATTTTCAAATGAAATGGATTAGATTGAATTTTAAACAAAAATAATCTGGAAGGGTAAAATAATATAGATTCTTCCCTTGACTTTTATAAGGAAGGGTAATAAATCCATTTAAGTACTCATCACTGCTTCTATTCCAGTCTTATCTCCAGTTATCAAGCCCTTCTTTTTTGCCATAGGAATCATATTCAGCATCTATTTATAAGCTTTTCCTCAGCCTCATCTTCTTGTTTTGCTCTGCCTGAATTCAGTGTAACATGACTGAGGACTTCCCACCTTAAGACTGTCAGATCAGATGATGCCTCTAGGAATCTCAAAATTATCTGAAGCTGAAGGACCCTAAAGTTTGGGGCAAGAACCCAGCAGTTTTGACAGAAAGCACTATCTACTCTTTTGGGGATATAAGCTAATTCTGGAAAAGCGTAGACCTTCTTCTCTGTGGAGGAATAATTAGTAAAAACACAGAATCTGGGCAAAATTAAAACTGCAATTCAAAGGAAATGGACCTCACAGAAAAGTGAGAATTGCTCTTCACCTAAAACGGATGGATTGGAGGAAGCAAATACATTAAAAACTGCTTTACCCAAGCTCTCAACACAATTCAAAATGGTGCTCTGTCTGTAAAACTAATATGAGCCAGACACTGCATCCTCTTCAGAACAGTTTATCTGATAGCCTATCTCCTGGGCCCACAACAGATTTCCCAACCTGCTGCTGCTGCTGCTGCTGCTAAGTCACTTCAGTCATGTCCGACTCTGTGTGACCCCACAGACAGCAGCCCACCAGGCTTACCCATCTGTGGGATTCCCAACCTCGGATCCAGCAAAAGGACTGAGAACCCCTAGGGAGTTTGACTTCAAAGTTCAGTGGGATTTGATCACAGAACTTCCACAAGACTGCAGAAACAGACTCTTGGAGGGAATGACAAAACTTTGTGTACACCAAGACCCAGGAAAAAGGAGCAATGACCCCACAAGAGACTGAGCCAGACTTGCCTGGGGCTGGCCTGCTGCAGAGTCAGAGCACTGACTACAGCAGTCCTGGCATGTTGGTATTTGTCCTTATGAAGGAAGTCGCCATTGCCACCATTACCCCTACCATAGTTTGGTGTCAGGCCAAACTACAGGGAGAGAACACAGCTCCACCCATTAACAGAAAATTGGATTAAAGATTTACTGAGCATGGCCTGGCCCACAGAGCAAGACCCAGTTTCCCCTAAACCCAGTCCCTCCCATTAGGAAGATTGAACAAGTTTCTTATCCTCATCCATCAGAGGGCAGACAGAATGAAAACCACAATTACAGAAACCTAACCAAACTGATTACATGGATCACAATCTTGTCTAACTTAATGAAACTATGAGCCATGCTACCCAAGACGGATGGTCATGGTGGAGAGTTCTGACAAAACATGGTCCACTGGAGAAGGGAATGGCAAAGCACTTTAGCATTCTTGCCTTGAGAACCCCATGAACAGTATGAAAAATTTCCTTTGACTCTGTGCTAAATATATCCTGTATCTGGTGTTTACCCTTACACCACACTTCCCCTTGTAGTTACGAATCAGAAAGAATGCTGCAGAGGCATCAGACTGCCAGACTCAATTACTGGGTTACTGATGCCCATCTATTACTGTCTTTGAAACAGTGCAAGAGGAAGAAATGAATATCCTAACACCTTTGCTTCTCATCACTGACCCCTGAATGCAAGTCCTCATCTTATATAAGCCCCTAGACTCCTTATGGAATGGGGGTATGATTCTTGATGCATGAGCCTACTGTGTTGCCCTCTCTGCCAGCTGAGAATTAAAGCCACTTTTCTATTTCCTCCTAACTTTGTGTCCATATTTTTCATTCAGCTTCAGTGGGCAGAGAAGGCCAAGATTTTGGCCAGCAAAAAAATGACATTTAAATAGTGTCAAATAGTTACAATATGATGTAATTCTGGGGGAAAAAAACTCAAATCTGTCTCCATCAGGATTGCCTTGCCTTATAAAATCCTGCAAATCCTTTAAAGCCAGCTCAAATCCTGCTTCCCCCAAGAATCTCTATGTGCTCTGGTCAGCCAAAACAAATCTCTCTTTCAGCTCTCTCCTCCTCCAGTGGATGTATTAACTAATGTTCACGAATGTTCATGTTTGTATCATTCTTCCAATTGCTTTTATATTCTTAAAGGACAGAAGCTTCACATTAGCCATCTTTGTATTCTCCAATTTGGCCAGTATAGTCATTTTTACATAGTAAACACTGAATGTTTGTTGGGCTGAAATAAACTATGTTACATTAATCAGATTCTCTCTCGTGAAATTTGCAAATACATGGTTCCTCTGATTTAGGATAGAAAGGGCAACAAGTTCAACGTATTTCTAGTCAATAGTCTTAATTCTGATGAGACATTATTTGCCTGGATTCTAAAAAGGGTATTAAAGGGTAATTTAAAAGGGTTTAATTGTAATATTTTAATAAGTATATTCTGCACAGAAGTTGAATCAAATTATTCTATAATGGTACTAACAATATTTCTACCAATTAATTATTATTGATTGTATTTGGGAAAGTTTTACATAGGGATTACAGTGGAGGAAAGCAGGAGTGTCAGAGATAGGTGTTGAAATTATGGGAAATGAAGTTGGGGAAAAGGGGGTAAGAGACTTCAGAGAGCCATGAATGACAGGGAAAACTTAGCACTTCACGGGGCCATTGTTAACTTCTTCCTGTAAAGATTAACCAACTGTGATGATGGTCCTTTAATCTTACTTTTCTGGGCCTTCATTTAAAATGAGGTTTAGCTTGAGACAGTTCCATGAAGGAATCTAAAAACTTTTTTTTTTTGGTTAATCTAAATTAACCATTTGAAAAATAGGATGGTAAAAGTATGTTTGGGGGAAACAAAAGAGCTATAAAATGATTAGAAGGAAGAGATCTTGGAGACAGGAAATTCCTAATAGAGCAGCTGTTTTGTTTTTTTCAGTAAAAGGAGGGGAAAGCAGAGATTGGAGTGGAAGGAAGGAGAAGGGACAGGATGTGAGAATCACAGGAAACTAAGTTGCTCCATTTGCCAATATGTCTAGTTACCTCTGAAAGCCTTTGCATTTACCAATGATTCACTCTGTTTTGAGTTTTCTTTGGACTTCATTTTTTGTTTGTTACTACTGATTACAATAATAAAGCACTGAATTAGCACTCTCACCATATGTTAAGGTCTTGAAAACAAATGTAAAGGACAAAGATGTTTCTTCTTTGAAAAATTCTTTGTGATTTTAATTTTTCAAGCACTCAGGAAGTAAATCTGAAAGGATTGGTGATTGAGATCATTTAGTACTATTGTTTTCTGCATTGCTTCCTTGGCTATTGAGTATATTTTGACGAGGAGTGTGTTATTCAGAGTACTGAGGTGTAAAAGATTTCTTCAGTACTTTGCAATAGTTTCCACATAATGCTTAAAAACATGTTCCCTTGGGCCCAAGCCAAAGGCTTTTAATCTATTGCCCAGAAAACCAACCTTGTCATATAAAATAGTAGCTGAGGAACTGGCTCTTACCTTCTAATGAAAGCGAGGCAACAGGGACTGAAATTTTCTTATAGTATTTTGTAAGTTTCACTTTTTAGTAACAAATGGAGTTAACTTGCAAGAAATGTAGAAGTGTCTACAGTTTATTTGAGGTAACATTTTAGGGTTTACTTTATTTCATTCCCTTCCTTAATTTTCAGAAAACAGAAGATATTGAAATACACAAATAAAATAAAAATATTGAAGACAAAAACAAAAACCAACCATCTGCATTAATTTTGGAATTAGGGTTTTCAAAAAGACAAGCAGTTAAATTCCAGTTGCTCTTCTAGATATGATCTCGAGTGGCCTCGGCCTGCAATGGCTTGGAACAGGACTTGGATTCCCAGCTGGGGATTGAGGCTGGATCTTGGCAGTGAAAATGGCTCATTCTAACCACTAGACAAGTGGTCAGTGACAAGTGTCCTGGCCTTTGGCTCTGCAGAAAAGAATTTCCAAAAAGATGGAAAGTAGTGAAGCAAGTAAAGCATTCATTAAGAAGAAAAAACAGTACAGTATGTGTGGATAGACAGGGACAGAGTCGTTGAGAGTCGTGCCCTTGTGGAAGACTTGTTGGGGGTATCTGCAATTTCCTTGTTTCTCTCTCGCAGCAAATATTTCGAATGGGCAGACCAGTGTTACAGCTCAGTTACAACTCAGTTTTATTCAGGAAACAAAGGATATTACACCCTCAAGGTGTGAGGACGGGCTGATCCAAAAAGAGAGGCCTCAATCTGTCTTGGCTTCCTTCTTTTACATATTTGTCTCCTCCCCTCCTTGAGTCTACTCTATGCGAATCGGGCTAGCCAAGAAGGGGGAGTGTTTGTTTCACCTGAAGTTCTCACTCCAGTCCACCAATTATCTTTTGTTCCATTTTCACGGGCTTTTCTCAATCTTTGTCTTTTAGCCACCACCATTTTGGACTCCTTTTTCCTGTTCTAACTACCTAACAGTTTGAATTACTTTTATGGGGTATTTCTTCTGGTTTTCCTTTGGTAAATCATTTGATTTGCTTGTTTCACAGCCCATATTTGGTGTATCTCAGTATCCTCCCACGTGTGTGCACACATCTCTTAGCCTAGATGGATTTTACCGAAAAGGCATCTGGGTAGAACATCATTTGCATAACTCACCTTTGACCTCCAAGGAGCCTTTTCGCTGCATGTGTGGGCAAAGAGGTCTTCTGACCTCGACAATAAGAGATATGTGGTCTGAGGAGGGCCCAGCCTCCTCCCTTAATTATCCTGCTATTTTTGTTTTGGAATTTTGGTTAACAGAGAATGTCTCCAATTGCTTTACCCAGGGGGAGGAGAGTGTCTATCTGCCTCCTGCCTCATTATAATATGTTGAGAAATGGAGTTTCTGATTATTAAATCCAGAGCTGAAGTTATTTTCAAATAATTACTGTTTCACTCTTCACAGGCTGATGAAAACAGGCTTGAAAACCAACATTTCCTGAATATGGTGCTGAAAGCTCAGCTTCTCATGCACTAGCACCAAATGGAACCTCAGGGACAGAGTTTTGGGTGAAGTAGAAAAGAATAATTTTATTGCTTTGCCAGGCAAAGGGGGGCACAGCAGGCTCCTGACTCAAAAAGACTATGAGTTTTCATAAGGAGTTTTACAGCAATAGTTCAAGGGTGGGGTGCTGACAAGCTTTGGTTGTATGCAGGGTCTGAAGGCACACCCTTAATCTCATCTCAGGTGGTCTCCTAATCTTGATGAGCTTCCAAGTTCAGTTCAGTTCAGTCACTCAGTCATGTCAGACTCTTTGCGACCCAGTGGACTGCAGCATGCCAGGCTTCCCTGTCCATCCCTAACTCCCGGAGCTTGCTCAAACTCATGTCCATTGAGTCAGTGATGCCATCCAATCATCTCATCCTCTGTCATCCCCTTCTCCTTCTGCCCTCAATCTTTCCCAGCATCAGGGTTTTTTTCCTAAGGAATCAGTTTTTTGCATCAGGGGGCCAAAGTATTTGAGTTTCAGCTTCAGCATCAGTCCTTCCAATGAATATTCAGGACTTATTTCCTTTACGATTGACTCTTCTGATATCCTTGCAGTCCAAAGGACTCTCAAGAATCCTCTCCAACACCACAGTTCAAAAGCATCAATTTCTGATGAGCTTCTCAGGTCCTTTTAATCTTGCCTCAGATGGTTTATCAGCTGCTCTTCCCTTGATTAGCAACTGTTCTAATCTATCTTTTGGAATGCATGAAAGATCACCTAAGCTAGATTCTTGCCTACAACAAATGGGGACAAAAATGTTTCCATGCCCAGGAGCCTCACAGGGTCTTGCTTGGTCTCAAGTGAAGAAGGTAAAATGATAACATTCAATAAAACATGACTTTGAGAAGTATCTAAACAGAAGGTATTTGTTTGCAATTAAGAATTTCTTATCTTACACTGATACTAAGCAGGACCCTTCTGGGATTCCTGGGCACAAAAGCCTTTTTGTGTTTCTGTTTTCTTGTTAGCAGGCGATAGGCTTCATTCAGCTTCCATGCATAGGTTATCCCTACTAAATACCAACTGAGCATGCACACAGCCTTTACAACCTTTTCTGCATTGCAATAGTTAGGTTCAAGCAGATGCTAATTAGGGAAGGGAGGGGATGCAGTGTCAAGGGTTGTTGTTGGTCAGTCATTCAGTCATGTCTGACTCTTTGCCATCCCATGGACTGCAGCATGCCAGGCTTCCCTGTCTTTCACTATCTCCTGGAGTTTGCTCAAACTCATGTCCATTTAGTTGATGGATACTATCCACCCATCTCATCCTCTGTTGCCCCCTTCTCTTCCTGCCCTCAATCTTTCCCAGCATCAAGGTCTTTTCTATTGGGTAGGCTTTTCACATCAGGTGGGCAAAGTACTGGAGCCTCAGTTTCAGCATCAGTCCTTCCAATTAATATTCAGGGTTGATTTCCTTTAGGATTGACTAGTTTGATCTCCTTGTAGTCCAAGGGACTGTCAAGAGTCTTTTCCAACATCACATTTTCTCTAAAATGTCTATTTTATTTCATTTTGATATCTTTGTGAAACCCATTATGTTCTTTAGGAACCCAAGAAACAGAAATTTTAGCATCTTAAATTTCAGTTACTGCAGTCCAAAGGACTAAGGTGAACTTTATTTCTATAACTCAATTTGATCTCACTTTGTGTTGCAAGGCTTATTGATTGTCAATTCAAGTTTCTTCTCTCTTCTCCACCTCCTTCAGGGATAGTGTTTGGACTCAAGGAGGTGTATGTTTCAGGGATGGGCAGGAGGAGTGAAGGTGAGCTTGTGGTCCTTGACAACACTAGTATGGCTTCTGCCACTCACACATTTGGAATGTCCTCTTGGTCTCGCATGGTGACTGCTGTGCAAGAAAAGAATGCGGCGCTTTTCTTGACTCTGTGCCAGGAATGATACATAAAAGATTTCAGTCAGCGACTGAAATATCACACTCTTTCAGTTGTAAGTTTCCTCTTTTCTTTTACAGAAATTTGGGCAGGTAATGGCTCTCACTTTCAGTAAATTTCTGTATTCTATTTATGGGCATGGCATTTTGGATCTTTTCCCTCACCATTTGTGAGTTAACAGCAACAAAAAATTCTTTTTTTTTTAACAAAAAATTCAAGAGTATTTATCCCTGTGTCACCTGCCCATTATTTTTAATCCCCAATTGTTTAAACACCTAACCCAACTCTCTGCTACCAGGGATTTATTTTTATAAACAAGGTGAGGAAAAGTGAGAAAAAATATTGATTCAGATGGGTGGTAACTACTTTCAAATTCTCCACCTTACACATACATCCTTGACTTTTCCATAAAACCCTCCCTCCCGAATATGATGTCTTTGCCCGTTGATCTTGACAACTTTTTCTCAACCTTCAAAGGGACCCATATGCTTCAGGGTTCAAAGAAGAAGGGTCATGGAGGAGAAATACATGCTGATTAGTATAATCAAAATTTACTGGCCCAAGCTCATGTTTATGGTGGAACCCGATAAGATTATTGATGCAAGTCCTGGTGGTAACAAAAGAGTGTCATAAGATTCAGCTAAATGTCTAAGGAGGTAGGTGCTTCTCTAGATGGATAATGAGTTTTGGCTGCACTTGCGTCTAATTAGGAGAAAATGAGTGCTAATTTTTGAGGCTCAATTGTTTCTCATAGTTTAAAATGTTAACACAATGGAGGTTGTTGATCACAGAACTAAGATATCATTTTGCACAGACTGTCAGAGCAGACTCTACTGACAGAATGGCAGGATATTTGCATGAGAGGACATCGTAAATTCACTTGGTACTAATAATGAGAGAAAACTCCTTTCAGAAGAGATATCGTGCACAAAGAGCCAAGAGGGAAGAGATGGCAATGGAAACATCCATCAAGTAAAGAAAGGATGTTTAGAAAATCACTTTTTCTACTCCATCCATCATGCTTTCAGAGACTGCTGTGTTAATCCATTTACCACCCCGGAGCATGAGTCCAAAGACAAAGTACAGAAGTACTCCTTGGGGAGAGCTCTCAAGGAAACTTCTGTAGAGCCTAAAATAGACAATGGGGATTTCCCCGATGTCACATCCAAAAAATATTGAGAGCAATTTACATACAGCAACATGCAGCGGCAGGTAGTTTTTCAAATATGAGTCATTTCTTAATTATTTGGCCTAGGGAGTTTTTTTCTTTTCTTTCCTCACAGCACAAATTCTGAGTTGTGAACACATGCTGTAGATTCATCCCCACCTCTTCATGGCATGTGAATTTGCTAATTTCTTAAGGGCTAAAAACAAAATAAGCTCTTACTTCTCTGAATGCTACTGGAGTTTATTGGGTACTCAGTTACAGGAATTTATTAGCTTTCCAGATAAAAGGAAAGGATGTTAGTTAGAAATGTTGCAATAATTACAGAAAATCTTCAAAATATTACTTTCTTAGCTTTTATAATTGCGCCAAAGAAGAAAAGCAAATGCCAAGTGCTTATTTGACTATTACATGTTATCAATTTCAGTATTATACCTTGGTAATGAAAACAGTTCCTTTAATTTTCAGAGTGCTTTTTTGTCTTTTTATAGTATTTTTGTAACTTTTGGGGGATTCCCTGGTGGCTCAGTGGTAAAGAATATAACCACAATGCAGGAGATATGGGTTTGATCCCTGGGTCTATAAGAACCCCTGGGGAAGGGAATGGCTACCCACTCTAGTATTCTTGCCTGGAAAATTCCATGTACAGAGGAGCCTGGCAGGCTACAGTCTATGGGGTTGCAAAGAGTCAGATATGACTGAGTGACTAACACTTTGTAACCTTTATCACACTTGATTCATTGATACAAATGTTCTGAAAGTTAAGCATTTCCTTATTTTATCAACTAATAATTCTTTCAAATAACTGAATAAATCTTTCTTTGCGTGTAGAAAAAACATATGAAATTATACAATGGAAACAGTTTTTGGGTATATTATATTCTAGTGGTTTCAATGGAGCACAGCAACAAAAGAAAAAATAATTAGATCTCATCAAAATTAGAAACTTCTGTGAATTAAAAGACACAGTCAAGAAAATGAAAGAACAACTCAAGGAATGAAAGAAAATACTTGAAAATCATATGTGTGTAAGGATTTAGTATCAGATTATATAAAGAAATAATATAACAACAAAAAAAAGACAAACAACCCAGCTTAAAAAATGGGCAAAGCACTGAAATAGACATTTTCTCAAAGAAGATAGGCCACTAAGCACATGAAAAAATGCTCAATATCATTAGTTATTAAGGAAATGCAAATAAAAACCACAATGAGATACCACTTCTTGACCAGTAGAAAGGCTATTTTTAAAAAAGTGAAAAGAAACAAGTCTTGGTAAAAATATAGAGAGTTTGGAACCCTCCTATACTGCTAGGGGTAATGTAAAATGGTTAGCTTCTGTGGGAAACAATCTGGGAGTTTTTAAAAAGTTAAACATAGAGTTACCATGTGATCTAACAATTGCCTTCCTGTATATACCCAAGAGAATTGAAAACATATGTCCAAACAAAATCTTGTACATTAACGTTCATAGCAATCAAAACCATAATAGCTACAAAGTAGAAACAACCCCATAGACTGAGCTTCCCTGGTGGCTCAGAGGTTAAAGCATCTGCCTGCAATGTGGGAGACCTGGGTTTGATCCCTGCGTCAGGAAGATCCCCTGGAGAAGGAAATGGTAACTGACTCCAGTATTCTTGCCTGGAGAATCCCATGGACAGAGCAGCCTGGTGGGCTACAGTCCATGGGGTCGCAAAAGAGTTGTACATGACTAAGCAACTTCACTTTCTTTCACCTTCCAGAAACAACCCAAGAACCTATCAACTGACAAATCTCTAAACAAGATGTGATCAGTCCATACAATAGAATATTTTTCGGCATAGAAAAGGACTGAAATATTGATACATGGTACAAAATGGTTTAATTTTGAAGACATAATGCCAACTGAGTCAGACAAAATAGGTCATACATTATATGATTCCATTTATGTGAAATGCTCAGGAGAGTCAAATCAGTAGAGGAAGAAAGTAAATTAATGATTGCAAAGCTCTAGGGGAGACAGGTCATTCTGTTGTTTTTGAGATTGCATCCAAGTACTGCATTTCGGACTCTTTTGTTGACCATGATGGCTACTCCATTTCTTCTAAGGGATTCCTGCCCACAGTAGTAATCCAAGTCTATGCCAAAACCAGTAACGCTGAAGAAACTGAAGTTGAACTGTTCTATGAAGACCTATAAGACCTTTCAGAACTAACACCCAAAAAAGATGTCCTTTTCATTATAGGGGACTGGAATGCAAAAGTAGGAAGTCAAGAAATACCTGGAATAACAGACAAATTTGGCATTGGAGTATGGAATGAATCAGGGCAAAGGCTAATAGAGTTTTGCCAAGAGAATGCACTGGTCATAGCAAATCAGATCAGATCAGTCGCTCAGTTGTGTCCGACTCTTTGCGATCCCATGAATCCCAGCACACCAGGCCTCCCTGTCCATCATCAACTCCTGGAGTTCACTCAGACTCACGTCCATCGAGTCAGTGATGCCATCCAGCTATCTCATCCTCTGTCGTCCCCTTCTGCTCCTGCCCCCAGTCCCTCCCAGCATCAGAGTCTTTTCCAATGAGTCAACTTTTCGCATGAGGTGGGTGAAGTACTGGAGTTTCAGCTTTAGCATCATTCCTTCCAAAGAAACCCCAGGGCTGATCTCCTTCAGAATGGACTGGTTGGATCTCCTTGCAGTCCAAGGGACTCTCAAGAGTCTCTCCAACACCACAGTTCAAAAGCATCAGTTCTTCAGCGCTCAGCCTTCTTCCCAGTCCAACTCTCACATCCATACATGACCACAGGAAAAACCATAGCCTTGACTAGATGAACCTTTGTTGGCAAAGTAATGTCTCTGCTTTTGAATATGCTATCCAGGTTGGTCATAACTTTCCTTCCAAGGAGTAAGCGTCTTTTAATTTCATGGCTGCAGTCACCATCTGCATTGATTTTGGAGCCCCCAAAAATAAAGTCTGACACTGTTTCCCCATCTATTTGCCATGAAGTGATGGGACCGGATGCCATGATCTTCGTTTTCTGAATGTTGAGCTTTAAGCCAACTTTTTCATTCTCCTCTTTCACTTTCATCAAGAGGCTCTTTAGCTCCTCTTCACTTTCTGCCATAAGGGTGGTGTCATCTGCATATCTGAGGTTACTGATATTTCTCCTGGCAATCTTGATTCCAGCTTGTGCTTCTTCCAGTCCAGCATTTCTCATGATGTACTCTGCATATAAGTTAAATAAGCAGGGTGACAGTATACAGCCTTGACAAACTCCTTTTCCTATTTGGAACCAGTCTGTTGTTCCATGTCCAGTTCTAACTGTTGCTTCCTGACCTGCATATAAATTTCTCAAGAGGCAGATCAGGTGGTCTGGTATTCCCATCTCTTGAAGAATTTTCCACAGTTTATTGTGATCCACACAGTCAAAGGCTTTGGCATAGTCAATAAAGCAGAAATAGATGTTTTTCTGGAACTCTCTTGCTTTTTCCATGATCCAGCGGATGTTGGCAATTTGATCTCTGGTTTCTCTGCCTTTTCTAAAACCAGCATGAACATCAGGAAGTTCACGGTTCACATATTGCTGAAACCTGGCTTGGAGAATTTTGAGCATTACTTTGCTAGTGTGTGAGATGAGTGCAATTGTGCGGTAGTTTGAGCATTCTTTGGCATTGCCTTTCTTTGGGATTGGAACGAAAATGGACCTTTTCCAGTCCTGTGGCCACTGCTGGGTTCTCCAAATTTGCTGGCATATTGAGTGCATCACTTTCACAGCATCATCTTTCAGGATTTGAAATAGCTCAACTGGAATTCCATCACCTCCACTAGCTTTGTTCATAGTGATGCTTTCTAAGGCCCACTTAACTTCACATTCCAGGATGTCTGGCTCTAGGTGACTGATCATACCATCATGATTATCTGGGTCGTGAAGATCCTTTTTGTACAGTTCTTCTGTGTATTCTTGCCACCTCTTCTTAATATCTTCTGCTTCTGTTAGGTCCATACCATTTCTGTCCTTTCTCAAGCTCATCTTTGCATGAAATGTTCCTTTAGTATCTCTGATTTTCTTGAAGAGATCTCTAGTCTTTCCCATTCTGTTGTTTTCCTCTATTTCTTTGCATTGATCCCTGAGGAAGGCTTTCTTATCTCTTCCTGCTATTCTTTGGAACTCTGCATTCAGACATTTATATCTTTCCTTTTCTCCTTTGCTTTTTGCTTCTCTTCTTTTCACAGCTATTTGTAAGGCCTCCCCAGACAGCCATTTTGCTCTTTTGCATTTCATTTCCATGGGGATGGTCTTGATCCCTGTCTCCTGTACAATGTCACAAACCTCATTCCATAGTTCATCAGGCACTCTATGTATCAGATCTAGGCCCTTAAATCTATTTCTCACTTCCACTGTATAATCATAAGGGATTTGATTTAGGTCATACCTGAATGGTCTAGTGGTTTTCCCTACTTTCTTCAATTTAAGTCTGAGTTTGGCAATAAGGAGTTCATGGTCTGAGCCACAGTCAGCTCCTGGTCTTGTTTTTGTTGACTGTATAGAGCTTCTCCATCTTTGGCTGCAAAGAATATAATCAATCTGATTTCAGTGTTGACCATCTGGTGATGTCCATGTGTAGAGTCTTCTCTTGTGTTGTTGGAAGAGGGTGTTTGCTATGACCAGTGCATTTTCTTGGCAAAACTCTATTAGTCTTTGCCGAGCTTCATTCCGTATTCCAAGGCCAAATTTGCCTGTTACTCCAGGTGTCTCTTGACTTCCTACTTTTGCATTCCAATCCCCTATAATAAAAAGGACATCTTTTTTGGGTGTTAGTTCTAAAAGGTCTTGTAGGTCTTCATAGAACCGTTCAAATTCAGCTTCTTCAGCGTTACTGGTTGGGGCATAGACTTGGATTACTCTGATACTGAATGGTTTGCCTTGGAAACGAACAGAGATCATTCTGTCGTTTTGGAGATTGCATCCAAGTACTGTATTTTGGACTCTTTTGTTGACCATGATGGCCACTCCATTTCTTCTGAGGGATTCCTGCCTGCAGTAGTAGATATAATGGTCATCTGAGTTAAATTCACCCATTCCAGTCCATTTCAGTTTGCTGATTCCTAGAATGTCGACATTCACTCTTGCCATCTCTTGTTTGACCACTTCCAATTTGCCTTGATTCATGGACCTGACATTCCAGGTTCCTATGCAATATTGCTCTTTGCAGCATCGGACCTTGCTTCTATCACCAGTCACATCCACAGCTGGGTATTCTTTTTGCTTTGGCTCCATCCTTTCATTCTTTCTGGGGTTATTTCTCCATTGATCTCCAGTAGCATATTGGGCCCCTACTGAGCTGGGGAGTTCCTCTTTCAGTGTCCTATCATTTTGCCTTTTCATACTGTTCATGGGGTTCTCAAGGCAAGAATACTGAAGTGGTTTGCCATTCCCTCCTCCAGTGGACCACATTCTGTCAAATCTCTCCACCATGACCTGCCCATCTTGGGTTGCCCCAAGGGCATGGCTTAGTTTCATTGAGTTAGACAAGGCTGTGGTCCTAGTGTGATTAGATTGACTAGTTTTCTGTGAGTACGGTTTCAGTGTGTTTGCCCTCTGATGCCCTCTTGCAACATCTACCGTCTTACTTGGGTTTCTCTTACCTTGGGCGTGGGGTATCTCTTCACGACTGCTCCAGCAAAGCACAGCCTTTGTTCCTTACCTTGGACAAGGGGTATCTCCTCACTGCCGCCCTTCCTGACCTCATAGCAAATACCCTCTTCCAACAACACAAGAGAAGACTCTACACATGGATATCACCAGATGGTCAACACTGAAATCAGATAGATTATATTCTTTGCAGCCAAAGATGGAGAAGCTCTATACAGTCAGCAAAAGCAAGATCAGGAGCCAACTGTGGCTCAGATCATGAACTCCTTATTGCCAAATTCAGACTTAAATTGAAGAAAGTAGGGAAAACCACTAGACTATTCAGGTATGACCTAAATCAAATCCCTTATGATTATACAGTGGAAGTGAGAAATAGATTTAAGGGCCTAGATCTGATACATAGAGTGCCTGATGAACTATGGACGGAGGTTCATGACATTGTACAGGAGACAGGAATCAAGACCATCCCCATGGAAAATAAATGCAAGAAAGCAAAATGGCTGTCTGAGAAGGGCTTACAAATAGCTGTGAAAAGAAGAGAAGCTAAAATCAAAGGAGAAAAGGAAAGATATAAGCATCTGAATGCAGAGTTCCAAAGAATAGCAAGAAGAGATAAGAAAGCCTTCCTCAGGGATCAATGCAAAGAAATATAGGAAAACAACAGAATGGGAAAGACTAGAGATCTCTTCAAGAAAATTAGAGATACCAAGGGAACATTTCACGCAAAGATGGGCTCAATAAAGGACAGAAATGGTAGGGACCTATCAGAAGCAGAAGATATTAAGAAGAGGTGGCAAGAATACACAGAAGAACAGTACAGAAAAGAGCTTCACGACCCAAATAATCACAATGGTGTGATCACTGACCTAAAGCCGGACATCCTGGAATGTGAAGTCAAGTGGGCCTTAGAAAGCATCACTACGAACAAAGCTAGTGGAGGTGATGGAATTCCAGTTGAGCTATTTCAAATCCTGAAAGATGATGCTGTGAAAGTGACGCACTCACTATGCCAGCAAATTTGGAAAACTCAGCAGTGGCCACAGGACTGGAAAAGGTCCATTTTCATTCCAATCCCAAAGAAAGGCAATGCCAAAGAATGCTCAAACTACCGCACAATTGCACTCATCTCACACACTAGCAAAGTATTGCTCAAAATTCTCCAAGCCAGGTTTCAGCAATATGTGAACCGTGAACTCCCAGATCTTCAAGTTGGTTTTAGAAAAGGCAGAGGAACCAGAGATCAAATTGCCAACATCCGCTGGATCATGGAAAAAGCAAGAGAGTTCCAGAAAAACATCTATTTCTGCTTTATTGACTATGTCAAAGCCTTTGACTGTGTGGATCACAATAAACTGTGGAAAATTCTTCAAGAGATGGGAATACCAGACCACCTGACCTGCCTCTTAAGAAACCTATGTGCAGGTCAGGAAGCAACAGTTAGAACTGGATATAGAACAACAAACTTGTTCCAAATAGGAAAAAAAGTATGTCAAGGCTGTATACTGTCACCCTGCTTATTTAACTTATATGCAGAGTACATCATGAGAAATGCTGGGCTGGAAGAAGCACAAGCTGGAATCAAGATTCCTCAGAGAAATATCAATACCAGACCACCTGACCTGCCTCTTAAGAAACCTATATGCAGGTCAGGAAGCAACAGTTAGAACTGGACATGGAACAACAAACTTGTTCCAAATAGGAAAAAGAGTACATCAAGGCTGTATACTGTCACCCTGTTTATTTAACTTATATGCAGAGTACATCATAAGAAATGCTGGGCTGGAAGAAGCACAAGCTGGAATCAAGATTCCTCAGAGAAATATCAATAACCTCAGATACGCAGATGACACCACCCTTATGGCAGAAAGTGAAGAGGAGCTAAAGAGCCTCTTGATGAAAGTGAAAGAGGAGAGTGAAAAAGTTGGCTTAAAGCTCAACATTCAGAAAACTAAGATCATGGCATCTGGGCCCATCACTGCATGGGAAATAGATGGGAAAACAGTGGAAACAGTGGCTGACTTTATTTTTGGGGGCTCCAAAATCACTGCAGATGGTGATTGTAGCCATGAAATTAAAAGATGGTTACTCCTTGGAACGTAGAAGGCAATGGCACCCCTCTCCAGTACTCTTGCTTGGAAAATCACATGGACGGAGGAGCCTGTTAGGCTGCAATCCATGGGGTCGCTAAGAGTCGGACACAACTGAGCGACTTCACTTTCACTTTTCACTTTCATGCATTGGAGAAGGAAATGGCAACCCACTCCAGTATTCTTGCCTGGAGAATCCCAGGGTAGGGGGAGCCTGGTGGGCTGCCGTCTATGGGGTCGTACAGAGTCGGACACGACTGAAGTGACTTAGCAATACTCCTTGAAAGAAAGCTATGACCCATCTAGACAGCATATTGAAAAGCAGAGACATTACTCTGTCAACAAAGATCTGTCTAGTCTAGGCTATTTCCATTGGTCATGTATGGATGTGAGAGTTGGACTGTGAAGAAAGCTGAGCGCCGAAGAACTGATGCTTTTGAACTGTGATGTTGGACTGCAAGGAGATCCAACCAGTCCATTCTAAAGGAGATCAGCTCTGGGATTTCTTTGGAAGGACTCATGCTAAAGCTGAAACTCCAATAGTTTGGCCACCTCATGCGAAGAGTTGACTCATTGGAAAAATCTCTGATGCTGGGAGAGATTGGGGGCAGGAGGAGAAGGGGGACAACAGAGGATGAGATGGCTGGATGGCATCACTGACTCGATGGACATGAGTTTGAGTGAACTCCAGGCGTTTGTGATGGACAAGGAGGCCTGGCATGCTGCGATTCATGGGGTTGCAAAGAGTCGGACAGGACTGAGCGACTGAACTGAACTGAACTGAGGGGAGAGAGAAAAGGCAAGTGAGTGCTCACAGGTATGGGATCTCTTCTTGAGGTCATGAAAAGTTTTTTAACTTTAATATATGGCACCTGTGCTTAGTCGCTCAGTCATGTCCAAGTCTCTGTGACCCCATGGACTGTAGCCCTCCAGAATCCTCTGTCCATGGGGATTCTCCAGGCAAGAATACTGGAGTGGGCTGCCATGTCCTCCTCCAAATACATGGCATAGCAGATTTTTTTTTTTTTTTTTCACCATAACAAAGTTTTATTTTTTTATTTTATTTTTATTTATTTATTTTTTTATTCTTCCAATTTTATTTTATTTTTAAACTTTACATAATTGTATTAGTTTTGCCTTACTCAAAATGTTTATCAGAGAGGAAAATTAACCAAAAGTGAGAATAAGTGATATGGAAGGGAGTGAGAAGTCTTGGCAAACTTCTAACTAAACTACAAAAGAAGAGCAGAGAGGCAATAGAAGGGAGTCAACATGTATTTTAAAAAAGAAAGGAGACTCAAATATATTTTAAAATAAAAAAGCAGTCCTCATTTCAGAAAAAAAGAATTCTGAAGAGTATATATAAGAAAAAATCCACAAGTAGACTCAGCACAGCCGAACACAATGACAAGAAAGGAGAAGACAGATACCCTATTGATATGGAGAGAAAAGATAGATTTCCCAAGAGAAATAAATATTAAAATGGCAGTTAGCTTCTTAAGGAAAAAAAAAGAAAAAAGCATGCCATAAAAGAATGGCATAACACCTTCAAGGTATTGAGAGAAAATAACTAACATTCTAGAATTGTCTACTTCATAAAAATATCTCCCAATAATGAGAGCAAAATAAAACCTTTTCAGGAAAAAACTGAGAGAATGGGACAATAACAAACTCTAAATAAAAGCTATTTAAAAAGGTGGGAGGTTTGATAATGGGCAAAGACATAAATATATGACAAATATAAATATGATGAACATAAATATAAATCTAAACAAAAAATAAACAGTATAATAATTAATAATAATAACATCTAACTTATAGAGTTAAATAAATAAGGTGAGTCAAAATGCTGTACAGTAATAGTATATCACTTGGGAAGAAGCTGATTAGAGTTACAGTCATCTGAGATCCTTGCATTGTTTATGAGGAAGGAAAAGATAATGATTAAACTTTGAGTATTAAAATTTTTATACTGAGCATTAACAGAGTAAAAAAAGACAGTAAAATTTTGAATTGCTAAAGGGAAAAATAAAATGAGAGGAAAATACCAAACCAAACTAAAGCTTCTATATTCACTGTGTAACAAACGAGCCTAAAACGTTGTGCCTCAAGACAGCAATCAATTGTTACCGCTCATGAGACTGTGAATTACTCAGACAGTTCCTCTAAACTGGGCTAGTTTAGTTGTTCTTGGATGGAATCATTTATGCCGTGTTATCAGATGCTTTGTCCCTGGGAGCTGGCTAGTCTGAGCTAGTCTTACCTAGGACGATTCATCTCTGCTCTATGTGGTTTTTTATCCTCCAGCAGACTGGCCTGCTCTTATCACTTGGCAACTAGTCAAGTTCCAATAGAATAAGTGAAAGCCTAGTCCAGAGACTGGCAAACTTTTTCTGTAAAGATCCGTACAGTGAAAATTTCAGACTTTGTGGACTAGACCACTCAACTCTGCCATTTTGTCAAGAAAGCATCCATAGCCAATGTGTAAGTGGATAAGCTTGGCTGTGTTCCTATAAATCTTACAAAAATAGGCTGCAGGCTAGATTTGGCCAATGGGCTGTAGTTTATTGACTCCTGGCCTTGGCTTAGAACTGGCACTGGATTCTCTTTCACCTCTTAATATTAATAGAAGGAATTGCAGTCTTATTGCCAAAGGGATTTGCTTATAGAGAAAGACCTAATTGTATCATATTTTGAATGAAAAACCCTTTATAATTTCAGTAAATCAAAAAGAAGGCAAGAAAATATGGGGGAAGGTCCACAGAAAAAGCAAAAATAAGATAATAAAGCAATATAATAAACTCAAACAGGCTGTTATTCATAAATTCACAGTGAATGTGAAGGGAATTTTCTCTCAATTTAAAGCTATAAAGCCAAAATTGCTAGGACTGCAGAGAGGAATTTTAAAATTCATCATCACTGTGGGAGATTTTAGCTCATTTCTCTCAGTAATTGATTAAGCAAATGACATTATAGAGTGCAGCTGAAGACGTGCTTCACAGCCCTGTAATGCTAGTCCCTGATACATATTTGGAAGTTATTCGTATATGTATGCATCAAGTCTCATGTACAAGATGGTTCACAGAAATCATAACGTATAAAGCAAAAGACTGAAACCAATCAAATGTCAGTCAAAAGGAGAATGAACAAAGAAAATGTGCATGAGGTCCATAGTAGAATCCTACACAACAGAAAGACAAATAGAAAGACTCCAGCTACACAAATGAATCTTAGGAATTGACAGGGTGTGTACAAAGCACACTGCAGAAAAGCATGTATAATATGACTTCATTCACCCAATGCACAAAACACACAAAATTAAGCAATGTATTTTTAGAAATATACAAATGGTAAAACTATGAAAAAGGAGCTTACCTTTGTAGGTGACCTTTGTGGAATGGGAGTGGGATTGATTTTGGACATGTGATGCAGTAAGTGGCAGCTTGCAACAAGCAGCAGTGAGCCGTAGCTGGAAGCAGGGTCTTAGTTTCCTGGATGGGGAGTTCTAACCCCTGGACTACAGGGGCCAGCAGTTAGGGCTAGAGTCCCCAGTCCTTGCCTGCCTAGTCAAGAATGAATTCAGGTGAGAAGGCAGAAGGTAAGGTGTAAAGGGAAAATCTTATTGGAAAGAAAATTACTGAAGAAAGGCACATGGGCAAACAGAGTCGGGTTTTGGGGAAGTTTAAATCTTTTAAAAGGGGGCAGTTTTCTGGGTCTTTGTCTTCCCTCAGGCAAATCATCTTGCTTTGTCTTCCCTTCGTTAATTTGTCTCAGGACCCTTCCCTGGGGTGTGCATGTACCCTTCAGCCAAGATTGATCTCTAAGTGAGGCCTTCTGGGAGCAGCAAGACTCATTATGGCCTGGAATTATCCCCTGGTTTTTGACCCCAAGGAGCCTTTCCGTGCACATAGAGTGTTTCCCTTTGGCTGGTAAAGAATCTGCCTGCAATGCAGGAGACCTGGGTTCGATTCCTGAGTTGGGAAGATCCCCTGGAGAAGGAAATGGCAACCCACTCCAGTATTCTTGCCTGGAGAATTGCATGGACAGAGGATTTGAGCAGGCTACAGTCCTTGGGATTGCAAGAGTTGGACATGACTGTGTTATTAACTTTCACTTTCACTTTACTCACACAGAGTTTGCCTCCCTTTTTGTCCTTGCTATAATGGTCATCTGAGTTAAATTCGCTCATTCCAGTCCATTTTAGTTGGCTAATTCCTAAAATGTCGATGTTCACTCTTGCCATCTCCTGTTTGACCGCTTCTAATTTACCTTGATTCATGGACCTAATATTCCAGGTTCCTATACAATATCGCTCTTTACAGCATCGTATTTTACTTCCATCATCAGTCACATCCACAACTGGGTGTTGTTTTTGCCTTGGCTCTGTCTCTTCATTCTTTCTGGTGTTATCTTTCCACTCTTCTCCAGTAGAATACTGGGCACCTACTGACCTGGGAAGTTCATCTTTCATTATATCTACCTCTGTGCAAGAATCACTTAGAAGAAATGGATTAGCCATCATAGTCAACAGAAAAGTCTGAAATGCAGTACTGGGTGCAGTCTCAAAAACGACAGAATGATCTCTGTTTGTTTTCCAGGCAAACCATTCAATATCAGAGTAATCCAGGTCTATGCCCCAACCAGTAATGCTGAAGAACCTGAAGTTGAATAGCCCTATGAAAACCTACAAGACCTTCTAGAAGTAACACCCAAAGATGTTCTTTTCATTATAGGGGACTGGAATGCAGAAGTAGGAAGTCAAGAGATACCAGGAGTAAGAGGCAAATTTGGCCTTGGAGTACAGAATGAAGCAGGGCAAAGGCTAACAGAGTTTTTCCAAGAGAATGCACTGGTCATATCCGACATACTCTTTCAACAAAACAAGAGAAGACTCTACACATGGACATCATCAGATGGTCAATACTGAAATTAGATTAATTATATTCTTAACAGCCAAATATGGAGAGCTCTATATAGTCAGCAAAAACAAGACCAGAAGCTGACTGGAAGCTCAGCTCATGAACATCTTATAGTCAAATTTAGACTTAAATTGGAGAAAGTAGGGAAAACTACTAGATTATTCAGGTATGACATAATTCAAACCCATTACGATTATACAGTGGAAGTAACAAATAGATTCAAGGGATTCAGTTCAGTTCAGTTCAGTTGCTCGGTCATGTCCAACTCTTTGCAACCCCATGAACTGCAGCATACCAGGCCTCCCTGTCCATCACCAACTCCTGGAGTTTACCCAAACTCATGTCTATTGAGTTGGTGATGCCATCCAACCATCTCATCCTCTATTGTCCCCTTCTCCTCCTACCCTCAATCTTTCCCAGCATCAGGGTCTTTTCAAATGAGTCAGCTCTTCGCAACAGGTGGCCAAAGTATTGGAGCTTTAACATCAGCCCTTCCAACGAACACCCAGGACTGATCTCCTTTAGGATGCACTGGTTGGATCTCCTTGCAGTCCAAGGGACTCTCAAGAGTCTTCTCCAACACCACAGTTCAAAAGCATTAATGCTTTGGCGCCTAGCTTTCTTTATAATCCGACTCTCACAACCATGCATGACTACTGGAAAAACTATACCTTGACTAGATGGACCTTTGTTGACAATGTAATGTCTCTGCTTTCTAATATGCTGTCTAGGTTGCTCATAACTTTCCTTCCAAGGAGTAAGCATCTTTTAATTTCATGGCTGCAGTCACTATCTGCAGTGATCTTGGCACCCAAAAAAATAAAGTCAGCCACTATTTCCACTGTTTTGAATCTATTTCACATGAAGTGATGGGACCAGATGCCATGATCTTAGTTTTCTGAATGTTGAGCTTTAAGCAAATTTTTTCACTCTCCTCTTTCACTTTCATCAACAGGCTCTCTAGTTCTTCTTCACTTTCTGCCATAAGGGTGGTGTCATCTGTGTATCTGAGGTTATTGATATTTCTCCCAGCAATTTTGATTCCAGCTTGTGTTTCTTCCAGCCCAGCATTTCTCATGATGTACTCTGCATATAAGTTAAATAAGCAGGGTGACAATATACAGCCTTGATGTATTCCTTTTCCTATTTGGAACCACTCTGTTGTTCCATGTCTAGTTCTAACTGTTGCTTCCTGACCTGCATACGGTTTCTCAAGAGGCAGGTCAGATGGTCTGGTATTCCCATCTCTTTCAGAATTTTCCACAGTTTATTGTGATCCACACAGTCAAAGGCTTTGGCATAGTCAATAAAGCAGAAGTAGATGTTTTTCTGGAACTTCTTTGCTTTTTCGATGGTCCAACGGATGTTGGCAATTTGATCTCTGGTTCCTCTGACTTTTCTAAAACCAGCTTGAACATCCGGGAGTTCACGGTTCGCATATTGCTGAAGCCTGGCTTGAAGAATTTTGAGCATTACTTTGCTAGCGTGTGAAATGAGTGTAATTGTGCGGTAGTTTGAGCATTGTTTTACATTTCCTTTCTTTGGGATTGGAATGAAAACTGACCTTTTCCAGTCCTGTGGCCACTGCTGAGTTTTCCAAATTTGCTTGCATAGTGAGTGCATCACTTTCACAGCATCATCTTTCAGGATTTGAAATAGCTCAACTGGCATTCCATCACCTCCACTAGCTTTGTTCATAGTGACGCTTCCTAAGGCCCACTTGACTTCACATTCCAGGATGTCTGGCTCTAGGTGACTGATCACACCATCGTGATTGTCTGGGTCGTGAAGATGTTTTTGTGCAGTTCTGTGTATTCTTGCCACCTCTTCTTAATATCTTTTGCTTCTGTTAGGTCCATACCATTTCTGTCCTTTATCGAGCCCATCTTTTGTGAAATGTTCCCTTGGTGTCTCAGAGATATCTAGTCTTTCCCATTCTGTTGTTTTCCTCTATTTCTTTGCATTGATCCCTGAGGAAGGCTTTCTTATCTCTTCTTGCTATTCTTTAGAACTCTGCATTCAAATAGTTATATCTTTCCTTTTCTCCTTTGCTTTTCTCTTCTCTTCTTCTCACAGCTATTTGTAAAGCCTCTTCAGACAGCGATTTTGCTTTTTTTGCATTTCTTTTTCTTGGGGATGGTCTTGAGCCTTGTCTCCTGTACAATGTTACAAACCTCTGTCCATAGTTCATCAGGCACTCTGTCTATCAGATCTAGTCCCTTAAATTTATTTCTCACTTCCAGTATATAATCATAAGGGATTTGGTTTAGGTCATACCTGAATGGTCTAGTGGTTTTCCTTACTTTCTCCAATTTAAGTCTGAATTTGGCAATTAGGAGTTCATGATCTGAGCCACAGTCAGTTCTTGGTCTTGTTTTTGCTGACTTATAGAGCTTCTCCATCTTTGGCTGCAAAGCATATAATCAATCTGATTTCGGTGTTGACCATCTGGTGATGTCCATGTTTAGAGTCTTCTCTTGTGTTGTTGGAAGAGGATGTTTGTTATGACCAGTGTGCTCTCTTGGCAAAACTCTATTAGCCTTTACCCTACTTCATTCCGTACTCCACGGCCAAATTTGCCTGTTCCTCCAGGTGTTTCTTGACTTCCTACTTTTGCATTCCAGTCCCCTATAATGAAAAGGGCATATTTTATGGGGTGTTAGTTCTAAAAGGTCTTGTAGATCTTCATAGAATCATTCAACTTCAGCTTCGTCAGTGTTACTGGTCTGGGCATAGACTTGGATTACCATGATATTGAATGGTTTGCCTTGGAAATGAACAGAGATCATTCTGTCATTTTGGAGATTGTATCCAAATACTGCATTTCAGACTCTTTTGTTGACTATGATGGCTACTGCATTTCTTCTAAGGGATTCCTGCCCACAGTAGTAGATATAATGGTCATCTGAGTTAAATTCTCCCATTCCAGTCCATTTTAGTTCACTGATTCCTAGAATGTCAATGTTCACTCTTGCCATCTCTTGTTTGACCACTTCCAATTTGCCTTGATTCATGGACCTAACATTCCAGGTTTCTATGCAGTATTGCTCTTTACAGCATCAGACATTGCTTCTATCACCAGTCCCATCCACAACTGGGTATTGTTTTTGCTTTGGCTCCATCTTTTCATTCTTTCTGGAGTTATTTCTCCACTGATCTCCAGTAGCATATTAGGCACCTACCGACCTGGGGACCTAATCTTTCAGTGTCTTATCTTTTTGCCTTTTCATACTGTTCACAGGGTTCTCAAGAAAAGAATACTGATGTGGTTTGCCATTCCCTTCTCCAGTGGACCACATTTTGTCAGAACTTTCCACCATGACCCGACTGTTTTGGGTGGCCCCACACGGCATGGCTTAGTTTCATTATGTTAGACAAGGCTTTGGTTCATGTGATCAGAGTGGCTAATTTTCTGTGATTGTGGTTTCAGTCTGTCTGCCCTCTGAAGCCCTCTCTTAGTGCCTACCATCTTACTTGAGTTTCTCTTACCTTGGACATTGGGTATCTCTTCACAGTTGGTCCAGCAAAGCACAGCCGCCACTCCTTACCTCGGACGTGGGATTAGATCTGATAAACAGAGTCCCTATAGAACTATGGACAGAGGTTCCTGACATTGTTCAGGAGGCAGAGATCGAGGCCATCCCCAAGAAAAAGAACTGCAAAAGGCAAAATGGTTGTCTGAAGAGGCCTTTACAAATAGCTGAGAAGAGAATCTAAAGGCAAAGGAGAAAAGGAAAGATATACCCATTTGAATGCAGAGGTCCAAAGAATAGCAAAGAGAGATAAGAAAGCCTTCCTCAGTGATAAATGCAAAGAAATAGAGGAAAACAACAGAATGGGAAGGACTAGAGATCTCTTCAAGAAATTTAGAGATGCCAAGGGAACAATTCATGCAAGGATGGATGCAATAAAGCATAGAAGTGGTATGGATCTAACAGAAGCAACAGATATTAAGAAGAGGTGGCAAGAATACACAGAAGAACTATATAAAAAAGATCCTCATGACCCAGATAACCATAATGGTGTTATCACCCACCTAGAGCCAGACATCCTGGAATGTGAGGTCAATTGGGCCTTAGGAAGCATCACTACGAACAAAGCTAGTGGAGGTGATGGAATTCCAGTTGAGCTAATCAAATCCTGAAAGATGATGCTGTAAAAGTGCTGCACTCAATATGCCAGCAAATTTGGAAAACTCAGCAGTGGCCACAGGACTGGAAAAGGTCCATTTTCATTCGAATCCCAAAGAAAGGCAATGCCAAAGAATGTTCAAACTATCACACGATTGCACTCATCTCACACACTAGCAAAGTGGTGCTCAAAAATTCCAACCTAGGCTTCAGCAGTATGTGAACCGTGAACTTCCAGATGTTCAAGGTGGATTTAGAAAAAAAAAGGAACCAGAGATCAAATTACCAACATTAGTTGGATCATCGAAAAAGCAAGAGAATTCCAGAAAACCATCTACTTTTGCTTTATTGACTATGCCAAAGCCTTTGACTGTGTGGATCACAATACACTGTGAAAAATTCTTCAAGAGATAGGAACCTGCCCCTTGAGAAATCTGTATGCAGATCAGAAAACAATTAGAACTGGACATGGAAAAACAGACTGGTTCCAAATAGTGAAAGGAGTACACCAAGGCTGTATACTGTCACCCTGCTTATTTAACTTATATGTAGAGCACATCTGGAGAAGGCAATGACACCCCACTCCAGTACTCTTGCCTGGAAAATCCCATGGATGGAGAAGCCTGGGAGGCTGCAGTCCATGGGGTTGCCAAGAGTGGGACACGACTGAGCGACTTTACTTTCACTTTTCACAGTCATGCATTGGAGAAGGAAATGGCAACTCACTCCAGTGTTCTTGCCTGGAGAATCCCAGGGACGGGGAAGCCTGGTGGGCTGCCAGCTATGGGGTCACACAGACTTCAATGACTGAAGAGACTTAGCAGCAGCAGCAGCAGAATACATCAGGAGAAATGCTGAGCTGGATGAAGCACAAGCTGGAATCAAAGTTGCTGGGAGAAATATCAGTAACCTCAGATATGCAGATGACACCACCCTATGGCAGAAAGTGAAGAGGAACTCAAAAGCCTCTTGATGAAAGTGAAAGAGGAGAGTGAAAAAATTGGCTTAAAGCTCAACATTCAGAAAACTAAGATCATGGCATCTGGTCCCATCATTTCATGGCAAATAGTTGGGGAAACAATGGAAACAGTGAGAGACTTCAGTTTTTTGGGCTCTGAAATCACTGCAGATGGTGACTGCAGCCATGAAATTAAAAGACTTTTGACCGTTGGAAGAAAAGCTATGACCAACCTAGATGGCATATCAAAAAACAGAGTTGTTACTTTGCCAACAAAGATCAATCTAGTCAAAGCTATGGTTTTCCAGTAGTCATGTATGAATTGAGAGTTGGACTATAAACAAAGCTGAGCATCGAAGCACTGATGCTTTTGAACTGTGGTGTTGGAAAAGACTCTTGAAAGTCCCTTGGACTTCAAGGAGATCCAACCAGTCACTTCTAAAGGAAATCAGTCCTGAGTATTCATTGGAAGGACTGATGCTAAAGCTGAAACTCCAATCCTTCGGCCACCTGATGCGAAGAACTGACTCATTGGAAAAGACCCTGATGCTGGGAAAGATTGAAGGCAGAAGGAGAAGGGGTTGACAGAGGATGAGATGGTTGGATGGCATCAGTGACTCAGTGGACATAGTTTGGATAAACTCTGGGAGTTGGTGATGGACAGGGAGGCCTGGCGAGCTGCGATTCATGGGTTTGCAGAGTCAGACATGACTGAGCGACTGAACTGAACTGAACTGAACTGTCCTTGCCATGATTATTACCTTGACTATTGTCATGACTATTAAGGTGTTTACAAGAGACAAAGACTGGGTATTTACCCTGTTTCTGTTGTTACTTCCATTTTGGTGGGCAAACAGGAGGCTGATTGTAAATTCCTCAACTGGAGCCCACCTATCTCTTGTCTCAGGGAGGGCAAACAGGAATCTAGCTGTAAGTATCTAGCCTGAAGCCCACTTTGTGCCCCATGAAGTGCAAACTGGAGGTCAGCTGTAAATGTCAAATTTGGAGCCAATCTATCTCCTACCTCAGGATTAGAAAGGGCCTACTGGGGTCTTCAAAGATATTTTTTGAGGAAGGAGTCTATTTTATATAATCTTTTTCCAATATAAATCAAGAAAGATTTTCTGAGTTTCCTCTTCTACCATTCCTTACTTCATATGCATAGTATATACCCTGTGAGGCCCAACATATCTTAGTGGAGGAGAGAGAGAGAGGTTATGTGGCCATGGCAGATGAGGCTCTGGGTTCTTATATATAAAAAAGTCCCTTGCAATTACATTGTCCAGAAAGTGGAAATTGTATCTAATTCTACTAAATAGAAAGAGTTTGCCTTTTCCCCAATTTTTATAAATGATATTTACGCTCAGGGGAGTATCATTTGATTTTTTTTTTTTCTTCATTGATTCTGGTCTTTATATATGATTTTAATAAATGTGCATTTAGGAATTTTTGTATCACTTAAAAGACTCTTCAAGCTAAAATCTACAGGTCATGTGTAATTGTTTAATACACCAAGTTAAATGCGTTATTGCAAAATTTACTCTGAGCATGGGATTGTTTAATCCACCAAGTAAAGCATGTTAAGTATTGCAAATTTTACTCTGGTGTGGGTGTTTTCTCTAACTTGATGCCATTAAACCAGGTGTGCCACCTACAAACCTTGCATTGCATTGGTGCGTGCATGCTCAGTCATGTTCAACTCTTTGTGACCCCACGAACTGTAGCCCACCAGCCTCTTCTGTCTATGAAATTTCCCAGGCAAGAATACTAGAATCTGTTGCCATCTACTCCTCAGGGGATCGTGCTGACTCAGGGATCAAACCTGCATTTCCTGTGTCTCCTGCATTGCAGGCAGTTCTTTACCCCTTAAGCCATCGGGGATGCCTGTAAACCTTGCATCCTTTAGTAAATGAAACTGAGTCTTGGGTATTCTAGCCATCTTCCTATTACTTCTCTGGAATCCTCTTGCTCACTCAGTCACTCTTGATTGGATGAAATAGGAAGGAGAAAGGGAATATTTTCTCATCAACCAAGGGCTCCCCTGCAGATGAGACCCCTAGAGGATTAAGAACCTCCTTTGAGAATCAGGGACTTCCCTGAGTGCTCAGATGGTAAAGACTCCCCCTTCAATGCAGGAGGCCCAGGTTCGACCCCTGGATCAGGAAGATCCCTAGAGAAGGAAATGACAATCCACTCCAGTATTCTTGCCTAGAGAATTCCATGGACAGAGGAATCTGGGAGGCTACAATCCATTGGGTCACAAGGATTCGGACATGACTGAGTGACTAACACTTTTCGCTTTTGAGAACCAGAAAGGCAGGGAGCACAATGTTGAGAGATGACTGATCTCTTAGACGGAATGAGGCAGAAGCATAAACTTTACTCACTCTTTCCCTCGCTTTGTCTCTAGTGCCCAGGCAGCTTTGGGTTTTGTGACCTTGACCCTCACCCTGATTCATGTTCGCCTGTGGGACTTTCTGGCAGAAGTGAATTTCCATGGCTTGCTGCTTAGCACTCCCTAGCCCAGGGTTTTCACCCTTCCTCTACCTCTGCCTGCCATGTGATATTTCAGTGACCCATCCCCTAATCCAGATCCAACAGCCAGTGGAGCTGTTATTATCCCTTGTAAGTGAGGTTCACATAGCATTAAGGCCAAATCTTTATTGATTTCTTCACATATATTAAATTACCACTGATGGTTAAGAATATTGTCTGTAGCATGGGTGAGACTGCTTGGGTTCTAATCCCAGCTCCATCACTTAGAAGCTGTGTGCATGTGTGCTCAGGTGTGTCCTATTCTTCACAAATCTATGGACTGTAGCCTGCCAAACCCCTCAGTCCATGAGATTTTTCCGGGCAACGATACTGGAGTGGGTTTCCATTTCCTCCTCCAGGAGATCTTCCTGACCTGGGGATCAAACCTGTGGCTATTGCAACTAGCTGTGTGGCCTGGAACAAATGTTCGAGGCTTTGTTCCTGGCTTTCCTGTTTGTAAAATAATGTCCCAGAAAGCCCAACATGATCTATTTCCCATTTCTTTCCTCACTTCCTTCAGGTCTCAGTTCAAATCTCAGTCACCTCAATAGAGAGACTTTTCACAACCAGTTTCTGTAAGATAGCAACCTCCCCCTCCTCATCTGCTGCCAACCTCATTCTCTACACCTTGTAACCTGTTTTAGTTGCTTCCAAGTGCTTATAAACATCCAATATGTTTCATGTGTTGTTCAGTTGCTAAGTTTGTTCTGACTCTCTGCGACCCCATGGACTGTAGCATGCCAATCTTCCCTGTCCTTCACTATATTTGTTCAATTGTTCTCTCCCTCATAGTAATGTAAAATCTGTGCACAGGAATTTCATCTTCTCTATTCATTACTGTATTCTGTGTGCCAAGAACAGAACTCATACTTAGCAGTTCCTCAAATGTTCTTGCTGGTCACTTAAACTCTATGAAACTTGATTTCTCCTTTTGAACAAAGGGAGAAAAATCAAACTGTCTTGCAGTCATGTGGCAGAATCAGAATGAAAGAGAATTCATTTCCCTGACCTCCAAGTCTGGGTGAGAGATGACTCCTAAATTCTCCTCCAGCACCCAGAGATTATCCTTATGGTGATACTTGTTATAAAGAGCTTGCTTACTTTGCTCTGAGGTCTATGTGATACCTGTGATGCTTAATTACATGGTAAATGCTCAGAGTTTTGTAAGTGAATAAATAACATAAAAAACAAGGTTTTAAAAAGTAATACGTCATTCTATGCATATTTAGGCTGCTGTCTGAGGAAGGAGGGCTGCTGCTGCTGCTGCTAAGTCACTTCAGTCGTGTCCGACTCTGTGGGACCCCATAGATGGCAGCCCACCAGGCTCCTCCGTCCCTGGGATTCTCCAGGCAAGAACACTGGAGTGGGTTGCCATTTCCTTCTCCAATGCATGAAAGTGAAAAGTGAAAGTGAAGTCGCTCAGTCGTGTCCAACCCTCAGCGACCCCATGGACTGCAGCCTACCAGGCTCCTGAGGAAGGAGGGCTAGCTTCCTCTTTAAACAATACCCAAGCTGGGGAAAGGAGAGGGTAAACAGAGAGCCTGAATGGTGACAGCAGTCACATTTCAACTGATGGAAATTGGTAGAAAATGAAGGAAAATAAACACTGATTAGCTTCAAACTATTTCTGATTCCAGTTATGTAGCTGACAATCACCACTACACAATGCATAGCAAGCGTTTCTTTCAGTAACACGTCATATTATGTGTTTTTATATTATAATTTTTACTTATTATAAATAAACTCTTGCAAATTGAATCCCACAGTAGAATGTCCTGCTCTAAGCAATATGTAGTCTTTCCTAATGGACTGATCTGGGTGAGAAGACTTTCCCATCCAACCTGTGCAAACTGGTTCTGTGAGCAAAGTCTAGATGGATCCAATGTCATCTATACTGTTTTATTGAGATGAGATAATATAATTTCCTTAGTCAACAGTTTCTAGTCTATGAAGCCATAGATCCATTTCAGGAAAACATCTGTCAGGTTGCTTTTATTCCTATGAAAGCGTTTTTTTGTTTGTTTGTTTGTTTTTTGTTTGTTTGTTTGTTTTGTCATGGAAAACTACTAATCTAGGAGAGAATATTCTTGTCTGGACTTTGCAACTTATTAGCTATGTGATCTTGGCACAATTAAATAACCTCTATGAACTATGATTTATTCAACCCAAAACTGGGATAATTGTAAGAGATGACCCCAAGGGTCTCTAATTCACCAATCACTTTCCCCAGCATCTAGTTTAGTTCAGTTCAGTCACTTAGCCATGTCTGACTTTGCAACCCTTGGACTGTAGCACACCAGGCCTCCCTCTACATCACCAACTCCCGGAGCTTGCTCAAACCCATGTCTGTTGAAGGGTATCACCCATCTTCTCCTCTGTTGTCCCCTTCTCCTCCCACCTTCAATCTTTCCCAGCATCAGGGTCTTTTCCAATGAATCAGTTCTTTGAATCAGGTGGCCAAAGTATTGGAGTTTCAGCATCAGTCCTTCCAATGAATATTCAGGACTGATTTCTTTTAGGATTGACTGGTTTGATTTCCTTGCTGTCCAAGGGACTCTCAAGAGTCTTCTCCAACACCACAGTTCAAAAGTGTCAGTTCTTCAGCACTCAGCTTTCTTTACAGTCTGACTCTCACATCCATACACGACCACTGGAAAAACCATAGCCTTGACTATACAGACATTTGTCAGGAAAGTAATCTAGCAGCATCTAGAAAAGTGTGTTAGACATAAAAGATGCTTGATAACTGTTCAAAGAATTCTGATACATGATACTGAGAAACTATGATTTGTCTTTTGCATTTTTATAGCATATCAACTCCTAGCACATAAGTAGAGTTCTGTACATATTTATTAAATAAAAAGGAAATGATTTCCTTTTACTAGTAATAAAGAGTTTCAGATATTGCAATTTGAATTGTGGGTAATCTAGAGTTCATAATTTAAAAACTGTATTATTTAAAATGAGTAAATAGATACAAGAAAATCAATCCTTGTGACTTGTACTTCCCCAATCTTCCCTGGAGAGCTCAGTCATGTAGTTGTTGATTCATTGCCTTCATAAAGGGACTGTGTCCACATAGAGGAGCATCCCATGTGAATCTGAATCTGAAGATCTCAGGGCATGGTTTTTGACATGGAAATTGGGGAGAAAGTGAGGTCTCAGGTGGCTCAGTGTTTTTAGAGTCAATAACACAAATGTCAGATCATGAAGGAAGCTCTCACACTAGCAATATAAGGAAGAGACAGAATTTATGATGAACTATTTTCCTCCAGGAGAAGAGGAGCTCCTGTGGCATTGGTAAATGTCACCTACTGCCCAGCCCAACAAGAAAACCTTAGAGCCCTCTTGGTGGACACAACATAGCCTAGAGAGTTGTGAATGGAATCACTGATTTGCAGGCTTCTATGGACACATGATTTTCTCTATCTTGATTTTTTGACTTTATGTATGAAGGAATTGTTGATGTCAGTCTGTTACACAAACATGGTTTCCCTAATGATGAGTTATTTACTTGCAGATACAAATCACATAAAATCTATGAAGACCTCAGCACAGAACCATTAATCTTGCTGAGAAATGAATACCCTGTGAATGCTCTGGAGAATGGAGCATATCATCTTCTGTGAGATTAGCACATTTTGGATGAAGCTCTGTTTCTGTGTATCCAACTGAAAGTGAGTTGTCTTCCTTCTTAGAACATGGTTTCTCTCTTGAGGTCCAGAGAATTTCTTCCTTCTATTACAGTCATTTGGATGTGTGTTTCATTTTTTCTTTCTTCGTCCAGTCTTATATGAGATATAATTGACATATAACATCATATTTGTTTAAGGCATATGACATAATGACTTGATATATGTATATGTTTTGAAATGATTGCCAAGATAATTCTAGTTAATACTCATCACCTCACAAAGTTATAAAAAAATTTTTGTGATGAGAGCTTTTGAGATATTCCCTGTTAGCAAGTTTCAAATATGCAATATAAAACTATTAATTATAGTCACTATGTTGTACAATTCCCAGGGTTTATTTATTTTATAACTGGAAGTTTTGACCGCCTTCACCCATTTTGCCCATCCCCAACTCAAACTTCTGACAACCAATCTGTTCTCTGTATCAGTGAGCTCAGTTTTTTTTAGATTCCACATGTAAGTGAGATTAAGTACGGGCTTTCATTCCTTCACTAGATCAAGGGGCTGGTGTTGATTTCACAATCATTGCCTCCTGAGCTGAGCCAATTACTTGCCAAAGTGATTTCCACATGTGTGTGTGTGTTCAGTCGCTCAGTTGTGTCTGACTCTGCAATCCCCTGGACTGTAGCTCAACCAGGCTCCTCTGTCATGGGATTTCCCAGGCAAGAATCCTGGAGTGGGTTGCTGTTTCCTTCTCTAGGGGATCTTCCTGACCCAGGGATCAAACCAGTGTCTCCTACACTGACAGGCAGATTCTTTACCAGTGAGCCACCTGGGCAACATACTCTAGTAAATAGTAGAAAAAAAAAGGAATGGTTTAGGCATTAGTCTACTATTTCAGAATTAATCATTATCATCTTCTCTTTTAAATAAACTCCACTTGATTCAGCTTTAGAAACTAATTTATGCAGAAGCCCTCTGGCTTAGTAGATGGAGTTAGCTTGGAAGTCAGGAGAAGTTTTTTACTGTTCATTTTTAAAGGACCCTTGGGGGAAAAGACATTACTTAGCATTTCTTTCCTGGAATGGCAGAACTGAAAGGACTCACAAAGGTCGTTCGGTATATTTCCTCAGACACAGAGGGAGAGGGACCTGTATAGATTGGCACTATACATTAGTGGTCAAGTTGAAGGCTGTGTCCTGACCCTCATCTATGTGACACAAGACAAGATAGTGTTGACTTCGGTGGCGAACTGGCTTCGAAGCGGTAGGAGGACACTCTATTAAGTGATAGAAATATTCTCTATCCAAATCTGGATGATGATTGCTGGCATGTGTAAACATGTAAAAATCCTGCACCTCTACACTTAAATTTATATATTTTATTGAGTATAACATTATATTTCAGAAAAAAGAAAAAAATGGAATATTTTAATGAAACTACCTAGTTCCTCATCCATTATTTTATTATTTCTTATATGTCTGCCATTTTTCTGATTACAAAATAATGCATACTTAGTAAAAATTCTGTCATATCAGATATAAAAAAGTTAGATAATGAATAACTTTCAAAATGCCATTATCAAGAGAAGAAATATTGTTAAAATTTTATTATTCCCAGGGTGTACGTTGATTTTTAAAACCAGGTCCTTTGAGAGTATGGAAGTACTAAGTGTTGCCTCACCCCAACCACCCCCAGCCCCGGCTCATAATCTCTGGGAAATATTTACAGTGGAGAAGTAGTGACAGGCAGCTATCCAAGGCCACTCTGTCCCCTGCTTCTCAAGCTTGTTAAGCCCAAGTCTCCTTTTGGTTCTGGACAGGTTTTAGTTTTCTCCATCGCTGGTCTTCTCTAGACTCCAGAGTTTAGGCTTGTTTACCTTTTCAGTGGCTCCTTCATTCTACCTTCCTACAACTGACATTAGGGAAGCATTACTGTGTCACTAGTTCTTCCTCTATTAAGGATCTTAAAATGGGCTCATGTTACTGCTCTGTTTCAAAGATATGTTGCTAAACATCACAGAAGAATGAATGAGAGGTGTGATGTGAGTAACCAGCCAAGGAACTGACAGTCTCAGGGAGCTGTGAACACAGTTCTCCTTTGTAAGACACAGGTAGCAAGGTTTTAAATTTCCTCACACTCCTGTTCCTATTAGCAGAGGATTAGCAGTCGATTTTGTCTCCTTTTAAATTCCACTCATTGGATAGGAGCTAATGAGAACAGAAATTAGCTTGTCTGTCTGAGCCTGGAACTTGCCAGCTCATCTTCTTCCTTTCTCTTCCTTTCTGATCAACTTGATCCTGAATAAAAACTGGTGGGTCCAAGTACGTTAGATGTCAGGACTTAGAACATCTGGTTGTGCTAGAAAGCTAAAGAAGTGCTCAAAGGATGATGGAGACACATTAAAAGGACACAGAGCATCAAGATAAGCAATGATAGTAAATAATTATAAGCTATGTTACATACACATTGATTACGAGTCAGTAAATGAATCAACTGAAAGTGTGGGGAAGAAGAGGATATTTACATAGTTTCAAGGTACCTCAAAATGCTTGTTATTACAAATGGGAAAATAGTAATTTTACAGTGGATTGGCAGACTCTAATCGACTGATCAAAGTGCACATCATCAGTAATGGAACAAACTGAAGATCCAAGAAATAGAGTCAAGGGATTAGATCTGATAGACAGAGTACCTGATGAACTATGGACAGCGGTTTGTGACATTGCCCAGGAGACAGGAATCAAGATCATCCCCAAGAAGAAGAAATACAAAAAAGCAAAATGGCAGTCTGAGGAGGCCTTACAAATAGCTATAAAGAAGAGAAGTGAAAGGCAAAGGAGAAAAGGAAAGATATACCCATTTGAAAGCAAAGTTCCAAAAAATAGCAAAGATAGATAAGAAAGCCTTCCTCAGTGATCAGTGCAAAGAAATAGAGGAAAACAACAGAATGGGAAAGACTAGAGATCTCTTCAAGAAAATTTGAGATACCAAGGGAACATTTCATGCAAAGATGGGTGCAATAAAAGACAGAAATGGTAGGGACCTAACAGAAGCAGAATATATTAAGAAGAGGTGGCAAGAATACACAGAAGAACTACACAAAAACGATCTTCATGATCCAGATAATCACGATGGTGTGATCACTCACCTAGAGCCAGACATCCTGGAATGAGAAGTCAAATGGGACTTAGGAAGCATCACTATGAATACAGCTAGTGGAGGTGATAGAATTCCAGTTGAGCCATTTCAAATCCTAAAAGATGATGCTGTGAAAGTATTGCACTCAATATGTCAGCAAATCTGGAAAATACAGCAGTGGCCACAGGACTGGAAAAGGTATTTTCATTCCAATTCCAAAAAAAGGCAATGCCAAAGAATGCTCAAACTACCGCACAATTGCACTCATCTCACACGCTAGCAAAGTAGTGCTCAAAATTCTCCAAGCCAGGCTTCAATAGTACATGAACTGTGAACTTCCAGATGTTCAAGGTGGATTTAGAAAAGGCAGAGGAACCAGAGTTTACATTGCCAACATCTGCTGGATCATCAAAAAAGTAAGAGAGTTCCAGAAAAACACCTACTTCTGCTTTATTGACTACGAAGCCTTTGACTATGTGGATTACAACAAACTGTAGAAAATTATTCAAGACATAGGAATACCAGACCACCTGACCTGCCTCTTGAGAAATCTGTATGCAGGTCAGGAAGCAACAATTAGAACTGAACCAGTTAGACTGGTTCCAAATAGGAAAAGGAGTACATAGGGCTGTATATTGTCACCCTGCTTATTTAACTTCTATGCAGAGTACATCATGAGAAATGCTGGGCTGGAAGAAGCACAAGATGGAATCAAGATTGCTCAGAGAAATATCAATAACCTCAGATATGCAGATGACACCACCCTTATGGCAAAAAGTGAAGAGAAACTAAAAAGCCTCTTGATAAAAGTGAAAGAGGAGAGTGAAAAAGTTGGCTTAAATCTCAACATTCAGAAAACTAAGATCACGGCATCTGGTCCCATCACTTCATGGCAGATAGATGGGGAAACAGTGGAAACAGTGTCAGACTTTATTTTTGGGGGCTCCAAAATCACTGCAGATGGTGATTGCAGTGATGAAATTAAAAGACACTTACTCCTTGGAAGGAAAGTTATGACCAACCTAGATAGCATATTGAAAAGCAGAGACATTACTTGGCCAACAAAGGTCCGTCTAGTCAAAGTTATGGTTTTTCCAGTGATCATGTATTGATGTGAGAGGAGTTGGACTGTGAAGAAAGCTGAGTGCTGAAGAATTGATGCTTTTGAGCTGTGGTGTTGGAGAAGACTCTTGAGAGTCCCTTGGACTGCAAGGAGATCCAACCAGTCCATTCTAAAGGATATCAGTCCTGGGTGTTCTTTGGAAGGAACGATGCTAAAGGTGAAACTTCAGTACTTTGGCCACCTCATGCGAAGAGTTGATTCATCAGAAAAGACTCTGATGCTGGGAGGGATTAAGGGCAGGAGGAGAAGGGGATGAGAGAGGATGAGATGGCTGGATGGCATCACCGACTCGATGGACGTGGGTTTGGGTGAACTCCAGGAGATGGTGATGGACAGGGAGGCCTGGCGTGCTGCAATTCATGGGGTCGCAGAGTCGGACATGACTGAGCATCTGAACTGAGCTGAATGGGGAAGAATGTTCTTGTAATGGGAGCTGAACAGGGAAGAATGTTCTTGGTTTTTGGGAATACAATATATTAAGCATTGTGGGGGGTTAAAAAGTATAACGTAAGCAACATTGTTGTTGTTTTTTTGCTAAGTGGTTTCCAACTATTTTGTGACCCCGTGAACTGTAGCCCACCAGAGTCCTTCGTCCATGAGATTTCCCAGGCAAGAATATTGGAGTGAGTTGATATTTCTTTCTCCATAGACATATGTGTGACATAGTATAATTCAATAAAAAGAAAACAGGTGGGTAACAGAGGGCTAGAGTCTATCTAGTTCCCTCACTGGCATTAAGAAACTTTGGGACTTTAGACAGTCACTTTCTGGGCCTTAGTTAATTCATGTATCATATGAAAATAATAACATCCATCTATATCTGTCTATAAGGATAGAAAGGCACTAGAGATTTAAGTGAAGTAAATTTTTAAATCATTTCAATATTACTATATAAATAGAACTCTATTAAATTTACCAGATTTTCTATAAAATCATTCTTAGAATCTATGCATGGGAACATTTTATCTGGTGAAGACAATTAAAATAGGTCCATATAATACAGATCAAAGCCCTGGAGATAAACTCAGTCCTTTAATGAAGTTTTCTGTAGTGCAAAGCGAGTAAGAACACTATTCCAATTGACTGTTTAATGCCTAATTAAATATAGGATGCCCTATGAAAGTAACAAGCCAAGTATTCAGGCAGTGGGATAAGTTGTGGGGGAGGGAGTAGTGGAAATAATCCCTATAGAGAATTTTAAAAATATTAAAACCAACCAAAAGGCCATCTGCTTTTTATTATTACCATGTGCTAGTGATTGTAGATCACTGTCAGAGTTCATATACCACCCCTTTCAGGATGAACCATAGTTCTGCCCAGTCCTTCTACCCCGTCCTTGTTATATCAATGTATCATAGTGTTTAGGAATAGAAGTAAAACTTCAGTCCTGCGAGGACAATCTACAGGTTACAGAACACAACTCCTCTTCACTCATACCTCCACACACACACACTCACTCCTCAGTTGGCAGTACATTTTTGACCTTTCTTATTCAAGATCTAAAAGATCTTATAAGATTTTTGACAGAAGTTTGTCAGCTAACAAACTTTGACAGTCCGACTATCAACTTTTAGTTAACAGTTCCGCCTGTCAACTAAAAGTCGGACAGGCAGCAGAATGTGGAAAGATCAAATCCAGGGAGGCCAACATCTTCTGGAATGTGAAGAACTGGCTGTGATTAAAGATGGAATTTTATGAAACTTCTTTTTTATGGTGGACTGTCTTTATGAACGACTTGCTCTTGCTTCGTATTTTAGTTTTGAAATATTTTCTTTCATTGCTTCTCACTAAGAAACTATTCTATTTGGCTCCCCATAGTTAGCCAGCTAATGAATCATTTATAACTTGCCATTAACATCCAAGTTTTACTTTTTATATCTGGATATAATTTCTATGTCTTTTTCAGACACAGCTTATAGGATTTTTTAAAACTTCTGTGAAGGTTCTTTAAAATCCTCAGAATCTACAAAATTCAAGTATAGAATAAAACTGAAAACTTTACTATAAAACATGATTAATAATTAGATGACTTAAAAAGTCTTTGTTAAAAGGAATATTATGTACTTGCAAGCTTATTGGGAGTTTTCAGTTTGTTTCTATTTATTCACTTACTATGTCTATCTTCCATGAAATCTATAAGCCTAAACAGAGGAGCTGTTTTAAGCATCCGTCTGCTAATTTCAACCCCTCAGTCATCTCTGGGTCTGTTGCTATTGACTACCACATACTCCCCCCTATTATGGGTGACAGACACCTTTTTGGCTTTTAAAGATAGCTATCTAATTTTTTAATTATATGCCAGACATTGGCAAGGCTCCATTTTTAAGAGTCTGGCTGCTTTTCTTCCAAGAAACAGTGTTGAATTTTTTTATGGCAGGAATAATTGACTGCCAGATCAGCAAATTCCCTTGGAGACTTGTTTTTAAGCTTTGTTAGATGGGGTCTAGGGCTTCTCTGGTGGTTCAGTGGTGACGTATCTGCAACACAGGAGCTCTGAGTTCGATCCCTGGATTGGGAAGATCTGCTGGAGAAGGAAATGGCAACCCACTTCCGTATTCTTGCCTGGAGAATCCCATGGACAGAGGAGCCTGGTGGGCTACAGTCGATGGGATCACAAAGAGTCGGACACTACTTAGTGACTAAATCATCTTCATCATCGTCAAATGGGGTCCAATGCAGTCCTTAGTGGAGAGCCTGATCTCTCTGGGAACCAGTAGTTTTCAGTGGTCTCTTCAATTGAGATGGTCAAGCTCTATGGGAAGTCCAAAACCTCCTGAAAGCTCACAGAACCCTTGTAGCTATTTTCTGCCAGTTTCACTGAGCTGCCTTGTAAGAACCATATATAGGTGAAGATAAGAGACCAATAGGTGGGTTTCTTGAACTCCTTCTCTGTGTGACTCCTTCTTCCCGGTACCCTGGCCCCCAAGTCCCAGCTCCTTCAGCATCCCCGCTCTGATCTCTGCTCTCTTGTCAATTCAGGGAAACTGCTCTGCTGGGGCTTCCCCTCCCCCACCCAGAGAGTGACTCAGGCTAAAGCCCATCCATCCATCAAGGGCTCACTTAATGCATATTTCTTTTCTTAGGAGTCAAATTCTTGAGCTGCCCATTGTCCAATGTCTGAAAACCCTGTCTTCATGTTTTATGCCCACTTTCATATTTGTTTTAAGTACAAGTCTAGACCTGTCAGTACCAGAAGCAAAGACTAATTTGTTTGCCTTTACTTCTCTGTTTTCAATGTATTCAAAAAATTTTAAATACTTACTGATCCCTTAAAAAGTATTATCTGTGGTATAATTTTCCAAAGTGTGTTCCATGAAAAATTAAAAAGACTGTGTGTTAAAATAGCTTAGAAAATGCATTTATCTTGACAGCAGGACACCTCAGAGCCATAAAAAGCTAATATGGATTATACATTTTCAAGGGACTACATTATTTGCATTTTTAAAATTCATTTTACCACAAAATCCATTTTTTAACAAATTGTCTTATGGTAGTACTAGACAATGGACCACTTTTTGGGCAGTGATGCTCTGTGGCTGCTATTTATTAATTTTTTAAAAATTTATGCACCTAATTAAAAAGGAAGTATGGTTATAACTATCTTCTAAAATTAATTTTTAGATGGAAAGTAAGCTCAGTTTCTTCTTCCTTTCCTTAACACACTTCCAGCCAAAATTATTCCAGGAAGTCCTCAAGATGTGTACATATACATAGATTCCCAATGGTTAAGTTTGCAGCTGGGCCCTTTTAATATTTTATGTATCATGAAAAAAAGGATAGTTTTAAAGGGATGAGTATAATAATTTTATATTATGGAAACATGTATTTCATTTTGACATTTTTTTCTTAAAAGAAAAAGACATTTTTTGATACTGTAAGATTAAGTCAGTATTTTTCATTCTTTGAAGTTATCATCTTATTGTGCTATTTGATAAACGAGGTGTCACTAAAACATGAGAATGATGAGCCTTCAGGAGAAGCAGCAGCAGCTGTGAGATCTCTTCTTTACCATTAATAATTAAACTATTTTAAGTGTTTCTTACAGAGCTGTCCTCCTCCTCCAACACACACAAAGAGCTGGATACAGCTGGTCTGGTTGAGAGCAGTTCCTAGCTGCCACAAGTCTAGGAATTATACGGAAACAGCAGGAGTGGGAAAGATCCCCTGGAGAAAGAAACGGCAACCCAGTACAATATTCTTGCGGGTGAAATCCTGTGGACAGAGGAGCTTGGCAGGCTGCAGTCCACGGGGTAGCAAAGAGTCAGATGCAATGTAGAGACTAAACAACAGCAGTAGAGGTAACAGACATGAAGACAACTGACTGAGGGACATTCAAGGCCCAGGGTATAATCTGATTATTTTGCTTATGTCTGCCAAGCAGTGTCCCTCTCTGGACCTTGGTTTCCCCAACAGACAACAAGCTCCTTGGACTAGGGGATTTCAGAATTTGCTTCTAACTCTTACATTCTCTGGATCTTGTTGAATAATACTGTGCTCAGATGCTCATTCATGTCTGACTCTTTGTCACCACATGGACTGTAATCTTCTAGGCTCCTCCATCCATGGGATTCTCCAGGCAAAAATACTGGGGTGGGTTGCCATTTCCTATTCCAGAGGATCTTCCTGACCCAGCCATCAAACAGGTGACTCCTGAATCAGCAGGCAGATTCTTTACTACCAGCACCGCCTGGGAAGCCTTGAATAATACTGTGAGTGTGTTAGTCACTCAGTTGTGTCCTGCTCTTTGCAATCTCCTCTGTCCATGGAATTCTCCAGGCAAGAATACTGGACTGCATAGCCATTCCCTTCTCCAGGGGATATTCTTGACTCAGGGATGGAACCCAGGTCTCCTGCATTGTAGGCAATAAGAATGCGTCAACTACAAATTGGCACTTACCAAAAGCATTGCCAATGACTGAACAAGGCATTTGCCACCTGCCTCTATGGAGATTGAAGCCCGTGTTGAACCCCGTGTTGCCATAGCTGTTGACTTTCAACAACCCCTGGGGGAGCTCAGGGTGGAGTGAGGCAGTCTGTGCTCCAGGGAATCTGATGGGACAGGTCTTTAGATAGTTGAATGTTTTTAGGAACAGATTTGATGATTTCAATCCTTGCATCTCCTCATATCTAGAGAAATACTAAATCCCTTCATGGTGACATCAAATCCTCATGACTAACAAAAAAACCTTTGTTAGCACTCAACCTAAATTGAGTGCTTCATGGTATTGAACTCAGCCTTCGCCAAAACCTTATATATTGACTTTCTCCCACTGCCACTTTGGAGCAGTCTCTCAGCCATCTGAGATGCTGCCTCCCGGACTGCAGTCCTCATTTTGCCCCAAATAAAACTTAACTCACAGCTCTCAAGTTGTACATCTTTTTTTAGTCAACAAATGTCACTTCTAGATAGCATTCCTTCTGCCTGGAGTACAAGAGATGTGTTTTGGAAAACACCGGAAAATATGGCTGTCAAGCAACTTGTGGGTTCGTTTTAGCTTTATGCCTGTAAACTGAAAAATTCTTACCCTTCATATTTGCCCTTCATGACTTAAATAATTCCCCCCAATCACTATCAATTTGTTATCTGTCAAAACCTCTCATTTCAGTTCTTGTCAAGTGACAGAGGTGATGGCTTTTCTCCTGGAACATTATTCCATGTTCCTTCCTACCAATAGCAAAAGATTATAAAGCAGGAGAGAGGCTTTTCCTGCAAAAATACAATGGGATTTTGTAGAGAACTAGAACAAAAGGTTTTTAAATCCCTAAATGAAGTCAGGAGGAAAAAAATAAGTCATTCTGGTTTTAGTTGCTAACAAAGGCAGAGAAAGAAAAAAATCAGTTGCTATATTACTTCTCCATTAGCCAAGCTCAGCACAAAGTGAAAAAGGATTTCCTGATACAACTGTGTATTACCTTCAATTGCATTATTGGTTTAGATTATAGCAGAGGGGAAAAATCAAAGATTTCGCCTTTGTTTTTCCTGGAGCCTCAGATGCATCTGATAGTGTATCTATCTCTAGGGGCATTATATACAGATACCATGGGATGCTCTGTGTTGTTTTCCTAACTAATGACAGGTAAACCTGCAGAGCTGCAGGTCCTGAGGCTGCACTCCCTGAGGCAATGCATTTCCCCAGAGAGCTGGAGCACCTTAGCTAAGGGGGGTGCAGGCTGGAGACTACCCACAAGTAGAGATGCAGGAAGGCTAGCCCTGAGGGGCAAGGCAAGTCCATGAAGTAGGAGGGGGCAGCGAAGAGATTTGAGGTCTAACGCAAGGAAGATGGCCCCTCACTGGGCCATTGATTCAGCTTTCTCATTTTGGAATCCCACAGGGCATAGTGGCTAAGTACAGGCTATGACAAAGTCAGCTACTTACTAACGATATGAACTGAGGTGAGTTACTGAAATCCTCTGAACTTCAGTTTCCTTCTCTGTAAGATGAGGATGATAAATTTAAAACAAATAAAAGGGGTGAGGATAATAAACTTAACCATAAGATGATGAGAAATATATTGAATGAATGAAGTAAAGCACTTAGTACCTGACTTGCCAAAGTTCAATGATAGAAATACTACAGTCACATCCTTCTACCCTCTAGCTTTGCCTGCTTCCAGCTATTCCTAGTAGCTACTAGAATGTAAGCTCCAAGAGGGCTCAGATTTTGTCCTTAAGGTTCATGGTTGTATCTTCAGCTTAGTCGAGTACCTGGCACATGGTAGGCACTTCATGAATAATTGCTGAATAAGTAAGTTAATTAATAAATGAAAGACTTTCTGACTAGCACTCTTGGACAGCCTGCCTCCATCTCTGTGAGGGCGAGTCATGCAGCCACCAAACACTGGGGCATCCCAAGTTGGCAGGCTTTGACCTGTGCCTGATCATTCATATTATCGACATATGGCTCTGATGATGTAGGCAAAAGTATTTGCTTTTAAAAGGAAATGCCAACCCACTCCAGTATTCTTGCCTGGGAAATTCTATTGACAGAGGAGCCTGGTGGGCCACAGTCCATGGGGTCACAGAGAATTGGACATGACTGAGTGACTAACACTAAGTAACTGTAGTTTCCAGCACTTTGGTCCAGGTCTCGTATGTGTGTGGGACTGTAAGGTTGTCTGTTTTTGTTACACATAAACATTTTAAAATTCATGGTGCTGGGCCAATAGATTAGTAATATCACTTTGTCCTATCTCTCATAGAATTTCCCAAAGGAAGCAATTATAGCAGGCACTTCATTTCATCTGGTCTTCTACAGTAGAGTATATCTGTATACAGACAATTCATTATCCTGACACAAATTTTCCACACTGAGAGCCATTCAAAATCTTCTTTAAAGCTCTGCCCATGGAATGCCTATCACATTTTAATAATCTCTTGTGGAATCTCATTTCATAGGCGAGGAAAAGAGAGAGAAAAGACGGGTGAATAGAAGAAGGCATGTCGGAAGTGGTGCACATAGCAGGCTTAGGAGTTGACACCTGAACTGGTGGAGGATAACACAGAAGATCAGAGAGGAATCAAAGAAATGAAGGAGGTAGGCAGGAAGGCAGCTAGTCACTAACAGGCTCCCACTGTGTGCTGTTCCTACTTCTTATTATAGCGTGCACCACATTCTATGCTATTTTTCTTTTTCTAAACGTTGTTCCCAACCACTATATTGTAGATTTGATGATGTAGACCCTGTTTTAGTCTCATAGTCTAGCCTAGCCTCTGTCATATGGTAATTCTTAATAATTTTGAATGGGTTAGTGAATTAGTAGATGGAAGGATGGATGAATGGCCAGAATATAAGAGAGAAAGGAGAAAGGTAGAGACTATTTAATAAGAGTGATCTAAGTATCTAGGACCCAGAGCAATTCCCAAGGTTGACCACAGGTGCAGATTCTCTTTGGGTTTGGACTGAGGGAACTTTTCTCCTGAGAAGGAGAGGATGGAAAAAGGCACAATTTTCAGTCAGAAAGCTGAGTTCAGTATGATAGAGAAAAGTCTAAATATATTACCACGTGAAAACAAGAATCAGCATCTAATTTTGAAAGTAGAGGCAGTAGCTTGAAAAAAAAGTGGACAACATTCAGGGTACTTACTGGAAACAGATATTGCTATCTAATTAGATTTGATGTGTCTTCTTAGGAAAGCGTATGTGTGAATGAACAGTTCAAGTGTAGCAACCAATATTTCCCTGCCGAACCATTGATTATTAAAAACATAAACTTGGATTTGAAGGGTTGAGGATGGAGTCTGAATACTACACAGAAATCTTTCTTACAGAAAAGCTAGGTCATTGGGAGAATGAGTTCATTGTATTTGAAAGGTACAGGGGATGGAGACTTCAGCATGGCTTCAGGAGTCAATATGAGTATGGTTAGACCTCAGGGTATAACTCTTCTTGGAGGAAGAGAAGCTCACAGTGGTTAGTTTTGCTCTTATACTTGGGGTACCAGATACCACTATGTTGCCAAGCTGAAGATATAAAGCTCAGAGGCAAGACCTAGCCCATTAGCATAAGGGGAATGAAGCCATTCAACCTGCAAAAGGAATGCTGAGGATTTTAAGTTCCAGAATATGAGATGATTTTCCAGGAATAAAACTTCTACCAAAGAAAAAGACCAGGAGTACCCTATTTAGTGATGTTTTAAGGGTTCCTAGATTTGTTTTAATCATATATGCTGAGACACATAGACATGGACGTGATTGTCACAAGGGAAGAAATTTGTTGTATTCACAGATTCCCTATAATCAGCTGGGCCACATGGAGTAGCAGCAGGGTCAATTAGGAGTCAGATGGAGAGAAGTAAGAGGCTTTGTTGTGTTTTTTGTAGGAAAGAATGGGTGAATCAGGGGGCTTCTCTGGTGGCTCAGGGGTAAGGAATCCACCTACCCAGCAGAAGACATGGGTTTGATCTCTTGGGTCAGGAAGATTCCCTGGAGAAGGAAATGGCAACCAACTCTAGTATTCTTGCCTGGGAAATCCCATGGACAGAGAAGCCTGGTGGGCTACAGTCCATGGAATCACAGAAGAATCAGATTGACTTATACTAAAACAACAACAACAACAAAGGGTAAATCAGGGTAAACAGGCTTAAAATTGGCTAGTTTGAATAATTTCAGCAGGCTCCAAGATTTAGGGGCTGTCACCAGTTATCTGCTATTTGGCTCTGATAGTTTTAGGTTTGACTTGGCTGAGCCATGGTACCTAGATATTCAGTCAAACATTATTCTGATGTTTCTGTGACAGTGTTTTTTTTTTTTTTTTAGATGAGATTAAAGTTTACATCCATGGACTTTGAGTAAAGCAGATTGCTGTCCATAATATGGGTGGGCCTTATCAAATCAACTGAAGGCCTGATTAGAACAAAGACTGATCTCCCCTGAGCAAGAAGTATTTCTGCCAGAAGTCTGCTTTTGTACTCACATTACAACTCTTCCCTGAGTTTCCAGCCTACCAACCTGCCTATAGATTTTGGATTTACCACATCTCTACGACCACATGAGTCAATTCCTTAAAATAAACTCTCTCCCTCTCTTTCTCCACAACACACACAAACACACACACATCCCATTGTTTCTGGCTCAGCAGAACCCTGACTAATTCACTGGACGTGGGATGGTTAGAACAGATGGATAGCAGCCAGGAGTTTGAGTGTAAAGGAAGTGGCTGGGGATGTAGGCTCTAGATTGGTTGGTTCGCATTCAAAAAGGACCTTCCCAGGAGAGTGGTTACTACCTCTAGGAACTGGCTAGGCCTGGGACAGCAGTCCCTTCAGTGTCATCAAGGTCACGTGTCAAAACGTCAACATTTGGAAAATAAAAAGATATGGTTATTACAAGTAAGAAAGAGGAAAGCTATGGGAAACTGATGGAATAGATTGGGGGTCATTCATATCTCCAAATAAAAATGCTTCAGTAGCTGTTACTGAGAAGCTTCTATGATGTGTGGTGACCAGCAAGGCCCCTGCTCTCAATACTCTTACTTTTAGCATTGAATAAATGCCTGGATATCCACATTAGTGCTATTTTTTGGTGGTGAAATGACTGATAAATACATAAAATCAAAAGAGGAACTTGAAGATTGCCTAAGATTAGAAATATGTGCTTATGTTAGTGATAGGAATTACACTTCTAGGATGGTTCTAAGAACAATCAGAGATGAAGTTAAAGACGTTCCTATAAAGATATCCATCAAAGCCTTATTTATGACAGAAAAACATTGTAATGTACTTAACATCTAACTCGAGGGGATTATAGTACATGCAAAGGACTGAGCTGAATGTAGCCATTAGGAAACATGCTAAGGAGACTATCTATTGTTATGGAAATATAATCTGTTGCTAAATGAAATAAATAGACCAGTAGACCAAAAGACCTTGTGTAGCAGTGCTTAGTTTTTGTAAAAAATTTTCTATCTATGGTAAATGTAAAAGAAAGGAAAGTCATATATTAAAATACTTACAGTGGTTCTTGTTGGCAAATGAGACCTTAAGTGACATTTCCCTTGTTGTGTTGCTCCCCAAGCTTTCTCCATGGAGCATGTATACATCTCGTAGTTAGGGGGAAAGTGCAGTTTAAAAACAAAGTCAAATGAAACATAGAGCCAGCTTTATTTTTCTTGCCACTGGGAAGAATTGGCTTTGCTGGCATTAAGATGATGGGAGGAAAGAGAGTAGAAATCCTTTTGAAAAAAAAAATAAATAAATCAATGCCTGGAGAGAAGCAGTGGGAATCCTCAAGCTTATTAAAAGGCTAGCAAAAATATAACATATCTGACTCTAGGCTGAGGCTGGTGATTGAAGCAGAGAGAGGCTTGGCCAGGGAAATCTAAGCTCTTGGAAACTCAGAGCTCAGACCGTTTAGAACAGATCCACTTAGAACAGGTCGGGGCAAGGGCAATTGTGGGTGACTCTCTTAGCACTGAGTTCATCCAGACTGAGACGGATTTCTAAATGATCCAGAGGACCTCAGCACAGCAAAGACAGTTGCAGTAGTCCTACCTGTGGTGTTACCAGGTCATGAATGGTAGAAGTAGAATGGTAGAAGTAGAGGTAGAATCCACCAGGTGGATGGGGAGGCTATACAAGCACTGAAAAAGGTGACCACTGTTTTTTTTTAATTGGAGGATAATTGCTTTACCATGTCGCACTAGTTTCTGCTGTACAATGAAGTAAATCAGCTATATGTATGTATATATCCCCTCCCTCTTGGACCTCCCTCTCCCCACCCCCTTAAGGCAGCTCACCTCAGTGCTCTGTGGTGACCTAAAAAGTGAGCACTTTTAAAAGTCACTGCCTTTCTCCAATTTATCTATAGGTTCCTATAATCTGCCTTCCATATTTCTTGGTCTAATGTCTTATAATAGAGGTGGCTAGCTGTTTACCAAATTAATTTTCTCTGGCAATTAATGTTTGTGGACAGAGTTTGACCACGTTTTCCAGCCTCTTTTACTCATAGGGGTGGTCATATGACTCAGTCAGTGGAATGTGAACACAAGTGATGGGTATGGTTTCTAAGTTAAGGCTTTTAAAAAACAAAAGTGCCGCCTCCATGCTCTTTCCCCTTTACGGCTAACCGGGATGGCAACCCCCAGGCCAATCTTATAAATCACAAGTTAAAGACGGCAGATTCATTGCCAGCATGGGTGCCTGAATGACTTTACGGTCCAAACTGCAGACCAGGAACATCTACCTCGGACTATTAATGTGAACAAAAACCAGATTTTTGGAGCCATTGTTTATGTTACATCAATTCAATATCATGACCCTACTGTAAGGATAAATGAACATTATTTTCTCTATGTACAAAGGGCAAAGAGACCATTTTCCCCTTTCTCCTCTTAGTATTTGTTTGTATTTTGAGATGCACTGAATCTGAGGTTGTGCTCTAACCTTTGGAATAAAGACAAATCTCCATTAAGCCCAGGCTACAGTTTTTATAATATAGAGACATCTCCAAAGCCATGAGCCACATAACCTTAGCTTAGGGGCCTCTCATGAGATGAACTGAGACTGTCACAAGCTTCAGCCCTTTTGTCTCTCAAGAAGATAAAAAAGCTTTAATTGCTTTTTTCCACCATTTTGCTGTATAAATTTGACTGAAACTCCGCTCATACATTGCAGTCACTTTTTTACCTTTTGTGCATATAAATATTTTAGTGTTCACTCAATAGTAGATTGTGTTCTCTCTCTCCTATATAGAAGGGTTGAATTATTGTTGGCAGGATTGGATTATTGGATTATCTCTCCAACACCAATCAGAAACTGATCCCATGAGTGGGACTTTGCTATAACAAAACCCTAAAATATTTAGATTTGACTTAATGGTCAAGTATCTGCTGGGGAGGAAACGGATATCATGTTATACAGTGGCAAAATGACAGGTAATATTTTCACCTTCATTGACCTGGAAGCTAGAACAAGTGTCTTCTACATTTTTAGTTCTAGGGCAATAGGTTAGAAAAAGCAGGAATGTTTTCACGTCCATTGTGTGTTTTAGTGCATTTAGTGAGGTATTATAAAGAAGAAGTGAAGCTGTACAAGAATTGGCTGGTTTGAAAGTAGAAATAAAAGTTGATAGAGATGTAGAAATTTAGGTCTGAAAAGTTCACTGCTTCTGGATTCCAAACTGGAAGAAACATAAAGGCTTTGAACCTTTGAGAAAGTCTGTAAAAACTTACCAATTTAATGAAGAAACTCAGTCCTATAGCACAGATCAGATTAAGAATGCTATTAGTTTGAGAGAATTCAGCATAGGTGAAAAAATAAAGGTATACAGCAAGCTGGAGTTCAAAGTCCAGGAAGGAACTTAGGGTATGGTCATTGGTCATTGATGGAATTGACAGGGAACACCCAGATCAGAAGCCTAGCGCTTTTGAAGGAAGTAAATGTGAAAGTTGCTCAGTTGTGACTGGCTCTTTGCGACCCATAGACTATACAGTTCTTGGAATTCTCCAGGCCAGAATACTGGAGTGGGTAGCCATTCCCTTCTCCAGGGGATCTTCCCAATCCAGGGATCGAACCCAGGTCTCCCATATTGCAGGCGGATTTTTCACCAGCTGAGCCACAAGGGAAGCCCTTTTGGAGGAAACACATTGCTAAAAACAAAACAAAACAAAAACTATAGGGTAAGCTTGGCCTTAAAAATTCTTGACTGCAAAAATCTTTGAGCCTCCATCTTCCCAGAAGATAGAGATATGGACCATAGAAAACTATAGACTGGGGAGTTCATCCAAGAAGCAAGATCCAAAGTTTATTAAGAATTTTCTCCTCTGAAGAATAAGTGTTCTTCATAAGACCCATCCCTCAGTACCCCTTCCTTGCCATGAACCACTGCCTCCTAGTTGGCCTTACTTCCTTATCCAGAAAAGAAACTTTCATTTGGTTGCTCTGTCCAGGACTGCCCTTGGGTGGTGGGCTAAGTGTCCAGTGGCAGAAACTTCTTGTCTATATTCCCAAACTCAGGATGCCACAAACAGAAGAGAGAGAAAGAAACACATAGCTGCAAGAGATTCTGGCCTTAGAGGTGGTAAGATGGGACTTTGGGCTGTCTCATTTTGGGAGGAAGGCAAGTGAAGCTTTGGGGAACAGATGGATAAAGAAGATTTTAGGAAGTTATGCTCTATATTTACTCGTTCAATTTTCCTTTTTCTCTTCTTCAAATCTTTAGCAAACCTTGAATGTTTTTCAAAACTTTCAGAGCTAGATTTGTTTTTTATTTAATGTTTTCCCCCAGACAGAGAGAGGTTTTAAGGCAGAGCAAATGGTTGCGATATGACCGTGTTATACACACATCACATTTATTTGGCTAAATAAGCACAGCATAGTGAAGATACCACTAGTTCATCAGTCTTTTAAAACAAGCATTATGCTTTTATCTTACAATTAAAAATCACCCCTAAGTCCTGATAGTAGCTTGTTTTACCCATTTTCTGTTTCTATGAAGGAGCCCAGCTTGCTCAGTATATACATAGGTTATTATTACTTCTTTTTAACTCTAGGGTATTTCTGTCTTGAGCTGCAGAGCCAAAGAAAGAGACAGTGTTCTCATAGAAAATGCATGCTTTTCTTGCTCCACTGTGGGGATGGGGTGGCCCACAGTTGCACTGGCTTAATGATGCTTGCACCTGGCAATCAATCACTGTTCTGAAGACTGCATCCCATTAGGCATCAGCACAAAAAGGACTCTTGCCAAGCAGAAGCAGGGGCAGAAAATGCAATTCCAGTCTCTGACAGTGATTGAACATAGATTATGCCAAATCTTTGCCTGTTGTCCCTGGATATGAAACAGGCACAGAAAAGTTGCCAACTGAGTAGCTCGGCTCATGCTTCCTTTAGAAGAAAACAGCATGTTTTTTCATTACACAATTTATCCACAAGGGACACAAAGCTAAAACTATTGTGTTTTTCCTAGAAGAGGAATTATAATATGATATGATATGCGAGGTATACTCCAAGTAGAAAGTTCAGTGGCAGAGAACTGACTCTGAATATTTCCAACCATGTGTAAGAATTTTGTGAATATTCTTTGCAGATTTAACCTTTTCCTTTTCTACCTAATCCCTCAACTGCCTACCTCATTTTGTTCCCTCCCCCAAACAGTTCATTTAAACCCTGGTCCAACCTAAATAGATCCTTCTTGAAAATCACAAGATCACAGAATGTTGAGACAGGAAAATTTCATGAGCGATTTTTGCTTCATCCCCTTGTTTTGAGCACTGAGAAACTAAGCCCAAGAATGATGAACTGATCTAACCAGTTTCAAATAGCTAGAGAAATGTCAGGCTCAGGATTGGTTCAGAGCTTTCTTCTTATTTCTAAGTATTTTTCTATTTACAGTGAGGTTCCTGAATGTTGATTGACATTTTGTCAGCTGAATCCAGTAGGTCTTCAACTACAATTCTAAATTTTAACTCTGCTGAAAAGACACTGAAGAGGCAAGTTCAATGCTGTATTTGAGGAGAAAAAATAGTGCTCCCTGGGTTCTTTTATGAATTGCTTCCTTTGTACACATAGATCTTCCTCAAACAAAGATTAGCTGCCTAAGAGTCTGGAGTGAGAAATATTGGCTTGTCCAAAAAAGGCATTTATCCTAGACAGATGAAAGTTATCATTTGTAGACCTGCATATAAACAATAGTTATGTAAAGATGGTTAAAGCTGATAATCAAGTATTCAATTAGTTAATTCATTCTCTACTCATTTCATATGTAAATATTTAGTGCCTGTGATGTAGGCAAGATACTGTGCTAAGGTTGTTCATGAAGAACCCAAAGGTGAGTAAGTCCAAGTCTGCCCTGAATGAGCTAATTTCTGGTCGCCTAAGAAACACTAAGAAATGGATTTTCAGCAGAGTATTTTGAATCTGTAGGAGTGGAGAGAAGCAAGATGTTTCTGGAGGAAAAAGTTATCTAACACAATTTCTCTATATATCCATTTTAAAAAGTAGCTTTTATTGAGGTATGATTGACATACAATAAACCTCATATATTTAAAGGGAACAATTTAATATGTTTCACAAATATAAACATCCATGAAAGTCAAGTCAAAGTCATAACATATCCACAACACTGTGGTTTGCTAGTGCCCTTCGTAATCCCCTCCTCTCACTCGTTCTTGATGTTATAACCCAGCTTCCAAAAAAACAAGGAGTGCTCTATGTCGTTATGGATTAGGTGCAGTCTCTATAATTTATATAAATGGGATCATCAAACTCTCTTCTGTTTAGCTTTTGTCACAGCATAATTAGCTTGAGATCAATCTACACTGTTGTGTGTATCAACAGTTTGCTTCTTTTTATTGCTAAGTAATATTCCATGGAATATATATAAATATATATATATAATATAGTAAGTGTGTGCATGTGTGTGTGTGCGAAGTCATTTCAGTCGTGTCCTACTCTTTGCAACCCTATGGACTGATCCTGCCAAGCTCCTTTGTTCATGGGATTCTCCAGGCAAAAATACTGGAGTGGGTTGCCGTGGCCTCCTCCAGGGGATCTTCCCAAGCCAGGGATCAAACCTGAGTAAATGTATAAATATATAAAAATAAATATATAGTACAAATACTTATATAATATTTATAGATAGTATGAACTGTGGTGTTGGAGAAGACTCTTGAGAGTCCCTTGGACTGCAAGGAGATCCAACCAGTCCATTCTGAAAGAGATCAGCCCTGGGATTTCTTTGGAAGGAATGATGCTAAAACTGAAACTCCAGTACTTTGGCCACCTCATGTGAAGAGTTGACTCATTGGAAAAGACTCTGATGCTGGGAGGGATTGGGGGCAGAAGGAGAAGGGGATGACAGAGGATGAGATGGCTGGATGGCATCACTGACTCGATGGACGTGAGTCTGAGTGAACTCCAGGAGTTGGTGATGGACAGGGAGGCCTGGTGTGCTGCTATTCATGGGGTCGCAAAGAGTCAGACATGACTGAGTGACTGATCTGATCTGATAGATAGTATAAATATTATCTATAAATATAATATATTATAATATAAGTAAATATTATATGTATATGTAAATATTTTATTCAGTGAATATATATATGTATATATCACAATTTGTTTATCCACTTATCTGTCATTGGAAGTTTGGGTTGCTTCCAATTTCTGTTACAAATAAAGCTATAAATATTCATGTGCAAATCTTTATTCATGCAGACATATGCTTTTATTTACCTTGAGTAAATAGCAGGGAGTGGAACAGCAGCATCACGTGATCTATGAATGCTTAACTTTTGAAGAAGCTGCCCAACAGTCTTCCACAATGGTTGCACCATTTTGCATTCTTAGCAGCAATATATGACAGTTCTAGTTGCTCCATGTCCTTGACAATATTTGGTATAGTAAATCTTTTTAATTTCGGTCATTCCAAAAGTATCTTTCTATATCCACATATACACTGATTTACAGAGAGGCTGGTAGCCTCTTTTGGAAAAAACCTTGAACTACACCTATCATTTCCATTCAGACTTATATATGGAATAAGACAAAATGCACCCCTGGAAAAAAATGTATTATAAAGGAAAAAAGAGTGTGTCAGCGGGAACCAGACTCAGGAATGGAGCCAGAGAAGACTATCAGTCCTGGAGACAGTGTGGTGGTGAGGAAACTCATCTTGAGCCACTTTGCTGGCCTTACACAGCACACACATGCATGCGCGGCAGTTGTTCCTTCCCTGAGTTCTGAAGTACTCAAAGTGTGGGAGCCACCTGGCTAAGGGGCTCTTTTTCACCCACATATCACACAGAAGGTGTGCCGTCCTTTTCACTCTACAAGGGTGATGGTAGGGATCTCTTAGGTCAAATTGTTCCCTATCCATCAACAATGGACATGGTAGCTTCCCAGCTCCACTGGGTCTCCTGTGATGGTAGTGGTATTCAAATCCAAGTAACACCTCTGAGGAACAGTGGGGCTCAGGCTAACTGAGGGGATGATTTCTAATCAGAACTTGATTAAAGAAACATGACAATAGCCTTGAGGATAATTGAGAAGAAACTGTGATTTACTGTTGAATTTCTAAAATAATCAAGCAGAGGATCAGAGTCATTGATCTGATCAATAGATCACATCAGAATAGAATAGATGGTAGAATAGATGGAACTATGCTTACCAATTGCAAAAGCCTGAGACTCTCAGGTAACACACTCATGTAGCCATTAAGTCAGAGAGAATTTAAAAGAGACATAATAGATGGGTGAGGGCCTCCCTGGTGGCTCAGTAGTAAAGAATCCACCTGCTAATGTAGGAGACGTGGGTTCGATCCCTAGGTTGGGAAGAGCCCCTGGAGAAGGAAATGGCAACTCACTCCAGTATACTTGCCTGGGAAATCCCATGGACAGAGAAACCTGGTGGGCTACACTCCATGGGATCACAAAGAGTCAAACACAACTGAACAACTAAACAACAACAAGAAATGGATAATGACAGTGGATATTTATTGAGAACTTAATGATGTATCAGGTAGTATTCAGAGTGCTTTAAATGGATAAACTCATTGAATCTTGTAGCACAAGGCTTTCATGTTGTAGGTTGCAAGGCCAATAAACAGAAGTCAAAGCATCTTCATAGAAAATGTGTGGGTTTTTTCATAAGCTATAGGGATGCAGTAACATAGATTCATTTGCTTTATCATAACTGTACCTAAAGATGCTGTCAAAAATATTACTCCCATTTTAGAGGTGAGGAAACTAAGCACCAATGAGCTTAAAATAATTGCCCAAGGTTATATAGCTTAGAAGGGCAGGATCAAGATTAGAACTGAGGCAGTCTGGCTCCACAGTCCATGTTTTTAATCATTCTACTGTGTTGTAGAGAGAGATGGAAAATGTTCCTGATTTCAGAGAAATGTAGCATTAGCTTTTACTGAGGGAATTCGAGGAGCTTCATGCACAATAGAGTATTTAAAATTACATCTTTGCATAATTATGAAAGTAGAGAATGGGAGGTTTATTACCATTAGGTCAGGATGGAGAGCCTTTCTGCCTGATATCAAATTATGCCAATGATTTTGGATACATTTTTTTCACTCTAAAATTGAGTGGAGTCAGCTTATATCAAATATAGCTGGACTGATTTATTAAGGATACATACATATTTTATTAACTTTTATATAATGTAACACATATTTGAATATAATCTTCATGTCTTCTGACCACTTGGAGTCTTTTTTTTTTGTAATTAGGAGAAAAACAAATTAAATAAGTAAAAGCAAAGTACATTCTGTTGACCATAGTAAATACAAAATATAAAATAATTCAATGTACTATATCAAGGTATTTTTCAGTTACATTATTATGTTACTTAGAGTCTTTTAATGTGATGGACTAGACAAGGCTGTGGTCCATGTGATCAGTTTGGTTTGTTTTCTATGATTGTGGTTTTCATTCTGTCTGCCCACTGATGGATATGGATAAGGATAAGAGGCTTATGGAAGATTCCTGATGGTAGAGATTGACTGAGGGGGAAACTCCTGATGCACAGGCCCATGTTCAGTAAATCTTTAATCCAATTTTCTGTTGATGGGTGGGGCTGTGTTCCCTCCCTGTTGCTTGAGCTGAGGCCAAACTATGGTGGAGGTAATGAAGATAATGGCAACCTCCTTCAAAAGGTTTGATGCATGGACTGCTGACCTCAGTGCCCCCAACCCTGCAGCAGGCCACCACTGACCCACACCTCTGCCGGAGACGCCTAGACACTCATGGGCATTTCTGGGTCAGTTTCTTATGGGGTCACTGCTCCTTTCTCCTGGGTCCTGGTGCTCACAAGATACCAAAGGAACATTTCATGCAAAGATGAGCACAATAAAGGACAGAAATGATATGGACCTAAAAGAAGCAGAAGATATTAAGAAGAGGTGGCAAGAATACACAGAACTATACAAAAAAGATATTCATGACTCACATAACCACAATGGTGTGATCACTCACCTAGAGCCAGACATCATGGAATGCGAAGTCAAGTGGGTCTTAGGAAGCATCACTATGAACAAAGCTAGTGGAGATGATGGAATTTCAGTTGAGCAGTTTCAAATCCTAAAAGAGGATGCTGTGAAAGTGCTGCACTCAATATGCCAGCAAATCTGGAAAACTCAGCAGTGGCCACAGGACTAGAAAAGTTCAGTTTTCATTCCAAACCCAAAGAAAGGCAATGCCAAAGAATGCTCAAACTACTGCACAATTGCACTCATTTCACACGCTAGGAAAGTAATGCTCAAAATTCTCTAAGCCAGACTTCAGCAATACATGAACTGTGAACTTCCAGATGTTCAAGCTGGATTTAGAAAAGGCAGAGGAACCAGAGATCAGATTGCCAATATCCGTTGGATGGTTGAAAAACCAAGAGAGTTCCAGAAAAACATCTACTTCTGCTTTATTGAATATGCCAAAGCCTTTGACTGTGTGGACCACAACAAACTGGGAAAAATTCTTCAAGAGATGGGAATACCAGATCACCTGACCTGCCTCTTGAGAAACCTGTATGCAGGTCAGGAAGCAACAGTTAGAACTGGACATGGAACAATAGACTGGTTCCAAATAGGAAAAGGAGTACGTCAAGGCTGTATACTGTCACCCTGCTTATTTAACTTATATGCAGAGTACATCATGGGAAATCCTGGGCTGGAAGAAGCACAAGCTTGAACCAAGATTGCCAGGAGAAATATCAATAACCTCAGATACACAGATGACACCACCCTTATGGTAGAAAGCAGAGAAGAACTAAAGAGCCTCTTGATGAAAGTGAAAGAGGAGAGTGAAAAAGTTGGCTTATAACTCAACATTCAAAAAATAAAGATCATGGCATTCGGTCCCGTCACTTTTTGGCAAATAGATGGGGAAACAATGGAAACAGTGAGAGACTTTATTTTTTGCGGGCACCAAAATCACTGTAGATGGTGACTTGCAGCCATTAAATTAAAAGACATTTGCTCCTTGGAAGAAAAACTATGACCAACCTAAACAGCATATTAAAAAGGAGAGATGTTACTTTACCAACAAAGGTCCATCTAGTCAAAGCTATTGTTTTTCCAGTGGTCATGTATGGATGCGAGAGTTGGACTATAAAGAAAACTGAGTGCCGGAGAATTCATGCTTTTGAACTGTGCTGTTGGAAAAAGACTCTTGAGAGTCCCTTAGACTGCAAAGAGATCCAACCAGTCAAATCTAAAGGAAATCAGTCCTCAATATTCACTGGAAAGAACTGATGCTGAAGCTGAAACTCCAATACTTTAATCACCTGATGGGAAGAACTGACTCATTAAAAGACCCTGATGCTGGAAAAGACTGAAGACAGGAGGAGAAGGGGACAACAGTGGATGAGATGGTTGGATGGCATCACTGACACGGTGGACATGAGTTTGAGTAGGCTCCAGAAGTTGGTGATGGAGAGGGAGGCCTGGCATGCTGCAGTCCATGGGGTCGCAAAGAGTTGGACACAACTGAGTGACTGAACTGAACTGAACTGAACTGAATGTGATGGGGGAGAGCACATGCTAGGAAGTGGAACTACCCATGCTGGTCCAGTTCCTGGCTCTACAACTTTTTAGCAGAGTGGCCTTAGATAAGTTGTCAACCTCTTATCACAACTGTAAGGAGTTTGAGATGTTTCCCCACTTGCCATCCAACAAGTCAGCCCTGTCACAGTTTCATGGATACTGGAAGAAGATATGAGACTTTTGAGTCAGAGACAAAGAGCTTAAATACCCATGGCAACAGCAGTGGCTAAAGTGCCAGCATCTGTGCCAGTCCCTTCAGCCCCAATTCTTATAGGCTGATAGGAAGAGAGCAAGAGATGCCTACACATGCCATGGATTGTGTCCACAAGAGAGGAACCTCAAGTGTAGGGAACCTGAATCTTTTATAGTGGGCAGTAAGCCTGCCTGAACTTTGTCCTGAAAGATTTATCTGTATTACACAGGACAATTAACAAACTTGCCCTTTGCACCTGAGGGAGATGTTATCTCTATTTCCCCAGCCTATTTGCTATACAAACATTTCTGAATAGATAGTCTAGGAAAAAACCCACCAGTGCCTCTGTTCACAAGTTGTACAAAAACATGAGAGACTCATGGAGGATTGTCTCCCAACTTTTGTAGGTGCACAGTTGATTCATCTAAGAAAGAGGCTTAATAATACATCTTCACAGAATTTCTGTGATGCTATATTTGAAAAGAACTTAGAAGATTATATCCACATTTTAAACATTCAGTGTTAGTTGTTGTAGTTCTTGTTGTTGCTGTTCTTGTTGTTGCTATTATTAATTATTATTATTCCCTACATCCTTCCAAAAAGAAAAAAAAACTTGTGTACAATCTCAATTAACATCAAAAAGTCCTACAAATGATTACTGGGGTTTGCATATTATCCATTATTCTAAACTCCTGGTCCTGGTACAATTCTCTAATTTTTAATGTCTGTTTTTCAGATTCTCCAGTTCTCTCTGATTTGTTCCTAAAATGTGACCATAGTCTCATCTCCTTTACCCCTGCCACAAGAACAAATAGAATATTCTTCCATTTCCATTGAAGTTTCCACTGAAGTAAACCTTACTCACTGGAAAACCATTAAAGTTTAGAAAAATGCAACATCCTCTCTTCTTGACAACTGAATGCTTTCCTGTTCACCTCCTCATAAAAGATGCCAATATTTATAAAATAGAAGAATTTATTTTGGCACATTAAGATCATTTGACTTTCTTCATATGTATTTTCATACTACCTTCTCTTTTGAATATTGAGATGAATAAATTTAATTTTTCCTACTGTTCAAAAGCAATCAAAACAAAACTTTTTATATCTGCACTTTAATGAGCTTTGCTTTAATCATTAATTTAATGTGAAGTTAGTCAACACTTAATCATTAAAAAAATAGAAAATAATTATTCAAATGCCTGAGTTGGGGTTCAGTGGTAGTTAAGTACAGCAAAATCGTGTTTCAACTTTTTTAACAGGAACTTTTGGGATTCCCCAGTTGCTCAGCAGTAAAGAATCTGTCTGCAATACAGGAGACATTTCAAGTGATACAGGTTTGATCCCTGGGTCAGGAAACTCCCCTGGAAGAGGGCATGGCCACCCACTCTGGAATTCTTACCCAGAGAATCCCATGGACAGAGGAGCCTAGTGGGCTATAGTCCATAGAGTCACAGAGAGTCAGATATTACAGAAGCAACTTAGCGCACGTGCACCACAGGAAATTTCAATTAAGATTTCATTTTGTTTTGGAGAATCAGAAGAGCGAAGGAGGGAGTTATGATCAAATAAGACAGAGCAAAGTAGTTTTGCTCCACAGTGTGGAACAATTTAAGATAAATTCAGGTAAAACACAGACGAGACCAAGCAGAAGAGGGGCCCAGAGAAGTTCAGCACCCTGGAGGTGGAGGTGGTAACGATGGTGGTTCTTGTGATGATGGGAGCTGTTAGTTTTTGGTTATTTTCTTACTATGGCTACTCATCTTGCTAAGCATTTTACTTGTTGAAGTACATTCATTAGGCTCTAAGACTCTTGCATTCAAGTCAAAGGGTGGAAATGTAATAGACAAAAGGTGAATATAATTTAAGAATTTAAAAACAGAATTGGAATTTGTGGAAAGAAACAATGTTTGCCCTTAGGACCATTTCTAGGAGTTTTACTTTTTAAAAATATAATTTTCACAATTGTCACTGGGGTCACTGGGGCCATTGGACACAGGAAGTTGGTCTCCTCAGAGCACTTTCAATGGATAAGTTTCACAATGTGCTGAAATGCCTTGGGTTTTATACATTTTGTGATTTATCCTGCTGCTGCTGCTAAGTCGCTTCGGTCGTGTCCGACTCTGTGCAACCCCATAGACGGCAGCCCACCAGGCTCCCCTGTCCCTGGGATTCTCCAGGCAAGAACACTGGAGTGAGTTGCCATTTCCTTCTCCAATTCATGAAAGTGAAAATGAAAGTCAAGTCGCTCAGTCGTGTCCGATTCTTAGTGCCCCCATGGACTGCAGCCTACCAGGCTCCTCCATCCATGAGATTTTCCAGGCAAGAGTACTGGAGTGGGGTGCCATTGCCTTCTCCAGTGATTTATCCTAGACCCTGACAAATTCCAGCTAGACTTTTTGGCCTGCAGTAATCAGTTCACACAACCAGGCTCAATGTGGATGATTTAGAAGATTTATCACAATAGTATAGAAAATATATTTGATGTACAGCCTAAGGAAGGACAAACCTCCCACCGCGTACCTGTCTTCTGGAGCACTGAAGAGGAAAGATGGTTCCTCTCTGTTGGATTCAAATCCAATATCTCTTGGCTGGTTTATTTTAATTAGAGCTAGGAAAAGAAGTGAACCTACAGATTTCATTTTAATCAATAAATTCGGTTTTTTCCTACCTAAAACATCTTTTTTTCCGAATTTTATTAAAAACCAAGCAAAGGGAATGGAATTAACTATACAATTTCTTTGCATAGTTGGAGTGTTAGAGTGTTACGTCTATGGGACAGAGACAAACCTAGAAAGTTTCCAAGTAATCTTTAACAGTTAGGATTACTTCTGATTTTGTATGAAAGGAAAACCAACATAACAGGAAGCACTCAGGGTTTAGTCTTCTAATAGAAAAGGAAGTAGAATAGGCTCTTCAGTATTGACAGGAATAATCAGAAAGTCAGACTCTTCTTTCTCTCTGCCTTTGGCTTTCAACTTGAAGGCACTCATGGTCCAACACAACTACAGGAGAGCTCGCCATGTGTGTGGCTCAGGCAACGGAAAGGAAGAAGCAGGATGAAAGAAGGTGCACCTCCTAGCTGTGTTAACGCCCTTTTATGGAAAAATCACGAAATTACTCCATAGTAATGCTTCTGTTACCCTCTCCCTGCTCAGAACATCATTATACATGCATTAGAGAAGTCTGATCATTCTAAGTTGTTCATGGGCATATTGCCAGTTCATATAAAAGTGGGAGTCTTTATTGAACAAGAAGTAGAGAAATTTTTGGATAGGCAAGTAGCCATTGACAGCAATCTAAAAAAATAAGCATCCAGGTGTTTCCTTTCACCTCAATTTATTGAAGTTGACTGTACAGAGAAACCATACAGAGTAAATGAACACCTGACACTTCTACCCAAATAACTCTCAATAATCCTCATGGAAATTCTAGCTGCTAGTGGACCTCACACAGACCAGGACCTGACTGAGAGTTAAGCATCCAGACTATACAATGGGTTTGAATCCTTGCACTACACTCTCTGAGTATATGACTTCATTTTCTTCATAAAATAGGACTGTCAGGGAACTCTGCCTCCAAGGACTGTGGGTTAGGAGAATGCAGGACAAGCCCAGAGGACTGTGCCTGGAACACAATGATCACACTATTAGCTACTCTCCCCAGAGAATTCTATTAGCTATTCTGTTAGCAATTCTCTACAGCAACTTTCCTTATCACTTATCACACGTGACTTTTCATGACTCTAATCAAAATAGATTTATAGTTCTGTTCTAAGTAGAATAAGACTTTATGTCCTATCCTATGTCTAATGACATAGAACCACCTCATTACGCAAGGAATAGCATCGGAAATGTCTGCACAGATTAGCCAGTTACCTCTCTGATGGGTGCACAGGTATTTTTAGGATGTGGCATTTCTTTGGTCTCTAATCTCCTGTGGCTAAACTGAGTCTGCACATGTGGTCTTACATATAAATGGTGCTGTGGTGACAACTGGCTAATGTACTTTGAATGGAGATCGCCTAGCAAAGGTCCCGGGTTATGGAGGTAGAGGTTGATCTTTTACCTGGATCACAGAATACATCTCAGGCATTGTATTTATTTATTTATAGTTACATGTTTTAAGGTCTTTTAATTTAACACAATGTTAAAAGTATACCAGATGGCTAATTATAGCTTCCAGAAACAAAAGGCCACACCTAAGTTTATAAGGAATATTATGATGAAATCATGGTTCTATAAACTTGACAACAAAACAGTGAATAAACTTTAAATTCAAATTTTGGTTCATTTAAAGTCTCATGCCACTTTGCTTCCCAGTAAACAACACAAAATGCTTGCTTTGCAATCACTGAAAAACCCAGAATTGTCTAACAGCTACTCTTCATCTCCAGGTTTCCTTCACAATGCCTTCTTACTCATTATTTTAGGTGTTTTTTTTTTCCCTCAAGTTGAATATCTATAAGCACATTCTTCAACCAAAAAATCATATATTACTTGCTACAATAGTAAAAAATCAGAAAGGTCTAAATTTTAAACAATGGAATATTGTTTAAAAATTATGAACAGCTAAATAAAGGACCTCTGTACAGTCATTAAAAAAAGCATATTCCTACACTTAATATATCATCCAGTCATGCCGTTCCTAGTTATTTACCCAAGAAAAAAGAAAGCATACACGAAGACTTGTACATGAATGTTCAGAGAAGCTTTATTTGTAATATCCCCAAACTGGAAACAACCCAAATATCCATCAACAGGTGGATGGATAAATTGTTGGCTATCTTATCAGGCATTGTATTCAGTTTGACCTTTTTGTAGAAATTCCTATATTTTAGACATTGTACTTAATTTGATTTTCCTAAAGAACACCACTGTGGAAAACCAGACCACCAGGGCTAAACTATAAATAATACTGTATTACTACCCCCTATTCCACTGATGGGGAAGCCTTGGTAGCTCAGCTGTAAAGAACCTACCTTCAATGCACCAGACTGCCTGCAATGAAAGAGACTTGGCTTTGATCCCTGGGTGGGAAAGATCCCCTGGAGAAGAAAATGGCAACCCACTCCAATATTCTTGCCTAGGAAATCCCATTGACAGAGCAGACTGGTGGGCAATAGTCTATGGAGTTGCAAGAGTCAAACATGAACGACTTGGTGACTAAACCACCACAACCACCGCCACCATCCCTCTGATGAGTTTCAGTTCAGTTCAGTTGCTCAGTCATGTCCGACTCTTTGAGACCCCATGAATTGCAGCATGCCGGGCCTTCCTGTCCATCACCAACTCCTGGAGTTCACCCAAACTCATGTGCATCCAGTTGCTGATTAGATGATTAGAGTAGTAAGTGATTAGATTTCTCATCCTATGTTGTCCCCTTCTCCTCCTGCCCTCAATCCCTCCCAGCATCAGGGTGTTTTCCAATGAGTCAACCCTTCCCATGAGGTGGCCAAAGTATTGGAGTTTCAGCCTCAGCATCAGTCCTTCCAATGAACACCCAGGACTGATATCCTTTAGGATGCACTGGTTGGATCTCCTTGCAGTCCAAGGGACTCACAAGAACCTTCTCCAGCACCACAGTTCAAAAGCATCAATTCTAAAAAAAAAAACAAACGCATCAATTCTTCGGCACTCAGCTTTCTTTACAGTCCAACTCTCACATCTATACATGACCACTGGAAAAACCATAGCCTTGACTAGATGGACATTTCTTGGCAAAGTAATATCTCTGCTTTTTAATATGCTATCTGATGAGTTTACTATTTTGTAAAAGGATTTTTAATTCTGTACATTCTCTAAACTTCATAAGAGTCCAGCAAGGTTAGTAGGAATGGGGAAAGGATCCTTTTCTTGTTTTGAACACAAGGAAACAGAGACACAGCTCTCAGTGTCCTACATGAAGTCATATGCATTTCAAGCTGCAGAGCCAAGACCAGAATTCAGGCCTTCTGACTACACGCTGGTGCCTTTTCAGCTCCGCCAGAAAGCAAATCAGCAGGGAGGATGCTGAACAGCTTCTAGTTGTCAGAAAGCCAAGTTTGCAAGCAGTTTCTGGAATGGTAGTGATGACAGCAGGTGAGACAGGGCAGCTGTTTTTATCAGGTTATAATTCTGTGTTAGCAGCTTCCACAGAACATCCTTCATTTACCCTGGAGGAGTTAGTGAGAGTCACCTTACTTTCAATGGCATCTGAGGTTTTGCTGCAATGTGGTATCGGAGCAATGGGAACTGGCACTTGTGATTAGCAAAATGAATCCCTGGGGAGAAGTGCCAAATGATGGTAGGGAGACAAAACATAAAACAAAGACAAGCTCCTTCATATTTTCATCCCACTAAAATTAATTTAACCACTATTCATACATCTGCTGTCCTGAGTTAGGTATTAGGAACAAAATATGAATAATGAACTATAAAACTATCAATAGTTTTGATTCTGAGGTGTTCACAATCAACTGGGAAAGAGATCAAAGCACCTCTGACAAGTACTGTCTTAGAAAGCTATACAGAAATTGTAAGAAGAGGGACAGGTTGCTTTGTTTTTTGTGTAGTAATATTTAAACTACCCCTTGAGATATGAGGAGCTTTTATCACTGAAACAGAAGTCGTAAGGGCATAATGGATGACATGTGTCATGGTCAGGGAATTCTAAGTGGTTCATTGTAGCTAAAACATATGGTGTAGGGACTGGGGCTGGAAGGGTGGCAGAGAGAAGTAGAAGTGAGAGATGAAGTCTGAAAGGTATAATGGAATCTGACATCAAGATGGAAGTGAAGGGCTGAGGAATTTACACTTTCTCACAGGTGGAAGAGAAAGGTTTAATCAGGAGACTGACATAATCAGAACTGCCTTAGAAACAATTCTGGTTCGCCATGAAGGTTAAACCCAGAAAAGTGATGCTAGGCAGGCATGAAAAGGTAACCCAGTAAAGCAATGGGTGTTTCCTGGATAGGAGAGCGGTTTTTGTATGTTTTTCCCCTTACATTTGCTTCTACTCTTTTATGTATTTGTTTCCCCAGTAGTTTACAGGCTTTCTGGAGACATTAGTGCTGTTTCCAAATAGTTTAGGTGTCATAGCCAATGGTCACCATTAATATTCATGGCAGACCATACTACCATTTAACATGAATAATTAAAGATGTGTTTAAACAGTCCTGAGGTCCAGGAGTCTCTGGTGGAGGCATGGGTTGATGGTGGCCTGCTGCTGGGCTGAGGGCACTGAGTGTAGCAGTGCATACATGGGACCTTTTGAAGGAGGTCACCATAATCTTCATTACTTTCACCATAGTTTAGTTCAGTTCAGTCACTTAGTCGTGTCCGACTCTTTGTGACCCCATGAATTGCATCATGCCAGGCCTCCCTGTCCATCACCAACTCCCGGAGTTTACTCAAACTCATGTCCATCGAGTCAGTGATGCCATCCAGCCATCTCATCCTCTGTTGTCTCCTTCTCCTCCTGCCCCCAATCCCTCCCAGCATCAGAGTCTTTTCAAATGAATCAACTCTTCCCATGAGGTGGCCAAAGTATTGGAGTTTCACCTTTTGCATCAGTCCTTCCAATGAACACTCAGGACTGATCTCCTTTAGAATGGACTGGTTGGATCTCCTTGCAGTCCAAGGGACTCTCAAGAGTCTTCTCCAACACCATAGTTCAAAAGCATCAATTCTTCGGCACTCAGCTTTCTTCACAGTCCAACTCTCACATCTATACATGACAACTGGAAAAACCATAGTCTTCACTAGACGAACCTTTGTTGGCAAAGTAATGTCTCTGCTTTTGAATATGCTATCTAGGTTGGTCATAATTTTCCTTCCAAGGGGTAAGCATCTTTTAATTTCATGGCTTCAATCACCATCTTCAGTGATTTTGGAGCCCCAAAAAATAAAGTCAGCCATTGTTTACACTGTTTCCCCATCTATCTGCCATGAAGTGATGGGATCGGATGCCACGATCTTCGTTTTCTGAATGTTGAGCTTTAAGCCAACTTTTTCAATCTCCTCTTTCACTTTCATCAAGAGGCTCTTTAGTTCTTCTCTTTCTGCCATAAGGGTGGTGTCATCTGCATATCTGAGGTTATTGATATTTCTCCTGGCAATCTTGATTCCAACTTGTGTTTCTTCCAGTCCAGCGTTTCTCATGATGTACTCTGCATAGAAGTTAAATAAGCAGGGTGACAATATACAGCTTTGACGTACTCCTTTTCCTATTTGGAACCAGCCTGTTGTTCCATGTCCAGTTCTAACTGTTGCTTCCTGATCTGCATATAGGTTTCTCAAGAGGCAGGTCAGGTGGTCCGGTATTCCCATCTCTTTCAGAATTTTCCACAGTTTATTGTGATCCACACAGTCAAAGGCTTTGGCATAGTCAATAAAGCAGAAATAGGTGTTTTTCTTGGTAAATAACAGGGAGGGAACACAGCCCCACCTATCAACAGAAAATTGGATTAAAGATTTACTGAACATGGCCCCGCCCATCAGAATAGGACCCAATTTTCCCTTCAGTCAGTCTCTCCCATTAGGAAGCTTCCATAAGCGTCTTACCCTTCTCCATCAGAGGGCAGACAGACTGAAAGCCACAGTCACAGAAAACTAACCAATCTGATCACATGGACCACAGCCTTGTCTAACTCAATGAAACTATAAGCCATGCAGTGTAGGGCCACCCAAGACAGTCGGGTCATGGTGGAGAGTTCTGACAAAATGTGGTCCATCAGAGAAGGGAATGGCAAACCACTTCAGAATTCTTGCCTTGAGAACCCCATGAACAGTATGAAAAGGCAAAAGATAGGTCGCTGAAAGATGAACTCCCCAGGTCGGTAGGTGCCCAATATGCTACTGGAGATCAGTGGAGAAATAACTCCAGAAAGAAAGAAGAGATGGAACCAAAGCAAAAACAATACCCAGTTGTGGATGAGACTGGTAATGTAAGTAAAATTAGATGCTTTAAAGAGCAATATTGCATAGGAACCTGGAATGTTAAGTCCACGAATCAAGGCAAATTGGAAGTGATCAAATAGGAGATGGCAAGAGTGAATGTCAACATTTTAGTAACCAGTGAACTAAAATGGACTGGAATGGGTGTATTTAACTCAGATGACCAAAATATCTCCTACCATGGGCAAGAATCGCTTAGAAGAAATGCAGCAGGAGAAGGCAATGCCACCCCACTCCAGTACTCTTGCCTGTAGAATCCCATGGACAGGGGAGCCTGGTAGGCTGCAGTCCATGGGGTTGCTAAGAGTCAGACACGACTGAGTAACTTCCCTTTCACTTTTCACTTGCATGCATTGGAGAAGGCAGTGGCAACCCACTCCAGTATTCTTGCCTGGAGAATCCCAGGGACGGGGGAGCCTGGTGGGCTGCCATCTATGGGGTCGCACAGAGTCGGACACGACTGAAGCGACTTAACAGCAGCAACAGCAGCAGCCATCATACTCAACAAGAGTCCAAAATGCAGTACTTGGATGGAATCTCAAAAACAGAATGATCTCTGTTCATTTCCAAGGCAAACCACTCAATATCACGGTAATCCAAGTCTACACCCAGACCAGTAATGCTGAAGAAGCTGAAGTTGAACGGTTTTATGAAGACCTACAAGACCTTCTAGAAATAACACTCCCAAAAGATGTCCTTTTCATTATAGGGGACTGGAATGCAAAAGTAGGAAATCAAGAAATACCTGGAATAACAGGCAAATTTGGCCTTGGAGTACAGAATGAAGCAGGGCAAAAGCTAATAGAGTTTTGCCAAGAGAACGCACTGGTCATAGCAAACAACCTCTTCCAACAACACAAGAGAAGACTTGTACACATTGACATCACCAGATGGTCAATACGAAAAACAGATTATATTCTTTGCAGCCAAAGATGGAGAAGTTCATTACAGTCAGCAAAAACAAGACTGGGAGCTGACTGTGACACAGACCATGAATCCCTTATTGCCAAACTCAGACTTAAATTTAAGAAAGTGGGGGAAACCACTAGACCATTCAGGTATGACCTAAATCAAATCCCTTATGATTATACAGTAGAAGTGACAAATAGATTCAAGGAATTAGATCTGATAGACAGAGTGCCTGAAGAACTATGAACCGAGGTTTGTGATATTGTACACGTGGCAGGGATCAAGCCATCCCCAAGGAAAAGAAATGTAAAAAAGAAATATGTTTGTCTGAGGAGGGCTTACAGATAGCTGTGAATAGAAGAGAATTGAAAGGCAAAGGAGAAAAGGAAAGATAAACCCCTTTGAATGCAGAGTTCCAAAGAATAGCAAGAAGAGATAAGAAAGCCCTCCTCAGTGACCAGTGCAAAGAAATAGAGGAAAACAATAGAATGGGAAAGTCTAGAGCTCTCTTCAAGAAAATTAGAGATGCCAAAGGAACATTTCATGCAAAGATGGGCACAATAAAGGATAGAAATGGTATGGACCTAACAGAATCAGAAGATATTAAGAAGAGGTAGCAAGAACACACAGAAGAACTGTACAAAAAAGATCTTCATGACCCAGATAATCACAATGGTGTGATCACTCACCTAGAGCCAGACATTCTGTAATGCGAAGTCAAATTGGCCTTAGGAAGCATCACTACAAATAAAGCTAGTGGAGGTGATGGAATTCCAGTTGAGCAATTTCAAATCCTGAAAGATGATGCTGTGAAAGTGCTGCACTCAATATGCCAGCAAATCTGGAAAACTCAGCAGTGGTCACAGGACTGGAAAAGATCAGTTTTCATTCCAATCCCAAAGAAAGGCAATGCCAAAGAATGCTCAAACTACCGCACAATTACACTCATCTCACACGCTAGCAAAGTAATGCTCAAAATTCTCCAAGCCAGGCTTCAACAGTACATGAACTGTGAACTTCCAGATGTTCAAGCTGGATTTAGAAAAGGCAGAGGAACCAGAGATCACATTGCCAACTTGGGTTGGATCATCAAGAAAGCAAGAGCATTCCAGAAAACCATTTATTTCTGCTTTATTGATTATGCCAAAGCCTTTGACTGTGTGGACCACAACATACTGGGGAAAATTCTGAAAGAGACGGGTATACCAGACCACCTGATCTGCCTCTTGAGAAATCTGTATGCAGGTCAGGAAGCAACAGTTAGAACTGGACATGGAACAACAGACTGGTTCCAAATAGGAAAAGGAGTACATCAAGACTGTATATTGCCACCCTGCTTATTTAACTTGATGCATAATATATCATGCAAAATGCCGGGCTGGAGAAAGCACAAGCTGGAATCAAGATTGCTAGGAGAAATATCAATAACCTCAGATACAGAGATGACACCACCCTTATGGCAGAAAGCAGAGAACTATAAAGCCTCTTGATGAAAGTGAAAGAGGAGAGTGAAAAAGTTGGCTTATAACTCAACATTCAAAAAACAAAGATCATGGCATCCGGTCCCGTCACTTTTTGGCAAATAGATGGGGAAACAATGGAAACAGTGAGACTTCATTTTTGGGGGGCTCCAAAATCACTGCAGATGGTGACTGCAGCCATGAAAATAAAAAATGCTTGCTCCTTGAAAGAAAAATTATGACCAACCTACACAGCATATTAAAAATCAGAGACATTACTTTGCCAACAAAGGTCCATCTAGTCAAAGTTATGGTTTTTCCATTAGTCACGTATGGAAGTGAGAGTTGGACTATAAAGAAAGTGGAGCGCAGAAGAATTGATGCCTTTGAACTGTGGTGTTGGATAAGACTCTTGAGTGTCCCGTGGACTGCAAGGAGGTCCAACCAGTCCATCTTAACGGAAATCAGTCCTGAGTATTCATTGGAAGGACTGATGCTGAAGCTGAAACTGCAATACTTTGGCCACCTGATGCAAAGAAATTACTCACTGGAGCAGACCCTGATGCTGGGAAAGATTGAAGGCAGAAGGAAAAGGGGACAACAGAGGATAAGATGGCTGGATGGCGTCACCGACTCAATGGACATGAGTTTGAGTAAACTCTGGGAGTTGGAGATGGACAGGGAGGCCTGGTGTGCTGCAGTCCATGGGGTCACAAAGAGTCAGGCATGAATGAGTAACTGAACTGAACTGAACTGAGGTTCCTACTGCAAAGACCTGCAGGCAGACATGGGGGGACTCCTTTGCAGCAGCCCCATCAGGAAACATCCACGCATTTACATGTCTGTGCCCTTCTGCTCACTGCAGGTCATTTTGCTTCGGATATAACAGCTCTGTAGTTTACATGCAAAATCCCAGGTTCTGGCCTCTAAAAGGACAGCCTTAGCAGGATAAGTCAGATACTGAGAATCAGTAGTCCGAGGATTCTCGTCATTCCCTGTAGCAATAAGCCACAGACAATCACTCAAAGTTTAACATTAAGAAGCAGAGCTTCAGGCCGCCCTGGGCAGAGTTAAGATTAGTAATCTGTTAAATAAAGAAAAAAGTGGGGAGGGAAGCTGTTCCAGGCAGCCCAGAAGATACCTCCCTGTTTAGCTGGTTTTGTGGTCCTAATGCAATCAATCAGATAAGTGTGGACAGAGAAGAAAAAAAAGAAAAGGGTCACCTGAGCCAAAAACTTGATTTCAACAATTTCATTTCCTGAGTTGAATGACTGGTTTCTGGATAAATTTTCCAGGTAATTCAGGGACTTGAAGTCACTGTTTTATGTCTAATTTTACATATACACATGAATATGCATAATTTTCCAGGCAGTCAAGTTTTATGAATAGTCCCAGCTAGAGATATATGGACATCTGTGATCCATTTTACGTAAGGTAATGTCTTTTGTAAGTAAGACATATGGAAGTAAATATCATGCTATAATTTCTTTTGCAATTCTTTTTTTATTTGGAAACAAAATATTTATGTTTTCCTTGTGTCCTCAAATCTACTTAGTCAAAAATCTGCCTCCACTATATCCTTCCAAGTGTCTACTCACTGACCACATGTCTACTTTGGGTAGGGACAATGACAATAATAGCTAACATTTACATAGCATTTGCCAGGTGCTATTCTAAGTATTGAAGAGGGCATGGCAACCCACTCAAGTATTCTTGCCTGGAAAACCCCATGGACAGAGGAGTCTGGTAGTTTACAGTCATAGGGTCGCGTAGAGTCAGACACGACTGAAGCAACTTAGCAAACAGCACTTTCTAAGTATTTACTATTTATTAATTTGTTTAATCCTCACATTAATCTAAAAAGATAGGTCTTCATAAAAGTTGGGAAAATTGGGAACAGAGATTTAGTAATCTGCCACAATCACAATACTACACGTGGCAGAGCTGAAGCCCACCTCCAGGCAATCTGTCCTTCTTACCTTTCAGAGTTCAGCCTGGCCAGAGGCTCATACACAGCAAGCACTAGAATTTGATGGAAATCAAGTTAACTCAAGGGCAAAGTGTTCACCTTTAATATCCAGTATCTCTTTCTTTTCTTTGTTGATTATTCCACAAAAAGAACTGAAAGCCATTTTCTAATAGACTGGCTGCTAAGTCTCTTCAGTCGTGTCCGACTCTGTGCAACCCCACTGACAGCAGCCCACCAGGCTCCCGACTCTGGGATTCTCCAGGCAAGAACACTGGAGTGGGTTGCCATTTCCTTCTCCAATGCATGAAAGTGAAAAGTGAAAGTGAAGACGCTCAGTCGTGTCCAACTCTTCGCAACCCCATGGGCTGCAGCCCACCAGGCTCCTCCATCCATGGGATTTTCCAGGCAAGAGTACTGGAGTGGGGTGCCATTGCCTTCTCCGCTAATAGACTGGAGAACATGCCAATTTGATAAAATGTACTATATGTGAACCAGAGGGCAACAGGCCTGGGTGCTTATCCCAGATATCACATTTGACAAAAGATTTCACAGCTAGTGCTCATTTTTTATTAATTTTATTTTACCGGTTTCCCATCCATGCTTTGTTGAAAAAGAGATCCGAGTGGCTAGGCATTCAAATATCACATAGCTCAAAATGCCTGTGTCACATGTCATCATAACTATCATTACAGAACATAAAACAAAAAACAAAACAAAACAAAAACTCCCTGCTTACTCTTTAAAAGGCTGCAAGAGAAAACAGTGGGGTTACACAGTGTCTTATGATCATATTATACAGGACTTACTCGAAAGTCCGGGAGTGTTAGCATCTGTAATCTTCAGGTCCACATTTTCAGACTTGATTCTAGGGCTCTGAGATTCAGAGCCATTATTTTCTTTTGCACCAGAGAACTAGATGCATGGGACGCAAAGTGCTTGAGGTGAAAAGGTAAGAAGGCTTTCCTTGCTTCCTCTCTCCCTCCTCACTTGGTGTTCTGTACAGATTGCTTTCTCATCTATTGCCCTACATATAAGACCTGAATTATGTCTTCACTCTCTAGTTGATACATTACGCCACTGATTGCTCATAAATGACGTGAAGAGGAGAGCTTATCTGGCATCAGAATCTGAGTCTTTTCCAGATGCCCTTGGAACTTGAAGGACACTGTCCTGGGTTATAGTTATCAACCTGCCAAGAACCAAGTTTTGACACATTATTTAAAGAGAGAAAGATATGTCCAAATGTTACATCAAAACCTGGTCTTATTCTTTTGCAAATCATGAATAAGTATGTGATATCAAGTAGGATGGCTTCTGGCTTTTGTCTTTACTCCCCAACTCCCACCACTGACACAGCAGACCTTTTCTCAGCTCTTCTGGTCTTGTCCCTTTGGCCATTTTCTTTTATTTAACAATTCAGTTCTCTCCCTTGTTATACCCTTCTACCAACCTTCTCTAACAGAATTACATGTGTAATTTTTTCCACATAATTATGTGAAAATATTTTCATTTAATGAACTGTAATTAAATTGGAAAGATAAGACATATAGATGGCTACATTTTCAAGAAGTGAAGGGTGGAAGAAATAGGCATTACAGGGTGAAAGCGCTTACTGAGTGCTTCTGGTTTACTAAGTCTCATGGTTTGCTAAGTCTCTAATCAGCTGTGTGATATAACCGGAGTATATGAAGCACATAATTTTATCAGCATGGTGGTTTCATTAGTCATATGAGTCTCACCTGCCTGTGTCCTTCTTTAAAAGCCTAGAAAAGCCAAATACTCACTTTCTCAGCCTCTTTTGCAAATAGAAGTAACCCCTGACCCAGTTCTAGTCAATAAAATATGAAGGGAAATCTGGAAGATTCTAGAAAAATCTTCTCCCTGTTTTCTCCCTGTTAAGAGAGCAGTGCAGGAGGAAAAGGCTCTCTCCCCACTGCTTCTTACTTCTATACATGGTTATGTAAGGACATGATGGTGGGAGCTGCTGTAGCCATCTTGCAACAAGAAGGCCCAGAGAATTTCAGAGACACTGACAAAGGGTTGATATCACTCATGTGCTGAAGTATTCACTCAAAAACTGTTGAAAGCTTATTATGCACCAGGCACTGTACTATGATAGGGGGTTCATATGTACAAAATAAACAATGTCCCTGCTTATAGGAGGAAAGACAACCAAAAATAAATATACATCAACTAGAGTTAAGAATTATGGTGAACAATTATGAAGCATATGGGGTCTGGGAAGTGATGGAGTGATATTATATATAGGTGGATAAAGTGATATTTGAGAGACCTAAAGGAAGTGAGGGAATAAGTCAGGCAGATATTGGGGGTGGGAGTGAGAAGGAGTGCTCCAGGAAAAGGGAATAGCATATGCAAAGGCCTCATTGCCTCCCTGGAAGCAACAACAAAGGAGAAGATGTAAGTCAGATTTGCTTACTGAGATTTTGCCATGGAGAATCACACGGGTGAAGAAGAAACTGGACCAAGAAAGGAAATATGGTTGAAAGGATTTCTTTTTCAAGGAAACAATCAGCGCTTCTAATCTCCTTATTCTGATGAAACATATGGCAAGTCAATTCTGAGACTGAGTGAGGCTGGAAATGACCAAAAATAGACGTCTTTGGAAGGCTCTGGATAGTTTCATTAGAGCATTTAGTAAGTATATTTAAAAAGTAAAAACAAGTCAAATTAAGGTCATATTTTACTTAACTGAATATATTCAGATATTACCATTTTGACATGTGACACCAGCCACATTTCAAGCATCCAGGAGCCACTAATATGGCTGGAATATCGAACAGCATATCTTCAGAGAACCAAACATGAAAAGAAATGTTTTTATTAGAAAACTTCTGTGTTTGTGTTTTTAAAACTCATTAATAATTTTACCTGTTTTAATGTACCGGCTTCCCTGGTGGCTCAAATAGTAAAGAATCTCTGCAATGCAGGAGACCCAGGTTTGATCCCTGGGTTTGGAAGATCCCCTGGAGAAGGGAATGGCAACCCACTCCAGTAATCTTGTCTATAGAATTTCATGGACAGAGAAGTCTGGTGGGCTATAGTTCATGGGGTCACTCCATTTTATGGAGTCAGACAACTGAGTGACTAACACTTTCATAACCAAAATACAGATCATTTTTAAATCAATAAAACCTAGAACAATATTTGAAAAAAAAATCCAGGTCTTGCAAATTCAAGGGAAAATGGAGATAATAATATCCACTAAATTGATATCCGTACTAAATGAGATGGTATGTGGGTTTAAAAAAAAAATAGAGCACTGTAAGAATACGCCTCTATGGATATGAATAGTATTGTTTTCTTGTTTAATTAGAATCTTGGTTCCTGGTCCCTGGTTAAATAAGCACTTCAGAAATCTGTAGATAATTCTTTCTTTCCAATATTATTATGTTCATTGCCTTTAAAGCCATTATACACACTGACCAGGAACACATTTAAAGTCCTAGGAATAATCATTTTGATAAAAACTGTGACTTTTCCCAACACTCGAGAAATATCTGAGTATGACCACATGGAAAATCTAGATAATTTCTAAAGTAGCTACAAATATGTGGGAAGAAGGAAATTCTGATGGTTTCTCAAGACTTTTCTGAATTAAAATCTGATTTAATTTCCTGTATTCTGAGAGATATAAGTAAATGTAAATATGTAAACATCTTTTTTATTGGTAATGACTGAGATTTCTGAATTTCTCTGTAATTACGTTTAGCAGGGGGCTGTGCTGAGCAGCTCCCTGAAATCTGTCAGCTTTTCATAACATAGTAACCCACCCATCACTGCCTCAGACCTTCAGTAAACACATAGGCCATGTGCCTGCACTTACAGAACTTCACAGGTTTCCATGGATACCGGAATTTTAGTGCTAAGGCACATTTACTACCGTTTTTCTTGTCACCGAGAGTCCTGTAAACACTTGTGCTTTAAGATTTTGTTCAGAAATTTACCATTTTATAGAGGACTGAGTCAGAATTGCCTTTTCCCAAACGCTTTGTATGATTTCCCCTTAGGGCAAAGTCCCTGAAATCATTTACATTTGTGGCCTCTTTTTAGTGATGAGCTTTTCTTTATAAGACTAATAAAAGACAATAAAGGTTTAACTGCATTGTCAGTATCACTTTTAAGGGACAGATATTTATAGTATATAAACGTTACAATTAATAAATAAGACAGTTTGATCTACATTTAAAACAGAAAAAAGCAAATAGGAAAGCAAGAACAGGAATATTATGTAGATATTTAGCCATTTCTCTTCCTGAGTAGGGTGAAATGTGTCAGTTTCAAGGACACCCCTGTGTCACATCCATTGACCAATCATTGTTTGAATGCACTCTTTCTTATATTCAGGTGTTTGTTTTTTTTTTTTTTTGTATAATTAAAAGATCTTTTTGTACATCTGTGAACATGGAAGGCTATGTCATTTCTTTTCTCATTTCCTATGTGTATAACTGAGGCTCAGGTTTAAGGAACATACCCTGTGTCACATAGCTAGCAAGTGGAAGAATTGGGATTAGAACTGCTGCTGCTGCTGCTAAGTCGCTTCAGTCGTGTCCGACTCTGCAACCCCAGAGATGGCAGCCCACCAGGCTCCCCCGTCCCTGGGATTCTCCAGGCAAGAACACTGGAGTGGGTTGCCATTTCCTCCGCCAATGCATGAAAGTGAAAAGTGAAAGTGAAATCGCTCAGTCGTGTCCGACTCCTAGCGACCCCATGGACTGCAGCCTACCAGGCTCCTCTGTCCATGGGATTTTCCAGGCAAGAGTACTGGAGTGGGGTGCCATTGCCTTCTCCGGGATTAGAACTAAAGACTCCTAACTCACTGTCCAGGGCTTTTCCACTGTCCTTTTCCTGGGCAGAATACAGGCAACTTCCTCTATAGAAGGCATGCCCCTGTTCTTCCTTCCTTGCCACTTGCTGATAGGTTTCTGTGCCTCTGACCTGGGCTCCATTAAATCTTCCTTTTCTCCACTTGTTTTCCAATCATTCAGTCCCCTTAACTGCCTCAGACACTTGGCTCAGCTTAACACACCAAGCTGAGTAATTTCACATGCACATAACCATTGGGAAACAGAGTCGCAGAGACATCACATAGCCTGGATATGTACTGCATAAGGACTCAGTAGGGAAACAGATTTCTAGTTCAAACCATATCGACCAAGAATGTACAAAACCCATTGAATGAGAGGCTCAAGAACTCCATACCAAAATGCAATCTGAGCAGACATGTTGCCTGGATAGTCAAGTAGAGAAAAAAGCTTTTATTTTTTGCAGCATTGACTTTGGGGGCTGCATTGGAAGTATATGCTTGTCTCCACTCTCATCTGTTATGCTCTTGTAGCCAAAAACCTCTGCGTCATTTCAGCAAGTATCTCAGTTAAAGTCATGAGATCATCACATCATTTTTGCATGAAGTCTCATTCACTGTGTATTTGTATAGGCCTTTTGTTTTTGCAGTTTTTTCACCTAAAAGGAAGACATTGCTTTTAATATCTAACAAAAGAGGGAGTCAGGGTAGAGGATGAGCTCTTTTTAAAATTCATTATTAATTGGAGGATAATTGCTTTACAATGTTTTATTGGTTTCTGCTGTATAACAATGTGAATCAGCCATAAGTATACATATATCCCCTCCCTTCTGAACCTTCATCCCACTGCCCCCCATCCCACCTCCCTAGGCTGTCACAGAGCACGACGTTGAGCTCCTTGTGTTATACAGCAACTTCCCACCAGCTGTCTGTTTTGCATATGGTAATGTATATGTCTCAGTGCTACTCTCTCAATTCATCCCATTCTCTCCTTCTCTTGCTGTGCCCACAAGTCTGTTCTCTATGTCTGCGTCTCTATTCCTGACCTACAAACAGGTTCATGAGTACCATCTTTTTGGATTCCATGTATATATGTTAATATATGATAGTTGTTTTCCCTTTCTGACTTACTTCACTTCGTATAACAGGCTGTAGGTTCATCTGCCTCAGTTCAACTAACTCAAATTCATTCCTTTTTATGGCTGAGTAATATTTCATTGTGTATATGTACCACAACTTCTTTATCCATTCATCTGTCAGTGGACATCTAGGCTGTGAGGAAGAGCTCTTGACTAAGAGACCTGATCTGGACCCTTCCCAGGGGGAGGCCCTGAGTGAGGAACTCCATGGCTCAGGCCTCAGAGTGACTTCCAGAACCTGAGGAATCATGCATTTGCTGTCAGGCTCAAATGAGAGAAAGAATAGGTAAGTGCTTTGCTACTTGTAAAATATGCATTAAAAAATAGAGTTCTTCTGGATAAACAACAAGGTCCTAAAGTATAGCACAGGAAACTATATTCAAGATCCTGTGATAAACCATAATGGAAAAGGATATAAAAAAGAATGTTTACATGTGTACAACTGAGTTACCTTGCTGTACAGCAGAGATTAGCACAACGCTGTACATCAGCTCTTCTTCTATTAAAACCAAACCAAACCAAGAGTTCTTTTGAGGAGTAACGTCACACATTGCCAATTGATTTTAGAGTACATATGTTAAAAAGGCAAATAATGATTCCTGTTAACACTGGGCTTTTGCTGGACTTTATTCATTTTACAACAAACATGACAAAAGTATCTCCATTATGGTTATTTCAATATGTTTCAACCCTTTCACCTAACTAGGCAGCAACTTAAAGTGTCATCCATGTGGTGCTTCACTTAATATAATAGCCAAAATAATGGGAATGAGTTATTTGGTTGTAATCTAATACCTGGTCCCATCACATATTATGTACAGCCCTTGACATCCCAGGACTACAACTCTGGATTCAGGCAAACTGGCTATAACTACCCTACACTAATTCCTCATTCTTTCTGGATAGAAATTTTAATTCTGTACTGTTCATCCGTAGAGTACCAATGAGGAGTGATTAAGTATCTCTCCAATCTGTAGAAAGGAAGAGAGAACTCAGAGTTCTCCTGAACAACAAAGCTTTCTCTGTTTCTCCTACAAATTCCATTCAGGCATCAAATTGAATTTACTCTTAACCGAATGCATTTTATCTATACCTGGCAGGGATCTAGAAGTAAAATTACAAGATTTATTTCATTTTAATTCTATCATGATGCATTTAATCACAAATACCCCCCAAAAATGAAAAGATAATTTATCATTTTGTTCTGACTGAGCAACCCTCCTTGGTTCACATTCATGAATCTATAATGCAAGGAGGAGAGCCGATGATTAAGTGTCCGATTAGAGAAAACAGATTAACCTGGCAAACATAATAAATTTAGCTCATAAGCAGGATGGCTTTATAAATGCTCACAATAACTCTCCTGCATAAAATCATGAACCACAGCCTTCAGTGATGACTCAATTGAAATAGTTGGGGAACATAAAGCAAATGCATGTTTATGGATCTCTTTTTGACATATTAAAAGAACACTGAAAGGTATATCTAATTCAGTTTATAACTCTAAAAATACACTAAACAGGGAACAGGTAGGAAAAATATTAACTCATAAAAATAAAGCTACACTCTCAAGTGTTCGAGTTTCTACTTTATCAATACATATATCTAGATTCCACGTGTTTTCAATGTCTACTGATTAATTTCCAAAGATGTCAAAGCCAGACCTCGATGTCAAAACCTGCAGATTCACCCTTAACCTTCACCACAGAACCTGGTTCCTTTATAAAGGCGGCTGCATGTTTAGGTAGTTCTTATTCCACTGGGACAAAACAACATAAAATTAGAGAGCTAGTTCAGCCTTTGAATCAGTAGGGAAAAAATCCTTTCTTTTAGCTGAGAGTCCACTTATATCAGAGTAAAAATCTAGGTTAGGACGACTTGTTTGAAGGCAAGTCCTTGTGCTGTGCTCCAGAAGGTTCACTTAGCAGTCTGTGGGCCTTCCTTACTTAGCTGGTTTGTTTTCCTGGCCTCCCTTTTTTAGCAAGGAGAAAATGGATACTCTTCACGCCCACCTTTATTTTTAAACTCTCATGGCTTTATTCCTGGAGGCCTCTGTTGGCCTATGGCCTGAAAGAGAGTCAGATAGGTGCTGCCCTGTCACATGCACCCAGGTCACACTGAATAAAAGACCTGCTCTACTCCTCTAAATAGAAGCAGACCCTTGTCAGGGGCGGGGCGGGGATGTGGGGGAGGGGAGTTGGCTGCCTCCTAGAGCCTCTTCTTCAAGGAAGGCCGCATCTGGAGCCAGGTAAATTTCTCACTGGAAGAAACGGGGACCTGTGCACCCTTCCTTCCTCCGTTCCCCACTCTGCCCACTTCTGAAGTTGATCCTGGGCTGCAGGGTGGCGACAGGGAGGAGGCCAAAGTGGGTGGGGGGTCCATGCGTGTCCCCACAGTCCTGGGCGCAGGATCGGGCTCACAGAATACACCATGTGTGGTGGGAAGGAGGAAGGTTTTTTAAGGTCACTGCTTCCTTCCCCACCCCTTTCCCCATTACCCTCCCCCCACCCCCAGCTTAGACTGAGGTGCTTTCTTGGGGCACAGGGACCAGGACCCTTTCTACTGACTCCGAGGGTCTGTATAGAGCTGGGGGGCGGGGGGCGCACTTCGAACGGATGCAGTGTGTATTCATGCTTATAACATTTCTGGGCTCAACAAGACAAGTTAACTGTACAACCTCCGTGCCTTGACCAGCCAGGACGTCGCAGTGGCGGGGCGCGGTTCCTTGGTTAGTTCCCGCGCTGGGGCTGCGCCTCGGCTGTAGGGTTTGTGTGTGTGCCTGTGCGGGCGGAGGGCAGGTGTTCCGTGGGCTCCCAGGAGTGCGGCGTTGGGGGATAGAGACGTGTGCGGAGTCGGGGGCGAGCGAGCGGAGGGTACTCCGGCGGCTGCGCGGGGCCGGCCGGCTGGGCGGGCGGCAGGAGCGGCGAGCGTGCGTGCGCGGCAGCGTCGGGGCGCCGGGAAGTCTCCGCGCGGCAGGGTGGAGTTGGCGCTGGAGGCCGCCCTGGTTACCGGTAGACGGCCACTGCCGCCTTGACCTCCCCCCAGGTGGAGTGGAGCCCGGGCCGTTAGCGGGAGGGGCAGCAGCGGTGAGGCCGGCGGGACCTCAGGACCCTCGCCGCTGCCACTGGAGGGGACACCAAGCCGGCGTCAGAGTGAGGTGTCCTAGGGATGGGGAGGGAAGCCTGCTAGGCCCCCAGACAGCCTTGCTGAACCTACTGTCAGACGAGAGCCCCAAGAACCAGCGGAGAGCATGTAATTTCACCCACATCTTTTTTTTTTTTTTTTTTTTAAAGAGGCCACAGGGAAAGAGAGACTCGCTTTCCCAAATCACACAGCTATCAAATGGCAAAACAGGGACTGGACCTGGTCTTGCTTACCAAAGCCTCTATCCCTTGTGTGTGTGTGTGAGGTGAGGGTGGTGGTGGTGGTCGTGGGGTGCGCAGGGGGGTGGTAAGTCGCTTCAGTTGTATCCGACTCTGCGACACTATGGACTGTATCCTGCCAGGCTCCTCTGTCCAAGGGATTCTCCAGGCAAGAACACTGGAATGGGTTGCCATGCCCTCCAGGGGATCTTCCCGACCCAGGGATGGAACCCGCATCACTTTATGTACCCTGCATTGGCAGGCGAGTTCTTTATCACTGTTGCTGCTGTTGTTCAGTCGCTCAGACTCTTTGCAACCCCATGTATGCCAGGCTTCCCTGTCCTTCACCATCTCCCAGAGCTTGCTCAAACTCATGTCCATTGAATTGGTGATGCCATCAGACCATCTCATCCTCTGTTGTCCCCTTGTCCTCCTGCCTTCAGTCTTTTCCGGCATCAGATCCTCATGGAAATGAGTTACAATATAAACCTTTATTATTATGCTCTGTTAGGCTTTGGAACAACCAATGGTGATATCACTTTGACATTCAGAACTGTTAATGTAATTTATGTGCTGGAAAAGCCCAGCCATTCTCTTCTCCCCGAGCTTGGAATCCTCATTCCTTCATTTATTAAACATTCTGAGCAGTTATTTGAGCCAGATAAGCTCTGCAGGAAACTGAAGGTGTAGAGATAAACAGGAACCGGCCCTCTGCATGGAGCAGAAAATTCCCTAGACACCAATAAGTGATGCAGGTGTAGGAAACATAGTGGGTGTTAGAGAAAGGAGCAGTGGTAATTTGAAAGCTCATAGTCAGTTCTGGCTGAGTGGAGGAAGACCCTGTGGAGGAGATGGTATCTGATCTGGACCTTTAAGAGTGGGTCATTTGGAAATGATCAGCAAATGCCAAGTAGAAATTTCATTATTAGCAACGTAACTCCAGGTGAAAGTGAGGAATAATGGTCTGGTTTGCTTAGAACATAGGGATGAATAAGGAGTCCAGGATTACAGACGGGGTGCGATGCAGACTCAACATGAGGATCCATGGAGGGGTTCCAGGCAAGGAATGACTGGGCAGTGGCTGAGGAAGATTCATCATACTGGGACGTGGAACCCTCAGCTGTAGGGAGAGGATGTTGGACCAAGGATCCTTGCAGCTCTGAGAGTTTGTGAAGTAGCCAATCTGGGAACAGGGAGATTTGTGGAACCATCTCAATGTGGCAGGGCTATGGATGAAATGTGCTGCTGGAGTGGGAAAGGGTCCAAATTGAATTGGGAGACTTTTGGACTTATATAAGGATAGGCCGTGATCATGTTTCCGACTGCCGATAGCGTCCTTGGGAGTAGTTTGTGAAAAAGTGCTGTTAGTATTCTTGTAGCACAGGTGGCTCCATGGACATGAGCAGCAGTTAATCAGCCAGTCCCTCTCTGTGCAGGGGCCTGTTATTTCTTTTGATGTAGCCCCAGGGACCTACAGGGAGCTATAAACAGGGCAGCTTGTTTTGGCAGTTGAAAAAGGAAATTTCTTGCATAAAGATTACAGACTTACTTTCTTGTCACTCTTTATTATAAACTAGTCAAACAATTCTGTGCAGATGAACTGTTAAAATGAAGTATTTTTACCTTAAAGGTGACACGCACAGCTTTCAGCAGAGGACTTAAAAATGTATCTTTAATTGGTTCTGAATTATTGTCTTTCAGAAGCACGACATGACATACTTGGGCTTGAATGAAATGGGTGGATGGCCATGAAAATAAAATTATTCAAGCAGACAGGTTTTAGACATTTCTCTAAGATATGAGTCTGGGAACCTTCTAAATGCATCTAGAATATTCTCATCTTGACACCTCCCCTGCAGAAGAGCAGGGGTTCCCTAAGGCTCCACTTCCGATGACTCACTGGTTCCATGTATGAATGTTTAAAACCCTCCTATGTTGTTTTATGAAATACACATTCTGTATGCTTTTGCAGCCTCTTTATCTGATGGATATTTGAGGAGAGGGGAAAGATGAAGTTTTGTTTTGTAGCAGTTCCTTTGGTCAATGATGTTAATCAGTGATGTAAGGAAGGAGCATGCAGTCTGGAAAACGAAGAGACTTGGAACTGAATTATAGTTCTGTCACTATCTGTGTGACTTTAGTTCTGATACTTAAATCATATGAGTCTCTTGTTTCCTCATCTGTAAAAAGGTGATGGTAATCATCAGGTCACAAATGTCACCCGATCTCAAAGGTCAGTTAGGGAGGAGATACAGCTCACATGGGGACAAGCAGTTTGGGATGAAGAAGAGCCTGACCTAGGCGTCGGCTAATCTAAGTCCAGATGTGGGTTCTGCCCTTTCCCACTCTGTGACTTTGTATGAGTCCCTGAACTGTGGTAAATGTCAGGTTCCTCATCTTTAAAACGGGGGAAATGATTATATCTACTTTGTGGGGTTGGTTTGAGGATTGCACAGTTACTGGGAAATAGAATGAGATGAACACTGGAGATCAAAGAGAACTTGGAAGGCCTCTTTTCCCTACCACCATCTTCCCCACCTCCCATGGAAATCTTCTTTTTATTGACTGTGACTGTATTTAAGGATTTTCAGTGATAGGGACTGCTATCTGTACAAGGTCCTCCGTTTCATTGTTAGATCACCTTCAATGTAAGAAGAATTTTCCTCATATACAGCTAAAAGCTGTCTCAGTATAATTTCCACATATTGATCCTCTTCTCAGTGGGAAAAAATACAGTGAATTTTCTTTTTCTGTTAAAGATTTTTATTTTGAGCTAACTGTAGATTCACATGCAGTTGTAAGAAATAATGCAGAGAGATCCCTTGTACCATTGCCTGCTTTTTCCCAGTGGCAACTTCTTGCAAAACCACACTGCAGTATCACAAACAGGTTATTGACATGGACCACGTGGAGAGGCAGAGTATTCCACCACCTCTAACTTCTCTCATATGTTGCCTTTTTATAGCCACACCCACTTCCTTTTTACCACTTCATTAACCCCTGGCAACCACTATTCATTCTCTGTTTTTGTAAATTGGTCATGTCAAGGATGTTGTATATAGATGGAATTATATATATAATGTTGTGTCTGGCTTTTTTCACTCAGCACAGTTCTCTGGAGATTCATCCTGGTTATGCTGTTGCATTCGTCAGCAGTTTGTTCCTTTTTATTTCTTAGTAATGTTCCATGCTGTGGATGTGCCACAAATTGTTTATTGTTCACCCATGGAAGATCATCTGGGATGTACCAGTTTGGGGCTATTATGCTATAATAGGTTTTTGTATAGGTTTTATACAGGTTTTTGAGTCAATATAAGTCTCATGTCTTCAATCTCTGGAATAAATATGTAGGAGTGCAAGTGCTGGATCATATGGTAGTTATAAGGGCTTCCTAAGAATCTGCCTGCAATGCAGGAGACATGGGTCCCATCCCTGGGTGGGGAAGATCCCCTGGGGGAGGACTTGGCAACCCACTCTAGTATTCTTACCTGGAGAATCCCATGGACAGAGGAGCCTGGCAGGCTACAGTCCATGGGGTTGCAAAGAATCGGACATGACTGAAGCAACTTATGCAGGCACACATGGTAGTTATGAGTTACATTTTTAAAGGGATTTCTAGACTGCTTTGAGTGACTGCAACATTTTATATTTTCACCAGCACTGCATGAATGATTCAGTAACTCTACATCCCTGCCAGAATTTTCTCTGGTCACAGTTTTTTTATTTTAGCTATTGTGATAGGTAAGTAGTGCTATCGTGGTTTTAATCCAAATTTCCCTAATTGCTAATGATGTAACATGGCTTGCTTGACATCTGTGTCTCTTCTTTGACAAAATGTGTCATTGTGTCTTTTGCTCAGATTCTAACTGTAGTCTTTTCAACTGTTAAGTTTTGAGTGTTCTTTTTATGTTCTTGATATTGGTCCTTTCTTGGATATGTGGTTTTCAAAAATATTCTTCTGCTCCATAGCTTATCTTTTTTGTCATTTTAGCAGGATCTTTTGTGTTGCAAAAGTTTGACATTTTGAGGACATCAAATTTGTCAGTTTTCCCTTTTATGGATAGTACTTTTGGTATCAGTTTCCCAGGTAGAGCAGTGCTAAAGAATCCACCTGCCAATGCAGGAGATACAAGAGACTCTGACTCGGTCTCTGGATCGAGAAGATTCCCTGGAGAAGGAAGTGGCAACCCTCTCCAGTGTTCCTGCCTGGGAAATCCCATGGACAGAGGAGCGTGACGGGCTGCAGTCCATGGAGTCGCAAAGAGTTGGACATGACTGAGCACACATATGCACACTTCTGGTATCAAGTCTAAGAAATCTTTGTTTACCCTGGAGCCTGAGGATTTCCTCCTGTTTTTCTTCTTTATGTTTTATAGTTTTATATTTTGCATATAAGTCTCAAAGTGACAGAAGTCATGGAGAAGACCTGAAGCAAGAAATCATATCTCTCACATGTAAGCCAGTTATTTTTTTCCCTCCATGTTTTATAATTCAAGGATTTCAGTGAGTATTTTTCAGAAATTGGCATTTGCTACTATCATTTTAGCTGTAAAATGGGATAATAACATAATAAACTCAAATCATGGTAGATTTTTTAAAAAATTAATTAGGGTTAATTGAGATAGTGCACTTGAAAAAAAAACATGTTATACTACAAAGTACTTTCTGTTCAAATGGTGGTTATTACTGTAAGCTTGGCTAGGTCTCTGAATGCTAACAGGCAGCTGTGTGTGCTTGCTGCTTCCTATTCATGGGAAATGTGTTTGTTTATATCATAGTATAGTATCTATTTTTCCTTTTAGTGCCCATGTGGCCAAATTTTGAACTGCCATTTTAATAAGACTCAAACATATTTGAGAGGGTGGTTAGACTTAACGGTTTCCATAAAGTTGTTTTAATAGTTGTTTTTCAACAGATGGACAGCTTGCATTTGGCCTCATTTCTGTGACAGGGTGATGATTGAACTTTTCAACAGATGGCATACAAATACTTGAGAAAACACCCTCCCAATATTAATTGTTGTAAAAAAAGACTTTTAGCATGCCAGGGAAATAATAGTCTGTATTCCCAAGTCCTTTGCCTATGCTATTATAATTATAATTTAGATGATTTGGAAGTTTCCCTTTCTGGCACTGGGGTTTATTTTGTAAATGAGTATCTACATTACAGTGAGAGATGCCGAGGAATACTCTGTTGTCAATTAGATGTTCAACATGGATATAGCATAAAATCCCTTTTTGATTATCAGTGAATGTACATAACTTCCTTTTACTGAGTCATTCTGCTTCAGTGCTATACATAGGAAATGTAATGTTCCATAAAAATCACCCATCAGAGACTTATATGTTCTTTCTTAAAAATACTCTCTTCAAAGGAAAAAAATCACCAAACTGAGAATTTTCAGACATACACATTAATATGATGAACTTCCCAAATTTCAAAATTGTCTCCTTTCTGCCTCAGCTACTTTGCACTTGTTTTGGATTCAAAAATGAAGAATTAGACAGTAAGCAGGGCAGTTGAGGAGTGGTGGAAATCTGGAGGGTGTTTGTGGTTGTCACAGTAACAAGGAGCATTTACTGATATTTAGTGGGTATGTTGCTGAACCTGGGTTTGGGTCCTCTTGCTTGACATGCAGCAAAGTCAATCTCCTGAGACTGGGTTGTGGTGAAGGAAAGTATAGCATTCATTGCATGGTGCCAAGCAAGAAGAATGGGCAGTTCATGCTGAAAAGATGGCTTTCAGAGAAGGGTGTTTAAAGGCAAGGTGAGAGAGGGGCCACAGGCTGTGTGATCAGCTTATGCTCAGTTCTTATATTGGATAGTATCCAATGTGAAGTTTCAAAGATGATTAATCTTGTGATTTCAACCATTTGGGGGTCTATATGCTTGAGGTCAGTAGTTTTCACCTGTAAAAACAATTTAGAAATGTGAGATCTTTATCTTTCAGGGAACTAGGAGTTTGGTGACTCTACCATGTGGCTGGTTTATAGTCTAAATTGTTACCAGTTTCCCCACTCAACAGCTTTTTTCTACCTTTTCACATTTCCTAATCATTAACTCTTCTTTTAAATTCATTAACTCTTTTTTTGAATAGAAATTATAACAAAAAAATATTTGTGGGGAATATCCCAAAGATTAGCTGTTTAATTGAGACAGTTGAGACATATATACTACTTGTTATGTGCCCACTACTTCTTTACTTATTTTAAATTTAGTTTTAGTTGGAGAATAGTTGCCTTACAGTGTTGTGTTGGTTTATGCCGTGAACAGTGAAAGTGAAGTCACTCAGTTGTGTCTGACTCTTTGCGACCCCATAGACGGAGGAGCCTATAGGCTACAGGCTCCTCTGACCATGGGATTTTCCGGGCAAGAACACTGGAGTGGGTTGTCATTTCCTTCTCCAGGAGATCTTCCCGACCCAGGAATTGAACCTGGGTCTCCTGCATTGTAGGCAGACACTTTACCATCTGAGCCACGAGGGAAGTGCTTGGTTTATGCTATACACCTAATCATTAACTCTTGAGTCAGCCTCTTGAGACTCAGGGGAGGTCTGGGAGACTCAGATAAAGCAAAAGACTTTTACTTCAAAGGACAGTGACACGGGGAATTGTATATGGTTTCAGGAGGAGGCAAGTGTGCCTAAGTCTGCACAGCACAGTTCCGCACAAGGAAGAAAGGTCCTGTGTCTTACAGTATGCCTGGATATCAGACTGGACACTCTTCTGAGCCTGGAACTTGTGTCTGCTTAAAACACAGAGTAAGTTTTGCAATGAAAGGTTTTTGCTTTTTTTTTTTGCACAGAATGTTAGTGTCTACAAACCTCTTCTTTTTGATTTTACTATGTTGCTATATGAAAGGCTGAAAGACTCTGATCTTCTACTTCTAAACCCTGATGCATTTTATTATAAGTGCTTTATTATATTTTTGGGTATTCATGAACTGAGCATTTACACAGTAAAACAAGTATTATTACAAATTTACTTCCCCTTTCTATTCCAAATAGGGTATCATATTAATTTTTGAAATCTTGTGCATAGGTAAATTACATTATCCATGAATTTCTGGATTTAAAGAGAGAATTATGAAGTGCTTATAACAAAGGAGCCCTGGGGTTAATCAGTATGAGAAGCATTGCTGTAGAAAATTAAGCAATAGCAGACAGATTCTTTCTCCACTTGCCTGTTTGTGCACACATAATTCTGTGTTGGAATCATTCAAAGGACAGTGGTGTGAGTCTAAATATTTAATAAGGGATGCAATCCCAATAAAGTCTGTATTGTTATGTTTCTATAGAAGCCTTGAACTGATTTTCTTTTGGCAAGTCACATCAGCTAGATCTTGGTGTCTGTCATTGCAGATGGCATTTAATGATTGCTTTAGTTTGAGCTATCCTGGCAATCCTCAGCCAGGGGATTTGATTGAAGTGTTTCGTCCTTGTTATCAACATTGGGCACTGTACTTGGGTGATGGGTATGTTATCAACATAGCACCTCTAGGTAAGTTTTGCTTTCTGAAGTTCCTGGGAGTTTTTTAGCTTTCTTACTACAAGAAGTAATCATGAACAAAATCATAAAATAAGCCAGAAATACAATGTAGAAACTAGGTAAATCCAGCCGATCTAGGTTTTTGGAAGGCTATTCTAAGACATCCTGGGGTGTGAAGTCAAGTAGGCCTTAGGAAGCATTACTACGAAAAAAGCTAGTGGAGGTGATAGAATTCCAGCTGAGCTTTCTCAAATCCTAAAAGATGATGCTGTGAAAATGCTGCACTCAGTATGCGGGCAAATTTGGAAAGCTCAGCAATGGCCGCAGGACTGGAAAAATTAAGTTTTCATTCCAATCCCAAAGAAGGGCAATGCCCAAGAGTGTTCAAACTACCATACAATTCACTAATTTCACATGCTAGCAAGATTATGCTCAAAATCCTTCAAGCTAGGCTTCAGCAGTAAGTGAACGTAGAACTTCCAGATGTACAGATGCCAACATCCATTGGATCATAGAGAAAGCAAGGGAATTCCAGAAAAACATCTACTTCTGCTTCACTGACTACACTAGAGCCTTTGACTGTGTGGACCACAACAAACTGGAAAATTCTTAAAGAAATGGTAATACTAGACCACCTTACCTGTCTCCTGAGAAGCCTGTATGTTGTATAAGTCAAGAAGCAGTAGTCCGAACTGGACATGGAACAATGGACTGGTTCAGAATTGGGAAAGGAGTACATCAAGGTTGTATATTGTCACCCTGCTTATTTAACTTATATGCAGAGTACATCATATGAAATGCTGGAAGATAGTGAAGGACAGGGAAGGCTGGTATGCTGTAGTCGATGGGGTCCCAAAAAGTTGGACACGAGTTAGCGACTGGACAACAATGAACAATTCTAAGGCTAAAGTGGCATTGAAGAAATCACAAAAGCCAAGTAACATTAGGATTTTAAACTTATGGATTAAAAAAAAAAAAAACACACAAAAAGTAAATGAACAACAGACTGGTTCCAAATAGGAAAAGGAGTATGGAAAGGCTGTGTATTGTCACCCTGTTTATATGCAGAGTACATCATGAGAAATGCTGGGCTGGAGGAAGCACAAGCTGGAATCAAGATTGCCAGGAGAAATATCAATAACCCCAGATATGCAGATGATACCACCCTTATGGCAGAAAGTGAAGAGAAACTAAAGAGCCTCTTGATGAAAGTGAAAGAGGAAAGTGAAAAAGTTGGCCTAAAGCTCAGCATTCAGAAAACTAAGATCATGGCATCCGATGTCATCACTTCATGGCAAATAGATGTGGAAACAGTGGCTGACTGTATTTTTTTGGGCTCCAAAATCACTGCAGATGGTGATTGCAGCCATGAAATTAAAAATGCTTACTCCTTGGAAGGAAAGTTATGACCAACCTAGACAGCATATTAAAAAGCAGAGACATTACTTTGTCAACAAAGAACTGTCTAGTCAAGGCTATGGTTTTTCCAGTAGTCATGTATGGATGTGAGAGTTGGACTATAAAGAAAGCTGAGCACCGAAGAATTGATGCTTTTGAACTGTGGTGTTGGAGAAGACTCTTGAGAGTCCCTTGGACTGCAAGGAGATCCAACCAGTCCATCCTAAAGGAGATCAGTCTTGGGTGTTCATTGGAAGGACTGATGTTGAAGCTGAAACTCCAGTACTTTGGCCACCTGATGCAAAGAACTGACTCATTTGAAAAGACCCTGATGCTGGGGAAGATTGAAGGCAGGAGGAGAAGGGGACAACAGAGGATGAGATAGTTGGATGGCATCATTGACTTGATGGACACGTGTTTGGGTTAACTCCAGGAGTTGGTGATGGACAGGGAGGCCTGATGTGCTGCAGTTCATGGGGTTGCAAAGAGTTGGACATAACTGAGCGACTGAACTGAACTGAACTGAATCAACTGGGGAAGATATTTGCCACAAATGTGACAAGAGTCAGTGTCTTTATATATAATACAAATAGATTATTTCAATCACTTTACATCTATTTATAGATTTTTCTTGTTATGTGCCAAATATTATTCAAATGCTAGGGATACATAAGTCAATCCCTACATTCTAGTGGACAGAGAGAGAGAGAGACAGAGAGAGAGGAGACAGCCTGAGAGAGGGAGTATGTACAGAATACAGAAAGCAATGTTAGATTAGAGATAAGTGATACGGAGAAAATAAATCATAGAAGCAGGACAGGAAGTTCTGGGGAGTTGTAGTTGCTACAGTTTGAAATTAGCTGGTCGGGAAAATCTCATGAGAAAGTAACATTTGAGAAAACTTGAAAGAGGTGAGGAAACCCAGCACATGATATTTGGGGCAAGAGTTTCTTCCTCTGAGGGAACAGTGAATACTCAAATCCCAACAAACAAACGGATAAAAGATTGTGAACAGTTTGTAGAAGATGAAAGTCTCCAATACCCATTTTTAAAGCATTCAGCTTTTAAGTCATCTAGGAATTATAAAATGATAGATTTTATGCCTCTCACATTAGCAGAATTTTAAAAAATGAAAATCAGTGTTGATAAAGGTATAATGAAATGAACACAGGATATTGTTGATAGAAATACAAATTGATAAAATCATTCCCCAAAACAATTTAGCAAGATGTGTCAAGAGTCTTGAGCTTCCCTGGTGGCTGGGTGGTAAAGAATCTGCCTACAATGCAGGAACTGCAGGAGACATGGGTTTGATCCCTGGGTCGGGAATATCCCATGGAGGAGAGCATGGCCACCCACTCCAGTCTTCTTGCCTGGAGAACTCCATGGACAGAGGAGCCTGGTGGGCTACAGTCCATGGGATCACAAAGAGTTGGACATGACTGAAGTGACTTGGCAGGCATGCACGTTAAGAGTCTTAAAAGAGTTTCCATGCTCTGATCCTGTAATTTTACCTCTATGAATCTATTCTTGGGAAATATTTTTAGAGAACTTATTTAGGATTTGTGTATTAGAGTGTTCACTGCTGTCTCATTTATAATGGTTTAAAAAAAGGACAATGGGAAAAAAGTAACTATTGATTTTTTATGGTGGGTAAAAAAAAGTTGGACAATGGATTAATAAGATTAAAAAGATAACGGTTAAATGAATTATGATTTAGCCTCAGATATTAAGATTTTGTGTTTGGTAGAACTTTTTAGTTGCAAGTAACAAATCAAATTAGTTTAGAAAAAAGGCAAATTCATTGCTTCAGTGAAGTAAACTACAGGAAGGGAAGAGATGAGGCTGGTCTCAGGGATACCTGGATCTAGAAGTTTAAACACTATCAAAACTCTTTGTCCCATATCTGCATTCTTTTTGTATATATTTTATTTATTTTCCCAGGCTATGTCTAAGAAGCTGAACTGATGACCCTAGGCATCCTTAGGCTCACATCCTTGTAGGCTGGTGACCCACAGGAGAGAGATACTCCTTGTCTGCTAAAGTTAGAAAAATCATGGAGAATGACTCTTGATTGTCTGGTGTGGGTCCCCTGTCCGTTACGGAACCATCACTATGTCCAGGAATGGGACAGTATGACTGGCTTAGACAGAGTCTTTTCTAGAAAGAAAGAAGTAGTGGTAGGATGAAGTGCTAAGCAGACTAAAACAGTGGCCACTTTAACAGCTGAAAGTAATTTCTAGATATCTTTAATTGCATGAAAGATGATCTGGTATGATAACTATTGGCAAATTACAGATTAAAAATGCAATGTGTAATATGGTATCGAGTCTGCAAAGAAATCACATATATACACATACATGTCAATGTAAACACATACATGTATATTTGCAAGTGATAAAGACAGTATAAATACATTAATAATGATAGTTATTTCTGGCAGGATAGCAGGTAATTTATATTTAGTGTTTATGCTGTATTTTTCTGTATTTTCTACATGTTTAGAAATGAGTACAAGCTATTAAGAAAAATGTATGCAAATAACAAAGAGCCTAGAATATTTTTTCCCTCAAGATACCTTTAAAAAGAAGTGTTTACAGGCTGAAGTTTTACTATCTTGAGAGCTTCTGAGAACTTTTAATGAAGTGATTTTTGCGAGATTTTGAGCTATTTGCCACTTGTTCTAGAATACTGGAAATGGAAATGGCAAATAAAATGGCATTTACAATACAGAGCTATTCATTCTGTAGAGTCTAGTGATTAATACTAAGGAATTCTTTATATTATCTCTGCAGCTTTCACATTTAGAAAACAATATGAGGCTTTTGCGCTGTTTCCTTTTTTTCACATCTTAAGCTCCATACTGATATGGTTCAAGCACTGAGCTTTGACTGAAATTAAATTCCTGTTTCTGTTAACTACTTGTGTGATGTTCCGCAAGCCAGTTTCTCTCTCCACGCTTTGATTTTGTCATCAGTAAATTGATTGCTTCAAACTAGTTGATGAGTAATTCTAACTAGGATATATGTGTTCTATGAACTTGTACTGTGTAAGAATTTGGAATATGTAAGGTATTGAAAATGCTACTCCAATGAAAAGGAGTTCAAAGGAGTGAAAAAAAAGAGGAGTAGGAAAAAAAGTTTGCTTTTAGTCATTACTGAAAGGAAAAGTGTCTAAACACTGGTTATATAGCAGCCTTTCATCTCATGGTTTACTTCAACAATGGCCAAGCATAGCAATCTTGGGCAGATAGAGAGGGCCTAGGGCCTGGCTTTAAAGCTGAATACTAAGGAATCACTTTTCCAATCTCAGATAATAACCATGGCAAGTCATGATACAGAGATTTGGGGCTGTTTAGGTAAATGCTTGGGAGAAGGCAATGGCAACCCACTCCAGTACTCTTGCCTGGAAAATCCCATGGACGGAGGAGCCTGGTAGGCTGTAGTCCATGGGGTCGCTAGGAGTCAGACACAACTGAGCGACTTCACTTTCACTTTTCACTTTCCTGCATTGAAGAAGGAAATGGCAACCCACTCCAGTGTTCTTGCCTGGAGAATCCCAGGGACGGGGGAGCCTGGTGGGCTGCCGTCTATGGAGTCGCACAGAGTTGGACACAACTGAAGCGACTTAACAGCAGGCAAATGCTTACCAATAGAGGCAGTAAGATGGAGTGGTGGGGCACAGGGCGTTGTGACAGGTGGGTGGAGCACAGCAAAGGACCACATAGAGTGGATAGTGCCTACTGCATTAGGCTTAGTTTTAGGACTTAGTTTCTTGGCTAAAGGAACTAGCAAAACAAAGACAGGGCCCCAGCTGATCCCAACTGACCCTGTCAAATGCTTAGGGTCCCCAGCAGATTTCAAAGTAAAGCCTGATTAAAAGAATAAGTGTAAAAGCAGAGAGGTAGCTGTAAGAAGTGCAGCTTAGTTGTAAGAGGAGGGCATCAATCTTAACACTCTGCTGCTAAGCCCAAGCATACTAATTTAGAAAGGTTCTGATACCAAAAAACAGGGGCTTTATAGAAAAAGGGGGCAGTGATCTTCTCTGTACTATGTTAGAAACATATGCCAAGATCCCTAATAATAATACTAATTGATAGAGAACTTACACCTCAAGAATGAGTAGATTTTTCACACCCAGTTTGTTCTATATGTTGTTGTTTAGTCGCTCAGTCGTGTCCGACTCTTTTGCAACCCCATGGACTGTAGCCCACCAGACTCCTCTGTCCATGGCATTTCCCAGGCAAGAATACTGGAGTGGGTTGCCATGGCCTGCTCCAGGGGATCTTCCCAACCCAGGGATCGAGCCCTCATCTCTTATGTCTCCTGCATTGACAGGCAGATTCTTTACTGCTGAGCCACCAGGGAAGCCCAATGGGGAGATAGAAATTTTCAAAAAGTTTTCTTATATTCTCAGTCTTAGAGTATTGAATAAGTGTTATTGGTAAATTAGAGAATGAGTGTTGATGGTTAGTAAGATTAAGTGGTTTCTGGTTTGAGGATAACTTAGGATGGCATTGGAGTTCACTGGGCTGGATTGTTGTGTTTTGCTAACCAGAATTCTCCTTATAGAGGATGGCATTTCCCCATCGTTTACAAGTGCCAAGTCTCTATTCAGCAGAAAGGCCCTGGTGAAGATGCAGCTTTTGAAGGATGTTGTTGGAAAAGACACATACAGAATAAACAATAAATATGATGATACATACCCCCCTCTCCCTGTTGAAGAAGTTATCCAACGGTCAGAGTTTGTTATTGGGCAAGAGGTGGAATATGACATACTTGTCAACAACTGTGAGCATTTTGTGACTTTGCTTCGATACGGAGAAGGAGTTTCAGAGCAGGTGAGTTTTCTTTAGGAGAAATAAAAATTTCTTACGTTGGGAAGATAATAACTACCCAGTCTTGATCAAGTTTTCAGACCTCAAACAAATGGAAAAGAACAAGAATATATGAGAACACTGAAGGACAAAGAAGGGAATTGAATTACCCAAGGTCACTCAGAAAGTTCATGACCAAACAGATGAGAACATTTTGTGTCATGAATCTGGGGCTAGAAGGGACTTGAAGCAGAGTCAAGACCATGTCTTTCTGTCTGTCTTAATGCCCCCGTCCTTCAGTATTTTTTTTTTTTCATTACCATACCATACAGCAGTTAAATCAGTAACTATATATATTGAAAAGAATGTTGACTTTTTTGAGTGCGAGTTCCTTTGCCAAAAACATAGATGGTAGTACTGAGATTCTTTTCCATTAACTGAAAGAGGCTAACTGATACCATGGATTTGTGGATGTCTTCAATTTCCTTGCAACACTAATTTCAAAGAAATGTTGTGCTTTTAAGTGGATCCAACGCTAAAGCATCTGCCTACAATGAGGGAGACCCAGGTTCAATCCCTGGGTTGGGAAGATCTCCTGGAGAAGGAAATGGCAACCCACTCCAGTATTCTTGCCTGGAAAATCCCATGGACAGAGGAGCCTAGTAGGTTACAATCCATGGGGTCGCAAAGAGTTAGACACGACTGAGTGACTTCACTTTCACTTTTGATTCATTGAGCTTTTGGATGATTTTTTAGTGGATTAATTGACTTTATTTTTAAAGTAGCTTATAGTTTTGGTATTTACCACCACTGTTCAGTAGTGTAGCAGATTCCTCACTGAAAGCAAGCTTGATTCAGTTGCCCTTTCCCTACTTACCTTCCCAGCAATTCAGTTGCATCATTGATGTTTTAACCCAAAGATTTATTAAAATTAATATATAAAGGCTCCTAGTATCTTGAAATGGTGGATCTGTTGTATAAATGTCTATTCTAAGGATTGAAATTATAACTCTGCTCATGAAAGCTTGGAAGAATGGAAAATAGAACATAATGAAAGGATACATTTGTTTTTATTAAGAAATAATTTAATTGGAAATTCATTTTTACTAGGAAATACATTACTATAATGAACTATACACATGTAGCAATAAATTGTTTCTGAGCCAAAACATAGAAGATAACAGACATAAATATCTGCTCATTTTTGCATTGAAAAGTAGCGTATAGCTAGGAAGTAAAGTTGTTAATGATAAAGTTATCAACAGTACTCAATCAGCAATTTTTAAAAATGTGGCTAAATCAAAAGATATTACAGGTCTCTTTTTGCTTAGACTCGTACTTGTAGTCTATCTTCTTTTCACCTTTCATACCCAAATAAGACCCATGAAAAAGTAACTATTTTTCAAGAACTAGAAGAACTCTTCTCTAGCAGGTTCTGATGGGTGTAGTAACAGCCTTAAAGACACATCTGAGCTTTGGAATTCTGTTGATCTGAGCTAGAACCCCATCTTCACCACTTCTAACCTGGATAACTTTGGACATGTTTATCAGTTTCCTAATCTGTCAAACAAAGTTGTTTCATAGATTGTAAGAGATTTTTAAAGTCTCTTAGCATGTTCTATTAGCAGCAGCAGCATGTTCTATTAAATATTATTCATCCCAATAAAAGGTATACTTCCATCGATATTACTTTTTATTTTAGCAATTTTAAGGTCTTTGTTGATACGCTTTAGTAATATTCTGTTGATCTAACAGAAACTGCAGCATTTGAATTATTTGTTATTACTATCAATAATAGTATTAGTACTAATAATAGCTAATGTTAGATTTGTTTCTGGGGTCCCTTTAAGGCTCAAGGATCTTGAGCATAGAACAGTTTCCTTGGGAAATGGCTGTGTATTTCCAGTTCAGTTCAGTTCAGTTCAGTCGTTCAGTCGTGTCTGACTCTTTGCGACCCCATGAACTGCAGCACGCTAGGCCTCCCTGTCCATCACCAACTCCCGGAGTTCACCCAAACCCATGTCCATCGAGTCGGTGATACCATCCAACCATCTCATCCTCTGTCGTCCCCTTCTCCTCCTGCCCTCAATCTTTCCCAGCATCAGGATCTTTTCAAATGAGTCAGTTCTTCCCATCAGGTGGCCAAAGTATTGGAGTTTCAGCTTCAACATCAGTCCTTCCAAAGAACACCCAGGACTGATCTCCTTTAGGATGGACTGGTTGGATCTCTTTGCAGTCCAAGGGACTCTCAAGAGTCTTCTCTAACACCACAGTTCAAAAGCATCAATTCTTCATTGCTCAGCCCTTTTTATAGTCCAACTCTCACATCCATATGTGACTACTGGAAAAACCATAGCCTTGACTAGACGGACCTTTGTTGGCAAAGTAATGTCTCTGCTTTTGAATATGCTGTCTAGGTTGGTCATAACTTTCCTTCCAAGGAGTAAGAGTCTTTTAATTTCATGGCTGCAATTACCATCTGCAGTGATTTTGGAGGCCACCCCCCCCCCCCCGCCAAAATAAAGTCTCTCACTGTTTCCCCATCTATTTCCCAGTTAAACAAAAAACGGTAAATGATAAAAAGATTAGAAAGGTGGAAGGATTGTGGGCCCTATCCTTTTCTTCTTTGTACTTTTCTGTATTTTTAAAAAAAATTAATGGACTTTGCTTTTTAGAGTTTTAACTTCACAGCAACACTGAGCTGGAAGTACATACAGAATTCCCACATATTCTGTACCCTCCACCCCGACACACACACACATATCCTTCCCCACTGTTAGCATCCCATAGCACTGTGGATTATTTGTTATATAAGATGAGCCAACATTGATACATCATTATCAACCAGAGTTCATACTGAAGGAAACCAGAGCATACCACCCCAAATATGTTACTTTGGCATAAGGATTATTTTGAGCAATTGAGAAGCAATTGAGTAGGAGCAGAAGGAAATAAAGCTCGCTGCCCTCCCCCTATTTTTCTAAAAGTAGGACAGAAACTTTCAAAGGTATCCTGCCTCCCCACTCTACCAGGAAGGACAAAAGGTAATCACCCGGGACAACCCGTGTTTAATGTAAGACCCTTAGCAGCCTGGAGAGGGCACTAGAGGAATCTACTTAACAAACTACTCACAGGCTTCTATATACCATTAGTTTCCTACCTTCCCACAGGTTGTCGCCCTTGGAAGAGGAACCACTTTTCCCTCACTTCTCTACAAATTTATTTTTCTTTGGTGAAGATGCTCTATAAGTCTGAATTCTAAGCCATGTCTTTGAGTTACTTCTTCCCTGAATTTCTACCATGAGTGTATGAGACGTGCATGTTAATCAACTGCTGTTCATTTTCCTCTTGTTAATTTGTCTTTTATTACAGAGCCTCAGCTGAGAACTTAAGATGGGTAAAGAAAAGAATTTTCCTCTCCTCGAATAGTTAATGTTAGGGTTCACTCTGCATTGTACCTTCTGTGGGTTTTGACAAATATATAATACATGTATCCATCATTACAATATCATACAGGATAGTTTCCCAGCCCTGAAAATCTCTATACTCTGCCTGTCATTCATTCCTCACTCTACATAAACCTCTGATAATCACTAATATTTTTTTTTTACTGCCATGTGTTTTATCTTTCCCAGAATGTCATATAGTTGAAATCGTACAAAGCAAAATGCACTTAAAATTCTTCCATGTCTTTTCATTAGATGGTTTGATTGCTCATTTCTGTTTATCACTGAATAATATTCCATTTTCTGGACGCATTACAGTGTATTTATCCACTAACCTACTGAAGGATATCTTGATTGCTTCCAAGTTGTGGTGATTATGAATAAAGTTGCTAGAAACATTTGTGTGCAGCTTTTTTGTGGATGTAAATTTTTGACTCATTTGGATAAACACCAAGAATTATGATCACCAGATCATATGGTAAGAGTATGTTTAGTTTTGTTAAAAGAAAAAACAACTGCCAAGCTAGCTTCCATAGTGGCTGTACTATTTTGAATTCCCGGTAATGAATGAGAGTTCCTGTTGCTCCACATCTTCTTTAGCATTTGGCATTGTCCGTGTTTTGGAGGTCAGCCATTCTGATAGGTACGTAGTGATATCACCACTGTTTTAACTTGCAATTCCTTAAATATGTATGATGTTGACCATCTTTTCATATATTATTTGCTATCTGCATATCATATTTGGTGATGTGTCTCAAACTCTTTTGCCCATTTTTAATTGGGTTGCTTACTTGTTTTCATATTTTTAAGAGTTCTTAGCATATTTTGGAAAACAGTCCTTCATCAAATATGACTTTTGCAAATGTTTTCTTCCAGCCTGTGGCTTGTCTTTATTTTTATAAATTCCTAAAATCAACATTTCTCACTGTGAGTCTAAACAAGTTACTAAATACGCCTGTCTTTGTGCACTATGGCAGCACCCTTGAGTGTGCCTGTGCGAGCTGACACGCAGTACACCTGACTGTGCTTCATTGCAGCACTGTAGCCTTAGAGTCTTGGGGGAAGAGAGATTTTTGATAACCACTGTAGTTGTCTGTGACCCAGCTTCACTGATACCCGGACCCAGCTGCTTCAGCTGTAGCTAACATTTCACTTGGCATGTATAGATCCTCAGAATCATGCCTGCCCCCCATCCCACACACACACCTGAAAGCCCTGTATAGGACAAAGTGTGTAGGATAGGATTTGGTGATATGATAATTCTAAATGAGTCACAAAAAGTTCTTGTTCATGCTGGCTCACCATAGACATCCTGGGATATTTTTAATCTTGCAGATCGATCCTGTTACACATAACTCTAAGGGATTGTCCAAATTATGTGGGATTTTTCCATTTAGAATGCAACTTGAAATAAATAAATGTTTGGAATTTGGGGAACTGCACACTGGAAGTGGTTTATTATAATTTTATCTTGCCTGTGCAGTCTCAGGGAATTTTGATTTAGGACTGAGTTGTCTGTCCTCTCCCCAGGTCTCTTAGATGTAGAGATTTCTCTCACGTGTTCTGTTTCTAGTGGCTGAAAGACATCCAGTGAGTTAGGACTGCATCTAGCTGTCCCCCTCCCCCCAGGATCCTGCAGGTTTTCCCAGGGCTGTCCCCTGCTGCCATTGGACACCTCTGTTTACAGACACCAATTACACCTTCCAGTTTTTTCACTGCCTGCCACTTTTCCTGTGTCAGACTCCTTGGGATCTCAGCATCTGCCTGGAATTGCATGAGGTTTGGGCTTGGTTTGTAATCCTTGATCCCTGTCTGATTATTGATTCTGCCCCCTTTTGGAATTCTGCCAGGTATCTTGTATCTCCCACCCCATTTTTGCTCCCTGTGTCCTATATGGGTAGTTCTCTGCTACAGTGAATTCTGCTTGGAAACAATTTAGGTAGCAACTAATTAAGAATTACAAATAAAATAGCCAACCAACCAAATACATAAAATTAAGAGTTGTAAACTAAAATAGGAGTTTTCCATTGTTTGCCAATGTCATTCTCCCTGGCAACTAGGGATGGTGGCAGAGCAGAGATTACAATTATAGGCCATGTCCCTACAGACCACAGGGTGGTGTAATGAAGTGAATACTCTTTGTGCTGCTTTCCTAGCCAGAGCCCTTGCTGCCTGTTCCCCACAGGGAAGCCTCAGTTAGGGAGGGAGCATTATGTTGCATATGGGGGTGGCAGGCTCAGTGGTGGAGGGCTATGGGTTAGACAGAGGGCACGCTCCAGTGTTACCTCGGTCAGGTTTTTCACATTTGGGCTGGTCCCCAGAGTCGTTTAGGAAAAATATTTAGCTTTATTTGAAAGCCTGACTCTTAACTCTTAGAAAACAACTCTTGTTTTCCAAATACCTGATGACACTGAAGTATCTGAATGTGACCTTTGGGTCATAAAATTGCACTCAAACCCTTGCAGATGGAAGGTAATATTAGTTGAGTGCCATGCAACCATGAATATTCATCAGTTCCCTCATCAGGATGATGATTAATACCCTTAAAGCTATAAATGTCTGAACTCCTTTATGGACAATTGAACTTGAGAGTGATTTATTTTTGTTTGTCTACATGAGAAATTAATTTTTGCCATAATAGTTAACAGTAGTGACTTATCTTAGAAGTTTGTTTATTGGAATATAAAGTGTATCTACCAAGTAAGAGTGTATGGTATTTACCTCAGATCACATTCCTGAATTATCTTCCTAACAGCTTTAAGTCAGGGAACACACACACACATGCACACACACGTCCATCCAAATGCTGTCATCTTTTTAATAGACTTCTTGAGTGAGTACTCTGCTTTCTTGTCTACACTCCCTCGACCAATGCACACACATATATGCACACACTATTCACCTTGGTATAGACCCAGCCAAATGAGTATGTGCTTAGGAGCGGGGGATGTATAGGGGGAGGACACATGATTCAGGACTAAACGATATCTAAATGCCCTGGTGCTACTGCCTCCCTTGGGCAAATCACTTTTAACTTCTCAAATAGTATAAAACAGTAATGCTATACTGTCCAGGTGTACCATGATGATTATTAGGAATTGTGGCATAATAAGTTTATAAACTGTCAGAGGCTATAAAAATAACCTATGTGTATTTATATCTTTGTCATAATTATAAATTTATTTCATCTTCGTACAAAATTTTAATTTTGCATTCACCTTTAAGTTCATCCATTGTACATTAAAATGAGTCTCTGATTTAGGAAACAAGCTAAAGCTGAGGTTTAGGACACTAAGATGCTTTTAGAATAAGATGTGTTTTTGATTCCTTTTTCCTTATAGGCCAGCCGAGCAATAAGTACCATTGGGTTTGTGACAGCTGCTGCTGGTGCCTTCTCCTTCCTGGGCTTGTTTCCAAAAAGACTAAGACCAAAATTCTATTAATTTACTGAAGAGATATTGGAGCTGAAGGAATTTGTGAGGAGGAAAAGTAACCTGGGATGAATACTTATTTTCAATGCATCATTATTGTTCCAAATTTCCAGTGATGGATGACAGACTCTTTAATAAATTGCTTACTGGCATTATCTCATCATTGAGCCATGGAAATTTTTCTTCCTTAGTAGTATAGATTCATGTGGTAACTTGAACAAGAAGCAGTGGCCTTTTGAATGAACCAGTGGCAGATCTTAATATCACATCATCATTTATCCTTTTTCTTCTATAAATATTGTTTTTCTTTCCCCTGAGGGTAACTATTTTGCCAGAGGGATGAAGAACCTTTTATATGTGACCGGAAAAAATGTTAAAAACCCTTAATTATTTAGATTGGTATCAAAATTCATATGCCTTTTCTGGTGAGAGAAGAAATTTGAAATAAAGCATTTGGTCAGGTAGCTTAAGAATCTTTTATTAATAAACTATCTGAGAGTGGATACTTATCTCCTTGACCCTGTGTAGGTGTGAGCAGGAGGTGAATGGGAGAAGGAGCTCTTGGCTCCAGTGTCTCGGATCCAGTGATTTCCCTGGCAGCAACTCCTTTGTTAGGAGTATGTGACAAGTAGAAATGGGCTGTTGCTTCTACCAAGTTCCATTGTTCCCTTTGGATTTTGAAGTATTTGAAGAGTTTCGCCCTTTAAACCTAAGTTCAGTTCAGTTCAGTTCAGTCGCTCAGTCGTGTCCGACTCTTTGCGACCCCATGAATCCCAGCACGCCAGGCCTCCCTGTCCATCACCAACTCCCGGGGTTCACTCAAACTCACGTCCATCGAGTTGGTGATGCCATCCAGCTATCTCATCCACTGTCGTCCCCTTCTCCTCCTGCCCCCATCCCTCCCAGCATCAGAGTCTTTTCCAATGAATCAACTCTTTGTATGAGGTGGCCAAAGTACTGGAGTTTCAGCTTTAGCATCATTCCTTCCAAAGAACACCCAGGGCTGATCTCCTTTAGAATGGACTGGTTGGATCTCCTTGCAGTCCAAGGGACTCTCAAGAGTCTTTTGAACACCACACTTCAAAAGCATCAATTCTTCGGCGCTCAGCTTTCTTCACAGTCCAACTTTCACATCCATACATGATCACTGGAAAAACCATAGCCTTGACTAGATGGACCTTTGTTGGCAAAGTAATGTCTCTGCTTTTGAATATGCTATCTAGGTTGGTCATAACTTTCCTTCCAAGGAGTAAGTGTCTTTTAATTTCATGGCTGCAATTACCATCTGCAGTGATTTTGGAGCCCCCCAAAATAAAGTCTGACACTGTTTCCACTGTTTACCCATCTATTTCCCATGAAGTGATGGGTAAAGACATCATTAAACATAAGTTTAAGGTGCCATATTTAGAAAACAATATCCTATATTACTTTTTATGGCTTTTACTAGAGGTTCATGGAGTGTGGCTCAGACTGTAAAGCAGCTTCCTGCAATACAGGAAAGTTGGGTTCGATCCCTGGGTTGGGAAGATCCCCTGGAGAACGGAATGGCTACCTACTTCAGTATTTTTGCCTGGAGAATTCCATGGATGGAGGAACCTGGTGGGCTATACAGTCCATGGGGTCCCAAAGAGTTGGACATGACTGACTAACACTTTTACTTTTTCAATCAGGGAGAGACTCATGATTTTATTCTTGCATTTTATTGATTATGTGTTGGATGAAGCAAACAACTTTTTAATACCTTTCCAATGGAATTCTTGTTTGGTAGCAGATGGGGAAAAATGGATGACAGTCTCTCTATCCTGGGATTATATCAGATATTATAACATTACCCTCCAAACCACATTGCTAGTCAGTGACATCTTTATTGTATCATGGCCAAAAGCATGACATTAAATAAAGGAAATGTTTAAGTAAATATGGGGTGTTGTGGTGCAGGGAGGGAAACAAAACTTTGGTAGATAAAGGTAACAAAACAGCTGCCTCAAAGTCTTTGACATAGTAAACTGATTTGATTTTACTCCTGGGCCAGAAAATCTGTACAATCTAATTGTAGGATTAAGAACAATGATAACAAGAAACGGCCATGTGCTTCCATCAGGGCCCGTAGAGACCCTACCTGTCTTCCTGTTCCCTGACTAATCCCTTCCCTTTCTTATGGCACCAATTCTGTTTCCAGATAAACCCCAAAACTCTGTCTTCCTCCCCTGTTCCTCTGGGAATAGTGTCTTCTATCTGATAGCATGATCCAAAATTACCCTTTCATTTTTATTCTAAATTCAATTTCTTATTCCTATTATGTCCTACTCTTAAGTAACAGTAACATTAAAAAAGAAAAAAAAAAAAAAAACAGTCTGTTTCCTAGTATTGTCAAGTCTGAGCAGAACTGGCAGCAGCTTTATGTGTTACATCCCGCAGGATATAACATCTTTTTAGTAAAGATGACTGCAGAGGACAAATCTTAGCCTTGAACAGGAGACCTGGGTGTGGTGGAATTACCACACTGCCTGTGACAGAGGGAATGGAATTGGCAACTCAGAGGATATTTTGAGGATCCTTAAATCAAACTTCTTCTGGATAGCTGGACATGCCCACTGCAGAAGACAATCTTAGCAATACTGAATAATTGTTACAAATGCACTTTTAAATTAAATTCATAGATTCATTTTTTCACAAATAGTGTTCAGGACTCTAGTAATGTTCAGCCTTAAGGGTAAGCACACAAAGTTAGTTGTCAGTTTCCCCCTAAAACGGCCACTCTTGGTGATGGGCAGCTTCAGCCTGTCCATTTATATGTGGCCATGTTCACTGTGCTTTTATCGAACATCTTTTTCCAAGACTAGTAAACATTTCTCTGAGTGTATTTTTAGTGAATTAGACTAGATTAAATCAAAGTCTAGTGTAGAGACCAAATTTATCCTGTCCCATCCCCACCTTCAAAGAGATGTGTGAAATAAAGGTATCACCTATCAGACACCTAATAGATTGTAGAAGAAACTGAGAGAAGCTAAACACTTATTGAAAAAAGATGAAAAAATATTTTTATGCTATCTAGATATACTAGAGTATCAACTGAATCCTCTCATTCTAAAAGTCAAATTACTAAATAGAGCTATATCAGCTCAAGGAACCTGAGCTGCTGTATGTTTTAGGTTGACATATTTCTTAATCTTTAGCTAAAAATATTTTTGATGTTTTGTTCTTTTATTGGTATCCACTAAATTAGACATATTTAAAAAAGTATCACTCTCCAAGAGCTGTGTATCCAAGAAAAGGTTAAAACGCAAATAAAATATAAATATAAAATGCTTGTTTGCATAGGAATTTGCATTTATGCTGCTGGCCTGTGTAACAAAGTGTATGGTGCTATTTACAGCAATGAATTGCTAAAATGTTGAGACATTTTTCCAATCCTAAAGATCTCATAATTGTAAAGACATGATTGAATCCATATATCACAGTATTAGGCATGTAATTGACACTCATGGAATGGGACTGGTTAGCTAATTGCCTATGACCCATTAAAGATCCATTTAATTAGCAAAATTAGATTTATGGTTACAAGGAAAATGTAGTAGGTAGTTTAAAATGTTCACTAGGAATAAATATCCTCTCAAGGTCACAGTGAGGTTGATATATGTTAAAGGTAATAATGTGCAGAACGTATTTGTAAAGGATGTACCCTTTCTTGTGATCCTTAATGTACATCTAATAATTGATTTAGATTATGAAAAGATGAAATGGAACTTAAGGTTGTTTAATATTCTGAGAATTGTCATGCTGTAGATAAAAACATTATGGGTTCCTTCCCTGGGATTGATTTTTTTTCAGATGAGCAATGATGAGTCTGGGCCAACTTTTAGAGTTAGAACTTGAGATTTTTCTTTGTCAGTAATAAAAAGCAAATAAAGGTACCATAATTCTTAAGAGTGAAAACTACATTTTAATAGTTTTATTATTTTTGTGATCTAATTTGGAACCTCTAGCTCACTAGCCCCAAAGCAATATACTTGGGAGATGCCAATTTGAGTAGAGTTTGCTTAGCTGTGCCCAGGCCAAGGTTATAAACAATTATCAGACACCTCCATCTTTCTCCACTTCCACATTTAACAACAGGGGTGAAGTTTCTGAGGTAAATTTCAATTCTTGTTTCTCTATTAAAACCATATAAAGAACCAAAAAGAAGAATTCTGTGACCTGGAGAAAAGATATATGCATAGATGTTCTTTGCAGGCGAATATAAGATTAAGTAAATGTGTGACAAGTTATTGAGAGAAGCTTTTTTAAATATATAGATTCTTTTATTTCAGTAGATAAAGATACAAATACATTGGTGAAACTTTCAAAATTAAACTCTTTTTTCTTTCTTCTATTGATGTTCATACTATTAATTTTACTACCATAAAGAGCTGTGCATTTGAAGCAAGTCATGCTATGCATTGTGAATAAAATTTGTTAGAAAAAAAATGATACTTTCGAAAATGCATTATTTTTCTTAATGATAGAGGATGAGGTCAAAATAAACATATGTAAAGTCCTTTGTTGCAAGGTTCAATGCACTGAGAAATGCACTTTGAATCTTCAGATGGAGGAAGAAAATAAAAGGGTAGACTATTATCACCTCTCTACAATGTTTTAGATTCTGGTAAAAGGAGTATGCTATTTAACAATTCTGATTACAATCTGGTCCAGAAATGTTGTTCTGTGGTTTGGCCTCCCAAATTAAGTTTTTCTTTTGGAATCTGTTCAGAGCTTTCAAAGCCTTGGTTGATGTAGAATCCATTTCTGCCATCGCCTGAATAATCTGTCCTGTTTGTAGGAGGCCAGGTTGGATCTTTTGCCAGTTTTCTTTGCCAGATCCTATACTGACTTTTAGAATAGATTCCAAATTCTTTCTTGATCCATAGCCAGAGCGCTCGATTTTGAAGGATGGCATCCTGGAAAATCAGGTGGAAAAGACAATCAAACCATCACCTATTTTCCCTGGCAACCAGATTGCTCATTGCTACCCTGTTCCCCCAGACCTTCTCTAAATGTGCTAATTATTTATGCTCATTGGCCACTTCTTGCAGCCCCATGAAGCCTAGCAGCTTCCTGGGTTCATTTCCTTGAGAACTGAGTGAGCTTGTGTTCATAGAAATCTGCCAAAAGCTTACAGTCTTTCATTTCCACAGATTTCCTAGTTCAATTCTGGCAGGAGAGTCACTTAGAATTATTTTACTGCTAGAATGAAATAGCAAAATAATGTACTCAAAATCAAGAAAAGAAAAAAAAAAATCACTGTTACTCGCTCCCTGATACAAAGAAGGCATCAAGTAATGGTTTGTTGAATGAATGAATGAACTCTAAAAATCAAATGGGTTTTGCTTTCCATTTGTTGTTGTTGTTTAGTCACTAAGTTCTGTCTGACTGTTCTGCAACCCCATGGACTGTAGGCTCTGCCAGTCTCCTCTGTCCATGGAATTTCCCAGGCAAGAATACTAGAGTGGGTTGTTATTTCCTACTCCAGGGGATCTTCCCAACCTAGGGGTCAAACCCATGCCTCCTACATTGGCAGGCAGATTCTTTACCACTGAGTCACCAGGGAGGCCCTTTGCTTTCCATTTTGGGGGTTCTCTTTTTTGTACGATTACAAGCACACACAATTTTATGCATTTATAGTAATAGAAGTGCTCAAATATTGCATTCCACTTCCTCTGTCATATACAGTTTGTAGCTACCATCTTCTCAATAATCATTTTTAATGATTGTATAACATTTACTCAAATTTCTATATTACTATTTAATAGCACCTCTACTTTTGAAACACTTGATTCTAATATTTTATCACTAGATAATACTGTGATGAAAATCTTCATACATGTAAAATTTTCTGTCTTTTTAAGTTATTTTTTAAGTGAAATCTCAGAAATGGAATTCCTTAAGAGTATGAGAAATTTTACATGCATTGTATACCATGGAATATTTGTATATACACATATTTTTTCTTAATTTGGCTGATACCTTTTCTCAAGGAACTTCATGAATCTTTTCTTTTAAACTGTCCCTTAAAAAAATAGTACCTGAGTTTTTCACTGAGAAGGTAAATTCATTTAGTGACACTGAGTAGAAGAGAAATGCTATAGAAGACCTTCAAGGTTAAGAATTGACTAGAATGAGCAATGGCTTCCCTTCTCTCTTAATTAAGGAAGCCCACCTAGACAGTTCTTCACACTAAAAGGTCTCACTGAATTTTAGAGCTGGAAGGTCATTTGATCTAGTCTACCAGATTATTAAGACTTCTGGGAAAGTACAATATAAGGCCTTCATGTGAGACAAAATTAGCTAATTTGATGTTTTGCTTCCTACACTGCAGATACCGAGAGCATTTCTATGCAGCCTTCAAAGAATTTTAAATCATTCTCATTTCCCCCAAAGAGAACACTTAACAAACACTTAATAATTATTACTTTTGGGGGATAAAAGTGGTTGCTCTAAACAATGAGCATCTGTTGAGAGTCAGCCCTTTATTTATCCTTCCCCCCAGATAGTGAGCCATACAGAAACTTCTTTACCTCTACAAAGAAGGCCACACAGAACTGGGTGAGAGCTGCCACCAAAACTGAAACCCTCCATGATGTTACAATCGGGACAAACTGTTGAAAAAGAAATACTACCTTTATACTTTGCATACTTTATACTTGACACACATTCTCTTATTTAATTTATATATATTTGTAACAACTCTCTGGGCTTAGAGGGTAGACGTTCCTCTCTCAGCTTTACAGACGAGAAGGTCAATACCTTGCCCTAGGATTCAATACCAAGAAATAAATGGCAGAGTCAGAATTCAAATAAAGTCTGACTGCCTCTCGCCCAGTGCTCCCTCCACTGCCTGATGATAAACATGGAGTCAACGTGCCCTGGATCAAAGACATGAGACAGGACGCTTTGGAGCCTGTGTTCTCTCCCTTTATTTTTATCTTCTCAAATACAAGAAAGATTAAATCATGCATCTAATGATGTTATTACTTCTAATGCTCCCAAAGCAAAATCTACTTGGAGCTCATTCGTTCAGTAACATTGACATATGAGTAAAAGAAATAAAAGGTAGACAGAGGTTCAAGTTTATTTTGATAGATACTTGGTGAATAATTTTTGAATAAATACTCTCATCCCTAAATCTAATGCCTTGAAAGCTGAACTGGCTCAGTCTCTCTCCTTTTAAGGATTAAAGAGTACCCTTGACCACCAAATACACTTATTGAATAGGTGTGAGATCTACAACTTCCTATAGACACATCCATAGCAAAAGATGAATTATGAAATTCCTTTTTTGACCCTAAAATGTAGGATGACTATGTAGAGGCTGAGCTCCGTTTAGGACTAAAACCACAGACCCTCCATAATGTTTAAATGCTCACCTTTGATTCTTATTCCTGTTCTCATAGGTTATTTAAAGTAACAACATGTTATTTTTCCTCTAAGTGGAAACAGCCTTTCTCCAGGATGTGAAATAGGCTTGCTGGGTGGCAGGTGGCCTGGAGAGGGCTGTGAGATCCGGCAGTGGGTCAGATGGTAGTGGAGCCCTTGGCCCTTTCCCGCATCCTGCTACCGCCCTGATCTGGGACGTCACTTCTCCATGCCTTGGCCTGGAAGGCACCTGTCACATCACTTTGGAGTTATCTTCTGTGATGCTCTCCCCTCCTAGCTTCTGAGCTATTTGAGAGCAGTGACCACATCTTACTCGTTTTTGTAACCCCAGTGCCAAGCCCACTCTGAAGCTTCACAATGCTTTGTAAGTGACTGAATGGTCTGGGTTTTCATATCCTAACTGCCTCTCTCTCCACAGCCTGTCTTCTCTCACACACAGCATTCCTGCTGTCATCTAACGAATCTGTCTTAAGTGCTCCACTGAAAAACCTGCTCTGATGTCTTCAATGACTCCCATTGCTCTTGGCATAGTGTTGAACCAGCATTGTCTGCCTTCCTACATCCACGTCTACTCCACAACTTACTGGCTCAATCTTAGCTAACCTTCTAGGTGGTCTGTGAAACAAATCTTGCTTTGGATTTTCCTCTCGGCCATTCCACATTCTCTTGCATTTCTAAAACCAAAGAGATTGGGCCAGCCCTCTCTGCTTGTGCTTAGGCTGTTCTCCTAGTTGGGAATATCCCTACCTCCTACTTAGCAAAGTCAAACCTATCCTTCCAGACCAGATCAAGTTGCATCTCCTGTATGACGCCTCCTGTGGAAGCCACAGGCCCCAGGGAGAGCTCCTCCTCCCTATGTCCTTCCCACTTCTCTCTGTTTTACACTCTCTTTAAGCATGGACGGCCTCAGGTGGCCATTCCATCACTTCACTGGGTATGGCTCATCTTTGGAACTAAACTGTAGGTAGAGGGCCAGAGCCAATCTTTGTCTTTCTATTTTTCCTACAATGCTAGGTCCAAAAATAGGCTCAATAACTTATTAATAAATTTAATTTTAACCCTTGAAATAAGCCCCCCCGCCCATTGTCAGTGTTTTACAGACAGAATATGACTGGCTTACAGTCAACATTTTCTTGCTTTTCACAACTACATTATAAAGGACTTATACTATATGATTAAAAAATTAAAGTTGGAGGATTAATTATTGTATTAATGCATTAATTTCATCGTATTAGTATAACATAGAAGAATAAAACATCCAAACACAGTGTTCCAGGTATAAACAGAATAAATGACCCAACTGATGATACTAATAATATGAAAACACTCAGGCCAGCGTGTGTGAGATAGAAGTATGTTATTTGCTCTTCTGGTAAATGAAAATAGCCTCACAATTCTCAGTGACCAGAGAGAATATGGGTGTAACTGACTTGTAAATTATCAATACAATGCAAATACAGCCCCACTGCACATAGGAGTCACAGATTCCACATACCTCCATTCCGCGGTATATATCTTGAAAATCAGAAAACTGAAGGAAAATTGTGAGGCCCAAGGCAGACGCTAGCAAAAATGAGAATATATCTGAAGAAACAGCAAACATTATTTTTAGATGCTGAGGGAATGTTTCCTGTAATTTGGCACATGTTTCAATATCAATTATCTTTGTTGGGCAAATACTGGATACATCTTTAGATGTTTTGATATATCCTCATATGTTTTAAAATGTGTTCTAATGCTTACAAGACAAAGGTGATATCTTGAAAATCTTTCCTTGAAAGGCTGAGTGTAGAGAGTTGGTAATTAAATATATTCCAGTAAACTCCATGAGGAAGTTACCTCAACTGAGGAGTCCTTGGGGCTGGGAAACCCTGCAGTGACCAGCTTATGTAAATGGTCACCAGAGAGTTCCTGATGCTTTATCACCTCGGGTCTAGTGAGTCGTTCATGAATAAATTATTTACACAGTCCGTCTTCTTAGTGGCTCCTCACTCTTCATTGCTTAGAGAAGAGAGTACAAGGGTCTTGAATGATTGATGTTCAAGGCCTTCCGCGTCTGGTTCCAATCAGCCTTTCTAAACTGATCTCTGGTTGCTCTTCCTTAAGTTCTTGGAAAGCTAAACCATAAACCTGCTACTCACAGAGACCCAGTGCCTTCTAGCTTTCGTGCCTTGGTTCACAAAACACCCTGTGTAGATGGTAGTCTTCCAGTCTTGGCAAGTTCCCAGTGTTTCTTAAAAAGCCCAGTTCCAATACCACTTTCTTTTAAAGACTCTCCAATTCTCCCTTACCAAGTTTTATTTCATATGGTGTTTATCACTGTGCTTTGCATGGTCTTCATATATATATATCCAGTATGTTATAACCACCTGAAAGGGATTTTGATCTGCTTCTCTGGGACTCCAATTGGAAGTGGAAGTGAGAAACTAGCATGCATATCTGCTGGCTTCTTCTATAAAGCCTGCCCAGATGGCTTTACTTTGGGATGCTCAATTTCTCAGGATGCACAGTGCCAACATCCCTGTCCTTATTTCCCCACCCCCATCCCCTCTTGTGGCCATCAGCTTTTAGGCACTTTGTAGACAGTGCTTTATATATGCTTTTCAATGGGATTAGCACCTTCAGGCCTAAACAGCAGCATTTAATCAGTGTTGCTGTGATATGATACTTACGGTCTTCAACATTTAAAAACAAGCTAGATTTTCTCTTGTATTCTCTCTACCTCATTTCTTCCAGTGTTGATGGTTTATGGGCTCCCAACTCTGCATAGATCTATATTAAACAGAAATCAGAGGAACTGTCCCGCTACAGCAGGCCCTATATTTTGAAGCCACAAGAGCTCTGTTTAATCCTCACCACCTACACTCACCTTCATATTCATCCATGCCTCACTCTACATATATAACTAGATGTAACACCTCTTAGAAGAATACCCATGCTTGCTTGAGAGGCGTGTGAGGCAGAGAGAAGAAAGGAGGGAGCTGCATCTCCTAAAGTAAAGCAATCTGAGCAGATTGGTGATGAGAAGGCCCTAGGAAGTGGCTGTGTGGATTTTTAATTTCCTTCAGTGTTTCCAAGTCCCAAGGACCCAGATGTTGCGAAGAAGATGATGCCCCAAATGTCCATCCTGATGAAGTACTCACTGAAACTGGGCTGAGCACTGTGCACGTCACACTGCTCTCAGACTAGGGGTCCAAAAGCAGACCAGGCTAGGGCACAAATGAGCAGAGGGGAAACAAAATGGTGAGGCTCTCTTCTTTAATTCAGCTTTGATTGGACAACTTCATAAAGAACTGAAGTGAATGTTGCCCTCCTGTAATTAATTATTAATGATGAGGAAACTGGAATGAATGGGGTTCTGTTTGCACAGATGATTTGGGAAGACAAGCCCTGGGCAAGCCATTATAGACTATTCTCAGGCAAGAAGAGGCTTAAGAAATATTCACACCTGTTCCATAAAAACTAAATCTGTACTTATTCTATAGCTCATCATTACAAAGTTGATCTGTCAAAGACTGTTAAAAAAGGTAAAGACTTTTCTGTTACATTAAAATAGAATTGTGTATTTCAACAGCCATTCTGAGAACTTTTGACTTGTAACCTTGAGAGTGTATGATTTACTATAAGATTATGTTTGTTAGAATATGTTTATAAAAAACTTTTTTCATTTAAAATTACCAGTTATGTTTGACATAGGGATTTGAATTTACCCACAAAATTTAAGTCCCTATGATGTAACTAGTTCAGCTCTAATTAACTCATATTTAGAATGACTTCGCAGCTATTATTCAAATTAAAGTACTAGCCAATGTAATATATTCTCCTTGTAAAATATACTTACAATAAAAAAAATAGTAACCTGCAAAAATAGAATCTAGATTTGTTTTGACAGGAGCCAGGGACATTATCAGATACTATATCAAAATTAAGAAAAATTTGAACAAAAATAAGAAATTCAGGAAAAAATTTGTAAAAACTGTAATTAAAACAAGATTTTAGCATGCTCTCAAAACCTCTGAAAAAACAGCTATACAAAAGAAGATGGTGGGGGAGGGGATGAAAACAGAAAGCATGTAAATAATATAATTGCTAAAACTGGTTTTATATGATAAATTAATTTTTAATTTAGGAATAAGAATGAGACTTACTTCTCTAATATCTATGACTCTTTTTGAAAATTAGAAATTAGAGTTTATGACATGTGATATACAAAACTGTAGTAAAATTTCCAGATCAGAAATATTACAGGTTAGATGTTCTTTGATCATGACAAAAAAACTAGAAATTAGTAACTAAATTTAAAGGAAAAATCTCCCCGCATACAAATCAAAATTCTAAAGATCTGTTGAGTCAAAAAGGAAACTAAGTCCATTTGGAAGCTATTAAGAAAAAGAGTAGTAAGAGAATGAAAACAAAATCCTTTCCCACTTGAAAACTGAAAACCACTATTCTTGTAACTAGTGGGTCAAAGAGGAAATTAAGTCATAATAAGAGACATATGAAAATGTAAATAATGTAACCCAAACTATAATTATTGGTCTTGATGTTTTTGCTAATTTTATAAGAATAAAAGAAAATATATGGATTATAAAATCAATTCAAACATTAAAGAATTTTCCAAGGAAAGTAAGAAGAGGGGGAAAATGGGAAAAGCAAAAATGAATAAATTAGAAAATAGAAAACATACAGAAGTATTAAATCTGAGAGCTGCTTATTTAAAGAAAACCAGTAAAAGTACATTTCTGGTAAGAATAAATGAACACAGTGCACAAAACATAATTAATATGAGAAGATATGAAAAGTTGTAGATGGCATTAAAATTATCAAAACCCTGTCCTAAAACAAAATAATCTCAATGAAATGGAATTATGGGTAAATTTTTTTTTAATTTTAAAAAACAGTTTAAAAAGAGGATACCTAAATAAATTTTCAAAAAATTAATTCTTTTAATGAAAATATTTGGAACCAGATGATTTTACTGGGCTCTCATAAACAGTGAAGGAATAGACTATTTCTAACCATAAAATATTTTTCAAAGGAAAGGAAAAGTCCAAGAATTTTGAAGTCTTAATATCAACACCTAAAAAAATCTCTTAACACAAAATACTTCAGACCAATCCCAGAAAAAATATAGATATTAAAAGCAATATTAAAAAACAGTAGGATTCCTTTTACTAAAAGTGAAATCCACCACAAATAAGTAGAATTTGTTCAAGAATATGGAAATATTTAATAAGTTTATTAATGTAACGTGTTCTAGCAATAGGTCAAAATAGAAAACAAGTATAATCATCCTAGTAGGAAGGATGAAGGGCAGGATGTAAGGAAGACAGTTGACGAAATACATCTTCCATTTTATAATTTTAAAACATACTCTTGATTAACTGGAAATAGAAAGGTATTTTTCTTCACATGAGGTGGCCCACCTTGAACCAATATTCAAAACCGTATTTACAAGTGAAAAATTACTAGATGTATTTTTATGAAGGAGTAGAACTATTTGCTGCTTCCACTAGTACTTAACATTGTCCTGGAAATTCTGGATTGTACACTAAAACTGAAAATATAAATAAGCATTATAGCTATTGGAAAGGAAGAAAGAACATTGTTTTCTTTATTGGTAATGCCGTGCGGCTGGTGGGATCCTAGTTCCCCAACCAGGGATCGAGCCCGTGGCTCCTGTAATGGGAGAGCAGAGTCCTAACCACTGGACTATCAAGAAATTCCCTGTGGAACATTAGTAATTGCAGATGATAGTAATTCCCTTTCTAGAACAGTCAAAGAGCAAAGACCAATAGCAAAATTCAGAAAGGATTCTGAGTAGAAAATAAACATTATAAACAGCACTATATCATTCACATATATTTGTGATCACTGATTAGAAAATGTAATGGGAAAAAGTCAATCACTATATAAAAAAATACAAAAAGCAGAAGATTTGTTTGTAAAATTAATGCATAGGATCTATAATGGAGAAAGCCACAAATATTTACTAAGAGACATAAAAGAAAGTATGAATAAATTAATAATACTCAAATTAGGACATGAGTCATGACTAATCAATACAGCACATGCTTATCTGCACATAAACGTGTTTCCGCCCTTGGGCTTTTTACCACCTGTGATAATTATGGTTCAGTACTCAATTTTAGAGTATTGCAATTGTTTCCTTCTCAGCCAATCACTTCACCAGTAAGTTGCAATTCTGGGGATAGTGGGAGAGTAGAAAAAACATATTTGAAAAGAAAAACTTCGCACTTACAGTTTGTGTAGATAGGTTTTCGAAATGGCTTGCCCTTAGAAAAGATAAATGCTGTTGTGATACAGTTGATGGTGGTGATGGGCCACAGTGTGGTACTTTCAAAGCTTAAAACTGAACCAGGAACCAATGCTCCATTTCCCGTCCTGTTTCTTGACAAACTCACATTTGTTGAGAAATTACTCTGGCTGTCCAGAAAGCACTTACTGGAAAAGAATAACCAGCATTTATGGAACTTTCATTGTATCTTTATCCCGCCAGTAGGAAAAAATTAACTAATCATGACCCAGGGACCTCACCTTGCAAGCTGTTCCAGCAAATAACTACCAGGATATATTTTGTTCACCTCTTGCAGTGGCAAGGCAGAAATAAACTACAGAGGAAGTCAAGATTGTTCTTTGTCCAGAAGCCTATCTAGAACAAATGATCTGTCTTGAAAGGGCTTGGATGACAATTTCCTATGAAATTCCTTTCAATTCACAGCATATGAACTCTATGTGTATGTATGCGTGCGTGGTGTGTTTCCTTTTGTGGGCTGATATAAATCTCTTAACATGGGTCCTGAGTTGGAATCTGCCTATTCTGACCCACTGTCCTTACATAACCAAAACCTGTCCATGAGGATTTGAACAATCTCCTGCTTATGAGTGTCTGTGTTTCTGTTTTGCTAACAAATTAAACTCAAACTTCTCAGGCAGGCCCAGAAGACTTTCAAACTCTGGTCTCAGTCAACCTTTCCAGCCTTATCTTTTGCCAGACTTCCCATGCTCCTTATACTCCAATCATAGGGGAATATTCCTTTTCCCCTTTTGCACACCTCTGAGTCCAGACATCCTATTTCTCTCTGAAACTCTTTACATTCAGTGGTGAGCATAACTAGTGCCCTTCAGTCTTCTCTCTAGTGATGCATTTAGCTCATTGTTTTGCAATTATTCCTTCACATATTTTTATTTTCCATTCTTGGGATGAGAGTTCTTTGAATGTGAAATTTTACTTCTGGTTTTATTTCCCTTTGCTTGTTTGTTTTACTCAAATATGTAGCAAATTCTTAGCACCTAGCACAGTGATGCCACATATTTTCTCAGAAAAATATTTAAGATATGGACTTGCCCAGTGTTGACTGATCCATTTGCAATCTTCATTTTTTCAGTAATCAAACCCACAAAGAAATTTGTTTTCATTGGCTTTCTTGTTTAGTTTCAAACTTTTTGCTACTATTACAACTGTTTATAGATAAAATTCATTTTTCAATTGTGAATTCAAATGCAAGGCATAAGTCTTATCCTAGACTTCCTAGGCTCCCAGATGTGCTTTGCATATAGTAGATATTCAGTTGGTGCCTGCAGAATAAATACATTAATGAAGCAAGCGATCAACAGTCACAGAGCTTTCTAGCCCAAAGGGAATAGGTAGACTAGAGGGCCTGAATTACAGAGTTTAACACCAAAATATTTCTAATCTAATCAACTTGCATTGTAGATAAGACAGTTGAGTAGTTAATGACAAAGGCAGGACAACCCATCCATCACCATTTTGGTTACCCCAGGTTGCCTCCTAGATTCATTCAGAAGGCTACTTCTCTGAGTACATGTGCTCCAATTTGTGGAAAAATCTGGTTTTGAAAGAAAAATGAACTCTATACTCTAAGTAATACTTGAATTGCTGAATTTGGGTTCTAAATGACAATCTTAGACATCATTCTGTAGTTTCCCATCTCTCCGCTGATTCCTGGGGCTCTATTGCCTTCAGGATGACAGAAGAGTGAAGGGGAATTTGTACAAGCCCTACTCCAAAAAGATCAGCTCTTTCTGCCCTTCTCTTTTGGAGATCGGGCAGGCTTTGTCAGAAAAAAACAGTTTGAGCATCTAAGTTCACCTCATCTTACGCTTTATTTATAGTTAAGGAAATTAAAGCCCTCGGAGGTGAAGAGACTTGCCCTGAGCCTACAGTAAAATCAAAACACTGATACCATCAACAAATATTTTAATTTTAACATTCATTTGAAAAACTGAAACTAATATAAACAAATTTGTTTTGTATAGCAGGGGCCTGTTGACTTAAGCCCATCAGCCAAATCTGACTCGACGCCTGGTTTTGTCAATAAAGTTTTATTGGAACACTGTCACACTGACTTGTTTATGTGTTATCTCTGGCTGCTTTTTCACTGCAACTTAAGAGTTGAGTAGTTGCAGCAGGGACCACAGAGCCCACGAGGCCCAAAATTTTTACTACCTGGCCCTCTACTAGAGATGTTTGCCAACTTTTGGTTTATATGACATCCAAACCACCGGGGAGTGAATATATTCATCCAGTCAAGTAACTATTACATCTATATATCAAGAGCCAATGTGGAGATCTTTTCCCACCCACTCCACATAGCTCACCCCAGGACTCTAGCCATTGACTCTGTCCTGTATTCTATCCCATCACTGAGGTTTTGTAGTACAGAAACAATTTTGGTTAATTAAAAATTTTGAATATATTTCAAACTAATTTGAACAGAGTCATTAGATATTCATTGTACCACCTTCAGAAAGGAAAATTAAGGAACCAAACTTTACCTGTATCTGTAGACCTCACAATACCAGGGCTGCTGCTTCAACAAAAGAAATGCACAGACCAGCACAATGCAGTTGAAGCAGGTGTTCAAAACCACTGACAGCAGCAAAGGAGGGGAGAGAAGCTGTCCTGATGGTCTGTATGGAGCCAATTTTGGGTATGCATGTGTTGCACTCACTGAAAGACAAATGTATTTTTCCTAGGTCCAATTTCATTAGTGAGAATAAAAGATTGAGATGCATGTTATTCTGAGTCTCGCATCAGGGTTCAGATACAGTAAACATGCACTGAGGGTTTACATCTCGGTAAGTTCATTGCCCAGCTGCACACCAGTGCTACCCACCTTGGCCTCTTCCATGCTTTGGTTTCATCTTCAGAAAGGAAAAGTGATGGATTCAAAAGTTCTATAATTAATACATGTACCATATTGCATGGTGCAGATATTTTATACACCATTTCCTGACCAGATTGGTCAGGAATGGTGTATAAAAGATGGCCTCCCACCGGAATAAGAGTACTGTTATCTCTCAAGGATGATGGGGAAGTGGAAAATTAAGCTGGAGAGGCAAGGAAGCATTCAGTTGGACTAATGTTCATATGCTGGGAGATTTTTTAAAAAGCAAAAAATGTTCACTCTATTATTCATTCAGCCAACATTCTTTGAGCACTTCAGTGTACCAGGATAGATGCTACAGGTGTGTTCTGCTATCTCCTGAAGAAGTGTGCAAATGAAGGACTGCTAGAGTGCATTAGACTTAGGAAAAGGAACTTAAAATATTGCCTTTAGATGGGAGTGTTAAAATATATTTTGGTCTTAGTCTTTGTTTTTTAACATTTGAGGTTGGCAATGGGCAGTCACCCGTGGCTCAGCAAGAAAGCATCCACCTGCAATGGGTCAGGAAGATCCCCTGGAGGAGGAAATGGCAACCCACTTCAGTATCATTGCCAGGAAAATTGCATGGACAGAGGAGCATGGCGAGCTATAACCCATAGGGTCACAAACAGTTGGATAGAACTGAGTGACTATGCACACACTGCACACCAAAAAAAACCACAAAAAAGACAATTACATCTGTCTTTGAAGTCTCATATTCTAGCAAACTGATGAAAATGGAATGTACTTTGCTTCTCAGGGCAGAGCAGGAAAGAAGCTTGGAGAGGTCAGGATGTTTCAGTTCTTTACATCTGTCACTTCTCTCATTTTCATAGCTTATGACTGCTTTCTTTGATGTAAGAAAGAGGGGTATATATCCCTAGGGCTATGTTCATTCCTGTGGGGACAGGGCACTGGGGAATGAGGGTCCAGTATTGGATAATAAAAGTTTACAGTGGGTCTTTAGTTTGCTCAGTGCATGTTCTGGGGTAATCACAGACAGTCTTTGGTCTTTCATTTTCTCATGCATGCATACTAAGTCGCGTTGCTGCTGCTGTTGCTGCTAAGTCGCTTCAGTCATGTCCGACTCTTAGCGACCCCATGGACTGCAGCCCACCAGGCTCCTCCATCCATGGGATTTTCCAGGCAAGAGTACTGGAGTGGGGTGCCGCGTTAGTCATGTCCAACTCTTTACAACCCTATATAGATTGTAGTCCACCAGGCTCCTCTGTCCATGGGATTCTCCAGGCAAGAATACTGGAGTGGGTTGCCATGGCCTCCTCCAGGGGATCTTCCCAACCCAGGGACTGAACCCATGTCTCTTATGTCTCTTGCCCTGATAGGCGGATTCTTTACCACTGGTGCCACCTAGGAAGCCCCTTTGGAGCTTCCAGATGTGTGGGAATGTCTAAATGGTCTCCAAAGGCTCTTGCAGCTCATTTAGCTAAAGCTCTATGGCTGTCTAAAGCTTTAACTTTACTAATTTAATCAATTTTTCCAGAAGGATGTAGAGCTAGAGGCTATGAGGTATGCAAAGGTAAGAAGGACATCTCATCTGCTTCCAAAGAGCTTGAGTCCCATTGGGAAACACATGGGATGTGTAATAAAGAAAGTGACTAGTCTTCATCTCAGATTCCTGGGAGGTCACTTCTGGACTCCTGGAGTGAGGAGTTTGACTGGCCTTTGTCTTCACTTCCTGGAATATATCCTCTAAATTCTTGGAATTTCCTAATTGATAGGAATATCTTTTCTGTTCACAGTAGGCCTGAAGAGAGTTTGTGCTAATGAGATGAATCAGAATTTGTGAGTTGGCCATGCCCAAAATACCAATTGTGTGATTAGAAAGCTGGGGGCTTTGAGCCACTTGCTATCAACTCAACCTTCAGGGGAAAAGAGGAGAGCTGGAGTCTGTGTTCAACCTTATGGCCAATGGTTCAGTCAATCATATCTATTTAATGAAACCTCAGTAAAAATTCCCTACACTAAAGCTCAGGTGAGTGTCTGTCTGTTTTTTTTCAATATTCTGAATATGGTCATACATCACTGTGCAGGAGAGTAAGGCAAACTGACTCCTGAGGGAGAGGCCAATGGAAATGGCAGGTTTGCGATCCTTCCAGACCCTGCCCTTATGTCTTTCCCTTTGGTTGGCTCTATTTTGTACCCTTTTGCTATAATAAAGCTGTAATAAGCTAAATAGCCCTTTCCTGAGTTCTGTGAGTTGTTGCTGTGAATGATTGAATTCTGAGGGACTATTAAGAACCCTTACATTAATAACCAGCAGATCAGAGGTGTTTGTAGCATGGGGACTCTCAAACTTACAGCTGATTTCTAACGTGAAGGCAGTCTTGTGAAGGCTGTGAGGTTTGGCCCAACTCCAGGTAATTGGTGTCAGAAGTTATTGCATGGGCACAGGCAGACACGGTGGACTGGGTCAGTGCTGAGAAGGAGTGCAAGGAGACTGGGGCTGCAGGAGGCAGAGGCCACCGTGCTTGGAATTCTCTCTGTCGTCCAGTATCCAAGGTAGAATGTGACCACAGAGTTCATGGACAGGCTGTGGCTACTGGAGAGACATGTAATTGCATCTCTGTGCATCTGCCTTCTACCTATTTGGTTTTCTCTTTTTTGGATGCTCATTGTAATTTCTGCCTTTTCTTTTACACAGGAACTGTGAGAGACTGAATTGTTGGTCTCATCTCATTGTGAAAGAGTGTACTTTATCTCCCCTTAATGTTGTTTTTTACTGTGTGGTTTTCTCTGGCCGAAGAGATGTTAGGAGAGTTATTATTTTTATTTTTAATTGGAGGATAATGACTTCACAATATCATGATGGTTTTTGCCACACATCAACATGAATCGGCCACAGGCATACCCAGGTCCCCTCTTTCAGGAGCCTCCCTCCCCATCCCACCCCTCTAGGTTGTCACAGAGCACTGGCTTTGGTTCCCTGCATCACACAGCAAATTCCCACTGGCTATCTATTTTACATATGGTAATGTATGTGTTAGCAGAGTTTCGAGGCATGCTTGTGTGGCTTGGCTTGCTCTCTGGCTCTGCTCTCTTTGATCTATACTGATAACATACCCAGGTCTGTCTATTCAGCCTGGCCTCAGAAAGAAAATTCTGAAACAAACCTCAGTTAAACCCAGAACCTGGATCAAGACTATCTAATGTACATCCTAAGCAGAGTGGCTCAGACGAGCCCACCTAGACAAACTGAATGATAGTCAAAGCACAGAAGCATAAGTGGGTGTTGCAAGCCACTGAGTTTTGAGGGTGGTTTATTATACAGCATTACTGTGACAATAGCTGATTGATACAGATTATTACATGAAGATTATTTTAACTTTTTCTGTTTTAAAGATGTTTAATACATTCTGATAAGAAAATATACCTGTATACTTGACTATTAATAAAATAATGACAACCATATTAGAGTCCCTACTAGTCCATGGAGAAGTAGAATCCTTGCTTTAGTGAGGGACATGGTGGTGATGTAAGTCTGTCTGATTGTAAAGCTTCATGTTGGCTCAAATGGTAAAGTATACATGTACCTAGCCAGCTGTGAGCTTCCTGAGGAAAGAAGTCCTGTCTTGCTCACTGTCTGTCCTTTACTGAACCTAGCACAGAGCCTGCTGTATGGGAGGACTTAGCAGCTTCAAAGTCTATTCTCAAAGTATAGTTTTTAATTGGTCATCATTATCTGGATATTATGTATGTATGTTTCTCCTAAATAGTTGGCTTACTTTTTATTGACATTTCAAGTCATGTAAGTCAAATTTTAGGAGGCTAATGAACCCACCCAAACTTAATGCAAAATTTTGAGCATGTGTCAGGAAATTTCTAAGGAGAAAAAAAAAATCTTTATCTTTCATTAGCTCCTTCAAGAGGCCCAAGACCCAGAAAGGACCCACTGAAGCACAGATGAAACTTAAGAGATGCATTTATGTGACGGATAAATCCTCCCTACAGCCTCCTCCTCTGTACACTGCCTTCTCCCATGTGCTGGAGTGATTGCCCAAATGGAGCTGAATTACATGACTCTTCCCTCATTCATAAAAGTAAATGGCCTAGAGTGGGCAACTTACCCAAGTGAAGGTGATCAGTTTTCTTTCTAAACAATTTGCAAATGACACTGAGAGGTTGAGCTAATTGGCTGTAGGAAGACAAGCAGAAAGGTTATGGAGACCCAATAATAGTTACCATTTGGGGTTATTTGCAAAGTGAATGAGTAGAAGTCAGTTGAAAACAGGAAGGTTAGAAAGAAGAAAGACAGAAGATGGTCTCTTGGAAATAAGGAAAGAAAATTCTAGCCCTCCTCAGGCCCAGGTGCTTCCAAGTTTCTGTTCTCAGATTATTTTTTTTGTGTGTGAGAATTGTAGTATTAAACATGCTCCTTCTTCAATTTTCTTGTTCTAATTTGAGTGGGTCTTACTAAAGAGAACAGAGACATAGCTAAACAAGTTCCTTTCAAGATTGCTTCTATACCTAAGAGGGTCAAACGGGACTTCAAGAGATGCATTCTTTTTCTTTCTTTCTTCTTTTTGGCACTGGTGCAACTTGCAGAATCTTAATCCCCCAACCAGGGACTGAACCTGGGTCCCTGGCTGTGAAAGCATCAGGTCCTAACCACCAAGAAATTCCCAAGACACACATTTTCTTAATTGACTATTCTGACTCCGTCTTACTTTTGTCCTAGATTTTTCCTTCGTATATTATATTTTACTGGTGGTGGTGTCAGTCGTGTCTGACTCTTTGTGACCCCATGGACTATCAGATCAAATCAGGTCAGATCAGTCGCTCAGTCGTGTCCGACTCTTTGCGACCCCATGAATCGCAGCACACCAGGCCTCCCTGTCTATCACAAACTCCCGGAGTTCACTGAGACTCATGTCCATTGAGTCAGTGATGCCATCCAGCCATCTCATCCTCTGTCGTCCCCTTATCCTCTTGCCCACAATCCCTCCCAGCATCAGAGTCTTTTCCAATGAGTCAATTCTTCGCATGAGGTGGCCAAAGTACTGGAGTTCTCTACAGTCCATGGAATTCTGCAGGCCAGAATACTGGAGTGGGTAGCCTTTCCCTTCTCCAGGGGATCTTCGCAACCCAGGGATCAAACCCAGGTCTCCTGCATTGCAGGCAGATTCTTTACTATCTGAGCCATGAGGGAAGACCAAGACTACTGGTGTGGGTAGCCTATCCCTTCTACAGGGGGTCTTCCCAATCCAGGAATTGAACTGGGGTCTGCTGCATTGCAGGCAGATTCTTTACCAGCTGAGCTATCAGGGAAGCCCATTTTGTCTTATTAGAAGCCTTTGTATGTTGCCTTAAAATCTTGTGGGGACATGCAGGGTGTGGATAGATAGGCAAGTAAATAAATAAATAATATGATAGTATTATCTTTTTAAAACATTCTCCAAGAGAATATACTGGTAGATTTATTTCATTATGGTTTTTATATTAATTTTGTCAATTTTTATACAATTTTTAAGTGTTACAATCCATTCCATTTGCAGTTATTATGAAATATTGGGTAAATTCCCCGTGTTGTACAATTTATCCTTGTAGCCCATCTTACATTCAGTAGTTTGTACTTCCTATACCCCCCCCATAGTGTACCTTACACCCCACCCCGGGTAGCCACTAGTTTCTTCTCTATATCTGTGAGTCTGCGCTTTTTTTTTCCTTTTGTTATATTCACTAGATTATATTCTAGTGAATATATATTATTTACCAGATTATATTCTACTGAATATATATTTTATTCCCTAGTGAATATATATATTATATTCTAGTGAATATATATATTATTCCAGGTATAAACAACAGTATTTTGTCTTTCTGTCTCATTTCACTTAGCATATTGTGATGGCATTATCTTTGTCCCTTACTAATTGAGGCTTGAAAGTCAAAGCCCTAACCTGGGAACCTGGAAATGTAGATGGGTTGATGAGAGTGATTTCACATTGATCGTCCATGACTCAATGTCGGCAGATAAATGTTCACAGTTCTCAGCCTAGTAGTCAAGATTCTGTGATCTGACCCAACCTACTTTTTCAAATTTTGTCTCCTGCTGTTCTTTCCACGTGCCCTACAGTGTGGTCAAATTGAAAAACTCATGCCCTATATTTATCAGCTCTCTCTTGCTCATGCTGCTTCCTTCTACTTGAAGTGCCCTTCTTTTGGTAAAAGATATTTGAAATCTATACAGTCTTCTTATTTTGGTGCAAATGCTATGTCTTCCATGAAGCCAACCCCAGTATCTCTCTTTTCTTCATTGCTGTCTCGTCCCTAACTACAGATCATCAAAAACAAACTCCCCTTTTCCAAAACTCCCAGAGCATCTGTTGTTTCTTGGTACTCACTATTTTTGACTTGTACTTCATCCATTAATGTATGTGAATTCTCCACTAAACTCTGTATGTCAGTGATCAACATTTTAATGCCCGGGTACTTATGTGCCAAACACACAGTAGGAGACGAACACTTTTCTGAGGTGAGGTTGAATGAAGGTCCTCCTCTTGTCTGGGGAATTTTGCTGAGCCTCATATTTGAGGACAATGAAAAGAAAAAATAAGTGAAAATGGAAGTGTTAGTTGCTCAATCATGTCCAATTCTTTGCGACCCTATGGACTATAGACTGCCAGGCTGCTCTGTCCCTGGAATTCTCCAGACAAGAATACTGGAGTGGGTAGCCAATACTTTCTCCAAGGGATCTTCCCAAACCAGGGATTGAACCCAGGTCTCCTACATTGCAGGCAGATTCTTTACCATCTGAGCCACCAGGGAAGGACAATGAAAGGTAAGTGCCAATTTAATGTCAAGAGAGATGACTGCCATGTTGCTATCGTACCTACTAACAGGGATTCATACTGGTCCTTCAGGGGCAAACAGGCCGTCCTCCATCCCCCAGGTACGTACAGACTGTACAAGAGAAAACCATGGAGATGATGAAGAGATTCCTTAATAGGAATTGTTAGGAGCAATAAGAACTGTGGTTTTAGTCTCAGCATCACAGCACAAATGAGAGCAAATCATAAGAACCACTGTAGGAAAAGTCCTGAAGTGGTGAGGGTGGAGATTAGCGCTCATTGTCCTACTTGTAATATCAAAGGGAAGAGAGAGGGGGCAGCAGTGAGAACACGTGCCACATCTGTCTAGTAGGTCAAGCAGAAGCTCTGTAAATTAGCCGGGCTTCCGGGGAAGGCAATGGCACCCCACTCCAGTACTCCTGCCTGGAAAATCTCATGGACGGAGGAGCCTGGTGGGCTGCAATCCACAGGGTCGCTAAGAGTCGGACACAACTGAGCGACTTCACTTTCACTTTTCACTTTCATGCATTGGAGAAGGAAATGGTAACCCACTCCAGTGTTCTTGCCTGGAGGATCCCAGGGATGGGGGAGCCTGGTGGGCTGCCGTCTATGGGGTCGCACAGAGTCGGACACGACTGAAGTGACTTAGCAGAGCAGTCTCAGAAGGAATTTGCCCAGTGGGGCAGTCAGCTGAGGTTAGAGAGACCAGCAGAAGGAAAAAGCTGTGTGATATGCACCACCAGAAGGCAGTTAATGAAAGGAATCCTGAGGGGTCAGAGAAGAGAGCACCACCTATGTAAGAGAGTGGTCTGGTTCAGACAATCCACAGGGAATCTCTAAAGAACTCAGGAACTCACTAGTGAGCCCCATGCAAAGGGCCTGAGTTTAGATGCCTACCTTGTTAGAATACACTCGACAGGTGATAAGTACAATAGCCCCATTTAAGTAGAAAGTCCTGGGCTCTTGCTACTTGCATTCACCGAAGCAGGGTTGAAAGTAGCTGACACAAGGAAAACAGTTCATGGCCTTCTCTAACACTACCTACTCCAAGCCATGGGTCAGGCTTCATTTGGAGAAGAAAACTTTGAATTGGATGAGAACATGAAATGTTAATTTATAATACCTGGACTTTTCACATCTAAAGATGAGATCATTTCAGTACCTGGAAATGACCAGGAAATGATCTGCCTATAGTATGACTGAACTCACAGGGATGGGAAAGTGATAGTGTTCAAAGGCAGAAAGTAAAAAGAGACCAAAAAAAAAGGTATTTCCACACTGTGTTTCTCACCTTCGTCGGTCTAGCTCATTTAGTCAGCCAGCTACACGTTTGTTGCATACTAATTGAATGAAGTGCTCTCGTTTGGAAAGAACACTATGCTTCTGAACTGTCAGCCTTCTTCTTACTCCCACGGGAACAGTGGCCCTGCTCTGAGTCATCCCAACTCTCCCACTCGGCCTGCTCTGAGATGAGAGGCTGTTTCACAGGGTGAGCAACAGGTACCAGAGTCCACAGGCTCTTGCCATGGGAAACAGTAAAGTATACTCATCACCTTGAGAGTCAAATTCATGACCAAAATGAAAATTAAGTGTGCAAAAGCTCAAAACAACTTGCTTGAGGTCATCTGGCAAATCTGAGGCAAAGCGTCCACTCATATTTTTGAATTTCTAATCCAACAGTCTACTTGTACACAGTCTTCAGATTTTTTAAGTGCTCAACAAGCTAGTCAGTCATCTCAAAAAAACCAGCGAGGGGTGGGGGTAGTGCAATATCGTTCATCTTGTAATTAGTGCTTATTGGGTTCCGTGCTCTATGCTATACACTACGTGCACTGTGTTATCTAATCCTCACAACCCTGTGAGGACCTTTCACACGAATCAATTTTATGTGTGCATGCGTGCTCAGTCACTCGGTTGTGTCCGGTGCTCTGTGGCCCCATGGACTGTAGCCTGCCGGGGTCCTCTGTCCATGGAATTTGACAGGCAAAAATACTGGAGTTGGTTGCATTCCCTTTTGGGGGATCTTCCAGAACCAGGGACTGAACCCACATCTCCTGTGTTTCCTGCAGCAGCAGGCAGATTCTCACTAAGTCACCTGGGAAGCCCCAGTGAATCAATGATTTATTTAGTAAGTAACTTGCCAAAGGTCACAGAGATAGGAAATGATGGAGGATGGCCATACTCTTCACTTTCATGCTTCTGCCTGCTAGCTTAGCTCTTGAAACCTCCTGGTACTCTCTTCTTTTTTATATCATTGTCCATGTTCACAAGAAAATCATGCAAATTGCTTAAAATATAGCCAACATTGTAGAAGCAAATATACCCATCCATTTATCTGATTCAAAATTATCCAGGCATATGAATATTAATAACACTTAGTATTTAAATGGGCTATGAATAGATATTTCATTCCTAAGAATCAAAATTGATATTACTTAAATCTCTGACACTGGTAAATTTTGTCACTGTGATGATGTAAAAAATGACTTCAATATCAGTTTCATGTTTTATGATGCTACATGAAATTCTCAAGGTTATTAATATCCTGCATTGCTGGATGTTTTATCTGTTATTTTTCATAACACTTCTATTGTTGAACAAGGAAAAAGAGATGAATGTGTCATTCTTTTTCTTTGCTCCCTGTTAAGGCAGTCACCTTTCTCACTTATTAAGAGTTAGTATCAAGCTTTGAGTTCCTTGATAGGAAATACTTTATCAGTGTCATCTCAAAAGAAGGAAATGAGCAATAGTTGCTGTGAGCCACACCTTGCTTTTGAGAGAATTCCACTAGAATAAAATGCTAGCATTTGTTCTCAAACATCAAAGGCCTTAGCAAAAATCTGGTTTCATGTCAATGAGAAGTATAGCCGAATAATGGAAAATGACCTTTGGGTTTTAAAGTTTTCCCTTCCTCAATTTCTTATACATTTTTTCTGTGTATAAGACATAAACTTACAAAGAACTCAGAATATGTTGACAATTTTATGAAATTAAGACCTATTTTCTATCAGACTATATAAATGTCAAGTCTGAGGACTGCAAGCCTCACCTTACTACCAATACCACTTTCAAAAAATTGATAGGTAATGAGGTCTGGTGGGCTTCTCAGGTGGTGCTACTGGTAAAGAATCTGTCTGCCAATGCAGGAGACACAAGAGACTCGGGGTTCAATCCCTGGGTTGGGAAGATCCCCTGGAGGAAGGCATGGCAACCCACTCCAGTATTCCTGCCTGGAGAATCCCATGAACAGAGGACCCTGGCAGGCTTCGGTCCATGGGTTCACAAAGAATCAGACACAACTGAAGTAAATGAGCACACACGCACACAGTGAGATCTGGGAGTTAAAGTGTCATTCTCAGAAGCTCTTATTTGTATGAGTACTTCTAGAATTTTATGGATAAATAAAAACAATATGGTTTACTTTGCTTAAGATCTTACTTGTTAAACAGACCATCAACGTAATGGCAACATCTTGCATGAGATACTGGTAATTCCCAAACAGTTGTAGTTGCTGAAAATGAAGAAAAGTAAAGATAAGTGAGGATTCTGACATCAAAACATCTTCACCATCCCCAACACTCTTCCTGAAATCAGTCAGGAAGCAAGTGTTATTTTCCTCCCCATTTTAGGAGGAAAGTGATTGACCTAAGCTCTTTAGCATCTCATTGGATAGAATAAAACCAAATCACTCTTTTTCCAATGTTTAACTTAATTCCATATAATTAATTGCAATGAGAATCAGTCAGTTGAGAAACACTCTCTTATTGGTTGGTCACAGTGATTTTGGCAGCTGCAGACTCAGCCTGGGTAGTTGAACTCTCAACAGAAGATATTAAACCTGAAAATTTTGCTAGGAACTTTACACTTAAAATTTGAAATCAAGGCTTCAAATCATTGAACAGGGTTTTCTCTCTGTCTTTATCCATGGGTTGAGTTCACATGATTCTCTTGAAACCCACTTACTTTCACGAACTGAACAAGTTCCCTACCCCAAGTAAGCCCATTGCAGACTTCATTCTGGTACACCTGCCTCTCTAAGGTTTGTGTAGACATAGAACTCCCTTTCAGTTTATACTGGAAGTATTTAAATAAACAAGTCCGCTAAGTACTCTGCAAGAACTTGCCTTGCAATACCTTTTGCAGACAGGTCAGTTTTTCTTCATAGCTGTTGACTGAGCACGAAGTCATAATCTGGCTCTATGCATATTACCAGATCACACTGATGCCAATGAAAATATTTCTGTCCCCTTAGAAAGTGAACTCAAGGCCAAGATGTTTCCAGGCGAAGGTTCTTGGAGAACACTCTTAACTTAGATCTAGACCATCAGAGTGAATGACTTGGAGTAGACTGATTTCAATCAACTGTATCTATGGAGACTTTGGAACTGAAATTCTGATTTCTTAACTTTCAGAGAATGCAAATGGTTTCTGAGTTCTTCTCATCTTGCAATTCTTTCTCTGTCTTTTTTACATTTCCTTCTCATATTCTTTCCCCTCAGAATGGTAACATTATACATGCAGGGTGAGATGGAATAGGGAGAATTTTCAAAGGCAGCTTTACTTTATTTTGGGAGTTTTCAGAGAACTATGGAGGGTTTTAGAAATCAGTCAGCCTGACTTCCGGAGGCGGATAAAAGCTCAGCCAAGGGCAAGAACGAATTTGTTCTTAGAGACAGAAGTAGAACTTGAATCCAGGTTTCCTGGCTTCCAACCAATTTCTTCTCTCTATGCACCTGGTTGCCCCTTAGCCTCTATGTGCTTCTCACAATCATTAGCCCACCCGAGGCTGGAGTCCTGTGTTCCTCGCTTTCATCACTATGTCTCAGGAAGGCAGTAAATTAATTCCCCTTGCCCCAGTGTTCCCTGAGCCTGATGGATTATTTTACTGTAGACCAAGTTATGACTGACCTGATGCAGATTACTTTCAACCTATACATATTTCTTCCATATAGCTAGTTAATTTTTAGATGATTATTTTTATCATTTCATTTCAAAAGTCTTTTCCAAACATTTTTTACAGAACTGCTAATCCTTTACTAATGACATGTAGAGGTTCTGGGCAGGTTCAGAACTAAAGCTCTGGTATGGGAATCTTTCCAGTTTTTAGTCCTTCAAAGTCAAATTCAACAATTTCTCTCTCTTTTTAATCTCTTCTTAGTCTGCCAAAAATATTCCCCAGTTGGAGACTGATGCATTGCCTGCCGAGATATATTTAGGCTGCTCTGAAGCTCTCTCCATACTCTAAGTGAAGAAGTAGAGGCTTGAGGAGGTCAAGTGTCTCAGGTTATCTAGAGAAAAACAACACTGAGCCACATCTACTCATTTCTAGCTCTGTGTCTCATGCACAGTTATACCAAGTTCTCAAGTTTGCAGACATCTATTTTGAAAAAAGTAATTTATTTATAAAACATTAAGTCCCGTGTAGGAGCTGCACCCCCACCCAAAATAAACAGGGGATGTAAGTGCAATTAGAACTGGGAAGAAATTATTTTAGTTCATACCCAATAGAGCAGTGATGTGCCAATAAACTGGATTATGCCGTACATGGTCAAGTATTTAAATACCCCGAAGGATGAAACAAGAGCAGCTCGGCCTTCTCTGTTTAAGAAAAAATAAAAATAATTGGTTTTATACGATACATATCTCCCAGTCTCTTTTATATTTTCAAAGGAGCTCATTTTAATGGCCTGTTGATATATACTTGGACTTCCCTGGTGGCTCAGATGGTAAAGCGTCTGCCTACAATGTGGGAGACCTGGGTTCAATCCCTGGGTCAGGAAGATCTGGAGAAGGAAATGGCAACCCACTCCAGTATTCTTGCCTGGAAAACCCCTGGACAGAAGAACCTGGTAGGCTACAGTCCGTGGGGTCACAAAGAGTCGGATAAGACTGAGCAACTTCACTTTCTTTCTTTGATATATACATTCACTTCATCACTGATTCATCCTCTCAATGATTCATTTAACTATTCATTCACTCATTCTTTCCTTCAACCATCATCTCACCCATTGACTCTTAAGCTTGCTTTTACTTAAGGCTTATAAGATAGCAGCATTATGCTCAGAGTCACAGAGGATATAAATTAATCAGGCACAGTCCTTATTTTCAACAAGCTTCCAATGAATTAAGAAGATTATAAACACAATACACCATGACAAGGTGCAACATGTCAAGCATTGACTGGCTTGTGCTTCATTTCATCCTGGCAACACTTGCTCCTTGTGTATGTTTTAGAGTTCCTTAGACTCATGATGCTAAGGCGGTGCTCTCACATTATGAAAAAAGTAGATGTGATGCCAATATTTGAGATGAAATGGGCTTTGTTGGCTTCAGTACACCAGGAAGAACCCAGGATAATAATGGGAGCTGGTTTGGGAACACAAAGAGAAAAAGACAATTGTAAAAGTCGCAGCATCAAAAGTAAATAGTTCCTAGTCAATAATATTGTAATAATTTTTTAATGTGTCAGATGGTTACCAGACTTACCATGGTGATCCGTTCATAATATACATATATGTTGAATCACTATGTTGTACATCTGAAATTAATGTAATGTATATCAACTATACTTCAATAAAAAAGGGAAAAGGTAAATATTCTTTAAAAAATTCTGTTTGAACAATTATTCTTCTAAGACCCAATTAGAAGAATAATTGTTCAAACAGAATTTTTTAAAGAATATTTACCTTTTCCCTTTTTTATTGAAGTATAGTTAGTAATGGATTCAGAGAAGGCAATGGCACCCCACTCTAGTACTTTTGCCTGGAAAATCCCATGGATGGAGGAGCCTGGTAGGCTGCAGTCCGTGGGGTCGCTAAGAGTCGGACATGACTGAGCGACTTCACTTTCACTTTTCACTTTCATGCGTTGGAGAAGGAAATGGCTATCCACTCCAGTGTTCTTGCCTGGAGAATCCCAGGGACGGGGGAGCCTCATGGGCTGCCGTCTATGGGGTCGCACAGAGTCGGACACGACTGAAGCGACTTAGTGGCAGCAGCAGTAATGGATTATGTCAGGCCAAAGTAGCACATGTCGGGGGAGGGAGGAACTTGGCCAACAAGCACTCCTGCAGCCTCCTCTTGTCAAGGTAGAAGCGAATCCATATGGGAGGCGGCCCATATACTCTTGATTTCCAGTCCCCAGTGACATGGACACCTGTGCTGCTCAAAATTTTTCTACAGACCAGGGACATAAGAAGGAAAACCCAGAGAGCCAAAAACCACGCTGGGTCTTGGGCAAGATGAGAAGGTTCTGGTGGGAGATAGGCCAGGATACCTCAGGTCAGTGCTTTCCACCAGACTATGAGACACTACCTTTCTATTTTCAGCACAGAGGGGAGAGAGAAAACCAGTTGAGAAGGGGAAACCATGTGAAACCTAGATTGTTTTCTGACATAAACTTTGTGATTTCATCCTTTATTCTGCTGTTGTGTACATTTCCCAGAGAATAGACACCCAGATCAAAAAAAAAAAAAAAGTGCAAAAATCCAAAGTGGTAAAGCGTAAAGAATGTTTGCAAGGCCTCCACAATGGCTGCTCTTCCTAATGGATGTGAATTTTAAGTGGTTCATTCATTCACTTAATGCATTCCACAAACGTTCATCGAAGGCTCTGATGTGTCATGGGAGGCACAACGACATAGAAATTAATAAGGCATAGTCCTTGCCCTAAAGGACTTGAACTATAACAAGCCAATCATGTTTCAAAGAATAATAATGGGAACCTGTAGACCCATGTACCTAAAACTGCACATTATCGCTCCTCTAAAGGATATTTTCTCAGGACTAGGCAGGCATCAAGAATAGCAAGGGTAAATTCAGCATAACAGAGCTGAACTCTGTATTTTTATGAATTTGTGAAGTATAAAAGAAGAGGGTTTCTATCATGAAGACTTACTAAGCCATCTGCCACTAGAGAAAATTTTGCATCCTGACTTGTATTTTAAAACAACATATTGCAATCATAAATGCATCACACAACTTGCATGAGAAAGAGCATCTGAAAGTGCTACTGCCTTTTGGATGAATCAAGTATGCACTTGGCACATCCGTCCAGGAGTTTGAATCCCCTCTGTGATGCCTCCACACCTGGTGTTCCAGCCTCACCTCCACAGTTCCCATCTGAGAAATCTTCCAGCTCAGTTCAGCAATCAGGCCCCTGCACTCTCCAATGAAAGCCCCATTTCTAAACATGGCTCTCCATTTCCTTTATCTGGAATTCCCTCCACCTCCTTAGTGTTTCCATACATCCCATTTATCGTTCAAATTACAACCTACCTCTGAAACCGTCCCTCCTAGCTTGAGTTATCATTTCGAACTACTGGCATATGACTGTATTGTTTGGACATTCATTTACGGAAAGCTAATTTATTGAGCACCTCTCATTCCTTAGGCAGAAGATTCTGTGTTAGGCGACTATATCTACATACATCTTTCTATACCCCTTACTGGAATGTGAGTCCTCCAGGGAAAAGTTCTGTCTCATTTTTAATACACCACATTTTCAAGAACAATATTTAAAAAGAGCCACATGAGTGAGGTGAGTGTCCTGGGCACTCTTGTTTTGTAGTCACCATGACACAAAGCGGGTTAAGACAATAATGATAGTAAAGGTAGGTGCAGTCATTTTGGATATTCACTAATCCGTATTTTGGAGACATATTACTACTAGGCGAAGGCTATGTGGTAGAGAATTCCTCTTCTGCTTCTTCTCCATCCCCAGCTCCTGAGAGAAAGGTTCCAGTAAGCATCCAACATAAAAAACTAAAGGAGAGGAGAAGTGAGATATACAGTTGGCTTTAAAATATCAACACTAGCATTCACAGCCATGTATTCTTTAAAACTCAGCAAAAGTCACCTTTTTGTTGATTTTATCAGCATTCTTAGGCAGCACTCACAGCCCCCTCCCCTTAATTGGTTCTCAGCAGCACTTCAGCCAAGTTTCTGCTGTGACATTTGTCACTTTCAATTAGAGTTGAATTCCACCTGGAGCCAAACAGTGAGCCAGACAGTCAAAGGATAGAAGGGGAAGAGGTAGCTTACTTGATGAGATGAGGCACACACTCGATGTTGGTTGTTTTTGAGGTGAAAGGGGAGGCCACAGATGCCTCCTGCTCTGACAGCGAAATGCCCGCATGAGCCATTTTCAAAGCCTAGAATGATAAATCCATGTTATACCCATGACTCCTCAGACCAGGCTCTAACTGTTCAAACACCCCAAGGCTAGTTTTCACATTACAGAGTTGATAGTATTGTACCCTTCCACCACTGGATCTCTGTTTAGGCTGCCCCTCCACCTGGGTACATGAAGGTACCAATTAAAGAGGCACCAACAATGACTCAGTGGTAGAAGAAGGTGTGTGTGTGTGTGTGTGTGTGTGTGTGTGTGTGTGTGTGTGTGTGTTGGTTGAGGGGATGTAGACAGGCTAAGAAAGTGGAAGGACTCATTTGAGAAGTTGATTAAAAAGATGACAGCGTTTGGATGGACCTGTGTAGAGGCCTTTACCATCACAGTTTTATACTTAACAGGTCATCTTCATGAACTAGGGGAAAAATTATCTAATGCCCACCTTCCCCCAGGCTGCCTGATCCAGCCAACCAGCTAACTGCTGGGATGAAATTTGGGACATAGACCACCTTCGCTGGAGGCAGGGACCAGATTACACTCATCAGAGAATCATTCCAAGGTATATGATGTCTCACTGAAATAAGGACTAAATCTTCTCTCATCAAGACTGAAAACTGCTCAGAGAGTGCCCCAAGCAGACAGCAGCCAATGAGCAGGCCAGCCAGCCCCTAATCCTATAAGAAGTGTATGAACATAAAATGAGATTTTGTATTTCTGTACTGCTATAGAACTTGCAAAGTTCCTGGTAACCATGGCCAGTATACACAAAGTTCATGTTCAATGAATATTAGAATATTTCCTTCTTCCTCATTTTTCCCTTGGTACTTTGTACCTCTACCATGTAATTTAGGACCATCTGCTTTATATATTAGGATTAGTTTTATGCATGATTTTTTTCCCCACCAGGTAATGAACTTTTCAGAGGCAGAGACTATGTCCTATATAACATCTGATTTATTTGTTTTGTTTTAAATTCCACATAATTAGTGAGAATGTGTACTCACCCTAGATTTGAAGAACAGACTAACAGCTAGCTCCTTCTCACAAAGTATGAAGCAGAAAAATTCATAACTGCTATCTAAGTATGAGCTTAGTTTATCTCAGAACTTTGAAGAAAATATTTAAGAAAAAAATAAAACAAATACCCAGACCTTAAGTATACAATAGGCTTTAGAAATACAAAATGATTCTCTTCATTACTTCTCCCACAAATTGGCTCCCAAAATATTTTCTGACATACATAAATCTTCAAGGTAAGCTACTATTTCAACTGTATCTTTGAAACTCAGATTATTAAACACGTACTGCCTTCTACTGTATCAGAGAAGTCATCTGCTGAGAATCTTGTAATTTCAGTTTGCTATTGTATGTAATAACCAAATAATTTGGTTTATGATTTTTCTGAGTGTGAAAATTTGGGAGTAAATCCAGATTGTATAAAGTAACCCTGGTGGAGAATTTGGCAGGAATACGATTTACACATAATTCAAACCTTTATCATCAGTTTCAAATTTTTCCTTCACTAAGCCTTTACCAGCTGTATGACTTTAGGCAAAAAAAGGGAAAAAAAAGAAAAAGAATTTACCTCCATGAGGCTCATTTCCTTATTTATAACAGGAGAGATTTAAACCACCTAGTCTTGTAAAGTCCCTTTTGGGTCTGAAATATGGGAGCCTCTGTAGCCTTTCTTTGTCTTTATTATTCTAAAAGTTGCTAGAAAACAGCTGAAGTGACTCATCTTACTTTACTCTTCACCACATCCAACCCATACTCTGGTAGAAATGAATATAAACATCAAAATGACTAAGTGATGTGGTTGTTGGCAGAAGGGTGAAGAGTCAGACCACAGGGGACGTGGGGTCCTCAGGAGGAATATCAATGCACCCCCTGCGTTAGAAGAAGTAATTTCTACTCACCCCACAGTCATTAGCTCCATCTCCACACATGCCTACATAATAACTGTGAGGGAAAGGATAAGAAACATTAATAGCTTAATGCCTCACTTGAGTAATTTCCATCACCACTAACATGCATGATGTGTGTGTGTGTGTGTGTGTGTGTTTGTGTATGTGTGTATGTGTCTCTGGAGCACATGTAGAATCAAGCTGAAGGAAAGTAACTTGGAGAGAAATATTCCCAGAGGAATAAAGCTCTGGTATATTGTTTCAATCAATCACATGGAAATCATGGCAATACTGCCAAGGACATCCACAAAGATGATCACACACTTCAGAAGAAGTCCTGTTGGATTCTGTCCACCAAGGCCAAGCTGAAGTGAGTACTGTCGTAATCAGTGTTTCTCACACCCTAATGCACAGATCATAACCTAGTCCATCTGTGTTTTGGTTGCTCACTGCTGCTGAAAGTTTAGCATGTAGACACTAGGAGAAGAAACATTTGGGAAATGGTTTAACAGATAACAACTAGAGATGTATGTACATATTCTAGATGCATCTTGGAGTGAAAATAAGATAACATGCTTCCCATCTATACCAGTGTGATGTGCAGGCACAACTGTATAAAGAGAAAAGTAAATTTTAAAGCTGTTACTAAAGGAGTTTCTGATGCGAGACACACTAAGTGTGTAAATAATACATTGGAGGTATTGATTAATGGCAATATTATTACAGGCTCAGTGGTAACTTGCCAAAAACACATGAAATGATACAATATAGAGGAAAATGAAATTCTCAGAGAATTTCCTTATTATTAGTTGACATAAAAATGGCCATCTTTATAGGTCAAATATGGCCAAATGTAAACAAATTTGTAGGTTCAAACTACTCTTTGGTAAGTATATATGAAAATCACACGGTAAACATTTGTTTGTGCTGATGTACGCATCAAGACTATACATTTGCTGAAAATGGCTTCCTTTCTTCAGGCATAAAGTACATATTTAGTCTTTATATCACAGAAGGAATCTTACATCTTCTAGTGTTGTCTGAATAAAGAATAAATTCTGAATGAAGAGCAAGATCTGGAAATTGAGAGGATAACTTATTCTGAGATAGCATATATCATCCTGAATTGATTTTTCTTTAGGGGAATACAGCTTTTCAAAAGTAAGCATTTAAGTTGGCAACATTTCTCAAGTATTTGAGAAGGGCAAAATTACTTTCTTCAGCCAATATCATATAATGACCATGTAAATAAAATAATCATTTTAGACACTGGTTACTAACCCAGCCTCAAGGCATTATGGGAGTTAATAGGCAGTTTTGGAAATGTCCCTAAGAATGCTTAGGCAACAAAAAATAATAGTCAAAAGCAGTCTCTTGAGTTTACCTACTGCTTATCAGCAATTATTTAAAGTTTTACTACTCTTCATTCCTTACTTAACTTTCTAGAAATCTGAGTCCAGAAGCTGTAACCTTCCCAGCAAGTAATAGGTAGGTCTGGTCTCAAGAAGAACCATTTCACTTTCATGTGACTTGGTCATCTGTATTTTTGAAGGAGATATGAAAGAACTTTTTCCTTTTTTTAATTTTTGCCTCTATACCTAAAACAGTAAAAATATAATCTCTTTCCTGGAAGATCTGAAATTGTTTACATATCTTCTAATGGACCAATCTCAAATAATTCCAGGTGATAACTCACACGCTTCCTCATTTTTCCCCCCATTCTAAGCTGTACAGAATGCTGTTGTTTCTAGTCTCTGTATCCAAGCAGGGGGATCTTCCTTTATGATAAGCCCTACCAGCCACAGAAGGAATGTTCTTTGGGGCAGACAGCTTCTAAAATGGCCCACCTTCTGGAATTCATGAGGTTATCTAATGCCTTCCTTTGAGTGTGGACCAACCGAGTGATTTGCTTCTAATGAAAGGAGTAAAGTGACAGCTTAGGATGTCATTTCTAAGATGAAGATATAAAAAATAGTCATCTCTCTTCTCTCTCTCTGACTCCTCTTGCTTGCTAACTCTCACTGGAGCTAGCCGATACTCTGTGAGCATCCCTATGAAATCACCTCATGGCAAGGAAACAAGTGTGGCTTGTGCCCAACAATGAGTACAAAATTTAGACTCTTAGCCCAACTTTCCACAAGGAACTGAATCTTGCCAAGGACACCTGGGGTGAGGCTGGTGGCAGATCCTTCCCCACCAAGTGCTGAGATGACTGCAGGACTGGTCGACACCTGATGACCCCTTGAAGGGGACCTAGAGCCAGAAGACTCAGCTAAGCATACCTGAATTCCTGACCCACAGTAATGTAAAAAAAAATAAATGGTGTTATTATAAACCACTGTGTCTTGGGGATAATTTGTTACACTGCAATTGATAACAAATATACCCTCCTTTCATGCACTAAAACCTACTTTAATTTCTGAAATTCTTCAACTAGGCTAGATTTCTGCCCAGGGGACATTCTTGCAAAAATCGTTCCATTCACCAGAATCTAAAGAGAAAAATAACAATTGAAATAAGATTAGAACAAAGAACACTTTATGGTAAGGGGAGGGAGGTGGGAGGGGGGTTCAGGATGGGGAACATGGGTATACCTATGGCAGATTCATGTTGATGTATGGCAAAACCAATACAATATTGTAAAGTAATTAGCCTCCAATTAAAATAAATAAATTTATATTAAAAAAAATAAAAGAAGAGTCTTGAAAAATTACTCCTGGCCACCATTTTAGTATAGCATTGGGTGATATAACATCAGACCAAATATTAGGAAAGGGCAAAAGGGGGATTTAACAGTTTAATATTTAACTTTCACTTTTGGTTCTCCATCACAAGTCTGTTACTTTGTTCCCAATCATTTTTCCAAGATGGGATAAGCTCTAATGAATAATAGTAACTGAAAAGCAGAGGAGTATATAAGATAAAAATGCTTAGGCAACTACAGTTCTTTTCATTAAGCACCATTTCCACAATTGCAGAGGAAGGAGCAATAGATTGGGAGTTGAGAATCAAGGTGCTATTACAGCTCTGTCCCAGACCGTGACGACCTTAGGCGAATGACAGTGTCTCTGAGTCTCAGCTCTCCCATCTCTTCAATGAGGAGCTGCACTAACAGCTTTCTAGACACCGTGGGGTCTAGACTCTATGGTCCTCGACTGGAAAGGTGACAGGACTTTCAAGACACTGCTAACAGACGGCTGCTGCCGCTCCGCTTGTTTCCTTCCCACCAATGGACCACTCTGCACAGCACTGTTTTAAAATAGACACACAGCGACAAGATAACAAATGATCTTGAAAATAAACCATAAAGCCTTTGTTTCCTCCTGCTGTAATTTAAGAATCCAGACAGGAATGGGAATAGAGCTCAGCCTGACATGAGTTAGTGGCTTTCAGAGAAAAGCAAATTCCAAAAAACAGGCTGCGTGTTTGGGACTATCTGTAGGTTCCCTCTGCTGGGGAGGCAGGGAAGAGGCAAACTGGGATTGGACTGGCCACGGGGGGTGGGGTGAGGGGCAACACCAGCCTCAGGCTCTGAATAGGAGGCCTTGGGCCCGGGGATGTGTGATGAGTGGTATAAGAGGAGTGATGAAGGGAGACCTCTTGAAGAGACAGTGCTCCCTGTGAGGGTGTTTATTTCCTAATTCTGAGATAACCTCACTAAGCATCGCCTTCACTGTTCTCTTACCCTTTTTTATCTCACTAATTTGAGGAGCAAAACGAAACATGTCATTTCTCCAGTACTTACTTTTGGAAGCAAGCTGTTGAAATGCTGCAGTATCACTTGGTATGATTTCCCACTCATTGCAAAATGGTAACAGCTCCCTTTTTCTTCAACAGGCACTGAACTGTTTCCAATGTTGATGTGGGTGTCCTAAAATCAAAAGGGCATTATTTCTACCTTGGCTCTTAAGGATGTTGCTGTTTTCCTACATTTTATGGAAGGAAGTGTATTCAAGTTACGCAAGAGTGTGAGGACCAGCAAATATATAATGTAGAATTTGCCCACAGAACTTAGACTCATATAAAGAAGACACTCAAAATGTTCCCCCAAAATTAAATGAACAGAGATTACTTTGGCAATATGAGGCTCTGGATCCTAGTCTGGGAGATAATATGTGTGATGTCAGGCTACTGAGGAAATCATTCCAAGGTTCCAATGAGTGACTCCAGAGAAGAAGAGGAAACAGTCTTCCCTTCTGTTCCTTCTCCTCATACAACCTTTTGTTTCCTAAGATCTCTTACCATTCATTCAGAAATCATGCCCGGATTTTTTCCCTGTAAAATAGGTGGACCCTTTCTTCAGAGCCTAACCTGACCTCTGCCAACACTTCCCTCAAGGTGCCCAGATCCCTTCCACCTTGTGTCCCTGAACCTTATTATTATTATTATTCTGGATGCACTATGCATGGCAGTTGGAATCTTAGTTCCCCAACCAGGGACTGAACCCATGTCCCCTGCACTGGGAGCACAGAGTCTTCACCACTGGCCTGTCAGGGAAGTGTTTGGACTCTTTATTAAAAATTAATGAAAATCTGTGTCCTGTAATAAATTATAATGGAAAAATATGAAAAAAGAGTATATATGTATAACTGAATCACTTTGCTATATAGCAGAAACTAACAACACTGTAAATCAACTATACCTCATTAAAATACATTTTAAAAAATATACCATCCTTATTTAAAAATCTGTATATGTACATGCAAACTAATTTTTATTGAAATATGTTAGGCACTTTTAAAAAATTAGTGAGGATCTGAGTTTCGTCACACAGTGCAGTTGAGGCAATACATGTAGTTGCTGAAGCAAGTGAGTTTAGAAGGAAATCAGCACCAGAAATCCACTGAAAGCAGAGAGCGAGCTGTCGTCTTTCACAACCCACACAATGGATTTGAGCCAAGTTAACACACCTCTTCGCAGGGTAGGGGCAGGGCCACTCCATACAGCTGTGTAGCTTGTGTGCTGCACAAAGAAATACTCGACACTGAACAATCTGAAGGGCTGGTCAGCCTGAAGGAAGGGAGCTTTTTGTAGTTTATCACCCTGAGGACCATCTCTTTGAATTCACACAAAGGCAGAGGCGACCCATTTAGTAATGAAACGTCAGGCTGCAGCCCATTCTCTTCACAAGAAAGAGCCGTCCTGGGGGAAGTGCACAGGAAACTCGCTACCTAGAGAAGCCTGACATCTGTTCACGTCAGTTTACCAGTCCAGGACAATCTAAATGACCATGAATTAAGGGAGCAGGGATCAAACAGACCGAACTTGATTCCCTGCTCTGCAGCTCACCAGCATGTGTCGTGGCAAGCTTACCTCTCTAGGCCTCAGTTGTCTCTTTTGTAAAAGGAATACTTTGCTCAACTGTGTAGGGTAACTGAGGGTCAGATGGGAACTATGATGTGAATCAGTGAGTCTCAGCCACATCTGTACACTGGAATCACTAGGCGAAGGACTCAGTTCCCAGCCCAGAGATTCTCACTGAATCTCTAGTTTTAGCCTTGGAAGCTTGAAAACGCTTCTGGGTAATTTCTACATGAAGTCAAGGCTGAGGAGTGTCAGTGGAAATGCTAAAAGCTTTGCAAACTGTAAAATTCTGGGCAGATGGGAGGGATTACTACTGTGATGACTTCTAATGCCGAGAGAGAGGGCTGCCCAGGGTCAGGGCTGTATTGCGTCAGCCTCGGTCCATGGAGGGGCTTTCTGAAATTCACTCACATTCTTTCCAGGCCCATTCTCCTGGTTCTCCACCAGCTGCCAGGTCACAGAAGCAGGGGCGAACTCTTCAGGTTCGTTGGCTTCAACAAGGATCACTTGGCTCCCTCGAGGAATCATTTCAGAATTCTTTGCAACGGTAATGGCTGTTTGAAGGTTGTCACCTAGATGACAAAGAAGGTGGACGTGATTTGTGTAGAAACCTCTCAGCATCCAGGACTGAACACTCCCTCCTCTGAGTGACCATACTGTGTTGTTGGTGCTCTTTGGGGGCATTTAACACTTTCTGCATTTTTTCATAATGTTTTATCAAGCCTGTCTATTCCTAGTGGTCAAACATTATGTCTACCTCTCCCTTTCATCCTAGCATCAAGTCCATGAACATCACATATTTCCAAAATATGCACTAATGAGTAAATAAATGTTCAAGTGCTTTACAGCTCATCCTCAAGAGACTGACAATTTTCAGTGGTGAAGTTATAGGCGTGGTCTGATAACATAAACCTATTCTTGGGATCTGGATTCCAATTAAGTTAAAGAAAAAAAAAGCACTTAGGATCAGCCATGTTGAATTTAATCATCACAAACCATGCCTACCCCACCTCCCTGAAGGACGGTCTCACCCCTTTACACAGAGGTCTCACTGGGGTTCTTCATGAGAACCCCGTTCTTATCTTTCAATATCTGCTGTGAGCCTATTGGCCCTGAACAAACCCTGGGTAGGAACAGAGGGCCTTAGGCAAAAAGAATGAGACGTGGCCCTTGCCTTCAAAGCTCACAGTCATTGAGGGGAGCTCCCCAAGTTCCCAGGTAACTGGAGCAGAGGGTAACAATCTCGATGGCAAAGCATCGGTCCTCCTGCCTCAGCCACAGGAACTCACTCAGCTCACATGGTCTTTTGCTTATGCCTAGGATGGGTTTAATTTGTTAGGCTTCCAGAAACGCATACCAGTGATCATCACAGTCCTGATGCGGGCCTCATTCAGCTCCTTCAAGACTGGTTTGGTTTCCTTTTTCAAGCGATTCTCCATTATGAGAAGTCCCAGAAATGTTAACTCGGACTCCACATGTTCTCTTTGGGTTTGGGAGAAAGTCAATATTAAAGCATATCCATATAGTCTCAACACTTGGATTTATTTCTTTTTAAAATTTCTAAGTTTTATCAATGTCATACATGCACAGGTTTAACAAATCAGAAAGAATCCAAAAGTTCATAATAAAGAAAACCTATAGCCCCTGTCTTCACAGCACCTTCCTCCTTCTCCTTCTCAGATGTGACCACTTCTACGTCTTTTAGCTGCTCTTTCCATGTTTTTCAACTCCATTCTTTTATTTATTTTTTTTTTCAACTCCATTCTTTTAAAACAATGTATTCATCTTCCAATTCTTCTGTTGGTTTTTAAAATTTTTTGTTAGTCATATATATTTTAAATTTGTAAGCATATAAGCAGTTTAAAATTTGTAAGTATATAATCTGACATGTAAGCATGTATTTTTAAATTTGTAAGCATTTTAGTTTAGTAGACATTTATTAAGTACATACTGAATACCAGATATTATAGTACTAGTTGAATATGGAATCATTTATTTCAGCCTCCATCTGTTGCCTCCAGTAAATACACGAATGGCATCAGTCAAGAATTTAGTTTTCAGAATTTGAAATTGGAGGCTTGGAGTCTAACTGTGTTCCATTAGTTATGTGAGACTTCTCCTCGAAAATAAATCTCAGGTGTTTTTTAGAAAGTAAATTTGGGGGCCAAGAGCTCTTTCTTGATCCTCTATTGTTCCTTTTTCTGTGCAGAGTGGAGTTACAATTGCAGGGAGAAGAAGCGGGAGGAGAGGGAGACCTAGGGAACCGATCTCTGTGCCTGCTCTCAGCTCATCCCCCGTGTTCAGGGTCCACCTTCCATGAGCTGTGCTGTGCTCAGTTGCTCAGTTGTATCTGACTCTTTGTGACCCCATGGGCTGTAGCCCACCAGGCTCCTCTGTCCATAGGGATTCTCCAGGCAAGAATACTGGAGTGAGTTGCCACTCCCTTCTCCAGGGGATCTTCCCAACCCAGGAATCGAACCTAAGTCTCCTGCACTGCAGGCGGATTCTTCACCATCTGAGCCACCAGGGAAGCCCAAGAATACTGGAGTGAGTAGCTTAACTCTTCTCCAGGGGAATCTTCCCAACCCAGGGATTGAACTAGGGTCTCCTGCATTGCAGGTGGATTCCTTACCAGCTGAGCTACCAGGGAAGCCCCTACTTTCCATAGAACATGACATACCAGAGGCTCATCCTCTCAGGTTCTACAGGGTGAACCAACTTTACTCTTGGAATCTCTCTCTCTCTCTGGCATGATGTAGGCTACAGTTTCTTCTATCCTGCTGATTCAGCTACCACTCTTCCAGTCACTTTACAACTTACAGAAATTTGTAGAAATCTCTCATCTACACGTATTGCTTCTTTAGTTTTCTTTGATACTATTTCTTTTCTATTATGTTAGTAGGACTTGGGAGGGAAATGATCACATGGTCAGTAAACTTCTTTAAGAGAAAGAATAGAGCTGAATCTCTTGATAAGAAATAATTCATCCTTGGATAAGAATACATTGAAGAAACATCTCTCTGGAGTAGAGAGTGAGTAGCTACATCCTCCATTCAAAAGTCTAGTCACTAAATCACTACTTTAGATCTTACATTAGGCACGTTGGTGAACACTCAGATAATCAAATATGAATTCTGCCATTGTGATCTCAGAGAATATTATAATTCCCATCATTTAGCTTCATGACTTTCTATTAAAAATTGGATTAATGTTCTTATTAACTAGAACTGAAAGAAAGATCCCAAAATCTTCTCATCAATTTATTCTATTTTGGATCTCTGTTTTATGACTTCCCTTGTTCACTGCTTCAGGTACTTGGGCCTCTCAGGATTCTACAACATTCCAGCAAAATCCTGCATCAAGGCCTTTGCATTATCCACTGTTCCTATTGTCTGCAGTGCTTTGCCCTGGATATCTGTATGCCTTACTCCCTTACTTTTACTCAGATCTCTGTTCAAATGTTACCTCCTTGGAGGACTTCCCTGATCACCCCATGTGAAGTACCACCCTCCTGTCATTTAAAAAATCCTTTTAACCTGCTTTATTTTTCCTGCAGGGCATTTATCACTGCCTGACCATATGTTATAGATTAACTTTATTATTTGTTTCCCCCAAGTAGGATATAAGCCTTGAGAAGGCAAGGATTTGATTTTATTCACTTCTGAATCCTCAGTGCCTTGAGGGACATCTAATAATAGCCAAGCTTAATAGAAATGGGCTAAACTCGTGAAAGGGTGAGTGTTATTAAGGAATTTTCTTCTGTTTTTGTCCTTTTTTCCCTAAGCCATCCTAAGAAATTCTTCTACTTCCTCATTATGATGCCAGCTTTTTAAACATTTTTAATTTTCCTAATTGGAAACCTCTCCTAAATATAATTTGACTCTAAAAAAAAAATCCTATTCTTTTACCCTGTTTGAAAATAATAACTATATTCTAGGAAGCATGATAAATAGTCTCCTGATATTCTTTGGGAAAACCTGAGATGGTTGGAAATCTAGCACATTTATCCTCATTTTGTGTTATATTTATAGTAATGTCTATCTCACTGGTAGTTTTTAAATGAGAATATCACATTCACATCCATATATATAGCAGCTGGGTAGTGGCTACATTTCACTTCAAGCAAAATACATCTTGTCTTCACATATGACCTTAACTTTCATTAAAATTTGTATCTTGAAAAATTACAAAATCCTATGTTATGAGTCTTTATGTTTGCTCAAGAATAGCTGACACCTTGAATACTAAACCTGAGAGTGCCATTTCAAAATGAGCTTTGTGGTTCTATTTAGAAGATTAAAATGTCATGACTGAAAGACTCATTAGAGATCATCTAATAGCACATCTTATAGTTGGGGGAAATAGACACAGTGTAAGGAAGGGATGTGATTATTGATTTTATTAGAGTAGATGGACTTATTGTAAATAGTAACACATTACATCTATGCAGATGGGCAGATAATTTTAAAAAATTGTATTAAGTGAGGACCTCTCTGTCAGCAAAACAAAATCAAAGATGAGTAACGTACACGATCTCTTATTCAATTTGCCACAGTATTTCTTTACTCTTTTGTCATAAACAATTCAAAAACAACCTTTAAGAACTGCAAAACTTAGAAAGAAAAAATAATTTACAGATTACCCTCTGCAGAAGACAATTTACCCCTTGAATGTAATAAAGAATACTGAATTCTATTTCATATAAGGAACTCAATTTGCACTCACAGCTTTGAGGGGGTATACTACTGATTCCTGAAAGAAATCAAGTCTAAAAATTTATGGAGGTCATTCAAAGTGACAACTGTATTCTCTGAACCCCATTTTTCTAGGGGACCCCTAATCCGTCAGCCACATGATGCTCCATGGTTGAAGAGGGGTTGGTTGTTTTGAGTGGGATGATGGGACATTGGTCAGAGATAACTCAGTGACATCTGAGAGTCAGGAGATCTCAACTGCCATCCTTGTTCATCACCAGCCTGCACTGTGGCTTGAGCAAGTCCTCCCCAATGTGGCTCAGAGTTGCCCCTCTCCAAAGCAAGGCGTTAGATGAGTCATTCTCCATCTCTAAGAGGTTTCCTGGTGATTTGGCTTCCATCCATTCATCTCCAGGGCTCATTCTCTTCACGCACACAGAGCCTGCCCTGGTACCAATTTCTGAGCTCCCTACCTGGTTAAACTTTGCACTTCTGAAAGCTTCTCCATCTTCAAGACTTTGTGGGCAAGGGCAATGACACGGAAGCCTTGCACTGTATAATTTCTTAGCTCCTTTGGGAAATTCTTGGGCACTGCCAAGAGAGAAAAGAGAGGTAAGCACAGGTCCCACTAAAGGTGGCTCAACTCCTAAACAAAATTCTGGATAGTCACAGTGCTTTGTTTTAACTTTCCCTCCATAAAAATGCTTTAATAGAAACACTATGGGGATTTCCCCGGTGGTCCAATGGTTAAGACTTCACCTTCCAATGTTTGAGGCCGAGGGTGTGGGTTCAGTCCCTGGCCAGGGAGCTAAGATCCCATATGCCGCTCACCAAAAAAATCGAAATATGAAACAGAAGCACTATTGTAACAAATTCAACAAAGACTTTAAAAATGGTACACATTAAAAAAATATTTTAAAAAATAGGAACACTATAACTTCAGTTAAATGCCACAAACAACTTCATCAGTATGTTTTTCTTATAATCTAACAGAAATAAATGCCAAAGATGTACTGATCAACTGGGTGTCACATACATTAGCTGAGTTCAGTAAAGACAGACCTCAGGACCATCTACCCAGATGAAATGAGGTACTGGAGAAGGTAATGGCACCGCACTCCAGTACTCTTGCCTGGAAAATCCCATGGACGGAGGAGCCTGGTGGGCTATAGTCCATGGGGTCGCTAAGAGTCAGACACGACTGAGCAACTTCACTTTCACTTTTCAGTTTCATGCATTGGAGAAGGAAATGGCAACCCACTCCAGTGTTCTTGCCTGGAGAATCCCAGGGACGGGGGAGCCTGGTGGGCTGCCGTCTCTGGGGTCGCACAAAGTTGGACACAACTGAAGCGACTTAGCAGTAGCAGCAGGCCAAATCTATCCCATTCTTGTTTTTGTAATTAAAGTTTTATTGGAACACAGCCATACCTGTTTGTTTGTTACCTATGGCTGCTTTCAGGTTACAATGGCAGGGTTGAGCAGTTGAGCCAGAGATGGTGTAGCCTGCAAGGCCTAAAATATTTATTACTTGTCTCTTTGCAGAAACGTTTGCCAATTTAGATAATGGATGACACAGTGCCAACCTTTGTGTGTTTCGATGTGATAATCATAACTAAGGTTAATATGTCTATAAAATTTGTATGGTTTATGTATGTATGGTTATATAAAAATATTAGGGAAAAGAATAGCATAATAAGTGTAGTAGCTTAGGTTCTAGTCTCCACTGTGCTGCCAGCTAGCTTTCTCACCTTGGGCATTTTAAGTCTCTCTTCTGCATCTCAATTTTCCCATCCATAAAATGAAGAGGTTATAGATGTCTATGCTCCCACTCAGCACAGACTTTCTATAATTCTAAAATATCAATAATTCTGGAGGTGATCTATTTCAAGGAAGCTGCTAACACTCTATTTCTTAAACACAAGAAGAAAAAAGAAATCACTGAATATGATATTATCATATGTCAAGGATCAGAAGTTAGGACAATAAGAAGAATTAGACTGACCAGACAAATAAGCAGTGGCAAATGACACCTAAAAAAAGTAACAGCCAACTATAGACCAACAGTCTGTAAAGGATGGAGTTAATGGGAGCTATGAGGAAGATCAATGTCAGAAAAATAGAAGGAATTCTTTTAAAAAACAACTCCAAGTAGAGAAAGAAGTGAAAGCAATCATTTGCCAATTCTTAAAATTCTATGCACAAGCTGATGGCTATCAGCAATTGTAAGGAGAATATAGATGAAAATCAGGAGAAAAAAAGGCCAATTTTATCCAAATGAACTCATTTGAATGCAGCAATATTCTTACAAATCTGGATTGTAGCTTAGAGAGTACATGTTTATAAGATGAAGAAACAATACAAATCAGCTTAAAATCTGGCCCAGAAAGATGAAATTGCTGTGAAAATGATCAGTTACCTTGCTCTAATACCACCTAATTTACTCTAATCACTTTTTTTTCCCCTAAAAGATTTATTGTCTTTATATTCTCCTCCCACTGATCTGAGACACCATAAGTGGTTCCAGCTCCCAGGAGGTGGGTGACAGAGCATCCCTGTTTGGAGAATGAGTCTGGTGTTCAGACCTGTCTCTTTGGTTCCTTCTGAACGCTACTCATTCTCACCGTCCCTGGTCCTCTGACCCCCGTGTAGTTTCCTGATTTGTCCCGATGCTTGTTTCACATCTCCTTCTCTAATGCCACAGTGTGGTTGGGCTTTTCTGGCAAGACCAGAGTCTGATATTTACTCTCTGTTTCTCTGCTTTGAAATGATCACCTCTGCCTTAGCAGATCTGCTGGGCCCACTTGCCACCTACCTAGAAAACAACCACCTCCATGTTCATTGATTTAGGCTGGTTTTCTCTGTCTGAGTTTTAAGTATTTTCACCTCCTGAAAGGGGGAAGTGCCAGTTAGTACCTGTTTCAGGTCTGCAGAACCGAGCCAGCATCTCCGGGGCTCCCTTCATGTAGACATGGAAGTGATCCTCCCCCGCCAGCTGAGCAACCACAGACATCCTCTGCAGGCTGGAGGAAAATGGAAACTGACGCAGGACGATGATGGCTTCCACTGGACTCTAAGTGCACAAAGAGAGAGGAGCTTAAGAAGCTATTAAGGAAGATTTAGCAGATGTACACCAACAAATAATCTTTACTCTGCAGTGAGCCCAGGGACGTGAGGTGGTATATTGTCACAACATTGATATTTTTCTAGCCGCATCTCATCAAGTTGTCTGGTCTACAAAGCCCTTTCCCCTGGGGGCCTGAGAAATCCTAATCATCTTCCAGGCCAAGCTCATAGGTCACCTTCTCTGCGGTACTTCTCTCTCAGCAACGCTACTCACTCCCACCTCTGGACTCCTGCTGCTCTTTCTTCAGCCGTTATTCTCGCACTTGGTGCACTGTATTGCATTTGTTTGCACTGGTATTGATTTTTCTATCAGTCCATGTATTCCTCCAGCACAGAACACAACATGTCTAGTTTTGAAATCACTTTATCTCTTAGCACCTAGCACAGAGCTTGAGTAAACATAGGTATTTTGTGAGTGTTTGTTGAATAAACTAACGAACAAATTTAGGAATGAAGGAATGAGCAAACCAACTGTACACACAGTTAGGATAAGACAAAATAATAGGAATATAAAAAACATATAAAAGGCAGGGGAATTTCACCAGTTTTAAGGGGAACGATTTATATAATTTAAAGAAGCAAACTATACCTGACTGGCTTTTGGTCCTGGCTTTATTATTACATTTGAATCTGATATTCCAAGTTCACAGTAGTCTGCATTGCAATCTTCGATTATCTGCTTTCAAATGAAAACATTCATAAGATTCCTTAGAGAAAAATAAGAAAGAAACACCTCATTTGCATAGCATTTTAATCTTTTCAAAACCCCTTTTACATTTTTCCTCTTCTAAGCCAATTATTTTAATACCATCATTATCAAATTTCTGTTTTTTGATTCATATTAAGGATCTTATTGTAAAATGTCAAAGAGCAGAATTATCGTGATTATATATTCAGTCGTAACTGATTGTGTATGTGTGTGCGTGCTCAGTCGTGTCCGCCTCTTTGAAGCCCTATGGACTGTGGCCTCCCAGGCTCCTCTGTCCATGAGATTCCCCAGGCAAGAATACTGGAGTGGGTTGCCATTTCCTTTCCCAGGGCATCTTCCTGATCCAGGGATTGAACCCGTGTCTCCTGCATCTCCTGCTTTGGCAGGCAGATTCTTACCTCTGAGCCACCTGGGAAGCCAGCAATAATTGATGGAGGAAGCATTAACCGTAGCCCACTGGCTCTTCCTAAAAGGTATGTCTTATAAATGGATGAGGGTAGAGACCTATTCTCCATTACACCTGAGCACATTAGCTCCCAGATGACAGAGGATTGACTCTTGAACTACTTTTTATGCTACGTCTATGCTACTAGCCTAACTAGTTAGCTACAGAGTTACAAGTTAGCTGCTAGCAAATTAGAAAGCATATTTGAAAATAGTTTGTATTCTTTGGATGTTACAGCACTATAAGTTATACCATCTGAAGAACCAATATTTAGCTAAAATATGGGAAAGGCAGTCAGATAAATATAAATAGTAGAAGTCAAAAAATAAAAGACAACATCTGGTCTCTCCTCTACCACTTGTTCAACCTTGGGGACATCACTTTGTTTCTCCAAATCTCAATTTCTTTGGAAAAATATTCTGACATTCCTTATGGTTTCTAATATTCTTAGAATCTATAAGAACATTTTCACTCCTCCTTATGCTTAGTGAAAGTTTCTTAATACCCAAAAGATATTTAACTAGAGACTTATTCAGCTTTAAACTCAGTGAACGATCTTGCACTGTTATGCTGTGTTTGGAGTGGATACAACTGGTCTTAAAAGCAGTTCTTACAGAGCTAATACTAAAGATTTATGTCCCCACATAAGACCCCAACTCGTAGGTCACTTGTACACAGAGAGGAAGCCTTCTCTTTTGGAGAAGAGGGAGCAGTGTTAGAACCAGGATCGAGTCATATAGAGTAATAATGACCATGTGGAACTCCTCACTGTGTCAGCACCAGCGATGCTGGTAAGGATGTTGGTGCTGTTTGCTTATAATAATTACACTGATTCCTCTTCATTAAGATCCAGGAAAGTGAATTCTGTCTTGCCTTTATATTGCAAATAAAAAATACTGCCTTCCATATTAGCAAACAAAGAATGTTGCAGCCATCAAGCCATCACATTACAGCCATCTGGATGGTGAACCCTGGGGGAACTCGGGATGGAAACTCTGCCTGCCAGCAGCCACTTCCTACAGTGCACCTTTAGGAGGAGACTCAGGATGCCTAATGGCTCAGCGGTAAAAACTCTTCCTGTAATGCAGGGGATGCAGGAGACATGGGTTCAATCCCTGAGTCGGGAAGATCCCCTGGAGGAGAAATATCCTATGGGCACAGCTACCTCCAACAGTGCACCCTGAGGAGACTCAGAATGTGAAAACACAAGACACTAGCCCCAGACAGCTGAGATGCATATCAAAGAAAAGATTTCAGTGAGCCCAGACTCTTGCATCTTCCCATACAAATAAAGCACTAAATTCCTTAACTTGAAATGTGTGGTTTTCTTTAAGTAACAGTAATTTTTTTTATTCCAACTACCTTGTCTTTGCTGCAAAAAATCCTATACATGTATCCTAGCTACATACCCCTTCTTCTGTCTTCAGCGCACTCTCTTAGAATTATCTGAGATGCTTAAGTCTTGGGCTTAAGTCCTCAGTTTTGTCTGTCAAATAAAACATAACTCAACTTTTAGGCTGTGCTTTTTTTTTTTTCCCAATAGGCAGTATCAAGCATTTCTCCACAGCAAATGCTCTAATTTTACTTACTGATATCAGAAATTTCCCTGTTTGCCAGGTTTCCCCTTTTATTACTTTGGCCTCTAGAAATCCGTGATTTTCCTACAATAAATCTTTTAATTAGCCTCTTTGCGACTGTCCTTCAGGCTTCCCAGGTGGTAAAGAATATGCCTGCTGATGCAGAAAACGCAGGAGACATGGGTTGGATCCCTGAGTCAGGAAGATCCCCTGGAGTAGGAAATGGCAGGCCACTCCAGTATTCTTGGTGGAAAATTCCATGGACAGAGGATCCTGGTGGGCTCTAGTCCCTGTGGTCACAAAGGGTCAGAGAACATGACTGAGCACACACTCTGTCGAGGGGTTCTGCAGGTCCCTGCAGTTGTTTGTTTTCACTTCTTTACAGCTCTGTTTAAATGCTGTTCTGCATTTCATGTAAGTAGTTTTAGAAAAAAACATTTTTTTTTTGAAGGGAAGAACAATGTGGTTAATTAACTAATGAATGAATGAATGAGTACCCTCCATTCTTTGAACACTTTACAATGCCTGGCTCCCTCAGGCTCACAGTTTCAAAGCTCCAGAAGTGAGTCATTGTTATCCAAATACACATAGGAGGTAATGATTCAGAATCTTTGTTCTGGATTTGAGGTCAGAAAGCTAGAGTGTACTTTCCCCATCTTGTCCTGACAGTTGCCAGTAGGACCTTATATCCTTCAGCTGTCATTCACACTCAGCTGAGGAAATGGAACCCCCCAGATTGAGGGGCCTCCATTCTGGTGTCAAACCCTTTCGCTGGGTTGGGAGGTCCCCTGGAGAAGGAAATGGCAACCCGTTCCAGTATTCTTGCCTGGAGAATTCCTTGGACAGAGGAGCCTGGGGGCTACAATCTGTGGGGTTGCAAAGAGTGGGACATGACTAAGCCGACTAACACTTTTAAGACCTATATTGTCTACTAATAATACAGCAGCTACCAACCAATTGTGGCTATTTCAATTATTTAAAATTTAAAAATCAGTTCCTAATTTGCATACCCACTGTTCAATGCTCAATAGCCAGTGTGGCTAGTGGCTACTGTGTTTACACCACTGCTTTGGATGAGTGTTTCTCCAAGGGTGTTTGTGCTATGGTTTGGCCTATCAAGGTTTTTGTGGTGAAACAGGTTTAGTAAATGCTGCATATTATATCCCCTCTTTAATATTCACAATATACCACCATACATTAACATTAAAGAAATTCTATACTCAAGAAATCAAATTACCTTTGTTTAAATATCAGTTCCCAAATTTATTTGGTGGTAGACCCCTATATCATGTTGCAAAGGTTTGTAGAGTTTTGGAGCAGAGATTGGGAGATTCAGGTAGGATCAGACCTTCATTCATTCATATACTGCTATGATTCTCTGGGTTTCAACCAAAGTTAGGAAAGCCTAGGCACTCCCAGTGAGTACTGGATATGTCTTCACATTTTCCTCATTCAGTTGAACCAAGAAATAATCACCTTACCCAAGCGGTGCCCTCAAACATTTTGAGGTCCAGTGGATCTCCCTGGATGGTCCCATCGAGGAGGATCAGAGAGTGGCAACTGGCCATGGCCGCACACTGTGGGCCCCAGGGCAGAGCCTTGCCTGAGGTAAAGCTGTGGACTTCCTGGAAACTGGTAGAGAAAACAATTCTCAAGTTAAGGTCTTCAACAAAATCATTTTGCACACCCTGACCTTCAATTTTACTGAGATAAAATTTACTGATACCTCACCTCTATGCTCAAAACCTTCACTAGCTCCCCTTCCCCCCAAACCTCATATGATAAATTCTGAGTGTTTGGGTATAATGACAGGGCATCATTGACTTGACGGACATGAGTTTCGGCAAACTCCAGGAGATAGTGGAGGACAGGTAAGCTTGGCATGAGGCAGTTCATGGAGTGGCAAAGAGTTGGACACAGCTTAGTGACCGAACAACAACAAACAGAGCCCTTTGTCAGGTTGCCTGCTGCCAGCCCACAGGGTGGCGGTGTTGTGGGAAGGTAGACTGTGGGAAGGCTCAGAGCTGACATCTGCAAATTGCAGAGCTGTCTCTAGAAAATGACCAGGCAAGAAGTCTCTAGGCCAGTGGGGTAGCAGGGATGGAAAGGAAGTCTGCCTGCTGGCTCCATTCTTCTTCAAGTAAAAGCAGGCATGGATGGGGAATTTCCTTGGCAGTCTGGTGGTTAAGATTCCACCCTTACAACTCAGGGGGTGTGGGTTCAATTTCTGGTCCTGGAACTAAGATACCATATGCTGTGCTTAGTCACTTAGTCATATCCAGCTCTTTGAGACCCATGGACTGTAGTCCACCAGGCTCCTCTGTCCATGGGATTGTCCAGGCAAGAATACTGGAGTGGGTTGCCGTGCCCTTCTCCAGGGGATTTTCCCCACCCAGGGATCAAACCCAGGTCTCCCACATTGCAGGAGGATTCTTTACCATCTGAGCCACCAGGGAAGCCCATGCTGTATAGCATGGCCCCAAAATTTAATGAATAAGTACAATAAAGAAAAAAAAGCAAGCATGGATTCAAATAGTTCTCACAAGTCGGCCCTTTGGCTTTCATCCCTATTTCTTAAAACTCCTGGCATGGATATCTAGCATCAAAAACTCATTTCCCTATTTGACAGTAGGTAGACATTCTTTCCTTCCATCTTACAGCTGAATAAAAACTGTATCCAGGGTTTCTACTTCTCTCAAAGTCTCAGAGTACTAGGGGAAAAGGAGAGAAAGAAGGAACGGAAACTGCAAATATCCCTTTCCCCTTTCATTGCTCTGGTCAGTAGAGGTCTGCCTGTCTGGACCAAAACCTGATCTGTGCATCCAAGTACCCAGAAGCAGAGGCACATTAACGGGAGCCCAGGGAGTTCACTGACATGTAGCCCAGGAATCCTCTGCAACGTCACACTGCCTGACTACTGTTCCCTTGTGCCAGGGCTGTACCCAGGACCCTGTCACCAACCTGGAGAGTCCCTGCATGACTCCTTCAGTGACAGCAGCCTCAGCCACTGTTTGGAGCCCAGGTGGTATACCCAGAGCTCAAGAGCAGAAGTGTCTCCACTCTGACTGAGAGGGTGGGTCCCAGCCCTGCAGGGAAGGGAGTGCAGGGGGCATTCTCTGAGGATGGGCACTCCCTCTTGTCTCTAGCTCTGTTTGGGGGGTAGTGTTTATGTGATTGCCCTCTCCACTCCCTGTTGTTGTTGAGTCGCTAAGTCATATTTGATTCTTCACGACCCCATGAACTGCGGCACACCAGGTTTCCGTGTCCTTCAGTATCTCCCAGAGTTTGCTCAAACTCATGTCCATTGAGTCAGTGATGCTATCCAACCATCTCATCCTCTGTCACCCCCTTCTCCTCCTGCCTTCAATCTTTCCCAGCATCAAGGTCTTTTCCAATGAGTCGGCTCTTCACGTCAAGTGGCCAAAATATTGGAGCTTTGGCTTTGGCTTCACTCCCTAGTGCCAGCTTTTAAACCTTGTCTGTAAAATTTGTAGCCATACTCCCTTCAAAACCCATCTTGTTTGTTATCTCCTCCAGGTGGTATTCCTTGATCTATTCATTGTCAAAATGAATTTCTACCTTTTATCCACTATGTTGTTATAAAAATCAGGACTGTCTTTTATCAAGCAATCATTATTATGTCTTCTTCTCTACTGTGATATCTGTGCCTTAATTCTTTTCCCAGCCCATGTGGTACATTACAGGTGGGTCCATTTGCACCTTTCATCTCACTAGAGTGCGAACTCCATGAAGGGGGAGATGGGGGTCTTCCTTTCTGGATTTCCCACCTCACAAGCCACCCAGGAAGCCTATGCAGTTTTAAATTAAACACAGTCCTAGTTTCACTCTTTGCTTTATTCACTCAACTCCCTAATCGTCCACCTTATTCTATTCCATTTTTCATGTGGAGTTTGAAGATCTACTTTCCCCCTCTGATTCCGAATTTAGAACTCATTTTATTTAACAAGTTAGATTAATGGGGAGCCAGTACCAGCCTATTATGTATATTTTATGTGAGATTCATCCCTCGACACTGGAAGGATGGACTGGAGCGTCACAAGGCAGCCCCACCAACCACACACACTGTCTTCATTACGTGCCTACCAGTTGTCAACAGTAGGGACAGTCCCCCAGAGGTCCAGTCCATCTTCTGTGAGAGTACCAGTCTGCAAAAAAAATCAGAATGGGTTTTACCAGAAGATTTAGAGCTTTTAACTATAAAACCCAAGCTCCGAAGAAACCAAAGTATGTTTAGCTTTCCCAAGCCCTTTCTTTTTACATTAGATGTTTATTAAAATTTTTTTCACTATTGTCTATATTTGTAGTAAGTGTGATACTCAGCTATCCATTAGTTTTCTTTTTTTTCCTTCTAAGAACAGACTTTTTAAATTTTTATTTTCCATTTGTTCAATGATTCTTTTTAAAATTTAATTTGTGTTTTATATTTCATTAACATATAGTTGATGTAAAATATTCTACAAGTTATAGGTGTACTCACAATTTTTAAAGGTTATACTCCATTTATACTTATTATAAAATATTGGCCAAGCCCTTACTGGCAAACATCAAATTTTAAATCAGAGAAGAGCACCTGAAGGAAGGACTCAGCCGGTGACAAATGATTCCCAAAAGACCATGTTGAAAATTAAGTTGAGTCTAGTCACTAATTATTACCAAATGCAAGTGCTTCCTTTTGTTTGTTTACTGCCGTGACCACTGCTGTTGCTGAATGAGAAAGGTTCAGGGGATAGAAACCCAACAAGAACCAGCTCAGGTCTGCCTTCTCAGTTGGCACCTGTTGTCTTTCCAAAGCAGAGGTCAGAATTTTTTCTTTCTTTGCAAGACTGTTTAGTTCCTAGTCTGCTATATGGTTCACAGCTATTTCCTAAAAATATGGCTGACATGGTGACTGTCCAGATTGATAGTGAAATGTTGATAAAGGGCTTTGAGACTACAGAGAGAAGTGAAGTGCTCATAATAAACATTAATTAATGCCCAGGAATGGGTTAGACTGTTAGATCAAGAGGAAAATGGTGGGGAGGGTTGATTTGCTGCATCAGGGGAAAGTATTTGTCAGATAATGTAGCAGAGAAAGCAAAATGGGGCTGAGTGCTATCACAGCACTTTTAATTTGCCCATTGCTTCACAGTCGATTATTAATTACAAACCCTAGTGTCTTTATGCAATAGGCCAATGGCATTTGGCCTGGTCTACACCCAGTCAGAATAAGGAGGTGGCTACCACTGGCTCAGCTCTAACTATCAGTAATGCATTGTGAAGTGATAGGGAATGTCCTTTTCAACACTGACACCTTTGTTTCTGACACTTTTTCCTTGAAAATTATCACCAAATAAGACACTGAAGTCTTCAGTTTTCCATCAAATGATATCTGTTATCATCATAGCACATTTGCATTAGCACCATGCTTTACAGGGAAGTGTCTGCAGTGCTTTCTCTTCTTACAACTAGGGTGCAGACAGTCTCAGTATAAAGGTGAAATGAGCAGCCCAAGGGTCCATTGGCACACAGATTGGAGAGAAAGAAACAGAATCCAGCCTGTTTGGAGACTTCCACCAGAAGACAAATGTTACGTGAATTGTGAAAAGCATGTGGAGAGAAGTCTGTACTGAGCTTCTGGATTAAAGAAACAAGGAAAGTTTGTTTTATTAACTAATTTGGACTTCAAGGAGAGCTAACACGCTTCGTGTAGGTTATTCCTTCAAGAACAACAACAGCAAAAGAAAAAAGCAAAACACTACTTTTTTCATGTACCTCCTATATTTTATAAGGACTCCAATCCGTGTGATTAGATTCCAAAGGTTCTTGAGTTGCTCCATTTCAGCAAGAGTTAGCAACTTAATTCAAACTGAAATATTTTCCTGATGATTAGATATGTTTTAAAACATCAATATCTCGAACATGAAAACAGAGATGATACCGTAGCAAAAATAGATAAGGGACAAAGTTATTTCTCTACATGAAAATAACCCTTATACAATAAAACTAGCCATAAATGGAAAAAGCACTAAATTACAGTTGCTGTTCTAAAGTGAATAAGATAGAAAAATAAAACTTCTTAGTATGAATACTAGTCCAGGCTTAGACTGAATTGAATAGAAAAGAGAGAGAGAACTTGTTTTAAAGAACTTGTAAGAAGCCAGTGTAAAACTGGAAATATATGGGAATAAATATACTCAGAAGCCCAGTGGTGAATATCTTCTAAATTGAAATAACACCAGATGGAAATTCAATTAATTGTGGAGGGCTTTATTCTAACATCATGGTGGTAGAGTTTTATAACATGAAAGAAACAGAGAATTGTACTTCAACTATCTTAAAAAGTCACACAGAAACTTAGTGTCAAATTCATGATTAGATGTCCCATTTCACTAATTCCCAATCATGAGTCTTTGCATAATAAGATGCCATCATGACATATGGAGTCTGGCCAAGTCTGCTGTCAAGCATCCTTAAGACAGTCTAGCAAAGGAGCACAAGGATGTGGAGGGAAACGCTTTCTACAGGAAGAAAAGGGAAGACCTCTGGAAAAATTAGTTTTAGAAACAGATATGTAATGAGCACATTTTGTAAATCTCCCTCCTATATTCTACACACTGGTGAGGCTGCTGGGTCAGTAATAGGAATTGCTGTCAAGAGTTGTTCTCTGGCCCTGAATCTAAAAGGTAGCTACTGTTAAGTTAACCTTACAGGTTTCTTTGTCAAAGGAAACTAGAAAAGAACTATGTAAGAGCTATGCCACTTCTACCTGGGGACCAGGACTTGTCAGGTCTGATCATGGTGTCTCTCCAGCTTGGCCTTTGCTCTCTGTTCCTCTTTGTCTAGGACAAGGAGCCATCTTCTCCGAGCACATGAAGCCCTGAGCAGCTGGGCTCATCGGTTCCAGCTGCATCCTGACCACAAAGCCACTTTCTCACCACCCAGAGTCTGGCTCCCCGCCTGTGGCAGCCCTGCTATTTGTGTGCTGCTGGGCTGCTCACCGCTGAGCCTGGGGCCCATTCTGCCTGACAGCCAAAGCCACAGCTTAGAGGTGACTCCCACCTGAGGCACGTAACCACACCCCAGTGCTTGGCTCATACTTATTTAGCATGCGTTTCACTGTCTTTTCATCATCTATGTTTCCCTGTTACCTTCTTCCTCAACTAGCTTGTGAGCTTCTCAAGAGCCTGGAACATCTCATTAATGGGGCTCTCTGCCAACATCAGTTATCTAAAAAGCAGCAAAGCCTTCATCATTTATTCTCATGAAGACAAAGTGAAGGCATGTAGGGAACAGACCAGACCCCTGCCTTAGAGCTGGTAAACTGGGTACCCGGGTGAGGTGATTGATATTGCAGCCCTGCCTGGTTCCCCACAGGAGCCACAGAGAGGGGTCCTGGGACCTGTCCCAGAACAGCTGTCCCCTCCTCTGAACATACTTCCCTTCTGCCACCTTTCCAGGCCCTAAGCACAGACAATCTGCCCCAGTCCTGAGGCTCGACATTCTGGGAAACAAAGGGGAAAAGAGGGACCAGAGTGTGTAAACACAGGTCACAGCCCCTGCTTTCTAGTTCCTGAAAAGAAGTAGCGGAGGAGAAGTGAATATGCTCCCTTAAGCTCTGGACAAAGCACCAAGGGAACAGAAATGTTCCTCATATTACTTTTTGCCTGTAAAAAGCCAGTCATTCATAAAAGTGATTACAGTAAGAGATTGTTTTGAAACCCGAAACAGGCATGGAAATATTAAATTTTACAGGAAAGAAATGCTTGATGTGATGGCTAAACCACTTCCTCAGGACTCGGGAGAGGGGGCTTCTAGAACATGCTCTCACACCAGCTCCGTGTGTGGGACCTTCGTGGCCTCCATGTTCCCATCTGTCCCAGGAGGGTGCAGGGCTAGATAGTCTCTGAGGCCCTTCCCGGCTCAGCTACGTCCCAAAATCATTAACCTCCAACCTGGGGAGTTGAGCTCATACTTTGTCAAAGCACACAAGGTTGATTTGCCCACACATATTGATCCGCTGTGGGGAGATGCAGAAGATTCCCCTTTTCTTCAGCCTCCTCTGTGCGTACACGATGCCTGTGGTCAGGGCAGCTGGCAGCACAGGAGGGACCGCCACGGTGAGGAGGAGCAGGGCCATGGCCATGGTGTCTTGTAGAGAGGCCTGGGGAGGGAGGGACACACAGGTTAGCCTGGCAGAAAGCACACACCCTTCCTGGCTCCATCTCCTGTCACACCAATGGAGTTCTGGAAGCTCAGAATAGTCATCATGAGCCAGCTCTCTTGGTTGGACTAAGTATTCTCCAGGCCGAGTCTGAGAAATCAACAAATTGTCACCTACTGCAGAGGCAATGACACCTTGGACCCCCACCCCACACCCTACTGCCCTTCCTGACCCGGATTCTCTCCACTCAGCCTTCTGTCCACCTAGAGGGCCACCCCTTCTTTGCCCATCAGGCATTTGCACACCCCCTGGACCCCTGGTCACTGGAACTAGACTTGAGTTGTAATAGTTCACACATGGCCTGACTGTTGCTTTCTCAACAGTTCTACAAACTCCTCTGGCACAGCAGCTGTGCCTCGTTCATCTTTGAAGTCACCTTGGAATTCATCTTACTCGTCACCAGATGCAGAGCCTAGCACCTTCTGACACACAGAAGGTGCTCAACACATGCGTGGAGTGCCTGGAAGCCTGATGAAAACTAGGACCAGGATTCTGCCAAGATCTCAGCATATATTCACTGCTCTGGGTAAGCCAATAATAAAACTAGCTGTTCTCAATGGATACACACCCTGGAATAAGCACTGTGTATACACACTGTTTATTTACTCCTCACAACCACCTTGCAATGTAAATACTGTTATTTCTTCCATTTAACAGAAGAGGAAACTGAGACTTAAAAAAGTAAACAACTTTCCCAAGGCCACATGCTGGTTAAATGGTGAGGATATAATCCCTAGTCTGTTCATCTAGAGGGAGGGCACAAATGTGTGACTGACATGTCATATTACCAAGCCAAGTCTCACAGAATCAGGATTCCAGGCAATCTACTAAGGATCACAGGACTAATAAAGGCAGGGCCGAGGTCAAATCATAGGCTGCATAATTTTCCCATGCTCTGTTAACGAATGGCTTTCCCTCTACAACCTTGCCTAGGTTTTTATGAAATGACCTTGATTTTAGCCATAAAGTTCTCTTTTCAGTATTGGAAACATAGATTCAAGTTTAGTAACAATGGCTACTTGGCACATCTTCGGGCCAATTCTAGTTTATCGTGAAATCCATCATTTCCGGATTTTTCCAACCCCAGCCACAGAGGAGCTTTAACCCGGGAGACTCAGCCCTGCCTAATGCTGAGCCAGTGCAGAGAGAAGCAACCAAAAGGTCCGCAGGTCCAGACCTACAAGACGATGGGATGTGCAATGAGAATGCTGCTTTGGTATGTACCGGACATTGAGTCTTGCCCAAGAAACTATCATATGCTATCACCACCAGGGCTTCCTGGCCCATAGGAGAGGGCTTTTGCTTGTTTTCCTGCTCAAAGCTCATGTTTCCCAGATGAAACTGGCACGCTGCCTCAAATTCCAGCCCCACTGGTTTTGACTTTCTGCCTCACTCTTTCCAGGCTCTATTCTACTGGTGCCCATGTGCCCTGGCCTCCTCTAACCTCCTTCCCCCTAGAAATGCTCTCTGAGAGTTTATTTCAGATTGCAATGACTATGCAGAGCTCAGGTTTGAACATGGCATTGCCTAAAAATTCTCATGACTGCCTTTGCCTCTCCCACACTCAACACACACACTTCTCTATGCCATCACCAATGCCATCAGTTTGGGCATTTTAGAGTCCACTCATGCCCAGTTTCATACCTGTGTGTGGATCCTTTTTTTCACAATGTTTTATTCTCCCCTACGAGCCCACACTGCTAAGATCCCAGCATGTTGTATAGAAGAGTTGATAACAGAATCAGATTCTTAGGACCAGAAAGGACCTCATGGGTTATTTGTGACAATTCTTTCCTGCACAGCCATCACAACTATTTAGAGAGACATCCAAACAAAACCAGACATCATGAAGCTTATAAAGGGAAGTGGGGATCCATACAGTACACAGCTGTACAACCAGACATTCAATTTCATCTCAGAACCTAACGAGAACAAAGGGCAGCTCATTGACTGCATGGTGTGTTGAGTATTCCCTTGACAATGTACACACTCAAATACATCAACACTTTCAAATAGTCCAAACGTCTAGGCATGGCATTCAATATCCCCTTTAATCTAATCTAATCCTACCTTATTAGATTCATCTCAACTGCTTGCTAGTTCCAGAATTCCTTTGTGTTTTTCTTCCTTTGCATTTTTGTCATTCAAATGTGTATATCCTTACTGCTTTCTAATCTTAAGACCAAATCTTCCCCATCCTATAATGTTTCAGAAGCATGTATTTCCTCTGAGGGAACATGTATTCCTCTGGGCTTGGATATAACAAATGCCACACATGAAGTAACTTTTCACTCCCATCCAGGTGGTGAAAGGAGCTGTGAACCTCACAACTTTTAATAGCTACACCTTCCAATATAATTTCCACTAATCACATGTGGCTATTTTAATTTTTAAAAATTGAAAATTTATTTCCTTTATTACACCAACACATTTCAAGCGCTCAGTGAACACATAGTTAATGGCTAGCAAGTTGACCAGTGTAGAGATATAGAATATTTTCATCATTCTAGAAAGCTCTATTGAATGACATTGATTCTAATCCTTCAGTTAGGTTAAGTTCCTTGAGAAAGTTATCCTATTAAAAAGCCCTACCCCCAAGTACTTACTCCATGGTACATATATACACCAAGGGCATAGAAAAAACCCATGATTCCAAGGAAGGCCAGGGACACTATGAACTTGAAGGCATCATTGTACAGTTTGAAGTTCAGAGGCCGGGGGTAGAGGATGGATCTCACCAAGTCCCCTTTGGCTGTATTGTAACCTACATGAAGATAATCACAAGTGGTGTAAGGTCCTTTAATACATTTTCCCCTAAAACCAAAAAGGAAAAAATGGTTTGCATTGAATTAAGAATTAGTTAATAGAGTCATTTGAATATGGAATTAAAACAGCATTGTTGTGACCTAACAGTTTTATATTTATTATTCCTCCAAATTGCCAGGAATAATAAATGTTGTTCACTTAGCCCTTCTCAATTTCTCTTGCTCTGGGGGTCAGTGCTTCAGTGGCTCAAACAATGTAACCCCTACTTCACATATGGGGATGAGGAAAAGACCAAGGAGCTGATGAAGGCAATGACCAGAGAACAAGAGATGCTGAGAGAAGAAGACTTAAAGAAAAATATGTGTTGAAAGTAATGGAAAATTAAGAGAAAAGTAAAGCACAAGTCCAGGTAATTTTATATGCCTCTGGTCATGTTATTCTTAAATTCAAAAACCTTCCAAACCACACACATTTTAGAATAAAGTTCAAATTTGTAGGCCTGGCATTTGAGGTCTCCTGCCTCACTAGGCTTATCCCTAGTCCCTGCTCCCTGGTCCCAGAGACCTCCATGCATTCCTTCTTTTATGTTTCTTAGATACAAATTAGCCTATTTTTCCAGCTCTCTGTGATTGGTTAAATCCTTCCCTTTTATCAGGTTTGGCTCAAAATACCATCTCTTCAAATAAGTATTTCCAGAATTCTACTCCCATATTTCATAATCAAAGTAATTTCTCCCTCTGTCTGTAATTTAGAGCTGGTATTTGCCAGTTTTAAGAAAGGATAAAAACCAACTTGGTTGTATGACATCCCTCTATGCACTGTGTTTTGTAGGCTATAAATCCATCTGTCTCTTGTATCAGATCATAATCTTCTTTGAGGGCAAAGAGTATCTCACATTTGCTTTTCTTTAGCCCTCTATGCATAGCACTTAGTAGATACTCATTCATCTCTAAAGTACTGGCAAAAAGATTGACTACTATATATTCCAGACATGAATCAGTATTGTAAGTATAGTGAAAGTGAAATCGTTCAGTCGTGTCTGATTCTTTGCAACCCCATGGACTGTAGCCTACGAGACTCCTCCATCCATGGAATTTTTCAGGCAAGAGAACTGGAGTGGGTTGCCATTTCCAAGCATGCTTTAATCCCACTTCTTGATGAACATCTGCTCTCCTCAAACATGGCTTTGTAGACTTTGAAGGAAAACAGCCAAATTTTCTCTAATCTGTTGCTTTAGCATTTTACAAGCTTAGATCAGGAGTTTTCATGATCTACACCCATTAGCTTTTTCTTAGGCAGCAGCTTGAGGGATATTCTCATGTCCACTGACTACTTTGAGCATAAAAACCCCTCAAACCTTGATATTTGTATTAAAAAACTAGGTAGAACAGTTGAATCATAGACTAAACTAAAGCATAGAAATATCAAAATGCAAGATATATTTTGGGTCTATGAATATGTGGGGGGGCAGAAACACAGGTCATGGGTAAATACAGAGCTGAGACCAGATCATGGAAGGTATTGATCATGTAATGTCATGTGAAAGAATGGGACTAATATGGGTCATCTTGAAACACTCTTGAGCATGGTATTTTTTAATTGCTCCAAACTATGTTTTAGAAGTGTGACTTGGTGACAGATTGAGGAATAGGTTAGAGAAAAATTGAGCAAGGCATAAAAAAACAATATTTAAGGTGAAAGTTAAAGGGATACTTTCAAATAAATATTTCTTCTGTAATAATCTAGACATGAAATGATAACTTAGATAACACCAACTATGAGGATGAAGAAGAGGGAGGGAGACAGGATGCAGGAGGTATTTGCAGAATCCGTAGGATGTGGTGCCCTATTTGGTAGGAGAGAAAATGAGGAATAAAGACAATATGAAGAAACTTGCTAGGAACTTTCGGCACTAGAGGAGTATGAGTCCCCTTGTAGATGCCTTGACTTTGAAGAATCTTTGGACCTGTTGAAGGCGTCCAGTAAAAACCTTGAGATAACAGCCTGGCATATGACTCTTTGAAAATAAAAATTTCTCAAGTGATCCTGGTTGAAACTATTTTCTTGGTAATCACTTAGAGAAAGTACAGAGTGAAAAGAGAAGAAGTCTATGGACACATAGTAAATCCAAGAACACAGTTTTGCCTTTGAGGAAGTGTACTTCATCCCCGTATGCACTTCATCACAAACAACAGTATTCACAATGAACAGTTCAGTTGGAAATGGCAGCAACCTGGAATAATAAGCATTTCATTGGAAACCAGAATGTGACAAACTCCATAGCTGTAAACAAGATTTCCCTAACCCAGCTCCCCCACCTCTAATCATGGACCATGTTTACAAAAATGGAATCTACTGACCTGTTTGCAAAACGACTGCTCTTACTGACCCCTGCCCAGAGGGCTTGACCTGAATAACTTCTGTTCCACAGAAAAGGACATGCTTCCGATAATCTTCCAAGCTGTGGGATTTCCAGGCTGTGGTGTTCTCTGCATGGGGCAGTGGTGTCTTTGTAACAGGTATACTTTCTCCTAAAGAAGATGGTATTTTGTTGATTTTGTGTGAACTTGGGTAGTAATTTAGAGCTGGTATTCACCAGTTTCAAGAAAGGATAGAAACCACAGTTAATCTGTTCATTCCTATCTCAAAAGTCAGATGACTATTCATTCTTAAGGATATTAGTGATGCAAGCAGTGGTATACTTGATTATATTTCAAATATTTGTTTAAGAGTTGCCTATCTTTCCCATACCTGGGAAAGTATGGCCAGTATGGTTTACTGTTTTTTATTTAAAAAGCATCCCATTTTAGAGAAAGGAGTGGCCACTTAATCATTTTCCTAAGTTTTCTTTAAGCCCAGCACTATTCTAGGCATGAAGAAGCTACAAAGCATGTTATTATTAGTTATTATTACTTGCCTCTTATTCACTTGTTTATCTGTCCATTCATCCATTGATTTGGCAAATGTGTCTAAGTGCTTATTCCATACCAGGCATTGCTCTAGATGCTGGCAATGTAATAATGAATAAGACAGAAATTCTGACCTCCTAAAGCTCAGGGAGCCAGGCCCATAAATATCAGTAAATAATTAATTAAATTGACAGTGTGGTAAATATTTTGGTAGCAGAACTAGGTGATCTGAAGATCCAACCCAAAAGGAAGATCAGGAAAGATTCTGTGTGCAAGTAATAGGTGACAATTGAAAGGCAATAAGCTAGGTCAGCTTAAGGAGGAGGAGAGAGCGTTCTTAGGAGATCTAAGAGAAAGAGCATGGTGTGCTCTGGGTATTAATGGCAGTTGAGGGTGTTTGGAATGTTGAGTTTAGGGTAGAGGAAAGCAGCCCTGGAAGTACAGAGATGGGTGAGAAATGATGCCTGCAGGAAATCTGCACAACATTCTCAGTACTCTTCATGCTGGGGTGGAAGGAGAGGGAAATGGATGAAGATTGTCAAAAGGTACCAACTTCTCAGTAAGATAAATAAGTAATAGGGATGTAATGTAAACATGACAAATATGATTAACACTGAATATGACAATTACTGTCACATGCTATATATGAAATTTGTTGTAAGAATAAATCCTAAGGGTTCTCATCATAAGAAATTTTTTTAATTTCTTTTTTATTTATTTGTTTTTTGTGAGATGATGGATGTTCACTGAACTTGTAATCATTTCGTTATGTAAGTCAAGTCATGCTATACACCTTACATTTATACAGTGCTGTATGTTAACTACATCTTAAATCTCGAAGAAAAAAAATATTCTTCATAATCTTTTTTGGAGCTTGCAGTGAAAGAGAAATTAATGTAACAAGATAGGACCTCTGTTTCCCCTTCCTCTTTCTGGATGACCTCAGCTGTACTTCCATTAATTGGCATGTCTAAAAAGATATCCCAGTAATGCCTAGCTCCATCTTTCCTCTCTCCTGGGCCCTTGTTTGGTGCTTCTCGGTTGTTGGCTGTTCATCCCAACCTGGATATTCTACTAGCCTCTGGAACTCAACATTTCTAAAATCTGTATCAATATCTTTAGCCCTAAATTTCCTCTTTAAATTTCAGTTTCTCTTAAGGTCTTGTTGCTGAGTCACAGATTTATAGTCTCAGAACCATTTTGATTCCTCCTCTTTCCATAATCTGCCTTTTCACAGAATAATTTTCCAAGTCCTAACATACCTTCCTCTGAGTGTCATTCCTGGACTTTTGCATCTAGGTCCCAGTGGCTTAAATAGCAATCATTGTTTGGTTCTTGGTGGTTGCATTAACAATGGATTAGCTGTGATTTGTTTAGCTCTCTGAAGTGCAAACATGTCCTCTGGGTAATTTGAGGCTACCATGGAACTAATCAATCTTTTTTTAAATAAACATCTCAACTTTGAAGTCCAGAATTAGGAAAATCCCCAATCCTTCCTTGTGTGTTTTGTCTTTAGTCTCACACCCTACTGTACTCACAAAGCTTCTGATACCAGATGTGTAGGGTTTTTTCCTCCACAACATGCAATTCTGTGACATCAGCTGATTGTCCTATAATTTAACTCAATTAAATTCAATTTTGATACCATCCATCTGGAGATAGTGTCACATCCCACAGGTTAAGGGCTCGGTCCTGTAAGACTGTTCCCACCCCATTCAGATGCAAGTTGCAAATCCAGTTTGTCATCTGTGCTTCTAAAACATTACCCATAAATCGGAGGTTCCCATGATCCCTTCCTTGGATTCAGTTAATTTTATAAAGCGGCTCACAGAATTCAGGGAGATGCCTACTTACATTTAGCTGTTTATTAAAGAGTATTATAAAGGACACAGATGGACAATCAAGTGAAGGGATACCTGGGGAACGGTCTGGGAGTTCTGAGTACAGGAACTTCTGTCCCCTTGGAGTTGGGGTGCATCATATTCCTGGTATGTGGGTGTGCTCATTCACCTGGAAGCTCTTTGAACCCCATACTATTAGGATTTTATGGAAGCTTCCTCATGTAGATACGATTAATTATCAACTCCATTTCCAGCCTTTCTTCCCTCTATAGAGAATGGGGGTTGAGGTTGAAAATTCCAAGTTTCTAATCATGGTTTGGTCTTTCTGGGGACCAGCCCCCATCCAGGAGCCATCCAGGTATCCACCAACAGCGGCCTCATGAGAACAAGAGACGCTCCTAGTGCTTTTATCAAGTAGGAATTTACAAGTGTTTCAAGAGCCCTGTGCCAGGAACTGGGTCAGAGACTAACATATCTATTTTCTCTTATCTCCCATTCTCCTAATTGTTCCTCCCCTCCAGTCCCCCCTTTCAGTCTTCCCAAACCATTTCCAGATGAATCCTAACAGAGGCTCCTTTTATTATCTCATTCTTTTCTCAAAAATCCTTCAACCTTTTCAGTTGCCATTGCTAATAAGCCTCAAACTCTCCTGCTAGGTTGTCAGAGCCACCACCATCTGAGCATCCATGGCTGTATCACTCTACACAGACTTCAGCTAAACCAGGCCATGGATGTATTACTGACTCCCATTCTTTGCCAGTATTCTTCCTCTACTTTCCCTAATGGATGTACAACCAGATATCTCAGATACAAAGAAAATCAGCTCCGGAGTTCAAAAAGAATAAGCTTCAGAGACAAAATAAAAATGCCAATAACACTTCTGGGCTCATAGACTTAAAAAGCACTAGAATTGGTTGAAACTGTCATCAGATTTTTGCTATTCAATTAGCAAGATAATGTTATATTTCCTACTTGTAAATACAGTTATACTGATTATAGTTACACAAGTTTAGGTTCTTTCTCGTCATCTAGGTAATATCGGAAGACAAGGACTTTGACATCTAAAATTTTTATATTCAGCATTTTCCCAGGGAATCCCAGGAAAGGATGGATTCTCCTAACAAAAGTTTGGATATCTATGTAGGCTGGAGAGGGTTTCAGAAGGAAAGACACTCACAGCCAACTGTTCACTTGGCTTCTGAGACCCGAAGATCCTGGCTGCTGTGAAATTGAAACTCCCTCCTTTGTCCACAATGAGCCAGATGTCTCTACATGGTGACAGTGTTTTGAAAGGTCAGGTCCTTGTTTATTTATACTCCTGGGACCATCAGATTATAAACTACTTGAGGGCAGGGACCCTTTCTCATTTCTCTTGTTGATTCCAGCACACAGTTCAGCGCTGGCACATAGCAGGCATCTCTGAAACTTTATTGAATAAATGGATGAATGAGTGAATAAATGAAAGAAAGACAGGAGTGAGAGAGAAGAAGAAAGGAAAACAGGAAGAGAGAAGATCTGATCTATCCACTGACTACAAGCTTGTCTGACAGGATATAAATATGAAATAACCTCTTAGGGGAATTCCTGTGTCCAGCTCAGACCACTACCTGATTCTGCACATACGATTCAAATAGATCAGTAATTCTAATGAGCAGAGGGAGGGTGAGGGACTGTGGCAGAGTGAAAGTTACCCCGCCCCCTCATAATTATCCCTAAGAGAACGAGAAACAGTAGTTGCAAGCGTAGGCTCTGGGGACAAAATGGCTGGGTTTAAGTATTTTATTTCCTTCATAGAACTTCCTGTTATTGGGAATTTATGTCATTTATCTGCCTTCATGTTTTCTGTCCTCCCACTAGAGTCTGCTCCATGAGGGCAGAAATCTGCCTGTTCACTGCTGTCTCCCCAGCACCTAGTAGAGCGTCTGCTCCATAGTGGGGGCTAATAAACATTTGTTGAATGAATGAATGAATGAATAAACAAATGAATTCTACTTTCAGCTCTACCACTTTCAAGCTGTGTAACCTTAGGCAAATAAATTACCCTCTCGGGACCTCAGATTCTCTCACTTTGCAGAGTTGTGCATTGAATGAAAAAACATGTGTAAAATGCTAGCATAACACCTAATACTTATGAGAGCTAAGAAAAATTAGCTATTGCTACCAGGAAAAAATTTCTCCCCACAGTACTCCTTTTTTCCTCTGGACCCTTCGGGAAGAGCTAAATCTTGAAGGGGATCACTGTCTCAGGAGGCACAAGAAAAGAGCAAGGGACTGGCTTTTGAGTTTCAAAAGTCACTCATAAATTTACCATAAATTTTAGAGACCACCTGAGAGAAAGAAGAAAGCTTTTCTGCTCATCATGCCTTTCTTTTACTACTTTTCTAGCCAAATAAAAATCCAAAGAGTAGGAATTGGAAGAAAGTCTAAAGAGAGGTTGGATATTGTATGTCTATGAAGAAGGGGCCCGAACCAAACTAGGACATGGGAACATTCTAGAAGTTTGTGGAAACTGAGAGCAAACGTCGCCGGGGTCTGCCTCATTTCCTGGTAGATAGGTCCCCGACGTTCCCCGAGCTCTGAGTGGCATGAGGCAACCACAGAGAGGAGCGTGTCCTAGACCAGAGGCCTCTCCCCAGTACCTGGCACAACTTCTGTAGCCAGACTAGAATGGGGGGCGTGGGGGCGGGGCTCCTGCTAACTGCTGGGATACCTGACTTATATCAGATGCTTCACACCACACACTTTCAAGAACGGCCAAATTTGAAGCCAAAATTAAAATGAAGCGTAGGTATAAAATAAAGTTGAGCTTTTTGCCTAGTGGAGTTTATGACGAGAGGATGAGGTTAAGATGATGCTAAGGAAAATTCTGCAATGCGCATGTGCTATAAATGGGACTAATCCTGAGAAAGGAAAAGGCAAGGAGACACAAAACAAAAAAACAGTACCTGTACCCATCCTAGAATCATTGTATTCACTCCTATGGTCCCTCATGCCTGGAAGCCAATCCACCTCCAACTTGGCCCCTTTCACTCATTAGCTGAGCAGCCCTAGTCTCTTCACTTTAGTTTCCCCGTCTGTAAATTGGGTATTATAATAGCGCCTAGTCTAATTTGTTTTATGTTACAATGAAGTGAGATATAAAAGTTGTTTATGCAAGTATAAATTGCTATAGAGATGCTAGGAATATTTGCTACTCTTCTTACATAAAGACTTCTGTATATGTAAAGGACTATTTTTGCACATGGAGGATATTACCTGAGTCACATTTATGAACACATACTCAAGAAATACAGTTGCAGTTTCAGGAATCTAACCTTAATCTAATTACTCCATCAGGATCCTTCCCAGGAATACATAGTGAGTGGGAGGATCTAGGCAAGCTATGTAATAAAATATTCAAAGCTTGCTGGTACTGAGGTCTATTTCAAGAAATTAATGAGAAAGAGATGGCTATATTTCTATTTTATGTGTTTATCTCTAAAGTTGACTTTATCAATACTTAGGCTGCATAGATATTAATACTGATGACTTTGTTTTTCCTGAAACAGGCCCTCAGAAAAGCCACTGACCATTTGAGGTCATTTTAGGTCAACTTTGCACATTTGTTAAAAGGTGACATTTTTGCATTTGCTGCTTCTCTGGGACTTTCTGAGTTTTCCTAAGAATCAGGCAAGCATGATCCTCCAGGTCAGATGACCCAGGGGAGTAAACCCTGCTGTGTGTCCCCTCTCTAGTCTCACTGCCATGCTCTCTGTTGCCTTCAGAGACACTGTTCTTGGTTGTCAGGCTATTGGAAATGAGAGATAGTTGTTGCCTCTGAGTGAAGAGCATGGTTTTCTTGGGTGTGAGGTTTGTACTTGAGGTACTATGGCAACATTCTGGATGAGAGATATGATCAGTATGCAAATCGTCAACACTACCATTACAAGGCAGTTAGATCTTAACACATTAAAGGGGTATTTTGTAATTATACTGCACATATTTATGTTTACTGCATTTTCTTGTCTCAGTTTTAAATTAAGCAGGCTCATCTTTAATGGGAATATGCTTCTGTTGAACAATTTAGGAATTAGAGAATGACTCTCTTTATGTTTAGGTGATGTTAAAAAATTTTGTGCATGTGTTTTTTCTTTTCCTTGTCTTACACTATTTGGAAACAGAAAAATGCACCAACTGTAAACACAAAAGACCAATAATTTCTTTTTCATGTTTCCATATGGTTTTTTTCTTCTTTAATTAAGATGCCCTGTGTATTTTCTTCTTCTTCTTCTTCTTTTTTTCTTTTTGGCTTAAAGAATATGTTATAGATAGAGCCTTACTAATTACTCAAATTCAAATGGACTGTACACAAATGAGGACAAGGACAGTTCAAGCCGTAACTAGAAAACCAGTTTTATGCTCAGTGAGATCAACTGGAAACACAATTCTAAAGAACAGAACTGTTTTACTGCCTTTCTGGAAGACCCAACTCAATCTTTCTCCCACTGAAAACTGGGGCTCAGTTTTCCATCTACAGAATACAGGGCTGGATAAAGTCCCTATGCCCTGTCAATTGTGAGCTGACGGTTTTAGTCTGTGTTTTGTTCGAACAGGTGTATAAACCATCCTCATATTTATAAAGAGATTGTGCATCAAATAGTAGGATCTTCTCACCCAACTCTAAACTCAAAGCATCTTATTCATCTCACTCATGGGGTAGTTAATTAATTACAAGTTGTATCAGTCTTTTCTTCTAGGTTCATATGTATTGTGGTTTTCATTCTGATATTTTAAAATTTCCTTATCTACATATATTGCTTTCATTCACATGAATAGCCTGGATGTGTCTTCCCCATCTATCTCTCAATACCTTTGTGGTTGTTCAGTCACTAAGTTGTGTACATAAAGCAGGTAAGTGTATGCTGATCTGCTTTGCTCACTTGGCCTGGTTGTTGGAAGGAAAGAAAGAGGAAGCTCCATGACAACTGCCTACCTGTGAGCATGCCTTCATTCACCACGCAGCTTCCATCAATCAGAACAGCATCGCAAGGCAATGAAAGCTTTCCTGGAAGAATAAGAACATCTCCGGGAACCAAGAGACGGGATTCCAGCTCTTGCAAACCTATATAGGAGCAACATTTTCATGATCAGATGAACTTTTCATGTTTTTACCTAACAATCAAAACAGCTGAGAACTCTTATCAACTTTTTGCTCAAGAACTACCCTGCATGCTCACCTGCTCCAGCCTCTTTCCACTCAATTGCAGATTCCCAGAAAACTAGGATTAGGGAATTGGTGTCTGGGTCTTAGGAAAGGATTTGCTCAGCAATAAGATCCCATCTTGATCCTAGTACCTGGGACAGCACTCTGTCCACAGGAGACCCTTAAAGGGCATTGGTCCATGGAAGAGTGCCCCTTTGCGTCTGCTTACATCCTTTAGCTGGGTTCCTGACCCCCTATAGCACGCTCAGTACTTGGATCAGGGCCCATGTAAACACTCCAGACAACTTCCACTGCTCTGGAGTACAGCTCCTCACTTCTTGCTGCGAGCCATGGTCACCTCAGCCCAGGTAACTCGGAGCAAATGCCCACTGTCCATCCAGTCATCCATAAGCCTTATACAGGTCTGGTTTCCATATAACAGATACAAATATATGCTGCTGGGTCTGTTTGAGATGGTTAGTTAGCAAATCAAAAAGCCTTAAGAAGGCTTACCCAGTAACATTCCAATGAGTGAAATATGGAGTACAGAGGGGATTTGAAATAAACCAGACATTGAGTAGAAACAGTTCAATCAGGGCTGGCATCAGGGTGAGGCATGCCAGGCACCTAAGGTACAGAATTCAACAAGGGGCTCACTCTCAGTATCCTGCAGGTACAAGTCAGCATTCTTATGACCTTGCTGCCTTAAATTTTCAATCTATGATGACTTGTTTGCCTTGCCCAGCCCCAGTTCTCAGTATAATCAAAAGAGACTTCCTCCTTGACTTATCATCAAAACAAATGAGACCAACTCCACTCCAAATACTAGGATGCTGATGAAAGCAAAACACATCACTTACCTTTGCCTTTTACAGTGATCTTGACCTGGACTTTGTTGTGATCCTCCACGAGGTTGTGCAGCTTCACTGATTGCTGTAAATTTAAAGTCAGTATTTAAATATTAGATAGTCCATATCCTGAAAACCACCTGATCTCAATACAGTAAATGCTGAACCTGCTGCCACAGTCAAACTGACTCTGGGAAAGACTCAAGTCTACTTTCCAAGCTCCTACTTTCCTGTTTCAACCCCTACCTCACTCAACTCCCTATGCAGAGCAGCAAGTATGCTCATTAGCTTAATGCTATTTCAATCCCAGGAAAAATGATGCACAGCCACTGTTTCACCAGCTAAAGCTAAGGATCTGAGACTTCGTTTCTGGAAGATGCATGATTAGACTGAAGAAAACCAATGACACCACAAACAGGTGACTCCCCTTCTCTGTGTCTCTGTTGCTCTGTCTGTAAAAAGCAAAGTGGAATTTGATCTGTAAGGGGTTTCCATTGTAAGAGCCTCTGAATACTTAGGTTGTATTTTGATTGCATGTGAAACAACTATCACCTCTTCTATGAACTGGTGGATTTTCATATTGGATAATTCTGCAGACTGGACTCATACTGCTCTATTTGGAATTCTGGTGCTACAACTTTTCAGTTATTCAGCCTGTTTAACCCCCTTTTCCTCATCTAAAGGCAAAGGTAAGAACAGTATCTATTTTATATGGTTATTTTAAGTTACTTTATGCTTATTTTACTTATCACTTTGAATAGTACTCATTACTATAGTATGAGTTTGATGAATGTTGATGACTAATAAGAAAGCTGTCATTAAAGAAACAAAACGAAACACTTTTCTGAGTACATCAGCTGAACAAATTCACTTGAAGTGGGATTCATTGAGGTAAGACCCTGAAAAGTGGAGAGAATGGAGGCAGCCTGGAGAAGTGGAGGAAGCATCTCCTAGGATAACTCAGGGAATGAGAAAACAGAGGTGAGAGAGGATGTGATCCACAGAGTCACCTAAACTGACTCTTAGGCCACCAGCCAGAGGCGAGTGCAATGCCAGACTAACCGGAGCCTCCCTGGAAGGCTGTGTATGGATGTCAGTTACTCAGATCAGATCAAATCAGATCAGTCGCTCAGTTGTGTCTGACTCTTTGTGACCCCATGAATCGCAGCACGCCAGGCCTCCCTGTCCATCACAAACTCCTGGAGTTCACCCAGACTCACGTCCATCAAGTCAGTGATGCCATCCAGCCATCTCATCCTCTGTCGTCCCCTTCTCCTCCTGCCCCCTATCCCTCCCAGCATCAGAGTCTTTTCCAATGAGTCAACTCTTTGCATGAGGTGGCCAAAGTACTGGAGTTTCAGCTTCAGCATCATTCCTTCCAAAGAAATTCCAGGGCTGATCTCCTTCAGAATAGACTGGTTGGATCTCCCTGCAGTCCAAGGGACTCTTAAGAGTCTTCTCCAACACTACAGTTCAAAAGCATCAATTCTTCGGCACTCAGCTTCTTCACAGTCCAACTCTCACATCCATACATGACCACAGGAAAAACCATAGCCTTGACTAGACTTGACTTTGTTGGCAAAGTAATGTCTCTGCTTTTGAATATGCTATCTAGGTTAGTCATAACTTTCCTTCCAAGGAGTAAGCGTCTTTTAATTTCATGGCTGCAGTCACTATCTGTAGTGATTTTGGAGCCCAGAAAAAAAGTCTGACACTGTTTCCACTGTTTCCCCATCTATTTCCCATGAAGTGGTGGGACCGGATGCCATGATCTTAGTTTTCTGAATGTTGAGCTTTAAGCCAACTTTTCACTCTCCACTTTCACTTCCAACAAGAGGCTTTTGAGTTCCTCTTCACTTTCTGCCATAAGGGTGGTGTCATCTGCATATCTGAGGTTATTGATATTTCTCCAGGCAATCTGGATTCCAGCTTGGGCTTCCTCCAGTCCAGCGTTTCTCATGATGTATTCTGCATAGAAGTTAAATAAACAGGGTGACGATATACAGCCTTGACGAACTCCTTTTCCTGTTTGGAACCAGCTTCCTGACCTGCATACAAATTTCTCAAGAGGCAGATCAGGTGGTCTGGTATTCCCATCTCTTTCAGAATTTTCCACAGTTTATTGTGATCCACACAGTCAAAGGCTTTGGCATATTCAATAAAGCAGAAATAGATGTTTTTCTGAAACTCTCTTGCTTTTTCCATGATCCAGCGGATGTTGGCAATTTGATCTCTGGTTCCTCTGCCTTTTCTAAAACCAGCTTGAACATCAGGAAGTTCACAGTTCACATATTGCTGAAGCCTGGCTTGGAGAATTTTGAGTATTACTTTACTAGCATGTGAGATGAGTGCAATTGTGTGGTAGTTTGAGCATTCTTTGGGATTGCCTTTCTTTGGGATTGGAATGAGAACTGACCTTTTCCAGTCCTGTGACCACTGCTGAGTTTTCCAAATTTGCTTGCATATTGAGTGCAGCACTTTCACAGCATCATCTTTCAGAATTTGGAATAGCTCAACTGGAATTCCATCACCTCCACTAGCTTTGTTCGTAGTGATGCTTTCTAAGGCCCACTTGACTTCACATTCCAGGATGTCTGGCTCTAGGTGAGTGATCACACCATCGTGATTATCTGGGTCATGAAGATCTTTTTTGTACAGTTCTTCTGTGTATTCTTGCCACCTCTTCTTAATATCTTCTGCTTCTGTTAGGTCCATACCATTTCTGTCCTTTATCGAGCCCATTTTTGCATGAAATGTTCCTTTGGTACCTCTGATTTTTTTGAAGGGATCCCTAGTCTTTCCCATTCTGTTGTTTTCCTCTATTTCTTTGCATTGATCACTGAAGAAGGCTTTCTTATCTCTTCTTGCTATTCTTTGGAACTCTGCATTCAGATGTTTATATCTTTCCTTTTCTCCTTTGCTTTTTGCTTCTCTTCTTTTCGCAGCTATTTGTAAGGCCTCCCCAGACAGCCATTTTGCTTTTTTGCATTTCTTTTCCATGGGGATGGTCTTGATCCCTGTCTCCTGTACAATGTCACAAACCTCATTCCATAGTTCATCAGGCACTCTATCTATCAGATCTAGGCCCTTAAATCTATTTCTCACTTCCACTGTATAATCATAAGGGATTTGATTTAGGTCATACCTGAATGGTCTAGTGGTTTTCCCTACTTTCTTCAATTTAAGTCTGAATTTGGCAATAAGGAGTTCATGATCTGAGCCACAATCAGCTCCTGGTCTTGTTTTTGCTGACTGTATATAGCTTCTCCATCTTTGGCTGCAAAGAATGTAATCAATCTGATTTCGGTGTTGACCATCTGGTGATGTCCATGTGTAGAGTCTTCTCTTGTGTTGTTGGAAGAGGGTGTTTGCTATGACCAGTGGATTTTCTTGGCAAAACGCTATTAGTCTTTGCCCTGCTTCATTCTGTATTCCAAGACCAAATTTGCCTGTTACTCCAGGTGTTTCTTGACTTCCTACTTTTGCATTCCAGTCCCCTATAATGAAAAGGACATCTTTTTTGGGTGTTCTAAAAGGTCTTGTAGGTCTTCATAGAACCTTTCAACTTCAGCTTCTTCAGCGTTACTGGTTGGGGCATAGACTTGGATTACTGTGATATTGAATGGTTTGCCTGAAAACGAACAGAGATCAGATACCTCTAAATAGAAGAGGTCTAAATACTGTCAACAGTACTTAAACACCGTAATTTAGCTTACCATACAGCTTACCATTGGAGAAGGCAATGGCACCCCACTCCAGTACTCTTGCCTGGAAAATCCCACGGACGGAGGAGCCTGGTAGGCTGCAGTCCATGGGGTCTCGAAGAGTCGGACACGACTGAGCGACTTCACTTTCCCTTTTCACTTTCATGCATTGGAGAAGGAAATGGCAACCCACTCCAGTGTTCTTGCCTGGAGAATCCCAGGAATGGGGAAGCCTGGTGGGCTTCCGTCTATGGGGTCGCACAGAGTCGGACACGACTGAAGCGACTTAGCAGCAGCAGCAACAGCTTACCATACTTCAGATATAATAAAACTTCTCTTTAGATATTAAATTATTTTTGTCTGTTGTGTTGATAATGTTTAATGTTATAAATGTCATCAGGCTTAGACAAGAATTATACACAATTATGCAACTTTCCTCTTGAGAGAACATAATGAGTTTGGTAAGTATGGTGTTAATATTTATGTAGAACAATTTATTATTTATTTCAGTTTTGCTTCAAAAACTAAACTTCAGTCATTTGGGCCAATTGAGTGGAAGAAGTGATATTACTGTTGGGCACATATTCGTTGGCCTAAGGTGACTTCCTGAGGCTTGCCTGTTGGCGCATTCATTTAATTATGGATGACAATAAGAACGTGGTTTGGTAGCAAGACTGCTAGATTCAGTCAGGATTCCTGAGTGGGTTGAGGCTTACCCACCAACCAGTCAGGTACCCCTATATAATAACACATTTCACCATATAAGCTGTTTCCTTTGTCAACAGACAACAATGAATTGGATCATTTTCAGGTTCCCTTCAAGCTCTACAAAAACATGATACTGATTTATTTTGCATATCAAAGATTCATTCAGATTTCCAAGGCTTCATAGGAGAAATATTCACAGCATAGCAAATGACTCAAATTATTGTTTTTAAATAGTTTAAAACTTTATTCAATCACCAAGTGCCAGGTGTTATTTTAGGCACTTGGAATATGTTGCTTGATTTTTTTTAATCCTCAAAATAATCCTATGATGAAAATGCTATTACTTCCAGTGTACATATAACTAAAAACAAAAACAATAAAACAAAAAACAGGGGCTTAAAAATGTTAAAGTAACTTGCCCATAATCACTGACTTATTAAGTATGAAAACCAACAACAACAAAAAGGTTCGTCTGACTAAAGCCTTTTCTGTGGGTGAAAATGGTCTCTGAAAGTGCTTGAAAGCAGCTTTTGTCCTAAAGAGAAGAGAAACATGCTTCCTTACAAATTCCTTTGTTTTCTTGCATAGCAAACTCCTTTAGTTAATGTCAATTTCAACTTTGCTTAAGAGGATGGTAACACATTTGGAAGTGGTGAAGCCTGGGTCAATAATACTTGACTATAATTCTGCAAACTTATGAAGGCATAAAGCTGAATTTGTTTATCAAACTCAGCATCTTGCATAACCTGCCAAGCTTTCCTGTCTTTGCTTGAGCTATTCCCTAGGATGTTCACCCCCATTTTCTACTAGCCAACTCTTTCTATTCCTATACATAAAGCCCTGTTGAAATATCTCCAATCCATAAGTCCTTAACACTCGCAGGAAGAATTAATTGTCCCACTCTCTGTGTTTCCTCCTGTGTTAGTGCATAGATCCCATTCCACTAGAGCTATCTGTTTTCTTGTCAGTTCTCTACTCCAAGTCAGGAGGTTCAAAGATGGGACTACATATTCATCTATGTATCCCCTGTGGCCTTCACATAGTAGGCCCTTAGCAAATATTTATTTAACTCAGCTGAATAATTCTACTTCACCCAACATTCTGCAGTAAAATAATATAAGCATCCTCTTTGAGCTAATGTACTCAGAAACGCTACACAAACGGGTTTCTATGACAACCAACCAGCTAGGAGAAAGCCAGCACTGTGATGCTTGCCATGATTTCCAAGCTCACTGCCTGATTTTCATTAGGTCCCCTCTGGTTTCTCCAGTTCCTGTTCACTGAGACCAGGATTCCCTTCCAAAATGAATTTGCATATTGTTATTCTTCGGCGTCTGTTGCTATGTGTCCTTGTGTTTGCGGTGGCTGGATTTCCTCCAGAGATGAATAATGAGGGCATTAACTCAGGTGTCTCCTGAGCCCAGCTCAGTCCTGATTGAGGCAGAGAACTATGGGCCAGCTATGTCCATGCTATTGACAGCGGCCACCGTGGAGCCAGCAGTGGAGCGTGCAGTACAGTTCAATGGAAATGCAAATGGGTGCCAAGGTTTGTGCTCATATCTGCGTCAAAAGTGGTACAAAGGGACCATGTTGCACTGGGGCGTTTCTTGGCCTAGGCAAGGTAACCTCTGTCTGTGCGACATTGTCAGTGGCTAGAGTGGGTGCAGGGGGATATCTTATTCCACTTCTGACAACATTCTTCTCCTTTGCAGTTTTCAAAAGCATGTATTTGTTTAGCATAATTTAGAAATGGCAGTAAGTAGATGATTTTTCTTCCCTTTTTCCCAGCTCTCCTGCCCAAATCTGCTCTTTGTTATAAATTATCAAAATTATCATTTATTGCCACAGGAAACTCACAAGTTACTTGGAGATTTTGCTCAAGGGGAAAGTGACTCAGAGTCAGGAAACCTGGGATGAAGGTCTATAGCCACCCTTCCTTGGGTGAATGTGATTAAATCACTTTACCTCCCTGATTGCTCCTATCCCTCCCTGTAATTTGTGTATCATTTCACAGTTTGCCAAGCCTCATACAAGCACCTTCATTATAAATATCAAATTCCACTGCAAATTGTAAAGCACTAAATGGATTAGCTGAGGACTATTTAATTAATAATATAGCAATTAATTATTATTAATTGCTGAGGACTTGTGATTTAAACTACAAAGAGATAGTTGCAGGAAACTGGCCCTTTTTGTATAGTGTTACAAGAGGCCTTGCAGGTTGGGTCAGATAAGCTTTTATTAACAAATGCTAACTGCTAATGGGTTTAGTGTCCTCATTTCAAAGAAGCCTTTTGCAAAATTGCCATCAAGTCTGAAATTCCCATGCTACTGTTTGGAGTAAAGGGAGGCATTCAGGGATTTTTAAGTTGTAGGATCTGAATATTTAAATTCTATGAATAATTTTAAAGTAAATATTAAGAAAATGACAAATAGAAAAAATTAAAATACCTAATTTTGGAAAAGGAGAGCTTTATAACAAAAAAAAGAGGAGACTTTTAAGACAAAAACCCAGAAACCATAAAGAAAAGGAAACATATTTAAATAGACATATTTTTTAAATCTAGCAAAAGTCAAGGTCAAGATAAAGAAGATTTAAAAAACAGAACTTTTTCACATATATAATGGATATAAAAAAGACAGTAAATAAAAGTGCAAATCTCTTTTAGACAAAGGAAAGTGTGTCTAATCTCAGTAGTAATCAGGGAAGTGTAAATTAAAACATCAATGAGACAGAATTTTCAAAAATGTATTGGATGGAAAATTTTAAATACCAAGGTATAACACCTAATGCTGGTCAGGATCTGGGAAAATAGATATTCTCATATGTTGCCAGTAAGAGACTGAATTATTCCATTTAGGGAAAATAATACTACAGTATTTATTAACGTCCAAAATATACATATCTTGTTTTGCTGAAAAAAGAGACACAAACACTAATATGTAAGGATACACTATATTGTTCAGTCGCTCATTCGTGTCCGACTCTCCGCGACCCCATGAATCGCAGCACGCCAGGCCTCCCTGTCCATCACCAACTCCCAGAGTTCACTCAGACTCACGTCCATAGAGTCAGTGATGCCATCCAGCCATCTCATCCTCTGTCGTCCCCTTCTGCTCCTGCCCCCAATCCCTCCCAGCATCAGAGTCTTTTCCAATGAGTCAACTCTTCCTTGTTGTATATCTTCAACGACATACAGCTTTGACATACTCCTTTTCCTATTTGGAACCAGTATGGTGTTCCATGTCCAGTTCTAACTGTTGCTTCCTGACCTGCATATAGGTTTCTCAAGAGGCAGGTCAGGTGGGCTGGTATTCCCATCTCTTTCAGAATTTTCCACAGTTTATTGTGATCCACACAGTCAAAGGCTTTGGCATAGGCAATAAAGCAGAAATAGATGTTTTTCTGGAACTCTCTTGCTTTTTCTATGATCCAGTGGATGTTGTAGTTAGTTTTAATTCAATATATGTGTTGTAGAGAAGAAACCCCTTATTTTCCATAAAGAGGAAAACAGTTGAATAAATGATGGTAGGCCATGGAATATCACATCATTATTTTTAGACATAATTTAAAATTATTTGTTATAGTGGATGGCCATTGTATAAATTGTAAAGTGAAAAACGCCAGTTCCAGTTTAATTCATATAGGACAATTCTGTTTTGATTAAAAACAAATTAAGAAATTCATCAAGGAACTTCTCTGGTGGTACAGTGGATAAGAATCTGCTTGCCAATGCAGGGGACATCAGTTCGATCCCTGGTCCAGAGAGATTTCACATGCCTTGGAGGAACTAAGTCCATGTGCCACAACTACTGAGTCCAAGTGCCTACAGCTTTTGCTCTGCAACAGGAGAAGATTGAGAAGTCCATGCATTGCAAGGAAGAGTAGCCCCTGTTCGCAGCAACTAGAGAAAGTCAAGCGACTGAACTGAACTGAACAGAAACTTGTCAGGCTGGTTTCAGCAGAAGTTGAGAGTTTATGAAGATGCAGAAATGTCTTATGAACCTAAGGTGGGAAGCACAGCCAAGTCTCCCAAGGGAGTTTCCAGACTAGGTGCAGGGAAACGCTGTGAGAAACAGGTTACTCTCTCTGTTGGACTGATTATTGCTTACCTCTATGTCTCACTGGGTATTTTGTTCACTCTTTTCCCTACTTTTTCTGAGGAAGTGTGTGTGTGTGTGTGCGTGTGTTTCTCTGCTTGTCCATATGCAGGGATAGAGGGTTGCCACCCTGCTCCTAACTATACATCATAGATCACTTTCCTAACAGAATATGGCCAGCAGCTTCAAGCTTTTATTCCAGGATTCCAGGCAGAAGGATTCCAGTCAGCTTCCACCAGATCAGATGCCCCCTTTCCAACTAGTTGTGCCAGTGGAGGGAGAAAGCCACATGGAACAAACCATCTGTGGGCTTCCAGAGCTCTAGGTACACCTAGTTTTCAGAAAAAAAGGAGTGAGGGTGCAGCATTTTCTCCAAAATATGTTTGCTTCATTGCATATTTGCCATAGAATAGGAGGCTAGGAGGAGGAACCCAGGTTCCTCAGCTCAGCCCCCTGGTGAAGTCCATCTACGCTTTACGTCCTTGGGTTCCATGAGCTCAGTTCAATTCATTTCAGTTGCTCAGTTGTGTCCGACTCTTTGCAACCCCGTGGACTGCAGCATGCCAGGCTTCCCTGTCCATCAGCAACTCCCAGAGTTTCCTCAAAGTCATGTCCATCAAGTCAGTGATGCCATCCAACCATCTCATCCTCTGTCGTCCCCTTCTCCTCCTGCCTTCAATCTTTCCCAGCATCAGAGTCTTTTCAAATTAATCAGTTCTTTGCATCAGGTGGCCAAAGTATTGGAATTTCAGCTTCAGTATCAGTCCTTCCAATGAATATTCAAGATTGATTTCCTTTAGGATGGACTAGTTGGATCTCCTTACAGTCCAAGGGACTCGCAAGAGTCTTCTCCAACACCAGAGTTCAAAGGCATCAATTCTTTGGCGCTCAACTTTCTCTTTGGTCCAACTCTCACATCCATACACGACTACTGGAAAAACCAAAGCTTTAACTAGATGGACCTTTGTTGGCAAAGTAATATCTCTGCTTTTTAATATGCAGATATTAAATATGTCTAGGTTGGTCATAACTTTCCTTCCGAGGAGTGTCTTTTAATTTCATGGCTGCAGTCACCATCTGCAGTAATTTTGGACCCCAAGAAAATAAAGTCTGCCACGGTTTCCATTGTTGCCCCATCTATTTGCCATGAGCTACTGGTGTGTATTTATAATATATACTCCTTTTGTGATGAAGGGAATTAAAATGGTCTTCTATTATTTGTCCACTCCTGACAGAGTAGTTTATGTGATTAATCAGTCTAAAACTAATAGGGTCCTATAGAAATTTACTCCAGTCTACAGCACATGCCCCCACATTCCCCGTGGCCAGCCAATTTCTTAATTAATGTTTAAAGTTTTCAAGGGCTCTTGTTCGTGCCTTGCTGGTAGCCCTGGCAAAATGATAGAATCCTAAAAAGGTGGGACCTAAAAGAAACAGTTTAACCTCCACTATCTACAGCTGAGGAAAGTGAGTCCAGAGAGGAGAAAGAGTTCCCAGAGTCACAGTGGATGAATCAGTAGTGGTTAGAAGCTCATCCCGGGGTTTTCCTTGTTCAAGTTAGAACTCCTGTCTTCCCTCTCTAGGCTGCCTCCCATCTTTCCATAGTCTAGCTTCTCCACTCCAAGAATAAGGGTACAAACCGTAACAACTATATCAGTGGTAACGAAAAGTAACATTTGATGAGTGCCTGCTATGGACTAGGAACACAGGCATTTCAAATGCATTGTTTCATTTAATTTTCTCTACTATATACACAATCACTGACTTGATGGACATAGGTTTGAGCAAGTTCCAGGAGTTGGTGATGGACAGGGAAGCCTGTGTGCTGCACTCCATGGGGTCACAAAGAGTTGGATATGACTTAGCAACTGAACAGAACTGAACTATAACAGTGAACACACACACACACTCACACACACATCTCACAGAAAAGCAGACTGACTACTAAAGTGTCCAGTAACAAATTGTGTCAAGTAATACATATAGGATTAGTATGTATGGAGACGGAAGATTTTAACTTGAAAAGATCTCCCTGCCAAAGTCCTCAGATCTTTCTGTATTTTTCCTAGAACCCTGAGATGGTCAGTGATGATATACTCAGGTATATGTTGAGTATGTGTCTTCCCAACAGAAGGAAGCACATGGAAGAGGAACTGCATTCACTGATGTTTGACATCAGCCAGAAAGCACATGAGTGGCTTGCAGGTATCAAATTATCCATTCTATTAAAACAAAGATTTCTCAAAACCCAGGAGCTAGAAATTTGATTTGGGGCTTCACATTACATGCCTCTATCAAATGACAAAAGTAAAACAACTATAATTTGTTTCCTACTGTGGTTGAACAGAATCTGGCAGATCGTTATTGTCCTGGTGTCTATTTTCCTACTTTGTTCACATGCTGAGAGTTCACCAGAAGGACAGTCACTCTTCCCCTAGACTTGGCAGCCAGACACAAAGAAATTGTCACCATGAAAGGCAGGTTACTTACTGGTCATTATTAATATTTGTGTGGCTTTTGTGATTCTAAATTAGTTCATGAAGAAACACACTAGGCCACTCATTTTTAAAATAGCAAAAACAAACAAAAAACCATAAACTAAAGAAAGCCCTCTAGTCTTCACTCTCTAGCTCAAAGTGTCTCCATTCATTTAACTTTTCATTTTTAAGTCCTGCTTTCTAACTCTTTAAATATATTGCCTTTCTTTCATTTCTCATCAAACACTTCATAACTCAAAATTTGTAGAATCCAAAACCTGATAAAAAACCAAGCTTAGACCTCATATTTGCTGAGTGATTGAAACAGAGTAAGAATAAAAATGTCTTTCGATTGGACTTGTTTAAAGTCTCCAGGTCTGCTTTACTGACATGTGCCCAGACTCCTGACAGCTAGAAGGCATCTCTCCTCTCACTCGTAGGTCTGACTTTTCTTCCCCAGCAATGTGCTACTTTGGAAAGGATCTTCTGCTAAAGAAATACCACACATGTAATAGAATTTCATTTATAGGGAACCAGAAGCCCTGATTCTGTCACAAAATCACTTTGTGACACGAACCAACCCCCTGTATCTTAGCTTCCTCTTTTCCAGATGACGGATGAAGTTTGAGACCAGGTGATTTTAAAAGTTCGACAGTTGACAGATACAAGTATCACTGTTTCCCCTGCCTAAAAAGTCAATTTCACGATCAAGTTTCCAAAAATATACAACAAATACATTGAGACACACTTAGAAATTGCCTCATAATTTAGCCTGATGAATCTTGAGCAAAGTAGCAGAACATTTTCTAGAAAGGTGTAGTGGGGAACAGAGACTTAGAGGGGCTGTGGATTTATAAGTAATATTCAGCTAGATTCCACTTCAGAAAGCATTAGTCACTCGGCCTTGTCTGACTCTTTGCGATCCCAGGGACTGTAGCCCACCAGGCTCTTCTGTCCGTGGAATTCTACAGCCAAGAATACTGGAGTGGATAGCCATTCCCTTCTCCAGGGTGTCTTCTTGACCCAGCTATTGAACCCAAGTCTCAATTCATTCCAGATGAATTCTTTACCGTCTGAACCACCAGGGAAGCCATCTACTTCAGAATACGCTATTATATCATTTATAAGACTGATTTTCTTTAAAAGGAAGATTTTAATTGGCTATAAGATGAACAATGATGGAAGATGACAGAAAGGTACTATACTGTCATCATTAATCCATCATTTTTCTATCAGACTCAGACACAGCCTCAGAGCCCTTCTAAACATAGTTACTCAATGCAGCCTTCAGTCAATAATCAGAGTTTGCAAAGATGTTTAAATCTATCTGACATTCCTGAAACCCTCCTTCTCAGATCCAAGGTTTAGTAAGCCCTTGCTTTTTGCTTTGTTATGACTTATGTTTAACGAAGCAACTCTTTGCTCTCAGTGGAACCGCATGTTTGGCTTCTCGTGCAGCCTGAGCTAAATAGAATCCAACTATGATTTCTGTTCTTACCTGTCGCAAATCATACACACTTAAGACAATGGAGAGAACAGACAAGATGATGATGGCCACTGAGTATTCGATGTAACCTTGAGACAGCCACAAAGTGAGGGTAAAGGCTTGAAACACGTAGAATGGATTTAAAACCTGCAGGTACGAAAAGAGATTCTGGGTCACCTGCATGGACCTTAGTGGCAGTCTAGATGATGTCATTTCTTTATAGGATTTTTTTCTTTCCTTTTTGCAACATACAACAATAGAATTCACTTAGAGCTCCATTAATTTCAGTAGAGGCGATGTCAAGCTTATAGAATGTGATATGGTAGAAGCGAATTTATTTTAGGCGTTCAGAACCATGCTCACAAATTGATCCTTCTTATTTATTTTGAACTTTCAAAAATATTTGACCAATAACAAAATCTAATAGTTTACCTTTTAAAACAGATGTACCCACATTGGAGGAGAAACATGATTCAGACTCTTTTAAGAACAAACTTTAATTTTGAACTGTGTATTGCAAGTTTCTTTTTCATGTAATCACATGCTTGATGTAGTCAAGTTGTGCAATGAAAATGAAGGATTTCACTTTTATCCAAATAATTCATTTAAAAATAATACTCTCATGTCACAGGTCTTAGCAAGATCCTCTGAGAGCATGGACCTTCTCTTAAACAAGGAGGGATAGTCTTACTCAGCAAAGAGAAAAGTCTTATTCAAAGTTGCAGTGAGAATTATGTGCAGAATGTATCACCAGTTCCAAGCAGGTATTTTTGGTCTCTTAATACTATCTTGGGCTTTTTTGTTCCCTCAATTGTCCCCATTTAAGTCCTGCTGACTTTACTATTAATAATAATAGCAGAGAAGGCAAACCCCAGGGAGCTAGAGAAGGTCACATGACCTACGCATTTAGCTTGAATTAAGCACCCCTTCTGATCAGGGCAAAGATTTTTCTTTTTCTTGGTAAGTGCTCTTTATAATTATTATGAATTAGATGAAATATTACTTAAAATCAGTGCTGTTCTTTCTTACCTCTATCTTCTATAATTTTCTAATATATTAAATAAATTTCTACCTTAATCCTAAAAATAAACCGACATCTGGTTCATAAGTTAATAGGATATAACTTAAAAGTTTCTGAAACCCTTGGCCGTATTTCATCAGTTAAGAAAGCTTGTGTTCCTTAACTTTTTTATTATTTCCATTGCAACATGCTTTTCTTACAAATTATAGCTCTTCTGTCTGTTTGGCATGAAATGCTTTAATTATAAATTATGCATTTCTAGTAATATGATTCTGAGTTTGTATAAACTCAGTAGAAAATTGGTGAAATACTTCTTGTAGAAGAAACAAAACCATTCTAATTAATTTAGTTCTCTTATTCAATATTCTTTTGAAATCAAATGTAAAGACATACATTTTCTTGTTATTTTTTCTACTAAAGACCTAATAAGCAAGTGTCAGGAAATATTAGCACTCTTTTCAAAGTTAGACTAAATAGACATTTGAAAGAGTCTTTGGTAATTTGAAAATGTACTTGAATAAGAAGTTTTAAAAGCAATCTGCTTTTTAATAATAGGAGAGATTGTGCTTATGTGGAGGCATGGGTTACAGAGGAAACCTCAGTACCTTCCGATCAATTTTTCTGTGGACCGAAGACTGTTCTAAACAAAAAAGTCTAATAAAAAATTATTTTTAAAAAATGGCCATGTAAAAACCAAAATGGCCATCTTTGTGGATTAGAAATAGACTGGAAACATGTAGCACTGAGCAGAGACAGGTTGATCAGTCTGTTAGGTTTTACACAAAGACAGGAGATCAATGGCTAGGAGCTCAATTTTATGGGGAATAAGTATCCCACAAATGGCAGGCGACATAACCAGGCTTGCTAAAGATAACAGCAATAGCCCCTGGACTTGTCCTGCCCCAGAGCAGAGGCTGAGAAAAGTCACAAGCAGCCAGGGTTCACCAGCAGCAGAGGGTGGAATAGGAGAGACAAGTTTGTGGTTCAGCTGTGACTTTGGCCAAGCACCAAGCTGAGTCAGGGCCTGCATCCAACAGATCCATGATGGACAGAGCACAAACCTTCAACACAGGCTCCAGTTCTGAACCTGGGACCCATGGTGACCAGTGCAACCCAAAGAAGGAAAGTGAGCACAGAGTGAGGGATGCACGGAGGAAGGAAGGTCCCACCCAAGCTGAGCCTACTAAAATAAATAGATAAACTCCACAGCATACAGAGAAAACATCCTAAAACAAACAGAAACACTAAAAAAGGAAGAAGTCACTATCAAGAGAATGGATATAATAGAGTGATAGAATAATACAAAAAAGATCAAATAATACTTTTTAAATCCTCAAAAAGATCATGAAATGATAACAATCCTTCCCCCTCCCCACTACAGCCATCATCAAAAAAATGAAGAAAACAAAGAGGAGATTATGAAATGAAAATCTGTCCCTCACACTGGGAAGGAATTTTTTAAAGCAGATTTGAATTTAGAACAAGTGATTATTGAAAAGGACCAGTTATAAATCCTGGAATGAAAAATATATATTTATTGAAATAATAATAAAAAAGAAAGCCTTAATAGACAGGAAAAGTAGAAACTAAAGTCAATGGGAATAACCAAAGAAAGTTGCACAAAATACAGATTTTTGTCCTTTTCAAAGTATCCATGTTTTTAAGATATCCCTGAGTGCTAGAAATGCAAAAGGAAAAAACAGTATTTTATTTTTAAAAACAAATGAAAACAGTTACCTGTTTAACAAGCAGCTTCCATATGGGTTGGATTTCAACCTCAATGGCATTTGGCCCGCATACTAATCTTCTGTAGGAGATTGATCATCTATTAGTGTCACACCAACATGCTTATCGGAGAAGGCAATGGCACCCCAACTCCAGTACTCTTGCCTGGAGAATCCCATGGACGGAGGAGCCTGGTGGGCTGCAGTCCATGAGGTCGCTAGGAGTCGGACACGACCAAGCGACTTGACTTTGACTTTTCACTTCCATTCATTGGAGAAGGAAGTGGCAACCCACTCCAGTGTTCTTGCCTGGAGAATCCCAGGGACGGGGAAGCCTGGTGGGCTGCCGTCTATGGGGTCGCACAGAGTCGGACACGACTGAAGAGACTTAGCAGCAGCATCAGCAGCAACATGCTTATCAATAAGCGAGTACAGGCGACACTAAGCAGAAGTCCCTTCTCTACCCTCAAGGGACTTTGTGCTTTCAGTTAAAAATTAATATGCCAATCTCAAAATACTACTATATTTGTAAATGAAAGCACATGGTGGACAAGTTGTTTTTCTGTTAAACATACCTGAAGTACAGTATAATTCATGAATCAAAATGAAATTAGAAAGGCATTTTGAGCTCTTTTTTCTTTAATTGATTATATTCTAAGAGCAGCTAAAAGAAACAGATATGACAGTGTTCCTAGAATTCCCAGGAATTCTAGATTGCCCTTGATGTTGGAGATCATATCTGTCTTACCTTGGTATCTCTAGCACCTAGACAGGTCTTTAGTTTTTGAACTCAATGACTACATGAAGGAATGAACCAATGAACTGGAAGATGGTATATGGCTTTCATGGCTAACACTTTGTAAATCCACACACATGTACATTACAATAAGAAGCCCTAAGGGGGGATAAACTAGGAGATTGGGATTAACATAAACATATTACTATATATAAAATATATAAAATAAGAAATCCACAAGGACCTACTATGTAGCACCAAAAGCTCTACTAATATTCTGTAATAACCTATCTGGGAAAAGAATCTGAAAAAGAATGAATATATGTACATATATAACTGAATCAATTTGCTGTAAATACCTGAAACTAACATAACATTGTAAATCAACTGCACTCCAATATAAAAGTTAAATTAAACATAATTTTAAAAACAAAAGAAAGAACTGATATTCTCACTTTGCCAATGGAAAGAACTCTTCAATGTGGATATTTTGACAAAGATGCACATACCTAATATTAATCATGACAATGTAACTTTTAAGCAGAGATGACAGTGTCAGAAACTGCATTTAACCATTCATATACATTTTCCCTGTGAGATTTTACATTATCATCATTATTATAAAGAAAACTGAAGTTCAGAGAAACTAAGTAACTTTCCCAGAGTCTCAGAGTGAGAAAGCAGCAGAGCCAGGCTTCCCACCATGGTCTCTTTGACTCCACTTTACTCTCTCCCTCAGTAAAGATGGATGTGAAAATCTGCCTGATGGACCTTTGGTCTATGACAGAGAGCTGAGTCCAAGGTTGTCTGACTTCTAAGCCATGCTAGCCCAAATGCAATTTTTTTTTTTTTTTACAAAGAAAATATTTTTATTTGTATAACAAATATCCTAAGAAATGATGACACAATAAAATTAATATAGTTGAAGTATGTCAAGACACAAATAGGTATGAAATGCTATTAACAATTAATCCAACCTCCCATCAATTATTTTACAGAGTATCTTGGGTATATTTCTGACTGAGTCATAAGCATGATGTATCCAGGTGATTCAATTATGAACTCTTTGAAAGAATGGTTCCTTCCATTAGTCCTCATTAACTTTCTTTTTTTTCTTTTTCTTTTTCTCTGGACTAGCAACTGCTGTGGTGGTGCATGGCTCTTCTTCAGAAAGTGGTTCTTCCTTAATGTGTTTCTTCTTGTCCTTTTTCTTCTTCTTCTTCACAGATGTTTCCTGTTCTTCTACAACTTGTACTCCTTCTTCTTCTGTGTCTTCTACATCTTCTACTACTTCTTCTTCAACTTTAATTTTAACCTTGGCCTTTTTGGCCTTCTTTTCAATAACTTCATCCTCTTTGTCTACTTGTTCAATCTTACGTTTTTTAGAATAGGTTGGTAATGTGCATGCTAGTCCAAATGCAATTATCACTTGCAAGGGATTGCAAGGACTCAAACCAAGGTCTTCTGACTCCCTGTGTGAAAACACCATGGTTCAGAGGTGTTGAGAAACAGTGAAGTCAAATAGCATGTACTACTGTAAGGGACTTCAGAAGTCCCTAAGTCTCACATTGAGAAAGGACTATAACTCAAGCCACTTTAGTGGTTAAAATCCTTTTCCAAAAGCCATCAAAATAACCTGTGGTTGGCAAGTATTCAGAACTTCTCAGAATCCTAAACTTGGTTTTCCTCTCTCTCTCCTTGGAATACCCTCCCCACATCCTTCACTTTGTTAAGGTCTGCTTAGCCTTTGAGAGCTAAATCTGAATAGAGCTTGGTGGTAATACAGAAAGAGTAGGATAACCAAACAGTTAGTTTAGAAATCCCACTAGAGGATTATAGATAGAGAGGGAAATTTAGGGGGCTTTAGGAGACAACTGTAAGTTAATATCACTTGAGAAAACAATCTAGACATTGTAAATATAGCAGGCTTGCTTAATAACAAAACTATACAAGTCAATGGCACCTGCATCTTGCTGGTTGAGGTAAGTAAGTTAATGATCCCATATATATATATGAGGAAATGACATTCTAAAGTACAAGAACATCTTTACACTGAAACCTGAGATAATTTACCATATTTTAGCATATGTTAGCACTTTTCTAGGCTTCCCTCATGGCTCAGTTGGTAAAGAATCTGCCTGCAGTGCAGGAGACCTGGGTTTGATTCCTGGGTTGGGAAGATCCCTTGGAGAAGGAAATGGCAACCCACTCCAGTATTCTTGCCTGGAGAATCCCATGGACAGAGGAGCCTGGCAGGCTACAGTCCATGGGGCCACAAGAGTAGGACACAACTTAGCGACTAAACCACCACCACCACCACCTTTCTACTGATTTGAATAGCCCCATGACCATCTGGGTTTGACTGTGGAGGAACAAGAAGACTCCCCCACCTGATTTAGAGGAGAAGCTGATGATGGAAGCCTGATGTCTACTCAAGGATGAGGAAGAAGGTAGTCTTCTCCCCCTCCCCACTTTCCCTTTGATTATAAAAAATGTAGCCCACTAAGTTCTTCTGTAGAGTCCTCTGGCCTGTCCACTTGTAGCCTTCACAAGTGTCCTATACTAATAACTCACGCTTATCTATCACCTTGCCTCTCATTGAATTCTTTCTGAGCCAAGACATAAGGAGGTTGAACTCCACCAAGCTCTGAAATGTATTCTGTGGTTTCAGGATTAAGAAATTTGAGATTCAACAGACTTGGGTAATGCTAAGCCTATGTACTTGTTGCTCCTTCTACCTGGAACCAGTTTCCCCCACATCTTTGCATGGCTCATGCCCTCCTCTTTTATTCAGGCCTCTGTTTAAATGGCATCTTCTTATTGGAGGCTTTTCTCCAATTCGATTTAAAATAGCTACCCTGACCACCAAATCACATCATCTTTATCTCCTTAACCTAACTCATTTTTCTTTATAGACTGTTTGATAATCTGAAGTTATACCTTATCTTTTGCATGTTAATCGGCATGCAAACAACAGACTATCCTCCACTATTATATAAGCATCTAGAGGTCACTGGTATATTCTGAATGCCTAAAGCAGGGCCTAATTCATAGAATGTACTGAGGAATGATTTGTTAAATGAGTGAATGGATGAGTGAAGTGTGAGCCTTGGTTCTCTTACCTAGAAAATGGGTTGCTAATACCTGCCTAATAAAATTGCTATTAGTAGCAAAAGATATAAATAAATAAGCATTTAACACAAGTGCCTAAAACAGTGCCATGCTCAGTCGTGTTTGACTCTTTGCTACCCCATGGACTACAGCCTGCCAGGCTCCTCTGTCCATGGGATTGTCCAAGCAAAGAATACTGGATTGGGTTGCAATTTCTTCCTCCAGGGGATCTTCCCTACCCAGGGATCAAACCTGTGTCTCTTGCATCTCCTACATTGGTGGGTGGATTCTTCACCACTGCACCACCTGGAAAACCCACCTAGAACATGACAAGTCCTTAATAAGTAACACCTATATTTGACAGAGTCTCCATTCCTGTATTAATTAATTATTTTTCTTGTCCCCAATTTCTTAGTCCCCTTCATTTCTTAGTAACCTCTTTGAATTGTAACATATAGTTACATGTCTTTTACCTTGAATTTCCTAGGCTCTGTTTAATGGCAGAGAGGGAGCTTTCTCAGCTCTATTTTTCTGACATCTAGGGGCACAGTGTCTGTCACAAAGAATGTTCCCTAAATATTGGAATTAATTAATGAGGACCTTCATGAACCATGACTAGAATACCGTCTCCCCTAACAAGACTGTAAACCCAGTTTAGAGAACAGCACACAGGCTGTGGAAGTCAGTTTAGAAAGAAGCAAGCCAAGTGCCCTATGACCTTTTTCTTTGTTGGGTGAGACGGTTTCTAATGTTACCATTAAGGGAGAGGTGCCCAGCCCTTATGAGAACTGAGATCCAGTAGGTTCATACTGGCCTGTCATGATCCTCTTTAGGGGACATCTGGAAAACGTGAATAAAAAATATTGCCTGTCATGTCAGTAAATAAAAGACGTTGTAGCTATTTGACCATCACATTGCCACAGCGGCCTTGAAGTTTCATCCTGAGGGAACTCAGGATAGAAACTGGATGCCCACCATCTAGAGGGCTACAGTCCAGAGAGTCGCAGAGAGTCGCACACAACTGAAATGACTTAGCACACCTTGTCAGCCGACAACCGCTGCAGCCTCCGATGGTGCACGCTGAGGAGACACAGGATGGTAAAACACAGGATACTAGCTCCAGATAGCTGATGTTCATACCGAAGCAATCATTTCAGTGAGCCCAGATTCTTGCATCTTCCCATACATAGAAAAGCGCTACATTCTTAAACTTGAGACCTCCGGTTTTCCTCAATTAACAGTAATCTGAAATTCCGACTGCCTGGTCTTTGTTGCAAAAATCCCTATATGCCCTGGCTCCTCAACCCCCTTGCCTCTTTGAAGCAGTCCCTCAGAGTGATCTGAGAGTCCTGTCTCACTGGCTTAAAGTCCTCAGAATGTCTGCCAAATAAAACATGATTCTCAACATTTATGTTGTCAGATAACAACCATGTTTGAATCACAAACTGGCATGCCCCTTGATGTTTCACCTTTTCCACTCTCTTTTGCCAAAAAGTATTGTGTGGTTACAGATCATGTACTCATCTCAATCTTAGCGTGAACCACATAGAATTTTCAGGGATATTGACCATTGGTTGAAAACCAGAAGAAGAAATACGAGGTTTGAGCTGGGTCACATTAGCAAAGTTCCAAGGAACAAAGGAGATGACATTCCCTGACTTTAAAAATCTGATGAGCTGGCGGGGAAAGGAAGCCCTAGAACAATTCCAGGTGGCCTCACGAAACTCAATAGTTTAAATGAAATTAAGTAGACTTGCCTAATATTCAGAACCATTCATTAGGGGAATAATTACTTTGGATGAAGAAGATTTCTCTTCAAAAGAGATTGAAGAGTTTCTTAACAGGGAAGTTACGAAGGCATTTCTGCACTGGCTATGGGTATATGCTTGAAGAAGCACTGAGATTTCTTGCAACCATGAGATATTAGTAAATGTGCTGAAAGTTATTTATTTCTTAAAAATCAAGCATGAATGACTAGGAATATTTTCTTTGGCAATGGTCTATATCTCTTTTCAATATGATTATTTGTTCATTCATTCGTCAATTTATTCACCAAATAACAATTATGTGGAGAATGTGTTGTCTGCTGGGCCCTTTAGGCTCTAGATGGTGAAGACTAGGCTGAGAGTCCTCAAAGAGGCAGGAGGACCATGTCAGCATCACTGGTGAGCATTTTCAAACTTCATATAATCACTCTGCTTCCATTCTGATAAGCCATCAATAGCGTCCTTGGCAGGGAGGGAGGTCTGAGGTTTTCCAAAGAGTTAATACTAAGCCAGGGGATTCTGGCATGACCCATTTCCATGAAATTTGGGATTTTAGGGAGCAGCTTTATTAGTGTTTGAATAAAAGTTCCCAGGTGATTCTGCTAGTTAATCCCTCGCTCTCCTAATGGAGACCTGAGAAGAAAAGGAGACCTGAGAAATTCACAGATGCAGAGAAATGGCATCCAATTGCTGGCATTTGGGTATGTCATAGAGTATAACAGGCATGTTAGTCTTTGAGCCCTCCCATTTTAAAATAATAATAAAAGTAAGATTAGCATGTTTTGAGAAATTGCTTTCAGGGGAAGAAATTCCCTATTTTAGCAGTCCATAGCCTGCTTCTATACTTTATAATTTATACAGAGAACATTCATTTTACAAATGACAAAAGTCATTTTATTTTTTCACACTAGTCTTCATCTGTGACCTGTTCCTTTCTTCCATTTCCTAAAGCACGTTTCCAGATAACCTCAGGGAAAATCAAGTTCTTGCAGAGTTTCATGCCCTGTATGTGAGCTAATTGAGGTGCTGCTCATCAGCTTTTGTGGGGACGTGCACAGAGCATTCCCAGGCATGCAGATCCAGAACACAGAGGACCATGAGGGCATCTAAATGGAGGTGGGGGTGGAGAAATCCCAGGGGCCATCTCACCAGGGAGACTCGGGTCTTAGGCTTACTTGTGCTTTCATAATGCTTTGCTCTGAATCAAAGCATTGGAGTTAAGTGACTTTATACTTTCAGTGGACCCAGAACCATAGAAACATGGGTTATATTTTTAAGAATGTTATTGACTTCTAATCTAATGCTAAGATCTGAGACAATCTTATTGGCTTCCAGAACAATGAGTGAAGCCTGTCTCCTCCACTCTGACCAATTCTTCCTTGTTCTTTTCCAAAGACTGATCTGATGGACAAGTGTCTACACTTGAGTTGTATTTCTAAAGATGGAGATTTCCAAGAGATTAAAGGTCGTGGTATATAGATATGATTTCTTTTATGACTTTGGCTTCCCACAAGACCTGAGGAGTAAAAAGGTCGGATTTCATAGCAGCCCAGATCTCTCTCTCCCCTGCCTTCCCCTTGCTTATTTTTTCTCTCTCTATTCTCTGGGAAAAGCTTCTATCAGCTTGGAGCTGAGCATTGAAGGCAAACCCATCCTTTTGCTGCTGTCCACTCAGATTTCTTTCCTCTGGTACTAACAAGCATGCCTTTTTTCAGTGGTATAACAAGTGTTGAGAATTAAGTTTGGTCCTACAGAATCACCAAGCCACTTTTGAATACCACTCCACAGCTTCACATTCAGTGATGTCACACTGGAATCAGCCATGGTTGGAGTATCCCTATTATAGAAATTGGTAAAGCCTATCCATCAAAGCTTTTTTTGTTTTTTTCCTTCCAGAGTTCTGGGATACCAACAAGGTGATTGGTCTGGAGCTAACCCCCAGTTAGGAGGCACCTGGATCTCTTCTGTCAGAAAGTTCTTATGTTTTCAGGAGGCTAAACAGAGGAGGCAGGGACAGGGAGGGCTGAGTGAGGAGATAAAGTGTCACTCAACTGAAAAAAAACTGTTCTAATACGAAGACAGCTTGGATGGATGGGGGATGAGGTAGGTGTGTTTTTTCACCTGTGTCCATGAGGTAAGAGAATTACTCCAAGTGTCTGTATACCTGTCTAGGACAGTCACTAAGATGGCAAGTTGTGTTCAGTTCCTGGATGAGTGAAGGTGAGAACAGGGAACCTTCTCGAATAATTTTCCTGCTTTCCTCTTGATGGCTTCCCTGGTGGCTCAGGTGGTAAAGGATCCACCTATTATGTAAGAGACTCAGAGAAACCTCTGATAGTTTCTCTCCAGGTGTGTCACTCCTGATGTCTTCATTTGCTTTTTGCTACTGAAAAGTGAGAACTATGTTCATCTTTGCATTTTCTCTCTTTTCCTGGTTGCTAGGAAGAGTGAAAGAGGTTGTATTTTTTGATGATTTTTCATGACAGAAATTTTTGTGTATCCCTCTTTCTTTATTTCTTATATTGGGTCCTTGCTTCTCATGCAAGCAAGCTCAAATTCATTGAGGAAACTGTTAAGCTATCACTCAACCAACCAATCCATCATATTTAATTTTTGGAAAAAGTGTTTAGTCTTACATTAAAAAAATAAAAGGGGAAATTTATGGATGGGTGAGGAATGCTCCATATTTTACTTTCTCTCTTTACTCTCCAAATGGAAAAACTCACAAAATAAAATATGACTATATATTTCTAAGTAGATTATCTCCTCTATTCTTCATATTTGGGAAACCATATACTTTATCTTGCTTATTAGATTGTTAAGTTCTTTATTGTGTGGACCAAATTTAAATTTAATTATGTATGGTGTTTATTAAAGCTTGGCACCTGATAAATAAATAAACGTGAGGTAGCTACAAGGATGGAAAATCTGGGGAAACATTTCTTAGGCAGAGTATATCTATATTCATCAACTAGATTTCCTAAATAGATCAATCCTTTAAATGTCTTGTGCTTAGTGCTAGGAAAGCAATGTGTTTTTAATGACTTTGCAAACTTTTTGTACTTCAGTATTAAAGCATTGTATCTGAAATCTTATATAATGTACCCTGTTTCTAAGCCATTTTGGAATATTGTCAGAATCTAGATGCCCAGTTCATTTTTCATAGTGTTCAAACAGAGGGAAAACTTGAAAACAATACTAGATCAATCACTCACAGGCTTGGTGCAAATACAAATCATGGAGATGCTTGCTAAAAATCTTGTTTTTCTCTCACCACCACCCTAGCTTCTACTTACTAAATCAGAATTATGGAGAAGAACCCAAGAACCTATATTTTAAGGACTGAATTGCTCCTTCACTTGAGAATCTGTGTTTCTGACCAAGTGTGAAGAAGATCAGGCAAATTCTTCTTCTCATCCCTAAAACTGGGCAAGAACTATAGGGGATTATTAAGATTCTTGGGAAAACTTGCAATGGTGTTCTTTCAGAGTCACCAGGATTCACCGTTTTAAATTACAGATGAGTGAAGCAGGGACTCTAGGTCACTGTGAGTTGATGAGAAGCCTAAGCATTTCCTGTACTATTATCCTATCATTTCCTAACCTATGCACCTTTATAGATCTCATTCTTACAACTGTACCTCTATTCTTTGTCTCTCTTTCCCACCAGTCAGTTGATGTCTCTTGGACCATGACTAAGTCTTATTTATCCTTAGATCCCTAGTGCCTTGCAAAATGCCTGGCATATTAGAGGAGTTTAGTTCACAGATCAATGAATGCATTTATTTATTCATTCCTTCCACACAAGTCTATTGAGCTTCTACCATGAATCAGGCACTGTTCTAGATTCTGTAAATAATAGTAGTGAATGACATAATTAACTGAGCAAACAAAATCCTCATCTCCAGGGCCAGTTCTCCTAGTAAAATGCAATCATTGTATTGTCTTTCTGTCTCTCAGAGGACCTGGAAGATTAAGATGCTGATGTTTATGAAATGACTCAAGTGTTTTTGAGGAAAGAAAAGAGACAACACAGAGAATACTGTTCTATAATCCTGAGAGAAAAGATCAAATGTTATTTGATTGCACTGTTCTTTTAGTCTTCCCTTTTTAATAAGTGTGCCTACGATGAGAGTAATTTAGAACACTCTGATGCCAGTCAATGAACTGGGGTTATGTGAAGTTGATGTAGCCTTATGCCAACAATTCACTCATCCTAAGCCATGCAACATTTCCATTTATGCTAGCAAAATTTTCTCTGGAGTACCCCAAACCCTACCTGATCTCTTGTTCTTCAGTGGTAAGACCCAGTCCAAACGTGTGATGGATGTCATAGCAGCTGTTGCTATCTTCCAGCAACCTAGGATGTGGTCAGGACAAGAACCGTACTTCAGTTCATGGTACTCAACAAATCAGGGTTCTTCCCTTATATTCTGATGAATGCTGAGGAAAAAAGTCAGACTTACCCAACTTTCTGAAACTTCTTCTCCAAGTTGTTCCAAACATACCTGATTTTCTGTACTTGGATACATCGGAACTGCAAGTACAAATGTGATAGAAAAGAAAAGTGAAAAGAAAGTAAAACCGCTCAGTTGTGTCTGTTTGTGAACTTCCCAACCCAGGGATCAAACCCAGGTCTTCCACATTGCAGGCGGATTCTTTATCAACTCAGCTACCAGAGAAGCCCTGATAGAACAGATGTCATTCACAAAGTAAAGCCCATCAAGGAAGGTGAGGGTTGGTTAGTCCAGGTCCTCAAACAGCTCTCACTTTTCTTGACATAGAGCTATAATTTCCAGCCCAGCAGTGTGATTTTCAGAACTTTCATCCAATAAATACAGTGTTCTCTCGCAAAGAAAACATGCTGTAACATTGTACTCTTAAAGTCAAATCACTTACTTTTAATTCTGGCTTCAATACAGCTTTGTTTATGACTGAGTGGCAGTCAGCCACTAGGGGTTCTTCTGTGTTCTTGCTTATAGGAATCTTCAATGTAGATAAGTAGAGACAGATTACCTTCTTCCTCATATATCTTTGAAATTCATCCTAGAGAAGACAATTCAGCCCATGAAATTCTGAATGTTATTCCATAAAGCACTCAGTCAACCAAATACCTGCCAAGTCCTAGACCAGTGGTTGCCAAAGTTTGGGCTACTGATAAAAGCATTTGCATTACCTTGTAACCTGCTAGACATGTAAGAGTCTTAGTCTCACCCCAAACTTGCTGGGTCAGATATTAAAACAGTCCATGTTTTAAAGAGTCCTCCAGGTAATTGTGAATTGCACTAAAATTTGAGGACCACTGTGCTAGGGAAAAAAGAAAAAGATACACTTTGCAAGAAAGTTCATATCAGGAAATAGTCTCCAGCTATCCTACAATGACATCTAGGTGTTTAAAATGTATAATATCCCTCAAAACACATGTTTTTGAAAAACTGAACAGTAATTCCCTTGTATATGTTTAAGAGTTATAACACTGACAGCCATTGTTCATGTTATGGCTAAGAGCACTTACAATTAGCCTGACATGATAGAAATTTCTCCAGGCAGATGTGGAGGAAAAGTCCTACATTCCTGGATCAAAATATAGATGGCAGAGATAGTTCTGCCATATTGTATCTGGGGGCAGGGAAACTCTTAAACAGAGGAGGATCTGCTCTGGAATGCTGATCATCACAGCTTGTGCACTCGATGCAACACAGAAGGGCACGCACCGTTGTCCTTAGCAAAACAGTGTCTGCTTCTTGCAGGGAGCATGGGATACAGTAGGCCCATACCCTCCACTGGGGCTTCCAGTAGAATAACAGGGGAAGGACCCCACAGGTCAGCACGGATGTCACAAGGAAGAGAACTCTGCGTAGCTTCTGGGTCTGGTAACCAAACACCTCCTGGAGAGTAAATAAAAAAATCACTCTATTTTTTCCCCATATAAAATCACATTTTGTTCCAGGACACACAAACTTTAGGTGCAGGTTGCGTTGGGAGAGCAATCTAGTTTTCGTTGGTTGGATCAGATCCATTGCTTACAGCTGTCAGCTGACACAATAAAAAAAGAAAAAGAAGGAAGGACTCATTTTGCTATCCTGGCACATGGAACTCAAATGTTAGGAGCAAAGAACAGGTGGACTTATTTGGTTCTAAATATTCATGAGTCACCTCAGATTTATTAATATAAAATACCTATGTTTTAGATCAGATTTACTTCCTTTAGATAAAAGGCTTTTTAAAAATTATTAATATGAACTTATTGGAAGAAGATGATAAATTATGACCAATAGGATTCATATCTTGTTTTAGGAATGAAAGTGTGCATAAATGTACTGCTTTGTAAAACAGTAGGGTGATATAAATTAAGAGATTATTTGTACATGTGAAAGATTTTCAACAGACAGCTTATAGGTATTTATCCTGAGAGTAACATGCTGAAATATTTCTGTTTTTAATAATTGATTAGTTAACACTTGTCATGAATTGTGTAAAGACTTGAGATGTAGTTTTAGGGGAACATAAATAGCCAAAAACAATACATTTGCTTCAGATCAGATCAGTCGCTCAGTCGTGTCTGACTCTTTGCGACCCCATGAATCGCAGCATGCCAGGCCTCCCTGTCCATTACCAACTCCCAGAGTTCACCCAGACTCATGTCCATCGAGTCAGTGATGCCATCCAGCCATCTCATCCTCTGTCGTCCCCTTCTCCTCCTGCCCCCTATCCCTCCCAGCATCACAGTCTTTTCCAATGAGGCAACTCTTGGCATGAGGTGGCCAAAGTACTGGAGTTTCAGCTTTAGCATCATTCCTTCCAAAGAAATCCCAGGGCTGATCTCCTTCAGAATGGACTGGTTGGATCTCCTTGCAGTCCAAGGGACTCTCAAGAGTCTTTTGAACACCACAGCTCAAAAGCGTCAATTCTTTGGCGCTCAGCCTTCTTCACAGTCCAACTCTCACATCCATACATGACCACAGGAAAAACCATAGCCTTGACTAGACGGACCTTTGTTGGCAAAGTAATGTCTCTGCTTTTCAATATGCTATCTAGGTTGGTCATAACTTTCCTTCCAAGGAGTAAGCGTCTTTAATTTCATGGCTGCAGTCACCATCTGCAGTGATTTTGGAGCCCAGAAAAATAAAGTCTGACACTGTTTCCCCATCTATTTCCCATGAAGTGATGGGACCGGATGCCATGATCTTCTTTTTCTGAATGTTGAGCTTGAAGCCAACTTTTTCACTCTCCACTTTCACTTTCATCAAGAGGCTTTTGAGTTCCTCTTCACTTTCTGCCATAAGGGTGGTGTCATCTGCATATCTGAGGTTACTGATATTTCTCCAGGCAATCTTGATTCCAGCTTGTGTTTCTTCCAGTCCAGCGTTTCTCATGATGTACTCTGCATAGAAGTTAAATAAACAGGGTGACAATATACAGCCTTGACATACTCCTTTTCCTATTTGGAACCAGTCTGTTGTTCCATGTCCAGTTCTAACTGTTGCTTCCTGACCTGCATACAAATTTCTCAAGAGGCAGATCAGGTGGTCCCATCTCTTTCAGAATTTTCCACAGTTTATTGTGATCCACACAGTCAAAGGCTTTGGCATAGTCAATAAAGCAGAAATAGATGTTTTTCTGGAACTCTCTTGCTTTTTCCACGATCCGGCGGATGTTGGCAATTGCTTAATTAAAGCTAATTTCTAGTTTCCACCTCCTACCATGAAATTTCACAGTATTGTTTTCTAAATTTCAAAAAACTAGATAGTTAGTGTATTTTAAAAAGCCAGAGGGCTCCTGATTATGAGTGACATTGTTACTCTACCATTATTTTACTTTCTGCTGTTATTGTATGCATGGGTGTGTTTTCTGTGACTGGAATCCGGGGTCCAGATCACAGGAATGCAATGTCAAGAAAATGGGTTTTTCTACAGCACTTTCAGTGATGGAATCTCCTGAATTTTATGCCAGTTTACTTTTTAAATTTTATTTATTTTTGACAGTGCTGAGTCTTTTTGCTGCATGTGGGCTTTCTCTAGTTGTGGTGCATGGACTTCTTACCCCATTGGCTTCTCTTGCTGTGCAGCACAGCCTCTGGGACACGTGGGCTTTGGTAGATGTGTCTGCAGGCTTAGTTGCCCTGCAGTACATGGAATCTTCCCTGACCAGGGATTGAACCGCTACATTGGCAGACAGATTCTTAACTGCTGGACCACCAGAGAAGTCCTTAGGACAGTTTGAAAGTGAAAGAAAGTGAAAGTGAAGTCACTCAGTCAAGTCCAACTCTTTGCGATCCCATGGACTGTAACCAACCAGGCTCCTCCGTTCATGGGATTTTCCAGGCAAGAATAGTGGAGTGGGTTGCCATTTCCTCCTCCAGGAGATCTTTCCAACCCAGGGATTGAACCCAGGTCTCCTTCATTGTAGGCAGACACTTAACCGCCTGAGCCATCATGCTTATAATAAATCTTTTGGCTTAATTCTTTGGGAAAGTTTACATCTTCAAAATAATCATTTTAATTAATATCTTCTAATAAAGAACTCTGGTAGATCAAGATTTCAATAAAAGTTGATGAAAGTAACCCTTAAACATATTGAAAAGATCCCAGGTTTAAGAAGCAAAGACGTAAGTTAGAGTCACCACTCTGTTGGTTTCCAACTATGTAAACTTAGGTAAATAATATCATTTCTAGGGAATCCCAATTTACTCTTCTACAAAAACAATTAGAAATATATACCTTACAGGGCACTTAGACTCAAATGAGATAATGTCACCTTAAGTGTTCTGCAAAGTAATTACAAGGTTAAAAGTTTCTTTCCACTACTCCTCAATAGGATCACCTACTTGGGGAAAAATTATCCATTAAGTTTCATGATGCAACTATTTGGAAATTATTCATGATAAGCTTTACATGTATCTTAGAAACACGTGTTCACTCTGCTTTAAGCATATTTTCAATTAGAGCTCCTTTCTCTCTCCTATCTTTCCTCTGATTCTGTAAACCTGCTTTGGTTTTATTTGTCAGTTACATTAGGTTTATTAGACTCAAATAAAAAGTATGTGCCAGTGCACATATTATGTCATAAATATGCATTCGTTTACATTTTAAAAAATGGAATAGCTTTAGCTTTACATTTTTTAAAGTTATTTATTTATTTTTAGTTTGGGCTGTACTGAGTCTTCGTTGCTGCAAGTGACTTTCTCTAGTTGCAGAGAGCAGGGCTACTCTTCAGTATTGGTGTGCAGGCTTCTCTTTGCATTAGCTTCTCTTATTGCAGAGCACAGGCTGTAGGTGTGTGGGCTTCAGGAGTTGTGGCACATGGGCTTAGTTGCCCCACGGCATGTGGGGTCTTCTCAAACCAGAGATTGACCTACCGTCCCCTGCATTGCAAGGTGGATTTTCAACCACTGGACCACCAGGCCCAATATTCATTCTTTTACAAAGCTATTTACAAGGTCTACTTCCAAAGCCCAAGAGTACGCAAAATAGAAGCAGACTAGTTTGGAATTTTAGTCCAGCTTTTAGCTGAAATGAGCACATTTGTAGACAATATAACTTTTTTCTGTTTACTTACATACAGCAATGGCATTGATAATCATAATTCTGGTTTTCCATTAGGTCTTTTCTATACAACAATTTTTTTTATTAAAAAAGTAACTCACAATGCTATCAAGAATTCAATGAAATCACTACAACTACATACTTCCAATAACCTTATAAATTGAGTAATTCTTTAGAGAAAGCAAGGTGATAAATTGTATTAAGAATTATAAAGATGTTTCTATCCCTTGAATCAGTAATTCCACACTCAAAAATATGCTCTAAGGAAATAATACAGGATTGCTGGGAGAAATATCAATAACCTCAGATATGCAGATGACATCACCCTTATGGCAGAAAGTGAAGAGGAACTCAAAAGTCTCTTGATGAAAGTGAAAGTGGAAAGTGAAAAAGTTGGCTTCAAGCTCAACATTCAGAAAACGAAGATCATGGCATCTGGTCCCATCACTTCATGGCAAATAGATGGGGAAACAGTGGAAACAGTGTCAGACTTTATTTTTCTGGGCTCCAAAATCACTGCAGATGGTGACTGCAGCCATGAAATTAAAAGATGCTTACTCCTTGGAAGGAAAGTTATGACCAACCTAGATAGCATATTGAAAAACAGAGACATTACTTTGCCAATAAAGGTCCGTCTAGTCAAGGCTATGGTTTTTCCTGTGGTCATGTATGGATGTGAGAGTTGGACTGTGAAGAAGGCTGAGCGCTGAAGAGTTGATGCCTTTGAACTGTGGTGTTGGAGAAGACTCTTGATAGTCCCTTGGACTGCAAGGAGATCCAACCAGTTCATTCTAGAGGAGATCAGCCCTGGGATTTCTTTGGAAGGAATGATGCTAAAGCTGAAACTCCAGTACTTTGGCCACCTCATGCCAAGAGTTGCCTCATTGGAAAAGACTGTGATGCTGGGAGGGATAGGGGGCAGGAGGAGAAGGGGACGACAGAGGATGAGATGGCTGGATGGTATCACTGACTCGATGGACGTGAGTCTGAGTGAACTCCAGGAGTTTGTGATGGACAGGGAGGCCTGGCGTGCTGCGATTCATGGGGTTGCAAAGAGTCGGACACGACTGAGCGACTGATGTGATCTGATCTGATCTTATGTATATAAGATTTCAGGGGGAGGAGCCAAGATGGCAGAGGAGTAGGACGGGGAGAACACTTTCTCCCCCACAAATTCATCAAAAGAGCATTTAAACATCGAGTAAATTCCACAAAACAACTTCTGAATGCCGGCAGAGGACATCAGGCACCCAGAAAAGCAATCCAACTCTTCGAAAGGAGCGCGACTGAACAAAGAGAAGAAATACAGCTCCACCCATCAGAACACCGACACAAGCTTCCCTAACCAGGAAACCTTGACAAGCCACCTGTACAAACCCACACACAGCGAGGAAAAGCCACAATAAAGAGAACTCCACAAACTGCCAGAATACAGAAAGGACACCCCAAACTCAGCAATTTAAACAAGATGAAGAGACAGAGGAATAGCCAGCAGATAAAGGAACAGGATAAATGCCCACCAAACCAAACAAAAGAGGAAGAGATAGGGAATCTACCTGATAAAGAATTCCGAATAATGATAGTGAAATTGATCCAAAATCTTGAAATTAAAATGGAATCACAGATAAATAGCTTGGAGACAAGGATTGAGAAGATGCAAGAAAGGTTTAACAAGGACCTAGAAGAAATAAAAAAGAGTCAATATATAATGAATAATGCAATAAATGAAATTAAAAACACTCTGGAGGCAACAAATAGTAGAATAACAGAGGCAGAAGATAGGATTAGTGAATTAGAAGATAGAATGGTAGAAATAAATGAATCAGAGAGAATAAAAGAAAAACGAATTAAAAGAAATGAGGACAATCTCAGAGATCTCCAGGACAATATTAAACGCTACAACATTCGAATCATAGGGGTTCCAGAAGAAGAAGACAAAAAGAAAGACCATGAGAAAATACTTGAGGAGATAATAGTTGAAAACTTCCCTAAAATGGGGAAGGAAATAATCACCCAAGTCCAAGAAACCCAGAGAATCTCAAACAGGGTAAACCCAAGGTGAAACACCCCAAGACACATATTAATCAAATTAACAAACATCAAACACAAAGAACAAATATTAAAAGCAGCAATGGGAAAACAACAAATAACACACAAGGGAATTCCCATAAGGATAACAGCTGATCTTTCAATAGAAACTCTTTAAGCCAGGAGGGAATGGCAAGACATACTTAAAATGATGAAAGAAAATAACCTACAGCCCAGATTATTGTACCCAGCAAGGATTTCATTCAAGTATGAAGGAGAAATTAAAAGCTTCTCAGACAAGCAAAAGCTGAGAGAATTCTGCACCACCAAACCAGCTCTCCAACAAATACTAAAGGATATTCTCTAGACAGGAAACACAAAAATGGTGTATAAATTCGAACCCCAAACAATAAAGTAAATGGCAATGGGATCATACTTATCAGTAATTACCTTAAACGTAAATGGGCTGAATGCCCCAACCAAAAGACAAAGACTGGCTGAATGGATACAAAAACAAGACCCCTACATATGTTGTCTACAGGAGACCCACCTCAAAACAGGGGACACATACAGACTGAAAGTGAAGGGCTGGAAAAGATTTTCCATGCAAATAGGGACCAAAAGAAAGCAGGAGTAGCAATACTCATATCAGATAAAATAGACTTTAAAACAAAGGCTGTGAAAAGAGACAAAGAAGGTCACTACATAATGATCAAAGGATCAATCCAAGAAGAAGATATAACAATTATAAATATATATGCACCCAACACGGGGGCACCGCAGTATGTAAGACAAATGCTAACAAGTATGAAAGGAGAAATTAACAATAACACAATAATCGTGGGAGACTTTAATACCCCACTCACACCTATGGATAGATCAACTAAACAGAAAATTAACAAGGAAACACAAACTTTAAATGATACAATAGACCAGTTAGACCTAATTGATATCTATAGGACATTTCATCCCAAAACAATGAACTTCACCTTTTTCTCAAGCGCACATGGAACCTTCTCCAGGATAGATCACATCCTGGGCCATAAAGCTAGCCTTGGTAAATTCAAAAAAATAGAAATCATTCCAAGCATCTTTTCTGACCACAATGCAGTAAGATTAGATCTCAATTACAGGAGAAAAACTATTAAAAATTCCAACATATGGAGGATGAACAACACCCTGCTGAATAACCAACAAATCACAGAAGAAATCAAAAAAGAAATCAAAATTTGCATAGAAACGAATGAAAATGAAAACACAACAACCCAAAACCTGTGGGACACAGTAAAAGCAGTCCTAAGGGGAAAGTTCATAGCAATACAGGCACACCTCAAGAAACAAGAAAAAAGTCAAATAAATAACCTAACTCTACACCTAAAGCAACTAGAAAAGGAAGAAATGAAGAACGTCAGGGTTAGTAGAAGGAAAGAAATCTTAAAAATTAGAGCAGAAATAAATGCAAAAGAAACAAAAGAGACCATAGCAAAAATCAACAAAGCCAAAAGCTGGTTCTTTGAAAGGATAAATAAAATTGATAAACCATTAGCCAGACTCATCAAGAAACAAAGGGAGAAAAATCAAATCAATAAAATTAGAAACGAAAATGGAGAGATCACAACAGACAACACAGAAATACAAAGGATCATAAGAGACTATTATCAACAATTATATGACAATAAAATGGACAACGAGGAAGAAATGGACAAATTCTTAGAAAAGTACAACTTTCCAAAACTCGACCAGGAAGAAATAGAAAACCTTAACAGACCCATCACAAGCACGGAAATTGAAACTGTAATCAAAAATCTTCCAGCAAACAAAAGCCCAGGTCCAGACGGCTTCACAGCTGAATTCTACCAAAAATTTAGAGAAGAGCTAACACCTATCCTGCTCAAACTCTTCCAGAAAATTGCAGAGGAAGGTAAACTTCCAAACTCATTCTATGAGGCCACCATCACCCTAATACCAAAACCTGACAAAGATCCCACAAAAAAAGAAAACTACAGGCCAATATCACTGATGAACATAGATGCAAAAATCCTAAACAAAATTCTAGCAATCAGAATCCAACAACACATTAAAAAGATCATACACCATGACCAAGTGGGCTTTATCCCAGGGATGCAAGGATTCTTCAATATCCGCAAATCAATCAATGTAATACACCACATTAACAAATTGAAAAACAAAAACCATATGATTATCTCAATAGATGCAGAGAAAGCCTTTGACAAAATTCAACACCCATTTATGATAAAAACTCTCCAGAAAGCAGGAATAGAAGGAACATACCTCAACATAATAAAACCTATATATGACAAACCCACAGCAAACATTATCCTCAATGGTGAAAAATTGAAAGCATTTCCTCTAAAGTCAGGAACAAGACAAGGGTGCCCACTTTCACCATTACTATTCAACATAGTTTTGGAAGTTTTGGCCACAGCAATCAAAGCAGAAAAAGAAATATGAGGAATCCAAATTGGAAAAGAAGAAGTAAAACTCTCACTATTTGTAGATGACATGATCCTCTACATAGAAAACCCTAAAGACTCCACCAGAAAATTACTAGAACTAATCAATGATTATAGTAAAGTTTCAGGATATAAAATCAACACACAGAAATCCCTTGCATTCCTATACACTAATAATGAGAAAACAGAAAGATAAATTAAGGAAACAATTCCATTCACCATTGCAATGAAAAGAATAAAATACTTAGGAATATATCTACCTAAAGAAACTAAAGACCTATATATAGAAAACTATAAAACACTGGTGAAAGAAATCAAAGAGGACACTAATAGATGGAGAAATATACCATGTTCATGGATTGGAAGAATCAATATAGTGAAAATGAGTATACTACCCAAAGCAATTTATAGATTCAATGCAATCCCTATCAAGCTACCAACAGTATTCTTCACAGAGCTAGAACAAATAATTTCACAATTTGTATGGAAATACAAAAAACCTCGAATAGCCAAAGCGATCTTGAGAAAGAAAAATGGAACTGGAGGAATCAACCTACCTGACTTCAGGCTCTACTACAAAGCCACAGTTATCAAGACAGTATGGTACTGGCACAAAGACAGAAATATAGATCAATGGAACAAAATAGAAAGCCCAGAGATAAATCCACGCACCTATGGACACCTTATCTTTGACAAAGGAGGCAAGAATATACAATGGATTAAAGACAATCTCTTTAACAAGTGGTGCTGGGAAATCTGGTCAACCACTTGTAAAAGAATGAAACTAGAACACTTTCTAACACCATACACAAAAATAAACTCAACATGGATTAAAGATCTCAACGTAAGACCAGAAACTATAAAACTCCTAGAGGAGAACATAGGCAAAACACTCTCTGACATACATCACAGCAGGATCCTCTATGACCCACCTCCCAGAATATTGGAAATAAAAGCAAAAATAAACAAATAGGACCTAATTAAACTTAAAAGCTTCTGCACATCAAAGGAAACTATTAGCAAGGTGAAAAGACAGCCTTCAGAATGGGAGAAAATAATAGCAAATGAAGCAACTGACAAACAACTAATCTCAAAAATATACAAGCAACTCCTACAGCTCAACTCCAGAAAAATAAATGACCCAATCAAAAAATGGGCCAAAGATCTAAATAGACATTTCTCCAAAGAAGACATACAGATGGCTAACAAACACATGAAAAGATGCTCAACATCACTCATTATCAGAGAAATGCAAATCAAAACCTCTATGAGATACCATTTCACACCAGTCAGAATGGCTGCGATCCAAAAGTCTACAACTAATAAGTGCTGGAGAGGGTGTGGAGAAAAGGGAACCCTCTTACACTGTTGGTGGGAATGCAAACTAGTACAGCCACTATGGAGAACAGTGTGGAGATTCCTTAAAAAACTGGAAATAGAACTGCCTTATGATCCAGCAATCCCACTGCTGGGCATACACACTGAGGAAACCAGAAGGGAAAGAGACACGTGTACCCCAATGTTCATCGCAGCACTGTTTATAATAGCCAGGACATGGAAACAACCTAGATGTCCATCAGCAGATGAATGGAAAAGAAAGCTGTGGTACATATACACAATGGAGTATTACTCAGCCATTAAAAAGAATACATTTGAATGAGTTCTAATGAGGTGGATGAAACTGGAGCCTATTATACAGAGTGAAGTAAGCCAGAAGGACAAACACCAATACAGTATACTAACGCATATATATGGAATTTAGAAAGATGGTAACGATAACCCTGTATACGAGACAGCAAAAGAGACACTGATGTATAGAACAGGCTTATGGACTCTGTGGGAGAGGGAGAGGGTGGGAAGATTTGGGAGAATGGCATTGAAACATGTGAAATGTCATGTATGAAACGAGATGCCAGTCCAAGTTCAATGCACGATGCTGGATGCTTGGGGCTGGTGCACTGGGACGACCCAGAGGGATGGTATGGGGAGGGAGGAGGGAGGAGGGTTCAGGATGGGGAACACATGTATAATTTTTTTTAAATTAAAAAAAAAAAAGAAAAAAAAAATAAAGATTTCAGCACAGCATTATCTGTAATAGCAAAATTATTAGAAGGAATAAATGATAGCTAACAGTTCAATAAGATGTGAGTCAAAACAATGGGCTATTGTGGAGCCATTTAAAACAAAATGCATGAACTCAATTTAGAAGTGTAGGCATGATATGCTGCTGCTGCTGCTGCTGCTAAGTTGCTTCAGTTGTGTCTGACTCTATGCAACCCCATAGGCCGCAGCCCACCAGGCTCCCCTGTCCCTAGGATTCTCCAGGCAAGAACACTGGAGTGGGTTGCCATTTCCTTCTCCATTGCATGAAAGTGAAAAGTGAAAGTGAAGTCGCCCAGTTGGGTCCGACTCTTAGCGACCCCATGGACTGCAGCTCACCAGGCTCCTCTGTCCATGGGATTTTCCAGGCAAGAGTACTGGAGTGGAGTGCCATTGCCTTCTCCGGGGCATGATATGATATATGATATAATGTTAAGTGAAGAAAAGAACAGATAAAAATAGATGGACAACAAATAGCAATATGATGAACTTTAACCTAACTATATCAATAATTACATTAAATGCAAAAGGTCTTAATTTTACGTTTGAAAGCAAAGATGATCAGGCTAGACAATAAAAGATTTAGTATATGCTGTTTAAAAGAGACACACTTTAAATGTAAAGAAGCAGATAGATTAAAAGGATAATGAAGGGGAAAACATAGCATACAAACACTAAGAAAACAGAATCAGTAAAGCTATATTAATGGCAGACAAAACAGACTCTAAAAAAAAGAAATAAGAGAAAAAGGACAAAGATTCATTCAACAAAGAGACATAACAGTCTTAAATTTTTGTGCATCTATAAACACAGTTTCAAAACTTAAAAAGAATACTTGATAGAACTTAAATTTACTCTCATTATTGGAGATTTTAAAACATAAAGAAGGAAATAATAAAGATAGGAAGAGAAACGAATAAGATAGAAAGCAGACATACACTAGACAAAATCAAGAATGCCAGATTTGTACTTAGAGGGGTTAATAAAATTGATAAACTCAAATCTGAATATTTTATGGTTATTAAAGAAAATGAATGTGTAACTAAAAGCCGTAATACCAAAAAAAAAAAAGATCTTCAATCCCAGATGGCATGTGAATCCTTTCAAATATTTGAGGTAGAAGCGATATCAGTCTTTCACAAACTGTGTCATAAATAGAGGAGGTAGGAATCCTTCCAACTCATTTTATGAGGCTGGCATATTCAGATACCAAGATCAGATAGGTATGTAATAAGAAAGAAAAATTATAGGCTAGGATTTATAAGAAACATGGATGAAATTATCCTGAAGTACATTTTCTAAATCAGTGAAATATTTAAAAAGCAATGAGTCATTATCAAATGCAGTTTATTCTAGGATTACAAGAACTTGAAAATCAATGTATTTTGGTAAATTAACTTGAAGAAAATGATAATCAGATACAGAGAAATTTTCATAAAATTTAATACCAATACATTAAAAAAGAAAGAAACCTCTCAGCAACCTAGCAACAGATAAGAACACCTTTCAGCTAATATTATGCTTAATGATAAAATATTACTGCTCTTGAAGTGACAAGCAAAATAAGGTTACCAGCAATCACTACTAGGATACAATATAGTACTGGAAATCTTAACCATTGCATAAGACAAGAAAATGAAATAATGTTTATAATAATTAGAAAATGAAAAGTAATAATACTATATTATATACTTGAAAGTTGCTAAGAGACGAAGTCTTAAATGTTCTTACCACAAAAGAGAAGTGATAATTATGTGAGGTGATGGAGGTGTTAGCTAATATTATGGTGGTAATCATTTCATAGAATTTAAGTATATCTAATCAACATGTTGCATACTTTAAACTTACAAATTTTTATATGTCAATTATATCTCAATACCTTTGGAAAAAAGAAGTAAAATTCTCTTTATGAGTAGATAATGTGATTACATACGTAAAGAAATTCAAAAGAATGCGCAATTATCAGAGTTAGTAAGTGAAATTATCAAGGTTTTTGGATACTGTGTCAATATAGAAAAACCAATTGTATTTAAATATACTAGTAACAAACAACTTGAGAGTAAAGTTAAATATCATTTGTAGTACTATCCAGGGGAAAAAATCAATTATCTTGTAATAGTTCTATCAAAATTGTGCAGGACCTCTGAATTGAAAACTACATATTATTACTGAGAGCAAAGACACAAATAGAGAAGTTCATTAAGTTTGAGGACTAACCATTAGCAATCCCATTTAACTAAATGATGATTGAATTCATGGAACTGTACAATGAAAATCAGTGTATTTTTTTATATCATTGTATGTACATATGTCGATAAGAAATAAGACAAAAGTGGAGTTTGTTATTAGATGTCCAAGCAGGTGAAAGTTACTTTACTTACTTTAGTGTGATTGAATTGAGAAAGAGAGAATGACAGCAAAATTTGGGAAGTGAATGATAAAAGACAAGGACCATCGAAAGGATTTCTATGGAAAGTAGGAAGTTTGGTGGCCTGGGAAGACAGTAACTGTCTTGAGCTGTGGATGACTGGCAAGTGCCAAGATACATAGGAGGAGAGTTAAAAATCACATCTCCAATAACCAAGAGAAATTTCCGTGAAAGACATTGCTTATGGCTGGAAACAGCTCAGTGTTAAAATATCAACAGCTTTTTCCCTGATCTGTTCAAAAAAAAATCAGTAGAAAAATAGATAATAGACAGAAATAAAAGACCTTGCAAATGTCAGAGTAACTTTCAGACCTGTGTAGCTCCTTGAGCAAAGATGAGCAGAAGGAATACTTTTGCTTCCTTGATAAACTGGCCTCATGAATCTTTTTTTTTTTTTTTTTAATCTATTTTATTATAGTTGATTTACAAAGCCATATTTAGTTTCAGGTATACAGCACAGTGATTCGGTTATATACATATCCATACAAAATAATGTATATAAGATATACATAGGGTTTTGTTCCAGTATGGATTTTCCAGTGTATAACATAAAGTTTTTAAGTGAAGGTCTTCTCACATTTTAATATTGATGGGTTTTCTGGTAATAAATTCTGGCTTCCAAATGAAGGCATTCCCCCACTCACTATATTCATAATGGTGTTCTCCACTGTGGGTTCTTTGGTGAGTGACCAGACTTAAAACACAATGAATCCATATACTCTTTAACACCGCTAAGTTTTCTCTTCAGTGTGGATTCTCTGATGTTTAGCAAGGCTATCACAGAACTTAAAGGCTTTGCCACACTCATGACACAAATAAGGCTCCTGTCCAAAATGACTCATGAATCTTAATGAAATTCCTTTCTCTCCTTTCTCAGTTTTCCTGGAGTGTATGTGACTAGATATGGAACTTGTCTTAATGAAATTCCTTTCTCTCCTTTCTCAGTTTTCCTGGAGTGTATGTGACTAGATATGGAACTTGTCTTAATGAAATTCCTTTCTCTCCTTTCTCAGTTTTCCTGGAGTGTATGTGACTAGATATGGAACTTGAGGTCTCAGCTCAAAGAATCGCTACTTGACTTGGCACTCTTTCGATCTAGTCTCAATTGGTTTGTGTGATTCGAGTTTATCATATTTTCATTTTAACCAATTAATCTCAACTATAATTTGATTGTTCTAAATGATTATTCTTCGATACAGTAAGATTCACTCAGAGTTCTCCTAAATATTGATTCAGTCCTAGTAAAATCCACTAAGAAATGCAGGATAGACGACAGAGCCAGGAATATTATGTGAGCCATAATCGGAAGACAAGTAGAATATAGAGGTTTTGTAAATGTAAAGGTTCTGCGAACAGGAGTGAGAAGATCAAAATCTCAAGCTCCTTTCAGTGAACTGAGCTTTGCCACCTATTAGCTATGTGACCTCAGGACTTAACCTAAGTCTCAATTTCCATCTCTGTACTTAGGGGATATTAATAACACACACCTGGACAAATAGTTGTGAAGGTTAAACAAGAAGTGTAAGGTGCTGAGGACAAAGGAAGTGCTCAGTCAATGTTAGCAGTGGTTTGATAATAGGTTCCTAGTGGCTCAGATAGTAAGGAATCTGCCTGCAATGCATAAGACCTGGGTTTGATCCCTGAGTCAGGAAGATCCCCTGCAGAAGGAAATGGCAACCCATTCCAGTATGCTTGCCTGGAGAATTCCATGGACAGAGCAGCCTGGTGGCCTACAGTTCATGAGGTTGCAAAGAGTCAGACACGACTGAGCAATTAACACTCTGACTTTTCAGTCAAAGGAGGAAAAGAGGTGACTCAGTTTTGAGTTGCAATATACTGAGTCAAGGTTGGCAATGGAAACAGGCTGTATTCCATTTGCTGAGGATCCCAGACCTGCCACTTATTACTGGAGTTGAATAGCACAGAGGTTGCGCCCATCTTTGAATAAACTTGAATTGTAGTTCCTTGAAGCAATAATGTTCCCTCACTTCTTTGTTCCCCAACAGAATTCTGTATTCCAAATGCTAGGAAAGGTGGCACAGCCTTAAATGTCTTTTCCTAGACCCAGAGTACAGAGTAGGCAGCCTCTGTACTGACTAGGAGTAACTGAAATATGCAGATGCCTTTTGACGGAGGTTGTTCTCTAAGGTCACAATTTAGAGCCTTATCCAAGTCTGTCAGCAGAGCCTCTGTTCTTTACAGCCTACTCTGTTACCTTCTAGAAGCCCTCACTCCTATTTCTTGCTCCATCACTTGCCAGTTAATATGATCTGGGTAAATGATTTAATTCTCTGAACTTTAGATTCCTTGTGTGAAAAATGTGGCTGGTTGTAAAACGATGGAAGTTGTCTGACATCACAGTTAAAAGCTGGGGATAGGGCATGAGAAAACCAAGTTCAAATCATGCCTCTACCACTTAAGCACTTAACCCTTGGGAAATCCACATGACTTTGGATGATTCAATTTCCTCCTTTATAAATAAATATAGAAACATTAACTATTTTTCTGGGTTATTGTGATAAACTAATGAGATAATGCATGCAACACAGTACAGTTCCTGAAACATTTTGAACATTCAGTATATGTTGAAAGTAAACATTAGCTTGGTTAATTTACCATCCAACAAAATTTCAGTGGATTATAAGTAGCCAGTCTTGTTGAACTGGTTGTGAAATGTTTTGACCATAGGCAATATTCAGAGCTAAATGCTATTTGCCAAAACCATAAGTTGTGCTTCTAAAAGTGGCTTAAGTGGAATTTTTGCTTTTTCCACAGAGCACAAATTGTCAAAACTGAAATCAAATGCAGGCTAAAGAGAAAACTGCTCACCTTTGTGATATGTGAAACTAGGAGAAAGGCTTTAAGATAAACACCAAATTGATTCAAAGACTCACTAGATGTAGTAACTATATGCCCAAGTATCCCAATGCACACACACACACCATTACAGTCCCCTTTCACTAGTAGGGGAAGTAAACAGTGTACCAGATAATTCTGTCTCTGATGCTTACATAATATGACCTTTTATATGTTTACTTCACTGAGCTCAATTTTCTCAGCTGTTAAACCGATATCTGAGTAACTAGCTCGTAGGGATTTTGTGAGAACATACGTGAAGCACTAGCACATAGAGGACATTAATTATTTCTTGCTTTCTTTATAGGTAGTTTATCAGATATATGCTACCATCAGAGACAGAACCAAGATTGGTCACACTATTTAGGAAAGGAGAATTACAGGGCCCAGCTTCACCTAAACATAATTCTTCCCCAAATTCCCTTTTGGTGGGGTCTTCTTTGTCTTATAGAACTATGCCCAAGGGTTTCCTTCCTACTTGTTCTGGAATTTTCATTGCATCTGGAGCACTAGAATTTATGAACCCCTGGTCTTGTGAACAGGTCTTTTTTCAGTTTTTGTAAACTGTTTTATTATGTTCACCATTCGTGTATTTATCCATCTGAAATATTTGTCGCATACCCACCATGCAAAAGCACAATAGTGATTCAAGTTTTTTGGAATGGGTATTTTGGGTTACAGTGCATAACATTCTCATTTATTCAAGCCAGATTATTACAGCTCAAAGTTACAAATTTATTTACTCAAACAAGATATGCCATAAATGACTCTCATTACCTCAATTACCTTTCATGGATGGCAATGCCAATTTCCTGTTGTGACAAGTTGGGTTTTTCCGTAAGTAAGAATTTTTCAGTAACGTTAGAGTAAGTCAGCCTTTTCTCTGTAGGCCTCAAACTTTTAGTCCTTTGAATCATAGCCAAAGAGATAATGTCTCTGTGTCCTTTTATGAAGCTAGAATTCATCATGTTTTATCTTCTTTTTTTAAAACAACAATCACAGCTCCAGGTTTCTATTCATTATTCACAGTCTACCCTTTGTTGTCTTTATCTGGACATGCCAAATTGTGTTCTTTTATGTGTTAAATGGGAGGATATTCTTAAAACTGCTCTCTTATCTCTAACTCTGCCATGTTTCAAAGTTCTTTTCTTTAATGTTAGGATAATATTGTCTGTAGGTAATGAATCATGTTAGTGTGGCCATTGTTCCTCATCCTGGTATTACTGGTTTGGTGTGATCACATGTAGTAATTTGTGTTAGTTATCACTAGCCACCAAGCATTGTTAATTATAGCTTTCTATGTTTTGTCCTGCATTCATGCCATGGAGTACCCTTTGGGTAAGGATAAAATGTCATGAGTACTTTCACTTTTGTCCACATTTGGCAATAAGAACTAACCTTTCTAGGCATTTATTTAAGTGTCATTTAATCTTCACAACAATCCTATGAAATAGATATTATTATGTATTAAAATAGGTATTATTATTAATAATAATATTTGTAAGTTATTATTTATAGATCAGAGAAACTGAGTTTTATGGGGAAGGGATAAATTAGGAGTTTGGGATTTACATACATATACTACTATATATGGGAGAAGGCAATGGCAACCCACTCCAGTACTCTTGCCTGAAAAATCCCATGGATGGAGGAGCCTGGTAGGCTGCAGTCCATGGGGTCACTAGGAGTCGGACATGACTGAGCAACTTCACCTTCACTTTCATGCACTGGAGAAGGAAATGGCAACCCACTCCAGTGTTCTTGCCTGGAGAATCCCAGGGACGGGGGAGCCTGGTGGGCTGCCGTCTATGGTGTCACACAGAGTCGGACACGACTGAAGCGACTTAGCAGCAGCACTACTATATATAAATAGATAACCTACAAGGGCCTACTATATTAGTTCAGTTCAGTCGCTCACCAGTGTCTGACCCTTTGTGACCCCATGGACTGCAGCATGCCAGGCCACCATGTCCATCATCAAATCCCAAAGTTTACTCAAACTCATGTCCACTGAGTTGGTGATGCCATCCAGCCATCTCATCCTCTGTCATCCCCTTCTCCTCCCGCCTTCAATCTTTCCCAGCATCAGAGTCTTTTCAAATGAGTCAGTTCTTTGCATCAGGTGGCCAAAGTATTGGAGTTTCAGCTTCAACATCAGTCCTTCTAATGAATATTCAGGACTGATTTCCTTTAGGATGGACTGGTTGGATCTCCTTGCAGTCCAAGGGACTCTCAAGTGTCTTCTCCATAGTTCAAAAGCACCGATTCTTCAGCACTTAGCCTTCTTTATAGTCCAACTCTCATATCCATACATGACTACTGGAAAAACCATAGTCTTAACTAGACTGACCTTTGTTGATAAAGTAATGTCTCTGCTTTTCAATATGCTATCTAGGTTGGTCATAACTTTCCTTCCAAGGAGTAAGCGTCTTTTAATTTCATGGCTGCAATCACCATCTGCAGTGATTTTGGAGCCCTCCAAAATTAAGTCTGTCACTGTTTCCACTGTTTCCCCATCTATTTGCCATGAAGTGATGGGACTAGATGCCATGATCTTAGTTTTCTGAAAGTTGAGTTTAAGCTGACATTCTCACTCTCCTCTTTCACTTTCATCAAGAGGCTCTTTCAGGTCAGTTCAGTTCAATTCAGTTGCTCAGTTGTGTCCGACTCTTTGCGACCCCATGAATCGCAGCACGCCAGGCCTCCCTGTCCATCACCATCTCCCGGAGTTCACTCAAACTCACGTCCATTGAATCAGTGATGCCATCCAGCCATCTCATCCTCTGTCATCCCCTTCTCCTCCTGCTCCCAAGCCCTCCCAGCATCAGAGTCTTTTCCAATGAGTCAACTCTTGGCATGAGGTGGCCAAAGTACTGGAGTTTCAGCTTTAGCATCATTCCTTCCAAAGAACACCCAGGGGCGATCTCCTCTAGAATGAACTGGTTGGATCTCCTTGCAGTCCAAGGGACTCTCAAGAGTCTTCTCCAACACCACAGTTCAAAAGCATCAATTCTTCGGCACTCAGCCTTCTTCACAGTCCAACTCTCGTATCCATACATGACTACTGGAAAAACAGCCTTGACCAGACAGACCTTTGTTGGCAAAGTAATGTCTCTGCTTTTCAATATGCTATCTAGGTCTTCCTAATTTTCTGCCAGAAGTGTGGTGTCATTTGCATATCTAGGGTTATTAATATTTCTCCCGACAATCTTGATTCCAGCTTGTGCTTCATTCAGACCAGTGTTTCTCATGATGTACTCTGCATATAAATTAAATAAGCAGGGGGACAATATACAGCCTTGACCTACTCCTTTCTCTATTTGGAGCCAATCTGTTGTTCCATGTCCAGTTCTAATTGTTGCTTCCTGACCTGCATACAGGTTTCTCAAGAGGCAGGCCAGGTGTTCTGGTATTCCCATCTCTTTAAGAATTTTCCACAGTTTGTGGTGATCCACAGTGTCAAAGGCTTTGGCATAGTCAATAAAGCAGCAGTAGACATTTTTCTGGAACTCTCTTGCTTTTTCAGTGATCCAACAGATATTGGCAAATTGATCTCTGGTTCCTCTGCCTTTTCTAAATCCACTTTGAACATCTGGAAGTTCACATTTCATGTACTGTTGAAGCCTGGTTTGGAGAATTTTGAGCATTACTTAGATAGTGTGTGAGATGAGTGCAATTGCACAGTAGTTTGAACATTCTTTGGCATTACCTTTCTTTGGGATTGGAGTGAAAACTGACCTTTTCCAGTCCTGTGGCCACTGCTGAGTTTTCCAAATTTGCTGACATATTGAGTACAGCACTTCCACAGCATCATCTTTTAGAATCTGAAATAGCTCAACTGGATTTCCATCACCCCCACTAGCTTTGTTTGTAGTGATGCTTCCTAAGGCCCACTTGACTTCTCATTCCAGGATGTCTGGCTCTACGTGAGTGATCACACCATCATGATTATCTGGGTCATGAATATCTTTTTTGTATAGTTTTCTGTATATTCTTACCACCTTTTCTTAATATCTTCTTCTTCTGTTAGATCATTCAGGTATAACCTAAATCAAATCCCTTACGATTATACAGTGGAAGTAAGAAATAGGTTAAGGGATTAGATCTGATAGAGTATCTGAAGAATGATGGATGGAGGTTCATGACATGGTACAAGAGGCAGGGATCAAGACAATCCCCAAGAAAAAGAACTGCAAAAAGGCAAAATAGTTGTCTGAGGAGGCCTTACAAATAGATGTGAAAAGAAGAGAAGTGAAAGGCAAAGGAGAAAAGGAAAAATATATCCACTTGAATGCAGAGTTCCAAAGAATAGCAAAGATAGATAAGAAAGCCTTCCTCACTGATCAATGCAAAGAATTAGAGGAAAACAATAGAATGGGAAAGACTAGAGATCTCTTCAAGAAAATTAGAGATACCAAGGGAACATTTCATGCAAAGATGGGTACAATAAAGGACCAAAATGGTATGGACCTAACAGAAGCAAAAGATATTAAGAAGAGGTGGCAAGAATACTTTAGAGCAAATGGCAAATATACTCAATATTTTGTAATAATTACAAGGGGAAAGAACTGAAAAAGGATATATGTATATATGTGTTTATATATACATGTGTGTGTGTATACATATATATATATATATATATACTGAATTACTTTGCTGTACACCTGAAACTAACACAATATTGTAATCAACTATACTTCAATAAATAAATAAATAATCAAAAATAAAATTCTTTGCCAATTCTCCCCAACAAAATAAAATAAAATGAAATGTAGACCTGTTGACAAACTAGAAAAATAAAAAAGAAACTGTTGGGGGCCAGAGTGAGGTACTCCGCCCATGGCAAAGGTCATGAGGAAGGAGGCTCGACGTACGCAAAGGCGGGATCGAGCCTCAGGAGTCCCCCTGGAAATCCTCGAGCATCTACCCCCATTAACCAGAGCCTGCCTACTTTACTACTTTGTGCTCTCACCTACACCTCTGACTTTACGGGGGGCTGTCCCCCACCACCTCTTTCGGAGAAGGAGTTAACTTAGAGCTCCAGTTAATAATAATTCCTGGGCATGATAAGAGTGTTTTAACCTACAAACTCCTCTGAAGGTTCTCTAGCCTGCCTGACAGGCTTGTCCGGCCACATGTGATTACTCACAGCCTCCCAACCATGAGAGGCATGAGATGCTTTAAACCTTCTAAAAACAGGTTCCTTAGAAAAGTTAGAAAACTATTAGTATAAGTATAATGGGTTGATTAGAAATTGTATTGGTGAAGGGTTTTTCATTTATTGAGCCAATGTTTGTTGCTAAGTCTCCATATCCCCTGCCCTTACACATATTAATGAATATATAGAAGAAATAACTATTAACCTTTGATATTAATCGTGTTAGACCTTAGGCTAAGTAAATTCTTTCCTTAACTAAAACCCACTACACCCTCACCCTATAGGAATGTAACTTTATTTGGGTGGCGTCTGTTTTAAGAATAATCACCCTTGGAGAAAAAAGTGTTCTGACCACTGTCACAAGGAGAGGGTCGTAAATTGTCAGCAGGCCCCCCTGGCCAGAAGATGATGTAACACCCCTAAGACCTCTGTATACATTTGTGTGAAGCACCTGACTTTAATAAAAGTCAGGACTGCTGTCCCCGCATGACTTTTGTATAACATCTCAGTGTATAAAAACAGACTCTGGAAAATAAAGAACTGGGATCAGTTTCTCAAAATACTGGTCTCCCCATGTCTCTCTCTCTTTCACTCTGGCTGAGTCTCCATCTGGAGCGTGGAACCCACCATGCTTACTAATTATGCCTGGGCTTCTAAGATCCGACCGGGGAGGCCTCAGTGTCTCCTCTCCTTCGGGAGAACAGAAGGACGCCTGCAGCCTACATAAGTGGTGCAAACTTCTTGTCTTGAAGTTTTATTGGTCTCCCGCGTAAACCAAGCCACTCAGCCTCTTTTCTCCACTGAATTTTCCTACTGAGCTATCCTTATTCTATTACTCTTTATATCTTTAATTAATATCTAATTGAAGCTATTGTATCCTGACCCTCGCCGACGCCGTCCCCGCTTCGAATACCCTGGATCAGCCGGGGTTGGACCCCAGCAAGAAACACATGGTCTGCCCAGAAGTAAAAGTATAACTAAGGATTTTTGTTTAATGAGACTTATGGTGAGAGAGCACTAAATATACATCAAAAGGAAATGAAATGCATAGGCTGATTACCAGGGGCAATTTTAAGAACCAAAATTGGCCCCATGTCAAAGGCATGGGGCAACATGGCACATTCTGTTTAAAGTTATTTGTGGAGTAAGAGCATCACTAAACAGGAGGAGTATGTCAGTAATTATTTGGTTCAAATTTCTCTCTTGGGAAAAAAATAGCTGTACACCATCTTTCACAGATGAACATCCATTGTCTGCTTAAGACAGACTACTCACTACCTGGCAGGGTTGCACCTTCACTTGTTGGACAGCTGTGATGGCATGTTCATTTTTCTATCACTGAATAACCAATGGCTTAACACAACACAAATTTACTGTCTCACAGTGTCCATGAGTTAGGTTTGGCTAGCTGGGTCCTCTGCTCAGAGTCTCATAGACTAAAGTAAGGTATTGTCTGGACTCTGCACCTTCTGGAGATCAAAGATTTCATTCAAGATCACATAGTTGTTGGTAGGATTCACTTACTTGTAACTTTAGAACAAAGGTCCCCATTCTCTGACCGGTTGTCAGCCAAAAGCTACTCTCAGTTCTCAGTTCTTACAGATTACTCAGAGCTTCTTACTACTCTGAACCTTCCATCTTCAAAAGTGCAAAGTAAAGCCTCCTTTGCTCATATCTCTCTTATGCTTTAAATCTGACTTCAGGAAATGTCCAGATTGTTTTCTGGGCTCACCTGATTAGGTCAGGCTTATCCAGATACTTTCTCTCTCTTTTTTAATTAAAATATAGTTGATTTACAAGATTGTATTAGTTTCAGTTGTACAAAAAAGTGATTCATTTATTTTTTTTATTCCATTATAGGTTATTGTAGGATACCAAATACAATTTCCTGTGTTATATAATAAACCCTTGTTGCTTATCTGTTTTATATATAGTTTATACCTGTTAATCCTGCACTCCTAATTTGCCCATTCCTCCCTCCTTCTCCCCTTTGGAAAACATTGTTTTGTTTTCTAGGTCTATTTCAGTTTTTACATAAATTCATTTTTATTATTTTTTAGATTCTACACATAAGTGATATTATATCATATTTGTCTTTGTCCGACATTTCATTTAGTATAATATTCTCTATGTGCATCCATATTGATGCAAATGACAATGTTTCATTCTTTTTTATGGCTGAGTAGTATTTCATTATATACATATACACTTTGTCTTCTTAAACCAGTTGTCTATTGATGGGCACTTGGGTTGTTTCCATATCTTGGTGACTGTAACTAGTGCTGCTGTGAACATTGGGGTGCATGTATTTTTTTTAAACTACAGTCTTTATCTTTTCTAGATCTATGTCTAGGAATGGGATTGCTGGGTCATGTGGTGACTATTTCTCTCTTTTTTTTTGGTCTCTAGCTGTGTATCCTTATTTTTAATTTTTTGAGGACCCTGCATACTGTTTTCCACAATGGCAACACCAATTTATATCCACCAGCTGTTTAGGAGGGTTTCCTTTTCTCTACACCTTCTCCAGCATTTATTATTTGTAAATCCCTTTTTGCCATATGTCCCCTGCATTACAAGGCAGATTCTTAACCCGTGAGCCACCAGGGAAGTCCCCAGAGAATTTTAAAATCTTGATTCTGTCATCTGTACTGTTCTTTCTCCCTCATAATGGGGTGCCAGTTGCAGATCAGATAAGCTTGTCAATCTATAATATAAATGGTGGCTAAATAAGAAAGAGACAGTAAGGCTCACTTTTGAATTTTCAGAGTTAGTCCTTTGAGTTTTATTTTGTTTGTCCTTTAATGGAATATTAGGAATATGTGATAGTGTTTAAAATAATTCAGATGTTCAAAATTTCTGATGTTTCTTACCAACTCTTTACATATTATTTTTGAAATGATAGACTTCAATTATCATTCCCCAAGTTTAAACAGAGGAAGAGAAAATATCCTTAGCATCACATTCACCTATTACATTATTTCTGTAATTTTTAAAGCCATGTGACAACCCCTGACTCCTTGCATGTAAATTTACCCTTTATATTTTCATAGCACTTTCCATGTTTCCTACATGATCCTTGCAAACCTTGTGAGTCAGAAGGGGTAATTGATGTCATTCTCAGACAACTAACAAGGTCCCATAAGTTGTCCATAGCCATCCAGTCAGCTGTGGACACTTGACTAAGATCTGCTGTCTTAAGGCCATGGCTCCTCCACTGTATTCCAGAAAAAAGTTACCACAAAGGGAAGTTCTCTCCTATCAAACCTGTGTCCTCCGCGCCAAGTAGCCGTTTTGCCTTCTGGGCTGCTCCCGTTTGTGATTCTGACACTAAAGTGGTGGGCATGTGTGCAGAGGGGAGCACCGAGAGAATGGTTGGGCTTGACGACCAGTGTGACTCATGCAGCACTTCTGTCTCATGGGCAGAATCTGTCTCGTCTCCACCAAGTAAATGCAGCAAGTGAGGCCCGAGAGGACCCCGAAACAGAGGCCGCTATGCACCCCCTGTGCCTCCTGATGCACCTGGCTGAAGAGAAATATGACTTTTTCTTCCAGGAGAATAATCATAATGCTAAAATGATACCAGTCATTCATTGAAAACAGCCTTTCTTACAGAGGTTCCATGGAACAGTAGTTATGAGGGAATCTTCCCTGCCAAGAAAGGATTCCATGTATACACATGTGTGAAATAGAACATACTCTAATGCCCTTTGGGTAGATTCACAGTGAGATACAGTATACTGAAGGCTCTGAGAGGCCCTGAAGTTAATGGCCAGCCTGTTTCACCAAGTACTTCTCAAACTTAATTGCTAGGGAGAAAAGGGAGAGTTTTTATATAATAAATACTATTAACAATATTGTACAACAGAAGATATTTTTGGAAAGGCTGTCTTACCTCATTTTATCCTCACCACAATTCCAAATGGTTGGTATTACTAGCCTCATTTAACAAATAACTCAGCGAGGTTAAAATAACTTACCCAACAGGACCAGAATCTAAGCCCATGTCTGCCTGAGAACAAATCCCTATCCATTAGGCATGAACTGTACAGACTGCAGACTCAGTGAGGTTCTGTGGCTGTGAAGGATGCTGTGGGCTGAGTGAAACAGCAGGGTCCTGAGAAGATCACAAGAAGAGACAAGAAAAGCTGACTGCAAATGGAGAGGCTGATGAAACACTTGGGCAGAAGAAAGGAGACGCTTTTGGGGAAAAAGTGAAGGAACAAGAGACCACTGGAGCCAGGTGGTGGTGTGGGGGTAGGGAGTGGGAGGCAGGAGATTGGGAAGGACAGTCAAGGCCTGTACAGTGACGGTACCTATCACATGAGCTATTGTGAGGGTAACATGAAAGATTGTTTGTCAAACACCCAGCACAAAGAAAAACAAAAAACAAAAAAAAACACCCAGTACAGCACCCACACAGGAAGTATGTGGAGGAGCAGGGGCTGGAGAACAGGAGATAGTAAGGCAAGGTTCAACTGTGATACTACGGCCACACCTCGTATCTGAGATGAGTTCAGGAAAATGACCCAAGACTGCACGTGGATCACCTCACAGGCCCTCTCCACCCACGGAGGTAGTTTCCACCTCACACCCCCTCACATAATCACAGCGCTTGTTCACTGGAAATGATGACTGCAAGAAGTCAAGTCTGGGCCACAGGAAACCTTTGGGAAAGGAAGAGCAAGTGCTGAGAGGTTGCAAAGGCTGGGATTAGACCAGGCCCTGGTTGAATTGGCCTACTAATTATCTAAGAAAGAAAAAGTCCCAGAGTTTATCATAAGGCTATTTTACATGAGTATACAGATTTCTGGCTTCTCTTTCAAACTCAAAAGACCTGACAGCGCTGGGCCTGCGACGTCTAGAATGGCAATTGCCTGGAGGCAGGTGGCAGCGTCCCGTCAGCTGTGGGCCTAGGTCACCCCTCTAGCTTGCCTACTAGCCAGGTTTCCTGACTCACCTGGATTTGCATCTGTGCTCTCTGCCTAAGTTCTTGAGTAAGATTTATGAAGGAGAGATCGACAGCCGCTCCTTCTCCCCCTCCCCAAGATGCCCTGACAATGAGGTAAACCTAGTGGGAGTTCCTAACAGAGGTTTTTTTTGGTGGATTTCTCTAGAATTGTTTGATCACCAATTTCTTCACCAAAGAAATTGGTGACTCCTGCTATTTAATCCTTTGATACCCATGCCCCCTGTGTGGTTAATAGAAATAAAACACTAGACTCTAAACTTTAAAAATACAGCACTGAGTTAGAGAACAATGAGGAGAAAACAGAGATTTTTTTTTTTTGCACGCTCATCGACATGCTGAAAAAAAGCAAGCAGACCCGCTACAGAGTTGTTCGGTAGTGAACACAAGTGAGTAAGTTTTAGTTCTTTGCATCCCTTCAGTCTGAGGATTTTAGAGCACTATACCACTGTAAAGATCTGTGGGGCAGAAAAATGCAAGCCACTTTTGTAATTTCAATTTCCCAGCCCCCACATTGAAGAAGTTAAAACAAAAAAAAGCAGGTGAAATTAATTTTCATAACATTTTATTTAACCCAACCTATCCAAAACATTGTTACTTCAATGTGTAACCAATATAAAAATTATTCATGAGATATTTTACACTTTGTTTTTAGTGAGCTTTCAAAAGCCTATGTGTGTTTTATTAACACACTAAAGCACTTTTCAGTTGGAATTAGCTACTTCTCTAAAGCGGTTTCCCTGGTGGCTCAGTGGTAAAGAATTCGCTTGCCAATGCAGGAGACAAGGGTTCAATCCTTGGGTCAAGAAATGGCAACTCATTCCAGTACTCTTGCCTGAGAAATCTCTCAGACAGAGGAGCCTGGCAGGCTGAAGTCCATGGGATTGCAAAAGAGTTGGACATGATTAAGAGACTAACCAGCAACAACTTCTCTAAAACCACATGTGGCCAGTGCAGGTATAAATGACATCATTTATTTTCCATAGGTTCACAAACACAATAAGTGGGGAGAGTGCGGATATGAATTTCCCACAGATTTCATAGGGAACCGGAAGAACCAAGCAGAAAATTGATACCCTTTGGATATATGAACCCTATCCTCTGGGTTCCTTTCTGCCCTTCAGTGCACCCTGTCTATTCCATCCCCTCTTTTTCTTAATCTCCATTTCTCATTGCCTCGCTAGAGTGTAAACAGCACAGGGTGTGGAGTGGGGAGGAGTGGACTGGCTTCCTAGGCTGACCTTGGGCAAGTTGCTTACCTCCCAAGTCTCACGTTTCTTGTTTATGAAATAGGATTAATTCCTTCCATGAGTTCTGAGGATCAAATAAAATCATAAATGTAAAGTCTTCAGTACTAAAGAGATATTGTAGGCGTTCTCGAGCTTTTCATAATTACTTTTCAAGATTTATATGTGTTTGGTGGAAGGGGCAGTGGGGAAAAAGAATCAAAGAAGTGAGAACTGTTTTTTGTTTGTTTTTGTTTGTTTGATTTTTTTAATATGGCTACACTCTAGTCCTTCTTTAGGACTTGGTGCTTAAAATCTCTCAATTGGCTCTTATAAGGCATGATTTCAGCCCAGAGCACTAAAAATAAATGAAAAATTTTAAAAAGAGTTTCATTTTTTTGCCTGCATTTGTCTAATTATACAGAGTGCCAGATGATAAGTAGGAACGCCTCCATGAGTACCCTGTGAGGAGGGAACTTCACGGGTCCAATCAAAGCACATCAGGATGGCAAGAGCTAAAAGACACGTGGTCATCATCTAGAAGACACAACTTTCTCTCCCCTGCGTAAAAGTGTGCCTCGTGGATCTCCAGGAGCCTTATCAGACTTCAAGTCAGCACCACCCCAAGTAGCCTACAGGCTCAGACACTTTTGAGAAACTATAATAAAAAGAAGGACAGACTCACCATTTCGTTCTCCTCTCCTGGGTTGAGCAAAGCCTGATGGTCCTTTTCTCTCTCCTCCTCCATCTGAATGGGACCGCCAAACTAATTCCCTGGGGAAATGTCAAAACCACCAGGGCTTCAGCGAATCCAGAACAATCACCAATTGTCATTGCTGTTCTCAGCTGCTTTTAAAATCTCTTAGCACACGCCTTACCTATTAGACTAACAAAGGAGAGGAAATACTTTCCTCAGCCACAGGATTGGTCTGTTAATCTATCCTTTTTTTTTTTTTTTTTTTTAATTCTTAGTATTTACTTGCTGAACTAAATATAAGTGCCTCCAGACTTAAACTGTTGAACTAGGAAGATAAACCATTTCATGTGCTGTCTGTAAATATCTCAGCCAATGAATGTGAATGGTCACTTTGCCAAAAACCTGAGACAGAAGGATTAACCAGTGACAGGTGACTGAAAACCTTATGGATTTTGGGAAAGTAATGAGCGTATTGTGACCATGAAAATTGAAGAAACGGGTTTTGGTTCCTGACAGGGAATGTAGGGATCATTTGGGAATCGGGAAAATCTGAATTCTAATACCTGCTCTGCTGTTGACTCTGGACAAATTACTTAAAATCTGAAGTATTATATAACATGTCAACAGGAAGGCCAGAGTTGACATGGAGATTTAAGATAATGTTGATGGAAGTCCAGCTATACATGCGTCACACTCTGTAAGAGACCATCATAGTCACGCTAACCAAGAAGAAACGAGCTTTCTAAAAGTAAAGTGTAATAATAAAACATATTCCTTTCACTTTCACTTTTTAGTTTAAAAAGTTTTCAGATTAAAAAAAGTAGATGGATCCAGAAAGGCTAAATATTGGGAATGTCATCTAGATTTCAACAACTGTATAATCACCCCTGAATTTTATATTTTAACAAAAAATTAGGTTCATTGTGATCTATTCAGGAATTGGTTAATTTGCTCACAATAAAAATTTTTATCATCTTATTGCCTTTTTGTTCCATCTAGTCCTGGTGCAATAATATCAGGATGCAATAACTGAACAAAATGCTTGCAGCTTTGGCCATGGAAGAAAATTTTCTAGGAATGAATACTACTGGAGGATGATACTTGTTGATTGCCTTGAGGGGGCACCATTACCCACGTTGAAGTTCAGGAGAGGTCAATATGTTTCCTGCCTCAGGAAAAAAGTGGCTGATGAGAATAAACAGACAAATATAGCATTTCATGCCAGAGGGGCTACTGAAAGAACATGCCATCACAAATGTTGCATTTTAAGTGACACCAATCTAAAGTAGAGCTCAGACTCAGAAAAAAGAGCCCACCATTTTAGTAAAACCTAATGAAAGACTTGAAGGACAATCATCATTCACTCCTTACTGATCAGTTATCTACTCATATATTTTGCTAGAAATAGTCCTACTCTAGGCAGCATGATTTCAGGTAAAAGCACCAAGTATGAGTCATGGCGTGTCTTAGAGTGGGCACAGGACCCAGATCTGAGCGGGAAAGACACCTGGAGTCTTCTGGGAAAGAATGTCCTATTGACAAAAGAGAGAGAACTTTTTTCTTCCTTCCTTTAAAGATGACACATGAGAATGCAATACTCCATGCATGACAGCCATCTTTAGATCATGAAGAAGATGAAAATAGTCAAGTTAATGATGGTGGAGAAAAGGATAAAAGAGCTTAGATCCTTACAATTCCACTGAGCCACAGTGCTACCCTGGGACCACCTAGCTCTAGACACCTTGTTAAACATATAATTAAATGTTCCTAAAAAGTCACTGTTTGTGGTTTCTGTTACAGCCCAAATATACAAAATATAACACTCATAGCAGCTCCATTCGACTTTTACTCATTAATTATGAGTTAAACAACAGATATTCCAGACACTGTGCTGAACTCTTGGGAGTCAGTGGTGAAATGGAGAGTCACCACCCCAAGGGGTGGTGCTGGGGTGCAGTTGCTATAGGCAAATAAACAGCCTCTTAAATAGGAAGGGAATCAAACTCAGGCTTAATGGGATAATAACAGCTTCCTGAAGGAAGTGACACCTATCTGACATCTCAAATATGAGCACATGCTAACTAGGTGGAAGGAATAGGGGATAGTGGTGGATGGTGAGCACACTCTTGACCAGGGACAGAAGCATAAAATGTGTGAAAATGTTCAAGAGAGGTGAGAAAATATAGCTTATTTGGGGGTACCGAGAGATGTCAAAGTAAGGCTTGAGAACCAAGGGAATGAGGAAGAATATTGGGCAATGAGCTTGGAATGAAAACAGATGTGCCTGCCATGAAGCGCTTGTAAACCAAGTTAAACTGGTTGATCATGAAGTTCGATAAATACTGAGCCCTTGCTTCAGCCACCAGAGGACATGCTCCGTAAGAAAATAATCACTCCTGGTTTAAATCCTACCTCCTGCAGGATTTGCAACAGATACTAAAATTTAAAGGATCTGCTGAGAGATGCCCATAAGCAAGAGAGAGCCAGTCACACCTCAGTAGCTTAGCCAGTTCCTTGAAGGCCCACAAGAGGAAAAGCCTTGTGGGGGGTGGCGGCTAGTAGTGTGGGGGTGAGGATAGCAAGGAAGTTGGCTCAGTCATGGGGGGAGGACCTCCTAGGGGTTGTTTAGTCATGGAGATCAGGAGGTAGAGGTTGCCACTTAAGCTGACACTCTTCCAATCTTTTCCATCTGGAGAGGCCAGATTCCTGATTGCCTGTGACTGGAAGCAGAACACAGTCATCCTGATGAACCAAAGAGGCAAACTTCCTACTCATGAGAAGATGCAAGCATCAGATGCTGTAAAGTAGGGCCCTCCAGAGACACCACCTGCAATGCAGGAGCTGCAGGAGACTTGGGTTTGATTTGGGAAGATCCCCTGGCAGAGGGCATGGCCACCCACTCCAGTATTCTTGCCTGGAGAATTCCATGGACAAGGGAGCCTGATGTGCTATATAGTCCACGGGGTCACAAAGAGTCAGACACGACTGAATCAACATAGCACTCACTCACTCACTCCAGAGACAGGAAGGAAAGGAAGAGCCAAATGAGGAAACAAAAGAAAAAAAGAGTGAAATATTCACTTCACACAAGGACCTGAAGAAGTGATTAACACCCTTAAAGCCAAGTCTTAGCTCTTCAAAGGGTCTTTTTGTTCAGAGTGAAGCCAGAAGAAGCAAATGACTGAGAGTATCTCCCTGGACAATCCTTAACTCAAAATACAATTTCCAGAAAATGAATCAGAAATGCAGAGATGGAAGTTGTTTGCTCAAAGCTGCACAGCAAAGTACTGGCAGATGCAGGACACAGAGCCAGGTCTCTTGGTTCCAGTCCAGTTTATTTCAACCAGGAAATACAATACTTCCTCCTTTAATGCTGTATTTTCTCTAGAACTCTGCCATGGTTCTGGAGAGGTGGAGGACATGGGGGATTACATGGATTAAGGTAGAGGAAATGTCTCCACCTCTAGTCCATGAGGCCTAGAAATGAAGAAACAACAGGCAGAGTGGAATGTATGAGAACCATGCATCACACTCCTACATGGCAGGGACAAGATTCCTTGTCCCCACTTCCCCATGACCTAGAGGGAAAACTAGTGTGGATTTAGATGTTTTATCTAGATTTCTCTACTGCACTGGAGCCTTTCTGAAGCATCCCATCACACAAACATTATTGGACACCTACATGGGCAAGACTGTTTAATTAAGGTAAACTGACTGCTATAATGACCACAACTGTAACAATTTTCAGTGGTTTAACACAGCAGAAGTGTGGGTCTAAGTCTATAATAATAGGAGGGCATTGGTGGAATAATCGAGGGGAGTCTCCTCCAAACAATGATTCTGAAGCTGGGTTCTTCCATCCTGCATCTCCACCATCTTCAACACAAGCTGTCTGAGGCTGCTATGATTGTATGAAAGACGGGGGAGAGTTAATGAAGGTGTCTGTGGACTAGTCCTAGAAGAAATACTTTGTACTTGTGCCAAAAAATTAGCTAGAACTGGGTCAGATGACCACACCTAACTGCAAGATGATTGGGGTATGTGGTCTGCCTATGTGCCAGGAAGAAGAAAATATGAACTTGGTGGTTATCCTGCAGTCTTTGAAGAGCTAAGATTTCCACATAGACCCTGTGATGATCCCAGTGAGGCATAAAGGGGTGGATCAGATCAGATTCTTTTCCTCAGAAGACTCAGAGTCTGATAAAAGTGACAAAGCCATGTAGAGATGACTGTAACACAAGAAGTGAGGGCGGCCTGGGTTATTGCAGACTAAGGAGGAACATACGTAAGAGGCCCTATTCTCATTATATTATCTTATATCACAGGACACGCCACACCCTATGATTCCTCCACAAAACAGGCTTCAACAACCTACAGGAATCTTATCCAATACTGATAAAATTCCATTCCATCCCTATTACACAACTAGATTTTTCAGGGGTCTTACTACTAGTTCTAATCTTATTAACATAATATCTGTTTGAGGGACCTTATAAGCACTCTGTAATGACCACAACGTTAAGAAGATACTTGAATTTCTGTACGTGACTAATCTTCTTTCTGAAATATGGATTCAAGAATGTAGGCAAACGTCCACTCTAACTGCACTCAATCTGCTGAGAGGCAGACCTGCCCAAAACTTGCTCCTTCCACCCTCAGCCTTCACTTCACCAAAACAACCCACACTTTTCCCACAGAACAAATCAGGGTAGAGGGAGCTTTGTTTAGGAAACACAAATATGGTGAAGGTATACTTTGTCTTTCCCACTCTCTACTTTAAATTTCTATTCAGAGATCATCAGCAAATAGAGAATTTGGTGATTGTGTCAAAACTTAGATGGGTAGAAATAAAATTGTATCTTATCTGAAGACAAAAAAAGAATCCAAACTGTAAACAGGGACCTTCCCTTTTTACCCCTCAGCTTCTCTCTATCCTGTTCATTCATTTAGCAAACAGCTTCTGAGCACTCAGATCAGGGTTAGGACTGAAGGAGGTGTGGAAATGAATCACTCTCATCCTGTCTTTGGGGCTTCCCAGGTGGGTCAATGGTAAAGAATCTGCCTGCCAATGCAGGAGACATGGGTTTGATCCCTGGGTCTGGACAATCCCTTGGAGGAGGAAATGGCAACCCACTCCAGTATTCTTGCTTGGGAATAGACAGAGGAGCCTGGTGGGCTACAGTCTATGGGGTCGCAAAGAGTCAAACACGACTAAATGACTGAGCACGCAGAACAATCCTGTCCGTAGTGAGTTCACAGTCCAGTAAAGAAAGAGTCAAAAATGTGACTCTGCTTTAGGGGTAAAAATTAAATAACCCAGAGGGACAGATGGAGAAATGGCTGGAAAAGCACAGAATCCTTGAAAGCAAAGGAATGACAAACATCTTTCGTCTGGGAGTTTATTCACTTTGGTGGGGTTACAGAGAACTTTGAGAATTAGGGAACTTTTCTCCTCCCAAGAATAATACACCTATCTATACACATGCATAAAATTTTACTTACATCAGATTTACCAACCCATTATCAGGTCCAATCCCTTTATTTCATATTTCATGAATTTGTTAAACAAATACTTACTGGGGGCTTCCTTTCTAGAAGGTCCGGTTCAAGGTGTTGGAAGGACAGTAGGGGTCAAAGCAGACAAAAGTCACTGCCCATGGAGATGAAAGTACAGTGGGAAAAGATTGACAACACAAGTAAATGGGTAAAATTCACAGTTGGGGAAATAGTGACATGGCTGTGGAGGGAAATAAGGGTAAAATGGGACTAGGCATGTCAGAGGTGTCTGGAGTGAGGGGGCAGAAAACAGAAAGAGATGTGGAGTTGTATTTTAAATAAAAATCGGGCAGGGAAGATATACTGACAAGGTGACAAGGACAGAAATGGTATGGACCTAACAGAAGCAGAAGATATTAAGAAGAGGTGGCAAGAATACATAGAAGAACTATACAAAAAAGATCTTCATGACCCAGATAACCACAATGATGTGATCACTCAACTAGAGCCTGACATCCTGGAATGTGAAATCAAGTGGGCCTTAGGAAGCATCACTGCAAACGAAGCTAGTGGAAGTGATGGAATTCCACTTGTGCTACTTAAAATCCTAAAAGATGATGCTATAAAAGTCTTGCACTTAATATGCCAGCAAATTTGGAAAACTCAGCAGTGGCCACAGGATTGGAAAAGGTCTGTTTTCATTCCAATCCCAAAGAAAGGTAATGCCAAAGAATGTTCAAATTACCATATAATTGCACTCAACTCACACACTATCTAAGTAATGCTCAAAATTCTCCAAGCCAGGCCTCAATAGTACATGAACCGTAAATTTCCAGATGTTCAACCTGGATTTAGAAAAGGCAGAGGAACCAAGATCAAATTGCCAACATCCATTGAATCATCAAAATGGCAAGAGAGTTCCAGAAAAATACCTACTTCTGCTTTATTGACTATGCCAAAGACTTTGACTGTGTGGATATCCACAAACTGTGGAAAATTCTTAAAGAGATGGGAATACCAGACCACCTGACCTGCCTCCTGAGAAATCTGTATACAGAACAAGAAGCAACAGTTAGAACTGGAGATGGAACAACTGACTGGCTTCAAATTGGGAAAGGAGTACCTCAAGGCAGTATGTTGTCATCCTGCTTATTTAACTTATATGCATGAGAAATGCTGGGCTGAATGAAGCACAAGCTGGAATCAAGATTGCCGGGAGAAATATCAATAACCTCAGATATGCAGGTGACACCACTCTTATGACAGAAAGTGAAGAGGAACTAAAGAGCCTCTTGATGAAAGTGAAAGAGGAGAGTGAAAATGTCAGCTTAAAACTCAACATTCAGAAAACTAAGATCATGGCGTCTGGTCCCCATCACTTCATGGCAAATAGATGGGGAAACAGTGAGAAACTTTATTTTGGGGGCTCCAAAGTCGCTGTGGATGATGACTGCAACCACGAAATTAAAAGACGCGTACTCCTTGGAAGGAAAGTTATGACCAACGTAGACAGCATATTCAAAAGCAGGGACATTACTTTACCAACAAAGGTCCATCTAGTCAAAGCTATGGTTTTTCCAGTAGTCATGTATGGATGTGAGAGTTGGGCTATAAAAAAAAAAGAAAGAAAGATGAGAGCCAAAGAATTGATGCTTTTGAACAGTGGTGTTGGAGAAGACTTCTTGCAAGTCCCTTGGACTGCAAGGAGATCCAAGCAGATCATCCTAAAGAAAATCAGTCCTGAATATTCATTGGAAGGACTGATGCTGAAGCTGAAACTCCAATACTCTGGCCACCTGATATGAAGAACTGACTCTTTTGGAAAACCCTGATGCTGGGAAAGATTGAAGGCAAGAGGAGAAGGGGATGGCAGAGGATGAGATGGTTGGATGGCATCACTGACTCAAAGGACATGAGTTTGAGTAAGCTCCAGGAGTTGGTGATGGACAGGGAAGCCTGGCATGCTACAGTCCATGGGATCACAAAGAGCTGGACACGACTGAGCAACTGAACTGAACTGAACTGAAGGCGTATGGCTATCTGGGCCAAGAGAGCTCTGGGTAAAGGGAATAGCAAGTGTCCAAGTGCTTAAGCTGGGTGCCAGGAAGGAAGTCAGTACGCCCAGACCTGTGTCTACAAGGGACAGGACCTCAGGACTGGAGGTAGAGATGCAGTACTGGGGGGCTGGTGTATTTCACACCTACAGCAGACAGTTTTTATTTTTTATTTTATTTTATTTGAAGTATAGTTGCTGTACAATATTATATGTTACAGGTATACAATGTAGTGATTCACAATTTTTAAATGTTATACTCCATTTGTAGTCATTATAACATATTGAGTCTAATCCCTGTATTATACAATACATCCTTGTAGCTTGTTCTATACCTAATAGTTTGTACCTCCGACTCACCTAAGTTGCCCCTTCCCCTTCCCTGTCCCCACTGACAACCACTAGTTTGTTCTCTATATCTGTGAGCGTTTTTTTTTTCGTCTTATTCACAAGTTTGTTGTATTTTTTAGATTCCACATATAAGTGATGCTATAACGTATTTGTCCTTGTTGAGTAGTTCATTCTTTTTGCTTCCTCCTCTATGTGACAAATGATTTTCAATTTGTGAGAACAACAAACAGAAAATAAACATAGAGGCCAACATAATATTTTTATTGAATTTTGTATGTGTAATTACACCAGTACAGTGTTTTTAAAATAAATAAATAAATAAATATTACTGTGCATGAGGAGAGATAATGTTTTAAAATTTTATTAATGTATTTTTACAAAAGAAAAATTCATGCATTGTAATTAATAGTGATATTGTGGTAACTAATACATGAATTTTAATAAAACCAAAACTGCTGTGAAAGGTAAAATTTGGGCAATTATCAAACTGTTCCATGTGATATAAAATTTTATCTTCTTGACCCAGTCTTTAGTTTTATAATGAACAATTGAAAATTGAAAAGAAAAATAAATTTGATTTTAAGGATATTCAAATTAGATAAATATTTCAAATATAATTCAAAATTTGCACTTACCAAACACAGTATTTCAGTTTGCATTGTGCACTCTGTTTTATTCTTTTTGAAGAAAAACTGAGGAAGTAAAAACTGGATAAGTAGCTGGAGAAGGGATAGGATACCCACTTCAATATTCCTGAGCTTCCCAGGTGGTACAGTGGTAATGAATCTGCCTGCCAATGCAGGAGACATGAGTCTGGAAGATCCCTTGGAGGAGGAAATGGCAACACACTCCAGTATTCTTGCTTGGGAAATTCCATAGCCAGAGGAGCCTAGTGGGCTACAGTCCATGGGGTCACAAAGACTCAGACATGACTGAACAACTAAGCGCACAAATTAAAGCCAAAGGATGGAAATCCAAACTCTCTAGGCAATAAGTTGGATTTACATGGTTGGCAAAGAGCAGCCTTTGGAGTTGTAATTGTAGCTCATCAACCTCCTAAGCTCTTCTCAATTCAATTCTGCCCACACGTATAAAAAGCTGCCATATACAAAGCACTGTTCTAAGCCCTCAGATGAAAATCTAGTGATGACTGAGACTGGAATCTTGTCCTTGAGCTCAGTTTACTGGAGCCATGCTCCAGAATCAAAATCTTCCATATTCTCCACTTCCCTCCAGTTTCTCTTAGAACCCATGTCCCAGGGAGTGTTGACAAACTCATCTCTCATGGACAGGATCAAGTTTAGCTTATCATTGCATGCATAAACCATCCATTGCTTAGCTGGAGTGTTTGAGGTATCTTCCTCCTATGGAAACTAGGTAGTTCAGAATCTATTGACAGAGGTTGTGACTTTTGAAAATGATTGATTGTTGGAATATCTGAACTTGTAGTAGAACAAGGCAGCCCAGGGACTTCTGATTAGAGCATTTGAATCAGAAGGGAAAGAAATATTCCACTTTGATCACTTACTGCTGTGACCTGGTCAACTGGAAAAAGGCTCCTCCTCATCTGTTAATGGCTTTTCTCTGGGGATCTCATTTCTGCTCCTATTTTAGGTATTACTGCCCCTCCATCTGCCCTTTGTAAGGGCAGAGACACAAGTTAGGTAGCTGACCTAGTTCTTTCATGGCCCTCGTGGGAGTCAAGTATGAGAATCTGTATCTAATGCAAGGCTCTACTTCTTCTTTATTGTAAAACTTACTTTATGCAGTTTAGGCACAGTGATTTTGTGTAGGTCACTGAAGCATTAAATTTGTATTTAATTGCTCTTGTTTGAGATTTTTTAAATGTTGTCTCTTCAGTCTATTATATAATATTTACTCTATTTACTCTATCATTTATTTACTCTAGTATATTATTTACTCTATTACACTCTAGTATTTTCCTAATGCTTTATATGTCCCAGGCTTGGTGGCCTTCACTGCCCTCGAGTCCACTGACTTTGATTTGGGGACTATTCCCATAGCATTTTATACATAAGTCAATAATGGCTCTTAACACTCTCAAGGGAAAGAATCATTCATCTTCAAATCCAAGCACTTAGAGAGTGGAAGAAATGGCAACTGTTCAATAAATACTGTAGATGAATAAATCACTCTTTTCTTGCTTGGAGAAACTGCTTTATACTATTGCATTTTTCAAATTAGGTGGATGCTTACAGAGTTTTCCCTTTAGGATGCTCAATGGCAGAGTGGAAAATAGAACTATAGACGATATCTGTGGTCTGTCTAAATCCCCTTGAATGTTCTTCAATGCATTTATGTGTTTTCTTCTGAGGTACCTTCAACTCTATGCAGAGGATTGCCCTTGAACCCTTTAGCCTGCCCTAGCAAAGAAACAAAAGTACCTGGAGTTTATTCCACATGCCCACCTGGCCCAAACAGCCCTGATCAATGACTAAGGCTGAAGCCTGAAGCGCTTCTTCTTCGCCAAGAGTTGGCACACAGAGGTGAAGTTTACATTCTAAAGCTGCCTGGTATCATCGGGTTAAGGTTAAGACTTTGCCAAAAATAATATTCTCCTCTGTGTTATCTTCTCCCTCATCAGTTTCTCCTAGGAATACTTCCTTAATAAAATATTTGCATATGAATCCATGGCTTAGTGTCTGTTTCTGGGGAGTTCAACTCCAGAAAAGAGCTAAGGTAGGTTCCTAATATTTGTAACCCCCATTCTGGATCTATCAAGGAACTCATTTCTTTTGGGGAGAGATGGGGAATTACTTACTGATAAGCGGATTTCATCTTTGTTTTCTTCCACCTGGCTCTTACCTAGTACCTTACTTCAAAGCCTCTTTTCTCCCTAATTTAAAAATTTCCATTCAACTTCTCTGAGTTTGGTCTAACCATTCTTTCTGCCTAAGGTATTAAGATTGTTCCAGGAGAATTCAATAGCTCATTTTATGCTTCTGGAAATGTATTGACTCTTGTCAAGGATGTTAGGCCTGGCTAAGCTTAAGCCACATTGTCCCAGCCCTCTGTGTGTTTAGTAGCAGGATAGGACAAGAATGTCTGTTTAATTTCATATTCTGGAGGACTTTCCAGATGACTGGCCGCAAGAACAAATCTACAAAAACTGCCAGGTGCATGGCTTGTCAGCTGAGTACTGGAAATGTCAGTGAGAATGATTGTCAACTGTTAACTGCGTTTGTCAGGTTAAGTCACCTACCAGTGTCTGACTAGTGGCCAAAAAGATATCCCAGTGTTGTCAGATTGATAGAGACAGAATAAAGAGACAGGGTAGTTGATTAAATAATCTCACTAGGGGATCATAAGTAGAGAGAAGTATGGAAGACCCCTATAAGTTAATGATCATTCAAGAAAACAGATTTGCTTAGCAACAAAACTAAGCAGGCTTGCTTAACAATGAAACTAACAACAAAACTATAGAACAAGTCAATGACGCCTGTATCCTGCTGGTTGAGGTCAGTAAATTAATGATTTCTAGAACATGCTCTCTGAACACACTAAAAACAAAAATATAGGGGGAAGGTGACATTCAAAAGTAGAAAATCTTCATTACACTGAAACTTAAAGATGATTTGCCATGTTTTGGCATATGTTACCACCTTTCTACTGATTTGAATAACCATGACCGTCCCAGGTTGACCATGTAGAACAGAAAACTCCCCCACCCAGTGTGGAGGAGGAGCTGAGGATGGAAGTTTAAAGTCTACTGAAGAATGAGTAAAAAGGTGATCTCCTCCTCCTCCCAATTTTTCCTTTGATTATGAAACTGTAGTTCTCAGTTCTCAGAGCAGCACTCTCTTGCCTGCCCACTCGTATCTCTCTTAAGCATCCTATACTATGAAATTCACTTCTTACCTATCACTTTGCCTCTTGCTAAATTCTTTCTGGGCCAAGACAAAGCAACCTGAGCGTCAGTAAGTCCTGACACTAGATGAATGGTTTTAATTAAAAGACAGCGGGTTCAAGTCCCCTCCTAAGTCAGAAATCATGGGTTCAATCCCCTCTCTGAGGTGTGCCTGGGTTCAAGTTCCATCCAAGAATTGTGGTTTCAATATCAATACCTTGGAAAACACTAAACTCATATCTCTGCTCCCCTCACAGCTAAAAATGTTATTGACCATTGAGATCAAATAAAGATACTGACCAGAAGAACAGTGGCATTTCTAAAATTGATGTTGTCACTGCTCAAAGAACAGAGGTTCAATAAAATTTGTCAATATAAGAGGCTTCCCCAGAAAGAAAAGAGCTGGGATGAGATGGGATGGTCACAAAGATGAGAAATAGACATTCTAAAGTGAGCTGGGCCCCAGGATCTATCCTAAGAAGAATCAGTTCAGTTTAGTCGCTCAGTTGTGTCCGACTCTTTGCGACCTCATGAATTGCAGCACCCCAGGCCTCCCTGTCCATCACAAACTCCTGGAGTTCACTCAGACTCACATCCATCGAGTCAGTGATGCCATCCAGCCATCTCAACCTCTGTCGTCCCCTTTTCCTCCTGCCCCCAATCCCTCCCAGCATCAGAATCTTTTCCAATGAGTCAACTCTTGGCATGAGGTGGCCAAAGTACTGGAGTTTCAGCTTTAGCATCATTTCTTCCAAAGAAATCCCAGGGCTGATCTCCTTCAGAATGGACTGGTTGGATCTCCTTGCAGTCCAAGGGACTCTCAAGAGTCTTCTCCAACACCACAGTTCAAAAGCATCAATTCTTCGGCGCCCAGCCTTCTTCACAGTCCAACTCTCACATCCATACATGACCACAGGAAAAACCATAGCCTTGACTAGATGGACCTTTGTTGGCAAAGTAACATCTCTGCTTTTGAATATGCTCTCTAGGTTGGTCATAACTTTCCTTCCAAGGAGTAAGCGTCTTTTAATTTCATGGCTGCAGTCACCATCTGCAGTGATTTTGGAGCCCAAAAAAATAAAGTCTGACACTGTTTCCACTGTTTGCCCACCTATTTCCCATGAAGTGATGGGACCGAATGCCATGATCTTCGTTTTCTGAATGTTGAGCTTTAAGCCAACTTTTTCACTCTCTTCTTTCACTTTCATCAAGAGGCTTTTTAGTTTCTCTTCACTTTCTGCCATAAGGGTGGTGTCATCTGCATATCTGAGGTTATTGATATTTCTCCCGGCAATCTTGATTCCAGCTTGGGCTTCCTCCAGCCCAGTGTTTCTCATGATGTACTCTGCATATAAGTTAAATAATCAGAGTGACAATATACAGCCTTGACATACTCCTTTTCCTATTTGGAACCAGTCTGTTGTTCCATGTCCAGTTCTAACTGTTGCTTCCTGACCTGCATACAGATTTCTCAAGAGGCAGGTCAGGTGGTCTGGTATTCCCATCTCTTTCAGAATTTTCCACAGTTTATTGTGGTCCACACAGTCAAAGGCTTTGGCATAGTCAATAAATCAGAAATAGATGTTCTTCTGAAACTCTCTTGCTTTTTCGATGATCCAGCAGATGTTGGCAATTTGATCTCTGGTTCCTCTGCCTTTTCTAAAACCAGCTTGAACATCAGGAAGTTCACGGTTCACGTATTGCTGAAGCCTGGCTTGGAGAATTTTGAGCATTACTTTACTAGCATGTGAGATGAGTGTAATTGTGAGGTAGTTTGAGCATTCTTTGGCATTGCCTTTCTTTGGGATTGGAATGAAAACGGACCTTTTCCAGTCCTGTTGCCACTGCTGAGTTTTCCAAATTTGCTGGCATATTGAGTTCATCACTTTCACAGCATCATCTTTCAGGATTTGAAATAGCTCAACTCGAATTCCATCACCTCCACTAGCTTTGTTCGTAGTGATGCTTTCTAAGGCCCACTTGACTTCACATTCCAGGATGTCTGGCTCTAGATGAGTGATCACACCATCGTGATTATCTGGGTCATGAAGATCTTTTTTGTGCAGTTCTTCTGTGTATTCTTGCCACCTCTTCTTAATATCGTCTTCTTCTGTTAGGTCCATATCATTCCTGTCCTTTATTGTGCGCATCTGCATGAAACCTTCTAAATTCATGTCCTAAAGCAAATTGATTTCTTATTAATCAATTCTAGATGATTTAACCTGGTTGGAGAGATGAGTATATTCAGACCGGGGCATGGTCCAGTATCAGTTATTCTTTTTCTTCCTCATCTAAAGGATGGATTAGATTGGATACCTTAAGGAATAAAAGTTTTACATATATTTTCAAACTAACTTCAAGAATACAAGGTATTAAACACCATTCTACATTTTTGCTTTTGGTTAGTGGCCATGCTTTCCCACTGAACTTAGCCAGCAGGTGATTGTTTTGTCAAGAATGGAGTACTTAGTACTCTAACAAAGAGCAGGGACAAATTAGCTCATCTCAAAGGGAAAGAAGTCTGTCAACAGGCTTTCCCCCCACCAGGAACTGCTTTTTAACATAGAGTCGAGAATATAGCAGTGACATCGTATTTTCAAAGGAAATATGCCACAAAATATATCAACACAGCGGGAGATGGCAGAAAAAAAAGTGTAGATGAGTCTCTATGAGGACAAATGCAAGACAGAACATTTAGGGAAAAATAAACTAAGTTATTCTTTTAGGATTATAGTTCATAAATCTGATTTATCATCAGAATCACCTGGAGAGCTTGACAAAGCTATGATTCCTCAAGACTCATTCTGGAGATTCAGAGGATATCTGAGCTTGGGTGCAAGACTTTATTTCTAATAAGCTCCTTGGGGATTTTCATGATGTATCAAGTTTGAGCACCATGTTCCAAAAAGAACTTTATGAAGTGCTGTGGACAATTCCTTGGAGAGAGTGGACAAAAAGATCAACCAAACACTACCTACAAATATGTCTGAATCTGGACTATTTATACAGGACTTCGCATCTCATGGGAGATTCTATAGACTCAGAAGTCATCCAGGAAGGGCCAGTTCTAAAAAGCAGTCCTTCAGAGCAGTCAGATAATGGGACAAGAAGAGCTTCAAAATAAAGTCTGAAAAGAAATTTGGCTTTAGAAGTGTGAGTAACTGATTCTGTAAACAAAAGCCAGCAGTAGGCCACCCTGCATCTCATTTTAAATAAATAAGAGATTAACTAAGAAAATAATTTTAAACAATTAGCAAATAATAGATTATTACATTTTAAGTAAAATAAAATTAGATTCATTCAGTTCCTGCAAGTTTCTCATCAGTTCATTCATTCTCAACTTATGCATTCTTTTATTTACTCCTTCACTGATTCACATAACACATTAAATAGCTATATTATGTGCAAGGCCAAGATTTTAAAATCCTCCTTAAAGCTTGAGAGATGTAAGAAAAAAATAATGTGCTGCATTTAATATTCTTTGATTTTTGCAGATACAAATTAGGTAATAAATAATATTTTCATGCCAATAGTCAGGGAAAGAAGATGTAGACACAGTAATTTGCTCAAAATTACAAATGAAAGAAGTCTGGGTTAGAGCTCAAACTCTAAGCTTATGCTCTTAGCTACCATATGCCATTGTCTGAAAGAGACACCTTTGAGATTGACTTTATCTATCTGAGCACTGCTTGATCCCATTGATGAGGTCAGACATGGGGTACAGTCAAGAGCCCATGACCTCAGCTAGCATGGCTATTTCTATGCCCACAAAGGCTAGCTCTGTCCCACCCTCCAGACTCCAGGTGCAGGCCTGAGCTCCCACTTTGCCCTGGGACACCTGCTGTGCCAGAGTGAGATGTGGGCAGACACAAACACTTGATCTTTCCCAAATATGACTTTTGGCGTCCAGATCAAATACATTATAGGTTATAGAATTTATCTAGGGAGGATCTGAACTCAAAAAATTGTCCCCAGATCAAACCAGTTTTCAATTAGTCATGGATTGTGGTTCAACGCTTGAGGCTATTTTAGCCCTTATCCAATTCTCAAGGGCTTCCCAGGTAGCTCAGGGGTAAAAAGAATCCTCCTGCCAAGGCAGAAGACACTGGTTCAATCTCTGGGTCTGAAAGATCCCCTGGAGGAGGAACTAGCAACCCACTGGAGAATCCCATGGACAGAGGAACCTGGTGGGCTACAGACCATGTGGTTGCAGAGTAGGACACAACTGATTGGCTGAGCACTCGCACCAATTCTCAAGACTAACCTTGGCCTGAGTCAAGAAGTGACTCAGCTTTCAGGAAAGTGCATCCAGCCAGCTGTCTCGTACTTTGTTCAGTTCCTGAGCAGATCAGGAACTTGTTATGGCCTTGGGTCTCTGAGCTGTTTGCTCGGGGTGCTTTATCCCTAAGTGTTCCTGCATATACTTTCACCAAATGCACCTTCACCTCCTGGAGAGGTATCTCTCCTATCTTAGTAACTGATGTTTCCTTGGTCACATAAACCCAGGACTGTAGTCATAAACAGGGTCACAGAGGCACTGTCATGCTGAAGTCCCTCTGGATCACTGAGAAGATACACAGAGTGCTACAGCATGCTCTTCTTTCCCCTGCAGACCACAGTCCACCAGCCCAAGATGATCTCTGATGCTTCCGTGAGGTTTCTGTGAGTTTTATTTCACCTGGAGGTTGGTTGCAGGGGACTGCAATCTGGATTAGATCAATCTCATTGCAATCTGGATAAATCTGGATTAGATGCTCTAATCACATCTCCCCATCCTCTGTCTCCTTTAGCTACTAACTCCCTTAGCCATTTGGAGACATGCTCAGACTGTTTATAATACCTGTGTGATACCATCAGCCACTAGCAAAATGCCTCTTACTCTGGGGCTTATAGAGTAAGCCCCAGTCACCTCTCTGCCAAGTGACAGAGGGCACAGGTGGATTCCCTTCACTGTGCTTTTATTACATCCTGACACACCAACCACAGAGCAGGCTTCTATCTCTACCTGTGCCCCTACCCCTATCCTTCTCTCTCGGTGTCTCTATCTCTAGCCCTTTCTCTGTTTTCATCACAGGCCCTTGCGAAAGTTTGTAAATTCAGGGTGAAACCAGAGAACAGATTGAAAATATACAGTTAATTATACTTAAACTTTTCCCCTCTTCCCCAGTACCCACTGTTTGGTTTTTCAAACAAGTTTGCCTGGCTCGATTCTCTCTTCCCTTGAGTTGAGTACCTTTCTAGAAGAGCCTTTGCATTCACAAATAAATTTCTAGTGTCCTCTACATACTGAGATGGTCTTTGTAGCATATATCTAGCCCTTCTAATTTCACAGCACACCTCCCCACATCTACTATACACATGGACAGCCAAATTCATTAAGCACAACTTGGGAATCACTATACTTTGTACTTTTGGTTGCCTTTATTCATGTCCTATTGTTTTAGTTAAGCTTCTTTGTATTGAATGCAAAACAGATGTTCACAGACAAAGAAGGAGAAATAAATCAACAAAATGTCCCAGTGATTATATTTTTTATTCAATCATGCCACAGCTGCTTACAAAGCCCCAATCATGGCATTGTTCTGGGTGCAGAGTAGGAAGATGAAATGAATCAGGCTTTGTTCCTACCCTCAGCGAATGTGCTTCTAGTTAAAATGGGGTTGCGTGGACACGAGAGGAAATTGAAACACTACAGGATCATAATACAAGGTGAAAAGAGCTGCCTGCTACACAAAGGGTGAATATGTAGAGTGTGATGCATGTGTAGATAAAAGAGATCTCTCTTTTGGCTTGGCAGATTCAATAGCATCCCAATTGAGAAATAGGTGGGATTTGGATATATGAAGATAAGAGTAACAATTACAGAGAAAACAGCATGAGAAAAGGTATTGAGGTGGAAAAATGGTTCCTGTATGCTGGGAATAACAAGTGAGTTACTGAATGCTGGGAACAGTAGTTTGCTGCGTTAGAGAGTGCAAGGATGAGAAACGTCTGAGATGAGGCTACATGTGGCCATTGCAAGGGGTCTTAAATTCCTTTCTAGGCAATATGCATTTTATTTGGTAGATAACATGGACTATGAAGGGTTTCTGACCATGGACAGAACATGATCAGAGTTGAGCAATAAAATTCATAGGGACCTAGAGAAGCAAAAACAGAAGAGAGACTTCAGTTAGGGAAATGAGATAAGAGATTCTCAATTCAGACAAAGTTTTTGAGGGAGGGAATTTCTACATGCGAGACTGTGCCACAGGAGTGTTCAGGGGCTTAAGAACTGATTGGAGGGGGGACCAGTGAGACTCTTGTTACATGCTATGTTTGTGGCTACACAAGGAAAAGTCCTCACTTACCCACAAAGCCTTGATGTCACACAGAGACACCACTTTTGGCTTGTGATACAATAGGAATGGTGTCTTGTGAGTTGTGCAATGCCTAATACATGCAACATACATGAGACCTACCTGTGGAGTCCTGCCCCAAGGCCACAGGTGCAAGGCTTTGTACCAAGGCCGCAGAAGCAGAGCTCAGAACCAAGGTCACCTCCAAAGCTGACTGACCCCCTTTGTAACTGTTGCCAAAAGGCTCCTGGTCATCACTAACAAGCTTCCTGACTCCAAATTAGGCAAAGGTGCCTGGTCTGGTAGTCAACCAATAGCATGGTAACCAATCACCTAATGCTGACTTTCCAGCAGGAATTTTTTTTATCTTAGGCTATAAAAACTAGCCATTAACTCACAAAAACTGCTGACTCCCCTTGGTCCGTCAGGAGGTCAGCCCGCCATGTTAGCAGTGCCCACATTATCTCTGCTCTTTGTTCTTAATAAACTCACGCCCTCAGGAAATGCTCTATGTCTGGAAATTCTTTTCCAACCCTCACTTGGACTGCCTCAACACTTCTGGCAATATTGTCATCCTCACCCACACCTTCAAATTCAACAGTCTCCATGGTCGATGTGTGTGCAGCATTTATCACAGGCCAGTACTTTATCAGATTTTTCATGGGGTTGAAACACTGAGAAGAGATAATAGGAATGAGAGAGCAAAGAAATAGAGCCAGGAGAGCCTGGATAATCCCTTGAACACACTTCATTCAAACATGGAAGTTGCTCTACAACATGTTACATTTTTCCCCCAGTGATTTTCCCCCAGCTGATTTGATTAGCAGAATCTGGCTAGAAGCGAAGACCATAAAGGATCTTCACTTGGAAGCCTAGACTTGGATATTAGACTCAGGTCACCCATTTCCTAAGTGCATGATTTTGAACAATTGGGATTTTTTTCAACCTCGGTCTCCTGAAAGTTTGCTCAAGTAATTATGTAGAAAACAAGCTGAGCTAGCAGGGCGAGGAAACCCTTGGATGAAGTGCTCAGATCAGGCTAGACTTTTTGGAAGAAGTGACCAGTGAGCTGAAATCTGGAGGAAAAGGAGACGGCCGTGAGGAAGGGGGTGGTGGTGGAAGTGGGGGGAATATTCAAGCGAGAGAGCATGGCAAGAGTGGCCTTTCTGATGAAGGAACAAGGTCGACAGGCTTGGGAAGGCCAGGGTGGCTCGGTTAACACCTCCAGGAGAGATACGTTTGGTCGTTGTTGCTTTTATTTGTGTTTGTTCAATTCTGAAGAAAGCCAATTTGCTGATAAAGTTTAAAGGGTCATATTAACAAGTCTAAAGATATCAAAGGACAGACAATGTTGTGTGGCAGCAATTTTCAAGGGTTTTTTTTTTTTTTCTTTCACATAAAAAAGTGAGCATAGTACAAAGCCGAGAGAGAAGTCATATGACCCTTTTACAGAAATTGTACAAGCAGAGGCTGAGCAAAGTTCAAGCAGGGATCCAGGCTTCTGCTTCTGGAGACAAAAGGCAGAAACCAGAACTCTGTCTGCTCTCATGACATCAGCTCTCAGAGCTCTGGTTTTAAATTTTATTCTCTCAGCTGTGGGAGCTGACCTTTTCTGTGATAGATGGTTAGCTCCAAGAGAACTTCTAGGAAAACTAAAAACTCTTTCTGGAGGAAATTATATTCATGATGACAATCCATCAGATAGTTGTCTTGCTTGCCTTCTTGTCTGTTGATGCTATGAACATCCCAGGGAGAACAACACAGAGGAGTGGCACCGCAGGGACTTCACGGCAGGGGTACCACGTCTGAAGCCAGCTCCGGGCTCCACTCATGAGTCGGGTGCCCTCAGACAGGTTCCTGAGGCTTTGGAGGATTTATATGATGAAAAGGAGGAGGAGGGTAATCCTCACCCTGCCTTCCTCCTAGGATTGTTATGAAGCTTAAATAACAGACCGAGAATGAAAGTATTTTGGAGACTATAACGCCCTGTAACAAAGCAGGGAATAATCACATCTGCAGTGTTAGAAATGCCTGGGACTTTGTAAAGAAGTGGCTTTTTGGCCACATAACTGAAGGAGACTACCTTATTTTATTATCCAGAGTGAAAGACTTCACTGCAGAGAAAGAGGGATCGATTTTAGAACAACAGAATGATAGATTCTACTCATCGCTTTTGTACAGGATAATTGATGATAGCACAAACTGCGTACAAGGCTCTGAACTGTCATTTTTTCCAGTCATCACATCTGCAAGTGTGCAATGCATACTTCTGTGAATACAGAAAGGACACAGATGGCACAGCCGTATTTCCATTCTCTATTTCCACCCTTCCATATTCAGTAAGGTAAGCCTGGAGACAGGGTTCTTCTCCATGGGTAAGAGCTGTATACCTTGGAGTGAAGGTATACAGGTATACAGTGAAAGTATACAGGTGAAACTGTTACTCAGTTGTGTCTGACTCTCTGCGACCGCATGGATTGTAGCCCACCAGGCTCCTCTGTCGATGGAATTCTCCAGGCAAGAGTACTGGAGTGGGTAGCCATTCCCTTCTCCACGGGATCTTCCTGACCCAGGGATCAAACCTGGGTCTCCTGAATTGCAGGCAGATTCTTTACTGTCTGAGCCACCAGGGAAGTAGTGGTAAAAGAATCTGCCTGCAATGCAGGAGACCCAGGTTTGATCTTGAGTCAGGAAGATCCCCTGGAAAAGGGAATGGCTACCCACTCCCGTAGAAAATTTAAACACCACTGCTACTTTTAGGGACTTCTCTGGTGGCTCAGATGGTAAAAGAAGATGCCAGGGACTCTCCCAAATGATTTAGACCAGGTGACTATGTCCTTTTCTCCTCTAGGTCCTGGTCAGGAAAGCACAGTGGGTACAAGTAGTGCGGCCCTTGGGTTTGGGGCACTTTCTCATTTTTTTCTCTTTTTCTTAAATATTTCAAACATTTCTTTCTGAGAAAATACATCAGAAGTATCCCCCAGTTGTCAGTCTGTCAGTCAGAATCCCTCACTGTGCAGCTTTCTTCTAGATTCCGGTCCCTATCAGAAGCCACCTTCCAAGTGACAGAGCAGTCAGCCTGTGTATCCTCACCACAGGACCTCCCCCACCCAGCCCCCCACAGGGTCCAGCTGCTGTTTTGGGCGCTCAGCAGTCATAAAAACTCAATTGGAAGCTGAGATCCAGGCTATCAAATCTGAAAGGAATCCAGCAGGTAACTGAGTTTCATCTAATACTTGACTTCCTTTGCTAATTGATCTTCGAATACCCGTTGCAGTCACCAGTGTCAGGGAGTGCACACCTTGTGGGGTCACCAGCTTCCACCTCTGTCCACGCTGACTAATAAGGCAGCAGTCTTCGTGTCAGCCTGAAGCCATTCCCACCATGGTCTTCACCCATTGGTGGAGCCACCAGAAACAAGTCAGAACTTTCTCTCTCAGGTTAACCCCTTCAACTATTTGAATGCCATTCTGGCATCTCTCGAATCTCCATTTTTCCTGGTTAAGCATTTCCTGCTCTTTTACTCACTAAGATCTAGTTCGTCTCAAGAACCATGCTTAGAACAAGTCCCTTTTGGCCAAGGTTTTAGGGCTGTTTTGTGGGTAAGGAACTAGAGCTTTCCATCCCTGTTCCCTGCCAGCTGTGTGTGAATTGCTGAGGATGGAATCACTTCTGATCAAGACAAAAGCAACTGAGTTGCAGAAAAACAAACAAACACCTGTGGTTTGGGATTTTAACACACCTCTAGTCCAAGGCTGGCAGGCTGCCTGACATTCTTTTGAAGTGGAGGCGCTGGTATTACAAAGGCTTGCCTCTGCACCTGACAGAGAAGAATTTCACTCTTTGTTTGACTGTGAGATCACACCGTGCACCCTGCCCTGCTGGAGCTTAGTAATTAGGAGGCATTTGGAGGTTACAGAAGGTTTGCTCAGAAAACGTGTGTCCAAGGTCTGGCTGTGCTCTCCTTCCCCTGAATCTCAGCTTTCTCATCTGTAACGTGGGGATGGTAAGCCCTCCCTTGTCTGAGTTCCGGGAGAACTAAGTAACTCAGATGGCTAGTGGAGATGACATAATTGGTGAGAGGGGGCTCTTCAAAGTGTGAACGGTGTGCCCATGCTTGCTCATCACTAGGCTGTAGGCTGTCTCCAGCTTGCCCCTGCCCACAACTTTTGAAAAATGAGAACAACTATTAGTTTTAGAAAAGACATTTAGAGCTGTCCTATCATTGCCAAGGCTGACTTTGTAAAAGGAAACATTCCTTTCTGTACTGAGGAAGACAATGATCCTGCAGCCTGTTTTAATGATTCTTCACACCCTATTTTAAAACCAGAAGGAACAAGGTAGCTTTGTGTCTGAGAAACACCATGTTCCAGAATTATCTGCAGTCACAAGGCACTGACGATGCTCGGGAGTCCAGCAGAGGAAGGGAATGCTTGCAGATATTCTTGGTAAGTAGCCAAGTCAGTCAGGGACTCACTCTCTGCCCCAAATATTCACTTAGAATTAGCTGTTTGCCATGAAAATGTTGCTTTTGCCTTAAAAATACTATTTGTGGATGTTTTCCTAGAATTCACTGTTGTCTGCTGAGCTAACAGAAACCTGGGTGTTTTCTATGCCAAGTGAATTCAATATAACCAAACTGTAGGAGTGATAAATTAAGGGAAAATTTTGCTTTCTAAAAACTAAAGCCTCAAACTTAAGAAATGCATAGGTTGTACGAGGACTTATGTTAATGATAATATAATGTTGTAGCACAAAACTAACTTTTCTCAAAAATAATGGAACAAAGGGGTAAAAATTTCTGGAACTGGGCACACAAGATGAGGGGCTCCTAAAACAAAGAAGACCACAGGGTCAGGAGACAGTTTAGTGGATAGTTCTAGCGCTCTGTGATGTGGGCTACTTCCCTTTCTTTCCCAGGAATATAAGCCAGACTAACTAGACAATCTGTGGGGATGCTTGTTAAAAATTAAGAATGTCAAGATGGCAACAGCAGAGTACTAAACCAAGAATGGGAGCTTTCTGAGCCCTGGTTTGATCACCAGATTGCAAACCCATGAAGCCAGGGCTAAGGAGACTCTACTTCCCAGCTCCTTTGCCAAATTCCTGGTTAATGAATTGTGAGTGATGGGAGAGATGTGTGCCACCTTGGCACAGTGAAGAGCCTCCATCTTCCTTCCCTATCTCAGTACACATGGAGTTCTTGTGTTGAGTCAGTGGAACCATCAGATTGGAGCAGTCACCATCCTGAGGAGGGCTATTCTAAAGAGTCCCCTGGGTCAAGAAAGACGTTCTTGAGTGTAAAGACACTGAGATACTGGAGTTGCTTGTTATTACAGCATTGGCTTAGCCTGTCCTTACTAATACACAGGAGAGGCCAGAAATAGAAGAAAATATCTCAGATCTGAAAAGTACCACAAAGGAAAGGAAACCAGACAGTAAAGAGCAGTGTGATGGTTCTCCAGCATTTGTTTTTCCATCAATGAAATAAGAATTCAAAAATGATCTTTAACATGTTTATAGTTCTATGCTACTTTCCCTCAACTCATTAAAACATATACATCTAAGAAGAAAGATTACATACTCTCCTTCTCCTTCAGCCAGGCAATCTCTTGGCCCATTGCCATCCCTGGGATATTCTTGAGTCATTGAACACCTCTAATACTTTCAGAAGCCAGGAGAAAAGTGTTCTCCTTAGGGCAGTGTTCAGCTCTGTAGAAAGTATCTTATCAAAAAGACTTTAATTTGTCACCATGATTGGATAGGTTTTTGATTCCAAAACCTCCAGCTGATATTAAAAGAGTCTTGTTGCTTAAAAAAAAAGTAAAATAACTGAAAATGGTCCCTTTTGTCATTGTTTCTATGTTATATAAACTTGGATATCACATTGTCTTCATAGTTGATCCTCGTTGCTCTCAAACACTGGGTTGCTGTAAGACACTCCCCTGCCACATTCTGGCATATCAGAGTCGGAGGTCTGGTTTATTGGGGGCCAACTGGGGTCATTTGCCAAGGCTCTCTGCAATATCCGATACTGGCTTTTTGACTGATAGCCAAAACATCTTTTGATTATCATCCACAGGGCTCTATTTTCAATAATGGCCTCCTGCAAAATAAAAGAGTTATTGTTTACAATCAGAGGTTGTTTCCAGAATATAGTCCTCATAAGGCACTACCACATTGACTGCTTCAATCTAGCTTGACAAAGATCTTAAGTCTCTGCCTCCCAAGGTGATTTCACATGAGAGGTCAAGGCCTCTCAAACTTTTACATTTAAGAAATGCTTCTGGAAGAGAGTTTCTGAAACAGAAATATAGCTTTAAGTAGTCTGCCTCAAGGATGAAATTTCTTTTGAATTTCATGTGTATCTTAAATGTGAAGTGAAAGTCAATGAGTCGTGTCCTACTCTTTGCAACCCCAACTCTTTGCAGTCCATGGAATGCTCCAGGCCAAAATATTGGAGTGAGTAGCCTTTCCCTTCTACAGGGGATCTTCCCAATCCAGGGATCCAACCCAGGTTTCCCACATTGCAGGCAGATTCTTTACCAGCTGAGCCACAAGTGAAGCCCAAGAATACTGAAGTGGGTAGCCTATCCCTTCCCCAGCTGATCTTCCCAACCCAGGAACTGAACCGGGGTCTCCTGCATTGCAGGCAGGTTCTTTACCAACTGAACTATCAGGGAAGCAGTGAAAGTAAAGTGAAGTCGCTCAGTTGTGTCCGACTCTTTGCGACTCCATGGACAGTAGTCTGCACCAGGCTCCTCCGCCCATGGGATTTTCTAGGCAAGAGTACTGGAATGGGTTGCCATTTCCTTCTCCAGGGAATCTTCCCGACCCAGGGATCAAACCGAGGTCTCTCGCATTGTAGACAGACGCTTTACCATCTGAGCCACCAGGGAAGCAGTAAAAGCATCTAAATTCTGCAGTTTACTCCATATCACATCTATACATGATTTAATATGCTGCTGCTGATTTAATATAAATGACACTTAAAATACCAAATGGTATTGACCTTATAGAAACCAAGTATATCCCAGCATATCACTGTGTAAGCTTGAACACAGGTAAAACTGGGAATGTGGGCCACAGTTTTGGAGTTGGACAGATTTGGATCTGAGTCCCAGCTCTGACACCTACCTCCTGTGTGCAGATTAATTATCCCATCTGAGCCTCAGTGATTAGAAATGATAATTCTGTCCTTTTAGATTTGTCATTGGGATTGTATAACTCTTGTTACCAGAGAAGGCGATGGCACCCCACTCCAGTACTCTTGCCTGGAAAATCCCATGATAGAGGAGCCTGGTAGGCTGCAGTCCATGGGGTCGCTAAGAGTTGGACACGACTGAGCGACTTCACTTTCACTTTTCACTTTCATGAATTGGAGAAGGAAATGGCAACCCACGCCAGTGTTCTTGCCTGGAGAATCCCAGGGACGGGGGAGCCTGGTGGGCTGTCGTCTATGGGGTCACACAGAGTCGGACACGACTAAAGTGACTTAGCAGCAGCAGCAGCAGCTCCTGTTACAATGCAGGGCATGGCATGGCATGGCATAGCTGCCTCCCTTTACCATTCTTCTGAACTATTCATTTAATAAAGGGTTTGGCATTGCAGCCTTTTTCATATAAACCTCTAAACTTCACCTACAAATATTTCATTGCAATCCTTTTTCTAAGATAGCAAAAGATATGTCTCTTCAGAAACATTTTATGTCATGAGTTAAACTGAACCTTGAATAGAGCTCAAGTTATAACTTATAACACATAGTGCCTAAGAGGTTATCATGTTAATTTCATTGTTTTATCACGTGTGGTCACAGAGATAGACCATCTTAGAAGTTATCATGAAAGAAACAAAGAGGAAAATATGAGGGCCTAAGAGGTCCCTTAGAATTAGAACTAGTTTTGCTGTCTGTCAGTGGTATTTTTGCTAAACTGAAAGAGTTAATTCTGTAGGATTCTACAAGGAATTTTGCTAGAGATAGTGGTTTCCTAAAATCCACCCATCTTTGACATCTGAGTACACTGCTTATGGAAATCAAAGAAAAGAGCTAGTCTGAATATTCCTCTAAAAACTGATCATCTGCTGATCAGTTAAATACTCACATAGCTATCTCATCAGCATCTTGGAAACCTTAGGAAACGCCTCGCCAAACCTGTTCTTCTACATTCCCACAGCAAAGTTTTTTTGTCCTCCTTAATTAACTAGAGAACAGTAGTTCTCTTTAGAGCTAGGATAAAGTAAGATCATGGGTATTTAATTAAAGATTTTAAAATCCAACTTACATCCAGGAAATCTTAGCAGGCTTCAGACAAAACAAATCAACACACACACACACACAGAAAGACTTTAGTGCTCTCCACCATATCTTGAACTTTGTCACAATTCTAGAATGTGATAACCTATATTACTTTGCTGCTCTGAAAGGGGAAACCAAAGAAAGCACTGAGATATTTGTCCTGTCATTCTACATTGTAAATTAGATACAGAAGGAGAAACAAAGGAAAGCCTTGATAACACACCATTTCTTTAAAAAACAAACAAACAAGAAACAACAAAAATTTTATCACATGAACTCTTTTGACAAACAATTCAAATAATTCATGTATATCTATATATACACACATACATATATATACACTTACATATACACACAAATACATAAGTAATACAAGAAGGGCTGTTAAAACTGTCTACATTAGCTCCTCTGCCTATAAGAAGGAGGTTGTTAGATTGTGAGATTAGCAATTATAATAAGGTCTCATTCAGACTTGTTTTGTGCATATCAAATTACCCTCTCCATATGTGGGGTGGGGTGGGGGTGGGGGGTGGGGGAGTTGGGGTGGAGGTAGACAGGCTCACTTCTTAAATTTAAGAATTGAATAAACCTTTATGCTCAGTAGTGTCCAACTTCTTGTGACCCTATGGACTTCAGCCTGCCAGGCTCATCTGGTGGTGGTTTAGTTTCTAAGTCACGTCTGAGTCTTGCAACTCCATGGTCTATAGCCTGCCAAGCTCCTCTGTCCATGGGATTCTCCAAGCAAGAATAATGGAATGGGTTGCCATTTCCTTCTCCAGAGGATCTTCCTAACCCAGGCATCAAACTCAGGTTTCCTGCATTGCAGGCAGACTCTTCACCGACTAAGCCATGAGGGAAGCCCTTTGCCAGACTCCTATGTCCATGAGATTTGCCTGGCAAGAATACTGGAGTGGGCTGTCATTTCCTTCTCCAGGAGATCTTCCCAAGCCAGAGATCGAACCCATGTCTCCTGTATTGGCAGGTGGATTCTTTACCACTGAGCCACCTGGGAAACCCAATTCTATGAGATGAGTTACTATTATTATCATCATTTTGCAGATGAGGAAACAGAGACTCAGAGAAGTATAGAAACTTGACCAAAATCAGCCAGCAAGAAAGGGTAGAGCCAGGATTCAAAGTCAAGTAATCTACTCTGCAACTATATTCTTAACTGCAAATATACTGAAGGAGAATGGTTTTCTGTAGGGGGATTATGGCAGGTTTTGTTGCTTGATTACCTTACAATCCATTCCTCCTGGCTCTTCCTTGCCACCTTAAAAAAATTATAACTAGTCCAGGACAATTTGTCCAAGTTTTTGGCATAGATCCACTTTACCAGAATCCTTTCCTACTAAAACTGACAATGAGACATAGTTCTAAGCAATGAGACATAAGAGGAAGCTCACTGGTGAGCTGCAGGAAAATATTTTGTTCCCTTATAAAAGGTTCATACTTGTGAGAAAAAAAGCTTGCTGGTACCTCTTCTTCCATTTGCTTTTTACCTGCACTGAAAACAGACCTCAAACCCAGCTAACACAGCTACATGGGAGCTAAGCTGAGCACCATAAGCAACAAGCACAAATATGAAAGGTCAGTTTCTAAGGATGGTGAGACGGAAAGGTGGAAGACTGCAGGTTCCCAGTAATGCCACAGAGACCCTAAACTAGATCTGAAGCCACTGGCTTCCAGTCTTCTTGCTAAGTGAGTTAATAAATATCTTTATTGTTAAACCACTGTGAGCTGAGCTTTGCTACTTGCCTAGCTGATCCATGCATCAGGAAAAATTCATGAACAGGATAATACCACAGCTATGCCACAGAGGATGGGATGGTATTTCAGTACATAGAGATGGAGAAAGATGTTTGAAACAGTGGAAATAAAGTGATCATGGACAGGAATAAGATCTACACATAAGATTATCCCTTAAAGGGCAAGGGCAATCTTTTTGCAACTCCTTAAGAGGACTCTCATGGTGATGCTCTTTGATTAATCTGGTGGCTTTGGGGACCGTATGGTTTAGCATAGGGCTCTTTACTGTGGTTCCTGAGTCAGCTGCATCAGAATGACCTGGCAAGCTACTGGAAAAACTAAAACTTGTATTTACTGCAAACCTACCAAGTCAGAAATGCTGGTGGCAGGGCGGGACAATCTGTGTTCTAACAAGCCCTTCAGGGAATTCTGATGCCCACTCAAGTTTGGGAGGCCCTAGTTTAGCATGTAGAGAGATGCTCCTTACCCTAATTCTATGTTCTCTTCTGCCACCAGCTCCTGCACAGCCTTCACTCTGCTCTGTAAAGAAGGCTCTGTGCTTACAAGACACTGCAGGGACGACAGGCCCCGGGGCCCCCAGCCCGCCATGAATCCCCCCTCACTGGAACCATCCTGGGTTTGCGAGAGCAGGATGAGGACAGATGGAGTTTTATAGCTCATCCTTCTTCAAACTGGATGCCTTTTCTGGGGTGCAAACTGGATGCCTTAACTCTCCCCGAAAGAAAGCCTTAAGAACTGGAGACTTTGTCTGACAGCACTGAAGAAGCAGCGAGTAAAGCACATAGCAAGGGAAAAGAGGAGCACCAACTCATTTTACTGAGGAAATGGAGCATAAAGAATAAAACTCAGGAAAAACTTACTGTGAATCTCATTTCCCATCTGTAAAGTAAAAATGATCCAAGTTGTTCAGGGAAAGAAGCTAGACACAACAGGCCGCATATCATACCATCCCCTTTCCATGGAATGACCAGGATAGGCAAATTCATAGAGACAGAAAGCAGACTAGTTGTTAGCAGGGGGTGAAGGAGGAAAAAGGGGAAATAAGAAGCAACCACTAATGGGTATGAGATTTCTTTTGGGGTAATGAGAATGTTCTGGAATTAGAAAGTGGTGGTGGTTACACAACTCAGTGAACATACCAAAAAAACCACTGAATTGTACACTTTAAATAAGTGAATCTAATATATGTGACTCATATCTCAATTTCAAAAAATAAATTTAGTTGGCTCTCTATATGTGAATTTTAGATATGGATAAGACCTTATTCCATCCTCCCCAGCCCCACTTTACAGACAGGAAAACTAATGCCCTGTTTGGAATTCATCACAGGGAACCATCATTGCTCATGTTGCCAAGGAAGGGAGCCCCTTGCACTGCTAAACCTTTTTGGCTAAAGCTGTTCCTTTTTGGACTCCCAGAGAATGGCCCCCACCAACCCAACCAGGTATCAGCAACTCGAGGACACTTACCTCCACGACAAGGGACACAATGAAATTGGAGCTCAGCATAATGACAATGTAGACCCTCCACAGGACAGGAGTGCAGAGCAGCTGGCGGGAGATGAAGTACAATCAGTTTGAAGACAAATCATGCTGCAAAAAGTTCATGCTGTTCATAGTGTACTTTTTCATAGGTTTCAAATTACATATGCAATAAGCCCATGCATAGACGTGTATGTTGTATTACATTTATATACATACATATACATTTTATATACATAAGTATGTCTATGCATCAATGCACCGAAAATATGGAAGTATTACACTCAATGATTCCAATAACTTGGGGACTGATTGTTGCTTTCTTTTATCTTCCTTCTTTCTTCTTTTTACCTCTCTGTAATTTCTAAATTTTCTAAAATAAATTTGGTTATTTTGCAAAAAAAAAAAAATAGTAAAAGTCTTTTTTGGGGTTTTATTAAAATTTTTATTTATTTAGCTGCATTGAGTCTTAGTTGTAGTATGTGGAATCTAGTTCCTTGTCCAGAGATTGAACCCAGGCTCTCTGTACTGGGAGTACAGTCTTAGCCACTGGACCATCAGGGAAGTCCCCAAAGTGTTTCTTGTTTACTTGCTTTGTTTTGTTTTTATGAGGGAATACAGGAATGTGGCTCTACTCCCAGGAGATTCTGAGGGTACACCTGTCAAACCTCTTCTCTGTGGTCTCATATCTCCCTTCAGCTGAGTTCTAGTTTGAGCCCTAAGTCAGGGCTTCCCCCTCAGGACCGTGCATACAGCTTCCCAGGCTGTCATGACAAGGCTTCTCACCAATGCAGAAATCAGAGATGAAACAGGTTGTCACTACCTATCTTTTGCCCCTTTTTCTCTCTATCTTCCCTGACCCCTCCCCAGGCACATAATATTTACATATTCATGTTGAATGAATTAACAAATGAATGAATGAGTGAATGGAAGTCTACTCTTACGCACCTGGCGCTGCCTCATACGCTGCCTTATACTTTGGTGAGGATAAAAGGTGTACAATTCTATGAAGGGCAGTGATATTAAAATTCAAAGTTCAAATCCATTTCAAGGAATTTCTCTTAGAGATATACATGGCTGAAATAATATATGTGTAAAGTTATTTTATTTGCTGGTAATAGTAAAAAATTAGAGGCAATTTAATGTTTGTCAATAGGGGACTCATATAAATTATGGTATACATAGATAGACATTGAAATACTACATTAGAATAAGAAAACATCATGTGCTAATATGCAACAAGCACCAAAATACACTGTTACATGAAAGAGCGAAGTGCAGGATTGTGTGTGTGGTTGTGGAAGCCGTGAAAATGCTTCACCTGGATCTCCTGCTGCTTGGAGGACAAAAGGCAAACCCTCCAACTACCAGCATGCTTAGAATCTACCACCATACTCACTCTGTGACCACACTCTGCATGCATGGTCTGCTCAGAGTTAATAAGTGAGGACCCCAGGGCTTCTACCCACACGCATTCTTGTGAGACACCTCTGATGGGCAACTTTGGCTTGACTTTCCTGGAATTGTGCTGCAGTCTGAAACTTGACTCGTTCAGCTCACCTTCCATCTCTCTGTCCTTCAGAGGGATCAGACTCATATCATAGTGTGGCCCCCTCCCGCCTTCACTGGCTGCCTAATCCCCTCCCTCTATGGGTAATTTCTCCAACAACTTTCTTGTACATCTCATCTCACCTGGACATCTCCATATCAGACGATTTGGACAAATGTAATAGTTTGCTATTATTTGTGTAAAAATGTGGTAAAATATACCTTTAAGAAATGTATGTATACATGTGTATAATACATATCCAAAAGTATGCAAAGTAAACTGGTGTTACAAGTTGTCTCCACAGACAGGGAATGGTAACCCGGGAACAAGGATGACAAGGGAGATTTTCACTACACAATTTCTCTAATTTTTGAATTTTAAACTATGAGAATGTTTTCTCTATTTTAAAAAAAATTATGAATTTTTAAAAAAATGAGCAATAACTAGGTTGCAAAGCAGCACGATTCCATTTAAAATAAAATGAACTTCATAACTCAGTCAAATATACATTTATAATATATGAATTTTCAAAGATGGAAGGATCCACTCAATAATGTTATAATTTTCCTTACCTGCATAGTTTCATTATATAAAATGTATGCATAACTTTATGAAATAATAAAAAAATTATTTTAATGTGAGAAATAATTCTTTGCAGAATCTTTTGAAGTCATGCAAAAGAGTCTTCACTATTTTGTTGTTGTTTCGTCACTAAATTGTTTCTAACTCTTTGAGATCCCATAGACTGTAGCCTACCAGGCTCCTCTGTCCATGGGATTTCCCAGGCAAGAATACTGGAATGGGTTGCCATTTCCTTCTCCAGGAGATCTTCCTGACCCAGGGATCAAACCTGTGTCTCCTGCATTGGCAGACAAATTCTTTACCGCTGAGCCACCAGGGAAGCCCCCTTATTATTAAAGAGTATAACTAAATTCAACATGTCCCAACCTGTAATTTCTGCAGGATTAAGGAATTTTAACTCACTTACAAGGCTGGTAGGCAAAGACCATTTATCTCCATGAGTACCTAATCTAGTTCATGTATACAATTGCACTGTTAACTACAGTAATACAATTATAAAAATGAAAAACTGAATGTAGATATTAGCATATAAGTCAGATGTCACTGTGGGCTTGTGAAGGTATTGCTGGTTTTGAATGCACTGTGTACTTTAAAGGCTTGTCTACATTTAGGAACCTGATCTACAATGATCAGTCATCAGTCATTGCCATTATGTACCATTCACTATGCTAGGCACTGGAAATACAAGAATGAATAAGATGGGATCTTGGCCCTCATGAACTTATCTTTGAGATGGAGAAGCAGACAGGAAATTTTGCAAAGAACTAAAAGCTCAGTTCCTTTTATCATCTCTTCTGTATTCTATTTATTGGTCTAAAAGACATTTATTAATGGTTAACTTCTGATTCAAAAGAAGAAAAAGTTAGAATAAATCAATATATACATTTTCCCTTGCTTGACTATGTAAAATTTCTGTCTCTTATAGAGTTCCAAAGTTGTCTCAAAATTACAAAATGTAAGAGAGTTCTTGAGATAGGATATGGATCTTTGAAAAGTTTTGAATACGTTTAAGTATGTACATACAGAAAAACATGTTTTAAAGATGTTTTTAAAAGATGTAAATACAAATTTGAGAACTAACCCCAAAATTGTTACAGGCAAAACTGTTTAAACAGCTTCAAAACAAAACCATTTAGGAAAAATTCTCTCACATTTGAAAAAGGAAATGTATAAATTGAATTTCCAATCTTACAGTGATCTTTTAAAGGTAAAGTGTTCAATGTTTTTTAAATACTTGAAGTCAAGACTAAACAGAATGTCATCTCCTGACTAGTTTAAATTTAAAAAATGAATAAATTCAGCATTCTTTTTAACCCTCCCATCTCAAAAGAATAATAGGTGTCACGAATCCATGTCAATTGCAATTGCAGCCCAGTTTTTGAAGTCAGGATTTTATATAACTATAAAATATCACCATATCCCAGAGATAAGACTTACATCCAGGCACCTATATAATTCTGGAATATCAGCAAATAGAATGAATAGACACACACTCAGCTGTACGACCAGCACAAGGACAAATATATCTGAGGAAATAAGAATACAAGTTATCATTTAGAGAAATCTAAGTAGAAAGTCTCACATTCATTGACAGATATATACTGATTAACACTGCTTAGATTTACTTGATTTCTTCATCCAAATAAGCATAATAGATGAAAAGTACTCATTTCTATGAAATGAGTCTCACTTCTACAATTTTTTGCATGCCTTTGAGTTAAGTGGAAATTTTAGCATGCTTGCTATATGTTTTAATTAATAAAAATGGGAAATAACAGCATACAGGGTAATATTGACAAAATATGTTTTCAATAAATGCCTTGGGGATATCCAAATCTCTTTAATGCAAATCATTTGCAAATACAAATCCTTTTCTGGAAAAAGGGAGGGCTGTAAATAAACAGGACAGCAGCAGCAGGAAATGTTTAAATTGCAGTCATGTGGAGGTCAGCACTCCACGGGTTCCTCACCCCAAGAAGAGCAAAATAACTTTCTCTGAACAGAGGATATTGAGTCTTCAAATTGTGCTTCTACATTTTCCCACTTAGAGAGGGAGTGATGCTGTATAAATATATGTCTCTTACCAGATCACTCATGTCTCCTAACATGCTCCCTCACCCCCAGCCCAGACTGTAAGGAGATGAGAGGTACTTTGGTCATCAGCCTCAATGATCTATAGTCAAGATCCCCCAGACTGAACCTGCTCCCAGAACTGCCAATCACACAGACCACCTGACTATTGTACTGTACACGTCATAGCCATGTCCAATTGAGTGCTGTAATCGTTCTTCTCACATCCTCTGAGATGAATTCTGATAAGCAGAGAATTAAATGCGTCTTCCCAACTGATGGTAAAGAATCTGCCTGCCAGTGCAGGAGATGCAAGAGACGCAGTTTCGATCCCTGGGTCAGGAAGATCCCATGGAGAAGGAAATGGCAACCCACTCCAGTATTCTTACCGAGCATATCCCATGCACAGGGGAGCCTGATGGGCTACAGTTCACGGGGTTTTACAGAGTCAGACACGACTGAGCACACACGCACAAGGTTCCCAATTCAGAGTGATCCCATGAAAAGATACCTAGAGACATTTCTAGTGAGGGGAAGAGGTGGATTAAGAAATTCTAGCATTTTATGCAGCTTTGACGGAGGTAGCAATAAACCAGGAGGTGAGGCTGCATGTGTTTACAGAGCCCTGGAGTGGAAGTCAGAAGACCCTAGATGAGCACCAACTCTGAACTGCACCTTGAGTGAGCCAGGCATGTCTGTTCTCCTCTCCAAAGAATGAGCTCTCTCCTCTGATTTGGTATAATTCTACTCACAGTTTTTGTATGTGGGCTGCCTAAATGGTTTTCCTTTAGAGAAGACAAGAGCCACAATGATGCAGTTGATTGTTCCCAAGAACCATATAGTAGTGTTCTCAAAACTTGTGAAGACACTATTAGTTCCATTCTTTACTGGAGCAGTTGGAGAAATGGTTAACTTTGAAATGGTGTCATTTTGCACTGTGCAGGCACTAAAAAGGAAATCGAAAAGGCTAATGAAGTGAGGTGACAAGCGCTTCTGAAGCATATGTATTTACACGACTCTGTGCCCCCCAAGGCTTCTATAATTGCCTACACTTTGGGAAGAATATACTGAAAAGTACAACAGGAAGAAATCAGCATGTGTAGACCTGTATTTTGGGTAGATGAATAAATGATAGATAGATAAACAGGTTCAAAAAGTTACTTATTCAATAAATTGGGCATGAATCATGTATTAAACCTATGCGGGAGGAAAAGATGTAAGTCATGACTCTTTCCTCTGTTTGCTTAAGATTTCTGAACATTTACAAGAAGGATGACTGTACAATTGATTGTCCAACAGGCACAGATTTCAATAGGAAAGGAAAAAATTTAACCATTTCATTGAATTATCAAGCTTAAAATAGGGCTACCTAGCTAAACTATAATGTATGCTCACCTTAGATATAAAAGATGGTCATAGTTCAATATCATACAAAATGAGTAAAGAGAAATACCAATGAATGAAGCCACCAAACAGTGCTACAGAGACACACACTCTGCATGCCAAGGGCATTAAGGAAGCCAAAACCTTTAACAGAATGAAGATCCATTTGCCTCTCGACACATGGGCCAGATGATGTTTGACAGAAGTTGGAATGCGAGAATCTAAGGCTGTGATCTTACCTGTGTATCCCCAAGGAATACCAAGGCTGCCTCTGAACCAGAATGAAGCCCACAATGTGCATGGCGAGGCTGAGAAGAATGTTGAGAATCACGGAGAGCAGCAGAGGTGGGGAGATCAGCCGTCCTGCTGGTCTGAAAGGCACCAGCTTGGGATAGGCACCATTCAAATTCACTACAAAACAAATTCAGGTTTTATATGGTATATGACAGGAGGCAGTTTTTGCATTTTTCATCAGAAGTATGGTATAACTTCTTGGTCCCACGTATTTAAAGAAACTGACAAATTGGAATATATCACAAACAGAAGGAATAAAACAATGAATGCATGCAAACTTAAGTCATATGAGGAATTCTTAAAAGAGAAGACATAGAACAACCACAAGATACCTTTTTTTCCCCCTAATGAATAGGCAAACTATTAAATTATAGATGAGGAAGTGATGAAATGAGCACTCTCATATACTGCTTGTGGAAACATAAATTGACACAAAAATACCTTCTGCAGGGCAATTTGGCAATAAATATGAAGAGACTGAAAAATGTTTATAACTTGCGACATAACTATTCCACTTCTGGAAATTTATCCTAAGCTAAAAACATAGAGATGTAGGAAGATGTTCACCACAGCATTGTTTACAATAAATTGTGGTACATCTCTACAATGAAACAACATGTAATCACTGAGAAGTAGTGCTTTCAACTACTAATAGCAAAACAAGGCATGACATTAGCAAAATGGCAGATTAGGTGGTTCCAAGATCTCATCCCTCCACAGAAACATTGAAAGACAAAAGGAAGGTGTCAGGACCAGCCTTGTCAGAACTCTGAAAAACAGACAAAAGTCTCCAGCAACCAAGCAGATGCTGAATCAAGAAAAAGATAGCTTAAAAATGGGAGGAAAGCTTTGTGCCATTTTCTACTTGCCCTTGCCCCACTCCCTCCTTAGTTTACTGGCAACCTTGAACAAGGTTGTCTGCATTCCCAGCAGGGGATCCTGGTCCCTGGTTACAGAAGGGAAAAGCAAACTTTATAGACAAGTAATTACGTGTGTCAGTTCTAACCTGTCTGGGGACTACCTGAGGACTGTGCAAGGTGTTCGTCTCTCTTTCATCTAATACAAAACTTAGTAAAGGCAGAAAAGCACCATACACTGCTTGAAAACATTGTAAAGCTAACAAGCTACCCACAGTCACAGGGAGCAAAAAATTGCAGTTGAGACATAAAATAACCATTTGTGGCTTAGAAAGAAAAGTTAAGGAGCATTTATTTGGAAAATTATAGTATTCAAAAGTACTTGTGCCTTTGGAGAATGTAGAAAGTCATGTGCATGCCAAAATGAATGGTCAGGAAAGACCAGAAAAGACCTTAAGGTTTTAAGCCTGAAAAATCACTCAACTCAGCACAAGCTTGGTAATGTGTTGAAGTGCCTCAGTACAGAACCAGTCTGCAATACTGGGAGAAGTATTTCTTTGTTCATGTCATGGGATTCAACTCATGGATATTTCCATCAAAATATTAGTTGAACAAAAGCTAAAGCAATAGAGATTTTATTGACCACGTGTGACAACTGATCCAAATCTTTGAAAAAATAGTTTAGAAAAGTTACTAAATACTAAATACTAAATACTAAATACTAAAGCCATCAAAAAGCAGCAAAACAAAAAACATCAAGACTTAGGGAAGGGAAAGAATCTGATTCCAGAGTTACAACATTAGAATATTTAATGGAATAAGATAAACTGACAAATTATTTCTGAGAAATCCCAAACATTGGACTTACTGGGAAAAGACTCTAAAATAACTGTCTTTAATATGCTTAAAAACTAAACAAAGTCAGTCAAATAATATATGAGCAAAAGGAGGGTATTAACAGAAATTTTAAAATGAAGCAAAAAGACATTCTTTTTAAAGAACCCTTTTTAATAAGTTCTCTTTATTGACATACTCATTTTTGACATCAGTAAAGGTAATTACTTAGACAAATATAAAATCCTATATTATTCCAATTTTGTCTTTTAACCTCATTTTTTTATTCCTACATTATCTAAAAGACAAATGCAAAAAAAATTAAAAATAAAAGACAAATGCATAGAAATAATTATATATGTATGTTACTGAGCACAAAATGGATAAAGATTTAATTTGTAATAGCCATATAAAAGGAGACAGAGCTATAAAGCAGGAGTTTTTGCCTGCTACTAATGTTAATGTACCTATTCAACTAGATTGTCATACATTTAGCTTATTACATGTAATCCCCATAATTATATATTATATAATAAAAGATCTACAGTTAGCATCACACTCAAGGGTGAAAGATTGAGAACTTTCCCCTTAAGATCAGGAAGGAAACAAAGATGCCCACGTTCACCATTGCTATTCAACATTGCATTGGAAATTCTATCTAAAGCAATTAGAGAAGAAAAATAGATAAAAGCCACTCAAATTGAATGAAAGAAGTAAAACAATCTCTACTCACAGGTGATATGATCCTATATTTTGGAAATCCCAAAGAATCCACATGAAAACTACTAAAGTTAAAAAATGAATTCAGCTATGCTGCAGGATCAACACAATAAAAAAAAAATCAATTGTGTTTCAACACATCAACATAAATGGATAAACAAGATGTGATATATACATATATATAATGGAATACTATTCAGCCATAAAAAGAATGAAGTTCTAATGCATGCTACAACATAGGTGATATGGAAGTATTATGCTGAGATAAGCCAGAGACAAAGGGACACATATTGAATGGTTCAACTTATTTGAAACGTTTTGAATTGGCAAATTTATAGAGACAGTGAGTAGAGCAGAGGTTATGAGAGACTGGATAGAAGGGCAATATGAATTATTTCTTATTAGGTAAAGAGCTTCTGTTCAGGATGATGCAAAATGAGAAATAGATAGTGGTGATGGTTGAACACTGTTGTGAAGGTAATTAATGTACCTGAATTGTATACTTAAAATGATGAAAATGGCAAATTTTATACTATGTATAATTTAATACAATCAAAAAGGTTGAAAATATTTAATGACATTAAAAAGTGGGCATAAAGGTAAACAAAAAGAATCAGGATGCAAAATAATATAGAAAACATAATTCAAATACATGTATATGTATAGACATATATATGAAGGAAATATGTCAAAATGCCTCCATTGGTTAGCTCTGGATAGTAGAATATAGGTGGATTTCGTCTTTGTTATATGTTGTAATGTTTTCCATTTTATTTTCACAATGAATTATATTAGTTAATTATATTAATCAATCATAAAAACATTAAAGAGTCAAGTATATTTATCAAAAAATAGATAAAAATCTGGAAATATTTGTTATGGGCAAGAGAAGAATCACAAAAAGAAAATGAGAGCTGTTTTCAAATATCTGAAGGACTATTTCGGCATAAAAATCAGATTATTCTCTGTCTTCCCAAATGGCAGAACTGAGAACTGAGATGGGTGAAAGTTACAGAGAGACAGAGCTGACTTGATGTGAAGGATTACTCTGTTAACAGTAAGGACTGTCCAAGAATGTTCTTATGGTAGATTTAACAAATATTTAATGAGCTCCTCTGACGTGTCAGGCACTGTCAGAAGTACTGGGAATACAGCAGTGATCAGGGTAGATCAGGTGCTGTTCTCATGCAGTGTACACACTGAGAGAAGGAAAGCAGGCAAAAAAAGATAAAAACAGAGATTAATGCCATAATTTCAAACTGCAGAAAGTAGCATGAAAACAAAGCAGAATGAGTGATGGAGAATAACTGGCTTGGTCACTGTTTAAATGACCTTTCTGAGGTGGTGACATTTAAGCTAAGATCTGACTCTAAAGAAAAAGCCAAAGCCATAGGCAGTTCTACTGGGAGAGTATTTTAGGCAAAGAAAATAGCAAAAAAAAAAAAATGATGCTGAGGTGACCACAGCTGGCAAAGTTCACAAGACAGAAAAACCAGGGTGTCTAGAACAAGGACCTGAGTTGCAATATGGTTAGAGGTGAATTTAGAGAAGTAGGCAGGAGCCGGCTCATGTAAGATTTCAGACTTGGTGGAAATAGAAAGGATGACAACAAAATTTACATGTAAAAAAAGTAACACTTTTACTATTGTGTAAAAGGTAAATTGGGGTGAAGAGAAAGCAGCGAGAGTGGAAGCAAGATCAATTGTGAGGGTTATCACAGAAATCCTTAAGTGAGGTGACATGGCTTTGTGACCATAGCTACACTGGGGATGGCAAGCAAGGAGGCAGGGTATTTTTTGGAGGCAGAGGCAACAGGAATTGCAGATATATTATATGTAAAGGTGAAGAAAAAAGGAAAATTAAGGATGACTCTGGGTCTTCAATTTGAACAACTTGCTAGATTGTGGTATTATTTTAATAGAATGTAGATTTCACGAGGAAAAGAATTTTTATTTTTTTTCCACTGAAGTATTTTAATTGCCTACTACAGTAAGTAGTACAAACCAGATAATCAGTAAATATTTAATAATTTGTTGACTCTCAGGTCTGATGAAATAAAATGTTCTGTTTGGGCCTCTGAAGTCTCCATACTGTTAAATAGCTAAGATTAGATGCTTAGCAGCTGCATTTCCAGAGCTTGGGATAGACATCAAGGCTAGAGACACAAATTTGGGATTCATCATCATATGGGTGACATTAAATTCATAGAGTTGGCTGAAATCACTTTGGGGATGGTGTAGATTGAAAAGACAAGAGAACCTAAGAACACGCAAGCCTTGAAACACTCTGAAAGTCAGAGCACAGGTAGGTGGCACAGTGGTAAAGAATCTGCCTGCCTATGCAGGGTACGCAGGAGATGCAAGTTTGATCCCTGAGTCAGGAAGATCCCCTGGAATAGGAAATAGCGACCTCCTCCAGTATTCTTGCCTGGGAAATTCCATGGACAGAGGAGCCCGGCAGGCTACAGTCCATGGGGTCGCAAAGAGTTGGACACGACTAAGCGCACATAAACACACACACACATACTTTAAGAAGCAGAGGCCAGCGAAAGAAATGGGGAAGCTGTATTCTTTAAAGCAACAGATAATTCAGGAGTAAGTGGCATCACAAAAACCAAGAGAAGAAACCTTTTAAAGAAGGAGAGTGCTGTTGAGAAATTCAAGAACAATGAGGAAAGAGAAGTGATCAGTATTGTTGACAGCAAGGAAGTCCTTGGTGGACTTGACAAGAGCAGTGTTGGGGAAGTGGCAGCAGAGGTGTGGATAGTACACAATGGTTGCTCTCCTTGAGTATGTTCTCTGAAAGCAGAGCTTTTGAACAAAAATTTTTAATGATGAGTTGGTGTGATAGCTGTTAATATGATGATGAGAAGGCATTAGAGGAAATAGTGGAAATAGTGTGAAAGCAAGTCCAGGAGCCATGTGGAAGAGGCAATCTAAGACTGGTACATCTTTTTAAATGAAGTATAGTTGATTTAACAGCGTTGTATTAGCTAGTACAGCAAAGTGGTTCAGTTATACACACACACATATACATTTAAAATTCTTTTCCATTATACGTTATTATAAGATATTGAGTACAGTTCCCTGTGCTATACAGTAGGCCCCTGCTGTTTACCCACTTCACATACAATAGTGTGTATATTCTGGTATTTTTGAATGTATGAGTAATGTGGACCCTCCCAGCCAGTGGTGGCTAGAGCCGCTCATACAAGACCACAAGAGCCAACTGTGGCGAAGTTCAAAAGTCAGTTATTAAACACAGCCATTATTAAAATAAAATTATATAAAAGAGCAAGTAAATAAATATCTTAAAAACAAAGATAATGAATACTCAAAACTGACAACGTCGCAATGATTTTACTACAATGGCACCCCACTCCAGTACTCTTGCCTGGAAAATTCCATGGACGGAGGAGCCTGGTGGGCTGCAGTCCATGGGGTTGCTAAGAGTCGGACACGACTGAGAGACTTCACTTTCACTTTTCACTTTCATGCATTGGAGAAGGAAATGGCAACCCACTCCAGTGTTCTTGCCTGGAGAATCCCAGGGATGGGGGAGCCTGGTGGGCTGCCGTCTATGGGGTCTCACAGAGTCGGACACGACTGAAGAGACTTAGCAGCAGCATTATCATTGTTCTTGAAGTTAACAATGGAGATTGAACTTAAAAGTGTGTCACATCTGTAGCCATTACATCATGAACAATTGTTTTTTAACTGAGGAAATATCCTTCCAGTTTTCAAGAATTGTTAGTCAAATTAGCAAACAAGTTGCTCACATGACTGATGGGATGTGATTAAAGTTTCACCATAAGGCTTTGTTGTTTCGCTCATTCAGGAAAAGAAAAACATCAACCAACTATTGATGGTTGATAAACCATCAAGAGTTTATCATCAACTAAACATCATCAACCATCACATTGGAACTATTTCAGTCATCAATCACAACTGTATAGTGACTAAGGATACAAGATTTTGATGAAACTCAGTTAAAGCATTCTGTGAGAATCAACTGGTTAAATGGAATTTGCAAGAAAGAGTAATGTATATTTTATTACTATTTGTTAATTGTTCACTACTTATTTTTCTTTTTAGTAAAGCTCATAGTAAACTTATATGCATGAAAGTGATAGTCCCTCAGTTGCATCTGATTCTTTGCAACCCCATGAACTGTAGCCCACCAGGCTCCTCTGTCCATAGAATTCTCTAAGCAAGAATACTGGAGTGGGTAGCCATTCCCTTCTCCAGGGGATCTTCCCAAGCCAGGGATCAAACCTCCATCTCCTTTATTGCAGGCAGATTCTTTACTGCCTGAGCCTCCAGGGAAGCCCAAACTTATATGCATATGCATGTGTGTGTGTGTGTGTGTGTGTATACATGAAGTGGAGTGAAAGTCACTCATTCGAGTCTAAGTCTTTACGACCCCATGGTCTATATAGTCCATAGAATTCTCCAGGCCAGAATACTGGAGTGGATAGCCTTTCCCTTCTCCAGGGAATCTTCCCAACCCAGGGATCCAACCCAGGTCTCCCTCATTGCAGGCAGATTCTTTACTGACTGAGCCACAAGGGAAGCCCAAATTTATATACAATTTTTGAAGAGCTGGTTGGTAAATATTTGCCAGGAAACCACTGCCTCCCACCAAGCAGCAGCACAGGTTCAGAATCCAAATCCATTCCACTGAATGTTAGAATCTGGCTGATTGAAACAAAATGACAGTAGCATTAGAGATGGCAGTGGACAGATTTGGTCTATTCAACTACTTGGGAAGTTTGACAATAAAGGGGACAGCAGTGTATGGTGGATTTTGGGTCATGGAAGAGCTTCTTAAAGAAAGATACAAAAATATATATGTATACACTGACTGGAATGATCAAGTAGACCAAAGAAAAGTTGATGGTGGAAAAAAAGACTTTTTACAGAAACAAAATCCTTTAGGAGGTAGGGGCAGGTAGGATTAAAAGTACAAGTGGAACCGGTGGCATTCATATGTAACAGAGAAAAGCAGAGAATATGGTCAAGATGATGGTTAGTGGTCAGGTTGGGGAAAAAATCCCACATCAGGGAAACTGGGGAGACAATTCACATATTATTGATAGTCAGAGGTGTGGGTGAGAGTAGCGTAATGGCAAGATTACATTTAATCTCCGTTCTAAATCCTGAGAGGCTAGGATTGGAAATGGAAACCATGAAAGCCATTTAGCTTCTATAAATTGGGCACATTTGGACAATAACTATACTTAAAAGCACATGGAAGACAGTGTTTCTGATTTTCAAAGTGCTTTTTTTCATTTTAAATGTTTAGCAACCCTTTATAGAAGCTCTATATTTTGTGGAAAACAGTAAAATAACTAGCCAGCTTTTCCTTGGATAACACTTGCTTTCAACGCTTAAAACTGAAGATTGTTTCCTCTCTCTCTCCCTGCAGACTATATCCCTTTGAGAACAAGGCACGCGTCACTGCTGCTATAGCGACTGCCTCTCATGGTGGACCAACCCTGCAGGCAGAGAGGGACACAGGTGCAGGGCAGCATCTCCGAGAAGAAAATTTAAAAGATGTCTTACTTGTTACACCAATAATAGTTGTAATGGCCAGATCCTGGAACAGAAACTGGTAATTTGAAAGGTTGTTTGTCTCCTGAAAATAAAAATGAAAGTGGCTCAAAACAGTTAGAACCTTCTGGATGAAATGTGATATAAACTGCACTCATTTTCTCGTGGCAACATAGGATTTTCAATTAGAAGACCAAGGCGATATGGTCAGGGGCATGGTCATGTCAGCAAGAGTATCAAAGACAAGCCCGTGAACTTCTCCCTAATCAGAAGGGACACCGCTGTGTGCTTTCTGGGCTGGTCCTTTGAACATCTTTGTCACTCCTTGTTGAGGGGAACACCTCACTCTACCAGATTCATCTCTTCTCTCTGTTCTACTTGTTATCAGAAAGATTGGAGTTTGGTCTGGCACAACAAAATAGGACTTTCTAAACGGTAAATGAGAAATGGGGTGATCTTACCTAAATTTCATCAAGGGAAAATAAGAATAACTAAACCCATGATTTGCGTTCTCGGGTGTAGAAAGTCCTGATAAAGCATGCTGATATTCTTAAGAAAAAAATATTCAGGTATTATTGATTTCAAGGAACTTGCTTCCTTGCCCCCCAACCCCTTCGTGAAAAGGCAATGAGTACCCATTATCTCTACTTTTAACTCTACTTTTGAGGATAATGAGTTACTGGGATTCCAAAATATGGCCAGATTTCTGTAACCAGCCTTTCTTTTTTCAGCCCATTCATCAGTGAAAGGAAAAGGACTTATATAATCTGAAAATAACAGAAGTAAAACCTTCAACCCAGGAGCAAGAGGGTAAGACATAGAGGTGAATCTGGATACCTTCAGCACAAGTAGAATTCCCTTTCTCAGGGTTAGTCAATAGAAGAAGCCTATAGGTTGAATTCACAAACAGGTATGTCTTTTCTTTGATATTTTGTTAAATAATAAAAGCTATCACAAGATCTATGTACTTTGGGGGATATGATATGCCTATTTCCAAATCCCTATATTCAAGGAATCAGTGATATGCTGCTTTGTACTAACTTATGAAAGTCAATTGCTAAATTTTCAGGAATTTAGTAAGTTAGTTGTTGTGTGTGCTTAGTCGCTCAGTCATGCCCGACTCTTTGCAACCCTTTGGACCATAGTCCATCAGGCTCCTCTGTCCATGGAATTCTCCAGGCAAGAATACTGGAGTGGGTTGCCATTCCCTTCTCCAGGGGATCTTCCCAGTCGAACCCTATCTCTCACATTGCAGGCGGACTCTTTACCGTCTGAGTCACCAAGGAAGCCTGAAATATCCTATTTGCACTCTTTCTTTAAAAGGCATTGCAGATTGAAAGTGACCACTACTTTTAGCTCTCACTAACCAAGAGACTAGGTCCCAAGTCATACCCAGTAGAGCAGCAGAACACCAACATATTGAATCATGCTGTACAAAGCCATGTACTTAAACATGCAAAATGAGGTGACGAGAGCGGCACGGCCTTCCCTGCATGAGAAAAAAAATGAGAAAGTAAAGAAATGAAAATCACAGGAGGAAATGAGGTCAGTTATCCTGTGCTGTTCAGCTGAGCTCAGAAGAAAAAATCAAAGCCTGATAATTTGATTGTTTGTCTAACAGACTGGACAGTCTTAAGCCAGTGGGAATCAGTGGTCAGTATGCCAGATTTTCAATGAAGACTAATTCCAGTCCAAGGTCCACCAGCCTTTGGTCGAGCTTTAAAGCCCAGATATGGAATTACTTTTGTCCTGTCTGTGAGCATTATTTCAGCTCCGAGTCAGGAGACTTGAGAAATAGTCCCAGAGTTCATAATTATTCACTAATGTGACTTGGAAGTTCATTTTCCTCCTCTTGGTCACAGTTTCTTCATCCGTGAACTAAGGAATTTAAATAAGATTGCAGGTTTGGGGGCTATTTTCATGCTCCAGGTGCTAAAGGGGTTTGGCAAACATCTCATTCAAATTTCATTTGGCAGTCCCAACTTTTTCTAAAACTGAACTAAAATAATATGCACACTCAAATAAGGCTTGCATCCAACTTAAAGAGACTGGAATCAATGAGCATGTTCATTTGTGTTACTGTTAATTGATTTTGAGTAAATGGTATAAATTTAAAGCTTAAAATAGATTACTTATCAAATATCACTTTTATCTCTTTCATTTTGGGAAAAAAAGAAGAATTTAAATTTACTTCTGGTTGGAATAGTTTCCTGGGATTCCAAAACCTGATCCTCAAATCAAACCTCTTCCTCTATCAGGGCTTTGCTGCTGTAGTTAACTCCACCTAGAAGATGGTTTCTCCTCCTCCCTCACCTCCTGAGAAAGGTGCCCCGACACAACCACATCTGAAGAAATTGATTCCATCACCTGAGCTATCTCATGACTTTTCACACTATTCCTGATTTATCTGTGTATGTGTTATTGTCTGGCTTCTTCATCAGAAGAAAGCTTTGTGAGATCAAGGAATGTTTGATTTATTTGCTTCTGGATTCCCAGTGCCTCCAACAGTTCTGGGTACTGAGTCCCTGCTTTATAAATACTTGTCGAGTGCATGAATACACTTTTTAAATGGGGAGGAGCTAATCAAAACATTATTTTAATGTGGTGGAAGGAGTATGACATTTGTACATAAAACATATTGAAGCAAAATTAATTCTAATACAATCTTCAATCTTATATGGCAGTGAGCTTGGCTACATGAAGTTCTCAGAGTCTCAGGTTCTTTGTTTGTAAAAGAAATAATGACCATCCCTACAATCCCAGGCTGGCACTTCATAAACTGTAAACACATACTAGTTATAATAACCAAAAGCAGCCACAATGCTCACCATCTCTATTATTCAAACAAAACGCAACAGAAGTACATATTCTGGGATGGGGGAGGAGAACGAAGCACCAAGGGAAACTGTAGTAGAAGCAGCAAAGAGGAATAAATATTCTGGAAACTGGGGATAGGAAGGATATTGCAAAGAAGTTTAAAGACACAAGAGGAAAGGAAGACAGATAGGGAGGAGAGGGTTTCTGTAAATCCTCCATTAAGAAAGTATCTAAGGAGATACATTCAAAACAATACTAACAGTATGACTACCATTTTCAAAGCAGCAGCAAGTTCCAGATTCCAATCTTCTAAAAATAATCTATTCAGTGGTTTTCATTAGAAATGCCACTGCTTTCCCAGGAGGTAAATCCACCCCAAAGTAGAATCTTTGCTTTCTCCCACAAAGCACCCTTTCCACCCAGGGACACACATTTCCCCTGGTTTTTGCAGAATAAAGGGATCTACACCTAAAAGTCAAGAGAGGTTAAAACAATGCTGGAGGAAAGTACCTACTTACTTGATAAGATGAGGTACACATTCAATGTTTGGAGTTTTGGAGGTAAAAGGCGAAGCCACAGACGCCTCCTGCTCTGATAAAGAGACGCCCACGTGAGCCATTTTCAAAGCCTGAAAGCAAAGAGTCAGCTTACTGTCTACTCACATACATCTCTCCTGAGGCTGCATAAGAAAGGCTAGTTAATCTGGCCACAAGGTGGCTTGTAGGCCCAAGCTCTGGCCAGAAGATGATTATACTTTGCTCTGCTTACCACATAAGAAAGGATGTCACTCCGACACCTAGCCAAAGAATCTGGAGCCAAATTCTACTCCATTCAGTCCATACTGGTCATTGAGTCATTGTGTGGCTCTGGTCCAAACCTTCCCAAATCCTCCCCATCAGTTTCTCCATCAAGAGGAATGGAGACGGTACATAACCCCAGAGATGCTATCTCTTATTGGTCTTGGAGCAAATACAGTTGAGGGCAAGACGATGGCCCCCCACTGGCAGCTACTTACCCCACAGTCATTGGCTCCATCACCACACATACCTACAAAGTAACTAAAAGGGAACAAAGTGTCAATTGTAGAGGAGATCAAAGCAATCGTACCTACTAATTGTTCTAATTAAAAAGATAAAATAAACTTTATTACTTAAGACTCAAACTTATTATTTATTTTAAGGGAGATTCCCTAACAGTCTGGTTTGACCAAAAGTAGAGTTTGACTCAGCAGTTCCTGAATGGATTAAGAAAACCAACATAGCCGTCCTAAGTCCAGGTGCTTCAAGGAGACCCTGCACTTCACTATCTAGGAGGCAACTCTGTCAGCTGTAAAACAGGAAGTTCATCATTATATGACAGCATGGCATGGTGGGAAGGGCACAGGATTTGAAACCAGGAGATCTAGATCTTTGACCTGTTAACTTTCCATTTTGACTATCATTCATCTCCCCTACAAAGCATTATGAGTATTCAGTGAGGTGGGGCATTCTAAAATGATAAATAAAAATTAGTTGTTGGTAATGTTTAGTCACCAGAGAGGAAATCCACTGTGTCAGCAGTCACTTGAGTGACTCAAAAATGGGCTGCCAGAATCAAAAGTTGAAGAAACAAAATATATCTCTATTTCAGGATAGATTTTCAAGGCTGAACGGATACTGCTATCTTGAATTGTTGATGGAAATAGTCTGCTTTTTAAGGCAGGAGCAATCTGACAGTGTTTGCACAATTTGCTGTACTTCTCTTCCACACTGCTACCTAAGACAACGAGTTTACTGCAGAGGTTTTCGGCCATGTTCAGAAGAGAGGACTGTTTACCCTTTCAGTGACTGAATGAAGTGAACAGGAGCAGGAGTTGTGTGGGTGTGCTCCAGTACCAGAGGTAGAGAAAGCCTCAGAGACTCCATGGAGTTCCATTAACAGGAAATAAAGGATCCCAAATGATGGGATTCTGTTAATGGAGACACTTTGTATTAAGAGTATCTTTCTAATTTAGGATGGACAAGATTCTTTGCATAAGAATGCTTTAATATTTCAGGGTTATGTGAGTCTCTCTCTTGTTATAGGAGTCCCCCATATATCATAACGATAAAAATAATTTGTAAAAATAAAGTGTACATTTTCATTGTACCTTCAGAAGTCAAATTCAAATGACCTTTCAGAGTTATTTCTTGTGCCCCTTATGTTCTAGTTCAGTGGGATTCTCAATTCTGGATGCAAAATTGACTTATGAAAGGAACTTTTAAAATGTCCAAGCACCCACGTGAGTAACTGAATCAGAATCTCTAGATGGTGGTGTCCTGGTATTGCTAATTTTTCAGAGCTCCTGAGGTGACTGTCATGAGTAGCCGCATTAAGAACCCTGCCCTGGACTTCCTTGGTGGTCCAGAGCTAAGACTCTGCACTCCCAATGCAGGGGACCTGGGTTAGATCCATGGTCAGGGAACCAGAACCCATAGGCTGCAGCGAAGACCTAAGACCCTGTGTGCTACAACTAAGACCTGGCCCAGCCAAATATATAAATGTTTAAGATATAAAAATAAAAGAGGAGGGGACATATGTATACCTACGGCTGATTGATGTTGATTTTTGGCAGTGAAAGTGAAAGTCACTCAGTTGTGTCCGACTCTTTGCGACCCTATGGACTATTCAGCCCATGGAATTCTCCAGGCCAGAATACTGGATTGGGTAGCCTTTCCCTTCTCCAGGGGATCTTCCCAACCCAGAGATCCAACCCAGGTTTCCCGCATTGCAAGCAGATTCTTTACCAGCTGAGCCACAAGGGAAGCCAATTCTGCAAACTGGCTTCAATTAAAAATAGTAATAAATTTAAATTTTAAAAGAAAAGAAAGAAATTATAAAACAAACAAACAAACACTGCCTTAAACAACTGAGTGACTTCCTGTACCTCTTACTTTCCCCCTGTTATGCCTGTATGCACTTTATACTACCTGAATTGGTAAATAACCTACTCTAGTTTCTGAAATTCTTCCACCAGACTGGATTTCTGCCCTGGAGACATTCTTGCAAAGATGGTTCCATTCATCAGTATCTGTAAAAAACGCAAAAGGGAAACGTTTTAATCATGTCAGCTGGTCATACCTGAAATAACTGATGGCATTCAGAACACTGACTGGTTAATGATATCCATGAGTGAGAAAACAGTGTTTCTAAGAAGTCCTCCTTCGGATTTGAAGACAGATATTGAGACTTTGGTCATCAGGTTAGTGATCAGGAAGACTAAAATCAGTAAAGATGACTACTTAATAGACAGAGTTGAAGAAAACAATGACCTACAAGAATTTAACTCAGCTGCCATGGGGATTGTGGGCCTGAAAAATCTGGAGCTTAATAGAACCTTAAACCAGTACAGTATGAGAAACTGCAAGATAAAATGATGTCAGGATCCCAAAAGAAGGAAAGGAGGCAACTGCTTTTTGGAAAGCTCATTTGAATCTAGCAGAAAAACCACCTAGTGATGACAGAGTGATTATCTGTAGCCTTTGACTTAGCCGTACTATCTGGGCTTGACCAATTGTGAGACTCAGCTGATATCTCCAACCTGATTTGGGCCATGAAACATTCATTGATTGTAGTATAAAAACCTCTACAGTTCCATCAACCTGAGCGCCATCCAACAGAGTCTAAACTCTTCCGTTAAAACTGTATGCTCCCTGCTCCTCTTGAGTAAACTCAGCTTAGAGTTCACTCAGTTTAAGTCTTCATTCTTTTTTTTCTTAAACAGTACCCAAGATAATGAGCAATTGAATGCAAATAAATCATTTTGCTTTACTATGAGCATAATCCTCCTCTAGTTTGTTCAGATGTTATATATATAACTCACCAGCCCCCACTATGGGTTTAAGTTTGACACTCTTTTGTGTAGAGAATCTCTATCAGAAGCCTGGTGGAATTCCTCTATTCTTGGTCTGCCCTTGCTGTGTCGCTTCAGTTGTGTCTGACTCTGTGCAACCCCATGGACTATAGCCCATCAGGCTCCTCTGTCCATGGGATTCGCCAGGCAACAATACTGGAGTGGGTTGCTATTTCCTTCTGCAGGAGATCCTCCTGATCTAGGGATCGAACTCACCTCTCTTAAGTCTCCTGCGTTGGCAGGAGGGTTCTCTACCACTAGTACCACCTGGGAAGCCCCATCCTTGGCCTACCTTCCTGTATAAGCTGGATTCCACTATACTGTGAGACCCCCTCAATCATGGCAGTATAGTGACAGCTACCTCAAAGCAATCTTATCACTTGAGAAATCACCAATGCTTTAATCCTACAGTTGATGGATAATTGGTTAATCAAGTTTACTTATTTTAAATCTAGCATGAAATTAAACAGTGACCTCTGCAAAACTATCTGCTTTCCTTATGATACATTCTGTAGGTATAGCTAACCTAGTTAAAGGTTTGAAATCACTTACTATCATGCTCTTTGACATTGTTAGCATCTTTACCAGGAGATAGGTACCATCTTAGAGCTTACCTTTGGCAGTAGGCTACTGAAATGTTGACTTATAACCTGGAAGGATTTTCCATTTAGAGCAAAATGGTAACTTCCTTCTTTGCTATTATCAGAGATTTCTTCCCTGATATTAATGTAACTGTCCTGCAAAGCAAGACACAGTTATTTTAGACTTGATAAGGTGGTTAGGATCACAAGCATATCTAAGCAAAGGCAACTATGACAGTCTGGGGTCTCTCTTTAAAAGTCACACTCCAGCCTTGTTTCCTCAGAGAAGCACTTTCTCTTTGCTGGATCAATCTTTGCACATCAACGGCCTCTAGTGAACAGGAGGATAACTAACACTCATGTCCTGTCCGCATCCTGATTTGATCTTGGTGAGTCCCAGAGAAAAGCACATTTCACACATTTTAAGTGTAAAAATATGAAAGCATTGCAGCTTAATAAATCTCTTCCTGAAGTGAAAACTTTCCTTTTCTTTTTTTTTCTTTTTTTTGCTAGCAGAATTAATATTGTTTCACAAGGACACAATAGAGATAGAATACTGGCAAGATTGGGGATAAATGAATAAACTTTTTTCCCCCATCTTGAAGACATGGTCTGATTTTTCCAGTGCACACAGCAGTGTCTCTCCTAGGGACTAAATCCAGTTTGAACTCAATGGGATAGCTGGGAAGCAAGGGGAAAAAGGGAAATAGATTTGCAGTCTCACTTACTATATTCTTTCTAAAGACTTTTTTAAGTTTAATGGGATGTATTATTTCCAGCATCCAGGAAACCACCATACTTTAAAACTCAGTATGAATGGTATGGTAAAGTGATGTAGTTGAGTGCTTTGAACTGCATACATGTTAGACATCTGAAGAAGTATGCTGACCCCAGGTCACACGTACACCTCTGCCAGTCAAAGCGGCTCAGAGGCCAACACCGTGTGATGAGTCAGATAATACGGCAGAAGGTCTGATTGTAGGTATACCTGATTCCTGCATGCAATGTGTTTCTTCTCTTCTAGTAGTTTCCAAGAAATAGATGCTGATGAGGACCCCGTAGTTTCATTTGCTTCAATGAGAATGACTTTCTGGCCTTCAGAAACCATTCCAGACTTTCTGGCCACTGTTACTGCAGTCTGAAGGTTGTCACCTAGCAGAAAGGAAGAGTACCCCAAAATGGGACTGAAGAGACAGAACCAGTTCGTGCAGAGCCTGGAAAACTATATATAAATACTTATAAACTGAGTAAAACTATATATAAAATGATGTGTAAACATAAAAATATATAACTGAATCACTGCTGTACACCTGAAACTAACAGCATTGTAAGTCAACTACACTCCAATAAAAACTTTTAAAGAAAGACTCTAATCCAAACTTCCTATACCTAGGCAAGACACCATTTCCTTGTCAAAGCCAAGAAAGATATTTCAGGGTATATAATAGATCAGAAAGCATATCTCCCTTTCACCTCATCCAAAGACAATTCTCCAGAAAAATTACAACCAAGCAAGGGAAGAAGCAGGACAGAAATTTTGATATGAGGGAAGAGGTGAAGAGGGAAGGTTGTGAGCCATGAGTTCTTACTTCTACATAAGTCTAACTGGTTAAAAATAGATTCTGAGAATGCATGCAATAATTGTTAAATAAAAATTTTGAAACAGAAGAGCCATAATATAAGGGGAATTCTAGTAAGTAGTAAATTAACTCAGCAACACCTAGAAGTTGGACTGAGGGGCTCAGAAAGGAGAGGGTAAAAGTGATCCAAAAATCTCTTGGTTTGGAGGGGTGGGTAGCGGAGGGGGATAGAGAAGTACCATAGGGGAAGTGAAGGTACACTTGAGTCCCCAACATAGAACTGAGTTCAAGGGCAGTAGGGTGGAGAGAGAATTCTTTGGTGGGGAAAGACTGTATTTGATGCCACAATTCATAGAGCTAAATGCATCTGACTTTGAGAGCAGAGAAAGGGAAGGCAACACACACTCAAAAAATGTAAATACTTAAGGAACTCATTGACTCTCCACTCAGAAGCATTCATTAGGAAATTTTACACATTTCTCTTGCGTGATCCTGTCTCATCATTCCCTTGTTTGTGATTTGGGGTTTGAGAGTGAGACTAGAGGGACATTTCATAATTTCCAGAATCATAGATCTCATTTGATGGGCCTTCAGCGTAGTGTACAGACCACGCTGACTGAGCATTCTTCTTCTCTGAATATTTAACAATGAAATCAACATCTCTGCGTGGCTTAAGGATTCTTATTCAAGTGTTATTTCGAAAGTCCCCTCTCAGAAGGAACACCTCATCTAAAGTAGCCGGTCAGACACACTTAACCACATCAGCCTGTTTTGTTTTACGTAGCTTGTAACACTTATTGTGAGCTGTTTATTTGATTTGATTGATTGACTGATTTTCTGTCTTAACCCATGTGAGTGAAAACTCAGTGAGAACAGTAACTTTGCCTTTCTTGTTGCCCATCTCCAGCATCTAGAATGGTGCCTGGCCCATATTAGGGAGTCAAAAAGATTTGCTACTTTTTGAGAGAACTGTGTCTATTTCTGCATCAATTTCTTCCTGTTTTCACCCACGTATTTTGTTCTATACCTGTGATCATCACAGTCCTTATCCGGGCTGAGATAAGCTCTTCAAGGACAGATTTTGTCTCTTCCTTCAGTCGATTCTCCAAGATAAGCAGTCCCAGAAATATCAGGTCTGATTCTACCTGGTCCCTGGAAGTGTATGAATGATTGAACAGAATTCACCCATTATAGTCTTTCTTACAGGAAGCAAAACAAAAACAATGACAGATATCATCCTCTCAGAGTGGTCTCTACTCACTCATTCACGCACCATTGCTGAGGCCCTGAATATGTGCAGGAACCTTCCAGAAAAAAGACAAGAGAAGGCACAAGGATATGGAGACGTTTGCTCTGATGGAATTGAGAGGAAGAGAGGGTGCTTATTCAGTACATGATTCACTTTAATCTTGGTAGAGAATGAATAAAATAACCACAAAATTGTCTTCCATCTGATGGGGTGATTTTTGTCACCTCACCTGTTAGCAACCACCAGAGAGAAGTTCTAGCCCTGGTACAAAACATCATGAAAAGTAAGTGCAGCACAGAAAAATAAAATAAAACACTAGTTTCTCTAGAAATCAAAGCTATCATCAATACTGTTTTGGTCCCAAGAGACATGAGGCCATAGTCTTAAAAAGAGCCCTTCCTTTGAAACCAAGCTTCTCTCTCTCTCTCCCTTTCTCTCTGTGTGTGTGTCTCTCTCTCAGTGGGTAGCGTTGCTCTTCTACATAAAGTGTGGCTGTTTGTGCAAACAAATGAATTCTCTCAGGCTCCTGCCCATCACAAGAACATTTCCAAGACATTCCACAGGACTAAGTGCAGGGGAGTACATCTGGGGTTGGGGTTTCAGTGATTCTTCCATGATTCATTTATCTGAGACCCAAATATGTCTAGCAGACACAAGAGCAAGGCACCAGCACCTCTCAAGTCTGCCCAAGTACAGATGAACTCAGAAGAACTAAACTGCCTTCTTGCTGTGTGTGTCTCAATGCTGGGCCTCACTCCAACCAGCAGCCCAAACCAGAACTAGAGACACTCCCCAGGCCACTGCTAACATCTCTACAGGAGTGGCAGGAAGTAGATATAACTTGAACTACTCACCTCAAAGCTGGCTCGGAGAGATAGCACTCCCTATCCTTCTGAACCTAGCATTTAAATCTCTCCATAATCTGAGTCCAAAAGATCTTTCCAGCTTCACCTATCACTAAATTCTTCATCCACCCCACATTCCAGCCAAGTTGGACCATGGGTATGTTCTGTACACAACCATCTTTAAACATTTGCTCTAGACTGCCAGAAGACATTTCTTCTTACTTCATAGAAAAGGTTATAAGTTCCCTGTGATCTGTCATGGAAACCCTTCCTATATTTTGAAATCAAACTCACATGCACCTTCCATGAAGACTTTCCGTAATAGAAATAATTTCAACCTCAACCTATTACTTCTACCTCAGTTCAGCTTGTATTTTATTTGTCATTCTTTGCTACTTGATCTATCTCTCTGTCTCTGATCCTTAACGGTAAACTTGCTTGGTTCAATGACAAGTTCAACAACACCCATGTGGTGCCTAGCACAGAGGATGTGCTCAGCAAATATTTGCCAGTGAAAATGCCCTACTGCCTAGTATAACTTTTTCCCAGGCATCCCTGGAAAATTCATTTCCTCTTTCAGAAATTCTACTGCCAGAGGGTTCTCATGGGAACTGAAGCCAGCAAATCTGTCAGATCAATAACCAGTTAGTGGACACCCAAATAAATGTAAGAACATTTCTGGTGGCTCAGTGGTAGAGTCTGCCTGCCAATGCAGGAGACATGGGTTTGATTTCTGGGTCAGGAAGATTCCCTGGAGAAGGAAATGGCATCCCACCCCAGTATTCTTGCCTGGAAAATCCCATAGATGAAACAGCCTGGTGGGCTACAGTCCATGGGGTTACAAAAGAGTCAGACATGACTTAGTGACTAAATAACAATAACAACAAAATAAATGCAAGGAACGGGGCTCAGAAAAGAGGAAGAGAATATACAGGGATTATAGTAGTTCCTAACTCCAGAAACTTGACATTCAAATTGGAAGGACAAGATTAATCCTGATCACTTTGATTATATGGAAAGCTGGGGAAAGTATTGTAAGAGTTCTCTGGTGTCACAGAGGATGGTGTAATCATTTCTGGGTGGAATGACTGGAGAAGCCTTCCTAGAGGAGATGATATTTGAGCTACTTTTTGAAGGATAATATAGTTGATGCCTAACTGAGGTCCTCTAATCTTGTTAGTAGTTTTCATACACAGGCATCAGGTTTTAGATATTTTCAGAGATCACTGACACGGTCCAACCACAAGGCACCAGGCATCAAGAAAATGGCTGTAGTGTCAAGATCTGACAAAGTCTGCAACCCACTTTGGCAGTCATTTTTCTGGTTCCTCTGGCATGTGGGTTCAGTGCACAATAATCAGGAGACCAGCATTCCAATCCAAGCTCTGAGGCTATCCTGTTGTGTAACCATAGGCAAATCACTTTCTTTGCCTGGCAATTTATCTCTACTTTTTCAAAAGCAGGTGGTGAAAATAACGAATCTGCAAAGTCTCTCCTAGCTCAAGTGTGACACAATTCTTCTTTTCATTCAATCTGATCTAGAAAATGAAATAAGGAGAAGACATAGCCCTTGAAGGGGCTCACACTCTGTAACTTGGAATAGCATGCTATCTTTTCCTGTTTCCTGCACAAACGTTATACCTCCTCCTGAAGCACCTAAAAATAATGAAGAATGGGGAGTGTAATACGAAGGAGCATTGCCACTCCTGTGATTACACTTCATGTTCTTAAAATCCATGTGATTTTTAAAAGATGAAATAGGCATAAAGAGAGCCAAGAACCATCACAGAAATTATGATATCAGTGCTGGAAGCACTCTGAGTAAACACACACACCAGAAAGAATGTTCTGCGTTAATCATGGATTAGGGCAAATGTCTAATTAGGTAAATTGACTTAGCTAGAAGTAGACACGGTGGTGATGCAGCTTTAACACAAGATGGGCCAAATGACAACCAAGGGTCAGATTCTACCAGTGAACTTGGATATAGACCTTACCAGATTTTGGAGAGTTGGAATTTCAACGCTGTGGGCTATGGACTCTCCTGTCTGCTGCTGCTCTCACCAACTGCCCCTCCCAACCATGTGTCCCTACTGTGAATGCTTTGTTATATTCACAAACTCCAAAGTCATGAGTCTGAAACTTGATACGCAAATATTTCATCACAGAAATCAGAAGCAGCAGTGCCTCAGCCAGAATCTTGATATATATGTGTCAAAAGACTCTCAGGAAACAAAATTCCATTTCCAACTCTGCCACATCCCTGACCCAAGCATCCTCTTCTTTAAACTGTGAGATTCAGTCTCAAAGTTCACTTCTAGCTCTCTGACTTGAGTGACCTGGGTTGGTTAAATTACAGCAAAGATCCAGAACTGTAATAGCCAAAGTTTTAAGGGTCACAGTAAGCTGGCCTACTATCCTTGGGCCAAGAAGTCCAGGGAGTCAACACTCAATGACTTTGGATGAGTCACTTCCCCCTCCGGGCCTCACCCACCATTGACAAAGGTGGGGTTGAAACTGATCAGTAATTCTTAGCAGAGGTGATACTGCCTCTCAGTTCAGTTCAGTTCAGTTGTTCAGTCGTGTCTGACTCTTCGCAACACCATGGACTGCAGCACACCAGGCTTCCCTGTCCATCACCAACTCCCGGAGCTTATTCAAACTCATGTCCATTGAGTTGGTGATGCCATCCAACCACTTCATCTTCTGTCACCCCCTTCTCCTCCTACCTTCAATCTTTCCCAGCATCAGAGTCTTTTCAAATAAGTCAATTCTTCACATCAGGTGGCCAGAGTATTGGAGTTTCAGCTTCAGCATCAGTCCTTCCAATGAATATTCAGGACTGATCTCCTTTAGGATGGACTGCTTGGATCTCCTTGCAGTCCAAGGGACTCTCAAGAGTCTTCTCCAACACCACAGTTCAAAAGCATCAATTCTTCAGCGCTCAGCTTTCTTTATAGTCCAACTCTCATATCCACACCTGACTACTGGAAAACCCGTAACTTTGACTAGACAGACCTTTGTTGGCAAAGTAATGTCTCTGCTTTTTAATATGCTGTTTAGATTGGTCATAACTTTTCCTCCAAGGAGCAAGCATCTTTTAATTTCATGGCTGTAGTCACCACCTGCAGTGATTTTGGAGCCCCCCAAAATAAAGTCTCTCACTGTTTCCATTGTTTCCCCATCTATTTGCCATGAAGTGATGGGACCAGATGCCATGATCCTAGTTTTATGAATGTTGAGTTTTAACCCAACTTTTTCACTTTTTCACTTTTATCAAGAAGCTCTTTAGTTCTTCTTTGCCTTCTGCCTTAAGGGTGGTGTCATCTGTATATCTGAGGTTATGGATATTTCTCCTGGCAATCTTGATTCCACCTTGTGCTTCTTCCAGCCCAACGTTTCTCATGATCTACTCTACATATAAGTCAAATAAGCAGGCGGACAATATACAGCCTTGACATACTCCTTGCCCTATTTGGAACCAGTATGTTGTTCCATGTCCAGTTCTAACTGTTGCTTCTTGACCTGCATACAGGTTTCTCAAGAGAGAGGTCAGGTGGACTGGTAGTCTCATCTCTTGAAGAATTTTTCACAGTTCGTTGTGATCCACACAGTCAAAGGCTTTGGTCTAGCTAATAAAGCAGAAGTATATGTTTTTTCTGGAACTTTCTTGCTTTTTGATGATCCAATGGATGTTGGCAATTTGATCTCTGGTTCCTCTGACTTTGCTAAAACCAGTTTGAACATCTGGAAGCTCACAGTTAATGTACTGTTGAGGCCTGGCTTGGAGAATTTTGAGCATTACTTAGTGTGTGAGTTGAGTGCAATTGTATGATAGTTTGAACATTCTTTGGCATTGCCTTTCTTTGGGATTGGAATGAAAACTAACCTTTTCCAGTCCTGTGGCCACTGCTGAGTTTTCCAAACTTGCTGGCATATTGAGAGCAGTACTTCCACAGCATCATCTTTCAGGATTTGAAATAGCTCCACTGGAATTCTATCACCTCCACTAACTTTGTTCGTAGTGAAGCTTCTTAAGGCCCACTTGACTTCGCATTCCAGGATGTCTGGCTCTAGGTGAGTGATCACACCATCGTGGTTATCTGGGTCATGAAGATCTGTTTTGAATAGCTCTTCTGTGTATTCTTGCCACCTCTTCTTTATATCTTCTGCTTCTGTTAGGTCCATACAATTTCTGTCCTTTATTGTGCCCATCTTTGAATGAAATATTCCCTTGGTATCTCTAATTTTCTTGAAAAGATCTCTAGTCTTTCCCATTCTACTGTTTTCCTCTATTTCTTTGCACTGATCACTGAGGAAGGCTTTCTTATCTCTCCTTGCTATTCTTTGGAACTCTGTTTTCAAATGGGTACATCCTTCCTTTTCTTCTTTGCCTTTTGCATCTTCTATTTTCTCAGCTGTTTGTAAGTCCTCCTCAGACAACCATTTTACCTTTTTGCATTCCTTTTTCTTGCAGATGGTCTTGATCCCTGCCTCCTGTACAATGTCACGAACCTCTGTCCATAGTTCTTCAGGTACTCTATCAGATCTAATACCTTGAATCTATTTGTCACTTCCACTGTATACTGCCTTTAGAGGACATTTTGGAAACTTTTTAGGCATGCAAAATTTTACCCTTTTGAATATGCCTTTTGAATATTTTATAGGATTCACGGACACTAAAAACATCTGTGGATGTATTGCAATAAGCAAATATAAAATGGTTCATACTTCCCTTAGCTCTCTCTTACATATAAACACAAAGTATTTTTTACATATTTTTAATATTGCATTGAGTTCTCCAGGAATATAATGTATATTGAGAGGAAAGTGTTCTATTATATTCAGTTTTACTAAGAATTTTTAGTCATTTCACAGAGTCACCTCATTGACAGTAAGACTGCCAGAGATATCTGAGATTCCAATGAATAAAACACCTGTATCAATCTGCATTCCTTCCTGTTACATCCCCAAGGAGTCTACTTACTGTGTAAGCAACGTATTGTTTCATTTTGTTTTAATGGAGTCAACTGAGTATTTATTGAACTATTTATTACTTTTTGTAAGGCATTATAATTTGTGCTTCTATTTTTGCTATATAGGAGGGCATTATATTTCTTTTTTAAAGAGAATGTGTGCAGATCATGTTACATATGAATTTTATTTTCTTACATTAAAGGAAGTGATACCTAATAGTTATAGTAAGAGAGTGTTGAATTTGGCAAGGTTGAAAACAATTACATTAGACCTCCCAAATTTAAAATCCTAAATAACAAACTAAGCTTTGATTATCTCCATAGCAGTGTCACCAATAGTGGCTGACATAGAGTACTGGACATAACTTGAAAATGAAATAAATACCATTGCCTGAAAACAGTGGAAAATAAAACAACAAATAAATTTGAACTGCTAATCACTCCAGTACGTTTTAACTTTTGAGCATCCTTATTTTAATCTATCTATAAGAAAACTCTCTTTATAACAGCTTCTCTGAAGTTTTTCTTGTTTTTCAACAAGTATTACCTAGATTATATGTTGGGCCCAAGCTATATTTATTTGTTTTATTAAGTTGTGCATTTTTTATCAAGATTTTTTTCAGTCAAGTGTTATATTTTCTAACTTTCAACAAATTCACCAACTTTGACACAAAATAAAAATAATAAAATCCCCAAATAGCTAAGTAATGAAAAACAAAAAAATAATTTAAAATCAAATTTATATTTGGTTCAAAATGAGAGCAGGACCACACTTTCAAACTCTCTGAAACATAGGTTATATTCATATATTTGGTTTCACAAAGCTGTACAACCATATTTTATAATTTTTACAGCTATTTCTGGTCAATTCTCCCAGTCAAGTTCAGATCACCTTTGTGATTTAGGCAGGAAAGGAATGACTATATCCCCATTTACTAAGTTCAAGGACATTTTATACATAAAAATTCAGTAAGCTGTGTTGCTGAGTCCGCTGCCCAATCTGGTGTATCGTCCCATGAAATCATTCTGCTTTACCAAAATTCTCCCCTCCTCCCCTCTTACCTCATCAAGGCAGAGATGTGGTGATCCATTTCCAGCTTTTTGTAGGCCAGTCCTATGACCCGGAAGCCCTGTGTCGTGTAAATCTGAAGTTCACTAACAAAACTAGTTGGTACTGTTCAGAAAATAACACAAGATTAGTGTGCAATATGAAACTCAATTGGTACTGGTGGAGAAATTCCTTGCAAACAGAATCAACACTTGCCCAAGAAAACACATCTCTACAAAAGGTATGTATAGAAGTCAGTGGGAACTTTAAATATCACTACATTGTCATGGTTGACTTCTTGAGATCCAGTTAAGCAGAAGTGAAAAGGAAGTACTCAAAAGAAAAAAAAAAAAAAAAAGAAGAAGAAGAATGGGTAAAGTGTATAATTCTTTTTTTCTCCAGTTTAACCAACAAAAATTTATTGAGAGTCTATTATGGATCAGGCATTGTTTATGCAGCTATTGAACTGTAATTCCTGTTTCGAGGGTCTTTGTCTAGTAAGGTCACAGACGGTAGACCAAGAATACAATTGAATGAGATGCTTGCTCTGATCCAGGCAATTGGGCAGCACACTTTGGGAGCATTAGTGTATCTACCAGACTGGGAGGAGGTGGTCAGATGGAGAAGAAAAAGGGCATTTGGCTGAGGGAGCATCATGTACTCAGGCGTGGGGCCATGAGGCAGTAAACCTTGACAGTTTAGCTCAGGGGAAGCACAGGATGTGAAGACAGGCATAGTAAAGAAAATCTGGAAAGTGTGATAGAAGTCAGATCATGAAGGCTTTAGATACGATTCTAAAGGAGTTTGAGATTATCCTGGAGCCTATGAGAAGCAACCAAAGAATGCAAGTAGGAAATAACAGTATAATTATGCTATGTGACAGAAAAACTGATCTGCACATAGTGTAAAGGATGAATCAGAGTAGGGAACACTGGGGAGGAGGAAGCCAATTCACCAACTATTGAAGTGATCCAGTAGAAGGATGATGAGGGCCTGAGCTGATGGAGTGACAGAGCCATGGAGTAGCAACTGACAAGATAGGAGTGCTGAGGGAGAGACAGGAATCTAGGAAGAATCCTAAATTGGGGTGGGGGAGTAATACTTTCATTCACCAAGTTGGAAAATACAGAGTGAGAAAGATAAGCTTGATTTTGGTATTGAGTTTGGAGTACCATTGAATCATCAGATTGGTGATGGCCAGTAGACAATTAGATTTGCCAATCCAGTGATGAAGGGACATATGTGGGACAGATTTTCCTGTTGTAATGTAAGTCTGATCACTTACCTGTCTCAGGTTGGCAAAAGCTGGCCACCCTCTCTGGTGCACCTTTCATGAACACCAGCTGGTCACCCCCCATCTCTTGGACAATGACTGTCATCCTCTGCAGCACTGATGAGAATGGGAACTGATGCAGGATTGCAATTCCTTCCACTGGGACCTGGTAGAGGGAGGGGGAATGGAGACAGACATACCACATAGCTTCTAGCTATGGGGAATTAGTTACTGCTCCTCCAGGCCTCAGTTTAGCAAATAAGGGAAACAAGGTCTCACCAATTTCCACATGTAGAAATCAAAGAAGACACATTTCTGAACTTTGAAAATTGTGGGTCTCGCAGGACTTTCCTTCCGAGTTGGGTGTTGTGGGGTAGACAGCAGGCAAGACTTACCTGACTGGATGTTCCACAGGGCTTAACAACCATGGCACATCCTGGCACTCCCTTGAGTTGGAAATCGTCCCTGGAAACCACCATTTCCTATTTCATACAGGATATTTCATTGTAGAGATTTCTTTCCCTTTCATTCATGAATACTGTGCTCAAACCCTCCCCTTGAGAAAATTCTCAGACCGTCTCAATGTATTCTCCTCCCTCAGCTACATGGAGGTGAACCAGATTTTAATTCGACACAAAAAAATAATGCATCGGAAATACTATGGAACTTGAAGGCCAGACACTTCTAAATTAGTCATACAATGTCTCGTGCTTTCTCTGCTGGAATTTGTGGCGTAAAGGCTTTCTCCGTTTCAGAGGGCTTAACTTGAAAACACTGAGCATGAATAGCCAGTACCTTATTGTCTTTCTTCTCCTGGTTCACTGTTGCTCCTGCTCTTTCCTCTCTGTCTAATTTAGATGGACGGTCCTCAGGGTACAGGAGGGCAGGGACTGTGATGTACATGGTTAACTTTTGGTAAACAGTAATTGCTATAATTACTATGGAATGATGAACTATGAATCATGAACTATGAACTATGAACTATAGTTCCTGATGAACTATGGAATGAGGTTCATGACATTGTACAGGAGACAGGGATCAAGACCATCCCCATGGAAAAGAAATGCAAAAAAGCAAAATGGCTGTCTGGGGAGGCCTTACAAATAGCTGTGAAAAGAAGAGAAGTGAAAAGCAAAGGAGAAAAGGAAAGATATAAGCATCTGAATGCAGAGTTCCAAAGAATAGCAAGGAGAGATAAGAAAGCCTTCCTCAGTGATCAGTGCAAAGAAATAGAGGAAAACAACAGAATGGGAAAGACTAGAGATCTCTTCAAGAAAATTAGAGATACCAAGGGAACATTTCATGCAAAGATGGGCTCGATAAAGGACAGAAATTGTATGGACCTAACAGAAGCAGAAGATATTAAGAAGAGGTAGCAAGAATACACAGAAGAACTGTACAATAAAGATCTTCATGACCCAGATAATCACAATGGTGTGATCACTCATCTAGAGCCAGACATCCTGGAATGTGAAGTCGAGTGGGCCTTAGAAAGCGTCACTACGAACAAAGCTAGTGGAGGTGATGGAATTCCAGTTGAGCTATTTCAAATCCTGAAAGATGATGCTGTGAAAGTGCTGCACTCAATATGCCAGCAAATTTGGAAAACTCAGCAATGGCCACAGGACTGGAAAAGGTTAGTTTTCATTCCAATCCCAAAGAAAGGCAATGCCAAAGAATGCTCAAACTACCGCACAACTGCACTCATCTCACATGCTAGTAAAGTAATGCTCAAAATTCTCCAAGCCAGGCTTCAGCAATACCTGAACCGTGAACTTCCTGATGTTCAAGCTGGTTTTAGAAAAGGCAGAAGAACCAGAGATCAGATTGCCAACATCTGCTGGATCATGGAAAAAGCAAGAGAGTTCCAGAAAAACATCTATTTCTGCTTTATTGACTATGCCAAAGCCTTTGACTGTGTGGATCACAATAAACTGTGGGAAATTCTGAAAGAGATGGGAATACCAGATCACCTGACCTACCTCTTGAAAAATCTGTATGCAGGTCAGGAAGCAACAGTTAGAACTGGACATGGAACAACAGACTGGTTCCAAATAGGAAAAGGAGTCCATCAAGGCTGTATATTGTCACCCTGCTTATTTAACTTATATGCAGAGTACATGATGAGAAACACTGGGCTGGAGGAAGCCCAAGCTGGAATCAAGATTGCCGGGAGAAATATCAATAACCTCAGATGTACAGATGACACCACCCTTATGGCAGAAAGTGAAGAGGAACTCAAAAGCCTCTTGATGAAAGTCAAAGTGGAGAGTGAAAAAGTTGGCTTAAAGCTCAACATTCAGAAAACGAAGATCATGGCATCTGGTCCCATCACTTCATGGGAAATAGGTGGGGAAACAGTGGAAACAGTGTCAGACTTTATTTTTTTGGGCTCCAAAATCACTGCGGATGGTGACTGAAGCCATGAAATTAAAAGACGCCTACTCCTTGGAAGGAAAGTTATGACCAACCTAGATAGCGTATTCAAAAGCAGAGACATTACTTTGCCAACAAAGGTCCATCTAGTCAAGGCTATGGTTTTTCCTGTGGTCATGTATGGATGTGAGAGTTGGACTGTGAAGAAGACTGAGCGCCGAAGAATCGATGGTTTTGAACTGTGGTGTTGGAGAAGACTCTTGAGAGTCCCTTGGACTGCAAGGAGATCCAACCAGTCCATTCTGAAGGAGATCAGCCCTGGGATTTCTTTGGAGGGAATGATGCTAAAGCTGAAACTCCAGTACTTTGGCCACCTGATGCAAAGAGTTGACTCATTGGGAAAGACTGATGCTGGGAGGGATTGGGGGCAGGAGGAGAAAGGGACGACAGAGGATGAGATGGCTGGATGGCATCACTGACTCAATGGACGTGAGTCTGAGTGAATTCCAGGAGTTTGTAATGGACAGGGAGGCCTGGCGTGCTGCGATTCATGGGGTCGCAAAGAGTCAGACACGACTGAGCGACTGAACTAAATTGCTATAACAATGATCCTAAATTATAGGCAAAGGAACCTTTTACCTAAAGATGCCATAATGCTTTATAATCATCTCATGGAGCGGTGGCAGAAAAAAAAATCTCAGAGAGGAAATTATAATTCCTACTTAAAGATACAGAAACAGTAACCCAGGAAGGATGGAGAAAGTTATATCACATTGGTACAGATGCATGCCCTATTAACAATGGGAGGTGGTGGTGGTTTAGTTGCTAAGTCATATCAGACTCTTTGTAGCCCACGGGGCTCCTCTGTCCATGGGATCTCCCAGGCAAGAACACTGGAATGGGCTGCCATTTCCTTCTCCAGGGGATCTCCAGACTCATGGATTGACCCCGTGTTTCCTGCATTGCAGGCAGCTTCTTTACTGACTGAGCCACAGGGAGGCCCCATTAATGCTGGAAGGGACCCTAAAGGTTGTCTCTTTCAGTGAGGATTTTACACATGTTATTACACAGACCTGGAACTGAAGCAGATTACAGAGAGTGGAGTGGACTGTGGCTAAGTACTTGAGGATGCATGTTCCCTAAGCTGTACATTTACTCCCCATCTTCTATCTTAACCAGAGTAACTCCAATGATTTGTTTTGGGTAGGGTGCTTTTGAATAAGGTTTCCTTTTAAGAAAAGATTCCAGCTTTTTTGTTTTCTTTTATGTGAACACTGCTGGTCTACTTCAATTCCCTCATTTTATTTTTTATTTTTATTTTTTTTAAATTTTATTTTATTTAACTTTACAATATTGTATTGGTTTTGCCATATATCAAAATGAATCTGCCACAGGTATACTCATGAGGTCAAGGAGTCAGAGCAGAGCCAAGATGAGAACTGGGAAAGCCAGATACTTGGTCCTGAACAAGATAATTTTCTCTGAAATCCACTTCAGTCTCAACAAAAGCTCTCATGGTGTTCTTTTTAGTGCCTTGTCTTAGAGAGAAAATTATACTAAAGTAATAGAAATAAAACTCCTGGTAACAATGAATTACCCTAAGCACTGGGGACGTGATGCTTCCTAATCCCCATGTTCTAGAAAACTTTGAAATCAGACATGACTCATATTGTAGTTGAGAAGAGTTAGAATATAATTATATAATAATTATACTGAGACTATTGAGCTGGTAATAGATTCCAGGCACAGTACCAGGGATTTCTTACATGCATCGTTCCATTTAATCCTCACAATAACCCCAATACAGAAATACATTGTACAAGCAGAAAATGGTTTAGATGAGCCTGCCCCTCACTGCTACATGTAATCCATATTGGAGACCTCTAATGCTATAAGTATTGGAGAGCTGTGATAAAACCTGGGTTGGCCTGGCCTTGAAGAAGCTTCTTAGAATCTCTGAAAAGCAGAGGCTTACCCAGGTGGTGGCCTCAAACATTTTGAGGTCCAGTGGGTCTCCCTGGATGGTCCCATCGAGAAGGATCAGAGAGTGGCAGCTGGTCATGGCTGCATACAGTGGGCCCCATGGCAAAGTCCTGCCTGAGGTAAAGCTGTGGACTTCCTGGAAACTAAAGGAGAAAAGGGAAAGGACGTTAGTCCTCTTCCTCCAGGCCAAAGTGAAGCTTCTGGAGGTAACTATCTTTTAAAAATATAAGTTAATATGCTTTGTTGCATACTCAGTTTCTAATCCCCTCAAATGAATAGTGTTTCATTCAGCCATCATCCTTACATGAGTTCAGTGAGCATGAGAAAGGTCCTGAGGTTCTTTCAAGCTCTTTCTTCCCTCTTTTCCCTATGCCCCTCTCTGGCACTGATTTAAATCCAGAGGTATAGAAAGAGCTAGAAATATCACCCTTAGTTCCAACTGCATCTACTCCCACCTGAACTTCTGGACCCACTATTTCCTATGCTATTAGACAGAACAGGCTTGCTCATACTATAGCTTCTTATGTATATATCGCCTTCAATCTATCCTTCAGGGTAGGGTTGTTTCTTCCATATCTCTCTTCAACATATCTGATGTTTGGTCCACGGCAGACAGTTGACAAATTTAAGAGTAAATAAATGAATGAGTTGGTTACTGGAGATTTGAAAGACCATAATGTTAAATAAATGACAAATTTAAAAAACATTTAGAAAAGGACACTGCATTTTCCTCTTCTACCCTGGAATCTAGGGTCTATATTGCAGGCATCATTTCCATCACCTCCTATAGAAGTGGCCTCATTTAAAAATTTACCGAGACACAACTCAAACGTCACATGCAGGGTTCTTTCACTAATTCAGAATTGAAGTTACCAAATTTGGCCTTGGGCCTATGAAAGGATATCCTCTCACTGGTCAGGCCCTTCTTACACGTGTTGCACAGTAAGTGGTTTACAAAGCAGTCTATCCTGCTTGGAGAATCCCGAGTAGCAGAAGGTGCTTCCCAGATTGAGGCCAAATCTGTCTCCTGGGACCAGTCAGAATTTACTTGCCCATCCTCCTCCATGTGTCCACTTCTTTCAGATTTGTGGGCCAACTTGGTTGCACACACTGTATTACTCCCTTCCTCTGGGATTACACAGGAACCTCTAGCTGTGCCTTCAATATACAGTTTCCAGATCTCTGAACTTCCTATTTACTCTTTCTTGGAAGAGTTTGTATTTTTCACTTTTTGTCATACTTGGTCTTAAAATTTGGTCTTCAGGATCAGACTATTATTTCTCATGATATGGACACTGCGCTTCCCTTGGTTGCTCTAGCCTTTTGTTCCTGAAAGCAGGGACGGCAGAATATTAACTCATAACCTAAGCCATTTTTCTTCCTGGCTTCCTCATTCAAGCTTCCTTAAGAGCTCAAAAACCCTTTGACTGATTACTGACCTTGTTGATGGTGGTATCTATTATTATACTGAAAGTTCTAGTACCTCAGCGGTTCCAATGTGTCCCTGGTATTTTAGTAAACAACTAAAAGGAAGCAATCACCATCAGGGATTAAAACAGGTTCTCAAGCTCACACTGTGCAGCAAATAGATCAGGAAAAAAGAATCTTATTTTTAACACAGCACAAAAACTGTCTTCCATATGTAATTCTGAATACATACTATATTTCTGAGGATTGGGCCAGACTCTGATTTGTACAACAAATAAGTAGAATTCTGTCATCCCAGTCCTTGAATTTTTATTTGAGTGTTTATCATTTATCAAGATTAGGTAGTCAGGTAGATTTCCAATGGTTTTGAAGTACCTGGCACATTGGGAAGGCCCTCTTTGGAAAAGATAAGAATTATTAGAAATGATCTTACATTTTACAATAATATATTTAATAGCTTTAAATCAAGTGCTGACTTCTTACTTAGAACTCATTCTGTTTTCTCTTATTCTATTAATTAAATCTGTCATTTTTTTAAAAATGAATTGCTCTTTTAGTCACTTGGAGCCAACTTTGAGCATTTGGAGAAAGGAAGGGACTGGGAAAGAGAGTGACAGGCTGAATTAATCCATCAATAATCTAAATATTATATCAGCTAGTTTTATTAAATTTGACAAATCACTTTTAGAAACAGAAAGTTTAAAAAATTTTGTGACTAAGATGATGTTAATTCAATAAGCAGAAGAACATTCGAAAGACAGAACATACTTAGTTCATTTTAGATAAACAAACATTTACTGTGTATCTACTGTGCATGCCAGCTATAGAGCTATATGTCACTAGGGACAAATTTAATAAATAAGAAAACGTGCTCTCTAAATCCTCACATATTTGGATAAATGCATGCTTTTTATAGAAGCTGAAACAGAAAAATACTAATAAGCAAGACTGGCTATATATCCAAATCTACCTTTAAAAGAAAAAAAAAAACAAAAACGAGAAACTTTACCACATACAACAACCTTCTTCTATAGACTAAAATGGCTAAAAGCACCAGAATCAATTTTTTAACCCAGGAAATGGATTTGTATCTTAATAGTATATTAATATGAAAATGTATTAAATATATATAAATAAAGTATATTATGGATAAGTCACATGCATTCGCATAATGCAGAAGAATGTATAAAATGTATGTATAAAATGCTTCGTGACTTACATTGCAAGTATGAGAGGGAAGCATTCTCATTAAAAAAACAAAACCTGAAATCAACTATTGTTGCTGTTGAGTTGCTAAGTTGTGTCTGACTCTTTGTGACCCCATGGACCGTAGTCTGCCAGGCTTCTCTCTCCTTGGGATTTTCCAGGCAAGAGTACTGGAGTGGGTTGCCATTTCCTTCTCCAAGGGATTTTCCTGACCCAGGGATCGAAGCCGGGTCTCCTGCATTGCACGCGGATTCTGTACCATCTGAGCCAAGAAATCAACTATACCTCCATTTAAAAACAAGCAAACAAACTCGAAACCTGAATTTGTCAAATGTTCATGTTCAGATCAGACTGGAAGTTGTAGTGGGAAGAAAAAGGAGGCTGTGAAACAAACTCAAATGAGAGAGGCCCAGGAGAGGGACAGGCAACAAATCTTTACTCCCCTGAGTTTAAAATTGTCAAAATGGAATCCTTTCTGGCCAGAAAAAGAGGACTTTCCAGAAGCCAGAACTATAATATAAAGGAAAATGAGGTACACTAGCTGTGGTTCCACAGATATTCCTCATACTGAAATTCGGTGTCTGCAAGTCAGGGCCATGCTCCTCCTAGCACATGGAAAGACTCCAGTTCGTGCTATGAACATTAACTCCTTGAAGGACAGTGTCCAGGTGTTGCCCAAATGATGTACACTGGCCCCTGACTAATATGCTGACAGCTAATCACACATTAGCAAGATGAATGCAGTGTCAAAACGTGCCCTTCAGTTCCTGGGTTCCGTGAGAATCCTGGGGCTGGGACAGGGGCGGAGGGAGGATGCACATTTTAGTGAGTTTGGAAATAGTGAAGAAAAGAAATTAAATGAAGTTTGGCCATCACTCTAGCAATCACTGATCACCAAAGCCAGTGCCAGAACCTCTTCTTTACTAGTGTTCAGGATAAAACTGGGAAAGAGGAAATGATAATGCATTTGGTCCCGAGTACTTACCCGTTCCCATCACAAGGCACGACTCCCCAGAGATCCAAGCCATCCCTTGTTAAGGTGCCTGTCTAAACAGAAACAGGAGCTCACTTTACTCTGAAGACTCAGCAGCCCATAGTGACACCAGTAAGTTATGCTTTAACAGGAAAATGTATGTCACAAACCCATGGTCAAGCTCAGCACTTGGGGAATGACACAGTCAGATGGGTATCTGGAATCCTGGGTGGAAGCTTTGATGAACTCACACCAGTTGTGGGACAAACTGGCACTTAATCTCTTTGAACTTTAGTGTTCTCCGAGATAAAGGGAAGAAAACAGTTACTGCCTACATATTTCAGAGACCTGTTTTGAGAATTTAATGAAAGACTGAATGGATGGGAGAGGCATTGGTAAGCCTGCTCTGAGAGCTAAAAAGTGTGTCCACTGACATAGGTAACAGACTTGTGGTTGCCAATGGGGAGGTGAGGTGAGGGGGACAGACTGGCAGCTTGGGATTAGCAGCTGCAAACTATTACATATAGGATGGATAAACAGAAGGCCCTACCGTATAGCACAGGGAATTATGTTCAGTGCCCTCTGAGAAACCATAATGGAAAAGAATATGAAAAAAATGTATTTGTATAACTCAGTCACTTTGCTGTACAGCAGAAATTAAACACAGCATTGTAAATCAACTACACTTCAATAACTTAAAAAAAAAATGGGTGAGTCCCAGCATTTATAGCAGAAGTTAAAAGTACGTCATCAGAAATAATAGAAGTATAATTTTTCACTGTTCTAAAGAAATAGTTTGCTATTTTGACATCTATTTGTTAAAAAGGTGTTTGTTAGTATTTCTCTTAGTAAAGTGATGAAGAGTTTGGACTGGCTTAAAACGCTGGCTGTGTGACCTGGGCCAATTATTTAGTCCCCTAAACATCAGAGTCCTTATCTGTAATGTGGTCATAATCATATAGGGTTGTTGAAAAGATTAAATGAGATAATATAGTGTTGAATGCAATGTCTGCAAAGAGTGAGAGCTGAGAATAATGAAAATTGTTCACAATTATTACTTTTTATTCAAATTCATTTCACAATTATCTTTCCCACCCCTGTTTCCCTTTCCAAGCTCAAGGCTAATATGATGCTAGAAACAGAACATCTTTCTGTGTGATGCTAGCTTGATCACAAATTAACTTTGACATGGTGGCACGAACCATATTAACCTTCTGTTCTTCGTAAATCTCTTTGATATTCCAGTAATTATAAAATACAGCTCTGATCCCATTAAGTCTCTGCTATCCCAGACCTTCCCAGTACTGTTTAATGGGTACGGAGTTTCAGTTGGGGAAGAGAGAATAAGTTCTGGAGATGGATAGTGATGATGGCTGCATAGCAACATGAAAGCACTTAAAGCCCCTTAAAAATGATTAGCATGGTAAATTTTACGTTATAAATCTTTTGCCACAATAAAAAATCAGTAAATGGAAGGAAACAATAAAAAAGAAGAAGAAAACACCTTCAATGAATAGCTCTCCACTATCTAAAATGTATATTAAAATTTCTTAGCCAGATATTCCAGGTCTACAACACCCTTTCCCATCACTAAGGTTCTGCTCTGATCAAAGTCACTCTGTTCTCTCCCGACTCCATGCGTGGGCATGGAGTGTGGGCATGTGAATGTGGATTCACATGACTATAATGTCCACGAATTGTTTATCTTAAAAAATTTTTTTGTATATATTATGACATTTGACATGCAAAAGGACTTTCTCTTTTACAATTTATTTTTCATTGCCAAGACAGTGGTTTACATTATATTATAAATAACATTATATAAGTTTTGCCAACATTATACTTCTATTTCAGTATGATCACCACCAAAATTTTAATTTAGGAAACCTTCTGATGGAGAGACTGCCTCCTTGGAGCCAGCCAGTTCTTAGAGATAGCCAGGGTCTCAGCCAAGAATATGCCTTTGATATGCAAACTAACCAGTCAAGAGTCATACCTTCTCTATCTGGCCACACTCCCCTGGAAACATCACCCCAGGGCCAGCTACTAGACAACTAGAGGTCAATCCTATAGACCAAAACCCATCAACATCATTCCAAATAGCTAGTTGTCATCTATGTACCCTGCCCTGTCTTGTATTTCCTGCAGAAACTCCTTTATAAGGGCCATAACCTGAGCACTCCCCTCAATCCTCCTTTCCTCCCTGATCAAAATCTGGCATTCCATCTCTGGCCCTGCCTGGTAGGACATACCTCTTCTGTCGGGGAACTGTAACATTAAACACATTTTTCAATGGCATTTTCTGCCAGCAGCCACTTAGTCACCTTTATAAATTAAGACACGGGTACAAAACAGCCCTTCATTTCCATCTTACCCTCTTATAGCTCCCACCTTCATACCAGCATGTGTATACAGATGAAAAGAATATATTCAGGAGAAGGCAGAATAAGAGGCTGGTTGGGAGTAACTGGTATGGGATCAAGGATTATTTTAAGCAATTTACTGCAGATGGAAAACTATAGAAAAGAAAGATTTCCTGGGGATTTATTTTAACCCAGTCTCATAGTAAGAGACAGCTAAATAAACATTTTCTTTTTTATTCATTCATTAAGTCAATGAATATTTATTGAACACTGACTATACGCCAGGTAATAATATTAGCATTAGGGATACAGTAGTAACCATAGTAAAAGGTTTAAATTTCGTATGACGGTTTTGACTATAGAGGGACAGAATGCTATTTTAATTCATTGAGATTCATAGAATATTGGAGCTGGAAGAATCCTAAAAGATTCACCTACTCAGTTCCTACTTTCCCTTCTCTAAACCCTAGAATCTGAGATGAAGAGATGTATCTGTCCTAGATGACATATCCAATCAGAGACAAAATGAAATCAGGTACCCAGTACCCACATCCAAGGTTTCCTGCCTCACAAGAATGTAAAGCACCTGTGCATGATGACAGTGATGATAAAAATGGCGCCGAGGGTGATGATGAAACACACATACCTTGTCAAAGCAGACCAGGTTTAATTGTCCACATACGTTGATCCTCTGGGGGCTAATGCAGAAGATGCCTCTCTTCTTCAGCCTCCTCTGGGCATACATAATGCCTGTGGTCAGAGCAGCAGGCAGAGCGGGAGGAACTGCAATTGTGATGACGTCAAGGGCTTTCTTCACTACCTCCCCAGGAGTTTCCTGGGAGGACAAAGTTAGCTATTACAGATAAATCCATTGTGAACACTTTAATGCGCATGACTTTTCCCCTCCTCTTTATTTTCTATCTTGGTACAGATTTCTAGAAATTATATGAGCTGGCCAAATGTGGTTTAAAGAGAATGAACGCGTTTATTGGCTTTCTCTATATTTTGCCAAAGTGTAATGAAAAAGTCTGTAACAATTCATACTGCTACCAGCGGAGAACAATGTACCAGTTTGCCACGACCTTATCAACATTGGTTTTTATTTAAAATTCCTCACTTAACAGCTATAAAATACTACATTATTGGAATAAACATATTCTTAAATTGAAGATGAAAAAATAGAGTAAGGCAAAATCCAAGAGTAGAGGCGTGTTACTATCTCCATAAACACAGTGTTTTATCCCACTGGATCCAATGGCTATTATGGAGCTTGGTGATCAACTGCTTATATTGGGGATCTGGAAATATATAGGCAGGTTTCAGCATTTGGCTTTGTTTTCCCAGGTTTGAAAACCACCCCTTAGATTAAGGTCAACAGGAGAATAAGAGACACTATATAAATAAGTCTACATGCATTGTACTAAAAGAACGAAAGCAGCTTACCCCACTGAGCACATAGATGCACAAAGTATAGATCATCCCAATGGTGGCTGTCCCTACGAGGCACAGGAGGAACCTGATGGCATCTCTGTAGAGCTTAAAATTCATCGGCTTGGGGTAGAGAATGGATCTCACGAGGTCTCCCTTTGCGGTGTTGAATCCTGAAGCAGTAAACACACACCTCACACTCTCAGGATGACAAATCCTTCTGCTAGTGCTCTTCTAATCTTTAACAGGGCCTTTGTTTCCTCTAGAGAAACTTAAACAGTGCTTAAGCCCAAACACAATTAAAGGATGATTGGCAAAATACCTAAATGCTAGAATGAATATATCCTAGCTCTTTCAGAGCCTATTCCTCTCTGGCTTTCCTTCCTTTTATATTTCTAATTTAAGTGCATCCCAGAGATAGTAAAGCACCCTATGGGGGCAGAGCGCAGCTTTGCCAAATATAGCTTCATTTTAAGGAAAGGACTTGTAAGTGTGCACATACACATGTGTGTATGCGTGCACACACACAGAACACTTGAATTTAAATGGTCCAGTAAATACAGATGGATTCAACTTCTAATGCTTTTTATCATCAAGTTTTCAATTTCTAGTCCTGCATGGAAAAAACTTGGGGTTTGTTCTTTGGGTTTGAAAACCTAAGCTCTAGGTCCTGCTCTGTCAGTGACTGGCTGTGTGAGTTTTTTTTTTTTTTTTTTAAGAAAAACTTGACCTAAATTGTGTGGGCTCCAGCCTATTCATGTACAAAGTGAGGACAGGCATCTTTGTTCCACTAATTTGATATGTGGAACTAGCTTCGGAGAAGGCAATGGCAACCCACTCCAGTACTCTTGCCTGGAAAATCCCACGGCCGGAGGAGCCTAGTGGGCTGCAGTCCATGGGGTTACCAAGAGTCAGACACAACAGAGCAACTTCACTTTCACTTTTCACTTTCATGCATTGGAGAAGGAAATGGCAACCCACTCCAGTGTTCTTGCCTGGAGAATCCCAGGGACAGGGGAGCCTGATGGGCTGCCGTCCGTGGGGTCGCATAGAGTCAGACATGACTGAAGCGACTTAGCAGCAGCAGCAGCAGGAAATAGTTTACAAATTACAAAGCACGTGAATAATACTTATTGTCACCAGTGTTATTGTTCTTACTAAAAGGTATATGCCATAGTTAAATTCACATTTTAAATATCTCTATTTACATATATGGGGTTTGTCATCTAAAGACTGCTCCTTGCCTAATTCATTTAAAGCACTAGATAAATGGAGTGAAAGTATTTCATGAAAATAATAAAATGCAGGAGGTGCTAACTAACCTGTCTGCAGTACCACTGCTTTCACAGGGCTGGAGCAGGCCCCCTTGGCCTGGATAACCTCCGTTCCACAGAAGAGGACATGCCGCTTGTACTCCCCTTCACTCTGTGTTTTCCAGGGCACTGAGCCATCCACCTTAGGTAATGGAGTTTTAGTGACTGGAATACTTTCTCCTACAGAAAACAAGCATCTCAGTTTGTGAGGTGGGAGACCTTCATTCATTTAAATCCTGCATTCACCAACCCATCACATGCCAGGCATTTTTTGTGAGCTTGTCACCTAGCAGGAACAACCTTTGGTATAGATGATATAAGGAGAAACACAGTTCTTGTGTTTAAGAAGTTTGTAGTCCAGAGAGGGAGACAGCCATTAAAAAAATTAAATACAATGTCATGTTAGAAATACTCTAAGTCTTATAAAACCAAACAGGGATGCTGAGATAGATTGGAAACAACCATTTAGGGAATAGCAAGTTGTGCAGTCTAGAATGCAGGGTCTGGGGAGTAAGAGGTCATGAGAGCTATGTAGGAGCCAAGACTTGGAGAGCCCTGCATGCACACACTTGAGTGTTTAAATCCCTTTCATTAGGCACTGGTGGCAGGAGAGAAATAGGGAGGTATCTCGTTGTCCGATTCAGGAGAGTACTATCACATTTACATACCAGAGAGTGTATTCTGTCTTCAATACAGGGAATGAATTGGAAGACTGATGAGGTTGCAGACTCATACAGTTGGGAAACCATCGCAAGGGTCCCAGCTGAAGAGGACAAGGTCTGAACTATGGCAGCTGACAGTAGGAGCAGGAAAGAACTGGTTTTGAGAAATAAAAAAGTGAGCAGCTACCAAACTTGGGGAGATTTTTATATTGGTAGATCATAGTGACAGAGGAATTTTAAGTGGCTTCCTGGTTTCTGACTTGAAAGAATGAGCAGAGGGAGGGTATTAATCATTAACACAAAGATTGTTGGAATCCTTGTAGGAGGAAGGAGGAACTGCCTTTTGGTCTCTGAGTTAAAGATGACTTGTGGAAGGACCATGGCGAGTTGCTTTGCAGGCAGTTAATTTATTTGGGTCCTGAGCTCAGGGGAGAGGTCTTGACTGGAGATATTTAGTCCCAGTTCATCACCCTATAGACAATAATTACAGCTATGGGAAGAGACAAGATTATTTAGGGATCACATGAAAGATGAAAAAAGAAAAAATCAAAGAACCCTGAACAGCTTCAGAAATCGAAGAGGTGGAGGAAATGGAGCCACACAGGACACTGGAGTATTATTCAGAAAGAGACAGTGCTATCTAGGAAGGTTAGAGAGACGTGTTTTCAGAAGGAAGAGGTGGTCAGAATAGTCAAATGCCACAGGTCGGCTAAAAAGATGAGAAATTTAAAGAATCCATTGGATTCGCCAATTGAGACTTTAGCGACTTTCGCCAATGTACTGGGAAGGGCAGATTTCAGTGGATTGAAGTGCTAATACAAGGTGGTGAATGAATTGTGAAAGTAAATAATAGCGCCTGTTCTGAGAAAGCTCGTTAAAATCCTCTACCTCCATTCATAGAAAGGATAATATAAAGTCAGGGATATGTCCCAGTATACTAGAGCTGCTTTCATGAGGAAAATGATATTTGGTATTGTAAATGTCCCAGCACAAAGGGGTTTTTATCAAATCTATGGATTCCTTAGAGAAATAAACCTGACCTGTCACATCGTTTTTGTTTTTGTTTTTTTGTAAGTTCACACGGACTGTGTGCTGATGTCTGCATTTCATGCCTTCCCGGTCCACCAGGAGAAATGGTTTGATTTGGACTTTAATGGGAATCATGGTACATCAATACATTTACAGCCTCCAATTGCATCTCTGAAAAAGCGCTTGTGATTCTTACAGAAAGGCTGTAACATCTCCTCCTAACTGCATATGTGAGTTAGAACTCAAAGCACTGTGACCTTGAACAAGACCTTCTCTCTGAACCTCAGCTCCCATATCCCTGATATGACATCTCTCCAGCTCCATCATGCAATTGAAAAATGAAATCCAGGGACTTCCCTGGTGGTCCAGTGGTTAAGAATCCACTTTATAATGCAGGTGATGTGGGTACAATCACTGGTTGGGGAATTAAGGTTCCACATGCCTGGGGCAACTAAGCCCGTGTGTCACAAAGATCCAGCATGACCCAATAAAACATTCCAGGTGCCGCAACTAAGACCCGGTGAAGCCAAAGACATAAATATTTATTTATTTAAAATTAGAATAAATAACAATGAAAAGTAAAAATGAAACACAATTATTTAAAAATATCCAGTGTGCGTTTTCAAAGTAGCAGCTTTGGCAAATCCTGCATCAACCACTTTTCAACATTTTCAAACCAACCTAGAAAGAGCTTGAACTTGACCTGGGGCAGGAAGGGTGTTTCAGGATGTCATAACGGTTTTCAAACCATCTGTGTTTATCTGAAGATACATTTTATAGAAAAACACTAAACATAAAAGCCACAGGTGATTCTGAAACATCAAATGACCTTTAAAGGTTTTTAAATCTTTAAAATGACAGGATTGTAATAATCTTTTTTGCAGGAAAGAAATGCTAAATGCTCCAAAAATTAGGACTGTTATCGAACCTAGCATATAGAAATCAGTTTTAATTTGAACTCTCGGGTCTGTCCAGTGCAGGACTATTAGTAAGATTTGTGAGAGTAGGAAGGTCCCATAGCAGCCGCATGCTCTGCCATTATCATTCAGGAGAAACCTGGGAGAACCAGCGGAGGCTGTATGTGAGGCGACAGAACTGTACCTGTCAGCATGCCTTCATTCACCACACAGCTGCCATCAATCAGAATAGCATCACATGGCATTTGCACTTTGTTCCCCATCAGAATTAATAGATCTCCAGGCACCAGGAAGCGTGATTCTAGCTCCTGGACTCCAGCTGGAAGTGTGAGGAAACAAAGTTGAGTCAGGTTTTTTCCCACAAAAACACAGTCCAACATCTACCTAAATTGGAAATCAATGAAAAAGCAACCAAAGCATATATGAAAAGGAAGCAATTCCACAACATTGACTCTAAATCTGCAAACAATAAGAAAAAAGGTAATATATTATATTACATAAAATAAAGACCTTTGTGTGGCAATAAAAAAATAAATAGGCAGAGAAAAAACTAATGACAAATTCAGAGAACATGTTTGAAACTTACATTGCAGACAAAAGATTAATATTCCTCATAAAAAAAGAGTTTGAAAAAAAAAAGATGTAAAGCAAATGACTGTATAGCAAAATTGTTACCATATAATTCACATGCAAACAGACACACACATACATACTACAAGCGGCATGGTGTTTGAAAAGATATTTATTCTTACTCATAGTAAGAAAATTGAAAAATATATCCTTCCTTTCTGCCTTTTGTCCTTCTTTCTGACCTTCCTTTATTTCTTACCTTCCTTATTCAGTCCCAAAGCCCCAAAGCTACAAGCAGTTAAGCAAGATAGACATCCATGCAGGGGGCTAGGTAAAGTGGGGATAGGAGTGGTAGACCATTCCACATGGTGAAGCCTTAACTGGATGAGTGGGTGCTTACGTGGCTGGGTGCAGAGTGACAGAGCCCAAGGAGGGAGACAAGATCCCCATAGTGGCAGTGGCCTGTTTTGAGATATTGGAGTCCAGCCAGGTGAGAAAGGCAGGATTGATACTATAAGTTGATATAATGAGGCTGAAGAGAGACAGGTTTCTCACTGAAGAAAGGAAGTTATAAGAAACAGAAATAAAATCAGAATGAACTTTGTGGTACTGGACTGGAATTGGAAATGATAGTGTAAATGGATGATTTTCAACAGATAGATGGTAAAATAACATAGATGTGCATGTGTGTATATATAAGAATATATAAGCAAATATATTTGCTTGCCTTTTTCTATATGTAGTTTCTCTTAATTCTGTTCTCTGAGAGGGGTTGTGAGCAGTGAAAACCCAATAATGAAAAAGAATGTAAAAGGCTCTACACTGAGAACTATAAGATATGACTGAGAGAAATCAAAGAAGATTAAATGGAGAGATAGCATGTCCATGGGTCACAAGGCCCAAATTTGTTACATACCAATTTTTCACCAATTGATCTACAGATTCAACACAATCCCAGTCAAACTTTTAGCATATTTTTTTTTGGTAGAAATCGACAAGCTGATTCTAAGAGTCATATGGAAATGCAAAGAGCCCTATATTGCCAAAACAACTCTGAAAAAGAACAAAGTTGGAGGACTAATGTTATTCTAAGACTTATGTAGTCACGTTATGTGGAATTAATATAAAGACAAGTAAATATTAGAATAGTAGAGAATAAGGAGTCCAGATAGATCCATTCAGGTGCAGGAAACTGACTTTTGACAAAAGTGCAAAGACAATTAAGTGAAGAAAGGATTGCCCTTTCAATATATGGTATTAGGACATTTTGGATATCTGTTTGCAAAAGATGAAAGTGAAATCGCTCAGTCGTGTCCAACTCTTTGGGACCCCATGGATTGTAGCCCACCAGACTCCTCCATCCATGGGATTCTCCAGGCAAGAATACTGGAGTGGGATGCCATTTGCTTCTCCAGGGGGATCTTCCCAACCTAGAGATCGAACCCAGGTCTCCTGCATTGCAGGCAGACGCTTTAACCTCTGAGCCACCTGGGAAGCCCTCCATTAGTCATTAGGAAAATGCAAGTTAAAACAACAATGAGATACTACCACTCACCTTTTTAAATGACTAAAATGAAAAAGACTGACCATACTGAGTAGTGGCAAGAAAGTGAAGCAACTGAAACTCTTACACACTGCTGGTGGGAAAGCACAATGGCACACCACTTCTGAAAACAGTTTTGCGGTTTCTTTAAAAGTTAAATATGGATTTGTCATATGATTCAGTCATTCTACAGTCAGGTATTTTCCCATAAGAAATGAAAATGCATGTCCATAGAAAGAATTGAATCCAAACATTCAAGTAGAATTATTTGTAATTGTCCCAAAGTGGAAATAACTCAAATTTCCGTCAACAACTAAATGCATTCACTAACTGGTCTACCTGGACAATGGAATTCACTTATAAATAAGAATAAGCTATTAATGTTCTTAAAAAATGGATGAACTTCAAAATTATTATGAACTTTGTTCTTCACAAAATTAAACCCAAGATATACTTTAAAAGTTGATGATGGAAAGGAAAGCCTGGCATGCTGTAATTCATGGGGTTGCAAAGAGTCGGACACGACTGAACGACTGAACTGAATTGATACTTTAAAAGGCAAAAATGCATACTGTGCAGTACCATTTATAAAATATCCTGAACATGCAAAGTGGTTGCCTGAGGATGGGGATGCACAGTAAGAAGTTGAGAGGGAAGATTACAAACAGGACGAGGCAGCTTTTAGAGACGATGGACAGTCATTATCTTCATTGTGGTGATAGTGCATGGGTAGGTACAGTGTCTAAACCTACCAAATTGTACAATTTAAATATTCATATGTTCAGTTTATGGTATGTCAATTTTACTTCACATTTTTTTAAGTGAAAAAAAATGTCAAGGTCCTCAGCCCTTTAAGTTATTGCAGAGCAAAACCGACATATGAAGATGAGAGTAGTAGGAACAATCAGAAATAAAAATTTAAATCCCTTTCTGATTTCATATGGACAACACATAGATCTAAAATGAAGTGACTTACCATTTTTCCCATATATAGAGACTGTAATGTTATTATGTGCTTCAACTAAACGGTGGAGCTTTACAGATTGCTGAAAAAGAAGAACAGACAATAGGAAAAAAAAAAAAGCCTTTTCTATTTTAGGATAGGCCCCAGATAATAGCCAGTACAGTGTCAGCCTTCTTTAAAGGTGGACCCAACTGAATGTACTCTTTATAAACAAGACGGAGTAGCCTGCTACTCAACTGAAAAAGCATCCAACTTGTGGTGGTCTTCATCCAGTGATAAGAAGCATGTGTTGCTTAGTAGAAAGAAATTTCCCAGCATGCTCTGCCCACTCAAAAGAACTTTGATCATTCAAGATTTATGTTTATACCTAAATAGCTTCAAGAACCAAGCATTATTTCAGCTTTGGGTCATCCTACATTAGAGTTCCTAATTTAACTTCATAAGGACTTTAATGGTTCCTATTCTTTCCTCATAGTATTTTATATACTTTAATATATAAGATATATGGGACATTGACAGTGAAAAAATAAGAGCAGACAAAAATAGTAATATATTGGATTTCACATTTATTAGAAAACTATTGTGTGAAAGACCTTTTATAAGGTTCTGGGGATTAAAAAGTCCCAATCATTTGGTCTTTTCATTTTCTTTTTTCTGATTTTGTTATTTAAGACACTCCTTCAATCTCCTAGCTTCGAATCATTTACAGATTTGATTAATATGTCCTAAGAATAGTCAACAGAATAATATAAGGTGAAAAAGTTTTCTGCTATTAATCTATTATTTTATTTATTTATGCAGTCATTCCACATTTATTGAGTAATCTTTATGCTAAGAGATAGCAGTAAAATGGTCAACAAAGCAGAAATGATTCTTACCATCAAGATATTTACAACCTACTGGGTAAATACATTTAATCAAATAATCACACACATAAATATATCACTATGATCAACAATAAAATAGAAAAAGTAAAGTATTTTTGGAGCATATATAGCTAATGAACCAATACAAATCTTAAGTGACATTGAAATAAATAGGTTGTTGAATTATGAGTTTCAAATTCAAAAGAGATATTTGGACTGGAAATATATACATAAATTTGAAAGTCATTAGCATATGCTTTCAGAATTCATTAGTATATACAATATAAGAATAGTGAAGACTCAGTTGTACTCTTATGAAAAGACCATCAAGACACCATTATTAATAATAGCAATAAAGCTAGGTAGAAAATAATGTAATTATGCTCCCTCTTACATAGGAAAGAAAAACAAAATATATGTATATTCCAAAAAAATTTTTGGAAGAAAGCACAAGAAGCTAATAAAAGAGGTTGCACAAGTGGAGGGATGGAGGAAGAGGAAGCCTTTAAGTGGTAAACATTTTCCTATTGTTTTGGTTTTTAGACATCCATGTTTTGAAAAGCCAGGTAGAGAGGGATGAACTATGAAAAGAGACTTCCCTGGTGGTCTAGTGATTCAGACTCCTCACTTTCACTGCAGGAGGCACAGGTTCAATCCCTGGTCAAGGAAGTTCCTCATGCTGAAAGGAGCAGCCAAAATGAAAAAAAAAAAAAAAAAGAGGCAGGGGTGGAGGGGTGGGGGGAGAGAATGAAAGAACATCTAGAGAAGTGGAGAGTGTGCTGTCAGTGAAGCCAAAGGGAAAGTAGTTAACATAGTCAAATGCAACCGAAAGGTTTAGTGAAATCTACACTTTCGAAAAAGTATTCACTGTAGGAAGGGAATCATAAAATCTGCAAACTAATGACCAGCCACCCAATAAAAATTAATGAGGGACATGAATACAGTTCACAGCAAAAGAAAAACAAACAGCTTAAAACAAGAAAAAAAGTTCAACTCTCAATGGAAAACATGCAATTAAAGTTAAAGAATTCTGTTTTCACTTATAGTGGCAAAAATGAGGAAAACACTCATCTACCCTTAGGGGAATATTAGTATTCACTTGTTTAAGAGACATTTGACAATGTCTACTAAAATAGTATATAGCTTATGATTAAGTAGTTCTAGTTTCAAATATAGAAAATTCATATCTCCTTATCAATACAGATACATTATACACACATTTACATGTGATATAAATTACACATATTTGTGATTTATACATATTTGTAAACACACATATACATTGATGTGTGAAAACATATATGTGCAAATATCCTCAATATATCAGTGTTTTACCAGCAAAAGACTAGAACAATCTAAATATCCATCCATATGACTGGCTTCAAAATTATGGTAAGTTTAGAGAAAGTATATTTGTGCAGATATGGAAAGATATTTAAGATATATTAGGTGAAAGATATTTAAGATATATTAGGTGAAAATTGCAAGTGTATAACAGTATATATAGTATACTTCCATTTACACAAAACAAATTAATGCATATGTGTTTAACTGTGCTAGAAGTATGTAAAGCATCTGGTCCCAGTGAATGCCTCTTAAAAGGAGACCCAAACACTGAAAGAAGGGGAGTATTTACTCCTCATTTACAGTTTTGTTCTGTGTGAATTTTTTTATTACATCCATATGTTATTCCTTCTATCAAGAAACAACACCACCACCTAATTTAAAGAAAAATATTGTCCTTTAATTTTAAAGTTATTTTAGGATTATAGTGGTGACCTTAACAATAGTTGTTTGAATGGAATCACAAGAGAGGAAGCCAGCTCAGTATGGGTGAGACATGAGAGGGAGATGAGTAAATGAAGAAAAAAGCAAAATGAGCTCAGTAAGTTTTGCTTCAAAGGGAGAAAAGAGGTAGAGTCATAGCTGAAGTTTAAGGTACAGTAAACAAATGAAAACTTTTTTCATTTGTTTCTTTTTCTTTTTTTAAGTTGGGAAACACTTGAGCATGTTTAAGTGCTGATAGAGAAACATGAGCTTGTTTAAATGCTGATGTGAAAGCTCTTAAGGAGGGGAAGCAGGAGTCATTCGCTGACCACATAAGCAGGCTGAGAAGGGAGGACAGAATGCTATAAAGCACAGGCAGAGGACTTCCCTGGTGGTTCAGTGGCTAAGACTCTGAGCTCCCAATAGGAGCCTGGGGGCCAACAGGGGGCCTGGGCTCAATCCTTGCTTGGGAAACTAGATCCCACATGCAGCAACTAAGAGTTCCCAAGACCTGGTGCAGTCAAATAAATAAAAATAAATACACACACACAAAAAAAAATTAGAAGAAGAAGAAGGCAGGCAAATGGCATTTCCTCATATGTAAGAGAGATCAAGGCAGGAGGAAGGTGGAGACAAAAATCATCTGGTTGTTGGAGAACAGGGAATTGAGCAAATTCCCATCTTATAGTTTCCATCTTTGTGAAAAAAGCAATGAAACAGACTATTAGCTGAGTTAGAGGAAAGGTAGAATGTGAATAGTTAGGCATCTTAGAAACTCGAATGAAGGTTTGGTCTGAAACTTTAATTTCAGACAATTGGAGAGCACATTGACTAGAGACATATAGAAAGCTTGCCCAGATGAGATCAATATTCATGGTTTATAACACAGTCAACCAACCTACACAGTGTAATATTTTTTCCCAACAGCACCTGGATCCCCTGGTATAGGTATAAGGAAAACCAAGAGTTGGATTGGGGTGTTGACAAATGAGTACCAACTCAACATAAAGAGTAAAGATACTAAACATTCCTTGGTGGCGATGGTTTCGTCACTAAGTCATGTCCATCTCTTTGAGACCCCATGGACTGTAGCCCGCTAGGCTGCTCTGCCCATGGGATTTCCCAGGCAAGAATACTAGAGCTGGTTGCCATTTCCTTCTCAGAGGATCTTCCTGACCCAGCCCAGTCTCCTGCATTGCAGGCAAATTCTTTACTGACTAAGCCACGGAAGTCCCTATTAAACATTAAAGACTCCTCTACCTCCACCATCTTTAAGATCCATCAGTATTCTCTACATATTTTTCACTTATTTTTAATTCATAAATATACACATATTCTAGTAAAACTTAATAAACTAAACAGAGGGGGAAAATAACTTGAAAGGTTAGGGATTGAGATGTGAAGGAATGGAAGAACCAGTACTTGCTGAGCATGAGCAGTTGTGCTAGATATTTACAAATGTGGTCTCATTTGTTATGAGGTGAGCAGTGACTTCTTCCAGGTGGCTCAGCAGTTAAGTATCTGCCTGCAGTGCAGGACACCTGGGTTTGATCCCTGGGTTGGGAATATCCCCTGGAGAAAGGAATGGCAATCTACTCCAGTATTCTTGCCTGGAAAATATCACGGATCAGGAGCCTGGTGGGCTACAGTCCATGGGGTCACAAAACAGTCAGACACGACTGAGCACACACATGGTGGGCAATGACTATTTCCCCATTGTACTCTTTTCTAACAAAATTTCAACAAAGTCAGAATTCTTCCTTTTTGAGACTGTAGTGTTAGTGGTTAAACTCACCTCTCTGAGATCGTATACAGTCAAAGCGATGGAAATGATGGACATGATTATGATGGCAAAAGCATACTCCTTATAGTCTTCACTAAACCACAGACAGACACTGAAGAGTTGAAATACATAAAACGGATTTAAAACCTATTGGCAGACATAAAAACAAGAAGACAAAGGAGATATTTAGGCTTTACACTTGGCTATTCATTGGCTTTTTTGGTGTCATAATCATCTCCATGACACAAATCATCCTATAAAATATTCTTATTTTATTTATGCAGCAACTACCATGTACTAGATATGGCACTAAGCAACTTGACCTGAATTTACTCATCTAATTCCCATAATTATCTCATTAAAACAGAAGTCATTACTTATCCCCATGGTAAAGATGAAGAAACTGAGCCTTAGATATTGAGAAATTGCCCAACATCACAGAGCAGCAAGTATCATAGACCAGGACCTGAACCTAGACAATCTGGCCCCAGAGCAACTTACTTTTAATCATACGGCACCTTATTAATTTATGAAGTATCATCTCATGTTTCCTCATGTTGACCATGACAACTGTCCTTTGACAACTGTCCTTTGAGGAGTACATAATATCATGGCTTCCCTGATGGCTCAGATGGTAAAGAATCTGCTTGCAATGCAGGAGACCCGGGTTCGATCCCTGGGTCAGGAAGATCCCCTGGAGAAGGAAATGGCAACCCACTCCAGTGTTTTTGCCTGGAGAATTCCACGGACAGAAGAGCCTTGTGGGCTACGGTTCATAGGGGTCGCACAGAGTCGGACACGACTGAGTAACTAACACAGTGTATGTCTGTCATGTGTATGTAGTAGTAGAATCATATCCGGTTTACATTTACTGGCCTTCAGAAGACTGAAGTAGTAGGTCAGGTTTACAAAGTTTAAATTCTTTCTAGTTTACTGTCCTTCTCTATGACAAACACTGTCATATCTGAAGCCTTTCAAGTACTTTATCGTATGAGTTGAAGACTAAATTTTCTCATAGAGAGCCAAGCCGAAGGGGTAATCTGTAGCTGAGCATCTAGAACACTATGGGAGAAAGTAGAGATTTAACTCCAACAGTTGTAATCCTGCTCAGGTTAAAAACATTTTGTGCCCTTACTCAAATTCCTTCTAGTTGATTTTCATCTTTCTAAAACAGAAATTGTAATCTTTGCCTCTGGTTAGGGAATAAGCACACAGAAACTTTTCTTATCAGTTTCTTCTGCTCTCATTCATGCCTTAAAGCTTGCTAAAAATTATTGAGAAAGAAGCTGGGGTTTACTAAGCCTGTTTTAAGGCAAGGAGGAGCAGAGATCATGTGCAGGAGAGGATCCAGAGTATAGCTGTATAGTTACAGTGTCAGTAATCACTGTAAAATGAAGAATAAGCCCAGGGATAGAGTCAAAGAGAAAAAATTCAAGGACATAAATGATGGTCAAATCTTTCTTTCCCTCCCACACATACACACTGAGATTAATAGAACAAATAAGGCGGAACAAACACTTTTCTCTTACAATTTTAGGTGCTGAGGAAATTGTGTATGCTGCCCATAAGAAAGGGATTGAGTTGGTTAAGTTTTAATTATTATTACAGTGTCACAAAGATGAGACAGGAGACAAAAGCATTGGATTAAAAAGGACACAGAGAACGGAAATCCTATGTTCACTGAGTCATTAAAGGGTAAGTAAACACATGAGCATCCTATGTTATGCTCTAACAGGCATTGTGTATGCCAAAATAGACCCCAAGAAAGAGGAGGGACGTGACTATGCTTAGCATTCTTTTAAAATAGTCCAAATTATGGTTTCCATGGACAAATAGCATTCTTGATCATTTGACTAGAACCAAACTTTTCTAGCCAGCACCAAGAGAAAATACTGATTACCTCCTTGATGAGCAGCTTCCAAATGGGTGTGATTTCAACATCAATAGTATTTGGCCCACATATTAACCTCCTGTGGGGAGAGATCACAGATCACTCAGTCTTTATTTTTATTTATAAAAATAAATGATTTCTCATTCATTCATAAAAAGGTCTGTTCCATGTTCATTTTCTCACTTGTCAGATCAATATAAGCCTCTCTTGTAACATAATACCTCCATCTTTCTCAAAATAACTGGAGAAGGGGAGGGTTTCCAGGTGCAAAACCAATAAATATGACCCTGTTACATTTATTGAACTAGACTCTTCATGAAGTTTAAATTTTTCCCTGATGGTAATTTGGATGTTTAATTTTAGTCATTGTTCCATTCAGGCAGTTTCAGGATTGGCACCCTCTCAACTCTGTCTCTCCCCAGCTCTGGCTCCATGGATGTGGGACAGGGGTTCATTACAAGAGAACAGTTTTACTGATAAGAAATACCATGCCTGCTTCCCTCCTCCTATTCAGTTCTGGGAAGCTGCAGAATTTATTTTGTGAGTGAGTGAAAAGATGTTGAATTCTCAAAAATAGTTGCACAGATACACAGCTCTTTAATTGAAAACTCAGAGATGTGTTTCTTTGATTCTACAGAACAGTGACTCTGTGAGTATTTTGCTCTTAAGAACACTAAAACACTTTATCTGTGGCTTCTATGTAAATGCTCAGATCAAAGAACTTAACAAAATGTATTACAGCAGTGCTTCCCAAATGTAATGTTCACGTAGATAACCTTGTGGTCTTGTTAATGGCAAGATTCTGATTCAGTAAGGGTGAGGTGTGGTCTGAGATTCTGCATTTCTAACAAGCATCCAACTGAGGCTGATACTGTAGACTGTGGGTTTATTCAAAGTGCCACCAAAGCTCCACTCTAAAATGGTCAGGAGGGGAATGCAGGAATCATAGAAACTTAGGACTAGCAACATGTGTATAGAGCTCTCCTCCCCACTTTTAATAATTAGGAAACTGAAACCCAGAAAGGAGAAGCTATGTGCTTAAAGCACACAGGAAATTAGTAACAGGCTCTTGACATTCAACACAATGCCCTTCCCAAACCTCACTCCTATGCCCAGTAACTGAGTTAGAATTGTAGAAGAGCTACAAGTCTTGAGTGATATTTTTCTACTGCTCTATAATTATTATTTTGCTACATTATATATTGTAATACATATTTCCTGATTAGTCAAAACTGGTTTAACCTTATTATAGTAACCTTGAGAAGCATCATGCAGAGTAAAAAGATAACTAAACCTATAGTCAAAGATGTAATTCTTCCTCTGTCACTTCCATCTGTGTGACCTGGTTTAGGCCATTAACCTCTCTGAGTCTCAGATTTTTCGTCTGTTTTATTGAGATGATAAGGGTGTCTGTTCTAACTCACCCACAAAGTTGCTCTGATGAAGTGAGATAATGTATATAAACACATTTGTTTTAATAATATTAAATAGAGCACTACAACATATTCTGATATTATTAATAACCAGTTAAGACAGCCATTTCCAGGGCCCTCTTTTAGACTACCTGGTGACAGTCATTTCTAGCTGTCAGTATAGATCAATAACAATATAGATAACAGTACAGGCATCTATGCATCTATAGGTACATAGATAGATAACAATAAACTTGGTACCTAATTTCTTGTTCTTCTGTTGTCAGACCAGATCCAAACTTTAGGTGTATCTTGGCAGAACTTAGCCAGTCTTCCAAACAGCTAAAATAATAATAATATTGAGAAAGACATATTTAACAAAATATTTCTGAGATAGTCTTTTTCTTTTTGGATACAATTGCTCAAACAACTTACCCAATTTTCCGGAACTGTCCCTCCAAGTTGTCCCAAACATATCTTATTTTCTGCACTTTTATGCACCTCACCTGCAAAAGAAAAGTACTAAGGAATCCCCAGTTTGAGGATCAGTGGATACACACAATCCAGAGACTAAAGAAGCATTTGTGGAAGAAGCAAAGGGAGAGCCCTAACATACTTAAGATTTTATCCTTTCCTAGCATATCTTGTCCTTGGCTATGACAGAAATGGCATTCCTTATTTGAAGTCTTCATTCAGTCAATGTGCACCATGGACTTACTATATAAGTAAAACTCAGCCTCTGCATTCCACTACTTGATAACCTAACAAGGGAAGGAAATATGTTATAAAAAGGGAAAACTATATCATACAGTCAAATTATATACATGTCAAAGAAATGAATGCATAATAAAGCAAAAATTATAGGATTGAAATACTGTAGAAATATAGAGGGTAGATGACAGAAGGTGTCATGGAGAAGAAGAATCAGAGCTGCATTCTTAAAGGATTGGAAGAATTTTGTTCAGATGAGAAGATGACATTTCAAAGAGGTTTTGTACAATTTAGTTGTGGGGAAAGGCAGGTGAGGGGGGACCTATTTGACAGCAGAATGGAGAAGGAGGCTGGAAGGATAAATAAAGATCAGAGTATGAATTCTCAAATGCTTGGGTAAGTATTTAGAACTTAATTTTGTAAGCAACAGATTTGCAGAATAACCTATGGAAGAGACACTAAAAAAAAAGATTAGACTGACAGGTTCTAGAAGTCTGTGAGGGCATTATTCAAGAAAATGAACTCTAGGAAATGAGCATCTGAGGGTACTGGCGATGGGAAGGAGAAGAAAGGTTAATGCTTATATTAGGACTTTCTGTTTCTAATTTTTAAAGCAATTTTACCTATGAATCTGAACTTCCCTTAACTGGTGATCTAATTAAGCACAAAGAGAAACGGTAAGACTGTCATGTTGTCATGCAGCAATAGTTGGAGTCAACTAAGGCACTTTTAAAAACACTGATAAATGCAGATATTGAGCCTAGGTCCCAGAAGTTTCCTTTTCAAGACTTCTTCCCCTTCCTCATATTTTATTGAACATGTGTCTTCATTTGTCAGTCCATTTATTTGTTTGATGGAATTAAAGATGGTGGAGAGACTTCCCTCGTGATCCAGTGGCTAAGACTCTGAGATCCCAATGCAGGGAGCCCAGGTTTGATCCCTGGTCAAGGAATTAGATCCCACATGTCATAACTAAAGATACCAACAAAGATTAAAGATCCCATGTGCTATAACTAAGACCTGGTGCAGCAAAACAAATAAATTATGCTGTTGTTGTTGTGGTCGAGTTCAACTTTTGTGATCCCATGGTCTGCAACCCACCAGGCTCTCTGTCCACAGGATTTCCCAGGCAAGAATACTGGAGTAGGTTGCCATTTCCTTCTCCAGGGATCTTCCCAACCCAGGGATAGAACCCACATCTCCTGCATTGGCAGGTGAATTATTTACCCCTGAGCTACTAGGGAAGTCCAAATAAATAAAAAAATATTTTTAAAAAATTTAAAGATCGTAGAGGCCAATAATATTCTGAGGTTGTGTCCATGGGATGATTTGGGATGCCTACTTCTCCAGGTTCATGGCCAGCTAACAGGTTAAGCAATCTGTTAGCTGGGTGCTTGACCTTTTTTTGCTTTTGTTTATTTTGGCAATTAAGACAACTGAGTGGTAACAATTGACAGTAGAGAACTGCTCAGTAATTGATTTTATTATTTTTAAAAACTGACCTTGAGCTCATAAAACCAATTTAAATAGTTGCCTACACCTATATAAATTTCAGAGAAAGAAGTCTGTTATAAATATGTTTTAAATGAGGCAATGCCAAAGAATGCTCAAACTACCGCACAATTGCACTCATCTCACACACTAGTAAAGTAATGCTCAAAATTCTCCAAGCCAGGCTTCAGCAATACCTGAACCGTGAACTTCCTGACGATCAAGCTGGTTTTAGAAAAGGCAGAGGAACCAGAGATCAAATTGCCAACATCCGCTGGATCATGGAAAAAGCAAGAGAGTTCCAGAAAAACGTCTATTTCTGCTTTATTGACTATGCCAAAGCCTTTGACTGTGTGGATCACAATAAACTGTGGGAAATTCTGAAAGAGATGGGAACACCAGACCACCTGACCTGCCTCTTGAGAAATCTGTATGCAGGTGAGGAAACAACAGTTAGAACTGGACATGGAACAACAGACTGGTTCCAAATAGGAAAAGAAGCGTCAAGGCTGTATATTGTCACCCTGCTTATTTAACTTATATGCAGAGTACATCATGAGAAACGCTGGACTGGAAGAAACACAAGCTGGAATCAAGATTGCCGGGAGAAATATAAATAACCTCAGATATGCAGATGACACCACTCTTATGGCAGAAAGTGAAGAGGAACTCAAAAGCCTCCTGATGAAAATGAAAGTGGAGAGTGAAAAAGTTGGCTTAAAGCTCAACATTCAGAAAACAAAGATCATGGCATCTGGTCCCATCACTTCATGGGAAATAGATGGGGAAACAGTGGAAACAGTGTCAGACTTTATCTTTTTGGGCTCCAAAATCACTGCAGATGGTGACTGCAGCCATGAAATTAAAAGACGCTTACTCCTTGTAAGGAAAAGTTATGTCCAACCTAGATAGCATATTCAAAAGCAGAGACATTACTTTGCCAACAAAGGTCCATCTAGTCAAGGCTATGGTTTTTCCTGTGGTCATGTATGGATGTGAGAGTTGGACTGTGAAGAAGGCTGAGCGCCAAAGAATCGATGGTTTTGAACTGTGGTGTTGGAGAAGACTCTTGAGAGTCCCTTGGACTGCAAGGAGATCCAACCAGTCCATTCTGAAGGAGATCAGCCCTGGGATTTCTTTGGAAGGAATGATGCCAAAGCTGAAACTCCAGTACTTTGGCCGCCTCATGCGAAGAGTTGACTCATTGGAAAAGACTCTGATGCTGGGAGGGATTGGGGGCAGGAGGAGAAGGGGACAATAGAGGATGAGATGGCTGGATGGCATCACTGACTTGATGGACGTGAGTCTGAGTGAACTCCGGGAGTTGGTGATGGACAGGAAGGCCTGGCATGCTGCGATTCGTGGGGTCGCAAAGAGTCGGACACGACTGAGCGACTGAACTGGACTGAAATATGAATGTTAACTAGTCATAATTCAAGTAATACTAATTTAATATGATGGGAAAAGAGTAACCCAAATACATTTGAATGACAGAATTCAAATAAGATCATTTTATAGACATAAACTCCCTAGGATATTCTTTGGGGATTAACCTTTATTGTAAGACAAATCCCGTTGCATAGCTTATAATACAGGGCATGATACTCCTAAGAGTTAATATGCACTGAACATCTACTACATACGTGCAACCATATTGATCTTTGCATTTCTTAATTAATTGAATTTCATCAATTAATATTAGCAGTCGGCATTATCAGAGTTTAATAAATGACTCAAGATTACAGTTTTGAAGGATGAAGATGAGATTTTAACTGAGCTCTGGCTCCAAAATCCATATTCTTTATAATGTTCTATACTGTAAATTAAAGATTGGCACAGTGGAGGATCTGAATTTAACCATTTTTATTGAAATATATAGCAGCTGTACAATATTCTGTAAGTTACATGTGTACGATATAGTGACTCACAATTTTTAAAGGTTATATTCCATTTATAGTTACTTTAAAGTATTGACTATATATGAATTTAATCTTGTATTTGGAAGGAAAAAAGATTCACCTTCTCTAGCATCTGCAGGAGCCATAATCGTACTTACCTTTAGGTCTGGCTTTCTTATGGCTCTATTTATGATGCTCTCCTCGTCGGTGATGAAAGGATTGTCAGGATTGAGCCTAAATGCGCTGTTCAAGGCTGACAGGCAGATCCACATTACCTTTTTCCGAGAGTAAGTTTGGAATTCATCCTGAGGAAATAAACACCAAAACTCCCATGAAGTTAAGGAAGTCATCAGGCTAAAATTCAACCTGAAAAGCATTGTTTTAATATAACTGTGTAAGTTTGCAGAGTTAACAAACCCTCTTGATGGGACTACATGTCTTTGAAAGCTGGTAGATTTAGAGCTTTAAGGGGCAAAGTCTTGTCATCACTTACGGAGGCATCAGAAGGTGAATATGATGCGGTGGCATATGACAGCACTCAAGAGTCATGAGGCAGATGTTCAGGTAAGAACCAGTGTTCCCTATTACCCTCCAACCATGGGGCTACGACCACATACAAATTTCATAGGGAAAAAAAAAGTCCCAAACAAGCAAGCATTCCAAAGTGTTTCTAAAGGGCTAAGAGACCAGGTGAACTGAACCATCCTCTTATTTTGAGGCTTAACTTCAATGCCACTCCCTTTAACACCTCTTGTGGGGGTGGGGGTGGGGAGGACCATCCCTATACCAGCTCCAAAAGACTGCCACTGTCCCTCTCTTGTGCTCCCAATTACCTTCTGCCTTACATTCTCTTAGTTCTTCCAGTCTATCTTGAAGGTAGGTGTCATATTTTACTGTCGCTTACATCCCATCCACATGGGGAATTTTGATTCACTCAGTGAGAATCTGATGAATGGATGAGAAAAGTATGGAAAGTGTGAGCTGAACACGCCCAGGGGTGATTGTCAAGATGTTGGCATAGGCAGCACTGAGGAAGGCATCTTTGTGCATGACCCTAATTGAGGCTGCTTCAGTTTCAGTTCACTGATGACTCCATCACAGCATAAAACAAGAGGCAGCAGCACTGGACTGAGTAACAGGGACCATGATGGTTGCTTAGAGACTGATTGACAATAGCAATGGTTATTGTCTGAATGGGTAAATGACACACGTAAATTCCACTCGGATGTCTGGTAAACCTCAGGAGCAAGGAAGAATGGCCAGGAAAGTGAAGCCTGGGAAGCAATTTGAGGCCTAGGAATGTAGGTCAGAACCAGAGATTGTCTCCATCACAACCACTGTTGCCATGAAGAGTGAGCTGACTGCAAAAGGCAGTGAGAAGCGTTAGTAATTATTGTAGCTAAGTCTCTTACAATGATTTTCCTCAGGCAAACCCCACCTCCAAGCCTGCTGTTTCCTCAGCCTGGAGTGTGTATCTTTAAGTCTTCCTGGGGCCGGATCCTAACCATCCTTCAGGGTCTGACTCAGAGTTCATGTATGGGAACATTCCTAACTTCTCTGATCTTTCCTCTAAATCATCAGGCTACTTGAGATTCTTACCACATACTACCTCACTGCATCATCCTTTGTCCCCTCACCTTATCACATCTCTCAGACTGTAGGTAGAGATCATGTCTGATGGATGTCTGTGCTCCAGCCTGGCTTAGCACAGATTCTGAGAGAGACAACTGGAGAGAGAGAGAGGAGGGAGATGATCAGGGAAGGCAAAGCAAAGGAAGTAGGGAGAACAGAAGAAGGGAGAGGAAGAGAAGAAAGGAGAGGAAAGAGAAGGAAAGAAGAGAAAAGGAGAGGAAATTTTAAAAAGAGAGGAGGGGAGGAAGGAAAAACCTTAGTAGAAATTTGAAAGTTAATGAGTTACTATTAAAAACCAGTAAAGTTGGCTATACTTCATTTTTTAACTACTAAATCAAATCATATCTGCATGGAGTTACCTTCACAGCCTAAGAATAACTGAAAGTGGCTACATTTCCAGTACTAAGCCACTGAACAGGGGCATGTTCTAGGTACTGTGGAATATGCCACCAGTTCCCTAGAACACAGCTTGACACAGCTCAGCATCATACAGCTTTGCCTTTGACCACATGAAAGAGTCAAATGCTCTGTTATGAGAAAAACTTTGTGTTTCCAATAATAGTAATACAACAGTTAATATTTATTGACCACTTATTAGTTTTCAGTTCAGTTCAGTTGCTCAATCATGTCCGACTCTTTGCGACCCCATGAACTGCAGCACGCCAGGCCTCCCTGTCCATCATCAACCCCCATAGTTCACTCAAACTCATGTCCATTGAGTCGGTGATGCCATCCAGCCGTCTCATCTTCTGTCGTCCCCTTCTCCTCCTGCCTCCAATCCCTCCCAGCATCAGAGTCTTTTCCAATGAGTCAACTCTTCACATGAGGTGGCCAAAGTACTGGAGTTTCAGCTTTAGCATCATTCCTTCCAAAGAAATCCCAGGGCTAATCTCCTTCAGAATGGACTGGTTGGATCTCCTTGCAGTCCAAGGGACTCTCAAGAGTCTTCTCCAACACCACAGTTCAAAAGCATCAATTCTTCGGCGCTCAGCTTTCTTCACAGTCCAACTCTCACATCCATACATGACCACAGGAAAAACCATAGCCTTGACTAGACGGACCTTTGCTGGCAAGATAATGTCTCTGCTTTTGAATATGCTATCTAGGTTGGTCATAACTTTCCTTCCAAGGAGTAAGCGTCTTTTAATTTCATGGCTGCATTTAGGCACATATAATGCCACATGTGTATGCTTTCATTTAAAGCTCAAAAACCCTAGGAGGTAGTTACTGTTCATTACCCATTCTACAGGGAGGAAACTAAGTCACAGTTGGTAACCATCAGAGCAGGGATTTGACACCCTCAACCCCCTGACCTTCTAGATCCTGTCTTACCCTTTGCTCTAGTCCATATTTTGTTTAAAAATACAGTTTGATTGAACTGCCATTTTATACCCAGCCTGAGCTAAGATTGCCAAAGGACAAAGTATCAAACAAAGTATCAATGAAAAACTTGGTAAGAAAGTGTATAATTTTTAGCTAAATAGGAATACAAATTACAAAAATGGCATCAGGATCACAGACCTCAGACCACCAAGTGAGGACAATTAGGAAGATAAGGTCCTCTTGGTCCTCTTAAATGAAGCAAAAGGATATTAACTAGTAATTTTCAAATGATTACTTGGTAGTTTATAAACAATTGTTGTGCCAGTTGTCCTGTTTTAGGTTCACAAATCTCCAAAGCCGATATTAAAATCTCCATTTTGCACATGAGAAAATTCTCCATCAACAAGGCAAAAAATTGTCCAAGCCAATCTGGTATGGGGAGCAAGAGGGAGCAGAGACCTGAGACCAGGTCTTCTCATGCTAAATCTTGTCTGCTTCCTCTTTGTTTCAACAAGTCATCCAACAGTGTCTGTGGTTCATGTATAAAAGTCACCTTGATTTCTAGACTGTGTATCAAATAGCATCCAGTTGCTCAGAATCTCTGATCTCCTAGCAACAGAGAATCTGACACCCAAAATCAAGCTGTCACCCTCTCGTTCAGTGTGACAGCAAACCGACCTCTAGACTGTAATCCCTAAAAGGGAAAAGGCAAATTGGAACACTGGAACTCCCAAATTCTCACGAGCCAGTATTAATCCAATGTACTGACTGCGTATCTTAGTCTAGGCAAGTATTAAAGGCTGAAATTCTTCTTATTACAGTCTAAAGCATCACTAAATTGAAGGTGCTTGGATATAGTTGTCTCTAAGCTCATCCCCTTCCTGTCATCCTCTTTACTCCTGGAGCCTTTTAACTCAAATTCTCTATAATGCAAAGTAGAACTCTATATGCTAAATAAAGATGCCACAGTGACTTTTCCCTTGTTTACTACTCTGTTAAAGACTGTAAAATCATGCATATTTTTAATAACTATAAATGAAAAGTAACCTTCAAAAATTGTATACTTTTTAAAAATGATAATTGAAAAAAAAGAAATACACCCAACTTTTTAAGGAGAAAATAAGACAAAGAAAGGGAAGGAAAGTGTGTCACTGTGGAGTGGTCACCCTGGGCGAGCTGATAACTTCTCTCCATTTTCAACTTGGTGTTGTCCAGTATGGAAAGGGCATGGGCTCCTTCATGAGATCAAATCTCAGTTCCAAACCCAATTGAAAAAATTGCCACTCTCTGAACTTAATTTTCATTATCCAGGAAGTGGGGGTGATAATACATATTTCATGGATGTTTTCAGAATTAAAGGCATAATGTTTGTGACCCAGGCTGAGTCTGGCCTACAGCTGACGTGGCAAATGTTGGTTGGGTGCAGTGCTGTACCTCATTTCCATAATATGCTGTTCCTGAGATTTTCTATAACTAGGAACTTATTTTCCCTTTAAAAAAAATTTAGAATCTCTAACAGTCTATTTCTCCTTTCTGGAAAAGAAGTATATTTACCTAGAAATGGCTATTTCCTCTTCAATCTGTTTCCCAGCTCTCTCAAGCGCTTACTGAGCTATAAAATCCTTAAATACACTGGAAGACTTACCACTTTAAATAATTGCTTTGTAATACATATAATCCAAATTGTTTGCCTGGCAAATCTAGGTGTTTTAATGCTTGAGCATCATCTTTACCTCCTCTTCACCAAGAGAATGAATCAGACCAGTCTAGTCCTTGAACTCTAAAAGAATAAGATTTAAAATAACTTGAGTGGATTTCAAAGAAGGAATGTACACAGAAGACTTAGGTTTGACCTGGACAGAAAGAGAAGCAAACCTGGACAATTCTTATCTTCTGTGGACTTGCACTTGCTGAACCTTGGAAATACCAGACTAACTTTTATAGTGAATGAAGTGAGTGACCTTGCTTATCTCTTTCCAACCTTTTGCTGTAAGCACCTCATCTCTTGGAATTTAAGTAACAGTGTAATGGTCACTTCAAGTTCAGGCTTATCCTCTTGTGTAGAAGTTCACTTCACAAAATGCAGTACCTCTAAGATGGCCTTAAAAAAAAATGTTACCCATTGCAAAATTCCAAAGAGGTAGTAGGAAATCAGTATTTTTCATTTGGGGTTGTATATATTACCTTGGATCTGAGTGAGGTAACAGCAAGATTCCCGTGTGCTCCGTGGTCTCCTCAGTGGCCCTAAGGAGACCTAGGACCATTGTCCTGACATGGCAGTAAGTCCTCTGTACTGAACCTCCTGTCTTGGTAGGAGGCAGGCTGTCTTTTGTTACCAGCTACTGTCCTCTAGGATCTTTCTCCCTATCTTCTCTATTTTGCCCCAGTGGCCTTCAAGGTTTCACTTTCTGTTTTGTTTGGTTTGCTAGTTTCTATTCTAATGATTTTGGTTCTCTTTTTTCTTTTTCTGGTAAGTAATTACTCTTGGAATATGGGAAGTTCACTCTCTAAGGGCAGTCTCCTGGAATTTCTGCTGGTCTTGCATATAAGAACTATGGACCTGAGTTCTGCAAGTATTTGTCTTGCTGGACTACAGTTACTTGGGATGATTTATAATAAAATTGGCCAACATGGGGCTTCTTTGAAATTCCTAAATTAGTTTCCCTATGCAGGGCTTCCTGGTGACACAGATGGTAAAGAATCCATCTGCAATGCAGGATACCTGGGTTAGATCACTGCGTAGGGAAGATCCCCTGGAGAAGGAAATGGTTACCCCCTCCAGTATTCTTGCCTGGAGAATTCCATTGACAGAGGAGCCTTGTGGATTACAGTCCATGGGGTCTCAAAAGAGTCCGACATGACTCGGCGACTAACACTTTCATTTTCACCCATGCAGTCAATTAGAAAAATGTAAGGCAAAAATGGAAGCATATCTCAACAGGCATTTTTGAGGACTCGGGAAACATAACAATTAATCCATTTCCCTCAGAGAAACTGCTCACAATTCTGTAGAAGGATTTCAGAACTGCAAATTCCTCTGAGGCTTCTGAGAGCTCTCTTTGTCTCTGACTCTCTCACTCCCACTCTGCTCCTCTCTGTTCCTCTGAAGATTCACCACAATGTTTTCCTTGCTCTCCATATCTCTCTGAACTTTCTTTTAATAGCACTGTTGATTGATTATTACAACAATAATTGTAAGGACCTAATGAAAATGTCTATGACTATTGTGGTCATTTTGAATTAACGGCCCTAATTCTGACCCCAAGGGAACAAAAATCCTCAGAGGAGTTGTGCATTTCTCCCCCTGTTTCTTTGAGATATAAATGTTCTACCTCATCTTCTTAGGGAACTCCTGTCTAGACCATCTCCAAATCATAAGACTGAAAAAAATGGAAAAGAGGTCTTTTAACTCAAACTGCTAAAAGGACTCTCTGGCCCAAACAGTCTCCTTAAAATTGCTTGTCAAGGGCAAATGCAAATCTTATAAGTCTTCCCCACACATAATAAAAGACTTCAGCCATCTGAGCAAGCAGATATAATTTGTTCCAACTGTTATTTATAAACTAGTGAGTTTTTTTTTTATTATTGTACCTGATTCATGACTAAAGTTTTAAAATTCAAGCTATGAGATCTCTAAACTCTCTAAAATCATATACCTTCTGCATGATCACCTCTCTTTCTCCTCTGTGGGACATGGCTTTCTGGGAATGAGTCTCCCCAGTGCCAAGGCGGTTAATACTAATGTCAAATAACCAAGTGGTTGATCATCAATGCTTTCTAAAGATACATCTCTATCAGAAGGGAGAAATTTGGAGAACTGTGAATGGAAAACCAAAATGGAGTCAGTATTGCTAAGAGAGCACTCTTCAATGGAGGCAGGAGACTATTAAGGAAGTGTGACGTATGTACCTTTAACCCTGGATGAAATCTGACTTTTTGGTCTGATGAAGTCATCCACAACACCTGCCACAAATTCAAAATACTTATCAGACCTTTACCCTAAGATAACTTACATCAGTCTATTCATTTATCAGACCTCTACCCAGAAACAACTGTGATTTCTTAAGAACAGACATGTTCTGACTTGTATCAGAGTCAATCACAACTGTCCCCATGCAACAGTGATGACTTTTTATTCTTATTACCCCTCAATCTCTCTTTCCCAGAACACTTTTTCAGGGTACCCAAATCTGTCTCCAGAATTGCAATTCTTGAGACTTTAAATAGGCTGTATCCATGTTTATATGCAAAACAAACAAACAAACAAAAAAACCCACAGAAATCCTTAACAACTCACCATAAATTTTGTTTTCACTGCTTATAGCTCTGGAACCATGAGCCTTTCTTTTAACTTCTCTATGTCTCCATTTGTAAAATAGGGAAAAAATAATCTCTACCAGTAAGGATCAAATAAGACAACATATATGCAAATACTTTGCAAATCATAAATCACAATATAAATAGTCCTATCTTATAAAAGATAGTAACCTCAAGACTATTTGCCTTAACAAAAAATCATCTCAGAGAGGCCAGCTTATGAAATTTCAGGCATTTCTGGCTAGATTCTTAACCAAAAAGTAGTTTAAAGTAAGGGGATACTAAGTCACTTCAGTCGTGTCCGACTCTGTGCGACCCCATAGACGGAAGCCCACCAGGCTTCCCCGTCCCTGGGATTCTCCAGGCAAGAACACTGGAGTGGGTTGCCATTTCCTTCTCCAATGATGAAAGTGAAAAGTGAAAGTGAAGTCCCTCAGTCGTGTCCGTCTCTTAGCGACCCCATGGACTGCAGCCTACCAGGCTCCTCCATCCATGGGATTTTCTAGGCAAAGTACTGGAGTGGGGTGCCATTGTCTTAGAAAGTAGGAGGATGGGGAAACAGAATTCAGAGAAAGGAATGTGTACCTAAAAGTAGCGTAATACTATCTCCTCTTACTTTCTCAATCATGGTATTTCACTTTACTGTCGTGATAGTTTTGGTAGAATCTGCGAAACCATTTATTGCAGATTCAATTCATTTATTTAATTTAATTAAATAATTATTGAGCACCTGCTGTGGACACGAGCTAGGTGCTACACACAATGAAAAGCCATGGCCACTGTCTCCAAAAAACTTCTAGTCTAATAGGAGAAAAAGCTATAAAAAGAACTATAACATAGTGGGGGAGCTCTGGGCTTAGGGATTAGGAACTCAGGTTCAACTTCTTTATCCATGTGACCCCTTTACCTGGACCATTCCCCATGTGCTCCTCCCCATCAGCCACCATTACCTTTTAATGTTTATCATCCTCTGATGCTCGGAAAAGTCTTTCCTGGTTTTTTTGACTTGGTCAATTCCTTACCTACAATCCTATGATAACCATGAAACCTTCCTAAGTATTGTGTTGGCCAGTAAGTTCATTCAAGTTTTTCCATAAGATGTAACAGAAAAACTCAAACGAACTTTTTGGCCAACCCAATAAAACTTGTAACTGTTGGATTTTTGCATTTATTTGTATAGTGATCTGATGAATTCTGTAAAGAACCTTGATTTTACTATAATACTTCCTGCTCCTTGCCCTGCCCATGAGCTAGCACTATGGTTGACATACAACCTGTGCTCATCAAATTTATAAAAGGAGGAGGAAAGGAAAGAGACAAAAAGGAAGGGAGAGGGAAATCCTGACTGACATTTACCAGGTTGCAAAGTAATTGTCCTCTCTGTATCCTCATCTCTAAGATAAAAATGATAATGCCATTTTCCAGGGCTGTTGTGAGAATTAGGTGGATGCATGTTGATGTATGGCAAAACCAATACAATATTGTAAAGTAAAAAAAAAAAAAATAATAATAATAATAATAAAGAAAAAAAAGAAAAGCTTCCCAAAGGAGGTAGTACTTATGAACCTTGTATAAGAGAATATGTATAAAGTATTTGCCTAACATAAAAAAAAAATAGCATAATCAAGGAGATGTTGCTTTGTAAAATGTAAAGAGAATTGCACTGTAATAGAAGGTAGACTGCAGAAAGCATTATAGCAATGAGACTTGAAAATATAGAGCTAAAAAAGAATGAAGGAAAGGTGATTAATTTCTTCCAGACTTAGGACAGAGAATGGATCAACAAAGATTGAATAGACAAGGTGATTTATGGCCCAGGAATGAGTAGGTTTAATAAGTAGAGATAGAATGCCTACTCTCTGTATTTACTGTAAAGAGAATGTCGGGATGAGTGCATGCAAGTGTAAATGAGTTGAGTCCTCTCCAGAATGTCACTCAGTAAGAAGAGGGATTGCTATCTGTTTTGTTCATAGCTGTATTCCCAGTGTCTATAACAATGCCTGGTAGACGATTGGTACTTGCTCAACAAATAATGAATGAACAAATAAGTGAAAGAATGCATGGAGGAAATAGGGAATATCAGAAGAAATGCAAGAGTAAAATCATGGACAAATTATCTGGTTACCTTAGAAAATGTTGCTGAAGTGGGGAGCCTGGGTTTGGAGAGAAGAGGCTGGAGAGGAAGAGGGAGGGGAGGAAATAAGGGATCCAGGAAATATCATCACACATGCTGGTGGCTGATGAGCATCTGGGGGTCTGGTGGACCGCAGGTGTCATTTGCATGGCTGATTTGTGGGATTTTGAAGTTTTCAAATTAAAGCCCCTACCTTTGACATCTTTAGGTGAAACTGAAGGGAAAATGTTCCCCATGAAAACATAGAAGTGATATGCCTAGAGTCAGGCCTAATAGTCAATCATCACAATGTTTTCTGCACATTGGCAACATGTGACATACAATAACAATGAAGGGAAAAAACTTATTTGTGATTATAATAAAGATAAAAACTACGGAAATCATCAGGATCATCTGAATTCAAAACACCAATGAATGTAAATCGTGTTATTTGCATAGAAATGTGGCATCGATACAAATATTGGTTAAAATTCAGGAGTAGATGGATAATGAATAAAATGCCACTTTTAAAATTATAAAATAGAAATGTAATTACTCTTATCATTTGGAAAAAATGTCACTCTTTGAGGCATTTAATAAAAGGAGGGGAACAGAAAATAAACTAGGTGCTAAAGACTTCCAGCCAGTATATCACATTTACTATTTTTTTTTTCAGTTAAAAAAAATGACTACCTAATCAGTATCTAGGATAATGATCTGTAATCTTACCAGTGTGAGATTGATGATAAATATCAAGTACTGATTTTTTAATAACACAAAAAAACAGATATACAACACATTTTCAGATAGGAGTCATCCAGGCTTCCTTACTGGGAAATCTTTACTGTTCAGCTATTATAATATAATTCAAATAGTATCTTTCTTAAAGTGTCATTTTAATGCAAATAACCCAACAGCAGACTTTTAAACTTCTGGCTCCCAAAGCTTATTTTTATCTAAGACTCACATAGTAGAAGTGTTTGAAATAATTGAGTTCTTCTCTAATTACATAAAGACTAATTTAGCACCTCATTTATTTGGAGAGCCTCCGGCATAGCGAATCCATTTAAAATGACTCACAAGAGCAGGTAATTAAAAATTAAGGTTGAAATCAAGATGAAAAAGGCAAGATTGAAGGTGGTTTCAACGGCTCTGATTAGTTGAAGAGGATAGTGAAATGAGAGAAAACCTTTCAAAGAGTTAGGGGTGGAGTGATGGAATACAGTTTCCTGAGGCACCAATGCTTTTTTGGACTTTCCACCGTATGTTCAGTTGCAAAGCCAACATGCAACTAAGAGACGGGACCTGATTGAGTGTAGAGAGTGTTGGGGATTCCTAGCTAAAAGGGTACTTTCCTCCTGTATTCTGTCCTACAAGGAAATGCTTATGGCTAGTAAGGGAAGGTGGAGAAGGCAATGGCACCCCACTCCAGTACTCTTGCCTGGAAAATCCCATTGACAGAGAAGCCTGGCAGGCTATATAGTCCATGGGGTCACGAAGAGTCAGACACGACTGAGAGACTTCACTTTCACTTTTCACTTTCATGCATTGGAGAAGGAAATGGCAACCCACTCCAGTGTTCTTGCCTGGAGAATCCCAGGGACGGGGGAGCCTGGTGGGCTGCCGTCTATGGGGTCGCACAGAGTCGGACACGACTGAAGTGACTTAGCAGCAGTAGCAGCAGTAAGGGAAGGACATAGCACCCACATGAGCAAGGCCATTATATGTAGATGCATCTAGGCTACAGCAAGTCCTTTTGTTCAGTAAGCCTGTAAAGTTGCTGGATAAAAAACACATACACAAACAAATTGGTTCACAGTGCTTTTCAGGTCTACTAAATCCTTCTATATCTCTGTATAATCATTCTATTAATTTTTTAGTGTTTGATATTGAAACTCAAACTAAAAATCTAAATTTATCTACTTTTTAAAAATTGTAATATATAGTGGAAATATATTCTGTATATTTTGTACTATAACTTTATTCTATATTTTCCAATTCTCCTGTAAATGTGTTATCATATTTTCATAATTTAAAAAGTAAACAAGAAAGAGGAAAAAAATACACAGACACACAAAACAATCTTTGATAATGACCAAAGATCATTTACAATTTGTAAATGAGAGTGATCAAACCATTTACATTTTGTAAATGGCTTTTACAAATGTAATCTCACTTCATCCTCACACCAACCCAAGAGAGAACACATGCTTTCACTAGTTCCATTTTACAAAGAGAGAGACTGAGGTCCCAAAAGGTTAAGTAACAAGTCTAAGGTGTCACTCCCTACACTGACATTCACTACAATTGTAGTTTTAAAAGGAATGCCCTATGAATTAGGTCTTCTTAATGAAATCACATCATTTGTGGTAAATAACTGTAAGGCTAAGATGGATCCGGAGGCTGGACCTCTAGCCACCTCCTGCCTTGTGCTCATCTCCCCACAGCCATCCCATATCAAGATGTTCAGGAGAAAGGGCTGCCAGGTAGAGAATCAGGGACACACTCACCGTTGTCCTCAGCAACACGACATCTGCCTCTTGCAAGGAGCATGGGATGCAATTTGCCCACACGTGCCAAGCAGGTTTCCAGTAAAACACCAAGGGAAGGATCCCAAAGGAGAAGATGGATCCAGCAAGGCAGAGGGTTTCCCGGCAACTCTGAGTCCGGTAGCCAAATATCTCCTGGGGCAAAACCAAAATGAATCCAAATATTAGTTAAGCACAATAAACAACAAATGAACAAGTTGGAATTTTGCTGACGAAACTGGTGGAGGGATATGCAGAGTGTGAAGAAACTGAAGAGGTTGAGGGGAGAACAGAAGAACGGAGTGAGAGCTTGAGAAAGTGGAGAAAGACCCCTGACAAAATTCTTCATAAGCTGTGATTTCAGACTTCCAAGAAGTTGTATTCCAACTGGGGAAATTCGATTTTTACAATTTCAGCACCTGGCTGCCCTGAGCCAAACACTATACTACATGATACATCACCTTCTTTAAGTCTCCCAAGCATCTTCTGAATAGGATAATATGACCCTCACTTCATAAATGATGAGGCTGAGCTCAGAAAGGCTGAATGTAATGATTTGTCCAAGGTCACAGAGCTGGCAAGTTCTGCTGTCAAGATTCAAACCCAGATTCATCAGCCTTCAAGTCTTGAACTTGATCCACAACCTTTACAGATGTGACCATGAGCCATGTGTGAGACAGCAGCAGTGAATGATTTCCCTAGCTGAGACCAGCAGCTTTGTAGGACGAGCAGGGATGGAACGGGGGAAGCTGGAACCAGGCCTTGAGTTCAAAGTCAGGATTTGGTGAAACTGTTTGACAATGCACAACTAAATCTCAGCTTGCCTTTGGGGATTTGGGGTAAAGACAATTAGGCCTTTCCACCCTTCTCTCTTGTTTAGTAGCAAAAAGAATTTTATATTAAGGGGGGAAAACCCATAAAGGCTATTTGATTTATTTCAACTCCTGCTTATTGAGCAGCTGCTATGTGCCATGAGGGGAATAGAAGATCATGGAGAATGCAAAGATTAACAAGGTAAGAGTCTGATCTATAATAAATTTATAATCTGGACAAACTTTTTCCTTCCAAGCAAAGCCAGGGACAGAACAGAAAACCACCCCTGAGGTTTATGGTCTCTATGCCACAGTGATAGCCCACACAGCCATAGGTATATCACATATTAAGTATAATAACTAAGGTTGAGAGGAAGGAGCATGTCTGATTTAAAAGCATGTTCTCTGGATCAAGATACTTTAGATTCAAAGCCTAGTCTTTGGTTTACTGGGTGTGAGGTTGAACAAGTAAGTTAACCTTTTAATTTCTTGCCTTGTCATCCATAATGTGAGGGTGGTGATGGCACCCACTTCCCAGGGTTGCTGTGAAGTTTAAATGAGTTACTATGTAAAAGTGCTAACATGAGTAATTACTGCTGTTGCTGCTACATTACCATTTCCTGGAATATAGACCCAAAATTCGATTGGAAATTTGACATAGCTTACAGGCATTTAGATCTAAGAATTCTTAGTATCAACTGTTCTACTTTTGTTAGAATTGCCTGGTAGGAAAAAGGGGGATCTGGAACGTGCAACTTTAAATCCTCCAACTTTCCTGTCTCAACTTGATAAAGATGTATTAACAGGAAAGTTCCTGTGATCCTTGGCTGAAAGCTGCTTGCAGGCGTAATTACTGGGTTCCTTTCTCTTATCAGCAGTGCACACAGGTGCTGATAGCTTCCTTAGGTAGTGTTCACATCTGGAATGCCTTTGATAAAATGTTCACCTCACTGCAGAAATACAAGCTCTTGACTGACTTTGCAAAGTAGAATGTCTATCCTGACATAAATACTCTTCTGTCTCACACTCCAGTTGTCGCTCCCCAGATGCCAAATCTGAAATGTTTCTGTACCCTCACCACACTGGAAGCAATGCTTTGTTGGCTTCATACCAAGCAGCATACCAATTCTAAATTCCAGACCTGTCCTGAGTCCATCCCACCATCTTTTTCTGTGTGCTTTTATTACATTCCTACACTGTGGAACAGGTCAACTCTACCCACCCTTCCCACCCAGCCATTTTTTCACCTTTTTAAAAATATTACTTTTAAATGCTTCCTTATCTTGCCATTCAACTAAGCCCCTAGTTAATTATGCTGAAGCTATGCCAGTTCTGTCCCTAATACAAGCACGAATCTCCCTATCACTGTGTGTTCTTTTACAGGCTATTCAGTGAAAGCTTTCTGTAGTTTCCCAAATGTCTTCAGTTCATTATCAAAGTAATGCAAGAATGATGACCTTCAAGTTCCAGCAAAGAAAACTAGAGTTTAAAATGAGTATAGTAATAGTTTTTATTAGCAACTAATGATTTGGAAACAATGACGGTAGCTAACATTGATGCAGCACTGAAAAACCTTTCACCATGTGCTTTACACACACTTTGATCTCATTGAAAAAGATCTAAATAAAATTTCCAATGCACAATGTTCATAAGTAACTCAGAACTGAGCTTCAAGTCCAGATCTAGGCAGTACAGTGAAGGTAAATGTGAGCTCACTATTTCTACTCTAAGGCCTTTCTTCATTTTGCTTTTAAGTTCAATTTAAGAAAAAAAATTTAAGAGTACAGCAAATTGCAGGCATTGCAGGGACTATTCATAGATACTGGGTTTAAAATGGTAAAAATGTGTACAGTGTGGTTTCTTATCAACCCATAGCAATTTCCTTCCTGCATTACAGAGTGTGTTCCATGTCTCTGAAAATGCTTGAGGGAACGGTTCCTACTACCCTGCACTCCACCCACACTTTGCCCCACAATAAAAGAGTCCATCAGACCAAAAAAAAAAAAAAAAAAAATGTTGGGCAAGTGTCCCCAAAATAGTACCCTCTTGGCAGTCTATTTGCATTACACAATAGCAAGCTGTCCCTTTCTTCATCCCCCTCCAACCCACAGATTCTTCTCCTCCCCCTGTCCCAGGGCATCTACATCCTTTTACTCCTAAGGACCAAAAGTCAGACTTCTAGGTGTATAGGCCTTCTCCCTTCTCCCCGTACTCAAGAAGTCAAACTATGTTCCCTGAAAGTGAAAAGTGTGAGTTCCTCAGTAGTGGCTGACTCTTTACAACTCTATGAACTGTAGCCCACCAGGCTCCTTTGCCCGTGAAATTCTCCAGGCAAGAAGACTAGAGTGGGATGCCATTCCCTTCTCCAGGAGATCTTCCTGACCCAGGGATCAAACTGAGTCTCCTGCATTGCAGGCAGATTCTTACTGTCTGAGCCACCAATGAAGCCCCAAGCAATGATCTAAATCACCTTGGCCAACAGAACTCCTTAAGAGTCTACAGATCTTCTCAGAAATACACATACATAAATTTCTCCATAGAGATTCAGGGGGTTCCCAGCGTCTAGAAAAGACCCTGCCCCAGAGGGCTAAGTCCAAATCAAGGCTGATCTTAAAGAATTTACACTCTGTATGTGAACTTGGGACCTGATACTAGGCAAGCACTTAGTGAAAGGAGAAGTGTGAGGACAGGATCTCACGGAAATGCAGGGGAGGGTGAGAGGGTGGCCACCAAAGCAGAGCACTGGCTGACTCCAAGAAGCTCCGTGAGGTGATCTGATCACCTGGGGGCCACTGAGTCCTGAGAATGGCTGTCAGCCTTCTAAACCCAGAGACTGACAGGAGAACAGTTCCCAGAGAAGTCTCCAGTTAAACAGATCCCAGAGACAGCGGTGTCATGAGAGAGAGAGAGATGTATGTACCTGTCACATGGACCAGATAAATACATGTGTGGGTGTGAAGAGTTTGCTGTCTTTCCAATGGCACCATCTCCACAATTGTGATTATCCTGCCGGTGGAGCCATATGCAAGCATAGCGCTTAAACTGGGCTCTGGAATCTTCTCTCACCCTAACATGCTTTCGTTAAATATATTTGATCAATTACAGTCAGATCCTGTTGGCCTGGGAGCCATTTATTCTCCTTAAGACAATTTTGCTTTCCTCTTCTAGCTTCATTAAATATTGGAAAGTTAAAGTGATTCATTTTTTAAAAGCACTTCCCCAAAGATAATCTCTTTTCCCTTATTTTCAAATGTTTTGCGTGAAGAGAATGTTTTGCTACATTTCCAAGCAGTACAATAAGTTGTGCTAAAACAACACGGTTTAACTCCCTGCTGATCTTAACCACACATTCTATTCAAATTTCTGCCTGGGTTGTTTCCTGTTTGCCATTCTTTAGTGCTAAAGAATGATTTCCTAAGTGTCCCCTAAGTTAATTTAACTTCTCCATTTAGGTGAGAAATTCTCAACCTGAATGACCTAATCTTAAACTGGAGGCTTAAAAAAAATGGCCTGCAGAAAGGTTTCTTGTTGCCCAGGTAAGAATTTCTTAAAACTTTAAATTGGTGCCCCAGTTATTTTCACATAGAAGTTCTACTTTTTCTTTAAAATTAAATGAGAAGTTGTGACCATCCTGAACTCATATTCTTGCACTGGAAGAATCAACTGGGGACTAAAAAGATAACACAAATGAATTTATTTACAAAACAGAAACAGACTCACAGACACAGAGAACAAACTCACGTTTATCAAAGGGGAAAGGTTCGGGAGGAACGATAAATGAGGAGGCCGGGAGGAGCAACCCCACGCCCGAGGCCAGGGGCGGCGGCCGGGAGGACCAACCCCACACCTGAGGCCAGGGGCGGCGGCCGGGAGGACCAACCCCACATCCAAGGAGCCTTGGCTGCGCGGGCGCCAGAGGGCCTAGAGGAGCTATCCCACGTTGAAGGTCAGGAAGCGAGGCAGTGAGGAGATACCCCTCGTCCAAGGTAAGGAGCAGTGGCTGTGCTTTGCTGGAGTAGCCGTGAAGAGATACCCCACACCCAAGGTAGGAGAAACCCAAGTAAGATGGTAGGTGTTGCAAGAGGGCATCAGAGGGCAGACACACTGAAACCATACTCACAGAAAACTAGTCAATCTAATCACACTAGGACCACAGCCTTGTCTAACTCAATGAAACTAAGCCATGCCCGTGGGGCGGGTCATGGTGGAGAGATCTGACAGAATGTGGTCCACTGGAGAAGGGAAAGGCAAACCACTTAAGTATTCTTGCCTTGAGAACCCCATGAACAGTATGAAAAGGCAAAATGATAGGATACTGAAAGAGGAACTCCCCAGGTCAGTAGGTACCCAATATGCTACTGGAGATCAGTGGAGAAATAACTCCAGAAAGAATGAAGGGATGGAGCCAAAGCAAAAACAATACCCAGCTGTGGATGTGACTGATGATAGAAGCAAGGTCCGATGCTGTAAAGAGCAATATCGCATAGGAACCTGGAATGTCAGGTCCATGAATCAAGGCAAATTGGAAGTGGTCAAACAAGAGATGGCAAGAGTGAATGTCGACATTCTAGGAATCAGCGAACTAAAATGGACTGGAATGGGTGAATTTAACTCAGATGACCATTATATCTACTACTGCGGGCAGGAATCCCTCAGAAGAAATGGAGTAGCCATCATGGTCAACAAGAGTCCAAAATGCAGTACTTGGATGCAATCTCAAAAACGACAGAATGATCTCTGTTCATTTCCAAGGCAAACCATTCAATATCACAGTAATCCAAGTCTATGCCCCAACCAGTAATGCTGAAGAAGCTGAATTTGAACGGTTCTATGAAGACCTACAAGACCTTTTAGAACTAACACCCGAAAAAGATGTCCTTTTCATTATAGGGGACTGGAATGCAAAAGTAGGAAATCAAGAAACACCTGGAGTAACAGGCAAATTTGGCCTTGGAATACGGAACAAAGCAGGGCAAAGACTAATAGAGTTTTGCCAAGAAAATGCACTGGTCATAGCAAACACCCTCTTCCAACAACACAAGAGAAGACTCTACATATGGACATCACCAGATGGTCAACACCGAATCAGATTGATTATATTCTTTGCAGCCAAAGATGGAGAAGCTCTATACAGTCAGCAATAACAAGACCAGGAGCTGACTGTGGCTCAGATCATGAACTCCTTATTGCCAAATTCAGACTTAAATTGAAGAAAGTAGGGAAAACCACTAGACCATTCAGGTATGACCTAAATCAAATCCCTTATGATTATACAGTGGAAGTGAGAAATAGATTTAAGGGCCTAGATCTGCTAGATAGAGTGCCTGATGAACTATGGACGGAGGTTCGTGACATTGTACAGGAGACAGGGATCAAGACCATCCCCATGGAAAAGAAATGCAAAAAAGCAAAATGGCTATCTGGAGAGGCCTTACAAATAGCTGTGAAAAGAAGAGAAGCGAAAAGCAAAGGAGAAAAGGAAAGATATAAGCATCTGAATGCAGAGTTCCAAAGAATAGCAAGAAGAGATAAGAAAGCCTTCCTCAGTGATCAGTGCAAAGAAATAGAGGAAAACAACAGAATGGGAAAGATTAGAGATCTCTTCAAGAAAATTGGAGATACCAAGGGAACATTCCACGCAAAGATGGGCTCGATAAAGGACAGAAATGATATGGACCTAACAGAAGCAGAAGATATTAAGAAGAGATGGCAAGAATACACAGAAGAACTGTACAAAAAAGATCTTCACGACCCAGATAATCACGATGGTGTGATCACTCACCTAGAGCCAGACATCCTGGAATGTGAAGTCAAGTGGGCCTTAGAAAACATCGCTACGAACAAAGCTAGTGGAGGTGACGGAATTCCAGTTGAGCTCTTTCAAATCCTGAAAGATGATGCTGTGAAAGTGCTGCACTCAATATGCCAGAAATTTGGAAAACTCAGCAGTGGCCACAGGACTGGAAAAGGTCCGTTTTCATTCCAGTCCCAAAGAAAGGCAATGCCAAAGAATGCTCAAACTACCGCACAATTGCACTCATCTCACACACTAGTAAAGTAATGCTCAAAATTCTCCAAGCCAGGCTTCAGCAATACCTGAACCGTGAACTTCCAGATGTTCAAGCTGGTTTTAGAAAAGGCAGAGGAACCAGAGACCAAATTGCCAACATCTGCTGGATCATGGAAAAAGCAAGACAGTTCCAGAAAAACATCTATTTCTGATTTATTGACTATGCCAAAGCCTTTGACTGTGTGGATCACAATAAACTGTGGAGAATTCTGAGAGAGATGGGAATACCAGACCACCTGATCTGCCTCTTGAGAAATCTACATGCAGGTCAGGAAGCAACAGTTAGAACTGGACATGGAACAATAGACTGGTTCCAAATAGGAAAAGGAGTCCATTAAGGCTGTATATTGTCACCCTGCTTATTTAACTTATATGCAGAGTACATCATGAGAAACACTGGGCTGGAGGAAGCCCAAGCTGGAATCAAGATTGCCGGGAGAAATATAAATAACCTCAGATATGCAGATGACACCACTCTTATGGCAGAAAGTGAAGAGGAACTAAAAAGCCTCTTGATGAAAGTCAAAGTGGAGAGTGAAAAAGTTGGCTTAAAGCTCAACATTCAGAAAACGAAGATCATGGCATCTGGTCCCATCACTTCATGGGAAATAGATGGGGAAACAGTGGAAACAGTGTCAGACTTTATTTTTTGGGGCTCCAAAATCAATGCAGATGGTGACTGCAGCCATGAAATTAAAAGACACTTACTCCTTGGAAGGAAAGTTATGACCAACCTAGACAGCATATTCAAAAGCAGAGACATTACTTTGCCAACAAAGGTTCATCTAGTCAAGGCTATGGTTTTTCCAGTGGTCATGTATGGATGTGAGAGTTGGACTGTGAAGAAGGCTGAGCACTGAAGAATTGATGCTTTTGAACTGTGGTGTTGGATAAGACTCTTGAGAGTCCCTTGGACTGCAAGGAGATCCAACCAGTCCATTCTAAAGGAGACCAGCCCTGGGTGTTCATTGGAAGGAATGATGCTAAAGCTGAAATTCCAGTACTTTGGCCACCTCATGTGAAGAGTTGACTCATTGGAAAAGACTCTGATGCTGGGAGGGACTGGGGGCAGGAGGAAAAGGGGACGACAGAGGATGAGATGGCTGGATGGCATCACCAACTCGATGGACGTGAGTCTGGGTGAACTCCGGGAGTTGGTGATGGACAGGGAGGCCTGGTGTGCTGCAGTTCATGGGGTTGCAAAGAGTCCAACATGACTGAGCAATTGAACTGAATTGAACTGAACTGAATCAACCCCCTCTTGTATGGACAGAGAATGCAACTTTGGGTGGGACTTTTGGGATTCTAGGACATGTCCTATTAGCCACTGACCAAAAGAGAGTTTGCCAAACCCTTAAAAATCACACTTGCATCTCTCCCCTCCCACAAATAGCAGGCAGACCTCTTGTGACAATCCTAAAGCTAGGGCCATTGGGCAAAGTCAGGGACAGAGGTCTCTGCCTAGCTGGACATTCCAGGTGGGCAGCAGTCTAGTTCTGGAAGGAGGAAGAACAAACGTGTTTGGAGCTTCAGTGTCCTTCAACATAATCAGGGTTTCCTTTTCTCAGACCAGGAGGCTGCCAGCATGGGCTGTGGAAACACCTCCTTGTCAGGCCAGTTAGCTGACAGAAAAGCAACTTGTCCCACCCATTAGTGACAGTCTGCCCTGTAGATAATTGTCCTTCCAAACTTGGCTAAAGCTCATGAGACATACAGTTTGTATAAATAATAACTTGTCATTGTGCACCAGTCACCTTAAATATCTATTTTTTCACACTCTGCTTTAATCCTCACAACCCTACAAAGAAGGTAATATCATCTGGAGGTGAGATTAAGAAAGGTAAGGTTCAGGAAGGTTAAGGAAAGTCCTCAGAGTCACCCAGCTGGTAGGCAACAGAGAAAAGTCTTTCTACCAATAGGGTTACCTCTCATGAAGACACTCCCACCCCTGCCCTCTGATAGTCTCATCTGGCGGGGGATAGTGCTTGAATCCTTGCTGATTATTCACATTTGAGCTAATGGATGCACCACCCAGACAGGTTCTTAGGCTCCTCTTAAACAGGTTTTCACAAGCTTCAAACGGCAGAGAGAGAGGAAATAGGACAGAGGGACACCACCCAGCAACCAGACAGTGGTTTCTACAATCAACATCGTTTTCTGGTCTGGTAATATTGGGCAAGATGCATTTTCTAGATTTCCGTGTGATGCTGAAATGAAAACTTTCCTTACTGGTGACGTCTGAGTAGTGTTAAGACCAGTAGGCCTCAGATAGATCAGTATCTGAGATACCATCCCATCTGGGAAGCCTCCTCAGTGCACAGAAGAGAGACTCAGACAGCAGAGTGGGGGCAAACACCACATGTAAAGACCAAACTCTGAGTTCAAGACCTGTTTCTGCTACTTACTAATGTTAGCATCTGGAAGTCACTACCCCACCTAAATAATGATAATAATAATGCCTGCATCACAAAACTGTTATTGACAAGGAAATGGGATAACAGTGGCAAACACACGATTTAAATAGAAGTTGTTCTCATTAAAAGGGCTGTTAGAGTTCAGGTTAATTGATAAACCCTCAGAGATGCTCTAACATGGCTGCCCACCCCCCATTATCACTCAGATCTCAGCTTCCCCAACCACACAGTCTAAAGAAGCTATCCAGTCATGCTCTTCCCATCATCCTTTTTAAATCTCTACAAGCCCCTATTTTTATCTGATATTTTTTTATTTGTTTATTTTTTTCATGATAGGTTCCCAGAATGTAAGTTTCACAGGAGCAGAGCTTCTGTCTGTCTTGTTCATTGCTGAATCCCTGGTACACAGCAGAATACGTCCTGGAACAAAATAGGCCCTCTAATACTTTTTTGAGTGAACAAGTGGCTCTGATAACATTATTAAATATTACTAGACTGCTAAACAGAGATGCCAAGAATTACAATTCCAGACTGTTAGCATGTGGTGAATCTTAGCAAACATCCAGTCAAGTATCATTTTTCAAGAGGAGAAATCTGAGACCATAGGAGAATTCTCAAACAAGGGCACACACAGAGAAAGCGTAGGAAAAAAGCAATGATCTCCTTCCGAAGTCACAGTTCCACTCTCGATCAGTGGAGAATTTATCTTGACAATAGATTGTATCCTCAAGGATTCTTGTTGGCCTTTATCCCCAGATATGATTGTCACTTACCATAGGATATTATAAAGGAAAGATGGGGGAAGTATGCTCTATGAACTCTGAGAGAAGTAAGGGTCAGAGATACTCCTGCATTTCTTTCACAATATGAAACACCCAGACTTCCAATTAAGCAAACCCTACTTCCTGGGTAAGCCTGTTTCATTTTCAGACAACCTTACTAATGATTACATCATGTACCAGAAAGTGGGCTGAAACCCAGAAGCTGGTATTCTGAACTCAAACATTTTCCTCTCAAACTGAACAATTCCGTTTCTGTCTGTTAAAACAATATAAAATCAGTATAAATATATTGATCTTCCATTACAGGTACATGCCTAAACAAGGTCGTCTATAGACAAAAATAATTTGGAAAAGCATCATTCTGAAAATTACAAAGCTCTCTTGTTGAGATGGCCTGAAATCTTTTCCATACAGAGCAGGTGGGTGGAAAGCATGCCTATAATCACTGCTGCTGCTGCTGCTGCTGCCAAGTCACTTTAGTTGTGTCCGACTCTGTGCGACCCCATAGACGGCGGCCCACCAGGCTCCCCCATCCCTGGGATTCTCCAGGCAAGAACACTGGAGTGGGTTGCCATTTCCTTCTCCAGTGCATGAAAGTGAAAAGTGAAAGTGAAGTCGCTCAGTCATGTCTGACTCCTAGTGACCCCATGGACTGCAGCCCACCAGGCTCCTCTATCCATGGGATTTTCCAGGCCAGAGTACTGGAGTCGGGTGCCATTGCCTTCTCCGGCCTATAATCACTACTTACCACCTTTTTAGAATCAGCTCTTTCTTCACATTGCTGTGCTATCCAGCCTGCATGTCTTCCACTGGTAAGAACCTTCTCTGCAGAAATGTATGCATGTGTGTACCAGAAGACATGAATATTAAAAAAATCAAAGCTGGAAGCAATCCAAAAGTCCACCAACAATGAAACTGACATTTTTAAAGTATAGTCTTATAATGATCTGTTCTGATACAATTCTAAAGGAGATCAGTCCTGGGTGTTCTTTGGAAAGACTGATGCGAAAGCTGAAACTCCAGTACTTTGGCCACCTCATGCGAAGAGTTGACTCTTTAGAAAAGACTCTGATGCTGGGAGGGATTGGGGGCAGGAGGAAAAGGGGACGACAGAGGATGAGATGGCTGGATGGCATCACCAACTCGATGGATGTGAATTTGAGTGAACTCCAGGAGTTGGTGATGAACAGGGAGGCCTGGCGTGCTGCGATTCATGGGGTTGCAAAGAGCCGGACATGACTGAGCGACTGAACTGAACCGAACTGATACAATGAAAATGAATAAACTCTAATTTTATGCAATAATATGGATATGTCTCAAAAATAAACAGAAGAAGCAAAACACAAAAGAGTATAATCAATGTGATTTAACTAAATAAGTTTCAAAAATATTGTCATGGAATGATTAGAAAAAAAATTTTAAAGGTAAGAAAATAAGAATTACAGAAAGCAAAAGGTTATTTCTATATTGGGTGACAGAGATGGGTTATGGTTAAGGAGGGCCTCAGAAAAACATCTGGAATGCTAGCAGTGTTCTGTCTTCTGACTTACACAATGGTTTTGATTTACTATTAATTGGTTGTACACTTTTTTTTCACATTTATTTGACAGCTTTTAAAATGATTGGTTTCTGCTTTTGCCTATGGAAGCTGTGAAAGCTTGTTGGACATACAAATCCTTGGACCCATAGTGATAATTCTTAAGAGTCATAGGTTTGCAAACACCAATGCCGAGGGGAAAGCACTGGCTTAGAAATAGGGAATCCTGGGCTCTAGTATAAACCTTGATTCTATTAAGTAATTCCTTTCCCCAGTCTGGGCCTCAGTTTCACTCTGCCACAGAGGTGATGGAATTATATGATCTCTCAAGTCCCTCTAAATTTTGATATTTGTAGTACTTATAACAATAGGAACCGCACAAATATCACTTATATGATCAGCTTGCAGTCCCCTCATAGGTGTACATTATGGTTATAAATTCCTTCCATGGAAATGCCTGCCTCCACTTCATAGCTGCCCATGTGGCCTTCACTCAAGCTTCAACATTCCTTTAAGGGAAAAATAGAGGGTGTTTCCTACGGTACCATTTGTGCAAATTACTGCCAACATATTCTGCAGACCACTTGCCTGAGACCGTCAGACAGCCCTCTGAAAGAGGGAGCACGCCACATGCAAAAAGCCCCATGCCTGGCCCCAAGGATGGGGGCTGGCACACCACCCCATTGTGATATTGTGTGACTTTCTGGCCACTGTGCCTTATTCATCAACTGAGCATCTTAATTCCCCAGTGTGACAAAACTACATTATTCATTTCCATAACTGGTATTCAGACTTGAGCACTTCCTTAGGGAAGGGTTCCCGCAATTCTGTAAGATGGCACCATCATGCCATGAGGCATGATTCTGGTTTTGACTGACAGAAAAGAGGCTTCTTAATCTGCTGGAGAATTTCAAGCAATTAATGGACCAAAGTGGCAATTGATGAAGTTAGGCTGGGTGATAGGGAAATGAGTGACCACAATAAAAATGGAAAGTTTAGAAGAGTAGTGGAACAAAAGGGAGGCCAGAATTTCTAGTTTGTTGAAATATCCTGGAATGCCACACCCAACTAAAGGGTAATTCAGTGCACTTAAGCTGGGCCAGATAGTTATGACATAATTGCAGGTATTTGTTTTATGCCTTTGCTATTACAGAAGCAATACTTGTTCATTTTAAATCAGAAAAGAAAAATATAGTTTTAAATCCCCACAATCCAGAGTCACAGTTAACAACTTACTGCATACAGGTTTCTTTGATTAAAATGAAATTGTACTATAAATACTCTTTTATAATTTGCTTTTTCAATCACTAACCTCTATTTCTCTATGTCTATGAGTTTTTAATCTCAACTACAATGCAAATTATATTCAGATTTTTCAATGGCTCCACTAATGTCCGCTACAACTGTTTTTTCCCCAAACTGGAGTGGCATTACCCTGTTTCTTAATCTTGATGATAATTAATAGATTTTTCACCTTATAGTTCAGCTTTCCTGGTGGTTCAGATGGTAAAGAATCTGCCTGCAATGCAGGAGACCCGGGTTTGATCTCTGGGTCAGGAAGATCCCCTGGAGAAGGAAATGGCAACCCACTCCAATATTCTTGCCTGGAGAATTCCAAAGACAAAGGAGCCTGGCAGGCTACAGTCCATGGGGTCCCAAAGAGTCGGACACAACTGAGTGACTAACACACACACACACACACTGCTTGTAACTATCCATGGCTGCTAAGTCGTTTCAGTCGCGTCCGACTCTGTGTGACCCCATAGACGGCAGCCCACCAGGATGCCCCATCCCTGGGATTCTCCAGGCAAGAACACTGGAGTGGGTTGCCATTTCCTTCTCCAATGCATGAAAGTGAAAAGTGGAAGTGAAGTCGCTCAGTCGTGTCCAACCCTCAGCGACCCCATGGACTGCAGCCTTCCAGGCTCCTCCATCCATGAGATTTTCCAGGCAAGAGTACTGGAGTGGGGTGCCATTGCCTTCTCCAAACTATCCATTAAGCTGTATAAAAATATTTCATGTGCTTTTATATAGGTACTATATAATATCTAACAATAGAAGAAAAGGGGAAATGTCACATACTCTTATATGTTCACCATTGTACTTTTGCTGGTTCATTTAATCTAGTTCTTGCCCTATTTCATGATAATAACTTATGAAACAGACAGTGCTTCTGCAACAGTTCAAATGCTAATAGCTACATTTCCACTGATATCAGATGTTACACAAAGACAACCGAAAAATGACCTAATCTTCAGCTCATTTTATTTTAATAGATTTTTTTAAGAAAAATAACATCTATCCCACAAAGAAATGGTAAAAAAAGTTTTGTTTATAAAGAACTTGCTCATTTCACAATATATACATACCAAATCATCACATTATACACCTTAAATATATATTTGGTATATATATATATATATACCAAATTATACACCTTACCACATTATACACCTTAAATATACCACATTATACACCTTAAACTTATATATTTGGTATATATATATATATATATATATATATATACCAAATCATCACATTATACACCTTAAACTTACACAGTGTTGTATGTAAGTATGTATCAATAAAGCTGGGGAAAAAACTGTCTATGAGCAAGAAAGAAAAAAAGAACAGAATTTTTGTTTTGTTATTTTGCATTTTAATAAAAATAGAGGTATAATTTTATGTCATACTTAAATTAGCTTGACTATGTGTGTGTTAGCTGCTCAGTCGTGCCCGACTCTTAGCGACCCCATGGACTGCAGTCCACCAGGCTCCTCAGTCCATGGGATTTTTCAGGCAAGGATACTGGAGTGGTATGCCATTTCCTTCTCCAATTTGACTATAAACCAAACCAAAAAAGACATTTCCTTAGCACAGTGCTTCTAAATCTTTTTTCTACAGTGAGACTCATTGAAAAATGATAATATTTTCATAGTGCAAATCAGATAAGTAGGTGAGGCTGCTTAAAGCTGGAAGGAATCAATATTTCAGCCTTCCCCTAAGAACGCCTATAATCTATCTCTAGCACCCCAGTGCCATCCGTGACATACTACTGGGAAGCCTTGCCTTAACCTATATTCATAGTAGAACAACACCTTCTTTTCTCTTATTTCTCTCAGTCTAATCAGAGTCATAATAGGCAAAGTTGTATTTAAAATGAGTATGTCCTACAACTACACATCATTCCTAGAAACACCCTCTTACCTATCAGCATGGCTTTATTCAAGCAGGGTTTTTCTTTGTTTTTACTTTGCAAATGCCAGCCCCTATCTTGTTGTTCCTTCTCTAGGGAAAATAAAATCCTACCAATCTTTAAATAAATAGATTTTATTCAAATAAAACTTTCTCTATGAAGTCTCCTCAATCAGAATTCATCACAAATTTAAAATGAAATTTAAAACCCTCTTCTCTTTCTGAATTACCACCACCACTACACAACCAGTTACATGACTCAGAAATCTAGGGATTCCCTTGAATATTCTGCCCCCTCCTCCCTCAACATCTAACTAGTTCAAAGACCACGGACTGTGTTTCCTAGATTTTTCTCAAACTGGTCTCCTGTGCTCCATCCCTGATATATCTCTCTGCTTAGTTCAACCTCTATGCTCACTAGAATCACAAGAGCCCCCATTTAGGTTCAACGTGCACCTACAATATTGTTCACACTCTACCTTCCCAAAGCAGACATCTGCTTTCAATTTCTTACTAGAGTAACAAGCCATCCCAGTTTGTCAAGGACTGAGGGGTTTTTCAGGATGCGGGCTTTCAGTGCTAGTGACCAGAAGGTCCAGCCAAACCACTGCGGTTGGTCACCTTCTTAGAACCCTTCATTCCTTTTAGAATGGCAAGCAAAGCCATTCCTAATCTTCCGCACACCATCTTCTCAGCCTCATCTCTCTCTGTTCTTCCTGTCCCACTCCAGCAGATACATGGCACTCCAACTTTGCCAAACTACATTCAGTTCTCCAAATGGAATGTGCTCTGTCTCTTTACACCTCAGTACCTTTGTGCATTGTGTCTCCTTGATTTAGAATGTTCTTCACCTTATCTGGGATTACTGGTAAACTCCTTTTTGTCCATCTCGATTATCTTCTTTGGCAATTTTTCACTGAAATCATCTAGGAGTTGGCTGTTGCTTCCTCTATGTTCCCACAGTATCTTGCTCTCATAACACTAGCCCACTGAAATCCCTAGGCCCTATGACTTTTCTTTGTAGCCCTAATACCAAGCACAAGAACATTGCACAGGAGGCAGTGATCAAAACCATCCCCAAGAAAAAGAAATGCAAAAGGGTAAAATGGTTGTCTGAGGAGGCCTTAAATAGCTGAGAAAAGAGGAGAAGTGAAAGGCAAAGGAGAAAAGGAAAGTTATGTCCACCTGAAGGCAGAGTTCCAGAGAATAGCAAGGAGAGATAAGGAAGCCTTCCTGAGTGAACAATGCAAAGGAATAGAGAAAAACAATAGAATGGGAAAGACTAGATACATCTTCAAGAAAATTAGAGAAACCAAGGGAACATTTCATGCAAAGATGGGCACAATAAAGGACAGAAATGGTATAGACCTAACAAAAACAGAAGATATTAAGAAGAGGTGGCAAGAATACACAGAAGAACTATACAAAAAAGATCTTAATGACCAAGATAATCAGGATGGTGTGATCACTCACCTAGAGCCAGACATCCTGGAATGTGAAGTCAAGTGAGCCTTAGGAAGCATCCCTACGAACAAAGCTAGTGGAGGTGGAATTTCAGCTGAGCTATTTCAAATCCTAAAAGATGATATTGTGAAAGAGCTGCACTCAATATGCCAGCAAATTTGGAAAACTCAGCAGTGGCCACAGGACTGGAAAAGATCAGTTTTTATTCCAGTCACAAAGAAAGGCAACGCAAAGGAGTGTTCAAACTACCATACAATTGCACCCATCTCACACACTATCTAAGTAATGCTCAAAATTCTCCAAGCTAGGTTGTACGTGAACCGAGAACTTCCAGATGTTCAAGCTGGATTTATAAAAGGCAGAGGAACCAGATATCAATTTGCCAACATCCACTGGATTATAGAAAAAGCAAGAGAATTCCAGAAAAACACCTACTTCTGCCTCATTGATTATGCTAAAGGCTTTGACTGTATGGATCACAACAAACTGTGGAAAATTCTGAAAGAGATGGGAATACCAGACCACCTGACCTGCTTCCTGAGAAATCTGTATGCTAGACGAGAAGCAACAGTTAGAACCAGATGTGGAACAACAGACTGGTTCCAAATTGGGAAAGAAGTACATCAAGGCTGTGTATGGTCACCCTGCTTATTTAACTTATATGCAGAGCACATCATGAGAAATGCTGGTCTGCATGAAGCACAAGCTGGAATCAAGATTGCTGGGAGAAATATCAATAACCTCAGCTATGCAGATGACACCACTCTTATGGCAGAAAGTGAAGAACAAAAGAGCCTCTTGATGAAAATGAAAGAGGAGAGTGAAAAAGCTGGCTTAAAACTCAACATTCAAAAAACTAAGATCAGGGCATCCGGTCCCATCACTTCATGGCAAATAGATGGGGAAACAATGGAAACAGTGACAGATTTCATTTTCTGGGGTTCCAAAATCACCACAGATAGTGACTGCAGCCTTGAAGTTGAAAGACTCTTGCCTCTTGGAAGAAAAACTATGACAAACCTAGACAGCATATTAAAAAGTAAAGACATTACTTTGCCAACAAAGGTCCATCTAGTCAAAGCTATGGGTTTTCCGGTAGTCATGTATGGATATGAGAGTCAGACCAAAGAGAAAGCTGAGCACCAAAGAATTGATGCTTTTGAATTGTGTTGGAAAAGACTCTTGAGAGTCCCTTAGACTGCAAGGAGATCCAACCAGTCAATCTGAAAGGAAATCAATCTTGAATATTCATTGGAAGGACTGATGCTGAAGCTGAAGCTCCAATACTTTGGCCACCTGATGAGAAAAACTTACTCATTGAAAAGACCCTCCTGTTTGCAAAGACTAAAGGCAGGAAGAGAAGGGGATGACAGAAGATGAGATGGTTGGATGGCATTACCAGCTCAATGGACATGAGTTTGAGCAAGCTCCAGGAGATGGTGAAGGACAGGGATGCCTGGCATGCTGCAGTCAATGGGGTCACAAAGAGTCGGATATGACTGAGCGACTGAACAACAACAACAAAGCACAGGGACCCGTACACAATAAGTGCTCAGTAAAGAAGGAAGGAATGAAGAAAGGAAGGAAGGAAGAAAAGGCATTTCCTTAGATCACTTTACCTTCTGTGTATAACTAATATTCGGATTAGCTGAATAAAATGTTTGCCTCTTCCATTAAAACATTAGCTTGTTGAAGGCTTTATCTATCCCTATAGCATGCACTTCCAGATGTCAGTGAACTTCCAGATGTTAAAGCTGGTTTTAGAAAAGGCAGAAGAACCAGAGATCAAATTGCCAACATCTGCTGGATCATCAAAAAAGCAAGAGAGTTCCAGAAAAACATCTATTTCAGCTTTATTGACTATGCCAAAGCCTTTGACTGTTTGGATCACAATAAACTGTGGAAAATTCTGAAAGAGATGGGAATACCAGACCACTTGACCTGCCTCTTCAGAAATCTGTATGCAGGTCAGGAAGCAACAGTAAGAACTGGACATGGAACAACAGACTGGTTCCAAATAGGGAAAGGAGTACGTCAAGGCTGTATATTGTCACCCTGCTTATTTAACTTATATGCAGATTCAGTTCAGTTCACTTCAGTCGCTCAGTCGTGTCCGACTCTTTGCGACCCCATGAATTGCAGCACGCCAGGCCTCCCTGTCCATCACCAACTCCCGGAGTTCACTCAGACTCACATCCATTGAGTCGGTGATGCCATCCAGCCATCTCATCCTCTGTCGTCCCCTTCTCCTCCTGTCCCCAATCCCTCCCAGCATCAGAGTCTTTTCCAATGAGTCAACTCTTCTCATGAGGTGGCCAAAGTACTGGAGTTTCAGCTTTAGCATCATTCCTTCCAAAGAACACCCAGGACTGATCTCCTTTAGAATGGACTGGTTGGATCTCCTTGCAGTCCAAAGGACTCTCAAGAGTCTTCTCCAACACAACAGTTCAAAAGCATCAATTACATCATGAGAAACACTGGGCTGGATGAAGCACAAGCTGGAATCAAGATTGCTGGGAGAAATACCAATAACCTCAGATATGCAGATGACACCACCCTTATGGCAGAAAGTGTAGAAGAACTAAAATGGCTCTTGATGAAAATGAAAGAAGAGACTGAAAAAGTTGGCTTAAAGCTCAACATTCAGAAAACTAATATCATGGCATCCAGTCCCATCATTTCGTGGCAAGTAGCTGGAGAAACAGTGGAAACAGTGGCAGACTTTATTTTGGGGGGCTCCAAAATCACTGCAGCCATGAGATAAAAAGACGCTTACTCCTTGGAAGAAAAGTTATGACCAACCTAGACAGCGTATAAAAAGCAAAGACATTACTTTGCCAACAATGGTCCATGTAGTCAAGGCTATGGTTTTTCCAGTAGTCATGTATGGATGTGAGAGTTGGACTATAAAGAAAGCTGAGCGCCGAAGAATTGGCTTTTGAATTGTGGTGTTGGAGAAGACTCTTGAGAGTCCCTTGGACTGCAAAGAGATCCAACCAGTCAATCTGAAAGGAAATCAATCCTGAATATTCATTGGAAGGACTGATGCTGAAGCTGAAGATCCAATACTTTGGCCATCTGATGCAAAGAACTGACTCATTTGAAAAGACCCTGGTGCTGGGAAAGATTGAAGGAAAGAGGAGAAGGGCACGACAGAGGGTGAGATGGTTGGATGGCATCACCGACTCAATGGACATGAGTTTGAGTAAACTCCAGGAGTTGGTGATGGACAGGGAGGCCTGGCATGCTGCAGTCCATGGGGTCTCAAAGAGTCGGACATAACTGAGTGACTGAACTGAACTGAACTGATAGCATGCACACTGCAGAGATTCATTATATTTATCAATTGGTGTTGCTTATCTATTGTCTAAGTCTGAGAAAAAATGGGTGACATGAAGTTCTTTGAAAGCAGATTGTTTACCAGCTGAGCCACAGGGGAAGCCCAAGAATACTGGAATGGGTAGCCTATCCCTTCTCCAGCAGATCTTCCTGACCCAAGAATTGAACCAGGGTCTGCTGCATTGCAGGCGGATTCTTTACCAACTGAACTATGAGGTAAGCCCATTTTAAAATAAAGTCATAATATAATATTTTCTTTAAAAGCAACTGAGACTTTTACTTCTGGAAACACGGAGTAGACTTACTTTCCCCTATTTTCCCCAATAAGTTCAACTAAAATCTGTGAACATTATATAGAAAACAAACATAAGAAGACTGAATGATGGAGAAAAGGCAGACTGACTACAAAACTTAGGAACCAAGGAACCAGTGACACAGTAGTGAGTTCCCTGGGTTTTCTCTTTGCCTTATCTATGGCTTGGAGCAAAAGAGACTGACAGTGGGAGAAGACACACACACACACACACACACACACACACACACACACACACACACGGAAAGCCTTATCTCTCTATCTAAATGGCCAGGAAAGAATTCAAAGTCCACACACAAAAAACTGGCCCCGCCCCACCTATACCAGCAAAAGCCAAATTCAGAGTCTAGACTGTTCTTCTCCATGTGTAAAGAAGGAACCTTATCCCCCAGCAGGAATGATGACACATAAGCTTAAATAATGGAGCCAAGACTTTCATTTCCAGCAAGTAGTAGCAAGCACCCTTTTCCCTGTGGCATCAGTGGAAACCATGTGGAGCCTGGACTACCACTCCCACCGATCAAGTAACAAGGCTCACCTTCTCCTCCTCCATGCTGGGGTGCTGTCAGATGAAGACTATGGAGAATCAGAGCTTTTTACTATCACCTAGCAGTGGTAAGACTCCCTTCCATGGCATCAGTGGAGGCCATGAGGAGAAGAGCAATGAGGCACTTCTAATTCTCTAAGCCAGAGAGTTATCAGTGGAGCTTAGTGGCACTGAAACTCTCACCCTCAACCAGCAATAATGAGAAGCATTCCCCTCCTCAAGTGTCAGTGGCGGTTGAGTTAGGTTACCTGACTTTCCCACTAACTGGCAGTAATGAGCTAGTGCCCTACTCTTCCTCTGCTGGAAGAGTTTGGTAACAGAAGTGGACTAAGATATAAGTTTTAAATAAGATCCAGAGTTTGTAACATAATACCTACGATTTTACTTTTTAAAAGTCATGCCAAAAAGAATAAGAACTCAAACTGAATGAATAAACACAATCAATAGATGCCAAACCAAGATAACAGAGACGTTAAAATAATCTGATAAAGGTTTTAAAGCCATCGTAAAAATACTTTGAGGAGCAACTACAGTCAAACAGAAAACAAATGAAAAAAAAAGAATATCTCAGCAAGAAGTAGAATATCAAAGTAGAGCCAAATAGAAACTTTAGAAGTGAATAATACAATGCCTAAAATTAAAAAAAAAAAAAAAAACGGAAAATTTCAAAGGATGGGCTCAATAGTAGAATGGAGGGACAAGAAATAATCTGTGAAATGAAAGATTAATAAAAGTGGCCCAAACTGAACTACAGAGATAAAATAGTCTTAAAAATGCTGAATAGAGCCATATGACCTGTGAAACTATAACAAAAGATCTCATTATTCATATCATTAGAAGGATAATAGATAATTTGAATAACCCTAGAACTATCAAGAAAATGGAATTTATACCTTTTAAATATCTAAAATATCTAAGGCCAGGTGGTTTCCCTGAAAAATTTTATTAAACATTTAAAGAACAATTAACATCAATTCTTCACAATTTCTTTCAGGAAATGAAAAAAAGATGAAACATTCCCTAATGCATTTTATGAAGCAAGTGTTATCCTGATAACAAAACTAGACAGACAGTATTTTTAAAAAGAGAGGAAGGAAGGAAAAAGAAAGCAATCAAACTATAGACCAATACCCCTCAGAAATATAGAAGTTCTAAGTGAAATATTAACAAAGAAAAATCAGCAATACGCTAAAAAGAATTATGCAATGTTATCAAGTGGTATATTACAAGGATACAAGACTGCTTTAACATTCATAAATCAATCAATGTAATCCATCATGTTAAGAGAGTTAAAAAAAAAAAAACAGAATCAGATCAATCAATGCAGAAAATATATTTGATAAAAGTTCACACCCATTCATGATTAAAAACTCTCAGAGAAATAAGAATAAAAGGGGATTTCCTCAATTTAACAAAAAGCATCTTAAAAACATATAGGTAGCAATATATTTAATGATGACAGACAATGTTTTCTCCATAAGATCAGGAACAAGACAATGTGTCTATTCTTTCCACTCTTATTCAACACAGTACTAGAGTTGCAGTTCGACAAGAAAACGAAATAAACAGCTTACAGAAATAAAAATCATTTTTACGTTATATGGCAAGATTTTCTATATAGAAAATTCCAAGAAATCTATAAGAAATAATCTCTTAGAATTGATAAATGAGTTCACCACATTCACAAGATACAGGCTAAACACTCAAAAATCACCTATATTTCTATATTTCGGTAATAAACACAAGAACACCAAAAATAAAAATATAAGACAACTTGCAATCATTAAAAAAAAATGAAATACTTATGTGTGAATATAACAAGATATGTACAAAACTTGTATATTGAAAACTACAAAATGGTAATGAAATAAAGCAAAGAAGATCTAAATAAATGGAAAGACATCATGTTGATTGTTTGGATAATTCAAAATAGTGAAAATTTTAATTCCCTACAAATTGATATACAGATTTAATACAATTTCTATCAAATTTTCAATAAGAATTTTTTGTAGATATAAATAACATTATTCTAAGATTTGGAATATGGAAATGCAAATGAACTACAATAGCCAAAACAATTTTGAAAAATAAGAATTAAGTGGGATTTCAAAATTTATTATATAGTTACTTTAATCGAGACAGTGAATGTAGCATTGGCACATAGCTCAGTGAAACAGAATAGAAATCAAGAAATAGGCCCATACAAATATGCCCAATTGACTGTTGACAAGTATGCAAAAGTGATTTAATGGAGAAAAATAGCCTTTTCAATAAATGAACAGGAGAAATTGGATATCCATAGGCCAAAAATGATCCTCAATGTAATTCTCATACCTTGTACAAAAATTAACCCTCAATTGATTACACACTTATATGTAAAACATAAAACTTAAAGAACAAAAGTAGGAAAATATTTTGGGACCTATGGTTACCCAAAGAATTCTTAGACTTAACTTCAAAAGCACAATCCATCAAAGGAAAAAAAATGATAAATTGGACTTCATTAAAACTTTAAACTTTTGCTCTGTGAAAACTTTTGCCTGTTAAGAGGATAAGAGTCTATTGACTTAGAGAAAATATTTGCAAGCCACACACCTGACAAAGGACTAGTATCTAGAATGTATAAAGATCCCTCTAAGCTCAACAGTAGAAACAAACAATTCAATTAGATAAGACAAGGGACCTGAAGATGTAGATGGCTAATAAGCTATGGTTTTTCCAGTAGTCATGTATGGATATGAGAGTTGGACCATAAAGAAGGCTGAATGTCAAAGAACTGATGCTTCTGAACTGTGGTGTTGGAGAAGACTCTTGAGAGTCCCTTGGACTGCAAGGAGATCAAAGAAGTCAATCCTAAAGGAAATCAATCCTGAATATTCTTTGGAAGGACTGATGCTAAAGCTGAAGCTTGTATACTTTGGCCACTTCAGCCACAAGAGCCGGCTCACTGGAAAAGACCCTGGTGCTGGGAAAGATTGAAGGCAGGAGAAGGGGATAACAGAGGACGAGATGGTTAGATGGCATCACTGACTCTATGGACATGAGTTTGAGCAAGCTCTGGGAGATGGTGAAGGACAGGGAAGCCTGGAGTGCAATGGTCCATGGGGTCGAAAAGAGTCGGACATGACTGAGCGACTGAATAACAACAACACACAAAAAGATGTTCAAAATCAATAGCCATTAGGGAAATGGCAAACTAAAACCAGAGTGAGGTATCACTACACACCTATCAGAATAGTTAAAAAAAGATAGTGACAATAGGAAATGCTGATGAGAACGTAAAGAACCTAGATCATTCAGTACAGCCATTCTAAAAAACAATTTGGTACTTTTGTTAAAAAAAAGAAACATGTAACTTATATACAGCCCAGAAAATGTTTTCCTGAACATTTATTCCTGAGAAATGAAAAGTTACTTTCACACAAAAGCTTATACACAAATATTTATAGAAAGCTTTATTCATAACAGCCTACTACTGGAAATGACTCAGATGACCTTCAATGGATGAATGGTTAAATAAAACATGGCACCATGGAAAACCAGGGAACACTAATCAGCAATAAGGAAAGAATGAACTCCTGGTACACACGACAACCTGGATCAATTTCCAGAGAAATAGAGTGAATTAAAAAGTCAATCTCAAAGTTTGTATATTGTATGACTACATTTATATAACAGTCTTGAGATGACAAAATTATTGAAATAAGGAACAGATTAGTGGTTGCCAGAAAATAAGGAGGGAGTGCAGATAAAAAAGAAATGGACGCGGCTATAAAAAGGCAAATGAAGGATCTCTTGGGTAATGGAAATATTCTGTACCTTGATCATATCAATGTCAATTTCCTGATTGTGAGACTGTATTATAGTTTTACAAGATATTATCAATGGTACACAGAATTTCTCTGCATTATTTCTTACAACTTCATATGAACCTACAATTATCTTTACCAAAGGAAAAAAAAAATTGCTTTAAATGACTATGTCAGACTAGACTATTTCTGAGTAATTTTCTATACTTGAAATTCCATGATTTGAGGGGTCTAAGGATCCATTTGACTCTTGGCTATAAATGGCTACACTATGTCCAGCAGGCAAATCTTACAGATCTGGGCCCCGTGTTCATGCTAGTAAGAGTCTAAGCAACCTCAAATGAGGACAGGTATGAAACTGAACCAGACAGATCTTACACATTTACATCTACCTAGAGATGGAAGAAACAGAGGCCAGACAAGGGACATTTCTCACACAAAATGAATGATTAATGGAAGTATTTGTATTAGAAAGATCCTGGACTTCTAAACAGGCCCTTTCAACTAGAACAGTTTGTAAATATCTACTGCTCTCACGGACAGCCTGTCCAAACACTTAAACACCACCCAACCCCAGGCCTTTTGGAACTCTACTAAACCAGTACTGGTGGAAACCAGTATTGGTGGATAAAGAAAATGTGGGCAATCTTAACAAGTAACATTTTACTATGGCAGTGAAGGAAAAGTTGTTCTTAAAAAAAAAAAAAAAAGAATAAGACCAGAAAAGAAAAGAAAGGAAAAGAGCTTTTCTGTAAAGTACCAGATAGAAAATATTTCCAGCTTTGTGGGCTGTATGAACTCCCTCACAACTACTCTGTTCTGCTGAGTATGGCAAAAGCAGCTAGAGGCAATCTATAAACAAAAGCAGGGATCTGTTTTCCAACAAAACTCTATTTCTAAAACAATCAGTGAGCCAGATTTTACCCACAGTCCATAGTGTGGAGACCGCCGCCATAGCAGACCATCAGAAACATTTAATGGTTGCACCTGTAGAGACAGTACCTACCTAATAGGGTTTTTATAAATTCAAAATGAAGTATCACTTGAAAAAGTGCTTATGAAAGGACATAGGGCCAAGTACATAGTCAATAAATGCTACTGTTACAATTATTAGGCAAGAATTATAAGTACTTTTTTTTTAACCCCTTTTCTGTTTGTCCATCTCTATTTCCCTCAGACTTTAATTGTAAAAATGAGATCACCAGGTAACATTTAACCTAACACATGTTTTATGCTCTACAGAATACACACAACGCTTTGTCTAACTTATTGATTTCTTTCCTGGATTAAAAGGAGTAAGAATGACAACTTAAGTAGTTAAAGAATGACTGATTCTTCAAACAGAGAAGGAGAAATATCGTATGACATCATTTACATGTGGAATCTAAAAATAAATAATACAAATGAACTTACAAAACAGAAAGAGACTCACAGATTTCAAGAAGGAGCTTACAGTTGCCAGGTGTGAGGATGGGAAGGATAGAGCAAAGGATAATTAGGGAGCTTGGGATGAACATGTACACACTGTTATATTTAAAATGGATAACCAACAAGGACCTATTTTATAGTATGTGGAACTCTGCTCAGTGTTATGTGGCAGCCTGAATGGGATGGGAGACTGGGGGAGAATGGATACATGAAAATGTACGGCTGAGTTCCTTTGCTGTTCACCTGAAACTATCACAGCATCGTTTGTTAATAAGCTATACCTAATGCAATATAAAAAGTTTAAATTAAAAGAAGAAAGAGTGACTTTAACCACAGCACTGTTGTTGTTCAGTTTCTAAGTTGTGTCCAGTTCTTTGCCACCCCGTGGACTGCAGCACATCAGGCTCAGCTGTCCTCCACTATTTCCCAGAATTTGCTCATATTCATGTCCACTGAGTCAGTGATGCTATCTAACCATCACGTCCTCTGCCGACCCCTTCTCCTTTTACCTTCAATCTTTTCCAGCATCAGAGTCTTTTCAAATGAGTCAGCTCTCCCCATCAAGTGGCTAAAGTACTGGACCTTCACCTTCAGCATCAGTGCTTCCCATCAATATTCAGGGTTGATTTCCTTTAGAATTGATTTGTTTGATCTCCTTGCAGTCCAAGAGACTCTCAAGAGTCTTCTCCAGCACAATTCAAAAGCATCGATTCTTCAGCTTCCCTGGTGGTTCAGACTGTAAAGAATCTGCCTGCAATGCAGGAGAACTGCTTTCAATCCCTGGGTAAAGAAGATCCCCTGGAGAAGGGAATGGCTACCCACTCCAATATTTTTGACTAGAGAATTTCATGGACAGAGGCTACAGTCCATGCAGTTGCAAAGAGTTAGACATGGCTGAGTGACTGACACTTTCAGATTTCTTTATGGTCCAACTCTCACATCTGTATGTGACTACTGGAAAAAGCATAGCTTTGATTACGTGGACCTTTGTCAGCAAAGTGACATCTCTGCTTTTTAATATATGTCTAGGTTTTTGATAGTTTTCATTCCAAGGAGAAGTGTCTTTTAATTACATGGCTGCAGTCACTGTCCATAGTGATTTTAGATCCCAAGAATATAAAATCTGTCACTGCTTCCACTTTTTCCCCACCTGTCTGCCATGAAGAAATGGGACCAGATGCCATGATCTTAGTTTTTTGAATGCTGAGTTTTAAGCAAGCTTTTTCACTCTCCTCTTTCACCCCCATCAAGAGGTTCTTTAGTTCCTCTTTGCTTTCTGTTGTTAGAATGGTATCATCTGCATATATGAGGCTGTTGATATTTCTCCTGGCAATCTTGACTCCAGCTTGTGATTCATCCATCCTAGCATGTCACATGATATACTATCCAGATAAGTTAAATAAGCGGGGTGACAATATACAGCCTTGTCTTACTCCTTTCCCAGTTTGGAACAAGTCAGTTGTTACATGTCCGATTCTAACTGTTGCTTCTTGTCCTACATACAGGTTTTTCAGGAGGCAGGTAAGGTGGTCTGTTATTCTCATCTCTAAGAATTTTCCACAGTTTGTTGTGATCCACACAGTCAAAGGCCTTAATGTGGTCAATGAAGCAGAAGTAGATGTTTTTCTGGACTTCTTTTGCTTTCCCTATGATCCAGTGAATGTTGGCAATTTGATCTCTGGTTCCTCTGCCTCTTTGAAACACAGCTTGTACGTCTGGAAGTTCTCAGTTCATGTACAATTGAAGCCTAGCTTGGAGAATTTTGAGCATTACTTTGCTAGTGTGTGGGCTTCCCTGGTGGCTCAGAGGGTAAAGTGTCTGCCCGCAATGTGGGAGACCTGGGTTCAGTCCCTGGGTCAGGAAGATCTCCTGGAGAAGGAAAAGGCAATCCACTCCAGTACTCTTGCCTGGAAAATCCCATGGACAGATAAGCCTGGTAGGCTACAGTCCATAGGGTTGCAAAGAGTCAGACATGACTGAGTGACTTCACTTTCACTTTGCTAGTGTGTGAGATGAGTGCAATTGTACGGTAGTTGGAACATTCTTTCGCATTGCCTTTCTCTGTGATTGAAATGAAAACTGACCTTTTCCAGTTCTGTAGCCACTGCTGAGTTTTCCAAATTTGCTGACATATTGAGTGCAGCACTTTCACAGCATTATCTTTTAGGATTTGAAATAGCTCAGCTGAAATTCCATCGCCTCCACTAGCTTTGTTCCTAGTAATGCTTCCTAAGGCCCATTTGACTTCACATTCCAGGATGTCTTGCTCTTGGTGACCAATCATACCATCGTGATTATCTGGGTCATTGAAGTCGGACACGACTGAGCTACTGAACTGAACTGAACTTAAGACCCTTTTTATAGAGTTCTTCTGTGTATTCTCTCCACCTTTTCTTAATATCTTCTGCTTCTGATAAGTCCCTACTTTTTCTGTCCTTTATTGTGCCCATCCTTGCATGAAATGTTCCCTTGATATCTCCAGTTTTCTTGAAGAGATCTCTATTCTTTCCCATTGTGTTGTTTTTCTGTATTTCTTTGCATTGTTCATTTAAGATGACCTTGTTATCTGTCCTTGCTATTCTCTGGAAGTTGGCATTCAGCTGGTTATATATTTCATCCCCCTTAGCTAATCTGTAGGTAAGATAGCATCAAAAGAAAGCTCAGGGGGAGTCAGCAAAACTGCATGGAATGGAAACATGACAAAGAATCTGACCCCTTTAGTGATTAACTGAGATTGTTTTCCCCTTTTTCCTTTACTTGGAACAAGCAGAATCTTCCGTTGATTTGGGGGCACAAAAACCACCTTCCACCCTAATTGCCAACTTCATGAATAAACCAACCTTTCCTTTCCAACTAAGACTTGTCTCTTGAGTCTTGATTTTTCAAGTGGCAAGCAGAGGAACAGAAGTTGGTAACAGAATAAGCCTGCTCTAAGACCTGTCTGGATCTGAACAGGCTGCTCTGAACTCATTATCATCAACAACCTTAGTGACACAGTAAATGGCACTTCTGTGTTCCTCCTGGTAGATGCACCTTTACCCAAGAATCTCTGTTGATTTCAAAGAAAGAATTACGTAAGAGAAGGTAGCTTCTTCTAATTATCATTCCAAGATTTTCAAAGAACATGAAGAATGATTGAAGAAATTGTATAGACTGGAGAAGAGATACCTGGAAGGATAGGGCAGGAGAAAAACAAGAACAATTTTTAAATACCTGACTTGTAGAACTGAAAACTGGTTTTTTTCCAGGAAGTCACCAAAAGCAAAAGAAGTAAGACTAATAAATTCAGATTAATAGAAACATATTTCAATTCAACACAAGGAAGAGTTTTGGGTTTTTTTTTTTAATAGTCAGCTCTGTCTTACAAGGAAATGATTTGTCTTATTATAAGTTTCCTTCTCTCTGAAGGCACTTAAAGAAAGGTTGGATGAATGAAGAGGCAGGAAAAGGTCAGATAAACTTTGAAGATTTTGGCCTGAGGTTCTGTGGAACAAGTAAAGTGAAGTGCAGTAAACCAGGCATCTATTTCTCTCAATTCTAATCATTTTTTATCTTTTAATTTGTATGCTATTTTATATTATTTTGGAATTTAACTGTAACAAGCTGCATTCATCCATCATTCATTCATGTCTTTCAAAAATACATATTGTTTAGTTATTATGTGCCAGGCATTTTTCTAAGCACTGAACATACAGCAGTGAATAGTTGATTAATTAGCTATGAGAAATTAAATAGAAAAGTATATCCTCCTTGGGATAATGAAAAAGTATTTTATTTGCATATTCTTTTATTTCAATTTGCTAATTAATTTATATACAGATCCTTTGTAGGCAATTATTTCAATGATGTTAACTAACATAATTTTTTTTTCCTGCTTTGTGATCTTTGTAAAATTTCAGAAGGAAGATAATTGGTTTTTTCTCCCAGTAGTTTGAAAGCCCTATAATCAAGCATTTATTAAAGAACAGATTCTATAGCTGTGGCAAAGGGATTGGAATTTGTTACCAAGATATTAAGGATTCTAGCTTTTATTTATTCCTCCTAGGGTAAAAAGAGCAGGGAGAAGCTAAAGAAAACTTCTCTGAAATAAAATATGAAGTTTCCTTAACCTGTTGCTCCAGCTCTGTTCACCCTTGCACCATGGGACACCTTGTGGTCAGAACTGACCCTTCATATGCACATGATGTCTTTTGCCTGAAAAGCCTTTGGATAAACAGAAGCATCACAACTTTCTATTACTCACTTCCTCTTTATAGTTTCCTGAGTGGAGAATGGCAAAAATGGCATTTCTGAGCATCAAAATCATATCCCTTCCTGCAGCTCCACTTGAGTCTAAATCTCTGCTACTGAGAGGGGTTAGCCAATCTGGCCTTACCAATGTGCAGACCCCCCAAAAAACATGATTTTAGGAACTAGGAAAGACTTGTCTTTAAAAATATTCCTCTAACATACAAAACACAGAGAAGATTTATATGCAGAGATATTCACTACAGTATTATTAGTAGTAGCAGTAGAAAGAAACCTATGTATATAAGAATAAGCTAATCATTAAATAATATTATATAGTCATTAAAATAATGCTTACCTACTTTTAATAACATGGAAAAAATACATGTAATAATATTAAGTGAAGAGAAACACCATAATTATGCAGTGTGATTTCAAATTTAACTGAAAAAAGGTGAAGCACAAACAAAAAAGTCTGAAATATAAATGCATAAAATAAAAATACTAGTGGTGTTTGCCTTGGGTGATGGCATCATTGTGATTCTTCTTTTATTTTTATATTGTGCACATTTTAATTATTGAACACAATTAAATTAACTTTTTGATAACAAAAATTATTTTATCTTTAATTTTCATTTTATATTGGGGCATAGTTAATTAACAATGTTGTTGATTTCAGGTGTACAGCGAAGTGATTCAGTTATGCATATATATATATATACGTTTTCTTTTTCAATTTTTTTTCCATTTAAGTTATTAGAAAATACTGAGCAGAGTTCCCTGGTCTATGCAGCAGGTCCTTGTTGGCTATTTATTTTGAGTATACTAGTGTGTGCATGTCAATCCCGAACTTCCACTCTATCCTTCCTCCCCACCTTTCCCCCAGTAACCATAAATTCATTCTCTAAGTCTGTGAATCTGTTTCTGTTTTGTAAATAAATAAATATGTTTAAACAAACTTTTATTTTTTTTCCATAAGCTAACATTTCTTTTATTTGTAACCCATTTACATTATTTTTTTTAATTTTATTTTATTTAACTTTACAATATTGTATTGGTTTTGCTATATATCAAAATGAATCTGCCACAGGTATACATGTGTTCCCCATCTTGAACCCTCCTCCCTCCTCCCTCCCCATACCATCCCTCTGGGTCATCCCAGTGCACCAGCCCCAAGCATCCAGTATCGTGCATCGAACCTGGACTGGCAACTCGTTTCATATATGATATTATACATATTTAAAATCAGAAAAATAGCAATAAAGATGGAGCTAAGGATTGTCATACTAATTGAAGTAATTCAAAGACAAATATTATATGATTTCACTTATACATGGAATCTAAAAAAATAAAACAAATGAACTTATTTACAAAATAGAAACAGAATCACTGACATAGAGAACAAACTTACCCTTACCAAATGTCAAAGGGAGGATAAATTAGGAGTACAGGATTAACAGATACACATGGCCATATATAAAATAGTTAAATAAAAGGGATTTACTGTATAGTACAGGAAACTATATTCAATATAACAGCCTATAAAGAAAAGAATTCTGGAAAAGATACATATACAGAGAGAGAGAACATAATTACTTTGCTGTACACCTGAGACTAATACAATATTGCATATCGATTATACTTCAATTTAAATAACTTTTAAAAATAAAAATAAAATTGGAAAAACAAACATATTTTTAAAGTCCTTTTCCTCCTCTTCTTAGATATGTAAAATATCTTCAGAAAAGCTCTATATTTTACATTTACTCAGGCAAAAAAATCACAGGGGATCTAACCACTTTAAACTTTATTTGTTCAGTTCAGCTACACTACTATTTATTGGCTAGAAGGGAAATTCCATTTGTCCATTTGTACTTTTTTGTCTAGACCTTCCAATTCCCATTTATTTAACTCCAGGTAATAGCATCCAGTACTCCAATTTTCTTCTGTCAAACCTCTTCCTACCACCCTCTGCTGATGTGCTTCATGTAAAATTGCCTCTGACCCTGACTCTTGGACTGGGAATGTGATTAAAACCATGATATTCTCCTGTCCACACTAATAAGTTTGAAAAGAGGAGATGATCCGATCAGAGCCAATGAGAAAATATGAGTCTTTTTGCTCTTCTATTTTATTGAGAAAAGAGAAAAATTCTATATATTATTGAGAAATAATTTTATTTTTTCCATTGACTTAGTACCTGGAGATATATAATACTGGAGTTGTTAGAAAACCCCATACAAAGTCTGAGACTAAAACAAGCAGGACCAAATGAACAAAGATCACTTACTTGAAAGTAGGAAATCCTCTCTGACACAGCAAAAATGCACTGATGCTGGGTGGATCTTCTACCACTTACCAAGCATGGGTCTACAAAATCACACTCATGCAACTGTGAAGGGAGGAGCAAGAAAATCCCACCTAAGGCCAATGACAGACAGAACTGGCTGCCATGGAAAGGACAAACAAGAATATTGACAAAGCATCATTCCCTGAAGCCCAAATACAAAAGGACTGGCTAGGATCACCCTCTGTGCCCCTACTAGAAGCCTAGCACCAAGCCAAGTAGTAAAAAGCCAAGGAAGCCACACTGGTGGAGGGACAAGAGCATCACCACTTCTGTGAAGCTGGCAGGCATGGATGGCTGGAAACTACAGGGGAATCTGGGTGACCTGATTCCACAGCCTATGCCTCTGTTCACTTCTATGCCCAAAAGATCAGAAAGCTATGACTTTATAAAAGAGACCTGGAGGTTTTGTTTCTCACAAGTTCAAAATGAACACTAAGTGTGAAATAGCAGCTAAACTAGTACACACTACCTTGGGCTTATTTTCTAGTTGTAGTGGTGCTGGTGGTGGTGGTAGTGATAGTTATGGTTAGTGACAGCAGTAACCGAGGTGGTAACAGTAATGGCATCCAGGAAACTATTGGAGTTAGAGTGGGAGTTTGGGAATCAACCTGCGAAGTTTCAAGATCTGTTTTTACTGCTTCTTAGCTTCCAGATCTGGACAAATTATATATTCTCAGTACTTGCTTTTGTAAAATTCGGTGTAACAACTTAATTCAGTTAGGAAAGAAAGAAAAAACTTATAATATTTGCACAGTCTTCATCTTATCAGAAACATATTAAGCAACGTTGGTGTTCTATGTAAGATGTAGACATGAAATAAGATGCAGTACCTGCCCATACTAACTCACAATCTGTTGGAGGAGAAAGACAAACACATTATTACAAAATATAATAAAACACTCTATTACAAAACCCAGTGAAATTGCTATAGTAAGAGTTCAAACACATTCCAGACAAGGAAGGGACCAACTGTGACCCAGGGACTCCCAGATGGCTTAAAGGAGGAAGTCAGATTTGGGATGAGTTCTGATGGATGGGCAGAACTCTGAAGACCAGATATTAGGGTGAAGACGTCTTCCTGGCAAAGAAAGTATATAAAATATTCTGGGAAGAGCAAGAAGGCCATATTAAGGTGATCAGAGAAAATGGAAAGTAAAAAACTGTCTCTTAGAAGTGACTAAGGGAAAGACCTGCATAGGGTAATATGGCATCTAAGCTAAGAGATCCTTATCATGCTTGGTGATCAAGCCTGATCTTGAGACTCAAAGTTTCAAAAATCCAGAAATTCAAAATCCTGCAGCCATGGTTCCCCCAAGAAGCTAGCAAATTATGGAAATACTAAGGTGATTATGGTCTCAGCCAGAGCCCTGTGTGCACAACCACTACAAATCAGAAACTGTCCTGGCCCGAGGGACATAACATTTCTCTGGAAAGCACATTTGGGCCTCCTTCTGCTCTTTATCTTGAAGGGATATCTAGGGCCTAACTGTGTTCATTGTCCATAAGAATAGCCTCAGGCTGAGGACAGATTTGAGGAGGCGATGTTCAACCCAGCCGTGATTTTCAGGCAATTCACCGAGGTTTTCATGATGGGCATCTAGAAATACGTGTAGCCCATTTAGGTAGGTGGTCTCACTCTGTCTAGTCTTCATAAGGCTTTGAAACAGACACAAAGCGTTGCAGCTGGCGTCTAGGGTGACTTTCCTCTGGACACAACGCCAGATCACCAACTCTTCTGAAGCCCAAGTCCCTGTGCTCTGTGTCTTCTGTGGGCCTGAGGAAGCTGTAGATTCAGCCTTGGTTAATTATTTACTGATAGTTTTACTCTTGATTCCTTTATTCATGAGTAATTCATAAAGCAACTGCCATAAATTTCCAGTTCCCACTTACTGTAATGTCTCCAGAAAAGTCCTTCTTTTCATGACTAAAAACAATTCACAGTACTTTTAAAAACTCAAGAATATCACTTAAATTTCTTAAGACATTTCACAGAGATTTTATCCACTTGTTTTAAAACTTTTTAAACCATATTTTTATGTGTGTTGGAAAGGACCCCAAGAAACCATCTGCATTGGTCCCTGGCTCAAATCAGTAAAGTATTATTATCTCCATCTTGTAAATGAAGTGACATCAAAGAGAGGTGCCCATGATCTACTTTAATAATGACAGAGCCAATACCACGGTGCTGGTCTCCAGATTCCTAATGTGGTGTTTCTTTAAACTATGCCCTGCTGTTTTGCAACCATTAACAACTAAAGTAGTGTGTCCAAAATTAAACAAAACCAGAGGCAGTAAGCTACATGTTTAAAGCAGGAACCCAGGCTATAGCCTTCTATTTCCTGAGCCAGATGAACCTAGACATGTCATTTAATTTCTCTGTGCCTGTTTCTTCATTTGTAGAAGAGAGATGCTCATTCCTCCTAGGGTGTTGAGAGGGTTAAAGAAGTCATGACCTTGTAAAGTTCCCAGTCCAGATCAAACACCATGTAAGTATTTGCTACAGCTATTGCCATCCTCACTCCCAACCTGTTCCTATTTTTCCCTGTGGGATTAAGTGATGGCACCATCTTTCTCCCATTGGAAAAGTAGGAACTTTAAAGTCTTCCTTAGTAACTACTCATCCTGTTTACCCCTTCTCTCTTATCCCATGATCTATGGATCATGAAGTCTTTTTAATTCTAATTTCTAAATATCTCTTAAATCCGTTCTCCACTCAGCATCCTCTTTAACAAGCTATAGTTCCATCCTGAATCTCTTACCTGGACTGTTTCAAACACTCCTTCCTTGACTTTCCTCCTCCAACCAAACTTCCTAACCCCTGATGTAACATTGTTTGGAAAGGAAAATCCTACCATATGAATTCCCTGTTTCAAATTTTCCAGTGGCTTCCCCATTGTGCCCATCAGGCTGATATCACAATAAATTCAGCTCGATCATCAAAGATTCTAATTTAGTAGGTCTGGAATGGGGACCTATGGATCAATTTTTTTAATGCACTCTCCAACTTTATTCTGGTATTTTTTTTCATGGACCGATGTTTGGGAATCTGTGGAAAAGACAAAATGTACACTCATTAGGATGTCTCATAAAGTCCTTCACAATCTGGCCTTAATCTACCCCTCCAGAGAAAATGAATGCCCTCTTTTCCCTTTGGATTGCTCTTTGACTGAATTGTTCCTTCTTTGTGCTCCCACAGCTCTGTATGCATAAGTCTCACAACAATACCTATTTCAGCATAATTTCACTACATCTCACCCTTACTTGACCCAATTGTAGGACCAACTTCATGAGCATGTGGCTGGTGCAGTCACAAAAGGCCCTGCTCTTGGAAGGATGCTCTGCTAGAGTCATCCTAAAGTTCATAATAATTGTTGAGCCAGAGGTACCTCATTTTTATTTTGCACTGGGCCCCACAAATTACATACTTGGCCCTGCCCATTCATCTTTGAACTCCTTGAAAACAGAAACTGTTTGCTATTCACTTGAAATCCTCTTTAGTTAGCACAGAGGATGCTTGGCACAGAGGAAGGGTTTGGTAAATATTTGTTGAATTTATACATGAATGGATAAAAGAGTAGAATAAGGTATCTCATAGGAAAATAATGTAGTATGGCTAATTAACTCCAAAGAATAAGCTTTGTTTATGATTGATAGAGAGAGCAGTCAATTGATAAATTCACAAGATGACTGACAATCCCCAATAAACGACATAAATTTCCTAGGTTTCTCTTTATTCAAACCATCTCATCCTTTGAGCCCTGCTGCCTCCCTGTTCTTCTCAGAATACAAAATTGCAGGTTAAGGGAGCTTGGTCTTGTGCCATCAGCTATGCCCTGAGTGTTTGAGCCAAGCACTGTACTATATTCTGGGGACTGGGGAAAGGGGAGAAGGAGGCCATAGAAAGGTGAACCAAACAGGTCCTTATTATCAAGAAGCCATTAAATCTTCCTCTTCAAGAGTTTCAATCAAAGATGAGTTGACTTCATGGGAGTTCTACAGCAATGAATCAAGAATAAAGACACTAGACTTGGCCAGTGGCCCGGCTTCCTGAACACTTCAGCTGACAAAATGTCTCAGTCTGAACACAATTCCTCCACTATGAGACCGGTGGGTTTGCTAGTTAACATTGGCAACCAACTCGGAGGTGCTCAATGAGCATAATAAATAAGTGGCTATTGAGGTGGGGGAGGTGCTGTTGCTCCCTGGTGTTAGGGAAGAAAGGGCCAACATCAGCTATCAAAGTGAGCCCAATAATTGCTGAGGACAGATGCCCCTGACTCACGCTGAAGGCACGACAGGACTTCCAATGTGGCAAAGACCACACACCACCCTGCTGCCATATTATGTGCCTGTGGCACTAGCTTCTTGCTGCTCCCAATGACTTGGAAGTTCAGAAAGAGTTGCTCTTGCTTTTCCATATTCACTGGGAAAAGTTACCCAGTCTTCTGGGTTACCCAGTCTACCAGTCTACTGGAAAATTTATAGTTACCCAGTCTACTGGTTGATATAATATCAGTGATAACAGTAAGATAATCTAGTAAAAATAAATGCTGACAAACATATAGATGTGTGATAACTTTCAAATAAAGGAAATGAAAATATAATACGGCCACAAAATATCACTTTCACATTCCAGATGAGACAAAGGTTAAGACTGATAGTGCTCAACAGTGGCAAGTATGGTAGAGAAAGTAAGCATTCTCAAAAAAGACTGCTAGTCAGAGTATAAACTGGTACAATCACAATCTTAGGGAGGGCAGTTTCGTATTAAAATCACATATCAATCAAAACTTAGAATACACATCCCCTTTAAAGCAGCAGTACCTTTTTCTAGGACTTTTCCCTGAGGAAATGCTCTGATGAATATATAAAAATACACACACAAAATTGTCCGTCACAGCCAAAAAATATTTAGAAATGACCTAAGCGTGCAACATTTGAGATGTATTTGATTTAGTGCAGTCCATCCAAACATAATTTAAACATTAAAATGGCTATATGAAGCTGTAAACATCAAAAGGAAAATATGTCCCTAACATTTTAAGTGTAATGAAATGGCCAGCTTTAAAAAAGAGTATAAGTGGAATGACTCCATTTTTCTTAATGTATTTATGATAATGTGTATATATTCTTTTAAGAGTAGATTGTGACTGTCTTTTGATTCAGCATGATAATAGTACAAAAAAATGGATGATATACAAATATAATATTCTTATTTATTTTATTTTATTTTTAAAAAATATTTGTTTATTTGGCTGGGCCAGGTCTTAGTTGTGTCATGCAGGATCTTCAGTATTCACTGTGGCATGTGGGATCTAGTTCCCTGACCAGGGATTAAACCCCTGCCCCTGCCATAGAAGTGTGGAGTCTTAGCTACTGGACCACCAGGGGAATCTCAGTATTCTTATTTTATTCAGGCAGTCTCAGTGAACTCCGGGAGTTGGTGATGGACAGGGAGGCCTGGCATGCTGCAATTCATGGGGTCGCAAAGAGTCGGATACGATTGAGCGACTGATCTGATCTGATCTGATCTGATGGAGGAGGGAGAAAAGTCTTGAAGAAATAATATGTGCTGTAGTGTATGGGTATAAAGTTAACAACCGGTCTTCAGGTGGGGCAGACAGAAGTTCTCTGCAGCACCTTTTGATTTCCATGGCATAAATACACCCAACATTATTAATTTCAAGCTACTAAGGTGGCATCACTGAATGCAGAGTTGAGAAGAGATGCACAGTAGCATACCAATATGTTGTATTTCCATGATACAGATACAACAAATAAAAATAATTGCAAAAATATAGATAACATTAAAATGTAGTGAAATGCTAGCAAGTGATAAGTTTTGTATATGCATTTTTTATAAGTCTGGAAGGAGAGTCACCAATATAATAATATTGATCATGTCTGGTTGGGAAGTTCATGAATCATATTTACTTCATTCTTTACACCATTTGTATGTCATTGCAATATATTTTACAATAAACATACGTTACCTTTATAATCAGAAAAAATTTTCAAGGCTTTTTTTTCTTTTTTAATTGCTAAAATCCAGGAAGGAAAAAAATCAGGGAACACAATTTTTAAAACAAGTCTCAGACTTCCTTGGTGATCCAGTGGCTAAGTCTCTGAGTTCCCAATCCAAGGGGCCCAGGCTTGATTCCTGGTCAGGGAACCAGGTCCCACAAGTCAGAACTAAAGAGTCCACATGCTGCAGTGAAGATGGAAGATCCTGCATGCCGCAACCAAGACCTAGCACAGCCAAGTAATTAAATAAACAAACAAAAATATTTATTTAAAAAAGTATCACTGGAATAAAGCACTTCCCCATGAAGGAGTCTGATTTCACTAGAGTGTAACTAAATATGATAGGGAGTAAAGTTTGAATCAATTAAATCATATCTTTGTACAGTCATGGTATAAGGAAATGAGCACTCAGTGTTTCTAAGACCTTTCCAAATACAAATATGTAACATCTGCATTTGAGATCCCAGGCCATCTGATGCTCTCCTTTTACAAATAAGGAAACTGAGTCCTAAGACTGGTGGGTATTTTCCAAATTAAGCACTACAAAGCTGATTATTAATAAAGAAACTCGGCACCTCTCCATTTATAAATGGTTTCTATAACTTGTGAATAAAAGTATATATTCTTCACTTGTCATTTTTTAATGAGAGGAGACGACCTCATTCGGTGAGGAGGGAGGTGGCAGTATGCATTCAACTGGTTAACTGCTGAAGCCCTGACTTTTATCTTTGGATAGACACCAGCTTATGATTCTCCAGAATTTTATATTTCTTCAAACACTTCCACATAAGAACCCTGTGAGACAAGTAAGAAAAGGACTACACCCGTTTTACAGGCACAAAAACAGGCTAGAGCAGGCAAGTGGCTAGCCCAAGGCTAGTGAAAGCCTGATCTCTGGTCCCACTCAGGTGATGTCTGGGAGACCGTCTCCTTTCTGAGGCCTCTCAGAGGCAGTCATTTGGGGAAATCTTCTCTGAAGTTCACTTTTCCCCCTTTTCTGCCTTATCCTCCTAACAAGTGCTTTCTTCCATGGGCTTCTGTCTCAATTTACACTTGAGGATATTAATTTTAGGTCACTAAGAGTGTCTCTTTCGGAGAAGGCAATGGCAACCCACTCCAGTACTCTTGCCTGGAAAATCCCATGGACGGAGGAGCCTGGTAGGCTGCAGTCCATGGGGTGGCTAGCAGTCGGACACGACTGAGTGACTTCACTCTCACTTTTCACTTTCATGCATTGGAGAAGGAAACGGCAACCCACTCCAGTGTTGTTGCCTGGAGAATCCCAGGGATGGGGGAGCCTGGTGGGCTGCCGTCTACGGGGTCACACAGAGTCGGACACGACTGAAGTGACTTAGCAACAGCAGCAGCAGCAGGAGCAGAGTGTCTCTTTAGTTTTTAGCTTATTAGTTCTAGAGTGGAAGATAGTCCCAGGCATCATTAGGCCTGGAAATATTCCGTTCTTCTTTATCTGACGTGAAGGCTAAACCCTAGAATGTTATTTTCCCTGGAAACTTGCAGTAATTAGAAAGCCAGAACTATAAACACTTGGTGTGACACATTTCTAGACAATGTTGATTTGCTAAAAGGAACTAACGTTGAGGCCAAAGGAGACAGACTGACTCAGGAAATACAAACCATATATAACAACAGATCCTGAAGAATCTAAGCAGATCAGATGCTCCTAAACTTTGTTCGGTTAAAGGAGGAAGTGTGTTCTCCTATTAAGAGTACCACATCCAGGACTTTCCTGGCTACAGTATTGGTCCAGCCAATACTCTGTGCTTCCACTGTAGGGAGTGCAGGTTTGATCCCTGGTCAGAGCACTCCAGTGTTCTTGCCTGGAGAATCCCAGGGACGGAGGAGCCTGGTAGGCTGCCGTCTATGGAGTCGCACAGAGTCGGACACGACTGAAGCAACGCAGCAGCAGCAGCAGCAGCAGCAGAGAACTAAGACCCCACATGCCTTGCAGTACAACTTAAAAAAGAAAAGGCGTGCTATATCCTCTGCAAAAGCTGAAAAAGGCATCACAGGGTGTAGTGAAAACTAAGTTAGTTAGTGGGCAAAAAAACTATTTTGTAAACTAAAAATCACTCTTAAAATGTGTGGCATACATTATCTTGCTAATTTTTGATGCTTGCTGTTCTGGGTGAAGGGAGCGGGGTGGTGTGTTTAAAATGGACAGTGTCAGACACAGTAATAGGCAGGTGGCCAGGTTTCTCCAGGCTGAGCAGGCTAGAGAGCTCAAGAGTGCATACTAATTGCTGCACCTCTGCCGAGACTGGCGGCTAGATGACTCCTCTCCAGAAAACACAGTGTGCTTTCCACGTCAAAGGCCCTCTCCTAACCGGGCTTTCAGTTGCATGCAAAACTAAGCTGACACCCGAATGTGTTGACTGAGTGATACCATTGTGAAGGTGACCTACTGACAACATTGCTTCAGTAGACTCGGTAGGCTACAAAAGGGAGACTAGTTTCCCTGGAACTAGAAATGTCCCGCCAGCAAGTAGATAATTCTTCATGACTCTGGAATGACAAGCTGTGGAAGAGAAGAAATGAGTGTACAGGAAAAGAGTAGTTGTATTTCCAGCTGAGGATTTGAGGGAGAATAAAAAAAAAAACCTTAGAGGGAAGCAGACTTTGCCTTCTTGTGAATAATATTAAAAATGAGGATCAGATTTTCAAGTTAATATAGAGAATTTTCTCAAGTTTCTAAACATAGAGAAAACACTTTGGAGGGAAAGGGATGAATCAGAAAAAGGGATGGATCAAAAACATGGATCAGAAGGTCACTTCTGGTGACATTTGTATAGGGCCTAAAGGCAATTGTTATTTGGTAGTCAAATCCAAAAGAACTAAGGAGACAGTTGAGAAAGCCATATAAACTTGGGAGACTTTGATTCCCTTATAAATGTTTCAGCTTTGATAGTAGAAGGGATCTACTTTTGAAGTTCCAAAAAATGTTGTTGCTATAGGAACAGGTAAGCAGATTAGACTTGAAAGACCAGTTTAAGGAACAAAGAATTTAATAGTCAGGGCTAAAGCAATTAACCAAGAAAACAATTTTAAGTAAATATCTTTGGGGTTTGTTACTTATATATTTACTCCAGGAAAATAAAAATGCTACTGTAGAATGAGAATTTCACATTTTAACATTTTAATTACACCATTTCTGGCATAAAAGACTACGCTCACACAATTAGCAGAACGGCCTTATTAACAGAAGTACACATTTCTAACTCTCTCTTGATTAGATTGTAATTGAGAAATACAGCTTTAATTTCAGCAAGAGCATAAGAATCATCTTTGATTTTCCTACAGTTTCTCAGATGGGAACATACCTAAAATAAAAGAGACTGTGAACTCTGGAAAATTTTCTGTAACCAATCTGTATGAAGGGAACAACAAGTAAAATTCTAGAAGTAAAGAGAAACGTACGTAGGCTGATAATTGTTACTATTTTTATATGTTTTCTGCCCAGACATCTTTGTGAACACAGATATGTGAGCAGAGGAGGTCAGGACCCCATTGCCCTCTTACCTCTCTGAAGATGTGCTAGTCCTTCCTATCAGGAAATATGCTGCTCCAACATCAGGGATTTGCTAAAATTAGTAGGTTTTGGCCAGAACTGGCTATACTGATGAGACTCGAAACAAATCATAAAGTAGCATTGTATTTCTCTCCCTTTCAATTCTACTTCAAAACGTTCTTGATAAAATGAATACAATATTTTTAAGCCTACCAGATTTCTGGAGTCAGAGGTTACATTTATGGGAAAGGAAGGTTTCTTGTGCATTGTCTTTTCTCACATTGTGCCAAAATCAAATCGCACAAGTGTGTGTATGAGCATGTGTTTGTGTGTATGAGTGTATGTAAGCGTGTCAGCGTGTGAGTGTATATATGTGTGAGTGTGTGTGTGTATGTATGTGTGGGTGAGTGAGTGAGTGTTGGAGGCTGGGCAGTGGAAATGGAAAGAGGCGGAATGTGGCAGGAATCTTACCATCTCATTTTCTTCTCCTTCATTGAGCAAAGCGTGCTGGCCCTTCTCAAAGTGGTCCCCCATGGAAAAGCGATTCCACTCCTCCCCGACCTTCCGGAACAGATGCGTCCAGGTTGAGTTTGAACTCGCCCAGCCACCGCCGCTCTCCCTCTCCAGCTGACTGAAAGAGTTAATGCGTTAACAATCCTCCAGGTTAAAACTCGCTCTGGAGCACACACCTTCTCTCAGCAAATGACAGTACTTAGGAAACCGAACTCCTCCCACGAGCCACCCTGTGCTTGGAGGAATTTCTGCCCGCTCCTGGCTAACTGCATTCTCTCTCAGCCGCTGTCCCAGAGGAGGCTGCTCCCATGCTGGTCTTTTTGTACCCAACTTACAGGGAAAGAACTCATTGCCTGCACAGTGCCTGCCAGCCCAAGACATCTGACTGCAAATCCGGCGGGACAATGCAGAGTTGGCAGGACCTCTCCGAGGAGTGGGCAACAGGCAAAAGGACTCTAACAGAGCTGCAGATTTTATCTGATTCATGAAAGCCCCAATCCATCGACTTTTAATAGGATCTTCATTCATTTTGCTTACAAAAGGTAAAAATTGTGACTAATCCTCTTCAAAAGGTATTTGAAATCACATTTCTCTGTGTGTGTAAAAAAATAGTCCACTCAATGTGTATGTGGAATTAAGTTTACTTTTTTGAGAAACTTGCAGGGAAAAGAAAGCATAATCAAACTATACCATGCAGTCTCCTCTCACTAAAATATTGGTGGTTGAACTCATAAGGAGTCTAGACTCATTTTTAAATTTTTTCACACATTCATTCAACATACATTATTTGAGCACAGAGACTACATATATAAATCAAGTCATATATTACCCTCCAACTGATGTAAGTATTCAAATATACAAACAAATGTGGTAAAAGGTGTTTAGTTATTTTGAGAGCTGGACTAGGAGTCTAAGACAACTGTCAGAAGTCCCAGTACTGTGGAAGCAACACACATTCATGTCTGCTCTGAAAGAGAAAAAAAAAGCAATCTAGCTGCTCATGTGTGCCAGCCTCACTATAAGCATTTGACCTGCAGGAGCTGGCTCTTCTCAACCAATAACTGGAGGAATTGAATGGGGGCTTGGGGAAGCATGTTGTAGAGCTCTGATCAAGGACTGTCATCATAATTAAGCTAGACATCCAATTTAACAGCAGTCACTAGAGCACAGTGTTTAAGGGCAAGTACTCTGATTTTGGAGGTTCAGTCACTAAGTTATGATTCTTTGTGACCCCATGAACTGCAGCACACCAGATTTCCCTGTCCTTCACTATCTCCCAGAGTTTGCTCAAACTCATGTCCATTGAATCAGTAATGATGCCATCCAACCATCTCATTCTCTGCCACCCTCTTTGGAGGGCCTGGGTTCAAATTTGGCCTTTCCTAGTTATGCCATGTGGGGAAAACAAGTCTCATAAGCTCCAGAAGCCTCTATCTGCTCCCATGTAGAATAAAAAATGATAGCAATAGAACTTACCTCCTGTGTGAGGGGTAGTCCCTGGGAAACAGTGTATGTTCAATAAAGGGGAGTTATTTTTACCTTCAGTGTGTCCACCCACTCTCCTTCAAGCTATCCACAAATGTTGGCATTGATCACCAACCTGATATGAAAAATCCTAGCAAGTCAAAGACTGAAGTGTGTGTGTGTGTGTGTGTGTGTGTGTAAAACACTGAACAAATGGTAAAGTATCATTAAGATAAGCATTCAAAAATAGCCTATTATAATATTAATTACTATATTTATACATACATGCAGCTCTCTGAATTTCTAAAAATTATTAGTGCAACTTAACCACATAAATAAAACATTTTATCACAAAATCACAAAAATATGAAGAGTATGAGATTTCTTTTTAGGAGGATGAAAATCTTCTGGAATTAGTGGTTATGGCAGCAAAACTTTGTGAAAATACTAAACTCACTAAATTGTATACTTTTTAAAGGGTAGACTTTATAAATGTGAATTGTTTCTCAACAACAACAAAAAAAATTATATCTCAAAAAAGGATAAGTGACTATTTTAGAGCTCTAGCAAGAGTTATGTAAATATTTAAGAGACTTCAAACTTTATCTCAACTTATGAGGATTGAGGAATGTTTCTGTGTGAAGTGGTAAAACTATACCCATGCTAGTGGGCAAGTGAGAAACAAGTGTTTCATTCTGTTGTCTAGAACTGGCAATTCCTGCACTTCTTCCTTCTGACTGGGTTCCTGAGTACATTTGGCAATTCATGTGCCACTGTGGGGTTAAGATGAGTGTGTAATTGATTAAGGGCTTCAGGAAAAACTGCACACGAACTTAACCTCATTAAACAGATCTGATTATGCCATAGCAATATTTAAGGCGAACTTGAATAGCAAAATCAGTCCTTAAGAATGTAAAAAAAAGAAATGTTATTGAAAACCAGAAGTCCGTGGAAAACCATTTCAACGACATGGTCCAGGAGAACTGAGGACTTTGAAATAATGAGTTTCCTCATATCCCTCCAGAAGTTCTAATGGTAAAATATCCAAGTGCCTCTACAGCCCACATGACTCATGGGCAGCCTCCTTCCTTGTCTAGAACTGTTGGTCTGTAAGCATTGAGTGTACCTAGAAACGGAGCTACACTCCATGAAAAGGAAACAGAATATTTACAGAACACTTCCACGTACCAGGCACTATTCTGAGCATTTTATGCACATATTTACAATCCTACAACCTCTGTAGTCATTACTACTCTAGACCTTCCCACTTAGCAGACTGGGAAATGCCAGCACAGAAAATAAATAGCGAATGCTAGTATTTGGATATGGCAATGCTGCTCTCCCAATCCACGTTCCTCATTGTTAGGTTAATACAGCTACTACAGGTTCATTTGGCATAATCTAAGTGCTTTCTGAGAGATATTAAATCTATATGACCAGGAGAGCCTCTTCGGGAAGGAAGTATTTGAGAAGGACCTTGAAGTCAGACAGGAAAAGCTTCAATAGGTGGAGATGCTGGGGCTTAGACTGGAAGTGGGTCATAGGAAAGAGCATCTAAAGCAAGGGAGCCATCAGGAGAAACACACAAGCTGGTCCAGAAGTAATCCATCACCTTTGCTGCAATCAAGGAGTGAGTGAAAGAAAAAGGGAGATAGGGCAGGAAATAGAGATTAAGGTCATTACCTGAATGGCCTGAGTCTGAACTTCATACAGTAAGTAATGATGTCAGTGAAAATAAACTAGCATCACAAATATGCATATTTTCCTTGATCAACCTGTACTTGACTGTTACAGGAATCACTGAATAAGCAAGTTCTAAAGTAACTCAGTCTTTCTAGACAATAGAAAGAGTTTTTGAACCCTCTAGGTTAAATGTACTTCCTTTTACAACATTGTTGGAAAATTAATTATTATTTATTAAATAATTTTTAACTTAAATAAATTTCAATAGACTTTTTTGGAGCATTTTTTAGGTTTGTACTAAAGTTGAGCAGAAGGTACAGAGATTTTTCATATACTTTTTAAAAATATACATCCTTCCTCCCACATGAGCATTCCCCACCAGAATGGTACATTTGTTACCAATTAAACCTACTCTGACGCATCATTTTTACTCAAGGTCCACAGTTTACACTAGAATTCACTTTTGGCGTTGTCCGTTCTGTGAGTTTTAACTCCTGTAGTATCATATAGTTTCTCTGCCCTAAAAATTCTCCCTCCTCCCACTATTCATCCCTAACTTTCCAATGACCTCAGGCAATGGCTGATGTTTTACTGTCTCCATAGTGTTGCTTTTAGAATGTTACATAGTTGGAATCATACAATATGTTGCCTTTTCAAATTGATTTCTTTTGCTTAGTAATATGCATTTAAGTTCTCCTGGTCTTGTTTTGATGGCTCATTTCTTTTAGAGTTGGATATTATTCCACTGTCTGGATGCACCACAGTGCATTTATCTGCTCACCTACCAAAGGACATCTTGGTCGCTTCCAAGTTTTGGCTATGAGAATGGCAGCTATAAACATTTGTGTGCAGGTTTTTGTGGAGACATACGTTTAGGAACAAGGAATTTAATAATCAAGGCTAAACTAATTAACCAAGAAATAATTTAAGTAAATAACTTTTGTGTTTGTTATTTATAATCACCTCATTTGATTATGCCATCAGGGAACTGTAAATTCAAGCAACAAGGAACTATCCCTATACACCTATTAAAATGGCCAAAATCTGGAACATTGCCAACACCAGATACCAGCAAGGATGTGGAACAGAAGGTTTCATTCCTGCTGGGAATGCAAAATGGTGCTTTGGAAAACATTTTGGGAGTTTCTCACAAAATTAAACATCTTATCATATAATTCAGTTATTACACTCCCTAGAATTTACCCAAGGAGTTAAAAGTTTCATTATTTAAATCAGTCTCTCTCTTCCTTAATATCACCCATTTGAAATATATTCTCCACTGGATGTGCCTCACAGAGTATAGAGTGACATGGTGAGCACAGCAGATGTGGGTTTGGCGTGATCTGAATTCAAATCTTGACACTTTTCTAGCAGAAACCATTCATTCATTTATTTAACACTTGTTTGATTCACTTCATTGTACCAACTTGTACTAAAAGGAGAATGTGAGTTAATACACCTTGGAAGAGCTAAGTCATTAAGAAGCAAGACAAACACCAAAATATGAATTTCAAAACAAGTGTTAATTACAAAAGAGTGGCAGAGAAAGTTCAGGTAGGATAAGGACAAAAAGACTTCATGGAGGTAGGAAGCTCCATGCCAACCTAGATAAATGGAGATGGAGAGATAGAGAAAACATTACTGACAAAGAAGACTGAAAGCAAAGGCCCACTGAAAAACACACATGTGAGCCCATTCTTAGGAATCTGAATAATACACACATATTTATATATTGATAGCTTAGAATTGAGAGGAATTCCCAAGAGAAAATGTTGCTTCAGCCATTCCCTCTCAAATACTCCATTTCAAATAAGAACGGAAAAGAAAAAAAGAAGAAAACCAAAAATTAGCTGCCTCTTTGCTGATCTGGTGTTTCAGTTTGCTTTCATTTATCCCAGGAGCATGACCACTGCTCTATTTTTCAACCTCTTTGGGTGTTTATAATGGATGCAAAATAGAAATAATGACACTTCCAGTTTCTGCCAGGACTCTGGGCCTGTGTCTTCTTCACATCCTAACTCATTTAGATGGTGTGAAGATAAGTGGTAATCAGCATGTATTAACCTCCACCTTTCATCTGAGAACTCCACAGCAGTTACAAATATTATTCCTTGCAACATCTCTATGAAGTAAGTGGATGAGTAATATTACTGCCCCCACTTGAAAGCTGTAGGAGCTGAGTCACAAAGGGGTCACAAAGACCAGTTCAGGGTCATGTGTCCTCAACATAAAGTGGAAATCAAAATGAGCGTGATGTCTCTGCTTGTCATCATTGGCAATGAGCTGCCTCAAGCTTCGTCTCCAGTCTTCGTTCCTCCAGTCTGCTTATTTGCAAAGCACTTGAGACCTTTAACTCTAGAACTTCATCTAAACTCATCTTATTATTAGTTGTCCTAATCTGCACTACTGTATAATCTGCACATGACATCGTAGCAAGCAAAGATGTGATGTCCCACAGAGGAATTACCTATCTCAAGGTGGTGCTGTGAAGTTTAATTGAATTAATTTCATTTATGAAACATTTAGCAACCCTAAGAAAAAAGAGTCTAATACAAATATACAGGGACTCCCCATTAATTACAGTAGAAAAGAGCAGGTTACCACTGTCTCTACTTCTCAGAAGTATTGCTCTCAAATATCCCTGCTTGGCATCGGGTTCTGACCTTCCTTATGGTGACTTGGCCCATTGGTCCACCTTCAGAAGCAACCACCTGGCTTTCTGTTATTTTCAAAAATGAAAAACTCCTCTCTGGAGGTAAGGCAGTTTCTCTTCTGTGAAGTGCATCTCAGTTGGCAACTATTACAACAATACCAGGTCATTAAGGACAGTCTATAAAAATGGAAGCCAGAAGAGTAAATCCCCAGGCAGAAACTTCATGCCAGTGTACTTACTTTTGAGAACTTCTAACAGAAATTTTGAATATGCAAAATCATGCATGCTAAGGTAGAATTATTAAGAATCACGGATTGTTACAAGTAGACTGGATCTTAGAAATTACTAAATTACCTTCATTTTTTTCTCAGATGAAGAAAAAGTTCCAAGAAGACTGTACAATGATTTTCTGAGGTCACAGTCTATGAAAAGTGGGCCTCAAATAAAGAACTCGAGTCTTATATAAGGTACTTTGTTATTGTTATTATCGTTTAGTCACTCAGTCGTGTCTGACTCTCTGCGACCCCAGGGACTGTAGCCCACCAGGCTCCTGTGTCCGTGGGATTTCCTAGGCAAGAATTCTGGAGTAGGTTGCCATTTCCTTCTCCAGAAGATCTTCTCCAGAAGACAGTTCTCCAGAATACACGCCTAACCTGTGTCTCATTCATTGCAGGTGGGTTCTTTACCACTGAGCCACTAGGGAAGCCCATAAGGTACTTTACGCTGCACCATATTGCTACCCACTTTTTTGCGAAGGAATCAGAATAGGATTCTTTGAACAGTCTCTCTAGTATATTTAAAAGAGGATTTCATTTGGAAAGTCCAATTTAAATAGAACAATTGCAGAATCCACTAACTGGGTAACTGCTGCTATTGCTAAGTCGCTTCAGTCATGTCCGACTCTGTGCGACCCCACAGACAGCAGCCCACCAGGCTCCCCCGTCCCTGGGATTCTCCAGGCAAGAACACTGGAGTGGGTTGCCATTTCCTTCTTCAATGCAGGAAAGTGAAAAGTGAAAGTGAAGTCACTCAATCGTGTCCGACTCTTAGCAACCCCATGGAGGAGCCCACCAGGCTCCTCCGTCCATGGGATTTTCCAGGCAAGAGTACTGGAGTGGGGTGCCAAAGCTATGGCCGTATCACAGAATTGTAGGATGTATCCAATTACTGATTTAGGCAGAACAGAAAGGATCGTGAACATATCCAATGGACTTGATATCTGTACATGGCAAACTGCTGAATTTGCAGGTGCTAACAAAGGAAGTTCAATCTAGCCAATTGTCTATGGCAATCTTTGCCTACAGCTCAGGAGAGCAGTTGGCCGTAGAAAGGAGGCCATAAGACAAAAGTGGAAATGTTTCCAAAAAGCAGCTAAGTCCAGCCATGAGGAACATGGGGCAGGTGATACTTGGAAATCCAAACAGGAAGCTGGCTCCAGGAGTCTATTCTCTAGTGGCCAAGCCCAGCCAGAGACTTTGAGCCTGGGGGAGTGTTCCAATTCTGGGTAGGAGCCTGGCAAGAGAAAGCCTAGTCCTTACTCCTAAGAAGGATCTAGGGCTTGAGGCAGGCTGCCAAACAGGAACTTGGGAACAGTAGTACCCACAGGGGATCTTACGTTTGGGAATGAGACAGAAGCCCAGTTAGCAGAATCAGAGTGAAACTGTTAGGTGTCATTTCCAGGGTTTCAAAGAGCTCTGGCCCCACAGTCTTGTATGTCTCAGTGCAGAAAAGAATTCAGCAAGAGACAAAGTAATAGGTAAGAAGTGATTTATTAGAATAGGATGCTTGACTCAATGGACGTGAGTCTGAGTGAACTCCAGGAGTTGGTGATGGACAGGGAGGCCTGGTGTGCTGCTATTCATGGGGTCGCAAAGAGTCGGACACGAATGAGCGACTGAACTGAACTGAACTGAACTGAACTGAAGGCTCATAAGTGGGAAGGCAAGTGTTGTGCTGCCCTGGGTACTCAGTGAGTTACATTTTTATAATCAGAGGAAGAGAGGGGAGGAGGAAAAGGTCTTCATTGTCTCTCTTGAGTAGACATCACATTTCCATCATCAGTTCCTCCACCATGTAGAGCAAGGAAAGTTTGCTAGTCCTTCCCTGTATGGTCAGGCCAGGTTTGTCATAGCACTTTGGAAAAAATATTTTCAAGTCTCAGTGCAATGAGAGTCTTTCATTTTGAAAAGTCACCTTCCCATAAGTGATGATTTTTTGTGTACACAGACCCTGTTTTGGGAGTCATTAACTTGATGACACCACTGGGCAGATCGTAGTCCTTATTTTCTGCTATTGTTTTATTGTTTTGGTTGCATGGTGCAAAGAACATGTCTTGGGGCCAAAGAACATGTTTAGGGTGTTACTAGCTCACTGAGCTCACTGAGGAAGATATAGGTCTCATGCCACCATAGTTTTTTTTTAGGAGGGGGGGTCATGTCTCATGCTTCTGTTGCATGGTTTTGTTTTCAAAGCAAGTTAGCTTGATTTTACCATAAAGCAAGCCTATCTGACTGTGATACTAAGTGACTTATTTTGCTTTATGAGTCAAGCAAGCCCACATTGTTTCAGAATTTTTCCATTACTTTCTTGAGTGACCATTAGTCCTACTGTGGTCTCCCCAATCCCCTAAATTTCCCTCTCTATCTACAATTCCCTAATGGGGTTTCTAAGCTAACTATTTGACCATCCTATTCTGTCTCTACCAAGAGAACTGCCTCTGGTCAGACTGAAGGGGTGTGACTTGGAGCTCCTGGTGTAGAGTGAGGCTGGTCTGGGTTTGGTACCCCCGCTGTGGGATGACCCAGGAACAGGGCTGAGCCTCCTGGTGGGAATCCAAAACAGGTCCCTGCTGGAGATGGAGTTCAGTTCAGTTCAGTTCAGTCACTCAGTTGTGTCTGACTCTTTGCGACCCTATGGACTGCAGCACGCCAGGCCTTCCTGCCCATCACCAAATCCCAGAGTTTACTCAAACTCATGTCCATTAAGCTGGTGATGCCATCCAACCATCTCATCTTCTGTCGTCCCCTTCTCCTCTTGCCTTCAATCTTTCCCAGCATCAGGATCTTTTCAAATGAGTCAGTTCTTTGCATCAGGTGGCCAAAGTATTGCAGTTTCACCTTCAACATCACTCCTTTCAATGATTATTCAGGACTGATTTCCTTTAGGATGGACTGGTGGGATCTCCTTGCAGTCCAAGGGACTCTCAAGAGTCTTCTCCAAACCACAGTTCAAAAGCATCAATTCTGCACTCAGCTTTCTTTATAGTCCAACTCTCACATCCATACATGACCACTGGAAAAACCATAGCCTTGACTACATGGACCTTTGTTGGCAAAGTAATGTCTCTGCTTTTTAATACACTGTCTAGGTTGGTCATAACTTTTCTTCCAAGGAGCAAACGTCTTTTAATTTCATGGCTGCAATCACCATCTGCAGTGATTTTGGAGCCCAAGAAAATAAAAGTCTGTCACTGTTTCCCCATCTATTTGCCATGAAGTGATGGGACTAGATGCCATGATCTTAGTTTACTGGATTTTGAGCTTTAAGTCAACTTTTTTACTCTCCTCTTTTGCATTCATCAAGAGGATATTTAGTTCTTCTTCACTTTCTGCCATAAGGGTGGTATCATCTGCATATCTGAGGTTACTGATATTTCTCCCAGCATTCTTGATTCCAGCTTGTGCTTCATCCAGGCTAGTGTTTCTTATGATATACTCTGCTGTCGCTGCTGCTGCTACGTTGCTTCAGTCATGTCTGACTCTGTGCAACCCCATAGACGGCAGCCCACCAGGCTTGCCTGTCCCTGGGATTCTCCAGGCAAGAACACCGGAGTGGATTGCCATTTCCTTCTCCAATGCATGAAAGTGAAGTTGCTCAGTTGTGTCCGACTCTTCGCCACCCCATGGACTGCAGCCTACCAGGCTCCTCCATCCATGGGAGTTTCCAGGCAAGAGTACTGGAATGGGTTGCCATTGCCTTCTCCAATGATGTACTCTGCATATAAGTTAAATAAGCAGGGTGACAATATACAGCCTTGACGTACTCCTTTTCCTATTCAGAACCAGTCTGGTGTTCCATGTCCAGTTCTAACTGTTGCTTCTTGACCTGCATACAGATTTCTCAGGAGGCAGGTCAAGTGGTCTGGTACTCCCATCTCTTTCAGAATTTTCCACAGTTTGTGGGGATCCAACCAGTCCAAGGATTTGGCATAGTCAGTATACCAGAAATAGATATTTTTCTGAAACTCTCTTGCTTTTTCGATGATCCAACAGATGTTGGCAATTTGATTTCCGGTTCCTCTGACTTTTCTAAAACCAGCTTGAACATCTGGAATTTCATGGTTCATGTATCGTTGAAGCCTGGCTTGATGAATTTTGAGCATTACTTGCATGTGAGATGAGTGCAATTGTACGGTAGTTTGAGCAATCTTTGGCATTGTCTTTCTTTGGGATTGGAATGAAAACTGACCTTTTCCAGTCCTATGGCCACTGCTGAGTTTTCCAAATTTGCTGGCATATTGAGTGCAGCACTTTCACAGCATCATCTTTCAGGATTTGAAATAGCTCAACTGGAATTTCATCACCTCCACTAGCTTTGTTCATAGTGATGCTTCCTAAGGCCCACTTGACTTCAAATTCTGGGATGTCTGGCTCTCGGTGAGTGATCACACTATCATTATTATCTGGGTCATGAAGATCTTTTTTGTATAGTTCTTCTGTGTATTCTTGCCACCTCTTCTTAATATCTTCTGCTTCTGTTAGGTCCATACCATTTCTGTCCTTTATCAAGCCCATCTTTGCATGAAATGTCCCCTTGGTATCTCTAATTTTCTTGAAGAGATCTCTTGTCTTTCCCATTCTATTGTTCTCCTCTATTTCTTTGCACTGATCACTGAGGAAGGCTTTTTTTTTTTTATCTCTCCTTGCTATTCTTTGGAACTCTGCATTCAGATGCTTATATCTTTCCTTTTCTCCTTTGCTTTTTGCTTCTCTTCTTTTCACAGCTATTTGTAAGGCCTCCTCAGACATCCATTTTGCTTTTTTGGCATTTCTTTTTCTCGGTGATGGTCTTGATCCCTGTCTCCTGTACAATGTCGCAAACCCCCATCCATAGTTCATCAGGCACTCTGTCTATCAGATCTAGTCCATTAAATCTATTTCTTACTTCCACTGTATAATCGTAAGGGATTTGATTTAGGTCATACCTGAATGGTCTAGTGGTTTTCCCTACTTTCTTCAATTTCAGTCTGAATTTGGCAATAAGGAGTTCATGATCTGAGCCACAGTCAGCTCCCAGTCTTGCTTTTGCTGACTGTATAGAGCTTCTCCACCTTTGGCTGCAAAGAATATAATCAATCTGATTTTGGTGTTGACCATCTGGTGATGTCCATGTGTAGAGTCTTCTCTTGTGTTGTTGGAAGAGGGTGTTTGCTATGACCAGTGCGTTCTCTTGGCAAAACTCTGTTAGCCTTTGCCCTGCTTCATTCTGTACTCCAAGGCCAAATTTGCCTGTTACTCCAGGTGTCTCTTGATTTCCTACTTTTGCATTCGTCTCCTATAATGAAAAGGACATCTTTTGGGGGTGTTAGTTCTAGAAGGTCTTGTACGTCTTCATAGAATTATTCAACTTTAGCTTCTTCAGCATTGCTGGTCAGGGCATAGCCTTGGATTACCGTAATATTGAATGGTTTGCCTTGGAGACGAACAGAGATCATTGTGTCATTTTTGAGATTGCATCCAAGTACTGCATTTTGGACTCTTTTGTTGACCATGATGGCTACTCCATTTCTTCTAAGGGATTCCTGCCCACAGTAGTAGATATAATGGTCATCTGAGTTAAATACACCCATTCCAGTCCATTTTAGTTCGCTGATTCCTAGCGTGTCGACGCTCACTCTTGCCATCTCCTGTTTGACCACTTCCGATTTTCCTTGATTCATGGACCTGACATTCCAGGTTCCTATGCGATATTGCTCTTTACAGCATCGGACCTTGCTTCTATCACCAGTCACATCCACAACTGGGTGCTGCTTTTGCTTTGACTCTGTCTCTTCATTCTTTCTAGAGTTATTTCTCCACTGATCTCCAGTAGCATATTGGGCACCTACCAACCTGGGGAGTTCATCTTTCAGTGTCCTATCTTTTTACCTTTTCATACTGTTCATGGTGTTCTCAAGGCAAGAATACTGAAGTGGTTTGCCATCCCCTTCTCCAGTGGACCGCATTCTGTCAGAACTCTCCCCCATGGAGATGGAAAGAGAAAGGCAAAACTGGGAGTGGCTACTGGGCTCCTTGTTTGCCATTCTCCCTCACGTCCACTTTAGGATGACTTTTGCTAGTTATGGTTTTCATAATTCATCAGCAAGTGACACTGCACAGAAGGAAAGAGATTCTCAAGTGTATCAACCCATGATATTTGGGAAGGGAGAAGAAACTGCAGTGAATGCCTCATAAAGTTCAGAGCTTACAGGTGTCTCTGTAAGCAAATGGGAAGTGTTATTTCCTGATGGGAAACTGAGTGGAAATTGGAACTGAAGCACTTCTAGTACTCAAACCTGTCCCTCCATTGTGAAGTATCAAAGGGGGCTTGCTGAGGTCTTCGGCTTGTCCAGGCCCTCCACTAACTCTACTCAATCATCTTAGATTAATAATCTAAGGAAAAACTGAGTTTGTCATGCAAAAGCAACTTCAAAACAAGTTCCCCTGCTTCCAGCTCAATCTCTGTTCTAATAGAGGTTTTTTGGGGGGCCTTCTCTGTCTTGCCACTGACCTCCTCTGCAAGGCTCCGTGAAACATTGCTTTCTTCCCGTGTCTGTCACAGGAATGTCCCTGTACTTCTCCTTGCACTGGGGCCTTAGCAGCTTACTACCCCTTTAGTCTTCCTCTGGTCCCAGGACACTTGTCATTGTCTGCCTACTTTGTCTCTCTGTTTGTTTATATCCCATTCACCCTATAGGGCATTAGTTCACTTTTTCATTTGTGAAATGGAATAATACTCATGCTCTACACTGTGAGGTGGTTGTAAGGATGAGTAAGATAGTGTATACATACATACATAGTGTCAAACAAATTATAAGAATATTTTTTAAAGGAAAAATTAGTGGAAGTTAAAGATAACTATACCTGGGAATTTTTTCTTCCCTAAAAATATTTTTATATGAAACAGATATATACATATAATATACATACATATACAAAGCACATATAAATACAAAGCATATTATAAATACTATTTGTATATTTATTCTACATAGACACAGAAAATGGGGAAAAAAGACAAATCTTTTTTATTCTAGCAGGGAGGGTCAAGATAGGGGTATGTGATCAGGAGATACAAACTACAATGTATAAAATAGATAAGCAACAAGGATATATTGCACAGCACAGGAAAATACAGCCATTATTCTGTAATAACTTTAAGGGAAGTATAATCTGTAAAAATACTGAATCACTATGCTGTATACCTGAGATTAATACTGTAAATCAACCATACTTTGATAAAAATAAATAATAAGAAAAAATAATTTTATTAATCTTTTAAAATACACACACACACAAACCAATTGGTTGAAAGATGTCATCATTTGGAGTAGGCCAAGTTAAATCAAAGACATCCCAACCCTGGCCGCTGAGCCTGCCTCACTAGGCCTTGCTCTGGGCACCGCAGCCTGCCACCCACAGGCCTGGCTGCACCCTGTGTGCTCTGTGACAATAGTTGCATGGCTTTTTGCAGATTGAAAAATCATCCAGATATTCAATTACCTGGGCAAAATCAGTGTGGGAGGGTTAACAAGCTGATAAGAGAAACTCAGTTATGTCCCATGAAGTGCTTTGGTAAGAACTCTCAAAGGTACTTGAGGAATAGAAGAACAGAAGATTTAGGAAGCACAGGTTGGTCATCTGACTGCTTGTCATATAGGATGGAACTGACACTGATCTGGTGAAGCCAAGAGAAGAATTAGGATTAATAGAGAGAAGCTGCTACCCAGTGTTGATGAGAAAGGGCTTCAGTCCTTTCGATTGTGGTGATCATCTCACAGGTATACACTTGACATATTTTATACTTTATATATTCTCAGTGTATTGTAGTCTATTTATATGTCAATAAAGTCAAAAAGCATATGAGCTTTTATGTCCAGTGTCTTGGGCTCCAATTATTACCTTGCCACTTAAATTCAGTGTGATCTAAAACAAATTCCTTAACCTCTAATAAATCTCTTGCATTTTGATAAGAAGACAGGTGACATAATGCATATAAAGTGCTTAGTGCAGAGTCAATGTGGCAAATATTTGCCTAGGAGCTTCTTTTGAACTTCACAGAAGGCCTCCTGCCAGGCCTACTAGGGGCCAGATTTGGAGTGGTAGATTTCCAGGGACTTTTGCAAGGCCATCAAAGAGCACCGCAAAGTGGGAGAATCCCAGGCAAGTTTTGTTAGCTTCACTATCCAAGGTGGGCAACCTCAGAGTCAGATAACCTTGCCATTAGAAGGAACTCTTGGGATTGCTGCTTGTGCAATTCCAATCTAGACGTCCCACTCTGTACATGAGGCGTCCCAGCCTGCCCCTCCTCTCTACTTCTGGTACATCTGCACGGGGTACCTTCCTTGTCAGCACTCTTCTGGCATCTGGCAATCAGGAGCTCACATACTAAGTGCCTATTAATAGTCAAGTATTTGGGACAGGAGGTGGGAAACACATTAACTTCCTGTCTCTTGTTCTCTTGCCACGTGATCTTGACAAGTCACTTCACTGCCGTGAGCCTCAGTTTCCTCGTCTGTTCGATGAAAGCTACAATTTGCCTCATCCTTGTGATCTTGTAAAGCACTTAGTCCTGCTCAGAATAAGATCAAGTACTCCATGAAGGGCAGATCACAAGACCACAGTGAATGAGCATCATGGGAAGTAATAAAGGTAAAATCCATGCAGAAGGGAGTGTCCAAGTCCTCAGTTCACAAACCTGTGTGGCTGTTGAAAGGAGCAAATCAAAGCACTTTCTTCCCCTCCAGGGGAAGAAACACAGACTCATTTTATTTTGTTTTTTTCAATTTTTATTGGAGTACAGTTGGAGTACAATGTTGTGTTTCATGCGTATAGCTAAGTGAATCAGTTATACATATATCCACTATTTTTTAGATGCTTTTCCTATAGAGGCCATCACAGAGTATTGAGTAGAGTTCCCTGTGCTATACATTAGGTCCTTATTAGTTATCTAGTTTATAAGTAGTGGTGGTGTTGGGTTTGAGCAGCACAAACCTACAAGGCCTGTGCTTGCCCAGCTTCAAGACTGAAGAAGTAGCCCAGAGTCAGCAAAGAACCAACAATGATTTAATGGATGGGGGCAGTTTACACGTCCAAAGCAAGATCCTGGAGCAACACCCCACCATGTGTGGGGCACAGCAGGCAGGACATGGCGGCACTTTTTGTTCCCAGCGGGAAGGGGGTGGAGGAGAGGGGAGATTATCAGTTATAGGGGGAACTGAACTCAGATAGGCTCATTAGTTACCAGGGAAACCAGCAGAGGGGCATGCCCCTCATCACTGCATTGATAAGCCATCATTAGCTGGGGCCTGGGTTAAGTACACAGGAAAGTCAGTCGTGTGGGTAGAGTGCAAGCGAAGCAAGCCCTGGTTGGGCAAGGGATGCACAGAGAACAAAAGAACAGCCATCTTGGGTGGCCTGACCATACACTCCACCTCTAAATACCCTGTACAATCCTTACAATCTCGGACCGCCAACCCAGATGCATTTTAGACTGTGAGTCCCTAGAGGCAAAGCTCCCACCCTTGTTGTCTTAACCTACTCTTTGATAATTTCCTAAATCCCAGTATCCTTTACTGAAATTTAATTCCTCAACAATCCTCCTTAGTTTAAGATCTCCCGGATTTTCCTTGCTGTGATCTTTTAACCTCTATGTTAGAACAGATGGTCCCCAGCTTATACCTTCTCCACAACTGAATATTCCATTCCGATCTGGACAACAGCTGGCCTGCCTCATTCCTCAAAGGACTGACCCCATTTGGCTTGTTTTCTGCCTTCAATAATCTGTGACTGCTCCCGGGTGCACAGCCCCAAACCTGATCTGCTGGGGACCCCCAGCCCCAGGAAGATGTTAGGCATCACAAGAGCCTTGCATCTCTTTCCCTCAGGTGCCACAGTGTCACACACGCACACCCACACACATACCATTCCAGCATGAGCCCTGGTCACATTTCCATCAAGATGCAATGGGGACATTTGTCTCACGATTCCATTCCATGGTATTTCTCATCCCATTAATCTAGTCTTGGAAGGCCTATTGCTAATTTCTTCAATTCCCTTTTGCCAAAACCGCATTTCTTACCCCAGATGTCATTCACAAAGCTTAGAATTCTGATTCACAGTATTTTCAATTACTATTAAAATATTTAATGATGTGCTTAATGTTAAGAATGACAAGGGGTCTTCTGGAAGGTTAGTTTTTAATATTGACCAAATGGAATATCCTTGCAGCAATTATACTTAACATTCATTGAATATTTGCCATGTACCAAACACTGTTGTGAGTGGTTTAATTTCTCTGCTCTCATTTTCCTGACATCAACTGTCTGGAACACATACTTTTGTTGTTGTTGTGTTGTTGTTCAGTCACTCAGTTGTGTCCGACTCTTTGTGACCCCATGGACTGCAGCACACCAGGCTTCCTTGTCCTTCACCATCTCCCGGAGTTTGCTCAAACCCATGTCCATGGAGTCAGTGAGGCCATCCAACCATCTCATCCTCTGTCGTCCCCTTCTCCTCCTGCCCTCAATCTTTCCCAGCATCAGGGTCTTTTTCAGTGAGTTGGCTGTGTGCATCAGGTGGTCAAAGTATTGGAGCTCCAGCTTCATCACCAGTCCTTCCAATGAATATTCAGGGTTGATTTCCTTTAGGATGGACTGGTTCAATCTCCTTGCTGTCCAAGGGACTCTCAAGAGTCTTCTCTGGCACCACAGTTCGAAGGCATCAATTCTTTGGCACTGAGCCTTTTTTATTGTCCAGTTCTCACATCTGTACACGACTACTGGAAAAGCCATAGCTTTTGTTATAACCACTTTATTCCACTTCTAGAAATTTTTCCTAAGGTAATAATCTTGGCCATATTAAAAATGTACATATACAAAAAATTTAGCAGAGCATACTTAAAAGTGAATATATCCAATATGATGCAATATTATACATTTATTAGATATCAAAAGTTTCACAAATATTTTATAAGATGAAAAGGTCGTCAAATACTAAGTGAAAAACAAGGTGTAGGGGACTTCCCTGGTGGTTCAGTTGTTAAGATTTCACCTTCCGGTGAAGAGGAGGTGGGATCAATCCCTGGTCAGGGATCTAAGATCCCACATGCCCTGCAGCCAAAAAACCAAACCATAAAGCAGGAGCAATATTGTACAAATTCAATAAAGACTTTAAAAATGGTCCCCATTAAAACACCTATTTAAAAAATGCAAGATGTAAATTTTTACATGCAACATGAACCACATGTTCATGTTTTTTTATCCACAGATGCATAGACGAAGAAAAAAAGAAGAGGAAACACAGCAAAATTCTAAGAGTAAATACCTCTAATGGGAGAGTTTTTGTTTGTCTGCATCTTCTGGAAAAAAAATGGAAAGTGAAATTCTTCTAAATTTCCACAACAAACATGCCTTAAAGTCATAATCAGAAAAAAGTAAATGTTATTAAAAATATCTTTTGCTATAGCATAATTTCTTCAAGTTCTACTTCTACTAGACTAGAGCAAGTCTCTTACTTGCCTTCATTGAGAACTTTGCATTGTCAACGTCTTTGATGGGACCATCTGCTAGAAGTTAATATTATTACCAAAGATAAGGAGTTGGAAAGGTAATGCAAATTTATTCCAATTACACAGAAAATATCCAAATAAAGAACCTGTGTACCTTACTCTGTGGCAGGCAGAAAATGTATCCTCTTTAAGGAGCCACTCAATCTCCTTAAGTGCCCAGAGAAATGGAAATTTAGCATTAGATTTTCTCTTTTCAGCCAGAATGTTTCCTCCTTCCGGGTTTTTCCTCTCAGTGATGTTCTTTGTTTCTTTCCTCCCTGCCATCCCCTGACCCTCCAAATCAGACTGGCCCAGGTCCTGTTCAAAGCCTACCAAGCATACTCCAGAGAGACCATCTTGCTCTAATCTTGTAAGCCAGGTCAGCATAGCCTAACTGAGGTCCTTGGTCCATGATGGTGCCCTCAGTAAATTGGGGGTGCTAGAAATACCACTTTTCTTTAACTACCAGAAAGCTTCAGTGAACAATTAACTGCAAGACAAATTCTTTCTCTGGGTGGAGTAAAGAGAAAATCTTTCATCCAACTGCAGGGAATAATGTATACTCCTTTTCCACTTTAACCATTATTTCTGGGCATACTGAAAGGAATATGGGTTTGTAGTCACTTCACATCTGGACATGAGGTCAGGCTCTGCTATAAAAGCAGGGGGAGCTTTTGCATGGCTATGAAGAATGCTCATCTATATGCTAAGTCACTTTAGTCGTGTCTGACTCTGTGCGACCCCAGAGATGGCAGCCCAACAGGCTCCCCCGTCCCTGGGATTCTCCAGGCAAGAACACTGGAGTGGGCTGCCATTTCCTTCTCCAATGCATGAAAGTGAAAAGAGAAAGTGAAGTCACTGAGTCGTGTCTGACTCCTAGCGACCCCATGGACTGCAGCCCACCACGCTCCTCCATCCATGGGATTTTCCAGGCAAGAGTACTGGGGTGGGGTGCCATTGCCTTCTCCAATGCTCATCTATAAAATAAGACTAATAACTTTATAAGTTGTCATTTAGTCACTAAATTATGTCTGATTCTGATTCTTTTGCAACCCCGTGGACTGTAGCCAGCCAGGCTCCTCTGTCCATGGGATTTTCCAAGCAAGAATACTGGAGTGGGGTTCCATATCCTTCTCCAGGGGAACTTCCTGACCCAGGGATCGAACTTGTGCCTTCCGCATTGGCAGGCGGATTCTTTACAGCTGAGCCACCAGGAAAGCCACAGCTGGAAGAATAGAATTATACAAAATGTATAGCTAAGTGAACATAAATGTAGCACCCTGATTTTTGCTTCTAATACCATTCTCCAACAACAGGGACCAGGGCTTCATGGGAAGAAAAATGGCTGATTCCAGAACTAGGATTTCCCAGATGTTGCTAGTGGTAAAGAATCTGTCTGCCAATGCAGGAGATGCAAGAGGCATGGGTTCCATCCCTGGGTTGTGAAGATCCCCTGGAGTAGGAAAAGGAACCCACTCCAGTATTCTCACCTGGAACATTCCATGGGCAGAGGAACCTGGCAGGTTATAGTCCATGGGGCTGCAAAGAACCAGACACTACTGAGCACATAATCTTTCTTTTCCAGAACTAAGGCAGCAAATACACAAGGTGAACTGGGAGCCTCTTTTATGGCCAGGAAGTTATGAAGTGCTCACACAAAAACACACAACAAAGACAAAAAGAAAGATGATGGGGATATTGAAAGGGCACTGGAGAAACTGAAAGAGTTTTCAAGGGCCGAAACAATCTGAGAAACAAAATTTTTAAATTGGATTTGGATTATAACCCAAAGTATAAATTAACTACCCATGAGTCCACATTGATATAAACAAAGGATAAAGTAAATAAATAAATGGGGAAGAAGAGACAAATCTCTGAAACCGAAGAATCCACATACTGTGTGTAGATACTGCCTCCTTCAGGAGGGTTACACAGCTCCCTACTCCCTAAGTGTGGGCAGCTCATCGTGACTACCTTTCACAGTGACTGCAAAGTGAGGGAAGGAGTCAAAGAGCAACTTGGCAGTGGAGATGCTGACAAATACTAGCGCAGTCAGGTGACCAAGGTTCAGCATCAACAGTCCTAAATCATGTTCACAGTATGTACTCTTAACAAGATGAGATGAGAGTGATACTTTACCTCTGTGATATTCTTCTCTCAAATTCATAATAAAAGTCTAATAATGAGAAAAAAAATAGCCAAATCTCCATAGAGGGACAATGTACAAGATACTTGACCAGTATACCTCAAAAAGATCATCAAAACAAAGAAATTTCAAGAAATTGTCACAGCCAGGAGGAACCTAAGGAGCCACGACAACTACGTGAAATGTGGTATTCTGGAACAAATACAGAACACCACTGACTCGATGGACATGGGTTTGGGTGAACTCCGGGAGTTGGTGATGGACAGGGAGGCCTGGCGTGCTGCGTGCGGTTCATGGGGTTGCAAAGAGTCGGACATGACTGAGCGACTGAACTGAACTGAAGGAGACTTCAATAAATTACAGACTTTGGTTAGTAATAATGTGTCAATACTGGTTCATTAATTGTGATAAGTGTACCATGCTAATACCAGATGTTAGCAGTAGAGAACAATGGGTTTGGAACATATGGGAACTCTATACAATTTTCACAATTTTCCTGTAAATCTAAAACTATTCTAAAATTAAAAGCTCATTCTTTAAAAAGTAGTATGAATAAAAGTTTGAGTCACTGGAAACTGCTTATTTTAAATATATAGCAACTCAACCTTTATCATCTTGTTAAAATAATTGAAGCCACCTTGGTGGCAATGTCAGGATTTAGATCTAAATTGATAGTATAAACTGGTTTCAGAAACAAATAGTACCTTAGTTTAGTGGGATAGCTCTGCCCTCTAGTGGCTTAATATAATGTCTACAATTTGTGTCAAAGGACAGCCTTCGGCTCCAGTTTTGAAGTTTGAAAGCCTAGACAAGCGTCAGAGCCCTTGACCTCCTGGAGCATATCTCCACTTCATTCATATACATAGATCTTTGCCCTTTGAGTGGTATCTGAAGAAAGGGACATGAATAAATCAGCTGATGGGAACATAAATAGCATGAATAGGCAAGAATTGTGTTAGTCACTCAGTTGTGTTCAGCTCTTTGCAATCCCACGGACCATAGCCTGCCAGGCTCCTCTATCCTTGTAATTCTCCAGGCAATAATACTGGAGTGGATAGTCATTCCCTTCTCCAGGGGATCTTCCAGACCCAGGGACTGAATCCAGGTCTCCTGCATTGCAGGCAGATTCTTTGCCTTCTTTACACCATTGGACAATGTGAATAGAAAGTTTCAAAACTATTTCTATACCTTTACCCAGTCATTTCATTTTTGGAAATTGTTCTTCAGAAAGTAATACAGGTTATAGTAAAAGGCTTAAGCTATTTTAAGAAATGTTTCATATAACAGTGAAAAATTAGAAACAAAGTAAATATCGAACAATCAGGGAAGTATGGAAGGAAGTAAAGAAGGAGGTGAGAGAGGAAGGAAGGAAGGAATGTAGGAAGGGGAAAGGAAACTATACCTACATGATAGTTTTATTACACAGTCAGTAAAAACATACCCAAGAATATTTAATGGCATGCTTAAACTGCTTGTGATAGAATGTTCAGTAAAACTCTATAAACAGTGTGATAAAAACTTTAGGGACTAGCATACATGATCACACATACACATACATGCTATGCTATGCTATGCTAAGTCACTTCAGTCGTGTTCGACTCTGTGCCACCCCATAGACGGCAGCCCACCAGGCTCCCCCGTCCCTGGGATTCTCCAGGCAAGAACACTGGAGTGGGTTGCCATTTCCTTCTCCAATGCATGAAAGTGAAAAGTGAAAGTGAAGTCGCTCAGTCGTGTCCGACTCTTAGCAACCCCATGGACTGCAGCCTACCAGGCTCCTCCATCCATGGGATTTTCCAAGCAAGAGTACTGGAGTGGGGTGCCATTGCCTTCTCCGTACACACACACACACACACACACACACACACACACATATAAACAATGATACGTATTTCTTAGGTCACAGTGTGCAGGAAATGTAACTTTATGTTTTTATATCTCAACTTGATTTTTTCTTTTACTACCTCATTGTGCCTGATGGCAGGAAATGAATCTAGTCCACTATGAGTTAGCTAAGTCATGCCAGGATACTCCCAAGCACTTTGTGTTTAAACAGTCAATTAAGGATTTCCCCCTTTCCGCTTCCTTCCATCAGATTCCGTTCCCCAGATGTTCGTGTCCCAGAGCGGGGAAGACTGGTCTTTCACTGTCCTCCGTCCTTCACTGGCACAGGTTGAGCCATCGTTTGCATACACAGTCATTTGCATTTCTAGGCTTGCATCTTTTGAGACATCTGTGGCTCCACTGTGGGTTGTACCTCAGCCTTCCCTCAGCCCTTCTCCACACCTTTAGGCCAAATGAAACACTAGGGACTTTCCAAGCCTCCTGGACCACCGTTAATGTAGGGGCTGGGCCCCTGCTAGGCTTTTCCTGCCTCATTCGCTTCTTCACTTCTGCTGTGAACTCCGGACTTCTCTGTCAATGTCATTATCTTCTCAGACTTCCCCAGGGCTCAGGATCCAGTTCTCTGCTTGAGGTGCCCAGCCCCACTGCCCTGAGCCATCTGTCATTCCACAAGGTACAGGTGTGTCTCTGGGACTGACACCAGCACGAAACTCAGACTTCCCAAATCTCTCCTTCCTCAGCTGTGAAATGTTTCTCAAATCTGTGACCCAAAAACTAGACCTTACATCATTTGTTCTGCCAAAGTCTACTATTTATAGAGTAAAATTTAGCTTTTGTACAAAAAAATCAGACTCTAAGACACAGAAGGACTTCTCTGGTTGTCCAGTGGTTAAGACTCAATGATTCCACTGCAGGGGGCACAGGTTCGATCCCAGGGCAGGGAACTAAGATTCTGTATGCTGTGCAGCATGGCCAAAAAGGAAAAAAAAAATCATTGCTTAAAAAAAGGGGGGGAAAATGACTCAGAAATCCTTTTTCTCTAAGTAAAGTGTCTTTCGGAAATGTCAAGTCTATTTCAAAAACCTAAGTACTGATGATTGTCTCGTTTCTTTCTCTTTGCTTTCCTATTGTAAACTTATACTGACTGTCCATGGAAAAGTCTCGCTGGTGATTAAGCAATTTGGGAAAGGAAAGGAGTAAAAAGAAGTGAATATATGTACACGTACACAAACATTTATGGATGCTTAAACATATGTATTTATATAAAGAACAGGAAAATCAATTCAACAAAAGGTTTTGATGGTTACCTATACATGTATCCCCACATTTCCTAAATTCCTAGAAGGAATAGGTTTCGACTCATCAGAAAAAGAAAATGGTATATAAAATAGTATATAAAATGGTATATAAAAATAAATCAATGAACAAAGTCTCTGACTCCCAGCATCACCACTCACAGTGGAGGAGGAAAAGGATGGTATCCAACCCATCTGTTGGCCTCACCCAAAGGCCTCTTCTCTTCAGTCTCTGTGTTACATGATCTTTGACCACTTTCTTCTTGAACCCTCTCTTTCCCTCAGCTTTCACAGCACCAAGGTCTCTTAGCTTTTTTCCTAGTTCTTTTATCCACCTCAATTCTGAGTCTCTTGCTGTAATAAAATGAGACACTTGCAGGTTCTTGGAGGGAAACAGGGCAATCTACCTGAGGGAGTACTGTCTAAATTTGTGGCCAGAGGCTGTACTATGGTAATAAAGATGACTGCACATTTACTTGAATCGGACAGGCTCTGTGACTACTTTATCCAATATGCCAGATGTGACACTGACGAGGTCACACTTTAAGAGACTGGCAGCTTCTACCTCTGTCAGGAGGAATCTTTTCTCTAGGAGTCCTGAGCCACAACATGAAAGGTGAACTAGCCTGAGAATAAATACTCTGCTGCAAGGAGCCCAAGCTAACCATGTGATATGCCATTTGGAGACAGGTAGGGAAGATTGAAGCAAGAAGAGAAGGGGATGACAGAGGATGAGATGGTGGGATGACAGAGGATGAGATGGTTGGATGACATCACCAATTCAAAGGACATGAGTTTGAGCAAGCTCTGGGAGTTGGTGATGGACAGGGAAGCCTGGCATCCATGTGGTCACAAAGATTCGGACGAGACTGAGCAACTGAACTGACTGACTGACTGAGGATGAAAGGGTGGTTGTTTTAAGTCACTAAATTTTGGGTAGCGTCTATGCTGCAATGGATAATTAGAAAAGATTCCTTCCAATAAAAGGGGGCTAATACTATAGTAGCTCTAGGAGGAACTGTAGTGAGAATTACCCTCACAATAGGTTCCAGAGTTTCTATGGGGGGCTTTTCTTTTTAGGAAATTACCTTGATAAGCCAAAATAAGTCCCTAAGAGGATGAGGTGGTACAGAGAAATAAAAAGATATAACTAAAACACCTTGAATTGAAAATGGACAGGCATTTGGAGACAGGGAAGAGCAAAAAAAAAGAGAGAGAGAGGAATGCAGTGATAAAGGAAGATAAATGGGAAAAGGGGCAAATAATGTGGTCAGAAGCTAGAAAGCAAGTTGCAGAAATGACCAAAAGATTTTTTGAAAACATGAGCATCTAACAAATTTGATTTATTTACATATTTGTGATGAAAATCTATTTCTCCAGAACTTCCATAAAATTCGGTATTAGCATTAGATTAGAAATTAAATTAAAGATTAAAAAAAGATTTTAATAATTTACATTAAAAAATTTTGATGGAAATAGAGAAAAATGATAGCTGCATGTATACAGACTTGGTGAGAACAGAGACAACAGGTGGCAGTTCCTACATGGTATTAAGTTAGAATAGTGGTTCCCAACAGGGAGTGATTTTGTACCACCACCCCATGAACTACAGGGAACATTTAGTATTGTCTGGGCACACTTTTGTCATGACTGGGGAAACGGCAGTCATGACATTTGAACTGGTATTAAGTGGGTAGATACTGGGGATGCTGCCAAAAATTCCTTCAGTGTACTATACAGCCACCCACAATAAAGAACTGTACAGTCCAAAACATCAATAGTCCCAAGGTTGAGAAATCTTGATTTGGGAGGATACAAAAGTTCTGAGTCAGATGTGTCTGTGAGAACCCAAATCTCCTACAGAATTAATAGAAATCTTGGAGAAGGTGTTAGACTCTGCAATCCATGGAGTAGAATTGCAGTCAATCTTATCTAAATTATCAGGGAAGGGTTATTGTAGTCAACATCTGGGTTATGATATCAAATAAGAAAATTGATTTGGTTATGGTTCTAATTTGCAAGTAACTGAAACTAACTCTGGGAAAATTAAGCAGGAAAGGAATGTATCAAGCAATAGTGGGTAGCTCATAGAATCCCTGGAAGAGGTGGAGAATATGGCCCAGAGGCTATGCAGAAAAGAACAGTCATAAACGCATACTGCAGAACAGGTCTATGGAGACAGTGGTGCTCCCGTCACTAGCACCAACACTGCTGGGATGAAGGGAGGAAGTATGGAGGTACTAGCAATTGTGATAGAATGGATGCTTCAAAAGAGAAAAGGAAAAAGAAACATGACGTCAAAAGAGTCTATTACAAAATATACAAATTATACAAATATACAAAATATACAAATACTGGGACTTCTGTGGTTAAGATTTCACCTTCCAATGCAGGGGGTGTGGGTTCGATGCTTGGTTAGGGAGCTAAGATCCCACATGCCTCATATCAAAAAAACAAAATATAAAACAGAAGCAATACTCCAACAAATAAAATGTTCCATATCAAAAAAAAAAATTTTTTTTTAAAAAGCATACAACTCTATTTAAGCCTTAACATTAAAAAAAACCCTCAGCCATTTAGGCTAAAAGCTTCACTGTCACCTTTGACCTCATAATCCTAATCCAAGTCAGAACACATTGGATGATTAAAATATCCTCCTAAATGGGCTCTCTGCTTTTGTCTCCCACCTTTAACCAATACTACCAGCCACTGGCAGGTTAACCTCCACAGAGCATCACATGGATCATGGTGCTTCCCCACAACGAAATTACAAATTCCTTTTGCCAAAAGAAAAATACCCAAACATAATTTGACATCTTCAAAACACTATTGTGTTTTGCTCTGAACCTACTTTTCTGTTTTCTCTTCCAGTACTCTTTTAGGCAAATGGTTTGCAAATGGAGCTGTAAATATATTAATACCATACTTGAACTTGAAAAAGTTCAAGTGTGAGCTTGAGAAAATGAACATATTTCTCTGAACCCATAAAAATAGAGCACGGAAGTCATATAGTCTACACTGCTCCTTGGGAGACTAGAACGTGGAAATCATATGGTCTACACTGCTTATCGGTCTCACTGGTAGCCCTAAATCCAGTGTCCAACATAACAGGAAGGTGAACATTAGAGCACAGTCTTTCTCATGTCTTTTCAGCTGATGCAGTGGGATTCATTTCCAAATCCAATCTCTTATCAAATGGATCTCTAAGTTGCAACCCAGCATGTAGACATCTACATCCCACATAAACATTTCTGTTAGGACTCTTAAAAGAACTAGGATTTATTAACAATTCTGAAAGTTGAAAATGCTTCAGTCTCTTTCAATCTCTCTGCATACAGTGTGTATTTAATGGAGCAGGTATAAATCACAGACTGTAAACTCAGGTATGTGATAAATATTGTGTTTATTTAAATCAACTGAATTTTAATTATGAGCCTTCATGTATTTGGTTTCTGAGAAATTCAATCACTTTCAATATGATGGTCCTGTTACAGAAAGTACAATAAAACTAGACTATAGGACTTGCCCAGTTGTCAGTGGTTAAGACTCTGCCTTTCAATGCAGGGGGCATAGGTTCGATCCCTGCTCAGGGAACTAAGGTCCCACATGCTGCAGAGTGTGACCAAAAAAAAGTTTTTTAATAAAAAATAAAATTAGGTTATTCTCTCTTTATGGAGAATAAAAGTAATAAAAGTAGGTTTTAGAAACAGAAGGGCATGAGTTAAAAAGTAATCTAAAACTATAGGTTCAATGGAAATATAGATAGCAATACTTAGAAAAAATATCTCATTTTTGGAGAGCAATGAATGACACTATTGTTATTATAGCTAATGCTTATAACATGAAGCATTAGCAGAGATAGGCACTCTCTCTGTCCATGTTCTCCTCAGTAGTTTTGAGCTTTACTGGTGGTTAAGTTGGACAAGGGACTATGTTCTGGCCAACAGAATGTGAGCAGAAGTGAACTTTGTCCCTTTTAACCACTCACATAGTGGTCATACTATGAAATCATTTCTAGCCCTTAAAAATACCAGACAATGCTCCATGCTCACCAAAGTGGCCTTGAAGGCCGCATGTTTCAGATGGTATAGGGTCAGGTGGGAAGCCACTTGGGCATCCAGGTCACCTGCCTTCAGGAGACCCTTCCTGCCCAGGGCACATCAGACTATCGTGTAAGAAGGAAATAACTCTATTGGGATTGAGTCCTTGAAATTTGAAAGTTTATCTTCTAGAGTAGCACATCTCAACCTATCTCAACCTACAATTATTATGTGTTTGCTCTGTACCTGGCTTTGCTTTAAATGCCTTGTATGTATTAACTCATTTTGTACTCAGATAGATACATCAGCATGTACTATAATGCCATAGTAACAGACTAATTTGTTGTTCGGTTGCTCAGTTACATCTGACTCTTTGAGACCCCATGGACTGCAGCACACCAGGCTTTCCTGTCCTTCACCATCTCACAGAGCTTGCTCAAACGCAAGTCCATTGAGTCGGTGATGCCAATCATCTCATTCTCTGTTGTCCCCTTCTCCTCCTGCCTTCAGTCTTTCCCAGCATCAGGTCTTTTCTAACGAGTCAGCTCTTCGCATCAGGTAGCCAAAGTACTGGAACTTCAGAACGGTGCAGAAATACAAACCTAAAATGGTCATTGACCCCCAGATTCACCACACACACCCTTATCGCATTTCTTCCCCCCATCCTTTCTGCTTGTCTAAATCTCACCTATCCCCCAGGAGGGAACAAAATGGCAAGCTGGGTAAGGTAAAGGAAACAAAAGAAGGTATTCTAATTTGTGTTCATTTTATATAAACAGGTAAATCTAATTCTGATTTATTAAGAACTTCTTGGAGGCTATGCATTCCTATCATCTCTCCTACCAGTATAAGCTGATAAATGAATCACCTGCACACAGATTCAGTTTGCCTTCTTTAAATGTAAGTGCCATTGCTGCTAAGATGGTCTCCTGACCACGGGATGGTGGATCTCACTCTTCTGGTGGTGTTTGTAAACTGGATCAGCATTGTTGTAGCAGGCTGCTGCCTCAACCACCCATTTTGGCCTTTCCTGCCATGAAGGAAAGTTAAGGTGAACCAAAGTATGAGAGAATGAGGAGGCCGTCGACAATAACAAGCATATGGGAGCTTATCCCTTTGCAAGGCACACAGTTCAATCTACTTCTGCTGAGAAGGACACCAGAAAGCTGGAAAACGTGGATTACCATGCAATGTTACTTAACAGCTAATATATTTCTTGAACAGCTGAGCTTGGAAATCGGGGGGAGGTAGGGGATACGTTGTTCATATAAAAGACAAGAAAGGAGATGTTTCAAAGCGTAGAGAAAAAATATCTCTAAGCAGGAGGAAGAAAGCTCAGAATCCCAGGAATGGAGAAAGGAATATTCTGCAGGCTTTAGACATGACATTAGCCCAAAAGAGGACACAGCTGCATAAGTGGCCAGAGGTATAGGAAACTTCAAAACAAAGAAAAAAAACTAAATGGCACAATTTTTTGTCGATTTGTTTGGTCGGGGAGGGGATTGGCCACACCACATACCATGTGGGATACTAGTTTCCCAACCAGGGATTGAACTCATGCCCCGCCTTCAGAGGAACATGGAGTCTTAACCATTAGACAGCTGGGGAAGTCCCATAAGTGGCACAAGTTTTCAATGATGGAAAGATAGAAGAAGAGTAGCCTGTTACCCAAGCCCACATGTGCACACCAGTGTTGTCCTGGGAAATGTTTAGCAATAGCTCTTCCAAAAAAGCATTCATCCATGTGCATAAGGTCATTATAAACTTTACTAGGAATAAGTGCTTGATTATCTTTATTACTACTGATACTGAAGAACGTACTATCAATTACTAAATGTACTAAAGAAGTTGCTTATATCACTGGCCTATGAGTTCAGATCCGACACGAATATAAGTTGATATTCTCTATTCATTAACAAGTAAGAGAAATGTGAAATGACAAAGGCATGTCAGGACTTGGATCATCCACGATGATGTGTAAGATTTCTTTCCTGGATCAGATAACAGATTTTAAATACTGGAAGAGTATTTCCTCAATATTCTGTGCTATTCATAATGGAACAGCCACAGACACAACACACTTTTAAACGGGACTTGCAGTATTGCCATTTCTCTATCACCTACTTAAGACTAAGCAGTCAACAAAACAATAAATCAAGTCTTGATTAATTTATAATAACTAGTATAACTAATTTCAACCTCCCAGCAAAATGTCACTGAAAGAAGAGTTGGGGAAAGATACACAGTAGCACACTGCTGCTGCTGCTGCTAAGTCGCTTCGCTTCAGTCATGTCCGACTCTGTGCGAACCCAGAGACGGCAGCCCACCAGGCTCCCCCGTCCCTGAAATTCTCCAGGCAAGAACGCTGGAGTGAGTTGCCATTTCCTTCTCCAATGCATGAAAGTGAAAAGTGAAAGTGAAGTCGCTCAGTCGTGTCCGACTCTTAGCAACCCCATGGACTGCAGCCTACCAGGCTCCTCCATCCATGGGATTTTCCCGGCAAGAGTATTGGAGTGAGGTGCCATTGCCTTCTCCAAGTAGCACACTATTATATAGTATTTCCATCAGACATAAATAATAGACATAATAAATAACCACATGTGTAGAAAATAACTTTTTTTACCATAAGTGGTCATAGATAACTTCTGGAGTCCTCCAATTTCCTAATCTTCATCATGCCTTTGAATCTGATGGGTCTGCTGTTTCCAATCATGTTTTCTCACTGTTTTTGTTGTTTAGTCTCTAAGTCATGTCTGACTCTTTTGTGACCCCGTGGTCTCTAGCCCACCAGGCTCCTCTGTGCATGGGAATTTCCAGGCAAGAATATGGGAATGGGTTGCTATTTCCGTCTCCAGGGGTTCTTCCCAACCCAGGGATCAAACCCACGTCTCCTGCATTGGCAGGCAGATTCTTTACCACCAAACCACCAGGGAAGCCTATGTTGAATAATACATTCTTTGCAATAAAAAACACAGTAAACCTGCTAGCCTAGTAAAGCAAGGAAGAAAAAGTGAAGCCTGTGAAAAAAATGTACGAAAGAATGGAAGGAGGTATGTGTAAAGACAGAGCTTGGTGCCCAGTGCATTCAAAGAGCATCCACTAGTGACTGTAATCACAACAGTCATGATAGATGCAGAGGAAGATGATATCCATGATTTTACTATCTATGAGATTATTTACGACAAGGATAAGAAAAAAAATTTAGACATAATTTTCATCTTTAAGATAATGAAAAAACTTGACCTCTAAGGTACAGGCAGAGAAAGCAATAAACATAAGTAAGGGCAATATCTCAAGATTTACAAGGCAAAAGAATATTAAAAATGACTTAGAAAGCAGGAAACACAACAGTACCATTGCAGAAAATGACATTTGTGACATGGAATGCACACTTGAGATTTCCTTTTAGACTGCAGGAAAAAATATGACAAATGTATACAAACTTTAAAAATAAGAAAATGATAAATTTGTAAACAAAGATTAGAAGTACAAATTTAAAACTACAGATATTTCCAGGTGTAGCTGGGTGAACAGGTGGAGCATGATACTTCAGACACACACACACACACACACACATACACACACATACACACATACATCCCATAGTATCAGAGAAAGATCAGTCAAAAAATTTAAATGGAGCTGTGTTGTAGGCAGGAGAATGTCTCCCACAAAGTCCATCCTAATTCCTGGAATTTGTGACTATGGAAAGGTGAATTAAGGATGCAGTTGAAATTAAGGTTGTTATCAGTCGATTTTAAAATAGGAAGATAAATGTAGATTATCTGGGTGGGACCAATGTAATCACAAGGGTCCCTAAATGTGGAAGAGGGAGAAGAGTTAGCATCAGAGTGTTACCAAAAGAATGTGTGGGGTCTGTCTGCTCGCCGTCCAAAAAGCCAATAAACAGACTAGGTTGGTGGAAAAGAAAGTTTGCTTTACTTCAGATGCTGGCAACTGAGGGTGATGGGCGAAGGACATCTGTCCAAAGGCCAGCTCGTTCCACTGGCAACCAGTGGAGCAAGAGCTTTTATAGGCTGAACAAGGGGGCTACATGCAGAAACAGCAGTCAGCTCTAACAGTCATCATCAAATTGGTCATCGGTGGTCTGACCAGAGTCATCTTGATTATTTTAGGTACAGTTATTCTTCAGTTCCAAGGTCCATTTGTTCCATTTCTCTGAGGCCAATTCTCATAAATGTGCAGCTCGTGTCCTAGGTACAGTCTAGTCATCATGCAGTTGACTTCTCCACTGGTGTTTCAGTATCTACAAGGCAGCTCACAGGATATGGCTCAGAATATTATCTAGAGCCCTTGAGAAAGAACTAAAGGTCCCTGACCATGCTTGATGACTACATTATTATTATTATTATTTAGTCTCCTTTGACTGTTTTCCTTTGTTTCCGCATTTCTCATTTCTCTGATTAAACTTATTCTTTGACTAAAGTTTTCCACATACAAAAGGCAGACAGATGACATGGTGAGGGTGCAAAGACCATAGGGTCCTGCTCCATTTCAGCTATATCACTTAACATTCCCGTCAGCAGTGCCTGAGAGTTCTGGTTGCTGCACATCTTCATCAAATGCAGTATTGTAAGTCTTTAATTTTAGCAGCTTTAGTGGAAGCATAATCGGTATCTTGTGGTTTTCACTTGCATTACTCTGATGAATAATAGGGAGTCCCTGGTGGCTCAGTGGCAAAGAATTTACCTCCAGTGCAGGAGACACAACAGATGTGGGTTTGATCCCTGGGTCAGGAAGATCCACTGGAGGAGGGCATGGCAACCCACTCCAGCATTCTTGCCTAGAGAATTCCATGGACAGAGGAGCCTGGTGAGCTATAGTCCACAGGGTCACACAGAGTCGGACACGAATGAAGTGACTGAGCCTGATGACTAGTAACATTGAGCACTTCGTTTATGTGTTCTATGGTGTGTGCTGTAATTTTTGGATTAATGACTTCTTCCTTTATCTTATACTTTGAATAAGATACAGTTTGATCCTTTGGTTCAAATACTTTCAGGGCTGCGGGTTGGCACTCTCTTTAAGCAAATTCACTAAGGCCACACCCATGGCCATTGATTTCACATCAAATATGGGTAATAATTGAAGAAAGAAATGGCAACCCACTCCAATACTCTTGCCTAGAGAATCCCATGGACAGAGGAGCCTGGCAGGCTACAGTCCATAGGGTTGCAAGAGTCAGGTATGACTTAGCAGCTAAACCGCCATGGTGTGTGTGTATATATACATATATACACACATACACACATACACACACACACATATATATATCCTTTTATGTAGTGTTTGTTTGAATTTTTGCCTATTTTTAATTGGGTTGTGCCTTAGTCAATTGGGGCTGCTATAATAAAATGCCATACACTGGGTAGCTTAAAAAGAACATTTTTCACAGTTCTGCAGGCTAGAAAGTCCAAGATCATGGTTCCAGCATGGTCTCTTTCTAGTCGATTAGATCCTCCGCTCTCTGGTTCATCTTCACACCGCCTCCTCCTCTGTTTGTACGTGTGAGGTCTTACTCTTGTCAGGATACATGTAACGGCATTTAGGGCCCACCTGAATAATCTAAAATACTCTCCTCAGATCAAGATCCTTACTATAACATCTGCAAAGACCCTTTCCCCAATTAAGGTAACATTTACAAATTCCAAGAATTCGGACCTGATATGTACACAGGTGTCTTTGCAAGTATATAAAAACACAATTATTTTTTATATATACTTTTGGGGACTCAACTCATTGAATATTTCTACTGGCTTTTTTTTTTTTCTTAAGGTTTTCAATGTAAGCAATCAATTGAAAATGTTATGCCTTGTATTTCTTTTTCTTGCATTATTTCACTGAAGGTAATACTTTTAGCCCTAAAATAGAAACGTTATAAAATAATGTGGATTTAATAATTTATGAACAATTTCAAGTTCTTGCATGGTTTTACAAAGGTTAATGTGATTCAGTTTCATGTTTATAAAGACAATTCTCAAATCTGTATTGCAAGCTTTACCTCCCTCTGGAATTCCAGGATTTGATTTCTAAGAGCTTCATAGATTTTTCCACTTAGATAACTCATTAATGCCTCAGCATTAATCGTCAATCCAAAAGCAGCATTTCTACTCCAAATTAGCTTCCCAGTATCTGTGACTATCACTAGCACTGTTCATTTACTACAGATTGAAATACCAATCATCTTTGACTCCTGTCCTGAATTTATGCATTCAGCTTTCCATTGCTTTAAATACTCAGAAATATTCTTTTAGATAATCTTTCACCTCTATCCCCACTGTTGTACCGGGACCTCTCACACTTACATTTCTCCATAGCTTCTTATCCAGCCTTCCCAAAATTCAGCCTCTCTTTACAAATTCATCTTTTTCTGTTTTTTCCAGAATTATCTTTCTTTAGCCCACTTGCTTATGCTATAGTTCTGCCTGTAGCAGAACTTCCATTCCTTACTCGGTCCTCAGTGTCCACTTAACTCAATCTTTGTAAACACTCTTTATATTGCTTACCTTTTTAGGTATGGGTCTCCATAGCCTGACCATAGACACTTGAGAACAGGGTTGGGTTTTACTCGTTTTCAAAAACATATATCATTTTTCTTTAAATCCCCAAGTGAGGATTTGTAGAAAATATTTTATAAATGTTTGTTGATGAAGATTATGACATCCTTTTCTGAAGGGTGGGAATAGTTTGATAACCATAATGGTGCAGTTATGCATGACTTAGCTAGTTTCTCTCTCCAGGAAACTGCAGAGGAAGAGTGCAGTGCCAGGGAATTTGGGCATCTCCCAGGAAGAACCCCAGGAACGGGGGAGCCTGGTGGGCTGCCGTCTCTGGGGTCGCACAGAGTCAGACATGACTGAAGCGACTTCCTGCAGCAGCAGCAGCAGGAAGAACTTAAACTATCATAAAAATTCTAATATAAAACTTTAAAAATAAATGCAAACATTTCAGTTTCCATTAACATCTCCCTTTCTGAAGATCTCTGGGATTAAAAGATAAACTGAGTCATTAAAAATTTAAAGGGTTTATTTTTTAATGATGCTGATTCTAATCTTCTGCTATTTCATACAGTGCAGAAAGAAACATCATGCATACATCTTTGCACAGTTTGTAAGCAGATAAGGTAGAGGGTCTGGAAACAGAAAATCAGGTGTGGCTTTCTTGGCATGAGAAGTCATTTCTGGCCTAAGCTGTTTTGTGATCTAAGCCTGGCCACAACGCTTGTCCTCAGGTCTCAGGAATTAACGATCTTAAGGGAACAGAGAACTGGACCATAAAGAAGGCTGAGTGCCAAAGAAATGATGCTTTCAAATTGTGATGCTGGAGAAGACTCTTTAGAATCCCTTGGATTGCTAGCAGATCAAACCAGTCAATCCTAAAAGAAATCAAAGAATATTCATTGGAAGGGCTGATGCTGAAGCTGAAGCTCCAATACTTTGGCCACCTGATGTGAAAAGTCAACTCATTGGAAAAGACCCTGATGCTGGGAAAGACTGAAGGCAAATGGTTAGATAGCATCACTGATTCAATGGACATAAACCTGAACAATCTCCGGGAGATAATGAAGGACAGGGAGGTCTGGCGTGCTGCAGTCCATGGGCTCTTGAAGAGTCGGATATGACTTAGAGACTAGACAGCAATAACAACAAAAGGGAACAAAGCAAAAGAATGCAGAAACAAAACTGTTATCAGGCAAGAGAAGCAACAATGCATTAGGTGTAAAGACTTCCAGTTCTAGTTCACTGGTAAAGGTTAGCCTGAAGCCTCAACCATCAGATCAACTGGAACCTAAGGGATGATGATGTTGACCTTTTCTGACCCAAGTGACTCCAATCAACTAAAGCTTAGATTCTGTTAACTGGCCAAGCCCCTTTATGAATATGCATGTACCCTTAGCTTAAAAACTTCCCCAGCTTTTTAAGAAAGGATGCACTGCTTTGGAAAAGATTCCCAGGTGTCTCATCACATGCTGCAAGTAATAAATTCTCCCTTTTCCCCAGCTTTGGCTTGGTTGTGTCTTTTGGCTCAACATCCACCAAGAGGAGAACCTAATTGTTGGGGGAACAGATTCAGCAGGCTAAATGCCTAGAAGTAAAAAAACAAAACAAGAGTTTTGTAAGATGTAAAGATAACCCATACAGGAAAGGAGTTGCCATTATTTGGTTTCCATTTTTTTCCCCATTAAAACAACTGGGACTTAACAGTAACAGGAATTTTTGCATAACTCCAGAGTTCTGCAAAAATAGTTTGTACAGATCAATACAGCAAGTTCCTATTTGCCCTTTTAACACAGTCACCACACTAAATATAATAAAGAAAATTCCCAGAGTCCTTCATGTGGGAAGTTTACTACCAAAAACTGGGTCTATACTTGGTGTCAGTTTGAAGGAATGGATATTGACTTCAGTTCAGTTCGGTTCAGTCTCGAAATCGTGTCCAATTCTTTGCGACCCCATGAACCACAGCATGCCAGGCCTCCCTATCCATCACCAACTCCTGGAGTTTACCCAAACTCATGTCCACTGAGTCGGTGATGCCATCCAACCATCTCATCCTCTGTCATCGCCCTCTCCTCCTGCCCTTAATCTTTCCCAGCATCAGGGTCTTTTCAAATGAGTCAGCTCTTTGCATCAGGTGGCCAAAGTATTGGAGTTTCAGCTTCAACATCAGTCCTTCCAATGAACACCCAGGACTGATCTCTTTAGGATGGACTGGTTGGATCTCCTTGCAGTCCAAGCAACTCTTAAGAGTCTTCTCCAACACCACAGTTCAAAAGAATCGATTCTTCTGTGCTCAGCTTTCTTTATAGTCCAACTCTCACTTCCATACATGACCACTGGAAAAACCATAACCTTGACTAGATGGACCTTTGTTGGCAAAGTAATGTCTCTGCTTTTTAATATTCTGTCTAGGTTGGTCATAACTTTCCTTCCAAGGAGTAAGCGTCTTTTAATTTCATGGCTGAAATCACCATCTGCTGTGATTTTGGAGCCCCCAAAAATAGTTAGCCATTGTGGGTTCTGATAATTAAGGGCAAAGGAATTTTCTTTGTGTATAGCATGTGTTGGGGCGGAGTCCTTAAAACTAAGGGTGCTCTTAGTTTTAAACCCAGCCCTTTGATTTTGGTTCTGGCTATACCACTAGTTGACTTCACTACCTTTTACAGGCCATGTCCCTCGTATGGGCCTGTTTCCACATAAAACATAGAATGGTAAGAGCTGTAAGGGGAAAAAAGATATTTAAAGTTATAGAACTGCCTTAGACTACTGGCAGAGATAATGAAGATAGAGATGGGGTCCAGGATTTCTTGAGATCTGGAACCCTTCATTGAAATGCTGGGAGGAGGAAACAACAAAGGAGACTGAGGAGTAGCAGGTCCTGGAGAAAAAAGTTAATGTGGGTCCTGAAACCCAGGAGAGTGCTGAGTATCCATTATTCTGAGCTGAACGTGGAGCAGTCCAGTAATCACTGGCAATATGGAATTGTTGGTGACTTTTGACAACAGCAATATCAACAAATTAGTGAGATTAAAAGCCAGATGACTGCCAGTTAAGGAGTGAATGAATAAAATTATTTTTGATGCCTTTATAAACTGCACATGCATGTATCAAGCCTTCAGCTCGCCTAATTCATGAGCTTCTCTTGGATCTCCTTCAGATTCTAAAGCATTTAACCTGTCCAATACTCCTCTCAGCCTCCCGAGATTGCTCTAAACTTATGAAAGTTCTTCCTAAACAAAGACGTCATACAAAGGAGCAGGGCAAAGAGGCAGCAGTGGGTTTTCATTATTCTATTGCTCTATCCCTGTATTAACTCATCCCGTATTCCCTAGCCTCCTCTATGCTCAAGCAATATTAAATTTTCTTAAATTGGTAGCCACCCAGTGAGAATTTATCACCTGTATTTCACGCCTTTCATTCCCTACCCTACACCTTCACCCGTCCGCTCCTCATTTATTTAACTTGAGAAGCACAAGTTCCCAGTTCCACCCTGGAGGCACAAGCTCCCAGTTCCACCCCGGAAACAGAGGGCGGAGAGGGGAGAGGGGAGGGGGAAATAAAGTGGTTCCTACAGAGGCTTTGAGTGCATGAGCGAGTCCTCCGCCGGACCGTTTTTGCTGCCCTCCTGGAAGAGCGGGGTGGAGGTTTGGCCGACGGACCAAGTACGGGTGCTGAGCAGGCTCTTACGGAAGTCCATTCGCCATTGGGAGGGCCGCAGAGGCTGCTCTGTGCCCTTGTTGCTGCGGGCCTCTTCCTGGGTCATTCCCGGAGCAGCAGCTGGACTGGGGCTGACACCCGGGCTCCCCGCTGGCCGCCTCGGCGCCTGTGTGACCTCCTTGCCGGCGGAATGTGGCGAGTACGCCGGGCTGCCGTGGCCTGGTAAGTCCGGGCTCCGACCTGGCTCCGTTATTTCTGGGGCGTCCAGAAAACGGGGCTGCCCCATCACTACCTCCAGAGTGTGCAGATAACTCTCAGGCCAGGCGGAGGGCAGTTAGATGGTTCCGGGATATTTTAGAGGTCCCAGAGTCGCAAGAGCCCTGACTGGGTTTACCTGAGATGCTTGCCCCAGTACTGGCCCCTGTCCCTATTCCTCTCGGAAAATTCTGGGCCCATTTCAGTCTTGGCCTGTTTCTGTTGTCCTTTTGTGCCTGCCCCTTCACCCGTCTGTCCTCGCTGTTATCTCTGTTTCTGGTCGCCCCTGGTTTCTGTCCCCTCTCTCTCTGGGCTCTATGGTGCTTGCTATCCATGTGTCACCTTTTCCGCGTCTTTTTCTTCTACCTCCACGCTAGGTTTACATTGCCTTTGCAGGTACCTGAGCTGTTCTGTTCGGATAAAGAGGACTCTGTCTCTTTCCTTAGTCCGCTGAAGAACATGAATGGAGTCAGATTTGGAGCAGTGACACATACAGTATCAGAGATGGTGATTAGAGATATTTTCTTAATAACAGCTTTCTTTTCAGTGTTCATGGAGGGAGAGTTGCTTTTTGGATGTGAGGTGGTGAATGTAGCGCCACTTTTCTAATCACCGTGTTATTGTTGACCTGGTCTGACTTAATCCTAAACCGAAAATGATAGAAGTATTTACATTTCTGTGGGTTACTATGTGCATTTTAATGAAATTAAATTTGGCTCTAATTTTTACACGTAGTTGTGTTCTAATGTTCTTAAATACCTTCAGATTTAACTCACTGTTGACAGGCATTTGATGAGAAGTAACATGTATCAAGCAAAGTTGGAAAAACCTGATTTCCTGAGTTAACTCAGTCTCTAAACACCTGTCCTAAAGATTTTTTTAGGAGTGTTTTAAGTGGTGTAATTTATAGTGTTTGTAAGCGATGGAATCCATTTGCTTTATATAGATTAACCTTGAGTCTAAATTTAAAACTGAAAAACATACAATAGGTGTAGTTTTAGTCAAATAGAATACTTGGATAAGTTACTTCTGACCTCATGGAATTTTAATTTCTGAGTATATCCACAGCCTTTGGTACTAAACTAAGTTATTTACAACCTTTTTATTTCTACTTCTCAGTATTTACTGGGGAAATATATTTAGTTTTCTTTAAATAAGAACAGGAAAGACTTTTCAGAAAATAGCACACTTTGTTGAATTGATTAAGATATTTAGGGAATGCTTTAAAAATTGAGTTTAGAAACTAGATATCAACTGATAATTATTGATTCAGTTGGATTCTGTCAGCTAAATTGTTTCTAAAGTTACTAATGACTCCATAGTCATGGTTTAAGATATCTTACGTTGACTGCACTGTTGAGCTGCCTGCCCAAGTAGAGATGAGGAAGGTCAGATGCCCCATGTTCTGGAGTTTAGGTTCTTACTCTTTAAACAAACATTCTTTGACATGTATATCTAAGTACATACTCAAAGACATGTAAGAAGACTAATGACCAATATTTATTTAGGTGCAATAAGTATTTGCATAAAATTTTGAAAAAATAATTACATGCTAGGAAACAGTGCTTAGGTTAAAGGAAGATGGATAAATGAGAATAGATGGTTTCTGGAGTGAAGGTCAGGGAGCCTTGTTTTGCATCACATTTGATTTTTAGTTCATCCTAAATATAGAAGTATATATTCAAATTCTTTTCCACTGTCACTAGTCATTCTACCTTAGGTGAGACACAGTTTAAAAAAGCAAATTGGAAAAATAAGGATCCTTACCAGGTTTTTCTGAGAGTTAACAGTAGCGTTTGTGCAAACATCTGCCATAATGCCTGTCAGTTACATACCCCTTTCCCGTGACTGTCCTTCTTCACAACATAATTTCAGTGTTCCTCGATTCCTTTTTCTTAAGATATTTCTAGTCCCATGTAATTAAATGAAATATTTTAATTCTTTAGAGCGGGGCCTGGCCCGTAGTAAGCACTATGACTGTGTATTGAATAAGATAATCAAGTGTGTGTTTGTTGGTAGGAGACTTTCATTCTCTACCAGGAAGAACAAGAGGGAAGAGCTCAGATAGCAACATGTGCATTTAGATCCTTTTCTCTTTGGGGTGTTTTTTGTTCTCTTTCTGTTTCTGGGGAGCCTGGTACCTGAGGTGTTAATTTTTTCTTAATTTCCATCCCTGAACCATCTCTGGATTGTGAGACATGAGAAGGCAAAGAATAGATGTTGTAAGCTACTGAAACTTTTGTGATTAAAAGTAAAAGTTTATGTGCCCCTTTTTGTATAAGTGCATCCATAATTCACGTTTATTTTCTTTCTGTTTAAAGAAAATGTTAGTCATTGTATTTATGTCTGTGCTGGGTCTTTGTTGCCTCACAGGACTTCCTGTAGCTGCAGTGAGTGGGGTCTACTCTAGAGTCAGGGCCCTAGGGCACATGGGCTCAGTAGTTGTAGCGCTGGACTTAGTTGTCCCCCAACATGTGTGATCTTTCCAGACCAGGGATTGAACACATGTCTCCTGTATATGCAGGTGGGTTCGTGGCAACATTATTTTTTGCTATTTTAACACATCTTTTTTTCCAGTTTTATTGAGATATAATTGACATACGTCACTGTATAAGTTTAAGGTGAGCAGCATAGTGATTTAACTTAAATACATCATGAAGTGATTATGAAATAAATTTAGTGAACAGCTATAGTCTCATATAGACTCAAAATAGAAAAAACATTTTTGTGATGACAATTCTTAGGATTTACTGTCAACTTTCATATATAGCACATCAGCTGTGCTGATTATATTTATCATGTTGTACACTACAGTCTTAGTATTTATCTTCAGTTCAGTTCAGTCGCTCAGTCGTGTCCAACTCTTTGCGACCCCATGAACCACAGTACACCAGGCCTCCCTACCCATCACCAACTCCCAGAGTCCAGGCAAACCCATGTCCATCGAGTCGATGATGCCATCCAACCATCTCATCCTTCGTCATCCCCTTCTCCTCCTGCCCTCAATCTTTCCCAGCATCAGGGTCTTTTCAAATGAGTTAGCTCTTCGCATCAGGTGGCCAAAGTATTGGAGTTTCAGCTTTAGCATCCGTCTTTCTAATGAACACCCAGGACTGATCTCCTTTAGGATGGACTGGTTGGATCTCCTTGCAGTCCAAGGGACTCTCAAGAGTCTTCTCCAACACCACAGTTCAAAAGCATCAGTTCTTCGGCACTCAGCTTTCTTCACAGTCCAACTCTCACATCCATACATGACCACTGGAAAAACCATAGCCTTGACTAGATGGACCTTTGTTGCCAAAGTAATGTCTCTGCTTTTTAATATGCTGTCTAGGTTGGTCATAACTTTCCTTCCAAGGAGTAAGCGTCTTTTAATTTCATGGCTGCAGTCACCATCTGCAGTGATTTTGGAGCCCAGAAAAATAAAGTCAGCCACTGTTTCCATTGTTTCCCCATCTATTTCCCATTAAGTGATGGGACCAGATGCCATGATCTTAATTTTCTGAATGTTGAGCTTTAAGCCAACATTTTTTCACTCTTCTCTTTCACTTTCATCAAGAGGCTCTTTATTTCTTCACTTTCTACCTTAGAACTATAAATTTGTGCCTTTTGACTGCCTTCATCCATTTCCCCCTTCTACCACCATGCCTGTAATAACCACAAATCTGATCTCTTTTCTAAGTGTGAGTGTTTGGTTTTGAAGTATAATTGACCTACAATGCTGCATTGGGTCCTATTGCACAGCATAGTGATTTGGTATTTCTGTACCATTTCAAAATGATCACAGCGGTGAAGTCTAGGTCGGATATGTCACTAAATAAAGATATTTTGTTTTCAAATTTATTGACAGCAAGTAGATGTCAACAGCTAATAAAATAAGTCTCTTTTTTCCTTTAGTTTGGATTTTTTGGGCCATGATCATTACCCACATATAGTAAATCGAGGGACAGGCTCTGGAGTCCCTCTGTCTAGGTTTGAGTCCCTCCATTACTTCTTACATCAGTGGGGACCTTAGTAACTTATTTATATCTGTCTGCCTTTTCCTTGTTGATAAAATGGGGATGATCCTTATACTTTTATCATAGGATTATCAGCAAGATTAGCTGAGTTAGCTCCCATTGCAGCAGCGTCTGGCACACAGTAAATGGTTAGTGCCCGTATGCTATCGTGAGACAGGGTGTAATTGGTCAGGTGTGCCCTGTGTATTTTCCCTTTTGCATATTGTTTTGTTAATATCATTTCTTTACATTGTTTCCCTGTCTGATCTTTCTCCCACACCTACTTTTCTTTCAGTGAGGTCTGCCAGTCCTTAGTGAAACACAGCTCTGGAACAAAAGGAAGTTTACCACTACAAAAACTACATCTGGTTTCACGAAGTATTTATCATACACATCATCCTACCTTAAAGCTTCAGAGACCTCAATTGAGGATGTCATTGCAGCAGTTCTCCTCTCTAACTAGCCTTCCTTTACGTAAACTGAAACTTTCTCCAGTTAAATATGGCTACCAGCCCCACAGGAATTTTTGGCCAGCCAGATTAGCAGCAAGACTCTTGAAACTCCGGTATCTCATACTCGGATCTGCTGTTGGGGGTGGCTATACAGCCAAAAAGGTGAGTTTCACTTTGCTACTGCTTTTCCAGCTATTCCAGCAAATATTTTAAAGTTTCATAGCATATGTCATTTTTCTTTAGTGCAGTAGAATATAATGAGATGTTTAAACATTTATCGTGTGTCTCTGTCATGTGCTAAACTGTTTTAATGGTGCTAATAGGAAAATGCTCTCAGAATCTTAGTTATTATAAGAGGTGAGAATGGCCTAATGGAAGGAGCACTGACCTGGGAGTGAGAATACCTTGGTTTGATTTGCAGCTCTGCCATTTAGTAGCCCAGGAAGGGAAGTTAGGTGGCATGCTCCTGCAACCACTTCGTGGCAACTGTGGGACCAGGCAGGGTCTCCTGATGCCTGGTTTGTTTTCCCTCTGTTCTTCAAATCATGTTTAAAGTCAAATCATGAAACCTATTTGAAATAAAAGTGTATTTTGAATTTTTCCATTTTTTGTATTTAGCAGAGAAACATTTACATGCTTTATACACTTGTCTGTTAATTTTTAGAAGAGCAAAGGCCACTTTGTTTCTCAAAATTGTGAACATAATACATTACTCTTAGCAGCTTAGCAAGTTTTAACAAAATAAATTTAGCTAGTTTTTCTTTATATTTTATATGGCATTCAGATCATTTGACTGGCATACTTTCTTATCTTTTAGACTTTTGATCAGTGGAAAGACATGATACCTGACCTTAGTGATTATAAATGGATTGTGCCTGACATTGTGTGGGAGATTGATGAGTATATCGATTTGGGTTTGTATCAACATCAGAATACTTTTCTTGGTTGTCTCTTTAGGAAAGAAAAATAGTTGTATTGAGATAGCTCCTTAACTCTAAGGTTGCAGCAGTTTTATTTTCATAATGAAAGTGATAGACTAGCAGAGGAAAAATTGGTAAGAAACAAAAATAATCCACTGGTTCATCACTTTAATACAGCTGCCAGCGTAGTTTCTTTTAATTGTACCTATTTTGTGTATGTGGTTAATGTTTTACTTTCCTTTTTAAAAAAGGTATAGTCATAGTGAACAAACACTTTGCTATCTTGTCTTTTGTTAGCTAACACATTTGTCAGCATTTTCTACGCTGCCAAGCAGCCTTCTTGAACATCGTTTTCAGTGTTGTATGTTACTCAGAACAGCTTCACCTAACTAACTCTCCTTGAGTACCTTGGTTACCTCTACTTTTTATTACCAAGTTCCTTAAAAGCCTGCTAGTGGCCAGAGTAATTTCTCCTGTTAGTCTGCCGTTGTTCCCTTTTTCTAGTAGTAGATGAGAAACAGGTATATTTGATAGTTGTGATTGCCAGTAAGTCATGGTGATCTTTAGGGGAAAAAAAAAATTGTCTGATGAAATTATTTTCCTCAGGTCTCTCTTTATAGACTTTGTGTAGACTTTTTTTAGACTTTAGCTTAGGTGTTTGCAGGGATGGATTTAATCTCTGCATGCACTATTCACAACACTTTATTAAAGATTGTTGCACTGATAAAGATATATACAGGAAAAGCGCGCCTTCAAATTATTTTTCTAACATATATGAGGAGAGCTTTTTAACTTGATAAATTCAGCACACAGTAATGGCTATGAGCCTCGGTTCTGAAGCTACGCTACCTAGGCTTAAACCTGACTGCCTCACTTTGCTGGGTGCACAGGTCCTGTTACATCTCTGTGTTCCATTCCTTATCCGTAAAATGGGGCTGATGAGAACTGTTTTGTAGCATTTCCACGAAGATGGAACAAGTTAATGCTTTTATTGCATTTAGAATAAGACCTAATACATATTTTTATTTTGAGAAACTTTGTGTTTTATCTTCTCCAGAGAAAGTTAGAAAAGCCCTTCTTGAATCAGAAGACACTGTAAAGCTGTACCAAACTTGGACAGAATTGTTGAGTATTTGTAAACAAAAATAAATACTTGGTCACTTTATAAATAAGGCTAGCAAAAATAAAGGCTTGTCTTGGGTTCATACACAGGTTTTTCGAAATGGTAACATAAAAGGAGAAAGAGAAGTAATGAAATTCTGTTCTTGAGTTTAAACTGACATTACTTTTTTAGAATTTGGGCCAGGTGCTACAAAAGATTTTTAAAGTACTTCTGATTCCAATCCAGTGTTAACATTTATACCTTGTTTCTGTCTCAAGGCATTTAACTTATGAATCAAAAATATCTAAGCCATATGTCTGAGTCTTTTTAAAAATTTTTCATGGCTTATAGAATGTCATCAGAATAACACATTGTTTCAGATACATGTAGCAGTTATAGTTGGAATAGAGAGAAAAATGGAAAACTATTTAAGTTTGTATATGATTATTTAAATTGTATAAATGGTTCAGTAGTCACATTTTAATTTGGAGACTATCCTTTTCTTTTCTTCAGAGAAAATTAGAAAAGCCCTTCCTAATTCAGAGGACCTTGCAAAATTGGCACCTGACTTTGACAAGATTGCTGAAAGCCTCAGCTTACTAAAGGACTTTTTCACCACAGGTAAGGAAAGACCTGTGTTCGATCTCATTTAAAATATCAGGAAACACAGAGGAAAGATACTTAAGATACATTCATATTTTCCATCTTTTAAATGAAAATGTTTAGTACAAATAAAAGCCAGGTTTTTTTATTAGAAAGATAAAACAAAATTTTGTTGCTCCATAGTTTTAATTTTTTTTAATTTATTTATTTTTATTTTTTGGCCACATTGCACAGCATGTGGGATCTTAGTTCCCTGACCAGGGATTGAACCCACGCCCCCTGCAGTGGAAACAAAGTCTTATCACTGGACCACCAGGGAAGTTCCCGTGGTTTTAATTTTTGTTTGGCCCAGCAAAATGAAGGTTTTCAAGAACTTAAACATCTTGGATTTAGTCAGTGAGGGGAAAGTAAGTCACTTGTTCTTGACAAGCAGATGAGACTTCCTGTGTGTTTGCTTTTCATAATTGATTAGAGCCGATTTTAAAACATTTAATTATAATGGACCATTATGAGTAGAATTTGCTAAGGTCAATCCTGGTGTATTTGCCCAATTCTGCCCTACCATAATATAAATCTGAGGTCTCAGACATCTTTGTTTGCTCATTTCTGTTAAATTTTACATTTCTATTTCCCCTTTTGCTGATTTTTCACAGGTCACAAATTGGTTAGTGAAGTCATAGAAGCTTCTGACCTACTTCTCTTGTTAGGTGTGTAAACAGATATTTTTGCTGATCTTAACATGTCTTTTAATGCTTCTAATAAACTAGTTGCAAATAAAATTGCAGACCAAATTTATAATGCTGCTTGTGCTGAATTTTAAAATGTCAGAATTATATTGGGCAAATTCATTATCCTAAATTTAGGTGGAAATAATAAAATAATTATTTTGTGATAAAACTAAAATTCCTAAGTATGTATCTATATTATAAGGTTAAAACTGTTAAAAAGAAAGTTTGCTTAATCAAACTATTTTCTTGAACCAGATCTGGTTGTTTCTTATAATTGAAATGAAGTCACTTTAGTTTGTCTCATCTGTCTGGTCACAGTTGACATTTTTACTTTTTTTTACTGTATGTGGTCTCTTATGGCAGTAGTGTATGGCCAAACTGTAAGTACTCTCATGTAAAATAATCTTATCAAAGATTCTTATTTTTTAATTGTACTTTTCAGTGACATTTTTAAAAATCAGTTAAACAGGTCCTATAATGGTTTTGAAAAATTTTTTTCTTAGGTTACCACTTTGTTTCTTAAAATGATTTTTGCTCTAAAAATCCACTTACCTTTCAACTGACTAAATATAATATGGAATTTAATTTAGACTTTTGGCTTCACTGGAGAATTTATAAGACTGAATATTTATCTTTAAGGTTCACCTGGAGAAACGGCCTTTAGAGCGACAGATCCCGGATCTGAAAGTGACAAGCGTTATAGAAAGGTAAGTATAAAGGAGCACTCTTCACATAGGTAGTCTTGAAAGATTTTTTTTAAGTTTTTACCTACCCTAGAAGATTTTAAAATGGTAACATATGAGAAGCAACCATAAAATTATTCAGTGGAGGTATTGTTATTATTCTTGGTACAAAATGCAAGGCATTTATGCAACAGTTCTGGAAATATAATTGGATAATCCAGTTTCCCTCAAATATATTTGAGAAATATTAGTTTCCAGGGTTTCTGCAACAAAGGGTTTTGTTGTTAAATATGTGTGACGGGAAACGTATAAATAAAACAAGCAGGCTTCTTTTCTCTGGGATTTCTCAGACTTTGATATATGCATGTGCATTGTGAAGCTATAAGAGATTCGTCAAAATATGCAGAGTTTTCTAAATATATTTACCAACAAAACCCTTTTTTCCATGAAATATCTTCTAGATACCAATGTTTCATGATATATACTTAAGGGAAATCTTAAGGAAATAACAGGTTTGTTACTGGGGGATATAGATTTCTATTACATTGGTAGTCAACAAAATTAATGTATGGAGTTATTTAGGATATGCTAATTTCCATACATGCTTTAAAATCCATATAAAGTTTTAGGAGATTTGCTGATATAGAATAACATGCATTGTTATGTATTTATATTCATGTTAGCCTGATATTGTCTTAATCTTCACTTTTTTTATCTTTTCAAAATTGTAATATAAGTGATTCCTTGAAAGCTTTTTTCAAAATAATACCTAGATAAATAGATATCTGGAAAATACTCTATGAACATTTAAAACATTAAGTGCAAACATTTAACAATTAAATAATGAAGGTTATTGTGGTTTTAATGCATTGAGGTAAATAATTTCACGGCTTTTGGGGGAAGCAGGAAGAAAATAATTCCTTTGTGTAGATTTCCATCTGGTTTCCTATCCTTCAGCTTTGAACTTTTTACATGATATTCCACGTGTCAATTATATTTCAAAAGATTTTTTTTTTTGTCTTTTAACTTGATCTTTTGGAGAAAACATTTTTCAAGATGTGTTTATATATGTGTGTGTGTATTTTTTTAACTTGATCATTTTTTATATCCTTTTCCATTTCCTTTTCCTTTATCCTTGGTGTTATTTTGACCAGGGACACCCTTGACTATGCATGCTACTGGGAAGAAAAATCTGAATAGAAATTAGCCTTTGATGATCGACTTTTTTTTGAGCCAAAGGCTTGACCCTTGATGCAGGTAGATTTAATGTGCAGAGAAATGAATGTATCTGGGGAGAAGGAACCTCTGTTAACAGAGGTGGTAGTATGATTTTCAAGTGACAAGATTTCTTGTTGCCTAAATCAGTTAGGTGAGGCCTGCATCTCTGTTCTTTTCTGACATGGCCTATGATTGTTTTGGTTCATGAGAATCCTGCCTGTTTTGGACCTGACAGATAATTCCCTTATAATCCTGCTAAAGTGATAAATGAGTAGTAGTAATTGATAAATGGTCAGGAGCTCCGCAGTATAGAAGAAACAAGAGAACTAATCTCTGAAAATTTATATTTACAGATTTTATTTTATACAGTAGACATGAGAGCAAATTTATTGCTTTATTTTATAATTCACTTTGCTTGAAGATAAATACTGCTGTAGACTATTTCTTTTAAACTTTTCCATAGTTTATGGTGATTATCTTTCCATTAAAAACTCATCAGTTGTTTCCCACTATTTGTTATAAATACTACATCGAGTTCTAGTTAATCCATTTTCATAGGTTAAATCAGATAGTATTAAATGTAGTATAAATATTTACTATATAGAGAAAGTATTGTCAGCATCAACTGGTGGTTTTGAATTTTATTAATATGCAGCATTTTTTCAAGGCTTAACTGTGTACCTGTGATGTTTGAAAATAATGAACTATTCAGACAAGATGCAGATACATGGATTGTAAGAAACTTGTCTGTAAATGGATGGTTGAATGTAAGCATGGACAGGGAGACCTTAGCAGAAACCTCTTTGAAATTACTCTAAAATATCAAATTTGAAAATTTGGGCAATAATCAGAGGTGATAGGATGGAAGCCAGGCAACCCACTCCAGTGTTCTTGCCTGGAGAATCCCAGGGACGGGGGAGCCTGTTGGGCTGCCGTCTATGGGGTTGCACAGAGTCGGACAGGACTGAAGCGACTTAGCAGCAGCAGGATGGTAGCCAGAGTTCAGGTGGTGCCTTTTTGATTGGTTTAGTCTAGTGTCTGAGAGCCCCAAGATTTAAAAGCGAAGTCATGACTTAGCATAATGATCGACTGGTTTATACCAAAGTTTCTAGCTAGACTTATCTTAGAAATGTAAATGTGAATTGGATTTTTTTTAATGTAATAAAAAAACATTTCTATGAATAGAACTAAAAAGAAAAACTTGTTCTTTTTAATAAGAGAACACATCTGGAAAAATACTGGTGAGTAGAAGGATAGTTAGGAGCCTTTGTAAGTCAGCTTAAGTGAAAGTGACAGGGAGTTGCAGGAACACAGAGGTTGATTGACTTGAGTCAACAGAATGAAAACAAAATAGATTACCTGTGGTTCCCAGTCTGGAGTTGTTAGACTTTAGGTGTTCTGAAAAATTGTAATTGAGGTCTTCAGAAAGTCAAAAAGCGTATATTTCCACATAATGCTGCACAGGCTAACTAAACATCAATCAAATTTCTTTGACTTTGCCTGGGTTTATATCTATTCAGTTTGTGGGCAGTAGTTATGTCAATCAAAAGTTCTTTATGTATTTTTGATAAATAAAAAATGGAAAAGTACTGAAACTACATTTTAGTAAATGCTTTTAATCAGAATATTTTAAACTTGTGTCCACTATAGAAAAATACTGGAAAGAGCCCTTAGTGTGAACTTAATAATGTTTTTGAGACCTGGATATCTGAAGGCAAATTCAGAATTGGAGTGGCAAGCCTTCTTTAGTGTTAACGGACTCGCCTGGTTTGTAAATCCCCAGATTTCTGTATTCAGTCATAATATGCATAGTAACGGGACCACATAGTGTATCTCCTCTTTTTAGATTCAGTAACATTGTTGTATTCTAGTGAAAATTTGTTAAATGAGACATTATCTGTGCTTTTATTCTATCATGTTTCTGATTGGTCATAAACATCTCACAGAAGTAGGGAATATTATTCTGAGGGTTATAAGTACATTTATAATTTATAGAAAATATTTGAAGTCCAAATCATAAAGTGTTGTTACCATTTTAAAAATAATCATTAAATAGTAATGTTCTTCCTTCCCACATGTTACTGTAATTCTTATTTGTGTGGCTTTACTTATTTTGTACCCCCCCACTTCTCTATTCCCTTTTCTGTGCCTAATTTTCCCTCGTCCTCAAAGTCCAGCTTCATGAAGCCTTGTATAACCATTTTAGTCCCAATAATTATACTCTTAACATTTAAGGCGTTAGACAGATGAAACACTATTTACTTTGGGTTCCATTCTTAGTATTTAAGGGGCTGTTTCTGTCGCAAAATCTCTGTTCTCAAAGCATGTAGGATATTGCTGAACTCTTAAAAAAAAAATCTGTCAATTGATTTAACTCGGTAAAAGGCTAATTTAAAGTAAGTAAATTTGGCTAATGCTAACAAAAGTGGGCCCAGATTTTTATGTAATGTGTGTTTTTGCTCTGATTACCTGTGAATTTCTCTTGACCTTCAATATTTGAACAACTATTGAGGAGAGTAAGAATGTGAAGGAGCACATGTACTTGGATTTCTGAATTGTAACAAATCAGTATTGCTTAAGTGGGATTTACATTTCTGGAAATCCTCATGCAACAAATGATGTAAACTTGCAAAATGAAATTCTCAGAACCAGCACCATCAAGAAGCAACAGATTCAGGAAGCTTAAGTTTTCTGAGCAGCTAACGGCTAGCAACTGTACATGATTAGACACTTATTTTATTCCTTAATAATAAGCATATTGCATTTTTATGTTTTTTTTACATTAAATATATACTGTGTACATAACACTGTCTTTAGGTGTAATAATTTAGAACAAAGGGGATTTGGTAGAAATAGTAATTTTGATAAAAACTATTGGTAATAGACTGATTTGTCCATCTTCTAAAATTATCATTTGTAGAAATTGTCCAAATAGTGAAATAGGACATGGTATTTCTGATTGGGGCAAGTTAAATAATTCAAGTTGAAAGACTTATTTTCTTCTGATATCCAATATTAAACATATTGTGATTGGCTCTGAATATCTTGAGAAGAATTATATATTACTAGGAGGGAGAAAGGAGAAGGCAATGGCGCCCCACTCCAGTACTCTCGCCTGAAAAATTCCATGGGCGGAGGAGCCTGGTGGGCTGCAGTCCTTGGGGTTGCCAAGAGTCGGACACAACTGAGAGACTTCACTTTCATTTTTCACTTTGATGCTCTGGAGAAGGAAATGGCAACCCACTCCAGTGTTCTTGCCTGGAGGATCCCAGGGACGGGGGAGCCTGGTGGGCTGCCGGACCCGCACAGAGTTGGGCACAACTGAAGCAACTTAGCAGCAGCAGGAGGGAGAAAAATAGGAAAATAGATCTTTATAGCTAATAGCAGAATTATTCAAACTTTGAAAAGTAGATTAGTGCCTAGAAATATTTTTTAAGTGGAACGGAAAAGAAGTTTTTACTTTCACAAAGTTGTTTTCTGGACCCCAAACTAATAAAACAGAATTTGGCAAGCTTTTTCTTAGAGGTCCAGGTTGGAAATATTTTAGGTTTGCAAGCCCTATGGGCTCAGCCAGCCCACTATAGTTTGCCAGCTCCTTCTCTAAAGAGTAATTTACATGTGTCCTCTGAAGTGTTGTAGTTTTACCATTTTCCTTATTTATGTGTGGATTGAACCTGAAGGGTCAAAGACACTGAAACCAGTGAGACTGTAGAGCTCACAGGATGCTATCTGGTGCAGGCGTTGGGGTCACACTGCCTGTGTTCAGACCCTGCCCTTCCAGTTTTCTGAGGTGTATGACCTTGGATAAGTTCCTTAGTTTCTCCAAGTTTTTGGTTTCCTCTTCAGTAATAGGGGGCATGCTACCTGATAATGGTTAGTGTGGGCATTTCGTAAAGCCCTTCAGCACAAGATCTGGCACATAATAAAACTCAATAAATATTTATATGATGATATTATTATCTTATACTTTGAATTGTTGCATAAGTTAACAGCATATTAATGTTATTTGATTAATTTCTTCTTCTTTTCTTATTTCCTGTTGAGTGTGTTCTGGGAATTGTGATAAGTGGGAAAAATGGATTGTAGGGTTGATGTTTAGCTTATTTAGAGAGTAAGCAATTTTTAGGAAACCCAATTTGGATTTTATGCTATAAACTTTGTGTATTTTTGCAACAAACATGTGCCAAGCCCTAACCTATGTGCTGGCCATAACACACCTGAAGTGTCAAGACCTTATTCTATGTGCTAGGTATAAAAACAAACAAGGTATAGACCCTGCTCTGCTATTAATATTTAGAATACTGTTAAAGATAAGTATTTTTATTTTTTTGGCCATGCCTTGTGGCTTACAGGATCTTAGCTCTCTGACCATCAAGGATCAAACCTAGGCCTTAGCAGTGACAGCTCCAAGTCCTAACTACTGGACAGCCAGGGAATTACCAAAATGCAGTATTTTAAATGTATTCACATAAAAATGAGTCACAATTTCAAGGTTTTAAAAAATAACCATCAACATTTAGAGGTCTTTTAGCACTTTCAGTTTGTGTCTTGGTTTTTGGAGTTGATTTTCTTGGTCTGACACTATACTTTTTTAAAAACCCGAAAACATTGTACATACAAAATGGGACCATGAGAGCAGCAGTGTCAAACTGATAGTAACCAAGAGATGTTTTGAGAGTGTATCACATGTGGTTGTTTACAATAACTATTTTTATAGACCACAATTACTGCATTTTTAATATATATCATTTAAAAATTATGTGCTGTTTCTTGAGATTAAAATGTCTGACCTTGGGAAAATATTTATTAAATGTTTTGTTCATATAAGGATGTATCTTACACAGGAGGCACACACATTTTTCTTCCTCCTTATTCAACATGGCCTTGGCTTTAAAAGCTAGCCTAGCAGTGCTTAGATAAGTGAGATGTGATGCCTAAAATAAAAGTAACCATTTATAGTTGTATAGTATAGTGTAAGTAGTTTTTTTCTGTGTCTAATTCTTGTTTTCTTCCTACTTTTTCCAGGAGGTAACAGTTAATTTCAACTACCTTCACATAACAGTGCTTCAGTAACAGACTTGGAAGGAAAGTGAGGTGTCACTAGGAGGAGGATGTTTTTCTTATACTTAAATAGCTGTTAGAGTATTTACCGTACAGTTTGTATATACATGTAAGCAATGGATTAGAGAGGGGTGTTTAAGTTATCAGTAAATAAGAAACCTGTGCGTGAGAGACCAGCACAGTTTAGAAGTGTGGAATACTTTCATACTGCTTTGGCATTTTATAAACTATAATAATGGGGATTATGTTCATTAAAGCACAGGCACATTAATGTGTAAGCCAACATGGGATGCCTTCTTTAAAAGACAACTATTTTGAGAAATCTAAACACTTAGATGAGTAGAAGCTATTATGATAAATGACTGAATAAAAATGAGCTGGGTAATTTCTTTCTGCCTGATGAAAGGCAGGGATACATGAAATGAAAGAAAAGGACATAAAAAGTTATGCAAATGATGAGGCTAGTGAGTTGACGTTGCATTTCTTTTAGATTTATCAATGACCATAAAAATATTTATTTAAAGAATATATCAAAAAAAAAAAAAGAATATATCTAAAAGAGAACTGCAGTTTTTTATAAGTATATTTTATACTATTGAATTTGGAAACAGATGTCGAAATTTCAGTTATGTTACTTGCCACTTTGACGTTCTCTTACTTGTCATGCAGAAATATCAACTAGTTTCATCCTTTGATTTATAGTAAGTCAACCAGTTTCATTATATTGGTACATCTTAATGTATTAAACCTAAGAATCAAGGTAAAAATTCCCCTAATTGTTTAATATTTCCCTTAAAGTGCTGTACTATAATACAGCTTTTCTTTTTGTATTTATTTCTTTTCTGCTAAACTTTTTTATTTATATAAATGTTTGGATTATATAAACTAACTTATTAAGCTTCCGGGTGAGTCTGCTAATTAAAATGTAAATGTAACATTAATTAGTATTTCATTTTAAGAAGCTTTATGATTATATTAAAGAAAATAAAATATTTTTGGCAGTTGTTTATAAAGCTCTGAGGCTGTTTGAAACTCCTAACTTAGATTATTTTAATGAGTGTTAATTTTCCTAACTTTTAATTTTTATGACTTGGTAAAAATTGAGCCCATTGTTCTCCCAGGTAAACTATTCTTATGAAGATTAAAGGGTGACTTCATTGCAACTTTACCTTTTAAGGGTTTCTAATTGAGAAAATACAAGGTTCATAGCATTGTCAATTCCCAGTTGTTACTTCTCCTACATTTCTTGAGGTTGATTATCTAATAGACCAGCAATTAAAAACACTGTATAGAAAATGACATGTATTTTAGTTTCATTCCACAAGTGAATGCACTGCATTAGATGAACATTTCATTATTATAAATGGAATGAGATTTTAGCATAGAAATAGTGATTACTTTGTACATAGGTCCAAACTGAGTTTTTTTTCTTTTTTGTTTTTGCAGCAACTGTATTATCTCCATATTTTAATTATGTTCTTTAATGGAACTTGTGCTTTAGTAATTAATGTACCCTTGGTTATATTCTCAGAGGCTGTTTTTACTTAATGTTAGAACAGCTCATAAAAAGTGAAAATTCAGTCACACTTCTTAATTTGTTGTTGTATAAAACTAAAACAATACCTCAAACATTTTTTAATTAAAAAAACTCTTAAATTTTAATCAAATAAGATTATGTGTTTAGGCATGTAAAATTTTGAATTAATGTAAAACCTTGATTAACTTGATGCTCAAAACTAAGTTTTCAGGGATATTTATTGATTTATTTACTTTTTGGCCATGCCACATAGCTTGCAGAAATCTTAGTTCCTGGACCAGGGATTGAACCCACGCCCCCTGCAATAGAAGCAGGCAGAGTCTTAACCACTAGACCACCAGGGAAGTTCCTTAAGGGATCTTTACTTGAAGACATTAGATATCAAGGAAAAATACTTACTTAAAAATAATGATTTAATACGTAATTAAGCTATTATATATTCTCCATTTAGTCTTAAGAAACTTTAACAGTTGAGAATTAGATTCAGGACCGCATATCAACGCTTGAAAAATCAGTTTGGGTTTTTTTTGCCCCCTATGTATCAAGTCGGGAACATAACACTGGTTCATATTGGCAGTTCAAAAATACGGGTCACAGTATCTGTTTTCTCAGTGTTCCTGGTACTCATTTAGTTAACTGTAGTGCCACCTTCCTTGAGCATTCCAGTTAGTCTAGGTTTTACTGTATGTTGGTATTATATCTGGCTCATTTTATTCACCAAACAGTCACTTACTGCATTTTCCTTTTCACTTTTTAGACTATGGTGTTTTATATTTGAGACATAATTTTACTGAGGGGAAAAGTGGAAATGTGGTACAGAGCCCAGTTATATAGTGGCTCTAAAGGTACATAACTGAGTTTCCATTTTTGTTACAAGCTATCCATTCCTCTCTAACTTACATCTGTTCCTTTTTTGTACCCTTTGGTTTAACATTGTTCTCCTCCCCAATTTTCCTCTTCTCCTGGCTGTAAACTCATGGCAGGGTCTGCTTGGTGAGCTCATTCTCTTACAACAGCAAATTCAAGAGCATGAAGAGGAAGCACGCAGAGCTGCTGGCCAGTATAGCACGAGCTATGCCCAACAGAAGCGCAAGGTGATGGATGGTTTAAGGGGGCTACTGATTTGTTTACACTAATCAGCCATTTCTGCCAATATCATGTCACCTTAATCCATTCATGGACTAGAATTATGAGAAATTAGTTTTGACAAGATAAAAATATGAAAGATAATACAGATATGCAACTTTCTGGAGTATGCAAACAAACCCAAAATATTAAACATAGTAGTTTATTTTCTGAAAACTAGATTATCTGTGAGGGTTCATGGACTTGTACTTAGATAATTGTGAATTGTGGTTTACTTGGCCCAGTTATTGAGTTACCCTAAATCTGTGGCCAACTTGTCTATTCTCTTAAGTTTTCACTTCTAAAATGAAAAGGGTTCCTGTGAATGACCATGTTAAATTAAAGAATGAAAGGGTTTTGTTTTAGTTAAAATGATTCAGCAGAGAATTCTTTTTCCTACAAAAGAAAACTATTTTGACTTAACTTTCGGACAGTTATTCTTAAATACTTTTATTAACTTGTAATAAGACTTTTGACATTTATTAACAAAGTCAGCACAGATTTTCACCTTGTCCACTGAAAAATTGAACATTGGAAATTTGATATAATTCTAGTCACTAAAGGACAGATTCTAATAAAACTCAGTGTAACACTGTACAAATATTTGCTTATCACCAAGAAATCCTTAAAAGTAATGCTTTTGGCTTTAGATGATCCTATAATGTAGATCCACAGTTTAATGTCCTAAAGAGACTAGAGTCAAATGAAGTGTTTAAAATGATTTTTAAAATTTTATTGTAAAATCTTGACATCAGCTAGTTACATATATTAGAAAAGTTTTACAGTTAGGTACAAATCTTAAGAAAAATGATCCAGTCATATAATTAGTTTCCTGTACATTCTGATATTGAAATCAACCAATACTACAGATAATTAGTGAAATGATCCTGCTGGCTAACCCTGTCGTTCGGTGGTGGTTAGTACAGTACTAATCATAGTTTATTTTTTCAGAGTCGCTTCCTGGCTTTTCTCAATTCCATGGCTGTGAAATCAACTGCTATATGTCATTTAGCTTTCAGTAAATGAATAATATAGGTGGAAATAGAAAACAAATTATTTTCCTACTTGTGTTAAATCACAGGAGGACTTAGTGTAAATGGTGCTTTAGCATTCTCTGTTCCTCATGCTGTTCAGAGTACCACTTAAATATACTAACAAGTTGGATGCTCAGGCTAAGCTTCTGTCCTTAACTTCATTACAAAAAAGAGGGAAAGAAACTGTTATGTTTTGGTGTGTTAGTTAGAAATATGAATATAGCTCTTGTTTTCAAGACCAGTAGATCTTGTTTTTTTCTTAATGGTAAAATAATTTACAGTGAGCCCCATAGATCTGCTATTTTAAGATTCTAAGATACAGTTTAAGATTATAAATATCCTATTGAATCTGACAATTTAAATGAAAGCAATAGTGAATACTGTTATTTTCTACACTGCCAAGGGTTAGTGTTCATTTGGGGCCTTTTTTCAGACCTAGAGTTATCCTTCCTCTTCCTAATAGTCATTGGATTATCCATATATAACCCTTTTATTCCTCACTCTCCATGTTTGTGAAAGAGCTACTGACAGGGCTGTACCTCTGTCTGTTTTGTTTATTAAGATGTACTTAGAAGGGCACAAAACAGGGCTTGTTCCTGCCCACTTACCTTGTGTGAAAGTTAATGAGACGAAAAACAATTTGTGCACCTCTATAATAGTATCATTCTTTCACTGTCCTTAAAGATGATTTCCTTACTGTATCTTCCCTCCTTTCCCCTTATAGTTACACTGGTGACTTCAGCCTTACATTGTCATAATGACCAAAGTGCTAATTTGATGAGACTTCTATCTTTCCAGGCATTTGAGGTTTACTTGAGGTACAAAACCGCAGCTACTTTTTGTCATTTTTTGATGCTTCTTTCCTACTACATATTGTAAATATTAGTAGGCCTTCTTTTTTTTTTTAATGCTTTTTTTTTTTTTGTAATACTGTACAGCATGTGAGATCTTAGCTCCCTGACCAGGGATCAAACCCGCACCCTCTCCAAGGATCATAACTGCTGGACCTCCAGGGAAGTCCCTATTTATATCTTATTGGTAGCAGCTAGTAGATTTTCCCTGTATCATCCAAGCAGAGCAGCTCATGCAGAGATAGTAGATTAAAACTGCCATTGGTAGATTTGCCTCCTATGAATGTATGTACGCATACATAGAAACTTTTGTGAGTCTTATACTCCATATTTCAGAATGGCTACAATTGCTTAGTAGGAAGAAATGCTTAAAATTTAAAAATCAGGCTTGGTTTTGTTAGGAGCTAGTAAAGGTTTTTCTTTTTCAGCTTTAGCTTGTTTCTGCAGAGGGTTCCGCTCTTTCTCCATCAGTTTTACAGCCCTGGAATTGTAGGAAAGCTCTGGTTTCAAGACTATTGATACCCATTTCTGTCAGGGTGAGTTTTGAACTAATTTCATAATAAAAACTAAATATATTAAACAATAGGACAAGGACTTACTGTAAGTAGCTGAATTTTACTAGTAAAGTGCATCAAAATAAAATATATCCCAGGTTGCTAGTTAAGACTTCAAATAAGTGATAGACTAACAATAGCATGTATTATTCTCTCAAAATATGTCAAAGTATCTTATCACTAATCTTTAAGATTTATTTTGTGAACCTAAAGGTTTTAATCTTGTTTCCTGTAAAATCTTAGATCTAATTCTTGACTCATCATCAACTTGTCTTTTATATAATATAGTATTAACCTTTTAATTTAATGTTAAGCAGATAGGAAGTGTATTGTTGAAACTATGCATGAGTTATTCCTAACAGTCACACCAGAAGGGCACATGATAAATTTAAATACTCCTAAAAAGTTGTTACTAAATACTAATATTAGCATAAAAATTGTGTTTGTAATATTTTAATAACCTTATATCATTTTAATTCTTTATATATCTTTTTTATTTTACCAAATTGTCAAGGTTAGTCCTTTATAGTCCTTGGCTTGTATAAACATTCTGTTTTGTGTAATTATATTGCTTTCTTAATTATTGCCCCAGTTGTAGAGATATGTTGGATTTTCTACTGTAACTTAGATTATATTGCATGATATCATTAAGTATTCACATCCTATACTAATGCTGTTTATATATTTCATACTACTTTAACTTCAGTTGGATGAATATTTAATGGAACAGTAAATCAGAGTAACTTTCCAGATGAATTGGGATTATAATCTGCATAACAATTTTTGTGATCACATTATTACAGTGTGATGTCATGCCATATGATCAAAATATGGAATTAATTTCTTCATTGGCCTTCAGGATTTTGTTCTTTGGGTTGTGGGCTCCTCAACATGCTTGTTTTGTCACATTTTAGGAGATGATTAATAATTCTTGTCCATTTTACACAAACACATAGTCACATGAAAAATGCTTCTATCCACAAGTTGCTGCTTGCTGTACTGGAGTGAGAAGCAGTAATACAAAGTTTGTTTTATGTTGCATTTTTCTCATTTGCAAAATAAAATTTGAAATTTTTAGACATAGGCTTTTTAGGAAAAAGCAATTGTGGATTATGTACCTATCATTTCTAGCAAGTATTGTCATTTTTATTTAAAAGAAGTTTGAGGGGAATTTTGAGAAAGCATTTGGAAACAGGAATTAAAATCTCAAAATAACATTTTATTGCATGGATAAGAGTTATTAATGTCCACTTCAATAAGCAAATCATTTAGAATATTTTCATGTGTATTTGCTACCATGAGGTCTTGGCTGCTTAAGCAGCCAGTGAAATCAGGATGAATAAAGATTTACCTGAGTTTTAACTTGATTTTTGTCTCCTATGGAATAAAATCATGTTTAAAAATTTTGAGTACAGAAATTAGATAATTATTTTAAGATTGAGAATGGCAACTTTGGTATCTCACTAAGGAGTCAAAGCAGTTATATAGATTTGTCATAAATGACATCATTTTAATTGCAATTGATTATTGTGTTTTATATTTAGAATTGTGATTACTTTAAAGCTTGTCGTAGAATAAAGTTCTTTATTTTAAATATCTTATCTTAGAACTATTAGCATTACTAATAATTAGAAGTAGTTTCCCTAATACCTGTGGATTTTATCCTACTTTTGTTTTATTTTCAAATCAATTTTGTTTGCTTTACTCAACTTCACTGCCTCTGATGCATTCGCTTTATTATGGGTTAGAAGATCTTGCAGTGGAACTAAATTTAAAAAGCAAGCATCTGGCTCCACTTAAAGCTCTGAAAATGCAATTGTTCTTTGCATATATTAAACACTTTCCTACTTATGGAATGAAAATGGATAAGTGTTTGCTTAAAAGATAAACTATGACCAATAAATTTTTTCAGTAGCTGTACATTATAACGCGTCTGACTTCTGAAAACATTATTGTGAGGATTTCAGTGCCTTATTTCTCAAGCATCCAAGTCCCTGTGCTTGAGTACAAAACAACCTGTCAAGGACCTAGTAAATGTATGTGTTGATCTATTTTTCTAACAAGCCAGTCATAAGAAATGACTAGAACGGCAATAAGAAGATGATTTCTTTTTAAGGTTTTCATTTATATAAACTTTTCCTGAGCTGTTTTTGTTGATGAATAAGATTACTTTTTAAAATAAGCATTTGATTTAAAATTTCCTTTTATTAAATATCCATGTAAAGTGTATAGTTTTTACTGTTAAAAATGGTTTATTTAAAAAGTTAACTTACTGTATATTCTATATAAACATAATTCTACTCAAAAAATTTTTATTTTAAATATTTAGGTGTCAGACAAAGAGAAAATTGACCAACTTCAAGAAGAGCTTCTGCATACTCAGGTAATACTAATATAATTCATAGTCAGGTAAAAAGAACCAAAGAGTTTGTCTTATACTCTAAATTTGGTGATGTGGGAATTTATCTTTTTAACTGAGCAAAGTTTGTAGTGATTTAATGATAGAACCTTATTATTATCAATAGATGCCCCCACAAATGCAAAAGCTAATTGAGAAATAAGGAATAATGAAGGAACTTGATAAGTTTAATTAACTCATTTATGTGTAAAACCTATTGTTGAGTGAATCATATGCTTTTAATTTTAGAGGAAGACTATGGCAGAAAAGACTGGGGAAAGTGACTTGTTCTTGTATAAACCTGTGCTTGTATTTTTACATTAATTGGCTAATTAGAGGAACAGTTAAAAGAAATTGGAGTGAAATCTATCACAGTTCTCTAAAGTCCAAACCCAATCAGATAATAATCTTTCCAAAGGTATTAATATTTCTGACACTAAAGAGTTATTCTCTTATAGTTGATGATACAATTATTATTTTAAAGACTTGTTCTGTGCAATGTAATCGAGTAGAGAACATTCTCCTGAAAAATTGCCACGTTATCCACTCTATCATTAATTATTCTCTATAGATACAATGATATGTGGTAATTCCGTTTAAATTAAAAAGACTCATCAGGTCTCTTTTTAGAGAAAAGTACGACAAAGCAATTTAAATGAAATTAGGAACCAGTGTATGTTGAATCTCAGGTTTTCTTAATATCTATGTATTGATTCATATACTCAACTATATGTTAGAATCAAGTGTGCTCTGAACAACCCTAATATTGTCATGGCTTCACAGCTGGGTGATTATAGTCTGCAGCCAGAGATTAAGAATCACTGGCCTCAGAATGTGATCTCTGGAGAATTAGCATCAGTAATACTCTTTGGGAACTTGTTGGAAATGCAGTCCCAAATGCACTGAAACAGAAACTCTGGATGTGGAACTTAGCAGTCTTTGTTCTTAAAAACCCTCAAGTGATGTTGATGAGTTCTTAAGTTTGAGAATTATTGGCCTAGAATTTTGCATGATGGCCCATAGCACATCTCTGTAGGAAGCCTGCAGATTGACATATACTAAAGAGTGTTTCCAGTCCCAGAAAATGTAGACCCCATATTTGATTCGGTATTTACCAAGTGAACCAGTAGAAATCCTACCACCGTTATATATACCTATTGATATCAATCTTTCTATTTGTTGGAAGGTGCTAGGCATTGATGAAAGTACTTTATGGAGAATTCATGATATAATAATGACATTACCTATATTAATAGTGTCCAGTTGAAATAAAATGCAAGCTATATGTACTTTAAAATTTTTGCATTAAAATAAGGGTAAAAAGAAATAGGTAAAATTTTAATGTTAATAATATATTTAACAAAGTAGATCTAAAATAGTTATAGATCTAGTTAGTATAAAAATATTAATGTGGTATTTGTGTATTTTTACTGAATTATAGAAATCTGATGTGTATTTTATTCTTAACACACACCTTAGTGCAGACTTGCCACATTTCAAGTGCTAATTATCCATATGTGGCCAGTGGCTACCATCTGTATTAGACAGCATAGGTCTAATTCTTAGATAACTACCAGAAGTTTGTTGTGTGTACTATTACTGAATATAAATGAACAAGTTCTGTAAAAATATATTTATAATATAAACCAGCCTATAGTTCTACCTGTCTCATACTATATAATTTCTTAAATTTATCTTAAGTTGGACATTCTCTGAGGATAAAGCCATGATCTCTTGTTATTTACTTTGTGCTTGGAAGATTGTAACAGCCTAACATATTTTCCAAGAAAAATTTTCCATTTCTTTCTTTCCATTAACAAAAGACATGTTACTGTAAAGTTGGACAAAAACATCCAGTTGGTGGGATGGGGAGGGAGGTTGTGGAGGGAGGGGATATGTGTATACCAGTCACTGATTCATGTTGACGTATGGCAGAAACCAACACAATATTGTAAAGTAATTGTCCTCCAATTGAAAATAAAATTTTAAAAAATCCAGTTGGTTGTAAGAAAGAGTAATTCTTAATAATTTTCTGAACTTGGTTAATGTTTATAGAAGAAATAATCGAGTATAAACAGACCAGTTAGAAAAGGATCACATTTATTGGTGTAGCCAAGCATCTAATTTGACAAAAAAGCTTGTATAAACATATTAGTCTTTTAAATTATTCTTATGTCAGTATTTTAAAAATTATAATGTGTAATCTCTGGTCATAGAAGCTTACCAAAACTTAAAAGAGTTTGGGCCCTCAACTCAGACCTATATTCAAAACTATGTGACCTTGGATAGGCTCCTAAGCATCTCTAACCTCTGATTCCTAACCTGTATAACCTTGGCCTCACATGAAGCCTTAAAGGAGTTAATACAGGTGAAACACTGAGTAAAGGGCCTGTCATGTAACGCATGGTCAGGTACCGTTAGCTATTTTTATTTTATACCTTTTTAATAAAATAATATAGGGGCATAAACAAAATTTGAATTTTTGTCAAATGTGCCTTAACTGAAGATTTAAAATTTTGATGCAGGAAATAGTGCTTCATAGAGTATACTTAAGAGCTTGCCTTTTCAACTCCTTTTATTTTTAGTATTTTTATTAATTTCTTCAACATAAACAGCAAATAATTTTCCAATAAGATGCCAATTATAACAGAAAACTATGAAGTTCATTGTTTGAGATAATATTCATCATTATTTTGTTCAACATTTTCATAGTTAACTTTTAAATAAAATAATTAATTTTAAGTGCTTCAGGATCAAGGAAGATTTTAATTTATACTTAATGTTATTTTTTAACCGATTGGTTTCTTATGAAGTTACTTGTATTACTGTGTTGCAGTTAAAGTACCAGAGAATCTTGGAACGGCTAGAAAAGGAGAACAAAGAATTGAGAAAATTAGTATTACAGAAAGATGACAAAGGCATCCATCATAGAAAGCTTAAGGTATTTTAAGTGTGTCTTAACTTGTTAGCTCTCAAAACTGCCACTTCACATTGTGTCTTCATCAATACCAGTTTTTAAGGAACTGCAAAGGGTTCTATCATCCTTTTCTTTCTAATCTTATGCCCTTGGGGGAAAGGGAGGTCTCGTCTTTTGTTAAAGACTTTGTAGATTATAGTCTCCGAACATTTGTTTTTTTATTAGATCCATAAATTCTTCATACTTGTGAATCAGTGAATCAATTTATTTTTTTATGAAATATTAAACTTCCCTAGTGGCTCAGGTGGTAAAGAATCTGCCTGCAATGCAGGAGACCTGGGTTCAATCCCTGGGTGGGGAAGATCCCCTGGAGAAGGGAATGACAACCCACTCCAATATTCTTGTCTGGAGAACTCCATGGAGAGAGGAGCCTGGCAGGCTATAGCCCGTGGGGTTGCAGAGAGCTGGACACGACTGAGTGACTAACACTTTACTTCTAGGCTTACTTCATTTCTGCAGCTGTAAAATCAGTAAGTTAATAGAAAATTACATATGTCCTCTTTATTGCCTTACTTGTAGTGCTACTGCATGAAGAGCCCATTTTCTTCAGTTTTACAATAGTTAACATTTTCTTCTGGAAGGTTCCTTAGGCATTTTAAAGAATTTTTGAATAAACATGCTGGTATTGTTATCAGCACATTGATAATTACCATTATCAGTAAATTAAATATTATTATTCCCCACTAAACAACCTGTATGTGCTACATTAAATTGAAGTAATTCTTTTTTTTTAACTTAAATGTCATATAAGTAAACAGAATGTGTATGTAGCAAAACTTCAATAAATCATGACACATGCATTTTGTGGCCAAGGTCCAAGGATATACAGTTCTGGTTTAACCAACATGTATTAGTAGTTCTGACTCCAAATTACAACTGCATAATACTATCATGACTTTATTTATAAGCCAATATGTGGCAGTTGGAAAAGTCACATCCAAGTGTAAATAAATATTGAGAATTTACCTGAGCAGTTGTATTTTCTCTCATTAAGTGAAATAGTAATGAAGATTTGAAAAGTTTGTTGTTTATCTTTAGGTCCAAGGGATAATATAATAGTTGCTTTCCTTTTAATTACTAGTAGGTGTTTAGAGATGAAAGGAACTTCAGGCCCTCATTTTGTTCCTACTTTGGTATTAAAACTTACCTTTAATTATTAAATGCTTGGTAGTAGCCTTTTTCCCAGGCCTGTTTATATGTTCAGTCATTCCTCAAATACTTGAAGTTTGTTATTTTCCAGAAAACTTGTTTGACCCTGGTTTTACTGAGAGAACAATACAGGATGTCTGCTCCTGGTGCTCTCATGTTTTAGTCTGCCCAGTTATCAGTATACACTACTCGTCCTTACTGATTTAACAATAATTTTGGTGATTCTTTCTCTACTTTACCTTTTCTTCAGTCTCTCTCTCCCTCTCTGAGAGGGAAACACCAAACATTCCTTTCAGTTGGTACCTGGTATTGAGTGTTAATGGTCTTTCTTTGTTGGGCACTTAATATTAGCTCTTCAGTATTTTTTTTTTTTAATATTTATTTATTTGTCTGCCCCGGGTCCTTAGTTTTATCATGTGGATCCTTAGTTGTTCTTAAGTTGTAGCGTGAAGGATATTTAGTTGTGGTGTGCAGATTCTTAGTTGCAGGCGTGTGGGACCTAGTTCCCGGCTCTGGGATCCATCCAGGGCACCTAGCATTGGACGCTGGGAGTCTTAGCCACCGGACCACCAGGGAAGCCCCTAGCTCTTCAATGTTAAACAGTAACCTCCCTCTTTTAGTGTTTAATTGGAAGATTAGGAAATCCTGAATTAACATACTGTGTTAAATCAGTGTCTCTTGAAATAAATTGGATAAGAAGCTATGGAATTTTATTCTATACTGTTTTACATTTACTCAGAATATAATTATGGGAACTCTTTGAATTTACCAGCTTTTTTATCCTGACACATCTGTGGGTTTTTAAAAATGTTTTCTGTATTTTATAATATTGATTTTTTGAATTTTATAGAAATCTTTGATTGATATGTATTCTGAAGTTCTTGATGTTCTGTCTGATTATGATGCCAGTTATAATACACAAGATCATCTGCCAAGGGTAAGTGAAAAATTAGTACACAGTGAAATTGCCCATTAGCAGAAAAGCACATTAGTTTTTTAAAAAGTTGCGTGTGTGTGTATACATAGACAAAGACAAAATTTTCTCTATAATATTCATGTGTTCTAGGTGATGTCTCAAGCATTGAATGTTGTTTGACTGTTTTGGTGCATTAGTTTACTTGTATTTATGCATAATGAAGGAGGGCTTTCAGATATTTGGCATTATATATACATGATGTCTATGATATTAAAATTCCTGCTTGGTAGATAAAATTAGGTACATAGGAGAAATATAACCTCACAGAATTGAAAATGTCTTTATAAAGAGTAAACTAGCTATGGAAGAGATTTATGCAATAGTAATGTTAATCTGGTTTTAAAACTAGTAGTTTAGCATTAGTAATAAAAATTTGGCTATAAATAATGGATCCAATTGATGTTTTACTGTTTATTTTCAGTACACATCCATGTATAAACTATCATTTTTTTTTTCTGGATATTTTAAAATCATTTAACTGGACAGTTTTTAAAGACTAATTCCCAGCAGCATTCCAAATGTATTGAATTTAAGTTCGTATCAAAAAATTTGAATATGTGGTATTTATTTTGTGGTAAGGTTGTTGTGGTTGGAGATCAAAGTGCTGGAAAAACTAGTGTGTTGGAAATGATTGCTCAGGCACGAATATTTCCTAGAGGGTCTGGGGAGATGATGACACGTTCTCCAGTTAAGGTAAGAAAATAGGCCCTCTGGGTCAATAGACTTATTGTGGTGATCATTGTCTAATGTATTTAAATGTTGAATCACTGTTTTGTACACCAAAACTAACATAATATTGTTTGTTAACCATATTTCAGTTAAAAGAAAAAGGTAGGCCAAACGAAGTTCTTCAGGGAAGTAATCACTTTAACGAAGTTTGTCCATTGTGTTGAAATGAAGAATTTTGACGAAAGAATTGATATGTAGCATTTGAAATTTTTCCTAGTGTAGAAATTAGTAGAAGTCATCCTTCAGACAAGAACAAAGATCAGGAGTTTGGGGCTTGCCTTTGGGATGTTAACAAAGCAGCAGCTGGATGTGCAAGTTTGGAGGGCGATCTGGACTAGAGATGGAAATGGAGGAGTCATAGTCAAACATCTAAAGGTGGTAGTTAACTCCCTAATGGATAAGATCACCTAAGGAGTGAGTGGAGATGGAGAACACCTACAACCTCTGAAACATTTAACTCTCAGTAAATAGATGTTAAAGAAATGAATTGTTACCTAAATTTACTATTGATGTGCAATGCAAAATTTCCTTTTAGTTTTTCAAGTTTTGAGATTGATGGTTTTGTGCTTGGTACTTTGTACAACATTGACTGGGAAATGGAACCATGTAAGTACTGTGGGAATTAATAGAAATTGTAAATACAGTCTTCTCAATTTTCTGTTAATTTCAGGTGACTCTGAGTGAAGGCCCTCATCACGTGGCCTTATTTAAAGATAGTTCTCGGGAGTTTGATCTTACTAAAGAGGAAGATGTAAGTAGGTTTCGTATGAGGTTTATATGTGTAATTTTTTATAATCTGTGTAAACTTATAAAAGACAACTAAATGGAATATTTAACTGACAGTTTTCTTAGGATTTTGTTGTTTTTCCATTGATAGCTTGCCGCATTAAGACGTGAAATAGAACTCCGAATGCGGAAAAATGTGAAAGAAGGCTGTACTGTTAGCCCTGAGGTAAGTCCTGCAATTCATTTCAACCATGTTTTATGGAAATCCAGTATTTTATGGTTTGAAATCATGATATTAGCATTGATATTTAGATTGAAGCAGTTCGAAGATAGTCTTTTTTTTTTTTTAATATTCCAAAGAATGTTTCATTTTGTGGGAAAGTTTTATGAAATAATTATTCCCATGATCAGAAAAAGCATAACTTTTTTTCTGAACCACATATCTAAATGAATGAGATAAAGAATTTTCAGGATATGTGTCAACAAAAAAATTGCTAACAAGCTGTCTTTCAGTTAGTTTTTTGGCTTTTGGATTTTTTTTTCCCTGAACAGACCATATCCTTAAATGTAAAAGGTCCTGGACTACAGAGGATGGTGCTTGTTGACCTACCAGGTGTGATTAATGTAAGTGTATACAAAACATGTATCTTATCTTATTCTGTTGTGGCAGACATTTATAATGACCTTTAAAACCTTTTTCTTCAAGACTGTGACATCAGGGATGGCTCCTGACACAAAGGAAACTATTTTCAGTATCAGCAAAGCTTACATGCAGAACCCTAATGCCATCATACTATGTATTCAAGGTAAATCTTATTGAAAGGTTTTAATTGCACTAGTATTCTTCCTTATTTAGCAATGAAGGTTTGTTTTACATATGTGTTACATAAACATGGGCTTCCCTGGTGGCTCAGATGGTAAAGTGTCTGCGTATAACACGGAAGACCCGGGTTTGATCCCTGGGTCAGGAAGATCCCTTGGAGAAGGAAATGGCAACCCACTCCAGTTCTCTTGCCTGGAAAATCCTATGGATGGAGGAGCCTGGTAGGCTACAGTCCATGGGGTCACAAAGAGTTGGACGTGACTGAGCAACTTCACTTTACATAAACATATAAAACAAATGTTTTATTTTCTCCTCCTGTTCATTTTATAAGTAGAATTGAGGTTGGTGATATTTTGATGAATTTCCCTGTGTAGGCATCATAGAAATTCTTATTGGCTAGAATTTCTTTTCACAACTAAGATAAAATATTAAGAAAGATGATTTTACTATAGTGTTAGACACAAGATGTAGCTTCTTGAAGTTTTTAAAACCCACTTTGTAGCCATTACAGTGTCATTTTTCAATTTATTTTCAGATGGATCTGTGGATGCTGAACGCAGCATTGTTACAGACTTGGTCAGTCAAATGGATCCTCATGGAAGAAGGACAATATTTGTTTTGACCAAAGTAGACCTGGCAGAGAAAAATGTGACTAGTCCAAGCAGGGTGAGGGCAAATTCTTTATGCAAGCTTTAGTTATGACAGAAACTGAATGGGGGGAAAAAGATTTCCTTGTGAAATAAAAGTAGTAATGGGATTTTTCTTGGTTTTCATTAAAAAAGCAAAGTATTGTTAAATTATAGTAAATTATGTAAGTGCAGAATTGAGGTTTAAGTGTAATTCTACAGTTATAACTAGTTTGATTCAAATTCTTAAAACTAATGTTGCTTACTCTAAATTTTGTAGGCTGACATAGTCATTAACCTCATTGCAGTATTTTTTAACATTAGTTAATATTCATAAATTAGTGTAAAACTAGTGATGGTTTAAATTCCTTCTGGACATTACTTATGTTATTCTTTGTTTTAAATTTTTTTATTTTTTATTCAGATAAACATTACCTTTCTTAACTGATTAAAGAGCGTGTGGCAGATGTTCATAATAAAGAAGGCATTGGATGGGGTGTCTAGGCTCAGCATTCTTATCCATGCTCTACCAACAGCTGGCTACATGTCCTTGGGCAAATCTTGTTAATTTGTTCTGCATCCAGGAAGAGCACAATCCAGTCTATTAGGCTAGTTTATCTCTAGGGTTATTTTCATTTCTGATATTCTTGTGACTTCTATATGAGCTTCCCTGGTGGCTCAGTGATAAAAGAATCCACCTGCCAATGCAGGAGACACGGGTTCAATTCCTAGGTTGCGAAGATCCCCTGAAGAAGGATCTTGCCTGAAAAATTCCATGGACAAGAGGAGCCTGGTAGGCTACAGTCCATGAGGTCACAAAGAGTCAGACGACTTAGCCCCTGAGCATACACACAAACACACACACATGACATCTGTGCATGGTGTTCCGTGTCCATTTTCTCCTCCTCCCTTAACAAGGAAAGAACTTTGTTCCAAGGTACCATTGTGTGCAAGTTTTACTAGGGCATGCGCTCTTCTTAATTGTGAAGGCATAATGTAAAAGTGGGTGAAAGCGCACAAACTAAGCCAGATTGCCTTAGTTTCCCATCTGCTCTGCTGTTGCTATGTAACACTGGGTAAGTTATTTCACTTTTTCAGTGCTTTAGGCTTTGTCACCTGTTGGAAATGAAAATATTAATGGTACTAAAATTCTGCAGCACAGGAGACCTGAGTTCCATCCCTGGGTTGGGATGATCCCCTGGAGAAGGGAATGGCAACCCACTCTAATATTCTTTCCTGGAGAATCCCATGAACAGAGGAGCCTGGCGGGCTGCAGTCTGTGGGGTCATAGAGAGTCTGATACACCTGAGCAGCTAAGCACAAGCACATCTCATAGGTTATGAAGATTTATTGAGTTAAATGTTTGTTGTAAAGTGGTTGAGCTTAGCATGAGAGTGTTACGTAAATTGTGGCTATCATCCATTGTTATTATTATAACCTCATCCCCCATAGAACAAGAGCTTGAAATATAAATAGCCATCCCTTGTGCTTCTGTTTAGAACTTCTCTTTTTCTCACAAATCTGAAAATTTGTGGGACTATGCCTCTGTGGTAAGAATTCCCAAGAGAGACCACCCCTAGGTTCACTGATTGTCTGGAAAGACTCATAGGACTCAGTACATAGTCATACTTATACCTAAGAAGAAGATGCAAGAGATGATGTCTGAAGGAAACCAGGCTCAATTTTCCAGGAGTCCTTTCCCAGTAGAGTCACACAAGAAATGCTTAAGCCTCCACCAACGAGGTACTAACTAGAGACTCAGCACCTAAGGTTTTTATTGAGGGCTGGTCACATAGGCACCCACAAATACCAAAATTCCAGACGCCCAAAGGAAAGCAGATGTTCATAAACCACATTGATTGCACAATAAGCCACTGTTACTTAGGGAAAGTTCTGTAACAATGTAGGGGATTGTTTACCGGTTAAGTTCACAGATGCCAGCCAAGGACAAGCAGGCCTTTCTGAGGACAGCAATCTCAGCCTGCTGTGTTAACTCTTTCCTGCAGTCTCCATGACCTTAGCTTTGCCCTGTTTTCAAGGAGAAGGCCTGCCATGGCAGTATTGGTCCTGATATGGAAAAGGGAAAATGAGGTAGAAGCAAACTTCTGTGCTTCCTTCCCATTTCCCATCTTTTCTTTCATTTTCTTCTCTTCTTTAGGGTAATGAGCTTGTATTTCCTTTGAATACAGTTGAAGCTTCTATCAGTCTTTTCTTTTTACACTAAAGATTTAGCATTAGCTTAAGAATGTTACTTAGAAGAGGGATTCTTACCTCAATGTTTATCTGAATGAGTTTCTGAAAGTAGGAATTCTTTTATATTATGTGTGAATGATAGATCTGTGCAAATGTTTGTTTTTCTGGGGACAGAGTCTGCAGTTTTTATTACATTTAGAAAAAGAGATTTGACCCAAAAGAGTTAAGGACCAATGGATCCAATTTTTTTTTCAGAATTAATTAAAAAAGACCATCCAACTTTGTTAGAATTTAGATATTGGGGAAATAATAATAGTAGCTACCATTTACTGATTGCATCTGCATGCCTGGCACTGTGTTAAATATCATGTACTCTTTTCAACTACCATTATGAAAAGTTAAGGAGCTTACTTAAGGCCACATACCTAATTAGTGACAGAGCAGAAATTCAAACTAAGGCCTGACTCTAAGCCACTGTACATCATTCCAAGTTCTAATGTTGATACTTATGTTTAATAATACATTTTTAATATAACAAAATTAAATGTGTTTTATTTTTCCCTCAAATAGCATTTGAAATACATTTCAGCACTTGTACAGACATACGTTTACCTAAACATATACATATACAGCATTGTTAAATTTGCTTTCTAAATAGCATATTATGCTTTGAAATTATGTAAACTCACATGTCATGTTTATTTTTTCCTACTTTTAAAAATAGATTCAGCAGATAATTGAAGGAAAACTCTTCCCAATGAAAGCTCTAGGTTATTTTGCTGTTGTAACAGGAAAAGGTATGCAAAGATGGATCATTAGTTTTTTGGTTTTTTTCAAATAATAAAAATGAACTTAGTGAGAACTTTACCACCATCTTTCCATAGGAAACAGCTCTGAAAGCATTGAAGCTATAAGAGACTATGAAGAAGAATTTTTTCAGAATTCAAAACTCCTAAAGTAAGTATCTTATTGAAATATTTAAAGAATTGATAGTGAGGGAGTAACTTCAGCTGTTTCCAATTTAAAAGTTTCTCTTATAGCTGTCAGTTTAACGTTGACTTTCCAGAGATGAATTCTCAAACAGTCATCTGTATCTAGTAAGCAAGTCCTCAGACTACTGGGACACAGTTGGGAGCAGTTTATCACATAGTACAAAACATTGTGTTGTAATCAACTGCCCCTTGGCATATGGGCACCAGGGACAACACCAGTGCCTCTTAAGTTGTTTCCCTTACAAGGTGATTTTTTAAAAATCAACACTTATTTTTAAATACGTATCCAGATTTCTCAGAGTATTGGGGAAACTTGGGAGTGAGAGGTGGCAGTGTCAAAGAGATATCCTTAAATAGATACTGACAGATGTTAACAAAATAAGAAACTAACAGAAAAGCAAAAAGGAAATGCTAAAGAGCAACTGAATTTTAAAACATTGTAACATGTAGAGAGTCTTGAGCTAGAAGAGTGTGTTTTCCTGTATATTAGTATAGTAAGTCAAGGCAGACCTTTCACCCATAGTCTTGAGAATTATCTTTTGGGATGTGGGTAGAACTGTGCTAGGGCTTGCCTGGTGGCTCAGTGGTGAGGAATTCTGCATGCCAAGCAGGAGATGTGGGTTCAATCCCTGGGTCAGGAAGAATCCCTGGAGAGGGAAATGGCAACCCACTCTAGTATTCTTGCCTGCAGAATTCAGTGGACAGAGGAGCCTGGTGGGCTCCAGTACATGAAGTCTCAAAGAGCTGGACACTACTTAGTGACTAAACAACAACAATAACTAAGCTATTCATTACAGTAGTCACTAACCCTGTGTGCTTGTTTGAATTCAGATTAACATTAAAGGAACACTGAAGTTTCTCAGTCACACTAGCCACACATTTCAAGGCATCAGTAACCCATGTGACTAGTAGCTGCTGTATTGGACAGCACAGATATAGATTACTTTATCGTGGAAAGTTCATTGGACAGCCCTAGTATAAAGCAATTAAGTGGTTGTTCTCATTAGGTTATAACAAGCACATTCTCAAACTTGATGATAGTATTGTCCTTTCTGCCACTTTAATGTACTTTAACTCTGGTTATTGTTTTGTAGGACAAGCATGCTAAAGGCACACCAGGTGACTACAAGAAATCTAAGCCTTGCTGTATCAGACTGCTTTTGGAAAATGGTACGAGAGTCAGTTGAACAACAGGCTGATAGTTTCAAAGGTATGTTGGGTTTTTAAAATAAGCTCTCAAATTTATGTATTTTATTACCTGACAGACTTAGGCATCCATCAGATTCTTGACTTCCTTTTTGTTCATTTACTATAATAGTATATGGGAAATGGAAAAATACCAATCTTCAGTTGTATGAGAGCAGGATTTTTCCTTTCAGAGGAACAATTGCTAGGAGCACATTACAGAGTTTAAACAGAAAGCTTGCAGTAATGTTTGAGAGAAAGAGCCTAGAAAACTATAGAGAACTCAGATTCCGCCTTGTTAGAGGAATGAGAGGAAATGTGTTGGGAGGCAGAGCAGCCAGTGTACTTTCAGGTATATTGTACTGGTTCCTGAACTCCAGGCCTTCCTTTTGCATGGTTTTGCTTGCTTCCATAGTTTCATTTGGCAAGAGTATACCCTCCCGTTTTCTCAGTAGGAAATCCTACCTATTTAGCCCATTAGTCCCTCAGCAATCTTGTATTATTCTCATTTTACCAAAGAGCAGACTGAGGCAGAGAATAACTTGCCTGAATAATAATGCACCCAGCATCACACAGTAACAGAAAATAGACCTGGGATTTGAATGGAGTTCAAAATCAGAGTTGAGTTGGTGACTTGACTTCAGAGTCCTGTGCTCTTAGCAACTGTACTAAATTGTGTCAGCTGTGTGATCTGTGGATTGAAAATGGAAAAACTAAAGTCAAAAGGATTACTTTGGAAAACTGTTTCAATAATGCAGATTCTGAGATATTGAGATGGAGAAGGACATGGCAAACCACTCCAGTATTCTTGCCTAGAGAATCCCATGGACAGAGGAGCCTGGTGGACTGCTGTCCATTGGGTCGCACAGAGTTGGACATGACTGAAGCAACTTAGCATGCATATGTGCGTTGGAGAAGGAAATGGCAACCCACTCCAGTATTCTTGCCTGGAGAATCCCAGGGATGGAAGAGCCTGGTGGGCTGCCATCTGTGGGGTCGCACAGAGTCGGACACAACTGAAGCAACTTAGCAGCAGCAGACATGGAAAGCCCAGAGTACTCAGGAGCTATCAGTGCACATTCAGAAATTCAGTTAATATACCGGATATGTGAGATAGCCTTTAACCACTGTGTCTGGAACGAAGGAGATTCCTCAAACCTGAGCATCTTTCCTTCTTCCTCAGCAACACGTTTTAACCTTGAAACTGAGTGGAAGAATAACTATCCTCGCCTGCGAGAACTTGACCGGGTAATGTTTGTGTGCCTTATGGATTTTGTGTATATCTAATTTAATATTGTGCTCTAACAGAATTTAAGTTAATGAGTAAAATCTGGTAAGCTAAATTGTTTTTAACCATGATTACTAATTTTAGAGTTACAGGAATACATTTGGAGGAACAGTTGTCACTTCTACAATAATTTAAATCATTTATTACATAATATTAAAAATCAATTAGGGATTCTAGCATATGCAAACAAGTATTTAAAAAATTTTTTTCTAAGAAGTTGAAGACTATTCTTTCAAGGTCATAAATTAACATGTTTATATAATATAAACTTTTAAAAATGATACATCAGCTTTTTAACCTTTTAAACTATTCTAAGTTAATAGGACTTAAGTATTGGTTTTCCTTTATTTTAAAATGCCATCAGTTGTAAAATAGCATTAGATACTGTCACTACTATATTAAAATTAATATGTGTTGACAGCTGTCACATAACATTACATGAAAAACTTACCTAAACAAATGTTACATGAAAAGCTACATTCAGAATTGAGTGAATAAGGTGGGCATTTGTGTCCGTTTTTGTGTCCTTATCTGGTTATTGGCATTCCTGAAAAGAGTCTAGAAGAGAAGAGCATTACTTGCAGGTCATGGATACTTCAGACCTAAGCCCAGCCAGGAGCCTGTCACAGGCTTTCCTTTTAGTTATCTCTGAAAATCATGGCAGGGCAAATTGACTGTCTTATGAAAATCTTACTTACTTGTATCTATGTTGCCTAGAATGAACTATTTGAAAAAGCTAAAAATGAAATCCTCGATGAAGTTATCAGTCTGAGCCAGGTTACCCCAAAACATTGGTGAGTATTTGACCTTTTCTCAAAGACTTTACTATGTGAATTATAATGGAATACTAAAATTTAGATTGATAAGGCAGTGATTTATTGTAGCCTTGGCTCATCCCCCAAGCACTTAGTACTAACAGACAAGAACATAAAAATGTCTTTTTATAAAATAAAACCACTATTTTAGTCTAACCAATTAAATATTTTAATTATAATGAATTAGGTATTTATTAAATATCTCTGAGAAGAGATATTCTGAAAGATAGCTTTCTCCTTGCTCTTTTGAAATCTTAATTCATCTTAGGTTTTTCCTTACTTATACTTAAAAAATACATAATTTTGATTTCTGTAAAGTCTTTTAGGTAAAAGTTATGTTAAATCATGCTTTAGCTAATTATCAGTCTGTCAAAAACTAGTTGTTCTTGTTTGGTCACACATAAAGAACAAAACTACAGAGAAAATTGATTTGTAAAAGGAGAAGAGTATATTATTTTAGAATTCTCATATCTACATAAGAACACTGGTGCTTTTGTAATGTGTCTAATATGTTTTGTGCAAATCACATTTGAAAATGAATCCTATTTGAGATTTTTTTAAAATAGCAAGTAAGTGTACTCTTTTGAAAAATACTCATGCAAATTGCTCTTAAGGCCAACTGTCATCTTGAATTTATGTTTTATGTCAATATGTTGGAATGGCACTGTAACCAAACTAGGGTCAATGTATCTCAAGCAAGCTATATATAAATATCCTTTAAGTTTTTATAATCTGTATTTTAATTAATAAATAACATATAAAAATTACCTTCACAATTAAATCTGTAGTATTTTAAGAATTTAACTTCAGAGTAGAACTGTCTTTACTGCCGTTTATTATAAATATTTTTTTCTGTAACTTTTATATGCTCAGTTGGAGATTATCAAAATTGAACACAGACAGTAGTATCCGTTCCTGAAGTTTATATTCTGTGCTAGTTTCCCGATGTTGGTGCCCTTTCTTCCTCAGTAATCTCTTAAAGTAATCAAAATTTGATTTTGGTTTTAAAGTAAAATCTCTCTTCTCTCTTAATCAAAATTTGCCTATTTTTAATCTTGTTATCCAAAAAAGAATTCTGATCTTACCTCTATTTGTTGATTAATCTGAGCCATCAGGAAAGTGCACACACACACATACACAACAAATTTGTTATCTTTATTGGAGATGCGAGTTCCATCCTTGGGTTGGGAAGATCCCCTAGAGAAGAAATGGCAACCCACTCCAGTATTCTTACCTGGGAAATCCCATGGACAGAAGAGCCTGGCAGGCTATAGTCCACGGGGTCGCAAAAAAGTCAGACGCGACTTAGCAATTAAACAGCAATGCTTTTCTGTAAGTCATCCAGCTTTGGAAGTTTGCCAGAGATAGATATGTGTGTGTCTGCATGTAAACATATACATATATACATACAGAATGAATAATACTATTGACCTTACTAGATTGTATGAGGATAATATACCAAAAAAAGTGATTTGTAAAACTATAATAACTGTAATACTATGGAGAAAAATGTGCCTTTGTAAATTTCTGGCATCATCAAATGGAATGGTTAGTTTTGTTTGGACAGAGGAGTTTGAAATCAAAGTATACCTACACTTAAGTGAGCCGAGAAGATAAACGCATGGGTGGCGAAGTGAATTGTGGAGGCACAAGAAAACTATATTGTCAGATTGCCTATTGAGCCAGCAAGGAGAAAACTAGGACATCTGGTTGCTAGAGATTTATTCTTTGAGTTGCTGGATCTTTTCATCACCACCCCTCTTTTTCCCCAGACTCTATAGATTAACACAAACATTGATCAAAATAGCAGGTCCTAATCTTAGCTGTTCGTGCCACACTGATATCAACTGCATTGCACCCAAAATGTTTTATTTTTGTGACATAGTTTATGTTGTATTAGGTAGTATCTTTTTGCTACTTAATGTCTTATGTGACATTTTAGGATACACCTTTATAATGTTTATTATTATTTGAGTCAGAAGACTATTTGATCTGTATTTGGTGATCCAGAAGCACTCTTACAAGTTTTTTGTCTACTGTACTTCAGTTATATTTTAAGAAAGTTATTGGCAGTTTAGATTTGACTTATGATTCACTTTGCTTTCACTTTTCACTTTTATGCATTGGAGAAGGAAATGGCAACCCACTCCAGTATTCTTGCCTGGAGAATCCCAGGGATGGAGGAGCCTGGTGGGCTGCCATCTGTGGGGTTGCACAGAGTTGGACACGACTAAAGCGACTTAGCAGCAGCAGCATACTCTCAGCATTTTCACATAGTGTACATCACTTGATCATTAGGAGCTGATTATGTACACTAGCAGGAGATAATTATCCTTATTTAGAAGGATAACTGGCTGGATTTATAGAAATACACTTAAAAAATGGTATCATGGTAAAATGTATACATTTTTCGGTGAGAAGTATGAAGTTTATTTTGTTGAAGTTAAAAGAATGAGAGGAAAATAGGAATGCACAGTTAAGCACCCTAACTCAGGTGTAAATAATCAAAAAATGTTCTTATAATCTGAGATTTAAAGAATATATAGGTGCTAGGTAAGCCAGTGACCAGAATATTTCAGAGGCCAAGAGATAAGAGCAAGAAAAATGACACGGGTAACTTAAGGCAGTTACTTATGGTTTTAACATAGAAGAAGCAAGAGGCAGAAGATGAAATAAATGTAGGTATAAACAAAATATAGATGATTAAGGGCCTTAGAAACCATGTTCAGAAAGTTGGGATTTATCCTACAAGCGGTGAAAGCCAGTGAGGAGTTTAGGTCAGATTTGCATTTTAGAAAGATTTTTGTAGTAGGAGGAGTGGAATACAGGTGGAGAAAACTGAGCAAGGAGACAGTTGGCTATTGAGATAGTCTAGATGAGAAGAGAATAGTGACTTGAATAGTAGTTGTGCAGATGGAGAAGAGATTACACTTTTGAGATATTTGAGAGGTTACCTAGAGGATAGAAGTGATAGTATAAGTGTAAAAAAATTGAAAACTAGGTTTTTATTTGGAATTACATAATATTTGATTTATCCGTAGAGTGGATTGCTCTGCAGCCATTGAAAAATATAGGATGTTAACATGGAAAACCATGTACTCTACAGCTTTATACTGTATTAATTAAGCAGTATGTGTAATATCACCTGCATCAACACACAAATAGTAATGTAGGCATTAAATTTTTTTAAATGATAAATTAAGCTGTGAATAGTGATCATCTGGCGGCTTAGACGGTAAAGAATCTGCCTGCAGTGTAGGAGACCAGGGTTTGATCCCTGGGTTGGGAAGATCCCCTGGAGGAGAGCATGGCAACCCACTCCAGTATTCTTGTGTGGAGAACTCCATGGACAGCAGGGCCTGATGGGCTGCAGTCCGTGGGGTCACAAAGAGGCAAACACGATTGAGTGACTAACACTTTTACTTTCAGTGAAAGAGAAATTATGGAGGACTTCTTTTTCTGTATCGATTTTAAATTATTTTATGGAGTAAGTCCTATGCTTTAAAAGAAGAAAGAAAAAAAAATTTAATTAAAAGAAAGAATATATAGGTAAAGTTTGGGAGATGAAGAGGGTAATAAATAGAACTATAATGGTAACTGTATTTTGTGTTTTAGTGGTACATGGGGTTGCAAAGGGTTGGACACGACTGAGCGACTGAACTAAACTGAATCAAATCCCTGGATGATTGCAAAACTTAAGAGTAGAGAAGAAGCCTACAGTTACCTAGAACATTCACTGGGGAATTGGCCAATGTAAGCTGAGGACTAATGATTTGGAAGAGAGGTTGTGGGATTGGGAGAATGTAGCTTCCTCTTCCTGACACTGAAGCACGTTCAGCTAATGAGGAGCTTCAAGCAGCAGAATTTGAAGATAATCATTGAGGGTCCTTTGCAAAAAGTTACCTAAGTTTTGTCAGAATTTGATGGTCTGGAATTTTGTTACGATCTCCTTGAAAAGGTATATGGGTTGTAGAGTCTTGTCACAGACTGCAGCAGGAGCAGCGAAAGGCCTTCGTGGTCAGAGGCTGACTCGTGATTTTTTGTTCATCTTTCAGAAGTCTTGAGTTTGTGTTTAAAGTTGCCTGAATAGATGACCCTGATAAGCTTCTTTTCTTCTATCTTGCTGTTAAAATTCTCCCGTTATCTGTCATTATCGCCATGACTAAATGGACTTTATCCTTCTAACCCTCAGTGTGCATCCTCTCCTCACACTCTTTCTCTCTGTCTCTTTTCTCCCTTCCTCCCTCCCTTCTGTTTTTATTGAAATATAGTTGACGTACAGTATTATGTTAGTTTCAGTGTACCACATAGTGATTTGACATTTGCATACATAATGGAACAATCACTGTAAGTCTAGTAACCATCTGTCCCTATGCAAAGTTATTACATTATTATTGGTCATATTCTCCATGCTGTATATTATATCCCTGTGACTTATTTTACAACTGGATGTGTATATACCTTTTCATCTTCACCTGTTTGGGCCTCCCTTGCATACTTTTGTTTTCTGGTCGTAATGGAAAAAAGACCTGAAAATTAGCAAAGGAAAACCAGCAGCTAAGCTCATTGACCCAATAGACTTAATGTTACACAAAATGTTGAGTGAATATGAGTCAACTTGCACAGTAGGGAGTGTTGACTCTCCTCAACCAAGAAAAGTACAGTTTGGCTTTTGGACAGAAGAGGGTGTTTCTGTTACCCTGAGCTTTGTAACAGTATCCTAAAAAGTGAGATTACTTTTAAAACTGATCACTCGATAAGCAGTTTGCTTTTGTATGTTGTAGCACTATTTTACAGTAGAGATTAATTTTGGAGAATTTGAATAAATATTTTCTAGCGATAACATTTTTTCTTGATTAAAATAATTTTCTTTTTTCTATTTAGAGAACTGTGTTCTTGTAAGGTGTCTTTTAAGATACAATTTTCAGCTTGATTATTCATCCTTTATATTATCTTGAAATGTTGAGCAATTTTACTTAGCAATATTCCATAACATCTTTGTGCTCTGTGCTGATAAATTATTAAAATTGTACCAAGAAGTGTACAGTCTTGGACTCCACAGTCAACACATATAAAGTGTGTATTAATATTAGGCAAATGAGTACGTAAAAAGATACTTAGAATTACTAGTCATTCAGTTCATTTCAGTCGCTCAATCGTGTCCAACTCTATGACTCCATAAACTGCAGCACGCCAGGCCTCCATGTCCAACACCAACTCCCAGAGTTCACTCTGACTCACATCCATCGAGTCAGTGATGCCATCCAGCCATCTCATCCTCTGTTGTCCCCTTCTCCTCCTGCCCCCAATCCCTCCCAGCATCAGAGTCTTTTCCAATGAGTCAACTCTTCGCATGAGGTGGCCAAAGTACTGGAGTTACAGCTTTAGCATCATTCCCGCCAAAGAAATCCCAGGGCTGATCTCCTTCAGAATGGACTGGTTGGATCTCCTTGCAGTCCAAGGGACTCTCAAGAGTCTTCTCCAACACCACAGTTCAAAAGCATCAATTCTTCGGCGCTCAGTCTTCTTCACAGTCCAACTCTCACATCCATACATGACCACTGAAAAATCCATAGCCTTGACTAGACGGACCTTAGTTGGCAAAGTAATGTCTCTGCTTTTGAATATGCTATCTAGGTTGGTCATAACTTTCCTTCCAAGGAGTAAGTGTCTTTTAATTTCATGGCTGCAGTCACTATCTGCAGTGATTTTGGAGCCCCAAAAAGTAAAGTCTAACACTGTTTCCACTGTTTCCCCATCTATTTCCCATGAAGTGATGGGACCAGATGCCATGATCTTCGTTTTCTGAATGTTGAGCTTTAAGCCAACTTTTTCACTCTCCACTTTGACTTTCATCAAGAGGCTTTTTAGTTCCTCTTCACTTTCTGCCATAAGGGTGGTGTCATCTGCATATCTGAGGTTATCGATACTTCTCCCAGCAATCTTGATTCCAGCTTGTGCTTCTTCCAGTCCAGCGTTTCTCATGATGTACTCTGCATAGAAGTTAAATAAGCAGGGTGACCACATACAGCCTTGACGTACTCCTTTTCCTGTTTAGAACCAGTCTGTTGTTCCATGTCCAGTTCTAACTGTTGCTTCCTGACCTGCATATAGATTTCTCAAGAGGTAGGTCAGGTGGTCTGGTATTCCCATCTCTTTCAGAATTTTCCACAGTTGATTGTGGTCCACACAGTCAAGGGCTTTGGCATAGTCAGTAAAGCAGAAATAGATGTTTTTCTGGAACTGTCTCACTTTTTCGATGATCCAGCAGATGTTGGCAATTTGATCTCTGGTTCCTCTGCCTTTTCTAAAACCAGCTTGAACATCTGGAAGTTCACGGTTCAGGTATTGCTGAAGCCTGGCTTGGAGAATTTTGAGCATTACTTTACTAGCATGTGAGATGAGTGCAATTGTGTGGTAGTTTGGGCATTCTTTGGTATTGCCTTTCTTTGGGATTGAAATGAAAACGGACCTTTTCCAGTCCTATGGCCACTGCTGAGTTTTCCAAATTTGCTGGCATATTGAGTGCAGCACTTTCACAGCATCATCTTTCAGGAAATAGCTCAACTGGAATTCCATCACCTCCACTAGCTTTGTTCATAGTGATGCTTTCTAAGGCCCACTTGACTTCACATTCCAGGATGTCTGGCTCTAAGTGAGTGATCACACCATCGTAATTATCTGGGTCATGAAGATCTTTTTTGTACAGTTCTCTGTGTATTCTTGCCACCTCTTCTTAATATCTTCTGCTCCTGTTAGGTCCATACCATTTCTGTCCTTCATTAAGCCCATATTTGCATGAAATGTTCCCTTGGTATCTCTAATTTTCTTGAAGAGATCTCTAGCCTTTCCCATTCTGTTGTTTTCCTCTATTTCTTTGCATTGATCGCTGAGGAAGGCTTTCTTATGTCTTCTTGCTATTCTTTGGAACTCTGCATTCAGATGCTTATATCTTTCCTTTTCTCCTTTGCTTTTCGCTTCTCTTCTTTTCACAGCTATTTGTAAGGCCTCCCCAGACAGCCATTTTGCTTTTTTGCATTTCTTTTCCATGGAGATTGTCTTGATCCCTGTCTCCTGTACAATGTCACGAACCTCAGTCCATAGTTCATCAGGCATTCTATCTATCAGATCTAGGCCCTTAAATCTATTTCTCACTTCCACTGTGTAATCATAAGGGATTTGATTTACGTCATACCTGTATGGTCTAGTAGTTTTCCCTACTTTCTTCAATTTAAGTCTGAATTTGGCAATAAGGAGTTCATGATCTGAGCCACAGTCAGCTCCTGGTCTTGTTTTTGCTGACTGTATAGAGCTTCTCCATCTTTGGCTGCAAAGAATATAATCAATCTGATTTCGGTGTTGACCATCTGGTGATGTCCATGTATAGAGTCTTCTCTTGTGTTGTTGGAAGAGGGTGTTTGCTATGACCAGTGCATTTTCTTGGCAAAACTCTATTAGTCTTTGCCCTGCTTCATTCCGTATTCCAAGGCCAAATTTGCCTTTTACTCCAGGTGTTTCTTGACTTCCTACTTCTGCATTCCAGTCCCCTATAATGAAAAGGACATCTTTTTTGGGTGTTAGTTCTAAAAGGTCTTGTAGGTCTTCATAGAACCGTTCAAGTCATTAGGGAAATGCAAATTGAAACCATACTGAGATACCACTGTACACCTATTACAATGCAAAATGAAAATGACTAATGATACCAAATGTTGGCAAGATGTAGAGTATCTAGAACTTTCATACCCCTCTGCTGAGAATGTAAAGTGGTTCAGTCAGTTTGGAAAATGGTTTGACAGTATCTTATAAAGTTAAATATATAATTACTGTATGATTCAGACATTCCACTCCTAGCTATTTGTCCAAGAGAAATAATAGTCTGTGTCATACACAAACTTGTATTTGTGATAGCCAACAACTGGTAACAACCCAAATGTTCATCAGAAGGTGAATAAGTAAACAGATTCATGTAATGGAGTATTCAGTTCAGTTCAGTAGCTCAGTCGTGTCTGACTCTTTGCGACCCCATGAACCACAGCACGCCAGGCCTCCCTATCCATCACCAATTCTCGCAGTCCACCCAAACCCATGTCCATCGAGTCAGTGATGCCATCTAACCATCTATTACTCAGCAAAAAAGGAAATGAAATACTAATATATGCAATGTAATGGATAAATCTCAAAATAATTATGGTGATGCAAGAAGACAGACAAAATAAGAGTATATGATGTATGATTGCATTTACATTAAGCTATGGAAAATACAATCTGTAGTGACAGAAAGTAAATCTAGTGGTTACAACTTTTGCAAATGATGAATATGTTATCTCGGTTACTGTGATGCACAGACATGTATGTATGTCAAAACTTTAAATACATGCAACTTATTGTAAGTCAATGATAACTTTAATGATACTTCAGTGAAGCTCTTTATAAAAACTTGATACTATGTTTGAATTTGGTGTTCTTAGAACTTTTTTTTTTTTAATTTCAGGGAAGAAATCCTTCAGCAGTCTTTGTGGGAAAGAGTATCAACTCATGTGATTGAAAACATCTATCTTCCAGCTGCACAGACCATGAACTCTGGGACTTTTAATACGACAGTGGATATCAAGCTTAAACAGTGGACTGATAAGCAGCTTCCTAATAAAGCAGTCGAGGTTAGGATATAATTTAATTAAATGGGTAAGAAGCATTATCTGAAGAGAGTAGGAGCTGTGACTTTTATGATTTATTCCCATCACAGCCTCTATAGTTCCTTTGCTTCTTAAGCTCCTTTTATTCTTTATTCCTGATCTCTGTGTTGGGATTAACCTTAATGCTGCTATCAGTTACCACTATTAAAAAATTTGCTAATTGCTATGGTGTTGGTGTGAGGGTATTGGTTCTCCTTCCAAAGGTGGCATTTAACAAAACCAGCAAAATTTGCTTGAGTGTGAAATATTTTTAACTTCTTCTGTGGTTAGATATGCCACAAGGAAAGGGTTTAACTTTGTTTTCTGCAGGGTTCAATTTTAATGAAATAGTTTCCTTAGTTAAGACCCTGCCAAAAGGTTAGACGAGGAATATAAGAAAGTTACACTTTCCTCTTAGAGAATGCATTTCTGATACCGGTGTACCTTGGTTCTAGCACTTTCAGGCTATTTGCTTAGTAATGTTTCTGTTTTCTCATCTCTAAAATAAGGGTGAAAACCTGGCCTACATAAAACATTGTTATAAGGAGTCAAGAGTTAACATATGTAGAATACGTAGACAGTGTATGGTCCATGGTAATCACTCAGTAAATGCCAACTGCTTTATAATGATGACCATCATCATCCAAATTGATCTTGCCACGCACGTTATCTGAAGAGTGATTGTAGATCAGAGTCAGTGTGTTCTCTGCCTCTGTGTGAAAATTAGAATCCATGTTAAAAATAATTTTGTTTTTCATACTTACTAGAAACAAAATGTCAGTGTCCACTTATTCAAGTGTATTTTACCCTCTCCTGTCCTGCCAGTCTTTGCTTCTTTATCTCTGCTCAATTTCCTCAAGTCTCTTTTTCTAAGAACTCTTGCAGTCATTCTGCCTTCAGGTGTTCCTGACCCCTGGTCTCAACACATTTCCCCCTAAAGTAATTAGAGAGCTGCTGCCACCTCTTCTCACAAATGGCCCTGACATGGGCCATGTCCCATGATAGAGTATTTTCATATCCTAAGGTTCAAGCAGTGGAAGCAGTCATAAAAATGGCAAGTGACTCTCTTTTTTGCTACTTTCTCCCTTCACACACCTAGGTGGGGTAGAAAGACGTGAACCTGCTGAAGGTCAGGAAACAGATTTTAATACCTCACTCTGTATTCTTGGACAGTCACCTTCTTTATGCCATCCTTTCTTCATGTTTAAAATGAAGAGGGCAGAATATTAAGTGCAACAGTAACTAGCCCACATAGTCCTAAATAGGTTTAGTTCTTAATTGCTTTTGACACTGTGCTCTCATTTCACTGTTCAGATCATTGGGAGTTAGCAGTAGTACAAAACTCAATAGTACTCACCTTTGTTTGAAAGTGTTGACACATTGCTTCATATATTTGCATAAGGGCAAAGATGTGAAAAAGACTAAATCATTAAGAAATTTAAAACTTTTTACAGTATGAAAGAGGCAGGCAAACTCAGATGTTGTAGAGAGTGAAATAAGTAAGTGAACTGAGTCTGGTGGCTGATGGGGGCTGCGTGCTTTCTCTGCTGCAGTGGGCAGAGGTGTGTAGAACGTGGGCCCAGTGTTGCTAGACAGTTCAAGTGAGACTGGGAACAGATTTTATATGAAGTCTCTCAGTTTTTAAATGTTGGTTACTCATTTTTTAAAATTTAGGAGGCCATATATGTGTTGTAGCTTTCAAAACATATCGGTAGGCCAAATCTATCCCACCAGCTATTAGTATAAGGTCTTTAGGGCCGAGTTTATATTTGCTATCTTTTTTAAAAATGTGATTTCATAATGTATTTTCTGATAGACTGATTTATCACAGCTACCTGGTTTACATTCATGTGTTTATTTTTCCTGTTATACATTAAATGAAAGTATGAATATAAATACAGCTTTTTTCTTTTAAATCATTCTAGGTAGCTTGGGAGACCCTACAAGAAGAATTTTCCCGCTTCATGACAGAACCAAAAGGAAAAGAACATGATGACATATTTGATAAACTCAAAGAGGCTGTTAAGGAAGAAAGTATTAAACGTCACAAGTGGAATGATTTTGCAGAGGACAGCTTGGTATGTCATTTGTATATTAGGGTGCCAGTCTCATATTTTTGTATGATTTCTCAAATTGATATTCTTTTGTAGGAGACTATTTTTATATGGTTTTAAATTTAAATTAGGTTCTGAAAATACTGAAAATAATGAAGGGAAGAACTAGATTTATAGAATGCAATCGGCCTTTTGACATTTCTCTGCCCTTCTAAAGTCACCCTCTGCTATTTCTTCCTTGGCTTTCATTTCAGAAAAAAAAAAATCAAACCTTGCAGTAAACAGGTTTCTATAAACTTCCACAAAATTTGCATGGGCCTGAACTGTTGATAGCTGCTTCTCATTTTACCCTCAGTGATAACAAAAGGAATTAGATGCATTGGTTTTCAGTGGAACTGAGTCAAAATGTTAAGACTCCTAAAATCATAACGTGTTGGATGCTCACATGGTACCAGAAGCTCGGCTGTGTATTTTGTAAACATTTTATTTCATTCTTAAGCATATCTATTATTGTCACTGGCAAAGCTGGGATACACACTCCCACTCTGTCTTAGTTATAAAGAAAGGTCTGGCTCCTGACCTTCATCACCTGATAAATCTTTTGTTATGTAGAATGTTCTCATCACCATAGTCAAACCTTCGTTAAGCACCAGTTCTACTCAGTTATGAGACAAACTGTTGGTAAGATTGCTCTGTTTTCTGGAAATGCATATCTCACTGTGGGCTAATCCTAATTATAAGGTGTTTTTGTTTTTAAGAAATGTTTGTCTTCATATTTGAAAGCCATGTTAATTCTTGTTAAGCATCTTAATAAGATTGGTTTTCTGAGAGAGAATGGTGCCATTTTCATTCATTCAGTAATTTAAAAAGTATAAGATTTGAAAGCCAATTTTTTATAAGTAGCTCACATTTATAAGATTGTGTAGACCTTTTAAGCCTCCTTCCATTACATTTTCCACTGCTAGTAACAGTGAGATAATGTTTATTGCTTTCTTTCTTCTTTTCCTTTTTTTTTTTTTTTTTGAAAATGCTAACACGTAGGTCATACGGCAAAAAGAAGCAGTAGATGTGATCTGAACCATTAGCTCCTGAGTACCAGGATTCTAGGGTGTAGCTTGAAGCATACAGGATGCTGACGCAGGCAGATAATGGGACCCTCTGCATTTGCATGGGAGGGACATACTTTTACGTTATTGTAGATACATCTCTTAGTTTGGATATTTGCTGAGCTGTTGGTTAGAAAAAAGTTACTAAGATGACAAGACATAAATCAAAGTAGTTGTTTTTCTTTGTTATTTCAGAGGGTTATTCAACACAATGCTTTAGAAGATCGATCCATATCTGATAAACAGCAATGGGATGCAGCTATTTATTTTATGGAAGAGGCTCTTCAGGCTCGTCTCAAGGATAGTAAGTAGGAATGTGGATTATTAAATTCTTAGTATTCTCAGTGGAAAGTCATCTAACTTTAGTGAACATTGGTTAAAAAAACTTTAACATCTCAAGATCTTTGTCAGTACTACTCCAGTTGAATATTATTTGTGCAGTTTTTCAGTCAGCTGCTTGTAACTACTAAAATGTTAAAGTGGACACATGTTTATGTGTAATTATATTCTAAAAAGCTGTAATTCAGACTATTTTAGTATTTGCTACTATACTTATGGAAACTTCTTAAGCAGTTATAGTTTTCATAGATTCTAAACATATAAAATTAAATTCTTTAGCTTCTATATGCACCATATCAATCATATAATTTTTTTCTTTATTTCAACTGACTATATTGACCCAGTGTTTTGAAGTAGTTAAGAAAGCAAGATAGTTACATTTTATGTGCCTGGTAAATGATAAATTTTTTTTTTTTTTTTAATTTTTCTAGCTGAAAATGCAATTGAAAATATGGTAGGTCCAGATTGGAAAAAGAGGTGGTTATACTGGAAGAATCGAACTCAAGAACAGGTAAAAACAAACAAATCTTTAGCATTTTAATTCAGGCATTAAAATATAATCTCTGAATGCCTCTAGACCAAACTTAATAATTTCAAATATTTTATATCAGCCTTTCTAAAATATAATAAATCTTTAGAATAAACAATAAACTACAAAAGAAAGTTTTTTGAAAAGTGAGGTAGCTGTTATTAAAAAGAGTGATTGATTATTTTGTTCATTTGAGGTGTTTGAGGTAAATAAAGACTCAAGTTTAAACAGAAGAAAAAAATGATAAAGATTTCAGAGGATGTAGAATAAATGTGATTAGAATAAAAGATATGATAACTTTTTATTCTGTTATCACTGAAATTTTCTGTTGTCTATTCAAGTTATTTTATTCTTTTGCATTTTTGCTCCTGTGTTCACAAAATAAGTATAAAAATTCAGACAGGAAGTAGAATTATATAATTCATTCATTTTATAAACATTTAATGAGCACTTTAACAAAATGGTAAGGCACATATAAGTAACTTTACAAGTGAATAAATAGGAAAATGTGTAGTCATTAAAATCCTCCCTCTACCCATTTTTATTCCTTCCTTGTTATGGTTTCTTTTCCTATTAGCATTGAGTCTTACACCACTATCTCTTTCTTATGTCAATTCCTTAAATAAAGATTGTAAATAGAATAGAGAATCAAAATATATAGATGAAGAAAGTAACGCATAAGAAAAAGGTGGCGTACAATTCATTTCCTTTCTTCCTTTCTTGAATCCATATAATTAGCAAAATGAGACCATCAAATGTGGAAATACTGAAAGAGCAGATAAAGAGAATAAAAGGTTACCAAATGATATATCACATATTTTTTCTTTATTTTTTGTTTTCATTTTAAAAAGAATTATATATATTAATTATATGATCAGCACCCTATTATTTTTTCTGGTTTACACATTTCTTATTTCATAAGCTGACTATCTTGAGTCCCAGTTGTCTTAAAATAGTGAAAAGACAGTCTTCCGCCTGTCTTTCTTTCTAATTTGATTTTTTTTGGGAAAATGAGTCATGAAGAGACTGAAGAGAACCTGATGAAGTTGACGGAATTACGGTTGGGTCTGGCCTCTGTTCCCCTGGAGAAGGAAGTGGCAACCCACTCCAGTATACTTGCCTGGAATATCCCATGGATGTAGCCGGGCTGGCTACAGTCCATGGGGTCACAAAGAGTCAGACACGACTGAGCAACTTCACTCACTCACTCACTCACTTGCCTGTGTTCAGAGTACATCAGTTAGTTACCTCTGCTCTCCAGATGGACTGCGGGGAGGCAGTCTTTCAAAAAAGAATTTCAAGGATATCCATCAAATATTTCTGACTTTGAGACAGGAAGAGACATTGATTAGAAAGAACTGGTGTAAGGCAGATAAACTCCAGGGAAAGTGGTGTCTGACCCTTAAGGCTTCAGTTCAGTTCAGTTCAGTTGCTCCGTCGTGTCCGACTCTTTGCGACGCCATTAATCGCAGCACGCCAGGCCTCCCTGTCCATCACCAACTACCGGAGTTCACCCAGACTCACGTCCATCGAGTCAGTGATGCCATCCAGCCATCTCATCCTCTGTTGTCCCCTTCTCCTCCTGCCCCCAATCCCTCCCAGCATCAGAGTCTTTTCCAGTGAGTCAACTCTTCACATGAGGTGGCCAAAGTACTGAAGTTTCAGCTTTAAAATCATTCCTTCCAAAGAAATCCCAGGGCTGATCTCCTTCAGAATGGACTGGTTGGATCTCCTTGCAGTCCAAGGGACTCTCAAGAGTCTTCTCCAACACCACAGTTCAAAAGCATCAATTCTTTGGCGCTCAGCTTTCTTCACAGTCCAACTCTCACATCCATACATGACCACTGGAAAAACCATAGCCTTGACTAGATGGACCTTAGTTGGCAAAGTAATGTCTCTGCTTTTCAATATGCTATCTAGGTTGGTCATAACTTTTCTTCCAAGGAGTAAGGCTTAGTTAGGCTTAATTAGGTCTAGAACAACCAATGATGGCAGAACTTAATTCAGCAACTAGTTGTAAATATGCTTTAGCCAAACATTCTCAGAGAAAAATGGTTCCTGGTTGTATGTTACTTTCTCAGGAACTTGAACTTAAAAAGAATCCCTTAAAGAGAAGCAGGGGAATTACTGGATTGACCAAAAAGTTTGTTCAGGTTTTTCCATAAAAAAACAACAACAGGAAAAACCTGAACAAACCTTTTGGCCAACCCAGTAGTTTTAAGGTCAAAGCAAGGATCTGTAGAGGAAACTTTCTTCTAGGGTTTCAGGGCAGCGTGCATAAGATCCATAGATGAATGGAGGCCATCCTTTGGAGAGGGGAGTGACAGGAGAATCACAGGGGAGGTGTTTGTATAGATATGTTTTGTTTTCTCTTTCAAAACAAAGCTTCATGTCAGAATCATTGAATTAAGTTCTCTAATCTTTCTAACCCTCCCACTCCCAGTTGAAAACCACTGGTCTAGGCTTCCTACCTGGATGTTTTATTGAGAAACAGATTCTAGAAGAGATCGAGAATATTCCTAAAGTCTCATACTGCAAATTTAGATAGCTGTGTAACAGTTTCATTTCTTTTTGAATTGGCAGGACTTAGGAAAAGAAACTTAATTTTGTCCTGTGTTGAAGAGGAGAAATCCATGTTCTGAAAATTATTTTTTGCTTTTATATTGTTATTTTTACTTAATCGGGGTGGGGGGGGGGTGCGGGATCCAGTCCTTTGAAGCATTCTCACATTGAGCTAAACTAATGGAAATCTTGGTCAGGATAGATAGGAGAGTAGTGGTCTCCTGGACACCCAGTGTGATGGGGACAGGTGGACAAGTGGAAGTGAAACAGGACAGGAAGAGTGGGAGGATGTCATGATTAGAGATTTCCTTCCTCTCTCAGACCAGATAGCAGAAGTTTAAGAAAACAGTGAAATTTCTCTTCATTAAATGTCTTTTAATGTGTCATGTTTTCAGAGAATAGTATTTAATAGTTTCATTTACAAGCCATTTCTTTGTGTTTAAGTGTTGTTCTTATGGGCAAGATGCTATGGCAATAACTTGTTTCGTGTAATTCAGTGAATTTGAAGCTAGTTTCCTGTACCATGCAATTTGGAAAGAATGAAAAACTGAAAATATAAAGTTACTTTGACACCATACACTAGTTTTGCTTTCAAAGTTATCACTAGTGTGTGTGTTTTCCTCATTTGGTGAAGAGATTATAAGCAATATAATTGTTTAGAAGAGACTTGAAGTGAATTTAAGAATGACAGATACCTCACAGAAGCAGTCTAATAATGATTTTTAATGAAAAGACTTAAAAAAAAACTATGACTTTCATATTTAATTTATGAGAAAAGAACTATGTCAACAGGCACAGGGCCTTATAGTCATCCAGTTCTTAGATATAAAGCATTCATAGAACATTATCTCTTCCCATGTATACAGGGTACTTTTTCCTAGATTGAACTCATACCCTAAGGTCAAGAAACGAAGTGCATAGTAAGGTGTCTGGTTCTGTAATTTGGACAGTAAAACATTTCAGCCAAAGTAAAATACAGTAAATAGGGCTAATCCCCTTCCCCCTGTGGCCCTTCATATGTCCAGGTTGTTTTGCATTCATAAGCCGTGCTGTTCTGGTCTTCCTTGTTTGTTTGATTGAGCGTGTGTCACCGGTCGTGCCAAAGTAATATATTTATTAAAATTGGGACTCTCTTTTTATAATTATGCCAAGTCATGAACTATCTAATAAACACAGTCCTCTTTTAAACATTTCAAAGTGTGTTCACAATGAAACCAAGAATGAACTGGAGAAGATGCTGAAGTGTAATGAGGAGCACCCAGCTTACCTTGCGAGTGATGAGATAACGACAGTCCGAAAGAACCTTGAATCACGAGGAGTAGAAGTAGACCCGAGCTTGGTAATAAACGTTGCTGAAAAGCATGAGTTTGCTTCCTAAGTCTTTGTTTCTTGTAGTAAAATGTTTTTACTTCTAATATATTACCTAGATACTTAAGAACTTAATTTGATTTTGATCATGGGTGCTTTTGCTGACAAAAAGAACTCAGTGATTTTGAGTGTGGAAAAAATTTGAAATTTTATTCTCAGTATTATTTTTTTAAGTGTAACGCTTTAGTTTGTAAATGGGGAACCTGAGACCTAGAAAAGGGAAGTATCTGGGCAAATTTAGCAGTTAGGTCTGGCAAAAGGGGATGAAACACATTCAGATCTCTACACCACATTACACTGGGTCAGATTACAAAATAAAATTTTTGCTTGAATATAGTTCATTTATATGTATTTTTTTCAGTCATATGTATCTTAATCATACTTAATGTGTATGAGTAAATTGGATAATGTCTTTGAGTTCTATCTCTTTCCTTTCTTAAAATAAATATGATGCTATATAATTATAGTTTAGAGTAGTACTTTTTCACTTTCATGATGCTTATTTGGAGAAAGTCTTTAAGAAGCAATTGTGTTTCTGGATCTATATTCCCTGGTTAGGGTGTAAAGGATCAACTTCATTTTAATATTAGCTTAAGTGAATTCCATTGAGAAAAGTAATTCTAGTGGGTAAAATAATCATTAAGAAATTTCAAAGCCACACATAAATTCTTTTTAAAAGTATTTGCTATTTACGTCTCTGCACTTGAGAAAAGAGTATACTTATTTAAAAAATTAACCAGAGGTCAGAACAAGAAAAGAAAACTGATGAAAAGAAACAGATAAAGCTGTTATATATCTCATTGTTTATAAATTGAAAATGAAGTTAAAGCTAGTGATTACATGCAGTTATTAGTTGAATATAGATGTAATTTATCCACATTAGTCCTAGTTCTCACTAACAATAAATTGTGTTTGGTTCGGTACTTTTGAACTTTATAAATGGTTAATACAGTAGGAGGGACTTTGTCCATATCTTAGGATGTGGATTGGCTATATATCTTAATTACTTTCTGTGAGTAAGAAAACACCAGTTTTTTCCCCAAGAGAAACTGTGTTCACTGAGCAAAGTACTGTAATCTAGATGGGCTAGATGTCAAGAGATGTGACTTCTGGTACATTTCCACTCCATTAGCTAGTAATACTGCCTCTAACAATTGGTATAAACTCAGCCCCCTTCCCAACCGCCAGATGGTGTTGGTGACGCTTGTTTACTTTCTCAACATTATCGTTGTCGTGCTCAAGAAAAGACAGTGGTGTAAGAGAACCTTGGACACTCTGACAGACTATATAGTAATAAAACGATGGGGTATCATATTGCTGAGGTAACAATGAAATTTAATAATGAGAAAGGAAATCTTGTTGGGTTGATGGACATGGTCTAAGACCAGCTTCCTAGTCTAGCCCTGACCTCAGTCAAGGCTCACAACCTCATTTGCCTCAGACACCTTAATTCTAACTAGGGGAAAATAATCCCCACCCTGTCTACTCTACTGGATTATTAACAATAATGCTTGTTAGAAACAGTACAAATTTTGAAGTACAAAGACTGTTAAGGAGTCAGATTAGTAGTAATCTAATCTTTATCTTGAAACAAAATTTTTAATGGATATAAACAGTTGACAGAATAACAACATTGCTGTTGTTTTTAATTTTTTATAAATAAACTTTGTATATGACTTTTCAAAATGTGTTTGATCAACCTGGAGGGTATACAGTAACTTTTTGGCCTTGGTTTTCTTCGTTTTTATTTTAGATTAAGGATACTTGGCACCAAGTTTATAGAAGACATTTCTTAAAAACAGCTCTAAACCATTGTAACCTTTGTCGAAGAGGCTTCTATTATTACCAGAGGCATTTTGTTGATTCTGAGGTAAGGTTTCCGAAAGCAAGGAGAAATGTTTTTAGTGATAGTTGTTTAAGTGCTTAAAAGTAACCTTGAGGTTTGGCATTAAAGTCTTTTGATCTTCTGAGAAAAAAAGTATGCATTATTTAGAAAGAATAGCCTAATTCATATTTTTTTCAAAGATATTTGCCACTTTGGTAGTAATTGCATTTTACGTGCTATCATTCCAGTGCTTGTAAAACTGTGTGTGTATAATAGGCACTATGCTACTTTTGAAAGACTTTTAAGGATTAACTTTATGTTAGAAAGATAAACTTTTCTATTTTGGAAAGTAAATGGAATAGGTAAATGTAAAACATACAAAAGTAAACAATAATTTATAATCCCCTTGAAAGTGAAAGTTGCTCAGTTGTATCCCACTTTTTGTGACCCCACAGACTGTATAGTCCATGGAATTCTCCAGGCCAAAGTATTAGAGTGGGTAGCTTTTCCCTTCTCCAGGAGACCTTCCCAACCCAGGGATCAAACCCAGGTCTCCCAGATTGCAGGCAGTTTCTTTACCAACTGAGCTATGAGGGAAGCCTATAATCCCCTTGGTGAGGTGAGGTGAAGTCACTAAGTCGTGTCCAACTCTTTGCAACCCTGCGGACTGTAGCCCACCAGGCTCCTCTGTCCATGGCATTCTCCAGGCAAGAATACTGCAGTGGGCTGCCATTTCCTTCTCCAGGGGATCTTCCCAACCCAGGGATCGAACCCGGGTCTCCCACATTGCAGGCAGATGCTTTATCCTCTGAGCTACCACATGTTGTATGTGTGTATATTTATAACATAATCATCCATTTCATAGTGGAAATAATAATATAATACATTTTTATCATGCTTTTTCTCCATTTTATAATTCTTTCTTTATATCATGAAAATTTTGCATTAACTAATTCTTTAAAGAACTGTATAAAGTTCTTAAAATGGACAATTGCGCAGTTTAATGTCACATTTTACCGAGTAACCCCTAGGTGGCAGTGTGCGTGTTAGTTGTTCAGTTATATGACTCTGTGACTCCATAGACCTAGGGTAGCCCCTAGGTGGCAGTAGGCTAATGTATTTGAGCATTTTCATGCAAGCAGAAATGCTTTTCAAAGTGTACTGAAAGAGCTCTGCTAATCAGCAGTCCTATTTGAGATCCATAAAATGTTTTTCTTTTGAGCAGCTTAAAAGAAAATTTTTGTTTAAATGTGACAATGTAAAAATTGACAAGTTTTTTTTGTCATTTTAATTGTTGGAATGTGGCTTCCCCAGTGGCTTAGTGGTACGGAATCTGCCTACAGTGCAAGAGACACAGGAGACACGGGTTTGATCCCTGCGTTGGGAATATCCCCTAGAGGAGGAAATGACAGCCCACTCCAGTATTCTTGCCTGGAAAATCCATGGACAGGAGCTTGGCGGGCTACAGTCCATGGGGCCACAAAGAGTCAGACACAACTGAGCAACTGAGCACGCATGCAGCTAACACACAATTGTTGGAAAGACCTCTTTGTATAGAATAAGCTTTATGTCTCCCTCTTTTGAGAAGCAGCATGCTAGCTTTTTTTTTTTTGAAGTATAATTGATTTTACAAGATTATATTAGTTTCAGGTACACAGTATAGGGATTCAGTATTTTTATAGATTGTGTTCCATTTAAAGTTGTTATAAAATACTGCTATGTTTCCCTGTGCTGTACAATATATTCTTGTAGTTTACTTATTTTATACATAGTTGTTGGTACTTCTTAATCCCTATTCCTCTTTTACTCCTCACCCAGAGGATAAGCTTCTTTTTTAAAATATCACTAATTTATTTTCATATGCATGTGAATTTCAAAAATGGCTTGAGTGCACATTCAAAGAAAAGAGGTTAGCCTGAGGACATATTTAAGATAATGTGATTGTTAGCTGAAAGTAAATGCTAATTAAGGATGTATTTTGTGGACTTCTACTTGTATAGAATGTAACGAAATGCTCTACCTCCCAAGTTTACTTTGCTTTGTCATTGAAATCAAAACTATGTAGCTGTGCAGCGGATAAAACCCAAATCATGCAGAACTTCATAGATCTATACAGAAAAAAATCACTAGGTTCTCTCTATAAGAGGAATATGTATATTAGGTAAATCTGAATATTTTTAGTAGTTGTATGGGTTCATGATTGTGGTTTTCATTTTTAAATTGCATCTGGTAATCTTAACCACCTCATATTTCAGTTGGAATGCAATGATGTTGTCCTGTTTTGGCGAATACAGCGTATGCTTGCTATCACCGCAAATACTTTAAGACAGCAACTTACAAACACTGAAGGTAAGCCACAGAGGCACCGCTTTCTAATTTGACATCAAAAAACAGTAATGTTCATTTTAAATAGAAGGATGCCAAAATACTTCCTGAAAATTAGATTTATTAAAAAAAAAACAAACAAAACATAATTTGCCTTTAAAATATTAATGAAAATAAAATCATAATTGAGAATTATGGGAAATAAACATACCAGGAGTCTTTATTACCCAAAAACTCTGGTATGAAAGGGGTGCTAAGCATCATTTAGGATTTGGGGGAATCTGTACTTCCATAAAAATATTAGGGCTTAAGATTAAGACTATCTCTGAGAATATATAAAGTAGTGTATATCAGGTAGAGATTCTCCCTATAACTGAGAAATCTGAACTTAACAACAGATTTACCATGGTGAGAAAAATAAGAATTTGCTTTCTATATATATTGTTACCTTTGTCATTCTTGTATGTTCATAAAAATGGTGCTTCTTTATTTGCTTTAAACAGTCAGGCGATTAGAGAAAAATGTTAAAGAGGTATTGGAAGATTTTGCTGAAGACAGTGAGAAGAAGGTAAAATTGCTTACTGGCAAACGAGTTCAACTGGCCGAAGACCTCAGTAAGTAATCCTGCCTGCCCTCCATCTCACTGCCTTTTCCTTTCACCTTCCCCATGTCCATTTATTTCTCCATTTCATTGTAAACTTACAGAAAAGTGTATGCAAAAAGCTCTTTTCCCTTGAACTGTTTGAAAGTTGCTGTCCTAAAGTTCCATCAGTTCCAAGTATTTTAATGTGTACTTTTTAGAAACAAGAATTTTCTCCTAGCAGCCGTCAAAATCAAGATTTTAACAACAAGGATAAATTACTACATCTAATTTTTAGACTCAATTCAAGTTTCACCTGTTGTCCTTATAGCGTCCTTCCATATCACAAGATATTCCATATGCATCTTTTATTTTCCCTGACCCAGCTTCCCTTTTTAGTAGAATGATATTTAGAAATCGCAAAGAGCCAGACACAACTGAACGACTAAGCACAGCACAACCTTTAGAAATCAAGAGCTGGGAACTAGATACATTTATTGTTACTGAAATATCACTGCTCCCAGAAGTGCTCAGTGGAGCAAGGGAACAAATATGCATGTGTGTGCATATTTGTGTATGTGCACATATACACATATTTATAACTGTATTCCTAATCAAATACTGAGCTCATTCTAATTTTCTATTTTTCTGTAATTTTAAAAAATATTTATTGATTTGGCTGTATCAGGTCTTAGTTGTGGCACATGGGCATGCAGGACCTCTTGCTCTGGCTTGCGGGCTCAGCAGTTGTGCCATGGAGGCTTAGTTGCCCCACAGCACATGAGATCTTAGTTCCCCAGTTAGGGAACAAACCCACATTCCCTGCCTTGGAAGGCAGATTCTTAACCACTGGACCATCCAGAGAAATCTCCCCTTTTCCGTATTTATAATTCGTTTTTCTGATAATGAGAAATCTGGCTCTTAGTGTCCTTAATATATTTACTTATTTTGATCAGTCCTCTTACATTTAACTAAACTTGTCACTGTCCCCTTCATTGTTCAAATGTCCTCACCCAGCTCAGGTTCTCTTCACCTGACTCCAGGCCATCACCACAGTTCCTCCCCCTGTGTTAATACCCTTTCCACCTCATCTCAGTTGTGACATTCTGTGCCAGGATGCCCTTCCTGAGGGAGTCCTTTTAACTGATCTCATGCTCTGACACTGCCAGGCGTCTCTCCTCCTCCCTATCCAAGTACACAAGGACTCTTCCTCACCTGAATCCTGACCATGCTGTTGTAGAGATACCATTTTTGTCTGCCTGTGCTTTGGCACTTTGCACTGCCTGCCTGCCCTCCTCCATGTATCCTCTCCTCACTACTGGGCAGGTCACCACACCCTAATGTGAATGGCCTCTTAAACTTGGTCTGGCTTTAACACATATACCAGAATGCTGTGGCTCCCTATCCTCAGCCCTCAATCTCGCTGGGCCTTATTCGTCACTTTGTCACTTTGTTTTCAGGGTATAGGGGTCAGGGGGTTCTTTCCTGGGTGCTAGTGAATCCCTCACTTTAAGCTGTTTGGATTTCATGTTAAGATTTACTTAGATACTTCTGAATCTAAGGAAATCCATGAAAGATTTATATTATTAAATAAAAATACTAGTGGTCATTGCTTCTGTTTGCGTTAACCTTATAATAAGTTTCCCTTATTTTAGCTTCACGAAACAGTAGTTTTTCCTTTCAATGTATACTTAGCTTTACTGTCTATGAATTTTCTGATGTCCAAAAGATAGCACATGCTCGACAGAAAGCAGTTACTTAAATCTGAAAACAGTTTTTAAGCTGATAAGTACATCCAAGAAAAACCAGGCAGTTTTCCGGTCTTCCACCCTGTGCCAGAGCAGCGTGTTCTCCTCCACTGTTTGTCCTCTCCTCTCTCCTCCCAGCTTACCTCAGCTTCTTATTTCTTTCTCCTTGCCTTTTCCTTCTTTTCTTTAGGTAATCTTTCTTTGAAACATACCTCACTCTAACTTTTGTTTCCATCTCCTGTTGCTCTTCTTTCAGTTTTTCATGCCACTTTGGCAGTATAGTTAAGTTTGTGCTAACTCACAGGTGTGTACTTAAATCTGAGCTACCATGTACTTTGTTGTCATCGTTCAGTTGCTCAGTGGTATTCTGATTCTTTGCAACCCCATGGACTGCAGCGAGCCAGGCTTCCCTGTCCTTCACTATCTCCTGGAGTTTGCTCAAACTCATGTCCATTGAGTCGATGTTCCATTGTTCGATGGTGATGCCATCGAACCATCTCATGCTCTGTCTCCCCCTTCTTAGGCAGGCTATCTCCCACAGCCTTAACTTCCTGTGAAAGAGTGGTACTACAATAGTTCTTTTTTTATAGGATTGTTAGGGAAATTGGTTCAAAAAACATTTGTAAGTTCCTGGTTCATAATTTTATGCTGAATTAGTACTGTTCAGGAAGAGATGTATCGGTTTCACAGTGTATACAGATCTATTTCTTTCGTATCTCTTAAGAAATAGTTATCAGACAGTGAAGTACTTCCATGTGTTTTACCTGAAGATGCATTTTTAAGTGATTAGAAAATGATGTGTCTTTTCTCAAGTTTTAGAATAGTCTTCTTTTTTAAAAATATTTATTTACTTGGGTGTGCTGCGGCTCAGTTGCAGCACGTGGGCTCTTTAGTTGGGGCATGCGAACTTTTAGTTGGAGCGTGGGATCTAGTTACCTGACCAGTGTAACCTAGGCCCCTTGCGTTGGGAGCTGGGAGTCTTAGCCAATGGACCACCAGGGAAGTCCCTTTAATAGAGTCTTGTGTAACCCCATCACTTTTCACTCCCAATTTGGTTATTTAAAGAAAGCATATTTCTAACACAAATTTGTGTACTGTTAAGCCAATTCTTATGTTTTCCTGCTGTTTTTCCTGAAAAAGTACTCATATGACTCCCTTGAAATGACTTACCACTTTTGTGTGTGTGTATAAATATATAATTATCATCATGTTTCTGTACCAGATAATGTCCTTGGAAGCAAGTGTTTGACCAGTGACTCAGCCTCATCAGTCACACTAAAGGAGATGAGACATGACTTTGTCCATTAGTTGAAAAAGAATCTTGAGAGTACCTTTTCCGTACTGTTTATCTTCAGTCTAACAGTTGGGAATATGGTCATGGATACTTTCAGCCAGAAAACTTTCAGAGTTTAATGGTTACTACTGTATTACACAGATCAAAGTTCCTAGTATAACATATTCAATTAGAATATGTTAAATTGGTTAATGAAATTTAGAGAAAGGGAAGCAGATAGGGCTCTGTTTTGTTTTGCTTTTTACAATTTGAAATGAATACAGGATGAAATATTATAGAAATTGGTACAAGTTGGATGCATCATGTATTTTGCCACTCTTAAGCTTGCCCATTTTCAAATCATTTCACCGCTTTACTTTGGAGGTTCAGCAACTGATGATACTTTAAGATGATTACATAAAAAATACTGTGATGTTCTTTCATTTTAAGAAGAGGTACCATGTTCAATATTGAAATGAAGCCACAAAACTAGAATTAGAAAGATGAAAGAAGAATTTACCTCTTCTAGTCCTAGAAGGCTCATCGGTTGAGGAGTCATACAAGGAACCCAGACTCTAGAAGCACAGTGGATTCCATCGGTGGAACAGGGAAAGGTCAGGAGGACCCTGGGGCGTCTTGAGGATGTAGAAAGTAAGGAAGTAGTTGAAGGATGATAGGGACATGTCAACAAGATACAGAAGCCAACGTGCAAAGGCTCCTGCTAGCCAACACTAGGACAATTTGGGCATCAAAGTAAAGAAGGACAGCGTAAGGAAAAAAGAGTAACTGTATGTTGGAAAAGACTGGTAATAGCCACCTTAATCAAGTGGTTAAAATAATATCAGTAATGGTCAGATCAGAACTATGTGATACCTTAGAGAATTCAGTGAGAGGAACCCAGTGTCACTTCTGTGATTTTCTTACCAAAGATGTATAACTTAAATTCAATCATGAAGATGCATCAGAAAAACCCAAGTTAAAGCACAGTCTACAAAGTAGCTGGCCTGTAATCTCTAAGTGTATCAAGATCGTGAGTGACAAGGGAAGACTGAGGAACTGTTCCAGCTGAGGGAGACCAAGAACAGGAAAACAAAATACAATGTATGTGATCCTGAACTGAATCTTTCTGCTCTGAAGGATGTTAATGGGACAGCTGGTGGGGATCTGAGGGTTACATGGTAGTCATATGTCAATATTATCAATTTTAAAAGTTTGATTGTTAGATTGAGATTGTTTAGGGAAATAATCTTATTTGTAGCTAACAGACAATACAATTGGGGCTTGTGAGGCATAATGACAGTAAATGATTCAGGAAAATTATGCTCTTTGTGGTATTCTTAAAACTGTTTCCTAAGTCTGAGAAAAGGATTAAAAAGGATATATCCTGATACAGGATCAGGGATCATTTGAAAATAATTTAGAGAAAATGAGACTTTTGAAAACATCATCTCTGAAGATGTTGAAAGACTGGGTCACCTCATGGATAATTTAATAAAATACATAACTGATCTTTCCACCTTAATCCCTTTTTTGCAATGTCTACTCATATTCACAACTGCCTGGTATCTGCTGTGACATTGATGAAATTCTTTTGATTTTGTAGTGAATATTTTCTCAGGATTTCTTTTTTATAGATATTTAAGTACAACATTAATTTAGATAAAATCCATTTGGATTCCCAGCATAATTTTTAATAATGTGTCCTATCTATTTATTGAAATAGACTGCAATTTTAAAGTGCCTTCTTTGGAGAGGGAAAAATCAGCATGTTATATAGCTCAATTCAAAATTTTTGTATAATCTGTTTAGGATTTATAAGATCTATTTTATGATTGTCATTATATAAAATAATATTGCTAAAAACCTCGTAGACTTTTTTTTCAGAATTTATTCTCCACTTCAGCCCAGAAACTGAGTGTCTGGGCACTGGTAACAGCCGCTGGTAGTGTTGCTCAGCTGAGTTTCATCAGTACAGCATGGGATTCTTTTGTTGTTTGCTCTATGAATATTGTATCAACAGTTAACTAGATTATTGTGAGTTTTTGGACCTTGATATCAGTTGCAAGGAGTTTAGAGCTTAGGTTTCTTTTTCAACTCTTATTCACTAAAGTCTGAGTTATACTTTTCATTCTTTGTGTAAATAATCAAAGAATCACTGATTCCCAATAATTAAAGGGGTATTAGCAGTCATTTAGATTTTCCTCTCCTTATTTTACAATAAATTCCTTTTCATTTTTGTATCAGAACTTGATTCTGCTTGTGAAAATGAATTAATATTTAAATACATTTCCTATGCCAGATATTAGGTTATGTGTTTAAAACGCATTTTCATATTCTCATAGGTACAGTCATTTTTTATCATTTATATATAATAAAGAAATAGAGTCCTAAAAACACCCACATCGTGGTAAAGCCAGGATTTGAGCTCAGGTTTTTTACTGTGCTGAACAATTTTTTTTGAGGGGAGAAAAAAACCTCAAGGCATTAGGCAATATAATTATATGAAATGGTCTTGTGTATTTGGAAACTTCCATAGTTCACAAGTCCCTTATGGAGTGGGTCAGAAAGATATACATACTAGTTACGATCATGATCATGGTCATCCTGCGTACTTCCTGTAGCACAAAAGCATTGCAGCTTAAACTTTCAAACAGTGTGAAACCTTTCACAGAATTAGGAAGTCTGGGTAGAAGAACACTAAAGTGTGAACAGTACCAGTAAACATTGAAGGAAGTTAATTTTCCTTATATGACTTGTAGACCTGTCTCTAAGTGCACTCAATCAGATTCCGCCATAGGTAAGTAGTATCTAAGTTGCCCAAAATCTAGACACAGCTTTTCAGTCTGTTGTGTTTATACTTAGAGACTTAAGATCCAACTGTAACAGATACAGAACCTTTACTTGAGCATAATGGCTGTTATTCTTAGTTGAACTTTTTTGTTGAGCTTGTCTAGGAGTGGGAGTGTTGAGATGTTTTATAATAAGCTTCAGTATATTTCTTCATATTTCTTGTATTTTACATGAAGAGAAGATAAGCTTCAGTCAAAGCCAAATATTTCATATTTACATCTCATTTACTAATGAAATATGAAAACAATCATACAGTTTTTACTTGGGCTACCATTGCACAGGCTTATTTTAATGATAATTTTGATGCCCTTAATGTTAAAAACAGCATAGATTAAAGAGGCTGGTAAATTAGAATTTTCCAATATCCGCAGCTTTTCTCTCCCATAGTTAATTTGCTCTGCTGACTCCCTACGCGAGGTGGCAACAGCTGGCCTTTTTACTAGAGCCCTGGGGATTAGAGTAGCAGTCGCAGCAGCATGCTCGGCCGCTTGCCTCTGTTGACTGTTCTTTATTGTTTGATGCCTGAGCATCTCCCAGACAGCCAGCAATTGTTTCTTAAATCCTAAAGTTTGTTTCTCTTGGGAGTATACAATGCTGGTGGGGCTCGTCTTTGTATCTCCTCTCTTTCCCAGTCTCCTCTTATCCTTTCTGTGCTTTCTCTTGATAATTAGAATGGGGTAAAGATACAAGTTTTGTATCTTAGTGTGCAGGAGATTCAGTTTTGATGCTAAAAACTTAGAAATATAGATGACAGATGGAAATTTCTTTTTTTCTGTGAGCTATCAGATAGTAACGAATTTTTTTTTTTAATGAAAACTTTGTTCTTCATGATTGGTATACTAGTGGCTTTATAATTTAATTTTATAAATTACATAAAAAGGGAGCAACAGCAGAATGATCCAGTGCTACGTTTAAAAGCTAAGATTGGAAGAGAAATGCTCTTTAGCTGTTCCAGTTTAAGAAGTACCTTCATTATCTCTAAAATATAATTCTAATTTATAAGAGTTAAGTTTCTTCACACCGTGTTAAAACTTGGGTAAAAAGTAGTCAGAAAATATAAAGATGAGAAAAGCTTCAGCAAGAATAATTTTGTTCTTCATTTAGAAAAAAGAAATAGGTACCTCTTGAATTTAATTTTCATTGGTTCCTCCACATTCCTAAACTTCTGCCATACCTACAGAATCTTTGAGGGCCTTTGTGGATGAAAATAGCGGCCACACGGCAGTGTGAGACTAAAAATTATCCTTGAAAGATTATACTCAGAATCTGAAACTTTAAACTGTAGAAAAGGGCAGTCATATTTAAACTACCTTTCCCAGAGCCAGGGCTCTGGCATGTGTATTTTGCCAAGTCTCCGTAGGTGATTCTTGCCATGCATCACAATAGCTATTCATGCCATGCCCTCAAACCAGTACTCTAGAGAGTTCTTCATGTTTACAGCAGTACAATCTGCCAAGTTAGCAACTGGGGTGAAATTCTCATGTATCTTTTAGTAGAGTGTGATAAATCATGTGACTACTGAAAATTTGTTATTTGAACCATCATCTGTAGTAGCATGTCCATTTTGTTTCTGTAAACATAACCAAAGAAAATTAATTTTGAAGGGATTTGATTTAAAGGATAAGAGGATAGTATTGAGTTGTAGAATTCTAGGTACCTAGACAATCTTGTGGCATCATTTATATATAAATACTATTATTGTGAGTTTTGGCCAATAATTATAGAACCTCAGTACTGGTTTCTCATCTCTGCTGGCTTCTAGCATGCTTCTAAGCATTCTTTTCCTTTGTCTCTCTTTTTCTAATATCTCTCACTGTTCCTTTTTCTATGTCATTATTCTCTCTTGGTCCTGAGCTAGTGTTTCCTCCTCTCTGCTTTTTTACCTTCCTTCAGTGGTTAGAAACCTTACTGAGGTAACTGCCAGTGTTGTTTAATTGAGCATAAGGCAGGCTTCCCACTATAGACAACTGTAGATCAACCAAAATAACCAATTTAAGAGAGTCTTTTCATGTCTGTTATGTATGATCTCTTCTGCCCAAGTGATAAGCCTCTTTCGTAAATTCACCTTACTTTGTAAATCATACATTGTATATGTTTGCTGAATGTTGAATCATGTTGCTTCAATACAGACTCTTCATTAGCCCACTTCTCTTAACTTAAAAGAGAGGGAAAAGGAAGCTTTCTCATCCTAAGGAAGCGTTCCTCTGTGTTGCCAGGAAACTGCCATCTCATTTCTCTTGTGGAACAGCTCACATGTCCTGCATTCAGCTCTGTATCCACACATTCCTTTGCTCACATTTTGTGATCTAGCTTTCATCCCTAACAAAACACCTGCTTTCTAGGTCACCTGTGATGTCTAATCACTGGCCCACCCAATTCACCAAAGCGTTTTCATTTTTGTGTGTGTTTATTAGGAAGTCTTAAGTCAATTGGAGTATTTTTATTCTCTCTGATATTTAGTACTTTTTGGAATGGTTAGTAGATGTGAATATATTTGAAAAAGATTGGAATTTTTTTCTTCACTGCAGAATAAATAACTACTTCCTGTGTTATGTTATCAGTGTTTGAGGTCTTTCAGGCATCTTCTCAGGGTAAAAGTGGTTGAGTTTCTAAATTCTGCCTTTGTGAAATATTTTTCCTAGTAAAATGAAATTGACAAAGCAGCTAAGAAAGAGAGTGAAGAGTTATTTTTACCTTGAGTCTGCAGAGATGAAGTAGAGTCTGCCTTTGTGTTGTAGCCCAAAAAAGGGAAAGAGAGAGTGTGTGTGAGCTGACACAAAGAATAAAGTAATCCTCAGGGAGAGTCCTCTGTGTTAAGAGAAGTAGTTATTTACAGGCATGATTCCACACGATGAGTCCAAATTGTGTGCTTTCCAGGTTATTGATGAGAAAATTTAGACTCAAAATGGGGCTTTTAGAATCAAGCACATTTTTCATGCACTAAGTCTGTCTTTTAAGGACAGCATTGAAGGATATTGATAAATTGGTACAAGATTAAAAGGATATTTACTTCTCTAAAATCTTAAACAGGCTACTGGTACTCAATGCTTTACTAGCAAGTGTGTTCGTTTTGCTTAAAAGCCACATTTTTAACTGATAAAAGTCAGAATAAGGATAGGAAAGGACTCTTTAGTAATTTATGAATTGAATTTTGGTTATCATTTTAAAGTGGATTCTATTTATGTGTTACTGTGTTATGTGTTTGTGTGTATATTAATATGTATAAAAAAGCCAGTGCTCATATTTAAAACTAGAAATTAGGCTGTTTTCCCCCTTGTTATTAATGCTTACCACTCCCTCAGAGTTTAGAATGAAATAATATCTTTATATTTGGGATTAAACTTTGATTTGTTTTATTTTTAAATAATGTCTTTTGTACTATTCTGTCCATTCTGAGATGGAGAGAAAAATGGAATCTAGTCATTGAAAACTAAATCAGACTATGAAACAATCCATTGACATGTGTAACAGTATATTAAAAAATAAAATTAAACAGAAATGAATAATTTTTTTCAAAAATTGTCTTGAAGGACAAATTGATGGATACTGGTAATCTTTATAAAATACGGTTCTCAGAATAGTTGTTGGGGGAGGGCGTTAAGGGCAAAAGGAATTTTAATTTCTTTACCATTTTATACATTCCTTAACTGCTTCTTTGCCCAAATGAGCATAGTTCAGAATTACCTTAGAAATTTCATATTCTTAACTGTCATGTTCATAGAAATGATAAAAGCTGGTTTGTGATATGATAAATCTTAAGAGTGACTGATCAGATCAGATCAGTCGCTCAGTCGTGTCCGACTTTGCGACCCCATGAATCGCAGCACGCCAGGCCTCCCTGTCCATCACCAATTCCCGGAGCGCACTGAGACTCACGTCCATCGAGTCAGTGATGCCATCCAGCCATCTCATCCTCTGTCGTCCCCTTCTCCTCTTGCCCCCAATCCCTCCCAGCATCAGAGTCTTTTCCAGTGAGTCAACTCTTCGCATGAGGTGGCCAAAGATACCTTCCCAAATAACCTCTTGGTGATTGTGACACCAAGAGACATTTCACGGGCCCACGTAAGTGATCATTAATGTATCATCCTTTGTGGTGGGAAATTCACATTGAATTCTTCTCATTTCCTTCATGGATCTGTCATCTGTGAATGAATTGAAACCTTTCTTGTTGAACTAGTGAAGTTTTTAAGCTTGTGCAGCCTATTAAAGATAACAGATTTTGTCTGCTTCTTGTTAGCTGGTGTATGGAAATGGTCTGTTTTAATTCCTCTTAGAATTCTTTCAGCCTATTCCTTTAGTTTTAGTGCTGTAAGTTAGATCTTTTTTGCTGAGTCAAGGAATTAGTTAGTTAGTCTCTCTCTTTAATGGCACCACCGCATGGTACCAGTTCTGAGTCATACGTACCTGTTTTCACCCAGTACAACTGTCAGAATTTTGGGTGTTTTTGTTTTCATCTTTTTTTAAATCAGAGAACTAGTGCATATGCATTGTGTAAAATTAGAAAATATAGATGGCAGAACTTTTTAAGCTATTGCCACTGCCCAGAAATAACCACTGTAGCTCTATTCTAATAAAGTTTTTAATGTGATCTTAGGGCTATAATTTGTGTCACAAATCTGGAACACACTTTTCATGAAGAGATCTTGGATTAGCTTCCATCTATACCCTGAGTCTTCAGTTTGTTGTCATTGCTCCTATTTCTGGTTTCTCATCTATCAGAGTAGGCTAAATTTCTTTTTCTTTTCTTCATATAAACTTACTTCAGAAAGATTCATTGAGACGAATAAGGAGCATTAGTAAAAATAAAAACTATGATGCTCATTACTTCAAATAGATGAGGTATTCCAGAGGCTATCTTATAACAAAACATATACTAAAAATTACTGTTTTAAAGTTAATCTCCATCTGTATTTAGGACCCTGGCACTTCCTGTACATGCTTTTGCCTTCACTATGTCTCCCCTTCCTTCAGAGATGCTTGAAGTATTTGCTTCTTAAAACTGTGGGGTCAATTCATGATTCTCTTTCAAACAGGAAAGGATTTGAATGTTTGGCTGCTGCTGCTGCTAAGTCAATTCAGTCGTGTACAACTTTGTGCGACCCCATAGACGGCAGCCCACCAGGCTCCCCTGTCCCTGGGATTCTCCAGGCAAGAACACTGGAGTGGGTTGCCATTTCCTTCTCCAATGCATGAAAGTGAAAAGTGAAAGTGAAGTCGCTCAGTCGTGTCCGACCCTCAGCGACCCTATGGACTGCAGCCTTCCAGGCTCCTCCGTCCATGGGATTTTCCAGGCAGGAGTACTGGAGTGGGTTTGGCTGCTACCTCCACTTTAAACCATCCACTCTCTTCTTAACTTTGTAACCTTTTATTCTCACTGAGACTGCTGACAATCAAGAAAGCAATGAGCCAGGCAAGCTTTAGGAAAAGAAAGTATTCTCGAGTAGCTGCATCATTAGGTACTTTGGAATCCCAGTCAAATCCTGCTTGGAACTTTTTATATATCCCTTAAATGTGTACAGAGCTTTACACTTTACACAGTTTCTTACGTTTGCCTTGTAAAGGCATATAAGGCTTATAAGTTATTATCCCCATTGTTCAAATGGGAAAATTTATGTTCATTGAGGAAAATGGTTTAGCCAAACACAAAAATCTTTATGGCAAAGCTGGGACTAACAACGTGTATTAGAGATAGTATGTTTTTAGATTTGTTTTGGGATTCTGTTCCTCTGGTCTGGGATTATGCTAGTGGGTGACTGTATATAACCAAGTTCATATAGTTTGGCTTCCTTTTTTATATTATTTTTCAATGTGTTGGTTTCCGACCCTGCTCTTCTAGTTAAACTAATCACTAACTCTAGAACAATAAGTTTGTCTCCTAAAGACATGTAATGATTTTATTCTTCAAAAAAAAATAACTCAGGCATATAAATCTATGCATGCTTATTGCTTTTTCATGATTATTCCTTTTCTGTAGAAGAAATTATGATTATAATTTAAAGGTGATTTTCTAAGTTAGTGAATGCATGAAATTAACTCTCAAGTTATTTTTGTTTTTGAGCTTTATTCTGACTTATGAAACCAATATCAGTAATGATACCTCTTTATAGGGTTATAGTGAGAAATAACTGAAAGCTTATGAAATCAGCCTAAAAAAAAATGAATGCCTATTAGTTCTCCTTGTGATAAAATTAATAATACTTTGTTCTAATGCAATATTTTATTTAAGAGATAAAATTATATTTCATTTTTATTTTTCATCTCACTTAATTCATAACTTTGTTAAAGTCTACAATTTTTAATTCCATACTTTACATTCTGCAAACTTTAGTTTGGTTCATAAATCAGAATTGCATTCTCCCTTCTTGTATTTTTTTCTTTTACTTTTAAAATTACATTAATGAGCTGACTGTTTAAGAATCATTCTCATGATTCATTCATCTGTTACTCCTCCCTTTTAAACCTTCAGAACTGAAGGTCTTTTGACAAACCAATATTTATAACAGTTTGACAGCAGGATGAGGAACAGCGTTTGTCTTTGTAACAGCTTGAAGAAAGACCCTTTCCAGGATCCAGTCATGCAGTTACAATCTTGACCTCTTTCTTATGCTGGGAACATACATAGAGCAGCACCTCCCATGTGTTTTCTTGTCCCATTGACTGTCCATTCACTTCCCATCTGTTTGGCAGTCTTAAAGGAACAGAAGGGGCCCTCTTCTTATAAATCTGTCTTTGCAAGTGATAAATGATGTTCTGTCTCTTTAAGAGCTGCCTGGGTGGTTTTCCTTTTCTTAAAATGTTTCAACGTTGAAACAAAATTCAGAGTAAAATACGCTTTTAAGAATAAGAAGAAAATAGGAAAGAAAGAAATGATGAATTATTTTTATACTTTCTTAATTATTTGGGCCTGAATATCTTACTGGTCTTAAGGCTAGTGCTTTTTCAGCTTTCCCAATTAATTACCTATATCATAGTTGTTAAATTGTATTGATTTTTAGGCTTTCCTGTGGGCAAAGAAAAGAAATTATTTACTTTGAAATACTGTATTTAAGCTTTTTTGAGGGAAAAAATCAATATATTGTTAATGAGTTAGCATATAAAATAACTTCTAAATATTTTTTCATCATAATTTTGAGTTGATAGTTGTATGAATATGAAATATTTTATTACTGGATACAGAATTAAATAACTCACAGGAGATGATTATAATCTTATGGTAGAATCTAACTTTTAAAAAAATAATCATGAATCGTATAGAAATGTATGATTTTTTTCTATTGCTGAAAATAATGACTTTAAGTATAGATATTTATATCTTTGAGTTTTCTGAGAATTGAGCAGAAATGAAAATACTTTATTTTTTCTCTCACATAGAGATTGTTCATTTCAGTTCAGTTCAGTCGCTCAGTCGTGTCCGACTCTTTGCGACCCCATGAATCGCAGCACGCCAGGCCTCCCTGTCCATCACCAACTCCCGGAGTTCACCCAGACTCACATCCACTGAGTCAGTGATGCCATCCAGCCATCTCATCCTCTGTTGTCCCCTTCTCCTCCTGCCCCCAATCCCTCCCAGCATCAGAGTCTTTTCCAATGAGTCAACTCTTGGCATGAGGTGGCCAAAGTACTGGAGTTTCAGCTTTAGCATCATTCCTTCCAAAGAAATCCCAGGGCTGATCTCCTTCAGAATGGACTGGTTGGATCTCCTTGCAGTCCAAGGGACTCTCAAGAGTCTTCTCCAACACCACAGCTCAAAAGCATCAATTCTTCGGCGCTCAGCCTTCTTCACAGTCCAACTCTCACATCCATACATGACCACTGGAAAAACTATAGCCTTGACTAGACGGACCTTAGTTGGCAAAGTAATGTCTCTGCTTTTGAATATGCTATCTAGGTTGTTCATAACTTTCCTTCCAAGGAGTAAGCGTCTTTTAATTTCATGGCTGCAGTCACCATCTGCAGTGATTTTGGAGCCCAAAAAAATAGTCTGACACTGTTTCCCCATCTATTTCCCATGAAGTGATGGGACCAGATGCCATAATCTTCGTTTTCTGAATGTTGAGCTTTAAGCCAACCTTTTCACTCTTCACTTTCACTTTCATCAAGAGGCTTTTTAGTTCCTCTTCACTTTCTGCCATAAGGGTGGTGTCATCTGCATATCTGAGGTTATTGATATTTCTCCCAGCAGTCTTGATTCCAGCTTGTGCTTCTTCCAGCCCAGCATTTCTCATGATGTACTCTGCATAAAAGTTAAATAAGCAGGGTGACAGTATGTGATATTGTTTCCCAAAAATGTTCTTAAATTACTGATTTTAAAAGCGCTGCTGGTATAAAAAGATCATTTTTAGAGTATTATAATATATTGCATGAATCAGCTTCCTGTGGTGTATCTTCTACAAACTAGCTTGTTAGTTTACTAATTCCCTGCCTTATTCCTCAAATAATTTGACGCAGCTTATAAAGATCTACCCTGTGCAAAAGGTAAGTATACTTAAATGATAAGGGTGGAAGGGAAGAGAAAATGCAGGCAATGGGATAATGTGAAACTTAGGATGTGATTGGTGCTCTTGAGGGTTCTGCATACTTTGCTATAAACAAGCTGTCAATTTAGTCTTGAGCTTCCTACTGGTGTTTACGAATTGGTCTCTGATCCCCTAGCCCTGTGTACAGCAAAGCCAATCAACTGACACTGGGTTGTGGTGAAGAAATGTTGTTGTTGTTCTGTCACTAAGTCATATCCAACTCTTTTCAACCCCCATGACTGTAGCACGTCAGGCTCCTCTGTCTTCACCTGCTCCTCTGTCCTCCACTGTCTCCTGGAGTTTGCTGAGGTTCGTGTTCATTGAGTCATTGATGCTGTCTAACCATCTCATCCTCTGCCACCGCCTTCTCCTCCTGCCTTCTGTCTTTCCTGGCATCAGGATCTTTTCCAGGGAGTTGGTTTTTCACATTAAGTGGCCAAAGTGTTGGAGCTTCAGCATCAGTCCTTCCAATGAATATTCAGGGTTGATTTCATTTAGGATTGGCAGTTTGAACTGGCAGTACAGGAGACTCTCAAGAGTCTGCTCTAACAATTCAAAAGCATCGATTTTTCATTACTCGATCTTCTTTATGGATCATCTCTCACATCTATACGTGACTACTGGAAAAACCATAGCTTTGACTATACAGACCTGTTGGCAAAGTGATGTCTCTGGTTTTTAATACGCTGTCTAGGTCTGTTATAACTTTTCTTCAAGGAGCAAGCATCTTTTAATTTCATGGCTGCAGTCATCATCCACAGTGATTTTGGAGCCCAAGAAAATAAAATCTGCCACTGTCTGCCACTGTTTCCACTTTTTCCCCTTCTGTTTGCCATGAAGTGATGGGACTAGATGCCATGATTTTAGTTTTCTGAATGTTGAGTTTTAAGCCAGCTTTTTCCATTCTCTTTCACCCTCATCAAGAGACTCTTTAGTTCCTCTTCACTTTATGCCATTAGAGTGGTATCATTTACATATCTGAGTTGTTGATATTTCTCCCAGCAATATTGCTTCCAGCTTGAGCTTCATCCAGCTCAGCATTTCACATGATGTACTCTGCATGTAAGTTGCATAAGCAGGGTGACAACATGCAGCCTTGTCATACTCCTTTCCCAATTTTGAATCACTTAGTTAATTGTTCCATGTCTGATTCTAACCGTTGCTTCTTGACCTGCATACAGGTTTCTCGGGAGACAGGTGAGATGGTCTGATACTCCCATCTGTTTAAGAATTTTCCACAGTTTGTTGTGGTCTGCAGTCAAAGGCTTCAGTGTAGTCAGTGAAGCAGAACATAAATTATAATTTATTTCACAGACTTTCCTTATGGCAGCTTTCTTTCTAAATCATATTGTTTTGGGGTCTGACATAAACTTTTAAAATCATCTTTTAAAAAAAAATATATTTATTTATTGGCTGCACTGGGTCCTAGCTGTGGCATGTGAACTCTTGGTTGCAGCATGTGGGATCTAGTTCCCTGACTAGGGATCGAACCTGGGTCCCCTGCATTGGGAGCATGGAGTCTTAGCCACCGGACCACCAGGAAAGTCCCTAAAATAATCTTTAATGTTTAGATTAAGTATTGCTTAAGTCAGATCACTCACCTGTCAATAAATGAGTGAACAATGAATGAATATTCATGGGCATCTATTACATAGCAAGTGTAGCACTTGCTGAGTGATTTTAAATGACAGGCTTCTTTGTAAGTAGATAATTCATATAAGCAGTCCTATTCCTGGGTGGAGGGCGGGGTGGGGACAATATAAAATGCATCTTTCTAAAATGAACTCTGCAGTCCTTTGAGAATAATATCATTTGTGGTTGCAGTTTTTGCTAGTAGCTTCAGTTCAGTTACTCAGTCGTGTCCGACTCTTTGTGACCCCATGAATCACAGCACACCAGGCCTCCCTGTCCATCACCAACTCCCAGAGTTCACCCAGACTCAATCCATCGAGTCAGTGATGCCATCCAGCCATCTCATCCTCTGTCGTCCCCTTCTCCTCCTGCCCCCAATCCCTCCCAGCATCAGAGTCTTTTCCAATGAGTCAACTCTGCGCATGAGGTGGCCAAAGTACTGGAGTTTCAGCTTTAGCATCATTCCTTCCAAAGAAATCCCAGGGCTGATCTCCTTCAGAATGGACTGGTTGGATCTCCTTGCAGTCCAAGGGACTCTCAAGAGTCTTCTCCAACACCACAGTTCAAAGGCATCAATTCTTCAGCGCTCAGCCTTCTTCACAGTCCAACTCTCACATCCATACATGACCACCAGAAAAACCATAGCCTTGACTAGACAGACCTTTGTTGGCAAAGTAATGTCTCTGCTTTTGAATATGCTATCTAGGTTGGTCATAACTTTCCTTCCAAGGAGTAAGCGTCTTTTAATTTCATGGCTGCAGTCACCATCTGCAGTGATTTTGGAGCCCAAAAAAATAAAGTCTGCCACTGTTTCCACTGTTTCCCCATCTATTTCCCATGAAGTGATGGGACCAGACGCCATGATCTTTGTTTTTTGAACGTTGAGCTTTAAGCCAACCTTTTCACTCTTCACTTTCACTTTCATCAAGAGGCTTTTTAGTTCCTCTTCACTTTCTGCCATAAGGGTGGTGTCATCTGCATATCTGAGGTTATCAGATAAAAAGATACTAAAGAACAAAAGACCACGAATAAGTTTTAAAAGGTGCAATTATTAATAACATCAGAATAGTACATTTCAGTCCTGAGTTTTAAAGTACAATAATATATAGACTTTGAATTTTTTAAGACATATTCCCTCCTTTTATAGATAAAGAAACTAGGACTGTGATTTGTCCACAATACTAAGGTTAAAGGCAAAGCCAGGACTAGAAACTTAGTTCTTCTGATCATACTATCATACGCCTATTAGTACAGTACGGTCTCATTTATATAAAAATCATATGAAATAACCCATTGATTATTAGGAGCCTTTGACCAGGGATTCCTAACACTGTTTTTTGTCAGACACTCGTTTCATTTTTGTATACTTCATTTTGTGAAGTCTATGTTTTATAAAATTTGTCTATAATACGCTTTTATTTTTAATTTGAAACATAGAATTGCAGTTATATATCTCTTAATCAGCCCAAACAGATAATTGTTACAAGAGTAGATGTAATTCTAGCCCAAACAAAGATTTCCATTTGAACTTTTGAAGCAATAGAAATAACCCAGAGAACTCTATTTCTGCCTCACAGACCCCTGGAAGTCTGGACCCCTCCCAGCTTTGAAATTACTGTCCCAGTCTCAAACATCTTTCCCCAGGACACAGGGCATGACGCCTCCCTCTTCTGTAACAAACACGTCTACTGTTTGTCTTTATTAATGAATATGTTTAAAAATAATCATACCTACTTGTAGGGAAGAGAAAAAAATAAACTAAGGGCCAGGACTCAGAAGATAAGTGTTAGATTTAAATGTGCATCTTTGTATCTCTTTGGCTCTTCCTTTCAGCTGTCAAAGGTATACATGTTTCCTGGTGCTAACTCTAAGATTTTGAGTGTAGTTTTGAGAATCTTGAATCTGGTCTGGATTCACTTGTTTTTGGTTGGTGTTCTTTCCTTGTTTCCCTAAATGATTCCTTTAAACACTGAATTTCTAAAGAGCACTTACAGTGTAATTGTCTAATAAAAAGCAAGCCTGTACAGGAACAGCATATGTAACATAATAAGAAGTGTTCCTTTAATTTTCAGTCCCGTAGTGAACAGCTTTTTATAGCAAAATTTCACCTACAAGGTGTCCCCAAGCTTGGTAGAACATGTGCATGCAGCGTGTTATGAAACAGTTCTCTTAAGGAGCATTTGGGTCTTTGGATGTGTGCTTGTATAAAATACACTGCATCTGTAAGTTTGCAGCTCATTTCTCTACGCTTTCTCTAAAAACATCAGAAGTTGTCAAAGGTTTATTTCGGTTCATGTGTAGAGTTTTGTGCGTGATTCTTTGTTCCTGTTCTAAACTGTTACTAACCACTGAAGTGAGCCTTCTCCCGGGTTTGGCCTTTTGGATTCACAGTGTATTCAAAACCTAATTACAGATTAGTGTGGTTTTGAGACTTTTAGAACAACTATCAGAAGACTCAAAAGGAAAATGAGAGTAGTGGTATCATTTCACGTAGAGATAAAGAGACCCTAAACATGAATGGGTGTCAAGTCATCTAAAGAAAAGAAAAAAGAGAAGGAACTTCATTCACTGAGACTGATGGTTTATGAGTTGGGGATTATGGGAATATTCATGACTCAATCAAGAAGCACAATGAATTGATGTTTGAAATTGTTCATCTTTTAAGTAAACATTGGATAAATGGAAAGTAGACTCCGTATTCACTACATGTGGAATTGGCTGTTTCAGTGTACAGAAATAGCAGTTTGTTAATCTCTTCCTGAGTTGGTTTAGTTTATCAAGTAAATCACAAATTTATAAGAATTCTCTAGCTATGTAAATATTTAATGCAAATATTTAATAGAAAAAGGAGTTTGCTCTATAATTAGCCTTGCTAATATATACACATTTTTCCGTGGGAAAGTAAGTTCTAATGTTGATAAATTAAATACCGTTAAGATTTGGGGATTTGAAAACACTGTAATAGTGAGACATTAATTTGAAGGATCAGAAAGTGGAAAGTGTTAGTTGCTAACATTCCAACTTGATTTTTATGCATAACTCAGTTTTCTGTGCAGCCAGATACAAGACATTGTTGGAACTTTACATCAGAATTTAAAATTAATTCAAATATGGAAAATAATGTTGCTTATTATTTGTAATATAACTTCCTTGCAAAGCTTGAAATCATGCATGTGTGTGCTTATATAGTCATCATATTTTAGCCTTCTTAAGTAAGGTGTAATAATTAAGTCCTCCCTCCACTCCCCCACCAATTGCTATTGTATTCTAAGACCTGAGTATTCTCTGTTCCGTGTTGTTGGGAGCCTACCAGCTTTTCTTGATCTTCATTGTCAACATGTACCCTGCCTCTTGTTCACAGACTTGCTCTAGCTCTTGTGATCCTGACATAACATCCTGGAAGCATGTTAAGTGCTTCTTTCCCCCTTCTTGATAACCTGTAGCCATCATTCTCCATGCCATACTTGTGGTAACTTCATTTATCAAATATTTATTGAGCATGTATAGTAAGTCAGACATTGTTGTAGACACTGAAGACGCTGAGCTTTTTTGGTCCAGTTTCCTGCTCTAATATTGTTCTCCAAGGGTCTCTCCAAATGTGTATAGATCTAATCTCAAGAGGAAGAAGTAATAATAATACTCATCTTACCATAATATTCATATTATGATAGCATAATATACATTTTTTAGACACTCCTAGACACAGAATTACTTACGTTCTCAGTTAACTATCTTATTTTCTATTTTTATTATCAAAATATCTTGTTTCACAGAAGGCAAAACTTGCAACAAATACACTTGCAATAATAGCATTTGTTTTGTTACCATTTAGAATCTGCATATGGTAGTAGATCTGGTATGTGTCTCTGAATTGGAGGAAGGTGGACAAGGCTAACTCTCCAGGCTTAAAAGCCTCGTCTTTGGCAGTGAAACGTGTGGGGTTATATGAGGACCAAATGAAATGTGGGATCTGAAATCACACAAAGCATAGTAGACACTTACAGACTTAGAGAGAGGTAGAAGGTAAGCAAGGAATTCTTCGTAAAGGCAGGGTATCATATGTCCCCATGTCACTTCAGTAAGTACATTATATAAGTGAAGGAACAAATGGAGAAATGAGTTTTCCAGTTTAGTATTAAAACATTTATCACAGTTATTCTTTTTTCTTTTAACTTTTACTTCCATCCTCTTCTCTCTCATCTCCTCCCATTAATTCCTAGTTACTTACTAGTGTGCTTTGTGTTATTCTTGAGGTTTCAGGGCACAGAGGTATAGTGTCTTAATGTTCCAGTGGTAAAATATTTTGTAAAAACAACTTTTTAAAGGGATAATTGGTAGTTTTTTATTCTGTGGTTTTCATATATAATTAGTTTTTTAAAAACTTTATGAGGAACATCACTTATCTTGAATTTTAGAAGAATTTGAATTTGATTCAGATTCCAGTGTTAGGCACACGCATCAGAGTGGCTCTTGGTCTCTGTCAATACAAGTAGATCTTTCTGTGAACAGTGTCTTGTGAGTGATGCTACTGTCCCACACACTCACAGATAGTCTGTCCAGCTGAGCATAGAGGTCATTGACGGGGCAAAGGATGGATAGAGCTGGCCCTTCAGCTGCCTGATTGTACTCAGATGATGGAGCAGATAGATTGTGATTTACTTCCTTCATACAATACAGTTTTCCCACGTAGAAGTAGTTCTCAGTACAGTGTTTAGAGAGCTGCTAAGGCTCTGAACACTTGTTTGAGATTTCCATGTTTTGTGCTATTTAAGCTAGATGATTTTTTAAAGACCTCATCCATTTCCAAAATTCTGTGAGATGATGTAGAAAACTTTTTTCGCCCTATTTCCCAGCCTCCTCTAAAGAAGGTCGTCAACTGAACTATAGTATCTGAAACTCTGTAAATGTTCAGTGAAGAAGATAGGTGAACTGTTCTAAGTAACTATATGAAATAATTTTTAAAATAAAAATATGGCCTTTTTTTGTGAAAGGAAGGATGTTTACTGGTTTGACTGCTAGTTAAAAAAGCAAACAAACAAAAAAACAAAAAAAAACAGACTACAAAAAGTATGAACTAAATTTCCAGGAATCTGATTTTTTTTAGATAGAAGCAAGGAATTCTTGCTTACATTTAACTGTAGCATATTTTCTCAGTAAATACTTTGTTTAAAATAATAGGGGATCCCTCTGCCCTGGATTTTTTTGGTGTGTATTCATCTCAGTCTAATACCAAGAATTAGAAGTTCTAAATTACTGGAAGAAGAAAATGAAAACATTCCATTCTTTATATACAACTCTGGTGGGCTATGCTGAGTTCCTGCAGTGCTAACAAAAATTTACCAAAAGAACAGTTCTTTTTATTGGCTACTCATCACACATGCTGTCTCATTGATAAAAAAGGATACTTATATCTTCGATTACAGATTATTTATTTTTAAATGTAAAAGATGCAAATGTTGTAAATCAATTATATTTCGGTTTTTAAAAAATAGAAAAGCTGAAAAAAAGAATAAACACTGTAAGAGTAAGAATAGAAGGTAGAAGGCTTTGCAGTTTTGCCTTTAGGTCACCAACTTTGAACCAGTCATTTCACTTTAATTGATAATTGACTCACTAACATATTATGTTAACAGGATAAAAGTACTTGTTATCATGCTTACTGTTGTTGTTCAGTCACTAAGTCATGTCCAACTCTTTGCGACACCATGGACTGCAGCACGCCAAGCTTCCCTGTCTTTCACTATCTCCTGGAGTTTGCTCAAACCCACATCCATTGAGTCAGTGATGCCATCCAACCATCTCATCCTCTATCACCCCCTTCTCCTTTTGCCCTCAATCTTTCCTAGCATCAGGGTCTTTGCTAATGAGTCACATCAGGTGGCCAAAGTATTGGAGCTTCAGCTTCAGCCATCAGTCCTTCTAAAGAATATTCATGGTTGATTTCCTTTAGGATTGACTGGTTTGATCTCCTTGTTGTTTAAGGGACTCTCAGGAGTCTTCTCCAGCACCACAGTTCAATAGCATGCCTAACCTGTGTTTTAAAATAGGAGCTACCTGATTAAGTTAGTAGTGAAGTAGAATAAATCATGACTCTTTCTGCTTTTAATATTAGGAGATTGGCATGCCATGTGAACACATTTTGAAGGAAATTTTTATGTTTCAGGGAGAATTTGTAGATTTTATTTGAACACCTAAAGTGAAAACCTGAAATCAAATAAAATAAATCTGTCTTCAGTGGCTCAGGTGTTTTTAAATTTTCCTTCCTCATTCACAGAAAGAAAAGTACATTTTTATTATTTTTTAAGTGTTATTGCCTTTTTCATTTTTGTTGAAGGTACTTCTATAGTTTCTTTTTTGTCTTCAGTGTTAGGACATTTTGACATGTAAAGTGTACATTTTAATGTGGTCATATTGGTTGATCTTTGTAACTCTTCCTATTACTTCACACCTAGAAAGTCATTTTCTAGTTGAAGGCCAGTTATATACTCACCTGTATTCTCTTCTAATTTTAAAAAGTTTGGTTTCATTATTTTATATTTTCCTCTGTTCCAGATAATGCTAACTGTGAGTACTTGGTTAGACCCCAGAGAATCTTAACAACTCCTTAAAATTATACACATAATTGTATGTGTATCTATATCTATATTTGCCTTTTTCTGTGTAAGAATCTGCAACATTTATTAGATTCTCAAAAGGATCTGTCCCCTACACTCCTCCCCTTTCCAAAAAATTATTAGAAGGGCTACTGCTATAATCTCTTTGAACTTTATTTGGATATCAGATGGTATGTCATGTGAAGGTAATTTTTCCCCTTTTCCTAAGTAGTTCAAGTATCCCAAACCATTGCCGTCAAGAAATAAAATTTGTTTTTAATTAATTTGTTATCTTCTTATTTCTACAGAAAAAGTTAGAGAAATCCAAGAAAAACTTGATGCATTTATTGAAGCTCTTCATCAGGAGAAATAAATTATAAGTGAGTAAAAAAATCTCTTACTGCATTGGTACTGACTAAACACAAAATTTATATTTAAAACTTACTTTAACAGTTTACCATTCTACTTAACTATATCCTACTTACTCCTTAATAATAATCTTAATGTAATTAAATAATTTAAAAAGCAGGAATTTCCAAAACTAGATTCTACAGTTTTTATGTATGATGTTCCTTTGAATAACTTGATCGCCTTGTGGCTGAACTAAAAATATCCCCTAGAACTCATTTTGAACATAAAAAAAGGTGAACAAAGCTAAAATATTTCATGATATGCTGGTGGCTCATAGATTTTCTGTTTATAAAGAATTGAACTGTTGCACTCATTTTCTCATTGTTCGTATTCAATGAATAATCACATATATGTTCACTTGCAAAGCTTTTTATTTTGGGTTGACTAAAAATTTTCATAATTGCTCTTAATCTTATTTTCAGTATTTAAAAACATTTGAATAAACTTTTTCAATTTAAAATAACTCGACAGCTATAGAATTTAGGACTCTTCTGAATGTATGGGCTCTTGTCTAATTCTGTAGTGTGGCATTATAAGCAGTGCCTAATAAAATATTATATTTGAAGACTTCCCTTAATAGCAGAGTTAATTGCTAATTATTGCTGAAAAAATATAATTAGGAAGTATTTTATTGAAGAGAAAGGGAAAGTGCTATAATTAAGACCTTATCACTTATTTAAAATATTTAATTACTTTATTTGTGAGTCCTTGCTCTGTAAACAGCTTGCAACACAGAAGTTAACGGAGTAGAAATGTGAAAGTTTTTCTCCCTAGCGGCACTGTGTTCAGAAAAGGCCCTTAAATCAGACTGCCTACTTTCTTGTACTGTCGAGGCAATATATTTGAGAAAGCAAGCTAGAAAAAGGAAGCACAGCTCAGAGCCAGCATCACATAAAAGGGTACACCAGCAATGAATGAGAGAGGAAGGAGTAGAAAGCTTTAGAATAATGCTTTGTTACTTTGTTTCTCTTTCATAAGCTAAGACAGGTATATGGATGTATACAAAAATGTGTCTAGAAACTAAATATTAATCATCTTTCACACAGGCCAAAAATAATTCAGTATTTTTAAGTGTCTGTGCTCATAAACGTTTTATACAATTTCAGTGTACGAGAATTTTCTTTTAAAACCATGAAATGTTATGATGTCTTCCTCATTGTCGTAGTTCCTTACTATCAGTAGTTAATGTTAGAAACATTTGAGAATCTTCTGGATTTGGAGATTCTCTTCATAAGCATCAGAGTTTGCTTGATACTTTTGTTTACAAATATAGGTTTTTTTGGGGGGTGGAATTCACAGAAACCCAATTAAAAATATCAGGTGCATTTCCATCTCTTTAATGAAATAAGGAAGCCCAGAGCCAACCAGGTCAGTGTCACTTACCTAAGCTGGTCACTGTGACATCTGGAGTGGTTGTTGCTGCCAGGAACATGCCTTTTCCTACCAAAGTGTTTGTCCCAGGTGAAGGCCGAGACAGTCCTACGAGGCAGGTTGTGTACCGGAAAACAGTCCCACCTTTTTTTGTTCCCTACTTGTCTCTGCTCTCTAGGGCACTTGCCACCCCTTGGGATTCATGGCTCTGTGAACTGTTATATTCATCTGTGAGTTGGACAGATGATCTATTTTGTATCCTGCACATCCACTTAAAAGAATAAATCTGGGACTTCTCTCGTGGTCCAGTGGTTAAGACTGTTCTCCCAGTGCAGGGAGCCTAGTTCTATAGGTTCCATGGTTGGGAAACTGATCTCAGATGCCACGGGTGAGGCTAGGAAAAAAAAGTAAAAGAACAAATCTGGCAAAACTGTAGCCTTGCTTCATTTTGACCATTTAATAAAAGTTGCCAGGCATCTTAAGGAATTTGTATTCCTCTCAGTGAGTTTTGAGATGCGTGTAGTTACTCAGCCTGATCATTTTGAATAACTGATACTTGGCGAAGATGAATTCCAATATTTTTTAATTCATACATCATATTTGATAAAATTTTTATTGTTCTGGTGGATATTTCAAATTTATTAAAGCTAGCAAATTAGGCAGTTAAGCTTCAATATTTTTATGATCATACAATAGTAAAATTTACTTAGAAATTTTACATTTGTCTCCCCAGACCTAAATTTACCAATGAAAATTCTGTTTATTTTTACAGAATCCTACTCATCATATAATCACCTCAGCATACATCTGAAGAAAGAAAACTCAAAAGTCTTTTGTCTTGCCTTTTTTTTCCTTCTGCTATTCTGCCTTTCTAAACATAAAATAAAGTCATGGAATAAAAATAATTTATGTGTGTTAGAGGCACTTTAACAGTCAGCTGCCTTTTGAATGGAAGAACAGTGGAAATGCCATTAACATTCTGTTTTATTGTATTTAAGTGACAAATTGGGATAATTTAAGTGGTGTGGCCATTAGGCTGTCCTTGAAGATAAGAAACTTGCACTCCTGCTTGTTGTCTCATTTCTAGTGGCACGAGTTCAACTAACTCTTTAGCCATCATTACTCAATGTAATTTCTTTTGCAGAGAAAGAATGTTAGGTGTTTTGAAATAAAACTTACGGCAATTTTCTAAAGGCTATCAATTGTATATAAAATGATGGTAACCTGCTGAGTTGTTGTCTGTATCTGCAGTGTTCTGTGTACAGAAGCTATTTGACCAGGATAGCTCAGTTTATATTTACTTGAAAGAAAGTGAGTTAACAGAAAAACTCTTCAAATAGGTTAATTTGTATTACAATTCTGTGTGCATTCAGTGAAAGATTTCGGCCCTTCATTGACAGCTTAGAAGTTGCTTTAGAAGCTAAGAGTAGCAGCTTACCTGTTTGTTTCAGTTGATGATTTTGTACTGAATTCATTCATTTTGGATGTTTTATACTTGAGCTAGGCTTTCTTGTTGACAGTGGTTTTGTTGTTTTTTTTTTTTACCTGTTGACTGAGCTGTTGGATTGTGATGGGGAAGATTAAGAGTCATCAATTGACTAATTCATTTAGACTATTGTCGAAAATTTCATTGAGGCCTCAGGAAAAGCCTTCTTTCATAAAACTGTGTTTTAAATGGAATTACGTTTCATTTAAATTATCTCAACAATTAGAATTATGTTGACCATTCCCTTCTTCTCTGGATGTTTAAAGAAAAATATAAAGTTTAATTCATTGCAGTTCAATTACGGTAATATCCTCACATCATTTTCATGTTTTTTTTTAATATTTTGTAATGGCTACAAGACTTTAAAGCAAAGAAATAGGCCATTTTTGACTTTCAGTGTTTTTGCCATTTAACTCTGCTTCTTGCTGCAGAGTTACACCTTTAGTATTCTAACAAAAGTGTCCATTTGTGACAATTTTTATTTTACTTAATCTTTAAGTTTCTTGGAATTACATTTTGGTAACAGTTCCCACATTTTTTTAAATTTAACATCAGTACATTCTTTATTGTGATCTCTATCAAGATCTGACACAATATGCAAGGTTAAAGGATACCACAAAATGTTTCAGAAATTGAAAATTGAATTATTTTTTGTATACTGTTTGATAGGATGTAGATGCAGTTTTAAGCAGAGAGTAGCAATGTATTTTACTTGGGAGCTGAGTCATCGAGAACATTTCTGTGTCCTTCAGACCTAGGGACAGTGAGTGAGTGGGTGGGCGAATGGAGAGGGAACAGAGTGCCCTGATGTTCTGTACAGAGGTTAAGAAGTGACCGTACTGGTTAACTCCCTCCAACTAGTGCTGGCCAGTGGGTATATACCCTCACTGAAGCAGACATCATTCAGTTAGTAATTAATATTTTTGCAGTTGTAAAACACAGCAACTTTACAACTACAAATGTATTGCTAAAAAAAAAAAAGGAAAAGGACCGTGTTTATTTCTGTGAGCTATGGATAGGGAAAAATGCACTCAGCTGTGTTTCTACAGATTTCCCCCAAGCAAAAGGCTGATGTTAAGTCAGTGCTTTTATCGCATCTTTCTATAAATTTAAGAAGGGGTGGTTAAAGGAGATGTTTCCATTTCTTTGAGATCAGTATTTGTGATTTAAATATATAAATAATAAAATGTTATTAAAAATCCCATTTTAGAGTCCAGACATTTCCCTGTCCTACTCAGTAATATGACTTCTTTCATGGATTGTATATTGTTTTCCTTTATGGCTGATCTCACACTAAGCATGCTTCCCTCCCCACCCAAAAGCTATTTCTTAAAATCGGATGTTTTAAAAGAAAAAAAAACCCTCAGATTCTCAACAGTAAACAGTAAATTGTTGTGTCAGTAGTTCAGAAATCACAAATGATTCAAATGTAAACAAATCACTATGCAAAAGTATAAAAATGTAACAAATAGAAACAAATTCTATGTACAGAAGTTAAATTCTAATGAGACCAGGAATCATTTTGTTTTTCACCACAGAATTTGCAAGGAATAGAATGAACAAAGCTCTGTACTGAAGACTGAACAACTGTAAATAGATTTAAAAGGTACTCGATCCAGGTATCAATTTAAGAAATGAAGCTATGTAGGCAGTGAATGATGGGAAACGAGCGGTTCCTGCAGCTTCACGGTTGAACCATAGTTCAGCTGAGCTGTGGTTACAAGTGGAGCAGTCAGCCTTTCTTAGCTGCTTAATTATGTCCTCTTTTCTCTGTATTATCCCCTTTCCAGGCTTGACTCTGACACACTCCTTCCCACAAATTATTTAGCCTCCAGATACAAATGAATAGTGTAATAATGAATAGGGATCATTGCAGAGAGTGGTATTTCCTGACCTTATAATTTGGGAATTTTGCATATGATATTAAGATTCAGAGTGTAGGTTTAAAAGGTAAATCCCTTAGTCAATAATTTTATTTTTATTTATTTTAGATGTATTTATGTGCTAAAAGAAATATATTTTAGTTTTCCAATAAAGGGGATCAAAGTTTTGTGTTGTTTTTTTTTTTTTACAGTTTTGATTCTCTAAGCTGGTATATGCTATAGTTTCAGGAACTTCAGCAATATAGAAATGTGCTTATAAATATGCTTACCTTTTGAATAATCATGGCTTTGTGTTTAAATATTTAAAACTTAGCCTTGTTTTTACTTGTGCACTATGAATGAACTTTGTATTATTTTTTAAAACGTTCACACTATATGTAGATGTTACTGCAATTTATATTTTGCCTGTGCTTGATCTAAAATCATTGGTGTAGATGAGTAATTAAAGACACTGAAATCATGTTATTGGAGATCATCTTTTAAGTTGTCTCTGTTATAATGAGGGGGAGAGAGAGAGAAACTTATGCACCCAGGATGATAATTGACTCCACAGTATAACCAAATTCATGGTCTAATAAGCCTCTTAACATGTGGCTCTTCTTGGAATGCTTGACTTTCACATGCCTCACATTGCATAGTTGTAATTCATGATCTAACCATGCTTTTTCATGTCTTGATATTTGTCAATACACTTTGGTATTTTCTTTGGTGAAATATATTTTTTAAATGTTTTTAATTGCATTTTGCTACCATGGCCATCATTTTCATTGATGATGCTAACCTGTTTAGTCATTTATGAGGCTGCCTAAGAAGGCATCATTAAGTCTTAGAACCAGAAGGAACCTTAAAGATCACTGCATTCCATCCACCACCCAATTAACGAACTCCCTTTTTTTTTTTTTTTTTTTAAATAGAATTTTTCCCAGAACTTTGCTCATGTGTGTGTTTAGTTGCTCAGTCGTGTCCGACTCTTGGCGACCATATGGGCTATAGCCCAGCAGGCTCTTCTGTCCATGGGGTTTCTCCAGGCAAGAATACTGAAGTGAGTTGCCATGCCCTTCTCTAGGGGATCTTCCCAACCCAGGGATCGAACTCAGGTCTCCCGCATTGCAGGCAGATTATTTACCATCTGAGCCACGAGGAAAGCCCAAGAATACTGAAGTGGGTAGCTTATCCCTTTTCCAGGGAAACTTTCCGACTCAGGAATCAAACAGGGGTCTCTTGCCTTGCAGGTGGATTCTTTACCAGCTGACCTTAAGATTTGGTGACCATTAGATACATAAAATAAGACAGTGTGTGGATGTATCTTCTCCCTGATTCACACGGTTAGGTAAAGCCAAAACCAGGAAGAGTCTGTAAAGTCACGATTGCTTCCATAAGCGGCACACAGTCGCTGGAGTGTGGTATATTTTCTGGTGAATAGATGTTAAGACAGTTTTAAATTCCTTTAGAAAATTTAGAGGGAAGGACATATTTCAATCATATTAACAGTTATTTCACTTATCAGTGGTATTCATCCTTTGTGTACTTCAAGATCTTCCTACGTCAAAGTTTGAAGAGTTTGCTTCCTGAAGATTTAATAGGGTAATTTATCTGTTTTCTGCCAATACTTTCAGCTGAAGAATTAGCATCTTGGTCAAAGTGAAGTAGCTACCATGTGCCTATAAATAATAGAGATGTATTTAATTACGTTACAAAGTGTGTTTTAAAATAATAATTGCTATTTAAATTTAAACAATAAAATATTCAACTTGTGATAACAAGTCATAAATAATTTCTACACATATTAGACTAAGTTGATAGATGTAGAAAACTTAAGAGTTAAGACAGGTACTATAAAAGTTGTCAGAGATTAAAAAGCAGAGTAGTGTCCAGAGTTTAAGTGTGAGTGATACTTAGCCTAAAGACACTTTTATAAAATAAGCTGAGAAAAGATGTACATCATAAGGCAGTGGGTTAAGTGTGTATCTTGAAATGAGAGTTGAGTTACCAGCTTGACAGAGAATGTGTATATGATCACCCTGTGAAGCCTTCATGTGGGTTTTGTTCACATTCTACGGATCAGTGTTAAGGTTTATTTGGGGTCAAGTCACTGACCGGGGTAACTACAGCTTTTAAATGTTTTTGTAAACCAGTTCCTTATTCTGTGTGGTAAAGAATTCGTATCATTTGTTTTGTTTTTAACCAATTAACTTATGTGTAGCATGGTTCCTACCCAAGTATTTGAGAAATTGCAAAAAGTCATTTAAAAAATTGTAGGCCAGAGACCCCAGTGAAGATCCAATGAAAACCGCCAGCAGCCTCTACAGAGGCATGTCTTATGGTTGAGTTAGAATATAGGTTTCTCTCCTTAAGAGTTCAAAGAAGAATGTCCATTTTGAAACTGTCTCTTGGAATAACTAAATCATGCAACAACACAAGAATTAGAATTTTATCCACTTGTGAAAAATTATGGTCATGGTATACATGATCTAACACTTGCCAAAAGCTTGTGAGACTTCTAACATTTGTGAGAAAGTATGTAGGAAATAGGTTAACTCCATCTTCTTGTTTGTTTTGCTAAAGTTTATCTGAAAATTAGGCCAAATCAGAAAGCAATACTGCCTGAACTACTTTACCCACTTATTAATTTATCTAATATTATGCCCTTTGCTTTCACAAATATTTTATGATGCACCTGTTTAAAGAAAATACACAGCACCTTTTGCAAAAGTTAAAATGACATGTCTCAATTAACACTTAGGTTCTTTAAGGATTTCTAGACAGTTCAGGACCAGCCAAGTTTCCCACTCCCGAGCAAAGCGTATAGTGCTTAAAAGTGTTAACCACTCAGTCATGTCCAACTCTGTGAATCCATGGACTGTGTCACTTGCCAGGCTCCTCTGTCCATGCACTTTTTCAGGCAAGAATACTGGAGTAGGTTGCTATTTCCTTCTCCAGGGCATCTTCTCGACCCAGGAATCAAACCCAGGTCTCCTGCATTGCAGGCAGACTCTATTGTCTGAGCCACCAGGGAAGCCCATATACACTGCTTCATTTCTGTCAAAGAGAACTCAAGACTTCACCTGTTTTTTTGCCTCAGCTACCAGGAAATATTGAAATGAACATATCTCGTAAGGAATGAACCTATTCATTTCTCTGCTTCCTTAGTTTGTGTTCCATTTTTATTTTTAATCTCTCTTTTCCATACATCTTAACACAGAAGTAATCATGGGTCGTTAACAAAAATGCCGTACTTAACTCTTTCTCCATTAAGAACTGTATTTGCCTAGAGGGCTTAAGTCAAAAGTTCTCACACTTGCAGTCAGTGGTGCTCCAGGTGGTATGCAGCCAACACTTCTGATCAGCACAGGAGTTCTGACCTGCGCCGTTGCAGCCCTCCTCAGGCAACTTGGTAGTCCCCCACTCCCGGGAGGTCACCATATCGATGCCGAACTTCGTGCAGACACACAATCAGCATAGTGCACTACAGCCCAGAACTCCTGGGCTCAGATCATGCTCCCGCCTCAGCATCCCAAGTAGCTGGGACTACAGGCACACACCGGCTCTCAGAGAACGTGCCTCCCCCTGCCAGCAGCAACACTAATGGGAGGAGGTGGTGCTTGATGTGTTTCAGAGGAAAGGTGTGCAGCCACCTCAGTCTACAGCGTTGCAGGGGTGGCCACACACCCTGAGAAGGACTCCCAGAAGGACTCTTAGTGTCCATGGAAAGGACAGCAGGGCCGTGAGCTGTCACTGGCTGTGAGCTTTTGGGGATCTATCTAGAAACCCCCTGAAACCCTTTAGGCCACTCTTCTGTCTTTTCCAAGGATTAATCCCATGAAACTTCTTTGACTTTCCTTTTAAATTTTGAAGAAAAAACTTTAAAGCAAAGGAACCAGTACGTCTTGTGTTATGCATCCATTGTCACAGGCAGGGTTATTTCCATTTTATAAATGAGAAAATAGGCTCGGAAAAGTTTTAAGTAACCAATGCCATTCATGTGAATAGAGTCTAAACTGGAAAACAGATCTAGTTACATACAAGCCACTGTCCAAAGCATGCTCGCTCGCTCTCAAAAATACTTTTAGGAAAATGAACTTATTTATAAATTCTGAATATATTAGGGCACTGATATACCTAGAAAGTGCAATTTGAGCTAACTTTACAGAAATGCCCTAGGGTGGCTTTCCCTAACTATATGAGGTTTCTGCTGCATCATGAGAATGGAAAGCCCTGCAGAGATATGTGGTTCCCTACAGGGCCCTGGGAGGCAAGGTGATATTGAGATTCAGAGGGGATTCTAATCTCAGGGTTATCCCAGACCTTGAAGTGGTAGGAGTGGAAATGAATACCCCGCAGTTTTCCCTCAACATCTTAATCATGTTAATTTTCCCATTTTACCTCTACAGATCCTCTCTTTTTGAGTTAGCCCAACTATTAAGATACAGAATTATTTTTACCTGTTTTCAAAACCTTGATTGAATATTTTATTTTTCCAAATTTTGACTCCCTTAAACACTTTCAGAAAGCTATTAACAGAAACCTTTGCCATCTTTAATAAGTTTATTTTCAGGAATATCTTATATACTCTTTAATTTTCTTGCCCTGAGACTTTCTAGTTTCCCAGGACTATTAGAATAGAAATAGATAATAAATACTTCCCTGCCAACATTCTTGCGAGCTTCTCTATCCCTCTGATAACCACTAGTGGGAATGCCTAAACATCCCTGCCCTCTGCAGCCTCTGCTGTATTAAGACTCTCAGCAGAAGCATGAGGCCACTCCCATTTTCATACATTCAGATTTCTCTTTTTAAATATCTGAGACACTGACATTCTTGCTAATTATACTAATTGCTCTGGTCACCACTGAATCAGAATCCTGAAACTGTGGGCCCATTCACTTCAAAAGTTCTGTGTTTTGTCACTGTAGCAGGGGACAGGGCATTTGGATCTCGTTCTCTGGGCCTGGCGGCTATCGGTGCAGTTCGCCAGCTGTGTGCCCTGTGATTGGCTGGGCTTTTGATGTGCAGATACTACAAGTTGGTCACCAACTTGTGTACAATGGGCGTGTTCTGGTTCATGTGAAAATCAACATCCTTTTTTTGTGTTCCTGGGTGACAGGATGCTACAATACTATTAGCATTTGCAAAGAATGTGCTCAGTCCAAGGGTGTAACCACAGATCGTGTGCTGCTCAGTTTGTGTTTCTCTATTATGTGAGAGACACAAAGAAGCTGAAGGCTGGCAAAGGCCTGTCAGATCTTGTAATGTAGCGCTCGACCCCCAAACTCCACTTGGCCTCCAAGGGGCTCTTGTTCCCAGTCCCACCCCTTCCCCTGAATGGGCTCTGAGGTAGGTAAATGAATTCAGGGGCCTGGTAGGCGGGGGATTCCTTTCTGACCTCATTCCTGTACCATTTGTTTGCAGGCTTGTAGGGGGAGAGGAGGACATTTTGGAATCCTTTGTGTCAAATAATTTTCTTGCAGGTTGGGGAGTTAATGGTAACTTTGTCTGAAGCCACCAGAGCAGAAAGCCTCCATGGCCGAGGCGTGGCATGCTCAACCTCAGAACGACAAGATGAGAATGAGGAAGCAGGGAAATTTCCATGGCAGATGGATATGTAGCAAGTCTGCATGCTCAGCATCTGGTGGCGGGCAGCTTCCATCTTCCCGAGCGTATGAGACCCAGCACCTCGTCCTTTAAAAATAGCTTCCTCTTTCTGAGTTACCATGACTTATATACCGGCGCCTATAGTTTGGATAATCTTTTGTGTTAACAGTTATATATATTCTGAAACATTTTCAAAACCTCCTACCCACCTGGCTGACTGTACAGAGTATGGTGTGATTTCCAGAGGAATTGTATCTTTTTTTTTTTCTACCCTCAGATTTACTTTGCTTATCTAGAAAATGAATTATAGTTTTAGAACAACAATAGCTCTTGTTTTTTGTTTTTTTTTTTTTAAAAAAGTAGAATAAAAAAAGAGTCCCAGAGAGAAGAAGCAATTTGTTCAATTAGTGGTCTAGCTGAAACCCTTGCCTCCTGACTCCCCAGGGAAGTATTGTTTCTGTTCCATGAAGATTTATGTCAGGGGACACAGATGTAGTACCTCCAAAGCCAATCATTTTGTAGAAGTTGAGGATCCTGAGAGTCCTGTGAAAGCTTCCATTGAAATGTTAGCAGCTGATTTTAAGAATCTTACTGTGTGAGTCAGACTGAAACATCTATAACGCACTACCCACACTGCCGGGTCACCGTTTGAAATCTCTGATTTAAACTGTAACTTTATGCTCACCTCTGGCCTCAATGGATTTGAGTGACAGTATTACTAGGGCTTCTGAAAATAATATGATTTCTAGTCATTCTTAGAGATGCATAGGTTTTTAGCTTCATTTAGATACACAGAGCTCTAGCTTCTCTGATGATGCGGCTGGACTAAAGGGAGCATGTTACCAGCAGTTCAACTCTGGCTCAGAGAGGCTACCTGCAGTCCTAAGACCGGCTTGTTGGCCAAGTCTTTCTGGGATCCCAGGTAGGCTTAAGCACAGAACCTTGAACAAAGTGCAGGTATTGGAAGGGCTGGCCATGTGCTAAACAGCCCTTCCCTCCCCTCCTCGACTCTTTTGAAATGGCAGTTCGTTTTCATGTTGTGAGCAGCCTGGCAAAGAGGCAGGTATATTCATAAAAGGAGAACTGGATGCCCTACTTCCAGCATGATTGGGCGAGTCAGCGCTCAGGGAAAACCCCAACTGAACAAGATGCACAGATTTACATAAAAGCTTTTCATTCTAAACATCAAACTGTTCAATTCTGAAAGTCACACTGGTGAACCTCATAGCACTTGTCATGCCAGTTTTTCATATTTTCAGTGAATTCTGAGTATGCAGAGCACATTATTTTTAAGGTTTATTGAGGAGGAGGTAGGTACTGGGCTTCCGCAGTGGCTCAGTGGTAAAGAATCTGCCTGCCAATGCAGGAGACCCGGATTCGATTCCTGGGTCGGGAAGATCCCCTAGAGGAGGAACTGGCAACCCACTCCAGTATTCTTGCCTGTAGAATCCCATGGACAGAGGAGCCTGGCAGGTCACAAAGAGTCGGACACTACTGAGCACAAGGAGGAGGTAATCCAGAATCTTGGTATTAAATAAGTATTTTGTATTGATTATTTGTGGCACAGGTTGAATAAAACCACCTCACTCATTAAAGCATGCTTTGTCATAAAAGAAAGTCTATTGAATACTGAGTGTGTGTGTGTGTGTCCTGGATTTGTAATCAAGAATTCATCACTGTTTCCAGAAAAAGAATTCTACTTGGAGAAATTCCACCAGAAAGAAGGCAGCTGCTAAGAAGGGCAAGGCCCCAACAAGCACATACATTCAGGTCTGGAACCTGTGTGTTATATGTAGGAGAGCAAAGGCAGAGAACAGGCCATGCAGCCAGAGAACTGTGCTTCTAATCATGCTCTGTGCCCCCGTGACAGGTGGCCTTAGCAGAGCCCCTTCCTCCTCTGGATACTCCCAAAGGCCTCCAGCCCAGATGGTCTATGAGCTTCTGCCATTGATTACACTTGGCATCTAAAAATGTTTTCCCAAACCCAGAGAAAAATATCTCCTGGTCCAGCTAAATCAGGACAGGACATTTTCCAGATTACATTCTCTTTTCAGTGGAAAGCATCATATTTGCCTCCAAACTGGGTACAAGGTGTTCCCTAAATCCTCCTAAATAATGATAGAAACGTTTGCTAAGTGCTGATTATGTGTCAGGTCCTACTGTAAACCCTTAGCCTCCATGAACGCTGTTGGTTTCCACAGCTCTGAGAGCTAGATTCTGGTATTTCCCCCTTTTATAGATAGGACGGGAAGAAAAAGAAATGGAGTCTCTGAGTTGTTCAAGTTGTCAGAGTTTGCTTGGCTCGTCAGTGGCAAAGTGGGGATTTCCACCTGGGATATCTGGCTTCTTGTGTCTGTACACTTAACCACCGCCCTGGAAACTGCCTCTCCACTAGAAATGGCCTACTTCGCTTAGCAGGAAGCCTGAGGCTGAAGCTGCTGTTGGAAAAGGGCGTCAGAGAAGTTTGAGAGGCTGTGAGTTCAGAAGGCAGGCATTTGAGAGTCGTAGATAAGAAAAGTTCCAGCTCCCTCGGGAATGTTTGCAAACAGAACATTTTTCTATTTCTAGGACTCATTGCTGCACCTCACCACACCGGAGACCTTGGGAACCGGGCCGCCCAGTCTTGGGATCCCCTGACTGCCAAGGAGACAGTTCACGTCCAGATCTCTTCCCTGCCAGAGGGAAGGGCACGAGCTTAATTTGCACGGGAACATGGGAGGGAAGTAGGGCCCAGTAGGTCTTTGAAGACTGTGGATTGGCTGTCTGGGAGGGCACAGTGTGAGCTGTATGAATCCTCATGTTCCTGGGGGCACAGAGGGACTGGCTCAGTATTGCCTACTGGGCCTGCTAACAGGCCATGCTTTATCATGTGAGTATAAGCAAACTTGGATTTGGGGCATCATATTCAGTATGCCTGCTTGAGTTAGCTATTTTTATGTTTTTCTAACTTGAACACGTTTTCCTTCATTGTCCACTTTTATACCACCACTTTATACCTCCACTTCATCCTCCATTTTATACCACCACTTTAACTTACTGTCTTCCGAATACTTTGTGTAGAGTTATCTGGAAATAAAGCAAGTTAACTTTTTAAATGTCCTTGAATCCCAGAATCTAGAAATAAATCATCATCTCCCGTGAACCCTATATATCTGTAAACTATACACTATCTTTCTTTCATTCTCAGCCAAGCTCCTTGAAAGAGAAATCACCACCATATTCCTCCTTTAACTCACTCCAAGCTGGCGTTTTCTTTGCCAGCTGGGCCTCCCTCCTCCATGCCATCACTGCCTCCACCACTGCTTCTCCATGCTAATCCCCCCAAACACTTCTATACTTATTTTGTTTGACTCATTAAGGCCAGTTAATACTTTGTGACATCTGTTCTCTCTCTCTCCCTGTCAACTTATTTCTTTGACTTCTGTCCTTTTGTGACCCCACTTTCTCCTCGTCCTCCATCTTATAACAGAATGGCTGCTGGTTGTCAGGACTGTTCACCCCGCCCCCCAAGGGTGGGCCTTTCTCGGAGTGCTCCCTTGGAACTCTCCTCTTCTGCCTCCATTCCTCCCGCCTGCCCAACTTCCAGCCACATTGCTTGTGACTCTAAACTCTCCAGTTCCATCCTGTTCCTCTCTCTCCATACCAAACACCAGCTCCAACTCCCTACTTGCATGTACCCTAGACGTCTTACACTCAACTTGTCCAAAGTGCAAGCACCCCTTTCTTCATTAAACCTGTTCCTTCTCCAGATTTCACTGTTTTGGTGACAGGCACTGTGATGGCTGACAAGACAAACACCCAGGACTCCCCTGTTCCTGATACAAACAACAGACCTAGTCATCAGTGTCTGCGGTTTTGACCTCAGTATCTTTCCTCCTGGCTCTCCACACTTCAGATGGCCCCATAGCTCGTCTCTATTCCCGCCACATGCCTTCATTCTCACTTCTCTTAAGCATCCTTTACACTCTTGCCAGAAAGAAGAATCTAAAATGCAAACATGACCATTTTTGATTAAATCTGTCTCCAGATAACTTTCAAATAAAGTTCAAAATCTTTAGCACAGAACTCCTCAGGGGATGGGATCTGCCCATTTCTCCAGCAATTCCAGTCACCCCTCTCAGCCCACATCCATATGGAGAACTACAGACCTTCCTGCAATCAGCCCGCCTTCCTGCCCACACACTGCTCAGGATGGAATGTCCTCCTTGCTCTGATAACTCTCATCCCATCCTTGGGGACCCTGCTCTAGCACCACTTCCTCTGGGAGACTTCTGTGCCCCCTCCCTGCCTCCCACCTGAATTGGCTGCTTTCCTGTTGGCACCCACTTGTGTATCTGTCTTGATACAGCATAGTGCACTGGGATTGCTACTTCATCCACATGTTTTTTCATGGGATTGGAGGATATTTAAGGGCAGACACCGAGTGTTACGGATCTCCTTATCCCTAGCATTTAGCACAACATCTGGCACATGACAAATATTAAAAAATTATTTAAATGAGTGAACTTTTCATGTCTATAAAACATGTATTATGTAGACATTGAGTTATGTATAAGGTATGGTAACATTTACTGCTATCTGTATGTTTACTCATTTATGTGTTGTGATCACATGTATGTGTTCTGTTTTTTCATTTGCTATCTCGTATAAATAATTAACTTTTCACTTCAGTTGGCAAAAAAACATTTATGCACCCATAAACCAGGATTTGCTATAATTTGGAATGTCCTTTGCATCTTGATTAATTTCCTCATTGATAAAATATGAGGATTTGATTGGCTGTTCACTAAAGGTCCTTCTGATGCTGACATTTGTAAAAACCTTTGATATTATTTTGATATAAAACTGCCTCTTCTAAATAAAACTGCCCTGAATTGGGATATAGCTTTCAGAGTTATTATCTCACTTGATCTTTAAAATATAAGGTAGTCATTGTGATGAAATGAGTACATTTCAGTTATTGGCTTATTTTAAGCATTTGTCCAACCTTAATCAAATGACTTGATTCTAGCACTAAATTTCTGCAGTATTTATCACTGCAACACAGGATACATTGCTAATTCCTTTAACTATCAGAGCTATGCTCAAGATACAAACCATTTTCAGAGGGAAATCCTCTTCCTTTTTGCTGTCTGGAATCTCTTCTAGAGTAACTGCCATCTTAGATGCCAAGTCTCTACATCAGCAGCTGAGAGAGTGGTCCACGGGCCCCCGGTGGTCCTTAAGACCCTTTCAGTAATCACATGGTCAACATGATGTTATAACAGCACTGGTATTGTGGTTCTTCTCTTCACTATGTCGACATTCACTGGCTCTGTGAAAGCGGTGTGGGTAACAGCGCTCAGCATGAATCAAGACAATGGCACGACCTGTCCTAATGGGTGCTGTGTGTGTCATCTTTACTAAGATGCACTCATGGTTTAAAACAGAAAAAATAAGCTAGTTCAGTTAAAGAGTGATTTGATGAAATAGTAAACATCATTTTATTAATTTGTATTGCTATGTTATCAGTGTATTTTCTTGATTTTTAGCTTTATTTAATCTCAACCCTTAAGTACTTTTTTTAAATAGTCTGTGACAAATTAGTGTGACATAAAAAACTGTTTGCAATCCAGAATATGATGGTCATATTGATAAAAGGTACTTGTGCAATTATTTGACTTAGGACCGAAACTGTCATTTTCTTCAAGGAATATCATTTTGCTTAAAAGAATGACTAATAGACTGTGGTAGTTCAAGCTGACTCATAAGGCAGATATTTTCTCAAAAAGAAGAGGGAACCTGCCGCTTCAAGGAAAACCTCTGCTGTATTGGTTACCAACGGTAAAACTGACACATTTAAGCCAAAATGAGAATTTGGAAAAACATTACGAGTCTGATAGCTTCTCAGTGTTTTTCTGATGAGATGGAAGATGGTATCCAGGAATGCGATTTTTTGGTTATTGTCAAAAGAAATGTGTCAGTCGAAAGATCTGCATAACCAAGGAAACCAGTATTTTCTGATCAGCTAGTGTGTGACAGATCTAGAACAGGCATGGGGGGGAAGCTCCTCTCTAAGCAGGGGGTGGACCAAGGGATTTTATGTCACAGAGGATACGTTCACTGATTTGGCAAGTATTGGTGTCGCATCAAGGAAGCTGCACGATTACCTGGAAAGGTGATTCCCATTCTCTTTGTTTTTTCTCATCTCATTATTGTGTGAGGCCAAGTTTTCTTCACCGCCTTCAACCAAAGCAACATATTGCGACAGACTGAATCTAGAAGCAGATAGAAGAATCCATTTATCTCCTATCAAGCTGGATATTCAAAAGGATTGCAAAGGACTTTTAGAAGCCTACTCTTGTCACTACATTCTTTTGTTTTTCATAAGAAATATAATTTATGTTAAAACATGGAATCGTTTTATTTTTTTTAATTTATTAGAGTATTTATTTTTTATGTTTCAGTTTCTAATATATCAATATCAAATATTAAATATCAATAGACATAAACCCATGTCAGCAAAAACTTTGGCATGCACAGTGCTTTTTAAAAGATTAAAACTTTGAAAATGATTGCTTTGTACTATAAGGCTTAGCAATAGGATCAGAGCCTTTGTTTAAAATATCTGCAGCAATGCCGACCCCATAAGAACTGTTTGTTGCTTAGCCTGAATGCAGGATATATTTTAAATACAATGGCAAGAGTAGAAGGAAGTCTAGTGAGTGAAGTAATCATTGCTATGTGAGTTGTACATTCAACCATTTTAAAGCACAGGTTAAGGAAACTTAAACCAGGGATGACATTTCAATGCAGTGCATAGTGTTTTTGTTTGAAGACTCATCATCTCACCATTCCCAAGGATGGGGTAGGGAGCAAAGAGTTTCAGGCCTTAGTTTCTTTCGTGTTTTTTTTGTTTTTTGTTTTTTTCTTTTTTACATTACATTGTTTTTATTTATTTAGAATCCTTTTTTACTTGAGTGTAGTTGCTTCACAATTTTGTGTTATTTTCTACTGTCCAGCAAAATGAATCAGCCAGACATGTACGTATATGCCCTGCCTTGTGGGTTTCCTTCCAGACATGTATGTATATGCCCTGCCTTGTGGGTTTCCTTCCAGACATGTATGTATATGCCCTGCCTTGTGGGTTTCCTTCCAGACATGTATGTATATGCCCTGCCTTGTGGGTTTCCTTCTGGTCACCACTGAGGCTCTAGAAGAGTTCGGTGTGCTACACAGTAGTTCTCACTTGTTATCTATTTGATACATAGTATCAATAGTGTATATGTGTCAGGCCTCAGTTTCAAGACCTGTGCTTCCCCTGAGTGCCTGATGTGCTCTGACCTTCTGTCAACCATTTCTCTCCCTTTTCTTTGGCTGCTAGGAAGCTGGAAGCTAAATTCTCAGCTGAGCCTTGCTCACGAATGGAACTTTGCATTTACATGTCTTAACTGACTTCACTCTGCCTTGATTTAATTTTGCTACTTCCCCTGCACTTATCTTTGAGTTCTTCATCTGAATTTTCTCGGATATTTCCAAAACCCACCTTTAATCCTCTTGCCAAACAAGGTAAAGTGTAAACGTTTAAGTGTGTGCGACTATCAGCAATGCAGGAAGTTTCTTTTTCTCTGGGCCTGAACCCAACTCCTTTCTAGGCGTCAGGTTGCATGTCTGTAATATCTTTGCTGTTACTTTCTTCAATTCACCTGTAAAATAGGGACATGGATTCACGATGGAAAGTGGCAGAGCCAGGCTTCTGGAAAAGCTGAAGAAGCCAGCTGGGACCCATAGGTCATGGAGCAGAGAGGAGGCAGGCTGCTGGTAGGAAGGGATGGCAAGTCCCCAAGCCACCAGGGGGAATCTGCTTCTTTAATGAAAGGGTCCTTCTTTCCAGGGGATTATAAGAATATTCATGACCCTTGAGATCAGCAGGTGAGGCCCAGCCCTCCGTACTCATCCTTTGGGCAAATAGTCCAGAAAGCCGAGATTGCTGGGATAAGAAAGGAACAGCGGGAGTTGGGAGGTTTCCCTGCTTCTATTGGCCCCCGAGTCCCTGTATTTTGGGGTGGGCCTGGGGGGGAGTGGTACTTGTCCTGAGGTGAAGCACGGACTGTGTCTTTCATTTCTAAAGAGCAGACGCAAGGCCCAGGCAGAAGTCCCGTGACATGACTTGAGACACAAAATGGTATCTTAGCATCGAAGACCCCCTTTGACAACAAGAAGAAAAGCCCTTTTCTTCCCAGCCTGGATTAGGCGAGGAGGGAATTCTCTGGAACATGTGTGCTTTGTTTCGTAGGGGGCAGCCAGGCCGGCCCAGGGCTTGCCTCCCAAAGCCCCCCCAAGGAAGCTTGTCCCCGTGTAATTAAAAGGGAAGGGGACACAGCAGGGTGTCTTGTTCCGCTGCTGCCCACCAAAGTGGGGTCCCTGGGGAACGGTGGGGCCCAGGAAATTGGCTAAATTAATGGTTACTGAAGGCCTCACTGAGTGTGGGCCTGGAGGCAGAGGGAGGGGCAGGGCACAGAGTGAGAGCTCTTCTGACAAAACAGGAAGAAGAGAAACCCTCTCAGACAGCAGAGAGGTCTGAGCCTCTGGTCACCCGACGGGACAGCAAGGCCCCCCGGGGGACAGGGCACCTGCAGCGAGGGGTCAGCACCTCGTGGAGAGCAGAGCCCCAGGGCGGTGTGTCCGGGCCCTGGCTCGTCCAGCTGACGCAGGCTGGCCCCTCGCTTTCTCCCGCTGACAGCAAGACTGGGAGCCAGAGGTCACGGGTCACGGCCGGCCCTGAGGCCTGGGGCTCACAAAGGGGAGCGGGGGCTTCCCCTGGCAACACGAGTTTCTGCAAAGCAGTCTCGGTATTTGTCAGTGGTAGAGTGTCTCACTCAGAAATGACTGGGAGCAGTAAAACACTCGACTAGAGACTAACAAGCTTGGCATTTATAGAGTGTGATCCCGTTAAGGAGAAAAAGAAAAATTCTCTTTCCTATAAAAAAAGAAAACTTCTTAGGAAAAACTTTCCACTGCCATTTTCCAAAAACTTCAGTTCCAGATATGCTTCATCTTTCCAGCTCTCCCTGCAAATCTGGCAGGTTGGATTACAAAGGATTTGAGGGCGTCTTCACAACAGTCTGGAAACTCATGACTCCCTGCTTTACTGGGAAGATAATAGTAACAGTAACAATAGTAACAACAGCCAACTGGTGGGGTTTCCAGGACCCTGCACCATCCCTAAGGCCACGCACATCCCAGAGGCCCCAGGCTTGAGCCCACAGGCCCGGGCACTCTTTTGCTGGTTAGTGGTACATCTAAGTCAATATCATACAGGCGACCTGGCCCTTCTAGCTCCGCAAATATTGGAACAAAGCCTTGAGCACAGTGATGCTGTTGACAGTTACGAGATGGTGGCATTGTTGTCTTTGTCACCCTGAAGTGCAGCTCGGCAGAGCCTGGCCTAACACCCTGTGTACACAGAGGAGACAGTGCACTCAGAGGCCTGGGTGTTTGCTCTGCCAACAAGTGCGGGCGACCAGCCCTCCAGCCCCTTTCCAGGGGCACAGCTGGGGTGCCAAACACAGTACCCTCCGTGCCATGGGGCAGCCCGACAATGTTCAGGCCACATACTGCCTTTCCTGTCTCTTTTCATTCGTTTGTTAAAAGTACATTTTTATTGAAATGTAGTGGACCATGTCACCTGTCCAGCTTGATGGGAATGGCTACATCCTGTACCCAGCAGGTCAAGAGCCTGGACGTTTCTGGCACCCACAGCCCACCTGGGCTCCCTCCCGGGATCGCCTCCTGCAAGGGTGACCACTAGCCTAACCTATCCTATCCTCGATTGCTCAGTCGCTAAGTCATGTCTGACTCTTGTGACCCGAGAAGACCCCACCAGGCTTCTCTGTTCTTGGGATTTCCCAGGCAAGAATCCTGGAGGAGGTTGCTATTTCCTCCTCTAGGGGATCTTCCCAACCCAGGGATCGAACCTGCTTCTCCTGCGGCTCCTGCACTGGCAGGCGGATTCTTTACCACTGAGACACCTGGGAAGACCTATCCCAGTCTAACACAAACTACTTTCACTTGTTTTGAACCTCATGCTTCTGAAACTTTCCCTTGGTATCTGAAGCCAAGGTCTATGTGTTTGTCCAGCAGGGTGTGGTTACAATGCAGCGTGCAAAGATCTCAGCTCCACCCTAGCTTGGGCAAGGCCCTCAGCATTCTGGCATCTGGGTTGGCCTTGTTAAAGGACAGAGTTGGTCTGAGTCTCTTGGGGCCCTTCCAATACCAGTGTGTGGTCTGTGGCTCCACTAAAGAGGCAGATGGGCTGTGCACAGGAGAACTGACAGTGACCCCGGGTCCATGCATAGGTTGGAGACATGTTCTAAGAAAGAGATGGCTGCCCTGCCCAGTGCCTCTCCGCATCTCCTCCTTCTATACCACCATCCAGAAACAGCAGGAGATAGGTCAGTTCAGGATTCTCTCTACACCACTGGAGTATACCTGATGTGTTCTGGTCCTGAACCTGATCCACTCTCCTATCTGAAAACTGTACCGGGGAGACTGAGAAGGGAGGCTGGAAACTTGCCTCTAAATACACTCTGCTGTGTGACAGATATCTCACTCCTTTTACATTCCTGAAGCCTTCCTCTGTGTGTGTATGTAGGGGTGGTGGTGGGCTGGGGTGGCAGGCAGTGGAAAGGCTTACAGAGAGTGTGCCAGAGCTAGGGGTTCTGCTGCTTCTCAGGTAAAGAAACAAACTTGGGTCTGCCTGCCCAATGTGCAGCAAAGCCAATCTATAGACACTGGGTTGTGGTGAAGGCAAGTACAGTGTTTATTGCGAAACACCAAGCAAGGAGAACATGCAGCTCATGCTCAAAATACCTGATCTCCCTGATAGCTCTCAGGGAGGGTTTTTAAAGGCAACATTAGGGGTAAGGGTTGTAGGGTGCCTGATCAGCTCATGGGCTTTTTTCTGACTGGTTGGTGGTGAGGTAACAGTGTGGTATTTTGGAAGTTATTAAAATAACAATATCATCAACCTTCTGGTTCCAACTGGTCTAGAGTCTGCATGTTTGTGGTCAGCATAGTGTTCACTTCTTCCACATACTTGGGGTTTTAGTATCTGCAAAAAAATCCCAAGGATCTGGCTAAGGATATTCTCTATAGCCATTGAGGTGAAACTAAAGGTCCTTGATTTTGTTTTATGACTAAACTAGTTTTATTCTGTCTTGATTGACCATTCTTTGTCTTGGCTTTTTTTTCATTTCTGATTGAATTTATTCCTTGGAATTTAGACTTAGGAGGCTAAAGCTTTCTAACAAACAGGAGGCAGGGGACATGGGGTATCTGTCCCTGGGAAGGCCCTGAAGGACTGCTTGGTTTCACAAATAGGAAAACTGGGTCCCATAAGGGGAGAAGAGTTGCTTGAGCCCACATTGGAAAACAGTTGGGAGTTTCTTAGAAAGTTAAATACATAGCCCACCATATACCCTAGCCATTCCATTCCTAGGTGTCTACCCAAGATAAATGAAAGCCTGTGTCTAAATAAAAATCTGTACACAGATGTTCTTTGCAGCTTTATTTCTAACAGCCAGAAACTGAACATCGCCCAAATGCCCACCAAGCGAGAAATGGATAAGCACACTCTGGTCTATTCATGCAATGGAATACTACTCAGCAAGTAAAAAGAATGGGCATGCATCAACCTGGGTGAATCTCAGAATGATGCTGCTAAGTGAAAGAAGCCAGATTTTTTTAAATGAGGACATACTGTATATTGCTAGGAACCCCACCTTCTAGGAATTGCAAACTAATATAAAGAAGATCAGAGGGTGGTTGGGGACAGGATGAAAGTAAAGGGCACAAGGGGACTTTTGGACTCATGAGTAAGTTCACTGTATTCATTTTGGTCATGGTTTCACAAATGCAGAAACTTACCACTTGTAGACTTTAAATATGTGCACTGTATTGTATGTCAGTTATACCTCAATAAAGAAACAAAGAATACAGGTGTTTCTGTTGCACAGACATGAATTTAAATCCCAGCTCACTGCTTATAGGCTGCAGGTTGCTTAACCTCTCTGAACCTCAAATTCTATCTTCAAAACACGAATGATAATAGTCCCTTCCTTATAAAATAAACATGGAATGAAATACTGCTGATAAATTACTTAACAGAATACCTGGGATGTAGTAAGTACTTAGTAAATATTAATTATTATGTCTTGATAGAAAATGCATTATACCTATCAATTTGTGATCATTTGACTTCATTTCTACGTTATGCCTTCCAACCTTCCAATAAATGGCATGGTGTGTCTATTTATTTATTTTTGGCCGCGCTGGGTCTTCACTGCAGCGTGCACAGTTCTTTGTTGCAGCACTCGGTCTTAGTTGCACCATGTCATGCAGGGTCTTAGTTCCCCTACCAGGGATCGAACCTGCATACTCTGCATTGGAAGGTGAATTCTTTTCTTTTTTTTCATAGAGTCGATAATTTAATAAGGTGAAAAAAAGACTTGGTGTATAAAACTGTATGGCAGAACTATTCTTGATCATCTTTTTCTCTTCTTTGTAGAAAGGCGAATTCCCAAACAAGAAGTCCCTATGTCTTTCTTTTCTGTTTTTTTTTTTAAGTGCTTCCCATAGCACCTGGCATTCATTAAACACTCAATAAAGTTTCACGTTTTCTCTGCCCTTACCTTCCCTGTTGAACTCTCTGTTTGGTCATGAATGCGTTTGGGATTCTAGATCAAGAGGGGACCCAGCTACCCCAGGCAGGAAAATCCAGCTTCTTAAAGAAACAGTTCAGCTGAGTGTAGGTCTCCTGTTCTGTCCCCACGTGGATGCGGCTGATTTTCGCCCCAGTTGGTGAGGGCTGGAGGCAGCCTTCCCTCTGGGTTGTGACTTGGCCTAAGAGAAGGCCTGACACTGTGGGGGCCTAGCTCTCCTTTTCTCCCAGGCCTCAGGGAACTTTCCACACCCACAGTTGCTGGGCAGCCAGGCAGCCTGGGAGCCTTGGCTCTCCCTCCAGGGTGGAGCAGGCTCTTTGGAGGAAGTGTCCCTATTGTTCGGGGGGGATTCTTTGGTCACAAAGGCCCGCTGAAGACTCCACAACACTGCAGCAAAACTGGGACTAGAACTTTCACAAAAGAACAAGGCTTGCTCTGTGTGGCCGCAGCCGCTGAAACTTCAGCCAGGGAGGTGGAGATGGCAATGCCACCGCTAGTTTGTTCTGACAACAAAGACGGCCCCCTTTCAGTTAACCTTTCCTCAGAGCTCCCTGAGGTATGGTCAGGGCGGGGTGGTGGACTGGACTGGTGAGCAGGTCTCAGATGCTGTGGAAATAAAGGGAGTTTGTTCAGCTTCTTCTGGAAGTTTTGCCTGGTGGCAGGTGATGGTGCCAGTTTTGAGAATCAGATCGGACCCACAAATATGCCCTAACGGGAAGTGAGTTGAGCTCCAAAGGCCAAACCTTTTCAAAAGGATATCTGTGAGCATTGTCTACAGTCTGGGATCCGAGGAATTCTGGAAAGCACATGGCTTCCATACCCCCTCTGTTTACCAAACATATTGCCAGGACTCATTTTAACCTCATACCAAATCCATCCATTTCATGTTATTTCCCAGTGAGGCAATGAAGGCTCAGAGCACATTTGAGCTACGGAGTCAGAACTTTGTTTCAGTCATTCATTCAACAGACATTCAGACTTGCATCGCATGGGCTAAGGTGCAGGGGATAGAGAGAGAACAGAAGGCAATCCCACCTTAAGGAGTTCACAGCATGATAATTTGGGTCTGCTGGTCTATTGTACGGTCTTGGGCAAGTTACTGAACTTTTTGAGTCTCACTTCCTACCTTTAATTAATGGGGTTCTAACCCTTTTAAAAGGTTTCCATAAAGATGAAGTGGAATTAAATGAGATGATGTGTGTCATACACCCAGGGTCTAGCACAGAGCTGACACTCTACAAATCTGGCCCTGATGGCTCTCAGTGAAGAGTAGGTTGTGGTCCAGCCTGGTCTAGTGTTCCCAAGGGACCTATGTCAGCTGGGAAGGGCCAAAGCAATGTCTGAAGGGAGGCAGTTGGAAAATTCCCAGAGCCTTATCCATCCTGGGGTGAGGAGGGGGACAAGGTCCAGGGGACCACATTATTGAAAATATAGCTCCCTCACAAAGCAGAAACCCCAACTTCACTAACTCACTAAATATAAGTCACTCTCATTCCACACATGTATTTATTAGCACCTTCCATTGGCCAGATGCTGGGCACATATGTTGCTTGACACCCGTTTCAAGGAACGTACGGCTCAGTGTGGGAAACAGACAAGCCATGGCAGCTTCAATGCCATGTATGGATGGGGATGCCCTGGGATGACAGATAACCCAGCCTTGGTGTCCTGCGGCTGCCCCCGCTCCCCAGCCCAGGCAGTGACCATCAGAATCCCCTTCCTCTGTGTGGGGCTGAGTCAGCCCTCTCCAGTGTCTCTGTTCCCCATCCAACATGTCCTGCCACACTGACCAGTCAGAGCTCATAGCACCCCACTTCTGTGCTCAGAGATCCTCAAGGGCTCCATTAAGATGCACACAAGGCCCCTATGGCCTCGACTTTCATGTCCAAAGTTACCCCGCTCATTATCTTGGCTCCAGAAAAACTGGTTACCATTTCGCATTCATATCCACCCAGTTCCCTTCCCTAATGTCCTCCCACCCCACCCCTGGCACCAGAGAGATCATAATTTCATATATAGATTCTTTTTTAAAAACAAGTCTTTAATTTTGTTAATTCTCAAATCTATTTCTAAGTACTGAGAACAATGGCTTACAGAATGCCATTTCCCAGCACAGGGAACCTTGCTTTGCAGTCATTTATATGGTAAATGTTCTTTGCAAAGTGCTCTTCACAGACATTCCCTTCACAAACAGAGAAGAAGGCAGGGTGGGTGATGCTATTACTAGCTCCATTCTACAGATGAGCAAATAGTATCAGCAGGGGCGTGGGTCAGTTTGAAAGCAAATTCAAGGTCTGTGAACTCACATTCCATGTCCATCCTGCCTCCCCATGTGAATTTTAAGGTTAAATGAGTTATTTTTCATTGGGGGTATTTATGTAATGAATAGCAATGAATACCTGTTTGTTGAACAAATTGGCAGAAGCAGCTTCCAGCCAGCTCGGCCAATATCCTTGTGGAGTCTGGGGTGGCAAGCAGCCAAGCCAAGCTATTAGAGACTCAGCATCACATTCCTTCACCTGCAGGTCTGCTCAGACACACCGGACACCTATTACACGGCAGGCCACTGATTATAGGGGGATCTTAGACCCCACCCCTGCCTTCAGGAAGCAAGCAGTTCTGGTCCTCGATGGCTAAGCCATGTAGGCAAATCCACTCTGTTAGAAGAGAAGGGATAATGCAGCATCAGTGGGTATGGAGTGCAATACTGTACCCAGGGCTGTGGTGATGCTGAAGATGCTCTAGGAGGGGTAGGGACAGAACCCCGGAATGCTCTGTGCAGGCGGTGGAACTCACGGGATCCTGAGAGAGAGATCCACAGAGTCAAGGAAGGAGGAGAAGGGGCAAAGGAAAGGAAGAGGATGGATGGAAGTGGAGGGGGAAGTGGGGAATCCATTCCGGAGAAGCTTCTTGATCTCCTTCTAACTATCTGCACTCCTTCTGCTGAATTCTCTTTCTTTCCAAACTAGGGCCAAGGCCTGTTTGAAACCATAGCTTCAGATTTAAAATAAACATCTTGTATTAAGTTTCATGACTTTAATTTTATTATCAGATAAATTGAAAGTTTAGGATGTTTTTAAAACAGAAAATGCTAGATGATTGTGAATGCACGTGATTCCTGATGGGTCCTTAATAGGAAAAACCCCCAAACAAATCATTTCCTTACTTCTGCTATAAACCAGCCTCCACTCAGGATGAACTCTCTTTGCAGCCACATAAAAGGCCAGAGACGCCAGTGGCCTGCTTTCTGCATTCTCCAGGGCCTGGCAGTTTCTCCCAGCTGGAACCTGGGCTGCTCCGTGCCTGGTGTGGGCTCCCCTGCGGTGGGGAGTGCCCCACACTCCTCCAGCGGAGTCAGTCTGCTGGGTGCAGCTGGAAGGAGAAGCTGGGGAGAGACCTGCAATGTGGAGCGGGGAGTCACTGAGTGCCAGAGTGACCGTTCTTATGGGCAGTCAGGGGACAAAGCCCTGGAAGGAGCTATTGAGATTTAATTGTGCAAACCCACGTGGCTGATGGGAAGGACATGGAAAGGGCTCTCGGGGGCTTCTTTCTCCTTTCTTCCCTTTCTTTCCTCTTTCTCACTTTTTCCCCCTGACTGATGGGATAAAAGGAAATGCTGCGTCTGTCTGTCGCGGCCTGGGGACTTTCTTAGGGTTCTCTGTGTAGTGTTATTTGAAAAAAGACAAAACTCCCAAACAAAACACAGTTGTATTGGCACAAAAGTCCAGCGCCACGGTTGAAGTCTCCCTTTCCATTCCCAGAGCCGGGTTTCCCAAATGAACCCCAGCGTATCTGTGCAGACAATGGGGTCCCCAGGGAGCCGCACGTGATCAGAGCAGTGAGCGAGGGGACAGGCGGGTCAGTGGGAGGGGAGACTCTGCCGGCTGCCAGCGAGGGTTCCGTGACCTGCCCCAGCCCTGTGAACTGGCAGATGAGTTTTCCACTTTCAGCATTATGTCTTCTGGGTTCAAACGTGATTCCAAATGCACCAAGGATCAAGGCACCGGGCATGTCCTGACATTGCTTTATGGTTTCTGTTTGCAGGTTTTGTCCACGTCCCTCATGAGGCTGTGGCTTGGCACCCAGCACAGGGCCTGTGCTGAGCGTACTGAGCACATTAGTTGGACGGATGTGTATGGTTGCGTGTACCTGCTTACATATGCATCTTCCCATGTATTTTTTAAAGTTTATGATGATTCTAATTTATTTTCATAAATTAGGAATTTGGAATTAACAGACACATACTACTATATATAAAATAGATTAAAAAAAAAACAACAAGAGCCTACTGTATAGCACAGGGAACTATACTCAATATTTTGTAATAAACTATAATGGAAAAGAATCTGAAAAAGTATATATATAATTATATATGTAATTTAAATTACACATATATAACTGAATCATTTTGACATATACTTGAAACTAACACAACACTGCAAATTAACTATATTTCAACTTCTAAAAAAGGGGGGGAAAGTTTATGAATATCCTTTAAAAAAAAAAAAAAAAAAGACACAGCTGCTGGAATCTGGGAAACAGGAAGAAACCTGGCACCAGAAGCTAAAACGGGTGCTCTCAGACCTGGAAGAATCTACAAGGTGCTCCAGGCAAAGTTTTGGCAGAATTAAAGGAAAGAGGTAAAAACTCTAACCTGAATTATTATATTAAATCACACAGTAACTGAGTACAGCTGAATTGGGGGCCATAAGGACACATTCTAGGCTGTCACAGAAAAACAGGGTATTTTCTCATTTTTGATGCTGGGAAACCCTTGATAAGCAGCGGCCTCTCCCTGGGATAAAATCTCATGTGTGTCCACCTGGGGTTACTGTGTCTGGGGACGGACACAACATTTTGGAAGTCCGGGTGTCGGGTTTAGAGTCATAGATGAGCAGAGCTGGAGAGACTGGAAAGTTCCTTCAGGCCCTCATTCCACAGATGTGAGAATGAAAGCCCAAGGGCAAACCTGCTGAAAAGGAAGACAGGCTGGAAACCTCTCCTCCTTCACCTTCTCAACCAGGAGGAGTTTGGGAGAGCTTCCAGCCCCACCTCACACCCTTAGGATGCCCAGTGTGCTGGTATTTTAAGTTGGGAAGTTTAGCCTGCTGAACAGGTACTTTTCCCGTTCTCAGGCTGGTCTAGGGCTTTCAGCTGCATAAATGCTCCAGAGAAAATGCAGGTCCCATTTGCAGTCTCCATCAGCCACAGTGTAAGATGGCACCCTCTGGGGCACCTCCCTACCCAGGTCCATTGGTGCTGGCTGAGGCCAGTTCCTGTAAGTCATCTGGTCTACCTTGGGCAGCAGGCACCCTCCAGGGCAATCCCAAGGTGGAGACTGCAGAGTACAGTCCCAGCTAGCCATGAGGTGATGCTCAGACCAGCCTCATCGCACTTTCTTACAGATGTGGAAGACCTGAGTTGGGCAGGGGGGCCGGGGGCAGGAAGGTGTAAGCACAGGGACTGCCTGGGGGCTGGTGTCCTCTCTCTATTACAAATGATGCTGCTGAGAGATGCTGCTGTGGTGGTCCATGGCTTTGCCTCCTTTATCTGGTGACTATCCTGCCAGCCTTCAAAGTACAGCTTAAGGGCTCTAAATCTCCTGTGTGGCCTCGGGGTGAGCACTGAGGGCCAAGGGCAGGCCTGGCCATCTCCATAACCTCTGCTTCAATTGCATTGTGGTGAAATGGCAACCCACTCCAGTGTTCTTGCCTGGAGAATCCCAGGGACGGGGGAGCCTGGTGGGCTGCGGTCTCTGGGGTCACACAGAGTCAGACACGACTGAAGCGACTTGGCAGCAGCAGCAGCCTCCTGAAAAGCCAGCCTCTGTTAAGCCTTGAGCAGAGTGCCCAGTTCATAGCATCAGGAGGACCTTGTCTCTACTCTCCATCAGACCCTGAGCATCGGCCTTGACAATCTGGTGCTGTCACAGGATGAACAAACCTCATGTTTATATTTGTTGCTATTGTGTCCTGAGCTTCCAATAGTTTTCTGTTCTGTCTTACTTTCTTTTGACGTCCTTTCTCCTAAAAGACTTCTCTTCTCCATGATAGCAAAAGATGGTAGATGGAAGAGGGCAGAGGAATTGGTTTAGGAACAAGAATAGGAGGAAAGGATGAAGCTGCAAAGGGGCCAGTGGGACCAGAAAGAACATGCAATGAGGAGCTGGGAGACCTGGTTGCAAGCCTGCCTGTGCACTTATATTAATCTTCCCTGTCTCTGCCTCAGTGTCTTCATCTATAAAATGGGGATCAAGTAGACCTCCTATATGGGTTTGCTGTAAAACTAAATAGAATGATGAATATGATGGAGGTTTGCATAATCATATGGCCCAGGTCTGCAAACTTCCACTGACCTACAAAGTGGAGCTAGTAGGCAAGATGAGCCTTCTCTCCTTGCTAATGAAGTGGTTGTGATAGTCGCTTCATTCGTGTCCGACTCTTTGCGATACTATGGACTGTAGCCCGCCAAGCTCTGTCCATGGGATTCCCCAGGCAAGAATACTGGAGTGGTTTGCCATGCCCTCCTCCAGGGGATCTTCCTGACCCAGAGATCGAACCTGCATCTCCTGCATCAGAGGCAGATTCTTTACCCACCGAGCCACCAAGGAAGCCCCAGTGAAGTGGTTCAGATCAGATCAGATCAGTCGCTCAGTCGTGTCCGACTCTTTGCGACCCCATGAATCGCAGCACACCAGGCCTCCCTATCCATCACCAACTCCCGGAGTTCACTCAGACTCACGTCCATCGAGTCAGTGATGCCATCCAGCCATCTCATCCTCTGTCGTCCCCTTCTCCTCCTGCCCCCAATCCCTCCCAGCTTCAGAGTCTTTTCCAATGAGTCAACTCTTCACATGAGGTGGCCAAAGTACTGGAGTTTCAGCTTTAGCATCATTCCTTCCAAAGAAATCCCAGGGCTGATTTCCTTCAGAATGGACTGGTTATAAAACCATTTCAAGCCTTCACAGGTGTAGTGGTTGCACAGAGGAAATCTGATTCCTCTGTGGTTAGGTAGGGAGCAGGTGCAGTGGATGGGCCTTGGCCATCACCCGAGGATAAGAGAAGGCTCTCAGTGGGACCCCTGGAGTGTCCTGAAAGAGAAGATGATTTGGGGTTGTCCTGATGTAAATGCATTAAGGGGCTTCCTAGGTGGCTCAGTGGTAAAGAATCCGCCTGCCAATGCAAGAGACACAAGTTTGATCCCTGGATTGGGAAGATCCCCTGGAGAAGGAAATGGCAACCCATTCCAGTATTCTTGAAAGGGAGATCCCATGGACAGAGGTGCCTGGAGGGCTACAGTCCACGGGATTGCAAAAGAGTCGGACATGACTTAGAAACTAAACAACAACCAACAGCACGCGTTAAGTTTTTCACAAGAGATGTTTGGCCAACTCTTAAGAGTTTAGGGAATTTTTCAAATGACAGATCCAAGAATTCCAGTCTGGATCCCAAGCTTCATTTTAAAAATGATCTGAACCACCCCTGTGGCCTATGAGTTTTGTTTGTTCAAACTCTGGGACTGACCCTCTTTGAGACAGGATTAGCAGGCAGCTAGGAGATTTAATCAGCAGAACCTCCCTAAAAGAAATTCCTCCATTACCTACCAGCCTGCCCTACTGCCTAAAACCATGAGGGGAGGCAGTGCAATTACCCTTAGGGAAGGGCCCATGTCTCTCATCAGTCACTGAACTGTCTTAGGGCTGAGCAGGGCAAATCCTAGTTTTATTCCAATACATGTATTGCTCTGCAACTTGATCTTTCTCATTGAATATATATAGCAGTATTATTAGCAGTTAGTTGCTCAGTCATGTCCAACTCTTTGTGACCCCATGGACTATACAGTTCATGGAATTCTCCAGGCCAGAATATTGGAGTAGGTAGCATTTCCCTTCTTCAGGGGATTTTCCCAACCCAAGAATCAAGCCCAGGTCTCCTGCATTGCAGGTGAATTCTTTACCAGCTGAGCCACAGGGGAAGCCCAAGAATACTGGAGTGGGTAGCCTATCCCTTCTCCAGCAGATCTTCCTGACCCAGGAATTGAACCAGTGTCTCCTGCATTGCAGGTGGATTATTTACCAACTGAGCTATCAAGGAAGCCAAATTATATATCTTGGGTATCTTTCTTTATATAGGTTTCTTATGTGCACTTTTTAATTGCTGCATAGAGAAGGAAGGGCCACCCAATAATCAGAGATGTCCAGCAAGAGTAGAAGTACCTTGGAAAGCCCTGAGCTTCTCATCATTAGAAGTGGTTAAGTGGACATAATCAGTACATTAGTCATAGTGAGGATTCCTGCCCTGGGTGCGGGGGAAAGAATTTGACATTTACTGAGTAATCGCTATGTTCCAAGAACTATTCGAAATGCCATGGACCCTTGAACAGTCAATCGTGGGTGTTAATCTGTATGTCATTTACAGTCACCCTCTGCATACACAGTTCCTCTGCATCTGTGGGTTCACCCAACCATGGACCGTGGAGTACCATTGTATTTACTAATTGAAAAATATCCACATATAAGTGGACCCAGACGGTTCAAACCTGCAGTTGTGCAACGATCAACTGTGCTTTTGGTGGGTTCTTGCACATAGTATTCACAGAACTCTAGGAAGTAGGTATTGTTATTATTCCTGTTAGTACAGATGAGAACAGGGAGCCACAGGGAAATGAAGAAACATTCCTAAGGTCACAGAGCTGATGCATGGCAGAGCCCAGACTCAAACCCAGGCAGGATGCCTCCAGAGGCCAGGGTCTCAACCTTAATACCATAACACCTACCTTTACAGAAGATCTCCATGCAAGCATCCTTCTATCTCTGGGGTTCAGTGACTCCCCACTTTGCCAAGAATGGCACCAGGGATGTTCCTGTGAAATTGGACCTAACTAGCTTCCCTGGTGGCTCAGCCAGTAAAGAATCTGCCAGCAATACAGGCAACCCAGGTTCAATGCCTGGGTCGGGAAGATCCCCTGGAGAAGGGAATGGCAACCCACTCCAGTATTCTTGCCTGGAAAATTCCATGGACAGAGGAGCCTGGTGAGCTACAGTTCATGGGATCACAAAGAGCTGGACACGACTGAGTGACCAACCACAAGGCTGGTCCCTTCCCTTGCTCAGCCAGGCAGTAAGGCCAACAAGAGATGCACATTTTAGAGGAGAGGCTACCTCTGGATGGAGGAGACAGTAGGAGTGTAGGAGTGTCTGCCGTTGTGTGGCTGGCCCAGGAGGGGCAGGGGGACCATCAGGGTGTGTTCTGCAGTTGACACCCATGGATATTTGCAGTCCTGTGGGGGCTCCATTGGCTGCACCTTGGGCATTTTGAGCTGGCACTCCATCAGGTCTGTGTGCCTGAGACTTAGCCTCAGATCTGTACGGAGATGAAACCAGAGTCTAGCACATCTTGACTCAGCAGTTGGGTGGAAGCCAGAACTCCTGACTCTTTGAGGACTGGCCCTTTCATGAACAGAATACCTTCCATAGCTCTGCAGAGACCTATTTCACTAATGGGATTTCCTCACAAGGGCTCCTAGGTCCCTTTTAAAGAAAGGGTAGAAACAGTAGGAAACACATCCCCACACACAGACTCTTCAGGCTAATAACAATCCTACAAGCTACTATTTATTGAGCACCTACTATGACCCAAGCCCTTGACAAAATGCAATTTCAACTGTTCCTTCTGGTGTTGCCTCTACTCATAGCAGGAAACATGGTTAGAGCACGTGACTCAGGCACTGGGCTTCACAGGACATTGGGGGCAGTGGTTAGAAGTGAATTGGTCCTGGCTTTTCCACTTTCTGACTCTGTGATCTTGGGCAAATTTCTGAGCCTTTCTGTGCTGTGTTTTTTTTTCATCTATGAAATGAGGATAAGAGTAGTATGTCGTTCTATATAGATGTTGAGATAGAAGATAGACAAGACACCAATATACTGGAGATTGATATGATACAAAGAAGACTTAGCATAGCATCTAGCCCTTAAGAAACACCATCTTCCATTCTTAGCATTGCACTTGATATTAGCAATAATTTATTAGGTTAATGTTATTATCCCGTTTTATTTTGGTTTGTTGGCTCTACCATGCAACTTGCAGGATTTTAGTTCCTCAACCAGGGACTGAACCCCAGGCACAGCAGTGAGAGCACCGAGGCCTAACACTGGGAATTCCCATATCCCAATTTTATAGACCAAAAAGGTAAGGCACAGAAAGATCCAATAAATTGCCCCCTGTTACACAGCTCATGAAGGCAGAGCCAGAACTTAAACCTAAGTTTAAATTTCTGGCTCAAAAACACTCCCTCTTACCTGTCGATGGAACTGCCTCCAGAAGATCCTAGGAGGTTAGCATGAACTTTCAGAAGTGTTCCTTAAATGTTTCTGGTCATTGATGTTACATCAAATGTCAGCCATTCCCACTTACAGGCTGCTTATCTGGAGGAACTGCTGAAGTTGATCACAAGGTCAAGGGCCTTCCGAAAGGATTTTAAATAGTAAATCTTCCAAAGGAAAAGCTGTGGAAGATGTGAATTGAAATGTAGTGCCTGAGAGACCCCTGGGGTGGTCAGGAGACTCTCAATCCCTTTTAGATCTGCCACTAATTTGCCACATGACCCAGTACGCCACTGGCCTTCTCTGAGGTCAGTTTCCTTGTTTATACACTAAGCCTTCCAAGAAGCCTTCTGATTCAAAGAATTTTTGTATTAATTCATGCAACAGATTTTATTGAGCACCTATGTCAGGAACAATTTTAGTTGCTGGAAGTGCACTAGCGAACAGCACAATGGGTGTGGGCCTTGCTTTCTTAGGCCTTGGAGGGAGACAGAGGGAAGCAGACAAGGGCCACAGAGTGGTGGGCACCATGAAAGCACAAGGCTGAAATCACAGGAGGTCTCCAAACCCAGCTTGAGAGGCCAGGCGAGTTACCCTGGAAGAGAGGTTCCAGTTGACACTCAAAGGTCCAGTAGGCGCTAACATGATGTGGGAAGGGGAAAAGGTATCCGAGAGGTAGGTGTGTGGCAGAAGTGAAGTGTAGGGTGGCTGGGTCACAGAGGGTGAGGGGAGAGGGGCTGGCCAGAGGGGCTGGACAGGCAGCAAGGCCCTGACATCATGCCAGACTTGGCCACCTGGTTAAGGATTTTGATTTTATCTTTAAATCCTTCAGTAGCTTCCCAAAGGTTTTAGGCCAACTTTCAATTAAGAAACTGGAGAAGGAAATGGCAACCCACCCCAGTACTCTTGCCTGGAAAATCCCATGGACGGAGGAGCCTGGTAGGCTGCAGTCCATGGGGTCTTGAAGAGTCAGACACGACCGAGCGACTTCACTTTCACTTTTCACTTTCATACATTAGAGAAGGAAATGGCAACCCACTCCAGTGTTCTTGCCTGGAGAATCCCAGGGATGGGGGAGCCGGGTGGGCTGCCATCTATGGGGTCGCACAGGGTCGGACACAACTGAAGCGACTTAGCAGCAGCAGCAATTAAGAAAGATCACCCTGATTGCATGGGAGAGACTGAGTCAAAGGACGTAAGAACAGAAATGGACTTGAAAGTAACTACTGCATTGGACTCTGAAGCAAAGGCACTGGTGCCCTGCCCCAGAGGGCAGGCCTGGGGGTGGAACGAGACAGGATGGAATTTAGAAGGTAGAAGTGGTAGAACTTGGTCCCTGGAGACTTGATGTGCAGCATGCATGGAGGAGGGAGTCCCAGAGGCAGAGTGGCAGCGGAACAATGTAAGGGGGACTGGACTGTAGGTGGGCACTGATCCCTAGCTGGGCCACATCCTGGGCCCTGAGCTGGGACTCTGCGCTTTGCTCTCAATGCAGCCTCTCTGGATGACCGTGAGTGTCTCTGGGCTCACGGCCCCAGCCCAGACCTTTTGCACAAGTCCCAAGCTCCAGGTCCATCCATCCAGTTGCCAAGTGGACTTTCTTTCTTGGTCATCTCTGAGCACCAGAGGCCAACATGTCAAGCCAGAACTATTCATCTCTCCCACCCTCCCCTTCCTCACTTCCTTCTGGGAGCTGCATTTCTGCAAAGGCCGCACTTTCTATCCAGCCCCTTTTAAACCCAGACTGTCCACAGTCACAGGGAGTGGCGCGTGCCTAAAGATCACCACGCATCTCTGAAACCTGGCATCCGGCTTAGCCGGTGGCAGTGAGGGGTAGGGGAGAGAGGGCAATTATCGGCCTTCAGGACTCCCCTGTGCTATTGGTAGGAATGTTTCTTTCCTGGGTGTCAATACGAAGCCAGGGTCATTTTTCAGCGATTGCCAATGGCTGTAATTGCATCAGGCTACGCGGCTCTCCGGAGAATCCCTGCGGTCCTCCATTCTCTCCGCCAGGACAGTGCTCTATAGACACTCCCCAGGCCATGGATCATGTTTTTCACATAACCCGTTAATTACTAAATAAAACAACCCAACTTTCAACCTGATTAGCCCAGATTAATGGCCAACAGCGGGTTTCACGCGCCTGCACCATTTATCACTGAAAAGAACTGTGTCTTTAATGATTTAGCTACCTGGCCTAGCAGGGCCAGCTCAAGGCCGCCAGCCTCCAAGAGGAGTTAATTGCTGTTCTTCGTTTCTGACCTGGAAAGGCCCAGGTGACAGTTCCCATTAGCCAGGCTTGGCCTGCTTGATGACAAAGGATGGCAGGAAGCCCTTCCCTCCCACTTTGTTCAGAAGACGTATGGAGGTCAAATGTCCCCCAGCCCCACCACGCCAGCTGCCAGCTGGAACAGGTTGAGTCAACCTGTGAATTTACATACTTTTTCCCTTCCCCCCAACCTCCTGACTTTTGTTTCTTTCTTCTTCATTATGTTGAAAGAGCGAATCATTTTTAATTGTTACATTTCACCAAGAAATCTAGGACCTTTCATAAAAATGAGAAAAAAAAACACGTATATCCCCTGGTTCCTTTTCTTTACATTTTGCATGACTTGGCCCTATTGTGCAGGAGATAAAGTGAAAAAAAAAATGTTTAATCATTTATCTTTGAAAGATCCTTTGATTAATAGGCTCTTCAAATGTCAGAACTGATCAACAGCATCTGGCCCAACTCTTGTGTTTTCCAGACAAGGGTGCTAAGGCCCAAGGCTGGGGAAGTGAGCTGTCCAAGGTAACTAGCCAAGGTAACATGGAGAGTGAGTGATAGTCTGAGGGCCATCTGGGCATCCCAATAGCCAAGACTGCTGAGTCCTTTTTATCCACCATAGAATACCATCACTTACTGAACATCTGTTCTGTTCCAGACATCATTGTATTTAATAGTCACCAACAACCTGTGAGATGGAAACGATCTCAGTTTTTGAGGTGAGGAGACAGAGCCCTTGTTTCATGCTAGGGTGGCGCTGTCTAGTAGAACTTTCTACATGACAGGAGTGTTATATGTCTGCAATATTCCAGAGAATGGCCACTAGTCACATGTGGCTGATGAGGGATTGAATTAAGGCAAAAGTGATTGAATTTTCAGATTGTTCACTGCTGTTAAATAGACCCATTTTTTTCTTTCCTTCCCAATCTATATATTTGTATTTTCAAACACACATTTTCTTATAAATGATATCACTTGCTTTTTTATTTTCTTTTTTCTTCCTTTCCCTCTTTTTAAAAAAAATCTAAAAATTTACTATGAATAAGTGGCAAAATAAAATCTTTAACTTCTAACATTTATTTTCATATCCTTGAACTACATTTAAAATTGTCAAAGTAGCACAAATCTGTATATAAATCTTCCACAATTGGAACTAATTAAGGAATTCTTGTTCCAAATGGAAAATCATTTCTTCCTGAAGCTCAGCACTTCCTGGAAAGACTGTCCTCTTCCTCTGAATTACTTCTTTTTGAGAAGTTCCTTTAATAACTATTCTGTTTATAACATAAGTTCTCAGTTTTTATTTGTTTGGAAATGTCTTTGTTTTGTTCTTTTTCTTAAGTAATATTAGTTGGATTTACAATTCTTGGTTGACAATATTTTCCTTTTGGCACTTTATTTTTCTGTTGATTCAAAATGTATTCTGCATATTCCTTTAAGTCTATCTTCCAGTTCACTAATGTCTTTCTTCAGTGTGCCTAATTTCGTGCTTAATGTCCATCTACTTTTTTTCTCATCTCATTTAGTTTTTAATTATAATAATTACATTTTCTTGAGTTTAGAATTCTATTTAGTCTTCTTCCACAAATGCCTGGGCCTGTTTTAGAGTACAGTCAACTCTCAGTATCCCCTGAGGATTGATTTCAGCACCAACTGCAGATGCCAAAATCTGTAGATGTTCAAGTTCTCTGCTCAGCTATTAGTATCTGTGGGTTCTGCATCCCACAGTGAAAATCTGGTGATTTTCCTTACTTTCAGGTCAGCTCACTTCTGAATCTAAAAGCGTGTATATTTTATACAGAATATGTTCTATTTCAGGAGAAAATTTCAAGCTCTTAAGTTATTGCCAGAAGTGTCATAGCACAAGTTTCTTTCTAAAAGAAGTCATATTTTCACTCATTGTAAAATATCACTTTTTCTTTAAAAGGATGGGTTATATGAGTCTGGAGAAGGCAATGGAACCCCACTCCAGTACTCTTGCCTGGAAAATCCCATGGACAAAAGAGCCTGGTGGGCTGCAGTCCATGGGGTCGCTAAGAGTCGAACATGACTGAGCAACTTCACTTTCACTTTTCACTTTCATGCATTGGAGAAGGAAATGGCAACCCACTCCGGTGTTCTTGCCTGGACAATCCCAGGGATGGAGGAGCCTGGTGGGCTGCCGTCCATGGGGTCGCAAAGAGTCAGACACGACTGAAGCGACTTAGCAGTTAGCAGCATACTGTTGGCATACTGTCTGTCACAGAAAAAGGCAGCAAATTTGGAATAATTTGTCTTTTTGTAAGAGAAAAAAAAAATGCCTCATTTTTAAGTCTCTTGCCATGAGATAACCTGTGGAGTCTTATGATTACCATCTGCTATTTAAAATAATTGCTGCTGCTGCTGCTGCTGCTAAGTCGCTTCAGTCATGTCCGACTCTGTGTGACCCCATAGACAGAAGCCCAGCAGGCTCCCCCGCCCCTGGGATTCTCCAAGCAAGAATACTGGAGTGGGTTGCCATTTCCTTTTCCAATGCATGAAAGTGAAAAGTGAAAAGGAAGTCGCTCAGTCGTGTCCGACTCTTAGCGACCCCATGGACTACAGCCTACCAGGCTCCTCCATCCATGGGATTTTCCAGGCAAGAGTACTGGAGTGGGGTGCCACTGCCTTCTCCGAAATAATTGCTAAATACACTTAATTGTGCACGTATGAACTGCAACAGCTGGTAATAAGCCTAAAGGGTCAAAACAAATGAGGATTTTTCTGTCTACTTGTCCAAGTTATCTGTTATCTCAGTGACATATTTTCAATGAGGATATCATTAATGTTAATAGAATTTACTGCTGTATGTTATAATCAAATAAAGATATATAGACAAACTCATATTTTATTCCCTCATCCCAGTGGTTAATCTCACCTTCCCTCTGGCGCACAGGTACCAGTACCAACACTGAAAACATTTTTGGTTGTCAAAGTTGGGAGAAGGTACTTCTGGCATCCAGTGGGTAGAGGCCAGGAATCCTGCTAAATACCCTACAATGCACAAGATAGCCTCTGACAGCAAATACTTATTTGCCAAAAATGTAAAAGTGCTCAGATTAAGAAACACTGAGTTAAAGACAAATTCCCCAGAGTGGCAATTCCAATGTTTTAATTTAATTCCACATCACTAGCCTTTCACGGAGAAGGCAATGGCACCCCACTCCAGTACTCTTGCCTGGAAAATCCCATGGATGGAGGAGCCTGGTAGGCTGCAGTCCATGGGGTCGCTAAGAGTCGGACACGACTGAGCGACTTCCTTTTCACTTTTCACTTTCATGCATTGGAGAAGGAAATGGCAACCCACTGCAGTGTTCTTGCCTGGAGAATCCCAGGGACAGGGGATCCTGGTGGGCTACCGTCTATGGGGTCGCACAGAGTTGGACATGACTGAAGTGACTTAGCAGCAGCAGCCTTTCACAGTCCTCTGATTCTGATATACTGGGTGATGTATGCTTCTCTCAATCAAATAATCTATATGCTGTTCATTTCTGCACTTCCAATTTTTAACACAGTTTGTGGGTTTGGTGTGTGACTTGTCTTCCAGCTGTAGTATTTCTAATCTGATCTCTACCTTAGAACTACATAGCTTACCAGGTTTAAGAGAAAGGCACTTTTCCTAATGCTTTGTTTAAGGCAATCATTCAGGTCACACCATTGTTCTAAACCACATAGGCTTGTAGGTACTTACTTTTTCTGTAAAAGGAAACGTGGGGTTGACTATGATGCAATATCTCATAAGGTCACAGGGTCCTGGTCTTTGTGGGACCAGAGGTGGAATGGAGTGAGATGGGCTAAGGAGTACAAGAATGGAGTGAACACGAATAGAGTGTATGTAGTGAGGTGAGATTTTAAAAGTCCCATATTTGGGCTGGAGGGCATATGAGTTTCAGAGGGCATACATGAACCTCAGATTAGCTTGAATGAGCTGGTATGCAAGGTCTAGGCAAACAAGAAAGGCAGGAGGCATGGAATACAGGCTCCAAACTGCTCACTGAAGATGGCTCAGAGAAATGCGTGCTGGACATTAGAGGCAGCTTCTCACCTGTTTCTGTTCAAACATGACACACACCTGACTCGATCAAAGAGTGAGAAGTCTAGGAATGGAGTGAAATAAACAATTGCAGTAAAGACGCCACTGATCTGGGGCCAGGGGCTGTGTCCCTCCCTTCTCCCCTCATGACCTCACCCAGGTCTGAGCCCAGCCTGTCTGCACGTGCTGCCTGGCCCATCAGTGACTTTCCAGTCCACAGAATGTCCAGATTAGGAGGCCCTGAGGCCTCATGTTTTCCAGTTTTGCCCTGTGTTTTACAGAGGAAGGGCAAACCCCATGGCAAAACCCCAACTCTTTGCAACCTCATATACTGCAGCCCTCCTGGCTTCTCTGTCCACGGGATTTTCCAGGCAAGAATACTAGAGTGGGTTGCCATTTCCTCCTCCAGGGGATCTTCCCAACCACTGGGATCTAACCCATGTCTCCTGGATCTCCTACATTGCAGGTAGATTCTTTACCATTTGAGCCATCAGAGAAGCCCCAAACAAGGGAACGGAAGCGTCTGGTTCCCTTTCCAAGGCAGACTTATATTTTTGAGGGCCCTCCTCCTTGGTTGGAGGAGGCCTGAGAGCAGACACTATCTGTGAGCTCACAGGCCCAGAAAGGGAAGTGAGGTGGGTCAGAAGCATGCCAGGTCTCGCCGGGTATGTGGAGCGATTTAGCTTGTACCTGGAGGAACCGAATTCTCCGCCTCAGAGAACAGGTGCAGAAAAGCTCTTTAAGCCAGAATTGATGTCTTTTCCCACAAAGAGAGAGAAAATAAAATCCATGTGGAATCCTCTGTTGAAAGGAGACAGGACTGCTGGGGTGGGGGCAGCCAGGGAGAAAGAGAGGTATTTATCCATTGAACTTTTTCTGCTTACGCAATAGATCTTCATTATCTACACTGTCCTGCAGTTCTCCAACTCCCCAGGGAGATGCTTAATGACATACACTGCTTAATAAGCGGTGACCGGTGCCCTTAAATGGCTGATGGAAGGGAAAGACTGTGCCTTCTACCTCCTAGTTCAGCTTGTTTTCTTTCTCACAGCTTATCTTTGAGATACTGGCCAGAGTCAGAGAAGAAAGTCGGCTGGCCCCCCACAGCACTTGCTCTGATGTAAGCTGACTCGGGGCAAGGCTGCCAGTCACATTCCGTCGTGAAGGGACACCAGGCGTCTGTTTTATGTGCAGATTTCTTTCTTGAGCACTGACTTAGGCTCCCCACAGAAATCATATTTATTTTTATTTTGTTTACCAAACACTTACATAGCACTCACGGTGTGCCAGATCATATTCTCGGTGTTGTATAAGTGTTAACCTATTATAGTCACAGAGTTGGGTACTATATCCAAGTTCTTTAGAAAGATGAGGAAACCAAGTCCCAGGCACAAGAAACGTGGTTACCTCCATATGCTTCTAATCCCTGCTCTGGGTGCAGGCATGGCCTGGAGTTCCCTCTGCTTGCCATCTATTAATAGGTAGTCCTCCAGGCTTACTTCTTTCTCCACAAGTCCTTCCCAGGCTGCTTCCCACTTGCTGCTCTGCCCTTTCCATCTCTCTCAGCCCTGGAGGGGACATCCCCATGGTTCTCTCACACACTCATTTTTACACTTCCAGCTAATTCACTGTCCACAAATTTCCTCACACTTCAACCATCAAAAAGAGGTGTTTCTCTTCTAAGGAAATAACGTGAAAAAACATCAAAGGTTTATATGCAGAGATATTATCTCTATGCTACTTGTAGGTGAAAAATTAGGAATGCTCAGTGTTTAATAGGAGGGAATTGGTTAAAAAAAAAAAAACATGGAGTATCACACAGCCATTAAAATGTCCTATTTCGGGAAGCTTTTAAAGACGGAATATGCCAGTGGCTCGGAGGTAAAGAATCTGCCTGCTAATGTAGCAGCAGACTCAGGAGATGATGGGTGGGGAAGATCCCCTGGAGAAAGAAATGGCAACCCACTCCAGTATTCTTACTTGGGAAATCCACTGGACAGAGGTGCCTGGGGGGCTACAGTCCATGGGGTCACAAAAGAGTCAGTCGTGACTGAGCGACTAAACAAAAACAAACATGTTAAGATGAATGTTAAGAGGGAACATGGGCTCTTATATATATATACATTATACATACAAACAATTATATATACATATAATATATATGTATATATTGCAAGGGCTTAACTATGATGATAAGTGGGAGTGGTAAGAATATTTTTTCACTGATACTGTTTCAAATTGCTGTCACATAATGGAAGGCAGACAGCTTTTAGTCAATTTTATTATTGCTTTAAAATTTTCTTCAGACAACCCACTATCTATGTTACTCTGGGGTGACTGTTCCCACCATGTCCACCTCCTTGGTATGTTTCTGCTATTTTGATGTTATTTTGTTCATCAAATGTTACTTAATTGCTTGTTCAATGTCTATCTTCCTTACAGAACTTCAAGCACTATGAAGGCATTTTCTCTGATGACTGAAGACTTTGAACCTCCTTTCATGGGCTCATTGGCCATTGATGTATCTTTTTTTTATGAAATGTCTATTCAAGTGTTTTGGCCATTTTAAAAGACAGTTGGCCTTTGCCTTTTAATACTGATTTGCAGAAGTTTTTTATGTTTTCTGTATACAAGTTCTTAGTGGGACATTTTAAAAAATTGAACTATAATTGATATATAACATATTAGTTTCAGCTGTACAACATAATGATTTCATATATGTATATATTGTGAAATAATCACTACAATAAGTCTAGTTACCATCTATCACCACACATAGTTATATTTTTTTCTTGTGATGAGAACTTTTAAGATCCACTTTCAGCAATTTTGAAATATACATTATTATTAACTACACTCACAGAACTGTACATTACATCCCCAGGACTTACTTATTTTATGACTGCAAGTTTGTATCTTTTGACCCCTTTCACCCATTGCAACCACCAAACTGTTCTCTGTGCGTTAATTTTTTTCCTTTGTTTTAAATTCCACATATAAGTATGATCATACAGTGTTTGTCTTTCTCTTCCTGACTTACCTGTCTTATTTCACTTAGTGTAATGACCTTAAGGTTCATCCATTATGAGGATTTCCTCATGTATGATTGAACAATAATCCATTGTATATATTTATGCATATGCGTGTTTTTTTCTTTATCCATTCATCTGTCAATAGACACTTAAGTTGTTTCCATGTATTAGCTATTGTAAATAATGCTGCAATAAACATAAAGAGGCATGTATCCTTTCAAGCTAGTGCTCATGTTTCCTTTGGATTAATATGTAAAGGTGGAATTGCTGGATCACCTTGGCCACCTGATGCAAAGAGCTGACTCATTGGAAAAGACCCTGATGCTGGGAGAGACAGAGGGCAAGATGAAAAGAGGGCGACAGAGGATGAGATGGTTGGATGGCATCACTGATTCAATGGACATGAGCTTGAGCAAACTCAGGGAGACAGTTTAGGAGAGGTAAGCCTGGTGTGCTGCAGTTCATGGGGTCGCAAAGAGTCGGACATGACTTAGCAACTGAATAACAATGGTAGTTTTATGTTTAATCTTTTTGAGGAACCTCCATACTGTTTTTTGTAGAGGCTGTATCATTTTATATTCCCACCAGCAGTGCGCAGGTTTCCGTTTTCTCCCCTAGTGGGACATATTTTGTCTCAGGTTACACATAGTCTGTCTATACTAAACATATTTTGTCTCAGGCTGTGACTTGTTTTCCTTTTTTAAAAAATTATTTTAATGAATAGAAATATTTAATTTTGATAAAGTCAAGTTTATTGATTTTTAAATTCATGATTAGTGGTTTAGTGTCAACTTAAAGAAATCTTTGCACACCTCAAACTTCAAAAATATTTTCCTTTTTTCTAGGAGTTTTATAGTTTTAGCCTTTAGGTTTAGATCTAGGATCCATCTTGAATTACAACTGGCCCTCCATATTTGTGGGTTCCAAATCCATGAATTTAGACAACTATCAAAAATATCAGAAAAAAAATTCCAGAAAGTTTCAAAGAGCAAATCTTGAATTTACCAAGGGCTGGCAACTATTTACATATCATTTACATTGTATTTACAACTACATACAGAATTTACACTATGTTAGGTATTGTAAGTAATCTAGAATTGACTTAAAGCAGGAGTCCCCAACCTCCAGAATCTAATGCCTGATGATCTGAGGCAGATTTAATGTTATAATAGAAATAAAGTGCACAAGAAATGTAATGAACTTGAACCATCCCAAAACCATCACCCCCACCCCCATCACTCCTGACAACGGAGAAATTATCTACATGAAACTGGTCCCTGGTGCCAAAAAGGTGGGGACCACTGATTTAAAGTATACAGAAGGATATGCATGGGTTCCATGCAAATAATATACCATTTTATATACAGACTTGAGCATCCTCAGATTTTGATGGGAGTGGTGGCATCCCGAAACCAATGCCCTGCAGATACAAAGGGACAACTGTAATTAATCCTTGTGAGCTGTGTGAGGTAGGAATCGAGGTTCATTTTCCCTGAAGGATGTCAAGTGGTTCCAACATTATTTGTTGAAAAGACTTTACTTTTACCAGCAATTTCTTTGGTGCCTTTGTCAAACATCAGTTGATTGTATATGTCTGGTCCTGTCAGGCCTGTTTCTTTTTCTTTGTGAAATGGGAGAGTCTGTTTTGTTTTGAGCCTACTTTTAGGCCCTAATTCTAGGTCATGGCTTTTACTCTTAAGGTATAGACTTTTTGAGGCCTCCACTCAATCCTCAAGGTACTTTAAAAGGTGCGTCCACTCCGCTTGGGCCAGGAGCCCACAGTCTCTCAGCAATAAAAGACTTCCGGTGTCTCTGCCCAGGTCTGGACCCTGCAGTGTGTGACCTCTGTTAGGCCTCGTGGGTTCTTCGCTATGTATGTGCAGCTCAGTTCTCAGCCATGGACTCAGTCAGTCCCTGTGTGGACTTCAGGGGCCTGCCTTTTAGTGGCGCTCTCTCTTTGATATCTTCCTCATGAATTCCAGCCTCTCCTGTAATCTGGAGCTCCGATCTCTGCCTCCTGAGCTCTGAGAGGGCCCTACTCAGCTTGGGCTCGCTCCTCACTGTTGCAGGGAAGTTCCCTGGGGCAGAAAGCTGGGGTGACCACTTGAGTCTCCTCATATAGTTCACTTCTCTTCAAAATCAGTCTCCAGCTGCCTCTTGTTCAGTGTCTGAGAATATCTGCCCTGCGTGTCTTGGCCCTGTGTGTAGTTGTTTAAAGCAGGGAGACAAGTTATGTACCAGTTACTCGGTCACAGCCAGAAACAGAAATCCCCGTGGGATTTAAATTCTTTGCAGCATCATCCCTCCTGATGTTTCAGAGTGAGAGGGTCCAAGTCATCTTAAACTATTACATATTCCTGAATAAGGCCCCTTAACTCGAAGCAAGAAGTCATGCGTCACTCAGGCTTGGCTGACTGAATGATTTAACTGAGAAGTTTTATGAGCACTAGCTAGAAACTGGCCAAAATGTACTAAAAAGAGATAAATGGTTACTTTATTGCTAAAAAAATCTTTTCTGACGGCAAATTCCCCAAAAGGAAAATGTTCAGCTCTGAGCAGACTTACTCTAATTTTCTGTCCTCCAAGTAGGAAATAAATGTGGTGTCAAAGCACATGAAACCATCATTTCCCTTTTTACCCATCACCCTCTGCTAGAATCCCCATTTTTCAGGTTAATAGAAGATTGAGATCTATCTGAAACAAATAGGCACTGAATATCCTTGTAAAAACCTATCTCAGCATAAGATGTCACTTCCTCCTTGTCCAGTGATTAGTTGTACCTATTATGTTTGTCCTTTGCTCCCTCTTTTTCGCTTCAGAGCCCTTAAAAGAGTTTGTAATCACACATGTATCTTCTCAACCTCTCCCAATTTTTTGTTTGCATTTAATATAATAGATTATAAACTCCATGGGGGTAAGAACTTTGCCTGTAGCCCCAGTGTCTCATAGTGATTGGTATATAAGATCTGAGAATTGTTTGTTGAATGAATAAATAGAGGAATGACTCTACAACTGAATAGACCTCTTTGGAATTACACCAAAAAATATACAAATAGAAAGGCTTAAAGGGTTCAAAGAGAAAGGGCTAGTTCCTAAATATCTGCAGTTTTTAATCTTCGAGACCCAGAGACCTCTTAGCCAGGGATAACTGTGAGTAGCTATTGTTTCACTTGAAATGGAAATCATTCCTGGAGGAGCCATCAGAAGAGGCTGCTCCTGAGAGCTGGGCGTGAGAGTGTCTGTTCTTTCCATAGGGGCTTCTGAGACACACTGGATTTTGTCCCTAGACTGTACAATGTAATGGTCCTCCCTGACAGTAGCATGTGCCAGGGTAAGACTTCTTGTTCTCTGTGGGAGGAGAAGTCAGCATGCATGGGTTTTAATAACTCCCAGGGCACTGAAGTTTCCATATGTGGCCCAGAGAACATCTTCTCTTGGTTACGGTAGCAGAAGAAACCAAGAACAAAGGCTGAACATTCTTTAACTGAAGGAGCCCTGGACACAGAACACTAAGGACTATTTATCAAAGGTCTCATCTTGTGGGTGGTGCAACTTGATCTAGGGACCAAGATGGGACAAAATGAACCCAAGGTCACTCAGTGAGTAAAGAGCACCGCGAGGACTGGTCTCCTCTAGACAACATTAATCTCTAGCTGAGGCTGTTACTGTTTGTTTATTCCAACTCTGTCCTCCTTCCCCACCCACTCCTGCCAATATACAAGTCTGCGTTTCAGCTTGAGTCATTTATGCTCCCAAGTAAGAGCACAATCCTTTCTAATCTGCAGTGATAGGAGAAAGTCAGACTAGAAGCCTTCTTTATTTTGGCAACACACTCCCGGGTCAAAGACACCTTGGTCAAAAGTTCAGTGACTTTAGAATCAGTAAAGGTTGTAGTGGTGATGGAGGGGGACGGAGAAAGAAGAAGCCCAGAGGTTTAAATGTCTGGGCACATGCTGTTTCTGACTTGTTGCGTGAGCTATGGACAGTCCTTCCCTCCTCTCCCTCTTAGTTTCATCACAAGTGAAATAAAGGAGCTGGAATAGATCATCTCTACCATTCCACCTTACTTAAATGTTACATCATTAAAATAGTACACTTGAAGGAAAAGGATATTGTCACTGTATATATTTAGAGAATCTCCATTTCTCTGTATGTTCTCAGAAACAGAAAAGATTCCTTGCTTCTGGGAAACTATGCATACAGAAGCCTAAACTTGCAGTCCCGAGAAGTCAAGTGATGCTGGACATCTTGGATAAAATCTTCAACAACTGATACAACCACAAAAGCTGTCCCCCATCCCAATGTGGATAGGAGTAAACCCCTCCATCACGGTTTAGAATATCAGGATTCTACTTTTAGTTTCTCCTCCACCCTGCTGGAAAGTCTAATCAGCTCTATTTCATGATAGGGTATCATCTACAAATTTAGTAAAGACAGAAACAAACTATTCATGACTATCATGTGTATCCCAGGATGAGACTTGTGTTGGAGGAGGAAAGAAGCTAAAAAAGTTCTTTAAAATGCTTAGAGGAACAAAATGTTACCAGCTCAAAAATTTCAGTAAAGATAGTCTTCTATAAAGTCCATTGAAATTTCCACAAATCTGTTCTAGAGTGATGCCTGCAACATCTCACCTGAAGGAAGAAACAGCTATAAGCAATAGAACCATGATGAAACTGATTAGTAGTTGTGACCATCACAGGACGGTCAGCTGTGACTATCCTAATTCATCTTACATTTTTAATAACAATCCCTGACACAGAGGTGTTGAATACACATGACTTAAGATATACAGTGCATATGATTATAAAAACAGAAGACCATGTGCACCCTCAAGGATGGTCCATTCTTACAGTGGAAACTTTCCTCATGAGATGTCACTTAAAATGGGGTGAGAGGCAGAGAAGATTGCTGGGGAGGACTGACATGAAGGAGTTGACAAAACGCAAGGGAAACATTCTGGGTGTAAGTAAGGAAACTGGAACCTAACAGTTTGATGTGATTACAAGTGTGGGGTGGGGGATGGAAAAAGATAGCCTTTTTGTCATGCTTGACCATAAAAGATATGTTTTTGTATAACGTTGAAATGTCATTCTTAGGTGGAGCTGGGCTTTTCCAAGTGTCCTAACTCTCAGAACATGTCAAGGGGTGGAGTTGTTTCCAGCAGGTTCTCTTCTCTAGCATACCTTCTAGATTTCCTCCTAATGGACCCCTGACCTCTTCTCAGAGTCTCCTGATCCTTCCTCCTCACAGCCCAGGTCACCGTGTCTGGATCTCTTTTCTCCTTCTGTAATTGGCCCCTTGGAAATCTCATTGTTCTGACAGCTTCAAATAATACACTTTCAACTTTATATATCCAACCGTACTAGTCCCCCTTTGCTGCTGTTCAGTTCAATCGCTCAGTTGTGTCCGACTCTTTGCGACCCCATGGACCACAGAACACCAGGCTTCCCTGTCCATCACCAACTCTCTGAGTTGCTCAAATTCATGTCCATCAAGTCAGTGATGCCATCCAGTCATCTCATCTTCTGTCATCCCCTTCTCCTCCTGCCTTCAATCTTTCCCAGAATCAAGGTCTTTTCCAATGAATGAGTCAGTTCTTCACATCAGGTAGCCAAAGTATTGCAGTTTCATCTTCAGCATCAGACCTTCCAATGAATATTTAAGACTGATTTCCTTTAGGATTGACTGATTTGATCTCCTTGCAGTCCAAGGGACTCTCAAGAGTCTTCTCCAACACCACATTTCAAAAGCATCAGTTCTTCAGTGTTGAATCTTCTTTGTAGCCCAACTCTCACATCCATACATGACTACTGGAAAAACCATAGCTTTGACTAGATGGACCTTTGTTAGCAAAGTAATGTCTCTGCTTTTGAATATGCTGTCTAGGTTGGTCATAGCTTTTCTTCCAAGGAGAAAGCATCTTTTAATTTCATGGCTGGAGTCACCATCTGCAGTGATTCTGGAGCCTTAAAAAATAAAGTCTGTCACTGTTTCCACTGTTTTCCCATCTATTTGCCATGAAGTGATGGGACCAGATGCCATGATCTTTGTTTTCTGAATGCTGAATTTTAAGCCAACTTTTTCACGCTCCTCTTTTACCTTCATCAAGAGGCTCTTCGTTGCTTTCTGCCATAAGGGTGGTTTCATCTGCATATTTGAGGTTATTGATGCTTCTCCTGGCAATCTTGATTCCAGCTTGTGCTTCATCCAGCCCAGCATTTCACATGATGTACTCTGCATATAAGTTAAATAAACAGGGTGACAATATACAGCCTTGATGTACTCCTTTCCTGATTTGGAACCAGTCTGTTGTTCCGTGTCCAGTTCTAACTCTTGCTTCTTGACCTACATACAGATTTCTCAGGAGGCAGGTCAGGTGGTCTGGTATTCCCATCTCTTTAAGAATCTTCTACAGTTTGTTGTGATCCACACAGTCAAAGGCTTTGGCATAGTCAATAAAGCAAAAGAAGATGTTTTTCTAGAACTTTCTTGCTTTTTTGATGATCCAACAGATGTTGGGAATTTGATCTCTGGTTCCTCTGCCTTTTTAAAATCCAGATTGAACATCTGAAAGTTCTCAATTCACGTACTGTTGAACCCTGGCTTGGAGAATTTGACTTACAATAACACAAATCTGTTATCTTGGACCTCTGGACATCAGAAGTCTGAAATGAGTCTTACTGGGCTAAAACCAAAGTATCAGTTTGAGCCAGTTCCTTCTGAAAGAAACCAGCTGGAAAAAACTGTTCCTTGCTTCTTCCCACTTCTAGATGCTTCCAGTATCCCTTGCTTTGTGGCCACATCACTTAAAAAAAAAAAAAAAAAAACTTAAAAAAAATTCTATTTATTAAAAAATTTTTTCACTTTTAATTTTATTTATTTACTTTTGGCTGCACTGGGTCTTCATTGCTATGCAGGCATTTCACTAGCTGCAGCAAGCAGGGGCTACTCTCGTTGCGGTGTGTAGGCTTCTCATTGCAGTGGCTTCTCTTGTTGCAGAGCACAGGTTCTAGGTGCATGGGCTTCAGTAGTTGTGGCTCCTGGGCTCTAGAGCACAGGCTCAATAGTTGTGGCACACGGGCTTTGTTGCTCCATGTCCTGTGGGATCTTTCTGGATTGGGGATCCAACCCATGTCTCCTGCATCTACAGGTGGATTCTTTACCGCTGAGTCACCAGAGAAGCCCCTGGCCACATCACTTTGATTTCTGTTTCCATCATCACATCACCATCTCCTCTGACTCTTATTTCTGTGTTCCTCTTATAAGAAACACTGCCATCACACCTAGATTATCCAGGATCTCCCCATCTCAAGATCCTTAACTTAATCGCATGTGAGAAAAGTCTCTTGTCTCTTGTAATGTAACTTTCATGGGTTATAGAGATTAGGATGTGTTCATTGTTCCACACCAGCCTAGACTTCTGTCTAACTCCACACTGCGATACCCAGCTGCCTAGTTTGCAACTCTGCTGGGATGTATAATAGGCCTCAACACCAGCATCATGGTCAGCAATCTTTCTCATCTCAGTTAATGCCAACCCCTTCCTTCTAGTTGCTCAGTTGAAAAATTCTGTAGTCCCTCCTAATTCCTCTCTTTTTTTCCCCCTCATGTACCTCATCCAATTTCAGCATCCAATTGTCTCTCTCTTTATAGTATACCAGAATCCTTCCACTTCATACCATCTCCAATGCTATCAGCCTGTTTCAGCTCACCATTGATATTCACCCAGAGTATTGCAACACCCTCCTAAGTGGTCTCCTGGCTTTTTAGACTTTCCCACCCACTGCAGTTTATTCTCCACACAGTAGTCTGAGTGACCCTGCTAAAACAAAAGTTGGATCATGCTGTTCTTCTTAACACTACTTTTCAATGACTTTCTATTTTACAAATAATGGCCACCAGGTCCTATGTGACCTATGCCCTCATTACCTCTCTGGGCCCGTCTTCCGCTGCTGTCTCCTTCACCTACTCTGCTCCAGCTACCCTGAACTCCTGGATGTGCCCTGAGAATGCCAAGCATCTTCCTACCTCAGGACCTTTGCATCTACTGTTCCCTCTGTCTCAGAGGCTCTTCTCCAGATGTCCACGTAGCTCACTCTCTCACAACTTTCAAGTAAATACATTCTCAATAACAACATCCCTGAGCTCCACAGAGAAAAGCCTGCTGCATATCCTTCCCCATCCCAACTCTCACTCTCTCCCTTTCCTGCTTTCTTTTTCTCCATCATTTATTTCTCCTCCAGTTATTCCTATCTCTCAGTTTTAATACTTACTTGTTTTGTTTGTTGATTTCCTCCTTCATATTGTTTGTTCTCCTTTTCTAAACTATAAGTTCTATGAAGGCATGCATTTTTGCCTACTTTGTTCCCTTTTATAACTGAGAATGGTGCTTGACTTTTTTACGGATTTGTTGAATGCAGAGCGGAGGGTTTCCCCACTTAGGTATCAAGGAGATTAGTGAAATGTTGCATTTACTGCAACTGTTCTTTTATTAATTTAATCATTCAGGGTTTGTCAAAGGTCTGCTCTGAGCCTAGACCTCAAGTAGCTCATGGTCTTTGGAGGAGACTTATGTGCTATGATATTGTGATTTATAAAATATATATACTAGGAGCTCTTAAGGCCCTTGGAATTCCCGGTGCTGAGAGAGATAAAGGTGTCTTTTTTATGTTAATAAGATGAATCTGGGAAGCACCTGAACATGGGGACTGGTTGCCAGTGAAGTGAAAGTGAATGCTGCTCAGTTGTGTCTGACTCTTTGCGACCCGACGGACTAGAACAGTCCTTGGAATTCTCCAGGCCAGAATACTGGAGTGGGTAACCTTTCCCTTCTCCAGGGGATCTTCCCAACCCAGGGATCGAACCTAGCTCTCCCACATTGCAGGCAGATTCTTTATCAGCTGAACCACAAGGGAAGCCCAAGAATACTGGAGTGGGTAGCCTATGCCTTCCTTCTTCAGGGGATCTTCCCAACTCAGGAATAAGATCAGGGTCACCTGTGTTGCAGGCGGATTCTTTACCAACTGAGCTATCAAACAAGCCTGGTCACCAGTACAACCAACCAAATGATTAGAGGCTTGGAACTTTCAGTCCCACCTCCTGATTTCTGGGGAGGGGAGAGGATTTGGAGATTGAGTTCCATCACCAAAGGCCAACAATTCAATCAATTGTGCCTATAGAATGAAGCCTCCATGAAACCTGAAGGGACAGGGTTCAGAGAACTTCTAGGGTAGTAAACCACGCCACTGTGCCAGCCCCCAACTCCATGGAACTGATACTTCCTTACTGGGGACCTTGACCTATGGATCCCTTTATGTAGCTATTGATTTGCATCTTTTCATATCTTTTTGGGACAAATTGGCGATCTAATGAGTAAACTGGCTTCCTGAGTTCTGTGACCCACTCTACCAAGTTAACTGAATCCAAGGAAGAGGGATTAGTGAGAAACTCTGATTTATAGAGTTACAGACCTCTGACAAGTTGGTCAGAAGCCTGGGTAACAACCTGGACTTATGCGGGCAGCTTTGTGGGACTGAGCCCTTAAGCTCACGCTCTCTCTGGGTAGATGGTGTCAGAATTGAGTTGAATTCTGACAGCTGGTTCAGATCCCTGGGCAGGTTCGATCCCTGGGTTGGAAAGATTGCCTGGAGGGGGCATGGCAACCCACTCTCATATTCTTGCCTGGAGAATCCTGTAGACAGAAGAACCTGGGAGGCTGTAGTCCATGGAGTCGCAAAGAGTTGGGCACAACTGAAATGTCTTTGCACACAGCAAGCACGAAATTTTCAAGGCTCAAATGAGTGAAATCTAGAATGATCTGATAGATGGATGTGAAACAAAATCAGTACCACAGGTGAATTAACCAGCCTGCCATCCCCTCCACCCCAGGCCTCCTCGACTCCACTCAGACTAAGCAGCTCCCTTTCTCTCTGCAAGCGCTCCATCTGTGTGTTTGTAAACATGAAACTCAAGCCTCTGCCCTAAAGAGTTTCCCCTCTGTAGGTAAGCTCCTCTATGCCAGAGCATGCAGGTATTGTCCTCCCCAGGATGTGTAGTCCTCAGGCTTGTCACTTCTCAGGCTTAGGGCTCTTCTGGGGCAGGGGGTGTCTTATGGATCTTGGTATTCCCTGTGCCCTCAAGGTACATGGCACAAAGAGAGAACTCGGTTAATGCATGTTGGAAATAATTAAAAATGCCCTCCCACCTAATGGTTCCTGATATTGCCTTTCCCAGGTATCTCCCAGCAGCTGCGTGAGTGAGGCAGAGCTGGGACTACTGTCTCTACTTTCACCAGAGTCCCAAGTTTCCTTGAGCAGCAGGCCAGGCCGTGGATGCAGGTCTCTATCAAGGGCACTTCCCACTGGGTCGGCCTGTCCTCTGAGACTCTACAGTGTTTTTATCCCCACAGCTGCCTTCATTTCCTGACTCACTCCAGCCATCCCAGCACGCCCTGCTTATGACATGGAAGAGATGCTTGCTCAGTGCCTGGGGGCCTCATGAGGCAGGGGCTCAGAGAGCTGGGCTGCCTTGTCCCCTGGGCCCTGAACCACAACCTGTGCTCTTGTGGCCATCTGGGCCCAGCTGCTCCTGTGTTTCAGTGTCCAAACACCCTTCTGTAGCAGGCAGTCTGTGTAGCACGTGTCCTGACCCTACCCCCTTCTGGAATCCCCCCAACCCACTCCCAGGCTCCCAGGGAGTTGGGGGGGACGACTGAACTAGATATTATTTAGCAATTAAGAAGAAAACAAACAGAAAGATGTGTGCTTTTTTTTTTTTTTCCTTTTGGCTGCATCAAAATACTTCTGCTTTCCAAATGGCCTCGTAGGTTTGCCCCACCCACCCCTCAAATGCAGCCTGCCTGTGCTTCTGGCTCCTGGAGCTGTAGAGCTGAGTCAGCAGCACCAGCTGCATGGAGAGAGGCTGCTATCGAATCTTGTGACCAGGGTCCCTAAGAAGCTCTGGAAGAACAGTGCCTTGTAACTGTACTTTGCCTGTCACTTTACAAGTTACTTCCTCATCCATTATTCATAGGAGCCTCACAGCTTTCTGCCTAGGTCAGCAGGCTATTACTAAGGGCAATAATGGATTTTGTAAATCTCAGTGAACTTAGATTGGCCGTGACCCTTAACACAATCCCTCGGTGTGAAAACTGTGGCGTAGGAATCTATACAACCTGTGGTAGAGATGAGGGAGTTAATCACCAAACCAAAACGTAACCTGATGCAAAGCCAGCACACCTGGCTTCAGGCCTCGCTTGCCAAATGAACTGGGGCAACACACAACCCCCTCTGGGCCTCGGTTTTCCTATCTGTAAAGTGAGATGTATGATCTGCAAGGTCTTGCCTAGTTATTTGGATGAGGACATATTAAGAGATAGGGCTATTATAGACTTATCAGTGAATGCCCAACACACACACCTACACACTCTGAAGTGGGGTAAGTGTCTGTTGAAATCAATCAGTCCATGAACTTGTCCCCAGTTATTACCCAATCAGCAGGCAATGCAGCAATGCATGTCTTAAGCATTAGATCCTAACTTCACTGTGTGACTTTCCTTTTAAATTGATGGTTTCTGTGCTCATGAGGATTTCCTGGAACTTCAGAAGTGTTGTAAGAAGATGCGGGGATGGGAGATACATCATGACATCTTTGACATGACCTCAAAAAATGATGGTCCCTCTGTTTTCTCTTGGCAGCAGAGGGAGACGGGAATAGGACACAGAATCCCCTCTTCACTTGTAGGCCTGGGGAATAAGCAGTAGATGTCTGGTGCTTTCTGGGTCATCTGCTTCTTAGGTGAGTAGTAATTCTGAGGGTGCCCTATTCCAAGGTCAAACTCTACTCAGGGCAGCAACCATGGGAGGGCGTGGTGAGTACACAGCAAGTCTCATTTGTGCTGTGAATTAAATCTTAATGCAAAATATCCTTAGAAGCAAAAAAAAAAAAAAAAAAAGCAGGAGCTCAATCAATTATTTTGTCAAGTTCAGTCCTGTACAGCTGAGGTTGTAAAGCACTAAATCCCATGGAAACAACTCATCATTTCAGTGAACAAAACCCAAGATTGAAAAACAGAACTTTCAACATGTGTTTATCCTGAATGGACCTTGGTCACATGGTCAAGTATCTCTTTCAGCTGGGCTGAAACTGACTCCTGACCTAGTGAAAAGGAAGAAAAGTTTGATTTAGTTTTAAAACGTAGTATTATCAGAGCAAAATATTATAATTATTTTGTAAAATGTAGTAGCAGCCATTTAAAACAAATATAGTTTATTAAAGCATTTATATTGGGATAATGTTGGACAGGGAATTAAAATAAGATGAAAATTTATGGAGAAAGCAAAATTACATTCATTGCTTTTGAACTTAATAGTGCTGTTCTTTTAAATTTAATTAATTGTTTTAAGTCGTTTTTCAGGCTTTTTTTGGTAGCCCTTGCAGAAATTCTAACAAATATATATTGGTTATATATTAATGAAATAAATAGAGAAATTGATATGTTAGTGACATTAATACTTGTTATATCTCAAATGAGTATAAAATATGCATTTTAACTGTGTTAACAGATTTTTTAAATTCCATAAGAGATATTTGAAGTATAGGTCCTAGGAAAAGGAATAAATTTAATGATCTAATTTGTATGTGTTTAAGAGCATCTCACTTAATAGAAGGGGAAAAAAGAAGTTTATACTATGGTTCCTGAAAATTAGAACAATTATGGTACAAATTCTTGCCACTGTCTAAAAGAAGTTAAGTATTTGGAAAGAATGAGCAGAAAGGAAAGAAAAGGAAAAAGCAAGAGTCAACCATAATCCATTCTCCACTGACAAGGTTTCTTAAAATAAGGCTGTTCAAAGTCCTGGAATCCAAACACTGGGGTCACAGGGGGCAACCCCCACATGCCCTCCACCTGACACCTCACCTATTGCAGCTAATTTCTTTCACGTGTTGAGTAGAACGGGTACCGGATAGAAACTCTGCATGCACAACGGAATATTTCATCGGACACTCCGCAAGTACTTGTTTTATGGAAGGGGCTCAAGAGGCAAGCAAGGTTAATGACTTGCCTAAGGTCACAGGGAAAGTAAGTGGGGAAAATGGAAACAGAACAGTCTGCCCTGACCACCCTCTAGACCTTGGACTTCGTTTCTTCTCCATTCTTTTCTGTAATACACGAAGCAACTCATTAGGAAGCAAGATGAAGTGGGATTTTTTTCCTTAGCTTACTCTTTTCAATAGTTAGAAAAACTTCTTTGCTGAGATGCTGCCTGGTTTCCTTCTAAAACACTCAATATATAAGACTCCCTGAAAGTGCCTATAAATGGAATTCTCATTGCTCCATCATTATCATCATCATTGCTATTCTTCTTATTGTGATGATGGTGGTGGTTGTTCTCAGTAGTAGCAATTTAGGCTTTCCACCATCACAGCCCTTTGGAACCACAAAGTCTATAAGACTTCCTACCCTGAGGTCATGAAGTCCACTCCTTCCACAAATCCTGATTTGCGAAGGCTCAGAGGAAGATCACGGAGTGTGCCAATTAGAGATGTACTCTAGCCTTCTGGTAGGTTTAGCATCCTGTTCAGGGCCTCGGGGTGGCTACTCTGTTTTTACCACCCCTCACTCCCTGTCCCAGAGCTTTCTCAATGGCTCAGTGGGTAAAGAATCTGCTTGCAGTGCAGCAGACATGATGATCCCTGGATCGGGAAGATCCCCTGAAGGAGGAAATGGCAACCCACTCCAGTATTCTTGCCTGGAAAATTCTATGGACAGAGGAGCCTGGTGGGCTACAGTCCATGGGGTACAAACAGTCAGACATGACCGAGTATGAGCATGGACGGTTGGACTCCTTGTCCCAAGATGCAACCATAGAATAAGGTACTCGTGAAGTGCTTCAGATTGAGAGTGTCCAGGAAAGAGAATGTTAACTTTGTTGACAAATTCCAGGGTTTGGAAGCCCCAGGTCTTAATTCTTTGTGCAAACTCTTGTCCTGTGTTTGCATGCCCCCTCGTACTCCTAATTAGTCTTGTCATGGGCTCCTATGCTATTGTTTTAAACATCATCGTGTGTCCCAGGAGCCAAGGGGTCCTTCAGGGTGAGTAGTGCTGTGTTTGTGTATATTTTTAAGAAATGGTCATCACTCTTCTCACCGTGGCGACCATCAGCCTTCAGTGGAGGTGTTGCCATAGAGATGTTGTCTGATCCATCTCTATTGATCACCCCCTTTAAAGGGGGCCCTGAATAGGCACTGAGGTAGGTAAATGTATGCAGTGACATTGAGCGGATGATTCTATTCTGAAAAATTCCTGCACCGTTTGTTTCTGTGCTTGTCTGAGGGCTGGGACACGGTGTTGGGTTTTGTCGCGCGTGCTCTCCTCACAGGCCCGGAGTTAATGCAAGCCTTGTTTGGAACCACTGAAGCAGAAATTTCTCTGCTGCCAAGGACAAAAGCTTCACAGGCCACCTCAGAGGCTGCTTTGGGAAGGCTGTGTCTCCTGGGCTCCCAAAGGAAATGAGAGATAACGCAGAACACGGAGGAGTGCCCTCAGAATTCTCCCAGCCCTCCTGGCCCCACTGGACACATCTGGCCCCACAGAGACTCCTCTGGCCAAGTGCGGGCTTCTCCAATCAAGGGTTTAATTTGATTTGCCTTTTTCCAGGCTGTTGAGATAAATCATCTTGAAGATGTGTGTGCTTTTCTGTTTATGTGATAAGTGTGTATTTGCACAGCTCTCTGCTCTTGTTTTTTCCCTCTTGGGTGCAGGAGTGAGAAGCTCTCTTAGGAAAAACAATGATCGTTTCATCAGTCCATGCCTTTATGTTTAAACCAAATAATATGCAAGTCTTATTCCCTCTCTGAGAAGAGAAAGGGAGGGAAGGAGGAAGGGAGGAAGGATTTATTGAGAGCCTTCTGTCCTGGAATAGTGTATGCTTGGAAAATCACCATAAATGAATTTTGTTGAAGAATGAATGAATGAGTGAATGTTTAAAGCTAGCTTGTTCCAAGTTAGGAGTTTGCAGAAATATTTTTTCCTTTCACTCTTCACAACCCTTTGGGGAATGATTATCCTCCTTTTATAAAAGGGTTAAGTGACTTGCCCAAGGCCATGTGGAAAATGAATGGTGGCCTTTGGAATTGAGTCTGGGTCTTTTGATTCCAAGTCCAGTGCTCTTTTTCTGCAACCTTGTTTCTTGCCTCTGTGTTCGGTGGCTTCTGTCTGTGGGCCAGAGCTACATGAGCAAGGTTAGCTCTCTCCCTTCAGGCACTAACATAGCCTGGGTGAAGCCACCCATTTCCTCCTGCTCCTTGCCCTGATCTCTGTCCTTGGCCGTTCGGCCATGGCCAGTCTCGGCTTGATGTTAGCAGCATCGAAGAGGGGAAGGGCATGAGACACAAGTGGAAACTGCAAAGCTACACACATTCCTTGAACTTCAGGGATAGGTCCAGGGTGGGTTGCGTGACGGTGCTTCTGGTCCCCAGATGTTTGCTTGTCTGTTAAGTTGCTGCATGTGTGGGTCATGTCAGCTGAAGGCTGGAAGGCAGGAGAGGAAAAAGCTTTGTCACACGGCCTTGCAGAGCTTTGGAGTATGGATTTGGAGACACACAACTCCAGTGTTCATCCATCCATTGGTTCATTCTCTCACTCATTTTCTCACTCACTCTTAACCTCACTCACTCATTCATTCGTATACTCAGTACACTCTGAGGAGGACAGGAGCCATGGACAGGAGTCTGATGTAAAGTGTGCAGAAATGAAGGTGTGGCCTGTTTGCCATCAACTCAGAAATGTATAATTAGAGCAGCGAAATAACAAGGATTAACATCTGCCCTTTATATTTATGGAATGCTTTCACATCTCCTATCCAAACTTCACCATATTCTATGCGGTAGGAATTATTGCTAAATCCATTTTGCAGATGAGGAAAATAACACTCAGAAAAGCTATCCAAAGCCCTTTGAGTGCAGGTCCTGTGCGGTTTTGAATAGTTCCAGTCTGGAGGGGCTTTTCTTAATCCCTCTGCCTGCCTTTTTATGACCAAGGAGTCAGCTGGTTTGGGATAATGAGAAGCCACTTGTGCCAAGCTCTATTTGACTCCTTCAAATAGCAGGGGCGGGTAGTGATATTTTATAGAACTCTCCAGGAAAGACTGCTTTGGCTGTGTTTTTAAGATTTCAAAAATGGGTTGCAAGGTTTTCACTATATTGGACCACAGTAGTGATTTTTGATTTTGGATGCACATCAGGAGCTTAGAAACACTCAGGCCTGCACACCAATCGGAGACTGTGACTAACTGGTCTGAGATGAGATCCAGCAGAGTTTTTGCTTTTTTAAACAAGCTCACTGTTTTAAAATGTATTTTATTTATTTATTTTTGGTCTCACTGGGTCTTTCTTGCTGTGCTTGGACTTTCTCTTGTTGTGGAGAGTGGGGGCTATATCTCTAGTTGCAGTGTTCAGACTTCTCATCGCAGTGACTTCTCTCATTGCAGAGCACAGGCTCTAGGAGCATGGGCTTCAGTAGTTGCAGAAAGTGGGTTCAGTAGTTCCGATTCCTGGGCTCTAGAGCACAGGCTCAGTAGCTGTGGCCGATGGGCTTAGCTGCTCCACAGCATGTGGAATCTTCCTAGACCAGGGATTGAACACGTGGCCCCAGCACTGGCATTGTGTAGTACCCCATGCACTACATCTTATCCACTGTAACACTGGACAAGTCCCAGGCATTGTGTTTTTATTCATGTCCATTTTAAGCTAGGGTGTTCCTTGACTCAGTTTTAGCCTGTCTTGCAGGTATCCTCCGACCAGGAGCATTGGGGGAGTGGTTGTATGTTACAGTGGCCTGACCGTGAGGGGTCCCATACTCTGCTGGGCTCCAGGCTGCAAGGTTGGGACTCTTATGGACAGTTGTCACACTGGAAATTAACATCTAATAAGCAGTGATCTGGAAAGTAGGACTAGTGACCAAGGTTGAAGATTAGCTTCAGTGACCCAGAAAATTCCTGTGAAATAGTCAAATATGATCTCTCCACTTTCATGTACAATACTTACAGAGGTGATGTAAGTATGGTATATGAAATGTGCACAGGAGATGGGGCACAGAGGTGAATGAGACCTACCCCTCCTTTCACGGAACTCAAGGTCTGGAAAAGAAATACAGAGAGTACATTTCAATAGAATGTGACGTAGAGAAGGGGGTGCCAGGTGGCCTCCCTGCAGAGCCTCAGGAAGGCTGCACTGCAGAGGGGACACTTGATTTGGTTGTGAAGGGTGACCTGGAGTTCTGCAGGCCCAGCAGTGGGAAGTGCTTTGCAAGTAGAAAGCACAACAGGAAGAGAGAGAGGCAGTGAACAGAAAGAGTAAGAAATCCAGTAGGAAAACTAGAGGTGGAACTGGGGAAGGATGAGGTCTGGGCCAAGAGATTGCAGCACTGCACTTTATTCTGGAAGCAACAGAGAACCAGGAAAGGATTTCAAGCCTAGGAGTGACACAGTCTGTGTCTTGAGGAGGTTATTTGCGCAGTGGCCTGGGGGATGCATTGGGCTGGCAGTGATTCCAGCGGGCAGTAGAGACTGGAGGAGAGACCCATTAGAAATGTCCTAGGACCAGAATGGGCAGTGGCTGGAGGTTGGAGAGGAGGGGCACAGAGAGGTATCCTCTAGCCAAGACCTTGCGGGGAGAGGAAAGGATTCTTCCCAATGAGCGAGGGACCAGCAACAGCTGCCCCAACTGCTATTAGAAAACAGAGCTTCCCGGGCAGGCTTCACCCTCCCACACCCTCCTTAACCGCCTCCCTTGAGAGTCATCTCAGGAGATGCTCCCCATGAACCTGGTCCTGCTGAGTTGTCTCCAGCCCCTCAACTCCCTAAGGATGCTAAGCTGCCTTGAATGTCTGTCTGATGCAGGCATGCCCACATGTGGAGCCTTAAACATTAGGGTCTGTCTGTTGACCAAATGCTCTGGACTCCCCAGGGCTGAGAGCTATTAGGGAAACAAAAGACTACCCTTTTAATTAGACTCTGCATGTCCTTGCAGGGCGGGGCGAGTCCGCTGAGTCCCAGTGGTTCTGGTGATTAGATGCAACAGGGGAAAAGTTTAAAACATCTGGGTGTGTTTATACCTCCAAAGCCATGACCGAAACACACGAGGATTTAAACAAGCTGAACCTTCCTCTTGGCTTTTGTTTAAACTTATTTGCAGCCGCCTGGGAGGATCTAGTGATGATGGGAAGCCTCAGGGGAAGCCCTCCCTCTGCTCTCTGGGGATGCTCACCTGCCTTCTAGCAAAGCCAAGACCTAGGAAGGAGAAGATGGGGCATTAGCAGTGTGAAAAAAATGTTACCTTTATACTGTTGCTTAAGGCATCTTTTGTTGCATAATCAAGTATCTCACTTTATAGCCAGTGGGTGCACGAGGGCACTGAAGCTAGGGTAGCAGATCCCCTGAAGGTTTAAGACTTTCAGCCGAGAACTGTGTAAAGCCCCCACACCTAACTTTCTGTAATATATAAATACATATCCTGAAAAGGAAGGGGGAGAAAGGAGCAGTGAATGTTTAAGAGAGTTGTCCTCAAAAGTCACTAGAAAAGTCAAACAAAAGATTGACTTTCCTTCATCCTGAAAGTGTCTGTTTTGCAGTATATGGCCAGATTCATTGAGATCCTTCAGAGTGATAGACTTTTAGTGCAAATAACAGGGAAGAATGTTCTTTTCTAAAAGTTGCTCACACTATGAGACATGGTGTGCGTGTGTGTGTGTGCTTAGTCACTCAGTCGTGTCCGACTCTTTGCGATCCCATGGACTGCAGCCCACCAAGTTCCTCTGTCCTTGGGGATTCTCCAGGCAAGAATACTGGAGTGGGTTGCCATGCCCTTCTCCAGGGCATCTTCCCAACCCAGGGATCGAACCCAGGTCTCTTGCATCGCAGGCTGATTCTTTACCAATTGAGCTACCAGGGAAGCTCATATGAGACATAGATCTCATACTAAATCTAAGAGGAAACATAAGTAAATGAACTGGCCAGTTCCTTTCTCTTGACAAAATGTCCATGGCTCATCTAGAATAGTCAGCTCTAAGCAAAGTCCATCACCCTGAGAGTCAGAGAGGATAAGAAAGCCACTCTCCTGGCTGATGCCGCTATTTTTTTTTTCCTTAAGAAAGACTGCTTTGCAAGAGCATTTTGAACAAATTGCGCCATTTGAAAGAAGGCAGGGATAGAACAGAAGCCGTCAAGCTTTAATTTCTCTGCTAATTAATGGTTGATCATCTATCCTTTTATGATTCTTGACCCCAGAAGGAAAATTTATTAGTACTTTTAGATTTTGCACAGTCGTGTTAAATGAGGCATGTAATGCACTAATTTAGTGTCTCATTAGCATAAGCAGGGCCTCCCTAGCCCCTCCGCTCCCCATGGAAGGCTTAATCTGGAGCCGAGTGGAATTTTCCTGGGACACGCATGGTTTCTCTAGGCTCAAATACCTGAGAAGCCATAGCAGAGATGTGGGCTTACCCCACCCACCCTGGGCTTTCAAACATGGACTCTGTCCTTCATTTTAATGAGAATATTTAAGCCCTCAAATCTTCAAGCTGTTTCACAACAGTGTTCCTGCAAAACTCAATTTTATAGCCTGTGCAGCTATCTCTCACGATCTCAATTCCACCCCCTCAATGAAAAACCAAATCTAAGCTCTGGGAGAGGATTTCTGTTTGTTGAGACAATGGACAGTTGGTCATGTTTATATTTAATGTAGACATCTAGCCTAGATGTTTCTCTGGTGTAAATGCCAGCTCAGTAAATGGCTAGTTTTGCTGCATATATGTTTGACACCCTGAGAAGCCTGCATCGAGCTGATGGACTTCAGGGTCCAGGTTATAAGGGAGGCAGGGAAATGCAGAGAAGCTCACTGGGTAGGGAGCCGACTGTATCCATATTGCCACCAGCTTCCTTTGGGAACTGCAAAAAGGCACTTGCCCTGTGTGAACCTCTGCTTTTCCACCTGTTAAATGATCTGTAAATCTTCATGCCTAAGGTTTCTTCCACTTTTGATACCCCATCATTCAGCAAGTAAGAAATGCCAGAGGCAGGCTGGGTGACTCAGCCTTGGGAAGGAGATCAATTCAGAAGAAGAGTTTTGAAATATCAGAAATCTTCAGAAAGTCCATATACTTTGGCCCACCAATTCTATTTTACAGAATATAGCCCAGAAGAAAATCAGACAAATGCATGGGGGAAAGAAAAGTGTATTTATGAGACCATCATGGATTGGTTAAATAAAATATAGTATAACTATATGATGGGATACTATGAAACCATTAAAAATAATGCCACAGAATATTGTAGGCATGGAAAAATGCTCACAGTATTTTGTTATGCAAAAATCTAAGGTTTCTAAACAGGATTTCTCATATGATACCAGTTTTGCAAAAATATGTCCATACATATGTTTAGACAAAGATCTGGAAGGATCTATACCAATAGGTTCATAGAGATCCTTGGGGGATAGGATTCTAGGGAATTTTTGTTTTCTTCTTTACACTTTCCTACATTTTCAATATTTACTCACAATGAATTTAAATTACTCTTAGAGTTTAAAAACATTACAGAAATTATTTAAGGGAAATAAAATCTTGGCTCTGAATATATGTGTTCTTTTTCCATCTCAGCTTTCACACATACACAATGACAACCATCAATCACCTCAAAAGATCAGGAAATAAATGATTTATTAGCTGGAGGCTCTTCATGAAAACTTTGGATGACCAAAACTATTTGATATCAGCACAATTCTGGCACCACTTCATTAAAAAAAAAAAAATTATTTGGCCCCGCTGAGCAACATGTGGGATCTTAGTTCCCCAACCAGAGATCAAATCCAATCCATGCCTCCTGCAGTGGAAACTTGGAGTCTGAACAACTGGACCACCGGGGAAGTCCCTACACGACTTCTAACTGTGGAGACAAAATGTGTGAAGGTTTTTGAATGCAGGGCCACTGGTCTGGTATGTGTCCTTATGACTTCTGAGTGTCCGTCTTGCAAAGGCATTAAAGATAATCCAGGCTGGCCCCCACGTTATACAGATGGGGAGGAACTTGCCTAAGGTCTGAGATCTGGTTACATCAAAGCCAGGCTAGTACTGCCTCCCAACTCCCGTCTCTAGACCTGGGCTGTTAAAACACCGTTTCTCTCCAGGCGCCTATGGAGGATGCACCACACTGACTGATGCATGCAGACTTCCTTCTGGGATGAATCTTTCCTTTCTTCTCCAGGGATAAATTCTGAGAGGTCAGGGAACTTCCTGCTCAGTGGAGGTCCTTGGCTCTGGAACGAGGCTTGCCTGCAGATCTTGAGTCTGGAGCAGGCTTACCAAGGGCTGGGGCGCCCAGTACAGCTGCTGTCTGCACACCAGGGCTTTGGGCCATCCTCTCTTCTGAGATGGATAATGGTGGTAAGAAGTTTGTTTCCTCTGAAGTACATTGCTCTTTCGGGCTAACGTGTCCTTTGGGGAGGGGAAGGAGAGGTTGGAAAAATAAAAATATTGATGTCATTTATAAATTTCCCCAAGAATATCCTCACTGGTGGGAACAGCACTGGGTCGTGGGGAGTGGGGGAAGGAGTGGGGAGGGGCATGCAGAAAAACAAGATGCTGCTCCTGCCCTCAAGATGTTCAGAGTCTAAGAAGAAGAGTAATTATGTGGATGAGGGACGGCAGAATAAAGCAGCCTACAAGAACCTGAAAGGGTACAAACCCAATACCTACTGGGAGACCCAAATGACATTCTGCCTACTTTGGAGGGAGGAGATCCCTGAAGTCTTCTAGGAGAAAGTGACCTTTGATAGACTTTCGGAAAACAGAAAAGATTTCAGCACTTGGAGGTAGAGGAAAGGGCATGAGGCTGAAGGGAGCAAGGGGTGACGGTGGGGCTGGCGTTGTTGCAGGACAGCATGGTGGGGGCGGGACCAGAAACAGGGAAGGGACCCTGATGAGGCTGGAGCTCAGTGCACACAGGGAAACACCACAAGAGAGCCACGTGTTGGAGGGAAGTCGGGGTCATGTCTTGAATGGTTCGAAGACCCTGTCTGTAAAGGTGTTTGGACTTATCCTATGGGCCTGCAGGATTTTGAGCTGAGCTCTGTTTTAGGAAGGTTTTGCTCATGATGGAGCAACTAAAGTCAGAGGCCATGGTTTTGGAGAGAATATAGGAAGACTACATATCCCCCCCACCCCCCGCTCCGTCCAGGTGATGTGAGCATAGGAACGAAGCCCTTCAGTTCTCTGGGCCTGTTGGCGGATCTTACAATCTGCAGAGAGAACCTTCTGATCTGGTTGTTTCGGCAGCTTTAGCTGGGAGCCAAGAAAAGTGAGGAGTGTCTGTGGTAGCCCCTCAGGGGTGACGGAGGGCTGGTGTCCTTCCCACCACCATTCAGGGGAGATTCTGCTCCCACTTGAAAGCTGTGGCCTCAGTCTGGTTCTGAGTCTGAACTGAAAAGCCACATTTTCCAATGAAGAGATGCTGCAGGAAATAATAAATCTCTCAAGATTTATGAGCCAGGAAATTCCTTCAGGAACATAAATAGAGAAGAGGTGAGGCAAAGGTGGGCAAGGCAGGGAGCAGCTGCCTGGGATCCTCTGGGCACACACAATGGGCTGGGGATTTGTCCAGAACTCAGAGTGAAGAAGGATTTGGTGCACTGTTTCAGTGCTGTTCAACTCTTTGTGAACCCATGGACCATAGCCCACCAGGCTCCTCTGTCCATGGGATTCTCCAGGCAAGAATATTGGAGTGGGTTGCCATGTCCTCCAGGGAATCTTTCCGACCTAAGGATTGAACCCATGTCTATTAAGTCTCCTGCACTGGGCATCACCTGGGAAGCCCGAGAGGGATTTTAAAGGTAATCTAATGCGATGTCTCTTGCTTTTCTGTCATTGAATTCATGGCTCTTGCTCTGCAAAATGATGAGGCCGAACTAAATGACCTGTAGGGTCTTTATCACTGGGTCATTTGATGTTTGTTGTAAAGACCTGTGTTCTTGTGCTGGGCCCTGATCGCACTGTGTGTGTTTCACTCTCCCCAACTGAAAATGCAATCAACAGAGTCTCACACATTACCCACGTTTGGGCTGGAGATTAATGAGAGGACATCTGGAAACTTCCCTTGGAGGGATACATCTGGGCCTGATTACCTTCTTATTTACTGTCTTTTTACTCTGGAGACAGACTCGTAGACTCACCCTAGGGGACAATAACAGAAGCATGCACACCATCCCAACACACCTTCCAAATTACCCCCAGCCCAGCTGCAGGGAAAGATGATGGAGGAATCCACACACACAAACTGGGCACACACACGTGTACACACACACACACAAACACACACACACACACACATGTACCCTTTCTCCCCCTTGCTCTGTCCAGTGTCGGTGGGACAGTGAATTACCTTCACTGTCAGAGATTCGAGACCAGGCTTCTCCCTGTCACTGATAAAGTCCTGCTGGCCCCTGCCTCCCACTCCAAGCTGTCTACTGGTTTCCACCAGCAGATGGCACCCGGAGCTCTCAGACCACAGGGCCACACATCCTAGGCCTGAACTCCTGGCCTCCCCCACCCGCAGCCTTGGAAAGGGATAATTTGGGAGTCATCAGTGGGAGGGCTGCCAAGGACTTCAATTTACTATTTGGAACTTGGATAAGTTTCCCCAGATGGGGCACTGGAGGGGAAAGAGGAAAAGGGGAGGGAGAGGGGGCAGCGTCTCCTAGGGGCCGGGGATGGATCTGGTCCATCTCTGGCAGCCAGACAGTCCTTCCTGCAAGACCCCACCCAAAGGGGTGTCTGAAGCCAGGGCGGGTCACACCCTGGAAGGAAAATGCTTTCACTGGTGTGAAAACCAAGAGAACAAAAGGATTCACAGACCAAAAATGAAGCCAACGAGAGCTTCGAAATCATGGGCATTCTTCCCACTCCCAGTCTCTGACTCATCCCTGAACCCCAGTTTCAACCTCACCTACTGCTTGAAGCTGTCGCTGAACCATGCTGGGGTCAGAATTAATCACCAGCTGCCTCCCTGGGCCTCCGACACTCCAGCCTTGCGGCATGGATCATCCCTCTCCCAGGGTGAGAGCTCCTTGCATAAGTATGTATCGCCCCCATTTGATTGTGGTTACCCTGGGCCAGGGGCCAGACCCCACTTACCCCAGAATCCCCATGAGCCCAGAACAGCGCTGGCTCACAAGTCCTGGAGAGTCAGAGAAGAGTGAAGAAAATTGTCTCTAGAGCCTGGAGAATATCCAGCAGCTGGAATGGTGAAGTTGAAGGAAAGAATCCCTCTTAGGTGGGGTCACAGGACTCCTGATGTAGATGTAGGTGAAACATACACACACACACACACACACACACCTCTCCTGGAGCAGTGGAGGAGGAGGGAATGCAAAAAATGTGGTGGTGCCAGCCACAGAGAGGTCTGGAAATGCCTTCTTAATTGAACCTTTCTGGGAGCAGGCTGGCTGGAGGAGGGTAAGGAGCAGAGAGGAGCTGGCAAGGAAGGGCCCAGGGGGCTCTGATCCCCCTCCTTTTGGAAGCATGAGTGTGTGCTTTCATGACTTTTTGCACCCCTATGCAACTGCAGCCCACCAGCTCCTCTGTCCATGGATTTTCTCCAGGCAAGAATACTGGAGTGGGTTGCCATTTCCTCCCCCAGGGGATCTTCCTTACCCAGGGATCAAACTTGAGTCTCTTATGTCTCCTGCATTGGCACACAGGTTCTTTACCACTAGCGCCACCTGGGAAGTCCTTCGAGAGCATAGAGACAGTAAAGGCAGAGCCTCTGGTTTCTTCCTAGGAAGTACCACATGGCAAGCCGCCTGTCGTGAGAGATTTGCTCTCTCATGGAACAGTTTTATCTGTAGGAAAGTCTTTGATATTAGGAACCCAAGTCCATTTTCTTGCAGCTTTGGCCCACTGGAGCCCCAGGACAGATCTACTTGCCTAGATGGGTGATTCATGTGGTAGAGACAAGGTGTAGAGGCCTCTGCAGAGTTCTTACTGAGTGTTAGACATCCTGCATACGTTATGTCCTGATCAGGAAAACCCCAAGAGTACTGCTGTTATAGGTGTTACTGTCTTCCTATTGTGGATAGGGAAGACAGCTCCGAGAGGTGTGTAGCTTGCCCAGGACACACATCTGTGTCAGCTTTCATCTTGCCTGGCTTCCGGTTTCCCTTCACACAGCTGGAGACGGGGTCCTGGCTCCACACACCCTCTTGTTACCAGTTACCAGGCTGCATGCTGATGTCTTCAACCTTCCCTCCTGGCACATACATCCCAGTCCATCCAGGCCAACTTCTGGGGTGTCCTCTGCTGGGTCTGCATTCCTCACAGCCGGGTCCCCAGACAAGGACATAAGCATTCTTGTTTTTGGCTTGAAAAGCTTTACATGCCAGCCAACAACTGAGGAGCTTCTGCTTTTGCTTGAAGAAATAACATGGGCCTTGAACACTGGCCTTGGCTCCCAGGAGGGTACAGGGTAGCAAGAGGTGCCAGACTGAGGTCCAGGGTCATCACAAGCACCAGCCAGGCTGGCTGAGACAGTGCCTGTTCCCTCCCTCCAGGCCTTTGAGCCACGACCCTGCCACTTGGAATATAGGTAGCACTAGGTTTTTAATTCAATGTGATTTATCCTTTTGTAAATAGTACATTCTCATGGTTTAAAATTCAAAAGGTACAAAAGCTAGGAAGTGGAAATTCTTGCTCCTACCCTTTATTCCCACCATCTGTTACCTCTCCTCTAGTAACTAATGTTACCAGCTATATCCATTGCACTTATAATACAAGTAAGTATGTGTGTGTGTATATTCATATTCATTTTTCCGTTTTTTAAAAAAAAAAAACAGACAAGTGTGGCTCAGACAATAAAGAGTCTGCCTGCGATGCAGGCGACCTGGGTTTGATCCCTGGGTTGGGAAGCTCCCCTGGAGAAGGAAATGGCAATATACCCACTCCAGTATTCTTGCTGTCCGTAGGAAATCCCATGGACAGAGGAGCCTGGCGGGCTACAGTCCATGGTGTCACAAAGAGTCGGAAACAACTGAGTGAATAACACTTACACTTTCAGGATACTATATCCTCTCTTCCACACCTTTCCTTTTCCCTGAACATTTATATTTTCCAGTTTAAGGACTGGGGCTTAAATCCACCCTCTTCTGCTCCATGACACCAGGAGTCAGTCCTGGGACCCTTGTCTTGTGCACCTAAAATGCAGCACAGATGAAAGCGTCAGTGAACGCTTATTAAACAAATTAGTGCCATGTAGATGTTAAGAGATTTCTACTGCAGATGCACTCTTGTTTACGCTTTCCATGTACATTTTCCAGGCATTCAAGAGACTTTGCACTGATCTTTGGGGGATGTGACCCCTACTTTATAAGGAAAATCATCTAGGGATTGAAATGATTTATTCAAACCAAGTTGCTGCTCCATTTCAGCTACTCCGATTTAGGGCTTTGGAGGTCTTACAGTTGAGCTCCAGAGAAGGGAGAGACTTGGCAGAGTTTTCTCAGTAATAACTTCAATATATACAGACAGGCAAGGATGGAGTCAGGCTGTCAGTATGATGCAGTCATGGGACTCTACTTTTTGCTTCCACCTTGAGCTGAAGACAGAGCATGCACCTTATCATTTCTTTTAACCTGTCTTCTAGCTTCCCTGGCTGAAAAGCAGTAACAATTTGACCTGCTGTTAGGATTTTAAGTGCTCCAAGGTATTAAGTCACTAGCATGAAACAGCACAAAAATATATATATATATATTAAAAAAAACAACTAGCAAAGTGCTAACAATGACACTCTGTCTTTGCTTAAGTCTATTCTAAGAAATGGAAAAGCTGGCCTCTGGGGGGCTGTCTGCCGAGCCTGGGAGTCTAGGAACCTTTCCATGATATGTGTGCAATAACTTCGTTAGACTTGAGAAAAGATCTAAAACAGACATAGTTTTAGAGCATTCATGATAAATGGTTCTTCACAAATTGAAGCTGATTATTTCTCTCCCTTGCCTTCCCAGAGAGGTGGTCCTGGCTTTTAAACAAGGTTCATTCCTGGTAATGCCATCTTAAAGGCAAACCCCATTTTAATTGTACGATTAAAGTCTTCTCTCTTCACGAGAGAAGTGAATGGAAGAAGGTGACAGGAAGACAGAAGAGGCGTTCTTAGGCCATGTCTAACAAAGATGGCCACAACTGAAGCCTGCTTCAAATGGTGCTCCATGAAGAGGATGCAGTTTATTGTCGCAAGCAGGCAGTGTAGTTACTGAGTTCCATGGATGGCTGCTGAAATACAAAAGGAATAATGATTGAGGCCATGGTGAAGAGTTGGAGCCCCTCCTAGGAGATTTAGAAAGTGGGTCCCTAAAGAAGCTTGCTCCCAAATTTTCAACTTCCTTCACATCTTGGTCCAGTGTAAGCGACGACCTTTCCATCACTGGAAAGTGGCCTTGCAGAGGTCCAAGGTGGAGAGAAAGGCCTGTAGGTCTCCTGATGTGGAGGAATCACAGCCACCACATGAAGCAGAGCCTGGAGACCAGCCGCAGGCTAAGCCTCCTCTTCCAGCCTTCAGCAGCATCTGAGACCAGAAAACTAGGCAGTAGCTAGTTAAGTAGTTAGCTGCAGAGCCAAATCGGTCTCTGCTGGCTATACATTCTCTGTATACCATTTTAAATACTAAATTTAAACATGTAAGGGTTTGAGTTTTGAGCTGATGTGTGGCTTTGGCTCCCAGCAGCACAAATCTGGGAAGAAAGCAGTGAACTCTCTCCCTGGAATAGAGGGCATATCCAAATATGGGCTGGGGATCTCCCCTCTCCCTCCCTGGGTGGAGTGGACCAAGACAAAGCCACTAGCACCTGCAGGGAAGCAACAGGCACCGAGGGAGGTGCCTCTGAAGCTGGGCTTAGGTCCTCCTTGAGCTGGCAAAGTTCTCCCTAGGGAAAATACCAGAGAAGCCTGGCTCAGAGGAAGCTGCCTGGCATCATCTTCTGGAGAGAGTGATCAGGCAGATACCATCTCTCTCCACCAGCTTGGCAGGAGTCTGGTCTTGTGTGGAGAGGTGGGGCGTTCTCTGGGATCAGGTGAGCACTTGCACAGCACCTGTCCTCTCTGCAGGCAGAAGAAATCAGTGTAGGAAGGAGACAACTGTGCGGCCAATCACGGCTTCTCCCAGCGCAGATGGGCTGTATGTCCAGTGTCCACACTTTCTCCTCCCTGGGCAAACAGAGCCCAGTTTTATGTGAATTGGCCATGGGACTGCTTTCCCAGCCATCCCTACTGGAGTGGCCCAGGAGATGCCAGAGTGTGAGTCATTAAGTGGGTCTTCAAGGGGACTTACCAAGTAAGGAGGGACCCCAGAAACCCTTGGACTCCCCTTCTTCTTCTCTGGATGCAGAGGTGAGGGCTAGAACTTAAGTGGTCATCTTGGTCCATAAGGCCCATGAGGGAGTCATGCTGTAGGAATGGCTAAGGAAAAATATGGAAGGAGCTCTGGTTCCCCATGAGTTTGTGGCCTGCAGCTATCTGCGGATGCCTTTTTGACGAGGAAATAAGCCCCCAATTTCACAAAGTCAGATCCGTGATTGCGGGCTCTGTTACTAGCTGTACAAAATCCCTACCAGGTAACAGGCTGACTCAGAAAGTAGTGAGCAGTAGTAGCTGGAGATACGCAAGCATCTGCTGTGGGCTTAGAGAGTGAGGGGGATGGCGGAGGGTGGATGAATAAGAGCTGAGTGTGAACCGAAAGCCTTCGATATTTTGTACTCGATGACCCCTGCCACTGTGCCTATACCATAGGAGCCCCACGGGGTGTTCAACCCCAGACTGTTGTGGCTATTAGTTCAACGGCTTTACTCTGAGCCTTAAAGCAACACGCTACAAAGAGAGAGAAATTCCGCACAACTTAGGGGCCAGTTTGAACCGCCTGCTTCTAAAACCCGAGGCTTTGCAGTAGAAGCCTGGGAGGCTGGAGTGCAGGTGGCTCCCGGGAAAACCACCGTTTCAGCGCCACTGCCCATTGGGCCTATAGGGGGCGCTAAGGAACTGCGGGATTCCTGTCTCCTCTGGCTGAGTCTCCAGCCACTCTTATCCTAGGCCAAGTAAAGGGGGGAAATGGGGCTGGAGCTGCAGCTGGGACTAGGTTACAATGGACGGGGACGAAATCCTCACCCTTTACCCCATTCTTCTTAAAGATCTAAAAATGCCAAGCATCTGGTTTTACAGTTCAGAAGAAAATTCCCACCCCCACCAGGCTCTGCAATGAGAGCTCAACACTTCTGTCCCTGAATCTGGGGTTGGGGAGGGGCCTTGGAGACCAGCCAGTAGTCCTCACCAGGCGTTTAGCAAATGAGGAAACTGCCGCAGGAGAAGGGAAGTGATGGGTCCAAAGCCACACAGGGCAGGGCGTTCGTGGCAGTGCAGGGACGTGAATCCGGGCCTTCCAATTTCCAGTCTGGAGTTCTTTCCACCACACCCACCACTGTGGCCGCGTTTGTTTTCTTTTCCGGCCCTTGGGGGACTTTGGCAGGGCTGGGGGTCTGATGTGAACTGGAATCTGTTTAATTTCACCTCTCATTGCTTCTGCCAGCTCGCCAGCACTGGCTGACGGAGGCAATTAGAACCAGACATCCCAGAAGGGCATTCCTGGGAGATCTCTTAAAATTCCACAGCAGCTGGGGACTTGCCTTTTCCTGCAGGGATCATCTGGTGTGTAAATACCCAGTTGTGTAAGTCACGGGGTGAAGGGGGATTCACACACACACACAGGCTATCTCTTGATACTCACAGACAGAAAAACAGAGAAATATTCAGTAGCGATCTCTTTCCTTCCTACCTCCCAAAGAGAGAGGTTAGCAGTTTACAGGCCACCCTGGGAACATCTGATTACTTGTTTCTGAGGGGTGAGCACTGTTTGCTCTGGGCGTGGGTGGCAGAGGGGTGGGGGGACCTTCCTGTTTTTCTTCCACCACCGTCCCCCCCTCCGCCCTCCATAGATGGCTGCTTACACCTGGGCTCTGGGAGATGGCCAAGGGGTATTGGTGGCCAGCTCAGAGAATATGCAACCGTGCAGGACCCTGGCTCAGAGGTGTCTCAGTTTCTCTGTGGGCAGCTGAGCCTCCAAAAGACAAGACTGCAGAGCCAAGAACCCCAGTGAGGGACCCCTGACTTGGACTCCACTGCCTATGAAATCCAGGGACGGCGACATTCGAAACTAAAGGTGGGCCCTCGGTTGAGAGTTGACGGTGGACCTCTCTGTTTCTCAGGGGCTCCCATTCCACACTCATTATCAGGAAATCCTGCGTGGGCCAACAGTGTGCTTACTACTGGGAACCTGGCGAAAGTTCGAGTAAACCCAGAGGGGATTTTGTTAAAAGTCAGTGGAAAGTGGCCAAAGTCATTGTGGGCAAGTGGGAAACCTGTACACCTCCCTTAATCTGAGGGTCACATAGGAGCACCTGTCTAACTGTGATTTACAGGAGGACAGAAAGACAGGGACCAAAAGGACATCCTCCTGGCATATCTACATACCCAACTAGCCTCAGAGCTTAGCCTAGAACTTCCATTCCCAGACTGATACAGAGAAACAATATCCCAAAGCTAGTGTTTGGATACAGACCTTCCCCCATCTTGTGTGGTTGGCATGGGTGCCCCCACCCCTAGGTTGCCACTCCCAGCTCCTCCCTTTGCAGGTGGATATTTGCTTGAATATCCCGGAAGAAAAGGTGTAAAACAGTAAAAAATTAAATCTGTTCATGATTACTATGATTTTTATTAGACATGCCTTATAACTCTGACTACCTTTTAAAAATATGCCCTGGACTTTGTGGTTACTTCGTGATTAATCGTCAACCCATGTGTTACGTGGTTTCATATTACCAATTGACTCTCCATCTCTGTGTGACCCACTTCCTTGTGATCCCCACTTGCTGAGTTCCCTAAGATCTTCTGTCTGTGTTCCAGATGCAACATTCTTTATCAATCCCACACTCAGGGAGAGAGGAAGTCCATTCTGCTGTTGAGTTCTGTGTTTGGAAGAAGTGCATTCATTCATTTGTTCTTCCAACACCAAGCCCTTGCTGGTGCTGGGAACTGTGCAAGGTGCTGGAGTTAGGAGTGAAGGATGGTGGACAGAAAACGTGGTCTTGAGGAATTCCAACTTTGGCAAAGGGAGAGGGAATGCACCTACAATTTGTTCTAATAGAAAATAGACCCTCTAAGAAAAGGACGATGACATGAGTTCAGAGGAGAGGAAACCACTTCCGTTGAGGGTGGGTGGGGTATAATCAGGGAAGACTTCCTGGAAGTGGTGGCCTGAAAATTGTGCCTGGAAGCATGAGTAGGCCTCTGATGTGTAGAGTCTGTGGAGGTTGGAGAGGAAGGGTGGGGCATTTCTAGGTTGGGAAAGGTAGACAGAAGGAAAACTCGTTGGGTCACCATGATAGGGTCAGTTTGGCGGGTTAGGCTGCTCAGTGGTTTCACCCCTTGGAAGATAACAGATGTTGGTGTTGGAGCTTGGGCAGCAGGTGTGGGTAGCTGTAATGGCTTGCTTTGTGGACAGGCAGTGTGGGCATAGCCACCTTTGAGAAAGGTGAGCCGGCAACAATTTGTGCATATATGTGACCAGGCTCATCCACATGAGCTTTCCAGCAGATCCCTGGAGTAAAAGCCTGGTATTATTAAATTGCATGTAAGCAGTACTTTACAGTTGGCAAAGAACTTCCACAGCCTTCCCTCTTCTGATGCCCACAGTGCTACTGTGAACAATCATGTGACATTTCTACTTTACGGGTCAGGAAGCAGAGGGCTTACCCCAGATTGAACAGTGAGTCAAGGTTAAGACCAGAATCCTGGTTCCATTTCTCCTGATCCCAAATCCTGGACTTGACTCAGCACCACCCTGGCCAACCAATCAAGAAGGGGGAGGGTCTGCCCCCAAACACTAGCCTGGGGATACCATTTCCCTTTATTAAAAAATGCATCATGGGCATAAAATTAGTTTAATCAGTATAGTGTGTCTGTGTGCATGAGGGAGGGGCACTTGATGTTAGGCTTCAGTTCAATTCAGTCACTCAGTCATGTCTGACTCTTTGCGACCCCATGGACTACAGCCAGGCTTCCTTGTCCATTACCAACTCCCAGAGCATTCTCAAACTGATGTCCATTGAGTCTGTAATGCCATCCAACCATCTCATCCTCTGTCATCCCCTTCTCCTCCTGCCTTCAATCTTTCCCAGTATCAGAGTCTTTTCTAATGAGTCAGTTCTTCACATTAGGTGGCCAAAGTATTGGAGCTTCAGATATTAGGCTTGACTATGGCTAATAGTCATTCAGTCATGTCTGACTCTTTGTGACCCCATGGACTATAGCCCGCCAGGCTCCTTTGTCCATGGAATTCTCCAGGCAAGAATACTGGAGTGGGTTGCCATGCCCTCTTCCACGAGATCTTCCCAACCCAGGTATTGGACCTCAGTAGATTTTTTTTTACCATCTGAGGCACCACGGTAGCCCAATATTTGGCTTATCAAGGGCTAAGGCTAACATTTTATCCCTTATCTTGGGGAAGTCAGTCTGAAAGTGGTGGAGACTTAGTACTCTCATCAGCATCATGTTTTTGAGCAACTGAGCTATTGTGCCAATGGAGGCAGGAAATCTACAGGCCTTGTCATTGATAACAGAATCCTGTTGTCAGGATTAATAAGTCATAAGAGGCCATTTTCCCAGTGGGTCTTGGCCAGTCTATCCTATGAAAGAGAAAGGAATGTGTGTGCTAAGTCGCTTCAGTTGTGTCCGACTCTTTGTGACCCTATGGACAATAGCCAGCCAGACTTCTCTGTCCATGGGATTCTCCAGGCAAGAATACTGGAGTGGGTTGCCATTTCTTCTCCATGGGATTTTCCTGACCCAGGGATCAAACCCATGTCTCCTAAGTCTCCTGCGTTTTCAGGCAGGTTCTCTACCACTAACATCTCTTTTGCTAGAGCAAGAAAGGAATGCTTTCAGTAAAATACCTCTGCCATCCATCCCCCTCAAAAAGGCCTGTCATTTACCATCCTTCACGTTCTTGGTTGTGATTCTCTATCTACGGGGTTAGGGGTCTTGGTTTCTTTGTGTGTAGAAAAGGCATAGGTGTTGGAGGTAGCATGAACCATTTGTCTTAAGAAGACCATCCCAGTTCTGATAGGGAGAATATGTAATTTCACTTGTTCCAAAATTGACCAGAGTGACTCAAGTGCAGTGATGAAGGGATGGATTCATTCGTGTCCAGTTTCCAAGGATGGAGAACCACAGGCAGGCCGGCAGCAGCAGGTAGGTGCTCATTAACCCTGATGCTATGTGTCTCTCTGGGAGTTTGTGGTTCTGGTGTTGAGAGATATTTGAGCTCTGGGCCAGAGTCAGGAGGCTGAAAACAGTCCTCTTGGGTTCTGGGAATGTCTGAGAAGCTGAAAGTGCTGAAGTTGTTTGTGGAGAGGAGTGCTCTGGCCCCTAGGCTGAGGGAGGTCTCAGCAAAGCACAGGCAGCCTTGAGAGAGGGAGGAGGGAGAGGAAAGGATGTTCTCCAGAGGATCCATGTCAAAGGTGCTAGGGTCACCAAGCTAAATGCTTCAGCTAACCAATGGGAACCCCAACTGTGGATATGACTGATCCAACACCACCCAGCTAATTGGTGATACAGTTGACTTTTAGGGGTAGGGCAGGCCCTTTGCAGAATAAAGAAGTATTAGGAAGGAGAGGAGAGGACCAGTCGGAGTGGGTAAGGTTCCAGTGGGGAGGTGATCGAGCCCTTCACAATGAGAAGGACTAAAATGCCCTTGGGTGATGGTGAGCAGCATGGTGGCTAAGGACTGGATTAATGAACTGGGCAGGCTGGTGGTGGAGAGGGGAGAAGAGATAGGGTCAGCTCATCCAGAAATGCTGGACGAAGGAACAGTAACAAGGGGCTTCCCTGGAGAGTACCAGCCGAGGCTGCAGACCAAAGACCTGGATTCAAGTTCTACCTCACTACCTCTTAGCTGTATGACCAAAAAATACAGCTACATCAGTATCTTAGATGTAGTTTCTTCAGTTGTAAAATGGGAAGATTGCTTCCTACCTTACAGGGTTGTGGAGAGAGTTAAACGACATAGGATGTGTTCAAAGGTTTAATAGAGTTTGCTCCTACCTGAGTTAGTTCACTTATTCATACATTCAGCAAGCATGTGTTATGTACCTACTGTGTGCCTGGAAAATAGTAGGCTGTCAGTCAGTGTATTAAAAAAAATTAAGTGGGGATGGAAAAGGAATTTGATTTGTCTGCCTTTGAAGTCTAGCATAATCACAAGTGTTAGGGAAGTTGGGCTATGGAACCATCAAAAAGATAAATGAGCTGCTTGGTATTCATGATTCTGGATAGTCAATGGAGACTAATCATGAATGTGGCAACTGCAAGATTAAATGAAGGGACTTTAGATGTCATCCAGAGACACATAGTGGTTCTCCTTCAACAGAGAAGAAAGACAGAGATCTGTCTAGAATTCCCCAGCTATGGACTATTTAGGGAAAGGGAAAGGGAAGTCGCTCAGTAGTGTCCAACTCTTCGAGACCCCATGGACTGCAGCCAACCAGGCTCCTCTGTCCGTGGGATTTTCCAGGCAAGAGTACTGGAGTGGGGTGCCATCACCTTCTCCGATGAATGAGTCTACCTATTTATAAAAACGTGACTGATGAAAACAGTGCAATCACTAGGTTATCACACTGTGCGAGTTCAGTTGTCAAGAGGGAGCAACTCAAAGGACATCACACAATCTATAAACCAGCTGGAAGGAGCCATCCAGACTTTGCCCTGCTGAACCCTTTCTGGGCGATGATTCTTAACTTTTTCCCTTGTATAATAATTAGGGTTCTATCTCCTCAGGCCTGAGCTTCAGTACACTGGACACAGATTGCTTCTCTAAAGATGTTTTACCCTATTTGTTCCTCCATTTGGGATCCTTAGGATTTTTAGAGGTCTATGAATGTTGCAGTAGAGATTTGCAACCTGTTTTCAAAAAATCAAACATCCCATAAGCAACCACATGTCCTTACAATAAGGTTTTATTTGTCTAGAATGTTATCAATTAGCCATGTTGATCACAGGCTCCGGTGTGTGCTTTGATGAATAAAAAAGAGAAATAAAATAAAATATGTTTAATAAATTCAGAGTGTTTAGAAGTCAAAAGAAACCTTTCAAACATGGGGGCCTAGAGCAGTAAGGATAGAACACCAAAAAAAAAAAGATCAAATATAAAAATGAAAACATTGCTAATGTGATTCAACTATCCCATTTTCCAGATGAGGCTCCAAAAGCCAGAGATACAACGACACTCATCCAAGGTCACAGGGCTGCTGTGTCAGTGGCAATGCCAGACTCAGAACCCAGGTACCTGGACCCTGGGCTTCTTAACACACCTCAGTGTCCTTGAGCATGGTTTGGAAATCTACTTAAACTGGCGCATGGGTATTAGTAAACACAAGTCACCTTCCTAAAATCACTGCCTGCGTATTCAAAGGAAAAGGATTCTGCAAAAGGGTTTTCCTCGGTCTCCTCTTCTTCTGTGTCTGTCACCTGAGTGGTTAGCCCAGGTCATGTTTGCCTGATGGAATTTCCCAAGGCAGGGAGAAGGCTGAAGGCAGGAACACCCTGGGAGGTTCTTGGGGAAGATGAACATCCTCTCTTTATTTTCAAAGCAAATGTTCAGGAAAGGAAATGGCAACACTTCCCAGAATTCAGACTGAAGCAAAACACAGATGATGTATCAGACTAGCATCTCATTCATGAGACGGAGAGGCACGGTTGCCAGGGGTCACCAAGGAGACTGCTAGTCTATAAATAAAAGAGTGAGAGAGGTGAGAGACAGCTCCTACCTGAAAAAAAGGAGCATGTGGGTAAATCTAGGTTTTCCAAACTGGGAATTATGCATAAGGACTTGAAGTTGTGAACTGTTGAAGAAAGGGATTTAGTTGAAATGTATCCCCCACAGTTCTCAGTAAACAGCAGGACACATTTAAACTTGTCATCAGGGCACATGAATTCTGGAAAAATTAAGCAAGATGAATTTAAGTTCGCTTTGGCCAAGTGGCCATATATATTCCTTTGGTAAGGCTAGCGATGCCTGGTTTGGTGACATTTCATGATTATGTTTGGAACATGCAATTTGTTTTTCTGTTTGGGCAGGACTTTCAAAATTTAGCAAAATATTATTGTTTAGATCCCTTCAAACTGTTGGGCTCTCTAGTCTCTACAGATTTGAGATCCCCATCCTGCCATGCTTTCCTCCAGTGGACTAGACATACTCAGATTCCATCTGTATATGCTCAGTCGTCATACAGAACTTGTATTCCGTTTTGCCTCCTCTGCCTGACAACCACCTGGATCTTTCAGAAAAGTGAATTTGATGATGCCACCAGTCCGTGCTTTACACCCCATGGTGGACTCCTATTGTTCTTAGCGGTTAAATCCTCCTAGTGTGTCCTATGGATCCTGACAGGACTGGTGGCAGCTGCCTCTCTAGGCCCTAACCCTTCTTGCTATAGACATTGCTTTTCTTCTATCCCCTTGTAATCACCACATCCCTTCTTCCACAAGACCTTTACATAAGCTGCTCCTTCCACCAAATACCTTTGCTCCCTCCACCAAATACCTCTTTACCTGATTAACATCTACTATCCCTTAGAAGAGGCTTCCCCAGTGGATCAACAGTAAAGAATCTGCCTGAAGTGCAGGAGACACAGGTTTGATCCCTGGGTCAGGAAGATCCCCTGGAGAACGAAATGGCAACCTACTCCAGTAGTCTTGCCTGGAAAAACCTGTGGACAGAGGAACCTGCCAGGCTACAATCCAAAGGCTCACAAAAGAGCTGGACACAACTGAGTGATTAAATGACAACAACAGTCCCTTAGATAACCATGCCTACACATCAATCCTGCAAGGGAAACTCTTCCACACCCCTGTCTACGGTAAATTCCCCATTTACATGCACTGAGAGCACCGCGCACCCCTCCCTTAATAGTCCTGAAGACTTGAATTTTGTGTGCAGTTAATTCATAATGTCTAAGTCCTCCATTAGGCCTCCACTGGGCACTTATGAAGACAGATAAATAACTGCTGTCACTCATGATTGTGTCCCCAGTGATGGGACAGTGCCTGAAGTGCTTGACCAAGTGAAGGGATGAGCTCACGTTGGTCCACAGTAGGTGCTCATTAGAGGAGCTGAACAGGAGTGGAAGGAGGAGAGGTGTCAGGAGTGAAGGGAGCTGCTGGTGTTCCACTAACTTGCAGTAGGCAAGGCCTGTCGTCTAGGCAACAGGGCCTCCTCCAAGGTGAGGGCTTGGGTCACTGTTCTGTGCTGCATGGGGTCTGAGGATCCTGAATCAACCACCTCTCTAGCTGTGTGACTTGAGCCACTACTTCACTTTTTGGAAATATCATGTATAAAGTTCTAAAAGTTTAAAAACCTATGAGGATCCAAAGCCAGTGGCAGTAAGAATGGAGAGGAGATGGAGAAAAGCGTTCAAACTGTTATGAAGTACATCAGTGGGTTTCAGAGCATGGTCCCAGGACCAGCAGCATCTGCATCACCTGGGGCTTGATAAAAATGGGAGTCTCCAGCCCCATACTAGATCTAGTGAGCTAGAAACTATGCACAGTGTGTGTGTGTGTGTGTGTGTGTGTGTGTGTGTGTGTGTGTGTTCCAGGGAGCTGTGCTTTAAGAAGCCTTCCTGGAGATTTTGATGAATGTTCAAGTTTGACAACCACTAGATTGGAGGCTGAGGGTGAGGGAGAGGGAAATGTTGAGGGCAGAGGAGGTGCCAAAAGGCACAGGAAGACAGTCAGGACTATGTGAGAGGTTTGTCTGTCTGTCTCTATCAAGTGATGCCTGACTAGTAGGGACTTTCCATGGGGCACAGTGGGTGGAGGGGAGGGATGCAGGGTAAGTCATCTGCAGATACAAACCCTACTTTTATGAGGGACCTTAAGGAGATTCTGGGCTTCCCAGGTGGCGCAGTGGTAAAGAATCCGCCTGGCAATGCAGGAGATGTAAGAGACGAGGATTTGATCCCTGGGTTGGGAAGATCCCCTGCAGTAGGAAATGGCAACTCACTTCAGTATTCTTGCCTGTAAAATTCCATGGACAGAGAAGCCTGGTAGGCTATAGTCCTTGGGGTGGCAGAGTCGGACATGACTGAGTGACTGAGCATGCGTACCGAGGAGTTCTAATCAGGGAGCAGCTCACATCTTGATTTCATGAGATGTCCCAGCACAGCTTGAAACACAACAAGGCCCTGGGAAATGGGACCATCCCATGCACCTGTGTGCTGGAGCATCTGGCAACGCCAGGCACAGAGAGAGGCAAACAGCACTGAAGAGACTTAGCTGTTTCCTTTCCCCGGAAACACCCTGGGCCTGAGCGATCCATTTGTCCTGGAGTAATCGCTCACCTAATGAGGAGTCCAAGAGGTGCTGTGCAGTTCACAGGAATGCTTTCTATTCTTGCCAAGTAGTCATAAGCTTTACTAGGTAAGACCTTGAGGGGATCCAAACACAGCCCCACCCATATCACCACAAAGTATTGAACAATAAACCCAACATCTGGTTTCTTGCCTGTGACATGACCATAGGGATGCTGTTGAGACCAGGGAGCCATTGTTGTTATAAATCCACAGGCCTTGGAATACAGTGAACTCTTTTTTTCATTCTGTGCTGATGTATTTTGCACATGTTTTGGCTATATTCTTTTTGTGTTTGCTTGTTTTTATCAATATGTCATATACACATATGTTGACAACAGTTATCTCTTTCTTTTATACTTTTGTCTGTAGCAAAGTTTTTTCAAGAAACATTTATCATCATCATCATTGTTATTTAAAAGCTAGTGTTGGGGCTGGAGAAGGAAATGGCAACCCACTCCAGTGTTCTTGCCTGGAGAATCCCAGGGACGGGGGAGCCTGCCGTCTATGGGGTCACACAAAGTCGGACACGATTGAAGCGACTTAGCAGCAGCAGCAGCAGTGTTGGGGCTTCTCTGGTGGCTCAGTGGAGAAGAATCTGCCTGCCAATCCAAGAGACGTGGACTCGATCCCCAATCCAGGAAGATCCCACATGTCACAGAGGAACTAAGCTGGTGTGCCACAACTGTGGAGTCTGTGCTCCAGAGCCCCAGAGCTGCAACGCCTGAGCCCACGTGCCCTAGATCCCATGTTCCATGACAAGAGAAGTCACGGCGATGATAAACCCGTGCACTGCAACTAGAGAGCAGCCCCTGCTTGCGGCAACTGGAGAAAAGCCCAAGAAGTAACGAAGACACAGCACAGCCACAAATAAATAAATAAATAACATAGATATATATTTTAAAAAGCTAGGGTTCAGTGGGAGGAATCTCTAGAAGATGAGGGTAGAGAAGCATATTCATTTATTCAATCACTTGATAAATATTTATTGAGCATCTATTATGTACTAGGCACTGGAGGCCTTCCCTGGTAGCTCAGACAGTAAGAAATCTGCCTGCAATATGGGAGGCCTGGGTTCGATCCCTGGGTTGGGAATATCACCTGGAGGAGGGCATGGCAACCCACTCTGGTATTCTTGCCTGGAGAATCCCACGGACGGAGGAGCCTGGTGGGCTACAATCCATGGGTTCACAAAGAGGCGCTGGAAATACAACAGTGAATAAAATAAACAAAGTCAGACCTAATAGAGACTGTATTTCATTTGGGAATGTAGACTATATAGATAATAATAAATTGATTAAAAAGTATATTAGTACATCAGAAAGTTAAGTGTATTCTGTTAAAAAAAAATAAAGGAAGTAGGAAAGAAAGATAGGAAGGGTGAGAGAAGAGAGGGTACTACTGTAGCGCAGTCATGGAAGAAAGTGGGCCTTGCAGACACGTGGGGGAAGAGACTCCCAGGTAGAGGGAGCGGCCGGCACCAAGGTTCTGAGGTAGGATCTTGCCTAAAGCATGGATGGAGCCAGGGTGGCTAGGATAGGGGGAGTGCAGGAGAAAAGAGTAGAGATGGGTTTTGGAAACTTTTGAAGTGCCAGATGACTAGGACTTTTTAGGCCACTGTAATGAAATTTGTCTTTATGCTGAGGAAGGTGGCAGCTGTAGATTTTGCACCCTAGAGTCCCATGGTCTGGCTTCTGCCCTCTGGCCCCTTTTTGAAAATAATAACGGTGGGACAAGGGAGGAGGCAGAGAGACCACTAAGGAGGCTCCTGCGATACTCCTGGTGAGAGATCAGGGAGATTTGGTTCAAGGTGGGAGTACAGGCGATGAGCAGTGCGGATTTCGGATCTCTTTGGAAGATAGAGACAACAAGATTTGCTGATAGGATTGGAATCGGGTAGAGAGAGAAGGTAGAGTCAGCTATGACCCCCTCTTTTTGGTCTGTGCAGCTAGATGAAATAAATGGTCTTTAGTTGAGATGGGGAACGCTGAGAAGGAGGAGGTGAGGCGGGACCTTTGGGAATTCAGTTTAGAGAGTTTAAAATGGGAAATTAATTACATACACTGAGGCTAGACTTATGAAAGAGCTACTAAGGAAATTTTGGTTTAACACAAAGACAACACAGAAATACAGCTTCTAGTGAGCCTGTGAAAAACAGACGGGAGGCAAGGAGACTCAAGGCAAGGAACACGCTAGGAAGCCACGGCCTTGGAGCTGATGAGGAGACCCCTGAACAAGGACAGAAGGCAGAGAGGGGGACACAGAGCTGAGAGATATTTAGGAGGTAGACTCAACTAGAAAACTTGGCAAGATTAGATGTCAAGGTGGCGAGATGAACGAAGGCCAGCCCTGAGCATGTTTCCCAGCATGACTGGGTCATAGTGATGCACCACCCAGTACAGCAAAGTCTGTGAAATCCGTTCCCACGTTGCAGCCAACAGCCCACTTTTACCCAGCACGTCAATACCACAGGGTCACAGGGGAACTAAGGTGATTATTTCAAGTTCTGATAATGAGTCAAATACAAGCTGCATTACTCATGTGAATGCTAATTAATAGCATTCAAGCTTCAATTTAAATAGTACTGGACGCGCCACATAAGGAAGAACTGAAGAGAGTTTTGCTATGACTGCTGCTGTTTCGTGGTTATCTTCTGGCAGTGACTTGCTTTGCTGTTAAAACTTTTAAGCTTTCCTTCTGTGCTGTATCTGTTACCCAAAGCAATACATAATGAACTAGACAGGATTATTGGCCCAAATGACAAAACCAGATGCAATATGGAAGAGTTTTCTTTTTTTTTTTCCCCTATAACCACACATAGATCTTTGGCCTCACACAGCTGTTCGTTGTAAGTAGGAAGATTCACACCAGGGACTCCAAAGTGGGCAGTAAGGGATGCGAAGTCACCCATCTGCATTCCTGGAGGAGCAGGAAGTAGTGAAGGGAGGTCGTCAGGTCTCAACTTCTGCTGGAGGTAACTTTAAATTGCTGCCTACTGGTATGATTTGCAGATTGTAAAGGGGTTGCTTTCTAGGCAGCAGCATGGTAAAGACAATCTGGGACTGGAAACCTGGGCTGCTCTGCCTCTTCCAGATCCTGAGATTTGGGAAAGTTGTGTCACTTTTATTAGCCTCAGTATATTATCATATATTATATCATATATTATCATATTTGTTATAAAATGATCATATATTATACCACATATTATATATCACATATTATCCTTACTCCACTCACCTTTTTCCTACACGTCTTTGTCAGGCTTTTCTATCAAGATTAGGTTAGTCCCACAGAATGGAAAAATGGAGCCTTCCCATCTATTTTTCTAAGAGAGTTTGTTTAAAAATTGTACTATTAATTCCATAAATGTTTGAGGAAACTCACTGGTGAAACCATCTAGGCCTGGAGTTACCTTTGTGGAAATGTTTTTGATTAAGATTATGAATTGAATATTTTTAGTAGAATGTGAGCTATTTAGATTTTCTCTTTCATCTTGAATCAGCTTTGGTAAGTTATGGTTTTCAAAGGATTTGTCCACTTGATTTGTCCACTTGCTGACTTTATTAACACAGAGTTCATAATATTCCCTTATTAGCTTTTGATGTCTGCAGGATCTTTAGGATAGCCCCTCTTTCATTCTTGAAATTGGTCATTTGTGTTTACTATTTTTTTCCTTGGTTAATCTTAATAAAAATTTGCAAATTTAATAAATCTTTTCAAAGAACTATCTCTGGCTTTGTCAATTTTCTCCACTTGGGATATGTGCTAGATTTTGATGTCAGAAAACTTTATTTTATTTTATTTTAGGCTGTGTCATGCGGCATGTGGGATCTTGGTTCCCCCATCAGGGATGGAACCCGTGCCCCCTGCATTGGGAGAGCAAAGTCTTAACCACTGGACTGCTAGGGAAGTCCTTTGTTTCATTGATTTATCCTCTTATGCTTATTATCCCTTTTCTTTAGTATCAGATTTAATGCAATCTTCTTTTTTCTTTTTAAGATAGAAACCTAGATCATTGATTTTAAAGCTTTCTTCCTTTTTAATATAGGTATTTAAACTATATTTCACCTTAAGCATTGCTTTTGCTGCATGCCATACATTTTGATCTATTGTGTCTTCATTATCAACCAGTTCAAAATTTTTCTAACTTTCTTCAGAATTTCTTTTTTGACCCATATGTTTGTGTATGTGCATGCTCAATTCCTCAGTTGTGTCCTACTCTTTGTGACCCTGTGGACTGTAGCCTGCCAGACTCCTCAGTCCACTGAATTCTCCAGGCAAGAGTACTTGAATGGGTTGCCATTTTCTACTCCAGGGGATCTTCTTGACCCAGAGATTGAACCTGCATCTTCAGCATTGGCAGGCATATTCTTTACCATTGCATCACCTGGGAAGCCCATGTGTTTAAAACTATGCCATTTAATTTCTAAATATTTGGGGGATTTTCTAGATATTTTATTGCAATTGATTATTAATTTAGTTTCATTGGTTTAGTGAAGACCTTCTACAAGATTTCAACTATTTAAATGTGTTAAGATTTATTTTATGGCACAGCAAATGTTTGATCCTGGATACTACTCTATTTGTACCTGGAAAGGATATATATTTTACACTTATTTGGTGTGGGATGTTCTGTAAACATCAATTTAATTAACTTGTTTTTGGATCTGTATCTTTACTGTTTGCTTTTTTGTACACTTGTTATAGGAATCACTGAAAGATTCAGAACAATCTTTTAAAGCATAAATCAGAATATGTCCATCCCAATATAAAGTCCTCAAAGATTCTTAGTGTGCTTAGAATAAGAGGCAAGCATCTTTGGATCTGTAAGAGACTACGTGATCCAGTCTATGCCTTTTTATCAAATTTCCTCTTTCAGCTCTTCACAAGCCTCTCTACTCAACCCCACTAATTACCCTCCAGACACTCTGGCATTTTTCTGTCCTCTGAACCCACTGAACTTATTTCTCTCTCAGGACTTTGCACTTGCTATTCCATTTGTCTGAGATTATGTCTTCACCCAGATAAGCCCATGCTGACTCCTTCACACATTTTTAGTCTCAGTTCAGATGTCATGGCCTCAGAAAGACCTTCCATAACCTCTCTATCTGGAGCACTCTATCACATCACCTTGATTTAGTCTCTTTGTAGACCTGTTCACCATAAGAATTAATTCTGTTTATTAATTTTTGGTTTATGGTTTACATGCTATTTTTTTTCAGTGTTGCACCCCTGAAGCTGAGAATATACCCAGTTGTAGTGGACATCTGATAAATACTTTTTGGATAAAGGGATAGTAGATGGGAGGATGAGTAGATGGACTATCAGCATTCTATGTCATTTAAGATTATCTATCTAATGTCACAACCCTTTATATATGGGTGTTAAGATTAGATGGTGCCCATCTACTTTAACAGGAGCTCATTCTACGTTAATTCTGTGTCTCTGAGACAGCATGGTAACTGCTAATAAATAATTGTTGGACTAAAGCATGGATGACTCAAGAGCTTTGAAAGTACTCTGTATGTACCAGTCAGCAGTCACCTTACTACACCTCTCTTCTGAATCAACTAAACCAGAGTTTGGTGCATGATATTTTACATAATATGTGCTCAGTATATGTTAGAAGAAAGAATTGAAGAAAGACCAGAAAGAAGGAAGGAAGGAAGAAGAAGGAAGGTTGGAAGGGATGTGTCACAGCATTGATGGACACAGTGGCTGCAAGTTTCAAGCCTGATCCCCGGAGCCAAAATGTCAGAAAGGGTCTCCTTGCTTCTTTGTTGTCCGGAGATGTCAGAAGAACTTCACCTCTTCAGTGGATGGTCCATTTCACCTCCAATCACAGGCACAGGAAGCAGGGAACATGCAAATGAGCTTAGAAAGTCATGGCTCTTTCCCTGTAGTGCTGTAGTATAGAACAGATGTCATGGCAGCAGCCTGGAAAAATGATGACCAAAGCATTTCCATACACTTCTGATTAACCGTGAAGGCTTAATTGTTTCTTAAATGTTTTTCGAAAATGAATCCTTACTAGTGAAGAAGACAGGATGAGAAATGAGCAGCACACACCATGAAATCATTTCCGCCCCTGACTGTTGAACATCCAGTGTTCTTTTCCTTTGAAGAATTCAAATCAAACTGGAAACTTTAAAATTTTATCATTGTTCTGAGTACTCCTGAGTTCATTAGAACTCCCAGAACATCTTCCCCTCTGAACCACAAGCCGCTTGTCTGTAACAGCTTCTTCACTCACTTCCTCCTGAGACTAGCCACCTGCTTGACCCCAGGTTGCACTCAGCAACAGGGCCTTCCATTGGAAAGATGCAGACTTGGAAGCTGTGTTATTTGCACCTGAGGCACTTGAATATTAACATAATCCATCAGCCTGTGTAGCCCAAGTATCCCTCCAGCCACATGCCTCCCCTGTGGCTGTGGAGATCCCATGGTAGAGGCTGCCCATGTTGCTCCGAAACTGCACTTTGTTCTCTTTGTCTAGAATAGGATGGAGAGCAGGGGGTAGATGAGGTTCTAACGTATGGTATTTCTGTTTCCATCCAGGAACCAGCGAAACCATTATAGAATTTAGGTATTTTAAAGAGTGGAAAGTCTACTGCAATATGGCTTACTTAGACAGAGATCTATAATTCTGGAGAAGTGTGAACATTAGGACTAACTTAGTTTGGACTAAAAACCTGTAAATATATTCCAATCATAAAAATCAATAAATGGTCTAGGTAGAAATTCAGGATGCTCAAAAGCCAGGGTGGAAACTGACTATGACTGCTAAGCTAAATCAAGACACAAATGGCATATAATTTACATATCAGATCCTAATGTAATGCTACTGTAGGATTCATAAAACCAAAATCCCTGATATTGCATTATAAAAAACATGAAGTTTAGCATTAAAAATGTTAAGATTAAGAAACTGATGTTATTTCCTATCATATGTGACTTTTGAAAGGCATTCTAGGAGTGTAATATGTAGATCCGTGATTCATATTAAAAACATTTCGCTTCACCAGCTTATTTTCAAATTAGAGAAAAAGAATAATGGATCAGAAAATCAAAGCTGGAAGAGACCTTCACGATAAAATTATCCAGCACTGTAAAATAGCAGGTTGGCCTACTAAAGGGGGTTTGAACTCCAGTTCTTGGACTAGAGCCAGGTTCTGCAGTGTATTATATCACCTTGCAAGCTTATTAAACAGGCAGATTGCCAGGCCCCATCCCTGGAGGCTCTGAGTCAGCCAACTAAGTCTGAGAACCACTGGATTCAAGGTACTCTCCCAGACATGACGTTCAAGGAGCCTGTGACACCAGGCTTAGCACTGCCCTTCATCACTAGGATGGTCAGAATGAGGATGGAAATGGCATTAGGGTCCATCTGTGCTGAGACTGCGCCTCTGTGTTTTAAAGGACTTTGGGACCCCAATAAGTTGTTCAAACCCCTCAATTCATAGATGACACCATTGTGATCACCAACTGCAAGCCTATAGCTCCTGCCACCCTGATCTCATTCATTCATATCACAGATAATTACTGACAAACCAATAATGATTTGACAAATGATTTTATGATCCACTGATATGGAGAATGAGTATGCTGCTAAGGGAACATCTTGGAGGACCGCCTCATCAGATCTGGGGGAGTTAGCTGATGTTAATGGATGAGAAGTCAGTCAAAGTGAGAGGGAGAGACCATCCTCGATCCATCCTCTGGAGGTGGACACATTTCTATCCCAGCTAATAAAAGGGGAAGAAAGATTCTGGGGAGGCACTTGACAACTAGGAGTACCTGTCACAGAAACCATCAAAATCATTCAGTTCAGTTCAGTCGCTCAGTCATGTATGACTCTTTGCGACCTCATGGACTGCAGCATGCCAGTTTTCACTGTCCGTTACCAACTCCTGGAGCTTGCTCAAGCTCATGTCCATCGAGTTGGTGATACCATCCAACCATCTCATCCTCTGCTATCCCTTTCTCCTACTGCCTTCAATCTTTCCCAGCATCAGGGTCTTTTCCAATGAATCAGTTCTTCACATCAGGTAGCCAAAGTATTGGAGCTTCAGCTTCAGCATCAGTCCTTCCAATGAATATTCAGGACTGATTTCCTTTAGGATGGACTGGTTGGATCTCTTTACCGTCCAAGGGACTCTCAAGGGTCTTCTCCAACATCACAGTTCAAAAGCATCAATTCTTTGGCGCTCAGCTTTATTTATAGTTCAACTTTCACATCCATACTTGACTTCTGGAAAAACCATAGCTTTGAGTAGGTAGACCTTTGTCAGCAAAGTCGTGTCTCTGCTTTTTAATATGCTCTCTAGGTTTGTCATAGCTTTTCTTCCAAGGAGCACGCATCTTTTGATTTCATGCTGCAGTCACCATCTGCAGTGATCTTGGAGCCCAAGAAAATAAAGTCCATCAGTATTTCAATTGTTTCCCCATCCATTTGCCATGAGGTGGTAGGACTGGAAAACTAATTCAGCATGCAGTGTTAATTTCTTCATCTTGATAACTGTACTATGATAATGCAAGGAAGCTGGGTGAGGAGTATATAGAGACTCTACTACCTTGAGGAGTATATAGGGACTCAACTCTTCTATAAATTTAAATTATTTCAAAATAAAAATGTTTTTAAGAAGCAATCGTTCAGGTAGACAAGATAGGGGACAGACCTAAGGTTGTGAGAAACATTTAGAAGGTAAAAGGAAGAAAATGGAATCAACCAAATGAAGGAGGATAAAGAAGAAGAATACTTTGGCCAGTGGGAGGAGGTGGAGATATGGAATGCCGTTCCCTGGGATGGAGAACAGAGGAGGTGGAGTCTGGCAGGGCAGGGTGGAGCGGGGAGATAGACTTGTTATGTACATTGTGACTTAGAGGTGTTTGTGGGAGTTTCATGTGGAAATGATTGCAAGAGCACCAGGTGTCTAGGTCTGGAGCTCAGAAAAGGGATCAGCATTAGATGTAAAGATTTGGGAACCAATAAGAAACAAATGAGGAAAAGTAATTGAAATCGTTGGAGTAGATGGGATTTTCCTGGAGATGGTACATAGCTTGATAAATAAAAAATGAATGGAGGGAAGACCCTTAAAGAAGGAGTTAGAAAACGAGGAAATTGAAAAGAATACCCAAAAAGGAAGAAAGAACACCAGCTGAGCATGGTGTTGTGGAAGGAAATGGAAGAAATTTCTAGAAGGCAGCAAGATTAACCCTCAGGAAGTTCAAGCAACATAAGGAGGTCAACTGTGATTGGGTTGTTGGCAACCTTGGTGAGTGTCATCTTGATCTTCCCACTAAATTTTTTTGATAGTGCAGAAACAATATGGAAAAGTCATTGAGTATTTTTCAGTGCCTACTTTGATGGACAAACCCTGGCATCAGGCAGCCTGCTATTACCGAGAAACCATGTGGGATCTTAGCTGTCAGGCAGACCTAAGTTCAAGCTGTGGTTCTGTCACTTCCTGAATGGGGGACTTTGAGTGAGGTTACTTAGTTAACCTCTTGAAGTTCAATTTTTTCATCTGTAAAATGAGGATGGTAACATGCATCTTGCTCTTTGAGTATTAGAGGTCACACATATAAAACCCCTTACCATGGTGTCTGGCACTTAGTAGGTGCTCAATAAATGCAGCCATTGTTATGGGCCAAGTGCACCTCTTCTGGACTCTAAAGTACCCCATGCATCCATCTACTGGGTCACTAACCTTGATGGACTAAGACAACTTGGTCTTTATGACTCTCTCCCAAGCCTAGCTTCCACCAGACTGCTAGCTTCTTAAGGGCATCTTCTTCAAATTAGTTTCCCCATCAGCCACACCAGAGCAGACATTCTAGATGGGACCTTAATTGTGCAGGCTCAGAAAGAAGCCTGGGAGGTGGGCCCCGCCCTAGACATATCATGGGAAGATTTGCTCTACTGAAATGGCATTGGAAATACAGGTCTGCAAACAAGATAATCACATGGGACTCCATGTGAGTCTGCAAGGACCTGAAGGTCACTTTTCAAACTTCACAAGCAACCAAATTCTGGAAATTCCAAGGAAAGCAGGGTTAATCAGGAAAACTGGCAAGAACATTTGGCATTAACAATTTGGCTGATTCACCCAAACTCACACAATATGACGCTATAATTCTGAAGAGTCTGTCTTTCTGAATAAAAAAGAGAAAAAAAGACAAGAAAATCAGGATACATAGTCTAATCAAAGATTGCTTGCAGGTACCAGGTATAAGAAGGAACACAAAAGAGTAAAGCTTGAATATCTGGGCGTGGAAATTTTCAAGCCCTTTGAATGGACCCACAAGAAGCACCTCTGAAGTCAGCGACAGCATAGGTTACCGACAAGTGGAAACTCAGATTGGCTCATATGCCCACTGCATCAGTTTCCTAGGGCTGCCATAACAAATTACCACAAACTGAGTTGCTTAATTTATTGTCTCCCATTTCTGGAAGCTACTTCCGGAGGCCAGAGAGCTGATAGCGAGCTGTTGGCAGAGTTGATTTCTTCTTGGAGATTCAGAGGAAGAGTCCATTCCATGCTCCTCTCCCAGTTTCTAGTAAAGTGAAGTGAAGTGAAAGTCACTCAGTCATGTCTGACTCTTTGCGACCCCATGAACTCTACAGTCCATGGAATTCTCCTGGCTGCTGACAATCCTCCACATTTCTTGATTCTTAGATACGTCCCACGCATTGATCTTATCTTTGCATGATATTGCCCCTGTGTCACAGTTTCCCTCTTTTATAAGGACACCAGTCCTGGAAATAGGGTCCCTCCCCCTAGTGACCTCATCTTAACCCAATTACATCTGCAAAGACCCTATTTCCCATGTTCCTAAGTACCAGGAGTTAGGACTTCCAACATACTTTTCAAGGGGATGCAATTCACCCTGTGAAAATTCCAGGCCCTCCTGCTGCCCTTCCACCCTTGTCCACTGTTCACAAGGCTCTGAGAGCTATTTGCAGTTCTGCAAACTGGCCACATTAGAACATCTCTGTTCTACGTGCTGGGTCTTCAGTCAGAAATACTCCCATCCATCCCTTCTTTTCCACCTGGTAACTCTCAAATAGCTTTTAAAACTCAAGGATGTTTCCCCTTTTCTGTGATTCCCTCCCTCCCTCCAACTCTGAATCAGTCTTCTGATTTTCAGTGCTCCCCAAACCCATCTTGAGTGTGACATTTATCAAGGTAGATGGTGACAGACTGTTGGCATACCTGCCCTTCCTCCTAGGCTGCCAGTTCGTGTGAACAGAGCCCATATACGTCTAACATCATATGCCCTGGGCCTGCTCCATAGTGGACATCCCACGACCCCAGATTCAGCCCTTGGTAGGAGGTTTAACTCCATGCTTGTGGCTTTCTGTGGTCCAATTGAACAAGACAACCTGGCCAAGCCAAACTGTGCCATTCCTTCTAGCCCAGACCAGCACTTTCCATGGGGTCAAGTGTGGGTTGCCAGTGAATTTCCAACCTGATTTCCTCTTCTCCAGTCTCCTTGGGAGGTCTCCCTGCTGGAGTCAGTCAGGTCCAGCCCAATGCGAGCTGACAAGCTGGGCCGGTCACTCCTCTAGTCTGCTTTCATGGAGACTGCAAATAGGGGCTCTTGGCTCGTAGGTCCCAGTACCACAATGCGGCATTCAGTGGCTGCTGTGGGCTGCCCCTGTGTGTGTGTGGGCAGCTTGTGGTCCAAGGCCAGCAGAGCCCCATAAAAATGTCAGGCCTGTGCAAAGGCCAGTGCTCTTTGGGCTTTTTTTCTCTCCTCACTAGTGGTTTTCTTCTTAGTCATCTGTCTCTTTAAAATAGGTCCTTCCTTCTCTCCATCTGGGATTTCTGTTCCCTGATGCTCTTAGAGAAGCCCAGTGAAGCCGAGGTCAGAAGAGACACTCCAGCTATTCAGGGCATTTCGGAGCTTGAAGTGCTCTAAAATGAGCATGTCTTGCCCAGTCTTTCTTCACATAGGTAGGGGTACAGAGGCTTGGACTGGGAGAGGAACTCGCCTACAATTATGCAGAAAAGTGCCGAGACAAAAGGTAGAGTTTGAGTCTCTGACCCAGACCAGACCTCTTTCCCTTCAACCACACCATCTCCGCCTGTCTCTTTCAGGATTAAGAGAGTTAAGGTTTAATTGCCTTTAATAGCAGAACAAACTATGTCAAAAGTTTGTTTGAAGCCCTCCACTGCCTCTGTCCACTTAAAAAGGTCCCAACTGTTCAAAGAGGTACTGTCCCCATGTGAAGGGACTCCTGCCCAGGACAGAGCACAGACAGTGTTTGCTGTCCCGGGCGGTGGCGTCCACACATCACTGTGAGCGCAGACCACTTTTCTTGGGGTGTTAGCACGATAAAAACAGACCTGGATGTTGACTCTAAATCCAAAATGACCCCATTTAAGCCTCTCATTAAAATAAAAACCGGTTCCTCCTTCATCATTTATTTATAAGGCCCAAGTGTTCATTTCAATTAAGTGCCTTAAAAATAAAGGGGGAGAAAAGGGATATTTGATTCCTTCAAAACTCAAGTCAACAAGAGCCAAACGAAACAGAAGCTCTCTCAACCTGTGGGAGCTGAGCCTGTCACCACTCTTTCAGCTCTTCCTTTGCCTGCCTTTCCCTGGCATAAGCCCTAATGTATGATAAACAGAAGCTCTATCCCTTAGTCTGCCTTTGAGACCCCCCACCTGGGTTGGCCCTTACCTGTCCTTATCCATTCTCACACCTCACCTTGATGTGTCTCTCTTCACTCTACCTGTACTGCCTCCTTTTTTTTCTTTGCTAGGAATCCCCTCTCCTTCCTTCCTCCCCAGTCGCCCCCTTCCACTTGCTTCTATCTCTGCCAGTCTAAACCCTAAACATCCTCTCCAGTCCCAAAAAAATTCTGCATCTCTCTGGAGAAGGCAATGGCAACCCACTCCAGTACTCTTTCCTGGAAAATCCCATGGACGGAGGAGCCTGGTAGGCTACAGTCCATGGGGTCGCAAAGAGTCGGACACGACTGAGCGACTTTACTTTCACTTTTCACTTTCATGCATTGGAGAAGGAAATGGCAACCCGCTCCAGTGTTCTTGCCTGGAGAATCCCAGGGACGGCGGAGCCTGGTGGGCTGCCGTCTATGGGGTCGCACAGAGTCGGACACGACTGAAGCGACTTAGCAGCAGCAGCAGCTGGCCCAGTATCTCCTCCATGGAATGTCCAGGGCACCTGATTTGCCTCTTTATGGAATCCATGGCCTCCTGCCTGTTGATGGATCCTCTCCACTCACGTGTCCCTTGACTCTTTATCTGACTGCTTATCAGATACCTTCCACGTGCCAGTCCCCATTCCTGCCTCAAGAAGCCTTCTGTCCCAACATGAAAGACAGTTGTCACAGAGCAGCCATGGTCACAAGAATTCAATTGTATTGTGAAGGCAATGGGAGGTCACCAAAGGATTTTAAAGAGGCAAAGTGGTGACAGAACAGATCTGCATTTTAGGGGTGTTTTTGGAACGACGTGGAGGACAGATTTGGTGAGGGTGGGAGTGTGGGCATGAGGGAAATGCTAGTGCCAGTGTGAAGGTTGAAAGGTTAATTAGAAGGTTATTGCAATCATTCCAGCAAAATACGAAGGTATGTCCCAAGGGAGTAACAGAAGGCCTATGGAGGAGGAAGTACGTGGGCTAGAACTGACAGGAAGTGGTGGTTGTAGGCAGGGATGATGTACATCCAGGTTTCAGGCTGGGGCTACTGTGTGGAGGGTGATGTCAGTTCCTAGCATGGGAACAGTGAGACCAGGACTGAGTCTGAGGGAAAAGCTGCAGGGCTCACTCCTGCCCGTGTGGTGACTGAGGAGCCTGGGGGCAGGAAGACAGAGAAATAGGCGGTGACATCTGAGGATGTGGAGCTGAGATCCCTGGCCGGCTGAACATACCCGCAGACACCCTTTGTGATTGGCCCTTAAGGTCAGGAGCAAAGACTGCGCAGCACTCCTTTTTATTTTCCTTCTCTCTCAAATATAATAGATCGTCATTTGCTCTATAAACCAACAAAGGATTAAAACTCTAAGACAGATGATATAGTGGAAAGAAGGCAGGCACATCAGTGGGGCAGAGTAACTAGTGGCCGCATAATCATTCTGCTTTGCCATTCACTACAGTTCTCTGCTTCTTCACCTACAGAGGACACAGGACCACCATATGAGGCCATGATGTCATGACGGCACGTGTTCTCATTGGCCAGCCCTGTGAGTTTGTGGAAGAAGTGTGGGCATCAGACTTGAGAGTTCTGCAGTGGTACTTCTGGCTGTGCCTTTGGATAAGCCATTTTCCTTTACTGGATGTTAGTTTCCTCCTTTGTTAACTGAGGAAGATTAGATGGCAGGATCTGGAAGATGATCTTCAATTTGAAGATGTTACATCCCAGAGAAAATGTTGATATAAAGAAATTGTACTGTTTCACTTTGCTGTGCTGCAGAAATTAACACCACCTTGTAAATCAACTTTTAAAATTCCCTTCAACCTTTAAAATTCCCAACAGAACACCCCCTCCCCCTCAAAAGAATTGTAATTACACCTGAAATACCTCTAGGCTCATGAAATGAGGAAAAGGATGGCAAGACCATTATCAAATGTTTCTTACTGAAGACAGTCAAGCCTTGAAGAACTACTCATTGAAGTCTGCTCCTCCCTAGGAGAACAGTGGTTCGTATTTTCTTTCCTCCACAAACAGGAGATTGAGATTTCTTAGCATTGGGGATGTCTAGACTGCAATGATGACAATTGAATTGTACCTACATTTCCTTCAAATACAATTCACCTGTGCAAAGAATGCAGAGATTTGGTCACTGTTGATGCCAGAGGAAGAGGATGGGGCTGTGGAAGGATGGAAGCTTTGGGTAAGGGAGGAGCCTTGGTGGTGACACTGAGTTGACGGTGGGTTCTGCCATGATTGCCCATGTTGTGGTGAAAAGGCCATAGGATCGAACATGGGATGATGGGGCTGGAATCTGCCTCTGCTGCCTCCTGGCAGTAGGACCTTGGATAGTTACTCAACCCCTCAGCCTCTGTCTCCTCTGGAGGATGAGAATAGTAAGACCAACCTGGAAGCAATGATGAGAATGAAACGTGAAAATGTAAGACTGGTACAGAGGACAAGGTGAAGCTTAGCAGCCTCTGTAGTTTTAGAAACATTCTTCAATCACTTTCCACTTTCCCAACCAAACCCAGGCTGGAAGTGGGTGGGCAGGGGCCTGGCCAGCTCAGGGTCATCAGGCTGTGGTAGGGGAGTGGGTCCCCCTCCTTTGTACACACAACAGAGTAGATTTTCTTCCTGCAGCCTTGGGGAGCCAGGTGTCTGCCAGGCTAGTGGGTTAGGCAAATGCAGGGCACATGTTTTGAAGTAGCCTCTCTGTTGAATGAAACTTCTATGGGGTCCTCATTAGCTGGTGATACTGCATGCTCTGACGTGGACACCTCTCCATCAACCTGTGGACAAGGATTAATCCTGTCTGTCTGCTCCTTCTTAGCCTCCCAGAGGCGGGGCATAACTTCAGATGAGCTGGCATTTGAATGAAATCCAGGGTTTTGTTTTCCGCTGTGGAACAGAGCAGGAAGGAATGTGTTTATATCAAGGCCCCAAGCACTACCTCAGAACTCTTCAGCGCCACCCGCCACCCGCAGGCTGGGGTGGAGGTGTCGGAACGTGTGTGGGCGGAGGTGTGAGGTCAGAGGGTGCAGTGGAGTTCTCAGGTTGACATCACCGACTTGTCACCTAGTTTGGGTGCTAGACACAGGTGGAGCTGATGGAGTGGCCGTGGGGGGCTGTGGGGTTTTGCTTCGAGGCACGGAGGCTGCAGAGGAAGAGATGAGCTCTGCGTAGGTACACAGCAGACTGAAACACAAGCACCCGAAGAGGAGTGCAGAAAAGGGCTTTTGTCCTGGCCGTGGCAGACTGCATTCCAGGGCCACTGGCCCTCGTACTTCTGGTCTCGGGCTTTTAAAGACCTTCTGGCCACTCTCCTGAAAGTCCACTGGCTACCCACCTTAGTTTGGAAGGGAAAACAAAACCAGCACCTGCCTGAGAGAAGTAGAACATTATTCCTGCCTCCATTGTCTCAGTAGTGATTTATGGAGCTTCTATAGACCCGAACTACATTTGCTGCTTCTTTGTCCTTGGCTTTCGTGGTGACCTGGCATGCGGGAGACCTCAGTTGAAAGCGGACAAATGAAGAATAAACAAATGAATGAAGGAAGGAATGAGTGATAAAGATGAGCCTACCAGCTGCAAAGTCCGCAGCAGAGAGACAGCAGGGGGCAATATCCAGAGTCTCAATCACCAGTCAGCCACCTGCTGGAGAAGAGTCAGGGGGACACCTATGCTCTGAGCACATATTGGCTCCTATTCTGAGCCAGTTCCACCCAGGAAGAAGTCCAGTTCCTACATGGGTGAGAATAGAACTCAGATTTTTGAGCTTGTACTTGCATGCATGTTAAGTCGCTTCAATTATGTCTGACTCTTTGTGACCCTATAGGCTGTAGCCTGCCAAGCTCCTTGTCCGTGGGATTCTCCAGGCAAAATACTGGAGTGGGTTGCCATGCCCTCCTCCAGGGGAATCTTCCTGATCCAGAGATCAAACCCACGTCTCTTATGTCTCTTGCACTGGTGGGTGGGTTCTTTACCACTAGCACCACCTGGGAAGCCCACTTATCTGCTGGCCAAAGTGACCAACAGCACAAACACATCTGTCTCTTAGATCTCCATGGAGAGTCCAGCTGAGAACTGAAGTGTGAAGACCAGAGCTATCATCTGAGCTGCTTATCATGGCGTCCATCTGCATCCTCTTCCCGCTTCTTCCTCAGAACCCACCTCTCCCACTCACACTGTTCATCTGCTCTTTTCACACCTTCTACCTGATCTCAGCACACTCTTCTCAACCATGCCCACCTGCTTGACTCGGCTCATGGATGATTTTCCATTATGTCTGCCGGCTCAACCTTTAGCCATCTACAAAAGCCCTCACCAAGGATGGCCTTCCCAGTCCCTCCACTCAGGATCAGTCTTTCTGAGTCTGCTGATTACACTCTGAGAATGAGACTCTGATGTGGAGAGGGGTCAACAGATACTTAGGCAGTGTCTGGCAGGGTATCAGGAGAGTTGGGGAGCCAGTGGGCTCCAGGAGTCCATGTGAGCTAGCTGTTGTGTGGGAACATGGTCCCTGGGTGCTTCAGTTCCCAGGCAAGTAACTGATATAAGGACCAGCTGGTGCTAGTTCAGGAGGCTGCTCTCTGTGGAGGGAAGCTGCAGGCCAGAATAGTGTAAGGGACCTTAATGGACTGATAATGTTCCACTGAGCATCTCCTGATCTTGTCCCCACACTGTTCCTGAGTTTGATTTGCTTCCAAAACAGTCAGGTGAGGCTGGGCAGGGTTTGCACTGTACTTGGGGCCTCAGCTGTACACTCTGCTGGGAGTTTCACTTGTTCAGAGGAAGGGACTTCTTTTTGTAATCTGCTCAAAGGAAAAAGTATGGGCTTCAGGCCTGCTCCGGACATTCACAGAGCCCAGAGTGAGATGCAAATGGAGGGTTACACATTTAATGCCAATTATTCAAAAGTTGTAAAATCAGGTTAAAACTATTAATGAAGAGATACTCTATCCTCTCACTCTGACAATTATATCTTTATTGTGACCTGAAGGCCAAGTCTTAACCTGGAATTCTCAAATTCTGGGAGTTTTGCAGAACTCAGTAGCACAGGGTGTGCTTACCTGTGACCTATGCCCTTTAACCTTCTTACTCCAGCAATAGCCCTGTCCACATGGGATCTGTCCCCAGATCTGGACACCTGGTCCAGATGGCAAGTTCTCTTCTAAATCCTTGGCTGCACCTAGCCCTTGGTTACACCTGGCCAAGGTATGCCCATGTTGTTGATTTAGTTGCTAAGTCGTGTCCGACTCTTAGTGACCCCATGAACTGCAGCACGCCAGGCTTCTCTATCCTTCACTATCTCCCAGGGCTTGCTCAAATTCATGTGCATTGGGTTGATGATGCCATCCAACCTTCTTATCCTCTGTCACCTGCTTCCCCTCCTGCCCTCAATCTTTCCCAACATCAGGGTCTGTTTCAGTAAGTGGGCTCTTCTCATCAGGTGGGTCAAGTATTAGAGCTTGAGCTTCAGCATCAGTCCTTTCAATGAATATTCAGGGTTGATTTCCTTTAGGATTGACTGGTTTGATCTCCTTGCTGTCTAAGACTCATCAAGAGGCTCTTTAGTTCCTCTTCACTTTCTGCAATTAGAGTGGCATATCTGCATATCTGAGGTTGTTGATTTTTCCCCCAGCAATCTACTCTGCTTATAATTTAAATAAGCAGGGTGACAATATATAGTCTTAACGTACTCCTTCTCCAATTTTGAACCAGTCCATTGTTCGATGTCCAGTTCTAACTATTGCTTCTTGACCTACTACAGGTTTCTCAGGAGGCAGGTAAGGTGGGCTGGTATTTCTGTCTCTTGAAGAATTTTCCACAGTTTGTTGTGATCCACACAGTCAAAGGTTTTAGCATAGTCAATGAAGCAGAAGTAGATATTTTTCTGGAATTCCCTTGGATCTCTATGATTCAACGGATGGTGCACATCCTGGCAGTGTATTCCTTGGTGGCCCCTGGGCCAAGAATGTGAAGACTTGTGACAAGACACTGGCCCTGTAAGTGGCTAGTGGTGTTTTGGCAGGGGATGAGAGGTCCTGGGTACCCAGCATAGGCCTGAAACAGGGAACACAGACAGGCTTCTGGTGGCCATGTGCCCTTGACCTCTTGGACTCCCCACCCTCTGGAGATGAGTGTGGCCTGTAAAGTCTAGGAGTCCTCTTGCACAGCCCTAAGAAGGGGAATGCTGGACTGTAGCAGCCTAAGGGGCTGAGTGCCACAGCTGAGCAAGTGAGACCCATGAGTCAGCAAATTAAGCCCTTCATCTATCGTCCCTCATCCAAGGTCAGATGGACTTACCAGGTGGTGCTAGTGGTAAAGAACCCACCTGCCAATGCAGGAGATGCAAGAGATGCAGGTTCAATTCCTGGGTCGGTAAGGTCCCCTGGAGGAGACAACCCACTCCAGTATTCTTGCCTGGAGAACTCCATGGACAGAGGAACCTGCTGGGCTACAGTCCATAGTGTCACAAAGAGTCAGACACAACTAAAGTGACTTAGCAAGCGTGTACACGTGCCCAAGGCCAAATGGTGACATTCAGAGTGTACATGTTTGCCCCTTCACCTCTATCTTTGAGAACAGGCACCTTATCTCATCCTTTTTAAATGCTTGCTTGTTTTAGGTGGCAAGAAGCACTGTCTTTCAGGGGCCCAAGTGTTTGAGGGTGACTTTAAGCCTTGCTCTGGTTCATGCAGTGAAAACAACACTGGGCCTGCAAGCAGGACCCCAGCTTCTCTCCTAGCTCTGCCACCACTCAGTCCAGAGGCTAGACTCATTATGTTCCCACCCAGCCATTATGTTCCTCCTTTTATAAAACAAGGGTGTTGGGCTAAACGATTTCCAAAGTCCCATTTGGATCTGAAGGTCTGTGGTTTATGACTCCTGAGAGTTACATTTTTTTTTTATCTGTCCATCATTCTCAACCTTGGGTACTCATTAAAATCATCCAGGAAGCTTTCCAAAAGAAAAAAAAAAAAATACCAGTACTCAGGCTCTCCCACTGGAGATTCTGATTCAGTCATTCTGGGGCGGGGCACAGGCTACAGCTCCCCAGAAGACTCCACTGTGCAGCTGAGGTTGAGAACTACTCTTAGGCTTAGACAGGCATCTCCCCTGCCCACGACCCACATACAGACGAGGGGAAGTGCAGCAGAACGGACACTGATGCACAAGCAGAGCAGCTGTAGACAACACCAGATGCTGCGATCCTGGGGTGGCTGGGGTCCCCTGGTTCCTCTCCGGGAAGATGTGGATAAATGGAGCCAATTTCCTGGCCTCCTGCTCCTCACCTCCCATTCGTCTTCCCATCCTCCAGCTGAGAACTGAGGCAGAGAGAGAGCTGGCAGCTGCTTAATCTGGGGAGATTTTCTCATGGTTGGGGGGAGGCTGGCTTTTGGCTCCAACCTTCCTCCTCCCTCACAGCTGGAGCTGGAGCTGCCAGAGCATGAGCGCCGGGGCCGGGCTCCCAGCTGCTGGCAGTTGTTCCCATGTTATCTCCCTGACAGCTGCAAACCTCCTGACGTGTGTTCTGTATGCGCACGTGTGTTCATGTGTGAGTGTGTACTCTCCAGCAGAAAACATAAGATGGAGAGACAGGACACAGAGCTCACAAGTTTGCCTATTCTTCCTAGACCTCAAGACACCCCTTAAGCCCTGCCTGACCCACACCTGCCTCTGGCCTGTGTTATGCTCCCTGCTCACTGCTCCCCTAAGACCATAGTGCCTGACCTCATTAAGATTCCATGCCAGGGGCAGCTCCAACAATTGTAATAGTTAACACTTGTTGAGTGCCTACTGTGTGCCAGACATTCTCCTAAGTGTTCTAGGTCAATGATTCTATTTGACCCTCAGAATAACCCTGGGAAGCAAGCACTAATGATATTTTACAGACAAGTAAACCAAGGAGCAGAGAAGTTAATGTTTATTCCAAGATCACACAGCTGCCAAGATTCAAAGTCAAGAATTCTGATGCCAAATCTTGAGTTCTTAGCCACGTGGCTGTTTTGCCTCCAGTTGGTAATCGGTTATGGATGAAGTTCTAATTGAATACATGAGGCCTCTTTCAGCTCTGACACTCTACCAGTAGTATTGCTCATGGTGACATACATCTTACACTTTGACTTCCTTTAAGATCAGCGTTCTTTTTAGACAACATTGGCTGAACTCATAAGCTACAGAGTCAGAAGCTCTGGCCTTCATGCCTGCAGAGCTCCTCTAGGAGGAGTGCAGGAAAGATCCTCTGAAGGAGATGGACAAGTAAAGCACTGCCCACACTGGGCTCCAGCGACCAAAACACTGTTGGGAAAAAACACTGAAAAAAAGAACCTCTGATGGTGCCAAATGTGTGATCTGGACCCTTCCACTTGCACAGACTTCTGCTCACTGGAAGTCTGGGTCTTTTTCCCAGCAAGGGGATTAGGTTATGCTGAAACCCACATGCTCTTATTCTTGGTGATGACTCATGGTGGGCATTTCCAAGATGGCAGGCCAGGGCCTGAATGCAACTTGTGACCTGGTGCCCACAAAGCTTTCTGGTTTTGGTGTGTTTTTGGCTAAGCTTATTGACCTAGTATATGCATGACTCTGGGGATGAGGTTTGCTGAGAAGGGAGTGACAATGAAAACAGCCAAGATCATCACCTCAGCAGACCATGTTCTCAAGTAGAGAGTTCCATTCAGAGGAAAAACAGTAACCTATTTATTCATGGCCTGATTTAACTGGTACCTCCCCCAAAGCTCACTTTAGCTCCCAAATGGATTTTTTATGAACTGAATTTCCTTTCTTCTTTCTCCTTAACCAGATTGTATTTTCACTGGGTTACCCACTAGTTGTATGGGCAAGCCCTTCCACTTTCCCTTGTGGGTGTGTGTGCTAAGTGGCTTCAGCCTTCTCTGACTCTGAGACCCCATGGACTCACCAGCCTGTCCATGGGATTCTCCAGGCAAGAATACTGGAGTGGGTTGCCATGGCCTCCTCCAGGGGATCTTCCTGACCTAGGGATTGAACCTGCATCTCTTATGTCTCCTGCATTCACAGGTGGGTTCTTTACCATTTTTCATTCATTGACACACATACACAAAATTAAAGTTCTTTACCAGAAGGAATTGAATCTTACTTTAGGAGGATGCTTTTTATGGTATAAGCTAGTGCTTCTTAAACTTCTTGGTACATAAGAATCACCTGGACATCTTGTGAAAAATGCAGATTCTGCTTCCATAGGTCTTGGATGGGGCCTGGGATGCTTCATTTTTAACAAGCTTTGAGGTGATGCCAATGCTGCTGAATCCCAGAACACACTTTTTTGGGGATAATATATGTAAAGCATTAATTTTTTCCAGGTTTATTGGAAATTGTATGTATAATCGACATAAAACTATAAATTTAGGGACTACAATGTGATGATTTGACATATGTATATACTGTGAAATGAATGAGTATGGCTATAGGTTAGTGAACATATTCATCACCTCACATAGTCACCATGTTTGTCTGTTGCTTGTTTTTTGCCTGGTGAGAACTTTTAAAATCTACAATTGGTTTATAATAACACCCAAGCTGGAAACAACACAAATGTCCATCAACTGGTATATGGATAAACAAAGTATAGTACATGAATATTGTAGAATACTACCCACCAGAGAAAAGGATGAATTATAGGTATTTGCAACAGCACAGAGAAGTCTCAAAAACAGGCCAAGGGAAATAAACCAGACACAGAAGACTCCATGACTCTATTTCTATGAAATTTCTAGAAATGGCAAAATTGTGATGACACAAGCTTATCTGTGGTTGTCAGGGGCTGGCAGTGGGATCAGGGATTGCTCATTTTTGCAGTAATGAAAGCGTTTTAAAGCTTGAGTGTGGTCGTGGTTGCACAACTGTATAAATCCATTAAAACTCATTGAACCATACACTTAAAATGAGTGAATTTTATGGTATGTAATTTATACTGCAATAAAGTTGTAAAAAAAATCTTTAATATATAAAACCTACCTACTTGAAAAACAAACAAACCCCCACCCACAAAAAAAAAAAAAAAAACAACTCACACACACAGCTCTCTGCTAGGACACCTGTGGTTCTGGCTTTCTTTAAATCTCTCTAATGGTTTCCAGCCTGCTCCATATGTAGACCACCCTCCTCTGCTCACCCAGGATCAACTACGGACCCTGAACACTGAAGCCCATCTCTGGACCTTTCTGCTCATGCACTTGCTTTAATGACCCCCATAAGCAAGTGATTCCCAAAAATATATCTCCATCCTGACCTCTTCCTCCAGCTTCAGACTCATTGATTCTGGTGTTCTTTGGCAGGATATCACCTGCTAGTGCCCACGAGACCGGACACCACATGCTCCACGTATACACAGTTGAGCTCGTCTTCTTCCCTGTAACTTGCTCTCTCTCGTATCTACCTTATGGTCACTATCATCCATTCTAACTTCAAGCCAGAAATATGAGGGTTGACTATAAAACAATCGGCAGATCTGTTTGGTTTTTTTTAAGATAAAGTTCACATCCAAAAGACTTTAGATTTTAAATGTCCAGTCTGATGAAATTTGACAGCTATATACACCTCTGTAATAATCAGAAAAATAAGATAAATAACATTTTTATCCTTTGTGAGCATTCCCCTCAGCCTCTTACTAGACAATTTTTCCCACCCCAAAACAAATTACACCCACTCTCTGGTTTCTAACATGATAGATTAATTTCATTTGCATTCAGATTTTTCTACTTTGCACCTGGTTTCTTTCACTTCACATATTTATCCATGTCATTGCACATATCATTAGCATGTTCATCCATGTTATTGCATGTATTGTTAATGTGTTCCTTTTTTATTGCTTACCAGTATTCCATCGTATAGATATACCATAGTTTGCTTCTCTCTGCCTTTGTTGATGGACATTTGGGTTGCTTCCAGTTTTGCAATATTTGAATAAGATTGCTATAAAGTTTGTTCATAATTTTATTGGGAACATATTTTTCTTGTACATGTTTTTGAGAACATATTTTTATTGGGCAAGTATCTAGAAGTGGAATTACTTTGTCATAAAATAGATGTACATTTAACTCTGTAAAAAACCGTCAAAGAATTTTCCAAAGCATCTGTATCATTGAACTCTCTACCGTCAGCATTGGAGAGTGTGTTCCTCCATGTTTCAGCCAGCGCTGATATGGTCAGTCATTTTGATTACAGCCATTCTAGAGGGTGTGAAATGATAGCTCACTGTAGTTTTATTTTGCATTTTCCTGGTCACTAATAGCGTTGGGCAAGCTTTCATCTGCTTATTGGGCATTCGTATCTTCTTTGGTGAGGTGTCTGTTCAACTCTTTGGCTCATGGTTTTATTGGATCATTTGTCTTTCTTTGCAGCTTTCATGTGTCAGACAGTCTTTTTGATTTTCAAAACTTTCTCCTTTTGGTCTCTTCCTTTCCACTCTATCGACACTATACTAGTTCAGGCTCTTCCCATGTCTCCACTAGAGAATTACAGGAGAATTCTGACTAGTGTATTAAATACTAGTTCTGCTCCCCTATATGTTACGCATTTGATGAAGGCAGAAAATTTTCTGTAAATCAGCCCATGTCACTCCTCTGTTCCATGAAGCTTACAGGAAAACATCAGGCACCTTAGAATGACAATAATGCCCTTAGTATGTGTCCAGACTGACCCCTTAGACTCATCTCCTTCCACTCCCAGTCTCCTAGTTTGCAGACCAGTAGTGCTAATGCAGTACCACTAATGCAGCTTCCCACTGGCAGGCTTTTGCTGTGTGCTCACTTCTCTTTCTCTGACCCTCTGTTTTCTTCCTTTAAGAGTCAGGTGAAATAGCCTCTCTCCTAGGAAGTCTTCTGTAAACTTCCAGACTGAGTTGGGTCTGTCCTCTAAGCTCCCAAAGCAACAGGCTTTCCATTCATCAAGGGCCTAGGTGTGTTGACACACCCTTGGGTTCTGCCACCCCTCTTCTCTGCTCCTCGGTGGCTGGGAGGCTGTCTTCTTTATCTTTGGACTTACAACCTCAACCTGTGACAGGAGCTCAGCAAACGCCTGCTGACTGAGTGAATCTGTGGCAGTTCATGTATTTCTTAGACAGTGATGTCAGGAAAAAGCGACTCACATTTTTTATCCAAAAAGAAATAAAAATAAAAAGATGTGTGTGGAGGGATAGGCAGGGTGGGATGGGACGGATGAGTACAATTCCCTCAATCTGAATAGCAGACACCCCCTTTGCGGGAAAAAGCTGGGTCTGGAAAGCAGCCATTTTGCCATGCCCTCCTTGAGTGGTACCCTCTGCACTCACACTGCCCTGGGTGACCAAGCCCCAAAATCACCATCACCCAGAGTCAGTGATGACGTGAGGAGCCCAAGGTGACTTGTTGCCCAAGCTCTCTGTTCTCTGCCCTTTGGGTCTCTTGCTTGTCACCTTGTAAAGACACCACCAAGGGACTTCTCTTCCTGCTGAAGGGTGGTGTGTCAACTTCCAGAGACACTGGCATTGGGGAAGGAGGAGACCCAGAATCCCATCTTCAGGCCTGCAAATGCTTCTGCTTTCCTCCTCCTTTTCTCATTCTAATAACCCCTGTGGGAGTTTGCTATTAATTTCCCCACCTGTGGTGCCAGGCCTCCCGGTTCACACCTCTGTGTGGCTGAGTAAGAACCCAGGTGTCAGTGTTAGCAGCTCATTAAAGTTAGAATTGGAGGAGGGAGGGAATCCAAGGCTCTCAGAGAGAGCAAATCTTACAGGATCAAGCCCTCTCCCCGCCTCCCCTTGCTCAGTTATTCTCCACAGGACATCCTATTTCACAGCTCTGACTTGAGAGGACTACAGTTCTGAACTACAGTCAGTACCCCTGGATGCATCCCTCACAGCTCACGCTCTGCTCTGGGGGTCTTCCCCATGGCACTCTCTCAGGTTTGTGGACGCAGCTCTCCTGTCCCCAAGTCTGTTCTTCTCTGGGCCAAAGGCCTTCCATCCTACAAATCTTCTCCATGTGACATGGTTTCAGGTTCCCCCAGCAACCGCCCCACTGTTACCATGCCATCTGCAAACTTTCCTTGGCTCCCCCGGGATTCAGAGCTTGGCCACTACCTTACCCTCCCAAGTCCAGTCATCGCATCAAATCAACTTTTTTCTTGTTTTGTTTTGTTTTCATTGAGCTGGCCATGCTCTTGGCAAATAGACACAGGCTATAAGCTTACTCAGCTGCAGTAAGAACTGTGTCCCATTCACCTCTGTCTACCCATGACACTCACTACGGTCCTGGGGAATGGGTGGGTGTTAAGGAATTGTTTGTGAAAGTGAATTGCATTAAGAGAACTGGCTGGAACCATGGAAAAGATTGTAATTGCATGGATTATAGCCTATGTAATTGACCAGATGGATTTTTCTTTTTTAAGTCCTCAGATTTCATCACCAACATGATCTTTCCTATTAAAAGGAAGATAAGAGGTCCTTTCAGCTAAGGCAGAGCTATGAAGTGCCTGCTATGAGCCAGTTTCTGTGCCAAATTGTACCCTAGAAATATAGCTTTTCACCTTTACTTCCTCAAGGACAGAGCTGGAGCCACATTTTGCCTTCTCACATGAAGAAATCAGTTTGGAGAGCCCATTCTTGGATTTGGGATTCATGTATACATTAACAGCCCTGAGGAAAGGCAAGACATTGACATCTGCCTCCCCAAGAGGCTGGATGCTTTTCCAGAGACCTGTGGTTTGTCTGATGTAGCCCACAACAGTTTGCCTACTCTGGGCTCCAGGCCTTGACTTCCTCTTCAAAATAAACTGCTGGAAAGATTAGCAGTCCAAGGCAGTTCCTCATAACTCATGGAGGGGAGAGGCTGTCCTAGTACAAGTCCCGAGACCAAGGCCCCCTGGGAGGCCTCCACTTCCTGAGCTTGCCATCAATTTCCCTGGCGATCTTAAGCCTGTCTCTTGGGAACCCAGGCTCCACATTTGCAGTGAGCCCTTGAAACTCTTAGGAATTAGAAGCAGTCCCCTGAGATCGATGTAGGGTGCTTGAGTTTCTGGAAGCATGCCAGCAGAAAGAAAAGTCATTGCCAAGATGCAAATTTCAGAATCAGACGTATTCTTTTGCGAATTTACTTTTTAGCCTTAAAGGCTGTGGCAGAGACCTTCTGTAAGAGGTACAAAACCTCAGAGGCCAGAGTTCCTTGCTCTGAAAGGCTTTTTTTTCTCTTTCTATTTTCTCTTTTAGCTTTATGAAGGACACTAAGGGAAATTACTGAGTTTGCACACTGAGTCGTGCACCAGAGCACAGAAAAGATCTGCAAGAAACCTAATTAAAACACAACACAGTTCTAAGACAAAAAGCACGTGCAATGTCACACGAGGACTTCAGTGCGGATGTCGGATTCCAATCCAGGCTCTCAGCAGAATGTGACCCTTCTTCCTTTCCCAGATCCATGGGAGTGAGGGACCTGAGGGGTCTGAGCCAACCAGGATCACTCAGAGGAGAACAATGCTCTTGGTGACATTCGGGTCGCATTTGTCTGAGGTTCCCACACATACCCATGGAATATGGAAGATTAACAGTGAAAAATGACCTATTTTAACAGGTGCATACTTGTGTCTAAGTGGAATTTAGCCGAGCGTGGAATTATTTTAACATGGAAATAAGTTGCGGACCTTCAGAAACATCACTCTTCTGACCACACAGGAATCAGACACATGGTCAACACTGGAGAGTTTCTCAGGACTTGAAACGGATGTGTTGGTTGGATTTTTCCAGAGGAAGCGACCATATCACAGAGAAATAAACACTAACGTCTACACAACATGAGTGTTCATGTTTAAATTCCTTCTTCAAAGCGTGCCCCTGTTCTCAGAGGAACAGAGAGCAAAACTTCACGTTAGGAAAGCTGTTTAGGGAAGATCATCTCAATCATACCAAATAAAAGCAGGTGAAGTAAATCCACAATTCACTGCACAGCGCTTTTGAACGGCACAGTGGTCCAGAGGAAAGAGCCCTGGTCGGGTCGGAAGGGGCTTCCCAGGTGGCTCAGATGGTAAAGTATTTGCCTGCAGTGCAGGAGTCATGGGTTCAGTCTTTGGGTGGGGAAGATCCCCTGGAGGAGGGCATGGCAACCCACTCCAGTATTCTTGCCTGGAGAATTCCATGGACAGAGGAGCCTGGAGGGCTACGGTCCACAGGATCGCAAAGAGTTGGACATGACTGAAGCAAGTTAGCACACACGCATACGTGCAGGTCAGAAGATGTGGTTCAGGGACTCCCCTGGTGGTCCAGTGGTTAGGACTCTTTCACTGCCATGGGCCCGGGGTTCAATCCCAGGTCAGAGAACTGCTTGGGGCCTCAAGCATCTCTCCTGTTAAACAGGGATCCTGAGCCCACTTGCAGCCGACCTCACAGGGCTTGGAAAAGAACAGATTTGCCAATGAGTGAGTGACAGTCTGTGAGTGTAACACTCTCCCTGAGGTGGTGAGGGCTTCATGCCCAGTGGCTCTGTCACTGCCTTGTCCTGGTTTGAAGCTGCATGTGTCATAGCGCAGAACAGCGTGGGAGGAACTGTTGAGGACCAGTGGTGTCTCTGGGAGAAAATAATTTCTTTTGTTTCAGGTGACAGCTGTTTTTCCTCTGTGACTTGACTTTCCCAGGAGTCTGTCCAGGGAATTTGGAGATGGCATCAGAGAGTGACAGGGTAAGTGGAAGCACATTTTCTTAAAGAGTAGAAACTTACCTTTTCAAAATGGCTAGATGATACCTTTTAAGAACAACTTACATGGGCCTAAAGGTATGATCTCAACATTTCTTCATCAGGCTTTGTGTGTGTGGAGAAATACCTTAATGAAATGTTGACTCCTGATCATTCCTTTTGAAGAAATGCATCTGCTGTGTGACTTTCTCAGGTCACTTCATCCGTCTGAGGTGAGCATTCTCATCTTTAGAAGGAGGAAGGTTTAACTGTGCACGGTCCGTGCTACAGGGCTGAGTGTGTGTCTGTATTTGTGTGTGTGTGTATTTGTGTGTGTGTCTGTATTTGTGTGTGTGTCTGTGTGTCTGTATACATACACATACACATATTTTAGGATAGGGAAAATGAGCTCACTATTCTGAAAGGATGTTTTCTTCTTTGTCTCTTTTCTACAGACACACACCCACCCGCACACACACCCCCACACACACCATCTGAGGCTATGGATAAGATGAAATCATTCAGAGGACAGAGCACATGTATGGAAAGTTGGTTTCTGAGGGAAAGCTTTAACAATGAGCAATATTTGGTGAGGGATGGTAATTGTGACTATGCATTTAAGGCCTACACTGTGCCAAGCGTATGACCACTGTGTCATCATTTAATCTTGACAACTTCCTGCTGCTGCTGCTGCTGCTAAGTCGCTTCAGTCGTGTCCGACTCTGTGCGACCCCATAGATGGCAGCCCACCAGGATCCCCTGTCCCTGGGATTCTCCAGGCAACAACACTGGAGTGGGTTGCCATTTCCTTCTCCAATGCATGAAAGTGAAAAGTGAAAGTGAAGTCGCTCAGTCGTGTCTGACTCTTCAAGACCCCATGGACTGCAATCTACCAGACTCCTCCATCCATGGGATTTTCCAGGCAAGAGTACTGGAGTGGGTTGCCATTGCCTTCTCCGGACAACATCCTGGGAGGTAGATATGTCTCCTTTTTGCAAATGAGGAATCTGAGGCTCAGAGACTTCCACTGACTCGCCTGAGGTCACACAGTCTACAAGTGGCAAAGCTAAAGCTGGCTTAGTGCTCTGCTCTTCGTACTACAGAACCAGCCTCTCCCAGGCCTCTGTGGTACAGAGAACAGGGGACAGTGCAGGAATTCCCATACGTTCACCAATGACAACAAACTGGATTCTGAGCCCTTGTGACTTTGTTGTTTGTTTTGAACGTCTGTACTGCTTGTCTGCCCGTGTTCCCTGGATCACTTTTGTCTCTTCTAGTCCATTTTCCAGTCCTCAATCCCGCAGCTCAGTCATGACTCGGCCTGTCAGACTCTTGCTTCCTGCAGCAGGGGGCTCCGGGGCCCTGCCTCTGGCCACCCAAGAGATGGGGCCTGCCCAGGCAGAGCAGCGGCTCCGAGGGGTCCCCCGACTGCCGTGTTTACTGTTGTCAAGACTCCCTGGGCCTGCCCGTGGCCCCCAGGAAGTGACAGGGAGGCGGTGGTTTCAGGCGTTGATGAAAGCTGCCGAAACCAGAACCAGCCACACATGAAAAGAAGACAAGAAGAGGCCCAGGCCGACCGCTGGGTCGCAGGCATGACTGGGCTTGTCTCCTACTTGGGGAGATGGAGACAGAAGTGGCGTCATCCTCAGAGAGAGTGGCGGTGCCCCTCCGGCTGCCTGTGGGCAGAGCGCCTGTGCCTGAAACCTAAGAAGGATGCCCTTGGCTTATGGAGTTCCCCACCCCAGCAATGTCCCCTAGCAGAGTGGGCGATCCACATCAATATTTAGGAGTCCCGGAGGTTGAGAAACCTTGAATGGTGCATGCTGAGAGGCTGCGCCATCAATTCCTGTCTAGACTAGATTTTTGGAATCCAGGTTCCCAAGATGAAAGAGTACATTATGAAGACAGGGCATAAATCCACTGTGCCAACAAGACCCACATTCACCGAGGATTATTTACACCTTTCTGCCTCCCTCTGCTCATTACCTGTCCCACTGCCATCCACCTTCAAGTTTTGACAGATTCACTTCATACATCATACCTGTAAGTAGCCAATTACCTGGATTTCCATTTTGTGGGACCCCTCACTCCAAGCCAGTTTTCCCCCTTCCAACTCCTGCAGAGTTCTACTTTTTCAGTTGGGACTTTAAGGACATCATAAATGCTAAGAAAGGGATTGCATTCGTCATAATTGTGCAGCGAAACCCAGCTAGGGAGGGCACACCGTGTGTATTACTAACTCAGCCTCCGCCGCACCCTTGGCCCCAGGCCAAGCACCTTAATGCGCTGGTTACTCAAGGATGTGGGAAGCCTCTGGAGGGAGGCACTGACGCAGCCCTTTTCAGAACTGCCAACCCCGCTCCTTGGCAAGCAGAGTTTACCATCTGCCCAGTCACCCAGGGAGCACACAGGTCAGCGAACTTCTGCCAGGGCAGATGGTTCTGGGTGTTGAAAACCAGCTGTGGGGTTCCACTCCATTCCAGGGAGCCGGTTCTGCCTCTCGCCCAGGCCTGATCCAGTATGCCCACCTATCTGTGGGACATCTCGACTGGAATGATCCCTCAATGCCTACAGCTTAAGAGTGCAAGGCTGGGTGGAGTCGCTTTATCCCTGGTGCTCTCCATTTCCCCATGTTTATCATGAGATTGGACTGGGCCAGTCTTTCAGGCCCCTCCTAGCACAGAGCAATGGGAAGACAGCATGTGTGGGCCTTGAAACAGGAAATGTCGGTGTTTGTATCCTGGCTTTGCAGTGTGAGCACAGGCAGGCACCCAAACCTTTCCTACTCTCAGTTTCCAGTCTGTAAAATGGAGGCAAATAATACCAGTTAGCCCTTAGGTCTTTTTATGCCTTGTGTACAGCAGTGCTGATAACAGCTAGCATTCGTTGTCTGCTTTCTAGGAGCCAGGCTCTGCTCTAAGTGTGCATTTGTAAGAGGGCTTCTGCCAACTCTAAGGCAGTGGAGCAGCACCCGTCCCAGGGCCATGGAGCCATCAGGTACCGTACCTGGGATTTGAAGCACCAGTCAGACCTTGACTATTATTCTCTCTTCAGGAGGAACCTTACAAATGTCATTTCTTTTCCTTTCTGTTCCCTACTTCCCCTGTGTACACTCTTTAGTTTGGTGTTTAAAAGTCATATCCAGCTGCTCTTCATGTTTCTACAACTACCCCTCTCGTCTCACACAACCCCCAGGGGCTCCTGCCGTCCCTGCCCATCTCCTCTACTTCCATGTTTAGCAGTGTTGCAGGCAGCGGGAATTACCTGTGCAAATGTCCTGTGGCAGGAAGCATGGAGGGAAGACTAAGAGAGGGAAGAGCACAGGGGCTGCCTCAGGGCAGGCTGAGCTTCACATGATGGTGTCCAAGCACGCTGGGCTTTGAGAACCACACAAAAGTGCTTTTTCCTGTATGCTGAGAGAAATGGGAAGCTTCTGAAGAATCGTAAGCCAAGGAGCGACAAGACCCAGGCCACTCTTTTGAAATGCAATTTTCCTCCCATCAGAAACCTTTCCAAGAGCCATCAGTGTCTCCCTACGCCTCTGAGCCAGATTCTCTGTCTCATAGCCAAGGCCTCAGTGCAGCATCCAGTCAGGGCATGTGTCTGGGTTGGCGGCGAAGTGAAGGGCTTCCTGGACAAGTGTAAGGTTGAGGGGGCCAATAGGACCCTCCATCCAGGAGAGTGCAGTTGACTCTTCAACTCCTTCCGCAAATCTCCAAACTTAATTTCTTTCCAGTTCTCCATCTGAAATACTTACAATCCTTTCTAAGAAGCTCTGGCCGCCATGCTTTCAGAGACCTGTACATGCAAGCCTCCGGTGCTAACAGAGACGTTTCCTGAACAGCTGTGAGTAGCAGCGGTCATGCTAGACCCGAGAAGGAGACGAAGCCTGGCCTTCAAGAGGCTCACACCTAGCACTGGGGGAAGCTGAAGTGCATCAGCAGATGACTGTGACGACACAGAGATAAGGACACACAGTATGCTAGGCAATCAGGGAGAGGAGCGCTCCCTTCCCCTTTGGATGGGGTGGAGGATGAAGGTCAGCCCATTTAGGTTACATTGGGGGTGGCATTTGAGTCAGGCCTCGTGGGCAGATCTGGACATTCGCCCATGGGAGGAAGGCTACTCCAGATGTGGATAGAGCAGAGCAAAGGCCAGAAGGCAGGGCAAGTGTTGCTCAGGCCCAGGGAGCCTGGACTGGGCTCCAGAGACAGGCCATTGGGGGCGGGCAGCGTCCTGCAGGGAGCAACTGCACTCGTGCTTCACCAGGAGCTCTCCTCTTTCATCGAAGCTTTTCAGCTGTCTGACAGCAGGGTTGGGCCACTCCTCCTCCTCTTAGAAACAGTGTGAGACCTGAAGTGTGGTCTGAACATCACAGATGCTCAGAGAGGCTGGGAGATGCTCCTGGGCTCTGCCTCATGGGTCTCGGGGAAGGCGGAATGAAGTGGTGACTGGGCACTGAGATGTCCATCCTCTCTGCCTTCCTCAGGCCATTTCCACCACCTGTAGTTCCTTACAGCCATCACTGCCCAATCTGCACCCCCAAGTTCCAGCTCAAATGCTACCCTGCCCTCTGCCTTCTCAGGACCCACAGCTAGACGGCACTGCTTCCTCTGTGGAACCGGGGAGCTTCATCAGAACTGTCCCTGCCTCTCCTGCACTCCCAAACACTCCCACCCCCCTCCCCCACTATTATTCCTCTGGGTACTGACCATCCCTGCCTTTCAGGATGAAAGGCGATCGCAGCCTCTCTCTTCCCTCCGGACATCCTCCAAGACCCTAAGGCAACAATCCTTGTACGTTACTTGCACAAGAAGCACGTGATGCTGAAATAGTAGCTTTAAAAAGCAGCCGCACCCTCCCCCAGCCTCAGAGCCGTGCACTGGGGGAGAGGGTGTGTGTGGAGTCCTGGGCAGGACATAGGACAGCCTCTGGTGTTACCTGGAGCTGCACTTATCTGACTCTGAACCTACTTGGCAGCTGCCTCCTGAGCTGCTGTCCAGAAATGCCTGTGACTTGATGGCAGAGGATGATAAGGGGGGGCAGGGGTGGGGCGCCAGGGTGTTCTCTGTTCACCTGCCCCCTCAGATAATCACACCCTCAATCTCTGCCCTGAGTCACTGGGAAGGCACTCTCCCACCTGTGTTTTTTTAACTTCTCTCCACGTGCATTAAAAGCAGCAGAAGCCAAAGTATCTGTCTAGCTGCCAGAGAGCTGGGAGAACTCAGCGGGGCTGTGGGAATGAGGTGAGCCTTCTCCTTAGGATTTGGGGGTATATGCTATTTTCCCTTCCAGGCAAAACCTCCTCCTTCCCAAAGGGGTGACAATGAGTCATGTGGAACTGTATCTCTCTATTGATTTACAAACCCCTCAACTCCTTCACGGAGAAGGCGATGGCACCCCACTCCAGTACTCTTGCCTGGAAAATCCTGTGGACTGAGGAGCCTGGTAGGCTGCAGTCCATGGGGTCGCTGAGAGTCGGACACGACTGAGTGACTTACCTTTCACTTTTTACTTTCATCCGTTGGAGAAGGAAATGGCAACCCACTCCAGTTTTCTTGCCTGGAGAATCCCAGGGACGGGGGAGCCTGGTGGGCTGCCGTCTATGGGGTCATACAGAGTCGGACACGACTGAAGTGACTTAGCAGCAGCAGCAGCAGCAGCAACTCCTTCATGTCTTGAAACCAGGGCAAGTTATCAAATGACTTTATGAGGCATTTATTGCCCGTCTCTATGTGCCCAGTGGTGTCTCCGAGTTTACAAGCACATTAGCGAGCAAGCCTCAATTCCAAGTGTGTCCCAAAGGCCCTCTGCTCCGGGCGGAGCCAGCTCAGCTGGCCGTCACTTCCCGCACTCCACACTTCCACACCTCCAGCCAGCTTTGGGCTCACACTGTTCCCTCCTCCTGGAATCTCCTTCCACTCACACTGTCTTATTCATTTCTATGTAGCCATTTAAGGCCTGGCTCTAGGTGAACAGTCACCAAGAGACCGTAAACTGTCCCACCACTTCTCATCAGTATTCCTGCCCCCTCATCTCCTGGCTCCCATTGAAGATTTGTGTGCCCTTTATAAAACATCGCCTGCTCTCTTCAGCCACTGCTCACTCCCTTACTCACAGAGGACATGTCAGTGCTGTGAAGAGACAGACAAATACCCAGAGGACAAGAGACCCGGATTCTGGTTCAGGCTGAACCTGGAGAAGGATGGATGACTTTGAGCCTAGAGTCCTCTTCTTCAAGTGGGTGGAACTTGTCCACAGCAGGGTTCCCTGTCCTGGCTTTATATTGCCCTGTCTCCTGGGGGTCTTGTCCAAAATACAGATTGCTGGATTCCCTCCTCAGTCTGAAGAAATTAGCCTCTGATGAAAAAGCGTACGATCTAGAGTCTATATTTTTAGAAAGTTTCACAAGCAACTTAAACACAGCCTGCATGGTACCTGCCTCAGGGCTGCCCTAGAGGACCCCGGACACACTACAGCTCTGCTCTCTTGAATGATCTTTTTCCCCCCTTAATTTGATGCTGCCTAGAATAAACTACACCAAAACCACCACCATGAGAACAAGTCTGGTGCTTGAACAGGAAAGCCCTGGGTCATGACTCTGCTTTCATGTCTCTCTTGAGTCTACTAGTTTTCGTAGATATTTCAGGTAGTTGAAAATGCATAACCACAACCAACCCATCTGTCTTCAGTCAGCTCGGGCTGCCATAATGGAGTACAATACACTGGTTAGCTTAAATGACAGACATTTGTTTCTCACGGTTCTGAAGACTGGGAAGTCTGAGATCAAGGTGTCAGCAGATTAAATTTCTGATGAGGACTCTTCTGGTTTGCAAACGGCTATCTTCTTTCTGTGTTCTCCCACAGGAGAAGAGGGGTTGGGGAGAGTGCTCTGATATCTCTTCCTCTTCTTATAAGGTCACCAACCTTATCATAGCAGGAACCCACCAGTATAACCTCATTTAGCCTTTGTCAGCTCCTCACAAGCTTGTCTCCAAATACAGTCACGTGCGTGCGTGTGTGCTAAGTCGCTTCAGTCATGCACAACTCTTTGCGACCCCATGGACTGTAGCCCGCTAGGCTCCTCTATCCATGGGATTCTCCAGGCAAGAATACTGGAGTGGTTTGCCATGCCCTCCTCTAGGGGATCTTCCAGACCCAGGGATCTGTGTCTTCTGCATTGACAGGCAGGTTCTTACCACTAGCACCATCTAGGAAGCCCCAAAATATAGTCACACCAGGGGCTAAAGCTTTAACATATGAATTTGGGGAGATGCAAGCATTTGTCATTAATACCATCTATGCCTGATGCTCTAGAGAAAACCAGGCTGACCTAACGTGGCAAACTGATGTCTAGGAAAATGCCACAATCTATTTTCCCCAGTAAGTTCTTGAGCACTAGCTGCTGCTCCCTCCGTTGCAAGGGTAGTTCAGCATCCACAGTGCCCATAGTTGCTCCCTCCTTTGCGGTGGTGTGGGCTCCATTTGGCATCTCCTGCGTGCTCTTGGGATGCTTCTGGACAAGTTTCAAGGCAGTTGGTCTCTACCAATTCTGTGAACTTCTCCATTTCCTCTTAACAGCGCTGTCTTTTAAGTCAGCTAGCATGGGCTTCTGCTACTTGGCCACAGGGAACTTTGATACATTCATCATGTAAGGAACAACTAAAGGAGTTGTCAGTATATGGTCTGAAGCAGGGTGCCTCATGCTTTTCAGATAGTGCTTAGTGGTAAGGAATCCACCCGCCAATGCAGGAGACGTATCCCTGGACTAGGAAGAGCCCCTGGAGAAGGAAATGGCAACCCACTCCAGTATTCTTGCCTGGAGAATCCGATGGACAGAGGAGCCCTAGTGGGGTTCAGTTCATGGGGTTGGAGAGTCAGACACCACTGAAGCGGCTGAGCATACACCATGAGGAGGCCTCAGAGAGTTGCTGTTTATCGACAGAGAGCTGAAGGGCTGTCCCGTGAAAGAGAAACAGGCTGTTTCTATGTGGCTTTGAAAGGCAAAACTAGACCAAGGAGGAACACTCTGGGGAGAAATACTTGGATTCAACACAAGGCATTATCAGTCACAGTTCTGAGCTGCAAGCAGCAGAAGCCCGTATTCTGCATATTTTCTATGTACAAGTCATCAGATACACGATTTGCAAAAATGTTCTCCCATTCTTTTGGTTGTCTTTTCACTCTCTTGACGTTGTCCTTTGAAGTACAAAATGCTTTTAATGTTCATGAGGCGCAGTTTGCACATGTGTTGTTGTTGTTTATGGTTTTGGTGTCATATCTAAGAAACGATTGCTAATCCAAGCTCATGGAGATTTACCCCTATGTTTTCTTCTCAGAGTTTTACAGTTTTAGCTTGACATTCAAGTTTTTGATCCATTTTGCTATTTTTACATATGATATGGGGACTGGGTTCAACTTTATCCATTCGCATGTTGATGTCTAGTTGTCCCAGCACAATTTGTTGAAAATATTATTCTTTCCTTATGGGATTGTTTTAGCACATGTGTCAAAAATCAACTGGCCATAAATATAAAGGTTTAGTTCTGGGATCTAAATTCTATTCCTTTGATCTATATGTCTATCCTTACACTAGTACCATTATTTATTGATTGACTGCATTTCCATAGGAAGCTTTGAAATCAGAAATGTGAATCCTTCAAAGTTGCTCTTCTTTTTCAAGATCGTCTTCACTTTTCTGAGTCCCTCAAATTTCCATATGAATTTTAGGATCAGCTTATTGATTTCTGCAAAGAATCAAGCTCAAATTTTCATGGAGTGCATTGACTCTGTAGATTAGTTTGGAGAATACTGTCATCTCAAAAAATTAAGCCTTCTGATCTATGAACATGGGATATCTTTCAATTTATTTAGAACTTAATCTTTCATCAAGTTTTTTATGATTGTCAAAGATTAAGTTTTGCATTTATTTTGTTAAATTTGCTCCTAAGCATCCTAATTATTCTTGATGATATTATAACTTAAATTGCTTTTAAAATTTCATTTTGCTAGACTCAGGCACTAGTTCTAAACTTTTTTTAGTAGATTAACAACATTATTTTCTCTAAATAAAATCATGTCAACTGCAACAGTTTTACTTCTTCATCTCCAATCTCAGTGTCTTTTATTTTGTTTTGTTTTGTTTGTCTAATTGCCCTGGATGGACCATCTAGTACAATGTTGAATAGAAATGGCAAGAACGGATATCCTTGTCTTCCTGATCTTAGGGGGAAAGCAATCATTCTTTCAACATTAATTGTGATGTTAGCTGTGAGTTTTTTTATAGATACCCTCTGTGAAGTTTAGGAAGTTCCCTTCTATTCCTAATGTGTGGAGTGTTTGATCATAAATGCTGTTTTTGTTAAATGATTTTTCTGAATCTACTGAGATGATCATGTATTTTTTGTTCTTTGTTCAACTGATAAAGATGTATTACATTAATTGCTTTTTGAACTTAAAGCAAACCTTGTATTCCCGGGATGAGTCCCACTTCGTCATGGTATATAATCCTTTATATGTGTTGCTAGTATTTATTGAAGATATCTATGTGTACATTCACAAGAGATATTGGTCTGTAGTCTGTTTTTTTCTTGCAATGTTGTCATCTGGTTTTGGTATCAGAGTAATACCGTCCTCATAGAACTAATGGGCAAATATTTTCTCCTTGTGTTAGTTTTTTTAGGGATGTCATAACGGATTACTGCAAACTGGTGGCTTAAGATAACGTAAAGTTATTCTCTCACAATTCTGGAAGCCAAAAGTCTGAAATCAAGGTGTCAACAGGGTTACTTCCTTCTGGAGACTCAGGGAAAGTCCATTCCCTGACTCTCTCCTGGCTTCTGACAACTTTTGGTATTCCTTGGTTCCAGTCTCTACCTCTGTCTTCGCATGACCTTCCCCTCTGTGTATCTCTGTATTTTCCACTTTTCTATCTCTTATAAGGATTTAGGGACCACCCTAAATCAAGAATGATCTCATCTCAAGATCTTTAACCAAACTGTATCTGCAAAATCCTATTTCCAAAGTCACGTCCACCAGTACTGGGAATTAGTGCTTGAACATACTTTTGAGGGGCAGTTACTCATCAGTCCCATGAACTGCCAGTCTTTGTAAGGTTTCACTCACTTGTCTGCTTACTCCTTTAGCAGTTATCCCAAAGATCATAGGAGGAAATAGAGCTGTAGTAATAAATTGGATAGAGTCCCTGATCTGAAGAATAGCACTGTTTTGTAGAACTTTGGGGCACAAATATAAAGAAGGAGATGGTAAGAGCCATAGGATTTAGAAGCTGAAGGACTAATGGGAACAGCCCAGAGGAGGGATGGCTTTCCAAGCAGAGGGTAACATTGGCAGCAAAGGAAAGTGCTAAAAAAACCAGAGTTGCAATTTGGCAGAATTGTGAGGGGTGTGGATGGGAACAGTGGGAAAGAGGGCTAGAGAAGCAACCATTCAGAGAACTCAGACTCTGACCATCATTGTTCATCATCATGTGAGGATGGGCTGAGTTATTCTCAACCCTCAGGACCCCATGTTCATACCTTCAACAGCCTCTAAAACTAGCCCGAGGATCTGTGACTTCAGGTAGAGCTCATTTGAGCTGATCCTGCAGCTAGAAGGTGCAGGCTAACCATGAACCTCAGATGCCTTCCTTGGGGAGGCCTCTGTGGATGACTCCCCAGAACCAGTCAAGCTCCCTAATCCAGGCTCGTGATGAAGCCAATTCTGAAACATCTTACTTCCTCATCCAGCAAGAAAATCTCTATAGCAAACTGGTCAACAACCTTTATTTCTTTTGCTACAAAATCCTGTGCAACCAACAGCCACGGGGCTGCTTCTTGGAGCTCGGTGACTGTGGACAGGAGGCACTGTCTCACTTCCAGAAGTCATCATGGTAGCAGTTGTGATAGGTGTGTGTGTGCTCAGTTGTGTCCCACTCTTTGTGACTCCATGGACTGTAGCTGCCCCCTGTCCCAACCCCCACCCTCCACCCAGGTTCTTCTGTCCATGAGATTTCCCAGACATGAATACTGGAATGGGTTGCCATTTCCTGCTCCAGGGGATCTTCCTGACCCAGGGATAGAACCCCTGGGGGAGTTACTATTGCTCCAAACCTGTGCTCGGGATCCTGCTAAGGGCTCCACGTAGGGAATGGAGAGCAGAGTGTGGGGAGGAGAATCATGCTGGCTGGACTGTGGGGCCTCTGATTCTGACTGAGAGAAGTGTCTCCCCACCCTCATTGGACTTTATCCACGGCCTCTCCCCTCTAGAGAGCAAAGGCTAGGGGCAAAGAGGAAAACAGATTCCCATCGTAAAAACTTCTGGGTCTTCAGCCAAGGAACAGCAAGTTCCAAACAAATTTACAGGAGGCTGTTTGAAGGGAAGCATGTCACAGACGCTTAACAATAAACAGCCTCGGTGCGCAAGCCACGCCGCTCTGCCACGGAAGAGCAGGCGCAGGAGCTGATCTCCTGGGAGGAGCCCCTTTGGTGGAACATTTAGACACAGGAAGAGCACACACTGGTGGGGACTTCCTCCCCTCAGCACCATGTGGGTGAAAAGAAGGTCAACATGTGCAGGTTCAGAAGCACGAGGTTATGACACGGAACATGCAGAGACTTGCCTCTGCTAAACCTGGTTCCTCCTGATCCAAAATGAACAGCTTAAAATCCTCTGCACCACCCCAGCTTCTTCCTGTGGTGTCCCTTATCCCATCTAATTCACTCTGGAGCGCTCACTGAAACAGGCAGAGAGCACTGCTTCCCACCTGTCTGCATTCAGTAACGTAGGGAGAGCAGTCCCTGGGGTCATCCCCACGTGCCCAAAACAGCTTGTGCTTTGCCCTCGGAAGAACTGAGGACCACAGTGGACTAGGGCCAGGAGATTTCCAGCTCCAGCTCCTTCACTAACATGCCTGGTGGCCTGGGCCATGTCATTTAACATCTCTGGACCTGACTTTTCTCTCTGTAAAATAATCCAGTGTTAAGTGATATGTGTGCGTTGCAAAGCACAATAAGCTCCTTAGAGATCTAATCCAGGGCTCTACGAGCTACAGCTCACTAGCTAGTCTTGTTTACAGCCTGTTTTTGTAAATAAAACTTTTTAAGACATGGCCACATCCACTCATTTGCATATTGTTTATAGTTGCTTTCACACTACCTGACGGAGTTAGGTAGTACACAGACACCAACTGTGTGTATGGCCCACAAGCCTAAAGTATTTGCTGTTTGACCCTTGAGAGAACAAGTTAGCCAACCACTGCTTTAGGTCAACACTGTCATTATACTGGCAAGGAAACTGAGGCATGGACAGGGAAAGCAATTTGCTAAAACTCAGAGTAAGTTAGGACAGAGGCCGGGACAGCCCAGCTAATACAAATCATGTCAGCCAAAAGTTCTCATCTGGCCTAAATATTGGGTAGAAGCTGTGTTGGGGGACAGAGGAGATGGCTGTCACCAGAAAAGTGAGTTCTACATGGCTGGTGAGATGTTTGTCAGCGTGGGGTTGCTGAGCCCAAGGGCAGAGTCAGGTGGCCCTCTTGAAAGATAGCAGCATTTCAGGTGGGACTCAGGTGAGAGCTGGCCTCTAGGGACATTTTAACCACAGGTCACAGATCTTGGTAAACTTTACTTGGCTTTTGAACTATAGGGAGACATTTTTCCTTGCCTCTTTTCTCACTGGCTACTTCCTCCTTCTAGCATTTATTAATCTGACTGGTTAACCATTGACCCCAAATGCAGCCTCCTCTTGTTTCAAGTCTTGCTCTCCCTGTTGGCTTCAAGAAAAGAGCTCCCACTAAACAAACCTACTTTTCTTCTCTTTCTTTTCACAGCCAGAGTCAAGTGATAAAGGAAGGTGGAGTCAAGGGTACCCAATTTGCTATAAAAGACACACCCCCTAAAACTTGGGCCCCAAGAGGGAAAGGGACCCTTCCCATGCAGGCCAGTCATGCTCAGAAAGAAATTCAGCAGGAGCAACACACCCAAGGCAAAAGCAACATGATTTAATTGATGTAGGGTGCATTTTAGAGAAGAGATTTATTAAAGTGTTAATTTATAGTGCATTGAACAGAGTATCATATTTCCTGCTTCTAAACTCAACTACTGTTTTACTTTGATTTCCCTCCCAGTTAAAGGGGAATGTTTTAGGGAAAGAGAAGCAGGACAACAGAGGAGGAAACAGAGCCAGCCCCTGCTGGATGACAAGGGAAAAGCCTGGGGACAGAAGGGCCTCAGAGCCTGGGGTCAGCCTGTTACCACTTTCTTTGGAAATGTTAGAATCCTCTAGAATGCAAGCTCCATAAAGGCAGGGATTCTCTTTGTTCATTGCTCGGTTCCCAGCACCTAGCATAGCGTCTGGCATGGAGCAGGTGCTCAAATACTTGTTGAATGAATGAGAGATCATGATCACTGGTCACAGTCTTGATGCGGGCTCCACAGTCCTTCATTCAGAAGCTTCTCCCCAGCTGGGAAAGAAGTTACTAAAGCAAACTTCATTAGGAACGAGACAGACTCTGTCCTGAACTATTAAGACAAGCTCCAGAGAAACATCCCTCCCAAAGGTCATATTTCCACCTGGCCAGTTACCAACACAGACCTTTCATTTCTGTGCATGCTAAATTGCTTCAGTCGTGTCTGACTCCGTGAGACCCTATGGAATGCAGCCTGCCAGGCTCCTCTGTCCATGGAATTCTCCAGGCAAGAACACTGGAGTGGGGTGCCAGGCCCTCACTCTCATTTAAGGGCAGTTACACTTTAGTAATACCGACTAGTCAGGGAGCACTTATTTTGTGTCAGGCATCATATATATTTTTACTTAGTCTCACAATAGTCCTGCTAGGTAGATATTATTAGCCCCATTTGTTTTACAGAGAAGAAAACAACAGGTCAGTGAATTTGCCCAAGGTCACACAGTATGGCTTCCATCAGGCTTGTCTGACCCCAGAGACAGTGCTCTTCTCACCAACCACACGCTCAGCCCCTAACCAGCTCTGAGACCTTGGGCGCACACACAGGGCAAAGTTCTGACCATCTTTCTGAGCTTCAATGTCTGTATTCTCAAACCCAAGGAGCCAAGCAACTTTATGTAAGAAAGTGTTCCACACGTGGGTCTGTGAACAGGTAACGTCATTCCTTAGTGGGTCACAATGTAATTTTGCTTTTGGAAGTTGAAATAACAGCACCCTTTATTGAGGGCAACTCAAAATGCTTCCTCCCACTCAATTTGGGGACACATGGGGCCAGCCGGCTAAGTTCTGGCTCTGTTTCCTTTTCTAAAGTAAAGAGGATTCCAGCAGATTTTCAGGACCAGCCTTATTCTTCTGGCTGCAGTTCTTTACAAGGGTCCCACCTTCCTTTCCACTGGTTCTGTGCAACAGTGAGGGAAAGCAGGTCCCTCCGGGGGGCAGCATGCTGTCGTGGGGCCCTGCGTCTTTGAGCACTAGTCCTCAGGCAGGCTCTCGGATACCCACACATGTGCTACTTTCTGCAGTTAAGTTGGTGGGGGGAGAAGATAGAGGTGGGGGGGGGCAGCTTCTGAAGGATGTAAACCCTGGGGAGCCAGCTATGGGGCCAGGAGTCCTAATTCCCTTGCTGCCCAACTGAGGAGATGGAGGAAATTCAGATCCTTAGACTAGAAGGAACCTGAATGATAATCACATACCTGGTCTTCAAGCTCTTTTTAGCTGCTGAGTCCAGCTAATGGTGTGTAAAACAATTAAAAGCCCATCTTTCCAGTTAAATCCAGAGGAGAAGGGCCAACCACCTTCTTCTCCCATCTCCCCAACTTGTCCCCAGGGGAACTCCCAGGGTGTCCACAGAGCACTGTTGGAAATGATTTTCATCTGACCAGAATCCCCTAATTTTACACCCAGAGTCCACTAAGGTGAACCATTTACCAAGGCTGACCTCCTGGCTGGTGGCAACCTGAAGCTCACATTCAGGATCCAGCCACTGCCTTGATAAGCCAGTGGATTATCAAGAGGATTGTTGTCCAGGTGCTCCTCATGTCTGACTCTTTGTGACCCCACGGACTGCAGCACGCCAGGCTTCCCTGTTCTCCACTATCTCCCGGACTTTGCTCAAACTTGTGTCCATTGTGTCGGTGAAGCCATCCAAACATCTCATCCTCTGTCATCCCCTTCTCCTCCTGCCTTCAATCTTTCCCAGCATCGGAGTCTTTTCCAATGAGTCTGCTCCTCGAATCAAGTGGCCAAAGTATTGGAGCTTCAGCTTCAGCATCAGTCCTTCCAATGAATATTCTGAGTCAATTTCCTTTAGGATTGACTTGTTTGATCTCCTTGCAGTCCAAAGGACTCTCAAAAGTCTTCTTCAACACCATAATTTAAAAGCATCAATTCTTTGGCACTCAACCTTCATTGTGGTCCTACTTTCACAGCCATACATGACTACTGAAAAACCATAACTTTGACTATATGGACCTTTGTCGGCAAAGTAATGCTCTGCTTTCAAATACTCTGTCTAGGGTTAGGAAAGGTCAAAGGTTGTGCTGGAAGGACACTACAAACCGGATGTGGTTATCTGAGAGCCAGGCATTTCACCTGAGCTACCCTGAGAACAGGCTACTCTGAGAGCAAGGCCAAGAGTGATGTTCCCACTTTGCTCTATTCTGGGGGTTGTGAACCTCCAAATCTGTTATCTTAGCAAAATCTCCTATTCTCCCAGTGCCTCATCCTTTGGCCTTTCTTGCACCTGCTGTGAAATCTCATCCAGACCTCCTTGCTCTTGGTTACTCCATTTTCTATAAGTCTATCGCTCGCTCTCAGCTCATTTCTTATTCTATCTAACTTTGGAACCATCACTCTAAGCAATCTCTAGCCAGTGCCCCAACCCTTCCCCCTCAGAAGTGCTCATCTGTACGCTCATGGAAGACTCTATGTTCCACACCTCCAGCCCTGAGCTCTCTCCTAAGTTCCTATCCCATAGCCAAGTGCTGAGTGGGACTTGCTGGTGGGTGAAAGTAGCAAGCCCAAGTTCTCCACATCTAAAGAAGGAGGGCAATAGCCAGGCACATGTGTTTCATCCAGCTTGACCTTACATTAGATTCACCAAGAGAGCTTTTAATCCATTGAGAAGCCTGGGCTCTACCAAAGACTAATGAAATCAGTACTGGGGGTGAGAAGCCCAGTACTAGTGTTTTTAAAATAAACTTCTAAATTTAATGATAATATACTTCTGAAAATTATATGAAAAGCTTGGCAAATTTTCACAAAGTGAATACCCAGACATTACTATCACCTACATTGAAGGAAAAAAACACTACCAGCAGCCTTAAACCTCCCACACATTCCTTCAGCCTATGCTCCTCCCCAAGAGAGGAATACATGTCCAATTTGGTTAGAATTATTGAAATCAGACCCTGATGCTGGGAGGGATTGTGGGCAGGAGGAGAAGGCAATGACAGATGACAGAGGATGACATGGTTGGATGGCATCACCGGCTCGATGGACATGAGTTTGAGCAAGCTCCGAGAGTTGGTGATGGACAGGGAAGCCTGGCGTGCTGCAGTCCATGGGATCGCAAAAAGTTGGACACAACTGAGAAACTGAACTGAACTGAACTGATTGAAATTTGTATTTGTCTATTTGAAGTATGGCTTCTTTGTGCCTGATGTCTTTGATTCGATATTTTATTTGTAAAAACTCACCTGTTCTTTGGTTAGCTGTTATTTATTTTCATTGGTGTTTAGTATTTCATTGTCTGGCTGTCCACACATATACCTACCTATTCTATTCTTAACAAACATGTGCATTGTTTGCAGTGTTTAGCTCTTACAAGCAGTCCTGCTATGAACATCCTTGTGCATGTTTTTTGGCACAGGTGTCTATAACTGAGTCTATATCTAGGAGTGGAATTGTTCAGATATATGCATATGTTCAACTTCCATGGATAATGGCAAACAGTTTTTAAAGTTGTTGTACCACATTGGTGTTTTGCAAAAGTTCCTCAGATGATTGCTAATGGGTGGCTGGGGTTGAGAACCCTGCCGAGCTTTACTAAAGATTGACAAAACCAGTGTCACCACCAACCATCACCCTGGAACCCCTTCCTCGTCTCAAGACTGGCAAGAGGAAGGGGTTGGGGAAATCAGTGGCCTCATTCCAAGAGACAAGCGACCCCTTCTCTGCTCCATGGGGAAGGAAGGGGGCTATATCCAAGTGTAAGGCCAAGTGAAATGGTGTCTCCACAAGCATCTCTCTTAGAGATTGGTAGAGAATGGGATGTCTTCAGGTAAAAAGGGGCTTGATACCTCATTATGAGCCTATAGACAACACTCATTTCCTTTCTGGCCTTGCCAGACTGGCCAACAGCAACAGGGATTAGGAAGGACTGTGGAGTCTGAGCCTGCAAAGAGAAGCAGGCACCCTCAGCCCACCTTCACCCCATATCCTGCAGCCGTCTGACCGTGACTGTCTTTTCTCCAGCTGCTCCCAGTTAGCAAGTGCAGAGCAGGGAAAGGACAGTAGGCACAGTGTTGCCTGGTGGCTGCCGAATGAGGGAGTCCCTTCGCAAAGAGGGAACTGTGGGTGGAGGCTGCCAGTAGAGGCTTGGTTTCAGGGGATGCTCTGCACCTGGAGGGAACAACATGAGGCTGAAAATAGCAGTCACTCTTCCTAGCGACACGGCCACACCAGTGGAGGCCACCAGCAACTCAAAGAACCAGAATGAGGCCAGGGATGCCTCCTGACCATGCATGAGGCCAGAAACACAAAATGATCTTCACTTCCCTAGCACTCCTTCCTGCTTCAATTCATAAAACAGAGAGGCCTGGAACAGGAAGAGGAGACTGAAAAGAACGGGCCTTGCCCCTTCCTGACATAAATCCTAGGAGAGCCAGCCCTGGGAGAAGGGAAAGCTCTGAACCAGATGAGGGGTTGATGAATTAAAGGAAGTTCAACTGCATTAATATTTTTTCAGGTAAAATTCATGTAACCTAAAATTCACTATGTTAAGCGCTTGAAAGTGTACAAGTCAGTGACTGTAAGTACATTCACTTAACTGAGATTTAATTAACAGAAGATGGTGAAGTCTGTCCAAGATGCCATTAAGAGATAGAAGGAAAAGCAAGGATTTCCCCCCTGACTGGTTAGAGGGGAGTGAAGAACAATCTTATGACAGTTCTATACACTTTAATTAATACTGAGTATCTCCATTCGTTTATCCTTCAGGCAAGTCAAACTCATCATGCCCGAGTGCATGTATATCTTGCTCCTCAATTCACCCTTTCAGGGGCAGAAAAAAAGACACCAGTTGATGCATTCAATCAGCCAAGTCCAAGTCTGATCATCCTGCAGATTCCTTCAGCCAGACCTCTTGCAGCCATGAAGTCTGTACATTCTAGTGTTGAAACAACCACCCCACTCCCACCCCAGGTCGTCCTCTCCTTTTGCCCCTCACCACTGCAGCCTTTGCTCCAAGAACGGCTGTTCCTCCCAAGACCGCGGCAGCGGCCTCCTCTCTGGCTGCCCTCCCTCCTAGGCATGCTCCAGATCTTCATAAGCTCTGCCCTGAGAGCGCTATACACCTGGCACCTGGTTGTCAGCAGCAGGGTCACGTTCACAGCCAGGCCTTGCCTGACCACCAGCTACTTGCTAGCCAAGCGCCACCATCGTTTGTTTTCATTCTACCTTTTTCGTCTTTTCCCCCACTGCTTATTACTCTCTTGAAGTAACCTCGCTGATTTACCTATTTATTGGTTTATTCTCAATCTCTACTCTTCCACCCTAGAATATAAGCTCCATGAGAGCAGAGACCTCACCTGCCTTGTTCTCCACCTCATCCCCTGCATCTCGAGCTTGCCCTGCTCAGTATGAGGGCCATGAGCCATTGATGTGCCTTGAGCTTCTGAAATGCAGCTGCTCCAAGTTGAGATGTGCTATTAGAAGTGTAAAATGTTACCAGTTTTGAAGACTTAGAATAGGATAACCTGAAATATCTCAACATTTTTTATATTGATTACCTGTTAAAATATTTTGGAACTATTGGTTTAAATATTGATAAAATACATTATCATAAACCAATTCCACTTGTTACTTTTTCCTGTTTTAAACATGGCTATTAGAAACTTTAAAATGATGCACATGGCTCACATTGTATTTCTACTGGACATCTCTGCTCTAGACCATTACTGGCTCAACGAACCAGTAGATCTTGAGTGAACAATTGTCGAATGAAAGAAGTAGCCAAAGTGGTCTAAGAGCAAACCTCCTCTTGTAACTCACTGGCTATAAACTCTTAATTGGTCCCCAGTTTCAGTTAGATCAAATTTCTGTTTTATGACCTGGCATATGAGGCTGTCACGATCAGGTCCTGCCTCTCCTATTGGATTTATTACCTGCTCTTTCCCAACCAGGATAAACTGTCTCTTTGAAGGTGTTGTTGTTATGGTTGTTCATTTGCTAAGTTGTGTCCTATTCTTTGTGACCCCATGGACTGCATCACACCAAGCTTCCCTGACCTTCACTACTTCCTGGAGTTTGCTCAAATCCATGTCCACTGCTGCCTTTCTTCCAGTGTGTCTACAGATAAACTCCCAGGCAATTTTCTTAAAAAAAAAAAAAAAAAGTTAATTTAGTTGGCTGTGTCAGGCCTTCGTTATTGTGCACAGACTCTCTAGTTGTGGCTCGCGGGCTCCAGAGTGCACAGGCTCCGTAGTTACAGCAAGCAGGCTTAGCTGCCCTGCAGCATGGGGAATCTTAGTTCCCCAACCAGGGATCAAACTTGTGTCCCCTGCACTGGAAGGTAGATTCTTAACCACTGGACCACCGGGGAAGTCCCCCAGGCAGTTTTCAAGATGCGATTCAATGTCACCCTTTCAGAAAATGCTTTCTTATTCTATAGGCAGCATCACCTCATCACCTGGCAGAGCGACCAGTCTACTGTGAGCCTCCTTATTCCCGTGTGTTGGATAAAGTCACTGCCTCTTGTGTATCCTCACCACAGATTAGGGCTCCCCCAGGGTGAGCAGGGCTGTGTCCTTTGCTGTACTGTGCTTGGTAGCTCAGTCATGTCTGATTCTTTGAAACCCCATGGACTGTGGCCTGCCAGGCTCCTCTGTCCACAGGGATTCTCCAGACAAGCATAGTGAAGTGGGTTGCCATGCCCTTCTCTAGGGGATCTTCCCAATCCGGGGATCAAACCCAGGTCTCCCGCATTGCAGGCACATTCTTTATGGTCTGAGCCACCAGGGAAGCCCACGAGTACTGGAGTGGGTACCCTATCCCTTCTCCAGGGGATCTTCCCAACCCAGGAATCAAACTGGGGTCTCCTGCATTGCAGGTGGATTCTTTACCAGCTGAGCCACCAGGGAAGCCCCGGGGCTGTGTTCTGTCATTTATTCTGTGGGCCTGGCAGAGTCTGCAGCATGACTGGGGTCAGCTGCTCTGTGGTTCCCACTGGGGTCTGGAGTTATAGTCAGAGGGAGGCTGGGATGGGGATCATCTGAAGACTCAACTAGGCTGTCACTGAAGACGGCTCCTTCACTCATGTGCTTGGTGTCTCACCTAAGGTGGTGAACGAACTGGGTCTGGTTAATTGGCCCCTCCATGAGGCTAGTTTAGGAATCCTCATGCCACAGCTGTCTTGGATAGCAGACTTCTTATGTGCAATGGCTTTCCTCACAGCAAATGTCCCCAGAGACCCAGGGCACAAGTGCAAGGCTTCCTATGACCCACCTTGAAGTCAAGCAGCATCATTTCTGCTGCATGTGATGGCCTCAAAGTGAGTTGTGGGGAATTTGAGAAAAGGAGACTTCTCAAGGATGTGGATATGGGAGGGGAGTTCATCTGGAGGCACCTTTAGGAACCGACTGCCACAAGTCTAATCTGAAACTTGAACCAGGAAAGACAAGTGAAACTCAGATACCTTAAGTATCTCTGGGAACAACACAGGGCAAAAACAAATGCTTATTGTAAATAATGTGCTTAAACAAAGTACTTTCAGTAGGGCTTTGGGCCTCAATTGTGTATCATATTCTACACCATTCAAATCATCAGGGTAAACCTTTAACACTTTGGGACAAACTAACATTTGTAAGTCTTTACCAAAGACAAGGCACAAGGGTTTTAGAGGGTGGCCAAAGTCATCTGGAGAAATCTATAGAAAATATTTGCTTAATGCTGGGGCAGCATTTAACTGTACAGCATATAAGATATTCAGCACTGTTACTTATAATAACAAAAATCTAGGAAAGACCCTTGATACCCAGTGTAACCATCTGGCTGACCATTATGCAAGTATTCAGCTCAGTCATGTCTGACTCTTTGTGACCCCATGGACTGCAGCATGCCAGGCTTCCCTGTCCATCACCAACTCCTGGAGCTTGCTCAAACTCATGTCCATCGAGTTGGTGATGCCATCCAATTATCTCATCCTCTGTAAAGATGCTTAACAAATTTTAATGGCAAAATGCATAACAAAAGATTAGGTGGAAAAAGAATTAATGTGTAAAACTATACATAAAAATTATTCCAGTTATGCTCAAATATGTACCTGCATAGAAAAAAGGACTTGAAAGATAGATATCAAAATTTCAATAGTTCAGCAGGATAATGGGAAATGTTTTACATGTTTCTCTTTTGTGCTTTTTGTATTCTGTAAGTTCACACAATGCCCTATGTTGTTCCCGGAGATACTTAAGGTATCTGAGTTTCAGTTGTCTTTAATCAGTCTCATATTTTTATAATCAGAAAATAAAATTAAGAGTGAGAGGAAACTCCACTGGGAAGCTGGGGCTGCATCATGGCTCCAAGGTCCCCCAAAAGCCTTTTCTCCCAGGGCTTCCTGGGATCAATATAATTATGCCTGGTAATTATATCAATATAATTATCCCTGAGGTCTTATCAGCTATTACCTTAGAACAACATTGTATGGTTTCATAAGTATCTTAACCTCTCTAGACTTCGGTTATCTACTCTATAAAATTAAGGGGTTGGACAATAAGATTAAATCTATAGAACTGCAGAATTTACAAGCAGTTTCCCTTGTCCTAGTTGATTCTCACAGCAGCCTGATGTTAGACGCAAGCTCAAACCCATCATCACCATTTGGCCCATAAGGAAGTAGAGGCTCAGCAAGGTAAGGTCACTAGTCCAGGGTCACATAGATGATAAATAAGGCTCAGGATTTGAAATCAGGTCTTCAGGCTTTGTATCTGGGACCCTAAGTACTGAGTCAGGTTTCCTTTTCTATATGAGCTGTAAAGTCCCATCCTGTGATAAAATTCCAGCCAAACCTTCTGCCTTCTGAGGCTGCATGTGAAGACTTAATCTCTCCTTCATTTCCAAATTCCAGGGATCTTGCAGGCAGCTCTGATGTCTCCTCTGAGTCACATGCATCCTTAGTTCCATCTGCTCTTCCTCAAATGGCATCGTCTGGGGGGCACACACCATTTCAAAATCTTAGAATTTCAGAACTGGAAGAGGTTTTTAAAGGTCATCTGGCCCAGGCAGCTCTGTCAACCTTTTACAGACACCTTCTCATCTGAAAGCTATGTCCCTCAACAAAGCTCCGGAGGGGGTGCCTGGGGCTGGGGCAGGCTGACAAACCTGCCCTTTCCCCCACTCTACCACTGACATCTGCCAGGTTACCTGAATTCAAAGAGAGAATGTGGAGGCTTCAAGGCAGAGTGACTCAGCCTTTTAACAGGGACACGGCGCACAATGGAAAGATCTGAGAGTTCCAAAGGGAAAGAAAACCAGAAAGGCCAAGACAACTCCCACGCAGAGAGAGCCAGTTGAGAACAAATCTTAGGGCCAAGAAGAAACCCTGGGGAAAAAAAAAAAATCCCTCTCCTGGGAGAGGGCTATTGTATGTGCTCAGGGTCATAAGAGGCTGGCTGAGCAAAGGGGCTCCCCCACCTGCTGGGACTCTCCAGAAAGAGTTCTTTTTCTTCTGTCCGGGTTCAGCAAACTTCCTGCTTCCTCTGTCCCAGGGCAGCGAGCCCCCTCGGGGCTGGTCAGGGAGGACACTGAGGCTTGGCAGCCACCGCGGCAGCTTGCCGGGCGCTGGCACAGACTTACTTGGTAAATACCGCAGCTTTGATAATTCTTGCCTCACTAGTCTCTTGGGATTCTTTCCATATACACTAAGAAAAAGAAGTTGCCCTTCCCTCTGCCCACAAATTCAGACACTTTTCTTTTGTGGAGGACTTCATGGAAATCGATACCTATTTCTAATACCAACTCATGGAACAACACATTTTTTAACAGGTGACAAGCAAAATTTTCTAAAAAAGAAAGTTTTCCTCCAACCCCCCTCAACCTCAGAAAGAGCTCTGTTAATATAGACATTCAAAAGCAAAATTATTTCAGATTGAAACAGAAACATTTTATGATTGAAGTCTCTTTTAAACAAAATGGCTTGTACAAGTGAAAAACTATTAAGCATTTAAAATCCTACAATCATTTTCCCCTCCAAGTAACATCCTTTGGTGTGACTAAATGTTCCTTCACTGTATCCAGTTTCAAGGAGATCACAGAGACTCCTGTCAAGAAGCAACAGTTAGAACTGGACATGGAACAACAGACTGGTTCCAAATCGGGAAAGGAGTACATCAAGGTTGTATATTATCACCCTGCTTATTTAACTTACATGCTGAGTACCTCATGAGAAACGCCAGGCTGGATGAAACACAAGCTGGAAACAAGATTGCGGGGAGAAGTATTAATAACCTCAGATATGCAGATGACACCACCTTTATGGCAGAAAGCGAAGAAGAACTAAAGAGCCTCTTGATGAAAGTGAAAGAGGAGAGTGAAAAAGTTGACTTAAAACTCAACATTCGGAAAACTAAGATTATGGCATCTGGTCCCATCACTTCATGGCAAATAGATGGGGAAACAATGGAAACAGTGACAGACTTTATTTTTTTGGACTCCAAGATCCCTGCAGATGGTGACTGCAGCCATGAAATTAAAAGACGCTTGCTCTTTGGAAGGAAAGTTATGACCAACCTAGACAGCGTATTAAAAAGCAGACATTACTTTGTCAACAAAGGTCTGTCTAGTCAAGGCTATGGTTTTTCCAGTAGTCATGTATGGATGTGAGATTTGGACCAAAGAATTGATGCTTTTAAACTGTGGTATTGGAGAAGACTCCCTTGGACTGCAAGGAGATCCAACCAGTCCATCCTAAAGGAAATCAGTCCTGAATATTCAATGGAAGAACTGATGTTGAAGCTGAAACTCCAATACTTTGTCCACCTGATGCGAAGAGCTGACTCATTTGAAAAGACCCTGATGCTGGGAAAGATTGAAGGCGGGAGGAGAAAGGGACGACAGAGGACGAGATGGTTGGATGGCATCACCGACATGATGGACATGAGTTTGAGTAGGCTCCAGGAGTTGGTAATGGACAGGGAACCCTGGAGTGCTGTAGTCCGTGGGGTCACAAAGAGTCAGGCATGACTGAGTGACTGAACTGACTGACTGACAGAGACTCCAAGGTCATACGCCTTTGTTTGGGGGATTCCATGAAATATCACATAAGGGAAGGAATCCTCATTAGATATACCTATCAGAGAACCGTAAACCTCAGACGTCAGAAATCATTTCTCTCCACCCCATCTGATGTCAGAGTCCCTCTAAGGCTGTCTGGCATCAACTGTGTGTCAGGCTGGTGCATGCTAAGAATTTGGAAGACTTTCTCTTCTAATTATCACAACAGCCAAAATGAGAGATGTGTAATCTCCATTTTCAAGTGATGAAACTGAGTTAAAAGAGGTCAAGAGATGTGTTCAAGTTCACAGAGCTGTTTAATAAGAGGGCAGGGCAGAAAGTTTCCCAAGTCCTTCTTCAGACGGTTATCCAGCTGCTTAAGTGATCAGAAACTCACCTTCTTAGACAACCAGTCCTGTTTGAGGTTATTTTCGAGACTTCCTCCTTATTCTGAGTCTGTCTCCTGGGACCATCCAACCACCAGGGTGATTTTATGCCTCAGGCAGAGCAGGGACCAGACTTGTCTTTGAGGATGTTACCTAGAGGACATTCTAGGAGGTGTCTACTAGGAAGTATTATTTCCAAGCTCGAGGTCAGAAGTTGAGGGTGCCGTCACACCAAACTCACATACTGCCCAGGATATGAACCTCTGGGTTTCAGGGGTGTGGTTAACACAGGAAGGGGAAGCAGACAGTAGATCACTGTCCTCACACCACACTGGTTCATAGGACAGTCAACTCAAAAGGAGGACACATGCCCTCATTAGACATAATCTCAAGATCCCACCTTAATTTGTCTACAAGCCATTTCCTGGTTCTTGATGGCACAACCTGGAAATACAGGCTGTAGTGGTCATGATTCTAGAAAGGTCACGTGGAGCCCTCACCAAGTTTCACAGGTGCTTATGTATTCTGCTGACACAGCCCTTTGTATATCCTCTTTAACACATCATCTCACTGGGAGCCGTTTGTATTAGTCGCTCCTCTAGACTGTGACCCTGTAGGACAAGGATAGCAAGCTATGGCCCACAGGCAAAAATCTCTCCCACTGGTTTTTAAAAACCAAGCTTTGTTGGAACACAGTTGTTCTCATTTATTTTTATATTCTATTGCAATTATTGAGAAAAGCAATTTTCTCAATAATTGCAGAGTTGAGCAGTTGTAACAGACTATATGGAGCTTCTTAGGTGATGCAGTGGTAAAGAATACACCTGCCAATGCAGGAGATGTAGGTTCCATCACTTGGTCAGAAAGATCCCCTGGAGGAAGATATGGCAACCCACTCTAGTATTCTTGCCTGGGAAATACCATGGACAGAGGAGTCTGACAGTCCATGGGGTCACAAAGAGTTAGACACAACTGAGTGCATGCACATGCGTGCTCACACACACACACACCCCAGACTATATGGACCACAAAGCCTAAAATATCTACTATTTGTCCATTTACAGAAAAAGTTTGTTCACCTCTGTTCTAGAGAGCAAGGACAGGGTGTCCTTCATCTCTGTACGCCTGAAATAGCCATAGTTTTCTCATATGCAAAACAGCAATGATACCTTTGTCACAAAGATATAGTGAAATACACAGGCGATGTCATATTTGGGGGCAACATATGTAAAACACCTCGCACAGTGCCTAGCATAGGGAAGATACTCAATAAATATTTAGTGAATAAGTATGTAAAGCAGAAGGTCAATCTACCCCAAATGAAATGATGGATGTGAAAGTGCTTCACAAACCATAAAATGCTCTCTAAGACCATGGTGGGTTCTCATCATTGTTGTCAAATACAGAAATGTCTAGAGCAAAGCCTGCCCTTCCCTTGGGCTTTCCAGATCCTGACTGAGTAAACTCTCATAGACAGTCTTAATTTGAACTGATTCACATTCTAATTTTTATGTGGCTCTTCTCCACGGGTCCCTTCGACGTTTCCCTCTAGATACTGATCCTTAGGTTAGAACTCGAGCTTCTTAAATAAGAGTTTCACAGTATTCATGGCTGGACCAGCCTAGTTGAGCTAAAAATGACTTCCTTTCTTTGTATGACCTTTCCAGTTGACCACAGAGAAACTGACATGAGGTTTGGAAGGCAGAGGGAGGGGAAAATCATTTCAGCTAAAGGTCTCTGCAGGAGCAGTTTGCTTCATGCTGGCAGGGCCAGCAATACACCTTTACTGTCCTGCCTGAGGCTATATTAACCCCTCAGTCTATTGTCATAATCCAGTCCCAGGGACCTTGATAGCTCTCGATTCCACGGGAAATCATACAGGCCTACCACATTGACTGGTCCTGGAGGGCAGGGAATGGCAGCTACTCTGAATACTTTGGTAAGAAAAATATAAGCAGATGGAGGAAAATGAATATCACAGATAATCAAGAGGCAGATCTTTTGGTGAAATTTCTAAGAGTTCAGTGATGAGGGCATGTTAAGATGTTCTATAAAAAGTGAAACAGAAATCACAGCATTAAACAGCATATGATAACGCAGAAAAATTCCATAAAACATACCAGCAAAGCAAACCACTATAAAAGGAGCATTTGCATAATCACCTTTCAGGTCAAGTGATACGGAACATTGTCAGTACCCCAGCGCCCCTTCCTGTCACACCTCTTCCATTCCAAAATCACTTTTGTTTTGACTTTTACGGCAACCACCTCCCTAATTTTCTCTCTGCTCCCATCACCTAAATATCTACTCCTACTCCCTGAACACCAGGGAATTGGCAGAATGCCCCGTGAACCTCTGGATTTGGGAGGCAACTGTATTTCATTTGGTCATGCTCCTTCAACTCATTTATTGAGTAACTAAAAGGCTGCCACCTCTGAGTTGGGTCTGGAAAATGAGATTTTGCAACATATCCAGCCTGCCACACAAGATCCTTTGCCATCTACATGGAACATAAGAGTCAGTAGATTCATGTGTGCTAGGAGTGTCTTGTGGCAGATAGGGAGCTTTGTGGAAATCTTTAGCTGGTTCCTATAAGTAATAGCATAAACCTTTAGGCTTTTTGTGCAGACCTATGCCATTCTCTGCAAGTAATTATTCTCCATTTAGGTAAATTTTCATTTTGCTCTTATTATTGAGCCTTCCATGGACCAGCAACTGACCATGAGACCCAGGCAGGCCATCATGAACTGAGTTTTGTCTCTGTGTATCCCAGTCTGTCTCTGCTGTCTTTCGCTTCATGTCCAGTGTTTCTTCTCAGTTCCTTCCCTGCTGACCTACTGCAGCTTCAGGCCACCAGCAAATGCAGAGATCTATTTGCAGGGCTTTGTGGCCCCTGGTGGGTGACTTTTCTCTGATCCTCCAACTGTCCCCTTTCAATTCTTCACTTTTCCAGCTTCTACAACAATTGTAAAGGTCAAATTCCTATAATGGAACCTTTATTCTATACAATCATAGTGGTTCTGCTTTCCTCATCAAACCCAAATGAGTATAACTGCCTATTAGGCACATACTTGAGTTTACTTTCCTAAGAACTCTGCCTGGCAGATTTAATCTCCAAGTTTTCCTGATGAAGAAGCTGAGAACTGAACATTTTGCCAAGAGTCTCATTCTACGAACACTGGAATCAGATCCCACCCATGTCTATCTAATTCCAGAACTGAACTGCATTGCCAACTCTGGGGCATGGGAGGAACCTAAGGTCTTTGCCAAACTACCTCTGGGTACATCCTTTGAGTGTCTGGTATAAGTTGTTTCCATGGGCATCATGGTCAACCCAGCCAGCAAAACTTAGGGATCTACTCATTTAAGTGTTCTTCTTTCTCTGTGCCGTGTTTGGGTTAATATTGCATATTAAAACATTTAAATTATGAAATAGTTCAAATATGCAGAAAAGTCTAGAAAACAATATAGCAGACATTCTTGTCTTCAGCATTCAAAATTACCATACTTGCTTCAGCTTGACTTTATTTCCTATCTAAAAAAAATAGGAAAAAAAAAAAAGAATGTTGCAGCACTGTTTACAAATTACCCACGAACATAGGAACAGGTAATAAATGTGATGTTCAAATGCAAATAAATGCCACCTAGCAATTAAAATGAATAAGCCAAATAAATATTTTGAGGGGGAAGGGCAAATTGCAAGTGTAAAAGAACAATATAATAGTATTTATGTACCTGTTAAAAACCAATGGTTCCATAGCAATACAAGGTTACAAAATTTTACATTCGTTTCCAGAACTGGTCCCTCAGGGCTTTAACCTTGCCTCAGTGTATTCTTGGTTCTTTCCATCCCTGTCTCCATTTCCAATCTCAAAGATTTTTCTGAGATGTCATTTTATCTCCTTACAACTGATTCTCTTGGGATCAGCCACCCACCCACAGGAAGTCTATAACTCCATTCAGAGATTTATAACAATCTTCTGCATGTTGAAGCATAAACTATGGGCCTTTCCCTGAGAAGATAACTCATCATACTTATTTACAAATATTATAACTCTTTAGACTGAAATTGGTCTGGTAGCACACCAATCCCTGGTTATTTGCCTAGGATGCCTTCAAACCTCTTTGAGCCCTAAAACCTAAAAAAGGTTGGCAACACCAGGTTTTGATGAGGATGGAGAGGCAGGAATACTTGGGCCTTGCTGGTGGAAGTGTAGGGAGACTGGTGGAAGCACTCTGCAAGACTCTTTAGCAGTATTTACTAACTATAAAGCTACATCTGGTTTTTATGACCCCAGTAACTCCACGTTCAGGAAGATCCCAACAGAAATGTATCCACAGTGATAAGAACATACTCAGCAATGCCATTCAACACAAATGCCCATCAGTAGTCAAAGAGATAAGTAAATCGTGGTGTATTTCTATAGGGCAGTGGTAGAAATACGCAAACTGCAGGCTCACACCAGCATGGATGGTCTTGTTCCTAATATCGGAAAAGGGGAGCCCAACACAGAAAAGTACATGCACAGGAGTCCATTGTGTGGAGGTCAAGAGTTATCAGAATTAAATCCTGCTCTTCAGGGACCAGGGTACATATTTAGGTGATGGGAGGAGTGAAAACAGGGAGGTGGTTGCCATGAAAGTCAAGACAAAAGTTATTTTGAATGGAAGAAAGGAAGGGTGACAGGAAGAGGCGCTGGGGTGCTGGCAATGTTCTGTAACTTGACCTGAGTGGGGGTTTCACAAATACTCCTTTTATAGTCATTTGCTTTCCTGGTGTGCTTTACTGTTTCTGTATGTATCAATATGCTGTTTAGTGGTTTCGAAAATCCCATGTATCACAGCATCTTGATAATTTTACAGTGAGAATGAAAAGGATGGTTTGCAGGATCTTTTGGAGAAAACTCAAATTTTCAAATGCCATTCTGGCAGTGGTTTTTCCCCACAAAACTTTCATTTCATGCCCTAGGAACAACATTTATTAGACCTCTTCACTTTCAAAAGAGGGCTTTTCTTTCTTTTTTTATTTTTCTTTTGCAGAAAAGATTTAATCACTTAACTTGTCATGTGTTACTACATAGAGTAAAAATAGAGAGAGTGAGCACTTCCCACGGGAGCAATGGGGTACACCAGGCACCCCCTCTTCACAGTGTACCCTGTTTCAGTCACAGATCCTGGGGGACCCTGGGGAATGATTGATATCCTCCCCAAAGTGCTAGGCTTATCAATCCAGTGATAGCCAACAGAATTACTTTGTCCACAATTTGTACAATTTGTTCATTCCCTTTCACAGAAGAGAAGTCGGTCAATTTTCTACCTAGGAAGATGAAACTGGGCACATTGGATAGAGGCTTTCTGACTCTAGAGCCTGTGGGAGTAATCACCAACCCTTCTTCCATCCCCGGGCCATTGTCTAAATTGGGGATCGGCACATGTTTGAGAATCTTTAAATTCTCCCTCTCCCCATGGTCAGTCAGTTTTTTTTTCCTTCCAAAATATCTTTTGATTCTGTCATTGACTTTTAATTTCCTCAGGTTAGCACTGGCCAACCTAATTCCTCATGTGATTTATTGCAAAAATCATCTACCTGTTCTCTCTACAGAACTCCTGTCTTTCCAGCTCTGAGTCCACTGATGGCTGTCCATCGCTCCTTGTCAAGTTCGGATCCTCACCGTGACTTAAGGTGCCCTTCATGGCCTGGCCCCTGCTTTTTCTCTTCAAGCCTTACCTCCTACTCTTCTCTTTATATATCTGCCCACTAGTGACTCCAGACTATGTACTGTACCCCCTGCAGCAGGGATGTTCTAACCACAGTGCTTTTTCCTGACAGCCCCTCCCCCTGCCCCCTCCGCCATCTCTCTAGTCCCAATCATCCTTCTAGACCCAGTGCAAATGACAGACCCTCCAGAAGCATTCCTTAATGCCTTTCAGCCAGAACCTATTTCCCCCGTTTCTCTGCATCTTTCTTATCATCTTTATCAGAGTCTGCCCTGGCTGGTATTTGCACAACTGTGACTGCCTCTAGACTGTAAACTCTTGAGAATAAGGACAGTGTCTTACTTACCTTCTGATCCTTAAAGTCTGGCATAGAGCCTGACATATCCTAGCGATTCAGTAAGTATAAATGGTTCTGTATCACCCACTTGAGTCTGTATTCAGTGGAGAGGACTTACATAGCACCCTCTTTTCCTGACATTCTGACCTGGTTCATCCCAAAGCAAGTGGATAAAGCAGAAGTCAGGTGGATGGAGTTTTTTTTTTTTTTTTTTTTCCGGCGAAAAGGAGACACATGATACTGGAACAGCACAGAAGACTATTTATTCAGGGTGCAACTCTGGCAGGATGCCCACCTGAAATAGACGTTCTCTGCCCCAGTCTGGGACTCCAAAGATTCTGACAAGGTGAATCAGGACAAGAAGAAGTGGAAAATTTCTCATTCACATTTCACTGAGAAACTTGAACTAGAAATCAATGTTTCAGGCCCGGCCTGTCTTGTTTTCCCAGACAGGACTCCCCGATCCCGCAGTCAGCCCTGAAAGGAGCTGTAGCAGGAATAGCACAAAGTTGCCGGGAAGGCTCTCGTGTGGCTTTCCCTGTTAGGAAAACGCCGTCCCCCTCTGGATGCCTTCAGGACACAGATTCATTGAGAATCTTTCCGTCCAGGTAGGGCATGGGGACTATTTTTCAAGGGAAAGCACCAGCATAACCACTGGAGAAATATACATGGTTAATTTCCCTTGAGTCCTTGAAGCTTTCTTTCTTCGATAAATCATCCTGCATGATCATGTGACCTGGTTCCATGTGACCTGGAAATGGTTTTGTCTTGGCCTCAAGCTGTGGCCTCCAGAGGGAGAGACTCTGTCCCATTTGGACACCCACATGAACACATACGATGCTGCCTTATTCTTACACAAACAGGCAGACCAGATGGAGTTTCTAGAGTCTTTCATCTATAGGTCTTTTCAAGAGCTGAGCAGGTACCTGCCAACCTATCCACCTTGTAAATTTAAAGGCACTGGAAATGACTATGTTGAGAGAGATACTGAGGGCTGCATGCATGGGCAAGGACATGCATGGGAGCCTTGGAGAAGCCCAGTGTCAGAGCTGGCAGAGAACCATTGTCCTTGACAAACCTCTCAATTTACAGAGCCAATCACAGACATCCATGGAAGAAAATCTTGCCACCAGTGTTTTCTAAGGACTGTCTCTTAAGATTACTGGGGGAACTGGTCACAAATGCCACCTCTGGCCCATTCTAGACTCAGTCTCTGGGAACTCCCACAGGAACTGGCGTTTTAACTAGCTTCCATGTGATTCTGATAGGTCCCAAATTTTAGGAAGCTGTGCTAAGCATTTTGGCCTTTCTGCTTGGACACCAGCTGGGCCCAGCCTTCTTGTAGGCCTCATCTGGCTCTGTTTGCTTGTCCCTCCATTACTATCAGTCAGTCCTGGGCTTTCTCACCCCCAGATAATTTCTCTCCCCTGACAATGCTCTCCCCAGCCTCCTTCTCCAGCCCCCCATCTAAGGCTTCTGGCACCCAAACTGCCAACATTCACCCCCACCATCTAACCCCAGGAGTGTTCCAGCTGGACAGGGCCCCAGAAAGGATCTAATGCTGCCTCCTCCTCCTGTTCCCAATCCATACACGTTCCTTCCTCCGCTTCCCTTTGTGTATTAAGCAATGACGTTATTTGTGGAAGCAATAACACCTGCTGTTTCCGGAAGCCGGAAGCACCATGTGGTCTCAAGAGGGATCTGTGAGACGATAAGGGCTTTTGAATTTGAGGACTTGCTCAAGGCTTCTTATAAATTGTGTCCTGGGACTATTTAAAAAGAAATAACCATTTTGCCAAGTGTCTCTGCAGACTTTGGTGTATATGGTTTAGAGCTTTGCTAAATTCATGCAATGAAGCTTTGGTTGTTATAATCTCTTTCCTCCACCCACTCAATTCTAGCCATCAACCATTCATTTAAGTGAAGGTCATTTTGAAATTCCTTTGTAAGTGATATTTACTTGAAGGCAGGCCTGTCTAGCCTTAAAGGAAGCACAGAAGCAGGATGGAAACTCATGGCTGTGGCAAGCTGGGTCACATTCCTGCTTCACTTTGTGCAGCTGTCTTGCCTGGAGGACTTCACTACTTCTGCCTAGAACTTCAGTTTTTTCATCTGCAAAAGGATTGTCACATCTACCTTGCAGATTAATGTTATAGAGTCTAAAACACAGTAAATATGCTGATGCTGACACATAGTGAATATCCTTCTCCTTTTTCTTAATTTCACAAACCTGCAGTTTCAGATCATGTGCTGCAGAATTCCTACATTTGGTTCCCTGGGTTTTAAGACCCTTCCTGGCAGTGAGAGGATTCTTCTGGAAAGGACTAAAAGTTGTTGAAGAGAGGAGTAGTTTGAGTCATTACCACTGAAATGACAATTTTGCAAGTAAACATGTGGGATGCATTCAGTCATGGTGACTTCCATAATACATTATTGACCTGAGTGCTACTGCTGTGCTAAGTCACTTCAGTCGTGTCCAACTCTGTATGACCCTATGAACTGTAGTCCACCAGGCTCCTTTGTCCATGGGATTCTCCAGGCAAGAAAAAGAATCTTTTCTCCAGGAAAAGATTGCCATGCCCTTCTCCAGGGGATCTTTGAACCCAGGTCTCCAACATTGCAGGCAGATTCTTTACTGTCTGAGCCACCAACGTAGTCCCATGCATTATTGACCAGAGATGTATTAATATGTTTTAGGGAGTGATACAATTAACATCACTGTGTGAAGTTGTTAAGAGCTTAATATTTATCAAATTTATTATACAACTTATGATTGCAGTTATCATTCACTTTTTGCTCAGTTCAGTTCAGTTCAGTCACTCAGTCATGTCCAACTCCTTGCGATTCCATGAACTGCAGCACGCCAGGCCTCCCTGTCCAACACCAACTCCAGGAGTCCACCCAAACCCATGTCAATCGAGTCCGTGATGCCATCCAACTATCTCATCCTCTGTTGTCCCCTTCTCCTCCTGCCTTCAATCTTTCCCAGCATCAGGGTCTTTTCAAATGAGTCAGCTCTTCGCATCAGGTGGCCAAAGTATTGGAGTTTCAGCTTCAACATCAGTCCTTCCAATGAACTGATCTCCTTCAGGATGGACTGGTTGGATCTCCTTGCAGTCCAAGGGACTCTCAAGAGTCTTCTCCAACACCACAGTTCAAAAATATCAATTCTTTGGCACTCAGCTTTCTTTACAGTCCAACTCTCACATCCATACCTGACCACTGGAAAAACCATAGCCTTGACTAGACGGACTTTTGTTGGCAAAGTAATGTCTCTGCTTTTTAATATGCTATCTAGGTTGGTCATAACTTTCCTTCCAAGGAGTAAGCGTCTTTTAATTTCATGGCTGCAATCACCATCTGCAGTGATTTTGGAACCCAGAAAAACAAAGTCAGCCACTGTTTCCACTGTTTTCCCATCTATTTGCCATGAAGTGATGGGACCAAATGCCATGATCTTAGTTTTCTGAATGTTGAGCTTTAAGCCAAGTTTTTCACTCTCCTCTTTCACTTTCATCAAGAGGCTCTAGTTCGTCCTCACTTTCTGCCATAAGGGTGGTGTCATCTGCATATCTGAGGTTATTGATATTTCTCCCGGCCATCTTGATTCCAGCTTGTGCTTCCTCCAGCCCAGTGTTTATCATTCACTTTTTGCTCAGTAGGTTTTTCTCCAACCTCTTTTATATTATAAATGTAAAACTTTCAAAAATGATCCATCATGAAATTTTCAGTGAAGAATTTTTCAATGAATTTTATGCAGATACTTTCTCTGATTGTCAGGGTGACATATATACAAGTATCTTAGAAGATGACAGTTCTTGAGAATATAGTTATAATTCATAAGATTGAATATTAGATGAACAAAAAGACAAAAAAAACCCAAACCTTAGTGACTGTTTCTTATATGGAAAGTGAAAATGAAACTCATGGTGTGGGAGAATGCTCCTTTGCTTCTACAGAAGAGTGGATTGAAGATAACATTTCACGAAAATTAGAAGATTTTACAGAAATGTCAGGTATAACTATTGAATGTAGCAATGTGAGAAGTGTTAGTGAAATAACAAAATTAATTTTTGGTTGACCAAAATAAAAAATCAAAAGCCTTAAGCGTTAGTTTCTGTAAAAATCCCCTGGTCAGCAATAAGAGAGAAAGGGACAAAGTACCTGAACTAGACTAGATGACACCCAAGATTCTTGCCATTCTTATTATTCTGGGATAGCCAATTTGACATGGCATCCAAGGCCATCATCATCACAATCAAATCTAATAAGGTTCATTTAATATTCTTCCACAAAACCCCATAATTCTTCTAGGCCACTCAGTTTACCATGTTCCATGAATATCATGTCCCTTCCTGCCCCTGGACTTCTGATTCTCATATCTCCATTCTTCCTTCTTCATTCCAATATTAAATTCCACCTATCCTTGGAGGCCCTTTTCTGGCAAGCTCCTTCCTTCTTCCTCCAACTTTCCATCTGCATTTCTCTTAGGGTGCTAATGTTAAACTACCTTGTGTTATAGGTATGGGAGAACACGTTTTTCCAGTCTGAGGACTCTAAAGATATATAGTGGATCTCAAGTTTATTCAGAATGCCCCCGGAACCTGGTGAAAGTTGTCCACGGAATGTTTACTGAATTGAGCCAAGGAATCCTAAGGATTAATTCACATACACTAAATCTTAGGCTTTATTATTTTTCTTACTTAGGGCATGTTGGTATCAAGGATCAGATACCCTCTCAAACAATTTCAAATGAAAAGAGTGGTCACTGAGCGGACACAGGGGGCTATCATTGACCTCCAAGGACAGGCAGGGGGTAATGTTGAGTCACAAGGGAACAGAAGAGGCTCTCTGTCCTTTCAGAGCTACAAGATCTTGTCTCTAACTCTTTCTGCACGTCAACTCCATTCTCCTCTTGGCAGACTGGATAGACCACTCTACAAAACTCTTATTTTCTCTCTTGCATAACATAGGCTTGCTGTGATTCCTGCTTTGTCATACACAGTACTAGCTACTCTCTCAATAATGCAAGATCTTTCACTTCAAGCATACTCGTAACTTGAGTGACTATGTCTCTCCATTCAAATTATTTCAAAAAAGAAGCTGAGAGGCTTGCCCAGACCCTAGCCCAAAGTCATGTGTTCATCCTTGGGCCAATCAGCCAATAAAGAGCCATGGTAAATGATAAAGGCCCTGATGCTGGGAAAGACTGAAGGCAGGAGGAGAAGGGAACGACAGGACGAGATGGTTGGATGGCATCACTGACTATGGACATGAGTTTGAGCAAGCTCCAGGAGATGGTGAAGGACAGGGAAGCCTGGCGTCCTGTCCATGGGGTCGCAAAGGGTCAGACATGACTGAGCAACTGAACAACAACAAAAATGATATCAGTAAGACTTCCTGGGTCCCACTCTTCCATCAAGAAAGAAGTTTCAGGGAGGTCTGCATTGCTTTTCAATGACTGGGCATTGGTTGGACTGTCATCCCTAAATGAATATAATACAACAATGTCTACAAGAAGCAGTGAAGGATATGGAGACTACAGTTCGGGTATTCAGTGTGGACCTACAAGTCAAAGTGTTGGCTGTTTCCCAGTGGTTTCACAGGAGGTCCTTGGATGCTGCTGAATTTAGATCTCTGGAGCTGTGGGAACTTGTGGGATCAAGCCCCTTGAAGGTTGGCTCAATCTCCGTTAGAACATACACTTGTATTTGTGTTTCCTTCCCAGGAGACACATGAATGGAGTGGAGAGCCAGGTTAGATGGACATTTCCAGTCTCCTCTCCTAGTAATCATCAGCAGTATTACTCGAGTTGACAAGGTGAGGACCTGGGGGCAAAGGAAGAGAGTGAGTATGAAGGGTGAGGATCCAAGGAGTCAGGGGCATACCCCCTAAGTCATGTAGAGGATGCTGGAAGAGGTCACTGAAGGTCAGTTAAAGCAGGTTTGGGCTAATGCCACAAGCTGATGCTTGGGCACTGTGCCTTCCTTCTGAATCATTTTTTTCAGCATAAGACACACTGTGGTATTTTCTGTCTTAATTCTCCACTGGCCTCTTTCATCCCTTTCCACGGACTACCCCAGTTTTCCATTCAACTGATAACGATTACCAAATCCACAATCTCTCTGGGAGAGTTTTCCACAGAACGGGGGTATTCGTTCTTTGCCGCAGAGATTTGGTAAGGCGCAGAGGATGGTGCTTTGCAGGAACTTCAAAGACCTTCAGATTTACAAACCACTGCATCTGCTTCTATTATCCTCATTGACTTAAACATTGAAAGACTAATACCTTAGTTTCAGATGGAGAAACCGAGCGTCACCTCCACCATGGTCCCCTTTCACTGTCTTCCCCTCTCTGTCTTCTTCTGCCTTCAGGAGACTCTTACTCACCCTTCAATGCCCCGTTGAAAAGTCTCTTCTTCTGCAAAGCCTTCCTTGACTTCACAGCCCAAACAAACCTCTTCCTCCTCTAGACTCCAATACCCCCTCCTACCTCTCATGAAGGTAGCATTTGTCATGCTCTACTTGGGTCTCTCTGACAAGCCTGGGTGATCTGTGATGGCAAGAACCACATCCCCTTCATTTTTATGGTAGTTGACACCTATAGCCTCTGAGGATTTGTTGAAAGAAGACCTGTGCTCTTTTATCCCACTTATTCTTTGTGGGATATTCAGCAAGACCCAGTTTCCCTAAAGTTTAGCATATGCATCTCTAAAACAAGGTCAGAAATTAGTTTCATCCTGCCTACTCAAATCCCAGGAGACCAGTGATGGTGAAAGCTTCACAAATCCCAAAGAACTACAGGGGTGTGTGGGGATTATTCTAAATGCCGATTGCACTGCTCTCAGGGACACCTGCTGACTTGGCCCAAGACAGAAGGGCACTGCAGCCATGCATGTTTTTGTTTCAATGGTTGGATTACAAATCGTGAGTTGCCCTGAATACTGATGCCAGATGTACCTCCTTTGCCTGTGTGGATCATTCCTTCGTCCTGGACAACAACCTCACAATAGCACCTGCCTAAAAACTTAGTTTATCTTTGTCCCAACCCACAGGGCACTGGTGTGTGAAACAGTTCTTCTCAAGCCCTTCATTCATTCATTCACTCACTATTTCAGTGCCCTTCCTGCCTGAGACAAGCAGGAGATGCCGAGTAGGAGGTGGTGAGCGCTCTGACAGGGCCTCGCCAAAGTTCTAAGGAGAGAGGGGGGACCTGTAGGGGACTCCGGGGAGCAGCTTCCTGCGGAGGCTGACACCTGCGCTGCCTCTTGAAAGACAGGACTAACCAGAAGCCCCTGAGGAGGATGGAGAGGCTTTCCTTGCGGCTGAAACAGCTTCTGCAAAACCTGAAGGTGAGCGAGAACTGGGTATGCTCAGGGAACAACAGATTGTTCAGAGCGGCTGGAGTGCAGAGCTAAGGGGTGCGTGGGCACAGATAAAACCCGCACAGGAGGCAGGAGTCAGACTGGGAAGGATCTGATGAACCGCGACTTAGTACCTGCTGGGAGAGATGTCTGAAATTCCATCGCTAACACTTGCCGGAGGTCACGCAGTTAGCCTTCGGAGGAACACGTCCCAGGCTCCCGGGCCTTGCTCTTTGGCATCCTTTACTCTTACGTAGGTGGCGGCTGCCTCTGGCCACGCACCAGCGCGAGCCCTGAGCCTGGGCCAGGGAGGCGGCTTCCAGCGCCGGCAGGTCCTGATGCTGCCCTCAGAGCCTCTGGGCTGGGACCGAGGAGCCGCCAGGAGGCCGGCAGCCCACGGGGCTCCCCAAGATACCCATACCTTCCCCTCCCTGGCCAGTTTTCATTATTCTGAAAGCTGTATTGGTTCAGGGGGCCAAGGAACACCGATCAGGACTCCCCGCCTCCCTAGGCGGGGGCTCTGCCTTTTGTCATCCCTCTCGGCATGGGGGTAGGGGTGGCGGCTAGAGGGTGGCCCCTGTCGTGTGAAAAGCGCCCTCCTCCCGCGCCCTCTCCCCGCCTCCCTGCCCACCCGCAGCCGTGAGCCGGCTTCCAGCAAGGAGCCGGCGAGCCGCACAAAGGAAATGGCAAGAGGGTGAGTCACCCTGAGGCCCTGAGGCTCTCGCTGCCTGGGCTGCAGCCCACAACAGGACCTTTGTGCTGCACTGCGGCAGGACCAGAGGGACAGCCTCGGGGAGGCGGGCATTTCAGGGCGCTAACGCCCGGGAGGGGGAGGAATCTCCACCGGAAGGAGGATCACTTCTGGGCGCCGCCACTCTGCAGACCCATGGCTGGGGACGCTCAATATGCCGCTAGAGTGACCCGTGTACCGTCTTGTCCAACTGCTTGTCCCCTCCGAGAGTACACCCTAACGGCGGGGGTCTGTTCCCTTCAGACCTCCTTTCACTGTGGGGTGAAAGGCTAGAGGCCTGGGGCAGAGTCATTCAACTCTCTCTTCCTACCACAGTCCTCAATACAGCATTGAGAAGATGCTGGAGATGGATATAGGATGGATGGATGGATAGCTAGCTGGGTGGGTGGGTGGATGGATGGACCAACAAGTGGATGGAATAATTCATTCACACAAGTACAGCATGTAAGCAGCTAGCCCAACACTCTCATCTCACAAATGGAGAAATGAAGGCCCAAGACTTGGGAAGGCCTGGAGACAGATCCCACAGCCAGTAGGTGGCTGCTCTAGATTGTGGGTACCATGCTGCCCGGCCTGCTTTGCTCAATCATGTAACTGCTGTAGTGTGGCCCAGGGAACACGTGGAGGGCAGAATGGATGTGTGAACAGAAGTCAGGGTGGTAGAAGCCCCTGTGTGGATAAGACAATCACCAAGGTTAAGGTCAGATCCTAGGGACTTACTGGCGAGTGAGGGAGAGAAACCAGAGCAATGAAAGGCAGGGTTCCAGGCCATAAAGAGATCACAATCTCTTGGCCTAGGCTGGTCTCTGGGTTTAGTAATGAGCATTTGTTGAGGACCTCGTGTATGGCAAGCATGAATATTTACTCCTTTGCACAACCCTGAGGGTGGTATCATTACATATAAAGGAGCCTGGGAGACCAGTGCCCACTGGGACAGTCAGCTGCCAGCTCTGCCAGGCTTCAGAATGACAGTCACCTGGTGGAGCCATCATGTGACAGGATTGGGTTCTCAGCCTGGCAAGCCCAGACACTCAGTGTTTTCCTCAGAGAGGGTCCACCTCTCAGGACTAATTCACCTCACTGTCGTGTCTGACATGTTACCAAGAGACTGAGCTCATTCCCTGATCTGAGCTCTTCTCCTGGAGAAAAGGTGAGTCTGTAAGGCTGGCAGGGGGCATGGAAGCAGAAGGAGATGTTAAAACCCAAGCCAGGGAGCTCTGGTTACCTAGGGCCCTCCCTTTCATAGTCGGGTGGCCTGCCCTGAGCTGTACAGCTGAACTTCTGAAGCCAGGCACACCCAGGGCAGCATGCAAAGACGAGGCCTTTCTCCATGGCTTTTTCTTTCCCAATTCCCTTGAGAGTCATACTCACCACACTCCTTACAACAATCTTCTTTCAGTTCAAACCAAATCAACAGACTAGTCAAAAGCTTCAGACCAGCTGTTACAGCCACGCTCTGGAGACCACACCCTGGATGCCCTGATGAGATTCAGATGGTTCAGAAGTCCTGCCATCTCTTGGCAGACCATGGCTTAGACAGATGCAGTCCATATGTGGCAAGCATCACTCCCCACCTCTGGCATTTCCCAGTTCCTTACAGAAGCTGATTTGAATTTAAAGATGAGGGCATTGGACTTCCACCTCCACAGACTTCCTAGATTATCCAGTTTAAAGATGAAGAGTTTAGAAGCTCAGTAACTTGCCCAAAGTCCTCCCAAAAATAATGGCACCAAGATTCAAATCCACTCTATTGTGGGCGATTCCCCTCAAGACTGTTAACAACTGTTGTTGTTGTTCAGTCACTAAGTCATGTCCAACTCTTTGCAATCCCCTGGACTGCAGCACATCAGGCTTCCTTGTCCTTCACTATCTCCCAGAGTTTCCTCAAACTCATGTTCATTGAGTTGATGATGCTATCTAACCATCTCATCCTAATGATACTAAAGGCCACCAATGCCTGAGGGCTTGCTGTGTGCCAGGGATATGCGCTTGGCACCTTAAGTAGGTTTTTTTTACGTACTTCTCTTAGCTATGCCAGAAGACTGTTCTCAACTTCATTTCAAAGGTGAGAGTGAATATGAGAAGCAGGAAAGAGACTTGCTCCAGCCAGGGTGACAGTTCAAGTGCTGAATTTCAAACCAATCATGAGCCTCTCTACCCAAGCTCTTTGCCACCCCACTCCAGGGCAGAGTTAAGCAGGATTTCTGCAATAAGACCCCCTTCTTCTCAACAGTACTCCTGGTCCTGTCCTGGGGAGGAGAAGCCTGCAGCTTGGAGCAGGAGAGGGAGTAACAGCAGGGTAACCAAAGTCCAGAGTCTCCCCCTCTGCGTTGTTGGTCTAGGGATTAGGTCTGTATCAGCTTCCCAGAGAGGGGCAGGTTCAGGCTGCCTGACTTCCCATGACTAATACATTGATTCACTTGTGAGATACACTGGCCAGAGGAGGCAGTGTTTCAGAGCACTGGCTGGGTCTGAAACTCTGTCCCTAGCTTCCTGTTCCTGAGACTTTGGACATGTTACTTACCCACTTTGAATCCCAATTGAAACTGGGGGAAATAAAGTCAACCTGGTGGGGTGACTGTGGCTTAAAAAAGTATTTGTGTGTGAAATGCTCAGTTCAGAGGTTGGTGTTTAGTAGGAGTTCAATAAATGGTAATCCCTCTAATTTTCATTATTACTATTAAAACTGGACTTGGTCAGCTGATAAGGTCTCCTGCCTGGTGGGTGGATCACGCATTCCAGGCCAGAAGACCGCTTGCTAGGAAAGCCCGGGTAAGAGGGCAGGGCCTGAGCGCCCAGCACCCGATAGCAGGATGAGGGGAGAGAGCCTTGGACCCCCACTTCCTCAGACTTCCCAGGTTATCAGTTTAAAGGCGAGGAGTTTGGAGGTTCAGTAACTTGCCCACAGTCTCCCCTAAATATTCAAACTCATTGGTCCCTCCCACCCCCAGGGTATTTCTGTTTGAACCCCAGTGTTGGAAGTACTCTTGTCTTCTCCTGAATGGAGCTACTCATCATGACAACACTCTTCTTTCTCAGTACTCCCTTCTGACTGAAAATCAGGCCTGGGGCCCCCTCATCTTTGCAGCCCCTGGAGGGTAACATCGTGTGCCCCCTCCAAGACCCTGATCAAATGTACCTTTCTGTGTGAGGCCTCCCCAGCTCCCCTAGGCAGAGGTAGACCAACCACATGCTGGTGAGCTCATCGCAGTGTCTGAGACAGAGAGCAGAGGCCCACAGAAGTGGCTCTTGTCTTTCTGGAGCTTGAAGTCTAGTGGGATAATAAACAAAGCCCAGAAGTAAACCCCATCATTACAGTTTCTGGTAACTGCCCAGAACGGAATAGGCAGCATGATATAATAGACAATAACGCTAGGAGTGATGGGGTCATCGGGAAAGGCCTTTCTGGGGAGGTGGCATTTATCCTGAGGCCGGAAGGATGAGATGGAACCAACTTTGCCAAGAGCGGGGAACAGAGGGTTCCCAGCATAAGGAACAGCTTTTCCCTCCCCGGGAGGGAAAGAATTTGGTGTGTTTCTCATTGAGAGAAAATCTGCTGGAGCAGATGGAGGGGCTGGGAGGAGGCGTAGCAGTCACACACAGGCAGAGGCCTCACTCCTCTGTGTCCCAGCTGGATGTGTGATGGTGAGAATAAGACCGATTGTCTTTTATTGAGCATCTACTATGTGCCACATCTACTATGCGTAGGCACTTTGCGTAAACTCTCTCAGTTGACCTCCACTCTCCTGCCACTTCTGTCCACTACTTGTTGTCCTTCTTTGTGCTCATCTTGCTGCCTTGTCAGTGCTCCTCTGCGGGGTTGCTTCCTGTCTGTTCTATCCACTCCACAGCCCTCGTTAGACTCTAAGTGCCTCTGTAAGGTGTCCCTGGACCCAAATACCTAGCCTGGAACAGGGCGCTGCCATGTCTGTGGAGTTTTCAGCATCACTGCCCTTCATCTGGTCCTAAGCAGTTTTAATCCGGGGAATCAGTAAGGCACTGAAATGTTTCAGGTAAAGTTTGTAGGAAACACACCAGGCATCCTGATGTAATGATTTCAGAAAGCCTCAGTTGCATCAGTAGCATGCTCAGAAATATTTCTTAGGTCAGCCAGTTCTAGGACCTTCTCTACACAGGGAGCTAATCTCACCCCTTTGTGTGTTAGTGTCTATTGCAAAGCGTGGCAGTCCCAGACCTGCCCCCTGATGGTGGGGGTCTAGACAGGTCATCAGGACCAAGCTGCAGAGAACAGGGATGAGCTTGTGCCACTCAACACAGTCACAGAGCACCTACGGCATCCAGACCCAGGCAGATGTTCTGCTGAATATAAAAATGAATTCAGTGTCCTTAGTCACAATATTACCAGGCCGACTGTGCAAAGTGTTCTAATGGCAGGACCAGTTGCACCTGGTGATGGGGAGGTGAGTGACACAGCAGGGGCCAGATCACGGAGAATCTTGAATGCCAGGCCAAAGGCTTTGGACTTTAGCATGTAAGTAATGGAAAAGCAGGGAACCCAAAGTGTAATTTTTTTTTTAACTTTTTTTTTTGAGAAGAGGACATTGCTGATAGGTCTGTTTTGAAAGTCATTCTGGGGAAAAAAAGTAAAGAAAACAACTGAGAAGGGTCTAGGAATAATTTTTAAAACGTGTGTTCAGAGGATGGCATCCCTGATGGTAGGTTCTTGGAGCAGCCCACTTCATTCACAGTGTGAGCGAGCTCTGGGGCTGGGAGACACAGAGAGATCAGAGAGGGATCCGTGTTGAGGAAGAGGCTGGGGGTAGGGGTGCAGGGTGGCCAGGGTAGGACTGTTGCTATGGAAATGTCAGTCAAAGTTTACCAGAAACCCATGGTAAATGGAAAAATACTGGCCTGGAGTTGAAATCAGGTTCCAATCCAATTTGAGTCACGATAAACTATGTAACTTGGAATAAGTCACTTTATTCTCTGAATAACTTTCTTCAACTGAACAATGGGGAGTACAACCTCCAAATCTTGAATTGTAATAGATAAAAAGATGCAAAAGGCACTTATTCAATGTGAGTATACAAGGTCTTCCTCTAGGTGGTCAGTTGGAATGAATCTTTTCCCCCATGCATGTTCCTATCTTTTTTCATCACATGACCTTAGACTGAGCCCTGTGACTCCTTAAGGCCCCTCTAGATCTAAACTTCTAGACTTCTATGACAGATTAGGATTTTGTCAGATTAAGTTGACTCAGGTCTACAGAATGCCCAAATGAAACTATTCTCCTAAAAAATATCATAGTCAGGTCTAAATAATAGAGCCATGTTGCATATTTAACACATATTTTACCAAATCTCAGCAGACTGTGCAATGTATTCTGGTTTGAATTTCAAAGAAAAGTGTTATTTATTTCTTAAAGGCAGACAGTAATGAAAAGGCAATTTTGTTCTCTGGCCATTAAAGATGGACTATATATAGTATCCTTCCTGTAGGTCTTCTCACCCTTCCCAGCTTGAAATTTTCTTCACTGAAATTTACCACAACCAGTGGAGATGGTTTGTTTTGAAAGTACAACACCAGAAAAGAGAGAGTGCCACCCAGAAAAAGGGCAGATGAAGGGAATGCGCAGCCACCAGACAACTTTTCCAGTCTTGTTAGAAAGACATCGGCAGCTCTTTGAGGGAACTCTGACCAGAAGCTGATGAAACAATAGTGACCTGGAGCCGGGGCTCTGCATGGCTGGCCGGCCCAGCATCTTCTGTGCATGGAGCCTTGGTCTCCAAAGGAGCAGACCGTGTATGCTCCCACCTTCCTGCTTGGGAGTAGGAGGAGTTGGACTCAGAGGTTCTCTTGTTTCTTGAATCACCAAACCAGAGTTCAGAGATCTAAAACAGATGTAAGATCATCCCAGTGTGAAGGGTATAGTTAATTTACAGAATGGATGCTTCTACTTGTAAAATCTTTACTGTGCTTTTCTGTCTGACTTGGGGGCAATTTTGGAAAAGAATAGCGAGCTTGAGGAATGCTACCCTCACATGAGTGGGGGAGAAAAGACATAAAGTAGAAGATAGAGATTTGGCCTCAAGAAGACTAAGAGAGAGAAGCTCCCCAGGGAAGTCTTCTCTGGATGCTCAGGACAGGGGTGCCAGAACTCCACACAGATGGCCAAGGATGGTATCCCAGCCTGGGTCCTCACAGCAAGCAGCTCTACAGCCCAAGCTGGTAGTTTATCTGGGGACGTGATCCCAAGAAACAGGAGAAAGGCTGGGGAGGGCAAAGGGGAACGAGGAAGAGCCTATCTGAGGGTCAGTCCAGCAGGAAACCAGAGCTTGAACCTGGGGACTCACAGAGAACTGTGAAGGAAGTATTTATCGACCACTGGCTCTCATTGAGCACAGGTCACCTCATGGGTTGTAACCCCCCTTTCCCCTTCTATTTCCAGATTTTCACCAGTGTCCGAGTGGGAAAATTGATTTCCTCAGGCACTCTGCATGATGGTGGCAGAGGAGCCTAGGGGCAAGAAGGGAGAGAAAGGAGGTGCTGGGAGCAGTTGCAGCGGGGTGGGGGTGGGGACAAGTTCTGGCTGCAGTAACAAGAAGGGCTGACGAGACGGATGCACTCATCAAGTTAGAAAAGTCGACGCTTAGTGGCAAGTGATGATGGACTCACCGGTCAAAACTGGACTCCCAACCCACGGATGGGGAACGGGGTAGTTTTCTGTTTAATAGTTTTAGAAGATTCTAGAAAGACAATTTTCTTAGAAAGGAGGAGAGAGTGGAAGAAAAGAAAGAAGGGAGGAAGGAAGAAGGAAGGAGGGAGGGAAGGAAAATTGCTAGAATCTCAGGGAGATGCAAATTCAGTAGTAGTCGCAGTGTTAAGTTGCTCAGTCATGTCCAACTCTTTGCTACCCCATGGACTGCAGCCCTCCAGGTTCCTCTGTCCAGGGAATTCTCCAGGCAAGAATACTGAAGTGGATAGCCATTCCTTTCTCCAGGGGATCCTCCTGACCCAGGGATTGTGGGTCTCCTGCATTGCAGGCAAATTCTTTACTGTCTGAGCCACCAAAAACAAACCTAGAGTTTTCTCTTTGTATAATTGCAAAGCTAATTAATGCCTAAAATATTCCAACACTTAGAATATACAGTGAATAATTTCTCTTCTATCCCAGATCTCAGTTTCTCTCCCCCAAGGTAATTACTGTTAAGAGTTTCTTGTGTATCTGTCCCAAAATATTTTATGTGTATGAACATATGTATATTTCCTTTTAAAATCACAACTTAAAACACATTTTCTGTTTTCATTTTCTGTTTCAAAAATTGCTTCACATGAACATATGTAAATCTAACTCATTAAAAAAAAAGTTCCTACATAATTTTCCAGAAGAAGGAATTATTTAATTAGTCTCCTTTTTATGGACAGGTAGTGGTTTTTTCCTTTTTTTTCCTTCAATGATTACAATGAACTGTTGAATATTCCTGTGTGTCCTTTGTACGGAGATGTAAGAAATTTCACATTTCTGGGAGTGACAAACAAAAATGTGTGTGGTTAAACTTTGAGCAGAGATTGCCAAGTTGCACTTGAAGGATTCTTGCAGATGTGTGCTCCTACCGTGGTGGGGAGAGTGCCTGCTGGGGTTCCCAGTTCTCAACACTTGGTGATCTTTACGAATCTAGTAAGTAAAAAATGAATCTCCTTGTTATTTTAATTTGCATGTGTTTAATTGTGAGTGATACCCAATGCTTTATCATATATTTATAAACCAGGTGTTTTCTCTTTCTGACAGTGCTTGTTTAAGAGCCAAAATAGCAGGCACACATATGCTTGGTGTATAGGCCTAAATGAATCATGATTGACCTAAAAACCTGTTGCGCCAGACGTGGTGGGGAGAACGGGCAAAGGCGACACAGCCCCTGTCTGCAGCACTTAGGTCACGGAGGGGGGCATCCAGACACCAAGCAATGGCGATAATGTGCTTCAGTGTCACAGGGCGAACTGGAAAGTGCCCCACAGGCAGCAGGCTAGCCCTCTGACCTGCCGCACCTACCCAGCACAGCAAGGGGGGGTTAAAAGTTAGAAGACAAAGTGTTCTTCTACCTTTGGGGCAAAGTGTTCTCAGTAGGAGGCAGTGGGGCCACAAGTGTGAAGTCCCCAAGGTGAGAGACAGCATTAAATGTCAGAAATTCGGAAGGGGTGACAGTGGGGGCAGGGAATTAAGAGGGAAGCTGGGGAAGGAGGAGAAGAGAGAGAGCCATGAACCAGCCCCATTTGCCAGAAACTAAGGAGAACCCAGGAGCCCCCTGGCTCATCTGGACGAATGTATCGCCCCAGGGGCTGAGGCCGCAGGAGGGGGCTGCTGATTAACCGTGCTAAGGATTTGGGACTTTTTATCTTAAGGGCAATAGTGAACAATTAGAGCTTTCAACAGGGAAGTGATATGTTAGGGTCGAATTTCTCGAGGTTCAGTGTTGTTTGGAGGAGGAAGGAGGGGGCGGCGTGGCCAAGCTGGAGCCAGGGAAGGAGTTTGCAGTGTCACAGGTAAGACCTGAAGCTGCCTGGAACCCGGGTGGGATTGGCAGTGAAGACAAGAGCCATGGGCAGACTCAGAACTACTTAGAAAGGAGAAGCAGCAGCTGGGCTTCAGGACCGACTGCTGTGGGAGTGAGGGAAAGAGCAGGGAGCACTGGGCGGTGCCAGTGTTCTCTGAGATGCGGAGCAGCCTGGGGTGGTGTTGGGAGGAGGGAGCAAATGGGTCAGAATTCAGTGTGGAGGCGAGGGGCCTGAGAGACACACTCACGATCACGTGCAGGAGGCAGTTTCATTATCTGGATCTGCAGTTCAGGAGAGAAGATCAGAATGGACATACAGCTCGGGGCAACTTCACCTTAAAAATGCTACCTGGAATGTGTAAGAACCCCCACAGATGGGGAGGAAAGCCTGATTTAAGGCTGTAAAGATAATGATAGTCATTAAAAACAAACTGAAAAGACACTTTTCAAAAGTTCTAAGTAATTCACTTTAGAATAACTTAAAAATATTTAGTGAAATTGTCTTGTATATGTTTTAACAGGCTCTGCCAGAGCCTGTGTGTATACAGAACGAGGGGTCAGTATCTGGTAAGACTCTTCTAGATGCCCTTCAAGTCCAGGCTGCTTGTCAATAAGTTTGTGCTCACTGGACACAGAGTCAGGAGGGAGAATCTGAGGGTGAAGACCTCAGAACACAAACACACAACATCCTCAGCTGCCCAAGCCAGGGACGCTGCTGGCCTGGGGTCTGGTGACCAGGGCCCTCCCTGAGATGCAAGCTCCTGGTAGAGCCAGGGTGTGTTAGAACCGGGAGATGTCCTCGTCCCTGGCCACAGTGAGGCCCTGTTTTGCTGTGAAAGTGCTGCGTATGTTGTGAGAGGGCAGGGCGCTTGCTGTACAGATCTGCAGAGAACAGCAAGGCCAATAAGCTGACAGGGCTTGAGGAAGCAGGTCACAGACATCTGCTCACCAGCGCCTCAGGATCCCCAGAGGCACATTGCTATATGTCTACTGTGGTTCTGCATCCACTGATCCCAGCTGACTTTGGGAAGTTCACCCCATGCACTTGTCACTTTGCAGAACAGGCATCAGAGGCCTGATCTGTACAAACAGACTGCCCAGGAGGGTTGCCAAGGGAAGCAAGGGAAGATGAGGAAGTCCTGCCCATCAGAGAAGGTACTGGTCCCCTTTCCCGGTAGGCAAAATGAGATCAGATCCTTCAAATGTGTCCAGCATCTTAGCTTCTCAGAGTGGCATCATGGACAGTGATCCCTTGTCAAAGAGGAGCATATTTGTCCAGTGTTTCTTGGCCAATAAATGATAAAAATGGGGCTTGGTCCTGGGTCTCTTCTATTACTTCACTGTCCATTCAACAGTTGCCGTTTCCTGAGCCTTTACTAATCCTTTCCACTGCCCAGGACACAAAGAAGAGCGAGGCCCAGACCCACCCTCACGGGCACTATGCAGACGCCTTCCTCAGTGAGCACACCAGCATCCTGCCCTGAACCAGCCTCTCACAAGGACCCCCACCCCATCCCACTCGGGCACCAACATCTGGTGCTGCAGTGCCCCCTGCACAGACTCCTCCTCACCCACCTGGGGTCTGATGGTCTGCAGGGCGCTACCCACTAGGCAGGGGCTTCCCAGGTGGCGCTAGTGGTAAAGAACCCACCTGCTAATGCAGGAGGCATAAGAGACTCAGGTTCGATCTCTGGGTCAGGAAGATTCCCTGGAGGAGGAAATGGCGCCCACTCCAGTATTTCTTGTCTGGAGAATCCCATGGGTGGAGGAACCTGGCAGCTACAGTCCATAGCGTCGCAAAGAGTCAGACACGGCTGAACTCACTTACACATACACACCCACACCATAGGCAGACTCCCTCCTCACTCCACTTAGGGTCTTAGAGTGTCTGTGTCAGGGTGCACCCCACCCCCAGCCCCGAAAGACTCTCTTCTCACCTGTCTCAGGCCTGACTCTCCACACTGGGCCTCCTTTCCACTGGAGACCCCTTCCTGACCACACGTGGTCTCTCCCGCACATGGGGCCACCCTCCCACGTTGACAGCTTCCTCACTCCCATGGGCCCCAGCCTCACCAGGGCTCCCACCCCCTGTGAGAGCCTCCTCCTTACTCTGGTTAACTCTGCCCTTTTGCTCTGGACACTGCTCAGGTGTGGAGGCCTACTTGGCTCCACCTCACTCGATCCCTTCTGGACAGAATTTCCTGGAAAATGGAAGACAGCTCATCCTTGTGGTCTCTTACCATACCCATCGTCTCCTTTGTTCAAATCGGCATCTCCATGTCCCCAGGGCTTGTTGAGTTCTCCAGTTCACTGAGGTCTTTGTTGGGTCCCACCAAGTCTCCCCTGCCTCTGATCCTGTTTCTGCACCATCTTTGATGACCCAGAGTTCTTCAGGCACCAAAGCTGTTGGTTGGGTTCTGTTGGAAAATGTGAAAGGACACCTCTGATCACCACTCTGCTTTGTCACCCCTAGTGGTGTCATGGGCCCTGCATTTCCATCTGGAGTCAAATAGCTCTTCCAGGGTGTGTCTGGAGTAGTCAGCTTGTGCCAATCTCCCCATGCTGGGCTGGAGACAAATCTGAGTGACAGACACCATGTTGTGTGTGGGGTTCCCTGCCCTCTTCTTCTTAGAATCTGTACCTACCAGACCAAGCTTGCAATGCCCTAACTCCTGTTCTCTTATGATAAACCTCTTAGGGGGCGGCTGAGACCCCAGCATGAATGGACTTCTGGTTCCCCATTGCCACACACTCTAGATATTTCTAAACTCTGGCTGCGGGTACAGTTTGCCCTGAAACTGGACCACCTGCAATTATCTGGCTGAGATAATTGTCCTTAGACTATTTCCCTCTCCCCTTACTGTGCTCCATATATGGTGGGTCCTTGTTCTGCTACCCAGCCGTCGACTAGGACTCTTACAGTTCTGAGGAATGAGGACTTGAAAAGGATCATGGAAGAGACAGACCAGGGCCCATCTGCTAAATTTAAGTCCACACACACCTGAAAGGCCAGCTGGGGTCTTTTCCCTCCCATCCACCTCGGCCTTTAGCCAGCCCAGATGAAATTAGATTCTGTTTTCTCCTTTTATGATGAGTTAAGGAGGAATAAGATGAAGGGACATTTAAGCTACCTATGATTAGGTAACTTGTCTATGGAGATTTATCAGACCATGGCTAGGTCTCCAGGGAGGGTTGGGAAACCTTATTGCCAACAGACACTGAGTCTTGGAGAAGCTTCCATTGGCCTGGATCACCCAGTTCCACTGTTCCATTTGCCATCCTTTTCAATTTCTGGATTCTAACTCAGAGTGGGCTGTTTTTAAAAGTTGACGAGAGAAGGCACACACCCAATTTATGAGTGTGTGGAGAGAAATCTCCTCCTGCAGAAGGGAATAGAAGGAGGGTGGCCCAACTGAATCTGAGCAAGTCAGGAGGACTCCACCCCATGGAAGTCCTGCTGGGAGTCCCAGGGAGTTGACTCCACCTGCTCTGGGACTTCCCATCTGTCCCACGGGTGCCATTGCCACACTCAGCAGTGAAGCCCTGGCTGGCCCAAGAAGTGGAGGAAAGTGGGGAGATGGAGGGGAGCATCTGTTCTCGGGCACCTGTCTTTGTAGCTCCTGGGCGGCAGCAGCACGTAGAGGGAGGGGCACAATGCACCACCCTGTCCTGGGATGCCATCACTCCCTTACAGCAGGGCTAGCCAATAGGACCTTCCATAGTGCAGGATATGTTCTATATCTGTGCCGTCCAACAGGATGGCCATTTAGCCATCCATCTGTGACCCCCACTCCAGTACTCTTGCCTGGAAGATCCCATGGACGGAGGAGCCTGGTAGGCTGCAGTCCATGGGGTCGCTAAGAGTTGGACACGACTGAGCGACTTCACTTTCAGTTTTCACTTTCATGCACTGGAGAAGGAAATGGCAACCCACTCCAGTGTTCTTGCCTGGAGAATCTCAGGGACTCGGGAGCCTGGTGGGCTGCCGTCTATGGGGTTGCACAGAGTCGGACACGACTGAAGTGACTTAGCAGTGACTCTTGAGCCCTTGAAATGTGGCTAGTGTGGCAATGAACTGAATTTTCCATTTTCTTTAATTTTAATTAATTTGCATTTATATTTACATAGTCACGTGTAGTTAACGGCTACCATATTGGACAGTGTGGCCCTGGGTGATGCCCTGCTCTGCTGGGCACTCTCATCTCACTCAGGTGTTGCTAGTGATGGCCTGGGTTCCCTGAGGCACCAAAAAAGTGGCTTGTGGGTGAGTAGAGAAAACACCTCTTCCTGAATTATGCTCCGTGACAGGGGTCCTGGGGAGTGCTGTTCCTGCCTTTTTGGAAACAGCTGGCTCTTTCTGTGTAATTGCAGTGTCTAACTTTCCACTGGGTATGTGAGACCTCAACAGGGTCTGGAGTTGGTATGCAGGCTGCAGAGACCTGTGACTAAAGCATCCTACTGCATAGACTCCCCAGCCCTGGGCCATCTCTGCTCAGCAGGCACCCTCTCCCAGGAGACCCTCAGCATCCTGCTATACCATTCTCCCCCCAGGTCCAAAAACCAGCTGCTTCCTTCAAGAAGCTTTCAGGCTCCTGAGAAGACACAGAAATTGCTTGGCAAAGTTGGAAATAAAACAACTAAGCAGACCAGGGCAGCCAAGGAGAGAGCAACTCTCTCTGGAGCCGTGGTCCTCAAAGTGTGATCACTGAACCACAGCACCAGCATTAGCTGGAAACTTGTTGGAAACACAAGTCTGCTCAGACCAGACTGTTGAACCAGAAATTCCAGGGGAGGCGCCCAGCAATCTGTGTTTTAACGAGAATTCAGAGGCTCTCAGAGTGTGAGAACCGTAGGGAGGAGATGGGTGGGGCAGAGGGAATAGGGCTGACTTCTCAGAAGATCCCCAAACAAGCTTCTGGGCCCTGAAGAGGACCGCAGGGCAGTGGGGAAGGAAGGCGTGTCTAGGCACAGGCCCTGCACCACATCCCACAATTGTGTCCACGCTCCCCATACCTTTTGATACATATTTAATAATCTTGGAATCATCATCTTGTAGATGTTACATTGTTTAGAGTAAATGGCAAAGTATTCTTCAGAGTCAAAATTGCTTTTTTAAGTTTTTTATTTTGTATTATTTTACATTTTATTTTGTAATTTATTTTGTAAATTAATAATGTTGTGATAGTGTCAGGTGAACAGTGAAGGGACTCAGCCATCCATATACTTGTATCCATTCTCCCCCAAACTTCCCTTCCATCCAGGCTGCCGCATAACATTGAGCAGAGTCCCCTGTGCTATACAGGAGGACCTTGCTAGTTATCCATTTTAAATATAGCAGTGTGTACACGTCCATCCCAAACTCCCTATCATTCCCATGGGATCCATAAGTTTGTTCTCTGACTCTGTGAGTCTCTTTCGAGTCAAAATTGCCTTGTAAAAGAGTTCTTGGTTGCACCTGATTTTGTGTTCTGAATGTAAGTAAGGATTCTCTTCATGCTATTTTTGAAAGTTACAAAATTTACCTGATGAACTCACTCAGTCTCTTTCCTTTGACTCCTTTAAAGAAAGTATATAACTCTTAATGCAAAATGTCTATTCAAAGAAATCAAAGATGTATAGCTAAGACACTGCTTATTAATAATCCTCTTCTCTTGGACATTTCTTTCTCCATCAGCTCTATTTCCCCTGCAATCCACCTACCCACCTTCTCCCTCCAACCCCCTATATACTTCCTGGCACTGAGCAAGGAAATCAGGCAACCAACTTGCTAAAACTATACAAAGGTAAAGATGAAGATCTAGGTAAGAGACTTCCTCCCTTCAGTGTGCTTTTGTGCTGGATGATACATGGAAATTTCATGATTTAGTGAAGAAAGCACAGGTTGAATCCTAGCTCCACCTCTTACTAACTAGTCGTTAAGCTCTAAGTCTGTGCTTCCTCTTTGCCATGCCTTTTACATGAGGCTAAATGCAGTACTTGGATGCAATCTCAAAAATGACAGCATGATCTCTGTTCGTTTCCAAGGCAAACCATTCAATATCGCAGTAATCCAAGTCTATGCCCCAACCAGTAACGCTAAAGAAGCTGAAGTTGAATGGTTCTATGAAGACCTACAAAACCTTTTAGAACTAACACCCAAAAAAGATGTCCTTTTCATTATAGGGGACTGGAATGCAAAAGTAGGAAGTCAAGAAACACCTGGAGTAACACGCAAATTTGGCCTTGGAATACGGAATGAAGCAGGGCAAAGACTAATAGAGTTTTGCCAAGAAAATGCACTGGTCATAGCAAGCACCCTCTTCCAACAACACAAGAGAAGACTCTACACATGGACATCACCAGATGGTCAACACTGAAATCAGATTGATTATGTTCTTTGCAGCCAAAGTTGGAGAAACTCTATACAGTCAACAAAAACAAGACCAGGAGCTGACTGTGGCTCAGATCATGAACTCCTTATTGCCAAATTCAGACTTAAATTGAAGAAAGTAGGGAAAACCACTAGACCATTCAGGTATGACCTAAATCAAATCCCTTATGTTATACAATGGAAGTGAGAAATAGATTTAAGGGACTAGATCTGATAGAGTGCCTGATGAACTATGGACTGAGGTTCCTGACACTGTACAGGAGATAGGGATCAAGACCATCCCCATGGAAAAGAAATGCAAAAAAGCAAAATGGCTGTCTGAGGAGGCCTTACAAATAGCTGTGAAAAGAAGAGAAGTGAAAAGCAAAGGAGAAAAGGAAAGATATAAGCATCTGAATGCAGAGTTCCAAAGAATAGCAAGAAGAGATAAGAAAGCCTTCCTCAGTGATCAATGCAAAGAAATAGAGGAAAACAACAGAATGGGAAAGGCTAGAGATCTCTTCAAGAAAATTAGAGATACCAAGGGAATATTTCATGCAAAGATGGGCTCGATAAAGGACAGAAATGGTATGGACCTAACAGAAGCAGAAGATATCAAGAAGAGGTGGCAAGAATACACAGAAGAACTGTACAAAAAAGATCTTTACAAGCCAGATAATCACAATGGTGTGATCACTGACCTAGAGCCAGACATCCTGGAATGGGAAGTCAAGTGGGCCTTAGAAAGCATCACTATGAACAAAGCTAGTGGAGGTGATGGAATTCCAGTTGAGCTATTCCAAATCCTGAAAGATGATGCTGTGAAAGTGCTGCACTCAATATGCCAGCAAATTTGGAAAACTCAGCAGTGGCCACAGGACTGGAAAAGGTCAGTTTTCATTCCAAACCCAAAGAAAGGCAATGCCAAAGAATGCTCAAACTACCCCAAATTGCACTCAAAATGGCAACCCACTCCACTATTCTTGCCTGGAGAATCCCAGGGATGAGGGAGCCTGGTGGGCTGCCGTCTCTGGGGTCACACAGAGTCGGACATGACTGAAGCGACTTAGCAGCAGCAGCACATGCTAGTAAAGTAATGCTCAAAATTATCCAAGCCAGGCTTCAGCAATACGTGAACCGTGAACCTCCTGATGTTCAAGCTGGTTTTAGAAAAGGCAGAGGAACCAGAGATCAAATTGCCAACATCAGCTGGATCATGGAAAAAGCAAGAGAGCTCCAGAAAAACATCTATTTCTGCTTTATTGACTATGCCAAAGCCTTTGACTGTGTGGATCACAATAAACTGTGGGAAATTCTGAAAGAGATGGGAATACCAGACCACCTGACCTGCCTCTTGAGAAATCTGTATGCAGGTCAGGAAGCGACAGTTAGAACTGGACATGGAACAACAACAGACTGGTTCCAAATAGGAAAAAGAGTACGTCAAGGCTGTATATTGTCACTCTGCTTATTTAACTTCTGTGCAGAGTACATCATTAGAAACGCTGGACTGGAAGAAGCACAAGCTGGAATCAAGATTGCCGGGAGAAATATCAATAACCTCAGATATGCAGATGACACCACCCTTATGGCAGAAAGTGAAGAGGAACTAAAGAGCCTCTTGATGAAAGTGAAAGAGGAGAGTGAAAAAGTTGGCTTAAAGCTCAACATTCAGAAAACGAAGATCATGGCATCCGGTCCCATCACTTTATGGGAAATAGATGGGGAAACAGTGGAAACAGTGTCAGACTTTTTTTTTTTGGGCTCCAAAATCACTGCAGATGGTGACTGCAGCCATGAAATTAAAAGACGCTTACTCCTTGGAAGGAAAGTTATGTCCAACCTAGATAGCATATTCAAAAGCAGAGACATTACTTTGCCAACAAAGGTCTGTCTAGTCAAGGCTATGGTTTTTCCTGTGGTCGTGTACGGATGTGAGAGTTGGACTGTGAAGAAAGCTGAGCGCCGAAGAATTGATGCTTTTGAACTGTGGTGTTGGAGAAGACTCTTGAGAGTCCCTTGGACTGCAAGGAGATCCAACCAGTCCATTCTGAAGGAGATCAGCCCTGGGATTTCTTTGGAAGTAATGATACTGAAGCTGAAACTCCAGTACTTTGGCCACCTGATGCGAAGAGCTGACTCATTGGAAAAGACTGTGATGCTGGGAGGGATTGGGGACAGGAGGAGAAGGGGACGACAGAGGATGAGATGGCTGGGTGGCATCACTGACTCGATGGACGTGAGTCTGGGTGAACTCTGGGAGTTGGTGATGGACAGGGAGGCCTAGCGTGCTGCGATTCATGGGGTCGCAAAGAGTCGGACATGACTGAACTGAACTGAAGGATGTGTTGTGGGTATTACATGAAATAATCACGTGTGAAGTAGCTGACACTTAATAAACACTATTTGTTTCTACCTTCCTTTTCTTCTTCCAGGATAAATGTGGAAAACATGAAATCATCTCAGACTCCGAACAAGATTAATTTGAGTCTAAGACAGCAATGTACTGTGACCTTGGGTGAATTATTGAACGGCTCACCATCCCAGGTTCCTCATCCTTAGAATGAGGATGGGAAAAACCATACCCATCTCAAAGGGTCATCCTGAGGATTATAAATCTTGATACATGCCAAGGTCATGAAAGAGTACCTAAAGAGAGACCACAGCAAGCACGGAATGGTAGGTTAGCTTGTGTTACTGATATTATTATTCTCAGTTCTCAACTGTTACAGACAATGAGATGTCAGGGCAGTGGCCTGTAGATAACAAAGATCTTCCCATGCACTGAGACCTCCAGAGCCTTGATCAACCTCTTAGCGCTACAAAACTATTTCCACGAAATAAACACTCATGTTCCCTCCAGAACCTCTTTCTCATTCCTTGAATTTTAAAAATTATATATTCTGATGAGTTTTGATGGTTCACCTGACCTCTATCACAGGACAGCCATTTCTCTACAGATCTCATGAGACGATTTGGAGAAAATAATTTTTGGGGAAAGGGAAGCAGATTGATCAGTTGATCAGTTCTCTCACTTCGTTTCATAAAAAAAATTAGGATGACAAAGCCAAAGAGTCTAATTTTATGCTAGTTCTCTGTTTTCTTTTAAAATTATTATCACCAATCCCTCAAAAAACTGTTTGACTCAGGTCACTAAGGTCTTCCCAGGTGGCGCTAGTGGTAAAGAACCCGTCTGCCAAGGCATGTGACGTAAGAGATGAGGGTTCACTCCCTGGGTTGGGAAGATCTCCTGAAGAAGGGCATGGCAACCCATTCCAATATTCTTGCCTGGAAAATCCATGGACAGAGGAGCCTGGTGAGCTACAGTCCCTGGGGTCGCAAAAGAGTTGGACAGCTTAGCACGCACAGGTCACTAAATTAAATAAACTGACCTTTGGTCAAATGGTTTTGTGGGTCTAAATACTGTTCTGAATGAAAACTTGTCTTTAGATTGGGGCATGGGCTATTTTGATAGAGAACTGTTGAGGATATAGATAGATTTTTACTTAGAGAGTCTTGGCTTACTTTTCTTACCACTGAATTGCCTGGAATGGATATCCCAAAGGTTCTCCATAGAAGTGAATACTCCTCATTGATAACATTTTGTTCAGAAGGAAGAGAAAACCTAGCCCTTCGTCTCAGAATTCTGAGTCCCTTTGTCTCATGTTTTATTACTTAATCCCAACTTCGTTTGGTTTTTGTTTATTTTCCTTCCTCCAAATCAAGCAATGTGATTTGCTCATTTCTTGCCTCTTAATGGGGTGCAAATAGCTCCCCCACCACTTCCAGATCCATCCACTCCTACAGGATTCTTCCCAGGACAAACCCACCTCCCCAAAGCCACTCTGCCCCAGACATCTGATGTATGCTACCTGACATGGTCTTTGAGTTTGTGGTGGTAGTTTAGTAGCTAAGTCATGTCCAAACCTTTATAGCGGCATGGACTGTAGCACTCCAGGCTCCTCTGTCCATGCAATTTCCTAGGCAAGAATACTGGGTTGGGTTGCCATTTCCTTCTCCAGAGGATCTTCCTGACCCAGGGTTTGAACCCACATCTCCTGATTGTTAGGTGAATTCTTCACCACTGAGCCAACTGGGAAGCCCACGGTCTGAGTTCAGTTCAGTTCAGTTCAGTTGCTCAGTCATGTCCAACTCTTTGCGACCCCATGGACTGCAGCACGCCAGGCTTCCCTGTCCATCACCAACTCCTGGAGCTTGCTCAGACTCACGTCCATCAAGTTGGTAATGCCATCCAATCATCTCATCCTCTGTTGTCCCCTTCTCCTCCTGCTTCAATCGTTCCCAGCATCAGGATCTTTTCAAATGAGTCTGAGTTACTCACCTATAATATCCAGAAAACATCCTACTTCTTTATCAAAACAGAGTTCTTTATGTGTGGTTCCCAACTCTGCCTACACACTCGAATAACTTAAATAACCTATCTCTGACTAAATGCAGAGATGAGGCCCCATGGCCACACCAACTGAATTAGATACTGGAAGAGTGAGGTCCACACATCAGCATTTTTCAAAGCTCCCAAAGGATAGCTGGGACTGAGACTCACCACTATGAACGGACAAGCCTAAGTGATTCTTTGTTGTTGTTCAGTTGCTAAGTCACCTCCAACTCTGTGACCCCATGGACTGTAGCATGCCAGGCTTCCCTGTCCTTCACTATCCCCAGAGTTTGCTCAAATTCATGTCCATTGAGTCAGTAACACTATCTAACCATCTCATCCTCTGATCCTCTTCTCCTTTTACCTTCAATCTTTCCCTGCCTGAGGGTCTTTTCCAATGAGTCGGCTCTTCACATCAAGCGGCCAAAGAATTGAAGCTTCAGCTTCAGCATCAGTCCTTCCAACAGATATTCGGGACTTATTTCCTTTAGGATTGACTGGTTTGATCTCCTTGAAGTCTAAGGGGCTCTTAGGAGTCTTCTCCAGCACCACAGTTCAATAGCATCAGTTCTTTAGCACTCAGCCTTCTTTATGGTCCTGCTCTCACATCCATACATAGTGACCTGCAAGATATCCCCTAGGTATGTGAGGACCCTCGGAAAGAGTCACAGAGACAACATGCCATGGTAAAGTGTGGTAGTGGTTCCTAAGCATAGCATGTGGGGAAGAGCCTTTCACATTGCATCATATGATCGGAAAATTCCAGACAAGTGTCTTCAGTTCAGTTCAGCTCAGTTGCTCAGTTGTGTCCAACTCTTTGCAACTGCATGGACTGCAGCATGCCAGGCCTCCCTGCCCATCACCAACTCCTAGAGTTTACTCAAACTCATGTCCACTTTGAGTCGGACATGACCATCCACATTGGTCGACCATCCATATTGGTCGGATGCCATCCAACCACCTCATCCTCTGTTGTCCCCTTCTCCTCCCGCCTTCAATTTTTCCTAACATCAGGGTCTTTTCAAATGGGTCAGTTCTTCACATCAGGTGGCCAAAGTATTGGAGTTTCAGCTTCAGCATCAGTCCTTCCAATGAATACTCAGGACTGACTTCCTTTAGGATGGACTGGTTGGATCACCTTGAGGTCCAAGGGACTCTAACATCCTAAAAATATTTTTTATTGTGGTAAAATATACATAACATAAAAGTTACCATTTTAACCATTTTTATGTGTACAGTTCAATGGCATTAAGTACATTCACATTTGTTGTGCAGCCTTCACCACCATCCACCTGCAGAATTCTTTCATCTTATCCACCTGAAACTCCCCATTAAACACTAACTGTATTCTCCCCCTCCCACCAGGTCCAGCAACCACAAACTGTACTTTCAGTCTCTATGAATTTGACTGCTCTAAGTACCTCATACAACTGAAATTAAACAATATTTGTCCTTTGGTGTCTGCCTTATTTCACTTAGCATATAGTCTTTGAGTTCACCCATGGTGTAACAGGTGTCAGAATTTCATTCCTCCCTTTTTAAGTTTGAATAATATTCCATTGTATTACACCACATTTTGTCTGTCCCTGAAATGTGTATTTGCAATGCTTGCCTGTTTACTCATATCTTTACCAGTATTTATGATCTGATATTCTAGTGTTTGCAAATTTTGTGAGTATAAATACGATTTTGTAATTTTACTCTTTGTGTACTTATTAATCTGAAAGTTTTCCCCTCTGGGCTTTGCCCCCACATAGGCTCTGATTATGTTTCCACTGGATTTCCCATCTTTTTCTTTCTGGTCTACGGGAGTTCCTTGCTTGCCCTATTGACTTCCATTAGTTTAAGGCACTGCAAACATTACCCCTTCACCTGGTGCCCTTCTTAAATCTGTATCTAATGCATCCTTTGTTGAACACAGAAATTTAACACTGTTGTAGCCAAATCCATCACTAATATGTTTGCACTTCTGGATCCTTCTTTAAGAGTCTTTCTCCACCCCAAGATCACAAGTATATTCTCTCACCTTTCCTTCTGTAGATCTTTTATAGTTTTATCATTTTACCATTCCCACGTAAGACTTCAATTAATCTAAAACTCATCTTTTACACAGTTTAAGGTAGGGATTCTAACTTTGCTTTTCTTCAAAGTGAAGTGAAGTCGCTCAGTCGTGTCCGACTCTTTGCGATCCCATGGACTGCAGCCTATCAGGCTCCTCCGATCATGGGATTTTCCAGGCAAGAGTACTGGAGTGGGTTGCTATTTCCTTCTCCAGGGATCTTCCCGACCAGGGATCAAACCCAGGTCTCCTGCATTGCAGCAGATGCTTTTACCATCTGAGCCACCAGGGAAACCTTTCTTCAAAGAGTGGCCCATATTCCCGACCCCATCTGATCTCTTTACATCTTACATGTAGAAAAGTCAGGCTCCCTTCTTTGTGATAGAATTAAATCTCTATGAGAAAGAAAAAAATATATATGATTTATTTAAATCACAAAAATGATTTATCTTAATGTTTTAAATGAGATTTAACTAAACTGGGACCATAAATAAAGTAAGGAGATGATTATGTGCTTCAAGATTCCTCGACCAGCTAGTTCCTTCCAACCTATACAGCTCTGCTCACGCCTCAATACCCACTGCTGAGGCTCTTGACTCCTGCCAAACGTCTCTCTGGCAGTCTCCTCGGGACTCCTCCTGACTGACTGACCTTCATAGATGCCGCCCACGTGGAATGTCCATGTCAGGCCACTTCCTTCTTTCCCATGCCACACTCATCCCTCTGAAGACTGCTCATGGCCGTCTCTCCAGACCCAGCCCTTTCAGTGCTGCATGAGCACCCAACTCTGTACTTGGCCTTATACATCCTGGGCTCATTAAGCTCAGGGTATATGTGTCTGTCTGTCTGCTCATCAAGATCTGCTGCTTTTACCAAACCCTTTCACATCTTCACTCATGAATCCTGTAAAGCAGACAGAGCAGTAAATGTTTCTTCCATTTACAAATGAGTAAACTGAGGCTTGAAGAGTTCAAATCTCTTAAAACTTAAGCAGTTTGCTCAAAGCCACGCTATAGGAACAAGGAATGGCTGGGACTAGACAGAAGTTCTTCTGGTTCTAAATCTGGTTCTCACTCAACACACTACACTCTTTCTTAGCAAGGGCACAGGGTCTGTCTCTACAATTAGATGGTTTGTTCCTCAAGGGACAAGCAGGGTTTGAACCTCGGAAAAGCTCTTGCTTCATCTGATCCAAATGAACTGCTGGCACAGAGGACGTTGTACTTACAGCCTGGTCTTGAACTCCTGACCTTTGGCTCAGGGTACTGACACCCTGCCCAAGCACAGAGCTGGAGCCCTCTTGTAATACTGTGCTCATATTTGTCATAGTATTGATCACTGCTGGGAGCAAGTCACCCCTGTGCCATTAATATTTAACACCTGCCTGTGCTCCAATTTCCATGGCTGCATTCTCAGTGCAAGTTCTATACTCAGTAAATATTTGTTGAATGCACAAATGGATGAAAGAATGAATCAGTGAACTTTTCCCATGCCTTCTCAGCCTGAACTACTGTGCTAAGTGGACCAAGCACCTGTATGAGCAGAGCTGACACTCACCCACTTGCAGCCCCTTTACCACCCAGGCCCAACTGCAGTAAATCTCTCCCAGGTGGGCAGCCGTGTTTGCCACGGACTTTTAGATCCAGCATGAAGACCAGTCCAGGGACCGGTGCCACCGTCATGATACCTTCTCCAGCCCAGCTTCCCCCTGCTTTCTGCCTGTTCTCCCTTGTTGGCCTTGCTTCCCCCATCTCTACATCTAGCACATCCTGGGCCCGCAGCCTCCCAAATCAGGGTCCTCTGTGGCTCATTTTAGATCTAGTCTCATGCTCTGCACAAAACAGACTTTTAATAGATGATGATGAATAATGAGCTCTTTATTCCTCTTAGGAGTCAGATTTTTAATCTGTTTCACAGATATGAATGGAAAACACAGCTGATTGGTAAGTAGGAAAAAATGCTTCCTGCTTCCAGCAATGTGCCTCCCCCTGCCAATGTTCAGAAATGTCAGTGAACAACACATCAGTGGTAAATAATATCTCTTGAATGATTACTCAGAAAGAAATGCAGCTCTAAGCACGCCATAAAATGTGAGCCTGGAAAAGAACCACTAAAATATTCTCCCAAAGCACACAGAACCTGCCTAGGTGAGCTTTCCAGTGGGCAGGGAGAGCAAATACCACAACACATACTAGAAGGCATTCACTCACACAGAACTGAGGTTGAACAGCAGGGTGGCTTAGGTTTTGGAGTCACACAAAACAGATTTCAAATTCTGCTTCTAATTTTTCCTAAGTTGTTTATTTACGGCAAACTACTTCTTAGGCTATGTTTCCTTACCTATACACTGGAGTGATAATGTGTGTGCTGTGTGCTAAGTCGCTTCAGTCATGTCCAACTCTTAGACCTGCCAGGCCCCTCTGTCCATGGGGATTCTCCGGGCAAGAATACTGGAGTGGGTCGCTATGCCCTCCTCTAGGGGATCTTACTGACCCAGGGATTGAACCTGCGACTCTTGAGTCTCCTGAATTGACAGGCAGGTTCTTTGCCACTAGTGCCACCTCATAAAGTTGTTGCAAGGGTTAAATGAGATAGAAAAAAAAAAAGCTGCAGGAGTGCAAGAAGCGACAGAGAAGGAGGGACTGTTAGTAGGATCAAAACTGTATTTTAAAAGTTTTCAAAGATCAGTATGTAGCTGTTGGGATGATGCAGAATAAAGATAGAAGGGAAGGCATCTGGATAGAGGTAAGTCAGAGCTAGGTGTGGGAAAAAGTGAGGATGGTGCTGGAGGTGGGAATGAAGTCCCATGAGGACACAGTGAGGAGCAGGCTCAGCTCTAGGTCACAACTCTAGCTGTGGTCACTGTTCCATAGTCCCAGGGGGCAGTCTTGCATCTCCTCTGATCCTGTGCTATTACTTGCTTTTTTTTTTTTTTTTTAAACTTTCCACTGAAGTAGCCTTAGACATTCTGCCCAGCAGCTTGTGAAGCTCTGGGGGGTGGGGGTGGGGGTGATGCCAGGCTGACTCATGAAGATACCCTGCCCTTGAACACACCATCTGACCCAGCCATCATCTCATCCTGCTCAGGGCTCGATGAACAAAGCTTGTCAGTGAGGTCGCAGACATCTCTAAAGTTCCCCTGTAAAGGCAATTCTCATTTCTCTTGTCTTTTAATTTTAACAAGCCAGTGAAGTTCTTCCTGCCCTACAAAGTCTCTCTTGCTTGGGGAAAAGGTATTATTTAAGGATTTGCTACTCCAAATGTAGTCCTTAGATCAGCAGTCTCAGCACCACCTAGGAACTTATTCAAAATTCCAATTTCAGGGTCCCCCTCCCCCAGACCTGCTGAATAAGAACCCCCAGCGTGTTTCCCAAGAATTTACATTTTAAACAAACTCTCCAGATGATTCTTCTTTTTTTAATGGTTAAGTTTATTTTTTTAGACCACAGTTCCATGAGGGACATTAATAAATGTGACTGCTTTTGCTAGAAAACTGTTAATCCTGTGGTTTAGTGTGCTGATAATGGAACATGCTGTTCCACTGACATTTTCTCATTCTTATGCACAAAAATGTTTGCAAAGCACTGGTTTAAGACCAGTTTAGATGTATCATCCTCTCTTATGCTCATTTGCATCACCTGTAGCTACATTTTACCATGAGATTAAAAGTCAATTTTTATTCAAGAGAACAGGAAGTTCACTCTAAAACACAGTTCCCAAAGCCTTTGTTTCAAAATAGAAAAGATTTTTAGGTTTCACTGTGGGTCATCCAAGATTAATCACATAAACCGAACTTCAGAAATGTAGCTATTTGGACTGACCTACTCTATCAGAATTCTTTGACTGTAAGAAAGATGAAATCTCTCAAACAGAAAACGAACTTAGTAGAAGGGATAGGTAGGACCACTTACAGAATCAGAAGAATCAGTCTCAGAATGGTCAGGACACCAGGAAGGCCCTAGGGAACAGGAACTAATGGATGGTCTGGACAGGGAGCTGCTTGCTGATGGGATTAGGTGTTCAGTGGCTTTCCAGAGCTGCACCTGACCATCCAAGATGAAAATTTGCAAGAGAGAATCTGATTGGTTAAGACATAGTCACATGCCAAGACCTGGCCAATGGAAGGCAGGCCTCCTTGTTTGACGTTCCCAGAGCCCCTGCAACACTGCCTACAGTGGATGCTGGATGGCTTCTCAAAGCAAAACGAGGTACAGTTCCCGGATGTGAGTTGATGGAGCCAACAGGCAAAGCAGGAGATGTGCCCTACCTCTCCAGGTTGGCTGGCTTTGACTGGTGGACACAAGCAGGAGAAATCCAGATGTGTAAACCTTGAGAGAGATGAAAGGAAATGTGAAAGTTTTCTTAGAGAGACTAGGGGAGTTCAAACGCTCAGAAAAACAGTGGAGACCACAGTTTGATTAGGTGTAGTTGTAAAGGCCAGAGAGAATGACCTTAGGTAATGACTTCAAGAAGCCCAGCTCCGGGAGGCTGGGAGGGGCAGACGCACTGTGTGCTCCCACGAGGGAGGGAGGGAGGCAGGGAGGCACAGGTTCAAAGAGGTGTCTGTGAGAGACCCACCCCGTGAAGGCAGTCGTTCCCAGTGCGGGCCCTGATGGGCATGCAGGCCTCTCCAACACACGCATGTAATCGGAGTGCCTGGTAACAGAGGGCATCACACCCTCAGGACTACAGTGTGGTGGTGGGGTGGGGTGGCCAGGGGGCACAGAAGGGGACCTGTTAGCTACACTGGGCCTATCGGTATATGCAATGTGACAGAGGCACTCTTATCAAAGAGACCACCCCTGACACTACCAGTGTGGAAGGACTTACAGATCTTGATATGTTTAAAAAGAAACATTGATCAAGTATTTATTAAACCTTTATTAAAATAAACAAATAAAAATAATCTTTAAAAGATTTAAAAAACAAAGAAAAAATTTGAAAACCTCAACTTCTATCATAAGATAAAAGCTGTATGCACCTATTGAAACCCAATGAAAGGCACTGCTGCTGCTGCTGCTGCTGCTGCTGCTGCTAAGTCACTTCAGTCATGTCTGACTCTGTACGACCCCATAGACCGGCAGCCCACCAGTCCCTGGGATTCTCCAGGCAAGAACACTGGAGTGGGTTGCCATTTCCTTCTCCAATGCATGCAAGTGAAAAGTGAAAGTGAAGTCGCTCAGTCCTGTCCGCTCCTCCGTCCGTGGGATTTTCCAGGCAAGAATACTGGAGTGGGGGGGTACCATCGCCTTCTCTGAATGAAAGGCACTAGAAATATATATAAGAAGTGGAAAAATTGCTGGTGCTTAATAAGCATCTACTACCTGACAGGCATGGACTTCCCTGGTAGCTCAGCTGGTAAAGAATCCACCTGTCATGCAGGAGACTAGGGTTCGATTCCTGAGTTGGGAAGTTCTCATGGAGAAGGGATAGATTATTCACTCCAGTATTCTTGGGCTTCCCTGGTGGCTCCAATGGTAAAGAAGCTGCCTGCAGTGTGGGAGACCTGGGTTCGATCCCTGGGTTGGGAAGATCCCTTGGAGGAGGGCATGGCAACCCACTCCAGTATTCTTGCCTGGAGAATCCCATGGACAGAGGAGCCTGGCAGGCTACAGTCCATAGGGTCACAAATAGTCGGACATGACTGAAGTGACTTAGCACACATGCACAGCTGACAGGCATAATGCCAAATACTTAACACCATCTTACTTAATCCACAAAACAACACTGAGACCTCTGTTTCACAAATAAGAGTTTAAGTGCCACACTCCTGATTATGTCAACCACACAAGTCTTTAGAAAGTCTTTTTAGGGTGTGTGTGTCGGGGGGGTTGGTTATCAGTTTTTCTTCTAGTGGCACCTTCATTTAACTGGGAATTGATACTCTCTGGAGTCTTCAGAACATTGTGAACTACATCCCACCATTTTGCAGGCTTTACTATTGTTCAGTTGCTAAGTTGTGTCCAACTCTTTGTGACCCCATGGACTGCAGCATGCCAGCCTTCCCTTCCTCTTCACCATCTCCCGGAGTTTGCTCAAACTTATGTCCATTGAGTCAGTGGTGCCATCCAATCATCTCATCCTCTGTCACCCCCTTCCCCTCCTGCCCTCAATCTTTCCCAGCGTCAGGGTCTTTTCCAATGAATCAGCTCTTCACATCAGGTGGCCAAAGTATTGGAGCTCCTGCAGGCAAAAGGTGCTCTCGGAGTGTGAGCTCCCATCTTGGACTGGCCAAGAAGGCTTCCCTAGTGCCTTTCACAGCCCATGGATCTCCTTCCACACCAGAATGCTGACATTCCAACTTGATATTTAGAAGCTCGCAAGTTCCGACCTTAGCCCCAGGCCCCAGGGATCTCCTTTCTCTGAGAGTTTGCCTCCACTCCATCCTCTCACACCTATTCATTTCCTGGAGATACTTCTGTGTGTCCCTCACCAACTCCCAAGTCACTTAGAAAAGACAAGTCTGTCTGTGATCCATCTCCCTGTTCACGCCAGTGCTTAGCAGGGTGCTTTATACTTGGCTCACACTGAATAAATACCTAGGCAAACTAAGTAAAACAAATTCTGAGAAGAGCTGTCTAGGAGGAGTCTGTGTACCTAATTTAGGAACTCTTGCTGGTTTATGCTTTGAGATGCAAATAAACATCTGCTTTTTCAATGCCTGCCGCAGATTAGATGTGTGTAAGCAATGTGTCTGGCACGTAGTAGGTTCAATAAATATTGACTAAATGAATGAATACACAGACTGAAGAATGCATGCAAGAACAGGAAGGTTATAATAAGCATTTCAGTAGTCCTCAAATCAAGAGGAAAAATCAATAGTGAGATTGGATGGCCTCCATTTCATGCTACAATGCATTAAAAATCCACAATTCTACAAGTTGCATGAACAACTAAAATTCTTGTGTCACTCCAGTGTCATTATACTAAATTATCAGCATATCAGAGAAGGTGTCTTTTAAAATTATTCAAGTTACAAGGACCTATTGTATAGCACAGGTAACTATATTCTATGTCTTATAATAACCTCTAATGGAAAAGAACCTGGAAAAGAAGTAATTCTTTATGTATATTTATGCAAAACTGAATTACAGTTTTCTTTGCAGTACACCTGAAACACTGTAAATCAACTATTCTTCAATAAGAAGTTATTTTTAATTTCTCAAGATATATTAACTTTTTAAATTATCAAATTTTTAAAAAGAAGAGATCTTGTTCATGGGAAACTTCTACAAAATAGAATTTAACTATTAACAAATGCACTTTAATTCCCTCCTTCTAGATTACCAAGGTCAGATTGCTTTCTAAGGTCTGGACTTTCTTTAGTGAGGAAGATGTGCAAATTAGGAATTAAACGAAAAAGTCAGACCTCGTCGTCTGGAAGCACAGCCTCTTTACTTTTTAATAGGCCTCTTTTCCATTTGGTTTGAGATAAAGTGGCCCCAATTATTTTCGAATCCTTTAAAGGAAAAGATATCCATAAATTAAGCTACAGTCCTCTCCTTATTTCCCAGAGAAATTAAATTCTTACCTTAAATGACTTAAATCGCATTGCACAGAACCAGACAAAACTCCTTTCTGTAGTGTTACAAAAGGCAGACATAGCAGCAGAATTTTGGAGCTAAAAAGATAAACAGGAATAGATATAAACACACACCCCCACTAGCAAAATTCAATAGTAAGATCAAAGCTAAACTTTCTCCTTCACAGAGCTCCTGTTAAGATTTTTTTTCTCTTCTGTACCATAATCTGAGTCTCGGATACTTTCGTTCCTATTCAGTCTCAAGATCAAACAGCTCGCACACATCTGCTGGGGTAGGTTTTTTTTTTTTTTTTTTTAAGCATTCAATAATTGATGGGGGTGAGCAGAGAAGAGGAGTTTGAACATCAACATAAAGGCAACAGCAAAATACACCATCTCTCTCCGTCTGCCCATGGAATTGAGGGGCCCAGTGGAAGATGTATATATATGAGGATGAGAATGTTTGTTAAGAGGTAATACCAATAATTTCCAAAGAGGATTTTCTCAGCATGCTCCCCCTGCCATTTTAAATTATCTTAAAAAAAAAAAAAAGGAAATATTGTTTTATTTCATCTCTTTCCAAACGGAATCCTGCCTCTGGTCGGTTTGGGGAGTAACGAGGCCCAACACCTGGCCTTGGGAAGCATGCTGTCACGCATGGGAACCAGGTGTATACAAAGACAAGAGGAGCAAAAGGCAAAACGTGGCCACTAGTCAACATGGATCTTCTGTGGGAGTGCAGGGCGTGAAATGCTGAATTTTGACTAGGGAAGAGAGAAGGCTTCCTGGAGGAGGTGATATTCAGACAAAGCTTTGAAGGATACATAGGGTTTTGCCAAAGAAGTAGATGGACATGTCTCAGGCAGAGGGACTAGTAGGAACAAAATGGTACTGAAAAAATCCAGGCACGTTCAGGGTCCAGTGTAACTAAGGGACAGGGGCTGGGACTGGGGAGAGACCCTGGTGACCAGTGAAAGTTCTGGAGGTGAGATGGAGGACATTATATGTGATGATGTTGTATTTATTCATTCTTCACTTTGTCTTTCCTCTAGTTCCCACCCTCCTCGAAGAGTATCCTTCTGTTTTCAAAGTGATGACATTCAGCAGCATGTAACGTCCTCTGTTATAAATGATGCAGCTTAAGAAGAGTCATGTCCAATGATGGAAAATCAAAATAACCTGTGAAGAACCAGGTCTAAATGAACCCCAAGAAGCAAGATTTCATAGTTTCTTCTTCTACTACCTTCTCAGGGTAACACAGTTTCTCCTCCAAAAGCCATGAGCTCTGATATTTGAGGGGCACAGTCTCAGTCATTTTGCCCTTTTCATGATACTTTGAATTAGTCAGGTTAAGTAAAGTTAGCTGCCATAACAAATAACACCCAAATCTCAGTGGCTTAATACAATATAAGTTTATTCCCACTCAGGTAAAGTCCCATTCAGATCAGCAGGTCTCCTGGGTGACTCTGTACATCAACCCTAGAGACCCAGGCTGCTTCCAGTTGCCACTGACCTGCAGTATAAACTTGGGATAATCATTTCCCATCTGTGGATTTCACATCCTTCATTTATTTATTGATTTATTCATATCCTTCATTATTGTAACTGTCAAATCCTTAGTAAACACTAAATATAATTATAAAGGCAATTAACATTTATTAAACTCTTACTATGCAAAGACACTATGCAATGTATAATAAGCATCATTTCATTTAATCCTCATAACAACACTGTCACAAAAGTGGTAGCACTGTTATTATCATCATTAAGTGACTTTGTTGTTGTAATCACAACAATAAGTGACTTATTGTTGTAATAAAGCAACATAAACAGAAAAAAAAAAAGTGACTTTGTTTTTGCGCTCATAAGTAAAACATAACTGTAAAAGAATATTCCTTGAACACATGGAACAAACTCACCCCAGGGGCCTTATGGGTGCTAAATCCTCTTTCAGGAAGGCCTAGCTCCAGTTATCAATAGGCTTTGCTCTCCAATTATTCAGGTCATGTCATATTATCAGAAAGAATGTTCCTATCCACTGTATCTATCCAGTATCACTCCCCACCCCACCCCCATCATCCTGCTTTATCCTTTGATCCTGGTTGATTGTTCTTTATACCATTTTAAACCCTTGACAAATGGGGAAATCATAATTATTTACTGCCCGTCTCTCCCAAACAGGCTGTAAGTTCCATGAAAGCAGGAACTTTGCTTGAGGCATTCCCTGCTATATCCACTGTCTAAAACGGGGCTTAGCACATAGTAGGTGCCCAGGAAATGCTAGCTGAGTCAATAGGACCCAATCCTTATTTTACTTTGCTAATTCATGTGAGGAAATGATCCTTTATCGCTCAACTTCTCTTTTTTCTGCAAAGACACTATTTCCAGGGCTCTGAGTCTAAAACATTGACCCTTTCAAGCTTAGAGGGATGAAACCTGCCAGCTGCAAGCCATCAGTTCCCCCTGGTGAAAGGTTAGAGGGGCACACATGCTCTTCCAGCCAGTTCCCAGGCATCTGGGTCGCCCTTGCAAGCCTTGATCAAGTTATCATATCTAGCCAGTGTCTCCTGGACCCCGTCACTTCTGAATGAGAAAAAATTTGCAGACAAATTTCTAGCAGCAGGAAATTGGCGCTCTCCTGCAAGGCTGCCTAAAAAGCACCTGCGGCCTCCGCAGCCTCCCTCCCGGTCCTGCTGGGAGGCGGTTTCCAACCTCAGGCTTGGGGACCAGGCGAGTCTCTGCTCCTTTGCTTCCAACCTGCTTGCCCCTCAGAAATGCTGCTCTGGTTCCCGGACTGCCCTCGGGCCAGGTCCAGATGAAACATACACCCACGTCCTCCCTGGTGGCATCTCGTCAATGGACTTTTCTTGAGTTGCTCTGGTCAAAGAAGAGAACTAAAGCCTATCACCACCAGCAAAACCTGCCTTCTCATTGTCCTCATGCTCTGGGGCATTAGATTAAGTGCCAGCAAAGCTCGCTTACAGGAAGGCTCCTTCAGCTATTCCAGGGAGAAAGGGAATGCGGTGTTTTCCGTGCCTTATCCACATGTTCACTATTTAGAGAAACTGTGAGAGAGAAACAAAAAGCATTTTTTTTCCCCCTTCCACAGGGGGAAAAAAAAGATTTTTTTTTTCCTTATGAGAGAAAGTTTTGCTAGAGAAAAGGAGCTGAGAGGATAAAGATATTGGCAGAGCTTAATGCCATAAATCTGATTAATTTACCTTGTGACACTCGCAACAAAAAAGTTAAGGGTCAGAGCCTTGCCTGCGAAGCGACCTTTCACCTGCAGCCAAGGCAATCACAATGGGGGCCTCGACTGTCTTTCACAGCTACCTGCTGCTGCGGACAATGAGATTGGACACAGTTTTCAACATGATGGAGAACACCTCTAGAGCAGCGGCTTTGTTCTTTCTGCCTGCAGAGTGCAGAGCGCCCAGGCTCACACCCTCACCATCCATCGTTCAAATAGGACCAGACAGGAGCTATGTCTCTCAGACAGGGAGCCAGGAAACTAAAACCAAGCCTTCTGACTATGACTCATCACAGGAACATATATTTAATAACTTACAGAATCTACAAAGATGAATTCGTCTTGATCTTGCCCTCAGGAAACACAGGGGGCCATGCCACTAAATAAAATAGGAGGCAATTAGTGCCTAGTCTAAGGGAGATGCACAGTCACAGAATGAATGATTGAGTGATTGATGGGGGAACTCTGTGTACAAAGGGAAACACTATAAGAGACAGAGTCTGAGATCCCCAGACTGAGGAAACTCAGAGAGTGATCTTCACCTCCGTCTCTTAAATTATGTCAATCCATGTAAGGGGTGGAAAGTCAGGTGAGCCTCCCTCTTCTCTCACTTATTTCTGTTAAATGATGTCCCAGGCCAGTCACTGTCTCACGAGGTACAAACAGCATACACAGGGGCCCCCCTCATGGCCCTGGGTCTTTCTGGAAACAAGCGACCCCCCGTAGGACACTCTCAGGGCTTCCTCTGTTTCTGCATGTTGCCACATGGTGTTACCAGCAACGCTCGCAGCCTTCCAGTTCTGTGTTTCATCTTGGCTTTAGCAGAATGTATTAATAGAAGGGAACATCTGGCAGAATGGCATCATGAAATGGGACCCAGCTGCTCAGCCAAGTACCACCGAGAGCTGTTTATCCGTGGAATTAACCTTTTGTTCCACGTTTGTTTTGTGGTAGGACTGTGCTGCATTTTTAAGTTCACGTTATTCCCAGTCTCTTCTCAAGGCACCTAATTTTTGCTGATTCAGCACTTCACATTCCTGGCAGAAGGCAGTTCAGAACAGCTGGCGGCTTGAAAACCCTCCGGTGGGCAGTCGAACTTGGCTCCTTATAGACTGATGAAACCACATATGGGCCCAGGTCAGCTCGTGGGAGAATCCCAGTTGGGCCCGACTCCATCTGCACACTGAAATGGTGTCTAGACAGGAGGCTGGGAACCCTCACCTCCAAATTCACTTGGAAAGAGCTCAAAGTGTGAAAGGAATTTACTGCCACTGAAAGATCTAGATCGTGCAGGCCAAACCCCAGGAAGCGCTCTGGGAGAAAGAAGGGAAGGAAGGAGGGACAGAAGGAAGGGCAGAAGGAAGGAAGAGAAGAGGGAGGGAAGGGGTACTTCCCAGACAGTGTACATACTGAATTAGCAGAGCTCACAGGATCACTCCTTGCCTGTACTGTCTCCTGCATGGTGGTCGCGGGCTCTGAGCATCAGGCAGGTTGTCCCCCATGGCTCAGCTCCAGGAAGGAAACATTAATCTTCACATATCAACCTTAGGGCTAGACATGGACCAAAAAGGGCTTGTTTTGTTATTGTTTTGCCTGGGTTTACATGGAAGCCCAAGATATAAAACAGAACAAAGTGAACTGGCTCTAATTGTAGGAGAAGCAGGAGGTGGCCAGGAGCCCACTCCCTAGGGCATTTCTTCCATTTCCCCCACCAACGCTCCATCCCCTTGAACCAGTCCAAAAAAACACATTGAGATGGAAACTAATGGATCCACGCCAAGGCTCAAGTGGGTGGAAGCCAAGAGAGGGGAATAGACTTCCCTATGAGTGAGTGGCAGCACTGGGACTGGAAGTATGTCTCCATCTCTCGGGCAGGTACTGACACTTACACCCCCAGCTAGGTGTGCGCCTGGGCATCCTCACTTCCTGATCCTACCAAGGAGGAAGGCAGGTCTCTACAGTGATAGGAAAAGCACAAGGAAGCAAGCTGTGGATCCTCCCCACCCCAGGCATACATTCCCAGCTGGGGCACACGCACTGCATGCGGCCGCCGCATTCTAAAAGCACCTCCAGCCCTAGATTGAGACAAGCAGACTTCGTCTGGGTACCATATGTCTGGCTTCTTAGAGATTTCATCTTACATTAAAAATATAAACATTGGAATAAAGGAAAAGCTGAATTCATTTCATGCTTATTCAATGAAAGGTTTGTGATTTATTAATTTTTTAAGATAGAAAAGGAGAAGGGAACCACAAAGAAAAAAAAAAAAAAAAAGGCAACAGATCACATATCCTCTAAGCAACCTGTAGGCTAATGCCAGCATTAGGCCTGTCTTAAACAGGCCAGCTTTGACCTCCTGAAAGATATGTTTTAGTGGAGAAATCAGTGTGAGAACATGATACGATTTAAACAGATGAAGAATGTGAACAAAAGAAGTTCCCTGACTCTTAAAAAACATTGTTTTGGAAGATTACCCAGACGTGCAATTTAATACCAGATGTTGGCATCTGGAGAGACCCTGATTTGACAATCTGGCAGGAAATATGAAGAAAACACAAATGGTAATTAAAAAAAAAAAAGAAGAAGAAAGTCTGGCTGCAGTGATCCAGTAGAGCAGTCTGGGAATGTCAGAAAGCCAGAGTTTATCACCCGTGAAGCTTGAGTGATGGCAAGTGCTGCCTGAGAGCAAGGAGGGCTCTAGGAGGGTATGTGAGAGCAGGGAAAAGGCAGGTTCTTTGGTGAACACAGTCAGTAGTTGGGGAAGCAGGCCAGGGGGTGGGGAATGGCTGGTCCCTGTGATGTGGCCACAGGGCTGGGAGGAAATGGCCCTCCCAACCTACTATTACAGCAGCTGAGGTTGGGCCCAGCCTGACAGCTGGGGGCTGGCAGCCTACACAGGAAGCTGGCTGGCCCGCCATCAGCACAGCGGAAACAGAGAGCACTTTCCCAAGCTCCGGATTCCAGGATCCACCATGGCAGACTCATTCCAGTAGCCTGACCATCCTCGGCTCATTCACCTTCTTCTTAACCAGATTGAGTGTTAATATTGTACCTTCCAGTCTGTGGCTAGAAATTCATTTTTTAAAAATGCTTTGTGGCATAATTTACATGCAGTCAAATACTAAGATCTTAAGTGCTTAATCAAATTTGACAAATGAACACAGTCATGGGTCCCAGACTCTGATTAAGACACAGAACATTTCTATCCCCACAAGAAATGTCCTCCTTGCCCCTTCCTAGTCGATATCCCTGCACACACATACACTCAGCATGGAGCAGTCAACCACGGGGCTGACTCCCCTCACCACAGGTAGAAGCTGCTATTCTAGAATGTCATACAAATGGAGTACCACGTATTCTTTTTTGTGTCTGACTGCCTTCACTCAGTATGCTTTTGAAATTTATGCAAGTTGTTGCATGCATCAGTAGTTAATTCCTTTTTTTTTTCCTTCTCTCTGTGTAGTATTTTATTGGACGGATATACCACAAATACCATAATTTGTTGTTTATCCATTTACCCATTTTTGGACATCTAGGATGTATCCACTTTTTAGCAATTATGAATCTAAGCTGCCATAAACCTACTCTAGAAGACATGTAAATTCATTTCTCCAGAGTAAATAGGGGTGGAATTGGTGGACCATAGGGTAAATGATGTTTAATTTTTTAAGAAACTGCCAAACAGATTTCCAAGGTGGTTGTTCTGAAGTTCACATTTGCAGTATGCCTATCATGGTGGGCCCCATGCCCCAGTGCGTGTGAATGTACGCTTGTGGACGCGGTGAAGAGCATCAGGAAATCCGAGGCATATTTGTACTGAAGTGTCCCGATCTCAGTTTCCTTATCTGTTGAGTGAGCTGGTTGAGCAGATGATGTTCAAAGGTATTTCTCATTCCATTCTGACATAATAAATCTTCTATTTCACTACTCTCTAGGAAAGCAAAACAAAAAATACATTAGTTATTCTCTTTTACAAGCCAATACAGTAAATCCTCTACATACATATGAGTTCTGTTCTGAGAGCACATTTGAAAGCCCAATTTGTTTTTAAGTCTAACAAATTTAGCCTAGGTACCCACCTAACACAATCAGCCATATAGTACTATACTGTAATAGGTTTATAATACTTTCCACGATAATATACGAAAAAGTAAAGAAAACATGTTTAATCTTTTAGTGCAGTACCTTGAAAAGTACAGTAGTACAGTACAATAGCTGGCCTGTGTTAGACTGGCATCCAGTGACAGGTAAGAAGAGTTACTGACTGCAGGAGGGATAGGCGATGAGAGATGGGATGATACTGAAGGATGGTCAGCAATAGGAGATGGATGGCAAGCTGCAATTTCACTCATGCCTCATGCTGATGGCAAAGGTTCTGGTTCCTTGCTGGATTCAATTCTTGAAAAAATGACCCAGTGACGTCTGGGTGGCAGCTCTTTTCTTTCTATCGTAAATGACATGGTAGCATGAAAGGCTGTTGCAACCTTTGTGTGCCATTCTATATTTGGGTCCTAGGTCTCAAACACTAGCAGTGCCTCCTGAAGCAGAACTAACGTATGTGGCGGGACATGCAAACTCATGTCTGCATCTGTGAAAGTTTGCAACTTGAAGCTTCCAGGCTTTCCCTGCCAGAGGGTGGATTCAGTCCCTGGTTGGGACACTGAGATCCTGCAAGCTGCAAGGTGCGGCAAAAAAAAAAAAAAAAGACAGAAAGCTAATATCTGATTTGTAGCCCACTAACAGAGTAGCTAGGTTGGTCATCTAACATTTTCAGGCCCTAGGTCATTTATGGTACTTCTAACTGCAAGTATCAGAAAAGCTCATTGAAATTGACTTAACTAATAAAGAGGGGTTATTGGCTCATGGACCTGAAGCAAGCCCAGTCTTAGAGGCCAGGGATCAGGCTGGAGGGACTAGGATTCCTGTTCCTCTGCTCTGTGGTTCCCTGGGTTTTGCCCTCCTTTCTACCATGGCTTCATCCTTAGTTTAATAACAAGATGTCAGCAGTTCCAAGTCTCATTTCTATATACAACAGAAGAGAAATTTTCCTTTTCAGTTTTCTTAAACACGAGGAAAATTCTTTCCTAGAAGTCCTTAGAAAAATTTCCTCTCATATGGCTCATTGGCCTGTACTTGATAAGAGGCAGGCCTTATTTATTATAGCTCACTTTATTGAGCATCACAGATACTGGTTTTTGTTTTCATTTTGTTTTTCTTATAAATTGAAGATTTGTGGCAACTGTGTATTCAGATGATAATTAACATTTTTAACAATAAGATATTTTAAAATTAATGTATGTGGCTCAGATGGTAAAGAATTTGCCTGCAATGCAGGAGGCCCGGGTTCGATCCCTGGGTCAGGAAGATCCCCTGGAGAAGAAAATGGCAACCCACTCCAGTATTCTTGCCTGGAAAATCTCATGGATGGAGAAGCTTGGTGGGCTATAGTCCACGGAGTTGCGAAGAGTCAGACACAACCGAGTGACTAACACACTAACAGTTTTTTAGACACTTAATATACCACGGAATAATATAAGCATGACTTTCATATGTACCAAGAAACCAAAAAATGTGTATGATTTGCTTTATTGCAATACTCACTTTATTGCAGTGATCTGGAACCATATCTCTGAGATATGCCTATACATGCCTTTTCCTAACCAATCTCTGAGCAAGTAATGCCATGAGATTATTGGTGGCCTGAATTCCTGGGCCAGTCAGTGATCCATTAGACTAATCAGCCCTATCAACAAAGAGACCAGTTTCCCCTACAGCATGAGACTATGTAGAGATGGAGTAGGCACCCCCCCAAAAAGAAGAATGGGGAGGGATGCAGTAGGCAGCCAGTGTCCACATAAACCCTTCTTCACAGGTATAGAAATGTACCACATGGGTCCTTACCAGGAACAAAGAATCTTGTAACATCACACAGCATACCCAGAAGCAGAGGCAATTCAAGAAGTATGGTAGATTTAATGTATCTACTATGGTAGATCACAAATACTTTGCAGCTTCTCCTATCAAATGGTGGAGATCTAGTCCCCCATCCCTTGAATCTAGCCTTGTTTTGGCCAATAGAATGTGGCAGAAGCAATACTGTCTGTATACCATTGCTCAGGTTTGCATTTTCTGTTCTCACACAAAACTCTCCAAACCATATGAGGAAACGTGGGCTAAATAATTGAATGAAGGCTTCTCCAGTGGCTCAGTGGTGAAGAATCTGTCTGCCAATGCAGGAGACATGGGTTTGATCCCTGATCTGGGAAGATCCCACCCGCCATTGAACAAATAAGCTCGTTGCTATTGAGCCTGTGCTCTAAAGCCTAGGGACTTTCAACTACTGAAACTTGTGTGCCCTAGAGCATGTACTCCACAGCAAGAGAAGCCACCACAATGAGAAGCCTGTGCATCACAACTAAAGAAAGACCTGTGCGGCAACAAAGACCCAGCACAGCAAAAAATAAGTAAATAAATAAAAGTATTGAAAAAAAAATTGAAAGAGAGGAGACCATTGAGCAAGGAGACCCCATGGACAGCTGGCACCAAGGCTCAGAACACACAAGTGAGCCATCATAGATCCTCCAATTTCAGTTCAGCTGTTGCTGCAGATATTTCAGTGACTCACAGCAGAAGCATCACAAGAACTGCTCAACTGAGTTCAACCAACCAAGAGAATTATGAGAAATAATAAAACACTGTTATTTAAGCCCCTATGTTTGGGATGCACTGAGGCAGAGGCAGGAAGGGCTCTTTAAACGCCTCCAATCTCTCCAGCAGCTGATTATCCACTGAGCCTGTCAGGCTGAGGTATGAGGCAGCCCTTTCCAGTTTGGAGAGCTCTCCTAGGGAGTCTTTCTACTGTGAGGCCAACTCAGCCTCCTGATGCCTCCAGCCCTCAGCCCTAGTTCCCCAGCTCACTGGGACCTAGGAGAACAAATACATCCCCTCAACTTACACAGAAGCACTTCAGCTATCTGGTTACTCTCTTCAATCTTCTCTAGGCTAAACAATTCTAGTCATCAATTCTTCTTTATTGCTGGGAACCTAGAGGGCCAGACCAATTAGGAGACTGTTGTAAGGACTAGATGAAGTCAGGATGGTATCCTGAATCCCTGGAGCCATGGCCAGATGGTCCCCTGGGGAGAAAAGTGAAAGTGTTAGTCAGTGAGTCCTGTCTGACTCTTGCAACCCCACCAGGCTCCTCTGTCCATGGGATTCTTCAGGCAAGAATACTGGAGTGGGCTGCCATTCCCTTCTCCAGGGAATTTTCCTGACCCAGGGATCAGACCCCAGGATGAAACCCCATCTCCTGCATTTCAGGTAGATTCTTTACCGTCTGAGCCAACAGGCACGCCCAGGGTATCTGAGAGAGAGGGCTGGAGAGGGCTATGGGGCTAGGGGCTGGTTATGTGTGGGTGACGGAGGGGATAGGGTTTGGTGAGGACAGAATAGAAGATACTAGGCCAAAAATCAGATCATCAGGGGGTGTGCAAAGCTGAAGAAATAGGCAGTCAAAAGGACCCAGATTTTGGTCTTGGTTTAAGAGAAATGAGGCCAGCAAGAAGGGCAGAGTTGGTGTCCATAAGTTGTTGCTTGAAGGTCCGTGGTAGGTTAGCTGAAGTAAAGGCCTGGGTCTGGCAGACACCACTGGAATTCTGTGCGTGTGCAGTCAGGGCAGAGGTGGTCACCTGCTTTGCAATGTCCTCAGGGTGGCCTCTGCCATCCCACCCGTGCCCCCACTGCCTGCTCCTGGGGGGTCCCCAGCCACTGGCAAGCCTCCAGTCCCCCAGCAGAGAAGGAACCCACAGCTAGGTGTCCTAAGCTCTCAGAGTGCTAGGCGAGTGAGTGTGCCCATCCCAGCAGCCCTCGGTTGGCTTAGGACAGAACCGCATTTCTTTCTTCTCTTTATGGGATGGAACGCGCAAGCACAGGGCTTTTCCAAGGCCTCACTAAATATTTGTCATGAGCACTTTCAAACAGAAACTGCACGTCGACACTCCTGGATGAGATTACTTAAAGCAACTCCTCAGGTGCTGCCACATATCCTCAGTGGCCTCAGTGGTCAGCCTCCCACTCCACCTCTGTGGGCCTCAGCCACTGAGGGGGAGTTGGAGGAGCCCCCCTCGAACTGGCACATGGACAGTGACTGTTGGGGGCACAGTGAGTCATAGTGGGGGGCATGGAAGGTGTGTTCAGGATCTGACTCCCCTGCCCTCTGAAGCTTCACTTCATGGTAGTGATGGGGGGATGGGGGTCCCCCCAAAGCCTCCAGGCCAGATCACAGGCTCGGAATCCAGAGGGCAGGGAGCTATGGAGAAGGGAGGTCAGTCCTGCTGTTCTGTGGGAAGACCAGTGCCTTCCTCGGGTATGGGAGACTTCCAAGGAGGCCTCAGGGGGAAAAAAAAAAAGAAAACTCCCAGGAATAATGGTGCCCCAGCTGGCTCTGCAGAAGGCAGATGACAACAAGCCAAACCGGAGCAATCCAAGCTCTAGAACTAACTCCTACCCACCTTACCTCCTCCAGCCTTTTTAATAAAAATGTTATGACTTTACTTTTCTTGGTTAGTCAACCATGCTATTCCAAGCACAAAACTCCTCCCCTCACACTGTTGGTATGTTTTCCTGAGATTTTACATTCCCCGCCCCCCACATACAAATGATTATCTCCACACCGCAGGATGGAGGAAATAAATTAGCAAGTGATTACGGACTTATCATTCCCGTTCCCCATCCCCAGCCCCGTCTATCCTTCAGAAAATATATCAAGAGATTTTTGTGAATTTTTAGAGGGAAATTACATGAACACAGTCTGTTTAAAACTTAATGAGATAATCAGGGTCAGATCAGACAAGTCCAGGAGCTCTCAGATCTCTGTGTGCTGAGGAGAGGGGGGCAGAAGATCACTGTGACCACCATTTGCCTCAAGATGTAAAGATGCTTTTAACAGAGATAAAGTGAATAGAAAGGCAGTTTTGCACTTAGGGGGTGAAACTATTATTTTTTTTAAGCTAACTCTAAAAAAGTCAGGTCATCGCACAATATGATGGGGGATATTGTAAAGGGATTTCGTAAAAGTTATGCCACCAGAATGCAGCATTATCAAATCTACAGACAGTTTTTGAGAACAGTTAAGGATAAAAATAATCCTGTAGACAATCAAATATATTTGAGCTAAAGAAATTGAGGCCTGGAATGTATAAATGACTTCCCCCAAATCAAAGGCATTTCTTCTTCTTCTTCTTTTTTTTTTTTTTGCTTTCACACCACAGAATCCCAAGGCATCCACTTGGAAGTCACTAGGACCCAATTCGTTTCTTTCAGGCAGAGAATGGGCTGAGCACCATCGCAGCGCCTGGATGGCAGACATGAGATTGGCAGCGTCTAACCGTCTAGCAGCTTCCACATCAGCCCCGCCAAATGTCAGTGTGATAAGGGTTAAATCAGACAACTCCCTGAGCTCAGATCAGTGTGTGCAGAGGTGCATGTGAACTGCTGCTGCCGGGGAGAAAAGCCCTTGGGACAGCGTGCCTTCTCTTATCTTGATGGCAGGGCTATTCTGCCCTTTGTGTAACCCCCAAAGCCTGACAGCAAACTTTGCAAAGACTGTCTCCAGGCTGTAGCCGTTGCAAGTGCTTTTGCGAAGATTAGGCTGTTTGATAAACAGATAAACTTGGAGCTGGAAGGGACTTTAGAGTTTGCCCAACTCAGCCCTCTAGATTCTTTTTTTTTTTTTTAATCAGAGGAGGAAGTTGCCTCTCTGAGAGGAGGCAAGAAGCACTCAAAGACACACAGAGCGACTTACAGGGTGTAGGAGCTGGGCTGAGAACAGAGCCTCCAACGGATCTCTTGCACAGCTTCTCCCAGGCAGGCAGGCTTCTGGAAAGGCCCCCAGAGCGCTCCTTCAGTCCCAGCCCGCGCGCTTTCTCCCTCTACCAGCTCTCAGCCACATTTCCTGCTTTGCCACTGTTGACTGCATGAGGGAAGCTGGAAACATGAAACATAGTGCTGCTTTTGTGGCTCAGCTGGTAAAGAATCCACCTGCAATGCAGGAGACCTGGGTTCGATCCCTGGGTTGGGAAGATCCTCTGGAGAAGGGAAAGGCTACCCACTCCAGTATTCTGGCTTAGAGAATTCCAAGGACTGTATAGACCGTGGGGTTGCAAAGAGTCGGACACGACTGAGTGACTTTCACTTTCTTTCTATCAACTCCTGGCCTTTGAGTGCATTCCCGTTCTAACCCTTATTGTAAAAAAATAAAATAAAGAAAATTTCTTGAGTGGCACCTGTATAGGGATCAGCTGGGACTCTTGTCGAACTCCAGTTCCCTGGGCCCCAACCCAGGTAGAGGATTGGTGAACCTCATTTTCAACAAGTACTTCTGGCGAGTTTTATAATCAAGCAAGTCTCCCAAACAGACTGGGTAGCGTTCAAGGCTCTTCATTGTCAGGCCTCGACCAGCCTTTTCAATCTTGTTTCCTGGGCTTCTGCCCATCACATTCCTATGCTTCAGCCTTACAGAACATTCTGGCATTTAATAGAATTGCACTTGTGGTGAAAGAGCTACTGTTTACTGGGTGTCTCTAAAACATCACACAAGCGCCATCTTGTTGCAAAGCCTCTTCAAGGTAGATTCTGATACCACACCCATTTTATGATGAGGACTCAGGGATGGGAAGGTGAATAACTGGTCTAAGGGCCCAGAGCCCAAAGCCCTCACTCCCAGTCATCTCACGGCAGCGTCTCCTTGAACATAGTAGCCCTTGTTTTTCTCACATGTATCTTTGTTGACACCCTTTCGTCTACAAAACTGATGCTCCCTCTGCCCTCTGTCCCTGCTTGGTGATGCCCTGCTCATTCTTCCCAGCCAGCACCACCGTCTTATGCCTCTTTCCGGGTTCCTCTGACTTTGTGCCTGTATTGCAGGTAATCGTGAGCATCTTTTCCACTGGCCCCTGCCCTAGGCCACGCCTGGGTAACTTCGGGAGATTCCTATCTGATCTCCACCCTCACTCTGCAGCAACAGAGAGATAGTCTCTAAGTATCTATCAGTCACCTCGAGTCAGTGTTCACAAGCTCCCCATCCCCTTTCCCTCTGGGCTCTAACCTCAGCCCTACTTCTCCCCTCCTTGTTCACTCTGCTTCCAAGCATGTTGATCTTCTGCTGTTCCTCCAAGATACTGTGTCTCCCCCTTCCTTGGACTCTGCTATCTTCTCTTCAGAGAAGGCCCAGAGACCCACGTGACTCACTCTCTTACTTCCTTTATATCTCTGCTCACATGTGGCTTTATCACAGAAGCCTTCTCTAACTACCCAGTACAAGAAGGTAACTCCTTTGGGCCTGCACAAATGGGGATACCAAGGTCCAAAGAGAGAAGTCCATTATCTCAGGTCACACATGAAGTGGTGGCACTTCAGACTGTTACCTGGCTCTCTCAGCTTCTCATCAGTCCCTTCACCACTGATCTCTGTGACCCGGAGGTCTGTTCCAGCATCCATTCTGCTTACCGGGTGGATTTATCCAATTTCTGCCACATATGGCTGTATGATCATAGGCAGGGAGCTTCACATGAAAGCCTTAATTTCCTTAAACAGAGTAAGGAGGGGCAGAGGGAAGCAAGGAGCATGGATGTGGTGGGCCTATGAATTAAATAATCACTGAAAGATTAAGCTTTGCTGTCTGAAACCCGATCCTATACAGATCCAAGTTATGTGGAGACTAAAGCAAAAAGAATTTTGAGTGTCTTTTATGAGAAAAAGAATACAAAAGATTACAAAACCTCCTGCATGCGATTCTCTACTTAAATATAATGAAAATGGTCTCTTTTTAAAATAAATTGTGACTGGCAATGGAAAGTGGTTACTATACAATAATGTGGAATGGAGAGATCGTGGGGCAAGCAAAATGAATCACCACCAGCCACACGAAAGGCCAGTCTTCATCCAAAGAAGCTGATATTGTATAAATGGTGGAATTGGAAAGGCCTCCTCTATTATGACTGAGAAGGCAATGGCACCCCACTCCAGTGCTCTTGCTTGGAAAATCCCGTGGATGGAGGAGCCTGGTAGGCTGCAGTCCATGGGGTCGATAAGAGTCAGACACAACTGAGCGACTTCACTTTCACCCTTCACTTTCATGCATTGGAGAAGGAAATGGCAACCCATTCCGGTGTTCTTGCCTGGAGAATCCCAGGGATGGCTGAGCCTGGCGGGCTGCCATCTATGGGGTCACACTGAGTCGGACTGAAGCGGCTTAGCAGCAGCAGCAGCAGCCTCTATTATGAACTCTTTGGAAAACCAAACAATTAATTCCAACAAGTACAGCTTCCAACTAGACCAACTGAAAGCAACACCCAACATAATGTTCCTATAATTAGTCAACAGAAAATGCATAATCTTCTATCTAAATACTGCAAGACCTCATGTTTCTTTGATGACCAGGCGAAAATTGTTACAACTTGGGTGGGAAGCACTGATTCATCCACCGTATTCACCAGTCACTGCACTTTTGGATTTCCATGTATTTTGGTTTTTACAAAATTCTTTTAATGGAAAAAATTTCAGTTCCCCAGAAGACTATATAAGTGTGTTAGTCACTCAGTTGTGCCTGACTCTTTGCAACCTCATGGACTGCAGCCCATCAGGCTCCTGTGTCCATGAGATTTTCCAGGCAAGGATACTGGAGTGAGTTGCCATTTCCTTCTCCAGGGGATCTTCCTGACCCAGGGATCAAACCCCGGGTCTCCTGCACTGCAGGCAGATTCTTTACCAATTGAACTACAAGGGAAGCCCAGAAGACTATAAAGGCACCTGGAATAGTACTTTGCTCAAAAAGATAAAAGATTTTAAGAAGATGGAGTTAAGAAGTTGCCTGACAAAAATGGCAGGAGGGAGTGGAACAAAAAAGTGAATATTAATACACTGCTCAATAAAGCTCTTGGTGAAAATGAAAAATTTGTCTTTTATTTTTATTTAAAAACCAAAGGACAGTTTTGGTCAACCCAATATATCTTGCAAAGCCCAAACGAAAATATTCCCAACTCAAGGTCCTCTTTGCTAGAGGGCACACTTGTTCTGCAGTCACTTTTACATCACTTAACAGTCCTGAGGGGTATGATGGGAGGAAAGTCAGAGTGGAGATAGTATTCTTAACCAACTGTGGTTAAAATATCTGATTTTTGCAAATTTCATGAAGACAAATGGCAATGAGGACATGTTGGAAGGGCCCGTGATGATAAGCTAAACTGCGTTAGCCTCCCTGTGAATTCAGCCCAGCCCTTGAAGCAGAAGACTGTCCACTCCACCTACCTGTGTGAAAGTAATCTAACCTGTTTGACCAGTAAATTAAACCCAAGGAGAAGCAACCTTCTTGATCTCACAATAGTATATTTTCCTTTCTATGGAATAACGTCATAAACTCCAAACAAGAGCTCAGCTCTAAACCAAAACCTTGATGAGTTCACATGCAAAGGATCACACAGAGTCCTGCCAGAAATATCCTGGCCTTGTATTTCATTCTCAGTGTTCAAAGTACTGCACCATTGTTTATAATCCTCATGACATTCTTGTAAGGTATGAAAAATGTAAGTGAAAATTGAAATTTTCATTTTGGGTACGTTTTTTGCTTAAATACCATTGGATGCTTTGTATAACTGGGGTATATAACTTAATAGCAATATTTTCACAAGATGGATGACTTAGAAAAGGCAAATCTTTAAAGCTATTAAATATCATTGTCTACCTTTCTAATATATCTCTTTTTATCTTCTCAAAGGGATTAGGGAGTAAAATAACATGAAGATGGAAAAGTGTGATTTTTCCACGCAAGGAGCAGGCTGCTGTTGCGTGGCCAAGAGATGTTGACATGCCTCTGAAGATAAATAGTTAATAAAGGTGTTTGGATCGCAACATCTGTTGCCATTCTTGAAAGCTGGGACTTAATTGCAGACTGCAGCATCAAATCTTCAGAGAGTTTGTAAGACAGAGATTGATTGGGGTCACCAGGTTACCCAGAAGTAAAATCCCAATCCTTATCTTTAAGATGCAGTGTCCAATTGATTCTCTCTGGATCATTACCCACAGCACATGGAGGTAAAGCCAGGAGAGGAGTGATCAAACATTTTCCTTTTCAAGATACTTTCTAAATAAACCAGAGTGGTGCTCTGATTCTGGTGAAGTATCCTAAAGTGAAGGGCTAGCTAAGCTTAGAGCTGGCAGCAGTAATGTTATGTTAATAACACACCTTCCGCTTTTACATCCAGTGAAGAGGAGCAGCACTGAGAGGGCACCGTCCGCTTTCCATCTTACAGCCTGGACCACAGAGGCCAAATCTGACTCCCCAGGTGGCACTACTGGCAAAGAGCCCACCTGCCAATGCAGGTAGATGTAAGAGATCTGGGTTCGATTCCTGGGTCGGGAAGATCCCCTGGAGAAGGAAATGGCAACCAACTCCAGTCTTCTTGCCTGGAGAATCCCATGGACAGAGTAGGCTGGTGGGCAACGGTCCATAGGGTCACAAAGAGTCGGACATGACTGAAGTGACTAACAGAGAGAGGGGTGGCAGGGTAAAACTTCAGACTGTAAATCACAGGGTCCATTAGCCATCTATAAAGTCAGAATAAGTAACGTGTTTCTGTGATTAAATATGCGTGCATGCTATGTTGATTCACTTGTGTCTGATTCTTTGCAATCCTCTGGACCATAGCTCACTAGGCTCCTCTGTCTAGGATTCTCCAGGCAAGAAGACTGGAGTAGGTTGTTGTGCCCTCCTCCAGGAGATCTTCCCAACCCAGGGATCGATCCCACGTCTGTTATGTCTCCTGCATTGGCAAGCGGGTTTTTTACCACTAGCACCACCTGGGAAGCCCAGTTAAAATCAGTAGCCAGGGGCCACTCCTCAACTGAGTTGAGAGAACTGAATTCTGGTCACACTGCACCCACAAGTCCCATTTAACTTTGAACAGGTCACCTTTCTTCTTAGTATGGCATGGCTCCATCTTTAAAATGATAGAACAAACTCAATTTCTAACGTTCTTTTCAGAATATAAACTTAACACTCAGTTATCTTTATTTTGAGTCTTAACTGAATATTCTGAGTCTTAAGTGAATACTTTCCCTGGGATTATGGCCCCTGAATTTGCAAACCCATGTTCCCCAAAACAGACAGTCAACAGAGGAGGCCCAAGCCTTTGTGAGATGTCAGTTCAGTTCAGTCGCTCAGTTGTGTCAGACTCCTTTCAACCCCATGAACTGCAGCACGCCAGGCCTCCCTGCCCATCACCAACTCCCAGAGTCCACCCAAACCCATGTCCATCAAGTCGGTGATGCCATCCAACCATCTCATCCTCTGTCGTCCCCTTCTCCTTCTGCCCTCAATCTTTCCCAGCATCAGGGTCTTTTCAAATGAGTCAGCTCTTCGCATCAGGTGGCCAAAGTATTGGAGTTTTAGCTTCAACATCAGTCCTTCCAATGAACACCCAGGACTGATCTCCTTCAGGATGGACTGGTTGGATCTCCTTGCAGTCCAAGGGACTCTCAAGAGTCTTCTCCAACACCACAGTTCAAAAGCATCAATTCTTTGGCGCTCAGCTTTCTTTATAGTCCGACTCTCACATCCATACATGACCACTGGAAAAACCATAGCCTTGACTAGACGGCTATGGTTTTTCCTGTGGTCATGTATGGATGTGAGAGTTGGACTGTGAAGAAGGCTAAGCGCAGAAGAATTGATGCTTTTGAACTGTGGTATTGGAGAAGACTCGAGAGTCCCTTGGACTGCAAGGAGATCCAACCAGTCCATCCTGAAGGAGATCAGCCCTAGGATTTCTTTGGAGGGAATGATGCTGAAGCTGAAACTCCAGTCCTTTGGCCACCTCATGCGAAGAGCTGACTCACTGGAAAAGACTGTGATGCTGGGAGGGATTGGGGGCAGAAGGAGAAGAGGACGACAGAGGATGAGATGGCTAGCTGGCATCACCTACTCGATGGATGTGAGTCTGGGTGAACTTCGGGAGTTGGTGATGGACAGGGAGGCCTGGCATGCTGCGATTCATGGGGTTGCAAAGAGTCAGACATGACTGAGCAACTGAACTGAACTGAACTGACTAGATGGACCTTTGTTGGCAAAGTAATGTCTCTGTTTTTGAATATTCTGTCTAGGCTGGTCATAACTTTCCTTCCAAGGAGTAAGCGTCTTTTAATTTCATGGCTGCAGTCACCATCTGCAGTGATTTTGGAGCCCCCCAAAATAAAATCTGACACTGTTTCCACTGTTTGCCCATCTGTTTGCCATGAAATGATGGGACTGGATGCCATGATCTTCATTTTCTGAATGTTGAGCTTTAAGCCAACTTTTTCACTCTCTTCTTTCACTTTCATCAAGGGGCTCTTTAGTTCCTCTTCACTTTCTGCCATAAGCGTGGTGTCATCCGCATATCTGAGGTTATTGTTATTTCTCCTGGCAATCTTGATTCCAGTTTGTGCTTCATCCAGCCCAGTGTTTCTCATGATGTACTCTGTATATAAGTTAAATAAGCAGGGTGACAATATACAGCCTTGACATACTCCTTTTCCTATTTGGAACCAGTCTGTTGTTCCATGTCCAGTTCTAACTGTTGCTTCCTGACCTACATATAGGTTTCTCAAGAGGCAGGTCAGGTGGTCTGGTATTCCCATCTCTTTCAGAATTTTCCACAGTTTATTGTGATCCACACAGTCAAAGGCTTTGGCATAGTCAATAAAGCAGAAATAGATGTTTTTCTGGAACTCTCTTGCTTTTTCCATGATCCAGCAGATGTTGGCAATTTGATCTCTGGTTCCCCTGTCTTTTCTAAAACCAGCTTGAACATCTGGAAGTTCACAGTTCACATATTGCCGAAGCCTGGCTTGGAGAATTTTGAGCATTACTTTACTAGTGTGTGAGATGAGTGCAATTGTGCGGTAGTTTGAGCATTCCTTGGCATTGCCTTTCTTTGGGATTGGAATGAAAACTGACCTTTTCCAGTCCTGTGGCCACTGCTGAGTTTTCCAAATTTGCTGGCATATTGAGTGCAGCACTTTGACAGCATCATCTTTCAGGATTTTACATAGCTCAACTGGAATCCCATTACCTCCACTGGCTTTGTTCGTAGTGAGAGGTACTGTGGACCAAATGACCAAGGGACATGATTTTCCAGCTCCAAGTCTTATATTGATGGTCAGTAGCTTCTAAAGGAAACCAATAGACTTTATGTCTAAGGTCTCTTTCATAAATCTTAGAAAATCCTAGAGAGATGGGGTCATCAACAGAAGATAAAACACTACTTTATCCATGAGAACTTTAAGAGATGAAGGTATAGCTTCCTAAAAATTTTGAATTTCACTTGATTGCCCTTTTGGTAGACATATGAAAAAAAAAAAAAAAGTCAAATGTGGAAAATAACTTTTGGGACCTGGAAAAATAGGAGAGCCTGTTCCTGAAACTCTTCAATTCTAATAGCTGAAGAAACAACAGTATCCAGGGCAGAGTCCTCTTAAAAAGGAAGGTGATAGAAAATACTCAGGTAAGTTCAGCGCAATATTTTATATGCTTAGAACATTTTGGGGGTGGGGGCATGGGGTAGATACTGTACCTTCTCTTTTGGGCACAGGAAAGGCCAATATTTACAGGTTGGGATTCCCCAGGCCAAACAATACCAAAAAGAGTTTCCCTGAAGAATCCTGTCAGCTTCACAAAATCATTAATTACCCCTTCTTATTAGAACAAAACTATTTTAAATTCATTTATATTTCTATTTACAATGATCAAATCAGAGGCTGTGTATCTTGTTACAAGGATCACAAAATGCATATTTGTGATACCTTTGTAAATGTAGAGTCTTATTTCACTTGCTTAAATTACTGATGTTTAAAATTTTGGAAAATATGCTTTTGAACTGTTTTATAACTTTATCATTTGTCCAGTGCTTCTCTCAGTTTTAACCAACCATTTGGAAAGAGAAGAAACATGAAATCTATTCATAGTACAGCTCTTTGCTTCCTTAAGCCTACACACACACACACACACACGCCCCTATTCAAATTCCTCCAAAACCATTCATTTTTCTCTGGCCTTCTCTGAGCACCTCATGAGTTTTGTTGCCTTAATTAGCTCCTGCACATTTTCAGAGGTTTAGGAAGGCTAAAGATTGCTTGTTTCCATTTAAGGCTAGGATGCTTTCTGCTGCCTGGTAATCCAGTAATATATTTATGCTGAATCGCATTGTATCCCAAGAAAGAAGAGGCTTGTACCGAGGGTGCGGCTTGACTTTAGCTCCCCTTTCTCCTTTCTTCCCAGCCAGGGTGCTCCAGGCTGGCCCAGGACTCAGCTCAGCATATTGTGCCAGGCCGCCAGAGAATGGACTCCTTAGTGTTCACACTAATCCTCCTCTTTACTAAATAAGCAAGTCAAACTTTGGGGGCAGGAATGGGAGGAAAATTATATAATTTGAGTTAATTGGTTTGGGGCTACCCAAAGCCCCAGCTGTCTTGAAGGGAATTGTTTGGTCTTCAAGACCCAATTAGAGACATTCAACTGATGTAAAATAGATTTTATTCTTTTTTTCAAGTCATTGTCAAGAGACTCAGCCCCTGTCCATCCACACCAAAAAAAAAAAAAAAAAATTACCCTTTAATCATAGCCTCCCCACATGCATCCTGAAAATGTCTAGAAATAGGTACACCTAAACACACGGGAAAGTATAAAGACATGCAAGTTAACTAGTTTATTTTACAAGTTCAACAGTGCAACCTGTAGCGATGAGTCAGGGACTCCTTTCAACAACTCTTCAGGTCCTAAACATGTATTATAAAACATGTATTAGTGAATAATGGCAAAAGGAGACTGAAGGCAAAAGGAGAAGATAGTGGCAGAGGATGAGATAGTTGGATAGCATCACTGACTCAATGGACATGAATTTGAGCAAACTCTGGGAGATGGTGAGGGACAGGGAAGCCTGGCATGCTGCAGTCCATGGGGTCACAAAGAGTTAGACATGACTCAGCAACTGAACCCACTCCAGTGTTCTTGCCTGGAGAATCCCAGGGACGGGGGAGCCTGGTGGGCTGCCATCTCTGGGGTTGCACAGAGTCAGACACGACTGAAGTGACTTAGCAGCAGCAGCAGTAGCAGCAACTGAACAAAGCAAATCAAATTGTTTGAACAAATGGATGAACCTCTGTCTTTTGTCCCTTCCTGGGAATTCATTGGACAAATTTGAGGAATTCATGTTTGGCCTTCCTAGACCTGAACAAAACCACATGTGACTTCCTTTTGAATAATAACGTGCAAGGCATGGCCACAAATACACTGACTTGCAAACAACAGCAGTTTGAGTTTTCAGACATAAAATGATCTGAGATGTGTTAGCTTTTGATTCCAACAGCTTATACCAATGATGCTGAAATGGGTTTTTGCTGATGACAACAAAAACATTGCTTTTATATGGTCTGTGTGACCCAGAAAAAAAATTAGAAACAAGAATTGTAATGTGTAGAGTTGGCACCTATGTTTACAGAATCAATAGTCAGTACAATAGTTGTTCAGTTCCGTTATACCCCCAAGACAGCATCATGTACACAGCCCTGGAGAGGAAGCAAAATGGAGACCAAGTATTCATCCTCAAAAAACCTTGGGCACAGTGGTGGGCCAGAATGAGTTACAGAAACACTTGTAAAAGTTGAGAAAAACAAAGGAGGTGAATGGATGCACATCTAGAGGATAAAAGGAGGGAGGGACCTCATCTAATTAGAGATTTTATAAACAAAATGATAATCAAGATGGTTCTTTAAAGCTCAAGATAGTTCTTAAAAGGGCTAAGTGATTCCAGCAGGCAGAGGAATCACTTAGAGCTTTCCCTCTTGAACATTGTTTTGTTGGAGGAGGTTGTAACAGACAGAAAGAACAACATGAAGAAAGGGGTAAAGACAGACAAGTTCAAGGGGAAAGTCTGGAAAACATTGGGCAATGCAGTCAAAATGCAACCAAGAGCTCTTGTGGGGAACAAACAGAGCTTGAGTCTGGAGGGCAAGGTCAGGGGCAAATCTGAGGTCCTGACTACAGGTGAGAAGTTTGTCCTTGATTTCAAAAGTAATGAAAGCCTGGGACTTCCCTGGTTGTCCTGTGGCCAAGATTCTGTGTTCCCAATGCAAGGAGGCCTGGGTTTGATCCCTGGTCAGGGAACTAGATACCCCGTGCTACAACTAAGACCCAGTGCATCCTAATTAATTGATAGATTAATTTTTAAAAGTAATGGGAGCCATCTAAGAATCTGAACTGAGAAATGGTGGGATTAGAACAGTGCTTTTACCAGGGAGACCCTGAGGCTGTGTGGGAAGAGACAATGAGCGTATAAGAAACAACGAAATCCCAGCCCCAGAGACCAAACCCAGATTGTGGCAGCATGGGCCTGGCACAGGTAAAAGGAACCTCTCCAGCAGGAAACCAATCATATGCTGTCTTCTACAATCAACCAAAGAACAGATTCTGTGATGAACAAGACACCTTTTTGAGAAGGGATTGTATTTCTTTGAGAGATATGATTGAGCACCTACAGTTTGCCAGAGTGGGATATCAGTGAAGGTCACAGACAGTGATCTCTGCCCCGTGAAGGAAGTAACCAACTCTCTCACAGCCCTCAGAGCCCCCTCATAAACAGCACAGATGAAGGGCCAGTTTCTAAAGAACTTCCCCTCAGACAACTGTGTCCTCTAGGAGCTTAGAGCTACTAAACATTGTACAGATTAGGAAGTACCAAGGCCATGAGATGTCCCCTTAAAGTACAGCCCCTATAAGAGGTAAGAAATCCATGCTCAGGCTGTACACAGCTAAACCAGCTGTGTCGGGGCACAGGGGGCGCCAGCAGGTAGCTAGGGGTACCACAAAAGCCAGAAGACGTCATCTGCCAGAAGCAGACTAGGCCTGAAATTTTATCAAGCAATAAGAGTGGTAACTCAGCAGGAAGCAGCCTGGAGAAGAAAGGGTGGAGAGCTGGAATTTGGCATTGCCTGTGTGCCAGGAGAAGGGCTCTGGCTCTAGACAGCTTTGCCTGGACCTGATGTGGTATCACATGGAGATGGACGCTTCAGGCTGTCGGGACATGGTGCCTCAAAATAAGTAGTCACCGCTCTGGCCTCTCTTGCCATGAGACTAATTATCAGGCAAGAAGCTGGCTCACTTGGCCTCCTTTGGGAGCTTGCTTATAAGGAAATAATGGGCTGGACATGAGTTTCCGGTCCCCAGGAGAGGTCAATTCCACCCAGTAAATAGATGAACTGGAAATCTCATCTATACATCAGTTGCTGATATAACAGACTCTGTAAACAGGATCCTCTTGGCAACCTATTAAGGGCTGGATCCCAGAAGGCAGTGACTTCACCAAAGCACAGCCAGTCCTTCCAGGGGTCACTATATACCAGATGCTATGGTGAGCACTTCACACGCCTCATTTCCTTTCCTCCTCATAACTGTCCTGTGAAGTTGTAATGAGGGAACCCTCACAGTTCTCAGGTATGGTGGATGTTAAGGAGCCTATCTAAGGTCAATTGCTAAGGAGTAGAAGAGCTGGGGCTCAAACTTGGTTTCCCCTGACTCCCAGCTCTACTGTTTGGGTCTCCAGCCAGCCTCCCCAGGGTCTTCTCTGCTGCATGCTCAGCACCATGAACATGCAGCCCACATCGGGTCCTGGGACAAGTGGCCGCTTCAGCCCCACAGTCACTTCACCTTAGCATGAACATTTTCCTGCAGCCAAAGACCCTCTACATGCGCTCTCGTTAGACCCTTGCTAGAATCCTGAGAGAGGCAGAGTAGAGATCGCTCTCTCCATCTGACAGAGAAAACCAGAGACTGAGGGAGAAAAAGCAGCTGATTGAGGTGGCATGGCTGGCTTGAGAGAGACCTGTGTGTAAAACTCATGTTTTCTGACTCCCAGCCAGGGGCTGTCTCTGATGACTCTTGAGGAGTGGCACCTCTTTCTCTCACTCGCAAACATATTTATACCTATACCTATACTTTGGAGAAGGCAATGGCACCCCACTCCAGTACCCTTGCCTGGAAAATCCCCTTGATGGAGGAGCCTGGTAGGCTGCAGTCCATGGGGTCGCTAAGAGTCGGACACGACTGAGCGACTTCACTTTCACTTTTCACTTTCATGCATTGGAGAAGGAAATGGCAACCCACTCCAGTGTTCTTGCCTGGAGAATCCAGGGACAGGGGAGCCTGGTGGGCTACTGTCTATAGGGTCACACAGAGTCGGACACGACTGAAGTGACTTAGCATAGCATAGCATACCTATACATATACATGGGCTTTCCCGGTGGCTTAGCAGTAAAGAATCATCCTGCAATGCAGGAGACACAGGTTTGATCCCTGGGTCGGGAAGATCCCCTGGAGGAGGGCAAGGCAACCCACTCCAGTGTTCATGCCTAGAGAATCCTATGGACAGAGGAGCTTGGCAGGCTACAGTCCATAGTGTCGCAAAGAGTTGGACACGACTGAAGCAACTGAGCATGAGCACACACATACATATACACACACATATATATACATACATATAGTGTCTGTCACAGCTGGTGCCTAGCAGAGTGCCTGGCATGTAGCAGGGGCTCAGGAAGACTCTGTGAGACTAAACCAAATGACATCAGGCTACCATCCACCCACAATTTAAGTTTCAATTTGACCCTGATCTCAACCAGTGGGACCTTGGAAGGGAGCCTGGAAAAGCAGACATAATAACCATAAAATGTAGCATTAGCTTCAAGCTTACCTGGCTCAGACTTTTCCTTAGGTGTATCAAGTGCATTGATTCTTTTAAACCCTAGGGTAACTGGGAGCAGGCACTACCTCATCCCCATTTCACAGATATAGAATGTGGAGGGCAGGAAGCTGAGCAGTTTGCCAAAGGCCATCTTTTGTAAGCAGCAGAGCCAGACTCCTGTTGCAGGGTCCTCTCACCATCACAAAACCCCTCAAACACCCTACCCTAACTTCCCAATGAGGAATTTCTTCCTGCAAGAACCCACTTTCCTGTGAGTGTCCCTTGAATGCCCTCGTGGAATCTTAGCCTCCCCATCTGAGAAATGAGGGGATTGAAGTCCATGCTCTGATTCCCCAACAGATTCCTGCTGGCTTCCTTCCATACAGCTCACTGCAAATAACCCCACCCCCGCCTACATTTAAATTTGTGCCCTGCAGTATTAAGTTCACAGTTTCAGCATCTAAAACCCTAAGGAAACCAAACTGAGCATGGGACCCACCTATAATTTCTCTGTCCTGGAAAGAGGTGGCATGTCCTCAGATGCTACCTGCTAAGATTAATCAGTCATCACCCGTAGGGGTGGGGGCAGGCGGCCTCCATGGGGTCCTAATCAGAACCCCCTTGGGCCCTCCACCCCCCTGCACACCTCTCATTAACTCCTCACAGGTGCACTGGCCCTGCAGTAATTGGGCTCCTGTCGGTCAGGCCCACAGGGACCTGCAGCTGGAGGGGTCAGGCCAGCTTCTCCTTTTCTTTCTTTTCTTCCCCCCTTTATTGTTTATCTATTTACCAGGTCAAACAATTGGGAAGACTAAATTCTAAACAGCCTTTGTCGTTTCTGCTCCTTCAGCCCCTCTAAGTCAGAGAAGTAGAATTGAAAGCAAGGCCACGAGGCATCCATCCTCTGGGAAGTTAAGGGCCAGTAGAGGCAGCTGCTGGAGTTTGACCTGGGTTGCCCTGGGCCAGCCGGCCAGGTAGGGCACAGCTGCTCCTGAGGAGGCGGCTTTATTAGCTCAGCCTCAAACACCTCCGTTTGGTCCACACACACCCATGGCTGTGGAGCAAAGGCTGGAGGTGATACAGAATGCTGGGGACAAAAGAAAGCTCCCAGCTAAGCTCATACTTTCATACTTTCAACAAAATGTTTTGAGTATCAAGTGCTGTTTGACATTCCAGAAATCTCTGCCCTAATGGAACTTACATATTAGTAGTTGATTAGATTGTAAATCTTGGAGAAAGAAATAACAACCAGCTCCAGTATTCTTGCCTGGAAAATCCCATGGAGAGAGGAGCCTAACAGGCTACAGTCCATGGGGTCACAAAAGTGTCTGGCACGACTGACTTAGCAACTAAACAAGACAATAAATGGGACTTCCCTGGTGGCTCAGTGGTAAAGAATCTACCTGCCATGCAGGACACATGGGTTCGATCCCTGAGTCAGGAAAACCCCGTGGAGTAGTAAATGGCAACCCACTCTAGTATTCTTGCCTGGAGAATCCATGGACAGAAGAGTTTGGCGGACTATAGTTCATGCGGTTGCAAAGGGTCAGACACGACTGGGTGACAGAAATACTATCAGATAGAGGTAAGTGCTATGAAGGGAAATCAAAACAAGTTAAAAGAGAGAGAAGGAAGAGAAGGAGAAGGGATATGTCCGGGAAGTGATATTTAAATAAAGTAAGGATGTGAGTCATGGGTGTAACCAGGATACTTTGTTCCTGGCAGTGGGAACAGCAGGTACAGAGCTCTGAGGCAAGAGTGCACTTAAGGGCCAGCATGGAGTCTGCTGTTGCTGGCTAAGGTAAGGGAGCAGGGACACAGGAGGTGCCAACCCCAGACTTTCCACTTCTGGAGCTGTTACCAGGCAGAGGAGAGAGCAAAGCCTCCAACATTATCATTCCAAGGTTATTGCTGAAATCTTTGGGCTCCGTGCATAGAGCACATTGCAAACTACCACTCATTCAGTTATGCACTGAGTGACCTGCTCTTCACCAGCTCCCCAGAAACCTGCTGCACCCAAACTACATCTGTCCTGCCTGTCCTCTAGAGACCACCTGATTTGTTTTACATGAATTACTTTTTCTTCTTGTCAATTCCCAAGGAATGAATGTCTCAGCAGTGGTAAAATTTAATAACTGAATCCCCGAGGAAAAGAGAGAAAGAGAGACATAATTTATTAGAAACTTTCAGTTTCAAGGCCTTTGCCTCTCTTTTATCCTTTCTGTAGGAAGTGATGTGAAGTAGACAATCATCTCCCAAAGGCCTTAATTCATCTTCTGAAGTCCCAAGGAACCTAGATACCAGAGCTTCACAAGACAGGCAACGTAGCCAGAACCCACAGATACTTAGGTTCTGACCTGTTGATACTGGATGTTTTAGCATATTACACCAGGACTGGGACAGATTTGAGGGGGGTAACTTGAGTCCAGCCTCTCATCTGCTGCCTTCCTTCTGTATCCTGTTATACAATGTGTTATTAACTCTATTAAGATGAATAAAAATAAAATGTGACCATGGTATTTTTAAGGGAAATAGTAGTGAACCAGGTGCTTTTTAATTATAATTTTTTAAATTATTTGACAAGGATCCCAATGCAGTGTCTTCTGTGCTATTGGTCTGGGTATTTGGAAGATAATGCACTGAAAAGCTAATAGAAGTGTATCTTTGAGTCTGTCTCACTCTGAACTCCCAGCTTGTAGAAATATACTAGCTACACCTATAATGAGATCTATACGCATTTTTTCTAACCCCTGTATTCATCTACATCCTCCAAAATGCCACACCATGTCACACCTGTGGTAACTGCTGAGACTTCTCCTTCCTCTTGGAGTTCCCTTCCCCTATTTGTACCTTGAAATCAAGGCCCAGATCCAACTAGATCCTTTCTGTTCTTCCCAGAGGTACCAGTTGCCATTGTGTTATGGTGCTAAGAAGTACCACCAACTGCCAGGGCCGCTAGCATTCTGATGGAATAATGCTACTTTCTGCTGTGATTTAGAATTATCTGTGGTGCTGGAGAAGACTTTTGAGAGTCCCTTGGTCAGCAAGGAGATCAAACCAGTCAATCTGAAAGGAAATCAACCCTGAATATTCATTGGAAGGACTGATGTTGAAGCAGAAGCTCCAATACTTTGGCCACCTGATGCAAAGAGCCAACTCACTGGAAAAGACCCTGATGCTGGGAAAGACTGAGGGCAGGAGCAAAAGGGGGAGATAGAAAATGAGGTGGCTGGATGGTATCACCAACTCAATGGACATGAGTTTGAGCAAACTCTGGGAGATAGTGGAGGACAAGGAAGCCTGGTGAGCTGCAGTTCATGGGGTTGCAAAGAGTCAGACTTGACTTGGAGACTGAACAACAACAGAATTATCTGTGAGCTGCTAGAAAACAGACGTCATACTGTCTTCATCTTTGGACCTCACCCTCAGGGTCACCCACCCACAGTGAGATCAATAACACAGCCTTCTGGCCTCAGGGAAGAAGTCACAGGGGTGTGCAACTTGGAGGCACTGAGAACTCACAGGACTTTGACATCAGTGAGCACGCCAGCTTATCCCTCCTGCATTCCCAGCAGAGCCTGCTTTGAAAAATAACTAAAAGGAAACCCGCAGGCCCTGGAGTTTCTAGAAAAGAAATGACCATGATCAGACTACAGTTGCCATCAGCCTGCACTGTGGACCATTGGCTTCAGGTGTGCTCCGAGCTGCCGGCATAACTGGGCAGCGGGTATCACTGGGATGAGCACAGGACGACATACTGAGGTTTCCTGCTGACACAAATCAATAACAGCAGTGATGATCAGTCCATAGTCCTTGCCTGGGTCAGCGGGAGGCAACAAGGCAGTTCGTCCAGGATCACCAGTTCTGCAGGATTGTAGCCCGGCTCCATCACGTGCCAACCATATGACCTTGGAGAAGTGACCTCATCTTTCCAGCCTCAGTTTCCTCATTGTAAAGTGTGAATAATACGCACACCCATAAGTTTATTGTGGGGATTAAATGAGTTAATACATAAGAAGTGCTTAGAACAAGACCTGGGAAAAAGTAAATATTTGATAAATGGTTACTATTATTTAGAGTAATACTAACAGCAACTACTATTGTTCGAGGAAACATCTTTCTATTGGCTTCTTTTGTTGGGCAGATGAGCAGCAAGGGAGGCGGAGGTGGGTGGATAATAAAGGAGGCAGAAAAGGAAAAGCCCTGTAGGGACTGTGGGAATATGATTGCTAGGACTGGCTCAAATCCCGTGGACGGAGGAGCCTGGTAGGCTGAAGTCCATGGGGTCACGAAGAGTCGGACACAAGTGAGCGACTTCACTCTCACGCATTGGAGAAGGAAATGGCAATCCACTCCAGTGTTCTTGCCTGGAGAATCCCAGGGACGGGGGAGCCTGGTGGGCTGCCGTCTATGAGGTCGCACAGAGTTGGACACGACTGAAGCAACTTAGCAGCAGCAGCAGTAGCAGCAGCAGGACTGGCTCCATCATGATTTAGTTCTGTGACCAGGGACAAAATCATTTTTCCTCTCTGGACTTCAGTGTCTTCTCCTGTAAAATGATGTCATTGGATTAGATCAGAGTTTCCTAAACTGGGCAAAGCTTCAAAAAGTTTGGGGGAAGCTTTTAAAAAAAAGTCTTGTGACCCTCCCTGGCTGAAAGGTTAGCAGAAGTGCCCTTTCTTCCTTTCTGCTGTAGTCCTGAGTGGTTACTGCCGAAACAGGCGCATACATGAAACCGGACATAAAGTGGGCATTGTGAAGAACACTGATCATGGCATTTCAGACCAACCCTACAGCTATGCTTTGGTGACTGGAATTGATTGCTTTCCCTGCAAATGACAGCTGCCATAGGCAAGAAGAAAATTGTCAGCAGGTCAAAGATCAAGTTTTTGTGGAAATGTACATGACCACTTCATGCCCACAAGGCACTCTGTGGATATACCTTTGGACGAAACTGTTGTTGACAAAGATGTCATCAGAGACCCTGTTCTCAAACACAAGGCCTGACAAGAGGACAAGATCAAGTCCAAGGAGAGATACAAGACCAGCCAGAACAATTGGTTCTTCCAGAAGCTGAGGTGTTAGGTCTGTCTTGTTTCGGTCATTAAAAAAAAAAAAAACAGCAGGCCCCATTTCTAGTTTACTGAATTAGGCTCTGAAATTGTGGAGCCCAAAAATCGTGACTTGTTTTCAAGCTTTCTAGGTGAGCCTGGTGCATCCAGCCAGTGCTTGGGAGCCCCTGGACTCAACCAAAGGCCTCAACCTCAGGGCCTTTTCACTTACCATTCTTTCTGCCTGAAAAGCTCTTCTCTTAAATGTGTCCTTTTCTTGTCCTCTTCATTCATGTCACTGCATAAATGTTACTTCTCAAAGAAAATCTTTCCACCCACTCCTATGGAATACAGTTTTCTTCCAACCACTGTCCCACCTCTTAACATGATTCTTTCCCCCATGACATTTCTCACTGCGACCTGACTGGTCATTCCTCTTCCTCACTGGAGTGTAAACTCCGTGGGGCGATGGCCTGGGTTTGTCCACCACTACATCCCAGCAGTTCTGGAGTGGTGCCTGGTACATAACTGGCACTTGGTAAATCCGTTTTGAATTCATAAATGAATGGATTGAATGAATGAATAACTGCATCAATGTTACCTCTGCCTGTGCGTCATAATGTGGAGTTGGCAAAGGTTAGCAGGGCCAGAGAAGGGGGCCCTGAAGTTCCCAGGACCATGGGACAGGCAGTTTCCCCAGGGAGAGTTTTTTAAGTCCAGCCGACTTCCTCAGTGCTGTGCTTTGGGGTTTCATTGTACTCAAATTTTCCAGGTGCTCACTTTTCGGGAAGATGAAGATAAACTTTTCAACTGTTGTTTCATGGAGGGGCGGGGAACTCTTCCCGATCTCCAGTATAGAACAATATATGCCAACAGACATGATGTCATTTGGTTTTAAAAAGGTGTTTGAGCTGGAAAATGTTTCCAAAAGCATTTTAGGAGGAGTTCATAAATGACTAATAAAATTTTTATTTGTGGGTTATTATCTAAAAAATACAGTACTGTATGAAATACTATTAAAGGTAAGGCTTTATGGGTTAGAATTATACTTCCAGATTTCTAGTGCTTTAAAAAATAAATATAGCGACCTAAGTCCATGAGCTTTAAAGGAAGAAGTCCTTTTTCCTATAACAACTCGTTGTTTGTTTACTTAGGAGGTGTAACTCAAACACGTACTCTCCTGGAGGGGTTTAAATTATCTAATTTCTGGCTCTACCAAAAATGCTGAAATATCATACCAGCAGCCTTGATTTTAACTGATTTGCCAAACCTAAAAGCTCTTGCTTTCCCTTCTGAATAGTATTTTTTCAAATTTTAGGGAAAGTAGATCAGAGGTCAGATAATTCATGAATGTAAAGAACATGTTTTCGATACTAATTAGTATTAGGTGAAGAAATTCTACTAATCACTTAAGCTTGGGAAGCATTGAGTTAATGAAAATTTTCAACAGGACTTGTCAGGGTCTTTAATATGCTAATATATGTGTGACTCTCCTGGAACAAAAATCAGGCAAAACATTTCCCCCAAAGTATTTGATCAGAGAATTCTTTATTCTCAGATTACCATTTAACTCCTTATGGATCCAACATTCCTCAGAACACAGTTTGAGAAATGCTGGCTTACAGAGGACTACTTTTGCCACCCTATGGACTGTAGCCTGCCAGGCTCCTCTATCCAGGGAATTCTCCAGGCAAGAATACTGGAGTGGGTTGTCATTCCCTGCCCCAGGGGATCTTCCCTACCCAGGAATCAAACCTGGGTCTCCTGCATTGCAGGTGAATTCTTTACCATCTGAGCCACCAGGGAAGCCCCGCTGAATTCTCATATATTATAATATGATTGATTCTCTGTTCAGAACCATGGATGACAAGTATGTATGAAACACCCAATGATGTTTCTGAACTCATTGGTGTTTTCTGCCCTTTGCTGAGCACATGAGAAATGAAGTAGATGGCATAGGGATGGTTTTGGTTTGGAGGATTGTTTGACAAATGTACATATGGATGAAATTCCATTTTTGGCTATGATGGAGTAAATGGGTATTGGACATGCCTTCCTACCAGAAGTAATGATTCAATGGGATGAAATATATGAAGCAATTCTTTTCAGGCATTGAGCAATAGACAACAGGATTGTGATCCTTGAGAGAAAAGAAACACATGAAGTGAACCTTACAGGCAACCTGGCTTTCTGTGTGGGAACAGATACCAGGTCATAGAGCAAGCTGGTGGAGCACCTGCAGAAGACAGCAAGCACACTTGGGCAAGGAGGCAGAGACTGGAGTTTTGGGAATGCTGAAGCAGCTGGAATTTGCAGAGCAGGGGACCAGTGAAGGGGAAGCTGTGCAGGAAGGGTGCCAGAGTTTTATCCTGGGGATTCCTTCTGGCTTCTTGGCGGAGAGCAGGGCTGTAAATTCATAGGACAAACCCCCACTGGCCTATCAGGGAACATGCATTATGGGGATGAAAACTGAACAGAGACACCAGACATCTTTAACACTGAAAAACGTGGGAGTTCCAGCCAAGAAGAGTGAAGAGATAGCTTGGTGAATGTCTTACCATTCAAGTGAGACTCTAGAAATCCCACGCCTTCTGAGAGAGGACCATGCCACAGAATAAGGTCCATACACAAAACACAAAGCTGAAATAGACCCACCCTAACAAATCCTTAACACAAGCCTCCACAAGATTGAGATTTCATATATATATGTTTTGACAGACTTTTATTTTAAGGAATTGGCTCTTGACTCATGCAATTGTGGGGCTTGGCAAGTCCAAAATTTGCATAGAGAAAGCCAGCAGGCTGGAAACTCTGGAAGGAGTTGATGCTGCAATCCTGAAGCAGAATATCTACTCTGAGAAACTTTTTTATTCTTAAAGCCTTCAACTGATTGGATAAGGCCCACTTATATTATCAAGGATGATCTCTGATCGCCTTTACTTAAAGTCAACTGATTGCAAATGTTAGCCATATCCACAAAATACCTTCACAGCAACACCTAGATTAGTTTTAGATTGAATAACTGGGTACTACGACAGAAGATGAGATGGCTGGATGGCATTGCTGACTCAATGGACGTGAGTCTGAGTGAACTCTGGGAGTTGGTGATGGACAGGGAGGCCTGGCGTGCTGTGATTCATGGGGTTGCGAAGAGTCGGACACGACTGAGCAACTGAACTGAACTGAACTGAGCAGTCTAGCTGAGCTGACATATAAAACTAACCATTACATCGTAATAACACTGTCAAAAATACTACAAGAAATAAACACTACAAATCGATATCCTTCATAAATATAGATGCAAAAATGCTTAACAGATATTGTGAAATCAAATCCAGCATTGTATAAAAAAGGATAACACAGTATGACTAAGTGAAGCTTATTCAGGAATATAGGATGGATTTAACATTCAAAAAGTGATCAATTTAATTTACCACATCAGCAGAATATAGAAAAATGCCACACAATATCTCAAAAATGAGTAAAAGGCATTTGACAAAGTTAAATATCCATTTATGATTTTAAAAATCTCTCAGCAAGCTAAAAATAAAATGTCTGACAAAGGATAACTATGAGAAATTCACATTAACATTGTACTTGATGGTAGATTACTGAATATTTTCTAAGATCAAGAACTAGGCAAAGTTGTCCACTCTCATCTCTTCTCTTCTGGTCAGTGCAATAAGGTGAAATAAAAAGTATAAAGATTGGAAAGAAAGAGGTAAAACTATTTTTATTTGTAGATGACATGAGTATGTATATGAAAATTCTGAAGGATCTGTAAAGCCACTAGTAGCATTATTGCTAATTAGTGAATTTAGCAACATAGCAAGCTACAAGGTCAAGTTACAAATATCAATTCTATTTTTTTCCCCATACTAATGACATTTAGAAGATAAACATTTCAAAACACCATTTACAATAGCATCAAAATACTTGAAACATTTAGGAATAAAGGTGAGCAAATATGTGCAAGACCTCTATATTAAAATTTATACAATATTATTGAAAAAAAAAAAGATATACCATGTTCATTAATTGAAAGGCTCAATGTAAAATCTTTCTCCCTCTTCCCAAGTTGATCTACAGATTTAACATAATCCCAATCAAAATCTCAACAAACTTTTTTGAACAAATTGATGAGCTGATTCTAAAATTTAAATAAGCATCCAAAGGACTAGAGTGGCCAAAATCATCTTTTAAAAGAAGAGAAAGATTAGAAAACCAACAATATCTGATTTTAAGATGTATTAAAAATCTATAACAATCAAGGCAAAGTAGTATTGGCATAAAGACAGACAAAAAAATGGGGGAGTCCAGGAATAGAGCACAAAGATACAGTCAATCAATCTATGACAAAGGCACCAGAGAAAGTGAATGGAGAACGTCTTCATCAAATGATTCTGGAACTGCTGGATAAACGCTTAGAAAAAACATAAACCTCAACCCTTACCTAACACCATACACAAAAAACTAATTTGAGATGAACTGTAGAGTTAATCACAAAAGCGAAAAGTGTAGAGCTGCTATAAAAAAGCATAGAGAAATGTCTTTACAGTCTTGGGTTAGACAAAGGCGTCTTAGATGGGACAGCAAAAGCACTAATCATAAAGAAAAAAATTGGATTTCATCAAAATAATAAGGTTTTTCTTACTAAAAAGATGCAATTAAGAAAGTAAAAGTCATAGACCAATAGAAAATATTTGCTATACCTATATTTTAGAAGAGACTTTTATCCAGAATATATAAAGAATACCTACAAATTAATAAGGAGAAAAGCCAATAAATAATAAGCAAAATACTTCAATAAAAATGGCAAGAAAAAATATATGCAAATGATAATAATTACAAGAAAAGAGAAATGCAAATTAACACCACAATGAGATTACCACTTCATACCCATTAGAACAGCTCATGTTAAAAAAGACTAACAACAGAAAATTTGTAAATCAACTATACTTCAATTAAAAAAAAAAAGACTGACAACATCCAATGTTTGTAAGGAGACAGAATTACTGAAACTTCTCACACCTTTCTTCTGGAAACATAAGATTTTACAACCACTTCAGAAAACTGGTAGGTTTTTAGTTTCTTTTAAAATTAAAAATACACCTAAGTTATGATTCACTCCTAGGTAATTGTCCAGGAGAAATAAAAACATATGCCCACAAAAGATCTTATGCAAGAAAGTTTATAGTAGCTTATTTCATAACAGCCCCAAACTGGAAACAACCTGAGATGTGATCAAGACAAGAATGGGTCCATTGTGGTGTCATTATACAATGGAATACTACGTATGCACGAAAGAGAATACACAGATAATACTCCATCACCTCACAGATGAGTCTCAAAAATACTATTTTGAGTGAAAGATGTCACACAAAAAGAATTTATGCCATATGATATCTTTGATATGGACTTCAAGAACAGCAAAACTAATACATAGTATTAAAAATTAAAACAGTGATTGCCTGGCAGGTGGTTATTGACAAGATGGGAGCAGGAAACTTCTGAAGTGGTGGGAATATTGTGTATCTTGATTGTTGTGTGGGTTAACAAGATGTGAATCATCCAGCTGGACACTTAAGATCTGTGCATCTCCCTGCATGTACATTTGACCTCTATAAAGTGGGAAGGGGAAGTGAAAGAGAAGGAGAAAACGAGATGGTGGGGGAAAACAAAGCTGAATTAAATTATCTTCTACCTGAAAGCATGCACACAGAGAGAGAGAAAATGTAAATTTGTGTAGGCCCTAAGTTCACTGTGCACTTGACCAGTGTTGCAAGAGTACTGTATACTTTAGATCCATTTCAATAGCTATCTTCAAATCTCATTATAAGAAAGGACTTTCCTCTATTCGTTTTCTGCTCTCTCGGGCTTTATTACCAAAATACCCACACATGTTTGAAAAGACACGGAACGCTAATTCTGAATTTCACACTTATTAGAATCCAAGAGAAATTGTTCATTGTTGACATTTTCAGATGTCATTTCCTGCCACAATTCTCTTCAGGAGAGGAAACTGGAAAGGAAATAACTCAACTCCTCCCTGGCCTCCTAACTCTGGCCACTTGACTTGAATCTAGTGTTTGATAGCAGAAAAAAAAAAAATATTTTTTTCAAGAATAAAGAAGCTATTATTTTAATTCTTAGACAACTTTTAAATTGACTTGATATCACCTTCCCATCATGACCAACCAAGTGATATTCTCAACAATAGCATCGCACTTCTTTAAGAAAGTGTACTGGTCACATCAAAATGTAACCACATGGAAATGAATTTCCCCTTTTCACTCTCTGTCCTTGGTTTCCATGGTAGAGGGCTAATTACCTTTTTAATAGTCCTAATTGATGGGCTTACAGATCATATCCTTCAGGCCCACTTGTGTGTATGGTGACGGTGGGGGTGGGGCAGCACTCCCTTTCTCTTGACCCCTAAGCTCCGGCTCCTCCCTATTGGAAGGAGGGTTGCTGGCTCCTGAAAGGACCATGCCTTGTGCTTCTCTGTTTGCAGGACTACCTGCAGCCCATTGTGGGCTGACCAGGAAGCCTCGCTTTGTCTTGGCCAATTGACACAGCTGCACACTCGGTAAATAGACTCAGATGTTGAGCTTTTGTTTGAAGGATCTTTTCAGATTAATGCAAAGAGAATTAGTTTTTAAAACTTAAGCCGGAGCCAGGATGAGTAGAATGGAGCTGTGAGCCATTGAATTCACGTCCACAAAATGAGACCACTGTCTTACAAGGGTGTTTATCCCCTGTTCCTTTGGGAGGTAACATGGAAGGGAGAGGCTCCCACTTATACCATTGTGAGGAGAAGATCTGACCAGTGATTATACCGGCTCCGGCTTCATCCTCCAAGGGAAGAGAGCCCTACCTTTGTTAAGTAAATGCAGAGGCTGCAAAATATTTGTCTACAATTGACTTGAGTTTTCTTATTTCCAGACCATAACAGGTTCTGATAAATGGTCCAAGCAGATCCATGGCCCACAGCAAAGACAATTTTAACAGACTGGACAACATTCTGGACTTGGATCCTGCATCTCAGATTTTCCAATCTTCCCCTTTCAGAGCACCGAATCGAGTCCTCACCTATGGGCTCATTCTGAACCATTCCCTGTTGGGACACAAGTGTCAAGAATGGCTCCCAACTAGCATCTGGTCTCTTGAGGTGGAATGGTGCCCTGGAAAATACCACTTCACTTAGCACAGCTTGGAACTTTAGTCCCAATGTTGTGATTAGAAAGTATTATACTCCTTGCCTCTCTGAGACTTCAGTCAGTTCAGTCACTCAGTCATGTCTGACTCTTTGTGACCCCATGAACTGCAGCACACCAGGCTTCCTTGTCTATCACCAACTCCTGGAGTTTACTCAAACTCATGTCCATTGAGTCCGTGATGCCATCCAACCATCTCATCCTCTGTCATCCCCTTCTCCTCCTGCTTTCAATCTTTCTCAGCATCAGGGTCTTTTCCAAGGAGTCAGTTCTTTGCATCAGGAGGCCAAAGTATTGGAGTTCCAACTTCAGCATCAGTCCTTCCAATGAACACTCAGGACTAATATCCTTTAGGATGGACTGGTTGGATCTCCTTGCAGTTCGAGGGACTCTCAAGAGTCTTCTCCAACACCACAGTTCAAAAGCATCAATTTTTTGGCACTCAGCTTTCTTTATAGTGCAACCCTCACATCCATACATGACTACTGGAAAAACCATAGCTTTGACTAGATGGACCTTTGTTGGCAAAGTAATGTCTCTGCTTTTAATATGCTGTCTAGGTTGGTAATAACTTTCCTGCCAAGGAGCAAGTGTCTTTTAATTTCATGGCTGCAGTCACCATCTGCAGTGATTTTGGAGCCCAAAAAAATAAAGTCTGTCACTGTTTCCATTGCTTCCCATCTATTTGTCATGAAATGACTTACAGACTCATTTTTCTCAAGCGTCAGATTGGGTTGGTTACTTCTCTTTGCTAACAGTTCCACATTCTTAGGAAGGCAGATCAATGCTGTAGAAAGAATGTGGCCTTCACTCACAGAGATCTGAATTCAAATCCTGCCTGTGCTACTTACTAGCTGGGAGCACCCAGACAAGTCATTGCTCTGAGCACAGATGTCCTCACCATGACAATTACAGTATGATTGCTTGTCTCATGGTGTTGTTGGGATGGAAAGAGATTCCTCGTATATACGTGAACATAAGAAGCATATTGCCTAGAGGATTGTAGAGTCCACAACATGCCAGCTCTTCCTCTCCAGGTCTCTGCTTCCCAAAGACTTTTTTCAAGGACTTTAAAAGATATCAAATGGAAAAAGCACCTAGTGAATTGTAAAGTATGCATATATGAAGCAATGTTCCTTCATTACACTAAACATACAATAAAAACTGAGGAATGGTTGTTGGTGGGCACCCCGACCCTAACCTTGTCAAGCACCTCTTTCCCTCCCCCAGCTTCAGCGTCTGAGTGACTGTCAGCCCACCCATACCACTGCCTCCCTGCTCCCTGCATACACACTCACTATACTAAAAAAGAACTGCTGCCAAAGCAGAATGATGCATAGGAAAGATGAAGGGAGCCATCCTAGAAGAAAATAGGCATCAGTAATCCAAAAATGACAGTTTCATAAATGAGGTATAGACGGGGTGATAGATATTTAATAACATCTTTCCCAAAGGACAACGGACTCCTCCTTGATCCAGGCTATGGGACTGAATAAAAAAAAAAATGCTGTTCCTTCTTTACTTTATGGAGGCCCTAACCAACCTGGGTTCCCCACCATGTGTTCCCCATAAAGTACTTTCTGCTGAAGAGTCAGGACACCAGGCCAGGCCTGTCACCAGTTCACTATGGGCCTGTGGTCCCCCCACATAGGAGAGTTTTATGAACCTTAAGGGCCCTCCCTAAGCTAAGCATCCAAAACTCTAATTCCCCTGCAGTTTCCCGAAAGGAAGGATGTGAGGGCAGAGACATGGGTTTTGAACCAGCTCCAACAATCAAGAAAAGTGCTGACAGGATGGAACTGCACTGTGGAAACCTGCATCAGCCCCTAGGTTGAGTCAGATGTCAAGTTTTGACCAACAGGTCCGTTATGCTCTAAGAAATGAATCCTGGAAAATAAATCTGTGCTTTGGGGAAATCATAAGAGAAATTTTGGTTGATTGAGATTTAAATTCCAAGATATACACCTAAACCATACCCTAGTGTTACTTTCTTTTGTGACTTAGAAGGCGATAAGTAGAAACTTCTCACTCTGACCGAGGACTCCGCAGGGGAGGTCAGAAGTAAGGCATCTTGCAGAGCTTTGAGCTCACCAGCAAACCTTTCTGAGCCTCAGTTCCTTTCTCTGTAGTAAGAGGGTGGGTCTTCCTCAAGGACTCTTCCTTCAATGAAGAGAAGGGCAAGACAAAGAAACAGGGAACAGCTTAGTGCTGCCCCATCTCCTACCTGTTCCAACCCCTCGCTATAGAGCAAAGGGATAGGTCTATGTTTCATGAATGGGCCACGTCCATCCTCGGGGCTGTTGAACAGTTAACCTTGGAAACGTTGGTACTCCCTGTCCTGCTCTAGCTAGAAGTCAGCACTGAGAACTTGGACCTGAAATGCTCAGATGGAAGGCAGCATGGTCAGTATTTGAGAACACTGAAACAGGGAGGGCTGAAGCACGTCTTGGAGAGTTGGAAAAAACAAATAATTCTGAGGCTTCCCTGGTGGTCCAGTGGCTAAGACTCCGCCCTCCCAATGTTGGGGGCCTGGGTTTGATCCCTGGTCGGGGAACTAGATCCTATACGCCACAACTAAGTGTTCGCATGATGCAACTGAAAGATCCTGCATGCTACAACAAAGACCTGGTGTTGCCAAATAAATAAATACATATATAAATGAGCAAATAATTCTGAGCCTGGACCAGGGGCTACAATGTGTGTGTCACCTGCCTTGCTTAAACAGTGCAATTAAGGAGCAGCAGGCTGGGCGTCAGGAGGCCAGCTGCTGCTTCTGTCTCTCCACTTTGGGCCCCAGTCTCTTCATCTGTAAGGGAAAGGGCAGGGGAAGATGATTTCTAGGGGCCCATCTAGCTCCAACTTTCTGAATCACCCAAAAAAACAGCTCAGTAGCCATTCTCCTTATCCAGGTCTCTTGAACCTGATTTCAGAAGTAAAGAATTATGACAGCCGAGTCTCAGAGGAGCATTCTTTGATTCAGAGGATTTTGGCCCTCTGGCTCAGTTTCTAAATCTCGCCCAGTGGGCCATGTCCCATGTTCCTGCTTGGCTCAACCAGCCTGGAGGTGGGCAAAGGTGGCTTCTGCTGGTGTCCATGATAGAATGAGTGGATAAAGTTATTTCCCCTGCCCACTGGAAGGCTCCCCAGAGGGGCTGGAATTTGACCTGTGTCTTAAGGGAGGCAGAAGAAAGTCACTGAATGAACAATCCAGGTAAAGGCAGCCAGCCCCCACAGTTCATAGCGTTGCATGAACAGTCTCAGACTGTGTAGTGAATTCCCGGCTGTAACAAATAGCCCCCATAGCGTACGGTGCTTTACACCCCACAGACACTGATTTCATGCTTGTACATAGGATGGGTGGGACAGCCACCCTCCACCCATCATTTTCAGTTTTGAGCTGCCATTTTTAACATTTAGCTTTGAAAGCTGCCCAAAGGATCATCTCCACTCCAGGCAGCCAAACAGGGCAAAGAGCATGGAGCTGGCCCTTGTCACTTCCCCTCACTGTGTCTACTACTAGGGGACCTGAAAAATAGAGATGTGTGACCAGGAAACATATGGCAACATGACTTTAGGGGAATGTCAGCCTCTGCCACAGTCTGATCCACTCCTCAGGGACGGATCAGAGACAAAAGCAGCCAGAGGCCCAGGCAAGGCAAGGGGGAGAGGAGAGAAGTGTGGGGCTCCTGGGAGCAGCACTCTGGGGGCAGGCAGACATGCGGCTGACTCAGCCAGCTTCATTTTTGGTAAGCCAATTACCCTCTGATGGGATAGAGAGTCCTGGAACCCCACGGTGGAGAGGGCCTCCATGTTGCTCCGGATGTTTATGGGAAGGAGAGAGAAGGACTGTGACAAGACTGACTTTTCACAGGCAGCCCTCAGGCCTCCCAGGATAAAGTTTGGAAAACCCCTGGCTTCCCCTGGCATTGCCCTTGGCCCTCGGCCCCTCCTCCTGCCCAGTTTTTCAGTCCCTCGTTCTGGGCGGGCTCCAGTGGCCAGGCCGTCGCCCGGCCTGACACCTCGGCTCAGTGCCCAGCCTGTGGGCCACTTGGGGCTCGAGTTACTGGTGGGAGCTAATTCAGGAGCCTGGCCCAGCCCTGTGGCTTTGATGGGATTTCATCACCCGCCTGCGCCTCTTGGCTGGGTGCCTGGGAGAGCACAGTGTTGCCCTGGGCTCTCTGCTGCTACCAAGGAGAGGCACCCCTCTCTGAACAGAGGAGGACCTGGAGGCGAGGTTTGGGGTCCCAGGGTCCACCCTGCCTCAGAATCCAGCCTGCACCAAAGCCACTGCCTTCACCCAATTTTCCCAAGAGGCAGAGACAAGATAAAGGACAGAGAATTAACACTGAACAACTTGTTAATGATTTTATGGCAGGTTAAATAAAATGTCTCAAATAAAACTACAGGAGACCTTCTTTAACCTTACCAGGCTGTAAATATGTATTAACTCAATCACTATCAGCAATTAAAGCCTAGTTTGGGAACAGTGACCTGAGACAAAAAATAAAAAAGACATGGTCATCCTGGGAAATGAATCCAGAATAAAAGGAATTTCTTCCACCTTAGCTAATGAGCAGCTGTATACGGATGGAAATGAAGGCCTTTGCTTTCATACCGCTCATGCCTGGAGGAGAGGGAAGGTCCCCTTTACGGAGGGAGGGCTCTTGGAAGCATATTAGGGACGTTGTTACAATGCAAATGAGGAAGACCGTTGTGTTTGGGTGGTTTAAGGGTTTAGTAAAAGGAGTAACATTTCAATTAGTGGGGGAAGGAATGAGAACCTGCCTCAAAGAGGCTTAATTGGCAACTTGGCTTTCCCAGGGGGCTTTGAAGTCGCCTTGGAGATGGAAGGTTTTCAGAGATGGGTGGAGAATAGAGCAAAGTGCAGGGCCCCGGGGTGGTGGGAGTGAGAGGGCAGGTGGGGATGCACAGAAGATGAACCTCAGCACGCCACCCAGTCCAGTGCTTGCTCCGAACTTCAAGGCTCCTGGACCCATTGCCCAGGGTATTTCACCCAATTCCCCCGGAGGGTCAGGACTGGTCCCTTTCTAAAGCAGTCTTGGTGAAACCACCTCACTTTTAAGGACTGCAATCTTAACCTCACCAGAGTGGAATTCCTTTTTTCTTCTCAAGAGTCCCTTTTGCTTGGTCTCTAAGTCCAGCTCAGCAGACTGGGGAATTCAACTCCTAATTGCTGTGTTTTTGGGGGAAGGGTGTGCAATATCGCATACAAATGTGTATTTTCTGTATGTGACTTCCAGGGAGGAGGAGACTAGGTGTGTGCATTATTGCCTACAAATGTGTATTTTCTCTCTCTGCGTACGTGTGTGTGTATCGGAGGACTGCAGGGTCTAAAGATTCAAGTATGACTTGACCTGAAGGCAAGGGATTGAACCACTGACTGTTCAAGGAAGATAGCTCCGATTTTGCTACCAATGAGGTCCAGATGGGCATCTTTCTACTGTCTTCCTTTGCTGTTGCACACTCCTGTGAGCCGCAGTCAGAACAGTTCAGGAGTCACTCAGGTCTTCACGTATCTTGATGCACTTGAGGCTTTATTCTCAATCCACGTATTCACAAGGTATGATGAATTTTTTTTTCAATATAGAAGAACTCTCCAAAGGGGATATTACAGATAACATGCCAAGATAATTGTTTGAAATGAAATTTGGAAGAAAATTCAACTAACCCTGTGTTTTAGTTGAAAGATAGCCATCTGACCAGGGGTTTGGAGAGCCAGCCAAACCAAGGCTCCCAAGTGGTGGGCTGGTCTTTCTGAACTAGAAAAAAAATAAAAGAATGAAGAACTGCACAGTGACCCCCACAGCTCCCTAGGTTCTCTGGATGTTGACTTTGGGGAGGACACACTTAACTGTGCCAAGTAAGCACCCGTGGATGTGGACTGGACTGTGCTGGAGGCATGACCCATGAACCCCGAGCTGGAGGACACAATTACCCTCCGTTTGAAGCAATCGGCCCCAAACATGCCCTTGCTCCGGGCTCTCTCCCTCTGTCCTCCCTGCTCTGGACTCTCTCTCTCTGTCCTCCCTGATCCCGTGGGTGGCTTTTCCTGGAACGCTGGCTCATATCTCTGGAGCCTGTGGTTTGGGGATCGCCATTAGCCAACTACAACAGGGCCTGGAGAGTTTACTTCAGCGCTAAAATGGAAACGGGACCCACCCTTGGGGTAATACTCAACCCTCTGCAGGTCTCAGCGGGGGCCTTTAACAAGTGACCCTCTTTCCACCCCCTCACCTCGGGTGCCTGTGTAGCATGACCACTCCTCTCCCCAGCCTCTTCCCTTGCTGCTTTCCCAGAATTAAGACTGAAGGAAAATACAGGATCTGTCTGCACCCAGCACATTCCTGTATCCTGGGCAACCTGAGCCAGCCAGTGACCACAGCGGCATACCCAGTCTCCACACCACTGTGAGGACACAAAACCCAGGACTCAGCAGAGCAGCATCCGCTTCTGATAACTGCCATGCAGACAGGCGATTCTGCAGCAGTGATGAACCAGTCACTCAGCAACGCCAGGCTCTTCAGCCCCTGGAACGCATTACTGACTGTTGCTGTTTAGTCACCAAGTTGTGCTGGACTCTCTGTGACCCCATGCACTGTAGCTCACCAGGCTCCTCCACCCATGGGATTTTCCAGGCAAGAACACTGGAGTGGGTTGCTGTTTCCTTCTCCTGAGGATCTTCCCCATCTAGGGATAGAACCCGTAGGTGGACTCTTTACTACTGAACCACCTGGGAAGCCCATTACTGACTCTAAGCTGCTGCTGCTGCTGCTAAGTCACTTCAGTCGTGTCCAACTCTGTGCGACCCCATAGACGGCAGCCCACCAGGCTCCTCCACCCATGGGATTTTCCAGGCAAGAGTACTGGAGTGGGGTGCCATTTCCTTCTCCTGAGGATCTTCCCCACCTAGGGATAGAACCCATAGGTGGACTCTTTACCACTGAGCCACCTGGGAAGCCCATTACTGACTCTAAGCTGAGACAATATAGAATCCATGTGCTAGAAAGGACCTTAACAGAATCCTAACCAATCTGTGCATAAGAAACTTGGGTCAAGAGAGGTGAAGAGACCTGCTAGATACCAGCAGGGAGTAAAGGGCAGAGTTGAGATTCAAACCCAGGTGGTGGGTCTGAGGCCAGTGCCTACCTTCTTATAATGTTAAATCCCAGTGTCTACTTTCCAATGGGTGTCTACCTTGGCTGGCATGGAAATCAGTTTGTAAAAACCTGCAAAGGAAGAAAGAGAGAAAAGTAGGCTGCAAGGCAAAAGGAAGCCTGTAAGCATCTGTCATAGGTCTTCTTGTAATGGATTAGCAAGACAGCATTATATATTCCTGCCCAGCCAAAGGAGCACTGTGCATATTTTCTCTACTTCTTCAAACCCTTTGTTACCATCAAAGCTGCTTCTGTGGTACTTTGTTTAATATTTAGGAGAAAATTCTCCTGCTAGATCATCATTTCCAAAATGCACTTCTCAGTATCCAAAATATTTCTATATCCAACGTCACACAACCTGTAAGGGCAAACAACAGGTTTTATTTATCACTTGTATTATCTACAAAGTGGAAATGCATCCTTCAGAGGTGAAGTCACTCGTCCAAACCCATCCTCTTCAAAAATGGCTCATACAGACTAGATTCCAAGGCTTCCAACACTTGGCAGCATCCTTGTCTCCAGCAGGAAACACCCGGGCTTCTGACAATATCTCGTTATTTACTGGTCCCCTTTGGGGAACAATGAAATCAACGTTCCTTTGAAGCATGAGAGTTTGGATAGATGACATTGTGCATTGGTCACCGTCACTGCCTCCCCTCCCCTCTTCCAGCTGGTATTCAGGCGGCAAAGGCTGTTCTGAATCTGCAGTCCCAAGCCTACCCTCCCCATCAGAGTCCAGGGTACCCGCAGTGCCCTTCTGAACCTCTGTTCTGGAATGAAGGAGCAGAGCTTTCAGTCTCCCATTTTAAAGGAACAGGACAAGAGGAAACACATCCGTCAATGGGGAGTGATGGAGAGGAGATAAAATCTTTTCCTCAGTTTTGCTGCCTGAGAGTTTCTTCCACATAATATGAGGAAAGAAGTAAGGAACTAAAGGTGGAAAATATGAGCTAATACATGGTGCTCACTCCCCAGACTAGAGTCTTGCCAGTAGAGCAGATAACAAAATATTTCAGAGAAGAGGCAAGCAGCAAATAAAACCCCAAAAGGATAAGAATTACTTCCTCACAAATGTCTCCAAAAACAAAAAATGCCAAGGACGCAAAGTACGTGCTGCTTAGACCTAACCTAGGAGCACCGAACTCATATTCGAAATCTCTTGATACTAAAAAATAATGTTTAGACAGAAATGAGTTCCTCTTGAACAATCCCACTTTTGTGTCTACCAAGCTCAAGTGGGCTTTTCTATAGAACACACCAAAATTTTCAGTTGGAAAATTGGGTGTGTGTCCACACTATGTGTAAAGCTTGTATCTTAGTTGAAACTCTTACCCACCTCTCATCTGGAAAGTGGCGATGGCCTCCCCAGCCCTGGTCTTGAACCCGCCTCCACGCTGCTGTCTAGCACATCTGACCACTTCCGGCGTTGACAGGGACCTGCCCAGGACTCCCCATCAGCCATGACATAAAGCCCGCCTCATAGATGAAGTCCTCCCCTCCCTCTTCCATCTCAGTGCTCATCGTTTCCAGACTCACAGTTCATGCTGCAGCAACACGGGGTTCTTCAGTGTTTCTTGTCCGCGTTGCGGTTGCTTCTCTCCTCCACAGCTTCACTAACACCGGAGCCTCTGTGGAGAACACCACCTATCCCTCCAGGAACACAGAATGCATCCTGCCTGCTTCTTGTTCTCCCACAAGGCCCTGGACACACCTGCATCTCACACTTAACTGATTTGATTTTGTGTCTTTACTTGATTCTGTGCAAAACAACAACTTTCTATTAAGGAATAAAATAAATAAAAAACTGCTCAACTCTTAAGTTTGCAACCTGTTGAATGTTTAGACATTTTTAACCTGCTCCCTAGACAAGAAACAGCCATTACATTTTTGAGGTCGGAGGCTAAGGTTTGATCATCTTTGTAACTTCAGCACCAAGCATGATGGCTGGCAGGCAGGTACTTAACAAGTTGTGGCTGAATAGATCAAAGAATGGTTCTCTCCCTGTCTCTTCATCTCTGTTTGACTCACCTTTTCTACTAATTCTCCCTTAACCTGAGTTGCTTAGCTCAGCAAATAATTCAAAATTTCTTGCTCAATTTTTGGGAGGCTGAATTCTGAGTGATGAGGTTATGAAGAAGTGTTGGTGGTTGGGAGCAGGGGTAGGGTCAGCTTGGATTCTGAGCACCAACCCTGGATATGCAACTTGGTAAAATCCAAGGGCTAAGCGTGAGGATAAATAAGTATTTTCTCTTTATAGACTTCATACTATAATCACTGTGAAAGCTTGCCATCAGTTAAGAAAAAATGAAGAAAGCACATATCAGCCTTTTTGTTTCATATCTAAGAAGAGGGACACGTGGCATTTATTTCTTCCAACCTTAGCTTCTTGTGCCAGGTGTTAGCATCACCTCATCAACAGCTGGTACCACACCTGAGAAGGGAAGAGTCCATTCTACCTACACCCATGAAAGCAGTTATAGGATGTGCAACATAGGGTAATGCAATGTAGAGTAATGCTTCCTAAATGCTAACATCCCCATCCACATACTCTTCTGTGAAGCCCACAACAGGAAACGGTTAACCTACCATTTACTTAGCACTTACTGTGTGTCAGGCACTGGGCTAAGCAACCACTTATATATGTATCCTCATACTTATTCTTCACAGGTACTCTCTCACATGGATAATATTATCCCCATTTTATAGATGAGAAGACTGAGCCATTAAAGCTGGGTTTGATCCTGTATCTTCGATTCCAAAGCCTGTGATGATAACCACTGTGCTTAACGCTAGGGCTAGCTCTGTGCCTCCATGGTCCCTGATTCAGATGAGGACATTATAGTGCTGAGACTGAGAATCCCTGATCTAGAAGATGCCCCCAAATGAACCTATGAACCTGGGAACACTGATGGACTAGATTCATGTTCAGGTGGGCCTCATGAGCAGAGCGAGAGAAGGTCCATCCTGACGGCTTGCTCCACAGTCTCCATCTCACTGCTGGGAACCCAGGTGCAATGAATTCTTATGGTGCAGGGTTGCAGCTTGAATTGCTTTTTTAACTGAAGTATAGTTGATGTACACTGTTACATATGGGTATACAATATAGTGATTCACAGTTCTTAAATGTTACAGTCCATTTAGAGTTATTATAAAATATTGGCTATATGCCCTGTGTTGTACAGTGCACCCCTGAGCCTATCTTATACCCAATCGTTGGATGTCCCACTCCTCCACACTTATGTTGCCCCTCCCCACTTCCCTCTCCACTGGTAACAACTTGTTTGTTCTGCATATCTGTGAGTCCACTTCTTTTTTGCTACATTCACTAGCTTTTTATATTTTTTATATTTCACATATAAGTGATATTATACGGTATTGGTCTTTCTCTGTCTCACTTATTCCACTTAGAATAATGTTGCTGCATGTGGCAAAATTTTATTCTCTTTTAAGGCAGCCTGAATTCTTATGGTGGATTTTCTCCTGGGGAGTTAGAGCTTTATGGTCACCCAAGGTCTTATTTTGAAAGAGGTATTTTATGGTTGGGGGAGCAGGGGTGGAGACGAGGGTTCACAATGAATGGGGATTGAAGTATGGAAACAAGTTACTCTTTCCATGGCAGCCAAGGGAGACAGATCCTTCTGGCATGAAGGAGAACCGCTCCTCTGAGGAGCAAGTTTGAGACCAGCTGGGGTTTCCTCAGCAAAATGCTCGACAAAAGAGAAAGCTCTCCTCTCTCTGGTCTGATGCTCCTTGCAGAGAGATATGTCATCCTGGGAACTTGCCCAGCATCCCTAGGGATCCCCAGGAAGGGACATTCTGGCCTTCAGAGCCGTGACCAAGCCAGGGAGCCTGGCTCATGCTCACCATCCTCAGGCCCACTCCCTGGCTTGAGGACAGACACAAAGCCACCCTGTTTCCTGGCCCAGACCTCTAATGAGCCCCCCTGCTCCCCACCACTCAGACATCCCCTGTTTACACTCTGCTCTCCAGCCAGACCTAATCCCTGGGCTCCGGATCTGCACTTAATCCTGTTTCTGTATATCCTCTAGATCAATACATGTTAATAATAGTCATCACCGTGGGTAAGAACCTTGTTTGAGAAATTCTGAGCCCTTCAGCTTTGGTGCCAACAGGAGAAAATATGAAATGGGAAACCCAAACATTTACAAATACACCAAAATGTTTGGTTCAGGCTGCCTAATGTAAATAAGAGAAAGCCCAGGAGACACTCATTTTCCTGGGACTCAATCTTTTGTCCCAAATAAAGATTGACTTAAAAAAAAACCTAAGTCACCAGTCCCTGTTTCTTTCTCACTTGCGGGGGCCATAAGATCTTTTTCATGTATTTTGCTTCAACACTATTGTATTTCTTCTGCACTTTGAAACTGAACCCCTCTCTTTGATGGATATTAGCAAAACGTGCTTTCGTGTCTTCCTAATGAACTTTCACTTGGAAAATACCCCAAGCGAGGAAGATACTAGAAGGGTAACGATATTTTGTTTAAAGCAAAGCGGACCCTTGCTTCTGATTTCCCCCTCTTTGGTCCACCCCAGAGGAATCATCAGCCAAGAATCACAGATGGGATCATTTACAGTTTTACTTTCAAGCTCCCCAATCCTTTAAGATTGTGTTTACTCGGTCAAAGGCTTAAGACCAGCCAGTGTGAGCCGCCTGACAGCCCCATCTCGCTGGCTCTCCGATACTCAGATTGGGATTAAATCTGTACTGATCTGTCAGAAAGTGATTGATGGAGAAGTTTCTTTGTGATGTTCGAGGTAAACCTGAGAAGACGGAAGTGGACATGGAGGCAATATGCTTTTAGAGACATATCAACCCTTGCTGAGAGGAGACCAGGACAATGGTCCTGCAATAATCACTGGCTAAACAAAAGGAAAATGGAAGACAGCTTGGTGCCACAGCCTCCTTTAATTGGGGCTGTTATTATTATTCTTATTTTTAACAACCGTGGGGAACAGTTTTCTAAAATCCAATTGACATTAATTTTCAAAGTGTAAGCATAGAAGAAATAAGTAAGCAGCAAAACTCAAAGCCGTTAGTGCACAGATTGAGTTTCTCATTTTCTCCTCAATGAGTGTTTCCTTAGGGAGAAATTAGCTATAATAATCAATATTTTTTGTGAATATGAATGTGTTCCACAGCTGGACAATTCAGCAGAAACCAAGTACAGTTGTCAAGGTCACTGATTTCTCAGGGTAGCCAGTAGAAAACTGAGCAGATTGGACCTCTGGAAGCCTGCCTTCTTCTCCTTGCTTAGTGATTTGCTAGTTGTAAAGGCGTGGGCGGGTCTTTGCCTTTTGATTCTGCTTCCTCATCTATAAAATGGGGACACTCAAGTTCCCTCCTTCATGGATTTGTTCTGGGCATCAAACAAGGCCCTGAAGGTGACAGCACAGAGCGGTCCCTGATACTTGATGGGTCTCACCATCCACCTTAGTATGTGAGCTTTCGAAGCAGAGGTTCCCTCCTCAGACAACGTCACCCACCGGTTGTCATTTAAACATTCCCAGCTCTGGGACTCAGGGTTTCTCACCCCTGTGCTTTTGCTTGTGCTGCTTATGTCAGCCTGGAGTGCCCACCTCCCATTTCCCTCTTCTGTGTTTCCCAAATGCCCTCCTCTCTCAAGGCTCAATTCAAGTACTAACTCCTCCGCACAAGTTCTCTCCCGCCCCCAGAAAAAGACCACACCCGCTCTGAGTTCCTGCTGCGCTTACCTTTTGCAGCTTTCACTTCTTTGTCTTCATTCAGTGATTTCTGTGCATCATCTGACCTTTTCCACCATTTCGCTGTGGCAGTTGTCAGAACAGAGACAAGTCTGGCGCCTTGGACCCTATGGGTACTCACTATTTGTTAAAGAAATGAGAACTGCCATAATCACATTCCTTATCCAAAGTTTATTTAAAAAGCAGCTACACTAGTCCTTTGCGCTGGAACCACGTTCACTGAAACATGTACAGAAACTCTTGTGTCCTGACTTAGCGGTTACCAGGGAACCGCGCAAGTGGGGACACATTCTAAGAGGCACGTGTTTTAGTCAACTGATACTGTTCAAAGCTAGGATTGCCTGCATATTCAAACAGTAACTATATACCATAAATGTGATCCATCTAATCATGTGAAAAAGAATTCCAGCAAGTCGTGTGCATTGAGGGCAGCCAGCCATATACATCAAACTAAGAACTCATAGAGCATCTCATAAATCAGAGCCTTGGCAGAAAACAGCAGTGCATTTCCAGTCTCAGAGCGGGAGGGGTTCAAATGATGGAATGACCATGTTGTTCCCATTTCAGAACCATTACAGTGGCTTATTGAAGGCTGTTTATGGAAGCCATTTCTGGGGACAGGAGGCAGTCTGAAATGTGTAGCTTAGATGCTGAGAGACGGTCATTTCTGGCATGTTAATAGCTTCAGGGACAATTTATAATCTGATATTTATAATATGAATGGTCTGAGGAATGCCTTAAAACCCGCTAAAATTGAATAAACATCAACTTCCCTGGTGTTCTGTGGTTTCCCACAGTGAACACTGTGACTGGCACAGAGAAACTCACAAGTCAATACCTTTTAAGCCACTATAAAAGCATGAGACTGCTCAGCAAATCTAAACATGTTGGGTTTATGTACTCTACAAAAGAAAGGGGCAAAGGAAAATGGAAACAATGGAAGATTACGGTAAACACAATTTGAGGCAACTTTAAAGGGAGCAGGGCTGATAATGCAGAGGCATAAGGGGTTGGGGGGTGGGGGGCACACAGAGCCCGAGACCCAGAGTGAGGACCTCGAAGCTGTGTTTCTGGGTCGGCTGATGAGCTACTGGAAGGTTCCGAGAGGCAGTTTTGCTGGTCTTGGTTCCCAGCACCTTCACCAAAAATCAAGGGGAGTGTTCAATAATGCTCAAAGTCCACCGAAGACAAGATGTAATGGGATGAACGTAGGTGTGGGAACCTGCAAACCAGCTCATTTTCCTCAGTTTCCCAAGTGGTGTCCTCGCTCAGGTTGGAGAACCTCACTGAGGCTCATTCTTAGGACAAGGGAGAAGAGTCATGGAGGGGAGTCAGGAGCTCTGAGCCATGCTCTCAGAGAATTTCAAGACTGTAAAAGTGACCTTATTTAGAAGTAGGGTCTCTGGGAAGTGAAGTGAAAGTTGCTCAGTCACGTCTGACTCTTTGTGACCCCCAGGACTACACAATCCATGGAATTCTCCAGCCAGAATACTGGAGTGAGTAGGCATTCCCTTCTCCAGGGGATCTTCCCAACCCAGGGATCGAACTCATGTCTCCCACATTGCAGGCAGATTCTTTACCAGATGAGCCACCAAGGAAGCCCAGGGTTTCTGTAGATGTTATCAACTTACATCTCTCTTCCTAGAAAGACCCTCAACCATTATTGGGTTAGGAACCCCACACACACAGTATTTTCCAGTCTCATCTTAATTTACAGTGGACCCAGATTCAGTATGATTGGTGTCCTTATAAGAAGAGGAAAACACCTTGTGAAGACAGGGGAATGCCAGATACAAGAGAGACAGAGACTGGGGTGTCTCAGCACAAGGCAAGGATTGTTGGCCAGCACAAGGAGCTCAGAAAAGCTAAGGACGGTGTCAACCCAGGATCTTACAGGGAGCATGGCCCTTGATTTCAACCTCCTCACCTCTAGAATTGGGAGAGAATACTGTCTGATGTTTAAAGCACACAGTCTGTGGTACTTTGTATGGCAGCCACAGGAAACCGAGGCTGACCTCTGCACTCCTCTTTTCTGCTAAATTTGTACTTGCTAAAACATTTACCCCAAACTCTGGAAAGAAACTCCCCCTGTAATAAGGTTTATACTTCTATGTTTTATTTCTAAAGAGGCTGGTCATCATTTTAGCTGCTTCCGAAATCTCCTCAACTGCTTACTATCCATCTCTGGGGTTGGTGCTTCCAGAACCACTGTAAGTAAGAGATCATTCTGATTCTCCCAGGAAATAACTATTCTTGAATCAGAGGAAGGGAGTGCAGCATTCTGCAGAAGGGGTGGACTGTGACAAATTAATGACACACTTTGGAAGGGCCCAGATGACACCACCCTTATGGCAAAAAGTGAAGAGGAACTAAAAGCCTCTTGATGAAAGTGAAAGAGGAGAGTGAAAAAGTTGGCTTAAAGCTTAACATTCAGAAAACTAAGATCATGGCATCTGGTCCCATCACTTCATGGCAAATAGATGGGGAATCAGTGGAAACAGTGTCAGACTTTATTTTTTGGGGCTCCAAAATCACTGCAGATGGTGATTGCAGCCATGAAATTAAAAGACGTTTACTCCTTGGAAGGAAAGTTATGACCAACCTAGATAGCATATTCAAAAGCAGACACATTACTTTGCCAATAAAGGTCCATCTAGTCAAGGCTACGGTTTTTCCAGTGGTCATGTATGGATGTGAGAGTTGGACTGTGAAGAAAGCTGAGCACCGAAGAATTGATGCTTTTGAACTGTGGTGATGGAGAAGACTTGAGAGTCCCTTGGACTGCAAGGAGATCCAACCAGTCCATCCTAAAGGAGTTCAGTCCTGGGTGTTCATTGGAAGGACTGATGCTGAAGCTGAAACTCCAATACTTTGGCCACCTCATGTGAAGAACTGACTCATTGGAAAAGACCCTGATGCTGGGAGAGATTGGGGGCAAGAGGAGAAGGGGACGACAGAGGATGAGATGGCTGGATGGCATCACCAACTCGATGCACATGAGTTTGGGTGAACTCCGGGAGTTGGTGATGGAAGGGAGGCCTGGCGTGCTGCGATTCACGGGGTCACAAAGAGTCAGACACGACTGAGCAACTGAACTGAACTGAACTGAAGGTGGATTTGTCACTGTCCCTCTCCTTTAGCTTAGCAGAGAAAAGGAGGTCCACAGAGCTTTCTTCCAACTTCGTTTACCAATGGAAACTCAATCCACCTTGCCCAATACATGCACCAAGCGGTGAGCACATTGAGTCCAAGCAATGGGTCAAGAATAGGAGTCAAGCACTCTGGGATCAGTTCCTGCTCTCACCACTCATGAGCCCCCACCCCAGACTTCATCTTTAAAATGGGTGTCCCACCTCCATTGCCCAGGGTGGTCCTGGGCCATATTGACAAGATTGTGGAAGTGCATGGAAAATCGTGAAGTCCTGTGCAAAGAGAAGGTGATGAAATCATTATTACTCCCGTCCTCCACCAGTTGTCAACGCCTGGTGGGGGTGGGGCTCTTCCAAGCAGACCAGGAAGGCTGGATCAAAGTGTCCAGCTGGTAAAAGAAGAGTCAGCTGTAGGGCCTGATCCTCTGGTATTAGCTGCCCAGGGGGAGAGCAGTGAGATGAGCTCTCCCGGTGGGTAATAAAATGAGTCTAGAAGGGAGGAAGCAGGATGTATAAAGCCCAGGAGCCTGATCTGTTTCTGAGATCAAACAGAGCAGCATTGTACCGGGGTGTGGAGCTGATGTCAGCGTCTAGAATGCTGGTCGGAATCGCCCTGGTTACGCAGCTGGACCGGAATAAGGCAAGTCTGTATCTGAACTCATTAATTTTTACAACCAACTGAACTGTTCTGCCTTTTTTTTTTTTTTGGAGGGGGGCTGTTGAGGGAGGCGGTGCAGGGGAAGAACAAGGGAAGGAAGGGAAAAGGGAGGGGTTAGTATGTATGGAACAAGGGGCTTCCCACCAGCAGACACTGTCTCATTATCCCCAGCAAAGCCTAGCTTCAACTCTCCAGCCCCTTGGACCGTTAGGCAGAGCCTCTGCAGCAGGTTCTGCCCGTGGAGGGGGAGAAATGGGCCAATGGAACGTAAGGATAATTAGAGTGGCACAAGCCACTCCGTGGAGTTCAAGTTATGTCAATGTTTCCATTATATGCCTCACTTTTGGGGGGTTTATAACGTAGCTATAAAAACTCACGCCAGCTGAGAATTTGGCAGGCCAGGTCGCAGCAAAGGAGGGACTGTTTTTTAATTCAGTTCAGCTGCTCATAACTTGGAGTGGGGAGCACACTGTACATAACTCAAAGGGGCTGGTTGGAAGTATTGAGTACAGTACTGTTTTGCTGTCTGACCACCCCTCCTCCTCCTGGCATTCTTTTGTACTATCTCAAAAGGAACAGCATTATATAAATTATTACATAAAGCTTCCTGAGCCAAGAATCTACCTTCCCCCCTCCAAGTGTCAGCTAATCTGGCTTCACTCCACTCTTGACAACCATGAGGGTCCTCCCTTTCCAACAAACGTGCAAACCATGTCACCCAAACCTCTACACAGAAGACGGTTGAGCCTCTGCAAGGGGGCCATTTGGTACAAGAGCTTTTCCAGACAAGTCTCAGTATCTGGGGCAATCCTTTCCTATTGTTGTAACAAGATGTATTACCCCCATCACATAGATGGGCTTGTTGCCTTCTCAGGCACAGAGAAAAGAGAGTTTTCTCCACATTTTAGCTCATAGTCTCTATTTCAGTCAAAATACCCCAATCCCGCTATATCCTTAGCTTTCCAGAACATAGACCTCGCCACCACCACCACCACCACCACCACCACCACCACCACCATGAAGCCTTCTTTGATTATCCTGCCTTTCTTTCACCTTTGGTCTCCTATCTGCTCTTTTCCTGTAATGTTTATCACTTGATTTTTGTGTTATATTTCAGTTATATTTGCACACTTTCTCTCTTTTACTGTTTGATGAGACTCTTTTCACAGAGTCCTAAGCTTATCCATCTCTCCATACTCCAAAAGTGGCAAACTTAGGTGGACTCCACTCAGCAAATTTTGATTAGGATTATTAATTAGCTAATGAATAGCAATCAGAAGCCAGATGGCTGATAGCAGAAATGCAAGTAAAGCTCAGAACAGATAAGAGACATATCAATCCTTTCTTCCTTAATAGATAAGAAGACAGCATCAAATTGATTCCTTACATTGTTATTGATAATAGCACTAAGAAAATGATAAGAGGTGAGGTAAAAATCTCCAACCAGAAAATAGGAATAAGATGCAAGTAATAGCATATATGTATGCATAAACATGGGCTTCCTAGGTGATGCTACTGGTAAAGAACTCGCCTGCCAATGAAGGTTAGACAAAAGAGATGCAGGTTGGATCCCTGGGTCAGGAAGATCCCCCAGAGAAGGGCATGGCAACCCACTCCAGTATTCTTGCCTGGAGAATCCCATGGACAGAGGAGCCTGGCAGACTATATGCAGTCCACAGGGTCACAGAGTCGGACACGACTGAAGCAACTTAGCACGCATGCACATATAAACATAACGATGTTACCTTATAATAGTAGTAAAAAAGTAAACCACAATGTGCGTGTTCTCATAATTGTATGAACAAATACTTCTATGAACAATACAATAAGTGAACAGTACCATAAGTATATTTTATCAATATGCACTGACTTTGCTCTCCATTGTAACTCAGTCCCTAGCCTTTAATACTCTGAAAATGCTTTTATAAACTGTGGATAAGTGACCCTGTAAATGGATGGTTCTGATAGCACTGTAGCACACATAACACTCAATAAAAATTTGCCAAATGAATGAATTTCTTAAAGTAATTTTACTGAGCTAAATAATATTATTTCTTCATATACTAGAGGAAATATTGTTAGTGATGGTAGTTAATTTAAGCTCCATGATAAATACCAAGCTCTAACCTAAGGGCTAGTAATAAATGGAATTTCAGTCTTCCCTAGGGGTTCAGAAGATTTGGGGCCCATTGTCCTAACAAGCAGTGAAGGAACAGACATATGTGTTAGAGTGACTGGGGGACTGGTTTCTTCAATACATCTGCACTAAGCTTGACAGCTTGGGGTAGCAGAGCTGGGAGAGCCCAAGGATGATGAATGGGTGGGTGGGCTAAGAAGATATATCAAAGTCAGAGACTCGACTGGTTAACACAGTAGTCTGGGTCCAACTGTGCTTTCTGGAAGATTACTAGTGTTGATCCATAATGGCTTTTGATTAGAAACTCAAGGTCTCCAAAAATGTAGATGTATAACTGAAACCTATGTCTAAAAGCCAGGACACAAAGTTAATCTGAACTGCTTCTTTCTGGAAGGAACAAAATCTGAATATAAGGTTTTCCATTACAAAAAAAAAGATCAATTAAAGATCAAAGGTTATATATATTACATACACATGTAAATAGAGGAGGAATTAATTATTTAAATAATTAATTAATCACAGCCAGATGGCTGAGAGCAGAGGCACAAATAAAGCTCATACAGGTAGGTACTTATTAATTTCTTCTTCCTTAATAGAAGGGAAAATAGAATTTATTTAGTTTATATTAATAGGAAGAATTCATTAGAATGGCTGAGTCATAGGCCAGTGGGAAAGTGCCAAGAACTTTTAACTGGGAAGACTGAGTTGGAATCTAAGCTCTACGTCTATATATTATGTCATCTTCATTGTTTGAACCTCCAGTGTCTTCATCTACAAAGTGAAGTCAATATTAACTGTACCACCCACATCAGAGAACTAGAACATGTCGTACCAGTCATGAGTGTGTTTGGCTGACAGTAACAAAAGAATGGATTATGGCAGCTTCAAAAAAATTAATGTATACTTTTCTCATTGAAGAAGTTGAGGTAGGTAGTGCAGGGCATGCAACCCAGTGATGCCTTTGGAATTCAGCTTCTTCCTGTATCTCTGCCTAACATCCTTGCCATGTTGGTTCTCTTCCCCATGCTTGTCGTCCCTTGGTCCCAAGATGGCTAGTGTAACTGCAACAGTATGTCCACATTCAGAAAGAAGGTGCAAGAGGCAGAAGCCCTTCTCTTCATGAGGTGGTTGTCAGTTGATTCACCTTTACATCTCTTGAGACACTCTATGTACATTCAGGTCAATCAATGGCCAATGGAACTGAGGTTAGCATCACTGGTTTAGATAATTCATCATTATCTTCTGGCACAGAGGTAGAAACCTGACAGTGAAATCAAAGAACATTTCTATGCTCCCAGAACAACACAGGGCTCTGTCAGCAGGGATGACGGAGAAGCTCTTGCTTAAGCGACCAACAAAGTCTACGCCAGGGCAAAACAAAATAAAGTCAAGGTCTTCACAGTGTGCTTCCCACACCACAGCATCTGGGGATGTGTTAAAATGTGAGTTCTCAGGCCCCACCCAGGAACTGCTGAATCAGAAACTCTGGGGTGAGACCAGCAACTTGTGGTTTAACACATCCTGCAGGTAATTCTGATGATTCTTGGGTCTGAGGACCACTGGGGTAAAAATGAGGAAAAAACTGAGGAATAAAGCTTGAGGATTCAGTGAACTTACTGAAATGTTTTCCATCAAAACTTTCCTCTGGGAGTCGGAAAGGAGAAGGAGGAAAGGAAGAGAGGGAAAGAGAACTAACCCTAGTTGTTCAGTTCAGTCACTCAGTCATGTCCGACTCTTTGTGACCCCATGAACTGCAGCACGCCAGGCTTCCCTGTCCATCACCAACTCCCAGAGTTCACCCAAACTCTTGTCCATCAAGTCGGTGATGCCATCCAGCCATCTCATCATCAGTCATCCCCTTCTCCTCCTGCCCCCAATCCCTCCCAGCATCAGAGTCTTTTCCAACGAGTCAACTCTTAGCATGAGGTGGCCAAAGTATTGGAGTTTCAGCTTTAGCATCAGTCCTTCCAATGAACACCCAGGGCTGATCTCCTTTAGGATGGACTGGTTGGATCTCCTTGCAGTCCAAGGGACTCTCAAGTCTTCTCCATCACCACAGTTCAAAAGCATCAATTCTTCGGTGCTTAGCTTTCCTCACAATCCAACTCTCACATCCATACATGACCACTGGAAAAACCATAGCCTTGACTAGACGGACCTTTGTTGACAAAGTAATACCTCTGCTTTTGAATATGCTATCTAGGTTGGTCATAACTTTTCTTCCAAGGAGTAAGCGTCTTTTAATTTCATGGCTGCAGTCACCATCTGCAGTGATTTTGGAGCCCCAAAAAATAAAGTCTGACACTGTTTCCACTGTTTCCCCATCTATTTCCCATGAAGTGATGGGACCAGATGCCATGATCTTCATTTTCTGAATGTTGAGCTTTAAGCCAACTTTTTCACTCTCCTCTTTCACTTTCATCTAGAGGCTTTTTAGTTCCTCTTCACTTTCTGCCATAAGGGTGGTGTCATTTGCATATCTGAGGTTATTGATATTTCTCCCGGCAATCTTGATTCCAGCTTGTGCTTCTTCCAGCCCAGTGTTTCTTATGATGTACTCCGCATATGTTAAATAAGCAGAGTGACAATATACAGCCTTGACATACTCCTTTTCCTATTTGGAACTAGTCTGTTGTTCCATGTCCAGTTCTAACTGTTGCTTCCTGATCTGCATATAGGTTTCTCAAGAGGCAGGTCAGGTGGTCTGCTCTTCCCATATCTTTCAGAATTTTCCACAGTTTATTGTGATCCACACAGTCAAAGGTTTTGATGTAGTCAATAAAGCAGAAATAGATGTTTTTCTGGAACTCTCTTGCCTTTTTGATGATCCAGCAGATGTTGGCAATTTGATCTCTGGTTCCTCTGTCTTTTCTAAAACCAGCTTGAACATCAGGAAGTTCATGGTTCACAAATTGCTGAAGCCTGGCTTGGAGAATTTTGAGCATTACTTTACTAGCATGTGAGATGAGTGCAATTGTGCGGTAGATTGAGTATTCTTTGGCATTGCCTTTCTTTGGGACTGGAATGAAAACTGACCTTTTCCAGTCCTGTGGCCACTGCTGAGTTTTCCAAATTTGCTGGCATATTGAGTGCAGCACTTTCACAGCATCATCTTTCAGGATTTGAAAGAGCTCAACTGGAATTGCTTCACCTCCACTAGCTTTGTTCGTAGTGATGCTTTCTAATAGGGCTCACTTGACTTCACATTCCAGGATGTCTGGCTCTAGGTCAGTGATCACACCATCGTGATTATCTGGCTCGTAAAGATCTTTTTTGTACAGTTCTTCTGTGTATTCTTGCCACCTCTTCTTACTATCTTCTGCTTCTGTTAGGTCCATATCATTTCTGTCCTTTATCAAGCCCATCTTTGCATGAAATGTTCCCTTGGTATCTCTAATTTTCTTGAAGAGATCCCTAGTCTTTCCCATTCTGTTGTTTTCCTCTATTTCTTTGCATTGATCACTGAGGAAGGCTTTCTTATCTCTCCTTGCTATTCTTTGGAACTCTGCATTCAGATGCTTATATTTTTCCTTTTCTCCTTTGCTTTTCGCTTCTCTTCTTTTCACAGCTATTTATGAGGCCTCCCCAGACAGCCATTTTGCTTTTTTGCATTTCTTTTCCATGGGGATGGTCTTGATCCCTGTCTCCTGTACAATGTCAGGAACCTCAGTCCATAGTTCATCAGGCACTTTATCTATCAGATCTAGGCCCTTAAATCTATTTCTCACTTCCACTGTATAATCATAAGGAATTTGATATAGGTCATACCTAAATGGTCTAGTGGTTTTTCCTATTTTCTGCAATTTAAGCCTGAATTCAGCAATAAGGAGTTCATGATCTGAGCCACAGTCAGCTCCTGGTCTTGTTTTTGTTGACTGTATAGAGCTTCTCCATCTTTGGCTGCAAAAAATATAATCAATCTGATTTCAGTGTTGACCATCTGGTGATGTCCATGTGTAGAGTCTTCTCTTGTGTTGTTGGAAGAGGATGTTTGCTATGACTAATGCGTTCTCTTGGCAAAGCTCTATTAGCCTTCGCCCTGCTTCATTCCATATTCCAAGGTCAAATTTGCCTGTTACCCCAGGTGTTTCTTGACTTCTTCTTTTGCATTCCAGTCCCCTATAATGAAAAGGACATCTTTTGGGGGGTGTTAGTTCTAAAAGATCTTATAGGTCTTCATAGAACCGTTCAACTTCAGCTTCTTCAGCGTTACTGGTTGGGGCATAGACTTGGATTACTGTGATATTGAATGGTTTGCCTTGGAAATGAACAGAGATCATTTTTTGATCGTTTTTGAGATGCATCCAAGTACTGCATTTTGGACTCTCTTGTTGACTATGATGGCTACTCCATTTCTTCTAAGGGATTCCTGCCCACAGTAGTAGATATAATGGTCATCTGAGTTAAATTCACCCATTCCAGTCCATTTTAGTTTGCTGATTCCTAGAATGTTGACGTTCACTCTTGCCATCTCCTGTTTGACCGCTTCCAATTTGCCTTGATTTATGGACCTAACATTCCAGGTTCCTATGCAATATTGCTCTTTACCACATCGGACCTTGCTTCTATCACCAGTCACATCCACAGCTGGGTATTGTTTTTGCTTTGGCTCCATCCCTTCATTCTTTCTGGAGTCATTTCTCCATTGATCTCCAGTAGTATATTGGGCACCTACTGACCCAGGGAGTTCCTCTTTCAGTATCCTATCATTTTGCCTTTTCATGCTGTTCATGGGGTTCTCAAGGCAAGAATACTGAAGTGATTTGCCATTCCCTTCTCCAGTGGACCACATTCTGTCAGACCTCTCCACCATGACCCACTCATCTTGGGTGGCTCCACATGGCATGGCTTAGTTTCATTGAGTTAGACAAGGATGTGGTCCGTGTGATTAGATTGGCTAGTTTTCTGTGCTTATGGTTTGTGTGTCTGCCCTCTGATGCCTCTTGCAACACCTACCGTCTTACTTGGGTTTCTCTTACCTTGGACAAGGGGTATCTCCTCACCTCCGCCCCTCCTGACTCTCAGCCCTCCTGCACCCACGCAGCCACCACTCCTTGGACGTGGGGTAGCTCCTGCCAGCCGCCGCCCCCTAGTTGAGTACCTACCAAAGACAGACAAATGTGCTTGGTGCCTTCACCTATCTCTTTTAACTTAATCAGCACAAACCTCATTTTCTCAGATGAGAAAACTGAATGTTAGGAAGGTTAAGTGACTTGTCCACAGTTTTTCATCTGATGGATATAGTTGTTCAGTCACTAACTCTTTCTCTCTCCCTCGCTATATATATATATATATATATAGTTTTCAGTCGTGTCCTACTCTTTGCAACCCCATGGACAGCAACAACCCAGGTTTCCTTGTCCTTCAGTATCTCCCAGAGTTTTCTCAAACTCATGTCCATTGAGGCAGTGATGCCATCCAACCATCACATCCTCTGTCTCCCCTTCTTTTCTTGCCTTCAGTCTTTCCCAGCAACAGGGTCTTTTCCAATGAACTGGCTCTTCACATCAGATGGCCAAAATGTTGGAGCTTCAGCTTCAGCAACAGTCCTTCCAATGAATATTAAAGGTTGATTTCCTTTAGGATTGACTGGTTTGATCTCCTTTCAGTCCAAAGGATTCTCAAGAGTCTTCTCCATCACCACAATTGAAAAACATCAAATCTTTGGCATTCTGTCTTCTTTATGATCCAACTCTCACATCCATAAAGGACTACTGGAAAAACCATGGCTTCGACTATACAAACCTTTGTCAGCAAAGTGGTACCTCTGCTTTTTAATATGCTTTCTAGGTTTGTCATAGCTTTCCTTTCAAGGAGCAAGAGTCTTAATTTTTATGGCTTCAGTCACTGTCTGCAGTGATTTTGAAGCCCATGAAAATAAAATCTGTTACTGTTTCCACTTTTTCCCCATCTATTTGCCATGAAGTGATGGGACCAGATGCCATGATCTTGGTTTTTTGAAGGTTGAGTTTTAAGCCAGCTTTTTCACTCTTCTCTTTCACCTTTATCAAGAGGCTCTATTAGTTCCTCTTTGCTTTCTGTCATTAAAGTGGTATCATCTGCATATCTGAGGATGTTGATATTTCTCCCGGCAATCTTGATTCCAACTTGTGCTTCATCCAGACTGGCATTTCGCATGATGTGTGCTGCATATAAGTTAAATAAGCAGAGTGACAATATAGAGCCTTGATGTACTCCTTTCCCAATTTCGAACCAGTCCGTTGTTCCGTGTTCAGTTCTAACTGTTGCTGCTTGATCTGCATACAGGTTTCTCAGCAGGCAGGCAAGGTGATCTGGTATTTCCATCTCTTCAAGAATTTTCCAGTTTGTTGTGATCCACACAGTCAAAAGTTTTCACATAGTCAATGACGCAGAAGTAGACATTATTCAGGAAGTCCCTTGCTTTCAGTGAATGTTGGCAATTTGATCTATGGTTCCTCTGCCTCTTTGAAACCCAGGTTGTACACCTGAAAGTTCTTGGTTTGTGTACTGCTAAAGTCTAGCTTGAAGGGTTTTGAGCATAACCTTTCTAGCATGTGAAATGAGCACAATTGTACAGTAGTTTGACATTTTTTGGCATTGCCTTTCTTTGGGATTGGAATGAAAACTGACCCTTTCCAGTCCTGTGGCCACTGCTGAGTTTTCCAAATTTGCTGACATATTGAGTGCAGCACTTTAACAGCACCATCATTTAGGAATAACTCAGCGGAAATTGCATCACCTCCACCAGCTTTATTTGTAGTAACTCTTCCTATAGCCCACTTGATTTCACATTCCAGGATGCCAGGCTCTAGGTGAGTGATCACACTATCATGATTATCTGGGTCATTAAGACTTTTTTGTATAGCTCTTGTATTCTTGCCACCTCTTCTTGATCTCTTCTCCTTCTGTGAGGTCCTTACAGTTTCTATTCTTTATTGCAACCATCTTTGAATGAAATGTTCCCCTGATATCTCCAATTTCCTTGAAGAGATCTCTAGCCTTTCCCATTCTATTGTTTCCTATTTCTTTGTATTGTTCACATAAGAAGACTATCTTATCTCTCCTTGCTCGTCTCTGGAATTCTGCATTCAGTTGGGTATATCTTTCCCTTTCTCCCTTGCCTTTTACTTCTCATGTTTTCTCAGTTATGTGTAAAGCCTCCTCAGACAACCATTTTGCTTTCTTGTATTTCTTTTTCTTTGGGATGGTTTCGGTCACCACCTCCTATATAATGTTACAAACCTCCATCCAAAGTTCTTCAGACACTCTGTCTACCAGATATAATCCCTTGAATCTATTCATCACCTCCACTATATAATCATGAGGGATTTGATTTAGGTCATACCTAAATGGTCTAGTGGTTTTTCCTATTTTCTGCAATTTAAGCCTGAATTCTGCAATAAGGAGCTCATGATCTGAGCCACAGTCAGCTCCAGGTCTTGTTTTTGCTGTCAGTATAGAGCCTCTCCATCTTTGGCTGCAAAGAATATAATCAATCTGATTTCAGTATTGACCATCTGGTGATGTCTATGTATAGAGTGATCTCTTGTGGTTTTAGAAGAGGGTGTTAGCCACGACCAGTGTGTTCTCTTGCATAACTCTGTGCCATCTGATGAATGGCACAGCTCAAAATGTGGTCTGATTCCAAGATAGTGCACTTCCAAAATGGGAGCAATCTTAGTAATTCTAGAATGACTCAATTTTTTAAAATGTGATTTAAATATGAACTTGTTGTTCCTTTGTTGCGCTTTCAGGACCCTCTGCAGTTTCATTCCGATCTATCTTCCACCTTACCTTCACTACAGCCTTTCCTCCCTGACTCCCATCTGCAGATCCTGGGTCAGGGCCACACCTGACTCCTTCCCATCTCTTGGGCACGCCCAGTAGCCTCAAGGCCCCAGCTAAACTCCTACTCCCTGGAATGCCCTCCCTTCCCTTTACTACCTGTTGAACTTTATTCTTCTGTAAATAATTAAACAAGTAAAATTGGCCCTCTCCTGAGTGTTCATGACATAGGGCATGAAACTAATTTGGCATTCAATAATTGTCTGTGTAAAAAAATGAATGCAAGAATGCCTAGTTTTAATTCTTCTCTACCAAGAAGCAACTCCAAGTTTTCCTTTCTAACCCAACAGCATTTTGCTTGCATTTCTAATTTCTCAGTCTGTTCTGTGATGAGATGATACATCTGCCCCTGTCCCCCAACAAATATGTGAACTCCCAAAGCCGAGGTTAGGTCACACTCATATCATGGCCCTCCATAGCACCTAGCCTAGGGTCTGAAATGTAGTAAGGGCTCAGACACGACATACATAGACTTAAACTGTATAACATGAAATGTACACCTGCACTTTAAAGAGCTAGATTTTTCAATTAGCTGGTGAATCCTACTATTTGTAATAAACAAAAGCCTGTTTCATACTAATGAATACTGCTGATATAGGAGCAAAGCTTTCCTTTGGATCATTCTAGTGACTTTTACCTTGCCCAGTGCTTAGCTAATCCAGTTCTGAGAATACAGCGTCACTGCTGGGTATTGAAATGGAGCCATTTTGGGAAGCTGAGCGGAAAAACCTCCCAGGAGGAGTTATTTACGCACCTGCTAGGCTGCCTATAACAAATGATACTGGCCAGCTCGCAGTATGCTCTCCTTGCACACCCTGTACTCGGACCGTGCCCTCCATGCTTGAATCTACTGGGTGACTTCCAAGAAGATTTGGAAATTAAACATATTTTTCAGCCTCCAGAAAGTACCAAGGGACAACCTGAAATGTGACACTGAGCAGTAGATAATTACATTTCTTTTTAAAAGTCTTTAAAAGAACACTTTTTAACAAAAATATTTGAATGTTGAGAAAGTGGATAGTGAAGGTTAGAAGGAGAGATCAGAGAGAAAATTTTAACATGGAATATAAAATTCTGGCACTTTCTAGACAGATAATACCACAAAACAGAAGAAATCTTATAAATACCAAAGAAGGCAGTAATAATATGTTTAATTTCTCTGTCATTCCCTTTTGTCTCCTCAGATATTCTTCAGCATTTCTGGACATTCATTCCAAATAACTAACCGACAAAGATTTACAGAAAATATTCCATACCGTGGACCCAACCCATGAGAAGCAAAAAAGAGAAAGAACACCAGAAGAACAGCTGCCATTTTTTACGTATTTTTTTTTTTTATCTTTTAAGAACTTCAAAAGGCTTTCGAATATTGTATTTCATCTCATTCAATCCAAAGTATTACTCTTCTTTCACAGATAAGTAAACTGAAGAGCGTATGACCTGGATCACATGGTTTATGAGTGACTGAGTGGGGACTCCAGTTCTCTTACATCTCTATTCCTCTGCCTACAAAGACTAGGGTTAATTTTTTTTTTTATAAAAGTCATTTTATTTATTGGGTGCACAATGGGGCATGTGGAATCAGAATTCCCTGACCAGGGATTGAACCCATGCCCCCTGCATTGGAAACACAGTTATAACCACTGGACAGCTAGGGAGTTTTAAATAAATGTACAGCATATAATGTAATGTTCTTACAACATGAAAAATGTTAAAGAATGTCTTTTACGACTCCTGGGTAAAAAAATATTGGAATTAATTGCTTACATTCTTGTATAACCAGATCTCCTGTGAAAGGACCCAGAGAAGAAGAAATTAAGAAAAAACTTTGCTGGCAGGGAGGACAAGCACAGGAAAGTGTGCCTTCCACAAGTAGAAAGCCTGGGGCCATCCTGTTCAACATGGTGCTGCTGGGACCAGAGGAAGGGAGACGCTAAGGGCCATCTCACCGCTCTGACTTGTGAAGTCCACGGATCCAGGAAGTAAGTGGCACAGAGACTGAGGCCAGGCCCCCCAAACCTGACTGCCGTCCCTGTTTCAGCTGGAAGCTTGGAGGGCCAGAGGCAATGATGAAAAGGCTGCTGCCCAGAGAAGGCAGAGATTTACAGGCGAGTTAAGGAAACTTAGAAAGCAACAGATAATTAAATTTTTCATTAAAAACAATAAAGAGTAGACTGGACATAGCAAAAAAGTCAAAATCAGTGGTACAGAAGAGAAACTCTGTCATGGGGTATGGAGAAAAAAGACAAAGTGATTGAAATAAGAGAAAAGATCATTTGGATTAAAAGAACAGATAAGACAGAAAATATAGATAAGAGATGTTGCTGGGAAAAACAAAAGAGAACGGAATAAATAAAACAAAATAACAAAAAGCTATAAAAGAATAAAACTTTCCTGAGCTGATACAACCATAAGGGTCAGAGTCAGCTGCCTGGGACAGAAATGAAGTTTATAAACACAAAATTTCAAGAGAGTCTAAGAAATATGGGTTTTATTCCAAATAACTGTATGTGCATATGAAAATCAAGAATTAGGTTGCTAAGAAGGGAAATGTGCCTTTAGGGGAAACATTACCAACGTCTGTCATAATTGGAATACTGAATATTTGCAGATCTAAAGGTCCCACTGAGTACCTGGCAAATTACCTCAAAGATTTCAATTACTAGATACATTCAAGTTCAGGAACAATAGAAGAATTTCACAATTATCCAGGCCTCAGACAGCCCTGCAACATTAAAGATCAGATGACAATAGAGAAATATCTATAGTTTTGGGTGCAAAAGGTTGCCAGTTAAGACTTGTAAGCTCATCCAAGTTGTCATTCATGTCTGAAGGAACTATAAGAAGATTTCTAGCTACTCAGAGACTCTTAAAGTAAGTCACTCACATCCTTCTTGAAAAAAGGTACTTAAGTTACACTCTGGCCAACTGAGATTAATCAAAATAAAGAATGGAGAAGTTCTGATGAAATGGAACTCATGGTGATTACTAAAACCATTTAAGTATATCATATAAAATAATGTTAAAGCATGATTGTAAAAGAGTTTTTAAAATACAAAATAATAATTATTGAACAAGAAAATAATGCTAAGAATAACATCTGGTATACCTGTGGCTGATTTATCTTGATGTATGGCAAAAGCCATAACAATATTGTAAAATAATTATCCTCTAATTAAAAAAAAATAACATCTGGTATATATTTGTCAAAATTCAATGAAAATACATTTAATTAAGATTTGTGTATTTCACTGTTTGCAAACTTTACCTCAAAGGGGTAAAAAGACTGCAAGCAATATTAAATTATTAATTTAATAATTATTATTAAATAATTAATAATGCTCATGCTGAAATATTTTGAGCAAAGTGTTCTGATATCTTCAATTTACTTTGAAATGCATTTTTTAAAAAAATGGGTTGATAAATGGACAGAAGAATGGATACATACATAGCAAATCAAACAAAGTATGACGGCAATGGTGGAAACTAGATGTTGGGTATGTGGGTGTTCATGTAGCATCCTCTCAACTTTTCTGTATGTTTGCAAACCAAACATCGGGCAGAGGTGGGGGAGAGTACTATCTGGGTCTAAAATCCAAGATTAAATAAATAGAACATAGAACTTAATAAAATAGGGAAGGGGAGAACAAAAGTGTGTTTATTTCCTAACATTACATAGAAAACAGTTGATAGCTAGCGTTTTTTTTAATTATTGATTCAGAAAATATAGGCCCTTTCAAATTTTTCAGTGCAATCCAAGTGGAATTTTGAAATAAGACCTATACATTCCAGTAACTAACACATGCACACAACAGGCAACAAACAAAAAAAGAGAAAGAAGACAGATATAAACACCATAGCAGAAAATAAATTTAAAAAGCAAGAAAGAACTCTTCAAAAAAACAACAACAACAACAGAAAGCATAAACAATTTGACTTATTTCAAATAAAAACTGAGTAACTATGATAATAAACTCTCATATTTGAAAAACCAAACCTATCAATATGCTATCCCAAGATATATACCTAAAATAAAGTATCAGATTAAAGAAAGATAAGCTAGCAAATACATCATACATACAAACAATCTATAAAGAAATCAGGATAAAATGTTTATATCCAAGTAGAATTTAATGTGAAAAGCTTAAATGAAATTTAGGTAAACATTAACAAAGTAAGCATAAAGAAAATATAACTGTCATGAATCATTATATGTCAGATGTGTGTTAGTCGCTGAGTTGTTTCCAACTCTTTGTTTTGTAGCCATGGACTGATTGTAGCCTGCCAGGCTCCTGTCCATGGGATTCTCCAGGCAAGAATACTGGAGTGGGTTGCCATGTCCTCCTCTAGGGAATTTTCGTAACCCAGAGATCGAACCCAGGTCTCCTGCTTTGCAGGCAGATTCTTTACTGTCTGAGTCACCAATATAGAACTAAAAAAAATAAATAAATAAAGCAAGAATTCTCAGAAATTCAGGGGGAAATTTTGATAGAAACAGTAGTAATGGGTGACTTTAAGGTAATGTTTTTGACATGTGTATGTAATACACATACCACAACATAAGAAGCACCCCAGGTATGTTTCAATCAGTACGAAGCTGATCAGGGCAATAACTCTGCTTGTTCTAGAGGGTGTATTTTTCCTAATGAAAGCATACTATGTATGGACTTACTTGGCATTACACATCATGGATTTATACTTGTCTCATGCTATCAAAAAAACTCTATTTGCACCACATGTGCTGGTCACAAACTGTTCTCCTCCACAAGTAAGACCCAACCAGGCCCATGAGCTATAAAGTTAGAGCTCATTGTTGATTTGGAGGAAGAAGAAATAGTATGAGCTGTAAGAACTGGAAAAGAGGTTTTATAACTATTAATATCGAGATAGTTCAAAGCAGTGGGTCCTAGTGCAAGATCAGATGATAGAAGAAAGAGATTTCAAGTCTTCCAAGCCAGTCTTCAATCCCTAAGACCAGATCATGCTTCCACAAACAGATGGATGGGAAGAGCAATGAAGTTAAGGGCAAGTTGATAGGTGTCCATGAGGATATTTTGAATTTGCTATAATGACAAGATAGACCACTGGAGAGGTTTTGCAGACTGATGCTTTGCAGAACAGCATCTGGATTGAAAGTCCAGATTGAAGAGTGTTCATCACTTTTGGGATGCAAGTTACTTACAAAGAGAATACAGGATTAGCAAAGCCTGCTAAAGGCAGGCAACAAGACATTTAAATCCAGACAGAGAAGTCTGTGCATGACTCAATAGGCAATGAAAAGCCAGCCAAGGTTTTGGATCAGGGTAGCTGTCCTAATAGGGAATTCCAGTTTCTAAACCTAATTTCACCTCCCTATGTATGTCTCAGCTGATGCTTCTTCTGCCCTACAGGGTAATACAGAGTGCTTCTGGTCCTACCTCCACATGACAATAGAGAGAAAAGCAGAAATGACATTTCACTTTCGTGGGGCTCACAGGACTAGCAGGAAAAGCCTTTGGAGAAGGCACAAGACACTCTGAGGAAACCACATTAATCATCAACCCAGGAAACTGGAACACTCCACAAAGCCATTGCTATAAATTCAATATTTACACAAAATCTGGAGGTTGAAGTTCTTGTTACTCAGGGAAGGAAAACATGAAAAGCTGCCAGAAAGAGAGCCCACTTGCTATCTAGACTCCCCAAATCATCCTCAAGGGCAACATTCTCAGATTACAGAGCAGGCAACAGTTGCCAATAGATAGCATGCCTTGACTAATAACATGTTCATATACTTTGTTCTTCCTAATGACTGTGCCCATTTTGAGTGGAGGAAACTTTAACCCCAAGGGCACAGTGACTTGTCCAATGTCACACAACCAGTAAACGCCCAAGCTGATAGTCAAACTCAGTCTGCCCGCTACTCAACCTCACAGACCACACCAGACAGAGAGACAGAGAGAAAATTACCTGTATTGTGTCTAAAGAAGCATACCTATGCAAAGTTCATTTGGTCTGCTCTTTGGAAAGATGAAAACCCATGGTGTTCAAGGAACCTGCATACACTCAACAGGGTTTAGGGTGAAGTCACTGGGACCCTGTCTATAATTTCTAAAAAAAAAAAAAAATAGCATCTGTGAGCTGCCTTCAGGAACCTTACTATGGCCTGCTTTGGCTGGAGCCCAGCTCAGAGTTCTTGGACTAGAATTTCAAGGTAGGGCCCTGGAACATGAATTCCTAACAAGCCTCTCCAGTAGATCTTATACAAACTGAAGAACAAGAGCCACCGGGGTTTACATTCCTGACCAAACAACACCGAAAGAGTGAAACCAGACCTTGTCCCCAAGACTGAGGTCAGATGGAACAGGGTGCGTTGTCCTGCCATCAGTCCCAGGTCCAGATGGGCCCTTCTGGCCCCTGCTCGTTGCTCAGCTCAATTTAGCTTACACGACTGAAGCGACTTAGCAGCAGCAGCAGCAGCAGCAGTCCTCCTGAAGGACATCCCTCTGCTGTTTTAGTTTCTAAGATTTGTCCTATAAGCAATCCTTCTCTCCTAATGAGGTTATTGGTGCCATATTACCACCAGGAAGGTGGCCCTGGTGTGCAGCTCAATTAAGAAAGGTGTATTAAATTCTTTATATTTCTTCATTTAGCTGCAGCACTCATTCTAGATTTGCTAAATAATAAAATGTTGTTAATGAGCTAGAGTATGAGGCTCATTCAATTCAGTTCTGTAGCTTCCTAAGTGTTGATACCTGTTCTTCCTTATACCATTGTCAAGTTTTTCTTCTTCTAATGCTGGAAACAGAGAGCGAGGCAGAGAGATGGAGAGGGGAAACCACTCGAGCATCAGATGGCAAAAGGGTGAACATTCGTAGACTGATTCTCAGCCAGATTGTGACTGACTGACCTCAGAATGAACCTGCAAAGTCATCTCTTAGCATAGGGAGTTCTATTCCTCTGGAAGCCCCACTCTGGAGGGTCTGGTTGCAGTGTCCCCATGCAGCAAGTTCTGCTGTTCTCTGGAGGAACCAAGGAGAGACCTGAGTTGGGATGGCCTAGCCTCGTTACCAAAAGTGTCGTCCACGGACCAGCATTAGCAGCATCACCTGAGAGCTCATTGAAAATGCTGACTTGCAGCCCCACTCCAAAGCTACTGAATCAGCATCTGGACTCAACAAGACCCTCAGATGGTCCTTACACACTTTGAAATTTGAGAGGCACTGCTCTAGGTCCTTCCAGTTTAAACCAGAATGTCCCAGGCTTTCCTCAGAGAGAGTCACCCACTAGAAACCAGCCCATGCCCACCCCAGTGGTAGCGCTGCTCTTTTCTTAAAAGCAGGCATGGGTGAAACCACTAACCTCCCCCGACCCTTTTTTTTTTTAAGAAAAATCAAAACAGAAAAGATCAAGAAAGGGTTTCTAGACTTGAGAAGTTCAAAAGCCCATATTTCATCTCACTCCCATAACCACCAATCTGCCTGCCACCACGCCCAAGGCCTGCGTCTCTGCTCTGCCAAGCCACAGCTGAATGAAAAGCCAGAAGGAAGCACTCTTTCTGACCCAGGAAAGCCAGGAATGCCAATAGAGAGAGCAACCTCCTCACCCACAGAATCACAGCAGATGGGAGTGGGAAGGGCCCTTAGAAGTCGTTTCCCACCATTTCATCTTACAGAACAAGAAACTGAGGTCCACTGGAGACGAGTGGTCTGTTCAAGTGACCCCGGCCCATCAGTGACAGAGAGCTGGAGGGGATGGGGCCCAGGTTGCTGTCTCGAGTTCTCTTTCCACGGTACCAGGAGACCTCGGGAAATCTGTGCACGGCCTACCCCCAGGCGAGCTTGGAAAAGCCATTTCACAGATTTGCACAATGTTAACCTGGTGGGCTGCCGTCTCTGGGGTCGCACAGAGTCAGACACGACTGAAGCGACTTAGCAGCAGCAGCAGCAGCAGCAGCAAACTGTATTCTACAGCAAATGTAACATTACTCAGCTGTAACCACTTCTGAGAAGAGAGAATCCCAAGGAACCAGTCTGGTGGCGGGTCTCAGAATATCAGGCAAAAAGTGAGAACCCAGCCGAGCCATTCTCAAAAACTTGAACTGAATTCGGCATCAGATTAAGAAATGGAACCAACATTCTTTTTACTCTTAATTTTTCGCTCATTCTCCTCCCATTCCAGCCACCACCACCGCACCCCCTGACCTGCCTCTGGCAGCCACCAATCTGTTCTCTGTTTCTATCAGTTTTTTTTTATTTTAGATTCCACACATAAGTGAGATCATACAGTATTTCATTTTCTCTGCCTGACTTACTTCACTGTCTTGTTCCTAACAGGCTGACCCCTCCACTTTTGGCACTTTTACAATTATGCGTGTGAGAAGACCGGTACCACCAGCTCAATGGAATATCTCTATTGAGAGATAGTCAATGGTTGTTTAAAGTCACCACTTTTTCCCTTCAAATGCACACAAAACTGACTTGAGAACCAAGATAGAATAACATAAATGTCTGTTAAAACCAAAGTCTCAGCCAGCAACCCCATAACCTAGCAGACTCCAAGGAACTCAGATCCAAAATGACCAAGTAAAATCGGTGGGAAAAAAACCCAGAGGAGAAGGTGGTTTTGGAGGAGGAGGAGGAGGAAGAGGAGGAGGAGGAGGAGGGTAATTCCCCAAATCCAGTGGAATCTGCCTCAATTCTCCAAGCTTTCTTTCTCCGCTACCTCCAGAAGCCAGACCACCTCCCAACCTCAACCTCACTTCCTGTCCCTCTGATGCCTAAACTGTCAAACATCAGCCTCGTGTTTATTCTATCCATGTACGTCAGATTTCTAAACCCAGGGCTCCTGGAATCGATCCCCTCCTCTTTTGTGAGTTTTTTGTTTTGTTTTTTCTTTTTTTTTGGTCTATTTTTTTCCTTTTGGTCCCGAGCACCCTGCGATTTTTCTAAAATGGAGCAAAGAGTGGGGAAAGAGAAGCAGCCAAGTCCCTTTCCTGCAGGGATGTGAGTGACTGCTGTGTTTCCATGGCTCGCCTTCCACTGTTCTCGTGACCCCTGCAGACTCCCCTTATGAGTGAGTGTCCCGGAATGTCTCTTTATTAGGTGTCTGGAGAAGTAAAGCTGTCGTGATGCCAGCGCCCCCACACTGAGGACTTTATTAGTTTTTTAATTTTCTGTCTGGGTGCTCCTGCGGCATCAAACTTTCCACAGCTGTTAGGAGCTATTAAGTAAGTAGCCTCATGGGGCCCTTTCCCCACCCCCACCCCGCTTCTTAATAACAGGAGATATTTCTGGACATGCTACATGGAGTCTTTAAAGAAAGATACTTTGTCTGTCGGGTGAGAAATTGTTGGGGGTCCGGGTGGAAAGAGGATGCGTTGGCCTAAGAAAAGCGCCTTGTTTTTTCTTCTTTGCATCTTGGCTTAGAGCAGGGCTGTTTGGGCGGTGATGACGTGGGGAAGCGACCTGGGGGCAGGGGCATGCAGAAGTGAGAACCCACTCTCTCAGCCTTTCTGCCCAGCAAGTAGAGGACTGGAGGGGAGCTCTGACTGTTTTCAGAGCTGACTTGGCATCTGGCCCAGAGCTTGATGCCTGGTTCAAAGCGTTCCCTCCTGAGTGGACCTTCTAAGACCTGCAGCGAGGAATAAAACAGAACGACTTGCAAGCTTTCCCCTCGTAGGCACACAGCTGTGGTTCTGGACTAGAAGCCAGGGCTATTGCTCGTGTCCCCCTGGAAGGAAATCCTGATCCCCAGCACCCCTACGCTCTGCTCCCTGCCAGCGTCCCTGAGTGTCCCCAAGCCGGCCATCCACAGGACCCCCTGTGTGTCAAGGTAAAGATGGGTGCATGTGCACACACACTGACTCACATAAGCACGTGCGCGCACACACATGCACATCCATGCAGAGTGATGCATTATTAGAGCAAGCAAACTGGCGGTCTCTCGCCACACCCCTGGATCTGGAAGGTTAGACCATTTGGTGGGCAGGGGACAAACTAAGGGGCTGGAGAGCCCAGGGAATTCTCAGCATCCCTCCCGGCTCCAGCCTGCCCAGCAATTTGCTTTCCCTTGGCCTCCTTTAAGCCTCTCTTTGAGAAGACCTTATTTGCAGGGTGAATGTGAAAGCCTAGAAAGAAGAAAACCCTTTGGTGATGCCCGCCTCGGGAACAATTTTGCCTCTGAGAGCAAGCTGGTATTTGGGGTTAATCCCTTTGTGGAAACACTGGGTTGAAAGCCCAGAGGAGGTCAGGGGTCTGATTACGGCTTCTGTTTACACATAAACTTCCTGGTCCTAAGAGACAATAGCAAAGATGGGGGAGGGGAGGGGGAAAGAAAAGAAAGAAAAGGAGAATTTTTTTAATTAAATGGCCTTCTCTCTTAAAAATAAAGTCAACAAAAAGGTGGAGCTTGTGGAATCAAGGTTTGATTTTAATGTCTAGGTACAGATAATTTCTTAAAATTTCTCCATCAGGATTTACATAATATGGTTGAAGCATTTTTGAAACAAAATTTAAAATTTAATACTGATATATATATATGCATATATTTATGTGCATAAGTATATTTTAAAAAATAATAAAATAATCTTAGTTATCTCCTGAGGACCCGAGGTCTGATTTTGTTGTATTTTTGAAAGAGGGTTCTGATTTGATTTTTGTATAGTGTGGGTTTTTTTGGTCAAGCAAAGTCATGAAGACTCTACAAGAGGTGGATGAGCTGAAAACTGTGGTATTTAGGCCAATTAAAAACTGTTATAAACACACACATACAAGAAAAGCCTAGATGACAGTATTAAAGCAAAATAACCTCATTCTTTCAAAAGAATTAAGGAGAAAAAAAAAATTTCCTCCACATGCTCAAAAGAAGGCAAAGCAAAACTATTTAGTTGGTGGGAAGTGAGGTAGGGGGAGTGACAAAATGGTCACCAGAAAAAGAGAAGTTTATTTTTAAGATCATAATTGAGTGATTTTTTAAAAGATTAAATTTAAGACAAAATAGTTGTTGTTTTTTTTTTTTTGAGAAAGATACATGGGTTTAAGAGTCTGTCCCAGACAACTTTAAGAACATTAAACAAAATATCCATGAAGAAACCTATTGCTTTGGGGGCATTTACTACCAGATAAAACTCAGGTACGTAGGCTTTAAATCTCCAAACTTCCCCTAATAGAAAAGAAATCCCAAATACTTGATCACTAGTTTCCTTCTGTATTTCTAACTGGTGAGATTATTTGGAGGCTTTTGCAAATACTATAATGATGTTTCTCACGTTATCAAATAAAAAGGAAAGCATTTCTTCAATAAATCCTCATCTTTCTACTTTGAGTCTCCACCAAAAGAATTATTTATGGAAATCCAGACACTATAACATTTTGAAAATGAATTTGTCAACAAAAATATTTTTTAAAAAGCGAAAAAAAGTTGAGATCAAATATTTTAGGGTATTAACTGCCTCTTCAAAAGAATCAAGACAATTTCTAGTTCTTTCACTTGTTCATACGTTCTATGGTCTCCCTAACTCATCAGCTACTTGGTTCCTGCTCTGTCCTCTTGGCCTTTTTCCTTTTATTCCTCTCATCTCCTAAATAAGAATGGTTTCTTGCTATTTTCTAACACGAACCCTTCAGAGCATCTGACAGCAGGAAGGTAGCTGTTTCAGTTACAGGAATAAAGAAAAGACAAGGGAAGGAGGAGAAAGAATGACACCCATAAACAATTCAGCGACAAGCGGACGCAGAGTCCAAAAGTTCACCAGCTGAGGCAGTCCAGAAATGCTCCAACTGAAGGCTCGCATTGTGAAGGGACATCTAACACAAAAGGTCTGCGAGTCTTAGGGGCCCTGGTTTTCCGTCACTCTCCCTTGCATAACCACTTTTGAGAAGGTGAGGCATTTCGCCAAGCTGAATATGGTGGCTGAATAAAGGGGAAAGAATTTGGGACCCACTGGCAAATATCAAAGGTTGTCAGAGAGCAAGTGGTGAGTCAAAGGGTGACATCAGACCATGTTACGGGCAGAAGCAGAAGGCAGCCTAACAATAGCTGTCCTTTGGACTCCAGAAGGCCAAGTGGCTGGGCTCTGGGCTCCATGGAGGACTATGGCCACGGTGACCACATCATTCATCCTCTCAGATGGGGCACTTTGGAAAGTAAAAGTCAGGAGTCTGTTTGAATTATGCTGGGGCAACATATATGTATGAAACAAACTGCTCTAGGCAAACTGGGGTGTTGCTAACCGTAACGAGACTCCCTCCAAAATCTAGGAGATGAAGTTTAGCTGCTCTGAGAGTCTCCTCCACAAAGCTCAGTCCCCAGCTGAGCTGCTTTTTCCTGAAGGGAAAACATCTCTGGTGGCAAAGAGGAGACATTGAGGAAGCGCCTTGGCCAAATCAGTGTGGAAATCATTTTCTCAGCCGCTCGGGGAGACTCACAATACAAATACAGTCATCCCTTGGGACTGACAAGGGATTGGTTCCAATCTGTGGATACCCAAATCCAGGGATGCTCAAGTCCCCCATATCAAATGGCATAGTCCTGGCTACAGAGGGCCGATTGTATTAGCACATTAGAGACTTCGAGAAGGCTTGCAGTGAACTAAGGCATTCTTCAACCCAGAGTATTCCCAAAGGTTTTGGACCACCATGAGGTCTTCTGTCAGCCCAACACCTAGAACGTTCAGGCAAACATTGCTTTAAACCTCGAGAGTCAGAGTGTAGAGGGAAGGGCTGGGATGACAGGCCTTCTCCGGGAAGCTGGCAAAGTCCAGGGAGCTGCCGGTATTCCTGAGGGCGACACAGGCACATGCTCAGATGGGTGAGGTCACACAAGAACCTCCCCCGGCACAGCCAAAAGGCCTGCAGAAGCACGTCTGAAGCCACCCCGTGCCGTGAGCAGGAAGTCTCTGAGTTCACATTCATGCTGACAGGCCTCCCCGGCCCACATAATCCATTTCTTCAGACAGCTGCAAGGACTGCAATAGATGTTAAGGAGATGGTGAGCCCAACCCAAACTCAGCTGAGACACAGAGAATATCTGTCTTCCTGTAAGGATTGCCACCTCAGGGTAAGCCTGAGGCTACACCTCATCCATCCCACTGTGTCTCCGACCTGTGTGTCCTGAGGTAGGGCCTGAGAGAGCATGGGGGATGCAGACCCAGTCAGACGACACTGTAAACCAGAGAATGAGTTCTGGGAAAGGAGGTGATAGGAGGCAAGCTAGAGGCAGCCTGAGCACCAGCAAAAAGCACTGTCTCTGGATGTGGCGGGCAGTAATGCAGTCTATAAGGAAGAAACTGCTGGTCCCATGAATGCTCCATGGTTCTTACCTGGGTTATCACAAAATCCTCTGAGGCCATCTCCTCGTGGCCATCTCCTCCTGCTACTCCTATTTGCCTTTCATTTTGCAGCAGGAAACCCACTAACTTATGGAAGCACTCAGAGCATCTCACAACGAGTTGGTGGGCAGGAAAGCCCTAAAGAAAGGTCTTGGTGATTGGGGGTAGGGTGGGGGTGGGGATCAACAATTCTCATCACCAGTATCCCCACTCCTTCACCTGGTGCCCAAGGACCTTCAAGAGCACCTCTAAGATGCTCTCCTCCTCCCCACCCTCCCTCACTTCCACCTGCCTTCACTACATCTACTATACCCAGATGCTCATGATCCCCAAACATACCACTCTTCTCATAATCCTTTGCTTTTCCAAATGCTGTTCCTTGCCTGTAAAATCCCCTGTCTTCCCATCAAAGTTTTCCTCATGTACTTTAAGACCTACCTGAGATTTCACATTCTAGCTGAGCATCCTTCTCCATTGCGCCTACTCCATCCCCTCTCAAGCAGAATTCAAGCCTTCCCCATGGGTGCACCCGCATCAACTCATCTGGCCCTCATCATGCCCTAGGGTAATCTCCTGACCTGGACTCTGAATGCCTGAGGGCAAGATGCTGTCACACCAACTCCTCTGTCCCCGAGCTGACCCCAACGCCTGTTGCAGAGTCTGTGCCCAGTTGAGGTGGTGTCGTGGGCCAACAGACAGAGCGCATTCAAGAGTTAGTCTTCCTCAGCCTTTAACATTTTAGATTTGAAAATTAAAGGCACCAAAAACATGTCTTTATGTTGGAATCTGAAAAGAATGATCAAAATGATGAAAATGTAGAAATATACCAGAAATTCACAACCATGACTGAGCAAAAAGATGTACCTGGAGGTAACCGTCCTATCAATTCAGTTCACAAGAGATGGGAGTCTGAATGGTTAAAGCCCTTTTAAAGGGGACTAGAGTCCACTACCTCAATCCCCACCCAAAATCCAAAGTTTTTCTAGAAGGCAGGTATAAACATTGGCATAGACAGTTACCTTCAGCTCAGAGGGGTTTCTAAGATGGAAGAAATATTAGGGTAAGCAAGAAATGTGGGCAGGCAACTTGTACTGAAGTGAGAAAAAAGGAAATCAAGGAAAAGAGATGGTACCTGGGAGACGGAAACAAAAAAGGCACAGAGCTATCAGTAAACGCATAGTCCCATCAGAGGAGAAGGATCTTCTCCAAGAAGTACCTATGGCCCAAGGACCTAGAAAACAGAAGCGAAAAGTGAGAAAGAAGCATACATCATCAGGAGTAAAGAAGCATACATACATCATCAGTAGAGCTCAATAAGCAAGCCTGCAGTTTGGCTGTTCTCTGGTTAATTTCCAGCCATCAAAATACAGCCCAAGCCTTTGTCAAAACATCCCTAACACACTTCACAAGCTTTTCAAGGCAGAAAATCTGTGTATGGATTTGGGTATGAACAAATCCACAGAAATTCTGGGGCCAAGAGCAACAAGGTAAGGACAAAGAAGAAACAGGAAACATGGAAAGGGGGGCTAGTCAGAACACAGAATGACAAATGCAGGCCATTGTCTCCTCCCAGCAAAACCAGAGGGCGGTGGAACTTCACAGCACCTTAAAGCCTTGCTGTCACAGAGAAAGGCCCAACAAACCAGTTGGAAAGGATAGTTTCATCACGGGGAAAGCTCTGGAGCACTGCTGAGTGAACGTCATGTAGGTGGAATCGTAACGCTGCAAACTCAGTCCTTGAGATCACAGCCTCTCGCACTTGGAAGGAGATGGTCTAAGTCAACCCCACTGTGTCTCTGAGACTCTTCCACATGGGCTGTTTCATGAGATCAGTCAGTTTCTGCTCCACCATCTTTAGGTATCTGGACTTATAGAAAGTTCTTGCTTATAATGAGCCAACGTCTTCCCCTACAGAGGAGGTGGAGGAAAAGCTGGAAGCTAACAGAGTCAGCTACAGTCCCCCAGGATGGGTCCTTAGGTATATGAAGGCAAGTCTCAAGTTCCTCACTAAGCCTCCCTCCCTCACTTGCTGTGACACAAGTTTTATGTCACTCTCCTGAGGCTATGCTCTAGTTGGAACCCAGTGCAGAACACCTGTGGGCCAGATCTCACTCCTGTCTATCATTATGCAGCCGTTAGTACTCTTGCCTGGAAAATCCCATGGGTGGAGGAGCCTGGTGGGCTGCAGTCCATGGGGTCGCGACTGAGCAACACAACTGAGCAACTTCACTTTCACTTCTTACTTTCATGCATTGGAGAAGGAAATGGCAACCCACTCCAGTGTTCTTGCCTGGAGAATCCCAGGGACGGGGGAGCCTGGTGGGCTACCGTCATTGGGGTCGCACAGAGTCGGACACAACTGAAGCGACTTAGCAGCAGCAGCAGCAGCAGTAGACTATTCTGGTGCAACAGCAGCTATATCTCAATACACAAAGAACAAACACTTAAAAAAAAAAAAAAAAAACTAGCTGAATAGTTTGTGTTGTTCCCGCCAAAAATCTATGACGTGACTATAAGAGCCAGCATAGCTGCCATTGGGCTAACATCACCCCCCTTTTCTCCTCCCTTGCTTTTTCCCTCTCTTCTTTAGTCCTTGTGTGTTGAGATTTAATCTTGTCGGGGCTTCCTCCTCCCCCTTCCAAAGAAATCTTCACTCAGAGTGCCCTGCACCTCAATTTGTGCCCCTAAAATTATTGTTGTTGTTCAGTTGCTAAGTTGTATCTGACTCTTTGCGACCCCATGGACTGTAGCATGCCAGGCTCCTCTGTCTTCCACTATCTCCTGGAGTTTGCTCAAACTCATGTCCATTGAGTCGGTGATGCTATCTACCCATCTCATTCTCTGCTGCCCCCTTCTCCTTCAATCTTTCCCAGCATCAGGGTCTTTTCCAGTGAGTCAGTTCTATGCATCAGATGGCCAAAGTATTGGAGCTTCAGCAACAGTCCTTCCAATGAATATTCAGGATTGATTTCCTTTAGGATTGACAGGTTTGATCTTCTTGCTATCCAAGGGACTCTCAAGAGTCTTCTCCAGCACCACAGTTCAAAAGCATCAATTCTTTGGCATTCAGCCTTCTTTATGGTCCAACTCTCACATCCACACATGACTACTGGAAAAACCATAGCTTTGACTAGACAGACCTTTGTCGGCAAAGTAATGTCTCTGCTTTTTAATATGCTGTCTAGATTTGTCATAGCTTTCTTTCCAAGGAGCAAGCATCTCTCAATTTCATGGCTGCAGTCACTGTCTGCAGTAATTTTGGAGCCTAAGAAAAATAAAATAAGAATTCCCAAAAGTACCACAGAAGACTGAGAGGCACTAAAGAATAGCTCAACCCACCAAAGCTGGAAATGGAGAGAGGTTCCCAGACAGGACTGGGGTTGCTGATCCCATAGCCTCTAGCACCAGCTTCCTGAGACTATCTCCTCTTAGAACATCTGGCATCTCAGGTCAGGAATCTAGCCACTTCTCTCATAATAAAATCAAATTCCTGCCCTCCAAGCTAACCACAGTCAGAAACTAAAAAAAAAAAAAAAAAAAACAAAAAAACAGGAGGATCACTAGGAGCCAGAGTGGTATGATTTACCTGCAGGAAAAGGAATAGCTCCTCACTTTCAGGCAGCACTGGCTGCTTAGTGACTATTTCACATTCATCATCCCATCTGGTTCTCAGAGGAATCCAGGGATACAGGTAGGACAGGAGTTATTTTCATTTTTCAGATGAGGAAATTGAAGTCTAGAGGAGAAAAAGTGATCTCCCCAAATATGCAACAAATAAGAGAAAGAGCTGATTCTAGAACCAAGGTCTCTAGTCTCTTTCTGATGGTCACTGATGCACTGATACAGTAACAGGCTTAAAATATCCCCATCTTAAGTGCTTTATGCATCCAGCAACAGCCCAGTGGAAATTAACACTTTTGGGGGACCTGCTGCTAAGCTGCTAAGTCACTTCAGTCTTGTCTGACTCTGTGCGACCCCATAGACGGCAGCCCACTAGGCTCCTCTGTCCCTGGGATTCTCCAGTCAAGAGAATCTTGACTGGAGACTGGAGGACCTAACTGAGCTCAAATCAAGTAGCTTCTATCCTACAGCTCTAACGCTCAACCCATGATGGCATAGCGACATCCTGTGAGATAAATGCCATCTGTGCGGGGCCCAAAGGAACACTCCGCCACAACCTGGAGCACCACAGGCCCTGCTGACTCAGGAGGAGCATTCCCACGGGTGACCACAGTTGGCTCCAGGCTGTTGCCCTGGGAGACCAGAGAATCAGCAAGCAAAGAGCTGCCTGCCCTGCCCAGCCTCTCCGGGGCAACAGCTTAGCCCCAAAGCTGGCAAGCGCCCACCACTTGGGTGTGACTCGGCTGGGTGCCCAGCCCTGCAAGCCCGTCCAGGTCTCAGTTCCTGGTAACACCCTCATGCTTCACCCTCCTGCATATGGGAGAAGAGTCATCAATCTGGCAGCAGCCCAGCTCAGCAGCTGATTGGAACAGGGAACAGTAGAAATCTTCACTAGACCAACCTTTCTTCCATAAATTTACTCAAACATGCAGGAATACATTTAGTGATCTTCTTACTAGCAACCTGGAAAAGACAGTCTGTAAATGTTACTCAGCGAGCAGTTCCTGGGCATAGTCACACAGACCTGCAATGAGGGGATGGCCATGGCAAGGTGCTGTGCAAAAAGAGATGTAAAAATACCAGAGTACTAACTACCTCAGTTCAGATTCCAGTTCACCTGGGTAATAGCTTTGTGAGCCTGGGCACGTTACTAACCTTCTCTGTGCCTCAGTTTTATTGTCAGCAAAATGGGGATGATAGCACCTAGCATACAGATTTATGTGAATTCAATAAGATGGTCACAACTAAAGTGCTTAAAACAGTGCTCTGAATGTAGTTAGCCCTTGATATATATCTTTGTTATAGGAATGATTTTACTTAATTCCTTCAAGAACCTAAAAAGATAGAAACTATTACTATCCTTATTAAGCAAGTTTCCCAAGGTCACACTGCTAATAAGAGGCAAACTTAGCACCCTAAACAGGTTTATCTGGATCCAAGCCCCATGCCCTTCTTTACTGCATGAAACAATACAAATACCTCCCAAGAACTCATGGTCTAATATGACATGAGGGAATTATATTTGTTTTGTGTTATTTAAGTACCAGACGCTTTGCTGGGGCTTTTTTTACATCCATTTATCTAAGTAAACAAATAACTCTGGTTCAAATCAACGTGATTAGGGCCTCACCAACTGCCATTGAAAATCAGAAGAGGGCAAGTGCCACACAGCCAGTCTCTCCAGGTCCCTTTATCTCTCTTCTGCCCCATGATATCTCCTGGCTCCCAACAGTGGCTCATGTAGGCAACCATAGCTTTTTTCCTTTACACTCTTCTGACTTCACCAAATATCAAATCTGTAAGAACAAGCTACACACAAATCAGGGTTTATTCAGATTTCCCCGTCCCTAACCCCAGCCACCCAGATTTCCAACAATTTGGGGTCAACTGTGCTTTGGTTCTATCCTTAACAACCAGTATGGACTTAAAATTTTTTTTCTTACCCATCTCAGGGAAGCTACTCAATGGGGCAAAATAAACTATAACTATAGAGGGTGAATATAAATAATATTGCTCAGGGTGAGATAGTTACACAGCATCATCAATTTAATGGACATGAATCTGAGCAAAATCCAAGAGATAGTGAGGGACAGGGGAGTCTGGCGTGCTGCAATCCATGGGATCGCAAAGAGTTGAACACAGATTAGTGACAGAAAAACAACAGCAACAACAAATTAAGTACTCAGAAGACAAGAGATTTCAAGGAAATCTTGGCTTCACGAAAACCTAAAAATGTAGATTGGAACAACCATATTTATGCAAATGGTGATTGCAGCCATGAAATTAAAAGACGCTTACTCCTTGGAAGGAAAGTTATGACCAACCTAGATAGGATATTCAAAAGCAGACACATTACTTTGCCAACAAAGGTCCGTCTAGTCAAGGCTATGGTTTTTCCAGTGGTCATGTATGGATGTGAGAGTTGGACTGTGAAGAAAGCTGAGCGCCGAAGAATTGATGCTTTTGAACTGTGGTGTTCAAAAGACTCTTGAGAGTCCCTTGGACTGCAAGGAGATCCAACCAGTCCATCCTAAAGGAGTTCAGTCCTGGGTGTTCATTGGAAGGACTGATGCTGAAGCTGAAACTCCAATACTTTGGCCACCTCATGCAAAGAGTTGACTCATTGGAAAAGACCCTGATGCTGGGAGAGATTGGGGGCAAGAGGAGAAGGGGACGACAGAGGATGAGATGGCTGGATGGTATCACTGACTTGATGGACATGAGTTTGGGTAAACTCCGGGAGCTGGTGATGGACAGGGAGGCCTGGCGTGCTGCAATTCATGGGGTTGCAGAGTCGGACACGACTGAGTGACTGAACTGACTGACTGATTTATGAAGACTGGAGAAATCCATTTGAATTCTTCTTTATAAAAATATTGGGGAAGCAATAAAGTGTCTACATATATATGCAGACACACAGGTGCCAAACCACCAAAAGGAAGAAATTCAACAAAATATTAACAGCAGCTACCTCTGGAGCATGGGTTAATGGTAACTTTACTTCCTTTTTTATACACTTCTGTATTTTACAAGTTATATTTTGTGGGTCTAGTTACTTTTATAATCTAGAAAAATACCAAAATGATTATTTCAGTTTTAAATTTGTGCAAGCTTAAACATATATGTTCATACTTAGAAAGTAGTATTTTAAACTTGTGAAAAAGTCTAAAATATCAACAATGATAGGAAAAGAATCAAAAAATGTGTTAATGAATATAAAGATTAATATACATTTTATATTTATAAATGAACTCAAATTTTGCAACAAAGTACTAATGATACATCAGCAACAGACTCTGGCTATTTGTATCCATTTACAAAAGGTATAATGCATAAAAATTTACCTCTAGTTGTAAGCATTGGTGTTCAGTCTTGAGAAAGAAGAGTCATAGATTCATTTGAGAATCAGAAAAGAGCCGCAAATAATAAACTTTAACCATAATGAGGATAGAAACACACACACACACACACACACAGACAGGTTGACATGTACATTTTCAAGCTTCCTGGTCCCTGAAGCCCATCCACGTCTCCCCACAGAGCCCATGAAACCTAGGTCAAAGACTCTATTTCAAAATCTTTCTTTTCCAATCTGCCCTTAGATTTTTATTAAAAATAATTTCAAGCATAGAAAAAGTTGAAAGAACAATGAACATCCACATACCTTACACCTAGACTTAGCAATTAATATTTTTGTGGTATTAGGCTTATCTATTGGAGAAGGTAATGGCACCCCACTCCAGCACTCTTGCCTGGAAAATCCCATGGACACAGGAGCTTGGTGGGCCGCAGTCCATGGGGTCGCTAAGAGTCGGACACGACTCATCGACTTCCTTTCACTTTTCACTTTCATGCATTGGAGAAGGAAATGGCAACCCACTTCAGTATTCTGGCCTGGAGAATCCCAGGGATAGCGGAGCCTGGTGGGCTGCCGTCTATGGGGTCGCACAGAGTCGGACGTGACAGAAGCGACTTAGTAGCAGTAGTAGTAGGCTTATCTACATACATTTTCATTGAAATATTGGAAACTGTCAACATTAGTAACCCTCATAAATTACTTCAGCTTGTGCTCTTTAAGAATAAAGATGTTCTTCGTCACAAGTGTATTATACCCAAGATATTAACAATATGTGTGCATGCTAAGTCACTTTGGTCATGTCCAATTGTTTATGACTATGGACTGTAGTCTACCAGGATCCTCTGTCCATGGGACTCTCCAGGCAAGAATACTGGAGGAGGTTACCATGCCTTCCTCCAGGGGATCTTCCCAACCCAGCCAGGGATCGAAACCATATCTCCTGCGGCTCCTGTATTGCAGGCAGATTCTTTACCAGGGAAGCCCATTAACAATAATTCCATAATATCTATTACCAAGAGCGTTTTTAATATAATAAACAATCATGAAGAAGGTAAAGTCCCAGGAAAGTATAAAGACCAGCAAGTGATAGTCTGCAGAGATTATAAAAACTCTGTCCCAAAAAGAGAAATGAGCAAAACTTCTCTGTCTTGTTCCCACAATGACTTGGGGTAGTACCTGCCCTCCTCCATCGCATCAGGCTCTGGCAGATCATTTGACCCAAGGCCTTGGAGTGAAGGAGAAGACCTCTGTAGGGCGGCTGCCTTGGCCAGTGAGGTCACCCACCAGGGCCTAGATGCTCTGACCTGGGCTGGGAGGCAGACACAAATGCTCCCCTTTTCTGTGTCCACCACAGAGAAAGCCAATGACCTATTTCATGGTGTCCAGCTCCTCACCTCCCAGCAATGTAACCATCAAAAATCCCAACTAACTCACAGGCTTCAGCTTTCTCTCATTTTCCTGCCCACTCCCCCAAACCTCCAGACAACCAACAGGGTTGGCTGAACTCAGCCAGACCAAGCAGATCCAGGTGGGCCAGTATTAATCCTCTCCATTCAGACTGGACTTGTTTTTCCAACCTGATGACTTTTTATAGTGATTTCTAGATGCCAGAAAATTGTAGAGTTCAAAAGTTAAAAAAAAAAAAAAAAAAAAGCACACTCCATCTCTGCCCCACTCATAAGAGCCCCTCAACCCTCAACTAAGCTCCTTAAGAAAAACAACCCTCTCCTTTTCAAATCTGTATCCTCTGTATGGTGGCTTGAATGGTGGCCTTCAAAAAGACATAACCATGTGCTAACCCACCAGTGCCTATGAATGTGACCTTATTTGGAAAAGAAGGCCTCTGCAAATATAAATAAAGATAGATCAACCTGGAATATTCATGTGGCTGGACCCTAAATCCAATGACAAGTATCATTATAAGAAACACAGGGAAGAGAAAGACACTTACTTAGAAGGAGGGAAAAGTCACACGAAGCTGGAGGCAGAGACTGGAGTGATGCTGCCACAAGCCAAAGAATGCAAGGATCACCAGAAGCTGGATAACATAAGGAAAGATTCTCCTCTAGAACCTTTAAAGGGAGTGAAGCTCTGACAATGCCTTGACTTCAAACTTTTGGGTTCCACAAGTATGAAGGAATAAATGCTGTTGCTCAAAGCCCCCAATTCTACAGTACCTTGTTACAGCAGCCCTAGGGAAACAATATACCCTGGTAGCACTGTCCCTGATAGACAGTTCGAATAAAACATTTTGTTGAAAAACTGGAAAAGCTGAGGATGTAGCTTTATAGCTTTTTTCATACTCTGCTGAGAAGGAACCATCTCTGAAGACCACTGGTCTCTGGCTAACGAAGACCACAGCTTCGTTATCCTGGTGTCCACTGAACAATCTGTCCCTTTAATGAGGTGTTTCAATTTCACTTTATATTCATTGTTCTGCCCTCCTTGATTTTACTGTAAGTGACTGAACTGACTTCTGATGTATTGCCAGCACACCATAAATTATGAGCCTCTTTCTTTAAGGTTGGGGAGGGAAGGAACTCTATTTCCCTGTTCAGTTATTTCAGGCAAGGGTGGGAGCAGGTTTTCTGTGCCAGCAGCATCCTGATTGTGATTCAGGATGTGCGGCCAAAGGCAAACAGTTCCTCTTCAAATTCAATCAAATAGGAAGGAGCAAAGGGCCAAACAAGAAAAGCCGAGTCCTCTTTGTGTGCACAGCCAAGGGGTCCTGGGAAGCTCACGAGGGATTTCACCCTATCTCGGGCTTAGCACGACTGAACTTAAATGGTACTCAGGAAACTTCTGCATATATTCAGAACAAGTTTCCAATCCCTCCTTACAGAATCACAATCTGGATAATCCCAAATCTACTGCAGTGGAAGTTATTTGCAAGCTATAAGGACACAGGCTAACCAGAATTAAAATCTTTCTTTTTTATCTCTTCGCCTTGGAAAAAATTCTGCATGCAACATCCATGTTGTTAATTGTGGCTCATAAGAGCCAAACGATGGCTTCTGTGGCATTCCACTTGTTGATACATGGTGCAACTCAGAACTGTGATTTTTTCATTCATTAAGTCATAATCCTTTCAAGGATTGAGAAATCAGTTTCATGAGTTGTGCCAGCACTTTTGCTCAAACGAAACAGATAAGAGTAGAAAATATCAGCATGTAGCTTGCATAGTAAGCATAAGCACTGTCCCATGGAATATTGCTTCATTTCATATGTATGTATATGTTACTTGTTTGTGAGAGAAAAGGTACTCTATGCTGTGAGTCATAATCCAAAAAAAGAATGGAAGCCATTGTCTTAGAGGGTCTGCTGCCCCGAAGGAGAAAGCACTCTCTCCCCTTGTCCACATCCCAGTTCTGGTCGCAGACGGGAATTTAAGAGAACAATTCATCACATAGCCCACGCGAGAGAAGCGTCCATTCCCCCACTGCTGTGCCTTTCTCCTGTTCAAGCTCCATCATGCCTGAAGCCCAGCCCTCTGCTCTTGGGTCTTTATTTCTACACCTTGATAGCTTACCTGGCTCAATTCCATCTTCCTGGGGCCTCCTCTTCTTCCCTGTAGCCCTAGAAACTCCATAGATTTTCACAATTCTTCTGAGATAGACTCAAACATGGAGATCCTGAAGTCTTTGAGGAGGAAAAGAAACCACCTTGACTCCTTCACTAACCATCCCTTGGTCTTTCTATCCCAGTATGTCGAACTCCCTCTTTTGCCGTTTGGCCAGAAGATGGTCCCTCTGGCCTCTAGTCACTCACACATTTGCTGACTCTCCTAGCCTCAAGGTCCAATCCTTTGGCTGATGTCCCAACACTGTGCCTTGTTTCCCGTCTCATGGATCCGCTATAGGCTTTCTGATCACACATAAAGATGGTAACTAGAGCTTGCTGATCACATGTAATTAAGAACTACGACTAACTAGGTTAGCCGAGCAGTACAGACAGGAATAGGCACTTCGGCATCAGCAGAACTGGGTCCAAGTTTTGGTGTTGTTGCTTTTCTGGCTGTTGATCTAGAGCAAATTGCTTAACTTCTCTAAGCCTGTAAAATCAAGATCATACTAACACCTATCTCAATGGAATTGTTGAAGCTTGATTTATTTCTTAAAGGTTGATTGAAGTTTCTGTGATGAATTCCTGTTGTGCCTCTTATGAATGGACTTCAAAAAAAAGTTTTTATTCTTTCAACGCTTTTAGGAAACTATATTACCTGGGGAAAATGTAAAAAACAGAGACTTTATTAAAAATATGTATTATCAAAGGAGTCAAGCCATTCCCAACACGTTACAATTACAGTAAGTAAAAAGAAAGACACAAAGAAGGAAAGAAGGCAGAGAAAGAAAATTCTCTGTATGGTCCAACTTCCTGCGACTATACCACAGGGATCTTCTTGCGTTAACACCAGACCAGACTCATCTTTCTGCCAGCAGCATCTTCTGGTTTGATGGATCTGTAAATCTATTTCAGCACAAAAAAATCCAGTTAATGGAAAGCAAGTGTGTTGAGGAAAAAACTGCATTCACATTCTCTTGTGCATTCTTTATACAAAGAAGAAATGATTCAATTACCCAAAATAACCAAAGGAAGTGCCCTTTGCATCTGGAATTGGTCTTTCTTCTAAGGTGACCATGGATGAAGTGGCATAAAAAAATATGCAGTTGATTTTAAAATGGTTTGTAAAACTTTCAATAATGCATCTGCAGCACACCAACAGGAAAAATATGAACACTTCATTTTTTTTAATGATCAAAAACATAAACAGATAATTCAGAGAAGAAACAATGTTTCTCACAAATATATAAAAATGTTAAGTCCACTAATGATCAAAGAAATATGGAAAGGAAAAATTGAAATTCATCTGTACTAATCAAATGTGTAAATGTTGAAAAAGATAATTAATGTTAGTCCAGGAATAATAAACCAGGCATTCTTCTTTGCTGATGGGACAGAAAAGAGAAAACTTTCTAACAGCAATCTGGCAATATAAACCAATAACTTTAGAAGTTCTGTACCCTTTAAATAGTAATTTAAATTCCATGACTACATTGAAGAGAAATAATCAGAGATGTAGACATGGAGACATGTAGACATAGATGCAAAAAAAATTCTCATTACAATAATGTTTTGTAATAGTTAAAAACTTGACAGCAGCCTATGTGTCTAATAAGAAAATTGATAACTTAGATGACTCATCAATATAATGTAATATTATACAGCATCATGCTTTCAAAATGTATAATGGCATGGGAAAAAATGAAGTGTAAAATTTTACACATAGATGGTTCCTTATTAGATGAAGACATAGATAAAAGAAAGTTCAAATAAAATGTACTAAAATATTAATTAATTAATCAATGGCTTTCCTAGTAGCTCAGTTGGTTAAGAATCCACCTGCAATGCAGGAGACCCGGTTTGATTCCTGAGTCAGGAAGATCCGCTGCAGAAGAGATAGGCTACCCATTCCAGTATCCTTGGTCTTCTGTGGTGGCTCAGCTGGTAAAGAATCTGCCTCCAATGCGGGAGACCTGGGTTCAATCCCTGGGTTGGGAGGATCCCCTGGAGAAGGGAACGGCTACCCACTCCAGTATTCTGGCCTGGAGAAATCCATGGACTGTAGAGTCCTTGGGATCACAAAGAGCTGGACACCACTGAGTGACTTTCATTTCACTTCAAAATATTAATAAAATTTATCACTGGATGGTAGGATTATAAGCAAATTTATATTTTATATATTTCCAAACTTTTTAATCTGGGTCTGTTTCACTTTTATTATTATGTGTTTCACTCACTACTGTGATATAGCAAAGCTGTAGCAGGGGAATCAGAGAAGGCAATGGCACCCACTCCAGTACTCTTGCCTGGAAAATCCCATGGATGGAAGAGGCTGGTGGGCTGCAGTCCATGTGGTTGCTAGGAGTCGGACACGACTGAGTGACTTCACTTTCACTTTTCACTTTCATGCATTGGAGAAGGAAATGGCAACCCACTCCAGTGTTCTTGCCTGGAGGATCCCAGGGACGGGGGAGCCTGGTGGGCTGCCATCTATGGGGTTGCACAGAGTCGGACACGACTGAAGCGACTTAGCAGCAGCAGCAGCAGCAGCAGCAGTAGGGGAGTGGGCCGGGAGAGGGACTTGACTGAGCATGGACATTTAGCTGTCGACTCCAATGTGCTGGATGGTGGGAGAATGCATGTATCCCAAGTGATCTCATTCCTTAGAGGGATCAACACATATAAAGATGCACATTCTGAAAACATGAATTAAGCAATCAAGGATTATGACCAGAGCAAAGCCTTTTACATGGTAAGTACTCAGTAGAATATTTCACTTTAGTAACAGATAAACATAACAAGCAGTAAACGTTACTATCACATGAACAGGAATCCTGTGACCTGCAGAAGAGAAAAGAACACAGTAAGGGAAGAGGCGGTGGGGAGTTCGGGGGCTGCTTCTTGCCCTGGAGCTCCTCGAAGGGCCACTGTGCTAGCTCGGAGAAAGGGGAGGGGTGATCTGTAGGAGAGATGGGCGTTTCTCATGGCAACCAGAGATAAGACCCAGACCCTCATTGGTCTGGCAGTTTCTATCTGCTCTTTTCAGTCATGTTAGAGCCTCCCTAAGTGTTCATCTGTTTCCTGGATCAGGAAGGGACAAATGGAGGCCCAGGACTTCTGGATATTCAGCCAGTGATCATCACTGTACAAGCCAGGGCGATGGCCTCTGCGTGTTCATGTCTTGGTTGTGCTTCAACTGAGTGCTGATTAGGGTGGGTCCTGAGAAACCCTTTATCTGCACCACACTTTACAGTGTAGCCAGCACTTCCAACAGACAGTCTTTCCCTTAATCTCCCACTGGCCTGTGTATGGGTCTCAGTTACAGCTAAGGAAACAGAGGCTCACTGAGGTGAAAGGATCTGTGTAAGCCCAGAACTAGCTAGTGATAAAACCAGGGCTTCAATTTAGCCCAGTGCTTTCTCCCTGTAATATAGGACTAAGTTGTGATAACGTTCCTGGAGAAATACTCTTCCCCAGAAAGTGCTGACTAACTCTTTCCCCTTGTGTGAAATCAAAGAAACCCAATGCTGGTCAGCATCTTCTCTGCTTCTTCAAGGCCTACGTGCATCAGCACTGGAGGCACTAGGAAGTAACACAAATAAAATGTGAGGTATGGCCACTGAAGATTCCAAAGGGAGTGATGAGAATCCACTCTTTGCTTATGTTTCGTGGGCAGATCAGAATGCTTCCTGAGGGATTCCTCTCTGCTTCCATCAAAATCCCACAGCCATCTGTGAACCTGAAAAGACTGAGAATTACTGAAAGACCACTACAACAGAACCAGGGTAGGATTATATAAATCCTCAATACAGCTCTGAGATTCCTGGTCACCACAGGAAAATCAACAAAATAATGATAAGGCAAGGACTTTCTACTGCAGATAACTGCTTCATCCCCAAACTAGGAACAATCACACACACACACACACACACACATTCTAAGACAAACCAAAAGCCTAAACAGAACAAGCCTCTCATTCTGTCAACCTAGTGAAGTTACAGGCAAGGACTGGTCAGGAGTCAAAGGCAGTACTTTTTAGTAGAGGGGTTGAACTGTTTGGGTGAGACTTAGGAATCCAGAGCAATGCAAAGTCACAAGAATTCATAAGGCTGTCCAAGACACTGTAAATACTCAAAGATGGAAAACTTGAAGCCAGAAGGAAAAGGGACTTAGCCCAGATATATTTGGAAACCTGTATCTTAGTATCTACACCAACATGCTAGAGGTATTCATCAAATGTTGCCCCTCAAAAAGTCCCACATGATTGATCCACTTTTATAAACAGAAATAGATTTCACATTAACATTCAAACGATACACTAGCTAGAAAGCTGAGAGAGAGTTTAACGTCTTAGCCATATGAAGGCTCTGCCTTTCAGGCTTGGTTTATTTTACTCTGTTAATCCACCTAGGGCACTTTCTTTCAGAGCTAGTGCTGTGGGAAGGACCCGCCTCCTTCTGGGATCTATTTTTCCAAATCTAAAATTAACAAGATCCTAATATGAAATTAAAAGATGCTTACTCCTTGGAAGGAAAGTTATGACCAACCTAGATAGCATATTGAAAAGCAGAGACATTACTTTGTCAACAAAGGTCTGTCTAGTCAAGGCTATGGTTTTTCCAGTAGGCATGTATGGATGTGAGAGTTGGACTGTGAAGAAAGCTGAGTGCCGAAGAATTGATGCTTTTGAACTGTGGTGTTGGAGAAGACTCTTGAGAGTCCCTTGGACTGCAAGGAGATCCAACCAGTCCATTCTGAAGGAGATTAGCCCTGGGATTTCTTTGGAAGGAATGATGCTAAAGCTGAAAGAAACTCCAGTACTTTGGCCACTTCATGCAAAGAGTTGACTCATTGGAAAAGACCCTGATGCTGGGAGGGATTGGGGGCAGGAGGAAAAGGGGACAACAGAGGATGAGATGGCTGGATGGCATCACTGACTCGATGGACATGAGTCTGAGTGAACTCTGGGAGTTGGTGATGGACAGGAAGGCCTGGTGTGCTTCGATTCATGGGGTTGCAAAGAGTCGGACACGACTGAGCCACCGAACTGAACTGAACTGAACTGAATAAGTAAAGGAGTTTGTTAGTAGAATTGGATGTTGGGGTTTTGAGGGACTTGGGATTTTTTTTTTGTCTTTTTGGTTTTTTTTTCTTAAACCAGGCATTCTCTTTTCTTCATTTTATTTAGCCCTGGAGAAAACGAAGTTAAAACACATTCCTGGCAAAACCACAAAACTGAACCACAAAACCTCTTCGAAGACCTAAATCCCTCCTCTGCGTTGCTTAGTCTGAACTAGTTGATTGGTTTAGCGTGAAGGAGTTCTTTCCTCTGGGCCCTTTGAAATAGCCATAATGAACACTTCTGCAAGGTTTATGAGACAATGGTATCCCGTACAGCGGGACTCAGCACACTCTGTCCGGCGGGGGATTCGCTGTTGCAACAGAAACCATACGACTGGCAAAGCCAAAAGTATGTACCCCAGGCCCATTTCAGAAGTTTGCCAGCCCTTCCGCGCCCTCTCACTTCCATCTCCAGCACCGCTCACCAAGAAGCAGCCTTGAGTTTTGAAAGTCACCTGGGCCTCAGAACAAACAAGGACTTGAGATTTCTTCTGTAGTACTGTCTGCAAAGAATACCAATTTATCGAAGTCGGGGGTAGGGGCCCACTGTAGGGACAAGGGTTAGAAAGGTGACTGGAAAAAAAATGAGGCAGAGAAAAACTCCCAGAGTCAGGGCACTCCCACCAGGTTAAGATGCTGTGACTGCTGCTTCTCCGGTCCTCTCCCCTCTAACTTCCCTCCCCTTCCCTTCCCTGAGTCTCCTGGCGCAAGCGCAGAAGCAGCAGAGGTAGGAGCTTGCTCCAGCTCAAAGAGGTAATTGCTTTTGGCTGGTCCCAGGTTCCTCTGCAGTGACATCACATTGGTAGTAAGGATCAGCAATGATAGGGATATTTATACTGCAAAAATCAGCAGAGGCTACAAATGCGAGCAACCCCCCACCCCCACCCCCGCCTCCCAGCCCCTATCTCCCCAAGAACTATTATTAAACCTTCGCCAGCATAAGTATGTATTGCCATATATCATTTTACATAAATGGCAACGTGCGTGCATTGTGAGGGATGCTGGGGGCCACGCCCATCCCAGCCCCTACCACAGGCCTCAGCTGAAGGAGTGTTGGCTGCTGACAGCTCACAGCTAAGTCTCTCTCTCCAGGAATTGTCTGAAGCTGAAGGGAATTGTAAAACCCCAGGTCTGCCCTCTTCCCTGAGGCACCCTCTCGGCAACTACTGGGGTGAAAAAGCCAGATTCATCTCAACTCAGAAAAATTCCAGCTCCAAAGATTCTCCCTTGGGTTGACCAGAGGCCTCTGTTGCAACTGCCTCAGAAAGAGAAAGACAGAGACAGACGGACATAGAGACAGAGGGACTGCAAGGCCCAGTGGCCCACCACCCAACTCTTCTCTCCTTCATCTTCTCCTGTCTTGAGTTATGTGCTTCAGTTCACTTTTTCATTTGCTTAAGGGTTTTTCTAAAATATTTTTCTCAGACTGTTGCCTGGATATCTGGGTGATACTTTTTTTTTAACCTTGACCAGCAAGAAGTATTTTGTCTGGCTCTAGTATTTTTTAAATGTCTTAGGTTCCCCTTATTGTTAGCAGAAGCATGACACCCATCTCTTTCCTTTTCCTTTGTAATTAATGTTTTCTTCTTTATATTGAAGAGGGCAAGAGGTTCTCTTTACACCTCTTTACACCTGCTGTTCAAGAATTTTATCTGGATGGGCTTAGGTATTTGTATGTGGCTTTCACTCCTAGTGACCCCATCAGTTCTTTTTAAACCTCAGACAGAAGTCTTTTTCACTTGGGCAACTTATCATCAATCATTTGTCTAATTATTCCCCTTCCTTCATCTGTTTTTTCCCTCCTCCCGGAATCCCTATTACTGACATCTTAGGTCTCCTGGGTCCAGCCTCCAGGTCTCTGATTTTGCCCTCATGATTTCCATCTTTATATTTTTGTTCTGGGTTTAGGATGCTTTTGCATTGATCTGTCAAGTCTATCTTCTGATTTATTTCATCAAGTTGGGGTTTAGTTAAAAATATGTTTAGCTCCAGGAAGTCTTTGTTTTCCTTGTTACTTCTGCTCAGGTTGATACTCTAGCTGTTCTTGTTTTCCACCTGTTCTTTGAAGCTCAGGGCCAGCTCCGTGAATTCCTTAAGTGACAGTAGTCCTGTAAGTAGCTGCATATAGAGAGTCGATCTCAATCATGGGACCAGAAGGGAGCAAGTCTCTCAGCTCTGCTGTCTCCCCAGGTTCAGCTCATCTTCAGCACCTTTAGGGGAGGGGGCCCTGTGATGAGAGCTGATCCAGTCCAGCACCTACCGTAATTAGAGCCTCATCCCCAAGCTCTCCATCCACTGGCTCACAGAGAAGAAAGGCCTGCCCTGGCTGCCTTCCCCAAGTCTCTAACACTGTCTCACTTGACCTTGCCCCTCCAGACTCTGCCCCTATCATCCCCAGTGGTTACCTCACCAGGAGAACCACTCTCCAGGTTGGAGCTCAGAGTCAAGGGCAGCCAGGTTACCATCATATGAAAGTCTCCACCTCATGTCTTAACATTAACACAAGAGAAATTTGATCTGGTGTCCCTGGCAAGTGTTTCATTTACTTGTAAGATGATTAAACTCTGTTAACAACAGATATGTTTGGGGAATTCCTTCAAAGTTGTATGTATTAATTAAATATTTTTGAATAATTGGATTCACTTTAAAATTGGGGCTTCGTTGATGTCTCAGACAGTAAAGAATCTGCCTGCAATATGGGAGACCAAGGTTTGATCTCTGGGTTCGAAAGATCCCCTGGAGAAGGGAATGACTACCCACTGTAGCATTCTTACCTGGAGAATTCCATGGACAGAGGTGCCTGGTGGGTTACAGTCCATGGGATCGCAAAGAGTCGGACATGACTGAGCAACTAACACTTTCACTTTCACTTTAAAATTATGCTCATTGGTCAATAACCGAGTGAAAAGGGCAAATTGCAAAGTATGTATATATATATGTACATATGTATGTGGAAGGAATGATGCTAAAGCTGAAACTCCAGTACTTTGGCCACCTCATGCGAAGAGTTGACTCATTGGAAAAGACTCTGATGCTGGGAGGGATTGGGGGCAGGAGGAGAAGGGGACGACAGAGGATGAGAAGGCTGGATGGCATCACTGACTCGATGGACGTGAGTCTGAGTGAACTCCTGGAGTTGGTGATGGACTGGGAGGCCTGGTGTGCTGCGATTCATGGGGTTGCAAAGAGTCAGACACGACTGAGCGACTGAACTGAACTGAACTGAATTGATGTATGTGTATATCTCCCTCATCCACAAAAATACACCCAGAAAAGAAGCTTGCAAGGACAGACTAACTTGTTGTCTTTAAGTGATAAATTTGTAATTTTTATTATTTTCTTTTTTCTTACGTAGATTGTCTAATATTTCTTGCTTATGAAATGTAAAAGAATTATTCTGTGCAATTGTTAATTCAGCAAAATGCATTATAAAACATTGTTTGATTCTTACAAGCATTTTGAGAGAGTGTGAGGAGGGAGATGGCAAACATTCCTTGGCCTCTCCACTTCCATGTCTGTACAATGAGAGCCCATCTTGGGAAGTCCATGTTCTCAGAATACTGATTCACCACTAGTAACTCTAAGAGCTTCTTAGAGCTTCTTACCCAGAGTCAACCAGGATAGTGCCCACTTAAGATGCACCCAGGCCAGGAATGGGGTTCAGAAGCAAAGTTCAGCCACCCCTGATTCCCCGGGTCTCCCTGGTTACCTCGTTCTGAGCCCAGTGGACTGGGCGGACTCTCAGGGTAGAGCCATTTCCATAGAATTGCTAGATCTCCAGCACAATCTCCAGTCAGGAAGATTGCCTGACACTTAATGGCCGCTCAGTAAACACTGTTGAATGAAAGAACGATTGCTCGGCCTCTCAGCTCACTTGATTATATAAGACATGTCAACAGATGGCACTGCTTGCTTTGGGCCATCTTTGAACTCACAACCCCATCTAATTGTGAGTCCACAGTTTGAGATGTATGGAAAGATTTCAGCTCAGCAAATGGAGCTCACACTTAGATTTGTTGGAAAGTTTTCAGCTCCTGTTGGTCCATACAGGAGGCTTCTTTCAATGAGTTAAATTCTCTGTCAATGGACAATACATAGAAGAGGCTGGTCATGTCCTGTGAGGAGTGCTATAGACGAATTCTGTGTTGGCTATCAAGAGAGACCAGATGTCCTCCAAGCATCCTTCTAATTCAACCTCTATGGCAAATGCATTTCCTGGTTGCAAAACCTTATGCAAATTTGTTCCCCAAATAGTCTTCAACCCTGAAGTCATGCCGATGCCTATTAAAACTCTCCTTTGAGACAGCCAAATATGATTCAAGGGAAAGGTTGGGTGTGTTCTCACAGCCACTAGGAGAGCAACAGGCACTCCTTTAGAAAGCCTCCTTTGGCCTCCTGGCCTGGGGTCAGTGAAGCACAGTCTTATGGAAATGTGCCCCTGGTCCACAGGTATCTGACAGGCCCCATCACCAGAAAGACAGCACTGTAGGAGAGGTGATGTTTTTAACAACAGACACAGCCTGGGTACCAGTCAGTTAGGAGTGATGGGGCACTGGAGATGGGGGCATAGAACAGGATCTGCAGTCTCTCTGCATTTGGCTGCTGGATATTGGGGAGGTCCTGGAGTGGGGGGCTGGATGGCCAATGTGGTAGGGGAGCTCTTAGGAAGTTAAGAGCAGTAGCTACTTAATAACTGGTACAGAGGCTGTCAATAGTGTTAGAACCAGGATGGCCATACTAGAATGGTCTGCTCAAAAACTGTTTCTGAACAAGGCTGACCCTCTGGCAGAGGCTGTAACCCCATTGCTCCAAGCCACATTTTATAGACTTCTTTTATTAGTCTCTCATGTAACCCATAGCCACATCATAAAACTAAACACCCCATTCTGTACATCAAGTGCACTGGCTTCTTGAGCCCTGATTAGCACTGGGCTTTTCCCTCTGAGGGTTGTATTACAGTAACATTATAACTGACAGAAACAGAATCTTTGCTGGGAGCAGTCAGATCCTTCAGACTAACTGAGCTTATGCTGTCGTCACAGTGTCACGGAGTGTCACCCTGTCTCTGAAGTCCCTTTGCCAGCTTTCCATCATTCTCTCTCTGCATCTTTCCTTCCTACCTCTTTCTCTCCCTCCCCAGGGGACCCTTTCTCCTTCCCAAGCTCCTTTCATCTCTTTCGATGACAAACAACCGTGAAGGCTTAAATATTTGCCTGGAGTCACTAGACAGGATAGCCCCAACTCACCTCTGAGAATAAATTTAGCCTGTGGGTGATATCCCAGATGCAGAGGTTATCTTTAGCCTGGCAGAGGATAGGAGTCAGTCTGGGCCATGAAATGAAACAGCAGAGGGGGAAGGAGGGGGCAGCTGGGGGAGGGAGGAAGGGAAACTAATCCTCAAGAGTGGACAATAGGGAAGCTCAAGTGTACTCAGGTGGTGGAGGACGAAAAGGTGAAAAGTCATGGTATACTTCCTGAAACATGAGGCTCTTCCGGGAACACCCTGGAATAATGGTCTGTTTCATTCCATCCATGAACTAGGAACCATTTTAATAGCAGAAAATATGGTTACATTATGGGCAGGCAGTATAAAACCACAAGCACATATGTTCTTTAGGAAAAGCAACAAACTCAGCAGGATTGGTGGTTTCCAAGCTTTCCCATTCATATCTGTTTACTACTTGTTCATTAGTTTTGTTGCCTGCAGGTGCTAAAGGTTTAAGATGTAAGAAAAATGTACGGAAAAAAATTTACATGGAGAAATTGTATTACCTGAATTAGGGAAAAAGCCACTATTATTCAATTTTAAAGGTAGGACATCTCGGTCTACTTCAGGAATACCAAGGGCTCAGCTTGGAAAGAATTAGGACCCCTCCCTATTCCTGAATGATTCCAGAAAGACTGCAGACTTTTACCTAGGGTGACTGAAATAACTTTCCTTCCTATCATCCTGATATAAGAAATCCTCCCTTGTCATTCTCTAAAATCTTTCCTACCAACATTGATATCCACAACCTCTTGTCTGGCCTTCCTTATAGAACAATTAGCAGAATCTTTCATCAGCACCACCAAGCACTTGCTAGCTATTATTAGGGGAAATCTAGGCTCTTGTTTGCAGCCGAATTGGAGTGTGACATGTCTGAGCACGTCTGACAGCTGCATGAAGGACAGAAGGCCTCTGGGGAAGAGCGCATTCTGGAACAAAGGAGACCTGAGGGGCCCCGGGTGGACCCTGGAGGGTAGTCTTGTTCATAGGATGCAATTTATCCCAAGCATCCCTTGGCTAAACATGCTTTCCACTCATATCTGAGTTTTATCAAGAGCAGCAGGACTGTAGGACAAATGGAAAAGACCATTTTGTTGGAGTTTTGCAGGGCCAGACAGTAGAGTTTTGGGGCCATGCTACTGGAATATCACACAGAAGGGAGAGGGGTGAAGAACCTTCTTCCTCATTCCCCAGAAATCCGGCTGCAGAGTACCTAGGAACTGCCAGTGGAGCAGGCCCGGGTGCTCCTAAGACAACTCAGAGAGGCTATGCCAAGGGCTGGAGACCTCATGCCCTAGACACCTTAGGGTACAGTGCCACGGAGAGAGCACACTCAACCAGTGAGGTCTGGGGCACTCAGCTTCCTTTACCAGGTACTCAGATAATTAAGCCACCTTTTGTCCTTTCCTTCTCTAGATTAAATGATGCTAGTTCTGTCAACCAGTCTATTGGTATCTTTATTTTAATGGCATACAAGTACATTTCGGTCCTCCTTATTTAACTAGAAGTGACCTTATTCATGGGTTTCCCAGGTGGTACAGTGGTAAAGAATCCTCCTGCCAATGCCGGAGACGCAGGTTTGATCCTTGGGTCCGGAAGATCCCCTGGAAGAGGGCATAGCAACCCACTCCAATATTCTTGCCTGGAGAATCCCATGGACAGAGGAGGCTGGTGGACTACAGACGATGGGGTCACAAAGAGTCAGACATGACTGAGTGGCTAACACACACAAATGTGCAAGATTAGTTCTCTAGTTCTCAAGGTCAATGCACATTAACTTTCTTTTCCAGAGCATCAACAACCATAACCATATCACCATCACCTGCAATGCATTGAGTATGTCCACAATAACTTTATTGTCATCATAAAATAATACAAAAATATTGTATATATGTGTACAGAGCATCTCTAGGAAAAGAAACTCTTAATGATGGCTGCTCCTGAGGAGGAAGATGATGAGTTAAGGAGTTTATGTTGGAGGCAGAATTTTCATTGTATAGCTTTTGGAGTCACTTCAATTTTAAATTGTGTGCATGTATTATTTTTCCAATTAACATTTAAAAACCTGGTTCTATACAAACAGAAATACAACAAAGAACAACACACAGCTCTGACCCCCTTAGCAGTGGTGCTGACAGGTACCCGTGGTTGATGCCTTACCCTTTGGAGTCAAATGTCCACCACCATGCCACTGGTCCATGGAATGCCTCATTGAAACCAACACGGATTAGGCAATGTAGTGCCCCGCTCCAGTCCCTCACAGCCCTTTCCCCATAACTGGGGCAACAAGACTGACCTCCTGCTGTGCCCAGGCCCCAGGACTAATCCTACTCCCAGTCTGGAGGGATTTTAAGGGACTCTGAGCTTGGGTAACTCTACCTTTGTGTTCCCTTGGCAAAGTTGGTCCAGACTTTCTCTGGAGGGATATATATCATTCTATTTTTAGCTTGCTTGATTATGAAACCCATAGAGAGGTAAATGAGACACCTATGAGATCAGAAGCTTTCTCTTTCCCCAGTTTATTCACCAAATGCAGTTGCTATTCACCTCTTATGTGCAGGATATTAAGCCAGGCCTGGGGCAGAAGCAAGTGAGAAGGGAAGGAATATCCCACTGGCCTCCAGGAGCTCACAGTCTAGTAAGAAAGACAAAGGGACCCCAAACCCAAGAGCTGTACTGCACACAGGCAAGTGTGAGAGGAAGGAGGAGGAGGAGGAAGGACTACTTTCAGAGAGATAAGGAACAATCCAGGAAAGCTTTCTGGAGGGGGTGGCACTGTTAAGACTTGGGAGCTGGTGGAATTTCAGCAGTTGCAGAGAGAGCTTTCCAGATCAAGGAATGGCCTGGGAAGGTGCCCTTGTTCTCATGCAGTATGAAGGTTCTGCACTCCTGCTCTCCCTTTGCTTGGAGAGTGAATTTGCTTGGAGAATGAATATAAAATGTAAGGTGAGAGAATCTGGGCCTGGAAAACCCAAGACCTCAGAAGGTCCTTCTGTTTTGCCTTCCTCTGGCCATCACATCTGTCTTGTGAAAATCTACTCTTCAAGCTCCGACTCTCATGACGCCACCCTACCTGCCAACAGTCCACTCATCCACTTTGTTTCTAGACTGGCCGTCCTGCCTGCTGCTCTCCCACTGATCCTTATCTATTCTACAGTGTCTGGGAAATTTAGAAGTTAGGTGCCCATGCTCTGGCACCTTTCTGCCTGGGTTCAAATCCCAACTCAGTCATTGACTTCTGAGTCATCTCAAGCAACCCACTGGCCCTCTCTGGGCCTAAGTTTTGCCACCTGTAAAATGGCATAATGATGGCATCTCCCTCCCAAAGTTACCCTGACCCCATTAAACAGGCAAATGCCTCCAAGGCATTAGAGAAGTGCCTGTCTTGGCGCTAGCCTTGGCCTCCGTGGTGTCTGCTACTTATAGTCCCAGGCTGTTACTCTTTTCTGGACTTTCTGTCCCTGTGAGCACAAGAACCTTGAGGGAAAGGACTACCCTCTTCATCTTTGAACCCCCCTCTCTCTCTCCCTCTCTCTTTCTTTCCTCACTCTTCTCCAAGCTTAGAGATGTCCTGCGAAACAGGTGTTCAATTACTACCTTTTGAAGGGATGAACAAAATATGGTCATGAAAAAGGGCAGCAAAAGAAACGCGTCCAAACGCAAAGACAACAATATAGGTGAAATGATGGCTTTGAAATGATGGAGAGGGACATAAAGTAAAAGCAGGGGAATGTATTTCACCACATTTTCAGAGAACGAAAGTCTCTATCACCTCTCTCCCACCTCTTAACACGGGGACTGAGCATTTTTATGTGCCTGGTAGTTTTCTCTTCACCAGCTTTCCGGCTCAGGCGCTCCCTTTCCCCCTCCCCCGCGGGGTGGTCCTCCCCTCCCCTTCTGCGGAACAGCCGCGGCCGCAACCCTGACCTCGGCTCCCACGCGGGGCAGCAGCCGGGCAGCCGGGCAGCCAGCGGGCGGGCGGGCGGGGCAGGAAGGGGGAGACGCGGCTCCGGGCACCCGAGATCCTTAACTGTAGCTGCCAAAGCCCTGCTCGATCCTAATCAGTGTGGGAAAGGAGCGCGGGCCGAGCCGCCGGCCGGAGCCGCCGCCTCTTTTCATAAACTTTATCGCTGCGCGCAGCCGCTGATAAACCACCGTAAATAAACGAGCGCGGGTGCGCGGCGGCCCCAGGCTGCCTGCGCCCGCCCGGCCGGCCCCGCGGCCCCGGGGGAAATGAATCACTCGCCGCCCGCCGAGTTGGACAGAGTTCCTCGCTCTCCTCCTCTCCAGACCAGCGCCATAAATCACGCGGCGTTCCTCCCTCCCCAGAACCCCCTCACCTTTTGTTTTATGGATTCAATAAAAAGCCCAGGAGTTTGCTTTCTGGCTGCCGCCCCCCTCCCGCCCCCCACTTCTCGTCCGGGGAGCTGAGTGTGTTGTCCTGGGTTAGCCTCCCGCTTCAGGTCAAGCTCCTCAGGCCTGGGTTGGGCTCAGGCCTGAGCCTGTTTTACACAAATCCCCTTTGGCTCCTGCATAAGCTGAGAGGGGCTGGAGCAGGGGAAGGAGAGCGTAGGGAGGCGTCATCTGAAGTCTGGTGATAAGAACGAGTTCCCACAACAGTGGCCTTGGACGCGTTGTGGATGGATAGCTGGCTGCTGCCGAGTCCTGGTCGGAGCCCTGGGCTCTGGGCTTGGCCTACACCCAGCGAATCTAGAGGCAGGAGTGGGGTTCTGATTGCAAGGATGGGAGAGTGGGAGCCCTCTCTACTTCCTAAGTGTGTTCTAAAGTCCCCAAGGTGCTGTTCAGCAGATCTCTTGATCTTATTCTTTAGATCTGGAAATTTGATTTGGGGGTCCTGGATACAGTTTCGAGATTGCAGTTTGAGGAAGGCGCCTGAGTAGGAAGGAACATGGAAAGTTGGGGTGCACAGGGCAGCCCCAAGCACACAGCTTAGTCTCAAGGACCAGGTCTTCTGCCCAGCTCTGCTACCTTCTGGCTCTGGGCCCTAAGGCAGCTGCCCCATTCTGGTTTCCTCATGGGTCTGTCCAATGAGTGAATAATACCTTAAAGGAGTCTCCAACTTTCCTAGTCTGTGGGGGAAAACATTCTTCTTATGAATCATTACATTTCTGAGGTGTCTTATCACAGGTCTCTCTGTTAGGTCCCCTTGGAAGACACTGGGGTGTGGGCAGTTTCTGTGGCTGATGACTCCTTAGTGAGATTAACCAGACTTTACTCCCGGTGGAGGTTAGAGAGGCCCAGGGTGCCTCCAGCCAGAACGGAGTCTGCCTGTGGAGCAGAAATACATTTAAATGTCTTCAAAGATCAAACCCAACACACTTGAACAGCATCCGTTCACTGTCTTTCCAGTCCCCAAGTCTCAGCGGCCTGGTGACCGTGGTTCTGCTTCTCATGCGAGGAACTGTTTGACTCGGAACATTTTATCCAAAAAAGTCAACATTTCTCTCAGGAGAAATCAAGGCTGGGGAGGAAAGGAGTTTCTGATGGCAGCTCTGGGGCAGCAGAACCTGCTGGCATCCTGAGGTGACGCACTTTGGTCAATGCTCCTGAGGGAAGTTGGGAGTCGCCACCCCCCAGCCACGGCCAAGAGGAGGGCTCACTCACAAAACAGAAATGGACAAAGGCCTGCTTCTTTCAGAACGCTTTTGTGACACTACAACGTGTCCCAAGGGAGTGTGTGGCCCCAGACAGGCTTCACTTCCTGCTCTCTGGACAGAAGGCCACTCAGTCTCCTTTCCCTTATTTGCATAATGTCAAGAAAAATGAGTCTTACTGAATTGGCATTTGTTTAAAAATATTGGCAAGAGTGTCCCAACTGAGATGGGAGTTAATTCCTCAGAGAGAAATGAACACTGACTCGATCACTGATTTATTATGTGAGTGTGATCAACACTTAAGCCTCAGTTTTCCTATCTGTGAATCCTGGTGATTTTTAAGGTTCTTTTTGTTTTTTTTCTGATCCATCATATTGGGACTCTAACAGACCAGGGGTGATCATGGGTAGAAGTAAAAATTTAAACTTTGCAGAAGAGAGATAGGTAAGGGAAACTTACCTAAATGTGACTCCACGAATTCTTCTTGCTTTCTAGTTTGTTCACTGTTGTGGGGGTCAGCAGCAAGGAGGGGAGAAAAACTCACAAAGATAGAGCTGAATGTCATGATTGGGCTAACCTATGAATTATTTTACCAGAATAGAAACCGGAGGGTAGTGGTTTTGAACCTCTTACAGTCACGGAACTTTGTAGAATTTGATGCAAATCTCATGCTCTTCTCTCTCTCTTCCCCTCTCAAATGCACATACAAATTCAGTCTTGTCTCTGAAGATCATTTCAGGGGTTCACAGACTTCTGAAGTCCTATCCAAGGACCCTGTTAAGAACCTCTGCTCCAAAAGGCTAATAAAATATTGACCCTATGTTTCCTTATCTGTAAAAAGGAAATACTATTCACCTCCAACTAGCTTCATAAAGGAGAATAAATAACCTATGCTATTAAAACATATTGGTTCTTTGCCTAGCAGACAGATAATATTGATGCAATCCTATTATCATCATCTGCCATCGTCATTCCCTATTCGGCTTTGTGGGATGTAAATTTCCTTACTAGATGGAAGCCGCTCTGTCTGTTAAATTCCCGATACAAGGCCTTCTGGTAAGCCAGCACTGTAAGTCTTCCGACATGCCTATTAGAAACGTAATGAGTCCCTGCGGAGACTGAAGGGAAGGCTGGAGGTAGCTCTGCAGGCACTCAGAGGGTAATAATAGATGGAGTAGGAATCACCAAAGGATACCCTTGTGACTTTGAAAGTCAGTGTAACTTTCCACAGTCTTCCTTTCTCCCAGAGTAGGTTGTAATATTAGAGAAATTAACTCATTGAATCAAAACCAAGGTTTAGGGAAAAGGCTTTTGAGGAAGTTAGCTAATACATTAGAGTCAGTACATTTGGTGCACAGATGAGATTCCATGGTCTTCAATCTTCCTGGCTTCACAGATTTTTTGAGAATCAGATATAAGCTATGGTTCCTGGCCCCAGAAAATGCACGTGCACGGGACATATACTCTCACACAGTTGCACTTACAATTTAGGGAACTGACAGAACCCTGCGCTTCATCTATGGGCCACCAGATTCACAGAACTTGCACACCACCTCTTTAAGACCTCTTCTGCCTTAATTGTTAAAGACTTTTGGGATTCATAGATGATTCCGTTTGTAGCTTCAGGGCCAAGGCTTTGACCATTTTCTCAGATCCTCTGCAAATAGAGGAAGGAGCAAAGTGTTCTTTCCACAGCTGCTGTGAAAATAACTAGGCTTGAGACTCTCAGGGTCAGTTATGTTTGGAAAGTATCATCACACAGCAGCTCTTCCAGAAAATGACATGAAACTAGAACCTAGAAGATGGGGAATGAGGATGGATGGGAGGCCTGGATAGTACAGGATAATGAGTGCGGTATAGTCAGAAGATGCAGACAGCACAATCCTGGGAGAATTGAATGCTCAGGGTTTCAAGAAAGCCCTGATGAGCAGCAATCTTCCCTGGGAAGCAAGTCGTAGAAGAAGCTATACAGCTTTTCAGCAGACAGAGGGGCTGTTCCTACAGCACCTGTGTCTTACCTTACTGTGGTTCATAAACATTCACTGACCTTCACTAGGAAAAGCTGATCTGTCTCCTCATCACCGTTGACCTTAGCCATGTAATTTGCCCTGGCAGAAATAGTACCCATCACTTCCAGGCAGAAGATTCCAAAGCCAGCTCTAGGTTTATCATGTTCTGGGCTCCCTCTGCCACGAGACTAGCCCTGTTGCCAATCTGCCACTCTGTCGTCCTACTCCCAGAGTGAAGGGGACCTGGGGCAGTCCTGCCGTCAGCCTACCAGAGAGTGAAGGCAAGTGCACAAAAAGTGCTTGCTGTATGAGCCATTGAGGTTTATTCGTGACTGCAGTAGAGCCGAGCCTACATACTGATATAGCACTTTCCTTTGGAAAGGAAGAAAAATGGGTGCTCAGAATGGCCATCACTTACCAGCAAGGCTACTGATGGCAGCACCAGCCAAGGCCAACAGGAGTCATGTGCATACTCCTCACTGTTTCCATCTTTCCTTCTCCCTGACACTGTTCCAAGCACCCTCGCTCTCCACCATCACCCACACTCTAGAGCTCAACTTAGAGCCAGTAGCCCAACAATCACGCCACCTGCAGTGAGTTGAAGGGGAGTCCCCAAAAGATATATTCCAGAACCTGTGAATGTGACCTTATTTGGAAAAAGGGAATTTTTAGATGTAATTAAGGACCTCTAAATAAGGTCATCCTGGATTACCCAAGTGCACTATAATAGTCAATGACAAGAGCCCTTATAAAGATGAAGAGGAGAGTGAAGTAAGTCAGAAAAAAACAAATATCATGTATTATTGGCTTCCCTGGTGGTTCAACTGATAAAGAATCTGCCTGCAATACAGGAGACCTGGGTTCGATCCCTGGGTTGGGAAGATTCCCTGGAGAAGGGAAAGGCTACCCACTCCAGTATTCTGGCCTAGAGATTTCCATGGGCTGTATAGACCATGGAGTTGCAAAGAGTCAGACACAACTGAGCAACTTTCACTTTCTATACATGTATGTAGAATCTAGAAAAATGGTATAGATGATCTTATTTGCAAAACAAGAATAGGGACACAGATTTAGAAAACAAATGCATAGACACCAAGGTGGGGAATGGGGGAGGGGGATTAATTTGGAGATTGGGATTTACAGATATACGCTATTGATATTAGGTCCATGGGGATTCTCCAGGCAAGAATTCTGGAGTGGGTTGCCATGTCCTCCTTCAGGGGATCTTCCCAACCAGGGATAGAATCCAGGTCTCCCGTATTGAAGGCGGATTCTTTACCATCTGAGCCACCAGGGAAGCCCAAGAATACTGGAGTGGGTAGCTTATCCCTTCTCCAGGGGATCTTCCTGACCCAGGAATTGAACTGGGGTCTCCTGCATTGCAGACGGATTCTTTACCAGCTAAGCTAGCAGGAAAGCCCCACTAATGAGAACCTACTGGATAGCACTGGCAACTCTATTCAGTGCTCTATGGTGACCTAAATGGGAAGGAAAACCAAAAAAAGAGGGGATACATGTATACGTATAGCTGATGCACTTTGCTTTACAGCAGAAACTAACACAACATCGTGAAAACATGAGACACCAATAAAAATTAATTTAAAAAAAAAAAAAAAGATGGAGAGGAGAAAACAGAGGTAGAAATTGGAGCGATCCAGCTACAAACTAAAGAATATGGAGAGCCTCCAGAAGCTAAAAGAGCCAAGAGAGGACTCTCCCCTATTGCTTTTGGAGGCAGCCTGCAGCCCTGCTGACATCTTGAGCTCAGACTTCCGGTCTCCAGAACTGTGAGAAAATAAATCATCATTGTTTAAAGCCACCCAGTTCGTGGTAACGTGTTACAGCAACCATAGAAAACTAACACTCCACCTTAGCAAAATATCTTTTCTTCATGAGGTGCTCCTTTGATGTAATTTTCAAGGGCAAGAAATACAAACCAGTATACTCATGGATTAGGAAGAAAGCCTCTCCTTCTCTCTGCCCAGTCCTAGGGCGGGGATGCAATTTGTGTTTGAAGAGGGGAGACGCCAGCTCACAGAGTCTGACAGGTCTACTTCCTCTCTGAAGAGAGGAAGGAGACACCAGCAGTTACAGAAGTTGAATCCTTGATTACGGGCTATGCAGAAACTGGTGCTCAAAATAAATAGCTTCTAGGGTGGAAAAAAAAAAAGCTCAGGGGATGGTACAGAAAATTTTGGAAACTCGAGGACAGAGAAAGATCATGGAGTCCAGCATCTTCAGGCAGGTTTTCTTTGTTTTTTGTTTGTTTGCTTGTTTGTTTCTATTGAGCTATAGTTAATTTACAATGTTTCAGTTTTGAGGGTACTGCAAAGTGATTCAGTTATACGTATGTGTATAGTTATACATGTTGATATATAGATTCTTTTCTATTATAGGTTAGGCAGAATGTTGAGTATTGTTCCCTGTCCTATACAATAGGTCCTTTTTATTTACCTATTTTACATATAGTCATGGAGAAGGCAATGGCACCCCACTCCAGTACTCTTGCCTGGAAAATCCCATGGACAGAGGAGCCTGGTAGGCTGCAATCCATGGGGTCGCTATGAGTTGGACACAACTGAGTGACTTCACTTTCATTTCACGTTAATGCATTGGAGAAGGAAATGGCAACCCACCCCAGTGTTCTTGCCTGGAGAATCCCAAGGATGGGGAGCCTGGTGGGCTGCCGTCTACAGGGTCGCACAGAGTCGGACACAACTGAAGTGACTTAGCAGCAGCAGCAGCAGCAGCAGCAGCAGCAGCATATATAGTCATGTGTATATGTTAATCTCAAACTCCTAATTTGCTTACCCTCTCCCACCTCACCCATTGACCCCCTCTGCCCCAGCTAGTCCCTTTAGTAACCATAACTTTGTTTTTGTGTGTCTGTGACAGAATTTCTAGAGGTATAAGACAGCTTAAAGCATTTTTGCATATTTGTATTTTGATTTTATCGAGGAACTGGAGGCCCCGAGAGGGGTGCAGACTGCTCAGGTCTAATTTGATTTTCACTCCACCATTCAGCACAGGAAGACACTTACTTCTTCCCAAAACTCTAGCTGTCCAACCTCTGTGGTACTACCCCCTTCCCCCACCGCCCCTACCCCCACCCAACTAGGAACAGGGTGCTCACTTACTAACTGTTCTGCCTGGCTTAGGTCTTTCTCCTAGTTTGGGGGGTCTACACCACATCATTTCAAACACCTTAAAATGCATATTCATCCCACATCAAATATTATCTTTATTTTTAAAATTTTCCATGATTCTTTTATCATTTTTGCTTTTGAAAGGAATTGCCTAGGAGTAATTTGATTTTCTACAATGTTCTCAGCAATCCTTACACAGACCCAGCAAAATCTAACCCTAAATTGTTTTCAGATGTAATGAAACGTTCATGAATACTAAACTTAATGATTAAGATCCACATCATACTTCCTTTTATTCAAATTTAATCCAATCAATATATATATTACAGATAATACAGGTTATTATTGATTACCCCTATGTATAGACTTAAAGCAGAAGGGCCATTCTCACATGGATACCCAACTGGGAATGAAAGAAGCCAAGAAGACTGCAAACCACGTGTTCAGACTCTTAAGAATTGCTCCCTTTCTGTACAGCCCAGCAGAGCTACAATTCAAAAGACTCACAGCTTTTCAAAGAATGTTGAGGCTATGTAAAAAACACACGTAGTCAGCCTGAAAGCACTGGAGCAATTTATTTATCAAAATAAATAATTATAGTAATATATTGTAAACATTATGATAGAAATCTGTAGGTTCATACTGATATAAGTAAAGAAAGAAGAGGAAGCTTTTCCTTACAGTAAAAATCTAACTAATAAATGGAGAGATGATGGAATTAAAAACATCATTGTTTAGCAACATCACAGTAATAATTAAGTAATCCAAAAACTATCAGTAGATATTAAAACTAGTAGGTGAAATTTTAAGAAATAGGAGATTGGCATAGATTCAGAGTACTTCCACACAAAATTCTTAATAATTATAAAGAGAAAAAGAGCAATTTTACAATGAAAACTCAGGAGGACATATCAGATGGTAAATGCAAATTGAGGGAAATTCTACAAAATAATCAGAATGTGGTATTCAATACTATCAAACTTATAAAAGCTAAGGAAAGATGAGAAGCTGTCCTAAGTGAAGGAACTAAGGAGATGACAGCCAAATGCAACAGGTGAGCTTGAATTGGATCCTTTTGTTATAACAAACATTCTTTGATTGTCAAAACTTGAACAGCATCTGAGGCTTAGATGGTAGTAATGTATCAATGTTAATCTCCTTATTTTAATGATTGCATTATAATTATGTAAGGGAATTTGTAAAAAAATTGCACATTAAAGTAAGCTCAGAAAAAAGTGGGGATTTTATGTCAACTTTCGTCTAAGCATGAAATTATTCTAAAATAAAAAATTTAAAGAAGAAATTTTGGCACAAGGAAGTCAAAGTGGTGAATATCAAACATATTTTTATCACTTCTTCCGGGAAATAGGCTCCCTCCCTCAAGGACAGGGTAATAACCTGTCAGTTGAGGCAGCGTAGTGTAGAGCTGGAGAAAGCAATGGCAACCCACTCCAGTACTCTTGCCTGGGAAGTCCCATGGACGGAGGAGCCTGGTAGGCTGCAGTCCATGGGGTCGAGAAGAGTCGGACATGACTGAGCGGCTTCACTTTCACTTTCATGCACTGGCTCCAGTGTTCTTGCCTGGAGAATCCCAGGGACCGGGAGCCTGGTGGGCTGCCGTCTATGGGGTCACACAGAGTAGGACACGACTGAAGCAACTTAGCAGCAGCAGCAGCAGCAGTGTAGAGCTAGAAAGACTTACATGCAAGGTCTATAAACTAGTCCTATCTCTTCACTACCTTTTATTTTATTGAAGTACAGTTGATTTACAATGTTGCATTAATTTGTGCCGTAAAGTGATTCAGTTTCTTTCCTCCTATTCTCATATTCTTTTCCAACCTGGCTTATCACAGGATGTTGAATGTAGTTCCCCTTGCTACACAGTACGACCTTGTCGTTTATCCATCCTATATACACTCGTTTGCATCTGCTAATACCAAACCCCAATCCTTCCCTCCCCTCACTAATTTAAATTCATAATGTCCAGTAGTCAGTTGCAGCCAGTTTTTAGTTAGCAAGGGTTCTTTTATTTTACCTTTAAATTTGACCCGTTTAATGAGGGAAAAAAAAAAGTGTCTGAAAAACACAACACTTAGGGTATTGAGATGGCTCCCATCTAAAAGAACACTTGAATTAGAGTTTTTTTAAATCTAATTTTGTAATGTGAATGCTGGTTTTCCTCAAAAGGAGGACCACCAGAAATGAATGGGCTCTCATCAGAGGGTAATATGAATAAAAGCCACACCAACTCACCACCACACAGAACAATGCCTTCCTGTGTTGGATTCTCCTGTGCTCTCCACTTCTTCCCACTAAATGATGAATTTCCAATGAAAGATCATACAGTGTATGTCTCTTCTTGTCTCCCGATGACTGGCTTGCCCTTCATCCCTGCCTCCCTCCCTCTTTCCCTTCCTTCCTTCCTCGTTGTCGTAATGCACTCAGCATTGTTTGGGTCGATCAGTAAGTCTATTTTTCTTGCAGACTTTAGGAAATCTACAACACCTAGCAAACCTATCATTTAGCTTAATATAACCTGTGGAAGGCAGAAGAGAAAGAAAACGAAGACTGTGAGAGGAGACACGCAGTCAGCACATACACTTTTCCCTTGTTAAGAGTGAATGAAGTCTGCAGACATCCAGAGTTCTGTATGTGTGCTGGGGTGAACTCCATCTTAGCTGTTTCAACTCTTTTTTATTTTTTTTTCAGAGTGACACTCCTGGGGAACATTTGGAGTATTTCCACAGCATTCCATACGAAGCTGCACTGACCTTCCATTCTCCCCAAGTGAAACAGATGCCCCCAAATCACAAGCCTGCTCTATTCCAAAAGTTTTTTAAATTATTATTTAGAATGTGGAAGTCATGTTACAAATGATAGCTTGATTTCTAGATTAGCCACAGAACTCCCCGTAAGTAGTGTAAAGGGGACTTCCCTGGTGGTCCTGTGGTTAAGACTCCACACTCCCAAAGCAAGGGGCCTGGGTTAGATTCCTGGTCAGGAAACTAGATCCTGCATGCCACAACTAAGCTCCTGCACATGGCAGTGAAGATCCTGAGTGCCAAAACTAAGACCCAGCACTGCCAAATTAAAAAAAGAAAATCAGTATACAAAGTAATGAATACACACACCCCCCCAAACGCCATCATTAGAACTGCTAAGGCGACATCTTCAGGTAATGGCTGTGAGTCATGTGTTCATAGTCCAGACACTACCTTGATGTAAGTGATCCATGTTGACAAATGGCTCCTTAACTTGGAAATCTGATGTGACTAGTGCGGGGTTCATGCTAGGCCACCCTCTCACTCATCCCCACAGGTAAAGACCCCCAAGAGCTACACTAAATTTCATTATACTCTGAACCTAGCCTTGCTGTAATTTTTATTTCACCCCTCATGGTACCATTGTACCATTTCTTCTTTTCTCTCTCTCTCACCCTGACCCTCCACTCCCAATCTGTTCTACTAAGCATGATATTGGGGCAGAAAAAGAGGTCTGGAAAGAAATTTGGGAAAGCAGATATCACTTATCATTTTACCACTAAATATGTAGTTCATGTAAGATGGGCTTCTATGGTCACTTGGCAGAATTCTCTTATTTAACACATCTTGCAAATATTCTGTTTACCATGATAATGAGGAAAAGGAATAGGAAGAGAAGGAGGAAGACCTAAACAGCTCTTGGTAGCACCTCAGTGTTGTGACCACATTTGGCTAAAAATGTATTAAATATAACATGATTTAAGTTTCAAAAAATGATAAGATCATAGCCAGGATGATCTCATTGAAAGTACAAATGTCCCTGAAATTCTTATTCTGTGACAAAAAATAAAGGCATATCTGTCTGGTATTCTCTCTACATGTTCTTCCTTAAGGCAAAGTTTCTAAAATAATCTCAGACATGGTGTAACATTTGCCAAACAGCTGTTCTAGGGAATGCCAAGAAGATAATCCTTGGGTCTCTCATAGTCTTTTGTGTTTTTTCTCTATTCGGTGGATTCTGGGTCTAGGCCAGTGTATTGACGCATGTTCTGAAAATTCAAAAAGTCTGATGGTACTTGAGGTCTTTTACACCTATTTTACTGACCTAGTTGAGAAGGGAGTTTGTTGACCTCTTGGCAAAGGGATTGACCTCAACTCTGTTTCTGGAAGACAAATGCCTTTGAAAATGAGGCTTCTACTGAAGATGTACCTGTCTACATGCTCTCTCTCCATCCCTAAGACAGCTCCCCTCCAAGGTGGATAAAACCCTGGGACAGGGAATTACAGACTCGATCTTAGAGCTGGAAGGAAATTCTAGAGTTCATGTGGCTCAGCATTCTCCTTCCTGAGCTGTGGGTTACCCTCAATGTCTAACAGAAGTTAAGTTTTTTAGAAAATGAAATTCCTTTTATTTTTAATTTTTGATTTAACATTTATTTTATATTGCAGTATAGTAAGTAACAATAAGGTGTATAGCAGAGTGATTCAGTTATACATATACATGTATCCATTCTTCTTTAACATTCTTTTCTCATATAGGTTATTACAGAGGATTGAGTAGAGTTCTCTATGGAAAATGAAATTCTTTTTTACCAATAAATATGTTCAGAATCTCGTGGATATTTTCATACACATGACTTTATCTTTCAGTCAAATGAGTTTGTTGAAAGAATTTAAGATGGGGGAAAAGGATTTTGTGTGTTTATGTAGATCTGGATATAAAACCTTGAGGTCAGCCCTTGTCTCAGATCTTCAAAACACCGGTGTTCTCTGATGCTGCTGCTTCTTAAATCATCCTCATCTGTCAGACAACAAAGGGAACTGTTAGCAGAAGAGGAAACAGGGGCGTACAATATGGACAGGGGACTGGAAAACACGCTGAACTCAGGAGGAGGCTACACAAGGGGGGAATGTTCACGGTTCTTTGAGGTCCCGACAGATTGTTGTAGGAAATCATTTTTTAAAAAATGAAATCTAATCATTTGCAACAACATGAATGTATCTAGAGGATATTATGCTCAGTGAATTGAGTCAGAGAAAGACAAAGACCATATGATCGCATTTAAATATGGGATCTGAAAAACAAATCAAAATGAAAACAGATTCATAGTCCAGAGAACAAATGAGGGATTGCCAGAGAAAGGAGGGATGGGGATTGAGCAAAATAGGTGAAGAGGATAAAGAAATACAAATTGCCAGTTATAAAATAAATAAGCCATGGGGGATGTCATGTACAGTGTGAGGAATACAGTCAATAAAATTGTAACAACTCTGTGTGGGGACAGAAGGTTGCTAGACTTACTATGGTAATAATTCCAAGATGAATGCAAATATCAAATCACTATGTGCTGTATCTAAAACTAACACAATATGGTATGCCAACTATATTTCAATAAAAAATTAATTAAAAAATATACCTTATCGAAGCTGATATATTCAATATATCATCATTTTGATATGCAATCAATATTTAAAAATTGCTCATGAGATATTTTACACTCCTATTTTGTGTGAAGTCTTCAGGCTCTGGTGATTCTTTCACACTTTCAGTGTATGTCAATAGAAATCAGCCACATTTCTAGTGTTTAATACCCACATGTGGCTAGTGGCAGTCACACCATGCAGCACATCTCTAGAAAGTGGTCAGGTCCACCATGGTCCAGGAAACTGACCTGTCTTATGTTCCAAATAGAAATCTGAGGGCTTAACGACTGTGCAGAATGGGGCTGAAATCAAGGAGATTTTCATGAGATCTTCAGGAGGAGTAGTCAGTGCCTTGAGGAGCTCCAGCCTGCCTTAGGGACTTGTGAACAGTGTCTCATCAGATGGAACTTTTCCAAATGCAAGATTTCATTGGCTAACTAAGAGTGTGACTGAGGAGCCAAGCAGCCCAAGAGGGACACTGACTTTCCTTACACCACTCAGCTATGGAAATTTCCAGGGAAGAAGCTGCTAGAAAGGGGGCCAAAGGAATTCAGTAGACGTAACTAGATAGAAGGAATGAATCAGTTAAGAGAGAAAATGGTCTGCCTATAGTCTAATTTGTTCTTCAAGTTCAAATTCACTTTATTTCTTGGGGGAAAAGATTTTTCTCTATTTCAAAGGATCTTAGACACCAAATATTCCAGCTAGAAGAAATTGAAAAATAATAATAATTACAACTGATATTTGCATATTCCAGGTGTGATCAAAACACTTTACTTGTATTAACCCATTTAATCCCCAGCAGATACTATCATCTCCCTCTGCAGTAATCCCATCATGTTAAATCCTGGGTACCACTTTTGACATTATCTTTGAAAACACCAAGAGAAGGGCACCACTTGGAGCTGTGCAATCCCACAGCCTTGCCCGTGTTACAGCGGAAAAGACATCACATATCCAGCATCTGCATTTTACTGATGGAGAAACTGATGTTCAGTAACTCACCACACAGCAGCTTATTGACAGAGCTGATTCTGAAGTCTCCACCCCCAGTTTTGAGGCTGATGCCTGTGCAATCCAACATGAGCTCCATTTTGGAGGCTGTGAGTGACTTCAGTATCCCTCCCTTTAAATAGCTCACAAGTAATAGGAGAGATTCTGGTCATATGAGTACATTAAAACCAGTACATCCAAGTTCTGCTTAATGGTTTCATCATCTTCTGGTTGTACATGATTTCTTCTTCTTCCAGCCCCCAAGTCACCAATAGATCTCTACATTCTTACATCTCAGCAGAGTATAGTGATTGCAGACATGTGCTCTGAAGTACCTGGCTGTATGACCTTGGGTAAATTTCTGTACCTCTGTTTTTCTCTCCAGAATATGGAGGAAATCCACAGAACTTATTCCAAGGGTTTTTATGAGAATTAAATGAGTTAATTTTCTAAAACAACTAACATAGTGCATGGCATACAGTCAGCATAGTATGTGTTTCATAAAATGCTGGATGACTAAACAGTCTTCTAGCTTCATGTCTTCCTACAGTATCAAAACACTCTTGCCAAAACCCAAGTCGGCTTACTATAGTCCAGGCTCCACATTATCTAGTAGCTCTCAAACTTGAATTTGCACAAGAATCCACTGGAGTGCTTGCAAAAAAAAAAAAAGGTACACTTCTGAGCCACTCCTGGGACTCTGGTTTAGAAGGTCTGGGTGGAGCTCAGGAATCTCCATTTTCACCACAGACCCACAAGGGATTCTGATGTAGGTGGTCTCAACGCACAATGGGAGGGGGGAAAGACCTCCCAAATAAAGTCGACTTCTAGCACAGCTCTCAGTGACCTTGGTCATCTGGCTCTTGTTCACCATTCTACCTCTCAGCTCAAAACCCCGCCCCTTATCCTGCCTGCCAGACCTGCGTCAGGAAAAATGAAAAGCCATGTTAAAGTCAAGCCCAATTGCATTCCTCCATATGACTGCTGTGTTATATGAGATTACGGAAAAACAGCTGAGTTGGCACCCAGCAAAGTCTCTGTGGGCCATGCCAATGGGTCACCATGGGAACCACGTCTCTGTGACTCAGTCCAGAGTGAGCATAAAAGCTGAGAGGGACAAAACACATCGTGTTTCTGAGTTCCTGTTCTCTTTCTCAACCTCCCTTAGAGACCAGACCTCTTCTTTTCTTCTCTTAAAGTAACTCCAGGGGTTGTCAGTTCTAAATTTGAGGCAAGGAAGGTGAGAAGGAACAGAGTGGAGACAAAAGCAGTCCTAAAGCCAAGGGATAACTCAGTGAGATAAATGCCACATAGAGGGCTAGGAATGCCCTGATCCAGACCGGGAAGCCATACAAAGTAAGACTTTTATTCTTTCATAGCAAAGCTGCTTAGACCAACTTGATGTTTGATTCCCTAAAAACTAAGTCTTGACAAACTAGTCCAAGAGCTTGATAATACCTGGTTTTCCCAGTTATATAATCTGAGCACTTTTAAATGGTGCTTACTTGGAAAGCAAAAGTCCCTGAGCTTCCTTCTCAGTGAACTCCAGGTCAAGCCCATTCGTTTTTTTGTATTTAAAGTTAATTCCATAAGCCAACAGAAGAGGAGCTCCCTTCTCTGCCTGGACTGAATAGTGTCCCCCAAAATGTATGTCTATCTGAAATCTGTGAAGGTGACCTTATTCAGAAATTGGGTCTTTGCAGAAATATAATTAATATGGAAGTGAAGATGAGATCATACTTGTTTCCTGTAGTTCTCCGCTTGGGTTGCTGTAACAAAAATACCACAGGCTGGGTGGCTTATAAAAAATAGAAATTGATTTCTCACAGGTCTGGAGGCCAGAAGACCATGATTGTGTGTGTTTCATAAAATGTTAAATTATTAAACAGGCTTCTAGTTTCATTGTCTTCCTACAATATCAAAATACTCCTGCTAAAACCCAAGTCAGCTCACCATCCTCTAGGCTCTGCATTATGTAATAGCTCTCAAACTTGAGTTTGTGCAAGAATCTGCTACGGTGTTTGCAAAAGCTAAATCCAGCATGGTTTGGCTCTGCCAAAGACCCGCTTCCCAAATGCAGACTGCAACTTCTCCCTGTGTCCTACGACGGTGGGAGGGGCTAGGAGCTCTCCGGAGCCTCATTTATAAGGCACGATCCCATTCATGGGGACCCGACCCTTAAGACCTAAGCAGCTCCCAAAGGCCTCACCTCCCCGTACCATCACATTACAGAATAGGATGTCAACTTGTGGGTTTGGGGAACTCAAACATTCGGACCATAGCAGATGAGGTCATGCTACGTTAGAGTGGGAGCAGAATTCAGTCGCTGATGTCCTTTAAGAAGGGAAGACACACAGGAAAACAGCATGTGCAGACAGACACACAGGGAAGAAAACCGTGTGTCAAAGAGGCGGGGACTGGAGTCACAGGCCAGGGAATGCCCAGGATCCCCCGCCACTGTCAGAAGCTTGAAGAGGCAAGGGAGGACGCCCCGCTAGAGCCTTCAGAGGAGCACGGCCCTGCTGACACATTGATTTCAGACTTCTGGACTCCAGAACTGTAAAAGAAGCCATTTCTGTTGTGTTAAACTGCCCAGTTTATGGTATTGTTATGGCAGTTTGAAGATTCTGGCCAACAGGTGTTCTTGATAATAGAAAATGCATACTCTGATGGGTTTCAGATGGATCATTGCACAATCATTGGGTCAATTGAGCCTGAAAACATCACTAGAATAAGCTCAGCTCATGGAAAATAGGGAAAATGGCTTTATTTTTGAATCAGGAAATTTCCTTAAGCAAAGCCAGTGTGGGGTAGAGTTAGCGTTCCCTGCTGGAGGCAAGTCCTTTGATAACAGCATTCCAGTTTCCTTTAGGGTCTGTCCTCTGTCCTTCTTGTGTGCAGTTTTTTATGAAGAAAGTGAAAGTACAAGTCGCTCAGTGGTGTCGGACTCCTTGCTACCCCATGGACTATACAGTCCATGGAATTCTCCAGGCCAGTATACTGGAGTGGGTAGCCTTTCCCTTCTCCAGGGGATCTTCCCAACCCAGGGATCGAACCCAGGTCTCCCACATTGCAGGAGGATTCTTTACCAGCTGACCCACAAGGGAAGCCCAAGAGTACTGGAGTGGGTAGCCTATCCCTTCTCCAATGGATCTTCCTGACTCAGGAATCAAACTGGGGTCTGCTGCATTGCCGGTGAATTCTTTAACCAACTGAGCTATCAGGGAATCCCAATGCAGTTTTGCATACAACCTGTCAAAATGCCTTGACATCCCCTAACAAGGAGCTGTCATGTCACCCACCCCTTGCTGCTTGGACTCACTTCTGGTATGAGCCAAGCACAGGGACACAAGAAAGATGAGATGTACATCCTCATCCAGCCAACTACTGATCCCCAAGGGACTGTCCACTAGAGCCTGCTGCCTGGACACCAGGAGGTAATCAAGACTGGTTCTACTACCAGAAGCAGTTTTTATTGCCTGCAACCCACAACTCTATGGGGACATCTGCCTGTATCCAATCCCTAACCCCACCCCCACCCCACCCCCTCCGCCCCATCCTCTCAGAGAGAGAGAAGACAGAAAGGATTTCTGGGAAGGTCTGATGAAATATAGCTGCCCTCCAGACGTACACACACACACACACAGCTGCATCTGTTGCCAAAATACAGCTAAAAATATAGTCATCATGTTTTTCAAAGAGCCTCATGTACAGATTTTTGACATAAATTTATTTCGGAAATCAGTATAGTGCTTGCAGTTAAACCTTCTGCCGATCTTAATGACTGTATTTGTTTGCAGCTTGAAGTACATTTTTCCCTCCTCTTTTCTGTTGTTTTTGATCTTTGATGTTCATTTCAGATATTTGTTGTCAGACCCCTTCAATCTCAAATGGAAATAGGTGAGATATAAATTATAAATAAATAAACAGAAACATAGGGAGATCAAAACCTCCATGACTCTTATTATAAGTGGTCTTATTCATAAGTGGTCTAAATTTAGCTTCAAGAAATGTGGCATTTCTTCCCCAGACACAGTTTAACTGGGAAGATGACAGATTGGATCACAAAGTAAAATATGCCCCACCCCATCTTCCTGGATGTTACTAACATTTTCATGCTACCCCCAAACTTGGACACCATTCCCTTCAAAGATCTGCTTTAGACCCTGAAATATATTCTTCCAAAGGTTGGGCAGCATTGTGAAATAAGGCAGACAAATTCCTGAACCACCAGTCAGAGGTCCCGGGTGCAAAGGGCCACGCCACACCCTCTCCTCTCACCAGAAACTTGTGCAGAGGACAGGTCATGCTGGTCTTGTTCTGTTCTGTTTCCGTATTTTTTTTTAACTGAATTGGTATGCTCACCTGACAGGGCTGGTCAATCCAGAAGGGATTTCACTGGGTGACCATTTGGCCAGAGAAAAGCCATCTTTGTTTTCCAACCCCCTCTCCCGTCCCCAGGGCCTGAAAATAACACCAACACCAACTTCTCTCAAATCTGAGGCACTATTGTGCAAACTTGAATAAGTCAGTTACTCTTTCTTTGCCTTGGGGTGGAGGAAAAAAACAAAACAAAACACAGACGGGACTCTTCGCAAAAACCAGACCAGAGGACTAAAAAGAGTAATATTTTCCACAGTCGGATGAAAGATGGTATGTACATGCAGAATGGGTGGCTGTATATTATTAAATTTTGATTACACTTGAATTAGTTATAGGGTGACATTTTGACTGTTTCCTCCTTGTAATTCTCATAACTCCACCTGCCTGACATTTCCTTCCTCTCTGGCGGCCCTTGGAGAACAGGTCCCACTTTGTGGGAGGGAGGCCACCCTGCAGAAATTCAGGGACACTTTCCTGGGAAGGCTGCCCCTGAGGCACACACAGGAAATTTCAAACACTCTCAGACACCAAGAGATTCATCGCGCCTCACCCCCTCCCCCTCTGGGACTTGATCATTCAAGAACTACCCCTAAAAGAACACAGAAAGTTCTTCATAAAAAAAGAAAAAGAATTCCAAGTCCTTTCCCCTCCTAATAGCCCTCGGGGACAAAAACTCAGTGAGTCACCAAAGAGACACTTGCCTCCTGCCCTGAGTGGGCACTCAGAAAAATCACAAAGATGAAAAGCTTAACACCCATTGTCCAGAAGAAACTCAGAGGGCAGTGAGTGGACTGGGAGAGGGGAAATGGGATGCCAAGAACTGAGATTTATGAAAAAGCAAAGAAAGAGAAAGGAAAGACAAAAGGCAGTGACCTTGAACAAACAGAACCTTTATGGAAGCGAATGACAGGCAGAATGTTTACGAGGTGCCCACGCCCCACCACCACCCCTGCTTTTTCCTTGGGTCACAGCCAGAAGTTCAATGGCCTCACATATGAGATTCAGCCGACTCCAGCCCCTAACTCACTTTGAGAGAACTCGTTCAAGCATAGATTCACGCTAATGCATATTCTTCTGTCTGGGATAAATCCAAAGGGTATTACCTGCCCAGTCCCTGAAAGATCTTGTTACGTACGTGAGGTAGGGGGAAGACGTGCCTGGCCCCTTAACCTGGCTCTGTGGTATAGGAGGTCATAAAAGAGTGGTGTTAGCACCCGGTCCTGAAGCACAGGCATTAGTGGCCCTGCCAATACGAAGCCAGTGCTTCTCATTTCTCCCTGCTGCTGCCGCTGCTGCTAAGTCACTTTAGTCGTGTCCGACTCTGTGAGACCCCATAGACAGCAGCCCACCAGGCTCCCCTGTCCCTGGGATTCTCCAGGCAAGAACACTGGAGTGGGTTGCCATTTCTTTCTCCAATGCATGAAAGGGAAAAGTGAAAGTGAAGTCGCTCAGTCGTGTCCGAATCTTCTCGACCCCATGGACTGCAGCCTACCAGGCTCCTCCATCCATGGGATTTTCCAGGCAAGAGTACTACTGGAGTGGGGTGCCATTGTCTTCTCCCATTTCTCCCTAAAGTATCCCAAATAGGAGAGGAAAATGAAAACATACCCCCAACGACTTAACGCAAGGACCTTGCATACTCTATACACTCCTCTCCAACCTCCCCCCACCTACATTCAAGCCGAAATGTTCCCTAAAGCCTATGGTTAAGCTTAGAAATTCACACACAATTTGTAGCCCACTACTCCATAATATGGGCTTCCCTGGTGGCTCAGCAGTAAGGAATCTGCCTGCCAGTGCAGGAGACACAAGTTCAATTCCTGGGTTGGGAAGATCCCCTGGGCAAGGAAATGGCAACCTGCTCCAGTATTCTTGCACGGGAAATCCCATAGACAAAGGAGCCTGACGGGCTACAGTCCATGGGATCACAAAAGAGTCGGACACAACTAACGGCCTAAACAACAACTCCATAATATATCTTTGCTTTACTACAAAATAGTTCAAATGACCACTAAGGGAACTTACATCCCATGAAGATATATCAAGCTTATCTTGTGGATTAATGTATTTCACTGGGTCACCATCCCACCAGCAAACCAGGTACCCCAGTTTGAGGAGCTTGATCTTAAACAATCACTTCTCTTGAAGAAGCAAAGTTCTCACCAGTCATCTGGACACACATTTGGGCAACCACCCTTTATTTTTAGTTGTCACCAAGAAAGCCTTTGATAGGTGAGCGATATTCCTATAACTAGGCGGAAACTTGGCCCAGACTCATACGGACCAAGTCTCACCCTTGGTGTATATGAGTGTGAGGCTCTTCTCCAACAGCCTGTCCAGGACACTAGGTCATCTAGGACTTGTTCTCTCTGGGATCTTCCTACCATCAATCTTTAGTCTCCTGGACAGTCTGGTTGGCCATCTCAACACCCATTCTATGCTTCCTCTACAATAATTATAGGAAACCAGATAACCCGGTCTGAGGAGCTTGATCTTAAGCAATTACTTCTCTTGGAGAAGCAAAGTTCTGGCCAGTCATCTGGACACACATTTGGGCAGTCCCCTTTATTTTCAGTTGTCACCAAGAAAAGTTTTTGATAGGTGAGCATAACATTCCTATAAATGGATACAAAGAGGGACATCAGTGGTGATGTGCCAGCCTCTCCTCAGAACTCTCTCTGGGGAAGTGGTGGAAGCATGATCTGTTCATGCTTAATCTCTCAAATCTTAAAACAGCCTGCAAAGCTCTGCGTCATCTGGCCCCTGCCTAACTCTCCAGCCTCATCTCACAGTTCTGTCTTCCCCTCGATCACCCCATTCTAGCTTTGATCCTACTAGACATTCCTTCTAAAAGTAGTGCTGCTTTGCTGCAAATTCTCCTACTTCAGCAGGAAGGAAATGGTCCCACCCTTGGTCTATGTGAGTCTGAGGCTCTTCACCAATAGGTGGTTCAGGACCCCAGATCATCTAGGACTTGCTCTCTCTGGGATCTTCCTGCCACCTGTCTTTAGTCCCCTGGACAGTCTAGTTAGCCACCTCAATACTCGTTCCACGCTTCCTCTACAATAGTCATTCTTGTACAACTGGCCCCAACCTATCTCCAAGAACTAAATCAAGCATGGTAATCTTCTTTCTCTTTCCATGGTTCAAGAGTGGCACATGACTTCAGATCAAGCAATGAGGAAAGCTGAGGACTTTTGCTTCATGGTTCCAGTGGAAACAATATGTACTTCTTCCTCTTCACATGGAAAGAAAGCAGGTATCCTAGGGACTCTTACAGATACTGTGTAAGCAGAATAGGAGCTTGCTTTACGATAAAGCCAAAACACAGAACGCAAAGAAGGGGTAGCAAAAGAAACTGTGTCCTTGGTTACATCCCTGAACCACTCAGTTAAAGAAATGTTGAGGCTAACCCTCTTGAATGCTTATTTTCAAGAACCAATACACATCTTCATTATTTAAGGCAATTGGATCGGAGATTGTTGTTGTTTAATGATTAAGTTGTGTCCAGCTCTTTGTGACCCCGTGGACTGTGGCACACCAGGCTTCCCTGTCCTTCACTATCTCTCAAAGTTTGCAGAAACTCATGCCCATTGAGTCAGTGATGCCATCCAACCATCTCATCTTCTGTCATCCCCTTCTCCTGCCTTCAATCTTTCCCAGCATCAGGGTCTTTTCCAATGAGTCAGCTCTTTGCATCAGGTGGCCAAAGTATTGGAGCTTCAGCTTCAGCATCAGTCCTTCCAATGAATATTCAGGGTTGATTTCCTTTAGGATTGACTTGATTTGATGTCCTTGCTGTTGAAGGGACTCTCAAGAGTCTTTTCCAGCACCCCAGTTTAAAAGCATCAATTCTTCAGCACTCACCCTTCTTTATGGTCCAACTCTCTGTAACTAGAAAAACAATAGGTAAGTTTCTTGTCTTGAGGGGGTTGACAATCCAGTTAAGAGAGAAAATGCATAGCTTAATGAATATTAATACTGGAGGAAGAATAGGGTACTGAGCATAATGCTGACCAAGATGTGATGGGTGATAGAATTAGGCAGGCAAAGTGAGGGGAAGAAGAAAAAGAAGAGGGAGAATACAGAGAGAAACAAAGGCTTAATATTAGAAAGAACATGATGCTTTCATGAAACAAAAATGGTCCCAAGATGTAGTCCTGTCTTCAAAAACAGCCACTGAGAGTGTGGTTACTCTAGATCCTGCCAGGGACCCTACAATTTCCTTTAAATTAATTGTAGCCTGATGACCAGACCCTGGTGCCATCTTCAGTCCAAAGGCATCCTTGAATGAGTAATGCAAGTAGAGGCAGCAGTTGCTGATGCACCACATTTCCAGGAGACACAAACACCATTTTTATGCACATCCCTCACTCCCCACCCCCATCTCTGCACACACTCTCAGTACTAGCCCTACACTCTCCTTAGTTCATCTGATCCCAATCCTGCTTACCAGCCAGGATATGCACATCAAGATTCCAGGTCAGGATACTCTGGTGGTATCCAGTTATGGTCTATCCTCATCATTTGCAGATACACCTGTTTGTAATCCCAAAGTCAAGTAGGCATTTTGGTTGTCATTCATTGATATTTGTTCAGTTCAGTTCAGTTCAGTCGCTCAGTCGTGTCTGACTCTTTGCGACCCCATGAATTATAGCACGCCAGGCCTCCCTGTCCGTCACCAACTCCCGGAGTTCACTCAGACTCATGTCCATCGAGTCGGTGATGCCATCCAGCCATCTCATCCTCTGTCGTCCCCTTCTTCTCCTGTCCCCAATCCCTCCCAGCATCAGAGTCTTTTCCAATGAGTCAACTCTTCGCATGAGGTAGCCAAAGTATTGGAGTTTCAGCTTTAGTATCATTCCTTCCAAGGAACACCCAGGACTGATATCATTTAGGATGGACTGGTTGGATCTCCTTGCAGTCCAAGGGACTCTTAAGCGTCTTCTCCAACACCACAGTTCAAAAGCATCAATTCTTTGGCGCTCAGCTTTCTTCACAGTCCAACTCTCACATCCATACATGATCACTGGAAAAACCATAGCCTTGACTAGATGGACCTTTGTTGGCAAAGTAATGTCTCTGCTTTTGAATATGGTATCTAGATTGGTCATAACTTTACTTCCAAGGAGTAAGCGTCTTTTAATTTCATGGCTGCAATCACCATCTGCGGTGATTTTGGAGCTCAGAAAAATAAAGTCTGACACTGTTTCCACTGTTTCCCCATCTATTTCCCATGAAGTGATGGGACCAGATGCCATGATCTTCGTTTTCTGAATGTTGAGCTTTAAGCCAACTTTTTCACTCTCCTCTTTCACTTTCATCTAGAGGCTTTTTAGTTCCTCTTCACTTTCTGCCATAAGGGTGGTGTCATCTGCATATCTGAGGTTATTGATATTTCTCCCAGCAATCTTGATTCCAGCTTGTGCTTCTTCCAGCCCAGCGTTTCTCATGATGTACTCTGCATAGAGGTTAAATAAGCAGGGTGACAATATACAGCCTTGATGTACTCCTTTTCCTACTTTGAACCAGTCTGTTGTTCCATGTCCAGTTCTAACTGTTGCTTCTTGACCTGCATATAGGTTTCTCAAGAGGCAGGTCAGGTAGTCTGCTCTTCCCATATCTTTCAGAATTTTCCACAGTTTATGGTGATCCACACAGTCAAAGGCTTTGATGTAGTCAATAAAGCAGAAATAGATGTTTTTCTGGAACTCTCTTGCTTTTTCCATGATCCAGCAGATGTTGGCAATTTGATCTCTGGTTCCTCTGCCTTTTCTAAAACCAGCTTGAACATCAGGAAGTTCACGGTTCACGTATTGCTGAAGCCTGGCTTGGAGAATTTTAAGCATTACTTTACTAGAGTGTGAGATGAGTGCAATTGTACAGTAGTTTGAGCATTCTTCGGCATTGCCTTTCTTTGGGATTGGAATGAAAACTGACCTTTTCCAGTCCTGTGGCCACTGCTGAGTTTTCCAAATTTGCTGGCATATTGAGTGCAGCACTTTCACAGCATCATCTTCCAGGATTTGAAAGAGCTCAACTGGAATTTCATCACCTTCACTAGCTTTGTTCGTAGTGATGCTTTCTAAGGCCCACTTGACTTCATATTCCAGGATGTCTGGCTCTAGGTCAGTGATCACACCATCATGATTATCTGGGTCGTGAAGATCTTTTTTGTGCAGTTCTTCTGTGTATTCTTGCCACCTCTTCTTAATATCTTCTGCTTCTGCATACCATTTCTGTCCTCTATCGAGCCCATCTTTGCATGAAATATTCCCTTGGTATCTCTAATTTTCTTGAAGAGATCGCTGGTCTTTCCCCTTCTGTTGTTTTCCTCTATTTCTTTGCATTGATCACTGAGGAAGGCTTTCTTATCTCTCCTTGCTAATCTTTGGAACTCTGCATTCAGATGCTTATATCTTTCCTTTTCTCCTTTGCTTTTCACTTCTCTTCTTTTCACAGCTATTTGTACGGCCTCCCCACACAGCCATTTTGCTTTTTTACATTTCTTTTCCATGGGGATGGTCTTGATCCCTGTCTCCTGTACAATGTCACGAACCTCATTCCATAGTTCATCAGGCACTCTGTCTATCAGATCTAGTCCCTTAAATCTATTTCTTACTTCCACTGTATAATCATAAGGGATTTGATTTAGGTCATACCTGAATGGTCTAGTGGTTTTCCCTACTTTCTTCAATTTAAGTCTGAGTTTGGCAATAAGGAGTTCATGATCTGAGCCACAGTCAGCTACCAGTCTTGTTTTTGCTGACTGGATAGAGCTTCTCCATCTTTGGCTGCAAAGAACATAATCAATCTGATTTCGGTGTTGACCATCTGGTGATGTCCATGTGTAGAGTCTTCTCTTGTGTTGTTGGAAGAGGGTGTTTGCTATGACCAGTGCGTTCTCTTGGCAAAACTCTATTAGCCTTCGCCCTGCTTCATTCCGTATTCCAAGGCCAAATTTGCCCATTACCCTAGGTGTTTGATATTTGTAGAGGGGTGGAAATTTTGCATATTTTGAAGCACATATTCCCAACTGATACCCATGCTGTGCTTTCTTGTTTCAGTTCTCATACTGTAAAGTATCCTTTCACAGACTATTTAGTCCCACTTTCTTTTTAACATTTGTGTGTGTGTGTGAGTGTGTGTGTTATTTTTATTTTTGTTTTAGTGATATCACTGTTTAAAATTAAGCCCAGGGATAGCACTGAAGTTCCGTCTGGTGTTCCTTACTGCAAGAGGACTATGATGCACCTTATGAAGCAAATAATATCTTGTTAGATAAGTTTCATTCAGGTGTGAGTTATAATGCTATTGGCTATGAGTTCATTGTTAATCAATAATATATTTTAAAATATGTCTTTAAACAGAAGCATAGGTAAAACTGACTATGTATTGATCAGTTATCAAAAATATTTTTATCAGAAACTCACAGGAAACTAACCCTGAATTCCTCCTACAAGCAATGGTTCACTATTTGCTAATTCAATGTTCACAGCATCTTTACAGAATACACTTACCATGAATTACAAGAATAGACTATATAGGCTGACAGATTGCAAGGACTAGAAGATGTCTCTCTAACTCAAATGTTTATTCCTAAACAAGTTAGTATAAGTACACTGCTCCCGCATACAAATGCCCAAATTCATAATAGTTCAAATGCAGCAGATATTTATTTCTTATTCACATATCAGTTTTGAGTGAGTGAATGAGACAACCCAGGGGTGACCCTCTACCACTTAGCTCTGCAGGAATCTAAGAATCTTCAAGGCTAGATGGACACAGCCATTATAATATGTGGTTTTCAGGGAACCTGGGCATTATCCTCATTTGGCCCAAAGGAACATGTAGGATTGCACCTGAGATATTTTGATAGGCCAGACCTGGAATTGGCGTGCATCATCACTCCTACTCACTTTCCATTGGCTAGAACTCAGTCATATGGCCATGCTTAGCTGCAAGAGAGTCTGGGAAATGTAGTCTGGCTGATGACCAGGAAGAAGAGAATAAGATTTCCTTGACACCTAGCAGTCTCTGACACAGTTTGTTTGTTTCACAGACTCATATGAAGTTGGGTTCATACCAAGACCTGTGACTGCCCCAGGAAGATTAATAATTTGCTCCCTCCCCTTGAATTCTTCTTTAAATATTTATTCAAAGTTTACTTTGAGACAAAACCAAGACCTGTGTAGAGACAGGGAGGAAGAGAGCTGTACCTTGACCTGAGGAAATCCTGCCCAAACCCTTGCCCTGACTCCTGAGCCAGCTCCAGAGTTAATTAATTTTCCCAGCCCCTCTCTAGTATAGCACATTCCTAATCCTTGCCGAAATCAGAGCCCTTTAGTGTAAGGAAGCCCAAAACTGAGGGAGGGTCCTGAGGCCCTTACCAGGAGACACTTCTTGAACCAGGAATTCCCCAGAGGAACCACACAGGCCCAGCAAGCCCACAGACTCAGAGAGATGGCAGCCACAGAGGACACCAGCTCCAGGTAGAGAGGCCAAGACCCTGGCAACTCCCGGGGCAAGTGGGAGGTCACACCCAGCCAGACAAGGCCTGAGCCAACCCTGACTTTAGCTGTCTGAGTCCCTTCCTGCTTTGTGAGGCCAACTGTGAGGAACCAGAAAGGAATGTTACAGTGTGAGAAGGACTTTGGGGTGACAGTGGCCTGAACAAGAGCAGAGACTAGAGGGACCTCATATTTAGCCCATGTTCTAAGGGAGACCAAAGCCCCTTTTGTGCTTTGAAAGCATTTATAAGCAACCAGGGAGCTGCAGACCACCTTAAGCCCTCCTCACGTTACTGCTCCCACACACTCTAACTAAAGTCAAAAGGAACACAGACAGGCAATGGCCCTCAAAAAGGCACACAAGCCTCTGTCTTCCCTCTTTGATGTCTCTCCCAGGTGTCAAAAGAAGGACTCCCATTCTATAAACCAGCAGCTTCATGGGATCTGGAAACAACCCCTGAAAGAAAAAAGCAATAATAATTTTATGTTCGATGACAGGCCTTGTGATAAACATTTGATGTGTGTTGCTGCACTGAATTCTCACAAGGTCCTGGGAGGCAGGTACTCTAATCCCTGTCCTGCTGGTGAGGAAACAAGAGCTCAAAGGAGAGAAGTCATTTGGACACATTCATGCAGCTAGAAAGACGTGGAGTCAGCCCCTTCTGTCTGGCTGCTAAACCTGTCTTCTTAACTTCTAATCTCTGAGGCTGACAACACTGGTCACTTGCTGGATGTGGGCAGGGGGTGGGGGGCAGGGAAATCCTTACCTGCTACCTTCTAGTACCCGCACCACCACCTCCTCCACAGCTGAGGCCTGACTCCCTTGGTAGAACCACCTCCATGCTAACCACCTACCAGCATGGCCCCATCACCTCCATGCATTCACTGGACTCAACCCTTTCTCTGCCATGGCTTTCAGACCTCTTGGCAGCAACAATGGACAACACTTCTCCCTTTCTGCACCTGAGAAGCTGGGATTCCTTCCATGGATTTCCATGGGCAACCTGAACTGATGCAGTTGGCGGTGGTTTCTTGGCACGTTCTCCCTGGAGGCAATCACCACTTCTAGTCTCCTTTCAATCTTTTTCTCTCTTTTGTTCTTTTTCTTAAAACAGATCCTGTGAATTAGTGTGGGATAAAACCAACAAGTTTGTGATGGTTCATCATTTAAGATGTTTCTTCTTTACACCTTTCCTAGGGTTTGAGGAAGGAGGACAGGGCATTGTATAGGCCAAGTCTTTATCAGGGTATTGCTAAGCCATGTTAAGGGCTTCCCTGGTGGCTTAGACAGTAAAGAATCCTCCTGCAATGCGGGAGACCTGGGTTTGATCCCTGGGTTGGGAAGATCCCCTGGAGAAAGAAATGGCAATCCACACCAGTATTCTTTCCTGGAAAATCCACACGGACTCAGGAGCCTGGCGGGCTACAGTCCACAGGTTCACAAACAGTCGGATACAACTGAGCGGCTAAGCACAGGAAGCCATGTTAAACTCTCCCCATCCTTTCTCCCCAACCAGATCTTCTTTCCAAGACTCTAGAGGAGTTGGCAGAAAAGGGCCAGTCAGGTGCCACAGCTGTATTCCCAGGAGTCTGGGTCATGCCTGACTTCCCAGATGCATTAGATTGAGTGACACTGTGGTTAAGAGAGTTGCCAAAAATCGCAGAGCTGGAGAAGGCCATTCCAGAGGGCTGGGATATTGAAAGCAAGCCAAAGGGCCAGAGTCGAGTCCCAAGGAGGAAGCATCCAGGGAGCCACATCGAGTGCCTGGGGCTGAGGATGGCAAGCTTGCTGCGGGCCTGCCTGCTGACAGCTCCGTGGAGAGCTTCACACATCACAGGTCCTTGGTCTCTTCACCTGAAAAACCAGCAGGTCCGGCCACCCGAGGCAGACAGATACTAAATTGGTCTAAGCTCCCTTCCAGCTTTGGGATTCTTCCACTACTTAAAAATCTAGGGGTCTGGAAATGCCCCTTGGCCTTTTCCCATTCACTTGGAGTGCTGACCACACCAAACCTGAGATGCAGTTCTCTTGTTCCCACCCAGCCCTTGCCAGGGAAATAGGATTGAGGCCCTTCTGACCCATTTACTTCAAAGGCGACCGAAGGGTGGCCTAGCAAAGAGGATAGATGCCTCCAAAGTCATGCTGAGCCTTCTGGATGGAAGATTTATGACTTCTCTCCCTTCTTGGGACCAAAAAGTTCTGTGTGACTGACTTTCACACCCCAAAACTTTCAGTCTGCCTTGAGCATCCCCAGGCACCTTAACCTTAGGGAACAACCCCCTTAGCCTTCAGCGGAAACCGGGAAAGGGGGGAAGGGGATTAGGGACATGTCACTCCCGCTGCCTGTGACAGCTTCATCCTCACGCCCACCTCCTCCCAACTCCACCCCCTGGCAGGGAGAGCTGGTCCCAGCCAGCGTCAAAGAGTCAAAACAGAGCTCCTTTTCCTTGTGCATTTTCCTCCTCTATGGCTTAGACTGTAAAGTCATCAGGAAGTATGGTCTAGTGCTCCAAGCTCCAGACAGACGGCCTGACCTCTGTCCCGGCTGCCAGGACTGACCTGGGCCAGACATCGCGCTCCTAAGACTGTCTCCTCCCCTGCAAACAATTCTGGCAAAGGCGTCATCACCTCTCACCGCAAAATACGGCCCCTCCCCGCTCCTGCAGCAGCCAGACTTAGGACCAGCCTATCTCTAGGGAGAGGGGATCACTGTGGGGAAAGGTGTGGAAGAACAGGGTAAGAAGGGGTTCATTGTACAATGCGGGCGGTGGGGGAGGGGATGAAGACCTCAGGGACTGTCCCTCCCATCTAGATTATCTTCATTTTTCCACTGGCCCTGAGGTGGAGGGTCCCTGCTCTGGGCTCCCCTGAATTTGGGCCAGTTTTCTTTGGGCAACAAGCTGATGTGCAGATAAACGGAGGGCCTGTTGTGGATGGCTGCTGGGCGTCTCTGGGGATCAGTAACACCTTCATCAGAGAGGTGCTGCTGTAAGCATTCACTTCCCTTCCCTGCCCCCACCCCTTAAATAAGCAGGCCGTTTCCTCCTCTCCACCCTCCCTGCGCAGCTGGGTCATTCTGCCTTCCTCTGGCTGGAGTCCGACTTCTCATCCAGTGTCAGACCTCCACTGCCCTTGGTGCATCCTGTCTTTGGCTCCTTATTTTTTTAAAAATTGAAGTAAAGGTGATTTACAATGTTGTGTGGTTTCAGGTACACAGCAAAGTAATTCAGATATGTGTATATATCCATATTCATTTTCATATTCTTTTCCATATAGTTTATTACAGGATATTGAATATAGTTCCATGTGCAATACAGCAGGATCTTGTTGTTTACCTGTTTTATGTATAGTAGTTTGTATCTGCTAATCCCAAGCTCCTGACTTATTCCTCCCTCACTCCTTTGCCCTTGGTAACCGTAAGTTTTTTTTCTATGCCTGTAAGTCTGTTTCTGTTTCACAGGTAAGTTCATTTGTGTCATATTTTAGATTCCTCATATAAGTGCTTTAAAATATTTGCCCTTCTCTCTCTGACTTACTTCTCTTAGTCTGATAATCTCTAGGTCCATTCCTGCTGCAAATGCAAAAGACATTATTTCATATTTTTATGGCTGAGTAATATTCTGTTGTGTATTATTGTTGTAATATTCTGTTGTATATGTATTGTATATACATATATATAGTTTTACCTTTAAAGCAGAGTTTCTTTCAACCATGTTTTACCTTTAAAGCAGGGTGTCTTTCAACCATGATTATCTATTAGAATCACTCAAATATATATTCCACCTCTTTCTTTATCCATTCATCTGTTGATAGACATTTTGGTTGCTTCCATAGCTTTCCTGTTCTTCTGGTCCTTATGAGGTCTCCTTTTACGATTGCCTTTAAATGAGCCCCTGACCTGACTGTGAAGGAAAGCTTATATCTCCCTCTGTGCTGGTGTGGCAGGGTTTTTCAGAGCTGAGATACATAAAAGTTGCTGAAGAATGGGCCCCTTCAGTGACCCTCTGTCTGGCCTCTGGTGAGGATTTTCATCTGATCCTTAATCCTCCTTTTTCCACATGGACAAACACACCCAACACGGTCACCTTCCATTCAACTATCTCTGGCTGTCCAGCAGCAGACAAGGAAACTTCACATGCCCTTCATCAATGACACGAAGTGGGCATTCATTCTTGGGAAGGAAAAGTTAGTAGGTGCCGGGGCAGAGAAGTCTGTGTATTTGAATGGGCAGGCATCCTTGCTCCTAAAAGTAAACCACCAGACACCATTTCACGGCCCTTAGATAAGATCTGCAAGCATGGCTCTCAACACTGGCTACATGTTAGAATCCAGGCTGCCTCCAGATTCATTAAAAGGAAATCTCCAGGAGCGGGATCAGCCCTCGGCCAACTTTGAGAGCCTCCAATCTAAAACACTGACCCAGATGGCAGTTTAGGAAACAGCAGCTCAGACAGGGCAGTGACCCGCCCAAAGTTTAACGGTCAATTAGGAGCAGAGCCTGGTCTCTTAACTGTAAATTCATCTCTCTTCCTGTCATAGTTTCCCCTGTGGTCACTGTAGGAGAGAAGGACTTAATTTTGGGTAGGCATTAAAATTATCTGGGGAACTTTTGAAATACATGATGACAGCCTTCATCCTGGAATTCTCATTTAATTGCTCCGGAGTATGGCCTGGGCATACATTTCTTTTTCTTTTTTTTTTTTTTTGAGTCCCAAATAGATAATCATGGCTGAAAGAAACCCTGCTTTAAAGGTAAAATTCAGAAAAAGAGAAAGAAAAAGGAGGGAGAGAGAGAGAAGGGAAGAAAATAGTGCTACAGAGGTCACAGGAGGGAAGAATGTTCCTGGAGGCAGTATCTCCGGGATCTGCCAAAATACATGACGTTTGAGCTGGATTTTGAAGGAGAAATAGACTTGGATACTTGGAAGTGGCCAAAGCCTTTGCAAGGCAGGGAAAAGAATGAGCAGAGTCCCACAGGAAGGGATGTGGGAGGTGTAAGAGTTGAGAAGTGGACAAACAGGTCTTTTGGGACTGAAACGTGTGAGACCATGAACACCACACTTGGGAATGTGGACTGAATTGTCCGGGCCACACAGCAGAAGCACCTGGAGGGCTTGTTAAAGCAGATTACCCGGCCCCACCCTCAGAGCTTGGATTCAGTGGGCCTGTGCCGGGGCCCGAGAACTTGCATTCCTAACAAGTCCCCACGTGACACTGATGCTGCTGGTCCTCAGAAGACACAGTAAGAACCACTGGGCTGCACCAAGGGAACTCAGAGGAGGTTTTGGCTCTTGGAGACTGCATTTGAGAGAGAGAGGGGGGAAGGAAGAGACTTACTGTCAGAAAGAAAAAGACAAATACCATACGATATCACTTAAAATATGACACAAATGAATTTATCTGTGAAACAGAAACAGACTCGCAGACATAAAGAACAGACTCGTGGTTGCCAAAGGGGAGGTGGGGTGAAAGAGGGATGGACTGGAAGGCTGGGTTTAGCAGATGCAGACTATAGTATACAGAATGGATGAACAGGGTCCTGCTGCATAGCACAGGGAGCTATATTCAATATCCTGTGATCAACTATGCTGGAAAAGAATATGAAAAAGAATGTATATATATATATATATATGTATGTATGTATATATGTATAACTGAGTTGCTTTGCCATACAACAGAAAATTAACACAGCATTGTAAATCAACTACACATCAGCATAAATTCAAAAAAAGAAAGGAAGAGACTTGCTAAGACAGGAAAATGATCTGATGTGGAAAGAGAAAGCAGGAAGTCTTCTAGTACACTTCTAGTACATCAAGAGAGGACCCAGGAGGGCTGGGCAGGGAGCAGAGGAGGGAGGGCTTCCAGCGGATGCTAGTGCAGGAGAGCACAGAACGCGGGGACCACCTGGATTCAGATGGAAGTCGAGGCGGAGTCCAGGATGAGTGAACTGGGAAGACTCGACAGCCAAGATGACGACCACACAAGTCTCTGAGCTGAGGAGCCAGGGGAGGAATGGGCGGGGGCAGCACCACGGCCTCAGCTGGAACATGAACACCGGACCCTCATCCCAAGCTCCGGGCAAGCCTGTGACCTCTGCCTCAGGCCCAGATCACTACAGAATAAAGACGGCTTGGCCCTGCTCCCCCAGGTGTCACCGCTTCTACGTTAAAACTCTTCCAGGAGGTGCGGGGTGGCCTGAGCCAGTGTGCCTCTCCCCACCACACACAGGGCCTGGGGGGCAACAGTGTTTTTTCAGGTCAACTCAGGGAGGCAAGTTTAGCAAGCCTGGGTATGTTGCTCATGCTCAGACACATTTTGCTCCAAACCCTTAGTTTGCATCTGCCTTCATATTTACGGAACATATACTTGTTCCGCAAAGCAGTGATTCTCAATCTTGGCCTCACGTTTATAGAATCATCTGCTGAGATTTAAAAATGCCTGTACCCGGCTGCATCCCACACCAATCAGAACACAATCTCTGGAGTGAGATTCAGGCACCTGTATATTTTCAAGCTCCCTGAGTCATTCAAAAGTGCAACCAGGACTCAGGACTGTGACCTGTAGGGTGTGTGTAGGTAGCCTCCAAATAGCGTATTTATGAAAATGGCACTTCCTCTCAAAGGAAATGGTTTGAATGCATCTGACATCACCCCACCAGCCCCCTACTCCCTCTTCCCACCCATGGGTATGGGTCAAGGGACTTCAACTTTCTGACCTACAGGCCTGCCCTGGAGGTTGGAGCTGGAGCTGCGGATGTGGGCTGTGGTGGATGAGGCTGGAGGTGCGGCCCAGGAAGGGAGGAGCCGGAGGGCCCAAAGTCCAAGGAGGCCTGCACTCACAGGAGGCCGCCCCCAGGCCTAAGGAGGGGTGGGTGTGGTGCAGCGCCCAGCCTACCCGGAGGTTTTAAAGACCTGAGGGAGCCGTGGGTGAGGGCGACGGGAGGGGCTCTGCATGGAGGCTGGCAACTCCCAGGGCTGCTCTTCAGTACAGGTGAGTGTGGGAAAGCCAGGAGAGGGCAGGGTGCCACAGGGGCCTGGCTCCTGGTCCTCCTCCTGGACCTGGAGCCCCAGACACAGAGGAGACTCACTGGGGAAAGATGAGCTCTAGGGCTGCCGGGATTCAGGGTCTTGAAGCTGGTATGGTTTGGGGGCACGTCTTTAAGAAACAACACAATGTGCCAAGTATAACATAAGCACAGGGCCTCGGAAGGCAGCCGGGCTCTGTGGTGGGCCATTTGACCTCCCGGTAATCCACCCCAGGCTCACAAGCCGCGATAAGACATTAACTGTTTCATTGCCAAAGCCTGTCATAACTTCCAGGGTGGTATCTTTGTGGTCCTGTAGGTACTGTGGTCTTTGGGACCGGTCAGACCAGGGAGGCCAGTCATCCATTCTATTTCCGGGGCAAGAAAGAGATAGAGAGGTGTCCATGGTCAGCCACCCAACGCAGCAGTGACGGGGCCACTGACAGGGGCCCTCGGTGCCAGCCCTGGACACCAATGGCCCCCTCCACACGCTGGAATGAGAACTTCCCACATGTCAGGGTTGTGCTGGACATAGCAAGCACCGCAGAGGCTCACAGGTGACCCCAGCTCTCAAAAAGGAGACCCTGCCCTCAAGGAGCTCTAAGTGTGGTGAGGAGGCCCACACAGGCCAGCAATTACAGTGGGAGGGGCACAGAAAAGACACGTGCAGGCGCCTGTGAGCACAGGAGAGAGGGTGAGAGGTACTCACCAGAGGCAGTTTAGGCAGGCTTCCTGGAGGAGGCAACACGAGAAGGAGCCAGAGAACTGGTCCAGCAGAGGAAACTCACCAGCCAGGGAAAGTTTTCCTGCACTGCAAACAGCCCCACAGTATCTATTAAACACCCACTATGATCCAAACCTTAGGCTAATCGTCATGTATCTATGAAGAACAGTCTGTCCCATATCCTCCCAGGATGGGTTCTAGGATCGTTTCCATTTTACAGATAAGGAAGCTGACTCAGTGCTGTTGAAGCACTTGTAATCACTCTCACAGCTAGTCAAGTGGTGGGTCTGACTATTACAACCAGGAAGTCTGGCTCTAGAGCCCCTGTAGGCCCAGAACTATGAGAGGGACAGCTTGAAGGATTTGGGGAACCGCAAGAAATTCAGTATCTCACACACAGGAAGCCCAAGGAAGGAATCTGGGAGAGGCCCAAAGTGCAGGATGGATCCTGAAGGGCCTGGAAAAACAGGTGAAGGAGTTGGGGTTGGTCCTATAAAGGCAGAATAACAACTGAAGGTTTTCGAGTAAGAGTGCAGCATGGTCAGATCTCGGCTTTAGCAAGGTTATCATAGACATGAGTATAGAAGATGGATTGGAGGCCATCCGATGGACGCAGGAGGATATCTAAGGATATTACTGCAGAGTCCTGGTAAGTGCTGAAGCAGCATCAGCTGAGGCTGAGGGACCAGCTCAGAGCTCTTCTGCCTCCAAAGACCAACTTTACCAGCCTGGGTGAAGTGGGATGAGTCAACAGGGTTTGGGGAGAGGGGGCAATGGGGGGAAGCGGGAGCAGTTTTATGCCACAGAAACTGCTCTGGACTTGGAGCCACGAGACCTGAGTTCCCACAGGCCGCTTTTGTGTACACAGTCAGAACCCTTCACTTCGCTGAGTCACAGTTTCCTCATCTGGAAAGTAGGCATAAGAATTCTTGTTCTGACTCAATTTTTTTGTGAGATTTAAGCAGCATGTATGTGAAAGATAACCCACAAGTATTATTGGTAATCCAGTGGAAACTTTAAAATGTCTGCACAATTAAGTGACAGCCCAGAGACCAAAGACTTCATCTCCTTGGGCCGAAGTGGTTTCCTTTGCTTGGCGATGGGACTCCTAGCTCAAGCGTGTTCCCACCTCCACAGGACTCACTGACCCTCCTCCTCCTTCAAAGCCCAGCCCAGTGGCTCCTCCTTCATGAAGCCTTCCTTCAGACTCCTGGCTGGAAATAATTGCTTCTTCCCTAGAAGAAGCACTACTTACTGCTCATTCAGAGTCTCACCTCTGTCTCTGATAGAGCTGCAGTTGGTGATGTGTTCTGCTGCCCCCAGCCTCCTTGCTGACTTTTCTTATTCCTCTTTGCCACACAAAGAACACATTCCACACTTTTTTGTTGAATGGTTAAAATACCGAGTGTGTGAATGACTGGGCTGTGGTTCCATGGAGAAGTCTGGGAAGATAGCAGCCTTGATCCAGAGAAAAGGGCAAGAGGGTTCTATGTGATGACATGAGGGTCGGAGGCCTGGAAGGCTACCAATAGGCTTTCAAATTCTCCAAAGACAGATGGGAAATAATGAGAGAGGTTAACTGTATTTGCTCACAGTTGCTGCTGCTGCTGCTAAGTCACTTCAGTCATGTCCAACTCTGTGTGACCCCATAGACGGCAGCCACCAGGCTCCCCCGTCCCTGGGATTCTCCAGGCAAGAACACTGGAGTGGGTTGCCATTTCCTTCTCCAATGCAGGAAAGTGAAAAGTGAAAGTGAAGTCGCTCAGTCATGTCCGACTCTTCGAAACCCCATGGACTGCAGCCTATCAGGCTCCTCCATCCATGAGATTTTCCAGGCAAGAGTACAGGAGTGGGGTGCCATTGCCTTCTCCTTTGCTCACAGTTACTAAGTCCCTGTTTTATGATTTGCTAAGTGTTTCCCTGAATTGTCTCGTTTAATTCTTACAACAAACCTGTAAGGAGGTAACATTTTTATCCAACACCTCACCCAGTGCCAACAGAGACATTGCTCAGTTAATTTACAAACAGAAATGATGGATGAAGAAACTGGGCCCCGGAAGGTGCAGCCACTTGCCTAATGTCATACCATCAGAGTTAGTAGCCATCAGAGTTGAGATTTAACTCTTCACTACTTCATACTGCTTCTCATAGAAGAAAAGACAACAGGTTGTAGGCAGTGTGAGGGAAAAGCAGGCATGGTGGGGGAAGGCTTCTCGCTCGCTGCACCTGTCCAAGGACTGGAATATGAAAATCCAGGAGAGAGCTTTGAATCAGGGGTCCTGCTTGGCCAACTTTTCCCAACCTGAAAAGTCAAGTACAAGTCCCCCCTTGGAGGAAGGGAGATGGTTTCAGAGTCCAGGGCCAGCACAGGCCAGCCCCTGAGGAGTCATGGAGCTTTATTTGCTTAGCTCTTTTCCAGGCATTTCCTTATCAGCATTTCTTCTAGAAGGGTCTGGACAGCTCGTTTCATTACAGGGCTCAGGCTGGCAGAAACCCTGTTTATTAAAAAGGGTGGAGTGGACCCTGTGTCCTAGGATCTGTTCTCTGCTCCCATCACTCAGCTGGTTGAGAGAAGACGGGCCACGAGACAGAGAGGGTGTGAACAGGCCAAAGAAACCCCACAGCCTTCGCCCGCCCAGGAGAGCAGGAGAGAAGCAGATCCTGCCTGACTGATCCCAGACCCCCGCACTGCCCTGCTGACATTTGATAAATGCTTCCTGTGAAAATGTTTACCCAGGAGGAAAGGAATCCTGCCTCCCCTCCCTACCACGCGGGTGGGAAGAGGGGCTGCACCGGCCCCATAAATCCTAACAACTGTCTCTGCTCACCACCCCGCCTCCCCGGGTGCCCTGCAGGGGGTGGGGGAGACAAAGGTGCCAGACACTGAGCTGTGACGGGAGGCAGGTACGCAGCCGGGGAGTGGGGCGGGGGAGGGTGTCACATGTGTGGGCCGTGTCCATTTGTCACTTCTATCTACTATTTTTTTTTCTCCATTTCTTTTAAATTAAGTTGCCATCTATCCTTGTTTAATCCCAGAAGTCCAAAAGGAACCATCAGGAGCAGGTTTCTTTTCATTTTTCCCTGCTTGGGAAGTGATGTGAGGACGGAGCCAGCGAACAGTCACAGTGGATCTTAAATCTTGTGAGAAGCATCCACGGGCCTGGAAAAAAACAGCTTGCTTCCGCAACAGTCAGGGTCTCCGGGTTCCAGTCTCAGAGGGCCTCTAGAGAGGCCCGTGGACGTGTTGAAAGAGTGTGATGGCAGGAGCCACAGGAGCCAGTCAGGGCTGGTGTCGTCACTCAGGAGCCACAGGAGCCAGTCAGGGCTGGTGTCCTCATTCATCCACCCTGCGACCTCCAGCAGGTTGCACAGCTGCCCGGTGCCTAGCTTCCTCCCCTGCAGATTAGAGACCATGCTATTACCTGCACAGGTTCCTGTGAAGGCTGAGGAAAGGACGCATGTACAGACACACTGAAACAGTAAAATAATGCACGCTCATGGGTTTGTTTTTTTTAAGCCAAGGAAATTGGCCGAGTTCTCCATCTATGAAAAGAGTACCACAGGCTCTTCATCTCACTTTCCTGAATGTCAGGACAGAAGAGATAATAGTAACAAACATTTCCAAGACCTTGGGTCAATTTTTCATTTCACCAACATCCAAACAATCAGAAAATGAAAAACACCCCAAAACTTGTTTTTTCTTCTAACGATTATTTCAGCCTACACTAGCACCTGAAGCAAAGCACCAAAGGCTACATTATTTTTTAAATATCACATTCTTGGTCTGGAAAAGTTCATGACAACATATTTCTAGCTTAGCCTGAATATCTCTTTAACTGAAGCACACCAATTCTCAACAGTAGTTCTGTTTAAGTATGTAACTAAACAGAGCACGTATACCAGAAGCAAATCAGCAGCTTACTTAAAAGGCCACATCCGTTGTACTGGATCAGAACTTCTCGGGGGGACAGGACTGGGAAATCATATTTTAATGTGTATGTCAGGTGGTTAAAAGTCATGCATGCTGCCTGTTAAGGGCTTCCGCTAATCTGGAGGCTCTGCAACGTGCTGCCAGAGAGGCATCAAACCTCCTCTAAGTCCTTCAGCAGCCAATCCCTGGAACCCCAAGAGGGGAAACTCAGTTCAGTTCAGTTGCTCAGTCATGTCCGACTCTTTGTGATCTCATGGACATGCCAGGCTTCTCTGTCTATCACCAACTCCTGGAGCTTACTCAAACTCACGTTCATCAAGTCAGTCGTGCCATTCAACCGTCTCATCCACTGTCGTCCCCTTCTCCTCCTGTCTTCAGTCTTTCCCAGCATCAGGGTCTTTTCCAATGAGCTGGTTCTTCACATCAGGTGGCCAAAGTACTGGAGTTTCAGCTTCAGCATCAGTCTTTCCAATGAATATTCAGGACTGATTTCCTTTAGGAAGGACTGGTTGGATCCCCTTGCAGTCCAAGGGACTCTCAAGAGTCTTCTCCAACACCACAGTTCAAAAGCATTAATTCTTCAGTGCTAAGCTTTCTTTATAGTCCAAATCTCACATCCACACATGACTACTGGAAAAACCATAGCTTTGACTAAATACTTTGGCATATGAGTTAGGGTGACCAATCTTCTTGATTTCCCTGGGACTATACCAGTTTTAGCACTTAAAGTAAGTACCCACGAAATCCCTCAGTCCCAGGCACACTGGAACAGCTGGTCACCTTACTACAAGCTCAGACCATCTTATCACCCCTCAGGGAATCTCCAGCTATATAGGAACCCATGCCTTCTGACCCACTCACATACATCCTTTGCTCCCCAAGAATCAGGCTTTTCAGAGCAAATGTGACTAGGCAATCATTCTCCATCCAGCTGAGCTCTATGGTGAACTTCTGATCACAATGGACATATTAGAGATAAAGGAGAAGGTATACAGAGAGCATTATTGAATCCATCAGTACCAATTTCCAAAGACCCATATTCAAGAATTTGCTTAATGAACCCTGATGCTGAAAGAGAAAATGGTTCAGGACACAGACACCCTGCTGCCCCACAGTTAATTTAGAACAAAATGGTATGTGCATCGGTCCTGATGGCCACTGGAGCAGACAAGCTGATTAAATCCTGGCTCTGCCACTGAATAGCCATATGACCTTGGGCAGGTTGCCTGAATTTTCTCATCTATTAAATGGACATAAAATCTCCTTCATAGATTTATCATGAGAATTAATACATATAAATTATAAGAGTGCTTGTAGTAAACTGTCCATTGCCCCATAACCTACACACTGCACAGCCAAGACCAGTGTCTAAATATTGTCACATAAGCCAAGTGGAAGGTAACAGGATTACCAATTTGTTTCCCAATAATTGGGGAAAGTAAAGCGGAACTAGAAAACTATTTTCTCAGAACATATTATTTTTTCTTTGCTTTGAGAGTCATTGTCTCCTCCAAGAATGATTGCTGTCTTTAATCTCATGATGGAGGTTAAATAAATAAAAATAAATAAATAAATAAAGGAACAATCAACTACATAATGAATCGTCCCTGGCATCAATACTATGCTCTATCTACATTAACTCTTTATGTTAAAGTGTCACATTAACAGGTTACTCCACCAGACCTGTGCAAGCCCTTCCCATTATCAACCAAGGTGGTTTGGCCTCTGTTGTCTGACTAGTATGTACTACTTAGTATCTACCATATATTTCTTGCTAAGCTGGGTACTATAGAAGATGCAATAAAGTGTAAGAAATGGGAGGAGCTGATCTTTGCTGCATTTACTAGTATTTATCTGAAGGACAAGCTATCAGTAGCTAAACAAGTACTTTGTTCTTGTTGTTTAGTTGCTAAGTTACGTCAAACTCTTGTGACCCCATGACTGGTAGCCCACCGGGCTCTGTTCATGGGATTTCCCAGGCGAGGATACTGGAGTGAGTTCCATTTACTTCTCCAGAGGATCTTCCCAACCTAGGGATCGACCCCACATCTCCTGTGTTGGCAGGTGGATTCTTCACAGCTGTGCCACCTGGGAAGCCTAAAACAGTACATATCAAATACCAAAGTACCTAGGTATTCAGTAAAGACAAGAGAAGGCAGAGGTCGTTGTGGGCCAAGGAGGTGAAGGAAGAGGAGAAATAAGCTGGTATGTGGTAGATGTCTGCTGTAGCCCAGCTTTTTATATACATCTTGTTCAATGCCCTCTAACTGATGCTATAACAGCACAGCCTATAACCCTCCAACTTTATCCTTTCAAGTATGCTCCAGGAAACATCCAACTTCCAGAATCGGTGTCTCTGGGCCTGAGGGTTTTTTGCAGAATGGAGCTGTCCACTTGAGCTGGGACATTTGTTCTCCCTGGGAAATTAACCCCCTCTGGGGAACAGCCTTCAGCCAATAGACTGAGGGGAGTCAGTGTTTAAATACCCCTACTCCCTTGCCCCTCAGGGAGTATAATTTTCAGGGCATGTGTTTTATACTTTCCAAGACTGTCTCTGTTGGGATCAAGCTGCAGCTGTCCCCAGTGGTAACTGACTTGACAGTGATCCACTAACTGATTGCCTTCCCTTCCCCATCCACTGCCCACGCTTCTTCCCTGCATCCCCTCTGCCTCCCAAATATACCATTCGCACTCACATCCTCATCTCAGGATCTGCTTCTGGCCAAACCCAAACTAAGATAGCCTCAAGTTTCCTGTGAAAATGGTGAAAACTGTCTCCTTTCAATTAATGAGAAAACCAAGACTGAAGGAGATTAAGGAACTACTCTAGGGTTACACAGCTTGTATGTGGTAGAGCTCAGCACTGAACCCACATCCTTCTGACTCCAGGTCCACACCTGTCCTGTTGGCATACTGCGAGAAGAGCGCCTATAAGCATGTCGCTTGACCATGGGGACACAGCCCACCCTTACTCCCATACTTAAACCTCATTCAGGAAACCGGGAACTTCCCCCCAAATCAAGGTTGAAAAAGAGGCTTCTGGAATGTAAGGACAAGAATGATGGTAAGAGGGGAGAAAAATCGCCACCTGGAAATCCTATACTCCACACGTGAAGGCAGGTACAAGGCAAGAAAAGGCAAGATACCCTTTCTGCGTGTGAATATGGTGATAAAATGTCTCCACGCTGTTTCTCAGGATCCACAGAAAATGACTTGTGCAGCCACACTTCGAATTTCTGCAAATCTTTTGTATGAAGGCAGTATGCAGGGCTGTGTTGGAATAACTGGAGTGGACATTTAATTACAACCAAACCTGCACTGGCAAGCATGAAACCCTTACTGTGGCTCAGGGATCTGTCTGTGAACCCAGGTGAAGTTCTGGCTCAGTTAAGAGGTAACGTGATCCAAGTTTCAAGCAAAATGGAATTGTCATGGTCAGAAGCAGATTGATAGGGCAAATCATATGAAATCAAAAAGCCATCAAAAGCCATCTGCAAAGTTTCTTCTATTTATGTCTAGTGTTCTAGTCACCTATTGCTGCATATCAAACCACCTGAAACTCTGGTAGGTTACAACAACCACTTTATTATTATCTCATAGCTTTTGTGGATCAGGAATTCAGGCTGGGCACCAACTATGGTTGCCTGGAGGTACTCAGCTGGCATATGAGCTTGTCTGAAGGGTCTGAGATGGCTTCACACACATGGCAGGCTCATGGGTGGACATGGCTGCAAGGCTGAGCTCAGCAGGGACTGTTGATCAGAGAACTAAGTCTCCAATGAACAAAGTGGAAGCTACATGGTTTTTGATGACCTAGAGTAAGAGGAACAAAATATGACTTCTGCCATACTACTTATCAAAGCAGTCACAAGCATACTTAGATTCTAGGGGAAAGGACTTGGGCCCAATCCCTCAATGGCTGAGTGTTTAAAAGTACAACATCCAGCCTGGGTTAGAAGCCAAGAAGGGGAGTCAGGGCCTGCAGGCTTTCTCTAAATCTGAGATTATAGCTGCAGCTGCTTTGCCAGGGGTTTTGTGACCTTGGGCGCGGAAGAAACCAGGAAATGAGGGATCTGGCAGGGCTAAAATCCCTGCTTGCCTGACAGTGCTCCCTGCTTCTGTTTTGCGTGGCTGGCACACAGCACTGCAGTCATGACTGAAGGGCTGAGTGAAGGCTCTCACCTGCTCAAGATGCTGGTCCCTGAGAGCTGAGAAAAAGGGAGGAGGCCAGAGTGGAAGGGTTTGGCTGATTTGAGCAATGCGCAAATTGAGCAAGGATCAAAAGCCTGAGAGATAGTGCCTGTTGTTGCTCATCACATAGAAGTTCTGCAGCAAAAGAAAAAAAAAAGATCTGCAGCTGACCTTAGACTCAATGGGACAGTCTCACCTCCCAAAGTGTCTGCATCTCCCAAGGCAAGGCCACCCTTGCCTGGGCCACCCAATTCTGATGTCCAATCCTGGAGAAAAGTCCAAGTAACAGTTTCTTACACACCTATGGATGGGTGCCTAGCACAGGCGTGTCCTCAGAGGAGGCCACCAAAAAAATACACTCATCAATTTTATGTTTGTGTTCTTCTTTCTTTTGTCATTTACTGCATTAGAATTAGAAACTTAGAAATAGATTGCAGTGGGAGGTTGGTCATGAAAGGAAGGGAAAGAAAGGCATCTATTGTTGCCAAAAACAACTTCCTGGCGTTGAACTGTGGCCCAGCCTAGCATCTGGGAGTAGAACGGTCCAATCCCATAGAGATCCACTCAGCCATGATCCCTTTACTCAAAGTGAATTTGAAATGTTTGATATGGTCCCAGTTGAACTAATTATTTCCCTCCATATTTGCACAGATTTAATCAAATGATGGATGGATAGACTTATATGTCCTAGGCACTTTCATGTATACTAATCCATCAGTCCTTACAAAAACTCCAAGACATACATGCACTCATCCGTATTTTACCACAGAAGAAACGGAGTGAACCAAATGAACACCCAGATTTGTCTTTTTCCCAAGCCCCTTTCTATTTTCGCTCTGGCTCTGGGGTGACTCTACATCACCAGTCACTCCATCCCATGGGCTAGAACGTAGGCCAGCAATGTGGACCCCTCCCTCTCCCCATGTCTGTCAGTAGGAGGCCCCAAATGGTCTCCATTCTCAGTGTTTTTTCATGAACACTGTTCTTACTCTCTGATAAGAAACTCATTCTTGCATCTTTCATCCTTCGTCACTCGGGCTATTGTGCCAGCCTCCTGGCCAGTCTGTCTGTCTCAACTCCCCTGTTCTCTGTCCATCCTCCATACTATAACCAGAAAGCTGAAACACAGATCTGATCATATAAGCCTTTGCCCATAAATTTTCAATCTTTCCCCACAACCTACAGAATAAATGACTAATCCTGGAGCCTGATGTTCAAGGCTGTCTATGATCTCCTCCTGATCAACATGTCTCATCTCATATACCACTATCTCCTTTCACTGGTATTTTGCAAACCAGAATCAATAAAACCCTGACCATTTTCTATAAGAGTGGAGTTCTATATAATATACTGAAAATTTCTGTCTTTATTTCAGTGGTAATCTTAAGAGGAAAGTGTTTGCCTGTGTGTGTGTGTGTGTGTGTGTGTGTGTGTGTGTGTGTGCTCAGTCGTGTCCAACTCTTTGGACCCTATGGACTGTAGCCCACCAGGCTCCTCTGTCCATGGAATTCTCCAGGCAAGAATACTGGAGTGGGTTGCCATTTCCTCCTCCAGGGCATCTTCCAACCCAGGGATGGAACCCACGTCTCCTTCATTTGCAGGTGGATGCCTCCTCATGGGTCTTCACATTGTTTTCTTCGTTCCAGCAATCCATCAGATCACAAAATCCAAGTTAGCCAGATCCCTGCTTGGTCACCTTGGCTCATGTTGCCCCTTGGGTTTAGAATGCTTCCCACACCTTCCACTTCCACACTCAGCTCCTACCCACCACCACTCCCCAGCTTCATCATGCTTCTCAGTAGGGGTAGCTCCAGGTAGAGCTTCAGGTGTTAAGATCTCCAACCTGGAGTGGACGTTGTAGGTCATATTGGGCTCATTTTACAGTCAGGAAAATCTAGACCCAGAGAAGACAAGTAACAAACTAGGCCTAGACCCCAGGCCTCCTGACACTGTATATGGAGCTCTTTTCACATTTTACAACTTACTGATCACCTTCCTTAAAGTTTTATTGTCCATCTTTGGATTGGATCACTGGCATGGTGGCATGCAGGGTAAATTCTCAGTTTCCCTAACATCATGACAGACAAAGCCATAAAACCACAGTAATTACCTAGCATATTCATATGTCTAAGGGACCACAATGGAATATCCCATGGGAGTTGAATGCGAGGAGCATTTCACATTTCTGTACTTTGGACAATGTAGGCTACTCAAATGAATGCCAGGCAGATTTACTCTTGAGACATCTAGAATTATATGCTGATTTATTGAATCTACTATAATGTCCCCAAATCAATTTTTAAACATTTTTGCAAACCAGAACATGATACAGAAGCAATATAGCAGTTAGTTCAGTGCTCTGAAGTTAGTAAATATTCACTAAATGTGAGTTGGATGAATGGATGTGTCACAGACTGGGAAGCCAGGACACCTGAGTGACAGTCTCATTCTTCTGCTCACTGGCCACAAGGTCTTGGGAAAACCACTTGTTACTCATGAAGCCTTAGTCTGTTCATGTAAAATGAGGCATTTGGACCAACTCAGTGTCTCTGAGATACATTCCTTACAGTTATAAAATTATATAATTTCATAAAAATGCCAAATCTATTCGTACTGTTGGTATCAATGGAAAGTAAAAATAGAACGAGTGTTTATTAACTGTTCTTGTTTTGTTTCATTGTTTATTATATACATCACTTTACATTATTTCAGACTATTGCGTATTTTAGTTATTGCAATTAACTTTTGAAGAAAATATTATTGTAACAATAATAGTATTTTTAGCATAAATAAAAACTGACTTGGAGAAACTGCTTTATTAACACAGCAAGATGTCATCTTCTAGGCTTGTTTGGATTACAACTGCTTTAAAACATTGGGAAATAGGCAGTATAAAACTGATCCCTGAGAGAAAGGATCAATAAGATGAGCCTTAAAATACCTCTGGATTTATCCTTGGAGGCAGTTCCCATCTGGAAATTATGAGCACAATCTGCAAGCTTTGATAAGCAGAGGAGACAGAACCCAGAGACTGGGGAAGCTGAAGAGCCTAGGAGTTGAGGATCACAATTTCACAAAAGAGGGGCAATACACAGGAAAAGAACACCCTAAGTCTGCTGAGATATCCTCTTGAGTCTGTTGAGAATTATTATGTGTATGTATAAGGTGAAACTCTACAAAATGAGGCAAAAGAAATGACCAGAGAGTAGTAAGCTGAACAACCCAGAGTTCTCACGAGGTGGCAATGCTTGTGTACCAAACAAAATGGAGAATTCTTCATGATCCCCTGGCCAATCGACGGAGAGCCCAGGGGAGTCATACTTGAGTAGAGATCCTGGAGTGAAGGTTACTTTGGACCCTGAATAGCAAAGCTCAAAGACAGGACTCAAATGGATCAAACTATTTCATGAGTAAATTAACTTCCAGCCAAAACAAAGTCTCAGTTCAGTTCAGTTCAGATCAGTCACTCAGTCGTGTCCGACTCTTTGTGACCCCATGAACTGCAGCACGCCAGGCCTCCCTGTCCATCACCAACTCCCGGAGTTCACTCAAACTCACGTCCACAGAGTCGGTGATGCCATCCAGCCATCTCATCCTCTGTCGTCCCCTTCTCCTCCTACCCTCAATCCCTCCCAGCATCAGAGTCTTTTCCAATGAGTCAACTCTTCGCATGAGGTGGCCAAAGTATTGGAGTTTCAGCTTTAGCATCAGTCCTTCCAAAGAACACCCAGGACTGATCTCCTTTAGAATGGACTGGTTGGATCTCCTTGCAGTCCAAGGGACTCTCAGGAGTCTTCTCCAACACCAAAGTTCAAAAGCATCAATCCTTTGGCACTCAGCTTTCTTTATAGTCCAACTCTCACATCCATACATGACCACTGGAAAAACCATAGCCTTGACTAAGATGGACCGTTGTTTGCAAAGTAATGTCTCTGCTTTTGAATATGCTATCTAGGTTGGTCATAACTTTCCTTCCAAGGAGTAAGCGCCTTTTAATTTCATGGCTGCAGTCACCATCTGCAGTGATTTTGGAGCCCCCAAAAATAAAGTCTGACACTGTTTCCACTATTTCCCCATCTATTTCCCATGAAGTGATGGGACCTGATGCCATGATCTTTGTTTTCTGAATGTTGAGCTTTAAGGCAACTTTTTCACTCTCCTCTTCCACTTTCATCAAGAGGCTTTTTAGTTCCTCTTCACTTTCTGCCATAAGGGTGGTGTCATCTGCATATCTGAGGTTATTGAAAGTCTAGCACTCTTTAAAAGAAGGCAGCAAAGTCCAAATACTTAACTGTATAACTCCACAATGTCTACCATCTAATAAAAAATTACTAGACTTATAAAGAAGCAAGAATATGTTCACCCATAAACAAGGGAAAAATCAGTCCATAAAAACAGACCCATAAATGACAGAGATGATATACAAGTGTTTAAGAAACTGGACAAGATCCAACAAAGAGTCAGTAGAGAGCCCAAAATCAAACCCAGGTCTCATGATACTTTCTCATAGTGCTCCATTACTTGTGATTACCAGTCTCTCTGCCTCTGTGGCAATTGATAAGCTTTTGCCATGATAATCCCAATACAATTTCCCCATATTTTTGATTTTCATTTTGGTCAGACCCTCACAAAAACTGGCAGAGGTAAATACAGATCTGAAGTCTATGAAGGACAGTCTCTGATCAGGGACTAGCATCTTCATTGACAAAATTTTAACAACACTGGAACAGAATTCCTCCTCCTCCCTTACTATGGCACTTACATGGGAATTCCCCAAGGCCATTCATATCTCTGTCCAGAGGAGCTCTGCACCAGGGGCTGTGGTTTAAGGGAACTTAGGAATCAGCATGTGAACACTGGGAATACACACCAGGAAGCCAGGCCTCAACTTCAGCCCTGGATTGGCGAAAATTTAAGCAAGAGGTAAAGGGGAAAAGAGAACATATCACAGGCTGCTGTTAGCCTGCAGAAAGGTGTAAGGTAAACCTCCTCCTTCCCAGTGCTGGGGGTATATTCATGTGTGTGCTGCCTACAAGTTTGTGAGAAGATAGTTCAAGGAGCACAAACACAGGATCACCTCCCAGGCTGGGGGTGCAGTTTTCCTCCCTGCAATTTACTACACAAGTTGTTACCAAAGCAAATATCAAAGCCCTGCAATTTGCTAATTACAGGCGGGATCCTGGGCTTGTGGGCCCAATTAACCACTTGTTCCTCATTTTCTGTGTGTGACCCGCCGACTGCACCCACAATTACCCACTTGTCTTTTAACTGCCCTGAGAGCCGACTGACTCACCTCCAACTCACTGCCATTATCACCTCCAGATGGCCTTTGGTATCATTTTGCTTTCCAGGTTCCCCCTACCCTCCTATTATCTCTCTCTCTATCACAGGCCAGTATCTTGTCTCCCTGGTTGGGGCTCCTACCTGTAGCAAGATTTCCTGGTCTTATTCCTTGCCTAGACTTGAAGGCTGGAAGGCAGGAAGCAGCTTCTGTTGGTCTGGGCATCTTGCCTAGCTCCTCCAAGGAAGTTCGGGAGGCTGTGGCCACATTCGGCCTCTGCCCCCAGACACAGAAGGAGTAAAGAAAATTACAGCTTCTCTGGAACTGGCCCACTGCCCGATTTCCTGCCCCACTCTCCAGCAATGCCCCACTGGCTCACTACCTCAGCCAGACCAGGGCAGGGTCCAGGGAGCCTCACCGCCAGTCTTGGGGAAAGAGATCCTAGTAGCTGTTAGCAGTAGCTCTCCAGGGAAACACAAGCTGGAGAAAGAGAAAACCCTCTTGTGACCTGCTTCATTAGACAGGCCACCTGGCAAGCAACAAATTTCCAGCCAATTTGTTGATGCTTTACCATATCAGTGGTTCTTAACCTCTTTTGTGCCACAGACACTTTTGAAAATCCGATGAAAAATTCTGGACTTTCCAGCAAGAAATGCTTATATTCAGTTATCTATTCAATCATTCAACAAATACTTAAAGCGCACATATGTGCCAAGTACTATTGCAGAGACCAAAGAAACATTAGTGGACAAAAATAGACAAAAATTTCTACTCTCATGGAGCTTACATTCTAACAGGAAGAAGATAGGCAGGAAATAATGAATGTAGTAAATAAGCACACATACAATTTGCTAGAAATTAGGTGCTATGGAAAAAGAAAAATTCAAGCAGAGTGAGAGAGAGATTGGTGAGGATGCGGCTATATTTTAAAATAATGTGTGCTAGGTTGTCCATATTGAAAAGTGAAATGTTAGCATAGAATTGAGGAACGTGAGAGGTTTCACCATGTGGGTATCTGGAGAAAGAGTGTAGAAACCAAAAGGAACAGCCCCAAGGCAAGTGAGAAGAACAGTGTGGCTGGACTGGAGAGAAAGAGAGGCAAGCAGCCTTGGTGGGAAAAGTCAGAGAAGCAGGGGAGTTGGGAGGACATATTAATATATTACGTAGGGCCTGTGGGCTGCTAAGACTTTGATTTTCACTCTGAGTTAAATCAGGAGCCATTAGTGGGATTTGAGCAAAGGGGTTAAAAGGATCCGGCTAAGTCTCTACAATGTCAGTGACCATCGTAGGTAGCAGAAGATTCAAGTGCAGATAATGGTTGCTTGCGGGTCAATGGCAGCACTGGAGACCACAGGAAGACTGAGTCGAGAGGATTTCCTGAATAGCTGTGATGTGTGCAGAAAAGATGTGCATATACAATTTCACATTCAATTCAGCAGATTACCAATCTCCTAAACCCTATTCACGGATGCAGATAAAGGGCCATTTGCACAATGAGAAAGGCAAGTAGGGACCTCAAGGGGAAAGTGGACTCCAGTGGAGACGGAGAGCCTTGCTGCTGCTGCTGCTAAGTCGCTTCAGTCGTGTCCGACTCTGTGCGACCCCATAGACGGCAGCCCACCAGGCCCCGCCATCCCTGGGATTCTCCAGGCAAGAACACTGGAGTGGGTTGCCATTTCCTCCTCCAATGCATGAAAGTGAAAAGTGAAAGTGAAGTCGCTCAGTCGTCTCCGACTCTTAGCGACCCTGTGGACTGCAGCCTACCAGGCTCCTCTGTCCACGGGATTTTCCAGGCAAGAGTACTGGAGTGGGGTGCCATTGCCTTCTCCCACGGAGAGCCTTAACTGTACCTAAAAGTTTATTTTTTGAGTTTTTTTCTTAACTGAAGTATAGGTGATTTATAATATTGTGTTAGTTTCACGTGTACATAAAGTGACTTGGTTACACATATATGTGTATATATATTCTTTTTAAAAATTCTTTTTCATCATAGCTGATTACAAGATTTTTAATATGGTTCTCTGTGCTATACAGTAGTTTTTATTGTTTATCTATTTTGTTTATCTGTTTATCTGTTTTGTTGTTTATCTAAATCTTTGTTGTTTATTTATTTTATATATACTAGTGTACGTCTGTTAACCACATACTCTCAATTTATCCCTCCCCCACCCCTTCCCCTTCGGTAACTATAAGTTTGTTTTCTATGTCTGTGAGTTTGTTTCTGTTCTGTAAATAAGTTCATTTGTACTATTTTTCAGATTTCACATAAAAGTGATATCATATGATATTTATCTTTCTCCATCTGACTTACTTCACTCAGTATGATAATCTCTGGATCCATCCACCTTGCTGAAAATAGCAATAATCATTCTTTTTTATGGCTGAGTAATGGTCCATTGTGTATGTGTATGTGTGTGTGTGTATATATAAATATATATATACATAAACACTGTCTCTTCTTTTTCAATTCACCTGTCAATGACATTTAAATTGCTTCCAAGTCTAAAAGTTTTATTAAAGAAATAAGATATTTAAGGTAAATATGGTAAAATATTATTATCTGGTAACCTGCATGGTAGATATATGCCTGCCTATTATAGTATTTTCTATATATTTAAAATCATTCATAATTTCTAAAAGAACTGCCCATCTCAGGGTTTTACAGAAAGCCTTCCACTTGCTTCAGCAATGCAGTGAGGAGGAATCAACTCAGTCAGTTCTGCTCATAATTCTGGCCATGGCACTTGGCTGAGTATACTTTGCTGCTGCTAAGTCGCTTCAGTCGTGTCCAACTCTGCTCAGCACCATAGATGGCAGCCCACCAGGCTCCCCCATCCCTGGGACTCTCCAGGCAAGAACACTGGAGTGGGTTGCCATTTCCTTCTCCAATGCGTGAGAGTGAAGTCGCTCAGTCGTGTCCGACTCTCGGCGACCCGATGGACTGCAGCCTACCAGGCTCCTCTGTCCATGGGATTTTCCAGGCAAGAGTACTGGAGTGGGTTGCCATTGCCTTCTCTGATTTTTGCTCGTCCCTTCCTTCCAGCAGCTCAGAGTCAGAGGTAAGATAAGTCAAGCTGCTACTGCTGCTGCTAAGTCGATTCAGTCGTGTCTGACTCTGTGCGACCCCACAGACGGCAGCCAACCAGACTCCGCTGTCCCTGGATTCTCCAGGCAAGAACACTGGAGTGGGTTGCCATTTCCTTCTCCAATGCATGAAAGTGAAAAGGGAAAGTGAAGTCGCTCAGTCATGTCCGACTCTTCGTGTCCCCGTGGATTGCAGCCCACCAGGCTCCTCCGTCCGTGGGATTTTCCAGGCAAAAGTACTGGAGTGGGTTGCCATTGCTTTCTCCGAGATAACTCAAGAACTAACACAAAAACCAAGGGCTTCCCTGATGTCTCAGTGGTAAAGAATCTGCTTGCCAAGCAGGAGACGAGAGTTCGATCCCTGGGTTGGGAAGATCCCCTGGAGAAGGAAATGGCAATCCACTCCAGTATTCTTGCCTGGAGAATCCCATGGACGGAGGAGTCTGGGGGCTACAGTCCACGGGGTCATAAGGTGTTGGACACGACACAGCGACTAAACAAGAACAACAACACAAAAACCGCACTATATCGAATAGAGTGTAGAAGAGGAAGCAGAGGGTAATGGCACTGGGGAAGCCTGGGGAAGGCCTCCTGGCTGAGGCAGACTCTTAGCAGGATTCAGAAGAACAATGGGCAGACTGGGTCTCACAGAGACGTGGGAGCCTGCCCAGCTAGAGGCAGCTTTAAGAAGCCAGGCACAGTGAGGGGGCAAGCAGAGGCCCCAGACACCTACTCTGCTCTGGCCCATTTGAGGAAAGTAAGCTGATTTCTTCCTCTACCACCTAGAGCAAAAAGACCAGATGGGAGGAGCTTTCAGAGCCCTGCGGTCGCCCCAATGAGGCCAAGAGGGCCCAGGGGTGGAAAAGTTTGGATCCAGGACAACAGCAAGCTCAAACATGCAGATAAGGGTGACTTCAGGCCTCAGGGATTAAGGCTCCAGAGCTGGGTGGAGTCTCCTTGTTGACCTGATGGGGAGACCTCCTCAGGGAGCAGGAGACCAGGGAGGCTCCCCTGGTGGCTGTGCGTCACCCACCTCAGGCTATGGCCCTCAAACAGCACATTCCTGACAATCTGCAGACCTATCACACAGCCTGTGGGGAGGTCCTCTGCTGCCCACATTTTGCAAAAACTTGCCGTGTCACAAGCCCTGATGAGGAGCCAAGAGAATGATTTCCCAGGCCATGGCTTTAACAAGACCATGCTTCCTAATGACTAGTTTTCTTCTCATTAAATAAAAAAGAGGGGGAGAGAAACCAGTGATTACTCCTCCTTATAATCCCACCTTCCATTTATGTGCGTCTCTCTTCAGAGGAGCTCAAAATGCTTCATATATTATTGTCTATTTTTTCCCTCGTAATGTCCTTGAGATTCCTCCAGGTGGTTATTATACCATTTTACAGCTGGGAAAAGGGATGTGGCTGAGGTTACACAGTGTCCCGCACTCTCACCAGCTATGGTCAGTATTTGGAAGCTCTTACAGGAAACCTCCTCATATGTGAAAATAAAGTCGTCGCCTAGGAAATTAACTAGGCTAAAGCAACACATAAACTGCCCACTTTACAACAGTAATTAACACTATTTAATTCTCACAACAATCCTATAAAACAGATAGCAATACACCCATCCTACATATGAGAACAATGAGATTCAGAGAGGCAAAGTAAGCTGACTAGCGTTGCCTAATAATAATAGCTCTAATAGTAGTAAAAGCAGAAGCTAATTATTAAGCAACTTATCATGTGCCAGGCATCTTTCCTTTATTAACTCATTTAAATTCTTAACAACAGTCCTCTAACATGATTATTAGTATTAGGACCATTTTGCTGACAACAAAAGCAAAGCACAGCAAAGTTAAGTAACTTGCCAAAGGTCACACAGCCAGTAAGTGTAAAGGATCCCACAAAAGGTAGCATGTCGCACCACAGTTTACCCACTTAAAGGAACACTGTACTCTGAGGGTTGACCTGGTAACACCCAGGTACAGCCCCACGGCTGCTCTGTGCCCTAATCACTGTCCTTATAAAGGTGGGTAGCAGTGGCAGCTTCTGCACTCCTGCTGTGAGCCAGGACCCTCTCTCTGGTACCCGGAGTGGGAACCATATAGAAAACTCTTTCTGCCACACGGTAAGTGCATGCGTGCATACTTTCACAGGCATAAAATGGCACCATAGATGCCATTACCATAAAAAGGTAATAGAACCTCTGAGTAAGGAGTAGTCTAGACAGACATTCAGACCAGTGGGAAGTGAACTTCCTGAAGTTTGTGTGTGTGTGAGGAAAGTGAAGCTTCTAGCTCTTCCATATTTTGGCTTTTTCACTGCCCTCTTCCCCCAAAGCGTCATCCTCTAACGAATCATTTCACTCTTTATTCCTGCATACCATAAAGGGGATGTCCTCGACGGTGAAACAAATCCTGACTCCTTGACAACTTCTGTCCATCAGTAAATCGGCCTGCCAGACCCAGGCTTCAGAGTAGGAGGTCTCCAAGTGCCTGGAGCACTTCCTGGGGCAGTGAGAGAGAGAGACCAAGCCCTTCCCCTGGTGGTCAGGTAAAGTCCTGGCTGTGCTGCCAGGCAGCATATCTGGCTCATTGTTTTTGCTTTTTGTTTGTTTAGTTGCTAAATCCTGCCAACTCTTTTGCGACCCCATGGACTGTAGCCCTCCAGGCTCCTCTGTCCATGGGATTCTCCAAGCAAGAATACTGGAGTGGGTTGCCATATCCTCCTCCAGGGGATCTTCCTAACCCAGGGATCGAACCTGCATCTCCTGCTTGACCACTGAGCCACCTGGGAAGCCTTATGTCATGCTCTCACCCCTCCTTTTTTCAGACCAATACTTGTAGCCGCTTGACTACAATCCTCACCTCTTGTCACTGCCTGTCCTATGACTTTCCTATAAGTCAAATTGCCAGGGAACCCTTCCAGGGAATGACAGGGTGAGTGTTAACAAACCATCAACATGTCCAAAGCAGGACATACACAATTCCTGATGAATGTTGTATATACCACCCCATGGGCCCCAGCTCTTTCCGATAAGTCAGGACATTTCAGAAGATCCTGACTTTTTCACTTCTTATTTCCCAACTTCTCAGAGCTTGTTTCTCCACCTTGCTGAGATACGGTGTGCTAGGAGAGGAATTCGAGAACACAGGATCTTTCATTCCGTGAGCACAGCAGTTACAAGCACAGACTGCCTAAGTTTTAATCCCAGCTCTACCATTTACTAGCTGTGTGATCCTAAGCAAGTTACAGAACCTCTCTGTGCCTCTTCTGTTGCCTGTAAAGCAGTGATAATAATTCCTACTTTATTGGATTGTTGTGAGGACTAAATGAATTATTGCATTAAAATGGTTAGCAGAGAGGAAGCACTCAGTAAATGTTAACTACTACAATGGAGCCTCTTTCAGAGTCTTTTCCCTGAAAGAACGGGTTATCTTTTGTCAGTTTCAACTTTGCACACCAGCACTTCAGGCAGGTAGAGGCACTTTTAAAGTGACAACTTGAATCAGTTTGGGGAGGGAGGATATTAGAAAGATTTCTTCTTGTAAGGGTTTAAATCTTCTCAGCCCCTGTTGCCCACATAGTATCGGCAGAAAAGAAAGGGAAAAAAGAAAGAAAAATCAAGTCCTGAGACGTCATCCCAGGGTGGATGGAGAACCAGACTCGCTCGGGTCTCCAGGAAGATCCCACGGCCGGCTTAGCCCCCGCCCCCACTCCGCCAGACACTCGAGGCTCCACCGCAGATGCTCAGACCCTTCAGAAACGTAACACCAAGGAGGGGAAGGCTAGCGAGTTCCCAGAGCCTCTCAGGCACGCGGTCTCTCTACCCACCGGCAGCGCCTTAAATACCAGAGGACTTGCCAAAGATGGAACTGTTTTGTTGGGAGCTCGGGTTTCTCCCGCCGCGAGGGTGAGCCGGTGGCGCAGCTGCTCAGAGGTCACGCCCGAGACACGTCCGCACAAGCCCGCCCGGGGGCTGGGGACGCGGGGGCGGCCAGCTTCTCCGGGGACCTGCCGCGTCTCTGTCCCCATCTTCGTTTCACAAACACACAACCCGCGGAGGTTGCCTTACTCTCCCAATTGGGATACTCTTTTTGCAAAACAAAAAGGATGCAGAACAAAACAAAAAGAGCCCAAGGGAAAAGAAACGTTTCTTTAAAAATGCTAATTGTGAGCTTTTTGTTTTTTGTTTTTCTTAATTGTTTTGGAATTCAGCTTGTGTGGGATCTGGAGCTCTTTTTTTCAAGAAATGGCGGAAAGAAAAAAATCTAAGTTTGGTATAGGAAACCTGAAGCCATTTAACCTTGAAAAATTAGTCTTCATTTTATGTTACTTAAAATATTTGCGTTTGTATGCTTAGAGCCCTATGCATATGATAAAAATAGAAGGCACTGATCAGTTAACCACCTGTGTTTTCCTTGGATGGCATATTTTCCACTGTAAACAAGAAAACACAGATTGGAAATCCATTCATTCCTTCCTAAGAAGTGCTTCAGTTGGGGTTTATTTGTGTTTTCAATCAATGGAAACCAAAAACAACCTTTGCAAGATTATTTCATGCAAAGAAACTCTAACATATCTTTTTATCCCCTCTGCAGCTATTTCTACATAAAGTCCAAGATTTTTTAAATGCAGTTAATAATTATAATTACTATTTAATTTACTGAGCACATACTACATGTTTGACTTATTTGTGATAATGCTGGGAAGGAGTTCTTAATTCCTGTTTTACAAGTGAGAAAGCTTCAGAGAGGATGTGTGCATTTAGTTGCTCAGTCATGTCTGATACTTTGTGACCCCATGGACTATAGCCCGCTAGCCTCATCTGTTCATGGAATTCTCCAGGAGTAGGTAGCCTTTCCTTTGTCGGGGGATCTTCCAGAACCAGGGATCAAATCTGGGTCTCCTGCTTTGCAGGAGGATTCTTTACTGTCTGAGCCTCTAGGGAAGCCCTCAGAGAGGATAAGCAGTAGCTAATAAATGATGCAGTCTTTATGTTCATGCCACTCAGGTCTGAGAGTAGCGAAGCTGTGCTGTTTTCACTACCATAAACCATTTCCTAAACGGATGCTTAGGAACACAAAGTTGTATCTGATATTTTCTCTTAATTTCCAATATAACTTTTAGGGGCAGAGGCATACAGTGAAAGGCACTGGTTTCTAGAACTTGTGCTGCCTATATTGTGTGTGTGTGTTTTAACCTTTTTAAAAATTTATTCTTAATTGGAGGATAATTGCTTTATAATGTTATGTTGGTTTCTGCCATACAATGACGTGAATCGGCCGTAAGTATACATATGGCCCCTCCCTCTTGAACCTACCTCTGATCCCCTCACTCCATCTCACTCTTCTCCGTTGTCACAGAGTACCTGGTTGAGCTCCCTGCCTATATTGTCATTCAACCTTAATAAGCCTCTGTGCCTTAGTGCCCCCTCTCTACAATGAGAAATTCTTTCTAAAGTCCTATCTAGCTCTAACATCGGAAGATCTATCCTACATTTAAAGATCAGACTTTGTTATTGAACATGGCATAAATTAATCACCGTGTTCCTGATTCCCAGGTTCCGTTTATCTAACTCTGTGGTTCTCAACACTGGCTGCACATTAGAATCTTCTGGAAGAGCTTTTAAAAATACAGATGCTCCAGCCACACCCCCAGAGATTCTGAATAATTGGTCTGATGTATGGACCAGGCCTGGGTATATTTCAAAAGCTCCCCAGGTGAATGTGTAGCCAGGATTGAATATTGATCTAACCTAGTGAACTACTCTAATTTCACCCATCCCAGTTGTGCTTTTATAAATGTAGTTGCTGTAACTGGAATTCCTTTTTATAAAATCTAATAACACTAGTGCTACCGAAGTCTATCTCAAAACAGCTGTGAGTGTTTTACTGTGTGTAATTTGCTTAAATAAGTTAAGGCATATTACCAAAACTTCAAAATGCTATAAAAGTGTGTGTGTGTGTATTGTTGAGATAATAGAAGATTCTTTCTTTAGGGGTAGAGATAGAAATAACAATAACCAGAAGGTTCTAGGTTAATCTGAGCCAATAATTGATTGACCAGGTGGAAAAATCACACAAAACATTTATTTAACCCAAGGGTAATACCCATTCTTTGGAAACAGCCTATTTTAGACCTGCTCTAAGAGACAGGGCTGAGCTGGAGAGAGTAGAAGTCTGGAAGTCTGGATAAGAGGTCAACTTGGAGCCATTTTTATCCCAGAATGCTCCAGGCTATTTTATGTGCTATTAGTCTCCAATTTGGTATCTATTAGAGGGATGAAAATTTTCCAAAGCTCTCCATCTAAAAGTAACCCAATGACAAGCACCCAGGGAAGTCCAAACATTCTTAAAAGTCAAAAAAGATGTACTTTTTCTTTATGGAAGAATTTAACCATTTCTTGACATACAGAAAAAAATCTGGAGAGTTTGTTTCATAAGAGAAGCCTGTTATAGTTTCACAGTTCATTTAACTTAGACTCTTCTCTTGTTACTTTGTATGAACCTACAAAGCCCAGCACCTCATCACCACATCTCTCTCTCTCTCTCTCACACACACACACACACACACACACACACACAAACATACACATAAAAACATAGTTTTGTCATTCAACATCTGGCAACATAGTTCAAGTGGCTTAAATACTAGTAGGTGGTATTAATCAATACTGTAGTAAGAGAAGTGATGTCTCTAAACATCTTTGGTGGGACTGACATTAAAACAGGAAGATTGAGTGGTTCTGTGGACTTTTAGCCTTTACCTGTTACTTGTAAAGAATCTCAACCATACAAAAAGGACACAAAATTCTACTTAATGTAAAAATGCGTGAAATCGCCTTACTTGTTGAACTGCTGAGCTTCCCCTTGGCAAAAGAAAGAGTAACATTTCTGTATAGGGAATGGTTTTCAACTTGCCTTCCAGCTCCAATATTTACATGCTAGTCAAGTTCTTCTGGATCAGTTAATCATCGCATGAATAGATATGCAGCCCAAGATCATGTTCTTAAAAAAAGTTATAATCCAAAGAATGGACAAGGCTTGGGGGAGAGGGTCTTATCCTAATAATTGGAAGGTGAAAACCCCAGAAATATGCAGAAATATTCTCTAATGTGAATTTCCATGATAAACTCTGGATAAACCAAAAAAGAAAATCCTTTTAGGATTTTTAGGATTTTAGAACTAGAACCAGGCAGGAGTAAGCTCATTAAAGCTTACTTACATGAGAAAACTATGGGAAAACATCTTGTCAACACAAATCCATTGTCCGGCATAGATCAAAGATGAGTCTATGCTTTAAAAAAGTTAAAATTTTAAAAAAATCAGCCTAGGTAGGAGAAAGGGACTTTGAAGTAACAGGGAAGTTGTCATTTCTTGTGTGAACTACAGGGATCAGATCAGAAACACTGACCTTGAGAAAAGAAGCTAACAGTACAGCTTCGAAAGCAGGAAATGATCTTTTAAATCTCTTTTACTTGTAATAAATACATAGAAGTAGCCTAATAAAAGTGTGTTTCATTTCTGTTTCATCCAATAAACATTTACTGATCACGTACTATGTACCAGGCACTACACTAAGCACAAAGATACCAAATGGTATCTTTGGTCTCATTTTGGTATCTTACTCAGTCTTCCTCAAGATGCCCAAACTTAGGTGCCGTTGCTTATGGTGGAAATTCACATGAAGTATTAGGATAACCACAGTTTCACAGCCAATAACTTGAGTCGTGAGCATCTCAAGGCTTGGGGTTCAAGAGGGTTGGGAGTAACTTGGACATGCCACCTACTTTGATCATCAGGTCAATCCAACAAAAGATCCCTAAGAGCCCACCTTGGACAAGAACTCATGGGAGGTGCAATGGAGCCGGGAGAGATGAACATCTTCCAAAGGTTCCCTATGTTTCCAGGAAAGAAGGAAAACTAGATGAGTTATTGTAATGAGAACTTGTACTGGAAAGTAAAAACTGCTTGCTAATCAGTTCTCCCCAAGAGGAACTAGATAGACTTTTGAAATGCTTTGGAAGAATAATGCTTTTAAAAGCTCAATAGGTTAAAACACCTGAATAACAAATTAGCTTTGCCAGCCACTTATTGAGTGGCTTTCCTTTAGTACATTGGGCTGATCACAAAGTATATACTAACCGGTTAAATATCACAGACATTTAACCCTTTGCAGAGAAGTTTGAGGAGCCATTACTATAATTTTATGGATTTTTTCAGGGAAAGCTAAGGACTGGTACATGTGAATTCAAATGCTGGTTAAAAGCCTAACTAACCACTTCTAGACAAGAATTGGAGCCCAAAGTATCACTGAGGGAAATGCTACAGCATTCTGGCTGTCCCCCAAGTCCTCCCCAACCATCCAACTCAGATGGCTGTGACTGTAGCTAAATTCTCACAGGCCCCTGGGCTGTATCCCTGGATCTCCCACCATAACCAGCACAGTCTGGAGTGGTTCTCTGCTTGGGGTTGGACTTCCCAGTTGGTCTGTGAGACCCAGACACTGGAGATCACATCTCTCCTGCTCACCTCCCTGTGCTCCTACCAGAGGGCCATCAGCTTGATGACCTGGAGGCCTGGACCAAGTCCACTGTGACCACTGACTAGTTATTGACCTGGGAAAGTTAACCTTTTGGGGGTTTCTTTGGAAGGAATGATGCTAAAGCTGAAACTCCAGTACTTTGGCCACCTCATGCGAAGAGTTGACTCATTGGAAAAGACTCTGATGCTGGGAGGGTTTGGGGGCAGGAGGAGAAGGGGGCGACAGAGGATGAGATGGCTGGATGGCATCACTGACTCGATGGACGTGAGTCTCAGTGAACTCCGGGAGTTGGTGATGGACAGGGAAGCCTGGCGTGCTGCGATTCATGGGGTCACAAAGAGTCGGACACGACTGAGCGACTGATCTGATCTGATCTGATAGTGTCCCCATGTATAAAGTGAAGAGGATGGGTTATACACTCTTTGAGGCCTGTCTCTAATACACTATGAGTAAATGATTTCCAGCAAATGCCAAATCTCTCTCTCTCTCTCTCTCCACATGCACATATACACAGAAACACACATACCCTCCCACCTCACTTCTCCTTTCTTAAGAGTCAAACAAACAACATCAAACACACACCTGTCCAGATGAATGTTTCTAAGGGTGGTATTTGACTGTAACAATATCAACATGACAGTGACCCCCAACTCCCATTGAATATGAACCTCAGCGCCACATGTGTCCAATTCTTTATTGTTTCCAGAACAGTTTCACATAGGATCTGACAGAATTCTACAATAACCTGTCCCCTTGGGCCCATTTCACAGAATAGGGTTTGATGCCCTCACATCACTAGCTAGTAAGTCATCTCCCCTCCCCAGGGGCTGCTGGCCCTCCTTAAGGGGCACCAGGCACAGCTGCACACCCTTTCTCTCAGCACAAGTGGAAGGAAGGCAGGGAGGGAGCAGTTGAAGTTCAAAAAGATGAAAGAGCAAGTGGAAGAGATGGAAAGATAAAGAGAGAGGATAGGAGGGCAGCCCCGTTCCCCAGACTGCTGAAGAGCCCTCCAGTCACAGTCTGCCCTCTGCTCACACAGCCTCACACCTCCTGTGATCTGGAAGCTGTGGGTTGCTCTTCTGACCCTCAACCACATCCCTGCCCTCCCCTGCTCTCCTTCCCATTCTTAGGCTGCCCTAAAAAGAATGTCCACTGCAATCTCTCTCCAGCTGTTTGATCTTTTTAAAAGTTTCTCATTTGTTTGTGGCATATGCTCCAACCGAAAAATAGACCTTGGGCATTCAGGATGGGGAAGAGTATTAAATGGCAACAGCCAGCCTCGTGCCAAGGGTGTGGGCAGCCCCTAGATATCTCTGATGACCAGATGTCCTGGATTTGCCTGGATGGTCCTAATTTAAAACATTCTAGTCTCTTGTCCCTGTAAGTGACTTCACACTTGTCAGACCATGTGTCCCTATTTAGGGGTTGGAAAATAAAGTTACCAGATGGATACCTGATATCCAAGTGTCAAAAAGGCCCAGTGTCAGCATCACGGGGATGGCAAGAGGACACACATTGGAGCCAGATGGATCTGGGGTCAACCAGCTCAGCCACTCATTGCGTGGCTTTAAGCAGCTCTTCTTTCTGAGGCTCAGTTTCTTCATCTAGAAAATAGTTTTTCTATAAGTCAGCCCCAAGGACTTTGCTTAGAAAAACCACTGCTCCACAAACACTTAATATCTCCCAGATGTCTCTGTCTATACCGTCATTTTGTTTGGATTTTGGTCAAATCCGGTGTGTTACTATTTAAAGCATTAACTTTAATTGTATGGTTCAGAGCGTCATCTTAAACAGCAATGATAATAGCAACCAAAATGTCCAACAGATATCAAATGACCTTCCTTATTTCTGCCTGCTCGCCCATTCCAAGTGTTCCTCAGTCCTCAGAACTCGTTCAGATCCATTCCCCACTGTTCCCTAAGAGCTCAACAGTCTCACATAGGCTGATCTTGCCCTAGCCAGGTCGAGGAAATGGGAGGTGGAGGCGCTTCATCCAGATTATTGCTGGAGTTCCAGCTGCTTTCACCTCTGCTCTCACCTTGCATTAATCCACTCATCACCAGTCCAGCACCTGGACTTTCCTTGGGCCCCTCTGACCACCTGGTACCCAGGGGCCAAGGAAGAGGTGTCCACTGTGGAGCCAGCCAAGTGCCACTGTTAATCCTGGCATGCCACTAACTCACTGTTGGCCTTAAGTCTGGTCACTTGACCTTTCATAGCCTCAGCGCCCTCATCTGAAGACTAGGGTTAGGTTCCCTATATCTGGTGCCTATGAGGAGCATTTTCAAAGCTTTATTGTTGCCCTGTGATTGAACCAGTGTTTCCTCCTCCACTCCTATTTTCTTCAACTCCTATTTTCAGGCACATGAAGCACAGACTGAGCATTTAAAAAGAGCCTCCAAACACCCAGCATTCAAAACCTTCCATAATCTGGCCATGCCCCCAGATTCTTAAACCTATTTCCCACCCAGCACATGCTTTTGGTACCAGCCATGCCAGGTTCCTCATGGCCTGCTCACCCCTGCCATTGCCCTTCTGCCCAAGCTATTCCCTTCACCAGGCATGCCCTCTGCCCACCTAGCCAAGGAGGTCTCTTTCTAGACTGAGTTACACCTTTTCCCTACTTCTATGGACTGAAACGGACGCGCCCTCCCCTCAAATTCAAATGTTGACCCCTAACATCATCCCTCATGTGAACTATATTTGGAGATAAGGCCTTTAAGGAAGTAGTTAAGGTTAAATTAATTTATAAGGGTAGGGCCCTAATCCCATAACATAAGTGTCCTTATAAAAAAAAGATGCCTGAGAAAAACCTTTTTTCTTTTTTTTAGCAGAAAAAGGTTTTTTATTGTGAGGCCAAGCAAGGAGAATAGGTGGCCAATGCTGTTGCCAAAATCTTGGCTCTCTGCGTAGGAATGCCAAACAGAAATTCAGAGATAGAGTTGTGGAGGAGAAGGAAAGAGTGGTTTTATTACTTCGTCAGGCAAAGTGGGGACACAATAAGCTAGAGCCTCAAGTACTGTCCACCCAAGAAAAATCTTATAAGAAAAGACTCCTCTACCACCCCCCGATCCTACCTGGGCCATGTAAGGACACAGTGAGAAAGTCGCAATCTGTAAGCCAGGAAGAGAGCTCATACCCAAACCCAAATTGGCCAGCAGGTTGATCTTGGACTTCCCAGCCTCCAGAACTATGAGAAAGCAAATGTGTCTACCTCCTAGTCTATGGTCTTCTGTTATGCAGCTCAAGTAGATGAACACACGCACCATCACTGTTCTCTCCTTCCTCAGAACCTTGTGTCACTTGGCACCTACCCCTCACTTGATAGCACTAAATTAGTGACACTGTCTTGCTGACTCAATAATTTCCCCCACACACGCCCATGTTGCTCCCCTGATAAAGAGAGAAACTTTCTGTAGGTGGGAACAAGAGGACATATATCAGCCATAGGCCCAGCACAAAGCATGGCACACAGCAGGTGCTCAAGACATGCTTAGCAGGTTACAAGTCATGCCCTGATGGAGGAAGAAAAGTGGTCCTGAGAAGACAGGAGTCGTCTGTCCCACCACCTCAGGACACTTTTAGAAGCACACACTCAGACACACCCAGACATTTATTTCCCTATGTCAAGTCTTGGCTCTGTAACCAGAGCTCCCAGAAGGACACTGACAAGGGGGAAATACACAAAAGACAATCCACACTGATGTAACAAGGAGTTTCCCCAACCACCAGTCTAGCTAACAAACAGACAGATGTGCTATATTGAAACAGTCACTGAAAATACTTGTCAGTACTTGCGTGTTTTATGCATATGCTAAGCATTCATGTACTAAATATTTTAGCAATTTCACATATGTATATACATGCGTATTTTTTATTGAGCATCTGCTATGTGCCTACCACTGCACAAGTCACTTCAGACCCAAGAAAGATTGAACTTACTTCCATTGTATAGGTGAGAAAACTGAGACTTAAAGAGGTGAATTAAGTAACTTGCTCAGGTCACACATCTGGTTAGTGAAATAGTGAGCCCATGATAGATTGCACTGGGAATCATGTCATGTGTTATGTGTCATGTGTCAGAGCAGTCATCTGTTAGTTCATCCGGCCAACAAACAGAGCAGATACCACTAAGCAGAACTTCCAAACTATTGTTTGTGAGGGATATAGAAAAGAGGGCAACATAGGTCCTGTCCGTAAGAAATTGTGGAAGACAGAAGAGGGCGTGGAGATTGTGAGCTGTAGGTGGCTGGAAGAACGGACAGGAATCAAGAGTGTCAGGAGTCCAGGAGAGGGACCAGATGGACCCCGACCTCAGACCCAGACACTGAAGGACAAGCAGAAGCCAGGTGCAGAGACAGGAAGAAGCTGGAGAGCTGGGATGCAGTGGAGGTTTCACTAACCAGGCAGGGCCCAAAGCTTGTAGGTGGTGCAGCCGCTAGGAAGACAGGGTTAAGTGACAGGAGAAGACCTCTGGCAGCATTAAGGCTGACTTTGGGCAAAGCAGCTGGGGTCCCAGTAGACATGGTTTACTCCTTTCCCTATGTGTCTCAATTCCACCTTCTCTATAATTTTTTAATTCATTCATTTATTTATTCATTTGACTGTGTCTGGTCTTAGTTGCAGCACATGGGATCTTTAATCTTCCTTGGCAGGCAGGATCTTTAGCTGCTGCATGCAACTGTAGGTGTGGCATGTGGGATCTAGTTCCCTGATCAGGGAGGGAATCCAGGCCCACTGCACTGGGAACTCAAAATCTTAGCCACTGGACCACCAGGGAAGCCCCCCCAACTTCTCTGATTAAGGCAGGGGACTCAGGGCCCTATGTTGCTGAGAAGTCAGGACACCTAGGAGGGGCATGTTCGGAGTGTGGCAGAGGGCCACTGGACTTGGGATTCTAGGGGTGGTTCTGCTGCCATCCGGCAGGGTGACCTTGGATAAATCTCCCGGCACGACTGGACTAAGTCCTTGGTCTGGGCGGGGGGAGGGGGCGGGGTCTGTACATTGCACGGTTCCCACTCACACCTGGCGCTGGGCTGGCATCCTGGGTGTGCCCGGGAGTGGAAGAGTGACCCCGCAGTGGGCGGGAGGTGGGGCGGCCTGCAAATGCCTTGCCTGGCCCTGGGGGAAGCTGTTTCTGATCTGGGGGAAGAAGGTAGATCGGGGCCTCCTACTCAGAACTGTGATCACTGAGCGTGACCTCAGGGCACCAGGCGAGGAACCAGGAAGGTGCTCAGGCGGACCAGTGGTATTTCAAACCACAGCCCTCCCGCCCTCATTCCCCAGGCCCTGCGCTTAGAAGGCTCCTGGGTCTAAACAGGGCCAATTTAACTAAACGGAAAGAAATCAAATCGTTCGGGATCCAAAAGGCAAGGAGAGGGCCCTGCCGGGCTGCTGCGGAGGCGAGCGGAGCGAGGGGTGCGGCAGGCACGCTCGGAAGTGCCCCGGGGCCCGCGCGGCAGGCGGCTCCCGTTTCCCGGCTCGGCCGGCCGGCGGGCGCGGGGCAGCTGCTGGGAGGTGAGCGGAGCAGCGTTTTCCCACAGTCTGGGGCGGTGACACATGGCGCTCACACATTCCACAGCCGGCGGCCGCGCCAGGCCTGGCCGCGAGTCAAGGCAGCGCCGGAGCCGCCGCCGAGCAGGTTCCGACTTTGGCACCCGCCGCGCGCCCTCCTGCCTCCCACGCCGCCCGCTTAACTCTTGGATGGCCAGACATAACTGCAGAGGGCTTTGGTCTTGTTTGTGTTCTGTGTCTCATCCCAGTCCTTGGCCCGCCTAGCTGCTGCATCAATGTGGGGTGAATACACGAAGGAGTGAACGAAGGAACTAAGCAAAGGGAGCCGCTCCCGGTTCTACCCACCACGTGCCTCTGCAGTTATTCACAATTGCCAAACGCCTGAACCCCCACTGTTTCCGCACATTCCTGTAAATCCCCTGAAGGATGAGGGGAGAGAGGTAATGGCAACAGCCCCACCCCCCAGTTTGCAACCGTGCAAACTGGCCTCAGGGAAAGTGACTGGCTAGGGGCGGGGCCGATCTTGCCTCTAAAGTTAGGTGGGAACTGCAGGGGCGGGGGCGCTGGCGGGATAAGGGGTGGGCAGGAAGACTCTCCATACTCCACCTTCAGTCTGTAAGAAGATCTGCCCTTCTCTATCCAAGACCCACTCCCACAATTCCCTCTTTTTTGATGGGCTAGGGAAGCCTTGATCACAGACCACTCCAGCGCCATTTGAGTGCTGCCAAAACAGGCAATTAGTAAATTCCTCAAAAAGGGGGCCTCCCGATTCAGGGTGGACATTTGTGTCTACGAGTGGCAAGCACTCCAGGTATTCTGTCTCGCTTGGGCTTCTGTATGGACTCCCCAGGACTCCTCCAACTCTCCTACCCCCAGAACTGTATCTAATATTGCTCCAGGCAGGTACCACACTGAAGCTGGAAGTCACGGGAGCCGTCACTCATGGAAAACCCCACAGAACCAGGAACCCACCAAGCATCCCCCACAGGAGTGACCCAGACCCTAGGGTCAGGAAGTTTCCTGGAAACTTGACTACTTTTAAATCTGTCTTAAGTACATTGCCTTTAATTCCAATGGCAATGGGTAGTATGATTGCCCCTGGTTTATCATCTAAAGAAATAAAGACTAAAAGTGGCGAAACCACTTGCATAAGGTCACATAGCTATAAATGTGCTTGACCCCAGGATTGTCAAACCACCAGCCCGGTGCTTTGTCAGTTCGGGCTCAAAGTTTAGATGCAGTTCAGATTACACCCGGCACACACCCTCTCCCTCTCCCAGCCCGCCAGGCCAGCGTACAAGTGCACAAAGAGCTGCCTAACCTTAACCTTCTTGGAGCAGAATCACAGTGGAGCCTCAGTGAAGCCTCACTGAGGATTCTCAATAACTGAACCTGGTAGAATTTTCAAACTCACCTTTGCTCTGGGAAATAAACTACCCCAGCTTCTGATCCATAAGCAATATCCTCTCAAAGCTTACAACATAATCAAAGGACAAATAGGTCAACCATGGAGATTTATGAGATCCTGGGTATGTTCAAGCTCCTTCACTCAGTCAGCTAGCATTTACTGTGAATAGGCCAGACACCTAGCAGGGCGCTGCTGTTGGAAATGGGATAGGAGGCTAGGAGGATGAGGAGATACAAAGGAGAATAAAATCCAGAAGACCTGCAGATCCCACTTTGGGCTCCCAGTCAAGTAGGTGGGAAAGACCCATAAAACAAAAGTTATATTTTAGCATGATCAGAGGTATGAATTAAGTGAGTGTACAGAAACAAGCATGTTGCTAGTTGAGGTTCAGAAAGGGTTCCCTAAAAATGACCTTTGTATTAGGCCTTGAAGAATGAATGGTTCTCCAGACAGAGGCAATGGAGAAGGACACTGCAGGCAGAATATCTTTATTTTATTTTATTTTTTTATCTTTTGGCTGTATTGCAGCATGTGGGATCTTAGTTCTCCAATCAGCGATCAAACCTGTACCCGCCGACCCTCACCCCCACGCCCCCCCCCCGCCGCCGCCCCGACCCCCGCATTGGATGAGCAGAGTCTTAACCACTAGACTTCAAGGGAAATCCCCAGGCAGAATATCTTAAAGCAAATACAGAAAATACAAACCATACATTAAAAATTGATCAACTGTGTGTCATCAAAATTTAAACTATCAACTCGTTAAAAATATATACCATCAAGAAAATAAGCAGGCAAACTGTAAGCTAGAAGAAAATATTCACAAAACATGTATCTGATATAGGGCTTCTATGTAGGATATAAAAGAATTCTTGCTACTCAACAATAAAGACAAACAATCAATGTTTTTAAATGGCCAAAGACTAAACAGACACTGTACCAAAGAAAATATACAAAGGACCACAATAAGCACCTGGGGAAGCCCTCAACATCATCAGTCACCAGAAAAATGCAAATTAAAACTACAATGAGACACCACTACACCTATAACAATGGCTGAAATTAAAAACTGACAGCACCAGATGTTGGACAGGACATGGAGCCATTGGAATTCTCATACATCACTGGTAGGAATGGCACAGTCACTTTGGAAACCTAATAGTTTCTTTAAAAGTTAAACACACATCTATGCTATGGTGTACTGGTAAATGTTTAACAACAGACTCCCCAAAAGAAAAACAAGCCTGCTTTGTAGCATTTGCCAATTTCCCTGGTATCAATTCGATCATAGCCAGTTTCAAGCTGCTAGTGACATCACTGAGAGCTGAATTGGAAAGGGGCGAGCAGAATTGCGTCTTGCCAGTCAGTATCTGCCCTCCCCAGCACACCACTGCATCCACCCCCGACCCAGCAATTCTACTCATCGATATTTACCTAAAAGAAATGGGAACATATATCTACAGTCTCATAAGAATGTTTATAGCAACTTTTTTCATTATAGGCCAACATTGGAAATACCCAGATTCCAGTCACAGGAGACTAGATAACCAAGCTGCATTGTTTTCATGCAATGGAATACTATTTAGTAATAAGAATGGATGAGTTACTGAGACAGGCAACGACACGGACAGATCTTAAAATATGCTATGTAAAAGAAGACAAACATGAGCAGAACACCCAGTACAACTGCATTTATACGACATTCTAGAAGAGTTGAAACTTATCAAGGGTGATAAAAATCAGATCATGAGTGCTGGGGGAGGCAGGCACTGACTAGGAAGAACGGCAAGCAAACTTTCTAGGGTGACAGGAATGTTCTAGGCCTTAATATGTATTGATCAAAACAGAGTACTTCAGATGTGAGCATTTCTCCGTGTATAAGGAAAGAAAAAGCCTGGATTTCTCTTCACTTGGACATTCAAGGTATCTTAGGAGCAGAGCACCACAGCCCAGCATGGGGGCTACAGGACAGCTGGCTCAGCACAAGAACCTCAGGGAGTAAACTGTGTTTCTCTTATTTTCTTTTAGCAGAATCAACAAGGCAGTATTTGCTTTGCTGCACACTGTGGTTACTAGGTTCCCCGCTCCCGACCCGCCCCAAGCCAGAGCATGGTCTGGGAGGCCAGGGGCCACCGAGGCTGAGGCTGTCTGGCTTAGTCATCCCCGTAGATCGGCTCATCTTTTCTCCGCCTACTACCCTCTCCTTTGTGAAGAATTCATTTAAGGAACTTGCAAGATTACTTTGCCTCCTAGTTTTTCCCCTCATATTTTCTTCCAAAGCTCCCTCCCTTCATGCATGATCTTCCAGTCATCTTCTACTTAATATAATTATATAATATATCACTATTACAAAGATCTATGCTAAGTATTTAATAGCCCAGAGCCTTCAGGAATCCCTAATTCCAAGAGTTCTTCAGTAACTGAAGCACAAAAATCATTAAGTGACTAACTGGTCATCCAGAGTGTTGAGTTTGGAATCTAGTTCTGCCACTGCTTAACTAGCTGTGCGATTGTGGGAAAGTTGCTCAAATTCTCTGGGCTCGATTATCCTATGTGCAAAAGAAGGGAAATATTTCCTACTTCCGTGGGCTATCTCAGGGATAAAATGAGATGACCTGTGAAAGAACCAGCATATTTGGGAGACAATGCTTGGTTTTTTTCCTGTCATTGAAACTAATCCTTACTAGAAACCTTGTAATGATACCATTTTAAAGAGTTTGTGCAGTTCTCCTGCATGGGGCATCTGATGAGGAGTAAAGACACAGGATTCCAGCCCAGGTCTCTGCTCCTCCTCCAGCCCTCAGTCCAGACGGTGCTTCCCAGGCTGGAAAACCATCTGGCTCAGGGCATAGCAGTGGACTCCACCCACCCAAGTTCCAAGTCTGCAATTCCAGAAAAATAGCATAAGAGGGCCAGGTGCAGGAAGGTGGAAAGGCTCTTGTCTCACACACATACAAAAACATTGAAATTCCTTTCACACCCTCCTACCTCCCACTCCTTAATGAGTCTCTTACCAACTCAGTCTCCTTGACTTTTCTGAGTTTTATAAAGAGTTACTTGGAGAATTCTTGGAGACTGAATGTAAGGCACTTGTAAAACTTCATACAATACACAGAGTTTCCTCTTGCTTTTCCATGTTTTATTCACACAGCCTTTCCCACAACAAAGTGTGCTAGTCATTGTCCTGGCTCCCCACTCCTCCCCGCTCCTCTACTTCCTTCTCACTTGGTGCTCTCTCTACTGTAAAAATGACTGGTTCCAAGATCCTCCAAAACACTGTTGGCTACTCACCTTAACTGCTTTGATCCCCAAAGTTAATGTTTCTTCAGTCTTCTTTCTTATTTGACCTCCTTTCTTGACTGTTCAGTGCATCCCAGACAAACACAGGACTTTCCTGCCTCTGAGTCTTTGCGCATACTGTCTTCCCCACATCATCCCTTCTTCCTCACATGCTATCCATCCTTCAAAACTCAGCTCAAATGTCAACTCTCCATGAAACCTTCTCTAAAAACTCCAGCTAGAAAGGTCTCCCCCTTCATCTGAGCCCCTAACACATTTCTAAACCTCCTTGTTATGACACTCACCTGCCATGTAATATATGGAGGAACAAGATGGCATATTGGTGAACTGACAGGTGAATGGATGTACGGACATAAGGTGGGGGGCATGGCTGGAAAATGCACGAATTGTCAAGTGGACAGGTAGCAACATTTCCTGGAGTTATGGGACACCCTCACATCTGGGTGTCTGTATCATGCTCATGTATTTACTTGTTTCACCTTTATTCTACAGCTTCTTTGTCTTGTCTGTCTATCCACAGTCTATTACCGATCTCAGAGAAAGGTACTGGGAATATTTAATTCAGGATAGGTTTTAAGTGCTGTGCAGTCAATATTTACAGATGACAAAGGGCCAGATATATTTTGATTTGCCCCCAAACCTAAAGCCAGATGATTTTTTACTAGGATTTAGAAGTAGATGTCAATATATTTCTCTACTCTGGTGATGTAATCATATTTCACTGTTTTTACTGAAGAAAAAGATACTCAAGTAAGCCTCTGTGAACTAATTTCTCTGATTTCTCTAAAGAAGGCTCTGGCTTCTCCATCTCAAAGCACAGCTCAACAAAACGTCATAGGAATTTCTAAAACTTTAGTCTGACAGGTGCAGGAACACATTTGATTCTGTCTTTGTATCTTAATGTAATTTCTCAGTGACCATGGTTCAGTGGTCAACTCCTCTCCTTTAAAAATACCACTATCTGCCCCAAAACTCTATGTCAGGGACTAAGGACACAAACTATGTGTCCATTATCAATAGAGCCAGTGACTACTCAAGGACATTAAAAATCTGTCTCGTCATTTTCTCCTGGAAAGTCCAAAAGTAATAGGAAGAAAGTGGAAGAGAGTAGCCAGAGCCCAGGGGTATGGGGGAGGGGGTGTCTTTGCAAGAACTTGACCTCCTCTCCGGGTGCCCAGGCAGCAATTATGACTGGTCAGCCAACCTGAAACACATCCTGCTTTTATAAATTTCCAATTACTACCCCAAATGCCAGAAGTTTCTTTTCAAATTAAAAAAGAAAGGAAGGAAGAAAAAAGGAAGAAATTCAAATAGTAAATAGTGAAAAAACCCAGGAGCCATGGCCCCCACTTTCACTTGTGAAGCAGAGACAATGGTGAGAAATCAATGGCAGAACTTACAAGGCAGCTCTCAGACACTCTTGACCTTGTCACTTCCTGGGTAATTAAGAGGCACTACAGTTTCGTGTCACTGTCAGGGCCTGAATGTATATCGATGGATAGATATATATGTTCTTAAAAGATTCTTTTTCTACTGTCTTGGTGAGGATCCAGCCAAAGAAAAGGAGGGAAAGAAAAGCATTCTGTCCGGAGAGCAGTGAAAGGCGACATGAAAGGAGAAACTTAAATTTTTCCGCACAGTCTGCTCCTGACGTGGGAAAATGGCTCCGGCAAGAATGGATGGCTTATTCACTGCTAGTTTTTTCCTTCGTTCCCTCGGCAGATCTCTCTGTGTGTTGTAGGCAGCAGGGCACCCCTCACGCTCTGTGTTCTTCAGATACCTTCAGAGCAATAATGCAAGCCCTGAGGGCTCAGAGATGTGTTGAGTCACCACTTTGGGGTTCTCACAGGAAGGTATTTCCCTTCATTGAGACTCAGCTACTCCAAATGAGGAGAGCTGGACTAAACCCTCTCTGGAGCATTTTCCAGGGCCGACATCCACTGAGGCCATGAGAAAGTTTTCTCTCCCCTGACCCCACCAAGGGAACAGAGCATCTCAGGACACTGGGAGAGCAAGAGTGAGCCTCCCCACCCATGCCTGGCAAACACCAGCTACCGAGGCTGCTCAAAGCCACAGGGAGCCCTGAGTAAGGACACTGGGAGAAAGTCATACTAGCCCACTGTCGAGGGAAGCTGTAAAAGCGCTTTGCCATCTCTGATGGTGCTTCAGTGAGTCTGTGTTCTTGCCCGAAGGTTCTTGTCTGTGGGGCCCCACTTAGAGGGCTGATCACAGTCTCTTTGCACATTGACACAAGCAGTGTCTCCATCATAGGCTCTGAGATCCCTGATGCAAGGCTTCCACTGATGAGCTCCACATCCATTTCAGCTCCAGCTCCAAGCCAGGGCCAGCCTGCAGGAGGTATTCAGTGAATACTTATTAGGCCAAACCTGAATTTAAAGGTACAGTGAAAATGGAAGAAAGAAACTTGTTGGTGCCTCACTGAATCACATCCACATAAAGCTAGTTTTTATTTCAGCAGAACTAATGCCTTTACTAAGTTCTAAGTAACTTGTTCTCTGCCTGGAGGACAAGAATCAGGTTTCATCACCTCTCTCTTTGCCCACTACAAACCAGTGACAAGATACACAAACCAGTAAAGTTCAAGAGAAGGAATCGGTATATGATGTTGCCCACTGAGGTCTTCCCTTTTGGTGGACCAACTCTGTCCCTTGGCATAGTGGCTTATGTATGTAGGGACTGCCCTGGAAGTCTTGCCATTGAGACCATGAAATGAGTGACAATCTCTGCATGCTGCCTTAAGGTGTTGCCTACACATGAGTTCTGAATAGATGGCAAAACACTCTGAAGGTTGCATTGGCTGTCCCACCGAAGATGCCCCCTTTCACTCTTGAGATACCCACGGTATAAACATCATAGTAAGTGTGAAAGGGAATTTACTTGTCTGGAGAAACAGTACAATTTAAATTACATATTATCGTAATAGTACATATATAACTCAGATGAAGCTTGTCTTGGTGTTCTCTCCATCTGTTGAATAGAGGCTGTGTTTTCAGGCATTCTAGTTGAACTTAAAGAAAAGCTGGCTCCCAGACAACCTGGCTCCCTTTGCAAAGTACCCCCAATCCCCAAGAAAGAAGGTCCCAGGTCAGTGTGATCTGTCCTGAAGTAGGGCAGGTTCTCCCCAGGTACAAAAAGATCCTTAATACTTTGACCTCTTGGCTCCTTTTTCTTCTGGCAGGCTTAAATCCCTTCCCATTGGTTCTTTCAGTGGCTTGAGCGGCATGAAGGACAGGATTAGCAGCCCATGGAAAACTAGGCACAGAAAAGCAAAGTTCTTTGCTCTAGTGAAATGAATAACAGTGGAAGGGAGGCTAGACCTACAGGGTATCACTAGCGTCACTAGCAACTTGAGTCCTCAAAAAATTATGGGAAGAAACCAAAGGGAGAGATCCTTTAAGAAGAAAAGTAGAAGGAGAAGATAAAAAGAAGCTAACCTTTAAAAATAAAACACTAACCCTTTAAGTCCCAAACCACTATCCCCTTCTCCTTCTCTTAGGCAGCATATAAGCCCCAATTACCTAACCTGTCTGCCTAACCTGTCTTTTGGTCTCATTTTTCTTGTGCCCCCACATCCTTCTCATACAAGCAAAACTAAATTTGATTTTATTCTGTTAAAGAAATAATATATATACTACACGTAGCTCAGTCAATAAAGAACCTGCCTCCAATGCAGGAGACTGGGGTTCGATCCCTGGGTTGGGAAGATCCTCTGGAGAGGGAAATGGCAACCCACTCCAGTATTCTTGCCTGGAAAAATTCCATGGACAGAGGAGTCTGGCAGGCTGCCGTCCATGGAGTCGCAAGAGTTGGACTTGATTTACTGACTAAACCACCACCACATGTATAAAATAGATAACTAATGAGACTGTATAGCACAGGGAACTCTACTCTGTGCTCTATGGTAACCTAAATGGGAAGGAAATCCAAAAGGGAGGGATATATGTACACATGTGGCTGATTCTACCATTCAGCAGCAATTGCTATATGGGAGAAACTAATACAACATTGTAAAGCAACTATACTCCATACTCCAATTAAAAATAAATAAAATACTAAAGCTAGTGACTGAAAAGCAACTTTCTGTATGAGGGCTATTCAACAGAACATCTGATAGAGTTTTGATGATAGAATATCATCTGTGCTACCAAATATGGTAGCAACTAGCCACATGTGGCTATGGAGCACTTGAAGTGTGGGTAATGCAACTGATAAACTGTTTACATTTTATTGCATTAATTGAACACATTTAAATAGCCATCTGTGTCTGGTAGCTACCATGTTGGATGGCATAACTCTATATCCATCTCCATCATCCCAAAATACTGCAAAATGTCAACTATGTGAGGACTGGTAAAGCCTTGAAAGACCTGAGTAAGACAATAAACACCAACTGAAAGGAGGAAGAGGCTTCTTAACTTGGTGTGTACCTGGGACTGTATTTGCAAAGTACTCTTACTTGGTGTGTACCGGGACTGTATTTTCAAAGTCCATTAGGGCTTGACCAGAGTTGGTGATGGAGTCCACACAGAGACAACTGCAATAGCATACCCTCACCAGGATGCCTCTTCTCCCTCCTGTGACCCCTGACATGCTCTGGCCCACCTCCACAGCCCCAACCATCCTAGCACTGACAATGATGCATGGTTGTCAGACTGTGCAGTAGGAACTCCATTGGACTATGAGCTGCCAGAGAGCAGTGACTAGGTCTCCCCATCAAATCCTCCCTCCAACTCGCAGCCCAGTCCTATCACAGCAGATACTCAAAAGGGGATTGTTTTGAATGGAATTCTCTATATTGAATTTATAGGTTATTGTAAGATAGGTTATGGATGAAATGTTTGTGTTCCCCAGAATTCATATGGTGATGCTGTAACTTCAATATGGTGGATATTTGGAAGTATGGCATTGGAGGTGATTAGGTTTAGATGAGGTCATAAGAGTAAGGCACTCATGATAGGATTTGTGTCTTCATACAGCAAGAATGAAGCAGCCTATAAGCCAGGAAGAGGGTTCTTACCAGACACAAATCAGCTAGCACTTTGACCTTGGAATTCTCGGTCTTCAGAACTGTGAGAAATAAATATTTATCAGGTAAGCCACCGGGTCTATTGTATCAGCCAGATCAAACTAAGATAGGGTCTTTAGGAAAAGCAGTTTTGATATGCATTTTTTATATGGACTCATTAAAAATAAAAACAAAACCAACCAAAGTAAAAAAGACATTTTACCCAGCATCTCCCATGGAAACTATGGAGCCAAGAAAGAGCCATTCCATGCTCTGAAGAAAACTCAGTCCAGTGGGAGAAATGAACCAAGTACAGAAGTGATTTTTGCAGGCATAAAGTGATTGGTGTAATTTTAGTGATGAAAATGGAGCCCTTGGAGACTTCAGAAACAAGAGGGCTAGATTACCCCTAAAACTGGAGGGAGGTGAGACAGAAGAGGAGAGCTTCCTGGATGAAGTGGCATTTGAGCCAGGTCTGGGGGATGAGATGGATGAGTTTGTGCATAAAGAAGATTGGGATGACCAAGACAAGATAGGAAGTGAGGGGAGGGAGAGGGAAACTTAAGGAACTAGCAAATAGAGTAGCCTTTTATGAGGCTGGAAAGAAACTCCACTCTGGCAGAAGCAGTGATGGTAAGGGGTCCCTAACCCCCAACCTAACTCCTTGGAGCTCAGGTTAAAAACCCTAAGCAACTGGGGTAGTTTATATTCCTAGCTTCTAGGCTCACCTCCACTGGAATGGAGCTCCCAGTGTCAAGCCCCACGCCTTTCACAAGGAGTGAGGGTGGACAGCTGAACAACCAGTGTGGCCTCCCAAGTGGCCGTGGGAAGGGGTGGCTTATCTGCTCCCCCTCACTTCCTTCCGCCCGCTGTGAAATCCACATCAGCTGGAGACACCCAAGAGACTCATTTCCATCTGTTCTAGGAAGGGCTGGTGGGAAAGCCTGGGGATGAGAGAGGGCAGCTCATTCTATGGGCGTGACTAGGGCAGCCTGGGGTGGGGGATGGGAAGGAGCCCACTGCAAAGGCATGCTCAGCCAGTCCTGGGAACAGCTGCCCAGCTAGGAGGCTCCCAGCTTCCCAGTCGCTCTCAAATCACTCATTTGTGTAGCCTGGTTGCTAATGATGTAATTAAATTCATCAGAAAACCATCTGTTCTAAATGACAGGCACAGTGAATATGCTCTAAGGGAAGCCCTACCAGAGTCAGGGGACTTGGATGATTCAATGAGCAGGACCCTTGATGTCCCCAAGGGCCTGGCAACTCCTCCTCCAGACCTTATTCCTCTCTAGACGGGAAGCGACCTCAGCCAAGACCCCAGGACAGGCATGACCCCATCTGTGTGGCTCTCTGCAAGTCCCAGGGCTGCTGCCACTCATCACTCTTGCCTGCATGAACTCCCCACAGCTCCCGGAGACCTGGCAGATCATACACTCTTGAGTAAATATGAGAGAAGCAGCTGGTCTGTTCAGGCATAGTGTCTTATTTCCTCCAAAAGCAGAGCTGGAAACAGAGGTTTCCATACAGGTATTCACATGGGTAATGATCCGGGTGGGAGTGAGAGGCAGAAGTAAGGTCCAGTTTTGAGGGAAACAGGGAAGAGAGGAGAGCCAATACAAGGACGCATGACTGAGGGAGTTTTCATCAGGGAACTGGGTGCTCTGTTCCTTGAAAACACTTACAGAGCTTTGTAAAAGCATCCTAGAACTGTTCACCTGAGAGTCGATAGGAAGACTCATTTACCTGTAGGTTCCTCTGTGTTATCAGTCAAAGGTGGTCCCATGCAGTTCCAGGGTACACAGTGGTTAGTGCCCAGGCCACACAGTGGAAATCCCAAAACAGGAAGTGAGAGATACATGAGGTGGTCCAGGCTGAGAAACAGCTGGAGCACCTCCAAGAAGCTAGTGAAAGTTTGTGCATACTTGGGTGCTATGCCATAGCTGTGGTAAGAGGGGCAGGAGGAGAGGGGGGTCTCTGGAAAGCCTGGGAGGGTTGTGTCTACTTCTATCATGTCTCTCCCTGGAGTCCAAGGCAAAGGCTAAACCCACTTGAGGCCTGCTCTTTGTTAAGATGCTATATTAGTTTCCTGTCTCTGCTGTAATGAATCACCAAAAATGTATTATCTGGCAGACTGGAGCTCAGAAATCCAAAATGGGCCTGACAAGGCTAAAAATCAAGGGGTTTTCCTTTCTAGAAACTCTAATGTAGCTAATCTCTTTTCTTACTTCTTCCAGCTTCTAGAAGGTACTTGCATTTTTTGGTTTGTGGCCCCCTTGTCCACCTTTGAAGTCAGTAATGGTAAGGCAAGCCTTCTTCACATCCCATCTTTCTGAGACTGACTCTCCTGCCTCCCTCTTCCACATTATAAGGATCCTGGTGATTACAGTGGGCCTGCCAGGACAAGTCATAACAATTTCCACATCTCAAGGTCAGCTGGTTAGCAACCTTATTTCCATCTGTAACCTTAATTCCTCTTTGACACGAAACAACAAAAGGTTCTAAAGATCTTTGATCTCTTTGGGGGACCATTTTTCTGCCTACCATAGATACTGTTCCACTTCTTTTTCAAAAGAAGAGCTTGGGGCATTTATGAAGTTAACTGGGTAAGACTTTCTGCCTGGTCCTTAGAACCAGGAGGGAAGAACCTGCCTGTCACTGAAGCTGTCCCTGGAATCCCACTTATTCCTGGTACAGCAACCTACTTTGACAAGGACACCTAAGTCCAGTAAAGCCGGGAGACAGATAATCCAGGGGCTCCAGGCAGGTCTGGGCTTCATGGAAAGGGCCTGGACTGAGAGACAGATGAATTGAGCTCCGGTCCCAAGTTAGTAGTGAGCTAGCAGTTGGACCCAAAGCAGGCCACTCAACATTTCCAAGCCTCCATATCCTTGTGTGTGGAGCTGGGCTAACTTCTGGGGGGCTGTCAGCATTAGAGATTCCCTTTTCAATCTCTATGAAATATCTATTGAAGAATTACTTCAATAGATATGTGACTACCAATCTTCTAGGTCCTGGACTAAAGAGGAACAAAGCCAAATCCTGACCCTCACCAAACTTACATTCTAGTTGGCTATAACATGTGTTAAGTCCCTAGTCCCTAGAGAGTGCCTGGAACATAGTAGATGTTCAATAAATTGAAGACGTCATTAAGGTTTTTCAGGGCTGTAAGTCTTAAGGGAATAATACTGCTCTTTGGTTATTTACCATCGGTTATTTACTGATGTATAATATGCAAAATATTATCATAACCATGACCTCATTTGATCCTCAAAACAGTAACCCAGAGAGGTAAGTCAGGCAGCAGCCAATTCCACGGTCTTTTCTGCAGCCTCAGTCAGGCATGCATAGGAGGCCACCTCCTACCCATACTTTCATCAGGCAAAGGTTTGGGGAGTGGGAAACCAAAACCTAAAATACTAGAATGGCTCTTCTCTAGAGCTGCAGTCATATATCGTACAGCCATTTTCTCAGCTGATATAGATGTTTTAACCATATTTGGGTGCGGGTGGGGGTGCACCTCTCTTTTTGCATTAAGCTTAGGCTGCCTTCCTTTAGCAAGAATGTTTTCTTGTCTCTCTCTCCCACAGAGCTGTGAACTCATCACCTAGAGGCAGCAAGGCTTTGTGAAGTGCTTTGCAATTATTCAGTAGCCCGCAGGAAGCATTTGCTAAATCTCTCCCTCCCCGCTCCAGGTCGCTTGGTGAAGGAGAATCTAGAGAGGTTCCTTGCTAGAAGCCTCAAGTGACTACCCTCACTAAGTCTCTATTGTTACATTCACGTTGGCAGGTGTGAGCTTCAGCTGGCTGGCTGGGATGCCCAGGTGACTCGGGCTAGCCCCTCATCAGTGGAGTAAGTGTGAGCTGTCAGTGCACATTCGCAGGAGCATGATCCATCTGATTTTTCCCCGTATCCCCGCTTCCAGTTCCTGGAAAGCGACCTCCAACCTCATCAGCCTGAGGGGCTGAGGCGGCATGGCCTGATCCACAAGGCACAGGGCGGTTGTCCCCAGAGCCCCCGCTTATCTGGCGCGTGCCTCTGCCTCCCGCCCTTTCCCACATTCTGCTTCCTCCACCGCCGGGGCTTCCTCCTTCACTCGTCAGATCTCCCAGGCTCAGCGGGCAATATGCCATAATTCTTAGGAAGAAAGAAAATATTTTAGGGTTTGACAAGCCCAACATTTGCATGTCTGTTTTCAGAGAAAGACCCATCTGGGGGGATTAAGCCTTTTTTTCCCCTCCCTTCCTATCCAACCTAAAGTATGAAAACATTCTTGACATAGTTGCCTGAAAAAGGATTTCTAAAGAGAAAAATACTGCCCATACTCTGTGATTTTAGTGTCTTGGTGTGAAAAGCAACTGAAAGGAAGGGGATGGGGTGGTGAACAGGAAAGAGAAAAAAAAGAATCTCCTTGGTCAAATAACTTGTAGGTCTTAATGTGGGCTATGTGTAGTCTGTAGTCTCAGGAAATATACATGTTGGTGTATATTTCATTCCTAGGTATCATCTCTTCACTGAAGAGCTGAGGCTGCACTCCTGTCTGCCAATGGGCCAGGCTGGGGACCAGAGCTGGGAGAAAGGGTGAAACCCAAGATCTAGACACAGAGGTGCTAGCAGAGGCGGGAGGGGCAGGAGCACTCTCAGAAGAGTCTTACACGGGGACTTAGGCCACTCAGATGGTAAAAGGCTCTGAGATGGAGAGAAAAAAGATAAATCTCATTTCATACTTGGGACATACTCAGGGATGTGTCTCCCTCTTGAAGAGGTTGCCCCTGGCCTACTCTGAGCATATAAAGTGAATTTGTGGAGGGATTCCTAGAAGAAAGCCAAGCAGGGTGACTCATCCTAAAATTATTAAAGATGTTATCTGATGATTTCCACAAAGGCCAGCTCCTCTCTGCCATGTTGGGAAGCTGATGAACTTAAAAGTAACAAGGTCCCTTGGATGTGATGGACTTTGCTACTGTTGTGCCAAGGAAGATGGAGTTGTGCTTAAGAGAGTGATAGGGAAGGACCCACTGTATAGCGCAGGGAATTCTACTCAAAATTCTGTAATAACCTATATGAGAAAAGAATCTGAACATATATATATATATATATGACTCACTTTGCTGTACATCTGAAACTAACACAACTAACACTAAATCAACTGTGTGTGTGTGTTCAGTGGCTCAGTCATGTCTAACTCTTTGTGGCCCCACAGACTGTACTGCCCACTCCAGTACTCTTGCCTGGAAACTCCTATGGACGCAGGAGCCTGGTAGGCTGCAGTCCATGGGGTCGAAAAGAGTCGGACATGACTGAGCGACTTCACTTTCACGTTTCACTTTCATGCATTGGAGAAGGAAACGGCAACTCACTCCAGCGTTCTTGCCTGGAGAATCCCAAGGACGGAGGAGCCTGGTAGGCTGCTGCCTACGGGGTCGCACAGAGTCGGACACGACTGAAGTGACTTAGCAGCAGCAGACTGTACTGCCAAGCTCCTCTGTCCATGGGATTCCTCAGTCAAGAATACTGGAGTGGGTTGCCATGCCCTCCTCCAGGGGATCTTCCTGACCTAGGGGTCGAAAGTGCATTTCCTGCTTTGCTTGCATTGTCAGGTGGATTCTTTACCACTTCGTTACCTGGGAATCAACTATACTTCAAAAAAAATGTTTAAAAGGGAAAGAAAGAAAGTAATTGGGGACTGAGCAGTTGGTCCAGGGAGATGTAACACAAGCCAATTTTAAGATTTTAATGGCAAAGGAAGTGTAGCATTGCCCAGGAAAATCAATGCAAAGAGACAAAAGAAAACAGTAGAATGGGAAAGACTAGAGATCTCCTCGAGAAAATTACAGATACCAAGGGAACATTTCATGCAAAGATGAGCACAATAAAGGACAGAAATGGTATGGACCTAACAGAACCAAAAGATATTAAGAATAGGTGGCAAGAATACACAGAAGAATTATACAAAAAAGATCTTCATGACCCAGATAACCACGATGGCATGATCACTCACCTAGAGCCAGACATCCTGGAATTTGAAGTCAAGTGGTCCTTAGAAAGCATCACTATGAACAAAGCTAGTGGAGGTGATGGAATTTCAGTTGAGCTATTTCCAATCCTGAAAGATGATGCTGTTAAACTGCTGCACTCAATATGCTGGCAAATTTGGAAAACTCAGCAGTGGCCACAGGACTGGAATAGGTCAATTTTCATTGCAATCCCAAACAAAGGCAATGCCAAAGAATGCTCAAACTACCACACAATTGCACTCATCTCACATGCTAGCAAAGTAATGCTCAAAATTCTCCAAGTCAGGCTTCAACAGTACATGAATGGTGAACTTCCAGATGTTCAAGCTGGATTTAGAAAAGACAGAGGAACCAGAGATCAAATTGCCAACATCTGTTGGATCATCGAAAAAGCAAGGGAATTCCAGAAAAATATCTACTTCTGCTTTATTGACTATGCCAAAGCCTTTGACTGTGTGGATCACCACAAACTGGAAAATTCTGAAAGAGTTGGAAATACCAGACCACCTGATCTGTCTCCTGAGAAATCTGTATGCAAGTCAAGAAGCAACAGTTAGAATTGGACATGGAACAACAGACTGGTTCCAAATAGGGAAAGGAGTACATCAAGGCTGTATATTGTCACCCTGCTTATTTAACTTATATGCAGAGTGCATTGTGCAAAATGCCAGGCTGGATGAAGTACAACCTGGAATCAAGATTTCTGGGAGAAACATCAATAACCTCAGATATGCAGATGACAGCACTCTAATGGCAGAAATCAAACAGCTAAAGAGCCTGTTGATGAAAGTGAAAGAGGAGAGTGAAAAAGTTGGTTTAAAAATCAACATTCAGAAAGCTAGTATCATGACATCCAGTCCCATCAGTTCACGGCAAATAGATGGGGAAACAACGGAAACAGTGAGAGACTTTATTTTTGGGGGCTCCAAATTCACTGCAGATGGTGACAGCAGCCATGAAATTAAAAGACGCTTGCTCCTTGGAAAAAAAAGCTATGACCAACCTAGACAACATATTAAAAAGCAGAGACATTACCAACAAAGGTCCATCTAGTAAAAGCTATGGTTTTTCCAGTAGTCATGTATAGATGTGAGAGCTGAACTATAAAGAAAGCTGAGCACTGAAGAATTGATGTTTTTGAACTGTGGTGTTGGAGAAGACTTTTGAGAGTCCCTTGGACTGCAAGGAGATCCAACCAGTCAATTCTAAAGGAAATCAGTCCTGAATATTCTTTGGAAGGACTGATGTTGAAGTTGAAACTCCAATACTTTGGCTACCTGATGAGAAGAACCGACTCATTTGAAAAGACCCTGATGCTGAGAAAGATTGAAGGCGGGAGGAGAAGAATACAACCGAGGATGAAATGGTTGGATGGTATCACTGACTCAATGGACATGAATTTGAGTAAACTCTGGAAGCTGGTGATGGACAGGGAGGCCTGGCGTGCTGCAGTCCATGGGGTCGCAGAGTCGGACACATCTGAGTGACTGAACTAAACTGAGCCAGGATAAGAAGCATCACTCAACAACTGAGCATCTATGTTGGGCAGAACCCTGTGTTAAATGGTGATTCTCTTCAACCTCAAGGGACCTGTTGGACCACAAAGGCCTGGAAAGGAGATATGGTAGGAAGAAGGGGAAATTTAGAGAACACCCCTACCACGAATTGGTCAACCATGGAAAGGCTGGTGGAAGCATTCCAAGACAAATCCCAGAGACAGGGCCTAGTGCACGCTGCTGGAGACAGATGACCCCTACCATAGGCTCTCAGACACTTCCTGTGGCCTGAGTCTATAATGCACAGACTGAGGACACAAGTCTTCTGTGTCAATCAGAGCAGTTTCAGAATGAAGCCAAAAGGAAGGAGTCAGCAGGAAAGGACTCCTCTTGTCTAAGGAGTTAGGGGCTAGTGGGCAGAGCTCCCTCTGGCCTGGGAGAAGTGGAGGGAGGCCTCTCAGGACCCATGCCCTGATGGAAGGAGCTTGTGCAGGACTTCTGGGACTGGGACCCGGTGAGGTCAGACCCTATGCTCTCCTCCCCAACCCCAACGGGTGACTCGCACGGTGCAGCCACAGTCCAGGCAGGCCCTCGGGCCACCACAAAAGGCAGTTGCCTAATCACTGCTGGAGAGCAGAGGGCTGGGCCAGGACCAGCCTGACAAGGGAAGCTTGAAGAAAGAAGGGAGGTGGAATAGGAAGCACTGTGAAGCTGGAGACCTTTCCTTAAAGGAGAAATATTCTCTCCAGCCCCCATTAATCCTCAAATTTACAATCAGTTCAGTTCAGTTCAGTTGCTCAGTCGTGTCCGACTCTTTGCAACCCTATGGACTGCAGCACGCCAGGCTTCCCTGTCCTTCATCAACTCCCAGAACTTGCTCAAACTCATGTCTATGATGCCATCCAATCATCTCATCCTCTGTCACCCCCTTCTTCTCCTGCCCTCAATCTTTCCCAGCATCAGGGTCTTTTCCAATGAATCGGTTCTTCGCATCAGGTGGCCAAACTATTGGAGTTTCAGCTTCAGCATCAGTCCTTTCAATGAATGCTGAGTACTGATTTCCTTTACGGTTGACTGGTTTGATCTCCTTGCAGTCCAAGGAGTGGTCCGAGTCTAAAACACACAATAAGCAGCATGAAATAAGAGGGGTAAGAAAACTATCCAGGAAAGAGGCCCTCCTTTCATGGTTCTTGTAACAAAAGTGTGGCCCAAAGAACAATTCCACCACCTTTATGTTTTCTCCCAGAAAAATTCTGATACATATCAGAATTCCTTCTTAGGTACACAGTAGGTATATCCTGGGCTTCCCTGGTGGATCAGTGGTAAAGAATCCACCTGCCAATGCAGGAGACATGGGCTTGAACCCTGGATCAGGAAGATTCCCTGGAGCAGGAAATGGCAACCCACTCTAGTCCAGTATTCTTGCCTGGGAAATCTCAAGGACAGAGTTGCTTGGCGGGCTACAGTCCATGGGGTCAAAAAAGAGTCAGTCATGACTGAGTGACTAAACAACAACAAAGGTATGTCCTACAAAATTGTGTATTTTGGGTTTTCACTCCTGGATTTCTCTGGTAGCATGTAGATTTCCCTCAGAAGGACCTAAGCGGAGGCTGGAGGAGGAGTTTGCAATCAGCTGACAGCGCTGATGTCCCAGGTAAACAGGCTGTAGGGAACAGTGGAAACTGGTGTGTGTCTGGGTAGGACATCTGACCCCACTTCTGTGCCCCTAAGAGAACAGCATGGAGACCCTAAGGCATCCAAGCAGAGGGTGAGAGAGGTTAAAGCCCTCCCGGCACTGTCTGCACCAGCTGCCTGGCTGCCGCCCGCAGCCCCAACTCGACCACCCAGTTGCGCTCCTTGCTGAACTGATTAGTCATTCATAACGCTTAAGTCATTAATTCAGGAAGGAAGCCACGCTAGCTGCCTCCTCTTCTCGCCGGGAGTTTGCTGCCGTTGCAAAACAGATGAGTAATCAAACATTCCCTGAGCCCTCGTTAAGCCCATTGCCAAGAAAGGTGTCTTGCAGCTCATTTACTGATGGAGAAGCCACGCTACAGGCCCTGAATCACCCTGGGTCCCTGGGAGAGCAAGGCCCAACTTGCCTGAGTTCAATATTGTGTCTCTGAGATCAGCGACGGGAGAGGCTCGCCAGGTCACTGGGCCCCTTGGAGCCTACCCACGGCCCCAGCCAGCCGATCCTCTGTGGGTCACTTGGTTGTTTCTGGAGTTTGGGGAGACAGGCTGGGAGGGATGCTAGATGCTAGCTAGAGCCCATTGTCCCATTTGATAGACGGTGAATCTGAGACCCAGGGAGGCAATAGCACTTGCCCCAAAGCTGTGCTAGTCACTCATCGTATCCGACTCTTTGCGACCCCATATACTGTAGCCCACCAGGGTTCTCTGTCCATGGGATTCTCCAGGCAAGAATACTGAAGTGGGTCGCCATTCCCTTCTCCAGAGGATCTTCCCAACCCAGGGATCGAACCCAGGTCTCCTGCGTTATAGGCGAATTCTTTATCGTCTTAGCCACCAGGGAAGCCCCCAATAGCTAATTAATACAGACTTCAGAGAGCACTCTTTTCTCTCAATTCTCTGTCCCCCAGCAACTTCCACTGTATTCCAAGATTACTCTAAGATTAATTACTTCAAGATAAAAGTTAAGACTTGTATGTTTAGAAAACATGTGAAAGGCAAAATAATGAAAACCACCCAAATATCCATCAGTAGGCAAGTAGTTTTAAAAAACGAAATTTAGGTTAAATAAAATGCTAACCCACCGTTTAGAAAGATTGGCACGGCTCCCTGTGATCTGATATGGAGCTATCTCTCTGATACAGTTTTATAAGCAAAGAAACAAGATGTAGAAACTGTCCATGATATACTACCGTTGTGAAAGAAGGCAAACTCACACACACTATATATATAAGCGTATGCATGGACTATCTATGAAGGATGCACAAGAAACTGACAATGTCTGTGTCTAGGAGAGGATCAGGGGACAGAGTAACAAAAATAAGAGGGAAAGGGCTTTTTTTTTTTTTTTTTTCTTACAACTTGGGTTGTTTAACATGGGCCTGTACAAACTACTTAAAATCTAAAAATCACACTTCACCCAAGACTTGATGTCAGGGATCCTGATTATCTATAACATATAACAGGTTCTCAGCAAACACAAGCTAAATAAATAATAGTTGATGATTGGAACAGGAGTAAATGAACAAAAATGTGTGTGCTTTTTCCTAAGCTCCAAAAATAATTTTATATAGAGCATCACCTCCTAGAAAAGACCAGGAACATAGATCACAATACTTAAGAACCAAAATGAAATACTTGGATTACTGTCAACAGCTTCTCACAGGTCTGAGGGCTTTTCCCAGCCTCTGCCACCTCAGCACTCAGTGCTCCAGCTTCTATCTGCTCAGGAAAAGCTCCTGGGGAGCCTCCTCAGTGCCCTTTCCACTCTCTCTTCTCAGGCAAAAAAAGCCCAGACACAATTTGCCTGTGGTCACAGACGGACATTACCAGGAAGCAAACGGCTTTGTCCCTTCATGTCTTGAAAGCTTTCATTCTTGGTATGCTGTCTGACCACATGGAGAGACTTTGAGAAGAATAGCACCTTGAGCTGAATCAGCTACCACCTCATTATTTCCTCCCTCAGCTGCCTGGGGGTGTTGGGCTGGGGGTAACTGATGTCCAGGGGACAGCAGAGTCTCGGGAATGCCCTGAGCAGCCTCGTAGGTGGCCGCATGGGGCAGTCCCTGCTTGTGCTTTCTGGGGAGGGATGAGGGGCTGGCCGTCTGAGCCCTGACTGGTGGGTATGTGGTGAGAACAGCACCCCCCAGGATAGAATTGAGGCTGAGCAGAAGCCAGACACAAACTCCTCCGCAGTTTCTAGGAAAAGGGGCTTCAGGAACCCCTTTTGTCATGTCTCCGTCTCCTGTCCACTCTCCAGAGAGCTTCAGGGAAGTCTGCACTGGACTGTGAGGACTCGGAGGCGCAGACAGGAGAAGGGAACCCTATGTGTAGGGTAGGTTAAGCCGAAGTCCCTGACTGCACACCAGCTGTTTGAGTAAACGGGTGCCTTTTAGTCTGAGTAAAAGGGTGCCTGGATCCTAGTAGGCAGTCAGTGTTCATCGACTAAATTGGAAGAAAATCCCAAGATGATGCTTGGAAAGGATGGGACGCATCATCTAGGAGACTTGTTGTCTGAGTGGAGGAAGAAGGCAGGGCAGTGCCGTGAAGACACAATGACCGATCGAGGAGACACCCTCACTAGTTCCGGGCCGTTGATCATGTACTATCTGTGGATTACTAACTACACACAAGGGCCACACGGGGTTCTGGCTTCTCTTCAGCCTTGTTCTCACTCTCACGCCCACTTCTGACTTTCGAGGCTTCTGTCTCCCTCTCCTTCCCACCCCACGGTATCACTGCTGCCGTATTTCCCCATTTCCTCTTTGGGGTCCTCCCGTCTTGCATCAGTGTGCTTGTTCGTTCATTAATTCATCCAGTGTGTACTAAACACTAACATCACAGAGACTCCACTAATATCATTTCATGAGAATGGTCATTGAAAATTACACAGAATTTGGTATGTCTCTCAAAGAAAGTCAGAGAGTAAAAGTCATTCCAAAAAAATCCTTAGGTGAAATAATTTCTAAGCAACATAGGCAGCAGTAAAAAGCCTGAGTTCTTATTAATGCATTATTATGTATTAATTATAGTCTTCTGTCTTAAAATTTTCCTTCGGTCACCAGAATGGAATCAAGAAATAGCAACATTTTCCCATCTGATGTTTTTAAACCAGATTACAAAGGCATGGAGTTTTAATTTCACATGCATTCATTCTGGGTCTTGGGTCTTTTTTTTTTTTTTTTTTCTTCCTCCTAGCAGATAAATGAGGTTCTAAACTTAGGATAATAAGGCTTAACAGTGAGGCGCTTTTTAAAAAGTGAATCATTTCTCAGTTCTCCTTTGCTAATCTCTCTTGGTAACATTAATTATGAGTTTGTGCGGCGTGCCCCAAGGCGAGCTCTGCTTTCCCAGGACAATTAAAGTTACTTAATTATTAAAAACTGTGTGTGCTGCTGCCCAGAGAGAAAAAGGCAGCCGGGCCCGGCTCCCACAGCCCCCCACAGGAGTGACCGGACACTCTGTGGGAACTCGGCTCCTTTCCCTCCCCATTGTCATTCTCTCAATATAATCTAGGAAAATCCCCTCCATGCCCCGCCCGGCCCTCCCACCCTAGCAGGACTGATTTAGAGGCCGCCCTCTCTCGCTGTTGATGGCAGCCGGCTGGCTCCCCACGGCCTAGGGCTGGCTTCCAGCTTCTCTGGGCCAGTGGCCTAGGGCTGGAAGCCTGGGGATATGACAGGGCCTCTGCCTGTGGATTCAGGCCCTTCTGAGTGAAAGGCCTTGGAAAACGCTGAGCCCTTGATTCTGAGTGGGATGCTCTTGATCCCATTCTTCCTCAGGCCTTCTGCCTAACAGAAGCAGGAAACGTATTCTCATACCCTGAACACAGGTGGCGGGGAAGGAGGAGGGGTGCCACAGTCAGGCTATATGGGCAGTAGATATTACCAAGTGCTTGCCCAGTCTCTCAGTTGTGTCTGACTCTTGGTGACCCCATGGACTGTAGCCTGCCGGGCTCCTCTGCCCATGGGATTCTCCGGGCAAAGAACATCAGAGTGGGTTGCCATTTCCTCCTCCAGCGGATCTTTCGACCCAGGGATGAAATTCACATCTTTTGTGTCTCCGTCATTGGTTGGTAGACTTTTTTACCACTGCCTAACCTGGGAAGCCATTGCAGAGGCTAATTCGTAACAGCATTATTTTTTTTCTTGGATAGTTCTTTGGTTGTAGGAGTGAAGAAATTGGAGGTGGGCCCATCTCTGTCATTCATGCCCTCTAAGTCTTGGCTTCAAAGTCTGAGGCATCCTATGATCTCTAGAGGCCTCCAACTTCTAATATTTTGATGAGTTGAGCACTTAATCTAGAAAGGAAGAGTCAAATTTTCGATATATTTCACCTCCGACTTTCATTCAGCCACCCAGCATGCACCAGGACTGTGCCAGGCACCATTCTAGCTGTGGAGATAGCAGAGAACAAAGTAGAGAGGAATTCCTGCCCACCTGGAGGCAGCTCTCTGCAATCCTAGTCATCATCCTGCACACAAGAGAAAACTTAGACCCAGTAGGGAGGAGGCCAGTCCTGGGGTCTCCCGTAAAGTCACCGAGATGGGCAGGGACCCAGTCCTCCTGACCCTTAGCCTGGGAACTTCCAACAGACTGCTGCCCATCTGTTTCCATTCCTTTGCTTTCTCTACTCCTGTTCTATTAGTTCCTTCCCATCCCCAGCTCCTTCCTGAGGCTCCAAGCCTCCAAGGAAGCCTAGTCCTAGAGAAATATGCTGACCATTGAATGTGAGTCACATATGTAATTTTAAAAATCTAGTAACCACACTTAAAAAATTTTTTTACAAGTGAAATTTATTTTATTTTAATATTTAACCAATATATTCAAAAATTATAGCCTCAATTTGTAACACATAAAAAAAACAATTCATAGGATATTTTACATTTTTAGATTGTCTTCAAGATCCAGTGAGTGTTTGACATTTACAGCACATCTCAACTCAGCTAGCCATATGTCAAGGGCTCAAAAGCCATATGAAGTTAGTGGTCACCATTCTACAGAGCATGGTGTAAGGCCCTCCCATCTCTACATATCATTGTTCAGGACAATCCAGAAACAGAGAGAGAAATTCTTGTTCACAGCGTGGCAGGGGAAGGCTGGAGCTTGGCTCCTTAGATATGTAGGGAAGTGGGGGGACATCCTCTCCAGGACATTGATACTATCAAGTACTATGAAGCCAAAAAAAAAAAAGCCCTGGTGACTCAGACAGTAAAGAATCAGCCTGCATTGCAGAAGACCTGGGTTGCATTCCTGGGCTGGGAAGATCCCCTGGAGGAGGGCATGGCAATCCACTCCACTATTCTTGCCTGGAGAATTCCCAGGGACAGAAGGGCCTGGTGGGGGACAGTCCATGGGGTCACAGAGTCCAAGGGGTCACAGAGTCGGACAGGACTGAGCAACTAAGCACAGCACAGCAAGAAAAAGCCCAAAGATAGTCTTTTATGGATTTGTATGAGGATGAGATGGTTGGATGGCATCACCGACTCGATGGACATGAGTTTGAGTAAACTTCGGGAGTTGGTGAGGGACAGGGAAGCCTGGCATGCTGCAGTCCATAGGGTCGCAAAGAGTCGGACACGATTGAGCGACTGAATTGAACTGAATTGATGGATAAAGCACCAAAAAATTTTATTAAGTGAAAAAGGCAACATGTAATATATATGGTATCCCACCACTACAGGAAATAGACAGAGTTGGTTGGCTGTGTGCAGACTAACTATAGAAAGATTCATAAGAACTAAAAACATTTGTGGGAAGCACTGAATGTCTGGAAGGCAGGGAGGAGGACTTCGGCTCATAAATGTTTACAGTTTATGTATGTTGAAAGATGTGCATGTATCAAAAATGAAAATCAAAACTCTACAGTTCATGAGCACACCTGGGGCCCCTAGGATCTGCCCCACACAGCCCGGGTCCCCTCTCCCCATGCTGTGTGTCAGGAGGAGAGAGCACAGGTCTCTGGTGTCTCCTCCTTCACAATGGGAAGAATGGGCTTGGCAGAGGCCCAGTGCTAGAAAACATAATATCAAGTGACTTTAAAGGGCTCTTTTGTTTCCAGAAAGGCAGCGATTTCCAGACCGCGTCCCTGCCCCATCTCCCAGCCCCCAGTCTCTGGGATCCCTTCACCACCTGCTGCAAGAGCATCACTTTTTCTCCGGAAGAGGTGGGGAGGGCAGGGAGTCACTGGCTGGGAAGGGGCCGCCTCCTCTCTTCCCAAAGGATGTCATTCATTCCCAGATGTCATTTCCAGAGGCAGGATGCCACACTGCCAGCTGCCTTCTAAATCCTGGCATCTCCAGCCTGCCTATGACACAGAGCAATGGAACTAAGAACAGAAAGCACCAGCCCGTGTGTGTCCACCTGTGCACAACTGTGGCACTCCAGCGTCCATTGACTCATCCTGTCAGTGAACATTATTAGTTGGGCATCCCCTCTGTTCCAGACACTGCACTAGACCCTAGGGATAAAGCACAAACAAGACCTGCCCTCATGGAGCTTCCAGTCCAGCAAGAGAAATAGGCACTAAATTAAAAATAATTCAGTCCTCTTGTTGTCATGAGTGGTAGGAAAAGTACACAGTCATGTCTAGGAGACCCAGGAAGTTTCACTCAAGACCTGGCATTTGAGTCTAAGAAAAATATAAATAAAAAGATGATGAGACGTGACCTGTGGGCCTTCTGTGGACAGGGTCTCACTATTAACTTTTTCTGTGTCCCTGAATAAATCACATCCCCCTGATGAAGAAATTCTTTTGTTTGAATACAAATTTAAAATTTCCAAATTGTGTAAAAACAGAAGTAGTACAGTAACACCTGTATTGCTACATTTTACCCCATTTATTTTATCAGCTGTTCTCTGTGTATCTATATGCATTTAGATATAGATACACACACAATTTCTTTGGGAACAATTTAAGGGCACCTTACATACATTGTAGGCCTTAATGGCTACACGCCCTTCCTGAGCTTGGCTTGCTCTGCTGGGGGAGTAGGGAGGGCAGGGGAGGGGGAAGTAATCCTGTCTTGTCTCCTCCCAGGACTGTTACAAGAAGCACACAGGAGCCCACGTGAGTACATCTTGGGCACATGGAACAAAATCACTGTTCTCCTTTTGCCAAGCACTTCTTGGGATTTAGAAATGAAAATTCAAGTGCTTCCCTAGAGTCATGCCCAGGGTCTCGATTCCTCCAGAGGACAGCCCACTCTTCAGTGGCCTGAGGGGTGCGTTGATGAGGAGGGGGAGGGAACTGGGTGGGAGTTCAGCTGTGCTTCTCTACAGCCCCTCCCCTCAGCCTGGCAGACCTGGACCCTGGTAAGGGTCGTCTGGCTGCCCAGCTCTCAACACTGCCCAGGGGACGCTTCCCAAGGCAACCACCCCAGGCAAGGGCTCCTTCTCCTGTTGACAGGGAACTGAGCCAGGGCAGAAACCCTGTCCTGGCCGGGCAGCATTCAGGCATTTGGGAACACAATCGTGTTGGTCCTCTCAGCGGGTTTGGAGAGCCATTCCCTTAATGAGAACGATAAATTCACAAGGAAAGACTGGTTGCCAAGCACAGGCAGGGGAAGTGCTCTCTGGACCCCTGAGCATGGGACACGCAGAATAGCAGCTGGATGGGCCCAGACCTACTGAGTCAGAGCATCCAGGCGCAGAGCCTGGCAATGTGTGTTTTCAAAAGTTTCCCAGGTGAAGATTAGCAGTTTAGCAACGACTGGCCAGGCTACCAGTGAGGGAGCCTGAGACTCTTCCAGGCCTGAGGTCTTTTTGATGGTGGGAAACGAGACCTGGAGGTAGAAGCAATGTGGATGCAGTTACAGGGCACCCAAGAATGAACTTCAGTTTCTCAAGGAGAAAACTCAAGGACTTTGCTGGCAGCCCGTGAATCTTGGAAGGCAACTCGGTACAGCCAAGCCTCTATATGTGTGCAAGAGGTCCCCCAGCGTCTCTCCTCTGTGGTTGACCCGGCCATCCCTGATGTAGGCAGAGTTCTGTCCTTGAAACTGGCTTTGCCCGAGTGGGTGGTGGTAGGCAGGAGAAACTCAGGGAAGCAGCGGAGCTCTCCTCTGGCTGTGCTGACAAAGGCGAGCTGCTGCCATGGGCCACGGGCCAGAGCACAGCTGCGAGCAAGGCCAGGTGCAGCAGAGGCCTCTGGGTGAGCCTGAGGGCCCAGCTGCCCTCCCCAGTCAGGGAGCAGCGCTCGGCCCTGACTCACTCAGGGCTTCCCAGCAGCGGCCTGGGACGTCCGCCTCTGCTGCCCTGCAGCTTCTCCTCTTGCTCTGTTCCACTGGCTTATTTTCTTTTACTCCAGTTACCCACACCCCTCAGTGGGGTCACTGGGCCCCACACCGGGGCTTCTTCTTGAGTTTCTAGGCAAACACTGGGACCCTGGAGCCATGCAAACTTATCCTTCCCATCATTAAACACAGAGACTCCCAGGGGGCCAAAAACTTTGTCAGAGTTAGCTCCCCCTAGCCCCCCAACCCCCGCCCCAGCCCTGAGCCCTGCCCAGGCAGAGAGCAGGCACTAAGGACTAAAGGAAAGGGAGGGTAGGAGGAAGAAGGAAGGGGGGGTAGGGAGGGAAGAAGGAAGGAAAGCTGCAATAAATCTGCAATAAAATTCAGTTCTTAATTGACCTGCTGTATCAGATCTCTCCCCAAGGCTTGTTCCAGGGAAGTTCCTCAAAGCCAGTTCAGAACTACTTCCCTTCCACCCCCATCACTCTGGAACTCCTCTTGTGAAGGAAGAGAGTGAACTAAGCTAAGAGTGTGAACTAAATGAATTTTATAAAGATTCGCCAGATGTGAATATAACACACAGAAAGAATGAATGTTTCTGAAGGTCGAAATTCGGCCCATTGTTTCAAACCTGGAGGCAGAAGCCACCTCCTTATTAAAGGCTTACTGGATTTCCCCAGCTGGAAGTGACCTCTCCCTCTTCTAAAATTACAGAGAACGTGACTCTTCCTTCTTTGGCCAGTCGGCTGACATTTTCTACCGAGTCACAGAGCCATTTCATGCATATGACTGAGAGATAGAAAGGAACTGGCAAAGCCTTTGCAGCCAGATTGTCCCAAGTTCAAATTCCACATCTCCTTCTTACTTGCTGTGCAAATGTGGAGGAGGTCCTTAATCCTTTTTACCCTCAGTTTCATCGTATGGATAATCAGAATAATAATGATGTCCACAGTTGTGGTAGGAGTTAGCAATGTGGTAGAAATGAACAGTGAGTTGCAATTTTGGAGTTCTCGCTGGAAAAGATAAGTGCGCATCCTTATATTCTGCCATCTTCATTCATTTTATTACCATATTTCCTCTCTTTAAGACCCAGGGAAGGATAACACTTCTCTCCCTATGAAGTTAGGTGTGGCAATATGGTGACCTCTGCCCAATGAAACGTGGATAGAAGTGGCACGTGTTACTTCCAGACAGAATCACTTAGAAGCTGATGCACAGTTCATGTCTTCTTCCCCTGCTGCAGTGAACCCTAAGGACTCAAGCTGAAATTGTGGAGTCAGAAGAAGGTAGAGTACCCATCAGGTTGGCAACACGAGCATCTCCTTCCCCAAAAAGTTGTACTGAGAATGTAACATCAGTAAGAAATAAACTTGTGTTGCTTCCAACCACTGAGATTTGGGGATTGTTTGTTATCACAGCATTATGTAAACTTATCTTGACTAATACAAGACACAGGGTATGTAGGACTCAGCATATAGTAAGTGCTTGATAAAGATGGCATAGTTGAAGAAATACACAAATATCTGAACAAATGACCAAGTGGATGTGTTAGTAAATATTTCCAGACCAATGTTGCTCCTCTGAGAGAAGTTTGTGAACAGTTCTCCTGACTTGTTTACGATGAATGTAATTGCTTTGGGCAGATGCCACTGGTGGCTGGGTTACTATCCAATCAGCAAAGGCTACCCTTTATGATGCGTTTTTCCTGCCTACCAGGAATACGGGGTCACCCATGAAGCCCCACATGTGTCCCTGGGACAATAACACTGCTACTCTGAGGGTGCTGGCAATCGGAGTCCTCAGTTTAGGCATCTTTGCTATGTGAGCTCCCATCTGGAGACTCCCAGAAAAGTAACCCTTGAGCTTCCTTATCAGCACAAGGCACATTCTGGGAGAAGAGCCTGAGGAGAGGGAGAAGATGGAACTCATGGTTGCTGTGCTCCCCCTCTGGAAATGGGGTTGGGGTTCTACAGGGAGCTGACCCAACAGAGGGCCACAGACCTCAGCCCAAAATGAGGCTGAGAACTAACAGGGCAACCCTCAGTCAAGGGCATGGGGCTTACCAAGCTTACCAAGTATTTCCATATCTGATCCAGAGAGGAATCTGATGAAGTTGCTAAGAATGGAATCATTATTACCCCCACTTCACAGAAAAAAAACAAAGGCTCAGAGTAGGGAGATGAATGTTTCAGGACACCTCATGACATCTAGAAGAGGTAGATTCAGTCATCGATGTCAGGGGCTTGCTCAGGATTTTCCCTCTGCTCTCTGAAGGAGAAGCAGAGAGCCCTCTTGCTTTCTTCATATCACTTTAAGAACATACCTTTTCCTCCTACGGATTCTTAATGCTTGATGAAGCAGGGATGTGGCCTGTTCACCAAAAGAAATTCTTAAAGACTGTACCCCACAGCTTAAAAAAAAAAAAAAAACAAAGAGAGCAAGAGAGAAATGCAAACACAGAAACCAACACAGCACCCAGAAAAGAGGAGACCATCCTTCTGAAGCACACTGCATTCCCGGCCCCAATGAAAAGAGTGGCATGTGCCCCAGAGACAGAAGAATTCATGTGCTGGGTGTGAGATCAGAGTCTTTGAAGTAAATTCAAGGCTATGGCAAGCAACTGGCAAGGATCGAGTCCAAAAGGCAAGACAACTAAAGCTGGGAAAGCAAGTGCCAACTCAGGTGGAGGGAGACTGGGTGCCGACAATGGGACCAGGAAGCCTGAGGACCCTGGGGCTCCCTCTGCCGTGGTGTTTGTGTGGGTCTGAGGATAGGTGTGGCCGCCACAGGGGTCCTGCAGGGCGGGGTGTTCCTGGCTGCAGTTTCCTTTTCCGGCTGATGAAGGGTTGACATGAGTTCCTTGGCTGGCCCCAGCTCTGACACTGAAATGGTCTTGAACTGAAAGCCTTCTGACCACAGATGCATCTCTAGGCCACTGGGGACTGAAAGTCACACTCAGATTCCGAGCAAACCAGCCAGCATAGCAGCTGTCACTGTGCCGTGTCCTTCAGTCCACATGACCCAGCGAGGAGGGCTGGTCATGGTACTGGTGGGGAAACTGAGGTGTGACATGGTGGAGGTGCCTTCCTAAGCATCACAGTTCATCAGCAGAGGAGCCTAATTTGAATCCAGCCCACCCTGGCTGCTACTTTCCCAAGTGTATCATGAAGACCCACACCCCCTTGAGTCGTATTTTAAAAAAGTCAGTCACCTCCATCAACGGAGAACTTTTAGGGACCAGTGAAAAGGGAAGATCCTATCTCACTCCTTTGCCAATGAGAATAAACACTAGCACCGAGGGCAGTGGTACAGAAAGCCGCTTGCCCCGGTGTCCTTGCCAGAGACAGATAACCCTTATTTGCAACTCTGGTTAAAGAGTAACTCAGGACCTAAGGGCGCTGTCCCATACAAGTGAGACAAAGTCCTCTTGCCTCTAGCTTCAGACATCAGCAAATGGAGCCCGAGAGTGCAGCAGGCTGCTTCCTCCCTTGCCCAGGAGCCGGGTCCAGGGGCCCTTCCCCTCCCAACCCTCTCCATCGAGGGAGTGGCAGTCAGGCCCAGGGCGTGTACACTGATGGCCTATGCAAGCTAGTGAGAGCGCGACCCTCACGTCAAGCTGCACGTCTCCTGACCTGCAGGAGAACTCAGACTCTACCTCGTGCCTGCTTCTGCACATGCCACCTGCTGTCCCCGACACCCACTCCGGGTCCTTCCATGTGTCGCAGGGTTTCTACTCCCTGGGCTTGGTGGTGTTTGAGCCTCTCTTGTCTGCCCACTGGCTGCGAGCCACATGGCCCCGAGTCTGTGTCCTCCACTGCTGTGGACACAGCAGGGTGGCAGCAGAGGAGCAGGGCAGTAACAGAGGTCAGGGGTGCTGCAGGAGGGCTTTGGCTATTTCCTAAACATGCTGACGTCTCCATTCTCAATTACCATAGGTACCAATTTGTCTTTCCAGCTGTCGCGAAAATAAATGGCAAATCTAGAAACCTGCCTTCCTTCCTTAACTAAACCCCGATACTCAGTGTTACATTAAAATCTTAGGAAGTAGGACCTTGCTGCTAGAAATAAACCTTGATCATTAGAGCAGATGAGGAGTAAAAAGAAAAACAAAAATTAAAGAAAAATCACCACAAAAACTACTGTCTTCCTTTTAGGCAATTGACAGCATAGACAGGACAATAACTCAGGCTGACGGCCTCACCTAGAACTGGAAACTGAAATAAACCAGACGATGGGCCCGCAAAGAAATGGGCCGCAAGACCTCTCCTGTCCACACTTACCAATCAAGTCATAAGGCCATCTGCAAATACTCTGTCACTCTGGTCGCTCTTGTTACACTGACAGCCACCCTGACCTCTGCTTCTTTTGAACCTCAAGCTTCTGCTTAGAAGTGCCTCCTCTCCCTCTTCCATCTGGTTCACACCACATGACATAAGCTCAAGGCCACCACCTTGGCGAAGGCTCTGCTGACTGAGCCCTGATCTTCAATGAGAATTGATTGTACCCTCCTCATCATCCTCTATTTTGAGCATAGCTACTTGGCAACATTTACCACACTTCATTGTACTTATCTCTTTTAAAAATCAGGCTTTTAGAATACTTCGAATTATTCCTAAGCAGAAAACACATTTTCTAAATCGCAGTTCAGTTCAGTTCAGTCGCTCAGTCGTGTCTGACTCTTTGCAACCCCACGAATTATAGCACGCCAGGCCTCCCTGTCCGTCACCAACTCCCGGAGTTCACTCAGACTCATGTCCATCAAGTCGGTGATGCCATCCAGCCATCTCATCCTCTGTCGTCCCCTTCTCCTCCTGCCCCCAATCCCTCCCAGCATCAGAGTCTTTTCTAAGGAGTCAACTTATCGCATGAGGTGGCCAAAGTATTGGAGTTTCAGCTTTAGCATCAGTCCTTCCAAAGAACACCCAGGACTGATCTCCTTTAGAATGGACTGGTTGGATCTCCTTGCAGTCCAAGGGACTCTCAAGAGTCTTCTCCAACACCACAGTTCAAAAGCATCAATTCTTTGGCGCTCAGCTTTCTTCACAGTCCAACTCTCACATCCATACATGACCACAGGAAAAACCATAACCTTGACTAGACAGACCTTTGTTGGCAAAGTAGTCTCTGCTTTTGAATATGCTATCTAGGTTGGTCATAACTTTCCTTCCAAGGAGTAAGCGCCTTTTAATTTCATGGCTGTCATCACCATCTGCAGTGATTTTGGAGCCCCCAAAAATAAGGTCTGACACTGTTTCCACTGTTTCCCCATCTATTTGCCATGAAGTGATGGGACCAGATGCCATGATCTTCGTTTTCTGAATGTTGAGGTTTAAGCCAACTTTTTCACTCCCCTCTTTCACTTTCATCAAGAGGCTTTTTAGTTCCTTTTCACTTTCTGCCATAAGGGTGGTGTCATCTGCATATCTGAGGTTATTGATATTTCTCCTGGCAATCTTGATTCCAGCTTGTGCTTCTTCCAGCCCAGCGTTTCTCATGATGTACTCTGCATAGAAGTTAAATAAGCAGGGTGACAGTATACAGCCTTGATATACTCCTTTTCCTACTTTGAACCAGTCTGTTGTTCCATGTGCAGTTCTAACTGTTGCTTCCTGACCTGCATACAGGTTTCTCAAGAGGCAGGTCAGGTGGTCTGGTATTCCCATCTCTTTTAGAATTTTCCACAGTTTATTCGAAATCCCAAACCCGCCTTAAAGCTGCTCAGCAAATGTTTATTGAATGAATTTGTGAGTGACTGGATAATACAACTTTACAATTACACATGACTACTTTATCTGGGGCTTCCCTGATAGCTCAGTTGGTAAAGAATCCACCTGCAATTCAGGAGACTCTGGTTCTATTCCTGGGTCAGGAAGATCCACTGGAGAAGGAATAGGCTACCCGCTCCAGTATTCTTGGGCTTCCCGTGTAGCTCAGCTGGTGAAGAATCCACCTGTAATGCGGGAGACCTGAGTTTGATCCATGGGTTGGGAAAATCCCCTGGAGAAGGGAAAGGCTACCCACTCCAGTATTCTGGCCTAGAGAATTGCACAGACTATATAGTCCATGTGGTAACAAAGAGTCAGACACGACTGAGCGACTTCCACTTTCACTTTTCACTTTATCTGGTCCTCCCAGCATCCTTCATATGGGAAGAACAAAGATGATTATTCCCATTTTAAAGATGAGAACAAGGTCACAGGCTCCCTCTCACTTACTCATTTAACTCATGTTTATCATGTGTAAGTTTCAGTTTAGAGCAGTGCGTCTCAAACTTGAATGTGCACAGGAACTTGGTGAGCTCAGGGAGCTTGGGGAGATGCAGGTTCTGATTTAGAATGTTTGGGGTGGAGCCTGAGACTCTACATTTCTAACAAGCGGCCAGGTGCACCCATGCTGCTGGCACAAGGGTCACACTGGGGTGCTACCAACCTAGCAGGTCGGCTGAGAGACAGAAAATGCCTGATTCACTGGAGTATGCAGCAGAAAGTAGTCTTCTTCAAACCTGAGGAAGGAGAGACAGCGTTGTACCCATTTTACAGATGTGGAAACTGAGGATCAGAGAGACTAAGTGCCTCCTCCCAGGTCTTATCCAGCTCTTCTACCACCAGTTCAGTGCTGCCTCAACTGCCACCCTCTGCACTGTGTGCTGGGAGATTTCAGAGGTGAAGGCATCACATTCAAGCTTGGGAAGATGCCGGGGGAGATGTACGTGCACCAGGACACAAAGTGGTCTGAGAGAAGAGCCAGAGGTCCAGAGGCGGGGGAGCACGTGCCGGCCAGGTTTTACCCCCCAATATATGCCGTGTCTTTGTTTCCTACCCACAGCCCAATTAGACTGCAGATGGGGGCTTTCTTCCATCAACCCAATCCCTTTAAAAGAAAGAAAGAAAGAAAACCAGTGGCTTTAGGATTTCTCTTTTAAGCCCTGAACCTCTTCAGTGGAAAGTGCTGCCTTCCGACCCCGTTGATGTAATTGCCATAATTGAAGATTCCAGACCCCCATGGGGGTGGACAGGGCCCCATTCAGCCATCGGGTCAGCGAAGTGTAAACTGCTGAGTCCTTCAGATGCCCTGGCCGCAGCCTCCCCTCCCCCACGCCAGCCCTGCAGGCAGGCTCCCTGCGACGCCAGGGCAGCCAGGCCCAGGCTGGTCCCTCTCTGGCTCTGGGAACTATGCCTAATTAAGGGGTCTGTTCTCATCTCCGTGGGCCCGACTTAAGGCCTCCTGACAGTAATGAGAGCCACACGTGTGGGGCTGGGGGGCGGGAAGGACAGCCCCCTGCTGTCTTAGCACCCTATTAAACAGCCAGTCACACACACACACACACACACACACACACGTATGCACACGGTGCAATTCGGTTATAATCACCCTCACAAATTCAGAGCTAAGAGAAGCTGCTCCAATTCTGAAAGAGGAAGGAACCAAAGAAGAAATAGTTTGCCCCCGGGGCACACAGTGAGTCAGTGGGGGGCTGGCCTCAGGTGTCCTGTCGCACCTCACAGCACAGACTTCCCCTGAGGGTGGGGCTCCCCACTGAGGCCCCAGCAGGCAGCGGCCGGTGGAGGAGGGGAGGGGAGCGGGTCCCAACTGCTCCTTAGGGAGCAGCCGGTGCCAGAGGGCCCATTGTGGTCACCACAGAGCAGAAAGGAGCAGTTCCCTGGGGCTGGGGCTGCTGGCACTGCCAAGGCACCCTTTGATCACACGACAGGGCTATCCTCCAAGCAGGACAGTTCCTGTTTCAGGTGGACCCATGCCTAATCATTGATCTCCTGGCAAGGAAAGGAGCCAGCCTGGGTCACCCTCTCCTGCATCTTCTGTGCCCCTGTCTAAGCGCCTCTCCCCTCCCCTCCCCCATCCCCCTCTCCCCGCTTCCTCCCTGCCTCAGCCCAGAGCACCTGAGCCAGCTGCCCCGCCACACATTCTTCCTGTCTCTCCAGTAGAGGAATGTTGCATGGTGCCAAGCGCAGAATGGGTTCTCAGTAAATATTCATTAAATATGAGAGAAGTCCACGTTTGCTCCAACTCGAAGTAACTGTCAGTGCGTTGTTCCCATCACAACTGAGCTTACAGAGAGAGGACCCTGAGGTGAGGACAAGCAGAAAAGCTGACAATAACACGGACCAAAACTCAGAGCTGTGGACTCACTCATAGAGTGAATGATGGAACATTTCAGTTTCCATGGCACAGGGCTGACTTCCAGGAAAGAAGCCAATATAATCTGGAGACTCAGGGTTCTTCCTGAAGCCCCCTCACCAGCATCGCTGGTCCCACACTCCCTCTTTCTACTTTCCAGTCTTCTGTGCACGCCAGCCCTCAGGCTGACTGGTCTCACCCCTTGAATTGTGTGACGCTCCCACTCAAAAGCCTTCTCTGACTCCCTATTTGCTCTGCAGGAAGCCTGTTCTGCCTGGCGCTTGTGGGGGGGCCTTCTTGATCTGGCCCGGCCTCAGCATCATAGTTTCCCACTGCATTTTAGAGCACTTCTACCTCTTCAGTCAGGTTGTTCTCCTCACGCAGCTCAGACAATGTAGGGAAGGGTATGGCAGTGAAGATGAAATTGGAGCCAGAAGACCCAGATATGATCCCCAGATCCACCATTTGACCTCTCTAAGCCCAGTTCCCATGGGTAAAATGGAGATGATCATAAAATGCACTCTGTAAGGTTGGCGTGAGGATTAGGTGATATAATAGGGCTTATCATACTTTACAAACATAAAGGGCTAGAGGAATGACAATTATTCATATATAGTTACAATTACTCTCACCTCCAGCACTGCTTTTGATCTCAGAACTCTCACACCTGGTCAAACTCAGCTCAAGCTCTGCTACTCATAGGAAAATCATGCCTGATAACTCAAGTTCTCACTGACTCTAGTGTTTTAGGCCTCACCCACAAAATGTATTATGTTGTTCACTGTGTCTTGTACATATTAGCCTTAGAATTCCAAGCCTCCAGTTATGTACTTGTATATTATTGTTCCTAAAGGAAAATATTGATCCTATTAATCCTAAAGAAAATCAGTCCTGAATATTCATTGGAAGGACTGATGACGAAGCTGAAACTCCAATACGTTGGCCACCTGATGTGAAGAACTGACTCATTTGAAAAGACCCTGATGCTGGGAAAGATTGAAGGCGGGAGGAGAAGGGGACGACAGAGGATGAGATGGTTGGATGGCATCACCAACTCAATGGACATGAGTTTGAGTAAACTCCAGGAGTTGGTGATGGACAGGGAAACCTGGTGTGCTGCAGTTCATGGGGTCGCAGAGTTGGACACAACTGAGTGACTGAACTGAACTGATATTATTGTTGCTCAGTCAATAAGTTGTGTCCAACCCCATAGGCTGTAGCACGCCAGGCTCCCCTGTCCTTCACTATCTCCTGGAGTTTGCTCAAACTCATGTCCATGGAGTCAGTGATGCCATCCAACCATCTCATCCTCTGTTGTCCTCTTCTCCTCCTGCCCTCAATCTTTCCCAGCATCAGGGTCTTTTCCAGTGAGTTGGCTCTTTGCATTAGGTGGCCAAATATTGACACTTCAGCACCAGATCTTCCATAAATATTCAGGGTTGATTTCCTTTAGGATTGACTGGTTTAATCTCCTTGCTGTCCAAGGGACTCTCAAGAGTCTTCTCCAGCACCTCAGTTCAAAAACATAAATTTTTCAGTACTCAGCCTTCTTTATAGTCCAACTCTCACATTTGTACATGACTACTGGAAAAATCACAGCTTTGACTATACCGACCTTTGTCAGCAAAGTACTGTCTCTGCTTTTTAACACTTACATATAGTATAATGGACTTCCCTGGTGGCTCAGATGGTAAAGAGTCTGCCTGCAGTGCGGGAGACCTGAGTTTGATCCCTGGGTCAGGAAGATCCCCTAGAGAAGATGGCAACCCACTCCAGTATTCTTGCCTGAAAAATCCCATGCATGGAGAAGCCCGATGGGCTACAGTTCATGGGGTTGCAAAGAGTTAGACACGACTGATCGACTTCACTTCACTTATAGTATAATACAAAAAAATCAAGTTACAATTAAAAAATAAAGACAAAGCAAAGCTCAATATATAAATGGAGGGAAAAACCAGAAACAACACGGATGGAAGAAAAGGACAATTATGTTAGACACCTAGGTTAAACTGGTTACTGCAGTTACGTCCCCGTGGGGATAATCCTCATTTTCCCTTCTTTGCTGTTCGGTAGAGGAGAGATGTGTATTCCTCAGTCCACAAAAGGAGAAGATTGGAACTTTCCCATCTCCCTCCTGCTGGAGAGGAGGAATAACTAATGAGGTGGGTGAGGGAAACGTTTACCGGGTGAGGGTCACTGGGTCCAGGGCATTGTGCTCCCTGGCCTCATCAGAGCAGAACAAGCTCCTGTTCTCTGTGTCCCCTTCATTTCTGTGATAAGCTATCTGCACAGGGAATCACTCCTCACTGTCCACCCCTCTCCCCCTCCACCACCCAGCAGGATGGCTGTCTTTCTTCAGCTGCTTCTGTTTCCCCAGTCCTCTAGAAGCAGGCCGTCATCTTTTCCTTGCAGTGGCTGGAACAAGCAGAGTCAGCTTCTACTTGACAGGACACTGAGGCCCCAAAGTCAGGCCCAGGGAGGGAGCAGGAAGTCCCGTCCCATTCCCTGATACAGAGGGTAAAAGACAAGCTGCAAGTTTGGAAGCTTGCTTTGCCGTCAATGATACTGATGCACATTTGGCCAGTGGTCCTAGGACCTGCTCTCAATCATTTCAAGAGAGGAGCAGAGATGGTTTTAGAGCCCTTACTGCCAGCAAACTCAAGTGCGGACTATGAACTTTGCAACTATCATTACTATAGTACAGTAACTATCATTTCTTGATTAAAAAAATGGAAATAGAGCTGAAGTTAAAGAGGGATGTGTCCTGATACAAGGGACATTGAGTAACACAACGGAAGAGTTGTCAATGACGGTTTAGCAGAAGATGCCAAAAGTGTCTTTTTTGTTGTTTTGTAATAGCCCATAATAAAAGTCAAGGGAGTGTATTGATTTATAGTGCAATGTAAAATTGATTTATAATTCAATGCAATTCAAACTTATTTCTTTGTGTTGACCCAATCACGTACAAGGATGTTTAATTCGTTATTTCAATCAGGTTTTTGGCAAGAGATGAACACCAGATGACTTAAACTCATGCACTCTCATAGACTGCAGAAATAAAAGCTGATATGACTCTGTATGCCTGAAACTAACACAATATTGTAGATCAACTATACTCCAATATAAAATAAATATTGAATTTCAAATTAAGTTAAAAAATTAAGTAAATGAAAAACAAGCAAAAAAATCAATATAACCCTTTGGAAAACAATTTGGCAATATGTATTGAGGTATTAGTAATGCTCAATAAGGCTCTTTTTTTGAGCAATTCCACTTGTGGGAATTTGTCTTTAAGAAAAATAAAAATGTTTTAAAGTTCTATGCTTAAATGTATTAAGTAAATCATGGTACATCAATGATGAAAGATTACACAGTCATTCAAAGTGAAGTTCATGTTAAAAGCAAAAGTGGATTATAAAATAGTGTATTACAATGATCATGATCATAATCATGTAAAATCATAAAAGGAAAGGAAGAAAAATATCGAATAAGAAGAATGATTTTTCTTTCACCTTTTCAGTATTTTTCTATTTTTTAAAAGAGTATATATTATGTTATAGTTGGAAATAAAATGAACTTTATCATTAATGTATATAGTTAGCTGTCCGCAGATCCTACTACTTTTTGATACCAGTCTGGCTGACAACAGAGCTGGCGTTTTGTTACAAAAATTAAGAGCTGTACTTACTGCCTCACCCAGGTGACAGGGCATCTCACACTCAGAAGGAAACTCGCTGTTGCCGGTGGGTAGGATGTATCTTTTTCTAAACTAGGAGTGTTGGAGGTGACTGAGCACGTGTGGCTGTCTCAGTTCAGCTGTGGACTCCTTGAACAAGAGACAGAGACTTCTACTTTTTTGATTTAGTCCCCAGGGCTTTACTGTAACTTGTCACCTGCCAGGAGACCAATGAATTGTTGGTTTGATTGATTAATGATTTGCCTTGCTGGTTCTCTAAGATTATCTTAATCATCGATTAGTCATAGGTACTTAATCAAAGATCATCGATTGATCATAGGTACTCCATCGATCATTACTGAGTAACTGAATGATGAAATAGACATCTGTGAACCTCTGTGGGAAGCACTGAAAGGAGACTAAACTCTTACATATGCTTCCGGCGCAGCTCAGTGGACCCTGCTGATCACTCTGTCCTTGCCACCCCCACATCACCTGTGACAAGGCACAGTCCACAGCTGTTCACAGGAATCATGACCCCCATCTCAAAGCAATTGGTTCACTCATCTGATCCCCTCATTTGACTCTAAGCTTCTTGGAACAAGGTTTTACATTTTATTCATTTTTAATTAAATTTTCCTCTAAGGTTATTAGCATAGAGTCTGGGACATAAATCATTCAACACGACACATGATTAGGGTTCAGAAAATGCTTGAGATCGAAGGAACAAACCAGTGCAAGACAGGACATCGCAGATATCAATGATATCAATGAGCCATCCAGCCCTGGGCCAGGTGTGGTCACTGAGGGCTCGAAGGAACCACGGAAGAAATGGCATAACTCTTGCCACACTCGACTGCGATGCATCCTTTACTAGTTTCTCTTCCCTTCTAGGTTGAATGAGGGCAGGGGCTGTGTCTGTCTTATTCTCCCCGAATTCCAGCAATCACCCAACACCACCAACTCAGAAGGTTTCTGTTTAAGGAATGAATGGATGGCAGGGGACTCCAATTTTTGGTTTTGACTTTCTCCAACTGTGGTTACTCACTGAACACAATGGCAGATCACAGGCGGTGCTGTGCAGCCTGCTATTCTCTGCCCTTTCTTTCCCCTGGTTGTTATTAAGAGCTAAGCACTATGCATAGCTGGTGGGCCTCTTTCTCCTCAGCTGAATATGACCTGACAACTTAAGCAAGAGCCATAGCAGACCTTTGACCAAAAGAGCCTCAGGAAAATGTGGGTTTTCCCCAAGCAGGTTATCGAGCAACAGGCAACAGACATAATTCATTCCTCCACCACGCCTCACCTCCCCCACCCCGCCCACCATGTCCTTGGAATTGTACTTATGTCTTCAAACTTCCTAACACAATTTCCTTAGAAATGATGGGATGGAAAAAAAAAAAAGAAAAAAAATGACGGGAGGAAACAGTGAAAGAAAGGAGATTTTCTAAAGTTTTGAGACAAAATCAGTTAGGGGACAAAGGGCTTTCTCCTTGCGTCTTGCAAAAAGATGTCCTAGGCACTCTATTGCTCAGCTCTACATCAGCTCTGGTCTCGATTGTAAATGAATTCATTCATACATGGAGCTCTGGGTCAGGCCAGACTTCCTTATATGCTTGTGTATCCACCGGCTCCAGCTCTCATTGTTGTTCAGTCGCTCAGTCGTGTCTTACTCTTTGCGACACCATGGACTGTAGCCTGCCAGGCTCCTCTCTCCATGGGATTTCCCAGGCAAGAATACTGGAGTGGGTTGCCATTTCCTTCTCTAGGGAATCTTCCTGACCAGGGGTCAAACCCAGGTCTCCTGCATCAGAGGCTGATTCTTTACTGCTGAGACACCAGGGAAGCCCCCAGCTCTCATTAGAAACATCCTTTTTGACACAGCATCCTAAAATAGACCTTCTCCGACTTAGTATATAAGAATCCACATGCAGAAACTCAGGACTTTCCTGAAACTCTGGATTGTCAGGCTGAAAATGGGAGCCAAGAATCTGCATTTTTAACGCCCGCAGGTAATTTTGAGGTCTAGCATCTAAAGTGAAAGTGTTAGTCACTCAGTCGTGTCCAACTCTGCAACCCCATGGACTGTAGCCCGCCAGGCTTCTCTGTCCATGGGATTCTCCAGGCAAGAATACTGAAGTGGGCTGCCATTTCCTTCTCCAGGGGATCTTCCCAGGGATTGAAACCTGGTTTCCTGCACTGACAGGTGGATTCTTTACCATCTGAGCCACCAGGGAAACTAAGGCCTCTGCTTTGAAAGTCACTCTTTTAATTCCAGGATAAAACTCTCCTCCCCTTCTCCCCACCACTCCTTGAGCTCTCTTCCTCCCCTGTGACTCTCTCGGCCCCCTCGGGCAGACGTCTTCTCCTCAGGCACAAGTCACACTAGTATCACTGAACTGTGACACTGTCTTTAATAGTACTTCCCCAGCACATCACATATTACGAGGTCTAGAGCAAGTATGCAGAAACTGTCTGTTGAATGAATGAATGAATAAACATTCATTAATATCACCACAGAATAATTACCCCCCTTTCAGTTTTCCCCTGGTTTTTCAAGTCTAACTTGAGGAAAACATGACTTGCTATTTGAGACCATTTTCCACTCACAGACATAGAGAACAAACTAGCGGTTACTAGCTGGGAGAGGGAAGTGGGGCGGGGCAATGGGGCAGAAGAGTAAGAGATGCAAACTATTAGATATAAATCATGCTACAAGGAGAGACTGTCAGCAGGGGGAGTATAGCCAGTATTTTACGATAATTCTAAATAGAGTATAACCTTTAAAAATTGTGAATCATTGTATTGTATACCTGCAATTTATATAATATGGTACATCAATTATATGTCAATCTAAAAATAATTTAAAAATAAAGAACAATAGGAGAACATTTTAAAAAATAACTAATGCCACATCTATTTACAAGTTCATTTTAAATTAAAAATAATGAAAGATCATTTTCTGTTCTCCTTGACTTGGCAGTGTCTCTCAGAGGCACTGACTGGGAAGCCAGCACCAGAGGAGAAAAGGGGTTCCACAAATACGACCTGGAAGAAGCCCTCTGGTCATCTGCTAAAGCCCAGAGAGAACGTCGTTTCCGCATCAAAGATCTGTGGATCAAAGGCATCCACCACGTTGCTGCTGTGGCACCCATGCTCGAGAAATGGCTCCAGAAGCTTCCCTTCCCTGCAAGAAAGCCATGTCAGCCAGGTCAGATCTGTGGGAGGATGAGAGGCCGCTTTTCTCCAGTTCTATTGCTGAGGGAAGCCTTGGGCTGGAAATAGCGGTGGGGAGGTTAACAGTGAATTCTGAATTAAAACACAATGAGCCCCTCTTCCTTCCCCATTCACATCTACCTTTCTTAAAGCTGAAAAAAAGAGAAGGGGATAAATTAGGAGTTTGGGATTAACAGATATACATTACTATATACAAAATAAACAACAAGGTCCAACTGTATAGCACAGGGAACTATATTCAGTATCTTATAATAACCTATAATGAAAACGAATCTGAAAAAGAACATATATGTGTGTGTGTGTGTGTGTGTGTGTATGAATCACTTTGCTGCACACCTGAAACCGACACATTATAAATCAACTATACTTCAATGAAAAAAAGATCCCTCTCCCTTGGCAAGACTGCCCCAGGCTTGATCAGAACCTTAAACGGCTGTCCTTCACCTGTGTTGGAAGCACAGGGACCGTGATTAGAATAGTCTGATGTAAGTGTGGCTTGTGGTGAAAGAGTCACTGAGACAGTGCAAGCTGACACCATGAGAACAGCCGCAGCTATGAGGTCATTCGGTCCAACAGGTAGGCCGTTCTGTTTTCTCAGTCCTGACACTCAGTGCCCTATCAGTTATTCAATAACCAGAAATGAGGTGGGTCCCACGAATTCCTGAATCTCCTTGGGGATGGAGGGGGAGGAGCTGTGCCTTCTTGATCAAGGCCACCCGAGGAGAGGCCAGAGCTGGAAACCAGGAGGTTGGGTGAACTAAACAAATGGCAAGAAAGATATTCAGAGGCAAGTGGCATCATTTCTGCAGAAAGATGAATCATTATTCTGCATCATATTTAACCCAGACAGTCATGCCCTGCTCGCAGACGGGAGGGAAAGTGAAACTCAGCCTCAGACTGAACAAATGTACAAACTCTCAGGTCAAAAGAGGTAGTCAAGCCTCGCAAATTTGTTTTTGAAAAGATGAGGGCAGGGGAGTTATTTGAGGGGAGGTTATTTACTTTTGGATTTGTTTATGTTTCTACCCAATATACACCATACACATGACCCAACATACAAAGGTTCTAGATCCTTAAAATGAAATATTTTAATGAGGTACTGTAATTATTAAGTAAGTTCAAACCAAACATTTTCCTATGACCATTTCCTAGAGGCTAAAGGAAAAAGAGGTTGTAGCTGTTTTTTTCAGGCATAACACAAAGGGTGGGGTGGTGTGTCAGTGTGCCTGAGCTGCCAAAAAAAGCACCACAACCCAGGTGGCGGCTGAAATGACAGAAACGTGTCACGAGAGTTTTGGAGGCTAGAAGCTCTGCCATCAAGTGTCAGCAGGGCCATGCTCCCCCCAAAACCTACAGAGGAGAATTCTTTTTTCTTTTAACTTATTTATTTTTAATTAGAGGATAATTGCTTCACAATGCTGTGTTGGTTTCTGCCATACATCAACATGAATCGGCCCTAGGTAGACACGTGTCCGCTCCCTTTTGAACCTCCCTCCCCCTCCCACTCCATCCCATCCCTCTAGGTTGTCAGAGAGAAAAGAAGTTTTGCTTGGCTCTCCGAGCTTCTGGTGTTTGTCAGCATTCCTTATGTTCTTGGCTTGTCAAGGCATCACAGTAGTCTCTGCGTCCATCATCACATGGCCAGCTTCTTCCTCATGTCTCTGTCTTCTTCTCTTCTTAGAAGGACACCAGTCATTTTGGATTAAAGGCCCACCCTGGTCCCATATGACCTCACTTTCGCTAATGACATCAGCAACAAACCCCTAACAATCCTTATTTCAAAATAAGGTCACATTCTGAGATACTGGGCGTTAGGACTTCAACACATTTTTTACAGGACACAATTTAAACCGTACCACCAACAGCTGTAATCAGCTCAGCTCATAGCAGGAAAACAGAGCCCACAGCATCCATATAGCTCCAGTCCTGGGAAGGCCCTTAGCGACAGATACATGGGTGATTCCTCCCAAAGAGAGGAACAGGCCATTCATCAATCAATCCTTTTAGCAAATATTCTCTAGGCATCTACTAAGTGATCTACATATGCTGGCTGTGGGTGAGAGAAGACGAAGTTCCAGTAATTGATGCTGAATATTAGAAGAGAGACACCGGGTACTATTGTAATCCTTTGTTCCACCATCTCCAGCCTACCCCATTGAACTATGAGCAGCTTAAGGGCCAAGTGCTTTGCCTGCAGTACTGTGCAACAGCTTCCCCATGCCCATAATCCTTAGTGGAACTGGGATGCAATGAGCTTTTGAGCAGAGAAAACCCAGCATCAGTTCAGTTCAGTTCAGTTGCTCAGTGGTGTCAGACTCTTTGCAACCCCATGGCCGGCAGCATGCCAAGCCTCCCTGTCCACCACCAACTCCCGGAGTTTACCCAAACTCATGTCCGTTGAGTTGGTGATGCCATCCAACCATCTCATCCTCTGTCATCCCCTTCTCCTCCTGCCTTCAATCTTTCCCAGCATCAGGGTCTTACCAAATGAATCAGTTCTTTGCATCAGGTGGCCAAAGTATTGGAGTTTCAGCTTCAACATCAGTCCTTCCAATGAACACTCAGGACTGATTTCATTTAGGATGGACTGGTTGGATTTCCTTGCAGTCCAAGGGACTCTCAAGAGTCTTCTCCAAAATCCAGCACACAAGTGGTTATAGGACAGTGTGCTAAAAGTCAGAGGAGGCAAAGTCCAAATACCTGGGAATCACAGGGGAAGATTCATAAGATTTTCTAGCTTGACAGGATTTTTGAGACCATCTTAGTTGATGGCTTCGAACTTGAACTCAAAAAAAAAAAAAAAAAAAAAGGAATAATTTCTTTGCAAAAACTGTGTGAGGAAAAATTGCATGTTCACAATGTGTGAACAGGCAAAAGCCAGATCCTTCTGGCAGGTGGACAAGAGGGCTGGGGAGAGCCCCTCTGGCTCAGTGCCATCTACAGGTTCTGACCCTGAGTTCCCTGGGAAGAAATACCTCCCCAGGCATTGTCTGAAAACCATTAGACTACCAGTGGGGAAACAGAGGCCCAGAAAGGCAGCAATGAACATCATGTTCAACAACATGAGTTGATGGCAGGACCAGAACTCAGATCTTTCTCTCACTTCCAAGGTAAAGCTTCCTGCACTACCTCATGCTCTCAGGGTAAAGGGGACAAGAAGAGGGAGTTTCACACCACAGGATCTCCCTTTTCATTCACATAGACTCTCCTTTCCTCTGGCCTCTGCCTGTCCCAACATTGCATTTCCTGGCAGGGACATATCCAGCACCAGCCCCTGGGTATGTGCTGTAATTGTCTTCCCCCAGAGGCAGGGGAAGGGACTCAATGATTTTTTTGGGTCTCTTCCAGACCAGTGATACTGCAGCTCTGATTAGGACCCCTTTCCCTGTGACCCTGATGGCACTTTCTAAGCTACCTAGGACTTACTTACCCTATCCCTTTATGGAAGAGGAAAATCAAAACTCATGAGACACAAATGGGAAGTTGTTTCTCCTCAAGTTTGCTCTGAATAGTCTTTTTCTGATCCACATAACTGACAGAGAGAATGCAAGTTGGGGAGATGCACAGATTGCTAAAAGGAAAGCCCCCCAAATATGTCCAACTCCATGTGAGACTGTTTAGAAGTCCATGCTCAAGGAATAACACCCAATATCCAGGATTCTTAGCCCAATCAACTCAACCCTGAGAAAAGCTTCCAGAGATGCAGGCTCTCCTCATAAGGTGTCCTGTCTACCTCTGAGGTCAGTTTGACCTCCAGCCACTAAAATGACTCCCCCAAAACTCACTGCAAACTTTGAGGAAGTTGGGTCCAGAGTCACTTTCAGTTCAGTTCAGTTCAGTTGCTCAGTCGTGTCTGACTCTTTGCCACCCCATGAATCGCAGCATGCCAGGCCTCCCTGTCCATCACCAACTCCCGAAGTTCATTCAAACTCATGTCCATCAAGTCAGTGATGCCATCCAGCCATCTCATCCTCTGTCGTCCCCTTCTCCTTCTGCCCCCAATCCCTCCCAGCATCAGAGTCTTTTCCAATGAGTCAACTCTTCACATGAGGTGGCCAAAGTACTGGAGTTTCAGCTTTAGCATCATTCCTTCCAATGAAATCCCAGGGCTGATCTCCTTCAGAATGGACTGGTTGGACCTTCTTGCAGTCCAAGGGACTCTCAAGAGTCATCTCCAACACCACAGTTCAAAAGCATCAATTCTTTGGCGCTCAGCTTTCTTCACAGTCCAACTATCACATCCATACATGACCACTGGAAAAACCATAGCCTTTACTACCAGTCAAAAGAAGGATGGTCATTTGGAGAAATCTGCAGAGAGTAGTGCCTCCAGGAGTAATCATGGGCCTTGATGTGTACATTCACAACCTCTGGGTTCAAGTCCAGGCTTTGCCACTTACTACTGGGGACTTGGGACCAATCTCTTGATTCCTCTTGAACCTGCCTCACCCATGTAAATTGAGGGTTTACTCAACATTTATTCAACAAACACTGAGCATCTACCAGTGCTAGGTAGAGCTGTGGTAAATTTTTCCTCTCTCTGCTTCCTAGGCTGTTGTGAGGAGCAGACCAGCAGGGATCTGAGAGGCTGTCAGTGGTGGGGATACAGGAATACTGTTTCTACCCTAAGACTCCTGTTGAATGGGAGATGTTTATTTCTTCAGCATGTCCTTTACTCCTCCAGAAGTCATTCTCTGATGTCAAAACAATGTGATTAAGTCTCCCATTTTTTCAGATTTTTCATTACATCACCCATTTTGAGGGCAGAGTTGGCACTCAAAAAACCATCATCCATGCAAATTGGCAATCTTAAATTTTCCTTTAAAAATGATGTATGACCAAGACTTAGCCTTATCTCCTTGTATTCTCAGCCGACCCAGGCACACAGTAGATGCTCAATAAATATGTTCAATGAATGAATGAATGAATGGGGAACCTTGCCTCCAAAGAAGAGAATGAGTCAAATTAGAATTAAGAGGAAGGAGCACTATTCTCTGGGTTTATTTTATCCATCTCCTGGTAGTTCAGCATCCCCTCTAATATTTTCCTGATTCCATGAATGACTCCAGTCATGCGTTTCCTCTCTGGTTATGGCATGAAAACCCTTGGGACATGGTGTACTGTCCAGCTGTTAGGCCTGACTTCAGTTTCCTAGTCACACCAGTTACACATGAGGGAGGGGACGATGCGTGTGTCCCCTGCCACCCTCAAGTTAACTGCCAGGGCCAAGTGGAATATTTCCATCCAGCTTTTCTCCCCTTTCTTTTTTCTCTTAAGCTTCTTCTAGTGATAAAAGCTGAAGCAAATTGAAATTGGCAGCTCTGTAGTCTTTCAGGGACAGGAAAAGTACTGAAGATCATGTGAACTACATTTCTAAAAACTTAAAAAAAAAATCTAATCTTGCCTCAATAAAAACGACATCATGTCACTGTAACCGGTCAGGGGAAAGGCTTGAACATTGCTGGCAGCAGCCCAGCAGAGTTCAGGGGTTCTGTTGGCTGTGCTGAATTCCCACGGGAAAGGTAGACAGAGAGTACTGCCTTTCAGGTGAGCCTGGGAGGCCCAAGGAGGAGCAGGGGGATGACAGAGCTCCCCCTGAAACCTCCCTGCAGGCTAGGTATTGCTGTGATGGGGGCAGGCTTCCTCTGCCCCTTTTCCCACCTGGCTGCCTTCCACTGTGCGCTTCCCTCTGGCTGACTACTTGGAGGGAGAGAAAACAGCCAATCTGGGACAGAGCCAAAGAGGGAGACACCAAATGCCCCAATTCCACCCCAGTGTGGAACCTTTGCAAACTCACTCCTATGTGGTCTAAATCAAAGACAACAATAAAAATAACAGATTGGCTGCAGTGGCAATGGTGGTCACTAGCCCTTCTGCACAGGAACTGCATCAGCCCTGGGAAGCAGAGTGCTGGGGGCTGGTTCTCACAGTGCCTTGGTTTACCTTCAATGGGTAGTTCCTGGCTGCTACCAGCCATTGGTTGTTCTTCAGAGATCCCTGGATTGGTATGTAAGGGATGGGTAAGAGTGACCACCTCTGGGGCAGGATTTGGGGGATGAGGGCCACAGACAGAAAGGTTACTTTCAGGCCCTTTGTACTGCTTGAAATTTTTAACCATATGCATTTTTTAGTTAAATCAATAGATAATTAAAGAGAAATCCGTTAAAAGCAAATGAACCCTGAGTGATGCCTGCCTGTTCCCTGCTCCCCTCTCCTAACTTCCCAAACAAGACCCCACAGGAGTGCAAAGTGGCCCAACAAGAGGAAATCTGGAACAGATTGGGCAGAAGGAACAAATATATTATTTATATTAAAAGAAAGGAATATACACAGAGTAGAATGCAAAATGTACTTGGATGATTAAGAGGAAACATAATATTTTCATTTGTAGGATATACCATATACCAACAAGCCACCCAACAGGCTGATGAATCATTTGGTGGCAGTTCCCCTGTTTCAGGGATCTAAGGCTGCAGAGGTGTTTGAGAGGTGTCTGTCCCCAAGAGCTGTATTCTGAAGCTGAGTCTAGGTAGTGTCTGGGGACCAAGAAGGGAGGAGGTCAGAACGCAAGGCTGGGGGCAGGGGTGGAGCTGAGCTTTGGAAAATGGGGAGATCTCGATTGACAGCACTGAGTGAGGAGCCTGTGAGCAAGCACTGAATGGGGTAGAGGGAAGTGAGTGATGCAGACAGACAGAAGGAAGGTGGATAGAAGAAGGCTCTGACGAGGGGCCAGCCAGTGCTTCTCAAACTTGCTCCTGAAGCCTCACTTCAAGGCGGAGGGAGACTGTACATTCCCTGGGGGGACCAGGAGGCAGCCAGAGGCTGCCCACCACACAGGAGATCTTTCCCAGCAGCATTAGCTCTACCTTCAAAAATACACCTGAACTCCAATCAACTCTTGGCTGCCATTCTGGTCCAAACCACCTCCATCTCTTACCTGGATGAATATCATAGCTTCCTAAGCATGATCTCCTTGCCTCCATCCTTGCCTACAACCGAGCAGCCAAAGCCATCCCTTAATAACATGAAGGAGATCTTGTGACCTCTTTCCCCAAACCCTTGCTGTGGCTCCCACCTCCCTCAGGCCACAGTCAGGCCACTGAACAGCCCTGGAACCTGCCCCATCCAGCCCTGCCACTCTCTGTGTTCCCCCCCACTCCCTCCCCTTCCCACTTGGTTCACTTAGAGCAATCACTCTGCCCTCTGGTTTTCCTACTGCACATAAGCCAGATGTGGTCCTGTCTCAGAGCCTTTACACTTGCTGTTTCCTCTCTTTAGGAAGCTCCACTCCCGGACATTCATAGGCTGCCTCCCTCCTCTGTTCCAAGTCTTCTCTCAAAGGCCTTCACTGACTGTGCCATTTAAACCTGTACCTCCTGGCACGATCATCTCCTCATCCCTGCTTGATTTCTCTCTCCAGTGCTTGTCACCTTCTAATATTCCATGGAACCCATTTATTCATTTTGCGTGTCTATCTCTCCATCTAAAATGTATGCTCCAAAAGAGTATGGATTTTTTTTAAAATTTCTGCTTTAATACCTTGTAACATCATGCAACTCCGTCTTAAGAACAGTTCCGTTAATAAATACAGAAGAAATGAGAGAAATCAAAATTCAAGACATGGGGGTTGGACGGAGGCTTAAGAGGGAGGGGATATTCGCAGAGTTATGACTGATTCTCAGTGTTGGATTGTATGGCAGAAACCAACACAACATTGTAAAGCAATTATCCTCCAATTAAAATAAAAAGAATTCACTATTAGCATGTGAGCTCCAGTCTATTCAGTCATGTCCAGCTCTTTGTGACGCTATGGACTGTAGCCCACCAGGCCCCTCTCTCTGTGAGATTCTCCAGGCAAGAACACTGGAGTGGGCTGCCATGCCCTCCTCCAGGGGATCTTCCAGACCCAGGGATTGAACCCATATCTCATGTCTCCTGCATTGGCAGGCAGGAAAAATTCTAACTGTACCATGGCCAGTTCTGGTCGAAACCATCTTCACCTCATGATCATGATTATGGTCAACAATGGCAGTGAAATAGAGCAGTGTCACATAGCCCCTGACATGCTGCCCTGGGAAGGGCTCACCAGCCCTATGCAGTTCTCCTCAGTGACAGAGCTCCTCCATATATTCTTGAGAAAACATCAGACAGACACCAGTGAAGGAAATTCTCTGTGGCAACTGACTAGTACTCTTGTGAGTGTCGTGACAGACAAGGCACTGTCACAGAGCGACGGGGACTACATCGACAAGTTTCAGCTCTGCAGGGGTTCGGGCAAGGCTCCTATTTCAGTCTTTGCAGCCCTGCTGGGGCTAAATGTGCTGTGGACTCTGCATGAGATCTTGGAACAGAAAAAAATAGAGTAGAAAAAATGGTGAAATCTGAAACAAATCTATCATTGATCGCATTGTACCAAGGTTGTTTTTTGATGATCGTTCCATGGCTATATAAGATAAGCATGTCACCAAGGTGGGGTGGGTAACAGAGGGGAAGCTGGGTGAAGGGTCTAAGAGGGAGGGCTGTAGTATATCTGCAATTTTTCTGTAAGCCTAAAATTCTCTCAAAAATTTTCTAAGGCTCATCAGGGTCAAATCTGGCAGTTATTTTTCAATGAACACTAGGTTTGGACAGAGAAAGAAATGAAAATAAGTCTAGAAGTTATTATTAAAAGTGGAATTGTTGTTCAAAGGATAGCACTGCATGTCATCTTTTGAGTCCTCTTTCCCCACCATGACCCAAGGCCTGTCAGGTGTCTGAATTTCTTAATTCTCCTCCAGCCTTCCAGGCCTCCTTTAATGAAGGCAAATCTCTACCTTCTCCTCTGCCAGGGCCTCCCTTGCACCAGCTACAACCAGAAGAAGGTAGTGTGGGACTCTGGGGAAAGGGAGCCTCTACAAACTCATAAAGAGACTCCTTTGCAGACCACTGGCAAGAGTGACCAATCAGGTGGGAAGAAAACGAAGGCACACGACATGGAAACAGAGTGGGGCAAGTTGCCTCTGACCTCTCAACCGGTGAAAGGGAAAAAAATCTATAAAATTCAAAAGGCCGGGTCGTGGCCACTCAACACAATCTTTATTCTGTGAGAGAAAGCAGTGGGCCCCACACAGGGTATCAAAGGCTGAGAGCCCACGTTATCTCCAATTTTTACTCAAAGAACTCAGCATATTTAGGTGTTGTTTTTTTTTTTAATCTCCCCCTTTCATTTATTGTCTCAGGGTAAACACTTGTGATTCATAAATGCCTGAGGAGTGATTCAGTATTCTCCTGTTCAAACCAGCAGAGGCCACATCAAACAATAGACCACAAGGTATTATTAATCATTAAATAGGCACATATAAGAACACTCGGGTGAGGGAGCCATTTTTCTTTTCTTTCTTTCTTTTTTTTTTAAGAGCAAACCTTGAGTATGACCTATTCAATAAAAAAAAAGAAAGTGATATTTTTGTTTGTTTATTTGGCCTTTGGTTTGGGGGGAGGGTTGTTTTTTGTTTCCCTAGAAAGAGTCAAATGCAAGGTGAAAAGGGCAAATATTTCAGGTGGGAAAAATGTTCTTTCCTTTGGAGTCTTCCTTCAGCCATCAAACAATGGCCTGAGTTTCAGATTGCAGCATTCATTTTTTTCCACATTCACGTGCTCAAGAAAAAAATGGATGTTCTCAGCCATGGGTGGTCAGTGCAAGAGTCCCCGGCAGCATTGCTATGTGGTAGCTGTAACCTGGATGCAAACTCGCAAGTGGGGAAGCTTGAAGTATACCTGCTCTGTCAAAGAAGAAACCAAGTCATGGCAAACATGCCTCAACAACCATCACAAGGACCCCCGCTCTGACTCTCCAGTTGCCTATATACACTGAAAAGGAAAAAAGCGTGGCAGAGAAGCAGATGGGTTAGATAGCATCACCAACTCGAGGGACATGAATTTGAGCAAACTCCGGGAGATAGTGAAGGACAGGGAAGCCTGGCATGCTGCAGTCCATGGCGTGGCAAAGAGTCAGACATGACTTAGCAACTGAACAACATCAACAAAGCTCTTCTAGATTCAAAACCGGGGCTTCTCCCTGTATGGAAGGTAGATCAATGGCATCACCTTCCAAAGACGGAGAAATGCTAAAACATTAGTGACTTAGAATAACATTCCTTGGAAATTCCCTGGCAGTTCGGTAGTTAGGAACTCCAAGCTTCCACTGCCGGGTGGCACAGGTTCAATTCCAGGTCAGGAACTAAGATCCCACAAGCCACAGTGGTGCTGCTGCTGCTAAGTCACTTCAGTCGTGTCCGACTCTGTGCAACCCCATAGACAGCAGCCCACCAGGGTCCCCCATCCCTGGGATTCTCCAGGCAAGAACACTGGAGTGGGCTGCCATTTCCTTCTCCAATGCATGAAAGTGAAAAGTGAAAGTGAAGTCGCTCAGTCGTGTCTGACTCTTAGCAACCCCATGGACTGCAGCCTACCAGGCTCCTCGGCCCATGGGATTTTCCAGGCAAGAGTACTGGAGGGGGTTGCCATTGCCTTCTCTGACAAGCCACATGGCAGGGACCAAAAAAAAATTTCTTCTTAGGAAGCTTCTCTGATAAAAGATACCTAAATAGACAGACGAACAATCTAGGATCTGCCATCATAGACCCAAAGAATTACAATGGCCGCATGTCCCATTTTTTATGCCAATTGTCCTGACAATAATTGTTAATAGCATTAGCTTTCACTTTCTAAAGTGTTTCAGTTTAGACCATAAATTATACGGTCATCTAGAAGAATCTGCTAGATCAAGAAAGGTCTCAGGTATTCATTTCTCCCACCCATCTTATCTCATGGAAGTGTGACTGGGATCCAGGCAGGGCCTGCCAATGTTTACTCTTTTGGATGGAGTGTCCCTCTACAGCCGTTCCTGGTCCTTCCAGTGGTGGGGGAGGGGGAGTGAGTCATCCATACATCCTGTGTGCCTGGTCCCTGACGACATTCCTGCCTCCATCCAGAACTCTCCTTGCAACAGGCCTGTGCTGTGTCATGCTTAGTCATTCAGTCATGTCCGACTCTTTGCGACCCCACTGACTGTAGCCCTCCAGGCTCTTCAGTTGATGGGGATTCTCCAGGTAAGAATGCTAGAGTGGCTTGCCATGCACTCCTCCAGGGGATCTTCCTAACCCAGGGACTGAACCCAGGTCTCTCACATTCAGGTGGATTCTTTAGTGTCTAAGCCACCAGGAAAGCCCAAGAATACCGGAGTGAGTAGCCTATCCCTTCTCCAGGGGGTCTTCCCAACCCAGGAATCAAACCAGGGTCTCCTGCATTTCAGGTGATTCTTTACCAGCTGAGCTACCAGGCAAGCCCCTCTCCAGGCCTGAGGTTCTAATTATTCCAGACAAGACTACACCAAGGTTGGCATTTTCCCACAAACAAAGCCACAACCAGGGTGCTCAGGTGGTAGCGACCCTCCTTCCTGGAAAAAAAGGAGCCAGCTAACTTTTTAGGTTTCTCCTGGTCCCACAGCCTGTGATTCATAAGACTGGCTGAAGCTTTTGGTTTGCCAAATACTCACGGACCAATTTATCACAGTAGTTGTTCATCCATTTCTTTGAGAATATTAACATATTCTGAATATTTTTAAGTGAATGAGTGTCTATCTGATATGTCAGATATAAATATATAAATACATGGCATATATATAGCAATATATGGCATATATTTACATATGAATGGTAAAAGCAGCTGAGAATTTATATTTGTGTTTACAATATACCAGGTACCGTTCTTAGCATATTATATATATTAGTCCTCCTAACAATCCTATAAGGTAAGCACTTTGAATTTTTCCCCATTTAACAGGCAAGTAAATTGAGGCATAGAATGGTCATGTCACATAGCTAAAAAGTGAACAAGCTGGAACATGAACCCAGGCAGTTGGGCTCCAGAGTCTTTGCTTTTTAGCCACCCTGCACATACATAGAGATATGCACTCAACATTCCTAACAGAAATAATCACAGTCAAATCTCAGCTGTAAAATATCAAGGAAGGTGCTATTTAAATATAAGAGACCTTGACTTTATAGCCCCCTTTATCAATAACACTCAGCATCATAAAACAACAGGTGTGTTGGGGTACTCTGTAAAAACAGGTGTTTTCATGCTCTGTATTGACACATTTAACCCAGTGTGTCCGGCTGTGATTCCTATATATTCTTGGTTACACAAAATCTTCCATGAGGGGCTGCCATGCATAGGGAGAGTGAGGCAGGAGGATGTGAGCAGTGGTCTGTCCTGGGACAAGGTGTAGGCTCCCACACTCCCCGGTGATGGCCCACCAGACTCACCTTTCCCAGGTATCCTTCTTGTTTTCTTTGCCAGTTTTCCAGCAGGACTAGTGATCTCTCCCATGGCCTTTTCCTTTCCATCTGCTGCCCAGTGATGGAACCTGCCTGCTTACATCTTACTTATTAACCATACGTAGATATGGCAGACTGCGATTACTGTAGAATTGTTTGGGAGCTCAGTATCTCACTCCTTCCCACGTACCTTACCCTGGGAATTGCTTTGTACTTTCGTATTGCCATGTGGTGGTGTGTATTTAATAACCATCAATAAAGATAGGCCTGGGAAAGCACAGCCACAGATTCCTCTCAATCCACCTGATTGCAACAGAGGAGAGCTGTCCACAGGGGTGTCCCTGCTGCCCAGAGGCGCTTACCCGGAGGCACTTGCACTCAGCAACCAAGGAAATTTTAGAAAAATACACTGACCCTCTCAGGGGTCCACTGAATCACCAGTAAAACTTTTTTTTTTTTACATTGAAGTGTATTCATGCATTTATTCTCCAAGTATTTCAGGGTGCTGACTCTGTGAAAGACATTGTACCAGATGCCATAAGGAGTTTCTTCACTTCTTTATCAGAGAAGCAATGGAAGTGAAGAATGTGGGAAGTAAAGGGGCAACTTTTATAATATAAACCTTGGATGCCACCCCTCTGCACAGATGAATAGCATTTGAATAGCAGGCAGGGATGGAAGTAGCTGTCAAAATAGGTGTGCATACGTAAATACATAAATAAAGCCAAATTTAATTTGAAAAAAAATTAGGTGTGAGGTTCTGCCCTCTACACAGTTGCTATTGTTTAGTCACTAAGTTGTGTCTGATTCTTTTGCAACATTAAGAACTGTAGCCCACCAGGCTCCTCTCTCTGTCCATGGGATTTCCCAGGCAAGAATGAAGTGGGTTGCCATTTCCTTCTCCAGGGGATCTTCCTGACCCAAGGATTGAACCTGAGTCTCCTGCATTGGAAGGCGGGTTCTTTACCAATGAACCACCAGGGAAGCCCCTCCACATAGTAGGTGCTCACTAATAGTCATTGACCTGAATTAAGTTAAACAGGCAATTGGAGACTGGACGGTTTTAACCCCTGGCTGGGTTGTGTGACTACCATCCACACAGGTTCACTCCATACAAAGAAGACAAACTGGGACTCCACCTTCCATCCAGATGGGGTTCTAGACACCGATCCAGGTCTGTCCCAGGTGCCAGGACTTTGAGAGCCGGTGAGGAGGGTGGAAAGGGTTGAACAGTGGCCCTCCCCTGCCAAGACAAGGAGCTCAAATACTGGAACATGAGTACCTGGTCCCTCTGTGATTGTGGGAGCCTAGAGCAAAAATGGCCACAGCTAGATCCGTGGACGAGACTGCACAGTTTGGCAACATGCTCCAGGAGGCAGCCACACTTGGGGACTTTATCAAGAGACCTCTGTCTGTCAGGTAAAGGGCCTATGGAAGTCCAGTCAGGCAAAAGGAGAGCTCCTCTCCTCTACTTCCCATAATGTCTCCCCTAGAATTGGACTGAGGGGAGCCAGAATGCACTGTGATATGTGCACAGTTGCCTACACGGTCAGAGAGCTGGAGATGAAGCCTGGGTCCTTGGTTCTTTCCCTGGTGCTACGAGAAATTGATGTGCTTGCCTCCCTCTCTGTTCTGAATCAGCCGCCACCTACTCTCCAGGACCACCACCCTCAGACTGGCTACAGAGTAGGATGCCATCTTGGTACTGCCCCCATTCCCTGTCATCACCCCAAACAATTCCATCACTTTTCACAGTCTGTGGGCACTTATGTTACACCTATAGCAATACAAACAGCATAGAACAAATAACTAGTGAGGAAAAGCAATGTAGGTTCCAGAGTTCTATAAGGGCCCTCAGTCACAGACCCAGTCTCTTGAGATGTTCCGGGAAGTTTCTTAGACGATTTCGGATGTTGAAATAGCCAGCACAGCCTCAGTCCAGTAAAAACTATGATCATCAACTATCCATGTCCTTTCTGGAACTTGTTCAGTCACCTTCTGGCTAAGTGGACTCCTTCCCCTCACCTCATCCCCCCATGGCTTCCCGCCACAAGAAAATACCCTTGCTCCTTGCCTTCCAGATTACTGCTCTGCTCTACCAAGTTGACAGTTATTGCCCTTCTTCCCTCTGTTCCAGTTTCTGGACATCTTATTCTTGCTAGTGACTGACAAAGGAAAGTCTCTTCTCTCCTGGGCTCTAAGTTCCCTGCCCTGTTTCTTCAGAGGCAATATTTTCCAGGAAGCTTGTCTATTCTATAACCTTTGCCTCCAACAGGCCATGGTCTCCTGAACTAATCACTTGAATCCTCTCTCTGTCTCCCTCCATGGGCCTTCCATCAAGACCTTCTATGAGGACAAAATGCTGTAATGAAGTAGAAAGTGCTCTGTCCACTGTCGAGTACTACAAGGCAGGACAAGTGAGGAACTCTTTGGAAGAGACCAGAAGTTTCCAACCCCCAAGTGTTAGAAGGTTTGTTCCCCAAGGCTGATATCTAAAAGGAAAGTATATAAATACCATCTTTGTGTGTGTGTGTGTGTGTGTGCGCGCGCGCCTGCGCGCACTCAGTTCATCAGTCGTGTCCGACTCTTTGTGACCCCATGGACTATAATCTGCCAGACTCCTCTGTCCATGGAATTTTCCAGGCAAGAAGATGAGTGACTTGCCATTTCTTCCTCCAGCGGATCTTCCCAACTCAGGGATTGAACCTGAGTCTCTGGCATCCTCTGCATTGGCAGGAGGGTTCTTTACCACTAGTGCCACCTGGGAAACCCTCACCAGCTCTCTACCACTTGGGAAAAATTCATTTTTTTTCTCACCTCTCCATCTGCTATTCTGTGTAGCCCCTGCGCAACTGACTGACTTTCTGTCTCCTGAAACTTAGAAATCAAGATCCCTTCTTTTCTGGAGCTCACAGGGTGGTGAGCAAATTCAAGAGGGAATCACGGTGCAGCAAGCCTGGCATTTAACAGTGCTGTGTGCTGGGCATAGTCTGTCCTATGGCCGCACACCAGCAGGTAGCTCTGGTCCTTAACCAGAAAATTCATCTCTGGTGGTAATGTTAGTCACTTGCTGTAGATGATGTTTCAAAACTTTCTTACAGATATAGCAGGGCAGGTTTCTGGACTGGTGAGCAGGAAACTTGAGCCTAATTCTGGCTTTCTCTTCCCTTTCTGGGGAGGCTGTTAAACCTTAGTCCAGTCACTTCTTCCAATTTTCCCATGCATTCAATCAGTGGACCCATTCAGCCACCTCTTGGTCCTCTTCCTCTGTCTCCCTCAACCCTCTCTGTAAGCTGAGGAAAATAAGCAAGGATAATAATGACAGTGACTTTGATTTAAAATATGCCTTATACATTCATCTAGCCCTAAGTTTTATCCAAATGATTCTCCTGGCTAGCTGAATTGTTTTTGTTTTTTTGAGGAATTTGATCTGATGTCAAAATTTGAACAGCATGAGCAAGCCAAACAAATGCATGTCCCAGGAGTAAAAGGGCTAAGACTTCATCCCACCTTCCTGAACCTTCCAGAGGCCCCCAGGGGCATCAGGCCCTGGGTAGTTCTGAGCCTTTCACACACAAGTGTGCAAGTCAACATCTGTAACATCCCTCGGGAATGCCCACCTTCATCCCTGGGCTTGAAGGCTTGCCTCACTGCAGCCCTGCTCAGAGGGTAAAAGGTTAGCTGAGAGCGCATTTAGAGCCTGCCTGCCATGACTGCTGTGGGAGGCCAGGCCAAATGTGGGAGCTAAGCTGTTCCCAGTGCCCAGCCCCCACCCTTTGGGAAAGGCTTTCCTGGCAACCCTCCTCTTTCAGGGCCCATTAGAAAAGCGCACATTCCCTTGGTCCCGCTGGCTGTAGTCAAGTTTTCCAAGGTGGGGTCGGGGGTGGGGGTGGCATAAAGTATTACATTATAAGCAAATGCTGAAAGCTTCTATTTTTCCATCTTCACCCCTAGTTTGCAGTTCAAGGTCCTAGCTTGGCCAGAAACCAACTAGGCAGTTTTGTTCAGGAGCAGCAACTTATTTTTATCAAAGATGGAATGTAGAGTTGCGGTTGTTTCAAACGCCACTGCATGGCAACCAGGACCCTCACTGCAAGCATTCCTGAATCCTCTTCTATGGGTAGACACTTGGCTTTCTTGCCTATCCCTTTCCCCATCCAAATGCTGAGTGCAGAGCATCAAGTGCCTGGAAATTCAAAGTATCTTTATCACAGCGTCTATTTTAAATTCAAGTTCTGATGCTGATCACAACTCTATAAACCCCACCATCAATTTCCCAATGCCCACCTCACTGTGGTATGCTGGAAAGGGCTCTGAGCTGGCTTCTGGCCCCCACTCTGGCCCTGTGTTGCTTGAGCCAGGGTCTGGCCCTCTCTGGGCCTTCAGAGTACCCACTTACAGGTAGGCATAGATTGCCTCGATCAGCTTCCTCAACCTTTTTGGGCCACAAAAAACTTTGAGATTTTGCTAAAAGCTATGGACACTCTCCTTGGGGAAAAAAAAAAATGAGGCATTTGTTCATTGATTCAAAAAGTATTTATTAAACTTCTGCATGGAAAGAATTCCATTTCAGGGCTTTCACAGGCTCCCTGGGGGTTCATCCATGAACCTTAAGGTCAGAAATCCCTGTGGTGAGCTCTGCTGCCATGAGCGCATATGGACTCTTATCTGGAAGTACCATAATAATGATTCTAGTAAAGGATCACAAAACCACCAGTCAGGCAGATGCCAGAAGACAGAGGCAGCCAGGCAGTCATTACATTATGCAGGTGATGCCTGGCTTCCCTCCCCTTCTCAGTGCCCCCACCTAACACGCTCGCGGGCAAACACGCGTGCACACCAAGCCAGGAATGTGCTGTTTCTGGGCACTTGGACTGCAGAGAGCTGGCTGCAGCCCTACAGAGACAAACATCTCTTCTATCCTGGTCTTTATTTTTCTCACGGTCTCTGAAAGGGCTGCGATCAGGTGATAGGTGTGGGACTGCTCCCTATACAGGTGCGGAGCAGGTATGGAGGGGAGGGGAAAATCCGCCTAGTGTGTACTTACTCAAAGCTCTTTCAATAGCCTTCCCAGGATAGCCCTTGGCAGGGCAGCTACCACGTCCCTGGCAGGCTGCAGGGAATCTGAGTGTGAGAAAGTCAGTCAAGCGGAGGAAAAGAGTGGGGGAAAAAAGCTTCAAGTCCTCAGGCAAAATACCTTTTTTCTTCTTCTCTCACTCTTTCTCCTTTCTTTAGCTTTAAACAAAACCCACAGACCTTTATGATACCCAGGGACAAAGGGGAGTCTCACTAGAGATGTGGTTATTTGTTTTATGGTTTAAAGCAAACAGGTGATGCAATAAGATGGAGAAAAATCACCCTTCATGGGGCAGAAAGGGAGGAGACAAACACAGCAGCCCCTGATTGTGATGCCCCTGGGCATGATACAGTGGGCAAGATTCCTGGTGTCTTGCTTGTCTCAAAGGGGGATCAAAGAAGTGACATCCTGTGATGAACAAGTTTCAATTTTCTCTGTGCTTTGGAGGGGGGAGGAGACAAGGAAGATGGAAAAATGAAGACTTTTTCTAAGAAGAGCTTTCCAAACCGAAAAGGTTCTTCTTGAGTGTAGGAACTTGATTCCCCATTTGAGAAGGTGTAGAGAGTCTCCCGTTGGTACTATTTTCACTGCCCAGGATAAAGATGCTGAAAAACAGTTTCTGAGCCCATTTGCAAGGAGACTTTCTTCTTGAATGACTGGGATGAGGGCTAGGATGTCACAGGTTTGTTTGTTTGTTTATCTGGCCTAGAAACAAATTCATGGCAAAATTTTGACCAACTATCTGAAAATATGTGTGTGTGTTTAAACTATTTGCTCATTCTACCAGTGTAAGCACTCCTAAAGTGGCAATAAACGGGTTGTTGATTAACTATTTGACCAGTGAGGCTTTTTTAGGCACTGCAGTGAGACCATAACTTGACTATGTTCAACATTCTCCATGCACCTTCAGGGTGCCAAATTCCAAGGAGAGGACAGAAATGGGAGAGAAAAAAAGGTTCTTTTTTCTGGAAGGGACAGTGGGTGGTATACCCGGTTAGTTAATTAGGGCCCAAGAGCAGACAGCATTCAATGTCATAGAAAAGTTTAATAGAGGAAGTCACTGGCTCTCATAGATCTGGAGGGAAGCCAGAAAGGGTTAACAAGCTTCCCAAGGAAGATTTTCTTTCCTTGCAAGAATCTGGGTCAGAGTATTTATGCAGTTTTTAAAAAGTCAGATGCTGAGCAGAAGCATTTTAAGAAGCTTGAAAAGTTTGCATAGCAGAAAGCCAGGTAACTTCACAGGCTCATCACCTTTCACCAAGAAGATGTCAAACACACAGGGAAACTCCACTTTTTCAAAAGCAACAGACAGTTTTCTGTCATCATCACTTTTCCATCTGCTTAAAATAAGAAAGAAAAGCCCTACCCCACTGGCCCAGGTTGCAGTTCAACAAAAGAGGCATTGTTCATCATTTCTTCAGAATGTGGTGGGACACAGCCCACTCTGCAGTGTGTTAAGAACACACACAGACACAAACACAATTCCCAGAGAGGAACCCAAGGGGCGAGAGTAAGTAAACTCAGCCTGCAATGAGGTACAGATTTGGCTGCAGATTTGAGGGCTATTCTGGAAGATGAAAATGAGGCTTGAAAGGTAAATAAGGTCCCAGTCACAATGATTCCTGCGTTAGATTCCAGGTTGTGGGGGAACACTGCAGTAAAGGGTAGCAGGTTTCTGTAAAACTTGGATCACTGGACAATGTGCAGTCAACGCCCAGGTGCTTCCGGGTGTCAGTCTACACCTGTTACCTAGGAACCTCCTTTACTGCCTTGAACCTCCTAACTGGGCCCTCTGCCTTCAAACTTTGCAAATCACTCTCCATTCTTTTGCCAGAACCATCTTCCTAAAGGAGAACTCTGATGTCTCTTTTCTGCTCAAGAGCATTTCACAGCTCTCCATTGTGTAAAGGTAAGTCTTTAGCAAGATGTTTAAGGGACTCAAGCCTCCTCCTCCAGTGGCTTCTCACACTCTTGCCTGTCACACAGCCTGGGCTCTAGACCATGTTCCTTGAGTAAAGACCTCAAGTTTCAAAGTCTAGGCTGTTGATGCCATAGGTACCGTCATCCTTTCCAGCCCCATGACTCACCACATCTCCAATGCCCCAATCCTACCCATTTTTTAATATACAAAGCATAGGCCACCTCCTCCAGGAAGTTTTTCAGGATACCCCAATTTATGAGTCAATCAATTATCCTAAACCTTCACAGCATTTTACTTTTATCTAGACACATAACTGTCTCTCTTGAACCTAGGATCTACCAAAGGAATATACGGGAAAACAGGCAGATGTCAGCTGCACATAAAGGTACAGTATCTCTCTGCCCTAGGCTTCCTGTGGACAAAAACTATTAATATTATATTCATCCCTGTCCCTCTCCCCCATATAGACCACCAGTAGTGTTGCCCATACAGACGTGGTTCAGCGTTTCTTTTAGGTTCTCCTGATCTTTTGGGCCATCACCCAAGCTCTAAGAGAAAAGAATAGTAATAGAGGAATGCTTCCATCATCAATCAGAAAATCAGTCTGTCTGCCTCCAGAGTTGACCATCAGTTCCTTGGAGGCTGCCACTGTATCTCTCGTGGTAATCCCAGGGTTTAACACTGTGTCTGGCACAGAGCATGCGTCCTGTAATGAAAGAAAGAGAGGGGCTTGCCCAAGGTCACCCAGAGCCAGGAACCGCTGAATCTCATCCGGGACCAGATCTGGTGAAATCGTTTACAACATTATCTCAGTGGGGAGCTCAGAGGAAGGAAGGAATGAAGTGACTGAGAAATGTGTGCCAGGCCTCCGGCGGCCTCTAAGCCTGGAGGACTGGGAGGGGGTGGGGTGGGGTGAGGGCCGACATCAAACAAGACGCGCTCGGCTCCTGGGCTGCCCCGAGCCGCCCGAGCAGCTCCCCGAGCTCCCGGGCGGCGGGAAGGGAGGAAGGGGTGGGGGCGCGGGGGCTGGCGACCCGGGCAGGCGGGTGAGCGGGAGGGAGGCGGCGGGGGCGACGGCGGCCGGCCGGGGCAGTGCGCGTCGCCCGCCTTGCGCGGCAAATCCCCCAGGGAGGCCGCCGCCAGAGCCCTGGCGCTCCCGGCCCGGCGCCCGCCACGTGGCACCCGGCGGCGGCGGCGGCGGCGGCTCCTCCCGGCGCGCGGCCCGGCCAGCCGGCAGCACGCAGCCGCCCGCGCCGCCCGCCTCCTCCCGGCCGCCCGCCGGCGGCCTCCCGGGTGCAGCGAGGGGGAGCTGCCCGGCCTCCCTGGACTCGGAGAGAAGGCGGGCGGCGCGAAGCCGCTTTAACCGCAGCCGCCGAGCGGAGGCAGGAGGCTGACCCGGCCGCTTCCTAAGTGCGGTCAGGCATCTCGTGACCACGGCGGGCGCCCGGGGCCCCGCGGGGGGAGGGAGGGCCAGGGCAGAGAGCAAACAAGAAGGCCCCCACCCCTCCCCCGGGCTGTTGCTAGTGAGGCTTTCAGCGGAGTTAAAACCTCAAGCCCGAAATCAGGGGTGGAGGGGGGTTGGAATAATTCCCCACTCTCCACCCCAGGGCGTGCGCTCCCCGCCCGGAAGGGCTGACCTTGGCCCGGGGGTAGTTGAGGTGGAGGGGGGGGGCGGTTGGTCAGCGCCTGGGCTAGGCTCCCAGCCCGCCGCCCCCTCGGATTCCAGGCCCGGCGGGGGCCGGAGGAGGGGGGGGGCCCGGACACACACACACATACACACACACACACCCCACACGCAGCGCGCGCCAATGAGCCCAGGCCAGGCGCAGGGGGCGGGGTTTTCCCAGGCTCGAGCACAGCAGCTGCTATTTACCTTCTTGGCTTCTCCTGGGGACCAGGAACCAGCCCCCGCGCTCCGCCGCCCGCCGCCGCCCCCCGCCTCCCTGCCCCCGGGGCGCGCGCACACACACTCACACACACACGCACACACACACATCCTCCCGGCCCGGCCGCAGTCGCGGCGGCAATAAAACATCCTGGCACGTGCTCCGGCTCCAGGCGCGCCCTCGCCGGCCGGCTGATGTCAAACTGCAGCTCGGCTGGTGTAGCTCTTAAAGGGCCCGCGCGCGCCGGGTGCCGAGGCTGCCCTGGCCGCCCGCGGGGCGGGAAGGAGGGAGAGGCTGCCGCTCGGCAGGCCGCCTCGGCGCGCTGCAGAATCGAGAGGCGGCGGGTGGAAAGGGAAAGGGTGGCAAGGACGTGCGTGCGTCCTTGAGGCATTGCCATCAAAGCCCCCCTTGTTAATCTTTCATCTGAAACTCCATTTCCTTTCTGCTCAGTTGGAAATTATTCTGATTGTTTCCTGGGGAAATGCGGGGTCCAAGGCCCCCAACTTCAGAGGAGAAATGAGGGACGGACCGGGGGAGGGGTGCGGGGATCGAAAACCACCTTGCTCTGAAAAATCTGCAAATGTAAGATGGAGGCACATTTTTCCTTTTCTGCATGCAAAAGGAAAATTTTTTGTCCTTTTTTGCACGGTCAACTTTCACCCCCCTCCACCCCGAACGTGCGGAATCTGAGAGGGAAATCACTTAGGTCTTTTCGTAACTCACACCCTGACTTACACACATTCCCCCGTTCTAACCACTGCATTTATAACCTTTAACCCCTGTCCTTCTAAACCTTTTAAAATATATATATATTTCAAATGAACTTATTAGTGGCAAAGCAGCTCTGTTACATATGAAAGGAAATAAAGAGCAAAGGCCGAAGCCCCAAGAGAAATAAACTAGACTAGAGCAAACCCTATGCGGAAAAATCCTTTCTAAAGCAAAGGCCAGCAGGGAGAGTAGCAAAGGGTTAAAATCCTTTTGATTGACGTTGTAGCCTCTGGTGCCCCGGGCTCAGGCGCGCGCCATTGGCCGCCAGGCCTTGTGCCTGGCGGCCAATGGGGGGGCGCGGTCCACGAGCGGTGCCGCGTGTCTCCTCCTCCCATTGGCTGAAAGTTACTGTGGGAAAGAAAGTTTGGGAAGTTTCACACGAGCCGTTCGCGTGCAGTCCCAGATATATATAGAGGCCGCCAGGGCCTGGGGATCACACAGGATCCGGAGCTGGTGCTGATAACAGCGGAATCCCCCGTCTACCTCTCTCCTTGGTCCTGGAATTGCGCTACCGATCACCAAGTAGCCATAAGATATTATAATAAACCCTCAGCACTTGCTCAGTAGTTTTGAGAAAGTATAAAGTAAAAGGGACATAAGCAAGACAATTTTTTTGTGTGTGAAGAACTCCAAAAATAAAATTCTCTAGGGATTAAAAAAAAGAAAAAGAAAATGCCAGCTGATATAATGGAGAAAAACTCCTCGTCCCCGGTGGCTGCTACTCCAGCCAGTGTCAACACGACACCGGATAAACCAAAGACAGCATCTGAGCACAGAAAGGTAAGGGCAGTACCTGTATTTCCCTGCACCCCCAAGAAATTAAGTCGGGGTTGGGGGCTCCTTTCTCCCTTAAAATCGCGGGGAGAAATGGCAGGTCCCATGGGAACTCAAGCGCTCTTTTTTAAAATTTTTCTTTACAGTCATCAAAGCCTATCATGGAGAAAAGACGAAGAGCAAGAATAAATGAAAGTCTGAGCCAGCTAAAAACACTGATTTTGGATGCTCTTAAAAAAGATGTAAGTGGGTAATTCTGCTTTTTTTTCTCTCTCTCTCCCAGGTATTAAGAATGAAATCCCCTTGCCTGCGGGGTCTTCCCTGCCTGCACTGCATTCTCAGAGGCGGGAGAGCTGGGCCCCTCTAGCCGAGGTCTAGGGCTGTCGCCGCCGTGGCCGGGGGGAGGGACGGACCCCCACCATTCCGAGGCCTCTGGCGAGGCTCTCACTTTCGTCCTTTGCCTCCTCTTCTGTGCAGAGTTCGCGGCATTCCAAGCTGGAGAAGGCGGACATTCTGGAAATGACAGTGAAACACCTCCGGAACCTGCAGCGGGCACAGATGACGGGTGAGAGCGGCTCGCCGCGTCCCCCTCTGCGGGCGTCCCTCTCGCCCCGCGGTGATTTCTTCCAGACTTCCGCTCGTGGTTGTGAGAGGCATTCAGCTACATTTTACTGCCTTGGCTCACTCTTGCGTTCCCACGGTCTGGGGCTTATTTATAGCCACAACTCCAAGTTGTTACTGTTCCGGAAAGGGAGGGAGAGAGGTTGTAGTGGCGAGGGCGGCGGACGGCGGGCGGCTTGGCAGTGGGGGAAGCAGATGGGAGGTGAAAAGATTTAGAACCGTGGTAGTTTTTAAGCTGCGTGGAGCCTGGGGTCATGTAGTTTAGCACGCCCTCCTCGCCCGCTACATAAGGGGATATAAGGCTCGGATGGTGCAGAAGAGGGGGAAGGGGCACTATCCAAGGTCACATCGCTCGGGGGTGGGGAGGAGGCAAATTTTAGGCTGCAGATCGGGTTAAATGAAGCGACAGGGAATGAAGAGGGAGCGTCTCGGGGTCGGTCGCCAAGCTAGTGTGGAGAGGTGGATGGTTTTTGTAAACCCAGCCTGCTACCCAGAGGCAGTTCCGCGGGCGGGTGGTCAGGGAGGCGCGCCGCGGGGACCTCCCAGGGCGGAGGCGGTGGCTTCGGGGCCAGGGCTGTTCGGTGACCCATCCGTCTCCTTCTGGCCCGCAGCCGCGCTAAGCACAGACCCGAGCGTGCTGGGGAAGTACCGCGCCGGCTTCAGCGAGTGCATGAACGAGGTGACCCGCTTCCTGTCCACGTGTGAGGGCGTTAACACCGAGGTGCGCACCCGACTCCTCGGCCACCTGGCCAACTGTATGACCCAGATCAACGCCATGACCTACCCAGGGCAGCCGCACCCCGCCTTGCAGGCGCCACCGCCGCCCCCGCCAGGACCTGGCGGCCCGCAGCACGCGCCGTTCGCGCCGCCGCCGCCGCTCGTGCCGATCCCCGGGGGTGCGGCGCCCCCTCCCGGCGGCGCGCCCTGCAAGCTGGGCAGCCCTGCTGGAGAGGCGGCTAAGGTGTTTGGCGGCTTCCAGGTGGTGCCGGCTCCGGACGGCCAGTTTGCCTTCCTCATCCCCAATGGGGCCTTCGCTCACAGCGGCCCAGTCATCCCAGTCTACACCAGCAACAGCGGGACCTCGGTGGGCCCCAACGCAGTGTCACCTTCCAGCGGCCCCTCTCTCACGGCAGACTCCATGTGGAGACCGTGGCGGAACTGAGGGGCTCAGGCCACCGCTCTCCCTAAATTCCCCAAACCATCTCTCTTCCCTCGCGACGATAAACAGGAACTTGGACCATGAGAGAGAAGGGAGGACTTTTGAGATTAAGTGGTTACTTTTTTTTTTTTTTTAATTTCTAAAGTTACTTTTTTGTAGAGAGCTGTATTAAGTGACTGACCATGCACTATATTTGTATATATTTTATATGTTCATATTGGATTGCGCCTTTGTATGATAAAAGTTCAGATGACATTTCGTTTTTTACACGAGATTTCTTTTTTATGTGATGCCAAAGATGTTTGAAAATGCTCTTAAAATATCTTCCTTTTGGGAAGTTTATTTGAGAAAATATAATAAAAGTAAAAAGAGTGAAGGCTCTTATGTCTTAGAATTGATTATTTCAGAATATGTAAAAATGAAGGTCTTGGCAGAATTTGAATTACACATAATCTGAGAATTCAGGAATTGGCCCCTTTTGTTATTAAAAGAACATTTAAAAAACCCATCAAGGGTTTTACCATGGCTCCTTGAGCTAAATTCCATTTAATTTGTGAGAACCCATCTGTTATGGCTTCCTTGGCCAATTTGTGGTCAGTCTCTTAAAAGATTTCAAAAACCTTTTTAGTTGCAGGTGGGTTAAAGTCATTCAGTCCTGGTTCTCATACTGGCTCCTGAGGAAGATGGAAGGGGGCTGAATTCATGAAGTTAATCAACCCAGTACTAGGTCCCCACTGCACATTTAAGGGTGGCTCCTGCAGCACTAGTGCCCTAGGGTATCTCACCAGCATCCAAGTAAAAACAGTCTTCATAGCTGCAGCTCCAGCCTTCAAGTGTTGGAGTCTTTCTCTAATTAGTCAATCCTTGCAGCTAGACATTTTCTGTACCAGCACCTAAAAGTTTGAAATGCCTCTCTGCACCCTCTTCAAGCAAGCTGAGAAGGTCAACAGATTCCTTCTGCCAAGGAACAGCTAGTTAGACTCCCAAGTGGAGCCCCAGTCCAGATGATTAACACCAGACATATGTTTTTGATAAGTTTCTGTGCTTGGCTCTAATAGAGAAAGCATGTGGAGGCCGTCCTGGCAAGCACACAGGCCATCTTCCCCTTTTAATACAAACAGCAAGCGACCCCTTTGCTTGGTCATGCCCCATTTCCAGGCAAGATGTGGGCTCCAGATAGAAGCAAAAGGGTTGTCTCGGGTTTCAGCTCACATAACCCTCCTTAACAAGTCCTAACTCAAAGCGGACAGCTTTAAACTGTGCCAGGATCTGCAGGGAATTTCTTCCAAATCCCATCACAAAGGCTTGTCAGATTTTGTCAGATTTGGCCAGGTGTTTGACTGCATCCAGGTGTTGGGGAAATGAAAACCACGAGCCCTGCGAGACCAGACACATCAGCCGCGCTGTGGGTCTGGCGGGCGCGCCCTCCTCCCGCACCGCCGGCCAGTCCTCCTCCCGGCCCGGCCCCTCCCGCTAGCCTGCTCTCACAGCCCCCACCCGCCTTTCTCTTAGAAGGGCTTCTGGGAGGAGAAGGATGAGGCGGGAGAGATCAATCTTTGAAGCTTTCCTAACAAAGATAAAGCCAACGATTTTCTGTCTTATTTCAAAAGCTTTACCTCTCCCCTGCCTGGCTGGCCTTTCCCACAGGCCAGTGTGGAGAGCGGCTCTATCACTGGAATGATCTAGCAGACAGCAGTCAGTTTTCTACTCAAATACCTTCCATCCAGCTTCAGATCTAGAGTGAAAGGTTTAAAAAATATTTTAAAGATTTTGGCTCCTACTTGCCTCATTTTGCCTCTGTGAAAGGTGCTCAACATACCTTCCCACCAAAGAAATAGACATACACACACACCCTTCTTTATCATATCATTTTTCTGCCATTTCTCTCCTGTTTAAACACAGACATAATAACAATTGTTCTTTTAAGACACAAGTGAAGCTCAAATGCTTCACTTGGTAAATCTGTCTTCTGGCTCCACCGGAAGTGTCCTGGTAGAAATAAGGGAGACAACAGGATCTCATTTTTATAAAAATACATTTATATTCTTAAAAATTGACACACACACAGTGCAATCATTAAATCAACTCAAAACTCAATCTCTTCATCTTCCCTGTGCTGAAGGGGAACAACTGAAAAAAGGGGATTTTTATTACTATTAAAAGTACACAGATATTGAGGGGAGTGATAATGTTAAAAGACGTAAACATTTGTTCGTTTGAAAATTGTAGTTTGAAAGTGGTCTTTTTTTCCCCCGAAATTTGGGTTTAAACTAATAGATGAGGCATTTCCGTACAAAACGAAAAGAAAAGGGGGACCCTGGCCCTAGTGGGGATTTTCAGGCTCTTATGCCGGTTCTGCCGTCAACCTCACTGTATCTCTTTGGGTGAGTCATTTCCCTTCTCCGGGACATTTCCAAGTCCGTGAAAAGAGTGTATTTACTTCCAAGACCCTGTACTCTCCTGCACCCAGGCTCTTTCTGCAGTAATTAGCTGGGGGAGAGGAGAAGCTTGAGTTTAGCCCACATCAGGATCCTTCGGGCCAGAACTAATTACACAATCTTGAGTCGCACCCAGCAGCCCCTCTCCTCCGCCCCGGGGCGGTGCCGGTGGCTCCCGATAAGGCGCGGCTCCAATCTCCGTGTCCGGATGCGGGCTGCCGGCCTTGCCGCCGCTTGCATTAGCCTCTCAATGGAGACCCTCCCGGGCTCGGGCCCCCCGCCGTGCCCGGCAGCATCCGGAGCTGGAAAGGCGCTGAACTGGAAGCGGGGCGGGGGGTGGTTGGCTCTCCTAGGTCTAGAGTCGGGATCCTTCTCTAAGTAGCGAGTTGCCGCGACTGGGAGGAGTGCCCCCTCCGCGCGCCCCATTCCATCCCACGTGTTGCTGGAGTGGGGACCTAGGGGTTAAGCTGGACCCCCTCATCGTCACCGCCGTCCCGGGAAACCTGTCATTAAAGTCAATTAACTTTTCCCACACCCCTTGGCCGGTAACAACCCGCTGCTAGCTTCCTCCCAGGCTCCTAAGTGCAACCAGATGGGCGGCCAAGCTGCCCCCGCCGCGCGGCCGCCGGGGCCGCCGGGGGTTCCAGGGAGGCCGCCGCGGCTCGCGGCCCGGGCGGGGAGCAGGCCGGGGCGGCCACGCCGGGCCAGCCCCGGCGGCCCTGCGGCCAAGGTGGTTTGCTTAGCAGGCCCGGCTGCTTTCTGGCAGGAAATGAATAGCTCCCAGATGAGCTCAGGCAACCTGAGAGGTCGTGAGAACGGCGCGAACCCCCGCCTGTGCAGCCGGCAGCCTGCCAGGCCGCGGGGGGAGCGGGCGGCGGCGGCGGCGGCGGGAGGCCGGGAGGCCCGGCGGGCGGTGGCGGGGGGAGAGGGAGGAGGGAGCCGCTGACACACGAGCCCGCGCCCGCTCCCGCTGACAGGCAGGCAGCCGCCCGCGCCCGGCCGCCTCCCCCGCTTCCCCGCCCGGGGCCCCAGCGCCTCCCAAGCAGCAGGCCCTTAGCCGCAGAAACGCGGCCGCCCGACCCGCCGGGCCCGGGGGTGGGGCCGCCTGCCAGTGTTTTTCCAGTTTCCCCGGTAGCTCCGGGCCGCATTTAGAAGCCGGGAAACTGGGCCGAGGCCAGTGTCGGGGCAGCAGAGGCCCTCGCGGCCGCCGGAGCCCTGCCAAGCGGCAAGCCAGGCCAGGGCGGGTGGGGGCCGGCGTGGAGAGCGGCCGGGCCAGGGCGGCTCAGCCCACACCGTCGTCCCAGACAAGATACAGCCGCCCGACGGCATCTCGCGACTCCTTAAAACAAATGATTCTAATCTCCGAAAACCGTAGCACCTACTGAGTGCCCAGCAAGCCCCCTGCAAGCGCTAAAAAGATAACATTAAGACTCACTCACCCCCTGCCCTCCCAGAGCTCTCAGTTTAGCTGGGGAGATAGACAAACACCCAAGTAATTCATCCCAGGCCTGATGTGGGACATGCCAGCAAAGTTTCAACAAAGGGCACCTAAGAACAAAGAGATGGATTCTGATTGGAGAGTAAGCCAGGTAAGGTCTTCAGAGCGTTGGCACCTGAAGCCGAGACCTGACAGATGCGGTCAAGGAAGAGAAGAGATGGGAATGGGAAGGGAAACGCAGACAGAGGTAAATGTGTAAGTCCAGTTGGGGGAATTCCAGGAAGTTTGCCATGGTTGTATTGAAATTTTCAGGTATATGAATTGGCTTGGAGGCCAAAAACTAAAGCCAAAGCACATGATCTGGCTTCAGGTTGCTGAGGTTGTAAGTCCAGGCAAATTACTTCTCTGCACCTTCTTTGTACCATAAGGTGGTATTTGTACCTCCCCAGGTGATATCTCATAGGATTGTGAGGATGAAATGAGTAAATGCAGGCAAAACATTTGGAGTGGTGCTTGGCACATAAGCCCCCAATGTGTGTTAGTTGCTCATCGGTGTCCAACTCTTTGTGACCCCATGGACTGTAGCCCACCAGGCTCCTCTGTCTATGGAATTCTTGAGGCAAGAATACTGCAGTGGGTTGCCATTTCCTTCTCCAGGGGATCTTCCTGACCCAGGGATTGAACCCTGGTCTTCTACATTGCAGGCAGATTCTTTACCATCTGAACCACCAGGGAAGTTTTTTTTTCTATTAGCTTTTCCCATAAAAATGTGTCGATAAGGCATCAAAATATAGAACAGGAATATTATTCCTTAAGGGGGCAGGAGAGGGTAAAAGCCATATCAAATTGGTTTCAGAAGCAGAATCCTGTGTGACAAAAATTTTAAATTTTATTTAAAATGAAATAAAATTTTTTCATTTTAGCGAATACCTAACAGATACTCAGGGTCAGGGATGAGATACAAACCCTAAAGGAAGGCTTCCCATACACCACATTTGTGAAGAACAAATAGTCTCGAACACAGAGTTATTCTTCCCTGTGTCTCTTCCATAATTAGGGCCCATATGATTATTTTCGTACAAATATTGTAGAATCTTGCAGAATCAAATAGATATTTCCCTTGAAACTCTATGTAGCAAAGTAACTGTGGAATTGGCCATTATTACCTTATAGAGGTGAACAAGCCTCTAAAAAGCTCTGAAACTGCAGGCTCATTTGGTTTACTTTTGTTTTCCTGTTTTGGAGTTGGGGGGAAGGGCCGATGGGAAAGGAGCATAAACTATGATCATCTAGAGAACTCAGAACCTACTTTACTGTGATCTCGTTGAGACTGCATTTTAAGTTTAAAATAGGGAGTATCCATCCAAAGAAGAGACATTTTAATGCTGGGAGAAGTTCATAAAGGATAACTTGAAATGTCATTCTTACCTCAAATATTCACACAGCTTCTATATCAAAAATCTGAGGCTGTAGTCATATTTACATGCATATACTAGTTTAAAAATAGAAGCTGGATTTTGAGCAATTGATCATTTGGGGATATGGCAACTAGTCTCTAATGTGATATGGGGTTGAATTCAACTTAATTTTTTATTAGCATACTATATTTTATTGAAGAAAGTTGACTTACAATGTTTGAGGTGCACAGCTAGGTGATTCAGTTATACATATATATTATTTTTAATATTATTTTCCATTATAGGTTATTGTAAGATATTGACTATAGTTCCCTGTGCTATACAGTAAAACTCTGTTAATTGTTGTGTATCTATTTTTTTAAATTAGAAATCTAGCATTCTATTCATACTAAGTCAAACATGTGAAATCAAAATGACATAAATTTTTCAACTAGGCCAAAATTCTCAAGTTTTCTAAAATATGTATGTTTTACATACATTTATATATGTGTATACAAAAGCTTTTCTAGTACACTTGATAAAGGCCTGAGAAAGAACATCAGGTAAAAGAGACGGAAAATTGGAAAACATTTTTAATACATCAAGTTTGCATGTTTAGTGTAAAGCCTCCAGCTGGGAGTCCAGATCTTGGCTCTGTGCTTCCCTCCTCTGAGTAAGTCCCTCCTCAGCCTTCCCACTGTTCTCTCTGGAAACTTGTTCTTTTTAAAATAAATGCCCCTCTACCTGCAGTGTCTGAATGAACCCCCTGCTGCCACCATTGCCTGGTTCTGCTTTTCTTTTGAGCCTAATGGATGGATGACTCATCACTTTGCCCACCCCAGGTGTGAGTAGAATGAGAAGCAGTATGGGAATGACGGATGTGGATGGGTCCCTGGGCTGGAAAGTGAGGACCTATGCTCTGCCCCCATACCTTGCCCACCCTTGGCTCTTCCTTCCTCAGGTGCCATAGGCTCTCCCACTCTTTAGTCCTCTGGTCCTGATGGCTCTCCTTCTGGCAGGTCCTGCCTTCTCCCCTTAGGCTTACCTTCATTTGGCTCCATCCTTCCCTTCTTTCACAGGGACTGTGGATCCTTTTCCACTTCACCAGGGAGGTGGTCCACAGAACATCAGCTCTTATTCCTAAATTTTCAACCTCATTTTTACTTTTCCCTGCTGTATATAAATACATTTATTTTTCTACCATCTTTCAGAGCCAACTTCCCCCACCCTGCACCCTCTCTCCACCTTGGGCTGCTCGCCTCCCTTTTCACCGAGGGTCCTAGAATCTAGCTAGTAGCCCCCTGCCTCCTTTCTCTCTCCCTGTTACCTGTGCAGCCAGACTCCTGAGTGCCCCTCCCTCAGTGAACAAATCAGAAGGTCCCTCTTTTGTTCTCTCCTCATCAACACTTGTGAGGTTCAGAATATGTGCAGACTCCATCATGAAATTCCCTCCTTCCTACACCCCTGTGGCACATGTTGCTCCTGACTTCCTTCAGCCTCTCTGATGACTTCTCAACATCCACCATGGGACTTTTCCCCCTTGACCCACCCATTAAAGTCACTGTCCTTGAAAAAATCTATCCATGCCCTTTTCCTCTTGTCACTTCATCACCCACAGCGTGAAGACCCACTGGCCATCTGCATGAAGACCATCAAATCTGGTATCTTCAGTCCCAGATTCTGCCCTGAGATGCAGATTGTGGACCCAGCTGCCTGTGGGCCGTCTCCACGTGACAGTCCTTAGGCCCCCACCCCGTGAGGTGTCCTGCCTCTATTTTCCCAGTCAGTGTGTCTTCCTCAACCCCACCACCAGTCTCCTCCCTGCCTCCCATGGGGCACGAGGAACCATAAGGCTTCCCCTCGGTCATTGCCTTTGTGCAGGAGTTTTGTTGCTTTTATCTCCTTCAGACTGGTTTCTTCACCTTCAGTTTTGCCTCCCTCCAACCATCAACCACACACTCCAGCCACACATCCAAACAACCACATCTCTGAGAAAACACTTCCAAAGGCTTACTATTGCCTCCACCACCAGAGAAACTTACATGGTTTACTCCTGGCCTAGCCTCCTGCCTTCTTGCCTACAAGAAGTCAGTACCCCATCCACATTTCCTCGGCGTGCAAAGCTGCACCAGTGCCATGAGCACCACCCCCCGCCCCTGCCCGCCCCTGTGCTGGAAGAATCCCTCCTCCACTTTCCATCCAGAGACCTCCTACCTATGTATCCTTCAAGACTTTGCTCAATTCACCTGGTTCCAGAAGCCCATCTTGAGGCCTCCAAATCCTGACTCTGACCCCTACCTCCTCTTTTCCCCACTCCTGGAGCATTTAACACAGCACTGATGACACTGGATTAGAGTGTTTCTTTATCTGTCTCCCCAGCTCAGACTCTGCGACTGTTGGAGGCAAAAGCAACATACTTTTTCTCTACCTGTCGTAAGTGGCACAATCAATGGCTGCTGTACATAAGTCATTCAGGAAGGTGTACATTAACTAGTATAATAAGAAAGAGGATATTAATAAAAATAGCAACTTACATTTGAATAATTTGAATTTAAGTTTCACAAAATGCTTTCATAAACATCCTCATTTAATCCCAAAAGCAATCGATGTAGGTAAGTAGGACTGAACATGTAATCCTCGTAGCAAATGTGGACAGTTCGTCTCAAAGGGAGTAGATGGTTTGGCCAAAGTGGCAGCTAGAGAGAGCCAGGTGGGTCTCTGGAACCCTCCTCTTCTGGCAGAAGTGTCACACTTCCCTCATTTTCTGCAGAAATGGACTGGACTTTGAAATGGACAGAAATGGAGCTGTACTTCCTAAAGCCTGTCTCTGTGGTTGCCTTTCCCTGCTGACTTTCAAGGGCAAATAAACCTGGAACTAGTCTCAGCAGTCCATGTACTTTTGCTACATGTATAGCCAGAACCACTTTGGAACTGCTGGAAATCTGTTGTCCTCATTCCCGCTTTTCTGTCTTAGACATGTAACCGAGTCTCCCAGGGCATGAGAACCGGAAGTCCCTTCCTTCCTCCTGTATACTGAGTGCCAGAATTGATGCAGTCAAAGGCAAGTTTTCTTTACAGGTAAAGCTTAGTGACTGGGCACAAATGAACTACCAGGAACTTCTCAGAACCCAAAGTTAGAAAGAGAATGGGAAAATCCTAAACTTTAAGAGGAAAAGTATTCAATTTTGAAGATCATATTTGTGTGGGCTGGTTTAGGAGTCATTCTTTAGTAGGTGAATGAGTCACACCATGACCCAGAGAAACCAGTGGATATAAATGTCTAAGGGTGTAACAGAAGGTTCCAAAGTACCATCCATGGAGGTGGCCACACCATAACAGCTGCCAGGACAATGTGGCTGTTTGCAACAAGATCAATGCAGTCTCTGTAAGCAAAACGTCCCCCTAGCCACAAAGCAGTTGCTAAATTTCCTGGTATAGTTTGTTTGGGCTTTTCTTTCCTGTCTGTGACCAGTGGTGTTTTGCATCCCAGTTTTGTGTTAGATTGCAATGAGCATGTATTACCTAAGGGGTTTCTTCAGAAGAGAGAGTTTGTTGAGTTCACTTGCAGCTCAGGATGCAGTACCAGAAGTGAGGGGGCGTCTGGGACCAGTAGGTCACTGGTCCACAAAGCAGCTCTTGGTTGCAGCTGACTAGTTAGTCATTCACCGGGGATTCATGCAGCACCTACTCTGTGCCAACACCGTTGCAGACACCGGAGTTTCTACAACAAACAAGACCGGCCAGGCCTCGGCTCTCAGAGTGCACACATCCCACTGCGGAGAAGACAACCGAAAAAGAAAATAAATAAATGAAAGAGAGAACATCAGCTCATGGTAAATACTAAGAAGCAACTAAAATCAAGTGCTGTGATAGAAGGGACAGAAGTGTGCCTGAGGCCTAATTTGGGATGAATGATCAGGGAACACCTCACTGAGGAGGGGACTCCTGAAGCCAGGAAGACCAGTTAAACCAAAACAAACAAAAAACCCAACCTGATTTTGCAGACTCGGTCAGTGAAGGTCAAAAATGTCTCTTCTGGCTGACCTGGCAAGTTCTGTAAATGGCTGACTGTGATACCCAGGGCCACAAAGAGGACCAATGTCATTTGCTGCTGTTTCATGAATATAGTTACTAAAAACTTCTCCACAGTTCGCAAAGCACCTGAAATATTCAAGGTAGAAGCTGATTCAAAGAAAACTGATGAATCTCTTTGTTTTCTGCAGGAAGATGTGGGGTCTAGGGCACCAGCCTTGGTTTTGTATTCATGTGTTCATTCCATAGATATCTTCTGAGCTTTCACCTTGCACACAGGGGTGGGCTGGGAACCCTGGAAATGTAGTGGTGAACAGATGCGAAGGCCTTCAAGGAAGTAACAGTCTAGAGAGGGCTATGGCGTGTGGACCATATAGGAGGAAATGTGCTGAAAGCCATCATCCCAATACCCTATGCTGGTCTAGCCAGGAGTCTTTGTCCATGGTTCTGTATTTGTCAATTCAATCATTTATCAAATATGTATTATATACCCACTGTGTGTCAGGCCTTGAGCTACAAAGGACAATAAGGCAGAAGGGGGGTCCCTGGTTTCTAAGGACTTAAGCTGTAGTCAGGAGGAAAGAGATAACAAAACATTACACAAAGAAATTAACAAGGTAATTTCTATACTGATGAAGTCTTCTGAGGAAATTAAAGTAGGGCATGAGATAGCCCTGGGGAGGGAGATGTCCTCTAGAGAAGACTGTGAAGGGTGGGAGGATTCAGCGAGTCAAGATCTCAGGAGAGAACATGACGGGTAGGGACATGGTAGGGAAAGTCCTGCATCAAGAAAAAGCAGTGGCGTGCTGGGTGAACAGCAAGGCCACATGCCTGAAACATGCTGACCAAGGAGAGTGGGGCCCTCACTCAGCCTCGGGAGAGCTGGCAGGCCACAGGGGACCTTGATGGTCTCAGTGACAAATCTGTGTCCAACCGTAAGAGCAATGGGAAACCATTGGATCAGTGATGCCTAATAGAGAATAATGTGTGATTTAAAATGTTCCAGTAGCCACATTTTTTAGAAGTACAAAGAAACATTAATATTAATTATAATATTTAATCCAATATATCCAAAAGATTACTTCAGTATGTAATTCATGTGCAAAATTATTAATGGGGTATTTGACTTTCTGTTCTGGGAAACTAATACAAAGAACTGACTCATTTGAAAAGACCCTGATGCTGGGAAAGATTGAAAGCAGGAGGAGAAGGGGATGACAAAGGATGAGATGGTTGGATGGCATCATTGACTCAGTGGACATGAGTTTGAGTAAGCTCCGGGAGTTGATGATGGACAGGGAAGCCTGGTGTGCTGCAGTCCATGGGGTTGCAGTCAGACACGACTGAGCAACTGAATTGAACTGAAGTTTTTGACAGAGGTGTCTGTCATACTGAGAGCACTTCTCAATTCAGATCAGCCACATTTCAAGTGCTCAGCAGATGCCTGTGGCCCATGACTACTATACCGCCCAGAGAAGCATGGGAAGGTCTAATGATCATCACCCCCCAGAGACCAGGCTCAGGGTTATTTCATTTCTCCCTTCCCCCAGCACCTACCTGCTATCATCATCCACCAAGAGCTTAGATAATTCTCTCTCAAACCACTGCTTATCTCAGTGTCAACCCCAGCTCAAGTATCATCAGTATTTTGCACATCAGTGATTGCTACTCCTCAGAATTGGATTTTTGCCTTTGCTCTAACTCTGTCCATCTCTTGCCATTGAACTACTGGTATTTCTGCTAAAACACAGCTCCCTCTTCTTCCTCCTCCCATCTGAATCTTCCATAGCTCCCACTGCCCTCACTGACACAATTAAAACCCAGGTCCCAGCTTCATCTACGTTATCCCACTTACACAGTGACTTATGCAAGTAATGAAAGTCATGTAACTTCATTTTCCTTAAGCACTATGAGCACATATCCTTAAACACTATGAGCGACTGTAATCAAGCATTGAAAGCTTTTGGGATTTTGTTTCTGTTTACTACTTTCCTTTAATAGTAATTTTCCTCTCTGTAAAAAAAATGTTTTCTATTTTTTTATTTGATTTTTTTTTTTAAGTAATTCCAGGGACCTGCAACATTTGGATATGAGTTGTTTACTTATTGTTTGATTTCTTGGTAGTTATCATCCTGCAAGCCAACTGCTAGCAATAGTGATATAAGGCAAATGTACATAATCAGGCATCACATGGGATATGTGTGTACATAAACATTTCAGCTAAAGTAAATTTAATTGTATCTTGAGCCACCTATGAAATTATAAGAAACTATGAGCTATAACAAGCCAAGGCTGGAAACCTCTAAAATCCTCCTTGACTTTGGTTATGACCTTGTAAGATCAACTGAGCTGACATTTTTGAAGTACAGTTGAAGGTAATTCCTCATTTTTTCCTTTTTCTTCTTGGTTGAAACATTTAAGTAGCTGAATATGTAATTTTTGCAGATCCCACTCCTAAAGCGCCATCAAACCCAAAATTCACATGATGTCCACATGTCCACGCAACTGTTCTTGACTGTTTATAGACGTGAGGTATGAACTCCAGAAATAGCCTGGGTGTGAAATAAGTCATAAATTGCTATTGAAGGAAGTTTGTGCTTACTTCTCTGGAAAGGAATATTAAAAGACCAGGAGGGGTTCACAAGCTTGCTCCAGCTGGACTCCCCATTCCCTAAATCTTGTCTATGGAGTTGATTCTAAATTGCTTTGAGAACCTACTTCTGTTCTTTGCATATACCTGAGTATAAATGAAGGTCTGATAGTACTTTTTGCTTGTCTAACAGGCACATAAAGGCACTTCTGCTTGCCAGACCATGGCTTCCAGGGTTTTTCTAAGAAAATTCATCAACAAAGTTTGTAAAGCTCATGGCTCCACAGGCTGTCTAGAGATCTGGTCTTCATCTTTTCTATGCTTCCTTGCAACACTCAAAGAACCCTCACTGAGCGCCTACTGTGTCCTCATGCTGTGTCACTGTGGACAGACGTAAGAGTGAGACGCCAGTCTCTCCATCTCTGAAGAATTCAGGAACAAATTAAAAAAAACTCAAAAGGGGGCCCCCTAAGATGATTCAAGCAAAACGAGCACTTTTTTTTTTTTTTGAAAGACTGGAGAGTCCAGGCAGTTTGGCAAGAGCAGAGGGAGAAGAGAGGTTAGAAGAAGCCCCAGGGCTAGGTGTGGTTTCCAATGTGAAGGCAGAGAAGGCCAGGTCTGACCAGTTTCATGTGCTAATAAGTCACAGCCATCAGTCAGTTTAAGGTCCAAGAAAAACTTGTCTCTTTAAATCCCCTAGAGGGGTGCAGGTGGAGTCAGAACCAGACCTGGAGATGGATCTTGCCCCAACTCACTGTGGCCTTGATAATGTCACTTGCCCTCATTTAACTACGGTTTCTTTATCAGTAAAATGGGAACATTGGATCATACAGTCCCAGGAGTCCTCCAACTTTGAGACCCGAGTTCCCTGAATTGCCCTCCCAGTAGACCTGCTCCCTGAATGAGGGTCAATACATATGGACCTGTGAACTACGAGACTGTTTATGCCAGATGTTGCAGTTAGATGGCTGTGATCCATGGATTGTAAGTCGACATTAACCTGCCCTCAGAAACAGAGCCCCTTTCAATTGCTCATTTCTCCACCCTTCTCCCCAGTGTCTGCCCGGTTCTTATTCTGACCTCCTTTGTCTCCCTCTACCCCTCTCTCTCTGGTTGATGTTTTAAACATTGATTCAACAACCATCTTAGCACCTGCTGTGCCCACCCAGTACCCTTCTCTCCCAGCCCTACTCTGGAGTGAACTTGTAGGTGGAAAGGGAAGAGGAGAAGGAAGGGAGAATGGGCTGTCCTGCACTGTCAGGCTGGTCCCGAGAACTTGATGTTGGGCTCCTGAGCTCTGGGGAGGCCCTATCCCCCTGTGGGTGGCCCCCACAGCAGCAGCCATCCATTTCCTGGATTTTCGCCAGATTCCCTGGAGACCAACAGGAATTCCCTGGGAGTTCCTGTTCCCAGGATCCCACCACTACCAACTCAGCCTTTCAAAATGAAACTGGAGACTCCCTCCCCCTCACTCTCTCCCCAGTTCTTTTCCCTCTCAGGTTAAAGCCTTTTCGGACCCTTTGACCTTCTTACACTCGAGGATAGTTGGGTGTGTAGATGAGGGAGGTAAGTGACCCCAAGAAGTGGAAGGGCGAATGTGGGCATGACAAACCGCGAGGAGGGGGCACTGGACCCCAACAGAAGGTCAGAGCTGTGAAGGAAGTTGTGTTGGAGGATGGAGAATTAATGGAGTGAGGCCCCTGGCCAGGCCTGACTGACTACGCAGCTAGGTGTCAAGGTTCAAATTACCTGACAGCAGCTGTCATTTTTCTGACACTTCAAGCCACCATCTCTCCCCTCCCTGTGACTCCTTATTTCTTTGACCTGGGAGGGGCTGTGGAATATAATGAGACTCAGAGCTGGAGGACACCTACCTCAGGAAGCTGGGGCGAGCCCCTCTCATCCCCGCCCCATGGATGTGGCTGGTCTGGGCCCCGCCCCACCTGGAGAGTGACATCTCTCTGAGGTGGGAGCCACTCCCTTCCCATCTGTCCTGTGGGAGCCACATCTCATTTTTCGTGCTCCTGAAGAGTGTTCCTGTATGTAATTAAGGAGGTGGTGAAGGCAGGAAAGGAGAATTTTGAATCGGGGACCCAGGGCTGCCCAAAGTCATTGCAACTTCTGACTGAAAAAGGAGAGAATCTCTGAGTTGGGGAGAGGAGGGTTGCTGAAGTGGGGTGAGAGTGGGGTGGTGGGTGTGGAGAGAAACAGAAAGAGAGAGGTAGAGACCCAGAGAATGAGAGTGATTTATGCAATTCTGAGAGCAAAAGCTTAGACTCTGGTCCCTCCCCACAGCCTAAGAATCTCAGTGTCTCAATCTCTCTCTTTCAGCCCATCCCCCTCCCTGATGCCCCTCTCCATCTTCTTTTGCTTCAGTGGTTGCGTTACCATTTGCCAAGCTACTTGGGACCTGGGGTGTCACTTCAGCGCCAGCTGCAATCTTCCCCCTGCTCTAGGAATTGTACACATAAACTACTGAGAACAGAGCCCTCCTCACCAGAAACAGCACATAGGCTTTTGCTCAGCCTCTGTGGCCTTGGACCAGCTCCCAGGAAAGGCCCCTGTCTGGAGACAGGCACCCACACAGCCTGCCCCACTGCAGGAAGCCCCTACCTCCGAGGGGAACAGACAGGCAGGCCGAGCTCACCGGTGACCCTCACCCTGGGCTAAACTGGGTCCAAGGCACAAGGCTTCTCTCCCAGGGGGCCAACCACTCAAGTCAGTGACCTTGAAAAAGTTATTTTTGTCTCTACAGACTTCCCTTTCCCTGTTTTTAAATAGATCAGCGATTTATGCTGCTTAATTCATAAAGAAGGTGCACGGAAAAAGGCCGACTCGTTCTGAAGTGTTTTTGGCTTCCTGAGAAGAACCCAAGGTTCCAGGAAACCTCCTTGAGCCACACAGACTCATGTGCACACACAAGCATGATGCACAAATCTGCCCTCATGCTCACTCCACACCACACCCATTCCCCGACAGGGCTGGACTGCAGCAGTCACTGTGCCCTCAAGTTGCTCACGGTCCAGGAGGGAGACAAGCACATAAACAAGTACAGCCAATACAGAGTGTTAGCAACCGGCAGGAAGGAGAGAACACAGGGCGTGGGAAGGCTCAGAAGAAGGGGAGTTTCTGCTTTGTGCCTGGCTTGGGAGACAGGGGTGTGGAGGCTCTGAGCGGTGAAGGAAGTGTGGGATTTCATCACTTGGACAAGAGGGGCTGAGGCTGGTGGCCTCAGTCCATATCTTCCAGCGGAAGGAAAACGTGTTCAAAAGCACAGAGACCCAGACCAACACGGAAGAGTCAGGGCACCATGAATTGTCCCTCCCTCGGAGCTGGACCACAGGAGGGAAGCAGAGCGCTAGGACATGAGCAGGGAAGGATGGAGGCTGGATAAGGAAGGCTGGATTCTGAAGGTCATTGTGTCCCAATATTTGCAAGGGATTTCTATACTAAATTCCAATATTCTTCTTGAACCTTTAAAATGTAATAGTCTTACTCTTCTCTCTGCTGATTGAGAAACTGTGTAAGCGTGATGGGCATCCAAACCCCCCTCAGTAACCCTGAGACTCCACCCACCCCCATGCCTGTCTCCACACCAGCCTGGATGTTGGAAAGCATTACTTGGGAGGACCATTTAATGTATCATTCAGGGTGGTTCACTTTGGGAAGTGAAAGTGTTTACAATGAATAACTGCACTGAGGCAACAACAGCACAACAAGCAAGAACTGAGACCATTCTGGGCAAATCAGGATGCCGGGTGACCCTAGCTAAAGATTTCAGGCTACCACTGATGGGTTTTATAGATGTAAATGGTGTGATCAGATTCATGGTATTGGAACTGAGTTACTCTCTGATTTTCATTTCTTCACAGAACAGAGGGAGTAAGAGGATAAGGATGGTCCAGATGTTCTCAGAGGTCCTTTCTAGCTTTGACATTCTATAAATCTGTTTGGTAGGCATTGGAACAGTGAGAAGGGTTGGATAAAAGATAACTTCAAGGAAGTTTTGGGGGTGGACTGCAATTCAACCTAAACCGTGAGGATACATACCAATATCCTGTGTTTTTAGTTGAAACCCAATGAAAGTGCCCAAGAAAAACACTCCCAAGGAAACTCCTCTCATCCATCCATTCAGGAACGGAAAGGCGATGCCCGTGAAAACATTCCATTGAAATTAAAGCCCTGCTGCCAATCAACCTCTCCCACAAGTCCTAGCCCTCCCTCCCTCCTCCTCCTGACTCCGACAGCAAGCAGGTGAGATGTGAGTGGATCTGTAAAAGGATGTGAGCTTGAAATGCATAAGTTAGTGCTGTTGGCTCAACCGCCATAACAATCCCATCCCTCTTAAAAACCCTCTCACAGAAAAAAACCTTCATGGCTCCTCAGTATCCTGAGAATAAAGCACATACTCCTCAGTTACCATCTCAAGACCCTTTACAATATGAAGACAAACCACTTTCTTCATGCATTTTTTCTTCCCAGCTAATTGGAATTTGTGCTGAGCACCCTTTTTCTCTGTAGGTGGTAACTCAGCTTATGTACACCCTACTTATCAAAATTATATCAATAAATTTCATCTCTTTCATGAAGCTTGTCTATCCTTTTCCCTCTCTTCTTTCAAGTTACTTACAGACTTATCTTTCAAGATTCCTATATACTATACTTCTAAATAAAGGTATAATTAATGAGTGTAGGTATCTATCTCTGAATCCTCTTTCCTAAAGAACTAATAACACGTGTGGTGTAAAAAGTTTAGATGCGTTTCTGTGTGTCTCACGTTAGGCTATTTACATCCAGTTTGGAGACACAAAGGAGCTAGAATTAACCAAATGCTTTTGAAAAAGGATAAAATTGGAAGATTATGGTATCTGATCACAAGACTTATTTGAAACCTACAGTAATCAAGTGATTATGGGCAGATAGATCAATGGAAAAGAGAGAATCCAGAAATAGATCCCACATATATAATCAATCAATTTTTGAAGACAGGCAAAAACAATTTAATGAGAAAACGTTGACCTATTCAACAAATTGTTCTGGAACAAAATTGGATGAACAATGCAAAAAAAAAAAAAAAAACAACAACAAAGAACTTCGACTGATGCCTCATATCACATTGAAAAAATAATCCTAAACAGATCTTACTCTAAATATAAAACCTAAAACTATAAAACTTCTAGAAGAAACATAGGAGAAAATCCTTGTGACCCAGGGCTAGACAAAGATTTCTTAGCTATAACCCCAAAACTCTAGTATTTACATTACAGAAAATCAGTAAATTTGACTTCACAAAAATTAAGACCCTCTCTTCAAAAGACAAGGCCTCCCAGGTGGCACAGCGGTAAAGAATCCACCTGGCAATGCAGGAGACGAGAGAGACGCAGGTTTGATCCCTGGATCGAGAAGATCCCCTGGTGTAGGAAGTGGCAACCTGCTGCAGTATTCTTGCCTGGAAAATTCCATGGACAGAGGAGCCTTGCGGGCTACAATCCATGCTGTTGCAAAGAGTCACAGTCTTATTGAAGAGACACCACTAGAAGAAGAGAAGGGTTTTCATTTGTTTGTCTATTTTGTTTTAACCTCGTCAAGCCCAGCATCCTCCACAATCTAGCCCAGCAAACTCACAATATACTGCTGTTCCCGCCAAGCATCCACACTGGCTACTGGATCATCTGAGTGGGAGGAGAGGTCAATATCTAAGTCCAGTTTCTTGAGACTTGCACCGATTACTTCTGAACCACAAGTGGTCCCTTGGAATAGGATTAAGGGACTGGTCCGCAGGGCCTTAGAACTGAAAGGAGCTTTTAGGGGTCTTCTGGTTCCACTCTCCTCTGACATATCTCCTGGGATGGAAAACTCCCACTGTTGACAAATACGATGCAACTAGCTACATTTCAACAGGAATAAATGGAAAGAGGACAAGAAGAAATGAGCGAGCAGTCCTCTTGAACCCATCAGAATCCCTATCCTTTCTTTCAGTGTGATTCGGCAGGAATCTTGAATTGGGGAGGAAATCAGTATCTTCTCAATAGAAGATACACGTCTGTTGCCCTGTGATGGAGATGAGATGGGGAGAAAAGGAATTAGATGGATTTGAAAAATCGGACTTGAGTTGCCAACAAGTTCTTTTAAAAGAGAAGACAGTTTGCATTTGTGACCCAATTCTGTTTGGTTGGAGTGGTTTATATGTTAGCTAGTTCCAATGAACTTTGAGCACATGCCTTAATGCTGCTCTGTCTTGGCTTTCCCAGTTTCATACATTTAGAATCAAAAGCCTGGGCCTGCCTTTCTCCTTCTCACAAAGCTCATAAGAACGCTGGGTCTGGGGAGAGAAATAAAGCTCTGAACAGAAAGACCAGGGCTGTGTCACTTCTAGTTCTCCTTGACATCTTTCCAAGCTTGGTGATTTCGGCTACTTCTCTGAAGGGAATAATCTTTTAAGCTCTCCATCCAATCTACTGTCAGACAGGAGTTTAAACTCTCTCCTTTTCTAAGTTTATCAGACAGGTCTACAGAGACTTCCTGGGAGAATGTTTACAAAGGACTTTGAGTGTTGCCAAGAAAAGAGAGAACGAGAAAGGTAGGGTTTCTGAAGGGCAGTTTCAGAAGCAGTGAGGTTAAAACATAAAAGGACCTTTCTTTCTCTTACTAACAGGTTGTCCTAAGGCCAGGGGTGGGCAAAACACTGGGAGATGAGGGCAGATGGCTTCCCTGTTGGAGAGGGTCCCTCATCATCACTCGAGCCAGTGGAATTTGCCTCTTAGGGCAGGCTTGCGCTCTCCTGTTGCAGAGTTGGAATTATTCCAGAAATTAAAGCCCGTAGTTCTACTTCCCGCCACTCCTCTGCTCCTTTTAGAATCACTTTATTTCTCTGGGGGATCTTCTTAAAAGGCAATGTCAGGCTTAGTAACGGTATCAGATCGATATAACTATGTAGCAGTAACCATGTTAACAATATATTCCTCTCCACTGGGGAGAGGGGAATTCTAGAACATGGTAATCACCATATCCAATAAATCAAGTGGTAAAGGCACAGTGCGTTTACAGCATGGCTTCAGTACTTTCAGAATTATTTAGAAATTGTGTACCTATTCAGGTATTTACAATCTTGAAGTCCCCAACTGTAGAAATCTAAAGGCATTTGGTTTATTAAATTTGCATTAGTATGTGAGAAATTTCTCCCCATATGTAAACGTACATTAATACAAAGTTAGGTGTGGAGAATAACTTCTTTTAATGTATTACTTTAGATGTTTAACAAAATTCTTTAAAAACAAATACTTCTACAGCCTGTCTTAAGGAACAGTTTTTCTCTCTGATCAGGATGATTTCATTTTATCCTGGTAAAAGGTAAGTTTTCATCATCATAATCAAGCAGGAGAGAAACTATTCCCAGTGGGCTGCATGGCAAGTTGTGTAATGTAGTTAATTTTAATTAGCAAGCTCTATTTCTGAATTGTTGATCTCCATTCCAGTCAAGACGAAAACTAAATGGGTTCCTCCCTCCCTCTTCAAAGAACTATTACATTTCAAGTGTCTTAGGAAAAGAAAATGAATCTATCCCATTTGTCAGAAAGCTGTAGTCTTCAACTGTAGGAAGAAAGACCTTGTTACGCATGTCAACATCCTTGTGTGATGAAAAAGAAAACCTCAAAGTTCTTCCAAAGAGTATCCACTGCAAAGTGAGTGGGTGGGAGGGGCTGTGTGTTGGGAGAGAGGGGAGGAGGGCTGGCATTCAAGAAGAAATTTCCATGTGGGTTCAGTAGACAAGTAAATCATATTATTAGGTACAAAACTCTAGCTTTCAGTCATGGAACAATAGCATGAAAAGTTGGGAACAAAATTTTATGTTTCATGGTACTGTTTTCAACACAGTACACACTTTTTTTTTTTTTTTTTAAGCTACACAACAAGGCCTGTGGGATCTTAGCTTCCTGCCCAGGGATTGAACCTGTGTCCCCTGTAGTGAAAGCATGAAGTCTTAAACACTGGACCACCAGGGAAATCCCTTTAAACAATCTTTTTTCGGCTGTGCCAAGCTGCAGGTTTGTGGGATGTTAGTTACCTGACTAGGAATTGAACCCAGGCCCTGGTAGTGAAAGTGCAGAGTCCTAATCACTAGACTGTCAGGGAATTCACAGACTTTTCAAAAAATTAGTTCTTGTTTCTTAGAGCACTTTTAGGTTCAGAGTATTTTTTTAAAAGAAGAAAAACCATAGGTCTCCACATATTGCCAAGAAAGACCTCTAAGAACAATGAGTGAGTGAGTGAAAGTCGCTCAGTCCTGTCTGACTCTTTGTGACCCCATGGACTATACAGTCCATGGAGTTCTCCAGGCCAGAATACTGGAGTGGGTAGCCGTTTCTTCTCCAGGGGATCTTCCCAACCCAGGGATCGAACCCAGGTCTCCCCATTGTAGGTGGATTCTTTACCAGCTAAGAACAATGAGTAGCAGTAAGATTACTGAGAATTAAGGAAACTCCTAGAACAGGCTTCACTGATCTAAGTTCCTTCTACCCGCCACTGGGTGGTGTGATTGAAACCTTCAGTGCTAGGTAAACTGTCCTCAAATCCCTCAGGTCACTGATGTCACCAGCTGGGACGTGTGTGTGAGTGTGTGTGTGTGTGTTTCTTTTGAATCAACAGAATGCTGTCCTGATTGAATGTGATCTGCAGACATTGTGACAGAGGGTATTGTTCTGCCCTTTTCAATCAACAGTTTTCCATCCAGAGCACACAGGGGTGGCTTAGAAAGAGGTCACTACGGGGCATATGGCCTGCCCTATGGTCCTGGGCTTGTTTTATGACACCAGAAGATATGCATAGTCAGCCCAAAGGGATGAAATCAAACTCTCTCAATTAAATTTTAATCATGCACATGCATCCATTCCACTGTCTCCTTGATAGTCAAAACCCTTACAGTTGCCTTGTATAAAGGATTTTAAACTTTTGTCAAACCCCGATGCGCTACAAGTTTGGCAAGATTTTTGCTTATCAATGTTCCACTTTTATTACATTATAATTTTTTTCTCATTTTTCATTAATGAAAGCTGCTAACAATAACAGCTGCCTTTAATCAGTGGCTTACTCTGGACCAACCCCAGCAGCTCTGTGAGGTGGATGTGATTATCGTCCTTATTTTACAGGCGAGGACACTGAGGTTCAGGGAGATCAAGGCGCTTCATCAAAGTCATCCAGCCAGGAAGTGGATGAGCACAGCGTGACCCCAGACCTGTCTGCCGTCAAAGCCCAGGTGATTCATCACAATTCTGTTTGGTCCAGCAGAGCCTCCAGTTTGCATGAAGCAGTCCTCAGTGCAATGACACAGCCAGGAGCAAAGGAAGGGGGCATCTTCATGAGACTACAGCCTGTATCCAAGCAAATTCAGAATTCCTGTCAAGCTCTTTGAAATACTGAAAATTGTTCACAGACCTCTTCTCATCTTTCCTGCCATGAACAGATTTAACTATCCCTCTGTGGACTCAGAGATAGAGAATCACTTGCTAAGTCCCACGCCCTCACCTAGCAGACAGTTGGATTTTCAGTGGATCTGTGGAGTGGATATCTGTGCTAAATGTCCCTCCCAGCCTCCTGTACTGTCAGAGACCCCCGAGAAAGGAGAAATGGTAAACAGGCTTAGGCGAGGTAGGACTCCTGATTTTCCTTATTTTTTTTGTCTGCAAAATTGCTTTCCTTGGGATGCTATTCCTCACTGCCCAAGAAGTAAAGTCTTCAGCCTTGACTAACAAATATAGGAGAACCCGTTTTTTTAAAAAAGCTAAGTTCTTCAGTTGTGTGATGTTACAAGCATGTGATCTGATGTCTCTAAGATTCCAGAGATACCACACGCTGACTGCTGCTGGCCATTTTGAAACAATCCGGGACCTAAACCTACAGGCCAAGGAACACAAAGAGAGCCAGGCCATCATCAATCATTAGCAGACGTCCTAAAGCTGCTTTCTCACACTACAGAGGGGGGAGCGGGGGTGGGGCAGAAGAATGGGAACATTTCAGTAGATCTTCCCTGGACTTAGGAAATGAATTAGTACCATTAGATCTTTGAGTCTAACAAGCTGAGTCAATGTTGAAAATAATATTTGAGTAATACTACGAACCCAGCTTCTCTCTTAGGTGAACCAGCCCAGAAGCTCACATTTCTGTTGACTGGGGGCCGCTGGGGGCCTGGCCTGAGCCTGTTCATCTCTCTGTCCCCACAGCGCCTCATATACAACTCGGCACATTGGAATATTAAGGAAATGTGGGCTTTATTATTAAAAATAAAGCCCAGAACCTCCAGAGTTGGCACTGGAAGAGGACTGGCTAGGGAACAGGATGGGGTTCTGGGGCAGACAGCTCCAAGGAATCTCATTCCATATCTAGGGCTCGCCTTCTCCTTGGAGTGACCTGAAGTCCACCATTCCCCCCTCCATGGTGGTCTCAGGAAAGGGCTGGACTTCCTCTAACCTGTGGCCCCATCCCTCTTTCCAGGCGAGGTCTGGAGCCTGCTGAGGGGAGGTGGGAGCATTACAAAAGACTCCACCCAGGGAATAGCAAACCACAAGAGGGATGCAGCTGAGTTCCAGTGAGTCCTTCAAATCCAGCTTTAAAGCACAGCTTTACATATCAGCACCTTGTGGGTCACTCTGGGCCCTTTTTCTCTGCTTCTGTGTGACAGAGAACATATTTCACCCATAGTCCCCCTGCAGGGCTGTCTTAAGCCTCCAGAATTCTCCATGTCTGTTGCCCAAAGACATTCCACATAAGTGATTCAGAAATTCTACAAGCACTACAGGCAAATCTATATTTTTATAGTATAGTTAGAAGTATTTTTAATGAAAGCAAGAATTATCCTCTATTAATACATGGAATTATACTATACTAACACATCAAAGACCATTAACAGAAGTCTATAACTCATTTAGGGCTGAACTTAAAATAAAAATTGCTTCTCAACATACTTGAGGCGTGTCCCTTGAGACAAAGCCACCCTCAGAAAAATTTCCCATTTGCAATCCAGAAATGATGTAACAAAATACATTACGGAAATTTATCTGATGCAGAGGCTGATAAGTCAGCACCTGGCACCACTATTCTCCAATTTCAAGATTTTATGTTAGTCAAGACAAACAGCCTCTTGTTGAGTTGATAATTAACGTCATCCATTTAAACATTGATAATAGGTTTATGGGCTTCCCAGGTGGCTCAGTGGTAAAGAATCCGCCTGCCAAGCAGGAGACATGGGTTCAATCCCTGGGTCAGGAAGGTCCCCTGGAGAAAGAAGTGGCAACCCACTCCAGGATTCTTGCCTGGGAAATCCCATGGACAGAAGAGCCTGGAGGGCTACAGTCAATGGGATCAAAAAGAGTCAGACACGGCTTAGCAACCACCAGCCACCAATAAGTTTATACCAGTAAACACCACTTTTATTTGTTTTATATATGGGGCTCCATCTCAGACTTTACTCTTTAAAAAGACTTCTATTCTTAAAAAGAGAGCCCCTCCCTAAAGCATTACTTTAGGAGTCTTTTCAGCTATTCCCAGGGATCTTGAGAGTCACCTACTCACAGATTTGTCCCTATACTTGGAGGACCAAACAGGAAAACCCTGTCCCAAGGCAATTCAACCAGAAGGCACTTGAAACTGGGAGCCGACTGAGTGGGAGAGGGCGTGGTTCATAACGTCCTTTGCTGACTCTCCACTTCTCTCCCTTATGGTGATTTCTGAGGAACCATTCTCCTCTTTTAAAGGATGCTGTGAGTTGGTCTGCCAAACCCCAGTATAAACTGAAGGGGACAGCCATCAGAAATGCTTTAAGGGATAGATTTCTTACACACAACAGTCCAACAACTGCTGAGATTATGACAGCATCCTTCCGCATCTGTGCCAAAGGGCCCTTCAGAGTAACCTAGACCAAGCCAGCATATACATGTAAAGAAACTGAGGCTCAGACAGAGAAGCGACTTAGCCAAGGTCACACCATGTACCCTCCCTCCTCTTTTCAAGATGCCCTTCGTCCTCACTCTAGAAGAGAATCAGCTCTGAGGGGAGAGGGTTAACCTTCATTCTGAAAGATGATAGTAGTGATTTATACTTTTAAATGTGGCTAATGGTAGAAATAAAATGATAATGAGAAAGTAACTCAGGCTTTCAAAGTAACTGTTCACCAAAGTGAACATTAAGCCTGATTTGATCACACCCATTAGAGATTTCAGCTGAACATTACAGGCGTGTTTCTTGGGAATTTCTCTGATGGATGTGGCAGGGTCAGCTGCTAGGGATAAAGAACCATCTCCGAAATGTTCCAACTAGACAAATTTTTATCAATTACAGGTATAAGGGAATTTGAAATACTACACATAAATCAAATTATTTCTAAAGTGAAACAGCTATTTTAAAAATTCTTTTCTTATAACGCAAATTGTTTTACCTTTATTGGCCTGTGTCATAAGAAAAAAGTATTTGAGGAGGATAGATTTATTTATTGTTTCAGATGTTGGGTTTTATAAAGTGAGAGACACCTATATGGAGAGCTTTACATCTGGGAAATACCTTAAAAACTATCTAGTCCAAATCCTTTATTTTCTGAATGAGGCAGCTGTGGTCCAGAGAGGAGAAGGAACAGTCCCAAGGTCACACAGCAGCCAACATCAGAGCCAGCAGCCCCCAGATCCAGGTCAAGGCGCTGTTTGATTAACGACCAGCGGAGCTCTCTGCTCTGTGAGTTGCAAGAACAAGATTACAGTACTGAAAATACAAAGACAAACAGTCTACTTCCTTTATAAGTCATTTTCTTCCACTTTTAAAAATGTATTATTTTTACTTATTCAATTTTTAAAAATTTTTAAAATGGCATATAATGAGGCACTTGCAATCAAACAAGGAAGGAAGGAATGAAGGGAGGGAAGACGGGAGGAAAGGAGGGAGGGAGACAGGAAGAAGAGAAAGAAAGGAAGTAGAAATAAGAATGTGTGTACCATGCACATACTTATGCATGGTGTGTGCATGATCTTGGCAAGGTGGTCAAGGAATGCATATTTTGAGTGAAATCAAAACCTCTAATAAGACGGTCACTAGAACTGAATTAGTTCTGAGCTTCCTGGTAATAAAATTTTCATTTGCTTATTTATTTCCAAAGAAATTGTCCATAGAGGTGTAACTAGAGAGTCTCCTTCTCTCCCCTCTAATCCCATTGCATCTTCCTACACACCAACCTGAGGACCATGGAGCAGAGATGCAGCACTTTGGAGCTGAAGGCTCCCTAGACACCACCAAGGCCAACCCTCCAGCTAACAGAGGGACAGCTGGGAACCCAGGGAGGGAGGGAGTTTGCTATAGTGATGGCGGAGTCCAAGAAAACCTATGTCTGAATTTCAGGGATGTTAATTTTTTTAACTTTTTAGGTTTGTTTTTATAAACATCCCCAGGTACATAGCAACAGACAGCATCCCCTCATCCCTAGTCACTGCCCCAAGGACCCTGAGCCTGATGGTCATGGAATGCTTTACAGGTTTGCTGTTTTAGTTACAATACTCCTTCGTGCCTAGCATGCTTCATGGAACCTCAGCTGATCTCTGTGAGGCAAGAGGACAGAAGAGAAAATTGGGCTTCAGAGAGTCCAACTCTGTTCAAGTCAAGCTGCTAGTGGATCAGCTTCTGGCTGTGAATCAAACTGCTGAAAGCAAGGCCATTCTCTCTGCTCCATGCGATGGCCTCAGTGAAAAAGCAGCAGACAGTGACAGAGGAACCAGTGCATCCTGCTGTCCACTGAACCCCAGTTAGTACATCGTGACAGCTAGCTGGGGCACCAGCTCCATGGTGCGGGTACCATGTCTTAAAGCATTAAACAAATAATATAAGGGGATTTAAGTGAAATGGTTGTTCTAAAGGGATGTGGTATTTGCTCAAAGTAAAGCCTTCAAGGGCTTTGTGCTTAAAGTTTTACAGAAGACTCTGGGTACCTCAACAGATGACTGGCAAACATCATGATCACCCAGAGATTTCAGGGCATCAGGTTAACACTGTTCACAATTCAAGGGAATTAAGAGAAGTTTCAAAATGAGATTCACCAGGTCGCAAAGAAGTAAGAACCAAGGGAGGTATAGGGCAAAGTAAAGCAGGGGTCGGAGAAGGCAATGGCACCCACTCCAGTACTCTTGCCTGGACAATCCCACGGACGGAGGAGCCTGGTAGGCTGCAGTCCATGGAGTTGCTAAGAGTCGGACACGACTGAGCGACTTCACTTTCACTTTTCACTTTCATGCATTGGAGAAGGAAATGGCAACCCACTCCAGTGTTCCTCCCTGGAGAATCGCAGAGACAGGAGCCTGGTGGGCTGCCGTCTATGCAGTCGCACAGAGTTGGACACAATTGAAGCGACTTAGCAGCAGCAGCAGCATGGGAAAAAAGAAAAAAGAATACTTCCATAGTCAGGATCCTACTTCTGGACTGAACCATAAAGTTTAACATAATAGTAATAGTAGTAGTAATAGTAATAATAACCTGACATCCTGATTCAGTGTCCACAGGCAGCTGCTGAGCTAGGCGAATCCTGCCGGGGCATCCATGGACACGTTGTCAGGGATACAGGATAACTGAAAGCAGAGAGGGCCAAGTGAGGGGATCGGCCCCTCCTGACCCTGCCCAGCCCCCATTTGAATTGCAATGCTGGCGGTTAGAAAAAGTGTCTCCATCTTGTAAACACAGCAAATTTGATCTGGAAATCATTGAGAAAACATAAACCCAGAGCCTCATGTGGTCATGTTTACACTATTTCAGCCTCGGTGAAAGATGAGCCTGTTATGGAAGGACTGTTGTTTTTTCAAAGGCTCTTTTCTTTTTAAGATGAAAATCCCGAGTACACATTACTATGAAGACCAAAGTCCTGGCAAAGACACCATAAGGGCCTGAACAAGATTTGATTAAGCAGGTAACAGACATAATGTCACCTTTTTACGTAAAAGTGTCTTCTGCAATTGCAGAAATTCTCAATTATTTTTGAAGTCAGTTCTTTTTGAGGTGGAGATTAACAGTAGTGGAGAAGCTTCTAAACTATAACTTTAGTTAAGAATATGGTTTCATGACTATTTCATGTTTCTCAAATCCCTTCTAAATTTGCAGTAACACGGACAAGGAATTTAGTCCAATTCCCTTCATTTAATCCATAAATAAATAGAGGCACAGATGGAGAAAGTGACTTACTTAAGGACAGAGCTTATTAGTGCCAGAGGCAAAAATAGGACAGTGATTTCCTGATTTCAGCCGGCTCTTTCAGGATATGTCTCTTTCGGGTGTTGTTATTTATGTAACGTTTTGTCCAAGGGCATTTATTAGAAATTGTGTTCTGTATGGAGGTGGTATGGAGCAGGCAATGGGTTTTATTCCATAAACAGGGGCATGAAATAAATACCGCGTGATTTTTCTAAAAACAAATTCTGATTAGGAGTGTCTCATTCACTAGGCTGGTGGAGGAATTTACCCATTCGGTCATATGTGAATGTGGCTTGTCCTGGAAGCGGCAGCAGGACACCCACCTAGGAGCCATAGAGGTGGAGCAGTGTCACAGCCTTGGACTTGATGTGTTCACAGACCAAGGTCCCTACAGGCTGTCTGGTCACCTGCTCCTGAACCATGGCCTCTGCTGAAGATGGGGGTCACTGGGCTCACTGAGGCTCTGCCTCTACCCTGGCGCCCTCAGAGAAAGGGGAATAAGGGCTTGGAACCCCAAACTGCTTCCCTTCCAGGTCTGAGAGAACCTCTCCAGCCAATTCTTCCCTCCCCTCCACTGCTTCCCTTCCCTCTGCTCCCCAGCCTCCCCCACTGCCTCCTCGTAAGCACAATTCCTCTCTAAAGCCAGGACAGAGAGGGAGAGATCACTTGTCTTGAGGAACTCCTGCTTTCAATCCTTTGGCTCAAAGAGTCCTGGAACAAAGAAACTCAGTGGCCTGAGTATTTACCTAGAATGAGAGGGGGGGAAATACAATAAGAACAAATTCCAAATGGATATCTCAATAAATTTTTCCTGCCATGTGTGCATGTCATCTTACCATGCAGAATTCTGATCCTTTTGTAATGAAAACACTAATGCACTTGTACAGCATCTGATGGTCTACAGGGCACTTCAGAGTCACCAACTGGTCGCTTCCACAGGGTGGGTCTTTGTCACCCCATTTTATAGCTGAGGAGACCAAGGTTCACTGAAGTGATAAGATATATGTGGTTCTTTTTTCCTGGTCCTAAGAAGAGGGTGGCAAGCCACGCGTGGCAAATATCCTCTGAACTCGTCCGAACTCTCAGTAAACTCCACACCTGTCAATACCACTCCATGATGTATTTCCTCCTTCACTTCTAAACAGCCGGATGAACTTGGGCACAACAGCAAATGTGACTTTGAACATTCCTCTAGGGCGAGTTCCATTGTTTTTGTTCACTCAACTTCAAGGTAAAAAAAAAAAAAAAACCACAGATCATAAACAATTTCCCTATTTTTGTTCCTCTTCAGCATTTGAAGGTTTGAAAAAGCATGAATGATGAAAACAATTGTTAAATTCCCTAGGGCTATTTGGCTGAGGTCTTTGTGCCCTGGTACCAAGGCTCCTGAGACCATGTCCTCAGCCTCTGTCTCCTCATGCCCAGCCTTATTCACACCTCCAACAGGGCTGTGGTGTTGACTGGTTGTCAACTTTGTCTCCCTGGGGAAACAGGCTGCAAACCTACTCAATCACTGCTAAGTCGCGTCAGTCGTGTCCAAGTCTGTGTGACCCCATAGACTGCAGCCCACCAGGCTCCCCCGTCCCCAGGATTCTCCAGGCAAGAACACTGGAGTGGGTTGCCATTTCCTTCTCCAAAGCATCAAAGTGAAAAGTGAAAGTGAGGTCGCTCAGTCGTGTCCAACTCTCAGCGACCCCATGGACTGCAGCCTGCCAGGCTCTTCCATCCATGGGATTTTCCAGGCAAGAGTACTGGAGTGGGGTGCCATTGCCTTCTCCGACTCAATCACTGATGTGTTCTAAATCTTTGTGTTACCCCCAAATCCACATGCTGAATTCTAACCCCCAGGGTGATGGTATCAGGAGGTGGGGCCTCTCCTCTGGGAGGAGATTAGGTCATGAGGGTGAAGCACTTATCAATGGGATTAGTGCCCTGATAAAAGGGATCTGGAAGACTTTCTTTGCCCCTTCCTCCCTGTGAGGACACAGTGGGAAGACAGCCTTCTATGAACCAGGAAGCAGGCCCTCATCAGACACCAGACCTCCTGGTGTCTTGATCTCAAATTTCCAGCCTTCGGAACTGTGAGAAATAAACTTCTATTGTTTATTAGTCTCCCAATCGGTGGTATTCTCTTATAGCAACCAGACTGGACTAAGAGAGTCATTCAGAGCATCCAATCACTCAGCAATTTACCAAGCTGCCTTGATATATGAGGCACTGTTCTAGGAACTCCGATATGATCACAACCAAAACCAAGTCCCTCCCTCCATGGACTTCCTGTTCTGGGTGAGGAGGGAGACATGACAGACAATCAATAGAAATAAATAAATAATACCTCAGATGATGCTAGAGGCATGAAGAAAATACAGCAGAGTAAGCAGGATCTTCTAGAGAATAATGTCTCCAGAAGGATCTGGGGACTCTTAGTGCAAGAACTCAGACCTCATCTCTGTTTGCTAGCCCTTTGAGCAGGCAGGGAGCATGGAATATCAGCACAGACATGCCCTGGAAGCTGTGGAGGTTGTGCCCGTTCATAAAACTCCTGGGACACAGAGGCCATCCAGGCTGAGGCAGGTGAGCATGGGGTTGAAGGTCACAGTCACTTCGCCGTCCACCACCCACCCTCAGCGTAGCCTTCCCTGCCTCACTCCACCTCTCTGGAGTCAATATTTGTATGTAAAGCCTGGAGGGATATAGCCAAACCATTGATAGAGGAGGTATCATCTGAGAGTGGAGTGAGGAGAGTAAGACTGCAGTTAGGGTTGGGCTAGGGGAAGTGTGGGGCTTTTGTTTCTAACTCTAAATTTATATTTTTTTCAAACTTTTAAAATTAAAAAATAATCATATATTGTATAGCTTTAAAGTTAAACAAAAAGCAGTATTACTTCACTAGGCTGTGGTTGTCTTTTGCTAAAGTTTTGACTTTGGTGTCGCTCTGGGATGTGACCTTGCAGGACTCTAACACTTGCTGCAGGACTGTCTCATTCAGGCGTGCAGGCTGCGCACTGCACAACTCAAGGGGGGACCATCTCACGGTGCCCTCTCGATAGTGCGAGCTGGGACTCCTCTTCTCCAGAAACTCTCCAGCACTGACCTCATGCCATCTCATGCTCTCTGCTCCCCGTTTCTGAAATACATAGTGTCCCTTTGTCCTCTTTCCATACACTCGTTCCTCTTAGGAAAAGTGTCTCTTTACCGTCTCCAACCGTAAATTTTTATCCTTTCAAGACCTAGTTCAAATATCTCTTTTTCTCAAAGGTCCCTCAGCAGAATTTCTTTATTTTGTCCCTACCACTATGACTTCTTCTACCATGTTGGTTTGTAAATTTTCCCAGTGGACTCTTGTGGACAAAAACTTGATGCTATTAATATATTCATTCAATTTCCTCAGAGTGCATTGTGTGTAACATGAACAATGGGATGAGTGAATGAATACCAGTGACAACACTAGAACCTTGGTTTTTAGCTCGATTGTCCAAAAGGCTTTCACAATTAGACATAGTTCTCAAACTGTTCTGCAAAACGTATCTCTTAAAAGATTCTTCTGAATTTTAAGAAGAGATTCAACAGGCAAGTATTAGGATAATGTTGCTACCTACTTAGAGGTTTTAATATGCTAAAAATCATTTTGCATCACCAAGAAGGGGAAAAAGGAAACCAACTCCAAACTTGATTACTGACTTACTTTTTCATAAATACCTGTTCTCTCAAGAGATCTAGTGCTATACTTTCTCAATACCTAGGTTCCATTCGGTCAAAGTTATGGTTTTTCCAATAGTCATGTACAGATGTGAGAGTGGACCATACAGAAGCCGAACACTGAAGAATTGATGCTTTCAAACTGTGGTTCTGGAGAAGACTCTTGAGAGCCCCTTGGGCAGCAAAGAGATCAATCCTGATTGATTGATTGATTGATTCAGGAAAACAATCCTGAATATTCATTGGAAGGACTGATGCTGAAGCTAAAGCTCTAATACTTTGGCTACTTGATGTGAAGAGTTGACTCACTGGAAAAGACCCTGATGCTGGGAAATATTGAAGGCAGGAGGAGAAGGAGACAACAGAGGATGAGAGGGCTGGATGGCATCACTGACTTGATGGACATGAGTTTAAGCAAGCTCTGGGAGTTGGTGATGGACAGGGAAGCCTGGCATGCTGCGGGTTGCAAAGAGTTGGACACAGCTTAGGAACTGAACAACAACAAGGTTCCATACTCCATAACCAAGCAAAAGGAAAGCAAATCATACGTTAGTAAAAGTAAAGATGGAGGGAAGATTGTGGCCAAACATCAGAGGACTCGTGATGTTGAGCCAAAGCTGGTTCTATTGGGCTGGCTGTATGGAGACCCTGGAAGATGTCAAGTTGAGGATTTGTCAAGTCACCCTGGAGTCACTGGAGAAAAAGCACTGTTAGGGAGCGAGGGTGGATGAAGCAGGAAGACAAATTAGGAGGCAGTTGCTGTATCCTTGGCCAGCAAGAGTAATGGCCTCATATGGTGTGTTGGCAGCAGAACTGAAAGAGAGACAGAGGGACAGAGACAGAGGGACCTTCAGAGAAAGTTGTAAGATGGAATTAGCAGGATTTAGGACTTGGTCACCAATTAAACTGCAGAGTTTGGAGGGATTTAGGTGAAGCTGAGACCAGTGGGCAAAATTGAAGGAAGAATCAAAAAAACTCAGTAATCAAGATAAATACCACTTTAATGCCATATTTTTAAAAATAAAAATTAATGCAAAGCATTTACAATGTATAAAATATGAAAGGATTTAAAGACAGGACATCTTCCTGAGTTTTTCCTTTTGTCTCCATCTACAATATGCCCAAGCACCCACTCTGAACGTGGGAGGTCTCCCGAGTTACAAAGCTGTTGTCCTCTAAGGAGAAGGTAGCAGAGAAGGAATCAGTTTGGGGTAGAAGTCGGTGGGCGTCATTTTGGCTGTTATTGGTATGTTCAGATCCTTCAAGCTGCAGCTGAGGTCCATCCAGTGTATCAGTAAGAAGCTGTCTCTGAGACTGTGCTGTGGGAGAGGGAGAAGAGAGTTTGGGCTCAGTATGGAGACCATCAAATTCACTCTCTTCTCAAGATGAACTGTAACCTTTACTTTGCTTCCCACATCAAACAGAATGCGGCGGGGGAAGTTCCCTGGCAGAGCCCATTGCTTCGAAAGTTCAAATTGTGCAACACGTCATCCCAGACCTTCCCTCGGGTGCCCAGACCAGGGCTGGGATCATCACAATCACACCCTTGTGTTCATTCATTCACTGGTTTCTGCTTCTTCATTTCCTCCCTGCCATCCTGCCCTCTCCCCTCTTCCTCCTGCTGCCAGTTCCAGGGGAGGTGATGAGGACGAGGAAGAGGGTGATGAGGGGAAGACGCAGGCTGACCCGAAGAAGGGAGAGAAGGGAAAAAGAAGAAGGGGGAAGAAGAAGGGGGGAAAAGAAGGTGAGAAAGAAGAAACGATACTGAGTAAGGTCATTGGTTTTCTAAACTAAAATAACTATTTCCTGGGAATGTCAGAGTTGAAAACTGCATCCCCGCCCCCACAGATTACATTGACAAACAGAAGAATGATGCCAGATTAAACTTTTTTCCCTTTTTTAGTAACAAAAGAAGGCACAGATCCAGGGCACAAAGCTGCCCTCAACTGATGCTCCCAACAAGCACCCTGACTAGAGGAACAAGGAGGGAGGTGGTTCCTGGACACAGAAGTGGTGTCTGCACTCAGCTTCTCAACTCCTCAGCTTAACTCTGCAGATGCTCAGAAAATTCCAGGGAAGACAAGTAGTCTAAGGATTAGTGGCTAAAAAAAGTAACAGCTGTCTCTTCTTTGTGAAAGAGAAAGAGAAGAAGGAAGGGAGGGAATGAGAGAGGAAGGAAGGAAGGGAGAAAGAAAGCATTCACCAGGAATGAGATCATTGCTACTGAATCTCAAACTGAGCTTTAACCACCAGTCTTGGACAAACACACCAGACAAGAGAAATGACCCAGAGGATACTGAGCCAGATAGATTGAGTTTGGCAAGGAACTGAGAGTCTCCCAAGTGAGGTTTTGGTGAGGTGAATGTGGTTGCCAGAGAGGCAGCTTCTCTGTAAAACCAGCATGCTGCCCATCCCTGTCACCATAGGGTCATTCTTCAGCCCTGGAGTCAGAATCACACGCACACAGCTACAGATGAGAGGTCCTAGTCTTTCTTGAACTCAGTCAGGAGACCTCTGCCATCAACTTGTCACATGAACTTGGACAAATCATGACCCCTTTTTGGAATTCAGTTTTCACACCTATACGTTGAGGATGATGGTGTGGGAGAGATTTCCACTTCCTATGGTTCCCAGACTCATGTCCACCAAGAAGCCATATGAGATTCACCAAGGGTGTGATGAGAGACAGGGGCATTTAAACACACCTCCTGGGCCAGCCCCCTAAGTCTGATTCCACAGGTCCCAGAGCCTTCCGGCTGGTGCTAACAACCATGTTAGGTAACTGCTGGACTTAAATGACCTCCGAATCCTTTCCAGTCCAGAGACAACCACTGAAAAAGGCTACTGGAAATTACATCAAGGTCATTGGGAATGGAACTTCCTTTTAAAGGACATAGAAAAAGAGGCAAGACAGCTCACAGATTTAAAAGATTTCAAAAAAATAATGCTCATGATGGGAAATCCCATCCACATAAATAGAGTGGAAAAGGCAATTTTTAAAAAACATTTCCCCTCAACTTCAACTGCTGAAATCTAATCTACAGGCAGTGTAGGAGGGTCAAGGAGGGAGGCCAATCTCTATCTCGAAAGTGATTTACTGTGGAGGTCACAGCGGTCCGTGTTTGGGCCTGTTACAGTTCGCTAAGCTCCACTAAGCTTAGGTATTAAGGGATCCTTCACTGGAACATTTGTGAAGAAGGAAGGAGGAAGGGAGGAGGCCGGCTTTTTCTTTCCCCCCAGCTCTGGAGCTGCCTGAGGCCTCTTCTAAGTCTTGGGACCCGACTCTGTTTGTCTTCCTTTCTACCCAGGTTGCTGATGGCCCAGGCCTTCTCTGCCCCACTGCTCAGTGTTTGTTTACGGCAGCGAAGTAGAAAATTGTAATGTCTGTCATTGTTATTGGTTTGTTGATTGTGTGACCACCTGGTTTGCTGGCTCCAGGACAAAGGCAGTAAGTCCCCCTTTAAAGCCCAAGCTGTGCGCTTTAGGAGCAGGAAGAGGGGAAAGGAATGTTTGGATGTCTTTTGTTTGTGGCTGTGTGTTGTTTTGTAAAGAATCATCCAAAGCTGAAATTATTTTAACGAAAACAATCAACCCCTCTTAGCACACTCGTCTCGGCACAAGTCTGCAGTAGAAGACCTTCTCTTTTTGCAAGGAAATGCCCTGAAACTGAGGAATTCCTCCATAAACAACTTTATCCTTGATTTGCTGTGTTGGAGTTAGATGTGCCATTTCCAGATGTTTTCCTAAGGGCCCTGTGCCCTAGGGTCCACTGACTGCTCTGAGACATCCCTCTGGTCTGCAGAGACCCCACAACTGTTTGAGCAGAAAATTATTTTCTTTTAATTTCATATACTGCCACATTCAACATACACCTTTCATCCAGAGAGGCCCCTAAGATGTTCAAAGGATTCAGAATTACTGACCCACCCCCTACCCTCGAGCCATACCCACCAAATATTTAACATCTGTATTGCTATACCACCCGAAAGTTTTAAATTGAAGGAAGATGTGTTTCTTGCGCTAAATTACTGAAGGAATTTTCGGAGTAGAGTTCAGCTACCTAGGCTGGTTAGGACATCACTGCAAGAAAACCCTTCTATTTTTCTAATTGCTGGAGGACTGTGACTGGTTAGCCCTTCCGTCTGCATCTTGCCTAGAGATGGCACCACAGGCAGTATCTGGTTGCTGGCATATAACTGGCTCTAGTGTGGTAATGCTAACAGTAACTGGCTTCACGGAATGTACTGTACACCAGGCCATGAGTTCAATGCTTAATGTACATGATTTCATTTAATCCTCATGGCATCATTGTTACCAGCACAGAATGGAATCCATAACAACGCATTTTAAGAGAAAATGCAACAAAACAAATATTGACTATGGGTAAACAATTAGTGATGCCCCCCGCCCCCAACAAAATCCCTATGAATATAAATGACAGTATGCATGTTTGTTTGGTGATAAAACATTCAGGCAGGTTTATAAACACCAAAGTGATTGTTAATATCCAGTTCATGAACCAGATTCAGGTAAGTGTTTATAGACTTTTCAGTTGCAATATTTTTTACATTTATTATTATCATTGCCTTCCAGGGCAGTTGCATCAATAGGGCTTATTTTCTTGATGTAAACATGTGCAGCTATTTTTATTAATTAAGGTCTAATTGGCTCAGAGGTAAAAGAATCCACCTGCCAATGCAGGAGACACAGGCTTGATCCCTGGGTCAGGAAGATCCTCTGGAGTGGGAAATGGCAACCCACTCCAGTATTCCTGCCTGGGAAATCCCATGGACAGAGGAGCCTCGCGGGCTACAGTCCATGGAGTCGCAGAGTCAGACACGACTTAACAACTAACTAGCAACATATGAGGCTCTGAGAGTTTGAGTGTCTAGTCAAAGACCAGAAAGCTGGTGAGGGTAGAGTTTGAATCTGAGTTTGTCTGACTTGGCACTCACAGCCACAGCCCCTAGGCCTTGCCTGTCCTGGTGCTACATGTCACTGGGGTCAGCTGCCTTGTCAACGGGGCATCTTACCAAGCAAGAACCTGCCATGTGCAGAGCTGTGATGTGTGGTCGGAAGTGAGGAAGAGAGATGAATAACCAATGCCTGGCCCTTGCTGAATTTGCTAACAGACTGGCATGTGGTCCCAGACTTTCATCCCGAATGAAATAGGCAGAAATTCTAGAAAGCGAAAGTGAAAGTCGCTCAGTCATGTCTGACTCTTTGCAACCCCATGGACTGTATGGAATTCTCCAGGCCCGAATACTGGAACGGGTAGCCTTTCCCTTCTCCAGGGGATCTTCCATACCCAGGGATCAAACCCAGGTCTCCCACATTGCAGGCAGATGCTTTACCAGCTGAGCTACAAGGGAAGCCCAAGAATACTGGAGTGGGTAGCCTATCCCTTCTCCAGTGGATCTTCCTGACCCAGGAATCGAACCGGGGTCTCCTGAATTGCAGGAAGATTCTTTACCAACTGAGCTATCAGGGAAGCCCCACTCCCCAAATTCCTAGCACCTGCTGCATACACAGCCTCACTCAGTTATTCAATCAAACATTAAACTTAGGTATTGCTTTGAAGGGATTTTGCAGGTATAAATAGACTTTAAGATAGGGAGATTAGCTAAGTGGGCCTGACCATATCAAAAGAGCCCTTTACATCCAGCTCTGGAGGTCAGAGATGAAGTCAGAAAGATTTGAAGTACAAGAGTACCCAATGAGGCTTTGAAGACAGAGAGGGTCTTATGACAAGAAATACAGGTAGCCTCTAGGACCTGAGTGGCCTCCAGCTGACAACTGGCAAGGAAATGGTGATCTCAGCCCAGCAATGCAAGAAACTAAATTCTGCCAACAATCTGAATGAGCTTTGAAAATATTTTTACCTAGTACCTCTAGATGAGAACTCAGCCTGGCAGACACCTGACTTCCAGCCTCTGCAACTCTGAGCAGAGGACCTAGCCTTGCCATCCATGCCTGAACTTCTACCCGTTGAGCTGTAAGCTAATATGGGTGTTGTTCTAAGCGGCTAGGTTTGTGATGATTTGTTACGTGGCTATGGACATGCAATCCACCAGGAAATGCTTCAGACCAGGGCAAACTGGGACAGTGGGTCACCCTGGACAAGTGTAGGTCCACGTGACGTGTGTCACTAGGGGATCTGTTCAGTTTTCATGGAGGAAGTGGCCAGGATTTAGACAGGGGAGAAGCGGCTGAAAGGTGCTTTAGAGGGGGACACAGCACAAGCACAGAGAGGCGGGGACATGCAAAGGGTGTCAACTGAGATACTATCAAGGCACCAACTAAATCCTTGAGGGGGTTAAGTGTTTGGGGGCAGAGACTTTTTAACTTCAGCATTTGAAGCGTCTGCTCCGGGGTCATGAAAATGGCAGTGAGATTAGCTGTGGTTGCATGTTTCTCGTTTGTCACCCTGGCATTACTGCAGGTCACCCTCCTCAAAGAAGCTCTGTACTTCTGGAAGGCAGAGATGTGGCTTATTCAGAGTGTTACCCTAGTGCCTAGTGCAAGGTCAGATGTATCACTGCACGTTCAGCAAATGCTAAATAAAGACGTGGATAATTGGTTTAATGTGGACATTAAACAATACTACTACGATTCCACTTTCAGCCAATACTACTTTCAGCCAAATACGTAGCCACGTTGTCCCTGGAAATACAAAGAGGTGGCTGACCCATCATTTCTCCCCCATCCTCTCCCTGAATCTGACCCTTCTGCTGCGTGCAGGAGCCTCTCAGGTCCTCCTGCTCAGGACCTGGGCCTCTGAAGTCTTATAACCCATCTCAGTGCTGCTCCACACCAGCTGTTTGACACTGGGAAAGGAACTTAACTTTTCTGCTCCTGTTTCCTCATGTGTAAGAAGGGCACACTAGGACCTGCCTTACCAGGTGATTATTAGGATTGGATGAGTCAGAACAACACACAAAAAGCCCTTGGCATGGGGCCCAGCAAAGGGTAAGTTTCTTAAAGCTGAGTTGTCGGGATGATTGATTTTAAGTAGCAATGACTTATTTGCTGCCCCAATTCAGGTGGATACCTTTCCCTTACCCCATCCCAACCCAAGACATTTTCATTTTACTAGAAGATCCTGGGAATAAATTAAAAAAACTTTGAACCCCAATGGAAGGACTGCCCAATGAAGGTGGGTCAGTCAAGGGCCCACCCTTGGTGAGTAAGCCACAGCCTCTAAGGCTGCCTCACAAAGCCTAATCCTTGGACCAGCAGAGTCCTAGCCCTCTTCCAGACCACATGAGTCTGAATCTGTGTTTTCACAAGCTCCCTGGAAGAAGCAGTGGTCTAGAGGAACTCCTATCAGCCATCCTGGCAGCACAGCATCCCTCTGACCTTTCCTGACAATTTGCTGTAAGAGTTAAAGTCTGCCTTAACTTGAGCAGAGAGGCGAGCCAGACCATAAAACTCACAGCTGGCAAGAGAAAACCTCATTTCTAGGGACAGTTGGCTCTCTACATGTTTCAACAAACTGGCATTATCCAAGAGCTCTCATGGTCTGAAGTCAGGCTTAAAACTCAGCAAAAATAAACTTTCCAGGAAATTTCTGGCACTCCCACTTTTCAGACCCATCATCTCAGGAATGTAATCCAAGTAGTGGCCTCTTTCCCCACATTTAACTCCATTTCCCAGTTAAAGAGCATTCTCTTGCTGGCCTTGAGCTGACAAAGCACACACACACACACACACACACACACACACAGGGGAGAAAACAGGGAGCCCATCCTTAGGATGGGGTTTTCGATAAGTCTTTGGGAAAGTCTAGGGCCTCATTTTGGCACAATTAGTGTTCTACTTCTTAGGGTAAATATTATTTTTTAAAGAGCATCTTAATTCTGAGGGATATCTGCTTGTGGTCACTGGGATTCAAAGAGGCCTATTTGTAAGTAATAAAAAAAGCAGAACTCATAGTCTGCCTTCATGCAGTCAATGGTGCAATGGTCCTCATTTCTTATTTTCCAAGTAAGCAGCACACACAAATCTCCCTTGAGGACCAAAACTCAAATCAGCTGCATCCTTTGGACACATTCACAAATATTCATGAATGGACTGCTGTCCTGCTCCTTTAGGGAAGATAACAAGGCATGATCCCTTCACTACAGGAAACTCACAGCTCAGTGGGGAGAGCTGGCTATGCAACGTATCTATGAGAGTCTGCCCTAGTAATCTATTGCTACATTAACAATTCATCCCTATTTGAGCAGCTTAAAGCAACAATCATTTTAGTATCTTTCGTAGTACTTTTGGGACAGGAATTCAGGAAGGGCTCAGCTGGGCAGTTCTGGCACAGGGCTCCCCTCTAGTTGGAACCAGACACAGGCTGCTAAAGCAGTTGGGGGCTGGCTAGGCATCTCTCTTCATAGCATCTCAGGGCCTCTCCACATTCTTTCTCTGAGTGGGCCAACTTGGGCTTCCTTACAGCATGGCAGCCTTAGGATAAACTGTTTACATGACAGTTCAGGGCTCCAAAGGTACATGTCCCAAGAGAATCAGGCAGAAGCTGTATCATCTTATATGACAAGTTCAGAAGTCACAGTGTTATTTCCTCTAGAGGGAGATTTGTCAAAGTCACACTATATGTTAAGAAGAGCATGTAGGATGGGAGATGCCTTTTTCACCATCTTTGAATACAGTCCACAGGAGTGTTACAGAAGAAATCAAATGTCATAACAAAATTAGGATAATTCAAGGAAGCTTAACAAAGGCACGAGTGATGAAGATATAAGCAAGGTGTAGAAACACGCTAGTGGTAAAGAACCTGCCTGCCAATGCAGGAGACACAAGAGACACAGGTTTGATCCCTGGGTAGGAAAGATCCCCTGGAAGAGGACATGGCAACCCACTCCAGTTTTCTTGCCTGAAGAATCCCATGGACAGAGAAGCCTTGAAGGCTACAGTCCATGGGGTCACAAAGAGTCGGACATGACTGAAGTGACTTGGCATGCAGAGAAACAACAGTTATATCCTGAGGTAGCTGGTAACACAGAGATTGCTACCTGTCCCTATTGGAAGGAACAAGGAGAAGGAGAGGTTGCAGGAACTCAGGAGAGAGGAATTCAAGCTGGAGGAATAAATGTCCTGACCTCATGCTCTCTGTCCGTCCAATCTCCTGCCAGGCTCTCCACTGACTGAAACCAACAGGAAGTCCACACTAATCAGCCTCTGGTGAAGAGAGTGGAGGGAAGAAGAGCAGAGAGTGTATCTGGAGAGGCAAGTAGAAGACATCCAGCAGTAAGGAATATCAGCAACACAAGAGAGATGATCATCTATACCACTAGAAAAGTGTGTGCAGAAGGAGTGTGTTTCTTTCTGTAAGAGGGAAATTTTGAGCGATTTCCAGGTAATGTCACAGAAGTGTAGATATGGATGTCTGGGATGCCCCTTTATCCTGGGGCAGTTGAAAAGGGAGTTGTCCACACAGGCAAGCCAGATAGGGACTATACAAAGTCTCTGGGCGTTGACAGGAGCGTTCCTGATGGCTGGTCCACGGCAGTGGTCCAACAGGAAAGACAGTTGATGGGGCTCCTCAATACCCACAATGTGGTGGGATGCAGGCTGGCTGTGACGGAGACTGGCTGGTTTGTAGCACGACTCTGGCTGCCAGTGCCCATGCCCAGCAGAGCAGAGCCTGCCTGACTCCTGGAGGCGGATTCCTCTTCTGTCTGAGTGGTCTCTCCAGGCCTGGTTCTCTCAACCCAAACTTCATAAACCTCCCTCCAACTCACCCCTCCCCCAATCTGAAGACTCTTCATCTAACCTGGGAGTAAGGAAGCCTGGTTTTCAATACAATCTTCCAAATCTGTCATATATCATATAACATGCAAACTCAAAAATCCAGTTTCTTGTAACTCTACATCCTCAATTTGTGAAACTCAAATACAAGATCTGACCTACTTGCTCTCTGCACTCTGCAGAGGTGTCCCTTCCTTAAAGCACATGGTGTGGAAATTGGGAGTGGCTGGAGAGGATGTGATGGTGGTAGTGGGCAAAGGGGTGTCACAGAGCAAAAGAATTATCACAATTTAAACTAAAAAGTCCAGGAACCCAACAAATCACTTTTGGGGGGGTGAGAGACCAGGAAAGATTTTGTTTAATTCTTGGAAGAATAGATAATACACAATACATGTCAGCAGTAAGAGACTGCATTCTTGGAAGAAACATTCCAAGAAGACAAAAGAATAAGCATGAGAATGAAAACAGTCAAGAAAGGAGAGTTGGATTTGTAGGAAATGTATGTGTTTGCAGGTAAAGGTAGAGTAATTGGGTCTGAGTGGTGCTTTAGAAAGTGAATACAGTGACAGCATGTAGGATGCAGAGCCTATGGTTAGAACACTGGATATTCATTTAGTCATAAACGTATCGGAGCCTCACGCCCTCGCTTTCTGTCAGTTTTCGAGTCCACGTGTTCAGCTGTGGGCCCTCCTGACCCCACACCTGTGTTTCCAGCTTCCCCTAGGACTTGTCCACCTACATAGCCCGCAAACTCCTTATGTGCCAGAGCTGAACTTGTCACTCCTTCTGCCCTCCACCCCACCCCTGGACCACATCCTGCCACATTCCCCCCGCCCCCCCGCCCCCTACCCCCGCCATTCCCCTGGATAGGCTATGGCCTCCAGGCCAGAACTTTCATTTTCCTCAACTTCCCCTCCTCATTTCCTATCCCCAACCTCACAGATGCCTCCACTCTTCATGTTCAGCATAGCCAGACCCTTCCATTCCTTTCTTCTATTTTTTTTCCTGTTGACTCTATCTCCCTTTCCTCCTTACTGGAACTGCCCAAAGTCAAGCCATCTCTACCTCTCCCTTCACAGTTTCCTCTACAACAGATTGGCAACTGGCCTCCCTGCTGCTACCTGTCTGCTACCACTATCCACAGTGCAACCACAACCTTCTCTAACACTAAATCTGATCGTGGTGTTTCCCCTTTAAATACTTCCTCTGGCCGTCCCAGGCCTATAGGATGAAGAAAACACTCTTTCATTTAGCATTTAAAGCCCTCATACACTGACCCCCTTGTTATTCTTCCAGCTTTGTCCCCGGCTATTCCCTAGTGACATGCATGAGTTGACATGTGGCTCTCTGCATTTGTCTGTGACACTCTTCTTAGGAGCGGCGAGTGATGCAGTTAGGCCCCAGCTGTTTGGATCAAAGAGGAAGGGCCTGGGGCAGAAGGAAACCTCAGACATGTATACTTCTGCTGGAGATGGAGGGGGCGGGGAATAACACTATCACAGTTAATTTTTCAAAAACAGTATCTTCCACCCAGTCAAATAAAGAGGAGTATGCTACCGAAGAACTGTTTGAATTGTCTTATGTTTAAAGACTGGAGAAAAAAGGCTTCAAAAGAAAAACAGATTTGGATAAGATCTTATTCTCTGAGGGGCTGCTATGGTAAGACCTCAAGGTGTTTTTATAGGTCCCTCTCATGAGACCAGGAAGATTAGAGTTTTTTCCTCTTGCAAGACTCAAAGCTTCAGAGAGAATGGAGGCCAGTTGAACCTTAATAAACACTCTTCAGAGAAAAAAAGGGAGAAGGAGTTGAAGGCCCAGTTGATGAATCATAACTAATTAAGTTGTTTTGTCTTCCCTGACTCTCTGGCTTTATTAAATAAACATAGATGATCTTAATAAAATAAGTTTTGGCTAACTTTATGGTGTCCTGTTACCAGCGCTAGAGCCAGGAGACCTGGCTTCTAATTTCAAGTATATCTCTAACTAGCTGTGTGATCTTGGGCAGTCCTGACCCCTCTCTGAGGTTTGGCTCCACTATGGACATAACCAGAAGACTGAACTCATTGGCACAACTCCCTATATACTCAAGTCTACATGTCTTCAATTTTAGGTCAGTGAAATATTTCCTCTCTTTCTATTCTTTACCCCTGAATTTTATTTTTTGAATTACTTCAATCCTCATCTCTCTTTATTTTTTCTTCTCATTCTATCTGCTTAGCCAGGCAAGGCGTAGTACTTGCCCAACCATTTTCCAGACTCTTGACCTGGGTGCACAGAGTACGTTCTGCTCACTGAGTCTATTCAGGTATATTGAACTTCCTTGGCAAGGACTCCAGCAGCCAACAGAGATCTAGACACTGTGCTGTCAAGAATCTTTTCCAGATCCGAGGGAGATGAGACCCAGAACTCCAATGCACGAGCTGTCATGCTAACTCTTACCCAATTGTAGCATCCTCTCTCAAGTTTTCACATTTGAGTGATTCTACTTTGAAAATATTTGTTTACAAGGGAAAGTAAATCCAACAGTAATATAAGCTGCTCTTAAAAAAAAAAAAAGACAGTGACCAAGCCATGATCATGGCAGTCGGTCTGATGGAACAAAATCAGCTAGTCAGTCCCCCAACTCAGCAGTCTGTGTACAGGCTCAACATCTTGTATATTATTGGGCCCCTTCAAATTAAGGACTCCATGATAAGGAGCTTATGTTATCAAAGGTGAGCATATCTACTCCTCAAAGACAAAATATCTGGATAAATGACTGAGTTTTCCACTTAAAAAATTGTGTCTTGACATCACCTTAGCTCAGGTAAAATGATAAGCCACCAATTTATGTTGTTGGTTCATCAACACATATGATGAACCACCATCCCAGGCACTCCCAAACGAGTGGCTGGTAGGATCATCTCCATCAGCCTGCAAAGATGCTTATGATGTTAAAATGCTGTCAGAGATCAGAGATGGCCAGACAGACACCAGTTAAATTTAGAAGAGGTCAAGAAAATCAATACAAACTGAAAAAATGTGTTCAGTGGAGATGTGCTACCCTTTTAGATTTCCTTTATTCACCAGCTTCAGAAGATATGATAAAGAATCTCTGAAGAATGTTTCAGACAAGCTATTTGAAATCTTTTTCTCCCAGTAACAGTCCTTTGCAAGTTTTATTCAATCACCCAAGAACAGAGATGTTGACAGCACCTCAGACCTCTTCATTGAACAGTAATCATTGTTATGTGCCAGGTACTGAGTCAGGATGGCGCAAAACTGGACAAGACACAGTCCTGACCTGGGAGGGCTTATGGTCTAGTCAGGGAAAGCTACACTTAAACAAACAAAAAAAAGCAAATGAGATGTGTGTCAGGAAGAGACACGTAGGAAGTGAACTCAGCTGTGTAAGGAATCACAGAAAACTTGATTTTCTCAACAAATCATAGGCCACCAGTGCCAAAAAGAACCTTACAGGTTATCTGTTCCAATCCTAAACCCTTTATTTTACAATTGGAGACACAGAGAGGAAAAGTGATCACAGAATTTTAAAGCTGGGGCCAATATGTAAATTCTTTCTCCTTTTCTGGCTTTTTCCTTTCCTACTTATTGTAGGTTTCTCAAATAGTTTTTGGAAGTAGATGAAATGAAATCATACATGCCCTCCTGAAAGAAATCCATTTTGTTTTCCAACTGAAAATATACAAGTTATGTCTCAACTGATATTTGTTAAGTAAAGAGAATGACCTCCTAGATGCCTAAACTCACTTCACAGTTATTTATCCTGTCTGTACAGTCCTTCCTTTATCCCACCGTCTTAGCTCTACTCTTAGCCATTATGGTCCTTCATAGAAATCTCATCATTTTACTTGTATTCTCTACATTTGCACTGCACTTTGGAGTTTAAAAAGTATTTTCCAGCCCACTGTCTGTATTTTGAGAATCAAGTTGTAGGCTTGATAGCTTTAGAGGGACATGAGAAGTGGGAGGAGGTTCAGAGTGGAACTAAGCTCATGATTATGTCAGGAAACAAGACCTGCAAAGTTGACTGATGGGAGCTAGGCTGCCTGGAACCACTCCTGTGCCCAGACAAGCAGAGGAGCACTGGGGCATGGAGTCAAAGCCATGAAGGCTGGTGAACTGGAAAGAAGCAAGTCAATAAACACTCACTGAATAATTCCTGTGTGCAAGGCACCAAGCTAAGTGGATCGAAAAGATGAATAAGCAAGGTACCCCCTTCAAAGAATGTTTGTATTGTTGTAGAATCTCAAGCCACAGGGAGTGGAAGACATGAGTGAGCAGAAGCCACAGGGCTGAGAGGAAGAGTAGGGTACCAAATTCCTGAAGTGCGGCCTCCGCTCCTCAGTGGGTTTGGCCCTCTTCCAGCCAGTGACCTTGAGAAGGAGGAAAGGTGCCAGAGATGGTGAACATAACCACTGGACACATTTGGGCAGAGGTGGAGACAGGGATCAAGACCATCCCTATGGAAAAGAAATGCAAAAAAAGCAAAATGGCTGCCTGGGGAGGCCTTACAAATAGCTGTGAAAAGAAGAGAAGTGAAAAGCAAAGGAGAAAAGGAAAGATATAAGCATCTGAATGCAGAGTTCCAAAGAATAGCAAGAAGAGATAAGAAAGCCTTCCTCAGCAATCAGTGCAAAGAAATAGAGGAAAACAACAGAATGGGAAAGACTAGGGATCTCTTCAAGAAAATTAGAGATATCAAGGGAACATTTCATGCAAAGATGGGCTCGATAAAGGACAGAAATGGTATGGACCTAACAGAAGCAGAAGATATTAAGAAGAGGTGGCAAGAATACACAGAAGAACTGTACAAAAAAGATCTTCATGACCCAGATAATCACGATGGTGTGATCACTCACCTAGAGCCAGACATCCTGGAATGTGAAGTCAAGTGGGCCCTATTAGAAAGCATCACTACGAACAAAGTTAGTGGAGGTGATGGAATTCCAGTTGAGCTCTTTCAAATCCTGAAAGATGATGCTGTGAAAGTGCTGCACTCAATATGCCAGCAAATTTGGAAAACTCAGCAGTGGCCACAGGACTGGAAAAGGTCAGTTTTTATTCCAATCCCAAAGAATGCTCAAACTACCACACAATTGCACTCATCTCACACTCTAGTAAAGTAATGCTCAAAATTCTCCAAGCCAGGCTTCAGGAATATGTGAACCGTGAACTTCCTGATATTCAAGCTGGTTTTAGAAAAGGCAGAGGAACCAGAGATCAAATTGCCAGCATCCGCTGGATCATGGAAAAAGCAAGAGAGTTCCAGAAAAACATCTATTTCAGCTTTATTGACTATGCCAAAGCCTTTGACTGTGTGGATCACAATAAACTGTGGGAAATTCTGAAAGAGCTGGGAATACCAGACCAACTGACCTGCCTCTTGAGAAATTTGTATGCAGATCAGGAAGCAACAGTTAGAACTGGACATGGATCAACAGACTGGTTCCAAATCGGAAAAGGAGTATGTCAAGGCTGTATGTTGTCACCCTGCTTATTTAACTTATATGCAGAGTACATCATGAGAAATGCTGGGCTGGAAGAAACACAAGCTGGAATCAAGATTGCCAGGAGAAATATCAATAACCTCAGATATGCAGATGACACCACTCTTATGGCAGAAAGTGAAGAGGAACTAAAAAGCCTGTTGATGAAAGTGAAAGAGGAGAGTGAAAAAGTTGGCTTAAAGCTCAACATTCAGAAAACGAAGATCATGGCATCTGGTCCCATCACTTCATGGGAAATAGATGGGGAAACAGTAGAAACAGTGTCAGACTTTATTTTTGGGGGCTCCAAAATCACTGCAGATGGTGATTGCAGCCATGAAATTAAAAGACGCTTACTCCTTGAAAGAAAAGTTATGACCAACCTAGATAGCATATTCAAAAGCCAGAGACATTACTTTGCCAACAAAGGTCCATCTAGTCAAGGCTATGGTTTTTCCAGTGGTCATGTGAGAGTTGGACTGTGAAGAAGGCTGAGTGCCGAAGAATTGATGCTTTTGAACTGTGGTGTTGGAGAAGAGTCTTGAGAGTCCCTTGGACTGCAAGGAGATCCAACCAGTCCATTCTGAAGGAGATTAGCCCTGGGATTTCTTTGGAAGGAATGATGCTAAAGCTGAAACTCCAGTACTTTGGCCACCTCATGTGAAGAGTTGACTCATTGGAAAAGACTCTGATGCTGGGAGGGATTGGGGGCAGAAGGAGAAGAGGACGACAGAGGATGAGATGGCTGGATGGCATCACTGACTCGATGGACGTGAGTCTGAGTGAACTCCGGGAGTTGGTGATGGACAGGGAGGCCTGGCGTGCTGCGATTCATGGGGTCGCAAAGAGTCAGACACAACTGAGCGACTGAACTGAACTAAACTGAACTGGAGGGTAACCTGCCACAGGAATGGTAGACTCGAGCCTCTCCCCACGAACACCTTGAAGGCTGAACTTTTAGAATGGTGCTTCATTTTAAAGCTACTAAGTGGATTCTCATGAGCGAGTTTCTACTCAGTTTCTAGACAATGAGGTTTTAATAATGTTTACATCGGCTAAGAGGCCAGAAGGACCGTTTGATATTTAAAGGACCATGTGATATTTAAAACGTGGAGCGCCATGGCTGAGTGCTACTGAGGTCACAGAGGAGCAGCTGGGGCAAGTGAGAGAGTGATCAGAGAGATGGAACAATGAGGCTCCGGGCAAGTTATTAACCACTGCAAATCTCTGAAGGGTACTGAGACAGTCCCATAGAACTCTCTAATCACAATTAAGAGGTAATGGGGGCAGAGGGAGTAGAGGATGTGGGAGCCAGAGCAGAGACTTGTTAGAAACCAACAGTGAAGACAGAAACCTCAGAAAGAAGAGACAAGTTTGGAAAACCCTTAACAGAGACATTAAGCCAGTAGTTAGAGCGTCAGCCCCACAAGGCTCTGTTTCACCCATCTGGACTTCAGGTTTTCCTTGCTCATCTAAACGAGCCCCTGGCAATGTTTACCAGAATGGCCACAACCTCCAGGCAGGTAGCTGGACCCTCCATGCACTGGCCCTGGCTCACCTCCCAGCCTCCTGTCCCTTGGCTGGTACCTAACCCCCTCCCACCTGCTGGTTCTGGCCTCTATCTGGATCCCTCCCCAATGATCTGTTGATAACTTCGCCATCCCTCAAGACTCATCTCCTGCAAAATACCTTTCCTAATCCTCCATAGCACATCCTGCTTCTTGATGACATTTTCATTTCATCCTGCATTATAGTAATATGTGCCTGTCTGAGCTCCCACCTTCACCCCACTTAGAGAACTTCAAGGGTAGAAACCTGATCACTTTCATTCATGTACTTGAAGCACTGGGAGCAGACACTAGTGTGTCATAGACCTTAATTGCAGTCGATGTACAGCTGGGACAAAGTTTCCATGACCCTTTAGAGGTCATGAACTGGGGCCTAGAGCCAGATGGCTCAAGCTCCATCACCAGGTAGTGACCTGGGGCAGTTTACTTCATCTCTGTGCCTCAGTTTTCTCATCTGTAAAATGAGTATAAGAGGACCTTAAAGGGATTTTGTGATAGTCTCTATAAGGCCTCTAGCTTGCCATGTAGACTCATTGAATGCTCAGTACATACAGGGAATGACTAGGAACATGGAATAATAGGCATACAATCTCCTTTTAATTCCTGAGAGGGACCTGACTCATTTATGCTATACAGTAAGTCCCCTACATGTGAATGAGTTCTATTCTGAGAGTGTGTTTATAAGTCCAGTTTGTTTGTAAGTCCACAAAGTTAGCCAAGGTACCTAACTAACTCAATTGGCTATATAGTATTATACTGTAATATGTAATATGTTTACAATACTCTTCATACAAATAATCCATAAAAAACAAACAAAATATAAAACATTTAAAATCTTACACTCCAATACCTTGAAAAGTACAGTAGTACAGTACAACAGCTGGCACACAGGGGCAAGAGGAGTCACGGACTGGAGGAGGGAGAGGTGGTGGGAGATGGTAGAGCTGAAGGGTCGTCAACAACGGGAGACAGAGGACAAGTTGCAAATTCACTCACACCTGACATGGATGGAATGTTCGCTTGCATCTTCGAAAGTTCCCAGCTTGAAGGGATGAAGTCGGTATGTAGGGGACTTACTGTATGTCCACATGGAAGTCTTTGTTTTCTTTAAAGTTCATATCTTCACATAGCTGCTCTACATCATTTCAAAGCTGACTGCGTATGCACAGGAATGCTAGTAGACAATTTGTTAACAAAAATTCAAAATAACTAAGTCAAAGACATTTTCCTCAAAGCAATTTATCAACTCAACTACCCATCAAACTTGTGCCACTATGAGCTGTGTAAGGCCGACAAAAAGGAAAATGAAATGGACAAGACACAACCCCTGCTCCCATGCTGCATCAGTCTCCCCAGCAACAGTTTTACAACTATTGCAAAAGTTGTCAATATCCAGACAGGGCTACAAAGAAGGGCTGTGAAAGTCCAGAGTGGAAACCAACCAACTCTGTGCATCTTATTGCTAAAATAAGTGTACCTTTTCTGTTTCTTCCCAAACCATTCAATGTTTTTTTTGTTTTTGTTTTTGTTTTCTGAAGTCTATTTCTTATTTCTGTTGGAAAACAGGTACCATCAGGAAGTCTACGTGCTTGAACTTATTTACAAGTCAGAAATAGACTCAGATATAGAATACAAACTATGGTTACCAAAGTGGAAAGCACAGGAGGGATAAGTTAGGAATTCAGAATTAACACATACAGACTACTGTATATAAAATAGATAAACAAGGACCTACTGCATAGCACAGGGAACTATATTCAAAATCTTACAATAACCTATAATGTAAAAGAATAGGTATATGTGTGTATATATATATGTGTGTACATACATATATATGAAACTGAATCACTTTGCTGTATACCCAAATCATTGTGCATCAACTACATTTCAATTTTTTAAAATAATTTAAATATTTAAAAAAAGGAAGTCCATTTGATCCCAGGAAATAAAACTCAAAGGCAGCCCAGGATCAGCACTACTTCATGAGCTGATCCGAGGCACAGCCTCTATGTATTTTCTGAACTACTCCCACACATGGAGTGATTTCAGCTTTTCAAAGCCAGCAAAGAGACAGCTCAGGGTTTCTAAACTCAAGATACCCTGTTTAAACTTAAGAACTCCTTATACCCTGTTTCACTAGTTCCAGCGGTTATCCTCTGAGGACCATGGAAGGAGATGCAGCCAGAGGCTACTTTGATAAGAACCCAGATGGAGGAGGAGATTTTGTTCATGGCTTCCTGGGAGGCTGTTTTACCAAATGCAGTGACCAAAGATCAATAAATACTACTTTCTTCTCTCTAGTGCAGAGAGGAGGTGAGACAAAGACTTGGACCCAGAAAAAGGAATCTCAATTTTTCTCTCCCCATGTCAAACTAGAAGTAACTTCCACTTCAGTAATTTCCTACTGAAATTAGAGAGGCAAAGCTAGGGTCCTATTACACTGCATTCTATCAGTGATGTGTGGTCCCTGGGGAACTAGCTGTTTAAGCAGATTTGCATGTCTGGAATTGATGATTTGAGTAATTTTTATTTTTTTTTTCCCTCTCAAGAAGCAACATGACCTGATGGGATGAGGACTGTTGTTCTCTTGATGGTTTTCCTTTTGGTCTTGGGGCCTGGATGGGGCTGGGGTCCTGGAGCTCTGGCTGCAATGGAGGGATGGAGGAGTAACCTCCAAGGTTACAGGAGCAACTCTGAGGGTTTTGAGTCCTAGTTCCAGTTGACCTACAGGCCAGCCCGTCCTATGGTTACTTGCTCAAGGCAGTACCTTCTCACTGACACTTCATATGTGTCAGAAAGAAAGAGAGCTGGGCAGTGTCCATGGGGGCTTGAAGAAATTACTTCTTCCTAGCTTCAGTTGTCTCAGCTGTTGAAAGGAGTTGGAGCAGGTTAGAAGTAGGGGACTAGAAAAATCCTGATATTCTCAAAATGTCCCCATTTAATTGATCCGGAAATGAGATTCTCTCTACTGTGTTGGTTTGGGGTTATTCTGTGGAGGCCAGGGAAATAATGGTTCCTTGCATTCCTTGGGAGTGGACCACAGTGATTATGGGGAATGGATGTTAAGCTGGAAGCCATCAAAGGCTGCTGTGTAGAGACCAGCCTGCTTTCCAGAACCAGGGGCCTCACAGGTGTTACACCTGTATCTAGGAGACATGCCATAGAGGAAAGAGCACAGACAAAATAGAAATCCTAGCGAGATGAACATCCAGCCACTAGACTAACCACTGAGATTGTGACCAGGGCACATCCCCAACCTAGTCTATTTATAGGGTGAGATAAATGTGGTAGACAAACTCTAAGGAGACTCCCATGGTTCACACCTTCTGGTGTCCACACTCTTGTATAATCCCCTCCCTTTAAGAGCAGGTAGGGCTGTGGCTTGTTCCTGACCAATGGAATACAACAAATGGTGGGATGCCACTCAATCCCATGATGACACTACATAAGCCTATAACACTTGCCCTGCTAGCAGACTCTCTGTATTGACTGCCTGCCTCGCTGGCTCTGATGGAGTAAGCTGCCATATAGAGAGGTCCATAAGGCAAGGAACTGAGGGTGGCCTCTGGCCAGTGGGCTGCAAGGAGTCAAGGACCTCAGTCCAATAACCCTCCAGGAACTGTGCACAACCATGTGAGCTGGGAAACTGATCCTTCTCCAGTCAAGCTGCAGATGAGACCCCAGCCCTGGCTGCTTCCTGAATGAAAGCCTTGTGAGAGACCCTGAAATGGGACACCCAGCCAAGCTGCCCCAGCCTCCTGACCCACAGAATCTGTAAGATAACAAATGAGTGCTGTTGTGCACCATAAAGTTTGTGGTAATTTGTTATGCAGTAGTAGATCACTAATACAGTGAAGCAGTGGAATCTTCCTTGCCTGATATATGAGTCTGATAATTATGTTCTTCTGCTACCAGCATCGCACTGCTCCAACATGACACACACACGCATACACACACACATTGTAGGTTGCTGTCCCTGTGCTGGGGTGAGAATAATTTTTCTTCCTAGATCTCCTAGGGTATGTGTTCTATATTTAGATTCTCATTTAATCAGACTTCATTTTCAGGCTTTGTGGTGCTGATTGCAAACACCTTGCTCACATGCACAGATCCACATTCACACACACAGGTCCCACATTACACTGAATTTAATTAGGGATTAACTTGAAATAAAAGGACTCCAGCAGGAAAGAGGACTCCCCTGAGACAGAGTCTAAGGGCATGTAACATGAGGCATTGGTATTATTATTTGGTAATTGATTCTGAGAGAAAGGGTCAAGTAAAAGAATCAGCTATGGTTTTTCCAGTAGTCATGTACAGATGTGAGAGCTGAGCACTGAAGAATTAATGCCTTCAAACTGTGGTGTTGGAGAAGACTCTTGAGAGCTCCTTGGACAGCAAGGATATCAAACCAGTCAATCCTAAAGGAAATCAACCCTGAATATTCATTGGAAGAACTGATGCTGAAGCCAAAGCTCCAATACTTTGGCCACCTGATGCAAAGAGCTGACTCATCAGAAAAGACCCTGATGCTGGGAAAGATTGAAGGTAGGAGAAGAAGGGGATGACAGAGGATGAGATGGTTGGATGGCATCACTGACTCAGTGGATATGATTTTGAGCAAACTCTGGGAGATTGTAAAGGACAGGAATGCCTGGAGTGCTGCAGCCCATGACGTTGCAAAGAGTTGAACAGGACTGAGCAACTGAATAACAACAACAAAAAGAATCTGCCAACTCAACCGCAAAAAAGAATGAAATAATGCCATTTGTAGCAACACAGATGGATCAGAGATTATCATACTAGCTGATGTGAATCAGACAAAGACATATTCTATTGTATCACTTATATATGGAGTCTAGAAAAATGATACAAGTTATCCTATTTACAAAACAGAAGCAGACTCACAGACTTCAAAAACAAACTTATGGTTACCAAAGGGGAAAGGTGAGGGAGGGGGGGAATAAATTAGGAGGTTGGGGATGAGCACAGATTCTTTACCATCAGAGCCACTAGGGAAGTCCCAACATATACACTACATTATATAAAAAAGATAACCAACAAGGACCTACTGTATAGCATAGGGAACTCTACTCAGTATTCTGTAATAACCTATGTGGGAAAAGAATCTGAAAAGGAAAAGACATATGGATACTAGGCACAGGGTTCCTGCTCAGTCATGTCCGACTCTTTGCAATCCTTTGGACTGTGTAGACTGCCAGACTCCTCTGTCCATGAGATTTCCCAGGCAAGAATACTGGAGTGGGTTACCATTTCCTCCTCCAGGAGATCTTCCCCACCCAGGGATCTTTCAGATTCAGGAATCGAACCCATGTCTCCTGTGTCTCCTGTACTGCAGGCAGATTCTTCAGCCTCTGAGTCATCAGGGAAGACAGATATATGTATACATATAAGTAACTCACTTTGCTGTACACCTGAAACTGACACAGCATAGTAAATCAGCTATGAAAGTGTTAGTGTCCAACCCTTTACGACCCCATGGACTGTAGCCTGCCAGGCTCCTCTGTCCGTGGAATTCTCCGGGCAAGAATACTGGAATGGGTAGCCATTCCCTTCTTCAGGGAATCTTCCCAACCCAGGGATGGAACCTAGGTCTCCTGCACTGTAGGCAGATTCTTTACTATCTGAGCCACCAAAAGTTTTTTAAAAAGAATTAAGCCTGAGGCAGAATTAATCTAGCAGGGGAGCACCATTTCTGTAATATCTTTTAAAATGGCCACTTGTATTTTAATAGCTGTGAAAGACACTGGGGTCAGAAAGAGACATGACTGAGTGACTAATACAAAGACATTAGACTTATTTTTAGGTAAAGAGAGTGGGAATAGTAAGCTGTGTGTTATTTAGCACATTTTGTTCCTTTCTGAGTCTGCTTTTCTGGAGTCCTGACATCCTCTACAAACAAAATCAATGTTATGGATGGCCTCATTTTGGACAGGAATGAAGTGAGACCAAAGTTTGGCTAGTGTCTAGGGTAATGACGGTCAGAACATTCCAGAGTGGTGCTGAGGAAATCCGGCCCACACACATCTTCAAGTTTGAGGAGAAGCAAATCTGTGCCTTTACCAGCAGGACTTTCTAGGCCTGGTGGGGAGCCAGACACTCTTTTCCAGGAGAGTTTGGGAGGTGCTACTACTGTAGCTGACTTAGGAAGATGTGACAGGAGCCAGAAGAGGTGAAAATGTCTGGAAGTCAGCACAGGGCTGGGGGGCCAGTGAGCAGTGCTCAGGAAATATTTTTGAATGAATGAATGACAAAGCATTAATTCCTGCCCTTCCAAGCCTAACAGCTCCATTTCCCAGGGGTTTCCCCTTAGCACTTCGACTTTGCCACCAAGGGAAAAATAAGATACACCATTGCCCTTCAAGAAACTTACAAGACAGGACAAGACTCAGGAAATGACCAAAGACAAGGGAAGGCCCAGTCCATTGAGACGAGAGGAACTTAGGGAAATTTCAGGGAATTTCTGGTGATCCCTTCCAAATCACAGCAAAACTTTGGGTTAGGCAAGGGTTGTGGACACTTCTTGATGAACCGATTGAAACTTTCAAAGTCCCCTGCTGCTTGTGGCCCTAGCAGAAGGCCCTTAAGAGTTCCAGGATGAAGGCAGTTGCTGTCCTAGGGTTCAGTACCCGCAGCCGGGCCAGCAGCGAGGCAGCCTCGGCCGGTCCAGGGCCTCCGCCGAGGCCAGTCCGCGCCCCGCGCCGCTCGCAGCCGACCGGCCCGGACGCGGGCGGACAGCGCGGAGCCCCGGGCGAGCCTTTGTGCCGCCGGCAGCTGCCTTTGTGCGACGCGGGTTCGCGCGCCCCTCCAGGCGGCCGCCTCTGCAAGGATCTCCCCCGCTGCGCTCCATACCTGCTCCTTTGTCACCAGCTGCCGAAGAATTCAGAAAATCAAATTTATTTCCCGATTACCGATTACCGCCGGGGCGCCCCTTTGTGCGGTGAGGCCTCTTTAACGGTTGCGATTCCAGCCCACTCTGTGAAGAAGGCTTTTTAAGGAAAATGCGCCCCGCTGACTCCTGGCCCCCGTGGGAACTTGCGGGCGAGATCTTCTCGCAATAAAGACGCTAACGAGCCCCAAGATGTGGGCTTGTCAAGTGTCCTGCCTGCTAACGGGGATAAATCAATAGGCCTCTTGAGTTCGGATAGTGTATTTCCTTTTCCCCCCCTTAGGAATGAATGGATGGATGTTGACTCCACGGCTTGCCAGCCCAGCGCTGCCCTCAGCCTGCGGGTAAATCCAATTTCAGCCTCTGAGTGCTCAGCGCTATCAGCACCTCGCCACTGCCGGAAGCCACAGGCCAATCTGAAAAAGTTCCTCTTCCACCGGATTCTCAGGTGTCTTAGGCACCTGAAGATAAACGATGGTACCATTATTTCACCTGATTAGGTTGAGATTTTCTGAAATGAACACAAAATATTGCCTCGCCTTGCCAAGTTTTGTCCACAGTAGGCAGGGGAGTGTGGTTTTTTGTTGTCTGTATTTTTGTGTTTTTTTTGGTGCTTGTGTGGGGAAACCAGCTTCCCAGGTGGCTGTGGTAAAGAACCCGCCTACCAATGCAGGAAACGTGGGTTCGATCCCTGGGTCAGGAAGATCCCCTGGAGGAGGAAATGGTAACCCACTCCAGTATTCTTACCTGGGGAATCCCATGCACAGAGGAGCCTGGCAGGCTATAGTCCATAGGGTTGCAAGGAGTTGGACGTGACTGAGCACACACACACATGTGGAAATAAATGTTTCTTTTAAAGAAAACCAATTTTTTTTAAAGGTAATGTAGAGTAGACCCATGCTGACAATATACATCATTTCCACTCTTTTTGTAATAGCAGTAGTGTGTCACTCAGTTGTGTGCAACTCTTTATGACCCTATGGACTGTAGTCCACCAGGCTCCTCTGTCCATGGGATTCTCCAGGCAAGAATACTACAGTGGATTGACATTCCCTTCTCCAGAGGATCTTCCTGACCCAGGGATCGAACCTGAGTCTCCTGCGTTGCAGACAAATTCTTTACCGTCTGAGCTACAGGGAAGATCTTTTTGTCCACTCAAAAATTAATGTGTAGGAGAAATAGATACACAGATTCACCAACCTATCAGCATCATTCCAATAATACCCTGAAAACAGTTACAAAGACCATCATAATTCACACATTCATAAATAATATTTAGCGTTATAATTTGAATTACATAGTCATGAAGCAAAGGCATCCATAATAGGAGAACTTAGTCCACTGATTTTAAATTATGCGTGTTCTGAATCTTTTGCAAACACTAAAAAAAAGAGTAATGATATATAGCACTTAGCAGGAGTCTTTTTTCTCCTCTACCTCTTGTTTTTTTATCGTGAGAATTTGGAGATGCCACTCAGTTGCTCTGTGACTAAAGGAAGCGAATATAAATCAATGCCACATTTGCTAACAAACAGCATTCCTCTCTTTATTTACATCTGTGCGTCTTCTCTCTCTCTCTCTCACACACACACATCCCCCACAAGAGCTTGGCCCACTCAGCTTCCCTGTAATTTCACAAAAGAGTGACTCTAATGTTTTCTGCTTCGTAGGGAGCCAGTGGTCATGGCGGTGAATTGGATACCTACACCAGAGAAAGCCTGAGAGGCGTAATCAAATAAGGGAACCACTTGAACTGAACTCCCAGCAGGAGCAGGAGGGAGGCCTGGAGAGGTTACAGGTACTTTTTATCCAGCCTCACAGGAGAGAACCAACTTCCTGCTGCTAGAAATTTGTCTGCAATTTTTTTCCTCATTCAGACAGAGAGCTGGGGTCCAGGAGACACTGGGTTGATATGATAACTTGATTAAGGCCGGGACAGATGACATGGGAGCACCAAGTCAGCTCAAAGGAATCTGTGCTCTCCTCTTTAACCTCTCCTTGGGAGCCTACAAATTATATCTATTAATGTATCAGCCCCCTGGCATCACACAAATACATCATCCCCTTAAATGTATGTCAATCATTCACAGGAGCCTTCGTGGAATACCCACCACATTTTCATTTCTCTCTCCCTTAAAAAAAAAAAAGTTTAACCTGTTGGGTTGCTCAGACAAAGGGTTGCAGCCTGCCACCTCTTGCTGCAGTCACTTGGGAGGTAGGAGTCGTGTTGTCAGCCCAAGCATTCAGAGAATCGTTTAAATGGGCCCCAGGCAGCTGGATAGGATCCAGGGGAGAGACTCTCAGAGGAGGAAGGATTTGGAAACCATGTTCAGTGAAGCATGAATGGAAAAAAAATGAGGATTAGTCTGGAGAAGGGAAAATGCAGAGAGAACTTGAGATCTAAAGAAATACTAAACGGAAGGAGGCTGGGTGTCTTGCATGGGCCCCAGGAGAGCCCAGAGAGAGACAGGCAGTCAGGGACAGCCAGCAGAGTGCCTGGATGAGAAATGGGCCACGTGCTGCGGCCGCCCTGGGCGGATGTGAAGAAATCCTCAGGCAGTATGGCCACAGTCACAGGAATCCCAGTTCCCTGCCCAGTGTCTGAGCCAGGAGACAGCCAGCCACTAAAAGGCTGAGAAGCTTCAGTTCCAAATACTGCTGGGAGAGGAGGTGAACTGAGGGTTAATTTACCATCCATACAACATACAGATTTTTTAAGTGTAGAATTCAATGAGTTTTCATAAATGTAACCTATGTAACCACCAGCCCAGTCAAGACAGAAACATAACGAAAACCCTAGAGAGAAGTTTCTTTGCCCTCTTTCCAGTCAAAATGCCCACTCCCCCCGCCCCACCCCCGGCAATCACTGTTCGGATTTCTCTCACTCTAGATCCATTTTGTCTGTTTTGTCTGCGTTTAAATGGAATTGGTCAGTATGGGCTCTTTTGTCTCTGTTTTTTTTTTCACTTTATGTGCTTTTAGGACCCATCCTTGTAGTTTGTCCTTTTTATTGTTGACTAGTTTTTCCAATAAGGATAAAACACCTCACGTTTGCCTGCTCTCCTGCTGATGGACATTGGGGTGTTTCCAGTTTGAGGTTATTATTAATGCAGCTGCTACTAGCAGCACCCTCTCACAATTTTTTGGTGCTGGCTCAAAGGGTATATTCTAAATGCCATTTTGAACTGGACTGCAAAGCAGGGAAAAGCCCAAAGCCATAAGGTATGGTTTTAGTCAAGGCAGGAAAACTTTCTGGGACTTGACAGTTTCTGGTTTGCATGTCTTTCCCGGAAAACACAAGTTGTACCCCTATTCTTCCCACTGGTGGGCAGCAGGCTCCATCAGGACTGCTCTCTGCAAGCTGGGGCCCTTCCTGAGAATATCTTAGCAAAATGGTTGTTAGTTATCATTTAGATCTACTCGAAATGTTGAAATTTACATCTGTTGAGCTCCTGCCATGTGCCAGGCCCTGTGGGTGCACTGGGGCCTATGGGAAGAGAGAGAGGAATCTGAGGAGCCTGTCTTTAACCTGCTTGCAGTCTAAAAGGAGAATTAAGTGAAGTGTAAATTATGAAACCATAACTCAGTGTTCAACAAACATTCACAGGTCAACTGCTATGCTGGTGTGAACCGGGGACAACTATTGAGAGCCCACATCTGCTGTTTCACCTTGAGACAAGGAACCTGTTCACACTGGATGAGCCCATGTCTATGCATGTCCTCTTTCAGATGGCCCTGAAGGTGACATAGGCAGTGAGACTTTGAAGATCACATCAAAGCCATCAAAGCACAGAATGTTGGTGCCGGATGGCCCTTTCAAGTTCACGGTCCACTCCATCCCAAAGACAGATGGGAAAACTGAAGCCCATGCTAAGAGAAGTTCCTTCCCCAAGGCCACAGGCAGAAATGTTTGCCCTCCTAGTACAACCATTATTCTGCTGTATCAGTCTGCCATTTATGACAAAGTTCTCCTTATATGACAGAGAACTATTTATAATGCTAGTATTGAGGGATATGATTAGTACATTTGCTGTGGGTTGATATGTCAGATTTGGCCTGTGAGCAGCTGTTACATTTAGAGAAACACGTTTGAATCCAGAAGTCATCCAAACTCTGTGATAAAAACAGTAGACCATGTCATGCTAGGATCCTACGTGATTATGGCTGATTTGTCCTCTAAGTTGTTTATTTATCTCATTGTTGGGCTTTTAGTTTATTTCCTTGTCACTTTTTCTATACATAGGTTTGACAGCTGTGTAATCATAGAATACTGTATCATCTACTTTATATTTTGCTTTTTTGAGTAAAACCTTCTTACTTTGGCCAAACCACTCTTGCCTTTAAAAACACTGATATATATTGCATGACTACAAAGGGGAACAAAAAATAATTGTGATCACACTGAAGTTCCATACTCTTTTCCAAACAGTTATTAACAGATTTATGTCAAAGAAAAAATGAAATGAATTTGGATTTATGCAAACTTGGCAGGAATTCATTCAGAATTCATTTGCAAATCAGAGGGGACAAAGATACCACTATTCCTACTTTGTGGTTTTTAAATAATACTAAAACGTATAAAGTACTTTATCCATACACACACTTTACAGTTTTCAAAATATCTTTATATCCGTTCTTTTACTGGAACCCCTGACCAATGGGCAAAGCATGTGTTATCTCCATTTTGCAGATTAAGAAAACAGCCTCAATATCTCATAATAACCTATAAATGAAAAGAATCTACATCTGTGTGTGTGTGTAACTGAACCACTTTGCTGTACACTTGAAACTAACACAACATTGTAAATTAACTATACCTCACTAAAAAGAAAGAAAGAGGGAGAGAGAGAGAGAGGAAAGAAGGAAGAAAACAGCCTGGGATAAGTCACTTATCCAAATTCACATAGGGAATACATCCGTGTGACGGCCACCATACCACCCTCCACCCACAGAGCAACAGAGCACACGCCCAGCCCACACCACACCCAAATAAAACAGAAGGCTCCACACCATTAACAGAGCAGTTCTCTTTGAGTGAATCATGAGATCTGTGATCACGGAACATGTTTTTTAAACACCTAATATTTACTTTCTGTATGTCTTCTGTCAGAAACAGAACTGGCAACATAATCTGCAGGACCCCGTGCAAAATGGAAAGCAGGGAGCCCCTTGTTTGAAAAGTCAGGAAAAGGTGCCATTGAAGGTCTTAAATATAAAGTTCTTCCTTTCATCTGTGGTCTCACTTTCAGCTTCTCATGGTGATTTTGATCTTCTAGTTACTGCCATTCTAAGTAAAGCAAAATGAAATTTTTAAATGATTAGCATGAGCTTTACCATTCAGCTTTAGATTGTACAAGGCCAGTTTCTAATGCAAATACAAGAGCATTTAACTCTTATGCAGAATCACCAAAATCATAGAATTTTGATTTTATATCCCACATGTACATATGTTTTTTGTTCTTACACCAGAACAGTGGAAGTGCTGCTCAAAACTAACTCAACTGTTTTTTATTTTACTTCTTAATACACACCTGTTCCCCCAGCGCACTCTGTCTTAGGTTGCCGCTGAAAGGACTAGCCACTCTGCGTCCTCCTTTCACTCCCTTTCCTTCTTTCATCATTTTCAGTGTAAATGATTGGTCAATAGGGGGAAGTCTCATGAGTCAAAAAGGATATGATGGGGTCGTCTGTCAGTCGTGTTTCTTAGAACATCTGGGTCTTCTTCCTGCATTCTTCCATTCTGGTTTGAACAGAAAGCATGAGCCTCTTGGGGCCACCAATGCCCCACTTATTCAGTTGCAGATGCAGCACACTTACCTTGCTTTCAGTGTCACTGAACTTCCACGACTGTGGGCCCCCTTAGAGGGATTCCGTGTTCCTGGGGCTGGGGAGCATTCTATGTGTGAACAGCAAGCAAGGAATTGCAGTGGACAAGCACATTGCATGTCTTTTCCTTGCTCCATCATCTTATTGGACTTCACTTTACAAAACAGAAGATGAAATCATTAAGCCTGTAGACACAATGATAGCAGAGCATGAAACCAAGTACAGGACCCTCGCGAGCACAGCATCCTGTACAACTGCACAGGTCACATGTCTGTGAAGCTGGCCCTGGTCAGAAGTCAAAGTCAACTTTTATACTTGGTAGTCTAGAGGCCTAGAGGATGGAGATATGTTTCTTGGGCCTGAACTATAGCCACACTTCTGGACAAGTTCCAGGGTGGACCCCCTTTCTTACAACACACTCCACTGATGAGGCGCAGAGAAGTGCCATCCTATAGAGAAGATGGGATATCCAGGGCTACTCCACTGGACAGCCATGTGCCTGCAGCTGAGTGGCCTAGGAGTGAGAAGGAACGGAGTGGGGCATGTACAAATCATTTAGGCATGACTAAGATATAGGAGAAATCTTGTCCAGGAAATGCTATCATGCTCAGAAATTAAGCTGGAAATCCAAAAATGTAACCATAATCCAGTGGTGCCCTTCTTTCTCCAAAAAACACTATTTTTAAGCAGCTCATCACTGAAGATATTTCTCTGGCGCACACATTTGCATGACTTTCCACGCAGGAACCTTAGTGATAGGGTGGGGAAAGCCAGAGAGACCCAAGCTCTGGTCAAAGCTCTGGTTCTTTCTCGATGTGTGATTCTGAGCCAGCCACCTAACTCTCTGCACCTCAGTTCTCTTAGTTGTAAAATGAGAGCAACAATTCCTCACCCAGTGGTAGGTGCTTGTGAGAATTAAACTAGACAATGGCCATAAACTGGGGTGTAAGCTGGAAATCACTGCATACATGTGAAGCCATGTTAGTTAGTATCCCATGTATAAACGGTGTGTATCACATACAGACCCCATCAGGAAATTTCACTCTGGGGCAGAGTGATTTACAAAGCCTGTTCAGAAGTGGAGTCAATTAAGGTCAGCTTTCTATGTTGCTAAACAACAGGGGATTCTGGGTTCAGTAACGTTGAAAGGCAGGCCCAACACACCCCTTGAAACCGGGCTTTTGAGAGGGTTCAAAGGAATGCGAAACAAAAGCCGCTCTTTGTGATGTGTTCACTCTTCCTTCATTGTCCCCTTTTACCCTCCAAGGGCCTTCATGTAAAGAAAGGGGCTGCTAATGTGGCGAGTGGGAGTTGAAAATCGTCCTGGGCCAACAATGTTGGCACATTCCGCCCGGCCTCATTACAGAATCATCTGAAATGCTTGAGAAGTGTTTCCCACTCATTAGCATAAATAGCAGAAAAACTCTTTCACAAACAAAGCAGGTTCCATCTGCCCCCAGTATGTCCTCACCTTGACTTCAAATGGCCAGTCCCTCCCCCAGCACAATACCAGGGGCACCGGCCTCCGAGGCCCCAAGCACCCCACTTCAGAAGGGCATTCAGTGAAATATCAACACGGTAACCTGCATGTTTATTCATTGGCTGCCCCCTGCTTTTAATGGAGTCCCTTCCCCATTGTGGCCACTTGATGCTTTCACAGACCTAAAGGGAGAGGCTTCCTTTTCCAAGCTCTTAGGATCCTTAGCAACCCACACCTTGTGAGTGGGTTGACCAGGCTAATTCGGTTTGTTCTGCCTATGTGGCCCCAGCGTATTTTGTCAGGTATTCTGCTGTGGGATTAAAGAGTCATTAATCACTCTGACCTGACTCTGACAAGGTGGCTTTTGCAATGAAGTCCACTTCCCTGGTGCTGGCCAGAGACAAGGCCAGAGCTGTCTTGCATTAACTGTGGAAGAATGCACTGGTTCCTCCCCAGTCAACCTCAGGACACCATCCACAGCCCCAGTCCCGCAGGAGCTGGTGCCAGGGCCAGCGGTGGCCTCTATCTGTAGGCAATCGGAGCTCACAGCCGCTGGGTGGAATCAGTTCTAGAAGGATGGGATTCTAGCATGACGAACTTGGGGTGACGATAGGGACCTGAGTTGCCATCCACATAGCCCCAGGTTTTGCTAAAGAAAGCACTGAGGCTCAGAGCGAGGAGGGGCTTGCCAAAGATACACAACGAGTCACGTAGAAAGTCAAGATTAGAATGGGCATCTCCCCATCACTCTAGAATCCAAATCCAATCCATGGCTTTTTATAACCATTTTCAACACCGCTGATACTATTGTGTTGAGCAATTCAGAGGGCCCTGAGCTCTTGAGAAAGAAGGGAAGTCATTTTCATTCACCAAGTGCTGCAAGAGTCTAGGCACTGAGCTAGGTATTTTGCATACATTTAACTTAATTTAAATGTCATTTACATGGGTCAGCAAGTGAAAGTGCTCAGCAATTATTAGCTGTCATTCAATACCACTATTTTCCTAGGTAAGCATTATCATCCCTATTTTTTATAGATGGAAAAAACAGAGACACAGAAATGTTAGGTAATTCATTCATAGCTTGTATTCTTTCCCTGGTGGATTTAGAAAAGATGAGAAGAGTTCCCTATATCCAGGTGTTCTTGTGAACTTTCATTATTACTTATGTAAATCATAAATTAAAAGTTTAGGTCAGTCATTTAACATCAGGTTATCAGGATTTATTATTTCCCCTTTTATCTCTTAGATGTGTGATAACTTTTTCTCTGGGCTTCCCTGGTGGCTCAGTGGTAAAGAATCTGCCTGCTAATGCAGGAGACTCGGATTTGATCCCTGAGTCAGGAAGATTCCCTGGTAAAGGAAATGGCAACCCATTGCAGTATTCTTGCCTGGAAAATCCCATGCACAGAAGAGCCTGGCGGGCTACAGTCCATGGGGTCACAAAAAGAGTCAGACATGACTTAGTGACTAAACAACAACAACTTTTTCTCTCCTGATGTTTTCCTGTCTTTCTTTCTTCCTTCCTTTATTCTTTCATCAATTTAACAAACATTTACTAAGCACCTATGATGCCAAGTGCTGGGGATGCTGAGATTAAAAACACATGGCTGCAGGCCCTCTTTCTTACAAAGTTACTGAAATGAGCATCTCATAAATTCAAGAGTAAACCAAGAAAGAGGTAGACATGAATGCAGGATGCAAGAGCTCCAACCTGGAAAGGAAGGAACCCCAAGGTGCTAACCCTAAGCCACCCGCACCGCTGCAGGACAAAACTCCAGGAGGGGCTTTGCACAGAGGGGAGTTGGATAGAAGACTTGATTGTTCAAATAACTGTGGAGGGTGTTTTGATCTTTGGCAAAGAGTTTGAATTTTAATTATTGCTTAATACAAAGGAAACAAAGCAAATGAAAAAAAGAAAGCAGTTACTAACTCCAGAAAGGGAAATCAATCACAGTTTACCAAAAGGCTCCATTATAAATATAATTTATATTTTCATAATGTTGTTAAAAACAAGACAACAGGCCCAGAATGGAGTCACTTATACTAAGCCACACGTCACCAGACTGAGGCTCCATTACAATTTTCGATTCTCCCAGAAACTGGAATTGTAAACCAGTCCATCAGAAACCATTTGAGTAGTTACCAGGCCAGAAATCTGCCTGATAGACTTGTGCCATTCCTGAAAGCAACCTTCCTAGTATAACTTATTTCTGCTCCTTTCTGCCTATAAAAATCTTTCATTTCATACAGCCTCTTAGAGCTCCTTTCTGTCTGCTAGTTTGGTTGCTGCTTGACTCATGGATCATCAGATAGAGAGAACCACCAAGATCTTCAACACTTACTGGGTTGAATTTTGCTTTTTACACTGTAAATCCAGAATAAACTATATTAGCATTTCACCATCTTGGGAAGATTGGACTAGAAAAGGAGTATGAGTGAAAAGGGAGGGGGAGCTGGCTAGAGCAGGGGATGAAAGAGCAAATGTCCTCTTTCCTGGTGGGGATTCCAGAGTCAGTGCTTAAAACTGAAAAAGCAGAACAGAAACACAAGCATGTGAAGGGCCACCCTCTTAAAACTGTTTGACTCTCCCCATTATGTGCATGTGAAACTTTGATAAATACAGAAACTAAAAAGTCATTGACTGATGTAATTTGAAAAATAGACTTTGTGTTATTGCCAAGGGGTTAACAATGTCCTTGGGAGACTGTCAGGAGGAGAAATATTCATCACACACCTGGGATGCCCTGGCCCGCTGAGATGGACGATTGGGAGGAAGCTCGCAGTGGAGGAGGGGCAGCCAATGCCTTGAGAAGCCTTGGCTGGGAAAGCGGGGGAGTCCTGAGGGGTGGGTTCCATAAACCAAGAAAGTCTGGAATGAGGAGAAGGAGGTAGAACATCATGGAGAGAATCCCCAGGCACGAGAATTCTCAGGTGCTGTCTCCTGAGGGTGACTAGGTACGACTATTAGCCTGAGCCAGGCCCACTTTGAATCCCAGCTTATGTGCTTACAGGTCACATGACCTTGGACAAACTACTGAACCTCTCTGAGCCTCATTTTCTACCTCTATAAAAAAGAAAAATGGTCCCCTTTCCCCCCTGGCCCCCCAAAAATGTATTGTTGGTCTAAGAACCCCCAATCTATGGGGTCGCACAGAGTTGGACATGACTGAAGCGACTTAGCAGCAGCAGCAGCAGCAGGTTTTAGGCTTTCAGTTTAACAATAGGGCCAAGGGTTTCTACAGGGAAGTAAGCACCAAAGCCTGAAAATTGAGTCTTTTACTGTTTTTGCAGAAGTCAAAGCACAGAGAGATGCAGGTGTCTTGGAGGGACCTTTGAAAGCAGACTAGGAGAGAGAGATGAGAACTTTCTCCAGCCATGGAGAGAGGCCCCTGGAGTCCTGTGCAATCTCAAGCCTTTAAGAAGGTGGCCTCCTCACACAGCTCTATGGTACCCCAGGAAGACCAAGCCTGAGAGGGCTTGGAGTATCTCAGCCTCCTCAGGACCCATCAGGGAGAGTGGAGGAGAGTCAAGCAATGATAGGGATTGAGTTCCTCCAACTGGAAGGATGTGGGCATCGAGAAAGATTTAGGATGATTTTTAAAAAAATAAAGTGGTATTTCTTGCACAAATAAATTTGGATAAGATTCATACCCACCACAAAATCACATACCGAGTAAGGGAAGAATGGACAGTCCCTCCACCTCCAACTTCTGTTTGCTACCTGTGGGGCTTTGGCCAGGTGGGTTGAGGGGACTGGCCCAAAAAGCTGAAAACACCAAGTTTCACTTTATTTGCTGCGTAGAAGAAAACCAGTCTTCACACTGCAGCGAACTCCCCATCGCCCCTCGGCCAAGGGATGACTCCCTGAGCACACCCTCCTGGCTCCAGGAGGACCCACATGCCATGTACCAGGAGCCATGAGATTCATCCCTACCATGGAGAAAGCATCTATCCAGATGCACAGCCCACATTCAGAGACTCAGCCAGAAACTCTCCCAAAGCTACCTGTCCCTTCCCCCAGAGCCTGAACATTTTTAAAATTAAGAAAATATTTCTTTTGGGGGCAGTAGGTCTATCTGACCTTACGATTACCCCAATAGTTTATAAATGATCAGTGGTGCTCATTTATCAACTCTCATTGCACCTTTTACTTCCTCTTCCCAGAACAATTTGTGTGACATGCTTATTTGTGTAAACATGCATGCGTGCATGCTCAGCTGTGTCTGACTCTTTGAGACCCCATGGACCGTAGCCCACCAGACTACTCTGTCCATTGAATTTTCAGGCAAGAATCCTGGAGTGGGTTTCCTCCTCCAGGGAGACATTCCCAACCCAGGGATTGAACCCGTGTGTCTTGAATTGGCAGGCGGATTGCTTGCCACTGACGTACCTGGGAAGCTCTTTGTTTGTGTAACTATTTGTCTAATCTCTGTCTTCTGCATTAGAACTTCCATGAGGAAAAGGACTGTGCCTTGTCTTTTGCTGTATTCCTAGTTTTTGGCACAGTTTTTGAAACACAGAGGTGCTCGGTTGTTACTTCCTGAATGAACATGGAACGATCACATTTGGCCAAAACCTTAGTGATCACCCAGCCCAATGCTCTGAGAGGCTAAGGCCCAAGAAGGCTGAACCACTTGCCTCAGATTTCAAACTTGGTTGAAAAAAATCCAAGGACTCCAGGAAGACCCCATGGACAGTAGCCCACCAGGCTGCTTTGTCCACAGGATTCTTCTAGGCAAGAATACTAGAGTGGGTTGCCATGCCTTCCTTCAGGCGATCTTCCCCACCCAGAGACTGAACCCATGTGTCTTATGTCTCCTACATGGGCAGGCATTTTCTTCACCACTAGCACCGCCTGGGAAGCCCAACCGGCTAAACGTGCCATTACAAAGGAGGAGGAGGAGACAGGGACGACAGAGGATGCGATGGTTGGATGGTATCGCTGACTCAATGGACATGAGTTTGAGCGAACTCTGGGAGATGGTAAAGGAGAGGGAAGTCTGACATGCTGCAGTCCATGGTGCTGCAAAGAGTTGGATGTGACTGAGCCACTAAACAGCAACAATCATTACAGACTGTGACTAGAACACCTCTAGTCACCTAAAGGAAAGGAAGTTGTTGGCAGAGGTGCAGATCTGATCATCTGAGGAGGTGACATTTCAACAAAAACCTCCCTACCCTAAATTGGCCTTCCTACCGCATGCCCTCCCTTGTCCTGTCTCTGCCAGCTTTTTTAGACCAAGGTCAGTAGCTTACTCTCTGGTCTGGGGGAGTCCAGCTTTATTCTAGGGCTCTGATCTACACTTCTCACCTCGGGCAATGTGCACTGATAGAAGATAGCAGGCCACTTGGAACCCTCTCACCAGAACTTGTAACCATTCCTCTAAGGCAGCTGTGGGAAGAATCAACCTGATTTTGATCTGAACTTGGTTCTTGTGGTGGCTGGAGGGAAACGGGCACTGGGTCATGTGACCCACCCTCTATCTCACCCAAGGCTGACATGGGTGAATTAAGGCCACTCTGCTCTACTTTCAGAAAAAGACTCAGCCAGAAGAAATGGAAATAAAACTCAACCTTCAGAAAGGACAGAACTCAAGCAAAGCTCTAATATTTGTCTTAATTTCTCCAAGTAGAAGCCAAGGGTCAGAGCTGGCAGAACTCTTCTAATTCGATGATGCCATTTCACACAAATGGAGACTGGGGAATGGAGAGGAAAGTGGCCATGGAGGTCATAGAGCTATCAGAGACATGGCTAGCATCCAGGCTCTGGGATCCCCAGTTATTTTTTCTTACTGAATCATGCAGTTCACTCAAGAGCCCTAAGCGTATTCGATTTGGGTGATCCAGATGATCTCTACCCCACTAGTACCCCAAACTCTACCCATCACTCCCAGAAGGGTTACCCTGTAGCAGATGCATGCCACAAACTTGGATTATGTGGATCTACATCTATGAGATACTGACCCAGGGAGGACTGTTTCCAACAAAGGTTATCCAAGCAGGCCTCAGCTAGGAGCAATCACCACACAAAATCTGCCCAGGTATGCAAGGAGAAAAGATTTGCACACCTCTAGGTGAAACCAACGGAGAAGGCAATGGCACCCCACTCCAGTACTCTTGCCTGGAAAATCCCATGGACTGAGGAGCCTGATGGGCTGTAGTCCATGGGGTCGCGAAGAGTCAGACACGACTAAGCGACTTCACTTTCACTTTTCACTTTCATGCATTGGAGAAGGAAATGGCAACCCACTCCAGTGTTCTTGCCTGGAGAATCCCAGGGACGGGAGCCTGGTGGGCTGCCGTCTATGGGGTCGCACAGAGTTGGACACGACTAATGTAACATAGCAGCAGCAGCAGGTGAAACCAAGGATTCCTGGGATAAGTATCTAAGTCTTCCCAGCTTCTGGGATCTTCTGGGACAGAGTGAAGGAAGCAAGGATAGCTCACTTTCAGTAACTCTGCTCACCCTTCATGTCCTCCAACACCATCACCTCCTATACCCCCTTTACATCCTCTTCCACTTCTTCTACATACACCACCTCCATCATGACCTCCACCAGCACCACCATCACCACCACCTCAACCACCACCATCATCTCCACCACCTCCACCACCACCACCATCTCCACCACCACCATCACCTCCACCACCACCACCACCATCTCCAGCACCACCACCACCATCTCCACCACCTCGAGCACCACGACCACCACCTCCACCATCACCTCCACCACCACCACCACCATCTCCACCACCACCATCTCCACCACCACCACCACCATCTCCACCACCACCACCACCTCCACCATCACCACCACCATTTCCACCACGACCACCATCACCTCCACCACTATCATCTCCACCACCACCATCTCCACCACCTCGAGCACCACGACCACCACCTCCACCACCACCAGCTCCACCATCACCACCATCACCACCACCTCCACCACCACCATCTCCACCACCTCCAGCACCACCACCACCACCTCCACCAACACCACCACCTCCACCTCCACCACCTCCAGCACCACCACCATCTCCACCACCACCACCAGCTCCACCACCACCAGCATCTCTGGCACCACCACCTCCACCACCACACCTCCACCATCACCACCACCATCTCCACCACCACCACCACCTCCACCACCATCATCTCCACCACCACCACCTCCACCACCACCACCATCTCCAACACCACTACCACCACCATCTCCACCACCTCAACCACCACCACCACCTCCACCACCACCATCATCTCCACCACCACCACCACCACCAGCTCCACCACCACCACCACCATCTCCACCACCACCACCATCTCCACCACCACCACCGCCACCACCATCTCCACCACCACCACCACCTCCACCACCATCATCTCCACCACCACCACCTCCACCACCACCACCATCTCCAACACCACCACCACCACCATCTCCACCACCTCAACCACCACCACCACCTCCACCACCACCATCATCTCCACCACCACCACCACCACCACCAGCTCCACCACCACCACCATCTCCACCACCACCACCACCATCTCCACTACCACCATCTCCAGCACCACCACCACCATCTCCACCACCTCGAGCACCACGACCACCACCTCCACCACCACCACCTCCACCATCACCACCATCACCACCACCTCCACCACCATCATTTCCACCACCACCATCTCCACCACCTCCAGCACCACCACCACCACCTCCACCACCACCACCACCTCCACCACCTCCAGCACCACCACCACCTCCACCATCACCACCATCGCCACCACCTCCACCACCATCATTTCCACCACCACCATCTCCACCACCTCCAGCACCACCACCACCACCTCCACCAACACCACCACCTCCACCTCCACCACCTCCAGCACCACCACCACCTCCACCAACACCACCACCTCCACCACCTCCAGCACCACCACCACCTCCACCACCACCACCACCTCCACCACCACCAGCATCTCTAGCACCACCACCTCCACCACCACACCTCCACCATCACCACCACCATCTCCACCACCACCACCACCTCCACCACCATCATCTCCACCACCACCACCTCCACCACCACCACTATCTCCAACACCACCACCACCACCATCTCCACCACCTCAACCACCACCACCACCTCCACCACCACCATCATCTCCACCACCACCACCACCACCAGCTCCACCACCACCACCATCTCCACCACCACCACCGCCACCACCATCTCCACCACCACCACCATCACCACCACCTCCTCCACCAATACCACCACCACCACCTCCACCATCACCACCTCCACCACTGCCACCACGACCTCCACCATCACCACCACCACCACCTCCACCACAATCTCCACCACCACCACCACCATCACTACCACCACCACCACCATCACCAACACCATCACCACCACCACCACCATCACCACCACCACAATCTCCACCACCTCCATCTCCACCACCACCTCCTCCACCACCACCTCCACCACCTCCATCTCCACCATCACCACCACTGCCACCACCACCTCCACCATCGCCACCTTCACCACCGCCACCACCATCTTCACCACCTCCATCTCCACCACCACCTCCACCACGGCCACCTCCACCACCGCCACCACCATCTCCACCACCTCCATCTCCACCACCATCTCCACCACCACCACCACTTCCACCACCACCACCACCTCCACCACCACCACACCACCACCTCCACCACCACCTCCACCACTACCACCACCACCATCACCACCTCCACCAGCACCACCACGATCTACACCACCACCACCACCACCACCACCACGATCTCCACCACCACCACCACCATCACCACCACCATCACTACCACCATGTCCACCACCACCATCACCACCTCCACCAGCACCACCACCATCTCCACCACCACCACCACCACCACCATGATCTCCACCACCACCACCACCATCACCACCACCATCACCACCACCATGTCCACCACCACCATCTCTACCACCACCATCTCCACCACCTCCACCACCACCACCATCTCCACCACCACCACCACCAACTCCACCACCACCACCATCTCCACCACACCATCTCCACCGCCATCTCCACCACCGTCACCACCATGACCATCTCCTCCACCACCGCCATCACCACCACCACCTCTACCATCACCACCACCACCTCCACCATCACCACCACCACCCGCCACCATGACCTCCACCATCACCACCACTGCCACCACCATCTCCACCACCTCCATCTCCACCACCACCTCCACCATCTCCACCGCCATCTCCACCACCATCTCCACCACCATCACCATCTCCACCACCACCGCCATCACCACCACCACCACTACCTCCACCATCACCACCACCTCCACCATCACTGCCACCACCATCACCACCTCCACCACCGCCACCACCACCTCCACAACCTCCATCTCTACCACCGCCACCACCATCTCCACCATCACCACCACTGCCACCACCATCTCCACCATCTGCATCTCCACCACCACCTCCACCATCTCCACCACCACCTCCACCATCTCTACCACCACCATCTTCAGCTCCACCACCTCCACCATCTCCACCACCACCTCCACCATCTCTACCACCACCATCTTCAGCTCCACCACCTCCACCATCTCCACCACCACTGTGCTCTGCACCCCCTCTCCGTGTCCTTCACTGCCACTGCCTCCATTCTACAATGACTACATCCTTCACCTCCTCCTCCACTCCCTCCATTACTTCTCCCACCTCCAACACCAGACCACTCCACTATCTCCTCCTCTACTTCCTCCCTCACCACCTCTATAACCATTCCATCCTACAGTTCTTCCACACCATCATTAGTACAACCACCCTCTTCCTGCACCCCTCCACCGTTTCTACCTCTGTCTCCTCCACGCCATCGCCAATACCATCCACACCGCTTTTAATTCCCCTACCTCCTCCACCAGCACCCCCTTTATTGTCTGTATGCCTATACTGTCACCTTTACCACCACCTTATTTATAGCATTAAAATAAGTTTTCCTACCAAATATGCTTCCTAGAGCTTAATACTTTCAAAGCTAAACAGGTGATCAATTTGAATCTATAGACAGAGTCATTGAAATTCACCTCACATTTGAAATAAATTGGGGCTGTTAATTCCCTCTCTTCCTGCTTATTTAGAAATTGCTTATTTGAACACACACACACACACTCACCATCTCTCTCACACCAGGACCATAGGTACTCTGAAACGAGGCAGACAATGGTGGCCTTGTTGCAGGAGCCTGATATTAATAGACTATTCCTTTTGATTTCAGCCTGGAAACATTGGCAGCAAACCAATGTGAGAAAAGAAGGTCTGTGTAACAAGAGTTTAAAAAAGAGATGAAGAAAAAACCCAACCCAGCTTTGATCACAAGGGTCTGAAGATGAATTGTGGTCATTTCACAGGTCTCTGGGTGGAGGTTAATGTCATTTTGAAACAAGGAAGCTGGGTTAAAAAAACCCAAAAACAAGCAAACTGAGAAGGGATGCACTTTCTGATGGAATGGGGTCCCTGCGACAGAGGATCAAAGCTGCTTGCTATGCAGAGAATGAAGGATTATTCACTTTCTATTTTTTCACGCCTGCAGCACACATGGGGATCTAATTGCTCAGGATGCGAAATACAGACAGGGAGCCCAGCAGCAGGGCAGAGCCCAAAGGGGGAGGTGACGGCTTTCTGCAGCTGCAAACCATTAAAGGCAAGCTCACCCCCATGCGCCACTTTAATTGCTCTTCTGTGTGTTTCCTCAGCTCACGGGCACTAATGTCTACTTCCCAATCTTTCTGATCTTGGAGGTGATGAGCTTGACGGCTGTCAGGCCTGCCGGGGTCAGGGAAGGCCAGAGACATGTCTCAGGGGAGTGAGGGCAGGGCTGCAGGGCTGGAAGAGGCCTAAGTGCTGGGCAGGAACTCTGCAGGCTCTGCCCAGTCTCATGCTGCTTCTTGTTCCTGGGGCTCTTTGTGTATAAAGCCAAGGCTCTCTCTGGGGGTGGTGTTTTCTCAGTTCCATTACAGCAGGGGAGACACAGGACAAAATGAAAACCTACAGCGCTGTGTGGTGTCTGACCCCAGGCCCACCACTCAGCCTCTCTGACCCTTCACTTCCTTGCCTTTGAAATGGAGTGTATGCCTACCAGCGGCCTGAACATTACCTGATGTCATGAAATGCTAACCAGGGAAGGGAAGTCCCTGTAGGTTGTTATCACCTCTCCTTGAACCTTCTCTGCCAGCCTCTTGATCTGCTTTAGGTTTGAGTCCCCCTAGGTGTCCCTTTTGGCCCTTCTCAGTGCCCCCTCCCTGGTGAAAGCTGCCTGACTACCCAGGTGTGCAGGTTGGCCGCGCCCTCACCAGGCTGAAACCCTCCTGCCACTCATTCCGGCTCCCATCTTTCCTCTCTTAGATGTTATCCTCAACCACGTCCTCCTGCTGGCACTGCTGCCTCCAGTCCTTCCCGGCTCCATGTGCCCTCTGTCCCCATTTCAGCCACCACTGCTCTACATATATGAAGCTACAAAGTACAAGACAGGCCATCCACTTCTCTGCTGAAAACTCTGGCAGCTCACTATTCTGTTTCGTGCGTCCCTTAGTACTGAATGCCTTCATCCTTCCTTGGTCTGACTCATCCTTTAAGAATTATCATTTCTCCTAGGTGGCCATCCTCAGACAGGATGATGGCTTCTGCTAAGCATATTTGTGCATTCACTGTGCCCTGTCATTGACCACAATGGATTAGAGCCGTTTAGTCATTCCTCCCCTTGAAGGTGTCTGTCTCTTCAACTGGAAAATAAGTTTTTCGGGAACAGGACTGCATCTTAATTCATCTTTGTACTTCTAACACGTGGCATGGCTAGCAGAGTGCCTGAAATAGAGCAGGTGCTCAATAAAGGCATTTATGGCTTTCAACTGTTATTTATTTGTCTCTGTCTACACTACTCAATAAAGGTGGAAGCATTTGGCGAGATGGAGATGTGTCTGATTCATTGTATTCTGCACAAAGCCCAGCACAGAGCAAACTCAAGAGAGAGCAGCTACTTCTGCTGTGTCTGGCTCACTTAGGGCTTTCTTCAGCATCTAGAACAGAGTTTTGTACACAGGTGCTCGATACATGTATTTTGAATGGATGCGGAGACTAAAAATCATCGCTTGCCATCTAGTTCTATAAGAATGAAGTCACAAGTCACTGTAGTCTTTGAACTTCAACATACCCTGAAAGGAGTAAGAGGTGGAGACCAGGAGTGAGGCGCTCCGTGCTCTGGAAAAAAACTGGCAGAACAGTAGATAGATATTTTCAGGAGAAGATTTTATGAGCCCAGTTTCTTATACATTCTCATATCTAGAAAAGCACTAAAATCGTTAGCAACTGCTCCTCGAGACTAGCAGCAACCCTCTGCCAAAATGTGTGCTTGGTTGCATGTACCCCCCCTTCACCAAAATCGCATATATACTGAACCCACCCCTCTACCCCCACCCCACCTCTTCCAAGCAGTTCCTCAGAGCTGCCTGAGAGACTGTCTCTCAGGCCATAGTCCTCATTTTATCCCCAATAAAACTTAATCCACAACTTTCATGTTGTGCTTTTTTTTTTTAAGTGAGCAGATAAATAGTGGTATTATAGGAAAAACACCTGTCCTGATTAAAAGACCTGATTTCTAGTCAGATGTAACAAACACTGACTAAATGAGGTCAAAGAGAACTGATTTTCTCCAAAATTCCATTCCTCACCCCAAGCCCCAGCAAACATTTACCCATCTTGCATCCATCCAGTTACTCAGGCCAAAATCTAGAAGTAATATTTGATTCCTCTCTTATCTTCACATCTCACATGCAATCCTCTAAGAAGTCCTTCAAGCTTTCCTTCCGAAATATATCTAACCTCTGACCATAAACTTTACAGCCACCACCCTGATTCAAGCTGCTACCATTTTGACTGTGCAATTGAATTGGTCTCCCTGCCCCAATAGACACACACACACCCTTTTCATTTCATCACCTAGATCTTTCTGATATCACTCCAGTGCCTTCCCACTTTACTTAGAATAAAATCCAAACTTCTATCCACAGTCTACAAACCACACATAATGTGGCCCTGTCCCCATTTTCAGCTTCCTTTCCTCCTGGCTCATTTCCTTCCAACTGCACTGGTCCTTCTACTATTCCTGGAGTATTATAGATTATTCTTACATCAGAACTTATTCCTTGTACCTCAAAAACTCTTCCCCAAATACTCCCACTCTTAGCTCACATGTCAGCCGTAGGCCTTCACCAACCCTAGGTGTGGTGTTTCATTTTACTTATCGACTAGGCTACCAGGTGCCCAGATATTTGGTTGAACATTATTCTGGCTGTTTCCGTGATGGTATTTTTGGATGAGATTCACATTTGAATGGGTGAGTCCAATAAAGCAGCTTGCCTTCCCTAGTGTGGGCGACCCTCATCCAGTTGCTTGAAGGCCTAAATGGAATAAAAAGGCTGACCAACCTTGGGTAAGAGGAAATTTCCCCCTAACTGATGGCTTAAGCGGGGTATCAGTCGTTTTTTTCACCTTTGGACTCAAACTGAAGCACTTGCTCTTCTTGGATTTGGAATCTGCCAGCTTTCAGGCAGGAACTCACACCACTACCTCTTATGATTCTTAGGTCTTCAGACTCAGACTGGAACCACTCCATCAGCTCCATGGGTTTCCAGGTTGATGACTGCAGGTCTTGGGACTTTCCAGCCTTCATAATCTCGTGAACAAATTCTCTATAACAATTAAAACTTGTAGAAGAAAAAATAGGTGTAGATCTTTGCAACCTTGGCCTAGGCAATGGAATCTTAGATATAATACCAAAAGAATAAATAACCAAAGGAAAAAATGGGTAAATTGGGCTTCATCAAAATTTTAAACTTTCATGCATCAAAGGACACTATCAAGAAAGTGAAAAAACAGCTTATAGTACAGAAGAAAACATTTGAATTTTCTGCATATAACTGATAAGAAACTTCATCCAGAATATAAAAACAACTTTTACAATTTAAAAATAAAAATAGGAACTTCCCTGGCAGTCCAGAGGTTAAGACTTCACCTTCCGATGCAAGGGGTGCAGGTTCAATCCCTGGCCAGGGAACTAACATCCCATATGCCTTGTGGCTGGAAAACCAAAACAGAAAACAGAAACAATATTCTAACAAATTCAATAAAGACTTTTAAAATGGTCCACATGAAAAAAATAAAAATAACACAATTTTAAAATAGGCAAAGAATTTGAATAGACATTTCTTCAAAGAAAATATACAGATAACCAATAAGCACATGAAAAGATGCTTAACACTTACTAGGGTGGCTAGTGAAAAACAAACAGAAATTAATAAGGGGACTGTATGCATCCTTGTTTATACCCTTTAGGACCTAGATAGAAAATATTGAAAAACATAGGTAGTGGTGTATACATTATATTTGAAATAACTCAAGACGTATTATTGAAGAACTAATGAACAGGTGCCATGTAGAAAATCAGTCTTCCATTGTTTTCTTCGGTGAAGAATCTGTGGATTTGTATTATATATTAAGCATTTACATTTGGTTTGTTTCATAGCTAAAATATGAACAATTGAGTACAGTATTGAAATTTTCAATGTGCTGGTGTTTGTAGTTTTGATAAATCCCATTGCTGGCAATGGAGTCATGCCAGAAAAATTTGATTTCTACTGCAAAAGGGTTAGAGACTTCCCTGGTGGCTCAGACGTAAAGCGTCTGCCTACAATGCGAGAGACCTGGGTTCAATCCCTGGGTCGGGAAGATCCTTTGGAGAAGGCAATGGCACCCCACTCCAGTACTCTTGCCTGGAAAATCCCATGGATGGAAGAGCCTGGCAGGCTACAGTCCATGGGGTCACAAAGAGTCAGACACAACTGAGCGACTTCACCTTGTAAAGATATAAATAAATTGGGGGGTTTCCATCATGGTTCAGTAGTTAAGAATTCACCTTCCAATGCAGGGTACACAGGTTGGATCCTTGGTCCAGGAACTAAGATCCCAAATGCCTAGGGACACTAAGCCTGCACGCCACAACTAGAGAAATTCTGCATACTGTAACAAAGAGTCCACATGCTGCAATGAAGACCCAGGACAGCCAATTTTTTTAAATTTTTTAAATAAAATTAAAAAAAAAAAAAAAGATGTTAGGAAACTCATGCATTGATGGTGGGAATGTAAAACAGCAGTTCTTAAAGAAGTTAAACAGTTGCCATACGACCCAGCAATTTCACTCCTATGTATATCTCCAAGGTTATTGAAAATATATGTCCACACAAAAACTTGTACATAAGTGTTCATAACAACATTATTCATAATATTAAAAAAAAAGTGGAAATAGCCAAAATGTCCATCAACTGATGAATGGATAAATGAAATGTGGTACATCTATATGGTAGAATATGATTTGGCCATAAAAGGGAATGAACTATTGATACATGCTTCACACAATGTAGATAAACCTTGAAAATATGCTAAGTGAAGCCAGACACAAAAGACTATATAAAATGTTCAGAATAGGTAAATCCATAAAAATAGAAAGTAGATTAGTGGTTGCCAGGAGCAAGAGGAGAGAAAGATTTGGTACAGGGTTTATTTGGGGGTTAATAAAAATTTTCTAGAATTAAATAGTGGTGATGGTTGTACAACTGTGAATATACTAAAAACTACAAAGAATTCTCAAACTACGGCACAATTGCACTCATCTCACATGCTAGCAAAGTAATGCTCAAAATTCTCCAAGCCAGGCTTCTATAGTATGTGAACTGTGAACTTCCAGATGTTCAAGCTGGATTTAGAAAAGGCAGAAGAACCAGAGATCAAATTGCCAACATCCACTGGATCACCGAAAAAGCAGGAGAATTCCAGAAAAACATCTACTTCTGCTTTATTGACTATGCCAAAGCCTTTGACTGTGTGGATCACAACAAACTGTGGGAAATTCTGAAAGAGATGGGAATAGCAGACCACCAGACCTTCCTCCTGAGAAATCTGTATGCAGGTCAAGAAGCAACAGTTAGAATGGGACATGGAACAACAGACTAGTTCCAAATTGGGAAAGGAGTACGTCGAGGCTGTATATTGTCACCCTGCTTATTTAACTTATATGCAGAATACATCGTGAGAAATGCCGGGCTGGATGAAGCACAAGCTGGATTGCCGGGAGAAATACCAATAATCTCAGATATGCAGATGATACAACCCTTATGGCAGAAAGCAAAGAACTAAAGAGCCTCTTGATGAACGTGAAAGAAGAGAGTGAAAAGTTGGCTTAAAACTCAACATTCAGAAAACTAAGATCATGGCATCCAGTCCCATTACCTCATGGCAAATAGATGGGGAAACAATGGAAACGGTGACAGACTTTATTTTTTGGGGCTCCAAAATCACTGCAATGGTGATTGCAGCCATGAAATTAAAAGACACTTGCTCCTTGGAATAAAAGTTATGACCAACCTAGACAGTATATTAAAAAGCAGAGGCATTACTTTCCAACAAAGGTCCGTCTAGTCAAAGCTATGGTTTTTCCAGTAATCATGTATGGATGTGAGGGTTGGACTATAAAAAAGCTGAGTGTCAAAAAATTGATGCTTTTGAACTGTAATGTTGGAGAAGACTCTTGAGAGTCCCTTGGACTGCAAGGAGATCCAATCAGTCCATCCTAAAGGAAATCAGTACTGAATATTCATTGGAAGGACTGATGTTAAAGCTGAAACTCCAATACTTGGGCAACCTGATGGGAAGAACTGACTCATTTGAAAAGACCCTGATGCTGGGAAAGATTGAAGGTGGGAGGAGAAGGGGACAACAGAGGATGAGATGATTGAATGGCATCACCAACTCAATGGGCATGAGTTTGAGTAAGTTCCAGGAGTTGGTGATGGAGAGGGAAGCCTGGTGTGCTGCAGTCCATGGGGTCACAAAGAATCAGACACGACTGAGTGACTGAACTGAACTGAAATGTATACTTTAGAAAGTGGATCTTATGGTACATGAATTTTATCTAAGAGCAGTTATTTTAAAAGTGTTCATTGTATTATTGTTTGTACTAGTTATAAAAGAAATATTCAAAATGTCCTTTTATTTTGAAAGTTATGATAAAAAAAAGTTATGATGACTCTATCTGATAGGATATTGTACACTCATTCAATGTATCTATAAAATTTTATAATACTATATAGAATGATTATGAAATACTAGAGATAATAAAAACTATATGTATATATATTTTAAGCATGTCCCTCTGGCTTTTTTTGAGTCTGGATGAAAAACCCCAAACTATTAGCAAAAATACTTGCTCTAGGTGGTGAAATTTGAAAAATTTTTTCTTCTTGTTTGATTTTTCTATATTTGCTAAGCTTTCTTCAAATTACATGTATTTTAAATATATAGATATATATATAGATATATATACTTTTTTTTCCCTCCTTTTTATGCTTTCAGTGGTTGTGGCTCCCAGATTCTAGAGCACAGGCTCAGTAGTTGTGGTGAATGGGCTTAGTTGCTCCGTAGAATCTTCCAGGATCAGGGATTGAACCCATGTCCCCTGCATTGCAGGCAGATTCTCTACCACTGAGCCACCAGGGAAGCCCTTAAAAATATACTTTGTAAATTCGGTAACTTTAGTAATTAGTCACGGTGTCAGAGTTTTAACTTCCATGAAGAGAGCAGAGAGCAGCCTGCCCCAGGGAGACCACGCAGTAGGACCTGAGGGGCCACACACAGCGCCAACATGGGTGAGTCCATACCTGGCTGACCTGGGACCAGGCATCATCTTTACAGGCTCGGAGCCACTTCTTTTCCTGTTTTAAGTGTTGCTCAGTTTTAAAAACCCCATTGTCATTTTAACAGCAGCATGAATGCTCCGGCCCCAGGCCTGTGCCTTTCCTCTGTCTGACCCCCCTCCGCCCCATTTATTTCCTTCTCCATCTGATAGTGGCCGCCCTTCAGGCAGGGACAACAGCAATGTTGTTACAGGTGTTCGCTCACTCTGGTCTCATTTGCTCTGGCAAGAAGTCTGGTCGGATCAAATGCTCCTGAGGAAACTCTAGCTGAATTGTCTTCATTTTCTATCATTTTATTTTAATATCCCAGCAGTCCCTGCCTGTCAGAATTTTTGCTGGCAATTCAGCCATTCATCAATTTAAAGTATGGCCATACAGTTCTGGACAGAATCCAACCCCACACAAGAAATCACTTCTTTGCTTTCCATTTTTCTTTCAAAGCAAGAAAGAATCTGCTCATCTAGACACAGGTATACTGACTTTTGAGCGAATAGGAAGATGCTTTAAGGTAGTAATACTCAATATTTCGGGCTTCCCTCATGGCTTAGATGGTAAAGAATCTGCCTGCAATGCAGGAGACCCAGGTTTTGATCCCTGGGTCAGGAAGATCCCCTGGAGAAGGGAATGGCAACCCACTCCACTATTCTTGCCTGGAGAATACCATGGACAGACGTCTGTGAGGTCTCAAAGAATCAGACACAACTGAACGACTAAGACACTCAAATTTCAGTCACAGGCCAAAAAATTTCCCCATGTAATTACTGGTGTCATAGAGAAACCAGTAAGCTCATCTTTTTATTTGATAGTAACTGTGCACATTTATTTAATTAATCATTTTTCTCATTTAATAATAATAACATTTATTCCATGACAGAAGGACTTCTGTTGTATTAATTCATATAACTCTCCTTATAATTCATACTATCCCCACTTTGCAAATGAGGAAATTGAGGCCCAGAGAAGTTCAATAACTTGCTGAAGTTCACCCAGCTAGTATTGGCAGAGGTGGAATTTGACCCCTAGCAGCCTGGTTACAGGTTCTTTTCTGTCAATCACTGCAATTCTCAACTTTCCATTGACAGTCATAGCAAATTACCACCAGGCCAGGAAAAAAGATAATCAGACTTAAGGACTAAGTGAGCATTAGAACTAAATTAAGTACTTTTCTGATGCTGAAGCTGAAACTCCAATCCTTTGGGCACCTGATGCAAAGAACTGACTCACTGAAAAAGACCATGATACTGGGAAAGATTGAAAGCAGGAGGAGAAGGGGACGACAGAGGATGAGATGGTTGGATGGCATCACCAACTCAATGGACATGAGTTTGAGCAAGCTCTGGGAGTTGGTGATGGAGATGGAAGCCTGGCTTGCTGCAGTCCATGGGGTCGCAAAAAATCGGACATGACTGAGCAACTGAAATGAGCTGAAATGACGTACTTTTCAGAAAGACCAAGTTTTACTTTCTGGAGTCAGGGTGATTTGGCTCCAAGTTGGTTACATCCCTGATGGGAACTCAGGGGCAATGCTGTGGGGCAAAGCAGAAGAGAGAGGAGGGCACAGGGTGTCCCTCATCGGCTAGGCCTAGCCATGCTGAGAAGTCAAGATGGTGTCCCACGGAGAACCGACCACCAGTGGGAAAGCCTCTCTTTGCTAGAATGCCTTCACCTTGGATGGAGGAGAGAGACCCTGAGCCGCTCAGGAAAATCAGCAGGGTATTGGTCACATCACAGGGAGTGGGAAAGATGTCCTGGTGGACAGCACCTCTGCTGAACTAGAAGACGAAGAATGCACCTGGATTGTGCAGCGTGTATCCTTATCTCTAGGTTTTCTGGAAGAAGGGCCTCTGGAAGCCTGTAGAGGTAGCTGGGAAAAAACTGCATGGTTCACAGACTCCAGACATTCCTGCCCATGGGTATGGCCCCATCCACAGAGTAGCTAACTCCTGTGCAGGAGAAGTGGCCAGCTGGTGCCCTCCTTCCATTCTGCTGTGGGTTCTCCCCAAAGAAATCATGTTGGCATCTGTCATTCCATACCTCCAGATTTCTTTTATATTCATAAACATCTACCAAATATTTTTCCTTGCATTGCTGTTTTTCAAAAAGAACCAAGGCACTGTTTCCCTACCTTCCCTAACCCAATACAGTGCCAGGCTTTCTCACCTACCTTCTCTGCCTCTTGAACAGACCAAGAAGCTACAGTGGGAGCTTTACTTTCTATGGTTTGCATTTATAACTAAATCAACATATGTATTTTTCCACATTCTGCCCCCATCCCCTTACTCTGAGGCAGAAATCACTGCTGGACCATTTTCACCATGGTGTGGTCTCCAAACACCCAAGACTTTCCCTCCGGATGTTCTCTGTTTCCACCATCGCTTCATCTGGAATATTCCACAATTCAGAGTTAACTGAGGCCCTGTGTAACGTAGTAGCACTTACAGCCCAGCCTAGCTGGTCTCATTTCACAGATACCATGCCATTTATAAAAGTGTTGTGGATGGGTCTCAAAGTACCAGTGAGGGTCAACTTGGAAGGGCCCCATGATTGGTTTAATGCTCTTCTGTCACTGCCTTGCCATTCTTGATAATGTTGAAACAAGTGGCCCCGTGTTTGGGATTTTGCAATAAACTCTGCAAATGATGCAGCTGGTTCTGCCACTGCCGGCTATTGCCCTCCTCCAGCCCCACCTCACCACCCCAAGGTTTGGCTCCCAGCAGAACGGTTCTTGAACCTGTCACATGACATATCATGGGTTCCCTTTTCTGGTGAGGAGCCTTAGACAAAAGGCATCCCTGAAAGATGCAAAGATCATTATCCCTGTGTGGGTAAAACAGAAAGATTCGTGGTTTAGGCATAGCCCAGTTTAGCCACAGCCCACAGCTAGGTAGGGAGAAGGCAATGGCACCCCACTCCAGTACTCTTGCTTGGAAAATCTCATGGATGGAGGAGCCTGGTGGGCTGCAGTCCATGGGGTCGCTAGGGGTTGGACACAACTGAGAGACCTCACTTTCCCTTTTCACTTTCATGCATTGGAGAAGGAAATGGCAACCCACTCCAGTGTTCTTGCCGGGAGAATCCCAGGGACGGGGGAGCCTAGTGGGCTGCCGTCTATGGAGTCGCACAGAGTTGGACACGACTGAAGCGACTTAGCAGCAGCAGCAGGGCTAGGTAGGAACGACTCCAACCCTAGGACTAGCAGAATTGGTTTTATCAGGTGGAGTGAGGAGTGGGTATTTTGTAAGGTGATCAATGAATAAATAAACAAACCAGTGTCTAACAGATTGCCTTTATAGGAAGGCATCACTGTGGTTCTCTAGCATCAAGAAAAAGTCAAGGACTCCAGGTGGATAGGTCATTTCCCTGAATCTTGCAAAGTGCTGCCTGAGAAGGCAGCATAGTTCTTATGTCTACAAGAGGACCTTGAGACGAGGAATCTGGATGTGAGCAGCTGTCGCAGAGGCAAATTCACTGAAAGATAAAAGAGGAATTTGTATTTGACACACTATTTTGAGATCACAAAAGGTCAATCAGAGAACACAGCATTTCACAGTGTGTTAATGTTATAGGCCTAGAGAGTCCCTAAGTCAAGGACTCCCAGAGACAGAACTGTTCTCCCTGGCAAACACCATTGTGAGATTTGGGCAAGTGATTTAATCTCTCTGGGCCTGGTCCCCCTTTTATAAGTGATAATACTATTAGTACTGACTGCACAGCATTGTTAAGAAGAAAAAAGCAGTTTTTATATTACAAGCAATCAAAGCAGGGCCTGGCATATTGTAAACTCAAGAAGTTATAGTTACTATTACGATGAAGGGGACTGTCTTAACTAAACAGTGGATACAGGTAAAGACTTTGAGTTTTCTAGATGTTGTCTTAAACCATTTCCTTTTCAGTTTTGTCCCTGTTAGATCCAAGTGTGCCTACTCCTAGGACACATTCTTCAAGACATACCCCAGAAACTGGGAAGAAGAGAGATCAATAGTTGGGGGACTGAAAGGAAGAAAAGGGTACTATCTATTGAAATACCCTTGCTAAAAGAAAGAAAGAAAGAAAGAATGGAATCAGGCAGCCCTCTAGATGAAACTACCAATTTACTGAAAATCTAGGGGACAGAGGAGCCATAGCCATAAGCAAACCATAGGGGTACATTCAGCAAACCACACTGTGGCGAATTCCACAGGGCAAGTGACCTGGTTTCTTCAAACAACAACCATGAACAAATGAAATACAAGAAAGAAAATGGAGAAGGAAACATATAGATTTTAAAGATCTTAAGGGACCTATCCCTCTTGATGAAAGTGAAAGTGGAGGGTTAAAAAGTTGGCTTAAAGCTCAACATTCAGAAAACGAAGATCATAGCATCTGGTCCCATCACTTCATGGGAAATAGATGGGGAAACAGTGGAGACAGTGTCAGACTTTATTTTAGGGGGCTCCAAAATCATTGCAGATGGTTACTGCAGCCATGAAATTAAAAGACGCTTACTCCTTGGAAGGAAAGTTAGGACCAACCTAGATAGCATATTCAAAAGCAGAGACATTACTTTGCCAACAAAGGTTCGTCTAGTCAAGGCTATGGTTTGTCCTGTGGTCATGTATGGATGTGAGAGTTGGACTGTGAAGAAGGCTGAGTGCCGAAGAATTGATGCTTTTGAACTGTGGTGTTGGAGAAGACTCTTGAGAGTCCCTTGGACTGCAAGGAGATCCAACCAGTCCATTCTGAAGGAGATCAGCCCTGGGATTTCTTTGGAAGGAATGATGCTAAAGCTGAAACTCCAGTACTTTGGCCACCTCATGTCAAGAGTTGACTCATTAGAAAAGACTGATGCTGGGAGGGATTGGGGGCAGGAGGAGAAGGGGACGACAGAGGATGAGATGGCTGGATGGCATCACTGACTCGATGGACGTGAGTCTGAGTGAACTCCGGGAGTTGCTGATGGACAGGGAGGCCTGGCGTGCTGCAATTCATGGGGTCGCAAAGAGTCAGACACGACTGAGCGACTGAACTGAACTGAACTGAAGGGACCTATCAACCGACTATAATATATGAACCAGATTTGTATCCCAATTCAAGTAAAATTTTGGAATAGTTGATGCTATGACTATTAAAAATTTTTAGGCAACAATGGTTTTATGGTAAATGTTTGGAGAAAAATCTTTATCTTGTGAAAACACAAAATGAAATAAATATATATACACATGATTTCTGGGATTGTTTCAGAATAAACCAGGGAAAAAGTGAAAGTGTTAGTCATCAGTCATGTCTGACTCTTTGTGACCCCATGGACCCCAGTAGCCTGCCAGGCTCCTCTGACCATGGAATTCACCAAAAATACTAAATGGGTCGCCATTCCCTTCTCCAGGGGATCTTCCTAACCCAGGAATTGAACCCAGGTCTCCTGCATTACAGGCAGATTTTTTACCATCTGAGTCACTGGGAAAGCCCAAATCAGGGAAAGGAGGGGATAAAGATGAAGCAAATTGGCCATGAGTTGATAATTAGTAAATCTGGGTAACAAGAATTCATGTGATTTTATGCTAAGATTCTTTTTAGTTTATATATGTTCAAATATTCTGCAATAAAAAGGTAAAGAAAACCCAGTTGAGTGTGTGGGTTCGGTGATGAGACAGTTCCTACAGGAAGGATTCTGTCCAGGTGGCCTGTTGCCACAGGAGGGTTTGAGGAGCTACTTACTTCTCTTTGCCTCGGTTTTCTCATCTGTCAAATGAAGATTGAATAATAGCACACTCCTCATGGGGACTATTAAATGATTATATAGACGTAAAGGGCCTGGCATGGGGTAAGTGCCATATAATATTTGCCGTTATTATAGTGCATATGGGGCTTCCCTCATGGCTCAGACTGTAAAGAATCTGCCTGCAATGCAGGAGACCCGGGTTCAATCCCTGAGTCAGGAAGATCCCCTGGAGAAGGGGATGGTAACCTGGACCAGTATTCTTACCTGGAGAATTCCATGAACAGAGGCTTTCGGCAGGCTATTGTCCATGGGGTCGCAAAGAGTCGAACATGACTGAGCAACTAACACACACACATACAGAGCACGTTTGGTTTCCTGCAGCACCTCATTGCATCATCCAAAACTAAATCTCTACAGAACCTCACACCTCACAAAGCACCTTTACAGACAACCTCATTTGAGCCTCACAGTAGCCCTGGGAGATAAACACTAGTCTTATTCCCAGTGGGCAGATGAGAATACTAAGGTCCAGTCCATGGTGATGAAGCCAGTTAGTGGGCAAGCCTTCACCAGATTCGAGTACTCTGATCCCTTCCCAAGTCCTCTCTGGGGCATAAGGCTGTTCTTTAGGGATGAGTTGGAGGCTAAAATTAGATCCTCAAAACCTCTATTTTGTCTCTTTGCACACTGTGACCAGCACCCCTTTCCCCTAGTGGGGGGATGCTGTTCATATGGAGCTAAGGGGATGGCACTCATATGTAGCTAAGGGTGGCTCAGACCCCAGCCTCGGCAGAAGGAGGGCACTGGACATAGAGGCAGACCTTTTGTCTGGAGTCTGGTCCAGCCAGGCACCACTTTTGTGGCCCAGTAGCTTGTCAAGCTAAATACAGGTGACTGAGATTAGGGGTGCCAGCTGGGCTGAGGAAGCACAGCAAACAGGAGCCACCCCCAGGTCATAACTCAGGAGGGAGCTCCCCTCCAACCCTCAGCGGGGCTAGGGGCACACAGGTGAGTCCCCAGACACAAGCCCAGGATTTCAAAACTAGCTTCTTTCAAAAGGAGAGGGCCTTGGGCAGCAGTGTGGTTGATTCTCTTAGTCATTTCTTCTGAGAACATTCTGGGGAGCTCCAGGCTTTTCGAATGTATGCTAATAATACCACAAATCCTATCATTAAAAAAATGAAAATCTACCATTTACAAATGCTAGGCATTGCACAAAGCACTACAGATATAGTTCTTTCAGACACTCCTCCGTCACAATATACTGTGAAGCAGGTATTGGTTTTTATTCACACGACAGAAGCTCAGGATCCACATCCCAGGGGGGCCTGCCCTCCAGAGGCAGGCATGGTTTACAGTCTGTGTGTTCTCCCTGACACTGGTCTGTGTTTAGTCAGCATTATGTATACACACCCACTCGTGTGTATGCATGCACAAATACACACACGTACAGCTTGTTTGTTTCTATGAAAATAGGGTCGTATCTTATTCAGTAACTTACTTTTTCACATATTCATCTTTTTCTTATCTTGTATATATGAATAAGTAAGAGACTGCTGTCCCAGAATCATACCCCAACCTTTGCTCAAAAAGAAACAATCACTGTTATCTAAGTTTCAGGAGGTGAAGAGTGAAAAACAAGAACAGATTAGAATCAACGAGGCCCAAGATGGCAAAGGATTTAACTTCCAGTAGACCTTGAGCCTCATATGCTCAGTGTAATACGAAAAGTGAAAGTGAAAGTGTTAGTTGCTCAGTTGTGTCCAATTCTTCACAACCCCGTGGACTGTAGCCCCCCAGTCTCCTCTCTCGGTGGTGTTAGCTTCTAAATGGCACAGCCACAGGAGCCATGACAGTTGACAGTTAGTTGCTGTGACAGCAATCCAGAAAGCTCATACAAGGAATGGAAAGGAGAACTGCATCATTTCTGGGTCCAAACCATACTCCTATTCTGGGATAATTCATGAATATTTCTCCCACTCTTTTTAAGTCCTTCTCTTTTACTTCAACTCTCCTATATATTTGCAGTCTCCACACCAATTGGGTTGAGAAGTTGGTTTGTGAACTAGATTCCCTTTTCCCCATTCTTTGTACATTGAGTACAGCGCATGCTATTCCAGCGTCAGCGTTGGTTTCATTATTGGCTACATGAATATGAACAGAAAAAGAACCTCCTTGGCCAGGACGGGGGGTCTCAGCCCAGGCTAGGACCCCAGCTAGGGTCAGGTTAACCAATTCAGTGGCAAGACCATAAGGAAATCTGGAATAAGCAAAAATGATTACTAGGTGTCTCTAATAGAAAAGTACGTATTATTTAGAGCACACCTTTGTGGGCTGATTCTAGTCTCTGCACTCCTTCTGCGGCTGTGTAAGTTGTAGGGAACAGAGGACACAGGGATTCTTGACTGTGACGCGCACACAAGCTGGGCAGCCCCCATCCACAGTGCAAAAGCCAGTTGGCTGTGTCCATTTGAAGATGCATTTCAAGATTTCTGATCTACACATGTGTCTCTTTTTAAGATTCTCCCTTGAACCAATTGTAACATCGCTCCAATTCACTCATTAACAATAAATTAAATAAAACCATTCGTGAGTGTTCATTTGTTATCTGTGTGAGGGTTGTGATTTTATCTTCTTTGAAGACCCTCTGGTAGCAACAGACACGACTCTTATTGTAGAGATGGGGAGATTGAGACTTGGAAAAGCTAAGCAAGCTTACCTACCAGGTATCATCATTGGTAAAAAGCAGAGTTTTAATTCAAACACAAGTTGACCTTCCCACTTCACCATCTGCCACTCCACCTAGCTCAGTGACCATGCCATCCTGCCTAGATAATTTTGAATATTTATTTATTTACTTATTGCTGTGCTAGGCTTTCATTACAGCATGTGGGATCTTAGTTCCCCAAATGGGGATCAAATCCATGCCCCCTGCATTGGAAGGCAGATTTTTAACCACTGGACCACCAGGGAAGTCCACTGCCTGGATAACTTTAAAGGAACGGACACTGGCTGTCTGTCAGGTACTAGTCTAGATATTTCAGGTGTATTAATTCATTTAACTCTCCTCTCAGTCTCTGAAGTGAGTGTGAGTCTTGCTCACCTTCCAAAAGAACAAACTGTGTGTAGAGAGATCAGGCAGTCAAAATGGGGTGCAGAGCCTGGCATCAAGGCTGAAGCTCTTAGCAGCCACTCGTCCCTCCCACCTCTCTTTCCCCCCATCTCAATTTTGGTAAACTGAAGCCACCTTGGTTAGTCATGTGGATGGTTATTTGTAAGATGAAAGTGTTAGTCACTCAGTCATGTCTGACTCCTTGCGACCCCATGGACGCCTGCCAGAATCCTCTGCCCATGGGATTTCCCAGGCAAGAATACTGGAGTGGAATAGCCATTCCCTTCGTCAGGGGATCGTCCCACCCCAGAGATTGAACCTGGGTCTCTTACATTGCAGTTGGATTCTTTACCATCTGAGTTACCCAGGAAGCCCCATCTGTAAGGTACCAATGTCAAGAAACTTTAGTCTTGAAAGGAGCTTGAGGCAGTGTATTCATTTCCCAGGACTAAGTGCCACAAACCAGGCACCTAAAAACAACAGAAATGTACTCGTTCTCAGTTTTGGAGGCTAGAAGTCTGAGATCAAGGTGTTGTTGGCAGGGCCGCTCTCTGTCAGCTCTGGGGGAGAGTCCTCCCTTGCCTCCGCTAGCTCCTGGTGTTTTCTGGTGATGCTAGGTTCCCCTTCATTTGGAGATGGATCTCTCCCATCCTTTGCCCTTCCACGGCATTCTCCTGGCACATCTCTTCCTGTCTGTCTGTGTCCAAATTTCCCTTTTTACAAGGACACCAGTTATATTGAATTAGGGTCTACCCAAAGACCTCATCTTAGCTTGCTTAAATCTGCAAAGACTCTATTTCCAAATAAGGTCATATTCTGAGGTAAGGAGTGTTAAGACTTCAGTATCTCTTTTCGAGGGGTTGGTAGGGAGACACAATCCAACCCTTAATGGGGAGCATACTGAAGTTCAATCTTTCCCAAAGTGTGCTCCCAGTGTGCTCCTCTCAACAAAGCTCTGGAGAGAAAAGGCTTCTGTGGTCTCAAAGATTGGGAAACCCTTTGCTCCCTGCCTACTGGCCCTCATGGTGGGGAATCTCAGAGGTCATTAGCATATAAACATCCTTAAAAGAGCTGCAAAAAGAAGCCTGCTCTCTTTAAGTTGGCATTTCCCAAACTTATTTGAGCATAGATGTTTTGGGGTGTCTTTGTTGCGTTAATAGTGTTCTGTGGAACATACTTGGGGAAACTCATAAGACTAGAGCATGGAACCAGAGAGGGCTAGACTTGCATGGTGACCCCGCTAGTACTGAATAAGTGACCTTGGGCAATTTATTTTCCTCTCTGAGTCTCAGTTTTCTCATCTGTAAAATAGAAATGGGAATTCATAATTAATTATTATACCTAGGGAGGGTTAACTGCTATAACAAACAGACTCCCAATAGTCTAAGGGCTTGGAAACAATAGGGTACAAGTTTACATCTTGCTCAGGACTGGGCAGGGAACATAGGGACTGAGCAATCTTTCTTCACACAGGCTGAAAGATATTCTGTCATTTTAAATCTGTGGTTTCCAAGGTCATCCTGGGGCTAGCCCCTGTTCCACGCAGGCAGAAGGGGACAGAGTTTAGAGAGGGCTTCCTGGGAGGTTTTCATGGGCCAGGCTCTGTAGTGGAGCAACTCACTTCTGCTTACCACCCCCTGGTCAGAACCCAGTTCTCTGGGCACAACTAGCTGCAAAGCTGGAAACTGCAGTCCCTGAATGAGCATCTACTTCCCAGCAAGAACTCAACCCTAAAGAAAGGGAAGTAGGGATTTCGGTTGAAGGTTAGCCATCTCTGCCACACTTACCTTGCAGGTGTGTTCTGAGGATTAAATGAGGCTTTTGACATATGCAAAGTCTTAAGCATCACAGATAACTAAATAAATGGCAACCATTTAAAAAGGAGAAGGATATGAAAGGGAAGTGCCTTGAGAGATGACATCAGAGACAGGCTCGAGGCACTGCAGACGTGTGGGCCCATCCTCCTCTTTCTTCCCAAGGCATCCTGGTGGCCGCTTGTCTGGTGTGTGGCGGGAATGGGGAATACAACCCCTCAGGGTGTCGTTCAACCCAGAGCAGCTTCACCCCCTCCCACTTCCTTTCCAGCCAGATGGAGCAGTGTGTGCTCCAGAGTCTTGACAGCCTCACAGCTTCCCAGCGGTGGCCCCCAGGACTGCAGATCCCACCTTCCTGCGGTTGCAGAGCCAGCTGAGGGATGGGCAGCACGCCAGGCCCCTGGAGCACACGCTAGTTGACTCTCAGGATGCTGGGGGGAAGGGGAGGGGCTCTCACCAGATCACCATGATCACAGCCTCTTTAGCAAAAACCTCCAGACATCGACAACCCACGGCTTCGTCCTGCCCATGATTTTCCCATCTACCTGGCCCTGTAGCACAGGTGAGAACAATCTCTAGACCTCCTGATCTCTGGACTGCATTGGTCCTCAAGGGACCATAATAGGTCAGTAAAACAAGCTCTCTGCCTTCTAAGAATTCATGCTTTAAGTCCATATTAGTTATTACAACAACTGTATCCCATACCACATCCCCAGCCCCTCCACACAAATACAGTTCCAACAGATGTCTCCCAGTAACCCCTCCCCACTGTTCTTGCCTGTAAATAAGCTTTCAGAGCTGCCATCAATGTGTACATACAACTCTGCTCTTGACTCTTCTCACTCCACTTTGTATACACTTTCCCATGGATCTGGGTCATCCCGATGTTGAATACTTCACAGGACTGCAAAATATATGGGAGACACATTTTGTTTTAGAATCTGAATACTCAGAACATCTGGGTGATGCTGTGACAACTGGAGAGATTCTTGCTGACGCTGCTGGTCTCCAAGTCCACGTCTCCTTGCAGACGAAAATGCCGTGTTTTGCATCTGTACAAACGCACATGGGTTTTCTCCAGCACCATGGATCGTGGGGTGTGACAGTTAGTAATTTCTTCCCTGGAAGTGGCATGACCTGCAGGAGTTAACCGTTGGCTGAGGTTGTGAGTGCAGCCAAAATTTATTGGTTTTGATCCCCTCACCGTTTCCCGTGTAAATTAAAATGTGACATTATTACACCCTGCAACAGCCCACTGGCGACCTTTAGCACTCTCCCCATTCTGCAGCCATTATTCAGCATAATTTGACTGCAAGTTTGAGGCAAGCCGGGAGAGCGGAGAGGGCTGGATGGGGGCAGGGGATGGCAGAGTCCAAATTAGAAACAGATTTAAAGAGCATTTGCAGGGAATTAGGCAGCGGGCCAGGAGCGCTTGCTGGCAGCGTGTGGAACCCCTCTTTAGGGACTGTCAGCTCCTCCTAGGTTTCCACTGCGGATGTTTCCCGGCCAGAACGCAGCTGGGTTTCAGTTGTCAAACCCTCAGCCAAGACATCTGAGCAGGGGAAGAGTGCCTGTGTGCACGCGCGTGCAGGAGCCCAGGCCGCCTTCACACGCGCCTGCGACTCCGAGGCTGCCCCCCGTGCGGTTCCACACATCCACACCTGCAAAGGCTCGTCCTGAACCGGACATGCACCCCCAGACGTGCAGAGGTGTGAACAGACACAGGTGCTCCCAGAGGAAACCAGGACGGGCACACTCCACGTGTACACAAGTAGATTTGGGCTGTGCCCCAGCCCACACTTTCTACGAGGAATTCCAGAGCGTGTTTCGCAATCCACACCTCCACCACCCCGCAAGGCTAGCTGTGTGACCTGGGGTTAGGGTTAGCCCTTCAGCCTTTCTGAACTTCTGTGTCTTTAACCAGGAAGTGTAAATAATGGCAGCTGTGATGATCAAAATGAGATAATAAAGGTGAATACTTGGGGACAGAGATGTAAGAAATGGCGAGGGGATGGCAGTGGTGAAGATAACTAACCTTCGCTTCACATCCTTCATAGAGGAAACAGAAAGCATTTCTCTAAGCATTTCTCTGACTGGATTTTTAGCACAATAAAGGATGTGAAGCCTTTTACATCACATGGGGAGAGCAAGAGCTGCTGTGGCTGAGGAGAGGCACAGGCAGATGGCCCCCACGGGCACAGCTCTGTGGGCACAGGCCCATCAGTTGGCTTCCCTGGGAAGGGGGAGGGGGCTTGGGCATGTATAACAGGCGCTGAGACCGACAATCTGCTCTGCCATCTCCCTTCCTCCATACACGCCTTGTTCCCCTGCTGGCCCTGCCACACCATCTCATCCTCTACCCACACTCTTGGGGAGAAATAGCTCCCTTTTACTCCTCTCCCTTCTCACTTCTGGGGCTTCCCTTCAGTCATCCTAACTCCCAGAACCCCACTCCTCCCTGAGTCCCTCAGCCTCTGATCTGTCCAAGGGCACCATCCGTCCTTTCCTGGGAACATTTTGTCCACCAACAGACCCTAGTTCTGGGTGCTGGGGGCGTGGGAAAGAGTGGTCAGACATGAATTAGATGTCACCCTGCTTGGGGGTTCGTGGCCCAGTGAAGGGGTCAGCCTAACACAGAACACTACAGGAGATCCGGTCAGAAAATGCCAGAACAGGGCATGAGCTCTGGATAGACTCTGAGAGGTTAGAAGCAGGAAAGTACACCCCACTGTGCAGGTTGCTGCTGCTGCTGCTGCTGCTGCTAAGACGCTTCAGTCGTGTCCGACTCTGTGCGACCCCATAGACGGCAGCCCACCAGGCTCCCCCGTTCCTGGGATTCTCCAGGCAAGAACACTGGAGTGGGTTGCCATTTCCTTCTTCAATGCATGAAAGTGAAAAGTGAAAGTGAAGTCGCTCAGTCGTGTCCGACTCCTAGAGACCCCATGGACTGCAGCCTACCAGGTTAGGACACCCTAATACAGGACAAGAACAGGGATAGGTGTTGCCAGTGCCCAGATAGAGAGTGCCAGTGGCACTGACCTGAGACTCTTGGACCACAATGCACATCTGACCAGTGCCAAAACCTGGGAGGATGGCGTGAGGCATGGGGGCAACATGAGGGTGGCAAGGGGTCAAGGGGGGAAGCAGGCATTTCTAGATCTTTAGTCAACAAATGCATGAGGATCCCCTCCTGTGTGCTGAGTGCTGGGAATGCAAAGACTAGTGAGACACAGATGCTGCTTCATGGAACTGTCAAGTGAGAACAACTGATACACACACACGCCAACGCCTGGGACGTGTGCTCTATAGAAATGGGCTGGGCGTGTGGTGCTCTGGGGCACAGAGGAGCCATCTCATTCAGACGGGAGGACAAGAGAAGTCTTCCAAAAGAGGTGGATCAGGGAGCGGAAAGGAGTTCAGGACTGGTGTCAGGAGTGAGGGGAGAGATGAGACTAGATAGATCACCATGGACGGTCTACACTGGTTCACTCACTCTCACTCATCAATTCAACAAATATTATGAGCAACTGCTTGACAGGTCCTTTGCTGGAAGCTGAGACTGCAGTGGTGAGCAAGACAGATACAGGTGGTTGAACTAAGGTTGTAAGTGGAATTGGAGAGAAATCAGTATTTTTGAGAGTGAGAGAATTATCTTTAATTGGATGATGGACCGAGGAAGGCATGATCTAAGCTGATTGTCAGGTTCCTAGCTGGGTGCTGAGTGGAGGAGGAGCCCATCCCTGCTGGGGAGGGTCACAGAAATGGAAGCAGGTTGAGGGAGCTGGGAAATGAGGAGTCTGCACCAGTCTTATCTGTTTGCAGGGCCACTGGGACACTGGCAGTAGCCAGCATCCAAGCTGGGCTGTGTAGTGAGAGCTGGTGACCATCCAGACCAGAACAGAACCCCAGCTGAAGACACAGAGAACATTCGAGAAAGTGGCAAGAGATTCGCCAGCTGCCTGGGCTGAGTGGGGTTTTGGACAGAGTTTTAGTGCTAGGGGGGACCTGGAGGACTAAAGGCAAAATCCTCAGTTTGGTCCAAGTGCTTCAGGTACCGGGATTGTAGCCACACAAAGGCCAGTCCCCTTCTGCTGGCGGACAGATCAGGCCTGGGTGTCCAAACTCACGAAAGGAAGCTGGGAAGGAGCCACTAGCACTGTCGCAGTAATACTCGTGTTAGGTCTGCCCCCCCACTCAGCCCTCAGTATAGAGTTGATAGTACATGTTCCAGAAATACTCTCCAGGAGCATGCAGACACTCAAGAGAAGTAAGAGACACTAGGTGGTGAGTGCAGCTTTGGGCCCCATCAAGTTTCTTCTGAATTGCTGCTGGCCCCTTTCGGCTGCTTTAGGAGAAAACTCCATTTGCTTAATATCCCCCATAAAGATGGCAGCTTTTAGTGCCAACCTTTACCCTTCTGGAGCACAGGTCAGAGCCTTGAAGTGCACGCTCTTTGAAACCCCAGAAATTAGCCCTACAACAGGGTTCCCTAAAAGGCTGCCATTCTGATGAAGTCCAGGCTGACTGCTTAACACAAATATTCAGACAGCACAAATCAGGCTGAAGTTTAGGGCCTGGAATAGATGAGAACAAACCACCAAGCAAAGATGGAAAGAGAATTTTCAGTGCTAAAGCTTATCCCCTTAAGATGGGTCTCCTGTGAAGAGGTAGGTTTCACAAGTTTGTGCGTAAGAAAGGCTGCTTCATCAGCAAATAAGACAGGATGTAAGGCCAATCTGAAGTGACTGGTTTGTTTGTTTTTTCTTCTTCTTTTTTTTTTTTTTTGGCTAAAAACTGTCAGAAGCTCACAGCTTGGAAGAGATCTCACCCAACTGCATGGTAGGACAGAGATTGCGGACAGTCAGCTGCAGAAGGCCTTTTAATAGCATATTCCTGGCACATGATGGGGGTAACCCATGCTGATACTGGGGGGCTGAGCCCCCCAGAACAATTCACCATGGCACCCTGCGATAGGGTCAGCACCTTTCCTGTAATCCCAGGCTATCCTTAGTGACACGTCTCACTCAACTCAGCTGTCCCTGAGGCTGGAGAAGAGGTGGCCGAGAGGGAGCTGCCTTGCCAGAGCTCGCCAGCTCTATGGCAGCAAAGCTAAGAAAAGAACCCGGGACTCTGGCTCCAGCTCTGAAGAGGTTCCTCATCTGTGCTGTGAACATGAACCGTGAGCATACTCAGCCTCCTCTGCCTGTATTCCTCTTCATATAGAAAAACATCCTCTCGGCCTGTTGATTACTCTCCAAGAAATAGATTTATCTAGAATCAGTGATTATAATGCATTTTGCATATACAGAAAGGATATGAGATAAATGCAATATACAGAGGCAATCTAGTAATAAGCATATCACACTTCTGGTTCATGGCTAGTGAAACTTGGGCTCAAATATATTTATGATAAAACTGATTTTGTAATATGTACTCCATTGACTACATCATGGATGATTTGTTTTTAAAGGTATTTTCAGAAAGAAATGTTATTTTATTATCAATTCTTGGAGTTTGAAATAGATTTGCATTAAAATATTAAACTTAATATGTTGCATTTAATGAACAATAAGGGACTTCCCAGGTGGTGCTGGTAGTAAAGAACCCGCCTGCAAATGCAGGAGATGTAAGAGGTGAGGGTTCGATCCCTAGATCAGGAAGATTCCCTGGAGGAGAGCATGGCAACCCACTCCAGTATCCTTGCCTGGAGAATCCCATGGACAGAGGAGCCTGGTGGGCTACAGTTCACAGCATCACACAGTCAGATGTGACAGAAGCGACTTAGCACGTATGCAATGAACTATAAAGTAAATGGGAAAAGTATGATGTCAAAAATCCGGAAAATATCTCCTTGTGTCTTCCCAGATGCTGGGTCTGGAAGACATCCATGAGAACCTGAGATGACCTGAGGTTGTCAGAGAGATATAAAATGCAAGAAAAACATAAACAACTAACAGGCCGAATGCGGCAGATCCTAGAACCGAAGTGAGCAGTCCGGGCTTATATCACAGGCCTGGAGGGCGTGTGGTCCCTGATGGCCTGAGAATAGAACCGGCTGCCACCGGGATGGGAGTGGCCCGGACTTCCTGCCTTTTGGTTAGACAGACTGCCTTCCTGAATTACTAGGTCTAGGAAGTGGTGGTGACAGGGTGGGGGTGGGGTGGAGAAGTCACACGTGTCACGGACAACCCCCATTGCAGCCCTCTTCCTCGCTGCCACCTCACTTCCCCTCTTATAGACCAGTTACCTAATCTGCAGCACGCCCAGATGGTATCTGAGAGCTCTAACGGCTCTGAAATCACACAGTTCTAGAATTCAGACACAAGAGCAGCAGCTAAGAGACAGGCAAAAGCCCAGCCCCGAAAACCAGTGCTGGATGTCACAGGTGAGACACCGAGTGTGGGGTCGAGGACTCGAACAATAGCCAGGCCACGTGCCCTTACGTGCGCAGTCACTGTTCTTGCCCATGTGGGCATTGCTGGCACCGGTGGGAAGACACAGGTTACACAGGTTGGTCTACCGGGCATCTAATCCATAACCCTGGTCTCTCTCCATCACACAACACTAGACACTGGCTTACATGGGACTTATAAGCCTGGGCGCACCTAACCTTCATCCCTCCACCCCTCCTGATTCTGGTAGCACTGGGAGAAACACACCCCTGCCTCCCTTCTCTCCTGAGGAGGATTCACCTAATGGGGTAAGTTTGGAAGAAGAACCTGTGTCTGCACGGGGCAGCCTTCTGGCCTTGGCCAATATATCCAAAAGGTCATCATTTCTATATGTGCTCAAAAGCCCATCATTTTCTGTATGTGCCCTTTTCTATATAAAGCCCATCATTTCTATATGTACTCAAAAGCCACATGTGGCTGGTGGCTACTGCATTGGACAGCACAATCTTAGAGGCTAATCCACCGACCTCCTATGTCCCAGCTTGAAGACTTCTGGGGAGGAGAGGTCCCCACCTTTGGAATCACTCTTGTCACTTGGTGGTCACTTCTGGTTGCTAGAAACATCTTCACATCAAACTGAAACCTGCCTCCTTGTACTCTCCCGCTTCTCAATTCTAGTCTTGCCCACCCCCTCCCCCGACCACCTTGACTTGTTGGGAGCTCCTCCAATATTTAAAGACAGGAGAATACACTCTCCCAGTTCTCCAGAGCCTGACTCTTCTCAGGGTTAAATGGCCTGTGTTACCTCTGCTGTTCCTCACGTGACCCAGAGTCTTGGCCCTTTGTGGGTTCATCACCCGTTGGACCCTGGTCGGCCACTCAACTTGCCTTTGTCTCTCTGAGAGACAGTCAGAAGGGAACACGTGCCTCTAGAAGGATACTCAGGCTTGTTTCAAATACCTTCCTGCTGCCCCCACATCAGTACCCAACCCTGGCATTGTTTGCTGGAAGAGAGCTTCCCATTTATTTCTCATTTGAGAACACTAGATTTATAACGGTTGTGGACACCTGTTGTTTTTGACTACCCAGCATGCAGTCTTCCTAATTTAGAATCCCCAAATAGGTGAAAGCCATGGCCCCGTCTCCTTGATGGAGGCTGAAAGGGAACAGACTTCCACGCCCCACATCACCGGCTCATGCCTGAGCAGATGGTGCAAGGTCTGTTTCAGCTTTGATGCACTTGGTTCCTGCATTTTTCATACATTCTTTCTGATGATTGAGAGAAGTGGCTGAAGGTGCAGTGGAGAGAGTTCTAGAATATCAGACAAACTTCCCAGTACCAGTGCTGCTAAACAGTTCTCCAGAAGTAACTTCAAACCCACCTTAGGGCTCTGAATTCAGAACAATTCTCTAAAATAGAGACCAAGACTGAGACAGAAGACTTGTGCCTTTCCCTGCTGTCACTAGGGAATACCGTTCCCACCTTGGAGAGGAACCCCGAGACCCTGGATACAGGTGGTGGCAGGGACTTGGAGTCAGGACAATCTGGACCTCGTTCCAGCTCAAACCCTGATATTGAAGGACCCTGGGCAAATGGCTTTCCTACCCTGGATTTCAGGTTTTCCACATGGAAATCACTCAGTCCTTTCTTTTCCATTCTGATTCTCTATGACTTTGAACCCTGTAGGAGCTGTTACTTCCTTGAGATTTACTTACTGTTTTCCCCCTTTTTGCTGGCTTTGTATTAACACTTTACAAATTTGTGAATGGATAAAGAAAACATGATATATCCATGCCATGGAATATTATTCAGCCACAAAAAGGAATAAAGTACCGATACATCTACAATATGGGGCTTCCCTGGTGGCTTAGAGGTAAAGAACCTGCCTGCCAATGCAAGAGATGTAAGAGATGAGGGTTCGATCCCTGGGTCAGGAAGATCCCCTGGAGGAGGACATGGCAACACACTCCAGTATTCTTGCCTGGAGAATTCAATGGACAGAGGAGCCTGGTGGGCTACAGTCCATAAGGGTCTCAAAGAGTCAGACACAACTGAAGAGATGTGGCAAGCAGGCACACACATCTACAATATAGGTGAACCTTGAAAACTGTTAAGTGAAAAATCCTAGTCACCAAAGACTATAGATGGTATGCTTCTTTATATGAAATGTTCTGATAGGCAGATCTATCATGACATAAAGTGAAATACTGATTGCCTAGGGCTAGCAGGAAATGGGGAGTAATGGCCGAGAGGTATAGGATTTCTTTTAAAGATGATGAAAGTGTTCTGAAATTGACTTTGGTGATGGTTGCACAACTCTGAATATACAAAAAATATGCAATTGAAATCGGTGACTTATATAGGTGAATTGTATCTCAATAAAGCTGTGAGAAAAAAAAATCAGGCAACAAGCTTGAGAGAAATCTAATGTATTTTAAAGCTGTGCTCATGGCATTGGAGGATACCCTTGAAAATTAAATCCACTCATAACCCAACAATACTATGTTTGCTGTTTAACGTCTCTCCCTTGGTCAATTAATAAAATTAATTTAATTTAAATGTAACATCTTTAAAAGTGTCCTTTCTAAGAAGGTCTAATTAATAGTCTAATGGGATCAGGAAAAGGAGAGATGGTGCCTGACCAGTTCTCACACTTGATTCCAGAGAGTTCACTGGGAGTGGTTTCTCTTTTCTCTAGACTTTTTATTAGGTTCTCATGGAAACTGCCAATAGGTTCTCATGGAAGCATTACAGAACAGTGCCCATCATACTTTGATATGCACACCAGTCAGATGGGGATCTTAGATTCTAATTGAGCAGGTCTGGGGTGGGGCCTGAGAGTCTTCATTTCTAACAAGCTTCCCAGTGTTGTGGATGCTGCTGAACCATGGTCCACATGGTTGGACCTGGTCCAAGTTGCCAGGCTCCAGGAATGCATTATCCAATGTGGCTATGAACACTTGCAATGTTCTGATCTAAACCGAGATGTAGATGAGTGAAGGAGAGAATGCAAGTGATGTAAGATAGACACTAGATTTCAAAGATAAGCAACAAAACAAAAGAATGTGAAATAATTTTTATATTTGCTGCATGCTGGAAAAATAATATTTTGAACACATCTAATTAAATAAAATGAATTTTTAAATTGCAAGTCTTATTTGTGGGAGATACCTGTAGTCCCTTGCCTCCACCATTATTTATCTTCCCTTCTTCCTTAATAGACTTTCACCTGGTCACATGGTGGTCACCTGAAATTAAGACTACATTTCCCAGCTTCCCTTGCAGTTAGGTGGGACCACGTGACTAATCATTGCATGAAATGTAGGGAAAAGTCACGTGGCTTCCAAGATCCTTTCTTAAGAGATTACACAGGTGCGTTCTTTGCCTCCTTCTTCATTCCTTCCTCTAGACTGCTGCCTAGAATGCAAAGATATTGCCATGTCAGGCAATAAGGTCAAGGCCATGCCCAAGAGAACAACAAAATGTAAAGTCCACGATGGCAAAGATTTTTGTTGGTCCTTTTTTTCCCTTCCTCTATTTCTATAATGCCAGTGCCTAACTGGTGCTAAACAAATTTTGCTGACTAACTGACTGACTGATGAAATGAATGAATAAATCTGGATCTCTGATACTAGGGAGGTGACATCAACTGCAGACCACCCACCAAAACTTTTACATGAAAGAGAAACAAACTACCTTGCTTAAACACAAACCAAATCCTAATCAATACAATATTGAGAAGTCCTGTAACTGCTTTTACCACAGAAGGTTCACTTAAAATGCTAAGTTAAACCTCAGTAAATCTAATCACATTTTAAATGCATCATGATATTCATCTTTTCAATGTTGTAGATTATTTTACCATGTCTAAATCTATCCATTTGTTTAATAAGCTGAGGTTTCAATATTTCAAGTTTGTAAAACCCAGACATGCCTCTCGCAGTTCTTTCTTACTAACAGTTCAAAGCACTGTAGAAATTCCAACCAGCAATGTTTTTCCTAACAGTCCTAGGGTATAGGTGAGTTAGCATCCAAAAGGAGCATTTTATAAGATAGAGATGAACTGATTAAGAGAAATTTTTCCATGTCATTCTCCATCCATTACACTTCACTACTTCTAAACCAAAAACAAATTTTATATTAGAGAGGTTAGTAACAGCATATTTTAAGCAAAAACAACTGTTTTTCTCTTATTTTTAAGAAAAGATTTCTATTCATTTACCCAAGTTTTCTGCTTTGCTGATGTCTGAGAAGAATTATGCCTTTTTACATTGCTCTGTAAAAGAAAATACCTTTGTGCCTCTGGAAATGCCACTAGGCTACCTAACTCTGGGGTGCACACAGATGGGGCTCAAAGTCCCATCAACACCGTGTGAGGCACCGTGTCCTGGTTCCCTATTCTTAGGGGAGCAAGAGAGGCAAGAGGATTCCAATAAGCCCCGAGTGGGTAGCAGGTAAGACCAGGGATAGAGCTGGGGTGGAGCAGAGAGGTCCAGAGAGGACCAATATGGACCAGTCCTGGGTGTTTCCACTTGAGGCCATTTCCAAAGTTGAGGAGAGCTGCTATCACCCATCAGCAGAAAGTCAAGGAGAACGTCCATGTGATTTTTCACCCTTCCATTTCCTGTACCCTGGAGGCTCATCCTTCGTTCCAAGCTCGCCAGGCTTTGAAGTTGTAGGAGACCAAGAACCAGCTGCTGATCATGCTGTTAGCGCAAGTTCATGTGACTAACGCACAGTGAGGGCAAACAAACTGAAATGTCAGAGTCTGGAGCAGAGAAAGGTTTACTGCAGGGCGCCGCAAGACAGGTGGCTCACGCTGTAAAAACCCCTGAGCTCCCCACAGGGTTTCAGCACTGCATATTTAAAGGCCAAGTGAGGGAGAGTGGTCTCAAAATCAGTTTGTGCACGTGTCTGACGGGCTGATGATGAAGGAACACGGTGGGGTCACAAGGTTAACCTTATCCGTCCTTAGGCTCCAGGAAGCCTGGGGCTGTGTGCTCATGATAGTCAAGTAGTCAACATCTTCCATGCAGTGGGGGGTTTTCATATCTGGCACACAACTCAGGAAATGTGCATCAAATACTGTTATCTAGGTACTTCAGAGGGGAGCTAAAGCAGAGGATGTGGGGGAAGGCCACTCCGTTACAGCGTTGAATTCACGATTGGTCACAGTGACAGGTTCTTTTGTTGCTGGGAGGAGCCCTCTGTGACACCAGAGGAACTCTGGAAGAACAGCTTAGTCACATAGCACTCATATAGCACTGGCTGCATCATTATTCTACTGGATTGGAAGCCTCGTGTTTACTGTTAAGAGAGCTGATCCATAAGTCCAATGCCAGCACATTTCTTTTCTGGATGTACCAGGGACGCTTCTAGACAGAAGGCATTTGATATATAAGTTCCCTTTTAATTAACTCAGTTCAGTTCAGTCGCTCAGTCGTGTCTGACTCTTTGTGACCCCAAGAATCGCAGCACGCCAGGCCTCCCTGTCCATCACCAACTCCCGGAGTTCACTCAAACTCACGTCCATCGAGTCAGTGATGCCATCCAGCCATCTCATCCTCTGTCATCCCCTTCTCCTCCTGCCCCCAATCCTTCCCAGCATCAGAGTCTTTTCCAATGAGTCAACTCTTCACATGAGGTGGCCAAAGTATTGGAGTTTCAGCTTTAGCATCAGTCCTTCTAATGGACACCCAGGGCTGATCTCCTTCAGAATGGACTGGTTGGATCTCCTTGCAGTCCAAGGGACTCTCAAGAGTCTTCTCCAACACCACAGTTCAAAAGCATCAATTCTTCGGGGCTCAGCTTTCTTCACAGTCCAACTCTCACATCCATACATGACCACTGGAAAAAGAGGGAACTTATATATCAGACACTTTAATATACCATTGGCACAAATTTTCCCAGAGCTAAGTTCCAAACTAGAACTGAGTGAAGTACCTTTAAATACAGTGTTTAAAAACTCTAGGGCTACAGGATAGTATTTAATGCCTGATTTGTGACATTTTGGAGAGGATGGGAATCCTGGGGTATGAGAAGGTAAAAGTGCGTAACAACATAAAAATACAAAAGAGGCGAATGCATAGATTGAAGTTCATCTGTGAGGCTAGGACAAGTGGCATGGCAAGCAAAGGATGCTAAGGGATGAAGCTGGAAAGACGAACAGAGATCAATGGAGAACAGCTCTGGCTAAGAAACTGGACTTTGGTCTACTATGAATGGGGAGTCATTGGAGATTTTAGAAGCTGAGCGGGACAAGGTAAGTGTGTATTTTGAAGCATAAACATAACAGCATAGTGGTTGAATGCATAGAGTTGAGAGCCACTGGAAGCAGCTACCGCAACTGCATAGGTGTAAGACTGTGACAGGAGGGGTATCAGGAGGCGGGGAGGGTGGCTCTTTGGTGGCTGCTGGTCTTGGGATAGGAGGGAGCAAGCCTCATCTGCAGATGACCTGCAGATTTCTGACTTGGGATCTGGAGAGATGGAGACAGAAGAGCAGCTTGACTTCCTTGGCCATCCAGTGGTTAAGACTTTGCCTTTCAGTGCAGGGAGTGAGGATTCCATCCCACATGCAGCCAAAACATTAAAATATAAAACAGAAACAATACTGCAACAAATTCAACAAAGACTTTTAAAAAATAGAGCAGCTTAGGAAGTGGAGGATAAAGATGAGGAGGTCTGTTCTAGACAGTGAGTTTAGGATGCTTATGGGAGAGCCACATGGGAGGCCTCTGCAAAACTGTCTGGGTCTACATGACCCTACTTTTTCCATGCCAAGGGATATCTTTCTACTTATTCTCACAATGTCCTCTCATGTGTCAGAGGTGGGTGCTGAGGCCCATTTGGGCTTCCAGCGGTAACACCACCTCCTTCTTGGAGCAACTGTCACAATTTCTTCAGCACTTACTGTCTGTTCAACACTGGGTCCCCAGCTTTCCATGCTTTCTGTTTATCCCACAACAATGCTTTGAGGTGGTTATCATCCTATATCTCATATGGGCAACCTGAGACTGAGATAGAGTAGCTGACATGCCCAAGTTTTAACAGCTGGAAAGTCGCAGAATTGGTGTTGAAACCAGAGCCTTCAAATTCTTCCCAATGAAAGTGAAAGCGTTACTCAGTTGTGTCTGCTCTTTAAGACCCCATGGACTGTAGCTCACCAGGCTCCTCTGCCCATGGGATTTCCCAGTCAAGAATACTGGAGTGGTAGCCATTCCTTTCTCCAGGGGATCTTCCCAACCCAGGGATCGAACCTGCATTTCCTGCATTAGCAGGCAGATTCTTTACCATCTCAGCCACCAGGGAAGCCCTTCTTCCCAATGAACTTAGACTCAACAATATCATATTGCTTTCAGACGAGGATCTGAATGGAAACCTAACAAGTTCTATAATGGTTTCATTTGAAACTCATTCATGTATTCATTCACTGAATTAACACTGAATTCCTATTAAGCTCAAAGTATAAACATATAAACATAGTCAACACAACATGGGTGCAGAGAGTGGGGAGAGCGGTTGTGGTTGCATATGAACAAATGAGCCTTTGTCTTCAAGGAGCTCTAAAGCAGAGGTCAGCCAACTACAGTTTAGCTACCAAATCCAGCTCACTGCCTGTTTTTGTGAATAAAGTTTTATTGGAACATAGCCACCCTATTTGTTGACATGTCTATGTTGCTTCTGCATCAACAACTGTGATTAAGCAGCTGCAACAGAGACCAAACGGACCACAAACTTAAAGTATTTACTATCTAGCACTTTTTAGAAAAAAATTGCCTACCTCTGGTCTAGAATCAGAATTACAGAGGCATCAACTATAGATGAAATCTAGATTATTAAAACGGAGAAGGCAATGGCACCCCACTCCAGTACTCTTGCCTGGAAAATTCCATGGACGGAGGAGCCTAGTGGGCTGCAGTCCATGGGGTCGCTAAGAGTCGGATACGACTGAGCGACTTCACTTTCACTTTTCACTTTCATGCATTGGAGAAGGAAATGGCAACCCACTGCAGTGTTCTTGCCTGGAGAATCCCAGGGACAGGCGGGCCTGGTGGGCTGCCATCTACGGGGTCGCACAGAGTTGGACACGACTGAAGCGACTTAGCAGCAGCAGCAGCAGATTTTTTAAATGGCACAGGGACTTCCCTGGTGATTCAGTGGCTAAGACTTCACCTTCCAATGCAGGGGGCGAGGGTTTGGTCCCTGGTCAGGGAACTAAGATCCCACATGCCTCATGACCAAAAATAGTAATAATAATAATAATAATAATAATAATAATAAAGAAACATGAAACAGAAGTAATATTGTAACAAATTCAATAAAGACTTTAAAAATGGCCCACATCAAAAAATATTTTTAAAAAATTAAATAAAATGGCACAAATTAAAAGTTGTGGAGATGCCAAGGAGAGCAACTAAAGCCACAGACATGATTCACCCAGGAGGAGGTTTTGACAAAGCCATGGGCTATCAGGAACAGATTCCAGCCTGGAGCACCACCCAACCCACCGTGTGCCTGTGCTTGAAGGCACACAGTCCAGGGCAGGGTAGGAGATGCTCAGGCCCCTGGAAAGTAATCATCTAGGTCGCTTTCCAGAGCATCAGAAGTTATGGAGTGCTTCTGGCTCTGCCGTTGCTGGGCTGCCGGACCTTGAGCCGATCTACTTACCTCCTGGTCCTCAGATATCAGTTATCGCTTACTGGCCTATCAGGTTGTAAAACCCAAATGTGGGGGGGAAAGTCCCTGAGTGACTTGTGAAAAACTGAAGCACTCTGCAAATTCTGGGGGTCCTTGGGGTGGTTGTAGGCACACATAGACTGCCTTGAAGATCCTTACATGTAGCACTCAGAAGCAAAATTATCAGCCTTGAATGTGAAATTGCTTTTGTCCCCAGCTGAGCACACTCCATATTTTATTAATTCACTCAGAATGCAGCTTGCTATGTTACAAAAGAATTTTCCCCGAGAGGAGTCATTTTCAAGCTGGGAATGTGTGGACATCCCACCCCAAGAGATGATCCTGTGTTTTCTTGGAGGTGGAGGCAGCCCGGAGGTTGGAGCTGGTGTGAGTTGATGCTGGAGGTCTGAACCCAAGGGAACACGTTCTGTCTGGAACCATCACAAAAGTCTTTGCAGATCCTCAGCCAGCTGGCCCAAGTCTGCTAGACACTGTGTTCCCACTCCCTCACCCTTCCTCCAGGAAGCAACTCCTCTGGCCCAGCCTCCATGATGCTTTTCTGCTCACACCCTTGAACCCACATCCCCAGTCCGAGGTGGAGCCCGCGGAGCTGTCAGTGCCGCCCAGCCACAGCACCTGGCTCGCCTCCCTCCATGCTGGGCCAAAGCCTCAGACTCAGGAGAAACCAGACTTGCTCAGCTGGCCAGCACCGGGGCTTCCTGTCCAAGTGTATGCGGCTGGGCTTCCTGCTGACGGAAGGGCGGCTGCAGCAGCTCGCCTCTGACATCCCAAGCGGTGGCTCCCAGAGCACGCCCAGCTGGCACCCGGTTCAGGAGCCACGGCTGCACTCACACAGCTGTCAGACAGCATTCCCAGGGATCCAGGGGTCCGGCCTGGAGAGCTATAAAGGGGATTCCTTTGGGGAGAGAGGAAGTAGTGAATCAGCCCAGAAACGCTGGAGCTCAGGCTTGTCCTAGGCAGACAGCCAGAGCATGCCTCACACACAGCGCACCCTCCACACTGACCGACCCCCTTGCTTCACATGCGCCCCCCTCCTTGGCCACCTGCGCACTTCCGTCTGCGTCCCTCCGTGAGTCTCCACCACACAGCTTCCCTCTGCCCCAGGTGGCCTGGGAACCAGGCCCAAGCACCCAGGTGATAGCCCACCCTGCCTCTGACCTCATGCCCTTAAGGAATTTAACTTCACGGAGAATCAGCTCCCCCTTCACAAGTGGAAACTGGAGAGTGCGAATATTTTCTGAGTGTTCCATGTTTATTTTCCCACATTTTAAGGGCAGTGACATAGGAAATGGGGTTAGACTTATTCTCTCTAGTTCCAAAGATCAGAACAAGCATTCCGTGGAGGCAGAATTTGGTTTAAATAAGGGGAAATGAACCCACAAAATAGACCGTCTTCTAAAGTAGTAAGCATCCTGTATCCTGTGACTAGAGGTATTCAACAGACACTGTTTGCAGACTTTCAAGTGTTAGACTGTAAGCTCCATGAGCACTTCTGTCTCCATTCCTGCTGCAGGATCCAGCATCCAGCACACTGCCTGCCAGAGAGTAAGTGCTCCAAATATTTGTGGAAGAGAGGAAGGAAGAGGGAATGAGAAAAACAGGCAGGGAGAGAACTGGAAAGAGAGACGGAGAGAAAGCAGGAAGGAGGAAAAGTAGGAAGGATCATCTCCAAGAACTCTGGAGAACTGACTCTCCTTTAGGAGAGAGCTTGGACAAGCTGACTGCAATGATCTTTTTGACTCTGAGATTATAAAATGAGGGTTTTAGGCGCCCACTCCACGGGGACTCATCAAATCCACAAGCAGACTAAGCAACTCTCCTGTGATGGTGTGTGTCCCAGGTACAGGCTTTTCTACCCAAGCCCGCTGTAGTCTACAAACCCCCACACATACATGTTGTCCTGCATTTCTGCAGCACCCTGTAAAATGTACAGTCCCCATCTGAAAGACACAGATCCTGAGGTTCAAAGATGGTAAGCGACTTGTCTGAGCTGAGACTTAGCCTCAGGTATCCTGTTCCTGAGGCCAGTGCCTCTTCCTAATAGGCACGTTCGTCTGTCTCACGGCCTGCCATGGAGCTTTCTGCCCCAGAGACTGCTATTATGACCTAACATGAAAACTGGTGCTCTATGAAAAGCACGGAGGTACCCCTATCCTTTGAAAAAGGTAAGGAGACAGATCTACCTCACACACACACACACACACACAAATCCTCCTTTTCCCTGGCTCACTCCCAGTAGGGATAACACTTGGGCATCACCACTAACTGCAGTAACCATCACTGGATCTGGGACTACTTCCAGAGGCAAGTTTACTCTCCAGGGCTGACGCTCCTGATTACTGCTTGGAAAGATGTGTTCTTTTCCGAAGGTCTGACAAGCTGGAGGTAAGGAGATCATTTGCCCGTCTGCCCTCCCCTCCACACTTCCTCTGCCCTCCCTCACGGGGGACTGACCCCTGCAGGCTGCATTTGCTCAAGTCCCAACCAATCAGGAGACTACGAGGAAGAGGAAGGTAAAAACCAGAGCTTTCTCCCCACACCCTCTCCCTCTATCTGGCAGATCACCTCTGGGGTCCCCATTCCTGCCAGGGAACCTCCGCCAGGACTCTGGCTCTCCCTGGGTTCTGGAAACACTCTCTCTGCTCCAGACTTCCACCAGGCATGGTGTCGTTTTTTTCCCGTGGCTGCTACTCTCAAGGCCAGCTTTCACCCACATCTGCCCTTTCATCTCTTCCAATGCCTTTATAACTGGTTTCCCTCGGCTGAGGTTTCTGGAATAGGTTATGTTTTCTGCCTGGACTCTGATTCCACGTCAGTGTGGATTGGATAAGACCCAGCCGGAGAGGCTTGAACTGTTGGAAGTATGGAACAGTACTATCCTGACCACTTCAAGGAGAGTTGAAGACAGGCAGGCCAGGAGGCAGGGAATGAGGAAGCAAGCCAAGTGCACCTTGAGGGGACGAGAGGACCTGGAGTCAGCCTACCTGGCCCACCACAGGCCCCTTCCTCTTTCACAAGACCCGACTCACCCAGCATCCTTCACTGCAGGACACAGTCATCACATCTCACACACCTGGGCCAGACAGCGAGACCCAGCCTCTCAGAGTTCTGTGCAAGCCAAGCTTCTAGGTCCAGAAGCCTCCAGGCTACCTCCATCCAGGCAGACAGAAGGGCTCCCTCAGCGGCATCAGCAAAGAAAGCAGGTGTCTTTCCTCCCCTCTGCCAGACTCCCGACATCTGGGACTCCAAGAGAAGACAGTCACAGCCTCTTCCTTTAGCTCCCCCCACCCCACTCCCAAAGCCCTTCACTCGCTAAGGCGAGGTCTAATGGGGACTTTTAATAGCCTTGCCTGGGCAGAGACCCACGGGGAGGCTGTGTTCTCTGAAAATATTATTCATGAGCACAGATACCGCATGTAGAAAGGAGGAAAGCTGGGTCTTACCTTTAGATGTATGTGGACCAACTGTATGCTTGTCGCTGAGATACGTACTTTTGCCCAGTCTGTCATTTCATCAGACTATAATGGAGAGAATCAGACCCCCGAAAATGTGTCAAGCTCTATTCAATGCTTCTTTATTGGGTACCTGTCAGGTCTAGGTATTCCGCAAGGGTGTATGAACTTCGGTTCCTGCCTTCTAGGAAAATTAAGAAGCTGCGGTCTGAAATCAGCCAGACCTACCTGGTTTTGAATCCGGACTCCAGTAGTTAGTATTTCTGTGACCTTGAGCAAGTAACCCTTGCCCTTGAGCTTCAGTTTCCTCATCTATGAAAAGGGCACAATGATAATGTCATTGTATCTCCCTGAGCTGGTGAAGGATCCATGTAGGGAGCAAACTGAGCAAGTGCCCAGCACATGATAAACACTCTTCAACAAGTGGCAACTTTTTAAAAATTAATAAATCCAGGATATGTGCACCGCCCAATGCCAGCATCTGGGGATGAAAAGCATTTCTGAAGGCCGCCCAGCTACTTCTGTTAACACTGGGAGGACATCACACAGCCTTCTGACTCTAGAGTAGGATAAAACACAGCTCTTCCTTTCTCAACGGGACCTCAGAGGCGTCCCACACGCCCTCCGTCCTGGCAGGCCCTGCTGCCTCCCCTCTGAGTTGCCGGACGTCCGTTGAGGTCCTGGGTTTGGAGAGTTTCCGGGACTGGCGGGGTCACACTGCAGCTGGGCGGTGCCTGCCTGGCAGCCCCACCCTTCCTGGCGGCCAGGCTTCCCCCTCTCCCCGCTCCCCGACCCCCACCGCCCCGGGTATCTGAAACCCTGCCAATGCTAGGGCGGGGTGGGGAGCGGGCAGAGGGAGGCGGAAGGTCCTGCTCTGATGGACGTTTGCCCTAAGGGAAGCCTGCGGCGATGGTCGGGGCGGGAGGAGGGGGGGAGCAGGGCGGACTCTGCTCCCCTCCACCCTCTCATCCAGCCACACAGACAATCCATCCTCTGGAAGTGTCAAGTGCTCCTCCTAGTGGGGAAGGAATGATGTGAGCGCCCATTCAACTGCCCCTCCCCCTCCCCATCCCTGTCCCAAAAGGTGGGGCTCCTTCACCAGGTCTATCCGATGACCGCAATATCAGTCCCAATCTACAGCACCTCACAGTTGAAAAAGCTTCACATCCAATTGCCACCGCTTGGTGATTTTTCAGGTGACACATTTTTAACAACCCATTTCACAGATGAGAACATTGAGTCAGGCTCAGTCTGTCTTTGGCAGAGCTGAGACTAGAAATCAGGTCTTTTCATTCTCCCTTTCATGGGCCTTGGTCAGTGCAGAAGCCTCAAAGAGGGAGACATGCCACCTCCTTGCCCACTGCCCACCCCTCTCCACCCCCATCCCTCACACAAACATCGCACCATCTTGAAAATAGAGCGTTCTTTTCCCTGCCCCTCAATCATAAGAACTTCCATGTCTACAGGTAACTTGATTAAACCCCCAACCCCCGCTCCCACTTTCCTGCAAGATCATCCTGTGTTTTTAAACTCGCACATCTCAGAGTCAGCCCTCCCTTTCATCAGCAGGCCTACCCCACTGTTCCCAGCAGAAAAACGCCCTCTGCTCACTGTGGTTAGATCTAGGGCACAGAAAGTCCCCTCTGGATGACCAATCACAAGCTGTGCTAAGCCCATCGCTCAAAGACTGAGGGGTGGGGGTGGCAGGGAGTCATTCCAGCGCCATCGACCCCATGCCCCTGCCCTTGCAGAGACAGGCTGGAGAGGGGCCACTCACTCATCAAGGAGGGGGAGGCGACCCCTGCCCTGTCTCCTTCCCTGAAAACAAAGTCCTTCCTCTGAGTTCTCCAGAGGCTGGCCCGCTGCTCTGAATGCAACAGCAACCAGCCCTCGAAATCCCCAGGCCCCAGAGGTCTGGATTGGAGACTCAGCTTCCACTGACACCTCGCCTGCAGAGCAGAGCTGGAGAGGTGAGCCCAGGGTCCCACAAGGAGGGTCTCTCAGGTTCTGGGAGCCTATTCTCCTCCCTGGGTTCCAGTAGCAGGGGCGGCTCACTGTTCATCACCGCCATGGGACAGAGCTGGGCCTGGGCTCAAGGACAGGCCAGGCAGACAACGAACTGAACTGTATTTTCTGGGAAAGCAGCCAGTCGTCATGCCCTCAGGCTTCCGGGCATCTAGGAGAGTGGCAGAGCAGGCCCCCACCACCACCCTCGGTCGGCTCACCCCAGGCCCTGGCAGGGCACAGCCGGGCCCTGGTCTCTGACCCAGAACATTGCAGCCTGGGGACCACAGCACCCAGCCCTTACCCTAGACCACTGCCTAGTGAACTAAAGGGGGCTTCATGGAGCGGAGAAGGGGTACAACCTGAGGCCTCCTCCCACCCCCACCCCATGCCCAAGTCTCTGGATGTCTGCTTGTGACATCCTAGCCTAGCTCTCCTGCTAGGCTGAGCTGCTTGAGAGCAGGGAGACGCATTTAATCTGGTCTCTCTTCCTGGGCAGTGCTGCTATCTCCCTGTGGGATGACCACATCGTGTCACCCCCTGGATTTCAGTGTCCTGGCTGCACTAGGGTGGGAAGCCCCGCTGTGCCCAGCTCCAGGTGGCTGGAGCCTTAGAGAGTAAGCCTGAGGCACATGCTCAGATGAGGGTTTCTTGTTGTCACTAACATCTTATTGATCTGGTTTAGAACTTGCATTTCCCACACGAAGGGAGATGAAGAACGGGGAGAGTATGAGCAGCTGGTCGGCATACCCAGGCCTTCCTCAACCATCAGCTCCGAGACCCATGGAATGCTCTTTCCAGGGCCCCACGTGCTGGCAGAGTAGACACTCGCAGCCTGAGGACAGGAGAGTGGGACCCCAGTGGATCTCCAGCATGTGACCGGAGGGGACCTGGAGCCAACCCCTCTTCCTCTTTCTCTGTAGAGGGGCCCACCTGCCTCTTAGAGATTGTGGGGACTCTCCCAGGCCCTCTCTGGAACCCACATTTCCAGGGAATCAAATGGGGCTCAGATAGATGGTGGTGGAATCAGAACCAGATGGGAGGAGAAACAGCTGAAGAGACTCAGGCAGTTCAACCCAGATCCCCAGATGGAGAGAACTGTCTTCCTCAGCACAGTCCTGGAGAGGGACTTGCAACTCATCTGACCCCCAAAGGGTTGTAGGGGAATGTGGGTATTTAGAGGACAGACTCCGACTATTCCAAGAGAGCTTTCTACAAGCTGAGCAAACCCACAAAGAATAGCTGAGTCCATGGCCTGGAGGTGTTCTAAAATGCTCAGACTGGACACATTTGGTGGGAGGAGGTGATTCTTTAAAGGGAATCACGAGCTAAGGACCTTCAGGATCCTCCTCACTTCCCGGGGATCCCCCTCACTTCCTGGGGATTCTGGGATTCTCTGGGCGCCAATGCATGCAAGCCTCTCCCTGGTATGAATCAGCTGGCCCTGCCGCAGAGGGTTATTCAGAACAGAAGTGCTTGGCCAGCGCGTGCTGCCGGCCCGCCCAAAGCGCTCCACATATTGTACACATTATGTGCACGCAGGAGGGGCCCGGCGTCTGTGGGGACAGGCCGTTTAACGGGTTATAAACGGTCCTGTTCCCAAGCATCCTTCTGTTGACACAAAAAAGTATATCTCTCTCCCCTCGCTGTGTAAATAGAGCTCACAGAGGCGCCTCAAGTCACTGCCCTGAAGCACGTGGCCATCCCAGTGCCAGGAAAAACAAATCCGTGCATGAAAATAACCTTCCCTGAAACCTGGTGAGCCAACTGTTCAGGGCTGGGTGGTCCCTGGTTGCCACGCAAGAGTTTGGTGCATGGCCTTCACTCACCAAAATCTACACTCCAGTCACGCTGAGTCAGGAGGGAGGTGCTGGGCCGTGGCCAGTTGCTCGGGAGGCTGGAGCCCCCTGTGGCTGCCAGGGAGCTTCCTATCTATCCAGCCGCCCCATCAGCCTAGAACCCAGGCGGGCAACTGGGCAACTGTAGACCAGCTGCTGGCTTGAGGAAAGGCAGCAGGCAAGAGTCACCTCCGTGGAGGAGCGGTTTTCATCTTAAAAGGGGGCCCTGCCCAGACCCCCAGGAATGTGCAACTGGAAGGGTGCTGGTTCCTTCTGGCAAACTGGTATTGATGGAGCAGAGGACGTGTCTCTGGTTTCCATCTGCTGCACAGCAGAGATGCATGGCAATGGCCTGCCTTTTCAGGGTTGGGATGGCCAGACGTCCCCCAGACTTGTGAAGCCGAGCACCAAGGAGAAACTGAGAGCGCCTGCCCCATATCTGTCCCAGGGGAAGTCGGTGGTGGAGCCTAACCTAGAATCCATTTCCTGAGTCCATTCTCTCTTCACCAAGCCCTGTTTTCTGTGAATCACTGAATTAAGGATACCATCTGCCATCTGCCACCTCTGGGACCCACTCATCTCCTGTGGTCCTCTTCCTCCTTTCCTCTCTCTTCAGATCTTGGAAGCAGCAGGCCTGCTCTGAACACACACTGGCTGTGCTCTGAACACACACTGGCTGTGCCCTAGGCCTGGAATGCCCTTCCCCAGCTTCTGTGGCTGGCCTCAGCTCAAATGTTGCCTCCTCCAAGAAGCCTTCCCTGATCTGCCCAGAGTTAATATCTGCAGAGAACACTCTGATATTTTCTTGTTTTCTCATACATGTGTGTATGTGTTTTATCTGTCCCATCCCAGTAAAATTTAAATATCAGAAGAGTAGGAACTAGGCGGTGCTTGACAAATACAGTTCAATGACCAACATAATTTCATTTTAATTGCTGAAAGCCCAGAGTGGGGGGAGATATTGAATACTTCTGGAAACATCATTAAACTATAATTCTGAATAATGCGGGAGTTTCATTCAGGTGGCTCACAAGTTCCCTGCAACCTGAGGTAGCATCTCCAATATAACTGAGACACCTCCTGCTCACAGACTCTGGTGCCATCCAGAAAGAAGGATTCAACACTTTCCTGGTGCCTTAAGGAGAAAATGGGATTTTCTGAGAATAGCCTTCCTCTGTTTTCCTTCTCACTTGCAGAAGGAAAGCTCAGGGGATGGGGTTGACAGCCCCCATCATCCCCCTACTCCCATAATTGATTCCCCCTCCTCTCCCTCTCCCTCTCCCATCCTGAGTATTTGTCATTCTCTACTTGTGGCTAATTGCTTTTCATCTTTGAAAACCAAAAATGGTTGGTAACCAAGACAGACTGGGAGTTCTTCTTTTTACAGGTAGGACAGGTTTCAAAATAAAAACACTGTTGATCACTTCCCCAGTAACAGCATCACTGAAATTCAATTGGCCAAGCATTTGTGGGCAGTCTATGAGGCCAGTACTGCCCCAGTCATCCTGGTGATGCAGACAGGTCTTGCCTCGGAGGAGCTCTCAGGCCAGTAAGAAAGATGATTTTTGACTTGACAAATGTTTTCTTAAGCACTTACTAAAGGCTAGATCGGCGGCCCACAGTAAACAAAGAATAGGCCTGCCCTTGAACAGTTCATCGGGGTTTCCCTGGTGGCTCAGCTGGTAAAGAATCTGTCTGCAATGCAGGAGACCCCAGTTTGATTCCTGGGTTGGGAAGATCCACTGGAGAAGGGATAGGCTACCCATTCCACTATTCTTGGGCTTCCCGGGTGGCTCACCTGGTAAAGAATCTGCCCGTAATGTGAGAGACCTAGGTTTGATTCCTAGGTTATGAAGATTCCCCTAGAGAAGGGAACAGCTACCCACTCCAGTACTCTGGCCTGGAGAATTCCATGGACTGTATAGTCCATGGGGTCACAAAGAGTTGGACACAACCGAGCGACTTCCCCTTCACTGAGCAGTTCATCATCACGAGAAGGTGAGAGTCCTGAATATTTCTGTACTCTGTTTGAGGTTCTGTGGAGGAGAAGAGCAGGTGAGAGGAAAGCAGGCAGGTGCCGAGGGAGCACACCCAGAAGTTCAGTAAGTGTCAGAGGGAGGTGGGAGTGTGCTAGGTCAAGATGGGGCTGGGGACGGGGCTGGCTAGCAGAAAGGGCTTTGGGCAGAGGGACGGCAGGTGCAGAGGCAGCCTGTGCTTGCTGGGTCCAAGGACTGAAAGAGGCTCCCGTGGCTGGAGGAGGGAAAGAGGTGGGCTTGCAGAGGCAGGCAGGGAAAGCCCAGAGGGCAGGTTTTCAGAATGGTGAGTGGTCTGTGGCAACAAAAGATAAAGCAAGTGAAAGAGTGCAGTGAAAGAGTTTAGAGTTTATCATGTAAGCAATGGGGAGCCCAGACGGAAGTGTGGCGATAGCAGCGGGGAGAGCAATCTGGAGGCTGTGGCCTGGGTGAGAAACAAATGAGAAGGGAGGGAGTGGGAGGGTGGACAACTACGTGAGAGTCACATGGTCTTCCACTCGCCACCACCTCAAGGAGCCCCACATCAAATACCCTCTCACACGCCATCCACAGATCCTCTCCTCCATCCCACTCACCCAGCCTCGCTGCTCCCCACTGGAGATGGCGTCAGAAAACAAGAGAAGGTGCAGAATTGGATATGTGGAGACAAACGGGTCTGAGATGTCAGAACAGCTCATCCTGAAAGCTGACCACCTTGAGGTCCCTTCCTGACCCAAAAACTTCCCGCCACGCATGCGCTTGGATGATCACTTTATTGACATTTCCAGCAACTGGGAATCAAGTGGGAGAACAAGAGCCTCTTCAGGAAGGTCCAACCTGATTTTTATACCAGGGGAGGTGGGGACCTTCGCACACCAGGAGACACAGTCGATCATCAAACACTTTTCCTTTTTGAGAAAGTGCACCCCTACTCCAGTCAGCCGGTTTACAACCCTTTGGGGCACTGTTGCATTGGGCACCTGGATTTGTTTGGTTTGGTATGAGGCAGCAGGGGTCAGGGAGGAGGGCAGAGGGCTGGGCAGCCTCAGAGTCTGGGTTCCTGACCAGGCTCTGCTATTGCATGGGTTTCTCCCCTCTCTTGGAGAAGGAACTGGCAACCCACTCCAGTATTCTTGCCTGGAGAATCCCACGGACAGAGGAGCCTGACAGGCTGCAGTCCATAGGGTCGCACAGAGTCAGGCACGACTGAAGCGACTTAGCACAGCACACTCCCCTCTCTGGGCCTCAGTTTCCCAATCTGCAAAATAGGGGATCGTAACGGCTGACAGTGAGGTGCCTGTGGGCTCTGATCTCTCCTCCCTAGGTGTGTGTGTCCTGGTCACCTGGTTACCCCACCAGGACAGGGGAATGTGTTCCACCTCTTCCCTGGAGCCAGGCCTTCCCATCAACTCCATCTGTTTTTTAACACTGTACTCAAAAGGAGCCAACGCCAGAATGGCCACCAGCCAGCAGGTAGCTCACTCCCAAGGTGGCAGGGGCATCTGAAAGCCTCTTCCCAGTCAGCCTCCCCATCCATCAGCACTCTGAGTTGGGCCTAGGTAAGGTTTCAGTGGCTGCCAGTGACAGCCACCCACCCAAAAGCTCTCTGGTCTATTCTACACCCCCATCCTTTTCTAACTGGGCCTTGGATGGATTTCAGGTTTCAGGCATGCTCACTGCCAAGGCCTCCACCCAGCCTGCAACCTGAGGAAGGTGCCACAGGCCTGGGCCAGGGAGCTCAGCATCCTCAACCACAGGCAGCCTGGGGAGCACCGCCCAGCCTGGATAGGCCCACAGGGAGGGGAGAGAGAGCAGGTAGAGGCCTCCTCCAGGGCTTCGCCTGCTCCTAAGGCAGCAGCTGAACCTGGGCTGGAAGGGAGCTGAGTAGAGCAGGAAACTGGTGGGGAAATAAGTCCCAGGTCAGAGAAATATGGAAGGTGAAGGTGAAGGAAGTCGAGCCAGCTCCACAGCAGGACAGGAATGGGAGGCAAGAGAAGGATGACCTCCTGCCTTCACACAGAAGGAGAAGCCAGGCCTGGGAAGGCAGGCAGGGCGCTGAGCCCCTGAGGAAGCACTGGCCCCCAGCCCAGGGGGTTGGCTGAAGCTCTTCTTGGCTCAAGCAAACTCCCTTGGAGACCAGTCTCTGTTCCTCACGTCTTCTCTTTGTCTAACAATGGAGTTGGAGCTATTGGCTCGAATCCTTTTTTTTCTTTGTAAGCTTGTTCCCTCCCTTTTTTCTGCTGTTTAAAAAGAAAAAAGTTTTGAACCAAGACATAGTGCAAACGCTTTTATTTCTTAAAATTTCTTTAAGGAAACGGTAGTGCTCACAGTAAAACGGAGGTGAGCCCAGCACTTCTGTGTATATAAAATCCTCACATGGATGTCTGCTACAGCCCAGAGCTGCAGATGAGCCAGGAGTTACCCTCCCCATGCCTAGGAGGATAAGGGGCTGTCCCAGGTCAGAGACTGGTCAGGTAAGGGCCCAGGGACCCAGATTCTGCCGGAGGAGACCCTGGGGCACGCTCCCTTGTGGTCCCTCTAGGCCACAACCACACTCAAACGGAAGGAAGCCCAGCTACCCACAAGACAAACTTCCCTCTAACTTTTTCCCCTGGGCAATCTCACTTACCCAACCAGTCCATCCTAAAGGAAATCAGTCCTGAATATTTATTGGAAGGACTGATGCTGAAGCTGAAACTCCAATACTTTGGCCCCCTGATGTGAAAAACTGACTCCTTGGAAAAGACGTTGATGCCGGGAAAGATAGAAGGCAGGAGGAGAAGGGGATGACAGAGGATGAGATGGTTGGATGGCATCACCAACTCAATGGACATGAGTTTGAGCAAGGTCCGGGAGTTGGTGATGGACAGGCTGCAGTCCATGGGGTCACAGTCAGACATGACTGAGAGACTGAACTGAACTGAAATGAACCTCACTTAGGGACTTCCAAGGTGACTCAGCGATAGAGAATCCACCCACCGATGCAGGAGGTGTAAGAGACATGAGTGTGATACCTGGGTCAGGAATATCCCCTGGAAGAGGGCACAGCAGCCCACTCGAGGATTCTTGCCTGAAGAATCCCATGGACAGAGGAGCCTGTAAGGCCATAGTCCATAGAGTCACACAGAGTCAGACACGACTGAAGTGACTAGGCACACACGCACACAGCCTCACTTAACGACAACCGTGGAGGGCACATGGATATAATCAGAGCCGTGGAACTGTCTCACTGGTCCCCACAGGGACAAATCTTATCTCCCTCCCTGATCAAGAAGGAAGGTAGTGATGGCCTCTACATTTCTTGTGCTCTGGCATCTGCCAACATGATCTGATTTTCAATAAAACAGCAACCTTGCAGACTGGCTAGTAATACCCAGTAATTACTGGCTAGTAATTACCCCTCTTATCAGTAAGGAAAGTGAAGAGCGCCAAGGCAACACACTAGAAGGTGTGCAGCCAGGATTCAAACTCAGGTCTTTCTTGACTCTGAAGCCCACACTCCTCTACTCCTGCGGCGCTGCCACGTCCTAAAAGCAGAGTGGGGAGTCACAGGGCATGCAGTGAGTGTGCGTCGGTGGCTCAAGGTGGTTCTGAACAATTCCTTCTGGGGACTCTCAGGCACAGCCCATGCCCACGATAGGGACTGGACTCGGTGTGTGAGCTCTGAGGTCCTTCTCAAAGTTTAACAGCTCTGGAACAAACAAGAAAAATAGATTCTATCCAACTCTCAAACTCATTCATTGAGTCCCTTCCACATGCCTCATACAGAGTGAGATGCCAGGGAGGGCTTACGCCATACTTGTCCATGTCCTCACTGGGCTTCTAACAGGAAGTGAATGGACCATGAGCATGATCCATGATCCATGACAGGGTCTCCTCTTCTGACCTCGGGTTGCTGTAGGTGAAAACAGGACATGGAAAGATGGAGGGTCTACAGCCACCACAACTCAGAGGGTTGGAGTCCTCGGCGTCCTCAGCAAACTCTTCTCCACAGGCAAGGGCAGGGGCTCCTGTCCCCCATTCTCCTGCCTGGTCGAGGAGCCCCTGCCGGAGAGGCCCCTTTAAAGTATAACAGACTGTGGTTCCCTTGCAGCCTCCTGTGCGCTGGACCATGGGCCTGACCGTACAGGGACATATACTCCAGGAGCTCAGCTGGGGGTTCCATGGTCTCATCTCTGAGGCCTGGTGGGGGCTGGGGGCAGAGCTGGGGAGCTTGCATGTTGAGGCCTCTGAGTAACTTCAATTCCACACTCAGTGGAACCTACTGCTGTCATTCATTGTGCTGGGCTGGGAGAGAATGACTTATCATGTTGAAGTCCAGCCTTCAAGGGGCTTCCTGGGCCACTGGGGCAGCCAGAATGGCTCTAGTCTAAGAAGTTAAGGGGGCAAGAGAAGGGTGGACTAAGTGCTGTAGGGGTTCTGGTGGGAGGAGCCCCAGGGAAGGCCACGTGGAGGAGATGACACTGCATAGGGGCTTAGAGGATGGTAGGGTCTTGACATGTGGAGCCAGAAGGGAAAGGGCAGAGATGATTCCATAGAAAGAACAGAGCAAAGTATGAACCCAGCCCTGGTCCAGCACACTCCAGCTGGGGACTCGCTTAGCTTCTCCGAGGGTCAGAAGAGGCCGTTCTCTGATCTCGGGAAATAGCAGCCCGTGCACACTCCCCACTGGACACTCACCATCCGGCTCCTCTTCCTGTCTCCCCAGCCACTCCCCCCTCGAACATACCCTTTGGAAACTGAACACTCACAGAATAGAAACAAAACATAGAACATAAATGCTGGGATGACACTTGGCTGTCAATCAGTGTATCCTGACATTCTGCAAATATGTCTGAGGCCCAGCCAGAGTGCATGATTTGTCCAGGGTGACAGAGCCAGGACAAGAACGCTCATGTCAGTCATGACCCTGATCACACACTTGTAACAATCACATCTTCGGATCATCTTCTTTTGGAGCAAGATCAATCTTTTCTGTCCCATCCCCCACCCTGGCTTTCAGAGTCAGATCCAGCCCTCACTGTTCTCTACCATTTGTGGTTGCTCCTTGCATCCACCCTGTTCTGGGGTCTATAGCTGCCCTCTGTAAAAGTCAGGAATTATGGGATTAGTCCCCAGCTGTGGACATGTGCTTGTGCTTAGTCGCTCAGTCATGTCCGACTCTTTGCAATCCCATGGACTGTAGACCACCAGGCACCTCTGTCTATGGGGATTCTCCAGGCAAGAATACTGGAGTGGGTTGCCATGCCCTCCACCAGGGGATCTTCCCAACCCAGGGATCGAACCGACGTTTCCTGCATTGCAGGCAGATTCTTTACCATCTGAGCCACCAGTGAAGCCCAAGAGTACTGGAGTGGGTAGCCATTCCCTTCTCCAGGGGATTTTCCTGGCCCAGATATCGAACCAAGGTCTCCTGCATTACAGACAGATTCTTTACCAGCTGAGCTACCAGGGAAAACCGAAATCAGTATCAAATTAATGGAACAGTTTCAGATCCAGACCAAAGGCCCTAAGTCTGAGGAGTCTGTGGCCTGACTCCCTCATGGGGCTCTGTCTGTCCTCACAGGTGAGGGCTTCTCAAGGGCAGCCGAGGAGTCTGGGCAACTGGCGAGAGGGAAGTGAGCATGTGACAGAGGACACAGGGCTGGCTTCTGTGTGAACAATGACTGCTCCCTTGACTGACATCTCACAAGACCCGAAATGTCATCACAGGGAAGACAGAGATGGCAAGAGGGTGGCAGGTGACATAGATGACACCTAGCGTGTTATTTCCAGGCTGTGGCTGAGACTGTCTGTCACGTGGGGGAGAGCAGCTGTTAGGACTGGGGGTTTCTGCCTGGGCCCCTGTCAAACTTCTGGTCGTCTCTGCAGGCTGTGTTTAGATTCTGATCACATCTCCCACTGTGCAGCCACCGGTGCACAGAGCTGGTAGGGCTCTTTCTCAGTGGGCAGGGGGTTAGGAGGAACGTCTGGGGAGAATTCAGACAAGCCTGGCCTCAAAGCAGAGCTACAAAGCCAGGAGCTGACTGCTGCTCTGTGGCCCCAGCCTCCCTTGGAGGGCACTCAGAGTGTGAAAGTAAACAGATGTCCGCAGCAAGCTTGCAGCCTGTGTCACTTACTAAGCCCCTCTCGCTCCAGTCTCCCCTCTGATAGACACTTCAGTCTGACAGGTTTGATGGAACTCGGGGGCAGGAGCTTTGCTTTGTTCTTTATTTACAGGACAGTAAACGGAGCCTGCAAGGCTGTGGGTTCAAGACCTCCCCTGGGAGAAAATGTGGTCACATCTGGGATAGGATCTAGGAGGTACAGAGAGACCCTTGCTGCTGCTGCTGCTAAGTCGCTTCAGTTGTGTCCAACTCTGTGCAACCCCATAGACGGCAGCCCACCAGGCTCCCCCATCCCTGGGGTTCTCCAGGCAAGAACACTGGAGTGGGTTGCCATTTCCTTCTCCAATGCATGAAAGTGAAAAGTGAAAGTGAAGTCGGTCAGTCGTATGGACTGCATGAACCCCATGGACTGCAGCCTACCAGGCTCCTCCGTCCGTAGGATTTTCCAGGCAAGAGTACTGGAGTGGGGTGCCATTGCCTTCTCCTACCTGTGGCAAATATGACAGAATTTCAGAGCTGAAAAGTATTTCCTTGGAGCCCCCATGTATGTCTGGGACCACTGAGGCCCAGGGTGGGGACTTGCTTACCCTCAGAGAGAAGCAGGGACATCATGTGGACCCCAGAAAGACCAGGGATGGTTTGCTCTACTTGGAGGAAGCAGCAGATTGGAAGTGCTGGGGAGCTGGCCCCTTAGACAGAGTGGGATGATGCAACAAGAGGACGTTATGGGAGCCCCGTGGTCCCTGCTGCAGACCTCCTGCTCTGTCACCCGCCCCAAATGTACAGTGCACACAAAGCCAGCTCACAGAGGCCAGTAGTGACTTCTCAGCCCTTACTGCAGTTGATGGGCTTCCCAGGTGGCGCTAGTGGTAAAAGAACTCACTGGCCATTGCAGGAGATGTTAAGAGTCGCGAGTTTGATCCCTGGTTTGGGAATATCCCCTGGAGAAGGGCACGGCAACCCACTCCAGTATTCTTGCCTGAAGAATTCCATGGACGGAGGAGCCTGGTGGGCTACAGTCCATAGAGCGCAAAGAGTCAGACGTGACTGACGTGACAGAGCATGCACACACTATGATCGATAATTGCCAGCTCCTCCCTCAGAAGCCACTCTCCAGGGCTTCCATCAGGAAGTCAATGGGCTAACATTGGAGAATGACCTCCTGGCTTCTTCTCCTTCCTTCTCAGGAGGAGAATGACCTCAGGAGGAGAATGACCTCCTGCTGCTGTCAGTGAAAGCATGTCACGGGAGGAGATAAAGATGGACAGCGAGGAGATCACTGGGGTGGCGGGAAGACCCAGTCCAACTGAGGGCTCTGGCTCAGGAAACTGAAGGTTACTTCTGACTGTCTCTGTGAAGTTTGCTAAAAACCAGGCCAATGAAGCTGTTATGAAGAGCTCCATATGGTAAACAACAGGCAGGAGCAGAGCTGCCAGTTCACAGATGGTACTGAGTCCTCCAGAGGAATGTGTGAAAAGGCAGATTCCTCAGCCCCTCCTCCAGATTCAGAAGGACTGGAGACCATGCAGCCTCCTGAGCACTGGCCAGCCCCCAGTGTAGGCAGGGAGAGTGCCAAGTCTTCCAGTCTGCCACACCGTGAGATCCAATGAGTGGCCCAGGCAGAGAGGGTCTGGGCTGGAGAGGGGCTGGGGTGGAGCCAGGGGTCAGAGACTGGGGTTACCCCACAAAGAGAGAAGGCAAGGGGGCAAGCTGGGCAAGTGGGAGGGTGGTCTGAGAGAGTGCCAGGCACAGCAGGCTCTCTTAACGGAAGAGGGCCTGGGGCACAACAGACACTTGCTGAGTGAGGAAGGCAAAACTCTAAATAGTGTGCACAGGCCACTCCAGCTGTGCAAAGAACACCAACAAAGAGAATTTAGAGAGATGTAAAATAGCTACATCTCCTGATCATCAGGTTCCTTTTTATTCCCCATAAACTTTGTTTAAGTTCATGATAAAAATAAATAAACACAGGCAAATTACACTTACTTCACATAGTCATTTGTGGGTGGTAAATTCTGTATTAAATTCAAAATTCATATGCATGGGTGGAACTTCCCACATCAGCCGAACATGAACCCTGGGAAGGGGGACAGATTAGGGGCCATTACCTTCTCAAATAGCCCAGAAGCGATGCTCTGTACTCCACTCCCACCCCCGCACCAAACCCTAGGCCCTGGGGCATCACTGGCTGTGTCCACACCACTCAGAACAGAAAGACCTGTGCTCATGGTGGGGGCAGTGGGGGCACTCCCAGAGCTTTGCCAGGTTGATTTCTTCTCATCCATTAGTGGGAATGGGAGCCAGAGCGAATCTGATGTGGTGGAGAGAGAACTAGACAGAAAGTCAAAATATTAAGTTCATTTCAAGAACCAACTCGTCATTTGTGGAAATGGGTAGGTGATTTCCCCCAGCAGGGCCTCAGTTCTTCCCAGTGGCTGCACAGTGAGAGAGAGAGATCAGCCTGACACAGGGCCCCTGGGTAGTGGCTTCACACACCGGACACTATCTCCTGCTTTCTCCACATTTTCACGGTGGGTCAGGAATCTGGCTGAGGTTTAACTGTGGGCTCAGCTCCAGGAGTCTCCCGAGGCTGCAGGCAGGATGCCCACCATCCACCACTCACTGGGGCTGTAGTCAGCCGAGGCTCAGCTAGGAGAGCCACTGCTTCCAGGCTGGCTCCCAAGGCTGCTGGCAGGCTCAGAAGACCACTTCCAAGCTCACTCATGCAACTGCTGGCAGGCCTTGGTTTCTCACTCTAGGGGCTGCTCTTCAGGCTGCCTCACATCCCAGTAGTTGGCTTTCCTCAAAGCAAGAGATTCAAGAGACAGAGGGACAGAGACAGAGAGAGATGGAGAACCCAAGACAGAAGCAACCTTCTTTTTATAAGCTAATCTTAGAAGTGACATGCATCAGTTCTGCCACATTCTACTTCCTAGTGGGCTGGTCACTAAGTCCAGTCTATACTCAGGAAGAAGGGGCCTGAGCTCTGCCTCTTGAGGGGCATCATATCAGAGAACTGTGGACACAGCTCTAGAACCACCATAGGGAGTTAGAGCCAATGATCTGTAAAGTTTCCAAGGCCATGACTCCGGCTCCCCACCCTCCATCCCAGAGCATCAGGCATGATGGACATAAAAGGATCAGACCTTTCTCCCAGTGGGCTATGTTCTCAGGAGAGAGGACCTGGAGAGTGAGAAGGTGCGCTCCTCAGAGGGATGTATAGATCGGAAGGGCTATGAACCTTGTGAGTGAGCCCAGTGCCTTAGCACAGCTGCTCAAAGAGTTCTGTTGGCCTGTGAACAGAGCACCTGATGTGGGTGTCCCCCCATGGCCCACAGGTGCAGGTAATGCAAAATGTCTGGCCACCCTGATGGTCTAAAGCCAGGCAGCTGGGTGAGGAATCCTCGCTAGCCCACAGCAGGGACAGGCTGGCAGGGATGCCCCAGATCTCCCTCATCCCTCCAAAGGGATGAGGATGAGAGATGTTGTGGCATCCGGGTGAACCAGGAGGAACAGAGTCAGTGTCCTCCTGTGGACCAAGAAAAGAAGGGAGCAGAAACTCATTCAGAGTCAAATTCTTTTAAGGGGCCTTGTTGTAGCTTGAGGTCAATAGCCTAAGCTTGGCATTACCCAGATCTGGGTTTGAATATTGGTTCTATTGTTACTAACATCTCCATGCTTGTTTCCTTATTTACAATATTGGTATACCAAGACAGTCTAAACCACAGTGCCATGAAAATTAAATGAGATGACCCATTAAGGCCCTTAGAACAGTGGTTAGCACATAATTAGTACTCATAACTAACATATTATTACTAACTTTGGGATTACAATAGACATCAGAGTTCATACCCAGTTCAAGTGCACACCTGGCAGGGGAAACCCCCCTAACTTACTGTGACAGATGACAAAGGCTTCTCGGGGCACTACTTGAATGCTTTGAGAGCTTGGGAGCTGACTGCCTGCCCTGGACATCTGCTGACCCACAGATGAAGAGCTCACATTAGATCTAGAGCCAGCCATAGAGCACAGTGCCAACCCACAGGGGGACAGTTCGGACCAGACGTAGGGCCAAAATCAGCCTCTCTGTGGCCGCCCCCTTCACCTCCATCCTTTTTGCATCCCAGCAACAAACAATAGCTTTGAATTTCAAATAGCCCAATAACATATCAAAGGAAAAAATATAAGCATAATATCCAATTTCAGCCTATGTAAAGCCTCATTGGCGATCCCCCAAACATTTTATTGATACTTATGCTTACTTGCATCTTGTTTCCTTTCAAAGTTAAGTCATAATTGAAACATTTAGTCTAAAATCCTGTGTACTAAGGTGATAGGTAAGGAAGATGTTTGTCTACAAAGCTAACTGAAACAGTTCAGACTGGGAGTGTATGAGTGGGTGTGGGTATTTGAAAGATGCTGTATTGTGTGTTTATTTATTAAGGGTGATCGTGTTTATGCATACATGGGAGTGAGTGGTGGGCTTCCCTAGCGGCTCAGAAGTAAAGAATTTGCTTGCCATGCAGGAGACATAGGAGACATGGCTTCCATCCTTGGGTCAGGAAGATCCCCTGGAGGAGAACATGGCAACCTACTCCAGTATTCTTGCCTGGAGAATCCCATGGACATGGACAGAAGAGCCTGACAGGGTACAGTCCATGGGCTTATACAGTCCAAAGAGTCAGACGTGACTGAGCGTGCACAGGAGTGAATGGCATGGGTAGCTGTGTGTGTGGGGGGGAATGTGTGCAAGGGGGTGCATACCTGTGGGAGTGGATGTGGGTGGAGTGAGGACCATCCAGGTGCTCTCTGGCCAGGGTACAACATTCCCCCCTGCAAAGCAGTCACAAAATTGGGAGCACGTTTCTCCTCCTACCAAATTCCTCACTCTCCTCAGGAAGCTGCGTGCTTGGCCAGGATTTGAGGTTTCTTTCATTGAGGCCTCTGGAGACACATTCCAATGGTGAACACAGAACACAAACCCAAGAAATAAAATCACACCTAGCACCTGAAAGGAGTCAAAACCCTGGGGGAGGAACCAAAGGTTCAAAGTTCCATAACTCACACTCTTTGGAAAGAGAGGAGGCTCGCCTCTCCCACACCCCAGATTCCCAGTTTGAATTTTTTAAATCAACCTTATGAGCAAACATCTGCCACTCTCCTTCTTTTGAGGGAAGGGTGAAGATCGGGATAAGGCATCTTTGTGTTTTCATTAGATATTTTAGCAAATGCAATGAGGACATTCAGATACGATTTCCCTGTTTTGTACACACAGAGAAGTCTATGCTAAGAGGATTACTTTCCTGGAGCCACATCCTTCCGAAAGGCCCTGGTCAAAGGAGACTCTTGTTAAACAGCATTTTCTCTAATTCCTCGGGCTTTCTTCCTGGCCTCAAAGTGCAGACATCTTGCCCACTCCTGAATCCACCCACCTCACAGACTTCGGGATAAAGTTGGTCCGGCCCCTCCATTCTCCTCTGGCCCCTGGTTTCTTAATAAAGCTGAAGATGAACATTAGCACTTGGTTCAACAGCATTCGAAAGGGAAAGGGCAGCCCTGTCCAACCCTCGACACCCCCTCGCTGCCCCCATAGAAAGATGTAGCCTTTTTGCCTCTGCGCCAGTGAATGGCTCTTCGAAGGTTTTCATTAGGGCTGGGTCTGCTGGTGCAGAAAGCCTCACAGATGTTGACATTTTTTTCATCCCTGGGTTAAGATGTCTTCCATAAGCTTTTATTCCCCATTTGTTACTTCTTTATTATCCAGGAGGTTTGGCCGCCTCCCTCTTCTCATTTCTCTGAAGAGAGCAGCGGTAGCTGGGCCTGTCATTATCTCGGCCCTTTTCTCTGGACTCCAGAGGCGGCCAGGGCCTCAGGCCCCATTGTGGGGGACAGCGGGGAGCTGAGGCAGGCCGGTCACTCCGCAGACCCTTTTGTGAAGCAGCCCCTCCTCCCCGCGGCGTGGCTCCGGGATGTGAAAGGTCAGGGGGCACACGAAGCTTCCATACCTGAGCTTTTGTTGAGGGCTGGAGGCAAATGTTTCCAGAAGCAATGTTTGGGAAAGCCGCCTAGAGACTGCCTCCTCCCTGTTACAGTCACAGCTGTACCACCCCCTTGGGGCTGGGACCAAAGGCATTGGGGAATTTGTTTACATCATCTGTCCCCAGAATGTCCTGAGAAAAATTTTTTTATCCTGAGGTTGGCTCAGACATGAATTTGAATGGAAGCCTGAAGTCTCTGAGATGCTGAGAAAAATCCTTTATGATACATAGAGTGTTCTGTTGATTTTAACTATCCTTTGTCCTTTAGTCCTGGCAGCCTAGAGTCAACCTGCAACCTCAGCTTCCTCATCTTTTAAAGGGGAATAATACCTCTTCTTCTGCCCACTTCATACAGCTACTCTGGTTATTCTGTGAATCTGATGAGGTCATACAGAAATTGTTTTTCCAAATTGTAGGACTGTATACAGTATCTTGCTCTGCAGTGGCTGTGTGGACCCTGACTTGAATATAAGCCGCTACAAGAGGCAGACTAATTTTTTCTAAAAATTATTGAGCAGAAATGCAAACAGATTGAAGGCTTGAGGCATTTGATTCCAGGCACTCTCTAGGCTTGATGTCCCGAGGGTGAGGGGAGGTCTCAGGGCAGGATAGACTCTGATGGCAGCAAACCTCTGAGGCTTGATGTTGTATTGTGCTCCCTAGAAGGCAGCTCCGGGAGGCTGGCTGGAGAAAAGTGATGTGTGCTTCTATGTAGGGAAAGATGAAAAAGGGCCCAGAGTTGCTCACTGAGAACCAGCTTGAAAGTGAAATTGTTAGTTGTTCAGTCAAGTCTGACTCTTTGCGACCCCATGGACTGTAGCCTGCCAGGCTCCTCTGTCCATGGAATTCTCCAGGTGAGAATACCAGAGTGGGTTGCCATGCCCTCCTCCAGGGGATCTTCCTGATCTAGAGACTGAACCCAAATCTCCTGCATTACAGGCAGATTCTTTACCTGTTGAGCCACCAGAGAATCACCAGCTCAATATGAGTCAGTTAAGACATGACCGGAATACTCCAAGAGGAACCTCAGCTGCCTTGTGGAAGGAAGGGGTCCTCTAGCCTGCCCTGAGTGTTGGGTCCTTTCTGGACATCACATTTCAAGGAAGCTATGTAGGTCCAGGACCCTGCTCAAGGGAATGAGATAAGTCACTCCGAGGACTGGCCGGAGGAGCTGAGGCTGCATCCTCTGCTGAGAGCTGAAGCACTTGTGGGACAGGGGAATTGAGCTCAGTCTGTGTGGCAGTGAGGGCTGGAACTGAGCTGGGGAATGAAAGCTGAAGTGAAGATATTTTGAGAATTTCAAAGGAAAATACTTCAAATGGTTATCAGAACTGTGTAAAATGAAGTGGACTACTTTATGAGGTAGTGAACATTCCGTCACTGGGGGTAATCCAGCAGAGTGGGATTTGTGGAAAAGATTCATCCCCTGAACATTTAAGGCTCACTCTGTCAGGCCTGGCAAGTTCTTCCCAATCCTGAAACTCCTGAAATGTTTCCATTCTTTGCATTTATCAAGAAATCATTTTCTAGTGATTGAGTTAAATACAGTCAGTGTACCCTTCCCATAATGATTCAGTAATGTACCCAATGAACAAAAGTGAAAAAAAGCAGATAGAATATAATTCAGAGTCCACACTCTGAAGAGCAAACTCCCTTAGTCACAGTTTTTTATTAGGATCAGCTGTGGTTGGCACAGTATACAAGTAGGGTAGGGAGTGGGGATAGTAGGTACTGCTGGGAAAAAAAAAAAAAAATTCTGGCCTTGGAACCAATGAAACCATGATAGTGAAGAGAACAGGGCAAAACTTTAAAGGGAAAGAAGCTAAAAGAAAATCCCAAGAGTCATCTGTCCACATCTCTGTCTAGACCCTGAACTACATATACACAAAAAAGTTGAAAAGCAGCTAAGCTATTGGAGAAAGATCTGAACTGATATCATCATTGTTGCTTAAGAAACAAAGTTTACAGTTTGAATTCAACCAAGATAGTTGCCTGATAAAATAAAAGAATTAACATCCATCAGAGAAAATTGCTAAATTCCAGAATCTACACAACTTTACATGCATAATGTCTAGAAGATTATCCAAAATTACTTAATACACATAGAACCAGAAAAATAGAACACATTATCAAGTTCAAAGAACATCAACTGGGACAAACATAAGAGGATATTTAAAGGCAAAAAAAAAAAGCAAAAAACTTAAATTTCATATCTTTTACAAAAATTAATTTTAAATAGAGCATAGATTTAAATGTAAAACATAAAACCATAAAACTTTTAGACAATAACACAGAAAAAAATTTAAAGACCGAGGGCTTAGTAAAAAGTTCTTATATGAAAAGCATAAAATAAAATATTTATTTTATTTTATTTTACCATAAAATAAAAAATTGATAAATTGGGCTTAATCAACATTAAAAGCTTTTACTCTGCAAAAGAACCTCGTAAGATCATGAAAAGACAAGCATAGACTGGGGGAAAAAAAAAACTTTTCTATCTGAAAAAGAACTTATATCTAGAATATATTTTAAAACTTGCAAATGGAGTTTACTCCCCAGTAAAATAACCAAACAATCCAGCTAGAGAATGAACAAAGGCATGAAGAGACATTTTACTGAAGAGGACTTAGGGATGTAAATAAGTATATGGAAAAATGTTAAATATCACTAGCCATTAGAGAGCTGCAAAATAAGATCATGATGGACTACCACTAGAGATCTATTAGATATGAAATTTTAAAATAATCACAATATCAAATGCTGGCAAGGATGCAGAGAAACTGGACCTTTCATATGTTACTGGTGGGAATGCCACTTTGAAAAACAGCTTGGCAGTTTCTTTAAAACCTAAACATATACATACCAGACCTCACAGCACTTGTAAATAATTATAGGCATATACCCCAGGGAAATGAAAATCTATGTCAACACAAAAACCTATACAAGATTGTTCTCAGTCCCTGTATTTGAAACATCCTCAAACTGAAAACAACCAAAATCTCTCTCAGTAAGTGAATATTCAAACAAACAGGGGTATATTCATATCATAGAATACCATTTAGCAATAAAAAGAAAAGATATATCGATACATACAACCATTTGGATTGATCTCAATGGCACATCCTGAGTGAAAAAGCCAAGCTCAAAAGGCCATATTCTGTATGATTTCATGTCTATAACACTCTTGAAATAATAAAATTATGGTGATAGAAAGCAGATTAGTGGATGCCAGAGGTTAGGGGTGGTGGAGGAGGGGGATGACTATAATTATAAAGAGGTAGCACAGGGGAGATCTTTGCCGAGAGGGACTAGTTCTGCATCTCAACTGTGGTGCCTGTTCCATGAACATATGCATATGATAATGATACACACACGCTGTGCCACTGTCGAATTCCTGGTTTTAATATGTTACTATAACCACCAGGGGAAACTGGGTGAAGGGTTCATGGGGCCTCTGTCCTACTTTTATAAGTTCCTGTGAATTGATTATAAGTTTAATAAAATAGCTATTGTATTTCTACATAAAAGTAATGAACAAAATTAAAAAAGAAAATTCAACTCCGCTTACAAACAGTATGAAAAATACTTAGGAATAAATTTAAAGAAAAATGTGCCAGATCTGTACTCTGAAAACTGCAAAATACTATTAAGGGAAATTAAAGAAAACGTAAGTAAATGGAAAGACATACCATGTTCATAGATTTCAACATTGTTAAAATGTTTATTTTCTCCAGATTGATCTGTAGATTTAATGCAAGCCCAATCAAAATCCTAGCAAGCTTGTCTTTGAGGAAATTGATAAGCTGATTCTAAAATTATATGGGAAAGCAAAGAATAAAAAAAAGAGTAATCTTTAAAATATAAACAAGTTTTGAAGAAACTGCATTCCCCAATCTCTGTAATTAAGTAATCAAAACTCTGTTGCACTGGCATAATTATAAACATATAAATCAATGGAAGAGAAAAGAGTCCAGAAATAAATTTGCAGTCGTATAGTCAATCGACTTTTTATAAAAGTCCCGAGGTACTTCAATGGGGAATGAATAGTGTTAAGAAAGATCTTATAATCATGGAGAAAAAAAAAACTGAATTGTAAACCTTACCTCATACCATATACAAAATAGTCAAATGGATCATAGACCTAAACATAAGAAAGAACTGCAATAATAAAATTTCTAGAAGAAAACATGGGAGAAAATCTTCGTGATATTGTGTTGGCAAAGATTACCAAAACATGACACAAACTGCATGAATTGTACAATATATATATAAGAAAATGGACTTCATCAAAATTAAACTTTCATTCATCTAAGGACACATTTAAAAGTGAAAAAACAAGCCACAGGCTAGGAAGAAGTCTCTGCACAATACCTAACTGGTAAAGGACTTGTTTCCAGGATAATAAGAAAGCAAATAATGCAATTAAAAATGGGCAAAAGATTTGAAAAGGTGCCTGCTCAACATAGATATATGACTAGCCAATATGGACATGGCTGACTAGTCATCAGGGAAATTAAAGCCACCATGGAATATCATTGCAGACTCACTAGAATCGGTAAAATTGAGAAGACTGTCAGTACCAGTTTGTGAGATGGGAGAATACACTGCTGGTGGGAGTACACAATGGCACAGTCTCTTTGAAAAAGTGTTTGGCAGTGTCTTATAAGGTTAAATGTATGCCCATCATCAGTTCAGTTCAGGTCAGTTCAGTCGCTCAGTCGTGTCCAACTCTTTGCAACCCCATGAATCATAGCACGCCAGGCCTCAACCCAGCAATTTCACTCCTAGGTATTCACCCAAGAGAAACGGAAAAATATGTCCACACAAAGACTCGTGTGCAAATGTTTATAGCAAACTTATTCATAGGCACATATTTTTAACAGCCCAAATCTGAAAACAGCCCAAATGTTCTTCAATAAGTGAATAGACAAATGAATTATAGTTATCCTATGATATACTGCTAGGCAATAAAAAGAAACAAAAATATTGATACATGCAACAACATAGATGAATCTCAAAACCCAGACATTGAGTAAAAGTAGTTAAACACAAAAGACACTGTGTACTGTGCTGCTTCATTTTATAGAAAATTCTAAGAAAGGCAAAACTATAATGACAAGATTTGCAGTTGCCTGGAGCATGGGGTCTGGAGACGGTGCTGACTGTGATGGGGCTTGAGAAAACTCCTGGGGATGACAAAAATGCTCTGTACCTTGACTGTGATAGCAGCTATATGACTGTACACAATTGCCAAAACCCCATCAAACTGCATCCATTAAATGTGTAAATATTATTGTATAAATGATTCTAAAGGAAATCAACTGTGAGTAGCATTAGAAGGACTGGTGCTGAAGCTGAAGCTCTAATACTTTGCCTACTTGACTCAAAGAGTTGATTCATTGGAAAAGACCCTGATGCTAGGAAAGATTGAAGGCAAAAGGAGATAGGGGCAGCAGAGGATGACATAGCTAGATAGCATCACAGACTCACCAATATGGGTTTAAGCAAACTCCAGGAGTTGGTAGAAGACAGAGGAGCCTGGTGTGCTGCAGTCCATGGGGTTCCAAACAGTTGGACACGACTTAGTGACTAAACAACAACAACAATTTTAAAAAATGCTTTGACCTAAAAAATTAAATATAGTTATGGGTCACTTATTATTAGCATGAACAACCCACTGCTACCACATTGAATGGAGTCAAAAACAAGAGAACAAGACACACACATGATAGTTGGTCCCGTGCCCTTACCACAGGCTTTCTGAAACACTGAAAAGCATTAAAGAGCCTTGTTTACCACTTTTGCGAATCCCTGGTGGCCCAAAGACCCCACACTAAGAATGAATGGAAGAGATGCTCCCCTTGGTCACAATGTTCTCTGAGGGAACATGTAAAAATGCACCCAAGAAACAGGACCACTTGTCCTTTCCAGAATGTGAAGTCATACCTTCTCATGGAAGTAAACTAGTGGAGATTAACGCACAAGGGTATTTGATGAGGCTAAGCCCCTGAGCAGAGCTGCCTTCCTGTCCACTTGGCCAGGAAACATTTCTGTAAAGATTTCCTGGAGTCACTTAGGAGACAGCAAAGAAATGCCCCATTCGGGCAGGACTGAAACACTTAGAAAGTAGTCCTAATTAAATTTACATGCAAATTGCCAGTCACAGTGGGGCAGTTTTTTAGATTTTCAAATTAGCTGCTATACAAGGCAAAACCAAAAATGGATTTGGTTTAAATAAACATGAAAAAGGAAGGTTTCATCTTTTCCTCCCCTCCCACGGTTTCTGCACATCACTCTCTAACACTTTGAGGGGCAGGGCAGATGCAACTCAACATTCAATACATAAATTACTATGCACCAGCAGCGATACTAGAGACCCGGCCACCGAGAGGAGTCAAATGTGGTTTCTGACCCTGAGAAATCCACAGAGTAGGGTGGGGCAAAAAGCACAGAACAAAGACCCCCTGTGGCGACAGGGGCGGGCAGTCAGTTCTGATTGGGTTAGGAGCTTGAGGACTGTGTCCCACAAAGGAGAACACTACACAGAACCCTGAAGAATGAGACAGACTTAATAAGTAGAGAAGATGAAGAGACAGTGGCAGGGGAAGCAACAGATACAACATCGTGGGGCAGGACCTCATGCTCTGTTTGAGGGAATCATGGGTATTTTGATGGTGCAGGAGTTTAACGGGAGGCAAGTGGGAAAGTAATGAATGAAGAGCTGACAGTTAGTATTTTAGCTTTTTGCTGTCTGGTTTTTGCTGTGCTTGGGCAGCAGCATTCCAGCCCTGCTTATGCCCACAGGGCCACTCCCTCGGGAGTTTAGATCCAGCAGGACACCCCAGTACTGTTCATTCAGAGAGAAAGGCCGGAAGTTAGCTCTGAATGAAGAATCCTCTTTTGAGCCAGATCATCTATGACACTGGATCCACGTACTGAAGTCCACAAGGCCATGAAATTTTCCCAACGTGTTCATTCAGGTTCCAGTTAAATGGGCACTAATAGTCCTTTCTGTGTGTGTGCTCACACACACACAGAGTAAACCTACCTAGCACCTTTCTCTTTATTTACAAAGCGCTTTCTCACCTGTTAACCAGTGGAGTCTCCCAATGCCCTCATGAGTTAGAGGGCAGAGAAAACACACCCTATTTTATAGGGGAGGAAACAGGCTGGAGCTGCCATGGGTTAAGGCCCATGTTCCCTGTCACAAGTGAAGTGAAGTAAAAGTCGCTCAGTCGTGTTCGACTCTTTGCGACCCCATGGACTATATAGTCCATGGAATTCTCCAGGCCAGAATACTGGAGTGGGTAGCCTTTCCCTTCTCCAGGGGATCTTCCCAACCCAGGGATCAAACCCACAAAGTAGCCACAGAATATAAACACCATCTGAAGGGCAGGGGGAGAAGTGATTTACTGGCCAGATCTCCATGCATTTTTTTTTAGGGTAGACTTTCATCAGAATGTCAAAAAGTCCACTTTCCTGTAGACCTCTGAAAAGTTGATTTTGATCAGATCAGCCAGCCCCACAGTGTTAAAAGTCTTGTCTTCTGGTTTTTCCTGCTAAGGACATGAAATTCACATTAGTGATTAACTTATTCTCAGAATGGACTTGTGATTGTTGTTCAGTTGCTAAGTCATGTCCAACTCTTTGTTCTCATGTTAATGCTTGTTAATAACTCCTCTTCCAATCCCTCTTTGTGACACCGAATCATAGAGCACTGATGCTGGTAGGGCCGTAGAGGCACCAGTAATGTGGTTTCAAAGGATTTTCACTTACTAATCAGCATCTATCATTGCATTTGATCATAAGCAGTGAAGCACCTAACAGCCTGGATCGTTATTCCCCTCTGACAAATGAAATAACTACAACAAAAAGAGGCTGAGTCGCCTCTCCACAGGTCAGAGAGCCAGGTTCGAACACAGGTCTCAGAACCCCCTGCCGACGTTCAGTCTACTACACCAAACCCCCTTTCCCTTCCTCGCTGCAGATTAGGTGATATTTACAACATCCCTGAACTTCACAAACGGGAAATTGCAGCTCATAGAGGATCAGAAATCTGACTGGCCTTGATGGCATTCTGTAGAGCTCCCTGCTTCTCACCAGCCCTAGAGAGAGGGGGAGACACAGCATTGCCTTTATGTGCCCTCATGAGGGTTGCTGCATGTCAGCCCCCATCTTAACCTAAAAATGACTGCAGGCCAATATCAAAAGGAAAGGAGAATGCCCACCTACACACTCATGGTAGCTGGCCACATTGTGCTGTCCGGGCCACATTGTGCTGTCCGGGCCACATTGTGCTGTCCGGGCCACAGCCGGTCGCTCCAGGGCATTCTTTTGAAACACATAATGGCATCCACCACTCCACCCCGCCCCCCCAGCTCCAGCCTCAGCTCCTGCTGACAGGCAGGCTCTGAAGCCAACAGGCTACAGCGTGAAGCAGCTCCCAGCAGGAGTCGGACGAGGCCGACAAGGTTACAGGTGCTTTTCATCCAGCCTTGCAGGAGAGCACCAACTTCCTGCTGCTAGAAATTTGTCTGCAAATTTTTGTCTTCATTCAAATCGATGGATGGAGGCCTGGGGACCCTGGGGTGATATGATAACTTGATTAAGCCCCAGGACAGATGACACGCTAACTCAAAGGCCATGTGCTCTCCTCCTTAACCTCTCCAAGGGAGACCGCAGGCTTTGCTGGTAATTGGCCCATTGTCCCTTCCACCGTGCTTCCTACAGAAGCCCACTAATCGCCACGACCCTGGGCTCCTCTCTGCAGCAGCCTTAAATGCTCTCAGAGCCATCAGACTCAGTGAGCTGTGAAAAATACCTGTGCAATGTGACATACCAGAGTCGTGATTTGAGCAGCCAAAAATGACCTCTACTGGAAACAATGACTTGGTAAGATACCTTTCCATCTTCCAGCCTGGGTGCAAATTGCAGCACATTTGGGGATGAAAGTCTGAGACAGTTTTGTTAAAAAATGTGTTCAAACTTTTAGAATGGTTTGTTCTCTTGGGGAACTAATCCCCCTATCTTTCATGTTTACCCAGTTCAGTGTCTTCTGTTGGACAAACCATTACTGAGAGTGTTTATGATCAACCATTTCCAGGTACTTTGGCATACGCTCATGTGAGTCTGCCCTGGGTGAGTCAATGTGTGGATGTTGTTTCTGGAACAAAAGTAAGGTTCAGGTCTGCCAAAGGAGGGAGAGAGCACTGAACAGAATGGATGGATGGGATCCATAGGTGGGTCAGCAGCCACAGCGATAGTTTGTTCCCCACCCCGCCCTCCACCCCACTCCTTTTTAAAATCTTCTGTCAGCCTTTTTTCATAGTTTCAGGGATTTTAGAGTTAAGAGGGAGTCCGAAGTGTATCTCCTCGATCCATTTTCTTTAGGAATATTGTGAAGGAATAAAATTCACTACTCAGGATCTCAGATGGGTTCACTTTGAGAGACGTCAAGAAACAGAGCTGTTACTGGCACTTGAAAATAAGCAAAGTACACATTAAAAGTTAAAGAAATGCTATTTTAAATTTTCACTCCTTATGATTTATTGCTTGAATCTCCCTGTAAGAAAAACGGCTAGGTATGCCAACAACACCGTTGCTGTATTTGTCATGGGAATGGAATGTCTTTTGAACTGCTAAAATAGATAATTCCAAGCCTGGAAGAAAAACAAGGGAGGGGGGAGGGGGAAGCATGGGAGAAAAAAGAGCCTCTCATTTTCCAATAATTGCAAAGGCCAGGAATGTGCCACAGTGGCACAGAGGACCACGTGGCGGGACGGCCTACAGTGGCGCACGCGCCTCCTCCCCCTGGTGCCAGGCTGGTGGTGGGAAGCCGACTGGAGATCGCTTCTGCCATCTGCCCAGAACCCAGAAGCTGGAGCATTTGCGCCTTTCTGCGAGGGAGAACTGTGTGTTTTCATCTTTGTCATCTTAAAGCGGGCCTCTTAGCGCCTAAGGGCAGCACGCACCCCGCTTATTGCGCGGGAGCCCTAGCTGCGCGCGGAGCCTCCTGCAGGCCCCAGGACTGGAAAGGCCTTCTAAAAGGGGGCGTTCCGCTCGGCCCTGTGCGCCTCCGGCCTTTGTCTCCGCTCGCCCCGCACAGGGGCTGAGGAAGGGGCTTTTTAAATGGCTTCCCGGAAACAAAGGGGGCCCAGGCGCCCGGCTTCATTACAGGCTCATCGGCCACACCGGCCGGCCGCCCCTCGCCCGCCCCACTCTGGCCACCATCGGGCCCCGCCTCGCTCTCGCTAGCCCGCCCGGGCCCACCGACCCATGAAGCTGGGCGTCGGTGGGGGGCGGGGGGTGCCTCTCCTCCAGGCCTCCCCTTCTCCACCCGCCTCCCCTAGCCTTCTCCACCCGCCTCCCCTAGCCTTCCCCAGCACTCCTCTCTTCCCGGGCCCTCCTCCGCTACCCCCATTCCCACCCTCACTGTCGCACCTACCCCCACTTCCACCCCCACTGTCACACCTACCCCGCGCTCCTGGCACGCCACCCCTCCCGCCCCAAGAGATGCTCCCACCCCAGAGCAGCCTTTTCCCGGTGGAGAGGCTCTTTCCCGCCTGAGGACAGGGGAAGGATTGCCTCTAAACTGCCTTGAGGGCCCACGTTGAGATGATCCAGGCCCTGACTCCTGCATGACCGCTCTCTGACCCTCCTTTGCTGTTGGCAGAACAGACTTGGCCGACCACAACTGGGAGTGGGGAATCCGAGGGCCCGGATTTTGTCGCAGAGAAGAGGTTAGCATGACCTCAAACATACTCTGGGAGCCACTTGTTAGGCAAAAATGGAGAAAGGCCACTTGTAAGGTGAGCAATAATGTATGTGTCCCTCCTCCTCCTAGTTCAGTTCAGTTCAGTTGCTCAGTCGTGTCTGACTCTTTGCAACCCCATAAATCACAGCACACCAGGCCTCCCTGTCCATCACCAACTCCCGGAGTTCACTCAAACTCAAGTCCATCGAGTCAGTAATGCCATCCAGCCATCTCATCCTCTGTCTTCCCCTTCTCCTCCTGCCCCCAATCCCTCCCAGCATCAGAGTCTTTTCCAGTGAGTCAACTCTTCGCATCAGGTGGCCAAAGTACTGGAGTTTCAGCTTTAGCATCATTCTTTCCAAAGAACACCCAGGGCTGACCTCCTTTAGAATGGACTGGTTGGATCTCCTTGCAATCCAAGGGACTCTCAAGAATCTCCTCCAACACCACAGTTCAAAAGCATCAATTCTTCAGCGCTCTGCCTTCTTCACAGTCCAACTCTCACATCCATACATGACCACTGGAAAAACCATAGCCTTGACTAGATGAACCTTTGTTGGCAAAGTAATGTCTCTGCTTTTGAATATGCTATCTAGGTTGGTCATAACTTTTCTTCCAAGGAGTAAGCGTCTTTTAATTTCATGGCTGCAATCACCATCTGCAGTGATTTTGGAGCCCAAAACAATAAAGTCTGACACTGTTTCTACTGTTTCCCCATCTATTTCCCATGAAGTGATGGGACCAGATGCCATGATCTTCGTTTTCTGAATGTTGAGTTTTAAGCCAACTTTTTCACTCTTTTCTTTCACTTTCATCACAAGGCTTTTTAGTTCCTCTTCACTTTCTGCCATAAGCGTGGTGTCATCTGCATATCTGAAGTTATTGATATTTCTCCCGGCAGTCTTGATTCCAGCTTGTGCTTCTTCCAGCCTAGCGTTTCTCATGATGTACTCTGCATAGAAGTTAAATAATCAGGGTGACAATATACAGCCTTGACGTACTCCTTTTCCTATTTGGAACCAGTCTGTTGTTCCATGTCCAGTTCTAACTGTTGCTTCCTGACCTGCATATAGGTTTCTCAAGAGGCAGGTCAGGTGGTCTGGTATTCCCATCTCTTTCAGAATTTTCCGCTGTTTATTGTGATCCACACAGTCAGAGGCTTTGGCATAGTCAAGAAAGCAGAAATAGATGTTTTTCTGGAACTCTCTTGCTTTTTCGATGATCCAGCAGATGTTGGCAATCTGACCTCTGGTTCCTCTGCCTTTTCTAAAACCAGCTTGAACATCTGGACGTTCACGGTTCATGTATTCCTAAAGCCTGGCTTGGAGAATTTTGAGCATTACTTTACTAGAGTGTGAGATGAGTGCAATTGTACAGTAGTTTGAGCATACTTTGGCATTGCCTTTCTTTGGGATTGGAATGAAAACTGACCTTTTCCAGTCCTGTGGCCACTGCTGAGTTTTCCAAATTTGCTGGCATATTGAGTGCAGCACTTTCACAGCATCATCTTCCAGGATTTGAAATAGCTCAACTGGAATTCCATCACCTCCACTAGCTTTGTTCATAGTGATGCTTTCTAAGGCCCACTTGACTTCACATTCCAGGATGTCTGGCTCTAGGTCAGTGATCACACCATCGTGATTATCTGGGTCGTGAAGATCTTTTTTGTACAGTTCTTCTGTGTATTCTTGCCACCTCTTCTTAATATCTTCTGCTTCTGGTAGGTCCATACCATTTCTGTCCTTTATCGAGCCCATCTTTGCATGAAATGTCCCTTTGGTATCTCTAATTTTCTTGAAGAGATCTCTAGTCTTTCCCATTCTGTTGTTTTCCTCTCTTTCTTTGCATTGATCACTGAAGAAGGCTTTCTTATCTCTCCTTGCTATTCTTTGGAACTCTGCATTCAGATGCTTATATCTTTCCTTTTCTCCTTTGCTTTTCGCTTCTCTTCTTTTCACAGCTATTTGTAAGGCCTCCCCAGACAGCTATTTTGCTTTTTTGCATTTCTTTTCCATAGGGATGGTCTTGATCCCTGTCTCCTGTACAATGTCACGAACCTCATCCCATAGTTCATCAGGCACTCTATCAGATCTAGTCCCTTAAATCTATTTCTCACTTCCACTGTATAAACCTCCTTCTAGTAGGTGGTGCTAAAATCCCAACCACGGTGTCTTTAGAGCAGGAACCCACTGCACCCAAGTGCCTTGGGAAGTGCCTCTGAAGTGATGCGGTCTGGGGAGTGGGTGGCCAGCGGCAGGCCAGCCCTTCCTTTGAGAGGAGGCTTGCTCCTATCTGCTGTTCCCCCTAACCCCACCTCAGAGGAACCTACAGAGCCCATGATAAGAGCACCGGCAGGTGCTCCACGGAGTCTTTGGAGAATGACCCAAAGGCATTCCAAGATGCTGTGATCATAAGGCGTGCAGACAAGTCAAATGGACCATTTCATGTGAAACCAGCGAGTCATGGGAATAGACACATCTTCATGGGGGGCATGGAGGACTATTTCAGACTGAACCCTTGCTGTGCTCCTTTCTTGCAGAGGACCAGACCAGCACCCGCAGGATAGGGGTGAAAGAACATTCACCATCAGAGTAAGAGCACAGCCTCCCAGGGGAACTTTCCAAAGGACCAAAGAGCCACTCCTGTTCCTCAGTGCTATCCTGGGGCTGCCTCTATTAGTGAAGGCTAACAGAAGGCTGCCTCTATTGGTGCCCACCCAGAGGACTGGTATTAACAGTGGACCATCAGGCTAGGCAGGACAGGTGGGAAGCACAAACCCACAGGGCTCTGGGAGCAGCTACGCATCCTGTCTGCCATCCCAGCAAGGTACTGTTGCTTCTCGCTTGCAGTTGGTGATGAGGAAGGTGAATTGTTTCAGAGTAGTGCAGACAGCAATTCAAGCTGGCGATAAGAAAACCTCACCCAGATCCCAGCCCACAGCCTGCAATGGGCTACTCCCTGGAAACAGTGAATGAAAATGTAGGACTGTGGCCCTGCAGACAGGTTATTACTCTCCTCCTCCATGCTATGCATACTGGGCACCAGTGATGCCCATCATTTGGATGTCGGCAGTTGTCCCAAGGTCCCCAAAGGAAACAGAGAAGAAGCAATAAATGGGAGTTTCTGGAGTGCACCATCTTTTTGTTGCTGGACTGATTTTCAGCCAACTTGGCTAATATATATGTTAACTTTTTGGTATTAATCTTCCCTTTGTTTACTTTGCCTCCCTGTTTTTTCCTACAGTGATCATGAATTGTGACATTTTCTAAAATTATTAGAAAAGAAACAGGAACCCACTGGATAGTCTGAAAATTTAGATATCCAGTGAAGGAAAGTCCTAGTTGAGACTAAAATTGGCTTAAAAACTGCCCCCAAGGAACTTCCCTAATGGTATAGTGGCGGAAACTCCACGCTTCCAATGCCTGGGGCACAAGTTTAATCCCTGGTTGGGGAACTAGATCCCACTGGACCACAACTAAGAGTTTGCATACCTCAAGTAAAGATCCTGCATGTAGCAATGAAGATCAAAGATCAAGAGAGCCGCAGCTAAGATCCGGTGTAGCCAAATAAATAAAAACTGCAACAAGGTGTTGCAGCGCTTGGGCACTTGTGTAGGAGCAGGTGTGGGCGGTGGACGAGGAAGGGTTGCACATTCAGTCCTGGACCCCAGGTTTCTGCAGTTTCTCTGCTCGTGTCCTCTCGGACGAGATAACTTCACTTCTGACAGTGAACCTCGTCCAGAGACTCCCAGACCTGATGACCGGCAGCCAGTCTGTCCAACGTGAAGGTCACAAAGAGGCCACCCTGAAGAGGATTCACCACACAAGCCTTTCTCCATCTGGGATGGTGAATGAATGGTGGCTGGACTGTTGGAACGCTCTTAAAATACTTTTGATGAGCTGGCCTCAAGCAAGGTGGGCTGAGGCCCAGGGTAGATGATGCAATACTGACCCCTTCTTGTTCTGGCCTGGGAAGGAGGTAGACGGCTTCCATGATGCGATTCCCAGCCCTGCTCAGTCAACCAGAGGTGGTGAAATTATCCAAGGGCCAGAGACCTTGCTCTGGCTGGAGCAGAATCCCATGGGCCCTCTTGAGTGGAGAACCTGTTTAATCTGGAGCAAAGGACCTGAGAATGAGTGGTATTTGTGTATACCTGGGGAAATGCTCTGAGGAGGGGAAAGATGTAAATGTTTATTGGTGGTGGTTTTAAAAGTCTGGGGAGGTATCTGCTAAATGAAAATTTGAGCATATATTTCATACTCAAATCCACTGGATATAATGAAATGGTCAATTTTAAGTCTCAAATGTTGCTTTTTTAAAACTCTATGAAAGTTTCCAAGTTAATTTTGTTCAACCTCCTATCTTAAACTCGGTAAAAATATTAACTGAACTGTTTTTGAACTCTGATTTTGAGCAAGTTAAAAATCTTATATCATTAGACTGATTTCTGAGGCCTATAAGATTTCTTTCCAGTGGCGTAGGGCCCATCTGCCAGTTGCGGCTAAATCAGTGCACTGGTGTATGGGCTGGTTTTGATATCTAAGATTCGGTACATTTATAAAACTAGTATTTTAGGTTAACATCTTTTTTTTTAGTTGGTCTTCAGTCTAATTCATATTTTTTGAAGCTATAACATACTTGACACTTTAATAGGCAGTCTGCACTGATAATGCCACAGAGTGTCACAATTGAGTAACTGTGGATGATATTGAGTTTCTAGAACTTACAAGAACAGAGTTATGTGACACATCTCCTTTATATAAAAAAGTATATTAAATATATAGTCTATATTACATATAATAATATAGAATATTCTATATTATTCTATATTACATATAGTTTCCGTGGACTAGTCACTCTCCTTATTAAGACTGGCATTCAAAAGTTGTCATCACAATAACCATTATATTCTTTTTTATTAGTATATTAATAGCACTTTATACAACATTTGCGTTGTTATTTATGCATTCAGCAAACATTTACTGATTTCCTCCAATGTGCCAGGTTCTATGCTAGGGACCAGAAATTGAAGTGAGTCAGCATTACTTCTGTTACTGAAGTGACATTCAGTAGAAGATAAAAACGGGGAAGCAAATAAAGATGGGAACATGTTATAAGTGTTAAAATACAGAAATGAACAATGAGCCAAAAGGAAGATGGTGCAAGCTCTGCCCAGAAGAGGGAAAAGAAAGTAGGACCATCTTCCGAAAGGAAGGCTCCCAGCCTTTAACTGTCAGTCACTCTCTGGATGTTACCACAGCCTCGTGGGTGGCCTCCCAGCTGCCACACTTACCACAAGGCTAAGAAGGCATTTGATGGAGTGTGGGAGAGTGTGCTCCCCACCCAGGCCTGCAGTTCTTCAGGAGTGGGGAATAGCCATTCTGATTGAAAGTGACAACCAGTCCTCTGTAAGATGTCAACAGGAACCCTCAAGCAATTACCAATAAAGAACACATTCATTTCCCAAACATCAACATTATGAAGGAAGGTCTTCTACTGAATGACACTCATGAATTCTGACCTCTGCCCTTGGCTGGTGACCCCGAGCGTGAAGATGATCAAAGCTGTTGCACTTGCTGTTCCTTCTGCCTCAACCACTTAGAAGTGGATTCATCGAGGAAACCCTCCTGATGGCCGTCAACTGTGGGCTCTCATGGCGCCTTCTGCTTCATTCATTTAGACTGAAATCCACTGAGCATCTGCGTGTGCACGTGCATGCATGCTCAGTCGTGTCAGACTCTGCAAACCCGTGAGAGTAGCCCGTCAGGCTCCTCTGCCCATGCAGTTTTCCAGGCAAGAATACTGGAGTGGGTTGCCATTTCCTCCTCCAGGGGATCTTCCCAACCCAGGGATCAAACCTGTGTCTCCTGTATCTCCTGCACTGACAGGCAGATTCATTGCTCCTGAGCCACCTGGGAAGCCCCTCACTGAGCATTTACCACCCGGCACACATTAGGGCCACAGTAGGGAATAGACCAAACATCCTGCCTCCAAGGAGCTTATATCCTAAGGGAGGGGAAAGGAAAGCAAATAAATAAGGGAAATACAGAGTGTGTTATATAGTGGAGAGTTAGTGGGAGCTCCCCTGGTGGGGAGGAGTATCATATAACAATGTTTAGACTTGCCAATGCATGGTGCTAATAGAAAACAGACTGACTTAGTACTTTTCATGATTATTTTTTAATTTTCTACAGATGATGCACCTCCTTATTACCTGGACCCAGTACAGGCTCCCCACCCCCACCACTGAATTGGTAAATCACTGAATTAAAGAGAGATAAGTGCTCACAGACATAGAAAACAAACTGATGGTTACCAATGGGGAAGGGAGGGGGGAAAGATAAATTAGGAGTCTGGGATTAACACATACACACTGCTATATATATAACAGATAAATTATAAGGACCTACTGTATAGCACAGCAAACTATATTCAATATTTTATAATAATCTATAATAGAAAATAATCTGAAAAAGCGTACATAGGTACGACCGAATCACTTTCCTGTACCCCTGAAACTACCACAAGGTTGTAAATCAACTATGCATGCTAAGTCGCTTCCGTCTTGTCCGGTTCTGTGCAACCCTATGGATCGTAGCCCGCCAGGCTCCTCTGTCCACGGTATTCTCCAGGCAAGAATACTGGAGTGGGTTGTCTTGCTCTCCTCCAGGGGATCTTCCTGACCCAGGGACGGAATCCAAGTCTCATACGTCTCCTGCATTGGCAGGTGGGTTCTTTACCACCAGCGGCATGAAAATTACATATTTGAAGAATGGTAAGTACACTGGAGAAAATAGCAGGGATGGGGACAGTGGGTATAAATGGGGTAGGTTGCGACTTTACACAGGGTGATCAGGGAAAACCTTACTCAAGTGACATTTAGCTTGTCTAATCTTGGAGGCAAAGAGTTCCCAGCAGAAGAAACAGTTAGTGCAAAGGTCCTGAGGCAGGAGAGAGTGAACACAGTGGAAAGCGTAGTAGGAGATAGAAAGATCATGGAAGGACAGAACACACGTGGTTTGAAGGCCTTTGAGATGAATGTGGCTGAGGCTCCATGTGAGATGAGAAGGAAGAGACATGATCTAACCTATTTTTGAAAAGATTCCTCTGGGAACTGTGTACAGAATAGACTGAAGGCAGGGAGGGGATCTTTGGGAAGGGTAGAAGCAGGAAGAACCAGTTAGAAGCCTTTGGCAATGTTCTAGCCAAACATAATGGTAGATTGGACCAATGTGATAGCAATAAAGGTGATGAAATGTAGGGCTCACAGGATCTGATGACACAATCAATTTGAGACATGAGCCTGAAAGAAGAATCAGAGAAGTTGCCATTAGCTGAGAAGGATGGGCGGTGGGGCGGGGGGTGGGGTTGCAGAATGCAGGCAAGAGGGGATTTGTGTGCTGGTGGGGCAGGGGCAAGCAGGAGCTCGGTTCTGGAATAGATGTGTGTTAGCTGCCAAATAGAGTTGCAAACAGGCCTTCTTGAGTTCAGAGGAAACACAACCTTGGAAGTTAGCGCATAAGTCTCATTTAAAGTCTTGAGGCTGGGTGAGTGATGACAGAGAGGGGAGAGGCACTCAGACTGAGCCTTGTCATCTTCATCAGGAAGATGAAGAGAAGCCAGCAAAACTTTGAGGTGGAGCAGGCAGAAGTGGAAGGAGAGCCACATGAGGATGATGTCTCAGAAACTGTGAGAGAAACTTCTCAAGAGAAGGAGGGGCCACTGTGTCCAATGCTGTGGACAGGTCAAGCAAAGTGAAGAAGGACCAGGAACTGGCCATTGGATTTAGCAAAATGAGAACATTGGAGACCCTGTCAAGACAGTTTTGAGAGTGACAGTCTGACTGGAGTGGATTCAAAGCAGAGTGGGAGGAGAGGCTATGGAGGTGATAAGTACAGACGACTGTCTACATGGTTTAGCTGTAAAAAGGAGAGCTCCAGGGCCAACTTCCTGGGGGAGGAAGTGGAGTCAGGAGAAGGTATATTTAGATGGGGGGGATTAACAGCAAGGCTGATGCTGTTAGGAGAGACCTGGCAAAGAGGGAAAGATGGGTGGGACAAGAGAGAGAAGAGAGACACGGGAGCAATGTCTGAGAACCCAGATGGACGTGGGGTGGCTCAGGCAGTTGGAGGGGCTGGCTTCAGCCAGGTGTGGAAAGCTCATCCTAACAGGACAGAGACAGAGACAAGGGCACAGACGTAGGCTCGGGGTGGGGCAGAAGTGATGTGGAGACAAAGGCCGTGCAGGTTGCCTGACTACTTTTATCTTGCCTGCAGTGAAATAGGGGCTTCCCTGGTGACTCAGTGGTAAGAATCTATCTGACAATGCAGGAAACTTGGGTTCAGTTTCTGGATCGGGAAGATCCCCTGGAGAAAGAAATGGCAGTCTCCTCTAGGATTCTTGCCCGGGGAATCCCATGGACAGTGGATCTGGCAGGCTACAGTCCATGGGGTCGCAAGAGCTGGACACGACTGAGCGACTAAACAACAACAGGGAAACAGAGGAGGGTAGGAAGTGAGACCATAAGCTCAGGAAGGTGGTACCTTGTCTCTTGCTATTGTTCTTCTGGTGCTAGGCACAGACAAGGTGTTCAAAAGGCACTTATGGGAAGATGAATGATTGAATAATTGATTAAATGTTCAGAATAAGCAGACTATCAAAGGACCTGAAACCTGTTAGCCTTTGCCTAAGGTCTCCAGCCAGATGCCCAGTGCCACTCTAACACACTTGTATCCGCAGCCGTCCAACCCCAGGGCTGCCCTGGCCACCTGATACGACTTCAGACCAATCCCTTCCCTGTGCTTTCTTCTCTTGCTGGCAAGCTTAGAAGGGCTGGACTTAAGGCCTCTTTGTAAAATGGAAGTTAGATTAAAACAAATTTATCTAATTTGAGATTAGTGAGGCATATCACATTTGTATCCATTCCTTGTCCTTTTCTTCTTTCCTAATTACCCTCTGGTTGTTATCGTATTTGTTGCCAAGCCCATCAAGGGGAGCACCTCCAAACCAGTGACATCACCCATAGTTAGAAGGGAAAGTTGGAAAACCACAGCAATGACCCCACTGCCTTTTACAGACATCAATAAAATTCAACTGCTTAGTCAAGCCCCCAGGAATATTTGTTTTATTAATATTACTAATATTCTATTAATATTACTAATAGTTTAAACTGTTCATAATCTTCTGGTCCAAGGCAGAGCTGTGGAGGAGGGTGGGGGTCCTGCCTGCGATGGGTTAAGATAGGCGTCCTGCCAGGTCCTTCAAGTCTGACGGTCTGGGTGCTCATCCCAGGACCACACAGCCTGGAGCCCGTGGGGAGGGAGCTCCTTGCCACACTGCACTCAGCCCGAACCACAAACCCACGGCAGGTCCAGGGCTCCAGTAATCCAGCCCAGTGCTCGCCAGCACGCAGCCTCCTATGCATCCACGTCAGGTAGTCTCCAGCTTCATGGGGGCTTGTGGGTTTAAAAGCAAATTGCCAGAAAAGCTTTGGCCCAATTGTCTGTAAAGACCTGTGTGTCTAGTCACCTTGTTGATCCTTACTTGGCATGCCAGATTCCCGCCCAGAGCGTTAGGGAGGGGCTGAAGGGGGTTGTCCGCCCCATCCACTCTTATATAACGTGTGACACAGTGACCTGGTGTTGCTTGGAAACATCTGCCGAAGGGCGACAGTCTCCCCGGGCACCTGACAGCCTGGGGTACAAGAACTTTCGTTCCTTCCCTGTCAGGCTTGAGAGCAGGCTTGAGGGGGAGGGGTAGAAATTCACATACTTAGTCAATACATACTCAGTAAGAACCTACCGTGTGCCAGGCATTGTTCTAGATGGCAGAGGGTGTGTGAGGAGCAAGACCAACCAATCCTATGCCTGTGGAGCTTGCATCCCGGTGAGGACTCGGGGGTGGAGTGGGGGTATCACGTGAGAAAACGGCTCCCCTTCCATCCAGTCCACTCTAGGGGGTGAGCTTCCTTTCCCCCCAACCCTTGCTCAAGGAGCAGGTGGAGCCCTGGGTCCTTTCAGACCTGTGTCCCCGGACTGAGGCACAGAGGCCTCCCCCTGAGCCTGCACCACCGGATCTGCTGAGGATGTCAGCCGATCCCATCTCCTCAGAAAGACTCGAAACCACTGGGCAATCAGGGAGATCAGCACCGCCACGGTTGGTGGCAAACCCCCGCCCGCTCTGGGGGAGCCTGCGGGGTCAGCTCCCTGCCACCTGCTTCCTGCCTCCGGAGCCACAGGGGAAATACTACCTCCTGGGGAGGTGGGGCCTGTCACCCAGATAAGCAGGCCTTGTTGGGCTGCCCACTTCAACAGGAAAACCCACTTTCTAAGAAGCAGCCTCCCTCCTCTCAGGGTTTTCCTGGCAAGTAGAAGCAGCATGAACACCTGCAGATAGCAGTGAGCTGGGGTGGATTAAAGCAAAGGCTGCTTAAACACCCACCCTTTCTTTAAATCCAGGGAAGCTTCCCAAATAAAACATTTTTAGAGGGGAAAAAAACAAACAAAAAAAACTTCAGGTCCACCACTGTTTGCAAAGAGCAGACAACTCAAGGTTTATCTTCTCCCTGTCATGGGCAATAAAAAGAGGCTCCTGACATTCATTCCCTTTAAGGAGTTTGTAAAAAACAGAAGGCAGCTGTACATGCTGCTTTGAGTATAAGGACCACAACCTCCCATCCTCGGGGCCATGCTCCCCACGTGCCCATGAGGGCAGTGCAGGGTTCGAGGGTGGATCTCCACCTCCTGGGGTGGGCCGTCACCTCAGTCAACTCCTAGTCAGCAAGTCACACAGGACAGACTTTCCAAATCACCTTGAGGAAACTCATCTCCTTTCTAAGTCTCCAGAGTGAATAAATTAAGACTTTGTATGTAACTGGAGGGAGGTTTTCCAGGCCAAACACAAGTCACTCCGTGGTATCATGAAATTTCTGAAGCTTAAAAAAAAAAAATCACCAAAATACAGAGACATTTGCATGATTCTTCTAATGCAAAATTAGTTTCTAGATCAATGGTTTTCAAATAGGGGAGGGGAGTGGAAGGGGAGAGAGACCATAACTTTTTAGGGACTTTTTCAAACTACATTAGTCATCGTCACCCCCAGCTCCAGAGTTTATGGCACACGCCCCAGGGGAGCCTCCCTGACCAAGAACCACTGTCACGGTGAGTTAGTCTTACTCACTGGCCCTCGAACATGAGCGGCCTCGGAGTCACCTGGAGGGCTTAGTAAGCCCAAACCGCTGGGCCCACCCCAGTTTCGGATTCAGTAACTCCCAGAGGGAGTCAAATATGTGTGTTTCTGTCCTAACAAGGGCAGAGGTGCTGCTGCCGTGGCCGGCCCAGGGCCACAGTAAACCTTCTCCATGGGTTTCGAGGGAGAAAACGGTTAAGAACACTGAAAAGACACCACGTGCTGTTTATTGCAAAAAAAACAACAAGCTTAGCTCCCCACCCCACCCCGTTGCTTCTCTTGATGCAGAAGGTGTGACTACACACTAAAATGCCAAGACTCTACCTCCACTGTCTCCCCCATCTAGGCCACGGGAGGAAATAAGGCCAGGAATCCCCAGCTGCTCTTTGAGCTGGAGCATGGATGCAAGCAGAACAGGGGCGGGCTCCATCCCCATGCAGGCTGGGAAGCTTGACTTGTTGGGGATAGCGCCTCAGGCCGTAGGGACACCTGGAGAGAGGAGCGTGCCAAGGGAGACACCTCGGCTACCCAGGCCCTTAGCTGCAGTGATGGTTCTATTCTCAGAATTCAGAAGGGACTTCGTGATAACCAAAGATGCAGCCATCAAGCCAAAGTCAGGCCAGGACCCCTAGCATCAGTAATGGTCACAATCATGACACAGGAAGGAAACTGGCCTGTGGTTCCAGAGAAGGAAAGACAGTCTGAGTAAAGAATTGTAGAATTTACCTTTATTTCCTATTGTGTTTTCATCACACATGAGATCGCGTCTCATAATTATCTGTGGGAGTGGGGATTTCTCCACCTTCTCCAGCGCTTCAGGGCAGGGAGTCTGTCATCACTTCCAGGGCCTAGCACAGTGCTAGGAACACACTAGATCCTCAGTTAAGGATAAACGAATAGATCTTTTAAATGTTCTGAAGTCAATACCTCCCCAAGGGGGAAAAATACCATCAAAGGGCAGGTCTGTGGGGGCCCAGGGATTGTGCTCAGCTCAGGGGAGCTCAGTTCAGTCTAACAAGGAATCCTGCAGCCATGGAGCAAAGAAAACTCCTTCTCCCAGCTGTGTGCCTTGCCTGGCTCTGTTCCTGAATATTTAGTTGGAGTCGTTATGGCTTTTGCCCACAGGATGTCTGCCCCAAGCCTTCAGAAACTGTCTTCTTATTCTTCCAAAGAGTTAAAGATCCTCAAGCATTAGAAAGAAGCTATATTTTGGCCGGTTATCAAAGTCAGCTATCCATAGAGGTGCTATTGCAAGCTGCTCTCTGGGGTGGTGTGCACTCTGGGGGGGTGGGGGCAAGTAGGATGGGAGAAGGGCTTGTATTTACACCCACTCACACACCCAGGTATGCATGGGCACCAACACCAAATTTAGACATTAGCTGATTTAAGCAGATGACTCATTTTCCGCTCACTCCTTGCGGGTGTGGGGAAGGGAGATTGGCCACATGCACAGTTAATGTTTCCCCTAAGATATATTCCGACCAATATCTTTGGTGGCTTGTCTTTCTTCTTTTTTCACCCCAGATCCCACCCAAAGTGCCTCTAGGTAGGGACCGCACAGTGGTCTTATCCATCCTCTTATAGTTTCTTACACTCTGTTCACCCCTTTCTGCCTCCCAGACATCACAATGACACCCTCGGTGCTGGTGAAGGCCATGACAGAAAATATTGCCTTGAAAGCTACTTCTGTGTTGAGCATAAACTGTTGTCAACATGCCGGCCCGATCCTATCACTCTACAGGAGTCCCTCAGAAATTTTTTTTAAAACTCAAAAATGAGAAATCTTATCCCCACTAAGAAGCCAAAATACCAACTTCTCCCCCTTTTTTTCTTGGCCACTAGGACCTTCAGAGTTAAGTTTAATAAGAGTTTTAGGTTTTATATACTTACTTCCTGCCTCCTTCTTGCAGTCCTGGAAGTAAGACAATGATTTTAATCATCTTATTGAAGACATGTTCCTTGTTGTAAGCACACAATTTTTAAATTTTAATTTTTGGCAAAACACAAAGTATCAATGATCTTAGTGTCAAACAGGGATAAACATAGATCCAGCTGCATAAACAATAGTGATTTCCCATAAACACAAATTCCTGAAAACAATTCAGGGGTCACAGTGGACCACAAGCTGATGATGGCCCTGTGCCAGGGGCAGCTGGGCCTAAGAGACTGCGTACCTAGATGCATGTTTGACATGTGAGGGCAGTTCCTTCTCCAGGACGCTATTACATTTCAACCCCCCCTGATGCTTAGTGTTTCTTTCTCACATTGGCCCTTGGAAAAGATAATGATCTTACTAAGGCTTGCAGGAAAAGGTTGTGCCATGCTTAACTGCAATCTTTTTGCTTGGGAGAGCTTGTCTAGTAAACATCCGTTACATACCTGCTGTTTTCAGAATCCTGCCCCCAGCCCCCGGGAAAGGGAGCATCCAGAGGAGAAAGAATAGAGCACAAGCCATTGCACTCAGGGCTTTTCTTCCAATCCTGGTCACCAGTGTCCATAGAAGCTTCTGGAAGCAAATTCCCCAGCAGCATAATGGATCTGGATTGGAAGGAGAGAGCATTTCCTGCTGACCACGCTGATCAGACCCCGAATGGACGTCCACACAGGCTTCAGTGTTCTGTTCTCCAAGGCTTTTAGAAAACTTCCTCCAAATGGACTATAGTGAGTGGGGCCCATTCCATACCCGCAGGCCTCCTGCTCTGCAAAGCCCACATCGTACCAAGGCCCAGCCTCCAAAGCACTCGGCGAGCTCTCAGAAGCTGGCGTGAAGCACAGCTCCACTGTATGGTCCTAATTCCCCCACTAATCCTCCACAGCCTTCATTCCTGTAGCTGCCGTGTTGGGGGTTCTGGCACCAGTGGCCACGCGAGCCGGGCTGGCCCCTTGCCCTGACTTTTTTTTTTAAATATAAATTTTGAAATGTGACTTTGAGATGAAAGCAAGAATGCCAAAAGGAGGCCGATGCCTTCTTGTGTTCAATTACAGCCCTGGGGAGTACCCCACACGAGGAACCGCTCAGAGCTCAGCCAAGATGAAATCTGCTTTTCCAATAAGTACTTCAAACAGCGGAGGATGTTTTTGGCTGGATTCAGTAACTGGGAAGCCAACAGTTAATAGGGCTGGGCACTGAGGCAGGGCTCCCTGCCATCAGGGGAAATCTGAAGCTGCCTTTCACAGTGGCTCCCACTGCAACTGAAGTTACAAGGCACTCGTTTGGCTCCCCCAGACAAGCAAGCACGAACTCCACTGCTGGACCTCATTGAACACATCTTCCCAGATGAAAGATTTCACTATCCCAGTTAATTACTCTCCATACAATTTTTCTTCATTTTTTTTTTTCCAGGCCTAATTCCTTTATTCCTAGTCAAGGCTATGGTTTTTCCAGTGGTCATGTATGGATGTGAAAGTTGGACTGTGAAGAAAGCTGAGCGCCGAAGAATTGATGCTTTTGAACTGTGGTGTTGGAGAATACTCTTGACAGTCCCTTGGACTGCAAGGAGATCCAACCAGTCCATTCTGAAGGAGATCAGTCCTGGGTGTTCATTGGAAGGACTGATGCTAAAGCTGAAACTCCAGTACTTTGGCCACCTCATGCCAAGAGTTGACTCATTGGAAAAGACTCTGATGCTGGGAGGGATTGGGGGCAGGAGGTGAAGGGGAAGACAGAGGATGAGATGGCTGGATGGCATCACTGACTCAATGGACATGAGTCTGAGTGAACTCTGGGAGTTGGTGATGGACAGAGAGGCCTGGTGTGCTGCGATTCATGGGGTTGCAAAGAGTCAGACACGACTGAGCGACTGAACTGAACTGAACCGAACTGAATTCCTTTACTAAAAGTTCTAGCTTACTGTAAAGCTATTGGAATTTTGTTGGTCTGAATAAGGGACGCCAGAAATGTTGGTAATAATGAAATAGGGATACTGATGGTTATGGTGATAATGGATGAATGGATGAGTGGATGGATGGATGGATGGGATAGGTAGATGGATGGATACACAGGTTGGCTGGTGGCAGAGGTGGAGGCAGCATTGAAATAAGTGGGAAAAGTTTTAGGAGGCCCAATTCACAACCCTGGAAGCTGAAGCTCCTCAAAGCAAATGACTTGGTCAAGCTCACCACCATTGGGAGTGATCTATTAATAGAATGCAAGTCTTCTGATCCATGCTCTTCTCATGACAATGGCCTCTTGCTCCAGTAAGCTGGGCTGCACCTTGACTGAACGACATGCCATGATATCATGCTTTGCACTGATAGATCCTTCCAGACCCAGTCAGGGTCATGAGTGCACTTTACCTATTTTAGTTACTAAGTATAAGCTAGTTTGGAGAAGGCAATGGCACCCCACTCCAGTACTCTTGCCTAGAAAATCCATGGACGGAGGAGCCTGGTAGGCTGCAGTCCATGGGGTTGCTAAGAGTCGGATACGACTGAGCGACTTCACTTTCACTTTTTACTTTCATGCATTGGAGAAGGAAATGGCAACCCACTCCAGTGTTCTTGCCTGGAGAATCCCAGGGACGGGGGAGCCTGTTGGGTGCCGTCTATGGGGTCGCACAGAGTCGGACACGACTGAAGCGACTTAGCAGCAGCAGCATAAGCTAGTTACTAAGTCACAATGGGAGTCATCATCAGGACCTAGATTCCAGTTTCACTCTTGAACTCCTAAAGTCACACCTAGATTTGGACAAATATTTCCTCACCTCTTAGGTAAATGTCCTTTGCACGGAGAAGCACCAGGATGCAGACAGGGATCTCTAAATTTAGCTGGGCATACAAGACTTGTTAAACCATGTATTTCAAGACCCCCATTCCCAGAGGTTCTGAATGAGCAGGTATGAAGTGGATATGGGAAGTGCAGGTTCAACAGCAAAATATTTATCTTTTTGGAGTTTTGGTTCAAATGGCATTTTCTTGGTAAGGCCTGTTCCGACCATTATGTTTAAAACGACAACCCAAACAAGGACCTAATATATAGCACAGGTTTTGAACAATATTCAATATTTGAATTATAGTCAATATCCTATGATAAACCATAATGGAAAAAATATGAAAAAGAATGTATGTATGATTGAATCACTTTGATGTACAGCAGAAACTAACACAATATTGTAAATCAACTATACTTCAATAAAAATATTTTAAGTTAAAAAAATAAAATGACAACCCACCCACATACCACCTCCCCACTTCTCACTTCCTACTTCACTCTCCTTTTTTGTCACACAGCATCATCACCTTCTGTTATTCCATTGCTATGGACTTAATGTGTCCTCCTACTGTCATACCTTGAAGTTATAACCCCTTGTGTGATGGTATTTAGAGACAGGGCCTTTGAGAAATTTAAATAAGGTCATGAGGGTGGAGCCCCCATGATGTGATGAGTGCCCTTATAAGAAGAGGAAGAGCCCAGCATGCTCTCTCCACTATGTAAGGACACAGCATAAAGGTGGCCATCTGCAAGCCATGAAAAGGGTCCTCACCAGACACCAAATCTGCTGGCACCTTGATCTTGGACTTCTCAGCCTCCATAACAGTGACAAATAAATGCTTGTTTAGGCCACCTGGTCTATGGTATTTTGTTATGGCAGCGCAAGTTGACTCAGACAACTATATAATTGACTTGGTTCTTCTATATATCTTGATCTCCCCAGGCGTGGAAGCTCTGTGAAGCTTCATGCTGACTCCAACGAACCTGGAACAGCCAAGGTGGATAATATCTGTTTAAAAAGATGGACAGAATCAGGAAGTGGTTCTAACATAAGTGGCCCAGGATACACTAGAGTAATCCTGGTGGAAGAAGAGCATGAGCATTGGTATTAACCAGATGAAAGTTTGAACCCCAATTCTATCCACTTCTGCATGACTTCAGACCCTTTAAGCAACGTTAGCCTCAGCTTTCTCATCTGGGGAATGGAGGCAATCCCTCCACCCTAGGGTTGCCACACAGGAATCCAACACAGATCCTCCACAGAGCACTGCCCCACCTGCAGAGTTCTTCCCGCCTTCCTCATCTTCTGGGTAGAATTTTGCATTCAATGACCTCGGAGCAGAAAATGTGCCTGAAGCCTCCCAGGTAGGGGAGAAGCATGCTCTTCTCATATTGTGGAGAGAGGCAGGGAGGACATGCTATCAGAGGCCATCCATCAAGGGGAGTGGGGAAGTCCTCCCTGCAGCTCCTTCTGCAGCTCAGAGGACACACATTCACCTCCCTCCATTGCTCCATCCCTTCCCACCAGCAGGAATGAACAAGCGCTCTCTGAGTAAACAGACAATAAATCACTAGCTGGGATCACACTCTTCCTCCAAAAGCAGCATCATTCAAGACCTCAGGCAGAGACAGCATGTGCTTGGAGGCTGAGCATTCCTCCCAAAACAGCCCAGCCAGTTTCCCCGGGGGTCCTTGGAGTAAATCCCATAGACTCTGCCAGCCCCACCTGGAGAGACTTAAACTAGAGCATGGGAGCTTTGGGCAAGGTGGGAACAGGATTTCCTGATAGACATCCTGGAATAGGTGACTGAGGTTATAGAATCTCTTTTCTCTGAGTTTTATGAAGCTGGTAGGAATTGGAGGCAGAGACACAAGAAATGTCTATACACATGCATGCACACACACACACACAGATACAGATTACACATCCCAAAGAAAAAGAAAGCAGAGCCTCCATCCACATGGAAAGCTGGACAATGGTGGGGACAGTCCACTTGGAGTCCAGAAGCCTGTCCCAGCTCCACTCTGCTGCCAACTGTGTGGTAACCTTGGGCCTGTCTCTGTCCTGCCCTGCACTAATTCTTGACCCACAAGAAGAGAGCATGAATCTCCTTGGTCCTCCTCCAGCTTCTGTTTCATGAGGCCCTGACTTCCAGCTGGGCTCTGGCCAGATGTGCGGCTGAGGCGGTAGGGAAACTGGTCCAAGCTTGCGGCTGCCTGGATCCCCAGGGTCGCCCCCAGGCCCTTTTCGAGGTCCAATTTGAGGCTCAGACCTTTACTTCCAGAGGCTCTGCTAGAAGGTGCAGGATCTGTACTGACCTTCCACATCTCTTCCCTGGCCTTCTGTCTGTAGGGACTGGTGCCTGGCAGGTGAAGTCTCCCGAGTCCTAGGGCAGTTGTTTCCAGCCAGTCCTGCTGGGTCAGAGACCCCAGGGTCAGGCTGAGCCCTAGAAGGACATCTGCCTCTGGCAAGGGGTCACTCATTAGATTCAAGGAGAGACTAGCATTTCTCAAATTAAACCAAACCAGCTCCCTTTGGAACCCAGCCATCACTCCTTCAACATTGCCTAACAGTGTCCAATCTTGCGTCTGGAACCCTGAGGGGCCCTACCAGGGACTTCTGAGGAATCAGCTTGAGAAGGGACATGCTGCAGACCAGCTGTGTGACCCTGAACGTGTCCTTTCCCTCTCTGGGCCTCGGTTTCCCCGTCTGTGCTGGCCTGGCTCCCTGTCATCTGCCCAGTGCTGATGGTCTGTGTCTCTTTCCAACACCCCAGCAGCCTCTCCCTCTTCGGGGGCTGCAGGGAATGCCCACCTCACTGGCTGGTCATGGTTGGGAGGGGGCAGGGGTGTCAATTGAAGGAACCAGGCACAGGCACTGAAGGTCAAGAAGAGAGCAGGAATCAAGCCTGCCTGTTGCTTCCCAGAATTACCTCCTCTCCTCTTCTTAAAATTATGAGCTGTTGAAGCCCAGAGAGTCATCAGCCATCATCCAGACCAGAGGTGTTCAGGCTGCTTTTACCCACAAAACCTTTCTCCAGATGAAATTTCACACAGAGGCCCAGAAAATCAAGCATGGGGGAGGGGAGCAATATCGGGTGAAATGGGAGTCTTTATGATAAAGGCAGCTCTGGCATGCCTGCTGGGAAAGCAACTCCAGGGACGTCCTCAGCCAGAGGGGAAGCCAGATAGGGAGAACATCACTGCACCTGACTGGGCAGTCTCCTCTAGAATAAACTCCCATCCTGGCTTCAAGGAAGGAGTTTTTTTTTTTTTTAACTAAATTTTCATCAACAACCAGAACTCACTCCTCACCACCACAGACAACGTTCCTTACAAAGAGAACTGCCTTGTCTGTCATATTCAAGGGAGGCAATCTCTGGCCCCATCTCTCCCACTCCTGCATATAAGAACATTATCAGGTTGAAATATCTGATCTACACACCTCAGATAAGAGAGAAAAGGAGTAGGCAACCGGGAACTGAGCTGAGGAGAGCCAGGGAGAAGAAAAACTCAGAAGGAGATAGGTAAGACTTGGTTCTTGCAGCTGAAGTGGAAGATCCAAGGATCTGGCCTTGGGGTACCGGGTCTGGGGGATTTCCGGGGACCTTCGGGGATCCTGATAAGGTAGGGGAGGGGCAGGGAGCTGCCGGGGAATGGGAAAGGACATTGCTGCCCCAGTCCGGTGGAATCTGGGAACCGATCTCGCGTTATCCAAGGAGCATGAACAAAGTCTGGATACTCAGGGTGAGCCCGGCGCCCTGCCTGGAGGAGGCGGGCAGCATGGCTGGCCGGGCGAAGCAACTTGTGCCGAGTGGCTGCAACGGACGCGTCTCCCCAGCACCGAGCACAGCCCTGACGTCAAGCGCGGTGGGGCCGCGGCCAGCTCTAACTAGGTACAGATGCACGGAGGAGGGCCGCCTCGGCCCGGAGCCCCTCCCGCGGGCCCCCCTCCCCCAGCCCGGCCCCTCCAGCCCCGGGCTGGGAGGAGTCTGAGTCGTCCGCCCGGCGGCCTCCCAGGCGGCGCAACAGCGCGCCCTAGTGGCCATGGCCCGGAGAGCGTGTCCAGGAGCCCCGCAGCCCTTGGTGTGGGTCTGACATCTTTGATACCTTCTAACACTCAGAGCAATTACATCTCAATCGTGGGAGGGACTTTTCAAAACCCCAGTGCCCAGGAGACACCCCACCTTAGTTAAATTATAATCCCTTGGAGCGGGACCTAGGCGCCAGTATTTTTTAAAACTCTTGAGGTGTTTGCTATGGTCCACCAAGTACAGTTCTGGTTCCCTTAAAGTAGTGGTTCTGCTACTGCTTTGAGCGTACATCAGAGTCACTTGGAAGGCTGTTAAAACAAGGATTGCCAGGTGCCGGCCTGGCAATACTGGAGTTTTCTGCCCCAGTGTGTCTGTGGTGGGGCCTTCCTAGCTCTAGCGGTTTCCTGGGTGATGCTGATGCTCTGATACCCAGGACCCACCTTGAGGACCCAGGGCTGAACTACCATGACTCACAGCGGGGCAGGGCACAGCACTGAGATCACCTGGGAACTGGCTGGAAATGCAGACTTGAGGCCCCGCCTCAGATCCACTGAATCGGAACCTACTGATAATCTAAATTATCAATTTGTACAATAGGATTAGAAGCACGCTCTAAACAACATTTTGTCAGGCCTCATAGGCTCAGACTGTGTTGAGTGCTGGCAAAACCTCTTCACATCCTCCCCAAAACCTCGGGATCAGAGAGCTGGATGGGAATTTCCAGATTACCTGATCCATTTCTCCTGCATGACAGATGGGGGAAAGCAAGGCCCCAAGAAGGGAAGGAACTTGCCAAGGGTCAGTCACCCTGGGCACCTCAAGTTTCATCTATTCATAAATATTCCCTCTCCTCCCGGGGAACAGTCCTGTGAGTTATGATTTCATTCATCCATGGGTCAGGCACCTCGAGCTCAAGGGAGCCTGAGGGGCCCAGGTCTTCCCTGTCCTGTCTGCTTGGCAGTACGCGGAGACAGGGAGTGGGAACACAGGCAAACTGCAGCACTGTGGGAGTGGCCTGCACAGGGTGACTCAGGAGGGGCCTGGCTTGAGAGCTGAGGGTCAGCCACCGACCTAAAGTGGATAGAGACTGACACCCATTTTTTTGCTCATGATTATTTTTCTGACTTCTCAGGAAAAAGACACAGATCCGAGGCCTATCTTACAGGCACCTGTCTTACAGAGGGGATATACCGGTCATCCGGTCTTTCCAAAGTGGAAGGGATGGAGGGCTCTGATCGCAGTTCACAGTGGATTTCTATCTGTCTGTTGTTGTTGTTGTTTGTCATGCAGGTACTCGAGGGGTACACAGAGTCCAGGTGGAGAGACTAGAGAAACATACAAATAAATGGCAGTGGAATAGATATCACAGGACTGGAGGTTCTGACGCCCATGGGAGTGGGAGGAGGGATGGCGTTTGGAGCAAATGGACGCTGGAGGGAGGCGCACTGTGGGTCCGGGAGGCTGTGTGGCCCTCAGAAGCAGGGCATGATGGACTTGGAATGTGCCCGAGTTTGGACCTCACACTCCTAACCACTCCACTCACTGCCTAGTCCTCAAAAGGTACAAAGGTGAGAACCGCACCCCCACCGTGTCCTGTCTGGGATCTGTAAACAGGATGTCTGACTGGAAAAGAAGCAGCTGAGGCTGAACAGAGATGGGGACGTGGGACTTTAAAGTTGATGAGTGTGGGTTCTATCCAGGATCCCATGGAAAGCCATCTGAGTTGTGATGCAGAAAACAGGCACTGATGGAAGTTTCAGGAAGACTCAGGCTTTCTAGAGTCCAGCAAATGGCTGATATGTAAAGCTCTAGCTTTAGAGCCTGTAGTGAGAGAACCACCAAAGTTCTCTATAAGATTATCTCAATTTTGAAGGGATAGATGCATTTTAACATTCTCCCTTCATTTCCATTCATTCCCCCAAAGCTGGGGATGTGGTGGGGGCGGGGGAATAAACAATTTGTAATTGTTAAATAAAAATGGGTAGGTGTTTGTTTTCCACTTGTGGTCTTTTACATTCCCAGCTACACCACCCTATTATCAGCTTTACAGAAAACAAAGAAACTGAAATTAAACATTAACCGGGGTCATTGAGAATGTCAGTGAAATGAACAGGCCTGGTGTTAGGAGAGGAGAGGCCCCTGACTCTGGCTGATTGTTCAAACAGGAAAGGGACCTGAGTGGGCCTCATTGCCAAAGGATTGGGAGGCCAGCCGATCCCAATAGCACTTTTCATTCCAGCTAAGCAAAGACTGAATGACCGTCTGTGTAAGGGCTAGGTGCCTGGGTACCAGGAGGGCTCTGACAGGGTTCCAGCCCTGAGAACCATAGCAGGACCTTTTTTGGCTGGGAGCGGGGGGGGGGGGGGGGGGGAACCAGGGGCGGAGGGGGGAGCTGCGCTGGGTTTTTGCTGCTGTGTGTGGGTTCTCTCTAGTTTCTGTGAGTGGGGACTACTCTCTAATGGTGGTGCTCCTCTTCTCGTTGCAGAGGCGTCTCTTGTTGCAGAGCATGGGCTCTAGGGCACAGGTTCAGTAGTGCTGTGCATGGGCTTCTTTGCTCCCTGGCATGTGGGATCTTCTCAGACCAGGGATCTAAACCCATGTGCCCTGCACTGCAAAGTAGATTCTCAACCACTGGACTACCAGGGAAGCCCAGGAGAAGGGTTCTTGAGGCAGATCCAGGGCCACGGAAGGCAGAATGGGGAGTGATGTGTTTCACCCTCAAAGAGGTAGGTAACATCTGCTGTGGGTCTTAAAGAATCAACAGACATTTACCCGTAGAAAGAGAGGATGGTCCAGGCAGAAGGAACAGGTGAACAAAGGGTGGAGGGCCACGCAGAGCATGTGTGGTGGGAGGAGGTGGGTGTGGAGGATGGCCAGGGCTGGAAGGTAGCATGGGACTAGACTGGAAACACCAGCTCTAAAGTTAGGTTTAATTAGAAAAGGTCTGGGGACCTTGTCTAAAGCCCCAGGCCACTGTGGAGGAAGGTGGGGTGGCAGGGTGTCCTTGTGGGAGGCTGCTGGGATCATCCTAGCAAGAGATGATGAAGACTTGCCCCAGGCTGCAGCAGAAGGGAGGGGTGACTGAGCTGAAGAGGATTCCAGAGGCACAGTCCTCTGACTCAGTGACTGGTTGTGTGAGGGGGAGGCGAGGGAGACTGAACACTCTGACCTGGTGCCATCCTGAGGGGGAAGGAGTGGTCTCAGTCAGGAGTTCAGCTGGGCCACAAGAAGCACACAAGTATCTCAAACAGAGGGGATTGGTTGCATACTGATGTAAAAGCTGAGAAGCCGCACAAGATGTTGAGGCTGCACAGAGGTTAACATGAGGAAAACCACTGGCACCACCTAGAGAAGGAGGGATGGAAGGGGAGGCAGTGTAAGGAGAGCTGGAAGGTCAGTCGAAACCGGATCAGGCCTGTGCAGTGGGAACTGGGGGCATGGAGGAGGCCCTGCTGGGGACGCTTCCCACAGCAGAGAGAGGGGAAGATCCTGGCCTCTCTCTGCCCACCTGCTAATGGCCAAGTACATGAAAGCCCAAAGACAGGAAATGCTGGCACAGGACTACTAGAGGCACCTGGGCGAGCAAAGATGAGTGCAGCCTAACATGGGAAGTGGGGGGCCTCCCTGGAAGCACACCCAGTGTGCACTGGAGACACAGGCTTAGGGCTGGAGGGGCAGGTGTCATCAGCATGACTCTGTTGGAGGTTTTCCCAGTGGAGGCAAAAGCTGACTCATGCCTGAGTCACACCGTCCCGAAGCTGAGCCTCGTGGGTGGGGCAGGGCAAGGGGGTGTCAGGTGGCTCAGTGAGATGCCAAGCCCCAAGGTCAGGAGAAAGGCTGGCCAGGAGAGGCTGTCAGACCACATCATCATCCACATCTTGATGCTCTCTGGGCCTTGGCTTCCCATCTGTAGAGTGGAGAGAATACTGCGCCCCCATCACTGGGAGAACAGAACCATACAGAAGCACTTTGTCGACATGAGGCTCTGTCTATGCCAGGAAGACCAGAATGACCAGGAGTCGCCAGGAACAACTGGGGCTCAGTGACACCGGGGCTGGGCAAGGCATTCAGGTTGTTTGCTGTGCCCCTGGGGATTCTGAGGTCACACATCCTGCAGAGAGGCCGCTGGCAAGTGCAGAACCCAAGCTGGCCCCACAGAACACAGGACTGGATGGGATCTTTGAATTCCCCTGGTGTTAGGAGCCTTGGCCTGGATCCCTGAAATGATGTGCAAGATCCTATAGGTACTTCTTTCCTGCGAGAGGGTCTGATTCTTAAAGGATTGACAACCACAGGGGCTGACAAACTACAGGTTAAGCCCCTCCACACTGCAGCCCCACCTCCAACCTGCCCAGCCCGCACCAGCAGCCCCAGTCATGGAACTCCTTGCGGTTGCCCCCAACGCTCCAGGCTTTTTCAAATCCTTGACCCTCAGAGGATGATGCCTCTGCACCTGGAATCTCTCTCCTCCCCTCTCCTCCAACACATTTTATTGTCTCCAGTCTTCAACACTCAGTTCAAGCATCACTCCCTCCAGAAAGTCTCCTCTGGCTTCCTGCCCCCTGGCCCCAGTCCTAGATGGACGTGGCAGATTGCATTCTCCAAAGACTCTGACGTACTTAGGCCATCTTGTAAGATCTCCTAGCTGTATGATGGATACACACTACTCCCATGGAGAGGAGAGTCTCTGTCCTCTCTCCTTGGATCTTGGATCTGGAGGGCAGGGTGGCTTGTGACTGCCCTGACCAATGAAGCACAATGATGCCTTCAGGGGCCAGGTCAGAAAAAGACAGCCCTCTGCCTGGTTCTCATTCATTTTCTCTCTCTCCCCTTCAATCTCTGGGTCCTCCTTGGACCAGTCACCATGCTGGGAAGAATCAGGGTCACAGAGAGAGCCACGGGCCCAGAGTCAGCGACCACATCAAGTGTGGACCTTCAGGTCACCCCTGGGAGGCCCTACCTAATGGTGTAGATGCAGACTGTCCCCACCAAGCTCTGTCTGTGTACTGGCCCCCAGAATCCCTGAGAGATAATAAATGATTACTGCTGGTTTAAGCCACAACATTTCAGGGTAATTTGCTTTGCAGCAATTGACAAAAATACTTCTCTGGAGTCCTGTGACCCCTCTGCTTCTCTCTGTTGAGGCACTTTCTCCTGAAGCTGGAAGTGTTGGCTGACAGCCAACCCTCCAGATGCTGAGCAGGGACTAGACATACCGCTTGCTGCTCACAGAACACCCCGAAAACGTGCCTCCAATGAAACCTAGGAAGTAAGAGAGAGACGATTGGGGATAGCGGAAATGAATTCCTAGGTCAGAGAAATATTTGAGCTACAACTCTAAAGATGTGAAATATGTATTTTTTTTAATGAATGAAATATTGGTGAGAACGTATCCATTGAAAGCTTTAAGGTTTTATGAATTGGTCACCGTAGACTGTGGTCTCTTATTACAGGGCTTGCTGTGGAGTAAGCTGATGAAGGGACATGAAGGGACCCAAGGCCAGTGATTCTCCCTTCAGCTTTGCAGTTCAGTAACTTCACAGAACTACCGAGTAGTGCAGGTTTCTATTGGGTTGCAAAAAAGTTCGTTTGGGTTTTTCTGAACGACATTATGGAAAAACCCAAATGAACTTTTTGGTCATCCCAATACTTCTCACATTGTGATTTCAGCGTGCCCTCCAACAACAGGCAGCCTTCGTCTCAGGGAGCATCTCTCCCTTCCTCCTGGGGCTCTGCAGGGCCCCAGGCAGTCACCCACTCCCCAAGGCTGAGCCCCCCCAGAAGCCACCCTCCCAAGGGCCCCAAATACAGAATCGCCACCCTGTTGCCCAGACCAGACTTCTGGCCTCTGCCTCTGGGAGGGCATCTCCATCCCAGGAGGCAGGCAGAGAAATGTCATGACAGGGACCTCACGAGGAGCCCTTTCCAGTTTCCAGAGCATTCTCTCCTGCTTCGTGTCCTTGATCTCCTTGATCTCCGGGTCACCGAGGCAGACCCGGGAGATGTGATAAGGAAGTGGCCTCAGCAGGCCTCCAAACTGGGCTTCTGCCTGCACACAACTGCCCCCCAACCCTGCTCAGGCCACGATCGGCCAGGCTAAGGCTAATCACCGTGGTGGGTCCTGCCGTCTGTCCCTGGTGTGTACTGGGTCATCCACAGACGTCTAACCATCTCAGTAACCATGTCAGTTAGATCTTGGCACCCAGGACATTTCTGGTCTTCCTTGACCTACAGTGCCGGTTAAGAAAACAAAGCTCGGATAGATTAAATAGGATTAGACTGGTACTTCTGTTGCCAAAAGACACACACTCACATATACACAGCAAAAACAAACCAAAAAGACAAACCAAAAAACTTTAGCATATCTTCCCCAAGCCAGTTTTTGGATTACTTGCTGCTTGGGATTATTTGTGTTCCTTTCCCCGTGTACCAAAAAAAAAAAAAAATTCAGTTAGCTGTGCTGTGTCTTTTTCACAGATGTCTGCTTATATAAATATTTAGGGAGTACGAGCATGTGTCCTGCACACGCACACACAGGCCTCGCTGTGGATAAAGAGGTCTCAGGGTTAGGATGCATTCTGGAATCTCTCCTTCCACACCTCCCGCGTCTGGTCACTGTCTTTGAGGCTGACATTCCTCAAGTTGAGGGATAGGCAGGCAGAAGGCTGCAGGCTGTGCGCCAGCCAGGTCAGCTTACGGCGAGCTGTCAACCCGTTTCTGACGCCCCAGCTAGGCCATAAATAACTGCAATGAAACTGCAGCAGGCCTCCGGGGCCCCTGCAACGCGCTCCCCTCCATCAATCTCCCCTAATGACTGCTTGGCATTCAGGCTTCCGCCCGTGACCCGACCCCGGCCCCAAGCATTCTTTGGGGGCGCAGCGTCCTTCCCAGGCATAGAATGGGTCAGCCGGGAGCACACAGCTTTGAGAGGTCCCCGTGTCCTGCCAATATACTTTATGGAGGCTGGAGACAGGCAGGAAAACTCTCATCACTCAAAAAGCCCCTCCTTCCCCAATGGGCTCTGGAGAGCAGAGCTATAGCCACCATCCATGTGGTCAATCTGGTCATGGTGGATTCTAAGGTGCAAATGAGCCCACACAGCTATAGCTTTCCTCAGCATAATACTCTATGGAGAAGCTGGCTCTGTGCTGTTTGCAATGTGGGTGGGCAAGAGCCAGAGGACGCTCAACGCCCCTGTTTACACTTCTTTGTCCTGTCCTCAAGTGACAATTACCTTTCATTCTTGCCTTCTGCTCATAAGCCTGGTTTGTCTCAATTATCTCACTATCCTAAAAACATCAACTTCAGGGCCTATATCCAGAAGAGTTGAAAACCTTTATTCAAAAAGATAGCCCTATGTTCACAGCAGGACCACTTCCAGTAACCAAAATACGGAAGCAACCTAAATGTCCATCAACAGAGGAACGGATAAAGACAATGTGGGACATACGCAGTGGAATATTACTCAGCCATAAAAAAGAATGAAATAATGCCATTTGCGGCAACACGGATGGGTCTGCTTCTGGGAAGCCTGACCAAAACCATCAGGAAACGTCTGGGGAATGAGTGAAGGCATCGTGGCTGCAGGGACGCTCTGGGAAGATGGTGGCAGGAGGGACTCTGGGGCGCCCGGAAGGGTGACGCTGGGAAGAATGAAAAGTCTCCAGGAGCCTCCGCTTAAACAAACAGGCACACAGGCTCTGGCCCGCGCAGGAGCACACGGGCCAGCGCTCGGGCTCTCCAGCACTCCCACGGACGCCGCGAGCCCAGAGCCCTCTTGAAGGACCACTCTGGATGGGCTCATCTTCGGGGTAACTGAGCATGCGCCCTGTGAATGACCCCTGCCATCCATCATCCTCCATCCTTGTGCCCACTTCCCGGAACTGGAGTGGGGGGGTGTTGGGAGCTGGAGGTGGGCGCTGGTGGCTAAATGCTCTGCCTCCTAGAGTCGCTCTGGATGTGTCTCAGGCCGCCCTTCTGGAATCAGTCCCATTGCCCAGAGCAGCTTCCACAGTCATCTGTGTGTTGGTTTTTCCTCCTTCCCTGTTTCCTGGGCCTTCCTCTTGGGATCACCTCCTAATTAAACTGCATTCACGCCCTGGACCCAAACTGTGCTTGCAGGGAATCGAAAACCAAGCCAGTGCTATACTTAATGTGGACTTTCTGCAGGCAGCTCGGGTCATCATTATCTACCTGGGGACTCCATATTTACCTCCAGCTCTGAGCTGGAATAACACGTTGCCCTCAGAGCAACCCAAGTGCCCTCTACTAAATGCCTAGCTGCTCTTCTTTGGGATTTCATATCCGATTCTGCTATTTTTCTCTTTGTTACTGGCAAGTCTCCAGCAGGACTGCCACTCTCCTCCCAATTTACGATTTTATCTTTAATCTACTATAGTCTGGAAACCATATGATCAAACTTGGTGGACTTGTGTCTAACATAGAAGTGAACAGATTCCAAGGGCAGGAATGTACGTTTGAGCAAATGCACATGCTTTCATCCAAGGGAGCAGAAACTTATGTTGGCTGCTCTCAAGACATGTTTCTTTTTCCTGGTTTAGAGCTCTAATTTGGAGAGCATAGAGGTTGGGTAGTGAAATTTTGCATGAGTGAGTTCTTGTATTTCAATTTAAATTGACGATGTGTTTGTGGGCAAAGGCAGTGGATCTAATAACACTTATTGCAAATGCCCTAAGGCTTCAGCCTGCCCTTTATTAGGATATGCTGACTCCATAGATGTAAGTTTTAAGACTCTGAGGGTCTTCACAAATTTGCCAGCTTCACAGATGCCAAAAAAGGTCACACTCCACAAAGAATGATGACTGACCCACACAGTTTGGAGCGAAAGTAGAATCTGTCCAGGGATTGGATTAAAATCTCCCAGGCTTCCCAGGTGGCCCTAGTGGTAAAGAACCCGCCTGCCAATGCAAGAGATGTCAGAGACACAGGTTGGATCTGGGGTTGGGAAGCTCCCCTGGAGCAGGGCATCGCAATCCACTCCAGTATTCGTACCTGGAGAATCCCATGGATAGAGGAACTTGGCAGGCTACAGTCCATGGGGATGCACAGAGTTGGACACAACTAGAGTGACTTAGCATACATTAAGCCTCCTAGTCTAACCTCTTTCCTCTCCTAAGATGTCACATGTCCCCTCTTGTGGACAGGAGGAGGTGTGTGCCCACACTGGCCTAGGTAACTCCATGGGATTCTGCCCATGGAAAGAATTCTGTTCTGGGCTCGCCTCTTTCCTTGGCACCTTTCCCAGCCTCAAGGGCATGGGGCAGCCTCTGTGTGCCATGGCTGATGGCACAACTGGGGAAAAGCCACAAAAGAGCCACATTTCAGGGACAAGCTGAGAACATAGTGCAGTAAGCGTGTCAGTGGTAACCCACCCGGAGCCGTGGGAGTGAAGCCAGGGGTGAGGGAGCTGAGTGCTGAGAACGGGGGTGGCAAAAGCGTGTAGGTGTTGTTGCTGTACCTGGGACCTCCCTGGGCTGAACGGTGAATGGGAGTTTCCTTCTTGGCCAGGTTCAGTCCCACAGGGTGGCAGTGGGCTCCCCTCTGGTGAGGGACAAAATCTAGGCAGAGGGAAGCATGTCCCACTGGGGCCCTGGCCCCTAGCCAAGCCACAGCTATGCAGACCCCAAAGCCTGGTGTTCTGGGCAAGGTGGCAGGTGACAGGAGGGCTAGTTTGAGGATCACAGTTGTTCAAAGACATCAGGGTTGATAAAGTGTCGTCACAGGGGTGGTTACTATGTGTGGTTTGAGGGCTGGAGTTCACACAGAGCAGGCTGACGAGGATGTGGTTGGAGGCTGAGTGTGGTCGGCTGCAGAGAGGCAGGAGGCTAGGTGGTTGTCGAGTGGTCAGCGGGGCTGGTACTCGATGCGCCTGAGGATGCTGCCGCTTCAGTGAGGCCCACTGTCCCTCTGAGTTGTTGCACGAAGGGAGGCAGCAAGATGTGGACAACTCCACCCCCCTGGGAATCCTCTGGGGCCACCTGAGAAGGACTCTCGTGGATTAGAGCATCAACGGGGATGCAGAAGCCCCCTGAGGCAAGCTCATCCCCTCAGTGACTTCGGGGAGAGACTCCTCAAATTTGGCAAGGGAAGAAAATATAATCCCTTGAAAAAAGCAACTGAACTGGCTTCCATGCAGAAATCTCTGAATTTTCCAAATCCATGATTCCCCAAGCCAGAGGTGAAATCTGGTTATGAGAAGCAGTTTCTTGGTTGAGGGCAATTTGGCTGAAGCATAGGGCTGTCAAGAGCTCAGACCCGGACCCCTGGTCCCAGGGAGCGACAATGCATAACTGGACTGGGAGTGTCCCAGCAACCACTCAGCTCCTGGGTTCCTAGGACTTGAGGTCACCCAACCCTGACCTTCTCACCTTCACCTTATTCATATCCCTTGAGACCCCCGACCTCCACTGGTGGTACCTTCAGCTCTTACAAAAGACACTAGTGAACCCCCTTCCTCTCAAAAATACTGACCCCCACTCTGCTACCCCCAGCCCCTGGCTGCTGTACGCTTCTGTAGCCCCTTCCTGGACCCATCCCTGCTGGTGCTGATGGTGCCTTCTGTCCTGGCCTGGCCCTGCCCCTGCCCTCTCCTGCCTCCGAGGGTGGATCTTAAGCTTCCTCCTTGTGCCCACCCCACCCCCCACCCCTCTCTGGCTGCCTCTCTTTAGTCCTCAATGAGAGACTAAATTATTTGTATTTTGTAGAGAGAATTCTATTTTAGTAGGATATGCAGGAACCCAAGCTGGGTCCCTGCTGCTTGTATAAATTGTACAGACCATGAAAAAAAAAAAAAAAGCCACGTTTCGTCCTGTGTGCTTGACTGGCCCAAAGAAGTCAGGACATGGAATCTTCCCAGGGAGGTTGCTCCCCAGATTCTTCATTTTCAGCTCAAGGAGTTTCCAGAAAACAACTCAGCCCCATTGTCCTGAATGCTCAGTGCAACCTTGCAGGAGCATTAGGGTTCCCCACCCAAAAATAGGAATGTCTTTGACTATGAAGTATCTCTCTATTAAGGCTGACCCCAGAGTCTCTGAAATTTCTGTGAAATAAATCCTAACACCCCCTTCAGTCTCCTGAAATAAATGTCACAGTTATCATCAGCTCTCATAGAAAATTAAAAAATTAGATGTTCTAATTGTAATAAGCTAGAATAAAAAGTAGTTTTTAAAAAATATTTATTTATTTATTTGGCTGCATCCAGTCTTACTTGTGGCACATGGAATCTTGGTTGCATCATTCAGGATCCTTCGTTGAGATGCACGGACTCTCTAGCTGCAGCGTGCAGGCTTAGTTGCTCCGCGGTATGTGGGATCTTAGTTTTGGGACCAAGGATTGAACCCTAGTCTCTTGCATTGCAAGACAGATTCTTAACCACAAGCCCACCAGGGAAGTCCCCAAAAGGTAGTTTATAATAAAATAATATTCATCTCTGTGTGTAAATGCTTGGATTAGACCTCACACCTTGGTGAAGGTCTTGGTGAAGACTTGGTGAAGTAGCCGGAGGCTTTCACTTACTTCCATACTGATTAAAGGATGAATTTTAGAGAAGTTGCTTTTCCTCTGTACTCTACTTCTTAAAATAAGGGTTAAGTATTGCTAAGGGGAATTTCCCCCCCAAATCCAGAACAACTTGCATAAAATTGCAAAGAAAACAAAGCACAATCTTCCTAGGATGTATTTGCTGAGGATATACATTTCAATCTTGGAAAACTGAAAGTGTGCAGACAGCAAGGCAGAGACAACTTTGAATGTGTATGAACAGAGATCATTACCGCAGGCAGGATTTCACCCCCAGCCGTGTCTGGAGGTCTGTTCGCGGGAGAAGTAGGACCACCTCTCCGCTTCCTACCCCAGTCGTGCAGGATTGTCTCCCTTCACACCCCTACCCCACCCCCGTGCAGGACACGCCGCATCACTGGGACAAATCTGATAGCCCGGCGTGCCTAAACACCACGAGGTGGCGGTGAGCGCGAGACCTCAGCCTCCGCACCGGCCGCTCCTCGGCGCGGGCGCGTTCCAGAGTCGCAGAAAACAGAAGCCTCCGCAGGTTGCCATCCGGGAAGCGTCCCAGACCACGGAGTCCCTGTGGTCCGGCGTCTTTGCTAGGGCTCCCAGGTTGACTTCTGGGAAAGCTATTCTCCCAGTACGCCACGTGGGGGCGCCCTGAGACCCAGAATCGGAACCTTTTAAGGTTTGTGAGATGTTCAACGTCTCACAAACCTTTTAGAAAAGGCAGAGGAACCAGAGATCAAATTGCCAGCATCCGCTGGATCATCGAAAAAGCAAGAGAGTTCCGGGAAAACATCTATTTCTGCTTTCTTGACTACGCCAAAGCCTTTGGCTGTGTGGATCACAATAAACTGTGGAAAATTCTGAAAGGGATGGGAATACCAGACCACCTGACCTGCCTCTTGAGAAACCTATATGCAGGTCAGAAAGCAACAGTCAGAACTGGACTTGGAACAACAGACTGGTTCCAAATAGGAAAAGGAGTACGTCAAGGCTGTATATTGTCACCCTGCTTATTTAACTTCTATGCAGTGCAGAGTACATCATGAGAAATGCTGGGCTGGAAGAAGCACAAGCTGGAATCAAGATTGTTGGGAGAAATATCAATAACCTCAAATATGCAGATGACAGCACCCCTATGGCAGAAAGTGAAGAGGAACTAAAAAGCCTCTTGATGGAAGTGAAAGAGGAGAGTGAAAAAGTTGGCTTAAAGCTCAACATTCAGAAAACAAAGATCATGGCATCTGGTCCCATCACTTCATGGCAAATAGATGGGAAACAGTGGAAACAGTGTCAGACTTTATTATTCTGGGCTCCAAAATCACTGCAGATGGTGACTGCAGCCATGAAATTAAAAGACGCTTACTCCTTGGAAGGAAAGTTGTGACCAACCTAGATAGCATATTCAAAAGCAGAGACATTACTTTGCCAACAAAGGTTCATCTAGTCAAGGCTATGGTTTTTCCAGTGGTCATGTATGAATGTGAGAGTTGCACTGTGAAGAAAGCTGAGCGCCGAAGAATTGATGCTTTTGAACTGTGGTGTTGGAGAAGACTCTGGAGAGTCCCTTGGACTGCAAAGAGATCCAACCAGTCCATTCTAAAGGAGATCAGCCCTGGGTGTTCTTTGGAAGGAATGATGCTAAAGCTGAAACTCCAGTACTTTGGCCACCTGATGCGAAGAGTTGACTCATTGGAAAAGACTCTGATGCTGGGAGGGATTGGGGGCAGGAGGAGAAGGGGACGACAGAGGATGAGATGGCTGGATGGCATCACTGACTCGATGGATGTGAGTCTGAGTGAACTCCGGGAGTTGGTGATGGACAGGGAGGCCTGGCGTGCTGCGATTCATGGGGTTGCAAAGAGTCGGACATGACTGAGAGACTGAACTGAGATGTTGAACTGTTAACAGAAGCAACAGGAGGCAACAGGAGGCAGTGGGAGATAGAGGCAGTGGGAGATGCAAACAGTGTGAGGGAGAATTCATTACTGGACTACTGCTGTGCTAAATTGTCTAATCTTTGGCAGAACCATCCAGTTTTCCAATATCCACTGTTAGCCCTGAACAGTTTTGAAAATGGCATTTCCAGTATTCCCAATAATTATCATTTTGATATATAAACAGCAATGTTAACATCCTCTAGAAATACCAATGGATACAGGTGAAACAAATACAGTGGCCAAGCAACTATCCAGTTCCTTCCTACCCGCTGCCAACATCCCTCACAATTCCCTAGAAATAATAATGATAATAGATGACATTTTGAGAACTTACCCCACCTCATTTTTCTGGGATCTCAACATGAATATTTCATCTTCCCCAGTGACTATGAGATAGGTACTATTATCCCCATGGTAAACAGTATGGAAGAGAGAACCGAGCTGCAGAGGGTTTCAGTAACTGGCCCAAGGTGGCCTTGCTGGCAAGTGGTGGGGAATCACTGAAGAACTGTGGAACTTTCCACGCATCGGCGCAAGGACTCTCTTCTGCTTGTAAGAAGGCATTTTGAAGGAACTTAGCCACCCTTGTACTGCAAGAAAACAAGGCATTCCGTACCCAGCTTATTGTCACTCCAAAACCTGAGAGCACTGAAGATTACATAGAATAAAATGCACCAACAAGAAAAAAACCCGGTGAGATATTTTGCCACATGGCGTTGTGGCTTGCTTCACTCATGAGTTCATCTGAGCATTTCACCAGGTGGGCCTGACAAAGCATACATTTGCTCCTCAGCCCTGGGGCAGCTATAGAGAGTGGAAGACCTAGAACTGGGCAAAATCCATCCCTGAGCTTTTAAGCCTGGATGAGCATTTAAATCACTGGAGGAGTTTTGTGTGTGTGTGTGTGTGTGTGAAACTGATATTTGGGTCTCCCCAGGCCAACTGAATCATCATCTCTGTAAATGGGGTCCTGTTGGTTTTTTGCCTTCCCCCAGGTGATTCTAGGATTCACTGAGCATTGAGAACCAACCTCTTCTGGCCAGAGAGGAGCCATGACTTACCAAAGGGCAAATGTTGAGGAAGGAGGAGTCAAGTGTCCTGATTTCTTTCCAGAACCCATCAAAAAAAGCCCTACTATGGCACCAGACCAGGACCACCTCCCAAGAAGGCAGCAGGACCGAGGACGCCGGGTACACAGCACACTCAGAGCTGTCTCCTGATCTGCTTACCCCTGTCTGGGGGATGCTCAGCACCTCCTGCTTCCTGTCAACTCCAGCCTGAGGATGCTAGCGGCCCTCAGTGGTCAGGACTTGCACCACTGCGGGCTCAGGCCTGACCTCCCCAACCTGGAAGCGAATCCCCAACCCCCACCTCCATCCCCTTTGTTACTTGACCTTCATCAGGTGGTTGGCTCACCTCATAAAATATCCAGTTAAATTTGGATTTCAAACAAACTAAGAATCCTTTTTTTAGTATAAGTGTGTCCCATGCAGCATGTGTGTGCTTATTTGTAACCCTGGCAACCCTGCTCAAAGAGCATAGTGACTCTGGTCTCGCTCAGCCAACTTAAAAGGCCTGCAAACAGCTTGCCCTGACTACTGGCCTGTGCTTTTTCCCCATTTCCCCAGCACCGTTCAACACAGAGAGAGATTATTATATTTTAACTTAACAAAGTGTTATATTTGGCGGGGGGCGGGGTGGTGGTGGGCGGAAATAGAATGAAGAGAAATGTCTGGTTGATTATCTTGCTCCTTTATTCCTGGCAGTAGACATAAAGACCACTTGGACCAGGAGCTGTGGCTCAGCGGGCATCCTTCTGATGGAGATCTGTGATGTGTCTCCTGTGTGCTGGGTGTGGCCATCCTTTCCCCAGACAGCGGCCCTCACGACCAGGTGGAAGCCAGCGGTCAGCGCAGCCTGGACCAGTGCAGTGAAAACAAAAGCACTGGGGGCCAGCACCACGGGACCCTCGGTCACTCAGGATCTCCTCCTTTCTGGGGAAGCAATGTTCCCCAACCTTGGAGGAGCTGGTCAGGATTATTATTAAACCAGATGCTTTGGAGAACTGGACCAAATGAATCTGGGAAAGTCTATTCCTTTGGTAAATCTGCCAGACTACCTTCCATCACCTTAGACTAATTGGTTTGACTCTCAGGAAGCATGCCTTTTTAAAGGGGCATCACTGGACAGGACAGGATGGCAAAGTTGTACTTTTTTGCCTAAAGCTGGCATCTTGCTCCTCCTTTCCCCTTAAACTCCACCGGCCCATGGTCAGTGGCTTCACTGTCCTCCCCATCTCCCAGGAGAGAAAACTGAGAGTCACCCCACGTATCTCCCTCAGCGCCCCCCATCTTCCAGTACCCACCCCATCCCTGTCCCCCTCACCAAACCCTTTCTTTGCCTCAGGGTGTCTCCCGTGCTGGGAGGAGTGGCTGCCAGGGGCACGCTGAGGCTCCACTATGTCTGTGCTGAGCATGATCCTGATTTCTCATTTCCATATTATTAATTCTCAAATTAGTGGGTACAAGGCAACGCCTGTACTGTTTGAATCTGCATTTCTGTGATTCACGTTTCGGTCTTTTAATCCATTTGTGTAGGTACTGTTCAGGTCCTGACGACTTTTCATTCTATCTCCTTGGCGCCCCTGACCCTTGGGGCTCCCAGCCCAAGCCAGGCAGGAGTCCTCACTGTTTTCCCTGCCTCTTGCTGTCAGACTTCACAGGCATAAGCCTTCCTTTACATAAAGTTCTTCAGGAACAGCTGGGCATCCATAATGAATATGCAGCCTGCTCGCTGTGCCCCTCGAGACTCCAGCTAGCTTTGCAGCCTTGCTTGTCTTTCCGTCTGCTTTCCAACCAGCCTGTTCCAGAGGCCTCAGCCCTGACCTCACCGCTCGCCTGTCTCCACCCCTTGGCTCACGCTCTGCTTGCACAATCTCAAGGCTCAGGGATCCAACACAGCTTCCAGAGGTCTGTGCTCATCTGACCTCTGCCTCCCCTGTACTCTCCAGCACCTGCTCGGCGCCCACCCTATCGAGCTTGTGTTTTCATCCCAGACACCCCCTGTCTTTTCTTTTCCATCAGACCGTGAGCTCCTGGAGAGCCTGCTTACATCTGATTCTCTTCTCCCAACCCCTGAACTTCAGCCAAGCCTGTCCACGCTGTAGGCGTGGGCAGGGAAACCGGGCAGGAGGCTGGGCCATGGTTCAGTCCAAGGAGACCAAGAGCTTCTCCAGGCTGGGAACAGGAAAGGAGATATGGACAGAGGACACTCAGAGGCACTCAGTGACAGGCTGGGCATGAGGACTAAGGGGAGGAGAGGCTGGAGACCACTCCCAGCTCCTGGGCTTGGTGACTTGCGGGGCAGGGGTCCTGGAGGAGCTGGGGACAGAGTCTGGTTTACACGTGTGTGTGGCTGTCCTGATAGAACACGAGTTGCTGAGCAGAGAGAGATGTCACCATGGAGCCAAACACCAGGCCTAAGACGGAGATTTGAGACAACTAGAGAGTAGCCCCCAGTCGCCGCAACTAGAGGAAAGCCCATGCAGCAACAAAGACCCAGTGCAGCCAAAAATAAACAAACAAATAAATTAATTAAATTATTTCTTTTAAAGATGGAGATTTGAGGTCATCGGCATAGAGGTGGGATCTGACTGCAAGGATCTGCATAGGGATTACCCAGGGAACCCGAATGACATCCAACCCGAAGGCGACCAGCATGCAGGAGGTGAGGGGAAAACTGGTGGGGGGTGCAGCCAGGCTTGGGTAAGAGGGTGGTGTCCTGAGAACTGAGAGAGGACCATCGCTGTGAGTGAGCAGACCCTCACTCACAGTTCTCACTTCAGTTCTGAGGGTCTCACAGGCGCCGACCCTCAGAACTGGAGGATATCCGTCCCCGCCCCTCCTGGCTCGCTCCTCAGGGAGCAGCCATCCTATCAGCTGAGCAGGCAAAGCCACGGCGTTCACCCTCCTCAGGGCCCCTGTCACCTGATTTCTCCTGGACGCCCCAGAGGTGGGTGCGAACAGCTTGAGTCCTTCTCAACACCAAGTCAGAGCTCTACCCCACCCCTCATCTTTCTCGTCAGCTCTGCTTTTATCCTCTCCCTTTTTCTTTTTATCAATTAAAACCACATTTCCATATGGTAGTGTGTATGTTTCCATGCCCCTCTCTCTGTTTGTCTCACCCTCTCCTTACCCACCCTCCGTGACCTTGTCCGTAGGTCTGTTCTCTATGTCTGCATCTCCATTGCTGCCTTGCAAACAGATTCATCAGTACCATCTTTCTAGATTCCATGTATATGCATTAATCTATGACATTATATTGTAAAGCAGTTATCCTTCAATTAAAAAAAAAAAAACCCACCACGTTTCGAGGCAGAGGAGTAGAAACAGACATTGGCTCTTGAACTGGATGTCAAGAGAGGTTGGCCCCCGTTTTGGGGAAACAGAGCCTTCGTATCTCAGGGTGGAGGTGAGACAGGGGTGAGTATTAAATAACAGAAAAACATCAGGGGAGCCGCATTACTTTATTCTCCAGACCACAACGCAGCTTTGATGGGAGCTTTGCAAAGCTTGCAGAAGGTCCTGTTAGGTATCATTCTCAGAGACCAGGGTAATGAAGGAGGCTCTGGGTGGTGGAGCCGGCCACGCCCCCTCCTCCACCTTGGAGATGCAACTCCACCCCTCGCATCTGAAGAACCCGCTCAGCTCCCCTCACCATCTCTTGCCCAGTTGGGCTCAGAGGCCATCTGCCTAGGGTCCTGGTCCATCTGCCCTGCACCTATGGCTCCCCTGCCAGAGCCTCAATGGACACAGTGACCCTCACAGAGCCACAGCTGGACTTCAAGTCCCACTCCTGACTGGCATTGATGGGTAGTCCTGGGGAGCCCGATACCTGCCTGGGGGACAGCTGGACGTTCAGCCAGCGACACCGGGCCTTGTCACAGGCCAGCACCACGGTTCCCTCGGGATTGCTGTAGGTGCACCGGCTCCTGGCCGCCCTTTCCTCCGCAACCAGATCCCAGGCGCCCCCTGGCTCCCTGTCCTGTGGCCCCGGAGCAGCCTGGAAGCCCAGGTGGTCCCGGGTGATGGGGCACACCAACTGCTCTTCCTTCAGCGCGGGCACCACCTGGCCCTTGAGGTAGGCAGGGCCGGCACAGTAGGTCTGGATGTTGAAGAGCCGGTCGCTGTACTGATACAGCCAGCTAAAGAGATAGGCCAGGTGGCAGTCACACTGCCAGGGGTTCCCATACAGGGCCAGGTTGAACAGGTTGTCATTGGTGTCGAAGATGCCCTCAGGGAGCGTGGTCAGGAGATTCCTGGAGAGGCTGAGCAGCTCGAGCTTGGACAGGTTCTGGAAGAGGGCGGGGTGCAGGACCGTCAGGTTATTGCTGCTCAGGTAGAGCTTGACCAGCCCCTTGAGGCCTCTGAACACACCGGCCGGCAGATGGGTGAGGGCATTGTGCGAGAGCATGAGGGACCCAAGGCTGGTCAGGTTGGCAAAGGCTGCCTCGGGGACTGTCTCCAGCTGATTGTGGGACAGGGACAGGCTGACCAGGCCGGGGGACTGGGTGAAGAGGCCGGCAGGCAGTGTCTGCAGCGCATTGCCCTGTAGGCTCAAGAAGGTCAGGTTGGGCAAGGCCGAGAAGACAGACCCAGGCAAGTGACCGATGGCATTGTGCTGCAGCCACAGCTTCTCCAGGCAGGAGAGCTGAGCGAACACTTCTGGGGGCAGCTCGGAGATGGAGTTTCCATCTAGGAAGAGTTCCTGCAGGCTGCCCAGACGGCTGAAGAGCCCCCGGGGCAGACTTGCCAGCTGGTTGTTGCTCAGCCTCAGGGTCTGCAGGCGGCCAAGGGGGTGGAAGAGCTCCTCGGGCAGGTAGGCCAGGAGGTTCTGTGCTAGGTTGAGGGTCTTAAGACATCTCAGAGGCTGGAAAAGCCTCTGGGGCAGGGTCTGGAGCCGGTTGCCCTGCAGCTGGAGGGACTCCAGGCCATCCATGTGCTGGAACAGGCCCTCGGGCAGAGCCTCCAGCATGTTGAAATTGAGGGTGAACTTGCTCAGCGAGATCAGGTTGGAGAAGATGTCGGCGTTGAAGTTGGAGAAGTTGCCCCCCGTGATCTCCAGATCCTGGAGCCCCGGAAGGCCCCCGAAGGCATCCGGCCTGAAGTGGCACACCCGGGTGTTGAGGAAGACCACCTTGGTCAGGTTGGGGCTGCTGCTGAAGGCCCTGGAGCCCACCACAGTGAACGAGGTCTCCACAAAGATGATGTCTGTGGCATGTGGCGGGATGTCCAGTGGGACGGCGGCGAGCCCCTCATCCGAGCAGAACACCTCCCGGATGAAGCAGTCACAGCCCTGGGGGCAGGGCAGGGTGGGCCTGGCCAGGAGCAGGAGGCAGGCCCAGCACAGCCAGGCTCCGGGCAGCATCTCCTACACCCGAATTGGAAAGAAAAACAAAAGCAGCACCTTCATCGAGGGCAGGCAGCCCAGTGACCAGCACACCCATCAGAGAGCCAGGAGCCTGCTTATGCTTCTGATAGTTGTTCTCATAGGGCCTCACAGCAGCCTTGCAAGATCAGCAAGACCACAGTTCTAACCTCCTGACAGCAAGGCTGTCGCCTGTGGGTTACTGTCAGGACCTAGACCTTGGTCTCCTGGACTAGCCGTGTTCTTTCCAGATTGGAGGGAAGAGGTGGAAAGTGAAAGTGAAAAGTGAAAGTGAAGTCGATTAAGTCACTCAGTCGTGTCCGACTCTTTTCGACCCCGTGGACTGTAGCCCACCAGGCTCCTCCATCCATGGGATTCTCCAGGCAAGAATACTGGAGTGGGTTGCCATTTCCTTTCCCAGGGGATCTTCCTGACCCAGTGGTCAAACCCAGGTCTCCTGCATTTCAGGCAGATACTTTACCATCTGAGCCACCAGTGAAAAGGAAAGAGGTAGGAATAAGACCAAAAGGCATGGAAGAAGGGTATGAAAGGAGACCATGGGTACTGCAGAATTTTTAAGATAATACGTAAGATATGGGCAGATTATTCCTGAGTTGGAAATTTTTAAACCATAACTTTTCCTGAGCTTCCAAACCTCAGCACATTCCAGAACCTAATTATGAGGAGTTCTTCCCATCAGCTCTTTGCATAGCTGAGGCTGAGAGTGGCCAACGGGATATGATGGGCTCTTATCTTGAAATGAGTCTGTGTTCTCTTCAGCACTGCCGTCAAAATGCTCCCCTCACATCACCAGCACCTTGGAGCCCACAAAACTTTCCAACACTATGCGGACAAGAAGGTCCCAGAGGCGCATATTCTACAGACCCGTAGGTATTTTTTGGGGGGGGGTTTGCTTTAAATAAGGGAAGGCAACCAAGTTTATAGTTCACTAAATATACAATTTTTTGAATGCCAGTATCCATTCACAGGTCACAAATTGGTGATACAGCTTATAATCCTATTTCCCTTGCCACTCAATTTTTTTTTTTTTTTTAATGTATGAACCACTAGTTGGCATATTGACACTGAGAAATAGCACATTAAATGTTTCCAGATTTCAGGATGACTTAGGGGCTTTGGGCTCACATTCTCACATGACAAGACCAACGGGGTCTTAATTGCCTCATTATGGGGTTTGCACCACCAGGTCACTATTGCTCCCACCCACATCAACATGTAGGTGGCGCATAGTGATTCAAGTTCTGTTCATTGGAATCCCAGCTCATTCCAGTGTTCTAGCTATGTGCCCTTGGATGTCTGTTTCAACTTCCTTATCTGTAAAATGAGAACAATAACCATGTGCTAACCATGTTGGAATAATCGGAGGATTAAATGAGTGAATATAGGTAAAGATTTTAGGACAGTGTCTGAAAGTGTAATTAATAAGCTGTGTTAACTATCATTAAAGGGTGCAAACCACCATCATTACAGAAAAGATTATTTGAACACCAAAAAAAGGAGGAATAACAAAATGCCCTTTGGATAGAATATATTTAAAGACAGAAAGAAGGAAAGGCAGAAAAAAGAGAAAACCCTCACACAATATAAATCATAATTTTTTTCAGCTTACCTATCTTCAGCCAAGAGCTCAATTGGCTCCCTTTTGGGGAGCCTTGGCCCCAAGCACCAGAGAAGGCAAGAGCACCCCACTCCAGTACTCTTGCCTGGAAAATCCCAGGGATGGAGGAGCCTGGTGGGCTCCAGTCCATGGGGTCGCTAAGAGTCGGATACGACTGAGCGACTTCACTTTCACTTTTCACTTTCATGCATTGGAGAAGGAAATGGCAACCCACTCCAGTATTCTTGCCTGGAGAATCCCAGGGACAGAGGACCTAGTGGGCTGCCATCTATGGGGTCGCACAGAGTCAGACGCGACTGAAGCGACAGCAGCAGCAGCAGGCCCCAAGCACACTTTGCTGGCTGCCTCTCTGCTGCCCTCTGCTGGCTGCCTTCTCCATCACAAGATTCTGCTTGGGCCAAAGGGCTCCACAAGCAAACACAGTGCTTTCAAAAAGCCGCCTGAGACCTCTTCCCATTCAGACACTCAATAACCCTCAGTTTTCCCAGGAATTTTTCTGCCTAATCAATAGAGAAGGAACAATTTCTCCCTAAGAAAGCACATAACTCCCTGGAGGCTCCTATGTAAGCCACAGGAAGTGGATTTTATACAGAGGTTAGGAAGGTCTCTAACAGTGATGGCACCAGACTGCCACGCAGGACACACTAGGGAAAGGGACAAGCCTCCTGGTCCTATCGCCCCCACCCCCAGACCAGAGTTACAGAGCTCAGCTTTAGCCTGAGACTTATCCTCTCAAGATTGGATGCACAGAACACAAATAAGCAGCAGAGGACCTGGCTAAAGAAGGATGGGGTAGCCATGGTCGCCTCCACTCACCCACTCATATCTGCCACCTGGGCTGCCCCTCGACTCCTACACAAACCCCTGGGGATCCTCACAGAAGGCTTCCCTGACCCCAGGAAGGAGGCGCCTGGCCGCATCTTAGCAACCTAGCATGGTCCTCTGAAGAATGGATTCTCACAGCTGTCTTTTTTGTGAGAAGATAGAGTGATCGCTGTCTAGCATAGAGTCATCACTCTATGCTCAGCATCCAGCACAGTGTTGACGCACGGTGGGCTTGGCTAGAGTTTCTTGAACCAACTCCTCCACAGTTGGGATGAGCAGCGTTTAGGGCAGAACTGCCTCTCCCAGAATGGTTCCAGCCTGGAGAGAATGACCACAGCCAGGCATGAACGTGGTCCTGAGCCCTCCTGCCTACACCCCTGCCAACCAGAGGGTAAGAGAGGAGCAATCCTTGTCTGTAACATGCTGTGATGTTATCAACATGCCGGGCCTCTTCCTGCTAACCCCTTCAGTCTTTGCTTCTCAAAGGGCAGTTTCCGGGAGAAATCCCATTAGAATGGACACAAAGTCCCCAGGGACCATCTGGCCAGCTTCGTCAAGAGAGAAAGGCCAGGCTCCCAGGGGTCCACAGTGGGCCCTTGGTTAGAACCGAGATCTGGTCTCCCTGATCGCTCCTGCTGGAAGAGCTGTGACCAAAGCAGGAGGTGCCCGTGAACGAGGGGTCATGGAGAGACTGTGCCCCACCTACCCCACTCCGTGCCTCTAACTTCTAACCCACTGTAACTTGGAAATAATACCCTTTATAATTTTCCAAAAGAAGACATAACTAGAGAATTCAAGACTTGAGTCAAAACTATGGCATCAGAGGCACAGAAAATCAAGTGTAAACAAATCAGCTTAGGCTCAAGCACGGCTGGGGGAGGTGGGGGAAGCCTCTCTGATATAGGGAGCTGAGCTAAGGGGCGAATCCCATCTGCTAGCTCCTAGAGCTCTCATCATGATCCTTGGCAGATGGAGACACTCCCAGAACAGGGAAACCAGGGCTTCCAGAGCTAGAGCGACTGGGAGCTATAGTTAAGAAGTGCAGGCCAGAATCTATTCCCGTGGCCTGAGCTTTCAGCCAGGTGCTTGCAGCGACACCACAAGGCTCCTGGAACAGGCAGACCCCTCCTCACATTCCCGAGACCCACAGTGAACATAAACAAGGGACCTGGCCTACTGCCTGGTCCCTCCTCTTCCCACCCAACTCTCTCCGGTACTGTAAGTAGAGAGCCCATAGTTGCCCCAGCACCCCACAAGCCTACGGGCATGCACTTCCATGACAAGAGTCGGCTTAGGGAAGATGAAGCTGGGATGTGCCCCACATAAGCCCTGGGTCCTGGGTCCCTGCAGCAGGGTTTCAAATATGGTTGAAACCTCTGGTTGGGCATATCCCTTTGATCTTGCAAACTTCTCACTCTTTGGGGTGCCATGGTAAGAGGAGAGCCAGAACAGGGCCTCAAAAGTTTCAGGGCAAGATCCTCGTACCCCAGTCTATTGGGGCAGAAGGAAGTGGAGGATAGTAGTCACAGTGAGAACACTGATGGTTTCCAAACACTGATGATCCACTCCCAGCCCAAGACTCACTCTCACATCCCTCTAGAATGGCTAAGAGTTTGTGCTCTAATGTCAGACAGTCTGGGTTCAAATTTTATCTCCACCCCTTATTAGCTGTGTGGCCTTGGCTAAATTACTTAAACTCTCTGTGCTTCAATTTCTTTATCTTCAAAATAGCAAACTTCAACACTACCTTCCTCACGGGTTCTGAGAACTGAGTAAGAAAACGCACTGAAAGCTCCCAACCCAGAGCTAGGCACAGAAAGGACTCCCAGTGACAGGAGCTCAGGCCAGCCCCAGCTCTGGGCTGAAGTAGCCACAGGAGTCAGCTAAGGAGAAACGGATGGGATCATCCGAGCGCCTCACTGGTAGACCCAAGAGAGGCCCCTTTAAAAACTTTCTGGCTCTTTCCTCCCAGCCAGCGGAAATGGGTCACTGTTTTGTGCTTGGTTTAGTGGAGCTTGGATTCTGATGACTCTGGTCAGGATGTCCTGGACTTGGGCCCCTTCCCCAAACCACCCTTGAGAGCAGGTCACCAGGGACTTAGGAGACGGGGAACATCCCTGCCTAGGTACCTCGGAGGCTGGCACCAGAGGGGACGGTGGGGCAGCAGCCGGAAGATTCTAGCTTGTCACCTGACAAACCACCTCTGCATTTGTGCAGAGAGCAGCAAGATACCCACAAAAATGTTCCATGCTTTCAGCAAGCCACAGAAGCCTGGCTTTTTGAGGGTGGGGGATGTAACTGGCTGCAAATGGACTCTTCCCTCTTCTCAAATTGCTTTTGTGTTGGTACATTTCTGTGTCATCCACCACAAAGCCAACCCTCACTCCTTCCAGAGGGTGATGGGAGCTCAGAGCCCAGCCCAAAAAAAAAAAAAAAAAAAAGCCCCAGGGGCTTGCCCCTTGACTGGGATATCTACATCAGGGGCTGTCTCACCAACACGGTTGGATTTTGCCCTTGGGCTCCACTACATCTGGGGGCAAGAAAAAGGGCTTCCAAGGCTCATCTGGAGCCCCTGACTGCCTCACCCAGGTTCCCGGGACCCCTGTCTCCTTTGTTCTCAACCAGAGAAATAAGCCAAGTGGCTGAGGCTGGGGGACCTGGGCTGGGCTCGTGCCTCAGGCCCCTCCCCACCAACCAACCCCGCCCCCCACCCCCCAAAACACACAGTGCAGTAATCCCTCAGAGTCCCAGTTTCCATACTTGTAAATAGAGAACAGTCGTGAAAATAAAACCCACATTACATACTGTTAGGGCTATTGTGGCAATTAAATGAGATAATTGGCCATGGGTTTGTGATACTCTGATATAATAAATATATATTTGGTCTTCCTCTTGGTTCCTGGCACAGAGCTCCAGAAACCTTTGGAATATCCTGAGTAATAACAGAGAAATGTCTTTGCTATTCATAATAAGACCCTTCCACCCACACTGGAGGCTAAGTTAACGAAGTGACTCAATGGCTTCAGATTATACACAAACATATTTGCAGCAGTTATCACTGACGAACAGAATTAATTGCAGGTGATTCTCATTTTTTCCTTTTGCTTAATCATATATTTTCAACTTTAAAAAATAATAAACAGGCATCACTGTTGTCATAAGAGTGAACGTTATTAAGAAAATCATATAAAACATGAAGCATGGTTCCAAGCACACAATAGGTGCTTCCTTGATTCTTTCCTTCCTTGCAATTACATTGCAGAGACTCAATGAAATTTGTCTGTCTACTGTGTCATAGCTTCTTTTTTTTTAATTTTTAAAAATTGAAGTATAGTTGATTTACAATGTTGTACCAGTCTCTGCTGTATAGCAAAGTGGTTCAGTCAGACATATATAGATATTCTTTTTTGTATATTCTTTTCCATTATAGTTTCTTGAAGAGAATGAACATTCTGAAGTAAGAGCAGGTTGTGAACCTGGCACTTTCCTTTCCACAAATGCTCCCCATGGGCCCCACCTCTGGTCCTTGATTACATAGTCCCCTCCACTTTAGAAGGCCCACCCTGACCTTTCCCTATCGCTCCCTGTCCCCATTCTCCCCATCCTGCGGGACAGCATAAGTCACATTTCCTCTGGGAAGCCTTCCTTGCCTGTATCTCCTTTGAGTCCCCTCAGGAACTTGTCTTCTATTGACCATGAGGGTCCTTCTTCTCTGCCTTCTAGTCAGTTGCACCACCTGACTAGGAGCCTCTGGGATGGCGGTGGACAGGCAGAGGTCTTGAGATCGCAGCATCCCTTACCTGGCCGTGCACCCCAGTACCTGACTCAAAGTTGAGCACAGATAGGTGCTCAGGCCCTGGGTGCCAAATGGAACTGAATGTGTCTGCGGCTCTCGTGAGCCTGTATCTAGGGCCTTAGTCTTCATCCTGCTTCAGGGATTGGGGCGTTATTGGCACTGCGCCCTGTGTGCAAATTCTGATACCACTCCCTACTGGCTGCGTGGGATTGGGCAGTTCACTCCATTTCTCTAGGCCTCAATTTCCCACTGCCTGGTTATAGCCCATCCCTTGGTATTAAAATTAGCACTCAGTTGGATGACAATATGCTAAATTAGATGGTAAATAATAAAGCACTTAATACAGTGCAGGGTATATAATAAATGTTTGACTAAAAGGTAGCCACATGCACATTTTATTTCAACTTTATCATCCAAACCAGGACACTTCTGAGAATAAAAGAGGAGCTATTGATAATTATGGGCTTCCCTAATGGCTCAGTGGCAAAGAATCCACCTGCGATACAGGAGTCATGAGTTCTATCCCTGTGTCAGGAAGATCCCCTGGAGAAGGAAATGGTGACCCACTCCGGTATTCTTGCCTGAGAAATCCCAAGGACAGAGGAGCCTGTCAGGCTACCGTCCATGGGGTTACAAAAGAGTCAGTCACGACTTAGTGACTTTGTTGTTGCTCAGTCACTAAGCCGTGTCTGACTCTTTATGCCAGAAGGACAGACATAAGCAAGGGTGGCGTCAGGCCAAGTGGAACATGTGTCACACTACTTATCCTTCCCATTCACTGGCAGCTCCCTGAGCACAGGGACCAGATCACCCTCATCTCAGAACTCCCCTGCCACAACCTGCCTCCAGCCCCAATGCAGCACGACCCTGGCTGAGCAGCCCTCAGGGACTTCCCCTACCCTGGCACAGAGGTGCAGCCTGCCTGGAGTCGGGGATATGCTCTGAAATCTGGGACAAGTGGCCAGCCCATCTCCTGCCCCTGAGCTGGGACCCCAGATTCCTCCCATGCCCCCATGTCCCCTGTAGTCTTGTAGTGACCATACCGTGAGGGGCTGACAGGTGGCGACCAGCTGCCCTGGCTCTTCCTCTGGAGCAGAAGGGCCTCTGAGGTGGTCAGTGGTCAGCACGAACCCAGCAGCCCTGGCGCTGATCAAAGTTCCAGGCAGAGGTTCCTCCCCTCACGTGGCCTGAGCATTCCTGGAATGTCACCAGCGTCACAGGACAGCAGGAGAGAGTCTAGGCAAGGCCTCTGAAGATTACAAAACAACCCTGAACTCTTACCACGGACAGATCCTTGCTGGAGCCAAAATCCAGCCACGGTTACAGGTTTGGCATCTTTAGGACCCCAGGGGAATCCATCAGGCCCTAGAAAGTTCCCAGTAGGCTGCTCTGGGGTGAGCACTGGGATCAGGGGTTAAAACTTATATCCCTTCCTGTGCTAGACAGGCTGACCACAGCTGGGCAGCCAGCCACAGGCACCTGCAGACTCCCAGTGCCAGGAGAAATCCTAAGAGGTCTGCAGCTTTGCTGTCCTTCTGTAGCTGTTTATTGAATGCTTATGTTTCTAAACCCTTTCTGAGTTAAAACGGGGGAGTGATATAGGGAGGTGAATTTTGGCTCAGTATGGACAGGAACGCATTCACCGCTGAGATTATCCAGGGATGAAAGCAGTTGCACGAGGAGGCAGTGATTTTCTGGCCTTGAAGGTATTCATGCAGGGGCTGCAGAGCAGAGTGAGGAGAGCGTGTGAGTGTGTGTGTTCATTCGTATGCACTTGTGTGAAATCAAACAGCGGGTCTGTGCTGCTGGCAGGACCCTGGGCAGATGTGCAGGTGTGGAGGGCAGGTTTGTATTAAGAACTCCAGGCATCTTTTGGGAGATGGGAGACAGGCGCTCACTGCTCTTCCGTCGTTGGAATTCCAGGCTCCCATCTTGAGTGGGTGGGCTCAGTGGTTAGGGAGGGTGCATAAGGCCCTGTCCCAGTCATTGATAGGGTCCTGCTTTGTGAGACAGTGAATACACGACTGACCCTCGCCAGGTCCAGCCTCCTGGGACAGGGTTACACCCGGCAGAAGGGATTGAAGAGCTAAGAGAGCCCAGGAAATATGGTTTGAAGCCCTCTTCCCGGGCACGGCAGTGGGATGCAGGGACAGAGAAAAGATTACCCTTCTCATAAACCCTGGACTTGCACCAGCAACGGTGACAACTCCCGAACCTGGAGGCCTGAAAAGGTCCCAGGGACTTCTGGACACCTGGAGAGTCACCTTCACTCACAATGTGTCTTCTGAGAGCCTGGGGCTCACTGAGCCTGGGTGCTAGGCACTGTAAGAGTCCAGATGTGTGCAGGAGAGTCCTACCCATCAAAGCTAGTGTGCACCTGTGTGTGCATGAGTGTGAATGCATGTGCACTTTGATGAATGCTGAGGGAAATTCACTGCCTTTCTGAGACATAGAAGAAGCTCCAGGTTGGGAGTGGAGGCCTGGTTGTCTTGCAAGCTCAGCCACTAGTTCACTAGGTGACTATGAGAAATTCATTTCCTGTCCTGATCTTATTTTCTCCATCTATAAAATGGGTTGAGCCTATTCCTAAGGCCCCATCCAGCCATAGTGACCTCAAGACATCATTTTGATCCCACTCGCTTTCCAAAAGCCTTTCCCAGCCCTGAATATCTGGTGTCTGTGAAGAGCTGTCTGGGTCAGCCTTGCATTCGTGTGACAAGCAGAGAATCAACAGCGAGATCCCTTAGCCAAGGCGCCCATAGGAACACATGTGTCCTTAGTATACCATTTATTGTCGATTCTGTACTCCAAATCTGTTACAAGCAGCATCCAGCAAAGAAGGACCCCCCACCTCGCCCACCAGGGCTCACACTCTATAAAACCCTGGGGGCCTAGAAAGCTCTAAATACATCACCAAGCACCTGGGACTATTTGCAATGGTTCTCTAAGTGAGGCAAAATCGATTCACTTTTGAAGGCAGCATGAAGGCGATGAGTTGGTGAGAACAATCCCTCCTTGGGTGAAGAAGAAAGTTCAGACGGGGAGGAGTTTGGCCTGGAGGAGTGCCCACCCCACCCCTCTCTGAACCACAGCCATGACCTCCTCCCCAAGATCACCACTGCCTCCCCAGCAACTCCAGTTCAATTCCAACTGTGGGATCTGTGGGTTGATTTCCTTGAGTGATTCGTAGCTAAAGGCAGGCTACCGCCCATGTCTCTCTAGCAACTCCAGTTATCTTGTTATCTGTAGTTGCCTCCTCTTCATAAACTTCCTGAGTCTGGAAATGATTCCTAACACTTCACTACACAGACATCTGTGACAATGCTGTTGCCGCCCATGAAGAGTTCTGAGAACGGCGTTGTGCCTTTAAATCCTGGTGAGGAGGAAAAATATACACTCAGCCCAACAGTCCCTTGAGGAAAGCCAGTTTTTCTTTAATGGATGGATGAGTTTAACTTTTCCTGTATTTACAAAGCTTTGGATCCACACAGTACCAGGTGGGGTCGAATAGCTAAGATTACGGGGAGCAACAAGACAGTGACTCCCATTTTCCTTGGTTTAGCAATGAAAGCCTAGGACAGGCCATGAATTCTTGTATGAGCTTAAAGAGAGAAGGAACACTCACAGCCTGTTAAATCATGTTGCAGAAGCAAGAGGTTTTAGATCCTCACACGTGCACCGCTCCTGCACAGGGCTGTTGTGAGGGTTAAAAAGAAAATGCCTGCTAAGTGCTTTGAAGGGTATCTATGCAGAGTAAACATTTTTGAAAAACAGTGGTTCTAACCAGTTTTTATTATCTTTCCTCCAATATTTACCCTCCACTCCAAATGGAGAACTGACAAGGAGGACTAGAAGCCAATGAGCTATGGAGAAAAGTGAACTCAACTCTGGGGAACCAAGCAGCTCACTTCAGCCCCAAGAAGTGAGCAAATGCCAAGAGCCAAGAGCCTGTTGGAAAGGAAACTCCACCCACCTTTTCTGGCAGCTTCCTGACCAGACAACATGGTTTAGAGAGACCACATGGCCTGCCAAGGAAGAGAAGGCTCAATGGTTCCCTCCCGTCTCTGATGGAGAAAAGACCAGGGGCACTCAGAAGGTCAGGAAAAGGGTCCACCAGCCCCACCTAGGGTGCTTCCCTGGGGAGTCATCTGAGGACAGCTGCCCTCAGGCCAGCCTTTGATCTGGAGACATATGAGGTATCTTGGGCCAGAGAGGAAGATATTCCAAGGTCGTGGCCAATGCTATTAATACCCAGGGGTCTGGGCTCAGCTTGACAGGTCACACTGGATGACGAAGACTCCTTCCTTACCTTTCTGATATCTCTGGCCCACTTGTACCCTTGCACAATGACCCGCCTTACATGGAGTCCTTTGAAGAATGCAGTGCCAAATGATGCTTCCTGTCTGGAGGAGAGTAGGCCACGCTTCCCCTTTGGGGCCCAGGATCAACAAGGCAGGTCACCATTGGGAATGATGCTCAAGCCCCAAGCTCTAGGCTCATTTCTTTTTGGACCCTGGCAAACCCTGGTACATGTCTGCCAAGTACTATACATATTTTGCAAACATTTTGGAGACCCGGATTTACCTTGGTGAGATAATGTCTTTTGCCTCTAACAACATCTCTCCCAGATTTCCTGTGACAGAGAGTGAAAAGCTACAAAATGCACTAGCTCTTAACACACATCTGCTCCTGGACTCTTCGTCGGGGCCTGTCAGCACCATGCTGTTAAGGCCAAAGTGGATTTCTTATTTGTCTCGTGCAGCAGAGGGAACTAGTAAAGGCCAGTCAGGATTGATGGCAGATTTCCAAATCTGTACAGTATTGGCTTCAGCTCCTTTCTGGGAAGACACAGACACCTGAAAGTCTCCATTTCACTGTTTCTAGTTCTAAAGTGGTATACCAGTTGTCCAGAGAAAGACATGCATCGTCATGAGTGTACTTTCTTTACCACTGTGAATATGTGTGCAGCAGGAATGGTGGCCAGGGCAGGTATTCATGTGACTGCAACACTGAACCAAAGCACTCAACTGTTGTAACCAGACTACAGGCAGGGGGAAGCTTCAGAGTGGTCCCTGACCCAGTCTGACCTGTCTGTGTATCCGTGTTGCCTGCTGTGTGTGAGAATGCTGAAGTTCAGTTTCTAGCTGACTGTAATGTCTATGAAGAATTTTACCATGACCAGAAGGATTGCTGGGTTCTATTATACTTGGCTGTCCAATTAAAGGATCTCATCCCTGAGCTATTTCACTTCCCCAGATGCAGAGTGAAAATTAAAAACAGATATAGGGCATCTCATGCCCATAAAAGGCCCAAGCAGAGGAACCTCCAATGAGCAACAGACAGCTTGTTGGCAGGGTAGGGTGTGTGGTTGCATGGGCCTCTCTAGTTGAGATGCTTCTGACCTGCCCAGTCTGGGTGCCTGAAGGTCTGGCATTGAATACAATTTCCTGTTCAGGCCAGAGTATACCTACATCTTCTCCTCCACTGCTGGTAGCTGGGCCTTTGCAAGGACTGGCTGCAGGGGGAGGGCAGGCAGGGGCCTATCCTGGTCTGTGGGGAGCCAGTTTCCAGGTAAGTCCATACCATCTCCACAAGCCCCAGTCTTCTCCAGTAAAAGCCCCAGATGGAGGATCCTGGTGATGTCTCGTTTCTTGAACTGGGTACTAATCACACAGGTGTGTACAGTTTGTGAAAATCCATCAAACCTTACACTAGCATGCTCCCACTTTTCTGTATGTAGGTTACATTTCCAGAAACAGTTAGAAGAGAAAAACCTTGCAGGTGAACACAAGGATCCCCAGGTACCAGACTGCTTTCTCCATCCAATACCAATAAGCTGACTTTCATGTTTTGGGGAGGTCAGAACTTCTACATGATTTTATTCCTTAAAGGACTAAAATTTTCAAAGCAAAGTTTGCAGTTCAGAAATATTCTCTAAAGAGGCAAAACTTGTTTCACCGGTGCCTTTCTTCTTTTTCCAGATAAAAATCACAAGACAGATACTGATGATGGCTCTGTCTTCAGAAACTGAGCAGCCTCAGTTTTCCCTTTCTCTCTATCATAGCATCCTGAAAGCCAGGGCATTTGGCAGTTCTTGGAAAAGCAGCTAAAAGGTTTGAAGCCTCCTTTGAGGAGAAAAGTCACCTTGTCTTCAGGGGCAGGAAATGAAGAGAGACTTTTCATTTGAGGGGACAGGGTGGAGCCATGCCACAAACAAGATGAGCAAAGAAGGGGAATCAACTTACATAATACTTGGGAGAGGGGCTGTCCCGGTGGAGAACTATTTCCACAAAGTGGCAGGTGTGTGATAACTGTGTCTATGGAGGCCAGTGGGGGCACAGACACAGGGAAGGCACGTTTTGGAGGAGAGCTGGTGAGCTTTAGAGGAGGGGCTTTCTTGAAAGAAGCCCAGGCATGTGAATTGGGACCACCACAGGATTTTTTCCATGGCAGGTTAGATCTCCCTGGTAGTAAGAAGGTTCTGCCAGAACCTCATCTACAGGAGAACCAGGCAGGTCAGGAAAAGGTAGGGATGCCTTTCTCTAGGGGACCCGAGAGAGAGGGACAGGGGATGGTCTGTGGACCCAGAGGTGAAGGCAGCACGGTGAAATCCCAGGTCCTCTGGGGTCCCACTGTCCCCTAGCCCTTCCTCCAGCCCTCCTCTCTAACACTCATTGGGTGCCTTCATCTGCATCAGGACCGCGTGGCTCCTCTTCTTGCAGCAGCAACAGCAGATGCAGGCAGCCAGGGAGCAGGCCAGTGCAATGATGCCGATGACAATGGCGGCAATGGCCAGCCCTCTCTGGGCCTGGGGCATGTCCCCCGGGCCACGACTAATGGGGGTCTCAATGGTGGTCAGATCGGTATAGTCCTGTGAGGGGCTGGTGAAGTCAGTGGTGGAGGAGATGGAGGTGGTGTCGGGGTAGCTGGACGTGTCCGGGTATGTCGGCGTCCCTGGGTAGCTGGGCACCTTGGGGACCACTGAGCCCTGCACACTGGGGACAACAACATTGATATTGATGATGATGAGGGACTGGCCACGGACACTGGCTGGGCTGAAGCACACAGGGAGGCTGTCTGTCCCCAGCCTGGCCTTGTTGAGCAGGAGCCAATTGTGGAGCGGAAGGATGTCTGAGTCACACCTCCAGGGGTTGTCATAGAGCCGCAGCTCACACAGCTTCCCCAGGTGATCGAAGATGCCCAAGGGCAGGTTCTCCAGCTGGTTGTTCTGCAGCTGGATGGTCAACAGGTTATTGACGTTGGCGAAGAGGTTTCCGGGGAGCTGCCGAAGGCGGTTGTTCTGCAGGGAGATGTTCTGCAGGTTGACCAACATGCGGAAGATGCTTCCATCCAGCTCCTGCAGTGCATTGGTGTGGAGGGACAGCTCCCGCAGCTCCACCAGCCCGTTGAAGGCATCCGGGGAGATGTAGCTGATCTGGTTGCGGCTGAGGATCAGGACCTGAAGCTGGCTGAGGCTGCTGAAGACATTATCCGGGAGGGAGGTGATGTGGTTGTCATAGAGCCACAGCTCCCGCAGGTTGTGCATGGGTCCAAAGATGCCAGGAGACAGCTCTTTCAGGGAGTTCCCAAAGAGCGTGAGCCGGTTGAGCTGGGGCAGGTGCAGGAAGATGCCGGGGGGCAGCTGGGAGATGTGGTTGTTGGACAGGTAGAGCTTCTGGAGGTTACGGTTGTTGTGGAAGAGGCCAGGGGACAGCATTCCAATCTGGTTCTGCTGTAGGGCCAGCTCTTGGAGGTTGCTGAGCCCATCAAAACAGCCCATGGGGATGTCTGAGAGTCTGTTCTCATACAGCCGGAGGACCTGAAGGTTGCTCAGGCGCTGGAAGACCCGGGGTGAGAGGTGGGTCAGGCTGTTCTTGCCTAGATTGAGCTTGGTGAGGCCCACCAGGTGGTCAAAGACCCCATCAGGGATGTACTCCAAGTGGTTGCCATGCAGCTGCAGCTCCTTGAGGTTGCTGAAGTGGGTAAAGTGGGCCGGCTGGATCTGCACCAATTGGTTGCTGGACAGCAGGAGCGACTCGAGGTTGTCCAGGCCCTGGAAGAGGCCAACAGGCAGGATCTGGAGCTTGTTGTTGGCAAGGCTGAGGTAGCGCAGCGAGCCGAGGCTGCGGAAGGCACCGGGAGCAATGTGGGCCAGCTCGTTCTTCTCTATCCGCAGCGCGATCAGGGCCGAGATGTTAAGGAAGGGGGACTCATTGAGTTCGGTGATGTGTGTGTTGAGGATCTGCAGGCTCATGGCGTTCCAGGGCAGCGGGGTGGGCACCACCGCGATGCGTGCCCCTGTGCACTCCACCTGGGAGGCCCTGGAGCAGGTGCACTCGCTCGGGCAGCCATAGAAGGCCAAACCCGCAGCCCAGGCCTGGCAGCCCACCAGCAGAAGGAGGTAATGCTTCGGTAGCATGGCCTCTGCAAGGGGAGAGAGAGCATGCGGGTCAGGACTGCCTCACCGACACTGCCACTACTTTTAAGCCAGCATCAACCTTGGGTGCCAAACACCGGCTTGCCTTTGAACCCCATGACCACGTGCCCATCTCATGCTACCTATAGGTTGATCTGCAAGCCTCTTCATCTTCCCTGCCGGCCTTCCTACTTCCAGGCCGCTGCCCAAGCAACCTAGAGGGCTCTTCATCCTCATCCAAATCTTTCCCGCACTTCACATGCCTCCACCTTAGGATTCCGTGAGTCGGCTTTAGTCGCCCTCCAATGCCGGTGGTTTCCCCAGCCTCCTCCCCAGCCCAGCCACAGAGGCACATATGGCATCCCCTGTGACCCCGTCTGCTTCCTCACTACTCAGTAGGCTTCACAAGGGCAGGGCTGCTGGTGCCCCATCCCAACGAGTTCCTTAAGTCAGGAACAGTATCTTATCCATCTCTGTGTCCCTCTCAGTTCCTGGACTTGCTGGCTGAACATGGCTTCCTCAGGAGAAACCAATAGGAAATGAGAACAAATAAACCAGGCCTGAACCAGGCGGAAGATGCTGAGGCCATGAACACGGAGGCTGCTGGGAGGAGCTGCGGCAGCCAACAGAGTGGGACCATGCAGTGATCTGGCGGAAAAGACTGCAGGGAAGCTCAGTTTTTGCTCTCCCTGGGCCCCGCCCTGCCCCATCACCACCGGCAACAGCCTGCCCCTGTGTTAACCCTTTCACAGGTGCTTCATCAAGGTTTAATGCAAACCACCTTCCCAATAAAAGGAAATTATCCACACCACTTCCTGTCTCGCTGAAAGGACCACTGTGCATCAGCTGACATCTGGAGTCTGACTTCTGGGTACCAGTACCACTTTCCAAAAGAAACATTGAGTGGCCTTAAGTAAGTCCGAGAAAATTTAGGATGTACTCTGAGCTGAGAGGGCTTCCCTGGTGGCTCAGACAGTAAAGAATCTGCTTGCAGTGTGGTTTGATCCCGGAGTCAGGAAGATCCCCTGGAGATGGGAATGGCTACCCACTCTAGTATTCTTGTCTGGAGAATTCCATGGACAGAGGGGCCTGGCAGGTTATAGTCCAGGGGCTCACAAAGAGTTGGACACACTGAAAGGTGGTAGGTAGGCCCAAATGTTCCCTCAGACATGGTACTGATCTGAGAATGGATCCAAAGTCATGGAAGTTTTGGTATTTGAGTTCAGGCCTATAAACTGTATAGAAAGTGGAAAATGGGGCATGGGGGTGGGCCCTATGTGAATATTTAAGGACCACTAACTAGTTTATTTTTGGGGGCTCCAAAATCACTGCAGATGGTGACTGTAGCCATGAAATTAAAAGACGCTTACTCCTTGGAAGAAAAGTTATGACCCACCTAGATAGCATATTGAAAAGCAGAGACATTACTTTGCCAACAGAGGTCCGTCTAGTCAAGGCTATGGTTTTTCCTGTGGTCATGTATGGATGTGAGAGTTGCACTGTGAAGAAAGCTGAGCGCCAAAGAATTGATGCTTTGGAACTGTGGTGTTGGAGAAGACTCTTGACAGTCCCTTGGACTGCAAGGAGATCCAACCAATCCATTCTAAAGGAGATCAGCCCTGGGTGTTCTTTGGAAGGAATGATGCTAAAGCTGAAACTCCAGTACTTTGGCCACTTCATGCGAAGAGTTGACTCATTGGAAAAGACTCTGATGCTGGGAGGGATTGGGGGCAGGAGGAGAAGGGGACAACAGAGGATGAGATGGCTAGATGGCATCACTGACTCGATGGACGTGAGTCTGAGTGAACTCCGAGAGTTGGTGATGGACAGGGAGGCCTGGCGTGCTGCGATTCACGGGGTTGCAAAGAGTCAGACACAACTGAGCGACTGAACTGAACTGAACTGAACTAGTTGTTTGGGCTTCCCTGGTGGCTCAGAGGGTAAAGCGTCTGCCTGCAATGCGGGAGACTTGGGTTCAGTCCCTGGGTCAGGAAGATCCCCTGGAGAAGGAAATGGCAACCCACTCCAGTACTCTTGCCTAGAAAATCCCATGGACAGAGAAGCCTGGTAGGCTACAGTCCATGGGGTCGCTAGATCTTGAATGAAGTTTGAGGCCTCCAGGCTCAGCTTCCTCGCCCTCAGTGATGTCGATAACCACTGTCTCCACCTGAGGCCATTGTGAGGGGCAGATAGGAGAAAGGCTGTGGAGGTGATCTGTACAGCATTGTGAAAATGTGTGAGATGTGCCAAGCTCACCCACAATATGCCCTTATAACCTTGGCATTCTTAGTCAAATGATGAAGGATTTCTGTGTATGTGCAGAGCATCTGTAACTTCCATCTGAGGTTCAAAGAGGTCTTTAACTCCCAAAGGGTTAAGAACTGCTGATCATACATTCCCATCATTTTAAGGGATGTAGGAAGCAGGGAAACTGAGGCTTAAAGCCTCAAGCCAAGATCTTCAGATAGCTGATGAGAACTTTGAGTGTTAATGCAGTGCCTCTCCTTGCCTCTCCTTTTAATGAGCAAAAGCCCTGAGTCAGAGGAAAGAATTTCAAATGATGGTCTATAAGGCCATAAACTGACTGGGTAGAAAAGGTATTTCTTTGACCTCTCTTTGCTCCCCTGCACTCATGGGGTCCTGAGCTTGGTCCATAACTCAGAATAGTCCAGGCTTCCTTACCTGGAACTCAGTGCAACCCTCCCCTGTCCCCCAAAAAGTTTACTCTAGGGACAGAACCCAAGTTCATCCCACCTCAGACCTTGATTGTTGCCTTAGTCACAAACCATACAAGCCTTGACCTGCTGTGCTTTCACTTCAAAGACTCAAATAAGTATGTAAAACTGTAGAGAGAAGAAAGAAAAATAACAACTTGACTAATGAAATCAAGATGTAAAGGAAGGGGGCCAGAGTAAGCTATGGACACATTTAAAAGTATAGAACAGTCTTATGGACTCTGTGGGAGAGGGAGAGGATGGGAAGATTTGGGAGAATGGCATTGAAACATGTAAAATATCATGTATGAAACGAGATGCCAGTCCAGGTTCGATGCACGATACTGGATGCTTGGGGCTGGTGCACTGGGATGACCCAGAGGGATGGTATGGGGAGGGAGGAGGGAGGAGGGTTCAGGATGGGGAACACATGTATACCTGTGGCAGATTCATTTTGATATTTGCCAAAACTAATACAATTATGTAAAGTTTAAAAATAAAATAAAATTAATTAAAAAAAAAAAAAAGGATGAACGTGTATAGGCAAATGTCAGATCCAGAACTTGAGAGCAGAAAATTAACAGCTTAGATAAAGGGCACTGAAAAAAGTGAATTAACATCCACCCTTAGATGTTAGGGCTTTTTAACTGATGGTAACAGAGAAGGAAGGCTGCTCACAAAAGCTAATGTGATTGTAGATTGCATTAATAGAAGTGTTAAGTGTGGAACAAAGGAGGTGATTGTCTTCCTCTACACTGCCCTCATCAGTCCACATCAGCAGTGCTGTTCTCAGTTTCACCCTGAACTTGAAGAAGACCAGTAATAAACTGGTCTCCTGAAGGACTTCTGGAGAAGAGTTTGAGGAGGGTGAAGGGATGCAGACACCAGAACATCCTTGCATCCACTGAAGGAACTGTGGATGAGTAGCCAGAAGAAGAGATGTGAAGAATCTGCAAGCACTTTCTTAATATATGTCAAGGGCTAACTTGGGATAAAGAAAGCAGCCTTACTCATGTAGCCTCCAAGGTCCAAACCAGTGTGAAGAAGATATGGGGTCACATATTTCAGTTCATCACCAAAGACAGCTTGTCAGAATCAGAATGGACAAACTTATAAGGTAGTAAGCTCCTCATCACTGAGAGTGTTCAAATAGAAACTGAGCAACTACTTGGTAAGGATGCTGGAGAACAGGGTCCTACACCAGGTAGAGTATTGAGCTGGATGACAGCTGGTGTCCTGTTCATCCCCAAGAGGTTAGGATTCTAAGGCTGGGTGTCAGAGCAAGGACATGAGAGCCATCTACAAAGACAATAGTGTCTGCACTCCCAGCGAGTGGCGTTCTGCACTGCACTCCCAGTGGGTGTTCGCCCATCCCCTTGATATGTGTGAGAGAGCGATCCACTCCCTGGACTAACTTACCAAAGGCAAAGCGTCACTTCTGGTTATGAGCCATGCAGTACTCAGCTTCTATGCCCAGAATGCTTCAAAATGGTATTGTCACCCAAGTATTAAAGATTAAATTAAAGTGCCCATAACCTGGCGAGCCCAGGGCAGCCTCTCAAGTTTCCCCATCTATAAATGAGGGTGTGGGCCAAGGTACCTTCTGAGGACACATCTAAGACCTCTCTGAGTTTGTACTCCCCAGCTGGGGAGGGGCATCAAACCAGGCCCCGGAAGGGCCCAGGGCCAGGGGAGGTACCTTGTGATTTGGGAGGAGGAAGCACAAGATAATTCCTTATAGAAACAGAGGCACTGTTGTTTAAAACAGACCACACTCAGCTTGACAAATATTGCAAGAATTGGCAGATTTTCCCCCTCATAAAACCCTCCCGTCTGCAGAGCCCACCCCAGCACCACATGCAGTGGGCTCCTACTTGCCAGCACTTGTTGCAGCTGACACTGCTCCAAAGGACCTCTGGGGAGCCCACTACAAACCCAGCTGCAGAGCTTCCGGGGAGGGAGGGACCGCAGGAGCAGGGCTGGACACCGGGCAGGCCCTTAGATTTCCAGTGAGGGTGGCCTGCGTCTGTGGCAGCCTGAGGCGCTCGGGAGCCCAGCACACAGCAGCCTAATAGCCCACGCTGCCCTGCGCTGCTTGGTAGCCGTGACAAATGCCAGTTAAAGTCCCACAAAGCTACCGTAATTACACCTTCCTCCTCCAAGCAGCCAAATGCATTCTCAGTCACTGCAGCGACCAGCCCCTGTCCTTGGAGGGGGCCCAGGCTGGCATCTGCCACGGGTCCGGGGAATTCACTGAGCCCACAGTACACAGAAGGACGGACAGACAGCTCACCTGGGCACTCTGACGTGGTTCCTCCCCAGGAGAAGTGCTCGGACCCAGAGCTCTGGCTCTGGGTCGCCTTAGCAAGAACTGCCTATATGACTCATGGGCAAACACATAATTAGCCTCGAAGCCCTGGGCTTTGTTGGCTGGTGGGTTGGGACTTTGGGGTTTAATACCATCATTCACATTCCCTAAACACGAGCTTCCATGGGAGGAGACGCCTTCTTATTTCAATGCCACGGAACAAAGATTTTGGAAAGAGCCTCGGAGATGGATGAGCTACCCAGTCTTGACTCTAAGCTGGAGTGTAAGTTTAGGTGAATTCTCCAGACCTCAGTTTCCCCTCCTGTAAAGACTCCCAAGGCCCCTGGGCAGCTCTGATATCTTCAAGGACACAGAATGGAGATTTGGCCTGAAGCCCCGCCATTCCCACCGCCCCCTACAGGTTGCATTGACCCACCAGCATAGCCACCTTCTCACTGAGGCTTGAGGACCTCATATCCATCTTTTCAGGCCCACCATGTTTCAGAAGTTTTCCAGGCAGGGTAATCCCACTCGTTAACTGGTGCATTTTCACATGGCCAATAGCCATTTCATGGACTGGGGAGCTCAGAGGTGGCCTTTGGGAGGCAACCTCCTAGCCCATCTGGGGAAACTGAGCCCCAGACAGGAGATCTCTCTCCCTGGCCTGTGTCCTTCCCCCAGAGAGGCCTCTCAAAACGTGGCTTCGTGTGCACTGAATGGTGCCCCATTCACCGAGGGAGCTGTATTGTCTCTCCCTCGCTCAGCCAGCGTCAGCCTCGGTCCAGCTGCTCCTCTGTACATGGTCCACTGGATCTGAAGTCACTAAGAGGCTCACTGCATCCTAACCTCCCATCTCACTGATATGAGGTAACCACCCCCCACCCCAATCAGTATACAAACACTGTCTGGAAGTACCTGGGAAGTGTGTTTAACAGAACCAACCTCACAGCATCACATCAATGAGGATTACATGTAAAGCACTTAGACTCACTCTTGGCCCCAAATGAGTACCTACTAAATGTTACTTACAATTATTGTTCATCCACCTGCTGAGTAAAATCCGAATCTCTGGAGGCTCCACCCACAGAGCTCCTGACCCTGAGGTCTGGGATGAGTGGGTGCCCAGGACCCTGCACATTTAACAAATCCCCCAAGTGACCCTGATACAGGGGTCCACAGCCCTTACCACCACTTGAGACCTAGGTCAGCTGAGACCGCACACTCCTGATGTATGTCATTTACTGCCAAGCAGTAAAGAGAGACTGAGCCCTGGATGGGGGGAGCTAAAGGTCAGGCCACAGACCTGGTCCAGCCCCCTCTGTCGCTATTTCCTTCAGTGGTCCTTTCTCCATCCCTGTCATAAATCTGGGGCTGAACTGAGTTGAATCCAGCAGTGGAGGCTGTTTCCAGGAGCAGCACTTAGAGGGCAGGGCATCAAAGGAACCAGCGTCCTCTGAGCCCATCTGATCTAACCATCTGGTCAATGTGTAGAGAGGAAAACTAAGGTACCCAGAGGAATGAGGGGTCTTGCCTAAGGTCACATAATCAATGGAAGACTCCAGACACCCAGATCAGGGCTCTATCTAACCATAATGCTTGGTGACCCCCTGAACCTTAACATGAGGCTTTAGGATCTCATCAACCACATGTCTGGCAGCACCTGGAAGCAGAAAGAGGTGGCTTCTCTCTCTCCATCATAAAATGATCTAAGGTTTATCTACAGTCCACCCTCTAGCTGCCCAGCATGATTATTCAAGGTCAAGTGCCTCTCCCAACTTCCAGGCTGCATGGTCTGAGAGATGTTCTTCCTCAAGTCTGCCCTGATGCTTATGTTCACTCAGTTTCACCTGAGTGCCCTGGAGGAGTGCAGGGAAGGAACCAGAGGGATTGATCCCATCATCTCAATACACAGCCCCGTTCAGGACTTTACCCCCAAACACATCCTGGAACCCCAAAGGAAGAGTGCCCACATCCTCATTCCCCACCTGGTTCAATCATTGACCCCATCTCTCATGGCCCACCAAAGTCAATATACAGTTCATTTGTTTAAAGAAGAAAATGAGAAAGAAAAAGCCAGTCCTTTCCAGACCCAGGGTTAGGGGAGGTAGGGCTTCCTAAAGAGGCCAGAGCAGGGCTGTAATTAGGTTGGCAGAAGCAGCAGGAGATACTGACAAACTTGCCAGCAGACCAAAGAGATACTCCTACTTGGGGCTTTTATTTTAAAAGCCTTGGGCTACAGCCCCCTTCTCAGGGTAACACCTGGGGGGCCCAACTTTGATAAAATGGATCAGCCCCTCCTCAAAGGATCTTGAAAGAAGTTTCTAAATCCCGTGTTCCCAAAGCCCATGGAGGCAGTGAAACCAGAAGCGGGAGTCAGTCTTTGGTGGTCAGGACTCAGCGAAGCAAATTGCTATGTGTGATCACCGCCCCAGGAGCGTGCGCTGGCAGGACAGAGTTAGAACAGCTTCTGCCCCAGCTCTCCTGACTTCTCCCCATCTGGATCTACTTCCACCCACACCCCACCCCGCCCCCTTCCATTTGCTGAGCAAGCCAAGTAGTGTCTCCAGCCTTGGGAGAGCCTTCCATGTCCTGACTTTCTGCAGGGTCTGTTCAGAACCCTTCCCCCTGGCCCTGCCCTCTCTCACATACTTGTCTCCTCCCCACAGAGCCTGCCTGGCTGACTCAAGACCACAGGCAAATACTACGGTCTGGCCCTGAATGTACCCCAGATGTTCAGTCGAGGCAGAGTGTAAGAAGTGACAGCCATTAGAGAAGTTCTAAATTATGGAGGCAGTGGTGCCCACACTGGTTGAGATACGGTGATATAATCCTAAAGGAGAAGCCAGAGCATTTCAGATGGGCATCTAGCACCTTCAGTCTGAGTGATGTGTCATCCAAGAGAGAGTCCCAGCCCTCTCAGAGGTCAGGCATTTGGCCCTGGAAGTAGACTGGCACTCTCACACTCAGCATGGCTGGGAAACTCTAGAAAAGTTCTGGTTTTCCACAGTTGGTTCCTTGGCCCCACTTCTGTCTCTGTGTGTGAGCAGAGAAGCTGGTAAAGGTACAACAGTCACAGTCTTAAATGCAAACCACCCTCATCACAAATCCATCTTCAGCCCTGACTCTCTCCGCCCATAGCCATTAGCGGCCAAGGCAAGAGGGGAAAGTGGCCTAAGCCACACACAAACTTAGCATCCGGAAAAACTCTGAATCCACAGCGGAATTCCAAACTGGAATCCAAACCAGACATCAGAACATCTGCTGAAGCTGCTTTTGTAGCAACTGTGAGTCAGTCTATGAAAAGAGGACAGTTCTTGCCTGGGGAGCCCCCAGCAATCCCTGAGAGACCCAAATTCACCATGGACCACTGGTGGCCACCATAGTATGTGCTGAAGAAGAGGACCTGGGTTTGAATCATCTGAAACTTAAAAAAGAGAAAACTCTTCTCCCGATGGAGCTAGTATCCTGAAAGAGGTACACTTGATGGGTAACTGGTGTGATCATTTAGTCAACTTGCCATGCGTCTTGCCAATCTAAAACATCGTCTCAGCATCTCAGGTGGACATCAGGGATGGGTAGGACCAGTGGAGCCAGAGGCGGGTCAGGGATCAGGAGAGGCGGGCTGTGGCCCCAGGCGCCTGGGCAGCAGGGAGGCGCGTTCTGAGAGCATCCTCAGGCACCGCGCCAGCCCGGCCTCTTCTGGACTCTCTTCCCCGGGGGAGCGGGGTCAGCAGAAAGAGAGGGGGAGGGGAGCCGGGTCCTTCCAGTCCGGTAGGAGGGAAGGAGGAGGCAGGAGGCCAACCCGCCTACTTACCAGCAGCTCGGCGCCCGCCCGCCTGCTTGCCGTCGACCAGAGGGAGCCGGAGAGGAGGACGTGGGGCGGCTCAAGGCTGCAGCATGAGTGCGGCTCCCGGGTCCTCCGCGTATTTAAGGGCTGCCTGGCGTGAGTCACCGCCAGGGGCAGTGTCGGCGCGGTGGCAGGGAGGGGCGCGCGCCACTGCAGCGCCCGACGTGCGAGGACAGCCGTGCGGCATCCCCCGGGGAGGCAAGCCTGCAGCGCTCAGGGGAAGGGGTTTCCTTCTGCCAGATTTTGTGATATTTTTTTGACCCGGGAACCGGGGTGGGAAGGGAGCGTTGTTTGTTTTTTTGAACACGTTTGCCTCTTGTCTGTTTTTCTCCAGTGTTTCTTTTGGACTCTCAATGGCATTGGCTGCTGCGGTTCTAAGAAAGGGCTGTGGCTCTAGAAAAAGCATCTGTCTTTTCCGTTTAAACCTTGTATTCAGAAGTAATTTCAAGTTTACAGAACATTTTCAAGAAGAATACAAGGAACCCTCTTATTTGCTTAACCCAGTTGACCCTGTGCGAACATTTTGGGAAAATTCTGAGGCAAGTTACCCCCAGGGTGTCACTCCTAAAAACAGTGTTTCAATTGCCTTCTGACATCATCCTCTGTTCCCTCACTGCCCCTCGGAGATGTGGGTACACAGGGCAGTCAGCGGACCTGTCAGAGTGAGGGGCTCCCTATGCCCTGCACCTCTGCATTGAAGCCATCAACCTGCTGCCCCAGTGGGAGGGTAAGAAACCATTTCTGTGCATAGCATCACCAAGAGGGCCTGGGAAGGGAAGAAAGAAGTCATATTTGGAGGGGTGGGGAGGCTGTTAAGCCCCAGCTTCTCCAAGGTGGAGCCTCAACAAGGTATGAGCCATGCTGGACTAAGCCACCTGCCCTCTTCCGCTCAAGTTACCCTCGCAGCCAAGTGGGGAGAGTGATATTTACACACAGTGCCTCATGGGATGCCGAGAGTCTTAATTAATGTTTGCACTGTGCTTTGAGATCTATGATGAAAGGAAAACATAAAAGTGCGTAGTGTTATTATTGAAATAGTCATTTGGGTGGCTTGCCATGGTCAAGCCCTTCAACCTGAATCATGCTGCATTCCTCCTCACCATGGCCCCATGATTCAGAGCCAGAAACAAAAAGTCCCCAGTCCATAAGTCATACTGGCCCAAGAGGGAGGCAGGCAGAACTTGGAGGGGATACCCACACAGCTCCCAGCTGTCCTCTTCAGCCACTAGCCTCCCTTCCAAATAATAGTCCACGTGGAGAACTCCCCCCAACCCCTTACTCCCCTGGAACCTCCACAGCCCCATATTTGAGTCTTCAACTGCCTTTCCTTAGAACCTATAAGAATAAGAATATTCCCTCTTTACTTTCTTTTGTCCCTTCCCAATCCTGACACCCAGCTGCCCTGTGCTAAGCCCCGTCCTGGGAGCTGTTGGACAACACAGGGATGAATCAGAAACATTTCCTGCCATTCAGTGAGCCCCTACTGTGAACCAGAAAGCGCACAGGCACCTTATTGCATTTATGCATTACTTTGTCTACACTGGGTTTCACAGCTTCACCAGTATTGCCGTTTGGGGTCAGAGGATTCTTTGTCATGGGAGCTGTCCTATGTATTGTAGGATGCTTAGGCATCCCTGACCTCTACCTGGGGCTTCCTGGGTGGTGCTAGTGGTAAAAAACCCGCCTGCCAATGCAGGAGTTGTTGGAAACTCTGGTTTGCTCCCTGGGTCAGGAAGATCCCCTGGAGTAGGGCGTGGCCACCCATTCCAGTATTCTTGCCCAGAGAATCCCATGGACAGAGGAACCTGGTGGGTTACAGTCCATGGGGTCTCAAAGAGTCAGACATGACTGAGGCAACATTGCATGCATGCGTGCAAGACCTCTGCCCACTAGATACCAGAAACATCCCTCCCAAGTTGTGACAACCAAAAATGTCTCTACCCAGTGCCAAATGTCCCCTAGGAAGTCAATACAGACACAGTCGTGTGCATACACATAGACATGGCCAAGAACCAATGATTACCAAATAAGCCTGTGAGTGGGAGTAATTGCCCGCATTTTACAGATAGAAAAACTGAGGCCCTGGGCAGTTAACTGATTTCCCCAAGGCCACCTACTAAGTGGCAAATCTAAAATTCAAACCTTAGATTCTTTGTTGTATGCTATTTCCACCACATTGTATGCTTGGATACACATAATACTATAGACAGAAGTGTGACTGTGTGGTGATTGGTGCAGAGTAAGGATTCGAAGGGGAGGCCCCTGACAGAAGGTCACTGATAGAGGCTTCCCTGGGATAAGGTTGGTACCTCTGGGTGCATTTGAAGGGATAGGACTTGAGTTTCATGTAAAAAGTGGCCTAAAAAGATGAGCAGAGGGAATTCCTTGGTGGCCCAGTGGTTAGGACTTGGTGCTTTCACTGCTTTGGCTCAGGTTCAATCCCTTCTTGGGGAACTAAGATCCCACAAGCCTCACAGTGGGGCAAAAATAATAGATAAATAATTTTGTAATTAAAAATAGAAAGATGAGTTGTATCTGGAAATGCGGAGACAATTAAGGAAAATCTTGGAGTCAGAGCAAGAAGGAGAGAGAGCTCACAGTCAGACACTGCATGAGCCCAAGGTGCATGACGGCCCCACAGGGGAGGCCTGGGCGCCTTTCCAAGGGGTGGGATGCCCCTCTGCAGGCAGTAGGGAGCCCCCAAAGGTTTCAGAGGAGGGGACTGGCACAGTCCCAGCCACACTGCTGGAGGTGTAGTACAGCAGGGTTCCCAGGTTTCACGGAGGACCCATGGGTGCTCACAGAGAAAGCAGTTTCCAGAGCACTTCTATCATTTTCTTTGTCCTTATGACCAGCCCTAGGTTTCAGTACAGTAACTGGGCTGTGCAGGGAGGACTGTTTCCCACGTTAACAGTGTCTATGGGCAACAGTTGCACACAACCATATATAAAATAGAGAAACATCAAGGACCTACTGTATAGCACAGGGAACTAAATTCAGTATCTTGTAATAACCTATAATAGAAAAGAATTGAGAAAAAAGAATATGTAAGATCCCCTGGAGAAGAGATAGGCTATCACCTCCAGTATTCTTGGGCTTCCATGGCGGCTCAGCTGGTAAAGAATCCGCCTGCAGTGCGAGAGACATGGGTTCAATCCCTGGGTTGGGAAGAGCCCCTGGAGAAGGAAACTGCTACCCATTCTAGTATTCTAGCCTGGAGAATTCCACAGACTATATAATCCATGGGGTTGCAAAGAGTCGGACACGACCGAGCGACTTTCACTTCACATACATATAACCAAATTACTTTGCTATACAATTGAAAGTAACACAATATTGTAAATCAACTATACTTCAATTCTAAAAAAAAGAGTGTATGTGGGGATCTAGCTACAGAACGTCTGGGTTTCTGCTCACTGAGCCCATCTTTTTCATGGGGAGGCATATTCTCTGCTACAGGGAAAGCGAAATGATCCAAGCCAATCCCCAGAAGTGAGATCTATTACTGGTGAAAGTAAAAGCCTGATTCACTCCCCGCAGGCCCTGTAAACTCCAGAGCTCACTCTCCAGCCCCCCTGGGAGAACCAGAAGGGCCAGGTTGTCTCAGAGTCTCAGGGAACTCTGCACTCCCACTCACACATGTTTCTCTAATTTGGGAAACAAGCACAGAACCCAGGGAACTGGGGGCCATGTGATCTAGCGTCCCCCCTGGGGAGGAAGCCCCTCCACCTCCACCTCAAGTGATAAAGTTATAACTTTTCTTGGTCTGCTTCCAGGGTAGGGAGGTCATTACCACACATTGAAGTCTCCTGGTAGTTGGGCAGAATAAAAAACATGGAGACACTTAGGCGTGGGACAGATGTGTGTGGTCTTATGCACTTTTATGGGAATATAAATTGTCAGAGCAGTAGGTACCAAAATTCAAAATGTGTAAATCCATTTACCAGCATCAATCAATGCTACATACACAGATGGGAAAATGTGTGGGCAAGAAGCTACATGTTCAAGATGGGTCCATGCAGCATTGTTGTCAATAATACATCATTGTAAACGATGCAGATGTCCATACATAAGACAATGATTCCATGCATCATCAAACCCCTGCTGCTGCTGCTAAGTCGCTTCAGTCGTGTCCGACTCTGTGCGACCCCATAGATGGCAGCCCACCAGGCTCCCCCGTCCCTGGGATTCTCCAGGCAAGACCACTGGAGTGGGTTGCCATTTCCTTCTCCAATGCATGAAAGTGAAAAGTGAAAGTGAAGTCGCTCAGTCGTACCAAGCAGCTAATTTAAAAGATGGGATTCATCTCTGTTTGCTAAGAAAGAAAAATATATGTTTTCAGCAGACTAATATACAGTGTGTTAGTTGCTCAGTCATGCCTGACTCTTTGCACCCCATGGAATAGCCCTGCCAGGCTATTCTGTCCATGGAATTCTCAGTGGATTCCCTGAGAATTCCAAACTTCAGTGGATGTTCCCAACCCAGGGATAGAACCCAGGTCTCCTGCATTGCAGGCAGATTCTTCAGCATCTGAGCCACCAGGGAAGTGCATGATTGCACTAATTGGTTTTAGGAAAACACTCTGTTGATGACAATCACTCAAAAAGCCAGATGGTACAAAACTTCAGTCTTCCCACTGCATGGCTCTTCAGTGCCTATGGGGTCAGCCTGGCACGGGCATCCAGGGCCTGTCCCCCTACTTCTCTCCTTTCCCAGGTGGCCCTGTTCAGCCCTCACCTGTTCTTCCCCTCCCAGTGGCCCAGCTGTCTTGGAGGCAGAGAAGGCCATGGCCCCTGAGTTCCAGATGCATGGTTGTGGTTCCAAGCTCATTCCCACAGCCCTGGCTTCTCTCTGAAGGAGGAATTTTAGTTTTTTCCTCAGAGCAGTGGATCCCAAAGACAGGCATCACTTTTGCTCACCTGGACAGCCTTTCATAACAGGACTGGGATGCAGCCACCACCTGTCTCTGATCACTTACTCCGTTTTATAAAAAACCAACACATACAAGGAGAAACAACAGAGGACAGTGCAGGTGAGAGAAAATTTCAACCAGCTATACATCTGTATTTGTGTGTAAATTAATACATATTAATGCATGCATACATATATATTAATACATATGTTAATACATACTTTGTCTATATCTCATATATAAACACATAGAAAAAGATCTAGAAGGATACATGTAAAATTGCTACAGTAGTGGGGAGCAGGGAGCAATGATGAAGGAGAATTTTTTTATAACTGTGTATTGTTTTATGTTTCTCTTAAGAAAATACACAGATGAACTTAATTCTAAAACAGAAAGGACACACAAACACAGAAAACAAACTTATGACTACCAAAGAGGAAAGGGAGGTGAAGGGAGGGATAAATTAGGAGGCTGAGACTAATATATGCACACTAATATGTGTAAAATAGATAACCAACAAGGACCAGCTGTAGAGCACAGAGGACTGTACATCAGAAACTTAAACAATATTGTAAATCTACTATACTACAATTTTAAAATTTTAAATAAACATACATTCTAGAATTGCATCTAATTGATCATTAGAATGACTATTTTAAAAGATAAAAATAAAATTCTATTTTTTAATGTTTCATTTTATTGCACTGAGACCTATCTCCCTGGGCCCTCTACCAATGGTTCTCTCCCCCTCTTCAGGCCCCATCGTGCCCACTGTCACCCATGGGCCAACCCCTAGGACGCTTGGGGCCCGTGAGCAGGCTCACCCCTTTCCAGAGCCCCCTCCTCTCCTACCCCTTTGGACACATCACACAGTCACTTCCCTCCACCATCCTGGTTGCTCAGCTTGGAGCCCCAGCATTCACTCAGCAAACTGAGTGTTCAGTGAAAAGCAGGTCTAGCCAGGGGCCCGCATACAGAAATGAATTTGTCTGAAAGGGACTCACACACGTGAACAGTTGAGCATAAGGCCTGCGTGAGATGGGGCCACACAAGGGAGCTGCCCAGTCTGCCTGAGCTGCAAGAGGAAGGCTTCCCCTGGGAGATGACTCTTGGTCTAAGCCTGGTAGGATGGGCAGGCCTTTGGGCACTCTGAGAAGAAGAAATAGTATTTGCAAAGGCACGCAGGCACCAAAGACCATGGCATATCCAAGTTGTAGCAAATAAACCACAGGCAAGGTGTGTGTGAGGGTTCTGTAGCAGCACCATCTAGGGAAGAAAGCAGAGTGTGCCGTGTGAAGGGTCCCACCAGCTGGACTCATTCTGCAGGCCGTGGAGGGCCATGGAAGGGTTTAGTCAAGGAGAGATTTATCAGCTTGGGGTCAAGCAGTGGTTTTCATCCAAGAGTGATTTTGCCACCCTGCCCCCCCAGGGGACATTTGGCAATGACTACAGACATTTTTGGTTGTCACAACTTGGAGAATGAAAGTAGCATCTAGTGAGTACAGGTCAGAGATGTTGCTAAACATCTTCCCAGATATGGGACAGTACCCCTACAACAAAGAATCATCCGGGCTGAGATGTCAAGAGTGCTGAGGTTGAGAATCAATGATACAGAAGGATGGACAGTTCTGGCAGCAGTACAGAAGATGGATTGCATGGGAGGAGGGGGTAGGGGTATGGAGACATGAAAACAATTACAGCAATAGCTCAGATGGGAGACGGTGAAAGCCTGAGCTAAGACAAGACAAGGACTGAGAAAGAAACCTGAATCAAACGTTATATTAGGAGTTAAACTGGTAAAACGTAGTGATGGATTGGTTATGGTGGTTAAGTGAGAGCTGTTACTATATGGATAAGATAACAACAAAGTAAGCCCCAAAAAGCAAGAGTTTAAATGAGTGCTTATCTTCCATCCAGAGCTGGAATGGTGCTGCCTCGGGTACTGGGTCCCCATCTATCTGATTGAGATGGAATTCCCATCGCAATCCATGGTTGCCATCTCATATCCAAAATAGCTGCTCCAGCTCCAGCCTTCACATTCATAATCCAGCCAAAGGAAAAGCAAGGAAAGAGGAAGCGAAGGACTCAGTCCTTTTCTTTACAGAAATGACCTAGAGGCTATACATACCACTTCTGATCACATTCCATCAGTCAGAACTTAGTTGCATGGCTGCCGCCATGTATGAAAGCAAAGCTCTTATAACTATGGAAGTAGGGATGAGCAGCCTCTGAAGAACTCACAGCAGTCCATACCACAGGTGATGAAAGAGAAAAAAATCATGAAGGAAAATGGGCAGGTGTTCAGCTTGAGTGACTGAGTGGGTGGTGGGTTCTGTTAAGAGGAGGAAACACAGGGGAGGGCATGTGGGGAGATGGCAGAGTCACTTGGACAGACTGTATTTGAGCCCTATGGGACCACAGTGTAGACTGTCTAGCGGAGTCCAAGATCAGGGTCTGAGCTCAGGGGAAGGGTCTGGGTGGGGATGGAGATGTGGGGAACTGTCAATAAGGACATTGTTCCAAAAAGGTGCTGGATGTGGAGTCCAAGAACCCCAGCCATTCAAGCAGGCTCTACACATAGAGGACGAGAGGGAGAGGCCACCTGTGACCCCCTGAGATCGCATGTTGAAGCATGTGCTGTGCAGGAGCACTTTTCTAGGGAGACAGCTTGAGGCTGGCATCAGATTCTCAGGGGTCTGGGTGCAGAGTAAGAAGGTAAGAAGGGGTTCAGAAAGGCAGTCTGGGGCTCCCCAATATTATTGAGGCAGGCAGAGGAAGAGGAGCGCAACAGAGGGACCAGAAAGCAGTAAGGAAGGTAGTAGTGCTGAGCAGCAGGATGGAGAATTAAGATGGGGATGGCAGTCGACGGGTGGGGCCTATAGACATAGCAGTAGTGTACAGGACCAGAACAGATGTAGGAGACGGGGTCCTGGAGGGAAGGGTGGGAGAAACGGCCCATCCTGGAGGGGACACGGGGCTTTTGGGGTGACAGAGGATTAAATGTGCCAGAGGTTGAGTGCAAATGTCCAGCAGAGAGAGTGGGATTGTGAAGAGAGAGAGGGCAAATTATATCTTCTTCTTGAAACCAGTTCCTGATACCAGCTTCAGGTGTGGTCCACCAGGGGCCACAGATGCATCCTTTTCTTGCTGCCACAGAAAAGGGCTCAGACTGCTGGAGTGTCTTCCACCTCTGCCTGTCTTATCTGACTGGGTCCTTGATAAGTTAGTCGCCTCTCCAAGCCTCCTTGTCTCCATGTGTGAACTCAGATGAGAAAAAAAAATCATGGGTGAAATACCCAGCTCAATCGTGATCACAGAAGGTGCTCAGTGCTTGGGAGGGCCCTTCTCTCCTCCCCATCCTCCCCTTCTTACAGGACAGCTGCTTTTTACTTCTCAGGGAAAGGACAGTCTTTAAGAAAATGACTTTTTAATCTTCCTACTTATCCCAAAGTATCAGGATTTGGGCCATTTAAAGGATTGTACACCAGCCTCATGAAGGAAGAATGAAATGCTTAAAATACACAGAGAAGGACAAACAAATTAATGGGACAAACAAACAGAAAGTCACCTTATTTTCCTTCCATCATAGTTTATTACAGGTTCTTGAATATAGTTCCCTGTACTACATAGTAGGTCCTTACTGTTTATCTATTCTATATAGTAGTGTGTATCTGTTAATTCCAAACTCCTAGTTTATCTCTCCCCACTCTTTCCCCTTTGGTAACCCTAAATTTGTTTTCTATTTCTGTGAGTCTGATTCTGTTGTGTAAATCAGTTCATTTGTTTCATTTTCTAAGATTCCTATGTAAGTGATATCATAGGGTATTTGTCTCTCTGTCAGACTTACTTCACTTAGTATGATAATCTCTAGATCCATTCATGTTGCTGCAAATGGCATATTTCATTCTGTTTTCTGGCTGAGTAATATTCCATTATATATATAACACATCTTCTTTATCCATTCCTCTGTTGGTGGACATTTAAGTTGCTCCCACATATTGGCTGTTGTAAAGAATGCAGGTGTGAACTTAGGGGTACATGCATCTTTTCCAATCAGAGTTTTGTCCAGATATATGCCTGTGGGATTTCTGGATCATATGGTAACTCTATTTTTAGTTTTTAAAGGACCCTCCATACTGTTCTCTATAGTGGCTGCACCAATTTACATCCTCACCAACAGTGTAGGAGGGTTCTGAAAGTTACCTTAAAATCCTGGTGACAACTCCCAGACTCATCTCCATCCATAACTGGTTATTAGTGGTAGTTCTCCAAGTGTCATGAGACGGTTCTTTATCCTCGCGTTCTGTTCCTGATGATGATGATGTGTTTAGAGTTATGAGTGTCCCAAGGAGGCTGTTTGGTCAGAGGCTGTCAAGCCTGGAAGCAGTGGGTGGAGGAGAGAGGATTTCACACGTGAAAAAGCAATCTTAAAAACAAACAACCCAATTAAAACATAGGCAAAGGACTTGAGTAGATATTTCTCCAGGAAGATACACAACTGGCCAACAAGCACATGAGTAGATGCTCAACATTACTAGTCATCAGAGAATTGCAAACCAAAACCATATGTGTCACTTCACACTCATTAGGATGTCTGCTATCCCCAAAATAGAACCTAGGAAATGTTGAAGAGGATGTGGAGCCTTTGTGTGTTTCTGGTGGGAATGAAAAATGGTCCAACTGTTGTATATAAAAACATGATGGCTTCTCAAAAATTGAACAAAGCAAGGCCCTCTACTCAGTACTCTGTAGTAAACAATATAGGAAAAGGATCTGAAAAAGAATAGATATATCTATTTGAATAACTGAATCACTTTGCTGAACACCAGAAACTGATACATTGTAAATCAACTGTACTACAATATAAAATAAAATTAAACACAGCATTATTGTATGACCCAGCAATTTCACACACACACACGCACGCACACACACACACGTATATGTTGTTGTTTAGTCACTAAGTTGTGTCCGACTCTTTGTGACCCCATGAACTGTAGCCCGGGCTCCTCTGTCCACAGGATTTCTCAAGTAAGAATACTGGAGTAGGCTGCCATTTCCTTCTCCAGGGGGATCTTCCCAACCAGGGATCGGACCCAGGTCTGCTGCATGTCTCCTGTATCACAGGGAGATTCTTTACTGCTAAGCCTGGGAAGCCAAATTTGGAAAACTCAGCAGTGGCCACAGGACTGGAAAAGGTCAGTTATTCTGATCCCAAAGAAAGGCAATGCCAAAGAATGCTCAAACTACCGTACAATTGCACTCATCTCACATGCTAGTAAAGTAATGCTCAAAATTCTCCAAGCCAGGCTTCAGCAATATGTGAACCGTGAACTTCCTGATGTTCAAGCTGGTTTTAAAAAAGGCAGAGGAAGCAGAGATCAAATTGCCAACATCTGCTGGATCTTGGAAAAAGCAAGAGAGTTCCAGAAAAACATCTATTTCTGCTTTCTTGACTATGCCAAAACCTTTGACAGTGTGGATCACAATCAACTGTGGGAAATTCTGAAAGAGCTGGGAATACCAGACCACCTGACCTGCCTCTTGAGAAATCTGTATGCAGGTCAGGAAGCAACAGTTAGAACTGGACATGGAACAACAGACTGGTTCCAAATAGGAAAAGGAGTTCGTCAAGGCTGTATATTGTCACCCTGCTTATTTAACTTATATGCAGAGTACATCATGAGAAACGCTGGGCTGGAAGAAACACAAGCTGGAATCAAGACTGCCGGGAGAAATATCAATAACCTCAGATATGCAGATGACACCACCCTTATGGCAGAAAGTGAAGAGGAACTAAAAAGCCTCTTGATTAAAGTGAAAGTGGAGAGTGAAAAAGTTGGCTTAAAGCTCAACATTCAGAAAACGAAGATCATGGCATCCGGTCCCATCACTTCATGGCAAATAGATGGGGAAACAGTGGAAACAGTGGCAGACTTTATTGTTTTGGGCTCCAAAATCACTGCAGATGGTGATTGCAGCCATGAAATTAAAAGACGCTTACTCCTTGGAAGAAAAGTTATGACCAACCTAGATAGCATATTCAAAAGCAGAGACATTACTTTGCCAACAAAGGTCCATCTAGTCAAGGCTATGGTTTTTCCTGTGGTCATGTATGGATGTGACAGTTGGACTGTGAAGAAGGCTGAGTGCTGAAGAATTGGTGCTTTTGAACTGTGGTGTTGGAGAAGACTCTTGAGAGTCCCTTGGACTGCAAGGAGATCCAACCAGTCCATTCTGAAGGAGATCAGCCCTGGGATTTCATTGGAAGGAATGATGCTAAAGCTGAAACTCCAGTACTTTGGCCACCTGATGCGAAGAGTTGACTCATTGGAAAAGACTGTGATGCTGGGAGGGATTGGGAGCAGGAGAAGGGGATGACAGAGGATGAGATGGCTGGATGGCATCACTGACTCGATGGACGTGAGTCTGAGTGAACTCCAGGAGTTGGTGATGGACAGGGAGGCCTGGCGTGCTGCGATTCATGGGGTCGCACAGAGTCAGACATGACTAAGCGACTGAACTGAACTGAACTGAACTGGGAAACCTATATATGTTTATCCAAATGACTTGAAAGGTTGGTTCTATGACCTGTCCACATTGGGTGAACCAGGAACCAGATCATTTAGACTGGGTCTCTGTGTTTATCTTTTTCAAAAAGGCCTCGTTTTTAATTGCATAGGAAAACATTTTACCAGTTAAACAGGATCTTCAACTCTGTCCCACATAATTTGATATGAGAATTGCTTTTTTTGTGTTGTAAAATACATATAACATAAAACTTAGAATTTTAACCATTTTTAGGGGTACAGTTCAGTGGCATTAAGCATATTCATATTATTGTGCAACCATCATCACGATCCATCTCTAAAGTTTTGAATTGCCCCAAACTGAGACTCTGCACCCATGAAGCACTGGCTCCCCATGCCTCCCTCTCTTAACCCCTGGCAACCACTGTTCTACTTTCTACCTTAATGAATGTGAATGCTTAGGCACTTCATATAAGCTGTGTCATACAGCATTTGTCCTTTTGGACATTTGGGTTGCTTTTCCCTTTTGGTTATTATGAATAATGCTGCAATTAACATGGGTGTACACTTATCTTTCAAGTCATTTAGAGATACGCATGGCAGAAAGTGAAGAGGAACTAAAGAGCCTCTTGATGAAAGTGAAAGAGGAGAGTGAAAATGCTGGCTCTTAACTCAGCATTCAAAAAACTAAAAATCATGGCATGGCTTCATGGCAAATAGATGGAAAAAAATGAAACAGTGACAGACTTTATTTTCTTGAGCTCCAAAATCAATGAAGATGATGACCTGAGAAATGAAATTAAAAGACGCTTGCTCCTTGAAAGAAATCTATAACAGACCTAGACAGTGTATTGAAAAGCAGAGACATCATTTTTCTGACAAAGGTCCATCTAGACAAAGGTCCATCTAGTCAAAGCTATGGTTTTTCCAGTAGTCATGTACGGATGTGAGATTTGGGCCATAAAGAAGGCTGAAAGCCAAAGAATTGATGCTTTTGAACCGTGGTGTTGGAGAAGACTCTTGAGAGTCCCTTGGACTGCTAGGAGATCCAACCAGTCAATTATAAAGGAAATCAACCCTGGATATTCATTGGAAGGACTGATGCTGAAGCTGAAGCTCCAATACTTTGGCCACCTGATGCAAAAAGCCAACTCATTGGAAAAGCCCCTGATGCTGGGAAAGATTGAAGGCAGAAGGAGAAAGAGACAACAGAGGATGAGATGGTTGGATGGCATCATTGACTCAATGTACACGAGTTTGAACAAGCTCTGGAAGATGGTGAGAGACAGAGAAGCCTGGCGTGGTGCAGTCCATGGAGTTGCAAAGAGTCAAACATGACTTAGTGACTGAACAACAACAACTATATATATATCTCATATATATATAGATATATATATGAGATACATATATGTATATAATATATATGTGTGAACAATTCTCATACTGAATTATACTGGACAGAATTGAAGATTATTGTTTAACTGGTGAGATATTTTTCTATGCAATTGAAAAGTAGGCCTTTCTGAAAACATTATCAAAGATAAATATAGAGACTAAGGAAGCTGGTTCCTGGTTCAGATGGACATGGACAGGTCATAGAACCCACCCTTCTGCTCTGGCCGGAACTCAGCTCACTTCACCCAGCAGACATGTCTGAGCCTTTGAGAGAGACTGGCCTGCCTCTGGGTGACGAGCATATGAGCCATCTTTCCCTCCCCTATAATTTTTTGTCTTCTGTAATTTTTCCGCATTTTCTGTAATTGATTTGATGATTTTTACATTGAAGAAAACGTTCCTTAAATTCCCCATATTTTAAAGACCCCATCCTCCATGCCGGCCCCTATGATCGAGGGCTCAGCATTTCTCAGGAGGGGCCTCCATTGCTCAGGACCAGACCTCGAGTGAAACGCTCTTTTGCTAAGTGAGTCGTGCAGGTCGGGCCACAGGGATAGGTTAGGCTCACAGTCCAGACGAGCAGACGTCCCAGCAAACCTTTGTGGCCGTCAGCTGAGCTCCTGGTAGGCACTCATAGGGACAAACTGCAGAGACAAACTGGAGTGACCTTCAAGGCCGCATCCTGAGAGGTCAGTCTCAGGGGCCTGAGACACATAAACAGCCACCATAAAGCATCCCAAACTAAAACAGTTCCTGACCTCATGCAAGCGGAGTGTCCGGAAAGGACAGAAGAGGGCAAGGTTCCCCAGCCAAGACCGATCAAGGAAGCCATGGCTGGGGGGTTGCAGGCTTCAGAGAGTGAATGGGGTTCTGAAAGGGTTTGAGGTGGATGAAGAAGCATTCCAGACAAGGGCCACGGGGTGATCAAAGGCAGGAAAGGGTACTGTTTGAAGGGTGCTGGTTGTCAATCATGAAACCCTTGTATGTCCAGCTGAGAGATTTGGGCTTCAATAGCTGACTGCAAACCAGGAGGGTGGTTGGTGGTGGCCATGGTTTCATTTACTTTATCAGGAGACTAGCCCACCTGGACCATGAGGCCTCAGAGTCTGTTTTGTTGTCCTGGCAGCCTCAAGTCACGCCAGGAGGACAGTATGAGCCTAACTAGTAGCTGTCTCAGAATCTACAGACTGACCCCAGCAAGCCTGCCAAATGTCTTTTTAAACACTGCTTTTCAAAGAGCCCCATCCTCCATTTCCCTCAAAGCGATTCAGGGAGTTTTAAAATAGTTAACAGACCGGAGTGGGAAGGGGACAGAGCTAGAAGAAGGGAAAAGTTCTCTTTGGCCTAAAGCAATTTATTTGAGTTACATTTAATTGCACATTTTAATGTGAGACTTCCAAATTTTATGCCATAATAGAACAGAGAAGCCTTTGAAATGATTATTCTAGCAAGTTCCTGGTCCTCATGGCTAGAACAGCTTCCAGCGCGTCACCACACCTAATTAAAGGTCAGAGATGAGCGAGGGGAGGGCAGCTGTGTTTTCCTTAATTATGACACGAATGAACAGGTCTGTTTTGAATGCCCTACATGACTGAAGTTTATACAAAAACACAGAGGCGCGTGGGCCCTATCTGAGGAGCTTTATTCTCCTGGTTCCCACTTTGAGAAACTTGCCTGGCTCATCACTCCCACTACAAATGCCTCTCTGTGCACAACCCAAAAAGGAGCAAGAAGATGCTTTTAGCTAGACCAACATGTTTAAGACAGTCAGGGACAGCCAGGAGCCCAGAATCTGGACCTTAGTAAGTCCTGTTCCCTTTTGGGTATCAGTTTTCCCATCCATAAAGTGGGGACATTATGTGAGCTAACTATTTATAACAGTCTGTTTTTCTGTGAAAAAATAATAAATTTTCATCCAATTCCATCTGATAAAGGAGAAGAAAGAAAGGAGGGAGGGAGGAGAGAAGGGATAGAAGGAGGTGGGAAATTTTTGTTCATATTTGCATTTGCCTTGACTCCTTTCAGGCTTCCCTAGTGGCGCAGATGATAAAGAATCTGCCTGTAAAATAGGAGATCTGGGTTCAATCCCTGGGTCGGGAAGATCCCCTGGAGAAGGGATTGGCTACCCACTGCAGTATTCTTGCCCGGAGAATTTCATGGACAAAGGAGCCTGGCAGGCTACCACCCATGGAGTTGCAGAGAGCTGGACATGATTGAGTGGTTAACACCTTAATTTTGACTAATTTCAGACCCTTTTAACTCCATACTGTGCACCACATACATCAGTTCCCAGACTCGACAGCTTCCAGCTTAATTTATTATTGTTGTTATTTATTATATATAAATGGTAAACAAGATCAGAGAAGGCCTTCTCTCACCACAGGTGCATAGAGGGAACCAGGCTCTTTCTAGACTTGGCTGGGGAAGTGGAGGCTCCTGAAGGATGGGAGTCCGCTGGGCTGGGTCTGAATAAGTCCCAGACCCAGATTTTTTCACAGAATAACAGACTGTCATAAATAGTTCTTCAGAGGTTTCATCGCACTTGGAGCCTTCAGCAACTCAGTTCCACAGTAGGACTTAAAAAGAGCATTTCAAATTGGAGCCCCTTCAGATGGCTTGCCTGAGCTGAGGCCTCTGTAATTCTGCTCCTTGTTTGCTTCAAAAAACTCCCAACTTGTGTTTTTAGGCCATCTATTCAATCCTGTACCTTGAAAGGTCATGGCAGCTACTATTCAGAAACGGAGATATTTTCATAGCAAGGTTCCCATTTCTCCTTTTAAGGACTTGTGCAAAAAGGAAATAAATCTATAAACTTTTCCAAATAAAATCAGTATCAGACAGAATTGGGGTTTCTTCTTTCATTCAAACAATTGCTTATACATGTGTTATTCTCCAGAACCATTTCTGTCACTTAAAAGTGGTCAGGGTCCTCACAATACTACCCACCCAAATCATATGCTTTTGGGGAGGTGTTGGGGGGAAGCCAAGATCTGGAAAGGACCCTAGACCTCATCTAGTTTAAATCTACACTCTTCTAGAAAAGGAAACTGAATTCTAGAGAAGTCTTGGTCAGAGATTGAGATTAGAGTCCTGCATTTTCTATTATACAGAGTGAAGTAAGCCAGAAAGAAAAACACCAATATACTAACGCATATATATGGAATTTAGAAAGATGGTAACAATAACCCTGTATATGAGACAGCAAAAGAGACACTGATGTATAGAACAGTCTTTTGGACTCTGTGGGAGAGGGAGAGGGTGGGATGATTTGGGAGAATGGTATTGAAATATGTATAATATCATATATGAAACAAGTCGCCAGTCCAGGTCCGATGCACGATACTGGATGCTTGGGGCTGGTGCAATGGGATGACCCAGAGGGATGGTATGGGGAGGGATGAGGGAGGAGGGTTCAGGATGGGGAACACATGTATACTTGTGGCGGATTCATTTTGGTATATGGCAAAACCAATACAATATTGTAAAGTTAAAAAATAAAATAAAATTTAAAAAAAATCCTCAAATCAAACAAATAATAGAGGAAAAAAAAAAAAAAAACTGCCTTCCGGTCAGCTTTCGCATCAGAAATAAGGCAACTGAACAAGCTGTTGCTCTTCATTAATGAAGCTGTGGTTACTGCTCGGAGGGGGAAACAAGGGTAAATGACGGTAGTAACTGGGTTCCATCATCAGAGCCATCATCTGAATCCTTGGAATGACAGGCTTGTCTTCTCTGGCATCAGTCATTTCCCTGGTGACAAATTAAGGGACATGACTAAGCTTTGCTCCTGACAGCAGAGGATTTTGAAGACAGAAGTGCAGTGATGGAGCTTATTACAGCTGGAACCTAGAAGGAAGTGGCAAGTGGTTAACAGGCTGAGTGGAGACCCAGGTGACAAGTGACAAGGAGGAGAGAGCTGATGTCAGAGCTGGTGTCAGGACTGAACAAGGATTCCCCCTGGCTTTCTCCTGCTCTTATCACCCATCCCTCCTGGGAAGCCTTTCCTCATGTCTAGGATGGAGTCGTGGTCCTCAGGACTAGTGACTTTGGGTGGACCAGCTTCCCAGTCATCTGAGAACTGTGTATTTATCCAGACACTCATTCATCTTTTTGCATATTTACTCTCATCCCTTCCAGTTCCAGAAAGGATTTGAGGCAGCTCAAATAAAAGGTCTGTATAGTCATGACGTCCATCTAGTCAAAGCTATGGTTTTTCCAGTAGTCATGTATGGATGTGAGAGTTGGACCATAAAGGCTGAGCACCGAAGAATTGATGCTTTCGGACTGTGATGCCGGAGAAGACTTGAGAGTCCATTGGACAGCAAGGAGATCAAACTAGCCAATCCTGAAGGAAATCAACCCTGAATTTTCACTGAATGGACTGATGCTGAAGCTGAAGCTCCAATACTTTGGCCACTAGATGCGATGAGCTGACTCTTTGGAAAAGACCCTGATTCTGGGAAAGATTGAGGGCAGGAGGAGAAGGGGACGACAGAGGATGAGATGGTTGGATGGCATCACCGACTCAATGGACATGAGTTTGAGCAAACTCTGGGAGATGGTGAAGGACAGGGAAGCCTGAGGTGTTGCAATCCACGGGGCCACAAAGAGTCAGACACCACTGAGTGACTGAACAACAACAAAATAAAATGTAACAAAACATTTATAAACAAAATCTAAGTTAAAAGGAAGAAGGAAAGAGGGAGGAAAAGCAAAAGAGAAGGACTAAAAAGATTCTGAAGGATACTCAAAGTGGACACTTCAAACTTCATTTTCTGATCATTCATCCAGTGGCACACATGTGATTCATGTACTTTTCTGTATGGGTTTATCGGTGGGAATGTAAAAAACTGCTTCACCACCTGGTTAATCTGAGCAGAAGCAGGTGTTCCTCAGGAAGAAACAAAGATGTGGGAACTGGTTTTCCACTGGGTGTTTAAATTACATCCCATAACTCGGTCTATAAGCCACGTCCAAAGGGCAGGGCTCTGATTAAGAGGCTGGCACTGCAGGCCCGTCAGGAGGCTGACGCCTCAGTGCGAGAGGGCTGTGCGGGTAGAGTCCAAGCAGGGATCTCCATGGCCCCACTGGCTCCCTCCTCTGCCCAGACCACTCTGGTTCCCTGCTGCCTCAGCCTTGGTGACAACTCAGGCGTCCCAGGGAGGCAGAGAAGAGCCTTGAGTTCACTGAAACTCACTGAGAGCAGGGGCTTGTGGTGGTCTGACATTGAGAACAAATTTCTCGATTTGCAGTTGAGGGGACTGAGATCACAGAGACGGAGAACTGGCCGAGGGCACTGCAGTGAGGGGCGTGGCCAAGATGGAGTCCACACGCAGTCTTCGTCTCGTTCTGTCTCTCTGTCTCTGTCTTGCTCTTTCTCTCTTTCCAGGAAGCATCTGACTCAACGTGTCTAAGCCCACTAGCCCCAGTTGACCTAACATGCCTCCCCCGATGCTACCAGGGAGAGCCCAGCCACCAGGAGGCCCTGCCTTACTGTCCCAGTGGACCTCCCAGATGTGGTCATTCCTCACAGAGAACTCTGCCGCTTACAAAACACTTCCTCACCCAGGTCTCACCATAATTGTTCCAAGAACACCTGTGTCCAGCCATCGGTGGCGGGGAGAGAGCAGGGCCAGGATCACCCAGAGAACTCTTGCCATTACGCTAGGATGAGTGAGATTCCAGGACTGCCAGAGGGTGGCAGGGATGAGGCAGCAGGCAGCTGCTGCAGGACAGGCAGGCTCTGTTCCCTGTTAGCAGGGAGCCCTGGGCCCAGCCACAGCGCCAACTGAACCCAGGGCTCAGAGGGGACCTCGCCGGGTGGCCTCCAACCAGGAGTCATGAGAACAACGCTAAAATGCGCTTCTGCAAAGGTGATAAGAATGCATATGGGGACAGAGACACTTGGACAGACTCAGACTCTGTAGTTGCTTAAGTATTAGGAAGGAGATGAGACACTCAACTATTCAAGGGCAGCCTAGGGTGGGGAGACAAGTGGCAGGGATTTGTCTTTGAAAGGACAGAGGCAGACGGACAAAGGAGGGAAGTGTTTTTTTCATGGTCTAGACTCTGGGCTCCCGTAGCATCAGAGTGGGAGGGGCCTTCTGATTCAGACCCTTACTTTACCAGTGGGGGCACTAAGGCCCAGGGAAGGGAAAGAAGGCATTCACAGTCACACAGCTGGTCAGTATCAGAGTGAGGATCTGATCCCTGGGGGGCGGAGTGGAGGAGCTGGGGGAGTGGGTATCTAGAGGAAGGGCACAGGAAGTGAGGAGAAAAGCAAACACACATTTTGGCCAGGGGCCAGCCCTCAAAGGACTGTGGGAACCTAGGACTGAGCTTTTCCAAAGCAATCTGGAATATAAACCCCTGGGAGGCCCTGCTGGCCAGTGACAGGCCTCCTCCCCGAAAAGAGCAAGCTGCAAAAATCCTGCTGTTGGGACAGCAGGCTTTAAGTCTGAGGACGGGACTGACCCCAGGGCATTAGGCACCGACACCAACACAGTGTCAGCAAATTGCTCTTCCTTTTTGTTCAAAGCAGCTCAACAAGGCCATGGCCAGTGTCTCCGGAGGCCAGAGTCTGGGCAGTGGGTTACACCCATATTTGCCCAGGTCAACCGGGGCAAGGTAGAGTAATCACAGGCCATGTGAGGGAGAAGGGATCTTAAAGGGCATGATCCAGCCTCACACCTGTCTCCATCAAACACTGGAATTCCTTCCATCTCCGGGTGGCTCAGCTGCAGCTTGAGCAGCTCACAGAGACAGCTCATGCCCCCATGTGACGGCCACTCCAATCCTTGGGCCAAGCGTCTCCCCCACCACCCACCGTGTGTTCCCTGCCAAGTGGTCCTCCTTCTGTCCCTTGGGACCAAAGGGGAGAGGGAACAAGTCCCTCTCCCTTCCCCATAGCAACCCTGAACTGGTTAAACACAGTGATGTATGCGTGCTCAGTGGTGTCCGACTCTGCGACCCCGTGGACTGTAACCTGCCAGGCTCCTCTGTCCATGGGATTCTCCAGGCAAGAATACTGGAGTGGGTTGCCATTCCCTCCTCCAGGGGATCTTCCCGACCCAGGGATTGAACCCCAGTCTCTCGTGTCTCCTACATTGGCAAGTGGATTCTTTACCATGAATGCCACCTGGGAAGCCCTAAACACAGAGATCAGCCCCTCAAATCCTCTCCTTTCCAGACTAAACACCCCTGCTTATCTCAACCAGTTTCCATATACCTGGGTTCCAGTCTTTCACCAGCTCCCCTTCCCACCCTTTGCCCTAATCATTTTCTATTACACTGCCTCCACTAGATTAATTACTAATCCTGGTTCCACATAACATTCAAGGTGAAGGCCAACATCTCAAATCACCCTCCTAGAGACCTAAGGAGGCAGCTTATCCACAGGCCCCTTCTCCTTCCTGCCATCTCTTCTCTAAGCTTCAGAGGCACACACACAAAGGCCACAATTTCTCAGAGAACAGTTACGTGAACCTATGCTCATAATTACATGCATGGTAAATCCTGATTTTCCAAAACCTTAAAAAGGAAGAATATTTAATTCTTTAAAAGACAGGACATCTGTGTGGCAGCTGACCTCTGTCAGGTCTGATTCTGGAGTTCAAATTAGGTAAGGAATATTCATTTAGGAGAGCAAGCTCTGAGCACCTATTAGACCCAGGAGCCCCATGGCAGAAGGCTACTTAATATATAGCTTTTATTCCAAGAAGCCCAGTTAAGGAGATTCGTACATGTAGAATTACAGTAAACATTGCTAGATGCTGTGATCGAGGCATGGAAATGGGAAAAGTTAGTTTCCTGTTGCTGTAATAATGAATGACCACCAACCCAACATGTGTCTCCCTGGTCAAAGGTGTCAGCCGGGTTGGGCTCCTTCAGGAGGTACCAGAAGAGGATCCACATCCTTGCCTTTTCCAGCTGCTATAGGCTGCCTGCATGCCTTGACTCAGGGCCCCCTGTCTCCATCTTCAAAGCCAATAGCATTGTCGTCACATCTTCAATTCTTTCTCCAGCTTCTGCCTCCCTTCACTTATGAGAACCCTTGTGATTGGGTTCACCTGGATAATCTTCTCAACTCAAGATCCTAAACCCAATCACTTCTGCAAAACCCCGTTTGCCTTGTAAGGTAAACTATACATTCATAGGTTTGGGGACTAAAACCTGGACATCTTTGGTGGCCATTATTTTGGCCATTGTGTTCCACAGGGAATAACTAATTGCTTGTGGGAATAGATTCTTTAAGGCGTTGTAGTTGTATGCAGGAGGCTTCCCAGGTGGCGCTAGTGGTGAAGAACATGCCTGCCGATGCTGGAGACTCGAGGCCAGTAACTCAGAACACTAGCATTCCCAAAGCTGGGTGGGCTGCAGGGTTTCACTGCAGTCCTCTCCTCTACCTCTGCCCTACAAATTAACTGAAAAGAATTTAAACTGAGGCTGACTTTGACCTTGAGTTTGAAGGGGGTAAAAACACGGAAATACTGACATTTTCTGTTTCTCTTTTGATGTCACTGAGGATCTGAATTGCTAGGAGTTTGGAGCCAGGAAAGAGGCCCAGCTTTCTGCCTTCTGTCAAGGCAGAGACAGCCCCCAGCTCTCCGGGGTTCTCCTGGGGTTCAGTCTGGCAGCCCCCGCTATGGTGGTCGAGGGGAATGTGGGTGCTCTGGGCTGCAGGGCCTGTGGGGGGAGGCCAGGACCATGGGAAAGGCTTGTGTCCCTGCTGTCCCTTTGCATCGTCTGCTGTGTTTTTCAATGCTGGGTCTTCTTTGTGTTGAGCAGGACTGTTCCTGTTGTCCCTTTGCATCCTCTGCTGTGTTTTTCAATGCTGGGTCTTCTTTGTGTTGAGCAGGACTGTTCCTGTTGTCCCTTTGCATCCTCTGCTGTGTTTTTCAATGCTGGGTCTTCTTTGTGTTGAGCAGGACTGTTCTGGGTTATTCTCTGAAATGTGGAGGCCATGGATCAAAAACCACCTGCCCTCATGGTGTGCTGACAACAAGGAGACCATTCCCTGCTGAACAGAACTCTGGTTTACAATGCACTTTTACACCCATGATCATCTTAGACTCGATTTTTTTGGGCTACATGCGACATGTGGGATCATAGTTTCCCAACCAAGGATCGAAACTACTCACCCAGCAGTGGAGCTTTAACCAGTGGACTGTTAGGGAATTCCCTTTCTTTGACTCTGATAATACCCCCAAAAGGATGGGGGAAGTCAGTCGGTGGCATTGCTGAGACCCACAGCTGAGACCAACCCTCTGCCACTCCCACCGCACAACAGTGCCTCCCGTGGGCTCTTGATGGTGACTGCTGGGTCGAGGCCACCCTTGCAGCCACTGTCAGAACTTCCTTTCTCTTGTTTCCTTCTCCTCTCAACTACCTCTCTCCCACTCTTTTTTCTTCCCTATTCCTCTCTCTTTGTCTCTCTTCTTTCCTCCTTCTCAGCAACCAAAGCCCCCCAAATAACTCTCAGCTCTCAGGGAGCCCCCAGTAGGCTTAAGGGACTAGAACTCCTAGGTCAGGATGTCTACAACCACAAAAGAATGTCCTCCTGATGCTTGCCTCCCATAATCATCATGTCCTGGATTGAGCAGGTGACCTGTCCATACCAGGAGAAGCACTGGGGGCTTGGAATAGTCTAGGCCAGAAGCCAGGAGACTAGAGCTCACAGACAGCTCTGCCAATCATAACCTTAGGTACATCACTGCTCCACTCTGGACCTCAGTTTTCTCATCAATAAAGTGGGATAATAACAACTACCTCTCAGGGCAGTTTGAGGGTTAGGAAAATTGGTTTCATGGTACTAAGCATGTATTAGATGTTTAATAAAGCTTGGTTGAATGCGGCAGATGCTGGAACACAGAACCCTCCCAAGCAGTGGACTTGAAAATATCAATATCTGTGCTGGGGTAATAAAAGTCAAGAAGCACCTGGAAGCATCAACAGAGAGGTGGAAGGGGATGGAGGAAGAGTGTCATTGGGGAGGGGCTGTTTACTGTTTCCCTCTGCTGGGGGCATTTCAGGCTCTCTGTACTCTGGATCCAGCCACTGAATTCAATTAATGCTTGTCTCTTTATGATGGTGAGGAAATCATGTTGTAACATTCCAGATGCCTAATGAGGGTGTGTGCAATGACTGGGCAGTGAGTCTCGGAATCTCCCTGCCTTGGACACGCCCTGGTAGTAATGGTGATTTTTAAAAGCTGGGAAGCCCAGAGTGACTTCTCCCAAAACAGACTTGGTCAATCCCAATGTCAGCAGAGATTCAAAGTCCAACTTGCAGTCATTCCAGAAAGAGAAGCCAATTACAACACACTGTGGGGAGAGGGGATTGGAAACTTGGAGAAAAGAAATGAATGGACTTGCAGTTACACATGCAAATTGATTGTCCCCATTTATCTCCTCTCCCTCCAGGGACCCCACTTAGATAGCAGTAAAGGAACTGAAATGATAAACCCACTACATCACAGGGAATGGAAAAAGATTATCAATGGACTAGAGATTTCAGCACATTTATGGAACTAACAGAGCTCCAGAGAGGTTTGAAAATTGATTATACCAGGAACAATGCAGGACAGTTTTTAGGCTTCCCTGATAGCTCAGTTGGTAAAGAATTCTCGTGCAATGTGGGAGACCTGGGTTCAAACCTTGGGTTGGGAAGATCCCCTGGAGAAGGGAAAATCTACCCACTCCAGTATTCTGGCCTGGCGATTCCATGAACTACAGTCCATGGGGTCACAAAGAGTCGGACACGACTGAGTGACTTTCACTCACTCAGTGCAGGACAGGTGGGTATGAGATATGGGATTAAAATCCAGGGGGCTGTTTGAAAGCTACTAAATTAGTTTTTAAAATTACATTGTGCTAGAGAAAACAACCCTCCACAAATATTCTGGCCTGTCGAGATCCCCAGGATAATACTCAGCCTGCTACTCCAGAACTCTTAACATGAAGCTTGCCCATGCACACAAAGCTCTCAGAGTTGGTGATTTTTATTGCCTCACTTTTCAAGTATGAGCCAATAACCAAGCACTTAAGGAAAGCAAACAACAACAACAAATCCCAGAGAAAATAGATACAGCTGAGAAAGGAAGCCTTTAAAACCTCAAAATTTTGGGTAACCAACAAGGACCTACTGTACACGTGGAACTCTGTTCATGTGGATGGGAGGGGGAGTTTGGGGGAATGAACACATGTATATGTATGGCTGAGTCGCTTCACCATTTACCTGAAACTATCACAAAACTGTTTGTCAATTGGCAATCAGTTCAGCTCAGTTCTGTAGCTCAGTCATGTCCGACTCTTTGCGACCTCACGAATCGCAGCATGCCAGGCCTCCCTGTCCATCACCATCTCCTGGAGTTCACTCAGACTCACGTCCATCGAGTCAGTGATGCCATCCAGCCATCTCATCCTCTGTCATCCACTTCTCCTCCTGCCCTCAATCCCTCCCAGCATCAGAGACTTTTCCAATGAGTCAACTCTTTGCATGAGGTGGCCAAAGTACTGGAGTTTCAGCTTTAGCATCATTCCTTCCAATGAAATCCCAGGGCTGATCTCCTTCAGAATGGACTGGTTGGATCTCCTTGCAGTCCAAGGGACTCTCAAGAGTCTTCTCCAACACCACAGTTCAAAAGCATCAATTCTTTGGCACTCAGCTTTCTTCACAGTGCAACTCTCACATTCATACATGACCACAGGAAAAACCATAGCCTTGACTAGACGGACCTTTGTTGGCAAAGTAATGTCTCTGCTTTTCAATATGCTATCTAGGTTGACATAACTTTCCTTCCAAGGAGTAAGCGCCTTTTAATTTCATGGCTGCAGTCACCATCTGCAGTGATTTTGGAGCCCAAAACAATAAAGTTTGACACTGTTTCCACTGTTTCCACATCTATTTGCCATGAAGTGATGGGACCGAATGCCACAATCTTCGTTTTCTGAATGTTGAGCTTTAAGCCAACTTTTTCACTCTCCACTTTCACTTTCATCAAGAGGCTTTTTAAAAAGTTTTAAAAAAAACTAGGAAATTTTAAATTCTATTATCCTAAGAGAAATCCAAGAGACTGCATCCATAAGACAAAAGTCTATGAGTGCTAAATTGCTTCAGTCCTGGTGGCTCAGTGGTAGAGAATCCACCTGCCAGTGGAGAAGACACAGGTTTGATCCCTGGTCCAGGAAGATCCCACATGCCGTGGATGAACTAAGCCCATGCGCCACAACTATTGAATCTGTGCTCTAGAGCCCAGGCTCCACGACAAGAGAAGCCACTGCAATGAGAAGCCTGAGCACATAACAAAACGTAGCCCCTGATCTCTGCAACTCGGGAAAAGCTCACACAGCAACAAAGACCTGGAACAGCCACATAAATACAATTATTTTTTAAGAAAGTCAGATAGTGAAAAAAGATAATTGCAAAGAATATAATTTACAGAACATTAGTGTCCAGGATATGTACAGAGTTCTTACAAATTAGTAATAATGAAAAGACAAAATGTCCCATCATGAACTGGTTGATGTATATACACAGATAATTCAAAGAAAGATCAAAACACTCAATAAACATTTAAAAATAAGTTCAAGTTCACTAGTTATCAGGGAAATATAAAATAGCTATGAGATATTATTTCATACTTTTCAGATTGACAGAAATTTAAAATTTTGATGTTATCAAGAGTTGGTGAAATTGTAGAGTAATGGGGCATAAAAAGAAAAGAAAAAAAAAACACTGGGAGTGAATGTCCATCAACAAGAGAACAGATAAGTTGTGGTGTATTCATTCACTATTATGTAGCTATTACAATGAACTAGAGCCAAATACTTCATGTGGATAAATCTAAAAAATGTGAGCCCAGGAAAAAATTTTAATACTATATGCAAAGTAGCATTTATATACAATCTTGAAAATAGGCAAAGGATTCCATTTGCTTAGAGAGTTGTGGGCACATGTAGTAAGAGTATAAAAAGACACCTAGGGATGTGAAAAATTCAATTTATTAATGTGGTTACCTCTAAGGAAAGGAATAGGAACAGGGGAAAGACAGAGACAGGAGCCTTCACATTTATCTGTTGCATTTTATTTGGTTAAAAAAACATTTGAAAGGATCATAAGAGACTATTATCAACAATTATATGTCAATAAAATGGACAACGAGGAAGAAATGGACAAATTCTTAGAAAAGTACAACTTTCCAAAACTCAACCAGGAAGAAATAGAAAACCTTAACAGACCCATCACAAGCACGGAAATTGAAACTGTAATCAAAAATCTTCCAGCAAACAAAAGCCCAGGTCCAGACGGCTTCACAGCTGAATTCTACCAAAAATTTAAAGAAGAGCTAACACCTATCCTGCTCAAACTCTTCCAGAAAATTGCAGAGGAAGGTAAACTTCCAAACTCATTCTATGAGGCCACCATCACCCTAATACCAAAACCTGACAAAGATCCCACAAAAAAAGAAAACTACAGGCCAATATCACTGATGAACATAGATGCAAAAATCCTAAACAAAATTCTAGCAATCAGAATCCAACAACACATTAAAAAGATCATACACCATGACCAAGTGGGCTTTATCCCAGGGATGCAAGGATTCTTCAATATCCGCAAATCAATCAATGTAATACACCACATTAACAAATTGAAAAACAAAAACCATATGATTATCTCAATAGATGCAGAGAAAGCCTTTGACAAAATTCAACACCCATTTATGATAAAAACTCTCCAGAAAGCAGGAATAGAAGGAACATACCTCAACATAATAAAAGCTATATATGACAAACCCACAGCAAACATTATCCTCAATGGTGAAAAATTGAAAGCATTTCCTCTAAAGTCAGGAACAAGACAAGGGTGCCCACTTTCACCATTACTATTCAACATAGTTTTGGAAGTTTTGGCCACAGCAATCAGAGCAGAAAAAGAAATAAAAGGAATCCAAATTGGAAAAGAAGAAGTAAAACTCTCACTATTTGCAGATGACATGATCCTCTACACAGAAAACCCTAAAGATTCCACCAGAAAATTACTAGAACTAATCAATGATTATAGTAAAGTTGCAGGATATAAAATCAACACACAGAAATCCCTTGCATTCCTATACACTAATAATGAGAAAACAGAAAGAGAAATTAAGGAAACAATTCCATTCACCATTGCAACGAAAAGAATAAAATACTTAGGAATATATCTACCTAAAGAAACTAAAGACCTATATATAGAAAACTATAAAACACTGGTGAAAGAAATCAAAGAGGACACTAATAGATGGAGAAATATACCATGTTCATGGATTGGAAGAATCAATATAGTGAAAATGAGTATACTACCCAAAGCAATTTATAGATTCAATGCAATCCCTATCAAGCTACCAATGGTATTCTTCACAGAGCTAGAACAAATAATTTCACAATTTGTATGGAAATACAAAAAACCTCGAATAGCCAAAGCGATCTTGAGAAAGAAAAATGGAACTGGAGGAATCAACCTACCTGACTTCAGGCTCTACTACAAAGCCACAGTTATCAAGACAGTATGGTACTGGCACAAAGACAGAAATATAGATCAATGGAACAAAATAGAAAGCCCAGAGATAAATCCACGCACATATGGACACCTTATCTTTGACAAAGGAGGCAAGAATATACAATGGATTAAAGACAATCTCTTTAACAAGTGGTGCTGGGAAATCTGGTCAACCACTTGTAAAAGAATGAAACTAGAACACTTTCTAACACCATATACAAAAATAAACTCAAAATGGATTAAAGATCTCAATGTAAGACCAGAAACTATAAAACTCCTAGAGGAGAACATAGGCAAAACACTCTCCGACATACATCACAGCAGGATCCTCTATGACCCACCTCCAAGAATATTGGAAATAAAAGCAAAAATAAACAAATGGGACCTAATTAAACTTAAAAGCTTCTGCACATCAAAGGAAACTATTAGCAAGGTGAAAAGACAGCCTTCAGAATGGGAGAAAATAATAGCAAATGAAGCAACCGACAAACAACTAATCTCAAAAATATACAAGCAACTCCTACAGCTCAACTCTAGAAAAATAAATGACCCAATCAAAAAATGGGCCAAAGATCTAAATAGACATTTCTCCAAAGAAGACATACAGATGGCTAACAAACACATGAAAAGATGCTCAACATCACTCATTATCAGAGAAATGCAAATCAAAACCACTATGAGATACCATTTCACACCAGTCAGAATGGCTGCGATCCAAAAGTCTACAAATAATAAATGCTGGAGAGGGTGTGGAGAAAAGGGAACCCTCTTACACTGTTGGTGGGAATGCAAACTAGTACAGCCACTATGGAGAACAGTGTGGAGATTCCTTAAAAAAACTGGAAATAGAACTGCCTTATGATCCAGCAATCCCACTGCTGGGCATACACACTGAGGAAACCAGAAGGGAAAGAGACACGTGTACCCCAATGTTCATCGCAGCACTGTTTATAATAGCCAGGACATGGAAACAACCTAGATGTCCATCAGCAGATGAATGGATAAGAAAGCTGTGGTACATATACACAATGGAGTATTACTCAGCCATTAAAAAGAATACATTTGAATCAGTTCTAATGAGGTGGATGAAACTGGAGCCTATTATACAGAGTGAAGTAAGCCAGAAGGACAAACACCAATACAGTATACTAACGCATATATATGGAATTTAGAAAGATGGTAACGATAACCCTGTATACAAGACAGCAAAAGAGACACTGATGTATAGAACAGGCTTATGGACTCTGTGGGAGAGGGAGAGGGTGGGAAGATTTGGGAGAATGGCATTGAAACATGTGAAATGTCATGTATGAAATGAGATGCCAGTCCAGGTTCAATGCACGATGCTGGATGCTTGGGGCTGGTGCACTGGGACGACCCAGAGGGATGGTATGGGGAGGGAGGAGGGAGGAGGGTTCAGGATGGGGAACACATGTATAATTTTTTTTTAATTAAAATTGAATTAAAAAAAAAAACATTTGAAGCAAATAAAGCAAAGTATAAAGATTTGACACAGCTGGTTAAGGTGTCCAAAGACATTCTCTACACGTTTCTGAATGTTTGAAGATAATGACCAGGAGTTTGGGGGAGATGTTTTAGCTGAAGGGGGACACCAAAATGTAAACATTTTGTTTAATTTGCTATTTTTATTTGCTTCTTTATCCTTCTGCTTAGAAGAGTGCCTAGTACAGAGGAGGTTGTCAGTAAACAATTGCTGAATAAACACATGTGCGAAAAGGCATTGAGCTGCGTTAGAACATGCTGTGTTCTAAGAGAGCAAATCACAGTAATAGCCAACTTCTGCTGCTGCGACTGCTAAGTCGCTTCAGATGTGTCCGACTCTGTGGGACCCCACAGACGGCAGCCCACCAGGCTCCCCCGGCCCTGGTATTCTCCAGGCAAGAACACTGGAGTGAGTTGCCATTTCCTTCTCCAATGCATGAAAGTGAAAAGTGAAAGTGAAGTCACTCAGTCTCGTCCGACTCTTCGTGACCCCATGGACTGCAGCCCATCAGGCTCCTCCGTCCATGGGATTTTCCAGGCAAGAGTACTGGAGTGGGGTGCCATGGCCTTCTCCGAATAGCCAACTTCTATCAAGCCCCATATAGCAGTGGCCTGGATTATTTCATCCTTGCAAGAAAGCATGGCAGTTAGGACTGGAGAACACAGTCCATCAAAAATAAAAGTCTGAGTTTTATCCTGTACGTAGTTTCAAAGTGTGGAGGAGTGGAAATAAATAAGGAGGCACACACATACACACATACACACATTCCCCTAGAGTGCAAGGTGAGCGGGTCAGATGGGGTGGGGAGCATGCCCAATGCCTGACAGCCTGAGAGGGATTACACAGAAGGGGACACTTTTAGTCTGCTAGGAAGACTTCACCAGGAGGAGACATCTGAACCTGACCTTGAAAATGAAGTGCACCTACAAATGCCAGAAACCCCCAGCTCTTCCTGCTCCGTACGCAGTGGTTGTTGTTGGAGGATCTATTTCTCTGGACCCTGAGCACAGAGCCTGACCGCACAGGGCTGAGACCACTCACAAGTGAAGACAGACTAACTTGAATGTAAGCACCCATTCCAGGATGTTTGGTCTCACCTTTAAATACAACAGAGGAAAAAAGAAAAAAAAAAAACCTACCAGCTCAAAGCTCTTTTAAAATTATGACAGCAGTAATAATTGCTTGCCCTTTAATAATAAGAGCTACCATTTATTGAGCATTTACTGTATGCAGGGCACTGGGCTAAGTCATCAGAAGCTTGTCTTTAGTTCTTACAACGACTCTAAGAGGCAGGTACTATTTATCCCTTTCCAGGGATGAGGAAACCAAGGCTTGAAGATTTCAGGGGTGTTGCCCACAGACCTATGCAGTTAGTAGGTGGAGCTGGGATCCCAACCACCAGTTTCTGACTCTTCTCCAGCCCATGCTTTAACTACTGCTTCTCCCAAGCAGACACCCAATTAAAGAAAGGAGGGTTTTACTGCCTTCAATTGGAATAAATGAGAACGTGATCCGAGCATAATAAACTAGAACCCAAGCTTATCATTACATTCATGAATACCTGTCACTGTCAGGTGTCCCGTAAATGCTTGTGAAATGAGGTAGCGTTTAGTTCCAGGAAATGAAACCCAGTGTCGAAATGACAGACTTCACCCTTGTGGGACTCCAGTAGGAACTCACACATCACGTGAACAAGCAGAGCAGGGCTCCTCGGCTCGCAGCAGCCGGGGACAGTCTCGATCAACAGCATCTCCCAGCAGCACACTGAGAGCCCCTGGAACGTCCCACCCTTCCTGATGCCCGCCCTTCTCCAGCTCCTGGGCACTCAGCCTGCACCGTGCTGGGTACCGAGCTCTTAGAGGGAGGGCTGGGTTGTCTCTCTCTCATCCCATCATCAGTCACACAAGCCTATCCACACTCTTGCGTGGATGGAGTTCAGCACTTTCCCCCAAATCCGACAGGTCAGACATACGTAAAGTGAGAAAAAACGGGACGAAAAGAACTGTGAAAGAGTTCTGCTTTTCAGATAAAGGGAAAGAGAGCAACCCATCTTCTCCCCTAGGAAAAGCCACCATCGCCGGATCCCATGCATTCTATTTATTCATTTCGCAAACATTTGCCAGACATCTACCAGGTGCAGGAAGCAGGCCCTGGCCTGGAGCTGGCTGTCTCCTTTGCACCCAACCCTCAGTTCACAGTTCAGAGACCGCCGTCGTCACCCCACCCACCGACCCCTGACTGTGGGCACAGGGAGGGGCCTCGCAGTCCGCGCGGCCAGGAGCACACTGTGGGTAGGCAGACAGGCACAACAGACAGTCACGGTTTACCACTGTAAATGGTACGGGGGCTCAGAAGGAGGGGGGTCACTGAACGGGGAGGAGAGAAGGAGGCAAGGACATGGCAGAGGAGGAAGGGAGAGGAAGATAGCGTCAGCGGGTCTGGGCTCTCTCCGGAGCCGCGTCCGCAAATACTCCGGTCACGTTTAAATTAATTGCAAGGTTTTCTCACCGCCTCAAACCAGAGCTCTGTGACTAATTTCCGAAAGAGCCTGCAGAGTTTAATCATCGCAAACACAATGATCCCGGTAATTAGGGCCTGAGCAGCTAAAAGCAGAAAATAAAGACCCCAGAACAGGCTATGGTCCTGACTTTGGCCCTCAGCCACCGGCCGGGTCCACGACTCGGAGCGCGGGCAGCCGAGGTCGCCGGCCTGCAGGGTCCAGAGCAGTCGGCCGGCGTGCGGCCCGGGCCCGTGACACCGCGGGGGCTCGGCTCGACCCACGAGGCCCGCGTGCCGCCGCAACCACGCCAGGAACGGCCCCAGGCCACAGTCGCAGCGCCAGGGATTGTGTCCCAGCAGGACCCCCGCCAGCCGGGGCAGAGCTTCAAACGCGTCGCCCGGCAGGGTCTCCAGCTGGTTGTGGTCGAGCTGGACCTCCTCCAGGCTGCTGAGGTTGCGGAAGAGAGCGCTGGGTAAGGCGCGCAGCCGATTGCTGCGCAGCGACACGTGGCGCAGCCTGCAGAGGCCGCGGAGCAGGCCGGCGGGGAGGGAGGCCAGGCCTGTGGAGCTCAGGGCGAGCACCTGCAGCTCGCCGAGGCCTCGGAAGGCGTCCTCCGGGAGCGCGCTCAGCCTCGGGCTCAGCGACACCTCCAGGACGCGCAGGCCAGTGAGGTTGAGGAAGGCGGCGGCCGGCAGGGTGCGCAGCTGGGTGCTTTTCAGCCTCAGCTCCCGCAGGCCGCCTATCTCCCCGAAGAGCACCTTGGGGAGTTCCTCCAGCGGGTTCTCAGACAGGGTCAGGAAGGTCAGATTGTGCGAATGAAAAAAGAGGGCAGAGGGCAGGAACTCGAGGCGGTTTTCGGAAAGGGTCAAGGAGCTCAGGCTTCGCAGCCGGTCGAAGGCTCCGGGGACGATGGAACGGAGGTTATTGGTGTGGAGCTGCAGCTCCGTCAGGGCGCGCAGGCTGTCCAACAGCCCCGACTCCAGAGAGGCCAGCCGGTTCGAGTGGAGCAGAAGCTTCTGAAGCTTAACCTGGACCCCAAACAACCCCTCGGGCAGGTGGGTCAAATTGTTTCCCGACAAATCCAACAATTTCAGGTTCCCCAGGTGTGTGAAGAGGCTAGCAGGCAGGAAAGCGAGTTGGTTTTGGTTCAGAAAGAGCTCCTGCAGGTGAACCAGTTTCTGAAACAGGTTTTGGTCAAGGCTCTTTAGTTCATTGCCGTCCAGAAACAACTGTTCCAGGAGCACCAGGTTATCCAACAGTGCGCTTGGGAGATGAGTGATCTTGTTGCGCGATAACCTCAGGGTTTTAAGTTTTATAGGGTCGTTGAACGTGCCCGGGGCAATGGCGGAAACGTGGCTGTCGGACAGCAACAGGCGCTGCAGGACGGTCATGTCACTGAAGCTGTTGTTCTGCAAGGTGCCGCGGCCCATTTGGAAGAGCAAGATGTGCGTGAGGTTGGTGGGCAGGCCGAGCGCGGCGATGCCGGCCACCGTGCCGCGCGAGCACTGCGCGGCGTCGCGGAAGGCGCACCTGCAGGTGGGTGGGCAGGGAAAGGGCTGCGCGCGCAGGAGCCAGAGCGCCGCGCATAGCAGAGCGCTCCTCAGCATGTCTGAAACGGCGTCCGCGGCAGATCTGTGGGCTACAAGCAAAAGGGCAAACGCTCGTAATCCTGCATGATCCTTTCACCCGAATTATCACTGACTTAAAATGTTACCCGGATATGCTACATCTCCCTCTTAGCAGTGCTGATTTTTCCTGGGTGGTGAAAAGACATTCATTTTGCACTCCGAGGTCTCATCCTCTTGTTTCACTGATTTTCCACTCTTAATTCAAATCGGTAAAATTAAAGCATTTGCAAGCTATGGAAAAGGTAATAATACCTTTAAATCTTTACATAGCAAGAACTAAAATAATCTTTCTCACAATCAAGCTTGGAGGTATCACAGAGCAGTGCCCGTTGTGAAAATAACGCTGCTCCTGACTTTGTTATTATTAATTTTTGGGGTTCACCTTAAAAATTTTTTTAAATTATTTATAATTTAGCCAGGGGTGCCTATAACCTACAGCCCTGAAGGGAACAGCAAAGTGTGTTAAAACAGCAGCAACCACTGCCTGATTCTTTTAATCACTATCATGCTGTATCTACAGTGCCTTCTTACTCCACTAACACAGGACCGCTCAAAATAATGAATAGTCTCAGCCACACTGAGACAAGTAGGTTAACAGTACTTCATCACTTTATGCCACACACTGCTCTCAGCACTGTATTTAAATTAATGCATTTACTCCTTACAGTAACCTTGTGAAAGTGAAAGTCACTCAGTCATGTCTGACTCTTTGCCACCTAGCAGGCCAGGCTCCCCTGTGCATGGAATTCTCCCAGCAAGAATACTGGAGTGGATAGCCCGTCCCTTCTCCAGGGGATCTTCCCGACCCAGGGCTCCAACACAGATCTCCCGCATTGCAGGCGGACTCACTGCAGTCTGAGCCATGTGAGTTGGGTTATCCGCAATTAAAGGATGATGCAACTGAAGGCACAGAAAGGGTAAGTAACTTAACCAGGGTCACAGAGCTAGAATTTGGAAGTATTTCTGATTGTGCCATAAATAAGGAACTATTACTTCTAACATGCTATATTAAAAATTAGTACTCAAGGCACTGAATTATCCATGAAATACACACAGTAATACTAATCTGCCAAAACAATGTTTCCCACGTGTAATTTCAAATAAACTGCATCTTGTACTAAATTTTACTTATTTGTACAGACTAGCCAAGCCGTCCAGTTACCCACACTTAATTTTTAGAATATTTGGCCTTACCTGAAATGGTGCTGCACCCCAAAGCAACTGAATGGTTTAGAGCTTTGCATGCGATTTGGCACTTTCCAAAGGAAGAGAGGAGTATCTTTGCATCCTGAAGATAAAGACTTTCCCAGAACAAAAGTCATGGAAAGAGCCCTATCGCAGAGGGCATATTCTGGTTTTTTAATGACAAATAAATGACAACTGTCTTCAAACTCTGAAAGAGACTGTATGTAACCCAAGTCCTGCTGCCAAAGCCGAAAGATGAGCAGGAGGGGTGCAGTTTCTTCATAAATGGCACAGTATGACCTGGTGATGTGTGTCTAGTGTCACACAGAAGGATCATTGTAGCAGCCATATATCCCTGGTTGGTCTACACTTCCTTGGGACCTTCCTTTATCTGCTACTTCACTACAATTCTACTCAGGTTCCCCTCTGCCCCTTTTAAGAACAATAAGGTTAAGGACATTCTCAAGTGCTGCACTCATTTTTTTAAAAGTATTTTCAAGTATGTTCCCTAATGGCCTTGCTGGGTTGAGGGTGTCCACATGTTCAATTGAACATAGGAATGTCCAACTGCTTTGCAAAGTAATTGTACCAATATATGTTGTCACGTACCACGTATGACAGGTCCTGTACTTCATTTCTGCCCATGCCTTGACATTTTTTTTTTATTTTTGCCATTCATATGAAAGAATTGTGTGGTTTTAGTTTTTCATTTTCCTACTGACCGATAAACTTGAGAATTTTTCACATTTTTAAGGGCCAATCTTCTGAGAAATTTGGGTTCTTCTGACCATTTTTCTATATGGAAAAATGTCTTTTAAAAAGTAAATTGTAGGCATTCTTTATATATTCTGGATGTTAATCCTTTGTGGATTATAAGTGTTTGTTGCAGATATCTTCATCTAATATGTGCTTTGCCTTTTCACCTCCTTTATGTCTTTTACTGAACAGAAGTCTTAATATAGGCAGTTATTAATATTTATGATTTGTTTTTTGTGTCTATCAAAATAATTCCTCTTCTTGCAAACCAAAAAACTTCTCCTATAATAACTTACTACATTTTAGAATATTGTCCTTTGCATTTAGGTCTTTATTCCATCTAGAATTGATTTTTGTGTATGATGTAAGTACAATGTTTTTTTCCAACAGATCAGTTGTTCTATATATATATCCTTTCTTCCCTCAGAGCTACAATGTCAGCACTGTCACAGATCACCACTGGATGAACGTGTGGTCTGTGTTCTCGGCTACTTGATAATCCCTGTGCCAACACCACACTGAAATATAAAGCCTGAAAATATCCAGCGTCTTATCAAGTGTGAAGAAGTAGACATTCTCATACACTGGTGGGAATATAAATAGTAGCAAACTTTGGGGAGGAAAACTTAATTGTATCAGCCAAATTTTAAATATACATATTCTTTGTCCAATAGTTCCATTACTAAAAATACACACTATGGAAATGCTCATTAAGACATCTACACAAAAGTTTATTTGCAGGATTGTAATAGAAAAAAGGAGATCCACCCAATCCATCCTAAAGGAGCTCAGTCCTGGGTTCATTGGAAGGACTGATGCTGAAGCTGAAACTCCAATACTTTGGCCACCTCATGCGAAGAGTTGATTCATTGGAAAAGACCCTGATGCTGGGAGGGATTGGGGGCAGGAGGAGAGGGTACAACAGAGGATAAGATGGCTGGATGGCATCACCGACTCAATGGACACGAGTTTGGGTCAACTCCAGGAGTTGGTGATGGACAGGGAGGCCTGGTGATTCATTGGGTCACAAAGAGTCGGACACGACTGAGTGACTGAACTGAACTGAATAGGAAAAAAAAAAAAAAAAAAAAGCCTAAATGGCCATCAATATGGAAGTAGTCATTTAAATTATAGTACATCCATGCAATAGGATGCCTTGCAGACTTTGAAAAGAACAGATTTGAGCTGCAACTACTAATGTAACTTTCTAAAATACACTGAATGACATAAAACAAGGGCTGTGTAGCATATAACAATGGGGTTCTACACAAATGTGTACGACTTTTAAAAACATGAGCATATATATATATTTTCTAGAATACACCCAAGAAACTTTAGTAGTCCCCCTTTGAGAGAAACTAGGGAAAAGGCGACTTCCTTACATACCTGTGAGGTTGAAATTTTATCAAATGTGCTTAATGTCACTGTTAAAATTTTAATGCAAATATAATTTGGAAGGGAAAATGGCATTATTTAAGAAAAAAAGGAAAGAACATAGGTATTTTAAAATACTGGGAAAAGCCAGTGGCTGAACTGCAAAAGAATAAACATTAACTTCTGGAATTATTGACTGGAGTGGTGCTACAGAAATGGTCTTTTATCCTGGTTGGGAAAAAAAACGTCCCCCAAACCGACACTGGCAGGTGTAACAGAAAAGGAACTGAAATCTATTCAGCCTGTGATGTAGCCAAATGCAGGCAAAGCCCATTAAATGCTAAACTGACTGAAATTACCTTCTAAGGCATATAGTCCTAAACCACAGGGAAAGCCGCTGCCTATGCCAGGTGTTGTGGGAGGCCTGTCTTCCCACTCAAATCAAGGGAAGCAACTCCAGAGCTCAAACCAGCTCCCCAGCAGGAAGTCTGTCGTGCACATACATGGCCACGCCAAGTGAGAGGCCCCTTGCCCATCAAATGCCAGGATCCAGCCCTGGAAGAGGTGCTGTGGATCAAAGTACAACTTCGAGTCAAACTCAGGAGAAGCTTCCTTGGCCTATTTCCCCAGGAAGATTTCCAAGAATTACCTCCAAGTTTTATTTTGAAGAGAGGACATTACAATCACCCAAGGAGGGAACACCGGGCACAGAAGTTGCGGACAGTAGAGGAACACTGAGTTCATTCAATGGACAAACTGATGAGCTACTGAGAACTTTGAGCACTGAAGTAATGACACCACCAGTGTTTCCAGTCCTTTGGATTTTGAATCCATGAAACAAGTCAGGAACCTGCTGTCCTAAGTGGCAGCTTCCAGATCAAAGTCACAGAACCCTGGCTTACAGGGTTTGGCCATTCAAAAGCAGGTTATCCACCGGAATGAGATATGCTTTTCTTCCTCCATGGAGGGGAGGATTCCAAGGCCAGGGCACAGCAGGGATCTCTCTGTGCTTGGAGAGTAACCACAACCCCAACTTGGCATGGGGACAATCTCAAACTCCTAGGACTCCCTCTGTCCTCTCCTGCAATATACACCTGGAATTGATGGAGGGGGAAGAGGATGGAGAGACAAGCACAACTGTACCACCACCAGCAGGCTGTGGTGCAAGGGACAGGATCAACCCACACTGAATGGAAGGAACTTGGGCTCAAACTAGGTCTTACACCATGCAACCATCCACATGGCTCACAGAAGACACAGAGCTCCTGCAGAACCTATGATACAAGGAAAGCCCTCCCACCCAAACAGAAGGCCAGGTACAGCCTGCCCTCTCTGGGATTCCTATGGTCAGTAGTTAGTTCCAAGTTTTCCCACTCCATGGACTGCTCTTTTCACATTCATGGGTGCCACTTCACCTCAAGTGTACCATGGCGTACATGGCATTAGCTTTTAGTTTGATCTTCCTAACTATCAATAAATTCTGAGTCCCTAGTCTTCTATTTCACCATTTCCCTCAGATCTCCTGATACTAACATTTGGCTCTACAATGCATCTGACTGATGGGTTACCATGGGCTGGTCACAGACATGTGACATGTGGAAAGCTGCATTGTTTTCTTGAAAAATTCAAAGTTAAAAAAAAGAAACAGGAGAAATATTAAGCAGGAAAATAAATCCAGAGTGGGCAGTATTCATGTAACTGAAGAGCAAACAGATGTATATAAAGACACAGAAAAAAAGACATGTTGTATCATTCATTTAAATCTTTATTTTGATCAGCTTCAATCAAAAAAAAATTCATAAGGTTATTTACAGTGCTGAATGTACAATTTGAATGTATGCCTTTTTGACATCAGGGTACCATTCTTGAGCAGCAATACAATTTTAAAAATATAAAGATGCAGTATCATTTCTGATATAAAGTTACTTAAAAAAATCCAAAGTCTTAGTGAATTCACAAATCATAACAGAAAGTAACTATTAATTTAATGTGCACATAATTACCAAATCTTAATGCATTAAAAATATGTGTAAATGCCCACAGACTGTACAAAAATTAACATTTTGTTAAAAGTTCCCAACCACCTCCCACCACAAATATACAAAAGTCTATTTTCAGATATGTCAAAACTGCATGCATGAAATCTTAGAATGTTTTCTAAAGCTGGAATTCTGCTCTTCTCTAGACACTGCCATTTTGGGAACAGAGTACATAAAGGCTGATATAATTTTCCATGCCTTTGAAACTGTGCAGTTATTTTCTTAAACATGGGAAACAAAATAAATAGTAAAAACTGCAACAGTTTTATTTAAATGCAAGTAGAATTTGGAAAGCTTTCCAATGTAGGGATTACAAAACTAATATAAAAAGTTTTTATTTTATTGTTGGCTTAGCCACTTTTTATTCAAGCATTATTTGCAGCATCGCTTTACAGCAGTTGGTGCTAAAAGTTACAAAACATATAGTTACCACTATTTATATTTGAGGGAGGGGAAAAAAAAAAACTTTAAACAACCCTGAGGGAGACACACATTAAAAATCTTGTTATTTATTTAAAAAGTTAAAAAGTTACATATTATTTAACAATTACTTTTCTGGACATTTCTGTCCTTTAAGTATATGCATAAATAAAATTTAAATCAGCAATATTTATTAATCTTAATACATCAAAATAATATATGTACAGATTTTAAAATTTAGATCTGTATACACTCAAATAATTTAATGTGAAATTCAGAATCGAAATTACTATGTAATGGTGACCTACAGAGAGAGGACTCTATCTATGGCACTGAACAGGACCCACACCTGAACTCACAGACATTCTTCAAATCACATTCTGGAAGCCATCCAATAACCACCTGAACAACCCACCCTGTCTATATTCAAATCTAACCTCCTACAAATGCTTTGTCTACCTACCTAAAAACCTCATTCCTCTGAAAACAATATGGGAAGATGTGATATAAAACCCTTATAAAATCTAAAAGTTAAAAAAGGGGGGAGGGTGTCAAAAATATAGCTCTTTTATGATCATGCTCTTAAGGATGTTAAATACAATCTAATAATTGGATTTTAAGCTGCTACTTAGCAATTAATTATATGCTTCAGTATTTAAATCAAAGGATACACTCATATGTATTGAAAGTGAATTGAATGTGGAAATTATAAAATGATTAAAAGAGTAACTATAGAAAAAAGTGCTAATTCACAGCTCAAGAGGTCTAAGATGCATAGCTTCATAGAATCATTCATGGAACAACTGTTCTTATCATCTAATGTGTATTAATATAGTATCATACTTTTTGATGGAAAACTTCGATTATGTTTTTGTAAGAATCATCAGTGGCCATAGCAGTAACAGTGATCCTGAGTGTAACTTACATTTTTCTACAGTTACCAAACATCATCAGGTCTCTGCAGCATAAAAAATGAGAACCATGTGGTTCTACGGTTCTGGGTAACATGTGATCAAATTGGTAAATATGTATCAGGAAGATAATGATCAGCTAGAAGCAGAAAGCACAAGCATGCTACTGGTCAAGGAAGAACAAAGGATAAGATCATACAGTCTTAGTAGTTTAGTAGCTACTTTACAGCAGTATCAGTTTTCCTGTTTATCAGAACTCGGCTTTGCCAAACTACTGGATCTTACCTATAAAGACATTTTTAAATCACCTTAATTTTGTTTAGAATTTAAACGCTAACCAGGAAAAACAGAAAGGTGAAAACCATGTTCCACATTTCTTTTGGCTCAATGAATGTTTTTTTTTTTTTGAACTTCATTTTTTTTCTCCCAGAAATTTCCACAACCCAGTATGTTCATTTGCAAACACTCAATCCAAAATAGGTACGCTCTGACCTGTGGCGCCACCTAATGGCATAAAACAAACTCACCAGGTTCATACTGGTTTGAAAAAAAAGCAGTCATTCAAAGCTGCTCATTTTCTAAGCCTCATTATTGACAGGAGAGACCTACATCAAACCTTTAAAATTTTAAGAGGGAAAATTCTAACTCCAAAACTAAAACACAAAAAACCAAAAGACAATTATCCTATGTCTTTAGGTAATAAGAGACGTAAATAAAAATAAAAAGGCATTTAAAATAATATAAAACCTGAGAGGGGGTAAAAAACAGGTATGAAGGGATATTAGAAAGACAGATCTACATCTACTGCCAAAAGAAATAAGCTTTCTTCCTACTGAAAAATATTTAAACATATAACTAAAGCAAATTACACTACTGACACCAGACGTAGTCCAAGATGCACTTAATAGCTTTGAGGGACATCTCAAGAAGGCAGTGAAGCACCTTGCTGATAGAAAAATAAAACCCAGGCAGTCTGTACAGAAAATATAAAACCATAAATGGAAATTACCTGAGTTGTTCTATAAGCAACACCCTAGACTCACTCCTAACTCTAGGCTATCAAAGGGAACTGGTGTATGTATACAAAGTTTTCTTTGGGAGAAATACTGAAATCAAATGAAAACGGGCTTTTTACCTATTTTCATTGGAGGCTAACTAACACCCATTTTATTTATCAATCACAAATTTAGGGACTGTATATAAATGATGACTTTTTCTAAAAAGGGGGCTGTGAAAATAAAGGCATAAACTAATAAGTCTTAGAAAATAATATCTAAACACCTTTCAGATACCAACTTTCTTCTCTACCCTATAGAGTATCACTGGAGGGTAACAAGGAAGCAAGTTCTGGAAATATAATATTTTAGAGTTACTGAATGAAGGTATAGGACTTTATAGATAATTAATTATTTAACTGGCAGGCCAATTTCTTTTTGTTTTTGTTTAAAAAAAAAACCTCTCAATCAGCTACTATATTGGAAGGGTACAAACTGAAAGGGTGCCATTCTGACACACAGGATCAGATACAGTCCTACATTTACACTCTCCTCAATACTGCTACTAGAATGCCACTGAGCCCGATTCACTGCTAGGTTATGGTGATGATCTGACATGACCCATTCTCCTTTACTAAAGCTTTAGCTTCTGTTGTTGTTTGAGGTTTTGGCGGCCATTCTGGGTCAACCAAGAGCTCCTGAGCCAGATACATGTACTTGGCCTTTGGCATCTTCTTCCTACAGTTCAGGGCCCAAGACAAGCAGCATTTCTCCCACCAATCCATCGACTCCTAAGAACATAAGGAAAAAAAGGTACACCCAGTAAATTAAGAGCTGCTGTTTTTAACAGTTTTGTTAAAGCATAGTTCATCAGCACAGAAAAATAAGAGGAAATGACTTCTGAGCGCAAGAAATCATGAAAAAAAAAATGCTTTAAAAAGTCAGCTTTCAATTAATTAGGAACATTATTTTTTTTAAGAGTACAGTTTTAAAATTATCTATGTCATTTACTTCATTTTATTTAGTTCTATGTTCCTATCTCCTCTTGTACGCATACACATTTAAAAAATAACTTGTATAACTGGAGGCTATGATTCCATTACATAAAACATCTAATGTATTGAGAATAACTTTAAACTATTCAGAAAGAGAAAAAATTGTTAATATTATATGAAAGCCCCAACTATCTTTTGGTGCTATTGCTTCTAGCAACTTAACCACCAGATCATTTTTGGAAGAAAATGGTATAAAGATACCACTGCTACTGTTAGCATCAGCTTTCAAAGTATTATTTAAATATTGTTAGGTCAAAATCAGAGCTTAGATCATGTTTAATGTCTATCACTTCTTTTAAAACCACATTCTCATTAACATAAAAAAACAAATTTATTTTATAACGATGGTTTCCCCTTGGTCCTCCACAACTGGAAAGAGAGGTATAAAGTAAGTACTATTTCTTAGTAATACTTCACTATAAAAAGCTCTGCTGTCACAGAAATCCTTCTGATCAATCCTAATGTTTTTACTGAATGTGATCTTAGATAGTTCTTGGAGAACAAGAAAGCAGAGTTCCTGGTTACTGTACAAAAAATGTAAATTCAATACAGGTCCTCAGAATTTGTCTTAATTGAAACTGGAAATAAAACCAAATGACTATACTGAGATCTGTAGTTACTTTCATCTCTGAAGAACAGTCAATCCTTAAATTACTTTGACTGTTTCTTCTACAAAGAAAATTTAAACCCTAGGTTGTTTTGTTTTGCCATCAACATATAACCCAGGCTTCAACCAGGTGTAATCTCAACTGCAGTAAAGATGACCCTTGAGCAACATGGGTTTGAACCTGTGCAGGTCCACTTACACGTGGATTTTTTCAGTAAACAGTACAGTACCACATGATCCATGATTGGGTGAATCTGAAGGTACGGAGGGACCCCATTATCTGAGGGTTCTTTAATTATAAGTTATATAAATCTTGGCAGATTTACAGCTGCAGGGAGGGTCAGCGATCCTAATCCTTGACATATTCAAGGATCACCTGTAATCTCACGGAATGGAATAACTGACAAAGACATTCTAATGTTAACTCTCAAAACACCTTCATGATGGAGAAAGACAAATTTGATGTAACACAGATCCTGAAACACAGGTTTCTCAATTGGCCAATGGAGAACAGCAAAAATACTTTAAAATGAAAACCTTTTTAAATTTCTTCATACTTTTACTCGGTAGGTCTCCAGGACCTACTACTCTCTCTCCCTTCAAAACTGGGGATGGGCACGCGGCAGAGCACGTGCAGGAACGTAAGACACCACGAAAGAAGTGAATGCCGCTCAGTTGTGTCTGGCTTTTTGCAACCCCATGAAATGTACAGACACCGTAACGACGTGCTTTTAAAGGCCTTCTAGTTTACTCTTGTCGACAAAACACAGTAAGCTGCACCATTACCAAGCGTTTAAAGGCAAAAACTGTGACCTGTCACAAGTAAGCTATACTGAATCTGTGGTGGGGTGGGTGAGTGGGGATACAGATTTGAGGGTTATTTATCTAGTAGCCTCTATATAATAGCTAAAAAGTTATCACCTTAAAGGAAATCCACAGGAGAACATCTGCCTTAGAATACAGAAGAGACTAGACAGAGGATTCTTCAGGTGATCAAAGAATAATTCCTTTCCAGTACAGGCACATGCACGACATACCTTAATATTTAATCTAAAATTATGGTTCACCACTTGGACCTATCTTTTCCCCAAGATTTGTTCAAATTCTTCAATCTAACTACAGAAAAAAAAATCACTGTTCCTAAATCAATGTGAAAGCTGTCACTTTTTACTTTATAGCAAATGACATGGTTAAAGGGCGAATGGTGAAGGAAGGTGACTTTAAAAAAAAGAAGAGAGGGGGACCAGAAACATATAGGCATTGTTGCCCAGATGAGCCAGCTAGGCTGAAAGTAATGCATAACAGGCTGAATTAAGGAAAGTCAGTCAGGTGTATTCAAGTAAGATACACACACATACACACACAAATTAAATCCATCATTCCCCACCAGTAAAGAAAGGCAAGCAATAACATTTTAAACAAATTCCATTGCAAACAGAATCACAACTGCATAGTATTCTTTTTAAAGTGTATGTTTTTAAAAAAAAATCCCCATGTCCCTATTAAAAGCAGCATACATTTGTTATAATAAATTAAGTCCCATGGAACACTAGGGATCCCCCCTCCCCATTAGATTCATATTTTGTTCTTGAGCCTTCACCTCCCCTGAACATTATACACAAAAATACACCATAAGCAAGCATAGACTTGTTAGTTTACAAACACAAGCATACCGCAAACATCCTTAAACAATGGAATTCATTGGTAGAGAAAATAAAAGGTGCTACAGGCATGCCAAAATGAGAACTAAATCAAGGGAGAGACGACGGTGGCAAGAGGACAAAGGCAAGCACTGTGCAAGGAGAGGGAAGAGCTGCATCACAGGGCTAAGAGTGTGCACCAGGCCTCCCTAAACATCAAGGCCAAATCGCTGAAGCAGAACACAGGAGCCCCAGTAACAGGATCCTGTGACTTGCTGCTGAAAGGAACGGTTAAATAACCAAGTGTATCCCTGAGAGAAAGGGAAAGTAGCTACTGCAGCCCAGCAGAGAAACCACAAAGAACTTTCAAAAAGTTAAAATTCTCCTGCTTTTTAGACCAGTCCAAGCTGTTCATTACAGAACCCCAATGCTTACTCCTAGCAGTGTCTTTTAGGAAATGTTTTCAGGGGTAGAAAGTAAAATATAAAGTTATGCTACAGGGAAAATGTTGTAATGGTACTGTGGTATTCATATGTCTTTTTTCATACCAATCCTGAATATGAAACAAAGACAATCAGAATTAGCATTCTATCTAAATAAGCTTGAATAATATCCTAAGTGGCATAAAGACTATGGCTGACATCTGGATTTTTTCCCTCTAAAAGGAAAACAAAATCAGGACAAATTCTCAGGCATATCAAAATACCTGATATTAATGACTTTAGTTTTACATCCAACACTAAGCAGCCTCGGTTTAACAGACACAGGATACACACAAATGCTTCTTTAAAAGAGAATATGCAGCACAGATCTCAAACACGGGGAAAGTTGCATAGTAAGCCACAGGTGATGGGGTTCTCCACTGAAAACTCCTCATTCAGCAGATGAAGGGTGCAGCTCAGGCATTTTGTGAATGTCCTTGCTTGAAAATCACTGCCATTTCAACAATCTTTTTTCCTTTCTCTACTTTTTCTTTTTGGTCAGAGAATAAGTATTAATATCTGGGGCCACTAAAGATCATTGTAGGAAAAAAAATAGTTACATAAAAGTTTTAACTTTGATTATTTACAAATGGTTTATTTAACCATTTGATTCAATTTGATTCAACGGACATTTACTGAGGCCACTGAGCGTTAATAAGAAAAAAACTTATTAATATTTTATTAATAATAAAAAATATGGGAAATAAATGACTATTATATAAAAACATTACCTGTATCTAAATTAGGTTAGCTGCATGAATGTTCAGTGGGCCAAAAAAAAAAAAAAAAACCCATATCTAAAACATCTACTATTAAATAAAATGACACCTAAAAGTTTATTTGGTTTTTTAAGAATTTTGAAGCCTCTGAAGCCTTTCCTGGACCCAGATAAAACTGAATTTGAATTCCAGTTCTAACACCATTTCCTCATCTGTGAAGACAGGGGTATCTTTAATCTCTCTATCCTAATCTCTTAGGTGATTGTAACAATTAGAGAGAATTTATACAAAGTACCTCCCAGTGTCTACCATAAAAAGTAGGTATTGAAACAGTAGCTATTGCTTGTCTCCATTTTGTCACTTGATTGTTATGTTACTTTGCATCTCTATGGCCCCATAAAACGAGGCAGTGTGGCATAGTGGAAAAGACATTCCTCTTGAAATTGGAAACCCTGGCTTCAACTCCCAGCTCTGCCACTCTCATAAACTGCATAACCATGGCATGCTGACTGAATGCTCTTTATGTATTAACCGAAGTTAGAAATACCTTAAGATTGGAAGGATTTGTATTTGTTTTGTGTGTGTGTGTGTGTGTGGCGGGGAGTGTAATTATTCCTGACTGAGTCTTACAGTAATCTGACTAACTGATCGGTCTCCAAGGGTCACAAATACGAACGGTGAGAGTAAACTACAAACGGAAGTGTTAGAAGATGAAAGCACAGCATTCTGTGCTAAGAGTTTCTAAGAACTCTCTTTACTAAAGCCAGTAATTTTAAAAATGCTTCCTTAAATCATGACCATAGATAATGAAGACCAAAATCCTTGTCTACTCAGTGATGCTCAGAACCGGTAAACATGTGGGCCTGCTGGAGCCACCTGCTCTAGACCACTCTTCTGCCTTCACTCTCCCCCACAGCACTTCAGAGGTACAGCTTCACATGAGAGGTACAGACTCCTAAAAACAATGAGGACACATACTTACTTAGAAACTTTTAGAAAACAGATATAACAAATGATAGAATTTTCTGCCACTTAATTCTGATTGAAAAGTGAGGAGGGCTTTCCAATTCAAATGGTTTAAAGGAGCTTTATGATACCCACTTTTGACTTAATCAGGGTATAGTTCCTCTTCAGAATCTGCATTTCCTGTTTAGATTAATTGTCGGAGATCTCTTTGGAAAAACTAAAAACTCAACAGAAATGTTTTCCTGGGCCAAGGCTTTGACAGTACAGACATTTTACATGAGGACTGATGATATGACCCAGACTTAACCCTCTGAAGTAATGCAGTGAGGTAACCAGGACAGAGGAGGTCTTGCTCAGGACTTGAGTCTCTAATACAGCTCTGGTCACACTACTGGGGACAACTGGGTACTACACGGCATTGAGATACAGAAGCGAAAGCAGATTCCAGACTCATCACTTCATTACAAAACTATCCCTACTCATCATCGAGCATGAGAAGAGGAAATGGTGCTCTACAGGACCTCTTATAAACTGATCCTGTGATACTATGCTAGGCATCAAGCCTAATGAATTACCACAGCAAAGCTCAGAACACAGCTGCTCAGGTAAAAGAAGGCTAAAAATAAGTGAGTGACCCACGCCAGGGAATCCTCTTGAATTCGGAAAGCATCTGTGTGGCTTGGGATGAGTGAAAAGTTTAGAACTCATGTGTATAAACTGTACCTAAAAATAGCAATGGGCAAAATGAGGGAGTGAGGCTTTATGTTGTCAAGTTCTCTGCACTCAGTAAGCTGGCTCAGTGCTGTGATTCAATGGTACTGGTTTAAAAAATAAGACTAACCTATATTTTCTGTCAAGAATTTCAACATCCTAATACCAAAAAAAAAAATTGGTTCTATTCTGTTTCTCTTTCCTTTTTACCACAAAAACAGTAAAAAGTCCTAAACCATGGTTTGCATAAAAATGAGCACTCTCTCTGAAAATTTTTCTGAATGATGAGAGATTGGGGAAACCCAAAATTAAGATATAGTAACTAACAAAGAATCAGAAATAATTCCTCAAAATTTTGACTTCTGAACACTGATCCATGAAGAAACAATCTCCATTTCATAACTTTATTTACATCCATCTCATTTAGCTTCTAATGGGACTCTCTATAAAAACCAGAAACAAAATTAAAGCCAGACAGAAATGAGAAAATTAATTCTTACCAGTGAGGACAAGACCTTCGCATAGTGACATGAAAGAGATCGGAATGGAAAAGAGATTTTGAAATTTCTGAAGTCCTAAAACATCTGTAACAAATGCTTGCCATGAATTTTCTAGGATGTCTTTACAAAAAAATGAAATACCAGGCACAGAGGGAAAGGTTGAGCAACACACAACAGAATACCATCCTACACATCCTACACAGTGCAGAGTACACAAGTGATGTGAAGAATTGAGTAAGGCTGATTTCCAACCTGTGGTGGCTGTGTGGTGGTGAAGCGATATTCTCCTTGTTTGTCTCGACTGAACACAACTTTCCAAAGGACCATGTCAAGGAAGAAATTCTGAGAGACAGTCCAGTGAGTTAAGCATTAAAAACAACTACATCATTCTTTATTAATGCACACGTTTAAAAAAGCTCTCACAATGCAGAAACATTAGTGAAAAACATGATTTGGTTTTCACACAGAGAATTTCAGTTAATACTGAAAAAGGATAAAGAATACAACAGGACTTTTGTAACAAATATAAATCATCACAAAATTCTTGGTAAAATGGGGTCTCTAAATTTTCCACAAAATATGGCTTTTATATGAATCCTCAGGCCCTTCTCATATTAAAATAATGCTTTGTAATATGAATTATTTTTTGTAACAATGAATTATTTGTATTTAAATATACCTATGTGAGCATGATGAAAAATAATTCTTTTGATAGTAAGCAAGAATAAATCAATGGAGATTAGAAAGGATTCCCCAGAAATCTGTTTTTTAAAAATATTTTATCTTAAATAACATTAACATGAAAAGATAAACTATAGAAAAAGGAAAGCTTTTAATATACATTATCTTAGATGTGCTTTCCATAAAATAGCAAAAATACATTAAACTGGGCAACCTAAAAAGATTAGTACCATAATATTACCAGGCCACCACTATGGCCCCAATTTTAATACAAAGTCATTTTTTAGAAAGATAACAAATTAAACATAATTTCTAAGTCTAGAACTATTATCTCTAAAGTATACATATTTTCCACAAATACCTAATTTTAATTCAAAAGCCTACTCTATGAAACCCTTAACTTAAAAAACCACAACTGGAACTTCCCTGGTGGTCCAGTGGTTAAGACTCTGTCTGCCAATGCAGAGGACACAGTTCAGTCCCTGGTCTGGGAAGATGTAAGCCCATGTGCCTCAACTACTGCAGCCTGCAAGTTCTAGAACCTGTGCTCTGGAGCAAGAGAAGCTATCACAATCAGAAGCAAATGCAGCACGACCAGAGAAAGCCCATGTGCAACAATAAAGACCCAGCAGAGCCACAAATAAATTTTTAAAAAAAATCACAACGGTATCTCCTTCTTCATTTGATATACTTCTACTCTAAGAGTGAATTATAACAGTAGTTCTGAGAAGAGACCAAATTTTATTAATAAGCATCAAATGAGAACTTACTATCTCCTTTTAGAAAAGCTGACCTAACGGCAATCCTAGAGAATAACCAGATGGTATACAATGGATCAAAGAGTACTTAAGACCTCTTTCTTCTAGGGAAACTTAAAAGTAAATACCAAGGGAGAAGTTCCAGCAATTGAGTAAGTTTATAACAGTCATTATTTTATATTTTCAGTAAACTCTCTTACTATTCATGTTTACTATACTTCATGGAGACAGCCCTGTCCCTCTCCTCCCTTGAATGTGAGGCTTTACTGTACATCACAGGACTCGGGTGGTACTCTGAGCTCACGGCCTCGGTTTACCAGTTTATGGGCCCAGAGCACCAATCTTCTCTCAATCACTAATTTTTTATTTTTAACTGCTTATTTATGATGGTACCTAAGTCATATCTCTCTTTTTTGGGGGCCACACTGCGTGGCTTGCAGGATCCTAGTTCCTCGACTAGGGATCAAACCTGTGTCCTCCACAGTAAAGGCATGGAGTCCTAATCACTGGACCACTAGGGAATTCCCTCGTATCTCTTAATATGACTATTATTAGTTCACAGAAAAAGTGAGAAGAGAAGGCTAAATGAATTTAACTAGAGTGAAACAAACTCTCTGTGGATCTCCATAATGTTACCTATCCTTTTCCTGCACTACCATTAAATCACCAAAAATCACAAAGCAGCAAGGCAGCCATTTGATTATGTGAAGTGCTTACTTACCTCTACTGCAATTGAAACAAAGGCATTGACAAGAACGATGATGAGCATAGTTATACGCCACTGATACGGTACACACACTATCTGTAAGACAAAAGTTAATATAGTAATGTAGCTGATAAAATAACATTATATCATAATTTCCAAATTTATTTAATACCTCTTATACCAAACACTTTCACGTATACTATCTACTCAATTCTCAACAACGCCACAAGGCAGATACTACATCCACTTTTCAGATGATAAAATGTAAAGTGCAGTAACTAAATGTTTAAAATATACATTAAACGGCTGAACTTAAAGAGACAATTCCTATTCAAATTCAAAAGCCCATACTCTACTAGATTATGAATTCTAACATGTCCCTAGTTTTTAAAAAATCCTATCTTTAAACAATGAAGTAGACACTGATCTAACAATGAGGTAATACTCAAACTCTATACTGTTTAAAGCAAATTCATAAAAAAGAACTATCAGTTCAGTTCAGTCGCTCAGTCATGTTTGACTCTTTGTGACCCCACGGACTGCAGCACACCAGGCTTCCTTGTCCATCACCAACTCCAGGAGCTTGCTCAAACTCATGCCATCCAACCATCTCACCCTCTGTCATCCCCTTCTCCTCCTGCCTTCAATCCTTCCTACCATCAGGGTCTTTTCTAAGGAGTCAGTTCTTCACATCAGGTGGCCAAAATATTGGAGCTTCAGTTTCAGTCCTTCCAATGAATATTCAGGACTGATTTGCTTTAGGATCGACTGATTCGCTCTCCTTCCTGTCCTAGGGACTCTCAAGAGTCTTCTCCAACACCACAGTTCAAAAGCATCAACTCTTCAGCACTCAGCTGTTTATGATCCAACTCTGACATCCATACATGACTACTGGAAAAACCATAGCTTTGACTAGACAGACCTTTCTCGGTAACCAAGTAGTATCTCTGCTTTTTAACACACTGTCTACGTTTGTCATAGATTTTCTTCCAAGGAGCAAGTGTCTTTTAATTTCATGGCTGCAGTCACCATCTGCACTGACTTTGGAGCCCAAGAAAATAAAATCTCTCACTGTTTCCATCGTTTCCCTATCTATTTGCCATGAAGTGATGGGACCAAATGCCATGATCTTCGGTTTTTGAATGTTGAGTTTTAAGCCAGCTTTTTCACTCTCCTCTTTCACTTTCATCAAGAGGCTCTTTAGTTCCTCTTCGCTTTCTCACATAAGGGTGGTGTCATCTGCATACCTGAGCTTATTGATATTTCTCCCTGCAATCTTGATTCCAGCTTGTGCTTCATCCAGCCTGGCATTTCAAATGATGTACTCTGCATGTAAGTTAAAGAAGCAGGGTGACAATATACAGCCTTGACATATTCCTTTCCTGATTTGGAACCAGTCTGTTGTTCCATGTCTGGTTCTAACTGTTGCTTCTTGACCTGCATACAGATTTCTCAGGAGACAGGTAAGGTGTTATGGTATTCCCATCTCTTTAAGAATTTTCCACAGTTTGTTGTGATCCATAGTCTAAGGCTTTGGTGTTGTCAATAAAGCAGAAGTAGATGTTTTTCTGGAATTCTCTTGCTTTTTCTATACTCCAACAGAATTTGGCAATTTAACCTCTGGTTCCTCTGCCTTTTCTAAATCCAGCTTGAGCATCTGGAAGTTCTTGTTTCATGTACTGTTGAAGCCTGGCTTGGAGAATTTTGAGCATTCCTTTACTGGCATGTGAGATGAGTGCAATTATGCGGTAGTCTGAACATTCTTTGGCATTGCCTTTCTTTGGGACTGGAATGAAAATTGATCTTTTCCAGTCCTGTGGCCACTGCCGAGTTTTCCAAATTTGCTGGCATATTGACTGCAGCACTTTCACAGTATCATCTTTTAAGGTCTGAAATAGCTCAACTGGAATTCCATCACCTCCACTAGCTTTGTTTGTAGTGATACTTCCTGAGGCCCACCTGACATCACATTTCAGGATGTTGGCTGTAGGTGAATGATCACACCATTGTGGTTATCTTGGTCATCAAGATCTTTTTTGAATAGTTCTTGTGTGTGTTCTTGCCACCTCTTCTTAATCTCTTCTGCTTCTGTTAGGTCCATACCATTTCTGTCCTTTATTAGCCCATCTTTGCATGAAATGTTCCCTGGGTATCTCTAATTTTCTTGAAGATATCTCTAGTCTTTTCCATTCTATTGCTTTCCTCTATCTCTTTGCATGGATCGATGAGGAAGGCTTCCTTATCTCTCCTTGCTATTGTTTGGAATTCTGCATTCAGATAGATGTATCTTTCCTTTTGTCTTTTGTCTTTCACTTCTCTTCTTTTCTCAGCTATTTGTAAGGCCTCCTCAGACAACTGTTTTGCCTTTTTGCATTTCTTTTTCTTGGGGATGGTTTTGACCACTGCCTCCTGTACAGTGGCACGAAGTTTTTCAGGCAGTCTATCAGATCTAATCCCTTGAATCTATTTGTCACTTCCAATGTATAATCGTAAGGGATTTGATTTAGGTCATACCTGAATGATCTAGTGGTTTTCTCTACTTTCTTCAATTTAGGTCTGAATTTGGCAATAAGGAGTTCATGACCTGAACCTTAGTCAGCTCCCTGTCTTGTTTTTGCTGACTGTATAGAGCTTCTCCATCTTTGGCTGCAAAGAATATAATCAATCTGATTTCAGTATTGATGTCCATGTGTAGAGTTGTCTCTTGTGTTGTTGGAAGAGGGTATCTGCAATGACCAGTCTGTTCTCTTGGCAAAACTCTGTTAGCCTCTGCCCTACTTCATTTTGTACTCCAAGGCCAAACTTATCTGTTACTCCAGGTATCTCTTGACTTCCTTCTTTTGCATTCCAGTCCCCTATGATGAAAAGGACATCTTTTTTTGGTGTTAGTTCTAGAAGGTCTTGTATGTCTTCAAAGAACCATTTAACTTCAGTTTCTTCAGCATTGGCAGTTGGGGCATGGACTTGGATTACTCTGATACTAAATGGTTTGCCTTGGAAATGAACAGAGATCATTCTGTCATTTTTGACATTGCACTAAGTACTCAATTTTGGACTCTTTTGTTGACTATGAGGGCTACTCCAATTCTTCTAAGGGATTCTTGCCTACAGTAGTAGATATAATGGTCAAATGAATTAAATTCACCCATTCTGGTCCGTTTTAGTTCACTGATTCCTAAAATGTCGATGTTCACTCTTGCCATCTCCTGTTTAACCACTTTCAATTTACCTTGATTCATGGACCTAACATTCCAGGTTCCTGTGCAATATTGTTCCTTTATAGCATTGGACTTTACTTCCATCACCAGTCACATCCACAACTGGACGTTGTTTTTGCCTTGGCTCCATCTCTTCATTCTTTCTGGAGCTATTTCTCTACTCTTCTCCAGTAGCATACTGGGTACCTACTGACCTGGGGAGTTCATCTTTCAGTATCATATCTTTTTGCCTTTTCATACTGTTCATGGGGTTCTCAAGGCAAGAATACCAAAGTGTTTTGCCATTCTCTCTCCAGTGGAGCACATTTTGTCAGTAAGACTATAAACTGCCAAATTCTCCAGGGTCCAGTAATACAATGTTTATAAAAATTCAGATTCTAGATATCCTTGCCATCCTTTGACCAAGAAATTCTACTACTGACGTTAACTTCTAAATATGTCTTTCTTAATGAAGTCTGCAAGAATCTGCAAATACAGCACTGTTTATAATAGCAAAACAGTGGAAACAACCTAAATATCCATTAAAGGAATTAGTTAAAATACAGAAAAGTTAATGAAATAAAGCTCTTCCATAAAGTTCATATAAGTTTTATATCCAAACCTGTCAATAACATCAAGAAAAGAAAACTAAGTCTGATTTCACTCATGCAACCAAAAGCAAAAATTCCGAAGAAAATCTTAATAAACTAAATTGAGCAGATATAACAAAGAATGCATCATGACCAAATTGGTGTTATTCTACAAATGCAGTACTGGTTCAACATCTGAATATGAGTCAACTGTAATTCACCACATTCTCCTGGGAGAAACACTATGTGATCATTTCAACAGCTGTAGAATAAGCATTAGATAAAACTAAATATTTATGTTACCAACACCATAGAAGTAAACTTCCTCAACCTGGTAAAATGTATATACCAGAAACCTACAGCCTTTAATATATCCAATGGTGAAATACTAGAAACGCTCCCCATAGAGATAAGGACATTACTATCACACCAACATTCATGTTGTTAACAGACATGAAAAATATACAGAAGACATAAGGATTAAAATGTGATAAAAAAAAAAAGTCACTATTTATAGATGATAAGTGTCTAAAACAAAATCCAAGAGAATCTAAAAATCCAAGAACAAAGTCTGACAAAGCTGATAGATGTGAGATGAATGTCCAAATAAATGCGCTGATTCACCAGCATAAAAGGATCACACAATGTAATTTTAAACAGATACATATCAGAGGAACAAACCCTGTTAATACTACAGGAATAAATCTAATAAAAACTTGTATAAAAACCTTTAGAAAAAAAGATATTCTGAAGAAGTAAGAGAGAGCCTCCCCCTCAATTTTTGATAAACCCAGTGTAATTCTAATAAAAAATCCAAAAGGGCTTTTCCTGGTACTTGACAAACTACACTTAGAATTAATATGGAGGAGGAAAAGCTCAGGAATAGCCAAAAAGATCACGATAAACAACAATGTGAGGTAAGGCTACGGCTCCTACCCATCCGTGTATCAAAATTACTTATAAAGTCACGAGACATTTTTGTACCCATTAGACAAATGTTGGCAATGATGTGGAACAAAAGCTCTCATACAGTGGTACAAACACTTTGAAAAACAACTGGGACTTTAGAAACGTGAAGAGGGCATGCTCAAAATTATACTAGAACACACTAGAAGAAAGAAACACAATCAGTTTAGTCTCTTCCCCCAGTAACATAAGAGCAACGGAGGGGGATAAATCTTAAGCCCTAGCAATCACCCAGCACTCTCATCTGTGTAACTTATTAACCACTGCTATCCCAGATACTATCATTTTTCAGACAACCAGTAATAACTGATGTGCTTAAGCCTTACCTGAAGAACCTGGTCAATAGAGTCAACTGGATGCAACATGATGAATAATATGAAAGCATACAACATAATCACAGATACAACAAAAAAATCTGGGAAAGAAAGGAAAACAATTAAATTAGGGAGTTCAAGTAAAAAGGCATATATTAACAACTGGTATAGTGTCAATCCTAAATTTGACTTGAATACTTCTATTTAGGTGGATTCGGAGAAGGCAATGGCACCCCACTCCAGTACTCTTGCCTGGAAAATCCCATGGATGGAGAAGCCTGGTAGGCTGCAGTCCATGGGGTCGCTAAGAGTCGGACACGACTGAGCGACTTCACTTTCACTTTTCACTTTCATGCACTGGAGAAGGAAATGGCAGCCCACTCCAGTGTTCTTGCCTGGAGAATCCCAGGGATGGGGGAGCCTGGTGGGCTGCTGTCTATGGGGTCGCACAGAGTCGGACACGACTGAAGTGACTTAGCATAGCATAGCATAGCATTTAGGTGGATGAAGTATATAAAATGTGTGCTATATGATATTTCCTAGAATATGATAGATCATACAGGCCCAAAGGATTTATTTACATAATGTGAAAATAATCAGCATTTATAAAAAAAATAAGGGATGGACCTTTATGGACATGTATTTGTACTTATCACAGATAGCCGCTTTATAAGATAATCAAGCCAATCTATAATTCACAAACAGGAGACCAGACTGTTTATGGCAAAATGAGATTATCATTTAAAACTATATGCAAAGACAATTATTGTTGATTGTAAAAATGCTGATAGCATTTATCATCAGTATTAGTTATAATCCTAAATAGAAGCATTCTAAGTTGAATGTAAGTATATTTCTATATCTATACTTACATTTCTATACTCTATACTTAAGTGAATCCCACTTTTTCATTAATCTCCTCCATGAAACTATTTCCACAGAAAACACTAGCCAAAACCTAGGAATTGCTTGATCTGCTACTTTAAGGGTGGGCTAACCCTGTGGCTTGCTGTTGTAGGCAGAGACGGTAAATTCCATCCATCAGCACTCTGTATCACTTTCCTAACTCAAAAACAAAAAACTCTCTGCTCGTGACGCTTTTGTTAACTGTACATACATACTTTCACATGCACATAAAAGCACACCCTTATATAACAAGCTATGAGGGGGGCTCAGAGATAATCTCAATTATATTGATAGATTCCAACTTTTTCCTCTGTTTTTCCTTGGTCTGGAATATTTATTTCTAAGCTCCTATTTGAAGTCAGCTTCAAACTCAAACTTTACTATGACCACATATAATCAAAACCTTATTGTGAAGCCTTCAGATTGAGTAAAGAAGTTTAATATCCTATTTACAGACTGTAAATGGGGGGGAGGGGTTCAATATTTCCAAATGTGGGAGACATTTGTAAATATGAAATTTGTTACTATGTCAGTTGAAAACTATAGGCCAACTGTTATTCTATAGAAACAATACTGTTTTATATATATATTTGTTGCTGTATATATATTAATATACATTTATTGTTCTAGCAGCTTAGGCTGAAAGTTGTGTTACCAATCATGCCATAAGTGAGGAATCTTTTCACTACAAGCCTCTGACCAACAGGGTGAAAAATTTGGAACCCATTTAAGATAAAAGAAGGAATTTTTTCTAGATTTTTTTTTTACACCAAACTTCTACTAAATTGCAAACAGGAAATACAACATTCTATTCAATAAATGTAGCAACAAAAGTAATACATGTTACACAGCCATTCAAATATTTATATAGTTAGTTAAAGAAAAAGTGTTTGGAAAGTTGCGAGCTGGGAGTACATGAACATACACAAAAACACACAAAGACTAAATCAGAAAGAGGACTGGGGGAAAAAAAGGTCCAAATATAAATGCCATAGAGAGACACAGACAGAAAATGTTTTGTTTCAATGAAGTAACAACCTATATTGAATGTTTTCCAAATCCTACTGCATTTTTACAATGATAAGCAAAAACAGATTTTCAATCTAGTTCTCACACATTACCAGGAGAAAAAAAAAATTTTTTTTACTCAAGCTGAAAAACTTCTTACATCTACCTCAACAATATTCTCAAATTCTCATCTGTCTTTCTCCTATAACCACTACCTTTGATCACACCTCTAAAAATCTGCCAAGATTTCCATCTGAAGGAGAAAATAAATAATTGAATCCTTCCTTTGTTTAGCCAGGGGAGAAAAAGAGGCACTGTTCAAAGGAATTTGACAAGGGTGGTAGATGGCTGGCAGATCTATATAATAACAAAAATGGAAAAATGAATAAGAATTTCAACCAAGAATGGAAAAATCAGGTGTTCATTTTGTAGAGGTAGGAGTTTCTAGGAGACTGTGCTCTCAGCTCCTGGAATCTTCTAGCACAGTCAGTGATTCCTTAGTAAATCCTACAAAGTGCAATGAATACTCTTCACCAGAAGACAGCTATCAAACTCTGTATTGGTGGTGAATATTCTCGGAGGCTGAGAGAATATTCCACAAGTTAAAGGTTTAGATTCTGTTTCAGATACTGCCACAAGGCTATGTGAACATCAGCAAGTCATTCATAGTTAAATTTTCAGCTATAAAATGGGGATATGGTGAGGCTCCTATAGGAAAGGGTAGATTTATTATTCGTATGTCCCGGCCTTGGCGTCACAGAATTGTTCTTAATACCAGTTCCTTTTTTTGGAATATGGCATCAAAATAAGGCACCATAAAGGATTTCCTTCATATTTACCTTAGTAAGTAACTCAAAAACAAAAACCTATTTAGAGTAAATAGATCCAAAATACTTGTCTATGGCTCTGACATATACCTCTTGCTCCTTCTTCAAAAATACCAATCAGGATTGTCTGACCTATAGCCACAAACTTCAAGTCTTTTTATTCCTAATCCTTCCTTCCTTACCCAGTTACTTGTCTTTACAAGGTCACCTTATCCTTCAGAGCCTCTAGGTATCTGCTCCAAGCAATTCAGGCAAGGAAAAAACACACAGGCCTGAACAGGAGAGACACTGGCAAGTCAGTAATAATGCCTTCAAAAACTGAAAAAGAACCTGGATTTCACAAACAGTAAATTATAGGGATCCAATTTTTTAAAGTGTAGCAAAAACTGAAGCCAGATCCCAAGAAATCACATCTAGTTAAGAGAGAGTGTTAGAACTACATCCGTGTCATCACGGTCCTTGAAATGACAGCATAGTCAAGCACGAAAATATAACTAGGCTGAACTAACATCAAAAATAGGTAACCAGACTGAAATTAGGTTTTACTTAAAATCAAACTGAACCACTACAAGTGAGCAAAAAACCCTATAAAGCCTTACATGCCTAAGATTGAGGTTAATTCTTGAAAAAAAACCACCTCAAGATAGACTGAATATATTATACTGTTTAGATATCTAGAACAGCAAGTAGCAGGCCCCACTGAAGACCTGTTTTCTGTACTCTAGAAAAGGAAAGGCTAATGTCCACTCTAGGAAAGCTTAACCTTTCCCCTACTCTTCTCCATCTATATTTACACTTTACATTGTATATCACTTTATAGAGTAATACTTTTCTGTGATTTCTTACTTTCTTCTCTACTTTTCTTCCTTTACTTACCAGTATCAACTACATTCCAAGATCAGGGGACTTCAATCACAGACAGACAGACAAGATGTGAAAATCAGCAGAGTATGTATTAATATATATTGACTTTCCTGTTTCTATTATATTTTCCAGGAGGCATGTTTTATGACAGTATGCACTTCCATAACTACTGACAGAAACGCACAATGGGTAACAGTAAGGACAAAGGTTTTGTGTCTATATTTCTACTAAAATATCATTTTTAACATACATTTAAAAAAAAAGTATGGCCATCAACAATTGAGTTTATTTAAATCAATTTGAAGTTAAATGGGAATACAAAAATATTTAAGCCTTTAATTTTTTTTGAAATTTCCCATAATAATATAAAAGATGCATTTGAAAATAGGCATCTAATTTCTAATAGGGTGGACTTACTTAGATCTCTAAAATGAACTTTCCTGGTGTGACTGTCTTGCTTATTACCAACTAGTTTTGCTCTTTGATAGATGTTTTAGCTGCCCTTGGGCATGCTCAGTATTTCCTTGAAATTTTAAGATCAGATCAGATCAGATCAGTCGCTCAGTCGTGTCCGACTCTGTGCGACCCCATGAATCGTAGCACGCCAGGCCTCCCTGTCCATCACCAACTCCGAGTTCACTCAAACTCACATCCATCGAGTCAGTGATGCCATCCAGCCATCTCATCCTCTGTCCCCTTCTCCTCCTGCCCCCAATCCCTCCCAGCATCAGAGTCTTTTATAATGAGTCAACTCTATAATGAGTCAACTCTTTGCATGAGGTGGCCAAAGTACTGGAGTTTCAGCTTTAGCATCATTACTTCCAAAGAAATCCCAGGGCTGATCTCCTTCAGAATGGACTGGTTGGATCTCCTTGCAGTCCAAGGGACTCTCAAGAGTCTTCTCCAACACCACAGTTCAAAGGCATCAATTCTTCGGCGCTCAGCCTTCTTCACAGTCCAACTCTCACATCCATACATGACCACAGGAAAAACCATAGCCTTGACTAGACGAACCTTTGTTGGCAAAGTAATGTCTCTGCTTTCGAATATGCTATCTAGGTTGGTCATAACTTTCCATCCAAGGAGTAAGCGTCTTTTAATTTCATGGCTACAGTCACCATCTGCAGTGATTTTGGAGCCCAGAAAAATAAAGTCTGACACTGTTTCCACTGTTTCCCCATCTATTTCCCATGAAGTGATGGGACCGGATGCCATGATCTTCGTTTTCTGAATGTTGAGCTTTAAGCCAACTTTTTCACTCTCCTCTTTCACTTTCATCAAGAGGCTTTTTAGTTCCTGTTCACTTTCTGCCATAATTTTAAGATACCCAACTAAATATAAAATATATCAACCTTAAGTTTGACAAATTCATCTTATAACAATGTAACTTTAGTTATGAAGTTCTCTTAAAAAGTACAATGATAAACCTTCTATGCAAGGCCTTTTGTCCCCAGTGGTTTTAATATGATTTTCAGTAATACAGTCTTCATTTGATAGATAAGAAATATCAGGTCATTTTTTAAGGAAAAAAGTAAAAACAAATTTCAATTATTATTGGCATTTAAATTTTTGAACAGTCTTACCTGCTTAAAATATAAAGTAATAAACCTGCCCTAAGAACCAGAGGGTAGAAGTAAAAACTAAATAAGACAACATATGTGAATATGCTTTGTAAACGCTATATGAGACGGAGATGTGCACAGTAATCCCTCCTATGAGACACCAAAAGCTGCGACCCAACACTGTGCCAACCAGAACACTGGGACTTCCTTACAGCAAGAGAATAATCACTATTCACCCCAAGATACTGCAAAAGTCTAAAATCCTATATGAAAAAAAAAACAAAAATTAACGTTGTTTGATATATTAATTACTGCAGTTTCAATTTCTTAAAACCAGCAACTTACATAAGGTGAATAATTCCACCCCCCCCAAAACCCTAACTGTGATCAATCAAAATGCTGTCTTTTACAGCCACAGGCAAACAAGTTTTCATAGGCACAAGCCTCCATTCTACTGGCCCCTTCTGCGGCAGATGTAAAGGTGACAGAAATGGAGAACTCCAGGTGAATACTGGCTCAAACGGTGTCAAAAATGAGAAAAGAGCTGGTACTGTGCAGACCACCCAGATGGAAAGTATAATATCCACTGTTCCAAGTGAGGAGCCTCTGTTCTTGCTTCTAATTCTAACTTTCCAATGGGCTGTAAAAATAAAAGTTGGAGCCAGAGGAATAGGATGTGAAAACCAGGAATGTTTAGAACTGCTGACTTTAATTTTAAACCTAGGGTGGCAGCTATCACGAGAATAAAACAAGACCGTAAACATCTAAATCACTAGGTTCATACTATTTGTGAAGATCTATTTATTTTGAAAGGACAGCTTTAACTCTACTCCTGCATTACTTTTGAAGAAGGGAAGCAAGATGGAAATCACAGTAAATGCCAGACTTACAATTCTTGTAGCAAGGTTGCCTGAAGGGTTTTCCTTTTGAAAAGGCAATTGCCACTATGAGGTACTGAAAACTGGAGATAAAAAATACTGTGGTATTTTCATAATTTTCTATGTTATGTTTATCAGGATTGGTTTCATCATCCACATGCGAAGAATTCCCATCTAGGCTTCCTGTTGTATTAAAAGCACTACAACACACAAAAAAACCCTTGTATTAGTAAACACAGTATCTATGTCCCAAAGGAAACCAATTTTTCTTTCTAGTCACATTCCAGTCAATTTAAAAAAATTAGAAGAAAGAAACTTCATTAATTAATAAGCCCCTCTTATTTTAATAAACCCTTTCCCCACTCTTAATTTGTGGAGTACTTCTAGCATGGGGCTTCCCCAGTGGCGCTAGTGGTGAAGAATCCACCAGCCACTGCAGAAGCAGGTTTGATCCCTGGGTTTGGAAGATCCTCTTGAGGATAAAGTGGCAACCCACTCCAATATTCTGGCCTGGAGAATTTATGGACAGAGAGCTTGGCAGGCTACAGTCCACAGGGTCCCAAAGAGTCGGACACAACTGAGTGACTGACCATGCACTTTCAGCATAGTAAAGGTAAAGAGACTTTATGTTTATCTATGTGTAATTAATTTTAAAAATGTTATAATTTGTGAACTGGAAAACATTCAGCTCATAAACAAATAAAAGATCCCCTTAATACTTTTACTCAAAATTTTTAAGTTTCAAAATGTCATTTCCCAAAGTGAGGACAGAGAAGTTAGACACATAAATACTCTGAGTTTAGAAGAGACCCTAGTAATTAATTTCACTTTTCTCATTTTACACATAAGGAAAGCAAGGCTCAGTAGCAACTTAAGAAACTGGTCCATTTGGGTCATGATTATTAGGACCTGGCCTGACCATCTTCCTACAGATAAAGTCAAATGCAATTCAAATAATTTAAATGTATAATCAAGCTGCATGCAATTTTTACATAAATTTAAACATATTTTTACATGCATATACATTGCTGTTGTTGTTCAGTCGTTCTAAGTCATGTCTGACTCTTTGCAACCCCATACACTCTACACATTTTTTTTTAATGGATTGACCAACTTACTATGAATATGGATGTGATTCTTTATACCAAGTCTGTTGCTTGACCCAAAAGAAACCCAAAGACTGAAATCCAATAGAAATGATAATCTGAGACAAAACGGAGAAGAGAAGGGCTCCAGATATAAGACCTGAAGGTGGTCTTTGTGCCACAAGTTCCTTCCAGGCTGGATTTAAACTCACTACATTGAGAAGAAAGAGAGGAAAGGTTTGTATCTAAATTAATTTGTCATTATAAAATACATAATCAGATTCATTTAGGAACTTAGAAAAACTATTTTTCTCTAACAAATCTTTAACATGAAAAATCTCCAAAAACCAAGCCAGATGCCATACATGTTTAAGTAATCTGTAAAAGTGAACAATTTAAGCTTTTTCAAGAAATGGCTCAGGAGTACTTTTTACTCTACTAAAATTCAAAGGAAACACTAGTACAAGTAAAAAGCATACTAAATAGAAGCACATATCATCACCACCCTTATATGTTTAACTAAGAATTTATTTCTGAATCTTTAATTGTAAAGCTACAGTTAAAATAATACATATTTCTTCCTCTTAAGGAGACATTTACAAAGGTTTGGAACTATATAAACATAACAATAACATTAAAAAAAGACTTTGATCACGTATTAAGGTGGTGGCTGCCAAGTTTCTCCACCGTAATATTTCTATTTTTCTCTTTGCAATTAATAAGTAATTTGTAGAAAGATGCAAAGACTGTGTAAAATATCCTGTTTCTTATTGACTTCCATTCACTAGTTTTAGCATTCACTAAAGACTGTCAAATTCAGTGGTTCACAACCAAAGTAAGTATGACCCCTAGAGAACATTCCACAATGTCTGGAGATATTTTTGGATGTCACAAATGGGAGAATGCTACTGGCATCGAGTGAGTAGAGGTCAGAGATACTGGTAAGCAGCCTGAAACACAAAATAGTACCCCCACAACGAAAAATTATTCTAAAATGTCAATAAGACCAGGGTCTTTCCACTGTATAAGCCGATCATTCCTTCTATATTGTTAGTTAGCATTTTACTATAAGGAAGAGCTTTCCCTTCTCTCACAATTACTTATTTATTTCCAGTATATGGACTTGTGAATTTTCATACCATTAAACAGACCATATCTCATTACCATCATTATTTATTTTGATGTTAACATCACCAATACTGAAACAAAACCAACACCTTGTCTCCTTATATGATGTACTCAGGAGGACACAGCATCACTTCTTTGATATTCCTGCCAAGAATGCATAGCCTGAGTCTAATGAGAATACATCAGACAAACCCATATAACTGATTATCTTCTTTCAAAAATGTCAACATCAAGAAGTCCCCCCCCCACAAAAGGCTGAACGTAGTATTCTGAATTAAAGATGATAAAATAGATATGATAACTAAATGAAGTTTGTGAGCTTGGACTAGATCCCAGGCCAAGAGACTAGGGGGGGGAAATGGGTATAAGGGTTATTTTTGGAACACATGACAAGACTTGAACACAGGTATGAGTTAGGTAATATTGTATCAATGTTAAATTTCTTGGTCTTTATAACTGTGTTTAGCTGGATAAGAGAATGAGTTTGGGGCAATATATACTAAAGCATTCAGTGGCAAAAGGGCATGATAATGTGAACATATTCTCAAATATTTCAGAAAAAAATGGAGAAAGAATAAAAAAAAATGTGGCAAAATATAAACAATCAGAAATAAAAGAACCTTACATAGAAAACGGAAAGATGTGCACTGTGTTATAATTGTTCATGTAAATTTACCAAAGTTTAATAAGCCACATCAGAATTTCCTATGCTTTAAAAACAGTAATAAAACAAAATACTTACTTGTAAATACTACTACCAAAATGATTGCCAGATCAATGAAGAGAAACTGGAAGTCTCCCAGGTTACTTAAGATCTACAGAAGGGATTTTTTTTTTAAATAGTTAGAGTTCAGGAACTATTCTTATAGTACCATTTTTATACTATTTTCCCCCTGATTTTATTAGCTTTTTCCTCCTTGGTTTTAATTTTTCCCCCCAATAATGACAACTTCAAAATAACACTTGGCCTGCTTAAAAATTAAACACATTTGCTTTTAAATTAGTGAAACAGAACATATTTACAATTTAATATATTAGTATAAAAGGTAGCTTCTGAAAATCCATTCAATAAAAACCTTTAAAAAGTTTTTTGGCAAAAAGCAAGCACAGACTTCTACCCATTCAACATTCTTGAAAATTAGTATCTTGAAGCTTTCTTAACATCCAACACCATCCCTCCTGATATTTTCCACATATGGTAAAAAGGGATAGTTTCACAAAGACTCCTGGGCATCTCACCAATGTTCACTCAGAGAAAAATCTAAAGTGAGATCACTTCAACCACAAAATCCATGGCGTACCTAGGGACATCACCTGTTTACACAAGTCCTAAAAGTACAGCTGAAACATCTTCTCTCATTCTGGCCTTTTCTTATAAATGTATAGCAAAGTTAACTGCAATTCTAAAATATGTCACAGCTTGACATTTTGAAGAGTTCTGAAAAAAAAAAATGTCCAATCTGTGCTAAAGGCAAAAAAAGAATACAGTTATCTTTTATTCACAAGGCTGAAGCCACAGCTGCTGGCCTTAAAGAAAATGTTGTTCCAGATTAACGAGATTTTCAATTTGCTACTCAAAATTCAGTAAACTGTAGGAAAATTTATAGGTGCTAAGTTATTTAAGTTTCACAATTAATGAATATATTCAAATTGAAACATATATGCCCAATATTTTTAATTTAAATGTCTTAACACTAAGTACCATCTCTGTTGGCAATGTCAGTACTCACAGAATACAGCAGAGTAACACTGAAGTACTGTATAATGCTGTACAAAGCCATAAATTTAAACACACAGAAGGAAGTCATTAAAGCTGCACGGCCTTCCCTGTGAAAACAAATGTTGGCATGTGAATAGAAGTATTCTAAATGCCTCCTCCAAACCACAATTATATCTTGAGAGATAAATCAACATTCAAGTTACAACAATGCACTTTTTGCCAAAAAGAACTAAGCCAAAGCAGAACTGGAAGAAATGAGGAGTAGCAATCAATCTGTTGCTAAAGCATTACAGATCAAGTACACTAACACACCGTTAAAACAAATTCATATTATTTTCTATGACCTTTTTTTCTGTATTAATAGAGCAAGATTTCTAATGTATACTACCTGATAAGGTTTGGCACACAGGAAATACTAGGAGTTTTGGAGGTAAAGGGAGATGCCACTGAAGCCTCGAGCTCTGATAAGGAAATGCCTCCATGTGCCCTCTTCAGAGCCTAATGGATTAAAGAAGAAAATTCTTTTGAGTCCTGGGTACTTGACTTAGCCAGAGAAAGAACTGTAAATCACAAAGTCTATACTTACACCACAATCATTTGCACCGTCACCGCACATCCCAACATAGTAACTAAGAAACAAAAATTACGTTAAGATTTTTATTAATTTCTTAAAATACACAACTTTTAATTTCCGATTTCCTCCAGTATGGTACTAGGAAGAGTTAACAAACTAAGATTCCCCTAGTGCTAACTAATGAATCTTTTCATTATAATGACCACAGGCATGTTACTCTGCAAATAGCACCAGCCTACAACTCAAATGACTTGGGTCACTGTTCTATTTCTATCACATGGACATCTCAATTGCCTAATCTTTAGCACAAAGGACTCAGGCCAGCCTAGTCTTTAGTACTTACTTTTAAGGCTATCAGTAAAGATTTCTCCTTTGAAAACTTGAAAACATCATTATTTACTAAAACTGCAACATGACTTCTATCAAGCTGAGTAAATGAACTCTACCTCATGGATATCACCTAGAAGAGGAATGGTAGATATGTACTTTAAATAAATAAGCACTTGTTGGTTGCTTAGTCACTAAGTCATGTCCAACTCTTCTGGGACCCCATGGACTATAGCCCACCAGGCTCTTCTGTCCATGAAATTGTCCAAGAGAGAATACTAGAGTGGGTTGCCATTTCCTCCTCCAGGGGATCTTCCCGACCCAGGGAGAGAACCTCGGTCTTCTGCTTTGGAGGCAGATTCTTTACCACTGAGCCACCAGGAAGTCTCTTTTAAAGAGGTTTACCTGTCTTAGAGTTGACACATTTACATACATGAAATATTAGTTACTTTTCTAGTTTTGAAAACAAAACTACAATTCATAAATATTAAAAAACAAAAACAGGAAAATCCCTGGAAGTTCTGTGATTAGGATTCAGAGCTTCCACTGCAGGGAACACGGGTTGGATCCCCAGTCGCGGAACTAAGATCTTGCATGCCGTGCAGTGTGGCCAACAAAACAAAACAAAAACAAGACCCACCAATACTTACTCTACATTTTGCAATGCTTCTACTAACTGGGTCTTCTGATCAGGTGCCATACGAGCAAACACAGTGCCATGCAGCATCAACTGGAAAAAACATGAATTTCTTTAACATACTGTTTGCCATATATTCATATGAAAACATACATACCCAAATCACTAACCTTAGGAACAAGGTCTTGAAAATGCTCCAGAATCACTGAAAATGATTTTCCATTCATTGCAAAGTGATAACGAGTCACCTGAAGATCCTCTAAGTTATCATGGACCAATTTAATTGGAATAGCCTGTGTATAAGATATCCAGAACAGTATTTAGGCAGCCAGATCAAGTAAAAGAATCCTATTTTGAATATATTTGACCCAAAACTAAATTTCTGCATTTGATGTTTTATATAAAATGCTGTGTTAAACATTTATTGAATGGTAAATAAAATTCAATTTTAAGATAATCCATCTATATTGTTTGTTTAAAGAATAACACTTATGGAAGTCTAAATATCAGCTTCAATTTGAAATGATCCATGAGCCAAATATTATGGACCATCTGCACCATTTACTACTACTTTTAAAATAAGATAAATACTTGGGATTCTTATAGTATAAAACTGTGCTTTTCAACTTTGGCTACAAACATCAAAATTTAAACACTGAGATACTCCATCTGGCCCCATTCTAGTGAATCCAAGTCTCTGAGGAGAGGGCTCAGGCTTCTGTTTTTGTTAATTTTTTGTTTTGTTGAGTTTTAATGCGCCACTTTTTATTATTTCAGAATAAATTAAAACAAGCAAGCTTCAAAAAAGAAAACTCTACTTGACATTACCTCTGGGTCAATTGCTGATGAATCATTACTCTGTGTTATGGTGTCTGCATAATGCCAATTTATCTTGGCAACTTTCCCATCCTTTGGAGGTAATGCTTCAGCAATAATAACTTTATCCTGAGGTAGTATCATTCCACAGTCTCTGGCTACAGAGACGGCAGTCAACATGTTGTCACCTAATTTTCAAAACATTGAAAATACATTAACATTAAAATGAAAATATAAATGTATTAAACAACAAGTATTTACTGAGAATCTACTACAGTCCCCATGAGTGGGCTGGGCAAAATGAAGTTAATGTATAGTCCTTACTCTTGGAATTTAAAAGTTATCTTGGAGTTAAAAGTTAATCAGGACATACATATATCAAAGGAAGCCTCAAATCAAAAGAAGATAGATACTAAATAGTCAGAACATTCTCACCCACAACTGTTAAAGTCAAATACATTCTCAACCTTTGTGAGTCATGCACTAGGGGTACCCCTTCAGTGCTTGGCACAGTGCTCAATAAGTATTGTTGAAATAACCAAGGAGTGACTGGTAATCTATACAAGAATATGAGCACAACATAAAGAAAAAAGTCAATTACAAACGCAAGATTACACACACACATACACACACAAAAACAACAAAAACAAAAAAAGGCAAAGTAACAAGTATACAATCTTTATAAAACATAAAGAGAAGCAAGACAGACAACTTCTCAGTCATGAGAGGAAAGTATTAAAGACACTGGTAAAGACAAGATCAAGGAGGAAAATACAAATGTACAGGAGAAGCAGGCAAAGGTTTGGGGAGCCCACTGCTACCAGAACAGAGGTACTACTGTCTCCTCTTCCCTTAATCCTACCCACTGTTTCCAAGCATGTCTTCCTGTGACCTGATAGATCCTCTTGGGACACACCATATTCTGTCATGGCAAGACAGCAAGGACAAGCGATACAGACAGAAAGAGCTTTGAAGCAAAGTCACTAGAACCAAGAATTGCTGGGACGCTAATAAATTTGGTTACTTAAGCTATCTGGTATCAGATGGACCTCCGAGTTTCTAAACATAAAAACATACACAGATCTTCTCTTTAAGTCTCTTACTGAACACATAAACATTATAAAGTGAATGCCTTAAATCTGATTCTTTGCTAAGAAAGAAAACTTTAGAGCTGCCACAATTTCATACAGTGAAGAAATGGTAATTATCTAATATTATCAACAGTGTTAACACCAAGAGAATCCTTTGAATGCAGTAGTCAAGAAAGAAACCAAAAAATGGCTCTTTTCACTATTACACATTCAAACAATAATACATGTACTATTCTATATATAAAAATATAATTCTAACCAATCATTTCCCATGTATCTGGTGGCACAGTTCTAAAAATTATAGACAATCCCAAAATAAGTCAAATCATATTCTTAATCCTCAAAAATCTTATATTCTAGTAGAGAAAACAAATCTACAAATAACTAACACAAGCAAAGGAAAATAAATGCTATAAGAAACATGATTAAAGAGAGATAACAAAAAAGAGCACAGCTAAATATTTATAGTATGTCCTTCACTAGTTTATTATACTTATTATAAACACATCTAAAGGATTTCCAAAGTGTATTGTGAAGTTGTCCTCTATCTTAGAAAAGTATTCAGAGCTGAAACAGGGCAACGTAGGATGGAGATACTCTATGATAAATCTAATTACTTGACTTATAAGATAATAATGCAGTATTAGATGGAATTCTATAGTAGCAAGTAGGCTTTTATAATGCACTGATCATTCCTTAATATTGGATAACGTGACCTCTAAGAATCACACTCAATTTTTTTGTGTGTCCTTTTTTACAGTCTAACCTGTGACCATGACAGTGCGAATGTTGGCTTTATGCAAATCTTCAAGTACTGCAGGGGTTTCTCGCTTTAATTTGTTCTGCATTATTATTAATCCCATAAAATCCATGTTGTTCTCAATGGCATCTCTGCAGAAAAAGAAATTTTAACGTAATGATTTAGTCAAGAGAACAAGCATTTGTTCACTTTGTTGATAATGCAATTTAAAATAGCCATCACTTATAAATTAAAAACATTTTATATGCTGAATAAATGTATAAGTTTGTGAGTTCAACCTCAAAAAATTTAAATCTGAAAAAGTAATTCCCAAGAAATACATTTTGAAATTAAATTCTGCCCTTTGAAACATGGGTATATAAAGATTCTTAGGAAATGTATATCTTTGTAATAAGACACAGAACTCTTCTAGTACTAAGGAATATTCATCTTGTATCCTACCTACAAAATGAATGAACATAAAATATATCTATTCCTTACTGTCCTCTCACACAACATACCTTAATTTAAATGTTAAGAGAAAAGGAAAAAACTGTACCACAGGCACATTCAACAGTTATACTGAATTCACTATCAAGTCTTTGGGGAATTTTATAAAACTCTTGATCAAAATCTTAATCTTGGAAGTACGATGCAAAAACTATTAGCAGTCCAACAATGAGATCTATTCAGGACCCAGAGATGGGTCTTCTACAATGTTAATTTTCAGTAGTTATCAAGATGCTGTTCCTTCAAAGAGGTGATTATCTACTATGCACCAAGTACTACACAAGTCACTGGAAAGTCAAAGATGAAAAGCCATGATCTCTACTCTCAACTTCCCTGTAGCTCACACAGTAAAGAATCCTCCTGCAATGTAGACCTGGGTTCAATCCCTGCGTTGGGAGGATCCTCTAGAGAAGGCAATGACAACCCACTCCAGTATTCTTGCTTGGAGAATCCTTTGGACAAAGGAGCCTGGCAGGCTACAGTCCATGGGGTCACAAAGAGACAGACAGAACTGAGTGACTAACACTACTACTCTTCCTCCTCTCAAGACCCTTTTGTGGGGAAACAGACATGCAAGCAAAGAGATCACACAAAAATAATATGTGCTTCAGTACTGTAATGGAGAAGTCTGTTCAGCGATAGCAGCATTCTTAAACTAAACCTATAGGTTTAATCCTAAGTAATAGGATTCTATTACAGAAATACTCTCTTCAATGGAGAAAGCAGGGCTTGAAATTAGGGACCAAAATTTCAGACTTGGATTAACCAAGTGATTTTTCTACACAAAATTAAACTATAAGGGTGCTTAAGTAAACAGCAACTAAGTCTAAATACCTTTAAAATTATATAATTTATACAATGGGTGGTAAAGATATTAAGAGAATAATTAGAAAACTTTATACAAATGATACTGCTGGAGGTAACAGGAGAAATAAGTCTTGAAACTTGAAAATGCATTTCAAAGCACAAAGCTGTGCCAATGTGAAACTACTGGGTCAAAGCTCTGTAACCATTTTCCGGTACTGGTTTCTGCCTGCAGTCGGTTTCCCAACTCTTCTATGAATGATACCAGTCATAGAAATCTTGCCCTCTAATTAATGAAGAGTACAATAATCAATTCAAGATACACAGGTTCAAGCTATAAAAGAAATCCCAAAACCTGTTCCCACAGGTAGAATGGAAACACAGAGACGATCTTGATTGAAAGATGAGGAAGGGAATCAGAGAGAGAGAAGAGTTGATAGGGAGAGTAGGGTATCCTGGGCAGACGGAATAGTTGGTCCAACGCTGGAAGGTTGCCTGAAAGAGAGGCTCAAGAACTAGAGGCAACTCAATTCTCAGTCTTTAAGGTCTGGGAGGAGGAGTGGCAAAAGGCAAAGCTATAAAGAAAGGCAACTCTAATGTACTCTTCGTAGGAATTAGGATACAGTATTTTACATGTGTGGCTCCTAATCACAAATATGCCTCAAACCATTTGATTACTGCTGCTTTTTTTATGCCCCTTCTTAGGCCAAATCCCCCCTAATATTCTCTTTTAATGGGTAGAATTCCTAAAGTTGCTTTTCCTTTCAGTTATTATTTAGCTATCCACTCCACTCCCTTAATTTTCATCCAGAAAAATGGAATTGCACTATAAACACTGCACTTTGCTTTTCATTTAACGAGCTCAGAATAATTAAAAGAAGTATTAATGCTTCATAATTTAACCACTATCATATTTATGATATTTACACTATTTTAACTTGAATCTTATCTAACATAGACATATTTCTTTAGGCTGAATTCCTTGGACTGTACATGCTGGGTCAAACTGCATAAGTAAATTTAGATTTTAATAGGTATTATGCAAGTTCTTTATGAATTTACAATAGTTCAGCAGCAGTATTTTTGTTAAATTTTTCTCAAGCCTTCGCTAACACTTGATATCATCAATCTTTTGAATTTTGTAAACTTTAAGAAAAAACTCTGGTTGTGGTTAATTCTGTAGTTCCCCCAACACTGAAGTGTCTCATTATTTTCATGTGTTCAGTGGCCACTTATATGCCCTCTTCTGATAATTATCTGTATCATTTACCCTTTTTTAAAAATTAAGTGTTTCGTTGTTTCTTTCCTGATTTATATTCTTGATCAAGAACTCCTCTGAAAGGTGATGGGGAGCCATTTATTATAAGAATTCCAGGTAGAAGACTGGTATAAGATTTGAATGTTAAAGACCTCTCAGTGGACAGAGTGTGGTACACAGATTAGACAAAAGAAAAAGTGGAGAAAAAAGCTAAGTCCCTGAATCAGAGACAATGACGGTGGGGATGTGAAAAGAAAAGGCTATTTGATAGGCAGAATTAGCAGGAGAGCCAATAAATCTTTCCTTCTGCTTTGAAATGCTAGGTACAGCATGAAATATTCCTAACCAAAAGTGTTATTTTCAAAAGATCAGGCTAGATTAGTTTTACTATAACAGGACAATCCTTGAATGTGAAATACAGCTATAACTGGAGGTAAATGTGATGTTGGTAATGGCCATCTGACCTTTGGCGGTGAGGGTGGAAGGTGTATTTATTGTGACTCATGATACTCTGGTCAAATGAGCACTTGGTTTCAACTACTAGGCAAAAGCAAGTACGGTTGACCCTTGAATAACATAAGTTTGAACTGTGTGGGTCCACTTCCACATGGATTTTTTTCAATAAATACTATCAGTACAAGATCCACAGTTGAATCTGCATGGCAGGTCCAGGACCCAATCCCCTTAGATACCAAGGAATAACTGTAGATCATTGGAAAATAAACTTCTGTAGAAGTATGTTTACCAAAAACATAATTATGTTCCTCGAACATGCCCAACACATAGCAGGCACTCAATAAACATTTAAAAAATAAATTAAAAATAGTTCCAGGGAGTTATACTTTTATCTCAATTGCCTAAAACACTGAATTATGCTATATATTTGCACATATCCAATAATCATTTACTTAATAAATAATAAATTGAATATAAATGATTGCACAAGACTTTCATAAACATAAATGATGTCTTATTGGAAAAACTGTAGGCAAAACCATTCATCAACGTTTACCTGCCAACATTCTGCACTTTGTGCCATGTCAGTTTTGACTCCAATTTTCTGTGTGCAAGAGCAATCACACGGAAGCCCTGTTTGGTATAATCTTCCAAAACTTTTTCAAAATCAACAGGAACTTTTAAAAAAGAGAAAATGGAGGTCATTGTTAGAACTGTGATTACCAGCTTACACAAATACCAGAATTTCACTCAAAGCCTTGCTGCGTCCTTACCTGTTTCAGGCTTACAAAGACCAGCAATGACTTCTGGTGCCCCTTTCATGTAGGCATCCATCTTTCTGTCCCCGAGCACCCTGGCCACCACACACATTCGTTGCAAAGCAGAGGAGAATGGGAACTGGCGAACAATTCCTATCTCATAAACAGCCTACGGAATTTCAAAAGATGCACAAACCATTCATTATTTTTCAAAGAATTAAAACAGATATACCAGTATATTTACTATACCGCAATTAAAAAAAAATTTTTTTTAAGATATACTTAGGTAATGAGTAAACATTCTTCACTTACTGGAAGTTCAAACAGCTCCTAAAAAAAAAAAAAAAAACAAGACAAAAAGAATAAAGTAAAAGTACAGATTAAGTCAATTAACACACTCAAGTGAAAAAAAAATTTAACTGCGTATCCTCAAAAAATTATTTGGAAAACAACACAGAATTTTTAATATTTCAAAGTCAGGTTTTAAGATTGCTTCTCTACTAGCTCCCATTTCTTAAAAAAGAAAAGTTTATTCTTGAGTATTTTAAAACACTCTGCTATTCTAGGAATATTAACATATTAAGTTCTTAAATGAACTAAGAGGTATATATTCAAAAATTAACCTAAAAACAAAGGCTTCCACATATTCTTTTTATTAAATCCTAGGAATACAGATGCAAACTAAAAGTCTTCACCACCATGTATCTAAATCACAAGGCTCTAAGCTGCTTGGTAAGCAGGAATGAAAGAACAGCACTGAGAATTAAATCTCAGTGTTTTACATGGAATGCCTCCAACACGCCAGGCGTAGTTTCTGATAAATGCAGTAAAGATATTCATATCTGCATTAGAGTTTTAAAAAGGACGTGTGATTCCATCTTCCAGCAGTATTTTAAAATGAGGAGAAAATGTGAGCACCGAAAGTATTATCAAGCAGTTCCATACCATTTCTTGGCTTCCTGCAGGTGCAGATTCAGGAAGCAGCTGTTTTGGAGGACGAACCACAGTTGGCATAATTCGATTATGAAGTGCTGTTTCCTCTTCAGTTGCTTCTTCCAGAATCTGAAAGGAAAACAATCAACACATGAAACTCATAAATTCAACTCACTGGTTCCATTTTAAAATAAAACATTATGGCTATCTTCAGTTAAGGTTTTTTTTTTTTTTAAGTAAAACAAAATATAAATAAAGCTAGTTTTAAAGTCCTAGTAACCTGTGGGAGAGGGGAGGCAGAGGTTAGTAAAGAAATAGAGAAAAACTTCTAATATTGTTCCTATAACCAATTAAGTCTAGAGACTAGTTCTGTAAAATACAGAAGGTCCCTGCAGTTTCAAAAATTTTTAGTCTATCATCCAGAGATTCCTTGCTAACAGGAGAGGATTCAATATATGCAGAGCTCAGATATGTTTAGTAGAACCACTGGGTCAGGACCTCACTGAGGTAGGAATCGTAAATTTAGATTTCCAGCTTGTTGTTATTGTTTAGTCGCTAAGTCATGTCCGACTCCTTCACAACCTGATGGACTGTAGGCCCGCCAGGCTCCTGTCATGGGATTTCCCAGGCAAGAATACTGGAGTGGGTTGCCATTTCCTTCTCCAGGGGACGTTCCTGACCCAGAGATTGAACCTGCATCTCCTGCATTGGCAGGTGGGTTCTTTATCACTGAGCCACCAGGGAAGCCCAGTTTTCCCAGTCTGAACACATCTAATTAAAGCACAATTATCCTAGCTCCTTGAAATTTAATATTAAACTATTTTTGGTGGAAAATTCAATAAAAAAACTTATACTGAATACACATATATGAATAAGAAACTAATTTCACTCTGTAAGTGAAGGAATCATGAGTGGGAAAATGATGGGGAAGAGAGCTATGCTGAATTAGCCAATTTTACACAATTCTTAAGAAACATTTTAACACCTCTGAAATTGTCATGCATCTTACATGGTATTAATCACTTTAAATAACAGCAGTGCCTAGTTATGTAAAAACATTCCATAGATACTCTGTGCTAAGATCAGATATCAAAACATCTCAGAGTCAAAAAAGCACGCTATTTACTATACAAACTGACTTATTAAGCCCACTTTTTAAGGGTCACATACAGAGCAATAAATCTACTGAAATCAGCTGGAGAAAAGCTTTAGAAAATATCAAGATGAATCAACTACACTTTGTTTTACTCTTTATAAAAGAAGTGGGCCTCTTTTAAGGAATTAAAGTTGATGAGTATTTACTGTGGGCTTTCAGAAGACGGCAGAGAACTTTGTCACTCATCCCCCTACCCCCACCTTTCAAAATATTAACCAAACACACAGGAAAAGAAATAACACTGTAAAAGTAAACAGAGTAGAACTGAAATACAATGGTGGACACAGCAATAAGGAAACAGTAGCCCAGGATAAACACAAAGGACATAGAGGAGAGGTGGGATCAAACTTATCAGTCAGAATAGCTTATCAAAGCAAAAGCAAAAAAAAAAAAGTCACAGAGGTCATACCTATAGAGAGATAAACTACATCCCTGAGAGGAGGAAGGGCTGCTAAAATGAGGGGCAGTATTCCAGAGTACTGCTTGTGCAAGCACTGTGGAAGAGAGTGGGAAAGCAACCAAAAGACTACTGCTTCTCTCCTGAACTCAAGGCCTGCTGATGGGGCCCCAATACAACAGGCTCCCCCAGGCAGCCTTCCCATTCAGGGAAGACCCTTCCCAGGAAAACCAACATACCAACATACTTCTCAGGACCAACATACATATGGGCAAGGATAAAAACCTTGCTGCAGCACCTACCCAGAGTATCAAATCAAACCTTCACTCTCAAATATGAAAGTAGGATGAAGAAATATACTGAAAATCAACAAGAAGATGTCCATGACACCTCAATTTTTTAAAAAAGTATAAAGGAGACGATTAAGTATAGGGAAGGGGGAAAAAAACTGAACCTAGAGAAAATGAAAAATTCAGAAGCAAGAAGGGAACTTTAAATACAAACTAATACCTGTAAAACAAGAACTGGATGCTGGAAAACACTAACAATCAGAGCAAGCACTCAGAAATTAAAATAATCAATGACAAAACAAAGAAGTGAACAAACAGAAACCTCTGTGAGCATGTGTGTGTGGACATGTGTGTGTTGAGAAAGAGAGAGAGAAAGGACACAGGAAGTAGAACGTGGGGACTGAAGACACATGACCACTCTATACTTCTTCCCTATGGCCAACAAACTGAGTCACTGAGATCACCTTACTGCTTAGACCTACTGCCTCAAGATACTGATTCCGCTTTATCCTGTAAACATAAAACAGGGCCCTGAGCAGGTCCTCTATTAAAGGTCTTCCTCTATGAAAGGTTGTTTGAATGAGTCAATTAAACTAAAACAGAATTTCTATACAACTGTAACTATCTCCCCGGTGACACACCTTTAGAAATTACATAGTTCCTTATATGAGACAGACCAAAATCAAAACAAGTTGAAGAAATAATTCTTCTGCAAGTTAATTTTTACTATTTTCCTGAAGTTAACTGTACTTTAAAACATTGAACTTACCCATCCGATGGCTTCAAACATTTTCAAATCAAGTGGATCTCCAGAAAGCACTCCTTCAATTTTTGTAAGTGAATGACAAGTAGCCATACAAGCAACAAACTGAGACTTTACCAACATCTCACTGCAAACCTTTTCCTCTGGCAAAAGAAAACTATACAGAAAATGCACTGAATTAGACTCATAAACCCCAAGACTGAAGAGAGTAGTTTAACAGAACTTTTCAGGTTTTATTATTTTAAAAGTAGAAATAAAATGTTTGCATTTATGTACATATTGCATGTATTCATTTCATTATAGATTCTGACATTCAAAAACATTTTCTTCCATGAAAATTATTATACATGAGTAAAATATAGTATTATCTTAGATTCTAAATAACTAGACCAGACATACCAGTACAGAAAATACTACATACTAAATAATAATTAAAACTCTTGCCTATGGACATATGGCAAATTAGAACACACAAAAACTCTCTTGCAAAAACATAAAATGACTGTGTAACACACTACCTTTCAAATACAAAACTGAGCTTGTAAGAAAGAAACGGAAAATTTTAAGTGCCAAAAACAGCAAAAGGACAACCAAAAGGGTGTGACCTTAAACAGATGCTGTGACTACGGGGGGAGAAGGAAGAAGGGAGGGGAGCCCTCTCAGTACCCTTAAGGCCTTGGGTTTTAATAACCACACAAGAACAAGAGACAAAGCCCTGGCCACATACAAAGTAGGAAGTTGGAACTGAGAGAATCCCTCTCACCAAGATGCTCTTGAAGAACTACAACCTTGGAAAAAGAAAAGATTCACCCATAGACTCAAATGCGTAAGAATAAGCTTATCTCTTTCCCCTCACCCAAAGTTCAAGAAAATAATTAATATCTATGTAATATTTACTATGTATTGGGCACTATTCAAAGAACTTTAAATTTATTTGCCTCATCTCATCCTATACCAGAGAAAGGTGTTTATTATCACCATTTTATAGATGAGGAAACTGAAGCCGAAGGGTTTAAGCCACTTGCCAAGCCACAGCACACAGGTGGCAAAGCAAGGGTTCAAACACAAGAGGTCTGGTGTTAGGGCCTGAACTCTAAACCATTAAGTTGCTCAGGATGGGATCTGGGTTTGAATATATATGCTTCTGTCCAGTCCAGAAATCCCCAAGTTATAAAAGTAACATTAAAGTTTGCCTGGTACCACTGACACTACTTTTGGCCAAGAAAGGTCAAAACTCTAGGGAGAGGCACTCCCACAACACAGCTACAAAGGAGTCTCACAAAAAAATTCTGCTAAGGATGAATCCATAATTTAAAAATGAACCAGGAAATAATTCTCATGACTCAACAGACACAACAAAGACAAAATTAGAATCCCATAAACTGGAGATAATAGAATGGCGATCTGAAAGAATGCAAAGAAGGCATTTTAAAATTATAGACTTCGAAAAAGAACAAGACACCATGGTGGGGAAAGGAGAGAGCCAGATTTGAAAAAAAACCAAATAAAATTTATTATCCAGGATATGGTTAGGATTCCCAGATGGAGAGAAAGAATGGGGGGAAAGCCACAGTGGGAATAAAAAGAAGCTGCACTCTTTTCCAGAATTTATGAAAAGAATGAATCTTTGGAATCAAGAAGCAAAATTAGTCCCACACAAACAAAAAAAGAGATCATAGTGAAACTGCAGAAATCAAGCATAGAGACGTATTTTTTAAACAACAAAGGAGAAAAAAAATTACTAAAGAAGACTAAGACATCTACAAACATGGCAATTTAATCCACAGGAATGGGATATAAGAAACTGGTTACCGAAGCCATCCATCAACCTAGGTACATCTTAGCATGTAGATTGTATACAAAACCAAAATCATAAAAATCATAAAATGCTATACAACAAATGCATACAAAAAGGGAGGTAAAAGTAGTCTACAGTCCATAGGTTTTATGGAGTTAGAAACTAATAAAGACACCCATATGGTCTTCCCTGGCGGTCCAGGGTTAAGATTTCACTTTTCAATGCAGGAGGTGTAGGTTCGATCCCTGTTCAGGAAGCTAAGAGCCAACATGCCTTGGGGCCAAAAACCCAAAACTTAGAACAGAAGCAATAAAATCTTTTAAAAAAAAACAAAAACAAAAAAACCTTCACAGACTCTAAATATGAATATTAGTAACTTACAGGCAAGTAATAAAGATTAGGATGTATAAATTCTGAAAAAAATGAGAGAAATATGAAAACTGTGTGGGAACTGGGGTAAGAGTCGGTGGTAGAAATAATTTCAAATATATCTGAAATCACAATAAATGTGAACACAATGGCAGAGAAAGAGTGAAAAGAGATGGAAAAAAAAGATACATAGGTATATATTAGGCAAGAGCAAGCTGGTATGTAAGCACACAAATATTCGATGAAACAGAATTAAAAGCAACAGGCCTCATTAGGGATAAGTAAGTTCACAATGTGATATGCTATTTACCAAGATGTGCCAATTCTGACAATCCATGAACCAAACAACAGTCTCTCAAACTGTATAAACCAAAATTCCATACTTTCAAGAGAGGAAAAGAAAAAACCAGCAAAAACACAACTATAGTAGTAAAACTTCTAAGCATCAAAAGATAGCAATAAAGTAAAAAAAAAAAAAAGACGGGAGAAATATTTTCATAACGCATAGTACTGAAAAAGATTATCACCCAGAAAATACAAAGGACTTCTAATAAATGAATAAGATAAAGACAAACAACATCATTAAAAAAGAAAATCAGGATATAAACTGACAATACACAGAATGCCAAATAATCCTCCTTCCAAAAATGTGAAAAAATGTTCAGCTTTATAAGTAATGAAGAAACTCCGAACAAAGCCACAATAAAATAACATTTCATAGCTATTCATTTGGGAAAATTAGAAGTCTGGAAAAACCAAGTTTGGCAAGGATGTGGGGCAACAGGATCACCCATACACTGAAGGAGACTGAGTTTGCACCATCACTTAGAGAGTAAGCAGACAGTACCTACTAGAGCTGTGGCCATGCATGTGCTGTATGATCCAGTACTGAAACTGTGAAGAAATGGGTTTACTCAAACTCAACCACATACTCACAGGAGTTGTAACCCTAAGAACTTTAATTGCAATACTGTTTAGGAGTATGGAAAGAAAACTGGAAAAAAATTGAAACTGCCCTTGGGCTGAAGCACAAATATTACGGTTTAGTCACACAATGGCATACTAAACAATAGTTAAGATTAATAATTTGGATCTATACGTATCAACATGGAGGAATCTTGGAAACAATGTTAGGAGGCCAAAAGGCGGCAAAAACACATACAGTACATATCAGTCGTATATACTTATTTATGGACAGATCTTGTTTATGGGTAGATACACAGGAAGTAAACTAGGCAAGGATAACAACACAACTTCAGAACAACAGCAAGGACAGACAAAAGGATAGGTAAGACTTCAGCAGTATCTGTAATGTTTTAAATCTTTTTAAATCTTTCTGCTTCAGAGATCTGAAACAAACATGGCAAAATGTCAACTGTTTAATCTCAGTAGTGGGTACAGAGCTGTCTGTCGTATTACTTTCTATAAGTCTGAATGTTTCATATATTAATATATTTATTAGAAATAAACTAATAAAAGACCCTGATGCTGGGAAAGATTGAGGGGAGGAAGAAAAGGGGACAACAGAGGATGAAATGGTTGGATGGCATCATTAACTCAACGCACATGAGTCTGAGCAAACTCCAGGAGACAGTGAAGGACAGGGGAGCCTGGCATGCTGCAGTTCATGGGGTCAAAAAAAGTCAGACATGACTGAGTGACTCAACAACAACAACAATAAATGGTCAAGTCTAGCCAATAATTACCGTGCATTTTCCACTCGTTGAATTCCCCAAAGATCTAAACCATCTTCAGTAAGGGTTCCAGTCTTAAAAAAAAAAAAAAAAAAAAGCACACATTTACAAATCATGAAGAACTATGCTATGTCTACATAATAGAGTGCTATACAGACATAAAAGGGGGAAGGAGATGAGTAAGATCTGTGTGTGTGTGTTAACAGAGAATAACTTTCAGGACAAAATTGAGGAAAAGGGTGCAGAATACTCCCTTGGTACAGTTCCTCTATGTGGGTGGGGTGGAGGGAGATATGTATAGAAATGTATACTTATGTGCTTTTGTTATTAAACAGTGGAACAATGCGCCACTCAACCTATCACAAAAGATGCCAACACAGGAGGGAGAGATTAGGGCACATGGAGCCAAAACAGGGAAGAAGAACAAGGTTAAATGACATCAAGAAGTGTAATCAGCCAAATTCAGGAAATAAATAACCTGGGTTCTCCAATAAGATGACTGGAAAAAAAGGGCAAGAAAAACAATGGTTACAGATTAACTGCAATTGTTGCGATCTGTATTTGGATTACAACTGAAAACACAGACTGTAAAGCAGGGAAACCTGAATATGTACTGGATATTAGGTAATACAGAGGCTGTTAATTCTGTTAAGTGTAGTAGTAAGCAGTGATAATGGTGTTGTATTTTTAAAACATTATTTTATCTTCTAGAGCTACATACTGAAGTATATGGATAAAGTAATATAATGTCTAATGCTGCCACCTTCAAAATGAGGGGACAATAAAGTTAAGACTGACAAAATGCTGGTTAACTGTTTAAGTAGGATAATGGGTAAATGAGGGTTTATTTCACTTGCATCTTTTTTTCCACTTCTGGGTCTGCTTAAAAACTTTTTAAACATTTCCGAAAAAGATCAAACATAAAATTTTCTGAACAGACTAATTTAATATGAAACAATCATTAAGTTACGACCTTCCTTTTTTTCTTAACAAAATACACCTCACTTTTTTTTTTTCTTGATAATAAAGATGATACACAAAAATCAAATGTGTATCATATCAGTTACCCAGAAGAACCTGGTCAAGATTTAGTTCTTTGAACTTTCAGAAAAACTGATCCCACGTGAGGAAAGGAGAACCCTCTGTATTTCAAACAAGTAAAAAAATCTGTCATTTTCACATGAAATTATATAATCAGTGTCCTTTGTAATTTTATAACACATTCAATAAAATCATAGAGCAAACACTAAATGTATATACTTCATAGCAATAACATTCCAGAAAACATTATCTATATGAAGTCTACTCTGTTAAAATCATGAAAGAGCAAATAAATTTAACTACTACTACAAGGTATAATTCTAGAAGAACTGGTTAATTGCAGATTTGGGCAAATAAGCAATATCCAAAGTAATAAAAATTTTAAAAATGAAAAAATAATATAAAAATGATAGATGCCAAGTAAGTTTTAAAAAAGGAAAATTAGAAAAACATTTCTTTTAAAATGTGTGCAAATTAGTTGATAAAGAACACAGAAACCATTAATCTAAATACTTTAGCTTTACAAAACTACAAAGTGACCTTTAAGAATGATTATGAAACTGAACCAACCTTGTCAAAGCAAACAAGATTCAGTTGTCCACAGATGTTGATCCTTTGGGGACTGATACAGAAAATACCCACTTTCTTCAGTCTTCTTTGGGCATACACAATGCCAGCGGTCATTGCAGCAGGAAGTGCAGGCGGCACAGTAATTGTAATGATATCAAGAGACTCGATAATTATATCCCCAACTTCAACCTACAGTTAACATAAAAATAAATGTCAGACCCCCTAATATTAAAATTTATTAATCCAATGAGTATTTCTTTAATTTTATATATTTATTAAGCGCATATATATTCATCTATTAATTATTTATAATTTTTTTTCCCCTTTAGAGATGCTGCAAAATAGCTCAATGAATCATCAGTGGGCTGTGAAATGAGAGCTATTATTTTTTTAAATTCCTACTTTAATAGCCCCATATACTTCATACACTACATACTTCAAAGTAAACATTTTTAGATATTGACTCTTACTACTATCAGAGTCTTTACAAGTGATAGAAAAAGAAATCTGACAAGGTCCCTTAGAAATATCTTCAATTCAGTAATCACCGGTAATTTTAATGCTGTATATGCCAGAGGTTAAAAAAAGAAAAAAGAAGAAAGCTTTTGGTGAGTATGTGATCACTCCTCTCTTAAGTCACAAGAAAGCAAATAAAAGACCATCTAAACCTGATAAAAACTTTCTGCTATGATGGTGATGTTCTACATCTGTACTTTCTAACATAATAGCTACAAGTCTCATATGGCTCTAAGTTAAATTAATTTAAATTAGGATTTCAATTTTCCAGTCTCGCTAGATACATCTCAAATCCTCAATAGCCACGTGATAATTAAGAATCAAACTCTATTAAGGGTTTCCCACATACATACCTCATTTAAAATGTTATTGATAATAGTGTAGATAAACCCAATTGCAGCCACACCCACTAGACACAGTAGAAATAAGTAGGCATCTCTGTAGAGTTTAAAATCAGTTGGTTTGGGATACAATATGGAGCGAACAAGCTGTCCTTTGGAAGTACTAAATCCTTTTTTAAAAAAAAAAGTAAAGAAGAAAATGATTCTATAGTAACTCTATAAGAAAATGACAATTATCTTTCAAAATAGAATCTCTTTTTAAACATGCAATAAGCATCAAATGTGCTAAACCATGCAAGAAAAGATTAAGTATTTTCTACCTGTTCTAACTACTATGGCTTTGACAAGTTCTCCAGTGTAGAAACGAGTCTGAATAACAGTTGTCCCACAAAACAAAGTATGTCGTCTATGTGTTTCTGGACTATATAATTCATCTCTCGTTCCTTTCATGTCCACTGAAGGATTTGGCAAATTAGTTTTTGTCACCGGAACACTTTCTCCTTTTAAAAAAAAAATTCATAAATTAAAGCATAGAAATCAGTATCAAACATACAAATCTTGAGTTGTTACATTTACTAAATGTTAAATACTGTTGACAACAGTTATTGAAAGTTCTCAAATGTGAATAATACAGCTTAATCAATCAGCCTTTTGTCTTCCAATTTCCTTACCCAGAAATAGCAAATCTTGTCTTCCACAGTATTTCTCGAAAGTCATCTGTGACTCAAATGTAATCACTTGGAAATAATTACATCAAGTTTCATAAGAAGACAAGGTTGTTGTCATCACCTCAGCACCTGTTCTGTGATCACCACAGCACCCCTGAGAACTAACTTGGGAAGCACTCTGCAACCCCAAGAACACACAACATGTGAAGATCCAGTCCTATCTGCCCTCACCTCCCAACACACACACACACACACACACACACACACACACACACACACACACACACACACACACAAAGAGAACAGACATCTGAGCAAAGAGGAGTACGGTAATCCTCTAATAGTAACAAACAGACAAATCATTTTACTGCTACAATGTTATGCTCTGTAGCATCTACACTTCTTGTGTCAAGGGCAACAAGTGTGCAGGGATGTTTATGTGCATGACTGTGTTTTAAGACAGACTCTTAATAGTTAAAAAATGTATTATATAAGAATCACTTTCTTGCCAGACTGACTATGACAGTTAAAAAAGTCATATGATAAAAAGGTATAAAGCTCTACCTCTAGATTCTGAATTTCCAAAGGGAAGTTATTTTGAAGTCTATTTCTCCCCAATTTAACAAAAATATCAACTCTTTTATTCCTACATTTTGCACATCAAAGTGAACAGCAATAAATATGCTGTGGGGAAAGAACTTTTTTCCTAGTCCCTTCTTATAAAGCATTTCCTCCTGTCAGAAGAATTAACAGAAGCTGGACAAGAGATGTAAGCACCAGCATTATACTTTAGTATTACAGCTGAGTATAATGCAGGATTTGGTCCCCTCAAAAAAAAAAAAACTTCAATATCTATTACACGACATTTGTGAGTAAAGGATACAAACTGCATAGTTAATGCTGATACAAGCTTAATCAGTAACTACTTAGTCCTAATATCATTATAAGCAACTCAGCTAGTTTTTACTCATTTAATTTAGTTTACCTGTTAACATGCTTTCATTTACAATACAAGTGCCATTAATAAGCACTGCATCACAAGGCATGACTGTCCCATTTAATGGAATGACCATGACATCTCCCGGCACAAGGTCTGTAGAAAAGATCTCTTCTATTTCTGAATTTAAGGAAAGAAAAACAAAGAAAGGTCTGAAAAGAATATTCTTTAACTTGTAATAAAAATACAACAAACTAAAGATCTATCCAAAGGTCACCTGATCTCAGTAAGACATTAAAAATATACTGGAGTTAAATAAGAAAATTTCAATAGATGAAGAGTACTGACAGACAAAATTATTATTCCTTAAGCTAACAGAGCACAGTGTCTATAACGTGTCAGCTAGTTTGTCCCAGGATAGTACGCCAAGCGCACACAGTTAATGCCAAGTCCCCTCTAAGCTAAGAGATGGGTGGATTTCAACACTCATTTCAACAGTGGATGGTCAATCTTAGCTATCAGCCCTGTGAGCTAAACAGGCAGTAAGTCCACCCAGGACACCCCCCTGCAACAGGTACATAACCTCAGATTTCTATAATCCCTTGGAAACAGAGAAAAGCACTGAAATTTTAGCACTTTCTTTTCTAACAGCACTCTTTTCCTTACGGCTACTATTTATAATCCATATTGTTTCATTGTCTTCTCAATATTTCTAAAATAGTTCCAAATATCTCAGACATTATTTCAAATAAATGTATAAAATAAAACTATCATATATAGTTCATTATTTCCTTAGAAATTTATGTATTATATTCAAGTTAGTTAAACACTTTTTCCAAGATCTTCTCAAGTAAAAGGTGGCCTTATATTTGGGCATTCTTTCTTCCCCTACCCCTAGATTTTATTAAACTATGCTTAGAAGAGACTTACACTACTAGTTTTTAAGCAAAGATGGATGAGGAGAAAACTACTGTTTGTGATGTTGGCCCTTAGGACAAATATTCTTTTCTTTCTTAAAAAAAAAAAAGGTATAAGTAGTTTACTAAGCTAAGAGCAAAGAATTCTAAAGTTATTTAGCATGTATTAAGTATAATACTCTTCATTTCTTAATATGATCCTTTATTTTAAAAACTTGACTCAATACCCTCCTGCCACTTGAAATTCTAACCCTTAGGTATATGGGAAACTAAGTATCAATAATCTGTTGGACTACTGAGGGGGTAAGGAAGAAATACATTGAGAGATGCCCAGCATCTTTGGCAGTGGCAGAGTGGGAAGGGGAGAACACCAATAAACCACACATCTTAGGACTGCAGCTAGGAAAGGTGATATTATCAGCTAAAGTAGCAAGTGACCAAGAAGCACAAAGAAGAAAACAACCTGCTAGGCTAACTTGGGTTCACACTTGGATGAGGGATATCAAGTTGAAGAGAATGCAGACTGATCTGGTTTTCCTGATAAATCAAAGAGGCTGCTGTCTCCAAGACCCATGATACTGAGTTGCCTCCCCTGTATCCTTAACCTCTTCCATACCTCACCAGACAAACCAATGTGTCCAAAACATTATCCTTCCCTACAATTTTGCTTCTCCTCCAGTGTTCCCTATTTAATTAAATGACACCAACATCCATCCCCCGCCAGCCTGACACCACTCTATCAGCAAATCTTGTTCAATGCCCACATTTAAGTATCTTTCAAAGCCATCTCTCTACCCTCCATCTCCACAACCCTCACGCTGATTCATTTCATGCCTTCAATATTACTTCCTTCTAAGTAAGTCTGAATATGGCAATCGGAAGAATTTTTTCAAATAGGCAAATATGATCCTATCACTCTCCTGCTTAAAACCCTTGAATGTCTTTCCACTGCCTTTTGGGAGAGTCCAAATTCCTTCACAAGCCTTAAAAGACTGTCTACCCTCTAAATGCTGCATCTGCCACACTGAATTTCTTCCAGTTATTGCAATGAACAAACTCTCTTTAATTTCCAGGCCTTTGGGCACTAGAATCCTCTTATTTCCCTTTCAGTTCAGTTCAGTTGCTCAGTTGTGTCCGACTCTTTGCGACCCCATGAATCGCAGCACGCCAGGCCTCCCTATCTATCATCAACTCCCAGAGTTCACTCAAACATATGTCCATTGAGTCGGTGATGCCATCCAGCCATCTCATCCTCTGTCGTCCCCTTTTCCTCCTGCCCCCAATCCCTCCCAGCATCAGAGTCTTTTCCAATGAGTCAACTCTTCGCATGAGGTGGCCAAAGTACTGGAGTTTCAGCTTTAGCATCATTCCTTCCAAAGAATACCCAGGGCTGATCTCCTTTAGAATGGACTGGTTGGATCCTCTTGCAGGCCAAAGGACTCTCAAGAGTCTTCTCCGACACCACAGTTCAAAAGCATCAATTGTTCGGCGCTCAGCTTTCTTCACAGTCCAACTCTCACATCAACCCTGCCTTATCACTTTCTCACCTATACTTTATCTGGCTAATTCAATCATTTACGACCCAGAGGGATGGTATAGGGAGGGAGGAGGGAGGAGGGAGGAGAGTTCAGGATGGGGAACACATGTATACCTGTGGCGGATTCATGTTGATATATGGCAAAACCAATACAATATTGTAAAGTTAAAAAATTAAATTAAAAATTAAAAATAAATAAAATAAAATATATATACTTGTTCAAAGCAGCCATCCTATATTAGAAGGATGTCTATATAGAAGACACCTATATTAAATGAGCTCTAACATCTAAGTTCCCTGAACTCTCCCTATCATTTATCACACTTCATTGTTCTGTTTTTCATCTGTCTTTCCAACTAGACTGAAGTTCAATGATGCAAGGACTATGTCCATCCTGAGAGCCTAGTATAGTGGCTAAATGAATGAACTTGATACAGAGACATGACTATAAATCCAAACACACACTTTTGTTTCTTATGGAACTACGTGTATATGCATAATATACTGGGCTTGCTTCACACATTAGTGCACAGTGGATATTTTTTTCTATTTACTTTTCTAAGAGTAAACTGAAGTACTTACCTTCATTTACTCTGCAAACTGAAACTCTCACAGTACTGTGAGCCGCCACCATGTCATGTAACATAATATATTGCTGAATCAGAGGAAAAAAATTTTGAATTCATTAATATAAACTCACTCCTCAATCTATTAGAAAGCAAGGGTAATATAAAATAAGCTAAGCTAATATATAGTGGTAAAGAACCCGCCTGCAATGCAGGAGATGCAAGACTCGGGTTCGATACCTGGGTCAGGAACAGCCCCTGGAGGCAGAAATGGCAACCCATTCCAGTATACTTGCCTAGATGATCCCATGGACAGGAGTCTGGTGGGCTACAGTCCATGGGGCACAAAGAGTCAGACATGACTGAAGTGACTTAGCACACAAGCTAATATAATAAACACATATTACTCTACCTTTAAAAAGGTCAAGACCAAAAGATTCAAAGATCATTCCATGTTTCAGCCCCAAACAAAATAAGAAGCATTTTAACAAGACAGGCCTAAAAACAGGAGATTCAGCCCTCCAGTATTCCAGTCTAAGATAAGCAACTAGAGACCCCTACAGTCCCAAAGCAATCAAGTGATACTCCGACTTTAAAAAGCATCTGCCTTCCCCCACCTCAAAAAGAGGGCAAAGGAGTACATATTCACATAACTAAAAGAAAAACTGTATCAAGAACGTGCTTTATACCAAACATCATTCTGCACACCTTATGTGTTATTACAAAGTACAAATACAGTTGTGAAAACCATAATAAATTGGACTCACCTTTCTTATGGCATACAGGGAGCTTATAATTGATACTACAGACATAATCACAATGGCTATAGCATAGTAATAGTATTCATCTGTGCTCCAGAGTATAACACTGAACAACTGGAAAATGTAAAATGGGTTGAGAACCTAAAAAACAAAAATTTTAAGTCAAACTGAATGAGATATTTAAAACCATACAGATTTAAGAAATAACTAACATGATACTAATAGGATAAGCTCTATAGTACCCTAGGGCAACATGTAACTAACTACCCAAAGAGTAGAGCAAGATACTACCTTTTTAGAAAAGAATCATTAAATTACTAGAATTTGACTAAGTAAGCTTAACTGAAATCGGGAGCATCCCGTTACATTGATACCAAACCCAAATACAGATTCAGCTAGAAACAGCTAAAATGTGTGAATTTAGCTGTTTTTCACTTTGCCTTAGGAATAAAGCACATTTACTTTCAATAATTACTGTGCTGCAAAAGAGTACAAAATGTTTTACCAAATGGAACAAACACTTACTTATTATGAACCTGAAACACTAATTTAGTTATAAGTCAAAAGTTCACTGAAGTCCAAAGAGAAGACAAATATGAGATAAGTTACACTGCTTTGCTTTCTCTAAGGAAATAAGGATTAAAACCTGAATGAAAAAAAAAAAAAAAAGATAAGGCGTCCTGCTAAACACAAGAAGCAGAAAATACCTACAAAAATAAAACCCAAAACCATTAGTGACAGAATCACCCATAGTGATAATTACCTTAAATATAAATGGATTAAATGCACCAACCAAAAAACATAGGCTGGCTGGGTGGATGAAAACATGTGCATGTGTGCACTTCCACACTTATTATTTCAGTGACTTAAAAAAAAAAATTTGACAGAGGTTTGAAATTTCGAATCCAATTCTGAGAATATAAAGAAATATTAAAAAAAAAAACAACCCAGGAAATTAACATGTGATACAGTATTATTAACAAAAGCACAGATTTTGTTCAAATTTCACAAAATTTTATGCTACTGTCCATTCTTTTGTTTTCATACCTTATTCAAGACTCCACATTCAGTTGCATTGAGCAGCTTCAGTTGCATGCAACAAATTCTGATAAATTCTCTTTTCATTTTTATTCTATTACAAATATTTTCTAACTTTCCTTGCTATGGCTTCTTACATACACCCATCATTTAAACATGGACATTCAATTTCCAAATACATGAGACCTTTAAAGTATCTTTGATATTAATTTCTCATTTAAATCCTTTCTTCTCTGCAATCACCTTCTGAATTTTTTTCAGTCTTTTAACTTTACTGAGGCTTTTAATGGCTTAGTCAAAGATCTCTAACGGTAAATATCACATAGCACTTGAAAGTATGTGTGTTATTTTCAAGTATATTTCGATATTGATTTCTAACATAATTCCACAGTGATAAAGAGAACAGACTGTGTGATTTCAATACCTTTAGACCATGAAATTTTTCCACCTTGTTTTATGTCCCTGGATATGTTCCAGTGTCTTCTGGTTTATAGTCTATGGGAACTTGTATAGAATTTGTATCCTGCTGTTATGTGAAAATTATATAAATCTTAATTATTACTATGTTGAATTGGTTCATACTGCTTTTTAGGTCTACTACATCCTTCTACTTTTCTGTCTATTTATTCTATTAATTTTTGAGAGTTTGATATTAAAACTCCAATTAAAACCTTAATTTACTTAAAAAAATAATTGTAATGTATAGTGGAACTATATGTAACTTTCTTCTGCATTTTCCAAGTCTCCTGTAAAGGTGTTATCATACTTTCATAATCTAAAAAAATTTAAAAGATGTTTGCATCTGATTTGGCCAATAAAAAACCAATTGGCAGGTTTACTTCAAAAAAAAAAAAAAAGGAGTCCTGCTAAAGGACTTTGACTACCCAAATTTTATAGTATTTTTATCAATTTCATTAATAATCTCCAATATCTTAAAATTGATGTTTCTGTACTTTTCAAAGCACTTTTACATACGTAATCCTATTTTACTTCAAAATCAAATAAGGCCATTAAAGGATTTACTACAATTTACTACTATTTTACCAATACAAGAGCAGCAAGTCTTCTAATGATCAGAGCTAGTTACTGATGGAGTCATGTTACAATCCAGTCTTTCTAATTCCAACTCCTTACATGTTGCTGTGCTCTAAAGCTCCATTACACAGCTACTCTCAAGAAATGATGGAAGGCAATCTAACTTCTACTCAAAGTATTGACCCAGTACAGCTAATTCTGATCTTTAGCCCAAAATCAGAAAGAAGACTGGAGAGCCTAACTCTCCCAGGCAAAGCCACTCACTCTCTTTCTTTACATGCCGCACCCCTTTACTTACACCTCCTCTGTGGCTCTTACAGACTGAAGCCACTACAGTAACTACCGACATGCATTCCCCCTAGGCTAAAGTGCAAGTTCCTCACTGTCACTCATCATGTTATGTTTTTATTCCAAACATCTGGCATGAGGCCTAGTCACTAAGAGTGTACCACATGAAGAAAACATGATAAATTATTTTTAAAATTGGGGGGTGGGGGGGCAGACAGAGGTACACATCTGCAAAATAGGGCACGGTTTAGATGCACAACCTCCTGAGAATAAGAAAAAAATCTACCGACAAGAAAAGCAAACAAATCAGACAAAATAAAAAAGTAATCATGCCCCCAAATGACTGATCTACTGGAGAAAGATCTTTCTGACCTTCCAAGTAAAAAAATAAGCAAAGAGAAGTTAGGAAATGAAAAAACAAGAATATCTTCTTATTACTTAAATCCTGACTCTTTTCAACTGACAAACCTATTGATCACAAATGTTAAGACAGGTACAGTTGTCTTACCTCCTTAACCAGGAGCTTAAAAACTGAAGGCACTTTCACAGCAATTTCATTTACTCCATAAAGCAATTTTCTATAACAGGAAAATATAATAACAATAATATTACATTATATTGTATTATAACAGTACAATTTACCAAAGGCACTGCATTAGATAAGGCTCAAAACACCAACTGCTCCTAAATTCTGGAACTTAAACATTCGTTTTTCTAAACAGTTGTCTTCTACAATTTAAATTCTCTATCTACAGTATTTAAATCAACATAGTCAATATTGGATAACTACACTGTTATTATTTTATCCTTTTTGTGACAAGTACCTCTCCCACTAATCTACAATAAACCATATCAGCAAAAGATCTTCTTTTCCACCCATAAACACAATACAGCTCAACAATTCTGAACTGCAATTAATTTTTTCAAGAGACTACATAAGTAATTTGAGGTGTCCTATACTATTTTTCTAATAAGAATACTGCACTAAAAATGTTTATTTCAAAACAGCATACATTTGGAGACTTTTTTTTAATGCTTAAGAAAAGTTGCTTAAAACCTTCCACTTAAATTCCTTATAATAGTACTTTCTAGATGATAAATTAATTCTCGTGTTTTATGAAGCAGAAGTCTGAATGAATGAATTTATATTGCAACCCTTTAAAAGAACATGCTACAGAAGTACAAAAAAATTCCTAATTTAATTTGAAAACGGCATTATCTTTACAATACATAATACACTGGTATACTTTTATACCTTAGCAAAGAATAACACTATAAAAAAGATATTGTCTCCCAATTTACAAATTTTCATTTTAGTACATCTGAGCTCATGCTTACAATTCCCAATATTTCAGTAAATCGAAGATGCTATCAATTGTAAGACATTCCATGATTTTATGTACTATCAAGAAAGATTAAAATGCTGTCAAGTAAAGGGTGACACTTCACCCACTGTATGACACACCCTCCTTTTAGAGATGTTAAAATGTAGGAAAGTGTGCACCTTAGAAATGATGAAATACAGTATATTTTCAGGGATATTCACTTCAAAATCGGCTTCAACACTTTTATAATTCTTAAACTGAAGAGTCTCACCCAAATAAAATATCAATAAGCTGTCAATTACTATGTCATAATATTTAAATAATTGTTAACATTACAACTATATGGTAAAAGGGTAAACTATATATACTACTTTATTTCGGAATTTTGATAATAGAGCTAACTTTAGTTGGATAAAGATTACCTGTAGGCATGCATCCCCTTTGTCAGTCCTGCACTATGCTTTTCATAAATTGACGTACAAGAAACACCTTCATCCAGTCCCCTAAATAAATCCAAAGTTTTTACTTTAAACAAAGTTTAAAATATCCAAATTTCTTAATGCCTCATTTTTCTATATTTCTGATTTTAAAGTGTGATTTCCTTACAAATAGAAACCCCTAACAAAAACTGAGACAATGGATGACAATTTTTAAATTTCTACTTCCTAAGATAAACAGTAATAAAAGGCCTAAATCTCAAATGTGGCAACTTCTAAGCTACACAATGTATCTATCACGGGATAAGATTATATAACAATATTATTATCCTTTAAGTCTGTGCCAAAGCTGTAACAGTTAATAACCAAAAAAATTAAAGGTAAAGTATGACTAACTCAAGTGTTTCAAACTTTACTTTTTATCAAGTTTCCCTTCTTAAATGTTGAAGCTTCACACTAGTAAGTCCTACTCAGTTATTTTTCTTTCTACAAAAAGCATCAATCTGAATTCTTCTCTCATTAAGGAGAAGTGCAGAATCCGTCTAAGTCACAGACAATGTCTAAAATCTGTAATGATTAAAACTGGGATTCGACTAACATACCTGCTTTCCTCTCAAGGCTTATTTTAACTGAGATACTATTCCCAAAAACTCTATAGAGAATCTAACACATCATTTAACTCCAATCTTTTTCTACTTTTTCCAAAAGAAAAAACTAAGCTCCCTAATTAACTGCTATCATTGGAATAAGTTTAAATCCTACAAGTTGCTATGGTTGGCAAAGGCTACACAGCAAACATGTTTGCTATTTTCCCCCAGGGCACTCCAAGTCAAAAATTTTTTAAGCACAAAATGACAGTTCACTGGGAGTATTCTCTAAAAAATAAGCAATGGTTCTTAACTAGGAATGGTCTTTACAACTAGGCAGGTGGAACTCCCCTGCTCCATTCCATAATATTCCAATTCTTCAGGAATACTAGCAATATTCTTTAGGAATTATCTAATTCTTTAGGAAATGTCTAAGGGAAAAAGTCCAAGCATGAATATTTTAAATGTTCATAAGGTGATTCTCTTTTTACTGCTAATATTAAGAATTCCTTTGCCACTCTCAAGCAAGAACACTTAATGGGTATTTACTATAATCACTTTAACAGCAATAAAAATAAAACCCTAAAGGAATTCCCTGGTTTCCTAGTGGTTAGTTTTGGGCTTTCACTGCAGTGGCCCAGGTTCAATCCTTGGTGAGGGAAGTGAGACCCCACAAGTTGTGTGGTGCAACCAAAAATAAATAAATAAAATCCTAGTAAATTCAGTCCTGATGTAACTTGAAGTCTCCATAAAAATGAAATTTTAAGAATTATTCCAATTTGTCCTACCCAAGGCTTAACACATTTGACCATGTCCCATCTTTATCCACATATGAAAGTTAAATTTAATGTTTGTCTATTACTCCATCCCTCAAGTACTGAATACAAATGGATGAAACCATCAGCAAATTGAGAGGTGATAATTCAGATACTCTGGCAGGCTAAAAGGTATACTCAAAATTTACTCTGAGATGAATCCTCAAAAAGAAAAGGACTCAGACTGGATTTTGGGAGCATGGTGCTTTTAACTTTTGTGTCAATTTTGCCAGGATACAACTTGCAGATGGGGTTTATTCTAAACTGGTTACTGAGTTATTACTGAGTATTCAAACACCACCAGGGAGTTATTAAAATTAAGTGAAGGGAAATCTTCCATCTTATATAACACTAAAATGAATTATTTTCTATCTAAAACATAATCAAGACACTCATACAATCCAAACAAAAGAAGAATACTTACTTTAAGAAATCAAAACTGTGAAGGGTATCATTCCAGAAGTATTTCATACTATGGTGGGTGAAATAGCGAACCTGTAGAACATATAAAAAGGTTACATCAAAAAGCATTATCATCACTTGTTAATAATTAAGTTTACTAACACAAATTTAGCATATAACAACTATTAAAATTAAAGCAATCACATGTGACATAATCCATTTCTTCTAGTAAATATTTAAAATGTTTACATATAGTGATAAACGGGTATTTTATATGCATATAGTTTTATCTTAAAAATAAGTACAAAATTATAGACTATCTACAGTAGCATAAAATGTAACAATTCCAGTTTTTAAAGAAACATTGAGAATAAGATCACAATACCTGTTGTGACTGAGGCTGTGAGTATTTATTCATCTCAAGCCTATTCTCTTCAGCCAGATTTTCAGTTAAGTGAACTGCATGGCCATTTGAAACTTTATTAACCAGAGATTTTGAACTTGAAAATGGGGGAGTTTCTAGAGAAAGGAAGCGAACTTTTGCACAAAACCACGTTCTGAATTCATCCTTCAAAGAGAAAGGAATAAGGGTAAAGAGTCAATTATATATAATCATATATACAGTTTCCATTCTTTACACGATATATTATTTATTAACACTAATCTCTAAATGAGAAAGCGTCACTTTCTACTCACTAAATATTAAACCATTTCATGAAGATGCACAAATTCAAACATAAAGTGTTCTTGATCGCTTAGCATTTTATATACGTCATTCTTTACTGATAGAGGATCTCATAAAAGATTATGCATAATTTCTTGATTTAATCCACCTACATACTGAGACTGGGTATTAAAGCCTCTTATAAAATGCTTCCAAGTAGGATTACAAAACAAAACCTGGGGAGCAGCAGCACTGCACAGTAGAAGAGATCTGGGATACAGCCCTTTCGGGTAACCTTGACAGACCAGCCATCTATCTAATCTCTCAGTGCATCAAGAGCTATAAAAAAGGGTAGATTTGAGTGGCTCAGACAGTAAAGAATCCACTGCAATGCTGGAGAGCTGGGTTCCATTCCTGGGTCGGGAAGATCTCCTGGAAAAGGGAATGGCTACCCACCCAGTATTCTTGCCTGAAGAAGTCCATGGACAGAGGACAGCCTAGTGGGCTATAGTTCATGGGTTCACGAGGGGTCAGACACGACTGAGTGACTAACACTTTCACTTTTTTTTTTCACTTTCAAGATTCCTTTAAACTCAAATCACTGGGATATTAGTCACTTGGAACACAAATGCTTTAGAAATACCAGGATTAGTATTTCTCATTGTATCCTAGCAATGATGTTCTCATCATATTTTATTTTGAACAGAATACACATAAACACATCATTCTACCCCACAAATAATTCACTACAAGTAATCCTGTGGACTTACAGTAGTCCTCAGCAGCACCACTTCACAGTCTTTGATTGCAGCTCTCACACAGGTCACCTTCACCCGCCACTCGGGCATCCAATAGAGGAGCAGGAGAAGAAAGCCACCGGTACACACCACTCCAAGAGAAATGATGGCAAGCTTCCAGCGACACAAATTATAGCCGTAAATCTCCTGCATGGACACAGTGATTAATAATCACATATCAAATGTTATGAGAGTTCCAACATAACAACCCTATCTTTCCCCTACATACACCACCAAGAAAGAGTTGAGTTTTACTAAGCTGATTTTAAACTTTCTTATAAAGGAAAAATTAGAAATTTTGCATTTAGGACTATATATAAGCATTAGCTAACATAACTTCTTAAGTTATATCAAATGAAAAAACATTTTCCTCTGAGTTTTAACAGTTCACAAGTGAAATACGAAGCACACTAGAACCATACAAGAACATACTAATACCAGAGGTATTACATAATCCCAATTCAAAAACACAGCCAGAAGGGGAAAAAAATCACACTGACTTAGCTGCTGTTTTATTGTATTTTATTTTAGTGTTTTTTTAAATGTACTTTTCTACTTCCCTAGAAAAATAAACTCACACTTCACAAGTAAATTGTAAAAACTGGTTACCATTTCATCTTCCTGACCCTGGTTGATAATCTTTCTTTCTTCTTTGTCCATATCTACAGTGGTTGGAAAGGTCGTGTGCTTCAGAACAATTGAAGATAACTGAGGGAAAGAGGAACAAACATCTTAGTAGATTATAGTATCTTATAGTAACTGCATACTATCAGACTTCTTGTTTGGATAAAAGTTTAACTGATATTTAAGTAATCACTAAAGTGCTAACTGATTCTCGTAACATTTTCAATGGTGTGCCAATTCTTGAAACTGAATGACTTACTACTATCATAAAACTTGATATATTTCACTAATTAATTTATACTAGCACTAGCCCTGCTGCTAAGTCATTTAAATTCTAAGAGAAATTACAGTATTTTCCTTTTTCACTCTCCATACTCATCTACTGAGCACCTATCACATGTATGGCAATCCCTGGCCAATGGTCAATCTCTAATGCACGTGGACCCCTACTGGAGACCACCCTGATTCCAAGTCCACTGAGTAATCTTATTGTTCCTGACTACCCATGATGCTCATTTCTAGGAGAAACTTTATTGAGCTCATTGACAAAAAAAATCTCCTGTACTAAAAAAAGATTAAATTCAAACATTAAAGAGAGCTGCAAAATGTAAAACAATGCAGGTTTTCTTGCTTTTTTTTTTTGGATTCTGGAAAATATATATATTTATTTGGGAAAATGTACTTATCTATTACTGCTTCAGTAAGTTAATATTCTTAAAGATCTATATGGCAATAACAGATATAATCCATATAAACAAAATCTTCTTAGAGTTCACAATAATTTTCAAGAATGTAAAAAGGTCTGAGCCCTGAGGTGGATGAGTTTGAGAGCCACTGCTTTAGACATGGCTGACCTCTGCAGAACACAGTGCAAATGTTACCTCCCTCATTCCAGATGCCATGCCTCCACTCATCTACCTGGTGGACAGCACAATCCTGACACATGGCTGGTACTCAAGAAATACTTCCTGAGTGACCTAATAAAGAATTTAGCTATATAATGTTTATCTGATATGAATTAATAGCAAAGTAAACCAACTGCAGAATTTCAACTTAATCCCCCACATCAGACTACTGAAATCTCCTGATTTATGTCATCAAGAAAATGACCAATAAAAAACACTGATGTGTCCTGAATGGGCACTCAAAGTTTCTCTACCTTGTGGTAGCCCTGAAGACAGGGCCAGAGGTTAAGTAGAGTCAGGACTTTCCACAGAAATAAAATGCAAGAATTTGATGACAAACACACACACATACACACACACAATATACATTGGACTTGGTGCCATCTTAGAAAAGAAGCCTCAGAGTTATCCTGTTTTTCAGAGGAAAGCAAGTCACATTATCATCCAAAACCTTTTAGGTAACTTAGTGACAATTTCTTCTCACACTAGGGTGTGTTGCAGCCCTAAAAAAGTACAATATTAGAGTCATCCCACCAATGTAAGCTTGTCCCATCAAATCAATATGACCTGAGGTAGCAGTTGTTCTCAAGGGCTATACACCTGATGCCATAGATTACATGCAGAATGAGCAAATCCAACCTCTTTCCGTGCAGAAAAGGTCAGCTGTTGCTGCCTGAGCCTGTAAGGTTTAGTCCAATCCTGCAAGGTTTCAAAGGTACACATGCCTACCTTCAAAGCATAAGGCAAAGGAACTCTCTGCTCTGACACTGTCCCCACTAAAGAATCCAATCTGGGGTTCTTACCCTTTAATCTGTGCTCCTTCCTTAAATCCTGGCCTGAATCTCAGGATCATCACTCAGGATTTCCCAGAGTCATTTTTAACAACCAAAACATATAATTCTGACACCCATTTCCCATCACCACCTAAAATATGCTTCTTGAGGGGAAGAACTTATTCAAATACTTAAATGGAAGAGAGTTCTGCTTCCAACCAAGATGTAAAGACAGACCAGACTAGCCATCCTAACTACTGGGTTGGCCAGAAAGTTCATTTGGGTTTTTCCGTAAGATATTATGGAAAACCCAAATGAACTTTTTTGCCAACCCAATAAAATAACAAAATTAATAAAATATCTAAAACTATATAGTTTTCAAGGAACTGGACGTCAACCAAACTTGTTGTTGTTTAGGCATTCAGTCATGTCCAAGTCTCTGCGAACCCATGAACTGCAGCACGCCAGACTTCCCTGTCCTTCACCATCTCCTGGACCTTGCTCAAACTCATGTCCATCGAATCAGTGATACCATCCAACCATCTCATCCTCTGTCGTTTCCTTCTCCTCCCGCCTTCAATCTTTCCCAGCATCAGGGTCTTTTCAAATGAGTCAGCTCTTTTCATCAGGTGGCCAAAGTACTGGAGCTTCAGTTTCAGCATCAGTCCTTCCAATGAATACTCAGGGTTGATTTCCTTTAGGATTGACTGGTTGGATCTCCTTACAGTCCAAGGGACTCTCAAGAGTCTTCTCCAACACCACAGTTCAAAAGCATCAATTCTTCGGAGTTCAGCTTTCTTCATGGTCCAACTGTCACATCCATACATGACTACTGGAAAAACCATAGCTTTGACTAGATGGACCTTTGTCAGCAAAGTAATGTCTCTGCTTTTTAATACACTGTCTAGGTTTGTCATAGCTTTTCTTCCAAGGAGCAAACGTCTTTTATTTCATGGCTGCAGTCACTGTCTGCAGTAATTTTTGAGCCAAGAAAAAAACGCTGTCACTTTCAACTGTGTCACCATTTCTTTCAACTGTTGACAACTGTTTCACTCAACGGAAGAAACTGATATAAAAATGGGAAGTATCTAGGTGAGCTCTAGAATTGTCCCAGTTTACAAACTGAGTAATTACAGGATGCCACACAAAAAAAAGGTAGGACAGGGAACCTAGGGGGAGCCCAGCAATCAACCGAGTTGAAGAGATGAAGCTGTGAGTCTAAGGAAGTGCCAAAGTGACTGGGTTTGCAAGGCAGATTACCAGAGAAGAGGTGTGTACAGAGAATGAACACTAAAAATTTGCAACATGGGGACTCTTCTCAAGTCTTCAATTGAATACTGATCAGCATTTCTGTGTGAGAAAACTACCAAGACCAGGAGAAAGCCATTCAAAAGGTTTTAAGGGAAGAATGCATCAGGTTCACATGGGGGAGAGTACCTGTTCCCACCAACCACAATGGAAAACCTCATTAGTTGCGTGGAATCAGGAGGACCCAGAGGATTTTGCTTCAGTGGGTTTCCCTGGTAGCTCAGTTGGTAAAGAATCCGCCTGCAACGCGGGAGACCTGGCTGGGAAGATCCCCTGGAGAACAGAAAGGCTACCCACTCCAGTTTTCTCGCCTGGAGAATTCCATGGGATCACAAAGAGTCAGACTGAGAGTCTGACTTTTCTCAAAAAGTCGTGACTGAGCGACTTTCACCTTGCTTCAGTAGTAGGTTCAAATTAGCCCCAAACTAAAAGCTACTCTGGTCCTGCCAAACAAAACTTCTAGGACTTTAAAGAATAAAATTGTTTCCAAGTAAATGCTTCACAGAACACAGTCCAAGGAGATTTACAGGAATGCAAACTATCTAGTTACCATGTCTGCTATCTATCCAATTGAAACTTAACAGTCTTACAAAGAACCAAAAAGAGACATCCCATAATGAGAAAAATCAATGGACAAAAGAGGACCTAGAACTGACAGAGGTAACAGAATTGGTAGACAAGGCCATTAAAACAACTGCTGTAACTGTAGTCCACATGTTCAAAAAACAAGAGGAAAGACTAATCATGTGAAGCCGACACATGAAAGATATAAAAAATAACCAAACTGAACACAAAATAAAAAGTATAATATCTGAGATGAAAAATATACTAGATGGAATTAACAGCAAATTAGATATTACTGGGGAAAAAAATCAATGAACTTGAAGACAAAGTAACAGAAATATTGAAAATTAAAAAGTGAGAGGAAAAAATAGACTAAGGAGGGGGGGAAAAGCTAGCATAACAGCATCAATAAGCTGTGAAACAACCTCAAGTACTCTGATATACACATAAGGTAGAAAGGAACAAAAAATAAATAATTCTATAATGGCCCCAAAATTTCCAGATTATATGAAAAGCTATAAACCCAGAGATCCAAGAAGTTCAACCAACACTAAGCAAAAACATTAAGAAATTACATCAAGGTATATCACTATCAAACTGCTCAAAATTGTAATGAAAATAAATTTAAAATGACATTAAATTTTTTGCTAAAAACAATGCAGGTAAAAAGATAGAGCAAGATCTTTCAAGTGTTAAGAAAAAGAAACTATGATGAGAATTCTATACCCAGCAAAAAAATATCTTCCAAAATCAAAATTGAACTAAGTCTTTCTCAGATATAAAAGCTGGTAAAAATTCACCAACAGCAAACCTACACTATAAAAAGTTAAAGGAAGTCCTCAGACACAGGGGGTAAAAAAGATAACTGATGGTAATACAGATCTCTACAAAGGACTGAAAAAACCAGACATGGTAACTATGTGGGTAATTATATACAACAACAGCACAGAGAACACTGAGAAAGGAAAGCACTCTCTCATAAGGTTCTTAAGAAAGCAGGAAAAGAACGGTAAGGAATACCCAGTGTAAGCAATTAAGAGAAAGACTAAAATTTAGAGAAGAAATAAATGAAATTAAAGAAAAAAAGCTGGTTCTTTGACATCAATAAAAGTATCATTTCTGATTGCACGTGGGGGTGGGGGGTACAATTATCAATATTAGCACTATGGCAGGAGACACTGCTTTAGATTATGCAGACATCAGAAGGAGAATCAAGGAACCAACAAGCAACTTTATACAAACATACCAACTTTTTTGCAGGTCTGAACTTACTTCCAAAAAAAATTTTTTTCTTTTAAATTATTATGGACCAGGGAATGGCCATGAGTTGGTAACTACTAAAGCTCACTTAAAAGCTCAGTGATGGTCCATTAGAGTTCATTATACTAATTATTCTACTCTTTAATAATGATACTATTCTATTCTTCCTACTTTTTAATATGTATAAAAGATGGATTGAGAGTTTGGGATTAGAAGATACAAACTATTATATATACAATGGATAAACAACAAAGACCTACTGTATAACACAGGGAACCATATTCAATATCTTGTGATAAACCATAATGGAAAAGAATGTGAAAAAGAATGTATATGTGTGTGTGTGAATAACTGAATCACTTTGCTATACAGCAGAAATTAACACAACACTGTAAATCAACCATACTTGAATAAAATAATTTTTTTAAAAAAGCCACCCATCTGAGGTGAAAACAGAAGAAAATTTTCAGAGAACAGTCATTCCTGGCATGAAGGGATAAGATCCTGAGGACTCTGCCTCTGAGTCCCAAATCTACTGACTCAATGTATTATGTATCAGGTATTATCCATAAACTCTTATTCCTGGGTTTTGAATCTAATCCTTCTTCACTCTCGTCTTTTATCCATTGCCTACAAATATTGATGCACTTTCTCACTTACATAAGTTCTAATTTTTCAACACAGAATATATTTGTAGATAAATAAGCATGCTTTTATAATTTTAGAAAAAGAATTACCATTAAAAATCAATGTTTTCATTAATTTCATATACTCATAACTATTTAAAATATCTGAGAGAATACACATTAGTCCAAGATAACTACATTTTCATCTCATATGACCACAGCAAAAATACTTAAATGAGCTATTACATGATGCACTGCTTAGAACAATCTGAATTCCCACTTATTTAAACATAATTCTTGACCATATTACCTCATTACTCATTTTACAAGTGTTATTTTTCTGAAATTTAACTTACTTTTTAAGGCAAAATTCTTATGTCTTACCAAGTTTTACCAAAGTTGAAATAGTAAAAATAATTTAAGTAATTCAAATTAAAAGTTTCTCTAAAAGTCACCAATTACTAGTCTCTTTAGACATACTATACTTCAAAGGAAATTACCAAGATTTCACTTTTCACATAAACTTTTAGTAAAACCCAGTGAGACAACTGCAACAGCTTACATTTGAACATAAACATGCTGAAAATATATATTTAAATTTTAAAAACATGTACATAAATAGAAATCCCTTATCATTTCTATGACATATCTATGAAGATAAAAATCTACATGAGCATTTCAAAATATATTACTTATAAAGGTGAAAATACATGTTAAACACTATTCTACTAATTATCTAATTAAATATTTAAAGCTTTGATATCAAACTTCTAAAATCCACTGACTTACAGAAGTATAACTTCTGGTGGTTTGAGTGCATGTGTTTTTTAATCAAGTCAATTTCTAGATCATAAAAAACAAAGAAATTTTTCTTACCAATAGCACTATATCATCATTCCTTCCAACTGTGATATTAGCAGAACTTTCAAAAGCCAGCTCTTAACAAAAACAAAATAAAACTACACATAAAAATTCATTCAAATGAGAATTTTCTGCCACGTACTTGTTTGAGTTCTTTTTGAACTGTTTTCAAAATGACTAAGACACTAAAATTCAGAATTTTTTTAATGCACCAATTTTTGTGGATTTTCAAAAGATATACCTTCCGCCATCTGACCGCCACTGAAGAGCTCCTAATATCTGAATAACTCGCATCTAGCTAGTGTATTGAAGTCCCAATTCCACAGTGCATGACGAGCCTTGATGTTATCTAAACAGCAAGCAGCTTATAGGCTATTGTGCTTAACCAAACCCTTCCTTGCATTTACAATGAACCTGATTTTTTTGTGTTGAGTAAGAACAGCAGCACAGGACAAGATGAAGCTATCAGGAATAAAACTCACTAAATCTAATTTTTGTGAAAGTTAACTTTTTTCTACTACTGTATAGTATTAAATCTAGAATAAGAGTCAGATCTCATTTCCTAAAACAGGATGAGTTGGCCTCAACAAGAACAGAAATCCCAAAACTTAAGGTATCTTTGCTTCAAACCTGAGTTTCACAGGAGCTGTAACAATATTGTAAGAGTATGTGTGGAGGATTTTCTTTGAGGATATGTATGTGCCTAGAGGATATGTATGTAACAATATTATAACAGTATGTGTGGCGGGTTTTCTTTGAGGACATGTACCTGCCTAAAATTCCAAAGTAGATAATTTTACAAGGTGATTTCATTAATGATCTGCCACTCAAGTAAAACCTCAAGCAAACTATATTCTGAATAAATATTTTTAATTTTTTACTTCAGTTGGTATTTGCCAACTTCAGGGAGACTGGAGTTAAAAGAAATAAAAACATACTATTTAATGTTCACAAAATTAAGAGTTAAAAAGTTCTCAAATGATACGCTTCATAAGTTTGTAAACATGTACTTTTGAAGTCTTAAAAATTAAAACTGCACTAAACTTTTGGGCTACCTTGTATTGTTGAAAAACAAAATGAATCATCCTACTTTATTCTGTAGTTCTAGATTCTTTTTCTGGAGAATTAAACATACCTACTCATGTTAAATAAAGATTTGATAAATACATCTTTCAAGACCACAAAGCAAAAGGTATCATAAAAATCCTAAAAAATAAACAGCACAGCCAGCATTCTGAGTATTATTTCATTGTCAAATGTGTAGCATCCTCAGCAATTAAGATGACCTTCTGCAATTCAAGAACAGTTCTACTGAAATAAAATGTGCAGTAGTCAACTGAAATAAAATGTGCCCTAACAAACATGAAATCTTTACTCACTGTACAACCTTAATTTTAATATCTATACAAATATTTGTGTAAAAAGAACAAAAAAATCTCAATCTCCCAACTGCAGTAACAAAATTGTGAAAAGGGTAAAACTTAACACTCAAGTCAGCTCCTAACAATAAGAATGACATAATATAATTTAGTGAATACATGGAAATTTTACAAGGATACCAGCTAAATTTTAACAAAGCTCTACTCAATACCCATTTTATCACTTCCCATCTTGAACTTTCTCTTATAATACATGCTTTTGTTTCTGTGTTTAGGCTTAAGGAAGACCATTGTATCCAATATACACCAAACCAAAACTGTATTTACATTTGCAAAGTGCAGTCTTTGTATAATTTATTTTTTGTGAGTTACAAAACAATGTGATAGCTTAACAAAATAAGTTATAATTAGGAAAGGTAATCCAATTTTCTGTCTTAGGGTCAATTTAAGAACATTAAGAGTTCTAACTTAACCTGCACTATAGCATATGTGCATACATTTTAATAATTTTTTATTATATACACTATTTAAAAAAAGAAAGAAACCCATTTATTCAGAGAAACTCCATGTGGTAAGACTATCATTACACAACATAATGGCTTTGAGTATTACAGTCAACTGTATAGCATTTAATCAGTACAAACTGGGAGAAGGCACCTTTGAAATGACAAATGGCATCTATGCTTTATTTTCATTATTTTAATTTAAAAAGGAAATGACTAAAATTAATCATTTACATACATCATAACTAAGTTTGCATAATTAAGTTTGTTTACTTAATATGAGATTTTTTTCATTTATTCAAGTTACTCTGATCTTAACACTTTTATACTTCCCCTTAAATCTTCCTCAGGTATTCAACTTTCTAAAACTCCCTACTCAAGGAGAGTTTTCAAAGTACTGTAATTGCTAGATTTATTTCAAAACTTTACTAGTAGACAGGCTCACTGTGGTTAAGACCAGTCCTAAACTGTGAATATTCAAAACTGGCAGAACCAAAAAGGCCTCAAAAGAAAACTGGCACCCACCCCTAAAACAAAAGGCTGAACAGATCTGTAAACTGGTGACATAGCTAGTGTGTCAGGATGGGAAGGGAGAGACTTCAGTACTCTTTGAATGCTCCTACCATCTATGTGCAATAATATTTTTAAATAGATAAGGAGAGAAAGAAGAAAGACTGAGCATATGTACAGAATTCTAATTCTCCCACACACGGCCACCTGTGGGCCTGAACCTATGGGAACCTCCAATGGTCTCTATTAAAGCATTCCACTCTGTGCCTGCACAGCACTCTCTCACTGTTATTTTACCCCAGACACAGTAAAGTAGCCATGTGAAGGCTCCCTTAACAAATATATTTCAAGAAAGCTACAGTTGGCTCTTTTTATTTTTTTATTATTTTATTTTTCTATTTCCTCCATATTTTGGCTCCACTGAGGAAAAGTACTAACCAGAGATACAGCATAAGCAACAGCAAATTTTAAATTATTTTATCAAACTAATTCATCTATAAACCTTAAGTGACCATATATGCCATGTTCGTTACTATATTAGGAACAGTAAGAGATATACATTATCCCAAAATACAAAAAAACAAAAACAAAACAGAAAGAAGAGTACAGAACTCAAGAGTCAGCTTTAACTTGTTCTTAAATGTCAACTAACTCCACATGAACTATTTTGCAAGTTCCTTCACCCATCTTGGTTTCAATTTCTCCACTAAAATGAGACGGTTGTAATAAATCACCATTCATTCCAACCATGAAAGTTTTTGACCTCCTGAAGTATTGCCTGTGTATATAGCCAGCTGTTGCGCTCTTTCACCATTAGGTGGTGCTCCAACATTGGTAAGAAAGACTGACAGGTTTCACAACTTGGACAAGGCAATCACTGATTTAAGTATGATTAAAGGTAAGAAATTTTATACACTTTTTTTAGTACCAATGCAAATACTAATATGACAAAGTAGGAGCTTCTCATAATAGAACTTCTGTTGCATGTGTCTCGATGGAAAATAAGACATCACAATAAACATAAAACACATGATAATGGGGAGGGGAAGGCAGATATTATTCCCTTCATACAGACTCCCAAAATCACACTCATCTGAAACTAGAATTTAGGGTACAATGTTGTAGAACCAGGGAGGAGGGAAAACAGTAACAGTTAAAGCTCATGATCCTACTGGAGAACAGGATAAGGTAAAGTATGAAGTTATGTGATAAAATTACTTATCTTAACTGCCAACAACAACAACAAAAGCACCTTTATACATTGCTGCTAAGAGTGAATCTGTACTAGCTTTTTGGGAAATCAACTGACGATATACAAAAACTTAAACCTCCTACATACTCTGACCCAACAATCCCAATAAGAAATCACACATGTACCTATACGTGTATGTTATCACAAACCCTTTCTTCAAATTCCTCTCTGCACTTTTAGACTTCTGAAACAGAATATAAAAGTTTTGCACTTTTTTTTTTCCTTTGGGAGTGAGACTGGGTACTTACAAACAAAAAACCTAGTTGAAACAAATGAGAGTATTTTAAACACTCACAGAAGAAACTGTATAGCATGGGCATTTGATACAAAAGAAACTGACAAATCAAGAGTTCTAATAACTATGTAAATAAATCAAATTGTTTGAGCCTAAATCAAATTGTTTAGTAATTCCCAAACTAAAAGTTAGACTTTTAGGGTTAAGGGATTAAATGGTACAAACTATTATGTATAGAGTGAGTTATAAGGATACATTGTACAAAACAGGGAATACAACCAATATTTTATGATAACTATAAATGAAGCCTAATCTTCAAAAATGTGAATCACTATTATTTTACATGTGTAACTTACATAATATTGTACATCAACTATACTTCAATTTTAAAAAGTTACTTTATAGAGGTGCAGTAAAGGTTTTCATTAAGCAATATATACATGAATGTTTCTTCTATTTTAATGCAAATTAGTAACTATTTCTTCTAAACTGTAATGCTGTTAGTCCAAATCCCTAATAGCTTGTTTGACATTTCAATCAGCAATTTAAAAGGTGGTCTTTGAAATCTAGACACATTAATTCTAAGACTCATCTTTCACATTTTAGCATAGTTACAACTGGGATATAGCTTAGGTGTCACTGTTGCAGTTGACAGTTGACCCCAGTGATGCAGCCATCAATGCATGCTCCTAGGACAGTGTTTATAGCATTGTCATTTCAGCTGAGTGAAGTGCATTACTGCACTACAATGCTCAGTTTAAGATGATGATTAAAAGTATTCCAAAAGACTACACTGTAGTTGAATATTAAAACATAAAGTGATCATTTGTGCAGAAAAGTATCAAAATAGAGAAGCAGGGTGGAAAGGAAGGACTAGGATTAGAAAGGGGCGGGGGCAGAGAAGAGTAGAGAGAGAGAAAAAAAAAGAGGGGTGAACAGGAGAACTTTCCAGAGAATTATACTTCTAAATCTTCAGTATGTTAAAGAGTCACACATGGACTACAGATTTGTTCATTTTTCTTATAACAACAAACTCCAAATAATTTTTCTTCATTAACTCAGCAGTTCACTTCAGGATTACTGTATTATGCTTGTAAGAATATAAAATTTACTCATGATCTATACTACAGTATGGCTCACATTTCGTTCTTCCAAACATTATAAAGACTCAACCACAAAGAAGCACAAAATCACCAGGAAACCATTCTGTACAAAGAGTCCAATCCTGCAAATTTACAGCTATAACTGACAGGCACTTGGATCAGCTTTTTTCAATTATGTGAATGTGGGAAAACCCACTTTACTCCTTTTTCTCCAATTTGAAACCTACCCAAGTTGACTCAGCACGGAAAGCAAGTATAAAGCCCTTATATCTGCATTCAACGAATACTTCAATAATATGGAACTTTAAGTTTCTGTTGGAGAGGATAATGGCCTTACTCAAGGCACAACTATCACAGAAACCTAAACTTCCTCATTTCCTGTGGTCATTCTGTAACCCACTATTCAGGATTAAAGAAAAAAATCAATGTGTTTGGGTACTACTGACTGACATTTGTAGAAGGATTTTTAGTTTACAAAATATTTTAACTGGCATTATCTACTTTCAGTTTTCAATCAATATTGTCTTTGAAAAACTGAAGGAAAATAATCTTCACTTAACTAAGATCAGCATTTTGCACTTTCCCTAGAAGGCCAAGCACGGAATGACTTTATATAGAAAAGCCTTACCAACACATTAAGGGATGTCATGTAGATAGCACCATCCATTTTCCAAAAATTCATCTGAAAGCAACACATACTTGAAATGCATGCTTTCATATGGAAAACAGTGACTAAGTTCCCAAGACAGAGCACAAATGACCTTTTTACCTACCACAATGCAGCTGAATTCTACTTCCTATCATACTAGCCTGGGTCATGGGGCAGGTAGCCAGGTGACCAAGCCTCTACTTCCTCTGCCCACTTCTTAATTATTAATATTTCCCGAGCCTCCACTTCCTCTGCCCACTTCTTAGCCATAAATATTCTCTATGTTTCTGTCAGGGGCAAAGGGTGATACCACTGTCCCATCAACCATGGCAACCACCAATCAGTACTGTCAGCACTGCTCTCTCCCAGACCCACAGAGTCAAACATCTACTGACCACATTTTGCTAACACCAAAAAGGCTTGTTTCATCTTCCAAAAACCTGCTCTCCCACTTGCTGCCATCACTACTAGCTCCCCTCTACCCCTTTAACAGATAAGATAGCCCTTGCCTCAAAAGCCATGCCAGGAATTTGGAAGTCACCCTAGACTCCTACCTATCCCACACCTTCTATATCCATCTGGGCTCTGTCTTATCATCTCTGCTTTTCTCATACCCACCTCCCCTATCTGCACAGGCATGCCTCAGCTCGGGTCCAGAGCCTTCTCCAGTCTCCCTCATTCAAACCAATAGAAGAACCAGATAGCATCATTTCTCTTTGTTTAAAATTTCCAGAGCTTGCTATTGTCTGCAGCAGCATTTCCCAATTGATAAAAGTCCCTCCAAAATTTTAAAGGCATTGCCTGCTCATATAAATTGAAGAAAAGTACTGAACTAAACAAGGTGCAGCAGCCTTTTACTAGCAAGTCTTTGGAAAGTTTACAGCACACTGCTACTATGCGTTTGCCCTCCATGGGAAATGGGCAGAAGAGGCCCGACAGGCTCCAAGACAAAGTCCTTCGGAGCCTGGCCTGCCTAGCTGTCAACATCCTCCTCCAGTCAACAGTGATTATTATTCACCTCCTACAAACCTTAATCCAGTCTATACAGAACACAGCTTGCAGTTCCTCTAAGAGCCCTACTGATTCCTCATTCCATTCCTTTATGTAAGTTGTTCCTTCTGCAAAAAATGCCCTCCCCTACCTAACCTAGTCTGGCTGAAGACCTCCTGCTAGTCCTTCCAGACCATGGTCAACTACCTTCTCTAGGAAGCTCTGATGAATCTCTAAGAAATGAAATTTTTCTCTTATAAAGTATGGAGCAGGCATTGTGGTTCTAGCACGCAAAGAGGCTGGCTCATGTAAGAGTCGAGAGTACATCTGACTGAGTTTCCCTGAAGGGTCTCCCCATCGTCATTTCACCCACTCCCACCCAGGAGCAGCAGGGGTGCTGCTGGCAGCAGTAGATGGAGCTGGCGCTCTGGCAACCCCATGGATCACTCATTCTTTTTGGACTGAAAAGCTTTGTTTCTGTTTTAGAGACAATTTTTCATTATTATGGACAGAGAGTCTCCCAACATGTTCATCAATGAACTTAAAACAGGGCCTTTATCCTAGCCAAGTATTAGTATCTTGAAATCTAACCCCAGACCAATTGTTTGATTTAGGGAAAGGCAAATTGAAAACACCAAGATTTTGCCAAAGTACTCTAATATTTCAAAATAAATCTAATAATATTACATTAGCATTCCAGCAAGAATCATTATGGTTGATCACTACTTCTTATTTCATAAAAAATCATTTGTTGGAATGTCATGTCCACACATGCCAAGTACGTGCTACATTCTGGAGATTACAAAGATTACATTTCTAACCTCAAGAAGCCAAATCTAGGTTAGACAAGTAAGCAAACATATCACACAAAGCGGTTGCATACTGCAGTGAAGTATGCATCACGGGAGCACTGAGAGAAGGGAGGGGCACAGGGAGGGAGGACGAGGCGTGAAGGGGACAGAGAAGTCTGCAGAGAAGAGCTAGCTCTCCCTTGATCTAAGACCTGATGACCTGAGCGGTGAAGTTCATCAGGCAAACAAGCCGTACAAAGACGGGAAACGAGAGAGGGATGGACTCCAAGTAGAGGAATTACCACATGCACAAGTGCTAAGGTAAGAAATCTGAGAAAACGTCAGGGCATACACGTTGCCTGAACTAGCTGGAGCAGAGGATGGCCTCTGAGGAATGGTTGGAAATGGAGCTTTAAAAGATGGCACAGAATCAAATTATGATGAAAGACCTTGTTTGATAAAGTTATGGATTAACTTGTATGTAATGAAGCTTCTGAACTTCTCTCAACTGAAAGAGACCCAAGGCCATGAGGAGGGGCCCACATTCCCAAAGAATACAATGTGAACGGGGTGCAGTGCAGCAGTTCTGAGTTCCCTTGCTAGACTGTGTACCTCTAAGAAGGCAGAACTCACTTATCAGTGTATACCCAACATTCGGTCCTGTGCTGGGCACCGACAGGATCTAACAAAGTATCCAATAGTTAGATATGCTAACACAAACTCAGGGCTCAACTAAGAAGCCCTAACCCAGCCTCCTTCCTTACTGCCTATAAAATCACAACTCTTATGCACTACAGTAAGTGGTAATTGCCACAACTTTTAAAAGAACACGCAGAAAGGTCACTCGCTATGGGATGCAGAGAAAGGATTTGGGGAAAAAACACATTAAGATGCTTTTGAACCTGACAAAATTAAGCAGTTTTTCTATTCTTCTCACTAAAAACTGAACAGAAAATACCTGTGGATTATAACAAGTATATTTTCACATCAAAAGAACTCAGATAAAAATAGATTAAATAAATAAAAATAAGTAAATGACAAATAAATAAAAATAAGTAAATAACAAATAGATAAAATAAAAATCTATTTTAACTAAGAATTTGCTAGATTAGTCTTTCAAGTACTTAAGTGCTACTTAAGCCACCTGCCTGTAGTACTTTACATTTTACTTAGTAAACTGAATTATATTATGATAATTAGCAGTCAAGTAAGAACTCTGGTGCTTGGGGATATAATAAAAATAGTAAGGAAAAAATATTTGGTCCAAGAAGAACCAGTGACTCACATTTTAACGAAATCAATCCAAAGGCCACAGAAGTGAAACAAATGTCAAGCCCTCTTTTTAAAGAAAAGATGAAGACATACTTCACTAACCAGAATTTCTAAATAAGGGAACATAAAGTCCTATTAAGAAAACATAATTAAACATATTTTTAGATTTTATAATGTAGCCAGGGAGAGGAAAAAAAAAGGTAACAGTAATACAGAGGATAGGGGGGTGAAGAGTCTGAAGACACACCCAGGAACATCAAGATAAAAATATACATCAAATGTATAAGAGACACATGGAATTAACACTTTTTAGGATGTTGCTACCAAAGACACAAAATCATGGTATTTTTCCTATGAAAAGCCTGAATTAAACAGTATGTCATTATGGCCTGCTACTCTAGTTGAAAAAAGAAATCCTCAATCACAATCCACACACTCTCTCATCACACACACACACACACACACACACACACAGGGCGGCTTGTTTTGACTATGTTAAATATTATTAAACTAACAATAGTAATTTACCAATTACTGGGCCTCTTACCCTCAGAACTCTCTAGGTTTTATTATCTCCATTCAGCAAATGAAGAAACTAAAAACTACTTAACTATAGAGGTAGTTAAGCGATGAGGCTGGAATTCAAAATCTCTTATATGTATAAGGTTCTGAGATCACATTTTAACCAATATACCATGCCCTCTACTGGGGCATATGACTGTTAAATCTTTAGAGACCATGACATTTCTTTAAAGAATGGGGTCTTCTTACTGTGCTACCCCCAGAGTGATATTAAGTTCAAATACTTTAAGCTTCATGGAAAATATTAACAACTTATAGTTGTTTCAAGATAAAGCAAATCTTGCTCCCAGTAAGGTGACATTCACTCTTAAAAACACTGAAAGTAGCTGAATATCCACCTAAAATTACAAAAAGTACCAACAGTGCCCCAATAATCCCAACTTTATTCCTTAGCCCTTAATTCTGCTAGTGTGTGGTATAAAACACCCAGTATAACCCTAGGGAAATAGATTTTCTTAAACACCTAATTTCTTTCTCTATTATTCACACTGTAGAATCACATCACACGTGGATTTAATTACATCAATCCAATTATCTGTGCTGCAAGAAAAAAGAAAAACACTCTAAATAACGGTGGTAGGATGCTTGCCTTCACATCCTCGTACCAGAGTGCGCAGGCAATGGAGACTGACTCTGCTGTTCCTCCGTCGATCCAAAGTCCAGTCCCCGTGGAGATTACGACTCCAGAAAAAAAGTCACCTGTACTAACAGCTGGGGAAAACACTAGCTTTTGAGAACTGAAAAACAGTACGTTGGTTAACCAGTTTTCAAACTGGTGCCTTCCTAAACCACTTTTTCACGGGTAATTTTGACTACACAGGATTTTACCTTAAATGAGAATTTAAGTCCAAAGCCCCTACACAAAACTGGATTTCACTTTACTCAGGACTTCAGATCAGAAAGAATTAGGATCCAAAACACTTGTCTTTTATATAGCAGAGTAAGCTACTATTTTTCACCCCACTTTACAAGTGGGAAAAAGAGAGCAATAGGATGCTGTAAAGAAGCCACACTAAACACATGTGAGAGCTGTTCCATGACTTACTTTAAAATAAACTAAAAATGTAATAGAAGTCTGTCAAATGATCAAAAGCAATACTTTAAAGCTGGTTCTCAACGGAGAAAAAAAACAAACCCACAAACATCCACCAAGCTTTGAGGTGTACCATTACTACACAGTTCAAACTAAAGACAGGGTGAAAAGAATACCCAACCAACAGAAAGCTTCTCCTTTACCAACATGCGGTCACTTACCTCTCCAGACATCAGTTTCCTTTTCTATAAAAAGAAGGGACTAATCTAAATAACCTTTGACTGTTCAACATTATTATTTTCCAATCTCATACCTCCTTATTTCAATGTCCAACTCATAAATCTTTTGTGAAAAAAATAAGAAAAACTAAGTATGAGTCAATTAATCAAGTGTGCTAAGGTAGAACAGTTCTTCACTTCGCTATCAACAACAGTCAGAAATATTTTTATTTAAAAATTTTGAGAAAGATTATATAGACATCAGCAAGTTTCACATCATGTACTCAGGAAATTCTACTCTAACTCACTGTTCCTGGAAATTTTATTTCTAACCCAACTAATATCTGACTGTCAATGGCTTTTTTTTCCCCAGGGAGGTGGGGGGTTATGGAGGGCGTGGCTTGTGGGATCTTCGTCCCCCAACCAGGGACTGAACCCAGGCCCCTGGCAGTGGAAGCAGAGTCCTAACCACTGGACTGCCAGGCAATTCCCTCAACAGATTATTTAAAAGCAAGATCCATAGCAAGTAAGTGAAAGGGTTAACTAGACAAAAATTTTGATTAAGAGATTGATTACAACTTCCTTCACGCATTTCAGGTCACATGCAAAAAAGAGACTTCAAACAGAGTACTACTCCTTCCTGCATTCTCAGCTCATCCTAGTTTTAGTGGCCTTTGGTGACAGAAGGGGTGAAAGATGCATTTTCACCTGTAACTTCAAAGACACATGCCTCTGGGCAGCTCCATTCTCATAAATCTGCAAGAACTCTTCCCTTGGGGAGACACCTTATGGTACATTAAGTCCTTTTTAAATTTGGACAGTCTCTAAGTTTGTTATTTGAGTTAATGACTTACCATCTCACCTAGCAAAGGCCCCAATACAAGCCTTTGGGTTTAAGTATCATGAGGTCTGGTGTTAGGAAAGTTCTCTCTGGAGAGCTGGTCTATGGAAACTCTTCAGCATTCCTCATCCTTAACTTTCCTCACTCTCAGACATTTGACACCTGGCCAACTCTCCTTTTCCTTCATTCCACTTTTTTCCTTTCTTACTGAAGATCAAAAAGTAATTTCAACTCACCATTGTAATAGTGATCGTTTCTTCCAATTAGCATTTATTCATGACATTTCATATTATCTCTATGTTTAATCTTACTAATACAAATGTTTTTATCTCAATTTTATAATTACTAGTTACCATTAATTTCCCTGTGGCTTCCCTTGTGGCTCAGCTGGTAAAGAATCTGCCTGCAATGTGGGAGACCTGGGTTCGATCCCTGGGTTGGGAAGACCCCCTGGAGAAGGGAAAGGCTACCCACTGCAGTATTCTGGCCTAGAGAATTCCATGGACTGTATAGTCCATGGGGTTGCAAAGAGTCGGACATGACTCAACGACTTTTACTTCACCATTAATTCAACATATTCTACCTTATAAATGATACTGACTTTTCTCCAGATTAAAAAGCTTAGAACCTTTTATTTTTTAACCTCAATGTTAAAATACGTGGCCCAATTCTGATCCTCTCTTATTCCTCTACTCTCAACAAATGAAGATTAAAGACACTATCACACACACACACAAAAAGACGCTACCTATCATTTCCTTGCACATTACCTGGACTAGTTAAATGGGTCAATTAGAATACAGTTTGATAACTACAGATTTACTCTCTCCAACAAACCAGTGGTCTTCATTTCACACAGAAAAACTATGTTCCAAAACCAAAGACTAAATCTCATCAGCTAACTCTTAGATCCAGATTGAACCAGATGAGCTATCTAGCACATTCAGAACACATTCCATCACTGGAACAAACCTGAATATGTACCAAGTAGATCTCAGACATCAGACTGTGTTCCTTGAGCATACCACTGACAGTTGTTTTAAGAATGTTGTTTTCAGTAAGTGATAAGCTGCTAACTCCTATTCAATTTAAGATCCATTCACAAGGTCATCCGCTTAGATTACTCCGTATACCAGTGAACAGAAACCAGCTTTAAATGAACCAAGTAATCAATATCATTACGAAATTGTATTTCTGTCTCCTAAGATTTTAGAAATTACAACCCTCATTGTCATTTACAGGCATGAAGTTCCCATTTCCACCATCACCTAGACCAGTGGGAAAAGTTACAAAAGAAAGACAGAATTCCACAGGATGCCCCATATCACTCATCACTGCCCATTTCCTAGGACTGCCATCAACTTTAGCAATAAAGTATATTCACATCTTGAAACTTTATATTTACAGTGGTTACAAAACCACCATACTAAACAAGCACAGCCAGAGTCAGTATATAGAATTGAAGGGGCAAAAAAACTATTTACTACGTGCCAGGAAGAGTGCTCTTTCCTTTACATATGCTCTCAGCAGGTCCTCAAAACTGTGATGTAAGTACTAGTATTCTCCTTTGTTAATAAAACAAGAAAGAAAAAGAACAGGGAAGTTAAGCAAAGGAACAGTATGATAATTTTAATAACCAGAGCTACCCCAAATAAAGCTTCCTGGACAAAGAACTCAGCCCTCTTACTACATAATTTGAACACGGAGTCAAAGCAACGACTGTCAACTTTATTTTCAAAAGAAATTGCTACTTAATATTTTTATTATAACTGCACTACTTAGGATTTAAAGTAACCAGGATCAACATTTTTCCTACTCAATTCTCTGATCAAAAACAGGCTTTGTTGTTCTAATGTTCAAAAATCTCACTTAGCTGTCTCACCCTCACCTGATCTAATGGTGGGTAATGCAAAAACAAGGACACTAGCAAAAGTAAACTTGCATGACAGTGATTAATAATAGGCCCACTATTTCAAGCAACTGCCTTTAAAAGGGGTTGCTAAACCATAATGGGATGCTCACAAACTTTTATTTTGGCAACTATAGCCTATTCTGCAAAGCAACAATCCTAAGAATACCACATATATTCCAGTGAAACAAAATTAATACGTGTGCTGAATTTTAAGCAAAGGCAGAGCATTTTTAACTAGGTAATCACTCTTCAAAAGACAATCAAATCAGATTAGCAGCAGTCTTCAGAAAAGTGTTCATTTTGCAATAATCTTAAATGTTCCTGCATTTCTCAAAGATTTAAAAAAATTCTAACTTCCTGACTCAGAGATCCAAAATAGCCATTACATACACAAATGTTCTACTCATTTAGTTTGGAATCATGTGCAGGAAACCTAGGTTTGTGTTTCTAGGTTTACAACCCCATACCCATTCATTTTGCACTAATATAACCACTAAATATAGCTCTAAAACACTGATGATTAAAAGTAGTTAATTATGTGAGTGATTCATACCTCCTATGTCCAGACACCAAGATCCAAGGATGTTTCTTTCAGATCTATGGGAAAAGGAATGATAAACACCTGTTACAAAAGCTTTCCAAATTCGGAAGCTCTGAATTTTTGTCAATCCCCAATCACTGGTGGTGCTGGAGAAGACTCTTGAAAGTCCCTTGGACAGCAAGGAGATCAAACCAGTCAATCCTAAAAGAAATCAACCCTGAATACTCATTGGAAGGACCGATGCTGAAGAAGCTCCAATAGTTTGGTCACCTGATGCGAAGAGCCGACTCATTGGGAAAGATCCTGACGCTGGGATAGAAGGCAGAAGAAGAGGGCGACAGAGGATGAGATGGTTGGATGGCATCACCCGTTCAATGGACATGAATTTGGGCAAACTCCGAGACGGTGAGGGACACGGAGGCCTGGAGTGCCACAGTCCATGGGGTCGCAAAGAATCGGACACGACTTGATGAGCAAACAACAACAAAATCAGATTCCCTGGGCTCCCCACGCCCGCAAAAGGAAAAGAAAAAAACCAGGTCACACATCCATCAGAACCTAGCTTTTCGGAAGACGTGGGGAGAAGGAAAAGCTATAAAGAGAGCGGTCACGTAACTACTGGAGGAAAGGGCCCTAGGTGTTTCTAGAGTCGAAGTGAGAGGCCTTTGGCAAGTTAAGTCACTTTTCCCCTCTGGGCCTCACTCGGCTTAATGCGGTGACTGGCAAGGCTATTACTCCGTGATTCCTCAGTAAGCACCCAAGCAAACCCATCAAGCTCCCTGCCAATACTGCTACCTTCGATCTCACCATCTCCATGACTTTCTAAAAGCGCTGGACCACCTCACCATCTCACTCTCAAATCCCAACACACTTGCCTCCCCAACTAGCGGCGTTTCCTATCCAGGCCTTCACACCCACAACGTGAAGCCCTTCTTCTCGCCGCACCTGTCCCAGACAATCAACAGTCTTAGCGCTCCCCTCCTCACCCTACACACACCTTTCCCGAAAAATGATGCCAATTCCGGCCCAAGGAGGCCGACCTGGTGCCCGCCACCCCCAACAATACCACTGACCTCTTCCAACCTCCCACATCACCACCACCACCCGCTCCACGTCCCGTTCACCCTGCCCTCCGCCGTGACGGGGAAGCTGGAGCCACTCACCTGGCGCCCCGGCGCCGTCTCCCGGGCGGCCTCCCGTCCGGAGCTGCCAAAGAGCCGTGTGGGGCCGGGGCCGGGTTCGCCGCTGTAGCCGCCGCCGCTTCACCTCAGCCCAGCCCCATCGCCCTCGGCCGGCGCCGGCGGCCGCGGGTCGCTCGAGCTCGAGGAGCCGCCGCCGCCGCGCGCTGCGGCTCCGGGTGAGGGGAGGGAGGCGCCGCGGCGGGGCCCGGGCCGAGCCGGGCGCTGGGGCGTCCGCGCTCTCCTCCTCTGCGCCCGCGGCGGCTGCGTGCAGCCGCAACAGGGCGAGAACAAGGGCGGGCGACAGGGGGAGATAGGCAGGGGAGGGGGGCGTTCTGCACTCCGAAACTGCCTCTCGCAGCCAGCGACGACGCGAACCCCCCTCCCCTCAGCGGTGGCGCCCGGATCAAGCTGCGGGGAGAGCCAGCGAGCGGACAGGAGAGCGCGCGCTGCTAGCTCGGGACTCCCGCGCCGGATGTGAGGTCACGTGCTTGCCTCATCCAGCGCGGAGGGCGGAGGGGCGCAGAGGGTACGCCGGGAGGGGCGGGGCCGGAGTGGGCGGGGGCGATGGCCAGGCCCCGCCCACATCTTCCCCTTCAGTCCCCTTTCCCCAGGCCAGAGCAGAAGAGAAAGAGGGAGTAAGAACGCTGCTGAGGAGCTGTGTGTTGGGTAGGTTACTAACGCAGGACGGCATTTTTTTTTTTTTGGCGGGAGGAGGTGATATTTGCCATCTTGGCCGCCGTGCAAAGACCAGTTTACAGTCCAAATCCTCATTTTATGAACAGGGAAACCGAGTTGTAGTGAGGGGCCTAGCCTGACTTGCCCAGAGTCAAGGTCACAGAGATAGCTTGTACAAGAATGATGGAGAGGAGGTCAGATCCTGGCTCGGCTCGCGGTTCCTTAACATTACACTCCCCCTTGCAGAAACCAAAAACTATAGATCGCATTTAACAACCGACTCAGCGGTGCCCAGCCTTGCGAGGAGGACTGGAAGGCTTACCCAAGAGAAAGCTCCCACGCGCCCACTACACCTCCTCCAGTGATAGGGATTTTCTTCCGACAGCGCTGGATGCAAATTAAATACTTCCCCTAGCAGAAGATTTATCTCGGGGTACAGAGATGAACAAATCTTCCGGCCGCGTGAGCAAATCGCAAATTCGATTTTCGCGGCGTCCCTTGGGCGACCCGCACAAGGAGCGCACTCAGCCACCTGTTGCCTCGGGCTCGATTTTCGCGGCGTCCCTTGGGCGACCCGCACAAGGAGCGCACTCAGCCACCTGCTGCCTCGGGCTCCGGCCATATTTTCGCCCTAAGACTCTCGCCCGTGCCCTTTAGGCCCCACCATCACTGTTAGTGTCATTCACCTCGCGGCCAACAGAACTCCCATCTGCAGGGGCGGAAGTACGGAAGAGGCTCCGGACCTCTGGTGCACCGCCCTTGGGAGCTGTCAGGCTCTGGTTCCTGGCACATGATCCTACAAGTCGGGGGTTGCTACCCTTGATCCACGACACGTGGTGACACCTCATCTGAGACAGCACACACCCATGACATCGATGTCGCCTCACCAGGAGTCAGGAACACGCTCCTGGGCCTCTATGTCACCTGGAGCCGGACAGTTTACGCGCACTTCCTCGTACCGCGTCGTGTGGCGCACACTGTACCCAGATGGATCTGTAGCCCTCTCTCTAGCCCATGGGATCAGTCTCACTGTCTGTTTCCTCCCTCAAATGAGTAAATGAGATAAGGAGTGTGGTCGTTGTTGGGCAAACTATAAGAAGCTGTCTTGGTGGGGTTGAGCCCATAAAGCTTCCTTCCTCACCTCTCACTGCTACTTGGATCCTCGCTGTTTTCCCTCGGCCATTAAACAAGCTTAGCTCCTAAAAACAAAACTATGGCGCCCAACCTCCGCTCCAAGTACCCTCTCCAGTTAGCTTCCAAGGGCTCCACTCCCTCTCATGACCTCTTAAACAGTGGTCTCTCTGCTGTCTCCACTTCCTCATTTCTCCTCACTGGGCATTCCAGCTTCCCCTCTTCTCCCCAACACACACCCTTCCTCATCCTGCTTGGGTAAGAGAACCCCTGAGTTTCATTCTCCCAAATCTTAGTAGGCATTCTGCAGGCATTCTCTTTCTGGGTCTCTCTGTTACATTTGACAATTCAGATGACCCCCACCTTCTGGAATCTCAACATTCTCTTGGTTTGCAGAAGAGTATACTCTTCCAGTTCTCACATCTCAGTAAATAAGGCCTCTGCCTCCTTGGGGGGCATCCTTAAGTGCCACTAATTGTGAGTCTCCACCTTATATGCAAGACTCCAAACCCACAGTTCTTCTCATTCTACTCTTAGGGGATCACCTCCAACGTCACGTTGCAATTACCCAATCAGCAGTTGCAGCCCAGACCTCTTCCACAAGAGTTAGACCCAAATATCCAACTGCCTGCCAGGAAGCTCTAGATATCATAGGGGTGCCTCAAACTCAGCTTGTCCAAAACTAAACTTGCCCTCTGCCTTCAAAGCAGCCCTTCCCTCAGCTGTTGGCACCAGCATCCACAGCCATCAGAATTAGAAAGTTGAGAATGAATGTGAGTGTTTTTATTTTATTTTGGCCTTGCAGCAGGGCATGTGGCCTGACCAGGGATGGAACCTGCCCACCCATCCTGCTTCTTCCCCCTGCAGTGGAAGGCAAAGTCTTACCCACTGAACCATTAGAAAAGTCCAAGTGTGAGTCATTATTGATTCAGCCCCTTGTCTTATCCAATCATCTAGTCATTTCTATTTCACCTCCTTAATAAGCCTCAAATCTCTACCTCCATTTCCACTGGCAAACATTCCAGTCATCCTTTCCAACCTGAACTATTACAGTAGCCTCCTAACAATCTCTTCAGACAAATTCATCCTCCACTCAGCCTCCAGAGTGAACTATCTAAAACACAAACGTATCTAAAAGTCAAGTGGGCCCTATTAGAAAGCATCACTATGAACAAAGCTAGTGGAGGTGATGGAATTCCAGTTGAGCTCTTTCAAATCCTGAAAGATGATGCTGTGAAAGTGCTGCACTCAATATGTCAGCAAATTTGGAAAACTCAGCAGCGGCCACAGGACTGGAAAAGGTCAGTTTTCATTCCAATCCCAAAGAAAGGCAATGCCAAAGAATGCTCAAACTACCGCACAATTGCACTCATCTCACACGCTAGTAAAGTAATGCTCAAAATTCTCCAAGCCAGGCTTCAGCAATACGTGAACTGTGAACTTCCTGATTCAAGCTGGTTTTAGAAAAGGCAGAGGAACCAGAGATCAAATTGTCAATATCCGCTGGATGATGGAAAAAGCAAGAGAGTTCCAGAAAAACATCTATTTCTACTTTATTGACTATGCCAAAGCCTTTGACTGTGTGGATCACAATAAACTGTGGAAAATTCTGAAAGAGATGGGAACACCAGATCACTTGACCTGACTCTTGAGAAATCTGTATGCAAGTCAGGAAGCAACAGTTAGAACTGGACATGGAACAACAGACTGATTCCAAATAGGAAAAGGAGTACGTCAAGGCTGTATATTATCACCCTGCTTATTTAACTTATATGCAGAGTACATCATGAGAAACGCTGGGCTGGAAGAAGCACAAGCTGGAATCAAGATTGCCTGAAGAAATATCAATAACCTCAGATATGCAGATGACACCACCCTCATGGCAGAAAGTGAAGAGGAACTCAAAAGCCTCTTGATGAAAGTGAAAGTGGAGAGTGAAAAAGTTGGCTTAAAGCTCAACATTCAGAAAACAAAGATCATGGCATCCGGTCCCATCACTTCATGGAAAATAGATGGAGAAACAGTGGAAACAGTGTCAAACTTTATTTTTTGGGGCTCCAAAATCACTGCAAATGGTGACTGCAGCCATGAAATTAAAGCTTACTCCTTGGAAGGAAAGTTATGACCAATCTAGATAGCATATTCAAAAGCAGAGACATTACTTTGCCAAAAAAGGTCCGTCTAGTCAAGGCTATGGTTTTTCCTGTGGTCATGTATGGATGTGAGAGTTGGACTGTGAAGGAGGCTGAGTGCCGAAGAATTGATGCTTTTGAACTGTGGTGTTGGAGAAGACTCTTGAGCGTCTTTTGGACTGCAAGGAGATCCAACCAGTCCATTCTGAAGGAGATCAGCCCTGGGATTTCTTTGGCAGAAATGATGCTAAAGCTGAAACTCCAATACTTTGGCCACCTGATGCGAAGAGTTGACTCATTGGAAAAGACTCTGATGCTGGGAGGGATTGAGGGCAGGAGGAGAAGGGGATGAAAGAAGATGAGATGGCTGGATGGCATCACTGACTCGATGGACGTGAGTCTGAGTGAACTCCGGGAGTTGGTGATGGACAGGGAGGCCTGGCGTGCTGCGATTCATGGGATCGCAAAGAGTTGGACACGACTGAGAAACTGAACTGAACTGATCTAAAATCCTGCAGGAGTTCCCCCTGGTGTCTTGCTGTTACATGTATCTCCAAGGAACGCAACAGGAACTTGTCAATGCACTCTTGCCTTTAAAAGACCACAGAGAGGTCCAAACTTCAAGAAACAGCCAACATCCCCAAAATAAGGCAACACATGGCCAAACAAGAAAAAGCTATAGGAAGAAAAAGGGCAATTGAATATTTCAAACAGTTTTCTGTTACAGATGTTCTGGGTAGGAAAGAACAGAATTTGGACACTGATGGGAGGAGCTCCTGAGTCACTGGGAAAAGCTTGAGCATGTTTATAGGTTAAGGGGAAAGATAAGCTAGAAAAGGAGAAGCCAAAGATGAAGGGAAAGGGAGTGGAGTGAAGCTTGAAAAGTTCTGGAAGGCTGGCTGGTTCTTGGCCCAAGATAATTCTGGGCCTGGACTTCTGTTCATGCTGAGCCCAGCCCTTCCCTCCTCTAATCCTACTCATTCCTTGAGACCCAACCTCCAATTACAACTCCAAATAAGTAACAGTCCTCCATGTGTGCATGTGCTTAGTCACTCAGTCATTTGGTAAGCTCTCACTTCACTTTCCACCCTTATTCTCGATTGTCTTCCCCTCTTACATCATCTTACCTTTCTAGTTCATTGAAAAAAAAAATTGTAGACCATCAAGAGGGAACACCCACAAATCTATGCATTAACCCACACCGGCATGGAGTATCTCCTTCGCTCACCTTTTTGCCGAGGGGCAGACAGTGCCTCCTTCCAAGAGCTCTAACCCTTTGTAAGTATAGTCCTGGGCCTCCCAAAGGTCACTGCTATTGCCAGCTCCAGTGGATACTTTTTAGTCTTTATCTCTCAGCCCTCTCAGCAACTTTATCTCCCATTCTTGAAACACTTTTATCTGGATGTCTCTTTCCTATTTCCACATCCCTCTTTGTGTGTATCATTTCAGACTCTTGTGGCTACTGCCTCTGTCTCACCTCTAAACGGTGCTGCTCCCCAAGGCTGAATGCAGGGCCCATTTTTCTGTTTGTACAGTCTGTGTGGATGTGTTGTTGGATTTTGGTCTTTGTTTTGGTTTGCTTTGGTTTTGTCATCTATGGACCTTACAAAACTTGTGGATGGGCTTCGGGAGGTCTATAAGTTCCTTAAACTTGAATGAAAACAAATACTTTTAAAGGAAGAAGTATAGCTTCTATCAGCTTTTCAAAGTCATCTGGAACCCCCCAAAAGGATAAGAGCACTTATCTATATTTGCTCCCCCAAATGATATCAATCACCATGGTGATAGCTATCATCTGTATGTACATTTATAACATAATGATATATATATGTATCTGTAGCCCGGGTCTCACTTCAGAATCCCTGGGCCGTATGTCCATGAGCCATATGTCACATAATTCCTCAGTAGTACCTCATCAATTCACTCATCCAAAACTCAACTCTTGCCCTTCTTCCCCAAACCAGACATTCACCTAGGCTTTCTGGTCTGGTGGCACTGTTACCTAACCAGCTCCACAAACCAGAAACCTAGGGGTCATTCTTTCCAATTCATTCTCAAATCCACTACAAATCCTTTCATATCTCACCATCTCTACTTCCACTAGAATAATTCAAGCCACCTGCATCTCTCACCTGGAACTACTGCCTTACCCTCCAACTGATTTTTCGAATTTCATCCTTGTTGTTGTTCAGTTGCCAAGTTGTGTCTCTTTGTGACTCCATGGACTGCAGCGTGCCAAGCTTCCCTGTCTTCCACTATCTCCCACAGTTTGCTCAAATTTATGTCCCTGAGGTCTATGATGCTATCTAACCATCTCATCTTCTGCCATCCTCTTCTCCTTCTGCCTTCAGTCTTTCCCAGTGTCAGGGTCTTTTCCAATGAGTTGGCTCTTCACATCAGGAAAGCCTGCCCTCCCAGAAACCATTTCATCCTTACCCATTTCCAATCCCATTCTTACACGACAGCAAAGTGAATTACTATGTGTGACTTGGAGCATAGCTTCTGATAAACATTTTCAATTGCTCCTTATTTCACTGAAAATAAAATGTGAACGTCTTTGACCTATAAAGTCCAGTGTTGGATGTGGCCTGCCCAACATTACACCTTTCCTGGCACTCCTGTCTTTCACCTTCCTCCCAGCCTAGATCTTTCCCCACTTTACCTCATTCTAATCACAAGCCTTCTTTCAGTTCTTCAAACAGATTGCACTTTCCTGCCCTCAGGGGCTTTGCACAACCATTTGTTTCTCTCTTTCCCTTGTTTCCTTGCTTGGCTAACCCTCTCAAATTCAGCTCTTGGCTTAAATATGTGTACATCAGTTCTTGATAAAGGCCTTCCCTAACTATTCGTTCTTTCCTTTATTTTCTGATGCCCTCCATTTATTTTCTTTATAACCATCATCCCAATTTTATTTACCTGTGAGTTTATGTATGTATTTAACACTATCTCCCCCACCAGATTTCAACTCTGTAAAGATGAGGACTTATTACGGTGCCAGAATTTTTCTAGAAGGGGCTTAAAAGTAGTAGTCTTTTTGAGAGAGGAAATGGTTTGTCTTGAGGCTATGTTTGCATGGCACTTTACATAAGACTGAAAAAGTTATCAGTTATCCATGTTTATAAAGGGCAAAGGAGTTTTGGAATTAAGGGGAAGGGACACAGAAAGCGTTTCCCCTGCCCTCCCAGGAAGCCATCTCTTCATGCTGCTGAGTTGGTTTGGTTTATCGCTACAGATCTAGCACTAGATGAAGCCTTGCATGGCCTTCCCAGGTGGCACTCATGCTGCTGCTAAGTTGCTTCAGTGGTGTCTGACTTTGGCGACCCTATGGACCATAGCCCGCCCGGCTCCTCTGTCCATGGGATTCTCCAGACAAGAATACTAAAGTGGGTTTCCATGCCCTCCTCCAGGGGATCTTCCCAACCAAGGGATTGATTACCACCTGATACTAGTGGTAAAGAACCTGCCTGCCAATGCCAGAGACATAAGAGACAGGTTCAATCCCTGAGTTGGAAATGGAAGGTAGCTTTATATGTATCATTTCATTTAATCATTGGAATAATTCAGGAAGTAGGTACTATCATCATCTCAATGTTTGCAGATGAAACTGAGGAAAGCTTAAAATTTCATTTTACAGAGTAGGAAAAGATACTATTAATAAGTAACTCTCTTAAAGTCACAGAGCTAATAAACAACACACAGCCTGCATTCAACATAGGAAGCTTGGCTCCAGGGTCAAACTCTTGATCAGTAAAACCAAATGAAGCTGTAGGGATCCAGCCTCTGGGATCCAAACCCTTTGGATTATCTGTTGAAGCACCCAGACCCTGACTTTTCATGAGCAGATACCCAACTCATCCATCCTTAGCACCTAGATCAGATCAGATCAGTCGCTCAGTTGTGTCCAACTCTTTGCGACCCCATGAATTGCAGCACGCCAGGCCTCCCTGTCCATCACCAACTCCCAGAGTTCACTCAGACCATGTCCACTGAGTCACTGAAGCCATCCAGCCATCTCATCCTCTGTCGTCCTCTTCTCCTCTTGCCCCTAATCCCTCCCAGCATCAGAGTCTTTTCCAATGAGTTAACTCTTCACATGAGGTGGCCAAAGTACTGGAGTTTCAGCTTTAGCATCATTCCTTCCAAAGAAATCCCAGGGCTGATCTCCTTCAGAATGGACTGGTTGGATCTCCTTGCAGTCCAAGGGAGGCTCAAGAGTCTTCTCCAACACCACAGTTCAAAAGCATCAATTCTTCAGCACTCAGCCTTCTTCACAGTCCAACTCTCACATCCATACATGACCACAGGAAAAACCATAGCCTTGACTAGACGAACCTTTGTTGGCAAAGTAATGCTTTGAATTACTTTGAAATTACTTTGAAAGTAATTCTGCTTTTGAATATGCTATCTAGGTTGGTCATAACTTTCCTTCCAAGGAGTAAGCATCTTTTAATTTCATGGCTGCAGTCACCATCTGCAGTGATTTTGGAGCCCCAAAAATAAAGTCTGACACTGTTTCCACTGTTTCCCCATCTATTTCCCATGAAGTGATGGGACGGATGCCATGATCTTCGTTTTCTGAATGTTGAGCTTTAAGCCAACTTTTTCACTCTCCACTTTCACTTTCATCAAGAGGCTTTTGAGTTCCTCTTCACTTTCTGCCATGAGGGTGGTGTCATCTGCATATCTGAGGTTATTGATATTTCTCCCGGCAATCTTGATTCCAGCTTGTGTTTCTTCCAGCCCAGCTTTTGTCATGATGTACTCTGCATATAAGTTAAATAAGCAGGGTGACAATATACAGCCTTGACGAACTCCTTTTCCTATTTGGAACCAGTCTGTTGTTCCATGTCCAGTTCTAACTGTTGCTTCCTGACCTGCATACAGATTTCTCAAAAGCTAGGTCAAGTGGTCTGGTATTCCCATCTCTTGAAGAATTTTCCACAGTTTATTGTGATCCACACAGTCAAAGGCTTTGGCATAGTCAATAAAGCAGAAATAGATGTTTTTCTGGAACTCTCTTGCTTTTTCCATCATCCAGCGGATGTTGGCAATTTGATCTCTGGTTCCTCTGCCTTTTCTAAAACCAGCTTGAACATCAGGAAGTTCACGGTTCACATATTGCTTGGAGAATTTTGAGCATTACTTTACTAGCGTGTGAGATGAGTGCAATTGTGCGGTAGTTTGAGCATTCTTTGGCATTGCCTTTCTTTGGGATTGGAATGAAAATTGACCTTTTCCAGTCCTGTGGCCACTGCTGGGTTCTCCAAATTTGCTGGCATACTGAGTGCAGCACTTTCACAGCATCATCTTTCAGGATTTGAAATAGCTCAACTGGAATTCTATCACCTCCACTAGCTTTGTTCGTAGTGATGCTTTCTAAGACCCACTTGACTTCACATTCCAGGATATCTGGTTCTAGGTCAGTGATCACACCATCGTGATTATCTGGGTCGTGAAGATCTTTTTTGTACAGTTCTTCTGTGTATCCTGCCACCTCTTCTTAATATCTTCTGCTTCTGTTAGGTCCATACCATTTCTGTCCTTTATCGAGCCCATCTTTGCATGAAATGTTCCTTTGGTATCTCTGATTTTCTTGAAGATATCTCTAGTCTTTCCCATTCTGTTGTTTTCCTCTATTTCTTTGCATTGATCGCTGAAGAAGGCTTTCTTATCTCTTCTTGCTATTCTTTGGAAATCTGTATTCAGATGATTATATCTTTCCTTTTCTCCTTTGCTTTTCGCTTCTCTTCTTTTCACAGCTATTTGTAAGGTATTAGCACCTATGTAGGACCCAGTTCATGATGATACTCAGTAAGAAATATACTAAGTAAATGAATAACAAATTTTCAATGATTTTCACAATCACAATGCAAACTAACAATGAAATGACTAAGCTTCCCAGTTTTATAGAGAAGAAAAGTGAGGTTCACAAGTTCATAAGAGGAAGCGATTTGGCTTACTGGCCTTCTGGCTAATTCCAGCCTCTTTGGGATTTCTTCTGCTGCTTCCACAAAAGGCTAGAGGATGGTTTTGAGGAAGGGCTACACCTTAGGAAAAACTAAAAAAGAAAAAACAATTGCAAAAATGCCATAGCACTCATTGCCTTTCCTATGAAAACTGACCATTAAAGTACTTTATGGTGTTCATCTAACAAGCTCTCTATTCCCTTTAGTTCCTCCTAAGTCGTTTTGTTCCTATTTAGCTTGAACCACACATGCCTCTGTGTTTGTGTGTGTGTGTGTGTGTGTGTTGGAACAAGAAGAGAAGGAGAGCTGTGAGTCAGATGTCTAGAAATCAGGGTCCAGAGGCCACCACAGACTCGTTTCTGTTGCTAAGCAAAGCATGTAATCTTTCCTGTCTCTGCCACAAGACAGAAAGCCAGGGATCTGCATTCTTCTCAGGCCACGGTGCCCTGGGATATGGTGGGTCACGTGCTACTGAATGTAGTTTTCAAACTCGCTGTTCAGACCATAGGACCCATACCTGGAGGAGTGCTCACTGCTGGCATGTAGCCCATCATGTGCTAGTGAACCAGTACCCCTGGAGGAAAAAAGCCCTGATTTGTGGCACCTGCCAATTTCGTGGTGTCAGTATTCCCACCACAGCCATATTCCAGCTATCAACAGTAAACACAGCTCACAAAATTCCTGAAAATGTAGCAATCTGCTCTAATGAGCCAACACAAATCAGTGCCAGCACACTACTGCTTATAGTACCTCCTTGCATGGATAGGGAGAGGAGAAATACAAGCTAAGCTGTTCCTGGGAATTTCCCTGTGTTTAGATATAATGATTTCACCTCTGAGGACAAAAAAGAGCAATGGTACTGGAGATGAGAAAACTAGGTTCCAATCTTAACCTTCTTAGAAGTAACATATTTATTTCTTAAAATTTAAATTTTAATAGGAATATTATTACCTACTTCACAGGATGGTTGGTTATCTAACAAACACTTATAAAGCACTTGGTTATCTAATGAACACTTATAAAGCACTTACTATCAGCTAAGCACTATTTAATCCCTTACATTTACTTATTTCATCTTCATAACAACAGTTTATAATCAAAGCTATGGTCTTTTCAGTAGTCATGTATGGATGTGAGAATTGGACCATAAAGAAGGCTGAGCACCAAAGAATTGATGCTTTTGAACTGTGGTGTTGGAGAAGACTCTTGAGAGTCCCTTGGACAGCAAGGAGATCAATCAATCCTAAAGGAAATCAACCCTGAATATTCATTGAAAGGACTGATATTGAAGCTGAAGGTCCAATACTTTGGCCACTTGTTGCAAAGAGCTGACTCACTGGAAAAGACTCTGAAGCTGGGAAAGATAGAAGACGAAAGAAAAGAAGAGGGCAACAGAAGATAAGATGATTAGATAGCACCACCAACTCAGTGGACATAAATTTGAACAAACTCTGGGAGATAGTGAAGGACAGGAAAGCCTGGCCTGCTGCAGTCCATGGGGTCACAAAGAGGTGAACACAACTTAGCGACTGAACAAAAACAACTATTATCAACTGAGAGATGTGAAAGACCAAGGCACAGAGAAGTTAACTAAGTTCTCTAAGGTCACACAACTAGCAGTGGTGCCAGGATTTGAACCTGGCTCCAAAGTCTGTGCTCTTACACTTTAGGGCCCCAAAGCAAAGCAGCTGCCTGATTTTATAAACAGAGTTTTATTGGAACACAACCATGTCTGTTTATTTACATAAATAAACATGTTTGTTTATGTAAATTTATATAAATAAACATAAATCTGCTTTTGTGTTACAACAGCAGAATTGAGTAGTTGTGACAGAGACCATATGACCACAAAGCCCAAAATATTTATAATATCTGGCCCTTTACTGAAAAGGTTGGCTGATCCCTGCTCTATGGTATCCTGCCTATTTATATGGGGAGAGACAATGATTTTCATTAAGAACCTAGTAACTCCTAAGATCAAACTGGTTCTGAAATTGTTTTCTGAGCCAGTAAGACAAGTGAAAAATAATGTCAGGTTTGTAATTGTACCTGTCATTTGTACCGTAACAGTAAGGTGTAAACTTCAGTAACAAATGAGCCATGGTAACAATTTAGAAATACATACCTGATGTCATGGGATCCCAACCTCACAGAACTGGAATTAATTCAGAAATTGTTCATCGCAACCTTGACTCTCCACCTTGAACTATCATATTGGGTTTCTGAAGTTAATGCCGTGAATCCTCCATGATCATCCTTCAAGCCCTCCATGATGATTCCCAATATGTGTACAACAGAGCAAAGTCACCTCCTTTATGGGGCTCAGGTGCCAGGCTCACACCTGTCATTCTGTCCCCAAGGCAGCTCCTCCACGTGGCTGTTTCAGATGCCAAGCAGAGAAACTCCTGAACGCCTGTCATTCACTGGCCTCTTGGACAGTCGTTAAAAACTTCCCCTGCCTTTGCAACTACTTCCTGTGAGCCTCTCAGGGACTACTTGTCACTCGTGACCTGTTTTCAGAGCTGATAGTTCTGGCTTCCAAAGCGAATGAGGAACAAGTGCAGCTACAGGTGATTGTTTCCTTTATGCTCCAGGCTGCAGAAAAGAATTGCTCAGTGAAGGTGAAAGGACCAGCATAGGTCAGCTGGGTGGGAATGATTGCCTCACTCAAGTCAATAGATTTTCATCCTGCTATAAACTATGGGTTCATAACTCAAGATCACTAGGAGGCTGTTTATTATCGTCTGTTTGCTGAAGACAGTTGCTTCTTTATAGTTATAAAGAAAAAGAACCCTTTTTGTTTTGTTTGCTTTTCTTGTTTTTCTTCTTTTCTCAAAAGAAAAAATACCTCTACCAAACTGGCAAATTAAGACAATACTGTGCTGATTGACCTACTGTATGGAAGTCCCATTACCAAAGAATTTCTTTCAGGAACATTTCAAAAGTAAGTTGATCCAAAAGACAACTCCACCATGAGGTTACCTGGAACCTAATCCAGGCTAGAAAGCAGAGTCCAAACAGCTCAAGGTTTTGCAAATTCCACAGCAGCTGCAGGCACAAAATGAAATAAAACAAGGCGTTAAGGTGGAGAACATCAGAAACATCTCACTATTTCCTTATTGTTTTTTGACACTGGACTCTTTAAATATAAATTGTTTACATCGCCCACAAAGAACACCAAAGTGAAACCTCTTGGAGTTTTACTAACAATTCCGTTTATAATTTTTTAACCTTATATGATTTCTTTAGGGTACCTTTAAATACATTTATGAACTTAGTTTCATTTTTAAAATATAAATGAAGTCTCAGGACCTTAAAGATCTCAAATATTCCTTCAAGGGAATATTCCTTTGGGTGTCTGAAACACTTGATTTTATCTCTCCATTAGAAATTGTGTGTTCCTACAATTAAAATTCATGCTCAGTCTCACTCTCCTTCATACCAATTCAAATATTCACAGACTTATTGCAAGCTCCAAAAGAGAAGGTACAGTCATATTCACCTTTTTATCCCCCACATGTGACTATAGTAGCAGGTAGTAAATATTGTTATTGTTGCTATGTAACCTTCATGAAGACAAACTTTCTCTATTTTGTTCATTCCTATAACCCCAGCAACTAGAACAATAAACGCTGGGTCGTAGCCTCTCAATAGAGTTTGAATAGATTAGCCTACAGCCTTAATAAATGTAGTAGAAGGAGTTTTAGAATTTTTAACTTTTTAAAAGTTTTATTCAATCCGGCCCTCCTTGTAAAAGTCAGTGATCAATCAGAGAAGTAGAATCAGTAGAAGATATCTGTTAAGAGATTTACTGCAAAGAATTGGCCTACACGATCGTGGGGACTGACTAGACAAGGCTGAAATCCGTAGGACAGATCATCAGTAAAGGTAGGCTGGAACACTCAGGTGGATTTCTTCTTCTCTAGACAAGAGTCAGCCCTGTTCTTAGGACCTTTCAACTGATTCAACCAGTTGATCATCTTCGATAACCTCCCTACTGAAAGTCAACAAAGGACTTTAATCATATCTACAAAATACCTTTGTAGCAATACCTTGATCTATGCTTGACTGAGTATCTGGGGACTCTAGTCAAATTGACACATTAAAAAAGACCAGCATATCCATCAAATTCCTATTTTGGAACTTTGAAAGTGACTCTTTCCATTTATGTATTTATTTCTTTATCTTATTTTGTGTAAGAAGGAATAATCCTATATGTATCAAGTTTCTTTAGAAATGTTCACATCATCTGCTCAAGATGTTTCAATAATAGAAACCTAATAACAAATTAGCTGGGTAAATTAAAGGACCAGCATGCCCTTGCAAAGACATTTCTCCTCTATTAACTCATATAAGAATTTGAAACAGAGAAAATGCTTACATAGAGATGGTCACTCAGACATCATTCATAATGGAGAAAAATGGTGGAAGAGAAAACCTAAAGATAGTAAAATTGGAATGTAATTTATAGAACATCCACATGATGGAATATTATGTAAACATTTAATAGTATATTTACAAGATAAAATAATAAAGATTAAAATGACAATAAATTGAATAGAGAATAAGAAATCATTACAGAAAACTGATGTCCCAAAACTTAATTCTTGGAAAAACTTGACAACATTGACAAATCTTTATCTAGATAATTAAGAATATTTTTGAATATTTTGATAATTTGAGAATCAAGAATATCAAGAATTACCAAAATCAAGAATAAAAAAGAGAATATCATCACCTATATTATAAAAACTAAAAGATGTGTAAAGGAATACTATGAATAATTATAGTATTCAACAAATTAGATACCTAAACAAAATGGGTTCATTTCTAGAAAGATGCAAACTATAAAAACTGACTCAAGCAGAAATGAAAATGAGTAGACCTGTAACAGAGATTGAATTAGTTATTTTTTAAAGTTTCCACAAAGAAAAGCCTAGGACCAGATGACCTCATCAACAAAGTATATAAACATTTAAATAAAGAAAATATCAATTCTTCACATACTGTTCCAAAAAATAAAATAGAAGCAAACATTTCCTAACTCAGTCTATGAGGCCAGCATTAACCTAATAAGCAAAGCCAGACAGAGACATTGCAAGAAACTACAGACCAACATTCCTTATAAATATAGACACAAGTGTCTTTGAACTACTGGAAAAACAAGTCCAAAAATATGTAAAAAGGATTTTATACCATCACCAACTAATATTTATCCCAGGAATATAAAAGTTGATCATACACATGAAAATCAATAAATATAATACACCATGTTGAAGGCAAAAGGAGAAAGGGGCAGCAGAGGATCAGAAGGTTAAATAGCATCACAGACTCAATATGGACATGAATTTAAGCAAACTCTGGGAGATAGTAGAGGATAGAGGAGGCTGGTATTCTAGGCTAGGGCAGTTCATGGGGTCACGGAGTTGGCCACGACTTAGTCACTAAATAACAACAACAGCAATACACCATGTTAGATATAAAGAACAAAACCACATGATCTTCCCAATAGATGCAGAAATTTTTGACAAAGTTCAGTACCCTTTCATGATAAAAATTTGCCAAAGTTCATAGCATCATTCATAACAATCATAAAGTGGAAACAATCCAAATGCCCATCAATTGATGAATGAGCATTCCATATGATGGAATATTGTTTGGCAATAGAAAGATTGAATAAGCAAATCCACAGAGACAGGAATGTAGACTAATGTTTTTCAGGGGTGACGGAGATTCAGGGGTATGAAGAAGTAACTGCTAATGAGTACAGGGTTTCCTTTTGGAGTAATGAAGATATTCTGAAGTTAGATGATGATGACAGTTGGAGAGTTCTATGAATATGCCACAAGCCACTGACTTGCATGCTTTAAAACAGTGATTTTTATGGTATGTGAAAAATATCTCAATAAAGATATTTTTTTAAATAGTATATTTACAGAAAGTTTTTAAAAAGATAATAAGGGCTCCAGGCCATGGTTCAGTTGTGCCTTTCCTTAGACCGTATATCCCTCCAGGTATCATAATCTAATTCAGTAATCAAATTAGACCAACAGAAGGCTCCAAATGGAGTGATATTAATCCAGTGCCTCTCAGAATTACCCTGAAGGCATTTCATCTGAATATTTTCTGCATAGCTTTTATCTAAGTTCCTGTTATAAATAGCCATATGGAACTAACTTTTGCATTTTTTGCATGAACACTGAAAACATTGCCCTTCGCATTATCAGGTCATTTATTGCTACCATATTATAAAATACTTTATGAAAATAACATTTTACAATTTATATTTGGAAAAGCAATGTCCTTTAGGAATTATTCTTTTTAATTACCAAAATTATACAACTGATTGTAATTTCTTTTTAGCCTTGGAGAAAGCTCAGTTGAACTGTAGCAATTATGTTGATTAAAATAATTAACATATTTGTATCTCCATTTTTTTCTTTGTTTTTCTTTTTCTATTCATAATTTGCTATGTTATGGCATGGAGTTTAAGTTACTTCAGATCCCAATATTTGAAGTGCAGGTGCAGGACTCTGGACTAAGTTTCAATATTTAATTGTACCTTACATTAAATCAGGATTTCTCTGTATTGATACTATTGCTATTCTGAGCAAGATAATTCTTTGGTGAGGGGAGGCTGTCCTGTGCATTGTAGTATATTCAACAGCATCTTGGCCTTCACCCACGAGATGCCAGTAACAAGTCTTCAGTTAGACAACCAAAAATGTATTCAGACATTGCCAAATGTCCCCTGGAGGGCAAAATTGCCCATGATTAAGAATCACTATCTTAAATCATCATTGAAAAACTGACGCCCATTACTCTTTCCAATCAGTCTTAAGGTGACAAAAATTCATTACTCTAGATGGATAGGTAGGTAGGTAGATAGATAATAGATAGATAGTTTCATACTTTGCTCACTTATTTGAGATGAATCAAGGATGTCTCTGAACTGGATGTCAGTCCCTGAAGCAGAGCTACTTCCACACAGATCTTTAAAAAAAGAATTTTCTAATCTTTCATTTGAACCCAACAATCCATTAAAAAGAAAATTAAATCTTAGATGAGGAAACAGATAAAGGGATATGATCAATTTCAGGGCTAAATTCCAAATTCAGTGCTGTTCCTCTTACTGCCAGGAAAACCTTCCTCTCTGTCTACATATAGCATCCCTCCCCAGGTGGTCAAGGATGGGAGTGAAGTCCTATGAGGCTAAAGATAATCTTCTAAAGTGATCTTCTAAGTATTCCAGTCAATACCTAGAAAATGGACTACCTCTTCCCAGAGTACACTGTATTCCAATCTAACTGAAACTCACAAATTTCCATTAGCTCTAACTTCCTGTTTACAGGGAATGAAAGGGATAGAAGAATGAGTTAGATACTAGTAGTAAACAATCAATCAGATCCTAAAGTAGGGGCATTCCATAAGACAACTGGTCTGAACTATTCCAAAATGTCAGTTACCTTGAAAGTAAACAATCAAAAAACAAAATCATGGATAAACTATTTTGGAATAAAATAGACCAGCCATCATAGTAAATAAATGCAACATGTGGACCTAGATTTGAATCCTGGTAGTATCTAAAAGGAGTCTTAAAGAGAATTTTGAATTTAGATTTCATCAGTCTTATTTTTCTTATATGTGATAATGGTGGTGTGGTATAATAGGAGATTGTTCTAATTCTTAAGAGACACTTGGGGAAACTATTTTGGGATAAAGTGCCATGATATCTGCAACTTTCTAATTGGTCGACAACAATAAAACAACAAAGATAGATAGACACATATGGTAAAATATTAACATTTTTTGAAGTTTAAATGGAAGATGTGAAGTTTGCTGTACTATTCTTTCAGTTTCTCAAAACATATGGAATATTTTCATATTTTATAGAAAGTTCAGGGGAAACTAACAACCCTCCTTAAATGCACTGATTAAGAGTAACCCACAGGTCACTTTCAGTTGGGGAAGGTCCATGGTTATGCTTCAAGGACCCCACAAACTCCTTACAGTTGTGAGCAGATGCAGCTCTACCTTTTCTATAGTTCTCATTCAAATGTTCAAGGGGGTCCCATGCCTTCAGAAGGGCTGAGGCTTATAGGCTTGTCTGAAGATTTTAGGTCTGATGCCTGCCAATGTGAGAGATTTTTGAGTTGCAATTCAATTGCAATTGCTGTTCCAATAACATGTAAGTCACAGGACCTTAGAACTGAAAGGAAGGAAAGTTAGGAATGATTTAATTAATGTCTTTAATTCTAAAGACAGCAGCTCTGAAATAGACCTTGTCCAGGATCAGGCAATTAGCTCAGTGGTAGACTTAAATTGAAGAAAGTAGGGAAAACCACTAGACCATTCAGGTATGACCTAAACAAATCCCTTATGACTATACAGTGGAAGTGAGAAATAGATTTAAGGGCCTAGATCTGATAGATAGAGTGCCTGATGAACTATGGACGGGAGGTTCGTGACATTGTACAGGAGACAGGGATCAAGACCATCCCCATGGAAAAGAAATGCAAAAAAGCAAAATGGCTGTCTGGGGAGGCCTTACAAATAGCTGTGAAAAGATGAGAAGCAAAAAGCAAAGGAGAAAAGGAAAGATATAAGCATCTGAATGCAGAGTTCCAAAGAATAGCAAGAAGAGATAAGAAAGCCTTCCTCGGCGATCAATGCAAAGAAACAGAGGAAAACAACAGAATGGGAAAGACTAGAGACCTCTTCAAGAAAATTAGAGATACCAAAGGAACATTTCATGCAAAGATGGGTTCGATTAAGAACAGAAATGGTATGGACTTAACAGAAGCAGAAGATATTAAGAAGAGGTGGCAAGAATACACAGAAGAACTGTATAAAAAAGATCTTCACGACCCAGATAATCACGATGGTGTGATCACTGACCTAGAGCCAGACATCCTGGAATGTGAAGTCAAGTGGGTCTTAGAAAGCATCACTACGAACAAAGCTAGTGGAGGTGATGGAATTCCAGTTGAGCTATTCCAAATCCTGAAAGATGATGCTGTGAAAGTGCTGCACTCAATATGCCAGCAAATTTGGAGAACCCAGCAGTGGCCACAGGACTGGAAAAGGTCAGTTTTCATTCCAATCCCAAAGAAAGGCAATGCCAAAGAATGCTCAAACTACCACACAATTGCACTCATCTCACACGCTAGTAAAGTAATGCTCAAAATTCTCCAAGCCAGGCTTCAGCAATATGTGAACCGTGAACTTCCTGTGTTCAAGCTGGTTTTAGAAAAGGCAGAGGAACCAGAGATCAAATTGCCAACATCCGCTGGATGATGGAAAAAGCGAGAGAGTTCCAGAAAAACATCTGTTTCTGCTTTATTGACTATGCCAAAGTCTTTGACTGTGTGGATCACAATAAACTGTGGAAAATTCTTCAAGAGATGGGAATACCAGACCACCTGACCTGACTCTTGAGAAATCTGTATGCAGGTCAGGAAGCAACAGTTAGAACTGGACGTGGAACAACAGACTGATTCCAAATAGGAAAAGGAGTTCGTCAAGGCTGTATATTGTCACCCTGTTTATTTAACTTATATGCAGAGTACATCATGAGAAACTCTGGACTGGAAGAAACACAAGCTGGAATCAAGATTGCCGGGAGAAATATCAATAACCTCAGATATGCAGATGACACCACCCTCATGGCAGAAAGTGAAGAGGAACGAAAAAGCCTCTTGATGAAAGTGAAAGAGGAGAGTGAAAAAGTTGGCTTAAAGCTCAACATTCAGAAAACGAAGATCATGGCATCCGGTCCCATCACTTCATGGGAAATAGATGGAGAAACAGTGGAAACAGTGTCAGACTTTATTTTTCTGGGCTCCAAAATCACTGCAAATGGTGACTGCAGCCATGAAATTAAAGCTTACTCCTTGGAAAGAAAGTTATGACCAACCTAGATAGCATATTCAAAAGTAGAGACATTACTTTGCCAACAAAGTCCGTCTAGTCAAGGCTATGGTTTTTCCAGTAGTCATGTATGGATGTGAGAGTTGGACTGTGAAGGAGGCTGAGCGCCGAAGAATTGATGCTTTTGAACTGTGGTGTTGGAGAAGACTCTTGAGCGTCCCTTGGACTGCAAGGAGATCTAATCAGTCCATTCTGAAGGAGATCAGCCCTGGGATTTCTTTGGAAGGAATGATGCTAAAGCTGAAACTCCAGTACTTTGGCCACCTCATGTGAAGAGTTGACTCATCAGAAAAGACTCTGATGCTGGGAGGGATTGGGGGCAGGAGGAGAAGGGGATGACAGAGGATGAGATGTCTAGATGGCATCACTGACTCGATGGACGTGAGTCTGAGTGAACTCCAGGAGTTGGTGATGGACAGGGAGGCCTGGCGTGCTGCGATTCATGGGGTCGCAAAGAGTCGGACACGACTGAGTGACTGATGTGATCTGATCTGATCTGGTCTATCCATGAAGCTGACCACCTGTTTAATACTGCAGCTCCCTCCACCACCAGCCCCAAAAGTATGTGGTCCCACTATCTATTATTTTCCATATTAACTATGACCTTTGAACATTCTAGAAAATTTTCCTGTCTAGTATCAGTTCAGTTCAGTTCAGTCGCTCAGTCATGTCTGACTCTTTGCAACCTCATAGACTGCAGCATGCCAGGCTTCTCTTTCCATTACCAACTCCCAGAACTTACTCAAACTCATGTCCATCGAGTTGGTCATGCCATCCAACCATCTTTTCCTCTGTCGTCCCTTTCTCCTCCTACCTTCAATCTTTCCCAGCATCAAGGTCTTTTCAAATGAGTCAGTTCTTTGCATCAGGTGGCCAAAGTATTGGAGTTTCAGCTTCAGCATCAGTCCTTCCAATGAATATTCAGGACTGATTTCCTTTAGGAATGACTCATTCGATCTCCTTGCTGTCCAAGGGACTCTCAAGAGTCTTCTCCAACACCAGTTCAAGAGCATCAATTTTTCAGCGCTCAGTTTTTTTTATACTCTGACTCTCACATCCATACATGACTACTGGAAAAACCATAGCTTTGACTAGATGGACCTTTGTTGGCAAAGTAATGTCTCTGCTTTTTAATATGCTGTCTAGGTTGGTCATAACTTTTCTTCCAAAGAGCAAGCATCTTTTAATTTCATGGCCTGAAGTCACCACCTGCAGTGATTTTGGAGCCCCCCAAAATAAAGTCTGTCACTGTTTCCATTGCTTCCCCATTTATTTGCCATGAAGTGATAGGACCAGATGCCATGATCTTAGTTTTCTGAATGTTGAGTTTTAAGCCAACTTTTTCACTTTCCTTTTTCACTTTCATGAAGAGGCTCTTTAGTTCTTCTTTGCTTCCTGCCATAAGGATGTTCTCATCTGCATGTCTGAGGTTATTGATATTTCTCCCAGCAATCTTGATTCCAGTTTGTACTTCATCCAGACCAGTGTTTCTCATGATGTACTCTGCATATAAGTTAAATAAGCAGGGTGACAATATACAGCCTTGACATACTCCTTTCCAAATTTGGAACCAGTCTGTTGTTCTATGTCCAGTTCTAAATGTTGCTTCTTGACCTGCATACAGATTTCTCAGGAGGCAGGTCAGGTGATCTGGTATTCCCATCTCTTGGAGAATTTTCCAAGGTTTGTGGTGATCCACACAGTCAAAGGCTTTGGCATAGTCAATAAAACAGAAGTAGATGTTTTTCTGAAACTCTCTTGCTTTTTCAACAATCTGACAGATTTTGGCAATTTGATCTTGGTTCCTCTGCCTTTTCTAAATCCAACTTGAACATATGGAAGTTCACGGTTCATGTACTGTTGAAGCCTGGCCTGGAGAATTTTGAGCATTACTTTACTAGCATGTGAGATGAGTGCAGTAGTTGAGCATTACCGCAATTGTGCAATTACCACAATTGTGCGGTAGTTTGAGCATTCTTTGGCATTGCCTTTCTTTGGGATTGGAATGAAAACTGACCTTTTCCAGTCCTGTGGCCACTACTAAGTTTTCCAAATTTGCTGGCATACTGAGTGCAGCACTTTCACAGTATCATCTTTTAGGATTTGAAATAGCTCAACTGGAATTCTATCACCTCCACCAGCTTTGTTCGTAGTGATGCTTCCTAAGGCCCACTTGACCTGCATTCCAGGATGTCTGGCTCTAGGTGAGTGATCACAGCATCATGATAATCTGGGTCATGAAGATCTTTTTTGTATAGTTCTTCTGTGTGTTCTTGCCACCTCTTCTTAATATCTTCTGCTTCTGTTAGGTCCATACCATTTCTGTCCTTTATTGTGCCCATTTTTGCATGAAGTGTTCCCTTTGTATCTAATTTTCTTGAAGAGATCTCTAGTCTTTGCCATTCTATTTTTTTCCTCTATTTTTTTGCATTGATCACTGAGGAAGGGTTTATCTCTCCTTGCTAATCTTTGGAACTCTGCATTCAAATGGGTATATCTTTTCTTTTCTCCTTTGCCTTTAGCTTCTCTTCTTTACTCAGCTATTTTTAAGGTCTCCTCAGACAACCACTTTGCCTTTTTGCATTTCTTTTTCTTGAGGATGGTCTTGATCATTGCCTCCTGTACAATGTCACGAACCTCTGTCCATAGTTCTTCAGACACTGTTTCAGATCTAATCCCTTGAATCTATTTGTCACTTCCACTGTATTATCATAAGGGATTTGATTTAGGTCATACCTGAATGGTCTAGTGGTTTTCCCTACTTTCTTCAATTTAAGTCTGAATTTGGCAATGAGTTCATGATCTGAGCCGCAGTCAGCTCCCAGTCTTGTTTTTGCTGACTGTATAGAGCTTCTCCATCTTTGGCTGCAACGAATATAATCGATCTGATTTCTGCGTTGACCACCTGGTGATGTCCACGTGTAGAGTCTTCTCTTGTGTTGTTGGAAGAGTGTATTTGCTAGTATGCTTATTGTTTATTGTCAGTTTTCCCCATTGGAATATATGCTCCTTACTGCTACTGCTGCTAAGTCACTTCAGTCTTGTCTGACTCTGTGCGACCCCATAGACGGCAGCCCACCAGGCTCCCCTGTCCCTGGAATTCTCTAGGCAAGAATACTGGAGTGGGTTGCTACTTCCTTCTCCAGTGCATGAAAGTGAAAAGTCAAAGTGAAGTTGCTCAGTCGTATCCGACTCTTAGTGACCCCATGGACTGCAGCCTACCAGGTCCTCCATCCATGGGATTTTCCAGGCAAGAGTACTGGAGTGGGGTGCCATTGCCTTCTCCATTTTATGCTCCAAATATAGAGATCTTTATTTTATTTATTGCTTTGTCCCAAGTGCCTAGAGCAATGCCTGGCACAGAGAAGATACTCAATCCTGGAAATTTTTGCTGTATTAATGAATACTCTCTCTTTGCAAACTAAGATGTAATTTCAACTTAAAGGGGACCACAGAGAAGAAGAAAATTAATAAGTAGTAGAAGGGGGCTTCCCTCGTGGCTCAGTGGTAAAGAATCCACTTGCCAGTGCAGGAGACAAGGGTTTGATCCCTTGTTTGGGAAGATCCCGCATGCCTTAGAGCAGTTAACCCTGTGTGACACAACTATTGAGCCTATGTGCTGGGAGCCAACACTACTGAGCCCAAGTGCTGCAACTGCTGAAGCCCATGTGTCCTAGAGCCCACAGAGTAGCCACCGCAATGATATGCCTATGCACCTCAGTTATAGAGTAGCCTCTGCTCACGAAAATTCGAGAAAAGCCCATGTAGCAATGAGGATCCAGCACAGCAAAAATAAAAAATAAATAAAATAAAAATAAGTAGTGGGACTTCCCTGGTGATTCAGGGAATTCCATGGATTCCACTGCAGAGGGGGCAGGTTCAGCCCCTGCTTGGGGAAACTAAGACCCTGTATGCCACACAGCATGGTCCACAAAAAAAAAAAAAAAAAAAAGTAATAATAATAAGTCGGAAAAGTGAAGGAGAAAGGTTATGCTGGATTTTTTCCTTATTTAAAAGGTAGGATTTGATGAAATGGATGTATGACCAGCAGCCTGTCCTGTCAGCTAGCACTGCTTCATACATGGAACAGTTAGCAACATCTTTTCCTGCCTGGGGGCTTACATGTTGCAATTCATGTAATAAGAATTGTAACTGTAGTTGCAATTCTCTTGTAATAATTTCCTAAATATTTAATACCTGAATGACTTCCTAATAGGGTGTTAATTTACTACATCCCAGCCATAATTAAGAAGCATCCATTCAGGTTGGTTGGGATTGAAGGCCACAAGTTTAGCTTTTAGAGCCAAGTAAATAAGAAAAGTGCACGGGCATTATGTGGAGGAGTGTTTACACAGAGGAGCGTTTGCACGCACACGCTAACCCCGGCAGCTGTGTTTTTCTAAGATTCATCCTCTGCTTTGGGCCCAGAAAGCTTCCTTCTGTTTTGAGTGTGAAGGTGAGATGAACCCAGAGTGCCCAGCTCACAGTGGGGCTCTGCGGTGGCTCCCCCAGTAGTCACTCTTCAGAAGACCTTAACCTGGTATTATGGAGACATCCCATCTACAGGTGTGGCTGTGGGTATCAGCTACTAAACTTCACCAGAAACAGACTAAAATCAGAGAGCAAAAAGTGATAGCTGTGGAAACTAAACATTCCTTATGTTTTGATAGTAACTTTTCATTGTAAAGACTCATGTATTATCTTACCATGACCTCAAGTTTTAGAGGAACAAATAGACTGACGGGTACTCTGAAGGGATTCTGAAGAAATCTGACAAAATATAGTCAGATTTTTCTTTTTCCACCCCCAGCATGTTGCATGGGTGGAGAGACCCAGGGCCTTTTAGGAAGTTTTCCCATATTACATAACACTTCTCATCACTGTGGGCTTATCTCATTCTTTTTTTTTTTTTTTTTTTTGATGCAATGTTACTTGAATCATTACTGGCTTCCATTCATAGTAACAGGCCATCGTCTCTGCTCACATATTTCCAGATTGCCAGACATAAGGAAGGGAGAAGGCAATGGCAGCCCACTCCAGTACTCTTGCCTGGAAAATCCCATGGATGGAGGAGCCCGGTAGGCTGCAGTCCATGGGGTCACTAAGGGTCAGACACAACTGAGTGACTTCACTTTCACAAATTGGAGAAGGAAATGGCAACCCACTCCAGTGTTCTTGCCTGGAGAATCCCAGGGACGGGGGGCCTGGTGGGCTGCCGTCTATGGGGTCACACAGAGTTGGACATGACTGAAGTGACTTAGCAGCAGCAGCAGACCTAAGGAAAAGAGGTTTAATGAGAGTTTCCTTAAAAAAATAAAAAAACTTTCATTTTTGTGGTTGCTGTTGCCATTATTCATTGAAGAATTATTTAGTGAATGACTAAATGTTTAGTGTTTAGCAGAATGTGCCAAGCACCAGAGAAATAGTACAAAAACACTGCTCCTTTTCCAAGGAGTTTATAGTCTTGACTCATAAAACAGAGAAATAAGAAACCAGAAAGCTGAAATACAGAAAGAGAGAGGCAACAAAGGAGGTAAGTACAGATTGACTTTCAATAGGAAATGCTACGGGTGAAAATTTCCAAAACAGGAGGCAAGAACTAAGATAAATATGCCACTACCCGGAGAAGGCACTGGGAGCATTTTATATATTTCCTTTGAATTGTTTTAATATAGTTGTGCGCATCCTGAGGGTAGAATCTGCTATTCCACCTTTTCTTCACTTAATATAAGACCATAAGCATTTCCCCTACATTATTCAAAACTAGTCGTAAGCATGTTTTAGCCCTATAAAGATGCTATAATTTGCTTATCCTATTCCTCATTGTTCATCACTAACAAGGCACATTGTTTTCATTCAGATTAACTCATTCACCCCGCATTTATTGAACCCTTGGCTGTCAGGGGTCAGACACTGGGCTGGGTTTGAAGATGTAAATTGAGTAAGTCTAGAGAGACCTCATGAACTCAAAAGGTGAACGAAGACCTGGGAAGCAGACATCCAACATGAAAATAAGGTGATGAGAGGAGGCACAAGGGGTTACCGTAACCCAAAGAGGAAAGAATCTACAGAGACCACACATCGGGTGGCTTAAACAACAGAAATGTATTTTCTCATAGTTCTGGAGGCTAAAAATCCAGGATGAAGGTGTTTGGTTTGATTTGGCTTCTTATACGGTCTTTCTCCTTGCCTTGCATCTGGTGGCCTTCCACTGTGGCTTCACGTGGCCTTTCCTCTGCCTGTGTGCACCCCTGGTGTCTGTACGTTCAAATGTCCTCTTCTTGTAAGGACATTGGTCAGATTGAGTTATCATATCCTAAGGGCCTCGTTTTAACTGAATCACCTATCTCCAAAGACAGTCACAGTTTGAGGCTTTGGGTGGGGTCAGGGCCTTAACACGAGAATTTTAAGGAGATCCAATTTAGCCTAAAATGTTTAGTGAAAAGAAAATGCTTCTGGAAGGAGGTGACAATTTGCTCATTATAGAAGGATGAATAAAAATGAAAAGTGGAAGGAAATAGAAATAGTACATATAATATAACATGTATAATATTTGGGGTTGACCAAGTGACCAAAAAGTTCAATCAGGTTTTCCTGTAAGGTGTAAGAGAAAAACATAAATGACTTTCTGGGCAACTCAATGTATATATTAAGGTCTTGTTACTGTTGTTTAGTTGCTAAGTCATGTCCAACTCTTTTTGTGACCCCATGGACTACAGCCCACCAGGCTCTTCTGTCCATGGGATTTCCCAGGCAAGAATATTAAAATGGGTTGTCATTTCCTTCTCCAGGGGATCATCCCAACCCAGGGATTGAACCTGCATCTCCTGCATGAGCAGGTGGATTCTTTACCACTGAGCCACCAGGGAAGCCCTATATTAAGGCCTTGGGACATGAACAAAGATACATCATGTACAGAGGAACTACAAGAATTTCAGCATGACTAGTGCAAAGTGGAAAGAAAAATGAGGAGTACAGAGGCAATTATAAATAATTCTGAAAAATATAAAGTTTTGTCCATATTTCTGATTATTTCACTGAGATTGGCTCTGGATAGAATGACGGAGCCAAAGATGGGTTCTGCCCACACCACACTGCACTCTTTCCCCGTGTTTTCTGTGTTGATACTTAACCAATCATTGAAGTTTCCCAGGCTTTTGGCTAGAGATCGAAGGCTTGCTTCAGGGCAGTCACCAGCAGCCTTCAGCAGCCTGCCATCTCTCCAGGGAGTCCTGGATACACATCTAGTCACTTCTCTGCCCTCTTTTCTGTTAGGTTTCACTACTGTCTCTCCAAACTTGCATGGAAGACTCAGGCTCCTAGGTCTCCAGTTCACCCTCAGAAACATCGGTCATGCTGTTTGAATGGGACACAAGCAAGGGATTAAACACCATGGCTGGGACTTCCCTAATGATCCAGTGGTTAAGAATCAGCCTGCCAATGCAGAAGACACAGGTTCGATTCCTGGTCCAGGAAGATCCCACATGCCTTAGGGCAACTAGGCCCATGTGCCTAGTAGTTGTACTACTGAGCATGCCCACCCTAGAGTTCATGTTCCAAAACAAGAGAAACCTCCACAATGAAAAGCCTGGGCACAGCAACTAGAGAGTAGCCCTCCAGTTACTTCAATAAGAGAAAGCCCACGTGCAGCAACAAAGACTCAGGGCAGCCAAAAATAAACAAAATTTTTTAAAAACACCATGGTTTCCATTTCTCGATATCCCCTCTTTTGAACTAGACTATCAATTACTTGGCATGTCTCATCTCCTTGAATGATGACAACCTGGCACTATAATGAAACTAGGGAAAGATCATTGGTGAGTCCTTTTGCTCCCCAGAACCTTAGTTTCTCTACCTGTAAAATGTGGAACATGAAATTTTTGGAAACTATGCTTCCACCAAGCACACTAACATTTTTGCACAGTGCTTTAAAGTGTTTAAAATACTTTTGATAAATAGGACCTTCAGTTCAGTTCAGTTCAGTCGCTCAGTCGTGTCTGACTCTTTGCGACCCCATGAATTGCAGCACGCAGGGCCTCCCTGTCCATCACCAACTCCCAGAGTTCACTCAGACTCACATCCATCAAGTCAGTGATGCCATCCAGCCTTCTCATCCTCTGTCATCCCCTTCTCCTCCTGCCCCCAATCCCTCCAGCATCAGAGTCTTTTCCAATGAGTCAACTCTTTGCATGAGATGGCCAAAGTACTAGAGTTTCAGCTTTAGCATCATTCCTTCCAAAGAAATCCCAGGGCTGATCTCCTTCAGAATGGACTGGTTGGATCTCTTTGCAGTCCAAGGGACTCTCAAGAGTCTTCTCCAACACCACAGTTCAAAAGGACCTTACTTAGTACAAAAATATCCAATAAATATTTGCTGACACAAATGACAGTGAGGACTCTGTGTTAACTGAAAGGAACCTGTTTTTGTTCAGTTGCTAAGTCATGTCTGATTCTTTGCAACCTCATGGACTGTAGTCCACCAGGCTCCTCTCTCCATGGAATTTCCTAGGCAAGAAAACAAGTGGGTTGCCATTTCCTTCTCCAGGGGATCTTCTGGACCCAGGGACTGAACCCACATCTCCTGCATTGGCAGCAGATTTTTTTTTTTAATATCCACATAATTTATATCTCACAGTTCTCCTGACAAATGAACATTATTCAAGAACACACTGTAAACACAGATAAGAAGAAACATACAAAATGTTTTAAATGATGCACAACAAAATCCAGCAGTTTAAAGAATGCCTGTGAACTCTTGCTCAATGCAAAGAGTAAATTTAATACTCATTTGAATAGTAATAAAAATAATAATCTTTTATGGATCTTGGCAGGCAGATTCTTTACCACTGAGCCACCAGGGAAGCCTGAAAGGAGACTACTTAATGACAGTTTCCTCCAATCATTAAACCTGAGAACCAGTTAAGATTTTTAAATGACTATCAACCAGCATATGTAAGAATTAATTTTAATTCCTAAGTTTAATTCCTAAATATTGTCCAACCTGAGGGAAATGGTCTAAGCACAGTTGTCACCTCAAAAAAAAAAAAAAGGAGGAGAGAGCACCTCCTTTGTGTAGTGAATGAAGTGAGTGAAGTAGCTCAGTCGTGTCCAACTCTTTGCGACTCCATGGACTGTAGCCTACAAGGCTCCTCTGTCCATGAAATTTTCCAGGCAAGAGTACTGGGGTGGGTTGCCATTCCCTTCTCCAGGGGATCTTCCCGACCCAGGGATCGAACCAAGGTCTCCAGCATTGCAGGCAGACGCTTTACTGTCTGAGCCACCAAGGAAGCCCATAATTGCCAAACATCCAACTGGATCATCGAAAAAGCAAGAGAGTTCCAGAAAAACATCGATTTCTGCTTTATTGACTATACCAAAGACTTTGACTATGTGGATTACAATAAACTGTGGAAAATTCTGAAAGAGATGGGAATACCAGACCACTTGACCTGCCTCTTGAGAAATCTGTATGCAAATCAGGAAGCAACAGTTAGAACTGGACATGGAACAACAGACTGGTTCCAAATAGGAAAAGGAGTACGTCAAGGCTGTATATTGTCACCCTGCTTATTTAACTTATATGCAGAGTACATCATGAGAAACGCTGGACTGAAAGAAGCACAAACTGGAATCAAGATTGCCGGGAGAAACATCAATAACCTCAGATATGCAGATGACACCACCCTTATGGCAGAAAGTGAAGAGGAACTACAAAGCTTCTTGATGAAGGTGAAAGAGGAGAGTGAAAAAGTTGGCTTAAAGCTCAACATTCAGAAAACGAAGATCATGGCATCTGGTCCCATCACTTTATGGGAAATAGATGGGGAAACAGTGGAAGAAACAGTGTCAGACTTTATTTTTTGGGCTCCAAAATCACTGCAGATGGTGACTGCAGCCATGAAATTAAAAGACGCTTACTCCTTGGAAGAAAAGTTATGACCAACGTAGATAGCATATTGAAAAGCACAGACATTACTTTGCCAACAAAGTCCGTCTAGTCAAGGCTATGGTTTTTCCAGTGGTCGTGTATGAATGTGAGAGTTGGACTGTGAAGAAAGCTGAGTGCCAAAAAATTGATGCCTTTGAACTGTGGTGTTGGAGAATACTCTTGAGAGTCCCTTGGACTGCAAGGAGATCCAACCAGTCCATTCTGAAGGAGATCAGCCCTGGGATTTCTTTGGAAGGAATGATGCTAAAGCTGAAAGTCCAGTACTTTGGCCACCTCATGCGAAGAGTTGACTCATTGGAAAAGACTCTGATGCTGGGAGGGATTGGGGGCAAGAGGAGAAGGGGACGACAGAGGATGAGATGGCTGGATGGCATCACTGACTCGATGGATGAGTCTGAGTGAACTCCGGGAGTTGGTGATGGACAGGGAGGCCTGGTGTGCTGTGATTCATGGGGTCGCAGAGTCGGACACGACTCAACGACTGAACTGAATCCTGCTATGTTGTGAAAGTAATACTTTATTTTTAACAAATGTTTCTCCCAGTGTTTGTTTATAAGTTGATTGGCATGCATTCAATATCTTCCTTATTAAGCCTTGGGTTTGTTATTCTATTTTACTTGATTTAAGACTGTATTTTGAAATGCAGCTCTTCTCAAAAAAGTGCCTGCCCGTTCTGCAATAGCCGTTCTGAACAGTACGCTTGCTGCACACACCTGTTGGAGGCTAGCTCCAGGTGTGCCCCAGGCAGACGGTGCTCCACCCCCTCAGGTGTGCCCTCTGGGTAAGCATAAGCTGTGCTGGGCTGCTGCCACCACCAAGGTTCTAGTTGCACTGTCGCTGTGTCTCTCATGCCAGTGCTGAGGACAGTGAACTTTTAAAAACAACCTTCCCTTTCTTCTCTAATCTGGTAGAAACACAAAGCCTGAGGCAGGAACCAATCAAGGGGAAGAGAGAACATCTAAATCAAATAAACACTGAACTTGACTTTCTCTGACACTTCTCCCCCAGGGATGCATGCGACAAGCTATCTTCAAAGCCTGGCTGAGGTGCAACATTTAAGGAGGAATGAAGAAACATAAGGGGGGGGGGGACACCTCACACCTGTCAGAATGGACAGCTGTTCTCAGAAAGACAACAAATCACAAGTGTTGGCGAGAATGGGGAGAAATGGGAAGACTTACACATTGTTGGTAAGATCGTAAGTTGGTGCAGCCACTATGGAGTAGTGGAGTATGGAGGCGCCTCAAAAAATTAGAACCATGTATGGCAAAACCAATACAATATTGTAAAGTAAAATAAATAAATAAAATTGAGATTTAAAAAAATTAGAACTACCATATGATCCAACAATTCCACTTTTGGATATTTTTCCAAAGAAAACAAAAATACTAATTCAGAAAGGTATATGTACCTGTATATTCTTTGCAGCATTATTTACAGTTGGCAAGATATGGAAGGGCCTAAGTACTCACTGGTATATGGATGGATAAAGAAGATGTGATGTGTGTGTGTGTGTGTATATATATATATATATATATGCAATGAAATATTAGCCATAAAAAGAATGAAACTTTGCCATTATGACGTGGATGCATGTAGAGGGTATTATGCCCAGTGAAATAACTCACAGAAAAACAAACACTGTATGATTTCATTTATGTGTGGAATTAAAAAGAACAAAACACAAAACAAAACATAAGCAGACTCATAGACACAGAGAACAAACGTGTAGTTCCAGAGGGAAGGAGTGAAATAGGTGATGGGGATTAAGAGGTACAAACTTCCAGTTACAAAATAAATGAGCCACAGGGATGAAAGGTAATGTACAACATAGGGAATATGCTAGGAATAGTCAATAATATTGTCATAACTTAGTAAAGTGACAGATGATAACTATACTTGTAGTGATCATTTTATAATATATAGAAATATAAAACTGCTATACTGTATATCTGAAACTAATATAGTGTTATGTCAATTATAATTCAATTTAAAATAGAAAAAGGGGAGAAATCCCATTCTATTATTGCCTTCCTCTTGTCATCTAACCTTGAACCTCAAAAAGGCTGAACCATTCTGACAGCATCATTTCCCCTTTAGGGTACTCTCAGGTGAAATTGGAAAATATCTGATTTTGAGCTGTCAAGTGTAAAAGCTTCATTTTGCTAATGAGAAAGCCCAGAGGAAGAAGGAGGCTTCTGCCAAACTGGTGGCAAAGCTAGCGATAGAACACAGAGTTCCCTTGACATGCTACCCATGCCTTCCCTAAATGGCCTTGCCCCCAACAAACTAGCTCCTCTCCTAGTGTTCCTGTTGCTGTCAGACACCCCTTTCCTCCCAGTTAATGAGACCAGGAATCTGACAGTCATTATTAACTATTCTTCTTTATCTCATTTTCCAGTTAATGAATCTGATTGAATCTTACTTTAAAATGTCTTACCCTTTTATTCCAGTTGCCATCACCCTAGGCAGTTCTGCTTCAGTCCTTGCCTCCTGCTGGGCCTCTGCTCTGACCTCTCTCCAGTTCACCTGGCAGATAGCTAACATATCGATAATAGCTAAGAGTTGTCATGCACATACATGCCAATGCTGTTTTGAAGTGCTCTACATTTAGTATCTCATTCTAATTAATGAAAGTGTTAGTAACTCTGTCGTGTCCGACTCTTTGTGACCCCATAGACTGTAAGCCCATCATGCTCCTCTGTCCATGGAATTCTCTACACAAGAATACCGGAGTGGGTAGCCATTCCCCTCTCCAGGGGATCTTCCCAACCCAGGGACCGAACCAAGGTCTCCCTGCATCGAAGACAGATTCTTTACCATCTGAGCCACCAGGGAATATTCCTCATAAAACCCTAAAAACTAGATGCTTTTATTACCCCTATAGAGGGTAATCTACTGAGCCATAGAGCAGTTAAATAATACATCTAAGATAGCCTAGCTGCCAAGTGGCAGAACGGAGATTTAAAAAACAACAACAACAACAGATAGTTTGGTGCCAAAGCCCAAACTCCTAACTACTGCACTGTATTGCTTTTTTTTTCCTGCAGCAGCCATATCACCATATCACTTCTCTATCCAAGAACCTTCAGCAACTCTCCTTTGCCACTGTGGGAGTCCAGGGGCACAGTTTGGCGTTCAAATCACTGCATGGTTTGGTCTGATGGTGAAGGACAGGGAAGTCTGGCTTGCTGTAGTCCATGGGGTTGCAAAGAGTCGGGCACAACTGAGCGACTGAACAACAAAGACTTCAGGTAAGTTAATTAACTTCTCTGTGTCTCAATTTCCTGATGATTGTAACAGTAACCACCTCATAGGGCTGTTGTGAGGATTAAAGGAGGTCACCCACGTAAAGCACACAGCTTAGTGCCCAGCACAAAGCAACCCTTGATCAAAGTTAGCTGTCTTGAGTTACCTTTCCACACAACTTCCTTATAGAGCCCTTCTGACCACCAGGATGTTGCTGCATATAAATAGTGCTTGCTGCTGAACCGCATGCTGGTGCAGTTTTTCCTTTCTAAAAATATTCCCCACTGCCAATCTCATTCCCATATGCCAACATAGCCAAATTCTCCCACCCTCCAGTCTCCCTTACTCAGTGGCCTCTCCCCCTACACTAATCTGAATTCCTGGAACATTTATTCATCATTTGTTTAATTATTTCGTAAGCACTTATCAAGTGCTTACTTTAATAATAACAGTAATTGTATTTGACACTATAATTTAAAGGGCTTCAAGTGACAGCCATGCCTCTGTAAATCTTTATGAAAACGGTGGATGGTGGTTCCCAATTTAGAGCTGCTCTGGCTCCCCCAGGGGCCACAGGGAGCAGGGTGATGATAAAACCAAGTCCCACTAAAATTGAGTTCCCCTACTGAGTTGATGATTAACCTCTATCCAAAACTGTATTTCCTTTCTTGTCCTGCTTCTGTTCCACTCAAGACTGATGAGTATTTTAAAAAAGGAGGGTCCTCCAGGACACAAAAGTTCCTCCATGGCCCCTGCTTCTTGTTTGGCCTTCCCTGGGTTTCCAAAGCACAGACTCAAGCAGTTAATGATTAAAATGATAGAGTCCCAGGACTCCTGATGCTGCTGCTGCTGCTGCTAAGTCGCTTCAGTCGTGTCCTACTCTGTGTGACCCCATAGACGGCAGCCCACCAGGCTCCCCCATCCCTGGGATTCTCCAGGCAAGAACACTGGAGTGGGGTGCCATTGCCTTCTCTACCCAGGACTTCTAGTTCCTCCCAAAGATAGATTACAATTGGATGCATAATTTTGTGTTGTTCTACATAAACTAAGATCCCCCACCTAGAGTCACCATCACTAGTATGGTGATTCCATACTGACCACAAGCACCAAGACCCCAGACTGATTGGAACTGGAAGGTTAATGATTAAGATCCTGAAATACTACTGTATTACCTCATCACCAACCAATCAGAAGAATGTCTATAAGCTGATCATGAACTCCGTGACCCTCAGCCTTAAAGGTTACCTTAAAGACTCTTCCCTGAAGTCATCAGGGAGTTTGTGGCTTTTGAGCATGAGCTGCCCATTCTTCTTGCTTGTCCCTTTGCAAAAAAAGCTGTACTTTCCTTGGTGAAGGAGACTGGCTTTGCTGCATATCAGGTGAGCAGACCCGAGTTCCTTTTGGTAACATTGATGCAGACGGAGCTCCCATCTTTAGAAAGCTTATAGCCTTTGTAGGCAAAGCAAGTCCTCTTCACATGTGGTGAAATCCAGAGCATGTAGTGGCAAAGTCTGACAGAACAGTTGAGAGGTAGTGCTGTGAATTTTCAGGCACAAGCATGGCTTCTGGCTGGGTAGACATATACTTCTCCAGACTGTGCCTGTAGCAGAGGCTGGCACACCCTGCTGGGGTGAGTCCCTCTGGACCCCAGGGTCTGACAGCTGGTATGGCAATAGTTAGTTAGATAAATTCATTCTGCAGGATGCAAAGATAGGCTTCCTGGGAACTGCCTCTACAGGAAAGTTTAGTCTTTTGTTCTTTTCCTCAGGTATCCATTTATTCATACAAGTATCAAATATCCGCTATGTGTGCATGCACTTAAGTGCACCACACAACGTCATAAGTCCCCTTAACATGGGCCTAAAGCAACCAAGTGGGGTAGAGGAAAAAGACAGTCCTGTCTCAGCCACTTTCTAACTCTATGACCATGAGAAGTCCTAACTCAGAACCCAGGTTCCTCAGAAAAAATGGGGCTAACACTTTCTTCCATTTTGTTGTCATCAGAATTCGAGAGAACAGCTAGATACTGCCTGGCAGTGTTCCTGACACACTTTAGCTACTTCAGTCGTTACTGAAGAGGAGGTTGCATGTACTTGGCCATTTCTTTTTTTGGAACAGCAGGTACAGAGTCCAAGTGACAAGTCCAGGGTAGAAGTATCCTGGAATTCTTTCTATGGCTAAAAGGAGAAGGAAAAAAAAAAAAAAAAGAACAAACAAACTTGGCCCGAACATTCTTCCCATTCTGCAGGGCTCCTTTCAAATTCACCTCCAGGCAAAATTAATACTGCCTCCTTCCTCCGCTGCTTTTCCACAAGTCTATTTCAGTACATCATTGATTTCTTTTATTAGTGTGATTTTTTTTTATACACCTGTTCTTCTCCCCAGGGCTATAAACCTCCCCAGAAGACAAGAGTCTTCACAATCTTTCTTTTTCCCACCACCTGTGACCCAGCATAGCCTCTGCCACATTACAAATCCTTGAAAACAAGTCCAGTAAGGGCCAACTGTATGGGAGTGGGGAAGGGGAAATTAGGAGGCCTCTCTTCCACTTTAAGCTCTGTACCATATGGTATATACAAGTGGAAACTGAATCCCTTAAATTTATTAGCATTTTATGGGGTGTACATGCAAAGCTTTTTGTTATTATGAATCTTACCATTTAAACCTTTCAAAAATCTAATAAAATTTATCATTGAAATATATTTCGTATCTTTTCTTCCTTTTACTTAATACTATAGAGGTAATAGAATTTTGTTTCAATTCTCTGTGGCCTTCAGACAGCACTTGTCTCTTGGACACACAGAGACAGGGATTCTTAACCTGGAGGCTACAAGTTTCAGCTGTCTCAGGTTGCAGGCAAAATTGTATGTGTGTGTGTGGGTGTGTGTGTGTAAGTGTGAACATGGTGTGTTTTGGGATGGGGTGATGCTCCATGGTTTTTAAGCGGGTTCTCATGAAGTTGCGTGATTTTACAAAGGAAGGCCAAATAATGAAAAAACACTAAGTGTTCACTGGAAACTCGTTAAAAAGATGGCACACTTTTAGTACAGATTGTGATGGGTGATGAAAACTAGATACTGTGTGATAATGTGGAATGGAAGAGACTGTGGGGCAAGCAAAATAAACCACTACCAACCACACACCGAAGGCTGGTCTTCACCCAGAGAAGGTGATGTTGTGTATATAGTGGAATTGGAAGGGAGTCCTCCATTACGAGCTTCTTCCAGAAAACCAAACAATAAATTTCAACAAGTAATGCTCCCAATTAGACCAACTGAAAGCAGCTACTTGATGAAAAGCATCCAGAATTAGACAACAGAAAACACATAATCTTTCATCAGGATAATGCAAGACTGCATGCTTCTTTAATGATCAAGCAAAAATTATTACAAGCTGGCTGGAAAATTCTGATTCATCCACTATATTCATCAGACATTGCTTTTTCCGATGTCCATTTATCTTGGTCTTTATAGAATTCTCTTAACGAAAAGATTTTAATTTGTTGAAAGACTGTAAAAACACCTGAAGCAGTCTTTTGCTCCAAAAGATAAACAATTTTGGGAAGACGGAATTGTGAAGTTGCCTGAAAAAAACAGCAGAAGGTAGTGGAACAAAACAGTAAATACATTGTTCAATAAAGTTCTTGGTGAAAATGAAAAGTATATCTTTTATTTTTAATTAAAAAAATCAAAGGAGGACTTCCCTGGCGGTCCAGTGGTTAAGAATCCGCCTGCCAATGCAGGGGATGTGGGTTTGATCCCTGGTCCAGAAAGATTCCACATGCCACGGAGCAACTAGGCCTATGCGCCACAACTATTGAGCCTGTGCTCTAGAGCCCAAGAGCTGCAACTGCTGAGCCCCCGTGTCTCAGCTACTGAAGCTGGCACACTCTAGAGCCCATGCTCTGCAACAAGAGAAACCACCACGGTGAGAAGCCCATGCACTGCAATAAAGAGTACCCCCACTCAGCAATGAAGACACAGAGCAGCCAAAATAAATAATTAACTAATTCTTTTTAAACCGAAGGAAATTTTTGACCAACCCAATACCTTCGTATTTGGTCTTCATCTCCAGTTCCTTGGTACAAGAACTTCTAAAACCCTTGAAACTTCCTGAGTGATAGAAGTGAAAAGAAGTGTTTTTGGTATTTTATTCATAATAAGCCCCTTTCCACCTTACCTGAGTTTATGCTAATGAGGCTCTAGTGGATCCGTAAGTAACTTCTTTGTGGGATTGGTTGCCATGGGAACCAACCCTGAGATTTGAGGGTTGGAACTTTCAGACCTCCAAACTCTGGGCCAGAAGTACTAGAGATTGAGTTAATCACCGATGGCCAGTGATTTACTCAATCACACACATATAGTGAAACCTCCATAAAAACCTGGGGTGGGAAGAGCTTCCATGTTGGCACATGCATCTCTGTTCTGGGAAGGTGGCTCACCCCATCTCCACAGGGACAGAAGCTCCTGGGCTTAGGACCCTTCTGGATCACACCCTGTATACCTCTTCACCTGGCTCTTCATTTGCACCCTCTATAATAAACCACTGGCAGAAAGTAAAGTGTTTTCCTGAATTCTGTGAGTCATTCTAGCAAATGATCAAACCTGAAGCTGGTGGGGGGAGTTTGGGAACCTCTGAGTCTGTAACCAAATTGGATAGAAGTGTGGGTACCCAAGGGACCCAGTACCTTCAACTGGCATCTGAAAATATTAGGTTCCTTATAAGTGAGACAGTCTTGTGGGACTGAACCCTTAATCCTGTAGAGCCTGGACTAACTCCGGGTAGTTGGTGTCAGAACAGAGCTGAATTATAGAAACCCAGTTGGTGTCTGGAGAGTTGGAGAACTGGTTATTGGTGTGGGAAAACCTGCAGAAGTGCTGTGAGTAAAAACACCCAAGAGAAGCAAACATCCTTTTAACTAATTGTAATGTATTTTGTTTTTGTCTCAAGAATCCTTCAATAATGAACATCCTGTAGAAAAAGGAAACTCAGCAGACAGGAGTGTGGACATGAAATATAGTGGTAGATGCCAATAAAGAAACTTGAGTACATGTTCCTAAAAGACATCATACTATGCCTTTGACTTGGCTTCCAGAACTTTAAATATATTCATCTTCAAGGCTTTGAAGGCAGATTACCATGAAAAGAGAATGTACGTCATGGTAAGAAAGAAAATTACTTTCCTGCAAAAAGATGTAAATGATGCAGTGCATTATTCCCTCTGGTCTTTCGGTTCTTCTTTATTTTGGCCAACCTTGTACAGAACTTTGGCGTAAGCACTGACCTCTGAAGTTGGCTCCCTGACTTGGTTATCTCTCTTGTTCCATATTAATTGTCAAACAAAATCCCTTATTCAAGTTGTTTGACATTGAAAAGGGCAGAATGGCCCTTCTTTGCCCACAAAAATTTAAATTCAAATTCCTTAGCCTTGCATGTCAGACCCATCCTAATTTGATCTTATGCACCTTTTCTAAGATTCTCTCATGTTCCTTGCACACATCCATACTTTGGCTAGGTGGGCTTACTCAGTCTCTTCCAAATATATCAGATAGATCTCATTTGTTTATTCTTGGGATGTCTGATATAGAAGGCTGTCTCCCCATCTCTTTCCAAATGGCACCCACCCTTCAAGGCTCCATTCCTTCCCCTCCCTTCACTATCCCACTTTCCCAGCCAATTTTCTTTCCCTCCCACAACCCAACATTTCACATTCATTCCTTTTTATATGTGGCCCTTTATCATTGATTGGCTCCCTTATATTTGCTCATATCTTACTGTCTTAGCTAACCTGTGAGCTTCTTAAAGGCAGTCCACATCACTTTTTAAAATGTTAACAGATGTGTCTTTTTTTTTTTTAGGTACACTGGGTCTTCATTGCTGTTGTCTTGTTGCAGAGCATGGACTCTAGGTTCATGAGCATCAGTAGTTGCGACTCTGGAACTCTAGAGCACAGGCTTAATGGTTGCGGCCCACAGGCCCAGTTGCTCCATGGCGTGTGGAATCGTCCCAGGTCAGGGACTGAACTCATGTCCCCTGCACTAGCAGGCAAGTTCATCTGGACCACCAGAGAAATCCAGCCCACATCACTGCATCTCCCTTGGCCTCCAAGACAGGGCTTGTCTAGAGTAGATAGTGAATCACTTCTTTTTCATTGAGTGATTCTGCAATCAAAGTTGAGTTCCCTAATGTGGCCTACAGGCTCTACCTGAGTTGGCATCTGTCACCTTCTTTGGCCTCACTAATGGTTCCTCTCCCTTAGCTCTTTATACCCAGCCACTTTAAGCCAGTCAGTTCCTTAAGCACTCCGGTCATGACGTTTCATGCCACCTCCTCTGCCTGAACACATGGTTCCTCTTTTTCGTCTGGTTGACTCTTATTCTTTGGGTCTGAAACTAGGCATTGCTTCTTAATGAGAAGTCTTCCCCCAGTCTCTGCTAGGAACCATAGGTTAAAAACGTGAGAACAGCCAACTGCAGTGTGTGTGTGTGTGTGTGTGTAGCAAGAGAAATGAGAAGCATCTCTATCCACCCAATCATGAACTTCCTCCAGCTTCTTCTTTTCCTGTTCCCTTTGGTTGCCAGCCATGTGCTGTTACTCATGGGACCTCTGAATTGACTTTTCCTTCTTCTGCCTTGACCTTTGTACACACTTTTCATTCTGCCTGATTCCATTTAATCCACAACCTTTCGTTACCTAGTTAATTCCTACTCAACCTTCAATGCCCAGCCAAGGAGTCTATAAAATGGAAACAGTAGAAGTAGTCTCAACCTCAGAGCATTATTGGGAGAATTAAATACATATATTTGTAGTTCTTAGACTACTTCTTGGTACATAGTAAGTGTTCAATAATTTTCAGCTATTAATGTTACCATTATCATCATCGTTTCTCTTATCATTATTATCAGCATGTTTGATATTATGTACAAGTATCATGCCATTTATCCTGCTATATAGTATTGCTTTTCATGTCCAGCTCCCCACTGTCATATGAACTCCTTGTTTATTGGATGGTCATCAAATAACTAGGTCATTCTACAAATCCTAGCAAAGCATCAACAGTCAAAACTGAAAGCTACAGAAGTCCTATGGGAGTTGTGAAAAGGAAAACACCAACTGCATGCAAATGCTGTGGGAAAAGGAACATGTGAATGAGCTTAAAAAGAATCCCTTAGAACAACCACAGGACTCTTACTCATCATTGGCGAGAGTACAAGTTGAACCACCTTATTTTATTGGGCAATGTGATGCTTACTGCTAAAATTTTAATTGTATATAACATTTAACCAAGCAATATCACTTTTAGGAATTCATTTAATAAAAACACAGTATGCAAAGGTATATGATAAGGTTGACTATTACAACATTATTTGTAAAATAAAATATTGGAAATGGCCCAAATGCTTATCAAAAGGGGACAATTAAATTAATTGTGGGATTATGGGGCACCCATACAATGGAATACTATGCAACTGTTGTGAAAAGAAGGAAAAGCTATGCACCCTGAAGCTAGGAGTTCATGATACAAAGTTAAGTGAAAAAGTTGCAAATTCATCTGAATGTATTAGCCCCATTTTGGGGGTCAGGTATAATTTAATGAAACTTATCATCAATATTAAGTGCACAATTAGTTGAGGTTTCTTTTAAATATTTGCTTATTTTCATTTATTTATTTGGCTGCAATGGGTCTTAGTTGCAATACACAGGATGTTAGATCTTCATTCGGGATTTTATTTAGTTGCAGCTGTGGAATCTAGTTTCCTGACCAGGGATCAAACCTGGCCTGCTTCATTGGGAGTGTGGAGTCTTAGCCACTGTACCCCCAGGGAAATCCCAATGAATTTTAACAAATATTGTTGTTGTTTAGTCCCTAAGTCATGTCTGACTTTTTTGCGACCCATGGACTGTAGCCCGCCAGGCTCTTCTGTCCATGGGATTTTCCATGTAAGAATACTGGAGTGGGTTGCCCTTTACTTCTCCAGGAGATCTTCTTGACCCAGGGATCAAATAGTGTGTCCTGCATTGCAGGTGGATTCTTCAGCACTGAGCCACCAGGGAAATCCTTAACAAATATGCGATGTTATTTAACTATCACTGCAATGATGATATTGATAGAACATTTCCATCACCCCAAAATTTATTTGGAAACCATATGCAGTCATTCTGTATCTTTACCTTGGCAACCATTGATCTTTTTCTTTCACTACAGTTTTTTATTTTTCTAGAATTTCATGTAAATAGAGTCACACAGTATATACTCTTTAAGTCCAGCCTCTTTGATATGATCAAGATACAAAACAGTCCCATCATCACAGGGGCCTCTTGTGTTGCCTTTTTATAGCCCCATTCGCCTCTCTTTTCCCCTCTCCAGGCCCTGGCAACCACTAATCTCTTATCTGTTTCTATAGTTTTGCCATTTAAAAGATATAATATAATGGAATCATACAATATGTAATTTAGGAGAAATCGACTTTTTCATGCCACATATTTTCCCGGAGAGTTATCTAAGTCATTGAATACATCAAGAGTTTGTTCCTTTTTGTTACTGAGTAGTTTTCCACAATGTGGATGTACACAGTTTATTTACCCATTCACAGGTGAAAAGACACATGCTTGTCTTCAATTTTTGGCTATTTGGAATAAAGTTTTTGACATTTGTGTACAGTTCTTTAGCAGGAACACGAGTTTTTTCTTTTCTCTGGGAGAAATGCCCAGGAGAGCAATTGCTGGGTTGTGTGATAGCTACATGTTTACTTTTGTAAGAAACATCCAAATTGGTTTCCAGAGTGGCTATTCCACTTTACATTCTCACCAGCAGATTGTCAGTGATCCAGTTTTTCTGCACTCTAATGAGCATTAGGTGTTGTCATTATTTTTTATTCTAGCCATTCTGCTAGGTGTGTAGTGATAGCTTATGTGCTTTAAATTTTATTTCCCTCATGGCCTCTGATGGTGAACCTCTTCTTGTGTGCTTATTTACCATCTGTATATCTTCTTCAGGATGTCAGTTTATTCCTTCTGACCATTTTCTAATTGGATTTTTTTAGCAGTTGGGTTTTGAGAGTTCTTTGTATATTCTAGAAACTAGCTCTTTGTCTAATATGTGGTTTGCAAATATTTTCTCTCAGATTTTTCTTTCATCCTCTTAACATGGTCTTTTGCAGAATAAATGCTCTTAAATTTGGAGGAGAAAAAAATTTTTTCCTTTCATGGATTACTTAAAAAATTTTATGTGGATGTATGACCAACCTAGATAGCATATTCAAAAGCAGAGACATTACTTTGCCAACAAAGGTTCGTCTAGTCAAGGCTATGGTTTTTCCTGTGGTCATGTATGGTTGTGAGAGTTGGACTGTGAAGAAGGCTGAGCACCGAAGAATTGATGCTTTTGAACTGTGATGTTGGAGAAGACTCTTGAGAGTCCCTTGGACTGCAAGGAGATCCAACCAGTCCATTCTGAAGGAGATCAGCCCTGGGATTTCTTTGGAAGGAATGATGCTAAAGCTGAAACTCCAGTACTTTGGCCACCTCATGCGAAGAGTTGACTCTTGAGATTGGAAAAGACTCTGATGCTGGGAGGGATTGGGGGCAGGAGGAGAAGGGGACGACAGAGAATGAGAAGGCTGGATGGCATCACTGACTCGATGGACGTGAGTCTGATTGAACTCCGGGAGTTGGTGATGGACAGGGAGGCCTGGCGTGCTGCGATTCATGGGGTCGCAAAGAGTCGGACACGACTGAGCGACTGATCTGATCTGATGATTTTATTTATCTTGTATAAAAACAGAATAGTAAGAGTGCTGGTGTGACGAACCAGGTTTGTCTGCCCAACATGTGGCAAGCCAAATACTGAGATGCCGAGGTGTGCAGCAGAGAAAAGGTTAATTTGGGAAGCAGTCAAGTGAGAAGATGAAAGAACAAGTCTTAAATCTGCCTTCCGAAGGTGAGGGGCTCAGGATAAAATCAAGGTATGAGTATCAGGAAGAAAGGTCATTAGAGATACAAGACAGGTAAGGAAACCTGTGAGATACACTCTGTGCAGGTATATCTGAGCTACATGCTTCTTCATGGGGCACATGTTCAAAAAATGGTGGTGGTGTTGGCCTAAGCTGAGGGTGCAGTTTTTTTGGCCCTTGGACATCAAAAGCTCATCATCAGACACTTAGGGCCCAACTAAATGCTTGGTGGTCTCAAAATGTTTGAACTGGGCAAGGCTAGTGCCTGTTCCTAGAAAAAAATAAAAATCTTTTAAGCAATCATTACTATAGTGCCCCATACAGCAAAGGTGTTATCTGCAGAGGGCAGGTAAAAGGATATTGTGATATATTATCTAATTTTATTGCCCATTTTATTGCCCATTTATTGCCTATTTATTGCCCATATTGCCCAATTTATATACTTGGATATAAGTCCTTTGATAAATACATAATTTTTTGCCAATACAATTGCCCTGTGAACAACACAGGTTTGAACTGTGTGGATACACTTGTACCTGAATTTTTTCCAATATATACATTGAAAAAAAATTTTGGAGATTTGTGACAATTTGAAAAAACTCTCAGACAAACCACATAACCTAGAAGTATAAAATATTATTTTTTAAGTGAAGTGTGTCATGAATGCATAAAAATCTATGTGGGTACTAGATACTCATCTATTTTATCATTTACCATAAAATACACAAAAATCTATTTAAAAAGTTAAAATGTATCAAAACTTATATGCAAAAACACTCACAGACTGTACATGACACCATTCATGGTGGAGAGAAATGTAAACAAGTGTAAGGAGGCAGTTTTAAATCATAAGTGCATAAAATTCATTGTAGCACACACTGTGCTACTGTAGCAATTTTGTAGCCAACCACTGTTGCTATTGTCATAAGCTCAAGTGTTGTGAGAATCCACTTTAAACGCCATGTGGCACTAATCATCTCCATGTATGCGGTTCATCTGTCTAATAAATTTTAAATGACAGTAAAAAAATTTCTCCCCCAATTTGCTGCGTGACCAGGGAGCTCAATGCAGCGTTCTATGACAGCCTAGAGGGGTGGGAGTGGGTGAGAGATGGAAGTAAGGTTCAAGAGGGAGGGGACATAGGTATACCTGGTGCTGATTCATGTTGATGTATGGCAGAAACCAGCACAATATTACAAAGTAATTAGCTCCAATGAAAAATTTTTTCAAAAACAAAAAAATTCTCCCTAGCAGTTTTCATGTATTTTTCATCATGTTTAGTGCAATACACTGAACGTTGAATAACATCATGGGACCCAAGTGAAGTGCCACTAGAGATGTCGGAAGTGCTCCGAAGAATCAGAAAAAAGTCATGACATTACAAAAAAAAGCTAAATTGCTTAATATGCACCAAAAATTGAGGTCTGCAACTGAGGTTGCTGCCATTTTAAGATAAATTAACCTAGCGTAAGGACCATTGTGAAAAAAGAAAAGAAAATCCACAAAGCCGTCAGTGCAGCTACACCAGCAGGGTGAAAACATTGCCCTTTTGGTGAAATACTTTTTTTATCATGTGTTGAAAATGCAGCTTTTGTGTGGGTGCAATATTGCCACAGGTAAGGCATACCTGTAGACTCCAGTATGTTTCAAAAAAAACAAAGTCGTTACATGACACCTTAAAGCAAAAGGAAGGTGAGGGATCTAAAGAATTCAAGGCCAGCGAAGGATGGTTTGATCATTTTAGAAAAAGATTTAGCTTTAAAAATGTGAAGACAACAGGAGAAGCAGCTTCTGCTGGCCAGGAGATCCTAGATGCCATTAGAAAATCATTGAGGAGAAAGAATATCTGAACAGATTTTAATGCAGACAAATTGCTCTATTCTGGGGGAAAAATTGCTGCACAAGGCATTTATTAGTAATGAAGAGAAGTGAGCACCAGGATTTAGGACAGGAAGGGACAGGAGGCTTATTCTACTATTTTGTGCAAATGCAGTCAGGTTTATAATCAGGATTTCCCTTGTCTACAAAGCTACTAACCCTCGAGCCTTGAAGGGAAAAGATAAACACTAGCTGACAGTCTTCTGGTTGCTCAACAAGGAGACTCGGACAATAAGAACAATTTTTTTGCATTAGTTCCATCAATGCTTTGTCCTTGAAGTCAATAAGTACCTTGCCAGTAAGAAATGCCTTTTACAGTTCATTTGATATTGGACACTGTTCCTGCCTGCCTCCCACCCAAATCTCATAAGTTCAACACTTGAAGCCACCAAAATAGTCTACTTGTTCCCAAACACATCTCTAATTCAGCCTCTAGATTAGAGGGTTATAAGGATATTTAAGGCTCTTTATTCATGGTACTGTCTGGAAACGACTATCAATGCTACAGAAGAAAACTTCAACAGAAAGAACAACATGAAAGTCTGAAAAGATTACATCATGGAAGATGCCATCATTGTTATAGAAAAAGCTGTGAAAGTCATCAAGCCTGAAACAATAAATTCCTGCTGGAGAAAACTGTCCAGATGTTATGCATGACTTCATAGGATTCATGACAGAGCCAGTCAAGGAAATCATGAAAGAGACTGTGGATATGAAAAAAAGGTGATGGGGTGAAGAGTTTCAAGATATGCATCTTGTAGAAATTCAGGAGCTATAGACATCACACTAGAGGAATTAACAGAAGAGGACTTGATGGAGATGAGCATTTCTGAACCAGAGCCAGACATAAGGAAGAAGATGTAGAAAAAGCAGTGCCAGAAAACAGTGATATTAGACAATCTGGCAGAAATATTCTGCTTATTCAAGATATTCAAGATGGCTTTTGACTTCTAAGACATAGGCCCTTCTATCTTTCAGGCACTGAAACTAAAGCAAACTGGAGGAGTTGGTATTACATAGAAACATTAGAGAAATGAAAAGGCAAAAAAAAAAAAAGTCAGAAATTAACAACGTATGTCTGAGTGTGATTGCCTCTCCCAACTCCTCCAGTTCTTCTGCCTCTGCCATCCCTAAGGCAGCAAGCCAAACCACTTCTCTTCCTCCTCCTCAGCCTACTCAATGTGAAGACAATGATGGAGACCTCTATGATGATCTGCTTCTACCTAATGAATAGTAAATAAATGTTTATGTACATGTTTGTGAGTGTCTTCATATGAAAACCTAATAACTGAATGACAAAAACTGTAGGAGACATTTCTGTGTGATCATCATAGCCTAAGCGTTCATTGTGTAAGACATCATGTGCAAAACTTGTAATGAAATGGATTAGTCTATCCTTACATCGGCATAAGGTGAGTGATATTTAATATGAAATTAATATTGTGTTCAGCTGAAGCTCCAATACTTTGGCCACCTGATGCGAAGAACTGTCTCACTGGAAAAGACCCTGATGCTGAGAAAGACTGAAGGCAGGAGGAGAAGGGGACGACAGAGGATGAGATGGTTGGATGGCATCACTGACTCAATAGACATGAGTTTGAGCAAACTCCAGGAGTTCGTGATGGACAGGCAAGCCTGGCGTGCTGCAGTCCATGGAGTCACAAAGAGTCGGACACAACTGAGTGACTAAACTGAACTGAACTAATAATGTGTTACTTTTCTTACTATATTATAGATTCGCTTTCAAAGAATTACATTACTGTACAGTATGCCTCTCTCTCTCTCTAGTGCTTAGAGAAACTGTGTTTCAGCCTATTATCACAGGGAAATGGGTTTTCACAAATTGTAACAATGTTCCAATACTGTATTATGAATATGACTATGATGCTGTATGTCATAAAAATTTTACAACAATTCATTCACTGGTATGTAGGCTGCTGCTGCTGCTAAGTCGCTTCAGTCGTGTCCTACTCTGTGCGACCCCATAGACGGCAGCCCCCCAGGCTCCCCCATCCCTGAGATTCCCCAGGCAAGAATACGAATACAATGAAGCGATCATGTAGATTATACTAGGCTACCACGATATTGCTGCTTCTTCTTTCCCTAATGGCTCAGTGATAAAGAATCCTCCTGCAATGCAGGAGACCCAGATTCAATCCCTGGGTTGAGAAGACATCCTGGAGAAGGAAATGGCAACCCACTCCCATATTCTTGCCTGGGAAATCCCGTGGACAAAGGAGCCTGACAGCCTATAGTCCATGGGGTCACACAGAGTCGGACACAAGTTCAACATTAGCAGTGCTTATTTAACTTATATGCAGAGTACATCATGAGAAATGCTGGGCCGGATGAAGCACAAGCTGGAATCAAGATTGCCGGGAGAAATATCAATAACCTCAGACATGCAGATGACACCACCCTTATGGCAGAAAGTGAAGAAGAACTAAAGAGCCTCTTGATGAAAGTGAAAGAGGAGAGTGAAAAAGTTGGCTTAAAACTCAACATTCAGAAAATTAAGATCATGGCATCCGGTCCCATCACTTCATGGCAAATAAATGGGGAAACAGTGGCTGACTTTATTTTGGGGGGCTTCAAAATCACTGCAGATGATGATTGCAGCCATGAAATTAAAAGACGCTTACTCCTTGGATGGAAAGTTATGACCAACCTAGACAGCATATTAAAAAGCAGAGACATTACTTTGTCAACAAAGGTCCGTCTAGTCAAGGCTATGGTTTTTCCAGTAGTCATGTATGGATGTGAGAGTTGGACTATAAAGAAAGCTGAGTGTTGAAGAGTTGATGCTTTTGAACTGTGGTGTTGGAGAAGACTCTTGAGAGTCCCTTGGATTGCAAGAAGATCCAACCAGTCCGTCCTAAAGGAGATCAGTCCAGGGTATTCATTGGAAGGACTGATGTTGAAGCTGAAACTCCAATATTTTGGCCACCTGATGTGAAGAGCTGACTGATTTGAAAAGACCCTGATGTTGGGAAAGATTGAAGGCAGGAGGAGAAGGGGATGACAGAGGATGAGATGGTTAGATGGCATCACTGACTCAATGGACATGAGTTTGGGTAAACTCTGGGAGTTGGTGATGGACAGGGAGGCCTGGCGTGCTGCGTTTCATGGAGTCACAAAGGGTCAGACACGACTGAGCAACTGAACTGAACTGAAATAAATGTGAATTTCTTTTTCACATCATCTTTTCATTTTTTACGTCTAGCATTCGTAATACATGTAACATCTACAGCATTTTTACATTTAATGTTAGTAAGATATGTACCATCTATAGCTACAGTATTGATGTAGATGATGCAGCTTGTAAATAGATAATATAAACTTATGGTATAAATAAACACAGTATAATATTGTAAATGTATTTTCTCTTTCTTTGATTTTCTTAACATTTTATTTTCTCTAACTTACTTTAATATAAGAATACAGTATACAATAAGTATAAAATGCAAAATAAATGTTTATCAACTATTTATATTATCAGTAAGGATTCCAATCAACAGCAGGCTATTAGTAATTAAGTTCAGATACACATATAAAGTTTTCCATGGATTTTCAACTGCACAAATATTAGTGCCTCTACCCTCCACATTGTTCAAAGGTCAGCTGTATTTTATCCCAACCTGTGATTTGCCATTTCATTTTCTTAACAGTCTCTTAAAGAGCAAAAGTTTTAATTTTGTTTAAGTCCAATTCATCATTTTTCTCCTACTGTTTGTGATCTGTTTAATATATTAATATATCCCAACCCAAGGTCACAAAGATTTTCACTTATTTTTTATTTTAGAAATGTTATATTTCTAGCTCTTACATTTATATCTATGATCCATTCCAAGTTAATTTTTGTATATAGTATGAGGTAAATTTTTTTTTCTAATTTATTTCAACGTGTTTCTTTTTAAAAATTTTTATTTATTTATTTATTTGGCCACACTGCATGGGTTGTATTATCTTAGTTCCCAAATCAGGGATTGAATTCTGTGCCCTTGGCAGTAAAAGCAAGTTCTAACACTGGACCACCAGGGAATTCTCTGAGGTAAGCATTGCGGTTCACTTGTTTATGTATAGATCTCAATGATTACAGTAACACTTGTGGAAAAGAGTGCCATTTTTTCACTGAATTGCCTTGGTATCTCCAAGGGATTTTCCAAACTGCACAGCCAGAGGGAACTGTCCCCATAAGACTGCCCTTACTTCAGACAACAACTTCAAGTTTGGGGTTTTCCCAAAACCACTTTCAGATTCAATTATTTGCCAGAATGACTCACAGAACTCAGGAAAGCCTTATACTTACGATAACCAGTTGTCTGCTTAGTCGCTCAGTCATGCCCAACTCTTTGCGACCCCAGACTCTCCTGTCCATGGGATTCTCCAGGCAAGATTACTGGAGCGGGTTGCCATGCCCTCCTCCAAGGGATCTCCCAACCCAGGGATTGAACCCAGGTCTCTCGAATTGCAGGTGGATTCTTTACCATCTGAGCCACCAGGGAAGCCTAAGAATACTGGAGTGGGTACTTACAATAACAGTTTTATTATAACAAAAGCATGCAAATTAAAACCAAAGGAAGAAACTCATGGGCAAAGTCTGTGTGTGTGTTGTCACTTCAGTCATGTCCGGCTCTGAGACTCTATGGACTGTAGCCTGCCAGGCTCCTCTGTCCATGGGATTCTCCAGGCAAGAATACTGGAGTGGGTTGCCATGCCCTCCTCCAGAGAGTCTTCCCCACCAGGGATCAAACCCACATCTCTTATTGGCAGGCGGGTTCTTTACCACTCGCACCACCAGGGGTGCCCGAAGTGTTTAAATGCATTTCTTCTCTCATCATCAGAGATTGTTACTCTACTGACATTCATGTGTGATAATACGTACAGAATATTGCCAACCAGGGAAACTAACCTGAGCTTTAGTATTCAGAGATTTTATTGCGGTTTCATTACAGAGTCATGATTGATTGAAATATTGCCCATGTGGTTGAATTCAATCTCTAGACCTCTCTTTCCTTGAAGTTGGACTGATATCATGTGATCCAAAGTCCCACACCTCTAATATCATGCTTTGTCTTTCTTGCATGACTAACCCCCACCCTGAGTTGTCTCATTAGGCTTGAAATACCAGTTGTATTTCCAGGGGCCCTCCATAAAAGAGAAAGACATTCCTATTGCTCAGGAAATTCAAAGGGTTTCGACGTTGTTTCCCAGGTTCTGGGACAAAAGCCAGACCTCTCTTTGGAGGTCACATTTCTTACTATGCAGCAACATTGTTGGAAATAAATATACAGTATTGTTCATAAATAAAAGTTTAGGCTATCATGCATGGATCTGTTTCTGAACTCTGTTCTGTTTCATGATCTACTAAATGAAACTACAGAAACCTTTTTATTTTCTATGTAAAATATTTTTGTAATACTTAATTGTTAAATAATGTGCATATAATACTTATAGGACTTACAAGGAAATATGGTAAGAATTATCTGCCTATGTAAAAATAAAAAACTCAACACAGTAGTTGGAACATAACATTGAGGAAAGTTTCCAGCAAACAGAGCAAAAAAACAAAGAGATAGAAAACAAGAGAGAAAAAGTAAGAAATTAGAGTACATGTTTAAGATGGCAACCCACTCCAGTTCTCTTGCCTGGAAAATCCCATGGATGGAGGAGCCTGGTAGGCTACTGTCCATGGGGTCGCAAAGAGTTGGATATGGCTGAGCAACTTCACTCACTTAAGAGGACTTATATCTGAATAGCAGTGTTTCTAGAAAGAGAGAAAGAGAAAAAAAACTGGGGTGGGGGGGAGGAACAATCAATGGTGTAATTCAAGAACAGAATGAGCTGCCAGATTGAAGAGCCCATAAAATGGCTGGTACCATTTGAGGAACCAAGAGATTTTTACTGCTTCCAGAGAGGAAAAAAGTTAAGTCAAATACAAAATTTAGGAATCATAATGGCTTCTGACTTTTCGTCAGCAGCACTTGAAGCCAAAATACAATAAAATTCTGAAGGATGTCATTTCTAGTCTAGAATTCTATGCTCAGCCAAATGACCAATTGAGTCTGCAAGTGGAAAAAAGTTATTTTTCAAGTATATAAATTTTTAGCATTTTTTTACCTATCATGTATCCTTTCTAAGAAAGCTGCTGAAGAATGTACTCCACTCAAAGAATAAATCAATGAAGAGGATCTAAAACAGGAGAGAGACAAGGATTCACCAGGAAGATGGTGAAGAGAAATCCCACAATAATAGCCTTGCACCAGATGTAGAGATTAACCAGTTCCATTTACAGAAGAGTGACTCAAGAACAGATATGAGGGAATTCCCTGGTGGTTAGAACTCTGAACTTTCACTGCCAAGGGCACAGGTTAAATCCTTGATCAGGGAATTAAGTCCTGCAAGCCACATGGCGCAACAAACAAAAAAGAAACAGATATAATGATAACTGTTACCACCAAAATCCCCACTGACATTATAGCCACATTTAATTCTAAAGGAGATCAGCCCTGGGTGTTCTTTGGAAGGAATGATGCTAAAGCTGAAACTCCAGTACTTTGGCCACCTCATGCGAAGAGTTGACTCATTGGAAAAGACTCTGATGCTGGGAGGGATTGAGGGCAAGAGGAGAAGGAGACGACAGAGGATGAGATGGCTGGATGGCATCACTGACTCGATGGACGTGAGTTTGTGTGAACTCCAGGAATTGGTGATGGACAGGGAGGACTGGCATGCTGCGATTTATGGGGTCGTAAAGAGTCGGACACGACTGAGCAACTGAACTGTACTGAACTGAAACTTAAGGATATGCTTACCTGTGTTTGTCAGGGCTTCACTGTATATTTAAGACAATTCCTGCTCATGTCCCAATGTCCTGCCTCCAGAATCAGCTGAGAACCCTCATTTTACAACATCTCCATTTCTGAAGTGTTCTTTGACCTATTGTTGAGAACTAGACATAGGCTATGATGAGCTTAGAAACAGAAAATACAAAGCAACCCTTTCCCTTTGTTTTACAGGGTGTTCAGTGCCTCACCCATACTGCAGATCTGCCAGATGCAGGATGCAGGTGAGCCCTCTTGGTTAGAGATTTATTTACCTGAAGCCAATGAAACTTTGGAACTTAAGCTCCTTACTCATATATGTTCCTCCCAAAGCCCTGCACATAACTCAACATTTGTAATTTTGAATTTATACTCTTCTTAAAAGAGTCCTCCAAATTATATACTCTTCACACCGCACAAATCCTAGATCTGCTTCTACTTGACACTTTTTCCTGTAACTTGCTCAGAAGAAGCTTTTAAAAACTCAGGAAAGCTAAAGTTATCCTGTACCCTAGAGATGCTGCTGCTGCTGCTGCTGCTGCTGCTAAGTCGCTTCAGTCATGTCCAACTCTGTGTGACCCCATAGATGGCAGCCCACCAGGCTCCCCCATCCCTGGGATTCTCCAGGCAAGAACACTGGAGTGGGTTGCCATTTCCTTCTCCAATGCATGGAAGTGAAAAGTGAAAGTGAAGTCGCTCAGTCGTGTCCAACTCTTCGCTGCCCCATAGACTGCAGCCTACCAGGCTCCTCCATCCATGGGATTCTCCAGGCAAGAGTACTGGAGTGGGTTGCCATTGCCTTCTCCACTAGAAATGCTAGTCAGATTGTTTTCCTAGGACAATGCTTCCCTTCTGATAACAGCCATAGTGCTCTTTCTTTATACAGCTTTTTGTGTTTGTGCTATTCAAATCCAAGCAGTGGATTACTTAGGGATATATAATATGGAGAGTAAAACTGTGGTTACCTGGTCGGGGGAGGGCTGGCTGGGAGTAGTCAAGGGAAACAGAGACTGGACAGGGCCACATAGCTGGGCTTCAGGCCCAGGTGTTCGTTTATTATTTATCTTTAAACTGTGCATATACTCTGTGAATGTGGAACATTTCATAATTTTAAAGGGCAAGGAGGGGGGTGCCTAAAGGACATTATTTCCTTCCTTTATTGGGAACTAGAGACAATGAGTGAATAGATAAATAATCATCATCAATAGCAAGTTAAATACAAAAGGAAACCGTAAATTTCTAACATTCTAACAGATAAAAATAAAGAAAAGCAACCAAAAAACTCCACCGTTCTAGTAAATCTGGGCCTGGTTAGAGAGGAGAGTGCTTACTGCAATGAAGTCCACTGACTGAGCAGAGAAGGGGCAAAATCCAGTTGGGTTTCTAGCACTTCCTGGCATAAGAGCCTCTTGCTGGGGCCAAGTGTGTTAAGGGTCTGCTCCTCAGTTTTGCTTCTCCAGGAACTTGATTTTGGAGGCTCCCTTGGAGCTTCCCAGGCTTTAAGAGAGCTCCTCTTAAGGACCAGCCTCTTGGGAACTCCTTGAGGACATGAATCATGTTTTATCCACCTATAAATTCCTGGCGCCTGGCAAAGACTTACGTACAGCCACAGAATTAATAGATTTTTCTGGTGAGAAATAAAATATTGCCTGCCATACCAGTAAATAAAGGATGTCAGTTATCATTGATTGCAGCCACCCTGACAGTGAGCCCTAAGGATGTTCAGGATGAAAACAAGGAATGCCCACCATCTAGCCAGCCAGGACCAGACCCAGAGCCCTGGCAACTCTTAGGGGAGTGGTTGAACCACTGGGACCAAACTCCTCCTGTTCACAAAAACCTGCTGACTGCCCAGGGACAAGCGGCTGATCGCTGTGCCTGAGGAGACTTCAAAACCCTGTGAGACCTGGACCACAGCAAGAAATAGTTTATATTCCAGAAGTTCTCATTGTGTCAGAGCAGCATGAATGCTTCATTTTCTGATCCACCCATAAACCAGAAGAGATTCAGTTTAGAAAGATAGTGATGGAATCAAGCCTAGAGCAGAGATCTCCCAACAACCGCCTGCTTACTGTTCTGTTACACTTTCTGTGCCTCTGTTCCCATCATCTGAGTAGCCCAGGGTCAAGGGCCTGCCACCCACCAGAGCAAGGTTATGAGTTTTCTATTGACATTTGTATAAGGTTACCTTTAGGTAATGGTCTCCCTCCATGGCTTATTGATAAAGAACCCACCTGCAATGCAGGAGCAGGAGACCAGAGTTCAATCCCTAGTTGGGCAGATCTGCTGGAGGAGGGCATGGCAACCCACTCCAGTATTCTTGCCTGGAGAATCCCATGGACAGAGGAGCCTGGCGGGCTACAGTCCATAGGGTCGCAGAGTCAGACGTGACTGAGGTGACTTTGCACGGCACCTCTCAGTCAATTCAGTCTTTCAGTCATGTCCGACTCTTAGTGACCCCATGGACTGCAGCACACCAGGCCTCCCTGTCCATCACCAACTCCTGGAGTTTACCCAAACTCATGCCCATTAAGTCAGTGATGCCATCCCACCATCTCATCCTCTGTCATCCCCTTCTCCTGCCGTCAACCTTCCCCACCATCAGAGTCTTATCTAATGAGTCAGTTCTTCACATCAGGTGGCCAAAATATTGGAACTTCAGTTTCAGCATCAGTCCTTCCAATGAATATTCAGGACTAATTTCCTTTAGGATCAACTGATTTGATCTCCTTGCAGTCCAAGGAAGTCTCAAGAATCTTCTCCAACACCACAGTCCAAGAGGATCAATTCTTTGGAGTTCAGCTTTCTTCATGGGCCAACTCTCACATCCATACACGGCTACTAGGAAAACCATAGCTTGATGAACCTTTGACAGCAAAGTAACATCTCTGCTTTTTGATATGCTGTCTAGGTTTGTCACAGCTTTTCTTCTAAGGAGCAAGCATCTTTTAACTTCATGGCTCCAGTCACCATCTGCAGTGATTTTGGAGTCCAAGAAAAGAAAGTCTGTCCATGTTTGCATTGTTTCCCCAAATATTTGACATGAAGTGATGGGACTGGATGCTATGATCTTAGTTTTTAGAGGAAAGTGAAAAAGCTGGCTTAAAACTCAACAGCAACTCTATATAACGGAAAGCAAAATAGCTATTGAGTGGATAAATAGTAAATACTCCTTCCTAAATTCTGTCTTTATAACGTGGCAAGGATTGGGTGGGGGTGGGAATTCTAATGGGTTGTTTATTTTTCATTCATTTGCATAAATGAGTTTCTAAGCCCCCCAGCAAATACCATGAATTAATTAGTAGAATCTGTAGTAGCCAAATCATTATGTGGAGCATTGGGACAACCACAATAAAAATGAGGACTTATTGTTATTTTTTAGCAACTGATACACGCTAGAAGCATGAAATCATTTCCAGAACAAGGTGGAGTGTACATGGGTAAATATGTTATCCATGTCCCAGTGTAGGAAAGCAGATACCCTAGTAATTGGTGTCTGTTATCCCAAGTCACAAAGAGACGAGATGAACATTCTGTTCTCCCCTGACTTATTCTGAAATAGGCAGGAGGGATCATGAAAAGGGTACATAAGAGAGCCCTTCCCTTAATAATGAGACATAGGGCAGCCTGATTTCTAATCATTCATTAGCTGAGAAAATATTGCTGGAGTCCCCTTTATGTGCAAGGCTTTGCCTGGGGAGAAGAGGCAACGCATCCAGCTAGATCCAGGAGCCCATCCTTTGCAAAGATGCTGACCCGATGGTACAAGGTGACAAGCAGACATAGGAGAAGGTGACTGCTGCCACGGATAGATGTGCTCCCAGCTGGAGGCCTGAAAACCTGATTCCAGTCACAGCTTTGCCCCTAGTGTGCTGTGTGACTTTGGGCAAATGGCTTCATCTCTCTGGGTCTTTATATCCTTGGCTGTGGAATCAGAGGTGAGAAGACTTGCAGAAGGAACACAGCATGGATAAAGGTCCCATAATCCTTCTATACTTTGCTGTCTATGGCTGTCTGGCTCCCCACAGAGAACGCAACAGACCTTCCTCTCCTCACAGATCCACCCATCTCTTCCAAGTCTCCTCACTGTTTGCAAATGACCTGACTTCCTACTGCACAGAAAAAAAGAAATCTCTGATGGTGACTGTTTCACCCTCCCACCACTGCACCTGCATCATGCTCTTCCCATCATCCCTCGTGGACATGGAGAAAGCATCTTTTTTTGTCAGGGTCTTATTGCACATTCTCCAGTCATTCCATCCTAAACACAGAACAAATATAAATTCTCTTCTGTCCTACATCTCCCTCTGGTTGCTAATGTCTCTCTTTCCTCCCTTCCCAAGGTTCCTGAAAGTTGTCTTCACGCCCTGTCTTGTTTCCTCACCCATCAGTCATTCTTCAGCCCCCTCCGGTCTGGATCCCCCTACACCCACTTCCCCTGCAGCTGCATCTGCCACCATCACCAGGACCTTTGTTACCAGAGCAACCTGTTCACACTTCCTCCAAGTTCTCGGCAGAGCACCCAGCCCAGCTGGCCACTTCCTCCTTCCTGAAACACTCCATTTTCTTGGTTTTCAGTACCACACACTGGTGATTCCTATCTGGGCATTTCTTCGTTTTCTTTACCTGTTTCTCCCACTCTAGCTGATCATTGACCCAGTCCCAGGCTCATCTTCATCTCACCGTACTTTTCTTCCTAAGTAATCTCACTTTTTCTCAGGTTTAAATCAGAGCTCAGTCCCTTGCTTACCTGTTCACATGCATTTATTGAGCCTTTAGAATAGGCCAGATTTTATGAGTTTGAAGTCCGGAGAAGGCAATGGCACCCCAATCCAGTACCCTTGCCTGGAAAATCCCATGGACGGAGGAGCCTGGTGGGCTGCAGTCCCTGGGGTCGCTAGGAGTCAGACACGACTGAGCGACTTCACTTTCACTTTTCACTTTCATGCATTGGAGAAGGAAATGGCAACCCACTCCAGTGTTCTTACCTGGAGAATCCCAGAGACGGGGGAGCCTGGTGGGCTGCTGTCTCTGGGGTCGCACAGAGTTGGACACGACTGAAGCGACTTAGCAGCAGCAGTAGCAGTATGATTTTGAAGTCAGTTTGCTTCTCTATTTATTACTGATACACTTTATATATTGAAATCATATGACTCAGATTAGGACTAGAACTCACTGTCTTTTATAACTGAGATCACACACCTGGTCTCAGAACTTAATGAAGCTCAGGTTCTTGATGCCTCATTACAGAAATAATCCAGTGAGAGACAAAATAATAGATAAGAAGTGGATTTATTTAGAGAGAAAAGCACTCCACAGACAGAATGTGGACCATCTCAGAAGGTGAGAGTGGCATCAGGGTATAGGGTTGTGAGTTTTTATCAGGGTGGGTAACTTCATAGGCTAATAAGTGGGAGGAGTAGTCCAGCTATTTTGGGGAAGGGGTGGATCTAGAAATTGGGCCACCACCCACTTGCTGACATTTTAGGGTCAGCCTTGGAACTGTCATGGTGCCTTGGGTGTGTCATTTAGCATGCCAATGTGCTACAGTGAGGATATACTGAGGCTCAAGGTCTAGTGGTATTCTCGTCCCCCATCTTGGACCTAGTTGGTTCTAACCAGTTTGTATCATGTCCTATGGTTATGTTATTCTTTTAAAGGTCATGCCCTATCCTCTTCCTTCCTGTTTCAATATTAGTGGAGAAACACATTTCGTTGCTGAAATAATCAAAAAAGACTAAAAGAAGCAAGTAAAAATTAGCCATAATTGCATTACCCAAAGATTACCACGGTCCACATTTTGACACATATTCTCTAGCCTTAATCCTCTTCATATAGCTATGGTAGGTTTTTATTATAAAAATTGGATGATATATTCTGTTTTGTAACTTGCATTTTTTTCACCAACAATAAATCATGGACATTTTTTCATGTCAGCAAACATATTTTTAGAACATAATTTTTATTGAATATACAGTACACTTTCACAGAAATTTACCCCAATTTTTCAGCCTATTCTTCTGGTACGCATGTAATTTGCCCTGATTTTCCCTTGTGGTTAAATCTTTACCAGTTTATATAATTATTACTTGGGATAAATTTCTAACAAGAGAACTGCTGCATCAAAACAGGAAGGAGGAGCTACCCTTCTAAGCCTGTGCTCAGGTAGCTGCCTTGACCAAGTGTCTGGCCACAGTCTATTTGAAACCACAGTTGGAGGGTGTTTGATATGCCCAAATCCCAGGCCACATGCCAGGTTTCTTTGTTTTTGAGTATGTCAAATTTTATCTTTTCGGGGTTCTTTATATAGGAAATTCTTTACTGTCTGAGCCACCAAGGAATGAACAGAAACTAATATTGCAGCTTCTAGCCTATTACCATTTTAAATTAGCAAAGTCTTTAATTTGATTCTGTGAAAGTGCCAAAGGCCCTGACGTGTGACTGTCTCTCGTACTAATTTGACCTCAAAGAGCTCAGTTTCCTGTGGGCTGCGGTGTTGGGAAGGGAGCACAGTGGGTAGGAGCCCACACAGTTAGCCTAAATATCATGCAGACTGTGGCAAGCCTTATGATAAAGTGCCTTGACCGAGAACAGGGTAAGTTAGGGTTTCGGAAGGTGGTTTTGAGAGCCAGGGGGCAAAGAAAAGACTTGGACACAGGCCCAGAGATGTGGGGAGACTGTGGGGATAAAGACCTGGCCATCATGAATAGAATGTTTGTGGGTGTGGGTGCGTGCACGTGCGTGCATACGTACACACAGGGCATATTTAAGAGAAGACGGTTTACTCTTGCGGAAAGTCTAAATGGTGTGAGGTTTTGAATCAGAGGCCACCAGGGTTAACCCCTGTACTACAGGCAACAGGAAACTAGGGAAAGACTTTAAAAAATAATGCACAGCCTGGGCAGGGCAATACATCCAAGAACAAAAACAGAAATCAACCCCAAATATTCATTGGAAGGACTGATGCTCAAGCTGAAGTTCCAGTACTTTGGCCACCTGATGAGAAAAGCCAACTCATTGGAAAAGACCCCGATGCTGGGAAAGAATGAGGTCAGGAGAAGGGGGAGACAGAGAATGAGATGATTGGATGGCATCATCGACTCAATGGACATGAGTTTGAGCAAACTCTGGAATGTAGCGAGGGACAGGGAAGCCTGGCTTGCTGCAGTCCGTGGGGTCACAAAAAGTTGAACACAACCGAAAGACTAAACAACAACAGTATTGGGCTACATTGTCCCAACATTGCTCTCAGCCTGTCTACTGGTCAGGGGAGCAGAGCTGTCAGCCTGTCCCCTCAGCCTGACAAGTACACTCCCAGAAGCCTCAAGAATAATCAGTGGGGCTTTGTTTTTGACCAGGCAATATTTAACTGTATTGAGCCTCCAGATCTGTCAACCTGTCCTGCAGGTCTGCTGCTGCTGCTGCTGCTGCTGCTGCTAAGTCGCTTCAGTCATGTCCGACTCTGTGTGACCCCATAGACGGCAGCCCACCAGGCTCCTCCATCCCTGGGATTCTCCAGGCAAGAACACTAGGGTGGGTCGACATTTCCTTCTCCAATGTATAGAAGTGAAAAGTGAAAGTGAAGTCGCTCAGTCGTGTCCGACTCTTCGCGACCCCACGGACTGCAGCCTACCAGGCTCCTCCGTCCATCGGATTTTCCAGGCAAGAGTACTGGAGTGAGGTGCCATTGCCTGCAGGTCAGATGAAGTTATTTCAGGAGTTTGGTGCTCTAAGGGGAAAGAGAGTAAAGAGAGAGACGGTGAAGGCCCAAGAGTACAATTTCTGGAATGCATGGGGTCCTGGCTCGGTGTCCAGAGAAGTCACAATAGAATCAGAGAATCTGTTGCTGGGAGAGGGAAGGTGGCCCAAGGGGCAGTGGGCAGTGATGGGGCGGGAGTGGGGGGCAGTTTAGAAAGTTTATCTGGGGTGCAAAAATTGCTAGTTCCTTTTGCGGCTGCTCCAAATATAGCAGTCCTCCGCTCTTCCCTCTAATCTCGGTGTGGCCACCACGACCTTCCAACTTGGCTGCATCCAGACAGCCCACAGAAATTGTAGTCGAAATCCAGAACTCACAGTAGGACACACCCTGCAGCCCCACACAGTCTGATGAGCTCTGCTGTGTGCAATCCTTTTTCAAGAGGACACATTTTAAGGAGTTAAGGCATGCACTGCATTCTCCTCCACTTGCAGTTTTTCCCTGTTCCTATAGAAGAGAGAGAGTCCTGAAGCCTGAGAAAAAAGATGTGTGGCTGAGGATTCATCACAAGTCTGGTCTCGCTTGCCTTCGCCCAAAAAGAAAAATTCCCTGGAGAACTCAGGACCCAGCACTGTAATTAAACTTCTGACCCAGAGATGGCACTGACAGGGGCAAAGCTGGGGAAACCCCGTCTGCAGCCTCCCTATGGAGCACAGAGGCTGCAGGGGAAACCCTGGGAGTTCATTTCTTTCCACTGGAATTGTCTGCTGCATGCAAATAATCTCTAATTTGCTCCCACTCCCTTTTTTTTCCACAACACCAAGAAACGAAGAAATCCTGCGTCAATCAATGCATACTGCCATTTACCCTGCCAGCAAACCTCTGCTTAGCTTGGTACAAGATGTTACTGCTGTTGCAATCAGGAATGAGGGATTTAGCAATCACTGATGGGAAACTCATGCTCATTATTTTAAAATGAAACCTACATTTTTCAGATTTTCCTTTTCTCTTTCAGCCAACCTCTTCTGGAAAAAGTCACAGAGTCAAATCCTGTTTGCTGGTTCTTTTTCTCTCATCCTCTGGGTCTCTATGTGGGAGGGGCTGGGAACTGACCTGGGAGTCTCTTCTAATCTCTGTGTCTATGTTGGAGTTTGTCTGCATCTTTTGTATTTTCCTGTTATAAAGCTTATAAAAATGGGAATATTTCATCTATCCTGAAGGAAAGATCTTTGGGGTGCATATTAAGTATGTTAAGGTCAAAAGAGCAATGGTCCCTGAATGGCTCACAATTAAATAATGTGGCAGTCAGAAGGGCTTTACAGAGGAGAGGAATACTCTGATAATGAACATGCCTGTGGGGTTCCCTTCGACTTGAGGCATCCAATTCTAATTTCCTCTATAGGAGCCCCAGAGAAGGAAATAACAACCCACTCCAGTATTCTTGCCTGGAGAATTTCATGGACAGAGGAGCTTGGCAGGATACAGTCCATGGGGTTCCAAAGAGTCAGACACAACTGAAGCAATTCAGCATGCATGCATGCCAACATGCCATAAGCATCTCCCACCTCACCCTCTCTTCCCCAAAGCCTTGTCTCATCTTTACCTCTGTAAATCAAAACCCCAGCTGCTCAGGCCTCAAACCTTGAATCCGTCTTATATTCCTGTTTACTCCTCACATTATATGTAAACCACCTTGCTTGCTTTACCTCCAAAATGTATTCAGAATCTCTCTCACGTCTTCTTTCTGCTATCCTAGAGCAAGACATTATTATCCCGCTTCTGGAGTATTCTAAAACCCTGTTAACTAACCTTCTGCAATCTACAGGGATCCTTTTACAATATGAGTCAGTTCAGTTCAGTTCAGTCCCTCAGTCATGTCCAACTCTTTGCGACCCCATGAATCGCAGCATGCCAGGCCTCCCTGTCTATCACTAACTCCCGGAGTTCACTGAGACTCACGTCCATCGAGTCAGTGATGCCATCCAGCCATCTCATCCTCTGTCATCCCCTTCTCCTCCTGCCCCCAATCCCTCCCAGCTTCAGAGTCTTTTCCAATGAGTCAACTCTTCGCATGAGGTGGCCAAAGTACTGGACTTTCAGCTTTAGCATCATTCCTTCCAAAGAAATCCCAGGGCTGATCTCCTTCACAATGGACTGGTTGGATCTCCTTGCAGTCCAAAGGACTCTCAAGAGTCTTCTCCAACACCACAGTTCAAAAGCATCAATTCTTCGGCGCTCAGCTTTCTTCACAGTCCAACTCTCACATCCATACATGACTACTGGAAAAACCATAGCCTTGACTAGACGGACCTTTGTTGGCAAAGTAATGTCTCTGCTTTTCAATATGCTATCTAGGTTGGTCATAACTTTCCTTCCAAGGAGTAAGCGTCTTTTAATTTCATGGCTGCAGTCACCATCTGCAGTGATTTTGGAGCCCCCCAAAATAAAGTCTGATACTGTTTCCGCTGTTTCCTCATCTATTTCCCATGAAGTGATGGGACTGGATGTCATGATCTTCGTTTTCCGAATGTTGAGCTTTAAGCCAACTTTTTCACTCTCCACTTTCACTTTCATCAAGAGGCTTTTTAGTTCCTCTTCACTTTCTGCCATAGGGGTGGTGTCATCTGCATATCTGAGGTTATTGATATTTCTGGCAATCTTGATTCCAGCTTGTGTTTCTTCCAGTCCAGCGTTTCTCATGATGTACTCTGCATATAAGTTAAATAAACAGGGTGACAATACACAGCCTTGACGTACTCCTTTTCCTGTTTGGAACCTGTCTGTTGTTCCATGTCCAGTTCTAACTGTTGCTTCCTGACCTGCATACAGATTTCTCAAGAGGCAGGTCAGGTGGTCTGGTATTCCCATCTCTTTCAGAATTTTCCACAGTTTATTGTGATCCACACTATCAAAGGCTTTGGCATAGTCAATAAAGCAGAAATAGATGTTTTTCTGGAACTCTCTTGCTTTTCCGATGATCCAGCAGATGTTGGCAATTTGATCTCTGGTTCCTCTGCCTTTTCTAAAACCAGCTTGAACATCAGGAAGTTCACGGTTCACATATTGCTGAAGCCTGGCTTGGAAAATTTTGAGCATTATTTTACTAGCGTGTGAGATGAGTACAATTGTGCAGTAGTTTGAGCATTCTTTGGCATTGCCTTTCTTTGGGATTGGAATGAAAACTGACCTTTTCCAGTCCTGTGGCCACGGCTGAGTTTTCCAAATTTGCTTGCATATTGAGTGCAGCACTTTCACAGCATCATCTTTCAGGATTTGAAATAGCTCAACTAGAATTCCATCACCTCCACTAGCTTTGTTTGTAGTGATGCTTTCTAAGGCCCACTTGACTTCACATTCCAGAATGTCTGGCTCTCGATGAGTGATCACACCATCATGATTATCTGGGTCGTGAAGATCTTTTTTGTACAGTTCTTCTGTGTATTCTTGCCACCTCTTCTTAATATCTTCTGCTTCTGTTAGGTCCATACCATTTCTGTCCTTTATCGAGCCCATCTTTGCATGTAATGTTCCCTTGGTATCTCTAATTTTCTTGAAGAGATCTCTAGTCTTTCCCATTCTGTTGTTTTCCTCTATTTCTTTGCATTGATCGCTGAAGAAGGCTTTCTTATCTCTTTTTGCTATTCTTTGGAACTCTGCATTCAGATGCTTATATCTTTCCTTTTCTCCTTTGCTTTTTGCTTCTCTTCTTTTCACAGCTATTTGTAAGGCCTCCCCAGACAGCCATTTGGCTTTTTTGCATTTCTTTCTCCATGCCATGCCCGAGCAACAAGTGGGATCTTAATTCTTCCACCCCCAGGGATTGAACCCATGCCTTCTGCAGTAGAAGTGCAGAGTCTTAACCACTGGACCACGAGGGAATGCCCCACAATGTGAGTCAAATCAGGTGAAACCCACTCCAGGCTTTGTTTCCCCTGATCTGGCCCCCTCCCCCTGATGCTCCTCCCCTGGCTCACTCTGCTGCAGCACTCTGGCCTGTTCCTCCACTAAGGCAAGCACTGTTCATCTTGGCAGTGTCTACTTTTCTTCCAGTACTCTGGCCCCCTTATGTGAAGAGCTGACTCACTGGAAAAGACCCTGACGCTGGCAAAGATTGAAGGCAGGAGGAGAAAGGGACGACAGAGGGTGAGATGTTGGGTGGGATCACTGACTCCGTGGACGTGAGTCTGAGCAAGCTCCAGGAGGTGGTGATGGACAGGGAAGCCTGGCGTGCTGCGTCCATGGGGTTGCAGCGTCAGACACAACTTAGCGACTTACAACAACTCTTCCACTAGATATCTGGGTGGTTTGTGTCTTTCACTTTCTTAATGTCTCAACTGAAATGTCACCTCATCAGAGAGGCTCCATCCACCCACATTAAAAACCAGCATCCCCTCCCTTCATTGTTCTGTAAGCTCCCTTATCTTTGTTTTTCTTCATTGCGCTTATCACCACTCAGCATTTTATTTATTCACTTGTTCGACTATTGTTGGGCATCCCCCCATCATAATATAAACTCAGTAGGGGCAAAGTCTTGGCTAATGAATCCCCACTGCTTGGCACCTACTAGGTGTTCAATTGATTTGTGTTAAACCTGGGGGCTTGGAAGACTCTTAGGGTTCATTCTGTCCAAATATATCACTTTATACATAAGGATACCAAGGCCAGAGGGGACAATGGATTAGAGGAGGCCCCTTGGAAAATTAACAGCTCTGCTGGAACAAGTGCCCAAGTGCCTTGACCCCCAGCCAGTTCTACTCACCTCGGCCACATTGAAGAGCGCAGCCTATGATCACACCCAGCACGCGTGTGTCGGCGTGTATCATCCAACGTTCACTTTGCTCTGTGTGAAACACTCTGATGCTTATGATGATTCTCACTCTGTTTCACTTTTTTTGAAAGCTGCTGATCAGATTGTTAAATTAATTTCATGACCTATTAAAGGATTGTGACCCACCATTTAAAAAACTGTACACTACACTACAGGATAAAAAATACATATATATCTTTCTATCTCTTTTTCATTTTTTAATAGTGCTGTAAGTATGGCCACACTTATTTCAAGAGTTTTAAAAGTACCAGAAGAAAATCATGTATTGATAGTCATTCCATAGTGAGTGTGACTACACAAAGCAACAAAAGAAATATCTGAGATCTGGTTTCTAGGCTCTCGTGTCTCAGTATATTAATTTTGAAATATCCCCTTGTTCCTGATTCCATTCCTGTCTCCAAGTTTTCAGCTTTGGGTTTCATGCTATGCCATATCATATTCATTTTCTTGGTTTTCTGTACCAAGTCATGCTTATAAATTGCTTCTTTGTACTTGCAGTCAGAACAGTGCATTCCAAAAGGAGGCAGGGGGAATGGTGAGGCTTTTCACATAGCTAACTTTGTTTTGACAATCATGGTATCTGATGGAGGGGGCACCAAGTACAGCCCCACACCAGTCTCATTGTACACACCGACCCCTTGGAACTTCCGGGGGTGGGGAGATTCATACAAGCATGGGGGCGAGAGACTGAAAAGCTGGTCAAGCTCAGGACAAGAAATAAATGGTTATGCAAAGCACAGAGGTCAAGGTCATATTAAAAATCAAGTATGTAAAATATTGGCTCTGGCACAATAACTCTCTGGTCTAAATTTATCCCAGTCTTCCAACCCTCACAGGACTGACAGAGCAGCTAGTGTTACCACTCAAGAAAAAGGCAGAACAATGTCTGAATCTGTATCTACAAGCAGTCGCAGAGGAAAGATGCCAAAAACTCAACCTGGCTCCTTCAGAGGCTGCAAAAGTTGCTCCAGGTAATCAGATATTATAGCACGAGAGTAGAGTTTATAAACAAGATAAGTTCACCATCTTCATTATTGTGGCTGTAGTCACCCCCGTGGCCGGGATATTGTGGACAGCGGACCACCAGGATTAAACCTTTCCACATCTCATCGAGGATGGGAGGAAGACCAGGTGAGACCTGAGACTCACATCCTGGTTATTTTCCAAGTGTGTCTGCCACATGTTCCTGGCCCTGCTCTGGGCTCTCTGGGCTCTGTAACCACATCACCGAGCTTCTATTCCTTTGGCTTCTTATTGAGTTGGGCAGGAGACTCCACGCTGACAAATTTATTCCTTACTCCTTAATGCCACCTTCCTTCCTGCTTTACTGCTCTTTTGGCAGTGATCTTGTTCATTTGTGGCTCTGGTTCCTAAGTGGAGGCCCCTCTCCCAGGACTTTTGCTCTCATGGAGTCCTGGCAGAGCGTCTCCTCGCCTTACCCTTCAGGCTCAGTCCTAGTCCTAGGGTGCCCACCACTCTCTGTTGGTCCCATAACTCTGGCCACACCTTTTGTAAACAGTCCCTTTGTTAAGCTCTTTTTCTCCCCACTCCCACTGCACTAAACATCCAAGTATGCACTGTTGCCTGCTGGGACCCTGACTCATGTACTTGGACTCACACCTATGGATGCTCTAGGCTTCGCTCACACCCAGGATCTCACAGAGGTCCCCGCAGGCAGAATGCTTTGCTGCCTTGAAATCTGACCTCTGGCCCTCGCACATGCCCTTGGGTCTCTCCATCTACCCTCTCAGGTCCTGCTTTTTGGGGATAGTTGCCAGTAGCTGAATGCCAGCAGCTGCTCAGCTGAAGTTGTCACTGAGTTTGTTAGGCAGTGTGGGGCAGGATCAGATAGGGCCACAGGTCACAGCAATAACTCCAGGGTTTTCAGGCCTCATTCCTTTCCAAGGGCGCAGGAACAGTAGAAGTGGACTGGTTAAAGCTAGTCCTCAGGCAAAGTAGACTGAAGCCTGGAAAGAACATGAAAGAGCATCTTGGCCAATCCACTCCCTTTGCAGTTAGGGAAACTAAGGCCCTAACTGCAGGAAAGGTAAGAGGGTAAGGTACCAGAGAGGCAGGGTGAGAATCCAAAACTTCTGAATACTCATCAGTATTGGAAGGAGCATTAAAGATACAGTCACAGTGAAAGACAGAGTACAAGGCCTTGCCATTCACAGGGAGGGGTTTGGTGACCTCCGGGCCTCATCTGAACCAGGAATAGTCCAGATGGGGCAGCAGGGTGTGACTTGGAGTGAGGAGGCCCCCTTCTGCTGGGGTCACAACATCTGCCCACTCCTGACACTGGCCTGTGGCCAACCTCCTGAGAGCCACACAAGTGTGGGTGGCATGGCCTCCCCTACTCTGTGGGTCAGGCCTGCAGTAGAGGGTTGGCTGTGCTCCCCAGCCAGGCTCACTTCCTGGGCCCACGGCTGGACTAGGTTTCCAGGTCCTTGGAAGTGAGGTGGGGCCCCATGACTAATCCTCACCAACAGAAGCAAGTGAAAGCTATGGGTCAACTCCCATTCATGGCAGTGAAGAAAAAGCTTTACTTTCTCTTCTGCCCATCTGGCTGGACACGAAGGATTCTAAGATGGTGCAGTTACCAGATGGGCTGAGCCAGGAAGCCTGTGTCCCTGGAAGATACCCACAGCAGACTATAGGAATGAGACATAAACAAGCCTTTGCTGGGACTTCCCTGGTGGTCCCATGGCTGAGACTCCACACTCCCAATGCAGTCAGGCCAAGTTCGATACCTGGTCAGGGAACCAGACCCCACGTGCTACATACAACTAAGAGTTTGCGTGCCTCAACCAAAACCCAGGACAGTCAAATAAATAAATAATAAAACATAAATATTTAATAAATAAATAAATAAGCCTTTGTCCTCACATAGGAAGGGTGGGGGAAGATGATTAGCAGCTAGAGGTAACTACCCTGTTTAATAGCGAAATTGAGGAAATTTACAGGTGACCCACCAATCCCCCAATCCTTCAGGCTTGATCTTTCAAAGACATCTGGGAGCCCCTCTTTCTGCCCAGGTGTCTCTGCAGTGTATCCCATCTTCCTCTCCCTGCCTTTCTTTTCCCTCTCTCCTGCCACTTATCTCCTGATCAGCTTAAACAGACCCACCTAGAGAGTGGGTCTTCTTCCGTTGAAAGTGCCCTTCACAGTTTGCCAGAACCACTTCTTGAAGGGTCTTCTGATCCTCTCCAGTCCTGCTCCTGCAATTGCCTGGATTCCCACAGTCATTACTGGGCCATTTTTCTGACGGCAAAGCTGATGATGAATAGCAAATGCATGCAGAAGTCTCGATTATCTCCTTTATTGTTTCAAAGGGACAATAAATTAAGAGCACTATTTACAAGTTTTTGATAATAACTACAATAATAGCAATGACAGAGATGATAACCCGCCTTTTTTTTCCCATTGTAGAAGCTTCCAGCCATTCACCCTAGCCATCTCTTAAAATAGAGTCCTTCCTATCTTGACTCTTCCCTTTTGGGACATGACCTGGGTTTCTATGTTTAATCTCCAAGATTCTGGGGTGGTACCCACATAGAGATTTTTTTTTTTTAATTGTTTGAGGCCAGAGGGGATTTTTCTGCTGAGAAGACAATGAAATCTGTGCCTTTTCCCACAAAAGAGGAAGAAATGTTTCAGGGGACACCACACCTAAACATCCTGGGCATTTCCAGCAAATCTCAGCAGAGGATGAGATAGTTTGGGAGAAATACTGAAACTAAGGCCGATAGCACTCATGGTCTGTTTTGTTTTGTTTTTTTAAAAAATCAGGGTAGGTGGTCAATTGAGTTACATTAGTCTGTTATCAATTTCTCTTGACTGGATCTTGAGTTCTTAAAAGGTAAAAATCTTTAGTGAGATGATCGTGTCTGATTATGGAATGGCCTTAGTGATGAGTGAGTGAGTTAGTGACTAAATGAATGAATTTATAATCTCATGACCTGAGAGCCATGGACAGTGGGCTTGCCAGAGTCAGGAGACCTGGGCCCTAGCCTTGACCCAGTTATGAACCTAACCATGTGATTGTAAGCAAGTCACTTCCACACACTGATACTTGGTTTCATCGCTTGTAAAATGAGGGCCTTGGACTAGACCAGTGCTTCTCACACCTCCATGTCAACACAGGTCATCAGGGGATCTTGTTAAATGCAAACTCTGATTCAGGAGGTCTGGGGTGGTGTTCTAAGATTCTTCATGTATAATAAGCTTCTTCTGCTGCTGCTTCAGTCATGTCTGACTCTGTGTGACCCCGTAGATGGCAGCCCACCAGGCTCCTCTGTCCCTGGGATTCTCCAGGCAAGAATACTGGAGTGGGTTGCCATTTCCTTCTCCAATGCATGCATACATGCTAAGTCACTTCAGTCGTGTCTGACTCTGTGAGACCCAGGCTCCTCTGTCCACAGGATTCTCCAGGCAAGAATACTGGAGTGGGTCATTCTTCTGGTCCCTAGCCACACTTTGTGTAGCAAGAGTCTTGATCTCCAAGGTCCCTTTGCTAATATTCAATGGCTCAATTCTTAACAAATTAGAATAATCAGTTTATTCACCACTCAGCAGCCAGACTCCTTATAAAAGGTGAGTTTGACCCTTTGGTGGTTTCTCATATCATTCAGAATAATATCCACTTTTCACAACGTGGAACTACAAAGCCCTACATGATCTGATTCCACTTCATCACTTCTATGGCACCTTCCTCTACCTCTTCTTCCCCTTGCTTATATATATTCCAGCTGGATCTCTTTGCTGTTCCATCCATGCTCTTGCCCCAAAGCCTTTGAATGTGCGTTCCCTCCACTTGGAACACTGTCCCCCCGCCTGCCCACCCCCCCACCCCGCTCTGCCTCCTGCTGTAGTTTGGTCTTTGTTCAAATGTAACCTTATCAGAAAGAACTTCTCTGATCACCCTCTAAAAATATTCCCCATTTTCATCTATTACTCTTTAACCTCTTACTCTGCTTAATTTTCATTCATAGCAAATCTTGACTTCTAACATCTTGCATAAAGATTTTTGCAGTTAACAATTGTCTTATTTATTAAATGGTTTTTTAATTATCATCTATTGGTTCAGTTATCTGTCTATTGTCTTTCTCCTCCTCTAGCACATGAGCTCCACAAGAACAAACATTTGGTCTATTTTGCCCACTGCTATCTTCCCAGGACCTGACTGATATCCAACCATCATTTGTTGAATGTGCGAATAAAGGAAGAGATGAATAGAAAAGTGAGAAGTGGTTACACTGTTAAAAAATAAAAAGGAGTCCCTATGGCATCATTCAACCCTTCTGTACCCTATCAACAAGAAAAGCTGTGAGTCTCTGAGACCCTAAAGACTGCTGGATGGAAGAAAGGAGTCTGCAGAGAGAATGGCTTGCGGCACACCTTAGCCCCAGAGCAATTTCTGTTCTTACAACTCGCTGGACTCTCCTTTGCAGCCACTGTCACGTGGTGAGTTTATATTACCCTCGCCCTGGTGGAGAAGTGGATACATCAGGCCACCATTCAGATCACACCACACTAACTCTCCTTCCTCTGTTCTAGGGACACCACTAGCTTTTGACTGTGATTTGACTGCCCACACTGACTGCCACAACCAGAAAGAACAGGCTGGTCAGGCTGACCCGAATGCCCGCTTCACCTGGCATGTACATGTCTCATTATAAATTAATCACTTGGCATTCTGCTTTATCCCCTTCAGTCTACTCTGAATGACTCAGCTTTCTGAGACTGATTAACTCTGGGACCCAATGGGATCAAGTTTCTGAACCTTCAAAGCCAGACCCTGAACAGTGGCTGCTTCTATAACATGTTGCTGCTCTGTGAAGGTTCATAGCAGGTGGCCAACTGGCCCTTCCCAGCACCATGCAACATCACTGAAGGATTTGTTTAGCATTTGCCCACAAACCCAGCAACTCCACTTAGAGAAGTGACTCTTGTGACCCCATGGACAGTAACTCACCAAGCTCCTCTGTCCATAGGATTATCCAGGCAAGAATACTGGAGTGGGTAGCAATTCCCTTCTTCGGGGAGGTCTTCCCAGCCCAGGGACTGAATTCCAGTCTCCTGAATTGCAGGCAGATTCTTTACTGTTTGAGCCATCAGGGAAGCCCATATTAAACAGATATCTGGATAAATATGTAGAGATGTAGAAAAGTGCACTGTCGTCTTCTCTCTTCCTCGGTTGAAGTGGTGGCGGGGTGCTTTTGTGTCCTTGCTGCTCCCAGAATGTGGCTGGGTCCTCGACTCCTCTATTTCCCACTTTCTCTAGCACCCCTAGGAACTAACTGATGGTCGTGTCACTTATTATCATTGTGAGGGGAATGTTGGTGACAGCAGAGTTGGTTAAGTAATCTATACCCAAAACTGGGAAGTGAATGAACTTTTGGCCTCATCTAGTGACCAAGTTATGACCAACCTAGATAGCATATTGGAAAGCAGAGACATTACTTTGCCAACAAAGGTCTGTCTAGTCAAGGCTATGGTTTTTCCTGTGGTCATGTATGGATGTGAGAGTTGGACTGTGAAGAAGGCTGAGTGCTGAAGAATTGATGCTTTTGAACTGTGGTGTTGGAGAAGACTCTTGAGGGTCCTTTGGACTGCAAGGAGATCCAACCAGTCCATTCTGAAGGAGATCAGCCCTGGGATTTCTTTGGAAGGAATGATGCTAAAGCTGAAACTCCAGTACTTTGGCCACCTCATGCGAAGAGTTGACTCATTGGAAAAGACTCTGATGCTGGGAGGGATTGGGGGCAGGAGGAGAAGGGGATGACAGAGGATGAGATGGCTGGATGGCATCACTGACTCGATGGATGAGTCTGAGTGAACTCTGGGAGTTGGTGATAGACAGGGAGGCCTGGCATGCTGCGATTCATGGGGTCGCAAAGAGTCAGACACGTCTGAGCGACTGAACTGAACTGAACTGAGTGACCAAGGAATTAGGCTGCTGTGTCTCAAGCTCCAGGAGTGCAGTCCTTGTCACAGAGTAGCAACTGACCTGAGAGATTTGAGTTCTGGACCAGAGGTTTGTTGAGTCCTCAATTCTGGTTGCTGCTATGGACAGGGCAGAAGCAGTTTTGCAAGCTGATTGGGAAGTCAGCCAAGGTCAGATGGTTTCCAGTCACTGACTACTCCTGGAGTCCTTTCCCTGGAGTATGGTAGCTTCTCCAGCAAACCAGAGGCTTCTTTAAACTCTCTTTCCCAGTGGAGAATATAGAGCCCTCCTTCCACCCACTCACATTCCAGGGAGCCTTAGCCCTGTAATCACCCTCATCACCACTTTGTAGCAGCAAGTTTCTTTTAGTTTTCAGAGATGATATACACCCTTCCAAGGGTGACCGAGATGACCTCTTTCCCTGAAGCAGGAAATAATCCCCCATATTAGTAAGAAAACTGAGAACAACTAATCCATCAGTCAGCATCTGACTCACCACATTAAGGTGTATCATACAGCCATTAAAATGAAGATGCAGATCTATACAGAGAGAAGAATGTGACAAAACTGTCACTTAAAATCAGTCCCAATTTTACAAAAATATAGATGTGCAAGTGGAAACATATGTTTGTGGAGAAATAATTAAATGATATCAAAATGCTAACCATGGTTATCTCTGAGTGGTGAGATTTCTGGTAAGCTTTTTTCCTTCTTACTTTGTTTTATACTTCTCTGTACTATTTGAAATTTTACAAAAAGTATGTTTATTTTATTAGGGGGAAGAAACTATTATCAGTTTGGAAGAAAAAACTTTCATTCAGTTTTGTGTACTCCAGCAAAATGCTAGAGTAGTTGCTGGTACAAGGTACCACGAGACATAAAGCTGAGAGCAGCGTGAACCCTGCCCATTATTTGCAGGACCAGTGTGCCCTGGATTAGAGGACCTCTTCATAGGTCTTCCTATTTCAAGAATCTATGATTTGAAGACGCCAAACAGTATCTCCAGATCAAAACTATTTATAAGAATCATTTCCTTCATAATGAGTTGGAACTTCCGCTAACTGCTAGTGAGTTTGGATGACATCATCTCTGAGATTTATGTGAAATGACTCCTTTTCCTTGATGTTATCAAGGAGTTTCAGCAGTTGGGTTCCTTATATTTCTTTGTGTTTAAATGACATCTGAAGAAGCTGTCATTTGTCAAGGTTTAATTGTTTCCAATTTTTTTTTTCCTGGCAAGTTTCCAGATATTGCTGGGCAGATTTGATAATGAGACCAGTAAAGATGTTGAGAGATGAAACACACTGAAAGTTCTAGTCCAGATCATCCACTTTTTAGCTTTGTGACCCTGAACTTGTCACTTGTCTCTGGGCCTTACTTTTTTTCCATTTAGATAAAATGTGAAGAGTTGGATAAGATGATTTTAAAGATCCTGTCCATCTCTGATTCTCTGTGATGAGTTTTAACTCTGGGATTATTAAAAACAAAACAAAACAAAACAAAAAAACCTCCTTGTTCTGGTCTCAGATATTCTTAAAGTTATCTCAGTATCTGCATCATTCAATAACGATAGAATTATACTGTTAAATATAATCCAGCAGAGTTCTCTTCCACACCACCCATATTAGGTGGTCATCTGTATCTACTAATACCTATAGAAGCAAGAAACTCACTTCCTGCCAAGGCAGACCATTTCCCTTTAGTCAGAAAGAGCACTTGAAAGGTATTTTTGGCAGAACTGAAATGTGTCGCCCTGTGCCTTCCACCCAGGGTTCTGTAAAGGGGAATGTGAAGGCACTATGCTTTTGCCCCCGTCACTGCCCCTTTGGCAGCCTCAGTGCAGGCGTTTCTAATTTCTGATGCTGATCTTGGAGGTGGGGGTGCAGGGTGGTTCTCTCGCTTCCTGTTTTAGACACCAGAATCTCAACAAAGGTGAGCAGTCATGCAGTCCTTTACTCAAAGTTCCACTGATGGATGTAAACCATATTAAGTCGGGAGTTTGGAAAGTCTGGCATTGAATCTCTTTTCTCAAATGTTGTCCTTTTGCCTCAGACAGAAGTCTGGAGCTTCACTGCCTTGCCCTCAACCGTATGGATGACCCTTCCTCTCCTAACATCAGCGTTCTCTCCCTTCTCATATTTCCTCTTTCCTTTTTAAAGCCCCGAGAGTCCCTGCATCTCCCAACCCCATTTTACTGAATTACCAACATTCAGTCAAACATCTGTGTTCAAGTCCCCTCTTATGTCTAAATTGCATAGTTCTTGCCTGGAGAATTCCAGGGACGGGGGAGCCTGGTGGGCTGCCGTCTATGGGGTCGCACAGAGTTGGACACGACTGAAGCGACTTAGCAGCAGCAGCAGCAGCATATCTCTGTCTTCTCTCCACTTTCTGCCTCTGGGTATGAAGAAGAGGTGGCTCCAGCAATGGAAATGGAGGACATCCAGAACAAAGAGGGATCCCATTTCAGAGTGCAGTTCGCTTTCCTCCAAATATGTTAGGAAAACAAATGAAAAAATTAGAGGCGTCTTGCACCTCAAGGATTACAAATTTGCAACTAGTAGATAAATATGACCTGGAGATCTAATGCACAACATAGTAATTATAGTCAACAATGCTGCATTATAAACTTCAAAGTTGCTAAGAGACCAGATCTTCATTGTTCTCACTACAAAAAAAAAAAGTAATTATGTGACTTGATGGAGGTGTTAACTGATACCAAGGTGGTAGTCATACTGCAACATATCAATGCATCAAATCAACACCTGTACAACTCAACTCAAACTAACACAATGTTATGTGTCAATTGTATCTCAATTTAAAAAAAAACCCAGAAACAAAAGGATCAGTTAAGCTTCAATGGGTCTACATTAGATTCCTTTGGTCAACATGATTTTAATCTTTCACTTTCTAGATGATCAGTTCAGCTTCAATGGGTCTACATTACATTCCTTTGGTCAACATAATTTTAATCTTTCACTTTCTAGAGGAACAAAGGTCCCTCTGCCTTCTTAGGTTTACATTTTCATTTTAATATCCTTTTCCATTAAGAGAAAATGAGCCCACGCTATCCTAATTCTTAGGTTTCTCCTGTGAATGGGAAGGTGGGGAATGGGAGGGGCTTTGGAGAGAGGGCTTTCTAATGTCTCTACCAGGATTCGAGTAGAGAAGAACAAGTAGGTGACATATATTAATATATTAAGAGATTCATTGCGAGGAATTGGCCTATGCAATTGTGGGGGCTGGCTGGGCAAAGCTGAAATCCATATTGCAGACAGTCTGGGAAGGTAGGCTGAACCCTCGGGCAGATTCTCTAAGGAAGAAGTTCTTATGACCTTTCAACTGATCAAACCACTTGATTACCTCGGTTAAACTCCCTTAAAGATTACTCCTTCAGTTGCGTCTGACTCTTTGTGACCCCATGGACTGTAGCTCACCAGGCTCCTCTGTCCATGGAATGGTCCAGGCAAGAATACTGGAGTGTGTATCCATTTCCTTCTCCAGGGGATCTTCCCAACCCAGGAATTGAACCTGGGTCTCCTGCATTGCAGGCAGACTCTACCATCTGAGCCATCAGGGAAACCCTTTTCTCCCTTACTTAAAGTCAACTGATTAAGGACTTTAAACATATCTGTAAAATAACTTCACAGCAACATCAGTCAATGCTTGACTGAATAATTGGGGACTATAATTAGACAAGTTGATACATAATGAAGACCATCTTGTCTCTCAAATACCTATCTTGGAATCTTGGAAGTTCCAAGAAAAAGTGAAATACGCTCAAATCATTGCTGTGTTTCCTTCCTTTGGAACTAAGACCCCTTAGACCAGTAGAGCCTCAGGTCACAAGGGAAGACAACAGACATTTTGCTAGTGGATCATTAGGAGTCAGTAACTGGAGCCACTCCTGTTTCCACCCCCTGACTCCTGAACCCAGAAATCCTGGCTCTGGGAGAAACAGTACCATATATTGGATACTGATTTACAGAGTACACAGCCTGCTGGAGGACACTGGGCCAACCTCATGAGATACTGCCACCTGGCTGGTGCAATGGATAAGTCTTCAGAAGGCCATCCCACATTCTATCAACATGCAGAATGATGGGGAGCATGGAAAGGCTAATGAATTCCATGAGCAGAGGCTCACTGGTGTACTTCATGAGCTATAAAGTAAATGTCCTGATCAGAAGCACAGTGGTGTGGGGTAATGAGATGGTGAGTAAATTATTCTGTACATCCCCATATGGTCATTTGGGCAGAAGCATTGTGTGTCGGGAAGGCATATCCATGTATAGATTAAGTGGCTATTGAATAAGAACAAAGTGCTGGCCTTTCCATGATGGAAACAGTCCAGTGTAATCAATTTGTCACCAAGTAGCTCTCTGATCTCTCCAGAATCATAACAGGATCTCAGTACTGGTCTCTGCTGCTGACAATCTGGGCACTTAGCAATGGTCATAGCCAGGTCAGTTTCGGTGAGGAGAAGCTGAGCCCATGCATAATCTCCATCCCTGCCACCATTCCCACTTTGTTTATGAGCCTGATAGGCAATGACAGGACTGATTGAAGAAAGAAGTTGACTGACGGCCACAGAATGTATTACCCCATCCACCTGATTCTTTACTGTCTGAGCCCTGGGGCTTCCATCCAACTCTCACCTCTGCGGAGGTTACCCTTTGGTGAGCATTCACATGGATTACAAATATCTTCACAGTTTTTGCCCATTCAGAGATGGCTATACACTGACTTCTTGCTGGGACCTCCTTGTCCCTACCTTTCCAATAATGTTCCTTTCTGGTTCTTGCCCATTCAGCCCAACCACTGCTCATAGCCTGTGGATCCACATAGACCCTTGCCTATGGATAAGCATAGCAATTCTACATTGAGTGAACAGTAGTATATCTCAGACCACCAAAACAGAGTCACTCAGAACATTCACTCAGTTCCCAGACTTGAGCCAGTTTACAGGCCAAGGAACTCTTGGATGAAGTGGAGGCCAGGTCCCTTGAGAAGGGCTCTGGTGCACTGCCAAAGTTTTACACTGTTAATCTTTCTCTCACTCTTCCCCAAAAGAGACCATGATTTGCTAGCCAAATGTAGTTCTCTGTGACTCAGACTGCTGCGATGACTGCCTTGGCTCAGTTGTCCATTATGGTAACCACACCCATCTTCTGTGATGAAGTACTATCACTTGGTATCTGCCACTCTGGGGATCCTATCATTAGGATCACCAGTGTGCATTAGGGACACCAGTGTGGTGGCTGTAGCTCCTACTGCAGTGTTTGACCTACAGAGAAAAGTGCCCACAGAGCTCTTCAAGGATCTGAGGCTCCCTTCAACCTAAAACACAGAGTTCAGGATCTTTGCTGAGAGGGATTTTACAAATCACCCCCATACCTTCCTGTCAGAAAACAACAGTGATGACTTATTATTCCATTATTTTTGTGGGCCCGAAATTCAGACAGGACACAGCAGAGACAACTTATCTCTGTTGTCTGGGTTCTTTGCTGAAGACTCAAATGCTGAGAAGCTGGAATCATCTGAAGGTTTAACGGGAACTAAAGAATCTGCTTCCAGGCATTGTTCATTCAAGTGCCTGGCAAGTTCTTGCTGGAGATTTGTTCATCCCAACTTGGTCTTTCCATGTGTTGCTTGAAGGTCCTTAATGACGTGGCAGTTGGCTTCTTCAAGTGAGCAGGTCAAGGGCCCAAATTGGAAGCTGTAATGTTTATTAATAGTCTTGTTTGGGAACCCCCACGGCTCAGACGGTAAAGAATCCACCTGCAATGCCGGAGACCCGCATTCAATCCTGGGTCAGGAAGATCCCCTGGAGAAGGGAATGGCTACCCACTCCAGTGTTCTTGCCTGGAGAATCCCATGGACAGAGGATCCAGATGGGCTACAGTCCATGGGGTCACAAAGAATTGGATACAACTCAACAACTAACACTTCACTTTGGGAAGTCTCAAACCATCAGGTCTGCAATATCTTATTGATCTCATAGATCAGCCCTCTTCATTATGTGAGGGGACTACACAGTTGTGAATACTAAGAGATGAAGATATTAGGGGTCATCTGGGAGGGTGGCTACCACACCTGGCTCGGTGAGGTCAGGTAAAGCCAGATAGGAGCAGTGCTGACAGAAAGCTAAAGGGCAGGTAACTGAGAGAGATGCGTCACTGTGTTGGCTACTGCGGCCCAGGGCTTTGTGGATGGTGTTCTCGGTCTGTCCGATTTCCCATCAGCCCAAATAACCTTCCAAAGGTAGAGTTTAAAGTTTCCCAAAAGGGAAGCATCAGCTGGGAACATCAAAGCCAAGGCACACAAAGCCGCTTTGCTGGGCTGCGCAGACTCTTTGTTGGCTACATGTCTGTGTTGCCCAGTTTCCTGAGGCACATTGTCTTCAGCTGCTAATGGATTTAGAGCCAAGTGGAAAGGGGTAGGGAAACAACAGCAGGGCTTCGAAAATGATTCTCCACTGAGCAAAGCTAAAAAGAAATCTCATGGCATACTGGATTTGGATGACAACGGTCTTCTCACTCTTGGTCAACAGAACACCATGTCTGTATGTGTGGTGATGAGCGGGCAGCACTCTGCAGGAGCCAGCAGAGTTTCCACTTTGGCACAGCGTAGTTTCACACTGGAGCACCTCAGCAGTTGTTCTACTGACCACAGGAAAATTGAAAGTTTAACGTTTTTCCTTCTCATCACCTCGCCACCCCCTGATGGGCGCTTTCCGGTCATTTTGTCTTTCCAGATGGAATGATGCAGAGGGGACCTCTGGGGACAGCTGAGAGAGCTCGTACCTGAACACAAGGGCGGGGAAAACCAGTGGACAAGATGTGAAAGGGCTTGATAAACATGTGAGAGATATCGAGGTGCCAAAACAGCCGCAGAGCTGAGCTGCCAGCTTCACTGAAGCTGAAGCCCCAGCAAAGACTGGGGCATGCTTTCTCTTCTTTCTGGGACTTGAGAGGGTGGGAGCCCCTCAGGCAGGAGTGCTTCTGTTCTCCATGGAGCTGCCCAGCTAAGACCTGCTGCTTCTCAACAGCCAGGTCTGGATGAAAAGGAAGAGATTTTCCTCCAGGACAACAAGAGCTTCTGTTTCCAGATGCAGCCCCTGCTGTTACTGTGCTGTGTGACCAGGGCAAATCTCAACTTTTCCCCGTGTAGTTTGGTCATCTGTGGGTAGTAACAAACTGCTTCTCTGGGGCTTGAACAGCTTTGTTTATCAAGTGCAGGAGGAATGAGGAAATACTCACTGAACTCCAAAACACCCTTAGGTGAAAGCCTTACGGGGGCAGGGAGAACTTTGCTTTCTCTCCAATAATCCCCCTGGCTTCTTCCAGCGGTGTGTGGCAGTAATACCGGGCCACTGACTTGGAGGCTGGATGCCTGAACACCTGTGTGTTCACACACCTGTACACTCTGCCTTGCTGTGTACCTGGAACACAGGCCCCCCAGGGGGTCTCTGTAGAGTACTGCCTGCTCGGGTCTTTCATAGCCTTGAGTCTAAAGTTGGAACACCGCCTGGTGCAATGCACTGTGGAAAGTCGACCAGATGGATACGCGAACTCGGGTTCTTGCCCAGCTCTTCCCAGCAGCTCAGAAATTAACACATTCTATTTCTTTACTGTCACTATGTGGTAGGTCACCTGAGGGAACTTGTGGAAAAAAAAAAAAAAAAAACCACTTCCCTGTGTCACCAAACCAATTGAATCAGAATCTGAGGATGAGGCCCTGTTTAGCGTTTTTTGTTTTTTTTTTTAAAAAACTCCACAGGTGATTCCAATGTGTTTTGAAGGCTGAAGCATTTAACCCTTCATGATTTAGAGCTCTTAGAGGAAAGAGGCTCAGGTCCAGTGCTGACCCACTCTGTTAGTTGGCAGCAGAGTCAGGACTGGACCTCAAAGCTTGGAACCCCTAATCCTTGAAAAGTACCTAGTAGTGATTTACAAAAATTGCTGCCTTCCCCATGTATAGAAAGTCTTGGGTTTCCTCAATAAAAATCATCCCCAATTCTAAAAATATCCATGGAGGTGCATCCTTATCCACGTGGGAGGGCAGTTGGGCCCTGCACTGAGAGTGACCAACAGTCACCTTCCCCTGGATGGACTCACTGATCACAGGTGCTGCTACCAAGCTGGACAGAGGACCCCTCACTCCCAACTAGGTATGGCTTTGCTAAAATGTTGAGGGACAACTGATGGGAAGTAACCACAGAAAGTCACATCCACCAAGAAACTCTGTTCCCACTTCCACTCACATATCTTCTGAAAGTTTTACCAAACCAAACTTGGGTCCACTTGCCCACCACGCAGCAAAGCCAATTTATTGACATGGGGTTGTGGTAAAGGAACGTACAGCATTTATTCACAGGGCCCCAAGCAAGCAGCATGGGTGGCTCAGGCTCAAAAGACCCCAAATCTTTATTTTATTTTACCTTTATTTTATGGAAGTGTTTTTTTACTCCTTGCTTTTTTTCCCCCACACCATGCAGCACCTAGAATATCCCAACCAGGGACTGAACCCATGCTCCCTGCAGAGGAAGTAAGGGGTCTTATCCACTGGACCACCAGGGAAGTCTGGGGAGGCTTTTTAAAGACAGCATTTGGGCTGAGGGATACAGGGACCATGACTTGTTCTGATTGGTTGGTGGTGACAGTGTGCCCTGGGGAATCTTACTCATCAATCTTCTGGTTCCAACCAGTCTGGGGTCTATATGCGAAGCCTGTAGTCTACCATCCTTCGTCTGACAGGGTGGGGGCCATTAGAGCCTGTAGAACAGCTCAAAGATACACGTCAGATTGTTCTGTATATCCCTTGAGGAAGAGTTCAGATTCTGTTTTGTGGAGGAACAATTGTCTTTACTTTTCTTATTTGACTCCTTTTCCTTTGTTTCCGCATTCCGCTACCCTAATTACTAACTGCTTGTGTCTGCTCGTCTGAATTCAGGGAAAGCCTAGGAGACTGAAGCCTTTTGCCACAGACAAGAAACAGGGGAAGTAGGGGGGCTTTTGTACCTAGAGGGGCCCTGAAGGGTTGTTGGTTGTCTCCCTGCCTGGGCCCATGTGGCTGAGGCCGTTCTCTTTCCCAGCAGACCAGAAGGTTCCATCAGTGGTCTGTAAAGTTCCAATAGTGGTCTGTAAAGTTCAGAGCAAGGGAGAAAGTCTGGGGGGCATTCTAAGGGCTGTCTTCTCTCCTGGTACTTGACACCTGGAAGGGCTACCCTCCCTCTAGCCTGAAGTCTCCCACAGGCCTATGGCCTTGAGACCTCACCTGGTCCCCTCCTCTCTTTCAGGAGATGCACTAAGCATTGCTCTCCTGCTCCATCTTTCCCTAGCTATGAGACCTGGAATCCCGTCACAATAACAGGAATTTTGGGGCCTCTAGTCATCCGTCTGGATATGGGTATTGAGAGGTTCAAGTACTTGCCACAAGACCTTGGGTCGATCCTTTGATTCTTCTGAGCTTTCGGCCCCTCAACTTCAGAACAGGAATCTAGAAACAAACCCTGCTTACCCTTCAGAGTTGTGACACAGATCAATCTCATTAGTGTTATGTGAAAGACCTTTGTAAACTGTAAAGACGTTTGAATGAGGACCTTCATAATTAGGGAATTGAGGCTTGGATGGGCATACAAATACTCAAAAGGATTGATTTTTCAGTGAATTAGCCCAAATCATTTTGGAGTTGGGAAAGAGCTTCAAGGGGTCCTTACCTAAGGGGTCTATTGCGGAGCGTCTCTGCATTTATGGGCTCCCTGAGGGCATACAGCGGGTGTCCTCCCCCTTACAGAGCGAGGTCTCAGCATAGACCCTGTCCTCTCCTGAGTGGCAGAAGCTGTCCCAGAGCCAGCACCTCTGTAAGGAAGGCTACAGCACCTGTGTTGTTGCAATCAGCTTCATGACAAAAATTTATTTACTGGCAGATGCCAGTAAATGTTGGTTAAGTGAATTGATTCCAACAGAAGGTAATGCCCCATGCTAATCCTATACTCTTTTAAGATCTGCAACTTTTCAGGGCAGAAGTGATGGATACTACTGAGGATCAAATTAATTCGGGGGGAAAAAAGAAATAACCAAATAAATCTCTCTAGTTAAAAGATAATACAGACTGTCTATTGTAGCTAAGGAATAAGTATTACAGGTATGTATTATGCATAGACAACAAAAAGAAATAAGAGCACAATTCAATTTCATAAAACTTTACTAATGACTGTTATCAATATGGGCCCCAAACCAGGCTGGGCACTGCAGTAGGCAGAAAGAAGTCACTCATAGTGTTATAACTGGGTGAAGGATTGAATGGCGATGAGGGGGGGAAGTGTCAGGAAGGATTTAAGGAAGAGGTAGCATTTGATGTGGGCAAAAAAGGGGAACTGGGGGGATAATCCAAGCAGGGAATCATGTGATGAATGAAACTCTGGGCACATTATGATTAAGTCACAACAGTCACTGCATTTGCTATGTAGGCACTATGCGAAGTGTTTTATATACACTATCTTATTTGTTATTCACGGTAACTCTATGAGGTGGGTATTTTTAAAATATTTATTTATTTGGCTTCAGGGGACTTCCCAAGTGGCTCAGTGGTAAAGAATTTGCCTGCCAATGCAGGAGATGCAGGAGACATGGGTTTGATCCCTGCACGGGAAAGATCCCCTGGAAGAGGACATAGCAACCCACTCCAGTATGCTTACCTGGCAAACCCCATAGACAGAGGAGCCTGGAGGACTACAGTCCATGGGGTTGCAAAGAGTCAGACACTACTGAAGTGACTAAGCACACACACACACACACACACACACACACACACACTCACCGGGTGTTAGTTGCGGCACTCGAGATCTTTGAGCTTTTGTTGCAGCATGTGAACTATTAGTTTCGGAATGTGGAATCTAGTTTCCTGAGCAGGGATCAAACCCAGGCTCCCTACATTGGGAGCATGGGGTCTTAGACACTGAGCCACCAGCAAGCTCCTGAGGTAGGTATTTTTATTCCCATTTTACACATGAAGAAACTGGAGACTAGATGGTCACAAAATGGCAGGAATAATGACACCCCCATCTCCCAAGTCTTTGCTCTTATGGATTCCAGCATGGAAGGAATTAGCTGGCGTGCTGCGATTCACGGGGTCACAGAGTCGGACACGACTGAGCGACTGAACTGAACTGAGCATGATACAATGAGAGAAAGTATAGAATAAAGACAAATCATCAACATCTCGTTTATGGATTCTGAGGCGTTTTATTTAACAGAGATGGAGGGCACAGAGGCTTTCAGGAAGGGGAGGAACACGACTAGAAATGTGCTTCGAAACAGAGGACATATGTATTTGTAGAACTGGATCACTTTGTTGTACACCTGAAACAAACACAACATTGTTAAGCAACTACACTTCAATAAAAGCTAAAAAAGAAAAGAAATGTGCATCAAGGTCACTCCTGTGGCCAGCGGGAGGGTACACAGGAGACCAGTTAGGAGGCCACAACCAAGACCCAGTCTTGGAAGAAGAATGATGGCTTGCCCTCAGGCTCTGCTCCAGGACCAGTAGCCTCTGCATCACCTGCTGCTGCTGCTGCTAAGTCGCTTACGTCGTGTCCGACTCTGTGCGACCCCATAGACGGCAGCCCACCAGGCTCCCCCGTCCCTGGGATTCTCCAGGCAAGAACACTGGAGTGGGTTGCCATTTCCTTCTCCAGTGCATGAAAGTGAAAAGTGAAAGTGAAGTCACTCAGTCGTGTCCGACTCTTAGGGACCCCATGGACTGCAGCCTACTAGGCTCCTCCGTCCATGGGATTTTCCAGGCAAGAGTACTGGAGTGGGGTGCCATTGCCTTCTCTGCTGCATCACCTAGAGCTTGTCAACAATGCAGACTCTTGAGTCCCACCCAGACCTAAGGAATTTGAATTTACATGTTAACTTGATACCCAGGTCATTCTAATGCCCATGGAAATTTGACCACCACTGCCACAAAGAACTGGAGTTCTGCCTGAGGGTGGAGTGGGAGAGGGGGGGAATGCTCTGCCAAGAAAGATACACCATTTGGGGACAGCAGATCCCTCTGAGAATCAGAGGAAAGTCTAGGGTCCTTGTCCCAGGAAAAAGGGCCCATGGTGACCAACATCCACCTGCAACTTTAGGGCTTTCACAGAGCCCTGAAGAGCCTGAAGACCACTGGCTGGGTCTGTAAGGAATCCCCAAGTCTTAATTCATGAATAATTTAGTAGAGGAAAAGCAGCAAGGAGTTTATAATTTTAAAAAATATCCAAGTCTGAAGCCATGGGCTGCCATTCTAGAGACCTCTTCAGAGCCTGGACGAGGCTTCAGTCACGGTGACCAGGGCCAGGTCTGTTTCCATCCCACCCACCCACCCCTGCATTGTTCTCCAAATTCCCTGGTGACCTAAGCAGACACCCTGGAGCAGCCAACAAGGAGCAGCTTCCTCGAGCTGAACCAGGCCTGTTTGCCTGTCTGCCTGCTTTTCTTTAGTCCCAGAAAAGCCAAAATTAGCCTCACTTTTGTTTCTTTTCTCAGGAGCCTCTACATTGTATCTCAGGAAAGGATTATTGTGCTCTGGGGACCCTATCTTATCGTGGGGGAGGTGATGAGTGAAAGGAAAATGGTCTTTGACAAATTGGTTGAATTCGGGCAATCACATGACTTTCCAGTAATTGCCCACCACTGCTTCAGTGAGGCTATTGTTTCAGCTCCCAAATATTTAGCCAAGTAGGAGACTGGGGAGGGCTGGGGAGCCATCAGAGAGGTTTGAGAGCTTGATAATGTGGGGAAAGGACTTTTTTGGGGAGATCCTCTGGTATTTTGATGGAAATAGTGATACCCAGGAGGCTCTGGCCCCCTGACTTCTTTATCACTAACTGAGTTCTTTGGGGTTTAGGTGACACCTTGGGATCACTTACAGAATTTGGAGAGAGAGGGAAAGATTCCTTTGGAGGGGTGGAATCCAGAGGCCATGAGCATGTGAGCCTCATTTGATTGGGCAATCACTTACCTCACGGCTGGACAGGCTGCCTCCCTGATGCCTCTGGAGCAATTTTTCTTCTCACTATGAGCACTGCTCAGAAAAACAAAACCAGGCACAGTGAGCCAGGGGGCAAAAGTGACTCGAACTGTCAGAGCTAAAGTGTTCGCAGGAAAAATTCAAGGCACAACCAGGCATTTGCCCTTAGACAACTTTTCAAAAATTCCTGCATCTCCGGGGAGAGAGAGAGCTCCTGTTGACCTCAGCCAGGCTTGCTCAGCTTGACATCATGGGACATTTGGGAGATGAGGCCAGTGGCGGCAGCAGCACGTGAGAATGTCGTGTTATCGACGGGAACACTTTTCCCCTGGGCTCATGCGGTCATCTGTCTGATATGCTAGTGGGTGGAGGTGGGCAGAGGGGAAGGGTGTGTCCAGTCACCGGCGACAGAAAAGAGCCATGAGGTCATCGGAGTTCGAGGCTTTCCTCACTGACCGGTGGCAGCAATTGTCTTCCCAGCTTGCGTTCCCAGGGGTTCACCTCCGCTCCCACGGAGTGTTCTGATACTGGGATTCCTGCTTTGGACATATATTTTCTTTCATTGGAAAAATATGCCCTGATAGCCAGATAGGGGCTATATTATTTGGCAAGAGATTTGAGTTTTAACGCTGAGAAGTGCACAGATGACAACTCCTCCTGTCTCAGCCCTCCTGAGAAGCCCCCTTGCCTCACATAAGCCCCTGCTTAGGCACCACTGTGTGGGCAGCCTTTTACCCTCTTTGCCCACACCCTCCCCACAGATCCCTTCCTTGGCATCTCATGAGGATTTGAGACTCCTCCCCCTCTCCCACCCCCAGATCTCCTGAATTTTAAAACTTGAGGATCTGTGTGATGGGCAGGCCCTGGTGATTCTGCTGCACTGAGTTTGGGAATCATTCAGCCAGCTGATCTCGGGGACAGATTTAACTCTGGCATTCTTGGGTTGAAATGTTCTGTGGGATGGCAGGCTCCAGGGAGTAAGCCCCCAGCCTCCCACTGGCACAGGTGAGTTCTAATAATCATTAGGTCTCTGTCTTCTTACTTTAGTGATTCTTAACCCTGACAGCATATCAGAATCATGTGTGGAGTTTTAAAACAATTACATATGATTTCTAAGCAGAGGGTAGATGGGGGTGCGGGGGAGATTCTCCTCTCTTCTCTAAAAAGCAAAAAAAAAGGGCTTTAGAAACCCTGGCAGTGGTTTCACCAGAAGGTTATGTGTTCGCACCTGCTAATCTCTTCGGGAATCTCCCTAATGAGGACCAGTCATTTGGGGCCACGGAGGACAGACAGCCTTCTGAGCAAAGAGGGGCATGGGAACCCCATGACTTGCCCAAATGACTTCTTTTAAAACAGTAGCCTTCTTAGGGAAAGGGATGTGCTCAGATGCTTTAGGTTCCAAGATTGTCAAAGAAGCCTCGAACCCTCGGGTAGATCGTTGCAGGGAAGGAGGTAGGGCGATTCTGGCTCTGCCAGCTGGTGGGGTGGAATCAGGTCTGACTCAGCATTGTGGAGCCAGCTGGTGTCCTGGGAGGGGGCTGTGGAGGCGAACTGCTGTGTTGGGAGAGCACAGTTAGCGGGGTGGCAGGAGGCAGTGGTTCCTTCTCCAAGGGCTAGGGTTGGGCCTGAAAAGCTGCAGGGAACATCGCGGGCACCAGCTGAAGAGGCGGCAGGACCGGTGCCCAATAGTGACACCATGAGGCTGCTAGCTGTCACAGCACAAGTCGTGATATACGCAATATTCCTTTGGTTAGACCAGCACCGATCTAAGTGCCAAACCCTTATTCATTCCTGTAATAACAGCTCTGTGAGGAAGTTATTATCACCCTTTTGTAAAGAAAAGGAAATTGAGGCACGGAGGTTATATGAGAGTAGCCAGCAGGCTGTGAACCGGACAGTCTGGCTCCAGAGCCCACATCCTTAACTGCCAGACAGGCCTCGCTGCCTCCATAACATTAGCCACTGTTTTCTGAGTGCTTACTACATGCTATTATGTTCTCTGTGTTCACCACTATCTTATGAGGTAGGAGCTGGTTTTATTCCCATTTCAGAGAAGATTTTTTAGTGGACTGCTCATCATTATTCTCGCCCATTCTGGAAATGAAGGCCAGACTAATCCCACCTAATCTCACCATGGTTCCTCTGTTTTTTGGAACTTCTGAGTCTTTAGGATTCTTAGAAAACTGCAGTTAAGTGAAACTCTTGATTAGGGGATCCTAGGCCTGGAAAATCCATGGATAGCAGAGCCTGGTAAGCTGCTGTCCATGGGGTCGCCAAGAGTCGGACACAACTGAGCGACTTCACTTTCACTTTTTACTTCCACGCATTGGAGAAGGAAATGGCAACCCACTCCAGTGTTCTTGCCTGGAGAATCCCAGGGATGGGGGAGCCTGGTGGGCTGCCATCTCTGGGGTCACACAGAGTCGGACACGACTGAAGCGACTTAGCAGCAGCAGCAGCAGCCCCAGATTTACTGAATGAGAGTAGATGAAGGGTGGGGCCAGGAAATGTGAATTGAAAACAAAACCGAAAACAAACCACAGGTGATGCTGATGTGCAGTCAGGGCTGAGAATTACTGTCTTTATTTCACAGTAGTATTTTACACCCTCATTGACCCAGCAGCAGTGTTCCCAGGAACTGTTTCTAGTTTCCAAATCCTCCTGCTTAGAAGGAAGCTGCGGGTGGGGGCTGCCTAGAGGGAAGGAGCTGGCTAAAGACTGGGCGCAGAGAAGCCAAGCCCAGGGGACCCAAGGCTCACAACCACGTGCTCTGTGCTCATGCCCTCTGCTGTCCTTCTGTACTTGGAAACCAGTCTGTTAAAAGACAGTCTCAAATGTCTTATTCTTGGTGAACACTTCTCCTGTCCAGCTGGCCCTCCCGGCCTTGCTCCCACAAAGGCTTGCACCCTGGGAGCCCCAGCACAACCCTCCTTCTGTGTTCCCCCCGCACCAGGCAAGACATGCTGGCAGGACTGGGTAATTTTCACATGCTCCCTGGCCCAGCAGTGTGTCTGAGACATATTCCTCTCTCAGAAGCCTAGCTGACTGAGCAGAAGATAAAGGAGGAAGGGAAGGGTGATGACAGAGGGAGGGGGAAGCCAGAAAGGGCCAGGTGCTGAGCAAGGACGGAGGCTGGTCAGTGAAATTGTATTTAGTGCTGACCCCTTGAGCATTTGTGACCTCTGTTTGGACCCATGGAATATGCCAGTCCAGGCTGTCTCCTGGCCACCCAGGAACTGTGGGCAGAGGACCGAGAGAGCTGGGAAAAATTTTATGACTGCACCAAGAAGCATGACTTACTTGTGTGGATGCTTCTACTCTAGGAGGTAACTAGGGTAGATGTTAATAATCTAATTTTACATCTGAGGAAATGAAGGATCAGGAAACTAAAAAACAGGGATTTCCCCGAAGGTCCACTGGTTAGGATTTTGCACTTTCAATGTAGGGGACCAGAGTTCAATTCCTGGTTGGGGAACTGAGATCCTGCATGCCACATGGTGCAACAACAAAAAAAGGAAAAGAAAGTTAATATGTTCAAGGTCACATGACCAATAAGCAGAGGATGGGATAATCCAAATTCCTTGCTAGTCAAAAGTAGCTTAGATTCTTAAAGTTGGAAGAGCCCTGGAATATCATCTGATCCATCTCTAGTCAGTAATGCCCCTTCCCCAAAACATTTCAGAGAAGGGGTGATGGAGCTGCGTGGGATACCTTGAGTACCGGGAACTCCTGGCCTCCACTGCAGCTGGGACAGACCAAAGGCAAGTTCTTCCTTGCACCAGCTCAATCCTCTCCTCCTGAAGGTCAGCCACAGGCATGGCTCCCTTTCCACTCTGTCCACTCTGCTCTACTGCCCCTGAGACGCCAAGGCTGACATGGAGGCCCTCCTGTATGGCACTCTGACAGAGGGCCACCCATGCTCGCTCAGCGGGGACAGCGACTCAGCCGGAACAGTGTGGATGAGTCACGGCTTGCCTATGGGGATCTATTTCCCAGTTACGGTATATCAAAGGGGCAACATCCTCAGCCACTCTGCCCGTTCAGAAGTTAGAGCATCTCGAAGCATCTCCATCCTGCCTCCTCAGAAGTTTGAAAGGTTTTACTCATACAATCTCATAATAAAAATGTACTCTAGGGTGGGAGGGAGGCTCAGGAGCGAGGGGATATATGAATATGGCTGATTCACATTGTTGTACAGCAGAAACCAGCACAACACTGTAAAGTAATCATCTTCTAATTAAAGATAAAATTTTTTAAAATGTACTCAGGGTCTAAAAGACATCCAGGTGAGTCTGGCCTGAAGAGGAGGGAAAGCTACAAATCAAATTGCTTCATGCTTAGGGAGTCATGATAATGACTGACAGTTTGATGGCCTTTGGGAGTTGAAAAACCCTTTTATGGTTTGTTTTCGGGTTTTGCAACCTATCAGTAAGGCAGACGGGAGAAAAGGAAATATTTTTGTGTCTGTGTGTGCAAACAAGAATAAGAGAATCGTCCCCGAGCTGGTGAGTGGTGGAATCAGGACTTGCCCCCAGGCCTTCTGGGTCTGAGGTCACTGATTTCGCCCCGCCCCTTGTGCGGCAGGCCTGAGCAAGCCCTTGAGGGACCACCCAGGTGCTGAAAGCACCAGGCTCACACGTGCTGCCGCTCAGGCTCAGTGCCAGCCACTCCCACTGGGACTGGTGGCAGCACTTCTGAGTCTGGCGCTTTATTGCATACTATCTTATCTCAATAGGAAAAGGCAATTCAGGGGAAGAATTTCCTTGTCACTGTGCTCCCGGCTTTCCATTGTTCAGCTTTCTCAGCCTTGGTTCATCCCCTGGGTCTGACAATTACTCATATCCATGGAGGTGCCTTATCAGGGCTGTCTAAGATACAGGGCCTATTTTTCTCTCAGTACCAGATAAACTGGAATCTGTTCACCCTTTATGGCCTGATATCATCCCACAATCAGCCAGCTCAGAAGCCAGCTGCACAGGGAAGCTGCTTGAACAGCAGTCCCTAGTAATCCAGCAGTTTCCTTCACAAAGCCCTAGAATTTCAGGGTCCTCTACAGGCAAGCGTGATGGAGAACCACCTCTTGGTGAAGCTGACTGTACTTCTGCCCTCAAATTTTACTCTGAAAAACTTTCAACCTACAGAAAAGTTGCAAGAATGATACGATGCACATGCTTATACTATTCACCTGGATTCATCAGTTGACCCCATTTCATCACGTTTGTTTTAGTCTTCATATATAGCTGAACAATACATACTTTTTCTTGTCTGACCATTTCAAAGTGGCCAAATCATGCTGCTTCTCTCCTAAATAGCTGGCATGTCTATCTGAAGAATAGGGGGTTCTCCTACTCAACCATACTATTATCACTCTCAAGAAAATGAAATAATAATGTTAGCTAATATGCAGCACACGCTCCAATGTCCTTGATTTTGGTAATGTGAACGTCATATCCTGATTAAGGTGATATCCTCACATCACCCCCACAGTAATATGCAGATTTCATCATTGTACAGGAATCTATTTCCATTTGTAATTAATAAAGTAATTAGCAGGGTGTGATGAAATAAAATCTATCTTTTAAGACAGGACAAGAAAACTTAAACATAAAATCCTCTCTCTGCATCCAGTTGCAACTCCTCCCTCTCCTTAATGTCCAGTGAGTATCTGCAATACACATACACCAGAACTTCTCGGTGATGGGAGCGCCTATTAACTGTAACGTTCACTTTTACCCTTGTTTCCAACACTAGTCATGTAAATTCCTTGAAGATTAGCACTTTTCCCCAATTCTGTAGTGGGTCGTGCTGACTTTAAGCCCACTTTGCACACGTTTCCCTGGACTACATAACCTTGGTGAACTTTATGCAAAACATTAGTATGTCATTTTGATGTATTTACTGTTCTTTGTCTTGTCCTTTGTCTTAAGAATGACTTCTAACAGAAAGAATAGCTCTCAGAGCTTTCTGAGAATCTGTTTCCTGGGTTATAATCTTCAGTTTGGTTCAAATAAAATTCCCTTTTTTTCTTCTTAGGTTGATTGTTAACTGAATTTTCATACACAAGAGGTACTTTGTGACCCTGTGAATGTCTTCTCATGAGTTTTTAGCAATTATTGAGGTCCTTGCCTGTCAAATATTATTATGATGGATCACTTTGTTTTAATCCCCCCAAAAAATGCTCATTATGAAAAAGGTATAAAATACTGAAAAGTATAATGAAAATATAATTTCTACATCCACACAGAGAGCAAGATGAAAATACATGCACAATACATAGTTACTTATAAGCTTCCCCTCTTCTAATGTTTACATGAATGTTATTCGGGGGAGCATATAGGTATTCATAACTTTCTTCAGTTTATTTTGTATACTTATATGATAAACAATACTAATTTTAAAAGTTTATAATATTCTGCAACAACCTATGGGGAAAAAATCTGAAAAGGAATCTGAAAGTAAATCTGATTTACTTTGTTGTACAGCTGAAACTAACACAACATTGTAAATCAACTATACTCCAATAAAAAAATTTTTAAATGTTAATGAAGCACCAAAAAGTATTTAAAAGCATAACATTTACAAATATATCCATGACAGTTACTTCTGTATATTAACATATATATATATTTTGATATGCCTCTTTTCTTATTCATACTAAAGAAAGTGAAAGTGTTAGTCACTCAGTCGTGTCTGACTCTTTGCAACCCCATATACTGTGGCCCACCAGGCTCCTCTGTCCGTGGAATTCTCCAGGCAAGAATACTGGAGTGGGTTGCCATTCTCTTCTCCAGGGGATCTTCCCGACTCAGGGATCCAACCCACGTCTCCTGCATTGCAGGTAGATTCTTTACCATCTGAGCCACCAGGGGGCTCATACTACAGAACTCTCCAAAAAAAAAAAAATCTGTCCTTTTAGTCTTCCCACCTTGCTTTTAAACAACTAGGCTTTCATATTTTCTCAGGGGCTCTCTCCTGTCTGTTTTCCCTGGTTTGAGAATCACTGCTATCTGGTCTCCCTTTATTGTTCTTTAGTCTTGAGGGATGAGATCAGCAACGAGTTGGAACTACAGCAGCTGCTTGAGCCAAGGGGTTTCTCTTGGAACCAAAGGTTTATGCTGCAAACTTGAAAGGGAAGAGAATTTAGGGGGAAATACTTTTAAACTGGGGAATGTATTCAACTGCTTCTATAGTAAAGAAACCACTACTATAAGAATCCATATAATCCCCTTACTATAGAAAGTCTCATTGTCTTCTGCAGATTTTTCTTTCCATGTTGGAACTGGGAATTCAAGTTGTGAGAATGAGCAAGCCACTCAGGCACTGAACTAGATGATTTCAAGTAATTCAGATCTGTTCCTCTGTGATCTTCTAGGTCTAATACCCAAATAGCATTTGTTCATGAAAGTATAATGTTTAATCTTTCCAAACAAGTGGGGTTTTGAGGCTTTATCACTTTTGTGCCTGTTCTAAATACATTTATGAAAACATCTCACACAAATAGAAAGACTTTAAAAGTAATTTCCTTAGGGCAATGTTCTCAAAGGATCACTTGAGGAGCTTGTTAAAGATTCCCAGACCCTGGGACTTCCCTGGTGGTCCAGTGGTTCAGACTCTGCACTTCCATGCAGGGGGCTCCATGTCTGGTAGAACTAAGATCCTGCATACCTCAGTGCTGCAAACAAACAAACAAACAAAAACAAATGAACAAAAAGCAAACCCCCAAAGATTCCCAGGCCCTGTCCAGATCTAGGAAATCACTAGGGTGGAGCCTAAGAGCCTATTATTTGAACAGATATCACACACACCAGAGCTTTAAGAGCTTTAGGACATACATATTCCACAGTGCACTTGCTGGTCAGAAGGAAAGGCCTGTGGCATAGCTCTTCTCACACATGGTCAGGCTGTCCTTGGGAAAGACAGTGGCAGCTGCAGTGTAGAAGAGCCCTTTTCCGGTTGTGGGTTTAGAAAATCTCTGAGACTTGCACTGGTGATGCTCCAAGCACTAGGACACCTGCAGGAGAGATCAAAGGATGAAGGTCAAGGTCAAGTCCAGAGCAGAGGCGGGACTAGCTAGGCTGTTCTGAGGGCAGGTGCGACCTGTCGTGGGCAGGACTTAGAAGCTGGAAGCTAGATCAGGAAAAAGCAAGAGGAAAGGGCCCTGGCACGAAGGATTCCACAGCAACAAGCAGGATGTAAAGAGTTTCGACAAACAGTTCTCAACACACCGTGGTGTCTCATTAGCTTGTACTTAATGGAAGTTGGAGAGAATCTAGCCAAGAAAAACAAAACAAAAACAGTATAATCTTGGAAACTTACGGCGGGAAAGCACGTCTGAAATCAAACCGAAAGGAGAAAACTGCTAGAACAAAGCAGTCTTTAAAAAAAAAAAAAAAAGAGTGGGTGGGTGGACCATTATGGGTACAAGGGAGGAGCAGGGCGCTGATGTTTTCCTTTACAAGCTTTTTGTTACAGTCTGATTCTCTTTTTAAAAACCGTGTACCTGCGATATTAAAAACAAAAAACGTATTTTAAATATATTTAAAAACAGAGTCTGCTCTGCAGTACATCCTAAAGGATGCTGAAGGATCTCAAATACTTTGAGAAGGGTAATCTCGAGATTATCCCCTTAGAAAACAAGCGGTGTGAAATGCACCCCAAGAGCCGTCCTCTGCAGTGCCCCCGAGGCCCGGGCGCGGTGGCGGTGAGGTAGGAACGCGCACACAGCGGGGACTGAGGGGCTGGCACATGCAGAATTCACGACTCGCGTGAGGCGGTGGCTGCACAGTGCGCACGCGCCGAGCCACACAGGCCCTCTCTTCCCGGAAGTCGGCGGGCGGTGGTTTGAATAGATCGCAGGCTGCTGGGGTTTGGCAGAATCACAGAGGGAAAGGTAGCAAGTAGCAGCTGGGATTCACTTCTCATGGTGCCACTAGGGGCCTCCCTCCCCGTCACAACTTGTGGAGGCCACTTACTGCCCCACTAAGGCAGTGTGGAGGGTGAGAAGGGGGCGAGCGCCCCTAACCCAGGATAGGGACTTAGCCCTGCTGCAATCACATAAGAAAAGCTTTTCTTTTTCTAAATGATTGATACAGAGTTCGTTTTCTGTCACTGTGGAAAATATTATTCATATCTCATATTTAAGACTTTTCAGTATTGGAAGGAAACTGCAGACATTTTTAATGTCATATGCTGTGATCTCTTGTTACAGCAAAACTTGGACTCTTCATAAAAGGGGGATTTTATCTTAAACGGATAGTAAAATTCAAACAGAGAGAAGTGCATATTATATAATGAAACCTGTTTTTAAAGTGTATCTAAAATTTCTCTTGATAATGCCTCTTTCTTGAGAGTTTATGAACATGTCAGTCTTCCGTAGGAAAGAATTCACTGGCATGTTCATAAAAGGGAAAAAGGGACAGAGATTTGCCCTTTCATTTTACAGATGAGGAAATTGTAAGGAGAAAGGGACATGACTTGACAAGTCTCTCACTGAAGCAGACCTAGGAACTGGAGCCCAGCCATGCTTCTTGCTCTCCTGGCTCTGGGGGAGCCATACCCCACTGTAACAATCACATGTGAGTGCATCGGGTGTTTGTTCATACGTCTCTTCACCATACTCAAGTACTGGGGGAGATAAGGGGGTTGGTTCTTCAGGGTCTAGACAGATTTTAAGAAAATTTTACTGATACAGTTCTCCCTAAATCACAGATTTCTTTCTTTGGGAGATTAAAATGGGTGAATTTTTTTTTTTTTTTTTTTTTGAGTAGCTTAAGCAGGGGCCGGATGACCACTTAATCACTTATTGGAGTTGTCAGGCTCTTCACTCCTCTGAAGTTTCTTCCATCTGACAGTGTGATTCTTTGGTTACCAGCTGGCTTTCCGGACATATGTGGCCAGGAATTAAAGGGAGGAAGGAAACTAATCCTTCTTCAATGTCTACTTTGAGTCATCTAGTGTTAGTATTGGAGAAGGCAATGGCACCCCACTCCAGTACTCTTGCCTGGAAAATACCATGGACAGAGGAGCCTGGTAGGCTGCAGTCCATGGGGTCGCTAAGAGTCGGACACGACTGAGCGACTTCACTTTCACTTTTCACTTTCATGCATTGGAGAAGGAAATGGCAACCCACTCCAGTGTTCTTGCCTGGAGAATCCCAGGGACAGGGGAGCCTGGTGGGCTGCCGTCTATGGGGTCGCACAGAGTCGGACACGACTGAAGTGACTTAGTAGTAGTAGTGTTAGTAGTGTTATGCATTCCATATATATTACTTACTCTTCACAACATGCTTTCTAGATAGCTATTATTCTCAGCCTACCCCAAGAGTTCACCACGTTTAAGTAACAAGCTCCAAGCCATGCAGATAATAGGCAGCACAACTACTATTACACCATCTCTTATGATCAGATGAATGGGCAGGAGAGGAGGATTACACAATTGGTTCCCAGCTTCTCCCTAGTGTAGGCAACCTCTTTGCACTGCTATTTGAGTCTTCAGGGCAATTAACTCCCATTATCATCCTGGTCTGACTGACAGTTAGGGATGGAGTTGCAACAGAGGCCCAGGGCAAGAATCCTCTTACTAGGAGGAAGGCATTTTGGCTGGCACTTCTTCACAAAGGCTCCAGAGTTACAGAGCTTTGAATAACAGGTTCTTATTAAACAATGAGGCCAAACTTTGCTTCCAAAATTCTCAGTTTAAATGTTCACTCTGGATGAAGAGACTTGGGAGTCTGTTTTGAGATAAGCTCGGACAATGATAATAAGAAATGGTTTGTGAAGGAAGAGGCTGGGACAATGGGATCTAAAGAGATGGTCAACATCTACAGCTCAAGCAATTTGTGCTGGTCAAAGCCAGCAAGATCACTTGATGTTATTGAATGAATGGACATTCCCATCAGGATCCAACCAACTTCTGGGAGCATAAGCCAGTCTTCCCTTGGAGGGAGGGGACATACTGAAGGCAAACTCCAAGGATGTCATCCTATTCCCATGCCTTTTACCTTTCCAAGAATAAACACTTTTTCTTCCCTGCTGTCACCAATCAGATTAAACACACTCCCCAAGTTGGTACTGTATCCATGACTGTACATTTCTGCTTCCTGAAAAGTTGTGGCTGTAGGGATGGAAAACTGACCAATCAGCTGTGGTTGATCTGAGGCATGCCAGTCAGCTTCCTACTCTTATCTTCCTGTAGCTACCAGTCAGCTATAGAATTAAGTACCAACTCCCAGTTCCTCTCCAGCCTCTTCACCCTTTCTCTATTTCCATTCTGGCTACATCAGAGTCTTCTTTCCTTGGCTAGATTCCCCCCTTCCCTGCTTCCAATTCTCTGTGTGGTTTCATCTTCTGGAATGTTCTCCTAACCCCTACCCCTGCCCCCAACTCAAAAGTTTCATCTTCCATCAAAGTACAGCTTCAGTGATTAAGATCACAAAGCAAAACCAACTTAGCAAACCCCGTTACCAGACAACCAGGGTCCAAAGCAACTGGATAAATAGGGTGGCTTTAGGTTCACTTCTAGTTCACATGTCACACAGGGAATTGATTAGAATCTATGCAGAGACCTGTGAAACCGAACTGCTTCCCAGAGGCACCCCCTCTTTCATGCTGGTGGGACTTGCACTACCCCTTAGGAGCCACTGGGCAGCTGCAGCTGAATCACACAGGCTGCCAGGGGCCAGCCAAGAGCAGAGCTGTGTTTCTTGGCATTTCTCCCAGATCCCCTCGTGGCTGACTTTGGAGGCTGTGCTGGGATTCAGATGTATCCCTGAGCTCCATGGTGAAATACTGTAGTTCTCTCAATCAGGATTTATTCATTCCAGTGTTTCTCCCACCTTAGCTCCAAAATAAACCTGCAAGGGGATCTCGGTGCTTGAATTTAACACCTCCGGCCATGCCTCTTACCCTTTGCGTGCTTTCAGCTACCCTCTAAAGCAGACAGTCCCCTTCACCTGCAGACCCTGCTCCAGAACACACTTTGCCAGATTGGAGCAAGTCCTCGTACCTAGAGCAATTTGCTCTGCTTGCCTTTGCAATACCAGTGATCTTGTAAACACTTGGTTCATCAAACAGTCCTCTCTCAACTTTCAGCAGAAAACTCTAGTGGGTTACTGGAAGGCAGTAGTCAGGTCCCATCAGAACTTGTCATTGTGTCCTAGACACCCAGAATGTGGGCCCACCGCTCGCTAGGCTTAGCCAGGTCTTGCAGAATGGGACTTTGCTGAGATCCAAATATATTAGCTGCTTGTTAGATGAACTCATTCACAGCAGATATTCAGAGTATGGTTGACTCCAAAGGGAAAAGGAAAAGAGGGCCCAAAGTCCTTTAGATTATATGTCAAAGCACGAGTGGTTTTTGACAAACTGCCGATCTTTAGAACAAACTTTGGGCATGTTCAAGTCTGTCCACTGGGCCCAAAGTCTTAGCTCCATTCTGAGCGGTAGTGGAGACCAGCCAAGTTCCATGACAGCTCCTGGTTCCTCACTTTCATGGGCAGCCTCGGTAGAAGCTTAATTCCTACTACGGCTGTCCCTGAAGGTTATCCCTGCTCAGTTCCTGACAAATGTTTGACCCTGGGCTCTGAGCTGCTGAGTTGGCTCCAGAAAGTGTTACTCATCGGAGGGCAAGTCCACTGGCTTCACAGACCATCTGTGTGCCTGTGATCTGAGTGTCTCCATGACGTCTTTGTTCCCTCCAAGGTTTACATCTTCAGGATCCCACTGTGGAAAAAAGACACAAGAGGTACCTTGGTGGACTAGACCCGTCCTATCTCTTACAGTTCCCCCAACAACAGCTCCAGTCCTGATTCTCAAGGCCCAGGCACAGACAAGAACAAACAGATAAGGACAGGGGAACCAGGCCTGTGATTCTAGGACCTAATAGGGCAAGTGTAACTCTAAATCAAGGAATTAACGGACAGCTACCCTGAATAGATCAGTCCTACTTCCCCTCCTGTTCTCTGTTCCCCCTGCCTTCACCAAGTCCTTCTCTAGTGAGCCTGAGGCACGTTCCCTTTATCCTGAGAATTTCCATCTCTATGCCAGACTCAATCCTAGAAAAGACCAGGAAAACTCAACCTATTCCTTATGGCCTGGGTAAGACTCTCCTCCTCCAAGAAGCCTACCCTGACACCCACTGAGCTCTTACCGTCTTCTCTGTACTGCTTGTATCACTGGTTTGCGGCTGATCATGGGAGGTCCTGCCCTTTGCCTGAGTGTCTACCTTGTCCTCAGGTAGATAACAGAGCCCCTTAAGAGTAGGGCACCCCCCGCTCCCCATATGGTGCTTCTTCTGAACTTGAGGTCAGCTAACTCATCAAAAACAAACACTTAAAACCTAATCCAGAGTGGTGGTCACTGCCAGTGACTATTTCATCACTGACTCAGACAAGTATGGGAAACTGAAATTTGCAGGAGTAGGAATAAAAGGTTAAAAAAAAACAGGTGAGCACACAAGTACTGATGAAGCGGCATACAGTCTTCCTATTGTTCTAATAGTTTGGATAAGAGAGAGAGCTCTGTGTGTGGGCCAAAAGCAAGGGAATCCTTACTGATTCCAGCCACAGAGGTATGTGGGGTTCTGCTGTGGGTCTTCATTTCTCCATGTGTGAACTGGGAGTCTGAATCAGGAACTAGATAATATGAGCTCCCATTTCTGAGTTTCTATGACTGGTGATTCTGAGTCACAAGGCTGCATTTGAAGGTATCAAAAGACCCAGGAAGCAACAAGCAAAGGCCATGTAGGATGTGTCAGCCCAGGCCAGACAGTCTATTTGGGCAAGAAAATAGAGCCAGGCGTAGATGTGCACTCAAGAAAAATGCTCCTCCAGCTGCTCAAACACGAACCAAACAATCCAGTCCTTAGAAGGTCAGGACAAGGTCCTCAAGGCTCCCTGAGTCACTTGACAGACAAATGCCTGCAGCCTGCCAGTTATAAAACACAAATTGTAGCTCTGAACAGAGTCCAATTTAATTCGTGATTTACTGGTAATAACTGAACTGATTCTACTACTTGGTCATGAGAAACTGCATCACGTTAAAATGACCACCTCATCTCCCAGTCACTCTGCTGGTGAGGGCCCAAGCTGATCTGCTTGGTGCAGCTCAGTCCCTCGTCTGGGTCTGAGGCTGTGTCAGGCCCTTGCGGTGCTGGTTTCTCATCTGTGTTTGCAGACTTGGAGGGATACCTCTAACCAAATCCCTTCCAGACGTTATCAGAGATGCCAAGTAAAAGAGCTCCCTGGCCCCTCAGCCTCCAAGACCCAGTTGCCTAGCAGTGGAAGCAGGGGCCTGGTCCATTCTCTGAGAATGGACAGTGTGTTTATGGGTGAATTCTATTTTCAAGCGGAGACCCACGTGCTGGATCTGGTTTTGGACCAGCCTCACCAGGAGGGCCTAGGGTGCTTACCAAAAAGGCTCCCTTGACCCCATCTGTAGTTTGGGATCTAAGGCTTAGCATTTGAACAAACTCCTAGGGTGATTCTTAGCCACCCTGATGTATCAGAACCGCTGCTCCAGCTCCTAAAATGTCTTCTTAAGAGTCATCCTTGCTATTCCTGAGCAGTTCGGCTGCCAGGAAACAGAAACTCTGATGAGGTGCACTCTTTAAACTGGGTTAAAACCTTCAAAAACATTTTAAATCTCTTCCTTCTGAATTCCCAGAATAATGTGTTTTTAAATGTCATTTTAAGTAATAAAAACATAGCTGGAATCCAGGCATTCAGAGAATTTGAGCAAAAGATAATCTACTCTCTGATCATAAAAACAAAAAAAAATCCTGGGAGGTGACAGGCACAGGTGGCTGTCATGAATCATGTGCTCATTTGTCACTTGGAGGCGAGGATGGCAGGGAGACAGGAGCCAGCTGCCCAAGGTCTCCAAGCGACAACAGGGGGGAATGTTGATCCATGCTCTCACAGTCACTCCCCGCACCATTGCCATTAGGGAGCTGCTGGGCCTCCTCCTGTTCAGAGACTTTTGTTCCAAGCACATTTCTTCCTTGGGTCATGTATCTTCTCTGAGTCCCCATTAGATGGTTCAGACAAAGCAGAAAGAACTCTGAATTGAAAAAGCCTGGAAAGAACCTCAACTTTCAGACTCTTCTCTTATTTTCAGATTTTTTTCCCCTAGAGGAATTTGGCATGGGCCCAGCCATCTCAGAGGGGCTCACAAAAACAGGAACTGAAATCAAGCCACAGGAAGTCCCTTCTGGAATAAAGAGAGAGCACAATTGTCCATACCTGCTCCGAGATTAGGGCTTCCCAATACTTCTGCTGCAGAATAAAAAGAGATAAAGAAAAAAAGTGTTGAATAGAGTTTGCCACCATCACTGAGCAGAGCAGAGATCAGCGCCAGCCCGTCAGCTCCTTGAGCCAGAAGCCTGGCCCTCCACTGGGCTGGAGGCAAAGGAACAGCTGACTTCAGCAAGCAAGAAGGCAGCAGCTACTAGCGGCTCCAATTTAGTTAAATGGTCACTAGGATAATTGTGATAATTATGAAGGGCTTGAAAAAGATTATTATCAATACAGATTTTTAAATTACTATTATTAGGACTTATATTATTAGACATAACAATGAATATTCCATTTATTAACCACATGGCTGAGATGAGTCAACTTGAAACCATAAAACTAAAAAAGAGAGATGCAAATAAAATCTTCACTTCAAAACTACGAGGTATTTGCTTCCACCCAAGATTCATTTTTAATCAGCCTTTACTGTACAGTTGGTTCCACCCCAAGCCTCAAATATATCTGATTCAGGTTCTTAAAGGGTAATGTTGCCATCTGCTCTCATTCCTCCGGCATCTCCTGCAGTGCCTGGGACATGTGTGTTTGTGTGTGTGTAGCTGTGTTATCTGAATTAAGATTATAAAAACTTTACTGAACCCCTCTATTTGTCTGCTGATAACTGCTAGCTCAGAGACGGGGCTCAGTTATGTGTGTGGGGGGGGGGAGGGGGGGAGTTCCACTCTGGGCCAGAGGTGGAGGAAGGGGCGGAGCAGGCAGAGAGGTGTCCCAGGCTGTGCTGGCAGAGCTCTGCCCCAAGCTCACACCCAGGGCACCTGGTAGGCCCGGGGCAAAGGGCAGAGACCCCACCTTGACTCTGAGGAGGGCAGGGAAGGGGCACCAAAGCTGGGTTCTTGGTCAGTGCCCCCACACAAGCTTCCTACCCCTCACTGGGCAGGATGTGGTGGCCCCAGCAGGAGAGAGGGCAGAATATGGGGGTGGGTGAGGCAAAAAGAAGCCTGACCGTCTTTTCCCCAGGTCCTCCCTCTTCCCCCGCCTTCCCATCCTCCCCCTTGAAGTCCTTCCCCCTTTTTGCAGGAGGACAGAATGTACTTCAAAAACTTGAGTCACCACTGACTTCAGCTGTACCACGCCTTTTTCTTTTGAACAACTCTTTAATTATAAGATTTTCAATCATACACAAAAGTAAAATAATAACACCCATGGACACACCCTCCTTCATTTGTTCTAGCTCCCCCAAGCTTTCATTTGCTGAAGTATTTTAAAGTAAATAATGTCATCTGTAAATACTTCAGTATGTATCTTATAGATAAGGACTTTAAAAAAATCCTAAGCACAATGCCATTATTATGCCTAACAAAATTGTTATAATTCCACAGCATGCATTTTTTAATGACATCCTGCTGGAGGGAACATAAACTGAAAAAAAAAAAAGATTAATTGGGGAAGATACAAAATTACTAAAAATGATGGTTCCCCATACACTGCAAAAGACGGAAATGTTGATGACAACATAGGGATTGAAAAAGTTATATAACTTCTGCAAACGTAATGGAAATAAAAGGAGAGGTGAAAGAAAGAATGGTAACCTTCATCTTTCTTTAGAAAATACAGATGTTCATGTAAAGTATAATTGGTGATGTGTGATTACCACAGTGAGTTTTGTTGTTTGTTTTAAAAAAATTACTAAATTCAGTGGGATATACTGGATTATATTCTGGAACAGAATAAGAATTTTAATGGAAAAACTGGTGTAATTCAAATAAAGTATGTACTTTAGTTAACAGTAATGTGCTACCGTAATAATGTTAATTTCTCAGTTCTGACACATGCAGCATGCTGCTGCAAGGTGGTAATCTTAGGAGGAGTTGAGTGAAGGTAAACAAGAGCTCTCTGGACTACCTTTGTAACTTTTCTGTAAATCTAAAATTATTCCCAAAGAAACAGTGTATTTAAAGACAAGCAAACAAACAAAGAAGCTGGAGTCCTCCAACTAGGTTTGAAATGAAACCTTGAAACCTCCTTTCCAAAATCTTCAGCAACCTAAAATTTCAGAAGAGTGCCCTCTAGTGGAAGTAGTAGATGAGAATGTCCCTAAGGAGTATGATTAATCCAAATCTTTGTAAAGGAGGTCTCTCTCCACCCCTTACGAAAAAAGGTGAAAGTAACTAACATTTTTGTAGTCTTTTCCCTGTTTCAGGAGCAAAATTTGTTCATTTTTGTATAGAAACTTTTTAAAAAAACAAACTGAAGACTGCACGTAATTCTATCCCTGAGAGCCTTTATGATTTAATGAAGGAACAGCCCTCTGAAACACACACACACACAAATCAAATTATGCAAATTCCTTTTCTCTCTTAACACAGAATAAACATTTCTGTATACCCTTAAATTGTCTTTCAGTTCAGTTCAGTTCAGTCGCTCAGTTGTGTCCAACTCTTTGCGACCCCATGAATCACAGTACGCCAGGCCTTCCTGTCCATCACCAACTCCCGGAGTTCACTCAGACTCACGTCCATCGAGTCAGTGATGCCATCCAGCCATCTCATCCTCTGTCGTCCCCTTCTCCTCCTGCCCCCAATCCCTCCCAGCATCAGAGTCTTTTCCAATGAGTCAACTCTTCGCATGAGGTGGCCAAAGTACTGGAGTTTCAGCTTTAGCATCATTCCTTCCAAAGAAATCCCAGGGCTCATCTCCTTCAGAATGGACTGGTTGGATCTCCTTGCAGTCCAAGGGACTCTCAAGAGTCTTCTCCAACACCACAGTTCAAAAGCATCAATTCTTCGGCACTCAGCCTTCTTCACAGTCCAACTCTCACATCCATACATGACCACAGGAAAAACCATAACCTTGACTAGACAGACCTTTGTTGGCAAAGTAATGTCTCTGCTTTTGAATATGCAGTCTTTAGGACCACAATTCCATCACTGTCATGAACCACAGCACACAGTATTTCAATTCACCTCATTGCTGAAAGTACACATTTTTGTGTTCTGAAACCTGCCCCCAGGTCATGTGCTAACTTCTTTGTTCCTGAAGACTCTGAGGTATATTTCCACCACCAAGGAGAGTCACTTTCCAGACTGGCAGCTGAATGGGCCCCCAGAGACCATCTGTACAACTTCCTCCTTACATTTAGGGAGAAGAGACTTCCCCAAGACTGGGGTGGTGAAATGCTGCTGGACTCAGGACCCGTTATAAAGGGTTTTTTTTTTTTTTTTTCTGATCATAAAGTTTTGAGAATGGCCAGATACACATTAGCTACAGTTCGGTCTTAGATTTCATTAAGTAGATTTCCTTTTTTATTTTCCTCGCACCTCTCAGGCATTTAAACCTTCCACCTTACACTTCAGTATCTCATCCTTCCTATTTCTTCAGTTAATTAAGCAGTTCTGTAACACTTAACTTGGGATCAAACACGGTTTCACCTCTCATACATTCTTTCCACCTATCTACCAGCTCTCTACCTCTCTACCTTACGATTATACAGTGGAAGTGACAAATAGATTCAAGGGATTAGCTCTGATAGACAGACTGCCTGAGGAACTATGGACAGAGGTTTGTGACACTGTACAGTGATCAAGACCATCTCCAAGAAAAAAAAAATGCAAAAAGGCAAAAATGGTTGTCTGAGGAGGCCTTACAAATAGCTGAGAAAAGAAGAGAAACTAAAGGTAAAGGAGAAAAGGAAAGATATACTCATTTGAATGCAGAGTTCCAGAGAATAGCAAGGAGAGATAAAAGCCTTCCTCAGTGATCAATGCAAACAAATAGAGGAAAACAATAGAATGGGAAAAACTAGAGATCTCTTCAAGAAAATTAGAGACACCAAACGAACATTTCATGTAATGATGGGCACAAAAAAGGACAGATATGGTATGGACCTAACAGAAGCAGAAGATATTAAGAAGAGGTCCAAGAATACACAGAAGAACTATACAAAAAAATATTCATGACCCAGATAACCACAATGGTGTGACCGCTCACCTAGAGCCAGACATCCTGGAATGCAATGTCAAGTGGGCCTTAGAAAGCATCACTACGAACAAAGCTAGTGGAGGTGACGGAATTCCAGTGGAGCTATTCCAAATCCTGAAAGATGATGCTGTGAAAGTGCCACACTCAATATGCCAGCAAATTTGGAAAACTCAGCAGTGGCCACAGGACTGGAAAAGGTCAGTTTTCATTCCAATCCCAAAGAAAGGCAACACCAAAGAATGCTCAAACTACCACACAATTGCACTCATCTCACACGCTAGTAAAGTAATGCTCAAATTTCTCCAAGCCAGGCTTCAACAGTACATGAACCATGAACTTCCAGATGTTCAAGCTGGATTTAGAAAAGGCAGAGAAACCAGAGATCAAATTGACAACATCTGTTGGATCATCAAAAAAGCAAGAGAGTTCCAGAAAAACATCTACTTCTCTTTTACTGACTATGCCAAAGCCTTTGACTGCGTGGATCACAACGAACTGTGGAAAATTCTTCAAGAGATGGGGAGACCAGACCACCTGACCTGCCTCCCGATAAGTCTGTATGCAGACCAGGAAGCAACATTTAGAACTAGACATGGAACAAGAGATGGGTTCCAAACTGGGAAAGGAGTACATCAAGACTGTGTATTGTCACCCTGCTTATTTAACTTATATGCAGAGTACATCATGCAAAATGCCAGGCTGGATGAAGCACAAGCTGGAATCAAGATTGCTGGGAGAAATATCAATAACCTCAGATATGCAGATGACACCACCCTTATGGCAAAAAGTGAAGAAGAATTAAAGAGCCTCTTGATGAAAGATGAGAGTGAAAAAGTTGGCTTAAAACTCAACATTCAGAAAACTAAGATCATGGCATCCAGTCCCATCACTTCATGGCAAATAGATGGGGAAACAATGGAAACGGTGACAGACTTTATTTTGGGGGGCTCCAAAATCACTGCAAATGGTGACTCCAGCCATGAAATTAAAAGATGCTTGCTCCTTGGAAGAAAAGCTATGACCAACCTAGACAGCATATTAAAAAGCAGTGACATTACTTTGCCAACAAAGATCTGTCTAGTCAAAGCTATGGTTTTTCCAGTAGTCATGTATGGATGTGAGAGTTGGACTATAAAGAAAGCTGAGTGTTGAAGAACTGATGCTTTTGAACTGTGGTGTTGGAGAAGACTCTTGAGAGTCCCTTGGATTGCAAGAAGATTCAACCAGTCCATCCTAAAGGAAATCAGTCCTGAATATCCATTGGAAGGACTGATGTTGAAGCTGAAACTCCAGTACTTTGGCCATCTGATGCAAAGAACTGACTCATTTGAAAAGACCCTGATACCGGGAAAGATTGAAGGCAGGAGGAGAAGGGGACGACAGAGGATGAAATGGTTGGATGGCATCACCGACTCAATGGACATGAGTTTTGAGTAAGCTCCGGGAGTAGGCGATGGACAGAGAAGCCTGGAGCTGCAGTCCGTGGGGTTGCAAAGAGTCGGACACAGCTGCGTGACTGAACTGACCAGCTCAAACTTCCTACTCAGCTCTTCCTTCCTGGTCTGTACTGAGTAAAATGGGATGTGAGATAGCAAAATGGGTCACAAGCCATGGAGTGCTATGTGCAAGGCCCCTGGTGACCTGGATCAGTGAGAGAGGAGTTCTGACCCACGGAGGGCTGGTTTCCTTAATAAAGATGACAGTTTCACTGCAGGGACATGCCAAGGTTGGCATGAAGGGTCGAGATGGAGAAGCCATGTGTATCACAACGGTGGGCAGCAGGGGTTGGGAAAAAGGCCGTTTCTACTCCAGTCACAGGGATTTACAAATACTGTATTTAAGCCAAACTCTAGGACCACCAGGCAACCTTGGCCCTGGCAACCTTGGTTCCTATTCCTGATTCTTTAAAAATCTTTTTCACCCTTTAAAATATGAGATATAGCTAACATATAACATTGTATATTTGTGGGGGTTTTGGAAGAAATTTTGCTATTCATGTGCTGCTCAGAACCAAAGAACTGACTCAGTGTGACTAACCTCCGCCTACCTCCCCCAGCTACACACCTTCACACCTAGAGTCACTGCTAAGTGGGACCTGAACGATGACCTGGTCCACAGCTGAGCATCTGCAGGAACGGTGCTTTGTCAGAGCCTCACCAGCTCCCTGAGCTCATTATCTTCACTTACAGAGCAAGTTCAGAAAGATGAACCGCGCTGCCTGGCTCAGGGACTCAGGGCCAGCATGGGTGTCCAGCCACCCTGCTGTCCACCGCACCGCATCTAGAACCATCGACAGGCTTGCAGAGCCCCAGCAGCACCCCCATTTGATCCTCACAATCTCTGTAATGTAGGCAGGGGAGGTCTCCTGATTCCTGTTTACAAAGGGAGAAACTCAAACCCAAGGAGTCCAGTGCAGAAGCATGGCCACCAGGCAGGTGAGAGCCTAACAAGCCCCATCCCTGCTCAGCACCCTCTCTTCTCCTCAGCTCTGCTGCCCTCAGGGCCCAGTGGAGAGTCTCTCCTCACCCCAGGGGGAACCGGCTCACTCTCCACACACTTCCAGACATACCATCTCTCTTGGCCACAGGACACATAGGAGCACACAGATCTGGGCAGGGCAGATACCACACCCTGAACTTGATTTCTAGCCTTTGGGGCCTATTGGAATGTTCTGGCCTCTTTCTTCATACTTATATGTATTTTCTTTTAAAACTAGGACTTTTAGAGTCAGTGTATGAGGGCGTGTTAGTCTCTCAGTTGTATTTGACTCTTTGAGACCCCAGGGACTGTAGCCTGCCAGGCTCCTCTGTCCATGGGATTCTCCAGGCAAGAATACTGCAGGGGGTTGTCACGCCCTCCTCCAGAGGATCTTCCCAACCCAGGGGTCGAACCCAGGTCTCCCACATTGCAGCCAGATTCTTTACTGTCTGAGCCACCAGGGATGATGTGTGGTTCTTTTTATTAACTAATTGTTTTTTATATAACTAATTGAATGATGTGGCTTTAAGAAGGACAAACATCAGAGGCCTCTGTCCTGACCTGCGGGTGCTGGAAGCAGGGTCTGGAACAAGCAGTGCTTATTGTCAAGGTTGTCAAGAGCCTCAGGCACAGAATTAGCAAGACGTGGGGGCTGGGACTGGAGCCTCTTCAGACAGCAATCTGATACCTGGTGTTTGGCTCTGTACACACACACACACACACACACACACACACTCTGTGCCGGCTCCAGCCAGTCATTCTCAACATGCAGACTTTCTTTCATTGACAGAAACAGCCCCCCTGCAGAATTCCTACAAAGCTTCTTACACCAGGTCGACAGCATCGCTCAGAAGCACAGAAGGGAAAAAAATGACTAAGCGCTCCTTCCTCACCAAGAGGGACTCAGTCCTTTCTTGCATCCCAGAGGCTAGCAGGGGAAAACCTTTAAAGGCACAGGAGTAGTCTCAACACGAGGGCGACCCTGCACTCATGAAGCAGGGGATGGCCACTGTCCTGGCAAGTGAGGAGGCTGGCTGGAAAGTCCTGCTCCCTGTGGGCCCAGCCCCCCACCCACAGACTGCGGCTGCTGACCCCTCCTCCACAGGTGCTCAGGATGCCCTCGGACAGCTGTGCTAGGAGTGGGGCTACCTCGTGTTTAATGGCCGAGGGAGTGAGTGGGCACGGTCCCTGTGGAATGTGCCCTCTCTTGTGGAGACATGCAGAAATCCATGCAGCCCACACAAATGACCTCTCCACAGAGTCATAGGTCACACTCAGGCTCTGGCGCCATTCATCCGGTGCCCTGACCAGCCCAGCTGGTGCACACTTCGAGGATCAGTGAAAATAACCCAATTCTCCCTTCAGGCAAGTTTCCACATCTTATCTGTCTGATCCCTCCCTTCTCTTGTGTGTTCTGCATCACTGAAATTCCTGGTAAATCCCAATGTTTTATCCTGTCTGTTAGACAGGGCCTTGCCTGAGAACAAAGGCAGGGCACAGGTGAGTGGAGGGAGTCCTATGGAGAGTTTTTCATCTGTATGATGAGAACGATAGATAATAGACTCGGCCCTGCCTACCGCCCTGGGGAGTTCCTGCTGAGGCAGTGGGGTGTAGTGGGTAACGACAGGGTTTCTGAGCCAGACTTCTGAGCCAGGTTCAGATCCCCAGGTCTGCCAATTATAACTATGATAATGGTGATGATGTTTTCTTGGGCATGTTACTTAAACTCACTTAATCCCAGTTTTCTCTTCTGGGAAACAAATATTTAAAGGTCTTTGCCTCGGGCCGTTAGAAGGATTATACCAAACAGTGTTTGTGAGTATAGAACACATCATGTGTGGCTCATGACACAACCTCAGCCGCGGTCTTAAAATGCTTAGTGAGCTGAGTGATGTGATACAGTGTATGTGGTATTGACGGGCCGTTCTTCTCGCCACCTCCCCCAGCATGGCAGGAAGTGGGTCTTCAAATCCCTCAGTATGTGCCCCAAAGCCACAAAGCCACCCTCTGAGAGTTAAGTCACAAAACTGTAAAGGCCAAAGACCACACAGGAGGTAAACACATCACCTTAGCCACACAGAGTGTCTCCAGGGCCTCACAGTGGGAATGCGTAAACGCTCCCTTCTGTACCCGAGGGTCAGGCGGAAGCCCAGCTGGTTGGCAATAGACACAGACAATAAGAGGAGGTCAAGGGCGAGGATGCCCACTGTGGCCAGAGAGTAGAGACAGATGCCCCGGCTGCTGCAGCCCAGCATTACAAAACATCTGAACTGTACAATGCTGGGAGCAAGAAAGGCTGCAAACCAGAGGAAGTGGCGACATGGGGCCCAGCATCTGACCACAGGCCTCAGCCCCTTTGGTGTGTGGTCTGGAGGAGCAAGGTCACAGTCAGGCTGTGGCCAATCTACCAAGGGCCTCCCACCTGGTGAGGTGGGTCAGGACGGCTCACCTGTCTTCAGAAGGTTTGCTTTCAAATCCCACCCCCCTCAGAACATGCTTGCTGAACGAGCGAGTGACGGAACAGGTGGGTGAATGCGGCATCACACTCATCAAGTAAAATACCCTCTTGCTGCCCTTCAACCATCAAGGATCCAGAATCTTTAAGAAATACTGCTCTGAAAAGCCAGGGAGACCACCCCATCCCACCACCCTGAGCTGCTGCTGGTTGACTGACAGGCTTACAGCTTAATTTTCATCATTACACCTTCCAAATGTGGAAAACTCAGAAGTGGCCACAGGACTGGAAAAGGTCTGTTTTCATTCCAATCCCAAAGAAAGGTAATGCCAAAGAATGCTCAAACTACCACACAATTGCACTCATCTCACATGCTAGCAAAGTAATGCTCAAAATTCTCCAAGCCAGGCTTCAACAGTACATAAACCATGAACTTCCAGATGTTCAAGCTGGATTTAGAAAAGGGAGAGGAACTGGAGATCAAATTGACATCTGTTGGATCATCAAAAAAGCAAGACAGTTCCAGAAAAACATCTACTTCTGTTTTATTGACTATGCCAAAGCCTTTGACTGCGTGGATCACAACAAACTGTGGAAAATTCTTCAAGAGATGGGAATACCGGACCACCTGATCTGCCTCTTGAGAAATCTGTATGCAGGTCAGGAAGCAACAGTTAGAACTGGACATGGAACAACAGACTGGTTCCAAGTCGGGAAAGGAGTACATCAAGGCTGTATATTGTCACCCTGCTTATTTACCTTATATGCAGAGTACATCATGAGAAACGTTGGGCTGGAAGAAGCACAAACTGGAATCAAGATTGCCAGGAGAAATATCAATAACCTCAGGTATGCAGATGACACCACCGTTATGGCAGAAAGCAAAGAAGAACTAAAGAGCCTCTTGATGAAAGTGAAAGAGGAAAGTGAAAAAATTGGCTTAAAACTCAACATTCAGAAAACTAAGATCATGGCATCCAGTCCCATCACTTCATGGCAAATAGATGGGGAAACAATGGAAACAGTGACAGACTTTATTTTGGGGGGCTCCAAAATCACTGCAAATGGTGACTCCAGCCATGAAATTAAAAGACACTTGCTCCTTGGAAGAAAAGCTATGACCAACTTAGATAGCATATTAAAAAGCAGAAACATTACTTTGTCAACAAAGGTCCATCTAGTCAAACCTATGGTTTTTCCAGTAGTCATGTATGGATGTGAGAGTTGGACTATAAAGAAAGCTGAGTGTCGAAGAACTGATGCTTTTGAACTGTGGTGTTGGAGAAGACTCTTGAGAATCCCTTGGACTGCAAGGAGATCCAACCAGTCCATCCTAAAGGAAATCAGTCCTGAAGATTCATTGGAAGGACTGATGCTGAAGCTGAAACTCCAATACTTTGGCCACCTGATGTGAAGAACTGACTCATTTGAAGAGACCCTGATGCCAGGAAAGATTGAAGGTGGGAGGAGAAGGGGATAACAGAGGATAAGATCGTTGGATGGCATCACTGACTCGATGGACGTGAGTTTGAATAAACTCCAGGAGTTGGTGATGGACAGGGAAGCCTGGAGTGCTGCAGTCCATGGGGTCGCAAATAATCAGACACGACTGAGTGCCTGAACTGAACTGAACATCTTCCAAAATTTCTACAATAAACACATCTTACTTTTAAGAAGAGCATAAACAGATTAGCAGAAGACCCGAAGGGTCACACATCCGACAAGCTACACTGTCCCCTGCTCGCATATTCAACAGTCTGAACTGGGAGGTTTATAATCCCATTTGAGCTGCAGTGTCTATGTCTAGTGAGCTTCTCAGTTATTCAGGACTCAGGGCTTTGCCACGTGTCGTGTACATGTGTTTCAGGTAATGAAGCAGGAGGACTGTGCTGGGGGAAGGCAGGGGTTCGGGGTGGGGGATGGGGGCAGCTGAGCTTCTAAAAATATATTTCTTATTTAACAAGTGCAAACGTACTCATTTCCACTTGCCTCACTTATGAGTGTGATCCCATCCCCTTGGAATTTATGTAGTTAAGCAAATAAATGTCTAAAAAGAGAGAGAATGGAGGAGAGGAAGGAAAAGGGCTGGAAAACACAGAAATGGCCCAAAACAGTCAGAGAGACAAATTTCCAAACTTTCCAAGGTCACAGTCCAATCCTGACCTCAGTTAGGGTTTCCACAGAGTGAGAGTGAGTATAGCTTCCTACTCTCTCCCTCCCTCTTCCCCCTCCCCATCTCCCCAACACGTCCCTTCCCCTCACTGAACACACTCTGTGCTCAGGCTCCCTCTCTCCCTGGAGCCTTGGACTCAGCCTGGACTGCTGGCTCCCAGTCGCCAAGCCATGCACCTTGGGTGTCTTGCCCACTCTGGATCAAACCCAAGAAACAAACAGCATTGAATGCAGGACTTGGGGATACATGACCCTGAGTGGTCTCTGGTCTGAAATAGAATCTCTCCCTCAAAACCCAAGCTCTCAGGGACCAGCTGTGTTTGGTCCGGGACGGAGAGATAAAGATGAGGGCAGCCCAGGCCTCCAGACCTAGAAGCCTGTGCACAGCCTGGCAGGGGAGGCAGGTCCCTGCAGCCCTCCAGGCCACAGGGCACACAACAGAAGGGGTGTAAGAGATGTATGGGCTGTGGGCACCCCAGGGAGGGAGGCTCTAATCCCTGGGGTGTGTGTGGGGTGGGGGAGTAGGTGGTATCTGGGTATGATTCTGACATGTGGAAACTGGGCCAGAGAAGACCCAGGAAGAAAGGCCCAGAACCCTGGGGACAAGGGAGTAGTCCATGGCCAAGGGGGACATATAGGTCAGGGCAAGGAAGGGCACAAGGCCCGGGCAGGTGTGCATGGCCTGGAGCCTACGCCACAGGGTCTGGACTCTACCCCTGAAAATCACAGGCTCCAAGTCTTTCAGATTTCCAGGTTCACTATGAGTTCAACAAGTATGGGGGACTGACTCGGGACCTCTGGCTCATTACTTTGCCAAATAAGGCCACTACGACCAAAACCAAAACCTCAGCATCAACTAACCACTTCCTATTATCATCAAGTTATAAAAAGGTATTTAAACATCAAAAGAGTGGGAGAACCCAACCAACCCAGACCGAAGGTATCCCCCACTGACACCACTTGTCCATGATGCTCTCCTTGTTCTCACTGGCTGCAAAGGGAAACTTCCTTCTGTGGGGAGCTTGTGGGGCTGAGAGGGACAGGACCACAGGCCTGAGAGTTATACCCATTTCTGTATCACAGAATGTGATGTGTCTTGTTCGCAGATCCAAAAATTCACAATGAGGCAAAGCTTATGAAAGTGCCAGGCAGGATGCCCTCCAAGGGCCTCCGTGTATCACCATGACAGCACCACAGGGAGCAGCTGGTGCTCCTTGAGGGGGAAGAAAGGCTTCCCTGGTCACATGGGTTTGGGAACCATGGAGCCTCTTTAAAAAGTTTGTCATTCAGCATTTATTTCTCTAAGACATGACTGTTTCCAGTGACTCAGTGTGCAGAGCTTCCCTGACTCATCTGACCACAGAAAGTCCTCCCCAGCGCGGACTGTGTACGAAAGTCCTTGGAAGATGCTTATTCACTATTCAGCAGGCATGAGGTCGGCGTGGAGGAGCAGAGAGATGCAGGTACCATGGAGGCACGGGCAAGCCCGGGTGAAGGAGGACACACACACCCACCAGCAGACCCCGCACGTACCTCGAGGTCGGAGTTGATGGAAGAGACCTGGGAGGAGCTGCTGGACGACACACGGGCCTGGATGACCTGGACCGGAGGGTAGGAGGGGGGCTCCTGCAGGGACGTGGCTCCTGTGTCTGTCTGTCCGTCGCCAGGCAGCCTGCTGGCACTGCAGCTCACCTGCAAGGTGTGTGGGGAAGGGCAGGCAGAGACTTAGTTTGCATCTTTATTTTTTGCACTGTCAGGGCGTTCGTGTCCTTCAGGGTTCCAAAGGTAGGAAAGGATGTAGCATGCGGCGGTCTCCACCATCCTCCCGAAGCCACCGAGCTCCCCCTAGAGGCAGCCAGCACTCGTTTGCATGTCCTTCCAAACTTTCTGTGCACACACGAGCAAATGCATGGACACGTTCCCCCCATTTCCACTAACAGTAGTACACTCTATAGTCTCTTATGCATCTTCCTTTCTTTTCCACTTAACAACATGCCTTAGAAATAGTACTACAGCAGATCTGTTTTTGTAGCATTGTATAGGTGTTCACAATCTGTTTAACCAGTCCCCTGCTGATGGATGTTTTAGGGTATTCCCAATCTCTTGCTTTTACAATCATTACTGAGTGTGGTAAATTATATTTTACATTCAAAATTTCTGAATATACAGGATAAATTCTTAGAAGTGGAATTGCTGAGTCAGAAGGTATGCACACTTGTCATTTGGATAGCTCTTGGCAAAAGTAGGTCTTCCCTTGTGGCTCAATGGTAAAGAATCTGCCTGCAATACGTGAGACCTGGGTTTGATCCATGGGTTGGGAAGATCCCCTGGAGAAGGGAATGGTTACCCACTCCAGTATTCTGGCCTGGGGAATTCAATGGACTGTACAGTCGATGCAGTTGCAAAGAGCTGGAAATGACTGAGCGGCTTTCATTCTTACTTCCACTTGCCAAAAGTGCACTCCATAGAGGCTTAACCAACACACCTGCCAGCAGCCTATGAGAGTGCCTTGGGAAGGGTTAAGGGAGGAAGAAACTTGTGAGATTATCTATCTATCATCTGTCTATATCTATCTATCTAGACTTCCCAGGTGGCCCCGCAAATGCAGGAGACATGAGACCCAGGCTCGATCCCTGGTTGGGGAAGATCCCCTGGAGGAGGAAACAGCAACCTACTCCAGTATTCTGGCCTGAAGAATCCCATGGACAGAGAAGCCTGGCAGGCTATAGTCCATAGATTCTCAAAGAGTTGGACACGACTGAGGCGACTTAGCAAGCACCCATATCTATCTATCTATCATCTATCTCTCTGTCCATCTCAGAAGAGAGCTTCCTCCCACAGGGCACACAGGTTTCCACAGGGATCCTCGAGGCTATGGGCTGGGGTTTCAGTTCAGTTCAGTCGCTCAGTTGTGTCCGACTCTTTGTGACCCCATGGACTGTATACAGCACCAGGCTTCCCTGTACATCACCAACTCCCGGAGTTTACTCAAATTCACGTCCATCGAGTCGGTGATGCCATCCAACCATCTTATCCTCTGTTATCCCCTTCTCCTCCCGCCTTCAATCTTTCCTGGCATCAGGGTCTCTTTAAATGAGTCAGTTCTTCACATCAGGTGGCCAAAGTATTGGAGTTTCAGCTTCAGCATCAGTCCTTCCAATGAATATTCAGGACTGATTTCCTTTAGGATGGACTGGCTGGATCTCCTTGCAGTCCAAGGGATTCTCAAGAGTCTTCTCCAACACCACAGTTTAAAAGCATCAATTCTTCGGTGCTCAGCTTTTTTTGCAGTCCAACTCTCACATCTATACATGACTACTGGAAAAACCATAGCTTTGACTAGATGGACCTTTGTTGGCAAAGTAATGTTTCTGCTTTTTAATATACTGTCTAGGTTGGTCATAACTTTTCTTCCAAGGAGTGTCTTTTAATTTCATGGCTGCAGTCATCATTTACAGCCCCCACCCCCCAAAATAAAGTATCTCACTGTTTCCCTTGCTTCCCCATCTATTTGCCATGAAGTGATGGGATCAGATGCCACGGTCCCATAGTTTTCTGAATGTTGAATTTTAAGCCAACTTTTTCACTCTCCTTCTTCATCAAGAGGCTCTTTAGTTCTTTCTTTGCTTTCTGCCATAAGAGTGGTGTCATCTGCATATCTGAGGTTATTGATATTTCTCCCAGCAATCTTGATTCCAGCTTGAGCTTCATCCAGCCCAGCATTTCTCATGATGTATTCTGCATATACGCTAAATACACAGTCTTGACGTATTCCTTTTCTGATTTGGAACCAGTCTGTTGTTCCATGTCCAGTTCTAAATGTTGCTTCCTGACATGCATACAGATTTCTCAGGAGGCAGGTCAGGTGGTCTGGTCTCCCATCTCTTGAAGAATTTTCCACAGTTTGTTGTGACCCACACAGTCAAAGGCTTTGGCATAGTCAATAAAACAGAAGTAGATTTTTTTCTGGAACTCTCTTGCTTTTTCTGATGATATAACAGATGTTAGCAATTTGATCTCTGGTTCCTCTCCCTTTTCTAAATCCAGCATGAACATCTGGAAGTTCATGGTTCATGTACTGTTGAAGCCTGGCTTGGAGAATTTTGAGCATTACTTTGCTAGGGTGTGAGATGAGTGCAATTGTGTGGTAGTTTGAGCATTCTTTGGCATTGCCTTTCTCTGGGATTGGAATGAAAACAGACCTTTTCCAGTCCTGTGGCCACTGCTGAGTTTTCCAAATTTGCTGGCATATTGAGTGCAGCACTTTCACAGCATCATCTTTTAGGATTTGAAATAGCTCAACTGGAATTCCATCACCTCCACCAGCTTTGTTTGTAGTGATGCTTCCTAAGACCCACTTGACTTCACATTCCAGATGTCTGGCTCTAGGTGAGTGGTCGCACCATCGTGATTATCTGGGTCGTGAAGATCTTTTTTGTACAGTTCTTCTGTGTATTCCTGCCACCTCTTCTTAATATCTTCTGCTTCTGTTAGGCCCCTACCATTTCTGTCCTTTATTGAGCCCATCTTTGCATGAAATGTTCCCTTGGCATCTCTAATTTTCTTGAAGAGATCTCTAGTCTTTCCCATTCTATTGTTTTCCTCTATTTCTTTGCATTGATCACTGAGGAAGGCTTTCTTATCTCTCCTTACTATTCTTTGGAACTCTGCATTCAAACTGGTATGTGTTTCCTTTTCTCCTTTGCTTTTTGCTTCTCTTCTTTTCACAGCTATTTGTAAGGCTTCCTCAGACAACCATTTGCCTTTTTGCATTTCTTTTTCTTGGGGATGGTCTTGATCACTATCTCCTGTACAACGTCATGAACCTCCGTCCATAGTTCTTCAGGAACTGTATAATCCCTGGAATCTATTTGTCATTTCCACTGTATAATTGTAAGGGATTTGATTTAGGTCATACCTGAATGGTCTAGGGGTTTTCCCTTCTTTCTTCAGTTTAAGTCTGAATTTGGCAATAGGGAGTTCATGATGTGAGCACAGTCAGCTCCCGGTCTTGTTTTTGCTGATTGTACAGAGCGTCTCCTGGAGAAGGCAATGGCATCCCACTCCAGTACTCTTGCCTGGAAAATCCCATGGATGGAGGAGCCTGGTGGGCTGCAGTCTATGGGGTCGCACGGAGTCGGACACAACTGAAGCGACTTCACTTTCACTTTTCACTTTTATGCATTGGAGAAGGAAATGGCAACCCACTCCAGTGTTCTTGCCTAGAGAATCCCAGCGATGGCAGAGCCTGGTGGGCTGCCATCTATGGGGTCGCACAGAGTCGGACACAACTGAAGCGACATAGCAGCAGCAGCAGCAGCACAGAGCATCTCCATCTTTGGCTGCAACGAATATAATCAATCTGATTTCTGTATTGACCACTTGGTGACGACCGTGTGTAGAGTCTTCTTTTGTGTTGTTGGAAAAGGGTGTTTGCTATGACCTGTGCGTTCTCTCGGAGAAGGCAATGGCACCGCACTCCAGTACTCTTGCCTGGAAAATCCATGGATGGAAGAGCCTGGTAGGCTGTAGTCCAAGGGGTTGCTAGGAGTTGGACACGACTGAGGGGCTTCACTTTCAATTTTCACTTTCATGCATTGGAGAAGGAAATGGCAACCCACTCCAGTGTTCTTGACTGGAGAATTCCAGGGAAGGGGAAGCCTGGTGGGCTGCCGTCTATGGGGTCGCACAGAGTCGGACACGACTGAAGCGACTTAGCAGCAGCAGCAGCAGCAATGCATTCTCTTGGCAAAACTCTATTAGCCTTTGGTCTGCTTCATTCTATAGTCCAAGGCCAAATTTGTCTGTTACTCCAGGTATCTCTTGACTTCCTACTTTTGCATTCCAGTCCCCTATGATGAAAAGGACATCGTTTTGGGGTGTTAGTTCTAGAAGGTCTTGTAGGTCTTCATAGAACCGTTCAACTTCAGCTTCTTCAGCATTACTGGGTGGGGTATAGACTTGGATTACTGTGATACTGAGTGGTTTGCTTTGGAAATAAAGAGAGATTATTCTGTCATTTTTGAGATTGCAGCCAAGTACTGCATTTCAGACTCTTTTGTTGACCATGATGGTTACTCCATTTCTTCTAAGGAATTCCTGCCAACAGTAGTATATATAATGGTCACTGAGTTAAATTCACCCATTCCAGTCCACTTTAGTTCACTGATTCCTAAAATGTTGATGCCATCTCCTGTTTGACCACTTTCAGTTTGCCTTGATTCATGGACCTAACATTCCAGGTTCCTATACAATATTGCTCTTTACAACATCGAACTTTACTTCCATCAACAGTCACATCCACAACTGGATGTTGTTTTTGCTTTGGCGCCATCTCTTCATTCTTTCTGGAGTTATTTCTCCACTGATCTCCAGTAGCATATTGGGCACCTACCGACCTAGGGAGTTCCTCTTTCAGTATCCTATCCTTTCGCCTTTTCATACTATTCATGCAGTTCTCAAGGCAAGAATTCTGAAGTGGTTTGCCATTCCCTTCTCTGATGGACCACATTTTGTCAGAACTCTCCACCATGACCCGTATGTCTTGGGTGGCCCCACATGGCATGGCTCATAGTTTCATTGAGTTAGACAAGGCTGTGGTCCATGTGATCAGATTGGATAGTTTTCTGTGACTGTGGTTTTCAGTCTGTCTGCCCTCTGATGGAGAAGCATAAGAGGCTTATGGAAGCTTCCTGAGAGACTGACTGAGGGAGAAACTGGGTCTTGTTCTGATGGGCGTGGGCATGCTCAGTAAATCTTTAACCCAATTTTTTGAAGATGGGTGGAGCTTGTTCCCTCCCTGTTATTTACCTGGGGCCAAACTAGAACTGACTCATTTGAAAAGACCCTGATCCTGGGAAAGATTGAAGGTGGGAGGAGAAGGGGACATAAAGGATGAGATGGCTGGATGGCATCACTGACTCGATGGACATGAGTTTGAGTAAACTCTGCGAGTTGGTGATGGACAGGGAGGCCTGGTGTGCTACAGTCCATGGGGTCGCAAATAGTCGGACAGGACTGAGCAGCCTTCACTTTCACTTTCAAACTACGGTGGAGGTAATGAAGACAATGGCGGCCTCCTTCAAAATGTCTCATGCATGCACTGCTATACTCACTGCCCCCAACCCTGCAGCAGGCCACTGCCAACCCACGCCTTGGCCAGAGAGTCCTGGACACTCACGGGCAAGTCTGGGTCAGTCTCTTGTGGGGTCACTGCTCTTTCTCCTGGGTCCTGGTGCACACAAGGTTCTGTTTGTGCCCTCCAATAGTCTGTTTCCCCAGTCCTGTGTAAGTTCTGGCGGCTCTATGGTGTGTTAGTGGTATCCTCCTCCAAGAGGGCTTATGCTGCACCCAAAGCCCCTGCCCCTGCAGCAGGCCACTGCTGACCTGTACCTCTGCAGGGGACACTCAAACCCAGTTCTGTCTCAGTCTCTGTGGGGTCTCTGGGTCTTGGTGCGCACAAGGTTTGTTTGAGCCCTCTGAGTGTCTCTGGCGGCTATGGGGTTTGATTCTAAACACAATTCCACCTCTTCTACCATCTTGCTATTTCAAATCCTAAAAGGCGATGCTGTGAAAGTGCTGCACTTAATATGCCAGACAATTTGGAAAACTCAGCAGTGGCCACAGGACTGGAAAAGGTCACTTTTCATTCCAATCCCATAGAAAGGCAATGCCAAAGAATGCTCAAACTACCGCACAATTGCACTCATCTCACACACTAGTAAAGTAATGCTCAAAATTCTCCAAGCCAGGCTTCAACAGTACATGAACCATGAACTTCCAGATGCTTAAGCTGGATTTAAAAATGGCAGAGGAAGCAGAGATCAAATTGCCAACATCTGTTGTATCATCAAAAAAAGCAAGAGAGTTCCAGAAAAAATCTACTTCTGTTTTATTGACTATGCCAAAGCCTTTGACTGTGTGGATCACAATAAACTGTGGAAAATTCTGAAAGAGATGGGAATACCAGACCACCTGACCTGCCTCTTGAGAAATCTGTATGCATGTCAGGAAGCAACAGTTAGAACTGGACATGGAACAACAGACTGGTTCCAAATAGGAAAAGGAGTACGACAAGGCTGTATATTGTCACCCTGCTTATTTAACTTATATGCAGAGTACATCATGCAAAATGCCAGGCTGGATGAAGCTCAAGCTGGAATCAAGATTGCCGGGAGAAATATCGATAACCTCAGATATGCAGATGACACCACCCTTATGGCAGAAAGTGAAGAAGAACTAAAGAGCCTCTTGATGAAAGTGAAAGAGGAGAGTGAAAAAGTTGGCTTAAAACTCAATATTCAGAAAACTAAGACCATGGCATCCGGTCCCATCACTTCATGGCAAATAGATGGGAAAACAGTGAGAGACTTTATTTTTAGGGGCTCCAAAATCACTGTAAATGGTGACTGCAGCCATGAAATTAAAAGACACTTGCTCCTTGGAAGGAAAGTTATGACCAATCTAGACAGCATATTAAAAGGCAGAGACATTACTTTACCAAAAAAGGTCCGCCTAGTCAAGGCTATGGTTTTTCCAGTAGTCATGTATGGATGTGAGAGTTTGACTATAAAGAAAGCTGAGTGGTGAGGAACTGATGCTTTTGAACTGTGGTGTTGGAGAAGACTCTTGAGAGTCTCTTGGACTGCAAGGAAATCCAACCAGTCCATCCTAAAGGAAATCAGTCCTGAATATTCATTGGAAGGACTGATGCTGAAGCTGAAACTCCAATACTTTGGCCATCTGATGCAAAGAACTGACTCACTGGAAAAGACCCTGATGCTGGGAAAGATTGAAGGCAGGAGGAGAAGGGGACGACAGAGGATGAGATGGTTGGATGGCATCACCGACTCAATGGACATGAGTTTGAGTAAACTCTGGGATTTAGTGATGGACAGGGAGGCCTGGCGTGCTGCAGTTCATGGAGGTGGAAAGAGTCGGACATCACTGAGCAACTGAACTGAACTGATCTCTCTTCCGTCTCAGAAGACAGCTTCCCTTCACAGGGCACACAGATTTCCACAAGATCCTCGAGGCTGTGGGCTGCGGTTTCAGAGCCAGGCAGTCATCACACTGACACAGCACAGGGGGAACAACCTGCCTTCCAGACCATGTGTCCACCGGCTAACTGTGTTACCTTGGCAAGAAACCTCGTCCTCCTGAGCGTCACTTTCCTAACCTATAGACAGGGCTGGTGGCCCCTGCCTGCCCTCCTCTTAAGTGGTGTCATGAGGGTAAGGTTTAGTAAACGCCCCGGACACATGAGAAGAACAGCTGCTCATACTGGTCCCCAAATCACGCAGGGCTGCAACCCTAGACAGGTCAAGGGCACAGATCCCTGTGAGAGTCAGCTGGAAGGGAGGAAAATCCACAAAGGAAACACAGGCAGAGACATAGGGAGGCGGGGAGCAGAGGCCTCCCAGCCACAACAACGAAAGACTCTATAAATTCCCCAGGCCTGATCACACCTGAGTCAACAGATAAAACGGAGTTTCAAATGCTGCGAGTTGTGGACTCCCAGGACCCCACGCCCTCGGCCCCTCAGGCCCAGCCTAGCCCCAGCTGCGCCTCTTGGGAAATCTCTCATTAGACCAGTGTTCAGGAGGGGATGTTGGGAAGAGTGGGGACCTCACTGGCTCGTTTGCCTGTTTCAAAGGGTAGTCCAAACTGGATGTGTATTAAAGCACATGGCATCATGATACCAAACCACAACATGCCCATCAGGACATTCTCATTAAAAAAAAAAAAAAATCTGCTAACATAGCAGGCATGAAATGGCGGCATAAAAATCATGTCCTTTCTATAAAAGCTCAGGGCCTGGAATCAGACATGCTTAGCATGAAACCTATTTTTGAGATTTTTCTAACTATGGGATCTTGGGCAAGTGAGTTAACCCTCTCTGTGCCTCAGTCTAAAACAATAATAAAAGTATTAAATATAATAATTTAGCATAATAATAATTCAACAATTTCTATAACAATAGAAATAACACTTGTATCTACTTCAAGTTGTTATAAGAATTTGTGTTGATGATAATTTTAAAAAACATTTATCAAGCATTTACTGGGTGTCAGCCATTATGCCAAGTAAGAAGCTGTATAACTGTAAGGAAAGGCACAGATCTGGGTAGAGACAGGTATGAATCCTGGTTCTAACACCAACAGATCATGTGACCTTGAGCAAGCTGCCTAACCTCAACTGGCCCCTTTTCCTTCTCCATAAAATGAGCATGGTAACCTCAAGGGTTGGGTGTTTGGATTAAATGATGTAATCTATGTAAAGCACTTAGACCAGTACTCTAAGCACTATAACCAGCACTCTAAGCACTATGACCAGTACAGTCATCACCAGAAGGGTTGGTTTTTATCAATTACTCAGAGCCTGACAGGTAGTTAGCCCTAATAAACAGACCACCACGGGAATGATGACTCTTCTGCCCAGGCTAGAGGCAGGGCTCCAGGCTCCCAGCTGGGAGCTGTCATGAAGACAACGCTCGCCCTCTGGTGGACACAGAAGGAAGAGAACAAGAGAACACAGTCTTCTCCCAGAGTCTGTTTCCCAGCAGGCATCCTCTCAAGACTCAGGTACAGGGAGTCTTGCGTTTAAGTGAACACAACTTTTCCATTATTGTTCTTTATTTTGCATCATTCTTTTTTATTTTGCATTATTATTTTTCAGAAATTCCATGATTTCAAAATTTCTAATGTAAAGTGTTGGCCAGATGCTGCCAGGGTTCCCTGTGCTTTCCCCAGGGCTTCCAATCACCCACCTACCCACCCACCCTCCTGATGGAAGAAGAGTTTAATGGCCAAAACAGGCTCTTAATTGTGAAAACGTGCTCCGAATCTCCCTGAACTTCACTTACATCACATACAGGCTATTTGCACCCACTTCCCAAGGAACAACAATAAGTAAAACCTCTCTATCAGGACCAAACTCTGAGTGTCAGCATGTCCCAAGGTCAGCTCAGTGGGGCCCCTACTACTGAACTCTTCGTTCCAACACACCTATGCTGAGAGCCTGTGACTCGATGCACCAGGGTTGACGCAGATGAGACAGAAGCAGACAAAGTTTATATCCAAGCAGGAGACAGAAAACAAAAGTAAAAGATCATGAAACGTGCCTTGCAGAGCATTTTAAAAGGTAATAAAGTAATACAGACGGTGACTGCAGCCATGAAATTAAAAGACGCTTACTCCTTGGAAGGAAAGTTACGACTAACCTAGACAACATATTCAAAAGCAGAGACATTACTTTACCAACAAAGGTCCATCTAGTCAAGGCTATGGTTTTTCCAGTGGTCATGTATGGATGTGAGAGTTGGACTGTGAAGAAAGCTGAGTGCTGAAGAATTGATGCTTTTGAACTGTGGTGTTGGAGAAGACTCTTGAGAGTCCCTTGGACAAAAGGAGATCCAACCAGTCCATCCTAAAGGAAATCAGTCCTGGGTGTTCAAGGACTGATATGGAAGCTGAAACTCCAATACTTTAGCCACCTGATGCGAAGAGCTGACTCATTTGAAAAGACCCTGATGCTGGGAAAGATTGAGGGCAGGAGGAGAAGGGGACGACAGAGGATGAGATGGTTGGATGGCATCACCGACTCAACGGACATGGGTTTGGGTGGACTCTGGGAGTTGGTGATGGACAGGGAGGCCTGGCGTGCTGCAGTTCATGGGGTCGCAAAGAGTCGGACATGACTGAGTGACTGAACTGAACTGAAAGTAAAACAGCAGAAGAGGTAATACACCCATTTGACTGGGTGGTGGGGGAAGAAGGCCTTCGGAGAAAGTGACGTTTTTACTGAACAGAAAGATGAGAAAGAAGCAGACATGTAAAAAAATCAGGAGGAAGAGCATGTAGGCAGAGGAATGAAGAGATATTCTGTGTAGCCAGAGAGGAGTGAAGCGGGGTAAAAGTGGAGGCAGTCAGGGATGGGGCAAGCACGGGTCTCGGAGGGTCTAACAGGTCTGTGTTAGGAAATTAGATTCTATTCTGTGTGAAATGGGAAGCCAGAAGTGAAGTGAAGTCACTCAGTCATATCTGACTCTTTGCAACCCCATGGACTATATACAGTCCATGGAATTCTCTAGGCTAGAATACTGGAATGGGTAGCCTTTCCCTTCTCCAGGGGATCTTCCCAACCCAGGAATTGAACCCAGGTCTCCTGCATTGCAGGCAGATTCTTTAGCAGCTGAGCCACAAGGGAAGCCAGAGGAGTGCTTTAAACCAAAGAGTAACAAGATGTAATTTACGTTTTAAACAGACCCTTAGGGTTACTGGTTGTAAGTGGAGGGGATAGGACAAAAATAGCAGTGAGGGGCAAACCAGTGACAAGTCTCCTGGATCTACTTGTTTCCCACTTTTTAAATTGAAGTACAGTTGATTTACAATGTTATGTTAGCTTTAGGTGTACAGCAAAGTGATTCAGTTATACATATTCACCTGTATATGCCTATATTCTTTTTTTAAATTCTTTCTCATTATACCTGCCAGACTCCTCTGTCCACGGGATTTCCCAGGCAAGAATACTGGAGTGGGTTGCCATTTCCTTCTCCATAGGATCTTCCTGACCCAGGGATCGAACCCAGGTCTCCCACATTGCATGTAGATTCTTTACCATCTGAGCCACCAGGGAAGCCCTACAGTTTATTACAAGATATTGAATATAGTTCCCTGTACTATGTAGCAAAATCTTGTCATTTATCTATTTTATACATAGTTGTGTGCATCTGTTAATCCCATGCTCCCAATTTATCCCTTCCCCTACCCTTCCACTTTGGTAACCATAAGTTTGTTTTCTATATCTGTGAGTCTATTTCTGTTTTGTAAATAAGTTCATTTGTAGTATTTTTTAGATTCCAAATAAAAGTGGCATCATATAATACTTGTCTTCCTTACTTCACTTACATGATAATCTCCAGGTTGGATCTACTTTATTTTTATTTATTCATTTTTTGGTTTTGTCCGTGCCATGTGGGATCTCAGTTCCCCAAACAGGGATCAATACCTATGTTCCCTGCATTGGAAGCGCAGAGTCTTAACCACTGGACCACCAGGGAAGTTCCTGGATCTACTTTAAATGAAGTATTTACAAGACTCGCCCACAGGTGAGATGGGCATAAGCATGTAGTGAGGAGAAGAGGAGGATCTGGGTTTGCCCCACTGCACTGACATGAGGAAGATAGGGAGAGGAGCGGGAGCCGGTCTGGGCATGGAAATCCAGAATTCCATATTATACACGGGGTGTGTGAGATGCCATGTGGTGATAATGAAGAGGTAGCAGAGCAGCCAAGACTAGAAAGGATGGAGACACAGGCAGGGGAGATCGCAAGGGCTGGCAGGTGGGGCTATGGGATCAGAGAAGGGAGCCCTCCTGAGGTGGAACTGGGGCACTGCAACCTTGAAGTCAGGCTCACCGGGAGGAGCCGCCAGGAGTGGGGAGTCGGAAAAACTAGGACAAGGAGGGCCCCAGAAACTGGAAGAAGCGGGTGGCTGAACGAGTTGAATCTCAACTAGGACAGACATTATCCCAGGATTTAGCGGTAAGGAGGTCACTGTAGCCTCGACAGGAACATCCTAGTGGGGTGTGGGATGTGAAGTGGATGTCTTACCACCTTTTTCAGTCTTTTCTCCAACTCTCCTCCTCCTGTTGCTGCTGCTGCTGCTAAGTCGCTTCAGTCGTGTCCGACTCTGTGCGACCCCATAGACGGCAGCCCACCAGGCTCCCCCGTCCCTGGGATTCTCCAGGCAAGAACAGTGGAGTGGGTTGCCATTTCCTTCTCCAATGCATGAAAGTGAAAAGTGAAAGTGAAATCGCTCAGTCGTGTCCGACTCTTGGCGACCTCATGGACTGCAGCCTACCAGGCTCCTCCGTCCACGGGATTTTCCAGGCAAGACTACTGGAGTGGGGTGCCATTGCCTTCTCCGCTCCTCCTCCTGAGGACCCCACGAACAGGCCAGAACCCCAGGAGTCACCCCATACCCTCACTGCTCCCACTGCTCTACCCACTGACTCCACTGAAGCTCTGCGTCTCCATCAGCTCTGACCTTGGTTCAGGCCACACCACCTCTTTCTTGGACTTGCAGCCGTTCCTCACTGACCCGCTTATCTTTAGGCTCCTCTCTCTAATCTGCCCCCAGCACGGCCTGAGTGATGGCCCTAAAATGCATGACTGACCCTGAGTCTCTAGTCCTGAAGTCTCCTGGACTCCCGTCATCCTCAGGATGATGCTCAGCTTCCATACTGTGACCTTGCCTCTTCGCCACCTTTTTATCTTCCCAGCTCTTCATCTGACCACCTCCTCCCTACCAAGGCCTTCAAAAGCTCTTTTTTACATGCTTTCCTGACTCATCCTGCCCCTCCTGCAGTTAAAGTGTCACCTCTCCAAGAAGCCTCCCATGACTACCCCCTACCCTCTGGGCACCCAGCTGTGGCTCATGGCCACTTGCCTGCTGCACCGGTTCAATGGTCAGCTCCATGTAGCGACTGATGGCTGCCATCCTCTGGAGTGGCTTGCAGTGTGGGAGTGTGGTGAGCGGCACCCAATCCGAGTTCTTTCAAAAGGAGACAGGAAGACAAAAAGGAAGAAGGAGACACTTTCTAAAAACAGGATTCCATTTTCTTCAAAAGAATCCCTACAGTATTTTTTCTGTTCTTTTATGGCACAACTCACTTTCTACTTCCTATAAGATGTATCTTATCTGTCTCTTTGATGTCACAGAAGGTGGGTGGGTCCGAAACTTTGCTGCACAGTGGAACTACCTGGGCTTCTTAAAAAACAGCTAATGTTTAGCTTTTAACCCCAGACATTCCTATTTAACCAGTGTGGAACTGACCTGGAGAGTTTAAAAGCTCCCGGGATAATTATAAAGTTTGGCAAAGCTGGGAGACCACGTAGGTGGGTGCTAAACAAATGCTTTTAGAAGAAGTGGTTCTCGAACTTCACTGTGCATCAGAAGCACCAGGAGGACTTATTAAAGCAATTGAGCTGTGTTTTGGTAGAGCTTGGTGGACCCTGGAATTTGCATTTCTTACAAGTTCTTGGGCGATGCTAGTCCAGGGACGACACTTTGAGAACCAGAGCTGTAAAGACTGCTGAAGAGATGGTGAAGGCTCTACTTACTCTCTTCAGAACACTAAACACATGGGGCTTTCCTGAAATATTTTAGCTCCCTTTTGGAATATAATTCACAACAGATTCTAGAATGGAATGAAAATAACATCCCATCAGAGCCTTCCTGGGAACTTGGATCTTTGGTCCAAGAACCTGTATCTCCCCTTTTAGCTTGGCCATACGTACACGCTATCTCCTGTTTCATTAGCTCAGTCAGATTATGCCGTTAAAGCTAGAGCATTTGGAGGAGTGGGCCTGGCTCACTCACATGGAGTCTCATTTCCACTCTGAAAGAAATGAGAATAGTGAAGAGTCTTCATAGGACACTAGATTTTTTTTTTCCTGAAAAAATTATCTTAGAAAAGAGGGAGGTGCTTTCTGTTCAAGTCTTTACAAGCTGTCTTATCATGAGGCACTCGTTCGATTATTTGCAGTCAAGGACTTCTGACAAAGACAAACTCCCTCAGTTAGCATAGTTCTCCTTACTTACAGGGGTCACCTGATTAAATCAGTAAAGACAGAGACAGACACATTTACAGATATGACATAATTGCAAAGGGCGGATCTTACTGTAAACAACACTTTAAAAATCAGCTTTTTAGCAATATCAACTTTTTAAAAAATTGTGTTATTGGTGGTGATGCTGTGGGTGTCAAATGCATGCAAAAGTAGGAACATAAGTTTTTACCAAACGAGGGCAAAAAGCACATTACTTCTAAACTCAAGTATTAATGTATATAGTAAGTGAATTTCAATATATGTGTAAATTACCAAATAGCATAAGTGGACATTTGACTGTTTTATCTACATTGCTAAAAAATGTTCAAGTTCATGCAGCAATGAAAGAAAAAACTTTAAAAATATTTTGTACTTGGAAAAACAGAGGATCCTATTTTCTCAGGGCACTCAGCATTGGGCATAACAGTAGTTCTTTAAAGTGACTGACTGGCCCACACCGAAGGGACCCCCAGATTCCCAGGCTGGGCCCTGGCGAGGCTCTCCACCTCTGCCCACGCTGGGCACAGACACTGGTTGGCCCCATCCAGCTGGGAGACCTTGCCTCGGTCATTGCCTCCTGGTTTTCTTCCTCCTTCTCTGCACAGGTCAGAAGGGCTTGGGTGTCAGGGTTCTCTCCCGCTTCAGAGGCAAATCCCAAGACCTGCCTCATCTTGCTCTTCATCACGCAGGAAAGGAAAATGATCTGAGAAGTGGAAGTTAAGGTTCAAGGAAGCAGAGAATTTCAGTTGCCTGATGCTGCCTTTACCTTGGCACCCCGAGGGCTCCACCCTGGAGTGACGCCCTCTCTCCCCAGAATCATCCTTCCAGGGTAGGCCTCAGAGCAGACACAAGACCATCTAAGGACAGAGCCAGGTCCAATTCTCTCTGTCCCCCCAGGGCCCACCACCCAGCCAGGTGCTCCAACAAGCACCCGGTGAATACTTATTAAACCAAAGGATTATGAAAACCATCTTCCTCGGCTTAGGAGGGACGGTACATGTAGTGGGTTGAACAGCGTCCTCTCCAGATTCATATCCACCCAGAACTTCAGAATGTGACTTTATTTGGAAACAGGGTCTTTGCTGATATCAAGAGTTAGTTAAGATGAGGTTGGCAGTGGCCTAGGGCAGATAAGGTAAGTCCCACAACAGGAACTTCAGAGGAAGAGAAGACAGGCAGAGATGCACAAAAGGAAAAGGGCCATGTGACGGTAGAGGCAGAAATGGGAATTATGCTGCCAGGAACCAAGGCACCCCAGGAGCCCACCTGAAGCCGGAAAAGGCAGGGCGAGACTCTCTCTCGGAACCTTTGGAGGGAGTGTGGCCCTGTCTGGACTTGGGGCTTCTGGTCTCCAAACCTGAGAGAATAAATTCCTTTGGCTTAAGCCATCGAGTTTGTGGCAATGTAGGTGAGAAAATCTTTTTCGTAACTTTTATGCTAAATCCACAGGGTTTTTTCACACACTCCCTCGCCAGCCGAGGCTTATCCACTGTCAGCATCTCCACCCGCCACTGTCTGAGCTTAGTGTGCCCTTGAGGCCCTCACAGCAAGGTCACCGGGGTGTCAGCACATCGGGCAACATCCCCCTGGGGACAAGAAAGGGGGACAGCTTTTCTCCCTGCTTCCCCACCCCAGGCTCCAGCACCAAATAGGACAGGACGTGCAGGATCAGCTGTGCAGGCCAAGTCAGCTCTCAAAGCCCTTCCCAGCCCACGAGAAAGACAAGGCAAAGGTGAGAAAACAGATTCACAGAGGGTGGGTGGGGCCAGAGCAGCGGAAGCAGCATGGAGACAGGAGCTGGCTCTTCTCTGAGCTCAGGGCCAAGAAGTTCACATTCCCTCTCTGCAGTTTCACAGAGCTCCAGTCAAGAGATCCTTCTTCTTATTTAAAAAAAAGAAAAAAGAAAAAAACACATAATTGCACGCTGCAATTGTGTCTGCCTGCCCTAGGCTTCAAACCACCACCCTGGCCACTGAGAAAGAATTCTTTCTACCAAGCGGGTAGGAGGGCATGGTGGGGCAGAGGGGAGAGGAGACACAGGCAGTCCAGCCCCGGGACCCGGGGTGGATACAGACAGGTCCAGCGCTGCACGGCCGAGCGAGGTCAGCAACCAGGGCGTGGCCCGCAGCAGGTACTCAGGCCGCCGGTCATGGGCCACGATGGCCGAGGCGTAGAGGAGACCAGCCAGGGCTGACAGGAGCCGGGTCCACAGGTGGATGGAGGGAAATGTCTTACCCTGGCACTGGGCAGAGAGAGGAAGGGGCTGGGCTGGGAGGAGCACTGCCGCCTCACCCAGCTCCCTTCGGTTGATTCTAAGACCCTGGCCCCTTGATGTGAGAGGTTGGAGGGCAAGCCCTCTGACCAAGGCCAGCCCCCAAAGGAGTTGTTTCCACTGGGCTTCAAGCTGCTTCCGGGAATTCCCTGGCAGTCTGGTGGACTGCACTCTTTCACGGCAGGGGACACAGGTTCGATCCCTGGTCAGGGACCTAGGATCCCACAAACCATGAGCCAAGGCCAAAAAAATAGTTGCCCCCTTTGTCTGGTGAACTCCTATTCATCCCTCAGAACCTGGCTTAAAATCAACTCTGGGAAACCATCCCTTACCGCCTCCACCCTAAGGGGAGCAAGTAATTCCTTCTTCTGGGTCCCTCACACCTGACACTCCCTCTACTGGAGTGCCTTTCACCCTGGTCACGACTCAGCTCCTTACACAGCTGTCTGCTCAGCAGACAGAGAGCTCCTCAGAGCAGGGCTGAGGGCCTCACCGCCTGGGTGCCCTGGAACTCAGCACTGGGCAGGGGCCCGTGCATTTCAGTGGGGAGAGCATGAGGGAGATAGACTTATGGAGAGCCAAGCCCTGACCCTTCTCTTCCTGGGCCACCAACTCTGAACCAGGCCAGATGGGAAAGTCAGGGAAATTAGAGATAACATTCTGGTAATTTTGAAGCCAAGGGGTTATTTTTGGAGAATGAGTAATGAATATTGGTTTTTTAAAAAGGAAACATATGCAATATCCATATGTAAGTACCATTTACAGGTATAAAGTCACTTTCTATACACATTAAGTATATAAACACATATGTATTTCCAATTTATACAATTACATAGGTATTTAAATTAACAGAATACATATACATGTGTGTTTACATATATATACACATGTGTTTATATGCACACACGTGTTTACATATATATATACATGTGTGCTTACATATATACACGTGTGTCTACATATATACACGTGTGTCTACATATATACACACATGTGTTTACATATATATATATATACATAAACTTAGTTTGTTCATTAGATGACTGTATTTGGAGACATGCAGTCCTTGCCTAAGGAATGGACAAAATTCAAGAGAAAAAGCATGTTTTGGTTGATCTTCCCCATTTTAATTTTAATCCTCAAAAGGACTGAATTCCCAGTGGTTGGAACTCTGTGCTTTCACTGCCAAGGGCCTGGGTTCAATCCCTGATCAGGGAATTAGGGTCTCACAAGCCATGCAGAGCAGCCAAGGAAAAGGAAACAAAAAAAGATTCCTCAGGAGTGCTAGGTCTCCCTCTGCATCCCTTCTAACTTTGTTCCCGGGCCTCCCTGTCTCTGGCTCACTACCTGCTGGTGGCTCAGTGTGAAAAGTCCACCTGCCAGTGCAGGAGCTGCAGGAGATGTGGGTTCAATCCCCGGGTTGGGAAGATACGCTGGAGATGGAAATGGCAACTCATTCCAGTATTCTTGCCTGGGAAATCTCATGGACAGAGGAGCCTGGCGGGCTACAGTCTATGGGGTTGCAGAGTCAGACAGGACTTAATAACTAAACCACCACCACAACACCCCTGAACAGACAGCACCTAGCTGGGGAGGGTGACCCCTGAACCGCTAGCCCCAGAGGCTGCAGGTGGAGTGACCGCCCTTCCCTTGGCCCTTCCTACCTCACACAACGCAGGCAGCACCACAGTAGCAAGAAACCTTTGGGGTCCTCCAGCCCACCCACCCCATTTTACAGGGGACATTGATGGCCAGAGGCGCAGTGACTTGCTGAGAGGGGCTCAGCCGGAGGAGCCCTCTGGTCTCACTCTGGTGCCAACCCACGCCCAGCACCATCTGACTCAGCACTCAAGCTCTTGTCAGTGTCGGTACTAGGGCTCTGGAGGGCTAGAGAGCTCTGTTTGCTTGTGGCACTGGGCACACAGCAGGTGCCTCAAGCATTGCTGCTTGAAGACTGGAACTGGCTTGGTGACTCAAGATGTGGCAGGAGCTTCTCCAGCACACTCAGGCCTGCCTAACAGTTCAGGACTGATGGTTGAGGGGACAACCCACCTGGTGGTTTCCTGGCAAATTTGTGCTGGGGGTTGGAAGTGGGCCATGCCTCAGCCGCTCCTGCAGCAGCAATGATTCCCCATGTCATCAGCACAGTGCTCTGCTAATCAGAGCATGTTTCACACTCCTTGTCCCATTCAAGGACTTGCCCCTGGAAAAATGGGATCTTCTCCCATCAAAGCTACCCAGCTGGACTGCTCAGTGCCCCCACCAGGGGTAAGTTAGAAGCAGCTTCTGGGGGATCCAGGGTCTGAGGCCATGCTGGCTCAGCTTCCATTACACCCCAGTCCTGCTGGCTTTCTTCCTAATGAGGGAACCCTAGCTCTGGGCTTTTGTTCACTGGGCCAGACACACTCAGGGCTGGCAGTCCCCCCTAGATTACCCAGCTCAGTCCCTGCAATCTCCCTCTATCTTCCTGCCAAGGGGTCATCTGGCTTGAATGCCTCTAGTGATGAGGAGCTCACTACCTACTAAAGCAGGAATAACAATACCAATTGCTGTCAACATGCCAGCCACTGGGCAAAGTGTCTAACCCATGGAGTCTTTTTTCCCACTGAATGGGAAGTGGCCCTCCCAGTAACCTCCTGGTTATTGGTTTCGGTCTTGGTTCTGATCACTAAGACTGCAGAGAACAAGGCTACTCTTTCTGCCTCAAGACAGCCCTCCATTTCCGGTATCCATGAACTCCCTATTTTCTAGGCCAGATACAGTTGCTCAGTAAGAAATGTCTCCTGGCACTACCCTGGGCAGACCCCAAATGTCGGGCACACAGCAAGAAGTAAAACTGAAAGGGCCACTGCTCTCACGGTGCCCACCCTCTGCTGGGGAACCAGGCAGCCACTAGGCAAATAGCTAAAGGAGCTAATTTCAGGCTGTGATAAATGTGATCAAGAAAATGAAGCAGAGGGAGGGACCCAGAGGTGGGGCTGGCCTGAGGTATTTTAGGGGGGCTGGTGTTATGGGTTGGATTGAGTTTCCCCAAAAAGACATTGGAATCCAACTCCCAGAGCTAGTAAATGTAGCTTTATTTAGAAGTAGGGTCTTTGTAGATGATCAGGTTAAGCTGAGGTTGTTAGAATGAGCCTTAGTCCAAGATGACTATGTCCTTATGAAAAGGGGAAAGTCAGATACAGGAACGTATGGAGGAAAGGCCACGTGAAGACTACATGCATTGGTGTGTGTGCGTGTGCATGCACACTCACACACACACATGGAGAACACCACACAAATCCTGGAGTTGTGCTGCCACCAATCAGGGAACTAGCAGAAGCTCAGGGAAGGGCCTGAAACAGATCCCTCTCTAGGACCTTCAGAGGGAGCGTGGCCCTGACACTTTGGGGTCGGGCCTCTGGCCGCTGAGACTTAAGACAATACATTTCTGTTGTTCCAAGTCTGTGATACTTTGTTACTGCAGGCGTAGGAAACTTTTACAATACAGGTGGTCAGGGCACTGCAGCAATTTCTTCAAAGGTTGTCACGTGACACAGCTTCCCAGCCCCCACACCACCCTGAAGACCCATCCCAGGGGGGCTGAACTGAGCACAGTACTCCCCACACTCTGGAGATCACACCTTTGCTGAGGAGGAGGCCCGGTGCCCTGGGAGGTTTCACTGCTGCTCTCAGAGTGCTCAACTAAGCCCCCGCCATCCCCAAATCCTGTTCTCCTGGAACTGCTATTAAATCACAGCGCTGGGACTTCCCTGGTGGTCAGGTGGCTAAGGCTCTGCACTCCCAGTGCAGCGGGCCCCAGTTCGATCCCTGGTCAGGGAACTAGATCCCAAATGCTGCAACTAACAGTTTGCATGCCACAACTAAAGATCCCATGAGCCACAACAAAGGTCAAAGGTCCTGAGTGCTGTGGTTAAGACCCGGCCCTGCTGAATAAATAAATTAATATAAAGAAACACAGTGCTCTTGGGCAAGTGACTATTTTAAGACTAAATGATGGGCTGGCACATTCCTGGGGTCACGTAATATGTGGCTCTCTTGCAGGTGCCCTCTTGCCTTGGTGGCCTTTCCCGTGCTCTCCGCTGCCCCTAGTGCCTCCCCTCACCTCTGCTTCCTCAGGCCCCACCCTGCCTTCCTGCCAGCCCAGGCACTCCAGCACCCAGTGGTGTCAACAGTTTCCACCCTCATTCATTTGCACAACGCAGAGGTTTCTCTCCCTCTTTTCCAAAACCCCAAACATTTGATTCTCTTTCTTAGAGCATTCGAACACCTTGTTTTCCATTTCTGTGTCTTCTTGAGACTGAGCTTGCCAAGGGCAAGCAGGACATCTCAAGTCATGTCTGTTTCCCCCAGGGGATTGGCCAACATAGGGTTTCCTTTACCCCAGACACTGGGAAAATATCTGCCAACAAGACACTCTTGAATATAAAGAGCCCAAGAGCTGAACAATCCTATCTTCCAAAACCTCAAACCTTTTCATTCCTAGGATGCTTGTTCATCCAAACCCAGGGGCTCCTTCCTGAGAACCTGCTTCTCATTTGCTACAAGAAATGGAGTGAACACAGAGCCCTCCCACTGTGAGCCTCAGGATCCCTGGAGGCTGGGGCCAGCTGTCCTCTGCCCCGCACACACATATACACAAACATACCCACCCCATACATACACACACGGCTGGGCACATGGGGACACCACCTCTCCACCCCAGTGACCTGGAGCTAGGAGGATGGTCCCAGATACCCTAAGACCTGCAGGAGTGACCCCACAGTCCCAGCCCCAGGCTCACGATTCTGGAGAGTGGGGGGATCCGGGAAACCCAGGAGCCCAAGGCCGCGATGCCACCCAGCAGGAAGCCGAGGATTTCTGTATTGTCCTGTGGGAACAGTGATACACTCAGCACCCTGGGAAGACACCCAGGCACCCTTGGCCCACCCTTTTCTGCTTTTAGGTGGTTCTTCCCAGCAAGGCCTAGACCTGGCCCCACCCCCAGGACACTGGTTGGGACTGTGTGGAGGGGAGGCACCCGCATTCCCCGACATCATACCACTCTCCCCCAGCCCGAGCAGGCCTGGCCTCACCTGCACCAGGATGCCCAGCAGCCTCCTCTGCGGCCCTCGGTCACGGCCTGAAGCCCATGGGATGGCAGCCCACAGAGCCCAGCCTGGGCCCAGGCTCAGTGGCAGGACCAGGGCAAACATGCTGGCCTGGAGCCGCCGCCTCCTCTTCCTCGCCCGGGAGCCCCGTCCTGCAACAGACACCAAGATCCTGCTCGGCTGCCAGGATCTGGAACCTGACAGACAGCTGCGTGGGAAGAACTGGTGTTGACCCTGGCCACGAGGCCAGCAGGGGCTCCCACGTTGTTCCACAGGCCAGACCTTGCCCACTCTTGAAGGGCCTGTGGTCGTGCCCCCTCATTCCTCCCATCCCCCATGCCTGGTGCTCTTCCCCTTCTCAGCCTTTCACGTAGTTTTGTTTCAAGGCAGGTCAGCGTTATCCTTTATCACATACATCTGCGTGCACACAGTGCTATTCATCCTAGACTGGAGCCCCCTAAGGGCAGGCACTGTGCCTAGGCAGCTCTAGAGTCTGCACAGAGCCTGGCACTGAGCAGAACCCGCACAAGCTTGGTGAATGCACCATGAGTGGGTGGAGTGGGGCCAAGGCATCAAAACTGTGAACAGGAGAAGCATCGACTTTGAAAGACTCCTTGAAATAGAAGACAGATCCTCCGCTGAACAATTCCAAAAACAGCATTCCTCCTCTGGGCAGCATTGAGCCCAAGGACATCTTACATTACGCCCTGGTACAAGCATTTCCTTTTCAGATAAGGGTCCGAGCGTGTTGCTGCCCCTTGTCAGGAATGTCTGATCCCACATATTCCCAGCCTACTCATCCCATCTCAGCCACCTCCAGCCCCTGCTCTGCCTGAGGCCGTGCAGGCCGGTTCCTGGACTCCATTTCCAGAAGTGGTGGGGCTTCACCTGAGCCCCCGGACTTGCACACTGAGTATCACCATCTGTCCCCTAAGCCCTGCCCCCTCCTTCTTCCCGACCTCTTCCCAGGCTGCTCTTTCATCTGGAAGGCCCTTTCCTGCAGTCCCAGTTCCAACGTCACCTTCTCCAGACACCTGCAGACCCTCCCCTCCTCTGCTGCCCACCATGCGCACACCCCTCACTAGCAGTGCTGACTACCTTTTAGGGCCCTGACTCCCTGCTCTGGCTGAGGCCGGGGAGCTCGCCCATTCATCTGTGCCTGGCAGGGGCCCAGCTCGGGCACGACAGGGAGAGGTGCTGATGAATGAAATGAGTGGGTGATGAAGTCAGGAACAGGTGGCAGCACACTCACCCGAATTAGACTTGAATTTGGAGCCACAGACTGGGAAGAGAACGGACACAAAGTTCACCAGGTCGACAGCTGCTAGGTAGGTACCAGTGAAGACCTGCGAGCAAAGGAAAGGTCTTGGTGTTCAAACCTCTTTAAACAACTGAAGTACCTCTTGTTCTGGATCTCCTCCACCACATATGTTCCACTGAAACAGGGTTTCCAGGGATACTTCCCAACCCATAAAGGTTGGTTATCACCTCCATTTGAGGAAATGGGGTTTTGCTCAAGTGATCAAAGCCATTATGAAAACGTTCATCATAGAGATGGGACAGGATCCCAGCCCGCCACACTTTCCATAGTACGGCGTAGTCTTATGCAACTTTGGCCCAGCCACTGACCTTCCCAGGGCCTCTGTTTCCTCATCTGTAAAGCAGGGATAATAACAGCACTTCTCTCAGTGTGAAGTAGATGATATGAGCTGACCTGTGGAAAGTTGCTTAGGCCAGTGATTGGAGGAAAGTAAGATGCACCTGGCCCACTCCAGTGTTCTTGCCTGGAGAATTCCAGGGACGGGGGAGCCTGGTGGGCTGCTGTCTATGGGGTCACACAGAGTCGGACACGAATGAAGCGACTTAGCAGCAGCAGCAGCAAGATGCACCTGCCGAAACTTGCACTCGCTACTGACACTATAGTTGACACTTGAACAGCTCAGGGGTTGGGGCGCCCACTTCCTTGCAGTGGAAATTCTGAGTGTCACTTTGCAGTAGGTCCTCTGTATCCTGTGTTCTGCATCCACAGATTCAACCACCCATGGACCGTGGGGTGCCATAGTGTGTATTATTTGAAAAAATCCACGTATAAGTGAATGCACACAGTTCAAACCCGTGTTGTTCAAGGGTCCACTGTATTTAGTGCTTAACAGCATGTGTTCTAGGGTTTGAATCCTGACACTGCTACTTACAAGAGAGTGACTTTAGCATGGTTATTTAACCTCTCTACACCTCTCCACACCTCTTTTACACCTCGTATGTAAAACAGGGATGATGCAAGCACCCATAATTTAAGGATTAAGTGATTTAATATATGAAAAACCCTTACTATTTAATAAATATCAGCTATTATTATTGGACTTGAGCTGAACTTCATTATCTTTTATCAGCTAGTGAGAATTGCCTCCAAAACGAAAGGTGATTTGTTTCTGATAGAATGCTGCTCACAGCAGGGTCTAGAACTCTCCAAATCTGTGTGCGACCACCAGGCTGCCCTCCATCGCATCTCCCTGGGTGGCAAAAGGCCAGGACCAGCCTCCTGAAGTGGGGCCCACAGGTCCTTCTTCCTTGGGATATGTGTTTTGAGATAGGCCCCTTTCTACACAGATTTGTTTAAGGTCCCAGACTTTGGAAAAACTTGAAATGTTTCTCATTTGCTCCAAAGCCCACATCACCACCTGGGAAAGGATTCAGATACCCCTGCATGAGTGGGGACAGTGCCTGGGCTCTAAAAAACAGTAACAGCAACCATCCTTTTTTTTTTTTAATTGGACATCTACTATGTGCCAGCTCCTGTTTTAAGTGCTGGGGAGATGGCACTGAATTAAAGTTGTTGCCCTTATGAAGCTGACATGCTAGTAAGGGTTAACACGCAATAAAGAATAGACATAATGAATAAAGTAAAGCAGATGGTATATTAAGGGGGAAATGAGCAGGATAAGGGGTCTGGAGCAGCTGTGGGAGACGCAGGGCACAATTTTTAACAGATGGTCAGGAGGTCTTATTGAGAGGAGATTTTTGAGCAAAGACTTGAAGGAGGTAAGCAGCGAGTCACGTGGTTATTGGAGGAGCAGAAAGGCCAGCAGGGGCACAGACCCTAGGTCAAAGCTGCTTTGCGTGGGGAAGGAACAAAGCAGAGGCCACAGTCACCTGTGGGCCCAACCCACCTGAATGGTGAGCTGTTTGGCCAAAATCGCCCCAATGGTGTCACACAGACTGATCAGGAGGCAGCACGCAGCCCACAACGCTGACTGGTCCCGTCCAGATTTCCTCCCACATCTCAGATACAGAAGCCTGAGGAGACAGACAGGAGTGTGGACAGAATACAGAAATGTAAGGCTGGGCTCCCAGAGCAGGTGTCTGAAAAAGGCAGTTGTGACTTGGTGTCCTTACGAATCACTTTCTTCCCCAGATATTCACCAGGTGTTTTTGACCTTAGTTTACAGATGCAAAAAGTAAAGGATGGAAAGGACTCTGAGCCTCTGACCAACAAGCCCACAGCAAGAGCCAGGCCTCACAAAAGGAGGAGTTTCTTTCCCCCTATCAATCTGGCTGCCTCAAATTCACGACCCACCTCTCAGTGCTGACAAACGAGCTGTCAGCTTTTCTTTTTTTGAAAGGAAACAGGAGAGTTATAAAAGTAATCCAATCATTGCAGTTTTACTGCAGAGCAGAGTTAATTGCCTAAATTAAAAAGGCAACTTGTTTCTTTGCAATTAACATGAAATCCTTCTAATCCATCTGTGCAGTGAGATGGCTCAGTTTCTGCCAGCTGCATCTGAGTTGATTTCATTTTGGGTGCACGTTCTTTGCACACCAGGGAAGACTCCTCAAAGATGCTGTGGCACTTTGGATTGCCACTGCTGGCTTCTCTCTCCCTTACTGCTCACTTTCTACCCTCTCATTCCCCCAGGAATAAGTGCAGGAAGGCAGGACAAGCTGGAAGGGGCAGATGTCTCTTTGTCAGCATCATCAGTCGGATCTTGGAAATACTTTGTCTGAGATGTTTTCCTGCCAACGTTTCTACAGGGAGACTGAGGCACAGTTGCAGCTCTGGTTTCATTTCCTTTAACCACAGGGTAGGACTTACTCCACATCATTAGGACCATTTGGCCAGTTCTGAGCATCAGCCCTTGGGACAAATTGATGTGGACAGAAGACGACTGGGCTCCCAAACATTCCTGACTGGCCAGACAAAGCCCAGAGCTCCCAGTGGGAATGTCAACTGTTAATTTTGAGTCCTGAAACTGAAGGACTGAGAGTGAAGACTCTACACTAGAGACTCTCCAAGTTGGACCCAAGTTAGAAATAATTCATTTCAACCCTCCTATTTGAGAGAGGAGAAAACTGAGGGCTATGGTGAAAGGTGAGTTAACGGCAGGCCTTCCACTTTACCTGCGGAGGCCCTGCGTGTGCCCTGCTGATCTCCAGTTCTCAGGGGTCAGGGACCCTGAGTTGGCCCTGATCCAGCCCCTACACAGCTGAGGCAGGGTGGAAACAGAGGCTCTGCTCTCAGCCCAGCCAGTGGGCATTCTCACAGAAGCTCTGTAACGGAGGGTAAGCTGTCTGATAACACCCATCTCAGAGGGTGGCGGTGATGAACATGTGAGACAATGCAGGTAAACTGCCTCCTTAGTTCCCATCCTCTGGTCTGGGTAGTCACCTCACAAGCCTGCCCCTTCCAGTAGGTCCTGGGGTTTCAGTTCTACCCATTCACTCAGGCAAGTTAGTTAGCTTGTCAGAACCTCAGGCGTCCTCATTTAAACAGAGTCAGTGACAGTCCCTGCCTCACGGGGTGGTGGCAGCGATTGGTGAGTTAACGATGGCAGGACTAGGCCCTCAGCAAATGTTCCAAGTGTTTTCTTATTCATGGCCTGCAGACTCTCTCCAACAACATCAGACCTGAAGTAAACGGGAGTGAGTGCTAAAGGTGGGCAGGTGCCAGCCTCCCTGGTGGTGGTCCTTCTCTCCCTCCCCCTCCACCTAGGGAATACATGGTGGGGGGCACCATCCTTCAGAGCTTGGGACAGGGTGGCAGAAGACCTAGAGGCCACCTTTAGCCAGACATCACCCTTAGAACCCAGGTTACGGTGATCACTCAGCCAGATCACTTCCAGTGTTGGCAAAGTTTGTAGCCAGAGTTATATAATTACCTCTCCCCTTCTCAGCTAGGAGGGCCTTGGGTAAACTGAGTCCAGAAACATGGAGAGACAGGCTCACGTTCTCTGCCAAGGGTGGATGGCAGTGCGGGAGCAATAATAATGCTGTTTAATGAGCACTTAAGAAGAGCTCTACCAGCACTAACTCATTGGATCCTCCCATTCAGTCCTATGTGCTAACATCCCCATTTATGTGAGGATAAGTGAGTCCCAGGGACTTTACACCTCGCCCAGCTCACAGGGCCAGTCAGTGGGGAAAGGCTAACAAGAGAACCCAGGACTGGCGGCTTCCAGTCCACGGTCCCGCCCACCATACCACCCAGCCTTCTGTGGGCTCCCAGCCCAGCCTCCTCGTTCGTGGAATCCGGAAAGAAGGATCTGATTTCAGTCTACAGCAAAATGTTCCTTTCAACCCTGGAATTGTCTTGCCTCTTGGATCCTCCCTTTCTGCCCTCCTCCTTCTAGGTGCCCAAGAGCGAGTCAGCAGGGCCAGCGCCCCGTTCCCCCCGCAGCCGCCCCGGCCCCCATTACAGCGCGTGGACGGCGATCCAGCAGGAAGAGGAGCAGATCCACAGGCCGAAGGAGATGCAGACACGGTGGCGGGCGAAGCAGCGGTCCAGGTAGTCCCAGTCCCAGAGCGCGAGCGCCGGTGCGCGGCTGGGAGCCTCCCCCATGGCAAGCTCCATTCCGCCCAGTCCGGTGCCCGCGCCTTCGCGTGGCCAGGGACCCGCGTGCAGCCTTCCTTGCTGCCCGCGGCCCCGGCGCTGCCGCCCCGCACGCCCCCTTCTGTGTTCTGTTCCGCCGCACCAGGCCAGCCCGAGCACACCGTCGGCCGGCCGGAGATGGGCGCGCCCAGCTCCGCGCTCCCGGGGGCGGGCGGCGGCGGTCAGGACTCCAGGGAAAAGTTTCCGGAACCGTGCTGCTCCCCACCCCTCCCGCTATTGTCGGGGGTCTGCGGGCGAGAGGCCGCCCCCCAGCGGCGGGAGCCCGGAGCAGCCTCGGCACAATGGCTGCGCTCCCTGCCCCGCAGACAGAAGGGGCGCGGCTCCGCGGACCCCTTCGCTGTCACCCATCCCCCAAACCGGAGGCCAGAGCGGAATACAGTGACCTGCCAGCCCAGTGGGAGGCACCTTCATTACCCGACATTTCCTGAGCCAAACAATACACACTTCGCTCCCGGCGAGCCGCTTGGGCTCTGGTGATCTCGAGAGGTGTGAAATCATTAAAATGGCACGATACAAAGGGTGCGGTGGGCGGCCAGGAAAGAGGAATCGCACGCGCTCCCCGTCATCCTCTCTCACCCTCTTTTCTGAGGCTGTGGCTGCACCCTGCGTCCCCACCATTTGCTCAAGCGGGGCTCTAGAAGTGAAGTCCTCCTAGGCGGCGACCCCCGCAGTCAGGGAGCCCCGTGATTTTTGCAATCTGCCCCCTCCCATTCAGACACACGGCCACTCAAGTACATGGGACTATTTTTCTTGAAAATAAACTATTATAATTTAAAATTTTCCTTGTTGATTTTTAATAACTTAAAGAAGGACTTGTCTGTATCATTTCTTTTTTTATTTTTAAAGATAGCTCTATGGAGATCCCATTCATATACCATAGAAAATTCACCCTTTTAAAGTGTACAAGCCAGTGGTTTTTAACATATCCACCGAGTTGCTGCAGCCACCATCATTATCGAATTGTAGAACGTTTTCATTACCTGGCAAAAAACCTAGTACCCACTAGCGTTTAGTTACTCTCCGTCCCCCTCAAGCACTCCCAGCCCTCAGCAGCCTGTGTCTCTATGGATTTGTCTATGCCGGACATTCCTTATAAATGGAATCATCCAATAGATAACCTTTTTGTGACTGACTTCTTTCACTCAGCATGATGTTTTTAAGGTTCATCTACATTGTGGCATGTATCAGAGGGTCATTTCTTTGTTTTTTATTTATTTGACTGCACCGGTGGTTGCGGTACTCAGAAACTTCCATCTTCATTGAGGCATGCAGGGATTTAGTTCTCTGACAGGGATTGAAGTGGGGTCCCCTACCTTGGGAGTTCGGAGTCTTAGGGACTGGACCACCAGAGAAGTCCCCATTTTTTTTTCACGACTAAAAAATAATCCACTGTATGGGTGTACCACATTTTATTTATCTTTTCATCACTTGATGGACAATTGAGTTGTTTCCACTTTGGGGACATTATGAACGATGCTATTACGAACACTTGTGTACAAGTTTTTGTGTGGATACAGGTTTTCAGTCTCTTGGGCATATACCTGGGTGTGAAATTGCTGGGTCCCCGGGTGACTCTGTGTTTCAAGTTTTGAGGAACTACTGGACTGTTTACCAAAGTGGCTGTGCCATTTCATGGGTTCATTCATCTTTAAAAGTTAGGATCACTCACGGGAGAAATGAACACTGTCAGTCTTTGTGCTAAGAGCTGGGGACACACTGCTGAGAAAAACAGACATGGTTCCCACCTACCTTTACAGTTCAGTAGAAGAGAAAGATATTACGTAGGCAATTGAGCAAATAGAGATTAAATATATTATTAAACAAAAGGGGCCAAAATTCAAATAAGTAAAATGATTAAGACGAAGTATAAAATTAATGCCAACTAAGACAGTTGGTTCAGTGGTAAAAAATTCACCTGTGAATGAAGGAGATGCAAGTTTGATCTCTGGGTCGGGAAGATGCCTGGAGGAGGAAATGAAAATCCACTCCAGTACTCTTGCCTGGAGAATCCCATGGACAGAGGAGCCTGGCAGGCTACTGTCCGTGAGGTTGCAAAGTTGAATACAACTGAGCATGCATACATGCGAGACACGATTAGAGGGGTAAATTAAAAGGAAAAATATATACAACCCAAGTTTCTCATAGTCTATAAACAATAAATACCCTTAGTCTAATCTCTGCCTTCTGGTTCTTTTTTTTTTTTCCTTCTTTTTGTTCTTGTCTTCTGGGTTTTTGTGGGTTCTTCCGGTGTTCTCCTCTGTGCTTATGAATGGTCGTCTCTGCCTGGATCTAATCACGCATGGGTGCTGACTGGTGGCCACCTAGATCCTGGGTTCCTCTGGTGCCTACAGCTCCCAGAGGCAGGTCTATCCCCAAATCATCTATCCCACTAGTCGTCTTGCTAAAGTGAGCACTGTCCAGTTTGGTGTTGCCCTTTCACCAGGCCCAAGATCACCTGATACTATCAGTTTTGCTTAGGTCTGAAATTACCACGGTTTAAGTTGATTCAGTCTTTATTATGGTTTCCTTCTCCCTCCGCCTCAGCATAAATCCTGGGGAAGTGGACCTAATTTAAAAGTTGTTTCGGTAATTCTCTGGTGGTCCATCGGTTAGCACTTAAGGGTTTAAGTCCTACAGTTGCACTGCCTGAGCAGTTGAGGCGGTGTGGCCCATAGATTGTCAGTATCAGAATCGCTCTGGTTGCCCTTCAAAAAGCAGACCTACTAAATTTAACTCCCTGGGCATGTGTCCTTGGAATCCACATGGATTAGTGTCCTAGATCTGCTGAAACAAATCATCACAAATTTCGTGGTTTAAAGCAACAAAAATGCATTCCCTCACAGTCCTGGAGGCCCAAAGTCTGCAATCAGTGTCACAGGACTAAAATCAAGGTGTTTCCTGGGCTGCCTGCTGTATCCCCTTAGTGGTATCTGGTATCTGGTGCCTGCCCTACTCCCTGGCACTTTAAGGGAGAAGCTCTTTCTTGTCCCCTCTCTTCCAGCATCTGGTGGCTGCGAACATTCCCTGCCTTGGGGCTGCATCACTCTGATCAGTCTCTACCTCCTGTCTCCATGTCTGTATTGCCTTTTCCTCTTCTATGTTTAATCTCCCTCTGCCTCTCTCTTATTTGTGGCCTCCTCAAATAATCCACAATAATCTCCCTGTCTCAAGATCCTTAACTAAATCACACCTGCAAAGACCCTTTCTTCATACAAGGTAACATTTACAGGCTCCAAGGATCAGGACTTGATATCTTTGGGGGCCATTATCCAGCCAACTGTACTGTTTTATGGGAGATGCTTATGAGAAACAAGGTTATGAGATGGCCCTCGCTTGGGGTGGAGAAACTGTGGGGAGCTGTTTCCAGTCACTGGATATCTGGGGACATTGGACAATGCAGTAGGAAAGTGTGGGTTTTTGATAATCTTGGACCGGATTCACATTCTGCCTCCTTGCAGCTATGACTGGGTAAAGCGCTGATCCTTTTTGCACAGGAGTATTCTTACCTGTAAGCTGATAACAAGAGTACCTACCATAGAGTTACTATGATTATTAGAAATCCTGCAGATAAAGCATCTGGCACATGCCAACTGTGGCAATTATTATTGTTACTGTCTTTCCCAGGAAGAGCCTCAGATATACTTAAAAACAAATGTGGTTCAGGGACTTCCCTGGCGGTCCAGTGGCTGGAGCTCTGTGCTCTGGTCTGGGAACTAGGTCCCACGTGCCGTAACTAAAGATCCCTTGCGACACAACTAAGACCCAACGCAGCTAAATACATACATACATACACATATGTATATTATATACAAATGTGGTTCACTGAAAATGTGAAAAGGAACGTCAACTAATGGAGACACAGCTCAGTGCTTAGTTCTGTTTTCTACCATGTGCCAGGAGCATCTGTCTTCTGCCCCTGGGTCTCTGGAGTGAATTATCCACAGCTGAGAACTCCCACAGTTCAGTCTCACATAGCAACTGCCTTTGTGACATGTCTTGCATATCTTAATTGAGCACATCTACAACGAAACTGGATGATTTTCCTTTCCAAAGCTGTTCCACTGGGGTGGTCTTCCCTCACAGGTGATCGGGGATCTTGGTCCTGAGGGGTCCAGTGCCCACTCTACTCCTCTGGTAGGGACTTTCAAGCATGCTAAGTGTTGTCTTTCTACCAGGCTGTGAGCGCCTTGCCATGGTTTTGTTCGTATCTGTCTCTGCAACTCAGTGCTTGGCACATAGTAAGGAAAATACATAGAATGAAAATATTGATTTTTAAACAGGCCAGAGAGTGATATGTACTTAAGAACATACTGGAAATGCTCTAACAATACCTAGTATTGTGTGAATACGCTAGGGAAGGCTCTCAAGAAAGGCATGAGCTGAGCTTTGGAGATCAGGTGCTCCTGATGGCAGGAAGGGCTGGCCTGTGGGCACAGGCAGCAGCAGATGCTGCAGCAGGTAGAGCCATGTGAGGGGCAGTTGGTCCAGTCCCAAGGGAGCCAGGACTCCGTCCTGTAGGCGACACTTAGGATGATGAATTCTAACCAACTCCCTCCCTCCCAAATTCTTCCAGTACCTTCCATAGGGCTCTCCACCTGATCCACCCTCAGGAAGTGAGTCAGTTCCTTTACCAGGCTCCTCCCAGGCCCAAGAGTGAATGTCTTCTGGCCATGGTCCAGAGTTTAACAAAAAGGAAAACTTAACAAGGGAACCATAACACACGTCCTCCCCACACAGCTTGTAAGCACATCCTGTTGGCAGAGGCACTGCGGCCACTGGCATTGTCCTGAAGAAGGAAGGGCTGTGGCAGGCTGACTAGCCCTGCCGGAGCGGGCAGCCAATCGGACCATAAATCCCAGCTGCCTGTGAAGAGGGGTGGGGTTGGTGAGAGGGTGGGAGGTGGCTGTGGGCAGGTGAGCAGCTCAACAGCTTTCCTCTTCTGAGGACACACTGTCTCCTGTCAATGTTCTTATAAAATGCATTATTTAGAGAAAGGGCTTGTGGCTACTCCTTAAACAATAACATAAAAAAAAGTTCATCAATTTAATTTACCTGCTATATAGAGAGAAATTCTAAGATAATGCATTAAAAAAAAAATGTATGTTTATCTATCTACTTGGCTACCCCAGGTCTTAGTTGCAGCACACAAGACCTTTGATCTTTGTTGCAGTATGCAACATGCCTTTAGTTGAGGCATGTGGGATCTAGTTCCCTGATCCAGCATTGGGAGAGTGGAGTCTTAGCCACTGCATCACTCAGGAAGTCCCTAAAGAATGCATTTTGAAATACTGGCCATTCCAAATCTTAAGCAGTCCCATTGTGGACAAACTGGAGTCAAGATTGAAGTGATAGGATTGTTAAGGTCCTGAGTTCTATTTAGAACTTTGCCATCAACACACTGTACGATCTTGTTTTTAATAAAACATTTAAAATTTTTATTTAGGGTCTATTGAGTGGATCACAATAAACTGGAAAATTCTGAAAAAAAATGGGAATACCAGACCACCTGACCTGCCTCTTGAGAAACCTATATGCAGGTCAGGAAGCAACAGTTAGAACTGGACATGGAACAACAGAGTAGTTCCAAATAGGAAAAGGAGTACGTCAAGGCTGTATATTGTCACCCTGCTTATTTAACTTATATGCAGAGTACATCATGAGAAACGCTGGGCTGGAAGAAGCACAAGCTGGAATCAAGATTGCCTGAAGAAATATCAATAACCTCAGATATGCAGATGACACCACCCTCATGGCAGAAAGAGGAACTAAAAAGCCTCTTGATGAAAGTGAAAGAGGAGAGTGAAAAAGTTGGCTTAAAGCTCAACATTCGGAAAACAAAGATCATGGCATCCAGTCCCATAACTTCATGGGAAATAGATGGGGAAACAGTGGAAACAGTGTCAGACTTTATTTTTTCGGGCTCCAAAAATCACTGCAGATGGTGACTGCAGCCATGAAATTAAAAGACGCTTACTCCTTGGAGGGAAAGTTATGATCAACCTGGATAGCATATTCAAAAGCAGAGACATTACTTTGCCAACAAACGTCTGTCTAGTCAAGGCTATGGTTTTTCCAGTGGTCTTGTATGGATGTGAGAGTTGGACTGTGAAGAAAGCTGAGTGCCAAAGAATTGATGCTTTAAAAAAAAAAAAAAGAATTGATGCTTTTAAACTGTGGTGTTGGAGAAGACTCTTTAGAGTCCCTTGGACTGCAAGGAGATCCAACCAGTCCATTCTGGAGATCAGCCCTGGGATTTCTTTGGAAGGAATGATGCTAAAGCTGAAACTCCAGTACTTTGGCCACTTCATGCGAAGAGTTGACTCATTGGAAAAGACTCTGATGCTGGGAGGGATTGGGGACAGGAGAAGGGGACGACAGAGGATGAGATGGCTGGATGGCATTACTGACTCAACGGACCTGAGTCTGAGTGAACTTCGGGAGTTGGTGATGAACAGGGAGGCCTGGCGTGCTGTGATTCATGGAGTTGCAAAGAGTTGCACATGACTGAGCGACTGAACTGAACTGAGTGAGCACTTTTTGCTAACATAATGCCTTTAAAAAAAAAAAAAATCAATCATTTTGTTGTTGTTTTGGCCATGCCATGCATTATGTGAGATGTTGCCCCACGAAGGATAGAACTCATGGCCCCTGCAGTGGAATGGGAGTCTTAACCACAGGACCAGGTAAGTCTTCATTTTTAAATTGCTCAAAATGGTTGTTGTTAACCTTTTTATAACTGGAGACTTTTGAAAGCACTATCTTTCCTTTCTGTATGGCCTCTCACCCTCAACTAGTATACAGTACATTGAACACGACAACAAATGGCTGTAAATGGTGGAAATTCAAAAATTTTCCTCACTTCTCCACAAAGACTGAAGAGGGGAAAGGGCTAATAAAACAAGGTAGCACTTGGATTTCTGGCCTGCTATTAATTTTTTCCTGTGTATCCATGAAGAAAACATTGCTATTGGTTTCTTGACAAAAACTTTACTTCCTTCTAATTTCCTGAAAGTAAACAGATGACAGATGTACAGCAGGTTCTGCTTTAAAAGGATGGTATGTCCCCTGTAAGAAAAGACTTCAAAACAATAAAGTGATACTGACTGCCCTGCGAAAACCTCAAAATACTAACCTCTACAAGGGTGGGCATACTATTTACAAATTCCAAGTTTGCTTAACAAGACATATTCCAGGCAGAAGCGAAAGTGAAGACAGAAATTCCCTTTCAGGATGTCCTAGTTTGGGTTCCTCAGACTCTAAGCAAAGGTTCAGTTAGTTTATTTGGGAGGCAACTAACTCCATGAAGCAGAAGTGAGGAAGCAGCAAAAGTAAGAAGGGTAGGGAGAAGAGCAAGGAAAGGTGAGTTAACAAGACAGTTTAACCACGGGCAAACAGGGCTCAGTTCCACTAAGGATCTTGTGAGAAACCAGAATGTGCGTGCTGCGTGACAGGAAGCTGGGGTACTTACCAGCCGGCCCCCACTCCTTCCTGGTTGGGGGTTACTCTGCGGGGGTTCCACCTCCTGCCCTTCCAAGCTGCCCTTTGTGTAGGCTGAGCAAGCTCCTGGGGTGCAGGAAAAGTCCTCAGGTGGGAAACCAGGGAACACAGGGCTTGTGGCAAGCTGTCAGCCTGTTCAGGAACTGGGCTGCAGGCAGGCGGACGCCATTTGACACTGAGGGATGTGGAGTGTGTGTGTGTGTGTGTGGAGGGCATCTGCATACACATCCATCTCTTACAAGCTGTACTTGCTAGAAAGCTGAGTCTGATACCATTGACAGTTGTTATCCACTCATGAACATTTGACTTGTCAAAGGTACATCTCTAGAAATGCCCTCACATTTATGCTTGATTTTCCACACAGGTGCCCAAACAACTACATGGGAGAAGACTGACCTTTCCAATAAACGGTGCTGGGTCTACTGGATACACACATGTAAAAGAATTAAGCTGATCCATTTCCTGACTCACACTATGTACAAAAGTGAACTCTGGTCCAGAGACCTGAATTTAAGAGCTAGAACCCTAAAACTCTTCAGAAAAAAAATGAGTATATCTTAGTAATCTTGCATTTGGCAATACTTTGATTCTAACACCAAAGCACATGCAACCAAAGAAAAAAGATAAATTTAGACTTCATCAAAATAGAAAAGTTGGTCAATGAGTATTTGTTAAATTGGTGAATAAAAAATTTTAAATTCCCCAGATAGAACACATTTTCAAGTATACCAGATATATTACAGTCAGTTAAAGGCAAGTCTTCTTAACTGTGAATTCATGAACTTTGGGGTCTATGAATCTCTGGATACATTTTGCACATTTGTGTAGGTGGTAATGCACATTTTTCTGGAGAAAGTGTCCATAACTTCCACTAAATTTCCAAAACCATCTATGACACAAAAAAACACATGCTCCCCTCTCTGGGGTGGACACTCAAATCTTCAGTAGGTCATGCTCTCCACAGGCTTTAAAACTCATCCATGTCAAACCCTGTTCTAAGATCTGATATGCCTTCTGCCATATCAGGGGCATAAGCTGGGTATGTGTGTGAGGTTAAGTATCACAAATTTAATCATGTACTAAAAAATCCATCCAGGTTTCAGCAAATTAAAATCATTTAAAGAATGTAAAATGTCCAAATAGCAATAAATCTATATGAGCCAATAAAAAACTCACAAGTAGCAACTGAACTTTAATATCTTTCCCCCAAATTCCCAATTTATAAATTACTCTGCATTTGTGTATATATTTACACAAATATACATCATAAATTCCCTCATCTTAAATTCAGCCTTTCACAGGAGCAGGGTTCTGGGAATCTGAGACAACTGCTAGTCTGAGCTGGTACTCTAAGGAGCCCCTTGGTCTTAACACCGACTGCTGTGTGCGCATCACAAGGGTCCACCCTGTAGCACCACAGATGCACAGCAAAGGTGCCAGTTCCGTTGCAGTCCAAGTTCACGTATCCAGGTGCTTATAGAGTCTGCGGCTTTTCTCTTTTTTATTTCTGTTGCCGTGTTTTTTCCAGGGCTTCCCAGGCCCCCTCTCAGAGCTCACAGCAGCTGCTGTCACCAAGCCACTCCCAGGCTTGTAGCCCATCACAGCCTGGACTCCTTTGGTCAGAGCTCTCACATTTTCCTAGGGAATAAGGGAAGATATTAATGGCGGTGTCAGCAGTCTCCTTCAGAGGATACACACAGAATTGTTTGTGGAGAACTCCAGGATAGTGGACTTCCATCTCTCATTGCTCTTCTTTCTCTCCCCATTCCCAAAATAAGTTTCTCAGAGTTTTGTCTTCAATTCATTCTGCCTTCAACTTTTGTTTAGTCCCATGGCTTCAAACACCATCTATATCAATACTCGTAATACCAGCTATTTTCTGGAAATCTCTCTTGATATCAAAATTCTACTTGTGTAACTCAGTTAGTTAGAAGCTGACTCTACATTCTTTATTTCAGCCAGTGGTATAAGAACCTGCTCAGCCCCCAAGATGACACACTCCGTCTTATCTGTCACAACAGTTAGGCACTGAGTTCCATGGACTCCAGTCTCTAGAACTTTATATATCCTCCCCTCTTATCCATCCCCACTGCTTTAACCCAGATGTTCATTGGCTTTTACTGGACCACTGCAAGACTCGTTGAGTCCAGAGTCCACACTTCTATTAGAGTTCTCTAATCTGTATCTCTCTAAGTCCTGTCCTCACAGATCTCTGAACGCCCCTTGCAGACTGGGGAATCAAGTCCATATTCCTTCCAGTGGCACACAGGGTCACCTGCAACATGAGTTCGGTGTTGATAAAACCCACACTCCCGTATCTTTTTGCCTCTGTTCATTTACTCCTTCTGCCTGGAAATTTCATCACATCTTCCCACTGACACATTTTTATTTGTTTCTCAAAGCCTAGCTTAAATATCATTACCTTTCTGTAGTCTGGCAAGGATGTGGAGGTATTAGAACCCTCATACATTGCTGGTGGGAATGTATAATGGTGTAGCCACTTTGGAAGATAGTCTGGCAGCTACTCAGAAGGTTAAATATAGAGCAATTCCAATGACCCAGTAATCTTACTCCAAAGTATACACCCAAGAGAAATGAAATACATGTAAACAGAAAAACCTTCACGTGAATGTACACAGCAGCTGTATTTATAATATACAAAAAGTGGAAACAACCCAAATATCCATCAACTGACAAACGAATAAACAAAATGTGGTATATTCCATTTAATGGAATATTATTTGGCAATAAAAAGCAAAAGAAGTACGGATACGTGAATGAACCCTGAAGCTGTTAGGCTTTGCTAAAGAAGCCAGCCACAAATGATCATACAGTATATGATACCATTTATATGAAATGTCCAGAACAATCTATTTATAGAGAAAGTGGATGACTGGTTGGAAGTGGCTAGTGGAAGTGGGGAATGGGGAGTGAATGTTAATGGGTACAAGGTCTCCTTCTGGAGTGATAAAATGTTCTAAAATTAGATGGTGGTGATGGTTAACACAACTCTGTGAATACACCATAAACTATTAAATCATGTATTTTAATAGGGTGAATTCAATGATATGCGAATGACATTTCAATAAAGCTATTACTAAATAAAGCTGTTTCAATAAAGTGTATTGGATCAGAAGTTAAAAAAAAAAACTTAAAACTCACCTGATGGAAAAAAGCTTTGTCCACTACATTTTCAATCTGATATACCTTTTTATTTCTAACCACCTGCAGTTTTATTTCCCCACCATTCACTTTTTTCTCCAGGAGTCGCTGGTGTTGGTACTGAAAGGTCACAGGATCTCTGCCAGGAGGAGGATGACAGTACAGGAGTTTACCCTGCAGAGATAACACATGTGTTATCAGAGCACCTGTGTGAAGTTCACAGAGGTGGCCTCTCCCCAGGGCACACTGATGGAACTTTTGTTCTTTTGACAGCCGAGATGGGTTCTGGTCACTGCAACCAGACAGTCCTAACACCCAGAAGACGATCCTTAGTGTTCTAGAGGCCTCACTCCTTCCATAGTCCTAACTTAGAATGTAACCTTTCTTCTCTGTGCCCCTCTTTATCTTCTTTAATGTACTCCTCAGTACAAGTACGTGATTATATTGGGTTGGCCAAAAAGTTGTTTGGGGTTTTTCTGTAACATCTTATGTAAAAACCTGAACAAACTTTTTGGCCAATCCAAAACTTAATGTGGTAGTTGGGGGTTTAGTCACTCCGTTGTGAACAACTCTTTGCATCCCCATGGACTGTAGCCCACCAGAATCCTCTGTCCAGGGGATTTCCTAGGCAAGAATACTGGAGTGGGTTGCCATTTCCTTCTCCAGGGCAATCTGCTGACCCAGGGATTGAACCACGTCTCCTGCTTTGCAGGCAGTCTCCTGCACCATAGGTGGATTCTTCCCTGACTGAGTCATCAGGGAAGCCCTATACTTGATATATTTTCCAAAACAAAAGCCAGGATGCAGTTGGACAGTGTGGCTGCACTAACGGGGACTCTGGGCCTAATGCCATCGTTTGCTGGGCGCCAAGTTTCCTCTTCCTACCATGTATTCTCTAAAGACTGTGCTGTGTTTTAACTCATTTCCCCCATCCTCTACCTAGACAGCATATTAAAAAGCAGACATCACTTTGCCAACAAAGGTCCATCTAGTCAAAGCTATGGTTTTTCCAGAAGTCATGTTATGGGTGTGAGAGTTGGATCATAAAGAAGGCTGAGCTTTGAAGAACTGATACTTCCAAACTGTAATGCTAGAGAAGACTCTTAAAGAGTCCCTTGGACAGCAGGGAGATCAAATCAGTCAATCCTTAAGGAAACCAACCCTGAATATTCATTGGAAGGACTGTGCTGGAGTTGAAGCTCCAATACTTTGGTCACCCGATGTAAAGAACTGACTCATTGGAAAAGACCCTGATGCTGGGAAAGGGGGTGAAAGAGGATGAGATGGTTGGACAGCATCAGAGACTCAATGGACATGAGTTTGAGCAAACTCCAGGAGATGGTGAAGTACAGGGAAGCCTGGCACGCTGCAGTCCATGGCGTTGCAAAGAGTCGGACACAACTGAGCGACTGAACACAACCACCACCCATTCTTCACAGATTGACAGATGGCAAAGAATAATTAATAAATAATTCATCCATACAAGTGTTCTATTAACTGTTTTCTTCCTAAATTAAGAAAAAAAAGAACACGGCTGTCCTCTTTCACTTCTGTGCCCCAAAGCCCCACTGATGACACACTGAGAAGAGGAGGGAATAAAGCGACATCCTCACAGCCAATTATTATGAGCCTCCCGGAATACTTTTTGTGGAAAGAAGTAGCTTACTACTACTGTTAATAAAAACTACCGGGGCTAACTTTACACAAGGCACTGAGCTAAGTGGTGTTTGTGTATATGGGGGTGTCTGTCTCCAACTCATATCACCATTCTCATTTATTTCCCATAATAATCTCATGAGATAGGTACTATGAACTCCTATTTTGCTGATGAGAAAAACCCAAAACTTACTATGTCCTCACTGTAACAGGAAAATAATAGCTCACAGACTTACATACTTTATCACCTTTACTGATAACAGATATTCAGAGATGTTCATCTATTTCATATCATGTCAGTCCTTTCCATGTTTTATATGATGCTGGCTCCCCTGGATCAAGAGTATAATTCCAGTTATAAAACAGTATCAAAGAGAAAATATCTCTTTTTTAACCCAGCTGGTTGCCATTACCCTAAACACAGGCAATGGAAAAAGACCTACTTACTTATTGGAGAGGAACAAGAGGCAACGTTCACTTACATTGACATAATCCTTCAGGATGTAGCGTGCAGATCGAGGCTGGTCTGGCTGTCCATGTGCTGTCATGAATCCTCGCATACCTATGAGGGGAAATGAATTTTGTAAAACCTAAGTTAGAAGACACTGTAATAAAGAAACTTGAGGTTAATGGAAATCTAGCCTTTTCTATTACTACACTGCATTCTTATGCTACCTTAAAAAAATCAATTAACAATGTAGAAAACATTTTGGTTAGCATTACAAATCTATCTGACAATCCAAGACCGACTATACTGGTGCATCTGATCTTTTGACAAACGCCTAGCAACATGTTGTGACGGACACGTTCAGTCTCTCTCTACTCTAGTTATTTCTTTCATCTCTTTGATTTTAAACACTGATCCAAGGAGGCTACTTGTAGAATGCTACATTGTCATTATCAGCAAAACCAAAAGCAACAGATCAAGTTTTCTTATTTAATGACATACCTACACTTTTTTCAGTTTCCCAAACATACAACAAAGATCCCTTTAATACTAATCCAATTAGAAGGGAGCAACAGAGCAGAGCTGATAATAACACAGGCTTTAGCTGACAGGTTCAAAACCCAGCTCCTCCTACTAGCCCTATGCTGTTGGGTCTTTTAGTTTAGAAGAAAGCAGTTACAACTATACACAAAGATACCTTTGAAGGAGGATGAAAATCTAAAAATTAAAAAAAAATTATAGGAAAACAGCTTTTCCCAAGTAAAACACCAAACCCAACAAAACTAAAAACCGAACAAAACTGACTTCTATGGGGCTAAAGAAAATACACATCAAGAAAAACATTTGAAACATAGGTGGCAAAGAATTGCTACAAATCATTAAGACACAAATGATGCATACAAAAAAGTGATTCTTAGAAGATAAAATGGTTAACAAATACATGGACAGATGATGGATTGTACTAGTATTTTAAGAATGTTTAGGCATGTGTTTTTACAAACTGGCTTTGTCCTCACTTTTTGATTTACCAGAGAGAATTAGATGAAAAATTTGAAAAGACTCATATTACTTTCAGTTTTATCTGGATATCAAACCAGATGGAAAGTCTGATACAAAGTCTACTTTTCCCCATCTTTCAGGCCAGCACAAGGGAGAGATGGATTAGGAAAGAAACCTAGGTTCTCACTGAGGCTATGCCACTGACCAGACACCACCTTAGGCAAGTCATTTCATGTTCAGAGTTCAGATTACTTGTTGTAAGGAAAGGGAGAGGAGAGACGGGGAAATCTTTAAGACCCCTTCTTGTCCTATGATTTTGTGACTATACTAGTCTTACCACAAGTGCTTAGTATCCATCCTCTTTAAAATATCTCAACTAAGGCAAAAATTCAAGGTCTGATTTAACTGTGGTTTATATCAAATCACCTTTCTCTGTCAGGAAACACTCAAATAACCTGAACTCTTTCCTGGCTGAGGGCAATTTCTTGAAAGGCAAGATACATATACATGGAAACTTTTTAACACTGGTATTTCTTTAGGTAGATACAGGTCTCTCCAGATTAAAGTTTGTGTTTAAAATACGTAAATCACAGTCAATTGGAGAAATGACAAAGATAATTCTCATGTGTGTGTATGCTAAGTTGCTTCAGTCATGTCTGACTCTGTGCAACTCTATGGACTACAACTTGCTGGGCTCCTCTGTCCATGGGATTCTCCAGGCAAGAATACTGGAGTGGGTTGCCATGCCCGCCTCCAGGGGATCTTCCCAACCGAGGGACTGAATCCTCATCTCTCATGTCTTTTGCACTGGCAGACGGGTTCTTTACCACTACCACCACCTGGAAAGGTTCTACATGGAGCTCCCATGAAGAAAAGCCAACAGAGCCTCAGATCAGAACCCCTACATCTACACTTGGGTCCAAGGCCTCCTACCGGAAAGGGCCTGAAACCACCAAAGCCTGGGAAGACACGTCTCCCAGGCACTGATTTCTGCGATTAAAACCTGGGGAAGAGGCAAGGAATATAGCACACCTCCTTCTCTAACTCTAAAAAGCACCTAACATGAAATAAAATACCACTCAGGCAGCAGCCGGCTCCCCCTCCTTTACTGCCAGACCCCAAAACCACTACCAAGTCAGCTACCTGGAGGCTACTCCACAGGAAAGACCAACAGGACCACAGAAATATCAACCCTGAAAGATGACAAAATGCTAAGGGAAAATTCTGAATTTGTATCTTTGCAGGGTACTTCTATCAGTAATTATATTGTTATTTTTTGTTCACATTTTAAAATAAATCACCACTCACATCCATAAGCCGTCAGCAGTTCCTCTGATGTTGGAGGTCGCCAGGGATCTTCATCCTCTCTAGGCTTTATGATGTCAATGCCATATGTAGCTTCTAAAACATGTCTTGGAATATTCTGGCAAACATAAGCTTGTCAAGGAATCTACTTCTCTGAACTGACCCTCTTCCTCCTCCCCATGGCATCTTCTAAGAACACTGTATTTCAGCACCATGGTGACAAAAAACTTTCCACCTCTCCTAAGAAGTATGATTATTCTTAATTTTAAAAGACTTTCAGTCCCTCTTTTAAAAAAAGCCTTATGCACCAAATGTATGCACCTCCAAATGTATCCTTTAAAAATATTATCTCTGAAACAGACTTCAAGATGACAAATTTTTACCTAAATACACTACAGATTTGTGAGATAATCCTAATTCAGAGATAAGTCACACAATCTTTGTTTCTAATCCTTACAATTATGTAAGGAGGGATTATTTTTTCCTCCCCTGTTTAATTACCCAGATTTTTCTGAAGCTCCAATATACACAGAACAACCACAATTTTGGCATAGCACCAAGGATATTAGTGATACAGGTGGGACATGGTCTCTCATCTGGTCAATCGGGAGGATTCCACTGCAAATCATTTCGGCTTTGGTAGAGACAAAGGAGGGCATCACCAGGCCTGGGCAGTCACACAGGCAGAGGCCAGGTTCTACATAGAGAGTCTGAAGGACAAGTAAGGGGGTTAGGCTGGGCACACGGCACAGGAAGGGGAAGAAGAGCAGCACACGAGTGGCAAAGAACTCCAGAAAATACTCAGAGGGAGGAACTGTCTGAGGAGTAAATGCAGAGGCTGATGCTGTGGAAATACCTGAAAATGCTTGGTGTGGCCAGGCGTAGCAGACACAGATACCTTCTTGTTGCCTAGGATGGTGTTGATTGTTGAACTCTTACCAACGTTTGGATAGCCCACCTAGAAGGGAGTCAGATGGAATGTCTACAGTAAAAGTTGGCAATCTTCACAGGATGCCAAAAGCCTACCCTATCTAAAAAGCCTGCATCACAGGATGCCCAAAGCCTACCCTACCTAAAGGAAAGAACACTGGATCAGAGGGCAGAAGACAACCTTAAAAGTTTGCATTCTGGTATATCTTGTAAGTCACGAATCCTGTAGGGACTAACTGGGAGACTGCAGAAGGTAACTAATACGAAGAGGGGTATAACCAGTTTAAGCCTTGAGAAAGTTCACTCTTGGAGCTGGGCTTTGCCTGTCACACACGGCCTGCTCCCACGACGCCCACGGGCAACAAGAAGGCTTCAGTGTTCCCTGTGACACCAGGGCCTGACTGGTCTCTGGGGCTCCAGTGCAGTGGGAATACAGACCCTCATGAATCAATTTTATGACCTATCTCATCTTACCAGTCCAACAGTAAGTTGTCCATCCTTCACCTTCTTTCCAGAGTGCAGCTGCTTAAAGACCTCGAGCAATTCCTGCTTGGATACCAAGTGACTAAAATTGTGTATTTGTCTCTTTTGTGGGGTGTTCCTTCCTTGAGCCTCAGAATGGCCCTCTTTGCAGTCCTGGCCACAGGCTTCCTCATCAGGGCTGCTGCTGTCTTCCAAACACGTCTGCCAGTCTTCCTCCTCCTCCTGACAGTCCTCATACTCGCTCTCATCTTCTTCACTACTGGCAGCTTCACCAAGTGAAAGATGTTCAGTCTCTTTGTGTAGAATTTCAGCTTCGTCGCAACTGGAGTTTTCAAACTCGGCTGTGATAGCCTCTCCAGTGTCTCCGTTTACTTCTTCCTGATGAAATAACAGAAACCACATAAGTTCAGAAGTGTGTAACAACTGCACTTTTCACTCTGGTGAAAACACTCAGAGTTGGTTATCTAAGATGAACAGAGGACAAAAAACATTGTGAAGAAGAGGAAAGGTGACAGACGGAGGAGACGAGATAACATGAGAATATAACTGAACTATCAACAGTGGTGCCCTCTAGAGGTGGACCTTCACATCACACATTTTTCTTACTTGAACTTTGAACAAATAACATCTATTATTTTTCTAATAGATAACTCTTGTTTAAGGCCATACTACCCTGAACACCTTGATCCTAATAGATAACTCTTTTATCTATTAAAAAGAGAGTAAGAATTTAGAAAAGTCTGTGTCAAGCTGATTTCCTTGGCAGTACTTTTGCAATGGACTGTAGAATAAAATAAAAGCATTCTCATTAACAGTAAAACAGTTAACATTCTCTTCTTTGCACAAAGCAAGATGGGTATAATTTATAATTAATATATATTTGCATTTTCAAAGACAGGGATTTTCATAGTTAAGGAAACTCTTCTTTTATAACTGCCTTTAATAAATCATAGCACCATGGAGCACAGGTCCCTGTGTGTGAAACATGAGAGCAACAAAACAATGCTGTGCATGGAAATTATTCAGCAAACAATGATTTTTTTTGGAAACAGAATGGTAAAAATCATTTACAATTCATGGGTATATTAATCCTTCTGGATGAATTACAAGTTGGAATCAAGATTGCCAGGAGAAATAACAACCTCAAATATGCATATGATACCACTTTAATCACAGAAAGTGAAGAGGAACTGAAGAGCTTCTTGATGAGGGTAAAAGAGAAGAGTGAAAAAACTGGCTTAAAACTCAACATTCAAAAACTAAGATCATGACATCTGGTCCCATCACTTCATGGCAAATAGATGGGGAAAAATGTGAACAGCGACAGACTTTATTTTCTTGGGTTCCAAAATAACTGCGGACGGTGACTGCAGCCATAAAATTCAAAGATACTTGCTCCTTGAAAGAAAAGCTATGACTAACCTAGACAGCATATTAAAAAGAAGAGACATTATTTTGCCGACAAAGGTCTGTACAGTCAAAGCTATGGTTTTTTTTTCCAGTAGTCATGTATGGATGTGAGTGTTAAACCATAAAGAAGGCTGAGCATCAAAGAATTGATGTTTTTGAACTGTGGTGTTGGAGAAGACTCTTGAGAGTCCCCTGGACAGCAAGGAGATCAAACCAGTCAATCCTCAAGGAAATCAGTCCTAAATATTCATTGGAAGGACCGATGCTGAAGCTGAAACTCCAATACCTTGGCCACCTGATATGAAGAACTGACACACTGGAAAAGGCCTTGATGCTGGGGAAGATAGAATGCAGGAGAAGGGGACGACAGAGGATGAGATGGTTGGATGGCACTGTCGACTCAATGGACATGAATTTGAGCAAACTCCGGGAGATAGTAAAGGACACGGAAGCCTGGCGTGCTGTAGTCCATGAGACCACAAAGAATTGGACATGACTTAGCAACTTAACAACAATCATTCTGAATTCTTATGGATAATAAAGCAGAAATACAACAATTTACAGTATTACCATTTCTTATCAATAAGGATGAATTGATTTAGATTTAGAAATGATGCAAACCTATCATTTCCAAATAATCTACAGGAGAGGGCATGATGAACTCAGTTAAATAGGTATCCTACATTTTAGGGAAGAAACAAAGTCAGGGAGAAGAGGTATGATTTCACTGTCATTTCAGGCGACTCAAAAAGAAACTTGGAATTGGAAGCAATTTCTATAATGAATGTCAAGAAGTCACTGTGTACTATTCTGAATCATTTAAAAGTATGAAAGAGGCAGAACACAAGAATGTGGACTGAACATGGGTATGTACTAGGAAAACTAAGGCTTGAAGCAGTTTAGGTTCAGGAAAATGATAAAGGCAACAAAAGGACTTTGCAGTAGTTACATCAAAAATTTAAAGAAGGGACCAATTGAAAAAGTATATACAGGTCCCTTGCTAAGACTAGCCAGTGAGGCACTCTCCACCCCCTTCTGATGTCTATGTCAGAAGCTTTATCTGTCCCTTTTTCACTTTAATAAAACTCTGCTACACACACACCAAAAAAAAAAAAAAAGAAAGAAGGGAAAAGTCCATCTTTTGGGGAACACAGTGCAATTTAACAAATGGTCAAGAGAAAACAAAAGTATTCAATTAAAAAAAAAGTCTCATTAAAAAAAAAATAAGAATGGTTAAACCACCATGGCTGTTGCTGCTGCTAAGTCGCTTTAGTCGTGTCCAACTCTGTGCGACCCCAGAGACGGCAGCCCACCAGGCTCCTCTGTCCCTGGGATTCTCCAGGCAAGAATACTGGAGTGGGTTGCCATTTCCTTCTCCAATGTATGCATGCATGCTAAGTCACTTCAGTCGTGTCTGACTCCATGTGACCCCATGGACAGCAGCCCACCAGGCTCCTCTGTCCACAGGATTCTCCAGCCAAGAATACTGGAGTGGGTTGCCATTTCCTTCTCCAAAAAACCATGGAGAAAGAACCAAACTTCAGATAGGTGAAAAAATAGTGAATATCTATTTTTAATAAGTTCATGCTTGATATTCAAATGACAGATGTGATTAGATACGATATCACAGCAGTAGCTGGTAACAACCTGGAAAATCGTGAACAGAGACTTCAGAAGACTTAGGAAGAATAAATAGGGTTCAACTTTTAGAAAGGAAGAAAGAATATCTTCCATAAACCAAGCACTGGTAATCCAGTCTGACAGGGAAACAATTCCACAAGTTAGCTGACAGTCAGCAACAGGAGGCAGCGAAGATTCCCTGAGAACAGATCCTGCAAACAAATTCCGTTTCCCTTGGGAATCTACTCCTTGATTGTCAGTTCAGGGAATACCACAGATGTAAAACTGATCCTTTTCCCATTTTTAACAGGGCCACTGGGTTGCTGTATCAGGGCTGAGTGATATATTGATAAATAATTATTCAGCACTGCAACTAGACACCAACTTCCAGGAAGGATTTGAAACAAGAGAAGCCATGGTGAAGAGGGCAGCCTATGAAGCCAGATTGCCCACGGATTACAAGCACTTACACTCTTTCTGGAGAAGATGAAATAAAACACAGAAAGTACTCAGAATAGCAGTGCCTGCTAAGAACAGGTTTTCTGTGGGTTAGCTTTTATTAACAACAGTAATAGCACGACAACTACTTTTATAGCCTTTCAAATACATCTTAAATGATTGGTACACCTGTGCTTATTAAGTCCACGAAAGGTCGCAGAACTCTGTCCTCGGCCCCAGACTACTCAACAGCGTTATCAATGAACATTAAGAATACACAGAAGGGCCAACACAAAATCTGCAGATGATTCAACGCTGGAAGAAGAGAAAAGCAAATGACACATCCAAAATGAATTCTACCTTGTCCGCAAAACACTAATATTTAGGAGTTACATGTCCTAAGCTGAGCTAAAAATAAAGTGAAAAACTTTCCCCACATGTAAAGACAGATGAGCTCTGCTTGGTAAAACCTTATCTTTTAAATACTGAGTTGGCCAAAAAGTTCATATAGATTTTTCCCTTAAGGTAGTACGGGAAAACCAGAACAAACTTTTTGGCCAACCCAATATTTGAGGGATATGGTTGCTCATAGGTTTAACGAGCCAAAAGCATAAGCTCCTTTGAAAGGAGGTGAATTAACAAAAACTCTGAATTCCTGGGAGTATCCTGATTACAAGAAATAAGAACACATGCCCTGGGCAAACCACATCTGAAAGACCATACTCGATCGGTGGCCATCCTTTGTAGGTGCTCTCCTGACTCAGGCAGAGAGGCCCTCAGCGTGAGGAGTGCGCTGGAGGACAGGTCTATAAGGAGCGGCAAAGCAGAAAAATGTATCTTCTGCAGAAGAGGGAACACAGGGAGAAAGTAAGAGGCCTTAGATCAAAGTTAGGAGAGCTGAGCCTCATTGGACTGGATGAAGAACTTTCACCCTGGAGAGAAAAAGAATGAGACATGTGGTATGTCTGGCTGCAGACAGTATGTGACTGTCTGCCAGGGAGGTGGAGGGAAGAAGTCCTTCACAGAGGTAGAGCTCACTAATTTGTGAGCTCACCAACAAGAAGGGGTGTATTCAGAGCACCCAGCTCCGGCCACTAACTAGTCAGCAATGGCTGATAAACAGAGGTGAGACAAAAGGAGGTGGACAGGAAAAGATACGACTTTAAGTCTCTTTCAGCTCCAAGATGTTATTGCTAAGTTCTTCCCATAGCTGGTTATCATTAATTTTTATTAGAAAATAACTCAAACTGTTTCTATCAAAACTGGGTTAAAACACATGGTGTATCTTAATTTAGTATTAACTCATTTCTTTGTTTTCAAAATAAAGTCAAAAGAAATTCTAGTTGAGTCCAGAGAAGTTACTACATTCAGCTGCATCTGCATTTTGGTTTTGACTGCTGTTAGAAGTAACTGTGAAGTCATTAGGAAACGTCCTATACAACTTTCTGCCTAACATTTAAAAAAATTATGAACTCCGGAAGGTGGGATTCAAACATGCTCATTATTATGTAAGAACTAGATCATCAAGGAACACCTACTGCAAAGCACAGGGAACGCTAGCTACTCAGTCTCTTAGAACCTGTACAAGAAAGAGAGTGAATAAGAGCTGATGCACGTGGAAGTGAATCCCTTTGCGCTACACTGAAACAACCACAGCACTGTAAGTGAACTATATTCCAATACAGAAGCAAAATCAAATAAAAAAAAAAAAAAAAAAAAATTATGTGTCTTCAGAGAAAGCAACTCTGCGACTCACTTTTCTGTAAGTCATCATACTACCCTACTGCTGCTGCTGCTAAGTCGCTTCAGTCGTGTCCGACTCTGTGAGACCCCATAGATGGCAGCCCACCAGGCCTCTCCGTTCCTGGGATTCTCCAGGCAAGAACACTGGAGTGGGTTGCCATTTCCTTCTCCAATGCAGGAAAGTGAAAGTGAAAGTGAAGTTGCTCAGTCATGTCTGACTATCCTACTATAAATAAAGCCCCACAATCAACAATAAGAAAAAAACAAAGCGCACTTAACAGAAACTGAAATCTTCCTCCCTGAAGCCCAACCTGAAGAAGTCCCAGTTACCTTAGAGTTACCCATCAGCTTAATGGCTTCAGCCAAAGCTGACCAGAAGATGACCTTCACGTTTTCTTTTTCGAAAAATTCAGCCCAGGCACTCCGCTGCTCGGCAGTCAACAAGTCTGCCTTATTTATCAGAATAACATTCTCCTTGTTGTCATCAATGGTTTTCACATAACATTCCTAGGCAAGACAAAGATATTCAAATATTTCTCCAAATGGGGAAAAATTTGGCTAATTATACTGAAGACCCCCTTTCCCTAGTAGCTATTACTAAAAGGTCTTACTGTCCCCAGTTTTAAAACAGTCCTAATACAAAAGATTTTTAATCATGGTACATTCTATGGATCCTTTCAGCAGGCTTTGAAAAGAAGTTAGGTCACATATACTTACAAACTTCACATAAAAAACTAAAGGGTACATGCTGATATATGGCAAAACCAAAACAATATTGTAAAGTAATTAGCCTCTAATTAAAATAAATAAATTTAAATTAAAAACAAAAGGGTAAAAAAGAAATGCTTTCCTGCCCTGTTCTCATTTCTTTATACAGTTTCTTTTAAGCAAAAATAAAGAACTGCTGATTTGTCAGTCAGCAAGAACTATTTTCAAGCCAAATGATGACAGCCAATAATAATCTTACCTTTTATTACAAAAAATATTTTTGAAGTCTAAAAGGAAAATAAGACCCAGTGATTAAATTAACTCCCAACCATAGCTTTCCATTAGGAAATACCCTAAAAATATTGAAGGCTGAATTAGTAAGAGTTTCCCTATTTTGAATTTTGCTATTCACCAGTAGATTTTAAAATAATGGTTCTACTATGGTCCTTAAACAGAAGGAGGAATACTTCATGTGTGTTCAGTCTTATTAATTCAAAGCCCGTATCGCCTCATTTCTAGTGCTCCTCACACCTTAATGATGACCCCTGCAGTATTTTACAAACTTAGATCATTTGTAGAATACCACAGAAGGTAGTAACTATAGTGTGAGAAGAGAAAGCTTAGTGGGATGAAGGGACTAGGCATATGCCAAACTCAGCAAAATGCTACTTCATTTACTGTCTCTTCAAAAATGAGAAACATTCTAAACTAAAACCTAGAAAGTTCAAGTGTTTATGCGTTCCTGCAGACGGAAACAACTGTCTGAAGAAAACATCTGTCTGAAGGGCACCATTATGCAAGCTCCTGGCCTTGGAAGGAGTCGGGGACCGGATAGGGTGCAAAGGCTGGCCCAGAGCCACTGCTGTCAGTGACACAGTTCTCCCACTGCTGCTCCAAGGACAAGTTTGAATCTTGTCACGTTTTACTTACCAAATCCTCACACCTAAACAGGAGCGGATTTCGAGCATCTACTATCTGGACCACGATATCACTGAAAAACAAATGGGAGATGCCAATCACTGTGAAGTGAAAGGAAACAGTATTGAGAGCAGACATTCTCCATGTCAGGCGCTGATAGGGTTAACTTTCAATGGGCAGAATTATCTCCAGTTTATATGTGAAGAAGCTGAAGCTTGGAACAGCTAAGTGGTCTATTCAAAGTCACAAGGTACTAAGTGATGGAGCTTGAAGGGGAACTCAAGCACTCTGGACCAGAGATCATGCTGTAATTGTAACATTTTCCTGCTCTCAATATGATAAAAATTTTAATTATACCTTCTAATCATCTCTCCTGGAAAGATTAAAGAATTATTTCAAAGACTTCAACCCAAGGTGAGGTCTACTGTATGCTCAGCACCCAGTCTACACTTGTGTTAAGCAAGGCCTCAAAAAGCCCTGATACATCACCTGATCACAGCTGCCACTATAAACCTCATTGAAACCCTTCTGACATGTAGCAAATCATCATCCACCAGTTTCAAGAATGTGCTTAAATGCAAAGATTCAAAATAGCGAAGTATCAACTGAAGTTGCCATGGTGAAGCAGGAAATGATGAATCCAACCCCTTTCATCACGCAGAAGATGATGGAGCAATGTGAAAACTTTCCGCGCAGACAGCAAGTCCCTCGAATTCCTCACAAAGGTAGCGGGGACCAGCAGGCCAGCACTGTACGACTAAATACTGCACTTCTCCGGTAGGATCCTCCCTGCCCTCAGCCTCTGCGGCTAGGACGCCGTGACCACCGCTGGGAGGGAACAAGCTGCGCAATGTGCCAGCACCTTCTACTAGTCTTCCCAATCCATGTCCAGTTCACTCTTCCTCAAGTAACTCCTATGCAACTATGCTGAACACCAAGGAAATGTGTTAAATCAAGGCTACCATTCAGGGCAGAGCTTTTGACAAATCTGGGTTTGCATTTTCCTTCAGAATAAATTTCCAGCATAATCTTGTGAGTAAAGGAACTCGTAGACTTGCTAATTTCTGACAAGATGCTTAAAAAGTTCTCTAGTTAAGTGGGTCCTAGTATTTCCTTCTTTAAGGTAATATCTACTGCTTTCCAACTGTAAGGATTTAACAGTAAATGCAAAAATGACTGCAAAAAACGGACAAAGTCTAATGAACCAAAGTCCATAAACATTACGTCTACCTGCCAAACAGGCAGAAAGAATAACCAGCTTAGACACACCAGTAAGAAGACAAGTTTAAGATGGCATGCTTTGTGTACTGAATTAAGATGCAGGGCAAAGTGCCAGTTATGTGCTGCAAAGGCTTGATGCAACGCAACGGAAACGCCCTGTCTGACCAGAAGCAGCATTCTGCCCTCCGTGCCTCAGAGGTTTCCTGCATTTCAATGAAATGTCATACACCAAATCCTTTCTGATAACTATTCTTGAACTTAAAGAAACAGATGACATAGCTAGCCTGTTATCAAACAGGAGACATCTGCCGCTTTACAGAACATATCAATAAATATTTCCTGTTAAGAGACACAGCAGGAGTCACTTTAATGATATTTTTATGTAATTCAGATCCACTTCCATGTGATAGAGCAACAGAACAAGTGATGCTGTAATCCAATTGAAGCTACAAGTTTCAACAGGTCCAGGCTTACTCTGGGGAAACAAACAGCTTATTTAGGGGCATAAAAAATAAGGGCCTTCCCGTTAAACATGGAAAAATTCATATGGTTACCTTTGTTCCCTCTCAAGACCTACAAAAATGAAAGTAAAGGCTGGAACTCATTAGGACAAAAAGAGCAACTCAGAAAGTTAGTCAATGAGAAGCAGGCCTGTTCACACTCCAGAGCTCTGAGAAAGCTCAGGATCAGAAGCATCAGATGCAGCTTTTGAGACAAGGGCAAGGTGTGGGGCTAAAATCACTCTGAACAGGGAGTGATTAGGTCTATTCCCTTGTTCCATTCAGCCAGGCGGCCACACTTCACCCCACAGCCCCTCAGCCCCCTATCCCAATGGCAGAAGCCAGGCTTTATTGTGGAGAAGATGAACCTGAGAGGCTCTAGAACTAAGACCTCAAGCATAGGAGAAGGTGGGAAAGAAATGCCATACTGAAGAGGAGGATTAATGTAAGTCGACATATACCCCAAATGGTGCAAAGGCCCAGCCCCCGTGTAGTATATCATCACCTTTACCCTGTTCCTGACAGACGAAAGTGCTTCTCTTTAAGAAACTGACTGATCCTAGGGAAAACACCCTAGATACGAACATCTTAGGGTATCCCAACCAAATAAAATTGATCTCTGCTCAGTCACCACACAGAGAAGTTCACCTGGTGGCAAAATCACCCAAACAGAAGTTCGTCAATCAGCTTTGTAACACTTTGTTTTCTTAAATATGAACAGATGGCAAACATCACTTGATATCTGTGGAAAGCCTCTTACACAAGTCAGAAACCAGAATAAATAGGGAAAAAAAGAAATACGGAAAAAGACAGACAATATATGAAATAGGAGAAAATCTAGAATTAAAAAATAAACTAAGAGTGTGCAGATGGAGGCATTCCCTCAAGGTAGAAGTTTCAATATTTCACACTGTTATCAATCCTCTTTGGAAAAAAAAAAGCGCATTTTCAGCAACATACATCCTAACTGCATGAAGGAGACATCAGTCCACGTCAGTCCCCCAAAAAACCATAATGGGTCTTCCTAAGCCCCATTCAAACCTAGGTCAATCTAAGGTCTGCATGGAGCCTGGCAATTAGCAGCAACCTTCCCCTTCCTTCCGGAGAAGGCAATGGCACCCCACTCCAGTACTCTTGCCTGGAAAATCCCATGGATGGAGGAGCCTGGAAGGCTGCAGTCCATGGGGTCGCTGAAGGTCGGACACGACTGAGCGACTTCACTTTCTCTTTTCACTTTCATGCATTGGAGAAGGAAATGGCAACCCACTCCAGTGTTCTTGCCTGGAGAATCTCAGGAACGGGGAAGCCTGGTGGGCTGCCATCTATGGGGTCACACAGAGTCGGACACGACTGAAGTGACTTAGCATAGCATCCCCTTCCTTTAGGCTTGGAGATTTGCCTTAATATTTTCACCTCCTCACATCCCAGCCCAATGACCCTCTCTACCCAAGGGAGCAAGATGGGCTGGAGGCATGTAAATGACTTTTAAGAAAAAGAGATAATTCGTGTTATCATAAAATTCATCCTTTTAAAAGTATACAATTTAGTGGTTTTTAATACAGCCACAAAGTTGTATAACTATCACCACTAATTCCAGAGCATTTTCATCACCCTAAAAAGAAATGTAAGTGACTTTTACAAATTTAATCCAAGCCCTTCTTCTTCGTAATAATGCTAAATATGCTAATATTCTTTCCCAAGAATCCCAGTGAAAGCATCCTGTTTCCTAACGTTCTTACTGGGTATATTTTATAGATTAAACACACACACCCCTGCTCCCCGAAGGCTTATTGTTAAAAGCATCATTTCAAATATAAGGTTAATTTAAGGGGTCCTTATAAATAACTCATACACTCTTTTGACAAAAATAAAAACCCTTTAGCAATAACAAAGAATGAGATTGAAGAAAGCTGATTCATCAATTTCTAACTATCAGGATATGGCGATGATCGAAAAATCTCCCATTCTCAACTTACCAAAGTCATTCTCTTATTTTCAAATCCCAGTTGAAACAAATCACTCCTAAATTCCCCCAATACTACTAACTGTTCCTTCAGCTCTGACTTGGCCCGTGATCCTTCATCTGTAACACAGCAGGACTCACACTTCATCTTGTATTTTACTAGTATTTCGTCAACTTAGTGCAAGGATTGCATTTCATCTATCTGTGTGTCCCTGGTGTTTGACCCCTCCCCAAAACACATTTGCTCTCTGCAAGCAGACACCAATTCTTTTTCACATCTGTATTTTCCATGTTACTAGTATGAATTCGTATACGTTTGCTGAAATAACTATAGGTAGTTCACAACTCATCTTACAGAAAACAATCATTAAGTTTATCGATGTGTTTTATTAATAACAACCCCCCCCCATATTTTAAAAGAAATGTAGGATCACAGTTTCAGTTTTTATAATAATTCTCAGTAGCCCTTTGTATAGCTTGATCCTGTTCCCTTAACCCCTCTCTGAGCTCACAAACATATATAACATGCAAATCTAACATAACACCATCACCACATCCTTCTTACACCAGAAGAAAATGGTAATCTACCTTCTCTCAATCACCCTCCAGAGTTGGCGCCAAAAGTCCAAATTTCTTTCAAATGGTGTCAATATCAGGTTTTGTTCCTCTTCCAACCTGGTTTTAGAATGAGAAGTTTATCTTTCTGCTAGATTTTGATAGTTAGGTTTCAAGTGATATAAATACTCAAATTCATTGCATTAAAAAATAAGCATGCAAATATTAATTGTCAAATGATTTTTATATCCTTTCTGTTGAGTTAATATGTAAATCAAATTTAAATTTTCTACTCAAGCTTTTAAGTCCTAGAGGTTTATCCATCACACTGCAAGAAAGCTCCAGGGAGCGGTGATCAACTCCAGAGTGACAAATGGCGGGAGAAGGATATGAAAAGGAGAAAAGGCCAGGAATGCAGCGATGAACTCACAACCTTTGTGCAAGGAAACACATGCACAAAGCAATGTGGCTTGCACACACAAACTAATTTGCACTTATAAGATGAAATCTACCATTTCTCTTTAAAAGAACAAAGCCTTAAAAATGCAAACAGCAATGCAAGGACACCAACATGCCTAACTTAAAATTTCAAGAAAATTCTTCATGGAGGTGAACACTCACCAGACAAGCTGACGTCTCCATTCTAGAAAGTTATCTTTCTCTGCTTGTTTGAGTTCTTCTGGGCTAGTTTTTTGGTCCCACTTTGGTCTGAAACAATCATAAAAAAAAAAAAAAATCCACATGAGTTACCAAAACAGAATAGGATAACTGGATTTAATAATGGCAGTTGAGAAAAGAAAGCAGAAAAAAGTGAACACCAAATAAAAAATTTTACATTTAGTGGATTTGTTACGCCTTTTGATATACATTTTTACTCAACTCACCTCCTTGGTATACACAGGAACTGTTTGTTTTCTTCATGGAGTTTCTTAATTCTCTGGTTCTCCTCAAAAGATAGTAGTCCAGTTCTAGCCTCAGGAGGCACAAATTTAATATTAAGCTTCTCTGTCCATAGGGGGGAAAAAAAAGTACTGCTATTTAAGAGGCGGTGAATTCATTACTTAAAATACTAAAAATATGAGCACCTAAAACAGAATTTAAGCTTTCTTGATCTACATAGATTTCCCTAACCTAAAAAAAAGGAAAAGATCTTTACTAAATGTTTCAAAAGGTCAACCACTTTTTCCAGTACTGATTTTTATAAAACTCCATATGCTAAATGCATTTCTTGGAACCAGAAACAATAGAAATGGGAAGCAATTGAAAATATTCATTACAGAATGTATGTAATGAGATAGCAAAAGAGACACTGACGTATAGAACAGTCTTATGGACTTTGTGGGAGAGGGAGAGGGTGGGAAGATTTGGGAGAATGGCATTGAAACATGTAAAATATCATGTATGAAACGAGATGCCAGTCCAGGTTCAATGCACGATACTGGATGCTTGGGGCTAGTGCACTGGGACGACCCAGAGGGATGGTATGGGGAGGGAGGAGGGAGGAGGGTTCAGGATGGGGAACACATGTATACCTGTGGTGGATTCATTTTGATATTTGGCAAAACTAATACAATTATGTAAAGTTTAAAAATAAAATAAAATTAATTAAAAAAAAAAAGAAATAAAACAATAGGAACGGAAAAAAAAAAAAAAAGAAAATATTCATTACAACCAATCTCCTCATTGTACCCATGGAGAATAATTATAAGCCAAAGGGACTGAGGGGAAAAGCAAAGTTCAGCAAGGAGTCGCACTCCAGTCAAACTGGTGAGCTACTACAAAGCTAGAATTTACATAAAACATTTACAAACATTCACAATTAAGCTGTACAAGAATTTAAAGGAATAAAAAAACACCCAGTGTATATATAAACCAGAGGCTTCTACTCTAGGCTTTATCCCCTGAAGCTGCTCCAGGCCTCTCTACTGCACCTCTCCACACAGCCACCTAGTCTCCGAGGCAGGTGACTCCAGTGAGATAAGCACTTGGGAGCCAGCTACGCTTCTTACCCAAATGCTGAGAGGAGATCCTATTCAAGGATAACAGGTCATCTTCAGCAATGGTTCTCTTGATCTTTAGGCAAAGACGGCAATCCACTACCCTCATGTGACCATCAATACTGGCCGGTCCAGTCACCATTCTCATCATGTCATCCTCAACCACCAGTCAGAACACACACCCCTCTAACCCCATGCTTGATCATTTTTTAACATTAATTTCTCCTTCCAATGGTGACCTCCTACCCAATGTTCCCACTTAATATGGGAACTTACTCACCATGATGTTAACTGGTCTCTTCCCTGATGAGAGACTGAGTTTCTTGAATTTGACATGACAGATAACCACAGATACTTTTTAGAGCTTAATTTTAAAACCGTGGCACATTTTGAACTTCCCTGTTGAATTCAACTGACCCTTCCGCACTGCTCCTGGGATATCTGCCTTTGGGTTAAAAACAGCTCCCTATGACTTTAGGAAGATTGGCAAAACAGCCCCAAGTAGACTTACTTGTATCTAGTCAGCAAAGACAGAAACGTGTTGGAGGCACTCAGCAACAACTTACCAGCTACAAACTCTGTTCCTGCAAGTTCTGCAGTGGCAAGGAAGTCATCCAGGGAACTCTGTTCAGTCACGGACTGAAGATTAAGTCGACCCCAATCATAGCCATCGTTGAGCTCACTTGTGTGTAGCTATGAGTAAAACATACAGCTGCTTTCTTCTGCTCTTCACATCCAAATAAACGCTATGTTCTCAAAAAACCATTCTATGGCCTTGAGGGTGGTGTTAGCTCTTTTAGTCAACACTAGTAACAGTTAACATTTAAATGGGTACTTTCTTACCTCGTAATAGTTATTTTCCTTTTACTTTCTTGTTTAATTTTCAAAATCTTTTGAAATAAACTTCATATCTCCATCAGGATTAAACTGGAGAGAATAAATTGCCTATAGTCATAAGCTAATAAGTGGCAGAGCTAATATGTGGTTTATAAATCCATAAACCATATACTCTGGTTCTGGCAGCCACTGTTGGTCAACTTTTTTAGACAGACACCCACAGTAAGCAATACACTTCGGATAGTGACTTAAATGCTGTGAGATACTGTGAGATGCTGTGTACCATTCAGTATAGTGAAGTGAAAACAAAAGAATCCTGAAAGTTACCTTTATTACATTCCACACAACGTGGTATTTTCTTGAGTTTTATTCTGTGGGGTGAAAAGCTTGGCTAGTTGCCACTCACTGTTCTGATTCCAGACACACCTCAGTTTGATAAGATAAACACCATCCTAAGCTACATGCTCTGTACAGGTACAAATAAATGAAAAAAAACTGAAGGTTAAAAGGCTAGGTGGTTTGCCCAAAGGCCCCAGAATCAGCAAAAATCAGGGTAAGGATTAGAATCCAGTTCTTTACTGAGAACTTTGTGAATTCTAACACTTCGAGGAATGAATGTCAAAATGACAATTACAAATCAATCAAACCACTTCATCCGCTCTTCAAGGATCCTAAAGCTATGACCGTTTCCAGGCCCAGGAAGCTACTAGGCCCGCCAAACTTTGGAGAAATGCTGTCCAGTTCTGAGTAATACCACTAGGGAATAAAAAAAAAGTGAAGCACGAATCTGAGTTATTTTGTACTTCTGCTACCAACCAGCGGCTCTTGGAGGATCAATTCTTTAGAAAAATGAATACAACAAGAAGTAGTTTTTGCGTCATTCCTGTGAGGAAACTTCCAAATGCTTCCACGGCCTACAGGATAAATATCAAACTTTTGCCCTGGTTTCTGCCCTGGTTTTCAAGATCTCACTCCGGCCTCATCACATTAGCCTCCACCTATGGGCCCTGTGTCTTGCTAGGAGGGCCTGTTTATCCGTCTGGTCGATTCTAACGGTCTTGAGCATTTGCGCATTTCAGTATCCGAGAGGGGCTGGAGGTGGGCCTAGAACGGTTCCCCGCCGTTACCGGGGCGCAACTGTATTCATCCCTAGAAACCCTATTTTGGCATCATTTCCTTTGAATATTTCCCTGAGAACCCTGACCGTAAATTTCGCAGCGTTCAGACTCACAACTAGGCAGAAAGGCTGAGAAAGACGTTTTTACCCAGGAGTCAGTGTGGCGGTGGCTACGGCTCCGTTGAACTTGCTGGCGGATAAGAGCCCGGCCAAGGGTTCCACCCTCTGGCGCTCTTCTCCGACCCATGCTTGTCCAGAAGACGAACGAAAAGCAGCAAGTTAGAGTCACACCAGTTTGCTGGGTATTCAGGAGCGCGATCTCCGGAAGTGACGTGTAGACGAGCCGAAGTGGTTAAGGCCCGACATCGCAGGGAAACAGAATAATCTGCCTCAAATCTCCACTTATATATCTCACACTTGCCACTACGATAGAAAGTAAATGCAAAAAGTGGCCTCAGAACTTAATTTTCAATATATATTCCTAAGAATATCTCAAAGTTGGATAGGGCGATTAGATTACACGAATGGTACCTTCTAAATTTGTGCGTCGACTTTTAGTGTTCGGGGTACAACTAGGAGATTCGGAAAAAAATGGCCGGGCATATTTGCGGTAGCAGCCACGCCTCCGGTTAATTTCGTCAGGAGGAGGAGGTGACGTGCGTGTAGAGTGTTCTGGAGCGCTAGGTGGCGTTGCTTCCTGGCGCTAATTTTCGGCCTAGTGTTGTAAGGTGTGGCTTTACTGCTGTCACGCCTGGCAACTAAACAGCTTTGTGTTTACTTGGTCTTCCTAAGCTGTGAATTGGTGAGAAGAGTTCCTGCGTGGATGGCCGTTTGGAATGGAAAGAGCTTGACAAGGTTGCAAGGAAAGCCAAAGGAATCTGACTTAAACGTGCTTTTTTTTTTTTTTTTTTCCCAAATAGCTTTTAAAAAAGTGTTTAAAACTTCCAGCTAGAATTGTATTTAAATTTTCCTATAAATTAAAATAAAGTGAAAGCAGTGACCCCGCTCCACTCTTTGCGGCCTGACTTTTGCTCCTCACTTTATCTTTAGAGAAGTCGAATTAAAGTTATGAGGATGTTGGGGGTTTTAACTCCATTCTCATTAATCAGAACACCTCATTGTTGTGATGCTCTGAGAGCAAGCAGCATGCCCAAATCATAGCTGAAATGTATTCGGTCAGGCATCAAACCCAAGTCTCCTCAATATTTTATCAGTTCCTGGGGCGGATAAGAGGGGAGAATGAGGGTTGTTATTGTGTATTTTAGAACCCAGTTCTTCCCCAACTTTGATGTGCATGTGAACCCTCTAGGAATCTTGCTAACGTGCTGATTCTGACTGATAAGGTCTAGGGTCTGGCTGCACTGGGTTCTTCCAGGAGATGATGATGATGTTGGTCTGGCCCACAGGCCACTCTGAAGAGCAAGAGAAGTCCATTTCCTGCTGGTGCAGATGAAGATCCTGAAGAGCACTGGCTAGAAGTCAGTCACAGCAAGTCTGGGTCAGGAAGAGCTGGAACCATATCCCCCACCCATGTCTGCATTCCCTGGTAAGCCCTGCTGTGGGCTGTATCTCACTGCTGACTCTAATTGAATTGGAGTGCACTTTGGGAAACATGCTGACAAACCATGTAGTAGTCGGCAAGTCTTTGGGAAGGTGGTGCTCACAGATCAGTGAAGGAAAGCATTAGAACGTGGTTTCTTCCATCTGTCAACTTAGAGACAGCATATCTTTAAAAAACCTGAGAAATTTCCGTGGCAGTCTACCGATTAAGACTCCACCCTTCCACTGCAGGGGGCATGGGTTGGATCCCTGGTCAGGAATTAAGATCGTACATGCATTGAGGCATGACCACAATAACATACGATAAAATTGGGTTACTAAAACAAACAAACAACCCCCCCCCCAAAAAAAAACCTGAACATCAACTCAGTTTCTGGCATTCTCTTAGAGCTGAGTGGATAAAGAAAGAAAGAAAGAAAATAAATGTGCTCAGTCACGTTTGACTCTTTGCGACTCTTTGCGACCCCATGGACTGTAGCCTACCAGGCCCCTCCGTCCATGGGATTTTCCAGGCAAGAGTACTGGGGTGGGCTGCCACTTCCTTCTCCAGGGGACCTTCCTGACCCAGGGGTCGAACCCAGATCTACTGTGTTTCAGGCAGGTGCTTTACCCTCTGAGCCACCAGGGCTCAGTGGAAAAAACTAACTCATAAAGCAAGATTCAGTGAACTTTATATTCTAGTGACAATAATAATGAAAAGATGTAAACAAACCTGCCACCTAGAGCTCAGTTAGAAACTTGGGACTTCACTTTCATTTCCTCTTCCAGATTTTGTCACCTTCAGTGATTTAAGGAAAACAAACACTTTTGGTTTCTATTGTTATTCTTCTCCTAGGCGTCAAAAAATCTGGATCAAATAAAGTGATAATTTAATCAAGATAGATAGGGCATCAAAAAGACACTGACATCGTAAAATGCCAACAACTACTCTTAGCTGACAAATAAGTAAGGCATAAAAAAAATCTACTCCCCTCTGAGATATTCCTCAAATCTACCACTGACAAAGAACTAAATCTCAGCTTTCTTATCTGGTTAATGAGGATAATAATAATTCCTGTCCTGCAGAGGTAGTAAATGAGATAATGCTGCAAGATCATTGCCTAGTATTTTGTGTTCATTTTCACAACTGAAAAAAATTTTTCCCCAACAACTGGATAATGCCGGTGAGATTCCAGATGTATAATTGGTTCATACTGAAGGATTATGAGGCTAGTTCAGTGAGAGGGCAAGGAGGAAGGGGAATTGAGGATGCTGATGAGACACGATTGTGGGATCTAGATTCAGAGGAACAAAGTGAGATGGGGGTACAGGGAATGGTGATGGTGATGGTCAAGGGCGGAGAAGGTGTTGGTTGCTGCTCCTGAGTGAGGAAGTTGAAAAGATGAATCAGCCCAGCCCCTACACTCTAACTACAAAAGCCATTCCACCCACACACTTCAGGGAACAACACAACCCAGCCAAACTCCCTTCATCACTTTGTCACGACAGTGGAAATGTTTGTGTCTGGAAGACTAGTCAGATCTTCCTAATACCCCATATAGCTGAGACCTGTTGAGGCCAAGATTCCCTAAATAGCTGACTCCTGGGGAATGTTGCATTGATTTGGAGCTTGGAAGCCTCCTATTCAGTTTCCAAATAGCAATATGGGGTGTTCCTCATTCTTGATTTACTGTGATTCAACAAATGCAATTCCAAGTCCCCCAAACCTACATGCAGGAATAAACCTTGGAGTAGCTTTCTGCTCTCCAGCTTCACACTCTTGTGCCTCTGAGCTCCACCTCTCTCTGGGGATGGAGAGGGGTGAGTGGGTGGGTTTCTGTTTTGGTTTTGTTTTCACCCCTCGGCCAACAATGTGTCAGTGGCAGAAAAATTATCCCAAGGCAAGCTTGCAACCCTGCCCTCCCTCTTTCCCATTCTCTACACCAACTTCTTCCACAAGGACATTAAAGCAGTTTGCATAAGCCTGAGAGTTGTGAAAATAGAAGTCTGGCAGTCCCCACAGAGTCACTGAATCAGTAGGAAACTCCCTTCGATTATCTATGATTCTCAATTTTTCCCTGTCGAAAATGGGTGGATTCCTACACATAAGCAAGTTTCAATAGTTCAGCAGTGACTATACATGATAAATTTGAGTCACTTCAAACATTGCTTTCCTGCTTGTGCAAGTCACTGTGTGTTCAATGAAACATGTAAAAGACCTCTCGTTTTGGTGGGTAGGCAACAAGATCCTATGTGTTCTGTATTTGAACCCATGAATTTTTCCCAACTCTTGGAGTTGTATGTGGAATTTCTGGGGTTTTTTTATTCCCAGATGACTCTGCAAATTATTTTTTCCCTCACAACAGCAAATAAGAAAGGGCACTATCTGTTTTCTGAACTTTTGGCAGTAGAAATTGAGATCCAGTGAAGTTCAGTGAAGTAATACAAAATAAAGAAGGCTCCTAGTAGAATGAATAATCAGCAACTCTAAAATCTTCAGATGGAAAGTGCCAGGTTTCTTTCATTTGTTCATTAATTCATTCATTACTAGTCTCTGGGGTTCAGCAATGGACAAACTCCCTGCTCCCATGAGCTTATATTTTAGTGGTCATCAGTCCAACAGAGGGACTCATCCAAGGTTAAATAGCTCAAGTCAGTGGTGGGGTGATGAACTATACCACCAGTAACTAATCCACTAGGAGGGCCTTCTGACCATTGGGATTTCACTGTTTGTCTCTAACTGTGGTCCCTCCCCTAAATCATTTTATTAGATACATCGATAATGTTAGCAGGTACACTTGGATGGCAAGGAAATGAGAAAAAGTTGGAGGAAGTGTGAACAGAGTCAGGAGAAAGTATATAGGGCCATTTCTGTTCATCTGAAGGACTGTCATAGGGACAGGAGAGGATTGTTTTGACAAAGAAAGTGGAACTAGAACAAATAGGGAGAAACTACAGAGTTGCCATTTCAACCTGTGTGAGCCTTCTTACAATTGAAGTGGTTCAAAGATGGAATGACAGCTTTGAAAGGGAGTGAGCTCTCTGTCACTGGAGGTGTTTAAGCAAAGGCTAAATAATCAAGCATCAGGATGTTCTCAAGTAGGCTCATGCTTCAAAGTGGGTGTTGGAATAGATAATCACTAAGGTGCTCAATTAGGTAAGGTTCTTAGCTAATAGACTCCTTGCCCCTCCTGCTTATGCCACCCTTTGTTTCACTCCAATCTCTGAAATAATAGTAGCACAATGATGATCTCAGAGAAGGTGCCTAGGCTGGCAATATCAGCATGGTACCTTCACTATATAACCCAGGAAGAAGAGTACATCCTGCCCTCTTTGTCATGTAAGGGTCAAGGGCATCATGAGCCAATGATCTAGCAAATGTGCTCATTATTATTTATAAGTACTACAAGCAGCCCTGGGATTTCTTTGGAAGGAATGATGCTAAAGCTGAAACTCCAGTACTTTGGCCACCTCATGCGAAGAGTTGACTCATTGGAAAAGACTCTGATGCTGGGAGGGATTGGGGGCAGGAGGAGAAGGGGACGACAGAGGATGAGATGGCTGGATGGCATCACTGACTCGATGGACGTGGGTCTGGGTGAACTCCGGGAGTTAGTGATGGACAGGGAGGCCTGGCGTGCTGCGATTCAGGGGGTCGCAAAGAGTTGGACACGACTGAGCGACTGATCTGATCTGATCTGATCTGACAAGCACTTATTCATTGGAAGGACTGATGATGAAGCTGAAACTCCAATATTTTGGCCACCTGATGCAAAGAGCTGACTCATTAGAAAAGACCCTGATGCTGGGAAAGATTGAAGGTAGGAGGAGAAGGGGACAACAGAGGGGAAATGGTTGAATGGCATCACCAACTTGATGGACGTGAGTTTGAGCAAGCTCTAGGAGTTGGTGATAGGGAGGCCTGGCATGCTGCTGTCCATGGGATTGCAAAGAGTCAGACACGACTGAGAGACTGAACTGAACTGACTAGCACAAATGAAAATGTGGATTGAAGGCTCCAGTTTTAAAGATAACCATGCAGGCAGAGCAGTTTCTCTGTCCTCTGCCTTTTGAGGGAACAAACTTGGCATTCATCCCTTGCCTCTGGTGGTGCTGATGAGAAAGGCTCACTTGCAAGGCTCAGAGTTTCACTTCTCTTGACTGCCTTCTTATGCCTTTGCATTTCTGCCAGGCCCTTCTCCAGGTGGTAAACATTCCAAGCAAGTAGTGCTTGAAAGGCAGGGCTTCAAGGCAAGCGAAGTCAAAAAAACGTGAGAACATTTTTGGGGCCTCAGGACACAGGACGACCTCCAAAGTTTATAGACATCTAATCTGTCTATTTTCTTCTCTTACCCTTGCAATTTCCTACTATGGCCTTTGCTTTGAGTTGAATGCTGTCTTTCAAAAATAGAGATTCCAGTCTTAACCTGATATTATTTGAAAATAGGATCTTTGCAGATGTACTAAAGTGAAGACAGGGTTACATGTGATTAGAGTGGGCCCTATTGCAATGACAGATGTCCCTATAAGAAGACACAAATTTGGGCACACACAGAAAAGATACAAAACCGGGGGAGAACATCAGAGGAGGAGGAAGGCAGAGACGGGGTGATGTGTCTACAAGCCAAGGAATGCCAGGGATTGCAGAAGCTAGGAAGAGGCAAGGGAGGATGCTATCTTCTACTAGCCTCAGGAGCTAAGAGAGAAAAAAAATCTCTATTATTTTCAGCCATTCTGTTCGTGGTAATTTGTTATGGCAGACTTAGAAAGCCAACATAGCTTCTTATGATCTTAGAACCAGAGGGGAATTTGCTCAGCTCACAAGCAGGAAGGAGAGGGGCCAGGAAGAGGCAGCATCTTGCTCTGGGACCCTCAATGAGTCAGAGCTGGGACATGGGCGTCTGAGCTCTGACTCTGATCACAGCACATCCCTACTCAAAGGCCTCCAGTGACTCACCCAGCTTGCAAGATGCCTCTACCTGCTATTCAAGGTCCTCCAGACTCAGTCCCTGACCTGACTCAATGCAAAGAGCATAGCTTGGGAAAAAATATTTGCAAATGATGTGACCTACAAGGGCTTCATTTCCAAAACAGCTCATACAAACAGCTCATACAACTCAATGACAACAATAACAAAATCCAATTGAAAAAATGGGCAGAAGATCTAAGTAGACATTCCTCCAAAGAAGACATACAGATGGCCAACAAGCACATGAGAAGATGCTCAACATTGTCAATTATTAGAGAAATGCAGATCAAAACTACAATGAGATACCACCTCACATTGATTAGAATGGCCATCATCAAAGAAGCCTAAAAATAATAAATGGTGTGGAGAAAAAAGAACACTCCTGCATTGTTGGTGGGAATGTAAATTGGTGCAGCCACTATGTAAAATAGTATGGAGTTTCCTCCAAAAAACTAAAAATAGAATTGGCATATGATCTGCAATTCCACTTATGTTCAAACAAAACTATAATTCAAAAAGATACATGCAATTCTATGTTCCTTGCAGCACTATTCATAGTAGCCAAGACATGGAAACAATTAACAGATGAATGGATAAAGAAGATGTGGTACACACATTCAATGGAATACTGCTGCTGCTGCTACTGCTAAGTCACTTCAGTCGTGTCTGACTCTGTGAGACCCCATAGACGGCAGCCCGCCAGGCTCCCCCGCCCCTGGGATTCTCCAGGCAAGAACACTGGAGTGGGTTGCCATTTCCTTCTCCACTACTCAGCCATAAAAAGAATGATATAAAGTCATTTCTAGAGACATGGATGGACCTATAGATTATCATACTAAAGTCAGAAAAAGACAAATACCATATGGTATCCCTTATAGGTGGAATCTAAAATATGACACCACTCTAACTCTTTTACATCCTGCTTTCATTTAAAAAAATTGATGTAACATAAAATTATCCCTGTTAAAGGGAATAATTAAGTGGTATTTAGTATATTCAAAATGTTATGCAACCACCACCTCTGTCAAGTTTTGTAACATTTTTATCACCCCAAAGGAAACCCTGTATACCTTAAGCACTTGCTCCCCCTTCCTCCATCCCTCCAGCCCCTGGCAATGCCCAACCTGTGTTCTGTCATTAGGGTTTCACTTTAGCATAATGTTTTTGTAGATCTCCACTTTCATGGACCATGGTGATTAGAATGAGCCCATCTGGATAATTCAAGCTATTTTCCCTGGTTATTTTCAGTTGGTTAGCAACCTTAATTCCATTTACAATCTTCCTTTCCCTTTGCCATGTACTGTAACTTATTCATAGATTCTGGGGGTTAGGACGTAGGCATCTTTGGCGGGGGTGAGATTGTTGGTGGTGGTTGTGGTTATTGTTCAGTCGCTCAGTCGTGTCTGACTTTTTGCGACCCCGTGGACTGCAGCACAATAGGCTTCCCTGGTGTCCTTTGCCATCTCCTAGAACTTGTTCAAACTCATGTCCATGGAGTTAGTGATGCCATCCAGCCATCTCATCTTCTGTCATCCCCCTCTCCTCCTGCCTTCAATCTTTCCCAGCATCAGGGTCTTTTCTAATGAGTCGACTCTTTGAATCAGGTGGCCAAAGTATTGGATCAGTACTTCAGCATCAGTCCTTCCAATGAATATTCAAGACTGATTTCCTTTAGGACTGACTGGTTTGATCTCTTTGCAGTCCAAGGGACTCTCAAGAGTCTTCTCCAACACCACAGTTGAAAAGCATCAATGCTTTGTGCTCAGCCTTCTTTATGTTGGTGGTGGTGGTGATTATTCTGCCTGTTTAGGATGGTCAGAATGTGTCAAGGCACTGTCTGAACAACTGGAGGATTCTACTTATGTTTTGACTCCAGGAGCAGAGCACAGAGACGGTGGTAGTAATCCAGGGAAGGAGTGGATACAGTGCACAGAAATTGTGAACCTGATGCTCATCCAGAAGGTCTTGGATGAGGAGGAGGGCAAGGATAAGAGGTTAGGAAGGGGTTGATAGTGGGAAAAATGAAGTGGGGTAGGGCAGAGCTCCCTGCACTTTAGTATCTGTTCAATCACGAGAAGTTGAAGCACACATATTGCCAACCTCTAACACCAGATATCTGGTTTATGGGTGGGATCCAGGAATTTCCCCACAGAATTCTGATACAGCCAGGGGGTGAGTCTGCTCTGTGAGGAATGCTGATGTGATAGGAGTCAGGAATGAAGAGGGCTGGAAGAATAAGAGGCTGTAATCTCACAGTAAGATTTTGAAGTTGGAGAGTCCTTGAACCCACTGGAGTCATTCCCACCTTGGTGACTTCACACTGGCTGTGAACTCTGCCTAGCACAAAGCTGTCCAAATGCATAGTTTTAAATGTCCAGCAGCCACATTAAAGAAGTAAAGGGAAATGGGAAAAATTAATTTTAACAGCATATCCTACTAACTCAATGTAGCCAAAACATTATCATTTAATATATAATTACTATAAAATCATTGAATATTTTACATTCCTATCTAGGTCCTTAAAATATTGAATGTATTTCATGTTTGCATCACATTTCAATTTGGACCCAGCACTTTTCAGGTGCTCATTAGCAGCATTTGGCCCATGACTACCATTTTGGCCATCACAGGTTGGAATGCTCTCCCTCCATTTCTTTGTCTGGCTGGCTTCATCCCATCCAGGTCTCTGCCCAGAGAGGCCTTACCTGGCTATGCAGTCCAAACCAGCTACTTCCTCCTCCTGACATTGCTTTCTTTTCTTCAGAGACTCTTCACTAACTGATATTTTCTCAGGTGTTTGTTTGCTTGTTATCTGCCTCGCCACAGGATATAAATCCCATGAGGGCAAAGACCTGTCTGTCTGCTTTGGTGCAGTATCCCCAGCAATGACATCACATCTACAGTGGACTCTCGACAAATATGTGTTGAATGACTTTGAAGATCCCAGGTATGTCATTTGTCATGGCTGAAGCCAATGTTCATTCAGTGGGATGTAGGGGGAGGGGGACCAAGCAGGAAGAGCATTATTCGAGAAATAAGGTGGGAGAAAGCCAGCCCCAAAGCTTCGTGCAAGCTAAAAGGCTTACGCTTCGAATTTATGTTAGAGGCTGGGTTTCTTTCCGGCTGTGACTTGGCTGTGTGTTGGTTCTGCTGCTGGCTTATCTGGTTCTGTGAGAAAACGTTTCACCAAGTGTCACTCTTGCCTGGCACCAGTAGATGGGGCAGTGTCATAAAAAACAGTCTGTGGTCCGTGCAGTTTCTAGCCATGCAGTTTCGGTCAGCCCTTGCCAGCTGACTTTGCTGAGGTCTATTCTGGAACTGTTCTACATCTCAGGTCTACATGGTGTGTGTCTTACACATCGGAGTGCTCATATTTGCCTAAATCTTCTGTGTCCTCCCAGGTTGAAAATAAGCTTACTAAGAAGATAGCCCAGGAGCAGCTCTGTGAGCCTGTGCATCTGGGACATTGGGTCTGCTAGAAAGCCTGGCCCGCCAGTGGAGTCCTCCCTGCTGCTGTGCACCACTGTTTTCTCTGCCACTGCATGAAGCCCAAGGAGGTGCCTCTCGTGGAGGTTGAGACAAGCCCTAGCTCCCATCACCAGCGCCTCCACTTCCTCCCTAAACCCTTCTGATCCTTGGTTGTTCTTCACTGTTGTTCAGTCACTAAGTCGTGTCCGACTCTGCGACTCCACGGACTATAGCATGCCAGGCTCCTCTGTCCTTCACTGTCTCCCGGAGTTTGCTCAAATTCACGTCCATTCAGTCGGTTGGTGATGCTATCTAATCATCTCATCCTCTTGCCGCCCCCTTCTCCTTTTGCCTTCCATCTTTCCCAGCATCAGGGTCTTTTCCAATGAGTTGGCTTTTTGCATCAGGTGGCCAAAGTATTGGAACCTATCAGCTTCAGCATCAATCCTTCATTAGAATATTCAGGGTTGATTTCCTTCAGGATTGACTGGTTTGATCCCCTTGCAATCCAAGGGACTCTCAAGAGTCTTCTCCAGCACCACAATTTGAAAGCATCAATTCTTCAGCACTCAGCTTTCTTTATGGTCCAATTCTCACATCAGTACGTGACTACTGGAAAAACCATAGCTTTAACTATATGGACCTTTGTCAGCAAAGTGACGTCTCTGTTTTTTAATGTGCTGTCTAGGTTTGCTATAGCTTTCCTTCCAATGAGCAAGTGTCTTTTAATTTTCATGGTTGAAGTCACCATCCACAGTGATTTTTGAGCCCAAGAAAATAAAATCTGTCACTGCTTCCACTTTTTCCCCTTCTATTTGCTATGAAGTGATGGGACTGGATGCCATGATCTTAGTTTTTGAACGCTGAGTTTTAAGGCAGCTTTTTCACTCTCCTCTTTCACGATCTTCAAGAGGCTCTTTAGTTCCTCTCTGCTTTCTGCCATCAATGTGGTATCATCTGCATATCTGAAGATGATATTTCTCCTGGCAATCTTGATTCCAGCTTGTGCTTCATCCAACCTGGCATTTCGCATGATGTACTCTGCATATACATTAAATAAGCAGGGTGACAATACACAGCCTTGTTGTAATCCTTGAACCTCTGAGTAATTTGGAAATGTTAACTGCTTGAACATGATGTCTGCTTTTGTAGAGTCTAGACTTTGAAATATGGCCTAGCTAAAGGTCACTTGCTGCTGCTGCTGCTAAGTCGCTTCAGTCATGTCCAACTCTGTGCGACCCCAGAGATGGCAGCCCACCAGGCTCCCCTGTCCCTGGGATTCTCCAGGCAAGAACACTGGAGTGGGTTGCCATTTCCTTCTCCAATGCATGTAAGTGAAAAGTGAAAGTAAAGTCGCTCAGTCGTGTCCGACTCTAGCGACCCCATGGACTGCAGCCCACCAGGCTCCTCCGTCCATGGGATTCTCCAGGCAAAAGTGCTGGAGTGGCGTGCCATTGCCTTCTCCGAAAGGTCACTTAGCACAAGTTAATTTGGTGTGGTTTTTATAGGATTTTTTTTTTGTTTGGACTACTTACTCTCTCTACTTCATTGCCACTATAAGATATTCCTGAAATGCAAGCAGAAGAGGAATTAACCTTGGTTTAAGTGGCTTTTTACAGTCCTAACCAGCTCCTTCCAACACCTTGCCTCCATTAACCTATCAGGGCAGTTGAAGGGTAAGTCATTATAGCACTGTTCTAATCACATTCTGGGCCCAGCCAGCCATGAAAAGGCCATTCCTTCTCTAAGAGACTAGGAGAGCCCAGAAAGCACGATCAGCATAATTCCTTGTTTGATCAGGAAATTTTCCTCTTTCACTTAAAAAAACTATTTATTTTATTTTGGCTGCCCTGGGTCTTTGCTGCTGGATGCAGGCTTTCTCTAGTTGCGGAGAGCAGGGGCTATTCTGTGGTTGCAGTGTGATCTTCTCATTGCTGGGGCTTCTCTTGTTGCAGAGCACAGGCTGAAGGGCATGTGGGCCTAATTAGTTGTGGCACATGGGCTTAGTTGTCCCATGGCGTGTAGAATCCTCCTAGACAAGGGATCAAACCCATGTCCCCTGCATTGGCAGGTGGATTCTTAACCACTGAACCATCAGGAAAGTTATCCTGTTTCATTGTTATTAAATGCCATCCTAAACTGCACACGTGCATGCATTATTATGTTCTATGTTTGCTATATCTGGAAAGCCCTTTAACTCTTTCCGGCTTGGTGACGTCTTGTTCATTTTAAACATAACCACCTCTGTGGAACCTTCTTTGATTTTCCTAGTCACAAAGAATCTTTTCTTCTCCAGCTTCTCAGAGTACTCTGGGATCTTCGCAGGCCATTTGATCCACTCTGTCTTCTTGTTTACATGCATGTTTCATTCATTCATTCAACAATTAAGTGGTGCCAGGCATTGTGCAGACAGGGTGCTCTCATAGAATTTATGTTCCAGCAGAAGCCCAGAGTTGGGTGAACTTTATATCCTTCACTGGACTGGGAGTTTCTTGGAGACAGGAATTAGGTCTGTCGACTCCCAGTTCAGGGCCTGGTTCCAAAAGGTACTCAGGAAAGTTAAACTGAAATTCAGTACCAATGACTCTAGAAAATTGAGTCATGGCTCAGCTGGTAAAGAATCTGCCTGCAATGGGGGAGACCTGGGTTCGATCCCTGGGTTGGGAAGATCCCTGGAGAAGGAAAAGGCTACCAACTCCAGTATTCTGGCCTGGAGAATTCCATGGACATACAGTCCATGGGGTTGCAAAGAGCCGGACACGACTGAGTGAATTTCACTTACTTTCAAAGAAAGGTTAAAAGTTAGCAAAAATAGAGGGCCAGAGAATCTCCAGGAGGGGTTACGGTTGTGCTGAGATCAGGACCTGGCATGGAAGCCAGAGACACCCAGATCCCCAGAAGCCTGGGCCTGGAGAGTGGGAGGGTCTACTGTCCTCCTGTGGGATGAGCTTGGGTGTTCCATGCAGGGTTATCAGGACACTTATTACACATTTCAGCTACAAGTGGTTTTGCTTTGAGTGAGCAGACCATAGAGGAAAGCTGGTTGTTTCAAGGGCCCAGAAATGAGTTACTAACCAAGGGTCAGGCCAGCCAGATGATTAAAGTGACAGTGTCAAGCTGGCACAAGAGAAGAGAATGATTAATGCTAAGCATTCTCATGGAGGGTGGGTGGGCATTATTTGAAACAAAAGTCATTTGAATTTTTACTAGGAATTTTCATCCATAATGTGATAGTAATGTAATAAAACTAAATGCCTGGCCTGCCAAAGTAAACTGAGTTCTTAACCACACACAAGGATTATTTAGAAACTGTATATATCTCAGAAAAGTGCTCTCCCGCTTAGGCCCTGACAGAAGGCAGGGCCACTGCTAGGGGTTAGGAGCTTATTTATCAAATACACACTGTAGTGTTCACTCCAACCATCTTATTACCACTCATCTCTCTTTTCATTATCTGCTCTTTACATGTGGAGAAGGGGCTCCAAGAGAGTGAAAGATGTTTTCTTTGCCCTTCTTTATTTTCTTTGCCAGAATAAAATTCTGGGGAAAAAAATAGCACCCAGTCATTCTCAGAAAGCTGTCACACACAGAAAGAAATACTATTTCCCCAACCTTTTTGCACATTATAGTCTAAATCCCACCTTCCACCGCCTCCCCCAGAAGTTTCGATGGAGACATACATTTATTCAGTGAGTTGCAATTCAGCCTGGGGGTGGAGTGTCAGAATTCAAGTTGCTTTTCCTGCGGGGTAACCCCAGGTCTTGGAGATTTCTGTAGATATAGGGGATATTGGTAAATTTGGGATGAAATTGCCAGACTGGATCGGTCTCCCTTTCCCCCCAACCAATGGCTGCAACCAGATCCCTTTAAGAGATCGGCAAACCGCCGGGCGTCCAAGCCTGAAACAGATCCTTGTCTCTGCTCCTCCCCTGTCCCCGTGCAGCGAATGGTTCGTGCCGGCCTATATTTACCCGAGATCTTCCTCTCGGACTGCAAGGATGTGAGGCTGGCGAGGCAGCTACCGCTCGTAGCACCGGAGAGGGCGCGCTGCAAAGGCTGGCAGCCGAGCCAGGGGATCCCGGGAGCCGAGTCAGACACCCTCCGGAGAAAAGAAATGAGGTAGCGACCGTCCCGGGAGCCGACCATGCGCACGCCTGGCCCTCGGAGCCCCGCGCTGCCCCCGCCGAGCCAGCCCTAACAGTGAGCCGCGGAGCCCGAGTCCCCGGCGTCCTGCCTGTGGGAAGATGCAGTGAGCCACTGGGGGATTGCTGCGCGGGGCCCGCCGCGGCCATCCGACCCACCATCGGAGCGCACTTGGGGCAAGCAACTGCTTCTGGGACCCGCTCAACCGAGGGGCTCTCTGCCTCCAGGACCCCTTGGAGGTGGGGAGTACCGACCCCTGGGTACACTCGCGGTTGAGTTTCCGCGGTTTCTGGCCCTAGCGACTGTGTGTGTGAGTGTGAGAGGGGGGGCTCTTTTCACCTTCGCCGAGGAGTTCCTGCGTATTCTCGCACCATCCCGGCTGCTTTTGCTGGGGGCTTCCTCATTTATTTGCATCTCTTTTTTTCTAAAGACGTTTTCCGCCCCACTCTTGTGCTGTCTTTCTCTCATTTTGCCTGCCTAAGACTCTTTGCCCTGATCCTGCTCAGGCTGGGATAAATCTGTGTGCTCCTTCCCTCCTCCCCCTTGCAGTTAAATCTTAAAAAAAAAAAAAATTCGACCCCTACCTCTTGTGCTGGGTTCTCGAGCCTTATACACCCCTATTCCCCCGCCCCCACTCCGGAGTGGGCCACTCCCAGCAGAGTTTTATTTTTCGGTCTTGCCCGGGCCGAGCCCGGCCGGGGCGGGTGGCTCAGCCGGGCTCTCAACCGGCGCTCCGCCGCCGCCGCCCAGCTGCGCGGGGGCGCCCTCCGGAGATGCTGCCGTGGAAGAAGCACAAGTTCGAGCTGCTGGCCGAGGCGCCGCCACGGCAGGCGTCTAAGCCCAAGGGCTACGCGGTGAGCCTGCACTACTCGGCGCTCAGCTCTCTAGCGAGGGCGTGCCCCGAAGGCGCGCTCAGCCGGGTGGGCAGCATGTTTCGCTCCAAGCGCAAAAAACTGCACATCACCAGCGAGGATCCCACTTATACTGTGCTCTACCTGGGCAATGCCACCACCATCCAGGCGCGCGGCGACGGCTGCACCGACCTAGCGGTGGGCAAGATCTGGAGCAAGAGTGAGGCGGGCCGTCAGGGCACCAAGATGAAGCTGACTGTGAGTGCGCAGGGTATCCGCATGGTGCACGCCGAGGAGCGCGCGCTGCGGCGCCCTGGCCACCTGTACCTGCTGCACCGCGTTACCTACTGTGTGGCAGACGCGCGACTGCCCAAGGTCTTCGCCTGGGTGTACCGGCACGAGCTCAAGCACAAGGCGGTCATGCTGCGCTGTCACGCGGTACTCGTGTCTAAGCCCGAGAAGGCGCAGGCCATGGCCCTGCTGCTCTACCAGACGTCGGCCAACGCTCTGGCGGAATTTAAACGGCTCAAGCGGCGGGACGACGCGCGTCACCAGCAGCAGGAGCTGGTTGGCGCTCACACCATCCCGCTAGTGCCGCTGCGCAAGCTGCTCCTGCACGGACCCTGCTGCTACAAACCGCCGGTGGAGCGCAGCCGAAGTGCGCCCAAGCTCGGCTCCATCACCGAGGACCTGCTCGGCGAACAGCAGGAGCAGGAGCTGCAGGAGGAAGAGGAAGAGGAGCACGCGGAGGGTTGCCCCGAGGAGGAGGAGGACCGAGCCGGAGAAGGAGAGCCGGCAGAGCCAGAGGCCGAAGCGAAGCGGGCGCTGGTGGTGGCCATGCACTTCGAATGCGGGGACTTGCTGGACACACTGGAGAGTGGCCACGAGGAGGCGCTGGGGGGCGGCGGGGTCTCGCCGGGCCCTGAGGCTGGGTCGTCGCCTCTGCTGCTGGGCAGCACCTCCGACATGAGGGCCGAGCTTTCGCAGCTTATTAACGACCTGGGCGAGCTCAGTTTTGGCAACGACGTGCGCAGCCTGCAGGCGGACTTGCGGGTGACGCGCCTGCTGTCGGGCGAGAGCACGGGTAGCGAGAGCTCCATCGAAGGAGGGGGCCCGGATGCCAACACTGCCACCGCCGGGGACCCATCCGGCCCCGCGGACTGCGCCAGCCCAGACGAGCCCCACTCGGGCTGAGCTCCCAGCAATGTCCTGTGCGCGCCCTTGGCGCCCGATCGTGATCCCCACGCGCCTCTCCACCACTTCCTTACCTCCCGACCTGCCCCAGGAAAGGGGAGATGGGACACTTGAGGCTCAGACCCGCCCCCTCTACACCCATACATATGGCTGTGTTTGAAGCGGGGCTCAGATTGCAAGTGGAGATACGGGGGAGGGGAAACCATACAAGGAAGGGGAAAGAGGTCGCCATTTGGGGTCTGGGGAAGGGAAAGGCCGCTGGTGTTAGCAAAGCCCGGCGGGCTACAAGTGCCTGCCGGCCAGTTTCCTGTTTGTGGGGCAGCTGGGGCCTGAGGAGGAGGGGTTAACTTTCTCCCCCACCGGTCATCTGGGAGGGCCTAGTGTTGTCATTGACATGGCACTTTTTGTTTTTTTGTAATTGCTTTCACAGTGTTTGAGGCTTTAATGCCACCTCCTTGGACCCAGTCTTTTTGGTGCAAGAGCTTGGGTTGTTTACCTCAGACTCAGACCCTTGAAATTCTGCCAAATTCCTCAAATAACTAGTGGGGAAGGGAGAGGGGGAGAAAGAAAGTCGCATTTTGTTTACAGTTATTGACATCTAATACCTAGAAAAAGTTTTCCTTAAGAAACACACACCTTGCTCCTGCTCAAAAGATCTCACTCCGTGATACTGTGTAAAATATTTTTGCACTGTTGTGAAGTATTTTTGACATCTTTTTGGTTTTCTTGTACATAACTGTGTTCTCAGAGTCCAATGTTTATATCTTTTGCTGTGCAAAAGGGACATGTAAAATGTTGTTCAGTTGTATATACAGAAATGTGTATAAAACATTTTGTTATTTTTTAAGAGTAGCACTGCTCTGGTTCTGTTTGCACGCCAGTGGGGAAGAGAATAAAGAGGAAAATTGAACAGAACAGGTGAGCATCCAAAACTGCTTCAGAAAATGCTTGGCCATGGGGGTGGGCGGGAAAGGGTGTGACCATGACTGCGATAGGGTTGGGAGGCTAGTCTTTGTCCTTCGAAGGACTTGGAGGTGATTGAGAAGGGGGAACTCGCTTTATGTGTAGTCTGGGGCCTTTCCTGTCCTCTGAAACTCTGGGTACTGCAGCTGGGCCCGGATTCTTCACTTATTCAGTTCTATAAGCATCAGCTGTTTCTTTTTTTTTATTTTTAAACTTTACATAATTGTATTAGTTTTGCCAAATATCAAAATGAATCCGCCACAGGTATAAATGTGTTCCCCATCCTGAACCCTCCTCCCTCCTCCCTCCCCATACCATCCCTCTGGTGCTCTAGCCCCAAACATCCAGTATCGTGCATCGAACCTGGACTGACATCTCATGTATGAAACGAGATGCATCAGCTGTTTCTGATCTCTTTGAGGCAATTCTTGGAGATGCCGGGTGAGTTCTGTTCCTCACTGCCAGACCTGTGAGGTGATTTAGGGAGGGGTAACTTTCAAGGTCTTCTAGGGTTTTACCAGCTCCTGTGGTTCACCTTTTCCTTCCCAAACAGCTCAAGGAGCTGTAAAGATGAGAATTAGAGAATGAATGGAAGTCCCTATGAGGTTCTCTAAGGAATGGGAGCATCTCTGTTTTTCCTGAGAGGAAAAGCAAGGAGAAAGGAAAGTTAAATTCTAGTCATGGCTTGAATGAGTCACAGTGCAGGTGGGGCGGGGTGGGGAGCAGGTGGAAAAGCCCATTTTCTTTCCTTCTACAACCCAGCCTGACCCAGTGGGAGAGTGGTTTGGAGGTCAGGGCGGAGAAGGACTGCTAGAGCTTGGTCTGTGTGTGTGTCTTAGCGTTTTCATGCTTGCTCTGTGTTTATTTCTGTTGTAAACTCCAAACAGATGTCTCTAGTTTGGCTGCACCCGATCAGCTGGAAGCTGTAATAAGATGCTGCCAAAACTGTGCCTTCTGCAAATTATTTTTTTCCCTTTGCCCCTGTGGGCCCTTTTTTCCTATGTTGCAGAAATTGATTGCTCTCTTGGCCTTCCCTGCTGTCCTGAGGCCCTTGGTTTTGTTTTCATTGTAAATTTGTTCTGAGCAGATAGACCCAGTGATCTTAAGGAGTCTAGAATTCACTGAAACCATAAAGGAAGGAGGGGTGGGAGGTTGGGGAGAAGAGATTTTCTTCCTAATTAACAGAAGTTAATTGGTGATCCTTATTAGAAAAGCAAGTGTGGGTGGGAATTTGAAAAATATTCAGAGTCACTTCCTGAGGGCCTTAGAACAAGGTCCATCTTTATCTTTCTCTTTTATTATATTTTGATTTGGTTGAGAGTCCCTCTCCCTTTTCCTGAATACCTCAGATACACACTACTGAATGATGTTTTCAAACCCCCAGGTAGAGAGAGGTCAGGAAAGTCAGCTATGTGGTCCATCACTAGTTTGCATGCTTAGATCTCACATTTCAAATTATTGCCGTGCACTGCCAGGTTCTTCTGCTGTTTGAAACTGATAAGAGCCTTAATCAGGGTAAAGATCATTTGACAAATACTTGGAGGTGGGGCAGAGTCTACATGTCATCCTTCTTAATCCAACTGAGTCCAGAGAGAATGCCATGGTGGCTTTAGTCTGTGATTAATGGGGTTACAATGATGGGTCAGAAAACAGACGAATGACATTCATACCAATACCATCAATAAATACAAGGCAACTATGTCTTTAAAGTCTGATTTTTCCTATTCTCTGATTTATAAATAGGGAAGGGGTGTTTAGAGGGTGAGGAAGCAGGAAGAAGAAAATAAGCAGACTGCAGAAGAATCAGCTTCCTCTACTCACCCCACTGTGCCCTCCCTTTCCCTCTTTCCTCCCCTCTACTTTTTGGCTTTTATCCCCACTGCACCCCAGGGCTCTGGCTGTTGTAATTCTAGATGCAATAGGAAGGTGATACATGATTCACCTCTTCTTACATCTCAGTCTTCCAGGGATGATATCACTAGCGTAAGGAGAGATGTTTTGAATGAAAAAAACAAAAACCCGAAAACCAATTTACTCGTAACACTCAGAGGGAAAAGTGGTGTGACACAAGTACAGTGAGGCAGAGGAGATACACGTTACACGTTATGGAACGCACCTGAGGTCTGGTTTATTCATCAAACAGCTTGCAAGGTGAGGTTTATTCGTCAAACAGTCTTGCAGGGTGAGCCTCCTCTTTCTCCTTTACAAGCCAATGGTACTTTAAATGCAGTGAGACACTTGCCACATTCTTCGCCAGTGTGAGTAATCCTCCGTGTCCCACAGGAGGCATTGACTGCATGAAATAAGGAGTGACTTGTGGTGGCAAGAGAGATGGTTGCAGGGGTGGCTGTATACATCCACAGAGGAGGCGTTCCTCCACCTCCCTCAGCACAAGCATCCCATATTTGCAGTTTGTTGTGTGTGTTGAGGCAAAAGGAGGGAGGAGCAGGATGGTGTAGAAGAAACAATAGTATTATGTACCCTTTCAACTATTACAGTGTCAGACAAAACACCCCCTCTACACACACACACACACATGCTCCCCCCTAAAGAAAACCTTCCCTCACACTGCCCCACAGTCAGCAGAAGAGTAGATTTTAAACAAATTAGAAAGGCTCTGTTATACTAAGCAAGCATGATGCCCTCTCAGGGACAGAGCTGCTTTTAAGAGTTCAGCTTGTGAAAGGAGATAGATCTGGCTGGTAGAATCCACCCCTGGCACCACACTGGAGATTAGAAAACCTCATGGGAGTTGCCAAGAACCATGAGAAACATAATTCTATTACAAACTCATTGCCCTCATTTCTACCAGGATTTAGTAATGGAATAAGCAGAACTTTGCTCTGTGTAGTATGCATCAGTAACCTGAATATTTGCTGGTCAGTGATGCACAACAGAGCTAGAAATGTGCACGGACAGCTGGGGCTCGGAGCCCCGTCTGACATGTGGGAAACTATTCAGGGCTTCAGGCATGCAGGCAGGCCCCTGGGGCCATGGTACTCTGTATTCTCTGCACCAAGTTTTTCTATACTTGGCCACATCTGTCTCAAGGTAGTTTTTGATTTCTTCTTTGATTTCTTCCATTGGTTGTTTAGTACCATATTGTTTAGCCTCCACGTGTTTGTGTTTTTTGCAGTTTTTTTCCCCTTGTAGTTGATATCTAGTCTCATAATGTTGTGGTCGAAAAAGACACTTGATGTGATTTCAGTTTTCTTATATCTACCAAGGCTGGCTTTGTGACCCAGCACATAAACTATTCATGAGAATGTTCCATGTGCTCAGCACATCTGGATCTGGCTTTATGGTTAGCTGGGGCCTTTCCTGCTTCTGTTGGCTCATCCATGTTCACAAAATGCCTGGGACCACACCAATATCCCATCCATGCCCCCAGCTCTGGAGTGACCTAATTTGAACAGCCTTAAGTAACCATCATTTCAGTGGTTTGAATAGTTAGGTGGCCCTGGAGCTTGGCACTAATTCCATCACTTTTCTAGGACTGTTCGGTGACACCAGCAAAGGCCCATGTTTCTAACCCCCAAGGAGAGGAGCCCTGGTGACTGCCTCCTTTCTGGTTTCTCCTCTTCATCTCTCTCCAATCTCAGTTCCTCCTATAACACATCATTCAGGTGTCACCTATTACCCAGCTTTCTACCTGACCCTGGCTTCATTTCTCTTCCTTTCCACAAACCTAGTTCAGAATTGAGTCACATAAATGAAAGGAAAGCCCAAACTTTAAAAGAAAAATAAGCCAAGCAGGCAGTCATTCATCAGCACCAATCCTGCAATCCCAGGGCATGCTCTGGCCCTGCCCCCCCTTAGAAATGAAGAAATGAGGCACAAAGGGGTGATGTCCTGCCCAGAGTCATACAAGGAAACACCGTGACCGAGGGGTCCAGACTCCTAAACTCCTCTTTTCACATTCCTCCAGTTTTAATGGCTCATAACTAGGTTTTTAGCTTTGGGATCCAGAAACTGGCTGTTTTCCTCTTTCTAATGTATCCCTACATTTTACACATGGTAGATGCTGGATAATAAACTCGTGTGCCCTTCATCAACATGCCACTCCCACCTTCAACTCCCACCTCCAAGTGTGCGTGAGTGTCTACTGGCCACATGATGCTGGAGGGAGAGGGGCCAGGTGTCTCTTCCTGGCAAAGACCCTGCTGCAGGGGTAGAGTGGCAGCCCCCAGAGGAACCTGGTCTCCACTTGCTTCACCTCTGAGATCTGGTCTGGCAAGGTCTTGCCCTAGAAAAGCAGGTATAATTTGAGGGTGGGGGAGCTCTTTCCATGGTACCATGTTTATTGATCATCTGTATCATTCCTGGTTGGCTGAGTTCTCCAAGGACAGGCACGTAACTTTAGGCCTGTCTGATCCACCAAATTTAGCATACCGCCCAACACTTAGTAGGTGCTCAGGAAATGCTAAGGAAGGAATAAAGGGGTGATTCCACTTCAGGATAGGAGAATAGGGCTGATAAAGTTCAAGGTCATCACCCAGATGGAGGAGTCAAGATTTTAAGGATATATGTTTGGAAAGGAGGGAAGGATAGGGATTCAGTTGACTTCTCCACTCTATATCAGGTAGATTCAGTTCTCAACTTTTTCCTTGAAACTTCCCTAATCTTCTAAGGGAGGGATGGTTGTGGTTAGAGAAGGGTGGTTTACTGGTAATTGTCTTTGAATGGAATCGTGGACCAAATCTTTCCCTGTAACTTGAGCCAAGTAAAGGTTCACATAATGTGGTATGGCGGACGTCTGCAGGAAGAGTCTTGAATCCAGGCCTTGAAGTGATCTGGACTCTGGCTGCATTGAGCCAGTCAAGTCATTTTCTCTCTCTAGTCTCAGAATACTTGTAGATAAAATAGATGGGTGTCATTGCTGTTCAGTCACTACGTCATGTCTAGCTCTTTGTGACCCCATGGACTGCAGCGTGCCAGGCTCCTCTGTCTTTCATTCTCTGCTGGAGTTAGCTCAAATTCATGTCCATTGAGTCTCTGATGCTTTCTAACCTCTCATCCTCTGCTGCCCCTTCTTTTTCCTTCAATCTTTCCCAGGATCAGGGTCTTTGCCGATGAGCTAGCTCTTTGCATCAGGTGGCCAAAGTATTAGAACTTCAGCTTCAGCATCAGTCCTTCCAGTGAATATTCAGGGTTGATTTCCTTAAGGATTGACTGATTTGATCTCCTTGCAGTTTGATAATTGCAAAACTAATGTTCTGAGTTAAAAAGGAACAAAGGTTAAAGTTAAGAGTGTTTCTGCTTTCCTCTATCTGCTAGTAGGTAAGAATAGAAGAAACATCTGCCTGTGGGCTAGAAACTGTCTGGAGCTCTGGGAACACCTTTAGGTCTCACTGTGGCCTCGGCCATCACCACAGTTTAATTTGAAAGTGATGTTCCTCTTGGCCAAGGCAGAGCAGGAGTTGCCTGACAGACATCCCTTTCATTAACTCCAAATTTGGAGGCCATGCTGTGTCCTAAAATGCAGACTGATATTCTACCTAAGGGCCAGGTTGTGCGTGCATGGTTGCTAAGTCCTATCTGACTCCTTGGGACCCTGATGGACTGTAATCTGCCAGGCTTCTGTGTCCATGGAATTTTCCAGGCAAGAATACTGGAGAGCTTTCCCATTTCCTTCTCCAAGGGATCTTCCCAACCCAGGGTTCGAACCCATGTCTCTTGCGTCTCCTGCATTGGCAAGGAAATTCTTTACCACTGCTCCACCTAGCCAGGTTAGGGGACATAGAATAATGTGTCCAAGATCACTCAACAAGCTGGGCCAGAAGTCAGATCTCCTGATTCAAAGTCCTACACCCTCGTGCCCTGTATCTTTTTGTATTGGGATAAGTTAGTTTGCAAGCAACCCAGCTACTCTTCGAGGAAAGAGCCTCAACCTCTGATCAAAGACCACGAGGGAAACTCGAAGCACTGGAAGAAGTCTGGGAGTAAGAGGGAGTTGGCATCCTGGGGCATCTTCCTCACCACCTTGCTCTTCTCTGCTCCAGGACCCATCCCAATCACAGATCCCTGTCCTAGGAGAATTTATTCTTTGTTGCCTGTTGGGGATTCTCCATCCCTCTGTCCCAGGATTAGCCACCAATGAATGGTTCAGGAGGTCACCAGCTCACTCCCAAGATCATCTACTCTTTCTGAGAGTCTGAGGGCCAGACGGAGCTAGTCAGTTCCTTCCTTTTACAGATGAGAACACTGAGCTCAGAGAGGGGAAAGGACTTGTTCAAGTGACGTGGGTAGCTTATCGCAGAGCCATGAGTAGAACTCAGGCTTCTAATTTCTCTCAATCTCTTTCCAAGATGCCACACTACTGCCTCTTAGAAGTCCTCAACAGGAACACAGTGGGCCTCTCTGCCTCAGGGACGTGGGCTGAATATGTGTGTGTAAAGTGCAGGGCCCGCCTCCCTTCCAGAAGTGCCCACATTCATGCTTCACCTTTTCAAGCTATTGTTCCTAAAGCCAACAGTGAGTCCCAAATTCTTTCCTAAGTCGCTTTTTCAGGAAACTGACATTTTAATAGGGGTCTCTTGGATTTTAAAGCTTTTGAGATATAAAAGGCTGAATAATAGAATTTCAGGCACTGTGTTGGAGAAGGCCACAGTGAGCAGGAAGAAATATTTTAGTGCATCACAGATGCACTCTCCTAACATCACAGATGTTCTGCAGTCTAAGCCATGTTCCTAAAGGTTGCACTTTTGCAGCTGAACTCATACACAGAGAAAGCGAGCTTTCCAAGATCACCTGAGTTCAGGAGGGAGGGTGAGTAGGGCCCCTGGGTCCTACTCTCAGTTCTGTGTGCTCAATCAGGGCTGGCGAATGATTCCCAGGTACCATTTAAAGATCTACAAGTCCAAGAACTGCAGTTCCTTGTCCACAGCTGCTGTCTGTCTTCTCCCAAGGTTTCCTTGGCAGGTAAACCTGTCTTTGTCCTTGCAGGCCAATACATTTCTTCCTTAGCGTCCTTGATTCCCAGGGAAAATGCTCACACTACCTGATTTCCAATAGAGGAGCTCATCTCTTTAAAGGAGCACTGTGCAATCAGGTGCTCCTGTTTATGCTGCTTGCTCGAATGAGATCTGGAGCCACACCAAGGTGTGTGGGGTTCTTCTCACATCAGTAACAGTTGCTGCTGATGAAGGAAGTTCACAGAGCCCATGGCTGGTCAGACCCTTTTGGAGGTGTTCGCATTGATGAACTCCAAAGAGACTTGAGTTTTATGTAGTATGTATCTCTGCTACTTCCTTCCTTTGACCCAGGTCTTAGAAGATGTCCAGTGTTAACTGACAAGTGTGAGATTGCAGGACCAAGATGGAGTGGCCACAGTATTCCCGTGGGTGAGACTGTGGGTATAGCTGAAAGAGAAGTGGACTTGAGACTTGGTTCTAGCCTTGATTTTCCCATACATCAGCTCTTTGACCTTGGGCAATTTCCTTTTGGGGTCCAGTTCTTTTTTGTGCAATGGAGATAGTGACAGCTAACCAAACCATCTCTCAGGTTGCTTTGAGGCTCCAAATCTAAATGTTGAACAAGTTGGTGCTCTTGATAAAGAGCAGTGGAGAAAAGGAGTGGTGGCTGCTGGAATATTCACACTGAAATAACACAGTTGGGATGAGTGAGCCTTCATGGGGCTCCCCCAAAGAATAAATGTGTATCTGGGCAGGGACATTTTCCATGAAACATGTTCCAGAACCCAAGGAGGGAAAACAGGCAAATGAGGAAGTAATCTGTTAGGAAGAGGAAACAGTAGGTGGGGGTTTGATGGTATGGTTTCTGTGGAAATATTATGGGCTAATTTTCCATCTGAAGCTCAAGATATTCACCTAAGCTACATGGATCCATCTCCAGCCCAAACTCTTTCAGCAGCTATGGCAGAAGAGATGGCAACTGCCTGTGTTCTCTGGCTGGATTTTTGTTTGTTCTCTGTAAAGAGAGTCATTTTGTCGCATGTGGTTATCAGCCGAGATCAGTATTTCTAATGTGATTACTGTTCTATACTCAGATCAACAGACATACACATTACCTCCCCCAAAATATTTACAGTCATTGACCTCTCTAATAGATGGCCCTGAAATGGACAGAGTTCACCTTTCTAGAAATGTGGAAGCTCTAGGTTGTTTCTTGGGAGACGTGCTATATAAATAGAGTATACACAGGAGTGCTTAGGATCTCTTGTCCTAATGCAGCTGGTGTGTGTGTGTGTGCATGCATGTTCCTGTGGGTATGCCTGGGACTATGCTCTAGGGCACAGCTGAGCTGTGCTGTAAACTCAAACTGTTGTGCTGGGCGTAGTGGGAAATGATCAGTGAAAACTCATAGCACAATGTGAGAGCTATGCTGATCCTCCCAGAGTTTAGCCAAGAAAAACTTCAAATCGCATCCCCCTTTCCTTTCCGTTGTACTGAGTCTTCTTTTTTGTTTCTCTTTGATCTTAAAGTATCCTTAAACGAAGAGAAATCACCAGTTTCCTTGGGGAGGCCTCTGTATCTTGGGCGGCCATGATCCACAGAGGCCTCTACTGGTATGGCTTAGTTGTGGCTGGCAGGATCTTCATTGTGGCATGAGAACTGGTTCGCTTCAGACAGTTCCCATTTACACCAGTGTCTTCATGTAATTATAGTAGAGCCATCTTTCACTCTCAAAAGTGACCTAGTTTGGATGATAAATTATGTTTCCCTACCTATTACCTAGATAATTTTGACCTTAACCTGTGCATGTCTTCATCCATTCATTCCCATTCTCTCCTTCATGGAAAAAAACATTTATAATGCACCTACTGTGTGCCAAACACTATTCTGGTTGTAAGCGTGAGGTGGGTGAGTCTGAGGAGGGGATTGGGGTGGATCTAGGGAAACAAGAAGGCATCCCTGCTCTCATGGAGCTTGTAATCCAGTGGAAGAAACTAAAACATGTAATATCTGTGTGCTTAGTCACTCAATCAGTCCAACTCTTTGCGACCCCATGGACTGTAGCATGCCAGGCTCCTTTGTCCATGGGGATTCTCCAGGAAAGTATATTGGAGTGGGTTGCCATGCTGGAGTGGGTTGCCATGCCGTCATCCAGGGGATCTTCCCAATCCAGAGATTGAACCCAGGTCTCCCACATTGCACCCAGATTCTTTACCAGCTGAGCCACCAGGGAAGCCCATTTAATATCTATACAACCTAAAAAGAAGTATGGACAGTCTATGTCCATATTGAGGGAACCCAGAGGAGGGGGCAGCCAACCCATCCCAACCCACTCAAGGGAGGGAGGGATGGTCACAGAGGGCTTCGCAAAAGAGATGATCATCCTTTTCAGCTACCATGGTGGTCTTCTGACATGTTCTGACTAAGTTATAGAACTTTGACTTATCTAGATTCTGGGGGAAGTATAATCCTCCATAACTTTTTTTTAAGGGAGAGATTGGAGGATTTTTTTTGAAGTTCTCACCAACCTTAGCCTCTCTGGGGAATTTCTGCATTTAAAAAAATATTTATTTGGCTGAGCTGGGTCTTAGTTGTGGCAGGCAAGATCTTCATAGCAGCATGTGAATTCTTAGCTGTAGCATGTGCGATCTTGTTCCCTGAGCAGGGACCCAACCTGGGATCCCTGCATTGGGAGCACAGAACATTAACCACTGGACCACCAGGGAAATCCCTGGAGGATGTTTTTGAAAATTTCCTACTTGCAGCCTCTCTCAAGCCCCATACTTCTAAATGCCATTTCAGAAGAATATTTAGGTTTTCTTATTGTTCCATTTACTGACCCATGAACTTGGCAGCTGGAAGGAATACAATATGTTGGGTATAATTAAATAAGGCAAGAAATGCTAACTACTTTAACAAATCCCATACTCTTACTGGGTTATCATAATGAGGGTTTGTTTCTCTCCTATGCAATATTCAGTGTGAGTATTCATGATTGCAGTCATTCAGAGACCCAGGCTCTGTCTACATTGTGGCTCCACCATCTTTTAGAGCAGGAGACATGGGCCAGGTCAGACCTGCTGGCTGTTTTCGGATATGAAGTTTAATTGGAACACAGTTATACTCATCCATTCACATATTGTCTATGGCTGCTTTGGACTACAATAGCAGAGTTGAGTAGTTGCAACAGACTGTATAGCCCACGAGTCTAAAATAAATTTGTCATTTGGTCCTTTACATAAAAATTTGCTGACCCCTACCCTGGAACTTCAGAATTTTCCCTGGATCATTTGTTTCCAGCTAGAGAATGACTTCCAGTGGACAGAGAAAAAGTGTGCATGCTCATTGGAGGTTTTAATGGGTAGGTCTAGAAGTGACACACACACAACTTCTCACCGTGTTGCACTGGCCAAAATTCAGTCCACCATTACACATAACTGCAAGGGCAGCTGGGAAGTGTAATCCAGCAGTGTGCTCAGAACGAAAGGGAAATGGACTTGGGGAAGAGACACAGTCTCTTCTGAGGAATTTTGAGGGGAACTATCCCCTCTCTGAGGGCTCAGTGAATTCCTGCAGCCTTTGGAACAGGCCTCTTTCTCCAGAGACAGCCCAGCCCCTGGATGACAGCTCTGATTCTTGAAAAGTTCCTCTAAGATCATCACACTGCCCTATGAGCTTGCAGAGAGTCCTCTAATTCTACCTTGGTCCCAGCAGGGACTCAGCTGCCTGCAGAGAGATGCCTGAATTCTTCTCCCCTACAAAGTCCTCAGCTCCTCCCACCAGGGACTCAGACACCTGGGGAAAGGTACAGTGCTGCCTTCCCAGTGAGAGTGAGACCTGGACAGATGCATGAGTGGCCACTGCATGCTCTGGGAAGGCCCTACATGAATTCCACTGCCCCCAAGAGGGAGGTCCCACTGTCCCATGTCAGAAATGCCTCTACTATAAGTTACATTGACATACTGGCTTGAGGGAGGGCAGGAGAGGGGGACTTTATATGATACTGAACTGGCTGGATTTTTGTTACCATGCTACACTTATAATTTGTTGTGTGCATGCTCAGTCATGTCCAACTCTCTGCAACCCTATGGACCACAGCCCACTAGGTTCCTCTGTCTATGGAATTCTCCAGGCAGGAATACTGGAGTGGGTTGCCATTTCCAGGCAAGAATACTGGAGTGGGTTGCCATTTCCTCCTCCAGGGGATCTTCCCGACCCAGGAATCAAACCTGCGCCTCTTGCATCTCCTGCATTGGCAGATGGATTCTTTATCACTGCGCCATCTAAGAAGCCCACATTTATAAGAAACTAATCTAATTTAGAAAATAAAGAATTGTATAGTGCATTTTGGAAATATTTTAATGCAAGATTGAATATCTAGCTCCAACTTATTTATTTCCTTTTTGGTCACATGGCATGTGGAATCTTAGTTCCCCTACCAGGGATTGAATCCATGCCCCTGCAGTGGAAGCACAGAGTCTTAACCACTGGCCCACCAGAGAAGTCCCTCAAAGTAGTATTTTTTAACAGGCTTAGGGTACCTGACAGAATTATCTGGGAAATTTACTGGTACGGGTGTTAATGGAATGTGGCATTACTTTATTATTTATTATTCTTTGGTAAGTGTAGGGATAAACTAGCAAATAGTTGAAATAAATATATCATTAGCAAGAAAAAATGAGAAGAAAGGAAGGAAGGGAGGGAAAAAAAGAAAACAAAGGCAATAAGCTGTTGGTTACCTCGGTCTTTTGTAGGTAACCGAACTCAGAGGATCCCAACTCAGAGGCCTGGGTTTGCACCTCATTCTACGAGGTTCTCTGTGTGACATTGCACAAAGAGTTGCCGTTTTCCAAGGTCGGATACATTTATAAATAAGGGAAATTATGCTTCCTTACGGCACTGTGCAGTTCAAAGGAAGTCACGAATATGGGCTACTTCTTATGGAAAAGCATGACACAAATGGTGAGGGGTCTTCCTTGCTGACTTTCTGGACAGCTGGGTCCCAGGCAGGTTGGGAAGCATGCCTGAGAGAGTCTGGCCACTCAGTGGCCGCGCCTGCTCCATCATTCTCTAGTTGCTTCTTAGAAGTTCTGTTTTTCCCCAAACTTCTTGAAGGTGGAGGTCTATTTCCTCAGGACCTGCATTGCTAAGGCTAGACTTTACATTGGAGTCTGTGCAAGGGGCTGTCCCCCTGGAATACCATCTGGTCAGTGACCCCTCAGCACTCCACCTCTCCATCCTTCTGAGGTGGTCGCCCTTCTGGGAGGTGGTACCTTAGGCCTTACAAACTATGCTCTTCTGATGCTCATAACCCCTCAAAAGAGGCAGGCAGAGCAGCATCAATAACTCAGTTTTCAAGGAAGAGACCTAGGGAGGGACTAAAGAGTGGAATGCAGCAGAAAGGAAGGCCACCACAAGTGATTAGCACCTACTGTATGCAAGGCAAAGGACTGGGCACATCAAGTGCTTGCCTCTCATCGTAGTGGACTGAGTAACGGGTAGATCTGAGACAATGGTCCAGGTCTCCAGATTCTAAGGACTCTACATGCACAGAATGACATGGGGCAGGGGGATTATGAGCAAAGGATACTGGAGGCTGGCTGGGTAGACAGGCGGGAGACTAATAGGGAGGGGCCAGTGGGGGTAAAGAGGGGAGGTTGGCAACTGGCAAGCATGAAGCTATGGGTGGGGTCCAGGCCATAGTTTCCATTATGTGGCTGTCATCAAAGTGCCCAATAAATAAAGGTTTGCAATTACAGGGAGACAGGGGTTTGGGACTCTCCCAGGAGCAGGGCCCAGATGTTAATTAAGCCTAAGATAGGTTATTATCTCTCTCCATTGGATTGAACAGAGGGAAATTGATGCAGATGGCAGGTTGGGGACTTGCCTATGTGGCTGTTATATGTTATTATTTCTGGTTTTTAAGAGGCACTCAACCTGGGGTTCCAGGGTGCAGCCGAAGGGAAGAAGCCACATTTACGTGCTAGTCACTGAGGATGTTTCCCGCTCCTCCCTCACAGTTCAGGAAGGGCCTGCCCAGGCGCACAGCATTTGCCCTGTGGCTTTCTGGTCACCTGACTTGTGTTCCCACAATGGGGCTGCCATAGAGCCAGAGAGCAGAGCATGGGGTACAGAGTGCTGGAAACTTGAGGCTGTTCCATCCTGAAGTCCTCAGTGCAGATAGGCAGAGAGGTTATTAAAATAGCCAACAACTGGCTCACCATGTTCACCCACCCTTCTGAACAGATGCTGGCTGTAGCATTGGCCTGGTGTGGGTCTTAGAGGTTTCTGTTTGGCCAGGTGCTAACTCTTTGATAGCTGGGTCTTGGACAGGTTTCTGTGTATGGAGGGGGAGCGGGTTCAGAGAAAGGGCCCAGGGTCAGGGTGACCTGAGAAGTACTACTACAAAGAGGCTTGGGTCAATGGTTTTCTACTAATAGAGAAATAATTCAGTGTTTTACTGCTCATACATCTGTAGCCAGCAGAATATCAACTATGAGAAACATACTTTTTTTTATCAGGTAGTGCAGTGGTGAAGAATCTGCCTGCCAGTGCAGGCGATGTAGGTTCAGTCCCTGGGTCAGGAAGATCCCCGGGAGAAGGGAATGGCTATCCACTCTGTATTCTTGCCTAGAGAATCCCATGGACAGAGGAGCCCGGTGGGCTCCAGTCCATGGGGTTGCCAAGAGTCAGACATGAGTTAGTGACTGAACACCTATGCAATTTTTTATCTATAAATTAACAAGTATCAAAGATTTTATAATAATAATATTTCACTACAAATAATAACATTTAATTCTTTCACAGTAACACCATTGGACTTTGCTTTCTCTCTTTAAAAAAAAAAAATCATTGTATTTGTTTGTTTATTAGCTGTGCTGGGACTCACTTGAGGCATGTGGGATCTTTGATCCTTGCTGGGGTGTGTGGGGTCTCCCAGCTGTGGCATGTGGGATCTAGCTGTCCTATCCTTGAGTGAACCTGGACCCTCCACACCAGGAGCACGGAGTCCCAGCCACTAGACCACCAGCAAAGTCCCTGGACTTTGCTTTCATGCCTATTTTCTAATGGGCTGCCTTCCAGATACCAAGAGGATGTTTATGTTTGGCTGGTCAGTGGACTGGGAACCTTGCTAACACTTGCTTTTTGGGTATTGGGGAGAGCAAGTTTTTCTTTATTCCTCAGTGTCTTCCATCAACAGAGTTTTAACATTGTTGCAAGACAGACAGCATCTGTGGATAGGCCACTTGTGTCTATCCATCTTTGTAGACCAGGTAACTGTCTATTGACGAAACAGTGAGTTGCTTAGAGTCAACCTTTTTTTCTGAGCATCATTTGGAACCACTGAACAGAAACTGCACTCCTAGTATCACATGTGAGGTGGGGGTTACGAAGGGCCGGGGGAGAGGGAGACACAAGCAGGAGGGCAGTAGGAAAGCTGGGTCAGTCGCTATTCACACCCACAGGTGTTTATCAACAAGCACTTCTTGGCTAACCTATCGAGCAAAGGAAGAGGATCATTCTTTGGTTGGTGGCTCAGAAAAGTGGTCAGCCATCATTTTCAGGCAAAAACTGTGGAGCAGCATGGACCCCTTTTGCCGTCCCTGGCTTCAATCCCTCCAGGAGTCCCAATTCTAAAGGACACCATAAAGATTTTCTGATTAGAATTTCACTGTGCTTGTAGACATAGGGATGTAGGCTGCTAGGCAGAGTATGCCCGTGATCTGGAAGATCAAAGTAAGACGTGGCTTACTTCTGAAACTTGACCTTGGTTTTCAAGGGCTGAATAATAATAATGATGATAAAAAAAGATGGAAGATGTTTTGAAATACTATAGTGACCTAGTTATGTTCCATCTGGGAAAGGCGAACAGCCATGAGTTACTTTAATTCTCTTCAGCACATCTGTTAAAAGACTGATTGAACATTCAGGGCAAGCCTTAGAATAAGCAAGCTTGCCCAGATTGTAATGGCCAGTCCTTTGTGTAGATCTTGCAGAATAAAAAAGCCATAATGAAAATGATGAATACAGGCCTGGCCTCTAACTGTCCATAGCTCACCTAGGGGATGTCTGACTTATGAGTTTGCCCAACTACGTGATGAGTCTCCATTTAAGAGATCTTGCCTTGAATGTACTCTCCCTGTTCTACTAAATTCACATTCACAGGATGACTACCATCATGTTAATATTTTATTTAAGTCATCCAGGAATGTTTATAAAAGACATTTAGCACACATCAAATTTCACAAATAATAACTAGTATTTTATAGTTATAGCATACAGAAATATTTTTATATCCACTATCTCATTTGATCTTCACTAGGCCTCTGAGATGGGTAGATATTGTGACCTTTTTATAGATGGTGTCTTCCCAGGTGGCTCAGTGGTAAAAAATCCACCTGCCAATGCAGGAGACGTGGGTTCAACCCCTGGGTCGGAAAGATGCCCTGGAGTAGGCAACCCACTCCAGTATTCTTGCCTGGAAAATTCCATGGACAGAGGAGCATGGCAGCTACAGTCCATGGGGTCACAAAGAGTTGGACACAACGGAGCATGTACACACACACACACACACACACAGGAGGAGATTAAAGCACACAGAGAGGAAACTGGCTTAGAATCATAGTGTCAGAGATATTAGTGATCAGCTGGTCACTGATTTTCTTTTTTCAGATGGAAAAACCAGCTGGAGGGAAGAGACTTGATGAATCTCTTAGTAATTGAAGCAGAGCTAACTTGCCAAAGTTGTTTTCTTGCAATTATTTTAAGAAAACTACCTGAAATCCAAGACACTGCCCACTGATTTGGGGCGTAAGCTTGAATGTGACTGGGGAAAGGGGAGTGGCTGCCCTCCAGCCTTGGGGCCAGGGCCTGGACCAGGGCCATTAATGTGTGGTGTGGCCCACTGGTTGTTTTGAGCAACTGTTCAATTTAAAAAAACATAACAGACACAGAACCTAAGAGACGGGGTTTTAACTATGTGGAGTGGTCTATTTGGTCCTAGAAGAGGGATACAGAAAACAGATGGAGGCAGAGTCTTGGGAGCTTCAGCCGCTATAGAAAGTTCTGGAAGGGCTCTTGGTCCTCACTCCCCTCCCTCTACATCCCCCACTTCCCTCAGCAACCTGTACCCCTGTATGCCAGGAGCCTTGCTAAGCTCTGGGGTCGGAGAAATCCTTAGCTCAGCACATTCCCACTGCATCACCCCACTGACCTCCCAGCACCACCCTCCCTCCTCCAGACCCAGACAGACTCTCCCATCACACAGGACACAGCGCCGGGTGCTGAAGAGCAGGAGGCTCACTCTAGGATCCTGCCCTCAAGGAGCTTGCGGTTTGGTGAGGGGAGGAAAGGAGGAGGCGCACAGAACCAGCCATGACTCCCCAAAGTTCCCCCACTGAGCTCTCCCTAAAACACCATGTGGATACAAGGGGGGCAGCTGGAGGAAGAGGACAATGCTGATGAGCCCAGGAGGAGGAGTGGGCCTGTGACTGGGAGCAGGGCATTCTAGGGTGTAGGAATATCAAGGGGAGACATGAAGAGTATGGTTGTTCATCAGGGAAATGCCTTGGGATTCAGTGTATGCGTGTGTGTGTGTGTGTGTGTGTGTGTGTGTGTGTGTGTGTATGTGTGTGTGAGAGAAGATGAATCACTGGTCATAGAGAGCCTGTACACCCAACAACTCTGACCTTTCCATGGAAGACTATGAGTCTGAAGGATGGGAAGCATGGTGCTGAGAGAAGACGCGTAGGAGGTGGGAGGGAGGAGGGGCAGGCGTGAGGAGGGAGGGGACAGGGAAATTGTTGTTTAGTCTCTAAGTTGTGTCCAGCTCTTTGTGACCCCCATGGACTGTAGCACACCAGGCTTCCCTGTCCTTCATTATCTCCTGGAGTTTGCTCAGATTCGTATCCACCGAGTCGGTGATGCCATCCAACCATCTCATCCTCTGTCATCCCCTTCTCCTCCTGCCCTCAATCTTTCCCAGCATCAGGTTTTTGTTTTTGTTTTTTCCAATGAGTTGGCTCTTCGAATCAGTAACAGGGAAGAAGCTCTCAAAATAGTCCAGGCAGGAGATGACGAAGACCTGGGCTGAGGGGGAGATGCTGAGCATGGGGGAGGGGAACAGGTTGCAGGAACATTTCAAAATAATCAGGAGGATAAGAATAAGGGAGAGTGAGGTGTCCAAACTGCAGGGGAGCTGGCTGGCACTGGCTCAGGGGACCAGCTGTGTACATCCTCTCCCAACTCTACATCAGGAACATCCTATCGGGAGATTTAAGTCAACTGCCGGAGAAGCCTTAAGACCACAGAAATCAAAAAAATCTGTGAACCAAGACCTTTCTCCTCAGAGAGCCAGTTGTTTAGGAACGTTTGCACCGCTGCTGAGCTTCTCCTGCTGTGGGTGATGTGGAGGGCGGAGTCAAAGAAGTGGCCTTGGGAGGTTTCAGGGGCTTTTGAGATAAGCCTTGGGCAGGGGATTTTTCTGGTCAGTAGGGTGTGAGGGAAGATACTTTCTGTGAACGCTCAGTGTGAGCAAAGCCCCTCCCCCTCTTCCTCTGAAGTGTCTCGGCACAGAGCTGGGAGCTTAAGAAATGCTTGGTGGCCTTCTGCGGGCTACTGCTAGCAGTCTTCAAGGAGATTTTTATGAATTGGTAGAGAAGAGGCACCACTGAAATGTTTCTTAAATACTTACATGTCCACGATGCACGCTTTCCATGAATTGGCCTATCTATGCCAGGAGTTCCTCTACACACAGAGCACTCCCTAAATCCAGCAGTAATGGTTCTTGAATTACCTTAAGAATGGCTCAGAAATTTTCCTGCATTATTTTTATCAGGGGAACACTAGAGAGTGTTCTAAAGACTTTCTCAAGATCATAGCTAGTTAATGACCTTCACCAGGATCAGCCCTTTAGAGACGGAAGTTGTATTAGTTACCTATAGATGCAGAGAGCTCCCATCTTTTTAAAAAGCAGTTAAAAAACTGGCTCAAAACAACAATAAACATTTATTATTGCAGAGTTTTTTTGAGTCAGGAATTCAAGAGTGATTTCACTGTTGGGATTTGGCTTGGGGTCTGTGTTAGTCAAGGTCTTTCCGAGAAATAGAATGGATAATTTTATATACATTGTATATATATTATATAATTTATATATTGCATACTATATTAATGTATAGTATATATATTATAGTTTATATAATATACATTATATAAACTAGTGTATTATATATAAATTATATAAGTATATATATAACATATACATAAAATATATGTTAATATGTATAATTTTATTATGAGAAATTGGCTCACATGCTAAGGATGCTAAGAAGCCCCATGATCTGTCTACAGCCTGGCGTCTAGGAAAGCTGGTGATGTAATTCAGTCTGAGTTCAAAGGCCTGAGAGTCAGGGGAGCCAGTGGTGTAAATACAAGTTTGAGATCAGGAGAATCTGAGATAAGATATTACAGCTCAAGCAGCGAGGCAGGAGGAAGAGGAATGAGTTCCTCCTTCTCTATATTTGTTCTGTTCAGGCCCTCAGTGGACTGGGTGATGCCCACCCACACTGGGGACGGCCATCAGCCATACTGAGTCTACAGATCCAAATGCTAATCTCATCCAGAAATACCTACACAGACACACCCAGAAATCATGTTTCATCTGGATGCCCCATGGCCAGTCAAATTGCCACAGGAAATCAACCATTATGGGTGTGCACGTGTGTTCTGTCATGTCTGACTTTTGCAACCCCATGGACTGTAGTCCACCAGGCTCCTCTGTCCATGGGATTTCCCAGGCAAGAATACTGGAGTGGGTTGCCATTTCCTTCTCCAGGAGATCATCCCTACCCAGGGATTGAACCCAAGTCTCCTGAGTCTCCTGTATTGCCAGGTGGATTCTTTAACACCTGGGAAGCTGTAAACCTCAAGGGGGGTCTCTCATTAAATTACAGTAGAGATGTTGGCTGGGGCTACAGTTGCTGATGGGGCTGGAGGATCTGCTGGCATGGCAGTTCACACAGCGGGCGCTTTCATGCTGGTGTGGGCAGGAAGCTGCAGTTCCTCGTCCGGGCCTCTCTGTGGGTCAGCTGGAACATCCACTCAACACAGCCGCTGGTTCCTCCTGAGTGAGTAATCCAGAGATCAAGGCAGAAACTCCAACGTCTTTTATGACTTAGCTTCAGAAGTCATCGTCATCATTCCCATGTGACGTGAGTGAGTCTTCTTCAGTGTGGGAGGGGCTAACGCAAGAGGCAGGACTCATCAGGGACCAGCTTGGATGTTGGTTACCACAGAAGCCAACACAGGAAATGAGTTAAACCCAGGAGTCTCTTGAAGTCAGAGGACACGGTTCCGCCATCTGAAAGGTAAGGATCGCATTAAAGATTCAACCTCCTTTATCTAAAAAGAGGGACTATTGGTCCTTCTTTGCTTGCTTTAATGGGCTGTGATGAGGACCAAGCTGCAAAGAACAGTACAGATGTTAGTTCTGGTGATTATTCCTAAACCACGTTTGTTTAAAAACAAAAAGCAAGGGAAGAGAACCTTACATCCTTGCTATGGATCCATCCTTGCTTGCATCCATGCTGGCTATTCAACAAAGCCTAGGGGTTCAGGCCTCCAGGGGAGGGAGCTGCAGTGTGGTGGGTACAAGGATGAGCTCTGGGGTGAGGCTTCCTGGGCTCATAGCTCAATTCCTCCTCTCACCAACAGTGTGACCTGGAGCCAGATACTCAATTCCTTTGTGCCACAGCCTCCATACCTATTTCTGTGGAAATGATGACAGTACCTGCTTCAAAGGAACATTGTCATAGTTAAATTAGCTAATTCAGGTGAAACATTTAGAACAATGCCCCCTGACAATTTAGTGACTGCTTGATGTAAACCTAGCTTTAGCTCCAGAGTGGCCACAAAGTCTGGAAACGTAGCTATTATTTTATCATGCATTATAATGTTATATCCATAAACCATTTATTATATATGTGCCTATGTTGCCCGACTTAGTGGCCAACCTATATTATGCCCTCTAATCCTGATTGTCCAGGCAGTATACTCTGTCCTTTAGTTGTGCCTGTGATCCAGTTGGCAGATCTGGTTTAAGATTCTAATCTCTCATTAGAGGGGAGAACACTATCATTATGCTTATTAATGTTGGCCCCACCTCTAAGCTTCCCCGGATATGGGGCTCTGTTAACACTGCTCTCCAGTGTGTTGCTCACCCTAGTGGCCTCACCATTACATGAACACAGGACAGAGCAAGATACCCCGTGCTATTAAGTTGGTTTTGCAAACTGCAGTGGGCAACCACAAAATGGTGTAAAGATACACCTTACTTCAAAGAGGGCAGGGTACCAGACATCACATGAAAAGGGTTCCAGACAACCTGTGAATGTGCCCTGGGGAAGGAATGGTCTAGAGCGGGCAAGTTTAGAGTTCCAGAGATGTATCCCACCTTAACAAGATTGAACTTACAAAACTCTGAGCCTAGAAATTGGTAGTTTTGATGTTGGTACTGCTGCTGCTGCTGCTAAGTTGCTTCAGTCGTGTCCAACTCTGTGCGACCCCATAGACAGCAGCCCACCAGGCTCCCCCATCCCTGGGATTCTCCAGGCAAGAACACTGGAGTGGGTTGCCATTTCCTTCTCCAATGCATGAAAGTAAAAAGTGAAAGTGAAGTTGCTCAGTCATGTCCGACTCTTCAAGACCCCCTGGACTCCTACCAGGCTCCTCCGTCCTACCAGGCTCCTCCGTCCATGGGATTTTCCAGGCAAGAGTACTGGAGTGGGGTGCCATTGCCTTCTCCAGGATGTTGATACAGCTTATGTTGATACAGCTTATGTTATAAAATGACTCTGCATATATATGGAATTTAGAAAGATGGTAACAATAACCCGGTGTACGAGACAGCAAAAGAGACACTGATGTATAGAACAGTCTTATGGACTCTGTGGGAGAGGGAGAGGGTGGGAAGATTTGGGAGAATGGCAATGAAACATGTAAAATATCATGTAGGAAACGAGTTGCCAGTCCAGGTTCGATGCACGATGCTGGATGCTTGGGGCTGGTGCACTGGGAAGGCCCAGAGGGATGGTATGGGGAGGGAGGAGGGAGGAGGGTTCGGGATGGGGAACACATGTATACCTGTGGTGGATTCATTTTGATATTTGGCAAAACTAATATAATTATGTAAAGTTTAAAAATAAAATAAAATTAGAAAAAATAAAAATAAAAATAAAATGACTCTGCAAATAATTTACCAGTTTCTGTAAATACCCAGCTGTTTGGTTTGTTTAAAATATTTTTTTTTTTGTTAATTTTCTTTTTTAAAGGATTTGAGGATCTTTTTGGAGAACATCTATCACCTGGAAGGTTTTCCCAAAATGTGTTCTTGGAATAGTAATCCCATGGGGTGTTACTGGATGTTACATTAGGAAAGGTTACAACGATCAGATGAGGTCAGTAAACATAGTTGAATGTTTCCTTTTTACAGTTCTTCTCAGAGCCATTAATAACTAAGATGCCTTATGAATCTTTATAAGAGTGATACAATCATAAGATTTCCCCATATTTATTTGATCATAAACCCTTTTGGGGGGATATATTTCAGAAAAAGTATTTTTTTTAAATTTTATTTTATTTAACTTTACAATATTGTATTGGTTTTGCCATATATCAAAATGAATCTGCCACAGGTATACATGTGTTCCCCATCCTGAACCCTCCTCCCTCCCCATACCATCCCTCTGGGTCGTCCCAGTGCACCAGCCCCAAGCATCTAGTATCATGCATCGAACTTGGACTGGTGACTCGTTTCATTTATGATATTATGCATATTTCAATGCCATTCTCCCAAATCATCCCACCCTCTCCCTCTCCCACAGAGTCCAAAAGACTGTTCTATACATCAGTGTCTCTTTTGCTGTCTCATATACAGGGTTATTGTTACCATCTTTCTAAATTCTATATATATGCATTAGTATACTGTATTGGTATTTTTCTTTCTGGCTTACTTCACTCTGTATAATAGGCTCCAGTTTCATCCACCTCATTAGAACTGATTCAAATGTATTCTTTTTAATGGCTGAGTAATACTCCATTGTGTATATGTACCACTGCTTTCTTATCCATTCATCTGCTGATGGACATCTAGGTTGCTTCCATGTCCTGGCTAATATAAACAGTGCTGCGATGAACATTGGGGTACACGTGTCTCTTTCAATTCTGGTTTCCTCAGTGTGTATGCCCAGCAGTGGGATTGCTGGATCATAAGGCAGTTCTATTTCCAGTTTTTTAAGGAATCTCCACACTGTTCTCCATAGTGGCTGTACTAGTTTGCATTCCCACCAACAGTGTAAGAGGGTTCCCTTTTCTCCACACCCTCTCCAGCATTTATTGCTTGTAGACTTTTGGATCGCAGCCATTCTGACTGGCGTGAAATGGTACCTCATAGTGGTTTTGATTTGTATTTCTCTGATAATGAGTGATGTTGAGCATCTTTTCATGTGTTTGTTAGCCATCTGTATGTCTTCTTTGGAGAAATGTCTATTTAGTTCTTTGGCCCATTTTCTGATTGGGTCATTTATTTTTCTGGAGTTGAGCTGTAGGAGTTGCTTGTATATTTTTGAGATTAGTTGTTTGTCTGTTGCTTCATTTGCTATTATTTTCTCCCATTCTGAAGGCTGTCTTTTCACCTTGCTAATAGTTTCCTTTGTTGTGCAGAAGCTTTTAAGTTTAATTAGGTCCCATTTGTTTATTTTTGCTTTTATTTCCAATATTCTTGGAGGTGGGTCATAGAGGATCCTGCTGTGATGTATGTCGGAGAGTGTTTTGCCTATGTTCTCCTCTAGGAGTTCTATAGTTTCTGGTCTTATGTTTAGATCTTTAATCCATTTTGAGTTTATTTTTGTGTATGGTGTTAGAAAGTGCTCTAGTTTCATTTTTTTACAAGTGGTTGACCAGTTTTCCCAGCACCATTTGTTAAAGAGATTGTCTTTAATCCATTGTATATTCTTGCCTCCTTTGTCAAAGATAAGGTGTACATATGTGCGTGGATTTATCTCTGGGCTTTCTATTTTGTTCCATTGATCTATATTTCTGTTTTTGTGCCAGTACCATACTGACTTGATGACTGTGGCTTTGTAGTAGAGCCTGAAGTCAGGCAGGTTGATTCCTCCAGTTCCATTCTTTCTCAAGATAGCTTTGGCTATTCGAGGTTTTTTGTATTTCCATACAAATTGTGAAATTATTTGTTCTAGCTCTGTGAAGAATACCATTGGTAGCTTGATAGGGATTGCATTGAATCTATAAATTGCTTTGGGTAGTATACTCATTTTCACTATATTGATTCTTCCAATCCATGAACATGGTATATTTCTCCATCTATTAGTGTCCTCTTTGATTTCTTTCACCAGTGTTTTATAGTTTTCTATATATAGGTCTTTAGTTTCTTTGCTGCTGCTACTGCTGCTGCTAAGTCGCTTCAGTCGTGTCCAACTCTGTGCGACCCCATTGACGGCAGCCCACCAGGCTCCCCCATCCCTGGGATTCTCCAGACAAGAACACTGGAGTGGATTGCCATTTCCTTCTCCAATGCATGAAAGTGAAAAGTGAAAGGGAAGTCGCTCAGTTGTGTCCGACTCTTAGCGACCCCATGGACTACAGCCTACCAGGCTTAGTTTCTTTAGGTAGATATATTCCTAAGTATTTTATTCTTTTAGTTGCAATGGTGAATGGAATTGTTTCCTTAATTTCTCTTTCTGTTTTCTCATTATTAGTGTATGGGAATGCAAGGGATTTCTGTGTGTTGATTTTATATCCTGCAACTTTACTGTATTTATTGATTAGTTCTAGTAATTTTCTGGTGGAGTCTTTAGGGTTTTCTATGTAGAGGATCATGTCATCTGCAAACAGTGAGAGTTTTACTTCTTCTTTTCCAATTTGGATTCCTTTTATTTCTTTTTCTGCTCTGATTGCTGTGGCCAAAACTTCCAAAACTATGTTGAATAGTAATGGTGAATGTGGGCACCCTTGTCTTGTTCCTGACTTTAGAGGAAATGCTTTCAATTTTTCACCATTGAGGATAATGTTTGCTGTGGGTTTGTCATATATAGCTTTTATTATGTTGAGGTATGTTCCTTCTATTCCTGCTTTCTGGAGAGTTTTTATCATAAATGGATGTTGAATTTTGTCAAAGGCTTTCTCTGCATCTATTGAGATAATCATATGGTTTTTATTTTTCAATTTGTTAATGTGGTGTATTACATTGATTGATTTGCAGATATTGAAGAATCCTTGCATCCCTGGGATAAAGCCCACTTGGTCATGGTGTATGATCTTTTTAATGTGTTGTTGGATTCTGATTGCTAGAATTTTGTTAAGGATTTTTGCATCTATGTTCATCAGTGATATTGGCCTGTAGTTTTCTTTTTTTGTGGCATCTTTGTCAGGTTTTGGTATTAGGGTGATGGTGGCCTCATAGAATGAGTTTGGAAGTTTACCCTCCTCTGCAATTTTCTGTAAGAGTTTGAGTAGGATAGGTGTTAGCTCTTCTCTAAACAGAAAAAGTATTAAGTGGAATATAGATACGGGAAAACATAGACCTAAAAATTGCAAGCCTACTGTTTTATCTGTGTGGTACATCTATATTGGATTATTTCTGGCAACATCATGCCCCTCTCTTGAGAACTGCTCACAGTCCCATTCATATGGTCCCTAGGGGATGGGTGTTTCTTGACCAGAAGTGACACATCTCCTAGCCGTAGGAGTGAGCACTAGACCTGGGCTGGGCCACTCAGTCCCTTTTCTGAAATCTTTGGATTTGGGACCAATAATCCTTTCCCAGGTGACTGAGGCTATAAGACATAAACTGTAAAGAGCTATTAGTTGTGTTTTCAATTATAGAAATATAGAGAGCTATTCTGTGGTGGGGTTTAATCGTACTAAAGGAAGAGAGAAAAGCATGTGAGATGGAGAGTCCAGGTGCATTTGATTCCTTGGTTCTGGTTCTGAACTACTCATTCCACTCCCACTTTTGTGTGGTTTAGATAATCTCTCAGTTCCACTCAAGGTGTACTCAGGTGTGGCTGTGGACCAGTGCTGGTTCCCAAACTGTGCATTACCAGTCCATGGTGAGGTAAATTCAGAAACTGAGTGTTTAATAACTTTTATAGTAATTGACATTGCTGAGATAGCAAGTGGCATTTTATTCCCCTAGTTACTAAAGCGTTGATCTATAATGGATTTTAATAGCAATAGTAAAAAACCTGACTCTTCAGCTCAGATGGTTTGAGAAACTCTGTCGTATAATGTATTCCAGCAGGACTGCTATGTACAGTTGTGTAGGTAGTACACTGCACAACTCTAGGAAGTACCCTTTATATAGATGGCAATGTGAATGATTCCACCCTGCCTGAGTTATACATTGCACAACCAGCCCAGCAGTTGACACAGCCCTTTGATCCCAGTATCCTTCCAACAAATTCCTTTTCTGTTTTACTTAAATTAGCCAGGGTCTTTTTATTGTTGTTGCTTTCAACCTAAGGAAATTTAAATATTACGTCTTCTCCTGTCCCAGTGGCCTACTTCAAGTGTCTACTCTATATGAGACCTGGTTTTGGAGTTTGACTTTCCCATGGTATGATTCATCCATTTTGCCGTCTTGTTAGTTCTCATAGAAAGAAAGCAGCTTAGCGCATACTGCTTGGGAGGACGCCAAACATTCTACTCCACCAAACCTGGCAGTCTTTGGCTGCGCACGCTAGCACTTAAAGATTCTCTTTCCTTCCACTTCTGAGCCCCAGTGGAACAAACTCTCACAATTACCATGGGTGAAGGCAGGCCAGCTGAGCATTCTGAACACTTTTTCAGTGGACTTGTAACATGGGTGTCTTTCTAGAACAGTTTTGCAATATATAAAGCTTTAAAAATGCCCTTTGCCTTTCTGAGAATTGCACTTCTAAGATCCTCTCTTAAGGATCTGAAAGGTCATTAAAGACTTATGCCCAAAATGGCCACTGTGTTTTGATTGTAAACATAGAGCTTAAGAATAACCAGAATATCCAATATATAGTTGACCCTTGAACAAAACAGGTTTGAACACAGGGCCCACATATATCAGATTTTTTTTCCCAATAAATATATAAGGAATATGGATATTCCTTATTTGTGGGCTTTAACATCTGCAGGTATGGAGGGCCATATGCACTCATTGCCATCCGCTGTTTCATATAAGGGACTTGGGCATCCCAGGATTTTGTTACATGTGGGGGCTCCTGGAACAAATCTCTCTCAGATACAAAGGGGGACTAAGTAGATAACCGAGGATCTAATCAAGTAGATAATAGAAAAGTAGTGAAAAAATAATCTGATGTCATTTAAATTATATATAGAGTTTCTTACAGTATGGAAAATTATATATATATTTTGTTAAAAGTCATAACTGTGGTTTAGTAGCTCAGTCATGTCTGACTCTTTGAGACCCCATGGACTGTAAGCCATCAGGCTCCTCTGTCCATAACATTTCCCAGGCAAGAATACTGGATTGGGTAGTCATTCCCTTTTCCAGGGGATCTTCCCAGCCTATGGATCAAACCTGGTCATAGTTTGCAGGTGGTCTTCTGCATTGCAGGCAGATTCTTTACCAACTGAGTCACCTCTAGAATATATATGAAAGGGGGAAATGCTAAGAAAAAAGACTGAAGAGAAATAGGCTAAAATGTGAATAGTGACTGTCTCTGAGGAGTGATATTTTGAGTAATTAGCATAAAACATATTTTTCTAAAATTAAAAAAAATTATGTTAAGGTTACATATTACTTTGATAGCCTGGGAAAAATGAAGTTAACTACTTAAAAAGGAAAAAGAGAAGGCAGCTGTATGTTTGAGATTGGGCCCTGAAACACTGCTTGTGGGGCCACTGGAGGCTTCAGGTCTCAGTCGAACAGTTTGATTTTCTTGGTTCTTAGAGAACACCTGGCGGAGAAGGCGATGGCACCCCACTCCAGTCCTCTCGCCTGGAAAACCCCAGGGATGGGGGAGCCTGGTGGGCTGCAGTCCATGGGGTCGTGAAGAATCAGACACGACTGAGTGACTTCACTTTCACTTTCCACTTTCATGCATTGGAGAAGGAAATGGCAACCCACTCCAGTGTTCTTGCCTGGAGAATCCCAGGGATGGGGGAGCCTGGTGGGCTGCAGTCTATGGGGTCGCACAGAGTTGGACACGACTGAAGCGGCTTAGCAGCAGCAGCAGCAGCAGAGAACACCTGGACCAGAGGCCCTGACAAGCACACACTGCCCAGCTCAGAATAGGCACTCACATCTGAACCGAGAGCTGATATCCAGCAGTTCATTTTTCCATGAGTAGCATCTCTGGGTGAACTCCGGGAGTTGGTGATGGACAGGGAAGCCTGGCGTGCTGCGATTCATGGGGTCACAAAGAGTCGGACACGACTGAGCGACTGAACTGAACTGAATTGAACTGGGCATCTCCTGATTTTATCCTCAGTGCCAGGAGTGCCTCTTTCTGGGGAAATACCCATGATAGCAAGGTATGCTCAAAGAGGCTCAAAAGAGATTGAGTCATGAGAGGAAGACTATGCATTTCCCACCCCAACAACACCACTCCTGGGTACATGGCCTGAACAAACCCAGGCATTTGCACAAAAACTTATTATGCCATTGTTTGTAATACTAAAAAACTGGAACATTGGGGATAAAGTGGAAAAATTGCTTTCCATCCAAAGAAGAATGGATATATAAATTATAATATTTTCATATAATGAATACTTTATTATTCAGCATCAAAGTAAATGAATTAGCATTAACATAGGTGAAAACCTGATCAAGAATGTCAGCAAAAAACAAAGCACAGAGCAGTTTGATTCCATCTATATTGATATTACATTTTATATATTACTTATTATATAAAACATTATTAATATTATAGTTTATTAACACTATATTCGGAGAAGGCAATGGCACCCCACTCCAGTACTCTTGCCTGGAGAATCCCATGGACGGAGGAGCCTGGTAGGTTGCAGTCCATGGGGTCGCTGAGGGTCGGACATGACTGAATGACTTCACTTTCACTTTTCACTTTCCTGCATTGGAGAAGGAAATGGCAACCCACTCCAGTGTTCTTGCCTGGAGAATTCCAGGGACGGGGGAGCCTGGTGGGCTGCTATCTCTGGGGTCGCACAGAGTCGGACACGACTGAGGCGACTTAGCAGCAGCAGCAGCAACACTGTATTAATTATATTATTTATATTTATCATTCCATTAAGTTAAAACATGTGAAAATACCATTATTTATGGATGTTCACATGTAGTGAGAGTACAGTCTTGCATGAGAATAATAAACATCAAATTCCAGAGAGTGGTTTCCCCTGGGAATAGAAAAAGGAAAAAGAAATCAGGGAGTGGCATATGGAGGCTTCAAAGATATCAGTTTATATCTGTTTACATATAGTTTTACCTTTAAAAATGTATATCTGAAGCAAATATGGAGAAGAATGTTAGGATTTGACAAAGCCTGATGAGGTGCTCAAGTTATATCATTGTCTATACTCTTTTGCCTTTTGGAACTATTTCATAAAAAAGAAAGTAACAAATAGGAAGGGTACCAACCCAAGAGGTTCTGAGCATTAGATAGGTGGAAGCGACCAAGGAGAGAGGGTCTGTGCTCAGGATGCAAATCTAGACATGGTAACACCAGGCTCGGCGGGGAGGGCCATGGATGCCACCCTGCGTGGTGCCGTCTCAGCTCTGCCCACCAACACGTGTGGTGCCTCTGCAGAGCCTCTCTGATCTGCTATCTGCTGGGAATTACACGTCTCAGCACTTAGGTTCAGCCCCTGACTGCCTTTGTGCTGATGGGCTGCCTGCCTGCATGCACCTCCTTGGGTGGCTCCAGCCCTTATACTTCTGGGGCTTGTGCAAGAACAGCATAAGTTCACACCCACCTCCTGCTAAGCAACAGGGGAATCTTGGATGCCTGGGATTCTGGTTGTTTGATTTCCTGCAGGCTCTCCCAGGTGCTCAGACAGTGCATGGGTCTCCGACTTCCTGGTTTCAGGCACTTATTAATCTGTCCATCTCATCTTTTTTATTCTTCATAAAAATGGGTTCAGTCCAGGTCAGTGCCAACATTCCAGGAAAATCCAGTCTGGACCTCCTCATATGGTCTTGGAATATGGAGACCTACTTGCTCTGGAATCCCAGCTTTGCCAGCAAGCAGCTGGATGACTTTAAGCAAAGCATGTAATCTCTCTGAACCTCCCTTTCTTCCTCAGGGGAAATGGAGCATGGATGCTTGCCTCACCAGGTTGGCATGATGTCATGATTGCATAATGTCTCACTTTGTCAAGGCTCCAAGCATAGCATCTGCACAAGACACAGCACATTCATTTAACTTTTCCTAGGTCAAATCTAGCAATTAATGTTGGCATGCCTTTCAAGTTCTGATCATTTCTTTCTTCCCGCCAAACTACTTGCCCCCTCTTCCTTCCTCTGCCATCACTTCTCCCAACTCCCTTTCCCCAGGTTACCTCTTGGTGCTCAGGCTCCTACAGCACAGGCTGAACCCCAGCCTCCAGCTCTGGGTAAGACTTTCCAACACTGATTCTCAACCTTGCAGAACCTTAGGACCCCTAAGGAGCTAAAAGCCCCAAACACCAAAACAGTACAGTAACAATCTCCCATTCAATCCCCAGCCCCCACCACATGGAGAATATGATTCACTTGGCCTGGGGTGGGGACAGGGGACAGGGAACAGGCGTTGTATTTTCTTCTCCTCCCCAACCCCACCCGCACTGGGCAGGTGATTCTAAGGTGCACTTGAGGAATCTGATGCCTGCAAGCACTACAACTTCCTCTCAGGCCCCCTCCATCCTTGGGATGCTCCCCTATTACCATAACAATGGGGAAATCTACTATGTCTTCACTTTTTCCATTTCCCAAACTTTCTTTTAAACATTCAATAATTTGCAGGTTCTTCTCTTAACTTTGACCTTGAATAGCTTGTATGGTAGACAGAGCAGAAATAACCCTCAGACTACCCTGAAGGTTGAACTGGGTTTTCCTCCCAGAGCTAATAGGTACTTCTGTTCTGCTTGCCTTGTGACCCAGCTACCAGTTTGTGCATAGAGCTCACATTTCCTTTGCCACAGATATCTGGAATAAACAGCCAACATGGAACCCAGCTTATTCAAGCCCACTGTGAAGACTCTGAACTCAAGTGATATTTCCTATTTATTTTTGGTTCATCTACTCCTAAGACACTGATGCTCCACTATGGCTGGTACCTTTGAGCAGCCCTGTATTCTTGGCCCTTTCAGACATTGTGGGTTTGAGGGTCCTTCTGGAATATTCCACCTTCCCTGTATGGCTCCTCCTAGCTCACTGGACTTCCCAGATAGTAAGACTGGGCGGTTTCGTTCTCTTTGAGCCTGCCTCTCCAACTCTAAGCCCAGACCTCAGGCTAAAGGAGGATCCAAAGCTTGGAAAGTGGGAATGAGTTAACCAAGGTCATGGCTGTGGCCACAGCAATTGAAAACAGTGTGGTTGTTGGGCCAGTGCTTGGAATTATTGGCTTTGCTTCCTACATGTCCAGAGGCTAGTGCTGGGGCATTGCATCTGGAGCCACAAACTTATAACAGCAGCATTTAGCTTTGAATGAGCAGCATGGCTAAAGTCTATCTTGCAACAAAATGAGATGGTGATGCCCTGGAAGGTTCCACAGGCCTTGGCTTAGAACTTGCTGTGGGAGGTGAGGAGGAGGCTCACTTAAACACTCATATCAGGATAGGGATAAACAGAGAGAGAGAGGAGTACCAAGGAAGATTGACTGAAATTTGGAGACAATACCTACAGGTTGAATATAACTAACTATATATTTTTTAATATTTGGTCAGTCTCTCAATGGGTAGGTGGAATTTCATACTTTACTGACCTATGCCTGTAAAACAACTTTTTGTAGAAAATGGCTTATGCCATTTCCGCCTCACAACACCCCTGGTTGAGATCACCATCCTTGTAATCTGAGACCAAAGAGGGCCTGTGTGTGGGCTGAGTTGTCAGAGGAGCTAGGACTGGCCATGGCTCCTTTCCCTACAGTATTCTTTCTCTGATTTTTCACTAGTAGCTCATCAGTTTTCTAGGTTTCTAATTCACCATTGCATACCAGCCCAGTCCATTTCAAAGCAAGGATTTACCTGCTGGTAAGACTCTATTTTTGGAGAAGGCAATGGCATTCCACTCCAGGACTCTTGCCTGGAAAATCCCATGGACAGAGGAGCCTGGTGGGCTGCAGTCCATGGGGTCGTGAAGAGTCGGACATGACTGAGTGACTTCACTTTCACTTTTCACTTTCATGTGTTGGAGATTAAGGAAATGACAACCCACTCCAGTGTTCTTGCCTGGAGAATCCCAGGGATGGGGGAGCCTGGTGGGCTGCTGTCAATGGGGTCACACAGAGTCGAACACGACTGAAGTGACTTAGCAGCAGCAGCAGCAGCAAGACTCAATTTTATCCAGGTGATCTCCTGGCTCACAACCTGGAGGTATCCAAAACTATGTTGGGGAGAGAGGTTTTCATCTCAGGTTCTGAACCCACTTTAGTTCCTAGGCCCGCCCCTCTAGCTAAATAATTATTTCTCTGCACATTCAGTGAGTACCTTTCATGTGGTGCATCCTGGAAAGGGTTCATGGGAAGACAGGGATGAATTCAATAGGTTTCTACAGGAATGGCAGATGGGAGGCTCCAGTAGGCTCACTCTGCTTTTATATCCAGGACAGGCATGACTAATCTATCAGTCATTCTTTCCCATTAAGTCTGATCATGACCTCTCAGGACTCTGATCCAGGCATCCATGAATATTCAGTAGAATTGGTACTCAAGTTAATAAGAGCTAGAATTTCCTAAGCACTTACTATGTAATGGGTACCAAGCTCCATACACTATCATATTACTTCTGTACAATTCCAGGAAGCAGGAGGTGTCATTATCTTCTTTTTACAGATGAGCAAGTAGGCTTGCTTGAAGTTAAGTGTCTTGCCACCCTTCCCCAATTGTTCTAATATTTGAACCTAGCCAGTCCAATTCCAGAGCTTGCATCCTTGTTCTTTTTACTATTATCTGTTTTCCAACCCCAAATTGCCTTTTTGGGTGCAGAGCTGGTGGCAACTTGTAGGTGAGAATAAGTTAGCATCTGCTGGCTGCTCTGCCAGTTCCCCTGATGTTTCATAGCCAATGATCATGAGCCTCATTTCACAGAAGGAAGCACATGTCAGCTGTGACATCTCAAAGGTGACAGCTCAAATAACAGGAAGAAATGGGAAAAGGAAGAGTGAATTCCCAAACCTAGATCTCTAGGTCAGCCCAGGAACCTCGAGGACTTTGGGGGTTTTCTAAATGCCTTTTCTTATTCCTCAAAGCCTAACGCAGTTTAATTTTGTGAGTACATCTGGGGTGCAGGGCTGAAGAGCAGTACAAACAATAGATCTGGCTGAAACTTGCTTGGGTTTTATAAAAGAAGTTGCTGATGAAGCAGAAGCAACTGGTAGTAAGTGTTGTGCTGTGTGCTAAGTTGCTTCAGTTGTGTCCTACTCTTTGAGACCCTGTGAACTGTATCCCACCTGGCTCCTCTGTCCATAGGATTCTCCAGGCAAGAATACTGGAATGGGTTGCCATGCCTTCTTCCAGAGGATCTTCCTGACTCAGGGATTGAAGCTGAGTCTTCTGCATTGGCAGGTGGGTTCTTTACTACTAGCATTAGCAGGGTTAAATGATTATTTCATAGGAATTCCTATAAAGTCTCACTATCAGCCTGGGCTTCTGGAATGCAAAAGTAGCAAGTCAAGAAACACCTGAAGTAACAAGCAAAATTAGCCTTGGAGTACAGGATGAAGCGGGGCAAAGGCTAATAGAGTTTTGCCAAAAGAATGCAGCGGTCATAGCAAACACCCTCTTCCAACAGCACAAGAGAAGACTGTACATATGAACATCACCAGATGATCAATACCGAAATCAGATTGATTATATTCATTGCAGCCAAAGATGGAGGTGCTCTATACAGTCAGCAAAAACAAGACTATGGCTCAGATCATGAACTCCTTATTGCCAAATTCAGACTCAAATTGAAGAAAGTAAGGAAAACCACTAGACCGTTCAGGTATGACCTAAATCAAATCCCTTATGATTATACAGTGGAAGTGACATAGATTCAAGGGATTAGATCTGATAGACAGAGTGCCTGAAGAACTATGGACAGAGGTTCATGACATTGTACAGGAGGCAGTGATCAAGACCATCCCCAGGAAAAAGAAATACAAAAAGGCAAAATTGTTGTCTGAGGAGGCCTTACAAATGGCTGTGAAGAGAAGAGAAGCTAAAGGCAAAGGAGAAAAGGAAAGACATACCAATTTGAATGCAGAGTTCCAAACAATAACAAGGAAAGATAAGAAAGCCTTCCTCAGTGATCAATGCAAAGAAATAGAGGAAAACAATAGAATGGGAAAGACTAGAGATCTCTTCAAGAAAATTAGAGATGCCAAGGGAACATTTCATGCAAAGATAGGCTCAATAAAGGACAGAAATTGTATGGACCTAACAGAAGCAGAAGATGTTAAGAAGAGGTGGCAGGAATGCACAGAAGAACTATACAAAAAAGATTTTCATGATACAGATAATCAAGATGGTGTGACCACTCATCTAGAGCCAGACATCTGGAATATGAAGTCAAGTGAGTCTTAGGAAGCATCACTACAAACAAAGCTGGTGGAGGTGATGGAATTCCAGTTGAGCTATTTCAAATCATACAAGATGATGCTGTGAAAGTGCTGCACTCAAATTTGGAAAACTCAGCTGTGGCCACAGGACTGGAAGAGGTCAGTTTTCATTCCAATTCCAAAGAAAGGCAGTGCCAAAGAATGCTCAAACTACCTCACAATTGCACTCATTTCACATGCTAGCAAAGTAAAGCTCAAAATTCTCCAAGCCAGGCTTCAATAGTACATGAACTAGGAACTTACAGATGTTCAAGCTGGATTTAGAAAAGGCAGAAGAACCAGAGATCAAATTGCCAATATCTGTTGGATCATCAAAAAAGCAAGACAGTTACAGAAAAACATCTACTCCTGCTTTATTGGAGATGCAAAAGACTTTAACTGTGTGAATCACAACAAACTGGAAAATTCTTAAAGAGATGGAAATACCAGACCACCTGACCTGCCTCCTGAGAACTCTGTATGCAGGTCAAGAAGCAGCAGTTAGAACTGGACATGGAACAACAGACTGGTTCCAAATCAGGAAAGGAGTATGTTAAGGCTGTATATTGTCACCCTGCTTATTTAGCTTATATGCAGAGTACACCATGAGAAATGCTGGGCTGGATGAAGCACAAGCTAGAATCAAGATTGCCAGGAGAAGTATCAATAACCTCAGATATGCAGATGATACCACCCTTACGGCAGAAAGCAAAGAAGAACTAAAGAGCCCTCTTGGTGAAAGTGAAAAAGGAGAGTGAAAAAGTTGGCTTAAAAGTCAATATACAGAAAACGAAGATCATGGCATCTGGTCCCATCACTTCATGGCAAATAGATGGGGAAACAATGGAAACAGTGTCAGATTTTATTTTGGGGGGCTCCAAAATCACTGCAGATGGTGACTGCAGCCATGAAATTAAAAGACATTTACTCCTTGGAAGAAAAGTTATGGTCAACCTAGACAGCATATTAAAAAGAAGAGATATTACTTTGCCAACAAAGGTCCATCTAGTCAAAGCTGTGGTTTTTCCAATAGTCATGTATGGATGTGAGAGTTGGACTATAAAGGAAGCTCAGCACCAAAGAACTGATGCTTTTGAACTGGGGTGTTGGAGAAGACTCTTGAGAGTCCCTTGGACTGCAAGGAGATCCAACCAGTCCAATCTAAAGGAAATCAGTCCTGAATATTCATTGGAAGGACTGATGGTAAAGCTGAAACTCCAATACTTTGATCACCTGATGTGAAGAATTGACTCATTTGAAAAGACCCTGATGCTGGGAAAGATTGAAGGCAGGAAGAGAAAGGGACAACAGAGGATGAGATGGTTGGATGACATTACCGACTCAATGGACATGAGTTTGAATAAACTCCGGGAGCTGGTGATGGACAGGGAAGCCTCGTGTGCTGCAGTCCATGGGGTTGCAAAGAGTAGGACATGCAGGTCAGGAAGCAACAGTTAGAACTGGACATGGAACAACAGACTGGTTCCAAATAGAAAAAGGAGTAAGTCAAGGCTGTATATTGTCACCCTGCTTATTTAACTTCTATGCAGAGTACATCATGAGAAACGCTGGACTGGAAGAAGCACAAGCTGGAATCAAGATTGCCGGGAGAAATATCAATAACCTCAGATATGCAGATGACACCACCCTTATGTCAGAAAGTGAAGAGGAACTAAAAAGCCTCTTGATGAAAGTGAAAGTGGAGAGTGAAAAAGTTGGCTTAAAGCTCAACATTCAGAAAACAAAGATCATGGCATCCGGTCCCATCACTTCATGGGAAATAGATGGGGAAACAGTGGAAACAGTGTCAGACTTTATTTTTCTGGGCTCCAAAATCACTGCAGATGGTGACTGCAGCCATGAAATTAAAAGACGCTTACTCCTTGGAAGAAAAGTTATGACCCACCTAGATAGCATATTCAAAAGCAGAGACATTACTTTGCCAACAAAGGTCCATCTAGTCAAGGCTATGGTTTTTCCTGTGGTCATGTATGGATGTGAGAGTTGGACTGTGAAGAAGGCTGAGCGCCAAAGAATTGATGCTTTTGAACTGTGGTATTGGAGAAGACTCTTGAGAGTTCCTTGGACTGCAAGGAGATCCAACCAGTCCATTCTGAAGGAGATCAGCCCTGGGATTTCTTTGGAAGGAATGATGCTAAAGCTGAAACTCCAGTACTTTGGCCACCTCATGCAAAGAGTTGACTCATTGGAAAAGACTCTGATGCTGGGAGGGATTAGGGGCAGGAGGAGAAGGGGACGACAGAGGATGAGATGGCTGGATGGCATCACTGACTCGATGGACGTGAGTCTGAGTGAACTCCGGGAGTTGGTGATGGACAGGGAGGCCTGGCGTGCTGCAATTCATGGGGTCGTGAAGAGTCAGACACGACTGAGTGACGAACTGAACTGAAGTGACTGAATTGAACTGATCAGCCTGGGTTCCCCTTTGAGCTTCCTGGAGCCATCTAAATGAATAGTTACCACATTAAATTGGAACAATAAAAGGAGTTCGCAGTTCAGTTCCTGTTTGTATGTTCATTTGTTATACAGTCTGTCAAGGTTCATTAGGAATAAAATGAGTTGATTACACGTTAAATATGACATATTTCTTATTTCTGAACAGGTATGGAACCATAAAAATGGCTAAAAACATAGAATGAAATCTGAAAAAAACCCACAAGCTTAATTCCTGCTTTTTTCATCTCTCTGAGTTGAAAACACTTAAAGGCCAACCTAAACAGCCAAACTGTGTTCCTTTAACTGTGGGCTGATGGTTTTCTTTCTACTGCTCCAGGGAAGGAGTACATCCATAGCTAGACCTACAGGTAGACTGTGATATGTTTCTTCCACCTGCATCCTAGAAATGAAGACAAGAACAGCCACAAATAGTACTCGAGCTGTGCTGGGTTCAGTAGTGTCCCCTATTCGTGTTCTTCTAGAACCTGTGAATGTGATCTTTCTTGGAAATATGGCCTTTGCAGATGTAATCAAGCTAAACTGAGGTCACACCAGATGAAGGTGGGCCTTACATCCCATGACTGGTGTCCTTAGAAGGTGAGAGACACACAGAGATGTAGGGAGGAAGCCCATGTGATGACAGAGGCAGAGACTGAGGAGATGCAGAGGTGACCCAAGGATTGCCAGCACCCTGAAGCTAGGAAGAGGAAGGAAGGATTCTTCCCTAGTGCCTTCAGGGAAAGCCTGTCCCTGCTGATCCCTTGAGTTTGTATTTCTAACCTCCACAACGGTGAGAGAATACACTTCTATTGGTTTACGATACCTAGTTTATGGTACTTTGTTACAGCAGCCCTACAGAAGTAATAAAGGAATTTGAGGTGGAATTTGGACTGACATTCATTCTAAGCTTTCTTGCTCAGATACCCTTAGATTAAGGCCTTGATGTGGGTAAAGTGTTCTCCAGCTGGTCTCCCATTTCATCAGGTGGTGAGAAGGAGGAACCCAGTGTATGACAGTTTCTGGAAGTCAAGAACAGGCAACAGGCAACATTTAGGAAGGCTTTTCTCTAGCTATCAATACCTGATTCCCATATCAACTGATTGGGGAACCTAAGTGGCGCTAGTGGTAAAAAACCTGAGATGTGGGTGGATCCCTGGGTCGGGAAGGTCCCCTGGAGGAGCAGGTGGAACCCATTCCAGTATTCTTGCCTGGGGAATCCTATGGACAGAGGAGCCTGGTGGGCTACAGTCCATAGGGTTGCAAGAGTCATATGACTGAAGTGACTTAGCACACACCATATCAACTGATAATGGGAGACCAGAATCCACTTTTATTTTACAGAGCTCATGCTCTTCCTAGAAAACTGAGCTGGCGAAAGCCAATAGTATTGGGAGGTCTGCTTCAGGCATGGGCACAGATTTATTGAATGGCAAGGAGGGATACCTGTGAACACCCATTTAGAGAAGAGAGTCTGACATGGGTGTTTGACCTGGGCACACTGGAAGCACCCAGAAACTTAAAAATATCTTGATGCCTGGGTCTCCCTCCAGAGATTCTGATTTAACCAGTCTGGGGTGGCGTTGGGCATTAGGATTTTTAAAAACTCCACTGGGTGATTCTGAAGTGCAGTTAGGGTGGAGAAGTACTAGCAGAAGTAACTGAGATTCCAGTCATTGAGGTGACACTGCCCAATGATTACAGTAAATTAAAGAAAATTAGTAAAAACATTAATCTATATATTAAAGAGAGAGAATAAGATAAAAAAGTGACATCTAGATTGAAATCAGACTCTTTAGTTAGGTCCTCAAATATTTAAGCAATACAACAGCTACTTTGTAAAGAATGATCCCACAAGTGCAGCTCTGAGGTCAGTGGGGTGAGTTTGAATCATTTTGTTTGTTGGAACTCTCAGCACAATGCCTGGCACAGAGCAGGCTTCAAGAAACATTGGCCAGTGTCATCTCTTTAAGAACAGGAGAAAGCCATGGTTCAGATTTTCCTTGGCAGCTTCTTTCCTTCTCCAAAGAAATCTGGATTATCCAAATTATTCCCCAAAGCCTTCTTAATTCCTAAGAAGGCAAACCCAGTTATTTTAATTAAAAAGTTAATTACCATTTATTGAAGTTCCTATATTCATGTTAGATGGGTTGAACTGATGATTCAGGAGAGTTAGGTATTCTTACATGGTATGTGAGCACTTTATGAACACTGACTAATTCATCTACATACTTAGGACCATTTTAAGGGACTTTAAAGCTTCACACTTGAATTAATCATAGGAGATTATCGTGGGATAACTTTGTATGACATGTTGTTGATCATCTTTGTGATTTATCTCCTGCCAAGATCTTAATTAGAAACACAACCTCCAATTATTCTGTATTTATAACAAAATATAATCCACTTATTATTATTTTTGGCCCTGCTGTATGTAGGATCTTAGTTCCCCAACCAAGGATCAAACATGTGCCCCTCGTGGTGGAAGCACAGAGTCTTAACCATTGGACCACCAGGCAAGTCCCATAATCCAGTTATAGTATGACTTTCAGAAATATACCTTGGTAAAAGATTGGGAATTGCCCATCATCACATGAACTAGTAGGTGCTAAGCAGACAACTTAAGGGAGGGATGATTGTGGGGTGGAAATATTCAACTCTCTGGGGCTTCCCTGGTTGCTCAGTGGTGGAGACTCCACCAGTCATTGCAGGAGACACAGGTTTGATCTGTGGTCTGGGAAGATCCCACTTGTGGTGGAGCAACTAAGCCCGTGGACCACAACTACTGAGACTGTGCTCTCGAGCCAATGCTCTGCAACAAGAGAGGCTACCACAATGAGAAGCCTGTGCACCGCACCTAGAGAGTAGGCCTCACTTGCCACAACTAGAGAAAAGCCTGTACAGCAACGAAGACCCAGCACAGCCAAAAATAAATAAATAAAATAAAATAAAAATTACTTAACTCCCTGGAGGTGGATGGGTTTGAGTCTAACTTTCATGGCATAGCATCACTGCCATCATCTCCTTTTGGTTTTGAGCATGTATATGGTAACCCACTCCAGTATTCTTGCCTGGAGAATCCCATAAACAGAGGATTTTGGTGGGTTACATGAGGTTACAAAGAATCGGACACGACTGAGACACTAACACTACTACTATATAAATATACAAGTATTGTACTTATTTTAATATTATCTGTAAACATTATACTTAGCAAGGGAGATCAATAAACTTATTTGCCAAAACAGATAGATCCATTGGTAGTGACTGCTTGGGTTACTGGGTTAAAACAGTTCTGAACCCAAATCCACATTCAGAGGGAAAGAGTACCAAGCTAGATTAGCAAAGTCTTGGCGCACTCAAGAGGAGGGAACAGATGCATGAATGCCAAGCATTTACTGCGATCATCTTGGACACTTTTTTGAAAGACAAGAGTCAATAGGCCTTATACTAGTCACAGAAAGTTCTTATTTTCTAAGCAACTATATGTCCATGTTGGAAATTCAGTGTGTGGTATAAAGCTGTGTGACTTTTGGCAAAGTCACTAGTTGAGAAGTTCCCTAATAAGGTGAAGTATTTAGTATGAGGCCAACTAAGATCTGTACAATCCTTTCCATTTAAGGCTGTACACTAGCTCTCTACTAACAATTACTCTATTTTTATTCATTCATGATAAAGAACTTTGCTGTTTGTGAGGTGTTTAAGAATAAACATAGTGCAAGAGGCCACAGTCTGTTTCAAAGAACAATGCTCAGTGTTCAATCTCGATGTGCAGGCTTGTACTCAGCAGTCTTAGAAAGCTGCACATGACATTTCTGCTCCTTCTCCTGTTATTTCCCATCATTCAGCATCACTGTGCTGAGTTTGGATGCATTGTACGAGAGGAGTCAGGATGACCATTCTGATCTGAGAAACTGAAAGGATGAAGCTGCCATTCCTGAGATAAGGATGACTGTGGGAGGATCAGGTTCTTTTTTAAAAAATTTTATTTATTTTAATTGGAGGACAATCACTTCACAACACTGTGGTGGCCCCTGCCACACATCGGCACGAATCAGCCACGAGTGCACATGCGTCCCCCTGTCCTGAACCCCCCTCCCATCTCCCTCTCCACCCCATTCCTCTGAGTTGTCCCAGAGCACTAGCTTTGAGTGCCCTGCTTCATGCATCGAACAGGTTTTTAGGGATCAGATCATGAGTTCAGTTTTGGATATGTGACATTTGATATGCCTATTAAATATCCAAGTAAGCAGTTGGATAGAAGTATCTGGAAATCCAGAGCGGGAAATATGGGCCACAGATACCAATCTGGGAGTGAAATTTAAGGACTTGGAGCTGAAGGAGATCACCAGGGTAATGAGTTCAGAGAGGGAAGGTGGTCGAAAAGACTGAGCTTTGGGGTAACTTCAAGATAAAGAGGTCCAGAGATGAGGAGGAACTGACAAAGACTGAGAAAGAGTGGGATGTAAAGCCAGCAAAGTGCTCTGGTAGCCAAGGAAAGAAAGTGCTTCAAGCAGGAGGAGTCATTAACTAGGTCACATGCTATTGATAAGCCATTAAGGCAAACACTGGAGAACTGACGGTTGGATATAGCAGTGTGGAGGTCACTGTTTTGATGGAGTTCTGAAAGGATAGAAAGTGGAAGCTGCAAGCATTAACAATGTTTTTAGGAGTTGTTCCAAAAAGAGGAAGTGAAGTGTTTGCTGGAGAGGGAAACGAAGGTCAAGAGCATCATTTTTAGGGGGATGGGAGAAATGACTGCACATCTATGTGCTAGTGTCGAAGGCCCAATAGAGAGAACAGGTTGGTGATGCAGAGGAGAGCGGGGTAAGGCTGGAGCCATGTTCTCGAGTAGGTGCGAAGGGAAGGGGTTATGTGTAAGTGTGGAGAAGCTGATCTTTGCCTGGAGAGGACAGTTTATACACAAAACAGGAATAGAAAGGTTGATGTGATGGAAGGTACTTTTGCAAGGTCTCAGTGGCTTAAAGACCGAATTGTGCCTGACATCACAGAGTCCATTAAGCTCCGCCTGGGCTGCAGGTTGTCTCCGCCTCCTCAGCCACTCTTGGCCCTTTTTAATCCCCTTCTCCAGTCTGCAGTGACACATGGTGGTTGTCTCTGCTTGGACTGCTCTTCAAGACCCAGTTAAGACATCACCTCCTCTGTCCCTCTGGGTTCCCATATTTATCAGCTCAAATCTGCAGCATAGTTCTTTATTACACTGTAGTTTTGTGTTCACTCATCTTTCTTCTCTCAAAGCCATGATCTTGGCAGGGAATGCTTTTTCTTCTTATTTGTCTCTGTATAAAGTCACCTCTACCCATCTCTCCCCTAGGGGATGCCTGGCACAGAGGAGGAGATAACAATTGGAGATCCTGGAGACTGCAAAGGGTTCTATGCATACTTTTAATGTAAACTTTTCATTGAACTATAATACATACATAAATATATATATATATATATACATACACACAAATGATAATTGTTTTTTCAAAGCAGACCTATCTTCATCAATAAACACAGCCTTACCAGCACTCCAGAAACTTCCTTCACACATTCTCTTTATGCAAAGATAACCACTGTCTTGACTTCTAACATTATATCATGGATTTTTTTTGCCTGCTTTTGAATTTCATACATATGGAATCAAATCTCATGTACTATTCTGTTTCTGACTTCTTTTACTCAATAATTTATTTCTGTGGACAATACACTGTGTGTGTATAGCAGTAGTTGTCCATTGTCGCAGCTATGTAGCATTCCATTGTATGAATATACTGCAATTATTGACCCATTTCCTAGTCTACTGATGCTGGACATTTAGGGTATTTCTGAATTTTACAAGTAGCCCTGCAAAGAATGTTCTTGCACACATGGTTGAACATGTGTACACTTTCCTGTGGGATATACACCTAAGACTGGGATGAGTGGGTCACATATTCAATTGCTATATTTGAAATATATGTTCAACAAGCCCGGAAGCAGAGTTCTAGACCTTGGAACCACACAGTCCTAGTCTCCGCAGTCTTCTGGCCTCTGAGATGGTTGGTCCAGCCCCTTCTTTTTCACACAAGAAGCCTGAGACTAAGGCTATAAATGTGACTTGTCCCGGTCTCCTCATTTCCCAGCCAGTATGAATCATGACTCAGGTTGGTCAATTACCTCTTAGTATTCACATGAGGGAACTCTCCTCTCTGACCCAGGAATGATCACACACTATTGCAATATGTCTAACAAAACTCTTGCTCATTAAATATCTGTCAAGCACTGGGCACACTGTGTCATATGTTTATGTGTGCCAAGTGTTTATATTATATACGATCTCTAATCCTTACAACAATCCTTCAAGACGAGCTTAGAAAGGGGATGGACAACTCACTCAGGTTTCTACAGGACGTGGCAAAGGAGGGGTTTGAGCTCTGCTTATAACTCCTTGGGAGACAGAGGGGCGAATGCCTTCTAATGAAGATATTGCTGCTTGGGGACAGGGATACACTTTCTTTCCTTCAGGAATAAGGCTCTTCCTGAGTATAGCTAGTCTAGTTTTCTATCACAAATTGTGTGGCTCAAAGAAGGTAACTCAACAGGCACGCACTTAATGTATGCTCAGCTTTCCCTGTAAGGGACTGCTGACAGCCATGTGAGGATAAACATCTCATTCAAAATTTACGGAGAAGGAGCCCTTGCTCCACCTGCTCTCCCTAGGAGCCTCTAGAAGAGGGAAGCTTGATGTTCAGAGGCTAACTGAATCCAGTTCAGAGGAGCTAGAACATGGGCCCCATTATTCCAAGAATCTTTATAGATCACTCCTTGTTCCTGTCCTATATCCAAAAGGATATTGCAAAAAAGATAATAAAAAGATAAATGATAATCTTTAACATGAATTAGGTACTTACATTGTGCATTACATTACTGACTGATTGCTCTTACATGAATGATTTCATTTAGTCCTCCCAACGACACTTTGAGATAAGAACTTTATTATTCCCAGTTTACAGATGAGGAGATAGATGCTTAGAAAGATGGAGTAACTTACCTAATTGGTTGTTGTTGTTATTTAGTCGCTAAGTCGTATCCAACTCTTTTGCAACACCATGGACTATAGCCTGCCAGGCTCCTCTGTCCATGGGATTTCCCAGGCAAGAATACTGGAGTGGGTTGCCATTTCTTTCTCCAGGGGAACTTCCCCACCCAGGGATCGAACCCTTGACTCCTGCATTGGCAGGCAGATACCTAAGAGCATACATTAAATGAATGAGCTGGGGCTTTACTGCAGGCCTACACAGCAGTGGTGCTCTGTTCCTGTTGGGTGAATTGATGCACAGGTGCACACAAAAAATGTTTGTTTACTAATTAATAGCTCCCTTTGATTAAGATTTTTGTTATTATTTCTTGTTTTTTTTTTTTTTTTTTCAGTCATTTATCTGGGAATGTTCATAGTCTTATCACAACCACCGAAAGCTGACAAAGTGAATCCTGTGTTTGTGAGAGCAATTCTCCCCTACCCTCCACCTTGGAAAGGGAGAGGATTTTTTTTCTTACTGAAATCAGCTTAAATAATCTACTTAGTTAAGAAAGAGATGGGGGAGGGCAGGGAGAGCAGTTCTGGGAGTATCTAGGTGTTAAGGAGATTGGAGATGGCAGTGTGGGTGGTACCATGCAGCCATGGAGTTTGGTTTAGCTTCTAACCGGTCCCTGTCTCTTCTTTGGCCCTCCTTCAGCCTCTTCTCCTCTATTAATAGGATTTCATGGTAGCAGGTGGGTGGGGTAAGTGTGTTTGTGCACTATTATTTTTACAATTTTTGAAAAACATTAAGAGGATTGGCACTGTTTTGAAATTAACTGGTGCTGTTAGGGCATAGGTCTTAATTTTTTGTTTTGTTATTATTTTATAAACAGAACAAATTTTATGAAAAGAACACTTCAGGTTTTCAGTGTTCACCTCCTCTGTTTTACCAATGGAAACTCAGTGTATCAGCAAGTGATCCATCTCTGTGGGGATACAGATTTCCTGCTCATTCTAGTCTCTCTGCACTTTGCATTGTCTAAAAAGACCCTGCTAGATCTGCAGAATTAGCAGGTGACTGGGCCACATGTCGAGGAAGACTGCTGTTTTACTTAAGTTCACTGAAAGGGGAGTGTAGAGGGCACCTAAAGTCTGCTGGCTTATTTCTCTTCTCCCAAACTGCCTCCACCCGACTGAATGATCTGGAGTGAGTGTGCAGGCGGAGGAGGGAGAGAGCTAGAAAGAGAAGAAAGGGAAGAAGAAGAGGGAGGGACAGGGGAGGAGGAGGAAGAAGAAGGACAGGGGAGCGGAGGGAAGTGAAGGAGGGGGAAGGAGAGGCAAGGGCGGGGAAGGGAGGGAGGGGGAAGGAGCGGGGAGCAAGAGGAAATGGAGAGAGAGGAGGGAAAGGAGGGGGAAGAAGGGAAGGGGCAGGAGAGATTGTATATTCTGGGGCTTCTGTCCCAAGGTGGGCTGTAACACAGAGCCAAGAACTTTCAGTCTGTTAAAACTGCCTCCCATTCTGCCAATACCTAAAATGGTAGAAGTGGGGAGAAAAAAATCCTTCGGGTGGAAAAATGCTGACTAAACCATTTCCCAAAGCCACATTCGAAGAGATAACCCCGGGAACAAACACTTGAACATCTTTCTTTCTTGTGCCCTATGCTTCTTTTCCCTCTAAAAGTCTCATTTTACCCCTGGGGACATGAATCAAGTTGGTGATGGAGTCATTTCAGATGGCAGGTAAAAGCCAGCGCACGGGTGAACTGCCTGACCCATGCAAGACTCCACACATGGCGAAGCTATGTGTGTCAGGAACAACTCAGACTTGAGAGATGGAGAGAGGCAGTGCTTGGTGTGTGTTGGGAGGAGACTAGGTGCGGCACTACCATAGGTTTGCTGCCATCCCCACGGTGAAATTTGGCAGCAGAGATTTCCAGCCTATTTGGATGAGAAGCTGTTCTTAGTTTTCCCTAGTGTGCAGTGCAGATGTTAAGAAATTCACTTACTCCTCTGATTAAAATCTAAATGGCTATCACTTTCACGACAATGTGGAGAACTCCACCACTTTGGGGCTATTTTAATTTTCCTTTGTGTTCAGGGTTTTTATACAAGTTGCTTAGAACATGTTAATTTACAAAAGCTTTTTGAGCCAAATACGATGGAACTCACCTTAAAATGCCTGGGGAGTATTTAGATAAGACACTGATCTTCTGAAGTGTGGATTGTTACAGGGCAGGTGCAGTATTCAATGTATGCCCTACAGGATGCTGACAACCTAGGACCCAGCCAAGAAGCTACAGTCTTACTCTTAAGCTTATTTGATGTGCACTAATGCCAGGTGGAGCAGTGGTAAATTATCCGCCTGCCAGTGCCGGAGACGCAGATTCCACCCCTGGGTCGGGAAGATTTCCTGGAGTAGGAAATGGCAACCCACTCTTGTATTCTTTCCTGGAAAATTCCATGGACAGAGGAGCCTGATGGGCTACAGCTCATAGGAGGTCACAAAGAGCTGGATATGACTGAGCACACAGCACACAATGCCAAGCAAGTGCCCTTGCAGGGACAGGGGGGTGACTTCACTGGAAGAGCCATCCTCCACAGGGAACTTGCAATGGCTTCTCATGTAATGCTCATAGCAAAGAGAACTTCAAGCAGGAACACAGCTGTGAGCTTCAAGTTCTCAGGCTCTGAGTCACTAGGAAGTTCTTGACCGAAGGTGTCAGCCCCAGAGGCTGGGGTCCCTGGCAGTCTGGCAGACTGCTTGGAAGGTAAATTCAGCAAGAGTGAATGCCCATGTGATGAATTCCCCACAAAGAACCTGTTTCACTGGTGCCTGAAATGTGTTATACGGGAAGTACAAATTTCAAGAGCCTCTGAATTGTTGGGGGAAAATGTCTTGTTCAGGGAGTGACTGGAATCAGATTCCTATCTGATCCTTTTGAATTACTGGATTTTCTCTCTGCTGCATTTAAATGATGTTTGGGAATAAACTGTGTAAATATGAGACACAGGCTGCTGCTGTGGAAACAGAGTGGGAATAATGATTACCTTGTGTTCTGAGTGAAAGAAAGTTACATAGATATTCTAATTCTAGAGAGTGAGAATTGGACTGTGAAGAAAGCTGAGCACCAAAGAATTGATGCTTTTGAACTGTGGTGTTGGAGAAGACTCTTGAGAGTCCCTTGGACTGCAAGGAGATCCAACCAGTCCATTCTGAAGGAGATCAGCCCTGGGTGTTCTTTGGAAGGAATGATGCTAAAGCTGAAACTCCAGTACTTTGGCCACCTCATGCGAAGAGTTGACTCATTGGAAAAGACTCTGATGCTGGGAGGGATTGGGGGCAGGAAGAAAAGGGGACGACAGAGGATGAGATGGCTGGATGGCATCACCGATTTGATGGACGTGAGTTTGAGTGAACTCCGGAAGATGGTGATGGACAGGGAGGCCTTGCGTGCTGCGATTCATGGGGTCGCAAAGAGTTGGGCACGACTGAGCGACTGAACTGAACTGAAAGGATGGAAATTAGAAGGAATGAAAATTAAATAGAGAAGAAATATATCCTAGGGCAGAAAAGGAATCCCCAAAACTAAGGTGCCCAAGATGTCCTTATTTATTCTTTAATAGAACATCAATAATTGTACATGATCTATTTTAAAGACTTGCCTGTGTTAAATGGTTAACCTATAGACTGCACATCATGCCTTTCAGACATGCTGTGGTGCTTCATGCCCATTTCCTGTCCGTCTCGAGAGGAAATGGAAAGTTTACGTCACTGGTTTAAGTAATGGAACCCAGAACTAAAGTGCGGATGACAAAATATTCCCTTGGCTCTGGTTGTGAAGGCCACTTTCAAGCACAAATGTTCCAACAACAGAAGGAGCAGGAGATTTTGTTTCTTTGGGGAGATTTATTCTCACCTCCCCGTCTACCATGTCACTGTTAATTCCAAAGTCTGTCTGGGGCCAGAGGGATCTGAAATCAGTTACACTGAACAAAAAAGCACAGACTGAGTCCAGCGGACCCTGGGAACCAAACAGCCCGAACTCTTCAGTATCATTCTAAGGATTCTGAGTCCCAAGACGGGAAAGGATTTGCCTAAGCTCATAGGATTGATTGGTAGGGAAAGGGTTTAAAATACCATGATGTTTGCATTAAAAAAACCTCTCTCTGGATATACCCAGGAGTGGAATTGCTGAATCATATTGTAGTTCTATTTTTAGTTTTTTGAGGCACCTCCTACTGTTTTTCCATAGTGGTGGTGGTAGTGGTGTTTAGTCACTAAGTTGTGTCTGATTCTTTGTGACCCCATGGGCTATAGCCCACCAGGCTTCTCCATCCATGACATTTCCCAGGTAGGAATACTGGAATGGGTTGCCATGTCCTTCTCCAGGGGATCTTCCCAACCCAGGGATTGAAACTACATCTCTTATGTCTTCTGCATTGACAGATGGATTCTTTTCCCGCTTAGCAACCAAGGAATGCCTTTCCATAGTGACTACACCCAGGGATTGAAACTACATCTCTTATGTCTTCTGCATTGACAGATGGATTCTTTTCCTGCTGAGCAACCAGGGAATCCCTTTCCATAGTGACTACACCATATGTCCAAAGAAAACAGAAACATTAATTTGAAAAGATACATGCACCCCAATTCAAAGCAGCATTATTTACAATAGTCAAGATATGGAAGTAATTTCAAATTAAATATTTATCAACAAATGAATGGATAAGGAAGATGTGATGCACACAGACACCATGGAATACTACTCAGCCATAAAAAAGAATGAAATTCTGTCATTTGCAACAACATGAATGGACCTATGCTTGGTGAAGTCAGATAAAAACACTGTACGTTATCACGTATATGTGAAATCTAAAAAATAAAACAAAACAGAAACAGACTCACAGATTTAGAGATCAAGCTAGAGGTTACCAGTGGGGAAAGGGGAGAAGGGCAATGTAGTGATCAAGGATTAAGAAAAACTGCTATGCATAGAAAAATACTTCCAGGTGGAGCTAGTGGTAAAGAACCCACCTGCCAATGCAGGAGAGAAAAGAGATGTGGGTTCCATCCTGTTGGGAAGGTCCCCTGGAGGAGGGCATGGCTACCCACTCCAGTATTTTTGCTTGGAGAATCCCGTGGACAGCCCATAAGGTCGCAAAGAGTCAAACACGACTGAAGGGACTTAGTGTGCATGCATAGAAAAATAAGCTACAAGGACATACTGTACAGCAAGGGAACTTAGCCAATATTTTATAATAACTTTAAATGGAGTATAGCTTAGAAAAATATTGAATCATGATGTTGTACACTTGAAACTAATGTAATGCTGTAAATTAACTATACCCAGATTAAAAAAAAAAAAAAGATTTGTCTGGTGCCTGCAGATCTGAGACCATCAAGGACACTGGGCTCTAGCAGAGCCATAAGAGTAGCTTCGGCCGGAGCGATACTAGTACCATCACTAGTGGACATGGAGAGGAATGGACAGGCTTGAGAGAAGATGTCCCCTTTGCCGACCATCTTGGTCAATTGATGTTTCAACATATGAAGAAATCGTTGAATTGGAAAGCTGGCCTAGGAAGGTGAGTTGAGGGATCTAGTGAGCCACGGCTGCGCAATGCCCAGAGGCCTCCTTCCTTCTTTACTCAGGAAAGCCCCAGAACCTTGTTCCTCCCGCACCATAACCATTTCTTTTATCTGTAGCTCTTAAAGCACTTTGCAAAAACGCTCCAGCATAGGCAGGGTGTGACAGACAGCTTGGCCTGCTATTAAGTCTCTTGAAAAGTCACTGATTTTACTGTAATTGCAAACTTGGAGGCAACCCAGGTGGATACAAGGTTACTGGTGGTGGTGGTTTCACCCAAAGTGAAGAGGATTTGAAGAAAACACTGGTTTGGGAAGATGGTCCTAATCCTTCTTATTGCAAACATGTTAAAGGACAATAGCCCCCTTGTTCCTGAAATACTTCCAACTTTGACCTGCTGAGACTGAGAAATTTTGCTGCCCATTCAGGTTTTAATATAATTTTTCTTATCAATTATTAGGCACTTATGCTGTGTGCTGTGGAGTCTGGGCCAGGGCACGGGTGGGGAAGGCAGTCAGAGCACAGTGCTGGGTCTGGAGCTGCCGCCAGGTCTGTAGGGCCCGCCAGGAAAGTCCGGTGTACATCTTTCATTCCTGAAGCCTGAGCTATGCTTGACCTGGTTGACCAGTGCCTGGAGCAGGTCTAGAAAGGGAGTTCAGTAGCTCAGTCATGTCCGACTCTTTGGGACCTCATAGACTGCAGCACGCCAGGCCTCTCTGTCCATCACCAACTCCCACAGTTTACTCAAACTCATGTCCATTGACTCGGTGAAGCCATCCAACCATCTCATCCTCTGTCATCTCCCTCTCCTCCCGCCTTCAATCTTTCCCAGCATCAGGGTCTTTTCAAATGAGTCAATTCTTCACATCAGGTGGCCAAACTACTGGAGTTTCAGATTCAGCATCAGTCCTTCCAATGAATATTCAGGACTATTTCCTTTAGGATGGAGTAGTTGGATCTCCTTGCAGTCCAAGGGACTCTCAAGAGTCTCCTCCAATACCACAGTTCAAAAGCAACAATTCTTTGGTGCTCAGCTTTCTTTATAGTCCAACTCTCACATCCATACATGACTACTGGAAAAACCACAGCTTTAACTAGACGGACCTTTGTTGGCAATGTAATGTCTCTGCTTTTTAATATGCTGTCTAGGTTGGTCATAACTTTTCTTCCAAGGAGTAAGTGTCTTTTAATTTCATGGCTGCAGTCACCATCTGCAGTGATTTTGGAGCCCCCCAAAATAAAGTCTGTCACTGTTTACACTGTTTCCTCATCTATTTGCCATGAAGTGATGGGACCAGATGCCATGATCTTAGTTTTCTGAATGTTGAGTTTGAGACATTACTTTGCCAACAAAGGTCCATCTAGTCAAGGCTATGGTTTTTCCTATTGTCATGTATGGATGTGAGAGTTGGACTGTGAAGAAAGCTGAGCGCCAAGAATTGATGCTTTTGAACTGTGGTGTTGGAGAAGACTCTTGAGAGTCCCTTGGACTGCAAGGAGATCCAACCAGTCCATTCTGAAGGAGATCAGCCCTGGGTGTTCTTTGGAAGGAATGATGCTAAAGCTGAAACTCCAGTGCTTTGGCCACCTCATGCGAAGGGTTGACTCATTGGAAAAGACTCTGATGCTGGGAGGGATTGGGGGCAGGAGGAGAAGGGGACGACAGAGGATGAGATGGCTGGATGGCATCACTGACTCGAAGGACGTGAGTCTGAGTGAACTCCGGGAGTTGGTGATGGACAGGAGGCATGGTGTGCTGTGATTCATGGGGTCACAAAGAGTCAGACACGACTGAGCGACTGAACTGAACTGAAGCCAACTTTTTCACTCTCCTCTTTCACTTTCATCAAGAGGCTCTTTAGTTCTTCTTTGCTTTTGGCCATAAGGGTGGTGTCATCTGCATATCTGAAGTTATTGATATTTCTCCTGGCAATCTTGATTCCAGCTTGTGCTTCATCCAGCCCAGCATTTCTCATGATGTACTCTGCATATAAGTTAAATGAGCAGGGTGACAATATACAGCCTTGATGTATTCCTTTCCCGATTTGGAACCAGTCTGTTGTTTCATGTCCAGTTCTAACTGTTGTTTCTTGACCTGCATACAGGTTTCTCAAGAGACAGGTCAGGTGGCCTGGTATTCCCATTTCTTGAAGAATTTTCCAGTTTGTTGTGATCCACACAGTCAAAGGCTTTGGCATAGTCAATAAAGCAGAAATTGAAAGGGAAGATCCCCATTATTGTCATTAAAGGCCTAGACACCACAGGTAAAACCACTGTGACCTGATCAATTCCAGATTCACTCAAAGCTGTTCTCTTGAAGTCACCATCCTCTTGCATCAGTCAGTGGAGGAAAATATTTGATGATGAACCAACTATCATTAGAAGAGTTTTTTATTCTTTGGGCAATTATGTTGTGGCTTCTGAAACAGCTAAAGAATCTGCCAAATCACCTGTGATTGTAGACAGGTATTGGCACAGCACAGCCACCTATGCCATAGCCATTGAGGTGAGTAGGGGCCTCCAACACCTGCCCCCCCCCCCATCACTCTTTATACCAGTGACCCAGGGATCTGCTCAAACCCGGCCCGGTCCTGCTGCTCACCATGAGCCCCAAGGAGAGGATGCAGAGGATTGAGGGCCCAGGCATGCAGAGGACCAGAGAGGAGGCCGAGCTGGAGGTGAACAGCATATTTTGTCAAAAGGTAGACGCGTGCTACCAGTGGATGGAGAACCCTGGCTGCCACACGGTGGATGCCAGCCCGTCGTGAGAAAAAGTCCTCCAGATGGTAAGTGTAATCCAAAATAACTGCAGTTAATTATAGTCATTCCAGGCCAGGTGACACATTTTACTAAATTTGATGCTGTTTGATACATCTAAGCCTTGACTGGACAGTTCACTTTTCCCTAAATTGTTGTTCTCCTGACCAAAGGACCCGTCAAGACCGAGTCTGGGCACATCCCAGGGAGAGACTGTGGCTGCCATCTAAGTATAACAAATGTGTTCTAGGAATAGATTCTGAACTACAACCCCACCGAGTCCTTCCAAGGTTTGTCTCCTCTGGAAAGCATGAGGTGGACAGAAGTGACCAAGAAGGTCTGTGGAAGGTCCTCCAGCTTCCCCCGTGTCTGTGCAGGCTCCTGGCTGAGATGTTGATGTTCCCCGAGTCAGCTGCCTCCCAGCCTGGCCAAACTCTGTCTTTGTGAGCTCAGCCCTGAGTCCTAGAACTGAGGAATCCCAAAGAACACTTCTGTGTGTCCCAGCTGTCAGAACTCATCTTGTGGTAGGGCACTCTGAGCAGGAAGTGTCTGGCTTGTGTCTGAGGCTTATGGCCCTGAACTGCTCCTCTTGGTTAAGCACTTCAAAGTCAAATGCAGAGGAGGCCACACTGAGATGCCCTGAATACAAACACACCAAGAGTCCTTGGAGTCTATTCTGCTGATTTACATTCCTCTCCTTTCCTCCAAAAAACAGGAGTGTTCTGCACTAAGCTAGATGCATTAAGGGCTTCCCAAGTGGTGCTAGTGGTAAAGAACCTGTCTGCCAATGCGGGAGACTTAAGAGACATTGGTTCGATCCCTGGGTGGGAAAGATTCCCTGGAGGAGAGTATGGCAACCCACTCCTGCATTCTTGCCTGGAGAATCCCATGAACAGAGGAACCTGGTGGGTACGGTTCACAAGAGTTGGACACAACTGAAGTGACTTAGCACACTCAGCACATGCTGTGCTAAACTGCCTCAGTCGTGTCTGACTCTTTGTGACTTCGTGGGATTCTCCAGGCAAGAATGCAGGAGTGGGTTGCCATGCTCTCCTCCAGGGTATCTTCCCCACTCAGGGATCAAACCCGTGTCTCTTATGTCTTCTTCATTGGCAGGTGGGTTCTTTACCACTAGTGCAACCAGGGAAGCCCTAGTCATTTATTATATGCTTCCTCTAATAATGTAGTAACTAAAAGTTATTGAGCATTTATTCTCTGCCAGGTACTGCTCTAAGCCATTTACATACAGTAACTCTGAGGGGAGGGAGGTACCCTCTTACTGACAGGAAAACTGAAGCTCAGAGAGGCAGGCTGGTTGCTTAGCCAAGGTTCCAAGCACTACAGTGCTGGGCACTTCGTTGGATGCTATGGAGAGAAAGGCATCACCAGGTATTTTCAAGGTAATATTCACCCAACCTAGGAAGCTTCCTTGCAATGATGAGGCTGAAGAGTTTCCTTTCTGTCCTTTCCATATTCCCTCTGATTTTCCCATTTTATCCCAGCTTTTGCTGTTACTTGGAATTTCTCCTTGCCACAGATCCCAGCTTTCCCCTTCTGACCCTACCTCTTTCCTCCCTCCTTCCTCCACCTAGGCACAGCAGAGGTCCCTCCTCTGTGTCACCCTAATGACCAAGTTGTGGGGGCCTGAGGGGAGGGAGAAGGGCGTGTAGATTCCACACAGATGCTGTCTCCCCAGGTGATGGCCCCATAGTGTTGACTTCATTGTTATGTTGCCATGGATTTTCAGGAGGGGACATCTCCATAGGCTCTGGTTGGGGCAGGACTCAGGAAATGAATGCTGGCATCCTTAGGGTGAATGAGGGAGGCCTGACAAGACCCCACCCTCTGCTGGACCTTCCCAGAGCCTGAGACTCTGCTCAGGCCCTGCCTCTCACTTACTCTGGGTCATTCCTTGTTTGAAGGCTGGGGTGGCTCTGTGGGTTCTGGCTCTTAAGAGGAATTGGGCAGGGGTCTGCTCTGGGGACAGGCTAGATCTCCTCACTAGATCTGGAGGTAGGCCTGATGGGCTTCCTGGAAGGAGTGACCCCTGCAGAGGACGGGGGACCCTGGAGGGTTCCTGATCAGCCCTGCTCTCTCTCTCTCCCCCTTTAAGCTCATCCTCCAGCATCTGGAGATGTCTGCACTTCAGCACCGAGGTCCCTCTGGACCCCTCCCAGGCACTTGTGGTCAGTGAGGTGGGATGAGTCCAGTGGTGTGTCTCCCTAAGCAGGAAGACTGTCTCATTACAGGCCTGACCTCCATGTCAAAGACCTCTTGAGTGGGAGAGGAATTGTTTCCTGGGCAGGGGCTTGTCAGGATCCCCCACTATGGTGCTTGCTGTGCTTAGCTCTGGGCATGAAAAACTGGTATTTGATCCAGGCCACCAGCCTGGCTGAAGGTGTGAGCCTTGGGTACACCCCTTTCTTGGGAAGGGAGCCCTTCTTCCTCAACCCAATTCCATGTATTAAATTCCACCTTCACCTGTTGACTGAAAACTCAAATCCCACCTCTTTCTAAAGCCTCATTTCCCAAATTCTGGGGATCTAGAGATCTGGAAGATTGCTATCCCTCCATTGACCACTAGCACTGCCCTGCCCTGGACTCAGAGCTCATGGGAAGTAGGAGCTGTGTCCTTGGTCTCTGCTTGGCTCTCAGAAGGCGCTTGATCAAATTTCTTCATTCTTGTTTTTGTTTGGGGAACATTTTCTGCTTGGCCCCCAGCCTCGTTTTTAGGGCCCAAACAATTAGAATTGCAAGAGCCTCTGGTTCACCTGCCTCTTTGGCTCTGGCAGGAAACTGGGCTTCGTGGAGCAGCCGGTGCCCAGGCAGCTCTGCATCCTCCTGTCCTTGACCCTGGGTGGATGCCCCGCCTCTGCCCAGGCTCTGCTGCCCCACTGTGGTCTTTCTGCCCTGGCTTCTGGTTCTGCTCCTCTGGCTGCAGTTTCTGCTCTCTCTGCTTTTCCTGCTTCTGCCACTACGCCGCTGTCTTCCTTCTACTACCCCTCCTTCCTCTGTCTCTCCTTCTCCATCTCCTCCTTCTTTCTTTTCTTCCTCTTCCTGTTTCTCTCACTTCTGCTTCTGCTCTTTTTCTGCTTGGGCGGCTCCTGCTTCTTATGCTTTCCTTCCCCTTTTGCTTTTCCTTCTTTCTCCTCTGACAACTTTTTCAGCGTCTGTGGCTTTGGCTTGAGCTTCTACTTTTGGGACTTAGGCTCTTCCCACTTCTGTTCCTTCTCCTGCTGCTTCTACTCTGGAGACTTCTCCTCTCTCCTCCTTCTCTCCTCCTCCCTCCCTCATCTTCTGTCTCTTTCTCTGCTTCTTTCACTTCTGCTTTTACTTCTTCTGCTTCTTAAGCATCTACTCCTATTTCTTCTACTTCTGCATTGGCAACCGCTTCTGCTTTTTGCCCCTACAATTGCTGCTGCTTCCTGTTCCGCTTCTTCTCCTTCTCTTCCTCTTTCTCCTTCTCCCTCTTCTTCCACTGCTTCTGCGTTTTCTGCTTATCTTTTTCCGCTCTTCCTCCCACTCCTGTTCCTTCTCTTCCTCCCTCTCCCCGCTCCTCCAGCTCCTCCTCCACTTCCTTCATTCCATCTCTTCCTCCTGTGCCTCCTCCTCCTCTAACTCCTTCTTCCCTTACATATTCTCCTCCTGTTCAGTTTTGAATGTGCCAAGTGTATGGTGCCTATGAGACATTCTTTCTTTAGAGTTTCCTAGTGCTCTTTAAGAGCTCCAAATTTCTTGCAGACTTGGAACTGGTTAGTCAGCCTCCAGTATAGTCTCTTTGTGCGTGTGTAGCTAAGTCGCTTCAGTAGTGTCTGACTCTTTGTGACCCTATGGACTGTAGCCCAACCAGGCTCCTCTGTCCATGGGATTTTCCAGATAAGAATACTGAAGTGGGTTGCCATGCCCTCCTCCAGGGGGTCTTCCTGACCCAGAGATTGAACCCTTGTCTCCTGTGTCTCCTGCATTGCAGGCAGATTCTTTACAGTTGGACCACTGGGGAAGCCCCACAGTCTCTTTAGTAAGTGACAAATATTAACAAGAAGTTCTCACAAAGAGACAGTGCTCTATAATTCAGTTCAGTTCAGTTCAGTCGCTCAGTCATGTCCAACTCTTTGCGACCCCATGAACCACATCACGCCGGACCTTCATGTCCATCACCAACTTCCAGAGTCCACCCAAACTCATGTCCATTGAGTTGGTGATGCCATCTAACTATCTCATCCTCTGTCATCCCCTTCTCCTCCTGTCTTCAATCTTTCCCAGCATCAGGGTCTTTTCAAATGAGTCAGTTCTTCACATCAGGTGGCCAAAATATTGGAGTTTCAGTTTCAACATCAGTCCTTCCAATGAACACCCAGGACTGATCTCCTTTAGGATGGAATGGTTGGATATCCTTGCAATCCAAGGGACTCTCAAGAGTCTTCTCCAACACCAAAGTTCAAAAGCATCAATTCTTTGGTGCTCAGCTTTCTTTGTAGTCCAACTCTCACATCTATACATGACTACTAGAAAAACCATAGCCTTGACTAGATGAACCTTTGTTGACAAAGTAATGTCTGCTTTTTAATATGCTGTCTAGGTTGGTCATAACTTTCCTTCCAAGGAGTAAGCATCTTTTGATTTCATGGCTGCAGTCACGATCTGCAGTGATTTTGGAGCCCAAAAAAATAAAGTTAGCCACTGTTTCCCCATCTATTTGTCATGAAGTGATGGGACCGTATGCTCTATAATTAACTCAATATTTAAAAACTCATTAGTTTGTTTGATGCTCATAGTACTCACAATGAGTAGAACAGGGGAACCAAGGCTCAGAAAGTTTCCATACTTCCCCAAGCCACATAGAAAGTCACAGAGCTTTGATAAGAACTTAAGGCTCCACTCTCCACCAGGGTTTACTGTAGGGTCTAGTATTTTTGTTTGCTTGTTTGTTTTATTTTTAAAAAATTATTATTTTGGGCTCTGCGGGTGTTTGTTGTTGAGGAGGCTTCTCTAGTTGCGGTGCATTCTTATTGTGGTGGCTTCTCTTGTTTCAGAGCATGGGCTTTAGGGAATGTGGGTTTCAGTAGTTTTGGCACATGGGCTCAGGAGTTGTGGCTCCCAGGCTCTAAAGCACAGGCTCAGCAGTTGTGGCATACGAGCTTAGTTGCTCTGTGGCTCTATAGGAGCTTTCCTGATCAGGGATGGAACCTGTGTCTCCAGTTTTGACAGGCAGATTCTTTACCACTGAGCCACCAGGGAAGCCCCTGCTTATTTGTTTTTAAATAGACTTTACTTTGTAGATAAGTTTAACATGCTTGTGCTCAGTTGTGTCTGAATCTTTGTGACCCCGTGTACTGTAGCCCTCCAGGCTCCTCTGTCCATGGGATCTTCCAGGCAAGAATATTGGAGTGGGTTGCCATGCCCTTCCTGACCCAGGATCGAGCCCCCTGTCTCCTGAGTCTTCTGCATTGCAGGCAGATTCTTTACCACTGAACCATTGGGGAAGCCCAGGTAAGTTTAAGGTTCATAGCAAAATTGAGTGGGAAGTACAGAGAGTTCTTACAGACCGGGCCTTATATTTTAAAAAAACTTAAAAAGTCCTTTTGTATCCAGGATTTCACTTGTTTAAGAAACATGTAGAGAGAATATCAGCCCAGAGAGACAAGGGATTTGGCCATGGTCACATAGCAAGGTAGTGACATCTAACTGGGGTGAGGGCCCCAGCATCTTGTCTAAGGTCTGGGAAGGGGCTGGTGTCATTCAGAAAAGCAGTGGGGTGGTGAGTGATAGTGGTTGGCATCAGGTCAGCTTTTCTTCAATATGTCACCAGCCTCTCTCACTCAGGTCCTGGCATGGGAGACACATCCAGATCTGGTTCTACAAGCCCTCCTATCCTTAAGGAAAATTCTGCTGCTGCTAAGTCACTTCAGTCGTGTCTGACTCTGTGCGACCCCATAGAAGGCAGCCCACCAGGCTCCTCTGTCCATGGGATTTTCCAGGCAAGAGTACTGGAGTGGGGTGCCATTGCCCTCTCCAAGGAAAATTCTAGTGACTCCAATTCAGGGCATAAAACCAATAAGCACAGGAGTAGCTTTTCAAGAAAGATTCAGTTGAGAGGTTGAAAGTGCTACAAGGCCACAGGACAATTAAGAGTGTGCTGGGCTCCGAACTCTGAGCAGATGTCATTCTGGTTGGGAGCCAGGCTCTGGGAATAGGAACTCTGGCCCTTCTGTACCAGTCCTGGCAGGGCCTTGCTAGGCAGCTGGTCTCCAGCCAGTAGCTCCCTTCCACTGCCAGTGTTGCATGGAAATGGAATTTGGCAAAATTCACACCTCGCCTTTTGAGAATGAGTAGGAGTGGCCCCCACATATGGGAAGTAATAAATTATCCATCAGCCCCATGAGGGCAGGCCTAGCCTGCTTTTACCAATCATTGTATCCTGTTAAAGAGAAAATGATTCAGTGATATCTGTTAGAGAATAATCAGGCGTTCTTTCTTCAGGGAGACCAACATGATAGGCAAAGGTACGATTCAAAAGAATAATTTTGCAATGGGGAAAGAGATTGGCCTCAATTCTAAATATGGCATGGGTGAGGGAGAGTTTATAACTGACGAACGGGGTGGGGATCAATATATAAAATTATTAAGAGGAAATACTGGGGATAAGTGGGGTTCTGGCCAAACTGCCTCAACAGGATTCTTGCTAAAGGCAGACCAGGCTCATCAGATATCAGCTGGGAGGTGGTGGAGGATAAGTACAATTCTGATCACCAATTCTAATGGGTGGTGTCCTCCCTGCTTCCACCCTAAGCAATTCTCTGACAGCAGCTGGGTGTCCTACAATTCAACTCAGTTCTGACACCATCTGCCTGGAGAGAGCATCAGATTCCACAGGTTAAGGGCTCAGTCCCACAAGACTGCCCTTGACTTCCGATGTCAATCACCTGGGCTTGTGACCGGCTGGCTGTAAATCAGAGGTTCTGCCATCCCTCCTTCGCTAGAGTGGCTCACAGAACTCAGAGAAACATATTACTGCATTACTGGTTTATTATGAAAGGATGTAATTCAGGGAGAGCCAAATGGCAGAGGTGCATAAGCAGGGTGTGGGGAAGGGGAGCAGAGCTCCCACATTCTCTCCAGGCACCCCCTCCACCCAGCACCAACCAGGAAGCTCTCTGAACCCCGGCCTCTGGGATTTTTAGGGAGTCTTCATAGGCATGATTGATTTTACCAGTGGTCACTGGTGATTGATTCAATGTCCAGCCCTTCTCCCCTGATTCTCACCCTTCAGTTACATGATCTGTACCCCTAGCAATCAGCCCCCATCCTTAGGTGATTCAAAAAGTCAACACATTAACATCAACTCAGGTATGGTTGAAAGGGGTTTGTTATGAATATTATGATACCCTTATATCTCATCATTTTGGAAATTCCAAGGGTTTTATGTGCTCTGTGACAGAAATGGTGAGCAAGACCAAATATATATTTCTAATTGTAAGTCATAATATCACAATGATAGACATTAGACATCTAGAATGATCAGACATGAAGGATGAGTGAAAATGTTAGTCACTCAGTCATGTCTGACTCTTTGTGACCACATGGACTATAGCCCTCCAGGTTCGTCTGTCCATGGAATTCTCCAGGCAAGAATACTGGTGTGGGGGGCCATTCCCTTCTCCAGGGGATATTCCCAACCCGGGGATTGAACCCAGGTCTCCTGAGTTGCAGGCAGATTCTTTACTGTCTGAGGCACTAATGAAGAATGAGGGACTCTAGCTAAACTGACTTAGCAGGATTCTTGCTAAAATTAGACAATGCAGAGACAAACAAGGAAGTTAAGGAGACAATCTTTGTCAATCCTCAGGGCTAAAACCAGTACTGAGCAGATAACAGGTACTTAAAAGTATTTGTTTATTGCTACCTCCATGCCAAAGCCAAGGAAGGAGGTTTCACTACTCCCTAACATTTCCAACTCCAGCATTTTTATGTTTGTAGGACTCCTGGTGGGTTCTGATTTTAAGAGCCTGGTATCTGGGGTGGGAGTGGAGCATCAAGAATAACAGGGTAACAGCTTCCCCAGTCAGGCTCGAGTTTAGGGGTTGGCCAGAAGATAAAGGAAAGGAGGTAGCTTCAAAGGGGAGGGGGAAGCTGGCCAAGCCTTGGGCTTACGGCAAGGAAGGAAAGGAGACCTCAGAGAGCCCTTTGGACATGGGAAGAGGGCCTAAGGCTGTAGAGGTAAAAGGGCTGGTGGAAGCAATCTTGTCATTTAACCATTCACCAAACATGAGCATGCCTCCTTTTTGTGATGAATTCCATAGGAAAGTATTGCATCCCTGTGGAGAGAAAAGGCTCCTCCTGCGTCACTTCTTTTCAGGAAGTCCTTTGAAAGCATGGCTTTACCATCCAGATGCGCAAGTACCAAAGGCACAGCATGCCACTGTTGCAGTGCCCCCCTGAAAAGAGCAATCTTTGGGGCTCCACCAGGACCACATCTGCCTACTAATAAGAACCAGCTCCCAGGCACACTGATCACCGCTGCGGTGGGGTGAAGAGGAAGGGCGTGGCTGCTCGGAGGTGGGAATCTCCAGAGGAGGTGGCAGGGGCTGCACCTGGAAGGGCAGGGCGGAGCTGGCTGTGGGGAGGGCAGCAGCATCAAGGCGGGGAGGTGGGGAGGGCAGCAGCATCAAGGTGGGGAGGTGGGGAGGGCAGCAGCATCAAGGTGGGGAGGTGGGGAGGGCAGCAGCATCAAGGCGGGGAGGTGGGGAGGGCAGCAGCATCAAGGCAGGGAGGCAGCACTGCCACGTGTGGATTGGTCCTCCCCTTTGGCTTGAGTGGGAAGCGGCAGCCGTGGTTGGGGATCTCAGCCTGGGACATCGGGTATTTCTGTGTCCTTCCTTTTGATGTTTTCTGACTTTGAGGGGAGAGATTGAGTTAATCATGCTCTCTAGTTCATGACACATGGTCATCATTGCTCCTGACAAATTCCCTCTCTGTTTCAGTGATTTAGTTCCATTTTCCCATCCATAAGCCATTTGCTCTAATATGCTTGATATCTTTTGTTCTGTTTGTACATGTTCTTATATAAGGTGCGTGGTTGTTGAGTTGTGTAAAAAACACATTATTCTAACATATGTAAATGAGTTGGGTTTTCCCTGTCTCCTTCCGCTTCTGATGTTTTATTTGGCACTATGGTTTTAAGATCCATCCATCCCTCCACGTGTGCCTCTGGACATAGCACTGCACGAAGCCCACCCACTACATTCTGCTTCTCTATCCCCCAGGGGTGGATGAGAGATGCTCTTGGGCATGCTGGTGTCTTCACAGGGTTACCACAAGCTCATCAGTCAACAAGAAACCTGTGAGCTCAGTGGGCTGTGTCCAGCCAGAGCGGAAGTGGCTGTGACTTCAGTTCCCCAGGGACTTGCAAGGCTGCTTGCTGGCTATCCATGTTCCCAGTAACCATGTAATGTGGCGACACACAGGACAAATATTAGGTCTCTCCTGGCTTTGCAAAGACAATGTGTTCTTTATGCATAAGAGGAAGTTTAGGAAGCAAAGCCAGGATGTCTGTTTTCCTGAAAGTCGCCTGTGAGTAAACATGGCCTTTGATTTGATGTGGGGACAGGATTGGGGGAGGGGTATGAAATTGCAAAAGTGTGTCTGTGTGTGTGTGAGAGAGAGGGTGACGGGGTCAGAGAGGAGGGTGGAAGAGGGAAAGGGCATGGTTGGGGAGGACTATCTTCCTTCCCTCTTGCCTAGCCAATCTCACCATGACGTAGAGATAACCTGGGGCTGGTTTCCGAGTAAAGCTCTTCTAATGGAAGAGCTTGCAGAGTAAGCTGCTGCTCTTACCTTAACAGGGCTGGCTCCTGTCTGTGCTTCCTTGCAGAGTAAGCTGCTGTTCTTACCTTAACAGGGCTGGCTCCTGTCTGTGCTTCCTTGCAGAGTAAGCTGCTGCTCTTACTTTAACAGGGCTGGCTCCTGTCTGTGCTTCCTTGCAGAGTAAGCTGCTGCTCTTACCTTAACAGGGCTGGCTCCTGTCTGTGCTTCCTTGCAGAGTAAGCTGCTGCTCTTACTTTAACAGGGCTGGCTCCTGTCTGTGCTTCCTTGCAGAGTAAGCTGCTGCTCTTACCTTAACAGGGCTGGCTCCTGTCTGTGCTTCCTTGCAGAGTAAGCTGCTGTTCTTACTTTAACAGGGCTGGCTCCTGTCTGTGCTTCCTTGCAGAGTAAGCTGCTGCTCTTACTTTAACAGGGCTGGCTCCTGTCTGTGCTTCCTGCATTTCAGGAGAATTTGGTTTTGATTTGGGGAAATAACTACATGCATGTGCAGTCCAGAGGGTTTGTTTATCCTGCATCAGTATGTCTGTTCTTCTGATGCTGCACAGGGACTCTGACAACCTGAGGTTCTGTTTCGCTTCTCAAATCCTTCTTTCAGGCTGGCCAGGGTGGCCCTACCTACAGGCTGGATGTGGCAAGAGAGGGTGGGGGAATCATGGGGAGCAGTCATGGGATTCCAGGCATTTCCTCCTCCAGTTCTAGGATCTAAGAGTGAAGGCTAGATTGAACACATCAGAATTCCTGGGAACCCCCAATTTACCTTGACTGACTAATTCTTTCCACGCAAGACACATTGCTCAGACAACTCTGTCAGTGAAAGGATTAGAGTGGTTCCACAGTTGTTCTGATGCAGAGGGCAGGGGCATATTGACATCAAGTATTAGAGATTCATGGAGCCTTGGGCTTGCTGTTCCTAGAAGGGTTATTCCCATTTTTTCACCATGCACCACAACATCTAGTATAGTGCCTGGCACAGACCTTATTTTGGTCCATAAGACCCTGTGCCTTTGGGTAATTTCCATTTTTCCCATTGCTCAAGATGCTCCAGCTCAGTTGGCATTTCTGGAACTCTAACGTAACCAGACTGTTGCAGCCCTGACTCAGGGCCTTGGCATCTGCTGTAACTGCTTCCTGGGACTCTTTACCCCTCAGATCTCTAAATGACTGGCTCCTTGTCATCATTATGGTCCCAGCTCTAGCATCAGCTTTTCAGGGAAGCCTTCCCTGACAATCCCAGCTGAAGGGCCCTCTCTTTACCTCCCTGACCTGGCCATTCTCTATCCCCTTACTCTGCTGTGTTTTCTTGATAGCAGTTGCCATTATGTCAAATTGTCTTATTTATATAATCATTTTTAACACTTATTGCCATCTCTCCCTCTGGACCACACACTCGGTGAAAGCAGGGATGTTACCTGGCCTGCCACTGTTTCCCCAGGGCTGATGTCACGCTTCATGTACAGTATGTGCTAGCTAAATAAGCATTTGACAAATTAGTCAATGAATGGATGTGAATGAATGAATAAGCCAGCTGAGTGGGAAGCAGAGCAGTGGAAAAGAATCAGGACCAGGGAAAGGAAACACTTAGCGGGAAGTCCTTGCTCTTTTCACAGGAGCCATTGATTCTGCAAAAGCCCCTTCACCTCTGTGAGTGGTAGCTTCCTCATCAGAAAATTGGAGATGACAATACATTCACTCTGTGCCTCACCAGACTGTGAGGGTAGGATGCAAGAGCTTCTACTGGTGTAAAGCCCCACCCACTGGTAGAGGTTGTAGAGGTGCTCAGTGGGGACACACATTTCCAGCTGGGATGTAGAGGAGCTGCATGGTTTCTCTGCCTTGCATGTTTCTGTTTTTTTTTTATCGAGCAGCCAGGGAGAGTTTCCTGGGCACCATTAGATGCCCAGAACTCCCAGTGACTGGGGTCTGCACAGGAGGTGGGGCCTGATCTCTGATTTAATTGGAAACAGTGAGTAATGCTGGCCAACTCTATTAGTCATAAGTCTAATGAGCTGAAATGGAGCAAGTCTGAATAAAATCCATTAACAATAGCCATATTTACATTTCTATTGTCATATACACCATTTGTTGGTTTAAAAGAAGCTGATTTTAATTTATTAGAGTCATTATTTCTGTCTGAGAGAGAGATACAGAATCTGCATTTTAAAGGTATGTGTGCATGATCACAGCTGAAGAGGACCCATGCCTGTACTTGGTGGGTGTTTTTCAGAACCAGTCATTCTCAGAATGGTAGAAAATTCTAGGAAAGAAGTAGCTTCACTCTAGAGCAGTAGAGAAGACTCCAGGAACTATGTTTGCTAAGAGTCTTCTTTCTCCATTTTAACTGTTGTTTTAATACACCAGGATCCTGAATCCTTGGGGAGACAGGACCAGAAGAATCATAAGGAGAAGAGTGAGCAGGCCAGGCTCAAGCCTCACAGGCTGAGATGAGTATGGCATTTTCTGGGTACTGCAAGGAGGTTGGCCTGAGAGGAAATGGGAGATGCTGTTGGGAGGATATGGCAGACGCACTGAGTGCCAACTCGAGGAATGTTGTGGTACATTGTACTTTTCAAAGATTGCTGCCACTTGTCCAGCTTTCGTGCTCATCAGAAAATGTGACCTTGACCCCATGTACCCTCTCCTCTTGAGCCTGGAAAAGCCTGCCTTAACCCCTAGAGTGTGGCAGAAGTGATGTCATGTGAATGCCAAGGCTATGTCACAAAAATTCCAAGCACCTCCAGTTTTCTCTCTTGGGGCATTTTCTCTCAGAACCCCATCACTATGCTCTGCAGAGGCCCAAACTCATGTGGAGAAGCCATGCACAGGTGTTCTGGCAACCACCCAGCTGAAGGGCTCACTGATGGCCAGCATCCATCACTAGACATATTGGTGAAGATGACTCTGGATACTTCCAACTGCTGAGTAACACCTCCCACCCCCATCTTCATGTCTTCTCAGATAAGGTCTCAGATACTCTGGAGCAGAGATAAACGACTCTGGCCAACCCTTGTTGAAGTTCCTACATGAGTGTGTGTGTGCTAAGTTGCTTTAGTCATGTCCGACTCTTCGTGACCCTATAGACTACAGCCTGCCGGGCTTGTCTGTCCATGGAATTCTCCAGGCAAGAATACTGGAGTGGGTAGCCATGTCCTCCTCCAGGGGATCTTCCCAACCCAGGAATTGAACCCGAATCTCCTGCAACTCCTGCATTGAAGGCGGATTCTTTACCACTGAGCCACCAGGGAAGCCCTGAAATTCCTAACTCTCACTCTATGTAGTATACTGGTTATTTCATGCCATCCCCCAGATGGTCTCAGGGGGTGGTTTGTTGTACAGCAGAGTCATTGGAACAAACCCACACTTCAGTGAGAAGCCATTAAAGGATGAAATAGAGAGACATGCTCAGGGAGTCCCAGGAATCATCACTGAGGTCATCTCTGTTTTCATGGATAAACGCAGGCAGGTGGTATCAAGATTGCCATCTCTCTTTACAGGTAAGGAAACCCAGACGCAGAGACTCACCATCTCAAGGCTCTACAACGAGTAGCAGATCAAGCCAGTAGGCCCCACACCCAGCAAAACAGCGTCTAAACCCACCTGCTGCATTCACCTCAGCCCTTCCCTGTCTCCTGCCTCCCCGGTAGATGAGGAAGCTGGCCAGAGTGCTGATGCCCTGTTCAAAGTCCCTGGAGCTCGAGAACAACACCCACTGACTCAGATTTCATCCTGCTGGGCACCCAGAGGACTTCCAGGGACATGAACTTCTCTGTTGACTACAGTTAGCCCGGTGCCTTAGGCCACCATGACGGTGATCACGTCATAGTTTGTCTAGACTAACTCATTATACCTGTGGGCAGGACCAGAGTCTAGCCATTCTTGAAGGCCCATCCCACCTGCCACCCCCTCAATAAAGCCTTCCCTGACATCCCCACCATGAGTAGCTCATCTCCCTCCTCTTGAGCTCCAATAGCGCTTTGTTCCTATATCTACTGGAGTACATTTCCTATATATGAACAAATTCCATTCCAAGAGCATGTTCATAAGTCCAACCAAGTTAGCCTAATACGATCAGTATATAGTATTGTACTGTAATAGGTTTATAATACTTTGCATACAAATAATACATAACAAACACAAAAAATAAACATTTTTAATCATCAGGACAGTACCTTGAAAAGTACAGTATTGTAGTACAACAGCTGGCATCCAGGAGCTGGCATTGAGCGAACAGGCGAGAAGAGCTACTGACTGGAGGAGAGTCAGTGGGAGATGGTTGAGCTGAAGGATTGTCAGCAAGAGGAGACAGAGGGCAAACTGCAATTTCATTGATGCCTGATGTTGATAGAATGCTCGTTTGCATCTTTGAAAGTTCACAGCTTGAAAGTTTGTTTATAGGGGACCTACTATATATTACATGGCAGTGTCTTTGCTTACTTGTCCAGAGATTAGTGCTGTCCACTGGGTATTTAGCTGGCCTCTTGCTAGAACACTTACACATGGTCTTTACATGTCATCTCTCCTCATTAGCGATAGCAAATAAATATTTATGAACCAGAAACACATCTGCAATTTCAACCAACTAGTGGGAGAATGTAAGTATGTCTGAGGGGAGAGGAGCAGGGCAGGTGAGTAGGTTTGGAGGTGAAGAGAGAGGGAGGGAAGTGGGCGTTCAAACTAGATGACTTCTTAGTCCCGAATTCTTCTGGAATGTTTCACATGATCTACCCAATAGCAGGCTCTCTGTCAATGCATCCTGACAGAAAGTTTTGTGCCCAGCACAGGGCTAAGTCAGGGCTATACGCAACAGACCTGGCCAGGGCCAAGTGTGCCCAGGACGACCTGCAGAGGCCGGGTGGGTCTCTGCTCGTGGTTCCAGTGCTGATTTGCCTACAAGCCAGAAGGCCTATGGCAAATCTCAGCCAGACCACTCGCTTCAGTGAACATCTGATGAGCATCTACCTACTACTGTTTGCTGCCAGGTAGCAGCAGGGTGGAGAAGGCAATGGCAACCCACTCCAGTACTCTTGCCTGGAAAATCCCATGGATGGAGGAGCCTGGTAGGCTGCAGTCCATGGGGTCGCTAAGAGTCGGACATGACTGAGCGACTTCACTTTCACTTTTCACTTTCATGCATTGGAGGAGGAAATGGCAACCCACTCCAGTGTTCTTGCCTGGAGAATCCCAGGGACGGTGGGGCCTGGTGGGCTGCCATCTATGGGGTCGCACAGAGTCGGACACGACTGAATCGACTTAGCAGCAGTAGTAGCAGCAGCAGCAGGGCACAAAGGAGTAAGAACCAGTCTCCCTACAGGAGCTTACACATAACTTGGAAACATTTTTAAAATTGATTTTTGGTTGTGTTGGGTCTTTGTTGCTGTGTGCAAGCTTCCTCTAGCTGCAGAGATCGGGGGTCGCTTTTTGCTTATGTCACAGTGGCTTCTCTTCTTGCCAAGCATGGGCTCTAGGTGCAAGGGCTTCAATAGTTTTGGCACACGGGCTTAGTTGCCCTGTGGCATGTGGAATCTTCCCTGACCAGGGATCAAACCCACGCCCCCTGCATTGGCAGGCAGAATCTTAACCACTGGACTGCCATAGAAGTCTCAATAACTTGGAAATTTTTGTAACTTCTCTTTGGCTTATTTTTTTTAATCTGTAAACATTGAGCAAATGTGAAAACATTTTGGCTGGTGGGCATGTGGCATGCCATGTATTCTGGTTGAAACCAAATGTTCTCACCCCTCCCCCTCAGACCCTCATTCCACATATTTCCCTTTCTCAGGAGGGCGGCCAAGCAGCAGATCTTTGGGAAATCAAGAATTGTTAGGACAGTCGCCAAGCCTGGCTGGCAACATTAAAAGCACTAAAAACAAGTGAGCTTCCAGAATGAAGGAATTAAGAAGAAAGGGTCTGAATTCAGAAGGGCCTGAATTCAGAGGGTAATGAAGGAAAACTGTAACAACTAGTCAGATTCCTTACTAAACTCTTTTTTTTTTTTTCTCGAGAAGCTCAAATCACTTGCCAGGTCACTCTAGGTCACGGCGCTTCTTCTCAGCTTCTGTGATGGTCAATGGTCAGCCCAATGAGGGCAAGGGACTTGACCACAGCAGTCAGTAGCTTCAGGGACAGTGGAAAGAGCTCTGGGAAGAGCAGAGAAGGGGGGAACCTGTGTGGGGGCCCCATCTTTGGATAATTTGCTTTCTTGTCACAGTCTTTGCTCTCCGTAACATGAGGGGGCCAGCCACGGGGGCCAGCCACAGGCGTCAGCCTGGCCCTGCTCCGTCCCCCTGCCTCTGAGCCTGCCACCTTCCCTCCCCAGCCCCCAGGCTCCCATGGACACCCCTCCCCACTCTGCTGTCTCCTCTATTCCTCTTCCAAAACAGAGCCTCACTGTGAGTCATCCCTCTTCTCAGGCCACAGCTGACCCTTCCCCTCCCCAAATGCTTCTTCCTCTGGCTCTTGGCAAGTCTTTCCTTCCTGTGCATCCTGAATACCAGAGCCCAAAGGCACTTTAAGGGTAGGGTACTTTAGTGCCATCCTCACTGGCTGCTCCATCTGGATCTTTTTCCATATTAAGCTTGGGCTCACCTCAAGCCAACTAAGGCAGATGTCCAGTGTCTTCTAAAAGCTCCCCTGGTCGCTCAAAGGTGCATCCAGGGCTGAGAACTAAAGGTGGCCAGAACTCAGTCCATGTGGATCAAATGACCTCCTCCTTTCCTAGAAACACACTCGTGGCCCTTCCAAAACCACTTCCTGGCATCTCCTGGGTTTGGCTTACTTTGGTCTCTTTTTATTCCTTTTCTTTTTAAAAATTTTGCACCTGAAGTCCAGAGGGCTGAGTTAATGCTATTCTCAGTTCGTGGTGTGTTCATATTTGGAGGAAAGGAAATTATCTTCAGGTCCCTCTCCATTCCCTTTCTTTACCCAGAGAGCACCATTTTTGTTTTATTTATTGCTTGTTTTGTTTTCTTTTTTTAAAAAAAATTTTGGTTTGTGTTTGAGACCACCATTTTAATGTGCTTATGTTTATCTTTCTACTTGAATATGTTCTGGCAAAAGGTGTATTCTTTTGCAAAGATGTGCTTTTACTTGTGTAAGTCACATGTTAACATGGCTTGTTCTGTATCAGCGACTTGTCTTCCTGACACTCCACACTTGCATTTTCACACAGGCCAACCATCCTATTCGCGGGTTTCTTCCCTGAACTCACCATTCCCCTTTCTGAAAGAGATGAGACAGGTCAGCCTCCAGGCCCAGAAATGCTGTGGGGTATGTACCTGTCCTCCCATCCATTAGCCCTGTACTGGGAGTCCAACAGAGAGACGGGTGGAGGAGCGCCCTTTTTGCCACATATCGCTGGGCTTGACCTCCACCCAGGACAGAGGCACTGGATTCAGAGTCCTAGGAGGCTGCCGTCTGTGTGTTAGCATCTGACAAACTGCTGACCTGCCCACCTTGGCCCGTTGGCCCTGGTTTCACAACTGCTGATGTGGCGTCCCAAGGTCCTGGTCACTACATCTATTATCAGATCTCGCAACAGCCCCAGAGCACCATTCTGCACACCCTGAGCACCCTGGGGGGCTGCTGATCAGCTCACTTGTGCACACACAGGGACAGGCAGTAGCCTGGTGCCCTGATCCGCAGGTGATCCCTATCCTCTGCCCTAAGGGTTGGAGCTGACAGGATCTCTTCACAGCAGAGCCTGGTGCTGAGACCCAGTGCTGAGCTGTGCTTCCGACCATCTGACTTGATCTTGAAAGGATTGCATTTTCCGGCCACTTGCTGGTAGATTCCGGCTTGGGGCGTGTTTCCTGGAGCTGGCTGTCTTATTAACCCCAAACTGCTAGCTTTGGCATCCAGCTGGATAGGTTTTATGATCAACAGAGCAAACAGTCACACTGAGCTGGAGCAAATGGATTATCCTTGGTCTTTTTATGCAAAAACAAAACCACAATGTTTCTGAGTTTGTGTTTGGAGCAATGCATCTGGGCAGAAGGGCGGCGTGTTAGAGGCCGCCCAAGCTCCTTTTCCTCTTGCAGGGTGGAAGCTGAGGCCACAGGGACTTGCTTAGGGTGATAGAATTAGCACAAGAGCCCCCAGTAGAACCCGTGTCCCAAACCCCAGACTGATTTCTCCATGCACCGGCCTCTGCTCTGTATTTGATCACTCCCAGGGTGTGTGTCTGGAGAAGGCAATGGCACCCCACTCCAGTACTCTTGCCTGGAAAATCCCATGGACAGAGGAGCCTGGTAGGCTGCAGTCCATGGGGTCGCTAAGAGTCGGACACAACTGGGCGGCTTCATTTTCACTTTTCACTTTCATGCATTGGAGAAGGAAATGGCAACCCACTCCAGTGTTCTTGCCTGGAGAATCCCAGGGACGGGGGAGCCTGGTGGGCTGCCGTCTATGGGGTCACACAGAGTCGGACACGACTGAAGCGACTTAGCAGCAGCAGCAGCAGGGTGTGTGTCCTCATCAGTGTGATGACTGGATGCTTTGCAGGATAGCTGCAGCCTTCTCTCCTGTGCTGACCGGTTGAACACAGGTCACAGAGCATGGACCATCCTGCCCTGTGCTTTTGTCCTGGCCTTGCCTGGGATGAGCTGTATGAATTAGGACACGTGATTTCAATTTTTGAGCTTCAGTTTCTAACACCAGGAAAAAGGGATAACAATAGCTGTAACATTTGCATCAAGAGTCTTAAAATATTTATACCTTTTAACCCAGTGATCTGATTCTAGGCACTTAACCTGTAAAAGCAACTGAAAATGTATTAAAAAAGCTTTATGCTCAAAAATGTCCATTGCCGTCACATATTATGTCTACGCAGACCTTTTTTGATAGCATGGGGAAATGTTTATGTTATGCTGAGTGTAAATTTTTTTTTTTTTTTAAAGAAGAAATAAACCAAAAGTGATGGGTTGCTCAGAGGGTGGGTTTATGAATAATTTTTTCCTTATTCTTTTCTGTACTTTCCAAAAATTTTTGTAATAGATATGCATGACTTTTATAAGCAGGAAAAAAAATTCTTATATCATTAAGCATCAATAATGAAAGAAAAACATTTAAATGCCTAACCTGATCTATCTTCTTCTAAGAATTTTCTTCAACGTCTATTGTCAGATCTCACAGCAACCCCCAGAGTTAAGAATGACTCTTTACAAACAAGGATGCTGGGCAGGGAGGTGAAGGGACTCTTCCTACCTGTGGCTGGGAACCAGCAAGGGAGCTGAGCTCCTGGCTTGGGTGACAGAGCCCCCATTGTCACTGTGCCCTGCCCCTCAGAGCCACAGTGCAAAACTGATCAAGGAGAGATGCAGGGTAATTGTTAGGCACTTTTTGAGGTATCTGAGTAGGGCAGATGGCTTCCCACTTGAGACAGCCAAAGGGGAGCCTGAGGTTCTTGACCCCCTTTTCTCCAGCTAAAGCAGAGGAAGGGGAGATGCAGGGATCCCCACAGAGAGGCTGCCTGGGGTCTGGATGACTTGTCCCGGGGCTGTGTCTTTGAGCTCGTAGGTGGGAAGTGAGTGGCATCAGCTGGGGGGTTGGGGGGTGTGGAGAGGGTCATGGGTGACAGGAGTCAGACAGAATACTCCACACTGGCACCACTACACAGCCTCAGTCTAGAAGGTAATAGCAGCCTGCTTGTCTGAGCCACCAGGGGTGGCTTTGCCAGGGGCAGTGGTGCCAGCAAGGGGCAGAAAATCCACCAAAGGTCCCTGGTGTTTCCATTTGCCTTAATGCCTGCTTCCCATGCATTCTATCCTTCCTTGGAACCTCAGCAGCTTCCCTGGAGAGGATGCAGGCCTGGTGGCCCCGAATTAGGAGAGCTCAGGCAGAAGATCAGATGTTGTCTCTGAAGCTCCCACAGAGGCTGGCAGGAGGGGGAAGGCAGGTGACCTGGGCTCATGGACTCACCTGCAGCCAGAGCTCAGGGTCTGGTGTTGGGAAAGGGTGTGCCTCTCCCTCCAGAACTGGGGAAGAGGACAGAGTTTGGGATTTTGAATGCTCGCTTGAGTAGTGTCTCGGCAATGCACCCTGTCCAGAGAGCACAATTTTGCAGTAGCCCCATCTGTCTCACTATCTCTGAATAAGGTTTTCATTCTCTGGAGCCCCTATCAGAGCCCCTCCAATATGTGGGTGGTGGCTGTTTGATGCCATTGGTGAGGGTGGGAAGGTATTCCCTGGTAAGAGTGGGGAAGATACAGGGTAAAACCTTTTCACGCAGTCCATTTGGCTGGAGTGTAGGGGAGGAGGGCGAGTTGTGGGGAGGAATTCCTAAAAGGGAGGAAGGTCAGGTGATGGAAGGTCTGAGACCCTTCCTGGCACTATCAACCTCTGCTGCCTCCCTGAGCTTATGAGGGCAGAATAGTATTCTGGCTAAGGGCATGCGGTGAACACTACGGCAGGGCATCATACAAGAGAGGGGCTTTGGGACTGACTCAGCTGTTTGCTGAGATGTGACCATCTTTACTTCCAAACCAACCTGCTCCTGGATGCCTTGCAGTGCATAGTACTTGCCAGTGGCTCTTAAGTGGAAGATGCAACAGAATCACCTGGGAACTTGTTTAAAATGCAAGTTGCAGAGCCCTTCTCTGAGAGTCTGCTTCAAGTCTGGGGTGATGCCTAGAAGTAAGCACTTTAACAATTTCCCCCAAGTGATTCTGATGCATGTGGTGCATGGACCACATTTGTGGATCACTCAGCTGACAGGTTAATCTGACTTGGCTATAGCCAAATATAACTACACAGGGTCCAGAATATATCCTTGGACCATTGCCATCTTATCTCTGGCCCAGAAATTCAACTGAAGCATCTCTACTATGGGCACTAAGGTGTTCCCCCCTCTCTCTCAGGTACAGTTGAGAAGTCCTGTCAAGCCTTTCTGCAAGTCCTCATGGAAAAGAGTCCATGTCTTAACAATGCTCAATTTGGGGGACCCAAAATATATATAAGTCCTTCCTGCTATGGGTCACCTGGAACCCCAGTGCTCCATGATATTACAAATATCCCTTAACTCTTTCCAAAAACTCTTAATTGTAATAAGGCTGTGGAATTAATGAAAATATCCATTTTCTTTGCTTCTGGTGGAAATAAATCTGCTTAGTATGGTGACATTGGGTTGAAAGCATTGCAGTAAACATTTATTGTGTTAGACCGGGCTGACAAGAAATTTACATGTTTACATTACATTAATTAGTATATGGGCAAATGAATTACTAATTAATGCACTCAAGCGGGCAATATTGTTCAAAACACATGTTCAGTAAGGAAAGCTCAGTTGGTAAAGAATCCACCTGCAATGCAGGAGACCTTGGTTTGATTCCTGGGTTGGAAAGATCTACTGGAGAAGGGATAGGCTTCCCACTCCAGTATTCATGGGCTTCCCTAGTGGCTCAGACAGTAAAGAATCCTCCTGCAACGTGGGAGACCTGGGTTCGATTCCTGGGTTGGGAAGATCCCCTGGCAGAGGGCATGGCAACCCACTCCAGCATTCTTGCCTTGAGAATCCCCAAGGACAAAAGGAGCCTGGTGGGCTATAGTCCATGGGGTAGCAAAGAGTGGGACACAACTGAGCGACTAAGAAATAAAACAAAACAAAACAAAAAACTGGGGGAGGGGCAGAAATGAAATAGTGACATTTAAGAGAAGAGGTTTGAAACCTTGCTTGGATATCTAGCTCCTTGTATGTTACCAAGAGAAGGTTGTTTTAAAAATATAAATGGTTTTACTCACCTTTTCTCCTCTTTTGCTACAAGTGACAACTGTAGCCTCCCAGAGAACAGTCTGTTCCTTGGACATGTTTCAGGGATGTTAATTTCATTCAGCCCAGGGCTGCAGGAAAAATGGATTGCTTGTAGGAGAAAGTGTCCACTTCCCATAGCTGCATCTAGGGAGGGCTGAGGGTTGGCCCCTGCTGCCCTCCAGCTTTCTCCTGTTCACATGGGCTAGGCCCGTGTGTATCTTCCAGGATCCCTAATTTTACCTGATATATGGGAAACTTAAGTAGCTACATTTAAGGCTCAAACATTAGTAGAGGACTCTTGTACTGCCTAAGGATGAGTGATTCATGTATTCCACGTGCTAGAGTGGACCAAGAGTCAAAAGCTCATTAGAGTTTGCTGCTGCAGCTAAGTCGCTTCAGTCATATCCAACTCTGTGTGACCCCATAGACAGTAGCCCATCAGGCTCCTCCGTCCCTGGGATTTTCCAGGCAAGAATCCTGGAGTGGGTTGCCATTTCCTTCTCCAATGCATGCGTGCATGATTAAGCACATTTTTTACTGACAGGAAGTGCAGACTTCTGGTGCTCAGTACCAAGATTCTTTTGGGTTTGGGGTACATTGTAAAGGCACTCTTTCTCTTCTTCCTTGGAGATCTCAATATCTCCTCACTTTCATGAGCTTCCCATGGTGGGCGTCAGAATCACCCCTAGAGATTCTGATTGAGTTCATCTAGGCCAGGCATCTGCAAGGAGATTCAACCAGTCCATCCTAAAGGAAATCAGTCCTGAATGTTCATTGGAAGGACTGATGCTGAAGCTGAAACTCCAGTATTTTGGCCACCTGATGCGAAAAGCTGACTCATTTGAAAAGACCCTGACGCTGGGAAAGATTGAAGGCGGGAGGAGAAGGGGATGACAGAGGATAAGATGGTTGGATGGCATCACTGACTCAATGGACATGAGTTTGAGTAAACTCTGGGAGTTGGTGATGGACAGGGAGGCCTGGCGTGGTGCAGTCCATGGGGTTGCAAAGAGTCGGACACGACTGAGCAACTGAACTGAACTGAACTGAGGCCAGCATTTTCCTTTTTGAAATCCTCCATAAGTGATTCTGGGGCTTCCCTGGTAGCTCAGATGGTAAAGAATCTGCCTGTAATGCAGGAGACCTGGGTTCAATCCCTGGATTGGGAAGATCCCCTGGAGGAGGGAATGGCTACCCACTCCAGTATTCTTGCCTGGAGAATCCCATAGACAGAGAAACCTGGTGGGCTACAGTCCATGAGCCAACAAAGAGTCTGACATGACTGAGCAACTAACACTTTCACTTTCACTGTAGGTAACTCTGAATCACTTCAAAGTCTGAGAACCACTGACTATATAGGTGGATGATTCTCAAGTTGACACTTTGCAGCTTTCTGCCTTCTGGGGTGTCTGCATCTGGTATGTCTAACAGGCATTTCAAACTGGAAGAAGTGGAAGAATTGTGGGAGTCACTCAGCAGCTGCCTTCAACTTGTTTCTTTCTTTCTTTCTTCCAAAATATATCTCAGGTCTATCACCTTCTATACGGAATATCCTGCGCTTTGTAAACAAAGTCTAACTGGATAGAGAAGCCATTTCTCTGATTTACAAGATTCCCCTTGAGAATTTCTAACCATTGCTCCAACCACAGTGACCTGGGTAAGGGCTTGTTATTCTCCCTACATGAACACATGCTTCTTCCTTGACTTTGCTCCAGCAGAGACAAAACTGGACTCTTTGACAAGATTGGTTTCACCTAAGACTCAGCAATATCAAGAAGGAAGTAAACACAGGGCATAATATAACACAAGGTACCCTGGTATTCAAGGTGGAATTTCTCTCAGAAGCCTGTAGATCCTGCCTCATCCTGGCTCCTCTTCTGTGTCCCTATGGTGGGGATTATCTCAACCCTCGCCAAACAGAGAACGTACCCATTTCCCTTGACTCTTCAAGTCTCTAGTCAGGCAGCCAGAGCAAGGTTCTCCTCCTAGGTATGTGCTCCATTTCTGCTTCTTGTCAGGGCACTCATCTCTTTCTCAGATGACTGGTGTTGGAAATAACCACTCCCTTCAGAGGGGGCCAGGTCTTCTCAGGGCTATGGTCTCATAGACTTCAGCACTGCCACCAAACCAAACTAAGATACAGTGACCTTGATGTTCAGAAGGAATATGCATCACCCTCTGGCCAGCACCAGTGCCTTAGCTCTGGCCCTCATCAGCTCTTGCCAGTACGGAGAAGGCTTCCATTGAATTTCTGACCACAGTCTTCCCCGTTGTTGCAGGTCCACAATCCTAAACTACAGAATATCATAACCTATGGGTTCTCAAACTGTTGAGTCTCAGGACTCTTTTACATTGTCCCCAAAGATATTTTGTTTATGTGAGTTATAGCTATCAGTATTTACTATGTTGGAAATTAAAATGGAGTTTAAAAATATTTGTTTAATAATTCTCTGGTGGCTCAGTGGTAAAGAATCTGCCTGCCAAAGCCAGAGATACTGGTTTGATCCCTGGGTTGGGAAGATCCCCTGGAAAAGAAAATGGCAACCCATTCCAGAATTCTTGCCTGGGAAATCCCATGGACAGAGGAGCCTGACAGGCTACAGTCCATGAGGTTGCAAAAGAGACATGACTTAGCAACTAAACAACAACTTATTTTAAAATAGCAATAATAAACATGTCAAATAACATTTAAAAATATAAAGTAATCATTATATTAGAAAAGAGCCTGATGCACGCCAAGATTGAAGGCAGGACGAGAAGGGGACAACAGAGGACAAGATGATTGGATGGCATCTCGGACTCAATGGACATGAATTTGAGCAAGCTCCGGGAGATAGTGAAGGACAGGGAAGCCTGATATTCTGCAGTCCATGAGTTGAAAAGAGTTGGACATGACTGAGTGACTGAACAACAACAGAGTAATAATATTTCTTCAAACAATAACAAAATGTACTGAGAATAATGACATTGTTATAATTTTGCAAGTTGCTTTAATATTTGGCTTAATAGTTTAAGCTAGAGTCTGTGATGGAGAAGGCAATGGCACCCCACTCCAGTACTCTTGCCTGGAAAATCCCATGGGCGGAGGAGCCTGGTAGGCTGCAGTCCATGAGGTTGCTGGGAGTTGGACACGACTGAGCGACTTCACTTTCACTTTTCACTTTCATGCATTGGAGAAGGAAATGGCAACTCACTCCAGTGTTCTTGCCTGGAGAATCCCAGGGACGGGGGAGCCCGATGGGCTGCCGTCTGTGGGGTCGCACAGGGTCGGACACGACTGAAGCGGCTTAGCAGCAGCAGAGTCTGAGATGCTATGTTGTTTCTCGCCATGCTGTGCTACGAAGTAAATGAGGAAGATCTGGCCTTATGCATGTAAGTAGTAGAAAAGGGAGGAGTATTCTCATGGTCTTCTTAGATGATGATGGGTATTCTATTTTTAAACTCAAGAAGTGGTAGTTTCTTAAATGTCCTTGCAATGTGAAATCTGAAACTATTATCATGAACATTTTGCACTCTTACATTAAATCCCATTCCTTTGTTTTTTGGATGTGTCTTTTTCTAACACCAGGCATTGGTCATTTGACACATATTGGCTCACTGAGTTACATACATTTTCTAAATATTGACACATTTAATTACCCACTGTTTAAAAATCACATTCATTAATATCACTATTAGAATATCGTTGGAAAAGTCATGATGTATTGGGAAGTTGTCATACTTGCAGACAGATACAGTGTTTTCAAAATTCGAATTCTCACTTTAAAGCTCAAATTTTCTCATTGGCAACAAATACTGTTGGTTATTTTCTTTGCAGTAACAGACTCACCAGATTCATTTTTGAGAAAATATCTACCAAAACTCAAGTCTGAACAACCCTAGTTTGTCTGTCAGCTGTTTCTTTCAAGTTAAAACATGTTTTCTGAAGAAGTAATTAGTACAGCTCACTATTCAGTCACTAAGTGATTTTCCTGGAGATAAGCATTGTACTTCCGTGTACGGTAGAAGTGTTTATATATGCACTTAACAGTTCATCACACAGAATATTAAAACAGCGTGTTACTCAGGGGTTGAGATTTAATAAAGTTAGTAATTTTACTGTTTCATCAAGGACCATCATAAGTGAAACTGGCTTTTAAAACATTTATTTATTTTACCATGAGTGTAAGATATGAAGGATACAATGATTCTCCACATGGTATAGTGTTTCTATCATGATTGTGCTAAGGGAGCAGTAGTTTTACTCACTGTTGCTTTTGTGCCATTTCTGCAAATATCAGCACGGGAAAGAAAGCCAAATAACTCCTTTGTACCACGATTAAAATAGTTTTGACCTCATGGAACCCCTCAAAGGGTAGTGGAAACACCAGAGACTCCTAGAACACACTTTGAGAATTGCAATACTAACTCATCAACTCTCAACGATTCCCCTTTCCTATAGGCTAAAGACTGGCTAGACCAGGAGTGGCATGAGTTGCAATCTTCCTTCTTTTCTTCTCCAGGCTCTGTCCATAAAGACTTGACTTTTAAGGAAGAGCAGCAGAGAGCCCACGAGAACTCTCTGTGGGGGAGAACTTCATGAGATGCTGGCAAGCCTAGCTGTGAGTGATGCATTCAGGGGAGGTTGCTGGTGGGAAAGTTGACATCGGCTAGACATCAGGTGCCCCCAGGGCACCTGAGCCTTAAGAAGTTTTGTGTCAAGTCTGGTGTGCTTTGCTTGAATTCCAAGGCTGTGTAAACTGCTAGTTCCAACAATGATCTCATTACAACTGAGTGATTGAGTGAGGCAGGCGTCCTCCAAGGAGATCATTGGGTTTAGAGTGACTGTCTAATTAAACTGCACAGCAGCACCCTGCAGCTGGCAGGAAGGAAAAGCAATTTGGTTTTTGCAGACGGGAAACGGCATTTACAGAGGTAAATTGAATTGGCAACAGTAGTGGAGTGAATCAGCTTCATGGATTCAGAGACTTTTAGGGGTAGAAGTGAAGTTAGAAGTCAACTAGATAAGTTGAGTTGGAAGTAGTGGAAAGATTACTCAGGGTTCCAGCAGAGCTATTCCTACATGTGAGTCCATTAGGCAATCTAATAAAAGTGGCTCCATATCCCTTTCCACATCTCTTAGTGTCCCTTAGTGGGACAGCCTCCCCCAAAAGGAAGCCAGTTACTCAATGGATCTTTGGTCTATTGATAATGTTTTGAGTGAGGCTGGCAGAAAGACTGTAAGTCATAGTCTATTATTCAGGTGACCTTGTGGGTAGCTTTAGCTGCTGGGAGGGGTCCAAGAATTTTCAGTTATTATTCTAGAACCAGCAAATGACCTGGGTTTGGTAAAGATCCCGTGTGGCTGGGCTTTGACCTCTCACAGACATCCACCTTCTTCTGTAGACAAATACACTCTTTGTTCATTATTTCAACTGATTCCCATGACAACCCTGTGACACAGGTGAGCGCTGGAGTTTTCCCTCCATTTTATAGATGAGTCCCAGAGTAGATACCTGACTTGTCTAGATCACATTAGTAAGTAGAGAGCAAGATTGAACTCAAGGCTCCAAGGTCACAGTCCTGGGCTCTATCCAAGAGCCTGTGCTCCTTCCCCTGAGCGGTGTTCCTCAGATTGTGGTCCTCATGGAAGTGCAGTCTGGTCAATCCCAAAAGAGATGCATTGTATCTTAGCAACACACACACCATACTTTTCTCAGCTTCCTTGGCCAGTCTGGCATGGTTTTCTCACAAACACAGCAAAGCATATTGATACACTGGGAGATGCCCTAGGACTGGGGGCCAATGACATGTCAAACAGGACCATTCTTTTATCCATCAGGGTAGTAGGGACCCTCCAGAGAGGCGTTGCTGTAACTAAAGTTCTAGGAATTCCTGTGGCTGAAAGCAGGCCTTGTAGCGGATGGGGAGTGGACATTGCTTCATGCTGGATCAGCTCACTTTGACAGTTTTGGTGCGATGGGTGTGACATTTCCAGTGTGACTGGGTGCAAGACCCTACAACTGCTTTTCTGTAGGCTCACACCATCTCACAATGTGATGCCCCACAGCTGTTCCAGCAGCACCACATGCACTATCCTGCATGTTTTCCACTGTAAGGAGAAACACGGAGGTGCTGGCATTCAAGTGTGGTTCTCAAGCACTGGTGAAGAGGTCTTCTGGCGGCTTCTAGGCCAGAAGCCTTACTTCTCCAGGCAGCACTGTGCTGCTGTGTCACATGGAGAGCCCGTATGTATGACCTGAGCTCAGAAGCCAGACTGCCTGGGTTGGAATCCTGCCTGCTTACTTGTCTATGCCTCCTTTTCTCTTCCTCATAATGGGGTGATAACTGTACCGTCTTAGCTTGGGCCATTATAACCAAATTCCATAAACTTGGTAGCTTGTAAACAGCAGAAGTTTATTTCTCACAGTTTCTAGAGGCTGGGAAATCCAAGATCACAGTGCTGGCAGAGTCAGGGTCTGGTGAAAACCCACTTCCTGATACATAGATAGCTGTCTTCTTGCTGTGTCTTCAGATGGTAGAGGGGCCAGAGAGCTCTCTGTCTTATAAAGGCACTAATCCCAATCATGAGGGCTCCACCCTCCTGGCCTAATCACCTCCCAAATGCCCCAGCTCCTAATACCATTACCTTGGAGGTTAGGATTTCAGCATATGAATTCTAGGTGTGGGGTGGAGAACTCAAGCTGTCACACCATAGCAAGTCCTTACCTCATAGCACTGTCGTGAAAAATAAATGAATTTAAATGTGTATTAAAAGCAGTTAGGAGAGCACCTGGCACATATGGTGACACAGGCCTCTGCATAATCTTTTCCCCCATTCTCAGGATCAGCATATGCAAGAGCTGGAAGGGGCCTTGGATAGTCCATCTCACAGTTGCAGACACTGAAGTCCTGAGAGGAAGAGTAGTTTGCCTGTAGTCACACCCTCTGGCTGGGGGCTGGCTCTGTAGGGCGGAAGGAGAGAAAGGATGAGGGTGGGGTGGGCCGTACAGGCAGCACAGGGGTTCTCCAGCTTCTTTAGGGACCATGGTGACTAAGGGGCTCCCTCCCTTGGGGCAGAGCAAGGCAGCAAGATGACCTGTGAACTCGTGGTCACCCTGGACTCCTTCTGTCAGCGTGCCTGCTGTCCCTTCGTTCTCTTTTCTGTTACCCTGTGATAACGGTCTGTCACCTGATCTCTCTTTTCTTTCTGGATTAAGCTGATGAGGTTTGCCTTAGCCCAGGTCCTCCTGCTGATGGGTCTCTTCCTTTTACATATTCAATTCTTGGGAATGCTTTTTGTCTTTGAGATCTTTGTTCTACTTTCTTCTCCTGTTATATTTTCTGCAGAGTTTGCCTGAGACTCCCATTGTGGAAATTAATGTTCTTCACCTGGCTAATTGTATTTTATTCCATTACTTGAGCATCTAAAATGCATCATGTGGCAATCATTTCCCCAAGATTTCTGATAGGCAGGAAAATCCTAGTTTAAAAAACAACCCATCATATTTTTAATTTAACAATTATCTGTTTAGGACATGATTTATTTTCCTGAGGTATGAGCATTTGCTCAGCTTCATTTACTTTATCAGTCCAATAACCAGAAGGGCAGTGCAGTAATCACAGCAACCTGGAATGGATAGGAAAAACTCAAGCCTTGGGAGACTTTTTCTTATCTGCTGCAGTGGTTGGTACAGGGTAAGCATACTCAGTTAATACTTCTTGAAATCATCCTATTCCTCATTGTACCCCAGTTTTTTGTCATGTCACTTTTCTTCCTGATTTAAACAAATAAAGAAACTGTTGCCCCAAAGAAGAACAGGAATCATTTTTGATCTTTCCCTCTTTCTAATGCTCCTGTCTAACCAACCACATTCCTGTCCATTCTATCTTCAAAATACCTGTTTAAACTACAATAAGGTGTTACCTGACACCAGTCAGAATAGCTGTCATTAAAAAGCCTATAAATAATAAATGCTGGAGAGGGTATGGAGAAAAAAGAACCCTCCTATATGATCAGTGGGAATGTAAATTATGGCAACCAGTATGGAAAACAGTATGGAGATTTTTCAAAAGCCTAAGAATAGAGCTATCATAGAATAGAGCAAAACAATGAAAACTCTAATTTGAAAAGATGCATCTACTCCAATGTTTATAGCAGTGCTATTCACAATAGCCAAGACAAGGAAGTAACCTAAATGTCCATTGACAGATGAATGGATAACGAAGATGTGTCATATATACACAATGGAATATTGCCCAGCCATAAAAAGAATGAAATAATGCCATTTGCAGCAACACGGATGGACCTAGAGATGATCATACTAAGAAAAGTAAGTCAGGCAGAGAAACACAAACATATAATGTCACTTCTAGTTAAATAATACAATATATACAAAAGTATTTTTTAAAAATAATACAAAGCAACTTATTTCCAAATCAGAAACAGACTCACAGACATCGGAGAAAAACTTATGGTTACCAAAGGGGAATGAAGATGGGGAGGGATAAATTTGGATTGTGGGATTAATAGATACACACTGCTATATATAAAACAAACCAAAAGGATTTACTATATTGCACAGGGAGCTGTATTCAATATCTCGTGACAACCTACAATGGAAAATAATATGAAGCCATATACCTGAAATTAATACAATATTTTAAACCAACTACAGTTTAATAAATTAAATTTAATTTAAAAATAAAAGTTAGAAAACCAACAAAATATCTGTATAGTCTCCTTGCATCCTGTTCCACTCCCTCCATCTCCTTCTTTCTGGACCACTGCAGTAGTCACTCTGTTCTTACTCCCTCTAATCCTGCCTCTTCCAGTCTATTTCTCACAGAGCAGCCAGAATGTTTTAAAAACCTAAACTCCATGATGCCTCTACCCTAACTTCCATTGCCCTCCAAATGTAATCTAAGCTCCATCCTGGGCTCTCCCAGGCCCTGTGGAATCAGGGCCCTCCCCTCTCTCTCTCTTCATCTCTTGTCTCTGCTCCCTCCAGCCTTAGGCACACTGTCCTCTTCTTTCAATTCCTTCAATGCCAAATCCTTCCTGGCCTTAGGTCATTGCAGAGCTCTTCCTTCTGCCCAGAATGCCCTTCCCTAAGGGTTTCACGTGACTGAATCCTGCTTATCTTTTAGGTATCAGCTTAAATAGCACCTTCTCCAAGAGGATGTCCAGTCCAAAGTGGGCCTTCCCTGTTATTCTCTCGTGTCTACAGTCCTTTTCCTTCAGGGCACTTGCGTTTTCTTTGTCTATTGCCTCTCCTCTCCACTAGACTATAGGATCCAAGAGAGCAAGGACCATACATGCTTTATCCACTACTGTCCAACCATATCCCAGCCCAGGGTCTCACACATGGCAGACACTAAGTCCAGTAAATGAAGCTTTTTAAGAGAGGATGAATGGATGCGTGAATGAACGAGGCGTCCTTGAATCCTTTCCATTGTATCCTCCTAAGCAAGGTGGTATGCCTTTTAAATAATATATTTGCTTCCCCTCCCTCCTTCCCTAATTTAATTCCCTCCATTTGTACTCATTTGTTGAGTATTTTCTATGTGTCTGCACTAATTTCCCATCACAGTAACATCTCATTTATTTAATAAACATCATCTTACACCCCTTTCTACTTACAACTCAGTTGAGATGCCAGAAAGAAGCAAGACAACCTCTGCAAGAAACCTCACATTGGGATACATTTTAATATCTTCCCACACTTCTAATAGGCACAAAGATCTGCTCCTCAAACCTAGGACTAATCAGATGGATCTCTTTTGTTGGTAGGAAATGGTACTGCTGAACACCAGTAAATGACGGCTAGCTTTTCCTACAGATGATCCCAAGAGAAGAAATTTAAGTCAAAACTCAAACAAACATAGAATTCTTCCTTTGATACATTCATAAATCACAGTTTCAACCATGCGCGCGCATGCACACGTGTGCACACACACACACACACCTGCTTCCTCTGTCTCACTCACTCACAACCACCATGAGACACAGTGTGTCTCCCCCAGTGAGGGGCATGCACTGCACTTTCCTTGGTGTCCTGCTAGGAGCACTGGATGCCCAAAGGGGTCCATTTCAGGAAGTCTTCCTTTTACGACCCAGAAATGCAGGAAGTTTAGGATTCCTTCAGCTCCTCTTGGGTTGCTTGTCCAGAAGCCTGGACCTCCAGAAGCTTAGAAGACATCTCATTCGCTCAAAGATGAATCCCTTCAGCACCGAGGGACTGTCCTGCCTTGTCAAGAGAGTTCAGACCTCCCCCTCCAAGGACCCTTTTTCCACAAGTGTCATTAGGTCAAAGTCAGTACTTGACCTTATCAAACCTGTACATATGGAGTATTTCTCTATTAGATTATTATTGTTTATTTATTCATTCACATTTAGTGTGGCATCCCACTCCAGTACTTTTGCCTAGAAAATCCCATGGACGGAGGAGCCTGGTAGGCTGTAGTCCACGGGGTCGCTAGAGTTGGACACGACTGAGCGACTTCACTTTCACTTTTCACTTTCATGCATTGGAGAAGGAAATGGCAACCCACTCCAGTGTTCTTGCCTGGAGAATCCCGGGGACGGGAAGCCTGGTGGGCTGCCGTCTATGGGGTCACACAGAGTCGGACACGACTAAAGCGACGCAGCAGCAGCAGCAGTGTGCCAGACAGGCAATATGGTGGGAGTATAGACGTCAGGAGCATGGTGTCCTCCCGTCTCCACCCTCAGAGTGCGGTGCTGCCCGGGAATTTCCTGTTTCTAAGAACAGCCCTTTCTTTCTTAAATAGCCTATCAGGTGGGTGCCCTTAGGGATCCTTAACCTCAGCTCTGTCAAGTTCTTATCATCTGTTTACAATATGTTCACCTCTCTCAAAACACCCTGCCCTGATTTATAGCTATCTTGTTACATTATTTGTTTTTTCTGACTCAACTGGAACTGCCTGCCAGGTCCCTTCTCCTTCATCTCCACCCCACTTCTGATGAAGGGTTGAAATGTGGGTTTAGCCTAAGGCTTGTCCTTTGGCCACTACAGAAGTTTTTCGGGATGGGAAACAGACAATTGTTAAAACTCATTCTTAGGATTTTCCCTTGAAAGGGGTCTTATATATTAATTCCTAAGGGAAAATTTATATGCATAAATATGTTATATATATATATATAATGTATATACAGTCCATAGAGTCACAAAAGAGTTGGACATGACTTAGTGACCAAACAACGATTCTCTCTATGTATATCTGAGAGTTCTCCCCATTTCGTTGCAATCTCATTACTTGTTATCTCCATAGAAAACTTCCTGACGATTAGTCTGGGAGTGAAATTAATTATGGCAAATAGATGCGGAAACAATGCTTCATGCAAATAGACAGGAAAACAATGGAAACAGTGACAGACTTTATTTTTTTGGGCTCCAAAATCACTGAAGATGGTGACTGCAGCCATGAAATTAAAAGACGCTTACTCCTTGGAAGGAAAGTTATGACCAACCTAGATAGCATATTAAAAAGCAGAGATATTACTTTGCCAACAAAGGTCCGTGTAGTCAAAGTTATGGTTTTTCCAGTAGTCGTGTATGCATGTGAGAGTTGGACTATAAAAAAGCTGAGGGCCAAAGAATTGATGCTTTTGAACTGTGGTGTTGGAGAAGACTCTTGAGAGTCCTTTGGACAGCAAGGAGATCCAACCAGTCCATCCTAAAGAAAATAAGTTGTGAATATTCATTGGGAGGACTGATGCTGAAGCTGAAACTCCAATACTTTGACCACCTGATGCAAAGAACTGACTCATTTGAAAAGACCCTGATGCTGGGAAAAATTGAAGGCGGGAGGAAAAGGGGACGACAGAGGATGAGAGGGCTGGATAGCATTACTGACTCAATGGACATGAGTTTGAGTAGGCTCCAGGAGTTGGGGATTAATCATGAAACTGAAACCTGAATTGAAATTAGAACTTGACAGAGCTGAGGTTAACCTAATCAAAACCTGAACTGAAATAAATCATGTAGATTTTCAGGCATGCAGAGGCCCCAGGCTTCCCTGGTGGCTCAGATGGTAAAGAATCTGTCTGCAGTGCAGGAGACCTGGGTTCGATCCCTGGGTTGGGAAGATCCCGTGGAGGAGGGGATGGCAATCCATGCCAGTATTCTTGCCTGGAGAATCTCCATGGACAGAGGATCCTGGTGGGCTACAGTCCATGGGGTTGCAAAGAGTCAGACATACCACAAAGTGATAAGCACAGCACACAGCAGCAGGGCTCCCAGGGTCCAAGGCCTGAAGGAAGTGAGACCAGATCTGTGGCCAGAACTCACCATGAGATGGCTTGCCTGTTTTTCTGTGTTAGACTTCTAAGAGAAACTATAAACCTGTCTTTTAAATGTCACTGGCAAGGAATTATGGGGCTTCTCTTGTGAACACAGATTTTAAATAACTCATCACAGCATTTTGACTCTTCCTTCTAAATATTTCTTAGTTACATCTACTTCTCTCCACCCTCTACCACCATCACCTGCTGCCCAGATACTGTATGGCTTCCCAACCAGCCTTCTTGACTCCCCTCTGGTTCTCCTTTGATTCATTCTCCATACAGCACACAGAACCATTTTTAAACCACAGATCAGAGTGAGTCACCGTTTTCCCTTTATGACTTCCCTAGACCTCTAAATCGGAGAAGGCAATGGCACCCTACTCCAGTACTCTTGCCTGGAAAATCCCGTGGATGGAGGAGTCTGATGGGCTACAGTCCATGGGGTCGCTAAGAGTTGGACACGACTGAGCAGCTTCACTTTCGCTTTTCACTTTCATGCATTGGAGAAGGAATTGGCAACCCACTCCAGTGTTCTTGCCTGGAGAATCCCAGGGATGGGGGACCCTGGTGGGCTGCTGTCTCTGGGGTCGCAAAGTTGGACACGACTGAAGCAGCACCAGCAGACCTCCAGATTAAATCCAAGCCACTTTAACCTGGTCCATAGAATCCTCCCATTTTGACACCTGTTGACATCTAGTTACATCCTTATTCCTTAACACTTGTTCCCTTGTATTAATGCTCCAACTACTCAGATCCTACGCTTGTGCTTGCTTCTGGTCTTTCAACATGCTGCACTACTGCTTGGAGCTCCCAACCCTCCCCTTTTATTTCCTAGTTAATCTTGAAGACCCTGTTCAGATACCACCTAAAGGTACCAGAGCAGAACACTCAATTCCTTCCAACACCACTACCTCTTTCCCAGCAACTAGACTAGAAGGCCGTGCTACTGTTCCCAGAGGTTTACTATAGACACGACAACTGCCTGCTTAGTTGTCTGCTCCTCTTACCAGAGTGTAAGAACCTGAGGCCTGGACTGTCTGCTATTCATTACTGTATCCTCCATGGCCAGCCCAGTAGTTCCCAGCATATAGAAAGAACTCAGTGAGTGTTTGTTCAATTAATTTATTCATAAATAGATTCTCTGGGATAGATAAATCCTACTTCTTGGTGTCAGGAATGATCTTGATAAAGAAGGTGACACAGTAAGAAAAATTCTAGGCAGGAAGTCATGGGTCTTGAATACCTTATAAACTCAGGCAAGTCACTTCTCTCAGCACAGAACTTCAGCTTTCCTCCATATAAGGAATCTCCTGGAATCCAAATCTCAGAGATCCTTGTCAGCCTTTCATGGCCCACAGTGCTGCTTCCTACCTGTTTCCTTTAAGAATTACTCTGACTTATCTCTGTGCTGCCCATCAGGGATGTCAGAAGTCCATCATGTCCAGAAGGACCCTCCTAAAAATCCATGAATAGCATTAAGGACAAACTTAGAAACAAGGGCTGCTTTGGCCACAACAGGACTTAGTCCTTGAAGCCCAATTGTCATCACTTCTTGCTGGCATCTCTCTGAGACTGAAGTGCCCTGGCCTTTATTACCTCCTAACTGGCATTCTGAGGCTTCTCTCTGAAGACTCTTTCCCCTGCAGAGCTGGACTATTTGCTGAATACCAGAGATTGGGAGTGAATGTTTGGCTCACAATCAGGGCTTGAGAAGCACTGAAAGAGGTGTGAAATTCCATGAATGGGCATAAAGTATCTAGAAAGCTGGTGGAACCCTCAGAGCTCAGGACCTTGGAGTCACAGAATCCTGTGCTGGAGTGGAGGGCCGTGGGTGGAAGGCTCAAAATTATTGTAAGGGGTCCACAATCCATTTATGAATTAAGCATTGTCTGTGACTAAGTAAGTACTAGGTCTTGCAAGCATACATAGTTTTTCAAATGTACAACAGAGCTGCCATCATGACTAGCAAAACAAAAGTCCCTTTAAAAGGTAGCTTTAAATTCATGCCAGATGTTTCATGCTTTCCTCACTCAGTGGCTTCTACAAGAAATATACAAGACTCCCAGTTACAGGAATGCCAGCTCCAGGAAAGGCGAATCCCAGTCTGTTTTGTGGCTGTACTCCTAGCATCTTGCTCAAGGCCAAGCGTATTAGATGCTTAATAGTCAGGATTCAGGGAATCTTTTCTTTTTTTTAACTTTAAAAAAACAGACCTTTGTTTGAAAAGGTTAGGGACCACTGGCTGGCTAATCAGAATAATGAATGAAATGATATTTATGTGTTTCATAAAGATTTTTGTAACTTAAAAATTGAATTGCTTTCACACGGCATTTGGCCCTAAAAAGTGACCTTGTGAGGGAAGTGAACTCAGGGTAGAAGAGGCTACCTGCAGTGCGCTGAAAACAGTGATTGAGGAAACTGGGTCTTCAGCTTGTGTTGGGGGATTGTAGCAATTTGCAGAGAAGACCATCTCTGCTCTGTTCCTCTGGTCACTGGAGTGGCTCAGATGTGTGGCATCTAGGTAAGATAAGGCCCTAAAATAAGACTACCGTTTTGTCTAGTCAGTTTAGGTACCATGTAAGAATCACAGTGACAGTTGAGAGTTTTTGTGATGAAGAGCTCTTGTAGGAAGATGAAGGAGCTGGGGAAGTTGCCTGAGAAATTACAGGCTAGAGGTGCTCCTTCTGCATCTCTATTTCCCTTTCTTCTACCATTAAATAGAAATATAATAGAAAGTGAAAGTGTTAGTTGCTCATTTTTTTTCCTTTTTTTAAAAAAATTTATTTATTTTAATTGGAGGCTAATTACTTTACAATATTGTATTGGTTTTGCCATACATCAACATGAATCTGCCACACGTGTATACGTGTTCCCCATCCTGAACCCCCCTCCCACGTCCCTCCCCATACCATCCCTCTGGGTCATCCCAGTGCACCAGCTCCGAGCATCCTGTATCATGCATCAAACCTGAACTGGCAATTTGATTCACATATGATAATATACATGTTTCAATGCCATTCTCCCAAATCATCCCACCCTTGCCCTCTCCCACAGAGTCCAAAAGACTCTATACATCTATGTCTCTTTTATGTATATACTATACATCTGTGTCTCGATTGCTGTCTCTCATAGAGGGTTATCATTACCATCTTTCTAAATTCCATATATATATGCGTTAGTATACTGTATTGGTGTTTTTCTTTCTGGCTTATTTCACTCTGTATAATAGGCTCCAGTTTCATCCACCTCATTAGAACTGATTCAAATGCATTCTTTTTAATGGCTGAGTAATACTCCATTGTGTATATGTACCACAGCTTTCTTATCCATTCGTCTTTTGATGGACATCTAGGTTGCTTCCATGTCCTGGCTATTATAAACAGTGCTGCGATGAACATTGGGGTACACGTGTCTCTTTCAATTCTGGTTTCCTCGGAGTGTATGCCCTAGTTGCTAATTTGTGTCTGACTCTTTGCAACCCCATTGACTGTAGCCCTCCAGGCTCCTCCGTCCATGGAATTCTCCAGGCAAGAATACTGGAGTGGGTTGCCATTCCCTTTTCCAAAGGATCTTTCTGACCCAGGGATCAAACCCAGGTCTTCTGCGTTGCAAGTGGACTCCTTACTGTTTGAACCACCAAGGAAGCCCCTAAGAATATAATAGGGGGAATGTAAAAATAAGGTTAGTCTCTGTTAAGTGGTTTACAGTTTGTATTTTTGGGCCTTTGGATTGAGATGTAAGCTTTAAGGATCTGGAAAGATGGTCGAAATATGAAGGTGCACAATGTGACATGGATCCGAATGTGGTCCTGCTAGTCACTAATAGGGAGACTTTGGGTAAGTAAAGCAGCTTCTCACAACCTCAGCGTCTGATCTGTATGATGGGCTTATTCCGCACTTTGTCCTACCAGCCAGCCCGAAACCCTCCAGGCAGAACTGTGATTTGTGTAATCTTCAGAGAACCAAGGCTCAGATTAAACTTTCTCATGAGTAATTATTCAGATGTTGTGGGGGTGGGGCATCCCTGTGGCTGGAACCTAGCTTCCCCAACCTTGTTTTTATTTTTACACCCCAAAGTCCAAAACCAGCTGTCTGAATCACTTGCAAACAGAGCCAAAACAATTTTCATGCGTCACAGGAGGCCATGGGCTCCAGCCACGCCTCAGGATGATGTACTAAAAATATCTTCCCAGAGCTATTTTTAAGGCCCTGCAGGCTGCTAACCACAGGTGGAGAGAGAACTCCTCACACGCATGCAAAGAGTACCAAGATTACAGCCATGTGGGCCCTGGGGTCTATTAAGAAGCTGGACTTAAAATCCTACATCCTCCTCTCTGGCCACGGGATGGCTCACCATGCAAGCCTACACTGCAAGTACAGCCTCGCCCCTCTCCCGGGAAGCTGCCAGGCAGACAGGGCCACCGTGACATCAGTTGTGTGCAACCTTTCCATGCTGGGCGTTCTTGGAACCACTGGCACACAGGCTTCTGCCAAGCGAGGACACCGGATGCTCATCCTTCATGTTTTGAACAGTCATTTATAATTTTCAAAGCATGTTCACATCCATTACCTTGTCATCATCCATTACCTCATGGCACTCCTGCTAAATGGGTATTATTATTCCCATTTCATGGACTAGGAAAATGAATAAAAATCTGTGCTCTTGTAACATCCATGTTAGGCTAAGGCATGCAAAACAAATCCTCGGGTATCTGGAGGTGGGATGACCTCAGAGATCAAGACAGGCACTCAGCATTTCCTTCTGTCTCGCTCCTCGTCGGCATAGTGCTGAGGATCTCCATCCTCCTGTCTCCACAGTGGCCACACCTACCTCCCCTGATTCAGACTGCTCACCGTTCACGCACGCATTCATTCATTCATTAATTCATTTGTTTGGTAAACATTTCTGAGCACTCAGACCAGAATCTCCCTTTGCTAGGCTCAGAGATAAGCAATGTCATCCCTGCCTTGGGGAGGTGATAGTGACAGGACACAATCCACAGTGCGCGGTGGGCACAGGGAGGCAGGAGATGTCAAGAGAAGCTTCAGGAAGGAGGTTGTTCCTGTGGGCATCTGAAGGCTGAGTAGGAGATAGAAAGACAGTGATCTAGACAGAAGGAGGAGCCTGGGCCAGGCAGGCGGCGCTGCAGGGAGTGTGTGGGAAGGGAAGGCAGGTCAGGGTGGGTGCAGGCAGGAGGCAGGGGCCGAGAGGCTAGACTGGCAGCAGGGTCCGAGAGGAGGCATAGGAGCTGCCAGGAGGGCATCAGGAGTCACTGGAGGTTTTCAGCAGAGGAAGGCCTAATCACATGTGGGTTTCAGAAGCATCCCAGTGCTGGCTGTGTGTGGAGGACTGGAAGGCAGTGAGGCTGAGGAGAAGGACAGACGAAGGTTGTTAAAATAGAACAGCTGTGACAGGATAGGGGCCTGGGCAGAGGTGGGTAGAGTCAGAAAAGATGAAAAGCAGGATCTAATTCTGGAAGTACTTAAAAGTAATTAAAAGGTAGGCTAAAAACTAGTCATAGGGCTTAGTGACCCATTGGATATATGGGGACAGAAGAAAAGGGTCAGGATTGGGTGACTAGGGGCAGGTTGGTGCCTTTCAGGGAGTGGGGGACCCTTCAGAATGGGCCCTAGCATCAGTGTACTTTAAAAGGTCCCTGGTGCTCCTTGTGGTGCATAGCCAGGCTTGGGAACATGGCTGTGGAGGTGTGGTGGTGGAGCAGAGACGGCCTGGATGCATGGCAGATGGCCTGGCCGCTGGTGTATGGTGTACACGGGGGGCCAAGAGGACAGAGAGCCCAGAGTCAGCCTGGCCTCCAGGGAGGAGATCTCAGGAGAGAGCATTGTCTCACCTGCCCAAAGAGGGCGAGTACTAGGAAGGAGGCCCCGGGAACAGCCATCCGATGCTCCAGAGAGCCAGGCAGTGTGCGGGCTGGAGGGTGTGGAGGGGCTGACCTGGGCCAGAGCAGACTTGCAAAGTGAGGTGCAGAGCCAGATCGGACCAGACTCAGGGGGAGAGGAGGCAGGGAGTGGAGACCGCCAGAGGTGGGCTATTCAGTTAAGAAACGTGTCTCTGAAAGGAAGCAGAAAGAAAAGGAAAGACCATGTGCTCAGTCATGTCTGACCCTTTGAGCCCCATGACTATAGCCCTCCAGGCTCCTCTGCCCATGGAATTTTCCAGGCAAGAATACTGGAGTGGGTTGCCAGTTCCTACTCCTGGGGATCTTTCCTACCAGGGATCTTACCCGCATCTCTTGCATCCCCTGCATTGGCAGGCAGATTCTTTACCACTAGCGCCACCTGGGAAGCAGAGGGAAGAGCTAAAAGGAAACGGAGGAAGCACAATCAAAAAGATCTGAGGTCTTCTGTCCCAGGGATAAGGAGGCCAGGGGGACAGTTCACAACTCCCTGAATGAGAGGGGAGAGTGAATAGAGGCTGGGTCCCTGAGGAAGCTGAGGGCCCAGTGGAGGGACCCTAGGAGGAGGGATGCACCCATCTGGCGTGTCACCCGCCTCCATAGAGCCCGGCCCCTCCCTGTACTAGCCCCACAAAGTGTACTGACAGGGGGCAGATGCTGCAGCTTCCCTACTCCCCCCGGCCCACCTCTAGGCTCAATCACTCATGTTCTTCTCCCACCGCCTCGATGCAGATGACTCCCAGCCTCTTCAGACCACTCCTTGACCCCAGAATGTTTATTATCAGCTGTGAAGTAGACTGGGAATGGCTTGAAAGGAGGGACTCAAAGTTTGCCTAAAATGTTTGGTAATAACTTTTGTTGTATAAATGTATGCATGCACACATGCATAAATAAGTAAAAAGCACTGACATCATTACGTATACCTGTATGTTGCACACGTATGCCTAATTGTGCCTGCTCACCGCGGGCAGGCACATTGCCCCACCCTGGGCACACGTATTCTCCATGATCTCCCCACAGGACTCTGCTTGGCCTCTCTCTCTGACACACCCCCCCTGTCCTGGAAAGAAGCTCTCTGTGGACACGGGGCCTGGCCAGTTCACATTTCCTGGGTACATCTGCTGCTGTTTAGGAAACATTGCAGGTCATTTTTGAATTCTGGAATGTGAGTGCTTCCGACATATGGTTAAAGGGAAGGAAGTTTGCTATCACATTATGGAATTTATGCTCCATGACACTCACTCTTTCTTTCAGTAGAAAATGGCTTCTGGGAAGATAACAGGAAGAGGCATTTCCCCAGTGCTCATCCACGTTCCCAGTTTGCTCAAGAAGCATATGGGAGGAACAGTGACTTGACTTCAATTTGCAGTTTTATTTCCTAGTTTATAAGAGCTGTGGAAGAATGCCCAGCAAAGCAGGCAGGCTAATATATTTTTCAAGCTTCCAACACTAAGTTTTTTTCAGCTAACAAATGTTAGGGCATATTGCAAAAAAATTTTTTTAAATCCAAATTCTGTGTATTTAAAAAAATTTATTCAAAGGCTTTTTTTTTTTTTTTTAAATATACAAACTGCTCTCTTTAAGGTAGAAAGCTTCTTAACTCTAGGCAAAAATAGTAAGCACACGGATGACATGCTATTGGGGGATCATGGATTTTTTTTAACCTTGTATGAGGACTTTGGTGGAGAAAAGAGACACTGTTCCTCTTGTCTGTGACGGACAGTGAGAAGGAGCCACGTCTTTGATAACCACCCCCACACATACATATACCACCCCCCCACCAACACACACACACCCTACCCTCTCCCCTCCCCACCTGTCACACACACAGCACTCACACTGTACAATGGCATGTGAAATATGTAAACTTGAGCCAGGTCAGTGTGAGGCTGAATTTCTTAGTGAGTTAGGGTCACTGGCTCAGGATGCATTGGTGCTACTGAGGTCATTTGAGTCCCCCACTCCATCCTGGTCCCTTGTTTTCATGACCGGTCACTGGCCAGCTGCCCTGCAATAACGTTTGTTCCCAGATCCCCAGGTGGCCATTTTCCTTCCTGTAACCCTGACTGTCTGTGTTATCAGGCAGGATTCTCCCCCTTGGAATAAGAGGATGGAAGCCTGATGCAGTTAACATTTTCTGTCTCTGAAGGACCTCTGGGAACAGATGTTCCTAGCACTGTGAGATCTTCCTGGCATTTTTCTTTCTTTTTCTTTTTTACAACATAGTGATTTGATATTTCTATACACCTCAAAATATTGTTGTTAAGTCATGCCAACAGTTAATCAGTCGCCCAGTCATGTCTGATTCTTTGCGACCCATGGACTGCAGCACGCCATATTTCCCTGTCCTTCACCATCTCCCGAAGTTTGCCCAAGTTCATGTCCATTGCATCGGTGGTGCCATCCAGCCATCTCATCCTCTGATGCCCTCTTCTCCTTCTGCCTTCAATCTTTCCCAGCATCAGGGACTTTTCCAATGAGTCAGCTCTTCACATTAGATGACCAAAATACTGGAGTTTCAGCTTCAGCCTCAGTCCTTCCAACAAATATTCAGAGTTAATTTCCCTTAAGATTGACTGGTTTGATCTCCTATAAAAGGACCTCAAAATGATCACCACACTAAATATAGTTATGACTTGTCACCATATGAAGATAGTACATAATTATTGACTATACTTTTCCCATGTCAATGGTTTCCTGGTGTGCTGAGCAATGACGTCCTTTAGGACTCAGAGACTGTGTGTTTGCATGGAGATGGGTGGATAAAAATGGTGGGGACAGGAGCCAGGCTGACAGAAGGAGGACAGAATCCCAGGGGGACAGTGGCTTGGCAGTCATCAAGAGGAGAGGAAAACAAGATGAAGGCCCAGGCTTGTCTGAGGACGCAAAGACAGGGAGCCTGGGGGAGTTCAGAGTGACTACAGTGGAGGGAGGGAAGGAAGAAGGAAGAAAAGAAGGAAGGAAGGGGTAGACACACAGGATCTTTCTAGTTCCTACCTGACTTCCTGTCTGGGATGTGCTGGGGATGATCTATCAGAACACAGGCTCTCCTGACACTCACTGTATCCTATGGCTGTGGCCCTTGCCTGGGGATGCAGGACCTGTAGATGGAGCATCACAAGGGGCCCATTCTTCATGAAGATGTTGTCACCACCACTCACTCGAGATGGGTGCTTATTAATAATGGCAGTTTCATCAGATTCCTAACATATCCCTGGTGGGGGAATACCCAGCTCGTATTTTGTTCATGCTTGAAATGAGGTTCCATCAGGAGCAGCTGGAGGAAGACAGATCCTGAAGCAGAGAAGATGAAGGGGAGGCATGGGAACTGCCTTCAAGTATCTGAATGGAGATCTATGTGTGGACGAGGGGCTGGCTTGCTTCTTCAGAGCCCTGCAGGGGAGAAGGTAGCGTGTTTCAAGTCACTGAAAGCAAGGATCATGGTGTGGGCTGCTTTGGGAAGTGGTGAGTTCCTTGTGCTGGGAGATTCAAGCAGAGGCAAAATTTGTCAGGAGTGTCCCATAGTGATCCTTGTCAATCTGCCCTTTGTGATCATTCCTGCAGGGGGAGAGTGAAAGCTTGGTCAACCTCCTATCTCCTTGGTGGGGAATCATTCAAGACTGCCCAAGCCTCAGAAGGCTAAACAGTCTTGGCTGTCCTCCTCTGATGAGGGAGCCTGTCTCTGTCTGGCTGATGACCTTAGCTCACCCAAAGTGACCAGGACCCTCACCATGGCTGAGTCACAGCCCAATGTCCTGACTTTGACCATATGAGAAAGATAAATAGCTTTATTTTACTCATGAGGAATGTGGGGCTAACAGAGGTTATGTAACTAGCTAGTAAGTGGATGTCCGGCCATGTCAAATTTTTAAAGACATTCTTAGGTTAGATGGATAATATAAATAACCACTTCACTTAATTTAATCTATTTGTAAACCAAGTTTTTTTTTTTAAATACATTCCTCAAAATGATGCTTAGTGCAACATGATTTCATCCCTAGTCCCCACCCACAGCATTTTTGGTTTCCTACATTCTTCTCTTTCATCACAGGACACGTCAATGCAGGATTACCAAACTCTGAGGAGCTGTAATACCTGATAATTGCTTGTTTGATTTTGTAATCCATCCTCCCACCTCTTCCTAAAATGACTTTCTGGAGGAAATGGAGACATGCAGGTGCACGTGCAAGCCAAACAAATTAAAATGCGTTTTGTTTCCAAATATTCTGTGAGATATGGAGGAACAACACAATGTTCTGGGTGTTGGGGGTCGGGAATTTGGGAGTAATGCAAATTAGACAGGAGTGAAAGGAGATCAGTCCTGGGTGTTCATTGAAAGGACTGATGCTAAAGCTGAAACTCCAATACTTTGGCCACCTCATGCGAAGAGTTGACTCACTGGAAAAGACTCTGATGCTGGGAGGGATTGGGGGCAGGAGGAGAAGGGGATGACAGAGGATGAGATGGTTGGATGGCATCACTGACTCCATGGACGTGAGTCTCAGTGAACTCCAGGAGTTGGTGCTAGACAGGGAGGCCTAGCGTGCTGCAATTCATGGGGTTGCAAAGAGTCGGACACGACTGAGTGACTGAACTGAACTGAACTGAACTGAGGTGTCAGGAGAGGTTGTGGCGATGAGTCACCACCTAACGCTGCAGTCAGTCTCCCTCTTGGACGTCAGCGCTCCCAAGGATAAAACCAGAAGAGGGATAGTTGGGCGTGTGGGTCATAGCCATAATCTTTGGTTTAAATATAGAAGTGCTCTGAGTGTGACTTGGGACGTGGCAGTATCCACTTCCCACGCACCTAGGGATGTGTCCCAGGGAGGCTGACACCTGCTCGGTGGGAAATTCCCACCATTGTTTTTCATAATAACCGAGCTCTCCAAGGAAGATCCTGGCTCCACATAAGCTTTCAGAAAAGGCTTTCAAAAAGTCAAGAATTCTCTGTCCCTTCCCTCCTAGTATCAAGACTCTGTCCATGTCATCCTTGGGGGAAAAACCATGACACACTGATCCAAGAGGTAGGCAGGGATTGTTTCCTGAAGAGAAGGAAAATTAGATGGGGTTGGCATGTGGTTGGAGAAAATGGAATCTTGTTCAAGCAGCACATGGAGTTGGGGGTGTAGCTATGTTCCCAGCAATTTACTGTGCTTTGATCCCAAACGGAGGAGGATAGCTTAAGGTGGTGTAAAACACAGGCACTGAGGGGAAGAGGTGTTTCATTCCCAAAGAGATTATTTTATGGGAAATTCACTCTTAAGAAAATGCAGGGCATTTCCATCTCCTGAGGCCCTTAAAATGTAGCCAAAGTATGTACTGCGCTGGAAACCCAGGAGAAAAAGGTCCCTCCACAACCCTGGCTAACGAGGTGTGTGAAGAAGGACACAGAGAGGTGTCTTAGTCAGTGCTTTCTTTCCCATCTCAAAATAAATAGATAAATAGATTATTTGGCTTGCTGTTCATTTGTTTTTTGGGTTGTTCTGCATTATAAAAAGAAGGGAGGAAGGAAATGTAGGAAAAAATTAAATGACTAGGGGGGACTAGCGAAACTGATCTATATGGTTATAAATATGCTCTCAAGTTTTTACAAAAGCAGAGAGAAAGATGATATCAATGAAGATCTTACTATTAAGGCTGAGGAAGAGAAAAGGCAGAGAAAGAAGACAAGAGAAGGAAAAATGGAAGGAAAATAAAGGAGGAAGAAAAGTGGGTAAGAAGAGAAGGAGAGGGAGGAAGAAAGACGGTAATCAGAAAGTAAATAATTCATTTTTAAATCACAAAATTAGCTTAATTAAAAATATAGTGTAACATCTATATATCAGATTTTATTCTTCCACTCTTTTTCTGGAAAAACTGATCAGTGTAATTCAGAATTTTTCAGCACATGATCCTAGCTCTTAAGTGTCACTCCTGTTACTGTCAAATCTTAAAGGAACAAGCATCTCTCCTGGACTCTACTGGTATGTGAATTGAGGATAAAGTAAATGAAGAGTACTCTGTCCCTGAAACAGACTGGAGAAAATGCACTCACCATCCTGAGTTAAGAGTGAGGAAGCTGATATTCTGCTGGGAAAGTGAAGCGAAAGAAACTGGAAAACCAAGCTTGGGCCATAATACACCTGTGTCCATGGCATGCAGAAACCCAAGACCAAGAATTAACATCAAAAACAGCTCCAGACTTCTCTGGTGGTCCAGTGATTGAGACTCCATGCCTTTGATGCAGAAAGCATTTGATCCCTGGTTGAAGAACTAAGTCCCACATGCCAAATGGCATGGCAAACCCCTCACTGCCACCCCCACCCCCACAAAAAAAACACCCCAGCTCAGAGCCAGTGAAACCCAATGGCTCTAGCAGAAGTGAATACAGAACCACCCTGGAGACCTCTTCATAAACCAAGGCACGTGGAATGTTCCCAGACGATAGCCCCTGCTGAAGATGGGGTTACAGCTAAAACAATCAAAACCAGACAACAACATAACAAAATGGACCTCAATTTTGGAGTATCAGTGGCCATAATGAATGAGGGAATAACCAGTGAGACTAGTTTATTGCCAGGGGAATGTTGCTATAACATGGATGATCAGAGCCCCTTCATTGAAAGACTCCCAGATGCCAAGTTCTCGAGGTCTGTTCTTGGCATCTGTTCAACTTCTCTGGAGAGGCAGAATCTAGCTCCTTTCTGGATGGCACACGGTTGGCAGGTGAAAGTCATAGCATATGTTGCACTGAATCTTCTTGCTTTCAGGTCATGTGTCACCCCCACTATCCTCCACTGAACCTAGGGACCTGAAGGTCAAAATCTATTATGTTAAATTTATTTAGAGATTTAAATGTATTCAAACATCCATTCTCTGGCTGGGAGTGGGAGGGTGTGAGCCCTTGACTACGTGGTGGAACGGGGCCGGGTGAGTGGGGCGGGTAAGGAACATAATGTTCAACCTGCAGACAGACTTTAAAATGATCTTCTTAGTTTCCATTCCTCTGTCATTGGACATTTGGGTTACTTCCATGTCTTGGCTATTGTAAATGGTGTTACAGTGAACGCTGGGGTACATGTATCCTTTCAGATCATTTTCTTCTCCAGATATATGCCCAGGAATAGGATTTCAGGGTCGTATGGTGGAAGAAGTGGTACATATAGATGATGGAACGTTACTCAGTCATTAAAGAGAATGAAATAATGCCATTTGTAGGAACATGGATGGACCTAGAGACTATCATACTGAATGGACTAAATCACAGAGAAGAAGACACAGTGTATGATATCCCTTATATGTGAACTCTAAAAAGAAATGATATGAATGAACTTGCAAAACAGAAGGAGACTCACAGGCTTAGAGAACAATCTGATGATTCCCCGGGGGAAGGATGGCAGAAGGGAGAGTTAGGGAGTATGGGATCAACACGTACACGCTGTTATATTTAAGATGGATAACCTCTGTCTAGCACATGAAACTCTGCTCAACGTCATGTGGCAGGCTTGATGGGAGGGGAGTTAGAGGGAGAATGGGTACATGTCTATGTCCCTTCTCTGTGCGCCTGAAACTGTCACAACATTGTTAATCGGCTATAACCCAGCACAAAATAAAAAGGTAAAAAAAAAACAAAAAAAATGACACTCTTCTTTTCATGTTTAAGCCACACTCTGAGAGGGCTTCCGTCTATGGGTTCTCACAGAGTCGGACACGACTGAAGCGACTTAGCAGCAGCAGCAGCAGCAGCTGACCTCTTTAAGTTGGCATTTCAGGTCCCGGAGTTGGCTCCAGGCTCTGTGAACAGGAACTCTGTGTCCCCATGTACCCAGAGCATGGTCAAGAAAGGGGCCTGTGGGCTCCTGCTGGGCACCCCTCGGGCTGTGGACCCTCACCCTGGGGCTGATGGGAGACCTGCACGGGGGCATCTAGGGCAGGTGGAAGGGAAGAGACTTGCACTGCCTGCTGTCAGGGCGATGCTGCCCCTAACTAACTCTCTGTTAAGTAGAAGATTACGAACAACTCACATTCTATATGTCATTCTTTACCTCTTGAGCCGGATCTGCCCATCCACCCAGAGATTCCAAGTAGCTTTGGAGAGCTCCACCCCATCTTCTCACCCCTGACCACCCCACCCCTCCAAATCTGCTAGAGTCCATGCGTGAAGCGTAGTAGTAAGCTAACAGCTTCTTTGCCTTGCCTGGCTGAATGCTTCCTGGAAAGAAGAGGCGAGAGCTCTGGGTTCACTGCTGATAACGAAACCTGACAGCCAACGTCAGGGAAGATTACTCTGGATTCCTCACTTGGCTTCTGATTCCCAGTCCCAGGTTCCTACTAATCGAAGGCAGTGGTGTCAAGTGGCAGTGTCTCAGGACAGATGGGAGCTGCAGGGAGAGGCAGAGACTTCTGCTCTCTGCAGGCTCCTTGGACCTTTCACGATGGGGAAGAGCAGTGGGCCAGGAGTCACAAAGCTGGGGACCCAGAGCCAAATTTCCTTCTTCCCAGGGGTGACCTTGGAATAGATAAGTTGTAAAACCCAGCAACTCTGGAGTTGTGTAAACTTGGGCTTGAATCCTGGCTCTGCCACGTACCAGCTGCGTGACCTTGGGCAGGCTACTTCACCTTTCTAACCTCACTGTACTCATTATCCAGGTGGGGATAACAGCACCCCCAGTCACAAGGCTGTGGTGAGGATGAGATTAGATGATGATGCTCATAAGGGGCTTAAGACAGCATCTGGCACTTAGGAAACATCCATTAAGGGTTCTGATGATGATGAAAATGACGGTAATAATAGAACAGATACTTAGAGCTCCAAGAAACATCAAAAGTTAGTTCCCCTCTCCTTGACTCAGTTTTCTCACCTGTAAAATGGAAACGATGCTGCAATCATTTCCTCGTCTACCTTGTTTGTTGTTTTGAGTTCAAAGGAAACTGAGGCCGTGGTTCCCAGGTGCAGATGTATGGAGTCAGTTTATGACAAAGTTTTTACCAACCTGTGAAGAAATAAGAAAAATAATAACAGGGAATGTTTTATTCCCAACTTTTAAAGACTATCCTTTATTCTTAAATAATTTACTCCCAATTTAAAAATATTATCCTTTATTCTAATATGCTATTTCTGTTCATGTGTATATGTGTTGAAATACCCCTTCTCTTATGAAAGTGTGCTGCTAATGATTAGTAGTTTGCCTTTAATGACCTTACTCAGCAAAATAAAAGTTGTCGACTCTATTTTGGTTCCTTCTTTGTGGAAATCTTACTGGTCTGTGAAATCAAGTCTATAAAGAAACCACAAAGATAAGGAATTTGAAAGAATCTGATAATTGTAAGGGTCTGTATGGTGATGACAAAAATAACACACCACATGCTGAGTTCCTTTTTGGTATTCCAGGCATTACTGAGGACAGTTACGCATCTGCTATGGCCTTTCAGTGGTCTGGTGAGCTAGGTGTCACTTAACCCCTAGTGACTTGGAGATACTGTGACTTGGAGAGCATGATAAGCTGGGCTTTCTGTTCAGAGGGGACTGCAATACCCATGTTGGTCTGGCCCCAAGCCTCACAGTTTCTCCTGAACCTCGCTGAAGGATTAATGTGGAAGAGGCCCTGAAGCAGCCACCGAGACATCACCCCTGTAAAAAGCAACCACGCCAAGGTCTTATGGGCAAATCACTTAACCTCTCTCTGCCTCTAGCATCCAACTGAAAAATTAAGTAGAAATCAGGGTCATGCTGAAAACCGATGGAGAGTCAAGCTGGGTTGTCCTGGGAAATAAAATTAATACAAAGAGCCATTCTCTGTGATTCTCTATGATTCAGTGCCCTTTGATAATATATGAAGTTGTGAGGCATCCCAGCCAGGTAACTAACAGGATGCTGTCTGGATTCAGAGACACCATTGGATGGCCTCTTTTTCACTTTGCCCTTTTGGTCCTGCTGCTGCCCTCTCCCAGCTGCTCAGAGTCTTTCTTCTTCACAGATTTGGTGGTGTTCTCCATTCCAGGGCCCTCTTGAAGCTGGATGATGGGAGACCCCTACACCCACTCCTCACACTTAGCTTGTGTGATGCTGTGCATCATGCAGTTCTTCTTATTCTCTGGGCTACTCTGGGAGGAGGTTTTGTTAACTTTGTTTTACAGATGGAGAAACTGAGGCTTGTTGTGTGGCTAGGAGTCACACAACCTGCAAGGGGCAGAAAGAAGGATTCTCATCCAGCTGAGGCCACCTGATTTTGTGCCTCCTGTTCCATCACTGAAGTACTCCCTGAAGTTGGAGGAAAGAGATCTTACAACCTTAACAGCTCCCAGTCCCCTATCACATAAAGGGAGTTTTCTCTGGACCCCAAAACATTCACCTTGAACCCACTATGGACTGGACCATTCGCTGTAGGGCCAATTCTAGCCCAACAACTGCTACCTGATCTTTATATCCCAAGAACGGACTTGAAGCAGTGCTTATCTGACACACGGTCAATCTGTTGGCACTGACACTTCAGTTCTAAACCACCCTTTCTCTTTGAATTTGAAGCTAAATGCTTCGTAGTTCTCTCTTCAGCTTTTATTAACAAATTCACTCTTATGAAGACAATGTAACAAATTCCATGTGATCATTCCATGTTTTTGTTGTTGCTGCATCAGCAACATAGATGCTGATGATGCTATTGAGCATCTATGGCTTGACAATAAGAGGATTGTCCATTTTCTATCTTTTTCACTATTAGTTAAAAATGCTCCCCAATGATACATGTACCTGATGAAAAATAAGAGTATATATGAGCTTATAAAAGAAAAACAATAGGCAAAACCTTTTTTCCACTTCTCTCCACTTATTTCCTCAACCCAAAGACAATCATGTCTGCCCCCTGAGGTCTGGGAAGGTGGGTATTGTTTTTAATTAGTTTCCTAGTAGTTACCTCCATGCTTCTCACTGAACAGCTTATATGAGTAATTCTTCAGTCATTAACTTTAAACATTATTTGTTGCCTCGACAGATGGAGGTTTGCTCACTGACTTCCTCTGCCACCCCACTGGTCCCCTGCAACATACCCAAAGCACTAGATACAGTCCTCTACTGGTAAGTTTAACAAATGTGTTTGACTCTGTATTGATTCTCTTCTTAGTGTGGCTGGTAAGGTTATTACAACATCCCCTCTCTTTCTATCCCTTCCATCAGTCATCCCATATCAGCTGTCCTTTTGTTTCTGAATTCTCAAGGTTGATCACAGTAGCATTCTGGCCTGTAACTGTGAAACATTTTCCACATTCAGTCTAATGTGGCTCCAACTTAGGATCATGGTTTTTTTTTCACTGGGGCAGCTGCCCTCAGCCTCCTGAACATTCATCTTGGATTTCTTGTTATTGTGCAGATCAATTAATACCCTTGTTTGCTGCTTATATAATCCCCTTAAAACAGCTATTTTCAATTAATGATAGCTCCATAGCTCTGTGGGGTAAGCCTCTTAACTGTCACTCCATCCTTGTCACTCATTAAGAAAATTACACTTCCCTTGCTGCTGATGGTCTGATGTGCCATCAGCTGGTCTCTGTTACATTAAGTTTCTATTGTTCCCACGCTTCTACCAGGGAGCCCATTCCTATACCAGCATCTCCTACCATCAGCCCTGGCCTGAGAGGACCACTGGGCTTCTCAGTGATGTTGGTGCTCATCACCACTCCTATCACTTTGGCAAGTGGAGGGTCTGGCAGACTCTTTTACAGAACAGTCGACTGGCGGGCTTTCTGGTCTCATATAGTATGGCCTCTCTGGCATGGCTGAGCCCTTGCAACCCTTCCTCCATGAAGCTTTAGAATTTCCACTTCACTTTTTTTTCTGGGTCTCTAAGACAAAGCACACAACATATTAGCACCACCTCCGGGGGTCCTTGCCAGGGTGTTAAGTCTGGCGTCACTGCAGAGTGCTTCCATTGCAATAAATTCTTCCTTCACCAACTTTACGTTCTGTCCCTGTTGATCTGGAATCCAGTCCCAGGGCAGGTTCTCTAGGCTTCTACTGGGACATGCTGGGGAGGCTGTGTGCTTCCTTTGTTATATAGTCCTATTGTCCCCTTAATAGGCCCCACGCTTCCCCCACCCAGGGTTTGTGTGTTTGGGGATGTGAATTAACCCTCATTATTGGTCTGGTGACCTGGACGGGAAGTGGGACTAGATCCTGGGGTAGAAGAAAAGAACCAGGGACTTGTTCTTTTGCAAAGCAGAGGTTCCTATATTTTTAAGCAAAGGAGGGTAGTAGCCTTCAGGTAGGGAGGAGTGGTTGCTTCAGCAGGCGCAGGAAGTTCATGATTCTCAGGTATGTTGGCCCAGATGTCCCTGTACTGTGTCAAGGTCTCATTCCTTCCCAACCATGACAACTATGACATTGTAGTATTGTTGAGGTCAAGAATTCCACCATCTCTGAAGCTCAGCTGCCCTTAAGATTAAGCTCTGAGCCTGCTCCTAAGCTATTTCTGCCCTGCAGATGCAGGAGATGAAAATTCTTTACATGCTGCCGAGAAGCCCTCTCGCTCTCATACTTTGCCTTAAATTGGTAATTAGTCATTCTCAGTCTTTCCTTATATTTCTCCAATGCAGGCATGGCTCTTTGGGACAGCCCTTTGATCCCAGTCCTCATAATTAAGGGGCTGACTTCCTTAGCCCCTTAAACACCAGGGAGACCATACCTGCTGGGACATCCCTTCCACCAGTCCTCTATCCCGTTTCACCACCAGTAACAGTCTTAGCAACTGAACTGTCACAGCATGCCAGGGGCTCCCCAAATCCACATGTCAGCCAGCAGGTAGGGGATCTGGCCCCACATTCTTATTTTAGAGTCAACTTCCTCAGGCAACTTGTGGTACCAACTGTTTTAGGTTGGGTTCCCCAGGAAATACACTCTGACATGAAGAGCTGTGAGTAGGTTAATGGAGAGTTCTTGCAGCCGGAACACCATGAGGGATGAAGGAAGCTGATTAGGCAGAAGGAGACACTGAAGGGCAATGAGTCACAACAAGGCCTCAGCCAATCCCACGGTGAGCTCTGGGGCTAGAGCGGCCATTCAGATTTGTTCCAAACGGAGGCAAAGGGGTTAGGCTATGTCATCCAGCCTTCAGTGGGTGTTATCCTTGAGAAGGTGGCGTAACCTTCTTCCAGCTGCGGGCAATGCTGGAGTCATCCGCAATGGGAAGATGAATGTCTTGGTCCAGATGGGAGGAATTTGGATGGTATACTACAGCATCTACTACAGCCCCAAATGACTCAGTTTACACCTGTTGTCCTGAAATAATTATTAGTAATGTGCTTTTCCCTTTCAAAGGTGTACCCATTTGGATGATAAATTTTATTGTCATTCTACTCATGCCATAGCCGTGCCTCCCACTATTCTGAGTGTGAAGGATATTGCACAAGTAGACCCTCCCACCCTGTCACCTTAGAGCAATTAGCACCTCTGTGCTAATTGGCCCTGTAGGGGCTGTCTTTAAAGTGCCCCCCGTGGTCAGAGGTGCTGCTGGCCCAGGCAGGCTGCATCCCAGAATTCAGCATCACTTCAGCGAAGGAAGACTCTTGGAAGGAAGACATAGGTTCTGATGCCATCGTTCCTGTGACCCTGAGTGTAAGCCAAGCAACACTTTGTATCTGAATGGGGTGTGGGGTGGGGACATGCTCCAGCTCACCTTTGGCCTTATCCTACGTGACCCACAACCCATTGCTCTGTCTTCAGCCTCTGCTGGCTGTGCAAGGCCTTAAGGGCTCTGTCTGTGAGGCTGGAGAGGCAAAGAAGTGTCAGCGAACACAGCTTCCTTCTCCTGACTTCTTGAGGCACTGACTGCCACCTTTGCCCCCATCCCCACCCCAACACAGGGGCTGTCTTTCTTGTGAGGACAGATCGAAGCTTCCCTCCTGGGTGGCTGTGCCTGGGTGACCCTCAGGTTCCCCCTGAGCTGACCTGTGATGTTTGAGCAGGAAAGGTCAACCAGAGTGATCCTGAAGTACTCAGTACATGAAAGAGTAACCAGTGACTTATAGGCTAAGCAGCCATTTCCTGAGCTTTGTCCTTTACTCTGATGCCAACCAAGCCACGACTCCGAATTCAGGGCACTCCCCTTCTTTCTCTGAGGAGCCTGCTGAGATTCTCACTCCCACCCTGTGGACAATCAGTGCTGGCTGAGAAACCATTTCTGTGAGAGCCATTTTCACCCTGATCCCCGAGCGTGGGCCCGGCTTTCTGGCTGTGCTCAGACCCCTCGGTGCCTTGATCTGGGGCTCTGAGACCATCGCTGCTCCTGCACAGCGATGCACCAGGGAGAAATGCAGAGAGCCACAGCCCACCCACTGCAGCAGTCACTGAGCAGTCTCCTCTGACCTCTCCCTTCCTTCCCAGATGATGAAAAGAGGTCGGCAGGCAGTAGTGATTTTTCTCAGGGGTCCTTCTCTGACCTAGATTTTTTTTTCTTAGGATAATTTGAGACTGCATTTCTTCTTCACTTTCTGGACATTATATATTTTTAATGGCATGAAAGCAGAGTAATGCTGGCAGGCAGGCCTCTGCACCTGCAGAACGAGGGAGTGGTCTGCCCCTTCTGTCCCCGTTGCCAACTTCCTCAGGCTTAAAGCTTGGTTCCTAAAGTCTGTATCCTTGAATAAGCAAACAGTGTTATAAATAATGTCTTGTTGCTTTTTGTTATTTTTTAAATGGAAAGTGAACAGTCACATCTTGATGCCATGTTGGTTAACGAGACACTGCATACATAAGGAGAAGAGAGAAGCAAAGTCACTTTCAATGTCTCAGCACTGGATGTGCTGAGAGCTTTCTGTGGACCAGGCACTGAGCTCAGTGCTTTTGTGCCTGGTTCTAACCACAACCTAATTGGGGAAATTGGACATAGCCTGTGAGCCTCCATTTTCAGATAAAGAAGGGGAGACACAGAAGGGGGTTGTACACACCTGTGGGCAGGGACTGTTTTTGTACATCTTGGCGTCTTCTGTAGCATCTGGCAGGATCCCCTGCATATAATGAGGGCTTTAAATATTTGTTGAAAGAGTGAAATTGCCCAAGATCACAGAGCTAGTTTAGTCTCTGAGTTCCTAATCAAATGTTCTCTCCACTAGTCCAAGCTCCTTTTGTCTGAGTGAGCCGAAGGTTTTGACAATACTAAATGAGAAGATTTTAGTAACTTCAAAACTCCAAAGAAAAAGAAGCCAGAAGCATGAAAAAAAAAAAAATGTTTTAAATAAAAATGAGCAGTTTCCAGAAATTTATGGTATTACTTACTTACCCCCTGATTGCCTCACCCACTGCATCTTAAATGGAACAAACGGGGCCAACCAGGTGAAGGAATGCTATATATATATATTTTTAATGGTTCTGGCTCAACATTTATTTTATGAAATTAAAAAAAAACTTGTATCTCTGAAGATTGTGGGCATGTTCGCAATTGCCAGGAGTCCTCTGAATCATCCAAAGGCTGACTTTTCTCCACCGATATCACCATTGCAGAGTTCAGAGGGTGCTTCATCCATCGGGAAATTATATACTAAGAGAAATGATCCATTTTCATGCTTTTCATTTATTAAGTTATAGAGACAATAAGAGCATTATTTGTCTGAAAAATACAGTAAAAATACCTGCAATCTTATTTCATTATCACAATGACCACTGCACTCTTTTCATGGAGGGATGCTCTGTTTTTTATAGAAAAGTCCGTTTGCTTGGTGGGCTTCCAGCCCCGGGTACACCGGGTGAGCATGGGTGGCGGCCGTCCAGCCCACATCCCCTGCCCTTCCCCCACCCCCCTGAGCACTTCCTCACTGGCCCCGCCCTCGGCCCTCAGAGGTGTCTGGAGAGAGGCGCCCTCGTGTCCGCCGCCACGTGCGGTGGATTGAATCCATGCATCAGGCTTCAGGCCGTGGGAGCTAATGCGATAACTGCTCAGCCTGGAGCTGCTGGAGCATATTACACTCATCAGTCACCGCTCCCGCAGCACACCGCCTTCCTAGTCGTCCGAGTGAAAGTTGGGGCTGCTCCGGGAGCTAACAAATGTTAGCTGAGTTTTAACTACTTTTTTGTCTCTCACTTTACAAGATGTGGATTATTTAAATAAGCCTGAGCCTCTTGCCTTCTCAGTCCTTTAAAGTGCTGGGCGTCTACCACTCCAGTGAAAGGTTGCGCTCTCTTTGTCTCATCTCCTCTGTCCTGGGAGGTACTGGGCTCAGGACAGTCTCCCCACCTCCCGGCTGTCAGCTCCCTCCTGCCCCTGCAAGGGCTTTGAGGAGCAGGCTGCGAGGTTCAGGGGAAGGGTAACACATCCGCTCCTCACTACAAGAGGAACCCTGAACAAATTACTTCCTTGCTCAGGGTCTTGGCATCCACATCCACGCGATCACCTGTAATCATCCCATATGTGCGTCCGGGGAGTTTCACTGACAGAGCCCTTTGGCCTTCACTGTATGTCTCAATGTTATTATCAGCCTCAGAGGGGACTATCATTATGCTTATTTACTCAGTTAATTAATATCCTGGTTTAGGGAGTGCTTATATGTTCCATGCATTAATCTAGGCATTCAATTCAGTTAAGTCGCTCAGTCGTGTCTGACTCTTTGTGACCCCATGAATCGCAGCGTGCCAGGCCTCCCTGTCCATCACCAGCTCCCGGAGTTTACCCAAACTCATGTCCATTGAGTCGGTGATGCCATCCAGCCATCTCATCCTCTGTCGTCCCCTTCTCCTCAGGCCCCCAATCCCTCCCAGCATCAGGGTCTTTTCCAATGAGTCAACTGTTCGCATGAGGTTGCCAAAGTATTGGAGTTTCAGCTTCAGCATCAGTCCTTCCAATGAACATCCAGGACTGATCTCCTTTAGGATGGACTGGTTGGATCTCCTTGCAGTCCAAGGGACTCTGAAGAGTCTTCTCCAACACCACAGTTCAAAAGCATCAATTCTTCAGCGCTCAGCTTTCTTCACAGTCCAACTCTCACATCCATACATGACCACTGGAAAAACCACAGCCTTGACTAGATGGACCTTTCTAGGCATTACCACTCAATAAATTGTTTTATCATTATATCCTCTCCTTCAAGGGGATATTATTAGTCTCATTTCAAGGACACTGAAGCTCAGAGACACTAAGTGACTTGCTCAAAGTAAACAATTTTGTGTCCACAACCAGTGTGAGCTCTCTACTACCTCTCAGGGTAATGCCTAGGCTCAGGAGGAAACCAGGGCTAAAACTATAAGGGACCTTGTTGCCCTGATGTGCCATCTAGCCCTGAAGTTTGGGGTGGGGTGGGGAGAGGGAACTCTTTCTAATATCAAAAGATCAGAATAGTTTCAAATAAGAGGAGCCCCAGCCCTTCATAAACTCTGGAGCAAAATGGTCCAGATGCATTTAATGCAAGTGGTGCCCGCTCCCCACTGCCCCTGCTCTTCGGCAAAAGTCAGCCTGGCTTCATGAAAGAAGGAGGTCTGGGCTGGGATGTGTTGGGAATGAGACAAGTGTCAAAGGCTAATGTGTCTGATTTTGAATCTTAGCTTCAGCCTTGAGCTGAAATCACTTACACTTTGGGGGCTTCAGTTTCCTTATCTTAAAACAGAGGAAACATTACTTGTTTTTGCAGGGTTTGTGTATGGCATAGAGACAGTGACAATGGGTCGGTGGTCATTAAATGGTGCTGATGCAGGGGGAGGTAGTGGGGTTGGAAGCAACTATTATTAATCTTCCCCAGCTGATTCAAACTCATTTCCCCTTACATTGTTCCATCCGAAGATAAACAATAAGATCGAGACAATTTGAAGAACTGAACAAAAATAATTGCAACAGATTATCTTGAAGTAAAACCGTCTAATAGCTCTGCTAGATTTGGAGGCCATATCCCATCATTAAAAACATGATAATTAAAATTTGGTAGAACAAAATATTTCAAATCTAAATGCTGACTCCCTCACTCACTTTATAAAACAAAGAGGAAGCCCACACGTGTGGGGTACGTATTGATAAAGGATGCAGCCACCTTTTCCTGCCCTTGTGACAGTACCTGTCTTTCAGATCCTGCACAGGCTGGATGAGGACAACAGGTAAAATCCATATCAAATATTCAAAACAGAGAAACTCAAACCACACCATCTGATTCACTTCCTGTACTTGGTGCAACCCAATCTGAAATGGCCCCCTCCAAACTGTAACAGAATTGAACTTATTCCCTATATTTTCCCACTCAAAACAAATAATTCAGAAGTCCCCCAGACTTTGATCCTACTTCTTGTTACTTTAGCTTGTTTGTCATTTGTCCTTTCTCTCAGTTCCATGCACATTCAGCTAACTCTGAAGGTCTGCTCTGCTCCAAGGCACTGTGCAGAGAGACAGGAGCTCCTGTTTGTTAGCACCTGCCGCACTCACACTCTGCTTAATGCTCTGCCTGTCTTACCTCTCGGGACCTCATTCCTCGCCTGCAAGGGACTTGTCAGCAAACAGAAAAGGTGAAACTGCAGAGACCGCCACACCCGGATTATAGTTTAGATGCCATGAAAAGGGCCAGTGCAGAAGGAGAAGAATTTAATTCCAGCCAGAAGAAAGAAGACAATGCCAGCTAGGAGGCAGCAGTTGACTTGGTGCTTAAAGAAGGAGTAGAATTTCAAGATGGTAAATTGGGAAGAGAATCTGGCCATTGTGGACAGAGTATTTTGCCAAAATATAAGGATTCTTTAGAGTCTAAGTAAGGCTTCCCTGGTGGCTCAGTGGTAAAGAATCTGACTGTGAAGCAGGAGACCTGGGTTTGATCCCTGGGTCAGGAAGATCCCCTGGAGAAGGAAATGGCAACCCACTCCAGTATTCTTGCCTGGAAAATCCTATGAAGAGAGGAGCCTGGTGGGCTACAGTCTATGGGGTTGCAGAGTCATACTCGACTTAGTGACTAAACAATGGAGACCAAATAACCCGTGTAGCTGGGTCTGAAGGGAGAAGAATCAGGGTGGGGATGACGGGTCCCTGTGTTTGAAGTCCCTGCCATGACTGTAGGTCAGGGGGATGACTAGCAGCAGAGTTTCATCTTCTTGAATTGGCAAATTCAACTTCACTGGTGCAACAAATTTTGAGGGCCCAGTGGTGCAACACAGGTCTGAAGGGGGTTTGATGCCAGGTGCAAACATCTGGACTGTTTGGGGGCAGTCCTGATTGTGTTGGTTTTGGCCCCATCTGTTCAGTCAGACTGAGGCTAGGGGGAAAGCAGAGAAAAGGCTATCATGCCCATAACATGAGGCTTTTAAGAGCTCCTGGTGAATTATGTGTCTATTAGCTAAGTGGCCCTGGGGCTTTATGACTTGCTCTTTTTGTAAATCAAAAATAATAACAATAAGAGCTCACCATCTTCTCATCCTGCTGGAGAGACCGAGTGCTTCATCCGTCATTACACAATTATAGCTGCTCCCCAGACAACTCCATTCCAAGCCCCAGGATACAAAAGTAGATGGAAAATTCGTGTTCCCATCCTGACCCATCTAGACTGGACCTGGCCAACAAGTAGCAACCGAATCCCTTTCTTATTGGCTGGTTGGCAATCACTCCAGTTTAGGAGGGAAGGGGATTATTTTAGCGCAGGAACACTTCAGGAGGCCAAGATGACCCCACCTGGAAGAGGTTCCTGATAACACATTCAGATGGCAGTCTTCCTCAATCCAGTCTGCTCCACCCTTTCATCTGTGCCCTTCCTGGGCCTGGAGGTGTTGCCAGCTGGCTGGGACAGCAGATAGGGGATGTGGAGGTGAGAATGCCTTTTGAACAGCAAGAGAACAGAGCTTTTCTCTGGGACAGTTCACCCTGCTCTGGACAGCCTCATGCTGTATCACAGACAAAAAGCGTGTGACTGCTGAATCACCTCAACTGCAAGGCAAGATAAAAATTTCCAGACAATATTTTTCTCCAAAGGGTGAAACACATGAGATAGGAAGAAACCAATCATTTCCAGACCATCACGATGACAGACCCTGAAGACATTGCTGCACAAGGAGAAGGAATCCAAGGAGTTTGTTTTTACAAAACAACTCAGGTTTTGTGTGAGAAATCTGTATTGAATATGTCAATATCCCCCACAAATGCCCTGATCCAAACCCAGGAGTCAAGAACCCTGAGTTGTCATCACACAGAAACCTGGTCCCCTCAAGTGAAGTCTCATCTCTTATTCCTTGATGTTGGTTTCACTTTTCTCTGTCTTCTTTTTCTTATTATAGCCTTGGTTCCTGACATACTCTCATGAATGGCCCCTTTTTAAATTAATCAGTCAACTACCCTCTATTTATGATATAGTTAACACTGACGAACCACATCAAAGAATCAGACCATCAACAGTAATATATGTCTGCCTATGTGTTTCTTCTCCATCCACTCCCTCTTCCTCCCCCTACCTAAGGCAACCACTTGTCTATTATTATCTTGATTTTTGAAAGTTTTATTATATATACAATTTTGTTTATTTTTATTATAGGTGTAGTTTTTTTCTTACAACAGTAAACAATATTCTTCTGGATCTTAATTTTTCACTCAGTATTTTATACATGTCTGTTTAGTACATAATATATATACAGTATATTATAGCATGTAGTTGGAGAAGGCAATGGCAACCCACTCCAGTACTCTTGCCTGGAAAATCCCATGAGCGGAGGAGCCTGGTAGGCTACAGTCCATGGGGTTGCTAAGAGTCGGACATGACTGAGCGACTTCACTTTCACTTTTCACTTTCATGCATTGGAGAAGGAAATGGCAACCCATTCCAGTGTTCTTGCCTGGAGAATCCCAGGGATGGGGGAGCCTGGTGGGCTGCCGTCTGTGGGGTTGTCCAGAGTTGGACACGACTGAAGCGACTTGGCAGCAGCAGTAGCATAGCAGGTAGTAATCATTCATTCATTTTTACTACCAATTGTATGACAATGCCACAATTTATAAATTCAATATCCTGCCAAAGGATATTTATTGTTTCTGCTTATTGTGTCATAATTGCTGTATGAGTTTCTTGGAATAGGTGTGAAAGTGTTTTTCTTTTGTATATACATAGTCGTTTGGGTTACAGGGTATATGAACGCGCAACTTTACAATACTAAAGTCCTGTTAAAACATAGCATCGATTTCTATTTCTACCAGGAGAGTATAAGAGTTAATGCACAAATTTGCCCACACTTGGTTTCATAAACTTCTTAATTTTGCCATCAAATGAGTGCGTACAGTAGTGGGAATTAACTGCTACAACATTTTGGAAAAATTAATGTGGAAACACTTCCTGAAATTTTAAATGGACTTTCTTTTTAACATAGGAGTACTACTTTTGAGCATGTTTTCTTAAAAAAGTTGTTAAAATAAGTGTATAAGAGTAAATTTACACTATCTTTTGTATTAGGAAAGGCTTGAAACAATCTCAATCTCCAACCATAGTTAATTGGTTGGCTTAATTATGGGAAACCCATACACGGATTAAAATGCAACCATTAAAAACAAAACTGAGTTAGATATGTGTGCACTGACTTGGAAAATGTTTGCAGAATTTAAGTAAACAAAGCAAGTTATAGAGTAACGTATATGATAGCATGTTAGCTTCTCTAAAGGGGGAATGGGTGCTATAATTTTATTTGCGTAAGCAAAAGGAAAGGTGTGGAAAATACACATTGGCTGTCAATGTTGATTACCTTAGGAGAGTGGGACTGGAGTAGGGAGACAGGCGGACGAGGTGGCAGAGCTGGGACTGTAATTCTGGTCCTTTCTGTAGTATCTGATCTGGCTTCAGTCCCTCCTTGCACACGCCACCCTGTGCTTCACTTTGTTCAGTGTCTCTGAATTCCTGCATTATAAAATCCAAATTCCCTGTTCTGCATTCAATGCCCATCAAGAGCTGGCCCTAGCCTGCTGCATCTCCTACTCACTTACGTACGCAGTATGTTCCAGCCAATTACACTTGACTCCTCTAAACATTCCTTGGGCTTTTCTACCCATTACCTTTGCTCATCTTCTCTACCTGGAAACTCTACCCCAGCCCTGCTTTCTTTCCATCACTGTCTAAAAATCTTGTCTCTTCTTCAAGATCCAACCAGAAGGCTGGAGCAAATGTAGTGCCTCTCAGAAACAAAGAGCTGAGTGCCCAGGCTTGGAAGGATGGAACCATGGTAGGTCCTGGTGCCTCGGTAGCTAAGGTCACTTTCTCTCCAGGGCACAGCCTATGGACAACCCTACTCCAAGCAAATTTGATCCCTATGTGTCTCAAGACTCAAAATCCAGGAGAGAGAATCCTATGGACTCAGCTTAGGTTGAGTATCCAAATAACACTGTTCATCTTCACCCATACTCTGAACCAGTACAGAATAAGACAAGGGAATAAGGCCAATGGAGACCAAAATATCATGTGCATCATGGATAAGTCTTTTATTAGAGAATGTGATGTGAGCAAGTATGCTGTCCCATATAGACCCTGAAGAGTCTTCTGCTGGAGAATAACTACTCTTGAGAGTGTCAGAACTCGGCTTCCCTGCTGCTGCTGCTGCTGCTAAGTCGCTTTAGTCGTGTCCGACTCTGTGTGACCCCATAGATGGCAGCCCACCAGGCTCCTCTGTCCCTCGGATTCTCCAGGCAAGAATACTGGAGTGGGTTGCCATTTTCTTCTCCAATGCAAGCATGCACGCTAAGTCGCTTCAGTCGTGTCCGACTCTGTGTGACCCTATGGACAGCAGCCCACCAGGTTCCTCCGTCCACAGGATTCTCTAAGCAAGAACACTGGAGTGGGTTGCCATTTCTTTCCCCACAGCTTCCCTAGAGTGGTGATTTGTAGCCCAAGAGGTTGGAGCAAAGCATAATTATTGCTGATAGCAGAAAAGTGACCAAAAGATTGAAATGGAAACAAAAAGGAAACCTGAGAGTATGGGGAGGAATTAAACCAGATGGATTGAGTTTAAGGAGAGTTCCAGCTATGAGGTTCTAGACTTTTCTAATGTGAGGTCTTACCTGGTAGATTATGAACATGGGCAATGTAAAAAATATTTCTAAATCTCATATTCCTCATCTTTAAATTGATATTTTAAATGTCCACCTCAGCAGGGTTATTGTGAAATAAATACTATATGTAGAAAATGAGGCAGCCTGAACGAAGGGGTCCCACTCAGGACACACATGGTCTCTTTCCTACTGCCTCATGTTCTTGTTTCCTTGTTCAAAGTTCTCATTCCCAAAGAATGATAAGTTCTAAGTATTTTCAACAAAACATGCACTCGGATGGCTCAGAAATAGAGGAGCAGACTTGCTTCACCTGTGGAGGGGCAGGGAAGGCTCCTTACACTTCCAAGTTCACTGCCTGGGTCCTGCGGGCACAGAAGTGCCTGTGATGAAAAGTGAGGGGCGATAAAGGGAAGTATCATCTGTTCTCACTTATATGTGATGCAGGTAAGTGTTTTGTGTTAAAAATGATATACACGAACTCATTTACAAGGCAGTAATAGACTCGCTGACATAGAATACAAACTTATGGTTACCAAAGGGTAAAAGAGGTGGGGAGGGATAAATTAGTCTGGAATTAGCAGATACACACTATTATGCATTAGACTGATAAAGAACCTACTGTATAGCAAAGGGAACTATATTCAATATATTGTAATAACCTATAACAGAAAAGAATCTGAAAGGTATATATTAAAAAAACTGAATCACTTTGCTGTACACCAGAAACCAACACAACATTGTAAATCAACTATACTTCAATAAACAAACAAACAAACAAAAATAAAGTGTTAAAAAAATAAGGGGTAATAAAGGGGTGTGTGGGGGGTGGGGTGCAGTGACTAACACAATGACCTGAAGAGAGGATGGGCCAGGACTCTGAGAGGTCAGCCGAGTGCAGAGCCCTCCCTGGGTCAGGATCCTTTTGTCTCATCTCCACCCCTGAATGGCTCCTGGGGGCCCCTCTCTTCCCTGGGCCTCAGTCTTGAGGATGGCTGGATGGGGAAAGAAAATATTTGATTGTCACTGGCGTAGTCTCTCTCCACCCTGGCCTGAGGTCCCTCTAATGAAAATAAAAGGGAGCTACCTCTCTAGAGGCCTGGCTGGCTGTGGCATCACAGTGCTGGCTCCAGTCACGACGCCAGCTGCCCTACTGAAACGACTCTCTTCAGAAATGTTCCTGAGAGAAGTGATTTTCATGCCCACGTGAAGCACATTTGTTCTCTCATGCAGCAGGAAGGGGCCATTTAGCGAATGACTTCTTTCTCTCACCACTAGGTGCCCGGGGAGAGTTAATTTATTTCACAGAGGTAAGCGATTTACTCCTGTAGGCTCAGGACAAGCCGTGCCAGGACTCTAAAGCTCTGGAAAATTCCCCAAGTCTCCCCCGAAATGGTTGCTATTGCTCAGCACACTGAGCAGAACCCTGCAGGGTTCTTTGGCTGGTTGGTTGTTCCCGCAGAGCACTCATGAAACACCTTCTGTGTACAGAATCCTGCTTGCGGCCCCTGGGAGATGTGGGAGGCAGGTGTGTCCATCCTTTGAAGACTCACAGATGAGCCTGGGAGACAGAGCAGGTCCCAGACTCAGGGCCGGGAGACCTTCCACAAGGCCCTGGGCCAGCACCGTTATCCTCTGTTTCTCCAGCTGAGAGAAGAGGGGACTCAGTCATTTATCCATGCAGATCCCCCTCTTCTGCCTTCTGAGAGGCTACACAGAACATGACGGTGATTCCTGTGCATGATGGGAGGGTGAGGCGACTACCTGGCTCCCACAAAGCCAGTCCCTCCCTGCTCCTTGGTACACACCAAATGTGTTTCCTTTCTGTACCTTTGCTTCCTGTACCTGTGATGCCTCCCTCCCCACTTGGCTGCTCCCGGCCCCTCTTCCCTGAAGCTTCTCCTGGCTCCAGTGAGTTTTGACTTAGTAAGACTTTTAAGGTCTTCAGGCCTTTGAGTTCTAATTAGAGCTTTGTGTCTTTGGGATCCCTTATTTTCAGACAGCAAGCAGTTGGGTAAGGTCGGTTCTTAGGTTACAGAACAAACAACCCCTAACAACCCCTGGTTCTACCTCCTTCATTTCACAGATGAGGATGCTGAAGAGGTAATTACCCCAATTCAGATGCTGAATTACCCCAAGGTAATTCAGGGACCAAGAGACTGGACTCAGGTCTGCTGTTGACCAGGCTGAGGTTATTTCTAGTCCTTTTATGTAATTATTTTATTCATGCATACATTTAACAAATAGTTATTAGATTCCTCTTTGCCAGGCCCTAACTAGGTGATTGCAGCCATGAAATTAAAAGACACTTACTCCTTGGAAGGAATGTTATGACCAACCTAGACAGCATATTCAAAAGCAGAGACATTACTTTGCCAACAAAGGTCTGTCTGGTCAAGGCTATGGTTTTTCCAGTGGTCATGTATGGATGTGAGAGTTGGACTGTGAAGAAAGCTGAGCGCCAGATAATTGGTGCTTTTGAACTGTGGTGTTGGAGAAGACTCTTGAGAGTCCCTTGGACTGTAAGGAGATCCAACCAGTCTATTCTAAAGGAGCTCAGCCCTGGGTGTTCTTTGGAAGGAATGGTGCTAAAGCTGAAACTCCAGTCCTTTGGCCACCTCATGTGAAGAGTTGACTCATTGGAAAAGACTCTAATGCTGGGAGGGATTGGGAGCAGGAGGAGAAGGGGACGACAGAGGATGAGATGGCTGGATGGCCATCGATGGACATGAGTTTGAGTGAACTCCGGGAGTTGGTGATGGACAGGGAGGCCTGCTCTGCTGCAATTCATGGGGTCGCAAAGAGTCGGATACAACTGAGCGACTGAACTGAACTGAACTGAACTAGGTATCAGACCATAGAAAGATGAAAAGGGCCTTCAAAGTTTGACAAGTGAGACAAATCTGCAAACATGTCATTCTGGGTGATGTCCTAAGTGGTACCAGATTCAAGGCTGCCCAGAGCACCATGGGAGCCCAGAGTAGGGAGACTGATCCTGGCTTGAGAAGACTTCAGAGAGGAGGTGACAGTGGAAGGGGCTGAAGGATGTGTCCTAGCTGACTGGGAAGAAGATGTGGGGGATTCTTATCCCATAAGAAAGGGGTGTGTGAGTGAAGAAGGATCAGGAGAGCATGCAGGCTCGGTGACTCTGTAGACTGGCAGTGGGAGATAGGTAAATCATGAATTAGCATTAATGAGAGCCAAGTTATGGGCCACGGCTGCAGTCTGTGTTGATGCAACTTTCCTCCAGATTCTTCCAGCACCTTCACATTTCCTCGGACAATTGTGCCTCCCTTGCATCTGCTTTTGTAGCCTTCCTGGGTGGTTCTCACGAAGGCTGTGAGTCTGTCCACACGGTCAGCTCTCCCATTAGACAATGAGGACTGAGCTGGCTGGACCTGCCCCTGGCAGAACTCCACTTTCTCAGAGACAGGGTAAGATGTATCATGAGGACAGGGTCCACAGAAATGGCCACCCACAGGGCACTCTGGGTCATCTAGGGAGGTCCTAGCAAAAGATGGTGAGTAAGTCCAACCTCAGGGAGTCGGGGGTGGTTCATATACAGACACCCAGGCCGCCACCAGAGAGTCTGAGGTAGGGGTGATCTGCCAGAGGCCAGCTTTGACCAAGGACCCGAAATCCAAATCTCTCCCCCAGAACTTGCCCTTGGTCCTCAGACTCACCATCTGTCTCACTTCCTTGAAGTTCCCACAGACACCCACAAACCACCACATCCAAACAAAACTCATTAGTTTTCTTCCACATCCTCTGACTTTCCCTGGGGACCTGCCTTAAGGAAGAACACCTAGTAGTCACCCTAGATCTTCCATCATTTCTGCCTCTGAAATGTCTGTCAGCTCTCCCCACTCCCCCAATGCCCCTTCCACAACCTCCTGTGTGAATCTGTATCCTCTTTCATGTGGAAACTAGCCAGCAGATCCTAACTAATTTGGTAATATACAGTTTCTTCCCTCCAATCTATTTCCAGTTGGAATCAGTTTTGGAAAGTGCAAACTATATCTCTGAACTTACTAACCCTCAGTGACCCCAAGTGGAGCCCCAGTGCCTGGTTGTGGCCAGCAGAATGTCACAGGATTGGACCCATGCTCATCTCCAAACAGCAGGAGCCCAAGTGTGGTCTCCTGTGGTCCGCTGGGCTTCTAGGGCCACGCTGACTTAGTGATGCCCTGTGTGGCATGAACCCTGACAGACGGTTTTCTCTTTTGTAAGGCCAGTGCATGACTTATGCTTCGATTGCCAAGGCATCCATTGCAGAGGTGTAATCCTCAATGGATAAAGAGCCAGGCCGACCCCCTTGGAGTTCCTTTGTTTAAAAAATCTTTGGTTGATTTAGTTAAGTGACCATTGGACCACTTTCCCCCCCCTTTTCTCCCTGTGTTTTTAATTCCTGTTCTTATGTTTTAAATTCACCAATAGTGACCTCGTGAACCTCTAGACTCCCCCCACCCCCACCTCTGCCCCAATAGAAGAAGAATCCTGAACCAGCATGTTCTTTCTATTTCTCTGTCTCTCTCTCTCCCTACCCCATCTCCTCCTATCTTGCAGCCTCACTATGTGGCCCAGGGCATGCCATGTACCCTCCAGGACCTGTGAGTAATAACCCTTGTCTGCTTCAAAGTTTCCTGATGCATGTGTCTAATGGCATCTTGCAATCATAATAAGAACCACCAGGGTCAGTCCAGCCACAACGTTGGTTCCAAAAGGAGGACCTGAGCCCAGGTGAGTGTCCCCCAGCATTTCTAGCTGATAGTGCCACTACAGGTAGGCTGAGACTGTCACAAATCAACCTGCATCTTCCCCTGAGGTCCCACTTTACCTGCCCCAGGGATACTGGATGGTCCACTCCCTGTACAGCCTCCAGGCCCTGGAGGAGCAGAGTGCTGGCACTCAGGGCAGGCCGGTCCTGCCCAGGCCCAGCAGACAGCCTGTTGCTTCCCAGCTGAAGGGCCAGTGCTGGGCTGGCCTCTGCTTGAGCAGCCGGGCAGCATGCTAAGAGGAAGTCATATATCCTGAATCCCTGAAATTAGCTCAGCGTTCCCAGAATGGAGCATCTCACCTTGATCGATGAAGGGGCTAGACTAAAAACTTATAAGCTATCTTTCTTTCTCTACATAATGTCTGAGACATATTAACCATTTTCATGGTTTCGACTGAGCAATAGATATTTATTATGCAATACTGCTTGAAATAGTCGTTCTGTTCCACCCTTCATCTCTATGTTCTGGCCTTTCCCCATCATTTCTGAGAATATATGAAAAACAGGGCAAGTCTGCTTTTAAGTTCTATTAAGAAATTTAATTTATGGTGAGAAAACCCTTTGTCATACACGAATTGAACATTATGAGTGCACAAATCTTTATCCATCGGAGTTCTGAGTTGCAAGGCACAGAAATGGACTCCAGAAATAGAAAATAAGTTCATTCTAATGGTATCAGAATTGCCCCAAAGGCTTGAGAAGCGAGACATAAAGGAGAAGGGGAAGGAGGTGAAAGGAGGATGGAGAGGAGGTGAGGGTCAGGGGGGAGAAGGCAGAGAGGAAGGGTGAGCAGAAGGGAAGCAGCCAGACTCACACTAAAATCATGCTACTGAGCTAGCCCGGGGAAGGCATGCTGCCCTACTGCTAACCTGCAGACATAACTGGCGGCAAGGGGCATTGCACACGGTGCACTTGATGTGACCACCTCCAAAGTTCCTAGTGGGAATTCTCCCTGACTCCTTGAGATCATCTAAGGACAAGACATCTGAGGGCCATGTTGCCCGAGACATCTGAGGGCCATGACCTGAAAGCCATCTTTGAATTCTTCCTCTCTCTCATGTCCACTGCTAATCCGAGACTGATTTCAGCTCACTCCACTTTCCTAAATTGCCCACTTTCCTCAAATCTATCTCCTCCCTCCCTGCTTGTCCTATGCAATGTTTGGTTTTCAATCAAAAATTTCCAGTGATACCAGGAGGTAAGATCGAATGATGGAAACCAAGAGAAAAAAATATGCATAAACAGATCCAAAGCATACCCAGATACTGGAGTCATCAGACATGGTCTTTAAGCCAAAGAGACCATGAATCCCTGTATTTGTTAAGATTAGGTTTGGCTGAATATTACAAAACCCTCAAGTAGCAATAATTGTAACAACATGAAAATTTCTTTATTTCTGACCCAAAAGACAAGGTGACCCACAGGGTCAGCAGCTCTTTCTACTCCATCATTTTCAGTTTGGGTTTTCATCATCAAAGTGACTTTGTAGCCCAAAAGGATTGCTGGAACTCCAACTATTCATGTCCAAGTTGCAAACCAAAAGAAGACAAAATGCAGAAGGGAAAATGGGGTCTCATCTGGCTAACTCTTCTCCCTTTCAGCAGCTTTCCTAGAAGGTCCTTACAACACTCTGCTTATGTCTCTTTGTTAAAACTTATTCGTATGACTGCCTCCCACTTTGTGGGAAACTGAGGAATTTGGTGTTTTGGTTTGGAAATTAATAGGGCAACCCACTCCAGTGTTCTTGCCTGGAGAATCTCAGGGACGGGGGAGCCTGGTGGGCTGCCAGCTATGGGGTCGCACAGAGTCGGACACGACTGAAGCGACTTAGCAGCAGCAGCTAAACAGCCAAGCTCAGTAAAAAAGAAGGAAGATGAGAATAAACACTGTAACTGGGTAACTAGCCATCTCTATTATAATGAGTTGGCCAAAATTTCTTTCGGGGTTTTTTGTAAGACTCTATGGAAAAATTCAAATGAACTTTTTGGCCAACCCAATACATTCCTACTGAAAGACCTTCTATAACTCCTCACTGCCAGGCATATAAAGACCTTTACAGTTTAACCCCTATCTCTCATTCTACTTCTATCTCTTACCCCTTTATCCAGACACTTCATTCTCTCACCACCTCTAGTCACAGCCACTTCAGAAACACCCAGTTGCAAGCCATCAGACCCTTGCTTCTGCTCACGTGTTGGCCTGGAGTGCTCTCTCTCTGACAAGTCTGTCTCATTTTCGAATCTTAATTCAAAGGTCATCTCTTTTTTTTTTTTTTAAATTAATCAGGCGGTGCCAATCAAAGACCTGCCGACCCAGCGCCGCCATAGCGCGGAAGCGGCGCTCCCAGGACCCGTCGCTTCCGCCCTTCCGCGTCCGTCGCTTCCGCCCTCCCCCAAAGGTCATCTCCTTCGTGTTACCTTTTCCAGCTCTCCTAGTCAGAATCACAACCTTGCTCCTGGTTCCCACAGCCCACGGTGGATACCTGCATCACTGCATTTGTATTGACTTGTAATGATTGGTCTTCATGTCATCTCTCTTTATAAATTATGAGCTTCTCCAACTCAGAAACACAATTTATTCTTCACTTTTACTCCCCTAGTGTTTGTTATGTGGTCAGTGCTCTATCAACTTTTGCTGAATGGATAAGGAAGAGGGCAAAGGATAAAAGATACAGTTAGTCAGTTAATAAATCTCCCATGCTATCTCTTTATAACTTACATAATTCCAATTGCAGACAATTCAGAGGTGATTCCACAAGTTTTTGTTATGCCAGAACTGTGTTGTTTGGTACATCATGTGAAATAAATATGCTGAGCTGGGAAGTTTGTTTGTTATTTTTTATACATATTATTTGATATGATGGTTAAAAAAATCAACTTGAGCATCACAATTAGTAGTAACAGGGAGTTGTATTTAACTCAGCAGGATAAATCAAGCATCTCCTTTGTGCTTAACAACATGAGAGATATTGTGTGAAATTGCCATCACTCCCTCTTCATACAAATATATACACGTGCACACCCAAAAAAGAGTTTACAATTATTGCCTTGTAGGAGGATGACACCCTGTAAAAATAGAACAATTAGGTGACAGGTTACAATTAGTGTCATAATAAATTGTACTTGCTCATTATCAAATGATATCTGTTACTATAAATATTTAGAAAAAGAAGAGAAAGGTATATGCAAGAGTGATAAGAAAGGCCTTTGAGCTGGTCTTTAAAGGCACAGCAGGATTAAGCAGGACAATAACTATCAGAGCATAAAGTACAGGCTATGGGTGGGAGGAGAAATGATTTTAGGGAGATCCATGCACCACACTGAATAGCACTAAATCGCAGAACAAAAAGATTTTGCCCTTTTTCATTCTCTTTGATTTTTTAAATTTACATTAAGGAACGTTTCCGTTGATGCATTTTTCACAGATAGTAACATTCCTTTGAACAAACACAGGCCAAGTCTCAAGCCTAGATCTTGGCAGACAACAATATTTAGCTCAAATTTAATGACATTCTTTTGAGGTTTTCTGTATTCATTTGTATAGGCATCTTCCATTTACAGTAAGTGATAATGGTTTTTCATCATATATTTTTACTTTTAAAATCAACTAATTTAAATATAAAGGAAAGCCAATTTAAGAACTAGTAAGTAAATAAAAGTACAAGCGGTATATGGCTATGGAAAAAAAATGGTAAAAATGTACTTAAAGGACTGATGTTTGGGAAATGTGATGACAGTGGGAGTGGAGAGAAGAGACTTCCCCACCATGATGAAAGCTGCTCAAGAAGAGGGCTCTGGGCGAGCAGGGCAGAGCCTGGATAGGGATGGAGGGGCAGCAGGGCAGGTTGGATGCTTTGCTCTCAGGAGGCTGGAATGTGGAGGACTTCCCCACCAAGCTAACATGTCTTACCAAGTGTAGAGGAGATCATGTGCCTCTCATCACGCCCCAGTGCCATTCTGGACTCACACCCCTCACCCCTCTGCCTGCATCAGGATGCACTCTGAGGACAGCATTAGCGAGGGGTTGGAGAAGGGTATGGGGACATGGACCACGGAGAAGCCTGGCTAGGGGAAAAAGAGAGAACAATTGGCACACCCAGAAGATCAGCACTTTTCAATACTTCAGCCTGGAATAAGAGCTGCCACTGCGCATGAGGGCCACAGTCTCTGGGGCCCAGTGTTCTGTCTCCCAACTACCCACGGAGGGCCGTGTCTTTGGGGAGCATGGCCTGTGTGGCTCTGGTCTGGTGCCTTCCTGGGGCCCAGCCTAGGGGAACCAGTAGTGTTGATGCACACACCTTCGCTCAGAGCTGTGGTCCTCCGCCCCTACTCTACTTCCTGTCTTCATCTCTGCCCTCTCTTTGCATGTGGCTGGAGTACTGCTCTTCCCATCTCTTTTGCTCTGAGGACAGGAAATCTAGGGCAGCCCTCAACGTCCCACAGATGAGAAAAGTGATAAAGCTGGGGAGAAAAGGGAAGGAGACTGTTCTGAATAGGTAATCGACATGACATTTCCGAGCCCTGCTGTGTCTCTGGCTGCTCTGACCCATGGTACCAAGTGAAGCAACTCAGGGTGTAGGCTCTCCTTCTCAGCATCCAAAGCCATCAATCTAGACCCTGCTGGCAGCACCGACTTCCCTTGAAAAACATTTTAAAAAGAAAAGGTCAGAACCATTTGTTTCTCTGTGTGAATGAATTCAGAAAGCCCTGGATGATTGTCCCTCGAAGACTCAGCATGAACCCAGATGCTCCAAACTTTCCAGAACAAGCTTCCTAGGCACAGGGATACTTTCCAAGGCAAACTCCCCAGATCTGAGCCCATTGGTTAGGGGTCAGACCCTGGAGTTACCTGCATCTCGTCACAGAGAGGCACAGTATGTGACAGCATGACATCGACAGGTGGATTGTTGGAGTTTGCATCTCGGCCTTTTTACCCACCAGCTGTGTGACCTTGGGTTTAATTACTTAACATCTCTGAACCTTTCTTATATGTAAATCTGGTCAAGTGAATAATAATAAGCACTGTCTCATAGAGTTCTTGTGAAAACCAGTTGGAATAATAAATGTAGAATGCTTAGTGCAGTGCCTGACATATAGTAAGTGGTTAATAAAAATTGGTCACAATGACCATAATAGATGAAATAGTCCTGAAGCCCAATTGTTTCAGTTATCAATGTGAAACTCAAAAACAATCATTTAAAGCAAAAATAATTATTTCTCATGATTCTAAAGGTTGCTTGGTCTCACCTGTTTGATCTTATCTGAGATTCTTCAGGCAGTTGCAGTCAGGTGGCAGCTGAGGGACTAAAGTCCTCTGAAGACTTGACTAAGAACATTCAAAATAGGTTCTTTGCTTGCATGCTTTTTCCTCTGCTGAGATGGCTTGAACAGCTGGGAGTTAGCTGGGCATCTCTCTCTCCTCATGTAGCCTCTTTATGTTTTTAGGTTGGGCTTCCTCACAGCGTGGAAATCTCAGAGAAGTCGGACTTCTTACATGGCAGCTGACTTCTTTCAGAACAAACATTCTAAGAGATCAAGAAGCTGGAAGACTTCTTATGACCTCACTTCAGAAGTCACGAAGCATCATTTCTGCCACATTCGTTTGGTTACATGGGCCAGCCTGGATTCAGCATGGGCCAACCACTTAGAGTCGGACACGACTGAGCGACTTCACTTACACTTTTCACTTTTCACTTTCATGCATTGGAGAAGGAAATGGCAACCCACTCCAGTGTTCTTGCCTGGAGAATCCCAGGGACGGGGGAGCCTGGTGGGCTGCCGTCTATGGGGTCGCACAGAGTCGGACACGACTGAATCGACTAAGCAGCAGCAGCAGCAGCAGCAACCACTAAGAGTAGTTCACTGGGGCCATTTTGGAGACTAACTACCAAGAAACCATCAGTTTCTTCTAATGCAGTATTGAAGAGAGCTCTGGGTTTTGTTTTTTAATTTATTTATTTTTAATTGAAGAATAATTGCTTTACAATATTGGTTTCATTTCTGCCACACATCAACATGAATTAGCCACAGGTGTATATATGTCCCCTCTTCTTGACCACCCCCTCTGTTTCCCACCCCTCCAGGTTGTTACAGAGCCCCAGTGTGAGTTCCCTAAGTCATAGAGCGAATTCCCATTGGCTATCTATTTTACATATGGTATTATTTATGTTTCCATGCTACTCTCTAGAGCTCTGGATTTTTGAATTGGAGACTTGAGTTCAAGGCTTCAGGTATGTTATTACTACCTTCAAAGTCCCCATTCGCTTATCTGTAAAAGGGAAGTAATGATATACACCTCCTGGCTTGTAATGGAGAACAAATGTCATTACACATGGTCAGCTCCCAGTGCTGTGCTTCACGCACAGAGATGCAACCAAGTTTCCTTCCCCATTTAGAGCAGGAAGAGATCCTCACCACCAACATTGTTAGTGCTCCTCTTTGTAGGGGCCATCCCACAGTGAGAATACAATCACCCCCTTATTTCTAGCTCTGTGTGTGTGTGTGTGTGTGTGTGTGTGCGTGTGTGTGTATGTGCATGCACATACACACCAGGAAGTTTAGTTTAGCTCATTACCTGCCAGGTTCATAGTTGACACTGAATAAATAATGTATAATTCAGAAAAAGAGTTGTCAACTCATGCTGCTATGCCAAAGTCCTTCTGAATGAATTTTCTGCTAAGTCTAGAGTGAGTTATTTTTAAATTTAAGAAAAAAAGTGTTTAAGCCACCTGATCTAAGAGATCTCAGAAATGCTTTCATTTTCTCTTGACTTCTATTTTTTGAAAGCTGCCAGGAAGCAGCACACATACTCGTTGGGGATTTACCATGAATTACCAAGCAGCTGGAAGGAGCTCAAGGTGACAAATGACTGACAGTGGTTCTTAATGCTGCACTCAGGGTGGCCTCTGAGAAAGCCACTTAACCTCTCAGGGGCTGTTCCATCCCTTCTGTGAGGCTCTGGGCCAGCCTGGTAGCCCGGGATGTCAGATAACTCAGATGCTTTTCTTGACCTCAGGCACCTTGGGTGGTGGGGAAACTGAGAAGTTAGTTGCACCCATACCCTCTCTGTCCAAGCTCTCCCCATTCCAAAGAAACTCTTCTTTACCAAGACTTGCTGTTCTTGAGAACATGGGGGGCATTTACTTCTTGGGCAAGGAGGAGTGGTGTTCTATCTACAGACCTGTGGGGTGTTTGTCAAAGGAAGAGAGCACTGAGAACACGGAACAGAGGCCCTCTTTAAGGAGGAGTCAGTGAGCATTGGTCATCCTCCTTTGGGATGGCTTTGTGGAACAAGCTCTGACCCAGAAGTTGCTTTGGTTCTACTTTTGCTTGGCCATGAGCTCTCTTGTCAGATCCTCCCTCTCATGGGTTCAGTTTCCAGAACATGCTGGTGGATCCTATATCTCATGCTCAATCCCATGTTTTGAGTTTCAGCCCCATATGTTCCACTACCTAAAAACAGTCTCCTCTGGACATACCTCCCCTAACCTGTCCAAAGCTCATGGCCCATCCTCTAAAATGCTCCACAGACCTGGGTGGTAGCCTCTATTCAACAACCAAGACAGGAACCGTGAACCCCATCTTTCTCCCAGTTCATATTCAACCAGTCACTATACCCATCAGTTCTCTTTCAGAGCTCTCTTTGGATGGAATGTTTAGCCTTCATCCTCTCTACTACCCTGCAACTGCAGAGCCCAGCCCCTATCAGGGCTATCACCTGGACTATAGGAGAGCTTCCTACTGGACCCTTCCTCTCCACGTCTCTGCCCTAGCCAGCACCAGGCTCCTTCTTCCTGGGACGAAATCCTGATATAGGAATAGAATACTACAAGACCTCTGTTTAGCTGTGCATCCTGATATCCATAGCATATTACTTCCCTACCCTGGGTCTTTTGTGCTTTCATCTGCAAATAAAGGAATTGGATAAATTTAACTTTTCCAGAAACTCCTTCCTACTCCAAGATCCTGTGATTTGCCTGAGGAACTTTCTGTAGAGGATTTAAAATAGCTTATCTGACCACAAGCTTCAGGAAGCCTCCTGATATCTAAAGAGGGAAAATCACTAACTCCTCCTAAGTGCAAATTAATGTCATTGATCTCAATCCAGTCCAGCTCGGCAGAAGGCAATACATTTGGTGGGGGGGGAGGGGCAGGAAAGAGTGTTTTGGAAAGAAAAGCCTGGAAGATATCCTATAGGAACAGCTGATCTTTCAGACAGGGCAGGGAGCAGTCAGAGGCCTCTGTAGACAAAAAAGAGCTGCACTCCTTGGCATTTGGGTGTTAGGAGAGTGGAGTTAACACCCACTCTGAGAACATGGAGCTGGTAGGGATTCATAGCGTAGAGGGCAGGCTCTGCTGTGACCTGGAGTCCGTTACTCCCTGTCTCTGCTCTTCTTCTCCATGGCCAGATACTTTTGCTGATCTCTAGGCTGATACTAAGTCATCTCAAGGGAAGTGGGTGAACCTTACAGGGTCCTAGGGTCTGTTGACATTCCTATTTCTTCTAAAGCCTTCGTTTGAACCCAGAAAATTTACAAAAGAAAAAATGTGGAAGAAAAGAGCTGCAGTGGTTAATTTTATGTGTCTGTCAGCTTGGCTGGGCCATGGTGCCCAGATCTTCAGTCAGACAGTATTCTGGATGTTTCCTGTGAAGGTGTTTTTGGATGAGATGAACATTTAAATTGGTGGACTTTGAGTAAAGCACATGGCCCTCTATAATGTGGGTGGGCCTCATCCAATCAGTTGAAGGCCTGAGTAAAACAAAGACTGACCTCCTCTGAGCAAAAGGAATTATACCAGTGGAATGCCTTTGGACTCAAACTGCAGCTACCTGCAGATTTACTAAGCCTCTAAAATCAGGAGGGGGGATTCCTTACAGTAAATAAATAAATGAATATGTATATGGTGGTGGTGGTTTAATCACTAAATTGTGTCTGACCCTTTGCGACCCTATGGACTATAGCCCACTAGGCTCACCGGTCCATCGGATTTCCCAGGCAAGAATACTGGAATGGGTTGCCATTTCATTCTCCAGGGGATATTCCTGACCCAGGGATCGAATCTGGGTCTCCTGCTTGGCAGGCGGATTCTTTACCACTGAGCCACTGGGAAAGTCCAAATAAGTATATATATCCCATTAATTCTGATTCTCTGGAAAACCCTGACTAAGACAGGAGCTATCTCTATTCCATAGAGGAGAAGGGTAGGTCTTAAAATTGTAAAAGCATCACAGATTCTGCTAAGGTTATCAAAAGATTCTGAATCCACCATCCTTCCCAAATGACTTCTAGGCTGCTCCCTACAGGGACTATGAGAGGGTACAAAACTCTCTGTGGAATCCAGGACCCTCCTGCTCTACAGAAGCCTTCTGCCCAGAGCTAAGAACCATAGGCAAAGTCCCAGAATGCCTGGAGTGGGGGCAGAGACATCTGTCCAGAACACTTAATTTGGTAATAATTGACTAGATCAGGCGTTGTATGTATTTTCCTCACATCATATGATTTAGTCATCAAACCCTAGGAAGCAGGTACTATTAATATCCATATTTCACAGAAGAGAAACCAAAAGCAGCATGAAGTTAAATTACTCCCTTACCTGGCCTTGACATTGTCTTCTTCCTTGTGGGTACTGGGAAGCTCTACATGTTAACTTGCTAACTGGGGCCAACTCTATGAGCTGGATGGCATTACCCATATCATAAGACCCAGACAGGTCAAGCATTTTCATAAGGTCACGCAACTAAAAGTGTGACCTTATCATGACCAGAGTCAAGATTCAATCTCAAGCCCTTCTGACCATGTCCCCAGCTCTCCCAGCCAGCCATACCGTTCCTACCCATAGTTCTTACAAAGGGACTCCAGCTATCCCTGCTGTTTACAAGGCTACTGACCCTCCAGTCACATTTCAGTATAATTATTACCATGAGTCACCATGATCTCAATGGTAATTACACCTCTGTTTTTATAACACTGTGCAGGTCGTCCAGGACTTCAACATACTTACCTCACTGTGCATCGTAAGCCAGGGCGGTACATAATATCTATCCTCCAGTCCACAGGGGCTGGTTCAGGCCAAGGGGGTAGGACAGAAGCTGACATTTACCAAGAACATGCTGCACTTCAGGGCAGCGTGTGGGGCTCTAACATGCTTTGCCTAATTTATTTCTCTCCACAATCCTGTGAGGTATGTGCCTCTGTTCGACAGACTAGGAAGCTAAACACATGGAATATCTACTGCCAGGTGAGATCATAGAGGGAAGAGATTTGTCCACAGGGTGTGGAGATGCTTTGCACTGTCCCACTCCCTGTCACTCCCAGGGTGACATTGAGTTTCCATCGACTTCATTCATCTTCTTTTTAAGAATGTGCTCCTGAGTCTCCCCTCCCAAATTCCAATTCCTAACGTGGGTCATCTCAGCTCATTTTGAGAAGGAAACATTGAGAAGGAATTGATACTCAAGAAGAGCAAAGAGATTGCCAGCCTCTTCCTGGTATTATAGCTCTGTAGAGAAGAACCACTTTCATTCCAAACAGCCTCGGATCTCCATTGCTGAATCAGAAGCCACGTGACTGTGTGATCTGGAGATGAAGAGACTGTGTGAGGTTATCTCCCTGCTTCTCACTCCTACCCCAGCCTCGCTTAGTCCCCATGCCATAAACCCAGGGTCATTCATGACTCACCTTATCCATTCCCCACACATCAAGTCCAATACGGACCTGGCTAAGTGTACCTGCAAGACTCTCCTAGAAGCCACAGCCCCACCTGGGACCATCATGTCACCCCAGGATCATGCCAACAACTTGACTCAACTCCACTCCACATAGTCCTGTTCTTTGCAAGCACCTGCTCCCTCTGCCCTCTGGCTTGCAATGCTGGTCACTCTCTAAACTTGTCCACACCCAAACTCCACCCCCTCTACTCTGACCCTTCTGCCTGACCATTCACCTCAAAATTAATTCAGCATCTGCCTTCTTCATTAAACTGAAGCCCTCATAAGAACAGGAGCCACATCTCTCTTATTTACTAGGATGTCTCCTTACACAGTGCCTGGTACATAGAGAAGGCTCGGTACACATTTGTTCAGGGAATGGATGTCTGAATGAGTGAACAGTGTTATGGCAAGTATCTTAATGTCCTGGGCTTTTTTGCCTTCTGCTTCTGAAACTCCCAGTGAGCTTGCCAATGTCCCTAGCTTGCCCAGGTCCCTAGGGGAGTGAGGTCCAGAACTGGTGTGTGGTGTGGCTTGCTCTCTGTCATGGGCCAAGTTCAGCCAACTGACTCTCAGTCTGTTTCACTACTCAAGCTCCCACAGTGTCTTGTGGCTTAGCCCTCCTCCCCACCCCCTTTGCCTTGTGAAGAGTGCAGTTTGCCCCCTTGCTTGTACACCTCTCCCAGCACCCGCCCTTTCTCACCTCTGAGCCACACCTCACACCCATGTCTGCATGGCCTTGTCCAGATCCCCCTCCTGGGGTCACACTAGGCTCTAATCACTCCTTCTCTCTCAGATCTGACCTTCTTTGAGACCAGGATGAGCTAAGGAGATAAACTCATGGCTGAGAGCTCCCAACATCAGTGCCACCAGTCCTTCTTTCCCTGATGGGCTACTTCCTGGATGGATGGAGGGAAACAAAATGCATCTCTATGTTAGCCTCTAGCAGTTTTGTATCATCTCAGTTCTCTGCTGTGGAGTCCAACTCCAGTGCTTAAATCTGGAAACACACAAGGAAGGTAATGTTCCTGTTTTATCAGTTCAGTTCAGTCATTCAGTCATGTCCAACTCTTTGTGACCCCATGGACTGCAGCACGCCAGGCTTCCCTGTCCATCACCAACTCCCAGTTTACTCAAACTCATGTCCATTTAGTCGGTGATGCCATTCAACCATCTTATCCTCTGTCGTGCCCTTCTCCCTCCTTCAGTCTTTCCCAGCATCAGGGTCTTTTCCAATAAGTCAGTTCTTCACATCAGGTGGCCAAAGTATTGGCATTCCAGCTTCAGCATCAGTCCTTCCAATGAATATTCAGGACTGATTTCCTTTAGGGTGGACTAGTTGGATCCCCTTGCAGTCCAAGGGACTCTCAAGAGTCTTCTCCAACACCACAGTTCAAAAGCATCAATTCTTTGGTGCTTAGCTTTCTTTATAGTCCAACTCTCATGTCCATACATGACTACTGGAAAAACCATAACTTTGACTAGATGGACCTTTGATGGCAAAGTAATGTCTCTGCTTTTAAATATACTGTCTAGGTTGGTCATAGCTTTTCTTCCAAGGAGCTTTTCTTTTAATTTCACGGCTGCAGCCATCATGTGCAGTGATTTTGGAGCCCAAGAAAATAAAGTCTGTCAGGGATGTTTTTCTGTTTTTTGGGAAAGAGCAAAAGGCTGAGGTCTATATGACCATCCTAGGCCCTAGTTTCTGGGTTTGGCTCTCCAGCCATGGTTACTGAGGGATAATCAGCACTCTGATCACTGACTCTCCTGGAGTCTTTTTAGAAAATATTTATTCTTACTATATTTGGCTGTTTCGGGTCTTAATTGTGGCATGAGAGATCTTTGGTCTTAGCTGTGGCATGTGGGATCCAGTTCACTGATCATGAATGGAACCCAGGCCCCCTGCGTTGGGAGCTTGGAGCCCCAGTCACTGGACCACCAGGGGAGTCCCATCTCCTGGATTCTTGGTCCCTGCAAATCCAAGTCTTGGATTAAGGCCAAGATTCTGTGTCCTGTTTTCTTCCTCCAGCCAATAACCATTTAAAAAATTGAAGTATAGTTAATTTACAATGTTGTATTAGCTTCAGTTGTACAGCAAAGTGATTCAGTTACACACACACACACATGGATATAAAGGATCTTTTTCAGATTCTTTTCCATTATAGATTGTTACAAGGCATTAGATATAGATCCCTGTACTATAAGTAGATCCTTGTTGTTTATCTCTTTTATATATAGTAGCATGTATATGTTAATCTCAAACTCTTTATTACCTCCTCCCCTCCCCACTACTCCACTATCCCCTCTGGTAACCATATTTTTGTATTTTATGTCTGTGAGTCTATTTCTGTTTTGTAAATAAATTCATTTATATGATTTTTTAGATTCCACATATAGATGGTATCTTATGGTATTTGTCTGTCTTTGTCTGACTTTCTGCACTTAATATAATAATCTCTAGGTCCATCCATGCGGCAAATGGCTTGTCCTATTTTCTGACAAAGACAGAGGTGAGGTCCCTAGCAGCAAAGCCTCTTGCTGCTGCTGCGTCTCTTAAACAACACAAAAATTCTGCAATTGTCCTCCAGAAAAAAGAGAAACTATAAGAACAGATTCCTCTCAGAACAGTCCTTAGTTATGCCGGTAAACTGGGAGTTACTGGAGTTAACTTCATCAAAAAGCATGCATTAAGTGTCCTTGGCATATACTGTCCTCAAAAAACTCTCTTGGGGGATTAATGGGAGAAGGAACACCGACAGTTTAGGTTTTGCACACTTTGTTTTACAAGAATGTTTGTTTTTATAATTGAAAACAGAAAACATATTTTCCTCCAAATGCCTTCTCTTCAGGCATGGAATTAGAACAGCAGGATTTCTAGGGGCTCTAGGGCCCTTGGAGATCATCTAGCCCAGTCCCCTCCTTGACAGAGGAGGCAACAGGTTTGACAAAGGGGAGGCAGTTGCCCAAGGCCACCCAGCTCAAGGTCATACATCAGGAGGGGTCTTTGGAATCCATTTCCCACACACAGTCATTTTAAAAAGTAATTATTCCACAGATAATCCAATGGAAAATGGACTGCTGCAGAGTGTGTGGCCTGAAATTTCTTCAAGAAGTAAAAGGCAAATTAACATTTGCTAAATGTTAAAGGCTAAAAAACTTAATGTGACCATTCTGGGGGTTGGGCTTGTTAAAGCTCAGAACTGAGTGAAAAAATACTAAGAGAACATGGTAAAAGAAGCCCCTGGGGCTGAAAAGCACTCTTTTCCTATCTACATGTCTCCTGATATTTCTGTAGTCCTTTATCTGTATATTAGGAGAGAGAGAAACCAGCTGAGGGAAAAGAGCTTGGGGAGGCAGGGTTTTGGGTGATGGTGGAGCAGGTCAGGCAATTCAGTGGCTCCTTTCTCAAGCTCCACGGGGTTGGAGAGGGGGAAACCTGAGTTGCAAGAAGATGGGAAAACCTGGAGAGAGATGGCCCCAGAAGCCCTTTGGGAATCGTGGGAGAAGCTTCCTCACAGTCCATGATGAGAGTACTTGGGAGGTCAGAGGACTGAAAGGTGATGGTCCCATATGAACTAGGAGGTCCCATATGATGCTCGGTCCATCAGGAATACGAGGGTCCTTCTTTTCCTATTGCTTGCTGCTGTAGAAGCACCAAAAGCAATGTGCTAATAAGAAAACACTTAGGTTATTCTTACTGCAGTAGGGAAGAGTTCTGTTTCAACAGAGTCTCAGGAGGGTCCAGGAGGAAGCTGGATAAGGTCAAGATACTGGGATTTTGAAATATGGTTTAAGCTGAGCGACTCTTTGAACTGGGTGGGGGTGGGAGTGCAAGGCAGTGCTGAATTAGGATTGGGTAAGGCTCCTGACATAATAATTTAGGACTGGTGGTCACAGCAAAGCAAGGATTTTGAGGCAAGGGGTTCAAAAAGGTGTAAACAATCATTTGATGCTTTCTATTAATGAGTGGATAAGTCTTTCAGGAAGTTCTTGGAATGAACAATAAAGTTATTTGCAACTTTTATCTTGCTGAGAAAGAGTTTTCTAGAATAGTTAATGGAGAGTTTTCTAAAATGGCTCATAAAGTTGTGCCGATGAAGATAGCAGAGTGAATAACACAGACCATCATCTGTATGGATATCGATGGTTTCCATTCTCACTAGGAAGACCATCCTGGTCTTGCTCAGTTCTCGGCAACCAACCTGAAGGGACATTAACAAGTTGGGGCCTGTCCCAAAGTCAATGACCAGGACAGTGAAGCAATGTCCTTTGGAAAATGACCAGAAGAACTGGGGTACTCAGCCTGGAGAAATGGAGTTTAAGACCTGCCCCACAACAAAGGTTTAACGTGGGGATGAGGCAGTTGTCCTGTTCTCTAGGGGCCTGGAAGGCAGAATTAGGACAAAAGGATGAGATATACAGAAGCAGGCCTCAGTACAGCTTAATAAACAACTTTCTAAGAATTAGGAGGGATGTGCTATCTCACAGGGTGCCCAGTTCTAGGCCAGAAGATCACTCAGATAGGGAATGCTGACACTGCTGCAGAGGCCGTTCTTAGATTTACTTATGGCTTCTCCTCTCTCTTTTCTTTTTTTAAAAAAGTACTACTTATAGTTCAAAATCAGGCTCAAATGTTCTCTCCCTTCATGAAGCTGCTTGATCTCTCCCTAGTTAAAAAGGATCAATAATCATTGCCTGTACTATTTCCATGGCATTATCATCATCTGCCTACCATTATTAAGAGGCTCTGCCTCTGGATTGCTGGGTGGCTTTGAGCAGGGCCTGTCCCCTCTCTCAGTCTTGGTTTTTTCATCTATAGGATGATGGACTTAGTAGTTTGAACCAGCCTTGGATGTAGAGGCTCTTGGTGACCTGAAAAGACTGCAAAAACCGAGATGCAGATAGACATGGAAGCTGCCCTCTAAGGGCTACAGAGAAGTCTTGGGAAAGAGGCTGATGACTTATTGCTTCTGATTCTAGAAGGCAGAAATCAGTCTCCATCATGGGGTTAGTTGCCAGGATCCAATTTCAGTTTGGTATCAGAGAAGACATTCTAATAATAGTCTCTGCTTGAGGTAGGAATGTAGTGAGGGCTCCGTTCCTGGAGGTGTTCTAGTAGAGGCCTGTGAAGGGAGCGTGGGCTAGCCTGTCAGTTAGGAGGCTTAAGCCTGCAACTAAAAGAGTCACAGATTAAAGGTCATTTGGACAATAAAGAATTTGCTATCTAGCCTGGTAAGAGGTTCTGTTATCTAACATAATAGGGTAGATGATACAGCATATCAAGGGAGTCAGGCATCTGGGGCAGCATCTCTGGGCTTCTCTTGGGTTTCCCCTCAAGGTCTAAGATGGCAGCACAGTTGGGTGTCACACTGTCTCATACAAATACACCCAAATATAGGAAGGAGTCAGTACTGAGTTTCTTTGTGGAATGGAGAAAATACTCCCAGGAGCCCTCATAGGCTTCCCTTTATACCTCATTGGTGAGGTGGGGTCACATCGTGTGCCTCCTCCAGTCCTTGGCAAAAAGAATTAGCTTAATTAGCTTAAATTGATCAGTGTGCCTGGGGAGTGTCCATGAACTACACGGGCACTCAGTATCTGGACAAAATTGGGGTGCTATCAGCCAGGAAGAAGGGGGAGTCATAGGGTGGGCGAAGTCCACAGGCTGCTGTAGCAGGGATTCCTGAGCAGACAACTCCTGAGGTGCCTGCCAACTCTTTGATTCTATTTCCAGGCTTCTTTCCAGCTTGAGAATCCTAATTTTTAAGTAGCCACTTCTTTTTCAAAAACTGCTTTTTTCCCCTGACTTTCTTATGACCCAGTTTTCCTCTCCCACTCTCTGTCTCGGAGGCTACAATTAGGCTCTGGTGACACATTTGGCATGGGAATGCTGTGAGCACAGTTCTGATGAGCTGGGTGTGGGCCCAGACAGTAAATGCAGGCAGCTAATTGCAGTTCTAGTCTCTCTCTCAACTTCCCTGCAAAAAAAAAAAAAAAAACATATAAATAAGAGGCGACTGAGAAGCAAAGTATGATCTGAGGAGATGTGGGCTGCAGAGGACATACCCTCTTCGGTTCTCCTCTGAACCAGGTCCTTCACAGCCCCAGGAGGGACAGACATTTCAGAGGCTGAAATGGGGTAGAGATATGCTTGGCAGGTTGCTGTTATCTGTGTGGGACTCCTGAGATAATCTGATATAACCAGGGTTATCCTCAACTAAGCCAAACCAGCAGCCGGAAGCTGAAGTCTGCATAGTGTCCAGCCCTGAAGGCCAGGTTGTGGAAAGGGCATGCTCAGGCCTTTGACATCTCTGTGTGAGACAGAGACCTGAATGAGGACACTTCCAAAACGGAAAAGGAGAGGTTAGATTCTGGGCAAGCAAAACATGAAAGACTGACGTCCATCGCATGGTTTCAGAGGCTTGGCTCTTCTAGCCTCCTGGCCACTGCCCTTCGCCCTCAGCCCACGCACTCCCAGACCCTGCTTCCTGTTCTCCTGCTGAGACCTTGATCTATGGGGCACGCCAGCCACCTGCATTTGCCAAACAGCAGGCAGGGGAGGAGGGAGGCTGAACACTCCAACTACTGTAATTTCTCATCAGTTTCATGATTTTGCATCTGAACCTACCACACGTGACAAAAGGGGAAGACGGCAGAATGGAGTTGCAGGTGCGCTGTGGGGAAGTGAGGACTGGCTCAGACTGGCTGTGTTGACAATGCTATGCTGCCGATGGGCATCAGTTAGGGACCATCTACACCCACAGCCAGTGACTGAAGCCTCGAACACTCCAGACCCTGTGCTAAGTGCCGGTGAGGTGACCGAGAGCACTAAGGCTGGGATCTGTCCTCAGGGAAGGCGAACACGGAAACACTCATGACAAAGTCAGGCTGCGTGGGCTCTGGTAAGGCAGGACAGCATCCTGTGGAATCACTAAAGCACCAGATTTAATCATTTCTTGTTTCTTACTATGAGCACAGACCAATATTAAACTTCTCACATGGTGATTTAATTTAAACTTTACTCATAACTTTATCAGTCAATATTATTTACAAGTAAAATTCAGGTGCTGCTGCTGCTGCTGCTAAGTTGCTTCAGTCGTGTCCGACTCTGTGCGACCCCATAGACGGCAGCCCACTAGGTTCCTCTGTCCCTGGGATTCTCCAGGCAAGAATACTGGAGTGGGTTGCCATTTCCTTCTCCAATGCATGAAAGTGAAAAGTGAAAGTGAAGTTGCTCAGTTGTGCCTGACTCTTAGCGACCCCATGGACTGCAGCCTAAAATCCAGGTGGTGCAGTGTAAAAAGTCTACCTGCCAATGCAGGAGATGAAAGAGACTCAGGTTCAGTCCCTGGGTTGGAAAGATCTCCTGGAGAAGGAAATGGCAACCCACTCCAGTATTCTTGCCTAGGAAATTCCATGGCAGAGGAGCCTGGCAGGCTACAATCTATGGGGTCACAAAGCATCAGACACTACTGAGAGCACGCGCACGCACACACACAAACACACACACAATATTATTTCCAAGTGAGCAAACTGAGGCCCAGTGGGAAGACTTTGGACCAAGAGTCTCTAATTCGAGAACTTGCAGCCTTAACCATTATACCAAACTACCTCTAGGGTCAGGCATGTAAACAATGCTCAAATGGATTTGTTAAATGCCTGAATGAAATACTAAAGAACAATTTAAGCAAAGCCAGGTTGGAGCTTAGAAAAGTTAGAGTTCTGGTTGGGATGGCTAAATGGAGTTTCATGAAATCCTCGTTAGGCTCAGATCCATAGAGTGGCCTGGGAGTCTGGGAGAAGGGCACGTATGACAGACAGATGCTGACGTGGCCCCATGGTGCCTTCCTCCTGAGGGCACCATGATGTTCATGCCCATGCAATCAACCTTGCCATGAGTGTGGGTGGGACTTGGGACTTGCTACTCACCAGCACACTAAGCCAAGGTGACAGAGGTCATTTCCATGATGATAAGATTGTAAGACCACCTTGCTCATCTTACTAGAAGATTGCTGGTTAGGGAGAAGCAAGCAGTCCTTTAGGGGAAGCCTATGTGGCAAGGAACTGAGGGCAGGTTCTGGCCAACAACCAGCTAGGAATAGGAAAAGCCTTTGGCCAACGAGAAACTGAGGCTCTTGGTCCAACCACCCACAAGGACCTGAGTCCTACCAACAACCATCTAAGTAAGCTGGAAAGTGGATCCTTCTCCCACTGAACCTCAGAAATGATGAGATAATAAATGTGTGAAGCCACTAAGTTTGTGGTAGTACTGCTATGTTAATAAATTACCAGTAGAGCAACACTGGCAGAGAAAAGAGCAGAGCAAAGGCCTGGAGGTGGAATATTAGGAAATTTCTGCTTGTTCTGTGTGGCAGGAGCAAATACAGGATTTCTTTCTTTTTTTTTTTTAATTTTTTTTTAATTGGAGGAAAATTGCTTTACAATGTTATGCTGGTTTCTGCTGTACAGCTACATGGATCAGTTATAATTATATATATATATATATATCCCTTCCCTCTTGAGCCTCCCTCCCCCATCCCATCCGTCTGAGTCATCCTGGAGCACAGGAGGGGCTCTCTGTGTTATATGGCAGCTTCCCACTTGCTACTTATTTACACATGGCAGTGTACATATGTCAGTGCTGTTTCCTCGGTTCATCCCATCCTCTCCTTCCCCTGCTGTGTCCACAGTCCATTCTCCATGTCTGCGTCTTCTTTTCTCCTCTGCAAATAGGTTCGTCAGAACCACTTTTCTAGATTCCATATATATTTTTTAATATGTGATATTTGTTTTCTCTTTCTAACTTACTTCACTCTGTATCACAGACTCTAGGTTCATCTACTTCACTACCACTGAGTCACATTTGTTCCTTTTAATGGCTGAGTAATATTCCAATGAATATATGTACCACATCTTCTTTATAGGAGGTGGGTTTTCCAAGACAGAATGAGTTGTCTGGGGTGTTCTGTAGGAAAGGATTTTCCAGGGCTAGTAGATCCTGGGAGGGACTCTATGAGGAGTGAATAGCTTTAAATCATAGTATGGTTGATGAATGTCCACACATACGTCTTGTCCACATTTCCTGGGCTCCCCAAAGGGGCTCCAGCTAAGAACCTGAGGCAGGTAACCCCAAATCTCACCCTGGAGGACCCAAGTAAGTCTGTGACAGAGTGGAGGTCAGTGGCTAGGGCCCTCAGGGAATAAGGACACATCTGGGTTGTGTGGTTCCCTCAGTCTTTATCTTCCCAGCACCCAGCCCAAGATGGAACTCTCAGTAAGACCCAAAGGGGACACCTGGAACCCTCACAGCCAAATGGCTCAGCCTCACCAGCAGTGATGTCAGCTCACTCCCAGCCAATGGAGGGACAGCCAATGGGGATTTGAATGTGCCTATGTGCTTGTAAGAACATGCTAAATAATGGACTTAAAATTCAAGTCTGTAGATGGATTGTGTGCATGTGTGCTAAATCAATTCAGTCGTGTCCAGTTCTTTGCGACCCTAAGGACTGTAGCCTTCCAGGCTCCTCTCTCCATGGGATTCGCCAGGCAAGAATACTGGAGTGGGTAGCCATTCCCTTCTCCAGGGGATCTTCCCAACCCAGGGATCGAACCTGAGCCTCCTGCATTGCAGGCAGATTCTTTACCGCGGAGCCACTGGGGAAACCCTGTGGATGGCTTAAGTGCTCCCAGATTGAGCTTATCATTTGAAAAGGCTGTTCAGTGAAGACCCCTCAGTGCTGACTCCCTCCCCTTGTAATATATTAGTTGAATAATTCAAAAGCCCCCATCTCAGTGAGGTGTCTGGGAGATAGCAGGTCAAGGAAATCTGGCTGGCACGGTGATGTTGTGAGATCTTTAGCTTCCGTGAGGAGGAAGCTGCTGAGGTGAAAACGTTTCTTGTTTAGTTGGGCTTCAGGGAATAAAAGAACTGCCATGTGTCTCATATTCAGCCAAATGACTGCTGGGAGAGTGATCAGAATAGTCATCATTGGCTCACTGGTGCCTGATGGTCCCGGAATGTTCTGGTGAGGAGGGGACAGGGGATCCGGTCAGAATGGAGAGGAAAGATGGGAGTGCATCAGCCCTGAAAACATCGTATCCCAGAAGGAATTTTAAATGAGCAGTCCCTGGGATCAGAAATGACAAGGGAGTCTGGCCAGCACTCAGAAGAATAAAACCAAGGGAAAACCAAGGCCACATTCCAACCGTTCCAGCCACTGTCCCTGGTTACACAAAGAAAAGTGACTTTAAAGGCATTCCAGAGAGAAGAATTTCATTCATTCAACTGATACCTCCAGACTCTCTTAGGACCAGATGCTGATTTGGGCACAGGGTGTGTATGTGTGTGTGTGTGAAATGCCCTTCAGGAGTGCCAGAGCCACTGGGGGAGGGGTGGGCAAACAGTGCTGGGCTCTCAGGGATCTGCCCACAGGCTGAAGCACGGAGTGGGGAGGCGAGGCTGCAGGAAGAGGAGCCCTAGAGCGGCAGGTGGTCACCAGGTCACCAAGCAGACAAGGGAGGGAGGCCGTGGTGGGTGCAAGCCAGCCTGCTGCAGTGCAGGAAGCATGGTTCGGGGCCAGACTTCATTCCAATTTGTAGTTTTGATAAAAGCCAAGAAAAGCTCTCCAGCCCCTGTCTGAAGCTGCTATCTACTCCAAGGGAAGTGGTGTGAAACAGGGACATAGATGCCCAAGAAATAGCCCCTGACTCTCCCAGGCATGCCTTCATTTCAGGGACTCCCTCCCACAAGTTCTGGCAGTGCCCCTCTCTCATGGGGCCTCACTTTGGAGATTTCCTGCTGAAAGGAAGTGCTGTTGGCCTTTGGTGGGAGTGGGTCCTGTTGTCTTGCCCACCCTCATCTGTCCCTCAAGGCCCTCCCATTGCCCAAGATGAGGTCTGAAATCTCACTCTGGTGTTCACTGCCCTCCATGCACTGGCTGCCAGCTTCCTGCCCCAGCGCCATCTCCCACCACCCCTGGTATGGACCTTTACTCCAGAGCCACCAAATCCCTGGGGAAAGGAATACGCCCCTTCCATCCGGGCTGACATCTCCCTCCTCCCCTCCATTTCCACACGTCTAAATACTCCCCATCCTTCAGACTCAGCTAGCATAACCCTCTTCTCTGATCCATTCCCACTTTTGACTGGGAAGGCCTGCGAGACTAAAATCCCATGGTCCTACATGCAGCCACACCTCTCTTGGGGCACTTAGCATTTGCTCCCCTAAAGTATGGCAATTTGTATCTATTTATGTGCCTATAAGACTGTGGACACTGGAATCAATCAAACCCTTACTGCACCGCTTAATAAGTAGCTATATGACTGTATAGTAGTGTTACTATGTACTTCTCATCTAGATGGGTGGAGCTTGGAAGGACATTATCCTCTTAGTGGTAGGAAGTGTTTGATTTCAGATTCTCCAGGGAAGAATTAACCACAACACAGCCCAGCTTGCAAGATCTGACCATCAGTTTTCTCCAAGCACATTATTCAACCTTACCAAGACTTGGTTTCTGAAAATCATGGGAATGATAGAGTAATGACCTTAGAGAACCTTTGAGGTTTACATTAGACAATGACTGCAAATGACTTAGCACAACATCTAAGCAATCTTTTAGTTTAGTCAACAAATATTTATGTAGTAGACACTGGAGATATAGTTACTGCTATAGGAGACTAAGTTACTGCTCCAAATAACCTACATTCTTAAAAGCTCATACAATCAGTGAGTAAATAATCTGACATAAGATACTGACAAGTGCTTTGAAGAAAGTAATTAGGATAAAGAATAGAGAGTTCTAGGGTAAGGAGGGGTGATCTAGTTTAGAAAAGACTTGAATTAAAAGGAAGAGCCAGCCATGAGAGACCTGGGGAAAGTTCATTCCTAGTAGAGAACAGCAGGGATAAGCCTGAGCTAATTATGCTTAACCCAATCATCAGTTCCTTGACTCTCTCTGCCCCACAGAACACATCTTCTGAGATAGGAGAACTTGAGGAGATGGACCTGATTTTCACTCCAGTCAGGCCTTCAACTTTCAGAGAGTTGGTCTTCACCATCCAGAAAGGCATAACCATGGATGATTATGGTTGTGGTCACTACTGATCAGAGAAGACTGAAGACTTACCTACTGTTACAAATCCTGCCTCACCTGCCTCAGTGCTCTGCCTTCTCTGGTCTCAGGGGAAGGTGTTGTTTCTACGTCATGTGCCCACAGAGTCAAAGAGAAGAGGGAGTGTTCTGGTGAGTGAGAAGGGTGTCCCATGTGGATATGCCTTGGGCTTTTGGAAGTTGCCCACAAAGATCTCTCTTCCCTAACTCTCTTATGGCATTTCTCAACCAGATGCTGTATTGCCCTTCACCCCACCCTAGGAATTGTTGGAATGGGAGGGGACATTTTTGATTATCACGATGACTGGGAAGGTATTGTTGGCAGTTATAGGGCAGGGGTCAAGGATGCTAATCATTCTATGATACACAGGACAATGCCACTCAGTAAAGAAGTGTTCTGTCTAAGAGATAAGAGCAGGCATGAATCCCTCACTATCCCCTCAAATGTTACCAAGTCCCTTTCTTCCTTATCTGGATTCTGTCATCATTGTCTCTTCAGGAAAAATCAAACCTCAGTCTCCCAAAGCCCCCACTATGTGTCTTACAGATGTGATAGCCTCAGATGTGGAGCCTTTTGTCTCCAAGCAATTACTGCTGCGCCCCTGAGACAGGAGGGGCAGCACCCCAGAAGGAAGGGGCAGCTTGGCTCTTGTGTCTGGGCTGCTAGAGAAAAATGGTGGTAAGACTTGCAAGCTAGCTTGTGCTATGGTTTGTTTTTCCCTGGAGTACCTAAAATAAAAAATTTTTCACTGCTGAGTAGATAAATATCCTTTCAAGCTCCACCCTTCCTGATGAGAAACAAATATTACCTCTACTAACGCCGTGGCCATCATGCTCTGACTTACATTACAGAGCTTCCTATATGAACCTGACAACGGAGGTCCAAATGCTTCTCCGTTAGAGGCCGTGGCGATGCTGGTGGCAGATGTAGATTCTGTTTGCTTTGCCATTTATCATTATCATCAACAACAATTATTACTATTAAGCCTTGCACAGAGCCCAAAGCTTGGAGTGGCATCTCACTGGAGGGTCTTGACTGCATGGGTGATGGTTAGGAAAAGATGGCTCAAGGCTGTGCTCCCACTAACCAAGGTCCTTGGGAAATGGACTTTCAGATTTGCTTAACAAGTGGCCTAATGCTTGATGAAAATACTCAAGAAAAATTCTCTTGAGAGGAGGAAAGGTGCCAGGGGACACTGGAAGGGCTCATTTTTCCTTCTTTAACTTGGGGAGTTGGCAGGAAAGGGGGTCTGACTATTCCCTGTAGAAAGCAGTGCTCCAGATGGCTCCCGAGGGCCAGCCTGGGAAAGTTGCTTCCTGGCAGCCTCCTTCACCGCCATGACTTCCCAAATGTCCAAGCCCAAAGCAGCACTTGTGGGGCCCTTACAGCAAGAGTTCCATCCCACTCTTCCTAAACTAGAAGTGTCTGTTCGCCAAAACATTCAGCAGATCCTACTTGTGCACAGAAGAGGTGTGTGAATTAGGGTCCTTTCAGGAAACAGGCGGACCCTCAAATGGGTAATGGGGCAGAGACGAAGGTATGGGCAGGGCTAAGGAAGGTTGAAGGACCCCAGGGTTGGCAGCATCAGGGAGGAGTTACCACCCTGGCCTGAAGGTCATGGGAAGGAGCAATTGCCAGAACCCTGAAAGTGAGCCATGGCTGTAGGGCAGAGCCATGGATAGAGATTTCAGACAAACCAGATAGCCCAGCAGGGTGAGAACCTAGGGGATAAATACCCCTGCCTCAACCTCCTCTTGCTGCTGGAAGGTCAGGAGCCTGGGGACTTATTGATACAGCACTGGTATGTCAGCCTCCTGGCCTAGAGCAGGAGGGACAGTTCAGGGAACTTCTACAAACCACTCCAAAATTAGTGCCTTAAGGTAATAACCACTAATTTAGCCCTTGATTCTCTTGAATAGTAATTTACAATTTAAGCTGGGCTCAGTGAGGCGGTTCTTCTGGTCTGATCTGTGCCAGAATTAGCTGATCTCACCCAGACTCATTCATGTGTCTGCTTTCAATTGGTGGCTTGATCATGATCAACCAGTTTACCATGATCTTGTCTGAGGCAGTCAGAAAGATCCAGGGATCCTTAGTCAGTCTGGATTTCTCACCCTCCAGGTTACTAGCCCACTAGCCTGAGCTCATGTACAAAGGGCCAAAGGGCCAAAGAGGAGCTAGTGGGCAAACCCTGGAGTGCAAGCCCTTTGCAGCCCTCTGTTCATGCTGCATTTGCCTCTGCACTTTTGGCCCAAATGAGTTACACAGTTTTCCTGATTCAAGGAGCAGAAAAATAGATTCCACCTCCTGAGGGGAGGGGAAGAAAGAGTAGCTATTTTTTTGCAACCTGCCGTGGTCTATGCTCCAGCCACAATAACTTACATTCCTTCCATGAGCAAAATATGCTCACCTGTATCCCAGGACCTCTCAATCTGGATCCCCCGAACTGGGTTTGTTACTGCAGCAGCTGGCTTTTGCTGTATAACAAATCACCCCCAGCACTTAGAAGCTGAAAACACCCATTGTTTCTTTTATTTTTTTCAGCTTTTTCTATTTGTGATATGTTTATTTTAAGGTGCCCAGGAGATATACAAGTGGAGAATTCTAAGCCAGATTAAAACCCTATAAGACCTCAGGCATTGAAAAAATGATATCTAGTTCTGACAATCAAAGTGAAAAACAATACAAAACCATACAAAATATATAAGAAAGGCCAAAGATGTTTTGCTTTTTCTGAAAATGACCACTTTTGTACTTATTAAAAATTACCAAAAATGAATATTTTTAAAAATTATATTATATATACATATATGTGTGTGTATATATATGTGTGTGTGAATCATGAGTTTAATAAACATGAGCTAAATAAACAGACTTTATAAATATATATATATAACTATATATAAATGTATAAAGCTTGTGTGGCAGTTTGGCCTGTGCTCAGCTGGGCAGTTCTGCTCACCTGTGCTTCTGTGGTCAGTGCTCTTCCACAAGGCCCCATATCTTCCTGCCTGCCCATCCTCATGGTGGTAGGAGTCCAAGAGTAGCAGGAGAGGAAAAACCCCAAGGGGCAATCACTTTTCAAGCCTCTGTGCACAACTCTAACAGCCACTGGGCAAGCCAGTCACATGGCTGAGCTCAGAATCAGAGCAGGAAACAGTAAAAGGTACATGCAAGGGGGCATGGATCCAGGGAGGGGGATAACTGATGATTGTTTCTGTAATTAATCTACCACAGTGGAGGGGAGACTGGATCTGGAGAGACAAATCGAGAATATGCAGCTCCCAGGTCTAAAATTTCTAATTCAGAGTTCGGGCCTTTTGAGACAGGGTCCCACTTATTAATATCTTTCAGTATCAACTCCCTTTACTCCCCCACTGTACCCCGCACATCTGCCAAAATGGCATCTTCACAGTTTCAAGTACTTGCCCTGGCTTTTTCATCTTCCTGCTGCTGTTCTTTGGATCACCGCCATCTTTACCTGACCAAATCCTCTACATCATTCTTAACCCAATTCAAAGCCACCTTCTCCCAGATGTCATTCCCAATTCTCATCCCCATTTTCCCACACCGCACCCCACTTTTAAAAAAGAAAAAAAGATAGGTGTCAAATAGAAAAGCCTCATCCTTACCTTTCATGCTGACACACACGATAGCTGACATGGTGCCTGTGATAACTGCCAGGATCACGATCATCACCAGGCTGGATGTGACTCTGAATTCCTGCCTAAAATCTCGAGAGCTCTCTCTGTGCCTCTTTTCAGGCATTATTTGTCTGGAACGGTGGATGAGAGCTTCTTTCTTGGACAGTGAGCCATTAGAACACTGGGTCCTTGTGTGACCCATTCTTTGTCCGCCCTACAGTACCCAGCCTAGACTGGATGTCCTCTTGACCTGGGGAGGTCAGTTCTAGACAATTCAAAGTTTGCAGAAACAGACAGTGCAACACAGCCAAGAAATACCCTTCAGAGAGCACCTGGCCAGGAAGCCAGTGCCTCCAAGAAACAGGTTCTAGAAACAGCAAAGAAGAACCCAGAAGAGCAGGAGTTGGGACACTGAATGAGGGGGCAGGGCTTCAGTCATGACAGAAGACACATCTGGGACCAGAGGTCAAAGTCACAAGGAGATAGTCTGATTCATCCAAGGAAGAACTTCCTTTAAGAGAACAGTCCAGACTTGGGATGGGCCAGAGAGAAAATGTGTGAGCCCCTGCAACCAGCAGTACATTGATCTTCTGGTTAATTTCTGAGACAGAGTTTTGCTTGAGGGAGGGGATGGGGGTATCTTAGTCTATTTGCATTTCAGGATTGCACGTTAATCATTCCTCCATGAGACTCACGCTCCACCTTGGCATGCAGGAGCTCACTAATGAAGGAGGACAGCCGGCGGTTCTGTTTGTGGGGCGAGCCCAGATGAGCCTGGCGGCCAGCCAGTTCCCTGAGAGCCTCGGCACCAGCACATTGTGTACTGTGGGCAAGCTGCTTGTGTGGTTAGGTTGGGGGTAGAAGGTGTGGGAAGGAGAGGGCATTGACTGGGGCAAGTATTAGTCTGAAGGAATTCTAAACTGTTAGGGGGGCCATTCCAGTGAATTTCTTAACACACACACATGCTCACCCACACGCTCACCCACATGCATACCTGAACACACCCAAGGGATGGGGCACCCTTCCTCCTGGCAGAATCCATGAGCTTAGTATTGCAGGGATTCTCCCCTCAAGTGGGTGGAGGGATTGAGACAGCCCCGTTGGCCTGGTGCCCTTGACCATCCCAACTCCCCTGGGGTCTATGTGGGAAACCATGCCTCCAAGAGGAGATATGACCTCCCTCAATGCCAGAACGTGCCAGGATGAGAACCGTGTCTCCTGCTGTTGGCTAGAGTGCTGGGAGAGGTGGAAGGGAAGCAGCATTCACATCGCTGGAAGGTGGCTCCCAGGTGACACCACTGCTTCTGGAATTTGACTAAATGTGTCTTTACCATCTTGATGCCCCTGGACCATGACCTTCTAAGACTCGTGTTGTTTCTTCTCCCCTCTCCTCGCCTTGGCGCCCAGCCCAGGACCTGACTCAGAGGCAGCATTCGATAGATGCAGGATGTATTTATGTTTTCACTTCGCCTTCCCCTACCAGATGACGAGACCATCCTGCCTCCTGGCCAACCAGCACCTTGCCTTCCCAATAAAGCAGACAGCCCTCACTCTATGCTTCCCACTGATTTTGGATGAACAAGAACAGTCTCTGGGCCTCCCTGTTGGCAAACTTCCTGGCTGCTCACCACTGTCTCAGGTACTCCCGAGGGTGGAGGCTCTTTTCTGAAGCCCAGGAGGCCGTCAGTGGACAGGGTGGTATTTGATGGACACTCTTCCACCTGCAAAGCCCTGTGGACAGCTCTAACACCACAGTGCCCGCAGCAACCACCACCTGACACCCTGGCACTGGCTACAGGCATCTTCCTCTTTGCACCAAGAGTGCCAACTCCTATGACCTGGGCTTCTCTGAGGGCCTTCTGAGGCTAGAGACGCCTCTCTCATACCAAACATCTCCTCTGAGGATATAAGAATTGGAATTATCAGCTGAAACCAGTCACCCTCTTCTGCCTACAAGGAAGAATCTAGTTCATGCCAGGATAGCCTAGACTCTTCCAAGAACCTGGTCCTTCACGTCATCATTGTTACAAGTTTTAATGTATGAATTTGCCACAGAGGAGGGGAGCTGCTGCAAACATTCAGTCTATAGCAGAGCCAATAGCTGTGGTTAACAGGTTAAGAAGCTGGAATTTCTACTAAAAAAAGTTGGGGATAGTATGCGATCAGTATGAGGGCTCCCAGGGGCAGACAACTTGTTGTCTTTCTACATCTTATGATACTTGGTTACCAACACATCACCTGTTGCAAATAATCTTGTACCAGAGATGTCAGTATTCATGTTAATGAGTCACATTCAAGTCCCCTGCAGTCTCCTTGCTCTAATGCCCCTGGACCCTTCACGAAGCCCTACCCCCCCACCTCCTCTCCATTACCTCCTCTGCTGGTCCTGGTTCACAGAGTCCACTGACAGATGAGTTTGGTTCTGGACTTAAAGGGGACAGTTTCAGACACACGTCTTGCAAAGTGAAAAGTAGGTATCTGGATACCTGGAAGAAACAAAACCTACTAAAACCTACCTTATATTCCTACTTACCTACCCACTCAGAAGAGAAAATGTAAATAGACTAAATAGACTTGCATCAACCCCCCTTTTCTCCACTCAAAAATCCTATCCATCACTCAACACACATTTCAAACACCACCTCCCTATGAAGCATGTCTGATCCCCAACCAGTCAGAACACTCTGTCCTGAAAGCCCCCCACTTTGTGCTTTTGCTCTGGCACTTGCAATCTACTGCATTACTCATGACCAGACTGCAGGTCCTGGTGGGCAGGGGTGGGTAGGGATTCATCTCTGCCTCACGTGAGCCCACCCAGCCCCACATCCACAGCCAGGGCCTGGCCAAGGAGAGGAGGTAAGCTGGGTAAATTGAGTAGCATAGGAAAAAAGGAGGCATAGCCAGGAGCGCAACTTGGCTCCTCTGGATTTGGGGTTAAGATGTCCAAGAAGCCATTCTCTGAACTCTGAGCCAGGGCAGCTGGTGTCTACCTGACCCTCAACTTCCCTTCCTGCAATGGCAAGAACACAGCTGACTCTCCCGTCCTCTTGTAGCTGTCTCCTGTCCTCTGTGGCCCTGCCATGTCCTCTTGTAGCCCTGCCAAGATGTCCTGCAGCTCACCACATGGCTCTTGAGGAGGCTTCTCCTTGTATTTATGAAGACAGAGCTGGGCAAGATGGCGGTAAATTGCAGCTGGAGGAGGGCTCTTATCCAGGCTGCAGTCCCTTTCAGGATATGCCTGTCAGGGAGGCTGCTGGTAGAACAACTCCACTGATGAGGAGCTAGCACAGCCCTGTTCTTGGGCAGCTGAACCTGGAGGACATTTTCCTTAGATTCACATGCACCCTCTGAGCCAAACTCCACCCTGGGGGCTGCATAGAGCAAATCTCCCTCTTCCTCAAAACAGCCTCCCAAGGTTTGAGGACAGCTCTCTGGTCCTCCCAAGTCTTCTTTCTTCAGACGAAACATCCTCAGCTCATACACTGTTTTCACTTGTCCCCTAAAAGCTGTTATTTTTAAGTGCTCTTGAAAGAACATTCTCTTCAAGGTGAACCAGAAATGAGCAGTCATGTTGATACTGACCTGACCCCAGGCTGCTTCTCAGCAAGAATAAATACTTTCACGTTTCTCCAGTGGTGCGGAAACCATTGGCAAGAGTTGCATTCATGCACACACACACTTGCTCAAATGGTGCCACACATGGAGATTATGAGGGTTTGACGAGAGTGTGTGGTTTCTGGTTTGATAGAAAAACACGAGGTCAGGCCCCAGTTCAGTTTTTTTTTTTTTTTCTTTTCCTATAAATGTGTGTGTGTGTGTGTGTGTGTGTGTGTGTGTGTGGTGTGTGTGTGTGTGTGTGTGTGTGTGTGTGTGTGTGTGTTTAGTTGCTCAGTAGTGTCCGACTCTTTGCAACCCTATGGACTGTAGCCAGCCAGGCTGCTCTGTCCATGGGATTTCCCAGGCAAGAATACTGGAGTGGGTTGTCATTCCCTTCTCCAGGGGATCTTCCCAACCCAGGGATCAAACCCAGGTCTCCTGCATTGCAGGCAGATTCTTTACTGGTTAAGCCACCAGGGAAACACCTTCTTTATATATAGATGAGTTCAAAACAAGGAGACTCAGTAACTCAACTGAAAACTTTCCTTTGAGAACATTGCCAACAAAGTTAATAGACCATCTCAACAAGGTAACAGACCATCTCAGTGGCAAAAAGGGGAAATGGATGGTGGGGAAACTCCCAGAGGATTCTTGAAGAGGCTTTATTGTAATAAAGAACTTCTCAATCTTATTTTCCAGAAGTCTTCCTTCAGAGAACACTAGAAAATGTTAATAGACAAGATATTTTACAAATGAATTGTGAGGAATTCACTAGAATCCTTCTTTCCTCCTTCTGTTCCCCTCCTTCCCACCTTCCTTTCTTCTTCCTCTACCTCATTACACAATGTATTTGAAATAACAAATACTTTTTTTGGTCCTTTTTTTTAAATTAATAATACTGCTGAATTACTCATTGCTTCATATGAGTAAGCTAATGTTTGGAGTTCAAAATCTTCTTGAGATAAAAAGGCTGAGCCACGGCCGAACCTGTAGTAATGAAGTCTAACCTGTAATCAAATTAAATATCACAGCATTAATTTCACTCCATATGTTCACTGCTACTCCATTCTATTGCTTTTTAAAATTGGTACAAAATCCTACCTCAAAGTGAATTTTATGTGGACAGACCATGTAGAGAGACATGTCCACATAAAGACCTTTAATCATCTTTTTAACGAAAACAGTAAGCAAAAAACAAACAAACAAACAAGCAAATTAAGTTCTAAGAGTCTTCATGACAACATCTTAAATCCGATCACTGGTAACTTTGAAAGAGTAATAACCAACAGATGACAGCAGCTCAGTTTTGCTTGTTTCTAAGCCTAGGGACGTGCTGGAGTGAGAACATGTGCTGAGATCAGACCAACCTGGAAGAATTTCTAGTGTAGAAAATAGAACGTCTTCTTTCCTTCCTAAAACATCATAGCACCAGAACTTTCCTCAGCCTCATCCTACACCCTTACGTCACCTGAAAGAGGAAGGCAGTTTTGCTACTTGTTTAAGGCTTGAAGTAAGCATGATTCATCCCAACAAATCACTACATGTCAAAAGTACAAATCCCAGCCTTTGAGAGTCTGAGGAGAAGGTGGGGAAGGAGAGTCAAGGAAGACTTATGTGTTTACTCCCTCCTAAGTTCTTTCCTGAGAAGCCAGGGTGCTCTCGCCTGACCACCAGCCTGAAAGAGCCTCCCCTCCCGCTAAGGCAGGGCTCAGAAGCAGGTCCATCCCTCCAGTTGTTCAGCAGCCCTGGCCCCTGTACTTGGAGGGGTGGAGGGGCATGGGGCATTCCATCCTCCTCCTCTTTTCAGAACCCTGTAAAGTCCAATATGAAGTATCTGTCATGACTGATATCCCAGGAGATCTCTGAAGATACCAATGGAGAGATTTTCTTTCAAGTTCATGTATCCTGGGTGGCCTCCGCTGGTGGGGTTGCCCCCAGCCCCACTCTACCAAAGAGAACCCTGCTTAGAAGGCAGCTCCTGGAGAGCCTGACTCCATCCTTCAGTAAGTAATTCCCCTCAATTCAATCAACATGAACATTTGGACCAATTCCTGTGTCAGACCCTGAGGAATTAATCAGTAGTAAAAAGTGTTAAGACATTAGCACATATAATTCATGCTCAAAAGCCAACATGGATAAGCTGGGACAGTCTTGTTCAAAATTTTGAAGAGCAAAGAAAAGAGGTCATTTGCAATCAAAGATAAATGATGTATGTAGCTGACTTGGTTAAAAGTCAAGGGATAGAATCTTTTCCTGGGTGGGAGATGCAGTGAGGGGAAGAAACTGCTTCCGGGTACAAAGTGGAGAGGTGGGGACCTGGCCTGCTGGGGAGGAGGGGCATGGGCCTCGGCCTCTGTGGGCTGGAGCTTGTCCAGGCTGTGGGTGTACAGCTGGAGAAGCAGAGAGCAGCTGCCAGAGAGGGGTGTCTGAGAGGTCAGCTGAAGTACTGGCCTTCTAGAGCTAAAGCCTCTGTGTTTGCAGTTAGACTTCTAGGGGCTTTCAGCACATTTCTGAGACAAGGCAGGGCTGATTTAAAGGAGGTAGGAAGTAGCTCAAGAGAGGAAGCAAGAGGACAAAATACAGAGAGGACTTGCTGAGGAAAGCAAAGGATGCTCGTGATGAGGGACGCTCCTTAGATTACAGAGCAACAGCCTCAGGAGCCAGAGGACAAGGGCTGGATCTCACTGGCAGGGACCCCTCCTCATCACCTTCCCCTGGGCCTCTCAATTCCAACCAGCCATGGAGAGCAGAAGGCTCATCTTTTATCTGTACCAATTTTTCTGACAAACTCAATTTGAAAATTCAACTCAACTTCAATCAAAAAAGTAAGCCAACCAGAAAATCACTTGCTTCCCTTGGAGCTATGAGGGCCCCCAGCAACCCCAAAGGAACCAGAAAGTTTGCAGGCCTCCCTCAGGGCCCAGGGGCTCTGCTTCTCTGTTGTCAGCATGAACTAGGGCCTGGCCCACCCAAGAGGGCTCCCTCCCAGCTCCCACCATTTCCCAAGGTGCTTTTGGGAAGGCAGCAGCTTGTAGAGGAAGAACTCTGGACTGGAGTCAGGAGGTCCGGGTTCTAGCCCTATCTCTGCTATTACCAGTTGGGAGGCCCTGAACAAGTCACTCCTCCTCCGGGAGTTGCAGTTTTCTCACCCTTAAAAGGGAGGAGGAGCAGGAAATAATCCCCCCTGTGCCCACTTCACAGGGTGATTATGAGCTTAAGAAAAATAATGGATGTGAAGGCTGGTTTTGAACATTACAGGGGGCACTGAGCAGATGCTTCTCTCTCAGTGTAATGGTGATGATGGTGATGATGATAATGGTAGCTGAGCTACTTTTTATGCACAGCTCCAATAAATGTCATACCAAGAGATGAATTTCTGATTTTAATGGCCTGAATTTATCTGTCTCGTTCACCCCTGGGTTCTCATCCTGGCTCGAAGGGTCATTTCTAGCTCTGTGTTGGAGAATTTGGGTAGAATGTCTCAGAGCATCCTTCTCCCTCTGCCAAGTACTCTGCACCTCCTAGATGCCTCCCCTTGAGCAACTGGAAATCAGAGCATCAGTATCCACACTGAAGCCAGGCTCTCTCTGGTGTCACCTGGAAGAAGGCGTGGTGGGTGGGGTGATGCTCAAAGACTTTCCCAGGCCTCGGCTCTAAATCCAGCTGATCCTTCTCCTGATACCCCTTGATGGCCACTTTTACTCAAACCAGAAAGAAAGGACATAAAGAGAGGGCTGGGCGGGGAGGGGTCAGGGATACATGTAGGAGACTATGATTGTGTGTGTGTGTGTGTGTGTACACGTGTGCACCTGGTGGATCCACTTTTGTTATTGGAATTGGAATTGAATTTACAATTGTAATTGTAATTGCCTCTCTGACAAAGGATAAGATGACTGGATGGCATCATAGACTCAATGGACATGAGTTTGAGCAAACTCCAGGAGATAGTGAAGGACAGGGAAGCCTGGCGTGCTGCAGTCCATGGGGTCACAAAAAGTCGGACGCGACTTAGCAACTGGATGATAACAACCTGCTTCTCCTCATACTGTATCCACTAGCTAAAAGTTTTCTCTAGGATAGATAGAAATGCACATTATTTTATAGAGTAGAAAATGAGGGCAATCATGATAAAAGTGAATTTCCAGTGTTTTTTGAGAGATTCTCTGGGAAAGCAAGTATCAGAATCTCGCGCATGCCTTTTTCTGAGCACACAGGTGAGCCCCTGCTCTTTTCTGAAGTAAGTGAAGTGACCGGGCAGCCTGATCCTTGAGGCAGATAGCACTGTTTACTGTGGAGGAGGAAGTAGGGGGAAGTGGAGGAACCTGGGATCCTTAGCCTATCTTAGACCCTCAGAGCTGAGAGGTTCTGGGTTTCACAGTCTCTGAGTGCTTTTCTACCAAATACGCTTTCAAAAGATATTCTTCATCCTTGCTTCATATTTAGAAAAACTTTGTAAACTATAGTGAGGTATCACCTCACACCTGTCAGAATGGCCACTATCAAAGTGTTTATAAATAATAAACACTGGAGAGGTAGAGAAAAGGGAACCCTCCTGCACTGTCAGTGGGAATTTAAATTGGTTCAGTCACTAAGGAAAACAGTATGAAGGTCCTTTAAAAAAAAACTAAAAATAGAACTGTAGTACGGTCTAGCAATCCCACTTCTTGGCATATATCTGGAAAAGATGAAAACTCTAATTTGAAAAGATACATGTACATCTCTGTTCATGGTGGCACTACTTACTATAACCGAGACATGGAAGCAATCTAAATGTCTATCAACAGAAGAATGGGTAAAGAAGATATAGTATATATATCCAATGCAATATTACGCAGCCATTAAAAATGAAGTATTGCCATTTGCACCAGCACTGGATGGACCTAGATATTATCATACTTAAGAAAGTTAGGTAGAGAAAGATAAATATTATATGATACCACTTATATGCAGAATCTAAAAATAATACAAATCAACTTATTTACAGAATAGAAACAGACTTACAAAAAAAAAAAAAAAGAAAGAAAGAAGCAGACTTACAGACATAAAAAACAGACTTACAGTTGCCAAAAAGGGAAAAGGAGGGGCAGGGGTAAAATAATATTATGGCATTCTTTTCTGGGGTAGTATTGACACATGTAGACTATTGATACTATGCATAAAATAGATAACTAATGAGAACATACTGTATAGCATGGGGAATGCTCCTTAATGCACCATGGTGACCTGAATGGGAAGAAAGACCAAAAGGGAGGGGATGCATGTAATGTATGGCTGAATCATTTTGCTGTACATAAAAACTAACAGAACAATGTAAAGCAACTGTACTCCAATAAAAAGTAATAATATGGCATTAATAAATGCACAGATATATAAGAAAGATTTACTGTATAAAATAGGACACTGTATTCAATACCTATATTCGAAAGAATCTGAAGTTATACGCCTAAAACTAGCACAAGGTTATCCATCAGTTCAGCTCAGTTCAGTTCAGTCGCTCAGTCTTGTCCAATTCTTCGTGACCCCATGAATCTCAGCATGCCAGGCCTCCCTGTCCATCACCAACTCCCAGAGTCCACCCAAACCCATGTCCATCGAGTTGATGATGCCATCCAACCATCTCATCCTCTGTCGTCCCCTTTTCCTCCTGCCTTCAATCTTTCCCAGCATCAGGGTCTTTTCCAATGAGTCAGCTCTTCACATCAGGTGGCCAAAGTATGGGAGTTTCAGCTTCAATATCAGTACTTGCGATGAACACCCAGGACCGATCTCCTTTAGGATGGACTGGTTGGATCTCCTTGCAGTCCAAGGGACTCTCAAGAGTCTTCTCCAACACCACACTTCAAAAGCATCAATTCTTCGGCACTCAGCCTTCTTCACAGTCCAACTCTCACATCCATACATGACCACTGGAAAAACCATAGCCTTGACTAGACGGACCTTTGTTGGCAAAGTAATGTCTCTGGTTGGTCATAACTTTCCTTCCAAGGAGTAAGTGTCTTTTAATTTTATAGCTGCAATCACCATCTGCAGTGATTTTGGAGCCCAGAAAAATAAAGTCAGCCACTGTTTCCACTGTTTCCCCATCTATTTCCCATGAAGTGATGGGACCAGATGCCATGATTTTAGTTATCTGAATGCTGAGCTTTAAGCCAACTTTTTCACTCTCCACTTTCACCTTCATCAAGAGGCTTTTTAGTTCCTCTTCACTTTCTGACATAAGGGTGGTGTCATCTGCATATCTGAGGTTATTGATATTTCTCCCGGCAGTCTTGATTCCAGCTTGTGCTTCCTCCAGCCCAGCGTTTCTCATGATGTACTCTGCATATAAGTTAAATAAGTAGGGTGACAATATACAGCCTTGACGTACTCCTTTGCCTATTTGGAACCAGTCTGTTGTTCCATGTCCAGTTCTAACTGTTGCTTCCTGACCTGCATACAGGTTTCTCAAGAGGCAGGTCAGGTGGTATGGTATGCGCATCTCTTGAAGAATTTTCCACAGTTTGTTGTGACCCACACAGTCAAAGGCTTTGGCATAGTCAATAAAGCAGAAATAGATGTTTTTCCGGAACTCTCTTGCTTTTTCGATGATCCAGCGGATGTTGGCAATTTGATCTCTGGTTCCTCTGCCTTTTCTAAATCCAGCTTGAACATCTGGAATTTCACAGTTCATGTATTGCTGAAGCCTGGCTTGGAGAATTTTGAGCATTACTTTACTAGCATGTGAGATGAGTGCAATTGTGCAGTAGTTTGAGCATTCTTTGGCATTGCCTTTCTTTGGGATTGGAATAAAAACTGACCTTTTCCAGTGCTGTGGCCATTGCTGAGTTTTCCAAGTTTGCTGGCATATTGAGTGCAGCACTTTCACAGCATCATCTTTCAGGATTTGAACTAGCTCAACTGGAATTCCATCACCTCCACTAGCTTTGTTCATAGTGATGCTTCCTAAGGCCCACTTGACTTCACATTCCGGGATGTCTGGCTCTAGGTGAGTGATCACACCATCGTGATTATCTGGGTCATGAAGATCTTTTTTGTACAGTTCTTCTATGTATTCTTGCCACCTCTTTTTAATATCTTCTGCTTCTGTTAGGTCCATACCATTTCTGTCCTTTATCGAGCCCATCGTTGCATGAAATGTTCCCTTGGTATCTCTAATTTTCTTGAAGAGATCTCTAGTCTTTCCCATTCTATTGTTTTCCTCTATTTCTTTGCATTGATCACTGAAGAAGGCTTTCTTTGCTCTCCTTGCTGTTCTTTGGAACTCTGCATTCAAATGGGTATATCTTCCTTTTCTCTGCTTTTCGCTTCCCGTCTTTTCACAGCTATTTGTAAAGCCTCCTCAGACAACCATTTTGCTTTTTTGCATTTCTTTTTCTTGGGGATGGTCTTGATTCCTGTCTCCTGTACAATGTCACGAACCTCCGTCCATAGTTCATCTGGCACTCTATCTATCAGGTCTAGTCCCTTAAATCTATTTCTCACTTCCACTGTATAGTCATAAAGGATTTGATTTAGGCCACACCTGAACAGTCTAGTGTTTTCTCCACTTTCTTCAATTTCAGTCTGAATTTGGCAATAAGGAGTTCATGATCTGAGCCACAGCTCCCGGTCTTATTTTTGCTGACTGTACAGAGCTTCTCCATCTTTGGCTGCAAAGAATATAATCAATCTGATTTCGGTGTCGACCATCTGGTGATGTCCATGTGTAGAGTCTTCTCTTGTGTTGTTGAAAGAGGGTGTTTGCTATGACCAAATCAGTTAGAGTTAAATAAAAATAGAAAGATTTTATATATTAAGCAAATGAAATAAAATATATTGTGTTAACATAAATATATTTACCTAATATTTATTAAAGAAATATGTGACTGCTGTTAGGGGTCTCTTATCATCACAGGAATCAAAATACATGTAATCTATACAATGTTATTCAAAAGCAATGGAATTTTGTTCTTTAGTCAAATCAGCCCTTTTATGTGAAAAGTAAATCTCCATAAAGCCTTCCAAATTACAGACATACACTATATTAGAGAACTTCTGGTAGATTAGGAACCCTAAATTTAGAGCTTCTGGACTAGACCAACTCTCATTTTACAGATGGGAAAGTGTAGTCAGAGGGAGGAAGTGACTTGTCCAGTGTCACATGAGGGAGTTTGGTGGCAGATCTGGGACTAGAAATGGGTCTCCCAACCCAAGTCCTAGATCCTTTCTTCAGTATATGGACCCCCTTTCAGTTCTTAAGCTGGAAAGCAGAAGTGCATAGAACCAAACTCAGCTTTCCGGACCCACTGATGCTTCTGCAGTGTGTGTGTGTGTGTGTGTGTGTGTGTGTTCGTGTGTGTGTTCAGTTGCTCAGTCATGTCCAGCTCTTTGCAACCCCATGGACTGTAACCCATCAGGCACCTCTGTCCATGGGATTTCCCAGGCAGGAATATGGAATGTGTTGCCATTTCCTTCTCCAGGGGATCTTCTCAACCCAACCCAGGGATCAAAACTCATCTCTTGAGTCTCTTGCTTTGGCAGCTGGTTTCTTCACCACTAAGCCACCTGGGAAACCTGATGCTTCTACAGATCCAGACTCAAGTAGAATGGAGAGTGACAGCTCATCACACCTGCTACAGAATTCAAGTTATGTCAAGTAAGGTAACATCCAGCTCACAAATGATCGAGACTCTGCCCTTCAGGTGACTCATCTTGGCAGTAGAATGGGCCCCAGACAAGGTCACAGTGACATGCCCAAGCCTGCTTGTGCTGTTTTCCCCCATCTCATGTTTAGCTAGGAAATGCAAAGCCCAGTCCTTCTGACAGCCAACAGGCAGATATCCTTAGGGCCCCCAGCTCTGGCTGGACTCACTGGGACTTCACTGGCAGGGGCAACTACCCTGGGCAGGGCTTCTAATTGAAGCGGGTGACAGAGGATGAAATGGTCGGATGGCATCATTGACTCGATGGACAGGAGTTTGAGCAAACTCAGGGAGATGGTGAAAGACAGGGAAGCCTGGCGTAACGCAGTCAATGGGGTCACAAAGAGTTGGACATGACTTACAGACTAAACAATGACAACGAGGAGGCAGTGAAAAATGGGAAGTGATGCATTTTCAGTTCAGGCTTGATCTTCTTCACTGTTGAAATTATGGCACCATGATTTGCATTTTTTTTCTTCTTGGTTCTTGCTGAGAGGGGCCAGGTAATGGAAATGTCATGTCTTTTTCATCGAGAGTTAACATTCCTTCGGCTAAAGCACTGGGGACTGTTTTATACAACACGTGCTCCTTCATCTCAGGGTGCCCTTTAGTAGTGATGAAAAGGCTGTCAGTCCCAACTCTAACTTTACAGATGCTTGTGCTTCTTCTGAAGAAAGCAGAACCTTTCAAAAGACGCTAGCATTTTAATTTGGGGCTCCCAGGTAAAATTTCCAGATAAACCTTTCTTTGTTAATTGTGTACAGGCAGCAGCCCTCATTCCTTCAATAAGCTATCATTCAGTGATGCTGCTCAAGGTCCAGGCTCTGGATCTGGGAATGAGTAAACAGACAAACAAGTGTCACTTCCCCCCTCCCCCCATCAGGGGGACACTTCCACACCACCTTTATCATTCTTCTGGTGACAATTGCAATTATTAGATGTCTGCTTCCCTGTTAGAATGTAAGTCCATGCACAGTTATAAAGTTTTTGTCTTATTTATCACTCTGAGCCCAGCTCCTGGCGCAGCTCCAGGCACATCTATATTTGTTAAATGGAGGATGGTTGGTTGGTTTGATGGAAGGATGGATTGGCAAGTAAATGAACAAGTGAGAGAGAGTGGGTTTTACTAAAATTTTTTTTCATTTCCTCACATATTTATTTTTAGGTATACTTTCACTTTCCTGTATTCATTTATCTCTAGCTTACCTTATTCTAGAAAGGATTTAGAGCATCTTCATCAATTGTGAAAGTTTTAATTTAGGGGCCCAAAGCAAGCATTTCAGAATGTGTCTCCAATATCCTTCGTTTATCACAATTCAGAATTGGACAACATTTTCTGAACACCTGCCTCAGGCAAGGTGTGTCCTAGAGGAATCACAAAGCAAGATTCTTGCCCTACAAATGCTTCAAGTGTGGTGGTGTAAGAGGTACAAGCCCAGGTGATAACAGTTCTGGGAGAAAGAAGGGATTCATCACTACTAAGGTGGTGGAAGCAAAGGAGATGGAGTTTGCCTGAACAGAACCATGATTTACTCTGTTTATTCTACAGTGCTGGTCATTTGGCAATCGCTCAATACTTTTCAAAGAGATTTTATTAACCTATAGGCAAGTTAAGGGCCACATAAGACAAAGATTTATTTTCTTAGTGTCCATACAAACCAACTACTTCAATTTCCCATTTCACTGAAAGGTAGAGTGCAGAAGTGAACACATTTTGAGAATTCTTTTGACTCCTTTTATTGTACACCTTAGTAAACACCAATACATCTGTTAGGCTGTGGACTGGGCACTAAATCATGTTAAAGAGATGACAGCCCAGTGCAGAGAACTAAACAGGGGATCATAATACAGTGTAACAAACAGTGATGGAGTTCCACGCTTGCGGTGTTTCGAAACAAAAAGGAGGGCTGTTTAACCTGGGCCAGGGGCTTCAAGGAAGCTTCTCGGGAAACCACTGAGACTTAGACAAGAGAAAAAGGAGGTGAAGAGGATGTTCCAGAAAGACAAGACTCCTTTGAACAATGATCTGGGGACATAAAAGGGCACATGTTTGGGAAATTATGAGTCATTCTGTCTTGCTGTGGCTTCGAGGGCATGGCGGGTGGGGGATTACAAAGAAATTTCCAGGTGAAGTCAGAAATGGCTTCTTCCAACACTCAGGCTTTGCCGATCACTGAAGTTCTTCCCTTAGGATAAGTGCCCTCCTGTGGAGCTCCTTAGCTCCCTCTGCCCTTAGTCTTAGCTTGGGCCTCTGCTCCCCAGTTTGTCAGGAGACCCAGGCATTTGTAAATTGCACCTGTGGATACAACTTGAACTCTTTTCCCAGAAGCCATGTTAACCCCCATATCTCCTATCAGTTCTAAAATTCTCCGTCTTGGGCTGGGACCCATTATGACATATGAATTTGCTGCTGAGGGCATGCAGTCCAGGCAAACCCTTCATGAGGCCAGCAGTCATGGATGGAGAGGGGACCAGAAGGGGAGCTGGCCCTCTGCAAGGAGTGCTGGGGCTCCTTCTCAGCACCCCATCTCCCCCACGCCCCACAAACTCCAGGAGAGAAAGCAGAGGAGGAATCTGCTGGCTCTGACAACAGTGATCAATCCTTGGAGGCTTCCAGCCACTTATCAGTGAGTCTGTGAGGCACGTGGCCCATTTGTTCCCTAGAGCAGGTGGAATCATGTTTCTTGTGGGCACCGAGGCCTGGCATGCAGCCACGGGCTGTGGAGGCAATGCGACACCAAACCCCTCCCTTGTGATGCCCAGGTGGTAAAGACAGAACGGGAAAGACAAGCTCCTGCGACTCTCAGGGGAGTCCCAAGGCTACTGTCTAGAGGGAGGTGAACCTCTTTATTCCCGTCACACAGACAGCCACAAAGTCTGAGGCTTAGAAAGGGCAAAGCCGGTTGGCAGGGGCTTTGTTTACATCCTCTGGGGAGGTGGGGGGAGGGTGCAGGGGAGACCAGCAGGGCAGGTGGGTGGTGGGTAGGGGGGCCTGCCTAGGAGTGGGAGCCCAGTGTCCTCTTGGCATCTGATCCTGGTGCCCCCTCCCTGAGAGCCCACCTTCCAGCCTGTGGTGCTGCGCCTTTCCCTTCTGAAGTTTCCCCTGAAGCTAGTTTTCTTCACTTTCTTCAGTAATGGGCTCTGCCAGGTCACACTGACAGAATCAGAAATGGCTTTCTTACCTTCACAGAAGGGCTGAAGAAAATGCTATGGAATGGCTTTGGTATCTTTGGGATGCAGTTTTTAAAAGATTTACACGGCCAAATCTATTAATCTTTTCTTTTATTATAACTGCCTTGGTGTCAGGCTAAGAGAAACTTGCCCTATCTCAAGATGATTTAACAATTTCAGTGTTAACTTCCAGTAATGTTTTATTTCACTCTTGAAACCATTTGGAAGTAATATTGGTCCAAAAATGAGGTAGGGTGGAATGTTATTTTTTTCCTAAACTGCCTTTGGCTGCAGGTCTGCTGGGTGAACTTATCCTTTCTTCACTCACTTGAAATGTCACCTTTGTAACAAAAAAGAACATTCTTATGTATTCTTGACATTATTATTTTGCTCCACTGATCTGTTTTTGCTTTTAGAATCTTTCGGTTTGGAAGGAGTTGTGAAATCAAAGCCGACAGAACTAACTTAATTCATTGGGAGTCTTTGCCAGGCTTGACAAAAGAAATATCACCAGCTGTCAGCAGCGACTGGGGCACAACTCCAGTCCTCCCCTGTCCACTGACGGTTGTTCACCAGAAAGCTTGAAGAGCAGTGCCAAAAATGTCTGGAAAAGGGTCAGGAGGCCAGGATTGGAAGGACATGTAGAAATCATCTTCTGCTGCCAGGGTTTTCCTTCCCAGCTATGGGAACTAAGGCCCAGAGAGGCTAAGCAAGACCCCACACGTAGGGACTAGTGGACACTGGATGGGAACTTGGGGCTCTGTGCGAAAGTGCTTGTCCTGGACAGCTCCCTTAGCCTTTCCTGCCTGCTGCCTACCACCCGCACTCAAAGGCTCACCTTCTCACCTCTCACCTGGCCAGCAACTTTTGCATCAGTGTTCCTCCCTCCTGTCTCCAATTCCTCCGTCTGATTGACAGAACATCTCTGGATGGCTATTGTATCCCTCCTCTTTTGAAAATCCTGGGCCAGTGGCTCCTCACTGAAGTTAAACAGAGCCTGATGCTTGAGACTTCTACGCTCTGGCACCCAGCTGGATTATCTCTTGTTTTCTCCTGCTCCAACCAGATAGGACTCCTTGTTACGCCCTGTATTTTCCTCCATCAACCCCTAATTGCCTCTCCCAGGCTGCTTCCTCAATCGTACTCACTCCTCAAAGCCTGGTCCAAAAGTTAACAAAGTTGTTCACTTTCCAGAAATGTTAAGTGAGCTGCCCAAATTGGTCTTCCTCTGTGATGTCCAAGACTGAGGATGTCTCTCCTTCTGCCAGGTGCCTCTCTAGTGTGTAATGATCTCTGCCTTGCTGTCCAGTTATTCCCTAAAATGTGTGCTCCACTGGGGCACAGATGGTGGCTTTCACATCTGCATCATCCATGGTCCCTCACTTAGTAGGTGCTAAGTGATACGTGGCAGGTATATACAGGACATAAATAATACAGGACCAAAAGACAAGTGAAATATTTCTTTCCCTACCATTCTCAGAACCTTTAGTAGCTCTCAAGAGTGAGAATAGAATGTGCCCCTAGATTACTCAATGACTGAATAAGCTCACTGAAGCACTAGAGATGATTTTGGAGGAATTATGAAAGGAGCTGGCATATAGAAATGCAAATGCAGTCTTATTTTTAAAAAGACAGTGAAGATGTACTCTGAAATCTGTAAAAAGTCTGACGTCCATTTGAACAAAGTTGTAGAGTATATTGTTAAAAGGCTGGGCACTCAGCACAGGTGTGTGAAGAATATGTGATGATGCTAATGTTTTTTTGTTTTTTTTTTTGTAGTATGATTGGATTTTTTTTTTAACTTTACATAATTGTATTAGTTTTGCCAAATATCAAAATGAATCCATCACAGGTATACATGTGCTCCCCATCCTGAACCCTCCTCCCTCCTCCCTCCCCATACCATCCCTCTGGGTCGTCCCAGTGCACTAGCCCCAAGCATCCAGTATTGTGCATTGAACCTGGACCGGCATCTCGTTTTATACATGATATTTTACATGTTTCAATGCCATTTTCCCAAATCTTCCCACCCTCTCCCTCTCCCACAGATTCCATAAGACTGTTCCATACATCAGCGTCACTTTTGCTGTCTCGTACACAGGGTTATTGTTATCATCTTTCTAAATTCCATATATATGCGTTAGTATACTGTATTGGTGTTTTTCCTTCTGGCTTACTTCACTCTGTATAATAGGCTCCAGTTTCATCCACCTCATTAGAACTGATTCAAATGTATTCTTTTTAATGGCTGAGTAATACTCCATTGTGTATATGTTATGCTGTCACATCTGTTATCTCCTTTAATTTCCACAACTCCATGAAGACAAGTTTGTGCTATTATTATGCTCATTTTCTAGATGAGAAAACTGAGATTCAGAAAGGTTAAGCTGCCCAAAATTGTACAACCAACAATAGGATTTGAATCTAGGACCTTCTCTTTCTAAAGCTGGTGCTCCTTGCATTATACCATGCTGCTTTTGACATGGGCTTCTCATTCTTCCTGGATCAAGGAAGGACCAGTCCTGTGCTGGTCCAAGCCAAGCCACTGATGCCTGAAACACTGGTCTCAGAGGAACCACGTAGGCAGAGTAAGAGTCCCACCTACCATCTTCTGCTGTCTCCCAGGTCACCCACGCTGGGCATTCTGCTTCTCCTGGAAAGAGCAGGTAATGGTGGGCACCTCATATTGGTGCTTCCAGCGATGTAATGAGATAATGTAGAGGAAGCAACGGAGAAGGCAATGGCACCCCACTCCAGTACTCTTGCCTGGAAAATCCCATGGAAGGAGGAGCCTGGAAGGCTGCAGTCCATGGGGTCGCTGAGGGTCAGACACGACTGAGCGACTTCACTTTCACTTTTCACTTTCATGCATTGAAGAAGGAAACGGCAACCCACTCCAGTGTTCTTGCCTGGAGAATCCCAGGGACGGGGGAGCCTGGTGGGCTGCCATCTATGGGGTTGCACAGAGTCGGACATGACTGAAGCGACTTAGCAGCAGCAGCAGCAGAGGAAGCAAGCAGCACTGAGTCTGTCACTTAGGATCTGCTCAACCCATGCCAGTTTCATCACCTTTAGGCACCAGACCTAGAAGGAACTTGCCAAAGTGAAACATGTTCACACTGAAAAGGAGCATCTCAGGAAACTTGTACTCAAGGAGCATCACCTAGACATGTTGGGCCTAGAGTCTGGAGCCCACAGCACTGGAGCTGTGAAACATGGTCATCCATGTCCCTGGAATCCAGCAGTTCCTTCCAAAGTCTCTTGGGACCTGAAGGCTTCCTGGAACCCACTTTTTCCCTGAACACTGGCATGGTTTTTTTTCTGGGAAATTTGAGGCAACATAACAAAGGTCTGGAAGCAAATCATTTGTGATTACTGATTTAATAACATTAATAAAACTCTGTAAATTAAAAAAAATTGGCATCCAACTGGACAGTCTCTCTCCTATTGTTGTTCATGCACACTTCATGTGTGTTGATGCATTTGGGGGTTTTTTACCTTGAAACATAGAAATCTGGGCCTAGCCTTCCTGAACTCACTTTGGCAGGACCGAGAGGCCCAGCACTCATTCTCTAAGTGGACCCTTTGCTCTATTCACAGCCACAAGGGGCCCCACTTCTTGCCAAGTCCTCATGCAAGCACCAAGTCACACAAGGACTGGGGGAGAAAATATAGGAGAATCACCCCCAACCCCTCCTCTCTCTTGGTGAGCCTCCTCTGAGCATGCATCAGAATGAAACATCACACATGCCTTCCTTCTCCTCACCACCACTTCTTGTCCCAGAGTACAGAATGGAGTATATTCAATCCTTAAGAGACACAGCCATTGTCTCTTCAGTAGGGAGAGGCTTTCAGCCCAGAAGCTGCTTCTGGGGAGCCCTATAAGCTACCCAGCTAAGCAGACACCAATCTCCATAATGTCACTGGAGTCCTCCCCAGCCTGTCCTTAATACACACTCATGCATACCCATCCCATTAAACTGTGCTTGGTGTCTTCCAGATAACAGGGCTTCTTGCACTACACAGCTAATACTCTCACTGCCAAATTTAATTATCTCAGTAACTCAAGCTCACATTAAAAGCGAGAGATGGGTCCACTTTATCCTCATCATGAATTAGTAATCTTTCCCTCTGGAGAGGGCTTCTCCGAAAGCACTCACTTGAAGGTATCTGTGCTGAATTAACCATCTTTGTCTGAGGCTCCTGCCTCTTGGGAGTGTTGTGGGCTTCTGTTTGGAGTAGATGAAATCTTCCACCTTCCTCCTTCATCCCTTCCCCCTCTCTCAGTTCAAGTTGGGTCTCTGGCCAGGAAAACCATGTATCCCACACAAGCACCTCCTAGAAATGAAGAGGCAGCTATGATAAGGGATGGGCTTTTTTTTCTGAGAGCGGACTCAATCACTGACAGCTGTGTAACTCAGGTGAGTCACATTCTCTCTGAACCTCCATTCTTCATCTGCAAAATGGGAAGCCCTCCCTGCCTCACTGTGTTGTTCTGGGTACCAAAAGAGGAGAAAAAGTCACAGAAGTGCTTCAAAAACTGAACTCTCATAAAATGCCATTCATTTCTGTTGAATGACTTCTGGAGTGTATGCAGACTACCTGGGAATGCTAGGAGCTACCAGGTTTCTACTTAAAATACTGGGAAAAAAAAATACTACCCCTCAGCAAATCTGAGTCCTGGAAGAGCAAAAAAAAAACAAAAAAAAAGAAAAGAGAAATTCTATTAGAAAAATTAAAGAAAATAACGGTATTAATAACCATAATCATCATGATAATAGCTGCTATTTACTGAGTGTTTTCTATGGGGCAGGCATCATCCCAAGCATGTTGTAGATGTTTAACTTGTGCATGCCCCACTCGAGCTCTGTTGGAGCTGGTTGGTACAGGCTTGGGAGGGTGATTGTTAAATATCCAGGAATTTTCTGAGCCATCATTAAATTGTTCATAAGTGAAAACTGACCACAGTGAGAATATGTATACCAGAGAAATTGGCAAATGTTACAATTAGGGCTTTTTGTTTATCTTTTTATTTATTGAGACAGTTTACCAGGATTTATATACTTTCCATCTTTTACAGTTGGGAAATAGAGGTCCACATACTTTCCATCTTTTACAGTTCGGAAATAGAGGTCCACAGAGATTAGATGAAGATAACACAATAATCCTTCGATGCTGAAACATTCCACCTGGGTTGCTGCTTCTCCACCTTCTCCTTCTAAACTCCCATTTGCTTTTTTATTTTCATCCACAATCATTTCTTCAGTAACAATAGCGACAATAAAAATCTGTTTCTCAGATTTCCTATGGGTTGGAAGCTTGGCTTGGAAGCTTGAAGCTTTGTATACCTGGCTTCTAGCCTCTACAGATAATGGGGAAAACAAAACAAGACCTGTTAACAGGTAGTTCTCAACCCTGGCTGCACATCTAAATCCCTCTTCAGAAAAAAAGTTCTTCCTCCTGAAAAGAACTCAATCAAATCATGGAAAGGCCACAGCAGTGAAAGGCCACATGGTCTGGTCAGTTTACAAAGCTTTCAGAATTACCTGTCAAAAAGGCACCTGAGGAGCACTGGAAAGTTCTGTGAAAACTGAAGCCCAGAGAGGTAGTGACAGGTAGAGGATTAGTGCCAGAGCCGAGGGGTAAATCCCAGCGGGGGCTCTGCCCAGCCCCCCTGACACCCTCTCCTCCTGTACAGCCTGAGGTTCGGCAGCCATCTTTCCTGAGCCCTGCTGTGTATCTACTTTATCTCCTTTTCTCTCTCTCTTCCCTCTTTCATTTCTCAAAGATTTAAAAACACGGGACACAGGACCTGGCATTGAATTAGCACTCAATAAATACTGGTTTGGGGTGGATAGGTGAGTGAGTGGTTGCATTCCTCACCGTTCTGGGCTTGGAGGCTACAGGAATGAATGAGTTGTGGTTTCAGCCTCAAGAGGCTCAAAGTCTAGGATCTGGTTGGAGGCACGGTAGGGTGGAGGAGAAAGTGTGTGATTGCACAGGGACATATATGCATCAGAAACCTGGATCTGCATGGAGTGTGGGCAGGGGGCTTGAACAGCCTGAGCCCCAGCTTCCTCACCTGTATTGAAGGTATTAATACCCTCAGCTTGCTGTAATGACATGCATAAAATCATCTAGGAAGTCTTCCACCACATAGTAGGGATGCAATATTGTTATTCATACCTTAGACCAAGAGTTGGAAAGGAAAAGAGCCAAGAAGAGACGGGTCTAAAGCTAAGTTTCATGTCAGGTGGTTGTCTATCTCAAGAAGAAATCTAAATTATTCTGGTAACATCTTTGTGGCATTTCTTCCTGCTTCACCAAGTCTGTTCCTAGCCTGGACATGCCAGGGCTGGTTGACCAAAAGCAAGTTCACTGCTCAGCTGCTAAAAATGGCTCAGACATTTCTACATACCCAGAGACTCCTCGTCCAGACTTAGCGAATGAAACTCTCTTTGAAGCACTGTCTCCCATGTTTCTTCCTCAAACAGGTTCTCAGCAAATGTTTGTTGAACAAAATTATCTTTTAAGTAAGCATACACACAAACACACACACATTCTCTTCACCCTCACTTCCCTTCCAAGAACACACTCTCCTAAGATAAAAATGCTCAATTTAATGCATAATAATTTCTGGGTTTTCTTGGGGTATTTTCAGCTGCTGGAGTGGTTAAGTGGGGATTTGCCAGTGGATTGTCTCCCACCAACACACGGACACACACAATATTTTATTACCGTACTCTGGATTTGTTGTTGTCATTGTTATTTGTTTGTTTATTGCCACTACCATAACATGAACCACAATTTGGTAAATACATGTTTATGTGTTTAAAGTGTGTTTTCTTTTATTAGATGGTAAACTTCTCAAGGGCAGAGGTCTTGTCTGCTTTATTCACCAATGAATCTCTAAGCCATGTGCAGAGCCTGAGACTTGGGAGTAGGCAGATAAGCGAATGGGTGAATGGAATGGATGGAGGGATGGATGAATGGGTGATCAGTCTCAGTGGCTTAGAAGTGGACTAAATGTATTTCCTGAGCTTCCCTCTGAGCTGTGTACACAGTTGCTCTCCAGAGGGTCTGGCTGGGTTCCGGCCCTGGCCGCTAATACAGCTGCTTAGTCCAGGGGCTGTGGGAGATGATGTCCTGGGGCATGAGAGGCAAAGATTGGGACTTCTTTCTGCATTTATTTTTACCTGAAGAAAAAGAAAGAAATTCTAGGTTTCCTGATGTCAGTTTATTGTGTAGACTAATCTCAATGGGGACCAGAAGAAACAGCTTCATTTTTCTCCCACGGCTGCCTTCAAACATGCCCTTTCGATCTCCTTTCCCCTCCTTGATAGCATCTCACACAGAAACCTCAGCTTGTTTGTCACTTTCAGTTTTATGAATGGTCTCATGTTCAGGTATTAAAAAGTTCAGGCCAGTCTAAATCAAAACTTGAAACTCACATCAAATAAAATAATCCTTCTGCCCCCTGTCTTAGGCTTAACTCACGGTTTGAGAACCTATAATAGGAAACAGCAGGGGGCTGTTCTCTCACTTTTCTTCCACAGGTTCCTTCCTACTGGCAGCTCCTCCAGGTTGGGGGCCGGGGAGAGCCAGAGAAAAAGTGGCAAGGCCTCGCGTGATGGTTTATGCTATTTGAATCTGGCTGCCGGTGCCCTCTGTCGAGGTGACCACCGACCAACTCCTGTCTGTTTGGTGGGACACGTTTAGGTGCATTTGGAGATGTCCTTCCTTCTCCCTCCCTCCACACGGAGGCCCTCACACTGCACTCACTGTCCCTGCCCCTAGCAACGTGCTCTCTGAATGACCTCTGACAAAACTCCCTTCTGTAAATCTCCAGCTTTTCAGCGCTGGAATCCCCTCAGCTCCACAGGTCACTCTCTGGGAAGATATCCCTCACATACCTCATACTGGCCCATCCCTCTGGCCTGTGGGCTGTGGAGACTCAAGTTGGTGCAGGTTGCTCCAGCGCAGTCTCTCTTCACCCAGTTCCACAGGTGGCTCCAGCCAGCCTCCTGTCCTCACACGTCCCTGGGTGAGTGGTGGGCTCCAGTCTGTATGTGCTTCTTGGCATGCTCTTTAGTTTCTCTCTAGAAACTTCTCTCACAGTGCCTTCCTGTGATATGGTTACCTCAGGAGTACAGTAGGCCTCAGGCCAGAGGGTGGGTTCCCTAATCCCCTTTCTTGGAGACAATACTCATTTTGTTCGTAGTCCTCTTAAAGTCCCTTACTTGGCTTGGGGTAAGGTAAGTGGCTCCCTTTCCCTTCACAGGGAGAAGAGGAGAAAGTAAAAGACCTCTCTACTCTTATGAATTTTCTGATGTCAGTGAACTTCTTTGAAATGTCTGACTTACCTAGGCTGGGGCGGTGGGCGGGGGTTGATGGATTCTGTCAGAGTCCCACCTGAACATATTTAGCAGCTTTCTTTAGACGCAGGTGTCTTTATTTCACATTCTCTTTGTGTATATAATTGGTAAACAAAATGTGTTGGGAAGAGACAATTTTTTTTCTTTTTACTGATAGGTGCTCTTTCAAAAAAGTTGGAAACTGCTGGTCTATAGAGAAATTGCAAAAAGATAGTTTGTGACATGAAGAACCAGATTTGGCAAAAGAAATTTTTTGAAAACACATTCATGAATTAGCCAATGATTTAATGCCACAGACGTGTAACCATGACATGAGAATCTTTACAATTTGAAATATATACATACATACATATATATATATATTTTTTTTTTTTTCTGAAATGAAGAGAGCAGAATGTACTGGCCTTGACATCTAATGAAAAGTTCCGAAAAAATGCTCACTCCATAGATATATGATTTCTAAATATCTCCAAGGTTAATCTAAAAGCTGTTCACATCTTATTTCAGATTTCAGGTAACTAGACCAAGCAGGCTTTGGCACCAACTTATATATACTTGATTTAGCTTATAAATGTACAGGCTAAATAGATGCTCCCTGGTGGGAAGCAAAGTAGAAAATATCAGCGATCAAGCCAAACTGAGAAACCCTTCTCAGCAGGAATATGGTACACAATTGTCACCTGAGGAGGGCTGCCCCAGAGGCAGGAGGCCAAGGCTTGGTAAGTCAGAGCACAAACATAGGCATGACATTAAAAGCATTTAAAGACGATACCAAGTTTTGTTCTGGAAATAGCTGCCTATAGTATAAACTATTGTGAATTAAGTGTTACAGCCTAAGTGAGGGGCTTTGGAAAGGGAGAGCATTTATCTTTTTACCCCCTGCCCCAGCAGAGAACCTGGTACAATACGCTTCTATCTTTGGTTGGCCAAATACACGAACAATACAGCGGGGAGGCGTTCACCCCAGATGGAGCAACGTCCTCCGTGCAGGTTGTGGAAGATCGGACCATTTTAGTGCATTTCCCCTGACAAACATTTAGCCCAATCTCAAAAATCAAAAACGATGACATTCGCAGCTTCCTAAAACACAAATAAACCATTGACATTTCTATAGACAGAAGTCAAGGCCCAGGAAACTTATTTCCAATGTAGTCTCTCCAGCTTCAGCAAGAGCCTTAACTCTACTTGTTGACGGGACGTGCCAAGAAGACATTTTTAATCAACAAGATCACATAACTCGAATCAAGTTGATGTGTGAAATGTCTGATGTTTATTTTATCTGTGCTTTGCATTGAGTTAAAACTTTGCTGCCAGAGACCTGGGCCAAGCAGTCTTCTTTCACAGCTGTGTCTCTACAAAGCGATTTCACAAAGACAGGATGTTGTCCTAAAAAAAAGAGGCTTTTGGTTCTGCTGGACAGGCCAGCAGCTGGTGGAGTGTCACAAACAAACCAGAAAAGTATGTTCAGGGATGCCAGCTCACTAGGGAAGCTGGGGCTACAGCTTCAAAGGCAGAGCAGCAGTGAATAGGGGGAGGGAAATGGCAGTAAATAATGTGAGGAGGTTGTTGATTTCATAGAGGGCCCAGGAAAGCAAAGGCTGGAAATAGTAAGAGTCTTGGGACAGGAGCTGCCTGATGCTGGGAGCATAGAGGAATGCAAAGTCAGCCCAGAGTGGAGACTGGTCTTTACTGGGTCTCACAGAAACGTGGAAATAACTGAGCACAGACAACAAATTTGTTTCCCAGATCTGAAAAAAAATCCCATTTGACTTAGTTGTGCTAACATCAGGAATATGGTGGTAGTCATGGTAATAGTAATTGCTGTTGTTCAGTCACTCAGTCCTGTCCAACTCTTTTGCAACCCCATGAACTATAGCCCTCCAGGCTCCTCTTCTGTGGGATTTTCTAGGCAAGAATACTGGAGTGGGTTATCATTTCCTTCTCCAGGGGATTTTCCTGACCCATGGATTGAACCCAATGCCTTGCATCTCCTGCATCGCAGGCAGATTTTTTACCAACTGAACCACTGGGGAAGGCCCCACACCCCCTGTTCCAAATAACCCATAGAGGCTAATTTACTCAACATTATTTTAGGTTGGGGGAAAGGTTGATAATAAACACCATGAAGATCCTTCCATGTGTTGGTTTGGATAATATAGTACATCATACACTGGAATACGAGGCACCTATTGAAAAGAATAAGGGTGATTTTTAATGAGATCTTACGGTTGGTTTCTAAGATATGTTACTTTACAAAGTAAGATTACAAAGAATGTGTACAAAGAGTGTGCACAATACACTGTCGGTGAAAGAGTAAGAAAGTGGGGTGAGAATATAGTAATTGGCAGATATTTATTGAGCCTTCATTCCCAGGTGCTATACTAAGTGCTTTTCATGCATTCTCCCATCATCATGCTTTTTGGGAGACTCTGAGATGAAGAGTTTCATTATTCTCAAATACAGGGGAGGAAACTGAGACTCAGGGGTAGGAAGTAACTCATCCTAAATCCACAGCCAAGGCATGAAAGTTAACATGTGACTCTAGTTCATCTAGCTTGAAAGCATGTTCTGTAAACCATGGTTTTTTTCAATTCCCCAATTAAAAAAAAAAAAGAAATGCTGCAGTGACAGGGGAAAAGAACGGCCCCTCCAATTAAATGGTTTGGGTCAACCAGATTTCATATAAGAGGTATTTTAACCCCCACCTCTCATCACACACATAGATCACTCCCAGTTGAGTTATAGATCAATAAAGCTTTTAGAAGAAAACCCAGGAGGACATCTTCAGGCCCTCAGAGTGGGTAACAGGCCCTTACACAGGGCAAAAAAATCATAAACCGTTAATAATAAAGTTGATAAATTAGATAACTGTCATCCCTCAGTATCCATGGGGGATGGTTCTAGAAACTGCCATAAATGCCAAAATCTGCAGATGCTGAAGTCCCACAGGCAGCCCTTCACAGCCTCGGATTCTGCTTCCTAGGATTCAGTCAACCATGGATTGTAAACGTAGTACTACCTGTGTAAGTATTGGAAAGAACTCTGTGTACAAGTGGACTCATATAGCTCAACTTATGTTGTTCAAGGGTCAATTGCAGATTAAAATTAAGAACTTCTACTCATGAAAAGACACTATTGAGAAAGTAAAAAGGCAGCCCACAAGATGGAAGAAAATATTTGTAATACATATTGAAGCAATATCCAGAATATATAAAGAACTTTTGCAAATTGATAAGAAAAGGAGAAAAAATCCAGAAGAAAATAAGCAAAATACTTGAATAGACACTTCACAAAAAAGAATATCCAAATGACCAGCAAGCTTATGAAAAATGACATAAGTTGTCAGTTATCAGGAAAATTCAAACTAAAACCAATATGCATGCTAACAACATATCCAACAGAATGACCAAATTTTAAAAGATGGGAAATGCCTAGTATCAGCAAGGATGCGAAGCAACCAGAACTCTCATAAGCTGCCAGTAGTGAAATTGGTTCGTGAACATTGGAAAACATTTTGGTAGTATTTACTACAGATAAATATATACATACTGTATATATATCTTCACTCCTAGTACAGATCCAACAGAAATGTGTATATGTGTTCACTGAAAGATACACATGAGAATATTCATAGCAATGCTATTCATAACACCTGAAAGCAAAAAACAACCCAAATGCTCATAACAATAGAATGGAAAAATAAATGATAGTATATTCATAACATAACAATGGGAATAATGAACTGCTACCACATAAAACAATCTAAGGATCAATTCTACAAATGTTGTATTGAATGATAATAATCAGACACAAATGAATATTATGTATGTTTCCATTATTGAAAGAAAGAAAAGAGACAAAATTCTTCTATGCTATTAGAATCCAGATTAGTGGATACCTGGAGAAGGCTGTAGGAACTGGACTGGGTACCAGGGAGACTGGACTTCTCAGGTGTGTGACATTCTGTCTATTGATCCATGTGCTGGCTGCAAAGGTGTATTCATGCGGTGAAAATGTATTGGGGTATACACTCATAGAATCATCTGGCTATGCCATACCAAACCACCACCATGCCCAGTGCAGGCAGTAGGCATGTACTTCGCACTGGCTGGTGGTGGGCAGAGTTCTGGGTTGTGCTGGGCTGGCCTTGGCTGTAAGCTGTGAGATGAGAGCAGGGCTCTCCCCACATGTCTCTTCCATTAACTGGCCACTCTCTGAGGCGTGTTCTTTTAAAGTGAAAGGCGGGATCACAAGAGGGGTGAAAGAAAATACACAGGTCTCCTAAGGTCTAGGCTAGGAACTAGTGTTCTTTGCTGCTCACATTCCATTGGCCAAAGTACATCACGTGGCCAAGCCCAGCATCAGTGGGGAAATGGGCTCACCTCATGGAAGTCAATGAGAGGAGTGAATATTAGTGAATAATAATCTCATTCAAGAGACGTATCATATTTATCATAGGTGCAGTTTTCTGTATGAATTTCATGTTTCAAAATAGTTTTTTTAAGGAAACAAAGAAGGCATAGAAACAGCTGTTCTCCCCTGTCCTCATCCCTCACTCCTCTTGGCCCTTAATGGGGAAGGGATGTGCTTATGAAAATTCTCCATATAAGCACAGTGAAAAAAGGAAGGAAGGAAGGACATGCGCTTCCCTAGCACACAATGCACTTCCTGTCTGCTGGGCCCAGAGAAATGTGATCAGCCCCCTGCCAGTTCATCGCTTCCTGTGGATGCAGCTCAAGGACCACCCAGCTTCCCTAGTTCCGGCTCCTCACCATCAGTGGCCCCCTTTTATAGTCAGATTGCTTAACAAAGGCAGAATCTTTTTCAACCAGAAAGAAGGAGCTGAATATTTATTTACTGTTTTTTTTTTAAGGAGAAAATCAAGCAAAAATTTAATAAAATGTATACATGGGGGAGTGGAGGAGGGCATGGCAACCCACTCCAGTACTCTTGCCTGGAGAATCCCATGGGCAAAGGACCTGGCAGGCTACAGTCCATAGGGTCACACAGAGTCAGAAATGACTGAAGTGACTTGCAGATACATGGGGGAGACCCAGAAAAACTGAGTAGTACATCAGAATAGCTGAATCCCTCACCTTAAATACCATCTTCAGCTAAAGACAAAAGAGGATATTGGGAAACAAGTGAATATAACAAAAAGGGAGCAGACTCACACAGGAAACAAACCAGTGGCCACCAGTGGAGAGAGGGCAGGAAGAGGGGCAATACAGGGGTAGGGGAGTAAGAGCTAAGAACCACCAGGTATGAAACAAACGACAAGGAGAGATCACACAACACGGAACTATAGGCAACATTCTATAATAACTGTAAATGAAGTATAACCTTTAAAAGTTATGAGTCACTGTATTGGCAGGACTGATGTTGAAGCTGAAACTCCAATATTTTGGCCACCTGATGCTAAGAGCTGACTCATCTGAAAAGACCCTGATGCTGGGAAAGATTGAAGGCAGGAGGAGAAGGGGATGACAGATGATGAGATGGCTGGATGGCATCACCGACTCGATGGACGCGAGTTTGGGTAACCTCAGGGAGTTGGTCATGGACAGGGAGGCCTGGCATGCTGTGGTTCATGGGGTCTCAAAGAGTTGGACACGACTGAGTGACTGAACTGAACTGATATTGTACACTTGCAACCTACACAACATTGTACAGTAACCATGTGCCATTTTTCTTTAAGATGATGGGTGGTCTGCCTGAGCCAGCGCGTGAAAGTGGTTCTACTTACTGATGTGGGGGAAGACTGATGGAGAGAACAGTTTTGAGTATCAAGATCGCTGACTGTGTAAGTTGTAAGATATTGGTGAGACAGCCAAATGAAGATGGAATGGCTATGGCAGACTAGACTCAGCACAAATCCCATTTGGAGATCAAGTATGGGAGCCAATGACTTACAAGCAAATGTGAGCTTACTTACCAACTTAGACCATTGGGATGTTATCATAAGAATACCATAGGCTGGGTGGCTTACACAACACTCAATTTTTTACCCTCTGGAGTCCAGGAAGTCCAAGATCAAGGCACCAGTGGAGTAGGGGTCTAGTGAGGACCTGCTTCCTAGATCATAGATAGTTGTCTTCTCACTATGTCCTCACGTGGTGAAAGGGGCAAGAAATCTCTCTGGGGTCCCTTTTGTAAGGTCACTAATCTCATTCATAAAGGCGCCACTCTCATGACCTAGTCCAGTTCAGTTCAGTCACTCAGTCGTGTCCAACTCTTTGCGACCCTATGGACTGCAGCACGCCAGGCCTCCCTGTCCATTGCCAACTCCAGGAGTTTACTTAAACTCATGTCCATTGAGTCGGTGATGCCATCCAACCATCTCATCCTCTGTCATCCCCTTCTCCTCCTGCCTTCAATCTTTCCCAGCATCAGGGTCTTTTCAAATGAGTCAGTTCTTCATATCAGGTAACCAAAATATTGGAGTTTCAGCTTCAGCATCAGTCCTTCCAATGAATATTCAGGACTGATTTCCTTTAGGATGGACTGGTTAGATCTCCTTGCAGTCCAAAGGACTCTCAAGAGTCTTCTCCAACACCACAGTTTAAAAGCATCAATTCTTTGGCACTCAGCTTTCTTTATAGTCCAACTCTCACATCCATAGATGACTACTGGAAAAACCATAGCTTTGTTTTTCTTTAATATAAATTTATTTATTTTAATTGGAGGCTAATTACAATATTGTATTGGTTTTGCCATACATCAACATGAATCCACCATGGGTATACACATGTTCCCCATCCTGAAGCCACCACTGCCCCTCCCCGTACCATCCCTCTGGGTCATCCTTTGTTGGCAAAGTAATGTCTCTGCTTTTTAATATGCTGTCTAGGTTGGAGAAGGCAATGGCACCCCACTCCAGTACTCCTGCCTGGAAAATCCCATGGATGGAGGAGCCTGGTAGGCTGCAGTCCGTGGGGTCGCTCAGAGTCAGACAGGATTGAGCGACTTCACTTTCACTTTTCACTTTCATGCATTGGAGAAGAAAACGGCAACCCACTCCGGTGTTCTTGCCTGGAGAATCCCAGGGATGGGGGAGCCTGGTGGGCTGCTGTCTATGGGTTCGCACAGAGTCAGACACAACTGAAGCGACTTAGCAGCAGGCAGGCAGGCTAGGTTGGTCATAACTTTTCTTCCAAGGAGGAAGCGTCTTTTAATTTCATGGCTGCAGTCACCATCTGCAGTGATTTTGGAGCCCCCCCAAAATAAAGTCTGTCACTGTTTCCACTGTTTCCCCATCTATTTGCCATGAAGTCATGGGACCAGATGCCATGAGCTAAACACCTCCCAAAGGCCCAACCATCTCATACCATCAAACTGGGGGTTAGGATTTCAATAAAGGACTTTGAGGGAACACAAACATTCAGTCTATAACATTTACACTTAGAACACTTTAGGAGAAAGGTAGCTCAGGGAGAGCGGGAGGGGAGGGGTGAGAAGTGGGCTCCACAATGGCTAGAAGGTCACTGCACTTAGAGTAAGGAAGACAAAGAGGGGCCAGCAAAGCACTCTGCCAAGGAAGACCAGGGGAGAGAGGGGCCATTTCAAGAAGGTGGGATGCCCATCTGGTCCAGTATTGCGCAGATGAGGATGGAAGCATCAAGCTGTACTGATAAGTGAAGAGCGAGACGAGCAAGCCTCTGTAGAGTGTATTATCATTGGTGTTTTAGAAAAGTGTGTGGGGGAGAGAGAACGTTTTAGCTGATCTGCAGGTTTACTGTGTAATAGCTCTGGAAGAACCTGGTAACAAGGGCTACTCCCAGAACGGCGAACCAGAGTGGGGTGGGCTGGAAGGTTTTTCACTGTGGATCATACCTTTTAGTTGCCTTTACGATCTTGTGTGATGTGACTATATTACTACTCAGAACTACAATGAAAAAGAAAGAAAAGTGCCCCCCTTCATAGAGTTGCTGTGAGAACAGCAATGCATTTGTGATGTGTTTGGGATGAAGACTGAATGAGATGATGCACGGGAAACTGCTCAGCTCAGCCCTTAGCCCTGAGGTTGTGCTTCTACAGGAAACAGCAGAGAAAGCCTCAGCTTCTGTGTTTGTTTCCTCTGCGTTCTGATGTGACACAGCGACACAAACTGGGTGGCTTAAGACAACAAGTGTATTCTTCTCTCCACCCCATCCCCCATCCACCCACCCCTATTCTCTTCTGAAGGCTCTAGGGCAGGGGTCCCCAAATCCTGGTCTGCAGCTTGTTTGGAACTGGGTCGCACAGCAGATGAGCAGCAGGTGAGAGAGCAAGCAAAGCTTCATCTGCCCTTTCCATTCCTCCCCATCGCCAATATTACTGCCTGAATTATCCCCCCTCCTGTGTATGGAAAAATTGTCTTTCACAAAACCAGTCCCTTGTGCTGAAAAGGTCAGGGACTGCAGCTTGAGGGAAGCCTCCTTCCTGTCTCTTCCAGCTTGGTTGGTGGTGTCAGTCTTGGTGCATCCTTGGCTCGCAGCCGCATCACCCAGCCCCCCACCCTCTCCACCATCACTGGCAGCCTTCCCTGCATGTCTGTCTCCACATTGCCTTCTAATAAGGACACCATGGGATTTAGGCCCCAGTCTAATACAGTATGACCTCAGCTTAAGAATATCTGCAAAGACCCAATTTTCAAATAAGGTCGTGTTCACAGGTACTGGGTGGACATGAATTATTTGGAGGGTGGGCACTATTCAACCCAGCATAGTCTGGCAGGTCAGATTCTCACAGCCACAAACCTATCTCTCAGTCAGAGAGGTAGGTCAGTCACTTCTGTGCCTGGGCCTTGTCTGGATCGCGTCTGTAAAATGAAAGGGTGCATGGTGGCATCCAGCCCCTGAACCCTCTTGAGTAAGTGCAGCGAGACCAGGACTGAGGGCCAGACCCACGCATTTCACATTGCCTTGTGTGAGGGCATGTCTGTGGCTGTCTCGGCAGACGCCCTTGGGACAGCAAGTGGCGAAGATTTCTGAAGTGATGGGTTCCCAGGCTTGACCTTTATGAAAGTTGAACTCCGGGTGAGTCACAGCTAGGAATTATAATAAACAAACCTGGTCCTGCCCGGCCCCTTTGTCACCTAATTCATGGACACCTGCAAACTCACATTCATTTTGAAAGACGCGTCAGAACAAACTGGCTTTGGCACTGCAGATTCCAAGGGACATCTGAGGTCATGAACTAAGCCAATGTGTGCTGAGTCCACCCCCAGGAGCGGCCAGGTGGGCGGGCTGGGGGTGCAGCAGGAGGAGCTTCAGATAGGACTGGGGAGAACCTGCCCCTCCATTTTTCCAGGGCTTCAACCAATGTCCCGGTAGGTAATATAATTGCAGTTAAAACAACAATGATGTGATCCTCCTTTTACACAGATCTTAGCTTCTCACAAAAGGTTGTTGCATCTGTTATTTGATTTGATTTGATTCTCAAGAGTCCTGAGTAGGTGGAAACTTTGATCTCAGCTTTACAGATGGGGAAATTGAAGCTCAGAGGGATAATGGACTTGCCAAGACAGCGCTCCCTCCTCAGGCTCTTGGACATCCCTTTGGACCCAGCACATCCAGGGTCTCCCCAGTGCTGCCTTCAGGGGGGCTCATCTGGGACAGTGGTCTTGAGAATCACCAGCTAAACCTCCAACCCCAGCATCCCCTACCAAGTCGCCATCAAAACGTTAGGTAATAATTTTTCATATGAACATCTTGATTCTTCATTCTCATATAAAGTGTGAAGACATACATCTTTATGTGTGTGTGTTAGTCACTTTGTTGTGTCCAACTCTATGTGACCCCATGGACTAAAGCCCACCAGACTCCTCTGTCCATGGGATTCTCCAGGCAAGAATGCTCGAGTGGGTAGCCATTTCCTTCTCCAGGGGATCTTCCCCAACCAGGGATCGAACCTGGTTCTCCTGCATTGTAGGCAGACTCTTTACCATCTGGGCCACCAGGGAAGCCCCATACAGATTATTTAGAAGATGTTGCTATTTTTTAATGATTTACAACATACAATACAAATAAAAGCAGAGTGCTTACTACGCAAGCACAGGTTCAGGGTAAGTCTAAAAGCCCCCCTTTCTGCAGCTATGCCATTCCTGATGGCCCTTCTGTGGGCTGTCCTGACCAATAGGAGACACACGTGGAAGGCAAGCTCTGATTCTTTCTGTGGGGGAAGGTTGCCCCTGATTTCAGAACACAGATTACAGAAAACAGCCTCACTCCTCCAAGATGAAATTAAGCGATGGGTCCTGCTGAGGACACTGCCCTGCGAGAGACCCTGCCTTGGGTGGGGCAGGGATTGGTTGGACTCCACTGCAGGGCTGCTTTCCAGAGAGGGAGGAGGTTTGGGTATTTGGCCAATTGGGCAAATTAAGACAACTGCATGGCTCTTAGACTAGGTGTTTGGAGTTTGCTTGGGTTATGCTTTAAACAGAGAACAGGCATCAGTTCATCTTGGGGGAGTGGTATTTTATTGTTACAGGACAGATGGACGCTGAGTCTGATTGTCCTTGAGCTGCAACTAAAATTTCAGCCTCAAGTCTGTGGCATTTGGGCTTCAGCCAGCTGCTCAACCATAAGAAATCACAGGACAGAGAATGCCTGGGTATTAGAGAAAGGCCTGGGAGGAAGGAAACAGAGGCAAAGCCAAGGACTCACCCAAGTTCCCACAGTTTGTACAAGGAGATTGAACTGTGTGGGAGCAGATACCATGTCTGTCCCTGACACAATTTGTCCCCAGCATCCACCAAGGTGCCAGGCAGAGACTGGGTGTCCATGAAGCAAAGTAGGATGGGGAGAGATGAGCATCAGGGCGAGAACACAGGCCTCTGGTTATCTGGACCAGCGCTCAAAGATCTGTGTCACCATTCTGAGCTTGACAGAGAGAAGCAAGGAGAGTGCAGTAAGGGATATATGAGGAGCCTGGGGAAGTCAAGACCAAGGCAACAAGGTGTAAGCAGACATTTCAGAAAGAGAAGGAAAGGATCGGGCAAATCTGAGAGGTCAGGGATTCCGAATGGGGCCACTTTACTGAGTCGGGGTGCTGGTCTGTTCAGGGCCTGACTGATAATGATGGTGACTCAGATGGTGGGAAAAAAGCGACAAATCTGGTCCCCACACACACTTGACATAGCTTCTGAGTGTCAGATCTTCCCATCTTCTCTGCTGGAGTCCTGTGTGAGGAGTGAAGGAGGGGAGCTGGGAAGGATGAGAGGGTAGGCACTCACCCTCCCAGAAGAGGGGAAACAGCAGCCAGCTGCAGACCTGCTCAGCCTGTGACCTTTTGCATTCACTTTCTCTTTTGCCCCTGAGACAGCCCTGTGTGACCCCATTCTACATGTGAGGAAACTGAGTCCTTCTGAGCTCTTCTCACATAGCATTTAGTTTTGCTGATAAACCAAAGTAAGAAGGATTTCTAGAGTGTTTTAATTTAATAAATACTGGTTTCTTAGTACCTCCAAGGAGAGATCTTCTAATGGGCTCTGCTGATACTGATTGGGGTTGGAAATATTTGAAATCAGAGAAATCTCAGCAGCCTCAGCTCAGTCGCTATTTTATTGAGCATTTACTATGTGCCAAGCACTATCTCTCTACTTTTATTGTCACATTTACCCCTTGCTCACCTAAGAGGCGGAGAAGGTGATGGCATCCCACTCCAGTACTCTTGCCTGGAAAATCCCATGAACGGAGGAGCCTCGTAGGTTGCAGTTCATGGGGTCGCTAAGAGTCAAACACGACCGAGTGACTTCCCTTTCACTTTTCACTTTAGTGCGTTGAAGAAGGAAATGGCAACCCACTCCAGTGTTCTTGCCTGGAGAATCCCAAGGACGGGGGAGCCTGGTAGGCTGCCATCTCTGGGGTCGCACAGAGTCGGACACGACTGAAGTGACTTAGCAGCAGCAGCACCTAAGAGGAAGATACTATTATCACCTCTAGTTTATAGATGATGAAACCGGTGACTTGAAACACTTTGCCCAAGGTCATCCAATAATAAACAGTGGCTGCAGGATATTTTTATGATATTTCCTTGCCTATGCATGAGACTAACCTATGCCAAATATTGGATCTTTGTGGAGAATAAAAGAAAGGGATCTTGAAGTGACATCATCTGCTAGTGGGGAGGGAGAAGGAGAAGTAGGAAGAGCAGAGAAGAATCAAGAAGGTTATTTTTTGGACAGTAGCTAGGTAAATAAAATTACAGGTTTAAAAACCAAATTTAAACTTCAAAAACTCTGTGTCTAGTTTGTGATCTCTTGAGAACCATATCCCATATCGTCAAATGCCCATATATGTAGAGCTGTAGTTTAGAGTGTGCTCGTGGGTTCATAGGCATGGATAACCAAGGGTACATGGTGGAGATGGGATCTGCCACTTCTGCCTGTTCCTGGGTCTAGTGAAGTGAAAGATACTCAGGTTCTGGTTGTCCAGGAGGGAGCACAGGTAGAAATGCTGAATGTTGGGATGCTGGGGTTTGAGCAGCCTCAGCCTCTGGTACCAGTGAGAGAGGTAGTTCCCCATGGCTTCCAGAGGCCCCGGGGAGGGCAACAGATAAAGCGCTGATAAAGTACACAGCAGCACTTCCCTGGTGGCTCAGTGGTAAATAACTCACTTGCCAATGCAGGAGATGCATTCAATTCCTGGGTTGGGAAGATCCCCTAGAGAAGGAAATAGCAACCCACCCCAGTATTCTTGCCTGGGAAATCCCATGGGCAGAGGAGCCTGGCAGGCTACAGTCCATGGGGTCTCAAAAGAGTCAGACATGACTGAGCAGCTAAACTACAACAACAAAAAGTACATAGCACTCCTGGAGAGACGGGTCCTACTTATCTTTGCATTTCCAAGGCCTGGGACATGGGGGACATCTGGTCACACCAGTAGGACCTGTTATCTTCCTCCTGTCTGGACATTATCTCCTTCTAAACATTCTAGGAATAAAGCTGATTTCAGAGGAAAGCTTGGCAGTAACCAGAGGCAAGTCCTGGTCCTTGGCTTCTTACCCCTTCTGACCAGCCCCCATTGAGAGGTGGCAACCTGATGCCCTTCTGCTGTCCCCTCTCACAGACCATCACCACACTCCATCCCTCAGGGAAGCCAGGACTGAGGGACAGAGTCATCTCCAGAGCTCTGTTTCTAGCCATAGACACTAGAGGCCATGACAAGGGAGCTGGTGTGGCCAGGACCCTGCCTCGTTTCTGCACCCAGCAAGCCCTGTCCCAATGTGAGGCCTTCTCCACCGCACCTCCACCCGCTGCAGCCTAAATGCGCTCAACAGCTCAGAGAGTGAGGATCAGCTGGTCTGGGGCCACTGCAGCTGATCAGGTCCAGCTGTTTCCTTGACTTCCAGCTCCTTCCAGACTGGCTGGGTTGTGAGTGGCTGGAGGGAGAGGGGCACCAGTTAGGGGAAGGTGCTGAGAAGGAGGAGGCCCGGCTCTGCTCTCCCTTCTGCTAACTTATTGGCTCAGGGCTTTTCCAGCTGCTGAAACATTTTTCACCTTGACGGAACCCAGATGGTCAAAATTCGTCCAAGAAAAATGCAAGTAACTAGTGGTAGAGCCAGCTTTCTGCTCTTTGCTTTCATCGTCCGCAAGTCAGAGAGGGGCAGGAAATCTTCTGAAAGGCCACGAGTTAACATACGCCTCTGAGGAGATTCGATTTTGCTTCCTTGCTTTTGCCTATTTGCTACCTGCTCCCTTTCTATCGACTTTTACTTGTCTCCTAAGTTGAATTATATTTTTCTATAGTCCTTAGTTCCCATATTAAAACTCTTGGGTGTTGATGTATGGCAAAGACCATCACAATACTGTAAAGTAATTATCCTCCAATTAAAATAAATAAGTAATAAAAAAATAACTCTTGGAAAAAAACCCAGTGAACTAATTGTTTCCCTTTGCTGTGCACGTGTGTTTCAATATTCATAAGCAACTTGGCTGAAGACAGACACTTGGTAACAGAAACACAAGAACTTTCCAGAGAAACCCCGAAAAGTGAAAGTGAAAGTTGCTCAGTTGTGTCCAGCTCTTTGCTACCCCATGGACTATACAGTCCTTGGAATTCTCCAGGCCAGAATACTGGAATGGGTAGACTTTCCCTTTTCCAGGGGATCTTCCCAACCCAGGGATTGAACTGAGGTCTCCCACATTGTGGGTGGATTCTTTACCAGCTGAGCCACCAGGGAAGCCCAAGAATATTGGAGTGGTTAGCCTATCCCTTCTTCAGTGGATCTTCCCAACCCAGGAATCGAACCAGGGTCTCCTGCATTGCAGGCAGATTCTTTACTAACTGAGCTATCAGGGAAGCCCCGAAGGGGATTGGTAAAAGTGCAAGTGAGAGGGACCCAGCCCCTGTCTTCTGCCCGAGCCAACCTGCCCAGCACCTTTCCCTGGGGTTTGTGAGGCTGAGCCCTTCTACCTCCATCCTACCTGCAAACAGATGAAGGCAGGGGACCTGGGACCTGGATCCATGAACACCCAAATCTCCAATGTGGCACACAAGGTACTTATTAACCCAGTTTCAATCACCTCCTTCAGCTTTATCTCTGGATCCTGCAGACCCCTCCCACTCAGTTTCACACCCCACCCCTTCCACCCCTTATGCCTTGGCCATACCTATCTACCTTCCATACATCTTTTCTTGCCATCTTTTCTCTGCCTTTGTGTGCTAGTTGCTCAGTCACCTCCAGCACTTTGCAACCCCATGGACTATATCCTGCCAGGCTCTGTCCTTGGTATTCTCCAGGAAAGAATACTGGAGTGGGTAACCATTCCCTCTCCAGGGGATCTTCCCAACCCAGGAATCGAACCTGGGTCTTCTGCATTACAAGCCAATTCTTTACCAACTAGTCACCAGGGAAGCCCTAATCAGCTCCTAAAATTCATTCAAGTTCCTACTCAATGTCCAGCTCCTCGGTACCCTTCACCAGACCTTTCCTCCACAGGAAAAGGCAGTCCCTCCCACCCTATCCTGGTGCTCCTCAGCTCTTGGTAAACATCTTTATCATGACACTCAATGCCCCTCATTGTAACTACATGCGTGCTTCTCTCTCCCTACTTGTCTTTGATTTCCATGATGTACAGAAACAGTTTGTTGAACTCTACAACGAGTTTATTTTCTTGACAGTATATCAAAGAAAGTTGGAGCCGATGCAGTGAGGCACTTTTGGATCCACATACCAAATCGATTTTTCCAAGAACTTTGTCAAATTCCACATGAGGGGTGGAGTCCTTAACTTCATTTTTAAATTAAGGAGCAGCTTTAAAAGCAGTAAGTCATGCCGTTGTCTTATTAGTCATTTGCAGCTCAAAATCATTGTAATCAATCCTGTGAATCTTGGAAAGTTTCACATGATATCAGCTTGTTGCTGAAACTGGGATGGGCTGAGAGGCATCCTTGGCTGAAGGTTCTGGGTGCTGCTGGTCAAGTCAGGGGCCGGAAGGAACACTTCAGAGAAGAAGAAAACAATTCTACTGTTGTAGAATTATTATTGTCACTTTCTGTTTGCTTGTTTAGACTTTCCGTACTCCACAAGTATCACTTTTGTAAAAAGGAAAAGCAATACATTTTTAAAGTACAAAACAACAAGCAATTAGGTTGATGAAAACCATAAAAATTCCATGAGAAGAAGGGGAGGAAACCTGAGACATTGACCGTAGACACTTCTGCCCCTGAGACCTGCAGCTTGACCCCTGGACAAGAGGCCTGATTGCCGTCATGCCTAAACCACGAGGTTAGACTCCTGGGGTGGGGAGGCAACAAGAGAAACTCAGGAGCCCCTCCTTTAGTCAGCATCACATGCTCCTGTTCTCACTGCTCAGCCAGCCACAAATGTCCCCATGGGAGCACCAGAAAATCACACAAAATCATGCTGTTTGGGGTCTCGGCCCAGCTCTGGCACGTACAGCTCTAGGATCTTAGACAAGTGGCTGCTCCCAGGTTTCCTCACCTCTTTGGGGGTCATGGATCTGCCTCCCAGGACATCTGTGTCAAGGGCTATAAATTACATGGCCAGTGCATGAGCATCAGGTGTTACTGGAATTCCTGTTGGTTCTAGAAGGAGATGGGACTGAGGCCCGGATGAGCAAGGTGTTTACAGGTTCACAATGTTTTGTGAGCTGAAAAATAGTCGAATCTCCACAACTGTATAGGAGGCACTATTATCATTATTCAGCAGCTACAAATGCTAAAACCAGGCACCAAAAAGTGAAGCACATCACCAGACTTGTCGCAGTTAGGAGCAGAGGGGCTGGAATCTAAACCAGGGCCACTGACGGTGGAGCCTGTGTTAGCAATCCATGTTGCTGGTGTTTAGTGGTTCAGTCATGGCCAACTCTTTTGTGACACCATGAACTATAGACCACCAGGCTACTCTGTCCATAAGATTCTCCAGGCCAGAATACTGGAGTGGGTTGCCATTTCCTGCTCCAGGGACTCTTCCTGACCCAGGGACCTAACCTGCATCTTTTGTATTGGCAGGCCTAATCTTCACCACTGAGCCACCTGGGAAGCCATGGCCTGTACTTAAACACACACACACGTGCACGCACATGCATCTCCTTTGTATTCCAAACACACCCCCCAGATTCTACACGAGTTCTGCAGTTTCAAGCCTGAATTTTGTTTCTTTGAAACCTAATTGACCTAAGAAACTGCTAACGATTCATTTAATACTGTTTGTATTATTTTGATTCCTCCCCATGACCATGTATTGTAAGAATTAATAAAAAGACATATTACTCCTCTTTGGTAGAACTGTGCTTCAAAACAAAAGTCTTAAAATTTAATGGAAATTAAAAAATCCTTTGCAATCACAGGTTTTGGAGCCTTATTTATCTAATGCCCTGGCTGGTGGGGATATTTCCAATTCACTTTGGAATCAAGCCTGGGTTTCCTGATTTCCCCACCTCCAGCTTTCAGCCTCTGTGGCCAAAGCCAACCCAGCCCCTTCCTGTGGTTTCCAGTTCAGCCTGTGGTTTCCAGCTCAGCTGCCTGGTGGAGGGAGGAGGGGGAAAGAGAAGGAGGGAGGAGGGCTGAGTGGGAGGAGTGGGGAGGAGAAAGGGGAAGGGGAGAGGAGAGGGAGGATGGCAGTCTTGGGCCCCAGCCAGGGGAAGCTGAGCCTGGGCCCTTCCAGCAGGGCCCCCCATGCTTGCTGAAAGCAGGGTCAGGTCATAGCCAAGTCCTCCAAACACCTAGATATGGAGGCCTGGGCAAAGCGAAAATACAGAAAGAGGTCAAGATATGAGGGATGGCAGGCTCACAAAAGGGCAAGTGAGCTCTGGATGACCCCATTGGGAGGACTTGGGCACCGGCCGGACAGGCAGGGATGGGGGCCCTGAATCTCTGGCCTCAGTGCCTCCAGTAGTGTCCCATCTGCTCTCCTTCCAGGGTCCAGAGGAGTCTGAGGGGAGGGGCCCACGAGCCTGGCCCCACCCTGCCTGAACCTGGGTGCAGGCTGACTTCTGCAGGCAGCTTAAATTCAGTTTCTGGAGAAACACAAACACACTCTCATGCACTATTCCTGCAGTGCAGAAGGAGGAATGGGAGGTAGCTGTGTTTACCCACTTAGCAATGACATTTTAATTTCTCAAAAAACACTCCCTGACAGACCTGCGCTGAGCCCTACCCAGGGAGCCCAGCCTGGCTAATAGACCAGGTCGGGGGCAGCTGGAGCCTGTCAGAGTGACTTGCTGGTGGAGGATTCATTAACCAGCCATCTTCTGTCTCCTGAGACCTTAGAACTGGGATGGTCTGTATACAATGTGCTGAGTGTGGAGAGTAATCTCTATGAAGCCATCACGGACCACAGAATCCCTCCAATAGAAAGGGACCACAGCCCCCATGGAATATTTTCTTTGCTGCCTCTTCTGCAAACAGGCAGTCAGAGTATTTGGCTTTCTTCTCTGGCTACCTTCAGGTCATGATCAGGACTGGGCTTAGTCACTGATGCTATAAATGTTTTCCCTGGCTGGAGAAAATTCCCTCATATTAACCAGGAAGCAATGAATGAGAAGCCTTTCTGCTCCTGCATTAGATGCTGCACAAGAATAAAACAAGCACTGAAATACTATCTCTTTGAAACCTCAGGGGTCTAAATATTTACCAAGAGTGTGACTGACATTCTCTCCTTCGGCACAGCCAGCATTCACTGGGTGTTGGGAATAGGAATGGTGCCTATGCAGGCCCTTGGGAGAAGGGGAGGCCTCCTCCAGGGAAAACAGTGGTCCTCCTCACCCCTCAGCCCCAGCTTTCAAATGGAAGTCCCAGCTCCCCGCGATCTTAGACTTTCCATCCCCCTATCCTTGATGTAACTTGGAGACAGACTCTTCGGCTACACATCCTACACAGAGCTTGCGACTCTGTTTACATGAGACTTCTCGGAGTTTTCCAAATGCACAGGCTGTTTCTCATGACTTGGGTCTATACTCATTGCTCCACCTGGCATGCCCTTTCCAGAAGAAGGTCCTTATTGGTAGCTTTAGGTACACTTCTAGGTCAAAGATGATGAAAAAACTTCATCTGGGATGCCAGTTTTGGAATGACCACATCCAAGCTGTGAGGTGATTTGATGGATTAAGTCATTTTTCCTTTTCCACCTTGTATCATGAATATATGAATAGCTTGTTCCCCTTCCCCTGCTAATCCCTAGGTTCCTTAGGTAGTGACTATATCCCTAGGTAGTGACTGTGTCCTCTGGATACAAAGGGATATTGCTCCTTGCTTGAAGTCAGTGCTGTCAAGGTGGCTGAACTGAATTTCTTTCCTGGGGGCAGCTACCTGAAGGTAGACAGCTTGGATACTCCTCATAACCAGTGTACTTTGAAAGAGGGCTGGTGGATTCTGCATTCCTGCACTGGGGAAGAAGCTTCTTCTGGGCAGGTATCAGGGCTAATAGGGACAAAGGGCGACTTTCTGGCTTGGGAGAGCTGGTGGTAGGGCCAGACAAAACAGAAAAACCCAATTAAGTTGAACGTGAGTATATCCCCAATATGGTATGAGACATGTTGTTGCTATTATTATCGTTGTTGTTCAGTTGCTCAGTTGTGTCTGATTCTTTGTGACCCCATGGACTGCAGCACTCCAGGCTTCTCTGTCTTTCACCATCTCCGGGAATTTGCTCACATTTCATGTCCATTGAGATGGTGATGCCATCCAACCATCTAACCTTCTGTCTGGTGCCCCCTTCTCCTGATACTTATGCTAAAAAATTGCTCATTATTTATCTGAAATTCAGATTTAACTCAGTGTCCTGTATTTTTATTTGCTAAATTTGGCAACTCTAGATGGGCGTGCCAGAAAGAAGCTTCTGGAGATCATCTCCACAGGTTTTCTAGGCCCAATTCTGTCCATTAACCTGTGTCTGTAGGGAGGAATAGCTGGGGAAGCGGTGGTGGGGTGGGGGCAAGGATGAGCCCAGTCAAGCTGACACCCTTCTGTGGTTGTTCACAACTCCCAAGTCTCCTGGTGCTTGCAGATGAGGCTGTCTGATGTTCTACCTCCAGGACCTCCTGGGCCCAGCTTACTGTAACAGCCAGCTTCAGTGAGACCCAGGCAGGGGGAGCTGTGCACAGGCACTTCAGGAAGCCCCCAGATTGCTTTTTAGTGTGTTCAGCTATAAGCTTCATTGGCGGACCAAGTCTGTCCATTTCATCACTGGATGGCCAGTGCCTTGCACAGTACTTGACATGAAGTAGATGCGTAATAAGCATTTACTGAATAAATAAGAGTTTGGTGCTGCTGGGCTTTCTTCACCTATGATTATCCTTACCTCACCCACAGTGATATAAATGTGGAAAAGAGGAATTGGCTTCCAGCCTTTCCTTTACAGAAGTCATCACTAATTTCCATTACCCAGCAAACTGTCCAAGTGCATTAGGCTGATTTGGATTTAAAATCAATTAGTAAATCTTCAGGGAACCCAGCTACTAGAAAAAGCAATATAAAACTGCATCTTCTTAAGTTAATTTATTTCCATTTAAAGGGTAATTAATACTTTTCATTGATGTGAGTTTAGAAAACAGGGAGAAGTGTCAGGGAAGAGGAAGAGCCCATCCAGTCTCAGGACCTCAGGAAGACTGAGTTATTACAGGAACACTGAGTTACACCTGTTTTGTGGCATCTGCCTTCTCTCTTCCCTCTCCACTCACAGTTGCTGGATACCTTTCTTTTCTTCAGTTTTCTCTTTTTCTTTCCTTGCCAAAAACTCTGACGGAGGATACAGCCTAATCCTGGATTCTGAGGTGTGACCAAAAGTAGCTCCAGATTTGGAGACTAGGGGAATGGAGAGGGTACCAGCCAGAACTTAGTTGCGAACAACAGAAACTGATTCTGGTTCCCTAAGAAGAAACAAAATTTATATATTTTTAGAGCTCACTGAATCAATGAAAGAACTGGAAAACCAGTCTTAGAAAATAGGTGGGACCAAGAGAGGCTGGTCACACCACTAGAACAGCCTGGTCAGGTTGAAGTGAAAGCAGCTCAATGACTGGCTACTTGCGGCAGTGCCCTCCTCCACTCCTGCTATGAATAATCTCTAGCCTTGTCTCACTCTCAGGAACCAAAATCCCTTGCAGATGGTGTAAATGACCATGTCTAAGTCATGGAAGCATGCCCCAGTCACGAGGGGGCAAGTGTGGGAACATCTAGCCCCCTTCAGACTCACATTTATTGGAATTTTTTCCAAATAGGATAAGGGATCAGATAATAGGAAAGCCAGTGAGAAAGAGAGAGAGAAAGAGAGTGCAAATGATCCCTCTGGTGGCATTAAAGTGGAGACAGCAGGAGGGACAGCAGGTTTGTAGGGTAGGACAATTGAGTTCAGTGAACAGACTGAGTGTGAGATTTTCACGGGCATCCAGGTGGAGCTGTGGAGAGAGGGTGACAGTGAAGATGCTGATCTGGGAACTATCTTCAAAGAGATGACAGGCTACTGGAATAGCATCTTTCCCTGGACCACAGTGGCTTCTCCAGCCATCCTTGCATTCCACATCTTTTTTTTTTTTTTTAATTTTACTTTTTAACTTTACAATACTGTATTGGTTTTGCCATATATCAAAATGAATCCACCACAGGTATACATGTGTTCCCCATCCTGAGCCCTCCTCCCTCCTCCCTCCCCCCTCCCCATACCATCCCTCTGGGTCGCTCCAGTGTACCAGCCCCAAGCATCCAGTATCCTGCATCAAACCTGGACTGGTGACTCATTTCATATATGGTATTATACATGTTTCAATGCTATTCTCCCAAATCATCTCACCCTCTCCCTCTCCCACAGAGTCCAAAAGACTGTTCTATACATCAGTGTCTCTTTTGCTGTCTCGTTCACAGGGTTATTGTTACCATCTTTCTAAAATCCATATATATGCATTAGTATACTGTATTGGTGTTTTTCTTTCTGGCTTACTCCACTCTGTATAATAGGCTCCAGTTTCATCTACCTCATTAGAACTGATTCAAATGTATTCTTTTTAATGGCTGAGTAATACTCCATTGTGTATATGTACCACTGCTTTCTTATCCATTCATCTGCTGATGGACATCTAGGTTGCTTCCATGTCCTGGCTATTATAAACAGTGCTGTGATGAATACTGGGGTACATGTGCCTCTTTCAATTCTGGTTTCCTCAGTGTGTATGCCCAGCAGTGGGATTGCTGGGTCATAAGGCAGTTCTATTTCCAGTTTCTTAAGGAATCTCCACACTGTTCTCCATAGTGGCTGTACTAGTTTGCATTCCCACCAACAGTGTAAGAGGGTTCCCTTTTCTCCACACCCTCTCCAGCATTTATTGCTTGTAGACTTTTGGATCGCAGCCATTCTGACTGGCGTATAATGGTACCTTACAGTGGTTTTGATTTGCATTTCTCTGATAATGAGTGATGTTGAGCATCTTTTCATGTGTTTGTTAGCCATCTGTATGTCTTCTTTGGAGAAATGTCTATTTAGTTCTTTGGCCCATTTTTTGATTGGGTCATTTATTTTTCTGGAATCTTTAATAACTGAGTTCTTTGGAGAAGCCCAGGACATGAAGGCAAGGGTCCTGCAGAAGATTATGGTTTGGCAGAGTCCTCTTTTCCCAGAAGTCCCAGCTTCTGGCTTGAGTGTCTGATCATGAGAAATGACTAGCAAATAGAAGAAGCTAATCTGGCTGGGACCAGAATGTAAGGACGGTTTTGATGACAACTGATGGGAAATAACCTAGAAGAATCGCTCCTTCTTTTAGGGATCCAAAGCCTTAATTTCCAGGTTCAACTCAAGCAGGAAAAACCTCAAGGATAGCCCAGGAGTTCTGGAATTTCAGAAGCCTGAAGCCTGTGCTGGGAGACTTCAGTTGAGTTCAGTCACTCAGTCATGTCCGACTCGTTGCGACCCCATGAATCACAGCACACCAGTCCTCCCTGTCCATCACCAACTCCCGGAGTTCACTCAGACTCATGTCCATCAAGTTGGTGATGCCATCCAGCCATTTCATCCTCTGTTGTCCCCTTCTCCTCCTGCCCCCAATCCCTCCCAGCATCAGGGTCTTTTCCAATGAGTCAACTCTTCACATGAGGTGGCCAAAATATTGGAGTTTCAGCTTTAGCATCAGTCCTTCCAATGAACACCCAGGACTGAACTCCTTTACGATGGACTGGTTGGACCTTCTTGCAGTCCAAGGGACTCTCAAGAGTCTTCTCCAACACCACAGTTCAAAAGCATCAATTCTTCGGTGCTCAGCTTTCTTTATAGTCCAACTCTCACATCCATACATGACCACTGGAAAAATCATAGCCTTGACTAGATGGACCTTTGTTGGCAAAGAAATGTCTCTGCTTTTCAATATGCTATCTAGGTTGGTCATAACTTTCCTGCCAAGGAGTAAGTGTCTTTTAATTTCATGGCTGCAATCACCATCTGCAGTGATTTTGGAGCCCAGAAAAATAAAGTCTGACACTGTTTCCACTGTTTCCCCATCTATTTGCCATGAAGTGATGGGACCAAATGCCATGATTTTAGTTTTTTGAATGCTGAGCTTTAAGCCAACTTCTTCACTCTCCTCTTTCACTTTCATCAAGCATCAAGAGGCTTTTTAGTTCCTCTTCACTTTCTGCCATAAGGGCGGTGTCATCTGCATATCTGAGGTTATTGATATTTCTCCTGGCAATCTTGATTCCAGCTTGTGCTTCCTCCAGCCCAGCATTTCTCATGATGTACTCTGCATATAAGTTAAATAATCAGGGTAACAATATACAGCCTTGAAGTACTCCTTTTCCTATTTGGAACCAGTCTGTTGTTCCATGTTCAGTTCTAACTGTTACTTCCTGGCCTGCATACAGATTTCTCAAGAGGCAGGTCAGGTGGTCTGGTATTCCCATCTCTTTCAGAATTTTCCACAGTTTATTGTGATACACACAGTCAAAGGCTTTGGCATAGTCAATAAAGCAGAAATAGATGTTTTTCTGGAATTCTCTTGCTTTTTCCATGATCCAGCGGATGTTGGCAATTTGATCTCTGGTTCCTCTGCCTTTTCTAAATCCAGCTTGAACATCTGGAAGTTCACGGTTCACATATTGCTGAAGCCTGGCTTGGAGAATTTTGAGCATTATTTTACTAGCATGTGGGATGAGTGCAGTTGTGTGGTAGTTTGAGCATTCTTTGGCATTGCCTTTCTTTGGGATTGGAATGAAAACTGACCTTTTCCAGTCCTATGGCCACTGCTGAGTTTTCCAAATTTGCTGGCATATTGAGTGCAGCACTTTCACAGTCTCATCTTTCAGAGTTTGAAATAGCTCAACTGGAATTCCATCACCTCCACTAGCTTTGTTTGTAGTGATGCTTTCTTAGGCCTACTTGACTTCCCATTCCAGGATGTCTGGCTCTAGGTGAGTGATCACACCATCATGATTATCTGGGTCGTGAAGCTCTTTTTTGTACAGTTCTTCTGTGTATTCTTGCCACCTCTTCTTAATATCTTCTGCTTCTGTTAGGTTCTTACCATTTCTGTCCTTTATTGAGCCCATCTTTGCATGAAATATTCCCTTGGTATCTCTAATTTTCTTGAAGAGATCTCTACTCTTTCCCGTTCTGTCATTTTCCTCTATTTCTTTGCATTGATCACTGAGGAAGGCTTTCTTATCTCTCCTTGCTGTTCTTTGGAACTCTGCATTCAAATGGAAATATCTTTCCTTTTCTCTGCTTTTTGCTTCTCTTCTTTTCACAGCTATTTATAAGGCCTCCCCAGACAGCCATTTTGCTTTTTTGCATTTCTTTTCCATGGGGATGGTCTTGATCCCTGTCTCCTGTACAATGTCACGAACCTCCGTCCATAGTTCATCAGGCACTCTGTCTATCAAATCTAGTCCCTTAAATCTATTTCTCACTTCCACTGTATAGTCATAAGGGATTTGATTTAGGCCATACCTGAATGGTCTAGTGGTTTTCCCTACTTTCTTCAATTTAAGTCTGAATTTGGCAATAAGGAGTTCATGATACAAGCCACAGTCAGCTCCCAGTCTTGTTTTTGCTGACTGTATAGAGCTTCTCCATCTTTGGCTGCAAAGAATATAATCAATCTGATTTCGGTGTCGACCATCTGGTGATGTCCATGTGTAGAGTCTTCTCCTGTGTTGTTGGAAGAGGGTGTTTGCTACGACCAGTGCGTTCTCTTGGCAAAACTCTATTAGCCTTTGCCCTACTTCATTCCATACTCCAAGGCCAAATTTGCCTGTTACTCCAGGTGTTTCTTGACTTCCTACTTTTGCATTCCAGTCCCCCATAATGAAAAGGACATCTTTTTTGGGTGTTAGTTCTAAAAGGTCTTGTAGGTCTTCATAGAACCATTCAACTTCAGCTTCTTCAGCATAACTGGTTGGGGCATAGGCTTGGATTACCATGATATTGAATGGTTTGCCTTGGAAATGAACAGAGATCATTCTGTTGTTTTTGAGGTTGCATCCAAGTACTACATTTCGGACTCTTTTGTTGACCATCATGGCTACTCCATTTCTTCTAAGGGATTCCTGCCCACAGTAGTAGATATAATACTCATCTGAGTTAAATTCACCCATTCCAGAGTCCATTTTAGTTCACTGATTCCTAGAATGTCAACGTTCACACTTGCCATCTCCTGTTTGACCACTTCCAATTTGCCTTGATTCATGGACCTGACATTCCAGGTTCCTATGCTTTATTGCTCTTTACAGCATCAGACTTTGCTTCTATCACCAGTCACATCCACAACTGGGTATTGTTTTTGCTTTGGCTCCATCCCTTCATTCTTTCTGGAGTTATTTCTCCACTGATCTCCAGTAGCATATTGGGCACCTACTGACCTGGGGAGTTCCTCTTTCAGTATTCTATCATTTTGCCTTTTCATACTGTTCATGGGGTTCTCAAGGCAAGAATACTGAAGTAGTTTGCCATTCCCTTCTTCAGTGGACCACATTCTGTCAGACCTCTCCACCATGACCCACCTGTCTTGGGTTGCCCCACGGGCATGGCTTAGTTTCATTGAGTTAGACAAGACTGTGGTCCGTGTGGTCAGATTGGCTAGTTTTCTGTGATTATGGTTTCAGTGTGTCTGCCCTCTGATGCCCTCTCGCAAAACCTACCATCTTACTTGGGTTTCTCTTACCTTGGACGTGGGGTATCTCTTCACGGCTGCTCCAGCAAAGCGCAGCTGTTGCTCCTTACCTTGGACAAGGGGTATCTCCTCATGGCTGCCCCTCCTGGCCTCAAACGTGGAGTAGCTCCTCTTGGCCCTCCTGTGCCCTCCAGGAGACTTAGGAATCATATAGTCCAACCCTTTATTTCACACAGTAGGGCCCATGGCTTAGAGGATCCCACAAACTGCAGCATCCTTTCAAGTTCTCTTAGCCTTTCACCTACACCTCCACCCCATCCTGCCAACTCTGCCACCCACCTGAGAGGAAGGGAGGCCTCGCGTAGGATGCAGCTGGGTGGGACGCCTCCTCTTCCCCTGGAGGCGGTGACGTCCGTCACTCCTAGGAGATGATTAAAATGCTGCTATTGTTAAATTTTGGCGAGTAGATTCTGATATTCTCCCACAGGGCTGGTCATGAGTCACTACAGCACATCCTCAGGAAGAAACTGGCTGGACTCCCAATATGGCCAGATCCTGCTGTGAACTTGGGACCCAGTGAACTCGGGTGTGAACTTCAGGCTCTCATGGCTGCTCCTATCACCAGCTGGGGGCTGGACATCAAGGCGAGACCCACTTTTGGTGTCGGCACCACAGAATGCTCAGTTCATAGAGCACAAGAGCCTGGGTGAAGTCCCTGCTACGACAATGGTGAGAGCTAAATGAGGAAGTGGGAGGGGGGCAGGGGAGGTGGGCAGCAGATGCCTGTGTGGAGGGGCTTTTCAGTAAAAGCATTTCCCTTTTTTCCTCTTAAAGTAGGTGGTCCTTGAGCTGTACCTTAAAGATGACCAGGTCCCTTCCTCATTCCAAATAGGCAGTAAAAAGACAGGGGACAAACTTAGGGGGAAGGGATAGTGTCAGTTTCTGAAATTTCAGAGTCAAAACCTTACATTTTTTTTTTTTTGCCATTTCAGGTCTTAGCTGCAGCATGCAGGATTGTTCACTGTGCTACATGGGCTTCTCTAGTTGTGGTATACAGGCTCAGTTGCCCCAAGGCATGTGGGATCTTGTTTCCCCAGCCAGGGATCAAACCCACATCCCTTGAACTGGAAGGGGAATTCTTAACCACTGGACCACCAGGGAAGTTCCATAGCCTTATGTTTTTGATGATTCACCTACCAAATATGGGTATCTCTGCAGGAGAAACATTCACCTAAAGTGAAGGGAAGAGGCATGAACAACAGCAATCCAGGTTGAATTAAGAAGGTAAACATCTTCATGGCATGGGAAGAGAATCCAGAAGTGAGTAAATGAAGGAATGACCGTAACATGGCCTGGCTGCAGTATTCATTGGCTGTGCCATCATCCGGAAAGGAAAGGAATGTGGCATTGCTCACCCTCTCCCCCTCGCTTCCTACACCTCTTTCCTGATGCATGTCCAAGCCTCCCATCCTTTGTCATGGCTCAAACGCACATCCTCTAGTAGTAATTCACCAGCTCAAAAAATTCACTTTTTCCTCTGTCCTTCCAAAGACCACACCTGCACTCTCACAAGGCCCTTATTTTCTTTCCAGGTCAGCTGATGGTCATTGGTGTGTGTGTCTTGCCTCTGTGTGCCCTCAAGGGCCCAGGACCTAAAGCAACCCCTTATATAGGGTGTTAGGGATTCTTGACCCTCCAAGCACAGCAAGCACACATTTGGTCACCATATTTGGCCCCACCCTATATCACCCCCTCTCATGATAATTCTCTGCTAATTGAAACTGATAGTCACTCAGTTGTGTCCCACTCTTTGCATCCCCATGGACTGTAGCCCACAGGGCTCCTCTGTCCATGGGGATTCTCTAGGCAAGAATACTAGAGTGGGTTGCTATTCCCTTCTCCAGAGGATCTTCCCGACTCAGAAATCAAACCTAGGTCTCCTGTACTGGAAGCGATTTTTTTTTTTTACCATCTGAGTCACTAGGGAAGCCCTTCTCTGCTAAACCTGCTTATTATAAAAAATAACAAAATTTTTCTTTTAGGGGATAATCCACAGCATTAAAACTCCAATAACTTTCAGAGTCATCTACAGAAAAAGTCCTCTTCAAACTAGAACTTCAAAAGAACTGATAAAAGCAATTAAAAATGATGGAGTTATATATTCCACTTACTTCTGAAGGTTCATTTCACTGCACTTCATTTTCTACTTTTTCTTTACTGGGACCCAAGTACATGGGGAAAAACCCAAATTTTTGTTTGATAGGAGACGCTGAAAACAATGAAATAAGCTCTTTTCAAAAGAGTGAACTTTAGGCACCTGGATGCTAAGTAATACGTTTTTTCCTATCTGTACAGATATTAAACTCATTCTTCCTGAACCTATTTTCATGATTGAAACAGAAACTATAAATCAAAATTTCTATAGAATTTTTAAAAAACATTTTTCTGCCAAAGAATGTGGCTTGTATACTGGCAGTATTTGGAGTTGGTATGTTTTCAGCTACAAGAAGCAGAAGACTCCAACTCAAATTGGCTTAAGGAATAAGGATAGTTATCATTTCTTCTAACTGGAAGTTCAGAGGAAGGGGAAGCCCAAGCTTGGATCAACCAGCAGCTCAATAAAGCAAATTGTTTTCTTCTTCTATTCTGCAGTTCTCAATTTCGGTTGGATCAAAGACTGCATTGCTTGGAGGCTGAGGCAGCCCCAGGTATAGCATCCAGAAACAGATACTGAGAGAACTGACAGAAGCTATCTCTTCCTTGTATTTTTCTTTTCAGAAGCAAGAAAAGTTCTTCCAGCAGACTCCTGGCAGACTTTCAGACAATGCTTTGCTGTACTTGCGTATATGTGTGCGTGCTAGATCGCTTCAGTTGTGCCTGACTATTTGTGACCCTATGGACTGTAGCCTGCCAGGCTCCTCTGTCCATGGGATTCTCCAGGCAAGAATACTGCAGTGGGTAGCCACCTCCTTCTCCAGAGCTTCACAACCCAGGAACTGAACCCACATCTCTTTCCTCTCCTGCATTGGCAGGCAGGGTCTCTACCACTAGAGCCACCTGGGAAGCCCTACTTCCTAAAGTATGCCTATTCCTAAAGCAATGTCTGGCTTAAACCAGTCCTGCTGGGGATCACCACCCTGGTCACCACAAAGAGACAACAGTCATTTTCCAAGCTCCTTTACTGAAACGAGTGCCATGTCTCCACGCAGAAACCAAACTTTTACTAGCCCGTTGAAATAAAAATCTTTAAAAGAATAGAAACCAGAAATTTCAAAAAGGTGGGTCTGCATTTGCTCCTGACTGATGATAAACTGTTTGTCTCTCCCAGGGAGTCACCTTGCTTTCCAGAAAAATAATGGTTCCTGAAAACTGTGAAACATGAATTTGCTAACCTAATATTATTTTAAATGCTACAGAGCAGCTTGCTATTGAGAACTATTCGGTGAAATTTTTTTTAATGAAAAATGACCAGAAGTACAGGATAAATGATGGGTGGAATGTACAGATTGCTCCCCTCTATCTCCAAACATCACTTGAAAAATCACAAGTTAAACAAAGGCATAACCTCATAAGGACAAAGAGTGTGGTAAAGGAATCATCAACAACAATATTTCAGAGTCTGGAAACCTGATAAGTGGTATTGGGCATAGCAGACCCTAGGAAGTTGAATTAGAAAGCAGCCTATGGGAGGCCAAGAGATACTCTGATTTTATATCAAAGAACTCTCAAAAGGCTCAAGAATTGGTGACTCCTGGTACCACTGGAAGTGAGGGTAACAGAGAGCTAAAATGTGAGGATTGGTTAAAACCTGTATAAGGGATGTTTAGATCCATTATGGTTAGATTCCTTTGCTTCACATACTAGGGACTTCCCTGTACAGAAAACTGGGACTGATTCTCAATAAATGATAAAAGAGAGAGTCTGCATTGAAGGTCCATACTAAGGACAGAGGTGTCATATAGAAAACAGCTATTAAATGGACGCTTACATGCAATCTGTTGAGATCATTAACTCTCTTCTCCTATCCAGTATCGTGAAAGCTGGAAATTCGATTATATCGTCCAGGCAGGAGAAGAGTATTATTCACTGGGGCAACTGACTAGCTCAAGAGAAAAGATAAGATGATATTGCCATTAGGGGTCCCTAGCCAGATAACTTTGCACTGAAAATCACAGTGGACAGGGCCCTTGTCCCATGAAGCTTCCAATCTGCTGCTAAGGCCCCACTTTTAAGGCCCCACTTATAAACAGCAGTGATCACCAGACATGGGCGGAAAGTCTCTAATATAAAAGACACCTGAACAAACAGAAAGAAAAAAGAAACTTGGATGGCAGAAACAATGCAAAGAGAATAAAACTTTAAAGAATCTATCATAATAGCCTTGCAGGGATAAGACATTGCATTCTGTGAAACAGGATATTGTGAGAATCCATTGCAAATTAAAAATATGAAAACAGAAATGAAAAACTCAATAGAAAGATTAGAAAATTAAGGTGAAAAAATATCCCAAAAAGTAGAGTAAAAAAACAAAGCATGACAAATAAGGAAGAAATTCTTAAGAAAAAACTTAAGGAAAAATTGTGGAGATTCAATATCTAAATAATAGGAGTTCCAGAAAGAAAATAGAAGAGAAGAAACCATCGAATAAACAGTTTAAGAAATTTTCCTATAAATGAAATAAATTTCTAAATGAAAAATGCCCAGTAAAATGGGTATATAATCTCTCTCTGGATGTGTACATTGTCTCTCCATTCGGACTGGTTTGTTGTTGTGGTTCAGTCGCTCAGTCATGTCTGACTCTTTGCAACCCCATGGACTGCACCATGCCAGGCTTCCCTGTCCTTCACCATCTCTTGGAGCTTGCTCAAACTCATGTCCATTGAGTCAGTGATGTCATTCAACTATCTTGTCCTCTGTAGTCCCCTTCTCCTCCTGCCTTCTGTCTTTCCCAGGACCAGGGTCATTTCTAATGAGCCAGCTCTTCACACCAAGTGGCCAAAGTATTGGAACTTTAGCTTCAGCATAAGTCCTTCCAATGAATATTCAGGACTGATTTCCTTTAGGATTGACTGGTTTGATCTCCTTGCTGTCCAATAGACCCTCAAGAGTCTTCTCCAGCACCACAGTTTAAAAGCATCAATTCTTTGGCACTCTGACTTCTTTACAGTCCAATTCTCACATGCACACATGACTACTGGAAAAACCATAGCTTTGACTATGCCGACCTTTGTCAGGAGAGTAATGTCTCTGCTTTCTAATGTTGTCTAGGTTTGTCATAGCTTTTCTTCCAAGGAGCAAGCATCTTTTAATTTCAGGGCTACAGTCACCATCTGCAGTGATTTTGGAGCCCAAGAAAATAAAGTCTGTTACTGTTTCCATTGTTTCCCCATCTATTTGCCATGAAGTGATGGGACTGGATGCCATAATCTTAGTTTTTTGAATGTTGAGTTTTAATCCTTTAATTCATTATATAAGACTCAGCTAAGGATCCTCTCCTTCAGGAATCCTTCCCTGACTATACTTCCACCCTGGGAGGATGAAGGGCCACCCTTCTGGCCTTCCACTCCTTCTTCTGGTGATGGATCCCACCTGTTTGGCCTTGAGAATAGGGAAGTAATACACATTGGATCCCAGTGGTGCAGTGTTAAAGAATCCTCCTGCCAATGCAGGAGACACAGTTTTGATTCTTGGGTTAGGAAGATCCCCTGGAGTTGGAAATGACAACACACTCCAGTATTCTTGCCTGGAAAATTCAATGGACAGAAGAGCCTGGCTGGCTACAGTCCTTGGGATCATAAAGAGTTGGACAGGACTGAACTTTTAAGCATGCATGCACATAAGTGGACCAATCAAAACATCCCACATTCCCCCAAACAAGCCAGTCAGAATCCTCCCCTGGAGTTTTTCTAATTGGAACTGATAGAGGATAGTCCCTTAGTTCCCTAAAAGTGAGTTTCTAGGGACCAGGTTCCCAAATAGTGGGGATAATGTCATTTGAAAGAAGTAAATCAACATCCAGAGAGAAGCAGAAATGAGAGATGTGGATAGAGACAGAGAATAGCATTTACCATTAGCTGCAGCAGGGCAAAAAAAGGCTATTTGTGGCGTAAATGTTTTTAAAGATAATAAAGTAGACATGACTAAGAGACATTTTCAGCAAATGTATACTGCATTTGAAACGTTTCCTGTGAGTAATGAAAAAAACAGAATCAATGAAATTAGTCCCTTGAAATTAAAATTAAATATTCATCTGAAAGTTTAAACTATATTTAATAGTATCTGAGCCAGTAATTTGGGTTAACTATAAAATGGTTTGGATTTTTTGCAAACATACACACAAATATTTTAGATGAATAATGGTAAAAATTTTTTTTCACTGTTTAGATTATGGAAATTATGAAGAAAAAAGATACCAATTGTGAGAGATCTTCAGTAAAGCTGCCACACCATCGTTCATAGGATTCAAGACTTGTTAATAACATCAAAAATCAATTGATTCAATATTTTGAAATTGCAAGTCCTTTCCTTTAGCTTTGGATGAGTCATACAATATAAAATATTCTACTCAATTAATATTTATATATAATTTATAGAAAAAGATGTCCAAATTTATGAAGAAATGTCCATTTATAGCCAAAAAAACTGAACTCTTGGCATTGACATTTTTGGATCATTGATATCTGTCAAGTAAGAATTTCCATTAGAAATGAGAAAATAGTTTCTAACATGCTGGATAGTGCTTCAACTACATTAAAATTAAAAATCCAGATTTTATTAGAATTCTAAAGTAAGAGGCTGATGTTTTCCTCTGTGAAAGTATTTTTTTCTCAGCTTTTGAAGAAGAATTATGTCAAGTGTCAAGGATATAATTGTTTTAATCTTTCAGTATACATATATAAATTATTGCCAGTTTATAGAAATGCTGAAAACAAAGACAATAAGTTTAGTAATATTAGGTTTTTTTTTTTTAACCAATGCTTGTGGGTTCAATGGAAATTTCTTTTTACAAAGATTTGTTCTAATTCAAGATTTTCTTGAAATGAGAATGTGTGTGTGTGTTAGTCGTTCATTCACGTCTGACTGTTTGCGACCCCAGAGGAGCCTGCCAGGTTTCTCTGACCATGGGATTTTCCAGGCAAGAATACTGGAGTGGATTGCCATTTCCTGCTCCAAGAAATGAGAATAATGTTTGCTAAATACTAAATAATCACAGACAGAATACTACCCTATCATACTGGACATGAATGAGCAAAATTTGAAGTTCCTAGGAAAGAAAAGCATTTTTTTTTTTTGGTGACCTAGCTAAATAAGTATGAAAGTTTATGATGAAACTGAAGCTATTTATAATGAAAAATCAACCATAATGTTTTGTACATTTTCTAACATGAATTGATATGCAGAAAATTTTAATTGTAATAGCATCCTTTAAATTTGCTGCTAAGCTCAATTCCAGAAAAATAAATGACCCAATCAAAGAATGGGCCAAAGAACTAAACAGACATTTCTCCAAAAAAGACATACAGATAGCTAACAAACACCTGAAATGATGTTCAACATCACTCATTATCAGAGAAATGCAAATCAAAACCACTATGAGGTACCATCTCACACCGATCAGAATGTCTGCTATCCAAAAGTCTACAAACAATAAATGCTGGAGAGGGTGTGGAGAAAAGGGAACCCTCTTACACTGTTGGTGGGAATGCAAACTAGTACAGCCACTATGGAGAACAGTGTGGGCATACTGCTGGGCATACACACAGAGGAAACTAGAATTGAAAGAGACATGTGTACCGCAACATTCATCGCAGCACTGTTTACAATAGCCAGGACATGTAAGCAACCTAGATGTCCATCAGCAGATGAATGGATAAGAAAGCAGTGGTACATACACACAATGGAGTATTACTCAGCCATTAAAAAGAATACATTTGTGGTACATATACACAATGGAATATTACTCAGCTATTAAAAAGAATGTATTTGAATCAGTTCTAATGAGATGGATGAAACTGGAGCCTATTATACAGAGCAAAGTAAGTCAGAAAGAAAAACACCAATACAGTATATTAATGCATATATATGGAATTTAGAAAGATGGTAACGGTAACCCTGTACGTGAGACAGCAAAAGAGACACAAATATAAAGAACAGACTTTTGGACTCTGTAGGAGAAGGCGAGGGTGGGATGATTTGAGAGAATAGCACTGAAACATGTATATTATCATATGTGAAACAGATCCCAGTCCACGTTTGATGCATGAGACAGGGTGCTCAGGGCTGTTGCACTGGGATGACCCTGAGGGATGGGATGGGGAGGGAGGTGGGAGGGTCAGGATGGGGAACACACGTACACCCATGGCTGATTCATGTGAATGTATGGCAAAAACCACCACAATATTATAAAGCAAAAGCAATGGCACCCCACTCCAGTACTCTTGCCTGGAAAATCCATGGACGGAGGAGCCTGGAAGGCTGCAGTCCATGGGGTCTCTAGGAGTTGGACACAACTGAGCGACTTCACTTTCACTTTTCACTTTCATGCACTGGAGAAGGAAATGGCAACCCACTCCAGTGTTCTTGCCTGGAGAATCCCAGGGACGGGGGAGCCTGGTGGGCTGCCGTCTATGGGGTCGCACAGAGTCGGACACGACTGAATCGACTTAGCATAGCATAGCATAGCATAGCCTCCAATTAAAATAAATTTAAAAAATTTGCTGCTAAAATACAAGAAAATTTGAAGAATGCTTTGTTGATATCAGCAAGTAGAGAAATGCTTTTCAATTTATGCCTTGTCTTTGAACTCTATGCTAATGATACTTAGTTGACTCAAGAGTTAGTTAATTTACTGCATTTGAACAGAAATAGTATTGAAACTAATATGCTTTCATGTCTCAAAGTTAAATTGACTCTTCTGAAAAAGATGAAGCAGTTTTGGTGACATGAATATAAATAGCAAAGAAAAATTACTTTTTAGTATTCTATTCAGTTACCGGAAAACTTTTAAGTTGTTTGAAACAACTTGAGCATGTGAATTTACTTTTTCAACTATAAATTTATGTAAATTACAGATAAGATATTTTCAGTGAAAATTTAGTGCCCACATTAACACGTACTGTAAAAAACACACTCATGACTTGTTTTTTAAAAAACGATGTAAAATATCTCCTTAATAATTTTATATTGTCTACATGCTGAAATTATAATATTTTGGATATATTGTGTTAAATATATTATTAAAATTAATCTCATCTGTTTTTTTTTCTTTAATGTGGTAACCAGAAAATTTAAATTTACATCTGTGTTTCATGTTCTATTTCTCTTGGAAAAAAAATCATACATTCCTTCATCAGGATTTGTGTCTTAAAAAATACAGTGTATATTCCTACATGTTGTATGCCAGAGATTGTTAAAGGCTTTACAAACACCTAACCTCAAAACAACTCTATGAGCTAAGTTAACTAATTAGGAAAAAAGAGGCTCAGAGATAAGTAATTTGCTCAAGGTCACAGAGCTAGTAAGTAGTATGTGAAAGTTAGTTGCTCAGTCATGTCCGACTCTTTGAGACCCTATGGACTGTAGCCCATCAGTCTCCTCTGTCCGTGGAATTCTCTAGGCAAGAATATTGGAGTAGGTAGCCATTCCCTTCTCCAGGGGGTCTTCCCAACCAAGGGATTGAGTCCTGGTCTTCTGCATTGCAGTCAGATTCTTTAGCAATGAACCACAGGAAATAAGTAGTATAAACAGACTTTATAATCAAGGTCTGTTACATCCTCAAACTGGAGCCCTTAATCACAACTGTGGCACTTACCATATGTTCAATATCAGTGTTTCCATGCAGGAATCCCTTCCCTGCATCTCTTTGGAAATTTGGAATTTACATTTCCAATCCTGAAAACCAAGAAAAATCCGTCAAGAAATTGAAGAAAAGGATTATAATTCTTCTGTGAGAATTAAAGATTAATAGAGACATTACTTGTCAAAGGTATCCACTGACATCAAATCAAAGGCAAGAGCAGGAAACACTGGCCTGTGGAGTTGAAGGCTAAGGTTGGCATTTCTGGGAACTGAGACAGGAGCCTGTAGAAGAGATATCATAGTCTCACTGGTCAGCATTGCTTGTTATAAATGTGTGTTTCTGGACACATCTGCTGCTAATGATGAATCACTGCTCCAAACACAATAAATATTAACGTTTCTATGTATAGTAAGCATTAATATGAACTAGTTTTGGAAGCAAAATAATTCCTTAATTTGGCAATTTCCACACAGATTCTGTGAGGTGCTATTATATTTGCTAGGAAACCTAGCACTATTCAGATACTACCCGATGATATTCACTGGTGTTCCTCAGTGTTTGAATATTTGCTATAAGCAATACTTTAAAATTTTACCAAGGTATATGTTATATATATATATATATATATATATATATATATATATACACACACACATATATATAATCAAGTACAAGTTTTTTACAAAGGCTACCGAACTTAGTATTTATTAAACAGAATTTTTAGATATCCATCATAATGAGTATGGAGAATATTGCAAAGTATTTTTATAATAACTTATGATTTTGGTAATTACTGTGGGGCCCCAGAAATTCCGATTTTTCATTCCCAATTCCCAAAGATTGTCTTTCAGGAATCTGGAAATAGCAATAGAACCCAAGGCATCTTAGGCCTTTAAGACTGTTAAAAGAAAGAAAAAGAAAGTGATGGTTAGGATCCAGAACGCTAGGATCTTTCTCTCATGGAAGAGGGAAGCAGGAGAGAAATGGATACAAAGACAAATAAATATTTAGCTGTGGAATAAGTCAGACAGAGAAAGACAAATACCTCCTGGTATAACTTACATGTGGAATCCGAAGTCAAATCCATAGGAACAGAGAGTGGAAAAGTGGTTGCCAGGGGCTGTGGGGTGGAGGAAACAGGAAAAGATGGGTCAAAGGCTACAAACGTCCAGCTCGGAGATGAGTAAGCTCTAATGCACAACATGGGGATTATTGTTGTTAACTCTGTATCAGGTAATTGAAATTTGCTACAAGAGTAGAATTTGTCTTCACACACACACACTAAAGATAAATATGTGAGGTGACAAATGTGTTAATTAACTAAATGAGGGGAATCCTGTCACAATTTGTACATTTATCAAATCATCATCAAGTACATTTTTAATATTCTACAATTTTTGGTCAATTATACCTCACTAAGGCTGATAAATGCTTATTCAATAGTAAAACTTTCCTTTCACCTCTGAAAAAAAATCTATAACTCTTGTTAGGAAGTTTTGATGCTTCCATGGAATGGTCTTTGTTTTCCACTGAAGTAAAGGTAGGAGTCATGTGTTGGGAGAGAGGCAGAAGAGGCAGCAGAGGATTAGCTTTGTAAAGGTTTAAATTGCCCTTGAGGGGGATGAGCATTGTCTTGGGGATACCCAGTGAGGGGTTCGTGGATGCCTTTCTCAGCTGAAGCCCCCAGCACTCACTAGAGAAGGGAGACAAGGCAGGCTCCCAGTGTTCTGAACCTCAGATATTTTCTCTGTAGACATAGAGTCGCCCACAAGCAAGCATGTGCGTGCACACACACACACACACACACTCTTATACACACACCCAGAACTGCTGAACTGCTATGCAATGTCCCCCTGATGGTGGTGCGAGCTATCACAGAGTAGGAGGCCAGCATTACCAAGAACACCAGGAAAGAAGTCACCACAAACAGTATGTGAGAGGGAGTGGGAGGGCAAGACAGTCTAGGAAAGAGGGCACTTTAGATAACTGGATCTAGAGGCAGAATCGACTGCCTTTGCAACCCCTCTCCTCACCCTACCTTTTACCACTTCCCGACAAAACCATGCTTGTCAGCTTTCAGAGGAACCCAAACCCAGCCCCTTCTTCTCAATGAACTAAGAATCAGATGACCTGGTTTCGAACCTCCGCTGGGCCACTAGCCCAGTAAGTGGTGCTTGGCTTCTCTGGGGTCCAGTGTTCCAGGCGTCTGGTGTGCTGGTGAGTGAGGCTTGGGGGCAGGACATCATTTTCCTTGTCTCTAGTGCTATGTTGCAGAGAAGGCAATGGCACCCCACTCCAGTACTCTTGCCTGGAAAATCCCATGGGCGAAGGAGCCTGGTGGGCTGCAGTCCATGGGGTGGCAAACAGTTGGACACGACTGAGCAACTTCACTTTCACCTTTCACTTTCATGCATTGGAGAAGGCAATGGCAACCCACTCCAGTGTTCTTGCCTGGAGAATCCCAGGGACGGGGGAGCCTGGTGGGCTGCCATCTATGGGGTCGCACAGAGTCGGACCCGACTGAAGCAACTTAGCAGCAGCAGCAGCAACAGTGCTATGTTGGCTTTTTATTGCAAGCAACAGAGACCCACACAGGTTATCTCAATTGATGAAGGCTGTTGCAGGAGTGCAGTAGTAACGAGGAAGGCAAGAGTCACAGAGGAACCCAGACATGGCCGTAGCTGGATCTGTGGAGCCTGGCACAGAGCGCCGCACCGGGGAGCACGTGCAGAGTCCAGGAAGCCCATTGTGTGTTAACTGTCTACCTGTAGCAGCTCTGGGGCTCCACTCTTACCTGTGCTGGCTTCTGTCTCTCTGCTTCTCCTTGGATGCCTGCTTGCTTCTGCCCCTCAGGGACCATTCAGAGAAAACCCATTTGGCTCAGCTAATCACTCATCTACCTTGTTTGGATTAACCTTTTGGGCTAAGCTGCCTCATAGAACAGCTCCTCAACCCACGATCTGCTGCCCTCAGGTCAGGTGCCCACACCAACCCTCTCAGCCACGATGGAATGTGGCCCCTGGAGATAAGTCTTCTTCCCCACAGCATCTATGAGACCTCAGGTACCCTGCTACCCAGGGTTCCCAGGGTTCCCCAGGGTGCCACTTAAGGAGGTTAACTTCCCCCAACCCCAGCCTCCACCTCCTAGTAACATTTAATTGTGTACCTGCTGGTGCCAGACTTGGAATGGGCTGGTTCACATCACCCCATGTAGTTCTCTCCACAACTCCCCAAGTTAGAGTCCCTTCATTTCAGAGACAGAAACTGAGACCTTGTTAGTAAAGGTCACCAGGATGTGAGTGGCAGAACCAGAATTAAAACATTAAAACATCAGATCAGATAAGATCAGTCACTCAGTCGTGTCCAACTCTTTGTGACCCCATGAATCGCAGCACGCCAGGCCTCCCTGTCCATCACCAACTCCCGGAGTTCACTCAGACTCACGTCCATCGAGTCAGTGATGCCATCCAGCCATCTCATCCTCTGTTGTCCCCTTCTCCTCTTGCCCCCAATCCCTCCCAGCATCAGAGTCTTTTCCAATGAGTCAACTCTTCACATGAGGTGGCCAAAGGACTGGAGTTTCAGCTTTAGCATCATTCCTTCCAAAGAAATCCCAGGGCTGATCTCCTTCAGAATGGACTGGTTGGATCTCCTTGCAGTTCAAGGGACTCTCAAGAGTCTTCTCCAACACCACAGTTCAAAAGCATCAATTCTTCGACGCTCAGCCTTCTTCACAGTCCAACTCTCACATCAATACATGACCACAGGAAAAACCACAGCCTTGACTAGCCGGACCTTTGTTGGCAAAGTAATGTCTCTGCTTTTGAATATGCTATCTAGGTGGGTCATAACTTTCCTTCCAAGGAGTAAGCGTCTTTTAATTTCATGGCTGCAGTCACCATCTGTAGTGATTTTGGAGCCCAGAAAAATAGTCTGACACTGTTTCCACTGTTTCCCCATCTATTTCCCATGAAGTGGTGGGACCGGATGCCATGATCTTCGTTTTCTGAATGTTGAGCTTTAAGCCAACTTTTTCACTCTCCACTTTCACTTTCATCATTAAAACATAGTCCTACTTAATTCTAAGACCTATTTTCTTTCTCTTCTGTTGTTGTTTATTTTCGTTTGCAATCTTTCTAGTCAATTTCTCTGTGAGAGCCTACATCCCAAAGAATACAATCATTTATTCAAGAGAAGGGCAGCCAGGGCATGATTCTGACAGGAACCATGCCAATCGACTGCCTTCCCCAGGCAGAAGGGCTAGGGCTCTCCAGCCAGCCCTCCCTCCTAGGAGAGCCTGGCCTGGCATCAAGAGAGGCCACGGCCGCAACCCCACCACACATGCCCTCAGTACATCCTCCCCAGGCCAGCTGGGGCAGCAGAGGAGCAGTCTGGAAATCAATTAAAACAGACCAATTATTCTCAGACTGTAGTTTAAACCATATCAGAAAAATTCCCTATAAATAAAATTGGGTAGCAACCCTGGAAAACCAGTACTAGTAATTAAATCAATTGATGGTGGTAATTATTTTTTCATAAAACTTGGTTACTTCCCATCTCCAATAAATCTACCCATGATAATTCTGTAATATATATTCACTGCACACAAAACCAGGAGTCATTATCAAGTGTGCTACGAATATGCGCTGAGTTTCATGCCTTCACCAAAGACCTCGAATGGGGCATGGTTTCCTGCAGCCCCTGAGCCATCATCCAGGCCTCACAGACACCAGGCTGGCTCTCCAGCTGGGGTCTGAAGTTGCGGCATGGGATAATGCAAACCTTTCAACACTTCTGGGTTTTGCTAAGAACCTGCTAGTATCAGGGAAGGACAGCCTAATAAGATGGCGCCAGAGAGCACCGTGGAGACCATTACAGGAGTTAGACAAATCAGGCGCACTCCCCTTGCTTCCCCTGGCCCTCCAAGCCAGGTTTCCCTGACTCCAGATCAGTGCTCTGTCCAGATTTGAGGGTCAGATGAGGTCCCCCAGGCAACAGGTGTTTGAGACCTAACAGCCGCTGACCACATGAGAAAGGAAGACAGTTTCTTTTCCTCTCTCTCTCCAAATGGGAACCACTGGGACTCTGGCTCCTAGAACAGCTGCCCAGCTGCCTCATTTTCTGCTTGGATATAATTGCACTGTGTGAGCTTTACACTCTTGTGCTTCCCTTCTCCATCTGTGCCTGAATTGGCAATTCAGAGGAGCAGTCCCCCTTCCTAACTGGAAGCCAGAAAGGTCCTTTCTCTGGGCTCCATGGGGAGCCCAGCTGCTTCCTTGGGGTCAGAAGAGGACTGGAAGGATCCCCAAAGCCCCCATCAGACTCTCCTAGAGCTGCCAGAGAATCACACCGATGTTTGTCAGGTTGGAGGAGGAGGGGGACAGGAGCAGACATTTCTGTATTTATTATTTAGCATCAGTTTAAAAGGTTGACAAGTCCCAAACACAGACACATCATATTGACTCCCAAAACCCAAGTATGTCTGTTCAAGTATGAGTTAGCACTGTCAGCTGGGCCACCTCAGGCTATTTCCACTCAGAGGTGAATGCTTATTCTTTCAGAGGAAGTTCTCCTGGTCTTTGGTCTTATTCTGAATAAATCCCTTATCCCTAAAGACACTCATGGTCACCTCCTTCATCTCCTGGGTCAGGGGAACACAGCATTATTTGAAGTAGGATACAATAGGAAAAGGAGTACATCAAGGCTGTATATTGTCACCCTGCTTATTTAACTTATATACAGAGTACATCATGAGAAATGCTGGGCTGGAGGAAGCACAAGCTGGAATCAAGATTGCCAGGAGAAATATCAATAACCTCAGATATGCAGATGACACCACCCTTATGGCAGAAAGTGAAGAAGAACCAAAGAGCCTCTTGATGAAAGTGAAAGAGGAGAGTGAAAAAGTTGGCTTAAAGCTCAACATTCAGAAAACTAAGAACATGGCGTCTGGTCCTGTCACTTCATGGCAAATAGGTGGGGAAACAGTGGAAACAGTGGCAGACTTTATTTTGGGGGCTCCAAAATCACTGCAGATGGTGATTGCAGCCATGAAATTAAAAGACGCTTACTCCTTGGAAGGAAAGTTATGACCAACCTAGACAGCATATTAAAAAGCAGAGACATTACTTTGTCAACAAAGGTCTGTCTAGTCAAGGCTATGGTTTTTGCAGTAGTCATGTATGGATGTGAGAGTTGGACTATAAAGAAATCTAAGCACGAAAGAATTGATGTTTTTGAACTGTGGTGTTGGAGAAGACTCTTGAGAGTCCCTTGGACTGCAAGGATATCCAACCATTCCATCCTAAAGGAGATCAGTCCTGGGTGTTCATTGGAAGGACTGATGTTGAAGCTGAAACTCCAATACTTTGGCCACCTGATGTGAAGAACTGAGTCATTTGAAAAGACCCTGATGCTGGGAAAGATTGAGGGCAGGAGGAAAAGGGGACAACAGAGGATGAGATGGTTGGATGGCATCACTGACTCAATGGACATGAGTTTGGATAAACTCCGGGAGTTGGTGATGGACAGGGAGGCCTGGTGTGCTGCAGTTCATGGGGTTGCAAAGAGTCGGACACACCTGAGTGACTGAACTGAACTGAACAGGGAATGTTTCTTCCCATATGACATCCCGATTCTAGACAGACTGTGGCTGTGGTCACCCTCGGGCCTTTCTCTGTAACAGTGTGGTGACTTGCAGTGACCTTACCTACTCAAGGGGAAAATCCACACAGCTGTATCCCTAACAGCTCTTCCCACTGCTCTCCATTTAATTGTCCCACTTATGGGATTTTTACAGGATCAGATATAATAATAAAAGAAGCAATAATGAAACAAGGGCAGAAAAATTGAAGGTGTTGGGGGATGAGATTATTATGATTGAAAACAGGTTAGGAGGACCTACAGTAGTTGTGCATGAAGGAAGATAGTAATAGAGTTCTGCATGTAAGGTGGTCAAGGAAGATAAATGTCACTTGAGACGAAATTCATCAAAATGTTCAGAGTTTGGTATATGATCCATATCTTGTTAATTATTCCATATGGGATGTTTTAAAGGCTAATATCCAGTGTTTTCCATAGAGATATCCATTTGATTGAACACTATTTGTTAAAAAAGTCTTTTATTTTCCCCATTGAACTGCCTTTATTCCTTTGTCGACTATCAAATAATCATACACATGTAGTTCTCTTTGTTTTCTCTGAATTCTCTATTTTTTTTCCCAGTGATTTCCATGCATAACTTTTCACAAATTTGACACTGTCTTTATTATAATGCTTTATGGTTAGTTTTTCAACTGGATGGTGTAAAGAAGCCCTCTAACTTAAAAAAAAAATTGATTTGGTTTTTCTAGGTCCTTTGTATTTCCAAATAAATTCTAGAATCAGCTTGCCAATATGTGTTTCTAAAAAGTTCACTTGAATTTCTATTTGTTGCTGTTGATCAGTTGTTCAGTCATGTCTGACTGCTTGCGACCCCATGGATTTCAGCACTCTAGGCTTCCTGGTCCTTCACCATCTTCCCAAGCTTGCTCAAACTCACATCCATTGAGTGAGTGATGCCATCCAACCATCTCATCCTCTGTCATCCTCTTCTCCTCCTGCCTTAAATCTTTCCCAGCATCAGGGTCTTTTCTAAGGAGTCGGCTTTTCGCATCATAGCCCAAGTATTGAAGCTTCAGCTTTAACATCGGTCCTTCCAACGAATATTCAGGATTGATTTCCTTTAGGAGATCACTGGAGAAGGGAATGGCAAACCACGTCAGCATTCTTGCCTTTAGAACCCCATGAACAATGTGAATTTTGATTGATATTGTGATAAGTCTGTGTCAGGGAAAATAGCTATCTTAACAACACTGAGTCTTCTAATTCTTGAACATGGTATATCTCTCCATTTCTCCATTTATTTAGTCTTCAATTTCTCTCATCAGTTTTTAATTTTCCTTGTAAAGGTCTTGGACATATACAGTTAGATAAACACCTAAGTGATTTATGTTATGGGGGGGCCTATCAAAATTTCCCTGTTTCCCCTAGTATTAACATCTTTCATTAGAATTGTCTAGTTCTCTTTCTAATTATGTCCATTTTTTTCTCAGTACATTTTGAAGTCCTGTTACTGGATGCATGCACATTTATAGTGGTTGTACCTTCCTGTGAAACCTTCCCCTTCCTGTGAAATCATGAAACACATGCTGAAGTGTTTCTTTATCTGTTGTGACATTCTTCATCTTAAAGTATATTTTATCTGATATTAATACAGCCACTACAACATTTTATGCTTTATATTTGCATGTTTTTTATCCTTTTTTTATTCAATCTATCTGTGTCATTGTATTTAAAGCTCATCTCTTATAGAGATCATGTAATTGGGTCTCTTTAAAAAATTCATTCCAATAATCTCTGCCTCTTAATTGGGATGTTCAGTTCATTTCTGTCTTATCAATGACAGAATGGTATCAATTATCAATGTTATTATTGACATGCTTGAATTTAGATCAGCGTCTGTTCTTTGTCTCTTATTTGTATCATCTGATCTTTGTTCTTCTTTCTGCCACTTTTTGGGTTAACCGAATATTCTCTAGAATTGCATTTTAGTTATTCTATTGAATTTTTAGTTACAGGTCTTTGCATTGTCTTTAAGTGGTTGATCTGGATATTTCAATGATAATCCTTAGATTTTAACATTCTCCTTAGAGTAAATATTAAGCCATTTCATGTAAAAACGTAAGAACCTTCTAATTCTATATTCATTTTAACGTATATCTTACATGCTATCTTTTAACGCGTATCTTTTAACTATAGCATTTTAACTTATAATGTTTATGCTACTTCTGATAAGTATTACTTTACATTACTCTAAAAGCCCCACAATGCAATGTTATAACTTTTGCTCTAAACTGTAAAATAGATTTTAAAGAAATTAAGAGAAAAAAGATAACTTTAAAAGTATACACCCACAAAGTTACCATTTATTCCCTTCTTTGTTGGGGCAGCGGGTACACCATGTGACTTGCAGAATCTGGTTCCCCAGATCTGCAGAATCCCTGGTTCCCCAACCAGGGATTGAACCTGGGTCGCCACTGTCAAAGTGCCAAGTCCTAACAAATGGACTTCCAGGGAATTCCCCAAAATTACTATTTCTGATACTCTTTTTGTCTTCTTGAAGATCTGATCTTCCAGCTGGTATTATTTTCCTTTAGTCCTTTAGTATTGCTTGGAGTGCAGATTTGCTAGTAATGAATTATCCTAGTTTTCCTTTATCTGAAAATGGCTTTATTTTTTTTCCTCTATCCTTGAAGGATATTTTTACTGGATATGGAATTCTGGGTTGATAATTTTTACTTTCCACATTTTACTTTTTTAAATTTTAGAATAATTTTTTATTTATAGAAAAGCCATAAAGATAGTGTAGAGAGTTTTCATAAACCCCACACCCAGTTTCTTTTATTATTAACATCTTCCATAGTATTGTATACTTGAATTCATATTTTCTGGAAGAGACGGTGGAGAATATGTATAATTTCTTCTTTAAATGTTTGGTTGAGTTCACTAGTAAAATCTTACAGCCCTGATGCTTTTGGGGGAGAAGGTTATTAGTTTTTTACTCAATTTCCTTAATAGATACAGGCCTACTTGGACTATCTATTTCTTCTTGTATGAGTTTTAGTAGTCTGTGTCTTTCAAGGAATCAGTTCATTTCATCTAAGTTGTTAAATTGGTGGACACAGAGTAGTTCATAATATTCCTTTATTATCTTTTAATGTCTATAGGATCAGCAGATGGGCCTTCTTTTATTTCTAATACTGGTAATTTGTATCTTTCTCTTTTTCTCCTGGTTAGTCTTCCTAGAGTTTTATAGGTCTTACTAATCTTTTTTTTTAAAAATGGACCTTGAGTTTATTGATTTTTCTCTATTTTTTCCATGCTTTTAATTTTATTGATTTCTGCTCTAATTTTTATTATTTTCCTCCCCTTGCTTTAGGTTTAAATTCTTTTTCTTTCTCTAGTTTCCTAAAGTAGAAGTTTAGATTACTGATTTTAAATCTTTCTTCTTTTCTAATATATGCATTCAATGCTATAAATTTTCCTATAAACACTGCTTTCACTGCATCCTGAAAATTTTGATTAGTTGTATTTTTATTTTTGTTTAGCTAAAAATATTTCTCTTGAGACTTTTTCTTTGACCCATGTGTTATTCAGAGGTGTTTTGCTTAATCTCCAAATATTTGGAGATTTTCCAGCTTTCTATTATTGATTTTTAGTTTAATACTTTTGTAGTCTGAGAATATGCTTTATATGATTTATATTTCCTTAAATTTATTAACATGTGTTTTATGGCCCAGGATATGATCTATCTTCATGAATGTTCCTGTAAGCTTCAGAAGAATATGTATTCTGCTGTTTGGGGATGGAGTATTTTAGAAATGTCAATAAGATCAAGTTGATTGATAATGGCATTCAGTTCAACTATATTCTTACTGATTTTCTGTCTGCTTGATTTATCAATTCCTGAAAGAGGTGTATTGAAGTCTCCAACTATACTAGTAAATTTTGTCTACTTCTCCTTGAGTTATATCTGGTTTTGACTCACATATTTCATATTTGTCGTTAGATGCATATCCATTTAGAATTGTTATATCTTCTTGGAAAAGTCGTCCCTTTATCATTCTGTAATGTCCTTTTTTATCTTTGATAATTTTATTCATTCTGAAGTGAGTTTTGTTTGAAATTAATATAGTCATTCCAGGTTTTTTCCTGATTTGTTTTAGCATAGTATTTCTTCCTCCTCCTCATGCTTAATGTATCCAAGTCTCTATATTTAAAGTAGGTTTCTTGTAGGTAGTATATAGTTGTGTTGTTCTTTTATTCAGTCTGACAATATGTTTTTTAATTGGTATATTTAGACCATTCATGTGTAAAGCAATTATTGACATAGTTGGATTAATACTTACCATATTTGTAATGCTTTTCTGTTCATTACATTTATTCTTTGTTTTATAATTTCCCTCTCCTCTTCTGCCTTTTCTGGTTGTAAGTGAATATTTAACGTGATTTCATCTTTTCTCCTCTCTTAGCATAACAAATATACTTTATTAAAAATTTTAGTGGTTGCCCTAGAGTTTGCAACACATATGTTAAAACTAACCTAAGTATATTTTTAAATAACACTATGGAACACGACTGAAGGACTGATCTGATCTGATCTGATACCACATTACTTGCCGTGTAGGTACCTTGTAACAGTGTTTCCAGCTCTCATTTTATGTATTAACATTGTTACTACTTCTTAAGAAAATAGTTATCTTTTCTGTCAATTAATAATAAGAAGAATTAAATATTTTATTTTACCTTTATTTACTTTTTCTCCAAACTCTTTCATTACATAGTTAAAAACCATTTTTAAAAAGGGGGCTCACCCTATGACATCTCTTTTTGCTAAATATTGATTCCCCTCCAGTTTCTGTCTGCCCTTAAATGCCTTCAGCTAGTTGTTTTTTTATTTTCTTCAGAGTTTATCATTGTTGTCTTCAGGAGGGTTGGTTCAATACATGCTACTCCATTACTGTAAGATGAGCACCTTCTTGGGGCTATTACATTCATTTTTATATGAAGTATTGGTTTGTAATTTTTCTTCCTTCATCACTCTTGCCAATCAAGATCATGCAGACTTCATGGATAAAAAGAGTTTACCCATCACTATCAAATATAGATTTGGATCTTTTAAAAAAATTATTCTAATTAAATTTTCCTTCTATGTGTCCTTATTCCATCATTCGTTCCATCAATATTTATTCAGATTCTACTATACGCTACCATGGGTTAAGCACTGGGAAGAAGATGAATAAACTCTATTCCCTACTCCTAAAGAGCCCTAAGTCTAGTGGCAGTGACATAATCAGATCTCACATTTGTCTAGCCTGAAGTCTTTTTACACATGACATCATGCTCAGTCCCCACAAGAAGCCTGTGAAATCTATGTGACAGCTATTGCAATCTCTGCCTAACAGACTCCCTCTAACCCCCTCCAACCTCTAGCCGTCATTAAATCAGGATTTCACTGCTGTGACTAACCTGGAGCCATAGAAAGCCGGTAATGGATATATAATAAAGAGAAATTTTGGTTGTGTTGAGTCTCTGAGATTGGGGAATAAGTTGTTACCAAAGCGTAACTGGGACAGATATAATTATATTTTTGAGGTGTCCCTCAGGACCACCCACAGCAAATGTTATTATATCCCCTAAAGAGTCATCCAGTTTCTGTGAAAATTAATCTGGTTTCTTTCACCTGATGCATTAACAGACAGACATAAATATGATTTTATTTCTGGAGCTAATCATTCTGAAATTCAGAGAGGTGAAGGAGTTGCTTCAAATCACACAGCTTGTAAATCAAAGAGTTGGGACTTGAATGTAGCTCTCCTAACTTCCAGTCCAGTCTTTTCCTACATTATAATCGCCCTCATTTTGAAACTCCTCTATTTTGTTAGTGTATTTCTAGCTATATTTAAGGTTGTGTTGCTAAGAGTCGGACACGACTGAGCAACTTACCTTTCACTTTTTACCTTCATTCATTGGAGAAGGAAATGGCAACCCACTCCAGTGTTCTTGCCTGGAGAATCCCAAGGACGGGAGAGCCTGGTGGGCTTCCGTCTCTGGGGTCGCACAGAGTTGGACATGACTGAAGCGACTTAGCAGCAGCAGCAGCAGCAGCAAGGTTGTGTCATGTTTATGAGATTAATTGGGAAGATGAGCTGTATTTTGATCCAGTCATTTGTGTTGTCTAAGAGGAGAAAACAAGTATGTATATGACCCTTAAAAAGAGGTTCTCTCTGACAGTTCCTGCCCAGAGAGACACAGGAGAAGTCAGCACAGGCTCCCTCAGGGCTGGCTGACTGGCCCAGCTTAATCAGAGAACATATCTGAACCAGTGAGAGGAAGGAGGACCTTTCATCCAATGAGAGTCGTAGAGTCATTGTGGACAAGCAACCAGCCGGTCATCAATGGTAGGCAGCTGTATAAACGGACGAGTGCCTTTCTGCCTGAGAAGTGCTTTGGATGACTCTGAAAACCTGTCAGGAAACTAAAGGGAAGAGAAGAGATAAAGTGGACTGTTATATTAGCCAGTAGCTAAAAGCATTTTTTTAAGTTATTATTATTTAGAATGTTCTCTCAACATACTCTTTCCAACTGAAATGTATAGTAGTCACAGAGGAGAAATCTGGCTGACATGGCCCTAACTGAACAATCAGATTTAACATACCCTATAATGGGACAGGCACCTTGTGCTGTCCCCTCAAGAGATACAATGGAAGTAAACAACATTTATGTACTGTTCCTGTTGAAAATGCTTAACATAAATCATGTAGAAACAATCAGAAACATTCAAAACATCCAAGTCTGTGAAACAGCTTACCTAGACTCCTCAAAAACATCAGTGTCACAAAAGATACTCTTTAAAGTTGTGGGGACTATTCCAATTGAAAATAGACTAAAAAGACATGGCAACTAAAGGGGAGTGTATGATTCCCAATTGTATCCTAGAAATTTTAAATCCAGTTATCATGGCTACTGGGAAAACTTGAATAGGGACTATATATCTGATCACAGTTTTGTATCCTTAAGTTTCCTTAGAGTGACTGTGGTTTTGTAGGAGAATGTTCTATTTTTATTCGCATGGCATTAAAGAGTGAAGAATCGTGGTGTATGCGACATACTCTCACATGGTTAAACTACCTTAAAGGTGTATACGTACTAACATATATACATATTTTAATATACAAATGTATGTGTGCGTGTGTGCAGAGATACAGAGAGGTAAAGCTCATATGACACAACATTAAAGCTGGTGAATCTAGCTGAAGGATATGTGGGTGTTCAATGCAGCAGTCTGAATTTTCTTTTCTTGAAGCATTACAGAAAAGTACTCAGATCATAAGTCTATTTGCAAATTTTTCTGTAGGATTGAAAATATTAAAATAAGACTTTGCAGGGGGAAAGTAGCTGTCAGAGTAAGTTATCTACACTAAAAAGAGGAGTTACAAATACTGTTTGAAAAACAGGTTATATATGCTTTGAGTTAGTTGCATCTGCCTAAGTGGACAGACCCTAAAACTGACGTTACTGCTGACCGGTGTGACCTTGACTTGGTGCAGATTTCCCAGGTGGAAGTAGATTCCTTAGGAATAAATTAAGGCTTCTGAGCGCTTGCCACAAACCTCCAACTCTCTACTAAGTGACACAGTCTCCTTGTGCCTTGTGAGACCTTCCTACCATGGCCATAGAATTTTACTTGGGTGTGGGAAGGGGTTAAACCTAGAATTATTCACAGACTAGGAGATTTTCCAAACCAGGGATAAACCTGTCCCTCTATCACCCCACCGCCTTTCTCGTGAAGGCACTGCTAAAACTGCAAAGTCAAGGAAGCTCCAGGAAGGAAAACCCCAAAGCAGCCCTGACTCCATCCTTCTGAGGATCCACATGATTAGAAGTGTGGCCTCAGGTGATTGGTTCTGGGGCCAGGTGGCAGGAAAGGGCTCCAAGTAGATCCATCCTGTCCCCCCAAGCTCCTCTTGAAGGGGTGGGGAAAGTTGGGTGTGGAGTCAGGACCCTTAGTGCCCCATACAAGTTTGTAGTCCTCATCCCACACCTTTTAGGTGGTGGTTAAAGCATAAAACCACAGAGGAGCCTCAGCGTCTTCTCAAGCAGAACCCTGTTGATTTGTCCTCCTTTCCACTCTTCAGCCCATTCCAAGGCCCCGCGGGCTGAGAATTCCTGGTGTTACCAGGTGGGATGTCCTGAGAGGGACAGAACTTCCTGCGTACTTGGCTGTGGGGGTGGCTAAAGTGATTAGTTGGAACATTACAAACAGATGTCCTCCTATTTGTCTTCCAAGCCAGTAAAGCGAGTTTCTGTGCAGCTGGGGTCAAAGGCGTTTTCAAAGTCAAAGAAATGTTAACAACCTCTTCCTCATGTGTAAAACCTACACCCAAACACGCCTGCCAGACGCAAGGACGCAAGTTCACATTCTCACCTCCCCTTCTCCTGGTCCATCCTGTTCCCCCACACTCTGACCCACCAAGGAGAGGGCAGGCGGAAGGGCTGGTGGTGAACCAGGGCAAGACACAGGAAAGTGCATCTTAAAGAACCCTAAACCTTGGTCCAGTGACGTGGTTTCTCTCCACGACATTCCCTCCCCTTTCCTCTACTTCCCCTCAATGGAGTAATACTAGGGGCTCAGCACCGCACAGGAAGCTTTGGGTCTAAAAAACATTTCTTCTCTGGCTTCAAAGAAGGCTGAACGCTCTTTCACAAAGTGATCCAAGAGTAAGGATTATTCATTTCCCTGAATTCATCAGGTTTTGCAATAGGTCCCTGAGCCAGGACGCGTGGTTTAAGTGAAATCACACACACTCAAAGTATGTTTGTGTAGCCCAGTTTCATCTGGAAAAGCCAGTGACTGTTACACAAAGATTTTTTTTTTTTTAATTCCAAAGTAGTGAAGTATTTGGAGCACAGTAGCCCAGGGATATGAATTATGCTCTCAACTTTGCTATTTTAATTGCTTATTTTATTTATCTTTATCGTGATAAATATAAACCTACCCCAACAAAGAAGAGTATCCAACAGCCCATGCTAGACAAAGAAAATTGAGGAATTTTTCTCATGGCAACAGTCTCTATTGCCAAGAACTCATTATTGCTGAGGACTGGTTTGGTGTTTATCATGGGAAGAACACCAACCCAAAATACAATGTTGTCGAAAACTTTATCCACTTGTATTGCAGCCAAATAGCACAGGAGGCACTAGTTTCTCCCGCCCTGCTGCTAGCATCATGGTTTCATTTTAGAACCAGGCACGGTATCTAGAAATAAACATCAACACCCTGCTTGATGTTTTGCCATAGCTTGGCTTGGCACCGAACTGCAGGATTAATTCCAAGGGCAGGCCCCTTTCCTAAGAACACCGCCTACATTTCAACAGCCCGTCTCACTGGACTACACCTGTGGAGAGAGAACCACAGCCAAAACCTCTTCATGATAGAGAAAAGTACCCAGAGTTTGCTGTGTCGAAATCAGGAAAGCACTGTGGTGTGAACAAGACTCATTTGCAGATAGACCAACAACAAACTCTACATCCTTTTTCTAGAGAGACATGGAAAATGGCTCCATTAAAAGACTATATTCGACATTCTCGAAATAATTGAGCTTCCTGATGGCATTCTTCTCGCAGATGGAGAGGAAACTTGACTCAGCCTAGCTTTGTGGACACAGAGAGTCCTGAGGCATGTGCCAAAGGCAGGAGAGCTGGGGCTGGGGTGGTGTGGTGGGTAATCCCAGCCCCTCTCCCTCCCACCAGCCTGCAGTGCAAAGGTCAGGGGCAGAGAGGAAAAGAGTGGGAAAACTTGGATGAGGACTAATTGGAAGCCAAGGTCATTGCTCTGATTCAGTCACTCCTTCCTGGAAAGAGAGCATTTCTGTGCTTAACCTCGTGGCCTCATATTTCCAGGAAGTTGCTGGCTCTCTGGCTCTCTCCAGGGCTTGCTTATTTACCAGGTTTCTAAGCTCAGGGACAGAAAGATGTAAAGAAATTACTCAAGTGGGACACGAAGAGAAACCAAAGGCACAGCAAAAGGCTTCTAGAATGCTGCTCACACACATCTTCCTGTGGAAATTAGAATCAATTTTTATTGCCTACAACAACTAAAAAGCATATTTCATGAAGTTTCAGACTATCCCCCCACCAAAGAATGTCATTTGGAGAATGCTCAGAATGATAAAGTGAAGGGAGGAAGGCAACTTTAAAACTTCTAGAACACTTAATTTAATCCTTTGCAAGCCCATCTCAAAATATAATCAAATGTATACAAGATCTTTGTGAAAGTTATTGAGAGAGGACAAAGTCTGTGCAAGGCAACTTTCACAGTCTTCTCCTGCCTGCTGTTGGGTTCATCTGCTTGAGTCAGGCTTTATTTTATTTTTAAATGTTTATTTATTCATTTGGCCATCCCAGGTTCTAATTTGCGGCATTTGGGATCTTTAGTTGCAGTATGTGGGATCTCATTTCCTGACCAGGGATTGAACCCAGGCTCCCTGCATTGGGAGTGAAGAGTCTTAGCCACTGGGCCACCAGGAAAGTCCCAAGGCTTTATTTTAATGCAGTGTTTTGTTATCACTGGGCATGTGGTCATGGATCTGTGAAGGGATGCATGTGAGGACAGCAAGGAGGAAGCGATCTGGAGGGCCAGGGAGCAGGAGGGTCTACATGGTGTACTTGATGAAGCTGGGCAAGGGTGAGGTCTCAGAGACAGAAGATGTTGTCTGGTGAGAGGCCTTTCTGAAGGCCTTCAACTAACCTTCCAAGACCTCCCCTGTGGACAAAGAGGCAATTTGTACCATGTTTTGCCCCTGAGGATCCATCTAGGACCGAAAGGAAAAGAGTTTTGTTCTTAATACCAGGTGTCTCAGGAGGAAGTGAAGCCCCTGACCTTGACATATGTCCGGCCAATGCTAGCTGGCTATGGTGGGAAAGCTGTGGAAGGGGCTCTGCGTTGTGTAGATGCCAGAACCAGATCAGAGAGTCTGTGGTAAGTATTGACTCAGAGAAGGCATGGCAGTAAAAGGATATTTCCCCAAGGAAGGAAGTTTCTGGTATCAGCATTTCAAGTAAGTTCTCAGCAAAGGCTCATTTTGAAAAGGTCAGAGAAAATAAGCAGCATAACTTCCCAAGGGTAAAGACTTACTCATCCCTGTGCTCCTCTCTAGAGAGTGGCACAGTGTTTAATAAAGGATGAACGAATGAATGAATATTGATCCGATCTGTAAGAACGATGGTGGTGTGTGTGTGGGGCGGGGATGGGCGGTGGGTGGAATGTAACCCAGGCATAGGGGACAAGCAGAGGAGTAAGTGGAAGAAGCCTAGGTAAGTATGTTGGGACAAGACTGTGAAGGCTTTTAAATTCCAGAGAGAAGAATTTGCACTTCATATGGCAAACAAGCACATGTCCTAGCCAAAGCCTAGGGAATGGTCAGCTCTCCCTCCCCAGTCTCCCTAGCTTACACCTTGGGTATCTTCCTGTGCACACCCGAAGTCTCACTGTCTCCCGCTCTAAATCTCCCAAGTGTGTGCTCGGTGCTGTGTGTGCTTAGTCGTGGCCAACCCTTTGTGTCCCCAGGAACCATAGCCCACCAGGCTCCTGTGTCCATGGAATTTCCTAGGCAAGAATATTGGAGTGGGGTGCCATTTCCTCCTCCAGGGGATCTTCCTGACCCAGAGATTGAACCTGTGTCTCTTGCGTCTTCTGAACTGGCAGGTGGATTCTTTACTAGTCACACTCCAAGTATCTTCTAGCTCAGGATGGTTGGGAATTGTTTCTGTGGAGTCTTTTCAAGACTCAGCCCTTGCTGGAATCAATTGATCAGTCCCATTGTCCATCCAGTCTCTCTAAGACTGTGGCAGAGACAGCAAACATCACCAAAAATTGAAGTTCCCTATCTAGAGCATAGAATGGATGCTACAAAGCAGATTCTCTGTCAAAGACTATATTTCTCAGCCTCTCTTACATCTATGAGGGAACAATGTGACTAATTGTCATCAACAAGGGTAATAATAGAACCAAAAAATTTGATTTCTGTGTTGTTATGGTTAAGAAGTAGAAGTGTCTCCTCCATGGTCTCTTTAATCATCCACCAGCTGAGTAAGAGGCTCTGGCAGTGGGAAGAGTTCAAAATAAAAAAGAAGGGCTCATGGAAGCCTGCCCACGAATGCCTGCATTGGACTTTGAATGTCTATTGCATTAGGGCTCTGAAATCTTGAAGCTGTTCATCACAGGAGTTGTATTATCCCAATACACACAGGGACCCAGTTGGAATCACTTAGAGCCCCAAGAATGGACTCATAATCAAGAAGCACCGAAAAGTGCCTGGCACAAAGAGGGATCTCCATAAACACTTGGTGGATGAATAAATCAAAATTCTCTGGGTTCTCAACACTTTAGAACAGGCTCTGGGTAAAAGACATGCTTTCCTCTCTGAGGGATAAGACCTCAAATTACACCCTAACTTTGGAGACGGTTGGGCTTCCCTAGTAGGTCAGACAGTAAAGAATCTGCCTGCAATACAGGAGACTTGGGTTCAATCCCTGGGTAGGGAAGATTCCCCTGGAGAAGGGAATGGCTACGCACTCCTGTATTCTTGCCTGGAGAGTTCCATGGACTGAGCAGCCTGACTGGCTACAGTCCATGGGGTTGCAAACAGTCAGACACAACTGAGCAACTAACACTTTCACTTCCACTTTGGAGAAGAGCATGAGTGAGGGATGAGGGAGGGTGAGTATAAATGGATACAGATATAAGAGTCTGAGGCAAAAAAAAAAAAAAAAAATTCTGAGGCACAAAAGTTTCAAGTATGATTCTGCAATGCTCTTGGTCCAACCTGGAGCACCTTCTCTTTGCCAATAACTCCAGCTGTGTCACTGGTCCCCTGGCTGCCAGCTGCAGAGCCCAGTTCCCTCCATGAACACTGAATGATGCCCACTTCATGCCAACCACTGAGGGCACATCAATAATAGACATGGTCCCTGCCCATGGAACTTGAGGATGAGGGGTAGGGGAGCAGAGCATAAACTCTAGAGGGGCTGAGACTGCTGAGTTGTGCTGAGAAGATGAAAAGAACATTAGTTCCACCATAAAATAACAAAAAGCCAGTCTAACTTCAAGATTATAACTTTTCATGAATCCATCAAAGAGCTGAGTTTTCAGAGCAGCCGTGTAGCCTGAAACCTACAAAAAGATGGGGCCTTCAGAGAAGAGATGTCAAGGGCACTCATTCATCTGTGGCCTGGATGGAAGACACAACAGGTGTAAGAATTCAGCTACAATTTCAAACAACTCACTGGAGATTGAGTGTGGGCTAGTCCGGGTATTGCGGACCCAAGAAAAGCTGCAGACTCAAGAGGAGTTCTCGTCTAGACTCTTCTCCAGGAACCTGTCCCTGGTGCTCTCAAGAAAGTTGGGTCAGGAGAGATAGTAGGAGAAAGGCCCCTCAGTGGTGCAGTAATGGAGGTAGGGGAGCTGATGATACAGGAAGAAAACAGAAAGCCAGTTCAGAACCTTCTGCCCTGAGGTTAAGCCATGGCAGAGAAAGGCAAGTCTTGTCATGCCAGGGAATCCATTATAAGTTGGGGGAGGGTATAAGATGAAAACCTCTGCTTCTGAGGGGCAGGAAACATCCTACGTCTAAAGGATTAGAGGTCTCCTGTGCCCCCACACACCCCCATGGGGCTGGAAGGGGGGGCAGGAAATCTCTTTAGTTCAAGAACAGCATAAACTATGTGGCCTGCACCAACCTGATAAATCTCTTTCCAAATTGCCAGAATGGCATTAACGGCATCCCAGCCCTTTGGCAGAGCTGCTCTGCCTGCAGCCCAGCAGCACCAGCCTCTTGTGCAAAGTGACGTGGGGCTTTGGTGAAAGGCTCTCTCCAAGGCAATCAGAGGAGGCAGAAGGGAGATTCGGTGTTCTGCAGCTCCTTTCTCCTGAAAGGCAGCCCCATCAGATGGCAGCAGAAAAGTCAACAGCAAAAGGCAATCTGACTTCCGGGCAACGTGAAGAATTCTTTAGCCAAATGGCTTCCAGGCTAATAAGACACCCCCACCTTCCAGCTTGGCAGATTGTGTTTGAGAAAGCAGATGGAAATACAGAAGCTCTGCCAGCTTCACCTCTGCCTTCTCTGGGAGGGGACAGGAGAGCTTTGACTAGTGCTGGGGCTGCTGTGAAACTGAAGTCAGCACTGAGAAGCTCAAGCCCCCAAAGTCTGTCTCTCCACAATTGAGCAATTCTCAGTTAAATTTCAAGTTTTAGCTTTGATTTAACGGAATTCTTAACCTTAGGGAAAATTAATTTGAAATAATGGTGGAAAAGTTCTTTCCATTGTTTTCAATAAGATCACGTTAACTTCTTTTCCAGCTAAACAGTAATTTCTTGCTCCATCTTTTTTAAACCTTTTGGGAGCTCTGTGCTTGTAAACGAAATATTAGGCATCTCCAACTTCTTATGATCTCACCTGGAGATGATATGAGTCAGGAAATAAAACAAATTACTCTCCTGATGAGAATAACAGGTACCCTTCAAGCCTCCAGACCGTAACTATGCATGTGAAACGGCTGCAGCAGAACCGGCTAGATGTGCGGACAAGCAGCAAATTATTGATTAAACCAGATTTCTGTCACTTGATGACACATTTTCTTCTAATTTTCCTACTTGCTTGGAGCAAACCTCAGCATTTTACATGAACTCAAAGCCTACCGTGAATCTTTAAATCCTTAATAATAAATCCTAATCAATTTCTTTCACAGAAGAAAACCCAACGCTCCTAATATCTATGAAGCTGGGCATGCACTGAAAGACTACCAGAAGCAGCTGAGAACATGGACTTTGAATTCAGACAAGCCTAGGTTCAAGTCCTGGCTCAGCCATTAATTGACTGCTGTGATTTTCGGACAAATCTTGAATCTTGGTCACCTCACTTGGCAAATAAAGAATTCCCATCTTACAAGCCCCTGTGCTGTGCTTAGTTGTGTCCGACTATTTTTGACCCCATGGACTGTAGCCCACCAAGCTCCTCTGTCCATGGGGATTCTCCAAGGCAAGAATACTGGAGGGGGTTGCCATGCCCTCCTCCAGGGGACCTTCCCAACCTAGGGATCAAACACAGGTCTCCCGCATTGCAGGCAGATTCTTTACCATCTGAGCCACCAGGGAAGCCCAAGAATGCTGGAGTGGGTAGCCTACCCTTTCTCTAGGGGATCTTCCCCACCCAGGAATCGAACCAGGATCTCCTGCATTATAGGCAGATTCTTTACCAGCTGAGCTATCACGGAAGCCCTTCAAGCACCCAATAGCAGCTAAATGAAATTATGCAGCTGCAAGCATTCATCAGTGCTCCTGAACAGAATAAATGCTCAACTGCTGTCAGCTGTCATTAGAAGGAGAGAGGAACTACCACCAATAATGCTTCTTAGGGGGCCTGCATCCATCTCCATAAAATAAGGCAGTCAGACCAGCTTATCTCCAAGGACCCCTCAGAGCTGATGCATATGACCTGACTGCTGAGCCCCTGGCTTGGGATTCACTGAGCAGGTGATCCTAGTTCTCAAATTCTGATTTCCATGGTAGGGGGTTTCTGCTGGAGCAGTTAGGGTCTGGCTGTGAAAACACTGGAAAGCTGCCACCTCCATCTGAGCTGGCCTAGAGATGTAGGGAGTTCTCTATCAGTGAAGACATCCAAGGAGAAGCTTGACAACCACTTGCTGGGAAGAGGACAGAAAACAGAACAGGAGTCAAGCTCCATGAAGTTTGGGGTCACCTCTGACGCAGAGCTCCAATAATTCTCCAGGCATCAGTCTTTGCTATTAGAACCAAGTGGTCACCTAGAAAAGCTTCGAGTCAGTCAGCCTGTGTCTATTTGTCCATTCAGGCTTAGGGAAACATTTCTACCCACCAAACCCAAATCTGAGTCCCAGGGGCAGGAGGATGGTGGTGGACCAGATCAGATCTTTTCCAAATGAACCACTGTCTGTCGCTGGTGTGCTGGCTGCCTCACCCAGGAATTCAAAATGGAATTCCAGGCCTGGGACAGGGACACTGGAAAAAGGAGCCAGCAGCTGGGTTTGATAGAAGCTGAATAAAGCCATGAAATGCTGGGTAAAAGCCACAGAGGGCTGGGAGCTTCAACCACAAAAGTGAGTCTCTCTCCTGAGAAATGCTAAGACTTGAACTTGCTTATTTTATTGCCTAATTCAGTTACTTATAAGTAATGGAACACCAAGTCCTGGGAGACAAGGAGGAACACCCACTGACACCATCCGCCGCTCCAGCCAAGGCCTCGGTTATCAGTGCGCCAGCCCGCAGGCCCTGACTCTGGCTGTGGCCCTGCCATCACATTTTACTTCTCCACCGTGGCCCCTGGGAAAAATCTCAGCACCTCTGGACTCTGGTACCTGCCCCTGCCCACAATGCCTTTATGCAATTATGTTCCGTCCCTCACTCTTCCAAGCTCTCTGCAAAACTCCCTTCATGAATTCTCACTTCAATTACTTACCAATATCACCTCCTTTCTATTGATGAGAAGGCAGGCCCAGGAGGCTGAGGTGACTTGTTCAGGGCTGCACATGTGTTTTTTCCAGCTGCCATCAGTGGAGTTTTGAATACTGTGCAGAAACAGCAGAATAAATACTGACTTTGGAATCGATAGTCCTAGGTTCAAATCCTACTTATTAACTGTGTGATCTTAGATACATTACTTAACCTCTCTGTGCCTCTGATTTTCTGATTATTAAATGGTGATGAAAAGAGAAATGAATTGACAATATTGCAGACAGGGTTAAAATGAGATGATGGAGTGCAGAACTTAGCACCTGGGCATGGAAGGCTATCAGTATCTTGGGTGCCCGCATCACTCAGATGCCCTGGGAACTGGCAAGGGAAAGAAGGACTTTACAAGAGGAAAGGATGAAGAGCCCTGTCCCCCAGCTTCATCCTCTAGGCCAGCTGCTCCCCCTCCTCAGTGCTGCTCCCTGCTCTCCCATCAGACTTCAGAAGGGTAGTTTGAGGTCCAGCATCTGCCCACAATGAAGATTTTCAATCAAAAAGGAAAGCAAAGGAGGCTGAAGGTGGAAGTTTAGAGCTGCTAGTCCCCCAGAGAAGCAACAGTAAAAGACTTCCTATGACGGCTGCCTTCCTGACAAATGCCCTTGGCTTCTGTAGCTCCTGCCTCTGCCAAGAGCCAGCCTTGGCCTGGGTGATACATTTTCCCTGAAAAATGACCTGAGCATAGCCTTTCCAGGGATTAATAATGACTGCTGTGGAGGGTTGACAGCCCAGCCAGCATTGCATCTCACCCCCAAATCTGCCCGCTTGCAGGCAAGAAAGTCTCCATCTTCTCTGGGAGTAGGACTTCAAGACTGCAGGGCAAGACTTCTGTAACTGTCCTAAGCAAGTTTCTTGAATTTCAGGAGATCTCTGGGCCCACTGGACCCCCAGTGGTCACCCCAACAATAGCTGGTTGTTGGGATGGCCTAGACACTGTGCTGGTTCTGGGTGCAGGGGAGTTGGAGGGAGAGCTAAGATGGGTGATGATACAGGCTTCTGGTTCTCAGAAATCAACCCAGAGCTGATCAGACAAGTGCACGAGTAGCCATGAGACAGGCCAGGGGGTTAGCAATGTCATTAAGAGCTGAGAAATGGGAAACGTCCCTTCTAACTCTAGAGATCCATCACAGAAGGTCTTGTGGAGAAGGTGAATTGGGGCTGGTAGAACTGGATCATGCTGGGATAGACCGGAAGTGGTCTCCAGGTTGCAGGAGCAATGGGGCAGGAATAGGCTGTGAAGGAGGACGTGGTCCAGCTTGCCTGAGGAGTAGGCACATGAAGGGAGTTTGAGAGAGATGATGTTCCACCCGAAGAGCCTGAATGCCAGGCTAAAGCCTGAGGCTTCGCAGCAGCTCATAGGGAGGAACTGGAGGTTGGGCTGCCCTGGATCAGAGGAGTACAGGCCATCTGTGGATTCTGGTAAATTCAAGTCTTGATAACAGTCCTGAGTTACTAGGTGCTATCAGGTGACATGGGCTGAGCACACTGTTACCAGTGGGAGCAAACAGGCCTGTGGGAACCTGGGATTCTTGTGTGAAGCCAGGGTATGCATTCCTCCCCCCATCCCATCATGGTACCTTCCCAGCCCTCCAAGGTGAAGGGGGCCCTGCTCGTCTCCACCTGGTAGGGACAGCTGCACCTGGTGGCACCCCCGGAGGGCTCAGAGCAAAAAGGACAAGCTCCAACCTGCTCCCTCCCTTCCCCAGTCAAGGGAAAAGTAATCTGTGCTTTTTCACCCAGCTCCACTGACTGACTGATGTGTATAGGCCTCTGTGGCAGACAGCACCCTTGTGTCCTCAGCCACCAGGTGCAAATGATTAGTAACAGAAGGTTCTCATTTGCAGCAGGACCAGGCCAACGCTGGTGCCTCTCTCTCCAGCATCCCTGGGACTCTGGTGCTCTGTTTAAACCTGAGGGGGAGGTGGCGGGAGACAGGCGCCTATCGGTGGTCAGAGGATCTGCTCACAGAAGAAGCTGCTCTGGACTTGGTTAAGCAAAGCCTTTCCCAGATGGCATCATTTGGTCACCATTTGCAAGAGCAGCCTCTAAAGAGCACGCTGCTTCAGCTCTGCCTGCAGCACGCCTGGCAAATATTGACGCCAGCCTGCAGACAGTATCTACCACAGGCCAGAAGGGCCGAGGCTGCACAAACCACTTGAAACATGGCTCATAACTGTGCAGTCCTTGAGAGTTCCCTGTGCCCAAGCTCACACGGGCAGGGCAGGATACCCTGGGGTCAGCAGAGGCCCGAATAGGTGGGTGGGTCTAACTGGGATGTGATAATTAGTTTAATTCATTCAAGGATTTATTGAGTGCCTGCAAGAACTGGATCCTCCACTGAGCTTAGAGATAACCAGAAGTAGATCATGCCTTCACAGGGTTATGGTTAATAGTTTAGGAGAAAGAGTGGCAAAAAGAATGATGACACAGGATTTTGTGCCCATGCTATCTCCTCTCTCTGAAATTCACTCATCTCTTCACCTAATTATCTCTTAATGCTCTTCCTTCAGCTTTCAGCTCTTTGGGATTTCCTTGGTGAAGTCTTTCCTGCCCTCCACTCAGGCAAATCCCCCGATCATATACCCTCATTGCCCCATGTTCTGCTCCTCAGTGGCAATTGACACTGTTGAAATCTTAATTATCTCTGTGATTATTTTATTAACATTGTGTCAGCAAGACTGGGAGGTCCGTTTCCTTCATCACTGTGTGCTGAGTGCTTATCACTCTGCCTGAAATTTAAATAAATATTTCTTAGATATAAAAGCACTACTATTTCTCAAATTAATGTAAATGCTGTTGTAATACAAATTCTTTTGAGAGTGTTAGAGCTTTGTGTAGCTTTTTGTAAATATGTATATTCTAATAAACTGATACTAAAAATAAAACTGATCTTGGTGAGGCGGCAGTGAGCAGGGGCATGAAGTGCGTGAGATCTTTATTCCCTGCCCAGGAATTGAACCTGGGATAAAAACCAGGAATCCTAGCCACTAGAGCAGCAAGGGCTAGAGGCTAGAAGCTTTTGTCCCTAGATCTTTGCCCTGAATGAAAAATGCATTTATCACGGAGGCAGAAACTGTAAATGCAGGTACAAAGTTTATTACTAGAAACATAACACAACAAATTATGTTGTGTTTGTCCTCTGAAATGGGAGGGACAGGACACAGAGAAATGGTTTGTTTAGTTAAGATACAAGGCAGAGATGCACATCAGGAGAGAAAGGGTGTGGGTGTCCCCTCTGAGGAGGAGGAGCGCAGTAAAAGGTAGTTAAGTCATTTATATAGGTCAGTTCTTCTCGGTTTTTGTCTTCCTTCAGGTCAATTATCTGGTTTCTTTTTCCACGCTTGAGCTACCCTGGAACCCTTCCCTGGGTGTGTACGCACCTCTCAGCCAAGATGGATCTCAAAGTGAAGGCTTTTGGGAGGAGCAAGAATTATTATGGCTGGAGTTATCCCTTGACTTATGACCCACAAGTATTCTTTCTGTGCATGTGTAGTCTCTTCCTTGTCCCAAAAAGTCGGGGGAGGAGGGAGTGGAGGTTCCTTAATCCTTTACTCAAATAGGGTTTTGCCCCTCTTTGTTCTTGCCATGACTATTACCTTGACTATTGCCATGACTATTACGTTAAGGTGTTTACAAGAGACAAACACTGGCTATTTACCCTGTTTCTGTTGTTAATTCCATTTCAGAGGACAAACAGGAGGCTGATTGTAAATGCCTTAACTGGAGCCCACCTATCTCTTTCCTCAGGAAATGCTAACAGTTGTTAAGTATCCAGCCTGAAGCCCACTTCTTCATGCCCCATGAAATTTAAACAGGAGGCCAGTTGTAAACGTCTAATCTGGAGCCCATCTATCTCCTGCATCAGAGCTACAATCACAAGAGGACGGGCCTCAAACTGGAGACGGTAGAAGACCCTAGCGCAGGACAAGCCGCCCATGTGCCCGTGGTCCCATAGAGAGGGAAGAGTTTGGTGCAAAATTACCTATTCTCTGCCTGACTACATTTTTCCTCTGGTTTGCCTGTATTTCCATTCTCTCTGCCTCATTTCTGTTTGCCCAGCCCTCTCTTTCCCCCAGTTTGGACTTGAGGACAACCAGAACCGCACCCACTGGGTTATCAACATTGTTCTAACGAACCGGCACCATTGGCATAAAATACCCATTTGACCCCCACTTTAGCCTGATCATCCTTGTATCAGTAGATTTGGGCTGGAGTCACTTTTTTACCCTCTTTCTTTGTTCTGGGCTAGAACAGTAAAACAGGGAAGACTCAAGATGGTTTACTGACCAGTCTCTTCATTTGAAAGCAATTGTAGCCAGGGAGGGGCTTGAATTGTTAGGTTACTCCCAGTGCAGAGTATGGGGTCTCCTGATTCCCCTCCCGGCCTCTGTCAATTCTACCTGAAAAGACACTTCTCAAACCCTCATTGAATTTCAGTTTCCACAGTACTCAAGGTCTCTGGTCTATTTAATTTGGGACTTTGTGCAAGTTTCCATCTGAAGAAATAAATACCTATTTACTGTCATTCTTCTCATTTGAGTACGTTACTGTTTTGACAGCAGTTGGGGAAGAAAATTCCAACCCCACAACTGTCTTTGCACTTACACAGCCTTTTAATTCTCCTGTACACTTTCCCCATAATCCACCACGTAACTTTCCCTCTGGAGGGGAGCTTGGTCCTGTCAGGTCCTGCTTTCAATCTTGGACGTCCCATCTTTATCATTTGCAGAAAAGGCAGAAAATGATCTGACTCCTTGATTCAGATCAAATGAGTGGGCATTTCAGGATTGCGGGTGGTGGTAGGAGAAGAGCTGGAGGAAGGAAGGGTGGAAGAGGAAGAATCAAGCAGGACAGAGAGGGGTCCACACTAGAGCGGCTCCATCACTCTAGGTCTCAGGCCAGCAAGCCAGGACCTGCAGGGCTCTCTGGAGGCCTGGGCTGTGAAGAGTAGGGGGATTTGGGGCCAGATGACTGGCACAGGGTCCATGCTTCCCTGGAACCCCAGCAAGGCTAGGAAGATATGTGAGGAGCAGTGCTGGTCTAAGGGGATAGGGGAGTTGGCCTGAAATCTGGCTAGAAACTCTTACTCTAACCACTTCTTGCCTTCCCACGCCCTCACTTTCCATAATTTCTCATTCATCTATTTTCTCACATGCCTTTTGGTTTTCTAGTCTCTCTCTCATCAATCACCTCTTCTATTTATTTCAACTCCATCTATAACTTATATTTATCCCTTTTTCTCTCTTGACATCCATCTCTATTTATGGGTCTTTGGTGCTGAAATCCAAACAGATAACAAATGGCCTCAATTCAGAGCAGAGGCCTTCTGCCAAGTTTCTTCTTGGCCTCTGAGATGACCTCTAACAGGGCCCATATCCTATCTATTTGTATTGTCTCATCTCACCATCTCAGTGGCATTTGATTTTTCACGGTGAATTTGTCTTGTTTCCTCTGTTTTCTTGTGAGTATCCTAAGGAACAGGCCACAGCCTCTGGAGTGCACTCTCCTCATAGCCCCTGCTGCAGTGTGGGTCATGAAATGGATGTGGAGAGCTTGCTTTCCACACGCGCCCCTCCCCCTACGCACAGGGGCTTCCAGCTTTCAGTGCCCAGTGGAATCACTTCAGCTTGATGATGGCACAGCCAAAGGAGACCTGAGCAGTCTTTTAGTTCAGATCATTTCAGTCGCTCAGTCGTGTCCGACTCTTTGCGACCCCATGAATCGCAGCACACCAGGCCTCCCTGTCCATCACCAACTCCCGGAGTTCACTCAAACTCACGTCCATCGACTCAGTGATGCCATCCAGCCATCTCATCCTCTGTTGTCCCCTTCTCCTTCTGCCCCCAATCCCTTCCAGCATTAGGGTCTTTTCCAATGAGTCAACTCTTCGCATGAGGTGGCCAAAGTACTGGAGTTTCAGCTTTAGCATCAGTCCTTCCAAAGAACACCCAGGACTGATCTCCTTCAGAATGGACTGGTTGGATCTCCTAGCAGTCCAAGGGACTCTCAAGAGTCTTCTCCAACACCACAGTTCAAAGCATCAATTCTTTGGCACTCAGCTTTCTTCACAGTCCAACTCTCACATCCATACATGACCACTGGAAAAACCATAGCCTCGACTAGACGGACCTTTGTTGGCAAAGTAATGTCTTTGCTTTTTAATATGCTATCTAGGTTGGTCATAACTTTCCTTCCAAGGAGTAAGTGTCTTTTAATTTCATGGCTACAATCACCATCTGCAGTGATTTTGGAGCCCCCCAAAATAAAGTCAGTCACTGTTTCCACTGTTTCCCCATCTATCTGCCATGAAGTGATGGGACCAGATGCCATGATCTTCGTTTTCTGAATGTTGAGCTTTAAGCCAACTTTTTCACTCTCCTCTTTACTTTCATCAAGAGGCTTTTTAGTTCCTCTTCACTTTCTGCCATAAGGGTGGTGTCATCTGCATATCTGAGGTTATTGATATTTCTCCTGGCAATCTTGATTCCAGCTTGTGCTTCTTCCAGCCCACCGTTTCTCAGTCGTTACCCCCTATCAATATCCATTGTTTACCTCAAATAAATATACTCTAAGTAAAAAGAACATCTATTTGGCAAGTGTCAGTTCAGTTCAGTCACTCAGTTGTGTCCGACTCTTTGCGACCCCATTTACTGCAGCACACCAGGCTTCCCTGTCCATCACCAACTCCCGGAGTTTACTCAAACTCATGTCCATCAAGTTGGTGATGCCATCCAACTGTCTCATCCTCTGTCATCCCCTTCTCCTGCCTTCACCTTTTCCCAGCATCAGGGTCTTTTCCAATGAGTCTGTTTTTCGCATCAGGTGGCCAAAGTATGGAGTTTCAGCTTCAACATCAGTCCTTCCAATGAATATTCAGGACTGATTTCCTTTAGGATGGACTTGTTGGATCTCCTTGCTTTCCAAGGGACTCTCAAGAGTCTTCTCCAACACCACAGTTCAAAAGCATCCATACATGACTACTGGAAAAATCATAGTTTCGACTAGATGGATCTTTGTTGGCAAAGTAATGTCTCTGCTTTTTAATATGCTGTCTAGGTTGGTCATAGCTTTTCTTCCAAGGAGCAAGTATCTTTTAATTTCATTGACAAGTATCAGCTCGAGACAAATCAGTGGACATTCACGATGGTTTTCCACCCCAAGTCTTTCCAACATAGAAATTCTAGACAGGCCTCTGGTCTAGGAATTGCCTCCCCCTCCCCCAATACTTCTATTAGTCACACTATTTATGTATTCACAAAAAAAAAAAAACCAACAATTTGAGTTATGATTAAGTGTCAGGCACTTAGCTAGGAGCTGGTAAAACAGAGATGACCATACAGGCCTTGTCCTCAAGGAGGGGATGGCCTAGCAAAGCAGAATGACAGGGGCACAGACACATTTCAGTAGACATTCATTTAAACATGTATTTTAGTGAGCACACACTGTGTGTCTGGGACTGTGACAGGTGCTGGGGTGACAGCAGGGAACAACAGAATATTACATTAATAGAAAAGAACCCTGGTAGACGTACTTACCATGTAAACCAGTTCATGTGGGCATAGGGAGCGTTCCTCTTTGTCTATTGAAACATTTGTGAGCTATTTTGTTTAACAAACATTTAGTATGTGTGTGATGCTATTTTGCATTTCTAGCCTAATAATTATTCTAGACCATCACCTAATTTCAATATGTAATGCTTGCTGATTTTATTATATATAATTAACCAATGTGCTTTGAATCATAATTTTTTAATATGCTCTACATTTGTTAGTTCTTAGAAATCTTGAAGAAGAAACTATCATGTTTATATAATATGATGATGTGGAAGTAAGTATCCTGCAAATATAAGAGAGGTGGATGAAAAGACTTTTCCTCTGTCTTGGTCCAGGGGGCTCTTGCTGGGTCCTGTCCTTTGGAGTTGCTAGAATAAACCTCATTAGTCCAGCAGGCCTCCATCCAGGAAGATTAAGGGGGGACCAGAAAGACCCCTGGTGGATGAGATGTCCAGTCTCTTCCCTCCTCGTGCTCATTCTTGACGTCTCCTGACAAAATGACTGACCTGGGCAAGTCTAGGTGCCGAGCTCCCACCTGTCCCCGCACAGAGGAGGGCTGTCAGAAGTCTTCCTGGAGTATCTGCCTGATGAGGAGGAAGCAGCGCCTGTCTCCCTCACCCTAATTGATCTGGGTCAACCCCAGCTGCTCTGAGCTCAGATCAACCCCAGCTGATCAGAGCTCAGCTATGTGAGAACAGCCTTTCTTTCTGCACCAGAAAAGAAGCCCCACGGGTGTCAGTTTGCTGTGTTCCTTGTGGGTGTGCACCCTGCAGTGGTGGTTGGGCTTTCTTTAGCCTCTCTCTTTCTCTCTCTCATATAGTTCGGTTTGGATTCTCATGACACTCACAATATACCCCCTGATTCTCAGGGCAGCCAAGAGAGCCACACAGGAAGAAGGGTGAGCTACACCACGCTGGATGGGGAAGGGAGCTGAGGTTGGCCTTGTACCCTCATCACAGGTGGTTTAGTTGTTAAGTCATGTCTGATTCTTGGGACCCTATGGACTGTAGCCCACCAGGCTCTTCTGTCCTTGGGATATCCCAGGCAAAAACACTAGAATGGGTCACCATTTCCTTCTCCAGGGGATCTTCCTGATGCAGGGATCGAGCCCGCATCTCCTGTAGCAGGTGGATTCTTTACCACTGAGCTACCTGGGAAGCCCTTTGGAACTCAGCTGCTCATAGTTAAATGCTTTAGAAGGGAAAAAACATCACATCATCTACTCATCTATGATGTTTGCTCTAAGGCAGAGCATGTGGGGTGTAGGTATATGGCTCTGTGACAGGTCATGTCCTTGCAAGGACTGTGGCATGATTATGTGGAAGCTGCCTTTATAAATGGCTCGTGGTCATGGCCCTGGGTGAGCACAGCGTCTGCCTGGGTGTCTGGGCTGGAGAATCCATCAGGGCTGTGCCATGACGCCCATGGCTGAGAATGCGCAATCACGTCATGGCCCTGGGTACCCTCCACGCTGCCTGCTGGGCGGCTGGCCAGAAGGTCACTGGCTGAGCTGGAAATCTGCATGTCCCAGGGGTGCTGAGTGGGAAAGCTGCTATATGCTGGCTTGCCCCTTTGGGGACTGCTAGTGGCCAAGAGATTCAGAGGTCTTAGTTCACAGTAATTTTCCCAGCCTCCTAATGGTCCTATGAAGGGGCATTCTAGATCACGTTGTCTCTCTCCTGGCAGCCGGCCCTCTCTCCTGTTTGATCCCTGACTCACAGTGTGACCCAGATAATCCTCAGCATCCAGCTGGCAAAGTGGGAAAGAGGGCACCCTACCCTTGACCTTGTGGTCCCCACAGTAGGAACGGAATGGAGGGCTCAGGACTCGGAATCCCCCAGCTTTCGGACAAGACTCTGAGCTCAGTACACAGGTCCAATCTCTGCTCCCAAAGATTCCCAGAGGAATCTCAGGATGGAGGGATCTCATGGGGATCTGGCTTGTTCTCTCTCACAAGCTATCCAGTGCCCTCTCTAATGACATCTGCCATTTATTCAATACTTACTAAATGCCAGGCACTGTGCTGGCTGGTTCTAGGAAGTGTTTCACTTCTAACGACATGATAAGCTAGCAATTATTAATCCTGCTTTCAGAGGAGGGAAATAGGGACTCAGAGAGGTTAAGGTATTTGCTGTGCTCACTGCCACTCTGTCACTAAAAAGCATTGACAGGTGTTAGGCTCCATAGCTACCTGATGCCAAATTCCATGTTCTTTCTTTTTGTGTGTGCTGTGTCTCTATGCAGTTCCCCCAAATATTGGTCTGGAATACAAACTAACAGTTTAGTTATATGGCTCTTTTTAGTTCTTCCAGTGGATTCTCTTATCACTATCAGTAATCTACTTTAAAATCTGTGTTGATTTCTCCACATCTATCTTTCGATTTTATTATATATATTTTAATAATTTCAAGGTCTATAACATTTGTACTCTGTGCTTTAAGTATAAGTGTTCCACATGTTGTTGAGAAGGTAATTCTAAAGGTTGACAACCAACATTAAACTAGAGAACTTCCAAAAACTGACTGGACGCGGGAACCCCAGGTAATGCTGGTGTGCATTTAGGGATGGGAATAATTAGAATAGACAATCTCAAAGGTTTTGCTTTTGTAACTGTGTTTCATGAACCAGCAGTGTCAGCATCACCTGGGAACTTGTTAAAACTGCAGAATCTTGGGACTCTTCACAGACGTTCTGAATCAGAATCTGCATTTAAACAAGATCAGCAGTGATTTAAAATTAAGTTAAAGTTTTGGAGAACTGCTTTATGTGTGAGCCTAAGGCAGAGTGTTGTATCTGGGTATGACTCAAGAGTGTAACACATTGAACTTGAAGCCCAACTCTGTCACTTAACTAATTCATGAGCACATTAGCGTTAGAGCAATGTGGCTTTAGAGCATTTAGCACAGTGCCTGGCTGGTGGCAGAAGTTGAAGAAATGCTATTCCCTTCCTCATTTACTTCTTCAAATAGTCTTTCCCAGGTTTGAGATTCTTCGGCAGGAAAGTTTCTCCTGTGCCTCTCCATTTCTCTCCTGTCTGTAAAGCATCTGATTAATCACACTCTTTGATCTTTCCCTTCTCTGGTCCTATCAGAGCTGCACCATCAAGTCAGTCTTCCTAGTACTGTCTTAAATGATGGTTCCTGGTCTCCCTTGTAAAATTTAATAGCAAAATGCTTTTGATATGCAAGCTTCTTTGAAGTCAACCCAATCTATATTCCAAAGTTAAAAAGCTGTTCTGCACCATGGATCCTTCTTATGTGAACCCGGAGTGTCAGTTGAAAAGACAGCTGCACTCTCTGCTCTACTAGTTCCATTTTCCCTGGTTCCATTTGGAGTTTTCTGGAGAAACATGGGAAATTGTCAGGAGATGAGGACCCCGCATCCTGTGGTTAGGATTCATGTCAAGGGCACTTTTTATTCACCACCAACTTTATGGAGTTCATGACACTCCACAGGACTTTCTAATTTTTCCTCACCATTCAACCCCCACCATCACCACCCAAAGCCTAGGTTAGAGGTAGGGATGTCTGTCTGTTCCACAAACAAGGAAACAAATGCAGAGAGGCTGGGACAATTTCCAGAGAGCACACAGTCTCGATCCTACGTCTTCTTAACCAGATGCAGTGTCCCAAGAAAACTAGAGGAAATCCTGCCTCCAGTAGCTGCTAACCATTAAATCTGGAGTTAATTAACCAGCCAGCATCCCTTCCCCAGAGAGTCAGGCACTTTAGAAATCACCATCTGTAGTTGGTTAAAGCAAACTATCAGGCGCCCCCCACCCCCACCCCAGGAAAAGCTATTACTCTCTCCCCCCATTTCTCTCTCTCTCCCTCTGCTCTCCTCCTCGCACTACCTCAGGGACATGCCCTTTCTCAACCCATGCACCTGAGAGCTTGGCTCATAGAGGGGGAACCAGAGCCTAGGGATGCTGAAAAGGTTTACGCACATGTTTGCTCATCTCAGGCCTGCTCTCTGTTGACCTCTGTCTCTGTCTTTCTCTTGTATACACACAGAGGAATACCCTAGAACTTCTCTCCGTGGCTCTTGGGTGGGACTAGAGGGCTTCCCTATTGGCAGAAGTGAAATTACAAGAAGCCATTGCACTGCTGTATTGGAGCCATGTTCTTAAGACTTGCATGGTCATACACATCTCCTGGGAGGGTCTCGTTAAATAAATGTCAGATTCTGATTCAGTAGGTCTGGGTGGGATCTGAGATTCTGTATTTTGAAAAAGCTCCCTGGTGATGCTGAAGCTTCAGTTCTATGAACCACACTTTTCATGGCAAGAGATCTACATGACTGCCCCATCTTCTGGGGGGTCTTAGGGGACTATTGGATCAGGCAGAAGTAGACAGGGATGGAGGGTCTGCAGGGGTGCTCCCTGCTGAGGATGGACACCCAGGGGGCCTGTGTCCTCTCATGATTCTGCCACTATGTCTAACTGGTCAATTTCAAAGATAGTTACTCAAGGAATGGTATTAATCTTATTCATTCAATAGACCACATCAGTGAGTCAAAGGAAAAACCACATGCACATATCAATGTGTAATATTAAGATATTTGATAAAATTCACATCAATTCCTGAAAAAGAAAAAAAATTCCCTTTATATGATAAAGATATCTTTCTTCAACCAGCTTCTCGCATAATACTTATAGCCAAGACCCTTAGAAGCAATCTTATTAAATCAAGGCCAAGAATGTCAACTATTTTCAGTACTAATTAACATTCATTTAAAATTGGGGGCCAAGGCATATGAACGAGAGATTAGAAGTGCAGCTATAGAAAAGAGACAGTTACTATAATTTGCAGATTGTGTAATTGTTGACTCAGAAATCCATGATTCAGCTGAAAATTTTTAACATTAATAAGAAGGCTCAAAAATGTGGTGCATGTAAAGGAAACACAAAAAATCATAATTTTCATGCATACATAGCCAACAATCAGGAACTACTTGGAGGAAAGTTCCTTTCCATATGACAACAAACATGAGAAATATGTAGAAACCAACTTAATAATGAATGTGCAAGCCATCAGTAAAACATAAAACATCACAAAGAGCTGTAAATGACTTGGATACATGGTGAAACATACCCTGGTCCTCAATGAGAAGATTAAATATTCCTTCACTGTTGATCATATCTAGGGTGAAGCATAAAAAAGCTGACACAAAGGGCTGAATGTATGTGTTGCTTGTTGGCGGAGGGCTTCACTGTAAGGTAATCTGGCCGGGATACTTCATGCAAAGTTCCTGATTTGTTATCTTTAGGGATTTGCTGTTGGCCAGGCCCTGGAGAAGATTTACCAGCCTCCAGCCTAGAGTGTATTCACTTGGCTGCCCATGTTCTGGAAGCTGGGTGTCTCAACAGACATCATCTAATAGATCAGATGGTAAAGAATATGCCTGCCATGGAGGAGACCCAGGTTCGATCCCTGGGTTGGGAAAATCCCCTGGAGAAGGCAATGGCAACCCACTCCAGTATTCTTGCCTGAAGAATCCCATGGACAGAGGAGCCTGGCGGGCTACAGTCCATGTGGTCACAAAGAGTCGGACACAACTGGGTGACTAACACTATCCCACACTAAGCTTTCACAAACTCCTCCTGTTTTCAGTTCAGCACCCTTGCCATCATCAGGGCTAGGGTGCCCCAATCCAGCACCCTCTGTGTTACCCTTTCCTGAGGTAGAACAGCAGTCTCAGAAAGGGTACAGAATATGTCTCTGCAAGGAGTGACAGGAGATGGTCTTAGGATCTATCTGCTTTTTAAATCAACTTGCAACCAGTTCTCCTCTTTTGAATGCTACTTTGCTCTCACTTACAGACCAGGTGCCCTGTTCCAGATTATCACACAGAAACAACCCCAAATTCGGTTGTTTTGCAAATTTCCCCACTTCTGACTTAGTATTCACTTCTAATGTATCTGCTTCTAACTGCCGCTCAGCTTTCACATTTTGTTGCTGTTGTTTCCTCTCCTTGTTGTTTATGCATTTTTGCTTTAAAAAAAAATCCCATATGTCATTTTGAATATTACCAGATAGCAATCAACTCAGGAGCCCAGATAGAAGAAAAAAAAAACCCTAGTATTGACTGCATATCAGTTCAGTTCAGTTCAGTCGCTCAGTCGTGTACAACTCTTTGCGACCCCATGAATCGCAGCACGCCAGGCCTCCCTGTCCAGCACCAGCTCCCGGAGTTCACCCAGACTCACATCCATTGAGTCAGTGATGCCATCAAGCCATCTCATCCTCTGTCGTCCCCTTCTCCTCCTGCCCCCAATCCCTCCCAGCATCAGAGTCTTTTCCAGTGAGTCAACTCTTCGCATGAGGTGGCCAAAGTACTGGAGTTTCAGCTTCAGCATCATTCCTTCCAAAGAAATCCCAGGGCTGATCTTCAGAATGGACTGGTTGGATCTCCTTGACTGCATATGTTACAGTGCAAATCCATTTCCAAGAAAATGGCAGGGGATCTGAGGAGAAGAGCACCCAGTTTAGGGCATAAGGGAGTGGGGCGTGGGATTCCTTTCTCTTAAAACATCTTTTTAGAAATAAACTGGTTTATCTCGTTCATGTAGCAACTTAGTGCTAAGTATCAGAAGCCTTGAAAGGATTCAAACTTTTTAACTCAGTAATCCCACCATCTGAATCTATCCTAACAAACGATTGAAAATCTGAAGAGGTACAAACTATTAGGTATAAAATAAGCTGCAAGGATATATTGTAGAATTTGGGGAATATAGCCAATATTTTATAATAACTATCAGATCAGATCAGATCAGTTGCTCAGTCGTGTCCAACTCTTTGCGACCCCCTGAATTGCAGCACGCCAGGCCTCCCTGTCCATCACCAACTCCCGGAGTTCACCCAGACTCACATCCATTGAGTCAGTGATGCCATCCAGCCATCTCATCCTCTGTCGTCCACTTCTCCTCTTGCCCCCAATCCCTCCCAGCATCAGAGTCTTTTCCAATGAGTCAACTCTTCGCATGAGGGGGCCAAAGTACTGGAGTTTCAGCTTTAGCATCATTCCTTCCAAAGAAATCCCAGGGCTGATCTCTTTTAGAATGGACTGGTTGGATCTCCTTGCAGTCCAAGGGACTCTCAAGAGTCTTCTCCAACACCACAGTTCAAAAGCATATAAATGGGGTATAACCATTACAAACTGTGAATCACTATACTGCACACCTGTAATTTATATAATATTGTACAACTATACTACAATTAAAATAATAATAATAATAAATAAAATAAAAGCTTGAGTAAACTTTACAAAGATGTTCATCAAACCATATTTATGATCATGAAAAAGTGGAGATAATTTAAATGCTCAACAGTAGGGGAATGTTCAAGGAGCTTACAGAATATCCACCTGGTGAGATATACGATACAGTCATTTAAAAAAAGGTTTATTGAGAGTAATAATGGAAAATATTTACACTAAACAAAAAAATCAAGATAAAATTAAATATGATTGTCTTCAAAAATACATAAAATAAAAAATTTTAAACTTTTTCCAGGAAAGGAGTGAAAAGAAATATCCCAAAATGTTAACACTGGGTAAAGCTCCACTTTTCCGCTTCTTTCTACTTTTCTATAATGAGCAACTATTTTCTTTAATAACAGCTTTATTGAGATATAATTCACCTACCACAAAATTCACTCATTAGAAGTGATGATTTTTAGCTATTCACAGGTATGTATACTCAACAACACAGTCGAGTTTCATCATATTAAAAAAAAAATGTTGCACACTTAAGCTATCACTCTCCAACCCCGACTTTCAGCCCTAAGCAGCCAGAAATCCGCTACTTCTGTATAGATTTGCCTATTCTGGACTGGAATCAATATAATGTGTGGTCTTTTGTGACTGGCTTCTTTCATTTAACATACTGTTTTTAAGGTACATCCAAGTTGTAACGTGAATCAGTACTTCATTTCTTTTTATGGCTGAATACTAGTCCATGTATAGATGTATCTTATTTTGCTTATCCATTCAACAGTTGAAAGACATCTGGATTGTTTCTACCTTTTGACTACTATGAATAACAATGCTATAAACATTCATATACAAGTTTTCACATGGACATATGTTTTCCTTCCTCTTGGGTATATACCTAAGGAATAGAATTGCTGGGTCCTATAGTAACCCTATGTGTAACCACTTGAGGAAATGTCAGTCCATTTTCCAAAATGACTGCCCAATTTTACATTCCCACTAGTAATGTATCAGAGTTCCAGTTTCTCCACATTCTTACCAACACTTGGTATTACCTGTCGTTTTAGTTATAGTCACCCCAGAGAGCTCAAATTTGTGGTTTAGATTTTCTTTTTCCTAATGGCTAATTACATCGACCATCTTTTCGTGCTTATTGGCCATTTGGATATCTTTTGTAGGGAGGATGTCTGTTTAGGTCCTTTGCCTACTTTTGCTTTGTATTGTCTTCTTATTCTTAAGTTGCATTTCCTCCTGCTTTGATGTTGTTTTCCACTTGACACTTTTTGTAGACATTCCTTTGATCTCTCAACAAATCAGTCATCCTAGGTCAAATTTCCACATGCTTTCCAGGTATTTTTCTTTTAAAACATCATTCTCCAGGCAGGAACTAACTGTGGAGGACATTTGTCTGGTAATTGCTGTTGTTTTGACGGCCTGGCATCTGGAACACTTCCCCCATGCTTGTGAATTTACCACCTTATGAGTCACAATAGGAAGCAGAGCCCTCCTCCACTATGGAGCCAAGAAGGCTAGATTTGTGTTTTTCCAGCCTCCCTTGTAGCAAGGACAGGAGTACATGATTTGGACTCAGCCAATCAGATTCAAGTGCCCCAGACATGAGCCAGGATCTGATGATGAAAAACAATAGGGTCAACAGAAAAAGCGTTCTGGTGATGGCAGAATCTGTGGCTGTGATCAGTGCTGGGGAAGGGGAGGCAGCAGTAGAAGTGCAGCCAACAGGGATGCCAGCTGAAGCTCTGTGTTTCCCAGCAGATGTGACAAGAGCATCTTCCCCAGCCTGGTTCTGGGCTGCAGTTTGGCTGTGAAACTGAGCACTGCTAGTCTTCTCTGTTCTGGCCTACTTTTTAAGCTCAGAAGTCTCTTTTTTGGATTAAATTAACAAAATGGCTTTCCACTGTTGAAACAAAGAAGCTTGATTAATAACTACTAAATGCTGAGTGTGAAGGCCATGGATTAACAGCTCAGCATCTCAGGTCTGGCCAGGACACAAGTGGCCCCAGTCATCCAGATAGCACCATGAATCTCCCCCTCAAGGGCCTTGAATCTTCTCCAATTCCTCAGACACAGTAATCTAATAAAACCCTTGCTTAGCCCATTACTGCACACCATAAGCCTGTGTTGTCCAAGCTCTTAGATTCTTTACACTGAAGCAACTCCCTATCCCCAGCCGGGAAAAGCCTCCTTACCCAGAAAAAATATTTATAAAACTTCTAACCACTGCCAACACTCACTAAGAAAAAATGTCAACAATGATTAAGAATGTCTTATTCTGTACTCAAGTGGTTGTATGAATTGGCAGGCAAAACTGTAACTAATAGTCAAATCAATCAATGAATATGTATTTTGTTTTTAGAAACGGACCAGTTTAGCAAATGCTCTAGGACTGACAAATCATCCTCTTTTACCCAACAACTGCACCCCAGCCACCCCACTCCTGTACACATACCTAACATTTTGTGATCATTTGCAAAATGAACAAACAGGACACAATTTTTTTGTATCCACTGTTGAGACTCTAACAAGGCCTGAGTGTGACTATGTCCTCTGGAGATGCACCATAAAGTTGGATTTTGCTTGCTCCAGGACCCCCACTCATCCTACCCCCCTCACAGGTGCTCTCAGGGCCCCTCTTAGCAGGCTAGCAGTTGGCACAACTCCACACATTTTCTTCCAAGATCAGTTGCTATAAATGGGTGCCTCTGTCTCACTCACCTCCTTTTCACTCTGGCCCTTTCTGGCACCTGGTCATCTTGCCCAGATTCAGGTCCTCAACACCTTTGCAAATAATCTCCCAAGCATCCCCTGGGAGTCTTAAGCATCAACCCTTTTCTTCCTGAGAAGGAAAAAGACTCTCAAGGCTTCTAAACCCTTCAGAGTGGCTCCAATGATCATCACCAAAATGTCTTCTGTAGTAAATTTATCCAACAATATCCTCTGGAAGTTAAACAACAAATTCACTTCAGCCAAGCTGACACTGTGCACATTCACCCTGGCAGCTGCAATAACACCAGGACCATTCAGGGCCTGGGTCCCAGTTCCACTCTCTAAACAGAGTCTGCTCTCATCCCCAGGACTCTGACTCAAACTCCAGCCCTCCCATCTCCATCCAAAAGGTGAGCCTAAGTCAACCCAGCAGATGCCAGTTCACAGAAGGCTAAGCAACCGATTCACTGGGAGCCAATTCACAGAACTCAACTTGCCAAGCAAACCTTTCGCCAAATTAATCTAATTTGACTTATTGGAATGTTCAATGGGAATATTTAGCATCACTCATGGGAATGCTAGATTTTAGTAACTGATGATAAGGACATAGGAAAGCACATTTCAATGGCAACAATCAAATATCGGCTTTTCTATTGGGATTTTTTAGTAGTCACGGACATTTTGGATGATGTTTATGTTAACATCAACTTCTTTCAAACACTCTTAAACTTAAATTGAATTACCATCCACTGGATGGATCCATCTCTAGAACCGGTCAGAGCCTCAAGGTACCCAGAACATATGTCCTCATGCCTCATCTCTATGGGTCTGCCTTTTCAGCACCTGTGCCCCCTAGCTCTGTCAAGGTGGAGGGGGTGGCTTGGCAACAGTTGTCCAATATTGCTGGCTCTGGTAGGGCCCAGTGGTCTTCACTTGATGGGAAAGAAAACTCAAGATGCTGGGCCGTAGCTGGGCCCTGCCTACCAGCTGGTAGAGCTAGTACCTCCCCTTTAGGGGAACAGGGGTTGAAGGGTATGGTAACTTACAAGACCCTTCCCTTGCCACCTTCCACTGGAGAGGCTGAAACTAGTCAATATAGTAAATCTCCTACATACAAACGAGTTCCTATTTCTGAGAGCACATTCATAAGTCCAATCTGTTCTTAAGTCTGACAAGTTAGCCTAGGTACTCAACTAACACAATCAGCTATATAGTACTGTACTGGAATAGGTTTATAATACTTTTCACACAAATAATACATAAAAAACAAATACATACCAAAATGAAGAAAACATTTTTAATCTTACAGTGCAGTACCTTGCAAAGTATAGTAGTACCATACAACAGCTGGCTTACAGGGGCTAGCATGAGTGAACAGGCAAGAAGAGTCACTGACTGGAGGAGGGAGAGGAGGTGGGAGATGGTAGAGCTGAATCATCGTCAGCAATAGGAGACAGAGGACAAACTGCAATTTCCTTCACGCCTGAGGCTGATGGAACACAAGTCCCCATCTTTGAAAGTTCGCAACTTGAAAATCCATATGTAGGGGACTTACTGTACTTCCTTTCCCAGCTGGCCTTTCATCCACAGGTGGCCATGCGACCAGCCCTGCTCTCAGTAGATAACCACACAGAGATCTACGAAGGGGGTTCTGCATAGTGATATTCAGGAGCTGGTGGCAGTGAGAGCATCCTCCGTGGATACAGAAAGAAGGCGGAGTGCATTGTCTGCGAGAATTTAAAATGCTGATAGCACTGACTAAAGGTCAGACTGCCTTTTCCTTTCACCAGACACTGGCGATTTTGAACAAAGTCAGTGATGTAACACTCTCACAGCTGGGGCAGATCACTTGTCCTACCACCCCCACATCCTCCTTCAACCTGGAAGGGCTCCTGAATGACTAGGGGAGATGAATCCATACACACATGAAGGGCAGCACTGAAGTACACGTTAGGCTGTGCCAATCACTCAGGTCCACATTCAGGGAGAGTGCAGACTTCCCCTTCAGTCAGCCATGTCTTTATTAAAGCAGCCTCATCAGTGAGCATGGGCTTCCCTGGTGGCTCAGACAGTAAAGACTCTGCCTGCAATGAGGGAGACCTGGCTTCAATCCCTGGGTGGGAAGATCCCCTGGAGACAGGAAGAGCTACCCACTCAAGTATCCTTGCCTGGGAAACCCCATGGACAGAGGATACTGGAAGACTACAGTCCATGGAGTCTCAAAGAGTCGGACATGACCAAGCAACTAACACTTCACTTTGTAAGTGAGTGCAGTGACCTGGGTCCCAGTGTCATTTCCTGAGAGCATCAGTGCTTCAGACATTCAGGGCCTGATGTCCTCTTCTCCTAGTTGTGTTAAAGGAGCAGCTAAGAGAAGGAGCCTCTGTTTCATGCCAGATGCTGGCTGGTGCCTGCCGTGCCTTCATCCTTACCTCTTTCTTACCCATGTGCACTCTCCTGCTCCAGGGTCAGGATCCAGAAAGTCTGAAGGATGCTGTCCCGAGGCTCTCCCAGCAAGCCCCACCTGCCTTGAGGTAGGGAGGCCCAGTGGGACAAGTCCTAAACTAGAACTTGGGAGGCTTGAGCTCTATTGGCCCACTATACTGGTCTACTAGTCAGCTGTGTGACCTTGGATAGGTTTCTCTCCTTTTTTGAGCCTCATTTCCCTGGAAATAAAATCAGAGGGCCATACTAGATCATCCCTAGCAGGTTCTTCACATTCTAAGATTCTCCCCCTTACCCCTACCCACTTCTTCCCTCTCTCATATGTCGCTGTGTGTTTTACGGTTGTGTTGTTCAGTCACTAAGTTGTGTCTAACTCTTTGTGACCCCATGGGCTGCAGCACACCAGGTTTCCCTATCCTTCACTATCTCTCAGAGTTTGCTCAAACTCATGTCCATTGAGTTGGTAACACTGTCTAACCATCTCATCCTCTGCCTCCCTCCTCTCCTTTTGCCTTCAATTTCTCCCAGCATCAAGGAATTTCTCCCAGCATCTCTTCCAGTAAGTTGGCTCTTTACATCAGGTGCCCAAAATATTGGTGATTCAGCATCAGTTCTTCCAATGAATATTCAGGGTTGATTTCCTTTAGGGTTGACTGGTTTGATCTCCTTTAGTTCAAGGGACTCTCAAGAGTCTACTCTGGCACCACGATTCAAAAGCATCAACTCTTTGGCACTCAGCCTTCTTTATGATCCAACTCTCACATCCATACATGACTACTGGAAAAACCATAGCTTTGACTAGACAGACCTTTGTTGGCAAAGTGATGTCTCTGCTTTTTAATACACTGTCTAGGTTTGTCACAGCTTTCCTTCCAAGGAGCAAGTGTCTCTTAATTTCATGGCTGCAGTCACTGTCCACAGTGATTTTGGAGCCAAGAAAAAAATCTGTCTTTGCTTCCACTCTTTCCCATTCTATTGCCATGAAGTGATAGGACCACATGCCATGATCTTAGTTTTTCGAATGTCGAGTTTTAAGCCAGCGTTTCACTCTCTTCTTTCACTCTCATCAAGAGGCTCTCTAGTTTCTCTTCACTTTCTTCCATTAGAGTAGTATCATCTGCATATCTGAGATTGTTGATATTTCTCCTGGAAATCTTGATTCCAGCTTGTGCTTCATCCAGCTTGGCATGTCACATGATGTACTTTGCATAGAAGTTAAATAAGTAGGGTGACAATACACAGCCTTGTATTTCTTTCCCAATTTGGAACCAGTCAGTTGTTCCATGTAAGGTTCTAACTGTTGCTTCTTGACCTGCATACAGGTTTATCAGGAGACAGGTAAAGTGGTCTGTTAGAGTCGGACACGACTGAGCGACTTCACTTTCACTTTTCACTTTCATGCATTGGAGAAGTGTTCTTCCCTGGAGAATCCCAGGGACAGGGGAGCCAGGTGGGCTGCTGTCCATGGGGTCGCACAGAGTTGGACATGACTAAAGCGATGCAGCAGCAGCAGCAGCAGTTCCATCTCTTGAAGAATTTTCCACAGTTAGCTCTGATCCATTTAGTCAAAGGCTTCACATAGTCAATGAAGCAGAAGTAAATCTGTGTGTTTTATAAAAGCCATAATGTTGCTTTGCTCTAAAAATTTAACCATGCTCTAAAAAATTTGAAGAAATGATATATTAGTTATATACTTTCTAATGATTTTTAAAAAATGATTCCATTTATCTTTACACGAGGCTTGGAAAGCACATCTTCAGTGACATAGACAAGGATTTGTAACTTTCTAACCACTTCACTCTTAATCAGTTTTGGATTTTAGTAGCCTTAGCAAATTTCATGAGCCAATGTGGATAATTAAAACAGAAGTTATACAACCTCTTGGAGTTATTTTCAGTGACATGGCTCCTAATTTTGCCAAATGCAATGCCATTATTTGCTCAAATTGCTGAGCACCTTGCATGCACTTGAAGCAGATGTCAGTGCTGATGCCTCATGGACACTGAGCCAAGCCTAGGGGCTTGTTTGGGCACTGAGTACAGATGGGTGCTGCGCCTCTCCAGGGCAATCTGGTCCTCACCAGCTGCAGGAGGCACCTTACCCATGCGTTCACAGTGCACTTTAAGGACATCAGAGGCAGACCCCTGGGGAAGAGGGGAAGACAAACACCCAGCACCTAGACTGAGAGAGCAGAGCAATCCTGGCCACTCAGGATGGTCCATGATGCTTACTTGGAAAATGCATTATTTTTTCTGGGTACTGAGGTCCATCAGGGGACTTCATGTCCAGCAGTGCAGTGGCCTGAAGCAGGCATGATGGGGCACCTGACTTCCAGTCAAGGGAGTGATCTGAGCTGGTGTGGTGAGTCCCCTTCCTGCTCCAAACCCATGGACCTGCTAGGTAAAATACTGAAAATTAAATCTAAAACCAAGATTAGAAGCTAAATAAATCTGTGGATGTTTGAGTGAAGAGGAGACTCGGTTGATGACCAGTGGGCGAACCCATCTAACCAAATGCCTTAGAGGCTGAGTTGTTGTTTCTGTGTGTGTGTTTGATTTATCAACAATTACATTGAATTGAATATGCAATCTTGTGTCTTTTTAAAATGTAAATAAGGTATAATTTACATGCAGTAAAATTCATCTTAAATATACAGTACTATGAGTTTTGACAAATGTGTTCAGTTATGTAACCACTATGCCAGTCAAGCATAAGTCAGTTTCATCAACCACTAAATTCCCCTCTCCCCTTTGCAGTTAATCTGTTCCACCACCTCTTGTCTCTGGCAACCACTGATATGTCCCCAATATTTTTGCCTTTTACAGAATTCTATATAAATGGAATCATACAGTTTTTAGAGAGGCTGTAATTTTAATTCTCACCTACGGAGGGATATAAAAGCTGCAGTCTTGCAAATAGCAGAGATATTGGAACTAAGCTGCTTAAATGAAGCCAGGAGTCAAGAAAGGGCTTCTTTACTTGGAACTGGGATTAGAAGAAATATTCTGCTTGCTGACCCAAATATTAGGCACAAAAGTGGGCCACTTGACTTGAACTGTGATGAAAATACTCACCCATGAGATAGCTAAACCTCTAGTCTGTGTGTTATATGTGGACAGGTATTCTCATATAATCAGTATGATATGAATGTCCTGAGCCTAGAAACTCACATAAAATCTGGTCCAGAAACTATTTATCCTTTAGACATGGCAGTGGTAATTTCAATATCATACCACAGGAACATTTCCACAATTGAAGCATATAAAGGACCCCCACATAAAACAATTTCTCACCCGCAAAACTGCAAACTCTGCAAGCAAGTCTATGAGGAATAATCAGCAGATACATTAAACAAACACAAGTGAGAAACTTTAATATAATTAAAAATTAAATAGAAGTCTGAAGGGGTCTTCTTGTAGGTATGCTTGTAGAATGTAAAGAAATTTTAAAATGATTAGATTTATAAGGCAAAAAAAAAAAAAAAAAAACAGATTATTATAAAAGATAAATACAGGGATTGAGACAGGTACCAAATAGAAAATTATAGAATTGAACAATATAATACATAATTTTTAAAAATCAATGATCAGATTAAACAATTACTAGATACAATTGAAGGAGGAATTTGTGAATAGGACAATAGAGCTAACAAAATCACAGAGCTATAAAATATGAGAGAGGATTTAAGAGATGTAGAGTAGGGTTGAGAAGCCACAGTATATATCTCTAATAAGAGTTTCAAAAGTAAAGAATACACAGACTAGAAAAAAGATGCTATTTAAAGAAATAATGGCTAAGGTTTCTCCAGAAATTAGGAGAGACATATGGCCTTACATTGAATAAGTACACTAAACCCCAAGCAGGATAAATAAACATGTTATCTACAAAGAAAAAAATCAAAAATGCTAATTTAGTGAAATTATAGACACTTAAAAGATAATGGTTACCAGATAAGCAACAGAGTATCCATCATCATAGACACCATTAAACAATGAATTATATCTTCAAAGTGCTAAGAAAAACATCATCAGGGGATTCTAGTGTGGAATATTTCTCTTTCCTCTCTCAACGTGTTTAGATTTAAGGCTATCAGTGTACTTAAGGGTATACAAATGTTCATTTATTTTACAATTTTTCATATATTTTAGCATGTCCCTTTGATAAAATGACCAAAGAGAATCATTCCTAGGAGGGGTAGAATTTGGCGAAATGGAGCTTACTAAATCCAGATACCTTGGGGCTGTGAGTTACTCCTAGAATTCTATACCCAATTTAATGTCATTTAAGAGTGAGGCAAAATAGAGAAAATCATCTCAGAAAAAGCAATGGCTAAAAACATTAGTTTCAAAGGTAAGGGTAAGCAAAGAAATCATTACGATCTAAATAAGTATTGAATCATCATCATCGGTTTGAGGAGGTTTAAAAACATGGGAACATCAAAACGCTACAAATAGTAACAGGAACCGCAGTTGGGGAGGTAAAATTATAGTGAATAAAATCTCTAATTTTATCCAAGAGGAGGACAAAGATATTGATTAACCTCAGGTTTTGTTAGAAAAATATAAAGTGAAGTATGTATGTTAAAAACTAGGGGACGTCCCTGGTGATGCAGTGGATAAGAATCCGCCTGCCAAAGCAGGGGACACAGGCTTGATCCCTGGTCAGGGAAGATCTCACAAGCCTCAGAACAACTAAGCCCGTGCACCACAGCTACTGAGCCCGCACTCTGGAGCCTGTGCTGCACGACAGAAGAAGCCACCACAATGAGAAGCGCACCATAATGACGAGTAGCCCCTGCTCAACACAACTATACAAAGCCCCTACAAAGCAACAAAGACCCAGCACAGTCAAAACTAAATAAAGTATATTTTAAAAAATAGGAAAAGTCTAAAGGCCAGAAACAAAATACATAACTATAAATCATTAGAGGGCAAATGAGAGAAGAAAAACCAATCAGTCTCACAAAAAGCAGGGAAAAGGTAAGCAAAGAAATGATATGTGGAAAATCCAAAACATTTTAGATATTAAGTCCAAATAATCACAGTAATCACACAAATCAGAAGAGTTAACACTGCCTATTAAAAGATGGACATTCAGACTACATTTTAAATATCCAAATAAATGCAGTTTATAAGAAGTACACCAAACATAATGACACAGTTGGAAAATAGTTCAACAGTAAAAGATATGCCAAAGAGAAAGCTGTAGTTACAAGTTATTGAAAAACCCACTTAAATTAGTTGACAACAAAGTAGATTTACTAGCTTAGATAAATGGAACCTCCAGAGGCAGGATCAGAGTAGGTGATTCAGCAACAATGCCATCAAGGATTCAGTATCTTCCCATCTCTGCTCTCTTCCATAGTATCAGCTTCACACTGAGGCGGACAGCCCTCTGGGAGTAAAATGGCTGCAAGATTTCTAGCCTTCATCTCACATATCCCATCAGGAAAACACAACACATTTATAAAGAACAACAACAAGAGGTAAGGGACATGATTTAACCAACAGGCTCTAAAGACAGAGTTGGAATCATGAAAATAGAGTGGTATTTGTACAACAATGAAAAAAGAGGTTAAACTAATTGACTGGAGAGCCTAGAAACTACATCTGTATGACGTTGGGACAATAATTTCTATTGTAAAAGAATAAAATTAGGTTTCTGTCCTATAATATGTACCAAAATATATTCAGATTGAATGAAAATCTAAATATTTTAAATATCATCACAAAAAGTAACAGATTAGAAATTACTTGAAATATATAATGGAAAAACAGTAGTTTCCAGAGTACATGAAGACCTTCTACAGCTCAATGAGAAAGACAGTCAGCCCAACAGAAAGCAAGGTAAGAGAATGAAGGGGTAATCACAGAAGAGGAAACTCAATGAACATCTGAAAAGATGCTCAACTTTCCAAGCATTCATGGAAGAACAAATGAAAACATCATGATACCGTTTCATTCCCCTTGCTTTGGAAAAAATTCAAAGGTCTAATACTCATCTTTTCAAGGATGTGAGGGAATAGGAACATATATGCTGCATGTCAAGGGATGAATTAGCAAGGCTATTTGGAGGACAGCTCTGCAGTTTTTATTTAAATTGAAAAATACACATATTATATAACAGATCCCCCAAACCCTACACTGAGTAAAAAAAAAAGCAAAGGAGCTAGAAAGATGTATAAATCAATATAATTTCTTTATATCATTACAAATTTTTTAAAATAAGACATAAAATATGGACACATACATATGTTATAAACATTTTTGAGGTGGACAAAAAGGAACCTATCAAATTTACGACAATAATTTCCTCAGGAAGGGAAAGGAAGGAAATAGGATTGGATAAAAGTGAGAGTCCATTTCATCGGAGGTTTTTCTCCTTAAATCTCTCTGTTGGAGTAGCCTGAGACTGGAGGCTTCCAATTTGACATGACTAGCTCCTTTCACTTCTCTGACCCGCTTTTCCCACTCTTCCTAGTTCCTCTTGGGAGAACTTCCCTAATAAACCTGGTGCACACAAAGCCTCAGCCAGGGTCTGCGTACAGGGAGCCTGTCCTAGGACAGTGACCAGGGACATCAAAGTCTCTCCCCCACGCCTTTCCCTCTTTGTTAAACTGAAAAGTGGACCCCCAAAGATGATGATCCCTGGAACCTGTGAATGTTATTTATGTGGGTAAAAAAGAAAAGATTCTTTGCAGATGTGACTAAATTAAAGGTTCACCTCCACTGCATCACATCCCTCTTTATAAGTGGGAGGCAGAGGGAGTTTTGACCACACACATATGCAGAAGGCCAGGCAAAGACAGATCATGTAGAGAGATGTCAAGAGGCCATCCTTGAAGACTGGAATGAGGGAGCCACAAACCAAGGAATGCTGGCAGCCAAGGAAAAGGCAAGGAGCAGATTCTTTCCTAGAGCCTCCAGAGGGGAGCACGGCCCTGCTGACACCTTGATTTCGGACTTGTACATCAGAACTGTGACTGGGTGTTAAAAGCCACACAGCTTATTGTAAGTTGTTACAGCAGCCACAGGAAATGAACTACTGCTAATAAAAACCATACTCCATCACTGTTTATCAAGTACCAGGCCCTGTGCTTAAACTTCTCATTCTAATTATCTAATTTAAGCTTCACATAACTTTCTGGGATTTGCAGATGAGAAAACCGAGGCTTCAAGAGGAGAACTGCCTTGCCCTGGGTGACATGAAGTCAGGATTCAGACATGAGCAGGCTGACTTTCAAGTTGAGGGGGCCCAGCAGGGATGATTATTAAGCAGGGAAGGAAAGGCATGTCCACTCCCTGCTTTGTGTCTGGACCGCAGGAACAAGGTCAGCAGCCTGGATTCAGAAATCTCTCCACCCACCAGCCCCACTGCCCAGTTCCAAAGAAGGGCCCTCCAGAGAGTGGCCAATCGGCAAACCTGTCCACCAGTGCTAAGCATGGCAGGTAGACACGCAGCTGAGCAGATGGAGGGAGACAGATGCTGACTGTGCTGAGGAGCTGCTCTGGAAAATGTCGGTCTCCATCCCAGCCCCAGTGTTTCAAAGTCGCCAGGTACTGGAATCTTCCCCAAGAGTGGCTCATTCCAAAAAAGAAAAGAAAGGAAAAGAACAGCCCAAACCATTCCTCATCTGGGGGCTGCATTCAACAAAGGAAACTGCAATTCTTAAGGAAGCAGGTGCTCTCTGGCTGGGATGATGCCAAGCGGATCCCAGAAGCTCCATCAGTCCTCGGGAGCAGTTAGCCTCCCTTTGGGACACCTGGCTCATTGCTGATCTCTCCTTTGAGAAAGCAGGCTCTGTACTTTGATCCCCTCCACCTGCCTGCCAGGGTCCCTCTCTGGGAAATGTCAAGTCTGCCACCACTTATGCCCCTTCCTCAGCTCACAGCCATGACCTAGGCCACACCGCCATGGCAGGCCCTCCTAACACTCACCTAGCCTTGACTGTGGTCTCCAGACACACCCCCTATATCCTCTGGGCACAATACCACCAGAGAAAAATCTTGAAAGAACTCAAGATTAGTGAGGGAGATAAACTTGTACACAGAAACCTTAGTAGAGGCCAGGCATGATAAGGGCTATAATGGAGCTAAAGCTACCATTTATTATGGAAGTGTTTTCTCTGTATCGGGCACTGGCTCATTCCCATTTCCCACATGGCCCTGGCAAGTCTTTGAGGGTCCTTTACCCCCATGGGGCCTGTCCCCCTGCTGTCCTGCCCTACAGCAGCTGGAGGCTAGGAGGCTCAGGTCTTCACCTGAGAAGTCTGGCTCAAATGTTCAGCAGATATGGAATTCACTGGGAGCCAGGAGATGGTTCTCACCTGTCCTGCTTCCTCAGGGTTGATGGAGAGCCCCTCTTCCACCTCAGCTTCTCCCCTCTCCTCACCATGGGGCCCTGCTTCATCCTGTAGAGATCCCAGGAGCCCTGCCCAGCAAGTCCCAGTTGTCTTGGATATTTGCTTTTCTCTCAGTTAAACAGATCTCTGTCTTGCTGATACTGACTGCATCTCAAAGCCTAACTATGATGCTGAATTATCACTCCTTTTAAGAACCGGGATAGAGGAGGGGAACTGGAGGAAGGGGAGATATACATGGATGGAGAGGACCAAGACTTTCCTCTTGCTTCTTGGTGCTGAGAATAAAGGACTGAAGGGGGAGTTCTGGGGAAACTGGGGCTCAGAATGGTCCAATAACCTGCCCCAAAGCCACATATCTAACTCATGGTGAGGCGGGGACCCTACTTCTGACTTTATTAGAAAGTAGTTGAGAATGAGAAATTGGTGGGGCGGGGGTGGGTGGCGGAGGTGGGCACATCAACCAGGCTGGGCAGAGCCTACCCCAAGCTGCTCAAGGTGGGGGTTTAACTCACTCCCTCCCTGGCCCATGCAGGACTCCAGGGAGAACCTAGAATCACACCCCGGGGTAAGACAGGCAGGAACTCTCAAGGCTGAGCAGGGTGGGCTGCAGAGTTGCCCCAGGACCCACTTACCCTGGCCTCCTGCCATACACTTACTAGGGCCAGCTCAGCCCAGCCAGGGTTCCAGGCCCTGAGAAGGACACAGATACATCAGGCATGCCCCTGACCTCTAGGAGTTCACAGCCTCCTGAGGGACACAGATTGCTACTCTGGAAGCCACACCACCCAGAAGTCCTGCAATAAGACACCGAGGTCAGTTGTCAAGTCACTGTTCTGGGCCCGAGCCAGGATTCTGGGCCCGAGCCAGGATTCCGCGTCCTCCCTCACTTGGCTTTGCCGGCTGGCCCTGTGTAAGCTATGGCGATAGGGGGCGCAAGAAGGCGCCTACGGGCTGGAGGCGGAGAGCCGGCTTACTCTTTCCTGTTTGTTCCCCGTCTGCTTCCTGCAGGCTTCCTGTTTCCGTGAGCACCATCCCACCGCTATTCTTCCCCTGGCCCCAGCCAAGGCCAAACTGGAACAGCAGCTGACTCCAGTTTGCAGCTTTTCCAGCTCCTGCAGAACCCGTTTCACCCCACCCTGACTGCCAAGAGACAATGTTAACAGCCAGCTGGCGCCCCTACTGGGGAGGTCTGGTCCCCGGCACGCGGCCCTCCTTCCTCCCAAGTATGAGTTCCAGCTCTGCAGAGCTCCTCCTCCTTGCTTTGCTCCTTCAGCCAGGGGAATGGTGGCTCATTCCTGAAGTTGCCACCTCTGTCCTCCTTGGGGGAAGGGGGGGAAGGTTCTCCTTTTTCAGTTATCTAGTTAATTTTATACCCAACGGTTCTGTCTGTCAAGTTCTCTCTGTGCTTGTTAGAATATCTCCGTGTGTGTGTGTGTGCGTGAGTGCTGTGCTCAGTCATGTCCCGGCTCTTTGTGACCTCATGGACTGTAGCCTGTCAGGTTCCTCTGTCCATGGAATTTTCCAGGCAACAATACTGGAATGGGTTGCCTATTTCCTCCTCCAGGGGAACTCCAGGACTCAGGGATCAAACCTGCATCCTTTACAGTCTCCTGCATTGGCACGGGGATTCTTTACCATTGCTCAACCTGGATAATGGGTTCCTATTGTTTTGATCTCTCAGAATATCCCTCTGACCCCACTCTGATAACAATATCCCCTCATTTACAAAACTGCTTCACACACATACACACACACACACAACTTGTTCCATGGAATTTGACTGCCAGTGGCTACAACCCTGCTGCCCTAACCTGGCCTGGATATGGTGTTGGTCCCAGAGGTGAGCATGTGGCCTAAGCCAGCCAATTAGAGCCTCTCCTGAGACTTGTGTACACTGAAGTTCTTTCTTCTAGGGCCACTAACAGGAGTGGTTTCAGCTGAGTTGTCTGCAGCCACGCCTCTCCTCTTCCCCCACTCCCATGCCAAATATTTCTATTTGTAATAGAAAAAAAAAAAGAAGACATTACAAGGAGAGAAAAGTGGGCACTGTTGAAAGAAAGCTGACATCATTGAGCCTGCAATCCAGACACCTCATGTCCATTTTACCCCTGTCTTTCCCAGTTTTCCGAGTCCAAAATTCCACTTTGTATTAAAGCAAGTGTGAGTTGAGTTTCTGTCACGTTCTACTGAAAGAGCCCTGACTAATATGGCTGAGGCAAAGCTCCTCAGAACTGAGTTGTCTAGAATCAGGGTGAGTCAGGACCTTGTTTGGTCGAATTCCTCACCAGGTACAGCAAACCCTGTGTAACATCTCCACCACCCAACAGCCCTGGAGACACAGGAAGACAGCTTGCCTGTCCCTGTGGACAGAAGCCAAGAAGCTCAGGAGAATAAAACTAACCGAGCACAAAAAGGTCTAATGGAGATTCTGTTTATGGAGTGCCTAGTTGTTCAGTCAACCATAGCTGAGCCAGGACCCAGCTAAAGAAGCAAAATTTAAGAGGAATTCAAGTAACAAAAGAGTCAAGAATACAGTCCAACTTCCACCCCAAGGTCCTGAGCATAATTCTGCCCTATACTGTTTTTCTCCCTCCAGGATTTGTGGAAAAAATATGTAGACAATATGTGTAATGTAATTCTATGGTTGTATAAGTATTCCTTCTTTCTCTTCGTGCATGCCAAGTTGCTTCAGTTGTTTCCAACTCTTTGCAACCCTATGGGCTGTAGCCCGCCAGGCTCCTCTGTCCATGGGATTCTCCAGGCAAGAATACTGGAGTGGGTTGCCATGCCCTCTTCTAGGGGGGTCTTCTCAACCCAGGGATCAAAATCGGGTCTCCTGCATTGCAGACAGATTCTTTACCAACTGAGCCACCAGGGAAGCCCTCTTTTTGGGAATGTTGGGCTTCAAAGCTTGCTGAGATCAAAACAATTCTAATCCAGAAACTTTTCCCCTTCCTGTAGGACTGGGTCACAGGGACCTTAAAGACCATGTAGTCCTCCACTATCTCTCCTCACTCCCATCCCCAGAGAAGGAAACCGAGCCTCATCACTGAATCACACACCTAGTGACCCTCAAGGTCAGAAACAGTGCTCAGGCCTCCTCTCATAATGTCAGGGGTCTGACTGAACAGAAACCTCACAAAACTCAGAGGCTTTACAGCCACCACCTCTCAGTGTCAGTCTGACAGGGTTTCCTGCAAGGTCCTTCTAGGAAAAACAGGGCAGCTGAGGACCCTGGGAGCAGTAGGCCTCCAAGGCCATCCTCTCCAGCTGTGGTCATTTGTATGGGGTTTCCCAAGAATAGGAGCTTCTTCCAGCTATATTTGCAAATTTCTTCTCTGCACAGTATTCAAACAAAAACACAGCTAAATGGCACCAATTTGCTAACTCCAGCTTGCACCCCACAGGCCATATGATAATAGGAAAGAGCCCTGAGCCAGCAGCCGAAACTAAGGCTCTGGGTGGACAATTTTGGGTGAGTCATTTAGCTTCCCTAGGCTTGTGCTTCCCTATTTGACACACAGTGGGAAAAGGCATGCCTCCTACCCTTGCTGCTTCCTTGGGTGATGGTCTCCAGCTCTCTCATCCTCAGGCACTGTCCTCACCCTGCCAGCCCCTGAGTCAGTGCCCCCTTCCCCAGGGATTAGTGGAACAGTGCCCATCACAGGGTTCAGGGTTTCTAGGAGTGTTGGGGGTGGGGGGCATTGCTGCATGGGATTCACTTGAGAGACCTGTGGGCAGCAATCACACACCTTCACTCCTGTTTTCTGAATGATAGAAAATGTAGCTCTTGGGTTTTTCCAGTCAGCCCGGCATCTGCAATCACCTTGCTGACTACACGTAAGAGTCAAGAGATGAGGGTAGATCTCCAAGGGCTTGAGAAGCAGACTTTCATCCTTGCTCTGCTGTGACTTCCCTTCATGGCTAGACTCACCTTTGCTTGTGTCTCAGTTACAAACCTGAGAATCACAAAATCCCAGCAGATCAGAGCTAGGAGGAGAGCTCTGATTTTAGCCTCCTTGGTCCCAATTCATCTCATAGGTGAGGACTGGGAAGCCAGAGGGGAGAGGATGCTCTTCACAATACCTAGAAACTGCAAATTTATTTCATCAACCTATGAAAAGTATTTCCCACACAACTTGTCATACCAATCCTTACTGTTAAATCTATCAACCCAGTCAGACTTACTTTCTATCTGAAAAGTGATGGGCACTTCAAGGAATACCATACAATCTACTGGAAAATAAATTTGGGGAGAAATCTCATAAGATAATGTTCTAAAAATAGTCAAGCCAAGATTTACATGATTTGACCCAATAACTTAATCTATTTTATGTTATAAAAACAAAATCATAGCTTAATTAGTCATTACTGATTACTTAATTTGTAAATTTTATAAATAATTTTTGTCATGTGAAGCCTAAATTACTAGTTTTTTAGTAAGTTAGGAGTTTGATAAAAAGCAACATTTTTCTTTGAACTCTGGTGTTGGTTTGAGGAATGAGTTAAATAAATAATTCCATTCATTTCATTGCACATTGTGATCAAATTGTTCTATGTATTCAATTAAAAAGAAAAGATAAACTCCACTAAAAAATAATTGACCCACAGTTGGCGTACTTGAAATGAGAGGTAGAAAATCTGAACATTTTACAAGATGAAATAAGATGAATATTGGCTGCACCTGGAATAAATAATTTATAATGTGATTTGATAAAAGTAACCAAACTTCTTTATTGAATAATGCACACAAATATGAAAGACATCACATAAAAATTTTATCTGTATTTTTTTTCAGTGTCTCTTGAAATACATGACCATCCTGGAAACATTAGAGTTACATCCATAGAATAGAAGAGTTAAAATTCTTAAACAAAAATTGTTATTACTTCCACCACTGCACTCTTCTACAAATCTGGATTCAGAATATCCCAGTCTGAGCCCCAGTTCCCATTCCTAATGCCAGGCTTCACCCTTTAACAGAAATGTGTGTAGGAGTTGGAAAGACTTTGTGCCCAGAGTGTTTGGGGCAGCTTGATTAACCCTTGAAAGACGCCTCCATTATGTTTGTAGCCTGGGAGGTGGGGGCACATGGGGCTTTCTTATGGTAGGGGAAGGGTTGGCAGGAAGCCAGGTGCTTCCCAGGGAGATCAGCTTTAGGAAAGAGTACCATGGGAGGCTGAGCATCTGGACATTAAGTCTTTTCAAACTTGCAGTGCTCGAGACTCTGTGGCAGTGTCTCCTATGTGTGGGGGTTTGCATCCCTCCCTTTGAATACCACTGCCCTAGGACTTGGGCATCCAAGAGACCATCTAAGTTCCCCTGTAGTGGCCCTACCTATGTTTCTGGGTCCAGCTGCCCCTGTGACCCCTTCAGTTGAGTTCAGTTCAGTCGCTCAGTCGTGTCTGACTCTTTGCGACCCTATGAATCGCAGCACTTGCTCACAACTTTCTCCCCCCACCCTTTGCTCCAGACTGGAGGAAGCTAACAGGTGTCCAGGATCACACAACCTGGAGAAAACCTCCATGGACCCAAGAGTTTGGGTGGTAAAGGCTGCTGGAGAGCAGGAGTCAGTTCCCATCTTCAGGACCTGCCCTAAGGAAGGACACTGGGTAGGAATTCCCCTTTCTCAGCTCCACTGGATGCCCGGGAATTCTTTAATTACAGTCTCTTCCTTGGGGAGAAGGGGATGGGGAAGAGTGCTTTATTCCCGTGGCAGTGGAAAATCTACATTGTTTGACTTTTCTGCTTCCGTGGCAGCATCTTGGAGAGTGCCAGCCTAGGCTGCATGACAGCATCTGTGTGGCTGAGGGGAAGTGCCAAGACACTGAGGTCAGCACAGCTGGACTCCAGCCTTGGCTCTGCTGTTCGTCGGTTGTGTGACTTGGAACAAGTCACGTAGCCTCTTGAGCCCTGTTTTCCTTATGTCCAAAATGTGGATATTGATATCTAACCCACTGAGTTTGGGGAGGATTAACTAGCCTAGGATTAAGTACCTAACACTGCCTGCAGACAGGAGGTACCGTGTGATATCAGTCTACACTGTTGTCTCCCGCTTTTCAGCTCAGGGTCAGCATGCTCCCTCCTGCCTTTTCTGGGACAAGTCCAGGAAGCTGCTACTCAATTTCTCTACCTCTCACCCTCAAATTCCAAAAGACAGTGTCGACTATCTGGGTTCCCTGTTTCTCAAGCAGCCCTGGTCCAGCCCCTGCCTCCACCTGCAAAGCCCTCCTCATATTTCACAGTCAGTGTCCTTCCCCGCGGAGCCTGGACCACTGGGTGTCACACACACACACACACACACACACACACACACACACACAAACACATGCACGCATGCGCAGACACACACCCCAGGGGCTGCCTCCTTTGGGGGCTGAAGCCAAAATCAGAGAGAAATGCAAAGTACAAGGGAAAAGCCTGGAGTCCATTTTCCACATTCTTCCAGGATCCATGAACTTCAGGGTAATTACAGATATGAAATGAATATGGGTTCTTTTTAATCCTAGGTCTACTTAATTGCCTCAGTTGGGAGAGCCATTAATAAATGATTAATGGAAATAGCTTTTTGTAAAAATTGAATTATCTCAGACGTGTTGCAACCTGCTGCCCTTTAGAGAATTTAGAACTATTAATAGCTTCCAGTTGACTGTCTTCTTTTACACAGCAGATAATGCCCCAGGCAGAAAGACTCTCTCCCCAGAGTCAAGCATTTGGCTCATTGTCTGAGGGAAAAACTAAGATCAAGGTTAAATAACTGGTTCAAAGTTCCAAAAGCAGCCCATGTGTCAGCCAGGATGGGAGTTTGAGGGCCAGGGCTTCCCACCCAGTAAAAGCCAGGCTGGTACCCAGGCATTCAAAACACCTCTCCCACTGCCATAGGGATTTAATGGAAGCCAACAAAATGCCAGACAAGTTGGGGGGCGGGGGGACAGGAAGTTCAAATGTAGTAGTGGTTATCTTCAGGTGAGATCATAGTATATGTGCATGTGTTAAGTCGCTTCAGGCATGCCTGACTCTCTGCGACCCTATGGACTGTAGCCCACCAGGCTCCTCTGTCCATGGGATTCTCCAGGCAAGTATACTGGAGTGGATTGCCATGCCCTCCTCCGGGGGATCTTCCCAACCCTCATCTCTTATGTCTCCAACATTGGCAGGTGGGTTCTTTACTGCTAGCACCGCCTAGGAAGGCTGAGATCATAGAGGAGCCTCACATCTGTTTTACTGTGCTACCTTTCTCCATCAAGACTGCATTAGTTTTGAAATTAGGGGAAGAAAAGTTATGTCAAAGAATGTTGCACAGAGCATCTCAAAGCACACCTGATTATAAAAAGGCAGACAGACTGAACATAGATCATCTGCTCACACCTCTCTCCTTCTCAGAATGAAAAGTACTGGGGCCTAAGGTGGGCAGAGATCATGGGGAGCCCCATCACAGCAAGACCAGGGCAGACCTTAAGAGAGTGGAGTCCTATGGAATTCTGTAGCCTCTAGGGATACCCAGCCAGCTTGTCCATGATCTCCGGGCCATCCACAGACACGTGCATTTTCAAGACCAAGGACATGAAATGTCTCCCAAATATTGGTTAAATTTCTGACCAAGAGGAGGAACTGAACTGATAAATGGAATATTGCCCACATATCAGTAAACAAAGGATGTCCTAGTCATCCATGATTGCAGCCACTGCTAACAGTGAGCTGGTGAGCCCTGCGGGAACTCAGGAAGGAAGTGATTTCAGTGAACCCAAACGCTTTCATCTTGCCATACACACAAAAGCACTAAATTCCTTAACTTGAAATTTCTAGTTTTCTTTAATTAACAGTAATCTGTTTGTTCCTGCTACCTGCCCTTTGTTGGAAAACTCCGATATATCCTAGCTCTCCCCTCTGCCTTCTTGGAGCAGTTCTCTCAGGTTACTTGAGAGGCTGCCTCCCAGGCTTGTAGTCCTAAAAGTTCCTGCCGAATAAAACATAACTCTTAAAAAAAAAAAAAAAAAAAAGCAAGGGACCAAGGAAAACGTTATTGACCAAATGTAAAGAGCATGCTAGCTTCTAGGCATGAAGAAATCATGACTGTTCAAGCTTTAAAGTTTAGAATTTCACCTCAGATTGCAAAGTTAAGAGATTAGGGAACTGCTTTTCTGCTATAAAGAGCTAAATCACCTGTGTCTCCAGGATTTACTCTTTCCTTGCATGCGTGTTCAGTCACTTAGTCATGTCTGACCCTTTTGTGACCACATGGGCTGTAGCCTGCCAGGCTCCTCTGTCCATGGGGCTTCTCCAGGCAAGAATACTGGAGTGAGTTGCCATTTCCACCACCAGGGGATCTTCCTGACCCAGGAAGAGAACCTACATCTCCTGCATTGCAGGTGGATTCTTTACCACTGAGCCACCTGAGGAAGCCCTTACTCTTTTCTTGCAGTTACCTTAATATAAGGTCCAGTTCCCATTCTCTAAAATGTAATCCTGCAAATTCAGAGTGAGAAAGTAGATTCGTGGTTACCTAGGGGTGGTGGTGGGAATGAGGATGAACTGTTAATAGTGAAAGGGATCTTTTTGAAAATGTTATAAAACTGATATATGGTAATGGTTATGCCACTTGATAGAGTTACTAAAAATTATTGAATTCTATACCTGAAATGGCTTAATTTTATGATATGTAAATTATACCTCAATGAAGCTGATAAAAAAATGATTTTTTTTTTTAATCAAAGGGCAATGCCAAAGAATGTTCAACTGCTACTGCTGCTAAGTTGCTTCAGTCGTGTCCGACTCTGTGTGACCCCATGGACAGCAGCCCACCAGGCTCCCCCGTCCCTGGGATTCTCCAGGCAAGAACACTGGAGTGGGTTGCCATTTCCTTCTCCAATGCATGAAAGTGAAAAGTGAAAGCGAAGTCGCTCAGTCGTGTCCGACTCTTAGCGACCCCATGGACTGCAGCCTATCAGGCTCCTCCATCCATGGGATTTTCCAGGCAAGGGTACTGGAGTGGGTTGCCATTGCCATCTCCAAAGAATGTTCAAACTACTGCACAATTGCACTCATTTCATACGCTAGCAAAGTAATGCTCAAAATTCCCCAAGCCAGGCTTCAACAATAAGTCAACCGAGAACTTCCAGATCTTCAAGCTGGATTTAGAAAAGGCAGAAGAACCAGAGATCAAATTGCCTACATCTGCTGGATCATAGAAAAAGCAAGAGAATTCCATAAAAATATCTACTTCTGCTTCATTGACTATGCTAAAACCTTTGCCTGTGTGGATCACAGCAGACTGTGGGAAATTCTCAGATAGGAATACCAGACAATCTTACCTGCTTCTTGTGAAACCTGTATGCAGGTCAAGAAGCAACAGTTAGAACCAGACATGGAACAATGGACTGGTTCCAAATTGGGAAAGGAGTACGTCAAGGCTGTATATACTGTCACCCTGCTTGTTTAACTTCTATGCAGAGTACATCATGTGAAATGCTGGGCTGGATGAAGCACAGGCTGGAATCAAGATTGCCGGGAGAAATACCAATAACTTCAGATGTGCAGATGATACAACCCTTATGGCAGAAAGCAAAGAGGAACTAAAGAGCCTCTTGATGAAAGTGAAAGACTGAAAAAAGCTGGCTTAAAACTCAGCATTCAAAAAACTAAGATCATGGCATCTGGTACCATCACTTTATGGCAAATAGATTGGGGAAACAATGGAAATGGTGACAGACTTTATTTTCTTGGGCTCCAAAATCACTGCAGCCAGAAATTAAAAGATGCTTGCTCCTTGAAAGAAAAGTTATGACAAACCTAGACAGCATATTAAAAAGCAGAGATGTTACTTTGCTGACAAAGGTCCATCTAGTCAAAGCTATGGTTTTTCCAGTAGTCATGTATGGATGTGAGAGCTGGATCATAAAGAAGGCTGAGTGCCAAAGAGGTGATGCTTTTGAATTGTGGTGCTAGAGAAGACTCTTGAGAGTCCCTTGAACTAAAGGAGATCAAATCAGTCAGTCCTAAAGGAAATCAACCTGAATACTCATTGGGAGGACTGATGCTGAAGCTGAAGCTCTAATACTTTGGCCACCTGATGCAAAAAGCTGTCTTATTGGGAAAGACCCTGATGCTGGGAAAGATTGAAGGCAGGAGGAGAAGGGGATGACAGAGGATGAGATGGTTGGATGGCATCACTGACTCAATGGACATGAGTCTGAGCAAGCTCCGGGAGATAGAGATGGACAGGGAAGCCTTGTGTGCTGCGGCCCATGAGGTCGAAAAGGGTTGGAGTGACTGAGTGGCTGAACAACAACAGTGGTGATGTACCCTGCTTCCTGAAAACGCCCCAGCCGCCTTCACTGCACAGAACCAAAATCATTCCTTGCTCAGAACTCCTGCAGCCCCTCCTTGGGCTCACTCCCATGTTGTACTTTAAACTGTGGTGTTTGTGGCTGTGCCTGTATCTCCTGTCCAGATCAGGCCTCATCATCTCTGACTGCCTCACATCTCTGCCTCCAGGCCACCAGGTCGTGCACGTCAAAGAAACAGTAAACCCATCTGCAGTGAACGAATGGAGGAAGAGAGGGGACCCTACAGGCTCAGTACTTCTGGGACCCCAGGAACTGAACCGGTACCCAAGCCCATTCCCACAGACCTGTCACTCATATCCCAAGCCACGCCATCCCAGGCCCAGTGGGACGGACAGGGTCACTTGCCTTGTGACCCGAAAATTCAGAGACACTGCTACCTCCAGGCATAGAAGGAAGTAACCTGGACAAAGCTGGGTATATTAAGATATTCATCACCTAGTTATTTAATAATACTGAAAACCTAGAAATGTAAACAATAAATAGGGTGTTGCTTAAATAAAATACCACCATAGGATGGATGGGCTTCCCAGGTGGCTCAGTGGTAAAAAGCAGGAGACACAGGAGACATGAGTTTGATTCCAGTGTTGGGAATATCCCCTGGAGGAGGAAATGGCAACCCACTCCAATATTCTTGCCTGGAGAATCTCCATGGAAAGAGGAGCCTGGTGGGCTACATTCCATGGGGTCACAAAGAGTTGAACACAACTGAGCGACTAAGCACAGCACAGCATACTATATATAACATGCTGCAGCTTATATCCTTTTAGAGCCGTCTGTGTTGAAATAAACATATTTGTTTCATTCACTTAACTGTTGTATAATAATCCATTGTGTAGTATGTCACAATATTTTTCTCCAGTCCACTCATGGTCTTCAATTTTTCCCTAATTTTTACTATAATAAATGAGACATCAATGGGCATGCTTTCTTGTACACATAAGCAAGAATTTAACTAGAACAATGGTTCTCAAAGTATGGTCCTTTTCCCATAATCATAGCCATCATATCCTGAGCCCATCTGCCCAGGAACAATCCTTACCCAAGAGTTAATGACAGGGAAAGTTCCTCTCCCCAGCCCAGCCCCAGGCCTAATTTAAGAGATCAAGTACAAAAAAATTTGTTATCAAGTCCAGAGTTTGACTCATTCAGTCATTTTATTCATCAGCCAAAAAGAAACATGTATTGCATTAGCCAGGTGCCAGACACTGGGCTTGGCACAATGATGAGTAAGAACCATCGCTTGACCTGACCTCAGGGACCACACAGTTTTCTTGGAAGAGAAATATTAAACAATTGCACAAATTAGCATAAACTGAAACAGTCACAAGTGCCAAGAGGGAGGAGCCTATGGTATGATGAGAACTGGCCAGGAGGTCAGAGAAGTCTTCCCAAGGATGCAATGACTCAGTCGAGAATTGGAAGAATTAAAAGAAAGCTTTCTAGGATCACCCAGCATTCCCAGATCCTCAAAGCCCACCCCAGCCTTTCATACACAGTTCTGATTACCCAGTGAGAGCTGAGAGAATGTGACTGCCTGGAGCTGGGACCCCAGACACCAGCCCAGGCTCACTTAAATCTCTTGTCTGAATACCCTTGCCCTGGTCTCCTAGTCCAAGAGGCTCTTGGGGTCTTGTGTCTGCCTCAGTAAAAGGAGAAAGACCGAATTTCATCAGTTACCATCAAAAATCAGTGAAGCCTACAAAGATTCTACTGCCCAAAGACCAGAGACCTCAGAGACAGCCCTAGAGAACCTGGGTGGAAGATTGTCTATTAGCTGGATTTTTAGGCAGACGTGATCTAATTTGTGCTGTGAAGAAAGGAGAGAGGAATCATTTTTCCCCTAACACAGACTCTCCCACCTCTCAAGGGAGAGATCTCCGTCCCCATGAATTTATGGTAATACCACTCTTCACAGTTACAAGTGATGCAGGACTGATTCACTGGCGCCTGGGGGCCAGCAGAGGAAACTGTCACCCTCATCTGTCTGTCAAATTCTCAAGGAATGTTATATAATTGTCTTTCCCTCTCCATCCCACCCCAACCCAAGAAATAGTGAAAGGAGCATCTACTGCTTAGTTTTCTAACCAGCACAGACAGCTTTCTTCATGATCTTATTTAATACAACTTATTTGTTATATGCCAACCTTCTCCTGCCTCCCATCACCCCACCCCCCAATCCCCTCCCCCATCCCCATCCCGCGATGCAGAAGATTACACCTTCCTTTGGCTTTGGAGATGGAGTGTTTGGGGCTTATTAACCTCACTGGTGTTGCCAAGAGAATCCATAGGGGGACGCCAGAGCAGCAAGATGGCAGAAGGAGATGCCTCGGGGAGGGGCACCTTGCCCTGATGGGTGGGAAGGTAGTCAGCAGGTGGCGAGCCTACTGGCTGGATGAGCTGGGGAGGGGCAGGGCTGGCCTGGACAGGGGCCAAAGGCAGAAGTAGGAAAGTTGCCTCATATACAGGTTGCCTCCCTGTATATGAGCACTTGATGGGCTTTGTGCTTATTGGCATTTCTTGCTGCATCTGTTTATTTAACCAAAACATCCTGATCACAATGGCCATCCAAGCTTGTTGATATTGGAATTCTGCATTCATGCAGCTCAGGCTTCAGCCCTCCATCCACCAGCTGTGGCGGGTGTTAATTAAAACAGTGGGTGAGGAGAGCCCAGTTAATATTCTGGGGGAGGGGTAGGGTTTATTTTTCCAAAGGGTTAGGGTTTCAGCTGGAAAGTTGCCTAGTTTGCTTTTCAGAGTTCCAAATTTGCGGTGCACTGCTGTGCACAGCGCCTTCTACTGGCTCCCCAAGCGTGCCCGAACACTGAGGTGTGTGCAGGTACTTGCAGTCGCATACATGGGACGTGCATGTGTGTGAGTGCTCTTGTGCTTGGGCGTGCGGGGCACGTGCACACACACATCTGCGTCAGGTCCCAGCACCAAAACACAGACAGGCCTTCAACCCGTGTGCTTGGCGGCTCTTCAAGCTCAGGTGTTCTTTGTTGCATTCAAAAGCACGAGGGAAGCTGAACCACTCACGTGGATCACTTGAGATTGCAAGAGAGAGAGAAGTGGAGTTTGTGCCGCCGTCCTTGTGATTATTACTAGGACACTGTGATATCCCTCATGGGAACGCTGTCCAGTGGGCTAGGACTACCTCACTGTGATTGTCGCCAGCTCCTTCCAGAAGGGCTCAGGTCACTCCTCCCAGTTATTTCCTTATTTGTCTCATTCTGAACGGCAGCTCAGGATCAAGGAAGGCGGGGCAACTCCCAGTGGGAAGATTTTACTGGAAACGTGATGAAATGGAGCTGCCCCCACCCCGGAGCTGTCCAAGGACACAGGGTTAGGGGGTGCCCTAAAAGAAAGAGCCCAATCCTGGGCATTGTGAGCTATGGGGTCTAGAACCTAACCTACTATATAATTTTGAAAGATCCTCCCTCCCCCACCCCACACCCTATCTTGGGACTTGTTTTCTTATTTGCAAAGTGAAGGGATTGAATTGTGTCCTTTCTAAGATCGCTTCTATCCAGCAAGCTCTAGGGCTGGTCCACAAAATGGAACTAGTCTGCTGCTTTGGGTGAGAATCACAGATTCCTAAAAATGTCAGAGCTGGAAAGGACCTTAGCCTAACTCCTAGCCTAACCCCACAATTCCTAGAAGTCAGCCACTTGTTAAGTATGTCAAAGCAGAGTAGACAGAACACCTATTTGTGGAGAGGTTAGGGCCATTCTGGCCCCTTGGTGAGGTCTTGACTGCATTTTATTTCATTTCTGCATTTCATTTCATTTCAGCTCACATTCTGGAGAAGGAAATGGCACCCCACTCCAGTACTCTTGCCTGGAAAATCCCATGGATGGAGGAGCCTGGTAGGCTGCAGTCCATGGGGTCGCTGAGGGTCGGACACGACTGAGCAACTTCACTTTCACTTTTCACTTTCATGCATTAGAAAAGGAAATGGCCACCCACTCCAGTGTTCTTGCCTGGAGAATCCCAGGGATGGGGGAGCCTGGTGGGCTGCCGTCTATGGGGTCGCAAAGAGTCGGACACGACTGAAGCGACTTAGCAGCAGCAGCAGCTCACATTCCCTCAGTTTTGGTCAGGACTTGGCTCAGGTCTCAGCCCCTTCCCAGACTCTCATTCCATCTTTGGTCCTTTCCCCCCAGCACCAGGCATACATTCTTATAGTATCTAAAATCCTTGGAGGTCTTCTTATGCTGGTGGTGGTACTCACCAGCAGTAGGATCACCTGGGAGCTTGATGGAAAGGCAGACCATCAGGCCCCACGCGGACCTACGAGCCAGAGCCCCAGGTGGTTTACTGGCTTGAGAGTTGCTCTCTGAGGGATGCCTACTCCCTTCTGTGTCTGTTCTGTTCACTGGTCTGTCTCACAAGCTAGACAGTATTTTTTGGGTATGACCCATGGTTCCTTCATTTTTGCATCCTGGGGCTCAAAATGGTCTCTGATGAGAAAGAGGTGCTCAACGGTACTGGAGAGAAAATTACTGTAGTGTAGCTGGGCAGGTGTTTGGAAGGCAGAAGTTGGTACCAAATCTCAAAGGGAAGGCGTGGCATGGCCGGACAGAAAAAAGTGGGGATCTTGGAAATAGCCCCCTTGTCCAGAGTCAGGGGTTAAGGATTCACCTGGTTGGAAGGGAGGGTTTGGTATGGAAAAGCATGAGAAGAGCTGGAAAGAAGAGAAGTAGAGAAGAAAGGATGTAAAGGACCTGAAAAACAGAAGGCTGGATCAGGATCCATCTACTCATCTCACATCAACTTCCTCCAAATTCATTTCCTTTTGTTCACTTAACTTTGAACCTAGATGAGCATAAAGCTTGGAAATGAGATTGTGGGTCAGAGAGATTGGCTTCAAATCCTAGATTCAACACACACACACACCCATGCTGTGTGATCTTAGGCAAACTGCTGAACCTCTCTATGCGTCAGTTTCTCCATCTCTCAAATGGGGATCATGTTCAGTTAAAAAAAAACCCACAAGTTCAAAAAATGTTTTAATAAAATGGGAATCACAGAAGTATCTTCCTCAAAGGGTCCCCCTAAGTACTGAATGAGATGATACAATGCATCGACACAGTGCCTGGCATGAAGAAAGGGCTGGATGGATGTAAGACAAATACCAGTAAAAGAATAAACTCAGCACTAGCTTGCTTGTCCAGCCTGAGAGTTTGGCACCAGCTCAGTCTGCATGTTCTACACCTGGTCTCTTGCATCAAAGGCTACAGCTTTCTCTTCCACTCACCCTCTAGGTTTACTCGAACACTCCGCTTTCCCCGAGAGCCTCAGATTTGTATCTATCAGGAGGGTTTTTCCTCTAATCTCCAGGAGTCCTCACTTCCCGGAGGAGAAGACTGTGCCATGTGCTCACCTTTTTATGATAGTAGGCCAGGAGTGACTTTTGGCCGAGGAGCAGTGCATGGCATGGCTTTGCCCAGGCCACAAAGCCCAGTTGATGGCTCCCAAGCCCCTCCACCCAAATGCCATTGCCTTCATGTTGATAACTGGCAAGAATGCTGGAACACGTTTGATTCGTGGGAGTAAAGTGTGGCAGCACCAGCCAGGGGTTTCCTGGGTGCCTCCTATTGTGTCCAGGATTCTGTAGCAGGGCCACCCACCTACAGGTCATGCAGTTGGTACACACTGAAGTCTGCATGAGTAGTGCCCCTCCCCCCGAGTTGGGCAGTGCACAACCTGAGCACCTGTGCAAGTGCTCCACCCACCCCTCAAGCCCCACAGAAATTCACACTGTGTTCCTTGTGGATAATTTAAGAGCCTGAGGAACAGCTGTGCAAGTGTTGAGCACATGCAGTTCAAAGTGGTCCCAGATCTGCCCTTTTGAAATAGTCCCTGACATTTTAAGTGGTATTCTGGGAAAAAGACTACTGATCTCCACCCAAGTCATCTAGGAGGGGGGAGAGCTGGGGCAAAGGACACAGCATGAGATGTTCTCAAATATACAACCAGCCTGTTCCTTTCTGGGAGCCCTGCCCCGGGCTTCAGATTGCAGGTGGTCTGCTATCAGCCAAGCACACGGGAAACCCTCTCTGAGTCGCTTGTGTCTGGAGGTGTGAGCACGGGAGCTGAGAAGAGAGCCCAACGCTGAGGGCAACTGCACACCATTCCATCAGCACCAGCCAGTGGTTTTGGTACTGTTTGTTCCAAACAAACTGACAAATAAGCCCTGCGCCTTGCCAGAGCCTTCTCTGAGATAATGACCCCCATCCCTCCACTCTCTTTGTCTAATGAGGCACTACTCACATTTGAATCTGTATGGTGGTGGGGAAATGGTGGCCCATTTCTTCTTAATAACGTTACTGAAAATGCCAGTAATTATATAATGACTACAGAAAAATGACATTTAAGTGAATGAAGAGAGGAAAGATTTTTATTACATTTCCTCAGTGAATATTAATTACTGGCTATAAAAGCACCTCCCTGACTCACAAAATGACCACCTTTTGTCCTTGTGAGAAGAGATGAGATGTGCACTCATTCGTGTAGGTCAGGTAGCCTGAGATATTTGGGGTAGGTGCTGTGATGTGTTCAGTCATGTCCAACTCTTTGTGACCCCATAGACTGTATATTTGTCCATGGAATTTCCCAAGCAAGAATACTGGAATGGGTTGCCATTTTCTACTCAAGGGGTTCTCTCCAACCCATGGATCAGACCTGTGTCTACTGAATTGGCAGGTGAATTCTTCACCTACTGAGCCACCTGGGAAGCCCCATATTTGGGGTAAACTACCCTCCTTATTCCTCACACATTACACTGCTCCAACCTGAGTCAGCTGACAGGGATGAGCCCTGTCCCCATATGCCCTGGAAGCTGCATCTGGTGGGGGAGAGCTGAGGGTGGGGAAGAGTCTAGGTATGTGGATCCCTCTGTACCTCTGCACACAGCACCCACCCCATCTTGGGGAGAAGACTCACATCTTTCCAAGCCAGAGCCAATGCTGCCTCCTCCGTGGAGTCTTCCTGATAGCCCAAACTGTGCTCTGATCCATTTCTAAAAGGAAGGAGTGGGATCTCAGTGTGCCTCTGCCTCCTGGGCCACAGCTAGAGTGTCTTCCCTTGTAATCAGCTGTGTCTTGGTGACTGCATTCTGGGCGATGGAATGTGGGAGGAAGAGGTGAGTGCCACTGCCAAGCTGGGTACATACCAGTGTCCCTGAGCCTTCTGTGCTCTCATTCCCTCCCCACTCAGAGACCCCTGGGCAGTGAGGAGGGAGGACATGGGGACCCTGAATGGGAAAAGCAAAGAGCCCCAGCCTGCATTAGACAGTGCCATAGTAAGAAACTTGCATCATAAGGAAGAACTTGAACTAGGGGGGAGGTCATTTGTTACATCCAGCCCAGCGTTTCTCATGATGTACTCTGCATATAAGTTAAATAATCAGGGTGACAATATACAACCTTGACATACTCCTTTTCTTTGGAACCAGTCTGTTGTTCCATGTCCAGTTCTAACTGTTGCTTCCTGAACTGCATACAGGTTTCTCAAGAGGCAGGTCAGGTGGTTAGGTATTCCCATCTCTTTCAGAGTTTTCCATAGTTTGTTGTGATCCACAGAGTCAAAGGCTTTGGCATAGTCAATAAAGCAGAAATAGATGTTTTTCTGGAACTCTCTTGCTTTTTCCATGATCCAGCGGATGTTGGCAGTTTGATCTCTGGTTCCTCTGCCTTTTCTAAAACCAGCTTGAACATCTGGAAGTTCACGGTTCATGTATTGATGAAGCCTGGCTTGGAGAATTTTGAGCATTACTTTACTAGCATGTGGAATGAGTGCAATTGTGTGGTAGTTTGAGCATTCTTTGACATTGCCTTTCTTTGGGACTGGAATGAAAACTGACCTTTTCCAGTCCTGCTGGATGATGCACAAGCTGGAATCAAGATTGCCAGGAGAAATATCAATAACCTTAGATATGCAGATGACACCACCCTTATGGCAGAAAATGAAGAAGAACTAAAGAGCCTCTTGATGAAAGTGAAAGAGGAGAGTGAAAAAGTTGGCTTAAAGCTCAACATTCAGAAAACGAAGATCATGGCATCCGATCCCATCACTTCATGGCAAATATATGGGGAAACAGTGGAAACAGTGGCTGACGTTAATTTTTGGGCTCCAAAATCACTGCAGATGGTAATTGCAGCCATGAAATTAAAAGACACTTACTCAAAAACAAGACCCCTACATATGTTGTCTACAAGAGACCCACCTCAAAACAGGGGACACATACAGACTGAAAGTGAAGGGCTGGAAAAAGATTTTCCATGCAAATAGGGACCAAAAGAAAGCAGGAGTAGCAATACTCATATCAGATAAAATAGACTTTAAAACAAAGGCTGTGAAAAGAGACAAAGAAGGTCACTACATAATGATCAAAGGATCAATCCAAGAAGAAGATATAACAATTATAAATATATATCCACCCAACATGGGAGCACTGCAGTATGTAAAACAAATGCTAACAAGTATGAAGGGAGAAATTAACAATAACACAATAATAGTGGGAGACTTTAATACCCCACTCACACCTATGGATAGATCAACTAAACAGAAAATTAACAAGGGAACACAAACTTTAAATGATACAATAGACCAGTTAGACCTAATTGATATCTATAGGACATTTCATCCCAAAACAATGAATTTCACCTTTTTCTCAAGCGCACATGGAACCTTCTCCAGGATAGATCACATCCTGGGCCATAAAGCTAGCCTTGGTAAATTCAAAAAAATAGAAATCATTCCAAGCATCTTTTCTGACCACAATGCAGTAAGATTAGATCTCAATTACAGGAGAAAAACTATTAAAAATTCCAACATATGGAGGCTGAACAACACGCTGCTGAATAACCAACAAATCACAGAAGAAATCAAAATTTGCATAGAAATGAATGAAAATGAAAACACAACAACCCAAAACCTGTGGGACACAGTAAAAGCAGTCCTAAGGAGAAAGTTCATAGCAATACAGGCACACCTCAAGAAACAAGAAAAAAGTCAAATAAATAACCTAACTCTACACCTAAAGCAACTAGAAAAGGAAGAAATGAAGAACCCCAGGGTTAGTAGAAGGAAAGAAATCTTAAAAATTAGAGCAGAAATAAATGCAAAAGAAACAAAAGAGACCATAGCAAAAATCAACAAAACCAAAAGCTGGTTCTTTGAAAGGATAAATAAAATTGACAAACCATTAGCCAGACTCATCAAGAAACAAAGGGAGAAAAATCAAATCAATAAAATTAGAAATGAAAATGGAGAGATCACAACAGACAACACAGAAATACAAAGGATCATAAGAGACTACTATCAACAATTATATGCCAATATGGACAATGTGGAAGAAATGGACACATTCTTAGAAAAGTACAACTTTCCAAAACTCAACAAGGAAGAAATAGAAAATCTTAACAGATCCATCACAAGCACGGAAATTGAAACTGTAATCAAAAATCTTCCAGCAAACAAAAGCCTGGGTCCAGACGGCTTCACAGCTGAATTCTACCAAAAATTTAGAGAAGAGCTAACACCTATCCTGCTCAAACTCTTCCAGAAAATTGCAGAGGAAGGTAAACTTCCAAACTCATTCTATGAGGCCACCATCACCCTAATACCAAAACCTGACAAAGATCCCACAAAAAAAGAAAACTACAGGCCAATATCACTGATGAACATAGATGCAAAAATCCTTAACAAAATTCTAGCAATCAGAATCCAACAACACATAAAAAAGATCATACACCATGACCAAGTGGGCTTTATCCCAGGGATGCAAGGATTCTTCAACATCCGCAAATCAATCAATGTAATACACCACATTAACAAATTTAAAAATAAAAACCATATGATTATCTCAATAGATGCAGAGAAAGCCTTTGACAAAATTCAACATCCATTTATGATAAAAAAAAACTCTCCAGAAAGCAGGAATAGAAGGAACATACCTCAACATAATAAAAGCTATATATGACAAACCCACAGCAAACATTATCCTCAATGGTGAAAAATTGAAAGCATTTCCTCTAAAGTCAGGAACAAGACAAGGGTGCCCACTTTCACCATTACTATTCAACATAGTTTTGGAAGTTTTGGCCACAGAAATCAGAGCAGAAAAAGAAATAAAAGGAATCCAAATTGGAAAAGAAGAAGTAAAACTCTCACTATTTGCAGATGACATGATCCTCTACATAGAAAACCCTAAAGACTCCACCAGAAAATTACTAGAACTAATCAATGACTATAGTAAAGTTGCAGGATATAAAATCAACACACAGAAATCCCTTGCATTCCTATACACTAGTAATGAGAAAACAGAAAGAGAAATTAAGGAAACAATTCCATTCACCATTGCAACGGAAAGAATAAAATACTTAGGAATATATCTACCTAGAGAAACTAAAGACCTATATATAGAAAACTATAAAACACTGGTGAAAGAAATCAAAGAGGACACTAATAGATGGAGAAATATACCATGTTCATGGATTGGAAGAATCAATATAGTGAAAATGAGTATACTACCCAAAGCAATTTATAGATTCAATGCAATCCCTATCAAGCTACCAACGGTATTCTTCACAGAGCTAGAACAAATAATTTCACAATTTGTATAGAAATACAAAAAACCTTGAATAGCCAAAGCGATCTTGAGAAAGAAGAATGGAACTGGAGGAATCAACCTGCCTGACTTCAGGCTCTACTACAAAGCCACAGTTATCAAGACAGGATGGTACTGGCACAAAGACAGAAATATAGATCAATGGAACAAAATAGAAAGCCCAGAGATAAATCCACGCACATATGGACACCTTATCTTTGACAAAGGAGGCAAGAATATACAATGGATTAAAGACAATCTCTTTAACAAGTGGTGCTGGGAAATCTGGTCAACCACTTGTAAAAGAATGAAACTAGAACACTTTCTAACACCATACACAAAAATAAACTCAAATGGATTAAGGATCTAAACGTAAGACCAGAAACTATAAAACTCCTAGAGGAGAACATAGGCAAAACACTCTCTGACATACATCACAGCAGGATCCTCTATGACCCACCTCCCAGAATATTGGAAATAAAAGCAAAAATAAACAAATGGGACCTAATTAACCTTAAAAGCTTCTGCACATCAAAGGAAACTATTAGCAAGGTGAAAAGACAGCCTTCAGAATGGGAGAAAATAATAGCAAATGAAGCAACCGACAAACAACTAATCTCAAAAATATACAAGCAACTCCTACAGCTCAACTCCAGAAAAGTAAATGACCCAATCAGAAAATGGGCCAAAGAACTAAATAGACATTTCTCCAAAGAAGACATACAGATGGCTAACAAACACATGAAAAGATGCTCAACATCACTCATTATCAGAGAAATGCAAATCAAAACCACTATGAGGTACCATTTCACACCAGTCAGAATGGCTGCGATCCAAAAGTCTACAAATAATAAATGTTGGAGAGGGTGTGGAGAAAAGGGAACCCTCTTACACTGTTGGTGGGAATGCAAACTAGTACAGCCACTATGGAGAAGAGTGTGGAGATTCCTTAAAAAACTGGAAATAGAACTGCCTTATGATCCAGCAATCCCACTGCTGGGCATACACACTGAGGAAACCAGAATTGAAAGAGACACGTGTACCCCAATGTTCATTGCAGCACTGTTTATAATAGCCAGGACATGGAAGCAACCTAGATGTCCATCAGCAGATGAATGGATAAGAAAGCAGTGGTACATATACACAATGGAGTATTACTCAGCCATTAAAAAGAATACATTTGAATCAGTTCTAATGAGGTGGATGAAACTGGAGCCTATTATACAGAGTGAAGTAAGCCAGAAGGAAAAACACCAATACAGTATACTAACGCATATATATGGAATTTAGAAAGATGGTAACAATAACCCTGTGTACGAGACAGCAAAAGAGACACTGATGTATAGAACAGTCTTACAGACTCTGTGGGAGAGGGAGAGGGTGGGAAGATTTGGGAGAATGGCATTGAAACATGTAAAATATCATGTATGAAACGAGATGCCAGTCCAGGTTCGATGCTTGGGGCTAGTGCACTGGGACGACCCAGAAGGATGGTATGGGGAGGGAGGAGGGAGGAGGGTTCAGGATGGGGAACACATGTATATCTGTGGTGGATTCATTTTGATATTTGGCAAAACTAATATAATTATGTAAAGTTTAAAAATAAAATAAAATTTTTTTAAAAAAGAAAGAAAAAAAAAGACACTTACTCCTTGGACAGAAAAAGGTCTGTCTAGTCAAGGCTATGGTTTTTCCCAGTGGTCATGTATGGATGTGAGAGTTGGACTATAAAGAAAGCTGAGAGCAAAAGAATTGATGCTTTTGAACTGTGGTGTTGGAGAAGACTCTTGAGCAACCCTTGGACTGCAAGGACATCCAACCAGTCCATCCTAAAGGAGATCAGTCCTGGGTGTTCATTGGAAGGACTGATGTTGAAGCTGAAACTCCAATACTTGGGCCGCCTGATGCAAAGAACTGACTCATTTGAAAAGACACTGATGCTGGGAAAAATTGAAGGCAGAAGGAGAAGGGGACAACAGAGGATGAGATGGTTGGATGGCATCACCAACTCAATGGACAGGAGTTTGGGTGTACTCCGGGAGTTGGTGATGGACAGGGAGGCCTGGCGTGCTGCAGTTCATGGGGTTGCAAAGAGTTGGACATGACTGAGCGACTGAATTGAACATTTGTTACAACAGCGAAGCTCTCCTCACTGATCACAGTAGAGCTCTGAGGCCCGGAGCAAGTCCAGCTCTCCGTGGGGGCTGCCTCTCTGAGGTCCAGCGAGTTGGCAAAATCCCCTCTTCCTAATTTCCCAACTGCAACATCTCTTTCCTCGTTTTCTTCCAGCCTGATGCCCTCTGCCTGCGCCTTACTGGCTCTGGATTCCCTCATACTCAGGTCTTGGTGAATCCATGGCCTCAGGTAAGCTCCCGTTTCAGAAAAGTTGCTAGACAAGGTGATGTTTAACTCCAAGGCAGAAAGCTCTGAGCGTGGACTCTCAGGCCTGTAAGACAGGTTGTTGAGGGGATAACTTAGGGAAATAGGTCATTCTAGGCCCTCTCAGATCACCCCAACCTCAGGCTCAAGGGGGTCAGACTCAAAGACCTCTAGGGCCGCTTCTGCCCCCAGGTCACTGCATCTTGTTGCCAGTCACTCGTGTGCTGCGTCCTCTTCCAGCCCCCTTCGCCCTTGTGGGTTCCCAGACCATGGCTCCTCCAAGCCTCTACCATCCAGTAGCACTGGTCCTGTGTGTGTGAGGCTCAGGTAAGCTTTGGGAGGCAACCACCACCACCCACGCCACCAGAGGAGCCACAGCCAGTCATCAGACACTGCACTGAGGCACGTCATGGGTCTGTGTTATCTTCCTGCCCCGAGGGGCTTTGCCTGCCCCTCCTGGGTACACTGCCAGATGCAATGCCCGCAAAGTGGGGTAGGGGTAGCATCCTCTCCTGCAGCCTTACCTGCTGCTGGCTCTCCATGGAGCAGAGCATCTAATCCAGCCCAGCCCTCACCACACAGCTTCAGTTGCCAAATGAGGCAGGGGGAGAAAAACTGCAGTTCCTGGAGTATTCTCATCAGAAACACAAGAGTGCTGTGCTTCAGAGCCAGGGTTCTGGAGTTAGACAGACATGTGTTAAATCCCAGCCCCACCACTTAACCTTCGACAAGTTCCATTAGCTTTCAGAACCTGTTTCCTTCATCTGCACTGTGGGCATAGTAACCGTACCTCCATCATGATAGTGGTGTGGGGATTCAATGATTTCATGCATCTGAAGGGCTTAGACTGATGCAGGCATACAGTAAACACCATGTTCATGACCACAATTAGGATCGCCCATCCACCCATTTCTCTGTCGACTATTTATTTTGACTTTCAAATGGCCTGAAAGACTGGCAGAGGGACTATCCCATTTTGCACTGAAGGCAAATAGGCTTAGAGACACTTTGTGACTGTCCAAGATTATGGACGCAGGCAGTGGCTGAGACGGGATCAGAGGCTGGTCCCAGCCCCGAGTCCACGGCCCTTGCCCCTCACTGCCCCCTGTGTGTGTTGTGGCAGTTTTAGATGCCCTCATCTGGGGAGGTCCTCTCATTCTCTCAGCAATGCGTGAGATTCTGGAGGGCAGGAATCTTATCCTGCAGGTCTGAGGACCTCCCTGCCTCCCCTGGGGTCAGAGGACTAGACTGCTGGGTCAGTCAATGGGGCAGGTTGGTAGCTTCACGCTGGCCTCGGCTTTCACGTTTGCCTCTCCTTGGGAGGCCCCAAGGACATTCTGAGCTTCCAACCCCCTTGTTTCTTGCTGCATGTCTCCCAAGGGCCAAGGCCCGAGAGGGCGGTGTGCAGCCTCTGGGCTCCACTTGCCTGCCCACCTCCCAGTGGGGAGCTGTGCACAGTCTGAACCATGGTGCTGCCAAAGCCAATGCAGAGCAAGGAGGCCTCTGCCAGCTCCCAGCATGGCGAGGACTGTTAGGGTTCCCTGGGCAAGAGGCCGGTCCCCTGCCTTGCCAGATGTGGGGCCCATCACCTTCTCTCATGTTTGAATCAGTCAGACAGGACTGGCCCCTAAGACCCTGGACAGAACACTCCAGCTCTGTGTGGTCACACCACATAGGAGGGGCTCAGGGACTGCAAACATCCTGTGGTCCGGTCTAAGGCCATGGTCACCAGAGGGCCTCTATCTCCCCAGCTCTCCCTGACATTCTGTTTTCAAGGTCATCATCATATCTTCAGCTTCACTTACCCCTTTGTTATTAAAGACGAGTAAAAGAAGCAAAAGTATACAAAGAATGGTTTGGGCAGCTCTAAATAGTTCTGACCCACATCCAACTATCAGCTCCCTCAAAGCATTTGTGAAAGGATCATAGAATCTTAGAGTCCTTGTGAAAAACCTAAAAAAGTCACAAAGAAGCTAATTTTGCCCTCATCCATCATTTACCTGTGGCCTAATATTCAGGTCTAAAGCTTCGACTGCTAAAACTTCACTTATGAAAAAATCTTTCACTCTACAGACCTTTCCTTCATAACACTTGACATATATGGCTAATTGAATCTAAAAAACAGATGCTACGACTTCCCTAGTGACCCAGTGGTTAAGAATTCATTTGCCACAGGTTCGATCCCTAGTCTGGGAAGATTCCACGTGCTGTAGAGCAACTAATCCCATGCACCACAAGTGCTGAGGCCACACACCATGACGACTGAAGCCTGCATGCCCAGAGCCCGTGCCCTGCAAAAAGAGAAGCCTCTGCATTGAAAAGCCTAAGCGCAGCACAGCTAGAGAGTAGCCCTCTCTTGCCAAAAATAGAAAAAACCTGCACACAGCAACATAGATCCAGCACAGCCAATAAATAAATAAATAAAATTTTTAAGCAGATGCTAAAAATTAGATAGGAAAACAGAGGAACTGGAGGAGCCAAAGCACTTTTGGGAATGGGTAAAGTTGGAGGATGTACTGCCTTCGTCTTCCTACAGCAAATGACTCTTTCACTAAAACCAAGTGTAGTTTTAGTGAAAGGAGAGAGACTCAGATCAATGGACAGAGTAGAGTACACATGTAGAGTCACTGAATTTTGATGAGGGTGCCAAGGTGATTCATAACACTTACCACTATCGTCATTCAAAATGATGTGTCTGCATTTTAGTTAATGCCCGTCTCCCCTCCTAGGCTGCATGCCCAGGCAGAAGAAAGACTGTCTTGCTTGTTTGCAACTGTGCCCTCAGTACTTAATACAATGCCTGGCACAAACTTGAAGCTTAGCAAGAAGGCTGGCAGGAGAGTAGGCTTGATGCTTTGGACATGAATGGGTTCTTTCTCCAAACTCAGACTTCTGTCAACATCCATGTAGCTATTGGTGTTTTTTTTTTTTTTTTTTTTACACATACAAGATGTTGCATAATGTTTCATTCATTTTACAACTCTCTTTACGTCTAAAATGCAGGTTTTCCAGTTACAAAGATATGAATACAAAAAGCAAGCAAGCCTTTGCACTATCTGCTCTGGCAGGAAGGTTTGCGTTGTGGAGATGGCAGATCCTCACTTCAGCTCCACAGTTCATCAGCCCCAAGCCCCTTGCAGCTCCTTCTGTCAGCTCATTGTGGTCTGTGTGAGGACATCTTCTGTCCTGTGTAAGGACACTTGCTATTGATTTACAGTCTCCCCAGATAATCTAGGATGATCTCATTCCAAGAACCTTAATTTAATTACGTCTGTAAAGACTCATTTTTCCACATAAGGTCACATTCACAGGTTTTCAGCATTAGGACATGGACGTCTCTCTTCAGACATCACCATTTCAGTTCCCTACACACATCCAGCCCCTACCTCACATGCAGGATCAGCAACTCATAACTGTGAGCTGGGCTGCTGTGTAGGTATGTTAGCTAACAATTGTCTTCCACCAAACACACTTCACAAACATTATTTAATCCTCAAAGAGATCTGGGGGGTAAGTTCAGTTCAGTTCAGTCGCTCAGTCATGTCCAACTCTTTGCAACCCCATGAACCACAGCACGCCAGGCCTCTCTGTCCATCACCAAGTCTACCCAAACCCATGTCCATTGAGTCGGTGATGCCATCCAACCATCTCATCCTCTGTCGTCCCCTTCTCCTCCTGCCCTCATTCTTTCCCAGCATCAGCGTCTTTTCAAATGAGTCAGTTCTTTGCATCAGGTGGCCCAAGTATTGGAATTTCAGCTTCAACATCAGTCCTTCCAGTGAACACCCAGGACTGATCTCCTTTAGGATGGACTGGTTGGATCTCCTTGTAGTCCAAGGGGTTCTCAAGAGTCTTCTCCAATACCACAGTTCAAAATCATCAATTCTTCGGTGCTCAGATTTCTTTATAGTCCAACTCTCACATCCATACATGACTACTGCAAAAACCATAGCCTTGACTAGACTGACCTTTGTTGGCAAAGTAATGTCTCTGGTTTTTAATATGCTGTCTAGGTTGGTCATAACTTTCCTTCCAAGGAGTAAGCATCTTTTAATTTCATGGCTGCAGTCACCATCTGCAGTGATTTTTGGAGCCCAGAAAAATAAAGTCAGCCATTGTTTCCACTGTTTCCCCATCTATTTGCCATGAAGTGATGGGACCAGATGCTATGATCTTAGTTTTCTGAATGGAAGTAAATATTATTACCCTATTTTATATGAGAGGAGACTGAGACGCAGAGAGTTTGAGTGAGGTCTCAAGATCATGCAGTCTCTAGGATTTAGAGCTAGGACTTAAACCAGGCTGGTAAGGCAGCAGACCAGAGATCCTTATCTGCTTTTAGCAAAAGGAGTGTGTTTCAAGGAGTGGTGTCCGAAAGGAGGGATATCCAAGGAGAAAGCTGGGGCACTCAACTTGCTGCAGCAGAAACCTCAATGGAGGTATTTCTCATCCTTTGTCATTACCTTCTGTCACACCCCCCATATCGGGGTTCACTCTGCTCACACCCCTACACAATGGAAAGGCTCTGGGCTGGGCCTCCATCACTCCCCTGTCTGCTCCCCTCAGCCCTGTCTGAAGTGAGCCTCCAACTGCAGGCCTCAGGTATTGCTCCTTCAAAAAAAGAAGGAATGAGCAAATAGTCTATGTCAGTTATGGCACTGGAGGAGGGAGTCAGGTGGCTTGTGGACTGATCAGCACAGGAAGAATTTTCTAGCAATTTACATTGCCGTCCAATGGACTCACAGTGACGTCGCCATGAAGACATTCAAGCAGAGTCCAGACGACCACCTGTCAGGGATGCCCTCAGGGCCCTGGCCCTCCTGGATGTGGCACCAGAGGACCCCTGAAGGCCCAGCACCGTCAGGTTTCTTACCACGTGGAAGGGGACACAGCTGTCCCAGAAGCAGTGCCTTCCTGATCCAGGGCCTGGGTGGTTGTCGCTGATGAATGCCACAGAAAAGAACCAGACACAGGGGAACACCCACCATGCATGTGATGGTTCAGAGCCTCTAAACAGCAGGCGCCAACAGGAGTTTAGATGTGCAGGAGAGTCATGAGAGAATGGACATGAGGGATAAAGTGAAGAGAGCGGGATGGGGCGGAAGGGTGAAGACTTTCGTGAAAAGACCACAATGCAAGCCTGACCTGGGAAGGAGAGAGTCCTGGACGCTTAGGAGAGACATGGCAAGAGAAAGGGAAGCATGACGCCCTCAGCCAACGACAGAGCCAGCGGCAGGACCAACACAGACCTATTCCTACGTGACAGAGGATTGAGATTTCTCCCTCCAACGACTGGTTTTAGCTCAAGGACTCTGCATGGGGCATCTGACACCTTTCCTCCCAAGACTCCCCCCTCCCCTCCCCTTCCTAGGTCAGGGCTGGGCTGCCTAGAGCTGTTGTGCCAGCTGCCAGTTCCCAGCAGCAGCCCCTCTGAGTGGGTGCCGCCCGCCTGCTTCACCCTGGGGCACAGCTGGGTGGCTGCTCCCAGCTCTGGTTCTCTGCACTCGCTGTGACAGCACAGCCCCAGCCCTCCTCCCAAGACCCTGGCTGGCTGATCCCACTGAGCTTCATTTCCCTTCAGAGGGAGGGAAATGTGGGGGCAGGGAGAGCTGGGGCCTGGCCATCTGGGCTCTGCACTCTGAGCCTCCCCTGTCAGCGAGGAGAGAAGCAAGAGCTTGGCACAGGGCCACACCACAGTGACCCAGGCAGCCGCAGAGCCCAGCTCCCTGCAGCACGGTTGAGGAAGGTGAAGCACCCAGTGCACAGGCTGAGCGACACAGCCTTCTCTGCGTGCAAGGGAACCTAGGGGACATACAAACACCTTTCCAAAGAGCTCTCAGAGCCTGCCTGCCCCAAGATAAGGGACCCTGGGAAATCTAGGTGGCAGGGGGTCAGCCACCCTGAGCACTTATTGGGGATTGAGTCCTGCTACTTAGCAGTGTTCACAGAGCCCCAGCTGTGTGCAGAGGATACCAGACACAATCTCGACTCCTGTGTTTACCACAGGCAGCACGGTGGGGAGGCAGGCACGTGGTCCCTGTGCCCCAGCAGCCCGGCAGACCCAGACACTTGCCTTTAATCCAGGTAGAGACTGGGGGAGGACAGATAAGGGTCAGGGGACATCGGAGGGGTTCTGAGGATGGAGAGAAGAGCTCAGGCTGAAAGGGAGCTGAGCTGAATCAGCAGCCAGAGAAGTACAGCTGGCCTCAGGGTGACTAGTTTGGAGAAGGACCACAATTTTCCCATGAACGAATGGTGTCATTTCAGAGACGCCCATCCTCCCTGCAAGCCCATGCCATGTCAATACCCAAGGCAGTCCCCAGGGCTGCAGCCCTGGCTTCACCAGCCAGGCCCCTGTCCTGTTCACATAGCCTTGAAGCAGCAGGAAGGGCAGCCTCTATGTCTCCTGGCTGGAGCTTAACCCACCCTCAGTGATAGGTAGTATAGTTGCTCAGTCGTGTCTGACTCTCTGCGACCCCATGGGCTCCTCTGTCCATGGGATTTCCCAGGCAAGAATACTGGAGTGGGTTGCCATTCCCTTCTCCAGGGGATCTTCCTGACTGAGGGATCAAGCCCAGGTCTCCTGCATTGCAGGCAGATTCTTTTACCATCTGAGCCACCTGGGAACCCTAGTAAGCACATGGCTGCACCAACAACAACACGTCTCACCAAAACTCAGGGGTCAGGGGGGATTACAGATCAAACCTCTGCCGACTCCTGAGTCTTGGTTCTCAGAACACTCAGAATTTCAGCCAGAAATTCTTCACAGAGAAGAATTCCCACAGGTCCAGGCCAGGGACAATGCCAATGACCCTATTATAACCGTGAGTTTTATTGATCTTCCTATCCTCATAGGATAGACAGGTGAAAGTAGTGCTAAATGCCATTAACTACCTTTGTCAACTGATACACACGGGTGCGTGCATGGTAAGTCACTTCAATCATGTCCGACTCTTTGTGACCCTATGGAGTGTAGCCCTCCAGGATTCTCTGTCCATGGGATTCTTTAGGCAAGAATACTGGAGTGGGTTGCCATGCCCTCCTCCAGGGGATCTTCCAGACCCAGGGATCAAACCTGCATGTCTTGGGTCTTCTGCATCGGCAGGCAGGATCTCTAGCACTGGTCCCACCTTGGAAACCCAGACATGGGTGGTTACCTGCAAGGCCGCCCTGCAGAAGCCACATTACTATCGCCACCTGTGTCTGTCCTCCTCGGACATTTCCATTTCTCTTGGCTGAAGCACTCGGCTGTGACAACCTAGAGCATCTCAGCCAGCTTTACATTTGCAGTGTGGGAATCCGGCTGCTTCCTATCACTGCGGGCTGCAGCATCTACAGTGACTCAGATCATTTTCACAGCTTTTAAATGTTTTCTCACAGATCACCCCAAGTATGTGATAGGAAATGATGCAGTGTTAAGTTGGCCCGACATCTCACACCAGATGTTGCAACAAGCAAAGAAATATACTTAGGAACATATGTGGGCAGCACAGAGTGTGCTTTGCCAAAGGGAAACTGTTCCTCCCTCAAGGTTCCCTCAGCACCTTTCAGGGCAGAGAAGGCTGTGTGAGACACAGTTACTTCTCCGGGAGGCGAGAACTCTGGCTTCAGATAGGATCTCTGGCAGGAAATGAATGGGGCATTTGATAAATGTGGTTTTCACTCAGCCCTGCTCAGAAGGTGGCAGCCAGCCTAACCAGGCCTGTGTGATGGCTCCAGTCAGGGGTTACATCAGTTCTCAGTGTCCAGCCTTGTCTCCTGATGGTATCTCGTACCCGGCGCTGTGATCACAGGGCGGTTTTGTGTCCTGTAATTTCTCCACCATGCTGCCCAGTGCTCAGGACAGGCTGTCTGGAGCACAGCTGCCATACTTGGTGTTTTCCAGGTTGACTTCAGGGGCCTAAAGAAGCCCCCTTTGACCAGCCCAGACCATGTTGGACTTCGCTATCTGAACCTTTACTGCACCCAGAAATTCAGCTCCGAACCTGAAGCCGGAAGGTCTAAAAGGGACCTTGGGGATAGACAGTTCCCCCTGTTCACTCCTCCAGCCCCCACTCTCTCCTCTGTGCCCCCAAGAAGAATGGGCCAGACTCTGAGCACCTGCCCCAGTGGGCACTACAACCTCATGAGCAAGGGGGGTCAGTCCTCAGGCATGTCAGACTGTCAGGAGCAGCTGCACAGACATGCACAGATGTGCCCCCGTTTAGTTCCCCTCGTGGCTCATGCCACCTCTAGCAGCCACACGACTCCAACCCTTCCTCCATCTGATAACTTCTCTAGGACCCTGGCTAAACACCTCCTTTTCTTTCTGTAATTTAGCCCTCCATCCTACAAATGCCACTGATAATCCTCTATTTATTTAGCTACCTTTTCTCCCCAAGTGGACTCAAGAGCTGGTCTTTTCTTCCCTCAGGTTGAACAAATGCCTTCCCTGTCTGACCTCTGACTCCCCTGTCTTTCTCAGCATAAACCCCACACAGGATTGAGCACATAGTAAACACCCACTGTGCAAGTGACCAGCAAACTCAGCACCCTCTACAGAGAGCCCATCACAAGCTGGCTTACATTCTTCTGAGGCCTTTGAATGATTTAGGGTTGGTTGATAAGTAAGGTAAGAATAGATGAAGTGCTCTGAAGGCCTCATAGCAAACACAAACCAAAGCCAGGCCACTCCTGAGCTCCAAAATCTATGGTGGATAAATGAGACATGTATGCTAACCCATAGCAGAAGTCCCCTTAGGCCTGAGCCTCAGCAGAGACCCCCCAGACATCAACAGTCAATGACCTGAGTGAGGCCTGTTTTCTTGATGCAGCTTAGATGATGAGGGATCTTCAGAATCACTTAGAGTTGGGGAGGGGGTTGCAAATGAACTTTCACAAGAATATAAGACAACTCCAGCAAAGTTTCACAGAACAACACTCTTGCAGGAGGCCTAAGCCCCACAGCTGGTCTTCCCTTCACACCTCAGAGATCCCTGAGAATCACAATTGGAACTCTGGGGTTCCAGAGAACGCAGTGTGAGGACCACCATTCCAGATCTTCCCCTGGAACCTTAAATTTGCAGAGGACCTGCCAGACCAGCAAACATTCATATCACATCTCTTGCAACCTATTAGAAGATAGGACAACTCAGACTCAGAGAACTCTGGGCCTGGAGAAAACCAGAGGCATCTTCTGGACAAACTCAACTTGGCAGGAAAGGGAGTCAAAAACCTCGACTGGAGAAAATCCATGTGAGATGCGGAGCAAGTGGTGGCAGAGCAGAACAACAGGGCAGAGAAGGGAGAGGTGCCCTCACTGAGTGAGCGATGGGAGGCCCCTGAAGCAGTGTCGTGGCCCTGGAAGTGGCTGCCAGAGACTGGCATTGTCCCTTCTGTGCTCTCTTCCAGTCTCCAAAGCCCCACCTGTGCCCGCAGTGCCAATCACCTCCCTCCACGGTGCTCTGCTCAGGCCTGCGCAATGGACCTCTGCCATTCCCTGCCTCTTCCTGTCACCTGAATTTACTCTGTATCCATCCATTCAGCCTCCTCCTCTCTGTAAATTAGACTGATCCGTGTCAAACAGCATGAGCAGCCTGTTATCTCTCAAATAACAGAAACAATTTGGAGGCGAATTTGTCTTTTCTTTAAATGGTCTAACACATTGGTATAAATTTATTTGTAAAACTCTCTTATTATCTCTGCATCAGTAGCATCCACAATAATGACCATTTTTTCATTCCTGGTGTTAATTATTTGAGCTTTCTCCTATATTTTCTTTAGTAGTCTTGCCAGAGGTTTTACTATTTACTATTTTTTGCAAAGATCATGATGGCTATTTTATTGATTGTTATTGTTGTAGTTTAATTGTTAGGTCATATCCAACTCTTTCCAACTCTGTCCTTCACTATCTCCCAGAGTTTCCTCAAATTCATGTCCATTGAGTCTATGATACTATCTAATCATCTCATTCTCTGTTGCCCCCTTCTCTTTTTGCCTTCAATCTTTCCTAGCATCAGGGTTTGTTTTTTTTTTTCCGTTGAGTCAGCTCTTCACATCAGGTGGCCAAAGGATTGGGAGTTTCAGCTTTATCATCAGTCCTTCCAATGAATATTCAGAGTTGATTTCCTTTAGGATTGACTGGTTTGATCTCCTTGCTATCCAGGGGACTCTCAAGAGTCTTCTCCAGCACCACGGTTTGAAAGCATCAATTCTTCAGTGGTCAGCCTTCTTTATGGTCCAGCTTGCCTGGTGTGCTGCGGTTCACAGGGTCACAATGAGTTGGACACAACTGAGTCACTGAACAACAACTCATATCCATACATGACTACTGGAAAAAACCATAGCCTTGACTGTATGGACCTTTGTCGGCAAAGTAATGTCTCTGTTGTCTAAGTTTGTTATAGCTTTCTTTCCAAGTGTCTTTTAATTTCATGGCTGCAGTCAGTGTCTGCAGTGATTTTGGAGCTCGGGGGGAAAAATAATCTGTCACTGCTTCCACTTTTTCCTCTCTATTTGTCATGAAGTGGTGGGAGTGGATGCCATGATCTTAGTTTTTTGAATGTTGACTTTCAAGGCAGCTTTTTCATGCTCCTCTTTCACCCTCATCAAGAGGCTCTTAGGTTCCTCTTCAGTTTCTGCCATTAGAGTGGTATCACCTGCATATCTGAGGTTGTTGATACTTCTCCCGGCAATCTTGATTTCAGCTTGTGATTCATCCAGCCTGGCATTTATCATGAAGTACTCTACAACAGGGAAGCCTGGCGTGCTACACTTCATGGGGTCGAAAAGAGTCAGACACAACTGAGCAACTGAACAACAACAACTCTGCATGTAAGTTAAACAAGCAGGGTGACAATATACAGCCTTGTCCTACTCCTTTCCCAGTTTTGAACCAGCCATTGTTCCATGTCTGGTTCTAACTGTTGCTTCTGACCTGTATACAGGTTTCTCAGGAGTCAGGTAAGGTGGTCTAGTGTTCCCATCTGTTCAAGAATTTTCCACAGTTTGTTGTGATCCACAAGGTCAAAGGCTTTAGTGTAGTCAATGAAGCAGAAGTTTTTCTGGAATTCCCTTGCTTTTTCTACGAGCCAATGAATGTTGGCAATTTGATCTCTGGTTTCTCTGCCTTTTCTAAACCCAGCTTGTACATCTGGAAGTTTTCGTTTCACATATTGTTGAAGCCTAGCTGGAAAGATTTTGAGCATTACCTTGCTAGCATGTGAAATGAGCACACTTGTGCAATAGTTTGAACTTTCTTTAGCGTTGCCATTCTTTGGGATTGGAATGAAAACTGACCTTTTTTCAGCATGGCCACTGCTAAGTTTTCCAAATTTGCTGACATGGTGAATGCAGCACTTTCATAGCCTCATCTTTCAGGATTTTAAATAGCTCAGTCGGAATTCTGTCACCTCCACTAGCTTTTCTGTATTAATTAATTTGGAATAATTTTATAGAGTATAATTTTATTAACAACACTGTGTTAGTTTCAGGTGTTCACAAAATGAATCACATACATATATCCACTCTTTTTTAGATTATTTCACATATAGGCCATTACAGAGAATCGAGTAGAGTTCTCTTTGCTATACAATAGGTCCCTATTAGTTTTCTATTTTATATATAGTATATGTATATGTCAACCCTAACCCCCCAATTTATTCCTTCCTGCTTTTCCCCCAGTGACCATAAGTTTATTTTCAATCTATGGCTCTCTTTCCTGTGAATAAGTTCATTTGTACCATTTATTTTAGATTCCATATATAAGCAATATCATACATTTGTCTTTCTCTGTCTGACTTTTATTATTTGTAGACTTTTTAATGATGGCCATTCTGACTAGTGTGAAGTGATACCTCACTCTAGTTTTAATATGCATTTCTCTAATAATTAGTGATATTGAGCAGATGGCATTATTTCTTTTTTATGGCTGAGAATCATTCTATTAAATTCTAAAGGATTCATCTTCTGTATCCATTCTTCCGTTGTTGGGTATTTAGGTTGATTCCATGTCTTGGCTTGCCTGGTGTGAATAGTGCTGCTGTGAACTTACAGGTGCATGTATCTTTTCAAATTAGAGTTTTCTCTGGATACAGGCCCAGAAGTGAGACTGCTGGATCATATGGTAGTTTCATTATAGGGGACTGGTATGCAAAAGTAGGAAGTCAAGAAACACCTGGAGTAACAGGCAAATTTGGCCTTGGAGTACAGAATGAAGCAGGGCAAAGGCTAATAGAGTTCTGCCAAGAGAATGCACTGGTCATAGCAAACACCCTCTTCCAACAACACAAGAGAAGACTCTACACATGGACATCACCAGATGGTCAACACCAAAATCAGATTGATTATATTCTTTGCAGCCAAAGATGGAGAAGCTCTATACAGTCAGCAAAAACAAGACCAGGAGCTGACTGTGGCTCAGATCATGAACTCCTTATTGCCAAATTCAGACTGAAATTGAAGTGGAGAAAACACTAGACTGTTCAGGTATGACCTAAATCAAATCCTTTATGATTATACACTGGAAGTGAGAAATAGATTTAAGGGACTAGATCTGATAGATAGAGTGCCTGATGAACTACGGATGGAGGTTCGTGACATTGTACAGGAGACAGGAATCAAGACCATCCCCATGAAAAAGAAATGCAAAAAAGCAAAATGGTTGTCTGAGGAGGCCTTACAAATAGCTGTGAAAAGAAGGGAAGTGAAAAGCAAAGGAGAAAAGGAAAGATATAAGCATCTGAATGCAGAGTTCCAAAGAATAGCAAGGAGAGATAAGAAAGCCTTCCTCAGCGATCAATGCAAAGAAATAGAGGAAAACAACAGAATGGGAAAGACTAGGGATCTCTTCAAGAAAATTAGAGATACCAAGGGAACATTTCATGCAAAGATGGACTCAATAAAGGAAAGAAATGGTATGGACCTAACAGAAGCAGAAGATATTAAGACGAGATGGCAAGAATACACAGAAGAACTGTACAAAAAAGATCTTCACAACCCAGATAATCATGATGATGTGATCACTCACCTAGAGCCAGACATCCTGAAATGTGAAGTCAAGTGGGCCTTAGGAAGAAGCATCACTACGAACAAAGCTAGTGGAGGTGATGGAATGCCAGTTGAGCTATTTCAAATCCTGAAAGATGAAGCTGTGAAAGTGCTGCACTCAATATGCCAGCAAATTTGGAAAACTCAGCAGTGGCCACAGGACTGGAAAAGGTCGTTTTCATTCCAATCCCAAAGAAAGGCAATGCCAAAGAATGCTCAAACTACTGCACAATTGCACTCATCTCACACGCTAGTAAAGTAATGCTCAAAATTCTCCAAGCCAGGCTTCAGCAATACGTGAACCATGAACTTCCAGATGTCCAAGCTGGATTTAGAAAAGGCAGAGGAACCAGAGATCAAATTGTCAACACCCACTGGATCATCAAACAAGCAAGAGAGTTCCAGAAAAACATCTATTTCTGCTTTATTGACTATGCCAAAGACTTTGACTGTGTGGATCACAATAAATTGTGGGAAATTCTGAAAGAGATGGGAATACCAGACCACCTGACCTGCCTCCTGAGAAATCTGTATGCAGTTCAGGAAGCAACAGTTAGAACTGGATATGGAACAACAGACTGGTTCCAAATCAGGAAAAGGAGTACGTCAAGGCTGTATATTGTCACCCTGATTATTTAACTTCTATGCAGAGTACATCATGAGAAACGCTGGACTGGAGGAAGCACAAGCTGAAATCAAGATTACCGGGAGAAATATCAATAACCTCAGATATGCAGATGACACCACCCTTATGGCAGAAAGTGAAGAGGAACTCAAAAGCCTCTTGATGAAAGTGAAAGTGGAGAGTGTAAAAGTTGGCTTAAAGCTCAACATTCAGAAAACGAAGATCATGGCATCCAGTCCTGTCACTTCATGGCAAATAGATGGGGAAACAGTGGGAAAAGTGGCTGATTTTATCTTTTGGGGCTCTAAAATCACTGCAAATGGTGATTGCAGCCATGAAATTAAAGGATGCTTACTCCTTGGAAGGAAAGTTATGACCAACGTAGACAGCATATTGAAAAGCAGAGACATTACTTTGCCAACAAAGGTCCATCTAGTCAAGGCTATTAGTGGTCATGTATGGATGTGAGAGTTGGACTATAAAGGAAGCTGAGTGCAGAAGAATTGATGCTTTTGAACTGTCGTGTTGGAGAAGACTCTTAAGAGTCCCTTGGACTGCAAGGAGATCCAACCAGTCCATCCTAAAGGAGATCAGTCCTGGGTGTTCATTGGAAGGACTGATGTTGAAGCTGAAATTCCAATACTTTGGCCACCTGATGCGATGAGCTGACTCATTGGAAAAGACCCTGATGCTGGGAAAGATTGAGTGCAGGAGGAGAAGGGGATGACAGAGGATGAGATGGTTGGATGGCATCACCGACTCAATGGACATGGGTTTGGGTGGACTCCGGGAGTTGGTGATGGACAGGGAGGCCTGACGTGCTGGGATTCATGGGGTCACAAAGAGTCGGACACAACTGAGTGACTGAACTGAACTGATGGTAGTTCTATTTTTAGTGTTTTAAAGAACCTCTGTATTATTCTCCAGGGTGGCTGCACCAATTTACTCTCCCTTTTCTCTACACCCTCTCCAGCATTTATTATTTGTAGACTTTTTGATGATGGCTATTAGGACTGATGTGAGAGGATGCCTCAATGTAGTTTTGATTTGAATTTCTCTAATAACTAGCTATGTTGAGCATCTTCTCATGTGCTGTCTGGCTATCTGTATATCTTATTTTGCAAAATGTCTGTTTAAATCTTTCCCCCATTTTGATTGGGTTGTTTGTTTTTCTATTATTGAGTTGTATGAACTGTTTATACGTTTTGGAAATTAAGCCCTTGTCAGTTGCATCATTTGCAAATTTTTCTCCCAGTCCACAGACTGTCTTTTCATTTAGCTTATGGTTTCTTTTGCTGTGCAAAAGCTTATAAGTCTAATTAGGTCCCATTTGTTTATTTTTCTTTTATTTCTCTTGCCTTGGGAGAGTGATCTAAGAAAACATTACTACAATTTATGTCAGAGAATGTTTTGAATATAGTCCCTAAAATGTTGGGTTCATGTCTCACCTAATATCCCATTTGGTCAAATATTCACTATATTATCCAAATCCTCTCTATTTCTAGAAATATTAATAAATAGCACATTTATTGGCTGAAAAATCAAAATGATAAAAATACACACATAGAAAAGCTTCACGCCCACCCGTGTCCCATCTACACATCCATTCTCCAATCCCTATGGTCAACAATAATTACTAATATTTTTGCATATTCTTTCCACATCAACACAAATACACAAAGGTAAAGATATAAATTCTTATTTTCACTCTCTTAAATAAAAGGTAGCTAGTTATATAGACTTCTACTGGCTTTCTTCAGCTAACAGTATGAAATGTTAGCTGAAATCTTTTTACATAAATACATAAAGAGCTTCATTATTTTTTGTAGCTGCATAGCCATCTTTGGGGAAATACACCATGGTTTATTTAACCTATCCTCTAAATACGGACACAGGTTGTCTCCAACTTTTTTTTTGTTTTACATATAATACTGCCACTAATAACCCTGTCCACATGTCACTTTGTACACGTGCAAGCTCTGTGTTAATTTTAGACACGCTGGCATTCTTTATCTATCTATTATCCCCGTTTCCTGGAACTCTGGTCCTTCTGTCCATCATGTTGTCAGACTCATGTGCGTGGTGGACATTTTCCTATCTTTGGTGTGGATTGTGCATTCCATGAAACTCCTTTCATCCCAGATTATTGAACAGTCCCTCCAGAGTGTTGATATATTTACTCCTCCAGGTAAATCTAAAGTATCAGCAGCCTGGGAGCGACATTTTATTAAGGCTTTTGGCTTGGGAGTTTCTAGATTTCTGGATGCTATAAACTCAAGCTTAAATCTATGTGAGACTCAAGCCCTGGCTTGTGATTTCTCAGGGGAGAACTTTTCACACAGACTCCAAGCAGAGGCAGACATGTTCTCTTAATATCTTGCTGAGCCAGTAGACAGGTTGCTTTCTGATCTATACTTTCCCTGATGGTGTGGCCCTCCTGGCATGCCAGCCATAAGCAGGGGTTTCATTCTATTCATCCAATAATTCCTTGCCTTATGTGGCCCAAGGTTTCATTTCCTTCCCTATGTGGGCATGAAAGCCCAAGCCCCCAGGTTCTTGAAACTGACGATAATGTGACCACGCCCACCTCCACACCAGCCACTGCCACAGCCACCCCACTTCCACCCAGGAGTCAGCAGCAGCACCTCATTCACTTTGCAGTAAAGCTTCTACTCCTCTATGTATTTCTGGTACCTGGTGATTTTCCTTTCTTGCTTGCACACTTGGATGTTCATTTAACATAATTTTTGTTGTATTTTATCCTCATGCCTAAGGCAGAAGAATTTGTGTTTATCCAATTATTTTCCTACAATCTGTTTCCTTCCTGGGCTTTATAGTAATTCACATCAACTCTGTTTACCATCCAACTACTCCAGGATCTGTTTGGTAAATGCAGGTAACCACTCCAAATAAGAGCCATGGGGACTTCCCTGGTGGTCCAGTGGCTTAGACCCCACTCTCCCAATGCAGGGGGCCTGGGTTTGATTTCTGGTCAGGGAAGTAGACACATGCTGTATCTAAGACCTGGTGCAGCCAAATAAATATTTTTTAAAAAAATCATAATATTTTGAGCTGGTAAAGAATCATATACATAGTCTGAGACTTCAAGGGCTAAATTTCAATTGCTGTTGCAGTATTTCTGTTCAGGCTAGGATTTTTGGTAGAGTCTTTTTCCCATTTTTCTATATGCTTCTCCCTTTGTTTGGCTTCAAAAATCATCTAAGTTATGGATTTTTAATCCAAACCTTTAATAACCTTTATAAACAGCCATAAATAGTGTCAACAAACAGATTCTCATTTTACTCCCAATACTGGCATGCTTGTCAGTACTTTGGTGGGGTGACACTAACCAGGAGTGAAGAGCTCTTTCTGACTTCCCACATAAGCAGTGGTGATTGGAGTTTTGATTAATATTTCTGCCCTTTTGTTATTTATCATCAAGCCCAAGAAGCTATTTATCAAAGTCAGTTTATTCTATAAACAGGGGGATAATCTCCACCCCCTTTGTTCTTAGAACATTTTCCCTCTAACTCTCCCCTGACATGTAGGACTTATGTAATATTCATATTCCTCTAATCTACTGATGCTGGGCCTGAGAGGGATTCAGGCAGTATTTCTTACGTCAGAGAGTGGTGTAAATCCCCATTCCATATGGAAATATTCCAGTGTACTTGGCACATCGCAAGATGTTATGAACAGACCACAAATGTAGGAGACTTCCTGGGACAAAGATCTCCAGATTGAGGTTAGAGGTCATTTTGACAAGCTGATACCTCCCATATCTCCTGAAAATGCATCTGCTACATTTTCACTGAATGGATGCTATGGTGAAGGAAGTGACTAGGGGGACTGAATACAACTAGAATAGAATTGCAAAGTGTTCAGTGCTTTTGTGAGCTTACATAATCAGCCTTGCTCAAAAAGTTCCTCTTTCCTTTGCTCTGGGCTGGGAGTATATAGCTGTGTCCCAGTGTGAACAAGCGTCGTAGTGTTGGAACGGTCTTTGTTTTGTCTTATTATTCCAGGACATATGGGGTACCCAGCACTCCAATGGGGGTCCTGTCATCAGTCTGAGATTTGTGGTTCCTTTAGAGCTAGAATCACACAGGACATTCCTCTCTCACCTACTACCTCCTTTGCAAAGCTGCTTCTAAGATATAAGCACTAACTCAAATTCTCTACAGAGAACAAAACTTTGATAACCCAGAGTCAGCAGGGGAAATGCTGAGTTTAGGAATAGAAAATTCTAAAAGTCATCAGCAAACAAAAAGACTGTGTGTCAAAGTGATACTCCATTTCAAGCCATTTCATTATGCCTGCTCAAGAGAGATGAATAGTGCGCTAACTTATCAGTCAGCACAATGGTGCATCTGCTCCATCATAATTATCTGATACTTAGGAGAACTGACCTGGAATGAGAGTGCAAGAATCACATAATCTAAGTGCACGGCACTTTCAATCCATTCCCTTGGGGAAGCTGAAAGGCAGGTCGCTATAATTTGCATAAGCTGGAAGTAATTTGATTTTGTTAAGTTACTTGCAATACCTAGAATTATAGAATCATAAAATCGCAAGGTTGGCAGAGAATGGAAAGGTTATTTAGCCCATCCAATCCAGGGATAGGCTTATACAAGCTCTGCTTCAGTAGTTTCAGTGCTGGGGAGTTTGCCTTTCCCCAGTGAAGGCTGACAGGACTATCCTTTCCCCACAGTGAGGAGACAGAGATTTCCCAGGGAAGGTCACAGGATTTTAAAAAACAGGTTTTTTACAAATTCATGCTAAGCTGTTGCAGAAGCACATCCATTTCCTCACCACCAATGAGTCACCTCTTGGGAGTTCCCTGAACCTTTCCCCTTGGTCTCAAATCCTGTCCCACCATACCTTTCCACCACTCATTAGACATCCTTATTTCTACACTGAGGAAATCAAGACTACTAGACAAAAGCTGTGAGCCTCTTTCTGACTCTCTCATTGCTCATCATTTCCTTCCCTTGGTGCTCGAGGAAGAAGTATCGGTCTTCTTGGTCCAAGGTAAACCTTCCTCTTTCTGTGCCAGGGTGGGGTTTATGGTGAGAGTGTGTCAGCCTTTCCTACCTGCTTTGATGAGGGTATGACCTAGTGTGTCAAAATGTATAGGCGTTGCTCAGATAGCTTCTGGATTTAGGAGTTGTTTTATGTGTAGCTGTAGATTTAGTGTGTCCATGGTAAGAGGGGAGTTCAGGAGCTGACCCATGAAAATCCTTTATTTCCTTGACATTGGTCTCAGCAGCGATTTTTTGAGTATGACACCAAAAGCATAAGCAAAAAGAACAAAAATAAATAAGACTGCATCAAGCTAAAAAACTTCTGCACAACAAAAGAAAAAATCAAATAAATGAAAAGGCAACCTATAGAGTGGGAGAAAATATTTATAAATCATATATCTGATATCTAAAATATATAAAGAGTTCATATAACTTAATAGGAAACAATCCAGTTAAAAATGGACAGGGGAGCGGAATATACATTTTTTCTGAAGAAGACATACAAATGGCCACTAGATACATGAAAAGGTGCTCAATGTTACTAATCATCAGAAAAATGTAAATCAAAACCATGAGATATCATCTCACTCCTGTTAAAATTACTATCATCAAAAAGGCAAGAGGTAACAAGTGTTGGCAAGGATGTGGAGAAAAGAGAACTTTTGTGCACTCTTAGTAGGAATGGCAACCCACTCCAGTGTTCTTGCCTGGAGAATCCCAGGGACAGGGGAGCCTGGTGGGCTGCCGTCTATGGGGTCGCACACAGTCAGACATGACTGAAGTGACTTAGCAGCAGCAGTGGGAATGTAAATTGGTATGGCCTGTATGGAAACCAGTATGGAGGTTCCTCAAAAGATTAAAAATAGAACTGCCGTTTGATCCAGCAATCCCACTTCTGCATATATATCCAAAGAAAATGAAAACAGTCTCTCAAAGAGATATCTGCACTCCCATGTTCATTGCAGGATTATCCAAAGAGCCAAGACATGGAAACAGCCTGTGTCCAGCAGCAGCTGAATGGCTAAAAGAGATGTGGTATACACATAGACAGTGGAATATTAGTCAGCCATGAGAAAGAAAGAAACCCTACCATTTGTGACAACATGGGTGAAACTTGAGGGAATTGTGCTAAGTGAAATAAGCCAGATAGATAATATATGTATCATATTACATATATGTGGAATCTAAAGAAAACCAAACTCAGAGACAAAGCTTACTTACCAGGGGCTGAGAGGTGGGGGAAATGGGAGATGTTGGTCAAAGAGTACAAATTTGCAGTTATAAGTTTTGTTATCTAATGGACAGCATAGTGATTATGGTTAACAGTATTGTATTATATACTTGAGAGCTATTAAGAGAGTAGATTTTAAATGTCCTCACCATAAGAAAGCAATAGTAACTATGTGACATGATTGCGTTGTTAGCTAAAGCTGTGGTAGTAACCATTTTGCAGTGTGTGTGTATCAAAGCAACATGATGTACACCTTATATTTACAGTGTTATATGTCAGTTAAATCTCAATAAACATGAAGAAAATATTAATACTAATATTAATACTTATTATTTTAGCTTATTTGCTTCCTATTTTCTTCAGTCTGTTTTCTCTACTTATCCCTCCAACCTATTTGAAAGATACCTTTTCTTGGGCGATCTCAAATTTATTTTTTAAAGCATTGTGGGGAGGGGGTTAAAAACATTAGAAAGCCTTTTCTTACCAGAGTGGAGAATCCATCTGTAATTCCTAACCCTGTAGCAGAGTTGGAGGGTCCCACAGGGCCCAGCTAAGCTACAGTCAATCACAGTTCTATTAGATAAGGCGCTCCAGACATGCTCAGAAATCCTCAGCTCTCATCTGTACCTTCCAGATTCTCCTGCCTGAGCCCCAGGACAGACAAAGGAGATTCCTAAGAAATAACGGATTCTGTAGCTGTTAAGTCTGCAGCATCCTTCTCCCCTCACACACAGGCTGGGGGAAAGTCACTGTCTTCAGAGAACAAGTAGGATAGGAAACCAAAGTTCTGAGAAGACTGCTTTGTCTAAGAAGAAGAGATAACGATTAAGATTTGGGTATCAGGGTGTTGCTATTTTTGTAGATTTAAACGACATGTTTTTCTAAAGTCTGAGATAAATGGCATGTGAATTGGGCTTTAAAGTTTTGACAGAATTCAACCATGGAGCTGTTCTTTGAAATCTATGGACTCTTCTGATTCTTTTTCTGTAATCACTCATTGTTTATTTTTAAAAGATTTTCAAATCTATCAGCAAATAGAGTGCACAGTGTTCTCTTTCGTTTGAAAACAATGTCCTTTGTTCATGTGGTTACATTCCCTTTCTCAAATTTAATGTTCAATACATCTTCCCTTATTTTCTTGGTTACCTCTATTAGATTTGCCAACTTTATTGGTTTTATTTTTTTCAAAAGAGCACTTGAATTGTTTATTGATTTTTATTATTTTCCAGTTTGTTGATTTCTGAATGTGTTCTTGTGGCTTTCCTTAAGTCTGTTTGTTGCAGAGTACAAGAAGATTAGCTTCCAAACTTGAAGGTGGAATCTATTTATTTTTTTATTATTTTTTGTTAAATATCATTACCAATTAATGCTATAGAATTTTCTCCAGTATAGTTTTGGTTGTATCCCTTGGGTTTAATATATTGTTTCTTGTTTTTATAGTTTCACTTCACAAATAATTTATTTTCTATCCATATTATTTTGTTACTAGAAAATGTGGCCTCCAAGGTTTCTACCTTTTCAAATGTATTGTGTATTTCCTATTGAATAAGTCTTGTCAGCAGCTTCTGACAAGACTCCCAATGATCCCTGTTGCCTGGTATTCATGCCCTTATGAAATACCCTCTTCTATAGTGTAGACCAGGGGTCTCCAACCTCCAGGCTATGGACCTCCTGTCAGATCAGCACAGTAAGGGTAATACACGTGAATAATACACTTGAATCATCCCCAAATCATTCCCCCTACCACCAGCCTGTGGAAAAACTGTTTTCCATGAAATCGATCTCTGATGCTAAAAACGTTAGGGCCTGCTGGCATAGTCTGTACCTAATGACTTCCTTCTGATGAGCAGAAAAAGTGATATGATGTCAGTGTCAAGTTAAGATTGTGAAAGATTGTGACTTCTATCCTTTCTCTCTCATTTGCTTTGTTTCATGAAAGTCAAATGACACGTTGTAAGGCCCACATAGAAAAAACTAAGGGTAGCCTCTACCCAACACCCGGTGAGGAACTGAGTATGCCAGTGGCCATGTGAACAAGCTCATAAGTGGATCCTTCCCAAGCCGAGCCTTCATATGAGCCACAACTTCAGCCAACATCTTGATTGCAGCCTCGTAAGTGGCTCTGAGACAAAAGGCTTGGCTAAGCTGTACCCAGATTACTGGTCCACAGAAACTGATAATAAACACTGGGGTTTCTTAACATAGTTGATATTTTTACTGAGGTATAGTTGCTGTACAATATTATGTAAGTTACAGATGTACAGTATAGTGATTCACAATTTTTAAAGGTTATACTTTTTTATGGTTATAAAATATAGGCTATATTCTCTGTGTTGTGCAATAAATCCTGTGGTGGTTTAGTCACTAAGTCATGTCTAACTCTTGCGACCCCATGGACTGGGACCCTTCCAGGCTCCTCTGTCCATGGGATTCTACAAGCAAGAATACTGGAGTGGGTTGCCATTTCCTTCTCCAAGGGATCTTCCCGATCTAGGACTTGAACCCGGGTCTCCTGCATTGCAGGCAGGAATTGAACTTGGGTCTCCTGCATTTCAGGCAGATTCTTTACTGACTGAGCTACAAGGGAAGCCCTGCAATATACCCTAGTAGCTTATTTTATAAATAATAGTTTGTATCTCTCATTTCCCTACAGCTATATTATCCCTCCCAACTTCCTTCTCCCAGCTGGTAACCATGAGTTTGTTCTCTATACCTCTTGGATTGTATGGTCATTTTAACAATATTAATTCTTTCAATCCAAGAACATAGCGTACCATTCCATCTATTTGTGTTGGCTTTAATTTCTCTCATCAGTGTCTTATAGTTGACTGGGTAGAGGTCTTTTGGCTCCTTAGGTAGGTTTACTCCTAGATATTTTATTCTTTTTGATGCAATGGTAAGTGGAATTGTTTCCTTAATTTCTCTTTCTGCTACCATGTTGTTAGTATAAAGAAATGCAAAAGATTTCTGTATATTAATTTTGTATCCTGCAACTTTATTGAATTCATTGATGAGTGCTAGTAGTTTTCTGGTAGTGTCTTTAGGATTTTCTATGTATAGGGTCATGTCACCTGTAAGCAGTGACAGTTTTACTTCTTACTTTTCAATTTGGATTCCTTTTATTTTTTTCTTATCAAATTGCTATGGCTAGTATTTCCAAAACAATGTTGAATAAAAGTGTTGAGAGTGGGCATCCTTGTGTTTTTCATGATCCTAAAGAAAACGTTTTTAGCATTTCACCATTGAGTATGATGTTAGCAGTGGGTTTGTCATATACAGCTTTTATGATGTTTCCTCTATGCTGACATTCTAGAGAGTTTACCAGCTGGTTCCAGGGTAGGGTTATCCTGCTGTGTATGAGACCAGTCCACAGGTTATGAGATTGTGGGGTTTTTTGCCTCTGGTGTCTGCCTCCCAGTGGGTGAGGCTGGCCTAGATGCTAGTACAGGCTTCCTGGAGGACAAGGTCAGTGGTTGTCCACTTCTGCATGGAGCTGGGTCTTGGCCCTCTGGTTGTGTCTAGAGATACATCTACAGGTAGCTGTGGACTCAGGAAGATTTTAGACATCCTGTCTGCTGATAGGTGGGGCTGTATCCCCACCTAGTTAGTTGTTTGGCCGTTGTGTCCCCCACTAGTACCTATAGGCTGTTGGGAAGGGCCAAGTCTTGGCATTAATGAACTAGATCCAAAGACGGCAGCCACTAGCAGTGAACACACTGTAGAAGGAGCCCCCACATATGGCTGCTGCCAATGTCTGTGTCCCTAGGGTGAGCCACAGCCACACACACACACACACACACACACACACACACACACACCCGCCTCTCCAGGAGACTCTCCAAGACCAGCCAGGCAGGTAGGTCTGGCCCAGGCACCTATCAGATTATAGCTTTTGTCCTGATCCCAGAACATGTGCGATCTGTGCGTGTACCCTTTAAGAATGAAGTCTCTATTTCCCTCAGTCCTGGGGTGCTCCTGAAATTAAGCCCTGTTGGCCTTCAAAGCCAAAAGCCTTGGGGGGTCATCTGGAGGCTGGGGAGCCTGATATAATGTTCAGACCTCTCACTTCTGTGGGAGAACCTGTGCAATATATTTTCCAGTATGTTGTGTGTATCGGGCTTGATTATATCGTAAGTCCACCCATCCTGTCTCACTGTGGTTCCTTCTTTATGTCTTTAGTTGTAGAAGACTTTACCTGGTAGGTTCTGGTCTTTTACATCAGTGGTTGTTCTGTAGATAATTGTGATTTTTGTTAGCTTATGAGAAGAGGGGAGCTCAGGGTCTTTATACTCCACCATCTTGACTGACCTCCATAAATATTGTTGTTTAAACCCCTAAATCTTGGGGCTAATATCTTACACATCAATAGCTAGCCAGCTAATATATTCACATTGATTAATGTGTATATGTTTCATAATTTTTTCCTTTGGAGAAATATTTTCTCTGTTCAATATACATATATTAAATAAAGTTTATTCATTGTTTACAAGTTTTTCTCTCAGCATTTGATATCAATGATTACTCCTCTTTAAGAGTTCCCCTGACACCACTGTTTGCTGATTTTTTTTTTTTTTTTTTTGCCTTTTCTCTAGTAGAAGTGATCTAATTCAAGCCAAATATAGCCTTCTCTGGAACTTTTCGGCAAAATCATAATTAAAGAAGAGAAAAGACCTATCTGTTGAAGTTGACAGGGTTTCCGGTGGTTATCTTGGTGCCTCATGCAGAGAAGTTGTAAGAAAATAAAGTTGAGCATATGAGGGCAGAGAGCTAAGTGCCCAAGGCCTGAGGACACTGTTTGAGCTCCTGGATCCAGCCAAGCTTGCATTCCTTAGATTTCCCAGATCCACACATAGATAGACTTTTGGCCTAAACTAATTCAAGCTGGACTTCTTTCTCTCTTGCAACTAAACATCCTATGCATTATTACTCCCAGTCTTATCTCTTATCTTGGCGTTTTCCTACCTCTCCAACTTCATACTGATTATTTCTACCTGGATTCCTTCACATACTGAAACACATCCAAAAAGTCATTTTTCCTATCAGTCCTGCTCATTTCTTCAGGATCTCTGTTTCTTTAGAGGTGCCACCAACCTCTGAGTTACTTAAATTGGAAACCCTAAATCTTCTTCAACACACCCCCTTCTCTCTTCGTATTCTGCTATTCCCAAGCCCATCCTTCCCTAATCGTTGCACCTCCCTGGCTCAGCCCTTCCTCCCCTCTCACCTGGACAACATCAGCGGTCTCTTCACTGGCCTCTTTGATTCCCTTGCAACTCACCCTGCACAAGTGACCAGGTGACCTTTCCGAAATTTCAACTCTGTTAATGTCACTCCACTGGCCAAAACCTGCACTGGCTTCTTTCTTATTGCTCACAGAATAAATCTGGCATTAGGAGCCCTCGAATCATGGGGGAGCTGAGACTTACTGTGCACTTCCTGCTGCCAAGCCTGGCCTGAGCCCTCTACCTACCTACCTGTCATACCTAGGGTCATAAAACCCTAGGAGGTACTATCATTATGTCCAGTTTACATAAGGTAAATAACTCCTGAGGTCACAGAGCTGGTAAATGGTATAGCATTTGACCTGATTTTTACTCACTGTTCTTTATTTTACTATATATAACATACCCTTAATGAAATATCTCCTTAACTGTCACTTTACTAAAGACTGCTGCTAAGTCACTTCAGTTGTGTCCAACTCTTTGCAACCCCATGGACTACAGCCTACCAGGCTCCTCTGTCCATGGGATTTTCTAGGCAAGAGTACTGGAGTGGGGTACCATCGCCTTCTCCGTTACTAAAGACTGCTGCTGCTGCTGCTGCTGCTGCTGCTAAGTCGCTTCAGTCGTGTCCGACTCTGTGCAACCCCATAGACGGCAGCCCACCAGGCTCCCCTGTCCCTGGGATTCTCCAGGCAAGAACACTGGAATGGGTTGCCATTTCCTTCTCCAATGCATGAAAGTGAAAAAATAAAGTGAAGTCACTCAGTAGTGTCCGACTCCTAGCAACCCCATGGACTGCAGCCCACCAGGCCACTCCGTCCATGGGATTTTCCAGGTAAGAGTACTGGAGTGGGGTGCCATTGCCTTCTCCGTACCAAAGACTACATTTCAGTAAAACTATTGTGTGACTCTCTCGAGTTCCTCCTCCTGCTTCCCACCTCCCTGTCTTTGCTTGTGCAGTCCCCTTGCCCAGGACATTCTGGCCCATCATCAGCACCCTTTAAGACCCAGGGGATGCCTCTTCCTTCAGGAAGCATTCTCTGGATAACCCAGTTGAAACTAAGCTCTTTCCTCTATGAAATGCATTATTTAATTTTTAAAAATCCAGGTAATTAATTCATGACAGGTTATAAAATATAAAACATAGAAAAATTTGGAGTAAGGCAAAATAGTCATTGTATCCTATGAACTACTTTCCCTCCCCAGAGGCAGTCAACCCTAACAGCCTTTAGGTACCATTTTAGAGATGTTCTATTCATTTATAAGCAAATGCATATTTTTCATGTTTTTAACAAATAAGGTAGCAATATAGCATACTATACACATTGTTATGAATGTAGCTTTCTCCACTTCCTTTACTGGAAATTATTCTATATCAGATATATAAAGCTGCTTCGTGTCTGTCTATCTTTCTTATAAAGAACTGCACTACCTATTCACCAGTCTTTTGAATTATGTTAGGTTTTATTCACATACATTTCAAGTTCCTTGAAGTAGGTAATAGTTCTTTTACTTCCTTTATAGCACAACCCCTGGCTTGGCTGGTGCACAGGTTGTAGGGTTTTCTTTGTAATGTTTTTCATTTAGAAGAGTTACAGATTTACAGAAAGATTGAAAAGAGTGTGAAGTTTCCATATATACTTACTTTGTGCCTTTTTACCAGCTGATAAGTTTCCTCATGTGGATGTTTCACAATCAAGAGTTAAGGTCATTTACAATCATTTACATTGGCAAAATGTTGTCATCAATGCTCTTAAACATGGGTTATCTTGTAACCTGTATACATGTGCAGGTGTATCTGTAAGATAAGTTCATTAAGGTACATTTGCTGGATCAAGCGTTGTGTGATTATCTGTGCTGCTGCTGCTGCTAAGTCACTTCAGTCGTGTCCGACTCTGTGCAACCCCATAGACGGCAGCCCACCAGGCGCCCCCGTCCCTGAGATTCTCCAGGCAAGAACACTGGAGTGGGTTGCCATTTCCTTCTCCAATGCATGAAAGTGAAAAGTGAAAGTGAAGTCGCTCAGTCGTGTCCCACTCCTAGCAACCCCATGGACTGCAGCCCACCAGGCTCCTCCATCCATGGGATTTTCCAGGCAAGAGTACTGGAGTGGGTTACCATTGCCTTCTCCATGATTTTCTGTAAGAGGCACTTAATGTTGTTCAGAAAAGTTATACCCATTTACATCCCTGCTAGGAAGAGTGTGGCAGAGCCTGTTCCTTCTCACCCTTTCTGCCTCACCACATTATCCAGTTTTCTTATCTTTCCAGTCTGACAGGCAAAGATTGTAGCTCATTATAGTTTGATTTGCACTTCATTTTTATAAATGAAATTAAATATCTTTTCATTTGTTTAAAAACTATTTGTATTTTCTCTTCTATGAACTGTCTATTCATATCCTTTGCCTACTTTTCTATTGGGCTGAAAGTCTTTTTCTTATAGCTTTGTGGGGATTCTTAACTATTAAGGGCCTGTTATTTATGATATAACTTGCAATTTTCCCAATATATCCAGACATTATTGTATTTGTTTTCATACTGAGCTTTAAAAAAAAATTATGTAAATTTATGTTTCTTATGGATTCTGGTTTTGCAGTTATACTGAGAAAGAACTTCCCTACCCTGAAAAAATGAAAAAATTAACCTTTCCTGATCTCCTGCAACACTTTTATATTTAAACATTTCATCTGTTTGGAATTTATTTTGATGTGAAATATGAGGTACAGATCTAGTTTAATTTTTTCCAGACAGCTAACAATTATATCAATTCTATTTATTAAATAATCCATATGTTATCACTTACTTGAAGTGCCTTTAGTTTGCTACTGTATCCTTTTGCCTAATATTTCATTTGGGATTTCTTTGAATTGATAATCAAAAGTGAAATTGGCTTGCAGTTTTCTTTTTTTGTGTGTTTTTGTGAGGGAGTTGTATCTGTGTTATGTGTTATAAGAAGACTTCTGTGCTCTGGAATAACAACTGGCATTACTATTATCTATCCTTTTAGATTCTCCTGGAATTCTTCTGTGAAGCCGTCTGCATCTCCTGATATTTTTGGTAGCTGTGTGACAATATTTTCTCTCTGTTTTTTATTGCTCTGCTTATATATTCTGTCTATCTGGTGATAAGTTTGTGGAATTTATATCCCTTATAAAATAATCTGTTCCATCCAGATTTTCAAAATGATTTAAAAAGAGTAGAGCAAAGTAACATCATACAACCCTCTTAGTTTGCTCTGTATCTGAGAATATATCTGAATCTGTTAGTCTCTTATCAAGGAATAAGTTAATAAATAAATAAATTAGAGATTAGTGAATCTTTAGAGTAGAAAAATGATAAAAATTAATAAATCTGAGAACTGCTTCTTTGGGTAAAAAAGATGAACTATTAGCCAACCTAATCAACCACTAATCTCTTTACTAACTCCATAGTTCTGCTCTTTCCAGAATGTCATATGGTTAGATTAATTTGGTTATAGGCTTCCTAGATTGACTTCTTTCACTTAGTGGGTTGCATTTAATATTTATCCATGTCTTTTAGTGGTACCCCATTTTTTTTAGCACTGAATAATATTATATTGTATGGATGCACCACAGTTTGTTTATCCATTCACCTACTGACAGACATCCTGGTTGCTTCCAAGTTTTAGCAATTATGAATTAACCTGCTTTAAACATTTGTTTGCAGATTTTATGTGGATGTCTTAATCACCTAGGACTGCTGTAACAAAATACCGTAAACTGGGTGGCCTAAACAACAGATGTTTATTTCTCACAGTTCCAGAGGCTGGAAATCAGTGATCTGAGTGCTAGTATAGTCAGGTTCTGGTAAGAACCGTCTTCCTGGCTTGTAGACAGTTGCATTCTTGCTGAATCCTCACTATCAGTAAGGGTGATCCCTCTTATAAAGGCACTAATCCCATTATAAGAACCCCACCATCATGACCACATCTAAAACTAATTACCTCCTAAAGGTCCCACCTCAAAATATTGTCACATGAAGATTAGGGCTTCAATACATGAATTTTGAGTGGACAACAGTGTTCAGTCCTTAACAGGGCACATCTGCTTTCAGCTTATATGGGTAAATACCAAGGAGTATGATGCTGTAAGAGTGTGTTAATTTTGCGAGAAACCCCCAAACTGTCTTCCAAAGTGGCTGTACCATTTTACATTCCCACCAGCATCCTTGCCAGCTGTGTGGTGTTAGCAGGGTCTGGAGTTTGGCCATCCTCATTGGTACGTAGTGGTATCTTGTTGTTTCAATCTGCTTTTCCCTAATGGCGTATGATGTGCAGCATCTTTTCATGTGCTTATTCACCATCTGTAATCTTTTTTGGTGAAGTGTCTGTTTGGGTCTTTTAACCTTTTTTCATTGAGTTGTTTGTTTCCTTATTGTTGAGTTATGAGAGTTCTTTGCGTACTTTGGATAGCAATCCTTGACGAGATATGGTTTTTGCAGCTATTTCCTCCCAGTCTATGGCTTGTCTTCTCATTCTCTTGTATCTTTCTAACTTGCAGAGTTGTCCACATTAAACCTTCAGCAATCATTGATGGCAGTTCAGGTTTTTCTAACTTGGTACACATTCCACCAGAGGGTTCTGCTCCAGTAGCCTGTGATTCTCTGTCTCTTCAATTTGGGGCTGTGGTTTGCCCTGCAAGCCCCTTTCTCTGATGTATCTAAGAAGAGCTCATTTTTCAGACTGTTTAACTTTTTGCTTGTTATTAGGATTGAGCAGCGACTTTCAAACTTCTTACATACTAGACCAGAAATACGAAGAACAAAATTTGGTTCTGTTTATATTTAAATTTTTAAATAATAGGGATTTTTACTTCTAGCTTTATCCATTTTTATTTGTATTTCACTGAGATCAAAGAAAGTCTATAGTAGTCCTACTTCCTAGAATTTACTTAGCTCAGGTGGCAGTAAGGTTTGATCATAGCCATCATATTTTTTAAGTTTATTTTTAATCATAGGGTAATTGCTTTACAATATTTTGTTGACTTCCGAAGTACAACAACATGAATCAGCCATAAGTATGCATATGTCCCCTCTCTCTTGAACATATCCCCCACACCCACTCCACCCCACCCCTCTAGGTTATCACAAAGTATTGTGCTGAGCTCCCTGTGTTATGTAGCAACTTCCCATCAGCTACCTATTTTACCTGTGTGTGTGTGCACACATGCATGCACACTGTGTGCTCAGTCGTGTCTGACTCCTTAGCAACCCCATGGATAGTAGCCCACCTACTGTGGGAATTTTCAGGCCAGAATATTGGAGTGGGTTGCCATTTACTACTCGAAGGGATCCTCCTGATCCAGGGATCGAACCTGAGTCTTTTGTGTCTCCTGTACTGGCAGGTGGTTTCTTTACCACTGCACTCCCTGGGAAGCCCCTGTCTATTTCATACATGGTAACATATATGTCCGGAGAAGGCAATGGCACCCCACTCCAGTACTCTTGCCTGGAAAATCCCATGGACGAAGGAGCCTGGTGGGCTGCAGTCCATGGGGTCGCTAAGAGTCAGACATGACTGAGCAACTTCACTTTCACTTTTCACTTTTATGCATTGAAGAAGGAAATGGCAACCCACTCCAGTATTCTTGCCTGGAGAATCCCAAGGACGGGGGAGCCCGGTGGGTTGCCGTCTATGGGGTCGCACAGAGTCAGACACGACTGAAGCGACTTAGCAGCAGCAGCAGCAGCAGCAATGTATATGTCTCAGTGCTACTCTCTCAGTTCATCCCACCCTCACCTTCCCCCACTGTGTCCAAAGTCTGTTTTCTGTATCTGTATCTCTATTCATTCATCAGCATCATTTTTTTAGATTCCATATACATGTGTTAATGTATGATATTTGTTTTTCTCTTTACTTCACTCTGTATAAGAGGCTCTAGGTTCCTACATTTCACTCAAACTGACTCAAATGTGTTCCTTTTTATGGCTGAGCAACAGTCCATTGTATATATGTACCACACCTTCTTTATCCATATATCTGTCAATGGACATGGATCGCTTCTGTGTCCTAGGTATTGGACATAGTGCTGTGATGAACACTGGGGTACATGTGTCTTTTCCAGTTATGGTTTTCTCAGGGTGTGTGCCCAGTAGTGGGATTGCTGGGCTATATGGTGGTTTTATTTCTAGCTTTTTAAGGAATCTCCATACTGTTGTCCATACTGGCTGTATCAATTTACATTCCTACCAACAGTGCAAGAAGGTTCCCTTTTCTCCACAACCTCTCCAGCATTTATTGTTTGTAGACTTTTTGATGATGGCCATTCTGATGGTATGGGGTGAATAGACATCATATTTTAAGTTGATTTTTGTTTCAGCACAGGCTGGAGGAAGGCGGGAGTCGAGGTGGTGGGAAACTGTAAGGTGGGGTCTGGGAGCAGCAACAACTCTGTTCTGTTTATCTGTGGAGTGGACTGTGCCAACTGTAACTTTCATTAGCCCTGAGTCATTTCTCTTTCTTTTTTCTTCTGCTAACAGAACCCTTCCTTAAAAGTGGGAGCCCATTCCATGTGAATAACTTCTTCCCTCTCTAAAAGGCTGTGCACAGGATGCAGGTCCTCCCAATCACAATACCCTCCTTTTGGATAATAGCTATTAGTCCAGAAATGGGCACGTGACCCAAGAAGAGCCCATCAGAGTCTTGGCCAAATCTCACTGGGTTCCTTCAAATAAAAGTTCTGCTAGGGAACCACTTTACTGTAATGTAGGGAAAGTGTCTGAGAACGAGGCCAACAACGAGAAAAGCAGGCTATGAGGAAAGAGAATGGAGCCAATGACTGGTATTGTCACTTGACTCCTTAAGCCATGTGCACTGTTTAGAACTTTCTAGTTATGTGAATTGATAAATCCCCTTCCTATTTGTTTATATTAGTTTGGTTTTCTGTCCCTTGCGACTAAAAGAGCCCTGACACAGGTACACAAGTATTTAGGCTGGGATGCACACTGCTGAAATGACTTGAACTCAATATGTGGTGAAGCCTGTCAGTAGCACAGAATTTCAGAAGTTGCTCTGACCTCTTACTCATGGTGTGGAAAGCAGGCCTTGCCTGGGCAGGCTGACAGAGTACTCTCTCTGCCCACCCTTGACTGTGAACTACACGCTGCCTAACCTGAGGCATCAGCTCAGCAGAGCAGCTGTAAGGTGGGAGGGCAGGCTGAGCCACACAGGGCACAGCATCCTGCCTGTGTGGGAGACGGCTGGTCTTACACCCCAGAACCCAGCAACCCCTCTCCAGCACCAGGCTCTCCCGTTCAGGGCTTCCCCAAGGACCAGAGATCATTGTAAATAATGCTTAGCGAGGGTGCAAAAGGCACTGCAGGATATTCAGCAGCAGCATCCTGAGAAAGCACCCAGCTGGAGAAGCATATTAGTTTGCCAGGGCTGCTATGACAAAACACCCCAGACTGCACAGCTTAAACAACAGAAATTTACTTTCTTACGGTTCTAGAGGCTGGAATTCACAGGTCCAGGCATCTGCAGGTTTGGTTTCTCCTAAGACCCCCTCCCCGGCTGGCAGATGGCCCCTCCCCTCTGTGTCCCCACATGGCCTTTCCTCTGTGCACCCACACCCTTGGTGGCCCTGTGTGCCAGAGAGCCTCTTCTCATAAGGACAGCAGTCACATTGAACTAGGATTCACGCTCACAACCTCACTTTCTCTTAATCACATCTGTAAAGGTCCTATTTCTAGATACAGTCCTATTCTCAGGTATCAGGCATTGGGACTTCAACATGTGAGTTTGGGGAGGGAACAGAGGTCAGCCCATAACAGGAAGGGTGGGCTTCTCCCTGTCTCCTCTTTACTGCTTCTGCTCTTCCTCCCCTCTTGTTAACTGCAGTTTCTGCCCTCCCCAGGGAGAGAGACAAGGCAAGGAGTAGGAGAGTCCCCACTCACCTGCTTCTGCTTTCTTTTTGGTTTTCACTGCTGCTTTTCAGAGGTCAGCCCTCCCCCATGGCAGCAAATTGCTCACTGCATTTCCCTTAATTGGGTGAATATCCCACCGTCCCAGCTCATCCATGCCCTGCCCTCTTCAGGCATAGGAATCCGTGATTCCTTCCTGCTAAAGTCAGTTCACCACCACATACCTGCCCTTGATTATTAAGAAGAGCGTGTTTCCCAGACACAAGCTCAAGGTGGTGACAGGTAAGTCTGTGGGCACAGCAGGACCAGGCTCAGATAAGAACCTGGCTCAGACGGGACTCAGGTCTAGGTGGCAGCTGAGCACTGACTGGTAGAGTGGCTGCAGGTTGTAGATGGAGCTAAGGCCAGGTGTTACCAAACCAAACTTGGGTCCACTTGCCTGCATGCAAAAACCCAATCTATTGACAACAGGTGTTGGTAAAGGAAAGAGAAGTGTTTATTACAGGGTATCAAGCAGTAAATTTGAGTAGCCAGTGCTCAAAAGGCCTAGACTTCCCGATGTCTTTCAGGGAAAGATTTTTAAAGACTGAGTGAGGGAGGGGTGATTGAGGGGTGTAAGATCAGCTCATGGATATCTTTCTGATTGGTTGGTGGTGATGTAATTGGGAGCAACGTCATCAACCTTCTGCTTCCAATGAGTCTAGAGTCTGTGTGCTCGTGGGCAGCATGCAGTTAACTTCTTCCACCTGGTGGAGTTTCAGTATCTGCCAAACAGCTCAAAGGATACTATCCCAGTGTATTATCTGAAGCTCAGGATATTATCTATAGCCCTAGAGGAGAAACTAAATGTCTTTGACTTTGTTTAAAGGCTAAACTATTATTATTTTGTCTTGCTTGACTGTTTCCCTTTGTTTCTTCGTTGTCTCATTTCTCTGGTTAAATTTGTTCTCTGAAGCTCAGAGAAGGCCTAGAAGGCTAAAGTTTTCCTACAAACAAGAGGCAGGTGGAGGACATGGGGTGAGGGGCTCTGTCCTGGAAAGGCCCCATAGGGTCCTGCTCAGTTACACAGGTACATCTGAGATCAGGGGATTGGGGATAAAGGAAAGAGGCCATAGAGGTGGTAGGTGTACTGCTCTCACATTAAAGACTGCTTATGCACCACAGAACAGATTGTTTTTCAGAGAGACTTCCCTCCTTTCCAACCAGGAGTGCTGATCCTGCAGGCCTCACAGTGAAAGCTGCTGCTGCTGTTGCTAAGTCGCTTCAGTTGTGTCCAACTCTGTGCGACCCCATAGACGGCAGCCCGCCAGGCTCCCCCGTCCCTGGGATTCTCCAAGCAAGAACACTGGAGTGGGATGCCATTTCCTTCTCCAATGCATGAAAGTGAAAAGTGAAAGTGAAGTCGCTCAGTCGTGTCCGACTCTTCGCAACCCCATGGACTGCAGCCCACCAGGCTCCTCCTTCCACGGGATTTTCCAGGCAAAAGTACTGGAGTGGAGTGCCATTGCCTTCTCTGACAGCGAAAGCTAACGTTCAATTAATCTGTTTGAGGGGCCAGGCCCTGTGCTAAGCACTTCGTATGTATGCACTGACTCATTTAACCCTCCAGTCCTGTGGAGCGTGTGCTCTCGCTGTCCTCACTTTACAGATGAGGAAACTGAAGCACAAAAGAAGTTATATAATGTGCCCTGGGTTACACAGCTGGGAAGCATTGGTGCTTCAGTTAACCCAGGAAGTTTGCTTCCAGGCTTTATGTGATCAACTACTATACTATCCTGCTTTTCAAATGAGAGGCTGTCCAAAGGATACAGTCACTCCACACTTGGTTTACAGCCGTATATAGGAGGATGTGGTGGGAGGAGCCTGCGGTGGGAGCTGGGTCCTGCCTCACCCATCTTCTGTCACAGGAGCCGTGGGTTGGGAATTGGCCCTTCTCCTGTCCTGCTCCCCTTGACAGCTGGGTGAGTGGCTTCCATCCCTGTTTCCTTCCACACAAGCACAGACTATGTGGTCCCTGGATCTTCGCTCAACTGAAACTTGTCTTTAATTTGCCAACCATGTACAAAACCATGGACAAGTCACACTCTTCCCTAGAAAACTTCTTGACTTGGCAAACATAACCAATCCCATCCCCTGACCTCAATGTTCTTTCTCGCTTTCCCTCCTGCTCAGGAATCCCCAATCCTAGCTGCTTATTAAAGCCATCTGTGGCACTTTTACAAATAACCATGTCGGGGCTCTCAAATCAGTCAGATCCCAATGGGGATGGAGGGGCACCAGCTGATTCTACTGCACAGCCAGCCTGAGGACCACGTTCCCATCTCCCCACAGCATGCCAATCAAAGCCACAGGTCAGGATCATTTCTTTCTCTCCTCAAGCAAGATATATCAGAGGCACTTTACTGACAATGGTTTTAGAAGCAATTGCTTCTCCCCAAGGCCATTTTTACCCAGACCAAGCCTAAATAAGATGTTCTGGGTTCGGCAGACTGGTCCTAAGGCCCTTCAGTGTTCTGTCAAGCCAGGGGAAGGCATAACACATCTTCTGGGGAAATATCACGGCCACATGGCCCAGGCATCTCAGCTGAAAACCCGCATCAGCTGAGACAGACCTCAGCTCTCCAGAAGAACTAGAGCAAAACCCTTATCAGCCAAGAGCGCCAGCAGAGACAAACCCAGGACTCGGGTGCAAGTAGGTCCAGAAGTTATAAATTCAGCGATGAACAGTCTGTAAAGTGTTGCTGCTGCTAAGTCGCTTCAGTCGTGTCCGACTCTGTGCCACCCCATAGACGGCAGCCCACCAGGCTCCACCGTCCCTGGGATTCTCCAGGCAAGAACATTGGAGTGGGTTGCCATTTCCTTCTCCATCTGTGAAGTGTTAGCAGTTGGCATATTGACACCATCTCACAGAGCCCCTCTTTTATAAGTAATGAGAAATTTGCTTCAGCAGAAACAGAGGGAGGTACAAGGAACCGTAATTTAAGTTCTGGGCTCTCCTTAACTCAGAGACAAGTTCCCTTTACACAGACATCTGCTCACCAAGTGTGGGGACAAAGGTGAAGCAACAGAAGAGTCCTGAATTTGCAGATCAGGAAACCGGATCTGAAGGCCAACACTGCCCTCCCCTCACTCCCAGCATGTGTGGCCCTTCTTCCCCCATCTCTCTGGCCTTTGTTCCCCAACCACTGCAAAGGGCACATCAGACCAAGAGCACTCAGATTCCCCAAGCTGGAAGGCTCTGGGGTTTTCTCTTCCCATGGAAAGGACTTATCCTCTTCTACGGTAACATTTTGGAATAGCCTGCAAGCTTCATGGACAGTTCTTACTCCTGAGAAATGTACCCTGTGAACCTTGAGGGACAAATTCTCTGGAGAATATGAACTTTGTTTAACATCTTTTCATTGCCAGAAGTCTGCGATCCTGAAGAGAGGAGTATGGCCCCTCCAAGGCCCCTCCCGGTAGGAGTACTGGGGTTCTGATCTTTATGATTTCTTTCCTTCTACTAACTTTGGGTTTTGCTTGTTCTTCTTTATCTAGTTCCTTCAGGTGTAAGATTAGATTGAGATTTTTCTTGTTTCCTGAGGTAAGCTTGTATCACTATAAACTACCCTCTTAGAACTGCTTGTGTTGCATTCGATACATTTTGGATCATCTTTCTGTTTTCATTTGTCTCTAGATATTTTTAAATTTACTCTTTGATTTCTTCATTGATCCATTTTTTTTTTTTAGAAGCATGTTGCTTAGTCTCCATGTGTTTTTCCTCCCATTTTTCTTTCTGTAGTTATTTATAGTTTCATACCAGTGTGGTCAGAAAAGAGGCTTGAAACAATTCTGTTCCCTTAAATTTGTTGAGGCTTGTTTTTGAGTCTTGAGTATGTGGTCTACCCTAAAGAATGTTCCATACATGCTTGAAAAGAATATATATTCTGTGTTTTTTTTTAATGTATTGTCCTATAGATATCAATTGTGTCCAGCTGTTCTATTGTTGTCATTTAGGATCTCAAACTTATTGATTTTCTGTCTGAAAGATCTGTCCTTTGGTGTCAGGGGGTGTTGAAGTCTCCTTCTATTGTTGTATTCCTGTCAACTTTTCCCTTTACCTCTGTTAGAACTTTTTCTATGTTTAGGTATTCCTATATTGAATGCATATATGTTAACAAATGTAATGTCCTCTTCTTGTAATGATTTCTTTATCATTATATAGTGTCCTTTGTATTTTTTTATGTACTTTTTTCAAAGACTTTTGTCTGATGTGAGTATTGCCCACCCCCACTTTGATGTCAGTTTCCATCCCTTCACTTGCAGTCTTTCAACCTAAAGTGGGTATCTTGTAGGCACCATATTATAGGTTCTTGGTTATTTTTTTAATCCAATCTGCCACTCTGTGTCTTTTGATTGGGACATTTAGTCCATTGATATTTAAAGTAAATATTGACAGGTATGTATTTATTGCCATTCTAAACCTTGTTTTCCAGTTGATTTTGTAGTTCTTTCTTTCTTTTTGATTTTCCTTTTGTGGTTTTATAGTTTTCTTTTGTCATATGCTTAAGTTCCTTTCTTTTCAGTTTTTGTGAATCTATTATATTTTTTTGATTTCGTGGTTAGCCTGATTTTCAAGAGTGTTAACCCATAGCTTATATCTACTTGCTATAAACTGATAGTCATACAAGTTCAAATACATTCTAAGAGATCTACATTGTTTTACTCTCCTCCCCACATTTTGAGATTTTTATATCCTATTTTACATCTTTATGTTTGTCCTTTTGCTATTATTGTATTATTATAATCATTTTCCAAAAAATTGAATGGTTTTCTAATCTATGTACTGGCTTAAGTTGTCTTCGATCCTTTCATATATTTGCCTTTCCTATTACATGTGTCCCTTTCCTATAGATTATTGCTCTTTTCTATCTAGAAAAGGTCTTTCAATATTCCTTTTACAGTAGGCTGAGCACTGGTGCACTGCTTTGTTCTCATTCATTTCTCCTGCTATAAATGATGATCTTTCCAGGTAGAGTAACCTAGGTTGCAGAGTCTTCCCTTTCAGGACTTTAAATATACCATGCCACTCTCTTCTGCTTGGCAAAGTTTCTGTACAGAAATTAGCTGATAGCCTTATGGGGGTTCCCTTGTAAATGACTCTCTGATTTTTCTCTTGCTGCCTTTAGAGTCCTCTCTTTTTCTTTAATTTTTCCAATTTAATTATATGTTTGGGTGTGGGTCTGTTTGGGTTCATCTTATTTGGGACCCTCTGTGTTTCCTGTACCCAAATATCTTTTACCTTCTTTAGGTTTGGAAAGTTTTAGCCATAGTTTCTTCAAATACATTTTTGATCCCCTTTTCTTTTTTCCTTCTTCTACTACTACTAAGTCACTTCAGTCATGTCCGACTGTGTGCGACCCCATAGACAGCAGCCCAGCAGGCTCCCCCGTCCCTGGGATTCTCCAGGCAAGAACACTGGAGTGGGTTGCCATTTCCTTCTCCAATGCATGAAAGGGAAAGTCTCTCAGTCGTGTCCGACTCTTCGCAACCCCATGGACTGCAGCCCACCAGGCTCCTCCATCCATGGGATTTTCCAGGCAAGAGTACTGGAGCGGGTTGCTGTTGCCTTCTCTGTTTTTCCTTCTGGAACCCCCATAATACATAGTGTGTCATGCTTTACATTATCCCATAAATCTCATATTGCTTTCATTTTTTTTCATTTGTCTTTCTGACTGCTGTACTGATGGGGTTATTTCCATTATTCTATCTTCCAGATCATTTATTTGTTCTTCTGTATTAGTCTGCTAATCATTGCTCCTAGATTGATTTCTATCTTAGCAACCATTTTGTCTAATTTTGATTGATTCCTCTTCATAGTTTCTAGTAGCTTGTTACAGGATCTGCATTTCTATTAATAATCTTTTTAAATTCCTTTAGCATTTTCATCGCCTGCTTTTTGAAGCTGTGGTCTGGTAGAGTGGGGAGGTCTTTTTCATTGTTCTTTCAGATTTCTCTTGCTCTTTTATTCAGTACTAGTTCCTCTGCATTTTTATTTTACTTAAGTTTCCCTGACTTTTACTGAAGTATTACTTTGAAGTATTACTTAAGTATTTAGGAGGAAAAAATTATCTGCTGGGTCTTGAAGGCCGTCTGTATGTAGGAGTGTCCTTGTGCAGACTGTGTGGGTTCAGAATGTTTGATGCGAGGACTGTCTCTGATATGGATGCCAGCTTTGTCCGGCCTCTGTCCCCTTGGTAGGGGTGTATTTTGTGTTGTGATTAGAGCCTGCACTGGTTGTTGGACAAATCCTATTTGCTCTGTAGCTGTCACAGCCCTGTCAGGGGCAGGGTTTGGTCCCCAGTTGTTGGAGTAGAAGCCTGCACATGTAGACTAGAGCCCGCCCATTGGGAAAGGAGTTGTTTGCATATTCCTCTGCTGGGGACATGAGACTCTGTCACACCACCCACCACCCTAGTGTGGGTCAACAAAGTCCAGTGCTCCTGGACATATCCCCAGACTCAGCTCCAATGTCCCAGTTCCCACATGTGAACCCTAACAAAGCCTGCTGTGGCTGGAGCTGCAGCCCCGCTGTGAGCACGGTGACAGTGAGTGTCTTATGGCAGACCCATGTCCCATCTTGCATGCACTGATAACAGAGCTTCTATAGTAGACTTGCAGCATCCTGCATGTGGTAACACTGGTGGCCTGGACCACACTCTAGGCCCTTCAGGCTGTCTCTGTACAGCTGAACTGGGTCTTCTCCCAGCGTCCGTACTCTGAAGCCTGAGTTTCAGTACCCGGCATGTACCAGCAGGCATGCGTTCTGGGCTGGCAGGGGTGGTGACATGGTAGCCATCAGTGCCAGTCTCTCTGCCCTGATTGCTAGCAAGCCCGCATCCAGACACTCCTCAAACAAACTCCAGGCCCTTCCAGCACCCTGTCTGCCTTGGCATTCCTCCCAGCCAGTGAAGGGGATTCCCAGGGCAAGAGGCCCTATCCTCTTTCACAGCTTAAAACTCATAGGTTCCTTCTCAATTCTGTTGTTTTCATTCTACCTGGTATGTGGGGAGCTTTCTTGAGGTTTTGGTTTTATAAGAGATCTTACATCAGCTTTCGGTGGTTTTCTGTGAGAACTGTCCCAGTGTAGATGTATTTTTGATGTGTTTGTGGAGGAAGGCAAGCTCCACATCCTACTCCACCATTTGATCTTGACCTCTGAAAGGTTGTTTTTTTTTTTAATTGAGCAAGAATTAAAATATCACCAAAATAATTATCCAAGATATGTAGTGCTTTATTATTTTGCAAGGATTTTAGATTCACAGAAGAGTTGTAGAGACAGTACAGAGAATTTCCCTTTTGTTCATGTCTTACATAACTGGGGTACATTTATCAAAACTGAGATGTTAATGTTTGTACACACCATTGACTAAATTATAGATTTCATGTGGACTTTATTAATGTCCTCTTTTATTCTAGCATCCAACCAGGGAGACCACATCATAATTTTTCCTCAATGTCTTATTGTCTATAACAATTCTTCAGAGCTTGCTGCTCTAAATCAGGGGTTCTCAGCCTTGACTATCCACTAGAACCACTTAGGAAGCCTTTGAGAAGCACCAAGCCTAGAGCTACTCACCAGTTGCACCAAGAGTTGTTGGGGGCAGCCAGGACTGGCATCATTTTTCTTTAACTCCAGGTAATTCTGATGTGCATCCAGCCTGTGTTGAGATGTACTGCTCTTAAAGCATCAGAATTCTGACTCCCCTGGTGGCTCAGTGGTAAAGGTCCACCTGCCAATGCAGGAGACGCAGGTTTGATCCCTGATCCGGGAAGATCCCACATGTCATGGAGCAGCTAAGCCTGTACACCACAGCTACTCAGCCTGTGCTCTAGAGCCTGGGAGCCGTAATTTCTGAGCCCATGTGCCACAACTACTGAAGCCCACATAGCCTACAGCCCATGCTCCACAACGAGAAGCCCCCACAATAGAAACCCATGCATCATAACTAGAGAGTAGCCCCAGCTCCCCATAACCGTAGAAAATCCGCAAAGACCCAGCACAGCCATAAACAAATAAATAGTTTTTAAAGTATCAAAATTCCCATTCATCCAGCCAAAGCTCTTCTTAGTATGAGTAAGTAAATATTTATAACTCAATTTTAATGACACATGAATATTTAAATACATTTCTTACGTAGCACTTACAAGTGCTTCATAACTATTTAATCACATCAGAGCATTGCAGCAAAGGTTAAGTCTCTCTTAATTACTCCTCAGCTATAGTCTCTTCCCCTTCTCCAAAGACACAGACACCCTTATGACTTTGGTTGGCACCATTATAGACTTCTTTCTATGATTTTTCATAAAAGTACAACAAAAAGATGGTATTATGTGCTTATAGGTTTAAATGATATTATGTGTAACATTCTGCAGTATGTTTTTTTCACTTTATATGTCTAAGAGATTTATCCATGTTATGACATGTAAGTGTAGCTCATTCATTTTAATAGTTTCATAGTATAAAATACACTGACATTTGTTTATGGACATTTGATTTGTATCTTAGTGTTTGCTCTTGCAAGGCCTGCTGCCATCTGCATCCTTAGGTATGTCACAGAATGCTTCTTACAGTATAGCATTTATATCAGTGAGTATACTACCATCTGTGTTTGTTGTTCAGTCGCTAAGTTGTGTCTGACTGTTTGCAACCCCATGGACTGCAGCATGCCAGGCTACTCTGTCCTTCACTGTCTCCCAGAGTTTGCTCAAAATATATTCCATTGAGTCAGTGATGCTATTTAACCATCTCATCCTCTGTTGCCCTCTTCTCCTCCTGCCCTCAATCTTTCCCAGCATCAGTGTCCTTTCCAATGAGTCAGCTCTTTGCATCAGGTGGCCAGAGTATTGGAGCTTCAGCTTCAGCATCAGTCCTTCCAATGAATATTCAGGGTTGATTTCTTGTAGAGTTGACTGGTTTGATCTCCTTGCAATCTAAGGGACTCTCAAGCATCTTCTGTAGCACCACAATTCAAAAGCATTCATTCTTCGTTGCTCAGCCTTCTTTATGGTCCAACTCTCACATCTGTACATGGCTACTGGAAAAACCATAGCTTTGACTATACAGACATTTGTCAGCAAAGTGGTGTCTTTGCTTTTTAATATGCTGTCTAGGTTTGTCATGGCTTTCCTTCTAAGGAGCAAGCATCTTTTAATTTCATGACTGCAGTCTCCATCCACAGTGATTTTGGAGCCTAAGAAAATAAAAATCTGTCACTGTTTCCATTGTTTCTCCATCTATTTGCCATGAAGTGATGGACCCGGATGCCATGATCTTAGTTATTTGAATGTTGAGTTTGGAGCAAGCTTTTTCACTCTCCTCTTTGACCCTCATCAAGAGGCTCTTAGTTCCTCTTCACTTTCTGCCATTAGAGTGGCATCATCTGCATGCTTCATTTCCAGCCTGCATGTGTGCTAAGTCACTTCAGCTGTGTCCAGTTCTTTGTGACCCCATGGGCTGTAGCCTGCCAGGCTCCTCTGTCTATGGGATTCTCCAGGCAAAAATACTGCAGTGGGTTGCTACGCCCTCCTCCTAGGATCTTCCTGGTCCAGGGATCAAATGCTTATGTCCTGTGTCTCCTGCCTTGCAGGTGGATTCTTTACTACTGAGCCACCGGGGACATCCCAGTTCCCAGCATGTTTCTATATAAATTAATGAGTATCTAAAAGTGCTCGACCTCAAAGGGTGTGGAGTCTTCATGATTTTGTTTTAGTTGATATCTTATTCTTATCCTAACCAGCCTTTCAAACTGATTCTCAGTTCATTTTCCCAGAAGCAGTGCATGAGAGGACCAGTTTTTCCAACATCTTTGCCAATACTTAATTTATCAATCTTCGTAATGCTTGCCAGTGAACAGGTAATAAATAGTATCTCATTCCTTTAATTTGCATTCAGTGATTATTTTAATAGAACTATAAAACACCAGAGTTGAAAGAGACCTCATTCATCATAGAGTGCAACCACTCTGTTTAAAAAAGAATTTTTTGTATACGAGTAATATATGAACACATTATCAGGGTGAAAGTCTAACATGAAATAGCAGGATATTGAATTTTTAAAAAGCAAGTTTTCTTTTGCATCTTTCTCTGATCCTCTTACTGATGTTAATTTGTTCATATATTATTCTGTCTTACGTATTACATATGTGCATGCATATGTGGGCTTCCCTGTTGGCTCAAACAGTAAAGAATCTGCCTGCAATGCAGGAGACCTGGGTTCGATCCCCGGGTTGAGAAGATCCCCTGGAGAAGAGAATGGCTACCCCTCCAGTATTCTTGCCTGGGAAATCCCATGGACAGAGGAGCCTGGCGGGCTACAGTCCATAGCACAGCACACGTGCATGTGTAAATGCAGAAAAATATAGCAGGTGGTGATGGTGTTTTATGTAAAAGGGATATAGCTCTGTGTATTTTTCTGAGGTTATTATTTTCTCAAAACAACATATCAGGAATCTTTCCATATCAGCACACAGAGATCTACTCCATTTTTTAACTGCTGCATAAAACTCTGTAGTCTGGGGTGTATTAGTTATCTATTGCTGTGTAACAAATTACTCCCCAGTTTAGCACATTTCTTTTGCTGTGTCAGGTCTTAGTTGCGACACAGAGGTTCTCTCCAGTGCTGGTGCACAGACTCCAGAGAGCATGGGGTCTGTAGTTTGCACCATGCATGCTCTCTGGTTGAGGCACCCAGGCTCAGTAGTTTTGGCTCACAGGCTTAGTTGTCCCGTGGCACGTGGGATCTTTGTTCCTTAATCAGGGATTGAACCCATGTCCCCTGCATTGCAAGGCGAATTCTTAACCACTGGACCACCAGGGAAGTCCCCCAATTTAGCACTTTAAAATAACATATGTTTATCATCTCCTCTGTTTGAGGCCAGGAATCTGGGAACAACTTATCCTGCTGGTTCTGGATCAGAGTCTCTCATGAGGTTGCAGTTGAGCTGTGGGCCAGGGCTTCAGTCACCTGAAGACTTGGCCAGGGGCAAAAGATTGGCATATAAGGTGTAAGCCATCACTTAAATGGCAGGAAGACTCAGCTCTTCTCTACATGGGGCTTTCTATAAGGCTGTTCACAACAAGGCAGCTTCCTTAGTGATGAAAAAGAGGGAGAGAACCCAGAATAGAAGCTGCTGCCTTTGTATAGCCTAAGTTCAGGAATGGCTGGCATGCCATCACACTGCCATGTGCTGTTGGCTATTGGTCATACATAACAACACTGATTCAGTGGGAGAGGACTGCAGCTGGGGCGAGAGCGGGAGGTGGGGTCAATAAGGGCCAACTTGGAGGCCGGCTGCCACGTGGCGGTCTTCAGGTTTTCACAACATGCAGCACTGCACTGAACATCCTTAGGCTTCTTGATGCACCTGTACGTCTCTCCAATCCTAAAAGTAGAATTGTGTTCTTTTTGTTTTCATATAGGGAAATTGAAACTAGAGAAAGCGACTTCTCCAAGGTTATACTGCTAATCCCCTACAAGTCCAGGATTACAACTTCCATCACCTGACTTCCAGTCCGTTCCATTTCCAGAGCCATTCTGTGGGCAAGGTAAATACAAACTGAATTTCAATACATAACCTGAGATAAAACCTGGCTGGTAACTGTCAACAGTCAGTTCCCAGAATACCAGCGAACACATAACAGCAAATCTTGTTTGCAGGTGCTAAATGTATGCCACTTCACTGAAAGGCTAGCTTAGCCCATGTGTGAATGCCTGGTCTGCCTTGATTCAAAAGAAGCTGGTGGAAATGGGAATCCTTTCTATGCCATAATTAACAGAAACACTGTGGGCAGACAGATCTGTGTTTAAATCCCAGCTCTAACCCTTGTTACTGTTGAGTCACCCACAAAATTCCCCTGACCTGTTTCTTCATCTGTAAATGGGGATGTGCAGAATACTCACCACACGGGGTTGTGCTGAGGATTAGTCATGCTGAGATGTGTGCCATCTCAGGGGCTGGTCTGCTCCCATATGGGAGCTCCACGGGGCTGCTATTCTCTGTTCTTCCTGCTGGACCCACTTAAGTTCTCCATCAAGATTCCTGAGTGAAAGAACAACATTTTCTCAAAATAAGTGATGCTGACAGAGCCCATCTTATTACTTTTTCCCACCTTCTGTATCTGTTCTTTACGCTGACCAATGTTCTGTGGCCTGTGTTTCCTGTTGGAAACGATCCAGATTTTCGCTGAATGTACGTGCAGTGAGCATGAAGCCCCCTGAGGGCTGCCCTCCAGCCTAGCACACATGCTCTTCCTGGCCCTGGTGTAGGCGGTCGTTGTCCCTGCAGGCCTCACCTGACTCCTCCTTACCTCTGCGACTCTAGCTCCAGCAGAGAGCCCAGCACTTTAGAAGTGTCTAGAATGAATCAGTGAGTGAATGAATGGGTTTTACCACAGAGGACATCTTGAGTACATCAGATAATCACCTGGATTTAAGATGTTGAGAGGATTGAGGGATGAGGAATGGCTTTGAGTTCTCAGATGTCCAGCAGAAAGAAGGAGAGGGTGGAGTGGAACAAGAAGAGGGGCAGAAGTTTCTATGTGGTCATTTTAAGGTGCCCTTAGGACTTCCAAGCAGACATTATCTACTGAGTGGAGCTTGAGAGAGACCATGACTTTTCACCAGCTGATTATTAGCAAATGGGCTTTTGATCACAGGTCACTGGGTTTCCCTGAGCTTCAGGAAAGGATTTCTGGGACCGCTACAATCCTTTAGTATGTAAAGCCCACACAAGTTTTCTGGCCAGAGCCAGACAAGGACAGAAATGTAGAGATGTAAAAGGGAAGTGACACGGGTCCCAGACAAGTGATTCCCAAGGCCAAACCCAGAGGATGCAAGCATCCTCTCTCTTTCAGGATCCTGAAAGGTCAGCTGACACCCTACCGGGAACACGTGAGTTTGGCTCCCCAACCCTGCCCTTACCCGAGCACTCACCCTACAGCCCCAAGGAAGACCTGATTCCCGGAGGGAGGCTGGCTCGCTGGCTTCAGTGGTGAAGACCTGTTTCCTCCTCTGCTTAGGGAGCCATGCTCGTCCCATCAGCTGCCCTCACTGGTTATGAGGGAGGCGGACCATGGAGGGACATGGGTGGGAAGGGTAGGGCTCTGGGGTACCCACGCAGTGCCAGCGCTCAGCACAGCCACGATGCCACTCCCAGTGAGGCTCTGTGGGGCATGCCAGGCACTAAGCCTGACAAGCAGAGACAAGGACAGGCCAGACTCACACAGCGCTCTCGTTCCAAACCCCTCCACTGTTCTTCCTGAGGAAGCTTCCTGTTGAAAGATAAATGTTCTGTCTGTGATCAGACAGATTTATATTTATTTTCTTTTCCTCCCAGGCCTGCGCCAGCCCAGACAGGTCAAAGGGCAGGATTCCAAGCCGTTGAGATGGTCTCTGGAGAAGCCTGGAATTTCCCTGTGTCACAAGTGTGGCAGAAAGAGGCAGGCTTGGGGTTGCCAGCACCCCAGGTTCCCTTGGCAAGTGGAGCATCTCTCAGGATGGGAAGGGACCCCCACCTCTTTGGTGACCCTGGCCACTGGTTCCTGAATCTCTGGTTTCAGGAGCCTTGAGCAGCTTATGTCGCAGGAGCATGGAGTCATCACAGAGTATTTGCATCCAAAATGCATTTTCCTTCACAACAGTGCCCGGGTCAGAGTAAGCGAAGGCGATTCTGTGCACTTTGGTGAATCAGTGAGGGGTCTGTACCAAAACTGGGTCTTTAGATCTGACTGTTATGTTCCCTATGTGATTCTCATCAGAGAGCACTGCAGAGTTTCTGGAGAATCCCCTGGCAGACTCTACCAGGAAATGGGGTTCCGCAGTGGTGACTGTGGTGAATGACTAAAGACCACTCCAAGGGTAAACTTAAAAAAACAAAAACAAAAAAACCCTCCAAGACTAAATACCACTTAAAATATGTTTTTTATAATTTAAATGTAAAGCTTCCTAAAAACACTGTACTCAGCTAATATTCTTAAGCAAATAAATGGAGCAAACAGTGAAGTAAGACAAAGACAATTATTATGAGTTTACTTATATGTGTAATCTAAAAAAATAATACAAATGAATATATATATCAAAAAAAAAAAAACACCACAGACTCTTAAACAGAAAACAAACTTATGATTACCAAAGGGGAAAAGGAGGCAATAATAAATTAGGAGTATGGCATTAACAGATACAAGCTTGTTGTTGTTTCATACTAAATCATGTCTGATTCTTTTGTGACCCCATGGACTATATAGCCTTCCAAGCCCCTCTGTCCTTGGGATTTTCCAGGTAAGAATACTGAAGTAGTTTGCCATTTCCTTCTCCAGGGGATCTTCTCAACCCAGGGATCAAACACATATCTCCTGCTTGGCAGTTGGGTTTTTTACTGTCTGAGCCACCAGGAAGCCCAAACAACAAGAATTTACTGTATAACACAGGGCACTACATTCAATATCTTATAAAAAAAAAATTTGTAGCTGAATCACTTTGCTGTACACTGTTCACACAATATTGTAAATCAACTGTACTTCAGTTTTTCAAAAGCAAAATATGCGAGCTTAGGGACTGTCTCAGGCCCACTGGGGAGGGTGGGGCAAGTGCCCCTACACAGGTAGCCCCAACGGTCTTGCTTTTGCCTTCTTGCTGTTGCTGCCTTTTTAGTTTTGTGATCTGTCCCTTTGTCAAGCTGTGAGCATCTCAGCAGCTTCTCCACCTTCTTGAAGTTACTCGTTCCAGGACTGGAGCCAAAATGTGGTCCCTGGGGAGCACCGAGGGGACAGTGTTGTGCGGGGGCAGGGAGGCGTGGCTCCACCTGTCCTCTACCCTGCAGAGTATAACTTCTCTTCTGTGGATCCCAGGCTCCTCATCTGGAACACAGGGAGTTAGCAAAAGTGTTTCTGTAAGGCTCTAAGCTTGGTAATTCCCATGAAGATATTCTAAAGTGACCTAGAACTCAAGAATATCAACCCAAATGAGATTACACTGTGGTTATTGGTTAAGCTGCTTCACTCTTCCTGTAAATGATGCACTTCTGTGGGCAGGGACCATCTTGTGTTCATTTTCCAGTGCCTGGAAGGTAGCAAGCCTGTGATATACGAGGGCGGACAGGCACGTGGATGGACCAGGTGGAACCAATGCACTGATTCTCTCCAGCTGTGACCCTTTCCCTGTCTCATTAGCTCTGTCACAAATTCTCTGGGAGCAAAGAATAGAGCTTTTCTTCCTGAGGTCTCCAAGCAGGGCTGATGGTCATTCAGGATGCACTGGTGTGTCCAGACAAGCTATTAAAGCATTGAAATACTTCTCTACAGTTGCTGCCTGAGCCTCAGAGAGCCCCCACCCCAGGATGCCCAGCATCTCATCCAATGCCCCCAGCCCCCCACCTGTCTGCTAAAGGATGATTCTTGATCTGGCAGGGCCTCCAGGACTCCACTCCAGCTCTGTGACTGCATCCTTCTCACTGGTCAGCGTATTCCCAAGCCGTTATTTAATGTCCAGTGATGGACCAGCCTGATGCAGATGGTGGAGATGCAGCAGAGCCTGGTGAGTGCTATGAGAGCTGTTTGTTACCTGAGAATTGATATACATGGGCTCTGGTCCCCCCATGGACTGAGGGAGTTCTCAGCAGGGAAGTGGACAGTGTCTGCCGCCTGATGTCAAGAAAAGTTTACAGGGTCCCTGGCTGGACAACATAAGGTCCTCCAAGGACACCTGCTGGGGAAGGAAAATATAGACTTGCTGTCTTTGCCACCTCCATCCCTGCCCATCCATCCATCTGTCCACTCATCTACTGTTTGGGGACCACACTTTGGGTACATCAGTTCCAAGAAGGTCAGAGAGCAGGTCATGCAGAGGCAGGAAGATGGGCAAGGCAGTAGGAAGAGGGCAGACAGTGCCAGGAGCTGATCTGAGCCCCCACCCTCTGACCAGCCTGGAGGCCAGACTCTCAGAGCCTGTATTTTCTGCACAAGAGACAAAGTTAAACCTACCTTCCAGCTTGTTGTGAGGCCTAGTGATTCTAACACAGGATCTGTTCTGAGCCCCCGGTTGGGGCTTCACCTCCTGATGAGATCTTATTTGAATATATCAGGATGTAAAAGATGATATTTCATGCAAAGATGGGCTCAATAATGGACAGAAATGGTATATACCTAACAGAAGCAGAAAATACTAAGAAGAGGTGGCAAGAATACAGAGAACTATATAAAAAAGATCATGACCCAGATAACCACAATGGTGTGATCAGTCACCTAGAGCCAGACATCCTGCAGTGCAAAGTCAAGTGGGCCTTAGGAAGCATCACTACAAACAAAGCTAGTGAAGGTGATGGAATTCCAGCTGAGCTATTTCAAGTCCTAAAAGATGATGCTGTGAAAGTGCTACACTCAATATGCCAGCAAATTTGGAAAACTTAGCAGTGGCCACAGGACTGGAAAAGATCAGTTTTCACTCCAGTCCCAAAGAAAGGTAATGCCAAAGAATATTCAAACTACTGCACAATTGCACTCATCTCACACACTAACAAAGTAATGCTCAGAATTCTCCAAGCTGGGCTTCAACAGTATGTGAACTGAGAACTTCCAGATGTTCAAGCTGGGTTTAGAAAAGGCAGAGAAACCAGAGATCAAATTGCCAACATCTGTTGGATCATAGAAAAATCTAGAGAATTCCAGAAAAACATCTACTTCAGCTTTATTGATTACACTAAAGCCTTTGACTGGGTGGATCACAACAAACTGTGGGAAATTCTTCAAAAGATGGGAGTACCAGACCATCTTACCTGCCTCCTGAGAAATCTGTATGCAGGTCAAGAAGGAACAGTTAGAACTGAACATGGAACAACAGATGGTTCCCAATTGGGAGAGGAGTACCTCAAGGCTGTGTATTGTCACCTTGCTTATTTAGCTTATATGCAGACTACATCATACGAAATGCCAAACTGGATGAAGCACAAGTTGAAATCAAGATTGCAGGCAGAAATATCAATAACCTCAGATATGCAGATGACACCACCCTTAAGGCAGAAAACTAAACGGAACTAAAGAGCCTCTTGATGAAAATGAAAGAGAAGACTAAAATAGCTGGCTTGAAACAACATTCAAAAACTAAGATCATGGCATCTAGTCTCATCACTTCATGGCAAATAGATGGAGAAACAATGAAAAAAATGAGAGACTTTATTTTGGGGGGGCTCCAAAATCACTGCAGGTGGTGACTGCAGCCATGAAATTAAAAGCCATGAAATTGGAAGAAAAGCTATGACCAACCTAGACAGCATATTAAAAAGCAGAGATATGACATTACCAACAAAGGTCTCTATAGTCAAAGCTATGGTTTTTCCAGTAGTCATATATGGATGTGAGAGTTGGACCATAAGGAAACCTGATTACTGAAAAATTGATGCTTTTGAAATGCAGGGTTGGAGAAGACTCTTGAGAGTCCCTTGGACAGGGGAAGGAGATCAAACCAGTCAGTCCTAAAGGAAATCAACCCTGAATATTTATTGGAAAGACTAATGCTGAAGCTCCAATACTTTGGCCACCTGATGCAAAGAACTGACTTATTGGAAAAGACCCTGATGCTGGGAAAGATTGAAGGCAGGAGAAGGGGACGACAGAGGATGAGATGGTTGGATGGCATCACTGACTCAATGGACATGAGTCTGAGCAAGCTCTGGTAGTTGATGATGGACAGGGAAGCCTGGCGTGCAGCAGTCCATGGTGTCACAAAGAGTCAGACATGACTGAGTGACCAAACTGAACTGAACAGAGGGGTTACAAAAGTCTGCCTTGTTTGCAGAGATACATCAAGCTGTGTACTTTATATGTATTCCTTTCTGTATGTAAAATAGATACAGTAAAAAACTAAAACACCAAACATGTTCTCAGGCATCAAAAATATCATTAATAAAAATGTTGAGATGCTAAATCGAACAGCTAAGCAAAATCTAAGATTTTAGCTTTAGAGAAAATTCCTCAGATCAGTCATTTTCAATCATGAATTACCTCTTTCAGCACAGGGATGGGAGGGTATAAAAATTGTTTTGGGCACAACTTTCTTCGTGAAGCTGTTTAACTGATGCCTTTCAGCAACAGGAGAGCTGAATACATAGGTCTGAGTAAGGATCAACAGAAACAAGGATCCAGTGAGTCAGGGGGTTGTTCAGTAGACACGCCTGACCAAGTAAATGTCAAGTTAGATGGGGTTAATTGCATAAAGATTGATGCAGGTTAAAAGGGAAGGGGAGAGTGATGCAGTCCTTACCATATGCCCAGAGGTGGGCCTTGGCTAATGGGAGCTAACGACTTTTTTATTTTTTATCCAGGAAGTGCTGCAGTGTTGACCTTCAAGGTTCAGAGAAATCTGTTTAGGACACAGTGAAGTAGACAGCTGTAAATCCTGGCAACAGTGGAATTGCTAGGGTTTCGTTTGTGCTGGAGGGGTGGGCTGGGGAGATGGTTTCAGGTCTTTATAATTTCAAAGGACAAGGAGCTGGGGGACTTTCTGTTTCATGTCTGCTCCTTCCTGCTTCAGGAATGCTTATGGTCTTCCCATCTTGACCAGTCTTTAGACTGGGCTCCTGGGCCTGCTTATGGGCAAATGCAGACAGTCGCCAAGTTCAGCGAAGACAACTTGTTCCTGTGAGCTTATTTGAAGCCAGGCTGTATGGAACTCAGAGTGCATGTCCCAAGCAAACAATGCCCTAAACAGTGCTGAGTGCCCAGCCGGCCCACTGAATATGCCCTGGAAATCCACCTAGTTCTAGGGACCCACCACCCTGTTCCCACGGGCAAACACTTCTCATTTGTGGGCAGTGTGGAGGTGGGCTAACCTGAGTCCATCAGTGTTCCTTCAGCACACACTGCTGAGCAACTACTCTGTTCCTCATTGGGGAAAAACACAGCGAGGTCGCCTCTACCTCAATGGCCTCAGTCAAGTGCAAAACTCAGGACAGCTGCCGGATACTTATACCCGAGACCAAAAGTGGTCCCATTAGTAATGTGTGTTGGGCGCAAAGGGGATTTCAAGGTGGGGATGGGATGAGGGGTGGTCACAGTCAAGTGGGGTAGAAGCAGGGAACTGAGGCGAGAGGGCGCAGCGGGACTTGGCGGAGGGCCGAAAGGCCAGGGTGGGGTCAGCATTCCAGGCCAAGGATCAGTACAAGGGAAGGCAGGACAGGCTTTTTCATGAGGCTGTAGGAGGACAGGCGAAGGCAGGCATGGGGCCGGCGAGGCCCTGAGCTGGGTGAGGGGGCTTTGTCAGAAGTCAGGCAGCAGTGGGCCAGGGACATGAACACCAAGAGCCTCACAGGACACCCCATGTTCCTGAAGCCTGGACGCCCCAAGGCAGGAAGAGGGGGAATTCTACAGACAACTTCTTTTTACAACTTGCCCAGCTCCTCTCCCAGCTTTCTCCTCTTTCATGGGCCCAGTGACTGTGGGGAGCGGGGGGCAGGGGGAGGTGTGGGGGCACCTGTGTCCCATGGGAAAAGTGGATGTGGGTTCAAGAGAGAGAATCTCCTTCCCCAGCACTGGGGAGAGGAGGGCTGTGTCTCCGTCGGCTCCTCAGACGGCCTTCCTGCCTCAGAGAGAGGACGCCTCCTGTCCGAGGGCAGATCCTCATATCAGTGGAGTCACGCCACTGAGGTTGTTCAGACAACTCCCTGATACACCCCTCTGCTCCTGGCAGAACTCTTTCTGGAGCAGCTAAACAGTGTAGGTAACGTTCTGTGCTTTCCCAGGGAAGTCGGAATTCAGAGCCAGCCAGCCAAGTTCTTGTGGGTTCATTCATCTGGACACGAAATGGGAGGGGCAGAAAGAAGTCTCCTTAAAGCAAAAAGAAAGAGAGCTGAAGACAAAGTCTGCAGGCAGTCAGAGGGCGGTCTACCTAAAGCGGCGGAGGCTTGTAGGCCCCAAAATGTGTTCTCCCTGCTCCATGGGACAGTTAGCTAAGAATATGGCCATTCAGAAGGAAGCCTACCTTTCCCAGCATGTGACTAAGATCTAGTCAACAGGTAGGTGTCACTTCAGGACTCTCTTTTAAAGGGAAGAAATATACTTCTCTCCTTTTCTTCCTTCTTGGTGCCTGGAATGTGGATTTAATGGCTGGAACTGGAGCAGCCATTTTGGACCATATCTTGGGACGGAACCAACATATAGAAAAGCAACAAGGCCAAAGGATGCTGTGGGTTCTTGACCCCATGGAGCTGCTATACTAGCACTACCTCTGTATAGAGGCCACCTACCTCTGTATAGTTCTTTAAAAAGAAAAAACCTTGTATTTTGCTTAAGTCATTTGTTATTTTGGATCTCTCTGGTACTAACAGTAAGATGTAATATTACATCATTTTTCAAAGTGCAAATCCACCCTCTTCCCAGAAACACAGCCAGATAGTGGGTTTCTACTTGCAAGATCCATTCACATGCATCTAAAAAAAAATTCATTTCCTGTTTTTTGTACAACCACCATAGGTATTATTGCCAGCATACCACAGGCAAGGAACTGGCAGCTCAGAGGGGTAAATGGTTTTATGGTTTGGCAACACTCTTCAGCTTAAATATGAATTACTGATGCCTGTGTCCCTCTCCCCTCCTGCCCATGATCATCTCCATGGCCCAGGGGGTGCTGATTGAACCCTGATTCCCTCCAGAGCTGAGGGCCCCACCCACAGCAGGTGCTCTGTAAATTTGTGCCAAATTGATTTGCTGTACATGCAGCAAGTTCTCCTCCATCTGAGGATATTGATTTCTTCTAAATTCCATTTCTGTGTTTGACATTCTCCAAGAAAGGGAGAAAAACTCTAAGGGGAGAAAAGAGCTCAGTCCTGTCAGGCGAATCTTTGGCCAACAGAGGGCCAGGTGGCCAGGGCTGGGCAGTGTATGAAAGAGCCTGCTCTGGGATGTCAGAGGACCTGGGACAGACTGCCAGGGACCCAGAGCTAGAACCGTAAGAGAAAAGTCCCAGGAGGAGGACGGATTTCTGAAGCTGGGAGGCTCGGCCAGGACCCTACCCAGGTCCCCCTCTGAGGGTGGGGAGGTGGGCAGGAGGGGCCTGGGGAGGGCCAAGGAGCTGGCGGCATAGCCAGATGATTTGTAAGTATTACTTCATTGAACCTCACTGTCCTCCTCTGGAGCTAGGTGGCAGGCAGTTTCATATTTTGACGGGTGTGAAGAGCTGAAAAAGAAATAAAATGAAATCGGGCCACCTGGCTATAAGGAAAAACCACTGCCCCAGATTTGCAAAGCTCCTGCTAGGAGGGAGGGACCCAAGCATTCTACCTCATGATGGAAATAGCTGTTTTAATCCCCACATTCAACCAAAGGCTCTTCACTGGGTTCAAAGGTCATCACCTTTGATCTGCCCATCAGTTCTTTGAGCACAGAGGCAGGCATTGCCCCTTTCAACAGATGAGGAGCCTGAATCCCAGAAAAGGAAAATGACTCACCCGAGGTCACTCAGCACCAAAGCTAGAGTCCCAGTGTCCCCGCCTCCACTACCTGCAGCTGGCAGGGGATAAACCTGGAGAGAGTGGTCAGCTTCATCTGCTCACCAGCCTGCAAACCCACGATGCTCCCTGCTGCCATACCCAAAATGTAGGCCACAGGAGGGGAGAGTGGTGACAGGCTGGGCCACTTTGAATGGGAGCCTGCGCCCCACGAACAATTCCAGGGCTGTGGAGTGCTACAGCCTGGCGGGGCAAGCAGAAGGTGAGGACAGCGGCCCGCAGAGGGGAGGGGACTTGCCCCAGACCCCACAGCAAGGGCAGGGGCAGAACCAGACTGCAGCAGACTCAAGTGCCACTCTCTCTGAGGAGCTCTCATTCATCCTCCTTCCCCAGGGCCCTCCGACACCTGCGACACCCTTGCTGTGCCCTGTCATGTGTGTCACCTGTAATCACTGACCCAGGTCTTGGTGCTCCGACTACTGGGTGCTCCGTGAGCATGCCCCTGTGCCTGGGTGCCCCTTGGGTCCCTTGATATGAGAGAGAAGTCGGAGTGGCCTCCTGATGGAATGAAGTTGGCTGTGTCTAAGAGATGCTGGGTTGGAGGACTCTATTAGGAGCTTGTAGTATATGCTCTGGGTCCTGGAGGGCAGTCTGGAAGGCTAAGTGTGCATGAAGAAGGAGCCTTCATAGTGCTCTGGGCCAGGCCTTTCCCTTAGGCACTGGCAGAGCTAAGAGGAAGGATCCATGAATCAACCCAGAGTCAGCGTTCCAGTGACTGTAGTTGCAGCTCTTTAAGAAACCTGCCAGCTAGACGCTTTCAGATGCCCAAGAAGGGCCCCTTCTGCAAAGAAAAGTTGCCAAGACCCCAGATGGGCCTTCCTGAGCAGCCCTGGAGTCTTCCCAGGGCAATGGACTCAGCTCCGGAGGCCACCACCCTATCTGGCCACAGTCTGCCGGGGGACTGAGCAGTGTAACGCCTTCTGCCCCAAGTCCTGGGCTCCCACCCCACACCATGATTGATATATGTACGTGCAATCGTGTAACTTAAATAAATAGCCAAGTAAAGCCAAGCACAATGAATAATCTTAAAACTAATGAGAACCTTAAGTCAAAAGGATTAAAGCCTCTTGTGTCTTAAAGCCACTTTCAGGTGAGGGGCAGATGGCTGGCTGCTCAGCTCTCAGGGGCTGGAGAGCAAACATGGGGGCGGGGAGCACATACCCCACCCTGACCCTCAGTCCTTCTCTGTCTTCCCAAATGTTTCTAAGTGAGTTTTCAGGAATGTGAAGATGCTTGAAATGCAGGCCTGGTCACATATATGAAAGAGATTGTCTATTCCTTTTTTATTAACTTCAGCCCACAAATTCCTCAAAGACACTTCCCAGGACTGCAGCACCTAAATACTTTTGCACAGAATTTTATTCCTTTGATTTCACCTTGCAGGGTTTTGCAACAGCAAAATCTCAGTTCCCACTCCACTCACCGCCCCCCAGCTCTCATCAGAGGGCCCCTTCTAACACTCCAATGGGGGTCTTTGCTCCCCTGCATCAAACTTTCCCATGGCTCTTCAGCACCCAGGCCAGGCTTTTAGGTCTGTGTAAACCAGACTGAACAGCAGAATCACCTGGGAGCTTTAAAAATATAGTGATGCTCAAGCCCCAACCACAGAATTCGATCAGAATTTGGAGGGCAGGTGCTAATCATTTTTAAAAGCTCGCAGGTAATTCAAATAAATAGCCACTGGTCTAAAGAATAAAGCAGAGAGAGAGAAAGCTCCTCTTTACAGCAGAATGACAGCTAACAAATCCAGAAGGAATCAAAGAATTAGTGAAGAACCATCTGCAACCACTGATAGAATGATTGACACCTGCAAGTCAGTGGATGCTAAAACCATTGGGTGAGAGGTCAGAGCAGGATATTCACACAGTCCCCAAATAATACACAGTCTGCAGAGTATGAAAAGATGAGACTCGAACAGTGTGCTCAGAATGTGGTCCCCAGGGCAGCAGCATCTCCACCTGGGAGCAAATTCTCAGGACCCGCTGAGTCAAACTCCAGCACTTGGGGTTCAGCGATGGTTTAACACAGCCTCCAGGTGATTTGAGTTTGAGAACCACTTTAGGGTGGGCACCATGATAGGCTGCTCAGACTCCCTTGGAAAGAAGGCTTCATCATCCCCACTGCTGGGAGAATTGCTAGACAACAGCCTCCATTCTTGGCCCTGTGAGATTGGAGCTGAAGAAATCCACTGGGAGCAAGGTCTCATTGCACTCTGGGGTGTCCCACAGTGGGCGAATGAGTGATCAACGTAGGGATATAAAATGTCTGGCCCTTCCTTCAGTGCTGGATTTACTGCAGTCCTCCTCCCAGACTCCAAGCCCCTGGAGTCAGCTGAAGCCTCAACTTTTTTCATGCAATCCTGCCTCCATGCCCTCCCTCCCACAGGTGTGGATCCTAACAGCTCTGCCCCAGATGCTGATCTTCATCTCGGAGTTCACTCCCCAGAGAGCCCTTTCTGCAGCAGCCCCGGAGGCCTCAGCCACCGGGTCGTCTGCAGCAGCACCATCTGCTTTGTCCTCACCACAGTGTCTCACTCACTCACTCACTCACTCACTCACTCTGTGCGGAGCCGAGAAGTCCAAGCGCATTTCTGTTCAGTGGTCAGGCCCGCCCTGGATCTCCGTATCACAGGTGGGGCTCAGAGAGGTGACACTGGAGGATCAGGGTTGGTCTGTATGAGGCCTGTATCACTGTCTACCAGGCTTCCATCTACTCTTCCTCCTGTATCCCAGGGGTGCCCCATTCAAGAGGCTTGCTGGGGTTGGGGTGGGTTGTAGAGAGACCAGGAGCAGGGTCCCAGAAACTCATCAACACACTTGAGGAAGTACCGGGTTGACACCAGGCTTCCCACAGTCACTCCCCAGAGCAGCAGGCAGGGCTACTGAGCCTCTCAGACAGTGCTGAGGGAAAGGAAGCACATGCATAGCTCTAACACAAAGCCAAAAATGATGAGCGCCAGGAATAACACAGGAGAGGGGGCCCTGAGGGGACCAAGGGAGAGGCTGCAAGGCAGGGGAGGTGCAGGACACCAGGCGGGGACCCGGGAAGAGCCTGGGATGAGGGTGGCAGCCGGGCCCCAGGGATGAGCCCAGAGCCCAAACAGGTCTGTGGGGACAGCTGCCCTGAGGGACTGAGTCGGGGAGCCCTGGGGTGGGGAAGGCTTGCCCAAACCCAGAAGGCAATGGCAACAGCTGTAGCTCATGCCCAGAAAATGCAAGCTGAGTCCAGGCCTCTCCACCCTCCTGGGAGATGTGCGGTGGGGAGGGAAGGGCAGGGGACTCAGAATCAGACGCTCTGGCCACATCTCAGCTCTGCCACTTGCTAACTGTGAAGCTTTGAGCCAGTAATTTAATATTGGTAAGCCCCGTATTCCTCATCTGTTAAATTGGTGCAGTATGTGCTTCTTTCAGTTTTTCATTAGGTTTACATAATATGAGAGATGTAAAAAGCACCTGGAACAGAGGAGGCCCACAATGTTTATTCCATCCTGTTTCACTTGTGGCCAATGACTTGGAAATGAACACGAAATGGCCACAATTACCCTTGAAATCGACTCAATGGACATGAGTTTGAGCAAACTCCAGGAGATAGTGAAGTACAGGGAAGCCTAGTGTGCTGCAGTCCATGGGGTCGTAAAGAGTAGGACACGACTGAGCAACTGAACAACACCCCTGAAATCAGGCAGGTCATACCAAATGGGCCCAACCTGCAAAATGTTCTTACCCATCCTTGGATAATTACTCCAAAACATCAATTCTTTAAAAAAAAATTCTGTAGTGAAATAAATTTGAGTTGCCCTACAATAAAAATAGACATAATTCTCTCCTGCGGGACTTCTCAGAGACTTTAATATGTACACAAGAACACTGTGAATCTCTGAGAAAGGAATCCAGTGTGAGTCTAGGCTTTTCCAAACATTTGTCCAAAAAACCTTTTGACTCTGTCCACAAAACCTTTTTTTTTTTTTTTTTCTAAATAGCCATTAATATGTTCTGAGAGATGCTGAGCTAAGCTCATTCCATTACTTTACAGATGGAAAACTGCAGCCCAGAGGAAGGAATCAGCATACTCAGGGTAGAGAAACAGAGCGGTGATGAGAAGCCAGCCTTCCACCATTTCCGGGAGCCTGGAAAAACGGTAGGAGATATTTCCTGACATTCTGGAGCAAGACGGGGTGGGGCGGGTACTGGTGGGCAAATGGTGTGGTGGGGCTTGGCTCCTCCGGCTGACTCGGGTCATGTGACAGCCCACTGCCATTCACAGCCATGTTATTAGAGAGCTCCTGATGATCCTGGTCCCTTCGTATTTTGCTGCACCTGTGTCTGCCTGAGCTTCTCATCAGAATTTTCTGTGTGATCTGAGCCGGGTACCTAGCTCTTCCCTCAGCCTCGTTGCCAGCAAAGGCTCCATGAAAATAAGACGTGTGTCAGTGACCAGTGGTGCCGTCATTCTCCACACTGGGGGCGCTGGGGGGAGGGGCAGAGAAACGGACAGGGGACAGCTTGGCACCAAGGCCACTTACAGGCATGAAGAGAATAAAAGGTCCTCTCTTCCCTCTGCCTGGAAAGCTCTCCTTCCCCTAGCCATATGGGCAGAGATACCCAGCTTCTTCCAGCAAGCGTTTCCTTCTGCATGCTCAGGCAAGACTGAGCTGATTGATAATACTTTTAACTAAGAACAGACATTTGGCAGCTAGAGTCAGGCGCTCCTAAGAGCCTCTGCTATTCATGCACTAGGCAGGTGGTCTTTGGGCTCCAGGGATTGTCAGAAAGGGAGGGGCCTTCCAACAGCACAGCCAATTAGCCAGCCAGCCAAATAACCAACCAACCAGCAAGCTGCCCATTTATCCAACTATATATCTAAGAGAACTAGGCAAAGAATGCTAGTAACAGTGATGTACTGGTAGGTTTAACCACTGGCAATCTGGGGGGAAAAACCCTGGTTTGTGGTGTTTGCCCATTTCTGTGGTGTAAATATTCTCACTGTGGTTGAATTCATGTTATCGTGATGTCATCAATGTAGAGTCAAGAAAGATGCCCAGTAGCCTGCTTTTAGATGGTTTATCCACCACATAGATAAAGATAACCTCAATAGCATAGATAATTGCAAAACCGTGTAAAATTATTAGGAATTGGGATGTTTTAAGTATTGGTTATTTTTACTCTTAAGGTAATTTACCTAATTGAAAGCTTATATAGTGATGGTTGTACTAAGCAATCTAAAAGATAACTCATCACTAATTCCAATGTGGGGGTATATGTGCATATAGGGGTAGGAGGCAGATCGGCAGAAATTCTCAGGAGACCACCTGGGCATTCTACAGTTTAACTTGATTCTGACACTATCTACCCAGAGATAGCATCAGATCCCCCAGGTTTAAGGGCTCAGTACTACAAAAATGCCCTGAACCCAGCTTGAGACATCAGTCACAAGTCCAGATTGTCAACTATGATTGTGACCAAATGGTTGTAGATCAGAGGTTCCCACAACCCTACTTCCTGAGTTCAGTTAGTTTGCTAGAGCAGTTCACAGAACTCAAACATTTTACTTATTAGATTACAAGTTTATTATAAAAAGATATAACTCAGGACCAACAGATGAACAAGATGTCTAAGGTGAGGTATGGGAGAAGGAATCCCATGTCCTCTCCAGATGTGTCATTCTACCTGATTCTCCATGTGTTCCATCAGGAAACTCTCCAAACCCTATCCCCTGGGGATTTGTGCAGGCTTCATGTATAGGTATGATTGATTAAATCATTGGCCACTGGAGACTGGTCCAACCTCTAGCCCCTCTCCCTCCCCAGGGGCCAAGGGGCAGGAGAGGTGGCATTGAAAAGTCCAACCTCCAATCACAGGGTTGTTTCCTCTGGCAACCAGGTCCTATCCTTAGATTACCTAGGGCTATCCTTAAAGTCACCTCATTAAAGTAACAAAAGACACCATTATCTCTCTGCCATTTACGGGTTTTAGAAGCTCTGTGCTAGAAGCAGGGACTATTATTATAAATCACAATATCACACAACCAGATGGCAAAATTTTTGACAAATTATCAGCTCTTGCAAGCTGATATGAGCCAGCTCCAGCACAAAGTAGATTTGGGACATAGGTCTTTACTGGGGACAGGCATTGAAAGGGGATTTCTAATGATATGACAGCCAGAAGTTTTAAATCTGTACTGGAGGAAGATGACCAGTCTAATTTAGCTGAGTCTGAGTTCATGTGATTGCCCTGATACAGGCCTTCCAGCATTCTTTGGACTGGGCATTCATTATGTCCTCCATTTCTGGGAATTTACATTATTCCTTCTGTTTTCTTACTTGTCTTATTTTCTCCCTTTGGTACTATCCTCCCTACTACTTTCTTTGATATCTCTTTCTAGAACTCCTGTTGGACCTTCTGAAATGACATTCTAATTTATTGTTTTATTGACATATAGTTGATTTACAGTGTTGTATTTATTAGTTTCTGCTGTAAAGTGATTCAGTTATATATATATGTATACATTTTATTTTTAAATTATTCATGTATTTGTTTATTTTTGGCTGCTCTGGGTCTTCGTTGCTGTGTGCAGGGCTTCTCTGGTTACAGTTCAGTTCAGTTCAGTCTCTCAGTCATATCCAACTCTTTGCGACCCCATGGACTGCAGCACACCAGGCCTCCCTGTCCATCACCAACTCCCGGAGTTTACCCAAACTCACGTCCATTGAGTCAGTGATGCCATCCAACCACTTATCCTCTGTCGTCCCCTTCTCCTGCTTCCCTCAATCTTTCCCAGCATCAGGGTCTTTTCAAATGAGTCAGCTCTTCACATCAGGTGGCCAAAGTATTGGAGTTTCCGCTTCAACATAAGTCCTTCCAGTGAACGCCCAGGACTGATCTCCTTTAGGATGGACTGGTTGGATCTCCTTGCAGTCCAAGGGACTCTCAAGAGTCTTCTCCAACACCACAGTTCAGAAGCATCAATTCTTCGGTGCTCAGCTTTCTTCACAGTCCAACCCTCACGTCCATACATGACCACTGGAAGAAGTACTACTAGTTACAGTAAGCGAGGGTTATTCTTCATTGCGGTGTTCAGGATTCTCATCGCAGTGGCTTCTCTTCTGCGAAGCACAGGCTCTAGGGGAACAGGCTTCAGTAGTTGTGGCACACGGGCTTAGTTGCTCTGAGTCATGTGGACTCGTCCTGGACCAGGGATTGAATCCATGTCCCGGTGGCTCAGCAGTAAAGACTCTGCCTGCAATTCGGGAGGCGCAGGAGATGCAGGATCAATCCCGGGGTTGGGAAGATTCCCTGGAGGAGGAAATGGCAACCTACTCCAGTATTCTTGCCTGGAGAATCCCATGGACAGAAGGAGCCTGGCGGGCTACAGTCCATGGAGTTGTGAAGAGCTGGACACGACTAAAGGGACATTGCAGCAACAGCCCTTGCATTAGCCAGCAGATTCATATCTACTGTACCACCAGGGAAGCCCCATTTTTTTGAAAATTTTTTTCCATTATGGTTTATCACAGGATATTAAATAGAGCTCTTTGTGTAATACAGTAGGACCTTGTTTATCCACTCTACATATAATAGTTTACATCTACTAACCCTAAACTCCCAATTCTATCCCTCTCCACGCAACCCCCATCCCCGCCCCTTGGCAGCCACAGGTTCATTTGCGATGTTGGTGAGTCTGTTTCTGTTTTGCAAATAAGTTCATTTGTGTCACATTTTAGATTTCACATATAAGTGATATATTACATTTGTATTTCTCGGACTTCACTTAGTATGATAATCTCTAGGTCTGTCTATGTTACTGCAAATGACATTATTTCATTTCTTATTGCTGCATGTTATTCCATTTTGTGTGTATATATATATATATATATATATTACTACATCTTTATCCATTTATCTGTTGATGGACATCCAGGTTGTCTCCATGTCTTGGCTATTGTGACTAGTGCTGCTATGAACATACGGGTGATCTCCGATGGCCTTGGCCTGTGATGACTTGGAGCGGGGGCTTGGTTCCCAACCAGAGACTGGGCGGGGTCAAGGTGGTGAAAGCACTAGACCAGTGGTCAGCAACAAGGGCCCTGGCCCTTCAGCTTTGTAGAAAAGAATCTCCACGAGGACAAAAAGCAGTGAAGCAAGTAAAGTATTTCTTAGGAGGAAAAAAGTACAGTATGTGTGGCTAGACACATGGTCAGACTCACAGGGAGAGTCCCCGAATTGCTGCACCCACATGGCAGCTTAAATCACTTATTTAGGGGCGTTTCTGCCAGTTTTCCTTTGACCAATCACTTTGATTTGGTTCACAGTCCATATCTGTTGTATCTCAGGATCCTTCCATGTGTGCGCACACATCTTTTAGCCAAGACGGATCCTACCAAAAAGGCGTCTGAGTAGAACATCCCTTGACATGACTCCCTTTGGCCCTCAGGAAGCTTTTCCTGTGCATGTGTGGTTGGAGAGGTCTCCTGACTTTAGAACAAGAATATGTGGTCTGGACAGGATCCAGCCTCCTCCCTTAATTGCCCTGCTATTCTTGTCTTGGCATTTTGGTCAATAGAGAATAAATCTCCAATTGCTTTCCCCTAGGGGTCCCATCTGCCTCCTGTCTCAGGGATACACATACCTGTTTGAATTATTGTTTTATCTGGATATAAGCCCAGAAGTGGGATTGCTGTATCATATGGTAGCTCTATTTTTAGTTTTCTGAGGAACCTTTATACTGCTTTCCATAGTGGCTATACCATTTACATCGCCACCAGCAGTGCAGGAGGGTTCCCTTTTCTCCACACCCTCTCTGCTGCTGCTGCTGCTAAGTCGCTTCAGTCGTGTCCGACTCTGTGCGACCCCATAGACAGCAGCCATCTGGCTCCCCCATCCCTGGGATTCTCCAGGCAGGAACACTGGAGTGGTTTGCCATTTCCTTCTCCAATGCATGAAAGTGAAAAATAAAGTGAAGTCGCTCAATCGTGTCCTACTCCTAGCGACCCCATGGACTGCAACCCACCAGGCCCCTCTGTCCACGGGATTTTCCAGGCAAGAGGACTGGAGTGGGTTGCCATTGCCTTCTCTAGCATTTGCTTTTGTTAGATTTTTAAATGATGGCCAATCTGACTGGTGTGAGGTTTTACCTCATTGTTATCTTGATTTGCATTTCTGTAATAATTTGCAATGTTGATTATAGCAATTATTATCATATAAAATAATTAGTATCTTGTACCTGTTGACCACCTGTATGTATTCTTTAAAGAAATGTCTATTTAAGTCTTCTGCCCATTTTTCAGTTGGATTGTTGTTGTTGTTATAAGAGCTGTTTGTATATTTTTGAAATTAAGCCCTTGTTGGTCTCAACATTTGCAAGTATTTTCTCCCAGTCTGTAGGTTGTCTTTCACTTTGTTTTTGGTTTCCTTAGCTGTACAGAAGCTTGTAAGTTTGATTGAGTCCCATTTGTTTATTTTTGCCTTTGTTTCTATTGCCTTGGGAGACTGACCTAAGAAAACATTGGTACAATTTATGTCAGAGAATATTTTGCCTATGTTTACTTCTGAGTTTTATGGTATCATGTCTTTAAATATTCATTTATTTATTAATTTTTGGTTACACTGGGTCTTCTTTGCTGCTGAGGGCTTTCTCCAGTTGCAGTGTGCAGGATTCTCATTGCAGTGGTTCTCTTGATGAGGAACACAGGCTCCAGGGTGCACAGGCTTCAGCAGTTCTGTGCGTGGGCTCAGTAGTTGTAGCTCGTAGGCTCTAGAGCACAAGCTCAGTAGTTGTGGCACATGGGTTTAGTTGCTCGTGGCATTCAGGATCTTCCCAGATCTCTAGGTCCTCAGAGATCACACCTCTGTCCCCTGCATTGCAAGGCAGATTTTTAACCACTGGACCACCAGGGAAGCCCAGTGTTATGTCTCATATTTAAGTCTTTAAGCCCTTTTGAGTTCATTTTTGTGTATAGTATGAAAAGTGCTAGTTGCTCAGTCGTGTCTGACTCTTTGTGACCCCATGGACTCTAATCCGCCAGGCTCTCCTGTCGATGGAATTCTCCAGGCAAGAATACCGAAGTGAGTTGCCATTTCCTTCTCCAGGGTATCTTCCCGACCCAAGGATCAAACTTGGGTCTCCTACATTACAGGCAGATGCTTTACTATCTGGCCACCAAGGAAGCAAACTATGAGGGTGTGTTCTAACTTCATTGATTTACATGTGGCTGCCCAACTATCCCAACACTACTGGTTGAAGGAACTGTCTTTTTTCCACTGTAGATTGCCTCCTTCATCAAAGATTGATTGACCATGGTTGTGTGGGTTTATTTCTGGGCTTGCTGTTCTATTCCATTAATCCATATGTCTGTTTTGCCAATATCACATTGCTTTGATAACTGGAGCTTTGTAATATTGTTTGAAGGCTGGGAGTCTTGTGCCTCTAGTTTGGTCCTTTTTTCTCAGGATTACTTTGGCAATTCTGGGCCTTTTATTGACCAAAAGTCAATATTTTTTCTGTTGACTTAAAAAATATTTGCAACCCAAGAGTTGAGATTTATGTTTTATTCAGTGGAAATTTGGGGGACTTCAAGCTTGGGAGACAGCATCTCAGGTAACCCTGAGAGAACTGCTCTGAGGAGGCAGGGCAGGGTGTGGGAGGAATCAGGTTATATTGAAGTTTGCAACAAAGGGCAGACAGTCTGAACATCAAAAGTATTTTTGTGAATTAAAGAGAAGGGGACGCAGAGGACGAGATGGTCAGATGGCATCACTGAGCCAATGGACGTGCGTTTGAGCAAGTTCTGGGAGATGGTGAAGGACAGGGAAGCCTGGTGTGCTGGAAGCCTGGTCATAGTCAGACACGACTGAGCAACAAGATATCTCAAGTTAAGGAACTTATTGCCTCTCTGTGTATAGGAAGATGCAAGAGTCTGGGCTCACTGAAATCATTCCTTTCATATGCATTTCAGGTATCTGGGGCCAGTATCCTGTGTTTTCACATCCTGAGTTCCTCAGTGCTTCAGCTTAATAGCTGCTGATCACTGGTATTCTCCTTCTCCAGTGCCCCAAAGGGCTGGAATCACTGATGACAATGACATTCTTATTTATTGACATGGCAGGAAATATTCCAATTCTTAGTTCTATATAAATCTTAGGATTGTTTGTTCTAGTTCTGTGAAAAATGTCATGGGTAATTTGATTGGGATCACATTAAATGTGTAGATTGCTCTGGGTAGCTTGGCCATTTTAATAATATTAATTCTTCTAATCAAAAAGCGTGGGACATCTTTCCATTTATCATATCAAATCATCTTCAATTTAATTCATCAATATCTTATAGTTCTTAGCATATAGGTCCTCCACTGACTTGATGAGGTTCATTCCTACATATTCTAACTTTTGATCCAATTTTATTTATTTTATAATTTTATTTGTTTATTTTTGGCTATCCTGGGTCTTCATTGCTGCCTCAGGCTTTCCTCTAGTTGTGGTGAGTGGGGGCTACCCTCTACTTGCAGTGTGCAGGCTTCTCACCGCTGTGGCTTCTCTCGCTGTGGAGCATGGACTCTAGGGTACTCGAGCTTCAGTAGTTGGGGCTCTTGGGCTCTATAGCACAGGCTCCATAGTTGCAGCACATGGGCTTAGCTGTTCTGAGGCATGTAGAATCTGCCTGGATCAAGGATTGAACCTGTTTCTCCTGCTTTGACAGACAGATGCTTTACCACTGAGTCATCAGGGAAGCCCTTGATGCAATTTTAAATGAGATTGTTTTCTTACTTTCTCTTTCTGATATCTTATGAATAGTGTAAGGAAATGCAACAGATTTCTGTACGTTAATCTTGGATCCTGCTACCTTACTGAATTCATTTATTACTTTTAATAGCTTTTATATTGAGTCTGGAGGGTTTTCTATATGTAGTGTGTCATCTGCAAACACAATCTAATTTAAAAAGACTTTACTGCTTTCCACCTTTGTTTCTCACCCCCTCCCAGTTTCTGGTGATTTTTCTCAAATGTATCATCCAACCCTATTATTAAATTTTTTATTTTAGTATCATTTCTAATTTCCAAGAATACGTTATGATCTCTGGCTGTTCCTTTTTAAAATAGCTTCTATTTGTGTCTCATGAATTCAGTACCATCTCATCTTTTCTGAAGATATTATCATTAATTTTGACATTTTCTTTATCTCTTGGTATTATCTGCTTCTTCTGGGTGTCTTTTCCTGATTGTTTCGGTCTCTGTGTTTTATGTTGGAAGTTTCTCTCAAATATTTGCTGGAACTTGACTGTGCCTTTGTGTCCAAATGTTATGGGAAACTCAGGCACAGGTGGGATTAGAGACTGGCCAGCTGCTTTGTGGGGTGATCAGGTAGTCCATGGTATTTCTACTCAGGGCCCCCAAAGTCAATAGCTGCAGGTATTCTTGGGCATTTGAGTTTCTCTGGAGAATGCAAAGCTTCTCCTCCTCCTGCCAGCCCAAGTCAGACCCCTAGCTTTGCGGAAGAGGTTGTGGAAGGCTCATCTGTCAGGTTGCAGATTCTTGTGCTCCTTAGGTCCTAAGAATCCACAGATTCTTAGTCTGTGGTCCTTAGGGTTTCATCACTGCCCCGCACCCTCCTCTCAGCTCTCCCTGGTTCATTATTCAGAAAACCAAGTTCCAGTCTCCTGCCAGATTGCAGAAGGGGTACTCATTGGTGGGGATCTGGGCCAGGACTAGTTCTCTTTATACAGATTTTCAATATCCCCTCCCTGCTTTCAGCACCATTTCCCTGATTCCACTCCCATCTTTCCTAACTAGTGCCTCCCACTTTTGTTCCTCACAGGGGTTCTGCCAGGTGGACCAAATCCCTTCATGCTGGTACCCTCTGCCTTCAGACAGTAAGACTTGGGCTTTTCTACTAGCTGGTAAATTATTCCTCGTCCCTCTGTCTACTTCCAACCTTCATATATTGTGGTCTGGAGCTACAGACAACTCCTTGCTTCATCAGACTAGGAGTTCTATTCTAGGTTTTTGGTTTTTGGAGGAGGGGAAAGGATACAATATGTCCTGACTTAGCCATCCTGAAACCACAAATCTGACTCTCAGATGGATGGCTCATAACTGATCTCTCCCCTCAACTCTAACAGTATGTTTGAAACTTACGTTTGGTTGTTTTTTTTTTTTAAAGAAAACCTCACATTTGTCATCACCAAGACACGACTTTTTCTGCTCCTCTAAAAAAAATAAAAGGACTGCTTCTCTCTAAGTGTTCTCTATCTTAAAAAAGTAAAAGTCGCTCAGTCATGTCCAACTCTTTGCGATCCCATGGACTGTAGCCTGCCAGGCTCCTCTGTCCAGGGAATTCTCCAGGGATCAATACTAGAGTAGATTGCCATTCTCTTCTCCAGGGGATCTTCCAACCCAGAAATCAAACCTGGGTCTCCTGCATGGCAGGCAGATTCTTTACCACTAGTGCCATTGGGAAGCCCCATCTTAATAAAGGCATCTAGCAAATTGCTCGAGCCAAAAACAAGCTGTAATCCCCCTCTTTAATTCATCCCAGCCTGTCTGCAGCCCTTTTCCTTGGCAAGGCCTGGCTGCTTCCCCTTCAAAATATATCTTGTTCTTTGATTTCTTATTCCACCTTAACTGGTCACCAACCCAAGCCTCCATATTTTTATCACCATTTGCCTAAGCTATTTTATCACCTCCTAACTGGTCTTCCTCCTGACACACTTGACCACCTATAGTCTACTTTCTATACAATGACCAGATCATGTCACTTCCCTAATTCAAATTCTTCCCATCCCACTTTGTATAAAAGCTTCACTCCTGCCAGTAGCTGATGAGGCCCCCCTGATAATGGCCTCTCATTCTGCTCCTCTCCCTGCCCAGCCCTCTCCTGTGCCCTCAGCTACTCTGGCCTTCTGATGGTCCTTCCCCGGTGCCTTTGTTCTTGCTGTTCCCTTTGCCTGGCATCCTCCTCCCCCAGATTTCACAGGGCTGCCTCCTCCGTGCTCCGTTCCTGGTTCAGATGGCACCTATTTCCCTGCCCATTCTCTCTAAAGCAGCACCTCCCGCTACAGTAGTAGTAGCGGTAGTGTTAGTCGCTCAGTCATGTCCAACTCTGTGCAACCCACGGACTGTAGCCCACCAGGCTCCTCTGTCCATCGGATCTTCCAGGCAAGAATACTGGAGTGGACTGCCATTCCCTTCTCCAGAGGATCTTCCTGACACAGGGGTCAAACCTGGGTCTTCTGCATTGCAGGCAGATTCTCTACTGTTTGAGCTACAGGGAAGACCTTCCCACTACAGTAACTATCAAATCCCCTTTATTCCTCTTGCCACCATGAAAGATGATCTTGTTTGTCTATTGGTTTCTTTCTTTATCATCGATCTCCTCCTTTAGAAGAGAAGCTCCATGAGGGCAGGGACTGTGTCTGTCTTGATCACTACTATATCTCTAGTGCCTCAAACAGTATGTGATACACAGTAGGAACCAAATAAAGACTTGGTGAATGAGAGAATAGTTGGGAGCCAGGAGTCCTTTGCTATTGTACCAGTTCTATGACTTTCAAGCGAGGTGAGCTTAAGCAAAGAACTTGACCTCTCTGAGATTCCATTTTCCTCATAGGTACCATGGAGATAAAAACACACTGCTGTAAGGCTAAATGAAGTTGTGAAAGTGAAGACCCTCTCTAAGCACGTGTTTATGAACCATGAAGTCTTCTGAACGTGTACAGAAAGGTTCGCATTTGCAAACTTCCCCAGTAGCTCCGTTTATCCAAAGAGGGAGTAGAACTGAAAGGAAGGCTGGGAAGAGAAGAGGGTAACTGAGTTTAATACCCTTGTTTCAGAGAGAAAGCCCCGCTGCCATTTGTCCAGCGAGAAGCAGCTGGGTGGTGTGTCTATAGTAGTTACACACCCAGACCTGAGGCTTGCGGGGCTCCTGTGCTACCCCTGCAAGCTGAACCCAGAGGACGTCCGTCAACCTGGTGTCAGTCTGTGACCAAAGACCTCCTGGATTCAGGTCCAGAGCACCTGTAGTATTTGTTGATGGCATTTTTTAAAGAAAAATCAGAGGAAACATCATCTGACATAGTATCTATTATCTTGGTTGGGTCAGGATGGTTCTTTCTCCATTTTGTGGAGATCATTAATCTTTTTAAAAATGTTGACTAGTTTTTTCTTAAAGGATATTGCCTTTTGCTTTCTAATGTGGCTTTTACTAATCCCCCTCCCTTCTTAGGGTTTCTGCCCACATGTGTGTCTTGATCTGGGAGTGGAACCACAATCAAATCCCTGCAGCAGCATGAGTTTGCATCAAGCCCCTTTTCACAACCTTTCAGGCCAAGCCCAGCCTGATGTCTCTTCCCCAAACCATCCCCCGCTTCCTGGGTTTGTGTTTGCCTCTGGGATGCCCAGTGTGACCTTCTATAGTACTTTGTACAGGAAGTTGCAATTACCACACGGAAAGTGGGGAAGGGAGAGTGATGAGAGTATGAAATGGATTTTCATACGATCGTGATCCTACAGTCTTTTGAAAGGAGCCTCCTTCCTAGAAGTAGGCAGAGCATCCAGAACTAGAACCTGAAAATGCTCAGGTGTCAATGCGGTTAGTTGTAAAGGGCAGAGAAGGAACTTAGAGATCAAAAATCCCAGGGTTATCAGGGACACAAAGGTCAGGCTATGTGAGCTCCCATCTGTTGCTCAACATTCATCTCGTATCCTCTCAAAAGAGGCTGCAAGCCTCTGCTAGCATACCTCTGGTGATGTGGAGCTCACTACCTCTCTAAGCATCTCTTTCCCACTCTACCTGCACCTTAGGCTCTTCCTCCTTGCTCCTAGTGAGTAGGGCTAATAGAACATTTGATGGCATCCTCCAGTTAGATACTGGGAATTTTGTGGGCAAAACAGTGGCCACAGGGACTGTTGAGCCCCAGGAACTCATTTAGCTTGATGAAAGGACTAATGTAAGCGCAGGGTATTCATTAAATGGGGACACAGAGGGAGCTTTCCTGCCTTGAGTGTTGTTTATTCCCAGGCCTCCGCCCATCTCCCCCAGTTCAGCTCTGAGTCTGTGTCTTCCCAGTTGCCCAGTGCCCTCCCATCCCTTCCTTTGGCCCTAACTGGGATTCTGTGGTGTGGGCAACTCTGGGCCTCTCTCCACTCTTCCCTCTCACTCCCCAAATCCACTGGTGTCATTTTTCTTTGCTGCCTCAAGTCGTGAGCACGGTGTTGACTTATTCATGCAGTCAAATGACAAAGACTGAATGAGCAGCCGCCATGTGCCAACACTGTGTCAGGTGCTGGGAGCACAAGGGAGCCAGGGTTCCTGCCTTCCAGGTGTGCACAGATTACTGGCAGAGTTGGAAGACTGACAGGGCAGCAAGATTACAGTGGTGTCTGGGCAACAGACCCATGGGTGCCACATGACCCAGCCTTTTGTGGCATTTCCCATTATGTGGTCCAGCAGCCAAAATTAAATGCAAGAGCAAGGTCAGTCTCTACTTATGTTCATGAAAAGGGGAGCAGGTGATCCCATTCATAACCCCCTGCCACCAGTGTCTCCATCTCTTACACTTTCTGGAAAACTCCTCACACATCACGGCATGCCCCCTGTGCTCTGGATCTCTCACTCATGGCTCTTATCTTAAAACAGGTCCTAGCACTTCTTTGTCCTTTCCCCCAAAAGTCCATGCCTCACAGCTGCCTGCCAAGGGGCTCCTGGACTCCTGCTTCCCTCTGCAGGTTGAGACAGGGGTTATAGGATACTCTAAGTCAGAGGGTCACGGTGCAGGAGATGGCGCCCACTGTTTGGCATGACTGCTTTCTCATACAAGAAATCCTTGACACATGAAATTCTCCACATTGTTACAGTTCAGTTCAGTTCATTTCAGTTCAGTCACTCAGTTGTGTCCGACTCTTTGCAACCCCATGAATCGCAGCACGCCAGGCCTCCCTGTCCATCACCAACTCCTGGAGTTCACTCAAACTCATGTCCATCGAGTCAGTGATGCCATCCAGCCATCTCATCCTCTGCCGTCCCTTTCTCCTCCTGCCCCCAATCCCTCCCAGCATCAGAGTCTTTTCCAATGAGTCAACTCTTCGCATGAAGTGGCCAAAGTACTGGAGTTTCAGCTTTAGCATCATTCCTTCCAAAGAAATCCCAGGGCTGATCTCCTTCAGAATGGACTGGTTGGATCTCCTTGCAGTCCAAGGGACTCTCAAGAGTCTTCTCCAACACCACAGTTCAAAAGCATCAATTCTTCGGCACTCAGCTTTCTTCACAGTCCAACTCTCACATCCATACATGACCACTGGAAAAACCATAGCCTTGACTAGATGGACCTTTGTTGGCAAAGTAATGTCTCTGCTTTTGAAAATGCTATCTAGGTTGGTCATAACTTTTCTTCCAAGGAGTAAGCGTTGTTACAGAGGGATGCACAAGTCTGGTGATGACAAAGGAGGGATATCTAATTTCAGATGGGGTTCAGAGAAGGCTTCCTCCAGCCCTGAGCTGAGCCGTTATGGAGGAGCAGAGAGTGGGAAGGAAGAAAGAGAGCAAGGAGCAGGGAGGGGGCCTAAAGACAGAGCCATGCTGACTTTGGGCTCATTTTGGGAAACACAGGACTGGGCCATTTGTTTGCTCATCTTCAGAGATTGTTGACTAGAAAGACTGGATGTGGATCAAATCAGGCTCTTCCCGTGAAGGCAATCCCACAGACTTGAGGCAGGCAGCTGTTCTCTGCACTTCATACATTTTCCAGTTCCTTCTCTTCTGGTACCAAGTGACTGCAACTGCAGGCTTCAGACTCCCCCACTAAATAGGTAGGTCAAGGGTAGTCAGCTCTACCCCATTTGCCTCATCCAGACTCTCTGCCTGGGGTCTTCCCCCTGACTTGGTGACTCCCTAGAATATGAAGATGCCAGGTTGGATTTTATTTTTATGTATTTATTAAAGTATAGTTGATTTAAAATATTGTGTTTAGGTCTTTAGCAAAGTGATTCAGATATATATATATATATATATATATATATACACACACACACACACACACACACACACACATTTCCAGTTATTTTCTGTTATAGGTCTTTGTAAGATTCAATATAGTTCCCTGTACTGTACACGAAATCTTTGTTGCATATCTATTTTATGCTTACTATTTTGTATCTGTTAATTTTGTATCTCACACTGCTAACTTATCCCCCTCCCTTTCCATGTTGGTAACCATAAGTTTGTTTTCTTCTCATTCAGTTTTGGCTGCTCTGGGTCTTTGCTGCTGCACGCGGGCTTTCTCTAGTCGCAGCGAGCAGTGGGTGCTCCTCGTTGTATACAGGCTTCTCACTGCAGTGGCTTCTGTCGTGGAGCACGTGCTCTAGGTGGACGGGCTCAGTAGTCGTGGCACACGAATTTTGTTGCCCTATGGCATGTGGAATCTTCCCAGACCAGGGATGGGATCAAACCTGTGTCCCCTGCATTGGCAGGATGATTCTTGCCCACTGTACCATCAGGAAAGTCCCGTAAGTTTGTTTTCTATGTCTGTGAGTCTTCTTCTGTTTTGTATGTATATTCATTGGTATTATTTTTCAGATTCCAAATATAAATAATATAATATTTGCCTTTCTCTGCCTGACTTACTTCACTTAGTATGATAATCTCTAAGTCTGTCCATGTTGCTGCAAATGGCAATATTTTGTTCTTTTTAATGGCTGAGTAATATTCCATACCACATCTTCTTTATCTATTCATCTATTGATGGACATTTAGGTAGATTCCTTGCTTTGGCTACTGTAAATAGTATTGCTATGAACATTGGGGTGCGTGTATCTTTTCAAATTAGAGCTTCATCTTTCCTAGGAGTGGGATTGCTGGATCATATGGTAGTTCTAGTTTTAGTTTTTTAAGGAACTTCCATACTGTTTTTCATAGTGGCTGCACCAACTTAACATTCCCCACAACTTAACACTCCCTCACTAGCATTTATCATTTGTAGGCTTTTTGATGATGGCCATTCTGACTGGTGTGAGGTGTTGCTTGCTTCATTGTGGTTTTTATTTGCATTTCTCTAATAATGAGAGAAATTAATTATCTCTTCATTGCCAGCTGGTCATTTGCATGTCTTCCTTTAAGAACTATCTAAGTCTTCTACCCATTCTTTGACTAGATTGTTTGTTTTTGATACTGAGTTGTATGAGCTCTGTGTGTATGTGTGTGTATATATATGTGTGTGTGTACTGCTCATATCACACAGAGTGTGGTATATTAGCTCTCCAAGGATTGAACTTGAGCCCCCTGCATCAGAAGCACAAAGGTTTAACTACTGGACTGCCAGGGAAGTCCCTATATATTTTGGATATTAACCCCTTGTTGCCTGTAATATTTACAAACATTTTTTTCTCATTCCTTAGGTTGTCTTTTTGTCTTGTTTATGGTTTCCTTTGCTATGCAAAAGCTTTTAAGTTTAATTAGGTCCCATTCATTAGGTTTTAAAGTATATTAATCCATAACTGAATCTACTCACTTTAGACTGGCAATCATATAGGCTGAAACACATTCTAAGAGATCTACATTTTTTTACTCCTCTCCCCACATTCTGTGTTTTTGATGTTCTACTTCTTCATGTTTATCCTTTTGCTACTGTTGTGGTTATCATAGCTTGTACAGTTTTGATTACATTTTAACATATGTACTGGCTTATTTAAGTGATCTTCAGTCCTTTATGGGACTTCCCCAGTGACTCACAGAGTCGGACACGCTGAAGTGACTTAGCAGCAGCAGCAGCCAGTGGCTCAGTGGTAAAGAGTCCACCTGCAATACAGGAGAAGCAGAGACACAGATTTGACCCCTGGGTCAGGAAAATCCCATGGAGAGGGAAATGGTAACCCACTCTTGTGTTTTTGCCTGGAAAATCCCATGCACAGAGGAGCCTGGCGGGCTACAGTCCACAGGGGTCATAAAAGAGACACAAACGAGCGACTAAATAACAACAATCCTTTATATTAATTTGCCTTTCCTATTGTGATTTTCCCTTTCCTATAGATTCTTATTTCTTTTCTAACTAGAAAAGATCTTTCAATATTTCTTGTAGGGTAGATGTAGTATTGTCGTATTCTTTTAGTTTTTGCTTGTCTGAGAAATTCTTTCTCTCTCTGACTATTCTAAATGATAATCTTGCTGGGTAGAGTATCCCAGGTTACCTGTTTCCCTCTCAAGACTTTGAATATAACATGCCACTCCCTCTGGCCTGCAAGTTTGTATAGAGAAGTCAGCTGATTTTCTTTTTTTTTTTTTTGAGGTTCCAGTTTTCTCCCAAGAGAAAAACTGACTCTCTTTTCTCTTGCTGCGTTTAGAGTCTTCTCCTTAATTTTTGCCATTTTAATTGGGAGTAGTTCCTCTACTTTTTCATTGTACTTAACTTCCTCTGTCTCTTTGAATTTAGGAGCATTGGTTACCTACTGTGGTCTTGAAGAGCTGTTTTCATGTGGGACCATCCCCGTGTAGATGGTGAGTCCAGTATTATTGGTGCAAGGGCTGTTGGGTATGGATGCCATCTGGGTCTCTCCTCAGAGTGTGCTGGCCATCACCACCCTTAGCAGCAGGTGTGATTGGCATTGTGGTCACCAGAGCCTGCAATGGATGTTGGGCAGGGCCTCCTCTTTCCCTTGTGGCTATTGTAGCCCTGTCAGGGGTGGGGGTCTGCTCCCAAGTTATTGGAGTAGAAGCCATGAGGCTCTGTTGCCATTGAATGCATGCTCTGTCTGAACAGAGACAGTCACTGAAGCAGGTGAGCCTTGTGTGGTCACAGAACCCATATGCCACCTGTGCAGCATCCATGGTTCTGCCCAGAAGCAGACCAAGGTCATGTCCATTTCTCCATTGTGTTTGTCTGAACCTAGTGCTAGGCTGTGGTGTGGACAGGTTGGTGCTGGGGGTTGAGGTGCTGTGGCTGCAGGAATTGAGGTGGTAGATGCTGCTGCCCCCTTGGCAGGTTTCTCCCGGGACATGTGTGCCCCAGGTGTGACTTCAAGCTGAGGTGTGGGGTGGGAGATGCTGAACCACTGCAAACACCCCCCAGGGGCTGTCCACCTGAGGCAGTCTCTGTGGCCCCACCTGGTATGCGCTCTGACAAAGCTGGATGTAGCCAGACCCGCACCCACCATGTGCAGGCCAAGAAAGCCTGCCCCTGCCATGAGCGTGCTGACAGGCTCCAAGGTTCAGACTAGACCACACCCCAGGCCCTCCAGGCTGTCTCCATGTAGCTAAACTGAGTCCTCCAGGGCCCATTTGCCTGAGATTCAGCGCCTAGCAGCTGCATTTACTAGCAGCCCAGTCTGGCAGGCGTTCTGGATGGGCTGAGGCTGTTGGCACCAGTCCGTCTTCACACTGACTGTGAGCAAGCCAGCATACACCCCAGCCCCTCTATCTGTCCCACTGGACCTCCCAACAGGCAAGGGGGCTCCCCAGGGCCAGAGCCTGCCCATGCGGAGCCTCTCTCTTTTATAGATCCCTCCCAGGGGATTTGGCCCCATTCTGATATCTTTTTTTTTTTCTTCCCTACCTGGTTACGTGGAGATCTTTCTTGCAGCTTTGTTTGTATGAGAGTTGTTCTGCCAGGCTCCAGTGTGTTTTCTCCGAGAATCGTTCCACATGTACATTTTTTAAAAATGTGTTTATGGGGAGAAGTGAGCTCCACATCCTCCTACTCCACTATCTTGATCCTTCCTCCCCAACTTGAGTTCCAGCTAGGCCTTGAATTACAGACTCTGGTCCAACTCCTTTCTGTTACGAAGGATGCAAGTAAGGTTAGAGGTGGGATGTAAGTTGCTCTGGGTCACATGGCAAGTTGGTGGCTGTGCGGGGCAAGACTGAGAATCCTAGTAGCCCAAACCCCAGTGAGAACAAAGTCCTTAGCTCATACTTACCCACAGGGAATTTCCTCAGCCCTAGAAAGTGGTAGCTCCCTTTATTTATAGTAGTAATAGCCGCCATGGACCACCACTGGAATTCTGGTCCATGAATTGGGACCTGAGACTATGATACTTATGTTATTTCACTTAGTCCTCACAGCGGCCAGCAGATGGGTGTAATTGGGAGGCTCAGAGAGGTCAAGTATGTTCCCCCAGGGCTACACAGCTGTGGTCTCTCTCACCAGGGGTTGGGATTCTTATCGAGTCCTCCAGGCTGCATCCCTAACCCCTAGTCTGGATCCTAGGTTACCCCTCTGTGTGCACCCACAGCTCCCTCTCAGAGCACCTATGGCAGTAAGGCTGCCTCAGTGTGAGGATTTCCGCTGAAGTGGGGACTGGCTCATGCTCTTCACCACTGTGACCCCAGCATCTAACACACAGCGGGCGCTTGGTAAATATCCATGACACAGAAAGATGAACAGTGTCACGCTGGGCAATCGGCTTGGATGCCCCTCCTCCAAAGCCCATGCTCTCTGTACAGAACTGTTCCTCCATCCATCCCCCTCCAGTGAGCAGGAGGCAGCCCCAGCAGAGGCTCACAACTCTGACATCATCCCTGGCAACAGCAGATGCCCCCTTGGTTTGAGGAGGTTCCTAAACTTTGCAGAGCACCCCACCTGTCAAGATGGCCAAGGTCTTGCTCTTCCTGCCAAGTGGTGTCCCTACAACCTTGAGCCACACTTATGTCTTGGAAAGCACAGAGGCAGGTGGGCCACTGGGCTCCCACAGGGATTCAAGTCTGGAGGGAAGGAACTATAGACATGGCCTTGCTCCCAGCAGATGAGCTTCCCTGATTTTGCCATAGGATTGGCTTGGCACTGCAGAGCAAGCTGGGCTGTAACAGCAGAGCAGTGTCATCAGGGAGCCTGGGCTTCTGCTCAGAGACAGGGGCCAGAAAGCCCTGAAGAATGCAGAGCTGAAGCAGGTAATGCCCCCAACTGAAGGACTTGGAGAGAAAAAGCAAAGGGTAGTTCAGAGGAAAGCCAAGGAAGAAGATGCAGAAAGAGGGCAGTGGGCAAATGGGCTGCAGGGTTAGGGCTTCCAGAGTGGACGCTGGCGTGCTGCTCCAACTCCCCCTGGGGCAGCCTGTGTAGTGACTTGATGGGAAAAGGGCTGAAGGCCCTACCACCAGGCTCCAACCAGGGCTCCTCTGCGAGCTGGTTCCAGCTCCAGAGCTCTGTGCGGAACTGGCTGAGGCTTTCCCATAACTGCCTGAAAGCCCAGCTTTTCCCTGTCTGGTCCTGGTCTGGCTGTCTCCCACAGAACCCTCCCCAGAGAGCCTCTGGCACATAAGTCTCCACCTCAGCGCCTGCTTCCTGCAGGGTGGTGGTGGAGGGGGGAGCAGCAGAAGCCCTGTAGAGAGAGGTGGGGAGCAGTGTTAGATTGCAGCACACAGGCGTTTGGACACAGGATGAAACAGTGGGAGCCACAAATGGGAAGTTTCAAAGCACATGGGGTTACAGGAGGTCCCGGGAGTACCTGGGGAAGAAGGCTGGGCCTGGGAAGGCAGGAGGGAGAGGAGAGGTCATAGGGGCCCCCAGAGGGATGCTGGAAGGGAGGGGAGTTGTCACAGCTTTCTGGATTAAAGATAAGGTTAGTTTTTCTGAAAGGTGGGACGAGATGGACCCAAAACCTGTGAAGTTTTCTGTCCGAGACTGTGAACAAGGACTTACATATTTCAAAGCATGTTTTCACTTAGACTTGGAAGATTATAGACATCTCTGCCACTTTATGGCTCAGATCGTTGCCAACAAAAGAGGATTACCCACATCTCTGACAGCATGCCTTCCATCACAGAAATTCTACACACACCTAGCAGGAGCTCTTAGCTCAGCTTTGTGTTTTGGAGAAAGGCATACTCTGTGCTGTGGGAAGTGCCAGGCCCAGGCTGAATAGAGGGTTAGAGGGCTGGAGTTTCCTGGCTGCCTGGGATGTGAGAGGAGGCTTTCCTGAGAGACGGCAGGATGCTGTAATGGCGGGCGGGGTGAGACACTGGGTTCTTCCCAGGGCAGCTTAGTATGATTCTTGTCTTTCCTTTTGTTGATGTGGTATGTCACATTGATTTTGCATACGTTGAACCATTCTTGCAACCCTGGTACGAATCCAGCTAGATCATGGATTGATCCCTTTTATGTATTGATGGCTTGGTTTACTCATATTTTGTAGAGAATTTTTCATCCATATTCATCAAAGATATTGACCTGTGATTTTATTTGTAGTGTCTCTTACCTGGTTTTGTATCAGGGTGATGGTGGCTTCATAGAATAACTTTGGGAGTGTTCCCTCCTCTTTTAATCATTTGGAAGAGTTTGAGAAGGATCGGTGTAAGTCCTTCGTATGTTTGGTAGAATTCCCCAGTGAAGCCATCTGGTCCTGGACTTTTGTTTGCAGGTTTTTTTTAAAATCACAGATTCAATTTCACTTCTGGCAATCCATCTGTTCAAATTATCTGTTTCTTTTTGACTTGCTTTTGGCACCCTGAGGGTCTCCACACTGGGGCCAGAAATGCCCCAGGCTCCATGTTTCATGATACTGCTCAGGCCTGTGTACAGGAAGTGAGGCTCAGGGGAGGACTGGAACAAATCCCATCAGGGAAGGGGGCACTGGAGATGGCAGCTGGCCTCTAAGTCACTGAGTATGTGGGGTGCTCAACGTAGCTGCAGGGTCTGCATGGAGCAGACAGGTCTCCCTCAGAATGCGGGTACACCTGGAGACACCCTGGGAGCCGAGCCAGCCCCAGTTAAAGAAGCCTTCACGGCAGAAGGGTTTCTGATCTTTGCAGGCACTTCAGGGGGTAACCGGCCCACTCAATGTGTCCTGAGACACCTCCATTGGGCTCCCAGGTCGGGGGCTCAAGGCTCAGGCCACCCATCCAGGGTGAGACCCATGGGGGTGTGGGTCCACCTCTAGAGCAGCTCTGATTTGGAGGCCCTTTGGGAACTAGTCACATAAGCTGAAAGCTCAGATGAGATTTTAGCTGCCATAACTAAATCAGTAGGCTATAAGCAGAGGGGCGGGGGCTCAGGGAAGGCAATTGGATCTCTCTGGATTTTAAATACCAATCCAGCCCCCCCAGTTTGTCTGTATTCTTTTGCCTATCCCAATTTTGTTTTTTTTTTTTCAGTTCAGTCACTCAGTCACGTCCAACTCTTTGTGACCCCACGAACTGCAGCGCACCAGGCCTCCCTGTCCATCAACAGCTCTCAGAGTTTATCCAAACTCATGTCCATTGAGTGGGTGATGCCATCCAACCATCTCATCCTCTGTTGTCCCATTCTCCTCCTGCCCTCAATCTTTCCCAGCATCAGGGTCTTTTCAAATGAGTCAGCTCTTTGCATCAGGTGGCCAAAGTATTGGAGTTTCAGCTTCAACATCAGTCCTTCCAATGAACACCCAGGACTGATCTCCTTTCAGTCCAAGGGACTCTCAAGAGTCTTCTCCAACACCACAGTTCAAAAGCATCAATTCTTCGGTGCTCAGCTTTCTTCACAGTCCAACTCTCACATCCATACATGACTACTGGAAAAACCATAGCCTTGACTAGACAGACCTTAGTTGACAAAGTAATGTCTCTGCTTTTTAATATGCTGTCTAGGTTGGTCTTAACTTTCCTTCCAAGGAGTAAGCGTCTTTTAATTTCATGGCTGCAATCACCATTTGCAGTGATTTTGGAGCCCCAAAATAAAGTCTGCTACTGTTTCCACTGTTTCCCCATCTATTTGCCATGAAGTGATGGGACTGGATGCCATGATCTTAGTTTTCTGAATGTTGAGCTTTAAGCCAAACTTTTCACTCTTCTCTTTCACTTTCAACAAGAGGCTCTTTAATTCTTCAGTTTCTGCTATAAGGGTGGTGCCATTTGCATATCTGAGGTTATTGATATTTCTCCCAGCAATCTTGATTTCAGCTTGTGCTTCATCCAGCCCAGCGTTTCTCATGATGTACTCTGCATAGAAGTTAAATAAGCAAGGTGACAATATACAGCCTTGACGTATTCCTTTTCCTATTTGGAACTAGTCTGTTGTTCCATGTCCAGTCTAACTGTTGCTTCCTGACCTGCATACAGGTTTCTCAAGAGGCAGGTCAGGTGGTCTGGTATTCCCATCTCTTTCAGAATTTTCCACAGTTCATTCTGGGGGTGGGCGCATGCTAACAGTACTTTTTGAGTGAGTTTCAGTTTGGATGGTCATAAACCCAAGGTTGGTGACTGAGTGGAGGTCTGGGGTTTCTGCATTTGATTTTAACTTCCTGCTGTGAGCACACCAACGAATGCAGACAAACACGTTACTCCCAACAGAGCCAGGGCAGGGTGCTGCTCAGAGATTGAGGCTCGTCCCTTTACCCCCTTGTTTTCACAGATGAAAAAACTGAGCCAAGGTGGAAGGGGTTTACCCAGGGACCCCCAATCTCCTGGACACATCTAGGCCTCTGCAGAGTGGTATGCTAAAAAAAAATATTGGATGGCCTACAAGCAAGCATCTGATCATACACTGGGTTTAGGGATGACACTTAATGTACCCCAAATGGCTCATTTATTATTTTTAAAATGTGTTAAAAAAATAAAAATAAAAATGTTTTAAGTAGCAACTCTTAAGATTTCCCCTGCATTTATGTTTTATTTCTCAGCCTTACACATCTCTTTGCTTCCAACAACACTGTTTAGAGAGAGTTCTTGTTATCTATGTCTATAAATGAGGAAAGAGGTGATCCTGCTTGTCCAAGATGGCCCAGGGGGTTGGGGGAAGAACACAGGCTCACAGCCAGGCCTGATTCAGGCGAGAGGTTCTCTCTATGGTACTACTTGCTTGGAAATCTCTGCTTGCCCTGCCAGACTCCATGTTCAGCCCAGCCTTGGGTCTCCATCCGGAGATCAGGTCTGATGATGAGTAGAAACCTAGCTGCACTTGCCCCCTAAGCCGGGAGCCCCCCTGCACCAGCATGCACACTGTGCCTTGATGAGATGTTATGGAAAGGGGGGTGCTATAGTTAGGTTCTGACACATACAAAAATAAATCTCTTTAATAAGCCTGCAAGTTTCCCAAAGGCCATTGTCATTTATGTACACACAAAAGATGACAGTATCAGAAGTGAAAGCAGAGTCTGGAGATGCTATTATTAGGTTTTTTATTTGGAAAACTAGGGCATCCATAGGGAAAGTAGAAAACCCAGAGCCTGTTTACCCAAGATTATTTTCTTATGGATGACAGTAACCAGAGCCAACAGTGAACTGTAAGGTGGTCAGGATGATGCTTGCCTGTAATTGGAGGGAAGGTGTGTGGCTAGAATTTTACAGCCTTTACTGTGTGTTTCACTATGGAAAAGATTCATGTAAATACAGAAGATTAAAGAGCATCTTAATCCTACTACCCAGAAAGGTTCTCTTTTTGGACTTCATTTCCAATCATACCTACAGGCCTATGCTCCACTCACGAGGCAAATTAAACAGCACAGTGATTTTTGCACTGCATTGATCATTTGTTGTTATTTAGTCGCTAAGTCATGTCCAACTCCTTTGTGATCCCTTGGGACTGTGGCCCACCAGGTTCCTCTGTCCATGGGATTTCCCAGGAAAGAATACTGGGGTGGGTTGCCTTGCTTATAACAGGATCCCAGTCAGGTACAAGCCTTCCAGGATTTGTCAAAGAGTTGCTCATGGAAAAACTCAGGAGCACATGACGGCTTTGTTGTTCTGGCTGGGTTTCCTGTTGTTATTTTGCTGTTCACCATGGAGTTGTAAGGTCCAGGTTATTCAAGACAGAGAAGGGGGAAGCTCCTGCTTAGGTAATCGCAAAGGTAAACAAGATTTTGTTTGGCTTGTGCCCATTTTGATCAGTTTATTGCTTTTTCCTTGCAATGATAAAGTCCACTCAAGCTATAGAAACATTTTAACTACTGAAACTACTTCAGGAAAAATACTTTGCTATTATGAGTCTAAAATCCTCTAGTGTTTCATTCGCTTTTCCCCATTAAAATAATTGTTTTTTAATGTGTTTGAAACATGATTCTTTTAGGCATCGAACTAATGAAACACAGAACAGGCTCTGTCTCAATATATTTACATACCATATATGTAATTTAAAAAATAAAATTATGATCATTAATACATATAATTTTATATTTTGCATTCTTAATAGCATATTATAAGCATTTTTCAAGGCATTATTTTTCAAAAAAAAATTTGTAATGCCTAAAGTATTCCATTATACAGCTATAACACACATTACTTATCCACTCTGCTATTCAGCATTTTGTTACTGCCAATTTTTTTCTATTATAAAAAAGGTTGTGATAAACAATGACTCTGTCCACATCTCTTGTTATTTTCTTACAATAAATTTTAGAATCTGAATTACGTTCATGAATCTTAGTGTGTGTGATCACACACATAATACAATGCTTGGCACACAGCAGGCATTCAATATTCGGTGGCTCTAACTAGGAAGTCAAGTACCTAACAGAACAGTCCTGTTCTGTCAGAGCTGAGAGTTAGAAGAGACATGTGCGCCATTTTATCAGGGGACGACATAGCCAGATACTTAGGGGTAAGCAGATGAGAACTGATGGGGGCAGTTTTGCTCCCAGAAGCAGACAGGCCTGCCAATACCTAGAATGAAATGATTCTCTGTTTTGAGTCCAATACAACCTTCTTCAGACATTCTCCCCCTTAGGCCCTAGAGACCCACTTGTAAGCCCGCTTAGATAGTCATGTGGGGAGGGAGACTCTGAATGACACTGATCACACTTTTGATTCAGGTCCTTCAGGAAACTGATCAGAGAGCAAACAGCATAAATCACTGTGTTCTCAAAGATTATTTATTAACTATTCTCACTCATGGTAGAAAAAAAAAAAAGATAGTAAATGAAACTGATATAAGATGAAAGACAACATTTCTTCCCAAAGGACCTCAGCTGGATTATACAGAACGGACCACTATGGGCTTCATGTTTACAGCTCACTTACAGGAGAACTCAGAAAGCAGAAATCAAGAAATGACAGCCTAATTTTCTTCTAAGGTATGGGGTCTCACCTGGTGCAATAAAGTCACGAGGATGATTCTTCTGAATGAAAGGTTAGAATGCTTATAAGTCTAAGAGTGACATCCCTGCCAAGTCACAAGGTTACATTCAGGTACCGCTGGGCTAGCTCCCTTTGGAATGAGTCTTCCCAATCTAGACAATCCTGTCCTTGGGGCTGGCCAATCACTGTTCCTTGACGGCAGATTTGATCTCTGAGCAGAATCTGATCACCTGGAGCTGGCTTGGATGATTAAGGAATAATGAGGTTCTGTGATGCAGTTGGGAGATGAATGCTGTGAAGGCTCAAATAATGAGACCAGGTTTCTTATGTGGCCACAGTTGGTGGTGACCTTTACACCTGCACCAGGCGCCATGAGCACTGTGAGAATAACCACACAGCCTCCCAAGAGCGTGTGTGAGGGCTAGCATTCCTTTGGATGCTTAAACTCTGGGATGGTTGTTAAAACCCTGGCTCACGCATTTAAAGCTCACTAGGAGCTACCCCAGTACTGTTTGTTCTGTCTCGCCTGTCAATTTAAAGTAAATTTATATTTGGTCTATGAAAGCCCAGTTCTTAAAAGGATTTCCAGCCTTTGGGGGCTGAAGGCAAGGGGCACCGTTTTGTTTTCTTCCTTCTTTTCAAACGTTTGCTTCCTAGCCCACTCGAAGAGGTCTGTGTGTGTGTTCTTCACAACATCTGGCTCCTGGAGGCAAAAGGTCCAGAGCACCAGTGGGGTGCAGGCCAGGCACCCCCGGGCGGCCTCAGACAGCACCCCTGGGTGGGGGAGCCGCAGCACCTGATTACAAGGACGTCCTGCAGTGTCTCTCTAGGAGTCCAAATGCTGTCCCAGGCCTGCACGAGAGGCGCCCAGATTCTGAGCCCGAGGGCACGGCGGCCGGGGCGGGGCCTAGGCCTCTGGGATTGGGGTGTTGCAGTTCCCGTGGTAGATCTTGACGTGGCCCTCGCACCGGAAGTAGGCGTCGAAGACGTCGCTGTAGCCATGATCCCTCCACCAGGTGCAAAGCTGCCGGTTCCAGGTACAGTCCAGCACGTGGAAGAGCTCAGGGTGTTCCATGCCGATCATGGTGAAGAAGTCCTGGTCCCCGAGGTGACCCCGGAAGTGGTACTTGTCGGCCAGCTGCTGCACCTGCGCCGGCTCCAGCAGGCGGTCGTACAGCGGGGACTGGCGCATGGCCTCCAAGTTGAGCAGCATCACCCCGCTGTTGAAGCCTGGGAGCCCCTCGGGGGGAGGGCTCCCGACCCGCGTCTTGGGGTTATCATGGCGGAACTGCCAGAATGTGTGCCTAGGGAGGGGGAAGAGAACAGATTTAGCCTGATGTGCGTGTGAGAAACAGCCTGCGAGCTCATTTCCCTGGGTCTTCACAAACACCCCAGAGGGAGGGTCCACTGCCACCGCGGTTTTACAGCCACCAGACCTGAGACAGTCTGAGGTTCAGAACCTGCCTCACGCCCCCAGTAGGAGGTAGAGCCGGGCCAAGTCGTCTCCTGAGTCCCAGCCTCACTGTTCTTCCCAGAACCCTGTGATGACTTGTCTCCATCCATTACGTCTGTACAGACTTAGGGAGCACCAGGCACTGCACCCTAGAGACAGGTGCTCTCAGAGACAATACGTCAACCTCATACTGCACAGAGGTCAGGGACCTGCCCAAAGCCATACAGCCAGCAAAAAGCACAAGCAGGGACTCAACCCAGGCCTCCTCTGCCAGTGTCCACTTTTGAGGACAGCAGCAATCCAGGTGGAACCTTCCACCCCTGTTTTTGTTTGTGATTGTGAAAATGAGAGGAGAGAGAGAACTGGGGGAGCAATTCTGAATGGTGATCAGGTATAGACAGAGTTAAACATAGGCTGAATCAAAATCATTTTTTGCTTTAGAACAAACCTCTTTATTAAGGTTAAACTTAGGCTGAATCAAAATCATTTTTTGCTTTAGAACAAACCTCTTTATTAAGGGCACACGCATGAGCCAGAGTGAAAGCAGCTGTCAGACAGCCGGGTGGTGGTGGTTTAGTCGCTCATTTGTGTCCGACTGTGACCCCATGGACTGTAGCCCACCAGGCTCCTCTGTCCATGGGATTTTTCCCAGGCAAGAATACTGGAGTGGGTAGCCATTTCCTCCTCCAGGGGATCTTCACAACTCAGGGATCAAACCCACATCTCCTACATTGCTGGTGGATTCTTTACCCCTCAGCCACCTGGGAAGCCCAGGACAGCCAGGTGGAATTATGGCAATTTTAGAGAGCAGCATGACTCAATCTCAGTCTCTCTCTAGGCAGATTTAGAAATCCAGTCTAGGTATACAGCTCATGGGATATTAGAACCAAGGGGCCAAATGCTTCCATCTGGAGAAGGGAAGTCAGACCCAGAAACCTCTCTGTGGGTGATGGGGTGAGAGCACTACCCACTCTTTTCTCCAGCCTCTTTAATATCAAGTTCCAGCATGGCGTGGGGACAGGAAGGACCAGAGAGCCCCAGGCTCCACACCCACAGAGATGCAGGCAGAGCAGCCAGACCTGCAACCTGGAGGAAGGAGGAGAGACGGATGGTCCTGTGTCATGGGCAAGAGCAGGAGTGGACCTTGCTTTGCTTTACCAGCTTTGCCTCTTCCCTAGAGCCTGTAGGGTGGAATGCATCAGGGCAAGGCCACCCTCTGGCCTCCCTTTTAGCAGCTCCCCCGACCAGTCAGAGGGAGGAACTGGGCGGTGAGGTGGACAGTGCAGTGGAAAGAAAGCCAGAGGCCTGGCCTGGGGTGGGCCTCCCTGATCCATTTTCCAGTTCAACACAATTCTCCAAGTCTGGGAATAGAGAAAGCTTCCTTGAGGTCTCACATATCAAAAGGGGCCGAGACTTTGCTCCTGGCCAGGGCAAAGCATTCCGTTTGGACATTCTTACAAGGGGAGTACACAAGTTCATTGTCTGAATTTCACCGTAGTTGAACTGTGAGTAGAACAGAGCTCTGGCGCCTGCTTGGTGATAACAACCTTGGCAAAAATAAGCTTCCAAAGCAAACAGAGATGCTAGATCTTTCTAGCCACTAAAGCCTGCAGTAATAGTATCATAGCGAGGTTAGAATGCAGTTTGACAACTGTGAGTTCATTTTACCATATTTCCTCCAAATGGTTAATTTCAGGAACCCTCCAATCAGGAGAGGGTTTGGGTTTGTTTTGCTGTTCTAGCTGGAAATGTTATTACCCCATGCTCAGTAACTTTAGAGCAAGAAGACAAAGGATGTGGAAGATCTGAACAAAGCGATCAAGCAACTTGACCTAGTTGACATTTGTGGAACTCTCTACCCAGCAACAGCAGAACACATATTGTTTTCTCCTGCAAATGGAGCATTCACCAAAATAAACCATATGATGGATGACAAAACAAGTCTCAATACGTTGAAAAAGGTTAAAAGTCATATAGAGAATGTTCCCTAACCAAAATGGAATTGCACTTGAAATTAAAAAAACTAGAGAAAATTTCTAAATATTTGGAAATTAAGCAGCACACCTTTAAACAATCCATTGGTCAACGAAGAAATCGTAAGGAAAATCAAAGCATTGTAAATTCAATGAATAGTCATTACCTTTTCATTTTCAAAAGCAGGGTGACCAGCTGTCCATGTCCTGAGAAACCGTGAGTCCTAGTCTCAGGCAAACCAGGATGTTTGGTCATCCATTGAAACATTTGGGTTCCAAATATAAGTTACATGTCACTTTGGGTATAGGGCTTTTCTCTCCCTCTGTCTTTTTTAAGGGGAGGGTTGTTATCTTGCCAAGATGTAAGATTTACCCCCCAGAGAAGAGACACCCGGAGGTAGGGAGAAGGTGGCAGTGGAGAGGCAGGGCCAGTGCTTGTGCAGCCCCTGGACGCCTCATACCCCATCAAGCTCACTGGTCCCCTGTCCTTCCCCCACAGTTCTGTCCTCCACTCCCACAGGACAGGGCAGGGGAACGTGGCTCGGGCTGGTGGTGTGAGCATGAGGGTCACCTCTGTGGCCCTCTGCTTCCTCAGCACCCAGCATGGCCCTGGCTCTGCTGTACCAGGACTGAGGGGAAGGTCAGGGCAGCTCAGGCTCCGTGGCCTTCAATATCACCTGGCACCAGGGGCAGGGAAACAAAGTCAGGATGCAAAGTTGTTGCTGCTGAGAAAAAACCTGCTGCTTCTCTGGATTCACTGCTGCCAGGTCTATTTTGGGAGAGAGTGAGGAGCAGGGACCCACGAAAGGGTTCTTGGATGTTTAAAAAAGTTTCAGAAGGGTTTCGACTCTCGAGCAAGCTGGGAAGCAGAGGGACCAGCAGTAGCCCCGGGGCACCCTTACCAACCTCAGCAGGGAAGCTCCCTCAATTCTTCTCTATACCAGAGTAACCTGGCACTGAAGCTGCTGGCTCAGGAGGGTGGGGCCAGAGGTGGAAAGATGGACAGAACGTTCTTCCAGGCAGAGACCATAACTCCAGTGGCTCTTTGGGAACATGCCACCTAGCACCGCTGCTTAATCAAGACAAAGAGGCACTTCCTAACAAAGAGCCAGAAGGAACCAGGTCTGGGACATCAGAGCATTGTGATATGTACGAAGCAAGGGAGGGACAGGAAATTGAAAATACAAGCCACCCAGGGAGTGGGAAGCAGAAACACAGCCTGAAAATGAACCAGTGGCCCTCTAAGTAGAAAATTATTGCCCTTGTTTAAAGCATTCGTACTACCCCAAGATGAACCCTGAAAAGCAGAGCAGCTGCTTAGGGTGATGATGGAGTTCTCTGGCCTCTACGGCAACTGGTTCTTATGGAGGAACTGCCCCAGCCTGGGGGTGGAGAGTGATCCAGGGACGTGAAGGGATGAACATGCACAGAAAGGGTCTGATCCCACCACGGGAACCGGCCTGACAGGGTGGGGTCCCCAGTTCCTCACCTGCTGCAGTATGCCGGGGCTGCAGAGCCCTCTGACAATTCTCTACCTCGCTCCTCTCCCAGGAGTACAGAGGTGTCACCGCCTTCACATTAACAAGGGGGAACAGAGGCCCTTATTGTTGGCGCAGGGCCCCAACTTGGATCCTCTCGTCTCCAAAGTCCCTTTTCATCTGTGCCTCGGATTCTGCCATGGGCTGATATTCCAAGGAGCAGCACATGGACTGCAATCTTATTTCTCAATTTGGCTAGCACACCCCAAGGCCACAGGTGCTGGGACCAAGGCATCAGGTGATGCAGCTGCTGCTGGTGCTTCACTGCCTGGGGGTGGGGGGAACTGGAGAGCCCCCCAGACCCTTGCCTTCCTCACAGGTCCTGGGCCGACCACGTATATTCACAGGCACTGCCAGTGGCACCTGCTGAGGCTGCAGGAAACCTCGGTATGAATGAAGGGATGGGTTCTGAAAGCTTCCAGAAGTTTCTCAGGATAACCACCATGCCCACACCGAACTGTGTTACACTGCCTAATTGTTGCCTGTGGGCCTGTGTGGAAGCTTGTCCCCCTGCCCCCCACATGGTCACCTGGAGACCCACAAGGGAGGGGATAAGGTTTCTTCCCCTTTAGAAATAATCCTAACCGTAAAATGGGCCCCGGGGCAGATGGTCCATTGAAAATAGCAAGTCCTTCCAGAAGCCAAAGAGGCTTGCTGGGAAAGCACAAATGAGGAACCTTCAAGCACGTTCTTCTAGTTTATGGGAGATGCATTTTCTAAATTTTTACATCAAATACATCCTAATTAATAACCCTAAAAAGGACTATTAAAAGCTAGTGGACTAACTGTAGTGAGGAAAACTCATCTTTATGCGAAGGAGTATTTGAAGTAACTTTGAGCCATCTCCTCCCTCAGGTCTTTCCCCTGATAATCATTGCTGAGGTCACTCCAACAAATCTGTCAAGAGAGACCCTGGCCTAAGAACCTGAAGCTCACCTTCTCCAGAAAAGAACCCAGTTGCCATGAATCACCCCTTTCTCCTCCTCCTCCTCCCACCACCCCAAATCACAGATCCTCTGCCTCCCTGTTTCTTCATGATTACTGTCTCCTGGCCCTTCTCACCTCCTAAGGCTCAGTTTTCTACTTTAACTTCCAAGAGGGGAGAAGCAAAGATGGGGACACTCACGAGGCCCAGATAGTCTGCACAACATCCCCCTCAGAAGGTTCGAGAAGCCTGTGCTGACAGGCTGAGCTCAGGCCATAGGTTCACAGGCCAAGAAGGCTCCACTGTAGTTTGGGGATTCACAAGGATGGCCCCACTCACAGTATGTCTCACCATGGCTCACCCACCGCATCCCATCTCCACCCCACCCCCGACCCACCGCCAAGCGTCCCTCGAGCTGAGGGCAAAGTCTCTAAGGAACACAAGAGGCCGGCCTCCACTTGGAGACGCTCGCCACCTAATCAGCCAAGGCTGGGTCAGGAAACTCTATCATGCCTTCCTCATGCCTGTGCTTGTGTCCCAGGTCAGTCAGCTCTTGTTTGACTTGGAAGGGGCCCTATTTTCCAGTCCTCTGAGAGGAAAGACCCATGCTCAAGAGCAGCCCCGTGTTTCACCCAGCCCCAGTCCTGCAAGGTGACAGGGGACAGTTCTGGGGCATGCAGGACTGACCTCAGAGCAGTGGCACTGCCACTCAGCCTTGAGCTGAGGTTCTGTGGGATGGGCACTCACTCTTCATTCTCCAGGGGAACCACCTTGTGGGGTCGAACTGGAGAGGACATGGACCGCTGGGAGCTGTGGGCCCCATGAAGCTTTAAACTGCCTGTCTCCCCAGGGTGCTTCTTACTACCAGGTGACCTTGTTAGGATTCCCTGCTAGCAAGGCCTGAAACAGGTAGGTCTCTAACTGTGCTAGTCAGAGAGTATAAGAAATGTCCACAAAGTCATACAGGTTGTCAGTGGTAGGACTGACGGGGGCCCCTTATCAGCACTGATCAGTCAGCAGAGAGAGGTCCTGAAGTCCACTTTGCCACGTCTCCAAGTCCTACATGAGACAGGCAGGAACACCAGAGAGCACACTGAACTGAGAAGATCCAATCAGTAATCAGATATTTAACAGTTCAGTTCAATCCCTCAGTCGTGTCTGACTCTTTGCAATCCCATGAATCACAGCATGCCAGGCCTCCCTGTCCATCACCAACTCCCGGAGTTCACTCAAACTCATGTCCATCGAGTCAGTGATGCCATCCAGCCATCTCATCCTCTTGTCATCCCCTTCTCCTGCCCCCAGTCCCTCCCAGCATCAGGGTCTTTTCCAATGAGTCAACTCTTCGCATGAGGTGGCCAAAGTATTGGAGTTTCAACTTCAACATCAGTCCTTCCAATGAACACCCAGGACTGATCTCCTTTAGGATGGACTGGTTGGATCTCCTTGCAGTCCAAGGGACTCTCAAGAGTCTTCTCCAACACCACAGTTCAAAAGCATCAATTCTTCGGTGCTCAGTTTTCTTCACATAGGTAGTCAATAGGTACATGAAAAGATGTTCAATACTGCTAATTATTAGAAAAATGAAATTCAAAACAACAATGAGGTATCATCTCATACCACGCAGAATGGCCATCACTAAAAAGTCTATATAATAAATGCTAGAGAGGGTGTGGGGAAAAGGGAAACCTTCTACACTTTTGGTGGGAATGTGAATTGGTGCAGCCACTATGGAAAACAGTAAGGAGGTTCATACTAAAAATAGAGTTGTTATATGCTCCAGCAATCCCATTCCTGGGCACATATCCAGACAAAACCATAATTCAAAAAGATACATGCACCCCTATGTTCATAGTAGCACTATTCACAATAGCCAAGACATGGAACGACCTAAACGTTCATCAACAGATGAATGATAAAGATGTGGTACACATATACAATGGAATACTACTCAGCCACAAGAAAGAATGAAATAATACCATTTGCTGCAACATGAATGGACCTAGAAATTATCATACTAAGTCAGAAAGACAAATACCATGAGATCACTGACATGTACAATCTAAAACATGACACAAATGAACGTGTCTATGAAAACAGAAACAAACTCACAGACATAGAGATCTGTGGTTGCCAAGGGGGAAGAGCGGAGGGGGAGAGATGGATTGGGAGTTTGGGATTAGCAGATGCAAGCTATTATATGTAGAAATGGACAAACAACAAGGTCCTATTATAACTGCATCATTTTGCTGTACAGCACAAATTAACACATCATTGGGACTTCCCTGGCAGTCTAGTGGTTAAGACTCTACGCTCCTAATGCAGGGGGTGCAAGTTTGATCCCTGGTTGGGGAACAAAGACCCTATATGCTGAACAGTGCAGCCAAAATTTTTTTGAAAAAATTTAAGAAAAGAAGGCACTCTCCACCAGGGCCAGGGAGCGGAGATACTTCCCTCTGACCACCTGTCCTGCCCTCACCCCGATGGAAGCTGCCCATTGGCACCTTGGGAGTCTCTGGGACCAACTCTCACTGTTTTCTAGGTTGTCAATCTCTTCTGGCTCCCCTAGTTCCCCACCCAGTCTAAACTGCCTCCCCCCAGCACCTCACCTGGAACATGACAGTGTTAAGTTTCAAATGAATGAGTGGATGAATGGATTATAGAATGAACGAATAAGGGAATAAGAGACTGTAAAATCAGATGGCTGAAATTTAAAAGAGGAGGATGTTGATGAAGTTGGTGGAACAATTCAGAAAGGCAGTTCAGGGAGAGAGCACCCTGAGCCCTCTAAGCTGGGGCCACGGGGGTCTTCTCTGTGGGGAGCCAGGTCCGTCTCAGTGTGAGGACAGAGAAGCAAGGGAGAAAAGTTGGTCTCATGAGCTCAGGAATCCACACCTGTGATGAGATGTGGGTATGACAAAGGTAAGCCATGAAGACCCCCAGAGGGTAAAATGACTCAGTGGTGCCCACCATGCTGTGAACAATGCCCTTCCCAATGCTGACCCCGGAAGAGCCCCTGACCTCCAAGTAGTGGGGCTTGTACATCACTGCTAGGGAGCAACTCAAATCTGGTGTGAGCCCTGGAACCAACCAGGTGACTGCTGGCCTGCAGCCAACATGCTGGGCTGGTCATGACTCATTCAGGGGGCCTCAGCTCAGCTCCACAATTCTGCCCTTTCCCAGAAGTCCAATGAGGAAGGGGCTTTCATCAGGGTGAAGACTAAGCCAGAGAGAGTCACCTTCAGAAGTGGCTCACTGCTCCCAAGAGCCCCGCGGCACTAGGGGACATGAGAGAGAAATGCCCAGGATGCCAGGAAAACACATCCTGGGTGTTTTCTGGGACACCGAGCAGAACCTATGGAGGTGTGTGTGGTAAGGCTGATGGGGAGGGACATGGGTGGAATTTAACCTTGTGTCTGAATTAAGCTCAATCTAGCCCAGTACCCTTCACACCCTGGCATGGCTGACAGGGGTGTAAAGGCCACCGAGCTCCAGGAAAATGTGTTATTTCTTAAGCCCAGAAGCAACCTGTGAACCCTCCACTTCATCTGGGCTGACCACTGCCTGCGCCTGCTCCTGCTTGCCTTCCTGCACACTGTGGCATGGGTCTTGGTCAAGGGTAGAACAAGTGATCGGCATATTGACACAAACATGGGGATATCCCACCTGTCAGGCACACAGCAAGGCACTGGGGTTGGGGGGGGGGCAGGGAGACAGCAATGGGCCAGACACAGGCCCCACCCCTCAGGTACCTGTCATGGCCAACAATACTTCTCAGATGTCACTGTGCCGGGGGCTCACCTGGGATCTGGTTAAAATGCAGATCCTCATTCAGAAGCTGCATTTCTGACAAGCTCTCAGGTGATGGTGATGCTGAGGATTTACTCAAAAAAAAAAAAAAACAGGGTAGAACAGTCTTATGGACTCTATGGGAGAGGGAGAGGGTGGGAAGATTTGGGAGAATGGCATTGAAACATGTAAAATATCATGTATGAAATGAGATGCCAGTCCAGGTTCGATGCACGATACTGAATGCTTGGGGCTAGTGCACTGGGACGACCCAGAGGGATGGTATGGGAGGGAGGAGGGAGGAGGGTTCAGGATGGGGAACAGAGGTATACCTGTGGCAGATTCATTTTGATATTTGGCAAAACTAATACAATTATGTAAAGTTTAAAAATAAAATAAAATTTTAAAAAACCAGGGTATTTTAAATAATTTTAAAAGAAATAAAAACCGCACGAACAGCAGTGATATTATTTTATCCTGTAAATGGCCATGAAATAGGTGGCATGCTGCTAAGTCACTTCAGTCGTGTCCGACTCTGTGTGACCCCATAGACTGCAGCCTACCAGGCTCCTCCGTCCATGGGATTTTCCAGGCAAGAGTACTGGAGTGGGGTGCCATTGCCTTCTCCGAAAAGGTGGCATGGCCACTTGCAAATTTTATGCTAATATTTGCTGAGCTTTCTCACTCTGTCAGGGTCTTGGAGGGACCACTGGGGAGATGCTTCCCGGAAGCAGAGTGCTGAAGATGCCAGGAGGGAGGGCCCAGATCTGCCAGCTTCCTTCCCCAGAGGTCAGAAGTCAGTCTAGGGTGGAGAGAGAGGCAGGTATGTATCAGTTGTCCACTGACTTTAAAAATGTTCCAGTTCATGATGGGGTTAAGAATGCAGGTTCCAGGGCTTCCCTGGTGGCTAAGTGGTAAGGATCTGCCTGCCAATGCAGGAGATGTGGGTTCGGCCCCTAGTCCTGGAGGATCCCACATGCTGCCAAGCAACTAAGCCCATGCACCGCAACTACTGAGTCCTTGCTCTAGAATCCAGTGCTGCAACTCCTGAAGCCCCTGAGTCAAGAGCCAGTGCCCTGCAACAAGAGAAGCCACTGCAATCAGAGGCCCGCACATTGCAACTAAAAAGCAGCCCCCTGCTCTCCACAGCTAGAGGAAAGCCCGCACAGCAATGAAGACCCAGTACAGCCAAAAATAAATAAATAAAAGTATTAAAAAACAAAAAATTTCCAAAATATACAAGCAGGTCATACAACTCAATACCAGAAAAACAAACAACCCAATCAAAAAGTGGGCAACAGACCTAAACAGATATTTCTCCAAGGAAGACTTAGAGATGGCTAATAAACACATGAAAAGGGGTGGGGTTTGAGTTTCATCAGGCCAGTTCGAACCATGGAGCAGGCCACGTAAGTGCAGAAAGACCGAAGTGAGCCCACGCGCTCCCCGCCCCAGGTGCGCTTGGAGGCAGGACTCCCAGGCCAATTCATGACTCTGGCCCTGGAACCAAAATGCTGCCACTAAAAAAACCCTAGAGATGACCCGGGAACACAGAGAGAGGAAGCAGCTTGCACAAGATCACCTGTCTGGGACCTAAGAGGCCACATGCCCCGGCACCACAGAGCCTTCCCATACCAACAAGATGGCAGCCTCGGCTTTGTCTCATGCTTTTCAGATTCTGACTAAGGAAAATCACACTCTCCTTTAGGGTCATAGTACATCCGTTCTTTCCCTAAAATTCTTAGGTCAGCCTTTGCTGCCTGTTCTTCCCTTGCCATCACTGAGTGAGTTTAACCACCCAAGAATGCTCTCTGCAAATGCCCTGCCCCTGTACACAGCCCCAGGACCCCAGCAGCCTTTGAAAGCAAACTGCAGCAATCCATACACTGAGGACACAAAGGGGAATAGCGCTGAGACCGCTGTCCTGCAGGGCCCACTAAGGACGGACGACCAGTCACCACGCTGGGGGCGGTCCACCTTGGGAAGACCCTCTGGTGATGCCTGAGACGGGCGTCCTGCCAGTCATAGTTCAGGGTAAGAAAGGAAGCCATGGAGGGAGCCACGCCCAAATTCTATCAGAGCACTGAAACCCTCCAGAGTCCATGGTTCATCTGCGTGGCCACAGTGTCTTCATGCGGACGAAACCTCTAAAGCAAAGGGCCGTCCCCAAGGGATTAAATTATTCAGGCATTCTAAATCCTTGTGTATGAGGTCAAGTAGGAAAGGACATTATCGTCATCTGAAAGTTCAAGCAGAGGATAAGAGGAGGCTCAGCAGGGTCCCCACAGGATGGTACAGGGAAGGGATGTGTGTTTGGAGAGAGAATATCCAGGTTTGCCCTGGCTCCACCCCTCTGTGGCTTCTCTGCAGGGGACAGTGACTTGGGACAAATGTCAGACAGTTTCATCCTCATCCCCAGCCTGACAGTGAGGTCAGAGAGAAAGGGAGCAGGCATTTACCTCCATGTGCCCCTCACACCCTGCCTTGCCTGGGGGCTGCTGTGGGTGTTCACGAGCCACCACCGGTATACGGGGACGACCTGGCAGAGTCCAGGACAATGAAGGGAGACTACTCTATACTGGGCTCATTCTGATGATTCCCTCAGTGGGGCCCAGGGGTGACTTCCTGCTCTCAGTGCTGCACAGCCCCACCCTCACCAGCGCTGTGCCAGGAAAGAGGCCCTGAATTGTGGGCTGGGCCAGCCTCCTCCTCCCCACTACCCCAGGGCTGGCCTGGAGGTGGCTCTCCCTTCAACCTGCTGCACAGGCCTCCTGCAGCCCCGTAGTGCCCCAGATTCTGAAAGACTGCTCTCCACTTTAAAGCCTCTCCTCCCCCAGACGCTGCCTGGGACCCGTGTGCCGGGTGGCAGCATTCAGGGTCATCTGTACAGGGCACACCTGAGCCACACACGCCTGGCCTCCAGCCCACCCAAACATCCAGACTGTCCCTGGCCTGCCAGTGTCCCCCCGCAGCTGGCTGCACTCTGTGCCCCGAAGCCTTGCAGCTTGGCATTCCACGGAGCTGTCTTCTCTGTTTTCTTTCTTTTAAAGAAGAAAAGGAAGAAGAAATTCCACAGAATAATCTGTCCTCCTGATAGGCCGGCTCAGATCGCAGTTCAACCAGGCTGAATCAAAGAGCAGCATTACCGGGGGGTTATCAGAACTGTCTGGCTCAGAAAATAAACAACTCCTCAAAGGTGGCCTGAGATTTCAGCCACTCCCCATGCCCTGGTCACTGCAACTGGGGCCCCTCCTGGTCTCTAAACATGCCGGGGGGTCTGGCAGAGACCACAGAACTGCAGTTCCACCCCACAAGCACAGGGGTTCAGAGCAGGGGCTGTGGAGTCAGGCCTGGTCTGTAACTCAGGGCTGCCACTTCACAGAGACGGGGGCTCCACCAGTCACTTAACCCTTGAGTGTGGTCATCGTAAACCTGAGAGAATAAGGGGCTTCAATCAAAGTGCCAGGGACCGCCTGGCACATTCACTAATTGAAGAAATACTTACTGAAAGCCTACTGTGTGCTACACACCATTCTGGGCCCTGGGAGACAACCATAACCAAGAAAGACATGTATCACTCTACCCGCGTGGAGCTTAGTGTCTGGGGAGGATGAGACCAGCCAACAGGCAGTCACAACTCTGGGTGATAAGAGACAGGCCAGCATAACAATGCAGAACGTTAAGTTCCCCAAAGAGAGGCTCCTCAGCCAGTCTTGAGGGGTTCAAGGAAGGCTTAAACCTTGGAGAAACTGGCCTGTGAGCTCAGACATGAAGAGTGCAGCAGGTGAAGAGCAGAGGTGGGCAGTGAGAGTGTGCCTAGCCTGGGGAACTGAATGTGGTCCAGCCTGCTGGAGGTGAGATGGGCAGCAGGCAGGGGCCAGCCCATGAAGGGGGGCCTTGTCAGGGAGGTTAGGGAGACTTACCTTGATGCTGAGGGTAACAAAGGGTTAAAGCAACGCAGCCTGCAGACTAGGACGGTCCCTGGTGGGGTGAGGGATGGCTGGGAGGAGGCAAGGCTGGAAGCAGACAGGTGGAGATGGCCTGGGGAACCTGGTGGGGTCAGGGATGGAGGGAAGCGGAGGACTTGGGATAGTAGCAAGCACAGCACAGGACTGACAGATGGACAGAGGGATTGAAGAAGGCAGGAGCTCCAGGCCCAGATTTCTGGCTTGGGCATGGCATCAACAGCAGTAACTGTTTAACCATGATCACCAATGAGCACAGGGACACCGACCAGGTCACTGCCACGTCCGAGCCTCGCTCTCCCACCTGAACAAGGCGACCCTCCCAGCTCAGATCCATGTGGCCCTGTGCCACCCACAACTGCCTCGGTGCTGGCATCTCGCTCATGCCTCCTGCCTTTGTGCATTTCTCCCAACACAGGCCCAGGCTGGGAGGATGGGGAAGGGACAGCCATGAGATGCTGGCCAATGTGGTCCATTTATGCGCTGACTTCTCTGTGGACAACTTGGAGCATACCTGCCTTCCCTCTGCTCCTTCCAGACGACCCTCACCTTCACCCAGCACTCATGAGCCCCCCTGCTCCCTGCCGCGGGGGGCTGATTCCCTGGGGAGATGTTCTCCCTCCAAACTGGGAAGTGTGCCCTTTAGCTGCCTCCTTGGATCTGTTCTGCTTGTCTCTTCTCCACACCTTCTAGAAGCATCACCAGGATCTCTGCTGAGCCCAGGGTGCTGGCTCTAAAGGCTGAAAACAATGGGAACCACTCACATCCCTCTCTCCACACCCAGCTTTCCACTCATATGCCCACAGGCATGCTTGGGGCTCCCAGAGCTGGAGGAACACCTCGGAGAAGAACTCAGGAGAGGAACATACAGGGCCTGGGGCTTCTCAGCTCTCTGGGTCAGAGAGCTGGGGCCTGGGCTGAACCAGAATAGCCAACTGGGATCTGAATAAACGTTAAGAGTGGAATTTTAGGGCTTCCCTGGTGGCTCAGTGGATAAGAAGCCACCTGCCAATACAGGAGACACAGGCTTGATCTCTGGTCTGGGAAGATCCCATGTGCCTCGGGACCACTAAGCCCATGTGCCACAACTACTGCGCCTGTGCTCTAGAGCCTGGGAACCACAACTACTGAGCCCACAAAGCCCGAATTCTCTGGAGCCCATGCTCCGCAACAAGAGAAGCCACTGCGATGAGAAGCCCAGGCCTTAAAATTAGAGGCTAGCCCAAGCCACCACCTGTGGAGAGTAATAAGAATCCTCTGAAAACAACAGCCATCTGCTGGACACCGCTTCCGGAGCCATGTCTCTCCCAGGGCTCCTGGCTGCCCTCCCCATGCCTTTCTCCCCATGGCCATTCAGGCTGCCCAACTGCTGACTGGGGAACCACAGCCAAAATCATTAGGTGCTTATTTTCACCCCCATACCCCATGGGGGCCCTCACCCTGAAAATTCTGGCTCCATCAAGGGTCGGGGGGGAGGCGCTGAGCTGCTCTGCTGTCCATCCTCTGTGGAACCTGCTAGGCTGTCTTGTGGGGAGGCCACAAGTTCCCAAACAGTCCTTAGCCTGAGAAAAAGCAGCAAGAAACCTGGATGTGGCCACACCTTGGGAAGGAGGCAAAGGAGAGAAAGAATGAACCCGTGCAGCAGAGTCAGCCAGGCCCCCTGGAGCCCAGCGCCAGCACCCTGCTCACACCTGCACCCACACTGCAGGTAGGCCTGCATCCTCCACACTCCAGCCCCTGCCGGCCTCCTCTCTCCCCTCCTCAGGGCCGCCTGGCCCCTTGCCCAAGACCTAGACGCCTCCTCAAATGCACTCAGGCCCACAGGGGCCCAACCAGGCCTCCTGCCATGCATTCTGCCCGGACATGCATGCGTGGGGAGCTGCTAACACAGGATGACCCCACACCTCCCTTGTTCAGAACTGACTCCTTGAGGGAATCTCAGGAAGCTTTTACCAAACGAAGCCCTTCCAGCCTCTGCTGTCCTCCTGAGAGGCTGTCCAGGTGCACACATCTTGCAGAGCCAGCTCTGAGGTGCCCGCCTTTCCTAGCAGGGTAGCAATCTCCAGTGTGTGGGGCCAGGCGGCCTGTGCAGGTGCCAATCCTCCCCTCTTCAAGCGTGCCATCCTCTTGTTCACAGGGGCAGGAACTGTGAGTCTGTAGTCAGGGACCCTCCTGCACAGGCGGGGCAGGTATTTGCTGATGCCATTCTGAGCAAACGGGACCGCCTCTCCTCCATGGTACTCCCATGTGACTCAGCTCAAGTCTACCTCTAGGAAGCTTTTCTCAGCTAAGTCCACTCTTCTTCCTCTTCCCTGCTCAGACCTGTCTTCCTCAGAGCTGTGCAGTGAATGCCAGGGCTGTGCAAACTTTACGGCGTATACAAAATGTGTGTGTGGAGACCCAGTTAAGTGCAGCTGGGATTCAGCAGGTGAGAGCGGCAGGATCCCGTATTTCTGACGAGCTCCCAGGTGATGCTGCTGCTGTGGTCCACAGGGACACACTTTGGGAGTGAGAAAAGAAGAGGAAAGAGACTTGGGAGTCAGTCCCACTGTGTCCTGGCACCAGCTCCACTAGACCCAAGCATCACACCTCCAGAGACTGCTGTGAGGATGACACGAGGCAGTGCAGAGCCGACAGCCCCCTGATGACACAGACACGCACAAACGCGACTCCTCCTCCTCTCGCTTTGGTTTCCTCCCTGTAATAGCAGGAATGTGATGCCTCGCGAGAAGTATTGCCAGAGAATTAAATGAACTAATACCTGGTGCATGGCAGGTGACGGACGATGAGAGTGCTCCCTCCTTTCCTTCTGCTGTTGGTCCTGGGTCTTCCACAAAACCTGTGCCCTGTATGATGGGGGAGAGGGTGGGAGGCCCCGAAGGCCTGTCTCTCAGACCAAGGGTTTCCACATCCAGCTCTGCGTGCCTGTGCGTGTAGTGCTGGGGAAGTCGGCTGTTCAGATCATGTTGATGGGTGATTCCTCAAGTGACTTTGTTGCTCGGGGATGGGGGGTGTGGAGGGGTGTGTATGTGTGTGTGCACGCACACAAGGACACCTGCCAACACATGGAGGAGCCATACAGAGCGAGCAGCCTGGCTGGAGAGCCCTGGGGAAGGCCCCAAGCCCCACTGCCTCTTGGTGGGAGCAGTGACGACTGGTGGGGACTGCACACTTAGTCTGATTCTCACTGCAGGTCAGCAGCTCAACAGAAGACAGGTAGGTGCTTTCAGAAGCTTATTAACCAGCCTAACTGGGGAAAGGAGCATCATCAGAATCCCCTCTTCCCCTGGTGCTTTTCCTCACCTATAGGTGCTCAAGCAACTTCAGAGGTCTTGCTTGTTTCCCAGGAAAAGCTAGGGGCTCAGGGATCTAAGCTCAGTATGTGATATATAGCAGTGCTGTTCTAAGGTTTAAGGCAGAGGCAAGGGGAGAAATTGAACTGATGGCCAATCCATCTTCAGCAAGCATTTACTGACAACCAGTCTGCATCCTGGCCTCCCCTGCTCCCCACACACATACAAGAGCAAACCCCTTTGATCTTAGTAAGAAAATTAATACTGCTTCAGCTCATACAACTCAATATAAAAAAACTCAACAACCAAAAATGGGCAGAAGATCTAAACAGACATTTCTCCAAAGAAGACATACAAAATCAACACTGCTAATTATTAGAGAAATACAAATCAAAGCTGCAATACAGCATCACCTCAGAATGGCCATCAACAAAAAGTCTACAAGTAATAAATGCTGGAGGGAGTGTGGAGAAAAGGGATCCCTGCTACACTGTTGGGAATGTAAACTGGTGCAGTCACTATGGAAAATAGTATGGAGGTTCCTTAAAAAACTAAAAATAGAACTATCATATGACCCAGCACCCCACTCCTGGGCATGTATCTGGAAAAGATGGAAACTCTAATTTGGATACACGTACCCTAAAGTTATAGCAGCATGATGTACAATAACCAAGATATGAAAACAACCCAAGTGCCCATCAACAGATGATTGGCTTAAGAGGATGTGTGTGTATACACCATGGTATACTACTCAGTTGTATAAAGAATGAAATGCTGTGATCTGCAGCAACATGGATGGACCCAGAAAATACCATATTAAGTGAAGTCAGTCAGACTGAGAAAGGCAAATGTTGTATGATATTATAGGTATCTAAAATCTAAAAAGTAATACCAACAAATCTATTTTCAAAACAGAAACAGACTCACAGACATAGAAAAGAAAGTTATGGTTACCAGTGGGGAAAGGGGAGGGAACAGGAATAAATCAGGGGCATGGGGTTCACAGATACGAGTTACTATTCATACACTAGACAGGCACATACTATTCATACACATACCAGGGATTTACTATAGAGTATCTGTGTAGTTGCTAAGTCGCGTCCAACTCTTTGCAACCCCATGACTGTAGCCTGCCAGGCTCCCCTGTACATGGGATTCTCCAGGCAAGAATACTGGGGTGGGTTGCCATTTCCTCCTCCAGGACTATACAGTATAGGGAGCTAGATTCAATATCTTTTAAAAATCCATAATGAAAAATAATCTGAAAATATATATATAACTGAATCTAAATATATATACATATATGTATATCTCTATATACATCTATTTATCTATATCTATATCTATATGGAGAAGACTCTTGAGAGTCCCTTGGACTGCAAGGAGATCCAACCAGTCCATTCTGAAGGAGATCAGCCCTGGGATTTCTTTGGAACCAATGATGTTAAAGTTGAAACTCCAGTACTTTGGCCACCTCATGCGAAGAGTTGACTCATTGGAAAAGACTGATGCTGGGAGGGATTGGAGGCAGGAGGAGAAGGGGATGACAGAGGATGAGATGGCTGGATGGCATCACTGACTCAATAGACGTCAGTCTGGGTGAACTCCAGGAGTTGGTGATGGACAGGGAGGCCTGGCGTGCTGTGGTTCATGGGGTCGCAAAGAGTCGGACACGACTGAGCAACTGAACTGAACTGAACTGATATCTATATGGGGCTTCCCTGATGACTCAAGAGGTAGTGTAAAGCACCTGCAATACAGGAGATGCACGTTTGATCCCTAGGTTGGAAAGATTCCCTGGAGAAGGAAATGGCAACCCACTCTAGTATTCTTGCCTGAAGAATTCCATGGACAGAGAAGCCTGGCGGGCTACAGTCCATGGGGTTGCAAAGAGTCGGACACAACTGAGTGACTGAGCACACACACATACATATATAACTTGAAACTAACATGATATTATAAATCAACTATACTTCAACTGAAAAAAAAATTATGCTATTTCATCGTACTTGTGGAGGGTACTGGCTGAGATTGGGGGATACCTCTAGCGTGGCACCAGCCCACATCCAGTGCAGAGGGACACACGAGGCCAGAGAGGGAGCACTGAAAGTGATGGTGGTACAAACACAGAGATCAGGGGCTCCGAGCAGGAGCGAACAGCAAGGAGAGATAAGAAAGCCTTCCTCAGTGATCAATGCAAAGAAATAGAGGAAAACAACAGAATGGGAAAGATTAGAGACCTCTTCAAGAAAATTAGAGATACCAAGGGAATATTTTATGCAAAGATGAGCACAATAAAGGACAGAAATGGTAGGGACCTAACAGAAGCAGAAGATACTAAGATGAGGTGGCAAGAATACACAGAAGAACAATACAAAAAAGATCTTCATGACCCAGATAACTATGATGGTGTGATCACTCACACTCACCTAGAGATGGACATCCTGGAATGTGAAGTCAAGTGGGCCTTAGGAAGCATCACTACGAAGAAAGCTAGTGGAGGTGATGGAATTCCAGAAGAGCTATTTCAAATCCTGAAAGATGATGCTGTGAAAGGGCTGCACTCAATATGCCCGCAAATTTGGAAAACTCAACAGTGGCCACAGGACTGGAAAAGGTCAGTTTCATTCTAATCCCAAAGAAAGGCAATGTCAAAGAACACTCAAACTACCTCACAATTGCACTCATCTCACATGCTAGTAAAGTAATGCTCAAAATTCTCCAAGCCAGGCTTCAACAGTACATGAACCGTGAACTACCAGATGTTTAAACTGGCTTTAGAAACACAGAGGAACCAGAGATCAAATTGCCAACATCTGCTGGATCATCAAAAAAGCAAGAGAGTTCCAGAAAAACATCTGCTTTATTGACTATGCCAAAGCCTTTGTGTGTATCACAGTAAACTGGAAAATTCTTCAAGAGATGGAAATATCAGACACCTGACCTGCCTCTTGAGAAATCTGTTTGCAGGTCAGGAAGCAACAGTTAGAACTGGACATGGAACAACAGACTGGTTCCAAATAGGAAAAGGAATACATCAAGGCTGTATATTGTCACCCTGCTTATTTAACTTCTATGCAGAGTACATCATGAGAAACGCTGGGCTGGATGAAACACAAGCTGAAATCAAGATTGCCGGGAGAAATATCAATAACCTCAGATATGCAGATGACAGCACCCTTATGGCAGAAAGTGAAGAAGAACTAAAGAGCCTCTTGATGAAGCTGAAAGAGGAGAGTGAAAAAGTTGGCTTAAAACTCAACATTCAGAAAACTAACATCACGGCATCCAGTCCTGTCACGTCATGGCAAATAGATGGGGAAACAGTGGAAACAGTATCAGACCTTATTTTTTGGGCTCCAGAATCACTGCAGATGGTGACTGCAGCCATGAAATTAAAAGATGCTTACTCCTTGGAAGGAAAGTTATGACCAACCTAGACAGCATATTAAAAAGCAGAAACATTACTTTGTCAACAAAGGCCCATCTAGTCAAGGCTATGGTTTCTGTAGTAGTCATGTATGGATGTGATAATTGGACTATAAAGAAAGCTCAGCACTGAAGAATTGATGCTTCTGAACTGTGGTGTTGGAGAAGACTCTTGAGAGTCCCTTGGACTGCAAGGAGATCCAACCAGTTCATCCTAAAGAAGATCAGTCCTGGGTGTTCATTTGAAGGACTGATGTTGAAGCTGAAACTCCAATACTTTGGCCACCTGATGTGAAGCGCTGACTCATTTGAAAAGACCCTGATGCTGGGAAATATTGAAGATGGGAGGAGAAGGGGACGACAGAGGATGAGATGGTTGGATGGCATCACCGATTCAATGGACATGAGTTTGAGTAAACTGCAGGAGGTGGTGATGGACAGGGAGGCCTGGCGTGCTGCAGTCCATGGGGTCACAAAGAGTCGGACATGACTGAGCGACTGAACTGAACTGAGCAGCAGAGATGACATGTGAGTCCCAGAAACCATGCTCTGTCCCCAGAGTGCATCCCTAACATGCATACACACACATGTACATGCACACACATACACAGGCGTATTTCCTCTGCCTTCAGAAGCTGAGGTTCAACTTCCCAGCTAGTTTTGAGTCCTCCTTTCTTCAGAAAGAGGTACCAGTTTTCCAGGAGGCCATTCCTTCTCCAGCCCCAGCGCTTATCCATGCCCTGATAACATTTCACACGGCAATTTCATGAGCAGGGTTAAGGTTTCTTTTAACTGGCAATTAAAATCAGAGCAAAGAGACAAGTTTTGTAAAGCTTGGTTTCCATAGAGGATAACTTTTCTTCTGTGGGTTTTAAAAAATGAGAATCTTGATTGAAACTCGAGTTACCCACATAAACACTAAGGCCCACTCTGTCTTCCAAATGGATAGACAGTGTGAGAATCTTTTGCCCGAGGTTAGAAGGAATGCAAGTTCACATAGTTTTTCCCCAAACTTTTTTTTTTAAAGGTGAAAATGCTAGGACTGCTGTGAACTCAGATGACACCTCCCAAAGTGCAGGCTGTATGGATTTTTACCTCGCCACACACCTACGAGGACCTGGCCTTGGCGTCCATCTCTTGAGGTTTCCTATTTCTCTGTTCTTGTCTTCAAAAGAACAGGAAAGACCAGCAGGTTTTGTTTTCATCTGCCCCCAGGGTGGTCCAGTCCCCTTTAGCAGAAGAGTGCAACTTCAAATTAGCCTCGGCCCCTGGGACTAGTCTCGGAGCTGAATTGGTTTTGATGTAAAAATACATACATACATATGCTCATATACGCAAACACACACACACACACGCACAGATACTGGTAGCTGACTAAATGCTTACTACATGCCAGTCACTTTCAAAACAGCTTTCATGAATTATTTCATCCTCCTAGCTTTGTGATGGAGGTTACAACAACAACAATTAAAATGGCAAACACTTATAAAGCAGCACACATCGGCAGATGTAAGCATGTTCTAAGTGCTTCACACACCTGGGTTCACTTACTCTTCACATGCTTGTAAAGGCACTACTACTCTCCTCATTATACAGATCAGGAACCTGAGACTTACAGAAGTTAAGGAATTTAGCCAAAGCCATTTGCTTAGTAAGTGGTGAAACCTGGGTTCAAACTCAGGCAGCCAGGCCCCAGAGCCCTCTGAAGATCCATCCTCAATGGACAGGAGTTCTCTGGGATGGCCCCGCCTCCACAAGCACAGCCCTGAGCATCGACTCTGTGCCACTCTGCCATTCCCTCCAGGGTCTCCTGGTTCAGCAGTGGAGCGACAGTGCAGAAAAAAAACCCTTATACACATAACCTCATGAAGAGTAGAAAGCTTGGGCTGAAAGGCCACTTCAAACCAAACATTCTAGACAGAGAAAGATTGGAGTAATTTCCCCAGTCGCTTAGCGGTAAAGAATCTGTCTGCAATGCAGGAGACGAGGGTTCGATCCCTGGGTCGGGAAGATCCCCTAGAGGAGGGCATGGCAACCCACTCCAGTATTCTTCCCTGGAGAATCCCATGGATAGTGGAGCCTGGTGGGCTACAATCCATGGGATTGCAGAGTCGGACACGACTGAAGTGACTGAGCACACACGCAAGAAAGGCCCACAGAAGAAGAGACAACAACAAGGATATACTGCATGGCACAGTGAATTATAGCCACTATCTTCTAGTAATCTATAATGGAGTATAATCAGCAAAAATACTAAATGAGTATGCTGTATACCTAAAACTAGTATAATCTTGCAAATCAACTATACTTCCATTCTTAAAAAAGAGAGAAAGAAAGGCCTATGAAGAGTACAGCATCAGGGATGAATGAAGAAGGACTGGTCTAGAGATTCCAGTGAGGGACAGGATGCTCCAGGGCCTGGAGGCAACCACGAGCAGTGTAGAGAAGACAAATATTTTGAGTCCACACTTATGGACCACCTAGAAGAGGCAATTTCGCAGACCCAGGAAGTAGACTAGAGCGTACTAGGGGTGGAGGGTAAGTACAGAGCTTCTGTTTGGGGTCATGACAACATTTTAGAAATAGAGAGTGGTGTTGGTTGCACAAGACTGTGAGAGGAATGAATGCCAATGACACTTAACAACAGTCAAAATGGCAGATTTTACATTATACATGTCTAGTAGACACACACGTGAGTGGAGGGGAAGCAGCCAGTGGGCCCAGACTGGCAAGGCACTGGGAAGCATCCTCTCACCGCACTGGCCTGCTGCTGAGCCCAGGTGCCAAGGCTGAGCCATTCCTTCCCTTTGGGATCTGAGAGCTGGAGCCCTTGTGGCTGGCATAGCACAGGACAGCCTGACACCTCTCTGCCTGTGTCCGTCTCCAAGGCCAGCAGCTCGAGGAGCCCACTCCAGGCCTCTCTACCCGCAGGCTATGGGTCTCAAGCCGCCTCCAGGCGCTCAGTCCCGCAGGGCCGTGGCTCTCCCTTTCTCACTGCTTCAGGCTCTGCAAGCACAGTCTGTCTGTTTTCCAAAGCTGTGGATGCCAAAGGAAAAGCTGTGGCAGCGGGCAGAGTGTGTAATTAACGAGGAATGTTCTGAGGGAGCTGAGGACATGCGGGACAAAGGTCAGGCTCTCAAACAACAACCGCTTTCTGCTGCAGGAAGACTGTTTTCTCCTTTCCTTCTCCCTTCCCAAGAGATCAAAACAGTAAACCTCTCAGAGGAAAAGAAAGAAACCTGTTCCAATTAAATAAACTATAAATAATTCTCCTGAAGACAAGCTTGGGGGAATCTGGAATTTCCAAGTCCTGCATAATATCTTCTGAGAGCTTGCATTTGAAATGAATCTTTGCCACGGTTTCATTTACAACAAGCTATATCACTGCTGATGAGTGGTTTAGCCATGTCTGTCCTCCCCTCCACCCACTTTGTGAACTTCTGATGGACAGGTGGACAGGGCTGGTTTCCTATTCATCTCTGAATCTCTGGTCTGCAGCTAGCTTGGGGTCTTACTCAGAAGGCGTGGCCTATACCCACACATTGAAGTGAGTTGCAACTCAGTATTTTGACTGCCAAAATAACAGGATGGCGTGATTCAGCTAGGATGGGGGTCAGGGTTTGACCCTTCTTCCAGATGGTAGATGTCTACAGAGCCTTCTACGCTGACCCCAGGGTGACATCATGTTCCTCACTGCCTTTGGAATTAACTGCAGCTCCCAGCACAACACACAAGACCCCCACGATCCAGCCAGCCCCTGCCCCTGTGTAACCACATCCTGTGCTGCCCCCAGCCCCGCCCCTCCTGTTCACTCAGCCCAAGCAGCTGGAGTCCCTGCAGCGCCACCTGCCATGACCTCCAGCGTCCTCAGCTTGGAGGCCCGTCCTCTGTGTAGTTCTCTCCTTCCCCCCTCCAGCACACTGTCCGTGGTTGCGGTGTCTGTAATCACCCCGTGTGCCCTCTCTCCTATGAAAGTGTGAGCCTGCGTCTCATTATATCTGAACCCCTGCTGCCTAGCCCAGTGCCTGGCGGGAAGTAGGGACTCAAGTCTGTTTTTATTAAACTGAACTTTGCTACACAAAGATACTCTCACCACCAAATAGTAAGGCTAAAACCTGCCTTTTCTGAAACAGCTAGACACCACACTGTGGCCACCCAGCCCAGCCCAGGCCCAGAGCCTGTGAAGGGCTTTGGGAGCAACTCCAGCCACCCCCAGCCTTGTGGGACTCCACAAAGCAGCTCACAGCATATGATCATGAGGCTGCAACCAATAAATATCTCATTAACTTCAGAGCCTGCTGGGCCATGTGCCAGGGAAGTGCCCCCTCCTTGCCCCCGACTGAATGGAATCTACTTAATGAATTTACAGCACAGAGTACACACTGCAGTTCCACTGCTGCCCTCACCCAGGCCACTCAAATCCCACTGGGAAAAACCCTGGCAGGTTGGCACCTACACTCTCAGGCATCGCCACTGTGAAACTGGTAAATACTCCCCCTTCCTCAAAACTTCTCCCCGCTTCCCTCTTATTAATTCATCTAGAAATGTATACAACTTTCACCTGCTTTGAGCGAAAGTGAAAGCGTTCAGTCGTGTCCGACTCTTTGCTACCCCATGGACTGTAGCCTACCAGAGTCCTCCATCCATGGGATTTTCCAGGCAAGAGTACTGGAGTGGGGTGCCATCTCCTTGAGTAAATACTTGCAAATGTTAATTATTCCTAGGGACAGTCCTTTTGTACACTACACATTTCAGTGAGATTTGGGCAAAATATGGTGGTTATACATGTATCTCTGCTTAACATTATGTTCTGAATGAACATGAGAGCACCTGGCCCTAATTAAGATGAAATATCTGACAATGGAAATGTGTCAGAAAATAGGCCTGGCAGGTCTGATTCTGATTCTACAGTCTTCCAACATTTCCAACTAACTTCCAACATCAGAAGCTAGACTGAATGTTTTCTGATTTGGTTACTCCAGCACCTGATGGGGAGAGTGGGGGCTAAAGCTAGTGACCGTCTGTGCTCCAGGCAGCAGATGGCAGGCAAGGCCGGGGATCTTACATGGAAATGGCCATTTGATCGGGAAAAGAGGCTGGGATTTGGGGCCATGAGGCTGGGCCTCACTTCTCAGTGTTGGCCATTGAGGGGTTGGTTGCAAGAAAAAAAAAAGGAGTAATAGAAACTTAGATCCATCCAGCAGCCTATATTCATCATTTCTGGAACAGTAAGTCATACACACTCAGGCCTCAGAGAGAATCCATCTACGTAAGGCAAGAGAGGGATTAGATTTTAAAAGGAAAATGTTCTTTGCCTTTCAAAGATTTCTGATGTTCACCATCTCTGCACTTTAACCTACTCAGATAAAAGACGGAAGAGGCAATTCTCTGTGAGACCTCTAGACTCCATTGAGGAGCCAGTTGCTAGGCAAGAGAACTGTGACTCAGTGCTTGGGCCACTAGAACAAAAACTGAGAGAAATGATGCAGTCCTGTCAAGCAGCTACTCCAGTGGCATCCTCTGACCTCACGGAATAAAAGAGAGCCCCTGTGACATCTCAGCAGAAAACAGGAGTGGGGGTCATGCTCTGATGGCTGAGCAGAGCCAGTGCAGGCCGATGGTACCTCTTGTTCCTGCCAAACCCTGTGTTCAGACACGGCCTCCCAACAAGGGTACAGAAATACCACGCCCTAAAGGTTCATGGCTTCAAGCCTGTTGTTTGGAATTCTGAACACAATTTCCTATACAAACTATATCCTCATGGCGTTTGGGCTCCTTTTTATACATGAAACACAGAATGACCTAGAGTTTAGAAAGGGGCCAGCAGTGAAGGGAAAAGGGATGTTCGTGGCCATGAGACTGACGGTCAGCACGGGCACTCTAGGACCACAGTCCCAGGATAATGGTCAGGAGGGATCCCCGTGTGTGTGCTTGTGTTTTGTGAGACAGCAGGTCTGTGAGAGAAAAATGGGGCTCTAGAAACAGAAACGAAGCTCAGAGAAGTAACTGGAAGCCAAGGAGAAGCAGCAGGCCGAGCTGAGGTTTCTGAGCCCCTGTAACTTCACAGTGGAAGTCTTTCCCTCTAGCATGACTCACTTCCCAGGTGGGGATAAAGGTGAGCTATTCCACTGAGGCCAGGAAGGAGGCAGCAATAGACTCCTGTTTGCTGAACCAGGATGTCTGACTCAGCTGTTCATTATGATTAAAGAACATTATGCAGGACCATGTGTTCACTGAGCAGGAGCAAAGCCTCCAGTGCCCAGAGGGCCAGACAGTGTTGTGAGCAAGTGAAGCTGGGACAGTGTGTGGAAGGGATGCTGGGGAGGGTTAGAGAGTACAGGTCATCAAAACAGCCACCACCGCTTGCTTAGCTCTGGCCATGAGACTTGGAGAGAAGGCAGGCAAGTATTGTCCTGCCTTCTGAATTTTAAAGAAAAGCTATAAAGTATCCTGATTTGAAATGGTGGCAACTAATACATATTTTTTAAAAATTTTACATGAAAAAAAAAAAAAACCTTCTCCTGCCCAATCAGTGGGATATTAGTTTGCAGCACCTCTCCCAGGGCCTACAGTCAGAATAAACTGTTCAGTTCTTTGGTTCCCAAATCTAGTTACAGACCACAATCACTTTGGGTATAGGTCAAAAATGCAGATATAGGGACCCCAACCAAATCAGAATCCCTCTGGGAGAAACCTAGGCACTGCATTTTGAGGTTGTAATTATGATGTGACCGCACTGACTTTGAGGAACCACGGACAAGTTCATATTACTTTCCTTGGCTTCATAAGTGTAACCAAACACTTTCATCTCAGTGTTTGCCTCCAGTTCATAATGATAAAATAATAATAATAATAAAATGATAACACCACACCAAAAAACCAGGGCTTCTGAAACTTCTCTCTCCGGGGAAAGAACTGAGGCCAACAACAGGAGACTTGGGACACAGCTGCATAAAACTGTGTAAGTGTGCAAAACTGTCTTCTCTAAAAGATTTATAAAACTTTAACATTCTACTCTGTAATGTATCCATATATGTTTTAATATATTAAATGTTTCCCCTACCAAATCTTTGAGTAAAACCAACTCTTCAGGAAGATGCAGTATATTTATCAATAATTTGGAATAACCCCAAGTATTTCCCCAGAACAAGTGTCCCAGGATATTTACCAAGGTGTGAGAAGCACAAACATATCTAGATACATATTATTTCATTTGATATAGGCCCACTGGCAAAATGCTATATGAAGTTCACATGCAAAATTATTTGGCTTCTATTAAGACTCTATTTAAATTTCTACTAAAAAAAAAAAAAGGCATGTGTGTGTTAGAAATGTCTTGGGGAGGGTAGAAAATGATGACATAATAACAAACATCCTTTAACAACACACAGCTTTCAAACGTTAATGGTCTAAGAGTGGTTTATTTACATTTTTTAAAAAAGAAACTTTCAAAGGAAACTGAAGTGCTTAAATTCCTCTAAAGGCCCTGCTTGTCTGGGCAGCAAGGGTCACCTTTGGAAGATTTGCTCGCTGTGCAGCTTTGTGGTGTGAGCCACACCTTTGGAAATAACAATCCATCCAGGAAGCTCTGGCCACCTGCATACTCCTGCCTACACACAGGCCTCAGAGTACCGGCCTGAAGACCTGTTTCATCACCCACTGGGGTGGGAGGGTCCTGTGCGTTAACTACAGGTCTCTCATCTGGCCACTGTAGATGCCTACCCCTGCAGGGATCTGCCCGTGTCTGCACATAAGGTTGCATGGAAACCAAGGTATTCCCACGGGGCCTAACTTTTCCTTTCTTGGTGACATTTCGGCCCAGGCCTTGAGGCAGTGGTGAACCTCTCCCCCATTCTTTTCTCTGTGAGCTAACAGCAGTGGTCATCTGCCCAAGTCGCAGTCTGTGGGACCTGGTCTCCCCCGATTCGGGTGGCCAGAGGAGTCTGAGGGCAAGCTGGGTTGGGTGCCTGGCTCCCTCAGAGACGACAGCTGAGCAGGGTCTGGGGATCCGGCCCTGAGGGAGCTGCCAACTGAGCTCTGCCTGCTCTTAGCCAGGACTGGGACCTTGGATGGTGAACGCTGTGCCTTGGGACCTTGCCCTTTCTTGTCAGGACAGAGAATAACATTAGTTTTATAGAGATGTACAGGAACATCGTTACCTGACCATGACCTGACCTCAAGAACAAAGGATCTGACACCAAGTTTACATGACTAACCACGCCCCTCCCTCACCTTTTGCTTTTAAAAGGGCTTTGATGAAAGCTTTCAGTACCTCTGAAGTTCTGAGGGCGTGAGCCTCCCATCTCCTTGCATGGCCCTTTCTCTGCTCCAAACTCCAAGGTTTTAGTACTGTTTGGCCTTACCGTGCATCGGGCACACAGATTTGCGTTATTCAATGACAACACTCCTGCTTTCTAACCTTTTACCCTAATATCATTAATTTTTAGTAAGCATAAAGTCTTACCTTTTCCTGGAGATATTGCATTTTAGTAAGTGCAAGAATTTCTGATTAATTTCAAGCAGCAGTTCACTGCTCTGTAGCATTTGACTATTGATCTGAATCTCATGGGTGTTGATTCCTATAGAAAAGACTCTTTAAATGTGGGCTCTTTATGTCAAAGTGCCCAATTGGTTATCATGAATAAAGTGACAATCAAACATCAGTAAAGTTATTTCATATTATCATACTGAGAAAAATGATAAAATCTTTTTGTGGAAGTCAGATATATATCATCATTCCCTTGTTGACTAATGTCCATGGTTGCTTTAATCTAATGTCTTGCTTTATTCTCACCCCACCCCCAAGAAGGTTCTGCCTCGGTTGGGACCCAAACACACCCTCTCTCAGGGGATCAGCCACTTCCTCTCTCAGAGCCTCAAAATGGTGCTTAAGTCTCATCAGCTGGAACATTCCAGAGCTCAGTGATTCTAAGCTGCTGTAACGAGGAACTGTGAGAAAGCCCCCCAAACCTTCATGCAGCCCTGGGTGTGACACCGGCGAGACCCCTGCTGGTGAGGCGTGAAACTGCTCCCAGGCCCCTTAGGGAATCGAGCAAAGAAGCTCTGAGGGTGGCACCCAACTGAGTCAATGGAATCATATCCTCTTTTCAGCTTTGGTTCACCACTGTCTTTCCCATGCCTCCTCTTCCTCAGGATACAATCCACTACCCCTTGTCAACCGAGAGGCTGGACAGCCCACCCCCCTGACAGGAGACAGAACCAACCATGAGCACTTACCCCCTCCTAGGTCTCAGCTGAACTCCCAGCCCACCCCTTAGAGGGAGGGGAGGGGAGGGGACAAGACACTTGGAGCCCTGGATATCTGGCCAGGGTGCCCACAGATTGACAGATAAACTGCGCCCCTTTACTGCTCCCAGCGGTAATAAAATCAGGGGCTCCTCAGAGTCTTTTTCTGTTGCTAACAGAATTAAAAAATAAAAATAAATCCCAAACATACATCCCTTCCCTTTCCCTTGTGGAAAGAGAGCATCTGTTTTGTTTTGCCCAGAACAACCTTTCACCTTCAGTTTACAGCTTCCCTTCAAACAAGACTAAAAGCTGCCTCCAAACCCCTTTCAAAAAGAAATAAGGGGCCTACAAAGTGCCAGGGGGTAAAATTAACAACAGCAATCTGTACCCCTTGCCCACCATTAACCCCTCCCTGGTGTCTCCCACTTGGAACCAGTCTGATGATCAAGCTCAGATGGTGCTTTAACTCTCCTGGTCCTAGGAGGCAAGTGCAGTAGAGACGGCCACCTCGCATTTTACATGGACAAGTCACCCTTAGCCATGACGTTCTGCACAACAGACCTCTTCTTCTACGCCGCCTGCCTTCCACAGCCACACCACAAACAAAAACAACCCTATCTGGTGACACAGCTCTAATGCCATTCACCTCTCACAAAATCAAACTATGTCCCAGCTGAAGTAAGATAAAATATCCCTCCCCCACCTCTTCAGCAGCCGTCCTCACCCCAGTCCCACCCGTGGGGGAGCCTAGCCCCTCAACTCACAGGCCTGCAGGGGATTCCAGTTCGGTTGCCAGATCTGGGCCAGGCCAACCACAGCATACTGCTCTTCCATCCACCCTTGTTTTTCTTTACTAAATATAACTACATATTAAAACCTACCAGGCATAAACATTAATTAGAAATGAAAGCCACTAGATTTACAAAAACATGCCATCTGAGCAAGACATGAAAAAATGCTAAGAACTAGGTATAAGTGGAACCTTTCTCAGAAACCTTTAACTGTTATCAAATGGCTAAATTTAACTCTTGTTTTATTCATTCGAGACTTAGTAGCATTTTTCCTCTTTAAAAAAAGAAAACAAACAGTTTCTTGTTTATTCAAAGTAAAAAAGCTGGAAAACTCTATGAACCATAAAGAATAACACACATAACAATCACTTTCTCATACAGACACAGGGTATTTCAGCAAAGCAAATCCCATGCTGTTAGAGTCATTTCATTACTGTTAGAGTCATTTTATCAATAATAATAATTAAGGCAGCTATCATCTTATAAATCAAGCATTACACCCAGAGTTTTATCTGCAATTTCTTTATTTTCCACAACAACCCCAAATGTATTATTATTGTTTCCAATCTATCAATACAGTAGCAAAGTCTCAGGGAAGTGAAATAAATTAGCAAATGGCACAGTGGGGATTTTAAATCATGACAGTCCATCTATCCATGAAATGTGTGTTCTCTGTACCCTAACCAGATCCTTTCCCTTTGTTTTTACAGACCTCCACTAGGTCTACAGGGTGGAAAAAGAGTTGGACACGATTGAAGCAATTTAGCACGCATGCACTCTTGAACAGGAGTACAGTTTTGAAAAGGAAGGTGTGTGCATGGTGCTTTCACAAACGAGGCCCAACACCCCCGCAGTCACTTTCATTACAGCTAAGAAGTTCCTGTTCAGCTCTCCACCCTGCCAAGGAACAGGCTGTGAGAAGGTGATAATCGCCAGGCCAGGGTCTCCCGAGTGTGCGTGTGTGCATGTGTGCTGGTTCTCTAAAGCTGTTGTACCAAAGTACCACAAACTGACTAGCATCAACACCAGAAATTTCTTGCTCCTCAGTTCTAGAGGCTGGAGCTCTGAGACCAGGGTGCCAGCAGGGGTGCTCCTCCTAGAGGCTCTGAGAGCCCCTCTGCTCGCTGCCTGTCCCCTGGCTTCTGGCTGTCTGTTGGCCATCTCTGGTGTGCTTCGCTCGTGGAAGCAAACCCTCATCTCTGCCTCTGTCTCCGCACTGTGCTCTCTCCCGTGAGTATGTTTGTGTCCCGATTTCCCCTTTTGATAAGGACATCAGTCATATTGTATTAGGGCGCACCCTCCCGATCCCACCTTAATTAACTACATCTGTAATGACCCTATTTTTAAATAAGGTCACATTCTAAGGCACTGACGGTTAGGACTGCAATGTATGAATTTGTGTGTGTGCGGCGGGGGGGGGGCCACAATTCAATTCATAACACCAAAAGAGAGAGAAAAATGCATGTGGCGGGAGGGGAGGCTGAGGGTGGAAGGGAGGGAGGAGAGGAGAGACTAAGAGGAGGAGGGGCAGGGACAGAGAGCCTGAGAGGAGAGGCCAGGCCGGGCTGGCGAGGCCATGAGCTCTCTCTGCCAGGGTGCTTCTGGAGGGTGGGTGTGGGATGGTGCCGGTGTTTCTTATGACAGGGTGCCCCTGTCACTGTGAGCAGTCGGTAAGGAACATGTTAATTGTGAACATGTTTGAACCTCATTGTGCCATCTCTAGCCACCCACCCTCCACTATTGGTAGTGATTCTTGAATCATTTATTGTCCCACGGAATTCTGCTCCCTTCAAGCTGGTATGGATGACTGATGGACTTTAAATACACACTGCCTTAGAGAACCTTGGGGCGATCTTACTTGTTACAACAGAATAGAATTTTCAAAGAAACAAACACAACTATCTAAAATAGAAGGTACGGTGTCCTTATCCCATGCCTCTGCAGGAAAAACTATGTAAATATAAGACATCATCTGCTCACCCCAGTGATGAAAGCTTGCTTCAAATAGAGCATGCACGCTGTATAGGCAAGTATACACTAAGATGGGCTTTAAATGCCATTGGAACTCACTTCTTCCACAGTTTACTTGGCATTACTATCACTGAATAAATGTTGTGCAAATGATGTGGGTGCTATTATCAATTGGTAAACTGGCAAACCACATCAGCTGAAGTGAGAAAAAGTGGTGGTAACTATTCTTAAAACCTACAGGACTAATGAATGGGCAGAAAGGGGCAAGGGCCAGGAGGAGAGAAAAAAAGTGCTCTGGGGGTTCAGACAGGGCGAGAGCAGACTCCTGCGGCTGATGGCCACAAGAGGCCATGAAGCAGGTGTGACTGAGCTGGCTGAGAAAGACAGAAGGGGTTTCTCAAGGTGGAGGCAAGTGAGGAGAAACCTCCCCAGAGACAGGGCAGTACAAGCAGAGATGAGAAGGTAAGTGCTTGGCACAGCAACAAGGGAGTGTGAGCATCCAGTCTGGCTGCAGTGACTGGGTCGTCACAAAGGGCTCAGATGCCAGAGCCCCTGGGGACCAAATTTCAGAACGTATCCAAGACTCAGTTACAGAATCAAGGTGAGGATCCCTGGAGAACTCCCTGTGGACTCTACTCCATTAGGCTGGTAACTTAACATCCTGCAGAAACTGTGCCCCACTTCAAATGCTCCCCAGGAAAACCATGGGAGTAGCCACCCTCTCTCCTCTACCTGGAGCCCTAACAGCTGCCCCAACTCGTTTCCCCCAAAACAGAGCGCCTGCAGGATGATTCCTGCCTGAAGAGATGGGAGAAGCCGAGAATCACCAGCCTCCCAACTCCTACCCACACCTAATCTCTTTTTATTTTCTTCCATGTAATCAATAAACCATTTTGAGCACCTCCTTTGCATAAGGTTCTGGGTCAGGATTTGCGAGAAGGCCAAGAGGCCTCTGTCCAGACACATGATATCCTGCATTTCCACTTCACCCCTATTTCAAATTGCCCCTGCCTCCAGGCACACGTTTTTCAGGCACAAGCTGCTTCCAGCCTTCACACCCCCAACTCAGAGTTCTCCCCCAGGGCCTCTTTGAGACCCAAGTCATTGTCATTTCCCTGACACCTAAGGTGTAGAAGGGAATGGCAACCCACTCCTATATTCTTGCTTGGAAAATCCCAGGGACAGAGAAGCCTGGCGGGCTACGGTCCATGGGGGTCACAGGGAGCCAGACACGGCTTGAGCACACGTGCACTGACATCTAAAACACACTCCCCGCAAAGCCCCCAAGCGTTCATGTTCTACAAGCATGTTATGAGAGGAAAAGGTCCTTGCCAACTACAGTGCTGGGAGAACCTCCCTTTACAGTTTAACAACGAGGACCAGGATTGGACACGGAATCCTAGTGACCCAAAACAAAACCATCTTATGCTGAAGCCAGCACGACTTAGTTCAGTCACACTTCCTGAATCTCCATCCAGCTTGTCACTCCAGAATCAGGTAAAACTTGATAAAAAAATATAAAGCTTTTGGAACTCTCAGGAAAGCAGCAATGGCTTATGAGCTTAGAAAAGCAGAGAGACATGAAGGAACTCTCCTTGCAGGCCCGGTGGAAACCCATCCCTTGGGAGGGAAGAATGTTCTCTACAGAGGGGGCGATACCGCTGCAGCCCAGTCTGGGAGGAACCCGGGGTCTGGCCTCTGTGATGTCACCCCCTGGGGCTGGGTGGACACTGAATTCTGGAGTGTGTGTGCAGAATGCCCTACTCACGTCCATGCCCACCTGTCAAATCCTACCTGTCTAAGGTAGGTGTGTGCTTGGCTCCCACCAAAACCCCTCCTCACTCTCCTGTCGGGAGATCAGGCCTGTGGGGACTATGTTTCCCAGACTCCCCAGCAGCTGGTGGTCTGCACGTAAGTCAGGGTTCGCCAGCAAGCCTATGCAATGTCGGTGGAGGGAACACAGCTCCTGCTGTCACGGTGGTCACCCCAAGCCCAGCCATCACGCTGGAGCTTCCGGGTATCAAAAAAGCTTCTTGTTCAAACTCTAATGCCTCATCTACAACTTAGGGCTGAGATCCTTCAGCTTCTTGGAGAGTCCAGAAACAGCTGTGAGGCTGGCAGCTATAGGGATCTAGAAGTCTTTCAAAAGGCTCAGTCTAGAGCCTGCCCTCCAGCCCCTCCACCAAAGCTGTAAGCACCAAATTCCCAATACTAAACCCCTTCTGCTTACAGTATCTTGAGTGGATTCTGTTTCCAGCGCTGACCCCTGGTGGATAAACCGTCTGGATAAACCAAGCAAACTCAAATGCCACGGAAACATAGTAGAAACACTCCTAAAAGTGTCGCTATTTAAAGGAGGATCACAAGGCTCAAGTGACAGACTAGTCGGTGCCCTGGGGACCTTGAGGAGAAGGCCCTGGGTGTTCTCACCTGGGAACTGACAGGGAGGACAGGAGCAGTGGGGGAGCATGTCCGTGGGGAGGGAGACAGGGCAAGGTACAGGCAAGTGTGTCAGTGCCAGGACTGGAGCTCAGTTACCTGGAGGGTGACAAACAAGGTCTGAACACTGGAGAAGTGGAGCCTGCAGCCAGACTCAAAGAGGAAAAGGTGAGAGCTGATGACAGGGCCAGTGGTGAGGAGCCGGGAACACAGAACACTACAGGGGGCTGAGAGTCAAGGCAGCTGAAGCATCTGGTGTCTGCCAGGCCCAGAGCTGGGATGCTGGAGTGGGCTGTTGATTAGTGCTGGGTCTGGGTGCCTGGAAGGCTCAGCAACAGGGAGAACCAACTGGACTGTGTCTGAGTGTGCTGAGTTTCCTTACACTGAGGCATCCCTGCCACCAAGGGAGAGAGATGTTGCATTCTGTTAGGTGACATCACTAAGAGACCTCAAGGTCAAGAGAAGTAATGTGTGCTAATTAGGAGCTTAATCCATACTAGGCTGTGCTGTGCTTAGTCACTCAGTCATGTCTGCCTTTGTGACCCCATGGACTGTGGCCTGCCAGGCTCCTCTATCCAAGGGATTCTCTAGGCAAGAATACTGGAGTGGGTTGCCTTGCCCTCCTCCAGGGGATCTTCGGAACCCAGGGACTGAACCCAGGTCTCCCACATTGCATGTGGATTCTTTACCATCTGAGCCACCACGGAAGCCCAAGAATACTGGAGTGGGTAGCCTATCCCTTCTCCAGAGGATCTTCCTGACCCAGGAATTGAAACCAGGGTCTCCTGCATTGCAGGTGGTTTCTGTACCAGCTGAGCTACCATGGAAGCCCCAAACTATACTGGACCGATTGATGCATCTAAAAAGCTTGAGATTGCAGCAACATTTTTAGGCAAGTGCTACTATTTTTTCCCCCTCATAGTTCTAATCAGGGTGCTTTAAGCCAGTGCTTCTCAAGCTTGAATGTGCATCTTTCACTTGGGGACAGGGGTCCTCACTTAAATGCAGGTTCTGATTCAGTAGGTCCAGGGTCCAAGATTCTGCATTTCTGGTCCGACCACACTGTGAGTAGCCAGACTTGAAGCTTTGTAAGCATCAGTCAGCATGTGAACTACTTCCAGATGCACTGCCAGGTGCCAGGTGTGTCTGTTCCCTATTTCACAGATGCAGATTTCACATCAGCAAGAAGTTGAGGAACTAGCCCAGGGCCACACAGGGGTAAGGAACAACTAACCAGGCTGCCAGCTCTCACTGCTGACAGATCTGTTTTCTGCTTCCCCTCACCCTACCCTGAGGCCTTTGGGAGAACGTGATTTAATTTCTCATTTCTGTGGACTCTAAAACCTGTGCCAGGGAGAGAGAGCTGGGGAGGAGAGGGGGGAGGGGAGGAAGGGCACCAAGAGCCAACTGTCACCCGGGACCAGGTGACGGCTGTTATGGAAACAGACCCATGCTTGCCAGCTGACCCAGGCTTGTTGGTCCCTGCCCACCAGGATTCAGGAGGCCACTCACGGCAGAACAATGCAAAGGGCAGATAATCATAGGAAAGGATGCTCAGATTCAACGGGAGCCAAAGAAATGAAAATCAAGACAACAGTGAGCTATTACTGTCTACCCATCAGAGGGCTAACACTGATAAGGAAGCAACAACTCATGCTGTAGGGAAGGGGGGACAGGTACTCTCCCCACCTGCTAATGGGAATGAGAACTATTTTGGGGAACATCTTCTGGAAGCATCTATCAAAAATAAAAATACCACACCCTTCAGCTCAGCACTTTTACTCTTGGGAATGTCCCCATGGGAAATAAAAGCAGTAGTTCACATATACAAGGATGTTTATGGAAGCAGCTTATGGATGTTTATAGAGATAGTTATTTGTAAATAAAAAGCTGGAGACAAAGTGCATACTGATCAATAAAAGAATGGTTGAATAAAATAAAGTCCATCCCTTCTAGGGAATAAAAAGGATGAAATAAGAGGTATATTGGCTGACTTGGAGGGATTTTTCTATTAAGTACTGATGAATGAGAAAAGCAGTGGACAGTGAATGTGATGAATATGGTCCCATTTTTGTAAAACAATTTCTTTTAAAAATCTTGTACACAACTCTATGTGTTCATGTGCGTGGGTTTAACTGTATAATTTTTATAAGCATAAATAAAAATGTGGAAAAATTCCAAGTTATTAAAATGAGTTATTTAGTGTGGAGTTCGCACAGGGAAATGGAACAAAAAATGAAACAACCAGTGCATCTCTCCCTATGTCCTCCCTATGAGTGTGTGACACACACACACACACACACACACACATTCCCGCACTGAAGAATGATGAAGAATGAAAAGGTCACAGTTCGAAGAGTACTTGCTCTCCTCCATCCACGCTTCCAACTCACAAGCGGCTGGAAGGGCAGACCTGCCACTCTGCCACACTGCTGTTTCCAGCAAACTTCTGCCCCCGCCTGCAAGGTGTGAATCTGGAAATGAAACGTTATAATATTTTCCCCTCTCCAGAGAACCCATTAGAACAGCCACAAGTCACAAGAGCTCAGCTGCACACAAACTAAGCTTTTCTTTTCTATAGAAGAGGACTGTCTTTTCAAAGCCCTTGTTAATATCACCACCACTACCATCCTTCCGACCCAGAGAGATGAAGGCTAAGACCAGAAGCACAGGCCCCATGTAGGCAGAGAGGCCAGTGGCCTGCTCTTTCTCTGGTCCTCTTCATCCTTTGGGTAGCCTCCCAGAGCCACGTCCTAGATTTGCTCGGTCCTTGCAGGCATCTGTCCCCAAAGGCCACCATGGAAGGCGCCATCAGAGGCCAGTAGGTGTAAAGGGCAATGGTTATCTCATTCCCCACCTGGGGGGTCATTCCCCCCTCCTCATCAGAGGAACACCGCATTTCCAGAGACAGAAAATTCACCCTGCCCTGGACAACATATATTTTTTTCTGAAAACTCTGCTTTTTAATGAGTTGCTCTTTACATCATGGTGATCGTCAGCCTGTCCAAGCTTCTACTCTCTGGTCTAAGCCCTGCCCCACTTTCCGGAGCCATAAGGAACAAGCACATTTCCTCTTACATGAAGACAGGGATCATGCCCCCCTGGGTTCTTTCTTATCTTGACTAAACATCCCCCGCTCTTCAGACTGGTGCTGAGCATACATCTCAGGAATTTCCTGATGGCAGCTCAAGCTGTTACTCTTCCAGTCAAGCCCGAGGATTCTGACGGACAGGATACCAGCAAAAAACCCACGTGCGCAAGCCCTCTAAAAGAATGACTCTGCACCATCTCTGGCAGAAAAAACTTAAAGGAGATACAGAGCAGGTTGGGGAGGAAGGCAGTTCCAAAAGCCCTTCCAATTCCCCAAGAGCCCTCCTCTGAAGAACATGAAAGAAGCCCACCACTGGTGTTCCAACACAAATCACTGCAACCCAGCTTCCCGGCTCAGACCCAAGCTCATCCCTCTGAAATTGTCTGGTCTTGACTTACACAGGGAAGGCTGCACAGACTAAATCGGGCGTGGGCAAGGCCGGAGGAATCGAGAGAGGCAATTAAGATGTGTGTCCTGGAGAAGGCAATGCACACCTTGGCTCCCTTACAGCTGCTTGCTGAAGGGCTGGGGGCAAGTGCGCTGGGCATGCCAGGCTCATCGGCTGGCTGTGGGCACAAGGCTGCCATGGGAGAAATGAACCAATTCAGAATTAGGGAGACCTGGTATTTTAGAGCCTCAATCTTAGAAAGAGCTATCAAGGATAAAAACAACAGTGGGTCCACAGCATTTTAGAATTTCCCAAGAGGTGGAGGCAGTAGGTTTCAAAATTTCGTTTCTTGAAGGAGGAATCTTAGGGTTTTAAGAGCACTATGTCCATCAGGAATCTGCTAGTTATCAGCAGAGTAATATCGGGCGGGCAGGTCACTTACCTGCTTAGAATCTCAATTCTGCCTTCAATAAAAATAAAAATTGTTTCCACATAACAAAACAGAAATACAGATCCAATAAGGGGAAATTACTACGTACACTAGATTGCCGTGTGACTGGCAGTTGAAGGTATCCAGTAAGAGACTGGGGAGTTAGTGACTAATGTGAAACTACGGTGACTGGGTGATAACTTTGAGCCGCTTTCCTCAACGAGATGAAACGAATGGACTAGATGGAAACTGAGTGAGCATGAAAGCTGATGACAAGAGTAAACGGGCCCCTAGCCCTGGCCCTGCACAGAGGAGGAGCCTGCCACCGGGAGATGGTCTGAGGACATTCCACAGCCATCAGCTGGATGCTCCCAAGGGAGAAGGGGCCGTTTCATCCCTGCTCCCCTGGAACAATGCTGAGTCTCTTGAATGCCTCTTTTGTTCCATGCAGCACAAAAATCACAAACATTTTTTAACTACCCTGGGTTTTTTGAGCTGTTTGTTCTTTTCTCAAAGGTCCTAAGATCACAGAAAGGCTTCCAAGAACAATAGCTGGTAACCTGCTCCATGCAGTTGAAACAACAAGGCTGAGGGTTTCTGGCTGAAGGAAAGAAGGCCAGCCGAGGGGCCCAGGCGGGACCAGTGGGGTGCAACCCTGCCCCTGGGCTCCCCCCGGGATGGGGAGCTCCCACTGGGTCTGCAGGATTCCTGTGGGATGCCTAGGGCCCTTGCTGATTTCTCCAGGATCAGATTCCAGTTAAAACTCACAAGGTCTCTCCCTGCTCTCTGAAAGTGAGAAGCTTAGGTTTCTACCCCATCTTCTAAGGCCTCCATCAAGGCCCCAGGAAGGGGGTGATCTGTTCCAAGAAGGGAAGAGCCTAGATGTCCAGGGAAGGGCCTCACCCCTCCCACTTTGCTGCTGCTGCTGCTCCCTCCTCTTGGGGTGTCCTCCATCTGAATACCTCTGTCACCCCTCTGCTGCCCAGATGTACCCTCATGGACCACAGAGAAGGACAGCTTGGCAAAGAGCCTCAGACTGTGCATGGAAACATGGCTCCACTACTTCCTGGCTCTAAGGCTGACCTTGAATGAGCATGTTGACAATGCGCCTCAGCATTCTCATCTGGAAAATAGGGGATTGAACAGAACTGCTGTGAGGATTCAATAACATTCTGTTGCAGGAAGGGTGACCCCTTCCAGGGCCTGAAACTGGGCTCTTGTCTAACACTTGGAAATGAATTGTCCGAGGAGACACATGTGCTGACAAAGCAAGAGATTTTATTGGGAAAGGGCGTCCGGGCGGAGAGCAGGAGGGTAAGGGAACCCAGGAGAACAGCTCTGCCTTGCAGTCTCAGGTTTCATGGTGATGGGATTAGTTTCCGGGTTGTCCTTAGCCAATCATTCTGATTCAGAGTCCTTCCTAGTGGTGCACGCCTTGTTCAGCCAAGAGAGGATTCTGGGAGGTGATCGGACATGTGGTGTCCCCTTTTGACCTTTCCCGAACTCTTCCGGTTGGTGGAGGCTTATTAGTTGTGTTCCTTACCAGAACCTCCTGTCATAAAACAACTCATGCAAATGGTTACTATGGTGCCTGGCCAGGGTGGGCGGTTTCAATCAGTGCGCTTCCCCTAACAATTCCATATAAAGTGCTCAGCACAGTGCCTGGGTCCAGGATGTGTACCAATAAATATTAACTGTATCATTAATGGATGAGCAACTAAGCACAGGAAAGAAGGGGCTCCCTCTAGTGCGGAGAGGAAGTGAAGGAAGTCTGGGTCCCTGCATCAGAGCAGGTACAGAGAGGCCCTCAGGACCCCCTGTTCATCTCAGTTCTGGTCCTTTGCTTTCTACGAGCCCGCACACCCTCCCCAAGACCCTGCAGAGCACAGATGCTCTGGCCATTTGCTCCTCTACTGAATAGCCCTTGAAGACCCCTTGGCTGCCCAGCCCAACACACTCTTCCATCTTCTCTGGTCCCTAAACCTGCTCTGGACTTTCTAATCGCTGGGATTTGGGGCTGACACATGTTGATCATACACCGAAAAATGACACCTCAAACTAGAAAGGCTGAAGGCCTGCAGCTGAGACTCCATGAAAAATGGGGTAGAAACCTAAGCTACACCCCAGTTCTGCCATCAACTGACTATGAGAACTTAAACAAGGCTGCCCCCTCTGCAGGCCCCAGGCTCCTCATCTATGAATAGTGAGGGCAAGACCCAGTCATCTCCAAAGGCACTTCTAGCCCTGAGGTCCCTGAGAAACTCAAGACTCCTGGGCCCTTGTTTATCATCCTCCACTCCACCCCTACACTGTGCAGATTGGGAAGGGAGGCTCTCTGATCTCCCTGCTCCAGCCCCTTCTCCCCAGGCTCCAGGGGAAGGTGGAAAAACCAGCTCAGTGTCTAGCCAGGAAGTAGCACCTGGCTGAGCACCGGCAGCCAGGCCGAGCAGAGCCCACAAGAGGATGTGAAGGGCTGGCTCCTGAGGGCTGCTCCCTACTTCCCCTGAGCAGCCAGGCTCGACTCCCCTGAAGGCAAGTCCCTCCAAGGGGAGAGGGGCCTTGAAGAGGTGACAGCCAGCACTAATCATCGCAAATTAGCAGGGGAGCTGAGAGAAGGAGGGAGGAGGGTCCTGGCACATAAACCTGCCCCACCAGCGTGACAGCCAGGAGAGCCGCGCGACCCTTGGCGTCACAGCACTGGAGAAGGAAAAGAGCATCTGGTGTCCCAACACTGCTGTGCCTGCGACTGCTTGCAGCACTCCAAGAAGAGCACTGTGCTCACTGTGCTCAGGGCGGGGTGTGTGACATGCTGGAAAGGATATGGGGCTGTGAGCCAGGAGGCCCGGGTACCAGCCAGGCTCTGCACGAACCAGCTGGGTAACCTTGACAGTCCCTTTCCTCTGGTCTCATTTCCCTACACTGAAAAATGAAGGAGGTGGATGAGAAGATTTGAGTGTTCCCATTCAGCTGTGACATTCTATAATTTTCCTAAATGGGAATGAGAATCAGATCTAATCAGCTAGAATGAATTCAACCAATATTTTTAGGTATCTTTAACTTGCCAAAAAAAAAAAAAAGATTCTACATATTTTTTTTCTAAATGCTTAGGGATGCTACAGATAGAAGAAGGAGTCTATTGCAATCGATAATGCCCACCCCCCATCGAAGCACAAGAGGCTTGCCTGAAGCCTGCCATTGGCATCCACTCCCTAGGGCCTCTCTGTCAGCAAGCCCACCCACCCCTCTGAGCTGGCTGACAGAACTAGAGTGGGATTAACCTGTATCAATCTTCCCTCTTCTGACTGATGAGGCTTTGGGGATTCTGGGAGAGCATGGAGGTACTACTGCCTGAGTCATTAACATCTGTAACATAACAGAGAACTCTCCCCAGAACATCTCTGGAGGCAGAAGACAAGCGAGTCCCAAGGGTTGGAAGACCTTCATCTGAGGAAGCTCGTCCACTGAATTATTAATGAAATGCTGAATACTGCTCAAGTCTCCCATGACAGATGGGTTTTGCGAGCTGATGGTTCCGAGGCCAATTAAGAAATTATTGTGGATTCCAAGGCAGTGCCACCAACAGCGAGTGTCTTAAAACGTCTCCAGAATCCGTTGCAGGAAATTTGGTCAGCCGTCTCCTTGGACACGGGCATGATAATGGTAGAGGAAGGGGTGCCCCATGTTACAAGCTCTGGAACTGCTGCCCTACACCAAACTTCTGTCCTCTGACCCAGAGCATCACCAGCGCCCTGGTTACAGAGAACTAGAGCAACAGGGCCTCCCTGGGTCTCCGGACCAGCAGGTCTTGCGGAGTCTCAAAGCCTCGGCAAAGGAGGGGCCATGTGACAAACGGGATATGATTTTTAAAGTTTCAGAAAGTTACACTCAAGAAAGCCAGGCCAGAGTGTGCACTCCAGAACTCCTCAGAGCCTTTACTGTGCTCTGTGAATCGAGAAGAGGGGAATAAAATATATATATTTACATAAAAGGTTCAATTTCCCAAACTTATCTCCTCATGAAATCCTTTTCTCCAGAACATGCTCTAGGATTGGTTTTCTGTGGAGCTCACCCTGAGCAGTGGGGCCCCAGACCCCACAACCCTCGTTTTACAGATGGAAAGACTGAAGACCAGAGCAGGCACACCGAGAGTCAGAGCCTGAGTACAGTCCCCCGCGCTACGTGGGGATGTTCCAGGTGCTTGGCAGCCGCTCTAGAGCACATGCCAAGGCTTTCTCCAGGAACTGACGAGAGAGCCGGGGACTGAAATGCTTCTGGGAAAATGATGGGTATGAATGTAAGCCCTAGGACTGACCTGGACGGACACGGTTTGCAGTAACAGCATGAGAGAGCTCTGAGAACTTCTGGCTTGGCACAGAACACTTTTTTCTTTTTTCCTGTTAATAATTTGCCTAATGTTTCTATGTCGACCTTGCTAGAATTCAAACTCTATGGGGTAGGGACCACATCTGTTTTGTTCATGAATGCAGCCCCAACCCAGGCACAAGGCCTGGCAAGCAGACAATACTCGGTAAATATTTGCTGACTGATGGACAAATGAGCACGTCTTACTATCTACTTCCAGGAACCCAAGACACTTTGATAATGAGTCCTCTTGCCTCCAGACAAAAGCCCCATGGAGAAATGGATACAGACGTTTCCTCAGCGCTGTGGGGCTGCCCCTGCTGCTTGGGGACGTGGTCAGCCAGGCTCCCACTAGAGCCAATCAGAGCACGGAACGGGCTTGGCTCCAGAAAGGCTGGAGTCAGAGCCAGCACTGAAACCATTTTTTCCAGGGATGCAAGACACATCTGTATTTCCTAACAATGATGCAGGGTGAGCAAGGCAGCCATGAGTTATCTGAAGTATGTGGGAGAAAACAGATGTAGTAAGAATAAAGATATTCCTTGAAAGAATAAAAGGTATTCTTTCCAGCCAATTCAGGATCCATTCACTTTATTATATATTTATTGAGCAATTACTCACGAGGAAAAAGAAAAAAATGAAAGGCTTGGTCTCCACCCTCAAGAAGCTCATGGCCTAGAATGAGAGAAAAGATGCATATAGAAGTAACCACAGAGCAAGGAAGGCAGTGTTACCAGAGATACACAGAGAAACTCTTGCCCAAGAACAAGATGAAGAGCCTGATTTTGACAGAAAGCTGCAGTGACATTAAATCTGGGGCCTGAAAAAGGATGCCTGTAGCCGCCACTCCTCCCTTTGACTAGAACAGTTCCAGAATGTAAAGGATGAGGGAAAGGTGAGGAAAGCCTGGGCCTGGATCCCTTTCATTCCATCTTCTTCCTCTGGGGGGCTCAGCAGGTAGGACAAAGCCCAGGGAAGCCTCCTCAGGAAGCTCCAGGAAGCCTCCAGATACTAGCCAATATAAAGTGTCCTGACCAGCAGGGTGCGGGAGGGACCTTCAAGGAGGTGGGGCACAGCAGAGCCCGGGGTGAGCAGAGTGGAGCTGTGACCACTGTCCTCCAAGCTGGCTACCTGATTCAAACCTCCTGGGTGGGGAGTGAGCCCCAGTGGGAATCCAAGCTCAGTGGACGCCCCTAGTAGTACTGGGTGACCCCCAGGCTTCCGAATACAAATTATCTCAACAAAGAAACCTCATTGCTTTTCAACCCTATCTGAAAGAAGCTGAAATGTCCACTGGCAGTCTGTGGCCAGGACTGGGGTCAGACAGGCAAGGTCCTGATGGCGCCAGTCTGGAAGCAGGGGCTGAGCCCCACGTGAGGACAGCCCCAGGACTCAGTGGCTTTGTTCACACACATCCATCACGACGGCAGAGCTCGATGAGACAACAGCACCCACTGACAGGGAGAGTGGGCAGAGGGCAGTTCTGGGCAAGACAGACAACGGAGAGCCCTGAGCATGAGTTCTGACCTGTCACAAAATGGTCTCTTCTGAAAAGTTACGGTGAAAACAGCAGAAAGGAGTCTGGAAATGGGAAGATGGGGGCTGCTGTTCCTTGAGGGCTAAATATAATCAATAGTTGGGCCTCCTGAGCTCAGCTAAAGATGGCCCTTAATATGCCCATGCCCACTGAGCTCCCTGAAAGGGAGAGACCCAGAGGAACAGTGTCTGCCCAGGAACCACAGCAGTGGGCCCTGAGAGGGGCCAGGCAGACAAGGGACATCGTGAAACCCACATAAGGGTACAGAATCTAGACTGCAGCTGGAGGCACTGGTGTGGGGACTAGCCAGGGGTCTCCCAGAGCTGGTCTCCAGCCAGGCAGGAGGCTGGCGTCTTCACCCCAGGTTCCCATGTGCCACAGATGCCTCCAGCTGAGTTTGAGCTCTCACGAGATGCTCACGACAACTGTGGCCGAGGGCATCGGACTCCACAGGCTGCTGCTGCAAAATACATTACATGGTTCGCCAAATCTATTTTTTTCCCTTGGTCTCCAAGAAGCTAAGTGCTGACTGAATCCTCAGTCAAAGCAATTAAATATCTTCTTGCTTTCTCTTCCTACATAAAAAAAAAAAAAAAACCTTTTCTTTCTCTATTTTAACTTTACCAATATCTCCTTTATTAGATGCCACCTTAAAAATCTTTGCAAGTAGATGGGGCCTGAGGTATACATAAATCAATAAAAATATGTGAATTAAATTTTTAATTCAAGCAACTTTTTGGCAAGCCCATGACAACCCTTGAGATCACAGAGAAAGATAGCAGGGAAGACCACAAAACCACATCTAGGAATTACCGCTCTGCAGTCAGCAAATGAAAAACGTCAAAAGTGACAAACGGCCACATCACATACCCACTCTATAAGGTTATTTTTAAATTTCTCTTCGTCGCAGAGAAGAGACTCAAGATCTTCCTTGAGCAAGCTGATGCAGTTTTTCCTTTTCTTTTTTTAATGAGTTGCATTCCACTCCTAACTCATGGAGGTAGAAACCCACTCCCCCTGTCAGCTTAAGGCAGGGTAAGGCCCCTCCCTGCAAAGGCCTCCAGAGCTCATCTGAAGAAGCCTCATCACCACCATAGCAGCTGGGGTGGAGGGAGTAGGTATTTGTTCATCTACCCACCCTCCTGGTGCTGGGCTGGCCCACAGGTGCAGAGGCACCATCTGTAGTTGGGAACACATAGTCCAATGGGCACTAACAGATCACATCCCCCGTGGCAAAGGAAGGTCAGGATAAACCAGATGGGTCATTCTGCAGCTCCCTCATCCACTGAGAGACTGTCCTCACAGATTCTGTGTGCTCAGCACTGTGTCAAGTGCTAGAGACACAAAAGTGATGAAGACACAAGTCCTGTTCTCTAGAAGGAGCTCATGGATTTAGAGTTGACTTTCCAACTCTGACATGCCTCAGCTCTGTTCACCCTTGGCAAAGACCCCACAGGACAAGTGACCTCCAAAGAAGGAAGTTTGCAGGGACGGAATGTCCATTCTTGAGAAAGAGGTGATAGAGAAAAACAGACAGCCCTGAAGGGTTCCTCCTCCTTCCCTCAATCTGATCCCACCCTCTCCTCCCTGGAGAAAACAGTCAACAGCAAGGCCACATGTCCGTCAGCTGGGTGGACTGGGGAGGGCTCAGCCTCTCAGAAGTCCTCGTCCTGCCCTGTTCGCCTAGTGGAAAAACACTGGAAATCTGGTGGGAGGTGATTTGATTTTCTTGCCTGGTTGTGACGTAATTATGATGCTGTAAAGCATGAGGGCCAAGACTCTCTCACTGGGAAACAGAAAGAGCCCTTTCATCTTCGTTGGTACCATTCTGCAAAGAGCCACCAACACCTGGTCCATTTTACAGAATGTTCTCCTTGTGACTTTCAGGACTAGGCTAAGAAATGAAAGGAAGAGGGCCTGAGAGGCAAGGGTGGAAGGAACTTGAACCGCCTGTGATGTACATCACCTTCTGAAAGAGACCTTGGAAAAAGCCTCCAATACAGCTCCCTGGTAAATCTAAATGTCACAGATCAGTGCATGAAAGGGAGGCCTTAGAAAGGCAGGGAGAAAAAAACTGAAATCTAAGCTTTTGGAAGTCTCTCAGAGTGGACAGATGATCAGAAATGAATCTGAACTGTCATTTCAGAGAACTGTCTCTGAAATGATTATATAAATCATCAAAAGAGATGATTATGCAAATGTATAATCTCCCATCACACAGAACAATGTCAGATCTGGAAGGAATCAGTAAATCCACCTCCTTAATGTACAGATCATCACCCAGAGTCCAGAGAAGCGCCTGGGTATGCTGGGAGCCAGGGCCCACGGGACCTGACCTGTGGCGGCACACGGTCAGGCTGCTGGCTGACTCAGGGACACACAAGGTCCAGGTTTGCTTATGTCAGCACCGTTAGCTCAGATCCAGGAAGCAAGCGACCAGCCAAAGCCTGCATGTCCCCCAGTGCCTCCCAGCTCACAAACACCCACCAGAATGTCCTGTGGTGCCCTCAGCCTCCTACCCAATTCCCCCTCCCTAAATCTCACCCTCACCCCAGTCATCTGTGTTTTCACTCCTCTCCAATCTAACCTCCAGCATGCAGCCAACTTGATCTTCTGAAAATGCAAATGAAAGGAGGCCTCCCCATCCCCTCCAGGACAAAGAACAAAGAACAAAGACCTCTGCGTGGTTTCTAAGGGTCATGTCAGACTGTGCACCGGCGCACCCCAGACTGAACTCTCATAGTTCCTCGAAACCCCCTGGCTGCTGCCCATGCAGTTCCCTTTATCTAAGATGTCCTTTCTTCTTGGCCAATCCCTACTTGTCTTCCAATAAGTCATCTTTTCCTAATACCTTCCTTGATCACCCCTGGTTGAGTTCAGCAGCCTCTCCATGTACTTACAGAGCCCACCATCACAATAGTGATCCATCGGTTGCTTACGTGAATGTCTCCCCCATTGTACTACAAGCTCCTTGATGGGGAAAACTTTTATTTCTGTCTCTTCAGATTCTAGAACCCTGGCACACGATAAATGTCTGCAGTGAAATAATGAGTGACTGAATGCCTGAATGAATGAATGAGCGAAAGGAACCATCAGCACTAAGAGATTAGTCGAGTTGTGTTGCCCTAGTGGCCAACAAAGAAATCCAAAGGTAAGCTGAGTCATTTTAATTCTCCTGGAAAGTAAAAGGGCAGCTCAATCATAAAAATGAAATTAAAATTTTCATCTTTAAAAAATGACGCTAGACGGATTTGTCAGTTGCTGTGAGGAAAAGTGGTAGGCTACAGGCGGACAGGGAGAGCATTAAAAGATGTCTCCTTCCTTGAAAAACAGACTGTAGCACATACATTGACATCTACACTTAAATTGTAGCAGTATATCTACTCCCAGCCTTATTTTTTTGACAACAGTTTTATCAACATATAATTCACATACCATAGAATCCACCCATTTAAAGTACAAAATTCAGTGTTCCTTAGTATATTTACAGAGTTGTGCAGCTATCACCACAATCAATTTTAGACCATTTTCCTCATCACCTCAAAGAGAGACCAGGACCCTTTAGCTATCACTCCCACAAACCTCCCAAACCCAACCACCCCAGCCCTAAGCAATCACTTGGGCCTATTCTGGACCCGTCACACAAGTGGAAGCATATAACACGTGCTCTTTTGTGACTGGTTTCTTTCACTAAGCATAATGTTTTCATTTCATCCATGTTGCAGCATGTGTCAACATCTCATTCCTTTCTGCGGCCAAATAACACTCCCCAATAGGGAGGTACTACATTTTATTTATACATCATCTGTTGATGGACATTAGGGTTGCTTCCACCTCGTGCCTCTCATGAACAATGCTGCTATGAGCTCTCATGGACAAGTTTTTGAGTGGACATATATTTTCAGTTTCTGGGGCACATACACAGGAGTAGAATGGCTGAGTTATATGGTAACTATATTTAAGTTTTTGAGGAACATCCAGGCTGTTTTCCAAAGTGATTGCACCATTTTATGTTCCCATCAGCAATGTGTGAGGGTTCCAGTTTCTCCACATCCTTGCCAACACTTGTCATTGCCTGCCTTTTTTATTAGAGCCATCGAGTAGGTGTGTAGTGGTATCTCACTGTGGTTCTGATTTCCATTTCCCTGATGACTATTGATGTCGAGCACCTTCTCTTGTGCTTTTGACCACATGTATATCTCTCCTGCCTTTTTGCCAGGCTTAGCAAATACTCTGTGTAATGCACTTTTCCCAGGACCTCCTGCTAGATCTGCGGGTCCCTGTTTGAGGAACACTGGGTACAGCTCCAGCAGCCCCTCAATGGGAAGCCCTCACTCAGCAGCACCTTTAGAGATGACTCTGGAGCTGACTTTGAAGTGACAAGGGTTCCACTCAATAGACGAGACCGTGAAGCCTGTTGTCTTCTAGAAACTGCCAGGAGGGGCTGGGCTAGGCGTGAAAGTTACAGAGATGAGTGAGGGTAGAACTTGCTTGCTTTCAAAAACTTTACAGTTGCGCTGTGGTCACATCAAAGCCATAAGCAAAGAGCCTCAGGAGCAAAGGGAAAGGAAGACCTCAATCAGGGATAATGCAGTGATCAGGGCACGCTTCATGGAAGTAGTTATGCCTGAGCTCAGCTTACAAAACAAGTAGTATTTCAACAGCTGGAGCCAGGGAGGGGCATGCCACACTGAGGACAGGCATGTGTAAAGCCTTGGAGGAGAAGGAGAACAGAGACAACAGGCGATCCGGAGGGGCTGGACTCAGGCCAGCACCTTTGAAACTCTAAACAGCTGCACCCAGACCCACACACAGCTCCCTGTGCATGCAGCTTCAGGGAAGGGCACAGGGAGAGGAGGGAAACGGGTCTAAAAGAGCAGTCGAAGCGAGATCAAAAGGGGCCTTCACACCATACTGTATGTGGCTTTGTCCTGCAAGTCACAAGGAAGGAAGGCGGGCAGGGCCTCATGGGGGCAGGATCCCCAGGGGTCTGTGCAGCTCAGGACCTGCAAATGCAATGCCAGTCAAGGTCTGCAGGCAGGAACACTCAGGCGCCTCTCTCCAAGATTGCCATCCAGCCCCCTCCCCTGCTGCCTGCTCTCAGAAATGAATCACAGAAATGTCGTCTCTCATGTTGACCTGTTCCTCCTCCACTGCTGGGAGCAGCAGCCTCTGTCCTGGCACAAACATCCTACCTGCCAAAGCTCTGACCCCCATGTGGCTCAATCACCCCAGAATCAGAACCCAAACCAGTTGGAGAAGGTCTCTCCCACCCCCTTTCCACTCCTTTTTAAACACACATGGTCATGGCCCATGAAAGGGCCCTGCAGCCCATTGCCAGCAAGACACGAGCTCTGGCTTGACCTCCCACTATGCAGGTGGGTTTTTCAGTCCTAGGTCCACATTCCCATCAGCACCTTGCAAGCAAAGGCAGGCTTTCACTTTGCAGCTAGCCATCCTGGAGCAAATTAGACATAAAACATTTGGCTTGCTCTCACATGGCTATTTCTGCCACTGCAGCAAAATGCACTCGTCAGCAATGATGAAGAATGGCTTGGAATCTGCTGCAGCAGGAAAACGCGTCTCCTGAAAGCCCCACTCTACTCGTACGACACTCTTACCCACTCTCTTTCCTCCCCATGGTTCTAAGTCAACAAGGTAGTGATGGTTCAAAGTGAGAGGTGAGAACCCGCTTCTGAGAAGACTGTTCTCGGAGCCTGAGCTGGGCAGGCCTGGGCGGGCAGAGCAGCAGGTAGGTGACAAAATTCTACAGTAAGTGTTCTCAGGCGGCCGACATAGCGGGCTAATTTCACCGCACAGGATGCAATGCTACCATGCAGTAAAAAGAAGGCCAGATTATGCTCAAAGCCAGGTGCTTCCATTTTCTAGTTTTGTGACCTTGGGTAGATTCTGTAAGATGGGGATACTGTCTCTCCTGGTCCTCCCTAAAGAGCTCAGTGAGTATATGTGGTGATAAAGTCCGGGCAAGTGGGCAGCACCCAGGAGGGCCAACAGGAAGATGAGGAACCAGCCAGGACCTCAGTCCTGAAGAAGTAAGGACCCAACAGGGCTGAGGCAGCTGGAACTCAGACAAGGGGCCCAAGGTGGGAGTCTGGCTTTTGAACTGGAGGCTACAGGCCAAAGGCCTGCCTGGTGCAGTTGTGGGGCCATGTCTGCACCCTGAGCCGGTAGGACCAGTGTCAGAGGGGTCAGGGATGTGCTTGGAGGGCTGCATACGCTCATCACGTGGCCCACGGGCCAGCCCGCAGCACACGGGTGAGCACAGATGCAAACACTAGAGGTTTTAAAAACTGGCTGCCTTCAACTTCCCTTCCCTCTTATGCAGCCCCTGGGCTCCAGCCCCTCTGCCTCAGCCCTAAACCCAGCCCTGCCCCTTCCAACTTCTCCCCTCACTCTGGCTGTTCCTGCTGCCGAAAATGGCCTTTCTACAGTCAGCCTCAGAACCTCTGCCCCACCTTCCAAGTCCTCAACCTCACCACCCCCAAGGGCAGCTGGCCAACATCTGACCCCTTTCCTGGTGCTGCCTTGACAGAGCCCCAGACACCAGCGATCCACTTCATTCTTCTTTCAACTTTAAGGAAGAGGTATTAATCGAACAGGGCTTCCCAGGTGGCTCAGTAGTAAATAATCCACCTGCCAATGCAAGAGACACGGGTTCAATGCCTGTGGCCGCCGCTAAATCACTTCAGTCATGTCCGACTCTGTGCGACCCCATAGACGGCAGCCCACCAGGCTCCTCCATTCCTGGGATCCTCCAGGCAAGAATACTGGAGTGGGTTGCCATTTCCTTCTCCAATGCATGAAAGTGAAAAGTGAAAGTGAAGTCGCTCAGTTATGTCTGACTCCTAGTGACCCCATGGACTGCAGCCTACCAGGCTCCTCTGTCCATGGGATTCGCCAGGCAAGAGTACTGGAGTGGGTTGCCATTGCCTTCTCCTCAATGCCTGCAAGAGCCCCTGGAGAAGGGAATGGCAACCCACTCCAGCATTTTTGCCTGGACAATCCCATGGACATAAGAGCCTGGTGGGCTACATTTAACGGGATCACAGAGTCGGACATGAACTGAATGACTGAACAACAGCAATTAATCGAACCACAGCCAAAAGGTGACCACACACTCCAGGGTCAGGGAGTCAGACCAAGCCCAGGGCTCAACCCTGGAGCCCCAGGGAAGGGGGCGACCTCCCCCATAGTTTAGCAAGGGGGCAGCTGTAAAACCTGGATGCCAGGCAGCTGATTCTTGGGGGCACACAGCCAGTGCCTGTCTCAACTCCTGTCTAAACAGACCCAACAGCACCAGACATGACGCTTCCTTGTCATCCTCCCAGAAACACTGATCCCCTTGCAGGTGGCTAACATAATGAGTCATTTTCAGGAGAGCGTTCCTTCTATACAGGATGGACAGTCAAAAGGCCACCACCACCATGCCCCCACCCAGGGCCCATCAGTGCCAGCCCACACACGCAGGGAACAAGGGCAGTGACTGGGGCAGTGCCAACCCCATTTACAGGCTGTAACACCCTGGGCATGACCTTTGCCTTTCCTGGCCTATATTCCCTCACCTGTAAAATAGAGACAGAAACAGTACTGACCTCAGGGAGCTGGGAAAATTAAACACCTAAGCATTTTGCACGGTGCCTGGCACAGGAATTATTGCTATTACATAGTATGTTTTTGTTCACCATTAATTTAAACTGCAACAGAGGAAAGTGAAGTTTGGGAGGTATGAATGACATTAGTGTTCACTGGAGAGATAATGTACAGCCTTCCTGATGTACCAAATCAGTGCTGAAGAGCCAGAAAGTGACGCCACACTTCGTTCTTCCCTGACCTGGAGGTTTGCAACTGATACCACCACTCAGGAGATCCCGGTGAAGCTGGAGGCTTCAAGTCTAATAATAAAATAATCTTTCAGAGATACAGCACTTTAAGGTTTCTGCAGATTTTCTAAAAACTCTGTGAGACACACAACATGACTCTCACTTTGCCACTGAAGAAAGTAAAGGAAGACAATTCAGTATGCTTGATTCCACACACAATCCTCTATCAAAACTGTATATTCTGATAAACTGGATTTTCTCATTTAACAAAAGCAAAAGCAGCTACCAAATCTTCCAGTTAATTGAGTTCTAGAAAAATAGAGTCATACAGCATCTTTCCGGAAAGACCTTTTTTGGGGTGGAGGTGATGGGCAGGTGTTCACACCAGCATGGTCTCTGGAGTCTGGTGGAACAAGGACGATGAAGACAAGGAATAAGGCAGACTAAGGAGCCTGAAATGGGGAGAGAGAGGCAGCTGAAGCTTGAAATGTACCTCCTGCCAAATGCAAAGGTGGCTGCCAGGCAGTGATGAGGAGTGGAACATGAACGTTTCCTGAATGACCCAGAGTCACAGCAGCTACGTCTGCAGGTGGACAGCTTTGCCAGCTCTGTGGAGGGAGAGCAAGGGCGGAACCTTTCTCACAAAGTAGGAAGAAGAAGAAATGTTGGTGCGTCCAATAGGCACCCAACAGTTTTATAAGGACTGCAGGCGAACACGTGACCAGAGACCATCTGGAGAAATTGTCCCATAAGAGATGGCATCTACCCGGCTCTGAAAGAATGTGTTGGTCCAGAGAAAACCAGATTTTTCAGCCTCTCAAATGATACTGATCCATATTTTAACCCGTCTGCTAGAAGAACCACCACTAGGAGATGATCCGGTGTTTCAAGCCTCTTGGATGCCTTTTCCTGGTGAACAATCACCACATGCTGCACTGCATATTTGACATGACTGCTTCACTTATTTACAAATACTCACAGAGCACTTATACCAGGCACTGTACCAGGCACTGGGCAAACATGAACTTGTTCAGTGCTCACAGCCCTGCCCTACCCACAAGGCAGGCACTGTTTTGCTGATGATGCTCCCAGGCACAGTGAGGTCAAGCGGCCAGTTCAAGGTCACAGAGACAGCAAGTGGCAGAGCCAGGATTCAAACCCAGTCCAGCTTGTGCCCTTAACTTCTCCACTATGCTGCCTTGTTAGCATCCCCTCAGGCCAGTTTTGAGAGGAAGGAAGTACCCCGGCTTCCCCAACCCAAGAGGCTGGGCCCTTCTGCTCTGCAAATGCTGGGATCCCCTGCCCCCAGGACCTCCTAGAAGGCCAGACACCCAGCCCTGAGAGTCAGGACAACAGCTCTGCACCAGAACCCGGTGTGTGTGTGTGTGTGAAGCTTAAGCTTTTCAAAACCTCTAGAGGCCGGATGTATACCAGAGACGTCTAGGGGCTCAGTTTATTTTTATCCCAGTATAAAATTTAAGCTAATGTTTAGGTGATGACAGAGGCAGTATGGTCTCAAAGCTGCTCAACAGAAATCCCCCACAGCTGTGACTAATGCCCCATGGCCATGGGATCCAGCTGTCAGGAAGCTCCAGGGAGCAGAGGCCCTCGAGTAGCATTTGCATGTAACCGACACACATCCTCCCTTATACTTTAAATCATCTCTAGATTACTTACGGTACCAAACACAATGTAAATACTATGTAAATAGCCATAAAGTTCCAAAACGCAAACCTTGAACTTGCTGTGTATGGGCAACACAAAAGATGATTCAGAGGAAATGAGAGCTTCTCTGAATATCTGAAGGACTTCTGTGGGGACGAATACATACGTACACACACACACACACACAACACATATATACAAACACATCTTCATGTGGCCCCAGAGTACAGAAGTGAGGACAAGAGATGTTTAAACTACAGGGAAGCAGATTTTTTTTTAATTTAATATACAGCAAAACATTCCTATGAATTTAGCCAACAATAAAATAATGGGCTGCTTTGGAAGTGGCAAGTTCCCTATCGTGGGAGGTAATCAAGCTGAGACCTAAGAAGTCAGGCATGCTCCACAGGGAATTTAAAAAATGCCCCCAAATGTTTCTTTTATGCCTGAGATTCTCTGATTATTTTAACAGAGTCTATAATTGTCTGTTCGAATCAGGAAAGTCACTTCAATTCATCCTTCTCGGTTTATAAAGGAGGAACCCAGGACAAATAGAGGGGAAGTGACTTGACTCGAGCCACCCAAGGCTTTCTCCATCCCTTCATCCAACAATCACTCAGTGGGATGAGGCAGGAGTGTTAGGCACGATAGAGAGTGCAAGAGCAGCAAGAAGATAGGAAGGAGGGAGGGAAAGCACAGGTGGTTTCAATTTCCAAGAACCAATGACATGCTGAGCACCTCCACACCTGGGCTGGTTCAGCACACAGACCCCAGGGCCCAGGGCTCATGGGGAAGGCACTATAGCAGAAACAAGATGCTCTTGCAGTAAAGAGCAGGATGGGATTTCTGTAAGTTAATGGGTAGATACTGAAACTCATCAAAGACACCCAGTTAATCTTTCCTATCATTTTAGATGGGTTGTGGATAAGGAATGGATGGATGGGGTCGGGAGAGGAAAGAAAGAAGAAAGGAAAATGCTCTAAAGCTTCCCAAACAGTAAGAGAAATTTAATCCAAGTCAAGCTGCAGAGTATCATGAAAATGAAACTCAGGCCTTCTAATTATTAAAAACACTCCCTCTCTAGTAGAAATGCTATGAGTGGCCTGACTGGACACAATTCACACTAAAACCTACACCACTGAGATTCCCCCAAAATGAAAAATCCCAAGAAACAGACTGAGAACAGCCATCCACAAGACTCTATAATTACACACTCATCACAGCACCCATCACCAGGGATCTCACTGTGCTGTGAGGAAAAACGATAAAACCATTTTTGCTGGAGGGATCTGTACAGGTCGGAGCAGAAATCCAGGCTTTGCCAGATACAACTGTGGATAGAAGTGGGAGGGCAGTTTGCACGGGGTTCAAACACTAAGGAACTCTAAAACGTTCTAACGGAAAGACAGTGATTGTCTTTAACATGCAAGTCAGTACAGTCTTTCCTGGGTATCTGTGAGGAGTTGGTGCCAGGGCCTCCTAGAAATACAAAATCTGTGGATGCTCAAGTTCTTCATAGAAACTGAAGTAGTATTTGCATATAACCGACAGACATCCTCCCATATACTTTAAATCATCTCTAGATTACTAACGATACCAAACACGATGTAAATACTATGTAAATAGTTGTAAATACAATGCAAATAGTTGCCAGTATGCGGCAAATTCAAGTTTTGCTTTTGGGAATTTCTGGGGTTTTTTTTGACCGGTGGTTGGCTGAATCATAGTTGTGGAACCTGGGGCTACATGTAGTTGGAGGGGCAGGGCAATTGTATATGCTGTAAATCCCAAAAAGGCTGGGGGTGCTGAGCATGAGGCTGCAAAACCTCTCCAGATCCTCTGCCTCACAATTCACTAAATAGAGGGCAGGAGCCAAGAACCATCAACCTGGACCTCAAGCACAGAGCAGAGGGACCCGAGTTCTACTCCTGACCAAGTGACTGAGTGACCCTAGGCAAATCTAGTGTGTGTTAGTCCCTCACTCATGTCCACCTCTTTGCAACCCCCTGGACTGAAGCCTGCCAGATTCCTGTCTATGCGATTTTCCCAGCAAGAATACTGGAGTGGGCTGTCATTCCCTTCTTCAGGGGATCTTCCCAACCCAGGAATCAAACCCCAGTCTCCCACATTACAGGCAGATTTCTTTACATAGTCCATCCCCAAATCAGTCTCTTTGCAAAATTGGCATAAACTATCTGCCTTCCTACTTTGCTGAATTAGTATAAGGAGCAGATACGAAGCCAATCTGGAAAGAGCTGAACCCTGCTCAAGACTAAAGGACTGCAGTGCCATTCCAACCACCTTGGCAGGCGCCAAGAAGCTGCAGCGGGAAGCTCACAGCACAACCTGAGTTTCTGGTAAGGTGATGGCACATTTGTCTAAGGGCTGAGATGAGAAAGGACCAAGCGGAGACCCAAGGCAGTAAAGAGCTTATTCTCTGCCTCTGGAACAAAAGTGGTGTCAGATGGTCAGACCATCACGTGAGTCTGGATGTAGAAGACAGGTTCTCAAACTGAGACATGACCCCAGGGAACAAGTATGTAGAAGGAGGTGGATAGACTTCAAGTTGGTCAAGTCCCATAAGCTCAGGCTTTGCTTCATGGTTACGCCCACGAACCACAGAGACCACGCTTGCATCTGCCATCTTGCCTCCTTCAGGGGAACCAGGGCCAACTGGCCTGCAGGGCTAAGCACACAACAAGGAGAAGCTCGAAATGCTTTAATACTGGTACCTCAAAAGCCCCTGACATTGTATGCTGGGAGCTATTTTCAGTCTGGAATTTTCAAAACACAGATGGCTACTCACAGTCAGCTCCAACCTGGCCAGTTTCTGCCCCTTTGCCATTGGGCTTTCCACACTGGTCTTCTGGCCCAAGGACAAGAAAAGTAAAGTCATGTTTTTCATTCTGGCCAAGGGCATGCAACTGGCCTGGAACCTCAAAGGCTGTGAAGAGAAAAGGGCCAGTGGCAGCTTCGTGCCAGGCAGGGTGCAGTCTCTTCCTGCACGGCCTGCTGCCCTTCCAAGCCCGGACAAAGTCCTTCTGGCTTCAAAAGGCGGCCCTACCTCCCACCCTCAGCAGCCCCTCTGAGCTCTGGGGGCACTGCTGACTACTGACTAGCACCAAGGAAAGGTGTGGATTGTGTGGGACGGGGTGGGGGAAGAGGGGAAAGCAAGTCGTTCACGGAGTGCCCCTGCACCTGGAGTTGTGTGATGTGCATATGACATCACTTCATTCTAAACTGTTCACTGAGCACCCACAGCACTAGGCCAGTGATGCTTTTATCTGCATTGCCACAGCTGAATCACATAGTTCAAATATGCCATGGTGCAGGGAGCAGAAATCACTTTATAAGGAATAAGTTGGACATATCCCCATTTCACAGATGAGGAAACCGAGGCTTTAAAAGGTTTTAATATATTATGCAAAGTTATATAAGTAGTGAGTGGTAGCAGTCTACCCAGCTCTGTCTAACTTTGAGGTCAGATAATTTCCCAACATTCTAATCTATGTTCACAATGCAATGAGAGTATGTATATTCCCAGAAAATCAAGTGATTTGGTTTTATCCCTATGGCTAAAATTCAGTCCCCTTGACTTCTTCTTGATCATTCACGCCATTATTTGAAAATAATAACCAAGTCTTAAAACTCCAGGTTGTTCTCAGAGAACCAGAGTTGGATAACGGCTCGAGGCCTGGTTTCAGTTCAAGGCTTCCCAACTGTACTTGTGAGACTGGGAGAGAGGACGGTAATGTTTTTGTTAATGTTTTATCAGCCAAGTGCCCTGTCCTCAGAGTTCACAGCCTTGTCGGGGGACACACACACAGGAAGCATCTGGCCGCTGAGTTATGAGCTGTTGCTCATAACTCAGGGCAGCTAGTGCTGAGGAGTGGGAGTTACAGCTGGGACCACGGAGGCCCTCAGGGGCTCTCTGGAAATGGGGGCCTCAAAGGATAAGCAGGGCAAACAGAAGAGCGGGATGGAGGGAGAGCATGCTAGGCTGAGGGAACAGCATCCCCAAAGGTCACATGTGAGGTGAGCACCTCTCTGGGAGACAGTGGGGGTCAGGGTCTTGTGCAAAAGGTACAAGAAACAGGTGGAGGGGGCAGGGGGAGAAGAGAAGGTCCCTGGGTGGCCGGCTAAGGAGTTTGGACTTTAGAATTAGCACAGCACTTAGCATACAGTAGGAGTTCAAGAGAGTGCGAGAGTGAAGACATCGGTTACTTAGGGACTGTGGAGGACAGGGATGGGATAGGCTGTCCTTGGCTGCAGAACACGCAGCTGTCGGTGAGTCAAAGACTGTGTCCAGGGTGAAATGAAACTGAAAGTCAAGTGGACAGTCTGGCTAAGGAGCTTCTAATAGGCAGAAAGTGGTGTGAAGCAAGGCAGAGGGGACCAGGGCCTTCAGAGCAGCAGGAAGGAAGCAAGGAAGGAAGCAACCTCTGAATTATGAGAATGCAACCACAGAACATTTTCCAGGGTGCTCAGCCCCTCAGAGGCAGTGGGGGCCAGCCATCCACACTGTACTCTCTTGAGGGTGGGGCCTGTGGCTTGCCCACTGAGCCTGGTATGGGGCAGGCCCTCAACCAATACCTGTGGAATCCTTCAGAGCTAAACTGGTATCGCCAGGTTAGCGTGTGTAAGCTCAGATATCCAGGGATAACAGGTCAAGAGCCACCTCCTAAAAATACACCAAGACAGAAATGCCCAGCTTGTTTTAATTGCCTAAGGTAATCCTGGGTGACTCCAGGGCCAGGCCTGTGAAACCCACAGAGTCTGAGTTTCCATCCATCCCCAGCTCCCAGAGTTTGCCTTCACCTACAGCCCGGCCTGTTTCTCCCAGACCAGGACCCTCTCAGCTGCTGCTGATTCTGCTCCAGACAGAATACCAGCCCACCCAGGAGACAGAAGGTGGCATTTCCTGAGCCCTCCGCCCTCCTCTCAGGAGACAAGCCCCGTAACCCCCACCTTGAGGCCCTCTGGAGTGCACAGAAGCACAGGGGCAGCCTTTTCCAGTCACAGGCTGAAAGGCAGCAGCCCTGGTGAAATTCTGATGTGCGACGGGCATGCACGAAAAGCAGTTCTTCGGAATTTTCAAGACTAGCCAAAAATCAACGGTGAAAACAAAGCGTCTACACTTTTCAGAGGCAGTCACCTCACCCTCATATTTCTCTTTTGATTCCTTCCACATGGAATTATGGCCAAATCCCTAGTGGACAGAGGAGCCTGGTGGGCCTCAGTTCATGTGATTGCAAAGGTCAGACACGACCTAGCGACTAAACCACCACCACCACCTCCACATCCAGTGGTCAGTTCTCAAGTCAGCAACTACATGGTTTGATCCCATCCAACAGAGACGCCCAATCCCCCCATTCAACCGAAAGCCAACCACAGCTCCCACACTGACACAGAAAGCCAGGAGCAGTGGGGGAGCGGGGGTGGGGGGGCAGGCCTGGTAAGATGCATTCAGAGGGAAGAGCTGCCTTCACCCTGCACCTTGGAAGTCCAGTCAAAAGCCAAATTCTGGACCCAAGAACTGCCCAACATCCCCTTCCTGGTCCTAACAGATGATGAATCCCCGAGCAATGCCAAGCTCAGCAGTATTTCTGACCCTGAATACCTCAGTCTCTCACAACTTCCTTCCCCTGCCTCATCCCTGAACCAGCCTTTGTCCTTCCATCCTTCCCTGCCCTGTTGCCTTGAGCTGAGGGTGATTACACACCCTTGGGTGGCCCAGGACAGGTCTGGTTCACCCTTGTGGTCCTGGCATGATTATTAACAGCACCCTCTCTTCGCTCTCTAAGTGTTCCAGTTTAAACAATAATTTAATGGTAAAGTTAAATGGTCACCCCACCCACACTGCACTTCCTCCAGGACTATTTCTCACGATGTTTATCTTTAATTACAACAGGCGGCCAGATCTAGAAAGTGGAGACTAATCCAGGCTCCATCCAGCTTCCTCTCCTTCTTCCCTTTAAATCTGACCACCCCCCATCTTGTTGTGGAAGAACTTATTTAAGCTAGCAAAGATACCAGCAGGCATTCTACAGACAGCCGCAAGATTTAGGTGTACCCAAGCTTGGCTCTAAGGTTCCTGTTCAGTTCAGCTCAGTTGCTCAGTCGTCTCCGACTCTTTGCCACCCCATGAACCACAGCATGCCAGGCCTCCCTGTCCATCACCAACTCCCAGAGTCCACCCAAACCCATGTCCATCGAGTCGGTGATGCCATCCAGCCATCTCATCCTCTGTCATCCCCTTCTCCTCCTGCCTTCAATCTTTCCCAGCATCAGGGTCTTTTCAAATGAGTCAGCACTTTGCATCAGGTGGCCAAAGTACTGGAGTTTCAGCTTCAACATCAGTCCTTCCAATGAACACCCAGGACTGATCTCCTTTAGGATGGACTGGTTGGATCTCCTTGCAATCCAAGGGACTCTCAAGCGTATTCTCCAACACCACAGTTCAAAAGCATCAATTCTTCAGTGCTCAGCTTTCTTCACAGTCCAACTCTCACATCCATACATGACCATTGGAAAAACCATAGCCTTGACTAGACGGAACTTGGTTGACAAAGTAATGTCTCTGCTTTTTAATATGCTGTTTAGGTTGGTCATAACTTTCCTTCCAAGTAGTAAGCGTCTTTTAATTTCATGGCTGCAATCACCATCTGTTTCTGTTAGTCAACTGAAAAAGGAGGACATCTAAATGGTTGTACAGAAGGGGAAACCAATCTATTGTCCAGGAAAAATAGGACTATTTGACTTCAGATGGGCCATCAGGGAGGCACTCTGCGTGTGTTGACAGCATCCCAACATCCTCACTCCTATGCCTGTGACTGGGGTGCCCACGGGCCAGGACGTCCCTGGCTTGTTCATGAGGTAGCGCTGAACAGGCAGGATGGTGGATGGAAGCAGTGAATGTAGAGCTGCCACATGACTCCATGCGTCTCCCCCTTCCCTCTTGCCTTGGGCTTCTCTCCTCCTTTCCTCCCCATCTAGACCTTTAATTTCTTAAAAGCACCTTCAGACACAGAGAGGAGTTTAAAGATTTTTCTCATACACATTAAATTTGTTGCCACTCTGATAAATGGAAGTCTGGGAATCTTTTTATTTTCTTCCCAAATTACATTTCTGGACAAGAATTATGCTTGGCCCTGGCATTTTATGATTATGTAAGTGTGAGGTTAGTTAGAAAATCATTTGATGGAATTTTGAATTACCAGCAAAAATCAACTATTTCAGGTAAAGACAGAAAACATTTGAGAAAAAGTCTGAGCACCCAAAAACTGTCTGCATCCAAGGATCAGCCGATAACCAAAACCTTGGGAAGGTCCAGGCTGACAAAAAGAGGCATTCAGTCAGTTTTCTGCCTCAGTGAACTTTCAGACCCAAAGTCTCAAACTGGGAGTTCTTGAGCTGAATCCGGTGTACCATTTGGAGTTTTTTGGCCAGCAGAGTTGATTACCACTATTTTAAAATCAGGAACTCTTACATTAACAACACAGATTTATGGCTTTTCTTGGGGAAAAAAATCCAAACACCTGGCAACACTGGGCTCATATTCATGCAAAACAAACAAGATCATCAAAAGCATCAGTTAAGAACTAGAGCATAGATGGGTGTTCCATCAACTGTTCTCCATCCTTTTGTGCCACAATCCATTTTTAAACCTTCAAAAGCTTGTATTACTTCCTGAAGGCATTTACCTGAAATTACACTGCTACAGGCTAGATCCTGAGTTCCTGAATCACAAATGATTCTTGTGCCTGTTACAAGATGTTACATTAACTAGATGATCCTCTTTGCTTTTGAGAGCCCAACCGGACGTTCTCTCGTTTTAAAATAAAAACCACTCAGTATCTGATCCCAAATGTGACATGGCACGTGGACTGGAGACTGAGGCTCCTCTGCTCTGTCCATGTAGGTGGCTGCTGGGCACCTAGACCCGCAGCTGATCCAGGTATTCCATTTACCCACATCTCTCTCCCAGGTTGTGGCTGCCTGTTTCAGTCTCCTCTGCACCAACAAGGCCTCAAAGGTTCTCTATACTCCTTTCATACAAAATACATTGCTTGATCATCTGGATCAGGAGTCCCCAGCCTCTGGGATCTAATGCCTGATGAGCTGAGGTGGGGCTGATGTAATAATAATAGAAGTGAAATGCAGAATAAATGTAATGCATTTGAATCATCCCCAAACCACTCCCTCCACCCCCAGTCCATGGGAAAATTGTCTTTCACAAAACTGGTCCCTGGTGCCAAAAAGGTTGGGGACCACTGATCTGTATGATGCCTTTAATCTCTGAAAGCAGCTGAGAGGATGTGAGGTGTGAGTAGAGAGATGGCCCGAAGGACCAAGATCACACGGTGCTCTTCCCAAACTGCTGACATCTTGGCAGGAAGGAAGAGGCAGAAGAAATGCAGATGCTTCCCCTCTGCTCCAGCTCCGGTCATTCCTTCTAAAAAAATATATGATTCCCCCTTACACTTCTACCATGCTTAGACACGATCTTCCAGGTTGAGAGCTGAATACCAACGAACGATAGTCACATTATTAAAATGTGAAAATCTCATTCACTGCTGAGCCAAGTTAGAGCACTAGAATTATATTCCTTTCTTTACAGTTCCAAGTTCATGATTCTTGGATCCAATGAGATAAGATGGTCCTACCAGTTAGGGAAAGGGTTTCCCTTGCTTATGCTCTCTGCGGACCCTGGGCTTCATTTATTAAGGGAGGCAGTGTTTCCTTATAGGGCCAAGGGGGATCAAGGGGAACCAGAGAAGCAGCCTAATGGACTGGCACTCACTCCACGCTTTCTGATAGTAATGAAGCCCCACAAGCAGCTCCCTGACCTCATATTTCTGAAGCCCATCTGGACAGCAAGCCTCATAATGAGTGTTCACTATAGAGGCATGGACAGGTAGATTATTATATGGGAAGCAATTCTGGTTCCTTGCATCTCCTTTTACAAACAGTGATAGAAAAATCTTGAAGACAGGAATGCTGGGGATGGCTAGGTCCCTGGATCAAAGTGCTCCTATGGGCAGCTCCTGGATATGGGGGGTCAATTCTGCCCCCTCCAAACAAAAGATCATAGGAATGCTCTACGATTAACAGTTAACGGCCCGTAGTCACCCAGTGCAAGGGTAGGAGCTAAGGGGTTCATTCCAAACTCCGGTCCAGGTGAAACGCCTGATATTTCTGCAGTATCAGTTCTGCAGTCAACCTCGAGGCAGAGGGCCTCAGGGCTAACTATCCATTTCAACCACCTGCAGAAATGCAGTCATGTGGCTGAAATGTGTGCCCAAGGTGGCCGTGGAGCCATACTGAAATTTCCCTCACGTGGAGCCAGTCACGCCTAACTCAGCCCTTTTCACACACTGTTTGTCACAGAAAGTCCCTCTGGTACATGTGTCACCATGAATCAGCTATGCTATTTTGCCTTTTTTTCCCCAGGAAGATGCTTACAGATAAGTCTTTTTTTGCTGCCTAGATTACAAAGGAGGATTTCTCAAGAAGATGTTTATCTGGCAAAAGAAACAAGTAGTAATGCAAAAAAGGATAGCCTGTCATCCTTTGCTGGGCTTCTTGCCAACCAGGGCCCCCAGAGGAGCCATCCAGGGTAGTGGTCCTGCCAATGGGGCTGCCAGCTTCTGGAGCACAGGGTCGAGTTTCTCTCTCCTGCTCAGCCAGGCCCACGGCCATAGCCTGCCGGGGAGTTTTCCATCTGTGAACAGGGCCAGGTCCATCTAAGCATGCTTTCTGGAGGCTATACCTGCACAGCAAACCCCAGTGCCCTCCCAAGAGACCTTTCAGAAGAAAGACAGAAACATCACATATATACACACATACACGCCTTAGAATTCTGACAGCAGACTATGAAACTGAGGATGACATGGGCACAGAGTAAAGTTCCCAGTCCCTACAGTAAAGCTTCTTTGTGGTTCATCCAAGGGAAACCTCTAAACAGCAGCAGCAACTTGGAGTTTGCATTTTGGGTGTTTGAGTCTTTACTGAATTCCAACCGCCCATCTCCCTCACATTATAATCTCCTTGAAAGCAGGAACCATGTGATCTACCTCATAATTCCTCAAAGCTCGTAATCTTGTGGTTCACACATGATGAACCCAATAAAAACTGAGAATAACAATGCCACGGATTGTCTCTAAAAAGAAAATAAAAGCGATTTCTATAAAAACACCAGCGATGGGCCTATGGACTCTTACTTAAGAACTGGTTAACACATTGTTGAGGAAGTCCCCTCTTATTAAACAATGTCTTGTATTCAGTAAAAATCTACTGTGTGCCGGGTACCTGGACTGCACCCCCCAAAGTGAGCATGCAAGTTGGCCCCGCCCATCTGCCCTTTCATTTCCTCACTCATTCTTCCCATGACATGTGTGTCAGGCACCCTGCCATGGATCTGACTGATTCAGTAGTGCCAGAGGACTCATACTGCCCAGGGTGACACAAGAGCTGATATGAGCCGTGTTTTCAGAGAAGGGAAGTCCCTCACATGGTCCCCACCAGGACCTCATCTCAGCCTGGGTGCTCAGCCTTCAGGAGCCTCCCTGACTCCATGACCTTCAGATGACATTGGATATTCACAACTTCCCCGGGGGGCACAACCATCAGAGAAGAAATAATTACATTAACAGTAACACAGTTCCACTTGGGTTTTCTGTATGCAGCTTTTTCCTTTTAAAATACATTTTCCCAATGTTGCCATTAAAAATAATAGTCTTGTAATATTTTTATCTCTACCACAGAGCAGGTATTCTTCTCTCCTTTTATTAGTGACTCCTGAAGGGGCTACATCACTGCTGCCGGGTTACACGGGCTCCGCAAAAGCAGTCAGCCTTGTCTTCTAACTCCCAGGGATGAAGGAATACAAGGCTTCTTCATCAGCCACTATTTTAAAAGCTGGCAGGCTTTTCTCTCTGTACTCAGATTTAACTCTAATAGAAACTGACAGGTTCAATCTTGGTTAATTTTTTTAAAAAAACACAAGAACAAGAGCCAAGAAATTCATCCTCAGGTGTCAGCAGAAAGATGAAAATCTACTCTCTTTCATCCGCAAGTCGTAGCTTACTCATCCTGAAATGATGGTGGTGGCAGAGTTACCTTATAATGCAGCGTTTCATGCCTGGTGAACAATGGACCTGGATTTATATGGGCTGTAAAACCTTCCAGACAAGACCGCCACGTTAACATCCCGACGTAAGACAATCTGGAGAGGGACGGAAAATGTCACTTGGCTAGACGTCAGAGCTGTGTCTGTCTGTTTTCCTCCCTCATATAAACTGATTTCAGGACGAGGAACTTGAAGACAAAATGACACCATGAGTTCACACAACCTCTCAGCTCCATATCCAGAAATGAGCACATGGAATTTTTTTTTTTAATGATAAATTTAAAATGATATTTACCAATGAAATGGTTTGCTGACTGGGTTTTCTTGAAAATAATGGGAGTGTCTGGGAAGGGGCGGTAAGAGAAGATAGATAGGGATAAAGATGAAGTAAGGTTGGCTCAGGGTTGATAATTACTAAAATTCCATGAATATTATAATACTAAAGCACCTAGAGTACTACATGATTCTGTCTACCTGTGTCTATGTTAGAAGCTTTCCAAGATAAAACATAAAAAAATACATATTGGGAGACTAGCAATGTCTAATACAGGAATACTGAGTTAGGGATAAGGATGGCCAAGACACGCTGTTTAGTGAATAAAGAAAGATGCACAAGGGTATATAAAGTATGAGTCCACTTACATACACACCACTGATAAATCTGTAGAAAATTTCTGGAAAAATAATCATCTTTGTATACTGCTTGAATTTTTAATGAAAAATTACTCTTATATTTTTTTAAATTCAAGGAATGCAGCAGAGGAAGGAAAATAGTAGGGGTGAAAAATGAGACAAACATGTCCATGGACAAGAAACCACTGGAGCCAAGGGCTGGCGTCCAGAAGCAGGTAGTGGCCAGAGGTTCACTCTCAGTGGGGCACTGAAATGCCCACCAGGCCCCCAGGCAGGCTCCCGGTGTGAAACAGGGGACAGGCGCCTGCCCCAGCGGCCTGTCCTCCTCACGCCCCCGCCCTTCCTCCTCTGCTGTGATCTTCGGCACACAAACCTTCCGCCTCTTTGAGCTCCTGGTTTCTGACAGAGGCATGTTAACATTTCACTCCATTTTTGTGGACTCACTGTTTTCTCCTGGCAATACTGTCTGTTTCTGTTTTGCAAATACCTTATATTGCTTCTCCTGGAGAAGGCAATGGCACCCCACTCCAGTATTCTTGCCTGGAAAAATCCCATGGACGGAGGAGCCTGGTAGGCTACAGTCCATGGTGTCGAAAAGAGTTGGACAGGACTGAGCGACTTCACTTTCACTTTGCTTAGGGTATATTGTTAAAGTATAAAACCCGCCTGCATAGATTCTAAATTCCTGATGGTGCTTTTCTCAAGGGATGGAGAAGAACACAGAACCCTAGCTGCATGGAGTCCAGGAAAGAAAGTCTCCAGCTTTTTTGTCTTCCATAAAGGGAGGCAGGCTTATATAGCAGGAAATTTCTCAAACATAGGAAGGGGGTACAGATACTGTTTTTGTTGTTGTTTAGTTGCTAAGTCATGTCTTTACTCTTTGCAATCCCATGGACTATAGCCTGCCAGGCTCCTCTGTCCATGGGATTTCCCAGCAAAAATAATGGAGTAGGTTGCCATTTCCTTCTCCAGGGAACCTTCCCAACCCAGGGATGGAACCTGTGTCCCTTGCAATGGCAGATTCTTTACTACTGGGCCACCCAGGAAGCCATGACAGATGCTGCTGCTGCTGCTAAGTCGCTTCATTCGTGTCCGACTCTGTGCGACCCCATAGACGGCAGCCCACCAGGCTCCCCCGGCCCTGGGATTCTCCAGGCAAGAACACTGGAGTGGGTTGCCATTTCCTTCTCCAATGCATGAAAGTGAAAAGTGAAAGTGAAGTCGCTCAGTCGTGTCCCACTCCTAGCAACCCCATGGACTGCAGCCCACCAGGCTCCTCCATCCATGGGATTTTCTAGGCAAGAGTACTGGAGTGGGGTGCCATTGCCTTCTCCGATGACAGATGCTGAGAAGCCAAAATACCAACACTAATTATGCTAAATTATCAGTTGCTCCAGCTTTACATACCATGAGGGAGCTGAACCTCACAGGTTAAGTGACCTCCCTAAGGTCACAGAACTATGTGCCTGAGTGGGATTGGATAAAGTTGCTATCGCAAATAAGAAGTGCTAGTCTGTGCCAGATACACTGTCTAATTTAGCCTTCAATCAACTTCACCATATATAGTATTATACAGTACTGCTATAATCTCCAGGTCTCAGCTAAAGAAACTAAAACTCAGAGAGGTCAGGAAACTCGCCCAAGGTCACACAGCCATGAGTGGCAGAGGTGGTGTCAGTCCCCGTCCTCCCCTCCTACTTCTGTGCTAGTCCTCACTTCCTTCCCAACATCCCTGACAGCCCTTCTCCAGTGCTAGGAATGGGATAAAGAGGCCTGAAAGTAAGTTAGACACTTTTATTTCAAGCATCTGGAAAGAGGTTAGGCCTCCACAAATGCTATCAATAAAAACCACAAGACCTAAAAACGTAGAAGAGTAGACACCATTAAAATATTAACCGCAAAAGCAAATTCCTGCCTGGTGTCATTATCAGCAGTTGACAGGATTCGCCTGCTGCTTCCACCTCATGGTGGGTTTGGGCTCAAACCAGCATACAGCCAGCCAATGGAGCCAAGAGAGAATGAACCAGAAGCCCGTGGCCCCCAATAATAAAGCTACCATTCAACAGCTCCTCAGGCGGCCAGCCTCAAGACAGAGTGACCGTGACCAATGGCTGCTACCCCAGCTCCTCAACACACACACTCTCACTCACTCACTCCAGGCTCAGCAGGAGCCCTGTGGCCTGAAGCTAAGCCACTGCCGGGCTTCCTAGCTCCAGGGGCCTACCCAACTACCCACAGTCTGGCCCTGGCTCCTGCAGAGGGCTGGGTGAACCTCAGGCCTGGTGTCTCCTGAAGACTCTGAAGGCTGCCCCTCAACCTCCCACCTTCCCACTGGTTTCCTGCTTCCATACCCTTTGTTCCCATTCACTCAAGGATGTTATAGAAAAGCCAGATCACTCTCCGTTGCTAAAAAGGGGGGTTCTAACACCTGAGTAGGGGTAGAACTACCAAATGTAGAAAACAAGAAGGGAAGAAAGGAAAGGAAACCTGCAGGATACCCAGCTACATTTCAATTTCATATAAACAATACTTGTTTTGTGTAAGTACATCCCCTTACAACATTTGGGTTATACTTACATAAAGCAGTTGTTTGTTGTTTATCTGAAATTTATTTAACCGGGCATCCTGTATTTTAACTGGCAACCATATCTGTTGTGGGTGGGGTAGAGTAGGAGGTATATGGAACAACAAATCAGCTGGAGAGGAAAACACTAAGGGAGCTACGATGATGAAGGTGGGAAGGAGGAAGCATTCTTTACCCAGAGTCTCTTTTACACCAGAAACTTCCATGCGTTTTATTTCATTTGAGCGTTTCAGCAATTCTGTGTATTAGACATATCTATCCCCACTTAGAGGTGAAAACACATAAGTTCAGAGAATCAACCGACTTGCACAGTGTCACATGGGTAATTCGTGAAAGGAAGGACTATAATCCATGGTTTCTGAGTATAATCTGAGTCATTTCTTCTATGTATGGCTGCTCTGCCAAGTGATACACCCTTATGATTTTTATAGGTTATGCACAAACAGGGTCTAACAGTTTTCTTTACTTTTCCAATACACTCATAAGGAAGAAAATGCTCAATGGCATCCTGGATTAACACGTATTTGAAACACAGCTATTTATGACTAGAAAGCACTAGACCCTTCTCTACTTATTCCAACTAACCACACTGCCCAACTAACTAGAGTTTCCTAGCAAAGAAGAAGAGAAAGAATCAAGAAAGGAAGGACAATGTTCCACCCAAGATGACCACTGCTCCCCAGTTTTCAGATGAGGAAAGTCATGAGACATTTGACTCAACAAAATTTTACAGGGGCCCAAAAGGAAAAGGCTCCTTAATCAAAATGCTAGCATCCCATGAGACATCATTTTCTAGAAAACACAGCTGACGTGGTGCTATGTTTGGGGCGGCGGGGGGGATTGTTTTTTTAAAAAGCTATTTGTCAAAAGTACAGTGGGAAATACTTTCTCTTCCAGCCCCTCAAGCTTCTAACATTCATGGCACACAATCAAAGGGAAACAGCCATAAAAATGACTTAATATGTGCCTTTTTTGAAGTATAGTAACTCTCGGACAAGTGACTATAAAAATAACACAGCTGAGAAGGTCTAGATTTATTTCTGCTTAGTGAATTTCCAGATCAGAATGCGCTCTGTTCATCAGCTAAGTTTGCTTTTGTGCCATTTGGTTTCTAAATTTTCCTTTCTTTGCACAGATGCTAACAGATTCTGTTTATGATAAAACCTTGCCCACCTCACAGTCTACAGGCCAGTTCCTGGGAGAGGACCGGGTGCCTACAGAGGAAGGCAGACGGCCACGGGGGATTCCCCACCAGCTACACCAGCCCCGTCTACGGAGATGGGCCTGAAGCTGTTCTGGGGGGCCTGGCTCTGCCAGCCCTGGTTCAGGCCTTGTTTACTCCCCTGCCTTCATTCCCCCTCCCTATAAACACTCACACCCAGGCACAGACTGCAGAGTGGCAGACAACTAACACTCGATCTTTGGGGCTACTGGAGCCTCCAGTTTTCTTACGGAAGATGGCAAAAAACCACAGTTCCCTGTCCCGGCCAGCACCAAATGCTCCCAGCCCCAGCATGAGACAGAAGGCAAGTATCAAATTACTCAGAGCCGGTGGGGACAGATCAGCACAGGGCAGTCACTGCAGACTTAATTATCAGAGGTCTTTGGAAACATTTCGGCTGGAAGGGGATGGAAGAGGGGAAGAGGAAGTAAAAGACTTTTCATTTCTGTTGCTTCTGACAGACTGAGCCCTACAAACAGGGCATCTTCTGGACTTTATCACCAGCCCGGCTACAGAAGTCTCCTCTGTCTCATGTCATGATGCAGAATGAAGGATTCTGAAGATGAAGAAAACTCAATTTCATTTTGGATCTAAAATCTTTCAAACATTTCCTTTGAAAAGCCTAATTAAACTGATTTTCGGTTTCACTGTTTCTAAAATCTCTAATGTACAGAAAAGATAAATTCTGGCCAATACCATTTAAGTTAAGCATGATCAGGTTTTCATCTGTATTGCATGAGAAAAATTCCAAACCATGGCTTGAAGGCCTCACATCTCTAATTGTACTTAATAGTCAGCCTGGTTTAACGATCCTCGGGGCACGGGCCCTGTGTAGAGGTGAGGAATTCACCAGCTGACAAGCAACCTCAGGATGAGCAAAGATGACTCGGAAATGGCGAGGGTCAGAAGGGCTGGGATCACAAATGCCAGGGCTGGGATCACAAATGCCAGGGCCAGAGGACGGTGGTCTCAGAGCCCACCTGCTCCCACCCTCAGATGGCAAAGCCAAGCGTGGTGACCAAGCTGGGACTAGCACATAGGACATCCGACTCTTGGTTCAGTGTTCCTTCCACCTCCTCCCCTGGTTAAACCAACAACCACAGACCTAACATACGCCTTGTGTGAAGGTGAAGGAAGGGGGTAGGAAGGGGTGGGGCTGTGCTGCTGTGAGTGCAAGTCACAGAGTGAAGTCTCCTCTTCCCCACCCACAGCAGAGTAAGGGGCTCTACTGCGTGACTCCAGGGCAACCTGAGAGAGGATTATGTAAGGGAAACAGCCCACCTGGCCCAGGAGTTATCCACTCACTCAGAGGCCTTGCAGGAATTTCCTGTTATGTGATCTGGGTCTTGCAAATAACTACAACCCAGCCAAGGCTGTCACTCTCCTCTCTCTGAGAAATGTGTGTTCTTGAGTCACTAGTTGTCCTGCGGCTCTCCAAAGACTGGGCCTGGCTCTGAGAATGCCCACTGGGAGTCAACATGAGGGTATGCACTGAGAACCAAGGGTAGGCCAGCTCAGGGGGCAGCAAAACCCCAGCTCCAGGCTCTGGGGGAGCCATGGCTCTGCCCAGAGGAGGAACAGTCAGCAATGTGGAAGTCTCTGTACCCAGGGTCATGGGCCTGATTTATAATGAAAACCTGCAGGTGCTTCTGCCTTTCCTTCTCTTTTTAAATGTTTTTAAATGGTAAGACATATATTACACACAAAGGAATACACACAAACACATGCACAGCCCCTCAAGTGGAGCACAAAGCACTGCAGCCAACCAGGAGCAATGCCCACCCATGTCCACGCCACTCCCATTCCCCCACCCACTCCGCAGGTAACTGTCACGCTGCCGTTTGGGGCCATCATTCTTTGGTTTTCCTTATGACATTTACCACTTGCATATACATCCCTAAACAGTACAGTTTAGTCTTGCCTATCAGTTCACGCACGTAGTCTGCTCATTTTTATTTCAAGTACTCAACTGGATGAATGTATTATATTTATCCATTCTGCTGTCTATGAGCATTAAGCTGTTTTCAGTTTGGGCTACTAGAAATGATGCCACAATGAATACTCTTGAACGTGTCTCCGGGTTCTCAGTGCTGGAGTTTCTCTATGCTGAGCACCTGATAAGGAAAACACTATATATAGAACAAGAACATACTCTTGACTCGACTGGTCCTTGCCAATCTGTGCACGAAAGCTGTGCGGCCTCTCCCTCCCTGAAAAACACTGACAAACCTGCTCCCCCTACACAGAGGAGGGCTTTCTGGTGACTCAGAGGCCAAGAAAACTTAGTTCATCACCAGACAAGCAAGTTAAAGCTGCATCTCGACACCTCCACTGTAAGACAGAGCCTGAGATTTTAACATTCTGAGCTGAACCAGAACCCAAATGGCTGGGCTTTCCACAAGAAAAAATGTCACCAACTGTCCCAAATGAATGAGGTAAGTAAGCATCTATGGTCTTGGTACAGACCCCCGCTGCCCAAACTATTTACTGTAAACAATAAGTACAAAAGTGTCCCTAAGATGTTCAGTGCAGAAAGACGGCAGACCCATGGATCCCATCTGCGGAGGGTGGGGGGTGGGGGCGGTTAAGAGGCAGGGAGGGTCCCTGGAGCTGCAGGCCAGCTGCTCCCACGCACCTGTACACGGGCTGCATCTCCCGTGCTATGCCAATGATGGCGCCTGGCAGGAAGTTGTCGAACTCCTCAAACAATTCCCGGATGTTGGTCTTGTACTTGAGGTCTAGGTCCAGCTGAATTATCCGCAGGATCTCTGGAGGAAAGACCAATACAACAATGAGACAGAGACATACCTCCCGGGAGGCTCAGTCATTGACAGAGAATGAAGTGAAAGGTGCAGAGACTGTACTGGATTATTCTTCCTATCACCAAATAATGCAATGACACCACCAGAACACCACCAGAACAAAGGCCCTTCATCTACCAGCAACCCCTGACTCACTAGAAGCCTTCACAGAGGAAGACAACTGCCTCATTGCTTCCCTTCTGGTTGCAGACATCCACTGTAAAACTAGGCAACCAAATTCTCGAGTTTAGATGACTGTCTTGGTGCTTCTCTCTGCGGTACAGGTATTAAATGACCCATAAGTCATTGTTGCCTCAGCTTCTTATTACTATTTCTGCAAACCTAGATATGTGTGGGGTTAGGATGCTGACCCAGACAGAACCAGCTAAAAGACCTCAGATGCTGTTATGTTTTTAATCCACTGTCTGAAAGACTAACTCAGCTATAATTAGACAGACACCTGGCTCATAAGAGCTGTTTGCTCCCATTGCTCCCAGATGACTGAGGAGCGAGAAGGTAGGAGAGAGGTGCTGAGCTCATTCTCCATCCTTCATCCAGTGGGCCTATCGGAGAGTCTGGGCCAGCAGTGCCAGCAGGGGATCACACACCAGGCTGACTGGGCCCTGCCCTCAGGGAAGGACACAAAAACAGAGAAACGGTACCTAGTGCTGATGTGACATGGAAGAGGGGCCTCTCAGGGTCAAGTGATGATGGACAGTAAGTACTCTGTCCTAAGGGAAGCCCTGGCCTGGGAATCAGACCACGTGAGAGCAGATTCCAGTTCTGCTTGCCGATTAACTCTGTGATCCTGGGCGAATTATTTCACTTCTCTAAACTTCAGTTGTTTCATTTGCTGAAGTGCATATGATATGATGTGGCTGGTGAGGCTGTGATGCCGAGAAGACTAGACAACAGGTAGGGAACATCACCCAGGCTGTAGGCGCCACAGGAAGCCAGGATCTGGAGAGGAGGGAACTTGCTAGAGCTTGAGGCAGTCAAGGAAGACTTTTGGCAGACAAGGAGTGGTGAAGAAAGAGCACCAGGTGCCCGCCTTGGCTCTCCACCAGCCCTTCACCAGCCCAGATGCAGAGCATGGGGCTGTCAGGACCCACAGCCCATGGAGACTCCCTAAAGACAGGAACTCCATCTTTGGCATCTCAGCCTCCATCCACTCACAGTGCAGGGCTTGACATTCAGTAAATGCTCAGGAACAGCTGTGGAATTCAACAGCCATTATCTAGTTTCTGGAGAAATCACAACTTATGATTCAAGAAAAGCTGATTCAGTAGTCCCTGTTCTATTTTCCTTTGTGACGCAGAAACAAAACCTTAGTTGACATCCCATGTGAGTTTTCTGAAAACAGTAGGTGAGCATCCAGCTGCCCAGGCCAGAGGGCAATGGGCTGCTTCTCGGGCCCCTGAAGGAAGCGGGTGGAGGAGAATGGGCCCCAGGCCAGTGTGGACCCAACGGTCAGCTTTCCTTTGCACTGCCCACACACACATAAATGTGAGCAAAACTGTTGCATCCTGCACTAAACTCAGCAATCACAATAGCCACCACCTAGAAGTCGGGAAGGGTCCTGGAGGGCAGGAAGCCCTTGTGGGGAGGGTGATGAGCCTGGAGCCTGGAGGGCTAGAAGCCCTTATGGTGACGTGGCTGCCTCCTGAGAAGCTGCTCTAAACCAGGACAAGAGAGGCTACAGGGCAGAGTCTCGGGGCCCCTGCTGCTCTCAGAGGTGGCCCTGGAAAACAGAGGGGAGGAAGCTGATGGTGACCTTCAGGAAGGACACTGTATCCCAGGAGAGAATGTCCAGGCGTGAGTAGCAACCATCAAGACGTCATGATGGGCGGCCCCGCCACACACACCCACTCCAGCCACTTCTAACCTGTCTACTGGTGCATCCCCTGCACCCCGAGTTCCCTCATCCAAGGTCTCAGGCAGCTCTTTCACAAGATAGAGCAGAGCCCTCATGAGACAGGGGCAGGGGGGCACCATCACCCAAGCAGAGAAAGCACAGTATCACGGGAGGGGGAGGTGGGAGGCCTCAAGGATCTGGTGCTAGTTTCGTGGCGTCCTCAGGGCTGTGAAAGAAGAGGAACTCTCATTCATGGCCCTAGGAGACTTCCAATAATATGAGCAATGGCCACAAAAGAAGAACACTTTCTCTGAGTGGTTTCTGAGTGTCCAGTATTATTACACAGGCAATAGTTTTAGTTCTCAAAACCACCCAATGTAAGTGGAGTTATTCCCACGTTTAGATGAAGGACCAGAGGCTTCTTGAAGGACCAGAGGCTTCTTGTTATAGTTCAGTCGCTAAGTGGTATCTGACTCTTTGCGACCCTGTGGACTGCAGCATGGCAGGCTCCTCTGTCCTTCACTATCTCCCAGAGTTTGCTCAAATTCATGTCCATTGAGTCCAACCAATGCTATCCAACCATGTCATGCTATCCAACCATCTCATCCTCTGCAGCTCCCTTCTTCTCCAGCCCTCAATCTTGTCCACCATCAGGGTCTTTTCCAATGGGTAGACTCTTCACATCAGGTGGCTCAAGTATTAGAGCTTCAGCTTCAGCATCAGTTCTTCCAATGAATGTTCAGAGTCGATTTCCTTTAGGGCTGAATGGTTTGATCTCCTTGCTGTCCAAGGGACTCTTCAAGCATCTTCTCTAGCACCACAATTTGAAAGCATCAATTCTTCGGCACTCAGCCTTCTTTATGGTCCAACTCTCACATCCATACATGACTACTGGAAAAACCATAGCTTTGACTATACGGAATGTTGTCAGCAAAGTGATGTCTTTGCTTTTAAAAGTTAAAAACAATAGCTCAAGTCCTTCAACCAACAAGTGTCAGAGCTGGGATCTGAACCTAGGCTGGCTTGACTTGAAAGCCCAGCACTCTCTCCCCAGTAGAGCCTGATTCTTCTCTGAGGAAAGAGGAGTTCAGGGAGGCAGATTTTGGCACCAGCGCTACCCGCACAGAGGCTGGGAGCACACAGAGGTGCCAAAGACCTTGATAGACAAAAACCAGAGTGACAGCCTGGCCAAATGGGAACTACATGGAGGTCCTCTACAGAAAGGTAGTTCACTGTAAAGAAATTCCTGACAGAGGGGCCATTCAGTCTGTCAGTCATTCTTCCTTGAAAGCCTACCATGTGCTGTGTGTGTTCTCTGGTTTTTCAAGATGATATAAATCCCACTTAATCTGCCTGAAGCAGCCGGAACACCTCCTTACCTGGCCTGTCCGGACAGGCCCTGGGCAGAGGGCAGAGCTCAAGGACATGAGATGTCTCTTGAGGAGACCCAGTTCCTGCACTTGGCCAGAGCCCTGGCCTTGTTTTAATACACCTGTCAATAAATCTGAGCACACTCCCAGTCCTTCAAGGAATGACTGGGAGTGAACTTGGAAAGATCACATACAGCCATAAGATACGTGAATGTGAGATGCTTTGATATATTTTGTAACTCCTCCTTGGTAAAGCGCCTTTCAGGAAGGGTTTGCTTAAAATTGGGAACACTTCTTTAAAGAGAGCCTTCACCACATGAGGTAAAGGCTTCCACCTGATTAGGAAGGAAAGAGACAGCAGTGCCAGCATGAAGTGACCCCTTCACACCAATGTGAAAGGCTGACCTGGTTGTCACCTTGCAGATCGAGGCAGGAGGACACGCCCTTCTATTCAAGGAGACCGACCGCCCCCTGAGCACAGCCCGCTCTATCGTGTAGGCATTGTCCACGCAGTTGTCTTTTTATGCAATTGTGAAGTCAGATGCCAAGTTGTAAATGTCGATGCTGAAAAGAGGAAGATGCTTACCAGGAATGCTGGAATTCATTAGGATGAGATTTGATTTTTTTTAAAAGGCCCTGTTTCTCTGGCATTTGATATAGTCATCTCTCTATGGGAATTACATCCAGAAGGTTTTACACATAATGTTGAAAGTTGTGCTGAGGATGAAACTAGGGTGATACGTGGAAGTGGCAACCAGTGATGGCCCAGAGAAGATGCTGGTTGGAGGACAGCTGCAATGACTGCAGCAGGACCACTGAAATTTAAGGTATAAATGAACGAGATAATTGCCCCCAAAGCAAAGAGAAGATGAAATCTATAAAACATGGGGGAGGATGCCTGAGCAAAAGGAAGACTGTTGTTCAGTCGCTAAGTTATGTCCGACTCTTTATGACCCCATGGACTATAGCCCATCAGGCTCCTCTGGCATGGATTGCCATTTCCTCTTCCAAGGGATCTTCCTGACCCAGGGATAGAACCCATGTCTCCTGAATTGGCAGGTGGATTTTTTACCACTGAGTTATCAGGGAAGCCCCGAAGAAGGACTGCTGCTGCTGCTGCTGCTGTTGCTAAGTCGCTTCAGTCGTGTCCAACTCTGTGCGACCCCACAGACGGCAGCCCACCAGGCTCCCCCGGCCCTGGGATTCTCCAGGCAAGAACACTGGAGTGGGTTGCCATTTCCTTCTCCAATGCATGAAAGTGAAAAGTGAAAGTGAAGTCGCTCAGTCGTGTCTGACTCTTTGCAACCCCATGGACTGCAGCCCACCAGGCTCCTCCGTCCATGGGATTTTCCAGGCAAGAGTACGTGGGGTGCCATTGCCTTCTCCGAAAGAAGGACTAGTCATCTATAAAACCCAAAAGAATGGCTAGCATCTAAGGCTGGTTGAATGTCCACCATGTCAGAATTCCATGAGAAGACAGCAAAAAGGTAGAGGACAGAAAAATCGAGGATAACAGATTTGAAAAGAAAACCCAATAATAACTGAGGCCATTGTACAGATGGAGAAACTGAGGACCAAAGAAGGAGGACCTGTCAGGGATCACACAGTCCAGCTAAGTGGCAAAGCTGATCTCAGAACTCAGGTTTTCTGACTCCCTAAGTGATGCACTCATGTTAACTAGCCCTCCTCCCCCCACTCCCAGCACAAGCCATGAAATCTTAGGGAGCAGAAGTCACTGTGTAATGGACCAGAAGGTTATATACAAGACTTGCCAGACACCCCACACAATTTGCTCGTGAAGGATTAGCATATTATCCCATGAAAATATAGACCTGAAGATAAATAAGTAGTAGCCAAAGAAAGAAAAGAGATTTCTATGATGCCCACAGTTTGTAGTCAACTTGTGGGAATGGGAAAATGGCTCTCTGTATTCTCATATTAACATCAGGCAGGGATTTAAACAAATCTTTTTAGTTGCTAAGTCACATCTGACTCTTGAGACCCCATGGACTGTAGCTTGCCAGGCTCCTCTGTCCATGGGATTTCCCAGGCAAGAATACTGAGTGGGTTGCCCTTTCCTTCTCCAGGGGATCTTCCCCACCCAGGGTTTGAACCTGGGTCTCCTGCATTACAGGCAGATTCTTTACCTTCCTTGCAAATAAATCTTTACATTCCTCTAAAAACACACCTTGAGCTGTGTTAAATTCAAAGCGGGGCGGGAACCTGACTCAGCATCCAGGAGCAGACTAAACTCAGTGCCTGGTGTGAGAGACACGGCAACCAGCAGTCCAACACTGTCTGCTCCATGCCTAGCATCCTCTGTTCCAATCAAACCTGTGCATGCCTGGGAACGTGTTTGCTGCGACATCCAATTAGGTGAGGGGCATTCCAACCAGCCCCTCAGACTTAATATCTGTTTAAATCACAAAAACTGAAGTGTCAGTGTGTGCCTAGGTCATGTTCTCAGGTATAAGGAGGCCTGGTTCGTGTGTTACGAAGGGGCCAGTGTGAGCACCTCGTGTTCTAGGAACACACTTGTGGCTGCTCGTTCTCCTCAGATGAGTTCAGCTCCCTGAGGCTGGTGGCCCAGGCCTCTCCGTAAACAATGGCTCAGCAGCTTGAGCTTTAAACGCTAGTGTCCATGAGGATGACAGCCCCGGCGAGCTGGCCTGGGCCACTCCAGGAAACGGAAGAACTGCTGCCTACAAGGAACAGATCACATGATGAACATGTGATCACAAGACAGGATCCACTGAATATGTCAACTCAAGCTGGGGGAAGATGCTCAGAACCTGGGTGGCTTTCTGGTCTAAGACACTTCCTCTTGAGCCTCAAGTCCAGAGGATAAAGTAAACAGTGGGGTGCCATCTTCACAAGGGAACAGGTCTGCTCGCCTTACCCTCTCATGATCCAGTTACAGGTTAACAGAGTGGTACCACTTGGTTCTAACAAGCTGGAAAAAGAAAGACAAGATCCCAAGTGCTGGCTCAAAATGTGCTTTCATGACCTTCAAACCCCCATTACCGCACCACCCTGGCCCTGGCCGGCACTGAGGAGGATCTGATTGTTGTTCTTGGGGTTCAGGAGGTCCACCCCTGCTTCTGTGTCGGAGGCCCTGAGCGCCAGCCTGGCTGGACAGTAGGGTCAATTCCTCGGCACGAGTGCCTGCAGAAGGCAACGTCCACGGCCTTACAAGCAGCTGGGAGGTTCCCAAGTCAATGTTCCCCACTGGAAACTGGCTTGGGACAGATCGGCATCAGCCTCCAATTAAGCCGGCCACAAGGCATGTCATCTGACCATGGATGGAATTACAGCCCAGGGTGAGTAATTAAGGACAGCCCCAAACAAAGGATTTAAAAAAAAAAAAACCTCCTTTCCTCCCCCTCCCTTCTCCTATCCCCAGAAACAATAGACACATCTTAACACATACAAAATAACAGAGGTCAGGAAATGCTGAAGAGATAAGATGTGCTTAGTTATGTAAGCACCGGCCCCCATCCTGGGCAGCAGACAGGCCTTCTCCCGGGCAGATGAACCAAGCAAGTGCATTCTCTCCTTTTCTGAAAGCTCTGAAAGTGCATCAGGGCTTTCCCAGAGATAAAGATTTATAACCCATCAGAGGGCTTTCACCTCACAACATCAGCCCAAGCTTTCCACCAACTGGGAAGGGGCCCGGGGAGGAAGGGAAATTATGACAAGCCCGAGCTACGCAGGGCATCATGAGCTGGGGACCTGGAAGCAGCTGCTCTGGAAGAGGGCCCTTTCCCACTCTCTGCTTGGCAAGATTGCAGCAATTTGCCACCTGCTTTATCATCCTCTGGAGCTTGTTAACTGCTGCTCAGCAGCACCTCTGACCTGCAGGGGTCAAAGGGCAGCTGAAAGGGGTGGACACTTCCTCCAAGGGTAAGAGGCTCCTGACCAGGGAGGGGAGGAGAGAGTCTGCAAGTGCCACACCAGCCACACCAACCGAGCTTCTTTCGCTAGAGGGTGTCAGGCCATGCTTGATGGAAGGCCTGCCGTCATGTTGCACAGACCCAGCTGTGTCCCTGAGGGGGCCCGAGGGTGGAACAGGCTGGAGTGGTTCTCACATCCAACAGGGAACTTGGGTCCCCTCCCAGCAGGGTTTTTACCCACCCTGCAGAGCTCCTTCTCCATCCGCTTTGCCATGCAGGGCCCAGCTGCAGGACAGCTGGCTCACTATGGGCATAGCTGGCACAAAGGAACACAGTGGAACATGCCAAGGGGCCAAGGGCCCAGATTGCTGGGGCTCCTCCAGCCTGGTCAGCCAAACACTCCCTCCCTCCCTCGGGAGGCCTGTGCCAGGCCCACGCTGGGGCTTTACAACCACTGCCTCAGCTCACAAACCTCCACTCTGCTCTGCCTGGCGGGTATCGGGACCTCCCATCTTCAAGTGAGGATGCTGAGGCTCAGAGAACTTTGGCAACTTGACTAGGATGATCTAGCAAGGAAGCGTCAGAGTTGAAAGCAAGCATAGATTTGCCTCACACAGGTTTCTGAGAAAAGCCTTCAGACATCTCTGAAGCCCTTTTTCAAATTCTGTTATCTTTAAAAACAAGACATGCCACCACATCAAGTGTGAAAATACCAAACAGCTCTAGAGCATCTTAGCAGACACGAGGTTTCCCATGGGCCAAGAAGGGGTTTCCCGCTTCCCTCAGCCACCTCCCTCAAACCACCCCCACCCCATCCTCAAGGAACTTGAAGACTCTTGGGGTTCCCCTTCACTGAGCAAGGGCCAATGGAGAAGTTTCAGAAAAAAGAGGTTTCATGCCACAAAGTAAGTTGAAAGGAAGTTCTGAAGCCCCATGCTTGGCCTTCAGCCCCAGGTTCCCCGGCCTTCTGTCCCTGGAAGCCAGGATGCAGTACTCTGCTCTGGTCTGAGCGGAAGCTCAGGTCTGCTGACTCAGAAGTCCCCGGGGCCAAGCGATGCTTCCACATCAATGCCAGCCCCCTCCCCTGAGGGAAGAGGGGAAGGGAAAGGAAATAGAGCTCATAAGAGTGATTTATACGACCTGTTAGCAGCTCTGGTGAAAGGTTTTGGGGCCAAGAGGTTGAAATTAATGACCACAGTCAGTTTTATATTAACTATACAGCAAATTCTTTCTTCTAGCCCTATTCACCCCTCTCAAAATTAAGCATGGAGTGTTAGCTACAGCTCAGCCATAACATTTTTTACAACTATCAGCTCCTATTTTGTGGACAAAACAGAGCATTATGAAAAGACACGGTTTTTGCTTCAGCAACAGTGCAACATGAGTCTCCAGCCTGAGCACCTTCAGTGACTTGGTATAAATCATATCCTTTAGGATAGGACAGAATTTATTTCCAACTCAGCTGAAAAACTTTAGGGACATATATAGAAGACAACACATAAAACATCCGGCCTCAATTTTCTTCTCACTTCTCTTGCCAATATGAAATTATAGCTCACGCACTTCTTTATGAAGTTCAATATGCAGGGGAAATTGAATTTTAGATTTGGAAAGCAGAATAGCAGACTATCCGCCCAACCCTCCCCCCTTCTTTCATTGCTGTCATATGGAAGTCCCTGGCCCCTGCTGGCCTCCCCATAGCTTATCATGCTCTGGTATCTGCTACAGACCTTGTTTCTTGTCTCCAAACCTGTAAGCTCTCCTTCCTGCTGGGGGCAGGACCACATTCTGACTTTGTTCACCAACTCTGTGACCATGCCGGTCTCTGCTCTTTGCAAGTAGGCTTTTTCTCACAGACCCTTGGGGATGGCAGCGGTAGAAAGCAGTCCTCTTTGGACAGCTGTTCCGAGCTGGCCTACCACTGAGATCTGTATCTGCCAGTACAGATCAGTCATCATGCAGGACTCCTGTCCATCACCTGCCTCACACTTCCCCTCTGCCTGGCTCCTTGCCCCAGTATATCTCCCCTAAACCTGGAATGGTCACTCATGAGGTGAGCCAAGTCAGACATGGCCAGACCCCAGTGAGCTAGAGCACACCCCAAAACTGTCTCTATAACACCCACGGGAGTTCTGTGAGCAAGAAGTTGACATCTCCGAATACAGTTTCCGGTGGCTCCATGTTCCACTCTGACTCTCGGGGCACATTTTCTGCACACCACCTGGCTGTGTGCCTGAGCACAGTGCTGACCTACGGGTCTCTGAGCAACACCTAAGCAAGCACAGGCAGTTTTGCTTTCAAGGTTCCTTGGGCACTTCTTTCACTTCACTAATGAGAAGGCTTCTGTATTTTGGCAGCTGTTCTTCCCGGTGTGAACAATAGATTCATCAGTCTTTTCTGGGGCTGAACTGTCTGAGTCCCTTTCACCCAGCAGACTCATCCTTCTCAAATGGGGTCATGTAGCCCACCACCACCCTCAAACTCAAGGCCATGGGTCTCCTTCAGCCTCCTCCTCTAGCTGATACAGCAGGAGGACCTGAAGGAGAGTGATGGGCACCACCGAAATGCTTACACCAGGAGGGTAAGTGGATCAGGAAGAGAAGAGCCAACTTCTCGGGCACACGCCTGACTTCTCCCTGGGACCATGCAGGAGTCAAGGAAAGAGAGGCCCCACACAACATCCCTTGTGCCCAGAAATCTACATCATGGCAACCTGCAAGGGAAAAAAAATCAGTTTCTCCACTTTATGAATCCAGAAATACCTCCCTGAGGCAGGTGAAGATCTACCCATCTTCTTACCTTTTGAAACAAGAGGGAAAAAAACCCTGTTTTTCTTTCTAAAAGATTAAAAGGTTTTACTCTTTTCAGGAGGAACATCTGTAATGGTTTGTAAACTGGCTTGCCAATGATCAAATGGCTCTCCAAGTTTCCTTCCCCCTGAGCCAGGACTCCTGAAAATATGTTGCATGATTTTGGTTTTTATGATACATAAGAAAAAAAATAGAAACCATAAACAAGATGAATAGACAACATACCGACTGGGAGAAAATATTTGCAAATGATGCAACCAACAAGGGTTTAATTTCCAAAATACACAAACAGCTCATACAACTCAATAACAAAAAACCACACAACCCAATCAAAAAATGGGCAGAAGACCTAAACAGACATTTCTCCAAAAAAGACATATAGATGGCCAAAAAGCATTTGAAAAGACGCTCAACATTGTTAATTATCAGAGAAATGCAAATCAAAACCCCAATGAGGTCCTACCTCAAACCAGTCAGAATGGCCATCATCAAAAAGTCTACAAATAACAAATGCTGGAGAGGATGTAGGGACAAGCAAAACAAAAATTTACATTCCTATACTGTTGGTGGGAATGTAAATTGGTACAGCTGCTGTGGAGAACAGTACAGAGGTTCCTTAAAAAACTGAGACAGAGTTGTCATAAGATCCAGCAGTCACACTCCTGAGGACACACCTGACTCGGTTCAGTTCAGTTGCTCAGTCATGTCTGACTCTTTGGGACTCCATGGACTGCAGCACCCCAGGCTTCCCAGTCTATCACCAACTCCCAGAGCTTGCTCAAACTCATGTCCATCAAATCAATGATGCCATTCAACCATCTCATCGTCTGTCGTCCCCATCTCCTCCCGCCTTCAATCTTTCCCATCATCAGGGTCTTTTCCAATGAGTCAGTTCTTCGAATCAGGTGGCCAAAATATTGGAGCTTCAGCTTCAGCATCAGTCCCTTCAATGAATATTCAGGACTGATCTCCTCTAGAATGGACTGGTTGGATCTCCTTGCAGTCTAAGGGACTCTCAAGAGTCTTCTCCAACGCCACAGTTCAAAAGCATCAGTTCTGCCTTTTACCTCGTAGCAGCCAAGAAAGCAACATGGGTCACCAGCAGCTCCACTGGAGCCATCCGAGAAAATTCGGCCAGGGTTCTCGCTCTTGCCGGGTCTGCTCAAACCAGCACGGTCTGAACCAGAAATACGGCTTCAACAGTGCCGCCAGTGTTTCCGCCAGTATGTGAAGGACATCGGCTTCCTTAAGTTGGACTAACCGAACTTCCTTAGATGGCTCATCCAGCACATCAACCTTAGGCAGAAATAATACTAGCTCTTTGTATATAAAATAAAAGTTTTAAAAACTTAAAAAAAAAAAAAAAGCCTGAGTTCTTCGGTGCTCAGCTTTCCTTATGGTCCACCTCTTACATCCATACATAACTACTGGAAAAACTATACCTTTCACTAGACAGCCATTTGTTGGCAAAGTAATGTCTCTGCTTTATAATACACTGTCTAGGTTTGCCATAGCTTTTCTTCCAAGAAGCAAGTGTCTTTTAATTTTATGGCTGCAGTCACCATCTGCAGTGATTTTGGAGTCCAAGAAAATAAAGTCTGTCACTGTTTGCATTGTTTCCCAATCTACTTGCCATGAAGTTATGGGGCTGGATGCCGTGATTGTAGTTTTCCGAATGTTGAGTTTTAAACCAGCTTTTTCACTCACCTCTTTCACTTTCATCAAGAGGCTCTTTAGTTCCTCTTCTTTTTCTGCCATAAGGGTGGTGTCATCTGCATATCTGAGGTTACTGATATTTCTCCCTGCAATCTTGACTCCAGCTTGTGCTTCATCCAGTCTGGCATTTTGCATGATGTACTCTGCATATAAGTTAAATAAGCAAGATGAAAATATACAACCTTTCCCAATTTAGAAACAGTCCATTGTTTCATGTCCGGTTCTAACAGTTGCTTCTTGACTTGCACACACGTTTCACAGAAGGCAGGGAAGGTCATCTGGTATTCCCATCTCTAAGAATTTTCCACAGTTTGCTGTGACCCACCCAGTCAAAGGCTTTAGAATAGTCAATGAAGCAGATATTTTTCTGGAATTCTCTTGCTTTTTTTATGATCCAACAGATGTTGGCAATTTGATCTCTGGCTCCTCTGTCTTTTCTAAAACCAGCTTAAACATCTGGAAGTTCTCAGTTCACATACTACTGAAGCCTAGCTTGGAGAATTTTGAGCATTACTTTGCTAGCATGTGAGATGAGTGCAATCGTGTAGTAGTTTGAATATTCTTTGGCATTGGCTTTCTTTGGGATTGGAATGAAAACTGACCTTTTCCAGTCCTGTGGCCACTGCTGAGTTTTCCAAATTTGCTGGCATAATGAGTGTAGCACTTTCACAGCATCATTTTTTAGGATTTGAAATAGCTCTTCTGGAATTCCATCACCTCCACTAGCTTTCTTCGTAGTGATGCTTCTTAAGGCCTACTTGACTTCACACTCCAGGATGTCTGGCTCTAGGTGAGTGAGCAGACCATCGTGGTTATCTGGGTCTTTAAGATCTTTTTTGAATAGTTCCTCTGTGTATTCTTGCCACCTTTTCTTAATATCTTTTGCTTCTGTTAGATCCATCCATTTCTGTCCTTTATTATGCCCATCTTTGCATGAAACATTCCTTTGGTATCCCTACTGTTCTTGAGATCTCTAGTCTTTCCCATTCTATTATTTTCCTCTATTTCTTTTCATCAATCACTTAGGAAGGCTTTCTTATCTCTCCTTGCTATTCTTTGGAACTCTGCATTCAGATGGGTGTATCTTTCCTTTTCTCTTTTGCCTTTAGTTTCTCTTCTTTTCTCAGCTATTTGTTGAGGCCTCCTCAGACAACCATTTCTCTATAAAATGAGCATAATAACCTCAAGGGTTGGCTTTGGGGATTAAATGATATAACCTATGTAAAACACTTAGACCAGAACTCTAAGCACTATGATCAGTACAGTAAGCACCAGAAAAGTTGGCTGTTTTCAGTTACTAACAGCCTGACAGGTAGTTAGCCCTCAATAACCAGGGGTAATGGCGGTAATGGCAACCTCCTTCAAAGGACTTCTGCCAGGACTGTTGTGTTCACTGCCCCTGATCCCACAGCAGGCCACTGTCAACCCATGCCCCCGCCGGAGACTCCCACCACTCACGGGCAAGTCTGGTTCAGTCTCTGGTGGGCTCACTGCTCCTTTCTCCTGGGTCCTGGCACGCACAAGGCTTTGTTTGTACCCTCCAAGAGGGCATACAAGATGGTGGAGTAGAAGGACGTGCACTCATTTTCTCCTATGAGAACTCCAAAATTACAACTAACCACTGAACAACCATCAACAGGAGAATGCTGGATCCCACCAAAAAAAGATACTCCATGTCCAAGGGCAAAGGATAAGCCCCAACAAGATGGTAGGAGGGGTGAAATCAGGTTTAGAATCAATCCCCATACCCACCAGAGATGCTCGGAGGGCTCAAACAAAACTTAGTGTGCACCAGGACCCAGGGACCCCACAGAGAACGAGACAGACCTGCCTTTGCGTGTTTGCCTCCTGCGGAGGTGAAGGTCAGCAGTGGCCTGCCGCAAGGGCAGGCGCTCTGGGTGCAGCAGACCTGGGAGGTGTGGCGTGTGTCCCAGACAACCCACAAACTGGAGAAAAAGTATACCAAACAAGTTTTCACTGTTGTGGAAGTTCTACGGCCCACAACATATTTCCCAGCCTGGGTTACCAAAAGGGAAGGGAGGGAGGGAGAGAGGGATATTTGAGATTAACAGGTATGTATTTAATATTCCATTATAATGGAAAATAATATGAAAAAGAAAATTTTATATGCATACATATATACATAAATATATAAAACTGAATCATTTTGCTATTTATCAGAAACATAACATTGTAAATCAACCATACTTCAATTTAAAAAAAGATAAACTATCTACCATCATCTATAAAATAGTGAGGTTCTCATATGCCTGGGAACTAGGAACTGGACTAGGTCATTTTCACATATCTTTACCTAATTTAATCCTTACAAGTAGGGTTTATGGTCCTCGTTTTGTAGCTTTCTCCCACACAAGATACAATCTATGTTTCAATGCTTTCACCCCTGTTTGGTACCAAGATTAAGAGGACCCCCTCCTACTATGAATCTAAGAATTACCCGAAAATGTAGCGAAGTCAAAAGACTGGTCCCCAAGCTGGGAGTCCAGTCTCCAATTTTCATTTGAAATCCTTTTCGTAACTTGTTCCCATCACAGATCCAACAACTGAACATATCTGCCAAATTGTACTTAAGCACTGATTCATTTCTTTCATTTTAATTGAATTTAATCAATTTAGTTTTTGGTTTTTAATAAAATTACTTGTTTTAATTTTAAATTAAAGACATAAAATATAATGCCAAATTGACATCATTGTAGATGAAAGCAAAAAAAAAAAAAAAAAGATTTAACCTCTAAATATTTCAGTAGGTACTTCCTATAAAGCAAGGACACTCTCATCATAACAGTACAACCATTAAACCCAGGAAATTAATACATCACTACCTTTTAATCTACAGTCCCATTCAAAACTTGTCAATTGTCCAAAACCAAAACCAAAATTTCTGGCCCAGAATAGCATTTGGTTGTCACATTTCTTCAATATGAAATAGTTTCTCATCTTTCCTTGGCCTCCAGGACCTATGACAATTTGAGGAGCACAGGCCAATTATTTAGTAAAATCTCCCCAGATTTGGGTTTACTGATGTTTCCTTCTGATTAGATTCAGGTTATTCATCCTTGTTAGGAATAGCACAGAAGTGATACTGGTTTCTTCTCACTCCATCATACCAGGAGGCACGATTTGTCACATTACTGGTGATGTTCATTTTGATCCCCTGTCTTTTAAAATGCAGTATGCTCTGCCTTATTTAATGAAATGTGGACTGAGTAACTCTGGGTAAGTGTGAGTAGACAGTGTCCTGAGTTAGAGCCCTGGCTCACCGGCCTGATTCTGCCACTGTGTCCAGCCTCGGACGAGCCACTTGCCCTCTGGACTTCAGTTTTCCCAGATGGTAAAGACAAGAACATTGGAGCAGCTACTCTTTCAAACCCTCCCAGCCCTGCCTCCTTGGAATTCTGTACACAAGTGGCCTTTTCCCCTCACTCATAGCCCGGCTGCTTGTCCTCAGAATAGCACAGATAACCCTGGGCATGGAAGACCCTCCTCACTGTGTTGGCCTCAGCCATGCCTAGCAAGTCATAAAGCCCCTTCTGTGCACCCAGTACTATGTTAAGTGTGGAGAGGTTCAGAAACGAATGACATTATTCACAGCTGCAAAAAATGTAACTATAGAAGCATTTTAATTATATATTTTCTGCTGCTGCCACTGCTGTTTCCAATGTTCCTTTATCACCATTCTCCATGACTATTCAATATAACCATATAGAAACTAACACTTCCTTAGTACACAGACATCGGAATACTTTTATCTCCCAATTTCCATTTAACAAATGGAAACAACTTGCCTAAGGTCAAAAGTTGACCTTAGAGAGTGACAAAGCAGGACATCAGGACTTCCAGGCCCTAGAATCTGAGTTCTTTGGCCATATCATGCTCCCTTCAACCCTGTTTGCTTTGAAACCGGCTATGCTAGTTATCTATAGCTACATGACCAACCACCCCAAAACTTAGTGGTTGAAAACAGTGTATGATCCTCCCCCATGGTTCTGTTGGTCATCTAGGCTCAGCTGGGCAGTGCTCACCTGGAGTCTCCTGTGTGGACACCAGGAAACTGCAGCTGAGGCTGAGTCTTCTGAAGACTCGGCTAGGCTGGATGGCCACATCACACATTGCTAGCAGTCAATGCTGGCTGTCAGCAAAGAGCTCAGCACGGGCTGTCAACCAGAGCACTTTCATGTGGGCTCCCTCTGGGGTTCTGGCTTCTCCCAGCAGGGCAGCTGGACTCCAAAAGGGAGTTTGCTGAAAACAGTGTCCCAGGAAACAAGGCTGACACTGCACAGAGCTCCTGGTGACCGAGCCCCAGAAGTCAGGCTGCATCACTTCCACTGTGTCCTGTCCACCAGAAACAAGCCGCTGAGCCTGCCCAGATTCCAGGAGAGGGGACTGCTTGCAGGTGTGAAGGCTGGGAGGGGTGGCTCCTTAGGAGGTCATCTTTGGGGACAAGCAATCACATTCCCTCACCCCATAGTGAATTACAAATTATTTTAAATTTTCTTTATGATATTCTAAATATCCTCCCATGTATATATTTGTAATGACAAAATAAATATATTAAAACATATAATAATACATAAGTATGCCAAATACATATTTATATTATACATTTATATGTGTGTGCATACACACATATGCCACTAGAAGCAAATGTGTATTTTTTAAATACTTCTCCATCTTTTCAAAATGGACATGTATTGCTTTTAAAATAAAAATATTTCTAAAGGGACTAGTTAACTACCTCACAGAAAATACCCATTTTCTGGCAAAGTCAATCAGATTTAAGGCATTTTGCATGACCTCAAGCTTCCCAGGTGCTAGTGATAAAGAACCTGCCTGCCAATGCAGATAAGAGACACTAGTCCGATCCCTGGGTCAGGAAGATCTCCTGGAGGTGGGCATGGCAACTCACTCTAGTGTTCTTGCCTGGAGAATCCCATGGACAGAGGAACGTGGTGGGCTACAATTCACAGGATCTCAAAAGAGCTGGACACGACTGAAGCAACTCAGCACACATACCAGGCTCTTTAAGAGTCTTCTTAAAGTAGCCAGAGTTACTCATTTTTATACTCTTTTTCCTAAGACAAGTCCTTCTAGAAACTTCTACCTTTCTCCTACTTCACCATAAGATGGTTTTCTGGGTTTCCAAATATGTGTTTTTAAAAAAGAAAAAGCAGACAATAAGCTAGGAGTTACTCTCATCTGGTTTCTTTTTCCTATTACTTGTTAGTTGCCAGGTCATATTCGACTCTTTTGCGACCCTATGGATTGTAGCCCACCAGGCTGCTCTGTCCATGGGATTTCCCAGGCAAGAATACTGAAATAGGTTGCCATTTCCTTCTCCAGGGGATTTTCTTGACCAAGGGATCAAACCCTCGTCTCCTGCACTGGCAGGTGGATTCTTTATGGCTGAGCCACCTGGGAAGCCATTCCTGTTATTTATCTAATTGCATATATGCTATATTTTCCCCAGCTCCTCTTGCCGAGGACATCTTGGAAGTTCGAGGCAAATGGCAGGTGCTTTGGGAATATGAGCAGCTTAGAAAAACCCTCAGGTCTATTGGGATGAGCCTCTGAGAGGCCAAATTGCATTCTTAGAGCTCCAGGCCTAGAGGAATCCCCAAAAGATCAGCTATAAGATACACGAGGATGGGAGAGCACAAACAGGAAAGCTCAGGCAAGGGAGATATGGCCCAAGGCAGAGCAATTCTCCCCACCCCGTCAGGTGAGCAACTACATAAACCTCTGGTGGACAGTGATGGCTGAAGGCAATAAGATGCCACAGCCCCAGACACAGAGACCATATAAACCCAACACCAAAGGCAGCCAGGGGGCCTCCCTCCGAGTCATGTCCACCAAAGGACACTGGGGAGCCTGGACTGGAAACTTCTGGAACTGAGTATGGAGAGAGCAGGGAACACAGGCAGCAGATGAAGAAAGAGGCACTGAGTTCTTGGGCCACCCCGGCTTCCCAAAGGAAGGCCAGCACCAACCACACGGTGTCTGTGAGCAGAGTCCACACGCATCAGAGGCTCTGGGAGCCTGAGGAGGCTGATGTGTTGAGTCAGTTGGTGCTATTTTTACCCAGTCACTTTCCAACTATAAACCCACACTTCACATTTCATTGTTTGGGGTGGATTAAGAAATTCGACTTGGCCTTTCTTGTGGTTTAATTTCCTGAATGCCTGCATCAAGGAAAAAGTTTGGCATTCCTATGGAAATATATGACATTTTAACCTTTTCTTGGCATGAGGGTGTCCAGTGATTGGAGGCTGGCCTGTTCTCTAAACCTGTACTGCTCTCATTAAGCAGGGAGGCCACGGTCTGCCCCTTTTCTCCCCTATTCAGAGGTCAGGGATTACGGTCCGGCTCCTGGAATGCTGGGTCAGGGCAAATGTACCTTATGAATATTCCAGTCCAGCATTAGGAGATGAAGTTTCCCCTGAACAATTCATCTAACAGTTACCTGTGACATTATTCAAGTCCCCAGTGACGAACATTCAAATAAAGGGTCTGGTAACTGTCAGTGAGGAAGAGTTGAACAATCTTAAAACTATTTCCGAATGATTTTTCAACTATAAAGCCAGAAGTGACTGTGTGGTCACAGAAGCAGTGAACACATACCAAGAAAAAAAGAATGCTCCTTTTCTGTGGAAGACAGGGCAAGTTTTACCTCTTTTTAAAATACTTATACCTCCACTTACATCTGAAGTACAGCCATGATGCTTGGTAACTGAAACTCCTTGAATATAAACAAGGTCTCTACAACTTTAGGGTCTTCCTGACTGTCAAAAGCACTTAGAGCTCAGGCAGAGCTGTGAGGTTCTAATCAAGGACAGAGCTTTCTCTTTTTCGAAAGAAAAATCTGGACCTACACCAAATTTTCCTTCTGCATCTAATGAGAGGCTTCAGATGCTGTCATAAAAATGGAAACTCAATATTGCTAGAAGCAAACCACTCAGGAGGGAAGAGGCTCCCCTAAGAAGCTGATCTCTAGGCACTGCCTGGCATGAGCATAGCCGAGCACTCCCTCCAGGCCCAGGGCAGTGCCACACCAGCCCCACCGAGGGACTGCCCCTCCAGCAGCACACACAGCCAGAGCCCCCTGCACACAGTTCTAGGACACCAGACACCTCCCTGTTCATGACAAATAGATCAGCATTCTTTTGATGGGTCAACAAATAGTTATTATCCCCCGCTGTATGCCAGGCACTTCTCCCCACTGCAGACACAGCAGGGAAATGGGAGGCCAGGGCTCCGCTTCTGTGTCACTGTCAGTCTGCACAGGACGACTTCAGACAGCAGGAGGGGCTGTGGGAATGAAACTCAGTGTCGGGGCAATGTGACACTGTAGGGGGGCCCTGAAACAGGGGATGCAGAGAGGGCCATTGGAACAAGCAGCACCTGAGCTGAGACCTTCAAGATGGGGAAACGGAAATGCAATGATCTGGAGGAAGAGAAGGCAAAGGGAGCAAGAGTGAAAACTCAGGGAATACCTTTGGCACATGTGAGTAAAGAAAGGGGAGAGAAGTGTGGCAGTCGGAGCCGAAGGGCAAAGCAAGTACAAAACCTGCCAGGGGCTTCAGGCAGGGCATCAGAACAGCTGGATTTGACAATGTCCCCTGCAGAAGGCAATGGACACCATCACGAGAAACGCTGGGCTGGATGAAGCACAAGCTGGAATCAAGATTGCCAGGAGAAATATCAATAACCTCAGATATGCAGATGACACCACCCTTATGGCAGAAAGTGAAGAGAAACTAAAAAGCCTCTTGATGAAAGTGAGAGAGGAGAGTGAAAAAGTTGGCTTAAAGCTCAACATTCAGAAAACTAAGATCATGGCATCCAGTCCCATCACTTCATGGGAAATAGATGGGGAAACAGTGGAAACTGGCAGACTTTATTTTGGGGGGGGCTCCAAAATCACTGCAGATGGTGATTGCAGCCATGAAATTAGAAGATGCTTACTCCTTGGAAGGAAAGTTATGACCAACCTAGACAGCAGATTAAAAAGCAGAGACATTACTTTGCCAACAAAGGTCTGTCTAGTCAAGGCTATGGTTTTTCCAGCAGTCATGTATGGATGTGAGAGTTGGACTATAAAGAGCTGAGCACCAAAGAATTGATGCTTTTGAACTGTGGCATTGGAGAAGACTCTTGAGAGTCCTTTGGACTGCAAGGAGATCCAACCAGTCCATTCTAAAGGAAATCAGTCCTGGGTGTTCATAGTAAGGACTGATGTTGAAGCTGAAACTCCAATACTTTGGCCACCTGATGCAAAGAGCTGACTCATTTGAAAAGATCCTGATGCTGGGAAAGATTGAAGGCAGGAGGAGAAGGGGACGACAGAGGATGAGACGGTTAGATGGCATCACCAACTCAATGGACATGAGTTTGGGTGGGCTCTGGGAATTGGTGATGGACAGGGAGGCCTGGCATGCTGTGGTTCATGGGGTCACAAAGAGTCAGACACGACAGAGCAACTGAATTGAACTGAACCTGCAGAAGGCAATGGCCACCCACTCCAGTGTTCTTGCCTAGAGAATCCCATGGGCAGAGGAGCCTGGTGGGGTCACAAAGAGTCGAACATTACTGAATGACTAAGCACCACTCAGTAGACTTGGCTCCTCTCTGTGGCTCTGTCACCACCCGGCTGTCCTGGTACCTAATGGGACATGCCACTTGGGCTCTCTGGGCTGTGCTCCCAGCAGCTCAACTTGAAAGGTGTATCCCACTGCTGCCGCCCACTTCATCACCTAGCCTCTGTGAGGCTGGGGTCAAGCCAGAAGATTCGCGGCCTATTCCTGGAGAAGACAAAGCCAGGAAGGCTTAGGGCCATGCGCTCTCTCTCCTTGTCATGGTGGACTGGGTCTGACCCTGGCCTGGCTCTCCTCTGTGCTATCACAGCAATTCCTTTCCTCTCACCAACTGAGCTGAGAAAAGCTGCACATTCAGGCAAACCGAGGCATAATGAGGGTGGGAAAATGACACCAGGAGTCCCCTCCACCTTCCATATGTTAATACCCTGGAGGGATCAGGTTAAATGATCACTAAGAGCAGAAATACCTGAAAAGTAGCCACAAAAGGACTATCTGCAGTCTAACAGCCAACTGGCAAGGAGTAGGGGGTGAGTGTCTGTGCGTATTAATTCATTCAATTATTAACTGACTAAACATATAATACCTGGCACTCTGATTTGGATAAGCAAAACAAGGTCCCTACCCTCAAACTGCTGACAGACTAGTGGTGGAAATTAATTAACAACAATAAGGATCCCAGGAAGCCGGAGCCACATGTCCAGGGAGGGAGAGGCAGTGCTGTGGGTGCAGTGAGGAGGCTGCTTTGCAGAGAGATGGTATTTGCAGGGGGAAGGGAGGCAGGTTGCCTTCGTCTGCTCCAGCTGCCTAACAAATGCCAGGGGGACCTAAACCATGGACACTCACTTCTCTGTTCCGGAGGCTGGAGGCCATGAGCAAGGTAGTGGCAGATTCGGTTTCTGACGAGAGCTCTCATCCCAGATTGCAGATGCCACCCTCTCTCTGTGAACTCACAGGGCCTTTCCTCTGGGCTCACTCAGAGAGACAGTGCTCTGCTGTGACTCCCTCTTGATAAGACATCAATCCAATCAGGAGGCCAGGACCCCACCCTTATAACCTCATTTAACCCTAATGACTCCCAATAGCCCCATCTCCAAATACCATCACATTGGAGGCTAAGGAATTTGAGGGGATATAGTCCGGTCCATAACAGACTTTGAAAGGCAGATACGAAGCAGAGTCTGTCTGTGTGGGAACAGGCATTAGAGAAGGAGAGACCAGCAAGAGCAAAGGCAGGGACATGAAAGCCTAGAAGGCTTGCTGGGAGAGCAGAGAGTGAGACAGTTTGCCTGGAGTAAAGGATATATGAGGGGCGCAGGGGAAGATGAGGCTGGAAAGGCAGTCTGGGGACACTTAATGGAAGATTCCTGTGCCAGGTCCTGGCAGGAAACCAGAGAAGTTACTGATCACAAGACTAACAAGATCAGGCCTGCAGAAGGCACAGCCCTCCCAAGCCAGACTGGGGAGGGAGACAGTTAAAAGGCAGAGGCAAGAGGCGAGACCAGAGAGGTCTCTGCTTTAACATCGCAGCTCAGAATGGTCTGCTGCTGCAGACACATGAGTGTAAGCTTCTTTGGGACTGTCCGGCTGGACTCACCCAGTTTGGTAGGGAACAAAGTTGAGGTCCCTTTACCTGGGGCTGTGAGCCCCAAACTCCCCACTGGGTACAAAGAAATCACACGAGTCTCCTGACAAAAACACTTCTCTGCTCTCAACTGCCCAGTGGGGACAATGTACACACAGCCACCTGTGGCCACAAAGACCCGGGGCTCCAAAGAAAGCATCCCAAAGACATGGGCACTCTCTGCAGCTAGGCCGAAGTTAACTGCCTCTCACCTGATCAAACCTCCCTAAGTCCATCCCGGCTGACTCCAGAGATGGGGAAACTTCAAGACCAGAAGGAGAGCTGCCCAAGCCACTCGCTGCCCTGCTCTCCACCGGGCTCTTGGCTGGATGGAAGGGGGAGCGGCCACCAGAGGCCCCAGGGAGCTGGACACACCCTGCGAGCCTCAGGCTGCGGTCCTGACAGCACAGACCAGACCCTGTGGTTTCCCGAGAGGCCAGTGTCACTCACAGGGTGGCAGTCATGCACGCTCTGCCTCGCGGTGGTGGAATCCACTTCCTCACCTGCAGAACCCCTCAGGGCCCCATGGGCTCTCACCCTACAAGCACCATCACAGCACACACGCCAGGGAGGCAGCTGACCTCAGGGGCTCCCGACACCAAACAACACTGAGGTTTATGAGAGCCAGCAGAAGACCATCTCCCAAGGCACCCTCAATATATGCCTAAGACCTGGCATGAAACTGTATTTTATTAGCTGGATTCTATATTCTCTATGATTAAAAGCATCATTTCAATGTTCTTTCACTTTCTGTCTGGATTTCAAATATCCAGTGAGCTTCCCATTTCTCCCAATTACCTTCCTCCACCACTTCACCATGGCAGTCAAACAACACAGGGTCATGTGGGCTCCAGGGAATCACAGTTTAAAGGGTGCAGCACTGCCCCTCCCCAGTGAGCACTCACTCGCCGACCAGGGAGCACCAGCTCCAGCCACAGAGCCACTCCTATCATCTATCAGAGGCCACACCTGCCCTCCCCTGAAGGAAAGGGACCAGGTGTTACTCTTGTGGTGTCGTCCAGAGGTTCTGTCGTCCACAGAACCCATGTCAGCAGGGATGCTGTCGACACAGCCTTTGGCTTTCTCACTTTGCAGGGGGCAGAGTCACAGGAAACCCATGGCACAAAGAGGACCCAGATCACATGGATGCTGCTCTGGCGGGTTTTTTTTTTTTTTTTTTTTTTTAATGCAGACTGGAGATCATCCCAGGGATTCCCAGGTGGCTCAGTGGTAAAGAAGCCACCTGCCAATGCAGGAGACGTGGGTTTAATCCCTCGGTTGGGAAGATCCTCTGGAAGAGGAAATGGCAACCCATTCTAATACTCTTGCCTGGAGAACCCCATGGACAGAGGAACCTGGCAGGCTACAATCAGTGGGGCTGCAAAGAGTCAGACACTGAGCATGCATGCATGTGGATCATCCTATCCATCAGCTTCTTAAAAACCAGGTCAGAGCAGCCAAGAAACAGCCTTGCCACTGGCAGCCAGAAAGAGCTCATTCTCCCTTCCCCATTTCCATCTCAAATCCCTAGACCTTCAAAAGAGGATAAGCCTTTTCACTTCCCTCCATGAGGGGCTGAGGAGGAGGGTCCTGGACTGAAGAACTCTGCAGACCAAGTCCAAGAATTTCCCTAAACGCTCTTGCTCTACACATCCCATTCTCCGTCCCCTTAGGACTTTTGTACAATTTTCAATTATACATTTAATTGTTTACTTATTTAGGGTCAGCCCCTCCAGGGTGATTGTAGATGCAATGAGGGTTTATTAACATTAGCACTGAGCACAACACTTGACACATTCAACAAATACTATTTTGAAATACAAGACCTTCCCAGAACCAGATTCACTTGGGAGAGAGCTATTCACTTAAGGGGCTCTGTGTCTCATGGGGGTGACTATAAAACAGCCAGTCCTCAAAGCCAGCAGGGCTGGGTCCTCAGGGCCACAGACATGGGCAGTGAATTCTGCTAGGGAGAAGAAGGTCAGAGAAAGACACCCAGCAGATAACACTGAACCCATGCCCTTAGAGGACAAGTGGCAAGACCTCACTGGGAACAAAAGGGGTCTCGGGTTGACAGAGCACAAGGCAAAGCCAACTAATGGGAAAGGAAGCCAACTGAGCACTGAAGCAGGATCCTGGAGGCCCACAGGCCGGTGTCACGGGGTCTTACAGGGAAGGAAGTCAATTTACCAACCAGAATGAAAGTATTTAAATTTTTTTACAAGTGGGATGGCCATGCAGTGTGCACTGACTGAGCCCCAGACCTGTGGACAGGAACCGGGGGCAGAAGCCATCAAGAGGCACGTGTAAGGCATTTCATGAGGCATATAAGTCAAATTACGATGCTGTGCACCTTAAATGTAGAGCTATGTGTCAATTATATCTCAATAAAACTGGAAGAAAAAAAGAAAACTGTACATATAATTTTGCCTATTGCCAAACAAGTAAACTCATTTAATACCTAGAAAAAGAGAGAGAGGGACAGAAGTATAAAGAACTGGTGAGGCTTTGTGACAATCTAAGGGGGAACAAGGAAGGAAGGGAATCTAAGATGAACCCTTTGTTTATGGCTCAGGCAACCTATCATTTGCCAAGATAAGAAGGGCAAATTTGGGGAGAGGAAGACAGTTGTGGGCTGCATGTTGACTTTGCTGTATCTGTGGGTATTCAGATGGGGATTTCCAGGGCCAGTGCCAACTAACACTTCTTTTAGAAATTAATTTATTCATCTTAATTGAAGGATAATTACTTGACAGCATTGTGGTGGTTTCTGCCATACATCGACATGATCAGCCACAGGTGCACGTGTCCCCCCATCCTGAACATCCTAGCCCTGTCCCTCCTAACCCTCCAGGTTGTTCCAGAGCACCACCAGCTTTGAGTGCCCCGCATCATACATCGAACTTGCACTCTCATCTGTCTAACATTTGGTAATACACGTTTCTAATACTATTCTCTCAAATCATCCCACCTGGGCTTCCTTGGTGGCTCAGCTGGAAAAGAATCCACCTGCAATGCGGGAAACCCAGATTGGCAAGATCTCCTGTAGACAGGAACGACTTCACACTCCAGTATTCTGGCCTGGAGAATTCCACGGACTGTACAGTCCATGGGGTCACAAGGAGTTGGACACGACTGAGTGACTTTCACTTTCACGCTTGTTCCCACGTAGTCCAAAGGTCTGTTCTTTACCTCTGTGTCTCTTTTGCTGTCTTGCCTATAGGATCATAGTTCCTATCTTTCTAAATTCCATATATATGCAGTAATATACTGTATTGGTGTTTCTCTTTCTGACTTATTTCACTCTGTATAATAAGCTCCAGTTTCATCCACCTCATTAGGACTGAGTCAAATGTGTTCCTTTTTATAGCTAAGTAATATTCCATTGTGTATATGTACCACAGCTTCCTTTGCCATTCTTCTGCTGATGGCCATCTAGGTGCTTCCATGTCCTAGCTGCTGTAAACAGTGCTTCAATAAACACTGGGGTACATGTGTCTCTTCCAATTGCGGTTTCCTTGCCTGTGAACCATCAGCATGCACCAGCTCTCTGCCACACTGGTATCATTTGATTAATTTCTCACGTCTGTGAAGCTCCCTTGGCTTCCCCAGTCCCTCACATTCAGAGAAGAGCTGACACTGAGGAGGCTGGAGACCTGGAGGAGAGCAATGTCAGTTTGTGTCTCCAGCAGAGCCTGCGTGCACTGCCTCCCCTGTGCCCACCTAGAGACTCTCAACAGGCAAAAGGTAGAAGTTTGCGGCTGGAACCAACAATGCGGATGCTCAGCAAGGAGAGGCAAGTCACCGTTCCTATAGCAACACTCCTTACCTCACAGGACACATGCCTACATTTTCTGCTGAAATGTGATGGAGGATGTAGGACATGGCCAGCTACTCAGGACCAGTGGGAAGGGGCTCTCAAAACCCTCACTGCTGACATCCCCTCTCCAGCACAGCAGGGACACCATGCCACCTCCTCAGGCTTCGAGCCTTCCTCAGGCTGGAGCAGGTGTCCTCCTGCCAAACCCCTCATCCTCGTGTCTGTGCAGAAATACTTGCTCCCATACAGTATCAGTCGATGTAATTCTCCCGTACGCTCATGGCATGAATTAGGCATCGTGTGTCTGTTGGGTATGTGCTGTGTCTCACCCTCCTTCCATCCCCAGCCCAGGGAACAGGGTCTGAAGAAGATCCTTGACTGCAAGATGACCTCAAGGGCATGAGGTCAGGATTCTCTCTGCAGATTTCCTGTGTCAACTATTTCCACAAGGACTTGTTAGAAGGTAGAGCAGCAGACCCATCAGGCTCAAGGTCAGGAAGCAAAGAATGGTTGTGTGACTCCACTTTTCAATATGTCAGTGTGGACAGCATTCAAGCCTCATCTTCCCCTTCCACCCCAACACCCAGACAAGCGGACAAGAAAGCCCAGAGGCGCCTTCCTTTGATGCTGGTGGGATGTTCAAACCACACCAGTCCTGGCCTGTGCAGAGCCTTCACTCCAACTGCACCCACAACCATCATAAAACCCCACACCTGTCTCCTTTCCCTACTCTCTTAAGTCATTCTAAGACCAGTTCAGGAAGCCTGCCCTGCTCTCTCCAGGAAATCTCACTATCTGCTCTCAAATCTGGGGGTTCTATTCTGGTACAGGAGCGACCACAACAAAGGGGATATACAGAGATCTGCTGTGTCTGTGAGCACTGCACCCCCAGCAGGACGCAGCTAAGACCTCCTGCAGCTCCATCCACAGAGGCGAATGAGAATACCACCTTGCTCCTTCCTCTGGTTTGCATCTGCCCCTCTCCCAGTGCCCACCTCTGAAGAACTGTGTTCTGACCTGGGCCCCATATTTGGAGGGGGGCAGAGACCAACGGTAGCACCCCAGAAGCAGGCATCTGGACTGTGAGCAGTCTAGAAATGTTTCCTGTGGGGAGCACACGAGGAAACCGGGGCTGTTTCCCCTGATTGAAAGCCTCCTTTGAATTTTTAAAAGAAAGGAACTAGGCTTCTTCACTGAGGTCAAGAGTTGGTATAAGCACCAACAGATAAAAGCAGGTTTGGGACAATGTAAGAAAGAACTTTCTAAAACCAAAACATGTCTGAAGATGAAAGAGGCTGCTCCTGGTGCCGGCAGCTCCCTGTCATTAGGAGTCCAAGCAGGCTGCACTGGACAACCTCACGCTCTAGGGATGCCGTGTGGGAGATTCAAGAACTGACAAGGGATCAGACCTTCTGGTTTTTTCCAACCCTGAAATTCTCTGAGCCAACACAGCTACTCCCTTATGTCCACTAAAAACTGCAGTGTTCAATAGTCTGACCAGAAAAAGGATAGCGAAGTTCAAGGACTGGTTTGCAGTCACATCCTATTTCAACTGAACCTGAATCTTGGCCAAAGAATCAGTTAGTTAAAGAGATCTGTGTGTGTGTGTGTATATGTGTATGTGTGTGCAATCACACACATGTGCATCCTCATGGGAGCTGGTGAGGGGTGGGGATAAATGGTGATGAGACACAATCCCCAGCGTGGATACTATTAGGTCACAAATGGATAATCGACCCCAAGAAATAGAAACAAACTAGTCTGACATGGCCAGAGGAAAGCAGCTTCTTTATAAATGGGGACCCAATTTCATCCTTCCTGTGACGGAAACACTAAAAGGTGATTTCCCAAATTTCATTCAGAGTACCGAAGGTGTGGGACAAATTGCAGAGCAAGCCGCAATTACCAACGATTTCCTGTGTGGCTTCTGCCCCAGGAAGCCCCGAGTTTGCACCCTTCACGCTGGGTGACTGGTGCGCCTCTGAGAACGCTGTGCCCCAATGTGGCACCTCACTCTCCCTCTCCCTCACACAGGGCAGCCCAGGCCAGGACAGAACAGGACAGGAGTGGAGAGACAGAGCTGCTGGCGAGGGGCAGGGATCTCTGAGCAGCACCAAGGAGCAATCTGGGACTCTGGGGGTCCCTGGGAGAGCACTCTTGACCTTGCAGAGGGAGAAGGGGAGCAGGAGAGGTGCATGGAGGGAAGGGGGACACACAGCATGTCTGGGAGGGTCTGGCTCAGACCCCCAGATCTGCACTGAAGCCAGGCAGGGGGTGGCAAAGACAGTCCCTCAGTAACCAGACACCACTTCCACCCTGGAGACCTGGCTGGTCAGGGTCAGCATAGAAGGAGTCCCAGAGGTTTGGGGAGGATTTATTCCTCTGGTCCGCCTGGTCCTCAAGACTTCTTTCCTTTGACTGATGCCTCCCCTGATTCCTGAGCCATTTCCTGTTGCTTTTCTCATTTCATCACTCCCTTTTGAACTATTTCCTGTTTCTTTTCTTTCTATGGGGTCTGTATTCCTTTTCCTGGCCCTGTAGCCCTTGGAAACAAGCAAACAAACAGATAAGGGTCAGCCTCTGGGGACAGTCCCTGAGGCCCCTCCCAGCCCCAGAGCACGATATGGGCCCGTCTGGCCAAGGGGAGCAGCCTGCGCCACTGCAAACGTGACCAAGCTCACGGTCCAATGACCCCGCACATACCAAGAGCAGACTGGAAAGGCGTCCGTTGCCCTCCACCCCACGACTGCACATCTGCTCACCAGGAGCAAGAGCAACGCAGGCACCCCTTAGAAGAAACCACAAGATCCCTATTGCGAGCACAGGATTTTGTATATAAGAGGTTTTCAAGGTGATATAAGACTTCAGCTGTAAAAAAAGTAGGACATGATTCATCCCTGCTTGGCTAATGAGAGTTGATCACAAATCAAAGTATAAAATGTGCAATTGATTCTAAAGAGCTAAAGTTTACACAAAAGACTTGAGGTGAAGATTTCCCTTGTGTCCAATGGGCCCATCTAATGGGCCAAGTATTTAGAAGTTAGAGTTCATTTTCTCTAATAAAAGAGAAATAAAAGTTTTCATTCATAAGTCAATGCTTGGAAAAACTTTGCCTGTGCCTCTCTGATGAGGGTAATACCTATGTGAATGAGGACAATTTCCCTCTTTGCCACCAAGGAACTGAATTTCCCTCTTCAGCCACTGGCCACCAGACGGAAGAGCCACTTCTGCAAATATGCATGTCTTTATATCTTTTACTATGAGACCTAAGCTTTTATTTTCTATACATTTACTTCCTGGCCCTGAGTCTCTATTTGCTTTTATTTTTTAAACTTTGTATTACTGTAGTGAATACCACAGACACTATGAGGAATAAGGCAAGAGGTTATGTAAGAACATGGTGATAAAAATCAATGATAATTGTACATTATCACTGTTTGAATGGCTACCATGTGACAGATATTGTTTTACATTCATTTGGTTGTCACAACAAGCCTGGAGATAGGTATGTTATTATTATCTTCCCTTCACAAAGGAGGAATCTGGGCCTGGGGTGGTTATGTGTCCACAGGCATCTGGCAAAGCTAGAGTTTGAATCACCAAAGTTCTCTTCTATTGCCGTACACCTATCCAATGAGCTATACATGGAAATAGAAGGGGGAGGCCAAGGAATTGCCTAGTTAACTAACAATGGTTAAGCTCTCAGGCTAAATGCTGATGTTAGTTCCAAAGGAGCTGTAGTCTTTTTCTTGATCGCCCTGGCCCCAAGATCTCCAGTGAAATGGGCTACTACAAACACACTTTCCATCTCAAGGGACGCCCCACTTCTCTGGGCCAATTCCAGACCAGTATGACTGCTGCTGCTGCTGCTAAGTCACTTCAAACACGGCCAAATGTTGAGGTCCTGCCTTGTGCCAGACACTGTGAAGAGAACATTAATTAATCCAAATCCCCTGATTCTTAGTCATCGTCTTCCCAAATATTGTGCCAGCCACTCAACCAGGTATGTGCTCGTAGGCAAAGCACTTAACCTTTCTGTGCTGGACTTTTTCACATTTAAGATGGAAAACTCAGTACCTACTTTCTGAGCTCACACGGTGGCTGTATGGATTAGCGGTTAGCACTCAAAGCACTGAGAACAGGGGCTAGTATTCGGTCATCGTTCAGTTAATGTCAGCTATTGCTGCTGTTGCTGCCACTATTAGCAGACAATGAGAACTACATAAAGCAACCTATTTATCTATCAAAGCAATAAAGGTAGCTTTTACTCTAGAAAGGACTGGAAGCTTCATCCTCAAGGTTCTAAGTCTCAAATCACACTTCAAATAAATCAGCCAGCCCTGGATGCAAGTGGCAGAGCCAGACCCACTAGAGGAGGAGGGTGTGTTACTCCCACGGCCAAAACTTGCAAACAGTTCTGCAGAGGAGAAAACATCCTGCTTGTTTTTCCGTCTCCTTCCTCTTCTTGGAAACCAAGAAATAAGCCAAGGTCTGCTTTCACCATTAAGAGGTGAAGATAATAAGAAAAGTCTTGGTGGAAGGAAGGAAATTAAAACAAAAAAAAAGGAACAAAAGACCTTACACATTTTTCATCCCTTTATGTGAAATCTATTTTTTTCTCCCAACAATAACAACGACCTCCCTATAGAAGGTCAGAATTTAAAGCATTAAGCTAGGTCTGCCAAAACAACTTCCTAAACCCAAAAACATTTACTGAGAATTTTCTAATGTGTTTGGTGCTAAACTATGTACTGAGGGTAAGGGAACTCCCCCAAATAGAGAGCAAGCAGAAAAAAATTAACCATGTTATTAAAGATTACATCATGTTTTCATTCATTTCATCTCCTTTATTTTCTATAAAGCCCTGTCAGGTACATATTATCATCTTTATTTTACAAATCAAGAAGCCGAGACTCAGGCATGACAAATAAATGATGATATTCACACAACCAGTGGATAGCAAAGCTAGGCTGAGGTTCAGGTTTGGGAACTCTAAATTTATCACTGTGTTCCACCTACTGTCTGCTTCCCACTGAACTCCTGGGATTCAGACTGGGATTGGCCTGCTCTGAGGCTCTCTGATGGGCTTCCCAGGTGGCGCTAGTGGTAAAGAACCTGCCTGCCAATGCAGGAGACGCAAGAGAAATGGGTTTGATCCCTGGGTTGGGGAGATCCCCTGGAGGAGGGCATGACAACCCACTCCAGTATCTTTGCCTGGATAATCCCATGGACAGAGGAGACTGAAGGGCTACAGTTCATAGGATCACAAAGAGTCAGACACAACTGAAGCAACTTAAGACACACAGGGCTCTCTGAAAAAATGGCTTTCATCTGCTGCTGCTGCGTCACTTCAGTCGTGTCCGACTCTGTGCGACCCCATAGATGGCAGCCCACCAGGCTCCACCATCCCTGGGATTCTCCAGGCAAGAACACTGGAGTGGGTTGCCATTTCCTTCTCCAATGCATGAAAGTGAAAAGTGAAAGTGAAGTCGCTCAGTCGTGTCCGACTCTTCGCAACCCCATGGACTGCAGCCTACCAGGCTCCTCCATCCATGGGATTTTCCAGGCAAGAGTACTGGAGTGGGGTGCCATTGCCTTCTCCGTTCATCTGCTATAGCTACTGAAGAAAGGCAAGTCATTTCTAGAAACCCAGGGAACTCAAGTCCCTGCAGACTGGAGTCACAGCTCTGCTATGGTTGTGAACAAGGAGGAAGTAAACTTGCCCAGAGCCCAATTGTTACCCTTGTGCCCAGGAAAGGGGTAATTTGGAACCAACTCAGATCCCAGCCCTCAAAACACCAGTAGTTGAAGGGAACTTGTATGATGGTTGAAGGCCTAACACTTCCCAGAGTCAAAGAGCTCTGTGATCTGCTTGATGGCCCTGGGTCATCTGTGAGACATCTGACTTTAAGAGAGAAGCAATCATCCTACATCTTGGAATAAAAGTCTTCTGTAAGAGGACAGACTGAGTTTATCATTTAGAGAGGGGGAGAAGGAGAAAAATAAGGACAAATACTAATGATCTGCTCTGCGCAACACTCCCTGGCATACATAAATGTATTTAATCTCCATGATGGCCCCCCATGAGGTCCAGCAGGGACAGTCAGAGCAAGATACACAGATGAGCCCTGCGCCGAGGCCACCTACGGAGCAGCCCATCTGGGCTCTTCTGTTAACAGTGAGTTAATTCAGGGCCAAGGGACAAACAATAAGCTTGGTGATTGCTTCATTTCTACAGTGACAGACTACACCTACAGAATTTTTCAGATACCACCTTCCCCAAAATGCTAAGTGTAGAATGCAGCACTGGCTGTTAACACGGTGTATGAAGCCCTCCACACTTTAGTCGATTTCCTTTTGGATTTCAAACTGTCAAATGCCACTGGATCATAACAAGGGGCCTAACAGAACAGCATCCATCGTTCCTGCCTTTACCTTTAAGCCGAAAACATGACTGAAATCCCAATTCCCCCCAGTGATCATCGCCATACCTTCAGACCAAGAAATGGCCTAATTCTGGAAGTGTAGGAAAACCCTCAGAATGAGTCAGAAGAACCCCTGCCCTCAAGAAAACCTGATGAGTCTCTCTGATCCGGGTCTACTTACCCAGATACAAGGCCACTCCCTCTTCAGGTCTCCCTGGACAATCAACACAACCCCCTCACTCTCTCACACAGCTTGTAAAACTTCCAATATTCAAATTATCACAGATGCTGAGGGCTGAGAAAATATTCTGAGGAAATTACCATTCCTGAAGTAAGTGTCTAGACTTCAATTAAGGAAAAAAAAAATCCAAAGCTCCTCCCTCATGTCATGTTACTCTTATCTTTACCAAGAAAATGGACTCCATTAAAAAGAAGAGTTTATATATTCCTGCACCTTAAACAATTCTTAGGCTTCATTTTCTCAAATGCTGGCTATTTTGTATGGCTCACCTTACAGGCTGTACAAATCAGAAGTACAAGGAGGGCTTGATGTCCCTTCTGGCCACCCTTCCACAGAGAGGCAACAGCTTCACAAATAACCTCACTCCAATTAAAGCAAAAGAAGGGAGGAGGAAAGAGCAGAAAGGGGGAAAGCAATGAAAGGATGGGGAGCCCTGGAGTATTAAGGAAAAAGGACTGTTTTAAGAAATACAGAGCAAGCCAGGTTCATTGTCTCAGAACTTAGAAGAATAAGAAATGGATAAAAGCAGCTTGAGAGGGGAATAGTCCATCATAATCTTGTGATTAGCAGAACTCAAAGCTCTGCGCACACCTGCAGGGAGCCGGGAGGAGTAACAGCCTGGCCAGGACCGTCTGCAGGGCCAGCGCGGGGACGACAGACACACCTGAGCAGAAAGGCAGCCGCTAGAACCTTTGAATCCTGCCGCCAGAGCAAAGCTGTGTTCCGGAGGAGTTTTCGATCTGTTTTTGTTTTTTCACTTTGGTCTCTGAAATCCCTTAATGACCATGGGTAATGAGGTCAATTTGTGCTAATTTATATAAAGCAGCTTTCTGGCTTTAGAGCTGGGGCACAAATGACTGTGGCCCTCCTCTCTGAGGTCATGGAGTTACAAGGACTGGGCTGACCTGGCCACAGGGACAGGTACCCCCACCCTCCAGATGCTGAGGGGCGTGGTGGGGACAGTAGCTTCACGGTCTTCCTTCAGGTCCTTCCTGAATATTCAAAGTGAGCCTTGACTCATCCCCCTCACTGGCAGCTCACATTCTCCCTGCACCTATCAACCCACCTCTCCATTCACAACAAGCCCAGAAGCCCCTCTCACCTGCCTCCCTCCTCTCCTTGGTCACTTTCACTCAGGTCTGTAATCTCTTCACTTTCCCATGAAGGCCTTCTCGTCCCTTAGCCTCTGAAGACTTGAAACCAGAGCTTGCCAGCTCCACGGTCGCTCTGACGCCTTCCCTCCTAACCTTCCCCCTTACTTAAACATTCCAAGCCACTTTCCTCCCGAATGCCTGCACTGGCTTCTTCAGCTGCCTTCTGGCACACACTGTTTCCCCAGAACTTGAAAGCCACCGCGGGACTGCTCCCCAGACTACGTCTCCGTCCTCTTCAAAACCTTCCAGTGCTGGCTCCCCAACCAGATGCCACAAAGAGAACTTCTCACTGGGCTTTGATGTGCTCCATGGGGATCCTCAAATTCAGGCCATTCTCTGGTCCACCCCACAGAAGAATGCAGGGAAAAGCACTTAAGTCACTAGATGGAAATGCAAACCACGTTTACCCCTTCCTGAAAACTCCATCAATGGTTCCAAACACTACTGTCTCCAGGATAAAGTCCCCAGCTCTCAACCCTGCGTGGCCTGGCCCCACCCACCCCTCGAGCCCTGGTCTGCAGTTCCCTGGGCTCCACACTGGTCAGGCCTCCACATTTAGGGCACATCCACCCACAAAGCCTTTGTTTCTGCTATGCTCTCAGACTGTAGCCCTTCTGCTCTGCTTCCCGGCCCAGCTAAGTCTCACCCATCTGTCAGTTTCACCTTAAATGTCATTCTTAACACACCCCCAAACACACACCCTGAATCCCCACTAACACAGCACCTGCAGCTCCCCTCCCTGCCTCTATCACAATGGCAATTAATGAACCACCTGCTCAGTTATCTGATTCATACGTGTCTGCTCTGTGCACCCCATGAGATCAGAGGCCACATCTGTTTTTCTAACCCCTGTACCCCAGCACTTACAGCAGGATTTGGCTCACAGTTGGAATTCAATAAGTCTCAGCTAAATGAGTGAGGGAATGAAGTCTAGTGACAGCTCCTTCCTCTACCTGAGTTCTCTCACAGTCATTGTTGGCTAAAGTTTTGCTTCTCATTCCCCTAACTTCCTCTACTGTGTTCTCTCTTTCAGTATCTTCTCCACAGGCACTACGCCATTCAACTTTTCCAGGAAATTCCAGATTATTTATGTAGCACTGAGAGGAACCATAAGACAGTCAATCAGAAAGGCAGTCTCCCCCAGTATCTTGACCTAATGTTGACTGACTCAGGAGCTGGAGCATAGAAGGAGAAAGAAATGGGCTTCCACCTCTGGAAGCTATTCCACTAAGCTTCTCTGGTTGTAATTGCATTGCACGCAAACTGAGGTAGAATTCCAGTTGGCTGGAACTTTTCATTTGTAGCCAGAAGTAAATGATGCAGGCTGCATTCCAGTGAACACGCTCTTAAGTTATGGGAAGACTTGGGCTAAGGACATGTCTGGATATGATTAACAAAGTTGTGCACTTGTAAATTAGATGAATGCCAGGAAATATTTAAAACTTCCCTTTCTTACTAAACACTTCAAAGATGTGTCCTTGTTTATTGTCAACCTTTTATTCCCCAATTAAAAAAAAGGGAGGGCAAATTCTTTCTCTCTGACAAAGGCCCCACCAAAGAAAGTCACTGTGATATTAAATACATCCCAAGGACATGAGTTCAACTAACGCCTTGACTAGCTTCCTTGGTTCTAAATTTAGAAGAGTAAACTCTTGACTCTAGGAAAGGTTTGATTTCAGAGATACCACTTCTAAACAGGAAAAAAGTCTAAGGGACAGAATTATATTAGCATACTTCCCAAAGCTATAGTTAATAGAAACAGTCTCTAGCCAGCTAGCTGCAAATGTAGGACTTGCCCTTTACTCTTTGGGGAAGGAAATCCAGGAAGCAAGACTGAAACAATCTTTTGCGTTGGCTGGAGAAGACTGCGGGCAGCAGGGCCACAGGGACGTGTATTCCAGCAACGGTTATATCTCATATGCAAACTTTCTTCTGCAGTTTCCTCTCACTTCCTAAGCTGGGCAGACAGTGACGTAAGGTATGCTGGCCCCAGGGACCTCTCTAGAAATCCAGACTCCTGCAAAGGCACAGATGAAATAAACCCTGCCAAGCACTTCCCAAAGATGCCTCCTGGGTACACATGGTCTTTCTGATTTTAGACCCCAGGAATCAGAGGCTTTGATTGCCAGCCAGCACTGGGTGATTATACGGGCCCATTCAATTATACGGGCTATTCATCTCGAGGTTCAACAGCCAAACATGCTTGCTCCCACTTCTGTCCATTGTGCACTGTCTCAGAATCATAGAATCTTAGAATTGGAGACAGAAGTTTCTTCCAATCCTCACTCCATCCAGCACTAACTCCAACACTTTTCGATTTAACTTGATGGAGACCTCTCAGAACTAGGCAGGGCAGCCTGGCAGAACAGCATCAGACTGACCAGAGTTCAAGCTCTGCTCTGGTTTTCACCAGATGTGTGATCTTGAGTCACTTCCTCTCTGAGCCTTATTTTCTTCACACAATAATAGTAAATAATAATGATGCTGATATCCATTGAGGACTTACTATGTACTGGGTTACTATGTTGAGCACTTTACACTGATTAGGTGATTCAAACCTCCTGAGAACCTTAAGAAGTGAGTACTACATTTTCCCCATTTTACATAACAAACCAAGATCTAAAACATATGTGACGTGCCCACTAAGCTACACAGGCACAGGAGCACTCTATAGTTATCCAGGTTTTAATGCCTGCATCAGAAAAAGAATCTCAAAACAAATAACCTAATCTTTCTCTTAAGAACAAATAGAAAAACAAACTAAAAACCAAAGCAATCAGAAGAAAGTAAATCAAAAAGAGTACAGAAAGAAAGGGAAGTCGCTCAGTCGTGTCCGGACTCTTTGTGACCCCGTGGACTGTAGCCCACCAGGCTCTTCCATCCATGGGATTTTCCAGGCAAGAATACTGGAGTGGGTTGCCATTTCTTTCTCCAGGAGATCTTCCGGACCCAGGGATTGAACTCTGGTCTCCCGCATTGTAGGCAAACGCTTTACCATCTGAGCCACCAGGGAAGTCCCCAAAAGAGTATAGTGGAAATCAATTCAAGAGAAAACAGAAAAACTCTAGAGGAAAAACAAGAAACAAAAAGTTGGTCTTTCTAAAAAAAAAAAAATTTGACAAATCCTTGACTAGACTGATAAAGAGGAGGAAAAATAGAGAGAGGGGAGACAAATACTATTAAATGATAAATGAAAAAAGGGACACCATTACTAATCCTATAGAACAACTTTATGCCAACAAATCAGACAACTTAGATAAAATGGACATCTATAGAAATAACATAAATTACCAAAACTGACTCAAGAATAAATAGATGATCTGAGTAAGTCTGTAATAAGAAACTTATTTCATAACTTAAAATCTTCCCACAAAGAAAAGCACAAACCCAGATGATTTCACAGGTGAATCCTATTAAATATTTAAAGAAGAAATAATACCAATCCTTTGCAAAATCTTTCAGAAAATAAGAGACACTTTCCAACTCATTCTGAGACCAAAAAACCACAGAAAAATTAATTTTTAATAAAATATTAGTAAATCCTACCTTCCAACTCAATCTATGAAACCAAAAACATCACAGAAAAATTTAATTTTTAATAAATTACTAGTCAACCCTACCTACCAACATATAAAAAAGATTATGCAGGATAACCAAGTGAGAATTTATCCCAGGAATGCAAGGTTGACTAGGGAATTTCTTCAACCTGATAAAGGGCATCTATCAGTCTTTTTAAAAAACCTATAGCCAACAATAATACATAGCGAGACTGAATGCTTTCCTCCTAGAATTGGGAACAGGACAACAATGCCTGCCTTTGTCACTTCTATGCAATGTTGTACTGTAATGGAGTTTCAAGCTAAGACAAAAATATTATGAATCATCATCACCTAATTAATTAAAGGCATCCAGATTGGAAAAGAATTAAAACTGCATTTTTTCACAGATGACATTATCTTGCATGTTAAAAATCCCAAGGAATCCAAAGAAAAACTACTAGAATTGATCACCTTCTGGAGGTCCAACCTCCAAATTCTACCTCATTTGGAGGCTAGAATTTCAATATGTGACATGTGGACAGGCATAAACATTCAGTCCATTGCACCTAAGAATCTACCCAAGAAAAATGAAAACTTGTTCACACAAAATGCATGCATGAATGTTCCTAACAGCATTATTTATAATAAACCAAAACAGAAACAATCCAAATGCTTATCAACTTGTGAATATATGAACAATATGTAGTATATCAACACAATGGAATACTACTCAACAATTAAAAGGAATGAACTACTAACATATAACTTGAATAAACCTCAAAAAGAACCCAGATGCAAAAGATTGCATATTGTAAGATTGCATTCATATGAAATTTTCAGAAAAGGTAAATTTATAGAGAAAGAAAGAAGGTTAGTGATTGCCTACAGCTAAGGGTGGGAGCAGGGATTAACTACAAACAAGCACAAGATAACTTTTTGGGCTGATGGCAAGGTCCTAAAATTGAATTGCTATGATAACTTCATAACTCTAAAAATTTACCAAAGTCATTGAATTGTGGATGTACAATGGGTAGATTTCATGGTATGTAAATTGTATCTTAGCAAAAGTGCTTGGGAGGGGAAAAAAGACAATGTAAGATAAAATTTTTTTTAATCTTAAAATATAGCAGCTACTATTACAATGGTTATTGATGCTATTAAAATTTGGGGCTGGGCCTTTCTAACTAGAAGCCCTCCAGAAATAAATTTTGCTACTGCCTCATGAATGTCCTCTTAAGTGAATTTAAATAAATCACATAGAACAGTGCCTGGGTATTAGTAAGCATTATGTAAACACAGACATATCCTGGAGATATTGCGGGTTCAGTTCCAGGCCACCGCAATAAAGCAAATATCACAACAAAGGGAGCCACAAGCAGTATTTGGTTTTCCAGCACATCTGAAAGTTATATTACAGTCTGTTAAGTACGCAACAGCATTATGCCTCAAAAAATGCACACTTTAGTTTAAAAATACTTTATTGCTAAAAAATTTGAGCCTTCAGCGAGTCATAAACCATTTTGTTGATGGAGAGTCTAAATGGCTGCTAACTGATCAGGGGGGTGGAGCTGAAAGTTGGGGTGCTCTAGCAATTTCTTAACATAAGACAACAATGAAGGGTGCCGCATCGACTGACTCTTCCTTTCATTAATTTCTCTGGACCATGCAATGCCATTTGATGGCATTTTACCCACAGTAGGACTTCTTTCGGAATCTGAGTCAGTCCTCTCAAACCCTGCTGCTGCTCTATCTACTAAATTGTGATATTGCACATCCCTTGTTGTTATTTTAGCAATCTTTACAGCTTCTTCACCAGGAGGAGATTCCATCTCAAGAAACGATTTCCTCCTCTAGAAGAAGCAACTTGTTATCTATTCATGTTTCATCATGGGATTGCAGCAATTCACTCACATCTTTAGGTTCTCCTTCTAATTCTAGTTCTCCTGCTGTTTCTACCACATCTGCAGTTACTTCCTCCACTACAGTCTTGAATCCCTCAAAATCATCCACAAGGGCTGGAATCAACCTCTTCCCAACTCCTGTTAATGGTGACATTTAGACCTCTTCCCATGAATCACAAATGTCCTTAATGACACCTAGAATGTAAACCCTTTCCAGAAGGCTTTCAGTTGACTTTTCCCTGATCCATCAGAGGAATCACTATCCATGGCAATTACAGCCTTACAAAATGTCTTTTTCTTTTTTTTATTGAAGTAAAGTTGATTGACAATGTTGTGGCTTCAAACTTTCCTTTTACAACTTCCTCACCTCTCTCAGACTTTACAGAACTGAAGAAAGTTCGAGCTTTGCTGTGAATTAGGCTTTGGCTTGGAATGTGTGACTGATATGATCTATCCAGATCACTAAAACTTTCTGTATATCAGAAATAAGACTGCTTCACTTTCTTATCATTCTTGTGCTCACAGAAGTGGCACTTTTAATTTCCTTCAAGAGCTTGTCCTTTGCAATCACAGTGTAGTTAACTGGTGTCAGAGGCCTAGCATTCACCCTACCCTGGCTTTCACCAGACCTTCTTCACTAAATTTAATCATTTCTAGCTTTGATCGAAAGTGAAATGTGTGGTTCTTCCTTTCACTTGAACACTTAGAGGCCACTGTAGTTATTAATTGGCCTAAATTCAATATCCTGTTTTCTCAGGGACAGAGCGGCCAGAGAAGAGGGAGAGAAAGGAGGGAATGGCCAGTCGGTGAAGCAGTCAGAACACAGACATTTATCAAGTGCACCATTTTATATGCGTGAGATTTATGGTGCCCTAAAACAACTACAGCAGTAACATCAATAATCACTGATCATAGATCACTATAATAAATATAATAATGATGAAACAGTTGGAAATATTGCAAGAATTAAAAAAACATGAGACATGAAGTAAGCAAATGCTGTTGGAAAAATGATGCCAATAGACCTGCAGAATGTAGGGTTGCCACAGACTTTCAATTTGTAAAAAAATTTAAAAACAGCAAAAAAAAAAAAAAAAAAAAAGTGCAGTACCTCCAAAGCGCAATAAAGCAAAGTACAATAAAACTAGTTATGCCTACATTCCAGAGAAGGCAATGGCACCCCACTCCAGTACTCTTGCCTGGAAAATCCCATGGATGGAGGAACCTGATGGGCTACAGTCCATGGGGTCGCTAAGAGTCGGACACGACTGAGCAACTTCACTTTCATGCACTGGAGAAGGAAATGGCAATCCACTCCAGTATTCTTGCCTGGAGAATCCCAGGGACGGGGGAGCCTGGTGGGCTGCCATCTATGGGGTCGCACAGAGTCAGACACGACTGAAGTGACTTAGCAGTAGCAGCAGCATGCCTACATTCATTACAGGTGATCCTTGCACAACACAGGTTTGAACTGTGCAGTTGTACTTACCTGTAGTTTTTCAATAAATACCACTACAGCCATGAAATTAAGACACTTGTTCCTTGGAAGGAAAGCTATGACAAACCTTGACAGCGTATTAAAAGGCAGAGACATCACTTTGCCAATAAAGGTCCATAGAGTCAAAGCTATGGTTTTTCTAGTAGTCATGTATGGATGTGAGAGTCAGACCATAAAGAAGGCTGAGTGCTGAAGAATTGATGCCTTCCAACTGTGGTGCTGGAGAAGACTCTTGAGAGTCCCTTGGACTGCAAGGAGATCAAATCAGTTGATCCTAAAGGAAATCAACCCTGAATATTCATTGGAAGGACTGATGCTGAAGCTCCAATACTTTGGCCACCTGATGTGAAGAGCTGACTCATTGGAAAAGACGCTGATGCTGGAAAGACTGAGGGCAGGAGAAGGGGGTAGGTGAGAGAGGATGAGATGAGAGTCGGTGAGATCACCGACTGAATGGACATGAGTTTGAGCAAACACCAGGAGACAGTGAAGGACAGGGAAGCCTGGCATGCTGCAGTCCATGGGGTTGCAAAGAGTCAGGCACGACTGAGCTTCTGAACAACGACGACAGCACTACACGATCTGAGGCTGGTTGAATCACGGATGCAGGACCACAGATATGGAGGGCTGAATACAAAGTCAGAGCAAATTTTCAACTGCTAGGAGGATTGGTGCCCCTAACCTCTGCATTATTTGAGGGTCAACTGGATATTATCATTATTATCATCCCCAATGTTATTATTACTATTATTAATGAGACAGGCATGACTTGAAGAGTTCTGAGAAGGTGGTGCTGAACCCCCCAGGGGTGCCCATTGTGGACTGCTTCCCCAGAGGCTCTCTGTAGCCAGGATTGTTCCTACAAAGAGTCCCAATGAAAAGTGGGACACATTTCTTCTATTGCATAGAGCCTCTTTTAGTTTTTTTGTTTTTTAAGGCCATCTTTTTGTATTTCTTCCTTTGTCCTCAAAAGCATTCAGATGCCTGGAGGAAAACCCCTCCTAGAGTATTGTAAAAGAAAAAGATGACAAGCCTTTGTGTCCCAAGTACTCAGCTCTCAAAGCCCCCTCCTTCCCCTGCCACCCCGTGCCTACCGCACCATCTGGGTTCACAGGGCTCTCTGGAACAGCTCTGAGAGGCAGGGCAGAGCTGCACAGGAGCCCTGACATCCCCGTACACCAGCCAGACCCCCTCCAGTGGGCAGGAGTTCAGCAACCCCAGCCACTGCTGCAGGCTTCCGGCTCCAGCAGGCATCCAGGGTGCTTCAGTGGGCCTGAAACTTGCCCTGACCTTCAAGTCACAGTCCCTCCTCCAGCTCACTGGGGTGACCCCATGTGTGTCTGGGATTCTCTCTCAGTTTCCTTGCCTGCCACTGCTGTTCCTCCTGGCCTGAGACCACAGCCTGCTCTCCCAGATCACCTACAACTTCCCTTCTTCGGGAAGCTGAGCCCCATCCCCTCAAGGGGCTTGGCCAACAAGTACCCTAAATGTGGGCCTCTCATAACACCTGGGGGGCTGTCACACCCTCTAGAGCCACTGCTCTAGAAATTTCTAATAGAAATTTCTGCAGGGATGGAAATGTTCCCTGTCTTCGCTGTTCAATGCAGCAGCTACTAATCACACTGGCTACTGAGCACATTTCAAATATGACTAGTGTGACCAGAATTGAATTTTTAGCTTCGTTTACTTTTAATTAATCTAAATTTCAACAGCCACCTGTGGCCAGTGGCTACTGATTCAGACAGCACAGCTCTAGATACTGAACACTGGCCGAGCAACCCTTCAAGTGGAGGCAGACCTTGCCCCATCCCCCGCAGCACACAGGGGCCCCGGCTTCCTCTGCATCTCTTCCAGCATTACCATAGGACCAGAAACCCTGACATATACAAATAATCCCCCTGGGACAACAGCTGTGCTCCCAGAGGGCTGAGAACTGTTCCTTTAATATTTCAACTATACATCTTACATCTCAGGGGAAAAAAACACACAGAGGGAGAGACCACACAGATAAGTCAGACCCTTGATGCAAACATGAAGGATGGATAAAGCCCCTGCTTTCTCTTTTGAAATCTGAATAAATGCCTTCCTTGGAATTTTGTCATAATTTTACTGCTATATTAAGAGTTGCGGCCCAGAGTATGTAAAACAAAGTTTAGGAGTCATATCCAACAGGGAAAAGAGATTATCGTATTATAAAATGCTTTGCAGGATGTAAAATACCAAGGTGTGTGTGTGCATGCTCAGTGGTGTCCTACTCTTTGTGACCCTATGGACTGTAGCTCACCAGTCTCCTCTGTCCATGGAATTCTCCAGGCAAGAATACTGGAGTGGGTTGCCATTTCCTGCTCCAGGGGACCTTCCTGACCCAGGGATCTAACCTGCGTCTGGCAGGCGGATTCTTTATCACTGAGCCACGTGGGAAGCCCAAAATACCAAAGCAATGAGGAATATTAGAATGAGATGAGACTAAGTCAGCTATCATTTTAAGTGATTAATTATCACTTCATGGAAATTTTTGTACAAGAAGTAGTAGGTTTCAAAACAGGCAGATGACTAGCTGAAGGAGAATCCTTTGCTTTGCTACTGTTATGTCTTTTAAAAAAGTCAGTATCGGTCAATTATCCCACAGCACAACTACTCTGGATCGAAAAAAATCAATTACGTATTGAGGCAATTATTTTCTGCACCTCTTGCTACTGAACTGGCAATGAGTTTTCACGGCTCAATTAGCTTTTAGCTTAAAACCATAGCAGCCAGTATCTATTTCTATCTGAGATATTTACTTACAGCAAAAACAGAATGCTATTACAGATTGTTTTAAGAAAAAACAGACTGAGGGTCAGATATTAGTGGCATAATATTAAACTGTTTTAATGCTTTGGTTCAGTAATCTTACTATGATGATTATCCTTATGAAATAATACGTGAAAAGAAAAAACACACACCTGAAGATGTTCACAAGCATCATCATCTAAAATGGCAAAAATGGAAACAATCTAAACAAATTAAATGTCCTATAAAAAGGGAAATGATTAAATATCCATTCCACTCAGGCTCACACTGATCACGGCCCCAGCGAGGCTGCTCGTCAAGGTCACAAATAACCTTCACGCTGCTAAACCCAGCCCTCGTCATACTAACCAATCATCAGCACGTGACACAAGCGATCAGTCTCCGTCTCTACAAATGCTCTACTCTTCCAGCCCACACACTTCCCTAACCCAGACAGAGAGCTTATAGAAAAGCAAAGCCAGAGGCTTCGCCCCAGGGACCTGCAGGCTCGAAACTAGAGAGAGCTTGCGTTGGCCCCACCCAACCGTCACCTTCAAGTTGGAGAGAGAAGCCAAGCTGGGCTGCAGCTGGCTCCTGCGCTCATCAGCTCATCACAGGCTTCATCCTCGGCTCTGCCTTATCCACAAGATCAGACTAGTCAAAGTTAGACTAATTCACTATGGCAGGTAATCCAATAACCGTTCAAGTGGGGCTTGAAAATACACAGTGTATGTCAGACTCACCCAATTCTGTCTGACTTGGATGATAAAAACTAAGTTCCGTTTCCTGGGAAAACATCCCAGATATATGCTTCCCAAGGGAAGAATGCAAACTAAGGGGGTCATAATTGGCACAGGTGAGTCATACAAACAATGAGTAACTCTCAGTAGGAAATAGGCTCCCAGGGAAGAGACCTTCAAGGAGGAACTTCTCTCACTCCCCTGGAGTTTTAGAAAAGAGCCAATCAGGAACAAGCTGCCCAGGCATTTCATCCTGGGAAGGCCAAGTGCCAGAAGTTCTAGGCCACGATGACTCCACTGTAAATAAAGGTTATCGAGTACAGAGAGTCCAGGGCCTGGGTGTCAGGAAAGCTGGGCTCTAGGGATGCTCCAACCAAATGAAGCCACACTAAGAAGAGCAGGAGCAGCGAGCACCCATCTAACACTTTCTGTGTGCCCAGTATCATCCAAGCACGATATGTATACTAATAACACAATCGTCTTCACAGGCAGATACTATTATTTTCTTTTTTTTTGGCCATGCCACAGGGCGTGCAGGATCTTAGTTCCCCGACCAGGGATCAAACCCAGGCCGCCTGCAATGGAAGTACAGAATCTTAACCTCTGGACCACCAAGGAAGTCCTGCAAATACTACTGTTTTCATCACAAAGTGGGAGAGCTGCGTTCAACTCAGGCAGTGTTGTTTCAGAGCTCTTAACCATTATGTAACAAAACCTTTAATATGAATACCCCAGTGGTGAGAGGAAAGTTTCATGGTGTTTGCAAGGTCAAGGCACCCACAATTCTTGATAGCCAATTCAGGAAGTGATTCTCCTGTCAAGAGAGCAAAAATACCCACACCACTCCCCACTGAGAACATTGATCACTACAGAAAATACAGATAAAAGCCGCAGATGGGAACACAAAAACCAATTCTCGAGTTAATGAATAAATATTGGTAGGCATTTTGCCAAGCACACTGGAAAAAACAAATCTCTATAAATATCAACTAATAGAGGTTGGCTGCTTAGGAATAAATTTTGGTCAACGGCATTGCCAGAGGCTGAAATTAATCTGTAACGTGAAAGAAAAGCTGGGACGCGTGGATGCTGCCCCTGAGCCTGGGCGTCGGTGTGGGAGAGGAATAAGCAGGGTCCGTGGAAAAGGCCCCATGGTAGGACTGGAGGAGGAATCCAGATCAAACCACCGCAGTCTGTCCCCTCAGCCACCAGCTCAGGGGTCCCATCACCACCTTGGGAGAGAGGAAGTGGGACTGTATCCAAAGCCCCTCAAAATACAACCTCTCTGGTTCTGTATCCTATAGATAGAACTCATCATTTCCAACAGCTCTTATTGCCACCTTTATAAAGGTCTGAGCTACAGGGCCTCTCTAGGGGTTATCACCTACCTGTCTCCTATCAGGACTCATCCCTGAAGATGGCCATCCTGGCAAAGCTTACATTGCAGACATCCTCAGCCCAGTGACACACTCATGTTGGGTATTAGATAAGTCCTTGCCCTTCTGTGTTCACTGAAAAGGAGAGAATTTGACTTATTGACCAAGAAAGTGTTTCCCAAATTCCTTTAGGAGTTTTTTCAGGAATAATGTCCTGAAAGCCATTTATAATCAAGTGCCAAGTAGAATAAATGTGTTAGTCACTCAGTTGTGTCCAACTCTTTGTGACCCCATGGACTATAGCCTGCCAGGCTTCTCTGTCCATAGGATTCTCCAGGCAAGAATACTGGAGTGGGTTGCCATTCCCTCCTCCAGGGGATCTTCCTGACCCAGGATCAAACCCCTGCATCATAGGCAGATTCTTTACCATCTGAGCCACCAGGGAAGTAAGAAGTGTACCACGGGTGAATCAGTTTGGGAACTGCCATTTAAACAAAGTTAAGGATATTTGCCTGTTGTTGTTCTCCAAGTCTCCAGTATGATGAAGCACATTATTAGTTTCCAAGGAGGGACAGGATGCTGTGTTTCCACATAACTTTCCATCACTGCTTTTCACATTTCCTATGAGGGTCTTCCCTGGAAAATGCAGTTTAGGGAAAGCTGCTCTACAAGATTTCCTTCAGAACCAATGCTCTGGAAGGCTTGGGAGGAATCTGGGTAGGACCCCAGTAACTTTGGCTATTATCTTGTACTTAACTGCTTTCTTAGTCATAAGAATGGGATACATGACTACCCATTCCCAAGGGTGGATCACGTGAGATAACTCATCAAAGTACACAGCACGGGTCACTGGCAGATGCAATGGAAATGGTGGTAATGGGATTCCATAAGTCTTCTGGCATCAAGCCTGGAAAATGCTTTCCTAGTGCTTACCCAGAGACCTGCACCAGGACACAGAACTTACTTTTCATCCTTACAACTTGGCTCTCCCCAGGTGAGAGCTTTGTTGACCAGTGCTCACTGACCTACAATCAACTGACTCATGTGAAACCCCTTCCTGGACTCTACAGGGCAGATCTGGGACTACACTGTGCATGCAGTAAACCTGGAAACATCTGTTTAGACTGGGCTGGGAAGAGGGGGTGTCAAACAACCTTGCCTGTTCTGACTTCATCAGTCACTCGTTTCAGGCACCCTGGACCACAAGCAGGAAATCTGGGCTCCCGTCCCTGGTCTAGTATGAGCCCCAGGGTCTAATGTGCTCTTGTGCTTTACCACCAGCTACCTCTCTGGGCCTCAGTCTCCCCATCAGTAATATTTAGGGGTGAAGTGAACACATGTTCTCAATTGGAGATGGACATTAGACTTACCCAGAGTACTTTCTGGAAATAATCCTGTCTGGATCCAACCCCAGACCTACTGAGTCAAAAATTTCTACTTTCACTGCATATAAAATTCACCTCAATTAAAAAACAAAGTCTCTAAGTGCTGGAACCCAGGCTAAGTATTTTGTAAACACTCCTGGGTGACTCTGATCCACCCTCTTGTTAAGAGCTAACCTGGCTGATCACAAGCATTGCTTCCAGCATCTTATTAAAGGTCATCTGACTTCTAAGTTTCTCTACAAAGAAGGTGTCAAGCCTACAGCCTTTCAAATCACTGGCTGGAAGAGGTGAGGACTGTTGGGAAGGACGCTCCATGCCTGCAAAGAGAGGTGTTTTGGGTACCCTGGGAAGCCCAGCACATACCTTTACCCAGCTGCTTCTGGGACATTCCATAAAGTTACCTGTCTCTACAAATCCACCTCAACCCTCTGCCTTTAAGCCATCTTAACTCTCTCTCAAACCATGTGCCAACAAAAATGAGCACTGACTGTCCTATATCCTTCTTCCCATTTTCTGATCACTTCATCTCAAGTCTTGTCTTGGTGCTATTCCTCATTGATGACCTCATTCCTGCCCTTCTGGACTCAGAAACTGTACTGGAGTCTCAAGCTTCCCTTTCACAAGGACTCTGGCTTGAGTTCACTCCACTGGCTTGTCACACCATGGGCTATCTCAAGTAGAACACCTATCCTGGCTGGTCCAATACATGTCCTAGGGGCCATCTAAAGCTCACAGAACCTGAATGGCCAAGGGATAAAGGCATCATAACCCGAGGCCCAGAGAGATCCAGAGCCTTGGTATTCTGTTTAATTCTGAGTGTGGGATGTAGCACCTCTCTGCTCCTCTCCTCTATCCTCACAGGTAACTGGGCACTAAGAGCCATGAGTACAAAGGAATTAGATGAGGCCAATTTCATACTTGGAACAAGTTTCTGGAGTGTTGAATCTCACTTTGTTCCAACTGTCAGCACAAAGGGCTAAAGAGAGAACGTAACAATGTGAAAACAAAAGAAATAAACAGAACTGTTTAGAACTAACCCTACAAGCAACACACAGTGGAATATGACAGAGACTGCAATGTGACCTTAAGGAGACCAACTAGGTCCCTGGCCAAAAAAATTGGCAGTAACCTGATGGAATACATTAAAAAGTCTTCAAATGTAAGCTATCAATCAAAAGAAAAAGAATCTCAGAAGTGAATGCTGATAGTGCCCATCTGAGCCCTGTTCTGGGACGAGGAATCCTTAGGCACGTGGTTCCACTACCACCATCCTGTCTATCCTCCCTTAAATTTCTATATGCATACCCCTATATGTATAGGCTGGCATGTCCAGGCGGCCAGCAGCCCCCAAAGATGAAGAGAACACTATCGATTTGGAATCCACAAGACCAAGCTAAAAGGATCTCCTCAGACTATCAGCTCACTCACTTCCAAACTTCTGTATTCAGAGTCACTCACTTGAGTCACCTCAAAAGAAAAGTTCCTTTAGATGAATTCAGAGAAAAAAGTAGGCCAGAACAATTCTTATCGATAATAATAGTTCATTTCTCTATTCAGTTCAGTTCAGTCACTCAGCCGTGTCTGACTCTTTGCAACCCCATGAACAGCAGCACGCCAAGCCTCCCTGTCCATTACCAACTCCCAGAGTCCACCCAAACCCATGTCCATTGAGTCGGTTCAGTTCAGTTCAGTTCAGTCACTCAGTTGTGTCCGACGCATTGTGACCCCATGAATCGCAGCACACCAGGCCTCCCTGTCCATCACCAACTCCTAGAGTCTACCCAAACCCATGTCCATTGAGTCAGTTCAGTTCAGTTCAGTTGCTCACTCATGTCCGACTCTTTGTGACTCCATGAATCGCAGCACATCAGGCCTCCCTGTCCATCACCAACTCCCAGAGTCCACACAAACCCATGTCCATTGAGTCCGTGATGCCATCCAACCATCTCATCCTCTGTTGTCCCCTTCTCCTCCTGCCCTCGATCATTCCCAGCAACAGGATCTTTTCCAATGAGTCAGCTCTTTGCATCAGGTGGCCCAAGTATTGGAGTTTCAGCTTCAACATCAGTCCTTCCAATGAACACCCAGGATGCCATCCAACCATCTCATCCTCTATTAACACACCACAATATACAAATTGCTTCATCAAAAATCATGAAATAATGTTTTTTTATAATCTTGGAGTAAGAAGATTTACTAGGTATGATACAAAATCTAAAAGTCACAAAGGACTGACATGCCTGACCACACAATTATTTTTAGACTTCATGGGAGGAAAAAATTAGTCTAAAGATAATGAACTATTAAAAAAATATTTTCAATGTATACCGGGGACAAAAATACCCTAATTTCCTTAATAGGTAGAGAGCTGTTTGAAATCAGTAAGAAAAAATCAACAACTCAACAGAAAAACAGGTAAAGAATATAAATAGTTCAAAGAAAAGGAAATTCAGTAGTTCTTACCATATTAAAGGAGATCCTATTTCACTGAGTAAAACTAATGTTCTATTAGATATAATTTTCCACCTATAAATTGGCAAATTTCAAATAGTTTGCTTACATTCTGAGCTGAGAATGGGTAAACAGACAATCTCATTAATGCTGTGGATTTAGAAACTAATATAAACATAATGGAGGGCAATTTGGCAACATCCACAAAAATGTTAAATGCATACACCTCTGACTCAACAATTTCACTTTCAAGGATTCATCCAACAAAATTCCGCATACGTGTAAAATTACTGGTGAACAAGGTAGTAACTGCAGAATTGTTTTTCATAATAAAATTTGGAAATAATCTAAAGGTACATCAATAAAGACTAGTTAAGTAAATTAAATTCCATACATAAAATACTCTGTAGGGTGGAGGTAGCAGATGCAAACTATTATATATAGAATGGATAAACAAAGTCTGACTATACAGCACAGGGAATTATACTCAATATCCTGTGATTAAACCATAATGGAAAAAACATGAAAAAGAATGTGTGTGTGTATGTGTGTGTGTATATATATATATATATATATATATAAAACAATCTCTTTGCCATATAGCAGAAATTAACACATTGTATATCAACTATACTTCAACAAAAATGTTTTTAATAAAAATACTCTGTAGCTGTAAAAAGAATGCTATAAAAGCTATTTAAAAAAACTATAAAAAGCCCTAAATATACTGATTTGAAAATATCAACAAGACATATTAAGTAAAAATAAATAAATAAATAATGTACAGAACCTTTCCAGGGAGTTGAGAACTTGATGGCAGAGATGAGAGTAAAAAGTATGTGTGTATGTATACACACATACATACACACACACACACACACAAAGATATAGATATATATCCATATCTTTGTATACCCTTTTGTGTATTCTGAATATTCTACCACATGGAGGTGGTTGAAAATAAGACAACAAAAATTTTAAATGAGTTCCATCAATGTGGTAAATCTATATATATCCATATCTAAAGGTATATCAGTTATCCAATGGAGGAAAAAAGTAAATCTCATTTATATAAAAACCTTTTGTTGTATATTGACGTGTATGTTCATAAATGCACAGAAAAAAAAGCTTAAAATGAAACATACCAATCTATTTACAAAGCTCACACTTGAGGTGGGGAGTAGAATTGCGATAAAGAAGGAAGAAGGAATCTGTGCACCGGTTACCATTAAAAATCTACATTTTTAAGAGATTTCTAATTGACCACCCAGAACTTTTTGCTTTGATTACTGTATTCTTTATTTTTAAAAGTTCTGTTCGGTTGTTTTTCAAATATATCAGTGTATTTTTTATAGCTCCCTGCAGGTATTCTCAGGCTTGTCTTCTGTTTCTTCAAACTTAGTTAACATACATTTTTTTGTGATCTGAGTATGATAATTCCAACATCTGAACTCCTAAAGGGTCTACTTCTGCTATCTCTCTGCCAGTTCTCACTCACTGTACCCTGCTTTTTTTGTGCTTGGTTCTTTTGAGCTGTGCACTGTTCATTGTCCTTGAGAGTTACTTGTGAGAAAGAAGGTGTCCACGGCAACATTCAGCTAAGTCCTGCCAGGTTTACAGATCATCCAACCCCCCTTTACTGGTAAAGAGCAGGCCCTGGAGTCAGGCAGTTCACATTCTGCCCAGCTCTCCCATCAAAGCTGTGTCTTGGGGCAATTCACCTGATCCTCCTGGGCCCAGATTTCTCACCTGTAAAGTAGGGAATTATGCCTTTCTTGGGGCTAACAGGGGATAAAACATTATAGTAAGGCACTCAGCACATGCCTGGCACAAGGTGAGACTTCCCTAAATCATGACATCTATCATCACTATAGCACTTTACAACAAGGATCTGACCCAAGGAGATGGCAGCGAGAATACAGCAGGGGCAGGGCGACTGGGAGGGATGATCGGGAATGGAGTGTCCTCCGAACTAGCCTGGGAGCTCTGTGGGGCCAACAGCCATGAAGACTACATCTGAGCACTTCACACAGGCCACCGAGTCCACGGCGAGTGTTGATAAAGTGTTACAGAAAGACACAAGTGAAAGGGACTGTGATAAACCATACGCCCCCTGGCCCTCAGGGCCCCCAAGCTTGCTGCTCAGTGATCACCCAGAAAGGCCACTGCATAGTCACAGTGGCCCAAAGAAGGGCAGTGTCAACAAGGCAAGAGCTGGCTCCTAGAGCCCCTGCTCCCCAAAAGGGCTGGTGTGTCAGGGACAATAAGCCGGGAACAAGCAGGTTCTGTGCAGAGCAACCCCAAGGAAACCTGCGGCTGCATTCCTGCTCACACCTCTGTGCTGCTTGGATGTGAACACCCATGCCAGGGCCCCCCCACTCCCAGACCTTCACACCATTATTTGCTAACTGAATGACTTGTACCCACCCCTGCACCTCACTGAAAACCCTTCTGGGTCCACATAGCCTTTGAGAGAGCAACAGACACAACCCCAACCCAAGGCCTGAGGCAGATAGCAATGCAAAAGGGCAGCGTGCTGGCACTAGAGAGAACCCGCAGAAGAAGCGAATCTAACAACACTGAAAGTTCATCTTCTAGAACACAGAGAGTAGAGATCTAACAATCGTTAGGCATTCAAAATAAGGTGCAAACAGCCTGAAAAAACCATCCTCTCTGCTGTTAGCGTCTCTCCAACACGATTCTTTCATGCAGTGTTTTTCCGTAAATCTATTTCTGATTCTTCACAGCCCCCCCGCCGTGGTGCGCTGGGACTGTCACTCTTGATGCTGAAGGAGCTGGAGGCTAGGAAGCTAGCTGCTGTGGTTCTTGTCTGAGGTCACACAGGAACCTGGGGACATTTAGTCAGGTCAGCCCCTGGAACAAAGGCTCCCACTAACGTCAGGGACATCGGTCAACAGCTCAGCAAGTGATGGGGGAGGATTACGACACAGGAAATGACAGTCATGGCAGACACAAGGGAGGAGACAAAGAAAGCACTTTGAAAAAAGCCCAACATTTTTGTTACTAATAGGACCTGGAATTTGCTGCACACGGTATTCTAGAAACTGTCATCATCTTAAGCAAATCTGGTGTGGATCTGTGGCTAAAAGAACAGCATGCACGTGCACACACTCATGTTACACGCTGGCATCTCTATGTTCTGGTCAGAACTGCTGGCCAGGTCGAGGAAGATGGGAGGTGACTAGAGGACCCATCCTAGCAGGGGTGGTGGTGGGCGGGGACTGCGGGCTCGAGGGTTGCTCGGGCAACCTGCGTATCTCATTCCCAGTTCCCATCTCCTTCAGTACAGCCAAGCTGTACTAAACATGTGTGACATGCAGCTACCCTGATGACCCACCTGCCCTGCAGAATCCAGCCAGGCTGGGAAACATAAGGGCAGATAGTCAGGAAGCATCTACCCTACTTCCCTAAAATACTGTGATGCCATTTCAGAAACCCCACAAAAGAGAAGCACCAAAAGTCCCAGTTATGGAGAGTTTATAAAGCAGTTTCACATGTACCAACTGAAGCATGCCAAGACTTATGCTCAATCAGAGGAGAAGTTTTTAATCCCCAATTGGTAGAGTAGAAAATAGAGGCAGAAGGAAAGATCTGTAGATTAAGAGAGACTCAGCAAATATTCACATATGTCTGGTAGGCGTGTAAAATGGTACTGCCACTCTGGAAAAGCTTAGCAATTTCTTGAGAAACTAAGCATGGAACTACTATAAGACCCAGCTACTCTTCCTTCCTATATGCAGATGATAACACTCTAATGGTAGAAAGTGAAGAGGAACTAAAGAGCCTCTTGATGAGGGTAAAAGAGGAGAGTGAAAAAGCTGACTTAAAATTCAACATTCAAAAAACTAAAATCAAGGTATCTGTCCCATTACTTCATGACAAATAGAGGGGAAAAAGTGGAAGCAGTGACAGATTTTATTTTCTTGGGTTCCAAATTCATTGCTGATGGTGACTGCTGCCATGAAATTAAAAGATGCTTGCTCCTTGGAAGAAAAGCTCTGACAAATGTATACAGCTTATTAAAAGGCAAAGACATCACTTTGCCAACAAAGTGATGGCAAAGATGGCAAAGACTATATTTGACAATATAGTCAAACCTCTGGCTTTTCCAGTAGTCATGTATGGATGTGAGAGCTGGACTGTGAAGAAGGCTGAGCACCAAAGAATTGATGCTTTTGAACTATAGTGCTGTAGCAGACTCTTGAGAGTCCCTTGGACTGCAAGGAGATCAGACCAGTCAATCCTAAAGGAAATCAACCCTAAATATTCATTGGAAGGACTGATGCTGAAGAGGATGCTCCAATACCTTGGCCACCTGATGTGAAGAGCCAACTCATTGGAAAAGACCCTGATGCTGGAAAAGATTTAAGGCAAAAGGAGAAGGGGAATGGCAGAGGATGAGATGGTTAGATAGCATCACTGACTCAATGAACATAAATTTGAGCAAACTCCAAGAGAAGGTGAAGGACAGGGATGCCTGGCTTGCTGTAATCCATGGGGTCACAAAGAGTCAGACTCGACTTAGTGACTCAACAACGATTCCTTCAGGCATTTATTCCAGAGAAATAACAATTTATATTCACATATAAAAATTTGGACAAAAGTGTCAGCAGCTTTACTCAAAATAACCCAAGACTGGAAACAACCTGTGTGACTGTGAAGTGACTCAGTTGTGTCCGACTCTTTGTAACCCCATGGACTGTAGCCCACCAGGCTCCTCTTCCATGGGATTTTCCAGGCAAGAGTACTGGAGTGGGTTGCCATTTACTTCTCCAGCAGATCTTCCCAACCCAGGGATTGAACCTGGGCCTCCCGCATTGCAGGGAGACGCTTTACCATCTGAGTCACCAGGGAAGCCCAACCTAGATGTCCATAAATGTATGAATGGTAAAACAAACTAGGGCATGTCTATACCACGGAGTACTTGGCAGTAGAAAGGAATGCATTCTGATACGTGCAACAACTTTAAAGAATCTCCAGACAATTATGTTGAGTGGGAAAAAGTCATTCTTAAAAGGTTACATACTTTATGATTCCATTTATATAACATTCTTTGAAATGACAAAGGTATAGAAACGGAAAACAGATTAATGGTTGTCAAGAGTGAGGTGGGGATGTGGGGAGTGGGTGTGGCTATAAAACAGCAGCATGAAGGAGCCTCATAATGGAATGCTGATGATGGAGTCTCGACTACATCAGTGTCAGCATCCTAGGTGTCAGGTACGTAGTCCTGCAAGATGGTACCACTGGGAGAAAGTGGGTGAAGCATCTCTATGTTCTTTCTTACAACTACTTGTTCATCTACAAGTATCACAAACTTAAAAGTTTACTTTACAAAAAGAGAAAGTGAAAGACTTCAGAGACATGTAGCCCTTGTCTGAATCCTGACTTGCACAATCCTATAAAAACATATTTCTAAGACAAGTGAAGAATGTGAACACTGCTTAAATATTACATAAGGAATTATTGTTAATTGTGTTAAATGTAATGAGATACTGTGTTTATGTAAACAAAAAGTACTTATTTGTCAAAGTATAAAATAATATGATATCTAGTGTGTACTCTGAAACAACCCAGGGTTGAGTGAGAAGGCAGTGGACTAGAGATATAATAAGATTGGCCATGAGCTGATAACTTTTGAAACTGGTTGAGAGTTTGTTACTCTACTATTGTATATATTTGAATTTTTCATAATAAAAGGTGCAGAAATTTTTAAAAAGACCCAGAAAGGATACTCACTGCCTTGCCTAAGGCTACACCATCAGCAAGAAAGAGAAACAGATGCCAGAGGCATCCAGCTAAGCTGTGCACTCGAAGCTCTCACTCTCTAACCAGTGTCGGGTGCTAAGCAGCCCACGATGGAGGCCCTTGGGGCCCAGGAAACCCAACCTTCACCAGAGATGCCACCCGTCAGGCTGAGTGGGAGGCTCAAGGAAACAGCAAACCCTGTACTTCGTTGACAGAAGATACAAGCGTTCTCAGAGGCCAAACAACAGAAAAACAGTGTGTTCATCTGATTCACCTTGGAAAACAGGACTACCAGATCGTCCTCCTTGCCCTCTGTACAGGCGACCACGCCACCAGTCCAGGGAAAAAAGACAGACTGCACCAAATGTCACATTCTTCTTAAAGCCTTCCCAAAATTCCTTGGTTAAAGGTGTACCCTCCTTTACCCTCTCACAGAACTGTGCTTATATGCCCTGGATCAGTTATCTTGCTGCCAGTGAAAACATCAATCACTATCTCACAGCTTCTAAGACAATTCAGCCACAGCTTAGCTGAATGCCTCTGGCTCACAGGCTGCAACCATCCCAGCATTCACTCCTGTGGCTGTTGGTGGGCCTCAGATCCTCTAGGCTATTGGCCAGGGACATCAATTCCTTGCCATGCAGGCTACTCCACAGGGGAGCACATAACAGAACAGCCAGCTTCCTCCAGGGCAGGGGCTCACAGAGAAAAAAGATATCCAAGATGGAAGCCAAGACTATGTATAACCGTCTCAGAAGCTTTGCCATATTGTATATGTTAGCAGTCAGAAAGTCCAGCTCAAGTGAAGGGCCTGAACACCAGGAAGTGGGAATCAATGACTCCCTACGACACCCCTAAGTCCATCCATTTGTACAACAGGAATGTTTCATTCCTTCACTAGAAAATAGTTATGAGAGCATGACCCACGTCTGATGCATATCTTTTCCCTCTGCCCTCCCCTCCAGGACAGATCCTCTGTATCCGAGACTGGCAAATCACATACCTGTCCCTTCCCACACCCAGGTGGCCAGGTTTGGGACCACATGGTCCCACCTGCTCTGGTCCCAGCGGACTGGATTGATGACAAAAAAATTCAACAATTCAAGGCTTGTGGGCTGGCCAGAAGATTCTCTTTCAGGATCTGAAATGGAAAATACCCAGTGATGATGCCTGTTATGGGGAAGTCATACCAAACCAAAGTCCCGCACAGGCTTCAGTTCCGTGGGAATGGAAAAAAATGTTTTAAAAATGCAACATAGAGAGAAGAAAATGGAGAAGTATAGACAGAAACAGAGATCATGAGAGTGACAGAAAGAGAAAGAATCACTAGAACAGAGGGGTCCCCAGAGCTGCCCCAAGCTCCAAACTCTCTCATTCCAGCCCCTCCCATAATAATCCCTCCCCCTGTGTTGACTTGCAGGAGTCTCGCTTTCTCATAAAAGAGGAAGAAGAGAGGGAAGAGGAAGAGCATATCTAGGCAGGGCTCCAGGGAGGTCATCAGGGCCAGGACATCCCGTCAGAGGGCTTGAATGAGGGAGCTTATTAGAGATTAGCCACCAAACCAACTCACAGTCAAAAGTTCACTCCTAGCCCAAGCCCAAGCCCCTTAGTTACCCAATTTCACAGTGTGTGATTAATGACTATAAAGGACATAGTTTATTATGTGATAGATGATGCTTTAAAAAAAAAAAAATAAAAGCAACATTGAACCTGACTACCCCAGTTCAATGCAGAGGGAAAACCATTACCCGCTGCTGCTGCGTCACTTCAGTTGTGTCCGACTCTGTGCGACCCCATAGACGGCAGCCCACCAGGCTCCTCTGTCCATGGGATTTTCCAGGCAAGAACACTGGATCGGGTTGCCATTGCCTTCTCCAATGCATGAAAGTGAAAAGTCAAAGTGAAGTCGCTCAGTCGTATCCAACTCTTAGCAACCCCATGGACTATAGCCCACCAGGCTCCTCCGTCCATGGGATTTTCCAGGCAAGAGTACTGGAGTGGGGTGCCATTGCCTTCTCCCCATCACCCACCGGACCCCACAATCTCCCTCACCTCTCAGGGAAAGTTATGTCCCAGAGCCTATGAAGGGAGTGAGACTACGTCAGGAACCAGCTAAACTTGGTTAAGAAATCAGTCCTGAACCAAGGCAACAAGCTGGTGTGAGGGAAAAAAAGCCAAGGTGTATGGTGTTGGAGAAGACTCTTGAGAGTCCCTTGGACAAAAGGAGATCCAACCAGTCCATCCTAAAGGAGATCAGTTCTGGGTGTTCATTAGAAGGACTGATGTTGAAGCTGAAACTTCAATACTTTGGCCACCTGATGCGAAGAGCTGACTCATTTGAAAAGACCCTGATGCTGGGAAAGATTGAGGCCATGAGGAGAAGGGGACGACAGAGGATGAGATGGTTGGATGGCATCACCGACTCAATGGACATGAATTTGAGTGAACTCCGGGAGTTGGTGATGGACAGGGAGGCCTGGCATGCTGCGGTTCATGGGGTAGCAAAGAGTCGGACACGACTGAGCAACTGAACTGAAGGCCACCTTTAGAGCTACCTGTGATAGCTCTCTGACAGAGAAGCTCTAAGACCGCACTGTGTCTGGGACTTCCCTGGTGGTCACATGCTCGGCAGTCGGCAGGCCACAACTAAAGAACCCCCATGCTGCAACTAAGATCCAACACAGCCAAATAATTAAAAAAAAAAAAACAGCCTTTTATTTTTTTTTATTTTTTTTTATTTTTAAACTTTACAATATTGTATTGGTTTTGCCAAACATCGAAATGAATCCGCCACAGGTATACATGTGTTCCCCATCCTGAACCCTCCTCCCTCCTCCCTCCCCATACCATCCGTCTGGGTCGTCCCAGTGCACCAGCCCCAAGCATCCAGTATCGTGCATCGAACCTGGACTGGCGACTCGTTCCATAATTTGGGAGAAAAACAGCCTTTTACCATCAGGACTCTGCACCCATGTGGCTGATTGTACTCACTGGAGTCCGTTCCCTACTGAGAGTTCTTACCCATCCTTGATGGGAATCACCCCCTTCCATCTACCAAAGGCTTTCAGATTTTACAAAAGAGTTCAGGCTCACGTCAGGTCCCATCACACCTGACAGGACTCTCAAAAGCTTTTCACCCTCCAAAGGTCCAGGCAGAGGCTGCCCTGTGGACAACCTGCATGCCTGGGAAGCCTGCCCTCTAGGGGCCCTTCTGCCGGACAGAGTGGTGACTGGGTACATGGGGCAGCGTTCCAGGCCAAAGGAAGAGCCAAGCAAGGCCAGGAAGTAGGAAAGCTGAGTGCACATCTGACCACAAATTATTTCAGGCAGCCACTCTGGATGGAGGAGAGCATAGCTGTTGGGGAGCACCAAGAAACTATGCTGAAGGCGGATGGGTGAGCGGGGGGTGACCAACAGGAGTAGTGGGAGCTTTAATCCCTGCAGTGCTCTCTCTTTCTCCTCTCTCTCTCTGAAGGCCTAGCCCTAGCCATGAACATTCCAGGACGTCCAGGAGACACAGTAAGGGGTACAGAAAAGGAAAAAAGAGCAAGCCAGAGATTCAGTCTGAGATGCTTCACAGTAGGACCCGGTCATCAGCAATTACACAGCTTGTGTAGAGAAATCGGGTCTCCTCCTGCCAGGGGGTGATGCACAAGGACAGGGACAAGGAGAAGATGCTCCTTCATGTACTTAATGTCAACCCCAGAGGTGCTTGCTGGGCACGCTGAACTGAGGGACTTGGGATCTGCTGCCACCTGAAGGGGCAGCATCCCCAGGGCAGGCTGGCCTCTGCCCAGGCTGAGACCCAGGCTGTGTGGCACATCCTTCACCCAGAATGCCTGCCCTTCTCCTCCCACCCTCAACCCCACAGGCCTCAAGGCCTGGCACAAGCCTCATCCTTCTCAAGGAAGCTTCCCCTCTGAACACTGGCAGAAGTCCTGGTATCTGGTCCATTCTCCGTGCAAATAATCCCACAGTCCAGGTCCAGGCTGCTGACCTCTGACCTCAGGCTCTGTAAGCACCCACCCTCTTGAGCTCTCTCCTCAATAAGAAGAGGCACCCCCAGAAGGCAAGCCAGCATCACCCATCCAACGCCCTGCATATGGCAGCAGACAGCCGACCTGTTACAGATGACGAGACGTCAAAAATAAACCTCCTGATAGCAATAAACACTAGCTGATGCCTTTGACTAGTGGCCAAGAATTTAAATGAGGATCTTGAAAAGTCAAAAGATAGAACCTAATGGGGAGACCAAAATGGAAGGTATTACTGTTCAATTTGGCAACTGTTTTCATTAACTTACAGCCTCCAGCATTAAGTTAATAGAATGTGGTCACTGTCACAGTATTATTTTTAACATTTTATGAGAAATCTGCTCAGTTCTCCCTCTTCCAAATAAGAAGACGAAGTGCCTCAAATTTGCTCCATAGGAGCTGCCAGCAAACAGTTTTCACTGTGATCACTGGACACATGTGTGTAACCTTTGTGCAGTATTTACTCAGATGTCTTCACTCAGGCAAGTTCCTGCGGATCTGTTTTTCCTTCTGCTTTCTTCCACAGGAGAACCCCCACCCCTCCAGACACATTGAATGCTGGAGTCAGGACCCACCGTGCTTCCTCAAGGCTGCAGCAAACCATCAAGAACTGCTCGTTCAGAAGGTCCAAGCTCCTGTGGTGACTCACCCACAAAGAACATGCAGTTTCTATGCAATTTATCAGAAGCTGCTGGACTTCATCCCCAGGCAGTTCTAAACAGCCTTAAGATTAAAAAGTACCGAGGCAGTGAGTCAGCTCTGGTGTACGGAGGTGATCCACAAAATAGACACAGCACTTGTCAGAGCTTTGATGTGCTCACATGCACAGGACCCTCCAGGAGTAAAAGCACCAGGGACCCGTGTTATTAGTCCCAGGAACTAAGGCTCTTCAGGCCACAGCTCAGTCCCCACGCAACGTTTTGACATTTGTGTAATCAGTTACCCCACTTTCTAAACAAAGAGTCAGAAATACTGAGAAGTCAGGCTGTTCACCCAGAGGCTCTGTTAGGGGTTAGGCGGCCCTAGATGTTACTTTGCCCGGAGAACTTGGAGAAGCCCAGTGGCCCCTCCTCCTGAGGCAGCTCCTGAGATATTTAAGACACCCTGGCAGTCACAGCAGGTGGGAAACTCAAGTACCACCTTGTCATTGCTGGGCTGCGATGCAGGATGCTCTCACAAACCAGGTTGGAGAATGTGGCTGAGGCCCAAAGCCTCAGCAGGACCTCACTCTCCTCTCATACAAGTAAGCCGGAGTGGGTGCAGGAGAGACGGGGAAACGGTGCCCCCCGGCCCGCACCCTGCTGAGGCAGCCCTGTTCCTGCCCACTTCTGCAGTCTCAGGAGCCAGAAGAAAACTCCAGAGAGATGGGAAGCCACATTCACGCATGAGACTTTTGACAGTGACCACGCCCACTAGCAAGCAGGGTCCTAGGGTCAGTCTCCATTGCTGTCCTCAAGGGAGGAATCAAGGGAGGGAGAGAGCCCCCCACCCTGACAGCCAGATAGTGGGGACAGAACAGGAACTCACCCCCAGGTCTGCTAACCTCAGTTCAGTTCAGTTCAGTCGCTCAGTCGTGTCCGATTCTTTGAGACCCCATGAACTGCGGCACACCAGGCCTCCCTGTCCATCACCAACTCCTGGAGTTCACCCAAACCCATGTCCATCGAGTCGGTGATGCCATCCAACCATCTCATCCTCTGTCGTCCCCTTCTCCTCCTGCCCTCAATCTTTCCCAGCATCAGGGTGCTGACCTCACGTCCATGCTAAACCACCCCTGAGGCCACTTCACCCCTGAAGCAAGCAGAGACCATGGGACTAACTGTGGGTACAGCTGCCACCTTTCCCATAAAGGATTCCAGGGGCTGGCAAACCAATCAAAACAGCATCAGTGAGTTTAGTGGGCCCCTTGTTTCTGCTCTGTCTCACTATTGAGGCTGATGGGGTCAGGACAGAGAAGAGGCCCCCTCAGGATCCCCACCGCTCTCCACTGCACCCCAGGTTCCAGAATTCACGTACATCCCCCTATGGGACCCCTCCTGGTAGATACAGGTCCGCTTCACTGATGGATGATTAAACATTGGTTATTGACTAGTTTTCTGATTTGAGTTCTAACTGAACAAAGTTATAGAGTTTCATAAACCAGCCTTAAAAGCCTTCTCTCTTTTATAAAACTGCTAGGAGAGAATAGTGGGGAACATTAACGACCCCCCACGGTAGTGAGTGAAAACACAAAAAGCACAGAACAAAGAAATCCAAACTGAATATAGCTTTTACTACATTTGTCAAATTTCACCTAAGGGGAAAAAAAGAAAAAGATGGAATTTTAAAAGCTTTCTGCAAAAGGCTGCACACTGACCTCAGTGTTTCAAAGCAGGAATGAATGAGAGCTGTCAGTCTGGATCTTCCCACTTCGGTTTTATCCCCCACCTGCAGGCTTTCCAACCTGGACTCCATTCTTTTTCACATGGACCTGTGAACCTGGGTTGAGATTCATCGATGCACAAATTACCCATGATTCACACCAGCCTTTTCCATCTAGCACCACTGACCCAAAGTGGATCCCAAAATGTCCTCACTAGAGTCCAACTGTCTACCTTCAGCCTCAGGACAGCAAGGCCCCCTGGAGAGATGGCTGAAAGAAGGGTCTCAAGGGTAATGGCACCCATGATGCCAGGAGAAGGGGGCGCTGGGAGCAGGCAGGGCTGGGCCACCCTCCACTCATCACCAGTCACCTTTTCCTTCTGTTCTACAACAGCAAGCATCACACGAGGTTTCAGAAAGGTGACTCTGGGGCAGAAGACGCTGAGGGCCCAAGTCCTGCACTTTCAGGGAGCTGACAGCATTTTGCATTTGCCCGATCTTTATACACGCAGATGTCGCTAGGAAGCAGGAGCGGTATGGGGCTGACGGTATTGATAATGTGCTAGGACTGCACAGATTTCAGATGCTCTGATGCTGGGAGCTGGTGGAAAAGGTGTTGCAGGTGGGGGGAGAAGCATTTTAAGCTGCATTACTCCATTTCCAGCTCACAGTAACCCTGAGAGGAAGGCAGGTCAGAGATGGGCGTCCTCACCTGGGAGATAAGCGATCACATGACTTGCCCAGGCTCATCCAGAAAATCCCCTTCTCCCACATCAGAAGCTCCTTCCAAAAGGCAAAACTGGGTGCCTAAGAGTCTGAGAGTGCCTCCAGCCCCACACACTTTGGTGCTTCGTTTGGAGGCACGTCTTATACTGCCAGTTACTGGGCGCGCACCACGAACCAGGCACAGTGCTGAGGGCTGCTGCTGCTGCTGCTAAGTCGCTTCAGTCGTGTCCGACTCTGTGCGACCCCATAGACGGCAGCCCACCAGGCTCCCCCGTTCCTGGGATTCTCCAGGCAAGAACACTGGAGTGGGCTGCCATTTCCTTCTCCAATGCATGAAAGTGAAAAGTGAAAGTGAAGTCGCTCAGTCGTGTCCGACTCTTAGCGACCCCATGGACTGCAGCCCACCAGACTCCTCCGTCCATGGGATTTTCAAGGCAAGAGTACTGGAGTGGGGTGCCATTGCCTTTTATCTCCTTAATCCTCTGAATTTTCTCATCCTCATTTTACAGAGTGATCCAGAGAGGAGACAAGCTAACACCTCACCATGTTCCAGGCACTGTTCTAAGCCTATTAAGTATACTAATTCATTTAATTCTTGTAACAACCCCCTGAGCTGTGAACTGTTACTGTCTCCATTTTACAGACAAGGAAGCCAAGGCCTAGGCAGGTTCAGCAACTTGGCCAGAGTCACACAGCAGGCCCTGAGACAGAAAAAGGACCTTAGACTAAAACTAAGGGCATCTGAAGAGTGTGGCCTTTAGATAATAAGAATGTATCAATATCAGTTTATTAACTGTAACAAATGTACCACATTAATGTAATATGTTAATAATAAGAAAATTGGAGCACATGGGAACTCTCAGTGCTATGCTCACATTTTTCTATAGGTGTAAAACTGTTCTAAAAAATAAAGTCTATTGGTTTTTTAAAAAGTGACTAGCCTAGACTAGATAGGGAGACCGATGTGCAGAAGATGCACAGGCCCAGAGTGCTGAGAATCAAAGGGGATCCTGAGAAGCTGGAGCCAAGAAGATAGACAGACACACACACACAGATCTGGAAGAGTATCCACCAATTTGAAAACTGTGAAACATATAAAAAATACACACATATACCACCTGCATGGCTTATAAACTCAGGGTATGTATACTGAGGGAGCGAATGCCTGGCTGGTAAGGACCAAGGAGATGATGGAGCCCAATATGCTCGCTGAAGAGTGAGGAAACTGAGGCCAGGAGACAGTGGGAGCGGGACAGCCAAGATCCTCATCCCAGTCCTGCCTCTTAGTCAGCAGGTGACTTGGTCAAATCCCCGCACTTCTCTGGACACCGTAGTGTCCATCTATAAAACTGGGATGTCAATTCCTGCTTACACCACAGAACTGTTAGGAGGCTTCAACTAGATAATACATCTGCTCTGACAACCCCTGCTCTCTGGGATGTACACAACCTCCTGTTGATGATAAGGTCACAGCAAAGAACAACACGACGCCCTGTTCCAGCCCGGAGCTGACAACTGGCCAGATCCCACCTCTCTGGCCAGCACACCCATCCAGCACAGTCTTTTCCCCCAAGCTGGGCACTGGTTTTCTCCTGGGAACAAATGGGAGAGATAGCCATTGGTGACCTAGACAGCTGTGGGGTCCCTGGATAGTAAAACTTGGGAACCACTGCTTTAGGAGCAACTGACCTGAAGAAATGCCAAAACGAAGGAATCATAATCAGCAGCGACTCACTGTGAAGTCAGTACTTTCCCACACTGACCTTTCCCCACAACAGCCCTGGAACCAAGGGAAAAGCATCCCCACTTCACAGATGGGAAAGCTGAGCCTGGACAGGGGAAAGGAGGCAACACTGAACTTTCTCTCCTTACTCAAAGCCCCAGAAACAGTGCTGGAGCAAAGCCAGCCCTCAAATTTTGGTTGACTGACTCATGAGCAAACTGAAGCTTCTGCAAATGTGAACCCTCCCTGGACTGTACCCAAGGGCAAGCCTGAAGGGTGAGCCTGGACACTTGAGCAGCAGAGCTGGGCCGGCCTCTCACCCAAGCTGCGAAAGTGTGGGGCTGTCCCTGATGAGCGCTGGTTGAGAGTCAGCCATGTCCTTGCTCAGTCAGGCTCTGTGACCCAGGGAGGGTCTCTGCCCCTCTCTGTGCCTCAATTCCCTTGTGGGTCACAGTGGGGTCACAGTGCCTCCTGCACCACCTCCCCCCAGTATAGGTGGACATGAACATCCTCTATAAAGAGGAAAGGTTGTGATTAAAGGAGATTTTGTCCCCAGACAGGCAGAGGACACCCATGTCCTCATCTCAAATGCCCCCTCCACAGTGTGCCCCAAGCAGAGCCACTGCGAGCGACAGTCCCCACACCCCAAGGATGACCCCACCTGAGTCCCCTCCAGCACACAGAGCGGGCCAGAAGCCAGTGCAGCCAGCACAGCCCACGAGCATCAACCTCAGAAATCCTGAGCCCAGGGGTATCTTGGAAATCCTGAGCCCAGAGGTGCCAATGCCTTGAGCACAGGCCAAGACAGGAGAGGTGGTCCAGCCCACCTCCGTGCAGACACAGGCTGTGCACAACTTTATTCCTCAACTGCAGGCAGGGAAACCAACAGGTCCCAGCAGGAACACAGGTCCCTGCTAACATGACCCCATAACACACAGACCAGAACAAGCAGCTGGCCAGACTCCACTGGGGCCTAAGGTCTATCTGCTATGGAGCTGATTTTGCCTAAGGCTCACTCAGAATTTCCTATACCCCTGCTCCAACAGACACCATGGTAAAAACAGTCAGCTGCCTAGGCTAGGCCCTCAGAAGCCAGATAGATGCATAGCATGCTAATGCTAACTCTATCATCCAGGCCCGGTTCCAGGGCCCAAGGGGGCCAGACTCATGGGGTCTAGGAGGGAAAGTACTAGCGGAAAAGAGCAGGGTCTCCTCGAACTTCCCAGGACTGAGGCCTCACCAGGGTCTAATCAGGCCGTGGGCCTCCCTCCTCCTGAGCTCCTTCTGCCTGGCCTCTGAGGTTTCTCAAGACAAGACTGAGCCTGTCTCCAAAAGACCCCAGAAGTGCACCAAGCTTCAAAATCCTCTTTTCCTCCTTCCTTCCACCTTTCCCTCAACCTCATTTGTCATTATTTCACACATTCATCTCATTCTCATGGGCTATCTATCTCCATTCAGTGCTCAGAGGAAAGCAATGGGACTGGAGGCTAATTCACGCTAAAGTGCAAAGGACTACAGGCAAGAGGCCCCAGGGCAGGAATACCTGCGCTGGTTGCACAGGGCTGATGAGCTCATAAATCAGTCTGCTTTGTCTACTCTCATAAGTTCTTTACTTCCTTCCATTCTTAACCCACAGAGTTGTTAAAAGCTGGAGGGAGTTCATAACTGTTCCCACAGCAGCCACTGTAGCAGTATCTGCAGTTCCACCCTTCAAAGCCCACCTCACGTTCCACTTCCTCCCTGGGTCTCATGGAAAGAGCGGGGCTGTGCAAACGCTGGGATGCCTCTCAGGTCTCACCTGGCTCTGCAGTTCCCCTTGCGTATGTGACATGTGTGCACACACACGCACATCCAGAGTAGCTGCCACATGAAGCCAGGGAGTCTACCCGTGGTCCCTCCCAGCCTGTCCAGCCAATGGACACTCAGTAAAGATATGTGCTGGGCCCCACCATCTCCCCCTGTAATCCACTCCCAGTCTCAGACACCTCCTAAAGCATGGATCTGGTCAAGGACCTCCCTGCCAGATGCTCACAGAGGCTCTGCCCCATGTGTGAGGAGCAAGCCCCCCAGCCTGGCATCCAAGCCCCTGGCATATGCCAACCTCCCCACCCACCTTCTCTCTCACGGCTTCCCAACATGCGCCCTAATGTGTCTGTCAATGGAGGCAGTGTGCTATCTCCCAAACACTCACCACACTCTTTCCAACTGCCTGAACTGCTCATTACCTGTTTCTACACAATGAAATTACCCACCCTTCAAAGCCCACCTCAAGTTCCACCTCCTCCATGAAGCCTTCCTCCTTCCTTCTAAATGCCTGTGACTCTTCCGCTTCTGAATGCTCAGCCCTGTGTGCATCTCCCTTGCGGTCTTCATGACATCCTGCCTCATCACTGGACTATGCTGCCCACCCCACCGTCATGAGTCCAGCACACATCTCTGGGACACCCGCAGTGCCTAGCACCAGGTCATGCAAACACCAGACCCTTGGCAAAGGATATCTATTGGCAAAGCGTTGACCCTAGGACAAGAGAGCCTTCCAGGAAAGTCTCCTGGGGTCTGTGGCCAGCCTTACACACTGCTGACCGTGTGGGCACCTGCCTTTCCCTTCCCACCACGGACCAGGCATCATGGCTCAGTCTAGGTAAGGGCTGTTTTTATGGCCTGGTGTCTCTAAGCCAGAGCCAAGAGCTCCTTGGAGCCATGTGACACAGAAGGAAGCTGCTCTTTGCACCCTCCACCTCCAGTTGGGCAAAAAAATATTTTCTTTTCCATTGCATAAGATGCTTCCAATGGTGACAAGCCCAACACTACTGACAGGAGATAAAAGCCCTGTGGGTGTGAGTGAGGAGCAGAGAGAGGCCGCGTGTCTGCATAGGACACATGGGTAGGCAAGTGTGAGCAGCAGGAGCAGCTAGTCGCACGTGGCCCCTCCAACAAGCAACAGAAGGAGACACAAGGTCTGACCAAAATCAGAGGCAGCACGATCCACCAGCAAGGTGCCTTCATGCTCTCTGCGGACGTGATCTGAGAGGAGCGGATGGTCAGGGTAACACACACGGGGCTAACCATCACCACCCAGCCCAGCCAGGCCCCCCACTGCAGGGCTGCAGCAAGGGGCCCAGAAGAGAAGAGGGGCCAGGCTCTGGAAGCCTCAGGGGGCTGTGCGGGTTTGAGAGGTTGGCACGTAGGTTGTGCCATCAGGATGAGCCAGGGTCAAGGCCTCAGGAACCCAAGGGGAGGCCCAGCTCATCCCAGAACTCAGAGAAGGAGCTTTCCCCCAGCTCCTCGCTTCCTCTCCTGTCAAGTAGGGACAGCAACCGCCTTGAAGTTCATACGCGGCTGCCTTGGGTCCTTCCAAGAGGCCAGGCATCAACGGGCTTGGGAAACTGTACAGAACCTTGCCCATGCTCGTTGAGACCCTGGGGCAGAGGCAGCCAACACAGGCAGGCTTTGTAAGGCTAATTTTGGCCGATGAATTGCACCTGCAGGGAGCTAGCCTAAGGAAATCATCCTAATTAAAGAAAATAATCCTTATACATGAGGACAGTCATCACAGTGTAATTTATGATCGTAGGAAAAAAACAGAAAACGTCTAGGTAGCTGAGAATACAGAAATGACAAAGCGAACTAAGGTTTAGCTACTCAATGGAACCATTCAAAAATTTTTCAAAGACTATGATTACATAGAAAATGGTGATGAGTGACATTAACTGAATAAGTCATGATACTTGTACCATTTCTTTCAATTTTTCAGCTTAAATGAAGGTTGAATTTCATACTTTAATATATAAGAAAGACTCATAATGCTTTAAATATGTAGTCCAACTTCTACTTTGCCTAAATTTTTTAAAAGCCATGTGCTGGGAAGATATTAGGAAATACTCAGAGAATTAACAAAGCGGTGATGTTGGCAACCCACTCCAGTACTCTTGCCTGGAAAACCCCATGGACGGAGGAGCCTGGTAGGCTGAAGTCCATGGGGTCACGAAGAGTTGGACATGACTGAGCGACTTCACTTTCACTTTTCCTTTCATGCATTGGAGAAGGAAATGGCAACCCACTCCAGTGTTCTTGCCTGGAGAATCCCATGGACAGAGAAGTCTGGCAGGCTACAGTCCACAGGGTTTCAAAGAGTCGGACACGACTGAATGACTAATGCTAACTAACTGTGTTTTATAAGGGGGAGGGGAAGAGAGACGTTACTTCAATACACAGAAATAACCTGGATTTGGGGGACAAACTCCAGACAGGACTTCCTGAGATGTAACTCAGGGGAACACAGGCTTTTCTGAACCAGCCCTCCTGGGTGAGACCAAAGGTTTATGATCCACCCACATCCCATTCTCACTTTCCCAGAGAAAAAAGAACACTGAGAAAGAAACAAAATAAACCAAAATAGCAAGAATGTGGCAATTACACAAGAACAAAATCATCAACAAAGAACAAGACAATAGCAATTTCTATGACTGAAAACAATGAAAACAAAAAAGGCAGCAATAAAGAGACAGGACAAACTCAAGACAGCACTAATGTTGCTTTGGAAACAAAACTCCTTTCGAAAATCACAGGAATTCCAAAGGCTCTGCCCAGTAGGAGTTTGCAACACTGCCAAGTGTTATGCAGCCGCCAGACTGCTGGGCGGAAACACCCAAGCTCCGTGGGAGAACTCCAGGACGGCTTGCTTCATTTTATGATTATCAAACTTTAGTAACTCCTAATAATGCGCTTCTTAGGAAGCAGACTTCGGGTGGATGGATAAATGAACCTCTGGCATCATTCACCTAAAAACCCAAGAAAAGTGTCTGTGTTTGGGTCGGCACATCTCACACAGCACCATCCCCACCTCCTGACACTGGGCCCCCAGGGCCAGGGAGAACGTGGAGGGATATCTACTGCCCAGACAGCAAGGCCCAGGCCACAGACTCTTCTCTGCAGATGTGGGCCCAGGGACAGGGCCAGGCTACTGGGCAGGGCAGAGTCAGTGAAGCAGACAGGAAGCATCCTGGGTCCCTAACCACAGTCATCGAGGCAGAGAGTAGAGCCTGGGTCCCTAATTCTTGTCATCTGCACTTAAGAGTTCACACCGTGTTCCTGACGAGCCCCTCCCTCTGGGTGCCCCAAAGCATGACCTGGCCTAGAGTTTAGCACGTGATGGGCAGAGACCTACCAGCTGATGAGGGAGGGAGGGAGGGAGGAGGCCTGCCTCCCCCCAGATCTCCTGATGTTCTTCATCACGCCTTCTGTCACGGAGCTTCATTCAAGGCCAATCGTGCATCCTGGACAGCACAACTGGGCAGGCCCTTAAGGCCCATCTGGTCGAGAATCTCAAATTGCTAGTTTAACCACAAAACCCTTTGATCAAATAGAATCCTGCTCTCAAGCCTGCTCTACACAGAGACCAAAATGGACTGCAAGGAGTGAAGCACGGGTGGGAGAGAGAGGGGGTAAGAAGGGTAAAAGAAGGGTAAAACCCCTCTTCTCTCTGCTCCCCAGAACTACAAAATCTCCTAGGGCGATTCCTGGAAGCCTAGACTCTTCACTAGGTCAGCTCCTGCAATTCCAGGTGGGGACACTGAGGTCTCAGCAAAGGCACATGGGGTCAGCAGCACAGCTGGGACCAGCACCTATATCTGTCTGCTCCCTGGAATCCAGGAGGGCAGGGCCACAGCTTCCTGCAGGCTGAGATGCCCACAGCACCTGCACAGGGTCTGCCCAGAGAAATCACACCTGCCCACCCGAGGGGAGAGGAGTGACTGCCAGTCACTCAGCTCCTTGGTCAGCTCACACGTGTGTGAGCTCCAGGGCTGTGGGGGACTCGGGGCGCTGCTGGAGCTGCACCTGGTCTCCCCACAGCATCACAAATGTCAGCTCTCCTCCCGCGCCCTTCAGGTGAGTGAGTCCCCTCTCTCTTCGGACCCGCACTCATGAAGCTCCCTGAGCCCTCGCCTGACATCTAAGAGAACAGGCAGGTGCAGGAACTTGCCCCAGGGAGACAAAGTCTCAGCCAAGATGGATGGGCTAGATTATCCTATACTAGGACAACCTGCCAACAGGAACCCGGCCTCGGCCTCTGTCTCCTGAGTTCCTGCTTCACCAGGAATTCGGGCAGTGGTGCTCAGCTCCTCTCCCACTCGGGGCTGCTGGGCAGGAGCAGAGACCTCCCAAGTGGCCAGGCTGTCCCCTGGGCTGTTGGGTCCCACCTGGCCTGGTCACAGTTTGGAGAGCTGCTACCCCAAGACCCAGAACTCCCCTCCTCACCCCGACAAAGCTCAGCTCATGGCTCACTGTGGCTAGAAATAGGGGTGGGCAGGGGCCAATACCCAGGGCCCCAGATTCAATCATAGACTATTTGGAGGAGAAGAACCCAGAAGCCTGGTATACCCCACGAAATGAGACCCCAACCCCCTACAAGGCTTCTAGTCCAAGGATAACCTGCCGGCGCTTCCACACAAGGCCGACCTATCACAGACCAGACAATCCATCTCTTCTGCCCCACAGGGACCAAAGCCCAGAAAATACTTTAATTGTGCATCAGAGTTTCAGAAAAAGTCCTCCTAAGTCATAATGTGCACTTCTAACATCTCAGTTTGATAAGTTAAAGTCAGATAAGTACAGGCTCAAACCAGAAAGATCAGGATCACAGATTGACATACAGGGTCATTTAGTCCAACCTGCCATTTTACAGATAAGCAAACTGAGTCTCAGAGAGGTGTGTGTGTGCGAGGAGCAGTCAGGGCTGGAGCCCAGGTGCCCCAACCCAGAATGTCGGTGCTGCACAACTCACACGGGGGACTCGTGAGTAGGCCCTGGGAGCTGTGCAGCCCAGGGCCCTGCCCTGGAGTCTCTGTGCAGGGAGCGCTGTACACGGAGGGCGTGGCTGCCCCCTGCCCTCTCCATCGCGTGGAGTAGAGCTCTGTCTGCTCTCTGATACAGGGCACCAGCAGTGCTGGAGCCGGGAAAACAGATGCCAAGTCACAGCCCAGGGCCCGCTGCCCCGCTGCTCAGGTTACCTTTGGGCATGATCTGATGCATGGCCACTGAGAGGAAGAAGATGGAGTCGCTGTAGTAGGTCCCAGAGCCAGCACTGAAGTGCTTCTGCATGGCCTCCACGACAGGGAAGAGCTTGTCTGTCAGCACGCCAACGTCGTGGAAGACGACCTGCGGGAGGGCACAGGGAACAGCAAGAGTGAGCACCCCAGGCGGGGCCCCAGCACACACACGGGCCGTGGACAGGACAGATATGGCCTCTCCAGGGCCCACAAGAGAGGGACATGGAATCCCTAAGAGCTAAGGAAACGGGGAGCAGTGGGGAGTCAGCAGAGTCCAGCAAGGGGGATGGGACACCAAGTGCGAGGGTGCGCAGGCAGACACGTGGGGCACAGTGGAAGAGGAGTGGGCGCCAGGGAATGGGCGCTGCCCCCAGTCTGCCTCTGCTTCTGCGCTTCAAACTGCCCCACACTGGAGGAAGCCCTGTGCCCAGAGACTGGAAACCAAGTTAAAGGGTCTGGTCACGAAGTGAGGACCCTCAGCAAGTCTAGGGGCCTGGCACTGGCTCCAGCATCGCCTGGAGGCCACTATACATGTTCTGCATTGCAGTCAGACGTTCCACCTCCCTGCCCAACAGTGTGACAGGGAGAGGGTCTGGCCACTAGAAAATGAAATCTGAAAAATGCCTGGAGATGCAGTCAACTCATCCATTGACTCAACTACCATTTCTTGAGTGTCCCAGACACTCTGGAGGTGCTGAGAGAGGTATCAGGAGAAACCAGGCACCACCTTCCTCAAAACACGCAGAGTCTAGAGATGTCACTAGCGGCTCTGTCACAGAGCTCTGCAGTTTATGAAACACTCTCATACACACATAGATCCCCACTACAACCTGGCCTTCAGCAGGCAGACATCCAACTACAACTGAGAAAGTAGGTACTCAGAGATGTTACACTCATTCAAGATCATAGAGCTAACAACTGGCAGAGCCAGAACTGAACCGTGGCCTCCAGACTCCAAGTCTCACACTCTTTCAGCTCCACACAGCTCCTCTTTTCCTTAACAGTGACCCATAGAGGAAAACATCAGCAAGATCAGCAATTAAAGGAGACATGAGAGTCTCCTGAATCAGTTTCCCTTGTTTGACATTATTCCAGATGATCAGCCCATCCCACAGAGAGCCCCAGCCTCACATGAGACACCAGATTACCATGCACTCTGCTCACATACGTCTTGCAAGTCTTCCCTGTTGCTCTGTGTGCCCCGCAACACCCAGTACATTCCACTACACACAGAGGAGCTCAATAAATGCACCCAGGCCAGAGCCCAGATGCCCCTCCTCCTCCTCCCACGAGATCTGCGGATGACTTTCCACTTCCATCTTCCTTGGCAGCTAACAGGACAGGATGAGCCTGCGAGGTGGCCACCACCTCGACTCCAGGGTCAAGGACCTGTCTGAACAGGGTGCCAACCATGAAAGGAGGAGCCACACGAGGCCCCTGTCTGGCTTGCAGACACTGTCAGCAGCCCTGCTGCAAGAGAAATGACAGATGTGGGCAGTGCCCGAGAAGTCCCAGAGCAGGTAGGCTCCATTTTGTCACTTACCTCTGCCCTTTCCCTCCACCTGCCCAGGTTCCTCCCGGGCCAGCCCTCGGTGCCACACCCAAGCCTGCAGCCCCAGAGCTGTCAGCGCTCAGATGGCTAGAACAAGCACCTCACGGCCCCTCAGTGGCCAGCTGTCCCGTCCGCTCCCCCCTACTTTAGGTTCTGCTTTTAGCCAGAAATCTGTTTTTGTCTTAACTCATTTAAGTGTTTCCTTTTTATTCTCAGATCCACTTAAATTTCTAAAACACTATTAAACAAAAAAATCTTTTATACTGTGTTAGCCCTCATCATTCCCTATATGTAAGCCTTTAAATTTTTTATCTCTTCATAAAAGTCTTTTTACAACTTCTTGTCATTTGTCTCCTAATGCACTGTTTGCCTTTATCCTTTTTCTGACTTTTTTCCTCCCCCTTTGACTTTTTCCCCTTTCTGTGACCTCTCAACCTGGGCTTCCCTGGTAGCTCAGCCAGTAAAGAATCCACCTGCAATGCAGGAGACCTGGGTTCCAGCCCTGGGTTAGGAGGATGCCCTGGAGAAGGGAACGGCTACCCACTCCAGTATTCTGGCCTGGAGAATTCCACAGACTGTATAGTGCATGGGGTCACAAAGACTTGGACACAACTGAACGACTTTCACTTTCACTTTCTTTTCCAACCTGGGATGTGGAATCCAGACCAGTTCTGCTGTTTCTCAACACAGGTACCAAACTAGGGCTTTGGCCTTGACAACCCCACACACATTGCTCCCCTGACATCCTGGCTGCAGGGGCACCACAAACTTCACAGGCTTCCCCACCTCCTGTCTTGCGCCCTCCAAACCAGCCTCTGTTGTAATGAAAGATGAATTTTCCAAATATGCAAATTCATTTCTCTTCATCTTTGGCTTCAAAACTTCCACTGGCTCCTCAGAGCCCCGGGTCACAGTCCAAATGCCCCAGCAAGGCCCCACACTAGTGGTTCCAGCTGCCCTTCAGCCCTCCCCTCCCTGGGCCCTGAGGGGAACTGAACCAGGCAGTCTCCGCCCTGCCCACCACACCCTGGCGTCCTGTGTCCTACGTGTTTGCCCCTGCTCTTTGCACCGTCTGGAACAACCTCTCCCAGCCACCGTGTGCCAGGTAAACTCCAGCCAGTCTTCCACTCTTGCTCAGACACCCACTTCTGGCCTCCCCACGGCTTCCCACAATGTGTCAGGCTGTCCTGAGCACCCTGTGTCACAAGGAGGGAGGCTCCACTTCCCATCTGTCTCCTCTGCAGGTCCCGCTTCTGCACTGGCTGGATGGGGCACTCCTGGAGGCCAGGATCTGGGGCGCTCGGGGCCCTGGGAAAGCCCCAGGCCATGAGGACAGGCTCGCTGAACTTAATAAGCTGCATTCTACCCAAGCTACTAGACCTCTTGGAGCCTCGAGTGGGCCTCAGTTTCTTCATGGATAACACAGGAATGACAACACCTCGCCTCCTATAAGGACCACCTGGGACAAGCAGATAAAGCACCTAGCTCAGGGGTTGCCATGCTTCACTCAATCCAAAGTGTTAGCATTCTGCACACGTGCACCCACACCAGACACAGCCCCTCCTTGGTCCCCTGAGCTTCCTCTGTGATAGAATACTACACGCACACACACATGCACACACACATGCACGCACATACCCAGCCCCTCCTTGGTCCCCTGAGCTTCCTCTGTGAAAGAATACTACACGCACACACACATGCACGCACATACCCAGCCCCTCCTTGGTCCCCTGAACTCCCTCTGCTCACAGATCAGCCTTCACTCATGAGCCGGCTTTTCCCTCTGAGCCTCATTACACCTCTAACAACTGCTAGAAACTGGAATTTGACAAGAAGCTGGAAGCTGACAAGAGGGCCCTCAGAAATGGAAGCCTCTGCATTCATTAAAAAGGAAGAGAAAAAAATGGATGTGTACCCACACACACTCAGAACAGAGTCCACCACGGCCAAGCCATGGGGGAGAGACAGCGAGCGGCAGCCGGCTCCCTCCCCTCCCCAGGTCCCCGTCTCACCCCAAAGCTTCACAGGAGACAATTACATCCCATCAGCATTAATAGATTTATGAGGACAAACTGTACTGGGTACGTTGTTCCAAACGCTGTACGGAGAAGCCAGCTCCAATGAATATTTCATATAATAAATCTACTTAAGGATAAATTATTATGTTCCATGGAATACACTTTCTGCAGCAAGAAGCAAAGCACAGACACTGCAAGCGTGAATCAAAGCACCAGGCCTGCCAGGATCTCAAACAGGTTTGTAAACTGTGGTCTCCTGAGGGTGGGCTCAGAGTCTGGCACTCTCTGAAGCCCCCCAGCCCAGCCAGGGGCTAGTGCCTGGCAGCGGTGATCAAAGCAAGAGTGATGGAAGAGAGAAAAAAAGAGGGAGGGGGCAGAGAACATGCTCCCCTCCTGCCACCCCTCCCTCTGCCCCTCCTTTTCAGATCCCCCACTTCAGGGGCCGCAGGAAGAAATACCACATAACCCAGAAACCCAGGGCCACAGGGTGACTCCCATACTGAAGGCAGCTGACCCACGAGAAGATCCAAGATGACAGTTTACAGCAACTGACTACAATTTTTTTAGAGATGTAGATTAAAAAGCCAAATCTTATGTGCAACTTTTATCAATTTATGTATGTGAAAGTGAAGTCACTCAGTTGCGTCCGACTCTTTACAACCCCACGGACTGTAGCCCACCATGCTCCTTGGTCCACAGGATTTTCCAGGCATGAATACTGGAATGGGTTGCCATTTCCTTCTCCAGGGGATCTTCCCGACCCAGGGATCAAACCCGGGTCTCCCGCATTGTAGGCAGACGCTTTACCGTCTGAGCTACCAGGGAAGCCCAATTTATATGTACGTATTTTAAATTATAAAAATCTTATTCATGATTATTTCCATCTACTACACACCTTACAAATTGAATTTTTCCAAACCCTTCATGTGCTCCTCAACATGAATGTCTTTACCAACCCCAGAGTCAAGTTGAGTCATTCAGAGCAGTTTTCCAGAACACATCATCCAATCATCCATTCAAGATGTTTCAGATACAGCCCCTTATAAATCTGTGTGGGATGTTGTCACCAGAAATGGCATCTCTCCCAGCCCTAGAGAACCCATGTCCATACCATTAAGGCAGTTGGTTTTTTCACCAGCCTATAAGCAGATATTTGCAGCCACTTTAAAAGGATCCCTTATATCAATATTCCACATTTATAATTATGAGATCAAAATCCCAGAAACAGTGGCTAAATCTCTGTTAAATTTTTCGGCTTCCTTTTACCTTTAATGAAGTCTGTCAAGAGAATTCTAGGAGCACCCATATTCAGTAATTAATGCTTCAGGCTAAGGTGGTCTCAAGCTGTACTTTGTTGTTCAAAATAAAGCATGTAACCGAGAGAGTGCCACATAAAATAAGAGACTGGAAAGACATCTCTCTTGCAAAGGACAGCCTGGGGATGGGGGAGAAGGGACGTTTGCCTCATATCCATTACATACAACACCTTCTCGACACCTTCTCCAACATGGGGAGGCCAAAGCACCCAGAACGGCACAGCCTGGTGACAGGCAGGGGCAGATGTCTGGCCCCGGGCTCACTTGCACAGATAGGCCTAAAGAGCCAGACCACTGCTCCACTAAATGTCCACTGAGGACAGAGCCATGCCAAGCCATAGCTCAGCCTGGAAGAGAAAACTCGTGTATCACTCGGCACGCCCACTACGAATCAGGTCACACAGAGCTCCTGGAGCCAAGAAGGGAGGTGGTGGGGCGGGCCCTGCGCCCAGGGAGACACCAGGCTTCCAGGAAACGCCAAGGCCTGTCTGAAGGGCGGCAGGCACAGGGCCACCAAGGATGGCCATGTCACCTCCCTGGGCCCAGCTGTCCCTGGAGGAGCTGCCGGAGGGCAGACAGACAGCACAGCACTCCGGGAAGTCTGCTCTCATTGCAGGATCCAGGCACTGCAGGAACAGCCAACAGGCGCCCGCTTCTCCCAGGGGCCTCCCAGAGCACTGGGCAGGAGAGCTGCAGTGCCAGCTTCTGGACTTGACAGGAGAGAGCCCACGACAGCTATCGGCCTGCTCCGTGCGCACCAGTCTGGGGTGGAATCTCACGTGTGCTGGAGTGCCCAGCTGGGTCTGCGGGCAGTTCTGGGATCAGATGCTAAGTCCACACTTCATCACCTGGCAATCTCTGTCAAAACCCCAAAACTACCCCATCTGAAAATGGGAGAGAATCATGCTGCTGGTCTCCAGGCTTTTGTGAGGAATGCAATAGGAACTCAGTAAAGGACAGCTGATCTAATCACCCTGTTCTACGAGTGCTCAAATGCCTTTCCCAGGCAAGAATACCTTGATTTGATACAAAAAATACCTTCTGTAATAAACAGCCCAAGTCACGATACAGCAATAATCGGAGCTGCCTGGCTCTGCAGCACTCCAACTGCATGAGGGCTGAGTGGGTCCCCCCATAGGCTGGTCAGCTCCCACCAGTGTGATCCTGGTTTGGGTGGTCTTAGTAATCAATTCCAACAAGAGCTGCAGGCAAATGATTCCCTGGGGGGAAAAAAAAAATTCTGTTTTCTCAAGAACATCAATGATGAATGTGAAAACATGATGAATATTTTTAGGATGGAAAGAAAAATCTGCTAACAGACTGGCAGCCTTTCAATCCCACAAACATGCCAGCACATTTCCACTTCACGGCCTTCGCACCAGTGGTTCCCTCTGCTCACAATGCTCTCCCTAAGAGTCAAGCACAGCTGTGTCCTTCCAGCTCTTCCGGTGCCAGTTCGTATGTCACCTCCTGAGAGTTTCCCAACCAAAACGGAAGCTACTCCCCCTGCTCCACCCCACCGCACTCCTGGCTATTCAATTACCAGACTTATTTTCTCCAGAGCACAGATCACCACCTCAACAGAGATGGGCCACATTCCAGGTCTCCAAAACCTCAGTCAACCAGAGCAGGACAGAACGAGGAGAAAATAGAATGTAAGAGGGACAAGGTGGCAAACGGCGGGGAGGAGCTGAAGGATCTGTGGGCTTCTGCTCAGGGGCGAGGGTGTGGGGAATTCATTCCACCTTCCACACATGCTGGTCATTCTCCCCAGTCCCACCCTCTACCCCGCACAGGTTCCCACCTTGTTCCATTTTCTTGCCTGTAATGGCATAAGGATAAATGGTTACAATAAACCTCCTCCCTCTTTGAGACGTCAATTGTCTTTTGACTCAGGAGGGCTTCCCTGGTGGCTCGGATGGTATAGAATCTGCCTGCAATGCAGGAGACCCAGGTTTGATCCCTGGTTTGGAAAGATCCCCTGGAGAAGGGAATGGCTACCCAGTTCAGTAATCTTGCCTGAAGAATTCCATGGACAGAGGTGCCTGGCAGGCTACAGTCCATGGAGTCACAAAGAGATGGACATGACTGAGCGACTGACACTTTTCAGGAGCCCAACAAGAAATCGAGGAAGAGCAGCCTGTCGTGTCTGGAGGAGAATGGGCCCCGGGCTCGGGAACTGGAGCCAGCCCCTCTGGGTGTCCAGATGATGGCACCAACTTGGATTCCCCCTTGCCCATCCTCACCTCCTTACCCCCAGTGGTGGGAGGGTCCTGGGCAAGGAGATGATGAGATGAAGACCTTGTTAGCAGAGCAAGGTACAGAGGTTACACACGGAAGGATACGCAAGAAAAAGCTCGTCTGTCTTGTATGTGCTCTGCTCTCAGACCTTCAAACACCTGGGCCTTCCAAGTGGACTTCCAGGATGACCACCAGGGGTCACGGCAAGTCACGGGGACGGAGGGTGAGGAAGGACCCAAGAGAAGACCACACACTGAGAGGAGGGGAGAGAGACAGAGAAGTGGGCCCAGATGCCCTCCAGGGCAATGCTGAAGGCAAAAGGGGTAGGGGGGAGGTCTGCACATGTCCGTGACCAGCTAGCAGTGCCATCACACAGGCCACATGCCCGTGCAGATATCATGACACAGCTGGAGGACCCCTGGGCACAAACCTATGATTTCTACAGCACAGTGCATCCCATGCCCACAGCGCCATGGCCAGCCCCACCACCTGCCGCCCTGCCTCCCGCTCCCAGGGCCCATCTCTCAGCCCTGAGCAGCACTCTTGCAGGCAGCCGGTCACTCCCTATCTTTTCCAGCACTTACTAAAGATTTTGTTTAGTGAGCTCAAATAATCTGTACGCAGTAGGTATAATCATTCCTTAGTTCACTTCTTTTATAAATTATGAGGTTTGGGTTGTTTTAACAATGAATTTTCCTAACAGTAGGATCCAGTTTTCTACAAAATAAGCAAAAGAAAAAGCATGAGAGAGAAGGGACAGAAGAAGAGCGGGAAGGAGAGCAGTGACCCTGCAGCACGTGTGTGTGCTCAGTCGCTCTGCTGTATCTGACTCCTTGTGACCCCATGGAGTGTAACTTGCCAGACACCTGTTCCCAGGCAAGAACACTGGAGTGGGTTGCCATTTCCTTCTCCAGGGGATCTTCCCGACCCAGGGATCGAACCTTGCATTGGCAGGCAGACTCTTTACCACAGAGCCACCTCGGAAGCCCCAGTGACCCTGCAGTCGCAAGGTCTGCTTTGTGAAATCTTAGGGTAAGTGTCCCAGCTCGCCCACACACCAAGGAGTCGGCCAGCTGTAGGGCTGTCAGGTCTTATCCACCAGATCCCTTGACTTCTTCTTTTCTGTGTGGCCATCTCCCATGACCTGTGACCTCCCAAAGAACACTGCTGTTTTATGTGAGTGACACCCAAGGGACGCACTGAGCCAGCTTCCTGTCTCCATCGAGCAGGCAGGAAGGTGGCCTCAGCCAGGTCTCCCACATCCCCCTCAGATCACGTGATCCCCCTCCCCACCTGGCTTTCTGGGGTGGGGACACAGTAGGCGCCCAAGAGCACCGTGGCCCCCGGAGCGCGCAGCTGAGCTCCATGCAACCAGGACAGTGTCCATCATCTCCTGGTGCTGCCACATCTAAGCTTCCTGAAAGGCCCTGGCTCAATGCTCCCCAAGATGCAGCATCGGTTCCGGAGGGGACAAACAGGACTTCTGAAGGAGCACAGAGACTAACCACTTTAATACTCACAGACTTACTTTGATATGTAAAACACTGCAAAAATTAAAACCCTTTATAACTATGATTTCACAGATATCACCTAAGGAGAGGCTAAGAGGAAAAAAAGTGAGTCGATTTAAAATACATATTAAGCAGCTGATGCTGCAGGCAGTTCTAGGATATTGGCAAAAACCGTGAAGGAAAGAGTCAATGGCCTGACTCTGGGGACTCTGCTCACGTCCACTGCCTCCATCTGAGGTGAGGTGATGTGTTTAAAATGCCAAGAGCAGTACTGGCGGCCAGGAGGCGTCCACGGGCTGAGTCTCTGCCTCCCCAAGGTCACACACGCTGACGTCAGGACTGGGTCTCCTGAGTCCCCATAAGCAGCCTGCCCACTGAGTCCCCGCCTTAACCTCCAGCTAAGACAGTCCTCCCGCCACGCCCCACTCCCAGCACTGCTCTGTGCCCTGCCACTCGAGGAACCGGCATCTGCTCACCGTAGGGCCACAAAGGGACAAAACCAAGCAAGGGTCAGGAAGCAACGTGGACAAGCACGAGTCCAGCAGCCGGCCGCCACCAACACCACGCCCCTGATGAAGGAGGTGGCCGTGGCTGCTTGGAGAGGCAAAGTCACCCGTCCCAGGGGACGTGGTGGACGGTGGCCCAGGCCCAGCTGTGAGCCCAGGCTCTTCTGACTCCAGAATGGCAAGGCAACCACCCCCGTGGCCTGCCCTCATTCCACTTTTCTTATTTTGTCCCCTCACCAAGGGCAGAGTCCCATCGAGTGAGAAAGAGGTGTCTGGCAAGTTACACTCCACGGGGAGACAAGGAGTCGGATGCCACTGAGCGACTGAGCACACGCGCATGCTGCAGGGTCACTGCTCTCCTTCCCGCTCTTCTTTTGTCCCTTATTTCTCTCTCATGCTTTTTCTTTTGCTTATTTTGTAGAAAACTGGATCCTACTGTTAGGAAAATTCAGTGTTAAATGAAAACACCACAACCCCAGCTCTGTTGGAGAGGCACATGTTGTTGACAGCCCTCTCGAGGCCACAGGCCCACGTCTGAATTAACTCTAGCATAGAGAACCCTTCTCCTGGATGGGCCCAGCATCCCACCCCTGCACCCGACAGCCCCCCAGCTTCCACCTACTCAGGCCAGCATCCTCTCTCTGGCCTCCTGCTGACAGGTCTCCTCTTCACTCGGTCCACACAGCAGCCAGAGTGACCCTTCTCTGCTCAAAACCCAGAAGTGGCCCCTCCCATCACTCCGACAAAGCCAGAGCTCTCATGGGCCTCCCGAGAGGCCTGCCCCATCCCTGCCACGTCCCCCGACCCCAGCGACTTCACTGCAGCCCACGGCCCCTCTCTGCTGTTCCTCAAACCACCAGGCACCCAGACGCTCTCCCAGCTCCCTCACTCTGCCAGGTCTCTGGACCAATGCCACCTTCTCAGTGACAGAGCCCCCACTTCCCACCTAAAGACTGCAACAGCCTCGCAGCCCCCTCATCCTGCTAAACCTCCTAACTCACCTCCGAGGAGGCGGTACAATGTACTCATCTGCTTCTCAAGGAACAACCAAGAGATGAAACGAACCCCACCCAGTTTCGAGCCCCTATTTCCCGGTGTCCCAGGCAGCAAAGCAGACAAGTATCACTGGCTCATTCAGTCCTCTTCCTCCAAGGTCTGCTCCACAAGGGCAGGGCTCTGACTCTCCCTCTCTTCACGGACACACCCGTGTGTATCAGTGCCCTGGGACAGAGCAGACACTCCCAGGCACACGGTAAATACTGCTCTGTGGGGATTTCACCTGGCAGCAATGCCACCTGGGCTCACACAGGCCTCAGAAAGACAGCAGCACCCCTCTGCCTCTGGAGGTGAGGTCCCCCAGGGCCAGCAGCGCAGCTTGGCTTCCCTCTGTCACCATTCATCTGCTCTGGCCTTCAGTTCAGTTCAGTCACTCAGTCATGTCCGACTCTTTGCGACCCCATGAATCGCAGCACGCCAGGCCTCCCTGTCCATCACAAGCTCCCGGAGTTCACTCAGACTCATGTCCATCGAGTCGGTGATGCCATCCAGCCATCTCATCCTCTGTCGTCCCCTTCTCCTGCCCCCAATCCCTCCCAGCATCAGAGTCTTTTCAAATGAGTCAACTCTTCGCATGAGGTGGCCAAAGTACTGCAGTTTCAGCTTTACCATCATTCCTTCCAAAGAAATCCCAGGGCTGATCTCCTTCAGAATGGACTGGTTGTATCTCCTTGCTGTCCAAGGGACTCACAACAGTCTTCTCCCACACCACAGTTCAAAAGCATCAATTCTTCGGCACTCAGCCTTCTTCACAGTCCAACTCTCACATCCATACATGACCACTGGAAAAACCATAGCCTTGACTAGATGGACCTTTGTTGGCAAAGTAATGTCTCTGCTTTTGAATATGCTATCTAGGTTGGTCATAATAAGCACTGGAATTTGGCCCTTCCCTCAAGCTGTGTGAGCACACAGACTGTTCCACAGAGGGCACAGCCAGGTACTGGTGAGGGCCAGGCCTCTGCCGCCCTGCAAGGCAGCCCCCAGCCTCCACCCTGACCTGCCAGTTGCCACAGCTCAGGCCCACAGCTGTGCCCACAACAGTGGGGACCCCTCTGCAAGTCACAAAATCCAAAGTGGGTGAGCAACACGGACAGAGCCAAGAGCCTATATGTAAAGTCACTGATTCAAGCCCTCACGTCTCAGAGAGGGACAGTGAGGTCCAAAGAGGGGTGTGGCTGTCTCCCCCCATTACATGGCCCGTGGCAGCCAGTCCTGAAGCCAGGCCCCCGAGACAGAGGCGCTGCACTTGCAGCTGGAGGTACCTCCTCTAAGAGACTCAGGAAATGCTGGGGAAGAGCAGGTCAGGTCTCCACTCGACCAGAAGGCTTGCAGTGGCACGGAGAACATGCGAGTCTGCCCGCAAAGCTGCCCGCAGTCTCCACTTCCCAAAACAAAGGCATCCAGACCCACCCAGGAAAGGGGAGTCTACACCAGGTCCTCGGCAGAACTCGGAGCTGGCATGGGGACCACCGCGCCAGGGAAGCACTGAGCAGCATCCAGGAAGGTGCACAGACCCCCGGACCAGGGAAGACCCTTCCAGGTGTGAAGACTGGAGAAGCTCAAGCTCGTCTCTGTCTACAGATGGTCACCCAAATGGTCACAGCAGCAACGTTTGTGATGACAAAAAAGTGGGAGCAACCTCACTCCCCCGAAGGCCCAGGACTCTTGATTCCTCAGAGCTGAATACTCTCACAGGGCTGCAAGAAAACTCCCATGTTTCCAGGCTCTAACAGATCCCCCAGAGACATCTGGAAATCCCTTCCAGATGCTGAGCACATCACAGAACAGGGCTGTATGTCAACAGCTCCTGAGAACAGGCAGTGAGACAGCAAGATCCTATTTTACCTCCTAGACCAGGGACTTGAGACAAAGCTTCCCCGTAGTAAAGAGGAACGCTTTCATTCCACATTTGCTCTCAAAAGTTGTGCGACCCTCTGAGATCCATATCAATGACCAACTTCAGTTGCTCACATTTCTGGCCAAAGCAAAAGCTGCTCAAGGAGTCAGAAGTACAGACAACTAAACACAACTGACCCCCTAACACCTCACTTCCTTTGCCAACACTGCTCACCACACTCTGTGTAACACCCCAGCCCCCGCTGCCAAAGGGGGTCATTAACCAGGCTGGTTTTAGACAGGAACCCATGGAAGTAAGACTCTCAGACAAGCTGAGGAGCTTGTCTGTGGACAGGGAGCCCTGTCCACTGTGGACTGCAGGCGACCTGTGCCCCCGAGGCTGGCAGCAAGTAGCTGGGGACCCACACCCCGTCCATTCATTGCCTGCTCCTGGCTGAGTGACCTACAGCACAACCGGACCCCGAGTAGGTGGGCGATCAGGGATCTGAAACTTCGGCCGTGTTTCAGGTGTCAGCAGTGCCCATCCCTGGGGACCAGGACCAAAGTCTCACTCCACACTGGCCACAAGTTAAACTCATCTTAACACAGATCAGCAGCAGCCAAAATCGCCAGCAGCTTGCCCTGCCAACCATAGGGCACAGATCCACCTCCCTCCAGGGTGCCTTCAGAGCGAGGTCTCCTTCCCACGAGCTGCTCTCATGAGCAGAAAGCTTGTCCCTCCCCCACTCTGAGAGAGGTGGGTGTCACAGGGGGATAAGGCAGCTCGGCGGGTCCCATGGCTCAGTCACCCTCTCACTCAGTACCTACACCGAACATAATAGAAGTATGCAGCCCAGGCCACCTCTGTGCCAAACTTGGCCCTTTTGTAAGACAAACCTGAGCATCCAGGCAGCCAGCCCGCACAGCCCAGGCCGGGGCATGGCCACCTACACCAGGATCTGACCTGGGACACAGGATGGGCAGGTGCAGTCCAGCGAGGCAGGCCATGAGGGGGTTTCCAGGGAGCAGACCCAGAGAGCGTACTGCCGCTGCGGGGCAGGAGGCAGACCTGGATGGGCTTCATGGAGGAGGGGGCCCCCGTGCCTCAGGTCCACCGCAGACCCCTAGTCCACTCTACTGGTCACACACGGGTCCTCTAGACACATTAAGTCATGTCGTTTCATGCCCACGACAACATGTTGAGGCGGGGTGCAGTGCCGTGCCCCTGTGTGGGTGAGGAAGTTGCTCGGAGAAGGCAGACCACGCCCCACTGCCTCCCAGAGGGATCAGGTGGGCCTGGGGCCCTCCCAGTCCTGTCTGAAGCCCATGCCACGCTCATCCGAGAAGCTCCTGCCCATCCCTGTGCCAGGCTGCATCCGGAGTGGGGAGAACCAACGCAGAGCCTGCTGCCAGGGCCTCTCACCTGGCAGCCTCACCAGTCTGTAGGCAGCAGGGGAGGACAGAGGCACCACCGAGACCTGCTCAGGCAACAGGGCTCCGGAGGGTGGACTCTCCAGGTGGGCCAGGTGGATGGTAAACCAGAGAGAGATACCAGAGTGCCTACTGCGTCACGATGTCAGCTCCCACAGCGGGGAGCCCATTTCCTGGTGCCCAGAGACCCTGTGACACAGCAGGACTGGGCTTGACAGGGTGCAGACTCAGGCAGGGGACAGCAGTGGGATCCCATCAGCCCCATCCCCCAACACACACACACTCACACACACACAGGCTCAGCCGCCCTCCACACACACACTCACACACACAGCCCCTCTGCACACACACACTCACACATAGACTCCGGTAGGGGACAGAAGTGGGATCCCATCAGCCCCATCCCCCAACACATACACACTCACACAGGCTCAGCCTCAGCCCACCACACACACACACACACACACACACACACACACAGACTCAGGCAGGGGACAGCAGTGGGATCCTATCAGTCCCACCCCCCAACACACACACACACACTCACACAGGCTCAGCCTCACCCCACCACACGCACACACACACACTCAGCCCCCCTCCACACACACACACACACACACACACACACAGACTCGGGCAAGGGACAGCAGTAAGATACTATCAGCCCCACCCCCCAACACACACACACACACTCACACAGGCTTAGTCCTCCTACACACACACACACTTACACACGCTCAGTGACAGATACACACTCACACAGGCTCAGCCCCCCGTCCACACACACTCACACTGGCTCAGCCCCCCACACACACACTCACACAGGCTCAGCCTCACCCCACCACACACACACTCACACACAGGCTCAGCCTCACCCCCCCCACACACACACACACACTCACAGGCTCAGCCTCACCCCCCCCCACACACACACACTCAGCTGTCCTCCAAACACTCACACACACACAGACTCAGGCAGGGAACAGCAGTGAGATCCTATCAGCCCCACCCCCAACACACACACACACACACACACACACACACACTCAGCCCCCCTCCACACACACTCAGCCCCCCTCCACACACACACTCAGTCCCCCTTCACACATACTCACACAGGTTCAGCCTCATCCCACCACACACACACACACACACTCAGCCCCCCTCCACACACACTCACACAGGCTCAGCCTCACCCCATCACACACACACAGCCCCCCTCCACACACACACACACACTCAGCCCCCCTCCACACACTCACACACACATAGACTCAGGCAGGAGACAGCAGTGAGATCCTATCAGCCCCACCCCCCAACACACACACACACACTCACACAGGCTTAGTCCTCCTACACACACACACACTTACACACGCTCAGTGACAGATACACACTCACACAGCCTCAGCCCCCTGTCCACACACACTCACACACACACAGGCTCAGCCCCCCACACACACACTCACACAGGCTCAGCCTCACCCCACCACACACACACACACACAGCCCCCCTCCACACACACACTCACACTCAGCTGCCCTCCACACATTCACACACACACAGACTCAGGGAACAGTAGTGAGATCCTATCAGTCCCACCCCCAACACACACACACACACAGCCCCCCTCCACACACACACTCACACGGGCTCAGCCTCACTCCATCACGCACACACACAGCCCCCCTCCACACACACACTCACACACAGGCTCAGCCCCCCTCCACACACACATTCACACACTCAGCCCCCCTCCACACACTCACAGACTCAGGCAGGGGACAGAAGTGGGATCCTATCAGCCCCACCTCCCCAACACACACACACACACACTCAGCCCCCCTCCACACACACTCACACAGGCTCAGCCCCACCCCACCACACACACACAGGCTCAGGCAGCGGACAGCAGTGGGATCCTGTCAGCCCCACCCCCAACACACACACACACACTCTCAGCCCCCCTCCACACACACACTCACACATTCAACCCCCCTCCACACACACACTCACACAGGCTCAGCCTCACCCCACCACACACACACATACACACTCAGCCACCCTCCACACACTCACAGACTCAGGCAGGGGACAGCCGTGGGATCCTACCAGCCCCACCCCCTCAACACACACACACTCACACAGGCTCAGCCCCCCTCCACACACACTCACACAGGCTCAGCCCTCCTCCACACACACACACTCACACAGGCTCAGCCCCCCTCCACACACACTCACACAGGCTCAGCCCTCCTCCACACACACACACTTACACACTCTCAGTGACAGATACACACTCACACAGACTCAGTTCCCACCTCCACACACACAGGCTCAGCCCCTCTACACACACACACACACACACACTTACACACGCTCAGTCCCCCTCCAAACACTCTCACACAGGCTCAGCCTGCCTCGGGGCCCCGCGTAGGCCGGCCACAGGACAGTGGGAGCCTCTCCGAAGGCCTTGGGGCCTGCATCTGAAGCCGCCCCATCAGCTGGACTCTGGATCCACTCAGCTCAGTGGATCGGGCAGCGAGGCCATTCAGCGTACACAAAACACAGGCAGTCACAGGTAGGTGAGATCTGATGGCTGTCTCAGCTAAGATCACACAGAGACCAGCGCGGCCCAGGAACTGGCTTCAGAACAAACAGAACGGACAGCAGGCAGGGAGTCAGCACGGGAGGGAAAGCGGGTCCCAGACCCCGTCCGCTGACCGCTGTGTGGCCTTGAGCCATCACTCGGCGTCTCTGGGCCCATTTCCTCACACGTTAACAGAAGGGGACAGGACTTCACGGCCTTTCCAGCTGCCTCCAGCCCTGACCTCTTGGACCTGCTGCCACAAGAGGGAAGTGAGGCTCCAAACAACACACCACACAGGCCACATCCTCTACAGAGGCCCCCTGGCTGGTTCTCAGGAACTTGGAGGAGGAATAAGAGACCCACTGTGAGCAGGTTGAGGGGACCTGCTCTCCTCACAGCACCCAGCGACGAGAGGAAGAGGCCACGTGTGTGAGGCCCCCGCGAGCAGAGGGCACCGTGGGAACCCTCCTGGGGGGACACCAGCTCTCCTACAGCACCCCCTGTTTGGAGGGCCTGGAATGAAGCCCCAGAACTGACATCACAGGGCTTAGCGCCCAGAGCTCACCAGCCAGAAAGGTCAGCTCCCACCCCGGCTCCATGCCTCAGAGCCCAAGCTCTGAACCTGCTTTGGGCTCGGGATCCTCACCTGGGAAACCTCTTCCTCGGGGAGAAGCCCTCCCTCCTCCCAGGACTGAGGAAGAGAAGGAAGATGGAGTCCAGCAGCGGCCCGCCACTCAACTGATGCCACCTGTGCAAGAGCAACACTGGCGCTGGGAGACCCCTGAGGGAGCTTCCACACCGCGTCCCCTGGCTCCAGGTGCAGCCTGGCTCGCGGCAGTGGCCAGGAAATCAACCAGTATCTCCCAGAGGAGCAAAGTAGAATCGGCGAGCAGGACTTGGTGGGGCGACCCCAGAAAGAGATGAACAACGGCGTCAAGTCTCCCCCAGTCTCCCATCCTCCCACTTGGGAAAGCCTGGAAAGGACACGTGTTTTACAACTTTCCGTGTCCAGTTTCAACATGTCAGTAAGAAGCTGTGGAATATCACTCAGGGCTAGTATGCGCCTGCCATCTCACAGATGAGAAACTGAGGCTCAGGGACACTGGAAGCCTTGCCAGAGGAAGCTGGGATCAGGGAGAGCCCCAGGACCCAGGATCAGGCTCCCTGGGTAGGACTCAGAGAGTGAGCCGATGGGCAGGGGCTGGGCGGCTTACCAGAGAGGCTCCAGGCTCACCCACTGGGGGCTCTGGGCAGACCAAGCAGCCACTGCCGCCCCCTGCCCTTGCCTGCATAAGGGGAGAGAGAGGCCGATCCCTCCCACCTCCTCCAGACCAGCATCAGCAGCCCTGCATAGTAACACACGGGGAGAGTTCTGAAACCCAGGAAGACGTCTCCAACACACACCTGGGTCTTCCCAGCTGGCTTCAGACCGGACACCTTCCTGTCTGGAGGACCAGCATTAAAAGGTATGAGGAAGACGTCATCTAGATCAAGAGGCCTCTCTGGATGCCAGGGACCCACACTGTCCCCATCCCTGTCCTCCTTGCGGGAGCACGCACACGGGATATCTAGGAGAGGGGCACTCGACCGACCACCTGAGCCCACCTGGCAGGCTCTTGCTGGGTCGGACCCCACACCAGGCCCTGTGCTACACCACGTCCCCAGACTCGGGAGGAAGGAAGACAGCCTGGCCCCCGGGAGTAATTGCCCAGGAGCCAACTTCAGCACAGCGCCACTAGGGAGAGGAGGGCCAACGCAGGGTGGGGTGGTCAGGAACAGCCTCCCCACGTTATCGGCACCCAGCTGAGCCTAATCTTGAAGGGTGAAAGGAGTTAACCAGATAAAGGGCGGGCTGGGCGTTCAGGAGAGGAAGCACCTGAGCAAAGTCCCAGAGGCTCAAAGGGGCTCCCGCGACTCCAGGCAGCTCGGTGAGCACAGCTACACGGCAGCCACCAGCACCGAGCGGGTGGGCCTCACAGGCCCTGTGGCTCCCACTGCCCCACCTTCTGATCATGACTCTCCGGCCAGGTACAGAACACAAGCCACTCTGCTGCCCCAGCTGCCTCGCTTCCCTCCTCTGCAAGACTGGGAGGGTCCCATTACGATGAGTGCCATCCCAAGTTCCCTGACACCCACAGACAGCCCCTCCATCCTCACAAAACCAGCCCCAGACACCCTGGTATCCCCTACCCCATGTCTTCCTGTTCCCCAGACAGGGGTGGCCGGGGCTGTGCAGAACAAAGCATGTACTCTGCTGAATCCTGTACAAGTTTTCAAACGATGACTAACCCACCGTCCACCTGCCAGAGCCGGTGAAGCCCATTCACAATCCCACAGTAACCAGGACTCAAGGAGTCTGACTGTCTGGGCAGGTCTCACGGAGCCCGTGTCCTGGACTGCCGTGCTAATCTGGTACAACAGGGCCCCCTCACAGCAGCTGACGGGGTGTGGACCCCAGAGGGTGAGGCCCAAGACCCTACTCAAAGAGATGGGTGGGAAAAGGAAATGAGTAAGCTCTGGGGGATTCGGGTCTCCTGGCTTTTCAAAATCACTTACAGTTTATACTTTGCTGAATTCCCAAAAAGATTATGAACAATTGCTGTGTGCAATCAGATCGAGAAAACACCATTAAGAAGAGTTAAATAAAATGCTGGAACCTTCTAGAACTTCTAGAATTGGAGCTTCTAGAAAGGAACCTTCACAAAGAAGGCACAGCAAAACACAGACCAGCTTCCCCATCCTGATAAGAAACAGCAGCACCTGCTCCAGAACACAGGCCAAAGCAAGCTATCATTTGCTGAGCCTCTGCCCAGAGCCAGACCTGTGCTGGGCATGTGCGGAAGGGGGACGTGGTGGTCAGAAATTGATTAGTCACAGGAAATTGTTTATAAGCCACCAGTATTTTGTCACAATAGCCTAAACAGACTGAGACACCTTGAAATAAATCTGTACAGAACTCTGATTTTCAAACTCCCATCACTGCTCTCCAATTGAACCAATAGGTGCCAGCCTTCCAAACTGATGAGAAAAGGCTCCTCCCCGCAATGCCGACTCAGGTACCACAAGTAGCAGCCACCGCTAACTAACCACCTGCCGTGTGCCGGGGCCCAGTGGTGCCCATTTTCACCTTATAACCACCCTGGTAAGGCCCTCTGGGGAGGTCGGAGGCTGAGAGGGGTTACACTGTCCCCACATGTCACAGACTGCATTTGAGTCCAGGTGTCAAGTCCCGAACTATGCACTCCTGCCCAGGGGCCTGTCCCTGGTGGGCACAGGACAAACCTGGCTAGTGGAGGGAAGGGTGGGAAGCTCCAGCCAGGAGAGGAAGAGGAGGCCCAAGGAGAGTAAAGTGCACCCTGGACCAGCACAGGGCTCCAGAGCCTCTAGGACACACTGACCCACCAGCACGGGGACCACTTAATTGGAGCGGCTCGACAATAATTATCCCAATAAATAAATCAAATGACTTTAATTTAAAAGACATTAAGTTAACAGCAGGCTTTGTGCCAGCCTACAGGGCCTGGCTCAGCTGCTCAGAACAGGCACCTGAAACAGGAAAGAGAGCACAGGGCTGCCTCTCCCGGCCAGGCCTGACCATCCTGACCAACCCCAAGCAACCCACAGGCCAGTGGGAGCAGTCCCAAGGCCAAGGCAAGAGCCCTGGACCAGGAAGGGTGTGAAGAGGGGATCCAAGCCCATCTGACGGCTGAGGACACGGAGGCTCCCCGCAATTAGGCAACAAGGGTCCCGTCAGGTCCAGCACCCAGGTCAACAGGCACCCTCTTTACTACGCGGTCCCCTTGCCCAAGTCCCCACTAAGAGCCTGGATACCTGGGGGCATGGACACAATGTAAAACCCTGGGGCTCTGGTGAACTTATCCAAGGTGAGAGAGACTCCACCCTCAAGCTGCTCCAAGAGACACAGTTCCCCTCCCTTCACCAGAGGGTCCATGCTAGGCGTGATGGGCACCCCAGACTGGACAAAGAAGGCACCCTGGAGGCTGAGAGGCTGCCCCGGAACAGTGCTCATAGGGCACGGACCAAGGAGGAGCACGGGGGCTCGGGAGGCATAGAAGCACACCGCACCGCCCATCCACACTCTTCCTTCTATGCTGCAGGGAAGCGCTGCAGCCTTCCCCGTCCAGAATCAAACCTTCCCAGCTTGCTTCTCACCCGCTTTTTCCAAAGGGCCTGATCAAAACAGGCTTACACCCGGCGCGGGAAGGAAATGACTACCCATAACCGCCAGACAGATTGCCTTTCATTTCGTTCTTCCTTTCTAAAACACGGAGCGGCGTTGTGGCGGAGGCAGTGAGCAAGGGGGACGCTCGTGGACTCGTGGAGAATGAACAAAAACAGCTAGGATTGCGCCCCAGGCTTCCTCAGTGGAAGGAGAGGCAGAGAAGGGCCCGGGCTCGGGCCAAGCAAACGCGGGGCGGCGGTGCCCTCCAGTGGCCGTGAGTGGCGCTGCACGCGGCGCGATGGGCAGAAGAGGTGACTCTGCCCGGGAGCTGCAGGGCAAGCTCTCCCCCTGCTGGCTGTCGGGGAGGATGCGGTGACCAGCAAGGAGGTGGTCCAGTGTGGGCTGCCTTCCTGCAGCTCCTCCTCCTTCTGGCCTGGGAGGCCGGCGCGCTGATGCTACTCTCAAACCGGCCCCAGCGTGCACCCCCAAACAGGTGACACACCACGTAGTTTCCCTGGGAGCAATGTTACAGCTCACCCAAAACTAACTCTCTGGTGGTCTCAGGCACTGGACAGCTGTAAAGCTGGCCCCGAGGGAACAGCAGAGGTTTGGCCTGCCAAAGGTCAGAGAGGTGCCTCCACTCCCCTTTCCAGCCTGAGGGATCCTTGGAAACACCGGAAGAAACTCCACTGGGATGGTGAAAACGACCCTGTATCCTGTCCACTCTGCCCTGGGCTTTAGAGAGGCCGCTGAAAACACTGACACTCAAATAGAAGATGGAAGGGCCCAGGCTGATTCTAACCCCAGCCCTGTGTATACTGAGTAAGTCACTGCCCTGCTGCCCAGGATCTATCAGCTAATCTATCAGCTCACTGGGAGGACACTGCACCCAGAGGATCAGAGTTTCCTGCTTGCTCCAATGCTTGGTGATTCTGCAAGGCTCTGCAAAGCGATGATGGCAGCAAGCACAGTCTTTATTCAGACTGAATGTTTATTCGGGGAATCTGGGCAGGGGGATGATACAGATTGTGCCCCTCAATGGCTCCCTGTCTTGTCCTGCCTCCTACTCCCCAAAGCACATATCACAGTCCAGCCCCACTTCTTAGTGTGGGAGCTCAAGCAAAGCACCGATGTCTCAGCCTTAGAGGCTCCTTCACCAGTCACAGTGATGCTCAGGTGAAACATTTGTGCAAGCACTTTCTTAAGCTCTAAAGTGCTGAACAAATATTGTTACAATTCTCCTAATCAAGTATTTATACTACTACCACCTCATTGATTTTAGGTATAGCATTACTAAAGTGAAAGTTGCGCAGTAGTGTCCAACTCTTTGCAACCCCATGGACTATACAGTCCATGGAATTCTCCAGGCCAGAATACTGGAGTGGGTAGCCTTTCCCGTCTCCAGGGGATCTTCCCAACCCAGTGATCGAACCGAGGTCTCCCACATTGCGGGAGGATTCTTTACCAGCTGATCCCAAAGGAAAGCCCCCAAAGTTACTAAACACCTCAGAAATTTCCAAACCTTGTCCTTCAGTAAAAAGTGTTTCCAGAGATGTTATAACATCTTTCAGGATGTGCAGGAAGAGTCAAGATACCTAGTATTTCTTGTAAAATGTATCCTGGCAAATACGTAAGTGAAGTGAAGTTGCTCATCATGTCCAACTCTTTGCAAATCCATGGACTATAGCCTACCAGGCTCCTCCGTCCATGGAGTTTTCCAGGCAAGAGTACTGGAATGGGTTGCCATTGTCTTCTCCAGGGGATCTTCCCGACCCAGGGATCGAACCCGGGTCTCCCACACTGCAGGCTGACACTTTTACCATCTGAGCCACCTGGGAAGCAGCCTAAGTAAGCAAAAGCAAAAGCAAAAGTTGCTCAGTCGTATCCAACTCTTTGCGACCCTATGGACTATAGAGTCCATGGAATTCTCTAGGCCAGAATACTGTAGTGAGTAGCCTTTCCCTACTCCAGGGGATCTTCCCAACCCAGGTCTCCCGCATTGCAGGCAGATTCTTTACCAACTGAGCTATCAGGGAAGCCCTTAAATATGTAAGAAAAATCCCAAATATATTTATTTGGCTGTCCTTATCAATGTGTGATCATCTCATCTTTAGTCATTAGGGAAATGAAAATCAGAACCACAATGAGATGCTACCTCACACCCAGTAAGATGGCAATAATCAAGACAGACAACAAGTGCTGGTGAGCACGTGGAGAAATTGGAACCCTCACACACAGCTGACGGGAATGTAAAATAACAATACACTGGAAAAGTCTGGCAGCTCCTCACAGTCACCAAGCCCTTCCACACCCAGGTATATACCCAAGAGATCTGAAAACATATCCACACAAAAATTTGTAAATGAATATTCACAGCAATTTATTCATAATAGCCAAAAAGCAGAAACTCAAATGTCCATCAACTAATGAATAAATAAGTAAAAATGTGGTACAGCCATACAACAGAATATTATTCAACACTAAAAAGGCATGAAGTACTGCCACATACACAACATGAACCTTAAAAGCATCACGCTAAGTGAAAGAAGTCAGAAGTAAAGGTCTATTTATATGAAATGTTCAGAACAAGCAAATTTATAGAAAGCAGGTTCGTGGGTGCCAGGGCTGAGAGGAAAGGGTGAAAGGGGAATGAGTGCTGATGGTACAGCTTCTTTTCTGGGGTGATGAAATGCTCTGGAATTAGTGATCATAACTGAACAAGTTGGTCAATGTGTTAAAAACCACTGTGTATTTTTTAATATTAAGCTATCTACAAAGCTGCTAATTAGATGTATTTCTGATTCTAATGACATCATGATAGAACTGCATGTCAATGATCTGTGACAGTGTCATAGGAAGGGAGGTCTCAAATTTTTCAAGTTTTGTTGAATTGTGTATTTTAAAGGGTGAATTTCATGGGACATGAATTATATCTCAAGCTTTTTGAATTGCAAGAAAATGTAATCATCGGTCTTTCAAAAATGACCTATTGGAACAGAAAACAGTCAAGTGATCATGAAGAATGACTGTTACCCTAAGCTGGAACATTTCATTCATGCACTGAAGCCCCCACAGTATTTGCAAATCACCCAGTGCACGCTGTGCTCAGCTGCTTTAGTCGTGTCCTACTCTCTGTGACCCCATGGACCATAGCCCACTAAGCTCCTGTGTCCGTGGGATTTCCCCGGCAAGAATACTGGGTTGCCATGCTCTCCTCCAGGGGATCTCCCTGATCCAGGGATCAAACCTGAGTTTCCTGCATTTCAGGCAGGTTCTTTACCGCTGAGCCACCAGGGAAGCCCAGCTCACCCAGGTATCAGGTATACATGACGATCGCTGCTCTTAGTTATGGATGGACTTTACCTTAAAACTTTAAAACTTATCTGTGAAGTTATCCAGAGTGCATGATACACTGTGCATGATACAATAATACTATACAAAGTTCTTCCCTACAGATCCATGACTGAAGTTTCCCATGAGAAACATACACTGGTACATTACTACAGTTGTATCATAAATGTATTATAATTTAAGAGTTCCATTGCATTTGGTAAATTCTCTAAATTTTAGAGTATAAAATGTCATCTAGTCTTTTCAAAGAGCATCTTACTTGAGGATACACTTCTTTGATCACTTCTTTCCCAGATGGTCATAACTTAGTCAAAAGTTTTCTTCTGGTCAAGGTACCTGCTGCCATGACAGGTGGGGGAATCTGCGTTGCAATGTCACCTGTTTGTCATTAGCTTCACTGAGAAGCCAGCATTGAGGTTTTTACCCTCAGGCTTCTTTAGAGCCTCAACTATGAGCTGGGGCTTTTCAAAGCGACTCACAGTTTTCCTTTTGCAATAAAAGAAACTACAAATTCAAAAAAGGTGTGCAACGAGATTTAACTTTTGTCTCGTTACCCCAAGTCCCCAGCCCGCTCCTCCTGGAATCTAGTGGTCACTTTTAAGTGTAGAAAGCACAAGGCCTCCTTCCTGTTCCTAACTTGTCATCTGGAGATGGACCAACCCAGCCTCGTGCTCTGAGATGGCTGAAGTTTGATGTACCAGGGGCAGCACACCAAGAACCCTTCTATGATTTCTCAGGTTTAATTAATACAGCTATCAATCAGTCGACTATACAATATTTCTGAGAGCCTAGAGTGTGCCAGGAACTGTGCTAAAAATGTAACAGTGATGGAGGAAGAGAGAACACCATCCATTGTCTCACGCCATCTGTGCCCCAGTAGACCAGCACTCCCCACCTCCTGCAGCTCCCCAGCCCTCCTTTCCCCACCTGACATGTTACCGCCTCCCTCAGGGAAAGAGGAGAAACTGCAGTGAGAAGCAGGCCTGTCTGGTTCTCTTCTCTTCTGGGATTAGCCTTGAACAGTCTGCCCCTCCCTGAAGGGCGGCCAGCTGCTGTCCAGAGCAGCCTGTCCCTCCAGAAGTCTGTCTGGCCTGTGTTCCAGATATGGGAGGCACCTGTCCCTGTGTCTGTCTGTCACTCCCAACTCAGGCCAGAAACAGGGGTGGCATTTACAGGGCGGCTGTCCACCCCAGCAGACCAAGAGGGTAGTAATGCCCTGCCCTTGTGGACATGACACTCTAGGAGGGAGGGGCAGAATGCAAACTAGGAAACAGGGTAGTGACTTTCTCAAACTTGTTTCTTGATGTTCAAATAGCTCTTCCTCTCGCTTCCTTCAGCCCCTGCTCAGATGTTAACAGGATCTGTGAGGGCTTCCCTGCCCACCTGTACAAAACAGCCCACAATTCCCCACCCCGACACACGGACACTCCCTGTGTCCTTATCCACCTTGACTTTTCTCTACATGATCATGATCTGACTCACTCTGTGAGGACTTCTGTTCATTTGTTTGGGCCAAGCGCCTCCACACCCCTACAGCCCTGGGATGTAAGCTCCACAGGGCAGGGGCCTGGCTCTGCTCCTGCTGGCCACCAGCACCTAGAAGAGAGCCTGCAGCAGGATAAGCGCTCAGTAATCTCTGTTGAATGAATGAACAAATGAGTGTGTGCAACCAACAAGGTGATGGGAAAGATAATGAAGGCTAATAGGGTGGCAGCCGCTTCAGAAAAGGGGTTCAGAGATGGCCTTTCTGAGTGGTCACTATCTGAGGCATAGCACAGCACAAGAAGCAATCATGCTGTATGCCTGAGGGTGTCCCCACAGCACCAGGAAAGTCCCCCTGGGCCTCTGCAGGGGGCTGGCACCCCAAAAAGCAGGGAGGCAATGGCTGCAGGGCCCGCCAGGGCTGAGTTCCCAGAAGTCAGCAGAGTAGAAGAGTGTTGTGAGACCGGACACACAACAACGGCCACAGCAGCACAGGGCTGCCTGCAGTACACGAGGTGGCACTTGATCCTCACCTCTCCCAGGGCAGTAGGGGTTAAATCTTCATTTGAGAGGAGGCCTGGGAGGCCCTGAGACGCAAAGAGGGGTCACCCACGTCACCCAAATAGTCACTGGCCACCTGCGGTTTAAACGCAGTGCTGTCCCCCTCCCTCGGGACTATCTCGTGCCCAATCCAGCAGGTTCAGCAATGGGACAGGCTGTACATGGGTGATGCTAAGCACCATGGGTACCTGGTGTCAGGGGCTGTACCTGCCCCGTCTGTGTTCCCTGCAGTTGTGACTTTAGGGTCCGACACACAGCAGATGCTCAGTCATTCAGGGGACTTAAGCATACATGATGGGCTCCTGAGGGCCAGACAGAGATGACTGTGGTCACACACAGGAAACAGATCCACATACAAAAAATAAAAGGAATAAAAGCCATTTAGCTGAAAATGATAAACCCTTATCTGAACACAGCCATCAAGTCGGAAGCCCCCAGACCCTCATTCCTCATGCCTTGGTGGGGTGGTATCAATTCCTTCAGGTCATCTGCAGCTGCCTCAGGTCTTGAGTGATGGCTCTGACCGTCAGAACCAGGCCAGCAGAGGGAAAGAGTTGGAGCATGAAACACAAACTCCAAGGAGGGAACCGGCCCTGAGCCTGGACCTGCCCTACACCTGTATTTATAGTGCCCACTATGTTCCAGGCATAGACACCGGAGATAAGAAGGCATGCAGTCCACCGCACCAGCCAGGTACATGAGGAAGACGTGCCTCTCGAATGGAGGCTCCTTGGATGGCTCCAACAAGGAAATGGTATCTGAAGATGGGCGAGACTTAGCGATGCACACAGAAAGTGTATCCTGGTGGTGGAACAAAAGAAGCAGAGGCATGTAGGCTGGAAAAAGTTGGATATATGACAGGACACTGTGGCTGGAGCTCAGGAAGGGGACAGCAGAGTTCTAGTAACGGGGCAGAGAGGCCCAGGGTGTGACCTCTGACTCAGAAAGTGAAACAATGACAGTGCTGGTCTACAAGGTGGTGTCTGGAGCACCAGTCGAGTCCGATGCCCCTGAGAGGCAAAGGGAGGCGGGGTCACCAGCAGTTACCCAGCTCTATCCAGACTGGCCCTATGATCAAAGGCTCTTGCTTTTCTCCCTTGAACTAGCAAAGGATTTCTCAAAACAATGGAGTCCTAAGGAACACCCGGAACAGGCTGCCAGGCCCTACCTCCCAACACTGCAATTACGGAAATCGGCATGAGCCCCAGGCTGAAAGAACCCCAGCTCAGACAGTGGACCCTGGACCTGGATTCTTGGCCTCCTGTACCATGGAATCCAGACCAGGTGCCTCACTATGACTGGTGGGTGTTCCTGAAGGGTTCATTTTTTCTGGGCAGGGCATAGACTGGATGCTATGGCAGAAAGCTGGAACAGAATGCTGTGGAGGGCTGGGCACAGACTGTCCCCGGTTCTGGGGGAATTCCTGGGGGAAGGTGAAAACTACGTAAACCGTGGTCAAGGGCCCAGGAAGAAAGGAAGGACGCTCTGGGCAGAGAGTACAGCTTGTGTAAAGGCACATTCAGTACAGTTAGTAGGGGAAGGACAAGGAGGTTGGCTGAGGAGCCCGGCCCCACAACAGACAGCCCTGCCAAGAAATGAGGACTTGATTCTATAGACAACAACAACAAAAAAGGGAGTTCCCTGGAGGTCCACTGGTTAACTTCCACTCCAAGGGACACAGGTCGAGGAACTCAGATCCCACAGGCTGTGTGGTGCGGCCAAAAACAAACACCAACAGGCCCCTGAACCCTGCAGGAGGCCAGCACTGGCTCCCCTTAGTCACTCACCCAGCACAAACGCATGGTACACTAATCTTACCGCCCCTCCCCCTACCACCAGTCTCCATCCTTTAAGATCAGCTACTAAGAACCCGCCTGCCAACGCAGGAGACAGGAGACACGAGTTCAATCCCTGGGTCGGGAAGATCACTTGGAGGAGGACATGGCAACCCACTCTAGTATTCTTGCCTGGGGAATCCCGCTGGACAGAGGAGCCTGGTGGGCTACAGTCCATTGGGTCGCATAGAGCCGGACATGACTGGAGTGATTTAGTGCACATTATTTCTATCCCAAAATCACACCTTAGATCCCCTCTGGGCAACTATTAGGTCAAAAGGAGACATGTAATTTAACTGAGGCCATTAACACTAAGCTTGGACTGCAAGGAGATCCAACCAGTCAATCCTAAAGGAAATCAGTCCTGAATATTCATTGGAAGGACTGATGCTGAAGCTGAAATACTCCAATACTTTGGCCACCTGATGCAAAGAACCGACACACTGGAAAAGACCCTGATGCTGGGAAAGACTGAAGGCGGGAGAAGGGGATGACAGGGGATGAGATGGTTGGATGGCATCACCGACCAGATGGACATGAGTTTGAGTAAGCTCCAGGAGTTGGTGATGGACAGGGAGGCCCGGTGTGCTGCAGTCCACGGGGTCGCAAAGAGTCGGATATGACTGAGCGACTGAGCTGGCTGACTGAAGAATACAATCTCTCACAAGAAGAGCCAGGTGGTCCAGCCCGGAACAAGACGACTAGCTCTGCTCTGCCCTCTCCAGATCTTATATCTTTACCTCTTGGAACACTTTCTTGCTGGGAGGAACCCGCTGCTTTTCTAAATGGGTTCATGACCCTGAAGAGAAGGGAAGAAGGAGGCACACTGAGGAGATGAAATGGTTCACATGGGCTGGGTTTGGGCTGGACCAGTTTCAACTGAAATCCTTAGAGCTATGAGAAATGTCCCTGTAATTTGAACAACTCAAGCGGCCTAAGACCTTGTCCAGCAGACGCTGCACCTTCAAGTGACCTGCTCCATCCTCAAAAGTCAAACACTGAAAAGAATAAACAGAGGGGCAGACTTAAAGGCACTGACTGCTGAAATCAACCACATCAGGAAAGAGCGGGCTTGCTGATTCTCCAGGGGGCCGCAGTTAAAGGGAAGCTCGGATCAAGGAAGTCAGCTAATAGAGGCTCCGAGACACGCCCCCCCGGACCATGCCTGCAGCGTGCTATGAACGCACAATTCAGGCAGGGTACGGGTTAAGGGGTTAGGCTTCTGCTGGCACTGGCAATGGGCATCGCAACTAAGACACCTCCCTCCTGACCCCTGGATCCAGGCCGGGCCCCACACTGACCGAGTCACCTATCCGGAGCCTCTAGCTGGGGCCCCGCTCACCTTGCATTTGAAGCCGGCGGCGGGCGGCAGCAGCTCCCGCAGCAGGGCCTTGGCCACCTCGCGGCTGGCCTCCTCGCTTACGAAATGCAGGTTAAGCACCTCGTGCGCCTCGAACTTAGCGAGGCGCAGCAGGGAGCGGAGGGCAACGCGGGCCTTGGCCTGCAACGCGGCATTGTGTTCGGCCTTGGTGAACATCATCAGCAGGTGGTAGTCCACCGGCCCGGCCCCGCCGCCCTCCAGGCTCTTGGCCTTAGCGCCCGGGGCCGGCGCCAAGGATCCCCGCGCCAGCTCCAGCACCGGCGGTGAGGGCGCAGCAGGGGCCCCGGCGCGGGCCTCCTTCAGCCTCTTGGTGGCGCTGGAGAAGGTCTCCCGGCCCGAGCCCAGGTAGTAGAAGGCACAGACGGCCAGCGCCGCGGCCAGCAGCAGCGCGCAGTAGTGGGAGCGCACAGCGCCCAGACGCGCCATGGCCCGAGCGCACGGGGGCCCGCCTCGGAGGAGACCCATGCGCCGCCCGCCCGCGGACAGATCAGCCGGAGAGTTGCGGCAGAGACCAGTATCCCGGCAGCAAGTTAGCAGCCCCGGCAGCAGGCGGCAGCCATGGCGGGGGCGGAGCCGAGCTGCCAATCTGCGGGCGCTGATACGCGGAGAGGCGGGGCCAGGCTGCCTGGCAGCCACTGGGTCCTAAGCTCAGAAGGATTACAGTGGGGTTGGGCAGTGAGCCCGCAGGAGTCCCTCCAGCGTGTCTGAAGGAGGCGGTGAGGACTTGCACACACGAGCCAGCAGGCTGTACGGTCTGTGGAAAATGGCCCTCGTTAAGTGCACAGCCTCAGGCTCTAGAAACCGAAGCTAAGCCTTCGGAAGCAAAAAGACTAAACTGGACGCACAAAAAATTTTCTCTGTTTATATCTTTTCCCTCCTAATTTCTTAAAGGCTTTACGTCCTCTCCCTGACTCCTTTCACACCTTGGAGACTATCTAGGGCTGAAGAATTTAAACTAGCAACTCCTTTCCCATTCTCGGTGAAGTAGGATTGACACCCGAGGTATGAATCCCTTGCTCACCTCACTTGGCATCTCTGAGGCCGACCAGAGGCAACCTAAAGGATGTAGCCACCAGGGGGCCACCTGCCACAAACTTTGGGTGGTTCAGAGCTCCCCAGGAAGCTTGTGGGTTTTGTTTTTTTAACAGACTTAAACACTTCAAAAGAGACTTACTGTATACCCGGTAGTTTTGCAAATTCTTAACTGAGGCGTAACTGAGGTCACTTGCTCAGGTCACACAGTGTCAGGTTTGACAGAGACACACTCTTCCACAGCAGATGAGGGTGCCTATACTGACACAACTTTCCTGAAGGGCACTCTAGCAATACTAAAATCTAAGAGAACTTTCAGTTCTCTCTCCTATCCACAGAACAGTGGTTCTCAAATTTTTATTGGTACTAGCAGCACTGGCACCACCCTTATGGCAGAAAGTGAAGAACTAAAAAGCCTCTTGATGAAAGTGGAGAGTGAAAAAGTTGGCTTAAAGCTCAACATTCAGAAAACAAAGATCATGGCATCTGGTCCCATCACTTCATGGGAAACAGATGAGTAAACAGTGTCAGACTTTATTTTGGGGGGCTCCAAAATCACTGCAGATGGTGACTGCAGCCATGAAATTAAAAGACGCTTACTCCTTGGAAGAAAAGTTATTACCAACCTAGACAGCATATTCAAAAGCAGAGACATTACTTTGTCAACAAAGGTCTGACTAGTCAATGCTATGGTTTTTCCAGTGGTCATGTATGGATGTGAGAGTTGGACTGTGAAGAAAGCTGAGCGCCGAAGAATTGATGCTTTTGAACTGTGGTGTTGGAGAAGACTCTTGAGAGTCCCTTGGACTGCAAGGAGATCCAACCAGTCCATTCTGAAGGAGATCAGCCCTGGGATTTCTTTGGAAGGAAAGATGCTAAAGCTGAAACTCCAGTACTTTGGCCACCTCCTGCAAAGTTGACTCATTGGAAAAAGACTCTGATGCTGGCAGGGATTGGGGGCAGGAGGAGAAGGGGACGACAGAGGATGAGATGGCTGGATGGCATCAACGACTGAGTCTGAGTGAACTCCGGGAGTTGGTGATGGACAGGGAGGCCTGGCATTCTACGATTCATGGGGTCGCAAAGAGTCAGACATGACTGAGCAACTGAACTGAACTGAACTGAACTGAAATGAGCAGCACTGGGGAGCTTGATAAAATACAAGGGCTCAGGCCCTATTACCTTCAATGAGCCCGGGCCTTGATGGTGATTCTTCTGCAAACCAAAGTTTGAAAAGCAGTGCCCTGGATCTTCAGACAGTCAACCTCTCCTGCTTCAGATCTTGGCTTGGGTGTCCCTGCCTCAAAGAGTGGTCTCTAAACACCAGCCCTTCCAAGTGTCCAGATGAAGCACCATCCTCAAGGATACCATAAGGGCCACCTAAGAACTACCCAGTCCCATCTTTCTTTGCTGCAAGAAGGCAAGACTTAAAGAGAGCAAGCAAGGTGTCTTTCTTTAACCATAATATCTCCAGTAACTGATGGTGCTTGAGTCACTGAATGAGCATCAGAAATACACCCACCCATTGTAAACCATCATTTTCCTAACAGAATAAGGAAAAATGTACTCAAATATTTAGCCACAAGGGTAATGCAGAGCTAGGTTTATGATGACAAGATATTAAAATCAAATGTTCATCAGTAAAGTGAAACTAAAATAAAGATGCTGTTGGGAATTCTCTGGTGATCCAGTGATTAAGAGTCTGCCTGCCAGTGCAGGGGACACGGTTTCAATCCCCGGTCCAGGAGGATCCCATACGCCGAGTGACAGGTAAACCTGTGCGCCACTACTGAGCCAGCACTCTAGAGCCCACCAGCCACAACTACTGAATCCAAGTGCCTACAGCTTGGGCGGCCACAAGAGAAGCCGCCACAATGAGCAGCCCACTCGCCCACAACTATGGAAACCCTACACACAGCAATGAAAACCCAGTGCAGCCAAAAATAGATAATTTTTTAAAATTAAAAAACAAAGATGCTGTTGGTGCTGTAGTCAACAAACTGTAAGTGGAAATTTTTTTAAGTGATAAATGGAGGAAGAACCTATAGATTTACAGCCTCAACAGATACATTAGCCAATTGCAACGAATGGAACTTACATAAATTCTGATTTGAAAAATCTTTTTTTAAAGAACACCAAGGTATTGAGGAATTTGAATACTGACTACATAGTTTCATAGTTTAAGAAAGGTGATATAATTTTTTAAGAACAGTCCTTTCCCCCCCCTTTAACTTTTTTATATTGAAGTATAGTTGATGAACAATGTTGTGTCAAGTCCAGGGGCACAGCAAAGTGATTCAATTATACACATACATGTATCTATTCTTTTTAAAAGTCTTTTCCCATTTAGGTTGTTACATACTACTGAGAAGAGTTCTCTGTATTGGACAGTAGGTCCTTGTTGTATACATGTCAACCCCAAACTCCTTATTACCCCCTCCCCAATCCTTCCTGTCTAGTAACAGTAAGTTCGTTCTCTAAGTCTGTTTCTGTTTTATAAATAAGTTCAGTTCTCCAAGTCTGCTTCTGTTTTGTAAATAAGTTCATTTGTATAATTTTTAAGGTTCTGCATAAAAGCAATTTAGAGAGACATACTCAACAATTTGTTGAAATGTCTGGCACCCATCTTAAAAAAAACAGGGAAGAGGAAAAATGGGTACAAGTATAGATAAAACAGTGTATAAGTCATGAACCAATAGCTACTAAAGTTATTATCTCTACTTTTGAGTGTTTGAAAATTTCAATAAGAAGATTTTTAAAAATCCTCCCAAAAGTGATGCAGATTAAAGACTTAGAAACTTGTCCCTCATTTATTAAATGAAAGAAACAGGTGACAAAACAGTTTGATCCCCCTGTATATAAATACATACACATCCAAAGGTCTAGAAAGGTATACACCATGGAAATAATAGCATCCCCCACACTCAGTACTATCCAACAGAACTTCCTAGGGTGAATATATTCTATAATCTGCCCTGCTCAAAACAGTAGTCACTGGACACAAAGCTAGCGCCTCTGACATGTGGCAATTCAACACATGAACTCAACACTTAATTCTAATTTTAATTAAATTTCAGTAGACACATGTGGCTAGGAGGTGCCACACTAAACATCACAGGCAAATGATGGAATTAGGACGGAATTCTTTTTGCTTATCATTAACCTTTCCTACAATGAAAAAGCACTGTTTTGTAATAAAGGAAAGTAGGCTGTTTTCATTTAAAACATTTACTATCGGCTTCCATTCTCCTGGTCAAATAACTATTATGAAAATGAAGTGAAGTGGAATAAAGTAAATTACATAGAATAGTTTTAGTGTCTGCTGTCACCTAACTTTTAAAGGAAAAGCAAAAGCAGGCAATTCACTTCCAGGTCTGTTCTTTTAAGCCTCTATTCCTTCCATCTTGATTCATGCAAAAACTTGTTTTTGTTTGTTTATTAAAAGGACTGAGTATAAATGTGTTGCCTAGATTAGAAACTTCAACAGATATCTCAATCATATTGGCAAAAATATTAGAGCTATAGCATAAAAAAGGCCTTTTGTGGCTTTTAGCTAATGAACTGGGAGCCATACAGCTCTGCGGCAGGCAGAAGAAAATATTTAAAAAATCAAAACGGATTTCATGGTTGAAGCCATCAGCAAATAGGATCAATCTGGACCAATTTGACAGGGTAGGAAAGGAATATAGGACTGAAAATATGAAAAACATGACAGTTAACAGGTATTTCTGCAATTGTAGTTCACAATAAAGTAGAAGTCTGAACATAAAAGAATTATGCCAGAAGTGAGATTTTTATTGACTTGACATAATTTCTTGGCATACAAAGAATTTAATCAGGCAAATATTTACAATTCTTACATAATGTACATCTTAGAATAACTATAAAGATAACGTACTTTGTTCCATTTACAGTGACATCCTACAGTAAAACTACATTCATGAGTTAGATACAAATAAATCCTCTACATGCTAGTAAAAATTAAATGGATTGTTGGTTATACATTCTTTAAAATATATCTTTTCACAGGTAGCAGGAAATATTACATGTAATAAGTCTTTATGACTGGAATGATCCAGAAATATCATGAAGCACAAGTAAACACATATAGGAAAGTAGTTCATCATTTCTAAAAGTTAACCTTTAGCCTTTGTATAAAATAAATGGTGCCAATATTCTTTATAATGTAGGGAGCTTTCCCTATTTAAAATGAATATCCAAAAGGTTGGGAAGTGTGCTGAGGAAAAATAAGAAAACCTAGTACATAAGACAGTGAAAAGAGCAATGTAGAGAACAGTTTATTTAATCAAATCTTGCTTTCCTCCCACTATCTCATTTTAGTAGATGTTTATGTAAACAGAAAAGGATGCCCACAATATTGTATTTATAGATGTCAAGGCTTGGCCAAACTGAATCCATGCCCCTTTTAGCTGTCTTTGTTTAGAAGAATCAAGGAATTGGTAAGCATATGCTGGATTAAAATTACCTTTACAACATTTTGCCTTTGTCAATGTTTGTTATTGCAAAAATATAAAATTCCCTACAATTTGATGTCTTCAAACCTTAATCTATTTCTTCAAAATAATTTTATATCCAGGTTTTCCAGAATATTTGGAGTCTTTTTTTTTTTAAATCAAAACACAAGGAAAGCTGGCAGTCATTATCAGACTTCGCTGATTTATAATGCTTTCAAATCATTTCATGACATGAGTGCCTCTGACTACGAGTCAGACAGGGGTTCTGGTGTCAGCTATGCCACCAACCAGCAAACCAGAGACCAGCTCTGTGAAACAAGAGCAGCAGCCCATGATCAAAGAGACAATGTTGGTGATCTCAGAAGCCTTACCGTGAGAATCCTGCAAGATACACTGATTGCAAGGTACACTGGGAGGAGCTGTGGGAACAGTACAGGAAAGACTGCTGTTATAGTTTCACCTTGTTTCATCCAACTTGTTTTATTTGTGAGGCCCTCAGATTTCAAAGAGTAATAATTACTAGTCAGTGCTCTTTCCACTATATCATGTAGGTCTGAAATCATTTTACAAAGACCATTCTATAAAAATACAGCATTTTTCCAGCCCATGTCCACAGTCAAAAGTGCTATCAAACAGAAAAGTTAATTAAACAATATAAGAGTGATAAGGGAATGTCTTATTCAAAACGGATAGTAAATTTAGTCTTAAATACAACTGTTTCTTGTGATCACACTTCACATGTGTAAAATTATATTTTTAAAATACTGCTTAACACAAATTTAAGTTGTCCAGACTGGAAAAGTATATGTTTTGTCAAAATGCACTCATGAAGAATCAAAGTAATATTTCAAATCAAATATATATGTTTTACAAAGTAAACACTAAAGTTGATTAAAATACATAACGAAGACCAGTATAAATTAGGCAAACACTGTATGTAGTGAATCCCTGGAAATCTCTGAATTTCTAAGAATTGTACCAAAGGTAATTTTTTAAAACATTAGAAATCTTAAACATGTTAACTGTTACCATGAAAAATTACAAATAACTACACAATTACCTTTAGTCTAGTTCTAACATGAAACTGCACTGTATAAATTCCTCACAGTACTGATACTCTTATTTTGAGACTATTTTAAATCAAACTTTTAAACTAATGAGCTAATAATGATTAATGGAATAATAAGGGATCTGAAACTAAATACCAGCAGATCACTTAGGGAAAGAAAACAAAGGACAATCACATTGATTTTTGAAGCCCAAGATTATAACTAACATTGTTTACACTGTAATTGACCATATTGTACTGAATAATTCACAGCATAATAAAACTCAGATTTGTTACATACTATAGAAAAGCTATTAGTTGATACAGTTAAATTCACCTTGGTTAAAAGCCAGCCTACTCTGTAACTACTTGTAACCATTAATTTACTTTAAAACTTTGCTGTTACTACTGCATCATTTCTGTCAAATTTAATCCAAATTGGGTTTTGCCATAGTCAAGAAACCAAGCCATATAAATGTATTTTTCAATGTACAAGCTCCCTGCACTGTTAAAGATTTAATTTTCACTTTCTTTGAAGATTTTCTGAAGATATTCAGAACCATGATCATCTTTAGTGTACTTCAAATACATCTCTAACAATTAAATTTAAGTAGACACTAATTACTGCCACATTAACAACTCATGACTGAAGCCACAGGAGTTAAAAGAGTATCTAAGAACTGCTTTTACAAAGAGAGACCCCAGAGGTGATCTGGAGACCAAAGCCTGGATCCAAAATGAAAACTACCTAGGCTTCTTCAGATAAAGATTAAAAGGATTCCGAGGATCAAAAAGTGAGGCTCTTGTTTCTTCTTTCTTTCTTCCTCTCTTTGTCTCTTTCTTTCTCATCTCAATATATTTCTTTCTCCTTGAGCTTTCTGGATAATTAATTTCAAAGTACACTAACAAAAATGCTACAAATCAGACTTTTGCAAAGCTGGGTGATCTATGATTCAGAGGTGAAACAGGGTGTTCCTGTTATTGTTGCGATTAAAATACAAGGTTTTGGAAATTAGCCTTTCCTTAGAAATAATCCATACATATATTTTTATCTTTATCTAATACACAGCAGTTATTACTAAATAAGCATTATATGCATGCAATTTGATCAAACAAATACAGAACCTTTTCTGTGATGTGAATTTATTTCAGTGTAATTCCTGTTTAGATTCTGATTTGATGTTTGGTCAACTTAGAAAACTCTACTTACTGGTGGGAAAATGTTAGAAAATGTATTATATACCCAATGAAATATAATTTCTCTACTTATATGGTAACTCAAGTTTAAAAATCTCTCACTACTTACATATAACTTGAAAAAGAAAATTAAACTTAATTATGACAATATTAAAAATTAACCATAAGGCAAATTACTTATTTTATACTCCTGACAAGAGAGGTCAATCAAAGATGGAATCAAACTAATTTGCAGCATATACATAGAAAATTAATATTTCCATAGTATAGTGTATCTATCCAATTCCATAATTATTTTGGAATTCAAGGGTCTGTGATTCATGTAACCAAATACTAAAGCTACATGTACTGTGCTTAGTCGGTCACTCGTGTCTGATTCTTTGAGACCCCCTGGCCTATAGCTCCCCCACGCTCCTCTATCCATGGGATTCTTCACACAAGAATACTGGAGTGGGTTACTGTGCCCTCCTCCAGGGGATCTTCCCAACCCAGGGATCAAACCCAGGTCTCCCACATTGCAAGCAGATTCTTTACCATCTGGGCTACCAGGGAAGCCTACATAGATGCTATAATTTAAAAGAATGTATACCATGTACAATAAGTACATAGGATAGATGTTAGAAGAATTAAAAAGCAATTTATTGCTGTATATTTTAGTATAAACTTAAAAAATGAGGTTTTTTTTCTCCTTTTACAGAGAGATTTTCCTTTCACCAGGAGCAACAGCAAAAATGTACCTTGAAAAGGACACATTTCAAATATAAAAATGTTCTACATTATTTTATGTCAACTTTTCCTTTGATAGTTACAATCTGATGAAAGCATAATTTTGCAACATTCAAGTAACCTTTGAAACACAGTTTTATTACATCAATAAAATTGTCAAGGTTTTAGGAAATCAACCCAACATTGAAGAACTATAACTTCTATGAGATCCTTTTGGTAATTGAAAAAAAAAAAATGTCAACGGTTTCTTTTTTTGCTTCATAAAATGGAATAAATCTAAAGGACTGAGTTATATCAATCTGTACAGCCACTGTATATATGCTAAAGTACTGGACGTGAGGGATAAACTACATTTATGAGGAAATGGGGTCATGTATCCTCTAGTTCTGATAATTAAATTACATATTGTGTATATAATAGCTACCAAGAAAAAATAAAAACAAAAACTATTTTGAACCACCAACATCCAGGAAGCTAAAGCAAAGACACGTTCTGGAATCAGGCAGGACATCAGGCTCCCACTTGATGCTGACAGGCTTGACTGAACAATCCTGGGCACAGTGCACAGAAGAAAAACATCAATGCCATCATTCATTGGGAAAAAAAGATTATTTTGTATAAATTCTTAGCATCTTGTAACCTAGAGATGGCCTAAGTCCAGATTCAACTTTCATCTATAAAAAACAGCCCTTTAAACAGGCTTTTTTAAAAAAACAAAAATAAAATAAGTCTTAAAGTAGGTTCTTCTCCCAACTGCTAGAGATCTATGTTTTGATTTATAAAAATATCAATGAATGGGTATCTCTTCTCCAAACCACTCAATAGCTACTAAAAGTAAGTAAGTAGAATTAAAGCAGTAAAAATATGTGAGTTTTCAGATATATACATTAGGGGGTCACTAGATTTACTGTTTTCCCCATTCTAAAAAAAATTCAAAATTTCTGTGAATCTTGCTGGAAACGATTTAGTTTCTCTGGATTATTGGATGCCATTTGGGAGAAATCACGAAAAATGTCCTGGTAAGTTTCATCACCTGCATGAAAGTAAAATAAGAACACTTTAAAAAATTTATATAAAAAGTACTAATAAACAACATTTTATGACTAGTAACTATTTTACAATTCATGATAATAAAACTTTGTTCAGATGAGCATTTTTTGAAGAAAAAAGACCAACTAAATGTAAGTGCTGGATAAGTATATAATGGAAGAAAAAAAAACTATACCTGAAAAAAGCACCTCAGATGCAGCCACAGAGGAAAGTTCAGAGTTAGAAAAGAGCAAAGATGCAAGTGTTTTAAAGCAAGTAAGGAAATACATTTATTAACACACAAGAAATAAAAGTCATCCTAAATGAGGTATAATAACAAGGCATTCTTTAAATAAATATTTAAATCAATATTTCCTTTGATCAAGGCCAAGAAAAGATCAAAAACAAATATTAATGTTTCTGATGGATGCAAGTTAGTAACAGGACAAAACTGATAACCAGGTGGGAAATTTTAATGTTATATTTTAACTAAATCTTAAATAATATGTGAAAAAGTCTTTATTCAAACTTTTGCTTAACTAAAACTAATGCACTTAACCTACTCTTTACTAAGCTTAAAAATAATAAAGCCTAGAAAATGACTTTAAAATCATACTTTCACATTTAGTCAACAGTTCATTTACTGTAGGTCATTTGAGCAAGGACGCTATGACAAAAGGGGACTAAATATCAAAGACATCTGTTAAATTAGAATAATACATATGTTGGTTGGTTGTATATGCTCAGTCATGCCCGACTCTTTGTGACCCCATGGACTGTAGCCCACCTGGCTCCTCTGTCTATGGGATTCTCCAGGCAAGAATACTGGAGTGGGTTGCCATTTCCTACTCCAGGGAATACATGTGTATATACCTACAATACCCTTGTAGAGAAGATTATAGATACTGATATTATAGCAGATTGAAGACTATTTTTCTTGTGATGAAAAACTAAATATATACACACATACAGGCTAACTCTTTGGACAAAAGATTTACATAAAATGAAATCTTATCTTCAAGTTAAATCATTCATCATGAATGCTTCATTAAACATATTACTTTTATACAGAGGCTTGTCATAATTCTGTTTTCAAGATTTAGACTGTCAAATACTGGTTTATTGTTAAAGCGTGGTTTTATAATTATTCCCCAAAAGACACCTTGCATCCATCTTATTATACACTCATTGCTACAACTGTTGTTAATAGTGCAGTAAGTTTTGTCAGCTTTTAAAAAGTGAGATTTTTTGAGGCAATCGATGTCATACCAAAAGCTAGAGAATTAGAAAAAATCAGGGGAAAGTGATAAAGATCTAGTAAAAAGGTCTAACAGCATAACTCAAGATTTTCAATAAAAAAATTTTTAATGCTTTTAATATTTAGTCAATGTAAAAAGCAAGTTATTAAAATCTCTATATAGTTCTTCATTTAGCCCTGGAAATTTTCTCATGACCTGAATCAATCACTTTTAAAAGAAAAAATGCAGTAAGAAGAGAAGCCTAATAGATTGGCTAAGAGTAACATCTAACTCGTATATTATTGTAACTAAAATAATAAAGGGTGATATGCTGGAACAACTGGTAAGACAATCCAATTACACCCATGTTTCATTTCATAAAAGTTTACCTCCACATTAGAAGACAAACTACAATCTATTCCCATTTTTAGGCATTCTAAAATATACAAAATAAACTAAGAGACAAACATTAAACATCAATTAACAAACCATACAAAATATTTTAAAGTTTTTCTTATTCTTAGATGTTGAATTCAAATATTTAAAATATTTACTGTAAACATTATAAATATTTTAAAAATACTATTTAAACCGGAGAGTCTGGAATCTTACTTTCCAAGAAAGTGTAAAGTGCAGATTATAATACAAAAATACCACACTGATTTTACCATTCAACACCAGAAGGAACTTAAAAGGCACACATTATACATTCAAGAAGAAATAGGAAGAAGGACCTAGCAGACGCTAATGCCAAACAGCTTACAGATAGCACCAGATGAGCAGTCAATCTTCAGTATTACAACAGTACAATGGCAATATATGGCTTCTACTATTAGCAATGCATATTTTGTATAACAAGCTGTGGGATTTTTTTTTTCTTTTTGTGGTTTTCCAGTTTTTGTTTTTAAATTATCTAGTACCTACTACACAAGTACATTTTAGTAGAACCATTGTACCATGCAAAACAGATAATAACATTTTTTTATTCACTGAATTAAATGCTTCCTTGAAGGAAGGGGTTGGTGCTACACTAATCATTGGTTTCACTTACTGAATACATTTTAAGAGTTAATACAGTACAAAAGTAAGTCTAACCTTCACATACATACACAAAACTTTTCATTAATATTGTTTCTAACCAAATGTTAATTAAGGGACTATCAATATAATACCTTTCTTAGGCCTCAAAATGTGTTGTCAAAAAGCAAACATGACGTAACAATAGTGACTAAGATATTTAATATAGTTAACACAAATTGAACTACAAATAGAACTTCAATGCGATTCTTTAAATACAATTTTGATCATTCAGAATGTTTCCCATGGCAAATATAACTTGTCTACACTAGAATACATAAACAATAACCCAGAATATGTTGCCCTGGAAAGTTCATAAGTACATTTAACAGTTTATTATAAACAATAAACAACTAACCACCCAATATTTGAAATACTAAGTTAAATTCTTTAAATTACTTAATCACATTCTATTTCTCTTCAGCAAGCTAACTCTTCTATGTGCTTGGACAGTTCTGAGTTTTTAAAATGTGGACTGCTATATTTCCACAGATGGTTTAAAATAGTGTTTGATTTTTGGTATTCAGAATAAACACTGCAAGAGCAGCTATGATCCAAGATTTTGCTAATTTTGCTCTTAAAATGTACTCCCCTCAAAGATCCGGCAGCATGGGAGACCCTGCTCCCACGTGATCAGCGAATGACCCTGCCGCTCTGGACTGATCACGGCTTCCTTTTTGCAACTGACTGGATCAATGATCAGTCTTCACCAGCAACATACTCACATAATTAGTAGTGGTTCACTAAAGCAGTGATTTTCAACTGGTTGAGAAACTCTGCCAACAATCAAGAGGAGTCATAGAGCCAGAGACCGTGGGAACCACCAAACTAGTTTCCAACAATTGAGAGCAGGATGTGATACTGCACGCATCCACCTAGTCCTCTTAAGAGTTGTAGGAACTGACAAGGAGGGATGCATCTTCCCCTCAGGAAATGTGTGCTCTTGGGTCACAATGCAAAAAATAGAAAGTCTCAGGTCGTTAGGGTTGTAGACAGAAAGTTCAAAAGTGGAGCTTCCTAGAAACAGGTCCATGATTCCCAAAGATTATATCTGAGTCTTTTAAATGGAAGAGATCTTCATAATGAAAAGACTGAAGATACCTGCATTTTAAAACTACCCAGAATTCTGAGGTTTTCCATCTATTGCTAGGCAACAACAACAACAAAGGATCTAGCTAAAACAACCAACCAAAATCTATCAGAGGGAAATATACAGTGATAAGCAAAGAGGAAAAGAGACCTGCAGCCTGAGCAAAAATATCTGCTCTCCAAAGACTCACAAAGGAAAAGGCTCAGAGAGTAACTGCTGAGCTATTTCACCATGTCACCTGTATAAGTATAAAGTTGTTTTACTTTAAATACGAGACCACCTAAATGAATTTAAAATCTAGTTATTACCAAATGAGAATCTCATTTTATTCTGCTGGTATACCATTTCCAGACTTCTGCTCTTTTTAATCTTTTCTAAACTAAGATTTGACTATAGCAGGAAACCTTGCTTTTTTTTTTTAATAAGCCTTTTTTTCCCTTCAAATTTTCATTCAAATAAATTGGAAAACTCTTATTTTTCCACTGTTGAGCAGAAGGTACTGTGCTGTGTGCTCAGTCGTGTCCGACTCTTTGCGATCCCATGGACCGTAGCCCACCAGGCTCCACTGTCCATGGAATTCTCCAGGCAAGAATGTTGGAGTGGGTTGCCGTTTCCTTCTCCAGAGCAGAAGGTATATACTCATAAACTTATACATAAAATGACACTGAAAGAACCATTTGAATGCTCCCAGATAGGGGCAGAAGACCAACAGTTTAGATGGAAATAGAAGCTGCAAGAACATAAGAGGACCTGTCCTTTCAAAGTCCCAGCTCCAGAAAAAAGTCACCCCCTGACCTTCTGACTAATCAGCTGGGTGCAGCTTCATCAGTAAATACCCTAAGGAAAGAGCAGCTGACCGGACATTTACATTGAAAATGTCAAGGAAAAAAAACCGTTTAAACTAAAATCCTGAAATTCACTCTTATCCTAGCCTATCGGGTCATATTCTTTGAATAATTTTTATTTTAAAGTGCTTAAACACAAAGGCCTCAAAAATGGCCTAGTAATACTATCACTTAAGTATATCTGTTACAAAATTATAACATTTTTAAAGTCTAACATTCAAGTTTAAAACAAATGGGTGAAATTCAGAATTAATGCTGAGATTTCACCCTTTATCAGCACTCTTACATCTTGGTACATCATGAATCAGTCATATTGTTTGATCCATAGGATTAAAGTGGGACACCCTAGATTAGAAGTATCTAGCTGAAGTGCCTCTATTCTCAAAGTTCTTACTTGTTCCCTATTTAAATTAGACCCCCCCAAAAAGTAATAAATACAGTCCTCTGAGAAAGGAATGGCCCCATATATCTTAGTTATATCGGGTTAAAATAAAAGTAAAGTAAAAATAAAAGTAAAAATGCTGGCTAAAGCTAGCATAAAGTACAGAAATTTCAAAACACAATTAAACAGGAAAGATAGATGATATTACAAGCCACTTTTAAAATATTAGTACTGATTGAAAATAATTAAACATACTCACTGAGAACTGAACAGTCTCTATTATTTTAGTCATGGATTCCTAAACTTTTTAACCAGCATGTATATGAATTTAAAACAGATAAATTAGTAATTCATATACTCAAATTCATGAAACTGGAGATCTAATTATTACTCTCTTCTTTGTGAAGAATGTCTAATCAGGATGTTTTCATCAAAGAACGAAATCTGATCAGCAGCATTTCTTAATTTTCTTACATCTCGACTCAAAGATAAAAATTATGCAAAATGAGACTTGAGCTGATCCTGAGTTGAGATTTCTCTTAATAAGAATACATCTACTTTGCCATCAAGTTCACAAAATGCTGCTTGAAATACTTCCATTTATCCAACAAATATTGTACAATTACTTAGGGCAAAGCTACAAGATAAAATTGGACCTCTTCCCACTACCTTTTAAACTAACTCTATTCCCATTATGGACTTTTTAACCTACTGGTAAACTTTATTTTTAAACCTTTAACTCATTTTTAGGTCAAATACAGAACTTTTAATTCAATAAATGTTTTCTAGGTATTTTCCATACTGACCTTTTATATGTCAACACATAGTGATTTGTCTTTTTTTTCCCTGAACACAACTTATAGAAATTCCCTGAATAACCAAAAGAAAACAATTCTGTGATAGTCACTTGACAGCCAAAAAGAAAATGACTGTTGTGCTGCTATAAGTGTATAAAGATACATTATCATTCCATTCACCTCACTGGAATGTATATGGAAGACATCTGTACAGCAGATAAAGAAGTCAGTAGCCAGAGTTAAATACAGCAAGTAAATGCGTACTGTAATACGAGTAGTTATGGAGTTTTAAAGGCTCAAGAGTGAGCCACTCCCAAGAATTCAGTAAGTACAGTACATAGCTAACAACTCACAATTTACAAGTAATTTATAAAAACTCTATATAGTATTGTTAGTTTGCTAAAGAACTATGACTCTTCCAATTGTAAACTGATAAATTCCTGAATGCATTTCTTATATTGCATTTCAGTATGGTTATTAGTAGAATATTGACCTGGCTGTCCATAAAGTCCTTCTGATTCCCGCATCTCTTCATTCATTCTTGCTAAACGTAACCTAAAATTAAAGAATGTTTTAGGTAAGTTATACAATATAAATATTCATAAACTACTGAATTATATACAACTAAGACACATACTCATGTAATTTTTTCTTTTACCAGTTATTTGGCCTGAAACAAAAGGACTTTTTGTTTATTAGACGCAACAATCTGAGATACAAAGTAAACAATTCTTATCACAGAAGACAATAAAAGATTTCTAAAAAGTGAGTTTCAGTTTTAAGCAGGTTCCTTGCAGCACCACCAGCAGCTTGCTTCCTCCAGGCACACAGAATTCCTGACTTCTAGTGAACCTGTTAGACTTTAACTGCCAACCTTCGAAATTATTGCTTCTATAAAATGGAAGCAATAGCCAGTCATAAGTTCAATCTGGTTCATCCTGAGATATGGTAGTTCCAAATGTATAAATAGCATGGGTTATCTATAAATACTTGGGATATATTCTGACATACAGACGTTATAATAAATGACAACAGGCTACTAAGATTTTCGCACAGTTACCATATTGATTATATATTCTTTTTGGGTTATTTACCTGACAGCAGGAAGACCTATAGCACTGGATTAAGAAAATTAGTGAATTTCCTCTCATTTTCTTACTAATTTCAAGCAACATCTTGAAACACAAATCTTATCTGTGGTGCCCCTCTCCTACTCTTTTGCCTGTCCTTCAGGCCACCAAATACTCATTGCCCTCCCAGACTTCCATCATCTTCTTCTAATATGCTCTCTCTGGCAACTGCAGCATCTGAAACAGGCTGTTTTTTATCTCCAAAGTACCACAATTTGCTGCCATTTCCTTTTTCAACCATTGTGTGAATTCATAATAGCAAGATAATAAGTCTCCCTTTTTGGTATTTGAACCTTTCAGAGAGGCTGCTTATTTCAATAAATTTTAAGTGAAACTGACAGCCTCAAGTAAAACAAAATGAGAAAATTTAGAGAATTTGGGAACATATTTTGGGGAAAGAAAGGCCACTACTATAAGAACTGCCTGGGAAACTACAGCCAGCGTTAATGTAATTCTGCTATATCACTCCTATCTTTTCTTTAATAACTTAGCTTTCTCCAATATTAAGTCTATAATGATTTAACAGATCTACAGTTTCCTATAATAGTCTCCATAGTATCAATAAACCCTCCAGTGAGGAAGTGAAGCTAGGTACAGAGAAAATACATTTCTCTCTTTTGGTTTTTTGTTTTGTTTTAGTCTGGCAGGGGTCAGGGAGGGGTGATATATATGGCAAGAATTCTCAGTGGGAACTCTGGAGTTCAAGATAGTCAAGGGAGCTCCTCTTTGTAACTGAATGAAATTCAGTAGTGTAAATGGAACTGTCTTTATTTAGTTAACAGAGAACCAACAATCATGGGCTTCATTCAGAATAGAAAGAAAAAGTGATTCATACAACATATGTTTGAGACTTCCTACATAACGGTAAAGGGTAGGTGACAACCACATTCCTAGATTTCAAGTGTAATGAACAACTCTGATCCAAGACGAAAATCAAAGACCTCAAGGTTCTTTAACAGGTCATATTAATTTGTATTCAAACATTCCAAAACAAATCTTTTTACCTCAAAATAGAGTACTCTTGTGAAAAATTCTTTTTAAAAAATAATCACAAAAAGGTCCCCTAAGTATCAGTGCACAAAGGCAATGCAACTGCAAGTTACTAACATCGATGCAATTGCATTCCCTGCTTATAATCCCCTAATTCTTGAGGTAGTAGTAAAATTGCCCATTGCTAACCAATCCAACTCTCACTCCAGTACTGTACTGAGAGTTAAAGAACCCAGTTCAGAAAAGTCACTGATATTCTATTCCTACTGGCCAGGAAGTAAAACAAAAGTAGCTAAGCACACAGGTTTAGAGACAGAATTCTTGGTTTCAAATTCCAGCTCCACCATTTACTAGTTTCTACAATTATCTGTAGCTTGCCTTCCTTATAAAATGGGGCTGTAATAATAAAACCTTCCTCATAGTCTTGAGGTGGGAACCAAGTATTTTCATATATGTAACATGCTTCATACATTTAATGTGCTTAGAAAAGTAAATGGCTTCTAGTAAATAACCAAGTTTAAATTTCACACCTACACAGGAAATTCTATGTTAAAACCCTGTATAAGTAATAAAATGTATGGGAAATAATCATGTGAAAACACTTACAAGGTCACTATATCAGCATTGGCTGCTTCCACAGCTATACTCAAAGGGTCCTTCCCTTCTTCATCAGTGGCATGTTGATTGGCACCTCTTTTTAGAAATAAACATACCTGCCTGATATTGCCAATTAAAAAAAAATTAGTATTCACCTTAAAAAATAAAAAGCACTATTTAAAGATATAACATCTTCCTTAGGAAATTCTTGATTCATTCTACAAAGATTTATTTTATTAACTATTGACTCTGATAATAAAAATCTACCATGATCAACATTTTATAACTCTCAGGTATTTTCACATTTAATCTGGCAATACATAGTATAGTGGGATGTATAAATTATGGCCCCTACCCTCAAAGAATATTATAAAAAGGTATACACAGATACCTATAAACTTAAATAAAAAGCACTCGAGGTCATTATCGAGGAAAAGAAGGAAGCCAAGGCAATGTTAACATCATAAAATATTAACGCTAATACAATAGCAACAAATGGGAAGTAATCTTGCTGCTGTACTCCTCACAAACACTCATAACTTCAAGAAACTGACAAAAATGAAAAAATGATAAACTGAGTCCATGAAGTAAAATGGGAATAATCATGATTAAAAAGAAGATAAAAAGGATGAGTTAAATCTAAGCTTTTATAAAGAAGAGTTTTTATGATAAAGTTATTGAACTGAATCTTCTTGCTAACAGAGAGAAAGAAAACAAGCTAGGATGAAAACAGAAGACTAGTTATAAATAAACATTAAAAAAGGACAGCTTCTTGCCTGTCCAAGTAATAAAAACTGCAGATCCTGAGGTATTTTATTAAAAATAAAGTGACCTTTATTATAAATATATATATAAGGCCAAATTTTGAGTTTATTTGTACCCTCTAGTAGAAAGCCCATTGTATGGCTTTATTGTTCTGTGCATCTAAATACTGGTCCAGAAATCACAACATCAATAGCACAAAATAAGAATTAACCACCTTGTAGGAAAGCTAAAATTTACAAAGTTACAAAATTTCCCCCAAATGTGTGTCCTATGTACATAATGTATAAATACAGAAATACTGTATGTATGTATTTATATACATAAATACATACCAACACATTAAGTTGTCTTTTAAAACTGCCACAATTTCAGTGACAGTTTTAAATTCTAAGAGATCTATATAAATAACTAGTAAAGTTCAAAGTAAGTCTGTCAGGAGGCAACGCTTCTGTGTCAGGTCAACATGGCGGGCCGGCCAGCTGTTTCACCATCAATCGGGTGGCTGGAGGGTATTCGAAAATGGTATTACAACGCTGCTGGGTTCAATAAACTGGGCTTAATGTGAGATGACACAATATATGAGAACCTTTATAATGACAGAGTGTTTCGCATTAAGAGAGCACTGGACCTCAGCATGAGGCAGCAGATCCTGCCTAAAGAGCAGTGGACAAAATATGAGGAGGATAAATTCTACCTTGAACCATATCTGAAAGAGGTTATTCGGGAAAGAAAAGAGAGAAGAATGGGCAAAGAAATAATTCAGTAGTCTAAATCTATGGATACAGCTGTTCTCAAGTATTTTTATGAAGTTGGTTAAACCTGAAATGTACAATGTAGAACTATTTTGGCTGTAAATGTATTACTTTAAATAAATATTATAATTATTGTTGAAAAAAAAACTAAGTCTGTCAATTTTCTTATTGACAAACAACAGTATTATTGTTACTTATTGAAAAGTAACAATATTTTTTCCTGAAATTTTTTTAAATTTCAAGTTCTACCATGACAATGTAAGTCACAGAAAGTATCACCTTACAAACTGCGTAACGATCTTAACCAAAGAGCAAAAGATTATTTCAAATTAATTTTTTCAAATAAAATCTACTTAAATATATAAGCACAATAGTTTACCCCGTGTGCCCCAAGACGGTGGCATGGTGCAATGGTCCCCGTCCCTGCACATCTCTTTGGTTCACATTAGCACCATTCTGTAGGAGAAACTCGCATGTAACCAAAGAGCCCTTAGAAGGAAAAAAGAAGACAACAATGGGCAAAAAGTGAATGACTATATATTTCTATTAAAAACAGAGTATTTACTTTAATAGCCAAAAAGAGAAAATGCCCCCCAGCAAAAGCACAGAAATGATAAATTATATTATTTTCTTCCCAAGAACTACTTCTAACTGGGATTCTATTTGCAGTCTGCAATCTAGCAAAACCCACTACTTTCATTACTAGAATTCCCTTCCATGAAGAAAAAAATTGAACTTACACAAAGCGATATTCAGAAATAACTACTAGCTGCTGCTTCTATTTTCCAACCCACCTCTTAAAGCAAACTATAATGTAAAGTTATGCTCAAAATGAATTATGATTTTTTATGTTCTATTACCACTGAAAACCTGAATTTACAAATTCATACCCCTAATACAGCCTGAATAAGTGGTGTTGCTTTGTTTTCCTCGGAATTAGACCAGTTCACATCTGCACCGTGAGCCAAAGCCTCAGCCATTTTAGGAAGATTTTTTTCATATGAAGCCCTATAAAGCTGGAGTCCTGGATTAAGATGTTTTGAGTCAAGAAACACAGAAGAATCTTGCCTTTCTGCCTCTGAAAAACAAACACAAATAAATAAAAATGAGCCCTTGGCAGGGAGGGAGAGAATGGGAAGTCATTGCTTCTTATTCTTTGTAAGGTTAAGAATTCTGGGGATAGATGGTGGCAATGGCAGCACAAAGTGTGAACGACTTAATGCCACTGAGCTGTGCACCTGAAAATGGTTAAGATGGTAAATGTTTATGTTATATGTAACTTACCACAGCTTTTTAAAAAATCAAACTCTTACTTGTATCACAGTATGAAATTGTGATGTAAGATTTTCACAAAGGTACCTTATTTCCTATAGACTAATCACTCCCCACAGCCTTCTTCTCTTTTAAATACATTGACTAGTACATCAGCTCTCTGTGATCTTGCCAGTGTCTGACATGTAGGTAGATTACTCTGTATTAGACTACAATTAGGTATCTGACTATAAGCCTGGACTTAGGGACTCAGAAGACACAGTAACAACCTCGAAAGAATTTCACTACTAGACCAAACCTCACTTTATTCCTGGGATGGTCCAACACCAGCACAATTTGCAGTACAAGCAGTTCAAATAACATAAAGAATGCTTTCTATCGAGTATTCTGCAAAATCAAAGCCGCTGAAATCATAAAGGAGAGAAACAGGAGGAAAGTACAAGTTAGAAGAAAAACCTAATTGGGGGCGATGGCAGGGGTGGGCATCCCTAATTGTGGGATGGGGGGTGGATTTGCTGATCTCTTTCTCCTGACAAGACAAGACAGCCAGGGACTTTCCTCTTACAAGGAGGGTAAGAATCCACCTGCCAATGCAGGGGACAGGGGTACGATTCCTGGTCTGGGAAGATTCCACATGCCGAGAAGTACACATGCCCGTGTGCCCCAACTACTGAGCCTGTGCTCTAGAGCCCACAAATTGCAACTACTAAAGTCCAAGAGGCTAGATCTAGAGCCTGTGCTTTGCAACAAGAGAAGCCACTGCACTGAGAAGCCTGCACACCTCAATTAGACAGCAGGCCCTACTCACCGCAACTAGAAGAAAGCCCGCGCAAAGAAAGCAATGAAGACCCAGTGCAGCCAAAAATAAATATGTATAATTATATATGTAAAAAGACAGTCCCCCAAAAGATAACAGATAATAAGACATACAGTTCACATGCATTAAAAATTACCTTTAGTTATTGACAAGTTACTTTCAGCACGTCATGAGGCTTAGAAAAATACACAGCTAGGACAGAACTTCCAAATATGAAAAGAAATAGCTGCTTTCTCATTCAGCAGTATTAACTTCCCCTTGCTAAGTGCTAAGTTGCTTCAGTCGTGTCCGACTCTGTGCGACCCCATAGACGGCAGCCCACCAGGCTCCCCCGTCCCTGGGATTCTCCAGGCAAGAACACTGGAGTGGGCTGCCATTTCCTTCTCCAGTGCATGAAAGTGAAAAGTGAAAGTGAAGTCGCTCAGTTGTGTCCGACTCTTAGCGACCCCATGGACTGCAGCCTAACAGGCTCCTCCGTCCATGGGATTTTCCAAGCAAGAGTACTGGAGTGGGGTGCCATTGCCTTCTCCAATGCATGAAAGTGAAAAGTGAAAGGGAAGTCGCTCAGTTGTGTCCGACTCTTAGCGACTCCATGGACTGCAGCCCACCAGGGTCCTCCATTCATGGGATTTTCCAGGCAAGAGTACTGCAGTGGGGTGCCATTGCCTTCTCCGAACTTCCCCTTAGTACCTTCTAAAAGATTAACCACTTCCTTTAGAAACTATTCAATCAGACTTGGCATTTCACATTTCACATGCATTTTCCAGCAAACAATATCATTTAACACTGAATTTCACCAAACTCACCAGGTTCATATAAACTATTGGCTGACACTGTGGAGGGTAAAGATTCTCTTCCATCATCAGAGCTCTGCTGGATTCCACTGTCATTACTTTTGACTGTTTTAAAGAAAAACCAGCTAGAGATTAAAGTTTTGAACCATTAAGAAAAAAGTCCCACAAACAACGAGATTTTAAAATGAACTCTGAAACATCAACATGAACTCAGCCACCACCAGAATAAACTTTTCACAATTTTAATTCTTTGGTACACTTCACTTATCAAAATATGAATCAGTCATGAAGCCTAGAAATAAACTTATTTTCAGAGTCGTAACATATCTCATTCTCATTACCCCAGAATGTGTCAGGGATAGTAAAGCATTAATTTATCGTATGACGGTAAGCAATGTGCAATCTGAGACAATGGGTAACATCTAGAGAAATGGCCACACCACACAATGACCAATGGCACAGACTTGGAATGCTCCACAAGAGTAGTACTTACTACTACGTAGTTTTGAAGAAGTATCAAAGTAGGAGAAGAGTGAATCTAGCTCATCAGGACAGAAGAGAGACTCCCGCCTGGCCTCGTCGCTATTTACAGCAACCACTGGGGACATGCAAGTTAGCAAAGCACAAAGCAGGCCGTAAGAAGGGAAGAGGGCAGGAAAAAACGTTATTGGGAAAATTTTAGGAGGAAGAAACAGGAAGGATATTAGGTGGTTAATCAGATATTTAGGGCTTTTTGCATGATAAATCTGTAATTCCCATCTCCCCTTGGATTTTAAGCAGTTTTATTCCCTAGGATAGATACATTACAGTTGGCCCTTAAACAACACAGGTTTAAATTACGTGGTCCACCTATACACAGATTTTTTTTTTCAGTACAAAATACTACAGTACCACATGATCTGGGATTGGTAGAACTCATGGATGCGGAACCAGTGATACAGAGGAACTACAGAGCAGATACGGAGGCAGCACATACATGGAGGGCCAACTAAAAATCACGTGTGAATTTTCAACTGAGTGGAGAGTTGGTACCCCAACCCCTGAGTTTTTCAAGGGTCAACTGTATGTAGGAATGTGAATTACCAGGAGACTGTTTAACTATTTTAAAGACAAAGAAATCCAATTTTTCCTTAGGATATATAGAAGAAGATGTGCTTTCAGCATTTAAAAAATCTACAACAGCTACTAATTCAGAAATTAAGCAAGTGACTTATACAAACAACAAATAAAGTGTAATACCTGAACTCTGAGGAGATGCTCTAATTTGTTCACTTGGCCCAAGTTTAGAAATGCTCAGCCTCTTTTCTTCACAACTTTTGGAGACAATCTTTTTTTCCTGCTCAGGAGGTGATGATGACATAGAGTATTTATCCACAAATTTCCTCTCCACATATTTTGCTCTGATATACGCCTCTTTCTCCTGTCTGGTTGGTATATATAAAAACATCATGATGTTCTGCTTAATCTCTTAGCATGGCCAACAGTGAAAAGAAGTCATTACATACTGAATTTTTCAAAGAAAGTCACTAAACATAATACTAGTTAAAAAGTTTTATGTATTTCCAACATTCTGCAACATGTTTTCCTTCCAAATATTTAATGAACTATGATTTCATGTTTAAATGAATATAAATAATCAACCAACTGAAAAGTCACAGTATTAACATAGCATTCTTAGTCTCTTAATTTCTATGCTCATTCATTTCTACACATATTCCCTGTTGCTTTTTAAAGAATGAAAACTACCAAAACATGATTAAATTTATAGAAATTAACTTCAATTCTATTTTTACTCCAATAAATAATGTCACACACTGAATTACCACTAGTCATGACCGTAAGTTTTCATAAGACAACTACTTTAACGCAACACAGCATTTTTAACTTAAAGGGGACCCAAAAAAGTATCACACTTAGAATTTTTGATTTATGATACAACTACAAAACTTGTCAAGTTTCTTCTATACCTTTTCCTACTTACATCTTTCTAAAATGCCTAAATCTTTGGCTAAAATAGGATATCTCAAGGTCTGAGATAACTCAAACCACAGTTTTGCACAAAAATAAGAATCTGATTTAAACGGTATTGGTTTAGAGAGCAATACCTTTTTAAAATTATCATAAAGATATAGTCAAATATAGGATTATGGCAAAGTTTTAATATTTAATATAAAGAAACATAAAGATTAAAAATAACATGAACAACAAAACTAATTATCCACATTGAAGGCACTCTTTGCCACTTCATTCAATAAGTCTCCATGAACAGGACTGGAAGTAAAACTTAAAACACAGCAATTAAGTAAGTACTCTCCCTTACCAGAAGTCACCCTTTTCAACGGTAATCCTTCAATATAAAAATGCGATGTAGGAAATACGTAATTAACAATTATTTGCTAAACAAAGTCAAAAATGCAAAAATTATTCATTGTAGGTATAGAAACTTGACCCTTGGAGACATTAATGAACAGATTATCTCTTTTTAAAGGCCTGCAACTAGTAGAACTTTGTCTACTTTACTTGCTAGTAAGAGGTTTTATATTCCTTTGCAGAGCCTTAATTTTTAAGCTTCTCTCTCATCTAGAGATTATAATTTATTATCTGACTATCAAATACAATCTAATTAACAAACCCAAGAAAGAAACAGCCACATTTTAACCAAAGCAGTAATGATCTCTCTGAACCACTGTTTCAATATTACATATCAATTAAAGGGAAATAAAATAACAGCTATATTCAAGATGGGGGGATGCAGTAACATTTTAACACAACTGAAACAGTACCTTTGTCCTGGATGTGGTTTCTTTATTCCCATTTTTTCCAAATTAGCTTCATAAACTCTATTTATAACATCATTCCCCAACTCACACATAAGCTGTTTGGCAGAGAGACAGAAAATAAGCTATAATTTCCTAAAATATACTATATTAATCCTTAAGCAAATACTTAATTCTTTGCAAGTTCTGAAAATGCATATATCACAATGATGCTGAAAGTTAAACAAAATGAAATGAGGACTGAGAGCATTATCAGCATTTTTCCATTTTTCACCAGAATACCTCCCTTAGATTACTACTCTTTAAGACAGGGTTTCTCCTCACACATCTTCTGCCAGACTTCTATCCCTCCACTGTGGTTAGCACAAGGCTATATACCCACAACATTAGCTAAGTTAATCAAAAAAAAGAAGCCTAAGTCCAGATAGGTTAAGCTTTAAACAACTCAGAACTGAAGTAAACTATTTTCTCCTTGGGCTTCCCTGGTGGCTCAGACAGTTAAAAATCTGCCTGAAATGCAGGCGACCCGGGTTCAATTCCTGGGTAGGGAAGATCTCCTGGAGAAGGAAATGGCAACCCACTCCAGGACTCTTGCCTAGAGAATACCATGGAGAGAGGAGCCTGGCAGGCTACAGCCCATGGGGTTGCAAAGATTTGGACATAAATGAATGACTAACACACACACATTTTCTCCTTAGATTTTATTTACATTTCTAAATATTGCTTTAGTATTTTTTTATAAGTATCAGACAGCTGTGTTTCAACCAAAATTTCTAAAATGAATCCACTGAGTTCATATCTACCCACAGTTGACGCAGAAGTTAGATTTCTAGCTCCCACCTCCCCCTTACTCCTTCTTTGATTTCATATGAATTTATACAATCTATACAAATAGGGCTCTATCATATGAGCCAACTTATCACTTCCATTTAGAGGTTTACACAGTAATTCCACAAAGAAAACTTTTTTACTTTACATAATTGAAAGGATTATGTGTTTATCTATGGATTGAAATAAAAACACAAATGCATTAAGAAACACAATTTTCAGACAAATAAATGTAGAATACACTACATCCTTTAAGCTACCATTTTTAACAATAGGTAAACTAAACAGTGGGAATTAAAATGGCTACATTATTAATCAGTATAAATTTTGAAAGTCTTGGGCTTCCTGGTAGTTCAGATGGTAAAGAATCCGCCTGCAGTGTAGGAGGCCCCATTTCGATTCCTGGGTTGGGAATATCTGGAGAAGGGATAGGCTACCCATTTCAGTATTCTTAGGCTTCCCTGGTGGCTCAGCTGATAAAGAATCTACCTGCAATGCGAGAGACGTGGGTTCAATCCTGGGTCGGGTAGATCCCCTGGAAAAGGGTAAAGCTACCCACTCTAGTATTCCGGCCTGGAGAATTCCATGGACTGTATAGTCCATGGGGTCGCAAAGAGCTGGACATGACGGGGCAACTTTTACTTTCACTTATCAAAAACCCAGTGATGATCTAAAATTATTTATGGCACTTTCATCGGTATGAATCCTTACACAGGGAAAAAGGATGTCTTAATTTGATGACTACTACCCCTGACATATGTAAATTTTCAAATGTGCCTATGCTAAAATAATGCCATAATAACATGATATACCCTGTTATGCAGCTCACTCTGACAATATCTCATATTCTTAATAAAAAATTATATAATTACAAAATATTAAAATTAAGGCACAGAATCTAATTTTTGAGAAAACATAAAAATGCAAGGGTGCTAGTCTCCTTAAAAAAGTGAACTGACATACAATTAGGAGTGCTACTTAAGCTTAGCAACTTAAAAAAAACAGTAAGAAAACACCAGATTTGCCAAAATAACATCAGATATATTCCAATACAATTTAATTCACTGTTGGCATTGAGAAACTCATACATTTGCAAATCCAGATTCTAAAATATTGACTTTTGGGGATTCCCTGGTGGTCCAGTGGTTAGGACTCTGCCCTTCCACTGCAGAGGGCACAGGTTTGATTGCTCGTTGGGGAACTAAGATCCTGCATAGCCAAGTGGCAAAAGAATAAATAAATTTAAAAAATCTTGACTTTTATGTGAAAACATAAAATATTTTAAAGCAAATATTTATTTTACCTTTAAAAGTTCAGGCTCCCAAGTATCCAAAGTTAAAGATCGTACTTTTGAGAAATGAACTCCAAGACTCCTAAGTCAGAAAAAGAAAAGACTGCATCAATATATAAAACTTTCAAATCTCTATTTGCACATTATGCAAGTGATTTTTCTATCTTAATGTGACACAGTCTCTAATATAGCCCTCAACACATATATACATATGGATAGATCTTCTGGTTAATGGTGAATCAAAGTCCTCGAAATCACTTCACAAACCAGAATTTTATCCACTTCATAAAAGGTACAAAGACACAAACTGGCAGCGAAATTAGGCAGGAGGGAAAGTCCTCTAACCCCTGGGAAAGAAACATGTACGTGTGTTTAACCAAAAGAAGCCTCTCACCCCAGGGGGCCTACTCACCGATGAATCCCAGAACACTCAATACACAGGGTGATGCCCAGGTTGATGCTGGCCCACCGTGGGTCTGCCAGACCACAGTCACAACAGCTGGCATTCCCAGGTATACACTGGACTCGCTGCAATGCACTTTCTCCTTTTAATAGCTTATCTTTTGACTCATTTCCAGAATCCAGGCTCCCTGTGGATGGAGACGATTTCTTATCCAGCTTCTAAAAGAATTAAGATTTAAAAAAACAAAAAAGGATTGTAATACTACATTGCACACTACATGCTCCAAACAAAAGCTGCCAATCAACAATCTGAAGGCCTATTATGGGCCTAAGAAGGACACTGTTCTAAACACTGGGGGTTCAAGAATGAAAACATACAGGATCTGCCATCAATTGGCCTTTAGTCTTATACAGAAAAACACATTAATAAAAAATAACTTGACACAATGATTGTATGTACAAGATAAAAGGCAAAGAGAAAGAGGAACAGGAATTTAGCATGCAGGATGAGAGACAGAGAGAGTATGCATGAGACTATTAAGACTCAAGAAGAAAATAAATACTATTTTATACCAAGTTTTTCCAAGGTATTCAATGAACTGCAAGCAAGTTGTTTCAATTACTGCAGTGAATTACTGAAAATGGTATGGCCTTTTACTAAAGAACAGATCAACTGCATAATTATAATTACAGAGTGAACCAACAATATAACCCACAATGTCTAAAAGCTCATGAGAAACCAGGAGAAAAGCAAAAGGTGGCAGATAAGCAAAAAACTAACTTTTTAAGTGCCCAGCAAAGACTATACCAATAATGACCAAGTACAAAAACAGAGTTTGAGGATCCTATGCAAATAAATATATGGCCTAAAAAGTCTTTTGGTTTAAAAACATTTCAACTTTAATAAGCCAGTATTTTAGAACAGAATTCACACAAATATAATCTTGCCCTTCTTGAAAACTCGATACTGGATGCTTGGGGCTGGTGCTCTGGGACGACCCAGAGGGATGGTATGGGGAGGGAGGAGGGAGGAGGGTTCAGGATGGGGAACACATGTATACCTGTGGTGGATTCATTTTGATATATGGCAAAACCAATACAATATTGTAAAGTTAAAAAAAAAAATAGCCATTAAGTGTGGCTAGGCAAAGAAAGTGTGGGGATATGGAATTACAGAGAGGACTGAGCTGGGTGAGGAGCATACCCTCAGATGAGAGTGACCCCATGCAGGTTGCTGGTTCCCAAGCAGGGGAAGAAGGATTTCTGCGTAGGGAGACAGTCCAACAAAGGAAACGAGAGCCTGAAGACAGAGAGGAACCACCAAGTGGTAGCACCACCTGGTGTGAGGTGTTAGTCTGGCAGGTGGGAAATGGCAGCAGAGCAAGCATACTGGTCACAGCAGGGGGACTGAGCATATGAGCAAAGCTGCTAACAATAAAGGAAGTCAGATTTCTTACTTCAGAGAAAGGAGTTATTTATATGAAAAGGGAGAAAGTTAGAACAAACCCTGTTGTATTACATTAGGACTGGAGATGACAATAGGTGCCCTAATGGTTTTAATATAAATAGATTTATAAAGCGGTAAAGATGTAAAATAATATATACACATGTATATTCCTTTATTTTGCTTTCTAAAAACTGTTCTCTACCCAAAAGAACTAGTGTACTTTGAAGAAATTGCTGATTTCAAGGCTGGTGCAGAGAAAGTACAAAAAGATGAACTCAGGACATCTCATCATGCTAGAAGGTAGGGAAGAACTTCAAGACTGTTGGGGAAATGTCAAAAGGATACAGAATCCAGGGCTGCACTAGAGAAACGAGTCAATCTGAGCAACAAAACAAATAATGATAGTAATGAATCATAATACATTGATTAAAACAGGGCTGTATCCTCATATAATTAAATTTAAAAATTAAAGTTTGAATAGGAAAGAATATTTACATAGTCTCAAAGTACATACACCCAATACATACAAAATACTATTACAAAGACAGTATTTTCAGTAGAGATGTCTAGCATGCACTACCTTAATCAAGTGATCAAAGTTAACATCACCAAAAATGGGACAAATCAAAATCTCAGGCCACCTGAGAAGATGCAGTGAGAAGAACACAGCATAATTTATATAATACTCCTACCAACAATGCACAACTTTGTAAGTAAACATTTCAACAATGGGGGATATTCTATAAAAGTTGCAATCTTCGATACAATCAAGGTCAAGAAGGTCCAAGTAAAATTGAGGGACTATTACCAAAACTGAAGGAAACTGAAGAATCATGACAACTAAAAGAAACCTGTGCTTCTAGACTAGATCTTTTTGCTGTAAAGAACACTACTGGGACAACTATTAAAACTTGACATTTGAGAATTAAATGGTAGTACTGTACCAATGCTCATTTCTTGATTATGATTATACAGGAGAAATGTCCTAGTTGTGAGAAGAACTCACTAAACTAATAATGGGTGGTATACCATATGTTAGCTGCTTACTCTGAAATAGTTCAGGGGAAAAATAATTTGCATTACTTGGAACCTCTCTGTAAGTTACAGATTACTTTAAATTTTAAAAAAAGAAATAAAACCTATGTTACTAAAACATATTTGATAATGTGAATTAGCTTGTAAGCAATTACACAGAAAAAGGATGTCAATGCACAAATCACGCTGGTTCACTCTCAGTATTCCTCTAATGCTTTTGCACCAAATTAGAGAAGCTGAAAGCAAAGTACGGTAACACAGAACCTGGGCTGGACACCTCAAGGAATACAGGACTGCAAATGACACCCACCCTTCACTCTCCTTGGCTCATTTTGGCCACGTGCTATGACTTGAAAGTGTTTACTACACCATTCTCTCTGATATTTATGCGTTCTGCACATGTCACCAAAGCCTCAGCCCTTCTGTACCCTTCCTTTAAGCTATCTTCACCAATTTTTAAAGGTAAGCCCTACCTGTCCTCTATACTATAGTGTTTATTTATTAGGAATTCAACTGTGCTAATATTTTTATTGAGATTTTAAAGTTCCTAAAATTATTCAAGTTACAAACTTAGGTAGATTTTAGGTTGGCCCTATCTCTATTTTTCCTGTAATCCCTACTATTCCTGGTGTACAATTCTGCTAACACAGGCATTTCAGCAATCCACGAGCTTCCTCATCAATATGATCTGGATACACATCTAAATTTGTTCCTTCTCACAACTCCGCTAAAAACTAGAGAAATTTTTCAAGGCATCACATGAGTCCTTATTGGACAAAGGTGTGATAATTTGAATGTGAAAAAAGAGTAATTACCACAATTAATTGGGACCCATTATGTTTTTAAAAATCTGGGAGTTTATAATGATATCCCCCATAACATTTATCTGTCCCCACTTCAGGTAGCTAATAAATCAACCAAATGTGGTAATTAAAAGCAAAAATTTAAGCATCTCTTATTAAACTAACTAAATAGCTCCACTGATAAAGAAAACCTGTATTTCACATAAGAATGCAAGTTAATAAATGGATATGGGAAAAGAATTAGAAAATCATCATTCCCAATTCCCAATACAATTACAAACTCAGCTACAAAACTAGTAAATGAATGGTTGATGGGGACGAGACTTTATAGGGTTAAAGTAAGACAAAGTAGATTTGTTATACAAAGCAATGAAGTATTAATAGACTGGGAACAAGAAAGGAAATGCACCATGACAATGAAGGGATCACACTGGCCGCTCCCTAATCCACCATGTCTGCTTTATCTTCACCAAGAAGATTTTAGCATTAGCAATGGTTGGGTAACAATATTGTATTTCTCTCATTGTAACACGAAGTATACACATCACCTATGTTGTAGTCTATGACAAGGAATTCTGGAACAGAAAGTCTAACCTTTTCAGCAAGTCATTGTCATGGAAAAAAAAAAAGGAACTATTCTAGATTGAAAGACAAGGAACATTGGACTAGATGCTATGCCCAGTCACAAAAAAGATCCTACTTTGTAAAACAGGTTGTAAAAGACATTTTTAGGATAACTGGAGACATCTGAAGTGAGTTACAGACGATATTCAGAAATTACTATTTAGTGTGGAATGACATGATACCTGTAATCTACTTTAGAAACTTTCCCATTTTATTGTTTTCCTCTATTTCTTTGCATTGATCACTGAGGAAGGCTTTCTTCTCTCTCCTTGCTATTCTTTGGAACTCTGCATTCAAGTGGGTATATCTTTCCTTTTCTCCTCTGCTTTTCACTTCTCTTCTTTTCACAGCTATTTCTAAGGCCTCCTCAGACAGCCATTTCACTTTTGAATTTCTTTTCCTTGGGGATGGTCTTGATTCCTGTCTCCTGTACAATGTCACGAACCTCCGTCCATAGTTCATCAGACACTCTGTCTATCAGATCTGTATAGTCATAAGGGATTTGATTTAGGTCATACCTGAATGGTCTAGTGGTTTTCCCTACTTTCTTCAATTTCAGTCTGAATTTGGCAATAAGGAGTTCATGGTCTGAGCCACAGTCAGCTCCCAGTCTTATTTTTGCTGACTATATAGAGCTTCTCCATCTTTGGCTGCAAAGAATATAATCAATCTGATTTCGGTGTTGACCATCTGGTGATGTCCATGTGTAGAGTCTTCTCTTGTTTTGTTAGAAGATGGTGTTTGCTATGACCAGTGCATTCTCTTGGCAAAACTCTATTAGGCTTTGCCTGCTTCATTCTGTACTCCAAGGCCAAATTTGCCTGTTACTCGTTTCTTGAATTCCTACTTTCGCATTCCAGTTCCCTATAAAGAAAAGGACATCTTTTGGGGGTGTTAGTTCTAGAAGGTCTTGTAGGCCTTCAGAGAACTGTTCAGCTTCTTCAGCATTACTGGTTGGGGCATAGACTTGGATTACAGCGATACTGAATGGTTTGCCTTGGAAACGAACAGAGATCATTCTGTCATTTTTGAGACTGCATCCAAGTACTGCATTTCAGACTCTTTTGTTGACTATGATGGCTACTCCATTTCTTCTAAGGGATTCCTGCCCGCAGTAGTAGATATAATGGTCATCTGAGTTAAATTCACCCATTCCAGTCCATTTTAGTTCGCTGATTCCTAGAATGTCGATGTTCACTCATGCCATCTCCTGTTTGACCACTTCTAATTTGCCTTGATTCATGGACCTAACATTCTAGGTTCCTATGCAATATTGCTCTTTACAGCATCTGACCTTGCTTCTATCACCAGTCCTATCCACAACTGGGTGTTGTTTTAGCTTTGGCTCCATCCCTTCATTCTTTCTGTAGTTATTTCTCCATGGATCTCCAGTAGCATATTGGAGTGGCACCAGTGGCACCTACTGACCTGGGGAGTTCATCTTTCAGTGTCCTATCTTTTTGCCTTTTCATACTGTTCATGGGGTTCTCAAGGCAAGAATACTGAAGTGGTTTGCCATTCCCTTCTCCAGTGGACCATGTTCTGTCAGCCTTCCTCAGTGGTCAATGCAAAGAAATAGAGGAAAATAACAGAATGGGAAAGACTAGAGATCTCTTCAAGAAAATTAAAGATACCAGAGGAACATTTCATGCAAAGATGGGCTCAATAAAGGACAGAAACGGTAGGGACCTAAAGGAAGCAGAAGATATTAAGAAGAGGTGGCAAGAACACACAAAAGAACTGTACAAAAAAGGACTTCATGACCCAGATAATCATGATGATGTGATCACTCACCTAGAGCCAGACATCCTGGAATGTGAAGTCAAGTGATGCTTAGGAAGCATCACTACGAACAAAGCTAGCAGAGGTGATGGAATTCCAGTGGAGCTATTTCAAATCCTGAAAGATGATGCTGTGAAAGTGCTGCACTCTATATGCCAGCAAATCTGGAAAACTCAGCAGTGGCCACAAGACTGGAAAAGGTCAGTTTTCATTCCAATCCCAAAGAAAGGCAATGCCAAAGAATGTTAAAACTACTGCACAACTGCACTCATCTCACACACTATAAAGTAATGCTTAAAATTCTCCAAGCCAGGCTTCAGCAATACGTGAACCAGAAGTTCAAGCTGGTTTTAGAAAAGGCAGAAGAACCACCAGAGATCAAATTGCCAACATCTGCTGTATCATCAAAAAATCAAGAGAGTTCCAGAAAAACATCTATTTCTGCTTTATTGACTATGGCCAAAGCCTTTGACTCTGTGGATCACCATAAACTGTGGAAAATTCTTCAAGAGATGGGAAGACCAGACCACCTGACCTGCCTCTTGAGAAACCTATATGCAGGTCAGGAAGCAACAGATAGAACTGGACATGGAACAACAGACTGGTTCCAAATAGGAAAAGAAGTACCCCAAGGCTGTATATTGTCACCCTGCTTATTTAACTTATATGCAGAGTACATCATGAGAAACGCTGGGCTGGAAGAAGCACAAGCTGGAATCAAGATTGCCGGGAGAAATATCAATAACCTCAGATATGCAGATGACACCACCCTTATGGCAGGAAGTGAAGAGGAACTAAAAACCCTCTTGATGAAAGTGAAAGTGGAGAGTGAAAAAGTTGGCTTAAAGCTCAATATTCAGAAAACTAAGATCATGGCATCTGGTCCAATCACTTCATGGCAAATAGATGAGGAAACAGGGGAAACAGTGGCAGACCTTACTTCTGGGGGCTCCAAAATCACTGCAGATGGTGACTGTAGCCATGAAATTAAAAGACGCTTACTCCTTGGAAGGAAAGTTATGACCAACCCAGACAGCATATTGGAGAAGGCAATGGCAACCCACTCCAGTACTCTTGCCTGGAAAATCCCATGGACGGAGGAGCCTGGTGGGCTGCAGTCCATGGGGTCGCTAGGAGTCAGACACGACTGAGCGACTTCACTTTCACTTTCATGCATTGGAGAAGGAAATGGCAACCCACTCCAGTGTTCTTGCCTGGAGAATGACAGGGACGGGGGAGCTTGGTGGTCTGCCATCTCTGGGGTTGCACAGAGTCGGACACAACTGAAGCGACTTAGCAGCAGCAGACAGCATATTAAAAAGCAGAGACATTACTTTGCCAACAAAGATCCGTCTAGTCAAGGCTATGGTTTTTCCGGTGGTCATGTATGGATGTGAGAGTTGGACCATTAGGAAAGCTGAGCACCGAAGAATTGATGCTTTTGAACTGTGGTGTTGGAGAAGACTCTTGAGAGTCCCTTGGACTGCAAGGAGATCCAACCAGTCCATCCTAAAGGAGATCAGTCCTAGGTGTTCATTGGAGGGACTGATGCTAAAGCTGAAACTCCAATACTTTGGCACCTGATGCAAAGAGCTGACTCTTTTGGAAAGACCCTGTTGCTGGGAAAGATTGAGGGCAGGAGGAGAAGGGGATGACAGAGGATAAGATGGTTGGATGGCATCACCGAATCAATGGACTTGGGTTTGGGTGGACTCCGGGAGTTGGTCATGAACAGGGAGGCCTGGCGCGCTGCTATTCATGGGGTCGCAAAGAGTCAGACATGACTAAGTGACTGAACTGAAATGAACTTAAGAAACTCATGGTTTTTTAATTTAAAAAAACAAAAAACATTTATCCATAAGAATATGGATAACAGAAAAGAAAATAAGGGCAACAAAATTCAGGGAGCTGCAAAGTGGCTGGATGAATTGTAACAGAGTAGACCAAGGCAAAATCTAAGGAAATTTTAAGAAAAATCTAAGAGTTCATCAATTTACATCACATAAAAGACAAAAGGCTCAAGGATTTGTACCAGTTAATCTTGGAAGTGGGGATGAAAATAGGAGAAATTATTAAGAAAAAGTTAGATCAGAGGTCCCGTCCCCAATGCTGCCATTAGTGAACTGTTCTCTACAAAGACATACAAATGACAAGAGGTTCATTCACTGAGAAAGAAAACAGAAAGTTACTAGATGGCATTTACCTAAAAGGAGGTAAGCACAGGATTAAATGAACGTATATATAACTGAATGCTGGGTTCCCCAGGAATTAACTCCCAGCCAGTCCTTTACCTCTACACAGGAGAACAGTGAGTCTTCTCTGGGGAATCTTAGCTGAAAAGATTCCAAAGATCCTAACTCGAATTGTTCCTCAACAAATGGTCCACACTTTAGTGAACCTCACCGTCAACAAAGTCCTATGTTCTTACAGCAAATGCAACCAGGCACAGATAACAAGATAGCCAAGGAAAGCCCCTAATAAAATGGTTCTCAACACTGCTTGAACAGAGAAATCACTTATTAGTAGAAAGCTTTTAAAAATATTGATGCCTGGGCCCCAACTCCAATCAACTGTTCTGGGGTGGTACCTAAGCACTGGGATTTTTTAAAACTTCCTGTATTATTATACTGTGCAGTCACAATTAAGAAACACAAATCTAATACTGCATGCATGAAAAAAGAACAGGTTTATGTATATAAACATTCAGTAAACAAAAAGAAACTCTTCAAAATTAAATATGCACTAGCACAACTGGAATATTCAATAGAAGGTTTGGAAGACTAACTGGTAAAATCTCCCAGATTGCAGAGCCAAAAAAAAAACACACATACACACAAAAAAGAAATCATAAGACCAGTCCAAAAATTTCAGAAAAAGAAAACAAAGAAATTGGAGAGGAGGAATATTAAAGATTGGTGACAAGAAAGACTCCAACAGCAACTCTGGAAACAAGAAAACACTGCCATTAAAATTCTTAAGAATAATCACTACCAACCTAAAAATTCCACACTTAACCAAACTAAAAATGTGAGGATAGAATAAAGACATTTTTCATTTCTTAGGACTCACTCATGGCCTTGCTCAAAAGAGTCTGTAAACTTACTGGGTAGCTAACACCAGACTACAACGCCAGACTCTATATTCAGCTTATCTTCTCCAGGGAGATTTCAACTAAAAAATATGAGCTTTCCTTTTTTTTTGCTTTTCACCCAGTTTTAGTGTTTACCTTTCACATTCACTGTTTTATTAGATTAATAAAATATTTGAGGAAAAATACTTGCATCAGAATACCTGAGACACATATTCAAATACTGGATTAAACATACACTGAAATATTGGAATTAAAAGAAAAGTCAAGAGAAATAAACAAGAAACTAAATGTATAATTTAAAAATCAAACCCATTTCAATACAAAAAAATCATCCTCCATAAAAAAAGAATGTTATAATCATGCAATGTTGCAATTAAAATTAAAAACTTTGGCAAAATATCACTTTGTATTGCAGTACTGTTTACTAACCTCTGATTCATCACCCTTCTCTCTGTAAGCAGTAGCAATACTGGTCTGAACAGCCTTAATCCATGCCTGGCGCAGCTTTTCAGAATCCGCCTGAAGCATACAACTTCTAAAAGGAAATAACATTGTTTTCTCAGACACTAAATTAACCCAAAAAATAAGGTTTATTTTTTATTAACTTTGCTATATAATAATTTTCTAATAAAAAATACTGTGTTGAAAGGTTTTATTTCACTAAATTTAGGTTGTATGTTCATAAAGAAATCAAGAAGTCAATGAAATAAATTATCTACTGAAAACAAATCACCTATTCTGTGTATTAAAAAAACAAACTTTAAATTTGCCACATAAAATAACATTAATATTTTTCATTGGGTAGACATATGAAATAATAAGTTATCAAAGAAATTTACCTGATATATGACTTTAGCTCATTACCATGACAGTTAAAATGTTTCCATATAGCCATAGTAATCATCAGAATTTAAGGACTATGCTACTGCGTAAAAGTTACATAAATATCTGACTTGTTGTAACCATTAATATGTGTGTAATCATTCATAATTCAAATTTAATTTGAGAACACTTTTTTCCCCTTTAGCTCTTACAGTCACAACTGTAACAAATCTTTCTGTATTCTGGAAAGTTCTTTAAGACAAGCTGTAGAAACACAAAAACAACTCTCAAATTCTTTGGAACCGCTCACTTTGTTGGAGAGACCACCTCAAAGCAGAATCGCCGTTCTATGTCCTCACAGTGTTTCACTGTGCAGAGCCTGAGGTCCTCCACCACCACAGTGGGGTTATCCTACAACAAGGAAACAAACTCCCATATTTATCAACCTAGGCTTTAAATGTCACTACCTATGAAAACATACTAAAAACAGTACTTGAAATAAATGGTCTAATTTTAAAGGTTTATATTTATCTTATTTTAGATCAGAAATAGGAGTTATCAATATAGATATAACTAATTCTGTATAAAGGTAATTATGTCCTGTTAATTTTATCTGCCTCATAAAATTGCTATATAAGAATTCAATGAAATAGTTCATATAAACTTAGTCCAACACTTCATAGTTAATTAGCAGGTGCTCAATAAATGTTAGCTTCCTGTTAATTTTCTTCCATTTTCTTTCAAATCGATTTTTCTCCTGATCCCCTCACATATAATAAAAGCCACTCTCCTCCAAAAAAGAAGCCTTTCATGAGTCTAGTTTTAATAACTGAAAGAAAAATAAAAAGCTTATACATGCTTCTTAAAATATCTAAGAAAATGAGAATTTTTAAAATCATTTTTTAGTACTTAATAAAATTAAAAACTCAAAACCAAGCTTATCTGGGTAGAAAAAAACATAAACTGAATAGTTAAAGAATTTGTATGGAATAAACCTGCTACCATAGAACCTAGCAAGTAAAATCTCACATTGTGTCATCTCAAGAGCAAAGTAGGTGGGTATTTGAAATTTACAGCTGAACATATTATTCATAAAGGTTAATTAGGTAAAAATCAAATCATTAATTAATAGTTCTTTTCTCTAATTATCTTTAACATTATCAAATCACATATAATCTCATCATACCTTTCCATTAAATGAAAATACCTCACTCAAAATCAGGCTCAAGAAAACAAAAACATAAAAATAATATTAACAAATTTAGAAGTTTCTATTTAAATTAATTCAAGCTTATATTTTAATGTAATTGTTAACCCTTCTCTATTATCACTTTTGGCCCTAAAGTGATATTTCTTAAACACAACCTTTCCTTTAGCACCAAAACAGTATTAGGGAATTCCTGTCTCACAAATGGACAAAGAAGCATGTGAAGAAATAAAAGTAGTAATCCTGAAATACAGAACAATCCATCTCAAAGATAGGAATTAAGAATTCAGGATATCAGACAATACTGATACTTTCCACTCCTGAGTCGTTTTATACATATCCAAACATAAAACAAATGATAATTTTGCACACATACATATTTATGAACTTGCTATACCAATAAAAACTGAAGTGGAGGATTCAATGGGTTTTCACTTAATTACTTAATAAAACACCTACCTTAAACTTTTTCTGGTAAACCAACTGATTATTCTGTATTGAAAACCAGCGTCTAAATAAATATAAAACAGATTACATTTTCACAAACATAATTTATTTCAGTTGTTGTCAGAAACAAAATATTTGAGAAAGTACTAGAAAATCAGTTTATAGTAATTAAGTTTTTAGAAGAGCATTGTTTTATTTTGCTTTATATAAACTGATGTCAATGAGATAATTACTGAAACTAAAATTTTCAGGCAATTTTAAAACCACAGAATAAGAAAATAAAACTACCATATTTTTTATTCATTTTTATGTCAGAAATTTATACCCTAACAAAAGTTGTTATACTTTGTGCCATTACCAATAATAATTTTTTAAAAATTAAAAATTTAGCTTTGTGAGCATCCCCAAAAATAACTAAAGCTTTCCCCCAAAATAATTTGCTTGTTATAAAGTAGAAATAAATTTATATTATAAATAAGACTATTTATTTGTATACAATAAAAGACTGAAACAAATGGTGCTTTGTTTTCAACCTTTCTGCACCCCATTCAACAAGCATTTGATCTGTAAAGCAAACATCCTTTTAGAAATGATATCAAATAGGAGATTGTCGCCAATTCACTTGGCCTTACTTTCATATAAAATACTTCTTAGCAGAAAAGTCAAAGTTATTACTAAAAATGAGTCACCCAATTATTTATATTGTTCTGCTCATTACTGTAAATTAATTGGCATTTTACTTGCAATCTTCTTTAGAAGAAAAAACTAACCTGTGTATGGCATATTTACTAATTCTAATTTATTAAAACAATAAAAGACCTGAAGACTCAAAAAAAAAAAAAAATTCACAGCCAAAAGCCATTCATAAAAGGAAGCAAAAATTCTCATCAAGCATGAAAGGTAAAACAATATTTGAGTCATTATTTTAAAATTAGTTACATGTGAGATGATTTCTATTGTAAACATTAGTTATTAATCTATTAGCAGATAGAGATTCTACCTTTTCATTGATACTAATACAAAGCACTAAAAATTGTATTTAGACATGTTTAGAACTTCTATTTCAAAAAATTTAAGTTAATTCTCCAAGGCTGAGAAAATGATTAGATGCTTTTCTATTTTTAAGCTAGACAGATTGTTAGGTTTTCTTGCTATTTAAAAAGGCATTCACCTTTACCATTAAAATACAGATCTGTTAAACAAGCATCTAGGTAAAAACCAAGTAGGTTGCCTCTAAACGCAAATCATCAAGAGATGGGCTAGAAAAGGAAGAACTTCTGGGTCTCTTTGTTCTGGGACACATGGTTGGTTAGAAATGTTAAAGGAAATACCTCCAAACAAACAAAATGGTGCAGCCCTGCCACATGGGATGACATGCAATGGAAACAATCTCTGATATTGATTAAAGTATTAATTAAAAAATCATTTGAAATAAACTATATTAATAAAAATTCTTACGTTTTATATATAGTAATACTATATAATTTGATGAAAAACTACGAAGAATTTCACTGAACAATGGAAAAACATCCAGGTAAACTTTTCATGCTTCTGAGGTCATCAGAAAGTAAATTTCTTTTGACCTGCTGAATCTTAGAACAATAGCCTCTAAACATAAAAACAAAATACTAGATAAAAACTTATGGTTTTTATGTTAGATTCTGTTTGATTATTAACTTTATAGATCATTTATATTTCTGAAACTTAGTTCCCCTGCCATTTATCTGCTTATGAGGAACTTTCTCACATCACCAATTTTTGTTTATATTATAAATTCAAGACACTTTGAATTCATCTTAATTTGATATTTCCTAAGTGAAAAAAATCACAACTATCCCGGGTAGAAAAAAATTTTAATTGCCAAACTCAGTATGTCTTATGGTACTATCTCCCCTCCTCTACCATTAAAAAAAAAAAAGCTAACTCTACTCATTTATATTGATCAAGACTTTAATCAGGTGAGCAAAATAAAATATAATCTTTGCTCCTATAGAATAACTCTAGTTATTATTAAGACCTCCAATAAAGGGAAAAATATTCACAATCTACAGGATATGGAAAAATATTTAATATTTCAAGCTCACGCCACTTGCAATTTGAAGATACTTTAAAAGGTAATTAAATAATAAAAAAGACATATGTTGGAAAGCATTATGCTGACAACTATACTATATTCTACAAGATTCATAAACTGACCAAAAAGCCAAAATATAAGTATTCAAAAGCGAAATTTTTTTGGTTTTAAGAAAACTAAGACACCAATTTATATCTATCTCAAATTGAGACAACTCAATAAAAATTTTAGACCAAAATTATACATTCATAAACAAATATTAGTTTTTAAATATCAATGAGAGCTTCTATATGACAAAATTGGGGAGGGAATACATCAAAAAATAAATCAAGTATCTTTTATAATTTTTGAACACTAGTCCCAGGACTTACTTAAAATCAAGAACATGGGTAAAAGCAAAACTTTTAAATCTTTATCACTCTTTATCTTTAAAAGTAGAAGCTTTATCACTAAAATCATACAAATGATAGGTTCATGTGCAGATTCATATAGGTGCCAAATAGTGAACATTTAATAACATTGAAAGCTTGAATATATATATGTTCCTTTATTTAAAATTCAATTTAATTTTCACAAGGAAAAAGACCAAAGTGGTAAAACAAACAAAAAAGCTAGGAATTGGCAATGTTTCCTTTAAACATAATTAATAAGGTGATTACCAAAGAGACTAATACCTAATTACCATTTCAAAAATTTAAAAAGCATTTACTAGCTCATTTCCCCTAAAATATACATACCTACGTGTGTGTGTGTACACATACACACATATATACATACTCGTAGTACTTGTATTACTGAAGTTATGTCTTCTTTGGACAACTATTTACACATCAAATGTTCCTTTCCAGATTAAAACAAATTGAGGATGTAAGCAATGAAAAGGTATAATTCTGTTCCTCAAATAAGATATTTACATTTTCTTCTCAGTTTAAAACATAAAGAGACTTTATATCCATTGCAAGTAATCCAACTGAAATGCAGGTTAATTATGAGCTTTCTCGTGCCAAAGAGGAAGTTGGAGTAAGGCAGGGGTGAGGGGAAGGAAGCCATTTGGTACCTGATATGATCGGGCTTTTTCCTGTCATGTGAAAAAATGGGGCAGGATTAAAACATAAGGGAAAGGTGGTAAAAGAATGAAAACGCAAATGTGCAAAATAAGCAAAGGACTAGCATGATATGAAAATAAAGCAAGAATTAAAGGAACCAGCTTAAGCTCATAACCTAACAAAAGAATCAAAAATATCTGTTGCATTTTGCTGATATTTTATATATATATAAATATGCATTTATACAACTAATTCCAACTCTTAGGAATCTGAAAGGCTAATATTTTACAAATATTCAAAATATTCTTCAAAGCATTATGGCAGAGAAAATTCTGTACAGTCTACGATTCTTGAGAATAGTCGCACACTCTACTATTATTGGGAGTTATCTACCTCTATGGTTTTAGCTCTAAAATACAAATAATACCTTTCTTCATCTTAAAAAATTAAAGGAAACAATCACTACAGCTATGTCTACATAAACCTGAAACAAATGAGAACATTTCAACATGAAAAGCTCCTCCCACCGGCTCACCCTCTTTTCATCAAATGACAGCAGACACTCTAAGGCCACACGTAAGTAGAGTCTATCTTTAATCTAAGTATACACTTCTTACTTGTATCTGTACTAGAAACAGAATACTTTGCTTTAAGATACTGTATAATGAATGCACTTTATGCTTTTAGCTACATTTTCCAGTTTAACAAAGACTGAGCATAGTGTTAATTATTCCACTTCCTTATTAGTTTTAACAGTTCAGTACTAAATACTGCTAATATTTAATTATTTTTATTGTTCCTTCATACTTTCTAAATTTATCATGAAAAGCAAAAGAGAAATATAGGTATTAATAATCCATCTAGCTCTGACTTGAGCTTGAAATGAAGTTGCGACACTGAGAAGATGGCCTGGAAAGACTATTTTATAGATATAACATCTTCAAAAAATATATATTACAGACATTAAAAAATCTTAAGAGACACTACAAATTAGAAATCTGAAACCAACCAGAAACAAGCTCAACAATTCACATAAGACATAAAATGTTTCACATCTTACACCATTTCATTCATACCACATAACAATACCATCTCTTTGGTTAAATTTCAGATTATAGAATGACGCTTTCAAAATATACTTAGATTTAATGAAATACAGCATCAAGTTTTAAAACTAACTGGAAATTCCTAGTCAAATTCACATTTCTCTCAGGAAGATCTTTTTTAAAAGCTGACTCTGAAATATGTGTGCTTCTATTCCATAAAGCTATAGACAATAGGAAATTTGTCAACACTGAAACCTCTCAGAGTGACTACAAGAAAGTATGTTTCCTAAAACTAATCCACAAACAATCTTTAAAAAAAAAAAAGTGGGCAGAAAAAAATCTGTACGCTTGAACAGTTGAATTCCTGAGTTTTTGTAGTTAAGGCACAAATATCACAAATACACAGTCTTTTATTCAGAGGGTAATAAAATATATTAAATTAAGCTGGACAGAGAACTAACTAGACAAGTAGGAAAGAGTCTGAGATCATATATAGGTAAAAGGAAAATATCTGCAAATATTTCCTGAGACTAGATTTTTGGTAACCTCATACAAAAAAAAATTTAGATACATTCCAAATTTTTAAAATTGAAAAGCAGAAGGGAATTCTAAGTAACATTTAAGAGACTTCTCTTTCTTCTCCCTTTTATAGTTATTCACCTATAACCTATAAAATACTTAAGACTTTTGTTAAAAGGTTTTTGACTTCTGTCTTTGAAAAGAGTTTTATATGTTTATATGCTACATTACTTACAAGTCTGCTTTTAATTAGTGTTTTCATCAAAATAGTCTTTAAAGGTATATGAAAATGAATAACTTGCTATCTATAATTTATTCCTAATAATGCAAATGCATTAGGGAAGTTTTTAAAAATAGTTTTTAAACTATTTTTGTTGTTGTTTTTACCAAAGCTGTATCTTATCTTATGAAAATACAGATTGTTTGGAATTTTCATAGCAAGTTTCCTAAAACGCCAGGTTCTGAGCCTCAATTTTGTCACAAACCAAGTATGTGACCTTGAATGAGCAAACATGTCCCTGCACTTCCATCTTCTTTACTAAATATCAGGGTGTTAACTACAATCTATGATTTTAATCAATAACTGCTATCCTACCATATAGAAATGGCATCTCCTTTAAAAGGTGGCCTCATTTTCAAAGTTATTATCATTCTTACTTGGCAAATGATAGGTAACATATCTGCAATTGAGAATTTAATAGCTATTCTCTACTTAATTTTAATTATGGTTTAATGTCTATGCCAATTAATAAAATTCATGAAACATATAAGAACAAAAAGATACATGCCTGAATCAATTAATTTTCTTCTGTTGTCCTAAATGGGAATGTAATTTTCCACGAAATTTGTGGGAAAATGTGCTTCATTTTGAAGTCTGTGAGCATTTCTGATTAAGAGTACTCCATGGAAGTTCATTTAATTTCTTCTTAACACAATGGTATGGTTTTTATGGATTTATTGTATTTTCACTGTGTTAAATTTTAAGAAGGTTGTTTTGAAATCTGAAGGTTAAAATTCAATTCTAACATTACACCTCATGAAATTGTACTGGTTGAAAACTCTTTATTAAAAAAATTTGACAATCACACTATTTCTTCTATTAATTTCCTACTGTGGCCAGGGAAATTTGCCAGGAAAGGCTTAAAAGATTACTGGCTTAATTTTTACAGTTTAGAAAACAAAATTTCAATTTTACATTTTTACTTTACAATCGTTAAAACCTTCTTTCTTAATTAGGCCATCTGAGTAGATCCTCCTATATTCATGCATTACTTTTAAAGTCCTACATCACTCAAAGAAACTTAATATCAAATACAATCACCATTCTTTCCCATTTATATTCATTCTCAGGTAAAGAAAAATTACTTCAAATACAACACACCATGTCCCATTTAAACATCTGACAATATCAAATGATAAAGAGATACTCAATGACATTGACACTAAATTGATACAAATAACATTGATACAGTGATACTAAAATGACATTTGAAAATATCAGTAAATATTTTTTGTATATAACCTCATCACCAAGAACTCAAAATAAGTGCACTGAGAATCCGTGTCAATATTTTGAATATTCAAGCATAATGGTTTTCAGTTAAATTAATAAAAATGTATACCAAATTAAACTTACCAAGAAAATTCTATTTATTTTGCTAATGTCCACTTTTTTAAAAAAGAAAACAATCTTCTCTATCATTAAGTGAATTCATATCCTGTTCAAGTAGCAAATAAAATATACACATTCAACCAATAATATAATAGTAATTAAATCAATCAACCAGAATCTGATACTATTCTCAAGTATTACAAAATAATTCTTTTTTTTCCACTAAGGAGTTATCCTTGAATAAAAGACTAATCACTGCTATTCAGAAAGATGATCCCGAGACAATCACTCTTTCCTTTTGCCTTCATGTCTGAAATGATTTCACTTTATTAATACATGAGAAATATAATAAAATATTTTACACATTCATTTTAAAGATATTTACTTTATCAACATTTATTTTTAAAAATCAGTTTAGAAAAAAATATTTTTCAGTAGGCATCAAGTTAACAAAAAAGGAGCACCAGCTACCACATACACTTCACATATAAAACTCATCCCATATTCTAAAAAGCCTGGTTAAAGTTATTGAACAGATCTAAAAACCAGGATCACCTCACTTAAAGATTCACAAGCCAAAATTAAGTAAATATGTACATAAACACACATATAAAGGAGGAACCCAAAAAAGGAAAAACAGCCCACTTGTCTTATTCACCCATTATACTCAATATATAACTTGCAATCAGATCTATTTCATAACAAATATCAGAGGAAGCTCACATTTAAAAACTTATTCATTGTAGTAACCTAGTCATTACAAACCAAGCATTATAAAAATTCTCCTTGCTTCCCAATTTAAACTTTGCTTAAATTTTAGAATTTAGATTTGCTAGTGTTATTTTTCACTTGCTTCTTAAGGCCTTACTCCTAGAGGGGCAACTTATCTCCAATACACATAGTTCAGAAAAGTTACTAGGGACTGTGAATTTAGAGAATTATGAAGGAAAGAGTCACTAAACCATAGAGAAAGTCAGAAAACTGAGGATATGGAAAGAGCAAGACCAGTGTTTGAAATATATTACCTGTTCCAAGTTTTGAAGGCATTGCTGGCACGTTTGAACAGATAACCTTCCATAACAATGCCATTTGCAGCATCTACGTTATATTCTAGCTTAGAATCATCATTGGAGAAATCCTAAACAAAATAACACATTAAAAAGTTTGTATGGTTTTTACTGATTTCCCTAGACAAATCTATCCTAGAGAAACAGCTCAAACAGCAGAAAAGCATTGTATTAGGATAGTTAGATCAACAACATTCCTAAGTGGAGACCTAAATGTTCAGTAACAGAAGAATGCTTCAACATATTAACATATTGTAATTCAGTGGACTATTATGCAATAACACAAACGATTATACAGAATACACATTAAAAGAGAAAAGCAAATATAAAAATTTTATAAATTATATAACCTGGATAAATAAATTGTACACACTGTGATTAAAAGAACAAAATAATATGTATAAAAATAGACAAAGGGAACAACATGATATTCTATGCGTGTTGTTTTAAATGTTTTCATTTAATCCCAATATTGATGTGTCTGCTAACAATTTTTTAAAGGAATATATGTATTTCTACTTGGGATTAGTTAAATCTACCACTATTTTCTAAATATATTACTATTATGGTAGTTTTATATTGTTATAGTGTTATACTGTTTTTGGTAGAAACAATAACTCCACTATTTGGGGGTTCAAAAAAAGAAATACAAAAAGTTTATTTTTGCAAAGAAGAAGTACCACAGTGTGAAGTACGCATTCCTAGCTCACTTTTTTATAAGGATTATAAAATCACTCATAGTCATCTTCAATCATCTAACCATTCTAGTTTTCACTTGAATGCAATTCAAACTTTCAGTTTTCCTCCAAGGAGCCACTAAATTTTAAAATCAGAAATTCTATATTTAAAATATTTCCTGGTGACTTTCCAAAGTAATTTCAACAAAACTGAAAAATCATTGTGATCTCCAAATTGAAAACTCTAAAAATCAGTTTTGAAACTTCAAAATTACTTCTGGACCAATAAGCAAAATTAGAATGCTATACTATTAGAGAGGAGTAGACTTCCATCTTGAGAAAGATTTTGGTAGAGACTGGATGACCATCTGCCAAGAATGTTGGAATGCAGGGGCTCTGCACTGGAGGAGAAGCAGAGTGATAATCACCTACTGCTGCTGCTGCTAAGTCACTTCAGTCGTGTCTGACTCTGTGCGACACCATAGACCGAAGCCCACCAGGCTCCCCCATCCCTGGGATTCTCCATGCAAGAACACTGGAGTGGGTTGCCATTTCCTTCTCCAGTGCATGAAGGTGAAAAGTGAAAGTGAAGTCACTCAGTCGTGTCCGACTCTTAGTGACCCCATGGACTGCAGCCCACCAGGCTCCTTGGTCCATGGGATTTTCCAGGCAAGAGTACTGGAGTGGGGTGCCATTGCCTTCTCCGGATAATCACCTAAGAGCTTTCTAAATCTGAGAGTCCATGATGATGGGAAAAGGAGCTAGGCACATTTCAGAATTACACACAAACACTGTTGATATATCTCAAAACTTAATCGTGAAGGACATGATCATCCAAAATAATCAAATGAAATAATCTGTAAATGAACTGCTACATTTCTTTCTGCTTTTACTTTGGGGGAAAAAAATCAGGGAAATTTTAATTCCTTCATTTAAAATTTATTTGGAGCTATAATTTATTTAATTATGCTGACAAAATTAAATCAGCAATAGATATAATCGAGTTTGGCAACATTCCAAAGATTTCTTTGTAACATCAGTAGCTTGTCTTATCAGGAGAACTTGAAGCTTTGGTGCGGAGCCCAAGGAATATAAGTCAAGACAATGAAGGGACTCAAATGAGATTTTCCCTTTTGAAATTGCAAGCAAGACAAGAAGGACCACTATAAGCACTTTGATTCAGGATTATTTTGAAAGTCCTAGCCAGCAAGATAAACCAAAAGGAAAGGATTATTTGCAGACGATGTGACTGTACACATCCAAAAGAATTCAAAGGTATATTAGTGGTAGTAGTAAAGAGAGCTTAAAAAGACTATTACTGGTTTAAAAATCAACACACAAATATCAAATTTTATTCTAATAGACAACCAAAGTAAACAGTGAGAAAATATATTTTTAAAGGATAACATTTACAATAACATTTCCAATACAAGTATCTAGAAATACACCTACCAAAAGATAAAGAAAACGATGAAATTTTGTGAAGGATGTTTAAAAAAATGAATGAACAGAGAAATACTCAAGGCTCATGAACTGGAAGACATTTAAAATAAAGATATTAATTCTTCCCCAAATTCATTCACAGATCCAATGCAAAGCTATTTTTATGAAACCTGAAAAGCTGCTGTATTTATATGGAAATACAGAACGTTAGCAATTTACTTTTTAAGAAGGGAAGGTAGGAGGCTTTGCTTTGTCAGATTATCAAGATACGTTGTAAAGCTAAAATAATTAAGATAGCATGGTATTGGTATAATTAAGACAAAAAGACCAATGAAACAGAATAGAGTCTGAAACAGACCTCACATGTATGGAAATGTCCTACATAAAAGAGTATACAACACTGAGTAGTTGGGGAAAAACAAACTTTTTAATAACTGAATCTAGATCATTTAGCTGGAGAAGGCAATGGCACCCCACTCCAGCACTCTTGCCTGGAAAATCCCATGGATGGAGGAGCCTGGTGGGCCACAGTCCATGGGGTCGCTAAGAGTCAGACAAGACTCAGCGACTTCACTTTGCATTGAAGAAGGAAATGGCAACCCACTCCAGTGTTCTTGCCTGGAGAATCCCAGGGACAGGGGAGCCTTGTGGGCTGCCGTCTATGGGGTCTCACGGAGTCGGACACGACTGAAGTGACTTAGCAGCAGCAGCAAATCATTTAGCCACCAATGGGAAAATAAAAGGAAAGTGGATCTCTACCTCAAACTACACACACACACACACAATCACAGACTGATTAAAGGCCTAGATATAAAAAGCAAAGCTTCCCAGGTGGTGCTAGTGGGAAGAAGAATCCTCCTGCCAAAGACGCAGACTCAAACCCTGGATTGTGAAGAGAGCATGAAAACCCACTGCAGTATTCTTGCCTGGAGATTCCCATGGACAGAAGCCTGGCAGGTTACAGTCCATAGAGTCTCAAAGAGTCAGACACAACTGAAGTGACCTAGCATGCATGCACAAACACAAGATTTTGCAGGAGATACACTGTTGTGATCTTGGGTTGGGAAGGACACAAAAGGCACCTAACAGAAAAGATATTTTTAAAACTATGTGAAAATTTAAAATGTGTATACCCCAAAGTGGGACTAATGTCTAGAATATTTGAGGATACGATCAACAGTTAGTTAGACAACCTGGTGGAAAAATGGGAGAAAGACTAACAGACATTTAACAAGGAAGATATCCAAATGACCAATAAACATCAGAGAAGGTCATTAGTGACTAAAGCATAAATTAAAACCACAAGATGTCCATATCTACCCACCAAAATAGGCAAAAAATTGAAAACTCTCGCAATATGATGAGGTGGCAAGGAGCAATGGGAACTCTCACACAGTTCTGCTTACCAGGAACGGTATAACATTTTGAAAAATAACAGCATTATCTACTAACATGGAACATATACACACACATGCACATACGCTATGATCCAGCAATTTTATTCCTAGGTCTAAATCTATCAGAAATTCGTGCACATATCCAAAAGGCATGTACATGAATGTGCACTGCACCACTGTTTCTTCAACTGATTGATTTCAATTCCAAAAAGTCTAAATAATTACATTAGACATACTTTTCCTTGCTTTTTAGTTTGATTAGGTCTTATCCTTTTTTTACCTGTAATGCAGCCTTGGGTCAGCATTTAAGGGCAAAAAAAAAAGATTAAGTATTCATAATAAGCAAAAACAGCATTACTCTCTTTAAGGAAAACAATAACTGACCACTATTTAAAATCTAATTCATTAATCAGATTTAATAATCTACTACTCTTGGACATTCAGTATGACACTGACATACACTAGGGAAAGGTATTAAAAGATGCATAAGCCTGGTGGACACGACTGAACTGAACTCAACTGAATATTCATTAAATAATCCAGTTTAAACAAATAAACATGCTTCTAAATATCATGACCTCTCATTTCAATTAAAAATGATTGGTCCCAATTCTTAAAAATCTTTCCATAGTAATGTCATTAAAACAAGTTATCCAACCAAAAGTGATTCAACTTTAAACAAAATAAAACATGGAGGCAGTCTTACCTGACTATAACTAGAAGAAATAAATTAAACATTATCTGGTAAAATGTTTACCATTAAACATTACCAAAAAACATTATCATTTACCATTAAACATTTACCAAAAAACATTATCTTCCCCTTTTTAAAAAATGCTTCTCTTTGAGTATTAACAACACATCACCAAAAAAAATCTAACTTTTATTACTGATTTCACTTTCATTTTTTTTTTTTCACTGACATCTTCTATATTAGATCTAGTTTACTGGAATTTTAAATTCTAAATAAACCATAACAAAAGTTGATTTGACTGCTCGATACCAAGAGGATAGATTTCTTAAAGCAATACTAGATGACATCTTTTTTTTTTGTCTTTTTAGAGAGGTTGTGATGGCAGTCCCCCACTACCAAAATTTATGCAGTCATGTTTCCCGCACTTGGGGAAATTGCAGGAGAGGGATGAAAAAGCCTCCCCTTGGGAAAACTACCCTCATAATCGTGGTATTGCTCTGCCAGGTAAGTACAGAAGACATCTTTTCACATATTTTTTACACACATTCAACCGCCGGTTCTATTCTTTTATTTTCAGATGACTACACATACAAAAAAAAACTACACTGACGACTGTATAAAATACCATTATACTGAGTTCCAGGTATATCATATTCAAAGCTTTTAGCACACAGAAATAAAACCTGGTTACATATTTAAATCTTTTTTTAATATTCATTTTTAAATACATATTTTTCAGATATTACTTTACCTAGGCTTAGGTAAGTTAACAAGAAATGCAAGTGAAATTTCAGCATTACTTGAGAGGGTAAGTGTTGCCTTAGAGTGACTGCAGCTGGAAATTCCTAGTAACACACACACACACAGGTGCTTCGGTGTTCTTCAACTTCTGTTCACCTCCACCTACGCTCCATCAACCACTGCTACCTTCCGTACACACATACACACACACACATTTTACAGGGGTTGGTGATATCTTGCGCGCATGCAGGCTAGGTCGCTTTAGTCATGTATGACTCTTTGCGTCCCTATGGACTGTAGCCTGCCAGGCTCCCCTGCCCCTGGAATTCTCCAGGCAAGAATACTAGAGTGGGTTGCCGTGCCCTCCTTCAGGGGATCTTTCTGACCCAGGGATCGAACCCACGTCTCTTGTGTCTCCTGCATTGGCAGGTGGGTTCTTTACCACTTGCTCCACCTGGGAAGCCCTGGTGATATCCTAGCTGAAACTATAAGCAGCATTTTAAACTCTAACTAAGGGCCTTCCTGGCACAGAGCGCGGGCGGCTGCGACGGCGCACAGAGGGCGGCCGAGATGAGCTACCCCACGTCCAAGGTCAGGAGCAGAAGCCGGGAGGACCCCATGACCAAAGGGCGGCGGCCAAGAGGAGTTACCCCACGTCCGAGGTCAGGGGCAACGGCCGAGAGTGCCAGGCTGCGACGGCGCAGAACGGCCGAGAGGAGCTACCCCAGGTCCGAGGTCAGGGCCAGAGGCCGGGAGGAGCTACCCCACGTCCGAGGTCAGGGGCGGACGTGGAAGGAATGATGCTAAAGCTGAAACTCCAGTACTTTGGTCACCTCATGCGAAGAGTTGACTCATTGGAAAAGACTCTGATGCTGGGAGAGATTGGGGGCAGGAGGAGAAGGGGACGACAGAGGATGAGATGGCTGGATGGCATCACTGACTCGATGGATGTGAGTCTGAGTGAACTCCGGGAGTTGGTGATGGACAGGGAGGCCTGGCCTGCTGCGATTCATGGGGTCGCAAAGAGTCCGACACGACTGAGCGACTGAACTGAACACTGAAGGGTCTTCCCAGGTGGCCCGAGTGGTAATGAACCCACTGGCCAATGCAAGAGACCTAAGAGGCGCAGGTTCGATCCCTGGGTCAAGAAGATGCCCTGGAGAAGGAAATGGCAACTCACTCCAGTATTCTAGTCTGGAGAATTCCATGGACAGAAGAGCCTGGCAAGCTACAGTCCATAGGGTCGAAAAGAGTTGTACACAGCTGAAGTGACTTAGCACGCAAGGGCCACCTTTAAATCAGTTAAGGCCCTAAGAGACTGACGTTTTTATAAACTTGTTCAAGAGCATGGCTCTCAAATATTTTGATATAAAAGAATAATAAAATACATACCTCAACACTGGAAAAATATTTTATGCTTTACAAAAAAAGGAGGAATTCATCTATAAATTTAATTATTAAGGCAATTCAAAGGATTTATTTCAATGTGATACCTTGCTGAAACCAATAACCAAAAAATTGTGTAAAAAGGGAATTAATCATCTCTAACTTCTCCCCTCAAGTACCTTTTGTTGAATGGTGGAATGTTTTTGCTCCATTTCTCTTTTCTCCTTTGCTGCATCTACAACCAGTCGATCCAACTGCAAAAGAAAATAAAGAGTAAATAAGAGAGACTTAAAAGTTGAAAAAGAAAGATACAGTTACTTTTCAAAAATCATATTCCAAATAAGTCAGTCAACTTAGGTTTACCTAAAAAGGCATTTTGGCTACAACCATAAAATGAAAGTTCTTTTTTTTCTGGTTTCATATCCTCTTTGAGAATGTCTAAAACTCCTCTAGGGAAAATGTTTCTGAGAACAATCACATATCAAGCAATTGTGACAGGTGGCCTTGCCTAGGGTACAACAATGATAACGAGTTCACTCCTTGAATTAAGGAGAATGACTCTAGATTAAGTGGCCAGCTGATACGCTCAGCAATGCTAGCAGTTTCTATCAAAGACAGAAAGAAGATACACTGGTGATTTTTTTTTTCCGCCAAATAGCAAAATCTAGCAGCTAATTTAGTGGGTGCTGGCACTCACAAGTTCAACATAACAGACACTTCCAATCATTCAAAATGCATGATGCTTTCAAGCTGGCTTCCTAGTATTATAATAAAATCTAAAAGGCAGAAAAAATAACTCAACAGATAAAAGAGAAAGAAAATAGAATAGAGTAGAGTAGAATAAAACAGGAAAGAAGTCATTCCTTAGGTTAAGGTATAAAATCATCAATTTTTCTTTTAAAAAAATTTTAGAACTTATGAAATCATAAAATCCCATTTCATTCTTGTTCCTTCCATCAGAAGCGAAATACCTGATTTCCAGTATTAATACAAAAGTACTAGTTTCCTGAATTCCTCTTTGCTGGAGTAACAAACAATTAGGTTTAAAATATTTCAAGAGACTCATAAAGTTAGAAAATGAACTTATTTTCAGGGGAAGGGATAGTTAGGGGGTTTTGGATGGACATGTACACACTGCTATATTTAAATATATTTAAAATATATCTAAAATGGTTAACCAACAAGGACCTAATATATAGCACATGGTTAATGCTATATGTTATGTGGCAGTCTGTACGGGAGGGAGGTTTGAGAAAGAATGAATACGTTTATACATATGGCTAAGTCCCTTCACTGTTCACCTGAAACTTTTAAAACATTGTTAATCAGCTACACCCCAATGCAAAATAAAAATTTCAAAAGAAAATAAATAAAATATTCCATTAGGTGTGTCTACTATTCTAAACAGTGATGTACGTCATTTCATCTTTGAACACCCATCACCTTGAACTGACTGATGTGTGATAAATGACTATATATGTTGATATCAACAAAGTATGGAGAAAGATGCTTTCATTGATATCTTTTAAAAACAAAACTGAAATAGGCCTTCTTAAAAGACTATGTGATGTTTATTGACTCTCTATCACAAATGGTTTTTTTTCCCCTACAGGAGACTAATTCTGGCCACAGAATCTTAATATCACTGAATAATAATAAAGATCCAAAAGAAGATATATGGAAACAGAACTATCACTACTACAAACTACTCTCTTTAGACGGCAACTATACTACTCCACTTTTGGACCGAAGGCACACACACCACAGTGACATGTCACGCTGATGTAACGGGTAATGCTGCACTAGGAACCTGTCCTCAACGGTTTTTTATAGTGAATGAGTGAAATAATCATTATATCCTGCTTTTAAAGCCTTTAATTGAATGACATATAAATGTTTTTCGTACATTCAGGCTGAACTGCAGCAGAAAGGCACTTCCAAGATTCAAACTGATATTTTAAAACTTGCACGCATGCACCTTCCACACCAGTGCTACAGTGCCAGTGATGGTAGTAAATTGTCAAATTGGTAGTAAATTTCTCAACTGTATCTCACTCCACTGCTACTGCAGCAGAAAAGAGAAAAAATTTCTCTCCCTCTGTCGGAGCAAACGTATAAAGAAAAAGATATCTTTCAACACGGTGAAGTGTTGGAGGACGAATGAGTTGGAGAGATGCAAAGGCTGGCAGTCCTATCCTCTAGGGGATGGATACTGGATCAGGAAGAGAACTGGAGCAAAGCAGCATGTGCCCCGTGTTTCTGTGAGTATTGCACATATGAGGTTAATAGACGCCTATAACCAACCAGGTGCCCCCAATCCTGTACTTATGTTCTGAATTTTGTCCACGTCTACCACCTCAAGTTTCAATACTACTTCTGCTTTTCAAATTCTCCCATTCCCACTTGTTTTAAATTTGTGCAAATGTAATAAATAGAATAATACCTTAAATAAAATCTTCCTAAAGCCCACACTCCTCTCTAGTTACCAACTTCTCTCTCTCTTTCCTTCACAATACAACTTCTTAAAAAATTCTCCCTATTCTCCATTTGCCCATATCATATTCATCTATCCATGGTAATTTAGCTTTTACCTCTTAGACCCTCAACTCCGACAGAAGTAACAAATAACCTTCTTGTTGCTAAATCTAAGAGGCAATTCTCAGTCCTAGGCTTACTAACCCTTCCTTCCAGTCCTTGAACTGACAACCACCCACATCTTTCTGAGACACTCTCTCCTTGTCTTTTGCTACGATGGTCTCCTGGTCTTCCACCTCTCTCCCATCAATGTTCTCATGGAGCCCTCTTACCTAGCCATTTCTTAAAAGTAGGTCATTCTGAGGAATCTGTCCCAAGTCAAATTCTCTTTTATTCCACACTTGTGGACCTTAATTTTCAAAATTAAAAGTATTAGGCATGGTGCTTGGTCACTTATCTTTTTTTAAATAGGTTGATGTTTTTGAAATATCTATTAACTCTCCTTGGTTCAATTCATATACTCCTGTGACTGCAATTAGCAATTATATATTATTGACTTTTTTAATGTTTCTCTCTCTTGAATTCTAGATATACCCAGTTAGATGTCCTATTCCCAAACTCAATACATTTAAGCTTCTCATGTCCCTCCACTCTCAAATTGAGTACATATTCCTCAACTCTATTTATCTCCACCCCTACTGCCATGACCCTAACTCCAGATACCATAAACTGGCACCTCCAACCAGGCCAAACACTATAGGCACTAGAGTTTAGATGCTTCTCAGGGACATGCAAAATTACTTGAGACCTGGAAGGGTAAAAACTGCAAAACTGAAATTAATAAATGTCAAAATATACAATTATTGACACTAGTCAACTATAATCCAATGCATTTTTTTAATATTATACTTAATGTAAGATGAGGGTAAAATCTAATGTTTGCTAAGATGTCAGTAGTACCTAGAGGATTTCCCTGGTGGCTCAGATGATAAAGAATCTGCTCACAATGCAAGGGAGCCGGGTTTGATCCCTGTGTCAGAAAGATCCCCTCAAGAAGGGAATGGCAAGCCCCTCCAGTATTCCTGCCTGGGGAATTTCATGGACTTTCAAGTAGTAGTTGAGGAGCCTGGGGCCTGGTGGGCTACAGTCCATAGGTCGCAGAGTCGGACACAACTGAACAACTAATACACAACACCAAGGGCCTAGGAAGGTCCTGTCTTCTTCCCAAATCTGGGTTGGATATACTACTTATACGTTGCAGTAACATATGTGGTGGAGACCGCTATCCATCTCCCATATCCATTCTCTCTTCCTTTCTTAACAACAAAATCCCCAAATTCTAGTAGGTTAACATAGTTACATGCATTAACACTATTTCCCAGCTTTCCTTGAAGCTAATGGGACAATGGAACATATGCAGAAGTGGCATATACAATCCCTGGGAACTATGCTGAAAGAGAGGGAACAAATCTTTCTTTTCCCCTCCACCCTATTGGCTACAATTTGGATATGATGGCTAAAGCCTGATAAACCACTCTGAACCATTAGGCAGAATCCAAAGATATAATAAGCCTGGGTCCCTACAGATTAAGTGACCACAATACTAGACCTTTCGGAGAAGGCAATGGCACCCCACTCCAGTACTCTTGCCTGGAAAATCCCACAGACGGAGGAGCCTGGAAGGCTGAGGGTCGAACACGGCTGAGCGACTTCACATTCACTTTTCACTTTCATGCATTGGAGAAGGAAATGGCAACCCACTCCAGTGTTCTTGCCTGGAGAATCCCAGGGACGGGGGAGCCTGGAGGGCTGCCGTCTATGGAGTTGCACAGAGTCGGACACGACTGAAGCGACTTAGCAGCAGCAGCAGCATATTAGACCTTTGATTTTACATAAAAGCAATAAAATTCTATCCTGTTTAAAGCTCCTGCTGTTTGTGGTTTTCTATCACATGCAAACAAAATCTAATCTCAATTTATATACCCAGATCGGGCACTTAGCACAGAGATTAATAGTGTGGTAACTTGTTATTTTCTTCCAGTAGATTAAGCTCTATAGAGGCAAGGAAGAGCAATTCTATAATTCATGACATATACCTTACACACCACCTTTCCCCCACAACAGCCCAACACACACACACACACACACACACACACACACACACACACACGCATGCATGCACCATATTTATTTTTGGTCAACGAATGCAATTATCATTTTGCTCTTACTTTTTCCCCATTTCTCTAAACTCTATTTTTCATCCTTAATCCCTTTCCTCGAAAAGTAATCTGAACCACTTTGGGAAAGAAAACCAACTGAAAATTGACAGAAATCCAGGAAACTCACCAGTCAACAAAAAAAGAATGTCTGGGAACATATTTAACATGAAATTCTGATTGTTGCTATTGTTGTTTAGTTGCTCAGTCGTGTCCGAATCTTTTGCAACCCCATGGACTGGAGCCCATCAGGCTCTTCTGTCTATGGGATTTCCCAGGCAAGAATACAGGAGTGGGTTGCCATTTCCTTCTCCAGTGGATCTTCCCAACCCAGGGATCGAACCTGTGTCTCCTGCATCGGCAGGTGGACTTTTTACCACTGAGCCATCAAGGAAGCCTGAAGTTCTGATCAGATAATCAAAAATAATTTGGACATAACAAAATTTCTATATAATGTTCTTATATATAATTCATGCATGGCTATGTGTGTATAAAATGAAAAAGTTACCTAGAGTTCTTTTTTTTTTTTTTCTTTTTTTTTTTTAGAGTTCTTTAATCTTAAAATTCTAAACTTTATTATTATTCAGGGACTTCCCTGGTGGTCCAGTGGCTGGGATTCCATGCTCCCAATGCAGGGGGCCAGATCCGATCCCTGGTTAGGGAACTAGATCCCATATGCCTGCCACAACTAAAACCCAGGGCAGGCAAATAAATAAATAAATACGTTAAAAATAAAATTTTATTATTTAAAATAGCAAAACGCAAATATCTTTGAATATAAAAAAGAGTTATAACTAAAATAAAATACCAATTAGGATAGTAACTCAATAATCCAAATGTAAGAAACAAAAAAATAAATCCAGCTATGTATACTGTAAAACAAACACTTTGTTTTAAAACTCTTCTTCTCAGTACCCTTATATAACTATCTACAACATATTCTTTAACTTTAATCTCATTTTTGGTTACACACTGGACTCACATAAATCTGCTATAAAAACACCAACTTCTACACTAAATAAACGAAATGTCAAATTTCCCAATTTGCTTAATCTCTTTAAAAATACAGGTACTAAAACAAAGACTACAAAACAAACAACTCAAACTACATCAAACTAAAAAGTTTCTGCACAGCAAAGCATCATCAAAATGGAAATGCAACCTACCAAATGGCAAAGATATTTACAAATCATATACTTCATAAGAGGTTGATATATAAAATATATAAAGAACTCAAGACAATGCAACAGCTAAAAAAAAAAAAATCCAATTAAAAAATGAGGAGAGGACCTAAATAGACATTTTCCCATGGAAAACACACAGATGGCAAACAAGGGAGCAAACGTCACTAATCATGAAGGACTTCTAAATTAAAACCACAATGAGATATCCCCTCACATCTGTTAGAATGGCTGTCATCAAAGACAAGATTGTCAAGGATGTGGAGAAAAGGGAACCCTTGTGTACTGATGAGGAAAATGAAATTGGTGCAGCCACCATTAAGAACAGTAAGGAGGTTCCTCAAAAAAATAAAAATAGAACTACAATATGATCCAGCAATTCCACTCATGGGCATTTATCTGAAGGAAATGAAGACACTAACTCGAAAAGGTATCTGTGTACCCACATTCACTGAAGCATTACTTAGCCAAGATATGAAAGTAACCTAAGTGTCCATCAATAGACGAATTCAAAAATGTGGTATTAATATACAATGCAGTATTATTAACCCATAAAAAATGGGGAAGGCTGCCTTTTGCAACATGGATGGATGCTGAGGGCATTACACTAAGTTAAATAAGTCAGACAGAGAAAGACAACTACTGTGTGATGGGAATGAACTGATAAGTGGAATTAGAAAAAAAAAAGAACTCATAGAAAGAACAGACTGGAGGTTGCTAGCGGTGGGTTTTGGGGGTGGGCAAAATGGGAGATGAGGGTCAAAAGGTACAAAACTTCCAGCTGTAAAATAAACAACTCCTGGGGATGTCAAAGACAACATGGTATTTATAGTTAATAATAGTGTTTTATATATGTGAAAGTTGCTAGAGAGTAGATCTTAAAAGTTCTCATCAGAAAAAAAAAATGTATAACTATGTAAGGTAGATGTTAACTAGATTTATATGGTGATGATCATTGTGCAGTATATACATACTAACATATTAAATTATTTTACTGTATACCTGAAATGAAAATGTCAAATATATACACTTAAAAAAAAATACAGATATTGGCATATAACACAGAAACAAGAAGTACAGCACATTACCTGTGCACCAAGATCCTTCATATAGGGCCCAAGTTCACTAAACAGATCATATCCTTGATGGAAGAAAGCCAAATGGGCATACATAAAGGATAACATCTAAAGGAGGAAAAAATGATCACCATTTTTGAATCAATTCTTAAATAAACATTCTGAAACTTAAATTCTGATCCTATGTATTGTTAAAAAATTATTTCACCAGAGCACAAAATATCAAACCATTTAAAATTAAGCTGAAACATTTTTCTTAAAAGGTTGCAATAATTCAAAAAATCAAGTTTTCAATAGCATCACCATCTTTTCAGGTACATTATAAAATGTCTATGTATCTTTCAACAAAACTCATTGGCAAACCTTAAATTACAAATAAAACCTCAAAAGATTAGAAGGTGATATAAGCTCTCAAAACAATCACAAACACTTTACAACCTGTAGATCACTAAACATGAAATAGGGGAATGCTCATTTTTTTCTCAAAAATACCAAAATAAAATGAGGCAACAGGCTTTGCCAATATGGAGATTTTGTTATATTCATTCCAAAAATCCAAAACTGTCATTAATGGGTTAAAATTTTTTCTGTTTTCCTATATTTTAACTATTCATGAGAGAAAAAAAAACTCATTTTTATTAGTTAAGTTTTCACATTAGAAGGAATTAAATAACTCAATCACAGGACTGAAAGAATCCTCTGAATAGCCATGTTATTTTTAGCAAAAAGAGACATCTGCTTAGTTCTCTGAAATCTAAAATAGGTCATAAGGTCCTTAATACTCAAGAATCCTTGAAAAAAAATTATTTTGAAAGAGAAAAACCAATAAAATAAAAAACAATGACAAAAGGACAAAGCTCACTAAAAGACGATTCTGGAATTAGATGTCAGTTGTACAGTTTCGTGAATATGATTTTTTAAAATTATGCTTAATTTATATATATATATATATAATTATATATAAAGAAGGATAGTTACAAGTACATAAAAATGTACAATATGCCTGCACATCAAAATGCATAATAAGTGTATTAAAAGATAAACAATAAACTAGGAAAAAGCATATGACAAAGGGTTAATAGTCTTAGTAGGTAAGAGATGTTACAAATTAATCTGAAAAACATGAAGATCCCAACAGGAAAAGAGACAAAGGACATAAACAGAAAACATAAATGACCAAGAAAAAAGGGGGGAGAGGAAGGGGGACAATCATACTCATTTATATCAAAGAAATCCAAAATTAAACATTAAGATGAAATTTTCTATCAAATTATGGGCAAAGTGGGAAAAATCAACACCCAGTTTGTTAAAAGATGCAGAAATGTTCACTCTCACACACTATTAGTGAAAATTTTGTGTAACCCTTATAACTTGAGAGTACTTTTTAAAAAGTCTCAATAAATGCTTAAATTCTCTAAGTAATATCTTACCTTAATCTATCTGAAGGAAATAATCATATTATTCATTAGGATGATCACTATATAATGCTACATTTCATGTCAAAAACAGGGAAATTACTCAAAAGTCCTTTAAAGGGTAAAGTTAATCTATGATAATATTCAAGGTCAGAATATTAAAAAGCAGAGACATTACTTTGCCAACAAAGGTCTGTCATGTCAAAGCTATGGTTGTTCCAGTAGTCATGTATGGATGTGAGAGTTGGACTGTGAAGAAAGCTGAGCACCAAAGAATTGATGCTTTTGAACTGTGGTGTTGGAGAAGACTTTTGAGAGTCTCTTGGACTGCAAGGAGATCCACCCAGTTCATCCTAAAGGAAATCAGTCCTTCACTGAAATCAGTGTTCACTGGGAGGACTGATGTTGAAGCTGAAACTCCAACACGCTGACCACCTGATGCAAAGAACTGAGTGACTATAAAAGACCCTGATGCTGGGAAAGATTGAAGGTTGGAGGAGAAGGGGACGACAGAGATGAGATGACTGGATGGCATCACTGACTCAATGGACGTGAGTTTGGGTAAACGCCGGGAGTTGGTGACGGACAGGGAGGCCTGGCATGCTGCAGTCCATGGGGTCGCAAAAAAACACGACTGAGCGACTGAACTCAACAAGGTCAAAACTGTAACCCACAAAATATATCCAACTCCACTACCTGTTTTTGGATGGCCAACGGGCTAACAATGGTTTTTGCATTTTTAAATGGTTAACGAAATGAAAAAAAAGACACAATATATTAATGACGTAGAAATTATGTAAAATTCTAACTTCCATGTTGATACTGGAACAGTCATGCCATTCATTTACATACTGTCTATGACTTCTTTCTCATTACAATAGCACAGCTGAGCAACCGCAACACAGATCATCAGATCAGATCAGATCAGTCGCTCAGTCGTGTCCGGCTCTTTGCAACCCCATGAATCGCAGCACGCCAGGCCTCCCTGTCCATCACCAACTCCCGGAGTTCACTCAGACTCATGTCCATCGATTCAGTGATGCCATCCAGCCATCTCATCCTCTGTCATCCCCTTCTCCTCCTGCCCCCAATCCTTACCAGCATCAGAGTCTTTTCCAATGAGTCAACTCTTCGCATGAGGTGGCCAAAGTACTAGAGTTTCAGCTTTAGCATCATTCCTTCCAAAGAAATCCCAGGGCTGATCTCCTTCAGAATGGACTAGGTGGATCTCCCTGCAGTCCAAGGGACTCTCAAGAGTCTTCTCCAACACCACAGTTCAAAAGCATCAATTCTTCGGCGCTCAGCCTTCTTCACAGTCCAACTCTCACATCCATACATGACCACAGGAAAAACCATAGCCTTGACTAGACGAAACTTTTTGGCAACGTAATGTCTCTGCTTTTGAATATGCTATCTAGGTTGGTCATAACTTTCCTTCCAAGGAGTAGGCGTCTTTTATGGCTGCAGTCACCATCTGTAGTGATTTTGGAGCCCAGAAAAATAAAGTCGGACACTGTTTCCACTGTTTCCCCATCTATTTCCCATGAAGTGGTGGGACAGGATGCCATGACCTTCGTTTTCTGAATGTTGAGCTTTAAGCCAACTTTTTCACTCTCCACTTTCACTTTCATCAAGAGGCTTATGGACCCCCAAATCTAGTATGTTTACTACCAGGCCCTTCAAAAAAATTTTGCTCAGTTCAGTTCAGTTCAGTCACTCAGTCGTGTCCGACTCTTTGCGACCCCGTGAATTGCAGCATGCCAGGCCTCCCTGTCCATCACCAACTCCCGGAGTTTACTCAAACTCACGTCCATCGAGTCGGTGATGCCATCCAGCCATCTCATCCTCTGTCGTCCCCTTCTCCTCCTGCCCTCAATCCCTCCCAGCATCAGTCTTTTCCAATGAGTCAACTCTTCACGTGAGGTGGCCAAAGTATTGGAGTTTCAGCTTTAGCATCATTCCTTCCAAAGAACACCCAGGACAGATCTCCTTCAGAATGGACTGGTTGGATCTCCTTGCAGTCCAAGGGACTCTCAAGAGTCTTCTCCAACACCACAGTTCAAAAGCATCAGTTCTTCGGCACTCAGCTTTCTTCACAGTCCAACTCTCACATCCATACATGAACCACTGGAAAAATCATAGCCTTGACTAGACGGACCTCTACTATATTCACAAGGAAGAATTCTATCTAGCCAGAAAGGTCATCATTAAGTAAAAAAATATTTAATAACACATGATGATTTTGGAGTGTATTAGTACAAAAAAAAATTACAGAAGAGTATGTACAGATTCCTATTTTGTTTTGCTTTAAAAAAATTAAACAGCATTTTAAAAGGTAGATATAAATGTTCATGTACACACACAAATAGGCACACACATACACATAAAAAAGACAAAAATTACATCAGCCACAACAGTGGTTCTCTCTTGGTAGTAGCATTTGTAGCACTTTTATTCTTTCTTCATACATTTTATTTTCTAATTTTCTACAAATAATACACACTGCTCTCAGTCTCGAAAAGGAAGTGGATGTAAACAGGAAGTATAATGTACTCATCTGATAAGAAATAACATAAATATTAACAGAATTTAGGAAAAAGCTAGCTGGGGACAAGGATCAAGAACAATTTCAGTAAACCTTTAGAAGGAAAAAAATTTTCAGTGAACAAAATCAGAGAAGAAATTATTTCTAGGGTCTCAAAATACAAAAGACTATAATGTCCATACCACTACCATCCTCTGCCCACCTCCTTGTTAGCTTTAAGACAAAAAAAAAAAAAGGCAAATAAGAAAATCACTGTTCTCACGCCTTCACATTTCAACTTGTTTGTTTTCTACCTGCATTCCAAAAAGCTGATACATCAACAACCCTAAGGGGAAAATTCTATAAAATGATGCTATTTATGTATGCTCTCAATCTCAAATATATAAATGTCTGCTTTAAGGAACTTACAATATATTAATGGATGAGACATATATAAATAACTGTAACATAAACAAACGAAAAAAGTGGTTTAGTGACATGTAAGAAGTATACAAAACATCATTAAGAAGATCAATTATAAACTTGGAATAAATAAGTCAATAAACAAACAAACATATATACACATACATATGATGCTATTTTAAACACTTAAATATATACATTTAACTTCATATTAAAATATATAGAACATCATTTCAATAAATATCTTACTGATTTCAGGATTTCTGATCTCCTTTTTGATTGAAGGACATTAATCTGAAGGGAAAACGAACTTGGTTAATCACTTATACACTATTTAAAAAACTAATCCAGAATGCAATGTTGTAAAATTTGCTTATTCTAATGGTTTAATACTTTTCCAGAAATGTAAATAAAAACAAAGTTTGACTTTTTCAGCTTTTGACCTGCTTTTTGCAAAAACATTTTTTAGACAAACATACCAATGAAACTGTCATCATTTTTCAACTCAAAGAAAAACTGGCCATGTTGTACTGTACTGATAAAACTATCACCTTGATAAACTTTAAAATTTCTTAGAATTTCATCTTTTCTCCACTCTCCTCACCTAATTGCTCTTTCAACATACATCCTTAATATAAATTCTCACCACTTTCATCACTACCACCAACTGCTATTATCTTTTCCTGACTGTTCAGTCAGTTTAGTTCAGTTCGGTTGCTCAGTCATGTCCGATTCTTTGCGACCCCATGAATCACAGCACGCCAGGCCTCCCTGTCCATCATCAACTCCCGGAGTTCACTCAGACTCACATCCATCGAGTCAGTGATGCCATCCAGCCATCTCATCCTCTGTCGTCCCCTTCTCCTCCTGCCCTCAATCCCTGCCAACATCAGAGTCTTTTCCAATGAGTCAACTCTTCGCATGAGGTGGCCAAAGTACTGGAGTTTCAGCACTTTCATTCCTTCCAAAGAAATCCCAGGGCTGATCTCCTTCAGAATGGACTGGGTGGATCTCCTTGCAGTCCAAGGGACTCGAAAGAGTCTTCTCCAACATCACAGTTCAAAAGCATCAATTCTTCGGCCCTCAGCTTTCTTCACAGTGCAACTCTCACATCCATACATGACCACTGGAAAAACCATAGCCTTTTGACTAGACGGACCTTTATTGGCAAAGTAATGTCTCTGCTTTTCAATATGCTATCTAGGTTGGTCATAACTTTCCTTCCAAGGAGTAAGCGTCTTTTAATTTCATGGCTGCAGGCACCATCTGCAGTGATTTTGGAGCCCAAAAAAACAAAGTCTGCCACTGTTTCCACTGTTTCCCCATCTATTTCCCATGAAGTGATGGGACTGGATGCCATGATCTTCGTTTTCTGAATGTTGAGCTTTAAGCCAATTTTTTCACTCTCCACTTTCATTTTCATCAAGAAGCTTTTTAGTTCCTCTTCACTTTCTGCCATAATGGTGGTGTCATCTGCATATCTGAGGTTATTGATATTTCTCCCGGCAATCTTGATTCCAGCTTGTGCTACTTCCATCCCAGCGTTTCTCATGATGTACTCTGCATATAATGTACATTATATACTCTGCATATAATGTACATTATATACTCTGCATATAATGTACATCTGCATGATATACTCCTGACTGTTACTATAGTCTAAACTAGTTTGTTTCCACTCTTGACTCTTTACACTTCATTCTGCACACAGCAACCAGAGTGCTTTTTTGAACAATAAATAAGATCGTGTATGTTTATCTTAAAATCTTCCAACTCCCAACCTGCTGCTGCTGCTACTGCTAAGTCGCTTCAGTCGTGTCCGACTCTGTGCGACCCCGTAGACGGCAGCCCACTAGGCTCCCCTGTCCCTGGGACTCTCCAGGCAAGAACACTGGAGTGGGTTGCCATTTCCCAACCTACATCTCCCTATTGTAGCCTACAAGGCCCTTTGTGAAGAGGCTCCTGCTACCGCTCCAACCTAATTTTCTACTACAGTACATTCCCCTTTCTGTACTCCAACCACAGCCCATGACTATTCCCACCTCAAGGCCTTCATACTATTTGTTTTGTCCTCATGTCATGATTTTCTGCCCAAACAAGCATGAGGCTCTTATCCATAAGGTCCAAACTTAAATACTATCTCCTCACAAAGGTTCAAATTAGGCCTTCAAGCACTCTTTAGTGTATCAACCCTATTTATTTTCCTTTTAGTACTCTTAACTACCTTACATTTTATTTACTTATGTCATTTCCCCAGCTAAAACATAAGCTCCATGAGATCAAGGTCTTGCCTTATTCTCAGATGTATTCTCCAAGTTGTATATATTAAGCACTCAATAAATATTTGTTAAACAAATTAATGGGCCATAAATAAATATTTTAATTAGACCAAACTATTGAAAGATCAGTAATTACAAAATTTGCCTTCTACGGTATCTCTCCCAACTTTAGAAATTCACAACAAGCATTTTATTTTTGTCCGTTATTATATATCAACTTAGTGAAATTAAATGTTTACAAAAAAGAATCATTCATTCTTTGCTAAAACTTCCCAAAGATTACAGAATATGTATCCTTTTAATATGTCCTTCCCAGTGAATATTTTACCTGTTATAATTTTAAAGCACTGAGCAGAAAACAAAAACAGGCCCCCAAAATCTAATAACATTGCTTACCTAAGCACTAGTTTATTCTGCATGTCTGTTTCAAGGTCTATTCAGTTTTGAGAACTAAAACAGTAACTTCCAAATGCTCCAAGTAAAAGCTTAGAAAAATGTTAAAAATACCTCTGTTTGACAATGAAAAACAGCATATACTTGAAAAAACAAAAGTATATTAAAATATTTAGAGAAGTTAAAGCATGACAAACTGTAAATTTGAATATTTATTACTTAGTATTCTCTAAAACAGAGTTTGGCCTTATAATGAAATAATACAACAGTTCTCATTAGAAAAATTCAAACAAGTAACTTACAAGAGAGGTGAAGTCCTAACTTAAAACTACTAGAGGGACACCAAAGGAAATGGATAGTTTACAATGTGTAAATTTGACAATAATCAATATTTTAGCTAACTGTCCCTCCCCAAATAAAATTTTAAATTAAGTCATCCACTCTTTCAAAAAACATTACCTATCTATTTTCTAACCACTTGACTAGACAGAAGGGATATAATCTAGGTGTAAGAAAGACATATTAATAAATAATCACAATAAATGAGAGAAGTGCTCTAACAGCAATGTGTATGACAATAATACGGCAGCACAGAGGAAACAGAGACAAGATGACTCATTTGCTGGGAGAAGTTTGAGTAGTTCTGACCACAGAACACAGAATGGATTGCTAAAGAGCAGGTTAAAAGTAATGCAGGAAAGATCAATTTTTATGAGAACATCTTAATACTCCAGAAAAGAAACAATAAGAATTCGGGCTGCAGCAGATTGAGAAAGAACAGATTTAAGAGGTACACAGAACTTTTCAAGGCAATTTCGATTGTTACTTGTAGTAGCTAAGAATGAGGAGAATATCTAGTATGATTCTCCAAGTCTGGCTTCTATGATTAAGAGGGTAACACCACTCAGTTTGGTAACAAATAAGAAGCCATTTAAGAAGACAGATTTCAGTTTTGGACACAAAAGGGACAAAGTACTTCAGGAGAAAAGTAGATTTCATCATCTATATATGGAAATAATTCAAGCAAAGGACATGATGAAACTATAAGGAAAATCATAAAGTCAGAAAACAGGAAAACCAAAGATGGAACCCTAAAAGTCAGATTGCAAAGGTGCACAAAGGAGAGAAACCCAAGGTGGAAACTGAAAAGAAACAGAAGTTATGATGACGGCCTGAAAGTGGCTTAAGATCAAGATGAAAGTAGGTCTCAAGAAAGAGAGTGCAGTCTAATATTTCAATAGAACACAATAGTCAAGTCGGTTAAAAAGTAAAATATTTCTAACGAATGAGACCTTAACGCAAGCCATTTCAGAAGAATGGGGTAGACAGAATCTCAGTGCTCATATTACAGCAGGAAGTGGTATAAGTGTGAGATAGATAAGAGGAAATAGGAAATACAGACTACTCCATTCTGCTGCTGCTGCTAAGTTCTAGAAGTCTTTAATTAATAGACTGTACTTTTTAAAATTTATCCTCCCACTTACTGAGTAGGAATTTAATAGAAAAAAATCATACTTTCTACTTTCTACTATTTTTGCAAAGTTAACTGGGTAGTTTTTAATCACTAATTTGCAATATGGTTACTTCAGGATTTTTTAACGAAATACTCTGTGACCATTGTTAAGTCAACAATCTAAAGGGACTTCTCTGTCTTAGATCACCTGGCATCTTATCAAATATCGATCTCTACTTTTCAAAAGCAGCACCTAATGCAAATATGAGAACATTATTTCTAGAAATATTTTTCATTTGGCAATATGGTGAGCCCTTTGTATCGCTAGAATCCACTCTAAAGAAATAATCAGAAGTGTTGCAAGAGATTTATATACAAAGATATTATCATTAAGTATTTACTGAAAACTGTATTTTAAGTATTGCCAGCAAAAACTGGCAATTATACATCTAATAACTGGATATTAATTAAATTGACACAGTATATCCATAGAATAAAATATAGCAATTAATAATCCTTTTAATGATATTTAGAAAAGGAAAAGAGATAATGTTAATTGAACAGGGGAAGAAATCAGAACTTAAGGTATACACACATGTATAGGGCATATGCAGATAAACACCCAGACACATGAAAATTTTTCACAAAAGAACATGGCTTAATTTTAAACTAAAAGAAATAGCATAATTTATTCCCTTCAATGCAATCACTCAAAAATAACGACATGTTTGGTGGTGGTGGTTTAGTCGCTAAGTCATGTCGGACTCCTGCAACCCCCTGGACTGTAGCCTTCCAGGCTCCTCTGTCCATGGGATTTTTCAGGCAAGAAAACTGGAGTGGATTGCCATTTCCTTCTCCAGGAGATCTTCCTGACCCAGGAATCAAACCCAGGTCTCCTGCATTGCTGGCAGATTCTTTACCAACTGAGCTATGAGGGAAGCCCAACAACATGTTTAGTAAGCAATTTTTGAAAACATATAATAAACAAACCTGAAGTACATAATCGAGGGCTATGTGTCGAAAACATTTTCTTGTTGCTGTCAGAATGTTTGTGGCTTCTTCAACTTCATGCTGTTTGTTTCTTTGCACTTGAGCATTTTTTACTAACGCATTTTCTTTTTCTTCACTGACTTTTTCAAACTGTTTCTTGGCATCTTTGAATTTTCTGAGATCTCTAAAAAAATTAAAATAGTGAAATTTTTATAAAACTTTCTGGATCAAACACTTCAGCAAAATAACACTGAAAAATTTATTCTTATGTTGCCATATTTATTTATTTATTTGCAATGATACTCAATAGTTCTTCCAACTAATACATATATTAGTCTATGAGCACATAATATTCCCTAATATAGTCAACTAGCATTTCCTGACTTAAATTTATACAATTCAAATTAAAAAATGAATTATCAAATTAACATTACAGAAACATAAAAGGCAAAGTTAATTTGTTTTTTCTAAAGACAAATTTTGGGACATGCACTAATATCTAACCAAATGATTTTTGAACAGTAGCATATACCACAGGGAACTTGTTTAAAAATGCAAGTTCCAAGGGTCCTCTCCCAGAAATTATAGTTCTTTGTGTTTTGGGGATAAGCTCTAGAAATCTAAGGGATTTTCTTAAGACAAGTCCTTGATTTACTGTTATGGGTGGTCCTATTGTTGTTTTAGTCACTGAGTCCTGTCGAACTCCTCTGAGGCCCCATGGACTGTAGCCTGTTATGTTCTTCTGTCCATGGGATTCTCCAGGCAAGAATACTGGAGTGGGCTGCCTTCTCCAGGGGATCTTTCCAACCCAGGGATCAAACCAGAGTCTCCTCCATTGGCAGGCAAATTCTTTACCACCTGAGCCATTGGGGAATAGTATACGTTACAAAGGTATGCTGCTGCTGCTGCTAAGTCGCTTCAGTCATGTCCGACTCTGTGAGACCCCATAGACGGTAGCGCACCAGGCTCCTCTGTCCCTGGGATTCTCCAGGCAAGAACACTGGAGTGGGTTGCCATTTCCTTCTCCAATGCATGAAAGTGAAAAGTGAAGTCGCTCAGTCGTGCCTGACTCTTAGTGACCCCATGGACTGCAGCCTACCAGGCTCCTCTGTCCATGGGATTCTCCAGGCAAGAGTACTGGAGTGGGTTGCCATTGCCTTCTCCTACAAAGGTATAGACCACATTTAAAGAAACAACATTTATTTCTTATTGAAGAAAATTAGTAGGCCAAAAGAAGGAATAAATTTTACAAATACACACATATAATACTGTCTAAAAGAAGTGTGTGTACTGTGTGCTCAGTTCAGTTCAGTTCAGTCACTCAGTCGTGTCCGACTCTTTGCGACCCCATGAATCACAGCACACCAGGCCTCCCTGTCCATCACCATCTCCCGGAGTTCACTCAAACACACGTCCATCGAGTCAGTGATACCATTCAGCCATCTCATCCTCCGTCGTCCCCTTTTCCACACGCCCCCAATCGCTCCCAGCATCGGAGTCTTTTCCAATGAGTCAACTCTTCGCATGAGGTGGCCAAAGTCCTGGAGTTTCAGCTTTAGCATCCAGTCCTTCTAAAGAACACCCAGGGCTGATCTCCTTTTGAATGGACTGGTTGGATCTCCTTGCAGTCCAAGGGACTCTCAAGAGTCTTCTCCAACACCACAGTTCAAAAGCATCAATTCTACAGCGCTCAGTTTTCTTCACAGTCCAACTCTCACATCCATACATGACCACTGGAAAAACCATAGCCTTGACTAGACGGACCTTTGTTGGCAAAGTAATGTCTCTGCTTTTCAATATGCTATCTAGGTTAGTCATAACTTTTCTTCCAAGGAGCAAGCGTCTTTTAATTTCATGGCTGCAGTCACCATCTGCAGTGATTTTGGAGCCCAGAAAAATAAAGTCGGACACTGTTTCCACTGTTTCCCCATCTATTTCCCATGAAGTGATGGGACCGGATGCCATGATCTTCATTTTCTGAATGTTGAGCTTTAAACCAACTTTTTCACTCTTCTCTTTCACTCTCATCAAGAGGCTTTTTAGTTCCCCTTCACCTTCTGCTCAGTCGTGCCCAACTTTTTGTGATCCCCTGGACTGTAGCCCACCAGGTTCCTATGTTCATGGGATTTTCCAGGTAATAATACTGGAGTGGGTTACTATTTCCTACTCCGGGGGACCTTCCCAACCCAGGGATCAAACCCAGGTCTCCTACATTGCAGGCAGATTCTTTACAATCTGAGGCACCAGGGAAGCTCAGACTATTGAAATGGATACTATAACCCTTTGCTGCTAAGTCGCTTCAGTCGTGTCCGACTCTGTGTGACCCCATGGACAGCAGCCCACCAAGCTCCTCTGTCCACAGGATTCTTTAGGCAAGAATACTGGAGTGGGTTGCCATTGCCTTCTCTATAACCCTTTACTAGTACATAATTCTTTTAGAGGGCTTCCCTGGTAGCTCAACTGATAAAGAACCTGCCTGCCAATGCAGGAAACACAAGAGATAAGGGTTCGATCCCTGAGTCAGGAAGGTCCCCTGGAGAATCAAAAGGCAACTCACTCTAGCATTCTTGCCTGGAAAATTCCATGGACAGAGAAGCCTGGTGGGCTACAGTCCATAAGGTCACAAAGAGTCAGACACGACTGAGCATGCATGAGCCACCTGGGAAGCCCTCTAAAAGAATTATGTACCAGTAAAGGGTAACAGTCTGAAAATCTGAAACCTCCAGACCTTAGGTAAATACATAACATCCCTTTGCTTTTACTTCTTCTACCAGGGAATTAGGCAAAATAATTTGAAGACAAATAACTTTAAAATAACAAAAACAATAATAAAATATGCCTAGCAAAGACTTTAAACTCTTTATAGGAAGTGGTAAATTTTCATGTATATATACTATAAGGACATTCTGAATATTTTATGAAATAATTTATAAACAATCTGCAAGAGATCACCTCCAGTACAACAAATTCTAATCTACTAAGACAGAAGTGCATTATAAGCTCTGCCACTATTTATAGCTCGTAATACCTGAATTAGTTATGACCAACCTAGACAGCATATTAAAACGCAAAGACATTACTGTGGCAACAGAGGTCCATCAAGTCAAGGCTATGGTTTTTCCAGTGGTCATGTATGGATGTGAGAGTTGGACTATAAAGAAAGCTGAGCACCAAAGATTTGATGCTTTTGAACTGTGGTGTTGGAGAAGACTCTTGAGAGTCCTTTGGACTGCAAGGAGATCCAATCAGTCCATCCTAACGGAGATCAGTCCTAGGTATTCATTGGAAGGACTGATGTTGAAGCTGAAACTCCAATACTTTGGCCACCTGATGCGAAGAGCTGACTCATTGGAAAAGACCCTGATGCTGGGAAAGATTGAAGGCAGGAGGAGAAGGGGACGACAGAGGATGAGATGGTTGGATGGCATCACCGACTCAATGGACATGGGTTTGGGTAGACTCTGGCAGTTGGTGATAGACAGGGAGGCCTGGCGTGCTGTGGTCATGGGGTTGCAAAGAGTCGGACACGACTGAGCAACTGAACTGAATACTGTATCCTAATCAACCTTATATGTAATATAATATATACTCTTAGGGATTAAAAGAGAAAAACTGAAATTATTAATGTAGAAAAGGCAAACATCCATACCTGGAAAGGTCAGATTTTTTTTTAATTTCCAGTTTCATTTTATTTCACACATAAAATGTGATGACTGTGACACAAAAGGCTTGTTTTCATTACTTATTATGCACCTTCATAACTCATTCTCATAAATCCTATTATCTTCTCTACAAAGAAAATACTATATGGAGATAACTAGAATAACTGATGGTATTTCAACCACTTTTGGGATCTGCTTTTATTTTTAAAGGTCATCAGATTATTTATTTACATTAAAAATTTGTTTTATCTATTAACAATTTGAACTATGTATCCTGAATACAAATTCCATAAGTTATTCATGGAAAAGCATGAAACCTGATTTCTTACAGAGTAATTCAGAAAAATATGCAACATAAAATTCACAAAGCAAAAAACAAATAAAAACTCCCATAATTTTAGTAAGTCTGAAAGTATGATTCTAGGTTCTCTCAAATGATAACTCCCAGAAGTAATCTTGGCTGCTTTTCTTTTCACTGAAATTGACTTACTCTTTAACAAAGTTCTGAAGTTGTGCCTTAATTGATCTCTGGGTTTGGTCAAATAGGATCTAAAAGAAAAGGAACATTAAACAATTAGAAAAGTAAACAAAGAAAAAAATTTTCATGTAGTTCTATAAATATTACATCCCTCCAACAATATTCCAATTCTAATAATACCTACACTTCTTACTGAACATTGCATAAGAAATAAATATTTAAAAAAGAAACTGATTCTCAAGCCAATTTAATCTGTTAAAAAATAAAATTACTATTTACAGAGTAAATCAAATGTGTATTAATACTTAAATACAATTTTCAATCAGTTCCCTGACCAGGGACTGAAATACAATTTATTGCCTTGATTCTAACTCAGGCTTTAGAAGACAACCTAAAAGACTAATACAAATTCTACTCTATCCACCACAGGAATTTCTTATTCTAATATACTAAAACATAAGAAATGAAAACACTAGAACTTCCTTATACCTTAGACATTTCTCATTTGAGAAGACGTGTGGATTTCAATGTCTTACATTCTGAATTAAATAAATATTATACAGCCCTTAATTGATTGCTAAGATTAAAGACGAGGATAAAATTTTATTTCTTAACAAAAATATTTTACACCACTTAACGGATGCCACATATATTTAACTCTACGTGTGGTAAATTTCATAAGGCTTGGCATGGAAATGTCAAGTACTTTCATAATTTATAGATACACTTCATTCAGAATTTGAAACACAGCAGATAAACAGGCAGAAAAATCACTATTCAAAACAAAAAGAAAATCCTATGTCCTTCAACTAACTAAAAACAGCATCGAAATACTTCAATCTTTATGGAATCTGGCTAGAAGCAAAAAGTATTATGTCCTTGTCTAAATGCCAAACACACACGCACAGTATGGGTTGAGTACAGGGTTTCAAAATCTGTCGAATTCACTTTTAAAGGAAAAAAGGTTTTGTATAATGTTAATCCCAAAGTATTAAACCCAAGTTAAGCAGAAGAAATGACATAATAAAGATCAGATTGGAAGGTAACTAAATAGAAAACGGGAAATCAACAGCCAAAACCTAATGAAACCTAAAGCTAGTTTTTTAAGATCTAAAATAGATAAACTCCGAGCCTAAGTCAGCATATTAAAAAGTAGAGACGTCACTTTGCCAACAAAGGTCCATACAGTCAAAGATACAGTTTTTTCAGTAGTCACATATGGATTTGAGAGTTGGACCATAAAGAAGTCTGAACATCAAAAAATTGATGCTTTCGAATCATGGTGCTGGAGAAGACTCTTACGAGTCCCCTGGACTGCAAGGAGATCAAACCAGTTAATCTAAAGGAAATCAACTCTGAATATTCATTCGAAGGGCTGATGCTGAAGCTGATATTCCAATACTTTGACCACCTGATATGAAGAGCTGACTCATTAGAAAAGACCCTGATGCTGGGAAAGATTGAAAGGAAAAGGAGAAGAGGGCAGCAGAAGATGAGATGGTTAGATAGCATCACTGACTCAATGAACATCAATTTGAGCAAACTCTGGGACCTGCCTATTGAGAAATCTGTATGGGCAAATACCTAGGGTTGATATTGCTAGGTTTTATGTAAATGTAGCTTTAACTTTACAGTATATGGGAGCTTTTTCAATACAGATTCTGTTTCTTCAATTCTATTTTTTATTTTTTTGGTCATGCCATGAGGCTTGTGGAATCTCAGTTCCCTGACCAGGGACTGAACGCTAGTGACAGCAGTGAAAATCCTAACCAGTAGACCACAAGGGAAACCTGTTTAGTTTTCTGATATCTCCTTTTCAAAATTTCTTTTACTGAAGTATAGTTGATTTACAATGTTGTATTAGTTTTTGGTAAATTAGTTTACAAGCAGAAATTTATATATTCAGTATACACACACACACACACACACACACACTGAACCACTCTGCTTGTAAACACACATATATATAATACATACATACAAATATATATATATACACTGAATATATATATGTGTATTCTTCATATTTTTTCCAGTATGGTTTATTACAGAATATTCAATGTAGCCCCTGTGCTATATATTAGTACCTTGTTGTTTATTCATTCAATATATAATAGCATCTGCTAATTCCATATTCCCAATTCTTCCATCTCCCACCTCCGTTCCCCGTTAGCAACCATAAGTCTCTTCTCTTTGTAAGTCTCATTCTGTCTGAAAGATAACTTCATTTGTGCTGTATTTTAGATTCCACATATAACTGATATCAACTGAGCTATCAGGGAAACCCCAGTGGAATGGCAGACCACTTCAGCATTCTCGCTCTGAGAATCAGATGAATAGTATGAATAGGCAAAAAGACAGGACACTGAAAGATGAACTCCCCAGGTCGGTAGGTGACCAATATGCTACTGGAGATCAGTGGAGAAATAACTCCAGAAAGAATGAAGAGACGGAGCCAAAGCAAAAACAACACCCAGCTATGGATGTGACTGGTGGTAGAAGTTAAGTCTGATGCTGTAAAGAGCAATACTGCATAGGAACCTGGAATTTTAGGTCCATGAATCAAGGCAAACTGGAAGTGGCCAAACAGGAGATGGCAAGAGTAAACATCAACATTTTAGGAATCAGCCTACTAAACTGGACTGGAATGGTTGAATTTAACATAGATGACCATTATATCTACTATTGTGGGCAAGAATCCCTTAGAAGAAATGGAGTGGCCCTCATAGTAAACAAGAGTCTGAAATACAATACTTGGGTGCAGTCTCAAAAATGACAGAAGAATCTCTGTTCATTTCCAAGACTAACCATTCAATATTACAGTAATCTAAGTCTGTGCCCCTTCCAGTAATGCTGAAGAAGCTGAAGTTGAACAGTTCTAAGAAGGCCTACAAGACCTTCTAGAACTAACACCCCAAAAAGATGTCCTTTTCATTATAGGGGACTGGACTGCAAAAAGTAGGAAGTCAAGAGATACCGGGAGTAACAGGCAAATTTGGCCTTGGAGTACAAAACAAAGCAGGTCAAAGGCTAACTAAAAGAGTGTTGTCAAGAGAATGCAAACACCCTCTTCCAACAACACAAGAGAAGACTCTACACATGTAGAGAAGACTCTACATCACCAGATGGTCAATACTACAATCAGACTGATTATATTCTTTGCAGCCAAAGGTGGAGAAGCTCTATACAGTCAACAAAAACAAGACCAGGGGCTCACTGTGGCTCAGACCATAAACTCCTTACTGCCAAACTCAGACTGAAATTAAAGAAAGTAGGGGAAACCACTAGACCATTCAGGTATGACCTAAATCAAATCCCTTACGATTATATAGTGGAATTGACAAATAGATTCAAGGGATTAGATCTGATAGAGTGCCTGATGAACTACCGACGGAGGTTCCTGACATTGTACGGGAGGCAGTGATCAAGATCATCCCCAAGAAAAAGAAATGCAAAAGGGCCAAATGGTTGTCCGAGGAGGCGTTAGAAATAACTGAGAACAGAAAAGATGTGAAAGGCAAAGGAGAAAAAGAAAGATATACCCATTTGAATGCAGAGTTCCAAAGAACAGCAAAGAGAGATAAGAAAGCCTTCCTCAGTGATCAGTGCAAAGAAATAGAGGGAAACAGTGGAATGGGAAAGACTAGAGATCTCTTCAAGAAAATTAGAGAAAACAAGAGAACATTTCATGCAACGATGGGCACAATAAAGGACAGAAATGGTATGGAACTAACAGAAGCAGGAAATACTAAGAAGAGGTGGCAAGAATACACAGAAGAACGATACCAAAAAAATCTTCATGACCCAGATAACCACAACGGTGTGATCACTCACCTAGAGCCAGACATCCTGGAATGTGAAGTCAAGTGGGCCTTAGGAAACATCACTACGAACAAAAGATGGGATTCCAGTTGAGCTATTTCAAATTCTAAAAGATGAAGCTGTGAAAGTTGCTACACTCAATCTGCCAGCAAATTTGGAAACCTCCGCAGTGGCCACAGGACTGAAAAAGGTCAGTTTTCATTCCGATCCCAAAGAAAGGCATGCCAAAAATGTTCAAACTACCACACAATTGCACTCATCTCACACGCTAGCAAAGTAATGCTCAAAATTCTCCAAGCCAGGCTTCAACAGTAGGTGAACCATGAACTTCCAGATGTTCAAGCTGGATTTAGAGAAGGCAGAGGAACCAGAGATCAAATTGCCAACATCCGCTGGATCATCAAAAAAGCAACAGAGTTCCAGAAAAACATTTATTTCTGCTTTATTGACTATGCCAAAACCTTAGACTGTGTGGATTCCAAAGAACTGTGGAAAATTCTGAAAGAGATGGGAAGACCAGGCCACCTGACCTGCCTCCTGAGAAATCTATATGCAGGTCAGGAAGCAACAGTTAGAACTGGCCATGGAACAACAGACTGGTTCCAAATAGGAAAAGGAGTACGTCAAGGCTGTATATTGTCACCCTGCTAATTTAACTTATATGCAGAGTACATCATGAGAAACACTGGGCTGGATGAAACACAAGCTGGAATCAAGGTTGCCAGGAGAAATATCAATAATCTCAGATATGCAGATGACACTACCCTTATGGCAGAAAGTGAACAACTAAAAAGCCTCTTGATGAAAGTGAAAGAGGAGTGAAAAAGTTGGCTTAAAACTCAACATTCAGAAAACTAAGATCATGGCATCCAGTCCCATCACTTCATGGCAAATAGAGGGGAAACAGTGGCAACAGTGACAGACCTTATTTCTGGGGGCTCCAAAATCACTGCAGATGGTGACTGCAACCATGAAATTAAAAGACGCTTACTCCTTGGAAGAAAAGTTATGACCAACCTAGACAACATATTAAAAAGCTGAGACATTAGTTTGCCAACAAAGGCTATGGTTTTTCCAGTAGTCATCTATGGATGTGAGAGTTGGACTATAAAGAAAGCTGAGCACTGAAGCATTGATGCTTTTGAACTGTGGTATTGGAGAAGACTCTTGAGAGTCCCTCACACAGCAAGGAGATCCAACCAGTCTATCCTAAAGGAAATCAGTCCTGAATATTTATTGGAAGGACTGATGCTGAAGCTGAAACTCCAATACTTTGGCCACCTGATGTGAAGAACTGACTGATTTGAAAAGACCCTAATGCTGGGAAATACTGAAGGCGGGAGGAGAAGGGGATGACAGAGGATGAGATGGTTGGATGGCATCACCGACTCAATGGATATGAGTTTGAGTAAACTGTGGGAGTTGGTGATGGACAAGGAGGCCTGTCATGTTGCAGTCCACGGGGTCGCAGAGTCAGACACAACCGAGTGACTGAACTATACAGAACTGAACTGGGAGACAGTGAAGGACAGGGAAGTCAGGAGTGCAACAGTCCATGGCGTCGCAAAGAGTTGGACATGACTGGGGGAAGGCGCCAAGATGGCGGAGGAGTAGGACGGGGAAAACACTTTCTCCCCCACAAATTCATCAAAAGAGCATTTAAACGTCGAGTAAATTCCACAAAACAACTTCTGAATGCCGGCAGAGGACATCAGGCACCCAGAAAAGCAACCCAACTCCTCGAAAGGAGGTAGGAAAAAATATTAAAGACAATAAAAGAGACAAAAGAGGGAGGGACGGAGTTCCGTCCCGGGAAGGGAGTCTTAAAAAGAGAGAAGTTTCCAAACACCAGGAAACCTTCTCACTGCCGAATCCGTGCCGAGCTTTGGAAGCACAGAGGACAACATAACAGGGAGAAAAAATAAATAAACAATTAAAACTCGCAGATTGCGAGCCCTACAGTAACTCCTCCAGCGGAGAAGCAGCGCAGACGCCTGCATCCGCCATTAGCAAGCGGGGGCTGGGCAGGGAGGCGCGGCGCGGGCTGCATCGCTGAGAGTAAGAATCTGGCCTGAATACCCTGAGCACTATCTGAGCGAAATAATTTGGGCTAGCAAACCAGACTGTGGGATATCTACCATGCGAAAAGCCAGCCCTAACCTAAGACGCCGCCAGGCCCGCGCAAGGAACAAAGGACTAAACAGAGGTAGCCGGCTGCAAACCTTCCCCCTCCGGTGACAGGCAGCCAGAGCCGGAAGGGGGCAATCGCAGCCCCAGAGAGACATTATCTATAAAACTGGCTTCTTTGCTAACTAAAACTTATTGGGGGTCTGGACGGTCAACATCTGCCTGAGAAGGTGTGCCGGTTTTACACCCAGATAACCAAGTGGCGGGGAGGCGATAAGTCGCAGCATTGGCGCTCGCCAAACACCTCATCACCTGAGCTGCTCGGACCTGGGAAGAGCACAAAACGCAGCCCCAACTGAGTCTGCGCCTCTGAGGACTACCTGAGTGCCTGAACCTGAGCGGCTTGGACCTGGGAGGTGCATGCAACCCAGGGCCAGCCTCGGATTGTTCCCGGCGGAACAACCTAGAGCCTGAGCAGTGTGGGCAGGGAGGCTACACGCGCCGTGAGCGGGGGCAGACCCAGTGTGGCTGAGGCACTGCAAGCGCACGCCAGTGTCATTTGTTTGCAGCATCCCTCCCTCCCTCCCCATAGCGCGACTGAACAAAGAGAAGAAATACAGCTCCACCCACCAGAACACCGACACAAGCTTCCCTAACCAGGAAACCTTGACAAGCCACCTCTACATACCCACACACAGCGAGGAAACGCCACAATAAAGAGAACTCCACAAACTGCCAGAATACAGAAAGGACTCCCAAACTCAGCAATTTAAACAAGATGAAGAGACAGAGGAATACCCAGCAGATAAAGGAACAGGATAAATGCCCACCAAACCAAACAAAAGAGGAAGAGATAGGGAATCTACCTGATAAAGAATTCCAAATAATGATAGTGAAATTGATCCAAAATCTTGAAATTAAAATGGAATCACAGATAAATAGCCTGGAGACAAGGATTGAGAAGATGCAAGAAAGGTTTAACAAGGACCTAGAAGAAATAAAAAAGAGTCAATATATAATGAATAATGCAATAAATGAAATTAAAAACACTCTGGAGCCAACAAATAGTAGAATAACAGAGGCAGAAGATAGGATTAGTGAATTAGAAGATAGAATGGTAGAAATAAATGAATCAGAGAGGATAAAAGAAAAACGAATTAAAAGAAATGAGGACAATCTCAGAGACCTCCAGGACAATATTAAATGCTACAACATTCGAATCATAGGGGTTCCAGAAGAAGAAGACAAAAAGAAAGACCATGAGAAAATACTTGAGGAGATAATAGTTGAAAACTTCCCTAAAATGGGGAAGGAAATAATCACCCAAGTCCAAGAAACCCAGAGAGTCCCAAACAGGATAAACCCAAGGAGAAACACCCCAAGACACATATTAATCAAATTAACAAAGATCAAACACAAAGAACAAATATTAAAAGCAGCGAGGGAAAAACAACAAATAACACACAAGGGAATTCCCATAAGGATAACAGCTGATCTTTCAATAGAAACTCTTCAAGCCAGGAGGGAATGGCAAGACATACTTAAAATGATGAAAGAAAATAACCTACAGCCCAGATTATTGTACCCAGCAAGGATCTCATTCAAGTATGAAGGAGAAATCAAAAGCTTTTCAGACAAGCAAAAGCTGAGAGAATTCTGCACCACCAAACCAGCTCTCCAACAAATACTAAAGGATATTCTCTAGACAGGAAACACAAAAATAGTGTATAAACTCGAACCCAAAACAATAAAGTAAATGGCGACGGGATCATACTTATTAGTAATTACCTTAAACGTAAATGGGTTGAATGCCCCAACCAAAAGACAAAGACTGGCTGAATGGATACAAAAACAAGACCCCTACATATGTTGTCTATAAGAGACCCACCTCAAAACAGGGGACACATACAGACTGAAAGTGAAGGGCTGGAAAAAGATTTTCCATGCAAATTGGGACCAAAAGAAAGCAGGAGTCACAATACTCGTATCAGATAAATTAGACTTTAAAACAAAGGCTGTGAAAAGAGACAAAGAAGGTCACTACATAATGATCAAAGGATCAATCCAAGAAGAAGATATAACAATTATAAATATATATCCACCCAACATGGGAGAACCGCAGTATGTAAGACAAATCCTAACAAGTATGAAAGGAGAAATTAACAATAACACAATAATAGTGGGAGACTTTAATACCCCACTCACACTTATGGATAGATCAACTAAACAGAAAATTAACAAGGAAAAAAAAAAAAACATGTATCTATAAAGCTCACTAAAGCAAAGCACAGTAAAATGAGGTATGGCAATAAAAGGCGTTAAATTTATCAAATAAAAAAAATAAATAAAGTGCTGAAAAATTAAAGCTGTCAAAAAAAAAAAAAACACAAAGTAGGGGCAGTATTCTTTAACAATGACAATATCATAAAAAACAAAGAAAGGCTGTAAAAGTGTTCCAGATTAAAAGAGACTTTATCAACATGACAATGAAATGCAATATCTGATCCTGGACTAGATCTTGTACTAGAAGGAAAAAGTGCTAAAAAGGACACTGAGGGTCAGTTAACAGTATTAGAATACAGACAGTAGATTTAATAAAAGTATTTTATCCATGTTAAATCACTGAAGTTGACAACTGTACTATTACAGTTATTAACCGAATATCCCTATTCTTAGGAAATTCAGAAATATGTACTGAAGTATGTGGGATACTTCATGGGAATAAAAACCATGATATCTGCAGCAGGCCTTCCAAGAGTTTAGAAAAAAACTTTTTGGGTGGGGAGCAGACAAATAATAAAGAAATGGGGTGAAATGATAAGAACAAGTGAAAAATCTGGGCAGAGGTTATATGGATATTATTTGTATTATTTTTGGAACTTTTCTTTAAGCTTGACATTAAAAATTAAAAATGTGCAAAAAAAAAAATAACTAGAGTTTGTAGATATCGTTATCAGTCTGGAGAATTCAGTAAGAAATATGCAGATGTCATGACACTGATAAGGAATAGAATGTATTTGTATCTACAACTGAAGTAAAAAAAAAAAAAAGAAGAAAGAAAATACTTGTTGCGTAAAGAAAAATCTTGTATAAGCTATAAATTTTTTTATTTAATTTTTTTTAAAAAAGAGACTGCTTACTACATATACAGTGAGCTGGCTGGGCCCTAGTGTCTGGGAAGGGAGTCTTATGTTCAGGGGACTGTTAACATGGACACATAGGAAGGGGGTCATTTATCCTCTCACCAAACTGGACATTCTTGACCTTGATGGTTAGAGACGTAAAAAAAAAAATAAAAATTAAAAAAAAAAAAAAAAAAAGAGTTGGACATGACATAATGACTAAGCAAAAACAACAACAGCCAAAGTGATCAGAAAAATAGAAGACACAATGTTCTACAATAAGCAGAGAAAAGACTTCACCACAGACCCTATGGGTATTCAGAAAGGATAATCAGGGGATTTGTGGACAACTTTATGCTAATGGATTCAATAGATGAGATGGGTAAATTCTTTGAAAGACAAAAACTAATGAAACTCAACTGTTTTCTTAGGTCAGTTTCCCAAGGTACTAGAAATAAAAGTAAAAATAAACAAATGAGACCTAATCAAATTCATAAGCTTTTGAACAGCAAAGAAATCATGAACAAAATGAAAAAACCTACAGATTGGGAGAAAAAAATTTGCAAACGATGTGCCCTACAAGGGCTTAATTTCCAAAATATACAAACATCTGACACAACTCAGTAATGACCAAAAAACAACCCAAGCAAAAAATGGGTAGAAGACCTAAACAGACATCTTTTCAAAGAAAACATACAGATAGCCAACAGGTACCTGAAAAGAGGCTCGGCACTGATAATTCCTGGAGAAATGCAAATCAAAACTACAGTGAGATCTCACCTCACACCAGTCAGAATGGCCATCATTAAAAAGTATACAAATAATAAATGCTGGAGAAGGTGTGGAAAAAAGGGAAACCTCCTGACATTGTTGGCAGAAAAATAAATTAGTATAGTCACTATGGAGAAAAGCATGGAGAGTCCTTAAAAAACTAAAAATAGAGCTGCCATATGATCCAGCAATCCCACTCCTGGGCATATTTCCAGAAAAAAACTCTAATTTGAAAAGATATGCATCCCAATATTCACAGTAACACTATCTACAATAGTGAAGACATGGAAGCAACCTAAATGTTCATCAACAGATGGATGGATAAAAATTCTCAGACATAAAAAGAATGAAATAATGTCATTAGCTGCAACTTGAATGCCCTTAGAAATCAGTATACTAAGTCAGAGAAAGACATATATGATATCATTTATTCAGTTCAGTTCAGGTCAGTCGCTCAGTTGCGTCTGACTCTTTGCGACCCCATGGACTGCAGCACGCCAGGCTTTCCTGTCTATCACCAATTCCCAGAGCTTACTCAAACTCATGTCCATTGAGTCAGTGATGCCATCCAACCATCTTATCCTCTGTCATCCCCTTCTTCATCCACCTTAAACTTAGGTCCATAACAAAATCTGTATGCAAATATTTATAGCAGTTTCATTCTTAATTGCCAAAAATTGGGCACAACCCAAATTTCCTTGGAGAAACAAACTATGGTATATCTATACAATATCTATATCATCAAGAAAAAGAAAGAACTATTAATAACTGCAATCACATAGATGAATCTCAATGCATTTTGATAAGTAAAATAAGTCATATTCAAAAAGCTACAAGCTAAATGAATCCATTTATATGACATTTCAGAAAAGGCAGAACTATAAACAGTTTCCAATGATGGGGAAGGGAGGGAAGGTTGACTAACAATGGTTAATAAGGGTATTTCTAGAATTAATGAATGGAGAAGGAAATGGCAACCCACTCCAGTATTCTTGCCTAGAGAATCCTGTGGACAGAGGAGCCTGGTGGGCTGCTGTCCTTAGCATCACACAGATTCAGACATGAGTGCAGTGACTTAGCATGCATGCATGCATTGAAGAAGGAAATGGCAACCCACTTCAGTATTCTTGCCTGGAGAATCCCAGGGACAGAGGAGCCTGGTGGGCTGCCATCTATGGGGTCACATAGTCAGACACGACTGAAGCAACTTAGCAGCAGCAGCAGCAGAATTAATGAAACTGTATCTTGATAGAGGTATGGAGACCCGACTGTATGCATTTGTTAAAACTCATAAAACTGTACACCACAAGGAATCAATTTTGTTACAACTGAATTTGAAAATAACTTTAATACCCACTAGGTCCACCCATATTGTCACAAATGACAAGGTTTCATTCTTATTTATGGCTGGGTAATATTCCTGTATATACACTATACACATAGTAGATATACCACATCTTCTTTATCCATTCACCTGTTGACAGGCACTTAGATTGCTTCCGTATCTTGCCTACTGTGAATACAACTGCAATGATCATAGGGGTTGCTTATATTTTTTCTAATTAGTATTTTTGTTTTCTTTGATTAAATACCCAAGAATGAACCTGGTGGACCATACTGTAGTTCCACTGTTAGTTTTTTTAGAAATTTCCTTACTGTTTTCCACAGTGGCTATACCAATTCATATTCCCATCAATAGCACACAAGGATTCACTCATCTCTACATCCTCACAAAAGCTTGTTACTTAGTTATCTTTCTGATAAAAGCCATTCTGACAAGTGTGATGTAATATCTCACTGTGGTTTTGATTTGCATTTCCCTGATACCTTAGCGGTGGTGAGCATCTTATCATGTGCCCGGTGGTCATTTGCATCTCTTCTCTGGAAAAGTGTCTATTTAGGTCCTCTGACCTTTTTTTTTTTTTAATTGGGGTATGGTTTTGGGGGTTTTTTATGTTGAGGTATAGGAGTTCCTTGAATATTGGGGGTATCAATCCCTTGTTGCATATAACATTTGCAAATATCTTCTCTCATTCACCACGGTGCTTTCTCATTTTGTCAATGGTTTCTTTTACTATATAAAAGCTATTTTAGTCCAATTTGGGCTTCCCTGGTGGCTCAGATGGTAAAGAATCTGCCTGCAGTGCAGGGGACCTGGGTTTGACCCCTGGGTTGGGAAGATCCCCTTGAGAAGGGCATGGCAACACAATCCAATATTCTTGCCTGGAAAATTTCATGAACAGAGGACCCTGGAAGCCCATGGGATTCCAAAGAGTCAAACACAACTGAGCAACTAACACTAGTTTGATGTAGTCCTATTAGTTTATTTTTGCTTTTATTTCCCTTGTCTGCAGAGACAGCCAAAAAGAAATACTGCTAAGACAGATGTCAAAGAGCATACTGCCTGTATTTTCTTCTATAAGTTTTATGGTTTCAGGTCTTACATTTAAATATTCAATCCATTTTTTATTTTATTTTTGTATATTATGTGAGAATACAGTCAATTGATTCTTTTGTATACAGCTGCCCAGTTTTCCTAACACCATCCATTAAAAAGGCTGTCTTCTCCCCATTGTGTATTCTTGCCTCCTCTGCCAGAGTAATTGCCCGTATAAATGTGGGTTCATTTCTGGACTCTCAACTCTGATCCCTTGATCTATGTGCCTGTTTTCGTGTCATTGACATACTGTTTTGATTACTGTAGCTTTGTAGTATAGTTTGAAATGTAGGTGTGTGACACCTCTAGCTTTCTTCTTCAGATTGTTTTGGTTATTTGGGGTCTTTTGCACTTGATACAAATTTTAGAATTTTTTTTTCTAGTTCTGTGAAAAATGTCTTTGGGATTTTGATAAGGATTATACTGTATCTCTAGACTGCCTCTGGTAGTGTGGTTATGTTTAATATATTAATTCTTCCAATCCATGAGCCTGTTTATGTCACTTTTATTTGATCAGTGATTTTTTGATCACTGTCAAAATTATCATTGATAGTTTTCCAAGTAGAAGTCTTTTACTTCCTTAGATTTATTCCCACATATTTTATTTTTTTTGATTCAATTGTAAAAGGGATTACTTCAATGTTAGTACACAGAAACACAACAGATTTCTGCATATTAATTTTGTATCCTGCAACTTTACTGAATTCATTGACAAGTTCCAGTAGTTTCTGGTGGCACCTTTAGGATTTTCTATACACAGTATCATATGGCATCTGCAAACATTGACAGTTTAACACCTTCCTTTCCAGTATGGATTCCATTTATTTTTCCTGTCTGACTGTCATGTCTAGGACTCCCAATATTTGCCATTTGCTACAAAATGCATGGACCTAGAGGGTATTATGCTATGTAAAATAAGTCAGACAGAGAAAGAAAAATATATGATTTCATTTATACATGGAATCTAAAAAACAAAGCAAACAAACTTAACTAAAGAGAAACTACAGAAAACACTACTAAAACTAATAAGTGACTTTAACAAAGTTGTAGAAATAAAGTCAATGTACAAGAAACAGTGCTATTTCTGTACATCAGCAATGACCAACTGCAAATTGAACTTTCCAAAAATATCACCTACAATAGCACCAAAAAATAGGAAATGCTTAGGGACAAACTTGACAAAAGGTATGCATGACTTAACACTGTCAAGAGAAATGAAATAAAACCTAAATAAATGGAGTAATACACTGTGTTCATGGATTAGAAAATTCATTATTAGTTAGATGACAATTCTCACCAAGTTAATCTCTAGATTCGATGAAATCTCACTCCAAATCCCAGTAAGGCATTTTACAGAAGTTTAATACTTGACTCTAAAATATATATGGAAATGGGATTTTCCTTGTGCTTCATGATTCCATTGTAGGAGATGGGTTCAATCCCTGGTTGGGGAACTAAGATCATGTGTGTCATGTGATGTGGCCAAAAACAATTTTTTTCCTTTATTTAAAAAGTGTATATCGAAATATAAAGGACCTACAATAGCCAAGGCTATAGTTTTTCCAGTAGTCATGTATGAATGTGAGAGTTGGACTATGAAGAAAGCTGAGCGCCAAAGAATTGATGCTTTTGAACTGTGGTGTTGGAGAAGACTCTTGAGAGTCCCTTGGACTGCAAGGAGATCCAACCAGTCCATCCTAAAGGAGATCAGTCCTGGGTGTTCACTGGAAGGACTGATGCTAAAGCTGAAACTCCAGTACTTCAGCCACCTCATGCGAAGAGTTGACTCATTGGAAAAGACTCTGATGCTGGGAGGGATTTGGGGCAGGAGGAGAAGGGGACGACAGAGGATGAGATGGCTGGATGGCATCACTGACTCAATGGACGGGAGTTTGAGTGAACTCCGGGAGTTGGTGATGGACAGGGAGGCCTGGCATGCTGCAATTCATGGGGTCGCAAAGAGTCAGACACGACTGAGCGACTGAACTGAACTGAACAATAGCCAAACTAATTTTGAAAAGAAATTGAACCAAGTTGGAATACTTATCCTATCTGATTTTAAGACTCATTATTGAAACCTACAGTAATCAAGGCATTTGCAGTATTAAAAATAGGCAAAAGTAAGATCAATAAAACAAAAGAGTCCAGAAATGATCCATACAAATGGGTCAACTTCTGTTTTTAACAAAAGACGCCAATAAGGAAAAGATAATTTTTTGAGGAAATGATGCTAGAACAAAAACTGGACAGCCTTATGATCAAAAATGAACCTTAACTCTTACCATGCAACATGTATAAAAATTACCTCATGATGGATCACAAATCTAAACTAAATACAGAGTAAATCTTAGTAAACTTTGGTTAGGAAAACATTTAATAGTACACAACAAAGAAAATTATAGAAGAAAAAAATCAATAAATTAACTTCATCAAAATTAAAAACTATTGTTCTTCAAAAGCTATAGCTACAAAAATAAAAAAGATAAGCCAAAATCTGGGAGAAAATATGTATCTTTAAGACATTTATCTGACAATAGACATACATGGAATGCAGAAAGAACTCTTATAACTAAGCAATAAGAAGATAACTCAATTTTTTTTAATGAGCTAAAGATCTGGTATTTTACCAAAGAGAACACATGGGTGGCAAATAAACACATGAAAAGATTTTTCAGATCACTGGTTATTAAAGAAACACAAATTAAAGGATGGTATGGGGAGGGAGGAGGGAGGAGGGTTCAGGATGGGGAACACATGAGAAATAAAGGAATAAAAAATTAAAAAAAAAAAATTAAAGCCATAAGACAATTAAAAAGACTACCCATACCAAGTATTGGCAATCACGTGGAACAACTAGAACTCACACACACTGCTCATATGGCATGTGTGCTAAGTTGCTTCAGTCGTGTCTGACTCTGTGCAACACTATGAACTGTAGCCCACCAGGCTCCTCTGTCCACGGGATTCTCCAGGCAAGAATACTGGAGTGGGTTGCCATGCTCTCCTCCAGGGGATCTTCCCAACCCAGGGATTGAACCTGCATCTCCTATGTCTCCTGCATTGGCAGGCGGGTTCTTTACCACTAGCACCACCTGGGAAGCCCCAAATACATGAGACCTGAGTTCAATCCCTGGATCAGGAAGATCCCTTGGAAAAGAGAATGGCTACCCACTCCAGTATTCTTGCCTGGGGAACCCCATGGACAGAGGAGCCTGATGGGCTACAGTTCATGGCATCATAAAGAACCAGACACAAATGAGCAACTAATACTTTCACTATGTTTATCTTAGAATTGGATCTTCTAGCCCCTGTGGTGAAGCTTTCAAATGACAGTTGTTTACTTGCTAAGTTGTGTCCAACTGTTTTGCGAGCCCGTGGACTGAAGCCCAAAGTCTTCTCTGTCCATGGAATTTTCCAGGCAAGAATACTAGAAAGGTTGCCATTTACTACTCCAGGGTATCTTCCTGACCCAGCAATCAAACCCACGTCTCCTGCGGCTCCTGCACTGCAGGTTCATTCTTTACTTCTGAGTCACTGGGAAAGTTTTAGCAAAGATTTCATTAAAGACTCTGAAATAAAGCCACCCAGCTAAATCTCTAAGTACCAGGCCCAGTAACAATGAGATAATGTTTGTGGTTTTAAGCCACTATATTTGGGAGGTAATCTGTTATATAGCAATAGATAACTAACATATCCATCAACAAGTGAATGGATAAAGAAACTGTGATACTTCTACACAATGCAACATTATTAAGCAATTAAAAAAAAAAAAAGGAATAGACACACAGACCATGATTGAGTCTCAAACTAATTACACAGAAAGAAATCAGACCAAAAAAAATTCCATTTACATATTAGTCTGGAAAATGCAAACTGATCAATAATGACAGCCAGCAGTGACTGACAAGGAATAAGGACATGGCAAATTGAAAAAGAGGAACTATAAAATGGCACAAGAAGATTTTTGAGGTGTAACTGTTATGTTCATTAAATTAAATGAGGTGATAATTTTATGGCAGTAATACATATGTCAACATTTATCAAATTGTACACTTTAATACACAGTTTATGTCAATTACTCCCCAGTTTAAAATATATATATATATTTCACAGAAAGAAATAGAATCTATTATTACTGTTGCTTTAAAATAACAAAACATTAACTATCTAAATTCTCCAAAATATAGCATTTAGCTAGTTTATATACATTTGGATAGAATGAGAAGTATTTCAGGCAAATGTCAACAATCTTGCCAACATATTTTTAACATCTCCATTAGAATGAAAAATATGTTGCAATGCAAGGGCAATTAAGTAAAACTCTTGCTTTCTACTTACCAATTTTAAGCTTTTCAGCTATCTAACAGCTAACTGCCCACCCCCCACAAAATGTCACAAAGAGCTGCCCCAAATTGGGCACTAATCTATACCCCACTAAGTTAGACTTCACAGCATTTCTTTTCATGTGCTAAAAGCAAAAAGCTTTAAGACTTTGCCTTGTCAATGTCCCTGGGAATTAGGTGACGAGGAAGTGTACAAGATTCTTCCCTAAAATTTCGCCCTTTACCTCATTTCCCCGTTTTCCTTGTGTACAGTTCTACTATCCCGACTAGTTGGGGGTTCTGATCCAGATCTTACCCACAGTACTCAGCAACCACCAAAAACTTTTATCTGGACTTTAAACCAAAAACAAAATTTGTTTCATCCTCAGAATCATCCTCGGAGAAGACAATCATCCTCGGAGAAGGCAATGGCACCCCACTCCAATACTCTTGCCTGGAAAATCCCATGGACAGAGGAGCCTGGTGGGCTGCAGTCCATGGGGTTGCTAAGAGTCGGGCACAACTGAGCGACTTCACTTTCACCTTTCACTTTCCTGCATTGGAGAAGGCAATGGCAACCCACTCCAGTATTCTTGCCTGGAGAATCTGGTGGGCTGCCGTCTATGGGGTCACACAGAGTCGGACATGACTGAAGTTGACTTGGCAGTAGCAGCAGAATCAAGTACATCTCAGGGCTTCTCTTCCAGGTCTACACCACAAAACCTGGGATGGTATAATAAAGTCACAGTGACAGATTCTGGCCAGGGTGGGGGTAGGGGGCTACCAACACAAAAGCTGAGATTCAGTTTCATATTTGGAAATGAATAGCATTATTCCTACCAACATATGCAAGACAAGTAATCACAGTGTCATTTGATCTGCTAGTTATAAAAAGATCTTACTAAAGTGCATAAATACCATGACTGCTTAAAACCAATGGCTTACACTCAAGTTATTCCCCATTCATGTCTGTACTAAGATAAAGCAACACTATCTCTGCGATGTTCAGGAAAGGACGAAAGCTAAAATACACTACACAGATGGCAGGCATTCTAGGAAGTTTAGCACAACACAAGAATAGGCTACACATCCATAGATAGCTTTGAACTAGTTCCAATTCTTACCATTTAGGTCCCGTTGGCCGAGAATAAAATTTTGCAAAATCTTCATGATCCATCTAAATATTACTGAGCTAACACAGCAGTCTCTTCTGACGATCCTGCGTGACATAATCATTCCTGTCCTTTTCAGAATCTATAGGCACAGGGGTATGGCTGTTGACACTGTGGATTCGCTGAATCTTTAAAGTCTCATCAGGTCTGCTTATTTCAGGCCTATAATAATCAAGAAGACTCTTCTTTGTTTTATCAGAAATAGGCCCCAAATATGCAACTGAATATCTATTATATGTTACTGTTTTTCTACATTCTCTGCCTGTCATAACTTATCCATTTATTAATATCTAATCTCTTCTTTCTCCCTTTCTTCATTTCTCTAATGCAATAGTTTGTCACTGGCTGGGTATGAATCAAGCTCATTTGCAAAGCTAACAGAAAATACAAAGATTCAAGGTTGTTAAAGAAGGATACAACTCTTCCGCATTTTTTAACAAATTCACTAGGTGACTGTGTTACTCAAAGTGAAAGTGAAAGTCACTCAGTCCTGTCCAATTCTTTGTGACCCCATGGACTATACAGTCCATGGCATTCTCCTGGCCAGAATACTGGAGTGGGTAGCCTATCTCTTCTCCAGGGGAACTTCCCGACCCAAGAATCGAACCAGGGTCTCCTGCACTGCAGGCAGATTCTTTACCAACTAAGCTATCAGTCAAGATTGAGACAAATTGTTCTGACCAGGGGTTCTCAAATGGTTGCACAGTATCATAACCTGGGGAACTTTTAAATACTCTAATGGTGAGATAATTATAAAAACTGGTGAGACTCAGAAATATATTTTTAAAGTCCCCCAGATATGAACCAGCATTATCCACATCACTTGACTACTTGTCAGAAATGAAGAATCTTCAGAACCAGCCCAGACTTACATTATCAGAAATCTGCCTTTACCGAGATTTCCAAATGCTTGTTTGGAGGAAGCAACACACTGTTTCTCAAATTGGGCTGCACACTGGGATGACGTGTGGTGTGGAGCTTTAAAGATTACGGATAGCTGGTCTCACTCCCAGGGACTGGATTTTAACTAGTCTGGATTGTAACCCACTAGCGCTCCACTGAGAAGAATTCATCAAGGTAGTTAAATCACTAAATTACTTTTGCTAGAGCAGAAACGGGCCTCTTTTCAGTGGATGTCATGATAGATACAGTCCTCTGAAGTGGACAAAAACAGTCTTGAGAGCAAAGGTTACCACATTTTTTCTGTAGAGCTAGACAGCATTTTAGGCTTGTGGGCCATGTAGTCTGTGTCACAACTACTCATCTCTGCCATCGTATGAAAATAACCATAGACAATACAAAAACAAATGAATATGGCTATGTTCCTACAAAAATTTATATGAAAAAGGCAGAGGGGCAACAGGCTAGACTTGGCCTGCAAGCCATAGTTTGCCAACCTGTGCTCTAGAAAAGTGACTCACAAAGTTTGGAATACATCAGAATCACCTGCAAGGCTTGCTCAAACACATATTGCTGGCTTCCAGCTTCAGAGTTTCTGATTTAGTAGAGCTGAATGGACTCTAAGAAGCTACCATTCTAATAAGTCCTTAGGTGTTGCTAATGCTGCTGGTCCAGGCACCACAATTTGAGAATTATACGGCAAACACATTACAAAACTCTCTTCTTCAACCACAGTGTATTTGTATATGAAAAAGTTATTAAATAAAGCAATGGCAGGAGTAAATGCTATAAGACTTCAACACAAAATATCCATTTTATACAGAAAGATTTGTACTTTAAACTTCTGCAAACACAAAATAAGAAACAAAGTTCTTTTATGATATTAGTTATAACTATATCAGATAAAGAAGCTGCTTAAAAAAGGTTACTCAATTAACAGCTAAAGCCACAATGCCTCATAAAATTGCAAAATTGCATAATACGCCAACCTGCAAGGAAAATGTCACAACTTTGCAATTTCCAAAGAAGCAAAGGAAACAGAAAATGTGCCACATTCAAATAACAGAATTAACAGATGCATTTGATGGCATGTCAGGTAAACAAAGTAATAATCACTAACCAGAAGACAATGGTATCAAAGTTTTCATTGCTGTGTGATGATTCTACATGTTAATAATTCTTGTTCAAATTAACAACAGTTAAAATTTCTGAGTTTAAGATTATCTTGGAAGAACACTTATTGGTTTTCTAAGTACCAAAACAAATTCCTAGGGATGAAATACTCAAATGTCAAAAGAAAACTTTAAAACAAAGAGGATGAATTTGGAAGCACTGTAATTCTGCATACTGATAATGCAGCCACTAAGGCAGCAAGATGTAAATTTACATTAAGAATCCATTTAGGGCATTGAAACATGTATAATATCATATAAGAAACAAATTGCCAGTCCAGATTTGATGCAGGATACAGGAAGCTTGGGGCTGGTGCACTGGGATGACCCAGAAGGATGGAATGGGGAGGGAAGTGGGGCGGTGGTTCAGGATTGGGAACACGTGTACACCCATGGCGGATTCATGTTGACGTATGGCAAAACCAATACAATATTGTAAAGTAATTAGCCTCTAATTAAAATAAATAAATTAAAAAAAAAAAAGAATCCATCTAGAAAGTTGTGAAGATCGACTAGTGTATTATTTCACAAAGGATCTTATATATGTAAAAGGCTCCAGGTAGATATAAATTCCAAATTAAATTTCATGAAGACGATGCATGAATCTAAGCAAAACATTCCAAACATTTCATTCATCTTCAGCTTTTTGTATAGACATGAGACAATAATATCAACTCTCTGGGGACTTCCCTGGTGATCCAGTGGTTAAGACTTCCTGCTTCCAATGCAGGGGGCACGGGTTTGATCCCTGGTCAGGGAACTAAGATCCCGTATGCTGGCCAGTACAGCTTCTCCCCAACCCCCAACCCAGAATGCTAGCTGTCCAAAGGGAGAATTTTGCCTGGGTTTATGATTTAAAAGTAGAATTCAAGAAATTTAGGAGGAACAACTTTCAACTTACAGATTTGCTTGGTGCTAGTTATTGACTTTAAAAGGTGGCTTACTTAACTGGTGTTCTGTATTTTGATGGATGATCTTATTTCAAGCAATTCCTTGATATTTTTGACAACTAACATGTACCAACAATCTTTATGGACTCAAAGTGTTGTAAACAAGAGGCTGAGAATGAGTCATTAGGGACTTTCAGTGCTATAATCTGAATCCACAAAGATGTATAAATGGGTTTCATAAGTAAAGCAACTTCTCCATTTACCTGCAAGAAAGCTCTATCATTATTTCATTCAAAATCCATTCAACTTAACCCCAGAAATACATGACACTACATGTGTCAATGAAAGAAAAAAAAGAGCAATCCCACTTAATGAATGATTGTTCCTTAAAGGGATAATTTAAAGGGATGAAATGATTTAAATTCCACTTACAAGTGATAAAACAATTCCTGTCAATCAGGTGCAAAGGGTAATAAATGTTCATCTGCCTTTCATTGGTATGTCTACCTATGCAGACAAAGTCCTCATCAATGAAAATGGCCAAGAACTTGGAAAGATAATCAATTTTTAACTCTTGATCAGGAACTGCTTGAAACTATTTCACATATAAGACCTTTTTTTTTTTTAAAGTTACATTCAGGGAAGCCAGCTGAAGTTTCTCATTAAAATATTTTTTAAATATATGGAGGTGCTATATACATTCAATATGTAATACCTCTCCTAACACTTTAAGTTTTATTTTAACATAATTCTATAAAAAATAAATTATTTACTAAATAGCTATTAACATAAGCTCATAAAAAAGAAATTAATATTTTTCACCAACACTCAGGACATGACACCTCATGTCCCCCACCAGTTCTCTCCAGTGTCTCACACAAACACAGCCATCCTTTTCTACTTCCGCCATGAGATGAGAACAGAAGCACCAAACTACTATATTCCCACTACCTAAAACCATCTGTTGAGCAAATGAGTAGATAGGTGCAGCATGGAAAGCCAAACTCACAAACAAAACAAAAAGGGTCACACGTTTTCATGCCATTTTATGCAACAATTCAACTTTAAACTTTCATTTGACAAATAATCAAATCAATAGTCTAAGCTCCTTATACCAACAGCAAATTAGAATTCAAAAGAGTTATCAGTAATGTTACATAAACAGAGCTCCAGAAAAACAACCAGTAGTCAAATCAACTCTAGCATGTAGTACAATATATATGACCTGCTTTGGAAAAGTCATGAGTTAGCATCTTATAAAAAATACATGAGTTAAAGAGCAACTCTAGGAAATTCTCATTCTATAAAGAATAAGGAACAATACTATTCATTTTTACAGAGAAAATAAATCACAAAAGAATCCAAATTATTTATTTTTTAAATGACTGGATAATCTAGGCCCAATCTATGTTTAAATTTTACTTGGCTAAAAACACAAATGGTTACATTATTTGAAACATTTATTTAAGCCCACAAAGTTATTCATAAATCTCTATAACATCCAGCCTTTTATCCTGATACAAACTGATACACCAAGACCTAAGTGTTATGAGCTTGGCTGTAGAATGTAAAGCAGATGCCAGTTTTATTACCTTTTAGAAAGCAGTTCGTCTTACTCTATAATGCCTCCTTTCTCCTGTAATGCTATGTAATTAAAATTTCAGTGAACAGAATACTACTAAAATAAAGCATTTTAAACTAGGCTTTTCCCACATTTTTAACAAATAGCTGAGATCACATTTAAATCTTATAATAATTAACACTTTATAATTTTTGAATTTTTATAATTAAAGGTCATCTAGTGAAGTCCCTTCATTACACAGTGATAGAATATAAAACTTAGAAAAATTAAATGACTTTCCCAGGATAAGAATTACACAAGTACTAAGGAGACAACAGTAAACAAGATATGTGTCATCCCTATCTTTATCTAGTTGAAGTGAAATATATAGCATTATGATGGGGGCCGGGAAACTTCTGCCACAAATACAAAAATTCTGATTCAATATACAGAGGTCACTCCTACTGAAAACATTAAAAGTATTTGTTAACAAGAAACAAACAGGCCAGAGAGCACAGCAACTATAAAAAGAAAGAAAAAAGTAAAGTCTCACAATTTCATACCTACAGCTATTAGCAGAAAATTTCTGAGATGCTTTAAAAAGGAATATGGGAATAAAATTAGAAAGACACTAGACATCTGAGTGCAGTATGAGACAGAGTGTTCTCTATATACATATATATTAATATAAGTACATATGTAAATACACACAAGTTCACCTCTATAGCCTTTAGATCTCTAGGCCAACAGAAAGATGAATAGTTTGCAAATTATCTTTCTAAAGCAACATGAATTATAGTCAAAACAGAGATCCTGAAGTTTTCAAGTACATAAAACAATAAAAGAAAAGAATATTAAATATTTTTATTTGTCTATTTGAGCACTGAACTGTCACCAATTTAACACATCTTTATCCATTTAATGACTTAAAAATAAAACAAGGGTTATCATAATCTCAGTCTCCTCAACCCTGCCATGAGTAACTCCTTCCTACCAAGGTCTTCCGAGTAGCAGCAGAAGAGATAAATATAACAAAGTGCCTACAGTCATGAAACTTAGAACAGACAATAAAGTAAGTATATATATTTAAGAACAAGATCATACACATATATGTGGTATGTGTATGTGTGTCTTTTAATGTGGCACATAAAAGATGATAAACTGATACAACAGAATCATATGGTGGTCAAGGAAGGCTTCTTATAGAGAAAGTGACCTATTAAAGTGAGAGAGACCTACAGAAAGAGAAGAAATATCATAGAGAAACAATCACACACAGATGTGAAGGGAGAACGTTCTGCACAGAACAGATACCGAGTACAAAGGTCCTAAGGTGAGAATTACATTGGCGTGTTCAAAGAACAACAGAGGAAGGGGTCACAACCAGGCAGAGTAGAGACGAGATCAGAAAGTTACCAGCAGGAGCCTCATCATACGGGGCTTGGTTAGGATTTTATTCTGAGTATAATAGGAGCCAGAGCAGCCAAGTAGCACAAATTAATTTGTATTTTTAAAAGTTCATTCTGGCTGCTGTATACAGAATGCATTGTAGAAGGGCAAGAAGAGAAGCAGAGATACAAGTTATATAATCCTAAACAAAAGGTGGTAGCCGTTTATAGTTTAGACTTGGAGGTGACAAAGGACCTGGGGTATATTTTGTTAATGTGTGCGATACAGAGTGTGAGGAGAAAAAGAAAAGTCACAGAAAAAGGTTTCAAGGATAAAAATTGTTAAGACTGTGTAATGATTTACCTACTAAAAACGTTTTCAAAATTATAGTCTTTGTGGTTGGTGTTCCAACTGTTTACTGGCTTTCACCACTATATCTATCACCCTTCCATAATCGTCTCCTCTGTGATGAGAGGAGCTAGAAATCGGTAAAGTATATTTCCCAAACTCCCTGCAAGCTAAGAGGTCAGGTTCTACAAATGGGATCTGATGTTAGATTAAGAGGCAGGAGATAAAGAGAAGCCACTTTTCTCTCTGCTTTCTGTCTGTCCTGCAACAGCCATTAGTGAGCAACTGAGCTACTCCAACTTTCAGCAGCATCAGGGACCAATCCAGGAGTGTCAGCAACAAGCAGGCAAGCTCTGACTTCTTGGCTTGGGAACAATACAGTGCAGCACACAGGGGCTCTCGTATCACGTCTACCCCGAGGCCTGCAGCCCTAAGGACAATAGATAGCCCCTTCCCATGTTGAATAATCTCTAGGTGGCATCATGGTGGCTTTTTTCTTTCTTCCAACTCTCCCAATACTTTGTAACTAAGTCACTGTATAAAAATCTTTCTATAAGTAACACCATATGTAAAAAAAAAAAAAAAGAAAAGAAAGAAATACCATATGTGGTTTCTATTTTCCCAAATGGATACCAACCAATATAGTAAAGGAAGAAGTATCTCTCCAGGAACCAGCTGAACAATTTCTGTTACTCATCACAATACCCTTTTACGTATTCTTATTGCAAATTCTACTATTCCCCTTTTATAGAACAGTAAACTGAAAAATGAAGTGATTTTAAAAATTGACCAAAATTATACAGCTCATAACAGTGAAGCCTAAACTGAAAGGTGTTTCTACCTAAATTCTATGTTCCTTTTACAGTGTTAAAAATCAAGAAACATCGATTGCTTTTAGCAGGGGAAAAAAAACACACTATTGGAATCAGTTCAGGAAACTAGTTGCACATTAACAGCACTAGCACTAAAAAGACTAATAATCTCTATTGTCTTGAAGCAAACTATACTTTTAGCCCTGGCTTCAAACAAACCTCATTTTTAAAGACTTAATTTACTCTAACGGGATAATTTATAAAATACTCTGAACTTAAAAAAAAATAAAATAAAAAAATAAAATACTCTGAACTTAAGATTTCTTGACAGGACAGACTTCAACATACATTTAAACTATTTCCTTGCCAAAAGTCTATCTTAATCATAACTTTTCACATATAAAACTATAAAAAGAGCAAGACAGTCTTATATAAAGCAATAATATAAGACTTACTAATTTAAAGAAAATATCAAGAATAGGACTATTACAAAGGATATTTTATTACCAAAAAAACTTATTATGTTAATTTAAAATCAGTAACTTTAAAAAAATTTTTGATTCTCATTATGTTACACTGTTTAAGCAGTCTGAGTCCAAAAGATTCCTTGAATTAAAATAAATCAAATATACCATCATTAGCATCCAAATTCAACAGAAGGCAAAAATAAAACTAATAAGGGGTCATTAGAAACAAGTTCGGAGAAGGCAATGGCACCCCACTCCAGTACTCTTGCCTGGAAAATCCCATGGATGGAGGAGCCTGGTAGGCTGCAGTCCATGGGGTCGCTAAGAGTCGGACACGACTGAGCGACCACTTTCACTTTTCACTTTCATGCATTGGAGAAGGAAACGGCAACCCACTCCAGTGTTCTTGCCTGGAGAATCCCAGGGAAAGGAGAGCCTGGTGGGCTGCCGTCTATGGGGTCGCACAGAGTCGGACACGACTGAAGCGACTTAGCAGCAGCAGCAGTAGAAACAAGTTGGTGTAAAATGTTAGAGCTAAAATCATAAAAGTCTTGGAGAAAAAACAAAGGGATAAATTTGAATGATCTAGGATTTAGCAATGGATTCTTGGATATGACCCCAAAAGTAAGAGGAACAGAAGAAAAAAAAAAAAGATAAATTGGATTTCATCAAAATTAAAACTTCTAGAGAAGGGCCAAGATGGCAGAGTAGAACCGTAATATGATCTCCTCTCACAAGTGCACCAAACTCACAACAATCCGTAGACCAACCATTGTTGAAAAAAACCTGAAACCTACCAGGGAAGAGTCTCTCCAACTAAAGACATAAAGACAGAACCACAATGAGACGGGTAGTAGGGGTGTGCCTGTGATATGATCAAATCTCATACCCCCCCACAAAGTAAGCAACCCATAAACTAGAGTATAATTAGATTACAGACATTCTCCTGCAAGAGTGAGAATGCTGAGCCCCACATCAAGCCCCTGGATCAAGGTCTGGCACTAGGAGGAAGAGACCCCAGAACATTTGGTTTTGGAAGCCAGTGGAGTTTGACTGCAAAAGCTCCACAGGATTGGGAGAAATCGAGACTTCACTCTTAAAGAGTGCACACAAAATTTCAGGTGCATCAGGACCTAGGGCAAAAGCAGTAACTGGATAGTAGCCTGGGTCGAATCCACTGCTGATCTCTGGAGTGTCTTCTGGCGAGACAAGGTGGATGTGGCCCATCCTGGGGACACAAACACTGCTGATGAATGTACTGGAAAACACTGACCTATGGGGCCTCTCCCAGAGGGTGATATTCTGGCACAAAGACCCAGCCCCACCTAAAAGCCTGTAGTCTCCAGTGTTGGGACACCTCAGGCCAAACGAAAAAGCGAGTGGGAACATATTCCCACTGATCAGCTGACAGGCTACCTAAAGATTTCCTGAGCACAGCAGCCTCCAAACACACCCCTAGAAAGGCCCTGCCCACCAGAGGACAAAAACCCAGCCCCACCACCAGAGGGTAAACACTGGCCCCTCCTGCCAGACTCCATAAGCCTATAGACCAGCCTTAACCACCAGGGGGCAGATACTAGAAGCAAAAAAATTACGGTCCTGCAGCGTGCAAGCCAAATTCACAAACACAGGCCAGACATTACCCTAGAATTACTTGGTCCCTAGTCCCTTGTGACAAGAGGGAACAAGGGGACAGTCACAAGGAGACAAGTCCCTTGTGACTGCTGGGACACACTGGACATCTCCTTTGGAGGGTCACTTTTCCATGACAAGAAACCCAATGAACGTACAACAAACAAAAATACAAACAGCAATTTAGACAAAATGAGGCAACCCACTCCAGTATTCCTGCTTAGAAATCACTGCCCCTGAAGAGAAAAAAAGAATGAAAAGAAATGAGGACTTTGGTCTTGGAAGCCAGTGGAGCTTTACTGCAAAACCTCCACAAGATTGGGAGAAACAGAGACTTCACTCTTAAAGACTGCACACAAAATCTCAGTTTAAGAGACTTCTGGGACAAGTGTGATAATATTCGCATTACAGGGGTCCCAAAGGAGAAGAGAAGGTTCTGAGAACGTATTAGAAGAGGTACTAGCCAAAACTTTCTTAATCTGGGGAAGGAAAGAGTCACCCAAGCACAGGAAGTGCAGAGACTCTCATACAGGATTAGCCCAGAGAGGAATACATTAAAACACACTGTAATCAAAATGACAAAAATTAAAGACAAGAGAGAGTATTTGAAACTGGAGCGTATTATACAGAGTGAAGTAAGCCAGAAAGAAAAACACCAATACTACAGTATACTAATGAATATACAAAAAAGATCTTCATGACCAAGATAATCACAATGGTGTGATCACTCACCTAGAGCCAGACATCCTGGAATGCAAAGTCAAGTGGGCCTTAGAAAGCATCACTACAACAAAGCTAGTGGAGGTGACAGAATTCCAGTTGCTATTTCAAATCCTGAAAGATGATGCTGTGAAAGTGCTGCACTCAATATGCCAGCAAATTTGGAAAACTCAGCAGTGGCCACAGGACTGGAAAAGGTCAGTTTTCATTCCAATCCCAAAGAAAGGCAATGCCAAAGAATGCTCAAACTACCGCACAATTACACTCATCTCACACGCTAGCAAAGCAATGCTCAAAATTCTCCAAGCCAGGCTTCAACAGTAGGTGAACCATGAACTTCCAGATGTTCAAGCTGGTTTTAGAAAAGGCAGAGGAACCAGAGATCAAATTGCCAACATCCGCTGGATCATCAAAAAAGCAAGAGAATTCCAGAAAAATATCTATTTCTGCTTTATTGACTATGCCAAAGCCTTTGACTGTGTGGATCCCAAAGAACTGTGGAAAATTCTTCAAGAGATGGGAATACCAGACCACCTTACCTGCCTCTTGAGAAACCTACAATGCAGGTCAGGAAGCAACAGTTAGAACTGGCCATGGAACAACAGACTGGTTCCAAATAGGAAAAGGAGTACGTCAAGGCTGTATATTGTCACACTGCTTATTTAACTTATATGCAGAGTACGTCATGAGAAACACTGGGCTGGAAGAAGCACAAGCTGGAACCAAGATTGCTGGGAGAAATATCAATAACCTCAGATATGCAGATGACATCACCCTTATGGCAAAAAGTGAAGAGGAACTAAAAAGTCTCTTAATGAAAGTAAAAGAGGAGAGTAAAAAAGTTGGCTTAAAACTCAACATTCAGAAAACTAAGATCATAGCATCTGGTCTCATCACTTCATGGGTAATACATGGGGAAACAGTGGAAACAGTGGCAGACTTTATTTTGGGGGGCTCCAAAATCACTGCAGATGGTGACTGCAGCCATGAAATTAAAAGACGCTTACTCCTTGGAAGGAAAGTTACGACCAACCTAGATAGCATATTAAAAAGCAGAGACATTACTTTGCCAGCAAAGGTCCTAGTCAAGGCTATGGTTTTTCTAGTAGTCACGTATGGATGTGAGAGTTGAACTGTGAAGAAAGCTGAGTGCCAAAGAATTGATGCTTTTGAACTGTGGTGTTGGAGAAGACTCTTGAGAGTCCCTTGGACTGCAAGGAGATCCAACCAGTCCATTCTGAAGGAGATCAGTCCTGGGTATTCTTTGGAAGGAATGATGCTAAAGCTGAAGCTCCAGTACTTTGGCCACCTCATGTGAATAGTTGACTCATTGGAAAAGACTCTGATGCTGAGAGTGATCACGGGCAGGAGGAGAAGGGGACGACAGAGGATGAGATGGCTGGATGGCATCACTGACTTGATAGACATGAGTTTGAGTGAACTCCGGGAGTTGGTGATGGACAGGGAGGCCTGGAATGCTGCAATTCATGGGGTCGCAAAGAGTTGGACACGACTGAGTGATTGATCTGAACTGAAATGAACGCATATTTATGGAATTTAGAAAGATGGTAACGATAACTCTGTATGCGAGACAGCAAAAGAGACATAGATGTATACAACAGTCTTATGGACTCTGTGGGAGAGGGCAAGGGTGGGATGATTTGGGAGAATGGCATGAAACATGTATAATATCATATATGAAACGAATCGCAAGTCCAGGTTCGATGCATGATACAGGATGCTCGGGGCTGGTGCACTGGGATGACCCAGAGGGATGGTAAGGGAAGGGAGGTGGGAGGGGGGTTCAGGATGGTGAACACATGTACACCTGTGGCAGATTCATGTTGATGTATGGCAAAACCAATACAATATTGTAAAAAATAAAATAAAAGCAAGAAGGAAAAGGTAACAAATAACATACAAGGGAACTCCCATAAGGCTATCAGCAAATTTTTCAGCAAAACTTAACCCACCAGAAGAGAATGATATGATATATTTAAAGCGATGAAAGAAAAAAACATACAACCAAGAATACTCTACCTAGTAAGACTTTCATTGAGGTTTTATGAAGAAGTCAAAAACTTTACAGACTAGCAAAAGCTAAAAGAATTCAGCACCACCAAAGCAGCTTTACAACAAATCCTAAGGGAACTTCCCTAGGCAGAAAAGAAAAGGCCACAACTAGAAACAAGAAAATTACAAAACAGAAAAGCTCATTGGTAAAAGCAAACACACACAAAAGGTAGGAAACAATCCAAAAACAAAGCTAATAGTAAGGTTAAAGGACAAAAGTAGTAAAAATCATTTGTATCCACAATAAGCAGTTAAGGGATACACAAAACAATCTGATGCAAAATATAATACCCAAAACAGTGATTATGAGGGAGGCAAGTACAAATGAAGTTTATCTGAAATGTGTTTGAAAATTAAAAGGTCAGCAATTTAAAACAAGCACATACAAATATAGACTCCTATATAAAAATCGCATGGTAACCACAAAACAATAATCTATAATAGATATACACACAAAGAAGAAAAAATAATCTAAATAGAACACTAAAGAGAGTTATCAAACCACAATAAAGAGAACAAAAAAGGAAAATAGGAAGAAAGACCTACAAAAACAAATGCAGAAAAATTAAGAAAATAGCAATAGGAACATACATATTGGTTATCATCACCTTAAATGTAAATGAAATAAATGCTCCTACCAAAAGACAGAGACTGGCTGAATAAATACCAAAATAAGGCCTGTATACCTGCTGCCTATAAGAGACTCACCTCAGATCTAGAGACACATATGGACTGGCAGTAAGTGGATGGAAAAAAGGTATTCAGTGCAACTAGAAATCAAAAGAAAAGTTGGAATAGTAATACTTGTGTCACACAAAATATACTGTCAAATAAAAACAATAGACAGAGAAAGACACTACATGATGATTAAAGGATCAACTCACAAAGAAGGTAGCACAGTTTTAAATACACAGATACCCAACATAGGAGCCCCTCAATATATAAGCCAAACGTTAAAAGACATAAAAGGAGAAACTGATGTTAATACAATAAAGTGGTGGACGTTAGCATCCCACTTACATCAATGGACAGATTAATCAGACAGAAAATCAATAAGGAAACATGGGACTTAAATGATACATTAGGCCAGATGGACTTAACTGACATTTATAGAGCATTCCATCCAAAAGCTGTGGGACACACATTCTTTTCAAGTGTACATGGAACAGTCTCCAGAATACATCACATGCTAGGACATACAGCAAGCCACAGTGAATTTAAGAAAACTGAAATTAAATCAAATATTGCTGCTATCTTTTCAAACTACAAGGCTATAAAGCTAGAAATCAACTACAAGAAAAAACTTGAAAAGATACAGACAGATGGAAGCTACAAAATATGCTACTAAGCAAGTGAAGAAATCAAAGAGGAAATTTTTAAATGTCTAAAGACTAATGCCTAAAAGAGTAAAATTACTATCCAAAACCTATGGGATACAGCAGAGGCAGTTCTAAGAGGGAAGTTCATAGCAATACAAGTTTACCTAAGGAAACAAGAAAAGTCTCAAAACTTAACCTTACATAAGAAGCAACTAGAGAAAGAACAACAAACAAAACTCAATGTTAGTAAAAGAAAATAAATCACAAAGATCAGAGCAGAAATAAATGAAATAGAGACTTCAAAAACAACAGAAAGATCAATGAAACCAAAACTTGGTTCTTTGAAAAGATAACTAATTCAACAATGAAAAGTTGAAAGCATTTCCTCTAAGATCAACAGTAAGGATGCCCATTCTCACCACTTATATTCAACACAGTTTTGGAAGTCCTTGCCATAGCAATTAGAGAAGAAAAGGAAATAAAAGCAATCCAAATTGGAAGAGAAGTAAACCTGTCACTGTTGCAAATATTTCTATGTCAACCTTTAGACAGTCTCATCAAGAATAAAAGGGAGATGACCAAATAAAGAAAATCAGAAATGAAAATGGGGAAGTTATAACCACCACCACATAAATACAAAAGATCATCGGGAGAATACTACAAGCAACTATACACCAATTAAAAAGGACAACTAGAAGAAATGGACAAATTCTTAGAAAGGTACACTCTCACAAGACTGAACCGAGAGGAAACAGAATATACGAACAGGTCAACTACCAGTACGTAAACTGAATCAGTAATTTTAAAATTCCCAGCAAATAAAAGCCAATGACAAGATGGTTTCTAAGGTGAATTCCACCAAACATTTAGAGAAGAGTTAATACCTATCCTTCTGAAACTATTCCAAGAAACTGCAAGGTAAGAAACACTCCCAGACTCATTCTATGAGGCCACCAACACCCTGATACCAAAACCAGAAAAAGGTTATCAAAAAAGAAAAGTATAGGCCAATATCACTGATGAACACAATGTAAAAATCCTCAACAAAATATGAATCCAAACTCAATCCAACAATACATTAAAAGGATGATACACCATGATCAAGTTGGATTTATTCCAAGATGTAAGGACTTTTCAATATCTGCAAATTAATGAATGTGATAACATCACATTAACAAACTGAGGAATAAAAACCATATGATCATCTCAACCAATGCAGAAAAAGCTTTTGATAAAATTCAACATCAATTTATAATAAAAACTAGTCCAAAAATAGGCATAGAGGGAACATACTTCAACATAATAAAGGCGATATATGACAAGTCCACAGCCAACATCACACTCAATGATGAAAACATGAAAGCATTTTCTATAAGATAATGAAGAAGACAAAGGATGCCCATTCTCACCACTTTTATTCAGCATAGTTTTGGAAGTCCCAGACACAGAAATTAAAGAAAAGGAAATAAAAGGAATCTGAGCTCGAAAAAAAGAAGTGAAACTGTCATGGTTTGCACATGGCATTTCTATGCTCTACACAGGAAATCTTAAAGATGCTACCAGAAAACTACTAGAGCCCATGAATGAATTCAGCAAAGTTGAAAGATACAAAATTAACGTACAGAAACTCACTGTATTTCTATACACTAACAACCAAATATCAGAAAGAGAAATTAAGAAAACAACCCCATTTACTATTGCATCAAAAAGAATGAAATATCTGGAAATAAACCAACTTAAAGATGCAAAATGAAAAGACAACCTACAGAATGGAAGAAAATATTTGCAAACATTACAAATGACAAGGGATTAATTTCCAAAATATACAAACAGCTCACAAAGCTAAGAATCAAAAAAAGAAAACAACCCAATCAATAATGAGCAGAAGACCTAAACAGGTATTTCTCCAAAGATGGCCAACAGGCACATGAAAATATTTTCAACATCACTAATTATTAGAGGAATGCAAATCAAATCATAGTATCTCAGGAACACCTCACATCAGTCAAAATGGCTATCATCAAAAAAATCCAAAAACAATAAATGCTGGGGAGAGTGTGGAGGGACAGGAACCCTCATACACTATTGGTGGGAATGTAAACTGGTGCAGCTACTATAGAGAAGTATGGAGGTGTCTTAAAAAACTAAAAACAGATTTGCCATATGACCCAGCAATCCCCTTCCTGAGCATATATCCAGAGAAAACTCTAATTTCAAAAGATACAAGCACCCCAATGTTCATAGCAGTAGTATTTACAGTAGCCAAGACATGGAAACAACCTAAATGTCCATCAACAGAGAAATAAATAAAGAAGATGTGGTGTGTAGGTATACACACACACACACACACACAACTACTCATAATACTAGAATACTATTCAGCCACTAAAAAGAATGAAATATAGCAACATGGATAGACCTAGAAATTACCAAGTGAAGTAAGAGAGAGAAAGACAAATATCATATGATGTCACTTATATGTGGAATCTTAAAAAAACTGATATAAATGAACTTATTTACAAAACATAAACAGACTCAAAGACACAGAAAACAAACTTTGGGCTACCAAAGGGGACAGTTGGCAGGGGGGTGGGGGGGTGTAGTTGAAGATAAATTAGGAGTTTGGGATTACCATATATACCTTATTACATATAAAACTGGAGCAGGAAATGGCAACCCACTCCAATATTCTTGCCTGGAGAATTCCATGGACAGAGGAACCTGGTGGGCTACAGTTCATGGGGTCGCAAAGAGCTGGACACGACTGAGTGACTAACACATATAAAATAGGTAAATAACAAGCACCTGCTGTATAGCACAGGGAACCATATTCAATACCTTGTAATAACCTATAATAGAAAGAAATCTGAAAAAGAATATATATATATATGTATAACTGAATCACTTTGTTAAACACTTGAAACTAACATAACATTGTGAACTTACTATACTTCAATAAAACAATTAAAACTTTAATGCATCAAAGGACATTTATCAAGAAAGTAAAAAAACAACTTACAGAATAGGAAAAATTATTTACATATCATACATCTGATGAGGATTTAATATCTACAATATATAAAAAATTCAATTTAAATAAATTTTAAAATGGGCAAATTACTTAAGCGGACAACAATGGTAACAATGGCATAAGGAAATACACAAATGGTCAATAAACACATGAAAAGATGCTTAACCACGTTAGTCAAGCAAGAAATGCAAATCAAAGCCGCAATAAGATACCAATTCACACCTACTACAATGGCTATAACAAAACGGAAGGAAGGAAGGTAGACAGATAGGTAGATAGATAGATAACAAGTATTGACCCAGATGTAAAAACTGGAACACTCATACATTGCTAGTAGGGATGTAAATGGGAATGTAAAATGTTGTAGCCTCTGTGGAAATCAGTTTGATGTTTTCCCAAAAAGATAAACATAGAATTACTTATGACCCAGCAATTCTACATCTAGATACGTAACCAAAAGAACTGACAGCAGAAACTGAAGAAGATACTTTTACATGATAATTTTGGTATAAATAAAATTTGAACCACAATTAAAATATTATCAGATCAATTCATCCTTAATATGTTGTCCCCCCCCAAAAAAACAAGAAAATCAAATTAACTAAAAACCAGAAAGTAGCAGAATTTACAAAGAATTTAAGTATTGATATTCCCCTCTCACAAACAGTTAAATTTTGAAACACTGAATAATTATACGTCATACATATTAGATTTTTTAAAAATTATAAAAAATATATAGCTTACAAAGTACCATATTTTCAGTAAACTTTTATAAAATGTATAAAGGCATTTCATCACATTCCAAAAGTAATATATATCCCTCATTCTTAAACATCTGTCCTCATATCTTAAACACACACATAAATAGCTCAAAGAATACAACAGTCTTTAATATTAGCAACTTATTAGACACAGGGGATATATTTGTAATTAAAAGAAATAGCCAAATTTAGAATGATGACTTGTACATCTGTCTTTCTTCTTGAAATAACTGCTTAACAATTTACAAAGGCACAACTTAAAGAGAAAAAATTAACTTTTATGAGTGTGCACTTCATTGAAATTAAAGTTCACTATTACAGGATGGGAAATAATACACATGTATAGTTCCATCTTTTCTCTCTCACACACACATGCATTTTAGATCCACCCAACTAAAAAGTTGTTAATAAATCAAAGTCTGTGAATTTCAACTTAAGTAATTCCATAAAATATTGCCACCAAAGAAAAGTAATAAAGCATTAGCATGGCCATAATAACCCCTACTTACTAACACTTACTGTGTGAAAATTTATCATTTCTTGAAGACTGTCGGAAAATTTGGTCAAACTTGTCTGAGAAAGAAATCAAAAGAAAACCAAGTTATTTAAGAGCTACTAATACATGCTAGAAAAACATAATTTCAGCATTTGTGACAGAAAGATCAAGTTACAGTGTAAACAGTAACATTTATTTCTCACTAGGACAATCTCACTACTTCTCAGACATGGTCTGCATAGAAGTCTACAGGTAGTAACATGAAACTCAAGAACAGTCAAAGAATTAAACTGTCTATCAATATTATTATACTAACTAATTGAAATGGCATATATAAACCTAAAAGTTAAAAGTGAGTGTATTAAGACTGTGTGCATTTAGGTATCTATGAATCACATAATTATCAAATTACATCATTTTTTTCACTAGCTATTATTCCTCATAAAAGAAACATTATAATACCACATAATATAGCAGGGGGTCTAAGCTAACATAGCTAGTTGACCAGAACTTTCCTATGCAGCCCCCCAAATGTACAGTTAGATACTAGTCTTAAGTTAATGTTCTCTGCTTGCACTAATAAACTTGATCCTACCCTACCTGCTCAGGTGCCCTTCTAGATGCTTCAGCTCATCTATCAGCAAGTACAGTAAACAGACATTTACAACATAGATCAACCATCACCTTCTAACTGTCTTAGAACACAGGATTATATAAGATAGCACCAATAGGTGTTAGCTTTTCCACTTCTGATTTTAAGGACCACCACTATTATTAATAAGGTACATAAATATAGTTATTTAATAACATGTTGCATTGATCATTGTAACTAAGTTTAATAATACTAACCTCAACTACAGCATCATTACTAGAATACTGTGCCAGGTCTCGAATCCCATTCATGAACTGTTTATTTGCAACACAAAAGGCTTTTCCAGTATCAATCATTGCAATACACAGTTTCACAAGCTGAAAAAGAAACACATTATATAACTGAAAAAAATTTTTAATTAATTGAACAAGTATTATCAATAACCACATGAGTTTGCCTAGTTAAGATTACAGTTCATCAATAAATCAAAACTAAACAAAAAGTGTTCTTTTTTTCCCTTTGGCTTATAAAGTAAATCATAAGAGAGCTGTATCAAAAAACAAAAGATGACCTTTCAGGATGCAGAGAGTGTCTTATAACACCAACCACCAATCAAGTTAATTTTTAATTTTATCAAGTTAAATTCAACACTGTAACTTAACTCCACAAAAATGTATTAAGCATCTCTTGGAAAGAATAAAAGGAAACTTAGGCAGAGCAAGCAGTTTGACAAAAGATTTTTTGAAAACACAACTGTATATGGTGGAGGAAAGGGAAGTAAACGGGTACGGTGGGTGAGTCATGCTGGTCCTTTTAGTATCAGACTATCAGAGCAGAATTGATTAATCAACTGTATTTCTCCAATGCCTACCTTTCTAGGCACTATACTAAATCTTAGAACTGGGCTTCTCCTTTTCCCCATTCTCTTTTTATCTTTCCCTTTTTAATCTTTCTCTTTTTCCTGTCCATTCCGTTTCTTTTTCTAGCCCTTCTTTTTTATTTCACACAAAACATTTTCTTTAAGCAAACAATATCTTGGGTGAAAGTTAAACATAATAAAGATGAAAGTGGAGTTGATCTAGAAGGAAGGGTAATGACAGCATGGGAAGTGGGGTCACCAAGAAGAGGATAAACAGCTCAGGAAAACTTTAGAAGACAACACAAGGATCTCGGGAGTATAATTTAAAACTGTTACCCTGGAATCTGGAGCAACGTTAAATAAAAAAAAAATCTCTGTTCTAATATGGAAAAAAATCTATTTCTGTTTTATTGAATATGCTAAGGCCTTTGACTGTGTGGATCACAACAAACTGGAAAATCCTTCAAGAGACAGGAATACCAGACCACCTTACCTGCCTTGTGAGAAATCTGTATGCAGGTCAAGAAGCAACAGTGAAAACTGGACATGGAACAACGGACTGGTTCCAAATTGGGAAAGGAGTATGTCAAGGCTGTATATTGTCACCCTGCTTATTTAACTTCTATGCAGAGTACATCATGAGAAACGCTGGGCTGGATGAAGCACAAGCTGGAATCAAGAATGCCAGGAGAAATATCAATAGCCTCAGATATGCAGATGACACCACCATTATGGCAGAAAGCAAAGAGGAATTAAAGAGCCTCTTGATGAAAGTAAAAGAGGAGACTGAAAAAGCTGGCTTAAAACTCAACATTCAAAAAACGAAGATCATGGCATCCGGTCCCATCACTTCCTGGCAAACAGATGGGGAAACAATGGAAACAGTGACAGACTTTATTTTTTTGGGCTCCAAAATCGCTGCAGATGGTGACTGCAGTCATGAAATTCAAAGGCACCTGGCTCCTTGGAAGAAAAGCTATGACAAACCTAGACAGCGTATTAAAAGGCAGAGACGTTACTTTGCTGACAAAGGTCCATATAGTCCAAAGCTATGGCTTTTCCAGTAGTCATGTATGGATGTGAGAGTTGGACCATAAAGAAGGCTCAGTTTCAAAGAGCTGATGCTTTTCAATTATGGTGTTGGAGAAGACTTGAAACTCCCTTGGACTGCAAGGAGATCAAACCAGTCAATCCTAAAGGAAACCAACCCTGAATATTCACTGGAAGGACTCATGCTGAAGCTGAAACTCCAATACTTTGGCCACCTGATGTAAAGAGCTGACTCATTAGAAAAGACCCTGATGCTGAGAAAGACTGAAGGTAGGAGAAGGGGAAGACAGAGGATGAGATGGCTGGATGGCATCATCGACTCAATGAACATGAGTCTGAGCAAGCTGCGGGCGACGGTGAAGGACAGCGAACCCTGGTGTATTGCAGGCCATGGGGTCACAAAGAATCAGACACGACTGAGCAACTGAACAACAACAAAATCCTAACCATTAGAAAAACAGGTAAATTCTATTTAGCACAAACACAACTGCTATGCTCATCACAACTATGCAAAAGAGAATAAAGGAAGAACATCTGACCAGGACTATGGAGTTCAAAGAAGGATTCCTGCAAAAGGAAACACTTGAGAAAAGCCCTGAAGACCAACAGGAATTAGTCAATCAGATAAGGGTAATAAGACACTACTTTAGGAAAAGCATGAGCTAACCCTGAAGCTTACAAGGCAGGGTAAACCAGAAGCACTAAGGAGCTTGCTGCTAAGCCACTTCAGTCGTGTCCGACTCTGTGCGACCCCATAGACGGCAGCCCAGCAGGCTTCCCTGTCCCTGTGATTCTCCAGGCAAGAACCTGGAGTGGGTTGCCATTTCCTTCTCCAGTGCATGAAAGTGAAATGTGACAGTGAAGTCGCTCAGTCATGTCCTACTCTTAGCGACCCCATGGACTGCAGCCTACCATGCTCCTCTGTCCGTGGGAGTTTCCAGGCAAGAGTACTGGAGTGGGGTGCCATTGCCTTCTCCACTAAGGAGCTTAGTTCAGTGCAAAAATGTACACAAGGGTCAGATCAGGAAAAACATTGTGGGCAAAGCAAAGGTGTTCACATAATATATGAAAAGAAATGGGAAACAATAAAGACACCCTACATCTTAGAAGCATGGCTTAGGGCATCTCTCTGGCAAACAGAGGATGATGGCTTTATATTAGAAAAGAGGACAATTTAAAGATGTAGAGAGGGAAAAGAGAGAGGTGATTAAAGCAAAGTCTTTCTCAAAGAAGTTAAGTCTGGAAGTGCATAGGAAAAGGGGTGCTTTTATCACTCAAATGTGTGTGTGTGTGGAATGGATTAAGGACAGATTCTGTTAAGTTTCCAGATTAAAAGCAAGAAATAAAATGTTCCCATCAAAAGGAAGACACAAGTTCCTCTACTAAAAATGAAGAATAAGCTGGTAAATCTTGAGAGAACAGTGAATATAAGAGCTGCTAAAGGTGAATGCTCAAGCTACCACACAAATGCACTCATCTCACACGCTAGTAAAGTAATGCTCAAAATTCTCCAAGCCAGGCTTCAGCAATACGTAAACCATGAACTTCCAGATGTTCATGCTGGTTTTAGAAAAGGCCAGAGAACAAATTGCCAACATCCGCTGGATCATCAAAAAAGCAAGAGAGTTCCAGAAAAATATCTATCTCTGCTTTATTGACTATGCCAAAGCCTTTGACTGTGTGGATCACCACAAACTGTGGAAAATTCTTCAAGAGATGGGAAGGCCAGACCACCTGAGCTGCCTCTTGAGAAACCTATATGCAGGTCAGGAAGCAACAGTTAGAACTGGATATGGAACAACAGACTAGTTCCAAATAGGAAAAGGAGTACGACAAGGCTGTATATTGTCACCCTGCTTATTTAACTTATATGAAGAATACATCATGAGAAACGCTGGGCTGGATAAAGCACAAGCTGGAATCAAGATTGCCGGGAGAAATATCAATAATCTCAGATATGCAGATGACAGCACCCTGATGGCAGAAAGTGAAGAAGAACTAAAGAGCCTCTTGATGAAAGTCTCCTTGAAAGAGGAGACTGAAAAAGTCGGCTTAAAGCTCAATATTCAGAAAACTAACATCATGGCATCCAGTCCCATCACTTCATGGCAAATAGATGGGGAAACAGTGACTGACTTTATTTTGGGGGCTCCAAAATCACTGCAGATGGTGACTGCAGCCATGAAATGAAAAGATGCTTACTCCTTGGAAGATGACCAACCTAGACAGCATATTAAAAAGCAGAGACATTACTTTGTCAACTAAAGTCCATCTAGTCAAGGCTATGGTTTTTCCAGTAGTCATGTATGGATGTGTGAGAGTTGGACTATAAAGAAAGCTGAGCACTGAAGAATTGATGCTTTTGAACTGTGGAGAAGACTTTTGAGAGTCCCTTGGACTGCAAGGAGATCCAACCAGTCCATCCTAAAGGAAATAAGTCCTGAATATGCATTGGAAGGACTGATGTTGAAGCTGAACTCCAATACTTTGACCACCTGATGCAAAGAGCTGACTCATTTGAAAAGACCTTGATGCTGGGAAAGATTGAGGGCAGGAGGAGAAGGGGATGACAGAGGATGAGATGGTTGGATGGCATCACCCACTCAATGGACATGAGTTTGGGTAAACTCAGGGAGTTGGTGATGGACAAGAGAGGCCTCTGGCGTGCTGCAGTCCATGGGATCACAAAGAGTCGGACATGACTGAGTGACTGAACTGAAATGAACTGAAAGATAGTAAGATAACCTGACTGAGTCTTGAAAAAACTGCTTTGCATCAAGAATCCCACCAATCCGTTTCACCAAACAAGTGTGTAACTTTTCCTGAAGGGCTCTGAGGCCCAGATATGAGATAGAGAATATAGAAGATTAGACAAATACAGTCAAAATTCTGCAGAATAGGTGCTGTGGAAAGAAAATGGAGGTCTTCAGAAGAGAAATGATGATATAAAACTAAGAGCAGACTAGAAGGGTTCACCAGAGAAGGCAATGGCACCCTACTCCAGTACTCTTGCCTGGAAAATCCCATGGACAGAGGAGCCTGGTAGGCTGCAGTCCATGGGGTCGCTAAGAGTTGGACATGACTGAGCGACTTCACTTTCACTTTTCATGTTCATGCACTGGAGAAGGAAATGGCAACCCACTCCAGTGTTCTTGCCTGGAGAATCCCAGGGACGGCGGAGCCTGGTGGGCTGCCGTCTATGGGGTCGCACAGAGTCAGACACGACTGAAGCAACTTAGCAGCAGCAGCAGCAGAAGGGTTCACAGATGTATTACACATAATAGCCAAAAAGTGGAAACAACCCGAATGTCAATCAATGGATGAAAAGATAAATATGGTATATCCATACAACAGCATATTATTCAGCCATGAAAAGGGAAATACTAAAGATGTTACAACATAGACAGATGAACTTTTAAAACATTATGTTAAGTGAAAGGAGCCAGCCACAAAAGGTCAAATATTGCATGATTCCATTTATATGAAATGTATAAGAATAGGCAAATCCATAGAGACAGAATATTAATTAGTGGTTGCCAGAGTATACAGGGAGAGGGAAATTGGAAGTGACTGCTAATGTGTATAGAGTTTATTAGGGTAAGAGAAATGTTCTGAAGTTAAGTAGTGGCAATAGTTGTACACACTGTGAATATACTAAAAAACACTGAGTTCCAAAGTTTAAAATGGTAGATTTTATATTAGGTGAATTTAATCTTAATTAAAAGTACCGTGAATAAAAAAGAGCTCTGTAAGTAGACAGGCTTAAAAGACTAGAGATCTAGATAAACCTGAAAAACAGAAGCAGGAGGAGTCCAAGATGAGAACTGAAAAGACCAGAGACTCCCATTAGAAAGTAAGGTATCAAAGATTATTCCAGTTTCAGAGATTACAACTTTGAGCAACAAGGCATAGCATCTGACCGGTGAAACAGGTACCAGAATTAAAATAAGGTCACTATCACAGGAGCTGGAGAGAAAATGAATGTGTCATATAGCTGAATCAAATATATACTGCAGTTACTCGGGAGAAGGACTGACTTGGAGATACATAAATACTTTGCCAGCTGTCAAAAGTCCTTATTAGATGACAGTGAAGATAGCTGTAACTAAATCACATTATATAATCTACAAAGACAGAAGATTTTTACCTAACACTAAAATGAGGGGATTTTTCCCGTTAAAGACACTCTGTCTTCAAGACAGACCTAAGTCTGTTGAAGAGACATCACCAACATTAACATTCATTTAGAACTTACCATGTGCCAAAGCACTTAACATGTATTAACACATCTTATTCACATAATAACCCTATGAGATAGATACTCTTATTTTCCCTATTTTGGGGACGAAGAAACTCAGACATAGGAAGGTTTAGGAACTTGCTCGAGGCCCGTATGGCTTAGTGAGTGGTAGAGCCTGACTCATATATGGGCAGTGTTGCTCCAGGCTTTGTGCTCTTTCCTACTAGACTATGTTATAAACCAAATATTGCCATAATATTATAATAATTTAAATAGAAGTATAATTTTAAAATGTAAGATGTAAAAATGCAAGAAATAATGTAATATCTGGGGGAAAAAAACCTAAGTTTGATAGTACTTGAGCTGTAATTTAAAGGGTATCTACTTAAAAAGGAGCAAGCCATTTCAATGAGAAGATTAAACAGATATGGAAATTATACGTAGATGGCAACTATGATGCTCTGTGATGTTGCCAATGCCAGAATACCAGGCAGAATGGATAAATAATTGGACCTAGTCAAATAATGCCATTCATTCATGGAGCACTACTCATTAGAAAGAATATAACTACCAATGGCATATATTTACAAGCAAAACAAATATAAGCTAAGTCAGCAAACTAGTTAAACCTGTCGCTGCCATGATTTGCAATGATATTACAGGTACAACTTGCCCTGCACAAAGTTATGAAATCACTAAACTAGCCTTAGATAATCCTTCCCCTCCACTAATGCCACCACCTTCAATAACAACCAGTTCTTGCTCCTCACAGGCCTCTTCTCTAATTGTACCTCCTCATAATTCTAGAGTAAAAATGTTCAATGAAAGCTTAAGAATTTGGGTAAGGGACATTATATAAGGGATCAAGATCTTAAAGTAGAGAAATACCTTTTAAAAGTGTCAAAGTTTCCATGATGTCCTTACTGGCCCAACTCTGTTGCTGTTGCTTAGTTGCTCAGTTGTGTCTGATTCTTTTGCAACTCCATGAATTATAACCCACCAGTTTCCTCTGTTTATGGGATTTCCCAGGCAAGAATACTGGAGTAGGTTGCCATTTCCTTCTCCAGGGGATCTTCCCAACCCAGGGGTTGAACCGGCATCTCCTGCTTGGCAGGAAGATTCTTTACCACTGAGCCACCTGGAAGCCCTAATACAGACTCTAGAAAGGGTTTAGAGTTCTTAGTACTAAATAGCAATACTTTGACAACTTGCTTTAGATTTGGATTTTTTCGTTTAAGATTCTACCAGTCCCTCAACCCCAACCAAAGGATATAAAGGGGTGAAACCAAAAAATAGCTGCTCATAAAAGCAAAATCATTAACAAAAATACTGTAGGAGGAGTCTGTTTAGATATTTTAAATTCTGAGGTCCCCCCTGACACATAGTGTTTTGTTTGATTTAGATGCAAATCTACCCAGAGAAAATGGATACCCTTATTGCACTACTCTGTGATTCTTTTTAAAAGAAAGAAAGAAATTTTATCCTTCTACATATTCTCTCATACATCTACCAGAAAATCAAAGCTACATCTTCTGCTATCTACCTTAAGAGTTTAAAAACTTTGTTTCATAAAGTCCTCAAAAATAAATGTAATACATCAGGGTGAAATAATAATAATGATGACAACAGTAACAATGATCCCATACACATAGTTTTAAACAGAAAATAACGTTTCTGAAAATAATATCTTTACCAAAAATTCTAACATTTGTTTTTAAAAACACTTGCCTGAAGTTTGCTAGGGTTCCTCAGAAAACTTTCAGGTAGCATGTGCCCCTCAACATAGACCCAGGAGTACAGTGGTGCCCAAGAAGAGTGCTGAACTAAAAATAAAACAGATGGGATTCTAACCCTGGCTCTGCCTTTTCTAGCTCAGTGATTTGAACCACCTCCTCTTTACTTTTGGGGCTTTGCCACTGTCATCTAGAAAATGGAAATAATCCGCTTGCCCCACCTACCTCACAGGACCATTGTAAAAATCCGAAACACACTATATCAAAGTGCTTTGAAAATTACAGTGTACTGCACAAAAATAACTTATTACTAAACATTTTCTGAAATTTTTGTCTTATATATATAACTAATAGCTACTGCTTTATATATTTTCTATACTATTTACATTATATATACATATTGCATAATTTCAAAACATTTGAAAATCTTCAGTCTAATTAATGTATCTTACATCACTGCTATTCAGAGTGCAGTCTATTCAACAGCATTGGTGTCACCTAAAATCTGGCTACACAAACAGAATCTCAGATACTAAGACTTACTGAATCTGGATCTGTATTCTCACAAAAACCCCACATATTCCTATGCACAGTAACATTTGATAAGCACTGCTTTCCAAAACAATTCCATTTACAATAATAAGTAAATAAACAGAAAATTATCTTCAGAAAAAGTATTTCAAATAAACACATTTAGTCTCCAGAAATTTTAACAATCAACAACGGTTACTCAAAATCAGAAGCCATGTCTTATTCATTCTTATATTTCTGTTACACAACAGGTAACATTTCTGAGATAGAGACCAAAAAAAAAGAGATTATCAATAATTAACACAGAAGATAGGAATCAATGTACGTTTACCCCTGCATAGAATATGACAATTTAGTATCAATTATTAAATAAATACATATTCAGTATTTCTGGCATTAAGCTTTAAAAAATGGAATGAGTATTAAAATTTTTATATTTGAACACGGCCAAACCCAAATATACAACCAAGAATGGTTCGGTTACATATGCTATCCATTAAGCAACAAAAAGTTATACTGCAATCTATTTGATGGAGAAGGAAACAAACTTCCAACAGTATAAAAGATGTCTAGTCAGACAGGGTTCAAATTCTTGCTCTGGCATTTAGATTAAATTTTCAACCAACTACTTAACATCTCTAGCCTCAACTTCTGCATGTGTAAAATCGGGATAATATTAGCATTTACCTTCATGGATATAAAAGAAATCACGTGACCCATCTGGCACTGTAGGCACAAATCAGTATGCAAAACAGGAACTACTGTTTTAAAAAGTTAAAGTAAAATTTACCTTATCAAGTTTCAGTTCCAATTCTGCCACATCTCCTTCCACTTCTTCCAAAGCAGCCCTAAAAAATTAAACAAAAATAAGTTATTTTGTGTTTAAATGTACACTTTACTCTTGAAAAGGAACTCCAAGTGAAAAAATAGGTATGAATGCTTAAAAACTACACTTCATGTAAAGTACTAATTCCCTTAGAACAAAGTATGAATATTTCATAATCATGTGTTACAACAGATGAAAGATTATTGTTTAAGGTAATGAGAGAACACAAGCTAAGTTACTCAAAGTATTCATACTCTTCAAATTAATAACACTAGTTAGAACTATTTAGCATTAGGTTTTTTAAAACAAGCAAGAACTTTTAAAAGTTGAGCCTTACAAAACTCGTATTTCTATTCAACAAAGCACATGTAATCAAACAGCAAAGCATCGTTGGCAACCAAAAATAAAGGCTTTTACTTTTAGAAATAGTCAGAAAGATATATATTACCCTTATTTAATACACCATTTTGTTTCCAATGTATTTTTAAAGAAATCAGCAGATTCTTTTCCCCTAGGAATGACAAAATTCTAACACTAACATAGTACCTAATACGCGCTGTAGGGCAACATTTCCAAAATTGGAAATTAAGGGGTGAAGAAAAGCAGCAACTAAAACTTTTTAAGGATAGTAAGGTTTTATACTTAAGATTTTGTATACTTAAGAAAGTGACAGAGGATGAGAGGTTGGATGGCATCATCAACTCAACTGGACATGAGGCTGAGCAAGCTCTAAGAGATGGGGAAGGACAGGGAAGCCTGGCATGCTGCAGTCCATGGGGTCACAAAGAGTCAGACACAAATGAGTGACTGAACAACAACAACAATACTGAAGAGTAAAAAAATGTTATTCAAATTAAAAAATGTTATTCATCTACTTTAAGCTATCAGTTTAATTTTCAGACAACTACTCGATTAACTAGCAACTTCACAATATCTGTTTTTTCATTTACCAAAATTTGTTTCAAATGGATAACAGTGGAGGAGCAGCCACCCAAAACCCATTTTGAACTCTGGGCAAGAATTCTCAGTTAGTGTTAAGAAGAGAAAAATAGCTAAGATATAAGCTCTACTCCCAAAAGTACCCACTTAACCTCTGTGTGGCCTCTTGAATGACCATTATTATCAGCTTGTGGTTCTACTTTCTGCATACATGCTCAGTTGCTAGTCATGTCTGATTCTTTGCAATCCCATGGACTGTAGCCCACGAGGCTCTTCTGTCCATAGGATTCCCCCAGCAAGAATACTGGAGTGAGTTGCCATTCCCTTCTCCAGGGACTCTTCCTGACCCAGGGATGGAACCCATGTCTCTTAACGTCTCCTGCACTAGTAGGCAAATTCTTCACCGCTGAGCCACCTGGGAAGTCCTTCTAATTCTCTATCTGGCAACATTCATTGAAAAAGTTTTTAACTGCCAAGATAAGAAAATTATGTAACTATAAATTACTCAGGAAAGAAATGCCAATTCTATAAAATGAAATACCTTAGCATATAGTTCAAGAAAACAGAAGGCGCTATACTTCCACAGCACAGAAAGAGAAATTCTTCTCTCAAACTAAAAAGTTCGTCATTTTCTGCAGCAGTTTTTCAAATGACACATTGTTCCCTTAGCCTAGATAACATTTCCCCTTCACATTAACCCTCATCTCTTCATTTCAGTTCAGTTTAGTCGCTCAGTCGTGTACAACTCTTTGCGACCCCATGAATCGCAGCACGCCAGGCCTCCCCGTCCATCACAAACTCCCAGAGTTCACCCAAATTCATGTCCATCGAGTCGGTGATGCCATCCAGCCATCTCATCCTCTGTCGTCCCCTTCGCCTCCTGCCCCTAATCCCTCCCAGCATCAGAGTCTTTTCCAATGAGTCTACTCTTCGCATGAGGTGGCCAAAGTACTGGAGTTTCAGCTTTAGCATCAGTCCTTCCAAAGAACACCCAGGACTGATCTCCTTTAGAATGGACTGTTTGATCTCCCTGCAGTCCAAGGGACTCTCAAGAGTCTTCTCCAAGACCATAGTTCAAAAGCATCAATTCTTCGGCCCTCAGCTTTCTTCACAGTCCAACTCTCACATCCATACATGACTACTGGAAAAACCATAGCCTTGACTAGACGGACCTTCGTTGGCAAAGTGATGTCTCTGCTTTTGAATATTCTGTCTAGGTTGGTCATAATTTTCCTTCCAAGGAGTAAGTGTCTTTTAATTTCATGGCTGCAATCACCATCTGCAGTGATTTTGGATCCCAAAAAAATAAAGTCTGACACTGTTTCCACTGTTTCCCCATCTAATTCCCATGAAATGACGGGACCAGATGCCATGATCTTCATTATCTGAATGTTGAGCTTTAAGCCAACTTTTTCACTCTCCACTTTCACTTTCATCAAGAGGCTTTTGAGTTCCTCTTCACTTTCTGCCATAAGGGTGGTGTCATCTGCATATCTGAGGTTATTGATATTTCTCCCGGAAATCTTGATTCCAGCCTGTGCTTCTTCCAGCCCAGCGTTTCTCATGATGTACTTTGCATATAAATTAAATAAGCAGGGTGACAATATACAGCCTTGACATACTCCTTTCCCGATTTGGAACCAGTCTGTTTTTCCGTGTCCATTTCTAACTGTTGATTCCTGACCTGCATATAGGTATCTCAAGAGGAAGGTCAGGTGGTCTGGTATTCCCATCTCTTGAAGAATTCTCCACAGTTCTTTGGGATCCACACAGTCAAAGGCTTTGGCATAGTCAATAAAGCAGAAATAGATGTTTTTCTGGAAATCTCTTCCTTTTTCCATGATCCAGCAGATGTTAACAATTTGATCTCTGGTTCCTCTGCCTTTTCAAAAACCAGCTTGAACATCAGGAAGTTCATGGTTCACGTATTGCTGAAGCCTGGACTGGAGAATTTTGAGCATTACTTTACGAGCATGTGAGATGAGTGCAATTGTGCGGTAGTCTGAGCATTCTTTGGCATTGCCTTTCTTTGGGATTGGAAAGAAAACTGACCTTTTCCAGTCCTGTGGTCACTGCTGAGTTTTCCAATTTGCTGGCATATTGAGTGCAGCACTTTAACAGCATCATCTTTCAGGATTTGAAATAGCTCAACTGGAATTCCATCACCTCCACTAGCTTTGTTCATAGTGATGCTTTCTAAGGCCCACTTGACTTCACATTCCAGATGTCTGGCTCTAGGTCAGTGATCACACCATCGTGATTATCTTGGTCGTGAAGATCTTTTTTGTACAGTTCTGTGTATTCTTGCCACCTCTTCTTAACATCTTCTGCTTCTGTTAGATCCATACCATTTCTGTCCTTTATAGAGCCCATCATTGCATGAAATGTTCCCTTGGAATCTCTAATTTTCTTGAAGAGATCTCTAGTCTTTCCCATTCTGTTGTTTTCCTCTATTTCTTTGCACTGATTGCTAAGGAAGGCTTTCTTATCTCTCCTTGATATTCTTTGGAACTCTGCATTCAGATGCTTGTATCTTTCCTTCTCTCCTTTGCTTTTCGCTTCTCTTCTTTTCACAGCTATTTGTAAGGCCTTCCCAGACAGCCATTTTGCCTTTTTGCATTTCTTTTTCTTGGGGATGGTCTTGATTCCTGTCTCCTGTACAATGTCACAAACCTCTGTCCATAGTTCATCAGGCACTCTGTCTATCAGATGTAGTCCCTTAAATCTATTTCTCACTTCCACTGTATAATCATACAGAATTTGATTTAGGTAATACCTGAATGGTCTAGTGGTTCTCCCTACTTTCTTCAATTTCAGTCTGAATTTGGCAATATGGAGTTCATGATCTGAGCCACAGTCAGCTCCCGGTCTTGTTTTTGCTGACTGTATAGAGCTTCTCCATCTTTGGCTGCAAAGAATATAATCAATCTGATTTTGGTGCTGACCATCTGGTGACGTCCATGTGTAGAGTCTTCTCTTGTGTTGTTGGAAGAGAGTGTTTGTTATGACCAGTGCGTTCTCTTGGCAAAACTCTATTAGCCTTTGCCCTGCTTCATCTCTTCACCTGCCTCTATGTTACTCATCATTTAAACAATTCAGAAAATAAAGTGTATTAGTTCAAGGATATCTATTTTTTGTAAGTTGAAAACCTACATGCCCAGCAATAAGAAATAATGTAAATAAATGATGGGATTCCATCCCATCACCAAGGTAGAAGGTTTTTAAATGAGATTGATCTGTATCTACTGACATGGAAACATGTACATTACAGAGTATCACAAGGGAGGAAAAGCAATTTACAAAATTATATATAGCATGAGTCCAATTTCTTTGAGGGGAGGCCTACTGGTATATGCATAAGAAAAAAACCTGGGAGCATATTTACCAGTCTGCTAACTGTAACTCTGAAGAATGGGGATCAGAGAGCAGAAAGTAAAAAAAGGGATTTACACTTTTTATGCTTACACTTCAAGACTGTTTTAGTATTTTCAATGATTTTAAATAGCATTTTAAAGTTAATAAAGGGGGTAAGTTCCAACATCCCCTTCCCAGGAGGTATGTCCTCTTGGTATCTCTACCTCTGTCTACTTCTCTCACTAGTCTAAGCTCCAGGTAGCAGTACAGACATTCGAAATGTCTGCTGAGCCAAAAAAGAAACTCCACAATTAATTACTGTCGGAAACTTTCTTCATTTACGCTGTTTTTTGGCCTCACCATATGGCTTGCAGGACTTTTAGTTCCCTAACCAAGGTATGAACCCAGGCCCCCAGCAGTGGAAGCATGAGGGCCTAACCACTGGACCACCAGGGTATTCTCTCTCCATTTATACTTTTAACCTTCATTTATTTTAGCTTGATTCAATCTTCAACTTTAAGAAAATTACCTAAAATAATCAGCTTTAAGATCTGATTTTATCAGTGGTTTCTACTAAATATACAGTTTGATAGAAACTTCATGTACATTTCTCAATTTTATTTCATTGTAGCATTCTATGAATTTATTTATGAAACACTTTTAAACACCCTTCTTTAAAGAGGTAAAAGCTATGTACAAAAGTAAGAGAGAACATGTGTTTTGCCTATCATTTCAGATTAAAGCCCTTTGTAATCACATATTCAAAGAATAAAAGGTTATCATGAAGGTTTCTTCAACATTTCACCTTCTCTAAGGAAAATATCTCTGTCCTTGGTTATTTAAGATGTGTTTGTGAAAACTTGTAGCAATAAGTAAATAGTCAGTGTCTAAGGCAGCCTGATAAGTTGCTGTATATCCTTACTATAAAAAAGTAAAATATATGGAAAGAACATGATCTGGGTTCAAATTCTGTCCTACCACTCATATTTAAGGCTAAGGTATTTTATCTGGTTTTTTCACTGTAAACTGAGTAAAGAAATACCTATTTAAAACAAAGGTTAAGTAAAGGTTAAAGGAGGGACTGTCCATATCACTGGCCACAGTACATATGTCATCACAAAAAAACTCAATCCATAAGAACTTCCTTCTCTGCTTTCCCTTCTCTGAATTCTGAGGTAAATTTTACCTTCTTATTACTTCTACTCATAATGCAAGAGAATCATTCTGGAACACATCTTTACTATCCAAATGAATAGGTAAAACAATCTAGACAACAATCCTTCAAATAGTGAAAGACAGACATTATTCCTTTCCAACTCTCTCAAATACTTATTGAGCATATGAAAGTGAAAGTGAAAGCCGCTCAGTCATGTCCAACTCTTTGGGACCCCATGGACTATACAGTCCATGGAATTCTCCAGGCCAGAATACTGGAGTGAGTAGCCTTTCCCTTCTCCAGGGGATCTTCCCAACCCAGGGATTGAACCCAGGTCTTCTACACTGCAGGCAGATTCTTTACCAGCTGAGCCACAAGGGAAGCTCAAGATACTGGAGTGGGAAGCGTATCCCTTCTCCAGCGGATCTTCCCTACCTAGGAATCGAACCGGGGTCTCCTGCATTGCAGGTAGATGGATTCTTTACCAACTGAGCTATCAGGGAAGCCCTTATTGAGCATATAATTTTTGTAAAATGTGTAAGGCATTAAAGGGAACACATTACTGAACCTATCCTCCATAGCTTAAATGTAATAAAATTTATTAAATTTTAAAAGTTACACATACATTAACAATGAAAGAAAACACATGATTAAGTAGCAAAACAAGAACATGTAAAATAATGTTAAAAGATGGTAAAAATAAAGGGCAAAAAAACAGAAGGCAGTCAGTAGAGTCTGACTGGATTATAATCACAGGATTACGAGAAAGTGAAGTCGCTCAGTCATGTCTGACTCTTTGTGACCCCGTGGACTGTAGCCCACCAGGCTCCTCCGTCCATGGGATTCTCCAGGCAAGAATACTGGAGTGGGTTGCCATTTCCTTCTCCAGGGGATCTTCCCAACCCAGGGATCGAACCCAGGTCTCCCGCATTGCAGGCAGACGCTTTAACCTCTGAGCCACTAGGGAAGCCCAAAAGAAAGTGAAAGTGAAGTCGCTCAGTCATGTCCAACTCTTTGTGACTCTGTAGATTGCAGCCCACCAGGCTCCTCTGTCCATGGGATTCTCCATGCAAGAATACTGGAGTGGGTTGCCATTTCCTTCTCCAGGGGATCTTCCCGACCCAGGAATCAAACCCAGGTCTCCCGCATTGCAGCCAGACGCAGGCAGTCAGCAAATGACAGCCTATCAGACAATGTGGCCCTTAACCTACCGTCACACAAACAGTAAGCTAAAAATTTTTGCATTTTTAAATGGTTGAAAAAAAAAAAGAAAAATATTTAATGACTTATGAAAATCATATTCCAGTGTCCATAAATAAAGTTTTATGGAAACGTAGTCAAGCTCATCCACTGACACATTGCCTATGTAAGCTCTCACATCCTACTGGCAGAGTTGAACAGTAGGAGAGAGAACATATGGTCTAAAAAGCTTAAAATATTTACTACTACCTGACCCCTTATGGGAAGTTTACTGACTCCTCACTATAAATATCAAATGCAAGAACATGGATAAAAATGCTTTTTAATATATGAATGACATCAGTTCAGTTCAGTCGCTCAGTTGTGTCCCACTCTTTGTAACTCCATGGACTACAGCACACCAGGCTTCCCTGTCCATCACCAACTCCCGGAGCTTGCTCAAACTCACATCCATCATGTCGGTGATGCCATCCAACCATCTCTTCCTGTCGTCCCCTTCTCCTTCTGCCTTCAACCTTTCCCAGCATAAGGGACTTTTCCAATGTTCGCATCAGATGACTAAAATACTGGAGCTTCAGCTTCAGCTCTTTCAACAAGTATTCAGCATTGATATCTCTTAAGATTGACTTTGATCTCCTTGTCAATCTTATCAAGCAAGGTTTGATCTTTGATCTCCTTGTCAAGCTTATCAAGCAAGGTTTGATCTTTGATCTCCTTATCAATCTTATCAACCTTGTCAAGCAAGGTTTGATCTCCTTGTCTTAAGGGACTTTCAGGAGTCTTCTCCAGAACCAGAGTTCAAAGGCATCAATTATTTGACACTTTGCCTTTTTTATAGTCCAGCTCTCACAACCATACGTGAGCACTGGGAAGACGATATCCTGACTATACAGACCTTCGTTGGCAGAGTAATGTCTGCTTTTTAACATACTGTCTAGGTTTGTCATAGCTTTCCTGACAAGAAGCAATCGTCTTCTGATTTCATGGCTGCAGTCACTATCCACAGTTATTTTAGAGCTCAAGAAGAGGAAATCTGTCACTGCTTCCACCTTTTCCTCTTCTATTTGCCATGCAGTAATGGGGCTGGGTGCCATGATCTTAGTTTTTTTAATATTTAGTTTTAAGCTGGCTCTTTCACTCTCCTCCTTTACCCTCATCAAGAGGCTCTTTAGTTCCTCTTTGCTTTCTGCCATTGGAGTGGTGCCATCCACATATCTGTGGTTATTGATGTTTCTTCCACCCATCTTGATTCCAGCTTGTAACTCATCCAGCCCAGCATTTCTCATTATGTGCTCAGTGTATAGGTTAAACAAACAGGGTGACAGCAGACAGCCCTGTCGTACTCCTTTCTTGCTTCTTGACCCACATACAGGTTTCTCAGGAGACAGGTAAGATGATATGGTATTTCCATCTCTTGAGAGCTTTCCACAGTTTAATAATGATCCACACAGTCAAAGGTTTTAGCATAGTCGATGAAACAGAAGTAGATGTTTTTCTGGACTTCCCTTGCCTTCTCTATGATCCAGTGAACGTTAGCAATTTATCTCTGGTTCCTCTGCCTTTTCTAAACCCAACATGGACATCTGGAAGTTCTCAGTTTACATAATGCTGAAGCTCAGCATGCAAGATTTTAAACATGGCCTTACTAGCTTGGGAGATGAGTGCAATTATCTGATGGCTAGAACATTCTTTAGTACTACCCTTCTTGGGAACTGGAATGAGGATTGTCCTTTTCCAGTCCTGTGGCCACTGCTGGGTCTTCCAGATTTGCTGACATACTGAATACAACACTTTGATGTCATCATCCTTTAGGGTTTTGAATAGCTCTGTACAGCAAAGTAATTCAGTTATATATACTCTGTTCTTTTTCCATTATGATTTGTAACAGGTTATAGGCTTCCCTGGTGGCTCAGACAGTAAAGAATCTGCCTGCAATGAAGGAGACGGGGTACAATAACTGGGTTGGGAAGATTCCCTGGAGAAAGAAATGGCAACCCACTCCAGTATTCTTGCCCAAGAAATCCCACAGACAGAGGAGCCTGGCGGGCTACAGTCGATGGGGGTCAGAAAGAGTCAGATACAACTGAGTGACTAACACTTTGAATTTATAACAGGATATTGAATATAGTTTCTATGCTCTACAGTGGGCTTCCCTGGTAGCTCAGATGGCAAAGAATCTGCCTGCAATGCAGGAGACCCAGGGTCAGTCCTTGCTTGGGAAGACCCCTTGGAAAATGGAATGGCTACCCACTCCAGTATTCCAGCCTGAAGAATTACATGGAGAAAAGGAGGCTGGCAGGCTACAGTCCATAGGGTTGCAAAGAGTCAAGCACGATTGAGCAATTAACATACATACATATGCTATACAGTGGGATGTTGCTCTTTGAATCATTTTATTTTTAATAATAACATCATTCTTTTATCTATTCATGTGTCACAGTTTTTTATGATCAACTCACAAAAGAGTTAACTAAAAATAAAAACATAAAACTAGAATGGGAAAAAATACAGCAGCAAGTATTAACACTGAGACATTTCTAGTCACATGGTGATCACTTTGGGCTGTGAATTAAATAAAGCTCTATGAAAAGCACAAAAATAGAACTCTCCCACCCAGATAATTGCACATCTCTGATGTAGAAATAACCTTTTTTTGTTTTTGTTTGTTTTTTATTGAAGTACAGTGATTTACAATAAACTTTATAAACCACTGTTTTTACAAGTTTATCCATAAAAATAACTAGTATGTGTGACGAGTATTGCATAGAAAATTATTTGAAAGAAACAGGAAGAGTAATAAAAAAAAATTATCCATCCATTTGAGATCCTTTAAAAAAAAAAAAACACTTCCACTTCAGCTTTGGCAATATGCTTAATAGGGAATTTATAATCTAAGATTAGGTCACATGATGATGCAACCTAAAATGCTACTATGGGGTGTTCAACATCACTTGTTAAGCACGTAAATATCCTCAAAGCATTAAACATGGATTTGAGGCTCTGTCACAACTACCTCCTAAAGAATTATGAAAGAGATCAAATAAAAACTATAATGTATAGAATTTGAAACATCTATGTTCCTTGTTTTATAAAAAATATATATGCCTAAAAAGCTGCATATAAACTGAATAACCATTTACTCGAAGGAGTTGCCTATATGCCTAGCATAACCTACCATTCCCAATCAAATTCTTCTCAGCTCAACAGCTTTACTCACCGTGGGCAGTACTGGGCTATTCTTTGCAAAGACAGGACAATGTCAGGATGAGGGGATAGCTCACTGGCCCTAGGATAGCACTATAGCTCAACAGAGTAAAACTAGATTACCAAACTGTCCATATAATGAGATGGCTCCCCCTGGGTTTTTGACCAGAGAACACTTTTTAAAAGAAATCCTTCATTAGATTCTTTTGTACTGTGAATTGTTTTGTTCAATAAGTTGAGTCCTTTATAATTGGGTCTCTGTAATATCTTTTTTTGTTAAGAGGCACTGGAATGGAGTTTTAAAAACTGTCTGGGTTTGAATCCATATTTTACTTCTTACTACCTACATGACACTGAGTAAGATCTTTGTGTACAAATTTCATCTATAAAACACAGATAATAACAATTATATTCCATAGAGATGTATGAGAATAAATTTTAAAATACATATAAAAACCTTAGCACAAATGTTAGCTATAATTATCTACTCTATTAAAGAAAATACACGGTCTCTTTTCATTTTCATTTTATGGGGCCAAAAGGGAAGAAAGTAGTAATAAGATTAAGCTATTACATATACCCAACAAGAATTTGAAGTGGTTTAAAAATGAGTAAAAGTATTTCCCTGGTGGTATAGTGGGTAAGCATCTGCCTGCCAAGTAGGGGACATGAGTTCAGTCCCTGGTCTGGGAAGATTCCACATGCCTCAGAGCAACTAAAGCCCATGGGCCACAAAGACTGACATGTGCAAGCCCTTGAACCTGCACACTGTAACTACTGAGACTGCGTGCCTCTAGCCTGTGCTCTGCAACAAGGGAAATCACCGCGATGAGAAGCCCGCGCATCACAGCAGAGATCAGCCCCACCTCCACCACAAGAGAAAGCCTACACGCAGCAACGAAGAGCCAACGAAACCAAAACCTTAAAAAAAATAATAATTTAAAAAATGAAAAGGAGCAAAAACAAAAGTTACAACAGACCTATGATTAGCAGATAAAACAGTAAGTTCAAACTGCTTTAAGAAAAGACACTTCAATACTTTTTACCTCTTACAAAAATTACATATCAAATAAACACTGGAGTCTTCTCCTAACTTCTTCATAACTTCAATCTAGGCCGCATGACTGTGTAATAAAATTTACTTGAAAATCCACTAGGTTTTCCAAGGTTATTAAGGTCGGTTCAACCTAACTCTTTTTGTTTTTGTTGTTCAGTTGCTAAGTTTTGTCCGACTCTCTGAGACCCCATGTTGTGAAACACACCAGGCTTCTCTGTCCTTCACTATCTACCAGAGTTTGCTGAAATTCATGTCCATTGAGTTGATGACACTATCCAATCATCTCATCCTTTATCACCCCCTTCTCCTCCTGCTCAATCTTTCCCAGCATCACGGTCCTTCCCAATGAGTCAGCTTTTCACATTAGGTGGCCAAAGTATTTGAGCTTCACCTTCAGCATCAGTCCTTCCAATGAATATCCACGGTTGATTTCCTTTAGGATTGATTCATTTGATCTCCTTGCTGTCCAAGGGACTCTCAAGAGTTTTCTCCAGCACCACAATTTGAAAGCATCAGTTCTTCAGCTCTCTTCTTCTTTTTGGTCCGACTATCACATCCATACATAATCACTGGAAAAAAATCACAGCTTTGACTATACGGATTTTGTTGGTGAAGTGATGTCTCCGCCTTTTAATACACTGTCTGAGCTTGTCATACTTTCAACCCAAGGAACAAGCATCTTCTAAGTTCATGGCTGCAGTCACTGTTCACAGTGATTTTGGAGCCCAAGAAAATAAAATCTGTCACTGTTTCCATTGTTTCCCCATCTAACTGCCATCAAGTGATGGGACCAGATGCCATGATCTTAGCTTTTTGAATGCTAACTTTTAAGCCAGCATTTTCACTCTTCTCTTTCACTTCCATCAAGAAGCTCCTTAATTGCTCTTCATTTTCTGCCATAAGGGTGGTGTCATCTGCATATCTGAGGTTATTAATATTTCTCCTGGCAATCCTGATTTCAGCTTGTGCTTCATCCAGCCCGGCACTTCGCATGATGTACTCTGCGTATGTTAAATAAGCCGGGTGACAATATTCAGCCTTGATGTACACCTTTCCCAATTTTGAACCAGTCCATTGTTCCATATCCAGTTCTAACTGTTGCTTCTTGACTTGCATACAGGATTCTCAGGAGACACGTAAGGTGGTGTGGTAGTTCAGTTTCTTGAAGGATTTTCCACAGTTTTCTATGATCCACACAGTCAAAGGCTTCAGCATAGTCAATGAAGCAGAAGTAGATATTTTTCTGAAATTCTCGTTTTTTCTATGATTCAGCGGATGTTGGTAATTTGATCTCTGGCTCCTCTGCCTTTTTTAAATTCAGACTGTACATCTGGAAGTTCTCAGTTCACATACTGCTGAAACCTAGCTCAAAGGATTTTGAGCATTACCTTGCTAGCATGTGAAATGAGCACAACTGTACAGTAGTTTGAACCATTCTTTGGCATTGTCCTTCTTTGGTACTGGAATGAAAACTGACCTTTTCCAGTCCTGTGGCCACTGCTGAGTTTTCCAAATTTGCTGGCATGTTGAATGCAGCACTTTAACAGCATCATCTTTTAGGATCTGGAGTAGTTCAGCTGGAATTCCATCACCTCCACTAGCTGTGTTCATAGTAATGCTTCCTAAGGCCCACTTGACTTCATACTCCAAAATGCCTGTCTTCACACTTCTAGGTGAGTGACTGACTACTCCATTCTGGTTATCCAAGTCATTAAGATCTTTTTTGTACAGTTCTGTGCATTCTTGACACATCTTCTTAATCTCTTTTAATATACTCGTCTTCTTAATCTCTTAAGCATAGGTCATTGCAAGTTCTGTCCCTTTTACTGTTTTCATCTTTGCATGAAATGTTCCCTTAGTATTTTTTCTTGAAGAGATCTATAGTCTTTCTCATTCTATTATTTTCCTCTATTTCTTTGTACTGTTCACTTAAGAAGACTTTCTTATCTCTCCTTGCTATTCTTTGGAACACTGCGTGCAGTTGGGCATGTAATGCCCTTTCCCCTTTGCCTTTCGCATCTCTTATTTTCTCAGCTATTTGTAAGGCCACCTCAGACAACCATTTTGCTTTCTTGCATTTCTTTTTCTTTGGGATGGTTTTGATCCCTGCTTCCTGTACAATGTTATGAAGTTCCATCCACAGTTCTTCAGGCACTCTATCAAATCTAATCCCTTGAATCTATTTGTCACTTCCACTGTATAATCATAAGGGGTTTGATTTAGGTCATACCTGAACGGCCTTGTGGTTTTCCCTGCTAATCTACAATGAGAGGAGAACCAACAACTGCAATCAGTATCAGGGGGATTGAATATATATTACACTATATATATATATATATATATATATTACATAATAATAATAAGGCCCTGAATATATATTTATTACACAGTAATTGTAAGCCACTATCACATAATAGTATGTGATAAACCATAAAGGAAAAGAATAGGAAAAAGAACAAACATAACTGAGTCATTTTGTTGAACAGTAGAAATTAAACACAACATTTTAAATTAACTATGCTTCAATAAAATTAAATAATAAGCCACCTTTTAAAGAAAAGTCTCTGTCTGCATTTTTACAAAGTCTCAATGAAATTAAAAGGACATTCTCCAAATTCTGTTATACTAGAAATGTTAACTGCTCCTATCCACTCAGAGCGGTCAACGAAGCAAACCTGGCAAGATTCCCGAGAAAGCCAGTCCTGTGATGGAAAAAAGAATAATGGAGAAACAAACTAGAAATGGAAACCAAAATTTTAGTCTTTCTACCAACTAACATGAGTCTCTGGAAAGATCACTGATTTTCTCCAGACCTCAACTCTCTCATCCACTAAAAGTGAAGAAAGGACTGAATCATCTTGAATAACACGTCAACATTTTAACATTTTTTTATTCTGGAATAAGCTTTCAAAAGAAAGTCAGAACCTGGATTTGATTATCTTCTTCTCCCAAGCAGGATTTCCTCCAGACCCTCACTAGCACTTTCAATAGAGTTACACAATAAAAGAAAAAACATACAAGCCATGAAAACCCTTGCCAAAATGCACTCATTCCTTTCAAACACCTCCTCTATATACTACTTAAAAACACAATGAATACAGATGAAAACAATGTTTGTTTGTTTGTTTAAGGGTTTTATTCAGCTCCACATCTCAGGGGAAAAAATTGTATCTTCTGTTCACACATGGATCTTTCTGAGTGAGCTCCATTATATTTCATTTTTAAAGACTGAGACACTATTCTGCCATTTCTTAGAGAAAAAAAAAGAACACTTTTTTAAAAGGTAGTTAAAAGAATATATCCCTCCTCTCCTCTCAGGTTCTCCCTAGTTAATGCACAGTATCCAAAGTAAAATCATTGAGCCCAGAGAAGAACGTAACTGAAAAGGTTACAGCCAAGCTCCAGATCCATATGTAAGCACTAGGTCCAAGTGAACGAACACCACAGTCTCAAGTCACTACTCAGGTTTCAGTAACCCTATCAGTCAAAGCTCATTATTAAAAAACAGAGCGGGGGTGGGGGGGGTGGATAACACTCTTGAAATATTATCCAGATCAACCCATATAAAGAATAAGAAGTACAGGATCTTCTGTCCCAAGGACTCCAGATTCTCTCCTTCACAGGGGTACGACTTCAATAATCACTTCCAGAATTTGCTCTGCATAGCAGATAGGAACCATACACAAAGTTATATTTTTATCATGCAGTGGCAAATATTCACTATTACAGGAAACTTGTCAAAGGAAATACTAGTAATGTTTTATCTGGAAATTATTTTTTCCTCACACGCATTAAAAAAAAAAATCAATAGACAGCCCTATTTCCATTTCATCCCCCAATTTCTTGTCCAGGGAGTTAGCAATATCTAAGCAGGTGCACATCCTACTCCTAACTGCTGCTGCTGCTGCTAAGTCGCTTCAGTCGTGTCCGACTCTGTGCAACCCCGTAGAGGGCAGCCCACCAGGCTCCCCTGTCCCTGGGATTCTCCAGGCAAGAACACTGGAGTGGGTTGCCATTTCCTTCTCCAGTGCATGAAAGTGAAAAGTGAAAGTGGTCGCTCAGTCGTGTCCGACTCTTAGCGACCCCATGGACTGCAGCCTACCAGGCTCCTCCACCCATGGGATTTGCCAGGCAAGAGTACTGGAGTGGGGTGCCATCACCTTCTCCGACTCCTAACTATAGTAAGAGTTAACTTCATTCTGCTGTGTCATAAAAGAAGGCAGTGTGGAAGAAGGGATGGCCCATCTATTATGCAGGGATCAATAATAAGAGGCACAGGACTAGATAACAGTCGCTTCCAGTTTTCATAGAAGATGTAAAGCTGGAGTGAAAGCACTAGGCATCTAAAGAAAGGGAAGGTCACTTTCATGAGGGGAAAAAAACATGACTAACGAAAAAACTACAGACCTACAGACTATATGATATTGCCCTCAGGTGGGCCCCAAAAAATAAAAGATAAAGAAAAAAGTATTTCTGTCTTGATTTCACAACAAACTCAGGCAGGTCTGAGGTCAACAAGAAATAAGTTTTTTTAAGTTGACTCTCTACAAAAGCAGTCCAGTACCAAGAATTCTTATCACTGTAGCAGGCGTTGTCATAACAGGACAATAAAGTAGCTACTTTCACTGTTTACAGGATTAAAATCAAATGTTCAACCAAAGCAGTGAAACCGCAATGCCTATTATATTAGTAGAGTGTCACAGGCAATTTTAGGGAGAAGCAGCTCTGAAAACTTCATGGTTCATAGTAGAGAGGGAGGAGCTTCCTATGAGCAAAGAACATTGAGACCATTATTACTGTCAGCATTACCAAGGAGTTCAAATAAAATGGGACTATTAGCGAACTCCAGAGAAGGCAATGGCAAGCCACTCCAGTACTCTTGCCTAGAAAACCCCATGGATGGAGGAGCCAGGTAGGCTGCACTTTCATTTTCACTTTTCACTTTCACGCATTGGAGAAGGAAAAGGCAACCCACTCCAGTGTTCTTGCCTGGAGAATCCCAGGGACGGGGGAGCCTGGTGGGCTGCCGTCTATAGGGTTGCACAGAGTCGGGCATGACTGAAGCGACTTAGCATTAGCGAACTCACAATGAGAAAAAGCAGCAAGATAGTAGGGACATATAGAGCCAATCCAGATAAGACTATCAAAAATATTAATCAGAGACCTGTCATATTCCCCTTTTCATGGCTGTTCCCGATTACCCTTTCCAGGGTAAAAGGCACAAGATATCCTGTGAACAGAGAAGGTAGGTAAGGTAACTACAATACATACTGGGCCTTTCAGAGTTCTTACATCATAGGTTAACAGACAAATCACACCTACAATGTAACTTTCCAGACTATTTCTTTACCCCCCCAAAAAATTACTTTAATACATAATTAGAATAACTTTGTATGACATTTTCTCTGTGTTGTACAATTTGCATGGCACCTTTATGCATGATATGGAATACATTATATTATGTTCAGTTCAGTTCAGCCCATCAGTCATATCAGACTCTTTGTGACCCCATGGACTGCAACATGCCAGGCCTCCCTGTCCATCACCAATTCCCACAGTTTACTCAAACTCATGTCCACTGAGTCGGTAATGCCATCCAATCATCTCATCCTCTGTCGTCCCCTTCTCCTCCCGCCTTCAATCCTTCCCAGCATCAGGATCTTTTCAAATGAGTCAGTTCTTCGAATCAAGTGACCAAAGTATTGGAGTTTCAGCTTCAGCATCAGTCCTTGCAATGAATATTCAGGACTGATTTCCTTTAGGATGGACTGGTGGAATCTCCTTGCTGTCCAAGGGACTCTCAAGAGTCTTCTCCAACTTCACAGTTCAAAGGCATCAATTCTTCAGCACTAAGCTTTCTTCAGAGTCCAACTCTCACATCCATACATGACTACTGGAAAAACCACAGCCTTGACTAAACGGACCTTTGTTGGCAAAGTAATGTCTCTGCTTTTTTTTAATATGCTGTCTCAGTTCAGTTTAGTTCACTTCAGTCGCTCAGTCGTGTCTGACTCTGCAACCCCGTGAATCACAGCACACCAGGCCTCCCTGTCCATCACCAACTCCTGGAGTTCACTCAAACTCATGTACATCAAGTCGCTGAGCCATCCAGCCATCTCATCCTCTGTCGTCCCCTTCTCCTCCTCCCTCCAATCCCTCCCAGCATCGGGGTCTTTTCCAATGAGTCTACTCTTCGCATGAGGTGGCCAAAGTATTGGAGTTTCAGCTTCAACATCAGTCCTTCCAATGAACACCCAGGACTGATCTCCTTTAGGATGGACTGGTTGGATCTCCTTGCAGTCCAAGGGACTCTCAAGAGTCTTCTCCAACACCACAGTTCAAAAGCATCAATTCTTCCGTGCTCAGTTTTCTTTTTAGTCCAACTCTCACATCCATACATGACCACTGGAAAAACCATAGCCTTGACTAGACGGACCTTTGTTGGCAAAGTGATGTCTCTGCTTTTTAACATGCTGTCTAGGTTGGTCATAACTTTCCTTCCAAGGAGTAAGTGTCTTTTAATTTCATGGCTGCAGGCACCACCTGCAGTGATTTTGAAGCCCAAAAAAATAAAGTCTGCCACTGTTTCCACCGTTTCCCCATCTATCTGCCATGAAGTGATGGGACCAGATGCCATGATCTTAGTTTTCTGAATGTTGAGCTTTAAGCCAACTTTTTCACTCTCCTCTTTTACTTTCATCATGAGGCTCTTTAGTTCTTCTTTACTTTCTGCCGTAAGGGTCGTGTCATCTGCATATCTGAGGTTATTGATATTTCTCCCAGCAATCTTGATTCCAGCTTGTGCTTCCTCCAGCCCAGCATTTCTCATGATGTTCTCCGCATATAAGTTAAAGAAGCAGGGTGACAATATACAGCCTTGACGTACTCCTTTTCCTATTTGGAACCAGTCTGTTGTTCCATGTCCAATTCTAACTGTTGCTTCCTGACCTGTATATAGATTTCTCAAGAGGCAGGTCAGGTGGTCTGGTATTCCCATCTCTTTCAGAATTTTCCACAGTTTATTGTGATCCACACAGTCAAAGGCTTTGGCATAGTCAATAAAGCAGAAATAGATGTTTTTCTGGAACTCTCTTGCTTTTCTGATGATCCAACGGATATTGGCAATTTGATCTCTACCTTTCCTAAAACCAGCTTGAACATCTGCAAGTTCACGGTTCACATGTTGTTGAAGCCTGGCTTTGAAAATTTTGAGCATTACTTTGCTCATATGTGCTGCTGCTGCTGCTAAGTCGCTTCAGTTGCATCTGACTCTGTGCGACGCCATAGACGGCAGCCCACCAGGCTTCCCCATCCCTGGGATTCTCCAGGCAAGAACACTGGAGTGGGTTGCCATTTCCTTCTCCAATGCATGAAAGTGAAAAGTGAAAGTGAAGTCGCTCAGTAGTGTCCGACTCTTTGCGACCCCATGGACTGCAGCCTACCAGGCTCCTCCATCCATGGGATTTTCCAGGCAAGAGTACTGGAGTGGGGTGCCATTGCCTTCTCTAAATAAAGCTGTTACCTTTTTTTAAATTACAAACCTGACTCAGTAGAAAATAGGCTAATACCTACTCAGCCATAAAAAAGGATGAAATAATGCCATTGCTGCAACATAGATGGACCTAAAGATTATCATATTAAGTGAAGTAAGTCAGACAAAGACAAATACCATATGATATTACTTATATGTGGAATCTAAAAATTTGAAACAAATGGACTGACTTACAAAACAGATACAGACACACAGATACAGAAAACAGACTTACGGTTACCCAAGGGGATAGTAGTGGGAGAAGGAGTTAAATTAGGAGTTTGGGATTAACATATATACACTACTATGTATAAAACAGATAAACAACAAGGGCCTGCTGTATAGCACAGGGAACTATATTCAATATCTTATAATGAAAAAATCTGAAAAAGAAAACATATATATGTATGCATGTATAATGGAATCATTTTACTGTACATCTGAAACTAATACAACATTGTAAATTAACTATACTTCAATTAAAAATGATTAAAAAGGGAAAATAGGCTAAATAAGTAATTAAAAAAAGACAATGCAGATGGCTAGTGAATGGGCATAAATCCACATTAAGATGCCATTATTTAACATATTTATTTCAATTGACAAAGATTTCGGTATACTCATACACAGTTAGGGCTTCCCTGGTGGCGCAGAGGTTTAAGCGTCTGCCTGCAATGTGGGAGACCTGGGTTCGATCCCTGGGTTGGGAAGATCCCCTGGAGAAGGAAATGGGAACCCACTCCAGTATTCTTGCCTGGAGAATCCCATGGACGGAGGAGCTTGGTGGGCTACAGTCCACGGGTGGCAAAGAGTCAGACCCGACTGAGCGACTTCACTTTCACTTACATACACAGTCGGTGGAAGTGTAAATTCATCAGGCTTTGTAAGAGGCTGTGTATCACTGTGTAAGAAAAAAAGCATTTAAAATGTTTTTACTCAAAATATTTGTTTCAGCATTCCACTTTTAGAAATTAACTTTGCTTTTTTCACTTAATAGCCTATTCAAAGTATCTCCATGTTATATAACTTCTCAATATTTTGAATAGCCATGTGTATTTGTTTATTTCGTTATTTGTTTATTTGGGAATATTCCCTGCAAAACACTTTTATAGAATGAATGTTCTTATCTGGACATCTTGCTTGTTTCTTTGATTGTTGAGAAGTTATTAAAAACAATAATCTTCAAGGTGGGTTTCAGGATCACTGAGCAACCACTCAAGAGTAAGTTAATTGCAAATGGCAAGAATTTGCAGTTTCTTGCTTTTTAAATAAAGTTCAAACTGTTAGTCCTTTAAACCAGGCTTTGGAGCTTTGATGGTGAAAAACTCAGTCTCTGCCTTATGCAGCAAATGGACACTTAAATTACAGTGTGTTAAGTGAGACAATAAAATTAAATCCTGGGGACAGATTAGAAAGATTTCTGTCTTGCATGGGCAAGTATGGTTTCCTAAAATAGGGAATGTTTAAGCTGACAGATAAAGGACAAACTGGGAATTACCAAGGTGAAGAGGAATTTGAATAGGGCTTCTGGCAGAGAGCCAGAATATGTGGAATGACCCAAAAGTAAGTGAGCGAGTAGAATGGTGAGGATGGAAGCATAAATAAGGGCCAGATCCTGGGCCTTTAGAGTCATAGTAAGGATTTTAACCTGAGGATTGGAGAGAGCCATTGAAAATGTTAAGTAGGAGGTTGATCATGTTTTTGCTTGTTAAAGAACATTTTGATTGCAGTGTGTTGATATGATTGACTTCACTGGAGCAAGAGAGTCCTTTAGAAGGTTGCTGCAGTTCAGATAAGAGGAAATGCTGGTTTGCTCTGGGCAGTTAGTAGAGATGGAAATGGACAGCAGCACAGTACTTAGGAGGTAGAGTGACAGGCCATGTTTGCTTGCATGTGAAGGAGGGGAGAGGGAGGCCAAGATGATGTCCAGAGCTATGTCTTGATCAACTGTGCAAATACTGTTTGTTACAAATCACTGAGACAGAGACCAGAAGATTTGGTGGAGAAGATAAATGCCCAGTTTTTCAGTTAAGCAGGGCGGGCTGCCCCGGTGGCTTAGTGGTAAAGACGACTCCTGCGGTGCAGGAGACGAAGAAGACATGGGTTTAATCCTTGAGTTGGGAAGATCCCCTGGAGAAGAAAATCACAACCCACTCCAGTATTCTTGCCTGGGAAATCCCACAGACAGAGGAGCCTGGTGAGCTAGAATCCATGGGGCTGCAGAGAGTTGGACACGACTGAGCACAGCACAGAAATGGTTTACCAGGGCTTCCTTCGTGACTCAGATGATAAAGAATCTGCCTGCAATCAGGAGACCCGGGTCTGAAGATCCCTGGGTCTGGAAGATCCCAAGAAGAAGGGAATGGCTACCCACTCCAGTATTCTTGCCTGGAGAATTCCACGGACATAGGAGCCTGGCAGGGGGTTGCAAAGAGTCTGACATGACTGAGCGACTAACACTTTCCCTTTCATAGTTCATTCAGACAGAAATGTTCAATCGCAGTCTAAAGCTCTGAGAGAGTTAACAAGCTGGAGATAAATATTTGAGATTTTGATATTTATTTCTTTGAGAGTAAATTGGCTTTATAAGTTGGGGTAATTTCCTTTTGTATTTCATGACTACGTTTATGCTCAAAGAGCTGCTTGCCAAATAACAGGCTGTCTGAAAGTGTTTTGTTGGTCATGTATTTACTTCCTCTGTTATAATTGGTGAGATTCAACCTAATTGGTTCTTTTATTTATTTTCACAGTTTTCATGGTGTCTTAAAATCCACTGTAAGGAAGTACTTTCTTGTATTTGTCTCTTCTTCTGTGGATAGACATTTGTTTTCTGTTTCTCTCAGTGCCACTGTCATCATAGTCAGTGTTACCATGAAGCTTGTGTGCTCGTCTCTGCACATATGTGAGAGCTAGGGAGTGGAACTATCAGACAGAAGGGCATAAGCATCTTTAATTTAACCAGATGTTGACAGACTGCTTTATGAAGGGGTTGTATCTGTGTACACTCCCACTAGCTATGTATGAGACTGTGTTTTCTCTCCTGTGGTAGGTATTATCAGACTTTAAAATGTTTGTCATTCTGATGAGTGTGAAATGGTTTCTTGCGACTTTAAGTTTGCTTCTTAATTGCCTGTGAAGTTGAGCATCTTTTCATGTTAACTATCCACTCATGATTTCTCTTCTACAAGTGACCTATTTATATTTAACCCCTGTCCTCTGTTAATTTGTCCTTTTCTTTCTGATTTGTGGAATTTTTTAACAGATGTACTAAACTATTGTCAGTGAAAATCTCTCCTCCCAATCTGTGATTTCTCTTCACTTTTTAATTTTTTTTTTCCACTCTAAAACTTCACTTTCTGTGACTTGAGACTTTTAAGATTTACTGCTTCATTTGCTGGTTATTTTGGATATATGCATATCTTAGTTTTTAAAAGAAAGTTATTTTTATCTTTTATACATAGAAAATTTATCAAATCTGTTGTATTGAATGGTGATACATTTAAAAATATTTTAAAGTCATAAAATACAAACAGATATCAGCAAAATTTTTTTTTTGGTAAGCTTTATATTTTAGAGCAGTTTTAGGTTTACAGCAAACTTGAACAGAAGGTAGAGAATTCCCATGTCCCTCTGTTCCCATATACTTTCACCCTACTTCCCAGATGGCTCAGTGGGTAAAGAATCTGCCTGCAGAGCAGGAGACACAGGAGATGTGCGTTCAATCCCTGGGTCGGGAAGGTCCCCTGGAGGAGGAAATGGCAAATCATTCCTGTATTCTTGCCTGAAGAATCCCTCGGACAGAGGAGCCTGGGGGGGCTACAACAAAGAGTCAAATTCGAATGAGGAACTAAGCACCCTCACTATCTGCATCAGGTACCGTGGTACCTTTGTCACAGCTGAGAAACCTACACCGACACATCATTATCACACAAACCCTGTAGTTTCTACTAGGGTTTGCCCTCAGTGTTGTGCATCCTTTGGGTTTTGACAAGTGAGTAATGACTTGCACTTACTGTTGTGGTGACATAGTTTTACTGCCCAAAGTATCCTCTGTGCTCTGCTGATTCATCTCTCCCTTCATCTTGACCCCTGTCAACCACAGATCTTTTTAATGTCTTCATAGTTTTGCCTTTACCAGAATGTCATGTAGCTGAAATCATACAGTATACAGACTTTTCAGACTGGCTTCTTTGACTTAGTAATATCCATTTAAGTTTCTTCCATGTCTTTTCATGGCTTTATAGCTCATTCTTCTGTTTTAAGCACTGGATAATATTCCACTGTGTGTAGATGTACTACAGTTTATTTATCAATTAACCTACTGAAGGACATCTCAGTTGCTTCCAAGTTTTTTGGCAATTGTGAATAAAGCTGCTATATACATCTGTGTGCAGGTTTTTGTGTGGGCATAAACTTTCCACTCATTTGGATAATTACTAAAGAGCACAATTCCTGGATTGTATAGTATGTATTTTAAGAGCATGTTTAGTTTTATAAGAAACCCCCAAACTGTCTTCCAAAGTGACTCTGCCATTTGCACTCTCAAAAGCAATGAATGAGAGCTCCTGTTGCTCTACCTTTTCACCAGCATTTGGTATTGTCTGGAGTTTGGCCATTCTAATAGGTGTGTAGTGATATCTCATTGTTTTTTAAAATTAGCTAATCATATCATATCATAATGATTTATGATATATGTTTCAAGTGTACAACATAGTGGTTGATGATTTTTGAAGGTTATACTCTATTTAAAGTTATTATAAAACATTGGCTACGCTTGCTGTGTTGTGCAGTATATTCTTGTAGCTTCTTTATGGTATACATAGTAGTTTACATCTCTTAATCCCCTATCCCCTCACTGTTTTCTTTAATTTGTATTTCTTCTTCGCATATGATGTGGAGCACCTGGAGCATCTTTTCATATGTTTATACGCCACCTGTGTATCTTACTTAATGACGTGTCCAGATCACCTGGGGCTTCTCAGGTGCCGCTAGTGGTAAAGAACCTGCCTGCCAATGCGGGAGACATAAGAGACGCAGCTTCCATCCCTGGATCAGAAAAATCCCCTGGAGAAGGGAACAGCAACCCACTCTAGTATTCTTGCCTGGAGAATTCCACGGACAGAGGAGCCTAGCAAGCTACAGTCCATAGGGTCACAAAGAGTTGGACATGACTGAGCGACTAACACTCTCACCAGATCTTAGGCCTATTTTTTTTAACTTTTTATTTTATACTGGAGTATAGCTAATAACAGTGTTGTGATAGCTTCAGGTAGACAGCAAAGGGACTCAGGCCTATTTTTCAGTTGGGCTGTTTGTTTGATCATTGTTGAGTTTTAAGAGTTCTTTGTATATTTTGAATACCAGTTGTTTTATCAGATATATATTTTGAAAATATTTTCTCCTAGACTCTGGTTTGTCTTTTTATTCTCTTAAGCAATATTTATATTTAAATAAACATCAGGCATTTTTGTTTGTGGACTATAATTTTCTGATTGATTGATTAGTGTCCTAAGATAAGAAATCTTGGTTGTGATGTAGCACACCAAATAAAATAAGGCAGAACCAATACAATTTTAAATCAGTAGATACTTCCAACTAAAACTAGTTACAAAAAGAATAAAACTTGAAAGCTTTAAGATCTAAATTTATGTAGAACTCCCCTCTATGCAATATAATAAAAATTACATTTATTCAACTATTTTCTTCACTATATTGTTGAAGCAATTTCTTTCCATTCCTTAGTATATTTCAGCCATGAATATTTTTCTTATATATTTAAAATTGAATCTCCTTCCATTACTCTGTATCCTCTTATCCTGCTTTTTAAAAAAGTGCTTATACTACCGGACATAATATGTATACATATTTGTTTACAGTCAGTCCTACTTAGACTTTATTATTTGTTGTAATCCCACTTAGATTCTATGAGAACAGAGATTTATTTTATTACTGTATTCTAAGTTCCCTGTATAGAGCTTGGCATCCAGTAAATGATATAGAAATATTTGTTGAATGAATAAAAAAATCTTACTTATATTTTAATGTGCAAAGCTTAAAAAAAAATCACTGCTAATTTCTAAGGCAGTTGTTATAACTTCAATTGTTATTATACTTGAAATTGATTTTACAAAGACTTCTTGCAGATGAAAAGGGTTGATCTCTTTTCAGTACTATTACTCAGAATTTCAGATTTCATATTCTGAGCAACCAGTTGTATGCGTGTTAAGTTGCTTCAGTTGTGCTGACTTTTTGCGACTCCATGGACTGTATGCAGCCCGCGAGGCTCCTCTGTCCATGGAATTTTCCAGGCAAGAATACTGGAGTGGGTTGCCATGCCCTTCTCCAGGGGATCTTCCCAACTCAGGAACTGAACTCACATCTCTTGCATCTCCTGCATTGGCAGGCGGGTTTTTTACCTCTAGCACCACCTGGGAAGCCCCCTTAGAATGACTAGTTTCCTGTTGGTAATATTAGCTATCACCAGGAAAGTGCAACTGAGATGTAATACATCAACTGAGTGTTTAATGAACATCCATTGTATCTGTAGCTATTATAAATCAGTGGACAAGAACTAGCGATGAACTACAGAATATGAATAAATGCTCAGCTGGTTGTTGTTGCTTAGTCGCTAAACATGTCTGACTCTCTGCGGCTCCACGGACTGTAGCCCATCAGGCTCCCCTGTCCGAGGGATTCTTCCAGCAAGAGTACTAGAGTGGGTTGCCATTTCCTTCTCTAGGGAATATTCCCAAACCAGGGACCGAACTCACATCTCCTGCATTGGCAGGTGGATTCTTTACCCCTAAAGGCCGTCAGGGAAGCCTAGTGTTCAGCTTAAATGCATATATTACCACAACTGTATAGTCAATTGCATTATCTCCTTTTTAGTATAAGGATTTTTAAACAGGAGGATGAGATCTTGCTGATAGAAAATAAAACTTGAAATATAAAGACTCTTGGCTCTTTAGCAATAGTTAATATGATTGCACTTAAAACTACTGTTGCTAGACTGTTTAAATAAAGATAACCCAGACTTCAGAGTTTTGTTTAGTGCTGAAAGACATGATTAGCAAATTTGTGGGACAGAATTATAACCCATCCCTAAGCAGTTAATGAAATTAAGTTTACCTTGTGTATATGTGTTGCTTTTAATTTTGAGAATTTATTAGCAAAGAGTAACAGTAACTGTAGCTATACAAAAAGAACCATAGAGTTGGAATGCAAGATATCCCAACTTTATAGAAAGATAAGAAAATACAGATCTTGATCTATAACTTGTCTCATGGAGAGTTAGAGAGCTAGATTAACAGTCCTTGTATTTGTAGCTGTTAGATTGTGTTTAATGTTATGAGTAGCAATAGAACTTTTCTTTGGACTTCTGAGAAAGAATAGGAAAGTTTCTTTTTCATGTAATAACTAGCTTTAGCTTAAAGGAAGGGACTGAGAATGGAGAAGAGTAGAAGGAAACTAGATACTTGTTTATTTTTAATATGCATTTTCAAAATTTCTAGTTGGGAAATTTTTTTTCTCATTTTAGTTTCAGGTACTTTATTTTCTTAGAAGATTTTCCAAACTGCTATTTTAAAATAATAGATTAATCCCTTACATAGTCACATACTCTTAGGTCATCAAAATACCAGGCTAGAGGTGTTTTTCAACATAAAAAAATTGTTTTCCAGCCACTTTGACTTGTCATAAAATTAGTGTTTATTCTCAGCTCTTATCTTATTTGATCTGTTACTAGCTTTTGACATGGTTGATCACTCCTTCCTTTTTTATAAACTTTTTTTTTAACTTCTATACCACACTGTCTCGGTTTTCCTCTTATCTCATTAGTTGCCTTCTTCTCAGTTTCTTTTTCTAGTTCCCCTTGTTCTTTCTGACTTTATGTATCAGAGTGTCCCAGACCTCAGTCCTTAATTCTCTTTTCTATCTTCACTTTTTTTGGGATAATGTCCAGTGCCTGGCTGTAAATGCTATCGACATGCTTATGGTTTCTAAACTTGTTCCCTTAGTTCAGACTTCTGAAATCCAGACTTTTATATTTATCTACCTGTCTGATGCCACCACTTATATGTATCTAATAAATATTTCAGGGTCAAATCCCAAACTGAACTCCAGATATTTTCTACCAGACCTGTTCTGCCCATAGTCTTCTCCATTTCAGTTGGTTGCAACAGTATCATTTTGGTTGCTCCAGCCAAAAACTTTAAATCAGTCTTTAATTACACATCTGTCCGCTTACTGACATATCCGTGCATGTATATGCTCACACTCTATATGTAGTCTGTGAGGAAATTCTCTTTAGTTTAAGCCACTTTCCAAATCCTCTATTAGTCCACATTCTAGAGTATTGTGAAAAAATTTCTATTTTTCTCAACTTTAAAAGAAATTATAGGTACTGTAATCATTCATTAAAGGTATATAGACTCTTCCTTGTATGTGGAAAGAACTTTATCATTGTTTCATTGAAAAATTGGTTTTGAGGTGTATGGAATTGTTTGTGTATTCTTTTTTATTTCATTTTCTCTAAAGACTTTTAAAATAACACCTCTGTGAGGCTGGAGAGGTTATGGCAAATTGGAATAATTAAAGTCTGGAATTGTAATTGGAAGGGGAATTGGAAAGTTAACATATACATACATGTACACTGAGATACAGGTATAATAATCACAGGTGGTCCTGGACCCTAGATTATATAAATTGTTTTAAATGCTGCATCTTTCCATCCATCCAGTAAACATGGGTGTTACTTGTTAACTAACCAAATTAGCTAAAGGAACCATAGTCTCTGCTCAAGGCCTCTAAGTTTTGACTTCTAGACCAATAGTTGAATTATCATTTTGAGAGGTGCTCATTCCACTGAGGAGCAGAAGGGGCTTCAGTGTCACAAGTTTACTATCCAGAATGGTTTATGGTGTGAACATTGACTTTAAAACCCTGAACCTTTCAATTATGCTCTTAAATTTGTATTCTTCTGCATCCTGTTTACAAATCTTGGAAATCTGCAATGTTTTACTGCAGATAAAATACTATGTAAAGTGCTTTTCTAAACACAGCTGCTCTACTTTCATTAAACATTTTGGACATTCAGCAATTTGCTAAGATTTCTTCCAATTTAATTCTGTGATTCTGGGATTGTTGCTCATTTTCCTCTTAATACTTTTTCTGTCTATTATTTCATCTTACTATTTTATATTCTTTTCATAATATAATAATATATATTCTTCTCATAATATAATGACAAAATGTGGTCCACTGGAGAAGGGAATGGCAAACCATTTCAGTATTCTTGCCTTGAGAACCCCATAAATAGTATGAAAAGGCAAAAAGATAGGACACTGAAAGATGAACTCCCCAGGTTGGTAGGTGCCTAACATGCTACTGGAGATCAGTGCAGAAATAACTCCAGAAGGAAGGAAGAGACGGAGTCAAAGTAAAAACAACACTCAGTTGTGGGTGTGACTGGTGATGGAAGCAAGGTCCAATGCTGTAAAGAGCAATATTGCATAGGAACCTGGAATGTTAGGTCCATGAATCAAGGCAAACTGGAAGTGGCCAAACAGGATATGGCAAGAGTGAACGTCAACATTTTAGGAATGAGCGAACTAAAATGGACTGGAATGGGTGAATTTAACTCAGATGACCATTATATCTACTACTGTGGGCAGGAATCCCTTAGAAGAAATGGAGTGGCCCTCATAGTAAACAAAAGAGTCCAAAATGCAGTACAAGTTAATATATAATCTCACCTATACTTCACATTACTACATTCACAGCTTCAATTTTAACATCCAAATCATCATTCCACCTAAAATTTATTCTGTAGAAGTAAATGTATCTAGTCTAGCTTGTTTTCCGCCAAGTAGTGAGCCAGTTTTCCCTCTATTTCTGAGGTAACTATTTTCCACTGATCTGAAATACCACCTTAATCAAACTCTAAACTCCCATATACATTTGAGTCTGTCTCAGAATTTTTTAAAATTCTGTTCATCTGTCAAACCTGAGCTCAGTACAACACTATTTTAATCTTGGTATTCCAATAATACATTTTAAAATCTGATGCAGGACATCATTGCTCTTTTTTCCAAAGTTTTCTTGGCGAGTCTCACACATTTGCTCTTGCATTTAGAAATTTAAATTTATAAATTAATTTAGGAAAAATGTACACTTTTACAATGTTGAGTCTTCAAGCAACAGACATGATTCCTTAGTCATATTTTCCCTTTTTGTCATCAAGTTTTTAGCTGCTGTATAATTATAAAGCCCCACATAATTTTTACTTCATTTCTATTCATTTTATATATTTTTCCACTAGCTTAATTTCCCTGAACTTGTCTTTATTTCTATCTACTTAATTGCTATACAGAAAATTTTTGTACAACCATGTTTATGGTCCTTTTTGAATTGTTTTGTTCATTTTCATTATATCTGCCTTATACTTTATCAGACTTAAACATTACAAGCTGAAAAAGGACTATAAGAATATAGTCAGAAAACAGAAGAGATTCAGAGATAACACTTACACATAATTCCAGACACTGTTTTATACAGGATATTACCTATCCATTCCTTTAAAGGAGAGCAGTGTGCACTGTTTTGCATGTTACTTTCTTTTCATGGGGAATTCTGAGGGTGTTAAAAACAGAATGAATTTATTTTAAATTCAAAAAGAAAAAAGAAAGAAAATGGATTCATCTCCGACTACATGCAACAAGCTAAATTTCTCAAGAAAGATCAGACCTTAAAAAACTGGAAATAGAACTGCCATAAGACCCAGCAATCCCACTGCTGGGCATGCATACCGAGGAAACCAGAATTGAAAAGAGACACGTGTACCCCAATGTTCATCGCAGCACTGTTTACAATAGTGAGGACATGGAAGCAACCTAGATGACCATCGGCAGACAAATGGATAAGAATGCTGTGGTACATACACACAATGGAATATTACTCAGCTATTAAAAAGAACGCATTTGAATCCGTTTTAATGAAATGGATGAAACTGGAGCCTATGATACAGAGTGAAGTAAGTTAGAAAGAAAAACACCAATACAGTATATTAATGCATATATATGAAATTTAGAAACATAGTAACAATGACCTATATCTGAGACAGCAAAAAAGACACAGATGTAAAGAACAGACTTTTGGACTCTGTGGGAGAAGGCGAAGGTGGGATGATTTGAGAAAATAGCATTGAAACATGTATATTCAGTTCAGTCGCTCAGTCGTATCCGACTCTTTGCGACCCCATGAATTGCAGCAGGCCAGGCCTCCCTGTCCATCACCAACTCCCGGAGTTCACTCAGACTCACGTCCATCAAGTCAGTGATGCCATCCAGCCATCTCATCCTCTCTCATCCCCTTCTCCTCCTGCCCCCAATCCCTCCCAGCATCAGAGTCTTTTCCAATGAGTCAACTCTTGGCATGAGGTGGCCAAAGTACTGGAATTCAGCATCATTCCTTCCAAAGAAATCCCAGGGCTGATCTCCTTCAGAATGGACTGGGTGGATCTCCCTGCAGTCCAAGGGACTCTCAAGAGTGTTCTCCAACACCACAGTTTAAAAGCATCAATTCTTCGGCACGCAGCCTTCTTCATAGTCCAACTCTCACATCCATACATGACCACAGGAAAAACCACAGCCTTGACTAGACGGACCTTTGTTGGCAAAGTAATGTCTCTGCCTTTGAATATGCTATCTAGGTTGGACATAACTTTCCTTCCAAGGAGTAAGCGTCTTTTAATTTCATGGCTGCAGTCACCATCTGCAGTGATTTTGGAGCCCAAAAAAATGAAGTCTGACACTGTTTCCACTGTTTCCCCATCTATTTCCCATGAAGTGATGGGACCGGATGCCATGATCTTCGTTTTCTGAATGTTGAGCTTTAAGCCAACTTTTTCACTCTCCACTTTCACATGTATATTACCATATGTGAAAAAGATCACCAGTCCAAGTGAAACAGGGCACTCAAAGCCGGTGCACTGGGACAACCCTGAGGGATGGAACACGGAGGGAGTTGGGAGGAGAGTTCAGGATGGGGGACACTTGTACACCCATGGCTGATTCATGTCAATGTATGGCAAAAACCACTACAATACTGTAAAGTAATTAGCCTCCAATTAAAGTAAATTAATCAATCAATTAAAAAAAAGAAAGACCAGAGACATTTCCAAACAAACAGCAGAAAGAATTACACAGCCATGCACTTGGGAGAAGAGGACCATGGATGGAAGCAAAAGGAAAAGAACCCTGTTCTCAGAATCTATCTGACACAGCTTTCAATCTAAAAATGCAACTTACTACTTAACTTTGAAATACTAAATGTCTCTCGCAAACTAACATATATTTGTTTTCCCAGGGGAAAAAAAAAGAAAAGAAACTTATCATCCTGCCACGAAACACGTCCTTCAGAGGAATCTCACTAAGTCTGGAATAAATTATGAGGGGAAAATCATGAAAATCTTTTTAGTGGTGAACCATCTGAAATGATTTGTGTATTAGACTTTATTTGGGAGGAAGAGGCTGACCCTGTTGCTTTTCCCTCTTACTCATTTGATCATTCTACCAGAGACTCAAGATCAAAATAAATGACACCTTAATTATGCTGATCACAGTAAATCTTAGTACACTAAGGGCTTCCCTGTGATTAAGACCTAAAGGCTAACTTAGGCAGACAGGGCAAAAAGACAGCATCTCTTCCTGTTGTTTTTCTTCCTGTTTACTCTGACAACATTCTTGTATGTCTTAAATGTTTCACTTAATTTCCACAGTCAAGTCTATGTCACAGGAATTTTCATGAGGGCAGACTACCTCTTAACACAGTTTATCAAAAAATTCCTTTTTTCACCATTCAAATTAGACTCTGCAGCTCATACACTCATAACAAAAAATAAAGAGAAGGAAAAAATATACACACAATTAAGCAGTTAGCCTGGGGTTTGAGTAAATTTATTGGTACTACAGTCATTACTGATCAATCTATTACTTTGATAACCCCACTGCATGACATAGTAGAGAATAAAACGTCTAATAAATGAGACTTTTAATAAATGTAATCCCCATTCCCACATTACCTACTACTTCAGGAGTAATTATTCCATCTGTCAGTTCTGAGCTCAAAACATAAACCAATTATGGGAGGCAGGGGTAGGGGAACACATTCCTCAGTAGAAAAATCTTAAAACTTCTAATACCCAGACAACAGAATAGAGTTGGTATAAACTGTGTTCTAGTCCTTACTGTCATTAATTTGCTACATCATATTGGCCAATCACTTCAAATCTGACTGATTTGTTATCTATGAAACTGCAAATATCACTTATCCTACTTTTCCCAAAGGAGCTTTGAGAATCCTAAAATCTGAGTCAGGCACTATCAAAGATAACCCATTTTAAATGTTCCATTTCAAAAATACAGAAACCAAATCAATTCTACTAAAAAAAGAAAATAAATACAAAAGAATAAAACACTAAATAAAAAGAAAAAGCATTACAAAGAAATAAATTCTACAGAAATTCAGAGAAGATGGAAATCAGTGGGAAAATGACTAGATGACTACTTTAAACAAGGAGATTTTTCTTTTTTAAGGGAGAGTGGCAAGAACATGTTTTCTTTCCTTCTCCAAAGTTTACAAACATCAATTTTAAACAATTATTATTATAGGAAACTCCACCTACTGTGAATCCAGGGATTGGCTACAATTCCATACCACAGATAAGAATGTAGGTCCAATACCTATATTGCTTTCCTGGTGACTCAGATGGTAAAGAATCCGCCTGCAATGCCAGAGACCTGGGTTCGATCCCTGGGTTGGGAAGATCCCCTGAGGAAGGGAATGGCTACCCACTCCAGTACAGGAGATCAGGTTTGATCCCTGGGTCAAGAACATATACCCTAGAGGAGGGCATGGCAACCCACTTCAGTATTCTTGCCTAGAGAATCCCATGGACAGAGGAGACTGGCGGGCTACGGTCCATGAGGTTGCAAAGAGTTGGACACAAATGAAGCGACTGAGCACAGTACAGCACCATGCAATAAGGACAAAATGAAAAGCAGAGTCCCCACAATTTCACTAATCTAAAGCAAAGTACAGATCTTTAAATTAACAGAGTTCAGAAAAGTCTTATTAATAGCATATAGTAACAAGATACCAAAAAGACTTCTGGTTCAGCTTAGGGACGCTGGACTGGTTTTATCTGACTTCGACCTAAGAAACCTGAAGACAAGCATTTGATTGGAGTTACTCACAGCAACAGCAGCTACAATTGCAAAGTAGCTACTGTCACCAATAGCAGGCCAAGGAGAATGTTTCCCATGTAAAAAATATGAACTACTTTGGAGTTGTCTTGGGCTTGTTTTATATCGTGGAATAAGAAAACTTCTGCAGAGGCTGAACTGTACCACCAGATGCCAGTGGACAAAAATACAATGAACAACCAGCCTAACAAGAAACACTGGCCTAAGACGAGAGAAAGTGCTTCAGTTCAGTTCAGTTGCTCAGTCACGTTCAACTCTTTGCGACCCCATGAAGCACGCCAGGCCTCCCTGTCCATCACCAACTCCCGGAGTTCACTCAAACTCAAGTCCATCGAGTCGGTGATGCCATCCAGCCATCCTATCCTCTGTCGTCCCCTTCTCCTCCTGCCCCCAATCCCTCCCAGCATCAGGGTCTTTTCCAATGAGTCAACTCTTCTCATGAGGTAGCCAAAGTACTGGAGTTTCAGCCTCAGCATCAGTCCTTCCAATGAACACCCAGGACTGATCTCCTTTAGGATGGACTGGTTGAATCTCCTTGCAGTCCAAGGGACTCAAAACAGTCTTCTACAACACCACAGTTCAAAAGCATCAATTCTTCAGCACTCAGCTTTCTTCACAGTCCAACCCTCACATCCATACATGACCACAGGAAAAACCACAGCCTTGACTAGATGGACCTTTGTTGGCAAAGTAATGTCTCCGCTTTTGAATATGTTATCTAGGTTGCTCATAACTTTCCTTCCAAGGAGTAAGCGTCTTTTAATTTCATGGTTTTAGAGCCCAAAAAAAAAAGTCTGACACCGTTTCCACTGTTTTCCCATCTATTTCCTATGAAATGATGGGACCAGATGCCATGATCTTAGTTTTCTGAATGTTGAGCTCTTCATTGACGGATTAGGGAGTAATAGTAACAGCATTCTCTAGACTGAGCTTTTTTTTTTTAACAGAATCATTGAGGTATAATTAAGTGCACATATATTTGAAGTGTACAATTTGATACACACACACATATTCATAAAGCCATCACCACATTCAAGATAATAAACATATCTATCACCCCCAAAATTTCCTCATGCCCCTCTGTAATTTCTGTCTCCTGCCCCTTCTCTCCCTCCTCAGCTGCTTTCTGTTGCTATAGATTAAATTTTCAACAATTTTATATAAATGTGTTACTATAACTCCTTGATCTGGGTTCTTTTACTCAGCATGCATTTTCTGAGATTCATTCATGCTGTATCGACAGTTTATTCCTTTTTGTTACTGAGCAGCATTCTGTTTTAAGGATACACCTATTTATCCATTCACTGTTGATGGACATTTGAGTTGTTTTCAGTTTTCAACTATTACAAATAAAGCTGCTATAAACATTCAGGTACAAATCTTTTTATGGCCACATGCTTTCTTTTCTCGTGGATAAATACCTAAGAGTGGAATGTGTGCATCATATGACAAGCATATGCTAAATTTTCAAGAAACTGTCATTCTGGTTTTCAAAGTAGTTTTGCCATTTTACATATCTACTACTGTGTATAAGAATTCTAGTTGCTCCACATACCTACCAACACTTGGTATGATCCGTCTGTTTCATTTTAGCCAGTATACCAGGTATGTAGTGATATACTGAGTAGGATATTAATAATTTGCATTTCCCCAATAATAAAAGAAGTTGAACATCTTTTCATAAGCTTCTTTGCTACCCTACATCTTCTTTCACTATTCCTGAGAGGTGAAAGAAAGGCTTCTGGCAGGCAGTAATACAGACACTAAGACAGAAAGGACGAACAGGAGGAAACTAGTGAAAGGGAGTGGAAAAAGCTTTCCAGGCAAAGAGAACAAACAGCCTGCTCAAAGCCTGGAGGAGACAGCAAACAGCATGGAGTTTCCCCCTCCAGTCTGCTCGAGGAGCTGAAATAAGACCTTCCGAGGAAACTGGAAATCCACATATGTACGTGTTAAGGTCCAAATTTTTTAACATTCACACTTTTAAACAATGTTAATTTTTAACATAATGCAATCCAACAAAATGCAAGACAAGCAAAATACATATCTGTGGGCAAAATAAGAGCATGTTATCAGCCAGTTTGTAATCTCTGATACAGAAGAACTAAGTAAAGTTATTAATACGATTGATCTAAAAGACATGTAACTATCAACCAAGATTTATACTCTGCAGAGTATATACCTTCTATTTAAATATTCATGGACCATTTTAAGAAATTGGTTAAGCCACAAAGAAACTGCGTAAGTTTCATAGAGAAGAAATACAACTAATCACACTCATTAACCACTACATAATGAAAACTGAAATAGAAGGAAGGAAACAAAAAAATCCCAATCCTAGGAACTTTGAATTTTTCTCCTAAACAGTGTTAAGTTAAAAATAAAATCAAAACTACACATTAACAACGTATGATAAATAATCATAAAAACACTTCACGGCAAAATCCAACAAAAGCTCAAAGAAAAACTTATACTCTTGAGGACTTTATACTGAATATTAGATAAAAGGCTGTAAATGAACTCAAAATACCATATTTACTTTATTCTTTCTAAAAAAAGGCAGAAAACAGTATTATGAAATCTAAGGCAGACATTAATTAAAAAAAAAAACTCAGCAATTCCCTGGCAGCCCAGTGGTTAGAACTTGATGCCTTCACTGCTGGGGCCTGGGTTCAATCCCTGGTTGGGAAACTAAGATTCCACAAGCCATGTGACACGGCAAAAAAAAAAATAGAAAACAGCACCCTAACACTTCATCACAATGCCAAATTCATTTTTATCATCTCCCATCACAAGAAAGGTGAATATATTACAGTAAGATAATTTGAGACCACATTCACATAATTTTTATTATACTTTGTTATCAATTGTTGTTAGTCACTTACTGTGCCTAATTTATAAGTCAAGTTTATCACAGATATGTATGGATAGGGAAAAATGGTATATATACAACTCAGTGCTACTGCTGGTTTCAGGGATCCACTGGGGTTCTTGGAATGTATTTCCCGCTGATAAGGGCGGGAACTACTGTATTACCAAAACCTAAAACAGAACAATAACTCATTATAACTTCTAAATATTAATACAAATTCATAAATAAAATGTAATGAAATCCAGCTGTTTTTTAAAATTATGACTAAATGAAGTTTACAGGACTGTAATGATACTTTAAATCCATTAATTTTACTATGTCACTAAATCAAAGAAGAAAAGTAACATGATTATCTCTGCTAAAGATTGACTTGATATCCCTCCAAAATTCACATGCTGAAACCTTAACCTCTAACCTGCTGGTGTTTGGAGGTAGGGTCTTAGGGAAGAAATAAAGATTAGATTAGGTCACAACTGTGATAACGAGATTAGTGTCCTTAAGGAGATGAAGAGACCAGAGTTCTCTCTATACACCAGAAAGAAGGTCCTCATCAAGAACTCAGCAATGCTAACACTCTGATCTTAGACTTCTAACTTCCAGAACTGTGAGAAATGTTTGGTATCTAAGCCACTCAATCTATGGTATAATCTGACATGGCAGTCCAAGATGACTAAAACAGTCTCAGATGACAAAAAGGCACTGGACAAAATTAAACATCCATTCCTGATTTATAAATCTATTTACTTAAAAAACAATTACATCTTGGGAATTCCCTGGTGGTCCAGTGGTTAAGACCCCACACATTCACTGCCAAGAGCCCAGATTCAATCCCTGGTCAGGGAATTAAGATCCCACAAGACACTGGCATAGCTAAAAAAAAAAAGTTACATCTTTAAGACCATACACATACACACACACACAGAGTGGAGGCAGTGGAAGTGGGGAGAACAGGGAGGGAGGGAGAAGAAAGCACTAACATTTGCCTGGACTACTCCTCCTTCATCTTTCTTCTTTTATTGGAGCAAAATATAGCAATAGCTTCTAAAATTTTAAATGTATATACTTTTAGGCAAATACACCAGGAGTGGAGAAGGAAGCTCACAGGAAAAATAAACAAACTAAAAATAAAAAACTCACCAGGAGACTGGTTATTCAAATTGCCATTCAATAATTAGTACACAGCCACTTAAAAGAGTATGCAGCCATTTAGACAGTAAGGCAGATATTTATGTACTGACAAAGAAATACGAACATTACATTAAGTGAAAAAAAGCTATGTGAAGCAGACAGAAGATGATCTGATCTCATTCATGAAAGAAAAAAATAAGCGTTAGCATAAATACAGCAAAACATCTGAAAGCATACACACTAAGTTGTTAGCACTTAGAATTAAAATGTATTATTTTCCTAATTCATATAAGTTGTTTTTAAAACCTGCATAAGAAGAAAACAAAGTTTCTTTTTAAAGACTATAAAGAAAAGGGCACTATATAAAAGTCTGAAGGGCTCACTAAAACAATATTTAGGCGGCAATGAAACAAAAAATCAGAAGACAACAGGCCGTAAATTAGAAGGCCTCAGCAAAGTTTACCTCAAAGGCAGTGTAAAGACACTAAGCATTTTTGTGTATTAAAGTAAAAACAATGAAATTAGTATCTCAGGAGGACTACTGTTAATACAATAATAATAGGTAATATTGGGTTGGGCAGGGAACAGGATATCTCGGGAAAAACTATAACGAGGCTGTCTACACTGGGAGTGGCAAAATCAGCCTGAGATGTGACAAAATAATTGCAGCCACGAAATTAAAAAGACTCTTGCTCCTTGGAAAATAGCTTTGACAAACCTAGACAGCATATTAAAAAGCAGAGACATCACTTTGCCGACAAAGGTCTCTACAGTCAAAGCAATAGTTTTTCCAGTAGTCATGTATGGGTGTGAGAGTTGGACCATAAAGAAGGTTGAGCGCCGGAACAATCGATGCTTTCGAACTGTGTGGTTTTGGAGAAGACTCTTGAGAGTCCCTTGGACAGCAAGGAGATCAAACCAGTCAATCCTAAACGAAATCAACTGTGGATATTCATTGGAAGGACTGATGCTGAAGCTAAAACTCCAATACTTGGCCACCTGATGCGAACAGCCAACTCACTGGAAAAGATCCTGATGCTGGGAAAGACCGAAGGCAGGAGAAGAGGGCAACAGAGGATGAGGTGGTTGGATGGCATCACTGACTCAATGGCCGCAAGTTTGGACAAACTGCAGCAAATAGTCAAGGATAGGGAAGCCTCGCGCGCTATAGTTTACGGGGTTGCAAGAGTTGGACACAGCTTAGCGACTGAACAACAACAACAATAAATGGCATATAAATGTTACCACATCACGTGCCTGCTAAAAGATACTTAAATGGCTATCCACTGCAATCCTGAATGCTTAACTTGTTCCGAAGAACAAGTAAACTCTTAAGAATAAGGAATGGAGTTATAGACAACCAGTGGGAAACTATACCCTGACTGGAACCATTAGGTTAAAAAACAAGAAGACTGAAAATCACTGTGCTTTATTATCTAGTTACATATATTAAAGAAGAAATCTGACATTCTTAGAACAATAGTCCTTGAATAGGCCTTGAATAAAGGCTCACATCAGAATCACCTAAAAGACTGATGCCTGGGTCCTATTCTCCCCCAAAGTTCTTATTCAATGGACCTGCAGGAGAATCCAAACAAAGGTGGTTTGGATAAAGCTTCCCAGGTGATTTTGCTGTGCCCCTTGGTCCTCTGGTTTAAATTACTTATTTGCCTACATGGATGGCTTCTCAAATAATCAAACATTAAAATAAAAAGAAAACTAACATATTGCTAATATAGAGGACAAAGACTTTGACATTAAGTCATCTGTTAACTTTCTCAGAATCTACCTTCAAAACATTGTCATATTTTTACTTCAATGACTACAACCAGCACCTGTGGACAGAATACAGCTGGCTGGATTCAAATCAAAAGAGATGCCACTGTTTAACATCTCTTGGAATCATAGTAAAGCAGTACTAGTAATGCATTTGTGCTGTAATTATAGGAAAGATTACACACAATTTACACAATAGCTGATTGATAAGCAAGAAATCTCCACAATAGTGTTCTATAATTGTGAGTGGTAGTTTGAATTAAACAGTTTTGTAATTTGTACAGACGTTTTCTATTTTCATAGCTAGCTTTCCATCATACTTAAAAAGATCGTGGCTTTTAAATAAATACTGTAAGAGCAAGACTGTTTCTTAACAATTTAAAATGCTGGACTGTTTTCTCAAAAGAGACGCAGAAACATAAAATTATTTTTGCTAAGAATTATTTTTCTTTTTTTTTTTGAAGGTTTAAAAAATTTTTTATTTAGGAAGGCTGAAATGATTGTACGCTAATCTGAACAGGCAATCTGCACAAGGACCTTTCAGTTTTGATATATTCCACACTGGATTCCATCACGCGTGCTTTGTTCTTTCTTCAGATCTCAAATCATTCTCAGGCACCAGACAAGGAAGGAATTATTTTTCTAATGAAATGTTTAAAAATGTTTCTTTCATGTATTTCATACTTTATATAAAGGAAGTATATATAAACAGAAGTTTTAGATACCATACAACTTTCACATACAACTTACCCTCCTAGTTCATTTTTCAAGTCAAAAATGAGGCATTGGTGGTTGTGTCTCTTTAAACCTCTTATGAAATTAACCAAACACACACAAAAATAGTGAGAAGGATATGATGCACTCCCACATACCATCACAATTATCAAAACTTTGCCATTCCTGTTTCATGTAATCCTGTCCTACTTTTATGCTGATATACTTTAAATACCAGCTGTTATATTTTTAATACACTTTTACTAGATAAAAAGTTTTTAATAAAACCTGTCACTATTACGCATAACAACAGTAATTCCTTAATAATATCTAATAAGCATTTCATGTTTGACTTTCACAGATTGTCTCAAAAATGTATTTCTTATAGTTTTGTTTAAAGCTCTATCATTTTGTACCAAATGTGATACTAATATTTTGCCTCAAAAGTTAACGTTTTATGCACTATCCAAATTTGAACATGTCACATGTCTATAAGAGCGTCCCACTATGTTTCCAGAACAATCCACCAAAATCCTTAATGTGATATACAAAATCTTGCATGTTTTGACTTTCTATATCCCTGAGAGATATGACTCCGACCTCTCCTAACTCCATAATAAACTAGTATTTTCTTAGTTGTAAGTCACCCCAGTGAGAGAGAATGAACTTAAGAGAATCAAGAATATATACTCAGATAAAGGTAATGAAAAAGCAATCCACTGCATGAACATTAACTGAGTGCTGAATCAAAGGGGGAAAAAAAACTATAAAAGCCCTTACTGGAACAACTGGGAAAATTTGAACATATAATTACTTTTAGTGTTATAAATGTGGTTATAAAGGAGAATGTTCTTATTTTTAGAAGATGCATGCTGAACTTTCAAATGATTTTTTTTTAATGTACATGCTGAGGAATCCCTGGTGGTCCAGTGGTTAGGGCTTTCACTGCAAGAACCCAGGTTCGATTCCTGGTCAGGGAACTAAGATCCCATGAGCTATACAGCATGGCAGGAGAAAATTTTAAACAAATGAATAAAATAAATCAAATTGTACATGCAATATGTATGTACGTGTGTGTGTGTATGTATAAGACAGGCAGAGGGAGCAAACGTGCCAAAATATTAACAATTGGAGAATCTGGATGAAGGTTAGGTAGGTATTCATCGTACATTCTTTCAACAGTTCACTAAGCTTGACCATTTTTAAAATAAAAATTTGTGGCGGGCAGAGGGGAAAGGGAAAGAATGTGTTGCTTCCTTTTTCCTGAAGTATTTTTTTTTTCTTAGTAACAGCGTTTATTTTTGTAAAAACTTCAAAAATAATGGCAAGAAAGCATACTCCCAAAGATTTTTATCTTTTTTATAGGTTAATAGTTTTCCAAACTTTTCAATATATAGCCCCTTTGATATACACAGTGTCATGTCAAACATTTAAATTGTTCTGTATACTACCTTTTCACATAATATATCATGGACATTACCTCCATAAATTGAAATCTATTTTTTTCTCATTCCTTTATAAAAGGCAGAGTAGAGTAGTACCTTAGACAGAGCAAGCACTGGCAAATTTTCCACACAGAGCCAGACATACAGTCCCTGTTCCAACTCCTCAATTCTGCTGTTGTAGCTAAAAAGTCATCGATAATATGTAAACAAATAAACATGATTGTGTTCCAATAAAACTTTATTTATGAACACTAAAATTTAAATCTTATATATTGTTAATTATGTCATAAAATTACCTTTTGGGTTTTTTTAACATTTAAAGATATAAAAGCCTATTTTACAAGTAGAAATGACAACACAATTAGCAGGGACCAATCAAAAATATAAACAAGGCCTCTTGTTTAAAAATTAAGAACTTCAAAAAAAGAAAAATTAAGAACTTCAAACTAGTGACAGCACAGCATTAAATCAAGCACAGGGCCCTTCTAAGAGTGAGGCCCTCCATGACTACACAAGTTATATGAAGTATACAGAATAAATATACAGCACTTTTTCAGTGTTCTTATGATTTTTTATGTTCAGTTGCTCAGTCGTGTCCAAATCTTTGCGACCCTATGGACTGCAACATGCCAGGCTTCTTATCTGTCACAATCTCCCAGAGTCTGCTCAAACTCAGGTCCAGTCAGTGATGTGATGCTATCCAACCATCTCATCTTTTGTTGCCCTCTTCTCCTCCTGCCTTCCATCTTTCCCAGCATCACAGTCTATTACAGACAGTCGGCTCTTTGCATCAGGTGGCCAAATCATTGTAACATCAGCATCAGTCCTTCCAATGAAAATTCAGGGTTGCTTTCCTTTATGATTGATTGGTTTAATCTCCTTGCTGTCCAAGGGACTCTCAAGAGTCTTCTTCAACACCACAATTAGAAAGCATCAATTCTTTGGCATTCAGCCTTCTTTACAGTCCAACTCTCACATCCATACATGACTACTGGAAAAACCATAGCTTTGACTGTAAGGACCTCTGTCAACAAAGTGACATCTCTACACTGTCTAGGTCTGTCGTAGCTTTTCTTCCAAGGAGCAAGCGTCTTTTAATTTCATGGCTGCAGTCACCATCTGCAGTAATTTTAGAGCCCAAGATAATAAAACTCTGTCACTGTTTCCATTGTTTCCCCATCTATTTGCCATGAAGTGATGGGATCCAATGCCATACTCATCATTTCTTGAATGTTGAGTTTTAAGCCAACTTTTTCACTCTCCTCTTTCACTCTCATCAAGAGGCTCTTTGGTTTCTCTTCACTTTCTGCCATAAGGGTGGTGTCATCTGCATATCTGAGGTTATTGATATTTCTCCTGGCAATCTTGATTCCAGCTTGAGCTTCATCCAGCCTGGCATTTCGCACGATGTACTCTGCAGCCTTGATACACAGCCTTAATGTACTCCTTTCCCAATCTGGAACCAATCTGTCGTTCCATGTCCAGTTCCAACTGTTACTTCTTGACCTGCATACAGGTTTCTCAATAGGTAATGTGGTCTAGTATTCCCACCTCTGTAAGAATTTTAATTGTTAGCTATCACTATATTTTAAAAAGTTGAGAGTCCCTTGGACTGGAAGGAGATTCAACTAGTCAATCCTAAAGGAAATCAATCCTGAATCTTCACTGGAGGGACTGACACTGAGGGTGAAGTTCCAATACTTTGGCCACCTGATGCGAACTGACTCGCTGGAAAAGACCCAGATGCTAGGAAAGTTTAAAGGCAGGAGGAGAAGGGGATGACAGAGGATGAGCTGGTTGGGTGGCATCACAGACTCACTGCATATGAGTTTGAGGAAGCTCTGAGAGATGCTGAAGGACAGGGAAGCCTGGAGTACTACAATCCATGGGGCTGCAAAGATTCAGACATGAGTGAGCAACAAAACAACAGAAATTCTACCTAACCAATATTCTACTTGCACAATTCCTCTTATAAATAAATGATGTGATAAATTTATCTGAAAAGACATCCTTGTTCATATAAGTTTGCAAATTTTTCCTATCATCCCTTAGAGAACTTCCTAGATGTAAAAAATGCTAAGTAAAAGCATATGTATTTTTTAATTCTGAGATATTTTACTACTTTGTCCTTCACAAAAGCTCTACCAAACCACACCCTTTCCAACACTATGAGGACTGTTTCCCTATACCTTTCCTAGCAAGGGGAACTCTCAACACTGTCAATCTGACAGACAAAAACAGCTCACTTTAGCTTTAAATCTGCCATCTTACTGGTTTCCCTGGTGGCTCAGTGGTAAAGAATCTGCCTACCAACCAGGAGATGGGGGTTAGATCCCTGGGTTGGGACAATCTTCTGGAGAAGGAAACGGCAACCCACTCCAGTATTCTCGCCTGGGAAATCCCATGGACTGAGGAACCTGGTGGGCTATAGTCCATGTGGTCACACAAGAGCTGGACTCGACTTAGTGACTAAACAACAATCTTATTGCATCTTTATAATTTTCCTCATCATCACTGCCGAGGGCACTTTTAGACATAATGTATGGCAGATTATTTATATGACCTGGCCATTTCCCCACCAAGATGCCCTAACAGAATACAGGGGAAATGATGCTCAACTTGTTCCAGGCTTGACCCTTAATTGGCCTGGTAGCTTAAGCAGCCTCAAGGATGAGATGACATGTGAATAGAGGTCAAAAGGACCACAAAACAAAAGGGCATCAGACATGTGACTGAAGAAGCCACATTGGAAGTGGATGGTCCAGCCTCAGCCACCCAGTTGTCATAGCATGGATCAGAGATGACCCTTCCAGCCAAGACCTTTTCAAACTCCTGACCCACAAATCATGAGCAAAATAAAACAGTCATTTTAAGTTACTAAGTTTTAGGTTTATTTCTTTCAAATATCTCATTCTGAATCAGGTTTTCCAGGAACAAGTTTCCAAAAGACTGATAAGATATTCTAAGTAGATGGTCAACTGAAAAATCAATGGTTTTATCAAGGTGACATACGTAATATTTCAGGGAATTCCCTGATGGTCCAGTGGTTAGGACCCCACACTTTCACTAGTGAGAGCCCAAAGTCTCTCAAGCTAGAAGAGGCAAATTTCTTTTAATTAAAAAAAAAAAGAACATGATACTTTAAAATTTTTCTATACAATCGCAATAAGCATTAATTTTCTGAATAGTTTTGTTTGTGAAATTAACTATTTTATTATAAACCCCACATATATGTATTTGATGGCCTACAAACAGATTAGGCTCTCAAGAATTATATCTACCTAAGAGGAGTGACCAACCTAGACAGCATATTGAAAAGCAGAGACATTATTTGCCAACAAAGGTCCGTCTAGTCAAGGCTATGGTTTTTCCAGTGGTCATGTATGGATGTGAGAGCTGGACTGTGAAGAAAGCTGAGCGCCAAAGAATTGATGCTTTTGAACTGTGGTGCTGGAGAAGACTCTTGAGAGTCCCTTGGACTGCAAGGAGATCCAATCAGTCCATCCTAAAGGAGATCAGTCCTGGGTGTTCATTGGAAGGACTGATGCTGAGGCTGAAACTCCAATACTTTGGCCACCTCATGCGAAGAGCTGACTCACTGGAAAAGACCCTGATGCTGGGACGGACTGGGGGCAGGAGGAGAAGGGGACGACAGAGGATGAGATGGCTGGATGGCATCACTGACTCGATGGATGTGAGTTTGAGTGAACTCCGGGAGTTGGTAATGGACAGGGAGGCCTGGCGTGCTGCGATCCATGGGGTTGCAAAGAGTCAGACACGACTGAGTGACTGAACTGAACCGAAGAGGATCTAAAGATTTCGGTTTGATTTAATTACTATGTTGTCAAAGAAAAGTTAAACAAGCTCTAGCATGTATTACTTTTGGTTTTGGAAATTCATCAATAGTACAACAATAGAAAGATTTCTAAAATAAACACAGTATTTTATGTAAAAATGGAGAACATATAACTATTTTAATGAATGAAATTTTGGGCAATAAAAGTCTGTAGTCTAACTATTGTGTGCAAAAGAATTATGCTGAGAATAAAAGAAAACAGACATTGGAGGTATTGTACCAAAGAGTTTATAATCTAAAATGGAGTATGGGATGAGATCTTAATCAGTTTGCAAAATAAAATTACAAAAGACTACACTTCTGTGCCGATTCTACTTAACAGCTCCACCTGGTGTCTACTAGGTATCTCAAACTTAACGAGAACAAAAATGGAACTCTTGAGTTTCTTACCCAAACCTGTTCTTCCTTTGCCTTCCCCCGTCAGCAAACAATACGTCTATCCTTCCAGTTGCTAAAGGTAAAAATGTTATTTTTATTATCTTTCCTAACAAGCAATTCAACAGCAATTTTTTTTTTGATTCTACCGCAGAAATTACCTCCACTAGCTCCCCAAGTCTTCTCTTGCCTGGTCTAACCTAATAACTAATTACCTGCAACAGCTTCCTCTAACTGGTCTGTCTAGATTCACCCTCACCCCTCTACAACCCATTTTCCAAACATTAGTCAAAATATATTTTAAATATAAGTCTTATCATCTCTCACTACTACTAATTTTTAATGGCTTCCTATTGCACTAATCATAAAATCCTAATTTCATACTACGGATGACTTCTTAGGCCTAACATGATCAGATCCCTATTTATCTCTCTTACCTCCTACCACTGTTTCTCCTCACTTTGCTCCAGCCCACACTGCCCTCTTTTAGTTCTGTGAAGATCATGCACCTTCCCATTTCAAGGCTTTTGATTTACAAGCCTCTCCTCCCCCTGGTTCCCAATTCAAGGTGCTGGAGATCAAACTCTGTATTATCAACCAAAAGACAACCAAATATCATGGGTTTCCCAGTGAAAATGATACATCACCACTTAAAAGTATTCTTGCCAAAAATGTTAAACTGAATTGATCCAGAAAAAAAACAACCAGATGATTTCAGAAAGTGGAAAATTGTACAAGATAATTTGTCTACTTTATTCAAAAGAGTAAGTAACAAGAGACTGTTATCATATATCCATAATCTAGAAAAGTGGGCAATCATCACACAGAATACAGGAATAAGCAGTAAGTGTTATGCCATAACATCTTGATAAAGCATGTAATACAACCATTTTCCTTAAATCATAAAACCTTCCTAGTAATACTGAAAATATATAAATACTACTAAATAAAAATATAGCACAGTTACCAAAAGTTTGCACTAGGATTTTACAACAGTAATAAGTAAACTAATGAACATAGATGAGACTTTTGGCAAAATCGCAACCCAACTGAGATGAGACTTTGGGGGTAGTTGCAATGACGTGCAATGGCACCCCACTCCAGCACTCTTGCCTGGAAAATTCCATGAACAGAGGAGCCTGGTAGGCTGCAGTCCATGGGGTGGCTAGGAGTAGTACACGACTGAGCGACTTCCCTTTCACTTTTCACTTTCATGCATTGGAGAAGGAAATGGCAACCCACTCCAGTGTTCTTGCCTGGAGGATCCCAGAGATGGCGGAGCCTGGTGGGCTGCCGTCTGTGGGGTCACACAGAGTCGGACACGACTGAAGCGACTTAGCATAGCAATGACGTGAATATATTTTCCATGTGAGACAAGAGGTGAGACTTTTAGGAGCCAGAGGGTAGGATGTGGTAGACAGAATAACGGCCTCCCAAAGAGGTCAACATCCTTGTCCCCAGAACCTGTGAAAATGTAAGGTTATGCTGTACAGGGGAACTAAAGCAGCAAACAGAATTAAGGTTAATTAATAATCATGTGACCTTGAGATGAGAAAATTATCCTGGGATTATCTGGGTAAGTCCAATGTTACCAGAGTCCTTGTAAGTGAAAAAGGAAGACAGATTGTCAGAGTCATTGCTGGCTTTGAAGACAGAAGAGGGCCATGAACTGTGAAATATGACCAGACTCTTGAAACTAGAAAAGCAAAAGCAACGATCTTCCCTGAATCTTCTAGAAACAATTGCAGTCCTGCCAACACCTTGATTTTAACTAAGACAGACCTGTATTGAAACTCTGACCTCCAGATCTGTAAGATAATAAATTTGTATTGTCTAAGCCACTGAATTTGGGATAATTTGTTGTAGCAGCAATAGGAAGCTAACAAAGTTTATTCAGAGACTGGACTAGGATGATCATCTACCACTCTGTCTACCTAACAAAGCAAAGAATTAACCCTCTCTGGAGAAAGATATCATCCAAAGCATCTTCAGTTTTTCACAGTATACAGCATTAAATTAAAAACCGGGCCCACCAAAAGAAAGAACTAAATAACAACCAGAAGGAAATATAAAACAAATAGAAACAGAATCACTGATGAGCCAGATACTGATTTTATTAGATAGGGACTTAAAAGTGGCAATAATTAATACAGTCATGAAACGAGAGAAAAACTAGCAAGAAATACATGAAAAGCTAGCAATTTTCATCAAAGAACAAGACTCTATACAGAACAAAATCAAATGAAATGTCCAAAAGTAAAAAGATGAATTAAAAACTCCACAGATAGGTTTAACAGCAGTTTATAAACAGCAGAAGATGAGGGAATACAAGTCAATTAAAATATCCTATTTCTCCATTAAGAGTAATATTTCAAAAAAGAGCAAGAGACATGTAAGACACAGCAAAAAAAAATTTAACGTATGTGGAGCTGAGTCCTAGAAGAAGAGAAGTGTAGCAGAAGGCAACATTTAGAGAGATAACAGGAATTTTACAAATGGATGAAAGATACTCTACAAACCCCATATATTGAAGAAACCCTACAAGCCCCAAGCACGATGACAATAGAAACCACATCTACATGTATCAAGCTAAAACTGAAAGTCAGTCAAAGAAAAAACGCTTAAGAGCAGCCAGAGGAAAACAGACACATTATGCTCCAAAGAGCAATAATAAGACAAAAAAACTTGCAACATAAATGATAAAAATATAAACAAAAGACAATGAAATGACATTGTGCTTTAAAAAAAAAGCCAACCTATTATTCTATGCTTTGGGAAAATAGCTTTCAAACATCAAAGAAAAACAAAGGCTTTTTCAGACAAACAGAGATGGCTCTTTGCCCAGTAGATAAATGCCATAGGAGGTGCTCACAGTAAATGATAAACGTGCTAAGAAGTATCTTAATTCATTTCATTCATATAAAACTATTATCTGACCATAACCAATAACATCTAGTCTCCTTATAATTAAATACTTTGATTCAAAAATTCATATGAATGGATTAACTTACTATAAAGCTTCCCTTTGAACATAAAACTGAAAATCAAAGTAAAACAATATATCACCAAGTTAAAAACTATTTTTTAAAACACGGAAAGTTTTATTTAAAAATGAACATGGGGAATTCCCTGATGGTCCACAATTTCACTGTCAAGGGCACAGGTTCAACCCCTGGTCAAGGAACTAAGATTTCACAAAACCCAAGTAATTAAGTATTAGTGGCTCAGTTGTGTCCTACTCTTTGCAACCCCATGAACTATAACCCAATAGGCTCCTCAGCCCACAGAACTCTCCAGGCAAGAATACTGCAATGGGTAGCCATTCCTTTCTCCAGGGGATCTTCCCAACCCAGGGACTGAACTCAGGTCTCCTTGTACTGCAGGCCAATCCTTTAGCATCTGAGACACCACAGAAGTCCACAAGAAGCAAGGTGCAGCCAAAAACAGAACACATTTCTGACTAGAAATAAAATATCAAAATTATTAGTTCCATCAACTTTAATTTTACACGAGTCAACTTAAAAAGTATGCACACCCTGCCCACATCTCATCTGAAAGTGACGCTAAAATACGTACAAATTAAATCCTGTGAAGTTGAGTGTCCTAGTGCCTGCTTTTGGCTGAACTATTTTACCATCTTTTTTTATTTTTAAACTTTACAATATTGTATTGGTTTTGCCAAATATCGAAATGAATCCGCCACAGGTATACACGTGTTCCCCATCCTGAACCCTCCTCCCTCCTCCCTCCCCATACGATCCCTCTGGGTCGTCCCAGTGCACCAGCCCCAAGCATCCAGTATCGTGTATAGGACCTGGACTGGCGACTCGTTTCATATATGATATTATACATATTTCAATGCCATTCTCCCAATATTTTACCATTTTTTTAAACTTCAACATTGAAGAGTAACTTTTTAGGCAGTGAAAAAAAAATTTATATTTAAATTTGAGTATGTCTGTGGCATCACAGAAAATATAAAAACTTCAAACAGAAAAACTGACTGTATTTCAACAAAGAATCCTGCTGTATTTCAGGTACAAATTACTACAAAAGTATAGTCAAGTCAATCCTTTCTATAAGAATTTCCTCATGTATTCATTTACCCAAATCTTTACAGATGTTAAACTTGCGTCATCTCACCTGTCTAACCTCCAAAGCCTAGCTATAATTCAATGGAAAAGGAGTCATGCGCTCTCAAGTACATGCACTTCCTCACAGTACTTTTCTTCCACCACCTATCACTTTGCTTTTCCTCTGTCTGGTCATCATTCAGGATTTAAATCCTTAAGGCACTGTGTCCTTAGCTGTTTTTCTCCTCCTCCTATTATTCTTTTGTTCAACCTTCTTTCTTAAATACGATACACATAAAATCTACCTCCGGTGCTTTTTAAGGACCTTTACTGCTCTCCTTCTACAAAGCGAAGTTTATCCTTCTACTTCCATTGTTTCATCATCCACAGCACAGATGATTTTCATGTTTCCAAGTAACATGCCTAATCCTTCATACATACTAGATTCTTCCAACCCTTTATTATTACCACATGAGCATGCCAGCAACCTTAAGTAAACCACTCAAGCTTCTCTTCAAGAAAACAAGAGATAGAGGAAGGGGACTCAGCATTATTAACTGTGTACTCTTCACCTACTTCCATGAAAGGCATTTTGAATTTGCAGTAATGCATTGTTGTTCTCCCTGAGCCTAGGTAGAAGAAACCTACCCAAGGTCTCAACATCAGTAAGTGAAAGAGAAGTGAAACAGGTAATCAGCCTCCAGAACCCACCTACTTGGGTCTACATTCACTACCATAAAAGAGTATTCTCCAGTAGAAGCTGTGCTTTGCATACCAACAGCACACAACCTCCAGTTAAACATCACAGATAAAATACACCCATTTATCTCCATTTTCTCAAAAAAATCTAATTAAAATGACAGAAGGTGGGGAGTTAATACAAAGGACAAAAAATAGAAACAGTAATGGTTAGCAGCACAATTCTAGAAACTGAAAGGCAAATAAAAGAACAGTAACTCAGACCAGAAAAAGCCAAACCCTGAGACATCAAAGTATACTGGTGAAGCCAATTTCAAGAAAGAAGATTCACCATATAGAAGCCCCAAACGGTTAGAGGCATGAAAATGACATATGCCTCAAAATACAGGGATGGAGTTGGGAGGAGGAGGGAGGGTGAAAACAGAATTAGTTGAAATCTTATATTCATAAGGAGCAACCAGACTCTTCAGATCCCCACTCCAGTCCTCCAACTTGATATGACTACCCCTCTCCCATCCCGACAAAAAATGGGAGCTTTGTTTTCTGTAAAGGTTTATATACTAAAATCTAAAGTACTAATTAAAACTAAGTTAAAAATTCCCCATGAGAGAGAAACTCCAGTGAGAAGTCCCTACACCACAGGCCCTCTCCAACCCCTTCTGTAGCTTGGTTATTGTTGTTCAGTCACTAAGGCAAGTCCAACGCTTTGCGACCCCATGAGCTGCAGCACGCCAGGTTTCCCTGTCCTTTACTATCTCCCTGAGTATGCTTAAACTCATGTCCACTGAGTCAGCGATGCCATCCAACCATCTCATCTTCTGTCGCCCCCTTCTCCTCTTGCCCTCAATCTTTCCCAGCAACAGGGTCTTTTCCAGTGAGCCAACTCTTGCATCAGGTGGCCCAAGTATTGGAGCTTTAGCACCAGCCCATCAAATGAATATTCAGGGTTGCCTTCCTTTAGGATGGACTGATTTGACCTCCCTGCTATCCAAGAGACTCTCAAGAGTCTTCTCCAGCACCATCGTTCAAAAGTATCAATTCTTCGGCATTCAGCTTTCTTTATGGTTCAACTCTCACATCCATACATGACTACTGGAAAAAACACACCTTTGACTATATGGACCTTTGTCAACAAAGTGATGTCTCTGCTTTTTATATGCTAAGTTTGTCATAGCTACTCTTCCAAGAAGCAACTGTCTTAATTTCACGGCTGCAGTCACCATCCGCATTGATTTCAGAAGCCAAGAAAATGAAATCTGACACTGTTTCCACATTTTCCCCATCTATTTGCCATAAAGCAATAGGACCAAATGCCACAATCTTCATTTTTTGAATGCTGAGTTTTAAGCCACCTTTTTCACTCTCCTCTTTCACCTTCATCAAGAGACTCTTTAGTTCCTCTTTACTTTCTGGCACTAAAGTGGTATAATCTGCATATTTAAGGCTGTTGATATTTCTCCGGGCAATTTTGATTCCAGTTTGTGATTCATCCAGCCCAGCATTTCACATGATATATTCCCTGGTGGCTCAGACAGTAAAGCATCTGCCTACAATGTGGGAGACCCGGATTCAATCCCTGGGTCAGGAAGATCTCCTGGAGAAGGAAATGGCAACCCACTCCAGTATTCTTGCCTGGAAAATCCCATGGATGGAAGAGCCTGGTGGGCTACAGTCCATGGGGTCACAAAGAGTCGGACACGACTGAGCGACTTCACTATCACTATCTATTCTGCATGTAAGTTAAATAATGAGGGTGACAATACACAGCCTTGACGCACTCCTTTCCCAATTTTGAACCAGTCTGTTGTTCCATATTCAATTCTAACTGTTGCTCCTGACCTTCACACAGGTTTCTCAGGAGGCAGGTAATGTGGTCTAGTATTCCCATCTCATTGAGAATATTCCTAGCTAGTTTCCTGAAATTCAGCACTTACATTCTATCTACCAAGAATAGAAGATGGCTCTTTAAGATAAATAAGAAAAGTCCTAAAAATACTGACATTTGAAGTGGTCCCAATGAAAATACTACCCTGTAGTAAAACTTGCCAGACAACCCATAACAAAATACAGCATACTTCCAGTAACTTTTTAAGTGCCTCTTTGATGTAAACAGAGAGCCAAAGATCAACAGAAAATTTCTAAAAGAAGATCAAAACAAACAACAACAAACAAATCAAAACTTTAGAGGAAAATAATTCAGAGAAATTGAATTATTTCTGTTCACTATGACTAATTTCTTCAGATGTATAAGGAAAGCTCTTGAAAAATTTGTTGTTGTTTAGTAGCTAAGTTTGTCCAACTCTTTGTGACCCATGAACTGTAGCCCGCCAGGGTCCTGTGTCCATGGGATTTCCTAGGCAAGAATGCTAGAGTGGGTGGCCATTTCCTTCTCCAGGATTCTGGGTCGAACCCTGGGTCAGGGATCGAACCCACGTCTCCTGAATTGGCAAGAGGATTCTTTACGACTGGGCCACCTGGAAAGCCCCTTGAAGAATAGGTTGACGTTAAAACATATACATACACATATATACGTATTTATACACACACACACATATATATAATGTGTGTATATATATATATATGCATATATATATATATACATAAGAAGGAAATGGCAATCCACTCCAGTACTCTTGCCTAGAAAATTCCAGGAGGAGCCTGGTGGGCTACAGTCCATGGGGTCGCAAAGAGTGGGACACAACTGAGCAACTTCACTTTCACTTTCATTATATATACACACACACACATACATATACATAAATATATTCAGAATAACAAAGAATTTTTGAAAACTAAGATTAGGAAATAATTTGGATACATCATCCAGAACAAAAAGATAAATAGGAAATGGGAGAAAAAGAATTCATTCAAAATATGAATACAAGAATAAAAGATAAAAAAAGAGGGAAAGAAATTATCAAAGAAATAATATGACTCCTCAGAACTAAAATACATGAGTTTTCAGATTGAGAGGAAGTGTCCAAGACAATAAATAAAAAATACCCACCTAAAGGCATATCATTATGAAATTTCAGAATTTCAGGAGTAAAGAAAAAAATCTAAAAAAAACTTCAGAAACAACAACAAAAAATAAAAATCAAGAAATGAAAACAGTACCACTTGCCCACAGCAACCCTGAAAACCAGAAGACAGTGGTGCAATGCCTTCAAATTCTGAAAGAAAATGGTTTCAGTCTACAATCCTATATACATTTCCATACAGGTAAAGTCTAAAACAAACAAACAAACAAAAAATGCACCTTTTTGAGGGAGAGTAATGGAAATGGCACTCTGCCAAAATAAGCAAATAGAAAAGACAACAACATGAAAATCAAGAAAAGCAAATCCAATACATGAATGACAGAGGGAATTTCCATATCAAAAATAAAGGTAATCAAGAAAATAAAGACAAGCTGCAGACTGGGGAAAAAATTTTCCAAACTACATATCTAATAAAGGACTGTTTTTCAAAATGTATGAAGGACTCTTAAATCCCAGTAAGAAAACTAACAAATCAGGACGTGGCAGTCCAGGGGATGTGAGTTGGTTCCCTCATTGGGGTAATAAGATCCCACAAGCAGCCAAAAAAAGAAAACAAACAATTCACTTAAAAAATGGTTCAAAGACCTTAAAAGACATCTTGACAAAGAAGAAACACAGATGGCAAATAAGCACATGAAAAGAAGCTATACATCATACACAATCAGAGAAATGCAAATTAAAATGAGATGCCACTATATACCTATCAGAACGCCCAAACTTCAGAATACAACAACACGAAATGCTGGTGAGAAGGTAGAGAAATAGGAACTCTCAATCACTGTTCTTGATAAAGTATCCGGCACAGCCACTCTGGAAGAAGGTTTGGAAGTTTCTTGAAATACTAAACATTCTTACAACACTTTTCATACAGTCCAGCAATTGTCTCCTTGGTACTTAGCCAAATGAGAGGAAAATTTACGTTGACACAGAAACCTTTATTTAAATATAGTATCAGCTTTATTCATAACTGCCAAAACATGAAAGCAACCAAGATGTCCTTTGATAGGAGAATATATAAACTGTGGTATATCCTGACATTGGTCTTGTATTCTGTGGCCTTGTTGAACTTATTAGTTCTGTTTGATTTGTGTGCATTCCTTAAGATTTTCTACATACAAGATACAGTCAGCCCTCCATGTCCTTGGATGCAGAACCCACAGATACAGACGGTTGACTATACTATACCATTTTTTGCAAGGAACTTGAACATCTACAGATTTTTATATCTGCAGGGGTCCTGGAACCAATTCCCATGGATATCAAGACACAAGTGTATATGATCTAATCTACTTTTAAGTAGAGATGAATTTACTACTTTTTTCCTTATATTTTTTCCTTTATTCTTCTTTCTTGCCTCACTGCTCTGGCTACATGCTCCACTACACTGTTGAATAGAAGTATGAAAAAGAAACTTTTTTTTGATCTTAGAGAAAAACTTTTTCACCATTAAATAAGATGTTAGCTCACAATGTTTTACAGCTGTCCTTTACCAGGCTGAGGAAGCTTTCTATTCCTAGTTTATTGAGTATTTTCATCATAAAAATGGGTTTTATTTAGTCAAATACTTTCCCTGCATCTATTAGATGATTACATGGTGTTTATCCTTTGTTCTATTGTTTATTGCATTGATTTTTGCACTCCTGCGATAAGTCCCACTTGGTCACGCTGTAAAATCCTTTCTATATGTTGTTACATTTGGTTTGCTAATATTTTACTGATGACTTTTGTACCTGTATTCATAACAGATATTGAACTGTACTTTTCTTATATCTTTGTTTCCTTAACATATCTTTAGCTCTGGTAGCAGGGTAATACTGGACCCAGAGAATCAGCTGGGAAGCAAGACTTCCTCTTCTACTTCTTGGAAGAGTTTATGAAGGATTGTTGTTAATTCATCTTTAAATATTTGACAGAATTCATCAGTGAAGCCATCTTGGTCTGGGTTTTCCTTTTGAGGAAGCTTTTTGATTACTAATTCAATGTCTTATGTCCACGTAGATTTTCAATTTCTTCTTGAATCATTTTAGTAGTTTGTGTCTTTCTACAACCCAGATAATCACGAAGATGTGATCACTCACCTACAGCCAGACATCCTGGAATGCGAAGTCAAGTGGGCCTTAGGAAGAAGCATCACTATGAACAAAGCTAGTGGAGGTGATGGAATTCCAGTTGAGCTATTTCAAGTCCTAAAAATTGATGCTGTGAAAGTGCTGCACTCAATTGCCAGCAAATATGGAAAACTCAGCAGTAGCCACAGGACTGGAAAAGGTCAGTTTTCATTCCAATGCCAAAGAAGGCTCAAAATACTGCAAAATTGCCCTCATCTCACACGCTAGCAAAGTAATGCTCAAAATTTTCCAAGCCAGGCTTCAACAACACGTGAACCGTGAACTTCCAGATGTTCAAGCTAGTTGTAGAAAAGGTAGAGGAACCAGAGGTCAAATTGCCAACATCCGTCGGATCATCGAAAAAGCAAGCAAGTTCCAGAAAAATATCTATTTCTGCTTTATTGACTATGCCAAAGCCTTAGACTATGTGGATCACCACAAACTGTGGAAAAATTCTTCAAGAGGTGGGAATACCAGATCACCTGACCCACTTCCTGAGAAATCTGTACGCAGGTCAGGAAAAAACAGTTAGAACTGGACATGGAACAATAGACTGGTTCCAAATCGGGGAAGGAGTACATCAAGGCAGTACATATTGTCACCCTGCTTATTTAATTTATACGCAGAGTACATCATGAAAATAGCTGGGCTGGATGAGGCACAAGCTGGAATCAAGACTGCAGGGAGAAATATCAATAACCTCAGATATGCAGATGACATCACCCTTATGGCAGAAAGCAAAGAAGAAGTAAAGAGCCTCTTGATGAAAGTGAAAGAGGAGAGTGAAAAAGTTGGCTTTAAAATTCAACATTCAGAAAACTAAGATCATGGCATCTGGTCCCATCACTTCATGGCAAATAGATAGGGAAACAATGGAAACAGTGACAGACTTTACTTTTTTGGGGCTCCAAAATCACTGCAGATGGTGATTGCAGCGATGAAATTAAAAGACACTTGCTCCTTGGAAGAAAAGTTATAACCAACCTATACAGCTTATTAAAAAGCAGAGACATTACTTTGCCAACAAAGGTCCGTCTAGTCAAAGCTATGGTTTTTTCAATAGTCATGTACGGATGTGAGAGTTGGATTATAAAAGAAAGCTGAACGCTGAAGAATTGACGCTTTTGAACTGTGGTGTTAGAGAAGACTCTTGAGAGTCCCTTGGACTGTAAGGAGATCTAACCAGTTCATCCTAAAGGAAATCAGTCCTGAATGATTTGGAAGGACTGATTCATTGGAAGGACTGATGCTGAAGCTGAAATGCCAATACTTTGGCCCCCTGATGTGAAGAACTGACTCACTGGAAAATACCCTGATGCTGGAAAAGACTGAAGGTGGGAGAAGGGGACGACAGAGGATGAGACAGTTGAATGGCATCACCGACTCAATGGACACGAGTTTGAGTGAACTCCAGGAGTTGATGATAGACAGAGAGGCCTGGCGTGCTGCAGTCCATGGAGTCGCAAAGAGTCGGACACGACTGAGTGACTAAACTGAACTGAGGAATATATATATATATCCATTTCATCTCCTTTAAGTAATTTATCATTTGAATAACAGACTTCCTTTGTGGCTCAGCTGGTAAAGAATCCACCTGCAATGCCAGAGACCTGGGTTTGATCCCTGGGTTGGGAAGATCCCCTGGAGAAGGGAAAGGCTACCCACTCTAGTATTCTGGCCTGGAGAATTCCATGGACTGTATAGTCCATGGGGTCGCAAAGAGTCGGACACGACTGAATGACTTTCACTCACTATCTAAATAACTTATTCATAGCACTCTCATAATCTCTCTTATTTTTATAAGACAGCATTGATGTCCCCTCTTTCGGTACTAAATCTATTTACTTCTAGATTAAGAAATTGGAAAAGTAGAAACCTGAGAAAAGTACAAGACTGAGTCTTCTTCTTCAATATCTTGTTCTAGCTACAGAGTCTTCCCTGGTGGCTCAGATGGTAAAGCATCTGCCTGCAATGTGGGAGACCACCTGGGTTCGATCCCTGGGTTGGGAAGATCTCCTGGAGAAGCAAACGGCAACCCACTCCAGTACTCTTGCCTGGAGAATCCCACGGACGGAGGAGCCTGGTAGGCTACAGTCCATGGGGTCACAAAGAGTCCGACATGACTGAGCAACTTCACTTTCACGTTGACTAATAACCAACTTCTAATTTCATTGATTTCCTCTATCATTGTTCTAGTCTCAATTTTCATTTATTTCTGCTCTAGTCTTCTTTACTTCCTCCCTTTCCCTGCTTTGAGATTAGTTTGCTCTTCTTTTTCTAGTTTCTTAAGATGAAAGGTTAGATCATTGATTTGAGATTTTTCTTCTTTTTAATATAGGTGTTTATACATATAAATTTCCCTCTAAGGACTGCTTTAGCTGCACCCATGAGTTTGGTATGTTGTGTTTTTGCTTTCATTTGTCTGAAAATACTTTATTTCCCTGTCATTTCTTCTTTGATCCACTAGTTATTGAAGAGTATGTTACTCGGTTTTTTCAAATTTTGAATTTCTCAGATTTCCTTCTTTTACTTACTTCCAATTTCATTCCATTGTGGCCAAAGAACTTATTTTGCATTTCAATCCTTTTAAATTTGTTGAAGCCTGTTTAGTGGCTTAATTTATTTATAGAAAATGTTTTCATGTGTACTGGAGAAGAATATGAAGCCTGAAGTATTCTATAGATATCTATTAAATCTGTTTTTGATTTATAGTATTGTTCACATCTCATATCTGCCTGTTGACCATCTGCCTAGCTGTTCTACCCATTATTGAAAGTATTATGTCTCTGACTATTATCGTTGGATTTTCTACTTCTCCCTTAACTTCCATCATTTTTTGCTTCCTGTATTTTGCTGCTGCTGCTGCTGCTGCTGCTAAGTCACTTCAGTCATGTCTGACTCTGTGTGACACCATAGACGGCAGCCCACCAGGCTCCCCCATCCCTGGGATTCTCCAGGCAAGAACACTGGAGTCGGTTGCCATTTCCTTCTCCAGTGCATGAAAGCGAAAAGTGAAAGTGAAGTCGCTCAGTCGTGTCCAACCCTTAGCGACCCCATGGACTGCAGCCCACCAGGCTCCTCTGTCCATGGGATTTTCCAGGCAAGAGTACTGGCATGGGTCACCATTTCCTTCTCTGTCCTGTATTTTGAGGCTCTGCTAAGTGTATATGTTTGTAAGTATATGTCTTCCTGATGGATTGACCCCTTTATCATTATAAAATATCCTTTTTCTTTAGTAATTTTTATCATGAAGTCTATTTACATATAGCCACTCCAGCTCTCTTGTGGGTATTGCTCGCATCATTTATCTTTTTCTACCCTTTACTTTCAACCTATTAATGTTTGTATCTTTCAATCTAAAGTAATTCTCTAATAAATAGCATGTAGATGGATCATCATTGAAATTTTACACAATAAAAAGTTTTAAATATATAAGGCCAAAATACATAGAAAAACATACCATCTTCTGATATTAAGGCAGCTATAATATTATAAAGACAAAATATTCAAGAATTATATTTTTTGAAAAAAACAGTAATAAAGGAAAAGTTGACCCACCCAGATATCATAACAAAGTATTAAAATGTTACAGCTAATATATTAACAGTATTTGCAGAAGAACAGACAATTACTTTGGTAGAAAAGAGTAGAATCCAGAAAAAGACCGATGTTCATATACATGTATGTATATACACATATGTGTATAATTTTAAAGCAATGGTTAAAGCAATGGTTAAAGATGGATTATTCAGTGAAAGGTATCTGGACAAGGACCTCCATTAGGAAGAAAATAAAATAGGATTATCCCTCACACTCAGAACTAAATCCAGTTGCATTACATGAAACTAAAAATTGCTATAAATGGAACATATCCTATAATAATGGGAATGGGAACACTTTTCTAGGCAATCCATGAAAGCCAGTTTTTAAATATCTGTATAATAAAAGACATCATACACACAGTTAACACAAATTTAGTTAATGTAACAGAGCCTGTAGCTTGAAAGACACAGTAAAAGAGTGAATTCACTTCCAAGTCCACCACTTGAAAGTCCACCATTAAGAAAGTCAATTTAACTTCTCAAAATATCCAGTTTGGCATCTTTTTAAACACTTTAAAAACAAAAATTATAATTCCCCATCATAATATATTTTAACATTAAATGAGATGGTAGTTGTAAAAACATACTAGAGTATGAGATCTGGCAGGTTATAAGAGCTTGTTCTTCCTTATTTCAACTTAAGCTGATACTACATTAAATGAAGAATTAGAAGCTGCAATAAGGAATAGCTGGATTCCTATATTTTGGTTCATGACAGAACTACTTTAAAACACGATTCTACCATTTCTGAAATAAGAACACATTTTGCTTCATCTCTTGCCCACTATATTTTCCATGTGTAAATTACCAATTATTAAGAGTGTATTTGTTCTAAATATGGAAGGATAAGTAGCACATCAGTCAAGACTGGCACTTGCTTAATAGCAAAACAGAATGTGCACCTGCACACACACATGTGTGATGTCTTTCACACATTAAAACCTTTCACCCTAAAACATCTTTTTAAGATTTTTGTCCTAAGTTACTGATCAAGCATCATATCTGAAACAGAATCCAACAAAAAATCTTCAGAATGGTGCAAAATAAACACTGTTAAGGATAAACAATAAATGTTCCATATAAAGATGCAACATTTTCATATTTGGGCAATAAATTAGAGCGAATCTTCCACAATTCAAAGCTTCCCATGTAGCTCAGTCAGTAAAGCATCTGCCTGCAATGCAGGAGACCTGGGTTCAATTCCTGGGTCGGGAAGCTCCCCTGGAGAAGGGAATGGCGATCCACTCCAGTGGACTGCCCGGAGAATCCCATGGACATAGGAACCTGGCAGGCCACAGTTCACTGGATATCGAGAGTCAGACACAGCTTAGCGCTATCTTTCTTTCTTTCCACAATTCAAAAACCACTAATTAATTCGACTCTTTATTTCAAACAAAATATTCACTTCCTGAGTGAACCATATGTTTATATAAAGAAAAAGCACAATTCTTATAAAATTTTTATAAAATTTTAAAGCACACTTACACATACAATTTAGGACAGACCCAAACAAGTTCAAAGTTCTTCAACAAACAGTCAAAATGGTTAATTTCCACTTTATTTTTTTGACATACTTTTAAAAAGTATACTTAATTAAATGCATCCACTTTCCTGTAGATTTTAAATGAAAAAGATTCTGACCTTTAGAGTGGCTTTTAAAAAACTAAGAGAACCCAAAATTACACAAAGAAATGTGCCTTCCAATCTAAAAACAAAACAAAATGTTCACAGGAATGTAAAATGTAACCACAGACTTTATTCAAATTACTAAAAACAATGTTGCAACTTCAATATCCTTCTCTCCCTATTTCAACCAGTTTTCCTCCTGTTTTCCTTATCAATTTAACAGGGAAATTAACGTGTTGTTTTTTTTTTTTTTTTGGAAATTAACGTTTAAAGCTTGACCACTGGTGAAAATTTTCTTCAGCAGGCGCTGCCATTTACATTGATTCTACAACATTCAAGACAGTTATGTCCACATACCAGACTTAAATGCCACAAATTCATTTGTGAAAGATAATAAAAATAGGAATTAGTTTTAAAACAGCACAACAGATCAGAACACTACAAGGAATAAATAGTACAGCTGCCCTGCTGTCAAAAAAGCCCAACCGTCACAAATTTTCTGATACAAATACTTCAAAATATCAAAGTACAAAATGCTCTTGAAAATTTCTCTTATACATAAGCATAGAATAAAGACCTCTGAAATATTATTTTCAAATGCTATAGAAACCTACACAGTAATGGAGTTATAACTAGGAATATATATGATGAGACTTTTATTTCCTGGCAAATCTGATCTAGTCTCACAAACATATACAATATATTAGAGTTCTGTGAATCTTGGTTTCTCTTCCCAATTTGCAGTCAAGAGTAAATGGAATACTGGAAACAACTCTTGAAAATCCCTAATGTCTTAATTAATACAGAATAGATATTATACTAAAGCTTAACAAACGCTTACTACAATACTCCATACAACTTAATCAGTATCTTTTCCTCTTACTTTACATTCAATTACTCTTTTATTTCAAAAACAAAGACAGAACATGGTTTATGACCAAAAGCAGTACCTAGAAGCATTCCCAAATAACTTTTCTCAACTTTTTTTTTTAAATGAAACTTAAAATGCAAAACAAACTGAGCACAAAGTCACATTCCTTAGACCAAAAAATATATATATATATATTGTGACTACATCATTACTCAGTAACAGCTGGGTCACATTAATAAAAATTCCACCAAAAAATAGAACTTTTTAAGGTACACTTTAAAAATTACTTCTTTTGCCACACAGTCCTGAAATCTAACTTGCAAAGCTGTCCTAAAGTATCCATTTGTACCTCCTGAGTCTGTCTAATCACGCAAAACATCAAGTTTTAAAAACTAACACCAGTAACATCCTTCTCTCCACCCCACCATGTGTACCTTTTTACAAGCAATAGCCCTAAGTTCCAAATAAAATTAACATCAAAAAATAAACAAAAACCAAAGGACACTGTCTTAGAAGTAGGAGTTAATCATTAAGTTTTACAATACTTTTCTTTGCTTTTCACTGGGGTAAAAAAAAAAAAAAAAGTGTGGGGGGCGGGGACAAATCAAATTAACATTGATAAAGATGAGAACAGTTCGTTCCAAGGCAGAGGATGCAGGAATTTACAACCCAGGCTTGCCCTAAAGATCAGCGGGCATCAATGCTCAGGAGACGCTTTCAAGACATGTCACTGTTCTAACGGAAGTTTTGAAGGCCTTATTTTTAAGGCCCAAGGACAGCCTTATAAATGCAGTGTAAAATACAACCTAGCAAAACCCCATTCTTCAAAACAATTCAAGAGTTTTCTAAGATGCCCCTAACCGAAAGAGCTTGGGCTCTGGACACCCTCAGGGTAGCCGGCTCTCCAGGGAGGGAGGCCAGCCCATGTAAATCGGACTGCCACCAAGTCAGTTTATGTGACAGATCCACTGGGAGCATCCGACGGTGACCGGGGCCCTCCTGGGCCGACGCTGCTGGAAGAGGAACAGAAATGCAATCTTCAGGGCCCTCCTACTTCCGTTCTCAAAACAGAAATGCACTGTTTCTCCTAGTCCTCACCCCTCAGCCCGGTACTCTCGACAGCGGTGCCCCCTTCAAAGAGCTTAGGTGGAAAGCAAAGCCTAAGAGTCCAGGACCACAGTGGATAGAATAAGGCTGGTCAAACACTCCCACCCCCGACTCCCGTACAAATCAACCGCCAGCGCCTTCCTAGAAGCCCCCCTGGCCGGGGACAAGCCAGCGGCAGAAATCGATGTTCCAGTTCGCCCCCCAGTCCTTCTTCCTAGGGGTAGGGGGAGCGGAAAAGCGCGAAGAGGAACTAAGTGAACTGCAGGAGGGTGCCCTGCAAGCTCCCTCAAAGAGGGGCTGGTGTGGGGGTGGAAACGAAGAAGGAGCGGAAGGAAGGGGAAAGGACGAGCGGCCAGAGGAAGGGGAGAGCGCGCGCCCGCAAAGGGCACGAGTCTTCGGGGACGCGGCTGCACCCCAGTTCCTTGAAACGGGTGCGCCCAGCTTCTTGGGCGCTCCGCCCTGAGCAGAGGCCGAGGAAGGGGCAAAAGGAGGCGACGTGCCCCTCCTGGCCCAGCCTCGCCCCTCACGAAGGGCTGGTCGGGGCTGTCGAGCCCTCTCTGGGTGAGAGCCACAGCAACGGCCGCACGCCCCGTCGGAGGGCGCGGACTGCGGGGCCCCCCGCGCGCTCCGCTGGCCGGCTTTCACGCCCCCACCGCCGGAGGAGCCAGCTCCGGGTGACGCCGGCCCGGAGACGGGCGGCTGCGCCGGTTACCTGAAACGGGGCGAGTCTTTCAGACACTCCTCGAAATCCACCGTCATCTTCATCCTGCCTCCGCCTCGCCTCGCAGGGGACACTGGAAGAGCCGAGGGAGCCGCGGGAGCGGCTGAGCTGGGGACGCAGACGGCTACGGCGGGCGCACGGCCGCGACTAGCGCTGCGCGGAGCTGCGGAGGGCGAGTCGTCCGCTGGTCATAGCAGCCCCGAAGACCGTGGCGGCAGCGACTGCTAGTCAGGCCCCAGTCCGGCCCCTCTTCCTCCCGCCCCCAGTAGAGCGCCTGCCTCGGGGAAACGGCCCAGGACTGACAGCCTCAGCCAGCCAGCCACAAACCCAGCGGCCAATGGGAGGGGCTTTCGGCCGCACCGCCTGCGGGCGCTCGGGCAACGCGCCTGAGCGACGGTAGAGCGAGCCAATAAACAGCGCGACCGTGGGAGCCGCCTTGCCACAAGCATTCCCGAAGGCCAACCAGGATGCACGGGCGTCGTTAGGCGGGACGCATTGGTTGCTGGGAGGCCTGCAGCTGAGGCTCCTTGGGAAGGAAGTCACGTGGCTGCGGGCCGCGCTTCCCCTAGAGCCCCCCTCCTCCTCGCCTGCTTCTCCAGCCCCGCCCTGCTGAGCTGCCAACGCGGAGGAGCCGCCGCCTGCAGGTCTAAGGAAGAAGAGTTGATTTTGACGGTAGCTCTGGCAGAAATCTGAAAAGGTTGAGTCGAGATTATAAAAGGAAGAGATAGGCTTAGCCACCTCTTCCTTTCAGTTTACAGAAACTGAGGCCAGGAAAGGAGCGCGGATAACTTTAATGATACAGTCTAATGATACAGTCCATCTTTCACTTACTGGCTTCATCACTTAACGATTTGAAAGTATCTCCCATGTTTATATTTTCATATAACCAGAGACTGCTTTCTGAAGGAGCTGGCATTCGGGGTGGGCATGGAAAGATCAGAAGGATTTAGACAGGTATGTAAGGCAGGGCTTTCTGTGTAGAGGAACCGCTTTCAAAACCACAGAAGACATTCCTCCTTACTGACGCCTTTCTCTCAGTAGCCTTTGCCAGTTTTAAGATGAGAGAGTTCTAAGAATACAGGCTCATTTACTCCAATTTGCAACACCTACCCCCTGATACACGACTTTTCTAGGAGCCGCTGTAAGATATTCATCATCTGATCCTTATAATAACCCCCAGTCCCATACTTCTGATTCTTAGATTCCATGGATTCAGCAGTTCAGTCGCTCAGTTGTCTCCAACTTTTTGCGACCCCATGGACAGTAGCATGCCAGGCCTTCCTGCCCGTCACGAACTCTGGAAGCCTGCTCAAACTCATGTCCATCCAGTCAGTGATGCTATCCAACCATCTCATCCTCTGTCGTCCCCTTCTCCTCCTGCCTTCAATCTTGCCCAGCATCAGGGTCTTTTCCAATGAGTCAGTTCTTTGCATCATGTGGCCAAAATACTGAAACGTCAGCATCTGTCCTTCCAAAGAATATTCAGGACTGATTTCCTTTAGGATTGACTAATTTGATGTCCTTGCAGTCCAAGGGACTCTCAAGAGCCTTCTCCAACACCACAGTCCAAAAGCATCAGTTCTTCCGCATTCAGCTTTCTTTATGGTCCAACTCTTACATCCATACATGACTACTGGAAAAACCATAGCTTTGACTAGATGGAACTTTGGAGGCAAAGTAATGTGCCATGGATTCATGGCATGTAAGTAAAAAGTACCATGGCTACACTGTATTTAAGTATATACTTTTAAACCCAACCTAAAAATCATATCTGTGAAAATGCACAGGGAAGCTGTTAGAACAGCATCATGGTTCTGGAGGTAAGCTGGATTTGCCTCATTAAATGTTTGGTGTCCTCAGGCACTTCAGTTAGTCAAGACAATCTCTTCTAGATTTGTAACCATTATGTCAAATTTAGAGAGTTGGCCATTTCTATAATTGTATTCCTGATGCAGGGCAACTCATCTGTTTGTACAACATGTCAATGCTTCAACACCAATGTAACCTTTTGGAAGACACCTTTCTCACTGCAAAATGAAGATAACACCACTGATCTGATAGCGTTGTCTTGAGGCTGTCCAAAGGCATTTAACACAGTGCCACATTGTAATCATTCAGTAAATGTTGCCTATTATCATAATTGTACCACTTTCATCTTCAGTACCATAATCAGAGGTTAAGTTTACGTCTTCTCACTTCCCCTGCCTAAAGTCTTATATAACCCTTTGACCATCTGTTTAAGTATAGCATGATGGCATACTGGTTTTCATAACTTAGTTATATCTTGATCTCTTTATCACCTTTAGAAATTAACAGCATACTTTTGAGATGTTTCAAAGAATATATCAGTGTTATATATGTTTCTTATTTATAAGCTTGGTTTCTTTTTTTTAAATTACATTGCACATGCCTAGAATCTACACAGCTTCTCTTAATAACTAGAAACTATTGACAGTTAAATGTTTGGTGCCCTCAGGCACTTCAGTCAGGACAATCTCTTCTAGATTTGTAACCATTATGTCAAATTTAGAGAGTTGGCCGTTTCTACAATAATTGTATTCCTGATGCATGACAACTCATCTGTATGTATAACGTCTATGCTTCAACACCAGTGTAACCTTTTGGAAGACACTTAACATGACACTTTGAGATTCAAATTAAACTGCATAGCACAATCAATGCAAATAATTCAACTAAGCTTATTATAAAATGAACATCTTTCTGTGGATAGCTAAATTTGCATATACCCAGTTAGTGATGGTTCCAAATTGGGAAAGGAGTACATCAAGGCTGCATATTGTCACCCTGCTTATTTAACTTATACGCAGAGTACATCATGCGAAATGTACAAGCTGGAATCACTGGGAGAAATATCAATAACCTCAGATATGCAGCTGACACCACCCTTATGGCCAAAAGCAAAGAAGAACTAAAGAGCCTCTTGATGAAAATGAAAGAGGAGAGTGAAAAAGTTGGCTTAAAACTCAACATTCAGAAAACTAAGATCATGGCATCCGGTCCAGTCCCATAACTTCGTGGCAAATAGATGGGGAAACAATGGAAACAGAGACTTTTTTTTTTTTTTTGGCTCCAAAATCACTGCAGATGGTGACTGCAGCCATGAAACTAAAGATGCTTGCTCCTTGGAAGAAAAGCTATGACCAACCTAGACAGCATATTAAAAAGCAAAGACGTTGCTTTGCCGACAAAAGTCCATCTAGTCAAAGTTATGGTTTTTCCAGTAGTCATGTATGGATGTGAGAGTTGGACTGTAAAGAAGGCTGAGTGCCAAAGAATTGAGGCTTTGAACTGTGGTGTTGAAGAAAACTCTTGAGAGTCCCTTGGACTGCAAGGAGATCAAACCAGTCTATTCTAATGAAAATCAGTCCTGAATATTCATTGGAAGGACTGATGCTGAAGCTGAAACTCCAATACTGTGGCACCTGATGTGAAGAATTGACTCACTGGAAAAGACACTGATGCTGGGCAAGATTGAAGGCAGGAGAAGAAGGGGACGACAGAGGATGAGATGGTCGGATGGCATCACTGACTCTATGGACATGAGTTTGAGGAAGCTGCAGGAGTTGGTGATGGACAGGGAAGCCTGGTGTGCTATATAGTCCATGGGATCACAAAGAGTCAGACACGACCGAGTGACTGAACTGAACTGAGTTAGTGATAACACTGTCACAATTCTTCTTTGCCCTATAAAGCAAGCATTTTGGGGTGTCAATTGTAAGATATATCCTAAATCAAGAATATTAAAAGTGAGATAGGGTATAAACACTGAATGCTAGAACAGAAGAAATACAATATTATTTTTCTTATAATAATGGAAACCAAGGCCCCAGGATATAAAAATAATTTGCAGGTGACTCAGGCCCCATGATGCCCACCAACTGCAAACTGCCCACTCTCCCTTTAGAACTCAGCCTTTGCAGTTGTGGTTCTGTCTGCCTGTGAAGCACTTCCTTTTCATCTCTTCTTTAAAGTGCAGCTCATATGCCACCTCTTTCAGGAAGCCTTCTATTTGCCAAAATACAGACCACTCTTTTTAACACAGTGAAAGTCAGTTTCCAGGCCCAGTTAGAGGATATAAATGATCAAAACTTAAATTTCTTTCAATTTTCTTCTCCCTGGACTTCCCAGTTCCCTCCTCGGAATCCCCTGGAATCCTGAATACCCATAGCCCTTCCCAGAATGCTTCTGATTTCGTCTGAGAATACTTTTGACTATACTTTTGACTCAAGCAGAGGTTGTTCAGTCCTCCTTCTCTGATCCTTCTGGGCCAGAATACATAATCACCAAGAGTCTAACTCTTGACAGGAACTTATAATTTATATTCCACCTTCATGAAAGAATTTCTTCTCCTTTGAGGCTAATATCATCTAACTAAACCACTCTTACTTTCTTCACTGCTGTTGCCCACCAATTTCCTAGTAACTCCCTTCATTAGTCTGGCTAATTGCATTGCAAATTATTTCAAGAAAATGGAGTTATGATGAAGGTAACCATGAGCAGCTATTGAAACTGGGAAGCCCAGAAACCCAGGCATCTCTGAGCACTGGTTCCCCTCTCCTTAGCAGCTGTATCCTCTCTCTTTCTCGCCTACTCCCCAACGCCCACCAGTTTCCTCTTTGTTCTCTTAGAGATTCTGTTCGCCTGTGAACCTGGCTTGTATATAAGCCCTTATTGCTACTTGTTCCTTCAACAGGTTGGTTGTCAGATGGCTATAGGGGCCAACAGATCATGTAAATGAATGAAGCTGACCAGGTGTAAGCATATGGAGTGGGGGAGGCCACGGTGAAGGGGAAAGCATGTGCCCTGGTGTTCTATGTAGCTTCAGTCAGTTTTTGCCATTTTCAGATTTTCACATTTTACAAGAGAAACCAAAGAGATTTCAATATAAAACATTCCAATCCTCAAACGCAGGCAACACGTTCAAAATATTAGAAAACATTTCACAAGTCCTAAAAATGTTTCAGGATCACTGTACAACATCTGCTAAATATTTCTTGACAATTCTTGATGTATCCTTTCAACCTATGCTCCTGGAGCTTATCATTTTAATCTGTTTTCCAATTTCCAGATCCCAGGAGAAAATCCGATTAACCCAGTTCATCTTTTCATGACAGGTCACACAGGTCCCTAGCAAGCTGATAGAAAGGCAGGATAACTCAACTGAATCACTTGTACAGGAATGGGGTCAGGATGGGGGATGTGGTAGAGCTGACTGCTAGACAAGGCAATTTCCCTAAAAGAATGTGTTGATGACTGGGTCTCATAAAATACAGCTAATAAACGCTCATCTAAGACTTTGGCCTCTGACTCACAGTGTTCCACCCCAACTCCTACCCTCAGCTAAGGTGATTTCAACATTCACTCATTCCTTCTTCATTCAATAATATCCATTGAGTGTACTCTGGCCAAACCCTGTGGTAGGCACTGAGGTTTACAGGTAAAATAAACAAGTGTCTCCTGTCTAGAGCTGTCAGACCAGAGTGGGGAACATGTGATAAGTTGTAGGCCAGGAGCACGCACGAGGGGTTACTCAACTCTGATGGTCATTTCTCCTGGGGAAGAAAATAAGGTTTCTTATACCTTATCAGTAGGTCTGAGATTATATCACTGTATTCAGTAGTTCAAGACTTGAACACTACATTCTAAAGAGTTTCATCTGTCTTTGTACCATTTATCTGCTGCCATATCTCTGGCACACTGATGCAATGACTCTTCCCAAACTGCCACTCAAGCTGTGGCCCACCCCTCCATGATCTGTAGATAATTTTGCCTTCAAGGTAAACAGGAATCATTACGTAGGAATACCCTTTCCAGAACTGCCCCACATACTCATCTGCATTCCCATCTTGCTTACTTCTTACCCACCTGTCTCAGAGGAAAGTGTATCTCTTCCTTGTGCTCTGACCCTCCTCACCCTTCCCAGTCTCCTCTTATCCTCACCCTTTCTCTCCACTGAAAGAAATAGAAGCATACATCCTCTGTATCCAAAAAGATCAGTTTTCTTGTAAGAGAAACTATTTGAGTAAGGCAAAAGTAAAGAGCTCATGATAAAATGGGATGATTTCACCTGGAATGGGGATGGCAGGCTTTCCATGGACCTTGGGAAGTAGTTGCAATCAGGCCCTGTAAAGCCTGGATGCTCCCTCTGTAAATAAGATACACATAGCAGTGCCCGACAATGTCTGATTCATCCAGGCTGTATAACGGAATTCCCTTTAGACCTGTTCTGTTTGTTTGTTTTAATGTAGACATGTGGGCCCTACTTATTAAATCAGTTTTTCCAGAGGTGAGCTGGGGTTTAAGTCCCCCAGATGATTCTGATGCACAACCTTCATAATTGAAACTCAATAAATGTTACCTATTGCTCATTTTGTAACCACAGGACCTACCACAGTCCCTGTTGGGTCTGTACTTCAGTACAGTCTGCACCCTCTGCTGTTCTTCTTCCTTCCACCCTCTTCCCATCTTCCCGTCTTTATTACATAGTAAGAAGACTTACTCTCTGCCCAGCTACAAGCCCTATAGATCCAAAACACCAAAGATTCTAAGCATTTGCTTCCTAACTTCTTGATTTGACTATGGTCTATTTCATAACCACCACATTTAATTCAGCCTCAGATCCTGTTAACTTTTTCTTGCTCTTGAATCTCTGCCCACCTTCCAATCAACGCTACAACCTTGGTTCCAGCCTTCAATATCCCTTCCCAGAATTATTTTAAATAAGATAACTGGACTCCTTGCTCATTGTAGGCTGAATTGTGTTCCTGTGAAGTTTATATGTTGAAGCTCTGTCTCCAGTACGTCAGAATGTGACCGAATTGGAGATAGGGCGTTTAGGAAGTTAAATGCACTCATAAGGGTGGGGCCCTCACTTAGTGTGACTGATGTCCTTACAAGAAGAGGAAGAGGCACCAGGGACATAGACACACAGAGAAAAGGCCAAGCAAGGACACAAGGAGAAGACACCTGTGGGCAAGGCAAAGAGAGAGGCCTCAGGATATACCTGCCAACGCCTTGATTTTGGACTTCCAGACTCCAGAACTGTGAGAAAACAACTTCTGTGGTTTCGGGCACCTAGCCTGTGGTATTTTGTTATGGCAGCCCTAGCAAACTAATACAGTCACTCTGTCTTTGAATGGCTCTGGGTATCTGGGGAATCCTCCACTTAGCAGAGCCAACATGCCACCATCAAAGCCAGAAAATGAACATTGGGGTACACGTGTCTCTTTCCCTTCTGGTTTCCTCAGTGTGTATGCCCAGCAGTGGGATTGCTGGATCATAAGGCAATTCTATTTCCAGTTTTTTAAGGAATCTCTACACTGTTCTCCATAGTGGCTGTACTAGTTTGCATTCCCACCAACAGTGTAAGAGGGTTCCCTTTTCTCCACACCCTCTCCAGCATTTATTATTTGTAGACTTTTGGATCGCAGCCATTCTGACTGGTGTGAAATGGTACCTCATAGTGGTTTTGATTTGCATTTCTCTGATAATGAGTGATGTTGAGCATCTTTTCATGTGTTTGTTAGCCATCTGTATGTCTTCTTTGGAGAAATGTCTATTTAGTTCTTTGGCCCATTTTTTGATTGGGTCATTTATTTTTCTGGAGTTGAGCTGTAGGAGTTGCTTGTATATTTTTGAGATTAGTTGTTTGTCAGTTGCTTCATTTGCTATTATTTTCTCCCATTCTGAAGGCTATCTTTTCACCTTGTTAATAGTTTCCTTTGATGTGCAGAAGCTTTTAAGGTTAATTAGGTCCCATTTGTTTATTTTTTATTTTATTTCCAATATTCTGGGAGGTGGGTCATAGAGGATCCTGCTGTGATGTATGTCAGAGAGTGTTTTGCCTATGTTCTCCTCTAGGAGTTTTATAGTTTCTGGTCTTACATTTAGATCTTTAATCCATTTTATTTTTGTGTATGGTGTTAGAAAGTGGTCTAGTTTCATTCTTTTACAAGTGGTTGACCAGATTTCCCAGCACCACTTGTTAAAGATTGTCTTTAATCCATTGTATATTCTTGCCTCCTTTGTCAAAGATAAGGTGTCCATATGTGCGTGGATTTATCTCTGGGCTTTCTATTTTGTTCCATTGATCTATATTTCTGTCTTTGTGCCAGTACCATACTGTCTTGATAACTGTGGCTTTGTAGTAGAGCCTGAAGTCAGGTAGGTTGATTCCTCCAGTTCCATTCTTCTTTCTCAAGATGGCTTTGGCTATTCGAGGTTTTTTGTTTTTCCATACAAATTGTGAAATTATTTGTTCTAGCTCTGTGAAGAATACTGTTGGTAGCTTGATAGGGATTGCGTTGAATCTATAAATTGCTTTGGGTAGTATACTCATTTTCACTATATTGATTCTTCCAATCCATGAACATGGTATATTTCTCCATCTATTAGTGTCCTCTTTGATTTCTTTCACCAGTGTTTTATAGTTTTCTATATATAGGTCTTTAGTTTCTTTAGGTAGATATATTCCTAAGTATTTTATTCTTTCCGTTGCAATGGTGAATGGAATTGTTTCCTTAATTTCTCTGTTTTCTCATTATTAGCGTATAGGAATGCAAGGGATTTCTGTGTGTTGATTTTATATCCTGCAACTTTACTATAGTCATTGATTATTTCTAGTAATTTTCTGGTGGAATCTTTAGGGTTTTCTATGTAGAGGATCACGTGTACCCCAATGTTCATCGCAGCACTGTTTATAATAGCCAGGACATGGAAGCAACCTAGATGTCCATCAGCAGATGAATGGATAAGAAAGCTATGGTACATATACACAATGGAGTATTACTCAGCCATTAAAAAGAATACATTTGAATCAATTCTAATGAGGTGGATGAAACTGGAGCCTATTATACAGAGTGAAGTAAGCCAGAAGGAAAAACATAAATACAGTATACTAACGCATATATATGGAATTTAGAAAGATGGTAACAATAACCTGGTGTATGAGACAGCAAAAGTGACACTGATGTATAGAACAGTCTTATGGACTCTGTGGGAGAGGGAGAGGGTGGGAAGATTTGGGAGAGCGACATTGAAACATGTAGAATATCATGTAAGAAACGAGTTGCCAGTCCAGGTTCGATGCACGATACTGGATGCTTGGGGCTGGTGCACTGGGACGACCCAGAGGGATGGTGTGGGGAGGGAGGAGGGAGGAGGGTTCAGGATGGGGAACACATGTATGCCTGTGGCGGATTCATTTTGATATTTGGCAAAACTAATACAATTATGTAAAGTTTAAAAAAAAAAAAGCCAGAAGATGGCTGCCATTCTCTTTCTCAGCCCTCCTCACATAGAAGAGGAGGGACTGTGACCTAGGTTGAGCCAGTGAGAAACATCCACCCCAGACTTGGCCTCAAGTCATAGACAGAAGAGGAACCTAAAAATACTGTCCTGCCTAGCTCCTTTGCTTCATAATTGAAGAAATGGAGGCACAGCGAGAGTAATCTGTGTACTTATCAGACCTCATGGGGATTCCATGCCAGAGCCCAGGCTCAGCACACTGCTTCCTGTTTCTCCTAAAAGCCCTGGCACCAAGTCCAGCTCCACTGCTATTGGTCATCCAGCCCCTGAACACAGTCAGGGCCCAGTCAGCAAGGACGAAAGAGGGCACTGATATCTGCCACTGAGGCAAAGGATCAATGTGACTAACCCTGACAAATAAAAAATAAAAAGAAGGAAAAGACCAAGAATGGTCATATTTTTAAGAATGGAAGTAACACAAATGGACAAAAAAAAATTACTGAATTCAGAAATCAAATGCATGCAAATTAGAAGGATATACCTTTTTCCTCCCCTTTCAGATGGTAAAGATAGGAAAGATTGTCTTAGAAAACAACCCATTAAAGTGTAAACCTCCCAAGAGCAAAGACTTCTGTTTTGCTCGCCATTGTATCCCTATTGTGTGGCACAGAGCCTGGCAGATAGTCAGGGCCATTCAATATTTAATATTCAGTAAGTGACCAGTACACCTGTGAGAGATGGGCTTTCCTTATTGCACAAGGAGGCGGGAAAATCCAAGCCCTGCAGGCTTCCCTCTGCCACACAACACATTAGAAAGTACGTGTTCTTTAAAGAAGTATAACTGGCTATGCCACACAGTTCTGAAAGCTCTGGTTCATGGAAAGATAAACTACCTTCAAAAAGGAAAACAGGAAACACGTATAAGGAGGAAAAAATTAAGTAAACATTGGTGAGACTGTGTGTATAGAGGTTCTCCTACACTGTAGAGGCACAGAATGTATCTGAAGGATCATTTCACAACAGTTATCACAGTGCTTGCTGTGAAATTAAGAGACGGTTGCTCCTTAGAAGAAAAGCTTTCACAAACCTAGACAGCATATTAAAAAGCAGAGACATTACTTTGCCAACAAAGGTTCATATAAAGCTATGGTTTTTCCAGTAATCATGTATGGCCTGAAAGTTGGACCATAAAGAAGGTTGAACACCAAAGAATTGAGGCTTTGAACTGTGGTGTTGGAGAAGACTCTTGAGAGTCCCTTGGACTGCAAGGAGATCAAATCAGTCAATCCTAAAGGAAATCATCCCTGAATAATCCATTGTAAGGACTGATGCTGATGCTGAAGCTGAAGCTCCAATATTTTGGCTACCTGATGTGAAGAGCTGACTCATTGTAAAAGACCCTGATGTTGGGAAATACTGAAAGCAGGAGGAGAAGGGGATGACAGAGGATGAGATGGTTGGATGGCATCACTTACTCAATGGACATGAATTTGAGCAAGCTCTGGGAGTTGGTGATGGACAGGGAAGCCTGGTGTGCTGCAGTCCATGGGGTCGCAAAGAATTGGACAAGACCGAGCAGCTGAACAACAACAATCACAGTACTAAATATGTTTATCTTTTAAATTTATCTTAAGAAAAGGATAGGAGATAGGTTCATATGCATGTTTGTTGAAATGTTATTTCTGGAGAAAAAAAGAGAAATGTCCTAAATTTTTACTAATAGTTAGGTTAAATAAATTATATCCATGCAGTAGAATTCTTCAAAATTTTAAGTCATTCTTGGGGAAAAAACAGAGAAGGAAATAAATCCAATATTAGCAATGATTATTTGTTTTGGTTTATTCCTTTATGTTTTATCGCTTTTCTTTGTAAACATATATATTACTTTTATAATTGGAAAAAAGTATTCAGATTTATTATTCCATGAAAAATGAATCCTAAAGGGTTTAAATTTTACCTATTTGCTCTATTTTAATCACTTATATCCTGCATGTCTCTTAAATTAAGAAAATAATAAGATTTTAAAATGAAAAAAATTTTTAAATGAAAACTATGGGGAAGAGAATATAAAGTTGTACTAAGAACGTAGGCTCCTTTTCTTTTTTTGACAAGGTTAAAAATAAAACACACTGTTATGTTGTTCCAATTAACAGAGGAAAGAACTCATACCAGTAAGTCAGGAAAGATAAACATTTCCCTGAGTTCCAAGAGAAATTTAAGCTTAATTTCTGTTCCTATTACCTGTTAGCCAACTAATGTATAACCCTGAACCCTCTCTTTAGTGCTGAATTCATGCCTTTACAAGTGCTTACACATGAGGATGTGGTATTATAACAAGGACATTTTGGTACTTCTTTTAATGGCCTCAAAACACCTACTCTCTTTTCTTTACTTTTGTTATTTTAAAGAAAGTTTAGTATCTCCAAATAGGAAAATAAAGCTTTAATACAAATACTAGAGGACTTTGGTTTTGTTACTATCATTTATGACTTAAATACTTTGAACATTTGCATATGTGCAAAGGGGTATGGCAGTGAAAAGCAGGTCTCCTTCCTGCTGCCATTGATGCTAGGGGCACTCACGTCTTGGGCTTCACTGATTCTTTCTGTACCTACCAATGGCCACCCATGACCTTCAGAAGAACACTTACAGCTTTTCATCCGAATGTCTGTCTTTTGCCTTTAACTGCCTCTTGGCAGAAGTGCTAAGGAAGTAGAAAGTGACCAAGTAAATTTATCTTCTTCCTTCATGTGCTAAAGTTATACTGATAGGTAAAACCAAGCTATTTCCATGACTGAAATTAAAAATTTTTTTTCAGCTTTTATCAACAGTAGGAATAGAGCCAAATATGTCCCTTTCTAGAAAAGATAAGAAGCTACATATCTCATTTCTTAATCTCTCCTAAGGACAAGGAGGCTTGTTGCTGTTGATGTTGCTTAAAAAAAGTAGAAGAGGAGGGAAGAGCTGATGAATTTTACCTATTTATCAGTTCCTTTGAAGACACTGTCCTATATGAAGGTACAGATCTAATTACAAGGGAAGTATTCTTGTTTAAAAGGTGATGTTAACATTACTAACAGCCTTTGCACCAAAACAAATGCTTATTCAAATGCTATAAATCTGAAACTACACATCCAGATGTGTGGGCTCTGGGAAGGATGATGTGGGACTTCCATGGCAGTCCAGTGGTTAAGACTCTGAACTCCCAATGTAGGTGGCATGGGTTTGAGCCCTAGTTGGGGAACTAAAACCCCACATGCCTCACCACACAGCCAAAGAAAAAAATTTTTTAATTTAAATTACTTAATTAAAAAAGATGCTTCAAGTTAGTAAAATACCAAGTGAAAGTGAAAGTCGCTTAGTCATGTCCGACTCTTTGCAACCCCACAGACTATACAGTCCATGGAATTCTCCAGGCCAGAATATTGGAATGGGCAGCCTTTCCCTTCTCCAGTGGATCTTCCCAACCCAGGGATCAAAACAAGGTCTCCCACATTGCAGGCAGATTCTTTACCAGCTGAGCCACAAGGGAACCCTAAAATATCAAGAACAAGGAATAAACTGTTAGAGAAGTAGCAGTGCCCAGGAGTACAAGAGTTAACCACCCTATCCTCACCTGGGGCCTCAAAGCCTCCTGTAATGCTCTTCAACGAACTGTGGTTTCTACAGGATTGGTCACAACATATCTACACTCCACATTTGCAAGAATGTGGAGCTTACATTCTTGTCGGAAAATGTAATTAATGAAGCAACATGAAACAATAAAAAAATAGTACATCATTGCTGAATCTTGATGTATACCAAAAAGGTACATGTAGTCCATGGGGTCGCTAAGAGTTGGACACAACTGAGCAACTTCACTTTAACTTTTCACTTTCATGCATTGGAGAAGGAAAATGGCAACCCACTCCAGTGCTCTTGCCTGGAGAACCCCAGGGATGGGGGAGCCTGGTGGGCTGCCATCTATGGGGTCGCACAGAGTTGGACATGACTGAAGCGACTTAGCAGCAGCAGCAGCAGCTAGCTACACTCAAAGAATAGAAATTGTCTAACACCTCTTGTACCAGCCACCACGGCTCCTGTTCCTCACAGTTCTGACTCCAGCTTTCTTAACCTCTGTCAGAGAATTAGAAGACATGTTAGAGCAAAACTAATGGGTGGGCTAGCATCAGTGGCATGCTGCCACTGACCAAAGGGGTGTGTATCACCACTGGCATGATTGCTACATACATATAATTAGCCAGAGTCAGCCCTCCCTTCCACCCATGACACAGCTGATCTGCCAGGCAACTTCTGGCAAAGAAGTTCCACAGAGATGATCATCAGGCATGCAGAGTCCCCCCAGTCTTCTGATGGACATACCAGCCCTCACTGTCCTCCTCAGCTGATTCCATAATTAGCAGCTGAAAGGGGCCTGGGTGGGCAAGGGCACTGCCACAGAGTTGTCGGCAGCTTGTAGACTGACTCTTGACGGCAGCAGAGGTGGGTGGCACTATGGAGATAAGCAATTCACACTTCCCCGTCCTTCCTCCCACTCCCAAACTTGGAAACACAAGGTACTTTAGGATCTGAAATCAGCCTCCCACAGCTGCTCTGCTCTGGCTTATGCTTTGCCAACTGCTTCCTTGGGTTGTCCCTTTTGACTCACTAGAGGTCACAGCAAGACATTTGGCCACATAACCAAACAGGGAGGACCTCCTATATCAGGAGTCACGATCTTTAAGGGCCATGAAAGTGAAAGTGAAGCCGCTCAGTCGTGTCCGATTCTTTGTGATCCCGTGGACTGTAGCCTACCAGGCTCCTCTGTCCATGGGATTTTCCAGGCAAGAATACTGGAGTGGGTTGCCATACACTCCTCCAGGAGATCTTTCCAACTCAGGGATCAAACCCAAGTCTTCTACACTACAGGCAGATTCTTTACTGCTGAGCTACCGGGGAAGCTTCTTGAAGAGGCAAAAAATTCCATGTGCTATTTCATTTAGAACCATCTAGCTCATTTTTAATTGGGCACATAGTAAACATTGGCTTCCCTAGTGCCTCAGATGTAAAGAATCTGCCTACGATGCAGGAGGCCTGGATTTGATTCCTGGATCGGGAAGATCCGCTGGAGAAGGGAATGGCAACCTACTCCAGTATTCTTGCTTGGAGAATCCCATGGACAGAGAAGCCTGGCAGGCTACAGTCCACAGGGTCTCAAAGAGTCAAACACGACTGAATGACTAACACAACGTATAGAAAACATTTCTGCAAATAAGAGTATAGTCAGGCTCCGTATCATTCCTCTTCCTCTATTTTTAATAGAGGAAGTAATGTACAGTTTTAAAGCCAGTAATGTACAGTTCTGTGACTATTCTTCTGTTAACTTGTCTCCCTGACCACAGCCAGGAAAGGTTATCCACTTTTAAGCAGTCATGTGATTAGTTTTGGACCACTTGAATGATCTAGAATAATCTCTGCATTTCAAGGTCCTTCATCATATCTGCAAAGTCCCTTGGTGATATGAGGTAGCATATTCATAGGTTTCAGGAATTAGAACATGGACATCTTTGAGGGGGGTGGGTATCATTCTGCCTACAACAAATGCCATGATCTGATTTAGGTTTTACCAGAATGACCCTGGGTGCCCTGTGGGGAATAAACTGTAACAAGGATGGAGGCAGGGAGACCAAGTAGGAGGCTAATAGAGTAACCCAGGTGAGAGAGGATCAAGGATTGGGTGTCAGCAGTAGAGTTGTGAGATGTGGTCTAATTCTGGATGTTTTGTTCAGGTAGAGGTGCCGTGATTTGCTGATGGATTAGATGTGGGCTATGAGAGGAGGGTATCAAGGATAACTCCAAGGATGACACTCCCCCCACCCTCTTAGAGTACTTGACATATGTTGTGTTTATTTGTTTAACTATCTTCCCTGTAAGACTGAAAGTTCTAAGGGAGAAGGGCTCAAATCTCGCTTGTTCGATATTATATTCTCACATCAAGGAATGCACAGAACATAGTGATACAGCTCATAACTGCTATTTATTGAGCCATTGTTATGTGTCAGGCACTTAACATAATCTCATTTAATCATCAGAACAGCCTTATGAGGTAGGTACTATTATTATCCTCATTTACTCAATGAGGAAACTGAGGCCCAGAGAGATGAAATGACTTCTACCAGTAAATACAAGTTTGCATATTAAGTCACTTCAGCCCTGTTGGGCTCTTTGCTACCCCATGGACTGTAGCTTGCCAGATTCCTCTATCCATGGGATTTCCAGGCAAGAATACTGGAGTGGGTAGACATTTCCTTCTCCAGAGGATCTTTGTGACCCAGGGATTGAACCTGCATCTCCTGCATTGCAGAAAGATTCTTTACCATCTCAGCCACTAGGGCTGAGCTTGTAAATACATGCGTGGACCTCAAATCCATATTGAATAAATGAAATAACTCTTTCAAGTTAAGCAAACATTTGGGTTTAGCTAAATATTCTAACCACATATGGAGTGGGAGAGAAAAGGACACAGATTTACAAATGTTTCAAAGTTTTAGCTGAAGAAAAGTCATGTCAAGAAACAACAAGTGTTAGTGTCAATAATTTAAGAATTCTCAAACTATAGTCCATCTTGCTGTGGTTTAGCTATTGTGATGACTTACACAGACAGTAATTCCAGAAATGCTTTATAGCCAATCTGGAGGCAGAGAAGAGAAAAACAGATGACATCAGGCAGACCATAGGGGCACAGTGAAAAATGTCCAGACCTGAGATGAAGAGGGAGGGATTTCAGTCTCGCCTTAGTCCCATCCACTCATTAGCCAATGCACTTAAGGTATTTATTTCATCTTTCTGAGACCATCTCAACTATAAAAAGGATATATTTTCTGCCTTACTACCCCATAGACTCTTGGGATAAACTAAATTTATTCATTCAGTAACTACAAAGCACCTACTGTGTGTCTGGCATTGCTCTAGATCCCAGCAACATGTCATGAACAAAAGAGACAAAATCCTTTCCCTCATGGGGTTTGCATTGTAGTGGAAATGAGGATTGAGAAATATAAGAACAAATAAGTAGATAGTGCCATGAAGAAAAATAAACTAGGACAGGGATTATAGAATGATCAGGGAGGAGGTAACACCAGACAGAGACTTGAAGAAAAAGAAAGCTAGACAGTTTGTTTTCTATAACTACAATTCTACCTTTTCCACAGTATCATAAATTGAATCATGTACTATGTAGCTTTTTCTTTTTTTGGCTGCACCACAAGGCATGTGGCACTTCCCCAATCAGGGAGTGTGAACCCATGCTCCCTGTAGTGGAAGTACAGATTCTTAACCACTGGACCGACAGGGAAGTCCAGAAAACTAGACAGTGAGCTGCGGGAAGGGCAGTCCAGCCACAGGGAACAGAATTTGTTCAGTTCCTGAGGTTAGAATGAATTTGGGATTCATATCCAAGGAATAGCCAGAAGTGAGCAAAGTAGAATAGTAATAGATAATACTGGAGAGGTAGGCAAGGGCCAGGTCATGCATAGCTCTGCAGGACATGGCAGAGAGCTGGGATTTTATTATGCATGTGGTAAGAAGATAATGAAAGCAAAGCTATGCAAACAGCAACACAAATAGTAGATAATGGAGGTATAACATGGACTTGGGCAGCAATATGGCACATCTGTTAGGAACAGCATGGGCTCTAGAGGCTGCCTGGGTTGGAATCTTGGATGCACAACTTACTGTGTGTAGCCTGGGACAGCTTGCTTCATTTCTCAGTGCCTCAATTTCCTCACTTGTAAAATAGTAGTGGTAATAGTTGTTTCTGTTGTTCAGTTGCTAGGTCGTGCCTGACTCTTTGTGACCCCCATGGACTTTACCACACAAGGCTCCTCTGTCCTTCACTATCTTCCAGAGTTCGCTCAAATTCATGTCCATTCAATCAGTGATGCTATCTAACTATCTCATCCTCTGCTGTCCTCTCCTTTTGCCTTCAATCTTTTCCAGAATCAGGGTCTTTTCCACTAAAGTGCTCAATAAATGTTAACAATTATTACCCTCAGTTACCAAATTGTACTCAACATTCAAAAAACTAAGATCACAGCATCCGGTCCCATCACTTCACAGCAAATAGATGGGGAAACAATGGAAACAATGAGAGACTATTTTTTTGGACTCCAAAATCACTGTAGATGCTGACTGCAGCCATGAAATTAAAAGACGCTTGCTCCTTAGAAGAAAAGCTATGACCAACCTAGACAGCATATTAAAAAGCAGAGACATTACTTTGCCAACAAAGGTCTGCCTAGTCAAAGCTATGGTTTTTCTAGTGGTCATATATGGATGTGAGAGTTGGACTATAAAGGAAGCTAAGCGCCGAAGAATTTATGCTTTTGAACTGTGGTGTTGGAGAAGACTCCTGAGAATCCCTTGGACTGCAGGAGATCCAACCAGTCCATTTTAAAGGAAATCAACCCTGAATATTCACTGGAAGGACTGATGCTGAAGCTGAAACTCTAATACTTTGGCCACCTGATGTGAAGAACTGACACAATGGAAAAGATCCTGATGCTAGGAAAGATTGAAGGCAGGAGGAGAAGGGGACGACAGAGGATGAGATGGTTGAATGGCATCACTGACTTGATGGATATGAGTCTGAGCAATCTCTGGGAATTGATGATGGACAGGGAAGCCTGGCATGCTGTAGTCCATGGGGTCACAAAGAGTCAGACATGGCTGAGCGACTGAACTGAACTGAACCGAACCGTTATACAACCAATTGAGCTCATTAAGGTAGACTTTACTAACTCAGAATCTGCAAGTTTTTTTAAAACATAAAAATTTACATATAAATGAAAAATATTTTTAAACAGAAAAACTAAATCTATATTTCTTCTATATAAAGAATTTGGGGCTTTCCTGGTGGTCCAGTGGTTAAGAATCTGCCTGTCAAAGCAGGGGACACAGGTTTGATCTCTGGTCCAGGAAAATTCCACATGCCCCAGAACAACTAAGCCCGAGCACCAAAACTATTGAGCCCTGTGCTCTAGAGCCCCTGAACCGAAACTACTGAGCCTATGCACTGCAACTACCAAAGTCCGAGAACCTAGAGACTGTGCTCCACAGTAAGAGAAGCCACTGCAAGAAGAAGCCTGCACAATGCAACAAAGAGTGACCCCACCTGTCGCAACTAGAGAAAACCAGTGCATAGCAATGAAGATCCAGCACAGCAAAAAAAAAAAAAATGTAATTCTTAAAAAATAAAGAATTCAAACAATAAATGAAATTAGCCTCCTCCGATGTTCTGAATATGCTTAGGTTTGACTAAGTGCACTGAAGATTTTTATCTGCCTATGGTTCCTTCCTCTGGGAGACCAGCCCTCCCTCTTCCCCAGTGACTCTTCTTGGTCCATGTAGCCCTGATGAGGAGTTAAGATGAGAGCCAGGTTTGCCCGGAGTTCTACATCTGCAGTCGACCAGCTCCACTCTTGCCCCCTCTCTCCAATATACATAGACAGTGACTGTTCCAAGAAGAAGCACAGGATCCAGACTGGGCCAAGTCAGAATCCTCCTTGGAATTCGTGCACAGGGTGTTCTCTCTCTAGCATCTCAAGTCTCTAAGGATGATGTAGATCAGGAAGCAGCAGCCAACTCTACCATCAGGTGGAGAGAATGAAGCCAGCACAGAGAGAAGCAGAGTCAAAAGGTGGAGACAGCCCTGTCAAGAATGCAGGCACAACTAAAGTCAGACCTATCTACCCCTGCAACTTTACAGTTCTGTGAGCCATAAATTCCCATTTTGCTTGAGGATTTGGTTTCGTTGCACCAAATGACTTGATATACATACCTTCTATGAAAGATGCTCTCTGATTTTCTAAGGTATCTGTAATAGTCTGTATGTATATAACATTCTTTATAAGACACTTCAAGAACCTGATCAAAAAAAATCAATACAGATGTTATACAATATATAAGGATGAAACGTAGAAATCATTTGTCAGGTTAGCTAATAACCCAAGGGACAGACTTTGTCAATATTTTTGGTAACCCATATTTTCAGTTCTATAATGGACCTCATGCTAATTATTAGAGGCACCTTAGGAATGACATATGTCATATTATGGTTTCATTCTACTTGTCAATTTCCAGGAAAAGTGACTTCAGTCTCAGTAAAACCTAATATATGTGGTATTGCAATGTATATTTCTTTCATCTTTGCGTAATAATAAAAAGGTATCATATGTTTTCAACAGTCTAATGGGATTCCATATCCAGAAGTCACATTATTTCATATCTCCCTTAATTTCACAGTGTTTAGCAAAACCTTATTTTTGTTGTTTGAATGTAAGAATGAAATTGGAGTAATATGCAGTTGAAGCAAACCAGATTAAGAACAAAGCTATTCTAAAACCCAGCTGCCAACCAGCTACTCAGTCACCCACCTTGCTTAATTTGCTCTCCTGAAATTGAATAGCAGCCAAAACCAAATTCTTTTCAAAAATGGATTAAGATGCATGTGGATAACAAAATGCTGTTAAACAAACCTTTCCATATCAGTAAATAATTTGAGAAGAAAGAGGCAGATGAGAAATCCCTGGGAATTTATGAAAACTTGGCAGAAATGTTTATCAATTAGGTTATGCAAGAAACTCCTAATAATAAATAAGCACACTGAAAAAGTCCTTGTGTAAAGCATAGCATATTTTACCACCATTTGAAAAATATGTAAAAATGTTTTTATTTTTAATCTTTCTAAATTCAGACATTCAAGAAGCTATTTTTGGTGCTGGTACAGTGTTCTGACACCTTCTCCCTGAGTAAAATCAACACATCTGCTGAAATTAACATTTTTATCTCCACGGACCCACATGTCCCTGAGAAATATAAAATATCATTGTGTTTTCTGCTAACCAGCATTTGGACACAGACAGCTGTTCAAGCCAAATCTACTCCAGTCTTCTGAGAGAAGGACCTTGTTATCACTAACCCATATATCTTTTGAATATTGTAAGGCCTCAAACAGGGTGAATAAACTCAGCTCAAAGTAAACCAAATATGAATTGGTGGGTCTGTGGTAGCCCAAGTCCCATCTGTTGGGATCTGCATATGTAAATACATTAGCAATCCAGCAAGTTTGCTTGATGCCCAGATCAAGAGATGAAGGAAGAGCAGTACAGCTGTAATGTTTTCTTACATCCAACAGAGAAACAGATCCAAAACCCTGGAACCTATGCAAATTTTCCACTTGGTCCCTCTACTCACATCTCCTTTTAAATTGACCCCAGGGTACCATCATTACAGACTGGAATCACAATCTAATGTTTCATTAGTCAATATACTTCAAGGTTCAAGAATAATTAAAACATCTGTCATGCACCTTCCTATATGTTAGAAAATATAAGAAAGACATATTTAGTCCAAGGGACTAGAAGACAGATACATACACAATTATAACACAGAATGTGCTAAGGGAGAAATAACATTACAGGAATTCAAAGAAAAAAAAAAAAAACACATGAAAAAGTTTAATGAAAAAAGTGAATCTTGACCTAAAAGACAGAAAAGAATAGAATGACAGTGGCGGCAAATGGGCTTGGGCTGCTCCTTGGCGGGTGGCGGCGGTGGCCGTAGCGGTTCCTCCTGGCCCTGTTAATGTCGGGGCCAGGCCCGGGGAGGATGGCGCCCTAGAGCCCAGCCTTTCCTGGGGGTAGGGGAGGGAGGGGACGGGTGGGGACCGGCCATGTCGGAGGTGACCCGAAGTCTGCTGCAGCGCTGGGGCGTCAGTTTTAGGAGAGGCGCCGACTTCGACTCTTGGGGCCAGCTGGTGGAGGCGACAGACAAGAATCAGGTATTAGCAAGACACCTACAAAAAGAGGCCCAAGCTCAACACAATAATTCTGAATTCACAGAAGAACAAAAGAAAACCACAGGCAAAATTGCAACATGCTTGGAATTACGAAGTGCAGCTTTACAGTCCACACAGTCCCAGGAAGAATTTAAACCGGAAGATCTGAAGAAGCTAGAACCAATCCTAAAGAATATTCTTACATATAATAAAGAATTCCCATTTGATGTTCAGCCTGTCCCTTTAAGAAGAATTTTAGCACCTGGTGAAGAAGAGAATTTGGAATTTGAAGAAGATGAAGAAGAGGGTGGTGCTGGAGCAGGATCTCCTGATTCCTTTCCTGCCAGAGTTCCAGTGGTAAAGAATCTGCCTTCCAGTATAGGAGAGATGGGTTCAGTCCATGGCCCAGGAGGATCCCACATGCCCATGCGTCACAACTATTGAGCCTGTTGTCTACAGCCTGGGAACCACAACTGCTGAAGCCCGCATACTTTAGAGCCTGTGCTCCAAAACAAGAGAAGCCACCACAGCGAGAAGCCCTCGCGCCACAACTAGAGTAGCCTGCACAGCAGTGAAGACCCAGCACAGCCAAAACTAAAAATATTAATAAATAAAAATTATTTTAAAATTTCAAAAAAAAAATAATAGAATGACAGAGGTTGATAGAAAAAAGAAAAAGAATGTTAGTGAAAAAAGAGCAGTCCAGCTTCATGCAAACCCAAGGAATATATAGAGGGTAGGAAGAAAGGACCTAAGGGTGAACTGATTTTATCTGGTAGTCTGTAGGGACCAAGGGCCCTCCAAATCAGGAATATTTTAATGCATGATTACATTTGTCTTAAAAGGAAATTAACATCCAGGAATAGGACGGATATAGATTAGCAAGGATGACAGAGGAAAAACTGAAGGAATGAGACTGGTTGGGAAAGAATAAGAGTGAGAAGAGTTACACAGAAGTTAGAAAAGGACAGATTCAAGTGGTATTTTGAAGGTAATTAACAGAGCTTAGTAATTCATAAGATGCTAGGGTAAGGACAGGGAGGGCATGAAAGATGACTTTGCATAGTATGGGCGATAGGAAGACATTGCTCCACAATTATGGCATTGTTTGATAGGGAAATTTTATGAGCTTACTTTTGTACGTATTGACTTTAAACAAAAGAATGTAAACTTAAAATCTGCTTTTTCTCAGATAGCCTTTAGAAAAATTTTGCTTTGACTCTTGAGTTCCAAAATTAGCCCTGAGCTGTCTAGCTCTGTGCTCAAGTATTTTGTCTTGGGGTGTCAGAACATCCTCTTTTTCTAAGACCTGCCACATTTACTCTCCAAGATTTCATTTAACAGAAGATAGGCAATGATAATTTTAAATGTTTTTCTCAGTAGGCTTTTTTCCCTTGCTGTCAGTAGATATTTTAATTATTGTAACTAAATTTTGGATGCAATAACTTTTGTTAATGTGTGAACAAAGAAGCATACCATTTGGGGTTCTAATTGAATATACACCAAAACCTCTGACTCTAAAAAAGATCTCTTAGTTGTTGTGCCATCTGTTTATATACTAATTAATGGCTTAAAAATAGATGATCTTTTGAAGGCAAATGACATGAAAATAGTGGAAAATACTAATATAGATCTCATAAACCTACACTCTTTAGGCATTACATTAAAAGAACAGCCTGAGATGATGCCATGAGATGCTGAATGAACATTATGTGTACATTATAATGTGTATGGACAGGGAGGTAGTTATTTCAAGAACCGTAAGGCAGGATTATTTATTAGATACTTTCATAGGTCTCTTTTCAAATTTTATAGCTAGTGATTAATTTTTAAACTTTATCTAGTCATGTGCATTTTTTTACCTATAAACAAAGATGAACCTTCTCTCCTTATTTTCTAAGTCTACACTATTCATTTTCTAAAATACAGTTATAAACATCCAAATCTTTGCTCCACATCTATTGTCTTATCCCTCTTCCCTTTCACAATTAAAGTTCTTAAACAAGCTGCCTACACATGCAATATTAATTTCTACACCTTATATACACATTCCTCAGCCCCCTGCAATGTGGCTTCCACCTTCACAAGGCCAATGAAGTCAGTTCTCATGAAGATCACCATGATCTAGGTTACCCTAAATCGAATGAAGACTTTGCACTGTTAGTCCTCTTGTTTGGGGGATTGAATGTGTTAATTCATCTAATATATTTAGTATCTGAAATAGTGAAGATATTCAAATATTCGATTGAAATTGAATATTCATATGTCTGAAATATTCAAGATATGTTCCAAACTTCTATCTTTTCTTGATATCTTCTACGTGTAAATCCAGCAAGTGATCTTTCCATCATTCAAAATAATTGAGAAGTCATCACATTTTTACTTGTATTTATATAACTAATCGAGAAAAACAGGTAAAAGAACAAGGTAAAGTTTGCTCTTCCATTTTAACTCTTCAGGAGAATCTCATCAGCATATATAATTTTCTGGAATGTGTGCAGAAGAGAAAACTAAGTATTCAGCCTCGTTCTCAAAATTTATAACTTCTTAAATTCACGTTCTGGTTGGACCACATAACACAACAATTGATATCTTTTCAAAAGTGTTAAAGACTTTCCTAAGATAGGTAGGGCTGGCAGTTCAAGGAGTATTGCATTACAGTAATAACCCATTTATTGTGGTGTGTGCTTTTTGGCAATTACAGCCAGAAACAAAGACAGGAAGCTGGAAATGAAACAAGCCTCCTGGCATCAAAGAAAACAGTCCCAAAGGCCACATCCAGAAAAAAGCTGGTTACTACCCTCAGATGCCTTACTTCTGAAAAAGAACAGCATGCGAAGGCTTGGGAAAAATCCATTCAACGTGCTCTTGAGGGCAAGGCAGTATTTCAGACAGTACAATAATCAATGTTGATATGAACAAACCAGAGTCAGTGAGTAAAGATTATGTCTGGGGTCCTTGGTATGTGAATATTGGAAAATCCATCATTCTTCAGCAAGATTTACTTCCAACATGCTTATAGGTACAAAGCTCCAGCCATAAAATAAATGAGTCACAGTGATGTAATATATATATAGGGCAGAGAGTCGATAATATTACAACTTTGTACAGTGGTGGATGGTAACTGGTCTTACTGTAGTGATCATAATGTATAAAAATACAGAATCACGATGCTGTACACCTGAAACTAATACAATATTGTATGTTAATTACAACAACAAAAAGTCAGAGTTTGGGTAACTCAGTTGTGAGAAATTTTACTTGGGTGGATAAACCCATTTTCAGATAATCCTGAATAAGGAATTAATTCTTAACTACCTCTGCTATAAAAAAAATACAACCACCAAAGTGAGACAGGGCCACAGTTGTTCAATCCAAGGTGAGATTTCTTGTGAAAATATAGAGTCAGAGAAACTAGATTCTAGACTCTGAACTGCCAAAAACCAGCTGGGTAATCTTGCCTTCTCTTTGCTTTGGTTGACTTCTCTGAAAAAACAAGGACATTAGGCTAGTTGATTTCTAAAATTTTTTCCAGTTCTAACATTCAAACATTAAGTATATGAAGATGCTAAAGAGTAATGGGAAGGAAAAGTTAAATCACATTATAAACAACTATCTTCCTTTTATTCATTCAACATTCATTGAGGCTTCTATAGAGATGACCTATACCAATCTCTGAGAATACTGTGTAGTAAGCATAAAAGAGATCCTGTCTTGAGCTTTCTGTTTAGTAAGGGAGTCAGGCAACAACAAAGCAAACCAACCAGATAAGAAAACAAGAATCTGAAAACCATAGGAAAGACATCTTTTTTAATAAGATGGTCAGGGAATGGCACCTCTGGATAGGTTATGTCTGAACCTAAATAATGAGAAGAAAAGCCATAAGGATAATTATTGAAGAGCATTTCAGGCAGAGTAATCTTCTAGTAGCACTAGAAAAGGGGAAAAACTTAGTGAACTGGAGGAACTGGGGAAAAAAAAAACCAGTACAACTATAATAATTAAGTAGGAGAGTGAAACGAAAAGATTTGAAGAGGTATTTGGGGGTCTTTCCATGCAGTCTTGTTAACCCATTCTAAGAAATTGGACTCATTCTTAAGGATGGCAGTGGAATCACTGAAGGGTTTTAAGTAATGCAGCAATACTTGCTGTTACAGAAGATGGACTGAAAGGGACACAATGGAAATGGAAAACCAATTACTTAGGAGGCTGTGGTAGAGGTACAGGCAAAGTGGAGAAGGGGAGAGATTTAAGATACGTAATAGTGGCGGTCGAAAAAGTGAGAGTTCCAGAAAAACATGTACTTCTGCTTTATTGACTATGCCAAAGCCTTTGACTGTGTGGATCACAACAAACTGTAGAAAATTCTTAAAGAGATAGGAGTATCAGGCTACTTGACCTGCCTCTTGAGAAATCTGTATGCAGGTCAGGAAGCAACAGTTAGAACTGGACATAGAACAGACTGTTTCCAAATATGGAAAGGAGTATGTCAAGGCTGTATATTGTCACCCTGCTTATTTAACTTATATGAGAGTACATCATGGGAAACGCTGAGCTGGATGAAGCACAAGCTGGAATCAAGATTGTCAGGAGAAATACCAATAACCTCAGATATGCAGATGACACCACCCTTATGGCAAAAAGTGAAGAGGAAACTAAAAAGCCTCTTGATGAAAGTAAAAGAGAAGAGTGAAAAAGTTGGCATAAAACAACATTCAGAAAACTAAGAACATGGCATCTGGTCCCATTACTTCATGGCAAATTGATGGGGAAACAGTGGAAACAGTGACAGACCTTATTTTTTACGGCTCAAAAATCACCGCAGATGGTGACTGCAGCCATGAAATTAAAAGATGCTTGCTCCTTGGAAGAAAAGTTATGACCAACCTAGACAGCATATTAAAAAGCAGAGACATTACTTTGCCAACAAAGGTCTGCCTAGTCAAAGCTATGGTTTTTCTAATGGTCACATATGGATGTGAGAGTTGGACTATAAAGAAAGCTGAATGCTGAAGAACTGATGCTTTTAAACTGTGGTGTTAGAGAAGACTCTTGAGAGTCCCTTGGACAGCAAGGAGATCTAACCGGTCCATCCTAAAGGAAATCAACCCTGAAAATTTATTGGAAGGACTGATATTGAAGCTGAAACTCCAATACTTCGGCCACCTAATGTGAAGAACTGACTCAATTGAAAAGACCCTGATGCTGGTAAAGATTGAAGGCAGAAGGAGAAGGGGACAACAGAGGATGAGATGGTTGGATGGCATCATCGACTCAAAGGACATGAGTTTGAGTATTGACATGACTCCAGGACATGATCCTGGAGTTGGTGATGGACAGGGAGGCCTGGTGTGCTGCAGTCCATGGGGTTGCCAAGAATTGAACATGACTAAGCGACTGAACTGAACTGAATAGTGGTGGTGGTTCAGTCGCTAAGTCATGTCCTACTGTTGCGACCTCATGGGCTATACCCCCCCATGGTCCTCTGTCCATGGGATTATCCTAGGCAAGACACTGGCATGGGTTGCCATTTCCTCCTCCAGATCTTCCAAACCCAGGGATCGAACCTGGGTGTCCTTTGCAGTCTGATTCTGTACCAACTGAGCCACCAGGGAAGCAAGAGTAATAATGTTTTAGTAATGGAGTTAGTAAGTCCCTGAATAAAGGTTGCTATGGCTCTACCAAGAGTATGTGCATGTTAGGTCACTTCAGTCATATCGGACTCTTTGCAACCCTATGGACTATGGCCTGCTAGGCTCCTCTGTTCATGGGATTCTCTAGGCAAGAATACTGGAGTGGGTTGCCATGCCTTACTCCAAGGTATCTTCCCCACTCAGGGATCGAACCCAAGTCTCTTTAAGTTTCCTGCATTGGCAAGAGGGTTCTTTACCACTAGCACCACCAGCGAAGTCTACATATAATGGAGGTGGAGTCAAAAGGGTTTACTAATGGATGATTTCGCCTATATAAGAGAATGAAAGGAATCAAAGTTGAGAAATAATCTGGTGCTAAGTTATTTGGGGGAGAATGTGCAGGGGACAGAGAAATTAATAGAGGAAAGATAAAGAGCTCAATTTTAGATGTGTATTTGATATATGTGAGACATCATTTGTAAGCAATAGACATCTGAACCCTCTGTTGTTACCTTTTGATCTTGGCCACAGTAATTGCATACCTTTTTTTACTAAGAACCATCTTCTATTTATCTTTTTATGTACATTACCCAGCAACATGTACATAATTATACAATGACAATTACGTACATTGTCCAGCTTGGGCTGGACAGTTTGTACTTCATACATATTTAATAATCTTCTCAAAAATAACGCTTTCCCCTTAACATTACATTTATCAGTATGTCCTCATTCAGACTGTAAAACTTCAGATGTCTCTAGTCTAGGTCTTCAGAACAGTGTTTGAACCTTAAAAGAATACTAATCTGGGTCCAATTCATTTTGCAGTCTAGCCAGCTTCCCACTACCCCACCACTCCCATGGCTGGTTTTAAAATTTAAATTGTGATTTATCAAAAAACAACAACAAAAAAACACCAACTCAAGATGCTCCCACTTGAGGAAGGACGGACTGCTTTTCAGTCAGCACTGGACCACAGCACATTTCCTGATAGTTCCAAACTACAGTGGGGGTCCTGTTAATTGTGGTCTTGACCCAGACCCTCCCAACCCACCTCCTTTCCCCCAACAACTAGACTTAGGAAAAAATAAAATGGCAGCAGAAGCTTAATTTGCAACAATCTATAAATCTGCTTCAACTTCTGCAATTTTAGATTGCAACTTCAACATTTTAGATTGAGTTCTAAAAAAAAAAAAAAAAGATCATTTAACATTGTTGATTTCTGTGGTGTCTATCTTGCTTAGTAACAATTTTGTTATAGGTCACTATAGAAATTTTACTTTTAAGAAAGTTGCATAAGAATCTGCCATATAACAAGGTGATGCTAATTATAATTAGCCCAAGCTACTCTCCAAGAAAGGCTTCCTCAGAATTAGGTTAAGTGTGTAGCTTATTCTTTCCTTGTTCCCCCAAAGTGTGCTCTCTGCTCCGTAAATATGTGTAACTTTCAATATATTTAAAGGCAGGGCAAATCTTATGTCCATACTTCCCAATTAGCTTGGCATGATGCCCTACAATAAAGTGCCTGAGTATTTTTCACATGGGTATCTCTTTTACAAAGGAAGATGAAAATATCTTTTACCAGGGTGTGTAACTGAACAAGTATATAACTAAACTTTCTCATTCCTATGGTTGTAGGGTCTATTATTGGTTAATACTTTTTCAGGTTGAATCATTTATTAGATCAAGGCATACTGCAAAGTTGCTTATAATCCCTTGCCTAAAAAGTGAGGTCAAATAATGTTAAGACGCCAAAGATCAGCCTGTACAATCCTCTTCTATTTCTATTCAACAGTCATCAATCCAAAGGAATCAAACAAAGAACAAAAAATGTATAGTTTTCTTCCAATTCCAATTAATTTCCATTGGTAATAGAACTGAAATGCAACACACTCGCTTGGCAGACTTACTAAAAATTTCAGGTTGGGCAGTTGAGATAAAATCATGACTAAACACTTGCCAAATCCACCCTCACTTACCTCCTTTCTCAGCATTACCTCCCCCAAATAATTCCTCAAATAAAAAACTAGATGAGTCAACCCCAAATTTGAAATGTAGGAGCCAAAAACCCCTAACACCTCTCCCCCTAAACACTACAGAAGCTAACCAAGGCTTACGGGTGTGAGCCACAGACCAGACACACTTGCTATTTGCTCTTTTATTTTCCCAGTGAGTAGCAGATGTGTTCCTGTCAACCAGTTATGTGAGCTGACGGGGAGGACAAGGCATTCAGGAAATCTGCTTAAAGCACCAAGTCTTTCAGCAAGTCATATCAATACTAAACCACAACAGCATATAACCAACCACATCAACCACACCCTCATCTGTCCTGGACATGTATTCTATAGTTTCTTGCATAAGTTACTAAAAATTAAGTCTTATGCCTGGCAAATTACATACAATCCATAATATGCAGTTATTGCTACCATGTCTTCCCTCTATCAATGATACACTGGTCTCTTCTTTTAGGAATAAGTTCAATTTTCATGTATTAGAGGCTCTAGCTGATTTCTTTACTCCTATCTGGGATGCTACTTGAAGGAAAAGGGAACTTGGGGTGGTTGTGAAATGTTTTTAAAAAACACTAAGTTAAATCAAATTTTAAACAGGTTCCTTAAGCAGGATGTCTCAGACTCTTTTAATATGATGAGATGCATTATTGTAAGTCTGGGGGGTAGGGGAATAAAGCGTACAGCAAGTGCAAAGCATATTTGGCTCACAGAATCCTTTTCATGGAACACACTGAAAAATGCTGTTTTAGGCATATGTTTATACAGGCTAGCTTGGTACTTACTTTGTAACAGAGTCTATGAAAAAAAATCATGCTTTGTGTTTGAAACATCCTGTTTAGAAACAAACTTGTGGAACACAACCTAATCACATGCATTTGCACATCTCCCGCCACTGTATAACTGTACTTTAAGATTTTTCCTAAATGGTGTGTAAACCTCAAATAAAATTTCCAAATTTCTTCAGATTAAATATAAAAACTCAAACTAAACACTTGAAAAATGTTACTCCTAAAGCACACGACGTGTATCAAAAATCCAAATGAAGTTTACTTGTAAGGTACAACTTCAAAAATGAAGGAATTTCTACACCTAAAAAGGCATGAATAGAGAGTACGAAATTTAGTTATATCCTGTCATTTGGCATGTATGAAACACTGAAACCAAAGAACTTGGCCAAGAATATTTTCCTCACTTAGTAAGATATCTGCTCTGCATGGTTGTTTGGAGGATTGTATCTTAAGACACCAAGCACAATGCTGGGCAACTAAACAAATCACTTTCACAGTGTAGTCCAAGACCCTCTTCTGGTATCCACAACACAAGACCTGGGTAGGAAGAAAAGAAAATCCACACACAAGCAATTGTCATATGACCGTATTTTATTACAATATGTTCAGTGTACTAATGTTAAGAGGAAAAAATGTAAACAAAATGAAAGTCTAGGGAAAAATGGCACTTTGCTTTAATCTTCAATTTGAAGTTATTTTTAACAATCCATTTATACCATTTTATGTCTCAGTTTTTAAAGAGCATCACTGCTGAATTTCAGACTGAAAAATGAATACACAGAAAAGATGACATCAAGAGTTAAGCAAAGAAGAGATACTGATTAAAAAACTGAAAGTAAAATCTACTTTGGCTAGAACTGAACACTGACAGATAACTTTCTCCAAAGGAAAATATAACTTGAGTCATAAAGGTTCATTTTTTGTATAGTTCAATACCACATCAATTAGAAACTCATGACAATGATAACAATTTTACTCAGTCACATTCGATTACCTAAAATTCTACTGAGCATGCTATTTGCCATGTCTTATTCCTCTGAGATAACTATCTATTTCCGGAAACCAGAAATGCAAGTTTGCCTGTGATTGAAGTTTCAACAAATAATTTGTAGAAAACACCAAAGATCAGTTGTTAAAGTTCCTACCTGTTCTTCACTGTATAGCAGCTATTTCTACAAATAAAGAGCACATGAATACTTCCTAAGAACTTGAAATGAGAAAACCAAAAACAGAGATCTGTGTGTATGAACATATGTACACATATATGTATAAGCTTAAATACCCCCAGACAAGTTTAAACAGAGAATACCTCAATATTCTAAATTCAGAAAGTAGGGATAAACACTGTCTAGTTTATCGATCAGTGGGACTACTAGCTTATGTTTTAGTTAGAGCACTATACCTGCAGTTCAGAAGTACTGATTAGATTCCATTAAAAAAGAAGACATCCAAACTAATAAAAACATTCTTCTAACAGTAAATAATTCTCCCACTTTTTACTTATTTTGACATTTGATATTTCCATAAGCTTGCAAGTGGAAGATAAGCTGCTCAATAAAAGCCAATTCAAATATACAATATACAGAAATTACTTAAAAAGTCTGCTCATATAATGGATTCTTTAGGTACTAACAAAAAATTAAAATACAAATAATTGACTAGAAATGTAATCTAAGATACACAGGAACTGCACTTCATTTTAGGGGGAAAAAGTCCAAATCTTATTGTGTTAGAAGAATAAAGAACATTTGTCATAGTATACATTATCATATTTCCTTAAAGCAGGAACTATTTTAAGCTTTTAAATTAAAAAGTGTTCAGAATTCTGTTTATACATTCAGGAACTATCATATCACTGGTTACACACAATTCTCTCATCATGCAAAAAAACCTCGGTTGTTTTCTAAGGTCTAAGTAAGTCAAACAATAAACTAATAATAGCACTTTAATTAGCAAGCTGTAAGTCAGAGACATGTAGAAAATTCTGCAGCTGAATTGTATTTCCTGTCTAGTACCGATGCTATTCATTTTCTCCATGTATTAGAAGAATGAATAGGCATTAATAGTCAAAGTAAGATTTTCATTGTTGCAGCAAATGACAGAGTATGTGAGAAAAGGAAAAGTTTCCAATGTCATGACAATCTTTATGATCCATCATAAAGGTAAAGAATCTGTGCGTATGTGTGGAAAGGAGTAAGAGACAAAGGCAGGAGTTTAACACATGTATATAAAGGGAATGCTGAAACTATATTAGAATTATATTTATTGAAAGACTGATCTGAAGTCTGCCCATGGAGTGTACAAAAAAGTCAGAGCAGACATTAGTGCAAATTTAACCTGACAATTTATTTATGGAAAAAACCTAGTTTTGATGAGAAAAAATTTAATCCTTTCCTTGTAAACATAAAAGAAACTCAACAGGAATTTTAAAGGTAGTATGCCAGAAAATGCAACAGTAACTCATAACATACTCCTTTTCAATTAAACAGACAAGTTGAAGACACGTTGTTAAAATACTTTTCAGACTGAATATATTTATCAGCCTATATGATCTGCTGTTCTAACTGGATCTTGATTTTTTAAAAACCCAACCTTTTATAAGAGCTATCACATCTAGAAGTGAAGAAAATAAATTAGATCCCCTCTCCCTCCCCAAAAGATATTAATTTCTAAAGCATAAAAAGCTATATATCTTATACAAATTAACCAGTGTTCTTACAAAAGTAACGTAGTTTTGGATGACATTATGCTGTATTTGTGGTGAAGTACTAGGCACAAGAATATATGTATCAATTAGGCATTTTAAGTCTAATTAGTCTCTTAAGTTATTTAATTCTTGGCAATATATAATAACTGGTACGTATTTTGGTACTTAAGTCATGAATTGTAGAGAACAAGAAGCAGTATATTATCGTAACAGAGTTTGTATTTGACAATTACTGTGTTGAAAAAAATCTCTTCTATGAACTCTGTGATTTGTTTTGCAGTTGGTCACTTGTAGCAGATCCTGCAATGATATAAGAAAAAATAGCAATATCATTTGTTTGTTGAGTATTGCCAAACTTGGAACCACCTGAGCTAAAGTTCCCTTCCACTGCTACAGATGATAAATAAATAGAAAAAAAATCTAAAAAACAAGACATAGTTCATGCAGACTGAACAATATCAACGAATCTGTATACCCTGTAATAAAGAGCAGAATAGGTGTATCTGCTTAGTGGTAGAACAAACAGGTTTCACACTGAACACTTCTGTGAGTAAGTCACAAATGGAAAGCTAAGAGTTTATGACAACTCAAATATTCAAAGTTATAGAAGATTTGCATTTACAATATAAAAATGGCAAAATATTTCCTTAAATATACCACAGACAAAGGCCAAAGTTATTTTTCAAAAGCTGTGGCTTAAAAAAGAAATCCCTTTAACCTTTGACACAGCAGTGCCAGCACAAATTTCCAATAGCAAATGAGGGGTATTCCCAGTGCTCTGTTAGAGCTGCTACAAATGGATATTGAAAGTGGGCGTAGAAATTGATGAAAAGTTATAACCAAAGAAATGTTTATGCTGAATACAACAAAAGAAATCACCAAGATATAGATACAGGTCACCTAAAAATAGATAATAAATTTAAAAAGAGAGTAAAGAGAAACATATAGATTCAATAATCACTCAAGGTAAGAGTTTGTTCACGTTAAATACAAGCTGAACAGAATATGGTGAATAAAATCAAAAGGCAGTGCTAATTGAAAGGAAACAAACTGAAAAGCAAAAGCATAACATGGAGTAACAAAAAAATACTGTAATCTTGATGTTATAATGAGACACAGTCATCGGGTTCTTCCATAAAAATCACTTACATTTCATATGCTCACCAAAACCATAATATAATAATTATTTACTTTCTTAAGACTTAACCATCTAAGGCACAACACATAAAAGTAAGTTACGTCTTCACTCAAAAGTACCAGTCTGCAGTACAGAATAGGCAGATGGGCATAAAATCTGCATTAATGGTATAGAAGATTCACCTTTGTTGAATGCCAGAATAAGTTTATTAAAAATAAAAACAGATTTCCTATGATTGATCAAGAGTTGGTAGGCTGCAGGAGCAGGTTGTTTGAGACTTGAACAAAAACTGGCCAATAACTTGTCAACCCAACAGTCAAGAGTCAACACTGGAAGGATATGACATACTTTATACCTGAAGGGATGTCAAAACAGATCTTCCATGTTAAAAACCTGTTTCTTTTAAAAGTTTTAACTGACATTGTTACAACAAATAAAATATGATCTGAAACATTAAAAATAAAGTATATCTTAATATGAAGATAGACATCACTGCTTAAAGCCAGTAGACCAAACAACATAGACATACGGCACAACCTATGTACTTAAGACAACTTGAGCATAAAAACATTATTTTCAAACTGGCCCATAGGGGTTGAAGTTTTCTACCCTTTGGCATAAAAAGTAAATTCTAGCAAAATTTTCTGAGCTTCTTCGAAGTTTCAAGCAAAATAAAATATATTACTTAGGCACAAACGATCACAAGTGTCTCAGTGATACTTCCAAAACATCTAACCTTGACTTGATTCTTCCATATTCATGCTTTCTCCAGCTGCAGTCTCTGACATTTCTTCATCCTCCTCCTCATCATTTAGGTCTTTTGAGATTAATTGTCTAGCTAACTTAATATTCAGTCCTTCATTGTAGTGAAGCTTCCTTTTCATTTCAAACTGTCGCTTTTTTTCTACAAGATTAAAAAAAAAAAAAAAAAGTAGGCACAGGAAGTCTTTAGCTCAAAGACTGGCAAACTACAGCCTGTGTCTATTTGGTAAGTAAAGTACTGATATTATTGGAACACAGTCACACTCATTTGTTTTGTAATGCTTAAATATACTTTTGTATTCAGTAGCAGAGTTGAGTAGCTGCACTAGAGACCATATGGCCCTCAAAATCTAAAATATTTACTGTCTGGCTCTTTACAGAAAAAGTTTACCAACCTTTACCTTAGATGGTTCGTGTGTCCATCTTAATGGAAGACTAAGAGCTTTTTGTAGTTTTATTTGTGAAGGAAACTTAAAGATACAGGAAACTTCTCCAGAGTTGAATGGGATAAAGGAAAACTATAATATCATATACGTATACTATGTACAAAGGCTGCATGAATGCACATGTGCATATACACACATACAAAATAAGACTCTGCAATTAACAGTCATTAATTCTGGATCAAGGAATTATGGGGTGATTTTAGTATTCTCAAATTTTCTATTTTTACAATTAAGAAAAACTTCCTTTTAAAAGTGCTTATTGTCCATGAAGTCATCACAGAAGCATAAAAATAGCTGTAAATCAACACAACCAACCATATTTTATCAATAGATAGGACTTTAAAGATCTATTGTTTATCAAGAAATATTTTATAATTTCTTAGACCTGTAAATTAAAAAACAAAAAAGGGGTTGACATAAAATTGCCACTGTTCATTTTGTAAAGAGCATTAAAACTCACTCACCATAGGTTTATTAGCGTATTCATAAATGTATTTTAGTGCCAAAAAAGCCTAAGAGAAACCTCTTTAAATAAGGCTATTCAAAGTACTTTCTAAATGTCCTCTAATTCCCTCTCTTCAACTCCTACAGTGGAAGCATGGAGTCTTAACCACTGGACCATCAGGCAAGTCACTCCAAGTTTTTATCATCTACACTTATTTATGTCTTAAAAACAGGTATTTACAGTTCATGTCACTACTGATCAAATACTTTTCAGCCTCTATTTGGGTTGGGAGAGGAAAGTTCTGAAATCAATATCCATCTTATCATCCCATAAACATTTGTTTCAAATTACCAAGATCTTGCCAGGCATCTTTCCTTCTTTTCTAAGTCACTTTTCTGATTTTACTCTCTGAGAGTATCATATTTTAAAAGAAAGTAAAATTTAAAAAAAAAATCAATAAAAGACCAAATCCTTATGACTAAATTTTTAGTGATGAATTTCAGACAATGTAAAAGCCAATACTAAAAAAACAACAAAAATTGGTTCTAACTGCCTCCGTTACCAGATATATTTACTAAAAAGATAAGACTTTTTCTCAGTACAAAGTAATACACGTTCTCTTTAATGTAACTTGGAAAAAAAAATTTTTTTTAATAGTACAATCTTAAAACATCCATTTCCTTAAATAATCACTAACATTTTATAATTTGACTTTTTTCTAAAAATGTGTATTTTATAAAGATGAATTATATTTTGTTGCATATGTTGTTTTCTCACTATATAGTTAGAATGGCCACATCCCAGGAAGCTCAGTTTATGCCTATTGTCTAGTGGAACTATAACAGTGACTCTTTTGCTCTTAAAATGATCCAGAATTTAGACAATAAAGTATATGAAGATACAGTAAAATTCTGCCACATACATAGCAGATTTACTACATAATTTTAAAAGGTTATTAAGTAATGAGTTATAACTTAATCCCCTTGGTCAAAGGTTTCTGATTTCCCCCTTTGTATTTTCATTGTTTTTTTATGATGTAATATACAGGTAACCCTTGAAAAATATGGGGGTCAGGAGCACCTACTCTCATCACAGTTGAAATCCACATTTAACCTTACAGTTGTCCCTTCATATTTGCAGTTTTGCATCTGTGCATTCAACCAGATTGTCTACTGCTGTAATAGGTGTTTAGTATAATTGGACCTGCACAGAACAAACCCATGTTGTTCAAGGGTCAACTATGCATAATTCTAAGAGATATTAAACTTGGGTTTCGCTTGTTAGAGATATTTTTCATTTTGGAATACTCAAAATTTATTACATGATTTATGTATTCATTCTATAGAAAGCTGCTAACACAAGTGGTCTCAACCTTCTTTGAGTATTAATTTTACTTATAATCTTTGTATGGCAGAGCAACATAATACAAAAGAGTACAAAACAAAAATTTTAAGGTTTCAGGCTCGGCTATAATGATAATCAACTATATCCACTGAACCTGGCAAGTAAATTATCCTTTTTATACTTTCCTTTATTGTTTTCCAAAATATAATGCAGAATATACCAATTATTTTAAGTTATTAAAATCTAGTATTTCCTGTGTTCTTGCTTGGAGAATCCCACGGATGGGGGAGCCTGGTGGGCAGCCGTCTATGGGGTCGCACAGAGTCAGACACGACTGAAGCGACTTAGCAGCAGACTTAGCAGCAGCAACAATATGTCAGATCCAGTGCTAAGTGCTTTAAATTCTTTATTTCATTTAATGAATCTAAATATTTTAAAGCCTCCAATTTAGAAATGAGGATCATTTCTGAGGGTCAGAGAAATTAAGCAAATTAGATAAGCTACATACCTGGAGTATAAACTTTGATTTATCTGATTCTATAGCCAATATTTTAATTGTTATGCAACTAGTTACAAGATAAAATCTTCTGAGAATGTTTTCAATAAACAAGGATGTTCAGACACATAATTTGTTTAAAAGCATTAAAAACACCTGTATCAGTAATACTACTACTGGGAACATGAAAAACTTGTGAAAACTGTAACTAGTAAAATGGTCCCCCCTGCTGGTTAACTCATGGAACTACAATTTGAGGGGGAAATTCCTTAATGAAAACTGGTGACTGAATAAAAAAACTTGGTTCTCAATACATCATGTTTTCAGAGAATAAGGAATTAGCAAGCTCAAGGAACAATTTCTATCTGAAAACTCTTTTCAAGGGCCTCATGGGGTATATTTTCAGAAAATAGGAAGTCACCAAGGGCAGAAGATAGATAGTATCATCAATATAATACAACCTGAGATCACACTGTATATAAGATTTCTCTCTTGTATAGCAATTAGGCTCAGACTGTTGCTGTTGGTTTTTATTTTTTTGGCTCAGATTGTTTAGTTCAATAAACTACATTCTATATACAATAGGAGGGAATAGCCAATTTTACCTTTGTAGCTGCATGACAAAAATCCTGACAGCTAACTAGCAAATATTTGCAATCTTAATTCTAGAGTTTCTAAATTTCTTTACAGTACAGATAGTTTCCACATTTCAAGGCTTCAAGTAATAATCTTTCTTTTTTTAAGTTTTTTTTTCTTTTTTCATGCATCCTTTCACCCTAACATAGGCTTGGTTTCCCTTTTAAGAATAATTGAAAACAAATTATATATGCAATTTTTAATTCTTGAGGTCACACATTCACATGCTTCAAAACTACTAAAAGCAACAAAGTGAAACAGCTTTCTTCTTTCCTTACCTCCACAGATAAGCACTAATACTTGTAAAAGCAGGAACATGAATAGGTAGCAATGCTTAACTGTGTATGCACCATAGGGACTAAAAGAGCCTTTTTCATCAATGTTGACTGGACTATTTTTATCTCCTTTCCTATGACATTACTGTTCTTTTTGTTCAATGGGACCTAATAAAAAATCTTTACTTCAAGTCTGATTCATCTGGTAAACTTCACCACTGTCTTTTTGTTTGTTTGTTTGTTTACGGGATGATTTATTACAGAGATTCATCTGAGCTATCTTGGAAGATGACAACTGGCATTTCAAGAGAATCATTTGTTAGAAACAAACAAACAAAAATTAATTTTTTGAAAATAGAGGCTGGTTTAGTTAACAAACTCTAAGCTCTCTAATTTCACTCAGCTAGGATCTTCCCTTGCTGCTGCTGCTAAGTCGTTTCAGTCGTGTCTGACTCTGAGCGACCCCGTAGACGGCAGCCCATCAGGCTCCACCGTCCCTGGGATTCTCCAGGCAAGACCACTGGAGTGGGTTGCCATTTCCTTCTCCCACCACTGTCTTAATACAGAAAAAACTACAAGCAATTAGCTCTTACTGCGATCCACTTTAAGATTATCCAAATACTCAATGACTCTAAACACATTAATTTAATAAACATTTACTGAGCATCTACCTAGTATAGATGCTTACTACAAAGAAAGGAACACTTGTAGTCACTTCAGAGATGGCAATATTTTCTTGAAATGAGGGGGGACAAAGCTGACATACAATAAACCCACATGAGTAGAATCTGAGTTAAAGAAAGAAACTACCTCGTTCTTCAGGTGAGAGGTCACTATCCTCATCTCCACTGCTTTCTTGTTCACGAACTCGATACTTTGGTTCCAAGCTTTCAGCAGCAGCAGCAGTTAATCTATATAATAATAATTTACAAAGAAATCAACATTATGACTGTCTTATATTAGTTGAGTGTCTTATTCAACTTTTGAGTCTCATAAAAGCATCTAAAGAATATTAGTATGCTAGCCATAACCTGATGAGGGGGAAAAAAAAGCCAGAGAATGGTAATAGGTATAGAAAACAATAAACAAGAAAAGTGGAGACAAATCTATGAACAGCAAAGGAACAGAACTTTTTTAGGAATTCAACTTATTTTTACCTATCTCACTTGTATATTTAATACCCAGGTAGCAGGATACTAAAAAAAAAAAAAAAATCTCTATGCAGGCAATCAACATAGGGAATCTGTATACCAGCTTCTGGTACTCATCTACATACTTTGATTTTAACCTAGAAATAAGACTATACAGGTTGCTATGAAAAATCTAGATGAAACTTAATTCATTTAGCACATGCTTTTTATTTACACTTGTACAAGTAAAGTAAAATGTCTTTAACTCTGCAAAATTAAACACAGCTTTACAGTTGTGAAATATGCTTTATAGTTATCAATACTTACTTCCGAGCTAAGATATCTGGGGTCAGGGCTTCAGTGGTTTCTGAATCACTCAATGCATCTTCATCATCAGCTACCATACTAAGATGACAAACACACTATAAATTAATACTTGAACTATAATTTTTTAAGCAGGAAACAAGGTAGAGAACATAATGCTACTGACCAGAGTATCAATATATTTATGGCTCTGTTGTCATCTTTGAAGTTTAATTTTAAATTGTTTCTATTCGATGCAAATACTTAAAAGTATAGCACCAATCAAGAAAAGCCTCCAAATAATTAAAAAAAAAAAAAACTACTGCAATCATGAAAATAAATATTGAAAACAAATCACCTGGGAAAAAAAGAAATCAACATTTCAATTATTCTATACAGTAGGAGGAACAATTAATTCAAAAGAAATCCCATGTGGTTTTAGAATATGTATTTGTACATTAACCTGGCTTCCCTGGTGGCTCAGACAGTAAAGAATCTGCCTGCAATGAAGGAGACCCAGTTTGATCCCTGAGTCAGGAATATCCCCTGGAGAAAGAAATGGCCACCCACTTCAGTATTCTTGCCTGGAGAATTCCATGGACAAAGGAGCCTGGTGGGCTACAGTCCACGTGTCGTCCACGTATCGTAAAGAGTTGGACATGACCGAGCAACTAACACTTTTCTTTTCACTGAAGATAAGACACAAAGGATCTATGCAGATACAGGTTAAGTAAAATAACAAAATTAGATACTAAGACCTAGGAAGTTTAAAAATTATTTAGCTTTCCCAATCTACTTTCTAATGAAAAATTTGCTCTCCACTTAATGGCAAAAAAAATGGTTATCTGTATTATTTAAATATAAACAGTTTTAAAATAATGGCTGCTGCTGCTGCTGCTAAGTCGCTTCAGTTGTGTCCGACTCTGTGTGACCTGTTTTGTTTTTTTTAATCATGTTCGATCTTTTTTTTTAGGATATGTATCTCCAAGCAACACATATAAGGGATTTCTACTACCTTTACTGAAAAGGAAGAAAGCATTGACTTTGGATTCTGGTACAATGAAACTCAAGATATGTTTTAAAGTATACATCTGTAATTAGGGGCAAATTAGGAGGATCACTTTCATAAATGATATGTCTATTTCTTCCTTCAAGATTTACTTTTCAGTATCTGTACTCCTATTTCATTATGTCCTCCCTTTGTCACAATCTTCATGTTTATTCTTGTTTTTACTGTTTTTGCTATCATCAATTTATTTCATCTTCCAAAGTTTCATCCATTGACTTAAAACATAATTTAACTCTTTTTTTTTAAATTTATCTATCTATTTATTTATTTTGCTGTGCCAGGTCTTAGTTGTGAGATCTAGTTCCCTGACTAGGGATCAAACCTGGGCCCCCTGCATTAGGAGTGCAGTCTTGGCCACTGGACCATCAGGGAAGTCCCTCTAACTCTGTTTTAATAGTAACTTCTGGATTTCTGTTGTCTTACTTCAGTGACAAACATAAATATTTAGTCCTGAAAATCTTTTTTCTATACAATCTAGGCATGATCTGAATTAAGTATTTCTAACTTATTTAGAAACCCATTATGTTTACTGGTGCATTAGTCTTCATACTTACTACAGCCACACACTATCATTTTAATATTCATTAAAAACAATTCTGGGAAGACTCAAAACTAACAATTCCAATGCAATTATATGAACTACAATATCATTTAAGTTAAAAAATAAGGACATGAGATAGCAGTAATGTCCACTTTTTTTTTGCATGGGTTAAAAAAGAGTTAACCATCTGTGAAATTATCCCTTTTCTGCAAAGAGAACGAATAAGGCCCTGCTATCTACTTAAGAAGAAGCAAACAAGCCCAACTCTCATCTTCCTTTTTACAAATAGATTACTTTAAGGAAGGCAGAAGTCACTCATCTCAGCATATCATTAGCAGCTAGGGATGACTGAGGTGCAATAAATATACATCTAATACTATAACTGTAACATAAAAAATGGATTTCATCAAGTTCCATGTTATTTATACTATTACACAAAAATATGCAGGTAGGTTATTAATTAGTGTTCCAGTAACAAATATTAAAAAAAAAAACCAACTGAGAAAAGGAATGATGTGCACAAACACTACCTGTGGTAAGGAGTGCTAGGCTCGTCTATCTTCATTAAACCGTAGTCTTTGTCTGCTGGATGATAGGTCGCCAGGATGTTCATTTCATCCCACTTCTGGGACTTTTTACTAAAATAAAATTTTTTAAATTTTCCTTAATGTAGTAAAAGACAAAAAACACCCAAATATCACATTTCAATTTCTATTTGACTGCTAATTTCTATTTTCACATCTACTTTCTTGGAATAGAAACTAACTTGGGTAAATGCTGTAAGTAACTATAATAAAATGTAAGTAAATATTTCATAGAATACTTAGTGCCCATATATTAAAAACACATCACAGTTGTTCCTTGGGGTATTGATTCCAGGACCCACATGGATACCAAAACCCAAGGATGCTCAAATCTCCTCTATAACATGGTAGAGTATCTGCAGATAATCTCGTACACCCTCCCATATACATTATATCATTACTAGATTACTTATAATACCTAATAAATATAAATAGTCATAAATACAATATAAAAACTATGCAAATAAATAGCTGCTGGCACATAGTAAATTCAAGTTTTGTTTTTTTTTAATTTTCTGGAAATTTTTTTTTTCTAGAATATTTTTGATCCATAGTTGGTTGAATCTCAGGATACAGAAACTGTGGATACACAGGAATACTCAGATTCTTCACTGGGCATTTATAAAAAACTATTATGACATGTTTCATCTTCATCTAGCCTATAGAACAACAGCAAAAACTGGAATTTATACATTGTTTGATCTCAACAGTTAAGGATTTTGGATCCATCATATATTTTTAACAGTTTGATGAAAAAAACACAACAGGAATATTTTTCTTGGCCTATTTTTTTTTTTTTAGCAGTATCCATAACAATCAATGGAGAAGGAAATGGCAACCCACTCCAATATTCTTGCCTGGAGAATCCCATGGACAGAAGAACCTGGCAGGCTACAGTCTGTGGGGTTGCAAGAGTTGGATACAACTTAGCAACTAAACCACCACCAATACCGTAACAATCAAAAGAATCAGAACATAAAACTACAGAGAAAATCTCACTAAATTCAGATACTATTAATGAAGATTTAGATTGTACATAAACTTATAGTTCAGTTTTCTAAGATTTTATCTTTTTATTTTCATTTTTTTAAATTTGCTAAGAAATGATATATTCAGATCACCTGAGATAAATCTACTTACAAAAACTAGAAATGCTTTCTAAGTGTTTTATGAATATTTATTAGTATCTATCCAACAAAATAACTTACACAACTACTAAGGTGATCAATAATGCCTTAATTACAAACCTTTATCTACTCATTAAAAAGGACAAAAACGACCTCTCTGCAGGTCAACAACATTGTTACATATACAATTTATGACTTGATTATATACTTGAAACTAAAACTACTTTAAAAAGAATGTGGATTTTACACAGATTCAAATCATCCTTTCCATATTTGTTCCACATTGGTGACATTTTACTGCAGATATTTTCAATTTTCCTAGATCTTCCAATACCTGATCTTCAAATGCTCTTGAAGAATGACACACTTAAAATTTTAGTATCATATTCTTTTCTTCATATTCTAAGTCACCTTAAAAATTACATGGGCCCACTCATGGCAGGTGAGCCTGACTTTACATTCTTTTGCTTTCTACACTAAAATGCCCACAGTGTCCCCATTTAAGACTAAGCACTTTTTTCCTTCATATTTTTATTGTGGTAAAATATACATAATACAAAGTTCACCATTTTTCAGTGTATAGTTCTGTGGCATTAAGTACATTCATATTATTGTACAACCGTATGCTTTTCAACACTGTCTAGGTTTGTCTTCACTTTGCTGCCAAGAAGCAGTCGTCTTCTGATTCCATGGCTGCAGTCACCATCCACAGTGATTCTGGAGCCCAAGAAGAGGAAATCTGTCACTACTTCCACCTTTTCCCCTTCTATTTGCCATGCAGTAATGGGGCTGGGTGCCATGATCTTAGTTTTAATATTTAGTCCTAAGCTGGCTCTTTCACTCTCCTCCTTCACCCTCATCAAGAGGCTCTTTAGTTCCTCTTCACTTTCTGCCATTAGTGTGGTATCATCCATGTATCTGAGTTTGTTGATGTGTCTCTCACCTATCTTGATTTCAACCTGTAACTCATCCAGCCCAGCATTTCTCATCATGTGCTCAGTGTATAGGTTAAATAGAGTGACAGCAGACAGCCCTGTTGTACTCCTTTCTCAATCTTGAACCAATCAGTTGTTCCATACAGGGTTCTAACTGTTGCTTCTTGACCTGCATACAGGTTTCTCAGGAGACAGGTGAGATGGTCTGGTATTCCCATCTCTCTGAGAATTTTCCAGTTTGTCATGATCCACACAGTCAAAGGCTTTAGTGTAGTCGATGAAACAGAGACAGATGTATCTATATTACATTACAATAAAATATTTTAAAAATAAACATATACAAAATGACTTTAAGTGTCACACTAATCTCACACTAAAAATAAATAATGCTAGCAATATTTAATTAAAAACAATAAATTTCTCATCATTAGAAGAATGAATATGGCCCTTGCAGTTACAAGGGTACCCCTCAAATGCTGTAAATCTGTTCTGCAAGATAAACAATAGAAGAAAATAACTGTAGGAGATAAGACGTATTTTCCTAAAATTAAGGATAAAATTTAATAAGCACAACCTTAGCACCTTAACCCACTAACAATTTTGACTTCTGTATATTCTTTCCACTCCATATAACATAAGAAAAAATACCCAAGCTATCACAGTATATAAAAAAGTATAGACAAAACAGTACATATAGTATACATAAAAACAGCTCCTACATCAGTATATGTATTTTATCATAAGCTGCTTGTATTTTCTAGTCTTTACCTTTTTAGTATTACATGCATAATATTCAATAATAAACTATTCTCCTAATGTTAAATGTTTAGATTGAATCCAATGTCTTCCTACTTAAAGCAGAAATGTTTGTGCATATTCTATTCAGTGATATTTTTAGGATAATGAAATGGCAATCCACTCCAGTATTTTGCCTGGAGAATCCCATGGACGAAGAGCCTGGTGGGTTACAGTCCACGGGGTCACAAAGAGTCGGACACGACTGAGCGACTTCACTTTCACTTCACTAGGGACAAGCGTATTTGGGTTAAATTGAAGAGCTCTGTAGATCACTCTATGTTGCCACATAGCCTTTTTCTTTTTTACGAGAGCACTGTTGGTAATGTCCCCAAATAATTGCTAAAACTTTGCCAGGACTGGGTATCTGGGTATTTTGCCCACCTGAGCAGGTATAAATTGATATTTAAACACTGCTTTATGTCTGGTTTCTCTGCTTATTACCTAATAAATAATGGAAAAAAATGCTTATTTTACTTTCCTTGTGTGAACTGTTTGCATCCTTTGCCTATTTGCTGGAAACATTCTCATTAATTTGAGTTGTTTATAGCTACATAAATGTAAAGAACACACTCAAATTTATGAGAAGGTTTAAACACATTATATATAACTCAAAGGTATGTATAAGGTATAAACCATATTATAAAGAACCACCTTGTTGGGTTATTTTTTGTACTTTGCTTGCCATTTACTTTCTACTATAAAGAGAATTAAAGTTTTATATATCCAAAGCTTCAGTCTACTTCTTCAACACAACACTATGAGAAAAAGAAATCCTTACACTGGCAAGATCCAGAGAAATAATATCTTGCAAAACCATGAATTTAAATAAGGGCATAAAACAACAAGCTCCAAAGAACGTTAGAAATTCTTAGGAGGAAAGTAGTGAAGTCGGAGAAACTGCGAAGAAGACAAAGAATACCGGAATTAGCATCTCTTAAATTTTGGTAGAATTAACATCACTTGAGCAACAAAATCCAAGGAGTGAATTTGAGTTTAATCCCAATACTACCACAACCATTCCTATGACCTTCACTGGGCCATTAATGGCACTTAGGAAAAACAGTGGCACAATCACTTACACTGAAAACCAGCCGTGAGGGTGACAGCACTGCTGGTTTCAGCTGCTCCCTCTTGGGTGACTGGCCTCCCTGCAGCCTCAGTCTGCACCAGAAAAAGTCACCACTTCTCACTTTCACGTTGATAACTCATATGATGCCATCCATCTCAAAGACCTACATACTTCTTGTTGCTTGCGACTTTTTAATTTTTATCCGAGTTTGGAAGCAGGATTTTACTTCAATGTGTTAAACTTTAAGCCCACATTTCAAAAAATGGTTCTTTCTTAAATGAAGATTCAACTTCTATAGGTTGATAAAGTACAATACTTTAAGGCTGAACAATTAAAGACTTAACAATATAAGCAATTAGTAAATAAAAGTCACTTTTGGAAAACTTTAGTCAGTGAGCCTTTGACCATATTCAATATCCCTTTATAGGCAGAAAATGAGAAAGCTGAAGTATGATTACATAAAATTATGTTAAAGGAAATTAAACACAATCTTTCCAAGCAGAATTTGCCACATTACCTAAGACTACTACAGAATATGAATTAAACACAGTGAATCCAAAGCATGCTGTGTACACAATCCTGTAAGTACGGAAAATTAGGTTTCTATACTTTTCATAGAATAAGACTAACATTTGAAGTACTGTGTTAAACATTTTACATTTAGTAACTCATTTAATAATTAAACTAGGCAGGACTATAATGAATAACTCATTGTTTAAGTCACAGACGTAGTAAGTAGTAAACAGGATCTGAACCCAGGTGTCCGGCCCCATTACTAATCAGTAACCCTAAACACTTCTAATAAGACAAAATTTAGTAACACTTAACATTATATTTTCAACAATCCCAAATGCACATTTTTCTTTTTAATATTTCTGAAAACAAAATACATCTTAAAATGGATGACATCTTATAATTGGCAGCATTTTTTTTTTCTTGCTGTGACATAAAATCATGGTACATCTTAAAATCAATGATGTCTTGCTTTGATGAAGTACATGTACTTACTCACTGTAACTGTTATGTCTGACATTCACAAGTTGTTTACAATATTCAAAGTATTCAGAAAGAACGGGAATCCCACAATAATGGGGATGATAGTGGTGTTCTAACTAGTGGTATTTTAACACTAGCAGTGTGCTACAGTGTACTGAGATTATCTATGCCTAATTTTATGTGGATTCTATCCAGTTTTAATTGAACTAACCCTCAGAAAGGGGTACCTGAAATAACTACTCATTGAAGATAACAGTACCAATGCAAAGTATAAAGAATAAGAAAATAACAGCACTGTGACATTAAAAAAAAAGATGGTTTGACAAGGACTATATTAACAGAGTCCTGAAGACTATTTGAAATATGGCAGTATATAAACCTCACTTTAAGTATACTTTGAACCTTGACATATTCTCTAATTGTAAACAAACATATTTGAAACATATTTCATGTTTTCCTAATAAATGATGCACAATCAAAAAGTTGAGAGACCACAGAATAGCACATCTCAATTATGACTTAAAAACCCCTTAGTAACATCTCTTTGTGTTACATAAACATTAAGTTATACCCTCTTACAATTGATGGGGTGGGGGAGTGGTTTGTGCAGAAAAGGGAAACCACCACTGTATTTCACATGATAAAGGCACCAATAAAAGGTATGGTTATTCATGGATTCTGTATTTGGAAATTTGCCTACTTGCTAAAATTTACCTGTAACTTCAAAATCAATACTGGAGGAGCTTTCTCTCTTTCACACATGCATAGACTGGGAAAAATCTGAGTAGCTGAACATGCACATGTTCCTAGCTGAGATTAAACCTTGTTTCAGCTCTCTTACTGTAAATGTGTCCTTTTCACAGTCCTATTTAGTGCCATGTTTTTTGCTTTTTTGGTGAACTGGCTGTTCAAAATGGCTCCCAAGGACAGTGCTTAACTGCTATCTAGTGCTCCTAAGCCCAGGAAAGCTGTGAAGTGCTTTATGGAGAAAATGTGTGTTAGACAAACTTCTTCATTCAGGTATGAGTTATAGCGCTGTTGGCCATGTGTTCAATGTTAATGAATCAATATATATTAAATTAGGTGTCTTAAACAAACGAATTTTTAAAAGGTGATGAAAATGCTGTGACCACCAGCTTACAGTAATCTATTTTTATATTTCTTCTAGGACTAACAGTTCAGCATGAACTAATCCAGCGTTTGTGGTGACTTTACAGAACATAATTACTCAGAACACTGAGAACTGACTTAAATTCCTGGTCATTTTCACATTAATTAATATGAGATTATTTTGCCTTAAACTCTGGTTCCAACATTTAAAGATAGACCATTACACTGTATTTTTTTAGTTTCTGAAGTTTAAGTGCATTGTAATTGAAAGAGTTATTTATTTCAGTCCTTTATAAACAAAAGGAAAAATACTGGGTGTCCTTAAAGTTAAACATTACAAAAAGTTTGTTTCAAATACGTTCAACTATACTTTCATTGTTTGCGTTCAAAGACGCTCTCATAAAGTCACTAATATTGGTTGTATGAACTGTGACATAAATAACAATGTACACTGTATTACCAAAAGAATTACTTTATTTCTTTTATAGTCATACAACACTTACCATGAAAAAACCCATGCCTTTTACTACTTAGAACCAAACATCATAAACCTCAATCAATTAGGGCTTGGCAACTCCCTTTGAAGATAGGACTATAACCTTCTAATTTAGACAAGTCAAGGCCAACTGCCCTGAAAAAGGCCACTCTTAAATGAATCTGCCCTGGTGGCAGCTTCTAGAGAAGGAGCAGCCCTGTGTAAGTAAACCAGTCTAGTAAAGTGGCTTTCCAGGCAGGACTTGGAAGGTAATCCTAATCAATTTATATAAAGACGCCAATACCCAGAGTGGGGCCACCAGAAATTACAGCAGACAGGTTGAGAATAAACAGAAGTAGGGAAAGACATTAGAAAATCTGAGCAGCTACTTGGTAGCCAAACAGAAAGAAGCTCACGCTGGAGAATAACTAAATAATTGAAATGCTACTGAGAACCACAGTGCTGCCGCCGAATACCCTGAAGTCATCTAAGAGCCTTCCATAGTTTGGTTTTTAGACTATCTTAGTCTTCCTGTTACAGCTATGTCTGGTAAGATTCCATTTTTTATAGTCCCATTACAACCCCCAATCTGAAGCAGCTTACCCCAAACAGAGGTTGGAAAATTGCATGTAAGAGTCAAACACCCAGGAGTAGGAGAGTTGCTAGGTCCTTTCCAATCCCCAAAGGCCACGATTCTAAGCTATGATCTTACTTCATGTTTTCCTCAAGACAACACCATCACCAAACTGTAGTTCCTTTTATAGCTCTAAAATGATCTTTTTAAACAGGTGTGCCCTAGTTCCAATATTCAAAGTTTTCGGGAACATCCTAATTTTAGCTTTATGACTTCACAGATTTCAACAACTTTTCTTAAGCCTTATTTCCAGTATGTAAGAGTCCTTGTATGCTAGCCCCTCTATGACTTGTAACCTAGTGTTTTATTTTACACTATATATTATCAGTTTTCCATCCTTTTTTTCCTACTGAGGACTGCACCTTGGGTATCTTTCTCTGAGCCATTAACATCTATTTCATTCTTTTAAAAGGCTGGTCTATTTTCCCATTATACTAATGTACTATAATTAATATTTCACTAGTCCTTCTTAATGGACCTTGGGTTGTTACCAATTATTTACTATCACATACAATACTATAGGTCAACATCTTTTCACATACGTATTTGCGAGTATGCAAAAGCAACTAAATTATCATGGCATCATTTTAACTTGGTACTTTCTGAACTGTTCTGAGCTTAAATATGTCTTTCAGGAGGAACAAAGACTAGAAAGCATTCAAATTCCTGTTGCAGATTCAAAAATAATTAGCAATAAGTAGCTTTCCATTAAACATAGATCAGACTGAGGAAATGTCTGTTTCTTTTAATGCAGAGATAATGACAAACCAGGACCCAAGGGAGTGAATGTGGCACGATGCTTTTCTTTCGATAATGTTCACCTAAAAAGGAATGACCGTGGAGGAAGGGCAATTAGAAAAACGGAGAAATCTCTTTTACGGAGGAGTCTCTTATTAGTCTACGACTGCATCTTAAAGGATTTCCAATACAGGAAAATACACTTTAATTATTGAATTTTAGACACTCGGATACGAAGTAATAACTGCTTAACAGGTGAAGCTTTACAACTTCAATTTGATTCTTTAATATTCCCAATCTCCAAAAGCTTAAAGATCCTGATGTATGTTTTAAAATTATTATATATGTATATATGTTAAACACACACATACAAACACACAGTAAACGTCATAGCTCTTGCCTTCTTTATAATCACTCCACCCCTAAGCCTGGCCGGCGGAGGGAGACCTGAGCCGCGCAGGGGCCGCAACTACGCAACCGCCCCGCCCGCCGGCCGCGCTCGGGCTCGGGATCTGGGGTTGGTCCGGCTGGGGGTCTGCAACGGCACGGGGGGAAAGGTGGGGCTTCCCAGGCTGACCCGGTGGACGAGCGGCTGCCCCTCTCGGCTCTCACCTCAGCTCTTCGTCGACACTCTTGCCGGGCTGTTCGGCCGAGGACACCATAGAGGAAGTCGTAGAGCTCTTGTTCTTCAGGATCCCCTTGATGGGCCGGTGCGAGGCCGTCGAGGCCGCCATTGCCTGCTGCTCCGGCGGTCGGCTCAGCGTCGCTGCTTGGCGCCGAGTTCAGGAAGGAAAGGGCTGGGCGCGAGCAGAAACTCGCCAGGCAGCCGCCGAGCCCGCCTGGGGCTGAAGCAGCCGCACCTGCTGTCGCGGAGACAGCCACCAGAGTTGTTGTCACGACACAACGACTCGGACGCTCTGGCGTCTAGCCGACGCCGCGTGGCTGGCGGCCCTCCGCGAGCCCTTGGCCACCGGCACTCTAACCGTGGCCCGCGGAGAGAAGCCGGCCTAGCGCCGGAACGACGCCAACGCTAATGCCAAGCGGGCCCGCCCTCTCGCGATATCTAGGGCGGGGCGGGGGCGGGGGCGGGGCGGGGGTGAGGGCGGGACAAGAACAATGCCAACCTCCTCGCCCCGCCCCCTCCCCGAGCCCTCTCGGTGAGTTAGCGCCAACCGCGGCTGGGGCTCTGAGAGCTGTTTGATAGACCCTTAGGAGAGGTTTACAGTTTGACTGTGTACCGAATGGTTAATCTCGGCAAGCACCGTCGCTCCCACCACTTCATGAGGTTCTTATTGTTCGTTGTGTATTTTATAGATCGGAAAATTGAGGCTCAAAGGTGACATCATTCCCCGAAGACATTAACTGACTTTCAGAGAAATGCCGTGTCTCTTCTTTCCTTCCATTTAACAACCATAAAAAGCTTAACTCTCCATTATAAAGTCATGAAATGTCAGCGTTGGAACGGTCCTTAGAGACCTATTGTGGGATCATAGAATATTGACTTCTATGAAATCATAGAACATCAACATTGAAATAGTCTAACATTTTTTACCATTGGAAAAGCTGAAGGCTAGAGAGAAGTGACCTAACCACCACTATCACAAGACCCATCTGTAGTGTGTGGTCATAGAACTTCATTTAGACTATGCTTCTGGTCTGATATTTCTCCATTTTACCACATTCTGCCTCTGTGTTTGTAATCCCATGGAAGGGGTCGCTGGCAGAAGTTCCTAGAATGGTGGTTTAGAATCTGTCTCCCCCCATCAAATCTTGGGAACTCAGTGTAAGGAGCCATCCAACACTGTGAAATAGGCCAAAAAATTCTGGGACTGTCTAGGTCTTTGTAAGATGAGTCTCAAAAGAGAAATACAAAAAAAAAAAAAAAACTCTCCCACACACAAGTCTCCTCACCTTATCTCTGCCTGGGTGTGAAAGATACCAGGGATGACTTGGATGAGAGAGGAAAAGAGAACTCAACGCTGTAATGGGCCAGGATATGTGTATATCCTGGTTGTAGGTGCTGTGGCTGCTGTGAGAATTGGGTTCTAGGGAAAGGCAGGAGTTTAAAGCCCTGGGAACACTCTTAGGACTCGGATGTATCTAAAGTTAAGCTCAGGCCAGCGGAGGGGGTGGTATCCACTCCAGCTACACAGGCTCTCTCTGTGCAGTGCCAGCACTAGAGTTGTACAGGTGGGAAAGGCAGAGGGCTCAGATTAAGCAAGTTGCCTCCTGTTATGGATTAAGTTATGTCACCCCAAAAAATGTTAGGGCTTCCCCGATGGCTCAGACAGTAAAGAATCTGCCTGCAATGCGGGAGACCCACGTTTGATCCCAGGGTCAGGACGATTCCCTGAAGAAGGGAAAAGCTATCCACTCCAGTATTCTTCCCTGAGAATTCCATGGACAAAGACGTCTGCTAGGCTCTAGTCCATGGGCTTCCCTCATAGCTCAATTGGTAAATCATCTGCCTGCAATGCAGGAGACCTGGGTTTGATTCCTGGGTTGGGAAGATCCCCTGGAGAAGGAAATGGCAACCCACTCCAGTATTCTTGCCTGAAGAATCCCATGGACAGAGGAGCCTGACAGGCTACAGTCCACGGGATTGCAAGAGTTGGACACTACTTAGCAACTAAACCGCCACCAGTCCATGGGATCATAAAGAGTTGGACAGACTGAGTGACTTAACACTTCACTTCGAAAATAAGTTATATTGAAGTCCTAACCTCCAATACTTCAGAATCTAAACTTATTTGGAAATACAGTCACTGCAGATGTAACTAGTTAACATGAGGTTGTGCTGAAGTAGGGTGGGCCCCTAATCCAGTATGTCTGGTGTCCTTATAGGCAGAAAGCCATGTGAAGACAGAGGACTGGAGCGATGCATCTATAAGCCTAGGGCCACCTGGGGCTTCCCAAAGCTGGCAGAAGCATGGAGAAAATTCTCTTTTAGAGTTCACAGAAGGAACCAGCCTGCTGACACCTTGATTTAGGGCCTTTAGTCTCCAGACTGTGATATATTAAATTTCTGTTGTTTAAAACCAACCCAGTATGTGGTACTTTGTTATGGCAGCTGTATATACTCCTCCCCTTCTGCTCCTATATTTCATCACCAGCTCCCTCATCACCAGGCTTTTTCCCATCACCCTTTGCCTTTTTTAAAAAAAACTTTAAACTTTTATTTTGTATTGGGGTATAGTCAATTAACAATATTGTGGTAGTTTCAGGTGAACAGCGAGGGGAGTCAACCATACATATACATGTATCCATTCTCCCCCAAAACCCCTCCCATCCAGGCTGGCACATAACACTGAGCACAGTTCCATGTTCTATACAATAGGTCTTGTTGGTTATCCATCCTAAATATAGCAGCCCATCACCCTTTCCTTGATCAGGCCTTCTTATTATTCTCATGACAGGTCCGAGCAGCAGACTAGTTCATCCAGAGTTGCCGCCTCCTCAAGTGGACCAGCCCCCTGTGGATTCACAGACTACTAGGTCTAGAAGGGACCTTGTTAATCCACCAGTTAGCTATCCAGACTCTTCAACAAATCCAGTGGCTGGGAGCTCTCCACCCCTCAACACAATTCATTTTATCTTTGGATAGTTCCGAGTCAGAAAGTTCTTCCTTAGATTGATCTGACACCCTGGTTCTCAGCAACATCTGGCCACTGGCATGGGGGATGAGAGGAGAGAAGGTGAAAATACGGTATCATACCCCGATGGCAATGGTCTCACTCAGGTCTCCTATTCCTAGTCCCCAAACCTAGTCTCCCGTAACACAGGCTCTGTGCCCTGAAGAGCAACTCAGTTCATTACTTTAGAACTCAGCTCCTCAGAAACAACTGCAGAATTCCTGAAAACTTGCTATTTAGTTGCTAAGTCGTGTCCAGCTCTTTTGCAATGCCTGGACTGTACCCCACCAGGCTCCTCTGTCCATGGAATTTCCCAGGCAAGAATGCTGCCATTTTCTTCTCCAGGGGATCTTCCCAACCCAGGGATCAGACCTGCATCTCCTGCATTAGTGGGCAGATTCTTTACCACTGAGCCACCAGGGAAGCTACTCTGTTTTTATTGCCTTGGCCCCAGCCTGTAGCTGTGTTTCTGGCCTGGAACAGGGCCTCAGTAAAAGAATAATTACTACACGGAGACAGTGGAGAGGGGAGTGAGTAGGAAGGGCAGGAAGGCAACAAGTTTGCTAGTCAGAGCTGTCTGTCTTGGCAGAGGCCTCCACAGCCCCCCTTGGCACCTCCGCTCCTGGCGCCACTTCTGTTCCTAGGCACAGGTCTTCCACTGCCCGGTGGATTTGTGCTCTTTACACCCCGATGGCCCTGCCCAGCCCCTGGGGCAGAGAGAGGCTTCTCATCCAGGGGGAAGCTGGATGGTCACCTCCCTTCCTGAGTTCTTTCCATCCAAGTTTCCAACACCTGCATTGCCTCTCTGTCAGCAGGAGCCCTGCTCCGCGGTGGTAATCCTGTTTTCAAAGGAATACACAAAACTTCTCTTCATGTTGTAAATTATTGGGCAGATTGGGGCAGATTGCTTGGTTCCTGCTTGGACCCAGCAGTCACCTCCCTGGACCTAACATGACTGGGCTCTAAATTAAGCACTGCCTTGCTTTGAGACGCTCATGAAAAGGGCTAGCACAGTGTGACCTAATGTGTTTTATTACAGTTAATAAAATAAAAAACACTGGAACAGGGAATGATATAGAGTTCTCTGAAGAATCTTGAAAAAGTATTTCCATCATCAAAAGTCAAACTGTTGCCTCTTGTATTAGTTCTTCTACTCCCAACCCCACTAAAAGTGAATGCGGATGAAGATGACTTTCTTGTGTAAAAACATTAATGAAATATTAGCTTGACTGCAAGATTATGAATGCCAGTACAGTTTTTCTTTCTATTTTAGAATAATTGAACCACTTTACTCCTTACTATAGTGTCCTTAGTATAGTGTTACTTGTTCAGTCATGTTTGACTCTTTTCAACCCCACGAACTGTAGCCTGCCAGGCTCATTGTCCATGGAATTCTCCAGGTAAGAATACTGGAATGGGTAATCATTCCCTTCTTCCAGGGATTGAACCCAGTTCTCCCACATTGCAGGCAGATTCTTCCATAAAGAAAACTGAGCACCAAAGCTGATGCCTTCAAATTGTGGTGCTGGAGAAGACTCTTGAGAGTCCCTCAGACTGCAAGGAGATCAAACCAGTCAATCCTAAAGGAAACAAACTTTGAAGATTCATTGGAAAGACTGATGCTAAAGCTGAAGCTCCAATATTTTGGCCACCTTATGCAAAGAGCCAACTCATTGGAAAAGACTCTGATGCTGGGAAGGATTGAAGGCAAAAGGAGAAGAGGGCAGCAGAAGATAAGATGGTTAGATAGCATCCCTGACTCAATGGACATAAATCTGGCAAACTTTGGGAGATAGTGAAAGACAGGGAAGCCTGGTGTGCTGCAGTCCATGGGGTCACAAAGAGTTGGACATGACTTAGCATCTGAACAACAACAACAACACTCTTTAGTGTGGCCCAAAGAAGGTTTCCAAATGACAGCCCAAGCACCGAATTTGGCTGTATTTGTGTTAAATTTCTTGTGTGGGTTTGGCTGCCAAGAGATAGATTGTGGATGGAATCTTCTATTCCGGTTTCAGTTTCTAGAGATAGCTATTGAAGCGAAATATATATTTAACAATATCTACATGTTTAAGAATTACCTGTTAGTTACCTCTGCTCTTCTTTTGAAGACCTCATCGTGGTTGCTGATTCAGTGCTACACATAAAGAGGAGAAGAGGAGCCGTGTTGAATGTACCTCCTTGCATAGCTGAGCCATCTGGCTCTCTTCTCACTGGAGTAGGCCACTGAGGCCAATACCACCTGGTTTCCCACCAGGAACAGTATTCCAAGCTAGAAGTGGCTTCTGTGACCAGCCTGCCTAAGTCATCACCAGGGCTCACTAAGCAGAGGAGCAGTAGTGCCTGCCCCTAACCTCTGGAAAAATACCCAAGGGCTGGGACTTAATGACCACTGAGTCAGCAGCAGCTCTTTACTTGTCAAGAATAGCACTGTTTTTCATTTCCTGTAATCCCTCCATGGGACAAGAAAAATCACAGATTTTATAGTGAAAGCGAAAGTATCAGTTGTTTGGTCATGTCTGATGCTTTGCAACCCGTGGACTGTAATCTGCCAGGCTCCTCTGTCCAAAGGATTTTCTGGGCAAGAATACTGGAGTGGGTTGCCATTTCCTTCTCCAGGGGATCTTGTCAACCCAGGGATTGAACCCCAGTCACTTGCATTACAGGCAGATTCTTTACCATCTGAAATCACAGATTTTATAGTACCTGGTAGAAATTTGGGGTAGCAGGGGCAAGATTATTTAAACAAAAATACAAAAGTATTCAAGAGAGAAAGAAAACCAAGGATAGAGACTAACCATCTTTTTACTTAAAAAATGGCTTTGAGTTACAACTCTCCACTGTCTGTCATCTCTTCAAAGATGCCTATGAAAAGGATGTCTTTCACACACCACGAAACACCGCCAAGATACTTTTCTGAGAAGATCCACATAGCATAGGTACCCCTGTCAACTACACAAGGTTTCATTAGTTCCTGGATATTTTCCTGACACTTTAAAAACTAGTTAAATTGAGGAAGTCTAGAAAAGTACTTATATTTTTCAAAACCTATCAGACAAAAAAGTAGAAAGAAAAAAGAAGGCAGGATAAGTAGTATGAAGAACCCTGAAACTGTAAGTAGGAAATGTGAATTATATTCTTGGCTAAGCTACAAATGTCTCTTGTGCCTGCCAGAAATCTTTCAGCTTTTTTGTTATTGTACATTTTCTGTAAGTGTCAGTGGATCTGGTTTGTAAATTACTGTGCGTAGTAAGCAAGCAATGACATATATTGTAATTTTGTTGTGCTAATACTGCCAGATTCTATTGCATTTTATTATTCTGTGAACTCATAATGGAATAAAGAGTATAGACTTTGATTCAGAATACGTGTGATGTTGGTATAAATACTTCATGGAAAACCCTAAATATATTTTGAAGCCTATAGTCTTTGTTTACAGTGGGAAGACTTCTTATTTTAAAAACTGTATTTATGCTCACTTGCATCTGTTCTACTTTGAAATTTCTCAACTATGTAATCTTATTTTTTAATTAATTAATTTTTTAATTGAAGGATAATTGCTTTACAGAATTTTCTTGTTTTCTGACAAAGACCAACATAAATCAGCCATAAGTATACATACAGCCCTCCCTTTGGAACCTCCCTCTCTGCCCCCCCCCATAATCTTAATTATTTTTATTTGACTGTTGTTAACAGTTCTAGACTGGTCTCGGGCCTGATCTCCATTTTTCCTTACTGTCCATTCATCTTACTACTGCTGTCATGCTAAAAAAAAATTAATCATGTTTTGTAATGATATATAATGTATAAAATCAACTCTGCTTTGGCAGATGCAGTGTTAGAAATGGAGCAATTAGACCTTTCCCCCCTTTTATCTTTTACTCAAAGAGCTCAGTCTTCAGTGACTGCTTATGACATAGGATAAAGTCCAAACTCCTTGGGCCTTCACTATCTGGCCCTATCTGTTTTCCTAGGCCCCCTGTCTTTTCACATCCATTTTCTTTCTCTTTATGTTCTTCAGACCAGTCTCACTACCATTCTCAAGGTGCTAGAAAGAAACTGTGGCCATGAGTCAAATCTATTTCACCTGCCTTCACTAATTCAAGGTTATTTTAAGACTCGCGTGTCCTCCATGCAGCACGTAGCCTAAACAATAAGGTATTTGCTAGAGTTGTTTTCTAGAAACTTGAAGTCAGCTATATCTAGTCTAAGCTGAGCTGGACATAAGTGAGTATTCACTCAGTGACCTTCTGACATCACAGGGTCAAACACTCTACCCTCAAATGGTGCTCAATGCCCTCATTTTTGAATGTGCAGAGGCCCATAGCTTATTTACACCTGCACAGAAAGACAGTTACCACCCCTTTCCAATCACCTTTTCCCATACTTCCCACACCTCAAGACATCATGCAGTTTTATTCCATAAACGTCCGGAGCCCCAAGCATTTGGTAGGCATATCTGAGATTTGGCTCCTCTCCTGGCTGCCTTACAAATCAATCCTCGCTGCTACAGACCTCATCGTCTTAGTGGTCTGGCTTGCTGCAGGACCGGCAGAACAAACATGGCTCAGTAACAAAAGCACCCCATGTTCCTTCACTTTTTCACGCTCTACTAGTCTGTGTGAAATGCCGTCCCCCATTCTTGCCCTGGAATTACCCCAGTTCAAGGGTCACCTCCTTCCCACTCCACTCAGGCAATTAGTCTTTGCCTCCACCTGGATCCTGAGGAACTATTTGCCCGCCTCTGTCTTGTGGTATCGTAATTCTCCAAGTGTCTGTCTATCTCTCCCACAGTGGCCTCTTCAGGAGCATTTCCTCTCTCAGCTCCACAACAGTATAACGTAACAGATGCCGTGTCTGCCCATGAGCAGCACCCTATGAATGTTGGTCAAATCTGTGAATAAATAGAATAAATACTTCTGAAATTCTTCCTCAGTCAATGGTTCCCTTAAAAATATCAGTTTCTTGGAACTCTATCTGATTATATATCTTGCTCCACATGGCAGAGTGAGTTATTAACCAGCTATAATGCTAGAAACAGTTGAGATAAGCGAGTCTGCTGAATAAAGCAGAGATGGCATTAAAGTGTGTGGAGGGGTTGTCTGTCAACAACAGTCTGTCAAAAATCTTTATCAAGGGCTTGTTATGTACCAGGTCCTTTTCTAGGTGCCACCAATGGTTTGGTTTCATACACTGAACAACAGCAGCTATTCTTTAATTTAGGTTTAGAACCCTTTCTAAAAAAATTCTTTGTTCTCACATACATGCATTCAGTTTTAATTTGATCTGTGCTCTTTGAGAGCAGTATTGCTGTGTTCATAAAGGATCTTCCCCTGCATCATCAGGTGTTCTTATGAAGTGGGCCTGTGGTCTGGGAGTCCAGACCCTCTTCATTCTCCTGTGGCTAAAGCAGGTGGAGAGGGGACCCTCACTAGGAACCACAAAGCCCTCACAAGAGCTTTGTGCCTGGTGTCTAGATGTTTCCTCCGCCTGGACTGGCAGTCAGGAAAGCTGGATGGGAAGACTGCAAGAAAAGCTCACACTTGGGAAGCCAGCAGTGGGCCTCCATTGGTGGGTGGTTTCAGTGCAAACGTTCTCATCTGTGAAACATAAAGCAGGAAACACTGAAGATCGCCAACAATCTTCTTTAAAAAAATATTTCCTATCAAGAACATTCTAAGGCACAGAGGAATTTTCTTTTCACTTTTTCTCATATGTGGGGTTTTCTAGCTAGCGTCATGAACTGAACTGAACTAAAAATGAAGCCAAAGTGAATACTAGCTTTGTCCCTAGAATTTTGTTTTTAAACTGTGGCACCTATACTGCTGTATTGTAGGTAACTAACTAGAATGTTCTTATTACTTGCTTGTCATTAATGTTTGACCTACTTGGAAACCCAGCTGTGTCCAAGATAGAACCTTGCATGCATGCCAAATTGCTTCAGTCTTGTCTGACTCTTTGCAACCCTGTGGACTGTAGCCTGCTAGGCTCCTTTGTCCATGGGATCCTCCAGGCAAGAATACTCGAGTTTGTTGCTGTGTCCTCCTCCAGGGGATCTTCCCAACCCAGGGATCGAACCTGCATGTCTTAAGTCTCCTGCATTGGCAGGTGTGTTCTTTACCACTAGCGCCACCTGAGAAGCCCAAGATAGACCCATAGTAAACACTGACTTTCACTCCAGTACTCCTGCCTGGAAAATCCCATGGACAGAGGAGTCTGGAAGGCTGCAGTCCATGGGATTGCTGAGGGTCAGACACGGCTGAGTGACTTCACTTTCACTTTTCACTTTCATGCATTGGAGAAGGAAATGGCAACCCACTCCAGTGTTCTTGCATGGAGAATCCCAGGGACGGGGGAGCCTGGTGGGCCGCTGTCTATGGGGTCACACAGAGTTGGACACGACTGAGGTGACTTAGCAGCAGCAGCAGTAGCAAACATTGACTTTATCTTAATTTTATGAAGATCCACTGTACCCCTAACACTCTAACATTCCTAATTACAATGCTCAGCTGAGCTTATCAAAGGCAATGAATTATATTTGCCACATCTCAGAGGAAAGTCCAGAAGCATATTTGATTCTGTGCTAAAATGGCTACAGTGCAGGATTGTAGACCTCATGGGTGACTATAGTTGAAACTCACTTTGATCTTGCTAAATCCCTCTAAATAGGAAACAATGAATTAAGCCTGCAGGATAAATTCCTTCCAGCTCTTTCAGGGTCAAAGAGAACACATAAACACATTAACTGCTTTTGTTTCATATTTCTTCTCCTTCCATAGCAGAACACAGAAATAAAGAAAATTTATACAGAGTGGGCAGGAATAAAGTCTTCTGGTTAATCAAGTTAGCACACTTATTAAATATAAGATTATATTTCTTGAAGAATTAGAATGTAATAAAGTCAGTACTAAAATAACTCTCAGTGGAATTTAGCATAAATGTCTTTTGCTCCCATTTCCCCCACACAGGCGTCAAACTCCATTTCCAATCTTCCCAGGCTCTGGGACCTGGCCAAACCCTTTCTTTCTGAGCCAGCTGCTTCCAGGAGCCAAGTAGGCTAGCATGCTTCTCTCCTAGCTCAGGCAGCTTTTAGAGAGTTCACATGGCACCATGGACCAGCTCTTAGACACCCAAGGCCAGTTCCACTTACTTGGCCTGCAAGCCTGTTACCCCCAGCCTCCCTGGACCTGAGACCTCATTCCCCACTGTCACCTTCAGGCATCTCAGTGCTCATTCTCCTCCATTGCCTTTGCTGCTGGCACTCTAGCTTCCATGCCTCACAAACAAGCTGCTCAGAATATTGGATAACCAAAACGGTGTGGGCTAGCTCCAAACAGGCAGAAAGAAAAATGACCATTGTACAGGTAGGCAAGTGTTCCTCCTTTAGTTTCTGGGCTCACTGGGGGACCTAAGGATGGCCAAGTGATGGGGAACAGTCTGGAGACTCAGAAGAGTGGCTGTATACCAAGCAGGTCTGTTGTGATGGCATACACGCTGAGTGTTGGCCTGAGACTCCAAATGACTTTATCAGAATATTGCCTGCATTCATCACCTTAGCAGAATTCTGGTTTTTCTCTCCCACGCAGCTCTTATAAGTCATGGCTGGCAGCTCACCCATGTGTCATGGAACCCTGGGATTGGAAGGAAGGGTGGGCCTTTCTCCTTGATTCTCAAGGCTGCTTCCTTTATCATCACTCCCACTACCCTGACCCGTACCCCAAGGTAAAAACTCCTTCGGGCTCATATCAGCTAAAATATTAGATAAACACTCTGTCTGCCCCTTTCAATTGCAGCCATCTCCTAAGCTCCTGCCAGTCCCTAAATTGCATCCAGAACTTTGACTCATTTTTTTTTTCTCATATAAGAAATAGTTGAGAATTTCCTGGTGGTCCAGTGGTTGGGATTTGATGCTTTCACGGCAGAGGCCCAGGTTCTAGCTCCAGTTGGGGAACTAGGATCCTATAGGCCACATGTCATGGCCAAAAATAAATAAATGAAAAGAAAGAAATATTCATTATTAAGCCTTCATTGTTCCAGTGTGCACTATGTACAAAGATGTGTAAGAATTCTTATCTTTAAAGGTAAGCTCATAGTTTAAAGAACCAGACTAGATAGTAAATGCCTGCATAGACATATAGCATTTACAAATATGGAAATATGAGCACAAAGTAATAGTTGTATATTAGTTTTCTGTAGCTGCTGTAACAAAGTACCACCAAGCAGCTTAAAAAAGCAAAACTTTATTCTTCACAGTTCTAGAGGCTAGAGGTCTGAAGGCAAGGTGTCAGCAGGGCTGTGTGCCCTCTGAGACTCTGGGCAGAATCCATCCTTAGCTCTTTCTGGTTTCTGTCAGTGGCCGATAATCCTAGCTTTCCTTAGGCCACTTCATCATTCTAATCTCTGCCTCCATTGTCACATGGTGTTCTCCCCATGTATTTCTGTCTTCATGTGGCATTTTCTTCTTCTTATAAGGACAGCAGTTGTATTGGATTAGGATATACCTTAATAACCTCATCTTAATTTGATTAAATAGGCAAAAACCCTGTTTTCAAATAAACTCACATGCTCAGGTCCTGAGGGTTAGAATTGTCAATGTATCTTCTGGGGGGATACAATTCAACTCATAACAGTTGGGTAGGAAAGAAAGCAAGGGAAGGGCCAGAGAAGGCTGGCTGGGCAGAACTGGTGAGCTGGTAAGTTGCAGTCATCCAGGAAGAGCAGGAGAAGGGGAGCGTATCATGTCATCTGGAGCTATGTGTACAAAGGGACTAAGATCTGAAGGGTAGGCACCTTTGGGAAACTGCAAGTGATTCAGTCAAGCAGGTGAAAAGGATCTATACTCAGCAGTGGCAAGAGGTAATCCTAAAAGGTAGCAGGAAGCAGGTCATGAGTCTAATTATCTTCCCATACAAACATGCCTTCACACCTTGACTCTCCCTCTACACCTCCTGGTAACCATTTATCTTAGACACCCACTTCCCCATCACTTCCCACATTCAGTTGGTCCCTAAGTCCATCTGATTCTGCCTGCTAAGAATATCCTAAGTCTGCCTTGTCCGTTTCATACCCACTGCCTTAGTTCAGACCCTCAACATCACACACATTAGTGCAACAGCCACCCCAAAGAAGCTCCCACTTTTATGCTCACCTGTCTCTCTCCATCTTCCTTTGCTGCCAGGGCCATCACTCAGCTCAGAACAGTGTCCTTCCCAGGAGGAAGGTGTCTGGGAGGTGGTAGGTAGATGTGTGAAGGTGGACCCTAATCCAATATGACCACATCATGTGTGGAGTGGTCTTAGCCTGCTGTCTGAATTTCACCAACTTCTTCATCACACCCTGGCATCCCCTGCAGCCAACTGAAGGCAGAGCACTAGCTTCCCAGAGGACTCCAGCTTCTGATCTACTCTTTAGGGACTGTTTTCACTGTGGCTTAGTAAGCTGGTATTCTGGTTTTATTTTTCTAATGCAAGTTCTATTACTTCCTAGATTTGAATCCTTCAATCATTCCCCTTCACCTTCAAATTGACATCGGAACTCCTTGTCATGGTTTACAAGGCTGTGTGTGATCTGACCTTGGTCACTTACCTAGCTTCATATTCCACTGCTCCTCCATAGACCCTGGGCCCCAGATCTACTGAGTTCTTTGAGTTCTCTAGAGTGACAGTCTTTCTTCTGCCTGGGATGCCGCCTCTTCATCCTTCTCTTTCTGGCTGCCTTCAGCTTGTGTTTCCAAAGGCGCATCAGGATTCGCTCCTGAGAGAAACCTCCCCTGACCCCTCAGGCTGGGGTTGGGTGCCCCTGCTTGGTGCTCCCAGTGCCCAATTCTCACCTCGATTACAGCTCCTAATCCTATGAGGCTTCTTAATCCTACATTGTAATGGTTGATTTTCTTGTTTATCTTCCTCTCTAGAGTGTGAGCAACTTCATGAGGCTCCACGTCAATTCTCCGAAAAGCAGTGTACCCAAAGTACTGCACTCTCGGCACCTGTGGAGGTATCCTTTGCTTTTTTGGCCTAATGTTTGACATTTTTGTTTTGCTTATTCTTGATGGAATTGCTGAATTCCCACAGACGTTAGAGGTGTACTCTAAGACAATCTGCTTCAAATAGGTAATGTTGGCAGTTTCCCTTGATGGAGCCTGAGCAGCAAAGCCCCAGTGAGGTGGGGATGGAGCCCTTGCAGGCAGCTGGACACATAGCTGAGGATGAGATGTGGAGGTTATATGGACTTTCTGAAAACCATTGTCTGTGGGTGGATTCTAATTGTAAATACTTGAAATAACTTGCTCTCAGTCATCCATAATACTTGGTACAAGTTAGTTTTTATCATTTGTAGTACTTGTAATTGGAGAAGGCAATGGCACCCCACTCCAGTACTCTTGCCTGGAGAATCCCATGGATGGAGGAGCCTGGTAGGCTGTGGTCCATGGGGTCGAAAAGAGTCTGACATGACTGAGCGACTTCACTTTCACGTTTCACTTTCACACGTTGGAGAAGGAAATGGCAACCCACTCCAGTGTTCTTGCCTGGAGAATCCCAGGGACAGTGGAGCCTGGTGGGCTGCCGTCTATGGGGTCGCACAGAATCGGACACAACTGAAGTGACTTAGCAGCAGCAGTACTTGTAATTAACATTTCAGAATCCAGAATATTATTTAGCAATTTGAAGATCTTGACTCAGAGTAAATAAAAGAAAAATAACAGCCCCAAGGGAACTAACAATATCATCCTTCATAAACGGTGCAAATCTATTATAAGCTAAAGTCTGAGGTGCTTTTGGTCAAAATAGTTTAAAAAGTCCTTCAAATGCCAAAAAGATAGGTATAAAGAATAGAACAAATAAAATTTTAAAATAAAGGGAATTTATTTTTTCCCCACAATTTGAACTTTTAATTTTGTATTGGGGTACAGCTGATGAACAATGTTATGATACTTTCAGGAGAACAGTGAAGGGACTCAGCCACACATGTACATGTATCCATTCTCCCACAAATCCCCCTCCTATCCAGGCTGCCACATAACATTGAGCAGAGCTCTATGTGCTGTACAGTAGGTCCTTGTTGGTTATCCATTTAAAATATAGCAGTGTGTGCGTGATAGCCCCAAACTCCCTAACTTTCCCTTTCCTGAAGCAACCATAAGTCTGTGAGTCTCTTTCTGTTTTGTAAGTTCACTTGTATCATTTAAGGGAATTTGACTTTTGAGGCAGGCTTCACACCTGTCCATGTGTTAACTCCACTCCTCTGTACTAGAAGTGAGGGAAACAAAACTGAATGGCTGCATCCCTGCACTAAGGCCCTCATCATCTAGTGGGAAAGGCCAACCAATGACTAGGAGTGAAGGAGATTATTTAGCATTGACACATCGGATTTGTCTTTGGAGTCAGTAATCCTAAGAACAAGAAGAGCTGCTTTCCTGTCAAAGCTAATATGTGAGCTGTTGGCGTTCTTAGGCATAATTTTAATAATGAGTCAAACCAGTCCCCTGAGCAGAGAACTGAACACATTGCAGGAGTTACCAGTCTTTGTCCCTCAGGCAGAAAACTATCACATTGTTTCTTCACATACTGAATTTGGTGGCCTAAAATCATGTTTTCTGGAATGTTCTTTGGATTCTGTTTTCACAAAGTTTCTTTACTCCCTGAATAGTTAACTTTTATTATGCTGAAATAACAATTTTTTCTTAATTTTAAATTGTTTTGTAATTATTTTTTTCCAGTGTGTGTTTAACATTTAGGGAACCATCATTCTGTATTGAAAATTTTTCTCTCAGGTAGCCACCTGCTGGCTGTTCTTGGTGACTTTAAAGGGAGTTGTCTTTTTTAAGATGGTGGTGGAAGTGGTTGGTACAATACTAGACATTATTGATAAACAATATCAATGAATAGTAAGGTTTGTTTGAGAGCAAAGAAAGAGTCTCTAAGTTAGGCTATTCTTCTGTAAAACACTAATGTTCATAGTCTCCCTTTACTGTGGGTAACTCTTTTGCTGTAGGTTGGCAGTGAACTTACTTACAAGAAGATCTGGTACCTCAGGGCTTTTATTTGTTTGAAAGGGAAAAATTCCTTCTCCTTTCAATGGCAATCATACTTTCCTATTACAATTCAAAACTAGTTTCAGAAGGAATGACATTTTCAGAGTAAAAAGTAAGCAGGAGTGAACGAATGAGCAAGGTATACTTTCTATAACGTTGTTGCAGTTGTTTAGTCACTAAACCATGTCAGACTCTGGCGACCCCAGGTAGCCTGCCAAGCTCCTTTGTCTGTGGGACTTACCACTGAGAACACTGGAGTGGAAACATTGCTATTTCCTTCTCTAGGGGCTCTTCCTGACCCAGGGATTGAACCCATGTTTCCTGCATTGCAGGTGGATTCCGTTGAGCCATCAGGGAAACCTTTCTATAATGTGCAAAGGGAGAGCTGAACACAGAGAAAGTATTCACATTTAGTAAGAAATTATGGTTTTCCAATCAACACATTAAGTACATAAAATCGGCATTTGTCCCTCAAATCAGGAGGAGGCCTCAGACGCTCATGGGAAGAGGGGGTGTTAAAAGCTTCTGTTCTTCATGCTTCCTGTCCTGTCTTTGTCCAGATGGCTCTAGATGCTGGGAAGGCCTCATGAAGTCAGTAGGTTCCCTGCTTCCTGGTAGAGTTGCCGCTTGGCCATATGAAACCATATTCCTAATGCTAAAAATAACCAGAGTCTGAGTCCAAAACTTCCTTGTTGTTGACATCTCATGTGTCTGGTAGCCCTGGGAAGCAGGACATCCTACTCTCGTCTCTAATAACATAGAGGATCACCAATCTTAGCCAAAAGTCCCGCCATAGTAGCTATTCCTTGACTACAGCCCCATATAGAGAAGTTATTGTCTTCTCAAATGTAACACTGACTTTGTCCCAAATATTTTTCTCACAGCAGGTGTTTTGTTGTTGTTTGTGGCAAAAGGAACAGAAAAAGTTAAAAAAAAAATTATCCTGTAAATTTCTTCTGTGGTAGAAATGAGTGCTCAAATTCAAGTCATCACTGTAACTAAGCATGTAGTTTTGTTCAAGTCCTTTCACTTTGCTGGGAATCAGTTTCTCTATTTGGAAAATGAATATGCATATGAGGGGGATGATATTCCAGTAGTAAATTGTAGAAATGTAGCAGAAACAGCAAATTGGAGGCAATCTTAGCTGAATATGTCAAAGCACATTAATTAGGATATTTGTATTTATTTGGATTCTACTTTCATTTTCCATGACTGATGCTTTTTGGGCCCTAGGGCATTTATTCATTTGCTCATTCCCACATTCATTCAATAAAAATTTACTTTGAGTGTCTATTCTGTGTCAGGCATCATCCTAAACTCTGAAGATGCAATAACGTACCAAAAAGCAAGGTTCCCGTCTTCAGAAAGCCTACATTCTTTTTTTGGCTGCACCATGTGAGTATGTATGCTAAGTCACTCCAGTCCTGTCTCTTTGTGACCCTGTGGACTGTAACAGCCCGCCAGGCTCCTCTGTCCATGGGGTTCTTCAGGTAAGAATACTGGAGTGGGTTGCCATGCCTTCCTTCAGGGGATCTTCCCCACCCAGGGACTGAACCACGCTGCATGTGAGATCATATATCCCTAGCCAGGGATTGAACCCACACCCCCTCTATTGGAAGTGTGGAGTCTTAATCTCTGGATTGCCAGGGAAGTCCAGAAAAACCACATTTTAGTGGGACAAATAGATAATAAATACTTGATAATTGCAGATTGTGAAAAGTGGTAAGAAAGAAATTTTTAAAAACATATGGAATGGATGGTAACTAAGGCAATCATCTTTAGGTATATGGCTGTTGTGATGCCATCTGAGCTGAGAAATGAATGTCAGAAGACATGCCAACAACCTCAGCTTCTAAGCCTGGCAAAGCAGAGAGATTATTCACATTAATAACTCATAGGTGCAAAAATGACCCATGTAGTCTGTTTCCTATGCACAGAACACTTTGTTGACACAGTGCCTTTAGGCAGAATGCAGAGATGTCAGATTTCCATAGCATCCTCCAGTAGGGTTGGTCTTGGTCATCACCAACCAATCCCTCATTTGGGGAGGGTGGATGCAGGCAGTCCTCTGACTCTGTGCAGGCCCTGAGCTCACCAGTCCTGCTCTGACCAGGCTGCAGACAAAGAATGAATATGCGCTTAGTCACAGCCAAACTGTGCTGACAAAGGAGTGACCAACTGCTTTTCCATGTACCCATTCTGGTCGGGGAGCTTCTGAGCCCATTTGTCACCTCCTGGGGGCAGAGCAGACTCACAGAGGGCTGGTAACTCTTTTGACCTGGGAAGGGCTGGAGACAGAAGGCTTGGATTAAAGGTAGGTACAGCTGGTGACTGCCTATGTATTATGACTAGAATTTTTCTTCCCTGACCTGTCCTCAATGCCTGAAATTCTACTGCTAGAACTTAGCATCCAATCCACTCAGTTTTTGAAAGGTTTTTTGGAGGGAGATTTGTTTATTTTTTACTCTTCCAGCCCCTGAAGACTAAATTTTCTTCAGGGAAGACTTGAAAGTCTTCTTCAGGAAAAGACTTGAAAGTCTTTTGGAGAAGTAAAATGTTTCACTCTCTAAACATTTTAATATGACACCTTAAAAGAGACTCACAAAAATTCTACAAACAAGAGGAGTCAGTTTATAGGTGTCATGCCCTGAATCTTATCTGAGCCAGAATTGACCTGTGAAATGACAAATGCGTACACCCTACTCTTAGAACATGACTCCTAGTTTTCTAAGCTTCCCACTGAGTTACTCCCACTACAACTCTTCAGTCTCCTGGAGACCTCTCCTTCCTCGAGAGGTTCATGGTCACGGTCAGTGTCCGATGTAAGATACACGCACAGATAACAGTATCTCATGGTAGACAGCTATGGGCCTATATGTGCTATCTCTCCCCATTGAGCTCAAGAAATAAAACATTGCTGTGGTAGCTGAAAATGTACCCCTCCCAAAGATATCAGGTCCTAATTCCTGAAACTTGTAAATGTTAAATTTGGAAAAATAGATCTTTGCATGTGTGCTCAAATTAAGGATCTTGAGATGGGAGGGGGGGAGGATTATCATGGATTATCCAGATGGGCCGTAAATGCTATGGCAAGAGTCTCATAAGAGGGAGGCATAGGGATATTCACATACACACATTTGTCTGCACAAGGAGGTCTTGTGAAGATGGATCAGAAAGAGATTTGAAAGTTGGAGTGATGTGGACACAAACCAAGGAAATGCTGGCGGCCACCAGATGAGGGAAGAGGTGAGGAACAGATTTGCCTCTAGAGCCTGCAAAGGGAGCATGGCACTGCCCACACCTTCACATTTTGAACTTCTGGCTTTCAGAATTTTCAGAGAATAAAGTTCTGTTGTTTTCAACCATCAAGTTTGCAGTAATTTGTTACAGCAGCAACAGGAAAATAATACAATTCCAATGCAATGGTAGCTACCTGTGTTGCAATCCAATTGCAACCCTCCTCTCTCCACCCTCTGGAAGTAACCTTGAATTTGGTGTTTAATACTCTCTGAATTTCCTTATGCTTTTATTGCATATGTTTGTAATCTGAAATAATAAGCCAGTTTATATACAGTATCATACCATATCCTTCTTCCTATTGCCATTTGCTTTTACCCTCTGCCTCCCTTTGCATATTTTATATTATATATATATGTAAACACATATTTTATAAATTATGTATGTTGACACATGTAGCTATAGTTCACTTTAACTGTTGCATAATATTTCTTTTATGTGTGTGTGTGTGCATGTGTGTGTGTGTGTGTGTGTGTGTACCACAATTTTAAGATCAATTCTGCTGATGGACATTTAGGTTGTCCCTGGTTTCTCAGTCCTTCAGGCAGTGACACAATGAACGTTTGTGCTCATATACAGGAATATTTCTAGGATATTTACCAGAGAATAGAATCACTAGGTCGAAGTCTGTGTCATTCTCAACTTTGCTAGATATTGTCAAACTGCTCTGCAAAAGTACTGATGTACACCTGATGGTTAAATAAGGATTTTGACAGCAGCAGATGTTAGTAAGGGAAAGGATATGCATGAAAAGGATTGGGATGGGAGACAAAGGGAGAGGTAAATAGTTCTAACAAAGAAAGAGTTCTCTACTGAGGCATGAAGCAATTTTGAATTGCTTGGGGAAATTTTTTGTAAAATTTTCCCTCTTTAGCCCACACTCTCCCCATTCTGGGATGTCTTCCTAAGGGAAGTATGTATTCTCTCAGGAAACCGGCCTGCATTAGTTGAGAGCCAGTAGACTGGGTGCCTGAGAAGTAACAAAGGGAGGAGAGACAGGAAAGGTGGAATTGAGGGACCACCAGGAGGATGGCGCTAGGCTAGGAGGGTGTGTTAAGCAAGGAACCTATTATATGGTGCAGGGGGCTCAGGTGCATGCTCTGTGGTGACTAAATGGGTGGGATGGGGGGTGGGGGGAGGACCAAGAGGGAGAGGATATATGTATACATATAGATGATTCACTTTGCTGAGCAGCAGAAACTAACACAACGTTGTAAAGCAACAATACCCTCCCTCTGGAAAAAAAAATCAAGGGGCACTGAAATAAACAGAAGTGAGCACCTACCCCTCTGCAGGAGTCCAGAGGCACCATTAGGGCTTCAGCATGCTTGAGTGAAGGGATTGGGACAAAAGTCCAAATACTTGACTGTACTTATCCAACTTTGGCCCCTGACTGCTTGTCCCAAGCCCTCTTCGACATTTTGTTATGGAAGAGTCACTTTATAATTCAATAAACTATTGCCCCCCTGGGTCTCTGAAGAGGCTGAAGAATTAAGGTTGGCATTTTTACATTGGAATTAGCAGCCTAGGAAAATTCAGGAGAATTAAATATAATACTCCCAATGCATTTACAGAACATAACATGTTATGGAAGTAAAATATTCATCCAAATACTGTAGAGTAGGAAAAAAGGTACATGTACTGATTGAAAAACAGAGTAAAGCGTGCGTTTGTATGTGTATGTGTACATTGATAAGGATAAGGAGACAAAACGATTCAAAGAATTGGTCTTTTAAATTTATGATGTCTTTTCTCTATAAAGCTACAGGTATTCCTCCCCTCTTAGAAAAAGTTACTTTATTAACAGTTAGAACTGGACATGGAACAACAGACTGGTTCCAAATAGGAAAAGGAGTACATCAAGGCTGTATATTGTCACCCTGCTTATTTAACTTCTATGCAGAGTGCATCATGAGAAATGCTGGGCTGGAGGAAGCACAAGCTGGAATCAAGATTGCTGGGAGAAATATCAATAACCTCAGATATGCAGATGACACTCCCTGATGGCAGAAAGTGAAGAAGAACTAAAGAGCTTCTTGATGAAAGTGAAAAAGTTGGCTTAAAGCTCAACATTCAGAAAACTAGGATCATGGCATCCGGTGCCATCACTTCATGGGAAATAGACAGGGAAACAGTGGAAACAGTGGCTGACTTTATTTTGGGGGCTCCAAAATCACTGCAGATGGTGATTGCAGCCATGAAATTAAAAGACGCTTACTCCTTGGAAGGAAAGTTGTGACCAACCTAGACAGCAGATTAAAAAGCAGAGACATTACTTTGTCAACAAAGGTCCATCTAGTCAAGGCTATGGTTTTTCCAGTGGTCATGTATGGATGTGAGAGCTGGACTATAAAGAAAGCTGAGTGCCGAAAAATTGATGCTTTTGAACTGTGGTGTTGGAGAAGACTCTTGAGAGTCCCTTGGACTGCAAGGAGATCCAACCAGTCTATCCTAAAGGAGATCAGCCCTGGGATTTCTTTGGAAGGAATGATGCTAAAGCTGAAACTACAGTACTTTGGCCACCTCATGCGAAGAGTTGACTCACTGGAAAAGACCTTGATGCTGGGAGGGATTGGGGGCAGGAGGAGAAGGTGACGACAGAGGATGAGATGGCTGGATGGCATCACCAACTCAATGCACATGAGTCTGAGTGAACTCCGGGAGTTGGTGATGGACAGGGATGCCTGGTGTGCTGCGGTTCATGGGGTCGCAAAGAGTCGGACACGACTGAGCGACTGAACTGAACTGAACAAAACTATAATGTACAGAACTATAAATGTGTGACCTGGAAGAGTCCTTAAAGGTGCATGGTGTAGTTCAGTTCTTTTAATGACACACAGGTGAAGAGACAGGCCTGGAGGGGAGAGGGATGCTGGCTAAGTCCTCTGAAGCCAGGACTAGAGCCCTGAATCTCATCCGAGGTCCCAACATGCTTTCCATTACACTCCCTTTCAGCTCTCCCAACAACGTAGTTCAGATTGTCTTATTCTGCTGGAAAACCTACATTTGATGAACCTATTTTCATCTTATATTTGATTTTAGCATAAAAGTTAACCATATTTAACAAATATTCAAAATGTTAATAGTTTCTCCTAATTATTAAGATGAAAGTGATTGTGTTGGGGGGAACTTTTCAATAAAATAATACAACAATTAGACAACTGTGAAAACAGACATTTTCTAAATTTCTATTTCTTTGGCATTTGGAACTCAGCTTGCCAGAGGGTCGGGCTGAACTAGAAGAAAGTTTTGGGGTCTAAAGTTTTAAGGCCTACACGACAAATACCAGCAGCAAAAATAAAAAAGGAAAGCACATCACTGTGTAATTCCACTATTCTAAGACATTAATTGCCTTCATTTCTTTGTTCACCTTCAGTCCTTGATTGCATGCCATCATTTTATGTAACTAAGTACAACTTAAGTACAATACTGCTGTCTTTTTTCACTCAAAAAGTGAACACTTTTGTCTTAGGGCTATTTTAGGTTGCAAAGAACATTACTCAGTCAAGTTAAATTAGCTCAAAAGAAAAAAAAGTTGTGTGTGTGTGTGTGTGTAGGTAGGTGTATGTGTGAGCCTAATCTTAAAGAAATCCAGGGACAGGAACCTAAGACAGCTAAGCCCCACAGGAATTAGAGCTGGGACACAGCCATCGGCTACTGAAGCCTCTCTCAGAAGCCTTAGGTGGGGTATGAGCTTATCTGTGCATTTCTCTTCTGCACTCTTATAACTTCAGTTGTGGATCGACAAAAACGGCCACCCCAAACCACACGACCTCTCAGTTATTACTTACAGAGTTTTCAATTATCCTTTCTCTAGATCTCTTAAAGCCAAATTCTGATTAGATTGGCCTAATTTATCTTTTCCATCCAGGTAGGCCGTCAGAAGTTTCTGTTTAGCTTGTGGATTGGCAGTCATTAACTCAGGTGGACACACCTTGGTCCTATTGGATGTGGTGGGGTCAGCACAGCACATGTTCCAGACTCTCTCTCTGCAGGCAGCAAGGCCACATACAGGGACCCCTAATCTTCCTCCCTACTCCCCCTTCATCCTCCCTACCCCCATCAGTATTGAGTGTGGCAGGCAGGCACCAGCTCTCACGTGACCTCTATCTTCATAACGACAAATTTACGGAGTATACCACATTACATCAAGTGGCTGTTCCATAATTTATGATCTCACTCCTCTGCATGCATGCTAAGTCGCTTCAGTCGTGTCTGACTCTTTGCGACCCTGTGGGCTGAGCCCACCAGGCTTCTCTGTCCATGGGATTCGCCAGGCAAGAATACTGGAGTGGGTTGCCTTGCCCTCCTCCAGGGGATCTTCCCTTCGCTCCTCTGCTGTTAGTTTTCATTTTACTTTAGCTCCTTTTAGTTTGGGGGCTGCTACAAGTAAAAGTATGATGAACACCTCTGTACATGTATCTTTCCTTTCATATGGAAAATATAAAATAATCTTTATATTACATAAATTACATTCTCTGAGTACTTTCAGGATGTAAGATATAACCTTGCTTTTCTTTTCTTTTTTTTGGTTTAAAAAGTGCCTGTACTTGCTAGAGATATATACTTCAGTAGTTAACAGGAAAAATAATAGGATGTGCTATTTAGTATTTTTCAAAACACTATTTGAAAAAACACCAGAGGTGGATGGGTGATAGCTGAAGCAAGATTGGTGAAATGTTGATGACTATTGGCACTGATGATGGGTATGTGGGGGTCATTTATTTATGGGCACACGGGGGGTTGCTACTGTCTCTATTTTGCTGTTTAATTCCCACTTCTTTTGCTTTCTCTTCTGAAATTTTTGTTGTTTTACCCCATGATGCCCCCATGCTACCCTCTGAATTCCTCCCATTTTCTCGGATTCAATGACCCCTGATACTTGCTTCTTAGTTTCCTTATCCTTTCCCAAACATCTCAAGTCCACCCATCTATTGACTTACTCAGTAATTGATTCACACAAGAATTGTGAGCCTATGTTTGGGCAAGACACTGTAAAAGGTGCAAAATGTAGTCACGTTTGTCGTTTTAGATGCTATTAGACAGCCGTTAAGAGCTATTAACACAGTCATGACTTTTCTTGAACTATGAGGTAAGAACTAGACAATCAGCTTAACACTCTGGGAAGAACTATAGAAGTCAATAGAACAGTCTTATGGACTCTATGGGAGAAGGAGAGGGTGGGAAGATTTGGGAGAATGGCATTGAAACATGTAAAATATCATGTATGAAACGAGATGCCAGTCCAGGTTCGATGCACGATACTGGATGCTTGGGGCTAGTGCACTGGGAGGACCCAGAGGGATGGTATTGGGAGGGAGGAGGGAGGAGGGTTCAGGATGGGGAACACATGTATACCTGTGGCGGATTCATTTTGATATTTGGCAAAACTAATACAATTATGTAAAGTTTAAAAATAAAATAAAATTAAAAAAAAAAAAAGAAGTCAAGCCAGGCGCCCTTCACTGGGGTGGGCAGTGACATAAGGCACAGGAAGCAGCAGAAGGCTGAGATGTGGGAAGAGGCTCTTCTTTAATACCTACAGCTTCCTTCCTACCTCTTTGTCTAGTGAGTTTCAGCCTTTAGGAATTTTGAATTGCAAGCTACCTTTTGAGGTCATATTTATTTAGTAAAATGAAAATGATACATATTAAGCTTCTTGTAATTTTTATAACCTTTAATATAAAGCAGTGAAGAGTCTCAAACGCTCCAGGAAATGAGTATTTTATATTTGTGCTGAAAACGCAAAAATCTAATCAAATGGCTTCATTTTCTATTCATTTCCCAAACATTAATGGATTACAAATTTTGTGCAAGATAAGAATAATCACAGGGTGATCATTTTGAGGCTGTTTTGATTTTAAGAGTTAAAATGTAAAAAAAAAAAAAAAACCAATCAGGAGCAAACTCCAGGTGCTTCCTGACTCCTTGAAGCTGGAACGCCCCAGTGTGTGACTGTACCACCTCATAAGTGCCTGTGTCTGGCAGGGGTTGAGATCTTCTCAGAGCTTCCCCAGCTCCCGCCACACGTCTCTGCCTTTGCACCCCTCAGCTTGGATTAAAATCCATATCTCTACTTGTCAGTCTCCCTCGCTAGTCTGTGAGCTTCTGTGGGAGAAAATGGATTCTATTTCTCAATGCCTGGAATGCTCTTGAGTCCCAGTAAATATCAGCTGAATAAAAGACAAAAAAAATTATTTTCTTAAAAATTCCCATAGCTTCTCCCTCACAGACTCTCTTCATTGCACAGACTTAAGATGGTCCCATTCTTCACGTGGTTCTGAAGACCTCCTGAGAGCAAATGTTTCCAGGAAACTGCCTGTCAGAGACTCAAAACTTCCATAGGATTCCCCCCACTAAGGACTGCCTATTGCAGGATGGGGGCACCTGGATTCGGGTCACTTGGAATGTGCCTTTGCCATCAGCTTTCTCTTTCTAGAAACAGGATTGTTACCTTTAAACTGTTCAGGGCTTCATTTTTTTTTTCAACATCACTGCTTAAGGATTTCCAAACTTAGGCTTCTCATTAAAACCCCACAATAATTAGTCCAGTTTAGAATCTACTGTGAGCACAGCAGGTCAGCAGCAAGTTTATTATCAGACTCGCAAGGTAACAGAATGGTGCATGGCTAAATGTCTGGGCCAGCTTGCCTTGGGTTCTTCTCCATTAGCTTCTGCTGCCACGTTTCCCTTCTGGTAGGTTTGTAATAGGTTGCTCTGGTGGTTTGGTTTGTCTTTATGAGGGTTGGTATAGGGGAAAAGCAAAGCAAGAGAAGGAACATGGAGTGAATGCAGCTCCCTTTAGAGCCTGGTTACATGGACTCGGGACAGTTCACCTGATCTGTGATCGTCATTTTCTCAACTTCAATGTTATTAGAGGTCAGGATATCTTTGAGATAGGTCACTGTTTCTGGAGGGAGATAAGGGTTTCTTCCCAAGATCCAAACATGATCCATGTGAAAAAGCCAGATGATTGTGGTACAGGAGTACACGAGGGCGTAGTTCTCATAGTCGGTGGCCAGGACCCAGTACGGAGCTGACGGCATGACTGAGAACCAGAGGAAGACAGTATTAGGAGGGACCAGGGCAAGAGAAACCTTCATCTCCAGGGTCCTGGAAGCCAGGCTCTGGGATTCTAGTTCTTCTACATCAGTGGGTCTTCATTCTGGCTTCATGTGGGAATCATATGGGACCTCTGAAAAACACCAGGCGCATCTCTCCCCACCCCAACTCCCAAAGGCCGAACTGGAGCTTGTTGGTACTTTGGAAAGCTTCCCAGTAATTCCAATGTGCAGCCAGAGTTCAGAGCCACCATTCTGGATCCCCATTCCCTGACTGCAGGTTGGTACCTGGAAGCCCGTAATATCTGGAAGTTTGGGCCGGATCCCCTGGACTGACAGGTGCACTGAGCACAAGTGCCTATGGAGCCATTACTCAGTAAGTGCAGTTAGGAATGCACAGTCAGGGGCCCCAGGCTTTCCAGGTTTGTACCATCCAGCTTCCTCTATAATTCACCTACAGGAGGAGGTAGAGGCTAATGTTGGTTTGCTTGTTTTTCTTCTTGTGTGAACTTTGAAAACCCCACTATTCTTAAGAATATGGTAAATCAGGTGATGGCTGTTGTTTAGTCACTCGGTCATGTCTGACTCTTTGTGACCCTATGGACTGTAGCCCATCAGGCTCCTCTGTCCATGTGATTTCTCAAGCAAGAATACTGGAGTGAGTTGCCATTTCCTGCTCCAAAGGATCTTCCAAAGCCAAGGGTTGAACCCGCATCTCCTTCATCTCCTGCATTAGCAGGTGAGTTTTTCACCACTGAGCTGCTGGGGAAGCCCAAATAAGGTGGTAACAGGTTACAAATTCTTCCTAATGGGCCTATAGAGATTCACTGATTGACATCTGAGTAGTGTTGAAAGTTCAGTATTAAAAGGGTCTTTAAGAAGACAGATGGAGGGTTTACTTTTCCATTTGAATCCAGAAATTTCCTTTGTGAACTTGACCTTCACAGCCAAGCCAAGTGCGTGGCTCAATGGCACTGGCTCCATTGTGTCAGCTCCATCTTAGGCCTGCACTCCTAGCCCTCCCCTTTTTCGCCCTACTGAGCTTTAGCTTACTCACAAGGAAAGCACCCAAGCCAAATAAGTTCCCTACAGTCTTTATCTCACACAAAAACTGAAAGAATGTCTTTTGCTGACACAGGTGGTTAATGGTCATGAGACCCCTGGGGTGAGGGCGGGAGGAGGCAAATCCCTCAGTTTCCGTCAGTGTGGACATGCTTCCTTTAGTAGTCAGATTCTATTTTTAGCTGTGGCCCCATTAAGCATCCCTGTCCCCCTTTTGGCAGAACGCAGTGCAGCTGGGAATGCCTCTGATGGTCGTCTACATGATTCTGTCTGGATGTAAGTTACCCATAATAAACATAACCGTTCTTTATGGAGTTGCCTGCTTTCCTTTCCAGTCTCAAAGTTCCTTTTAAATTCAGAGGATATTATTCAATAACTCCACCTCCCAACACCAAGGAAAACCCACTGTCCAACTGGAAGGGGAACCAAATGAAACCCCCAAAATTTGGATAGAAAGTGGCAAACAGAGCCAGGACTCCAACTTACCTTCACTCTTACCAGCTCTTGCTTTTAAACTTTCTCACATGTTAGTCGTTTTTCTAATAACTACTAATTTTGCAGTTATTAGTTCCCTCTGGGAAAGAAGACTGGCTTGAGTCTCCTAATACTCATGCCCAACAGGCTTCAATCTGTGCTTCCTCCATTGACATACTTCCTGTAGTTTTATAATAAATCACCTGGCTGCTTGTCAGTATCCACACTGACATGTAAGCTTCACAGGGACATTGGCCAGCTCTGTCTTGCTCATCTTTGCATCTCCAGGGCCTAGCCCAGCATACGGCAGGTAGGAGGTGTTCCACAGGTAATTATGCATTGAATCAGTATAGGTGACACTCAGATGTGACAGGACTGCTCCGACCCAGGGCTCTAGCCTTCAGTTTGTCGAGCTCCTGTCCCTGACGCCTCCTGAGAGAAGTGTATACTTACACCAGAAAAACTTAACTGCCAGCTTGGCAGGCTCTGTGATGTTCTCCGGGGTGGCTTCACCTTCAATTTGATTCACAGTTCCATCAGCTCTGCAGTGAGTAAAAAACAGAACAAAAAAACCTGAACCAGTTAAAAGCCACAAATCAATGAAAGGCAAGATTTGTGACACCAACAATCATGGTGGCCAACAGTGCAATTTCTGGGTAGGAGATTCTTGACGGTAGGCTGGGTCCTGGGTCTATTCCCTCCCCTTTGCCTTATTACTGTCTCTGGACTGAGCAGAGAAAGACAGTTTTGGAGTAATAAGGATCAACAATTGCAATGGCCAAGGACTGGATGATATGTGAGACCCTGGCACTTCAACCCTTTTTTTCAGAGTATATGTAGTGGCCTGCAAGGCTGTTTCTTGCTCCTGGACTCCAAAGCATGACGGAGGAAAAAGGGAAAATTTACAAACAAATGAATCAACCTCACACAAAAAGAATATTCATTTCTTTAAAAATGACAAGGGTCCAAAGGAAAACATAAAGGCTGACTAGATCACTAAAAATCATGCAAAACATGAAGTCTGGAGATCTGCAAAGTTTTCCCCCTCTTTGGGCCTCAGTGATATCAGGAGCTCTGAAACGAGTCTGATTTTTCTTTATTCAAGACTCTTCCGGTATTGTTTTGGTTTACGCGGGGTCAGAGAATCAGCCACTGTGTTGCGGCTCACAGGAAGCTTAATGGGTAATATAATGGCCGTGGGAAGTCTTTCTGAGCCTGTGTGACTACCAGTCTGACTGGTACTTGTTTTCTTGGAGTTGAACACACTTCTTAGACAACTTAGGAAGCAGGAATGGCAACCCTTCATGTCCAGCTTCTTTCATTTGTCTTCTGGTTTCTTCTCCATTTCACTTCTCCCTGGTTTTAATTTACTTTAAAACTTTTTAATTTATTTTTTAATTTTTATTTTTTGGCTATTTCTGCTTTATTGACTATGCCAAAGCCTTTGACTGTGTGTATCACAATAAACTGTGGAAGATTCTGAAAGAGATGGGAATACCAGACCACCTGACCTGCCTCTTGAGAAACCTGTACGCAGGTCAGGAAGCAACAGTTAGAACTGGACATGGAACAACAGACTGGTTCCAAATAGGAAAAGGAGTACGTCAAGGCTGTATATTGTCACACTGCTTATTTAACTTATATGCAGAGTACATCATGAGAAATGCTGGGCTGGATGAAGCTCAAGCTGGAATCCAGATTGCCAGAAGAAATATCAATAACCTCAGATATGTAGATGACACTTCCCTTATAGCAGAAAGTGAAGAGGAACTAAAAAGCCTCTTGATGAAAGTGAAAGAGAAGAGTGAAAAAGTTGGCTTAAAACTCAACATTCAGAAAACTAAGATCATGGCATCTGGTCCCTTCACTTCTTGGGAAATAAATGGGGAAACAGTGGAAACAGTTTCAGACTTTATTTTTTTGGGCTCCAAAATCACTGCAGGTGGTGATTGCAGCCATGAAATTAAAAGACGCTTACTCCTTGGAAGAAAAGTTATGACCAACCTAGATAGCATATTAAAAAGCAGAGACATTACTTTGCCAACAAAGGTCCGTCTAGTCAAGGCTATGGTTTTTCCTGTGGTCATGTATGGATGTGAGAGTTGGACTGTGAAGAAAGCTGAGCGCTGAAGAACTGATGCTTTTGACCTGTGGTGTTGGAGAAGACTCTTGAGAGTCCCTTGGACTGCAAGGAGGTCCAACCAGTCTATCCTAAAGGAGATCAGTCCTGGGTGTTCATTGGAAGGACTGATGTTGAAGTTGAAACTCCAATACTTTGGCCACCTCATGCAAAGAGTTGACTCATTGGAAAAGACTCTGATGCTGGGAAGGATTGGGGGCAGGAGGAGAAGGGGACGACAGAGGATGAGATGGCTGGATGGCATCACTGACTCAACGGACATGAGTTTGAGTGAACTCCGGGAGTTGGTGATGGACAGGGAGGCCTGGCATGCTGTGATTCATGGGGGTCTCAAAGAGTCGGACACGACTGAGCAACTGAACTGAACTGAACTGAACTGTGGCATCTTAGTTCCCTGACCAGGGATCAAACCCTCACCTCCTGCATTGGAAGTGTGGAGTCTTAACCACTGGACCACCAGGGTCGTCCTTTCTCCTGGGTTTTGAATCTCTTGAATCTCAGCTTTGTCACTTACAAGTTCTGTGACTCTTGGGCAAATTACTTTACCTCTCTGTATCTCAGTTTCTTCATCCATAAGAATGGATTTAATAATAGTACCTACCTCAGGTTGCTGTGGGGATTAAATGAATAGCAATGCTCATTTACATATACATAAATACATGCACTTGTACTCACACATATATATATGCATACAGAAGAGTGCCTTGCACATAGGAAATGCTTAATTAATATTAGTTATCATTGTTTATTGTTACTCTCATGTTTGTTGATGGTGGGTGGATAGCAGTTCTTACTGGGTTTCTTTTTAAGTTTATATTTGCTTTTAAAATATGAATTTTGGGATCAGTGAAGAAGCCCTCAATGATAGAAAAGTATATCTCTGTAGACTCTCCTGTTCACAAAACCTAGAATGTGACTATGTATGCATTTCATTCTTGCTTAATAAGAAAAGGAGTTTTCTAACAGTTAAAACTGTCTGAAGATGGAATAAACTGTCATGGACATTGATGAGCTCCCAGTTTCTGGAAGGATTCAAGCTAAGCTAGATGCTCTCAATCAGCAGGTGGTATAGAAAGGGCTTCTCTTTTGGTACTGGAGATCAGACAAGAGAGTCCCTGCTGTCTTTTGCTTCCAGAAGGTCTATTTTGGAGTGAGAGCAAGAAATCTTGCAGTTTGTGTTACCATTAAGTCCCCAGGGTCTTTCACAGGCTCTGGGACACAATAAGTTGCTCAGCAAGTAGCCATGGAAATGAATGTGTGACTTGTCCCTACCATCCTGCCTGCCAAAAGCTGTCCTTTCAGGACCTGTTGTGAGCAGGCAACCAAGACCCAGCGATGTCCCCATCCTCTCACACTAGAAGGCAAGGGCACCAGTCATCCCAGGACAAGTCTGCAGGGCTGCCTCCAGGATGTACAATGCCTTTGAAACCACAACCACTCACCTCAGCTCCTTGTTTATCACTTTGACGTTTCCATTTTCCTTTAGTGAGTAGTTGGCTTGGATGCAACTTCCCTTCTCAAAGCTCACTGGGATCTTCTCAATTTCATACCATTTTCCAAGATACTGCAGAGACAACGACAGGCAGAGAAAACCCTGCGGCTCTCTGGGGACCTGAAAACTCTTCCCCATTGCTGTCTTTCAGAGCAGAGCCCTTTCTTGGGGAAGCCAGGCAAAATGGGCTGCATTGTTCCCAGAAGCCACTGAGCAAGATATTGATTCCAATGGGAATAAGTGAATCGGATGTGTGGGCATTGGTTGAATGCCACCGTCCATTCCTAAAGTGCTCTTATTTAGCTATGTTCTTGGTGTCCCCTTCAGTCAAAACCTACGTGAAATTCTAAACTCTGTAAAAGGAAGGGATTGGTTTAGATGATGTAAGATGTCATCTCAAATATTTTATGATTTTACAAGGCATCTTTGAATTGTGTGCAAAGTCAGATATGTTTACTGTGGGGAACTGGGACTCCAGAATCGACTCAATTCTCCTCATAAGATCCCACACGAGGAGTTGGTCACAGAGGCTTTTGGCATGAGATCAGGATTTAGAAGACCTATATCATTCTTCCCCTGGGGGCTTGCTCTCAGACCGTAACTTCAGTGCAGAATCAGCTTTAGAGGAACTGAGCAACCGTGTGGGTGAGAGTGAAGGGAGACAGTCACACCCTGCTTCCACACATTCCCCGGCATAGAGACTGCTTCAGTCTACAACCTTCGTGAGGGCAACTTGGTAATGTCAAGCAAAACTAAAACTACATTTACTCTGGCCCAGCAATCTCATTTCTGGAAAGGTATCCTCCTGAAAATAAGAAATGATGTATGTCTAAGGTCATTCATTGCAGTTCTCTTTGTACTATTAAAAGACAGGAAGTGGCTTGAGTGAGCATTAATAGGATTAACTAAATGATGACACATCCATACAATGGAAAGCTATACACCCTCTTTTAAAACACAACAGGCAATTATCTCCAAGATACACTTAATGGGAAAAGAGCCAGGTGCAAAATAGTGTATATATATTAAGCTACCTTTTATGTAAAACTGGGAGAAAAGGTTATATCGGTTTCCCATTGCTAATGTAACAAATTACCACAAGCTTGAAACATCACAAATTTATGGTCTCATAGTTTTGTACATCTGAAGTCTGACAAGGATCTCACTGGGTTAAAATCAAAGTGCGGCAGGGCTACATTCCTTTCCAGAGGCTCTAGAGGAGAATCTGTCTTCTTTCCAAGTCCTTTCCAAGTCCTAGATGTCGTTTGCATTTCTTGATTTGTGAATCCCTTTCTCCATCTTCAGAGCCAGCAAAAACAGGTCAACTCCTTCTCACACTGCATCTCTCTGAGTCTTCTTCCATCATCACACCTCCCTGACCACAGCTGGGAAATGTTCTCTGCTTGTAATGATTAGATTAGACCCATCTGATAATCTAGGATACCCTTGCCATATCAAGCTCCATAACTTTAATCACAACTTCAAAATCCCTTTTTCTATATAGAGAAATATTACTTGCAGATTCTGGGGAATAGGACATGGACAACATTCTTCCTACTGCAATTATATATGTGCTTTTTAATATATATACACATTATCTCTCAAAAGACACCATAAGCTGTTTTTACTGGTTGTCACTGGGGAGAAATGAGGCTGGGTTACCGGGGTGGAAGCGAAAGTTTTCATTGTATCTTCTTTTGCACCTTTAGAATTTTGAACCTGGTGAATATATTTACCTAGTCAAAATATTAATTGAAATGATTTTAGAAATTTAAAAATGTATTACTCAGCAAAACAAAGCAAAATTAAAGAGATGCAATCAGAATTTGAAATGAGAGCATACTGCAAATAGGTGGCAGTATTGCTTCAGTCACCTGGCTCTTTGTTAAAATTACGTTCACATTTATGACATAAATTTTCCTCTCATTTGTTAAAGGACATCTTTCAATTAAAATCACTGAACTGAACATGCATTTAAAGAATAAGCTTAACATGCATTTAAAGAATAAGCATCAAAGAATAAGCTAAAGGTCAATTGGTTTCATAGGCATCCTCCAAAAATATCTCCATTTTATACAGTGCATTTAAAATAGTTCCATTACTGTTAAGGTGAATTTAATGGTCCACAATTTAAAACAAGGAAGCTTAATTTTCCAGAAAGGAAGAAACTCAGAGGTGGAAGATTGCTCTTCATGTCATGTTCCCTCATGATCTCATATTATTTTTGTGAAGGGTCTTCATTTCTCTATCTATATAAGGAGAATGCAATGTTTAGAAATAATTGTGAAAAGGAAGAAGTAAAACTATCTCCATTTTCAGATGACAGGGTTTTGTAGATAGAAGATTCTAAGGAATACACACACGCCCCCACGCACAGCTATTAGAACTAACAAATGGACTCGGCAAGGTTAAAGGATAAAATAACTAATATCTAGGAAAAAAAGTATTCCTATACTTACAATGACAAATCTACAAATTAATTTAGAAAATTTCCACTTATAATAGCATCAAAAAAAATAAAATTCTTATGAAAATTTAACCAAAGAAGCATAAAACACACTCTGAAAACTACAAAAGACTGCAGAAATAAAGAAGACCTAAATAAATGGAAAGACATCCTATGTTCATGGATAGGAAGACTTAAACTTGCTAAGATGGCAATACTCTTCAAATTGACCATAGACTTAACAGTACAGTCTCTATCAAAATTCCAACTAGCTTCTTTACAGAAATTGACAAACTGATCCTAACATTTATGTTGAAATACAAAGGACTCAGAATAGCCACAAGAACAAAGTTGAAGGACTTATATGTTCTGACTTCAAAACTTACTACAAAGCTGCAGTAATCAAGACTATATAGTGCTGGAATAAGGACAGACATATAAATCAATAGAATAGAATTGTGAGCCCCAAAATAAATTCTTACACATATGGTCAATTGATTTTCAACAATTATATCAAGACTATTCAGTGGGGAAGACTCATCTTCTCAACAAACAGTCTGGAACAGCTGTATATCCTCATGCCAAAGAAAGAAGTTTCCTTTCTGTATCACCAATGTACAAAATATAACTTAAAATGAATCAAAGACTTATATGTAAGAACTAAAACTATAAATCCCTTAGAAGAAAGTATAGGAGTAAATCTTTATAAACATAGACTAGGCGACTTTTTTTTTTTTTTTTAAGATATGCCACCAGAAGCACAAGCAAAAAATGAAAAGATAATTTGGGCTTCATTAATATTGAAAAGTTTTGTGTTCAAAAGACATGAATAAGATGATGAGACAATCCTTACCATATATGGGGGAGTTGATTTTATTGATATCTTTTTAGCACAGGTGACAAGAAGGCCCCTGGGGGAAGTGCTATCCCATCCTGGGTCCTATTTGAGTCACCCATGGGATCCCGCACTCCTGGGAAGCCTAGTTTTGAATCCTACTCTGCATTTACTGGCTGTGTGACCTGAGCAGGTGGCAAGCTCCCTGACGTTCAGCTTCTTCATCTGTAGAGTGAGGATAACACCTCTGCAACATCTGCTGCTGATGCCCTGTGTCCCATTGTCCTCTCAGCCCACCTCTGGGCTCACCTCCATCATGGCAAGCACTTCCCCCACACACTGCCAGCTTCCAACTCAAGCCCCTGGGTCTCCTTCCCTGTGAGAGGCTTGTCCAGTGTCATGGGAGCTCCCACTGCCTGCTTGCACCTATCCATGGGACAAGCTGAGGCACATTCTGTGCATTTCCTCAGAGGACCCCCAGCAGAAGTGAACCCTGTTCACAGAGTAACCTGCTCGTGAGCTCACCCTTTACTGCTTGCCTGCCTCCTCTGTTTCCACACAAGCCCACTCAGGCTTCTTGGGATCATCTCCCAAAACCTCTCTGCTCCCCAGTTCTTGTCTCAAAGTCTGCTTTTGGGAACTCTTTGGAGGCTAAGTACCTACCCCAAGGCTTGCTGTGGTCATTAGAGCAGGAAAAAAAAAACCCAAACCTGGTAGGATGCTTATTCAAACAGGAGACAGCAAAACAAGCAGGGATTTATTCTTTTACTACACCTTATTCACGTCGAAATTCTCCTGCACGGGAGGATGGGGGCATTTCCCGAGATGGAAAGCTTGTCCCTCAGCTGCTCCGAAGAGGCCAGCCAGGGCAGGGAGCAGCAGCAGCACTGGCACCATCCTTGAGCTGGGTGGCTGGAGATGGACCTGGAGTGGGGAGAACAAAGCAGCTGCAGGCGTTCGGAGTCTCTGAGGGCACGGAGTCCTTGGAGGAACATGTCTGGGCTCGTCGGTCTCTGTGTGGGCAGCCTCCTACTCAGCCCCTCTGAGCCCCTCATCCTCCGGGGCCACCTCAGTCATCGGTGTGGCTGTGAGGTCTTCCTCCTCTGTGAGCCTCACTAGAACCTTCTGTGCCTCCATTAGAACACAATCTGCCTGGCATTACAGTTTGTTGGGCTTATTTGGCCAGCTCCCCTGCTGACCCCACACAGCTAATTACATATTTTTCAAGGATGGGCATGATGTTTAATTCTCCCTGGACTCTCCCACAGAACCTCCCAGTGCCAGGCACAGTAGATGCTTGTTGAATGAACAGAAGCCGTGTGTGTGTGTGTGTGTGTGTGTGTGCGCGTATGTGTGTGTGTGCACTTGTTGAATGAACAGAAAAAATGTGTGTGTGGGGGGGTGGGGTGGGGTGGCAGGGATTGGGAGAGAGTGAAGCCCTCAAGTGAACCATGAGAAAAAAAACTAATCGAAAACAAAACCTGCATTTAGCGCCCTATGAGGTTCATCAAAGAAATGCCTCCCCTGACTCCACCTCCCCACCCTATCCTCCACTTGCTGGCTGTTTACCAGGCCAGGAGTAGGCCTGGGAACCTTGGGGACCCCAGGATCACCTTGACTGGCTTTGAATTCTGGCTCTTCACATACTAAGTATAACTGTGTCCAATGGATGCTTTAATTTCCTTGGCTGTTAAGTGGGAATGATAATCATACCAACCTTGTGAAATTCCGAGGGAATTAAATGAGAAAATATAGACAGCATTTAGAGCAGTATCTGACACAAATGCTCAATAAATGCTATTATGAAATGCAGAAGCAAATTATTGTATTTCCTGAATTTCTCTTCCTTTCTTCCTTTCTTCCTTCCTCCTTCCCTTCCTTTCTTCCTTAATATTCTGTTGAGGCTACTTTTCGTACATGCTATGCATTTAAGCAGAGAAGGACCAGTAGCTGATGTGAGCCCAGAGCCCTTGGGTGTGGAAGCTGCTTTGCGGGGGGTGCACAGTGGGCAGGGGTAGGGGCTGCAGCGCTGCTGGTGGGGTCGAAGCCTGGGTTGCTCCCAGCTTCTTTCACTGACTTGCTCTCAGTCTGTTCTCTTCCTTGTGAGTCCTCGCCTGTAGCTGCACGAGAGCTATTTCCAGCTCTTTGCCTTTCTCCCTGTGATGAAGAGGCCTGAATTGAGGCAAGCAAGATGTTCTCAGATTTGAGTTTTTAAAAGAATGTGTCATAACTGGGATAATTATAACCACTTTCTTAAGAATCTCTAAAGCTCCAAATAACCTTTAATAATCAATAGCTCTTCTGGAGGTTTTGTTGCGTGTTTTTCAAAAGAACAGTTACATAATGAGTAAAAGTTGATGTGAGGTTGAGGGGAGGAGGGACGGTCCCTGAGTCCCCGCCTTGAGCACGTCTGCCCCGTGAGGCGGGGAGGGCTACTTTCCTTGGTCTCTGAGGCTCCGTTTCCCATCAGCCCCTGCCACCAGGTAAACAACATCTGTTTTTAACCTTTTGGGGGGTGATGGATTTGCCAAAATCCAGCCTAAACCCACAAAAATTTGCATTCCTTTCCAAGCCCTTCTTAAAACCACTGAAGTTCTACTCTTGGCCCCTAGTCAGCTCCAGGCTCAGTGCCCTGCCCAGGAGTTCTAAGCTCAAGGATGGCCACACATTATGCACATTCGCCACGGCCCCCAAACTGGGCAGAAACTTAGAGGTCATTTATCCACCCTCTCCCCTCAGATGTACCGATGGGGAAGCTAAGGCCCAGAGGGGCAGAAGGCCGGGGCTCAGGCCCCGTCTCCAGCTCTCCATTCTGCCACAGCCCTGAACTTTGCTGCCTTCTGTGACCACCTTCAGTGCTTCAGTAAACACCTGCCTCTAATACCTGATGAATCTCATTTTACCACATGACAGTTTGACCAAAAGTCAGCTCCTGACAAATATCTTGTTACAAAATGTTCTGTAGTGAGCTGAAATGTGTTCTTTAGCTCTGCAGGATTTCAGAGCATAATTATCCCTGCCTGCATCTCTTCCAAAGATGCCTCTTTATTGCAGTAGTTTTTGTCCTATGACTAAACTTCTTGTGAGAGAAAGAGTTGATAATATCCATCATTTTTTCCCAGTGCCCCTTGCATTCTAATTCATGCAACGCTTGTTGAGCAATTTCTGAGGGTAAATCACATTATTAACCTGTATCTATGAACTCGGATATGTATGACTTACTTTTGCATCTTCTTCTAACACTAATGGGAAGATGGTCCTAACGAAGAGACTTCAAATACTTTTAAAAAATAGATATAATTTAAATATTATATTAACTGAATATTAAATAATTAGAAAAGAATTCTACTAAGGTTATGGTGCATCCACCCTGGGACAGAATTGACTCTGTGTATTACTACTTACACTCCTCGAGCTTCTCCAGGGAGAAGCCCTGGTTTCAGAATTTTACATGGACCTGAGTCTCTACAACACCCAGTCTGGAAGAGTCCTGCACTAACATTCTCCATGTACTCAGTGAGGTTACTTCCTGATAAGCTGTGAAGCCAGAACTTAGACCAGGTTTCCTAAGAGTCTACACACCTGCACGATAGTGTGGACCTGGCATCTGGTCTCGAGGAGCTTCAGAATATTAGGGGTGAGACTTTTAGATTTCACTTGACAAAATAAAATACATTTCCACAAGTATATGGGTCTTAAAAACCATTTTGCTATTGAATCTAATAAGAAAACATATCGCCTGAAGAAAATTTTTCAGGAGATAAAAAGCTTTGCATTTTCTGTTAATATTATTTAATTATTTAATAATTAATTCTATCAATACTAAATGAATTTTCAATTCACACAGCACATTCCAACTCACTTTTTGGTCAGTTTTACTGAAATGCACACTGGGTAACCCCCTGAGAATTCATCTAGTACAGTATTGATGCAGGAATAATTCCTCATTGTCCAATAATGGTATCAAGGGGGTTGCCTGACGCAAGCAGAAGACTTTGAGGTGAGTCTTCTCAGGGTGACACCCCAGCTCTGGCATTTGTTGGTGGTCTTACTTTAGGCCTGTTGCTTAGGATATCTGAACTTCAGTTTCCTCATTCGAAAAACGACACTAAAAATATCCCCCTTGTAAGGTCGTTTATGGAAAAATGAAACCAAGTCTGCAAAGCAACTGGCCAAAGGCCCTCAATCATGTTAGTTATTATTTTTAGCTGAAATGAGAATTTAAACCACAGTACATACCTTTTTTATCGAGGTGAAAGCAGTTTCCACACGCAAAATCATCCACTCTGAGATGCCCTGTCTTGGTGACTGACTTCTCCCAAGCTATTTTATAAGCTTCCTCAGGTCACTGATGTTTAATTTTAAGGCATGCCCCGCCCCCTAAGTTCAGGAAGGCTGGTCTAAAAGCTTTGCTCTGTATGAAACACAAAGATGGGATGTTATGTTCATCTCCCTCCCCCAATTTCTTTCACAGCTGCTCTCTGAAGAAGAAACAAGGAGATATTGTTCATGTGTGTGTGTGAGAGAGAGGGAAAGACAGTGTATTTCATTCAAAACATCCTTTTTGCTGTGTGGATTTTCTAATTTAATTTTCTCACTCAGAATGCACTTTTAAGTTCCAGTAAGAAGAGTTACGACATGTGCTCAAACATCTGTTATTTATTTTTCATTTTTTGTGTAAATGAAAAAACAACAAACCCCGTTTCCCGAAAATAGAGCCTGAATTCCACCCATGTGGTCCCTGGCCTGGAATGTGACACTAGCCACAGAGTGAAGGTTAGGAAAGAGAGTTGGCTTTCTATGTGATACTGGGCAAGCCACCCACTTGTCAGAGCTTCAGTCTCCCCACTGTGAAGGACAGATTGTCATTTCTATCTCCACCAGAGATAGGTGTGTAGGGCTAAAAGCTGAGAACGCCAAAGACTTCTTCTGCAGTTCCTCTCTCTGTGCCTTGGATGACCCTCCCAGCTACAAATTCTAGGCAGTCTGTTCTGCTCGGGGTGAGAGAGGGAATGGGGGCGGGAGAGGGGGAAAGTGCAGTTGTAAGCCCTGGGGCACTTTTGGTTGGGCTTCTTCTCTCTCTTTGGAATGACCAGCTTTGGAAAGATTCTTTCTTAGGAATTGGATTCTATGCCTTTGTGAATATGCAGAGGGTTTTCTTTTATTGTTTTATTGAAGTATAGTTGATTCGCAATGTTGTATTACTTTCTGCTGTACAGCAAGGTGGCTCAGTTACACATATATATTCCTTTTCATATTCTTTTCCATTATGGCTTATTACAGGATGTTGAATATAGTTTCCCTCGCTGTACAGTGGGACCTTGCTGCTTATTCATCCTATATGTAATCGTTTGCATCTGCTAATCCCAAACTCCCAATCCTTCTCTCCTTCCACCTTTCCTCCTCCTTGGCAAACACAAGTCTGTTCTCCATGTCTGTGAATCCCTTTCTGTTTCATAGATAAATTCATTGATGTTGTACTTTAGATTCCACATATAAGTGACATCATACGGTATTTGTTTCTCTTTCTGACTTTCTTACTTTCTGTGATGATCTCTAGGTCCATCCATGTTGCTACAAATGGCATTATTTCATGCTTTTTTATGGCTGAGTAACATTCCATTGCATCTATCTATCTATATATCACATTTGGCAGAAGGTGGCATTTAGATAAGACAGTACTTTTATAACAGACTTACATTCCTAAACACAATTCATTCTCAAATTTGTAAGCAATAGAGAGAAATTTACAGCACTAGGCCTTATAAACATTATCACCATATCACAAGAGTGAAACTGTAACATACCAAACTTTAAAAGCTCTTTCTTAGATATTTACTTTTTAAGGAAAAGAAGGAATTCTTTCTGTTCAGGGCAGTGACTCTGACTGTACTCCTTAATGCTTTCCACTCAGAACTCAGTGGCCGTCTCCCTCCCTCCAGGTCTCTGATCTAATGTCACTTCCTTTAAAGGCCTTCCTGACCTTTCAAAAATAGCACTCCTGTCACTATCATTTTACTTGGTTCATCACATCCTTACTATATCTTTACCTGAAATTATGTCCTTTATTTTTGTTTTCTTCTGCTTATTGTGTTTTTCTCAGTGGGAGCTAAGTTCCACGAGTGCAGAGAATTTGCCTCGTTGCTAGTGGCTAGATATCTTAAGGGCTTCCTGGTAGCTCAGCTGGTAAAAATCTGCCTGCAGTGCAGTAGACCCCAGTTTGATTCCTGGTTTAGGAAAATCTCTTGGAGAGGGGATAAACTACTCACTCCCTGGTAACTCAGATGGTGAAGAATCTGCCTGCAATGCAGGAGACCTGGGTTCGATTCCTGGGTTGGGAAGATCCCCTAGAGGAGGGCATGGCAACCCACTCCAGTATTCTTGCCTTAAGAATCCCATGGACAGAGGAGCCAGATAGGCTATCATCCAGGGAATCGTGAAGAATTGGGCAACTAAGCACAGCACAGCACCGATAGCTTAAGTGCTCAATAACTACTAAGAACTGAATGGAAGCGGCCTATCTATTCAAAAAACTCACTGAGTATTCTAAGATATGCAGAAGAAACTAGTAGTAATATTCAAGAGACTTCTAGTTAAATTGTTTTCTGGGCAAAGTACTGCTGGTCTATAACTATTACACTAAATAATCGCACAGTTTTCCACAAAGCAATGTTGCTAAAGTTCCAAATATGTAAGTTAAGATTGATATACTTATATATTTTAATGCTCAGCACGAAATCAAGAACTGTGGAGCTGAAGGTACTAGCAGTCACAGTATGAGAAAAATCAAATCATCTTTCTGGGTCTCAGTTTATTTTCTTCTGTAAATGTTGGCAAGTGATATAATTTAGGGAAATCCTCTTTTTATATGTTTCTGGAACATAGAGCCAAGCACAAGTTCTTAAGCATCATAAAACCAATCAGACCGGTGTTCTAAAAGATCTTTACTTTTTCCAAAGTAGCACACATTGTTGTAAACAATTAAAATAGTACCAAATGTAGGCCTCAGAAAGTTTAAGTGTCTCATAATCCCACACCTCAGAGATTGTTATATTTGCATTTATTCTTCTAGGAAGTCATAGACAAATCCCAACATAATAACAATAATATCAAGAATAACCAGTGTTCCAAAACTTTCTTATTTTCGTGGAATAATGTCTGTTGATATCAATTCACGTAGATCTACTTCATTCTCTCATTTGCTATAAAACCTTGTCTTTACCTGACAGCACATTTTTTTTTTTTTCAAGGAGATGGCCTGTGGTTTAATAGGGAAGTAGTTCTTCAGCTGGGTAATCTTTCATCATATAGGTAATTGCTTCGGTGTTTTCACCATAAGACCCTCAAGGAAGATGAAATTGTTTCGGTGGATTTTTCATAGCAAGAAACAGAGAACTATCCCATCTTTAAAAAAGAAAATTTCCCTGATGGAAATTTATCTATTTATTAATAAATGGTTATTTCAACTGCCAGAGTCATCCTGAATGTTTTCCTAATGTGATTTTTCTTTTGTGAGTTAAAATGAAGGGAAAAAACAACTGTTCTTTTCATGTGAAAGCATAAACTATGAGTTGTCGATTACAGGTATTCACTCCTTAAGACGGTTCAAAAATTCCACTCTCTGGCTGTGCTCCTGAATTCTTGCCCACTCGGTGTTATGGTCCTAATTCTCGGCTTTGTGTTTCCACAGCACGTGTTACTTTGTTCTCAAGCCCATCACACCATGCAGACATCACCACAAGGCCCACCATCTCCTTCTGGAGACTAGCACATCCTTCAGGGTAGGTTTGTCTTTTGTCCCTGGTAAATTGCATAATGCCTGGCACATAATAAGTGCTTACTAAATGTTATTGGATGACTGAATGTTTAATTCTCATTATTTGTGGGGATGACCACATGCCTCCCGATTTATTCAGATGCCCTCTTTCCTTCCTGTTCCTTTGTGGCTATTTCCTTTATCACTAGGAGCTGGAACCAGTTGTGAATTGAAGGATGCCAAGCATCTGCTGAACAGCAAGAAAACAATCAAACTGGTGAAAATTGCAGCTTGACATGGCACAGGGAGAGGACCACAGAACTGGAAGGCAGGAGGCCTGGTACTGGTCTTCACTCTGTTACTAACTCAGTTATCCACTCATTCACACTTTCAACAAATATCAAGCACTTCTGTGTTCAGGCACTGTTCTAAGTCCTGCAGATGTAATGGTGACAAGATCCTAGCTCTTCTGGGACTTACCATCCAGAAAAGAGTCAGACACACAGAGAGGAAAACATATATGAGAGAATAGGTTGATGTCATAGGGAATGACTGGATGGGCTACCTCAGTTTTGAGGTCAGGAAGGGCGTCTCTGAGTACTGACATTTCAGCTGAAGTGTGAGTCACTAATATAAAAAGGAAACAGTCATTCAAGGATCCTGAGGAAGAATATTCCAGGATGAACACCCAGTGCAAAAGTCCTAAGGTGGAAATAGATTTCAGGTTTTCATGGGACAAAAAGACCAGTATTGCTTGAGTGGAGAGATGAGTGGAAAGTGATTTGAAATGACTTTGAAGAGGTAGGCAGAAGCCATGTAACATCTTGCTTTAAGGAATTTGGACTTTATTTCAAGTACAATGGGAAACCACGGGAAGGTTTTCTGCAGAAGGGTGACAAGATTATTCCGGCTACCTTGTCAAGAATGGATGGTAGAGTGGTTCCAGGTGGATCAGCTGGAAAGCTAGTGTGGTCATTGAGGTAATGGTGGCTTGGACATCAGTGACTTTAATGAAAATGGAGAGAAGCAGATGAATCTGGAATATGTTTTGGACATAAATTGGACAAAACTTGCCAATCCACTGGATGAAGATGATGAAGAAAGAAAGAAATCAAGGCTGACTCCTAGATTTACAGGTTGAACAACTGGGTGAACACTCATGCTAATGACTAAGACTAGGAACTGAGGAAGGAGCAAGTGTGGGAGGAAAACTCGAGTTCTTCATGGGTAAATTATATCTGAGTCACTGGTTAGATATCCATGTGGGAATGTGAAGAAGGCATTTGGACACTCAAGTCATGTTTAGGAAAAAGTCATGGCTAGAGGCAGAAATTTTGGAATCATAAGCATATAGATGGTCTTCAGAGTTGATGGGGCTAGAGAGCACACAGAAATGGGAGTAAAGGATGCTCAGGACAGATCCCTGCTACTCTCTAACCTAGAGAGACTGAGTAGAGGAGAAGGAGCTAATAAAGGAGACAGAAGTGAAGGAAGATGGTGGGCTATCCTGTCCTGAGCCGAGGGAAGAACAGAGCCAAGGGAAGAAAATGTTTCAAGGAAAAAATAATCAAGTGTGCTGAAAGTTCAAAAGAGACAAGAATGAAGAAGTGGCCCCTGGATTTATCAGATGGAGTTCACTGATTACCTTGACAGCAGCAATCTCCGGATAATGGGAATAGAAACCCACTTTGAGTGTGTTAAGGAAGGGACGTGGAAATTGCAACTCATTTTTGAAGTTGAAGGAAAGTAGAGAAATGAGTTAGCTGAAGGGAGACATGGAGTTTGAGGGAGGTTCTCAGAGCATGCCCATGAGGACGCTTCCACAAAAGAGGACTACTGACTACGTAAGAGAAAGGGAGACTGCAAGAGCAATCCTGAGCAGCAAAGTGGTATGGGATCCAGAGACAGTAAAGAGGCTGACTTTTGAGAGGAACAAGGGATCTGGGTTCACAGAAACAGAAGGGGAGGCAGAGGGGAGGCAACCAGATGTAGGGAGGTGTTTGGATCTGGTGGCAAAAAGATGTGGGGCTTTCTCTCCATGTGACTGTGATCAAGTCACTTATCTTGCTGAGATCTGTTGGAGAAGCTAAATAGGTCTGCTCTGATCATGGTAAATGCACTTCTTTGAGCCCAGTCATTCTGCTAATGACACATGCCTTAATACCTGCTTCATTCATTAAGAGACAGAATGGGGAAGGTGCGGGGTTCAACCTAGAACTAATTGTAATTATAGCTCCTGACAATTGAACACGGCAACACTAGGTCTTATATGGTGCTGTCCTTATATTAGCTCTAACCTCTACACACTCCGCAAGGCAGAATTAGTCCTATTAGAGAGATGAAAAAACTGAGGTGGGAAAAGGTGGTCATGTAACTTTTCTAAAGTGATGAAGTGATGTATATATATGGCTGAGTCCCTAAGTTGTTTACCTGAAATCATCACAACATTGTTAATTGGCTATACTCCAAAACAAACAAACAAAAAGTTTCAAAAAATATATAAAGTGATGAAGTGAGAATTTAAACCTAATGTGGGACTCCAAGTCCATACTTTTACCCATTATATTCTATTGCCCCAGCAAAGAAAGGGGTGAAAGTTTCACGGGGAGATTGGTTGGGGGGTGGGGTGGTTAATACCTTCCAACATTCTCACCAACTGCTTACTAATTCCTGAGACTTGTTAAGGCAAGCAGGAGGCTGAGTTTTCTGCACCAGGCTCAGTAACTAGTGTTCTGGACTCCTTGATAAAGGCCCCCTGAAAGCAGAGGAATTGAACCCATCCAGCTAGTCCATCCCTCAACACAGTCATCCAACAAATTCCAGGAGCTGGGACATATGCTACCAGTTACCAGTGTACTAGGTGAATCCTCAGTCAGGTTATTGTGGCCTTAAGACTTTCCAGATGTTTCCTGGGAAACAATCTTTGTACAGTTTTATAATCCAATACAAAGTGAGGTCAGTTCTTAAGAATATATACAGGCCCAGAGGGGCTACCTCCATGCCTTTCAGTGGGACTAAAAGTCAGCAGTTTTTAAGTGCAGAAACAGTAAGAGTTCAATTTTCTAAGATAATAAATAGATTAATGAGCAGAGCACAGGTTCAGGAATAGAAACACAGGATTCTTGCCTCAGCTGTCTTATTTCTTAGCTGGCTGACTTTGGAGAGTCTACCAAGCTTTCAGTCCAGGGTTTGACTATCAGGTGCTTATAACATGGCATCCAGGGATCTCCATGGGAGGTTGACAGAATCCTATTTCAATAACACTGAATTCTTTTGTGATCCTCTTTTGTTTTATGCATTTATGGGCATTTTTGCCAAATTGTCAGTGGGTCCATGACACAAAGCAGGTAGGAACCTGCCAGAGGATCTCTGGGATCCCTGTTTGATTCGACAGAGTGTCCACTCACATACCTTCTAAAAGTGAAAGTGTTAGTTGCTCAGTTGTGTCTGACTCTTTGTGGCCCCAAGAACTATAGCCCACAGCTTCTCTGTCCATGGGATTCTCCAGGCAAGAATACTGGAGTGGCGTGCCATTTCCTACTCTATGGGATCTTCCTGACCCATGGATTCAACTTGGGTCTCCAACATTGCAGGCAGATTGTTTACCATCTGAGCCACCAGGGAAGCCTTCTGGGAGAGAATTATTTCTTTTAACGAAGTCCAAATGAGTTTGGAGGAGTGAAGGGCAATTCCCCAATGCAGGTGAAAGAGGTCAATGAACAGGAGGTAATGGAGCATCACACATGGGCTGGGGCCTAGGTGGCAGAGGGAGAGAGCCCAACTCCAGGCTCTCACATACTATCTTCATCAAGTAGAGGGGCTGAACCATCTGGAATTAACAGATACGTACTACTACATATAAAATAGACAAGCAACAAGGTCCTACTATATAGCACAGAGAACTATATTCAATATCCTCTAATATACCATATGGGAAAGAATATGAAAAAGAATATATCTAAATCACCTTGTTATACACCAGAAACTAACACAACATTGTAAATCAATTATACTTAAAACAAAACAAAACAAAAAACTCTGCTGATGATTTCAATGTGCAGGGAGGTGAGAACCACTGAGTCATGTTTTTCCTTGCCTTTGACCATCCTGCTTGCTTCTCCCTTACCTGGAATCCCTCCCTGTCCTCCTTACCTGGTCACCTCTTGCTGGTCCTCCAGAAGGTTTTATCTGAAAGTCTGGCTGTGCTCTGTGGCCTTCTCTGTGCTCCCAGGGCTGCTTTAAAAACACCTCTCTAACACCCGCCCCCCAGCATTCTGGTCTGTGGTTTGCCCATCTTCCCTACAAGGCTGTATGTGGGAAGGGATGTGGCTTCATTTCTCTGAAGGTCCAGCTTCCAGAATGGTGCCTGGCGCAAAGTAGGAGCATGGTAAATGTTTGTTGAGTAAATGATGGCATGAAAATGTTTGGGGGGAAAGAAACAGAAATGTGGCCAGACACATGTCCAGTCCTTCTTAGTTCCCTGCGAGGCCTCGTAGACACTTTGGGAGAGCTTTAGGATGAGTATGTTTGGAGAGGTCTGAGGCTGAATGTGGACCTGACATTTGGAAATACACGAGTTCGGGTTTTAGAAAGGTCTCTCGTACGCTGTCGTAGTTTGCACAACGACAAGGACTGAAATATCGGGGGCTCAGCCCCAGCTGCCCCTGGCCAGCCATCTCTCAGCCCACAGCGTCTGCTCCGCTTCTGAGTCAAGCTCCCTCTTTGTGCCTTACAGAGATGTTGGTTCTGTCTCAGAAAAACAAAGAACACATTCTGACTGTGAGAGAATGGCTTTCAGGGTTTTCTGGTGCAGCCCTGAAGAGAAGACACTTTTATTTCTATCTGTTCAGTGGGGACCAGTAGAGGCAGGGGTGTGTCCATGACCTTCAGTCATGAGATTCGGACCACTGGTAGGGCCTCCCTGGGGTGGGCACCTTGAGGTTTTCGGGTGGGATAGTCTTACCTTTATGGAGAAGGATGAGGACGAGGAGGAGGTGGAGGAGGAGGAGGAAAGCTGTTTTTATTAAGAACCTAACTAAGGGCGTGCATACATCTGTGCTAAGTCACTTCAACCATGTCCAACTCTGTGTGACCCCATGGACTGTAGCCTGCCAGGCCCCTCTGTCCATGGCATTGTCCAGGCAAGAATACTCGAGTGGGTTGCCATGCCCAACTCCAGGGGATCTTCCTGACCCAGGAATTGAACTCACGTCTCTTACCTTTCCTCCATTGGCAGGAAAGGTCTTTACCACTAGCACCACTTGGGAAGCCCTAACTAATGGTGCTCAAATAACATGCACCTACTGCAAACAGGAACCCTGTGATACAGGTACTACCTCTATATTACTTTTACCTTTGAGTCACTTGTCTTCAACCCCTACATTCTTTGTCTCCAAATTCCCTCCATCCAGCCTCCTAAATTTCCATTTCGTCTTTTCTCTCCTTCCCCAGAGGCAACGCCTTACCTCAGGCCGCCATCTAATCTGTCCTGAGAAGGTTCACATGTCATCAGCTCATGACATACGTCACAGCCTTAGTGGGAGCTGCATTTGGATGTGGGTCTTGTATCAAAGGGACCTTCTCTATTGAGTCAAAGATTCTGAGACTCACCAAGATTCCCTTGAGGTTTCTGACTAATCCCCTCAGACTGACTTCCTTCTGTCTTCCCAATCCCAGGCCCAAATCTTTGATCTGTTCTCATAAGTCAATCATTTATTAATTTAATAAATGTTTACTGAGCACTTCATAAAGACTACTCATTTTGCTAGGCAGCAGGAAGACAAGATGAAGAAGGTCAAATCCCTGTCATTGGGGACTTCACTGTTCTGGCTCCTTTCCCCTCTGAGTAGATTGCTCTGGTCACTTGTTTCTCAGCCTCTCTCACCTGAATCAGTTGCCCTTGTAGAAGAAGCTGAACATGGCCATTAATGACACAAACTCCTGAAGACTCAGGAACTCTGCATCCTGCTGTGAAGGGCCCTGGGCAACTCTGTTCTGCCCATCTGGGGGTTGCACATGGTCTCATACCTTCCCCCTCCCCCAGCCATACCCAAGAGAAGGACAAAGCTGGTACCCTTAGCATCTCAGGTGCCTAGCTCAGCCTTGCAGGAACCACTCTGGGTACTTGGGACTACTGGGGGCCCTAGTCTTTAGGGAAAAAGCCTGCTAACCTGTCAGCCAGAAATCCTCTTATCTTTGGTGTCGTGAACTCTCAAGTAAACATGCCTTAAATACATTTTGCCTTTAACGATCCAATGTCTGCTTTCCTGGCAACTCCTGTGTCTTTGGACTGGTCTGCTTTGATATAGTTAGATCAACAAAAATTTAGGAGAACAAACTCAACTTTTAAAAGAAAAATATGTAAACCAAAGAGCTCCAAATAGGGAGGTTTCGATCATGACCAGGAGGCCAGTGATTTTCTTAAAAGGGCCAAAGAGGGGCTCCCCTGAAGAAAGTCTGCTGGGCCTGAAGGAGGGTCTGACCTCACAAGCCTAAGGGATGCACACACACACACTCTGCCTTTTTTCTCTACAGTTTGGCTTGAGATGACCTTCTTGTTATCATAATAACTATCCCGGCTTGAGAATTTCACTTCGTTGAGATTCACCCTAACTCACTCCAAAGCACCCAACAGACAGCCTGAAGATTTAGGCATCAACCCAATTTACCCCTTCCCCTCCTCTCCCACTAGCCAGGACTCAGAGCTGTGCAATTTTCCAGGAGCTGGTGCCTCCATCTGACTGGATTTCTCAGGACCTTCCCACTTCAGGAGGGTTATCTGAAAAGATATCCATGACCTGCTTAGGGAATAATTACAAGTCGTGGTGTGGGGATATGCTTGGGCAGGGAGGGCTTCAACTGAAGCCCTGAGGGACTGGATTTGAAACTGGGGAGAAGGAGAAAGTTAAAAAAAAAAAAAACCACCACCAAAAAACAAAAAAGCAAACAATGGTACAAAGGAAGCACTGTTCCTGTGAGCAGATGGGGTGGCGGGGTCAGCCCAGCCCAGGTCGCTGTACCAGGCCTCCCACAGCATCTGTGCAGGGCTGGGAGGAAGCACATCTCTGGTCCAGGGACAGCATAGGCCAAGCAAATGGCTCAGGGGATAAATGGCTACATTAGGACATCCTGCAGAGCCGAGGGAATCCCCACAGGACTTCAGATTAGAAAACTGGATAAGTGGGCAGGGGGGATTCCTAGCTCAACTATATAAGAGTCCTGCAATGTAGACTGCCAAATAGAATAATGCAAGTGGCATAGTGAACATTCTGCCTTGAAATACATGGCTTAACAGCTACCTGTTCAGATTAACTAACCAGAAAACTGCCAGATCTTCAAGTCCCACAGGGATTTGTGGACATAGGCATAGGAGGCTGCCTTTAGACCTGCAGCTCCTTCTAACGTATGTGATTTCCTATACACCCAAACATGTGGTTATTCTGTATGCTCTGTAAGGCCTCTTCCTTTCCTGAGCATCTAGAATTTTACAGAGACCCATAGCTAAACACGCAGAAGGCAATGGCACCCCACTCCAGTACTCTTGCTTGGAAAATCCCATGGATGGAGGAGCCTGGTGGGCTGCAGTCCATGGGGTCGCTAAGAGTCAGACACGACTGAGCGACTTCACTTTCACCTTTCACTTCCATGCATTGGAGAAGGAAATGGCAACCCACTCCGGTGTTCTTGCCTGGAGAATCCCAGGGACAGGGGGAACCTGGTGGGCTGCTGTCTATGGGGTCGCACAGAGTCATACACGACTGAAGCGACTTAGCAGTAGCAGCAGTATAGCTAAACATGTTACAGATGAGTCATGCTGTGAATGGTTACTGGGTGGACAGCAGAAGGAAGAAGGATTCATGTGACTGAACTTATTCTTGGTGATACTAGACCCTACTCAGATCCCTGAGAGTCTCAGGGATGAGGGAATTCATAGTCTCCTCTCAACGATGTTATAGCCAACTAAGGTTTATCCCATTTTATCTTATTTCACTTTTGGTATCTAGACAGGCCATTATTATTTACAGTCAAGAATCTGTGAGACGGACTTCCCTGGTGGTCCAGTGGTTAAGAATCCACCCTCCAACCCAAGGAACATGGGTTCAATCCCTGCTAGGGGAACTAAATCCCTCATGCCTGGGGCAAGTAAGCCTGCACACCCACAACTACTGAGTTCAAATGCTTTGGGGCCCATGCAATGAAAGATTCTGCATGCTGCAACTAAGAGCTGACACAGTCAAGTAAAGAAAAATAAAAGAATCTGTGAGAATCTCCTTAACAGCTCAGTTAAAGAATCCTTTTCCCATTAGGGCTTCTGGAAAAAGCACAGGTCTGTGAATCGAGACTGGAAAGTTCTAGGCCAAGCTTTGTCATCAGTTTGTAGCTGACCTTGGCAAGGAACTTCCTCTGCCCAGATCAAGTTCATCCTTTCTTGCCACTTTAACATTCTATGACTGTGATGTGGGACGAAGACAGGACCCCAGATAAGTTGGGGGAGTAAGAAAGGAAAGTGAGGGAAAGGTCACATTAGCTTGTGTGTGTGTGTGTGTGTGTGTGTGTGTGTGTTAGTTGCTTAGTTGTGGCCGACTCTTTGCAACCCCATAGACTGCAGCCTACCAGGTCCCTCTGTCCATGGGATTCTCCAGGCAAGAACACTGGAGTGGGTTGCCATTTCCTTCTCCAAAAGGAACTATAGAAAGAAAGAAAGTGAAGTCACTCAGTCGTGTCTGACTCTGCGACCCCATGGACTGTAGCCTACCAGGCTCCTCCATCCATGGAATTTTCCAGGCAAGAGTACTGGAGGGGGTTGCCATTTCCTTCTCCCACATTAACTTAGGAACCATGAAAATCCTTAGATCCCTACATAACTCTGGTCACATCTTTAAGTCCACTGGCTGCACTTCACCTTCCATGGGCCTCCTCAGAAGCACCAAGACTCACTGGCTCCCCTTTTCTTTTCTATGTATGCATCCATCATGGGAGTAGAGAGCCAAAGGGACAGGCTATGAAGTGAGAAAGGAGGGGGTGTGGAGCATACAGGTGGGGAAGATGCCTCCATCTTGAAACCATGTGCTGCAGATCCTCAGTATCAGGAGAGGACTTAGTCATGGGTAAATAGCATATGCTGTTTTCTTAAAATGCAATTGTTTACATGAAATAGACAACGCAAACACAGGTTCTATTTTTCTGCACTGTTTCCCTGATGGGGATAATAATAGTTGTGCAATCCAGAGTGTAGTTATAAACCTATCTTACAGTCACCAAGGAGCTGTGAGAAAGCCAAGCAGCACAGACTTGTGGTTTTGCAAACTCCAAACTATTTTCCTGATGAACTGCAATAACCCACCGTGAGACAGAAGAGATAGAGTCAAACTCCAAGTACATTTTGTCCTCACAGAGTTTGTTTTGACACCAGAAAAATTTCCTCTGTGTGCTGTTTTCACGCTCTTACCCCTATGAATTTGTTTCACACTCAATCTAGTGGACACTTGGTAAATATAAAGGTCTGTCTCTCCAGTACAAAGTGACTGACCGAGAATGGGAACATTCCAGAATTCCACAGGTTAGTTTATTTGCAGGACTCAAATGGTCTGGTAGATTCTTACACTAAACTGAAGAACTGATTATTTGAGAATGAGGGTTTCTCACTGATATATAAATTATATATCTATGTGACTGTATGTGGCTGAGAGCTGTATATTGTGACCCTGCTTATTTAACTTATATGCAGAGTACATCATGAGAAACGCTGGGCTGGATGAAGCACAAGCTGGAATCAAGATTGCCAGGAGAAATATCAATAACTTCAGATATGCAGATGATACTACCCCTATGGCAGAAAGCAAAGAGGAACTGAAGAGCCTCTCAAAAACGAAGATCATGGCATCCAGTCCCATCACTTCATGGCAAATAGATGGAGAAACAATGGAAACAGTGAGAGATTTTATTTTGGGGGGTTCCAAAATCACTGCAGATGGTGACTGCAGCCATGAAATTAAAAGACACTTGCTCCTTGGAAGAAAAGCTATAACCAACCTAGACAGAATATTGTAAAGCAGAGACATTACTTTTGTGACAAAGGTCCATCTAATCAAAGCTATGATTTTTCCAGTAGTCATGTATGGATGTGAGAATTGAACCATAAAGAAAGCTGAGTGCCAAAGAATTGATGCTTTTGAGCTGTGATGATGCAGAAGACTTTTGAGAGTCCCTTGGACTACAAGAAGATCAAACCAGTCAGTACTAAAGGAAATCAATCCTGAATATTCAATGGAAGGACTGATGCTGAAGCTGAAGCTCCAATATTTTGGCCACCTGATTCGAAGGGCTGACTCATTCAAAAAGACCCTAATTCTGGGAAAGACTGAAGGCAGGAGGAGAAGGAGATGACAGAAGGTGAGATGGTTAAATGGCATTACTGACTGGATGGACATGAATTTGAGCAAGCTCTGGGAGTTGGTGATGGACATGGAAGACTGGCATGTCCATGGGTCGCAAAGAGTCGGATGTGACTGAGAGACTGAACTGAACTGATAAAGATCAAAGAAAGTCTAAACCAAGTTGAAAACCAACAACATTTAACTGATAATAAACTTCCCCAGGTGCTACATCTAGAAGAAATTCAGTACCAAATGATCTTCCCTGGTGGTGGTGGTGGTAAAGAACCCGCTTGCCAATGTAGGAGACATAAGAGACATGGGTTCAATCCCTGTGTCAGGAAGATCCCCTGGAGATCAACCCACTCCAGTATTCTTGCCTGGAGAATCCCATGGACAGAGGAGCCTGGCAGGATACAGGCTATAGGGTCACAAATAGTTGGACATGACTGAAGCAACTTAGCATACATCCATGCACCAAGTACAAGAACCAAATTGTTCATACATCACAGGTGTCTCAGTCACCAATGACATTGTAGCTTAGAAGTAGCATCTACAAGTTGTTCATGCTGAGATATAAGATGCTGCTGGCAATATTTATTTTAAAAACATACAAACAATATATCTCCGTTTCATTGCTCTAGCCACCCTTACTTATTATATTGAAAAGTACTTTTGTACTGTTTTTTTGTGTGTGATTTTAGAGGTAATTCATGTTTCAAAAAAGTGGAAAACACAAGAAAGCACAAACAAAAAAGTATATGAAAGCCAGCAATTCCACCAGCCAGAGAGAACCATGGTTACTATTTGGCATTTCTAATATACTGTATAGAATTATAGAAGCGTTATAGAGAAGCAAATATCTTTTGAAATAAAATTGAGATCAAAACAAAAATTGAGAGGTAGGGAGACAAAAAGGTGAAAGAGAGACTCCAAGTGCATCAGAGTTCATGTAAGAACTTCCAACAGACACCTTCCAACAGAGAAGTGGATGATTTGAGCTAAACCTTGAACTCTTCCAGGACTAAGTTCCAGGAGTCTGCCTCAGGGTACCGTCTGGTTGTAACTGAAAGGCTCTGGCCCTGTGGCATCCGTGGCCTGTCAGGTTTCACAGCAGGTCAAGGCCCCTTCTAGGATTTACTCTGCTTTGTACCTTCCCACGTGGACCTGGAGGAAGGCCACAAATCAAATGCTTCTAACCCACCCTTCCTTTCCCCTCTCTTCCCCCTTAGCCAGGATTCTTGGCTCTCAGTAGACAAGTTTCTGTATAATTGATATATAATTATATGCTCCACCGTCACTACAATGACACGCTCCATTGTCACTACGGTGATTTTATATTTTGCTCCCTTGAGAGACGTTGTAAGAGAAGGAATATGGTTTCCCCTTCGTTTCACTTCATGCTTATTTATGCTAAATGTATAAAATGGCTCCTCATTCATTTCCCACACTCTGTATCAAAGAAAAATTTTCATCCAGTTGTGTCTTCTAATGACTCCACACAAGTCCCTTTGACTTTGGACCAGAACCATTCAATATTCATTCCACAAAATTTTCTTAAGCACCCACACGGGCCAGGCATCATTCTAAGGTGTCGGGAATACAGTGATGAATGAAATCAACAAAAATCCCATCCCTCATGGAGTGATCATTCTGGTGAGGCCAGATGCCAAAGGCCTCTTGCTGCATGCCAGCTCTTTCATTAATTCATTCAACAATCATGAGTGCCTGTTATAGAGGCTTTTTATGTGCTCACTTGGCTAGACTACATCACACTTGCCCTTCCTACATGTTTTTGGATCGGGTGGATCACAAGAGGGATTCTTATGTGAGATTTGCAGGCTGGGGGTGAAGCAGCAGTCATTTTGTCTAGTTGTTTATCTGCTGGCCCATCTCATTGGCATGAAGCACTGACCAGGCCCATATCTGCCCTCCCTTCCCCTAAGTCCTCCCTTGGCCTCCCTGACTCCTGGACAGTGGTGGGCATTTGCCCTCATGATAACGGACACCTTTGTCTGACTCGTCAGCTCTGTTACCTCTGGTGCACTCTACTCCAGTCTCCAAAAAACCTGATTCTGACATATCTGGCATTGCATGCTATCCACTCTCCTTTACCCCATCAGATCAGATCAGATCAGTCGCTCAGTCGTGTCCAACTCTTTGCAACCCCATGAATCGCAGCATGCCAGGCCTCCCTGTCCATCACCAACTCCCGGAGTTCACTCAGACTCATGTCCATCGAGTCAGTGATGCCATCCAGCCATCTCATCCTCTGTCGTCCCCTTCTCCTCCTGCCCCCAATCCCTCCCAGCATCAGAGTCTTTTCCAATGAGTCAACTCTTCGCATGAGGTGGCCAAAGTACTGGAGTTTCAGCTTTAGCATCATTCCTTCCAAAGAAATCCCAGGGCTGATCTCCTTAGAATGGACTGGTTGGATCTCCTTGCAGTCCAAGGGACTCTTAAGAGTCTTCTCCAACACCACAGTTCAAAAGCATCAATTCTTCCGCGCTCAGCCTTCTTCACAGTCCAACTCTCACATCCATACATGACCACAGGAAAAACCATAGCCTTGACTAAACGAACCTTTTTTGGCAAAGTAATGTCTCTGCTTTTGAATATGCTATCTAGGTTGGTCATAACTTTCCTTCCAAGGAGCAAGCGTCTTTTAATTTCATGGCTGCAGTCACCATCTGCAGTATTTCCCCTTTAATTAACTAAGGAAATTTATTTATGTTTGTTGGTGGTGGTTTAGTCACTAAGTTATGTCCGACTCTTGCGATCTCATAGACTGTAGCCCGCCTGGCTCCTCTGGCCATAGAATTCTCCAGGCAAGAATACTGGAGTGGGTTGCCATTTCCTTCTCCAGGGGATCTTCCTGACCCAGGGATTGAACCCAGGTCTCCTGCACTGCAGGCAGATTCTTTACCAACTGAGCTACCAGGGAAATCCTTAAATTTATTTTATTTAAATTTAATTAGCTCAGTGATACATCAGTTATGAATGTTCTACTTTATTTATCCATTCAACAAATATTTATTAAGGATGTCTTATACGGTAGACACTCTGCTAGGTGCTGGGGATACACAGGGAAGACAGATGTGTTCCTTCCCTCGTGAAGCTTACAGCCCAACAGGGGAGAACAGACCAGAAATTCACATAGACAAACAAAATTAGATTTTAAAAATGAGTGGGGCTGTGTAAACAGAGAAAAGTTGGCCAGGAGGACAGGAGGGTAGGACCTATTCCAGTAAGATAGATGAGGAAGGCCTTAGTAATCCAAGTGCATATTTAAATATTAGAAAGTCAAAAAGATACAAACCCATTAAGTGTTCATCCATTTGAAAAATACTCCACTGCAGTTAAATCTCTTAAGGAGAAATATAAGTAAAGATGGAAAGCTAGTGGTTTGGGAGACCCATGTTCAGGAGGAAAGAGACAGTCATATAATATTAACTGGAAGAACAGTGGGAGAACAGTCCTATTTTTTTCTTTTTCTTTCGTTTTGATTTGATGTTGAAAGGGGGAAATACATGGAAAGCAAGCCTTTCACTCCAACAGAGATGGTTTACTAAGAATGAGTTATTGAGAGTGAGTTCAGGCTGTGCCATCAAAAACCTCTCCATTAAGATAGGAATCAGGGGACACAACTTAGCAACTAAACAACAGCAGGGGAAAGGATGGGACACAAGCTGACCCTGAGAGAATATGCAGCACATGCTTGGGACCAACAACTGGAGCACGCGTGTGTGCGTGTGTGTGCGTGTGTGTGTGCGCGCGCGCGTGTGTGTGTGTGTGCAGTAGGATGCACTTCTTCCTTCACAGAAAACCTGATAGACTAGCCCATTCTGGGGAAATGAGTGAGCTGATGGCTCTGCATTTTCTTTGACACTTTCAAGGAATCCAGGATGAATCCATTCAGACTGGCTATGAACATCACGTATTACCTGAGTTGGAAATGCTCCCCAGTGAGAATCATTTCCCTGGTCAGGGGTTCCCAGTGACCCTGGAATAATTCACAACTGTCCCCAGAGTGTAAGCACCCTGAATTTAATCTTTTGGTGTCCCCTCAGTGTGCTAAGCAACGTGCTATGCACCCAGTGGGAGAATCAGTACTTAAGTGATGCTTTTATACAAAACCTACCCATATGTGCCAAGTCAGCTTTTAAAGATTGGGGCCTGAAGTGTGGACTCAGGACACAGAGACCCCTGCAGGGAGCTAGTGGTCTTCTAATGTTTCTCATGATATTTTCAGGTCAAGGAACTGGTTTTGGATCCAGAGGAACAATGCTCCTCGTGTTTGGAATTCTACAGACAGAGTAAGAACTCAGACAGAAAGCTAAGAAATGAACCAATGTGATGAAAAACAGATGAAAGCCCCTTTCTTCTTAAACGAGGACATTACTTTCAAAACAAGGATGAACACTGTGTTGGGAAATTTCAAGTTCTGCTTACTGTTTTGCTCTTAGGGCAATTTTGATAAATAAGATCCCATTGTGATTCGTTGCCTTTTCCAAATTTGCTGTAAACTCCTTTAGCTTGGTGGTGGTAGGTTGATAGGTTATAAAGAAAACAGGAAGAGAAATCCAGGCTCAGTTCAGTTCAGTTCAGTTGCTCAGTCGTGTCCAACTCTTTGCAACCCCATGAATCGCAGCACGCCAGGCCTCCCTGTCCATAACCAACTCCCCGAGTTCACCCAGACTCACGTCCATCGAGTCAGTGATGCCATCCAGCCATCTCATCCTCTGTCGTCTCCTTCTCCTCCTGCCCCCAATCCTGCCCCCAAAGCATCAGAGTCTTTTCCAATGAGTCAACTCTTCGCATGAGGTGGCCAAAGTACTGGAGTTTCAGCTTTAGCATCATTCCTTCCAAAGAAATCCCAGGGCTGATCTCCTTCAGGATGGACTGGTTGGATCTCCTTGCAGTCCAAGGGACTCTCAAGAGTCTTCTCCAACACCACAGTTCAAAAGCATCAATTCTTCGGTGCTCAGCCTTCTTCACAGTCCGACTGTCACATCCATACATGACCACAGGAAAAACCATAGCCTTGACTAATGCCTTTTTAAGAGTTAGTGCCCTTGAGGGCACCACTTGATTCAGCTTCTACATCTTTCCATGTATCCTATTATTTCTGAAATCACTTTGCCTATATGTCCTCAAAATACCTAAAAATATACAATCCTTACTAGATGGCACTCAATTTCATTTTAAATTTTAAAAGAGGAAAAATGTTAGTGCCTTTTATCCTGGAATCTGACATTTCTTCTTGGGTCAGAATATCTGGAGTTTCTGTGGTTCATCAATGTCCAGGAAACTAAGCACTAAACCTTTCACAGATTTCTGCTATAAAGATTTTTACAAATATACACTGATGCAAAGGCTCAGTTGTCACCTCGAAAGACAGTGGTGTTCCTCAGCCTTCCTGTCTGGCCCTGATTAGCACAGACATAAATAGTATAGGCCTCTGGTGTGGCCTTGTCACAGTTCACTCACCTTGGCTATTAATGGCCTTTACCTGACAGAGCAAATGACCTGTCATGGGTCGAGTGAACAAAAGAAATCATAAATATTCAAGCAAAAGGGGAAAAAATATAGGCACATGTAAAGTTCTAACCCAAGGTCACCCAGCCTATAGCTGTCAGCCAGAAATTGTCACCGTCTTTCCTCCCATGAGGCATTACTGCGTGGAGAACATGTAAGTATCATCATTAGAGTCTGTCCTGGGGTAGCTGGGCAATTCTGACAGAGGAACCGCAGCCCAAGACCCCACTCTTGCACAGGTGTTCCTGTGACCTGGCTTCCATGTTGGACTCGGACACCAAGGCCTGGATTCACCACCACTCCACCACTGCAGCGGGAGCTCAAGGAGTCTCAGGTCAAAGCTCAACGTTTATTGCATGAAGCACTTTGAAAATCTTTTGTTATCAAAAGTATTCCCTTGAGCCTTGGAGAGGATTACCAAGTAATGCTTTCTTCCTGCAGCTTATTTCTTAGGAAATTACCTCCAGGCCTGCCAAAGTCACAGAGACCTGTGGGATTTCACTTGTGTCTTTGCATGTGGAACATTTGAACATCCCTCGTGATTTTCTTCACTCCTATTTACTGAAGAGAAAACAGAAGATCTGGGAAAGATCTGGGCTGCTTGCCTCTGGTCTCTTGTCTGCCCTGCTGGCAAGCATCCAGGTGACAGTTCCAGGAATGAGGCTGGGGACTGTGAACAGATCCATACCTGCTGCTTCAGTTCAGTTCAGTTCAGTCGCTCAGTCGTGTCCAACTCTTTGCGACCCCATGAATTGCAGCACGCCAGGCCTCCCTGTCCATCACCAACTCCTGGAGTTCACTCAAACTCATGTGCATCAAGTTGGTGATGCCATCCAGCCATCTCATCCTCTGTCGTCCCCTTCTCCTCCTGCCCCCAACCCCTCCCAGCATCAGGGTCTTTTCCAATGAGTCAACCCTTGGCATGAGGTGGCCAAAGTATTGGAGTTTCAGCCTCAACATCAGTCCTTCCAGTGGACACCCAGGACTGGTCTCCTTTAGGATGGACTGGTTGGATCTCCTTGCAGTCCAAGGGACTCTCAAGAGTCTTCTCCAACACCACAGTTAAAAAGCATCAATTCTTCAGTGCTTATACCTTGTTATTTCAAGTGTGTGGCTCACTGTCAGGTGAGGGCCACACTCCTGTCCAGGTGCTTTGCCTTCACCTTGTTTTGTTACCATAATTTCCTTTATTTTCTGCCTTTTTTTCCATTCATATCTCATACATCCATTCACTATCTATCCATCCATCCATCCATCATCCATCTATCATCCATCCATCCTTCTACCCATTCATCTCAAACAATGACTTCCTATGTACCAGGTTCTGTGCTATACACTGACTCTAAAGAGAAGAGAGAATGATTTCTGTCCCCCAATCTTGTGGGAGAAGCATATGTAAATATGTAATGCATATTTAACATATGCAAATGACTCTAACACGTTGCAGAGGCTGAGGTGTGCATAAGACTGAGGGACTGCCTGCATTCAAAGGAGGGGCATCACCTCCAGCTGTCACCTCTTGAGGTGGACTTTCTGTCACAATGGTCCCTCTGATCCCACCTTCTGCTGTTCATGCCCTTGTGTGATCCCCTCCTGTTGAGTGTGGGTAAGAACTTGGGGCTCACTTGATTCCACCATAAGGCAAAGGTGGCAGGATGTAGGTGACTACATGTGTACATGTGTATAGTTACATTATTAGGTTACATAACCCTGAAGTGCCTGTCTTGTTGGAATTTCTGTCTCCCTTGCTAGCTTTCGAGAAGCAAGTGGTCACATTGGGGAATCCCACATGCCAAGGAACTGCAGAAGGGCCCTAGGAGCTAAGAATAGCCTCCAGCCAACAGCCAACAAGAAACTGAAGCTCTGGAGCATGTAGCCTCAGGAACTAGGCTCTGCGGACAACTCGAGAGGATTTTGGAAATGGACCCTTCCTCAGCAGAGCCTCCAGTGAGATTCAGCCCCAGCTGACACCTTTTCTTTAATTGAAGTTAATACACAATGTTAATAGTTAATATATAATGTGTTAATTTCTGCTGTACAGCAAAGTGACTCAGTTATACCAGCTAACACCTTGATTACAGTTTTATGAGACCCTAAGTAGTAGACTCAGATAAGCTTTGCTGGGATTCCTGACCCATAGAAGCTGAGATAAAACATGTGTTTCAGTTACTTATTCTTTTTTTTTTTTGGCCAGTTACTTATTCTTCTGGCTGCACCACGTGGCATGTGGGATCTTAGTTCCCTGACCAGGGATGGAACCCGCGCCCCCTGCAGAGGAAGCTTAGAGTCCCTGGACCACCAGGGAAGTCCCTTATGTGTTGTTTTAAACCCCTGAGTTTGTAGTAATTTGTTATGCAACATTAGAAAACTATCACACCTCCTGCCAGCTATCAGAAATGTCAAGTTCTGGGAAGGGGCTGACAGATGGGGAATGTCTCCAGCTTCCACATCCATTCATTCAGCAAATATTTATTGAGCATTTATGATATACGAGGCACAGTTTTAGATACATTAGTAAACAAAAGAAAATCCCTGCTCTCAAAGCTTATACTCTAGTCAAGAAATAAAAATATTAAATTCATAAATAATTGTATATAGTATGTTATTCAGTGATGAGAACTATAGAAAGGATAGAGGGGCTGGGGATGCTAGGGAGTGGGTTGAAGTCTTTCATAGGGTCCTCAGGGTAGGCCCCACTGAAAGGGCAAAACTTGAAAGGAAATATTACACAAGAAACTCCAGGTATCATCCATGCGTATGACTTCAAGCACAGGTTCAAGGTCTCATCCTGCCCTGGGGGATCATGGCGTCATAACTGCCCTTTTCGACCTCTTCTCCCACCTCCACCCTCCATGCCCAGGTCCACCCTGCATCCCCGCCTTCTAGCCTTCTGCTGTCCTCCAAACCCACCTACCAAGAATCCTTACTCTTCATTGTTTCCCTGACAAAATACTTCTCCCCCACATTCAGCTCAATGGCCTCCTCCCCTGAAGCCTCCCCTGGTGCCTTCACCCCACTCCCAGCAGAAAGTCTACTCCTCCTGCACATGCCCTCCAGCTTTGCTTATGACTTATCCTGAGCTTCAACTTTCTACACGTGTTACGGCTGGCAGCCTTTGTCTCTTGGAGAGACTGTGGAATGCGGGGGCTGGGGCTTGTTATCACTGAGCTTCCAGGCTCCAGCATATTACAGTTGGAATTTGTTGAAGAAAAAAATTAGTTAGATGGGACTTCACTGGCAATCTAGTGGTTAAGACTCTATGCTTCTAATGCAAGGGGCACAGGTTTGATCTCTGCTCAGGGAACTAAGATAACACATGCTGTGCAGTGCAGCCAAGAAAATATTTTTTAAGTTAGTTGGAGATCAGTCCTCTGTGGGTTTTTTCCTTTATCTTTAAAGTCCTTAGAGGAGATTTATATCATTCTTTATTTGGTTTGTTACTGAGAGAGTATTTGGACAGAGTACTATTCATTTTCCAAATTCTACTTTTGAGCCAACTTCTTCCACAGCATAGCCTGACCCAGCTCACAGAATTGCACACATGTTCAAGACACAGCCTTGGACACTAAAACAAGTAATTCATGCAGCCACATCTGTCTTTTCCAGAGAGGTTTAGTTCAGTTCAGTCGCTCAGTTGTGTCCGACTCTTTGTGACCCCCATGGACTGCAGCACGCCAGGCCTCCCTGTCCATCACTAACTCCCAGAGTTTACTCAAACTCATGTCCATTGAGTCGATGATGCCATTCAACCATCTCATCCTCTGTTGTCCACTTCTCCTCCCACCTTCAATCTTTCCCAGCATCAAGGTCTTTTCAAATGAGTCAGTTTTTCACATCAAGTGGCCAAAGTATTGGAGTTTCAGCTTCAGCATCAGTCCTTCCAGAGAGGAGAAAGACAGAATAATGATGACTTTTCAATGTTATTAGTAAGCAGCAAACATCTTGAGAAAGGAATGGTTTCCCTGCTTGAGTACAGAGCCCCAAATATGATGACTAAAAAGTCTAGCTGTTTAATTAATTATTGCAATTAAAAATAAAGCAAGCATGTAGGAGCAAAAGCCCTGCGGATGGCAGCTTCCTGATAAAAAAAAACAATGATACCACTCACCACGTAAGCCAATGACAGGGGGAAAGAATTTGTTTGCCTCTGATTACATCTGATTGCCATTAGTGATGACAATAAACCAGGCAGAAGGACCAAATGATACTTGTGGGAAGCATGAAAAAGGGCCTGGGAAATACTTTCAATTGAGGATACACCAGAGAAAAATACCAACTGGAAGTCACAGAGATAAAAGCCACTCTGAGTTAAGTCAGTCGTAACAGTGTACAAATTAAAATAACAGAGCCATATCACTTTTTACCTGTTAGATAGGCAGATGTTAGAAAACTTGAAAATGACAAGTGTTGTGAGGCGGTGGGTTAAAGGAAACCTGAGCTCCTGCTGGGATGGGGCACTTATAGCAATTCTGGACAGAGTCAGGATTTAGGCTCTAATCACTTTCTGGCTAAATTCCTAGCAGAAAACCTAGGCCAAATTCTTTGTGAACTTGGGTTAGGTAAATTTTCTTAAGACACAAAATCTATGTGCCATAAAGGAGAAATTATCAATTGGACTTCATACATTTTTTAAAATTTACTCTTCAAAAGACATTGTTAAGAAAATAAAAGACAAGCCACAGGCTGGGAAGTAAACATTGGCAAATACATCTGATGAAGGTCTTATATGCTAAATACAAAAAGAACTCTTACAATTTAGTAATAAGTAATAATTTAGTTATTATTATTAATCTTAATTAAAGAAATAGACAAAAAGAATGAACAGACACTTGATCAAAAAAGTTGTATGAATGGCTAATAAGCATGTTCAATCTCATTAGTCACTCAGTTCAGTTCAGTTCAGTCACTTAGTCGTGTCTGACTCTTTGCGACCCAATGGACTGCAGCACACCAGGCCTCCCTGTCCATCACCAACTCCCAGAGTTTACCCAAACTCATGTCCATTGAGTTGGTGATGCCATCCAACCATCTCACTCTCTGCTGCTAAGTCGCTTCAGTCGTGTCCGACTCTGTGCGACCCCATAGACGGCAGCCCACCAGGCTCCCCCATCCCTGGGATTCTCCAGGCAAGAACACTGGAGTGGGTTGCCATTTCCTTCTCCAATGCATGAAAGTGAGAAGTGAAAGTGAAGTCGCTCAGTCGTGTCTGACTCTTAGCGACCCCATGGACTGCAGCCCACCAGGCTCCTCCATCCATGGGATTCTCTAGGCAAGAGTACTGGAGTGGGGTGCCATTGCCTTCTCCGATCTCACTCTCTAGGAAAATACAAATTAAAACTGCAATGAGAGAAATATCAGCATACACCCACTAGAGTGATTAAAATTAAAAAGACTCACCATACCAAGTGTTAGTGAAGATGTGGAGCAACAGAATGTCTCAGGCATTGCTGGGGGGAATGCAAATAGTACGACCACTTTGGAAAGCAGTTTGACAACCTCTTATAAAGTTAAATAATACATGTCACGTGTGTTTCTATACACAGGTATTTACCCAAGAGAAATAAAAACTTATGTCCATATAAAAGGCTGCTACATGAATGTTCATAGCAGCTTTATTCTTATTGACCCAAACTGGAAACAACCCTAATATCCATCAACTGGTGAGTAGATGAATATCTACATGGTGAATACTGCAAATTGTGATACATTCATAAAATGGAATACTACTCAGTAACAAAAAGGAATGGACTACAGATATGTATGAGAACAGGTGAATCTCAAAGGCATTATGCTGAGTGAAAGAAGCCAAGCACAAAAACTACATATCATTTATACAACATTCTAGAAAAGGCAAGAAAACAGTGATAGAAAGCAAAGTGGTCCACATGCCATGGGGCAACCAAGCCCATGCGCCACAACTACTGAAGCCTCACACCCTGGAGGCCATGCTCTGCATCATGAGCAGCCTCACACCCTGGAGGCCATGCTCTGCATCAAGAGCAGCCTCACACCGCAACTAGAGAAAGCTCCTGCTCATCACCCAGCAAGGGAGACCCAGCACCGCCAAAAATGAATACATCTATTAAATTAAAAAGTGTTTTAAAAAGTGAGTGAATTTTATATGTGTAAATTTTACCTTGATGAAGCAAATTAAATATGTGTGTGTGTGTGTGTGTGTAAGACAATGCTACTTGAAAAAAAGATGAGGTAGGGGAAGTTGAGTGTTGGTAGGTGAGAAGAGGGAAGCCAAGAGAAAATAAGAGACAGACAGACAGACAACCAGAAAGGAAAGACAAGGACACAAGAGATGCAGAGGGTGACATTCAAACATGGGGCAAACCCCTCATCAACAGAGACATGCTCAGAGAAACATAGAAACAGAGAAAGGAAAAAATAAAGAAACGCTTAGCAGATATGGCAAAGATGGAATAATACTTGTTATTCTTACCTTTTGGAATGGGGCTTCCCAGGCGGTGTTAGTGGTAGAGAACCACCTGCCAATGCAGGGGACATAAGAGACATGGGTTCGATCCGTGGGTTGGGAAGATCCCCTGGAGGAGGAAAGGTGGGGATAGGGCCCAAAGCCCCACAGCTGCGGCTCTGAGGGTGAGAGGGATCCGTTCCTCCCTCCCGGCTTCTCTCTCACTTCCTCCTCTGGGATCACAAGGGGTATGGAGGATGCTTCCTGCTCCCCTGGAGGTATTTGAAGGCTGGGGGTCTATGCCCCTTTAACCCTCTTTATTCCAAGTTAAACATTTCCTGTTCCTTTCACTTTCCTCACCCTAGATAGTTGCCAAGTCCTCCAGCATCCAACCCACCCCTTTCCCCATCCCCTGGGCTCTGATTTATCAGTGCTCTCTGGGGAGTATGGTGCCACCACGTGGCAGAACTGAGAGACTGAGCCCATGTCTAGTGGGGCGAGGCGGTGGGGAGGGCATGCAGCTTTCCCTCTGTGTTTCTTCTAAGCACGTGTAACACCAACCCCAAGGCTCTATCAGTTCCCTTGGGATAGCAGTCTGATCAGTCTGAGAACTAAGAACAGACACACACTGGGGAGCCTCTTGCATCTAAAGCAGGGAGACTCAGGCACTGGCAGGTGGGGTGACAACACTTCCCACTGTTTAGGGAAGAGAAACAATTGTCAGTGAGGAAACTTCTTGCAAAGGTTCATGACAAAACATAAAGATTTCTGAGGCTAGGGGAGAAATGATTAGGTTTGCACTAACCACAACCCACCCACAGAGATGCAAATCCTATTTCAAGCAGGCAAGAGGTGGAAACAGGGAGAGAGAGGTGTATCCCCCTCCAGTACCCACCCCCCACACACCGGGAACTGCACAAAAGCTAAGTCTTCTCTACAAGCATAATTGCCGTTAACTTCAACTTTATAAACATCTTTTAAAAATAATAACTGTGGCTGGAATGAGAGTTTTGAAAAGCAGCAATGAGCAGGTTGTAAGTCTAGGTTAAATGGTTTACAGAGATTGAAAGTGGCCTGGGACAAGGATAGAGAACCCTGTTTCCAGGGAAGAAAGTTTCAAGGACTTGAGGGCTGGTTATCATGCTGATACTATGCATAGAATCACTTACTTGAATTAATCATTTCATCATCAAATAATTCTCACATTAACAGATCTTGGAAGAAAATAATCAATTGTAATAAAAAGCAAAAGAAGAAAATGTACCTTAGATTCTATCTCCTCCAAATTTTACTCATTTTCTGGGTTCCCCACATATAGTCTTACTCAGTTAAGATTATGCAGTTAAATTGTGAAACTTTTTTTCTAGGCATAGTCCTGAGAAAGAGGTCATTTGGGAGGGTTATGCCTTCAGTTCAGTTCAGTCACTCAGTCGTGTCCCACTCTTTGTGACCCCGTGAACCGCAGCACGCCAGGCCTCCCTGTCCATCACCAACTCCCAGAGTCCACCCAAATCCATGTCCACTGAGTCGGTGATGCCATCCAACCATCTCATCCTCTGTCATCCCATTCTCCTCTTGCCCTCAATCTTTCCCAGCATCAGGGTCTTTTCCAATGAGTCAGCTCTTCGCATCAGGTGGCCAAAGTATTGGAGTTTCAGCTTCAGCATCAGTCCTTCCAATGAACACCCAGGACTGATCTCCTTTAGGATGGACTGGTTGAATCTCCTTGCAGTCCAAGGGACTCTCAAGGAGATTCAACCAGTATTGAAGATTCAATCAGTATTGAAGTATTAGAGTTTCAGCTTCAGCATCATTCCTTCCAATGAATATTCAGGACTGATTTCCTTTAGGATAGATTGGTTGGATCTCCTTGCAGTCCAAGGGACTCTCAAGAGTCTTCTCCAACACCACAGTTCAAATGCATCAATTCTTCAGTGCTCAGCTTTCTTTATAGTCCAACTCTCACATCCATACATGACCACTAGAAAAACCATAGCCTATTTTGATGCAATTTAGCAGAGTAGTTATGCCTCATGAGTCCTTTCTGGGATCTGTCTTGTTCAGTGATGAAACCAGAAAGCCATGAAATCCTGGGAAGTGTGAATGGTGGTGGCTGGAGTGTAGTGCATGAGGGAGCTGACCTTGAGCAGGCTACCACTTGGGGGATGCCCAGAAATGAGTGGGGCAGTGGGAGATGCTGGCGGGGTGGGCCGAGATCCTCAATCATGTGGGTGTGGGTGACAGAAAATTAAAATATGACTTATATTAACACGAACTTCTTTGTAGCCATAGGTTGGGGCCTGGGGACATTTTGGCAATAGAAGAAATCTACCAGCAAGGAAAACACATAAGAATCTCAGGGATATTTTGTCTCATTCCCTGATAGTTAAAAGATGATTTTCAAGGTTAAGAAGAGTGTAATAACAGCCTGTTCTCACCCTGACCTCCCTACTTGCACAATCCAGTTTCTCACGGGTGGTAAAGCACATTGAGAAAGGCACTCTCTTAGGGGAAAAAAATGTAGGTTCTTGATAAAGAAACAAAGAAGAAATATGACAACGTGTGCTCTTGGTAGACACTCAGAACCGCTGGTGAAGGGTCTTTTCTTTAGGAGTTATTTTAAAATAATAAACAGATGCCTTTTGATGATTATAGTGTTTCAAAATATTGACTTGTTACATCCAAGGATCCTCTCTGTGTCCCAGAATAACAATTTCTCCCAAGAGAAGTAGCTTAATTCAGTTCAGTGGTGAGGTGAAGAAATGGTTGGATTGGGAGTGTATGTGCTATGTGTTGTGTGCTAAGCTGCTTTAGTCGTGTCCAACTCTTTGCAGCCCCATGGACTGTAGCCCACCAGGCTCCTCTGTCCATGCGATTCTCCAGGCAAGAATACTGGAGTGGGTTGCCATGCACTTCTCCAGGGGATCTTCCCAACCCAGAGATTGAACCCGTGTCTCTTGGTCTCTTGTGTCTCCTGCATTGGCAGGCGGGTTCTTTACCACCTGGGAAGCCCTGGATTGGAAGAGTACTCCCTAAAGCACCCAGCATCTGCCTTAAGTGGATTGTCATGGTTCCTGTCCGCAGGATGCTCACACTCTAGCTGTAGAAAGAGCTAGTGCTCAGCAGGGCGAGTAAATTCATATCTGCATTAAACACTGGTTCTGCCATTACGGAGACCTTCACTGTGCCACAAACCAGCATGACTTATAGCCCCTGAGGATGCTTGGCTTGGATGGTTTGTCAAGGGAGGACCTCTGGGTCACTTTACAGATGGGCAGTGGATTGCACTATTCCTTGCAGTGGGAGGAGGAGGAGCCACTGTGTGCCAAGTGTGTGGACCTGCCAGGCTCCTTTGGGCTTTACGTGGAACCATCTCCTATTTGTTCTCCAGCTAAGACACAGATGGCTACATTTCACTTGGGACACAGGAGCACTGGTGGTGCATAATCACCCCAGTTGAGCTCTGCCATACTGTCTGGATGAAGAGAAGTTTGGGGGTGCTAGAGTGGCAGGCAACTGACCTCTTTGTCCATCCCATAGGCCCAAGTCAGAGGGCAGATGGATATTGGTTTGGCCCTGCCTCAGGGACCGGCTTCCCAGGTGGTGCTAGTGGTAAAGAACCTGCCTGCCAATGCAGGAGACTTAAGAGACATGGGTTCAATCCCTGGGTCAGGAAGATCCCCTGGAGAAGGGCAGGGCAACCCACTCCAGTATTCTTGCCTGGAGAATCCCATGGACTGAGGAGCCTAGTGGGCTACAGTCCATGGGGTCACACAGAGTTGGACATTACTCAGCACTTAGGGACTGAGGGACTGCTCACAGGGCCCAGAGGTATGCTTGCTTCTGTTCCTTTTCCTTTTCTTGTTGTTTTGAGGCTCTTGCCAAGTTTAGAGCTTTTTGGCCCAGGCAGAGTTTTCTTTTCAGCTCTGGGTCTTCTCTGAGGAGGTGAATAGCCCTCTGGTGAGAGGAGGCAGCTGGGGCAGTGTGGGAGTGCTGCCTAAGAGTGAGTAGGCGAGGGTTCTAGTCTGGTTCCAGCAAGGTATTTAACCTCCCTGAGCCTCAGGGTTCCCATGTTGTAGAGAAGAATCAATTCTGACTCCATGTTGGAACTGTTTCTTTGGCTTGCTTTTTGTTGCTGTTGTTATTATAATCATACATAATCAGTTCAGTTCAGTCACTCAGTCGTGTCCAACTCTTTGCGACTCCATGGACTCCAGCACACCAGGCTTCTCTATCACCAACTCCCAGAACTTGTTCAAACTCAGGTCCATCGAGTCGGTGATGCCATCCAACCATCTCATCCTCTGTCATCCCCTTCTCCTCCCACCTTCAATCTTCTCCAGCATCAGGGTCTTTTCCAATGAGTTAGTTCTTTGCGTCAGGAGGCCAACGTATTGGAGTTTCAGCAATATTCAGTACTGATTTCCTTTAGGATTGACTGGTTGGATCTCCTTGCAGTCCAAGGGACTCTCAATAGTCTGCCTCAAAGGACTCTGCCCCTCTGCCTGACTGTTAAACTAAAGTGTCTTTTGTTCAGCTCATAAAGAGATAATCTGACCCTGCCCACCTGCAAGAAAGGAGAGGACCCAGAGGGATGGTATGGGGAGGGAGGAGGGAGGAGGGTTCAGGAGGGGGAGCACATGTATACCTGTGATGGATTCATTTTGATGTTTGGCAAAACTAATACAATTATGTAAAGTTTAAAAATAAAATAAAATTAAAAAAAAAAAAAAGAAAGGAGAAAGAAGAGATTAACACATCCCCTCCCAGAGTTGTTTTGCAAGACTAATAGCCCTTTTTACCTTACTGCTTCTCTGTTTCTATTCTGCCTTTTGACTTCAGTTCCTCACCGCTCTCTCTCTGGTTCTATGAAAGAACCTGGTATCCCAACAAGATGGTTATTTTGAGACATTAGTCTGCCATCAGCTGACTTTCTGAATAAAGTCATATTCCTTGCCTCAACGCTTCGTCTCTTTATTTATTGGCCTGTCGTGTGGCAAGCAGAGCAAGCTTGGACTAGGTAACACCGACTTGCTCACAGAGCAAGCCCTTGTGACTTCCAGCTGAGAATGGTTGTGACCAGAAAACTAAAGATTATAGAATTGTCATTTAGAAACCGTCCTTCCCCTTTACACAGAAAACCAGGGCTCTGCGAGAAAACCTTGGGCGAGAAGAACACAGCAGGAGAGAACCACCCGCAAGCCAGGCTGGGGGCTTTCCTGTGAGCCCTGGCCCAAGACAGCCTTCATGGGACACCTGGGCCTCCCTTACATGGTGTCCACATCTGCAGAGAATAACAAGCCCATTAAAAAGGGTGTGTGTAGCACTTAACAATTCGCACATACACTATCTCAGGCTCTCTCTAGACTGCATAGGCTTTTGTTGCTTCAGAACGTTTTTGTCTCTTGTGGAAAGTACTTCTACCTGTATTTGGTCTTTCCCAGCCCTGCGTCCAGGCAAGTCCTCAGATCCCAAGGCTTTGGACTCCCCACAAAGCACAGCATCCTCCCCACCAGGGAACGGCTGGGACTGGAGAAAGGACTATGAAGATGGGTCCTTTTCCTCCTACAGTCACACCTCACCGCCCAACCTAGCGCTGCCTCTGCTCAGAGCTTGCGGCTCAGTCTCCTCCTCTGAACTCTGGCCCCAGCAGCGCCTTCCCACCTGGGATGCGGGTCCGCCCTCCAACTTGCAATTTAAGCAGAAGATGGAGCGTCTCCCTCTAGGCGACTTGCTAGATGTTGGAGAACGGCGACCTCTAGTGTTGGTTCTTGGACGGAGCGGCTTTCTGCAGTCCGGTGAAGTTCCCGGAAACCGTCCTGCTGGGGACTGAGAGGCGAAGCTTAACTGGATGGGTTAGAGAGATGGGGAGGATGGACTGAAGGGACTCTTCATTTCCAGGAAGCCCAACTGCGCACACTTGGTCTCTGAGGCTTGCTCATGGTCCAAACACATCTGTCCCTCTTGCACTATCTTCCTCTTTCATAACACCCAAGACTCAGCCCACCCCTCACCCCTGACTCACCTTGACGAAGCAAACTCACCTGCCTCTGTTACTGAACCAAACTTGGATCAGCTTGCCCCACATACAGTGAAGTCAATCAACTGACACTGGGTTGTGGCAAAGGGAAGTTCAGTGTTTATTGCAGGGCACCAAGCAGTTAGTACTTAAAAGCCCAAACTCCTCAAAGGCTTTTAAAGAAAGGTGTTTAAAGACAGGGTGAGAAAGAGGGGGTTATGGGTGTGTGATCAGTTCATGGACATTCTTTTAACTGGTTGGTGGTGATGTAATTGGGAGTCAACATCATCAATCTGCTGGTTCCAGTTGGTCTGGGGTCTACAGGCTTGTGGACAGCATGCAGTTAACTTCTTCCACCTGATGGGGGTTTCAGTATCTGCCAAACAGCTCAAAGGACATGTCTCAGGATATTATCTATAGCCCTTGAGGAGGAAGTAAAGGTTCTTGATTTTGTTTAATGGCCACACTATTATTTTGTCTTCCTTGGCTGTTTCCCTTTCTTTCAACATTTTCTCACTTCTCTGATTAAATTTATTATTTGGAACTTGGGGAAGGCCTAGGAAGATAGTTTTTCTACTGACAAGAGGCAGGCAGAGGACGCGGTGGGGGAGTCTGTTTGGGGAAGGCTTCACAGGGTCCTGTTTAGTTACACACCTTTGCCTAAGGAAGGAGAAGGTGGGACAGGCATCAAGCAGTGTGTCTGGGTATGAACCAGGACGCCTGGCTGAGAGAGCCCGTCCTCAGGTGGCCTCCTTCTGTGTCTTCGTGGTCCTGCCATGACCAATCGATTAGTCTAGTCTTTGGCAGGGAGTGGGTGTGGGGAGAGTGTGAGTAGGCGAATATTGGGTGGCATGTCCTGTAAGGTAGCAGGACTGCTTGGTGACTGTGACTTTTCAGGGCTCCATGACCTTCAGCAACAGCACCTCATTCTTTGGGATGGAAAAATCCACATTTTCCCCCAGTCTTCAGTAAAGTGCTACACTATTCAGATTACTACGCTATTTGGCCACCTGACGCAGAGAACTGACTCTTTGGAAAAGATTCTGATGCTGGGAGAGATTGAAGGCAGGAGGAAAACGGGGCAACGGAGGACGAGATGGTTGGATGGCATCACCGACTCAATGGACATGAGTTTGAGCAAGCTCTGGGAGATGGTGAAGGACAAGGAAGCCTGGTGTGCTGCAGTCCATGGGGTCACAAAGAGTCAGACACAACTGAGCAACTGAATAACAACAATTCAGATTAAAGCCTCCTTCCCCTTTTCCTTCTAAGCAGACTGCCTTGCTTAAGCCCCTCCTATAAGGAATTGTATGTGACGCCCAAGGGGCTTAGAAGGCAGAGGCTTTAGGAAATGAAGGGTTTGGGATGCTTAGAAGGAGAAGGCTCCGTTCTCGGCACTACGCCCTCTCCTTTCCCAGTCTCGCAAATACATTCAGAATCTTTTGTCGCTGTTGTTTCCTATGAATCATATAATCTTCCTTCAGTTCTATGTGACTCTAGTGAGTTTAATGAGACCCTCAAACTGCCACACCTACGAGATCAAATTGTTATTTGTATATAATTTTTGCCAAGTCTGTCTCCAGTTATAGGTAGGGTGACCACCCATCCCAGCTTGCCTGAAACAGTCCTGGTATACATCTATCACCGAGACATAATTATTCATGGTGTTCTCTTTCACTTTGTAAAGGGCCCCATTTAGATGGCGAATTACACTGTCACGCTAAACACAGATAATCTATTAAGAAAACATTTAGGCATTAGGATTTAGAGGATGTGAGAGATAATGTTACCAGGAATTTGAGATTTAAGTCATTATTATAATCTTGGCATAATTAGCTCTATTCTTCCTGGCAGCTGAAAAGAAGGAAAATATGAAGGGTTAGGAAGTTGATTCAGTCTTGTAAAATGGTGCAAATTACATCTTCTGGAGGGAAACGTTTATCAGGCACTCAATTTTAGAAGGAATTTTTCACATAAATTGTTATATAAGGGACACTGAGTAATATAAAGAGCTGTATCTTTCATGTTAGTTTTTGCAGAATTTTGTGGCCACTTTTAATATTGGTCCCCCAAATTATTGTGATTTTCCAATTCTCTTTCTCTGTGAAAAATGGAGAGGAATCAAAAATTATTTCAGAGGGATTAAGTGAGACAATACATATGCAAGTGCTAAATAAACTACAAGTATCAATATTACCTTGTTGAAAACCCTCCTTTCATTGATGGGGAAACCAAGGCCCAGAGAGAGAGAAGTAATGTGGTTGCTGCTGCTGCTGCTGCTAAGTCGCTTCAGTCGTGTCCAACTCTGTGCGACCCCATAGACGACGGCAGCCCACCAGGCTCCACCGTCCTTGGGGTTCTCCAGGCAAGAATACTGGAGTGAGTTGCCATTTCCTTCTCCAATGCATGAAAGTGAAAAGTGAAAGTGAAGTCGCTCAGTCGTGTCTGACTCTTCCCGACCCCATGGACTGCAGCCCACCAGGCTCCTCCGTTCATGGGATTTTCCAGGCAAGAGTACTGGAGTGGGTTGCCATTGTTAGTTAGTGGCAAAACAAAGGTTGACACCCCTGTTTAATTCTCAATGCTAATATAACCTCACAGAGCTGTTCACCAAGACATTCTGAGATTCTGCCTGGCCACCAGCACAGGCTGGAGTCAGGGGCAGGAAGAAGAGGTAGAAAGACCTTGGACAGTAATGGCCCGGTTGCAGATGGTGTTTTAAGTTATCATCATAAGAGATGTTTTTAAGGTAATTTTCTCTTAGCAAAACAGAAAGCTTCTCATGGTGCTTGTTTGAGTCACTCTTGGTATCTATTTTTTGCAAGTTAAGAAAAACGTTGCTCCCAGTCTGGTTTCCAGGGGCACAACCCTTTGGGGCTAGTTTCAACAGTGGGTTTTCCAGCATTCTAGCACAACTTCCTTTTCAGCTTCTCCTTCTCCCAGCCAGTGGCTCTCCAAGTTTGGTACCAGGCCAGCAGCATCAGCATCACCCAGAAACCTGTCGGACAGGCAAATTCTCAGGCCCCACCCAAGACCCACTGAATCAGAAACTGGGGGTGATTTTGCTGCACACTAAGGTTTGAGAACCACTGCTCCAGGCAGATCTTAGGGCCCTTTCTGGCATCCAAGAGAGAAGAGAAGCACAATTATGGCAATTCTCCCCTTGCTGCTCTCCCCAACCCCTAGGCAGGCTGTCCTTTCCAAACTCCTAATAACCATTGGTTTTTCAGGTTTGGCTGTTGCACTTGGGCATGCCCCAAAATGAAGTTGCATGGCCTGTTTAATGGTCTGCCTAGCCAATGCCAGCTTTGAATAATAATACCTTTAGCAAGCACTTAATGTACACCCTGATCTGATGGCCCAAGTTCATTTTGTTTTAGAGGAAAAACACTTATCTCTTCAACCTCTGATATCTATGGCTGATGTCCAGTTGAAATAAATTAGAAAGGATCCCATTTATTTTTTTAAGGTTAATCAGGTCTCCAGGAAGTGGAAGCTATAGCAGTTTAGAATGTAGAACTCTGTAGAAACTGCAATCTCCTTTGGAAAGAGCTTTTCATATTTCCAAATGGGTCTCAACAGAAACAGTCTGTCTGAACCTGAATGCATATTGATTCATTTTTCAAAGCATAATGGGCCTAACAGTTTTACCTGCTCACCCCATGACTGCAGCAGACCAGTTTCGAGCATATGGACTTCTCAGTGAGGAAAGACCCCTCAACCTTCCCCACAGAGGGCTTTTCTTGACTCAGTGTAAACTGAAAAGGAAATGAGAATTTTGGGTGCATGGTTCTCACTTTGCCCTCTTCTGTGTAGTTCTTCCTAGTGGGGCTTTCTGGACTACTCAAGGGACTCTTCCCCAAGCTTTGCTTTGTATACAGCATGCTGCCAGGAGAGTGGAAACTTTCTCTACTCATGTGGCAGAGGGAAGCTGGAGGCTGGAGGATGGGGCTGAGTCCCTGCCCAAGTAGGAAGGAGGGCACACCTCAGAGCTGACTTCCGCTCCCCATCCTGAGCAGTCAGCACAGACCCTCTGAGCTCTGGAGCAAGCTGCCTTGGCCAATAGCAAGGGGGGAAAGCTCTTAAGAATAAGGGGCGTAACTGAGTGGGATCCTCTGGGACCTTCCTGGGACAAAGCTCCTGCCCTGTGTCCTCCACCTGCCTCTTGTCTGTAGAAAACTTTAGCCTCCTAGGCCTTCCCCAAGTTCCAAAGAGCAAATTTAATTGGAGAAGTGAGAAAATGCAAAAAAAAAAAAAGGAGGGAGGGGAGGGTAGGGAATAGTCAAAAAAGACAAAATGATGATAGTTTAGCACTTAGAGTTAAGGAACTTTAGTTCCCTCTCTCGGGCCATAGACAGTATCCCAAGTCATATCCTTTGACCTCTTTGGCAGATACTGAAACCCCCATGCCGACTAAAAAGATGCTTAACGTGAGAGTTGCAAGTTAAGATTTATTTGGGGCAAAATGAGGATGGACTGCAGCCTGTGAGACAGCACCTCAGACAGCTCTGAGAAACTGCTCCAAAAAGGTAGTGGGGGGAGGCCAATATATAAGATTTTGGTGAAGGGGGAGTTCAGTGCAATCAAGCACTCATTCTACAAAAGTTTTTCTGCTAGTCACAAGGAGCTGATGTCAGCATGAAGGGATTTAGTGCTTTTCTAGATATGAAGATATGCAAGGATTGGGATCATGCAATCAGTTCCTGAAAATATCTATCTAAAGACCTGTTCCACCAGTGTCCCTGTATCAGAGTGCCTCACTCTCTACCTTGAATTCCCCTCAGTGGGTGTTGAAGGTTGGCAACTGTAGCAGCACAGGGTTCAAACTCCACAGAGGCAGATGGCAAACACCCTTGGCAAGCACCAGTTTGTAGTTGGCACCCACCAGGGAGAAGAAGTTAACTGTATGCTGCCCACAAGCACAAAGACCCCAGATCAGTTGGACCCAGAAGTTTGATGACATTGAAATTGACCCCTGATTACCTCACCATCAACCAATCAGGATATCCACGAGCTGATCAAGCGCCTCCCAACCCTCTCCCTCACCCTGTCTTTCAAGACCTTTCCCTGAAAGTCATCGAGGAGTTCAGGTGTTTTAAGGAGTAGCTGCCTGGACTCCTTGCATGGTGCACTGCAGTGAATGCTGCACTTTCCTTCACCACAGCCAGGTATCAGCAGATGGGCTTCACTGTGCACAGGGGAGCCGACCCAAGTTTGGTTGGGTAACGGGGACAGTAACAGATGGAGACGAGTAAACAGAATCAAGAGACAAGTATCTTTCCTCCAGAATGATGATTCTCAGCCTTGAGTCGACATTAGAATCACCCTGGGAAGCTTTTAGCATTTCTACCAACCAGGTCATACCCTAGATCAATTAAATCAGAAACTCTGGGAGTGGTAACCAGGCAACAGCAATTTTTTTTTTTTTTTAAAGCTCCCTGGGTGGTTCTGAAAGTGCTGGGTATCTTTCCAGGGGCTCTGAAGAGCTCTGGTACTAAAGTCCTTTATGTCTCAGCATAGCAAAGAGTTCAGTGAGAGGCAAACGATAGAAGTGATTTATTAAAATAGGACACTTGTGAGGCTTTCGAGTGGGTGGGCCGTGCTGCACCACAAGAACTTCCTGGGCTACAGTTTTATAATCAAAGGAAAAGTGCAGAGGGGGAGAACTTCTTTGTCTTTCTTGAGTAGACATCATGCTTCCATCATCAGCTCCTCCTCCAGGTTGAACAGGAAAGTTTTCTTGTCTCTACATGGTCAAGCTAGGTCCACAAATTATTGTTTTTTAATGTGTGCAGAGAATGTGTCCTAGGGATCATTAACTTACTGAGCTCACTGGGCAGACTGCAGGTCTCATGCTGCCATTGTTTTATTATTTGGGGCATGTCTCATGCGTCTAATACATGGTTTGTTGCTAAGCAAGCCTGCTTGATTTTGTGGTTAAGCAAACCACTTTTTTGAGTAATCATTAACTTATAAGGATCTCCCGTGTTTTTTCTACTTGTAATTCTCTAGTGGGGTTACCTATTCAATCACCTACTTTGTCCCTTTGCTCAGTGGCTATCAGTTCCAATATGTAGGTATTAGTGGCTATCAGTTCTCAAGCCAGGCTTGAGAACCATCTTTGTAGCATCCACTTCCTCCAGTAACCACTGCTTTCCTGCCTTATCTCAGGTCAGGGCCCCTTCTCATTTGTCTTGTTTGTATTTCTTCATTCTTCTGGCTTTGAGGACCATGATGTAGAATCAGGGGCATCTTATGCTAAGTGAAAGTTTAATCTGAATTTCTTTTGCTTGGACCCCTTATTTCCCCTTGGATCTTATATCTTTATTAATGGGCTTCCCTGGGAGTTCATCTGGTAAAGAATCTACCTGCAATGCAGGAGACCCTGGTTCAATTCCTGGGTCAGGAACTTCCCCTGGAGAAGGGATAAGCTACCTACTCCAGTGTTCTTGGGCATCCCTGGTGTCTCAGATGGTAAAGAATCTGCCTGCAATGCGGGAGACCTGGGTTCGATCCCTGGTTTGGGAAAATCCCCTGGAGGAGGGCATGGAAATCCACTCCAGTATTCTTGCCTAGAGAATCCCTATGGACAGAGGATCCTGGCAGGCTACAGTTCATGGGGTTGCAAAGAGTCAGTTGTGACTGAGAGACTAAGCACAGCACATCTTTATTAAACAGTTGGAGTCCCAGAAGAAATTATTGAGATGATTCAGAAATGAGATATAATGATAGATTTCTCACTGGACTTTGAACTTCTGGTCACTTCCCATTGACTGTGATGAACAAATGAGCCTCTCCTTGAGATGGTGCTTCGTGGTAATAGGTTACAGAAAAATAGGGTCTCAGCAACAGGATAGACTCAATGTTTTACTGGACAAATATAGTGATACTTTCAAAGGTATACCACTAGAGACTCTTCCTAACAACCATGTTAAAGTTTGCCAACTTATGACCAAAAGATCTTCCTCCTTCTCCCCTGCCAGGCATGGTGGGGTCTTTTCTCCTTTACAAGTTCCCTCCCCCACTTACTGACTATAGAGCCATTCTTGGAAGAATTCTTGAACTTGTATGCAAAATAAAGTCTGTGATTTGGGAATCTTAAGGTACCTAGGTGTGGTGGTCAACAGTTTTTGCCTAATAAACACTCCTCTCCTTTCTTACAATGTAGCTCTTATACTAAAGGCTTTTTAAAATTCTGAAACAGGTTCCCTTATTCCTTCCCCTAACCCCTCATCCTCTCCAATACACTGACTCACCATACTTTGGCAGGATCTGGAGCATCATGGACCAGGAGAAAAGGAGAAACACAGTACAGGTTGTGAACCAGAAAAGCATATGGTACTCTCTTCCCTTCTCCTTTACTCCCCTCTGCTGCCTGGGGCTAAGCACCATCCCCAGCTGCTTTCAATGAAAAAATGCTCCGTCATTACAGGGAGGGACTAAATTGTGAAACTGCTAAATGTCTATTCAACCTTTATGTTACCCTTCCTAATGTTTTATATATATCTACAAAAGTTGGGTTTTCTGCTTTCACCCCCAGGCTAGACAGACCTGCTCTGGACACTCACCAGTCCAAGGGCCAGGAAGAAATCTTCTCTTCTCAGAACAGGTAAATTCAGGAAGATGCTGGCCTCAGCCTAGTTTCCCCAGAAAACAGAGCCTGAGGCCAAGCTTGCATGTTAAATCTCTACTGGGAAAGGGACTGAGTTCCAAGGAAGTAAGAGTAAGGGGGAAAAGGAAGTGAGGAGACCAGGCAAGACAAGGTAGCTCCTCACTAAACAGGCCTCAGCTTCTTAAGCAAGCACAACTGGTTGCTTAGGGAACAGTGCTTGATCCAAGAGGCTGGGATATAAGTGCCCCCAAGTAACTAAGCAAGAGCTGACTTGGCGGACACTTTCTCAAGACAGCAGATTTAACATCCTGGCAAGGACCCCAGGGGATGAGGCAAACTCTAGCGTGACTCCTAGAAGCCTGGAGACAGTGCTGGCCAATGCTGAGTGCTGGAGTGGACATGCCTGACACCCTGGCTGATGGCAGTGAGGGAATAAACAGGTTGAGGAAAGTGGGCACCTGGAATTGATATACAACACAAGGCCATAAGTTCCACAGGGGAAGTATGTTGCACAGGGGTTTCTGCTGGAGGAGGAAGGTGGAGGGAAATGAAATTTTTATCTTATTTGACTAGTAATTTTTATTTTCTAAATTTTCTAGAATAAGCTCTCAGTATTAAAGTGAGCAAGTCATCAAGAGTTTCTCCCAGGGGCTTCCTGGGAGGAACTGGAGGCTTTCTGGGAGCCACCTCAGTCTGGTGGCTCTGTGGTGAAGAATTCACATGCCAAGGTAGGAGACACAGGTTCAATCCCAGATCGAGGAAGATTCCACATGCCATGGAGCAACCAAGCCTGTGCACCACAAGTCCTGAGGCTCTGCTCTAGAACCCGGGAACTGCAGCTACTAAAACCCAAGCACCCCAGAGCCCATGCTCCACAAGAGAAGCCACTACAATAAGAAGCTGGCACATGGCAACCAGAGTAGCTCCTGCTCACCGCAACTAGAGAAAAGCCTGAGCAGCAGCGAAGACCCAGCACAGCCAAAACTTTTACAATACATAAATTAATTAAATTAAAAAAAAATTCCTCCCTTGGTGAGTTTTCCCAGCTGCACAGGGCAGCTTCCGCAAAAGGATGGCCCACCTTTAGGAGCTGAGTGCTCCAAATGCAAAGGAATGAAGCTCAGAAACAGTCAGCTCTCCACAGAGGATGTGTGCTGTGGCGGGAGAGGGGACAGGCCAGACAGACACGAGGCGGGTCAGTTCAGCAAATGCCTGCACAGCATCACCTAGGTGCCTGTAGTACAGAGGCAATCTGCACCCTGAGGTCCAGGAACTCCCAGATCAGCAATCAACGCCTTGCCATGGAGGATGTCATGCCTCAGTAGAGCTCATCATTTTGGGCGTCTCTCAGAACTGGGGGGTCGATACTGCCGGGAAGGGCTGACTTTGAGTTGTTTTCCAGGTAACAGAGAGTCTCTCTGATCCACTGGCCACATGGTGAGACTAGGTAACGTTGGGGCCAGAGCTTGTCCCCAAACCTGCAGGAGCCTGTGCATGAACCAGCAGCGAGAGGAGCTGCTGACTCACTGCTGCCCAGATGGCAGCCTTCTAAGGAAATCCATGAAGGAAGCACCCATGTGACATGTTTTCTCTAGGGTTTCTCTAAGGGTTCTGCCACCTTGAAAATGAAGAAGGAGAAGGAACTGACAGCAAATGGCTGAACAAAATTCCATCAAACTGGAGAGGAGATTCTTGGTTGTGTTGCCCCAGTGCCCATGTACTCCCTGCACACCTAATGGATTCTTGGTTGTTATTGGATTCATCTGAGAAATGTTTACAGAGTATCTTTTTGTTATTGTTTTAATTATGAAAATACTAAATGCATTGACAACAAATTCAGACAGAAAGAAGTGTGAAGTAAAAATCTCCACCATCAATCCCTGGGGCTTCCCTGGTGGCTCAGATGGTAAGGAATCTGCCTGCAAAGCAGGAGACCTGGGTTTGATCCCTGGGTCGGGAAGATCCCCTGGAGAAGGAAATGGCAACCCACTCCAGTATTCTTGCCTGGGAAATCCCGTGGACAGAGGAGCCTTGTGAGCTAGTCCATGGGGTCACGGAGAGTCGGAAACAACTTAGTCACTAACACACATCAATCCCTGCTCTTCTAATTGGAGGCAATCACCTATAATAGTTTCTTATAATTCCTCTGGAAAAAATTTGTAGCAAATATAAGCATCGCACACATACACAGTTGGTCATACAACATAAATATCAATTTGCTTTTCTCACTTAAAATGTATGTACTGAAGACTTTTCATACCAGCCCAACCTATTTAATGGCTGCAGAATATATTTCAATGCATGAGTGTGCTGTAATTTAGTTACCCATTCACTGTTAGATATTTATATTTGTAGCCTTTTGATTTTACATCGTTTTAGTAAACATAATTATGCAAACACCATTAGGCACTTCTGCAAATAACTCGAGATGATTCATGACTGGAACTGCTGGGTTGGATTTTGGAGGATACTGTCACATTGATCTCTCCCCCAAATTAATTTGAACCAATCAGTATATAAAGCTATTTCCCTAAGTCTAGTACCTCCTGGAAATAGGGCCAGAGGGATCCCTGCCATGGACTCTAAGCTGAGGAAAGCTCCATTCTGGCTCTCTCTGACTGTGCCCTTCCCAAAGGGAATGGGCTGTTTGGGTTCAATGGGATGTGTTGACCTAGAGCCTGCACCCCTCCACTTCTTGATATGCTCTGGGTATCTGATACCCTAGGATTTCTTCCCCAAAGAGCTCTAAGCCTACCTCTGGGGTAAGTACAGCCTTCTTCCAAGATCATACGGCTGGTATATTCATCCCTAGGTCCTATATGAAGTATAGACAGAGCTTGGATGTGTGGGCTGGGTGTGCACACACACACAGGCCCAAGGTATCTGACAGTGGAGGATGGAGCTGGGGTGGGAAAAAAAGAGACAAGCTTTGAACTAGGGGCTGGAAGTTATCTCTGATGCAGAAGTCTGAGGGGTGTAATAAGTCTAAACTTGAAACCTGGCCTGTCAGGTTGTGATTGAGATATATTTGTTAAGAGAAAATAATATATTTTATTTAATGGCTTGCTTGATTTATAACCTTTATGTATTGAATAATATGATATGTGGGTATGCATTTGTATTATTGCTCTAACCCTGTACATGTTAAATGTGTGCCTCAGATGGTAAAGTGCCTGTCTGCAATGCAGGAGACCTGGGTTCGATCCCTGGGTTGGGAAGAACCCCTGGAGAAGGAAATGGTAGCCCACTCCAGTAGTCTTGCCTGGAAAATCCCATGGATGGAGGAACCTGGTAGTCTACAGTCCATGGGGTTGCAAAGAATCAGACACGACTGAGTGATTCCGCTTAGTCTATTGGAGGGGGTGGACAGAAATGGTATATTGAATTGTGATGGGCATATCTTTAAAATTAGTAATGCTGAACATGGTCACATGATTCTTAGCCATTTTTGTATCTTTGCTCCTTTCTTCTTTTTCTTTCTCTATTTGTAAATGTTCTCTTGTGTATGAAGCTAATTAGCTCTTTGTCACCTGTTTTGCATATGTTTGTCTCTCTTTTTGTCATTTATCTTTTATTTTCGTTTTTTTTTTTTTGCCAATGTCTAGAATGTTTAGACATTTTCTGCTTTCGTATGCACTTATCATTTTTCTTTTCTCCTCTTTCTAACGGTTTTTGTTTACATGCTATTTATGTTTTTCTAAAACCTATCTTACTGTAAGCTTTTTTTTTTTTTTGCCACAAAACACTGTATTTACAAAATATATGTACTGAATACTACACATCATCCTATCACCATGGAAACAACCCCAAAGCCAAGGGAGGGCAGGCTTTAAAAAAAAAAAAAAGCGATGCCCATAGAAAGAGCAGAGTTCTGTCTCTCAGCCACCCTTCCAACCCAGAAGGAGAATTTCCCATTAGCGCCTGGGAGCAGGTGGTGAGCTTAGAGCCCACAGGACTGAAGGCCTAGAGGGGAGAGAGGTGATGTAGGGGTAGGAGGGTGAGGCTGGCTACTTGGGATCCTGCTGGGAACGGGTGGGAGGAGGAAGGGACACCCAGTATCCAGCAGGGGGCGCTGGATGCGTACAAGCAGCAGAGGGAAGCCGCAGCTCACTCGGCCTTGCGCACTCCAGGCCGCAGGCTTCTGAAGATCAGGGTAAGGTCGTCAGAGCGTGTCTTCACACCAGCGAGGCATTCGCTTGAGCTGGTAGCCACTTTGCCAGGCATGTACCACCTTGGGGTCCCCCACGTCAGAGAAGAGCCCCTGTTCAGCCTCGTGTATCTCAACAGGGCTGTAGCTGCACAGGGGTGGCAGTGACGATGAAGCCAGTCCACCTGCTTTTTCTCCTGGAAATATATTACCACAGCCCCTACCACCTCAACCAGGGTGAGGAAGAAAGGCGCCCACACGTAAGCCTCCAGGGAGTCACTACTGACTTAGGGTAGGAGGGGCAGGCGTTGGGACTGTGGTGATACTCATGAGTCAGCGGCCAGAGGGCTGGGTAGTCAGCGTGGGAAGTAGTGCCTCTGCAGGGCACCTCCACTGGGCTCCCTCGGCCACTGCAGCACGGATGGGAATGCCCTGGGTTCCCGCACCTAAGATAAAAAACTGCATATGCTTCCTCCAACCCCCAGCAAATTTGGATACATATACTGCCTCCTGACCAAAGATCAGCTTCAGAGAGAGGAGAAGGAAGGCAGAACAGAATAAAATATTTGAAGAAATAATGGCCAGAAATTCCCCAAATTTGATAAAAACTATAAACTCACAGATTCAATAAGTTCAATCAACCCCAATGAAGAAAACTACATCAAAGAACATCATAATCAAATTGTTCAAAATCAATGATAAAGAGAAAATCTTAGAAATGGCCAATGGGAGAATGAATAGAGGAACAAAGACAAGGATGACAGCAAGTTTCCCACTTGGAGAAAAAAAAGCAAGCAAGACAGTAGGGAAGCATCTGTAAAGAGGAGGACAGAAGTATGAGGAATGGAAAGTCAGATGACTCTGCGTTCACCCAGGGCCTGACACTATGATGTGCTCGGGCCAATAGGGTATGAGAATTCTGTAAGGGGCAGATACCTAAAGGCAGGAGGAAGTTTGAGGGCCCATTTCTACTCCGTTACCTTTAAGGCATCTCCCCATGGAAGGATGCTCCACTCTGAAGTCTCTCTGCTTCAGAGACTTCTCCCCTGATAAGAAGTCCCTCTTTCACAGTAATGCCTCAGGGCACTTGCTAGCTCCTGGGGATCACTAAACCCCTAAAAGGAGTGGGGTTGAATAGAAGCAAAGATAAAGAAAGGATGTCAGCATTAGATATAAGGGATAGGTAAGCTTATCCTAAAGACAGGAAAATAAGACCTGGAGGGGAAGTCCAAGACAGGTCAGAGTGGACTTGATCATGGGTGAAGGTGAATGGCTCTGGACAAATGTCATGAACTGTGCAAGAGTGCTCAAGGCTCCACAGTGAGTGGTAGAGGCCGTGTGGAGCAGGGGCCAGGAGGCTTGGTGGTGGCAGGAAGTATAGGTGCGTCTTGCCAGAGATGCCAAGGGCTAAATCTCCTGCTAGCTGTTTCTGCCACCAAGGACCCATCATCGGCTGACCTGGATCTTTGAGAAGGTCACTGCCTTTCGAAGGCAGTCATTTGGCCTGGGTCTCAAAGATCTGTAAAACTTCACTTGGAGTATCCAAAGGGTTTGGGAGAGAGAGCAACTATCAGGAAGGCAAGGTTCGAAAAGCCATCCAAGGACTGAGGTTGCTTTAAATGTCATTGAGCACTTGGGAGATAAATGAAAATCATGCATTCTATACGGTAATTTTATTAGAGAGGATAAATATCTACAACTGCAGAATTCAAATTTGTGCAATCTGTGATTTTAGAGGCATCTTCTAAAGCCTTCTTTTAATTAATTTAAGCCCATTAAATTGAATTTCTTACTGTTTCTGGCCCAAACTAAGTTGTCATACTCAGATTAATTTCTCTTCGAAGAGAAGCAAGGCAATTATGAGTGTACCCATGGTGAGTCACTCTTCGCTGGCAGAGGTTTATTGGTATTTGAGGGAGTATTGTTTACCTAAAATATCTCGTGATACATGGCTGGGTGATAATATGTAATTAAACCATCGAGTCAACATACATCTTCATTCTCCATTAAGCAGAGAGCTGCACCTCTAGGCAGTTTCGATCATTGTGGTTTCTCATACCTGCTGGAACTACCCTTGGGAAGGGGACTGGCCTCTTCCCTGGTTCTCTACCTTAACTCCTGCTTGTGTGCCTTGAATCATAGGTCTTGGGCACTTGAAAGGGCAGTGAAGTTCATGGAGGAGTCAGGAGGGCATCACCCTGGATAAAAATGATGGAACACAGGAGTGCTAAGCCATCGTCAGATTTGCCCAAGCCCACTTTGTCATCCTATTGTACAGAGATGGACGCCCAGGAAGGAGAGATTGTAAGGTCACATGGCAAAATAGTGGCAGAAACCAGATGCTGGTTTTTTGACTCTGAAAAGTGTTCAGACCTGCTGCATTGCTAATTTATTATAAAGTCAGAGTTCTTCACAGCGTTGTCATTTTGACACAGGCCATCCCTGACAATCCTGTCCCTCAGAGTACGGTGACAACAGCAGGAACAGAACAAGAGGAGCAGGCTCCCCCTTGTGGGGGGCTCCTCTCTGACTGTCTGCCTTCAGGACAAGGGGAATCAGTGAACACTTGTTTTTTGTCCCATTGAACCTCAGACAGCAAAAATGCTAGGAGACCCCAGAAAGTGAAAGTGAAGTCACTCAGTCGTGTCCAGCTCTTTGCCACCCCGTGGACTGTAGCCTACCAGGCTTCTCCGTCCATGGGATTTTCCAGGCAAGAGTACCGGAGTGGGTTGCCATTTCCTTCTCTGAGGACATCTCGAAAGATGAAGTAAAGACAGGCACAGAGCTGAGCGGTGGTCTCCAGGGACTCCCCCATATTAACTGGGATCGCAGCTTCCCTTGAGTGACTCCATTGCTATCACCTCTGGAAACAGGCTGCCCGTTATCTACCTACATTCCCTTCAGTTTGCTCGGAGCCTCTAGGCAAGACTGGGCAAACATTTCAGCCTGGTTTCAGAACAACTCTGCCCCCCAGGCCCTGCTAGGATTAGGGGAAAGTTCTGTGCCCATTCCTCAGTGTGAAGCTAAAGGGGAGCAGCCTTGGGCATACCTAAGGGGAGGCAGGACTTGGGGCAGTGAGGGGCAGCCACACTCCCCAGTGTTGAAATTCTTCCCTGGATTACCTTGGAAGGTCTTGGTGGATTTTCTTAGTGCTGAAGAGAACAAGCAGGAATGTGCCTATTCAATGTAGCTGAATAACTGTTTAACAAATATCTGTTTATTTAACAAATCATCTATTTATTTAACAAATACCTAGGAAGTGCCTATTATGTGCCTGGAATTGCTTATAATATTCTCTCATATGCTATTCAGTTGGCTCAGCCCCTTCACGTAAGTTCAGCTTACCCATTCAACCATGTGATAGGACTTCTTAAAAAAAGACTCTTTATTTAGGCTGTGCTGAGTCTTTGTTGCTGTGCACAGGCTTTCTCTAGTTTTGGTGTGTGGGCTTCTCACTGTGGTGGCTTCTCTTGTTGCAGAGCATGGGCTCTAGAATGCATGGGCTCAGTGGTCGTGGCACATAGGTTTAGTTGCCTCTCAGCATGTGGGATCTTCCTGGACCAGGGATCGAACCTGAGTGTCCTGCCCTTGGTAGGTGGGTTCTTAACCGCTGGACCACGAGGGAAGTCCGTGACAGGGCTTTTAATTTGCACCATGGGCATTGGCCATGTCTCTAGCATTGAATAGTCCTGCTCACTCTCCTGCCTTTGGGACTGTGCCCCGCCCACGCCTCACACCCCACTCACACTTCTGGTTCTGTATTGTAGCTCCTTGGATCCTTTAGCCTCTTGTTTGTTTTTAAACTTACTGTGCTTTCAGTATTGTTCTAGAATGTGTGTCCCATAGAGGTACACTTTTGCTGTATCTCTGGTGTCTAGATCAGGGGCTAGTACTTCCCATAGTAAGGGCTCAATATGTATTTGTAGAATGTATAAGTAAATATTGAAGCAATTGTAAAAAAAAAAAAAAGGTATAGGGCAGCACCCCTACTCTCAAAGTCTTTTTAATTAAAAAAGTAATATACCTGGATTTTGGAGCTTAATTACATCCCCTTGAGTGTGGGCTGGACTTAGTGACTTGCCTCCAAAGAATAATATGGAAAGGGAAAAATAGGAGCTTTACAATGTAGAAAGCTGGCAGTCACTTCCTTAACCAAGTAATCAAGGTTAACATCATCAGTGAAAAGTTATGTTGATAATATTGACCCTTTGTGATGTGATGAGGAAAGCAATTTACCTCTGTGATGTCTTCCCTCTGGAACCTGAAACCACAGTCAAATCATGAGAACGGGGTTTCCCTGGTGGCTCAGTGGTAAAGAATCCACCTGCCAAGCAGGAGACTCAGGTTCGATCCCTGGGTCGGGAAGATCCCCTAGAGAAGGAGATGGCAACGCACTCCAGCATTCTTGCCTGGGAAATCCCAAGGACAGAAGAGATTGACAGGCTACAGTCTATGGGGTTGCAAAGAGTCAGACACAGCTAAGTGACCAAACCACAACAATTATGAGAAAGACTTCTAACAAACAAAACTTGAGGAGCATTCTACAGAACCCTTTAAAACTGTCAGGGTCCTGAAAATCAAAGCAAGACCGAGAAGTTCTCGTAGATTAGAGGAAACTAGGGTACATGACACCCACATGCAACGAGGTGTCTGAGATCAGATCCTCGGACACAAAAAGAACAATAGCGGGGGAGAAACAAAACTAGTGAAACCCAACTAAAGCCCGGAGTTTAGTTAATAGCAATGTGGTAATTTTAGTTTCTTAGTTTTGACAAATATACTATGATTTATACAATATCAACATTAGAGAAATTGGGCGAAGAGTATATGGGAACTCTGCACTGTCTAGCAAATTTCCTATTCATCTAAAACTATTCAAAATAAAAAGTTTACTTAAAGCATAAAAGAACAATATATTCTTAGAGTGAAAAAATTCAAACAGTTTGGAAATAAAGCAAAAAGTAAAAGCTCCTCAATCTCTCTTCCATTCTAATCCCTTATAAATAAGAACTATTGAGAGTTTGGTATCTAATATTCCACATCTTTTTCCATGCCTAAGTAAAGGTTTGTAATTTTGTATATTATACAAACAAACAGTTCTCTTAAAATTAAAACAAATCTTTTGGTGGGCTTGTTGTATACACATTGTTCTGTACCTTTATTTTTTTCACACTACAATATATCCTGGATATCTTTTCTTGGCTTTACGTATATACTTGGTTTCAGTCTTTTTAAAGGCTGCACAGTGTCTGACGGTGGGAAAGCATAGTACTTAGTACTTGTTTGGTTGTAAGTGACTGAATGCCAGCTGGAATTAGTTTAAACAAGGAGAATAGAGCATAAGAATAATAACAGGATGTCTCTGGAAACTCGTGAGAAAGAGGGATGCCAGAGCCAGAGTGAGTCTCTCTCACCTTCTCTATTTGCAGGTCTTCTCTGTGTTTCAGCTTCATTACTCTATTTATGGGCTTCCCTGGTGGCTCAGACAGTAAAGAATCTGCCTGCAATGCAGGAGACCAGGTTCGATCCCTGGGTCAGGAAGATCGCCTGGAGAAGGGAATGGCAACCCACTCTAGTATTCTTGCCTGGAGAATTCCATGGACAGAGGAGCCTGGTGAGCTACAGACCATTGGGTCACAAAGAGTCGTACATGACTGAGCAACTAACACACACACACACACACACACACACACACACACACACACACTCTGTTCATACTTTCTGTGGCCCAGTCAGCTGTATTCGTCCACTTCACAGGGCAGAAATGACGTTTCTGGGAAGACTCCCCCTGAAGTTAAGATTTTACATCTTCAGACTAGCTCTCTTTCTTACTTCTAGTTCAAAAATTTCAGAAAAGGGTTCTGATTGGTTTGCCACAGATCAGGTGAGCACCATAAATCAATCAACTGTGGCCAGGATAGCAGACTTGGATCCTCTGGGAAGTACCAGCCCCTGATTTAGACAATAGAAATACAGCAAAGATGTATCTTTATGGAACAGACATTCTAGACCAATACTGAATGCACAGTAGGCTTAAAAATAAACAAGCAAGACTCATGTTTCAGGGGATAGAGAAGCACAGGACATGAGGAAGTGTGATCCCAGAAAAGCAGTCATTCTGGCTAGACAATATTTTGGTAATAGGTGGACCAAAATTAAATAAAATTATTTAATTTTTAAAATAATAAAAATTAATCAATTGATTAAAATAATAAAATTAATTTAAAATTATTTCTTTTATTAATAAATTGATTTTAATTACTTTTAAATTATTACTTTAATTAATTAATTAAAGTTAAATGATTTATTTAAAATTCCAATTTTAGATTATTACCCATTTTTTAATCTGTTACAAATAATGTTGCATCAAATACCCACATACATACATCTTTGTGAAATATGTTAGTATTTTTGTAGAATAGAGTCCTAGAATGGAATTGCTGAGTCAAGGGGCATCATGCATGTTGCCAAATTATTTTCAAAAACTTTCACACCTGCCAGCCTCATAGGAGGGTGTTGCCTCCTTGTGTTTCTTCAACCTTTTAATTTTCATCAATGTCATGGATTTAAAATATACCTTTTTTTTGACTTGCATTTTTAAAGTTGGTTTATTATCATAATTGAGCATATCTTCTTATGTTTATTAGGCCTTTGATTTTCTTTGTTGTGCTTTATTTATCCTATGTGTATTTTTTCAAGTAGATTACTTATCTTTTTCTTTCTCATATGTAGGAGCACTTTATATGTTGTGGGTTTTTAGCCCTTATTTATATGTTATATATGTTACAAATGTTTTCTCTCAACCAATGATTTGAATGCTGCCTCTCCTTGTATGAAAGTTTAAATTTTTAAGTAGTCTCATCTTTTAATCTTTTCCTTTATGTCTCCAGAGCAATTTGTTGGGGTTAGCAAATCCTTTTTCAAACCCAAGATAAAAGAGATAGTCTCATATTTCCTTCAAGTATTTTTGTAGTTTCAATTTTCATTTTAGATATTTAATCTTATTTTAATTTTTGTGCGTGTGGTATATATGTAAATAATTGTCCCTATACCATTAAATAATTCATCCTTTTTGATTGGCAGTGCCATTCTTATTGTCTTAAATTTCCATTAATTTGTGGTTCTGTTTCTATTCTGCTTATGTGTTCCATTAATCTGCTTTTTCAATTCATGCATCAACACCATATACTAACTAGCTTAGCTTTGTAGTATGTTTTGATCTATGAAGCATTTTTAAAAATTTTCCTGCTTAATTCAGAATCAGTTGGTCAGGTTCTCCCTCCCGTACCTCCACCTGCCCCTGAACCAAATTCTAGAAAAATTGAATTGAATTCTAGATAAATGTAGGGGAAAGATCCATCATTTTAATATTGCCTTTCAAACTGGAAACATGGTATGTTCTCTTAATTTTCAGTCTATGTCTCATGGTACTCAATAAAGACTTACAGTTTGCTTTTTCTTTATTAAGATTTTGCATTTCCCTGTTATCTACGAGTTCTTCGTATTTTTTGTTGTAGTGTGAGTCTTAGGAATTATTTTTTAACATTACATTTTCTAAATGGGAAAGCTTTTCATTTTCTCCCTATATTTGTCTTATATTCAACCAACTTACTGAACCTGTTATTATTCTAATAATACCCTAAATATTCTAGATTAATAATTATATGCCTGGAATCATGGTAGTTTTGACTCCTTTTATTTAAACTTTCTTTTTCTTGCCTTCAGCCTCACCTTTGAGGTGTCTGGATGTAGTTTCTGTCTTAGACATCTCTTTGGGATGTGACACTTCAACCCCCTTCCAGCTGTGACCCCTGCACCATGGATGGAGCTCTGTTATTAATTATGTGTGGTGCGGGGGGTGGGGGTGGCATGGGACTCGTGCCATGAGGCAGCCTCTTCTTTCCGGAACATACTCTCCCTGTAAGCATGGCTTTCACCCTTCTCTGTCGTGGGCACTGCAGCCTCACATCATGCACAAAACTAAGAGGCCATTCGAGGGCAAACCTCCAAGGATGACCTGGTGTGCCCTGAATGCCAGTACACAGCTGGACCCCACCACAGCCCCTTTCTCTTCATACTGCCAGCTTTCCCTTTCCTTCTAGCTCGGTCAGAACTGGAAGACTGGGCTAAGTCTGCTGCTTTTGTCTCCCGCTTACCCTACACCCCTTTGCACATGCTCTCGTGTCCTGTGCTTTCCTCCACTCTTCTCTAATTGGCCTGGTAGGACCCCAGCTTGTGTCTTCTGTCCTCTGCCACCCCAGACCTTTCCCAGTGATGGGAAGGAGGAGCTAGCGTGCTGTGGCTGATAAACTGAATGCCTCCTGCACTGGAGGCTGGCTGCAGAACCTGAGGAAATGGGAGGGGTGAAGAGGCAAGAACAGAAACCCCTGGTCGGCCTCAAGGAGTCTTCAGCCATGAGGAAACATTGTACTAGAATCACCCAGAGATACCCCAACTGGCCAGGGTCTCCTGAAAAAAGACACGCTTCTGGGTTAGTTGTGTGACCTTAAGCAGGCGTCCCCAACCTCTGGGTCACAGACTGGTACCTCCTGTCAGATCAGCTGATTTATTTCCAATCTGTTTCGTTCTTGCTTTTATGAAAAGTTTATATGCCTCCAGAGGCTGTGATTCCACAGCGCCCTCTGAATAGAGGCCAATGAACACACACCAGACTTCCCTGACCATCCTCCTAACACTTATCCTTCCCTGCCCTCTGCCCCCATGCCTCATGCCACAGTGTAGCTCCCAGGGGTCACAGCTATGCCCTGACGTGCTGGGCTTTCTCACACCTATGAGAAAATCTTTACTGTTTTCTGTCTGGTGTATCCTTCCTTATCTCAGTTTGTCCAAATTCTACCTATGAGTAAGTAGAATCACCTTTATTGTATGCCTACCGACAATGTTTGGCCTGGATCCAAGCATGAGGATCAAACAAATCCAGCCTTGGGAGTATGTCAATTTCATGAAAAGTCCTCCCTTCCTAAACAGAAAAGGCAGGATACTGTTCTAGATAAAAAAGGAACTGAAGAGACAGATGAACTAAATGTAAGTTATGATCCCTTATTAAGGTGGAAAAACTACAAAAGTATAGGGGCATTATTGGGCTAATTGAAGGAATTTGGAGTATGGATTAATTAAATCATATTGTTATCAATGTTTAATTTCTTAAATGTATCAGTAGTGTCATGACTGTGTGAGAGAATTGCCTTGTTCTTTTGAGATACATGGTGAAATGTTTGGGAATGATGTATTATAATGTCTACAACATATTTTAAAATGACTCAGTGAAGTATATATGTGTGTGTGTACATACAGTGAGAGGAAGGAAATATGACAAACTGCTAACAATTGGTGTATCTAGATTATGACTATATGAGTGTTCACTATACTCTCCCTTCATCTTTCTTTATGTGTTTAAACTTTTTTCCAAATATAATTTGAAGGAAAAAATATCCCATCTATCTTATAATCTGAAATCCAAGGCAGTCACTTCCTCCATGGAGCCTGTTTTTGGGCCCAAATCTTAGGGAACAGCTCCCATTTCCATCCTCCCAGAGCCTCCTGGTTTTGCCTGTTACATCATCTGACCCAAGCCACCCTGAAGAAGAGTAAGCTACAGATGTGTCGGTCCACCTCCCTGGGCTATGAGACCCTGGAGGGCAGTGACTGCAGAGACCCCCAGGGATGGAGAGGGTGAAAAAAGTAAGCTTTGTCATGTTCCTCCCTGGCCGGGGACCACTCCTCCTACCTCTGCTTCAGGGCCCTGAGTAAGGGCCCTTCTTGGTTCTGTTGAGTCCTGCCCTCCAGACAGAAAGAGAGACAATCCCAGTGTAGAAGGATCTATTTCAATGCAGTATCAGGGTCCAATCAGGGAAGCAGACCACTCTGAGTGGGTGTATTAGTGAGGGTTTTCCTGAGAAACAAACCAGGCTGTGTGTGGATGGCAAGAGAGAGAGAAACAAAAAGGGATTGATTTTGAGAAGCTGGCTCACACATTTATAGAGACTTGGCAAGTCCAAAATCTAGGTTAATCTGGCAAGGTAGAGACCTGGGGAAGAGTTGCAGTTCAAGCCCAGAGGTGGTCTGTCCAGAGTTCCTTCTCCTTATGAATATGTCTGTCTTTTTCTACTAAGGCCTTCATTTGTTTGGATGGGGCCCACCCACATTGCGGAGGGTAATTTGCTTTACTCAAAGTCCACCAATTTAAATGCTAACCTCATTCAAAAACAATTTCACAGAGACATTCGGGATAATGTTTGACCAAATATATGGGCTCTGTGGTCTAGCCAGATTGACACATTAAAATTAACCATCTCAGATCACTCCTTGTCAACCTGGCACCCATACATGTCTCCTTAGACCATACTAATTCTCCAAATAAAAACAATAACAAGGTCATAATTCAACCTTCATGATACAACTATGCTGTATACAACTAAAAATGCACTAACTGTTTCCCCAAAACCGTATGCAAAGTCCTTGGGTGATAGTCACTCTTATTGATGTCCCATAACTTAATGATGTGAGGTTAACAATAGTATAATATATAATACAGAATCAAAACCAAAGTCAAAGTCAAACATCTTATGTTCCACCAGTGGTCCACAACCTTTTGGGCACCAAGGACCGAAAGGTTTCATGGAAGACAATTTTTCCACGGATGGGGGTTGGGGGGATGGTTTCAGGATGATTCAAGTGCATTACATATATTGTGCACTTTATTTCTATTATTATTACATCAGCTCCACCTCAGATCATCAGGCATTAGATCCCAAATGTTAGGGATCCCTGTGTTACATGATAAGGGGATAGGAGAGAAAAGAAAGATAACACACACATATTCATAACAAAATGAAGAAAGACTCATAGCCCTTGTTCTGTAACTGGTAACATGGTTGTAGCTGGTATTTTTAATTATCTTTTCCACTGCGCATTCCATATTCCCTTTGCCCTCAGCAGATCTTTACCTGGTGAAGTGAAAAAGTGAAAGTGTTAGTCATTCAGTTGTGTCTGACTCTTTGTGACCCCATGGACTGTGACCTGCCAGGCTCCTCAGTCCATGGAACTCTCCAGGCAAGAGTACTGGAGTGGGAAGCCATTTCCTTCTCCATGGGATCTTCCCAACTCAGGGATGGAACCCAGGTCTCCTGCGTTGTGGGGTGACCCAAACTTTCATTTATGAAGAGTCTAGACCATTAGTAGTGCTGTCTGAATTCAACAGCTGTAATTTTCCATTGACTTTACCACCTGACCTGCCTCTTGAGAAATCTGTATGCAGGTCAGGAAGCAACAGTTAGAACTGGACATGGAACCACAGACTGGTTCCAAATAGGAAAAGGAGTACATCAAGGCTCTATATTGTCACCCTGTTTATTTAACTTATATGCAGAGTACATCATGAGAAACACTGGACTGAAAGAAACACAAGCTGGAATCAAGATTGCTGGGAAAAATATCAATAACCTCAGATATGCAGATGACACCACCCTTATGGCAGAAAGTGAAGAGGAACTAAAAAACCTCTTGATGAAAGTGAAAGTGGAGAGTGAAAAAGTTGGCTTAAAGCTCAACATTCAGAAAATGAAGATCATGGCATCTGGTCCCATCACTTCATGGGAAATAGATAGGGAAACAGTGAAAACAGTGTCAGACTTTATTTTTCTGGGCTCCAAAATCACTGCAGATGGTAACTGCAGCCATGAAATTAAAAGACACTTACTCCCTGGAAGGAAAGTTATGACCAACCTAGATAGCATATTCAAAAGCAAAGACATTACTTTGCCAACAAAGGTTCATCTAGTCAAGACTATGGTTTTTCCTGTGGTCATGTATGGATGTGAGAGTTGGACTGTGAAGAAGGCTGAGCGCCGAAGAATTGATGCTTTTGAACTGTGGTGTTGGAGAAGACTCTTGAGAGTCCCTTGGACTGCAAGGAGATCCAACCAGTCCATTCTGAAGGAGATCAGCCCTGGGATTTCTTTGGAAGGAATGATGCTAAAGCTGAAACTCCAGTACTTTGGCCACCTCAGGTGAAGAGTTGACTCATTGGAAAAGACTCTGATGCTGGGAAGGATTGGGGGCAGGAGGAGAAGGGGACGACAGAGGATGAGATGGCTGGATGGCATCACTGACTCGATGGACATGAGTCTCAGTGAACTCCGGGAGTTGGTGTTGGACAGGGAGGCCTGGCGTGCTGTGATTCATGGGGTCGCAAAGAGTCGGACACGACTGAACGACTGATCTGATCTGATCTGAATACTAAGAGACGCCATGGCGGGATCCTCTATATTGCAAACGTACTCTTCTTCACCTGATTGTGATGTCTAAGAGGTAAGTTTTGGTCTCACCTTCTTGCAGCTGGCCCTGTCCAAAGCCATCTTACAATCTTTCTCAGGTCCTGATTCTGGGCCACGCTCAGGGAACTTTCTGGATGTTACTCATTCTGTTCAGACCAGTTCCTGTGCTCATTCATGCCCACACACCCCTGGTGGGGAGAGCTCACTATGCAGTCAGCTGCAGCTGCCCTTTGGCATCTTTTTTTCTTATTCATCCCTAGGCAGCAGCATCCACCCATGACCCTCCATTTGTCAGAGGGCCAAACTTACAGACATTTTAAGCTTAAAGCAAACAGTTATAAAGATGAGGTTTGGCTTATTCAATGACAAACACAAACCATATCTCAAATCTGAATATTGTACTTTAGCATTAGTTGGCTTTGCTTATCATACGAGTGTGAGAATTCCCCTTCCCAGTTAAAGACAAGCATTGGAATAATATACCTGGAAGAGGTTTCCAGGGAGTGTTTATCAGACCCTATCAACTGAGAATTAAGACAATTCCAGGTATATTTAGCTTGTAACTTGCCTGGAGAGGATCCTGCTTGCGGATATGGTTGAGGGAGACTTGCTCCAGTCCGCCAAGGTGAGCAAATGCTGTGTGTGAAAACTAGCAGCAGAAGGAAAACCCAAGTCTTGGGAGGAGCCTGGTGTGAGGGGAGGGGAGGTTGGGGAGGAACAAATAGGCCTTTGGAAAGAGGTGCTGGCAACCCCAAAATGGAAGGCCTCAACTTGGTAATTTAATTTCCCTTTTGAAATGGTAGGCTCTGGCCCAGAAGCAATAAACAGAAAATATAAATAATACACATTCATTGGGGGGGGATGAAAAGATATTAATAAAATAAGCATATGGTTTTATATTGTGGTTTTAAAAATAATTTGTTATAACATATTAACTATTCTTTAAAAAATAGAATTTGAAGTTCAGAAAATTAAATCAGATTTAAGGGTTGAGAATTTTGTCCCATATTTTTGTCTTTCAAAGTTGATATGATCAGTTAGGACCTATACTTTCTTTTCCTAGTTGAGGGCATCAGATCTTGCCATCTGTATTGTACTTACTGAAAGAAATCTCAGTAGAACAAAGCAATTCCAATTTCTGTTAAGATTACTCACAAAACAATGCCCAACTGGTTACAAAAACTTCTGTACTCCAAATAGCTTTATAAACTTGGATTCTTATCCTTTTTTCAAAGCAAGAAACTTAGAAGAATTGGTGGTGTGCTAAGAGTTCTTTGAGTAGGACAGACTTGTGTGGGCTCTGTCTCTGACACTTTCTAGCTGTGTTGCTGTGGGCAATTATTTGACCTCTTTGGGCCTCAACTTTCTTGGATGGAAAATGGGAATAATCTTGGGTCACTTTTAGGACTGCTGCAGAGATTAAGTGAAATAATGCACACAAAGCACTTGGTATAGTGTTTGGTATCCAGTGATCAGTCATCAGCTGCTAAGTCGTGTTACTGAAGACAAGGACCCCATTACTGTGTTTTTACCATGTTCCCAGCACAAAGCAGGATGCCTGGGATCTAAGGGCTCAGTTGAACTAAGCTGCATGAAGGAAGGAGTTTCAAGCAGTGCTGTAGCTTGGGGTGGACAGGCAGAGGTAGAAACACAGTCATTTTTTATTTCCTCATACTTTTCCCTCTTCAAAGATCCCAATTACCTCAAAATAACTTTGGCTAAATTTCCAAACTGTTCCCCCCTCTGCAATACACACACAAAAAGAAAAAAAAATCTCGCAAACCTGCGGCTTAAACAATCATTTTAATTACATACATTAATTAAATTTTATTTATTTAATGTCAAGAGACAGAAAGGGAGTGGGGATGTGGATGCCTGATACACCTTTTTTTCCCCATAAGGTCTAAGTCCTTGTTTTACTTACTTGTTCATTCATTGCAGGGAGAAGGTTGGGCCTCCAGTTCTCATCCATGGGTAGAATTCAGTGTTATAGTCACGTTAGGATCAGGGCTCTCTTGCACACTAGATTCTGAGCACCACAGCTTTGTTTAGAATAGTACCTTGGGTTTTTTCTTTCCTTCACTGTCAATTATAGAAAAAGCTACTCAACACTTCTAAAATTCTGCAGATTAAGGACATGATTTCTAGCCAAAAAGAACTTTTTAAAAAAATGAAAACTCAGTTGCATCAAACAAATGGGAGGCCTCCAGGGTCTGGGAGAGTAAACGGTGTTGTGCTGATTCTCTATTGCCCAGGAGAACTCAGCACAGAGTACTGTCCTCATGATTTCCTGGAGGGCTCCCAGGTGGCCAGCTAAGGGCAGGGTTTAACCTGCACCATCTGGTGTTGGGGGCTCCTTGTGGCTCTGACGGTAAAGAATCCCTGTGCAATGCCAGAGACCTGGGTTCCATCCCTGGGTCAGGAAGATCCCCTGGAAGAGGGAATGGCTACCCACTCCGGTATTCTTACCTGGAAAATCTCACAGACAGAGGAGCCTGGTAGGCTACAGTCCATAGGTCGCAAAGAGTCAGACATGAATAAGCAACAAACACACACACAAACATATGTTTGTTTTGGGACACTTAATACTGACGGAAGAGAAGAGCAGGGGCATTCAGAGATGGGGCAGGGCCAGGTCTATCAGAGGAGGGCTGGGACTTGGGAGGATGAATGACTAGCCTGAGCTGGGATTTAAGAAACTCCTAATTGTGAACATGGAAGCAATTGGGACCTAATAGAGGGACAGGAGCAAACACTGGGGTTCTCTGGGAAGGGAACCATTAAGCCAATGGTTAATCCAAAAGAAGCATCTCAGCTCACCTTTCAGGGTCATTCTCAGCAGACCTTTCCTGAGTTTGCTAATGAGGAATCCATTAGGAGGGGGGTCTTTTGAGGAGGCTTCATCCTGAGAGTCAGGATGCTACCCTTCTATAGACCCTGTCCTGAAGCCTCACCAGAACACTCAACTACACTTACAAGCCCCTCTTTCAGAAGAGTTACAGGACCTCTAAGGATTCATTTAGCTTACAAACATGTCTCATTTCCCTTCTTGAGGGCTGGGACTAAGGGCTGTTTCCTCGCAAACCTAGCTTGGTAATTTGCAACAGCAGTCTCTTGATATTGAAATGAGATTGAAATGAAGTGTGCTGCGTGCCAAAGACCCTGGCCTGAGACTTTATATCTGAGCAGAGGAACTGCTCTCACAGTGGGCGTGGGGCAAAAAGTAGACATAATCTTGGCAACATGCTGCTGGGAATGACCTGGGCCCCACCCTGTCTCTGCTTCCATGTTCAACTCCAGAGCTGAAAGTTTCTTCAGTTTGCAGGTCAGCAGTCAGGACCTCCCTTGGAAGGAGGGAAAAGCTGTAAGGTGGGGCTGAGAACGGCTTTGTTCAACCCTAACCTAGACCCCGCCCTTCAGCTGGTCTGTCTTTTGGGAGTCTGAAACTTCCTGCCTGCCTCCAAGAGCTTATTAGTAAAGCCTCTGCCTACAAGCGGGAGACCGGGGTTCAATCCCTGGGTCGGGAAGATCTCCTGGAAAAGGAAATGGCAACCCACTCCAGTATTCTTGCCTGGAAAGTCCCATGGACAGAGAAGCCTGGTGGGCTACAGTTCATGGGGTCGCAAAGAGTCAGACACAGCTGAGCTACTTCACTCACTCACTCAGCGGGGAGGGCAACTGGGGAATAAAAAGAACAAAAGCTCAAACAGAACAAATGGATTCTTCATCAGCAGACTTGGGGAAGATCTGCTGAGAATACCCGGAAAGTTGGGCTGAAATGCCTCTTTTTTTGGCTGCCTGGGTCTTTTACGTGTTTTATAAAATGTTATTCAAGTAGAGTTGATTTACAATGTTGTGTTAGTTTCTACTGTACAGCAAAGTGATTCAGCTGTACATATATACATTCTTTTTAAAAATATTTCTTTGGCTGCATTGGATCTTAGTTGCAACACATGGGATCTTTGTTGCATCATGTGGGATCTTTTGTTGCTGTGCGTGGACTCTTTAGTTGTGGCACGTGGGCTCAGTAGCTGTGGCACATGGGCTTAGTTGCTCGGTGGCATGTGGGATCTTACCTCCCTGACCAGGGATTGAACCAAGGTCCCGTGCATTGCCAGGTGGATTATTAACCACCACTGGACCACCAGGGAAGTGGTTACATTCTTTTTCATTCTTTTCCATTACAGTTTATCACAGGATATTGAATTTAGTTCCCTGTTGAGATGCCTCTTTTGCACTAACCATTGGCTTGATCTGGGATCCACCCCTACTCCCCCGCCCCAACAAAAACAGATTCTGAACAAGAATTTGTATCACGTAGTTTATTTGGGGGAATGAATCCTAAGGAACAGGACTGGAGGACTGGTAAGAGTCAAACAGTCAGGGCAGGAAAGAAAAAGGCAATCCAAGGGTGGATTACTGAGCTGATTAAGTTGGATACTACCACGGGCAGCCAGGGTTCTGTCATCTTAGGTGCTGTACAAAATGTACCTTGTAACTGCCCATGAAGAGTGGAACATTTCTCCACCAGCTTCTGTTCGTTTTGGTTAGAGGTTGTCCAAGGACGTGTTCATTCCTTTGTACTTCCAGGTTTATGTCAGAATGGGCTGTGGCTTCTTGCAGGGGTCCAGACTGCAGTGACAGAGAAGCCCTGAGATATCAAGTACAGCTGAAGCAAGGTCCTCTCAGGTTACATCTGTATGTAGCAGGCTGCCACAGCAAAGCTGGAATAAAAAGATGGGCTGGGAAGGTGTGAGGTCAGCCACAAACGGAGTCAGACAGACATAGACACGTCAATTGTCCTGCCTTCCATAAATAGAACTTTATTTCCATAAATTCTCAGTCCAAAGGTAGGAAGGAAGTATGTTTTTCCTGGGTGGAAATATTAACTCTTTATGAAAGCAATGCATAACCCTCAAAGTATAATCTGGTGACCCAACATAGCTATCTATGTTATGGCAGTGGCATGCTGTACCAGTGACTATTCTAAAAAACACCACTGAAGCAAGCTTAAGTCTGTCTATGAAATGGGTACAGAAAAACAAGAGCAACTACCTTCACGTTTCTCCGGGTCCTCGAAGCTCTACCTGCCAGGAGCTGGAAATAAAGCAAGAAGACAGACTCAGCCCTCAAGAAGCTCACATAACCTGGAGCTGAGAGGTTTCTTTAAAGCCCCACAGGGCCCTCACTTCCTTCCTGTTTTCATCTGCCTGGTCCCTTTCCAATCAGTTCTCCGTAATTTGACCTAAACATAGGTCTGCCACTAATTTGCCAAGACAGCTTCCTTCTCCTCAGTTGGTTTCTCATCCAGGAAACTTGGCAGGGAAGCTTGACTTGTGGAGATCAGCCTCCAGTATTCCTTTGTTGAAACTCTGGGAAGCTGTGCTATTCTTAAATCTTTTTTTTTATTTTTGTAACCCATTGGAATAACAAAATTTTAAATTAACTTCATCTGATCAAAAGACAAACTTTAAAACCAACCAACCAACCCACCTACCTCAATGAGCTCGAGACAGTAAATAGGCATACGTCCTGGAAGGCGCCTCAATCTTACCAGCTTTCCTCACTTCCTGGGGCGGCATCTTCGCCTTCCTACCCATACATACCCGCTGGGTGGTCTTTCCCCGCTCGCTCCAGAACCAGGATGGCGGTGGAGGAGATCTGAGCGTGGTTTAGGGCTAAAGGACGGTCAGCAAGGGGTTAATCCCGGGCTAGGCGCCTAAAGAATAGAGTTACCCTCCGCGGGATGGGGGCTGTGCCTGGCGCCCCAGGACAAAGAAGGCGGCGCGGTGCGGAGCGCTCCCCGCCCTGGCAACGCCCGCCGTCGGGCTCCGCCCCGCGCAGCCCTACGGCTGAGCCACTGTCTGTAGGAGCACCCAGGCAGCTGAGGGTGGAGGCAGCAGGAGTGAGAGCGGGTAAGGGTCTTCGAGAAGGAAACTGCGGTAGCGCCCCCACTCGGTGGTACGGGACACGAGCGCGGGTGCCTGCGAAGCGCCAGGTTATCGCGAACGCACCAGCTGAGCCCTCTGTAACTGGAGCCCCCGCGCCAGTTTGTTTTGGGGTAAGAGGAGGGGTCCGCACCTCTGCAGTTCAGGGGTGATGAGCGGGCGCCCTTAAACCGGCATGATGATTGGCTTGGTTTGGATTTGCTCTGCCCTTAAGCCGGGTCGCGGGGATGCGGGTGGAGAAGGGGCACCACATCCTGTAGGCTGGGCCCTGCGAACAAGGCCGGGGTAAAGGTGTAAAAAGATGTATCGATCCCGTCCAGACCTGCCTCAACCCCAGGTAATCCTCATCCTCCGCCCTCCCGGCCTGAAGGTTATTATTCGGAATAATGTGCTCGGTCGGAGGAGACCCAGGTTGAACATGTGGCGCTGAGTCTCCCAAGTGAAACCCTCAGCACTTATTCTTCTTTGCCGCCGCATTTAACAGAAGGCGAGCGCAGCCACAAGGGAAGAAACCGGTCCAAGGTCACATGGTAGTCGGAGACCGAGCCAGGACCGAAGCCAGGACTGCTTTCTGGCCCGAGCCCCCGCATCTCTCCCGGCCTGCCCCGCATCCTCGTCCTCCTTCCACGTCCTCTACCAGGCTCTGTTCTCGGGGACTTGCTGGTGGTGGGAGTGCTTCCTCCCTTTCTGCGGCACCCTCGGGAAGGATGCTGGACAGCAGTCGGGCCGCCGGTCCAGCTTCCTCGAGCACGAGCTGAGCCGGCTGTTGGAGGAGGACCGCACAGGCCGCAGGACCGAGGGAGGAGGAGGACCGAGCAAGGTGGAGGCGCCGCGGGAGCCGGCGGGAGATGCTGGGGTGGTGGTGGGCCCGGGCGGGGCAAGGCCCGGAGCCTCAGTAGCCCGCTGGCGCCGGCAGAGCACAGCTGGGTCTGGGCGGTGCCGTCTCAGCCAGTGGGAGCGCGGCTTGGGCCGAGCCCCCTCGGCTGCTCGCCTCTGGTAGGCGGGAAGGTGCGGCAGCCCTGCGATTGGCCGAGCTGCCCCGGACGCGCGGCCAGAGCGCGCGCAGCGAGTTGGCGCCTGCGCGTCTCTGGCGTCCCACGCTCTCCCAGCGCGCTGGGGCTTGTCTGAGACAGGGCTCAGGGCGGTCTGTGCGCCTCGGGGCCGCGCCCGGCTGGGGGAGGGTATTCTGCCGCGCACCACGTTAAGCGCGGTTGATCTCTGCGTGTTTTTTTCCAACCCGTCTGCCAAAGTGTGCCCCAAGTCAGCTGATGTAAAGTCACCTTCTAACCCTGCGAGAGGCTGCAGAGGCAAACATTTAGTTACGGTGGGCTTCCGACTGCCAGGATCCTTTATGACGCATCAAGTATCTTCCTTTCTACCAGAGCATTGGAGCCCCGCCCTGTACAGGGCAGATACCTGTGGCGGGCGAGGAAGCTGACCTTTGAAATGTGTGTAGCTCTAGTATTCTCTCAATACACATTTAAAGAGCGGCTGCTTCCTGTCAGACACCAGAGTAGTCATTTTGGAGGAACCTGAGACCAATCAAACAACACGTAGGTCCTATTTGTGGGGCAGTCACAGTCCAGGTTGAGACTGGTGATCAGATAGGGGCTGTGAATGGTTATAAACAAGATACCTTTAATGCTACCCAGCCTAGGTTAAGTGCAATTTCCGAGACGCATAAGACTGAACTGCAAATATGGATGAGATTGATTTTTGATTTAGGGGATCAGGAAAGGTTTCTTGAAGGAGATTACTTGAATCAGGGCTTGCTGGATGAAGGAGACCTCAGATTAGGTATAGGATGAGCAAGGCAGGAAAATTGGAAAGTACAGGCATATTGAGAGATGATGTAGCAAATGGTATGAGTAGATGAGAAAAGCATAGTTGGAGATAGAATTTGGAGGGGCCTAGTGAGGACCAGGGTGTCGGGCTTGTACATTCTGGTTTGAAATGTAAGCACTTCTGAATAGGATGCTCCTTAAACTATCAGTCGTACTGATGCCTTTTTTTTTTTAACATCTGCACGAAAAAATCTTGGAAATATCTTTGATTCTTTCTTCTTTCATACCCTACATTTAATTTATCAGTAAATTACAGTGGGCTTTCCCTTCAAAACACAGCCAGACTTTGACCTCGTCTAATTGGCTCTGTGGTTTCCACCAGCATGGTTTCCTCCATGGCAGCCCTTTATATATATATCTCCAGGGAGTACCTCTTCACATTTTGCTGGAATTGTGCAGTACACAAACTGCATGGCTGTACATTATGGTCCTGGATTATTGCCATAGCTTCTAAATGGTCTCCTTGCTTCTGCCATTGTCCATCCTCAGTCTATTCTTAACCCAGTGAGAGTTATCATATTAAAATATAAGCCCAACATGGTATTCCTCTGCTGCAAACTCTCTTAAAGCATTCAAATATTATGTGCCTACTGTGTACTGGTTTGACTTGAATTTGGTAGGCAAGCCCTGTTCTCCTAGGGATGGAATGGCTGCCTAATCTGGTGGTTGTAATTATAGCCATTTTGACAGCTCTGGTAGCACTTTCTTTTGGGGAAAGACAGATGTTTCCTTGACAGATGTGAAGAGGGAGAGGCTCATGTTCCTGTTATGATTACGAGGTCTGCAGTGTGCCATTCTCAGAATATCAGGCAAGCTTAAGAATTGATGATAGTGTCTGCAGAAAGAACCTGCTTTCAGTGTGTTTTCACCAATATTGTTTTGGCTGCAACTGATTTTAAGCATGCTTAACACAGAGTAAGGACATCACGTGCCTTACAGAGCTGAAGACGAGGGCAGCCCGGTCTCAGGAGCAGATCTACCCTCAGGAGGCTCTGTTAGTTTTTTTTCTCTCTTCACTTCCATCTCTGTTTCTATCTACATGTGTGCCTGACTTTTCTCTCTTTGCAGATTGGCTTTCTCCATCTCTCACTTTCTGGCTTCAGGCTCAATGTCACATAGCTGCCTATCTGCCTTCTCCAGCTCCAGCAGTCAGGTCACATGTCTGTGCCCCACGAGGCTGATTTGCTTGCTTTCACAGTGCCAGGAAACAGAATAATGGGTTCATCTGGGGTCGGGTGTCTCTCCCTGATATAGTCTTCCATGGCCAGAGAGTAGGGGCGGGGGGTGGTCCTCACTGCACAACTACAGCATCAGAGGCCAAACGCTGTATACAATAGGCAAGTCTGGAAGGACAGGGATCAGGTGAGCAAGATGGACACCCAAAATTTGGCCACTGTAGAGAGTGTGATGTATTCTCTGAGAAGAATTGGCCATCACCTAAGTCTGATCAGGTGACTGGAATCTGCTGGACTATTCCAAGTGTCTGTTAGGTTTGCCTTTGCTGAACTGAGCTTTAAAGTTAAATCCTTGGCTTTTATTGAAGGTCCCTGCTAAAGGCAGTTGTATAAAAGTCACTTCTGCATTTATGATAAAATAATAGGGAGAACATCATCTATAATATCGTTTAGTGCTCCTTCAGGCTTTTGTTTATGAATAGTTATCTCTCTAAGGAATAATAGACATCTTTTTAAAATAAGGGCTTTAAAACTTCTCGTTTCCTTTTTGCTTGACGTCAAGGAAACCCCCATTAATTGTATAGTTAACATGCATAGCTGAGCTGAGCTGAAATTTTCAGGCAAGATTATACTAAAAGTGATCAGAAGGAAAACAGCCAAAGGATAATAGACACCTGTCTGGTGAGATCTCAAACTCTGATTCCCACAGTGGCCAGGCAGTTAACAGAGGTGATATGGGTAGGCTTAAAATAGTAAGTACAAACTTTTTGTATTGAGTTCAAGCATAACATAGCTGGCTTGTTACATTGCCTTTTAAAACATGAGGCTGGCCAAACAAAATAGCCAAATAGAGTATGTTAGAAACTGGCTGCCGGTTGTCAGACCTTGGAGTCTCACATCACTTACTGACTTTGAGCGCCTCAGTGTGGAGTCCTTGCATAGGATGCTTCTTTGCTTAAACCCAGCTTGCCCTCCGCAGTGAAACAGGACCTCCCCCTCCCACTTGTTAGTACCAGGGCCCATGAACTCTGGGTTCTCTTTTCTGCCTAAGTATTGCTTCCTGAATTCCTGTTTGTTGCTGACGCCCTGCCTTTTCTGAGGATGTCAGTACCGGGAATGTTTGCCACTTGCAGGAGACGCCTTGACCCTGAGCACAGGAGGGCAACCAGCTGTGTCCTCTGCAAGATCTTCCTGTCAGAATGTAGCAAGTGAGCCCAGCATCAAGACAAGGATGCAGGCAGGTGTTTTTTGTTTTTTTGAGACAGTATACTTTGCATGGGTTACACATGGGTTTTCATTGACAGTGGAAAGGACGTACCCTTGAGAGTAGACCTAAGTGTTCTCAGAAAAGTTTCCCCCAGATTCCAGAATACTTGAGCATTTTGATTTTACAGCTGTATTTTATTTTATAAATTTGGTCCCCCTGGAGCAGCTAACGAATTCAAAGCTAAAGAGATGGTCTCCACCCCCCAAAGGGGCTCTGCCTGTCCCCTTGAAGCACCTGCTTCCTACAACCATTTTGTTTCCAAACCAAAAGGCAAGTGAGTGGCATCTCGAGTTTGAGAAGCTAGTATTTACAGAGGCTAAAGCCCAGCACAAGACACTAAGATGACAAACCACCCTGAAGAGTGTGCAGCAGTTTCATTGCCTGTAGCATTGTATTTGGAGTGAAAATAGCAACATATTTAAGAAATGTAAAAGTACAGAAGAAAAAAAGATCTAAAATTCTGGTATTTTGTATATAAGATGACAGTGTGAATAGTGCATTATTAAAGGGGCTGAGTTTTTATGCACTTTAAGCTATTTTGATGCCAGCACTTTTAGATGTGGCTGACTTGAAGGAAAATAAAGTTGAAAAGCAGCCCTTTATTTGGAGATGACATTGAGGCATTCTCTGCCACAGGCATTGAGCAGAAGGGATGGAAAGGGCTTGAATTATAAACAACTGGATTTAAAATTACCCAGTGGCGGTGACCTCAGACTCCAGTCCTGGCGGGAGGAGGTGGAGATGTGTGTGCTCAGCCAGCTGCTCAGTACTTGGGCGGGGTGGGAGTAGGGACACCGCCTTAAAGAATCTGAGCCCAGCATGGGCCTGTGCCTTCCATGAAGGGCTAGTCTGTGGGTGTATGGGAGGTGGGCTTCAAGCCCACAGCTCAGCCCCACTCAGCAGAGACTCGCTGAGTGCCTCCTCCGTGTCAGGTTTCTTCCAGGCACGGGGAGTTCAGTGGTGACCAAGATGGACCAGGTGCCTGGCCTCACTGAGCTTATGAGCTGGAAGGGAGAGATCAAGTAACGAAACAAGAGAATGTTGGATTGAAGAGTGATCTTACGGAGAGCAATCCCTGCGTGCTGCATGGGGGGTTGGGGCAGCCTCTCCGAAGTCAGAAGGGTGAGAAGGACCTAGTCATCCAGTGTGAGGAAAGGCAAAGTCCAGGGCTTTGAGGCGAGAAAGAGCTTGGCATGTGTTCAGGTCAGCGTGGCGGCAGCACAGCGAGTGAGGGGAGGGCAATATCGAATAGGAAGGGAGGCAGAGGCAGACTCCAGAAGGCGAGGGAAGGAGGGGGAGGTTTCTAGGCCAGGGAGTCACACAACCTGACTGGTGTTAGAAGGATCTTTCTGGCTGCTGTGTGGCAAATAAGGGCAGGAGTGGAAGCAAGAGCCTACTGCACAGTCTGGAAGGATCACACAAGACAAAAAGCCCTATATATTGCTCTCCCAAGGATTAAACAGATGGAACACCTCCACCTGCCTCCTACGGTGAACACTGTGGGGGTTGGCCAGTCAATGAACTTATTTCAGACCTAGAACCAGGTGGCTGGTTATCAGATTAGGGTGGCAGCAAGATGGCAGGGGAGGAGCTGCATCTCAGGCAGAGCCTTGTTACTGATAAGGGCAGTCTAACCCAACACAGGCAGGTGTGCCAAGAGACTAGGACAGTTCACCAGGAAAAGGGCAACAGCTCCCCTGAATGTGACTGCCTGGCCTCAACTCCCTCCCCACCTCCCTTTCCTTCCCTTAGGCCAGGAGGGGTCACTAGAGGGGAATTAACCAGAACAGGAGGGCACCTAGTGCACACGCTGATCAACAACCCATAATGCACAACTAGTCAGTGTGCTGAGTAGACTAGAGGTGACACTAGTGATACATGGTCTTGTTGCAACAAGGCTGACTTAACCTGAAAAGGGAGTGGTCGGGTGGTGGGAGAGACTGTGCGTGTGTGTGTTAATTTAGATTAACTAGAGCATGTCTCATTTTGTAGCTCTAGTCTCCATGCTGTGATGAGTTTTGGGGAGAGAGGTGGAGAGCTAAATCAAATGATATGTGGCCCTGGGCTGGAGAAACTGCCTGTAGGGTCACGTGGACAAATTTAGGTGGCTGTTTTGCTGGATATGGGGAACACAGACTAGAGAATGGGACTCATGGAGTTGGGCTCACTGAGAGCTCAGGTCCCCAAGTGCCCCACTGGTTGCTGCACAGTCTGTTTTGAGGATCGCTGATCTGGCCCAAATGGGTGATGATTCATCCAGGGTTGCCCCATGAGTTTGTACATAGCCAGAGCCAGAACCCAGGTTTTTAGGTGTTTCAGCTATCTGACTCTTTGTATCAGATGAGGCTGTAGCTTGCGAGGAGGGTGGCAGGCAGGGACTGTCTGGTGCCATAACTGGACCTGGGTAGAACAGAGCCCAATTTGACTTTTACAACCTGGAAGGAACATGGCCACTCCTGCCCAAAGCCCAGAAGGCAACAGGCAATGAGGGTGCTTTTTGTGTTTCAGAACCCACCAGGAGGAGCCTGACCATTCTGCCTTTTGTGGCCACAATGCTAACAGCCCGCCTCTCCAGACCCCTGTCACAGCTTCCAAGGAAAACCCTGAATTTCTCTGATAGAGAAAATGGGACAAGGTAAGACAGTGAAGGGTGGAGGTAGCCTTGACGGTTACACTTTCTGGGTAAAGCAGAGCTCTTCATGCATAATAAGGTCTGACTCTCAAAGGTGTCTGTCAGTACCCACCGTCTACCAGCAAAGGACACGCAATGGTGTCCTTGGAAGACGGAGACCTTCCCACAAGGTCTATGCCCACAAGGCATAGAAGAATATTTTTCATCAGATTTTTTTTTTTTAAATAACTCTACATTTGTAAAAAATTGCAAAAATAGTACAAAAATATTCCGTATCCCCTTTACCTAACTTTTACCTAACTTCCCCAAATGTTAATGTCTTACAAAACATAGTACATTCATAAAAAACCAGGAAATTACCACTGATATCATACTATTAACTACAGACTTGATTCAGATTTCATCAGATAGCTCACAAATACAGCTTTTCTTAGTCTAGGATACAAACCAGGGTCCCCATTCCATTTAGTTGTTATGTCCCCTTACTCTCCTCCTGTTGAAAGGTTGCTGCTGCAAGACGTGTGTTATGCCGGGATTCGTGACCTCCAGATGAGAAGATTTTGATCCAGAGTCAGAGATGAGGCTTGACTACTTGGAGCTTTTTGTGTAGCAAAGTTTTATTAAAGTATAACAGAGATAGGGAAAGCTTTTGACAGACATCAGAAGGGAACAAAAGGAGTGCCCCCTTGCTCGTTTTTACAAGGTGTTTTACGTCTGTTAGAAAGCTAGTATCAGGTAAGAGAGACTCTTCCACGCCGAGGGAGTTGCACCAGGCCCCTCCCACAACATGCAGTTGTGAGATAGGATCGAACAAGGTGTATCATCCCCCGGCCTTGAATCAATTGACATGAATATTGGTTTGTTGAGCCATTATCAGCCCAAGGCTTGAGAAAAGAAAAAAAAGGTTAGTCTTGGGCAGAACCGGTTTCGACAACAGAGAAGGGAAAAAAAAAGTCTGCCACTTGCTGTTCTGGCCTTCCTACCTGTTACCCACTCACTGTCGGGGTCAGTTCCTCAGTCTCTGTCGTGCATGACCTTGATACCCTGGAAGAAAATGTCTCTCAGTGTGGGTTGTGTGCTGTCCTTATGTTAGGATTCACCTAGAGACCAGTCCTTTTTAAAATCTCACTCATGAAACCAGTTAACTAAAATGTCGCAAAACTTCACTGAATTGTGTGATTTAGAGAAAGCATGGAGTTGGCCAGAAAAAAAATTATTGCAAACTGACTTGTTGCCAGATTTTCTCTAACCCACTTCCCCATATTCAAATCTATCCACTCCAAGTTGGGGGTTGTGTTACACCAGGTATCATGTATATATATTACACCTGGGTGCATTATACCAGGTGCTACTGCTTGTACCCAGCTGTCCGGGGCAAATTTGGGTTTTTCTGTAACAGCTTATGACAAACTCGAACAAACTTTTTTGCCAACTCAATACAAATTAAACAAGCAACTCTTCTTTGAGAGCTTCTGGAAATTTCCTTTTCCAAGAGTATTCCATGTGCTCTACTACCTCAGTTTCTTCTTTTGCAGCCAGAGCAAGGGAGAAATAATGCCTTTTTCTTTCTCTTATATTTGAGAGGAGTAAAATCAAGTGGCAAGTTAAATTCAGAGTCCCCGCAACTAGAAAATGGATGGTTATTTTCCATGCCAACGTGTGCTCTCTGGCGAAGTAGAAATTTGCCATCGACAGCTGGATGTGAGCAGTAGCACCTGCTGTAATACACCCATATATGTGATATATATGACACACCTGGTGTAATGCAACCCCCAGCTGTGAGTGGATAGATTTGAATATGGGGAAGTGGGTTAGAGAAAATCTGGGAACAAGTCAGTTTGAAATCATTTTTTTTCTTGCTGTGACTTTTTGTAACTTTCTAAAATATCAAATAGTGCAAAGGGATGGCAGGGGACAAGCACAGTTCTGCCAGGGACACTTTGTCCTTTTTGTACAGCAAATCCTGGGATTATGGAAATATAGTGATTATTTAGATAAGGTCATTTAATTAATTTTGGGTGTAGTGACCTTACCATTCTACTCACGTGTGACCAGTGTCCTCACCAGAGGCTGTGTCAGAGAAAGCCAAGTAGGGGCCTGGACTTACGTTCTACCCCGCTAACCCCCCCACCCCCCCACCCCAGTAATAAGGCGCCCTCCCTGCTTGAGGTGGAGGTGGGGGAGTGTCAGAGGACATCTAGAGGAGAAAGAGAATCAGGACTTCCTCCACCTCTCAGCAGTAACCTGTACACCCCCACATACAATGGGGAGCAGCAATGAGACACTGTATCTCCTCACAGTCAGGAAGGGTTGGTGGAGACCCAGTGGGGAGCCAGAACTCCCATCCATATCCAGTGGTAACTCTTTCCAATTTATTTTATGAAGCTAGTATTACCTTGATTCCAAAACCAGACAAAGACCATAAAAAACAGAGAACTACAGACCAATACCCCTCATGAATATAGACGCAAAATTCTTAAAATATTAGCCAATATAATTAAGCAGTATATTAGACAGAGAAGGCAATGGCACCCCACTCCAGTACTCCTGCCTGGTAAATCCCATGGATGGAGGAGCCTGGTAGGCTGCATTCCATGGGGTCGCTACGAGTCAGACATGACTGAGCGACTTCCCTTTCACTTTTCACTTTCATGCATTGGAGAAGGAAATGGCAACCCACTCCAGTGTTCTTGCCTGGAGAATCCCAGGGACGGGGGAGCCTGGTGGGCTGCCATCTCTGGGGTCGCACAGAGTCGGACATGGCTGAAGTGACTTAACAGCAGTGGCAGCAGCAGCAGTATATTAGAAGAATTATAAACCATGAAAAAGTGGATTTGTTTCAGGGATGCAAAGAATGGTTCACACTGAAAAATCAATTAATGTAACCCACCAAATTGAAAGTCAAAGAACAATCATATGAATCTATCAATGCAGAAAAAACAAAATTTAATACTCATTTGTGATTAAGAACTCTAAGAAAAATTGGCATAGAAGGAAACTTCCTGAACTTGATAAAGAGCATCTATAAAAACCCTTGCAGCTAGCATTGTATTAATATTTTCTGGTGAAAGATTGAATACTTTCCCCCTAAGATGGGCAGCAAGGTAACCAATTCACCATAGTGCAGTAAGGAAGTACAGTGAAGCAAGAAAAGTAAATAAAATCATACAGATTGTAAAAGAAGAAATAAAACTGTCCCTAATTTGCAGATTATATGATTGACTACATAGAAAATCCCGAGGAATCCACAAAGCACTCCCAGAACTAATAAGTGAGCTCAGCAGGACACAGAATATGTGATAACACACACACATCAGTCTTTTTCTATATCCTAGCAATGAGCTTGTGGATATAGGAATCTAAAACAATTTGCTCAAAAGAATGAGTTACTTAGATATAAATATAACAAATTATACACAATTTGTACATTGAAAACTACATAATGCTGATGAAAGAAATCAAATATCTAAATAAATGGAGACCCACACTATGTTTAGAAATTGAAAGGCTCAAAAGAGTAAAGACATTGATTTCCCCCAAACTGATACACAAGTTTGGCATAATTTCTATAAAAATTTCAGTCAGATTTTTATAGATAAAGACAAGATTATTCTAAAACTTATATGAAAAGGCAAAGGAAATAGAATAGTAAAAACCATTTTGAAAAAGAAAAATAAGGTGGGAATGCATGGTTCAGTGAAACAGAGAATCCAGAAATAGAGCCACACGGGTTTGCTCAACTAGAATTTGACAAAGATCAGTTCAAAGAAGTTGCACAATCAGTTCAATGGAGGAAGGTTAACATTTTCAAAAAATGAGACTGGAGCATGGATATTCGCAGGCAGAGGCTTACCAACTTTGACTTAAGTTTCACATTTTATACAAAAGTTAACTCACAGTGGATCATGGGTTTAAATTATAAAACAAAACTGTAAAATTTTTAGAAAAAAAATAGGAGAAAATCTTTAGTTTGGGGCATAGGCACAGAGTTCTGAAACTTGACACCAACCGTTTGGCCTTAAAAGGAAAAATTAAATAATCAGAGTCATCACAATGAAACACCATTTCTCTACATAAGATCCTGTTAAGAGGATGAAAAGACAAGTTATGAGCTAGGAGAAAATATTTGCATATTACACATGCAACAAAGGACTAGCATCTGGAACATATAATGAACTCTCAAAACTCAACAGTAAGAGAACGATCCAGTAAGAATATGCACAAAAGACATAGACATTTTATCGAAAGGGATATACTGATGCAGATAAGCACATGAAGAGATGTTCAACATCATTAGCCCTTAGAGAAATACAAATTAAGACCACAGTGGATATCTTTACACAGTTACCAGCATGGTTAAAATGAAAAATAGTGATACTGCGAAATGCTGGTGAGGATATAGAGAAACTGGATCACTCATACATTACTGCTGGGAATGTGGAATGCTATAGCCATTCTGGAAAACAGTTTGAAGTCTGTTAAAAAACTAAACATGCAACTACTGTATGACCCAGCAATTGCTCTCCTTGGCATTTACCCAAGAGAAAAACAAATTCACACAAAAGCCTATACAGGAATGTTCCTAGAAGCTTTATTTGTAATAGTCCTAAAAACTGGAAGCAACCCGGATGACCTTGGTCCATGGAATACAATTTAGCAATAAAAAGGAACAAATTATTGAAACGTGACAATCCGATGAATCTCTAGAGAATTATATTGGGTGAAAATAACCAACCCCAGGAATGTTAATGCTGCGTGATTCCATTCTTGAAATGACAGAATTATAGAGGTGGAGAACAGATGAACAGATTAGTAGTTAGAGGATGTTGGAATGTGTGGCTATAAAAGAATAATGCAAGGGATCCTTGTGATGGAACTGTTCTGTATTTTCACTGCATATGTCAATGTCCTGGCTATGATACCGTACTAGAGTTGTGCAAAATGCTACCAGGAGGGGTAATTGGGTAAAGGGTACAGGACATCTCTCTGTATTATTTCTTAACTTTATGTGAATCTAAAATTATTTCAAAATAAAAAACTATCAGGAAGCCACATAAAATCTAAGGATTAAGACACTGAATTTGTACAAGGCTTTATTAACAAAGGTCTGTTGCTGGAAGGCTCTCCCTACACAGTGGCAAAAATGGCCACTATGACTGCTAGCCCACTTTCTCCCAGACTAATAACCCTGGAGGAAACAGGCCCTCCTCAGTGGTATCAGCAGGTAGTCCTCAGGGGTTTGGGGTGGGAATAGTGGAGTGCTCACTGATGCCTGAGGGTCTGCTGAGTTGCTTCTGCTCTAGAACAAGGGCTTCCCTCATAGCTCAGTTGGTAAAGAATCCGCCTGTGCAGGAGACCCCAGTTCGATTCCTGGGTCAGGAAGATGCCCTGGAGAAGACCCACTCCAGTGTTCTTCAGCTTCCCTGGTGGCTCAGTTGGTAAAGAATCCACCTGCAATGTGGGAGACCTGGGTTTGATCCCTCAGTTGGGAAGATTCCCCTGGAGAAGGGAAAGGCTACCCATTCCAGTATTCTGGCCCAGAGAATTCCAAGGACTATACAGTCCATGGGGTTGCAAAAAGTCGGACACAACTGAGTGACTTTCACTTTCAGAACAAGGTCTGGTGTGACCGCAGCCCCTGGTCATGGCTTGCTTTCCTCTTTCAGAGGCTCGCTGCTGCTTTACTCTGCGCCCTTTGTTCCTGTTGGCCGTCGGACTTACGCTGCTTCAGTGGACCCGGTAAGTGGCAACCTGGCTACCTGGGAACCAGCCAGGTGGTCAGAGGCCTCCTTCTGGGCTCCCAGGCTCTAAGCCACCCTCAGAGCAAGGGCTTCCCTGCTTCCAGGGCACTCAGAGCCATCTGTCACTTGCTGAACAACCCCCAACCCCATCAAATGAAGTTAGGGGTTAAGACTTTAGATTCTAAAATCTCTCAGGCCCAGTTTCAGTTCTGGCTTTATCACTAATGATGTTGGGTATTTTAAAATGTCTGTGTCCTCACTTGAAACACGATGTAATAATCACATTTAGGGTATGGAGATATTGTGAGATTTAAAGTAATGCATGCACAGTGCCTTGCATGATAAGTACTCAATACTTGATGAGGAAGATGTCAGTAATGCTGGTGATGCTGATGATAGTGAATGCAGATGAGGAAACTGAGGTCCAGAAGGGAGGTGACTTTCTCAAGCAATGACACTAGTTGGTAGCAGGTCTGGGTTAGAACCTGTCTCTTGATTCTGAGTCCAAGCATTTCTACTACACCATGGTGCTTCTCCAAACAGAAAAAACAGGTGGGGAGGACCAGGCCTGGCCCACTCAAGAAGCCCTAATTAATTGTTGCTGCCCAGAGGAGGCCTGGTCATTCAACCCCCACGATCCTGGATTCCTAACGTGGAGTCTGACCTTTTGAAACAGGTTGGCAGCAAAGCTGTCCTGATCACGGGCTGTGACTCGGGATTTGGGTTCTCCTTGGCCAAGCATCTGCATTCAGAAGGCTTCCTTGTGTTTGCTGGCTGTTTGATGAAGGTAAGAGTTGAGTCATTTTCATCATCATTGTTATTTTTTGTAGGGTTTTAAAATTGTAGTCAAATACACATAGCATAAAATTTACCATCTTAACCATTTTTAAATGTATAGTTCAGTGGTAATAAATATATTCACATTATCGTGCAATCATCACCTCCATCATCCTCATAACACTTTTCATCTTGTGAAACTGAAAGTCTATACCTAATATAAACATTAACTGTCATTTTTCCCTCCCCTCCAGGCCCTGGTAATCACTATTACGGTTTCAGTCTTTATGAATTTGACTACTCTAAGTACCTCATATAAGTGGACTCGTGCAATATTTGCCTTTTTGTGACTGGCTTATGTCACTTGGCATAATGTCCGCAAAGTTCATCCATACTGTAGCATATTACAGAATTTCCTTTTTAAGGCTGGGTAATATTCCATTGTATGTATATATATTTTGCTTATCTGTCCATCTGTTGATGGACACTTGGGTTTCTTCCAACATTTTGGCTATTGTAAATAATGCTGCTATGAACATGGGGGTACAGATATCTCAAGATCCTGCTTTCAATTCTTTGGGGGTATATACCCACAAGTAGAATTACTAGATCATATGAAAAGCAAAATGGCTGTCTGAGGAGGCCTTACAAATAGCTGTGAAAAGAAGAGAAGTGAAAAGCAAAGGAGAAAAGGAAAGATATAAACATCTAAATTCAGAGTTCCAAAGAATAGCAAGGAGAGATAAGAAAGCCTTCCTCAGCGATCAATGCAAAGAAATAGAGGAAAACAACAGAATGGGAAATGACTAGAGATCTCTTCAAGAAAATTAGAGATACCAAGGGAACATTTCAGGCAAACATGGTCACAATAAAGGACAGAAATGGTATGGACCTAACAGAAGCAGAAGATATTAAGAAGAGGTGGCAAGAATACACAGAAGAACTGTACAAAAAAGATCTTCACGACCCAGATAATCACGATGGTGTGATCACTGACCTCGAGCCAGACATCCTGGAATGTGAAGTCAAGTGGGCCTTGGAAAGCATCACTACGAACAAAGCTAGTGGAGGTGATGGAATTCCAGTTGAGCTGTTTCAAATCCTGAAAGATGAAGCTGTGAAAGTGCTGCACTCAATATGCCAGCAAATTTGGAAAACTCAGCAGTGGCCACAGGACTGGAAAAGGTCAGTTTTCATTCCAATCCCAAAGAAAGGCAATGCCAAAGAATGCTCAAACTACCACACAATTGCACTCATCTCACACGCTAGTAAAGTAATGCTCAAAATTCTCCAAGCCAGGCTTCAGCAATACGTGAACCGTGAAATTCCAGATGTTCAAGCTGGTTTTAGACAAGGCAGAGGAACCAGAGATCAAATTGCCAACATCTGCTGCATCATGGAAAAAGCAAGAGAATTCTAGAAAAACATCTATTTCTGCTTTATTGACTATGCCAAAGCCTTTGACTGTGTGGATCACAGTAAACTGTGGAAAATTCTTCAAGAGATGGGTATACCAGACCATCTGACCTGCCTCGTGAGAAACCTATATGCAGATCAGGAAGCAAGAGTTACAACTGAACATGGAACAACAGACTGGTTCCAAATAGGAAAAGGAGTACGTCAAGACTGTATATTGTCACCCTGCTTATTTAACTTCTATGCAGAGTACAGCATGAGAAACGCTGGGCTGGAAGAAGTATAAGCTGGAATCATGATTGCCGGGAGAAATATCAGTAATCTAAGATACACAGATGACACCACCCTTATGGCAGAAAGTGAAGAGGAACTAAAAAGCCTCTTGATGAAAGTGAAAGTGGAGAGTGAAAAAGTTGGCTTAAAGCTCAACATTCAGAAAACAAAGATCATGGCATCTGGTCCCATCACTTCATGGGAAATAGATGGGGAAACAGTGGAAACAGTGGCTGACTTTATTTTGGGGGTCTCCAAAATCACTGAAGATGGTGATTGCAGCCATGATATTAAAAGACTCTTGCTCCTTGGAAGGAAAGTTATGACCAACCTAGATAGCATATTAAAAAGCCAGAGACATTACTTTGCCAGCAAAGGTCCGTCTAGTCACGGCTATGGTTTTTCCAGTGGTCATGTATGGATGTGAGAGTTGGACTGTGAAGAAAGCTGAGCGCCGAAGAATTGATGCTTTTGAACTGTGGTGTTGGAGGAGACTCTTGAGAGTCCCTTGGACTGCAAGGAGATCCAACCAGTCCATCCTAAAGGAGATCAGTCCTGGGTGTTCACTGGAAGGACTGATGCTGAAGCTGAAACTCCAATACTCTGGCCACCTCATGCGAAGAGTTGACTCATTGGAAAAGACCCTGATGCTGGGAGGGATTGAGGGCAGGAGGAAGGGGACGACAGAGGATGAGATGGCTGGATGGCATCACCAACTCAATGGACATGAGTTTGGGTGAACTCTGGGAGTTGGTGATGGACAGAGAGGCCTGGCGTGCTGCTATTCATGGGGTCACAAAGAGTCGGACACAACTGAGCGACTGAACTGAACTGAAAGGGTGTGAGGTGATACCTCGTCATAGTTTTGGTTTGCGTTTCCCTCACAAATTTTGATGTTGAGCATCTTTTGATGTGCTTATTGGCCATTCATATATCTTCCTTGGAGAAATGTCTATTGAAGTCCTTTTTTAATGGAATATTTTTGTTGTTGTTGTCTTAGGAGTTCTCTATATATTCTGGATATTAAGTCCTTACCAGATATGTGACTTGTAAATATTTTCTCCCACTCTATGGGTTGCCTTTTTATTCTGTGGATACTGTCTTTTGATATACAAAATTTAAAAATCTTTATGAAGTCCAATTTACCTATTTTAAATTTTGTTACCTGCACATTTGGTGTCATATCCAAGAAATCATTGCCAGATTCAGTGTCATAAAGTTTTGCCCTATGTTTTCTTCTAAGAGTTTTATTGTTTTGGGTCTTACATACGTGCAGGTTTTTGGTCCATTTTGAATTAATTTTTGTGTATGGTATTAGGTAAGGGTCCAATTTCATTCTTTTACATGTGGATATCTGGTTTTCCCAGCACCATTTGTTGAAAAGACTGTCCTTTCCCCTTCGAGTGGTCAAGGCACCCTTGTCAAAAATCATTTGACCATAGGGTTTATTTATGGGCTGTCTATTTTATTCCATTGATCCATATGTCTGTCTTTATGCCAATACTAGGCTATTTTGTAGCTTTGTAGTAAGTTTCAAAATCAGTGAGTCTGAGTCCTCCAGTTTTGTTCACTTTTTTTGAGATTGTTTTGGCTATTTGGAATCCCTTGGGATTGCCTATGAATTTTAGGATGGGTTTTTCTATTTCTGTAAAAAACAAAATCACTAAGATTTTGACAGGTATTCGATTAGATCTTAAATTGCTTTGAGTAGTAGACGTTTTAACAATATTAAGTCATCTGATTCATGAACCCAGGATGTGTTTCCATTTATTTCTATTATCTTTCATTTCATTCATAAATGTTTTGTAGTTTTCATAGTGCAAGTCTTTCACCTTCTTGGTTAATTTAATTCCTAAGTATTTTATTCTTTTTTGATGCTATTGTCAATGGAGTTGTTTTTGTAATTTCCTTTTTAGGTTGTCATTGTTTATGTATAGAAATGCACCTGATTTTTGTGTGTTGACTTTTGTCCTGCTACTTTGTTGAATTCATTTTCAAGTTCCAACAGGCTTATATTTTTGTGGCATCTTTAGGGTTTTCTACATGTAAGATCATATCCTCTGCAAGCAAATAGTTTTATTTTTTCTTTTCCAGTTTGGATATCTTTATTTTTCTTGCCTAATTGCTACAACTTCCAGTAATGTAGAATAATATTCAGTAATATTGAATAGAAGTGGTTAGATTGCCCAAAATCAACTGCAGTTTACCATCCACTCATTCTCCTGGAAGTTGCAAGCCTTAACAGATTCTAGATTCTAACAGACAAGTTACATCAGACAGAGTCTGCAAGTGCACTGTCTGGGTGAGGAGACAGATTCCTGGTGCTTCCTACTCTGCCAGAATCTTACATCAAGCTGTGTATTTAATATCAGTACTGCCCAGAATCTGGGCCAGTGTTTGTGGTTGGTTTCAATTGCTTTGCCAACAACTGACTCATCTATTGCTTAAAACAGCTGATATCTTTTCCATTCTCTTCAGTGTCCCTTATTCTTCATAGCTTCATTCATTCATTCATTTGTCAAATGCTAATGATGTGCCTGACACTTTGTTAGATGCTGAAGAAGAGTGGGACCTGATCCCTGTCCCCAAGGAGCATTGTCCAGTGATGGGACCGTCATGCACAGACACAGCTGGAAGAATTAGAGTGGAGAGTGTTCTCAGTGTCGTGCAAAGAATGCTTAATGAGAACACATAGAAGGAAGGGGGGCTTCCCACGTGGCACTAGTGGTTAAGAACCTGCCTGCCCATGTAGGAGACGGAGGAGACGCAAGGCAAGGGTTAAATCTGGCATGACAGAAGGGGTGACATTTGTTCTGGGCCATGGAGAATGAATAATTCTGTCATAAATGGAGACTTGAGAGGAATAACCAGTCAGACAGAAGGAATAACCTAACCATATGCTTGGAAGCATGAGGCTCCACTGGGACTCATAAAGTAGAATTTAGGGGGCGTGAAAGGAAGCACTGGGACATGAAGTTGCAAAAGTAATTAGGAGACAGTCATTCAACCATTACCACCATCCATTTTTAGAACATTTCCAGCTTTCAAAAATTTCCCTCTTTGATTATTTACACACCTATCCACTTCTCCCTCTAGTCTTAGGTAGCCACTGATTTCTGTCTCTTTAAATTTGCCCTTTTGGACTATTCAAATAAATAGAATCATACAATAAATAGTCTTTTGTGCCAAGTTTATTTTACTTAGCATACTGTGTTTGAGATTCATCCAATTGTAGACTGTATCAGTAGTTCATCCCTTTTTACTACTGATGGCTCAGCGGGTAAAGAATCTGCCTGCAATGCAGGAGACACAGGAGAAGCAGGTTCAGTCCCTGGGTTGGGAAGATCCTCTAGAGAATGAAATGGCAACTCACTCTGGTATTCTTGCCTGGAAAACCCAATGGACAGAGAAGCCTGGCGGGCTACAGTCCAAAGGGTCACAAAGAGTCAGACACAATTAAACGTGCAGGCACGGCATATGCTAAATTTAAAATTTTACTAATTGATAAATATTTGGATAAAAGTGTTTGGACTTTTGGCCTTTATGAATAATGTTGCTGTGAATATTCACATACATGTCTCCATGTAGATGTATTTTTACCTGGTTACTTTTAGTGGAATTTGGACACCAACATCTGGGTATTAGATGTGATCGTTGCTAATGGGGCATTGCTTCTCCTTGATCACCTCAGTGGCCAGAGCTGGAATGTGTATATAATCATATACACATTTATATGTTCATATACTGTATCTATCTCCTACATACATTTCCTATAAATATTACACACACACACACACACACAGAGTTCATAAGGTTGTCCTGACTTATTCCAATTCATCACAGTAGCATTCTTCCTGCTCCCCTCATTCCGTATTTCTTTCTTCTTTTCCTGTAGTTAGAATGCTGACTCCCAACTATGTGGATATATATTAATTAATTTAATTAACCCTACAATACATACACAAATGCTTCAGAATTGCTACATTCATACACTACAAACAGCAAAGCTACTAAGTTGTTGTGTCCGTTTGTATCCTGTGAGAAGCAGGTGCCAAAACAGGATTAGATGTATTAAGAAATTGATTTAGGAAATGCCTGTAATGGCTAAAGAGAATGGAGGAGGAAGAGTCAGGGAAGTCCTTTAGACTGCAATGCAGGTCTTTGAAAAGAAATTGGAAGAGGATTAGGTAGGCAGAGGTCAGACTGCAGAACAGTCTGAGAGTCTCAGCTGGGATGATGGAGAGTCCCAAGGCAAAGGTTATTTGTTAGAGGAGACCTGTCTCGGGCAGGAATGGCCCAGTAGCTTCCTGTCATGCTTGGTCATTGGCTGAGAGCAGCCTAGGCACACATGGCCATGGCCATGGCATTCCTGCCAAAGTAGATCTGAAGGTGCAGCTGTACAGGACCTTCTCTTAGCTGCTCCCACAGCAGGTTATCCTGAAGGGAAGCCTGCTCTGGTCCCCACAGTGTAGCCTAAGATTTCTTTAAGTGTTTTTTAATCTGTTGATCAAAGGTATACAAAGTACTGTGTTTAAAAGTTGCTTGGATTAATTAATATTATTATTAAATTGGAGTAGGAAATGGCAATCCACTCCAGTATTCTTGCCTGGAAAATCCCACAAAGGAGCCTGCCAGACTGCAGTTCATAGGGTCACAAAGAGTCAGACACGACTGAGAGACTGAGCATATATACATACATTATTATATTATTTATTTGAAAAAATAGTTTGATTCATTTATTTGTATTTTGTTCCTCCCTATTCTTCTTGATTTATTTAGTTTTAGAAGATGCAAACATTAACAAGGATCTAAAGCTAAAATTATTTAAAAAGGTAAACTCAAAGTAATGTTACTCCACCACCTCCTATTTTTTTCTACTCTATTCTTTCATTTCCACCTTCATAAACATTTGCATACTGTATGCACTCATTTTTACCTAAAAAACTTACTGATATATCTTGGAAACCACCCCCATGTGAGTTCACAGAGATCTTTTTCACTTTTTTTAAACAGCATCGCAGTGCTCCATGTGTGGGTGGACCACAGTGGACTCCAACAGGTTCCTATATATTTACTAACATATAGGTTTTTTCCAATATTTTGCAATTATCAATAATGCGATAATGAAGAACTTTGTGAATAGGTATTTTTTTCACATATTGTTGGAAGTTTATCTTTAGGGTAAATTCCTAGGAGTGAGGTGACTCTTCAGTCAAAGGGTTAATGAAATACGTCATCATTTTAAAAGATATCCCCCAATTTCCTATCATAGGGGTTGTGTAATTTTACATTCCCACCAGTAATGTATGAAAATACCTGTTTCTACATACTTTCACCGATAAGAGTATGCTTTAAACTTTTGATTTTTGCCAGTCTGATAAATGAGAACTGTATCTCAGTATAGTTGTAATTTGTATTTCTTTTACTGTGAGTCGGAGAAGGCAATGGCACCCCACTCCAGTACTCTTGCCTGGAAAATCCCATGGACAGAGGAGCCTGGTGGGCTGCAGTCCATGGGGTTGCTAACAGTCGGACACGACTGAGCGACTTCACTTTCACTTTTCACTTTCATGCATCGGAGAAGGAAATGGCAACCCACTCCAGTGTTCTTGCCTGGAGAATCCCAGGGCCGGGGGAGCCTGGTGGGCTGCCGTCTATGGGGTCGCACAGAGTCGGACACGACTGAAGCGACTTAGCAGCAGTAGCACCACTGTGAGTGCTTCTCTTGCTGGTCTTTGAAGTCATGACCCAGAAGCTGCGCCTATGGCACCTGTGCTCTCTCTCTATTGGCCAGAGCTTAGTCACATGGCCTGCCTGCCTGCTAGGGAGGCTGGTGAATGTAGTCGTTATTCCGAAACAATATGTACCCTGCTTGAAGTCAGGGGTTTTACTGCTAGAGAAGAAGGGAAGAATGGGTATTAAGAACAACTCACTGTCTCTGTTCAGTGGGTGAAACATTTTTCTTCATTTTGAAGGCAGTAGGAACCCTGGGAAGGAATTTTTTTCACTAGATTTAATATCTATAAAACAATATCCATGCAATGTAAAAAATTTCAATAACATAGCAAGCACAGGTAATAATTTGCATTGTCATGGTTTGAACATATTTCCAGATCAGAGAAGAGTTTGTCCTTTCAACGTTTATTTCTTTTGAATTTTGAAAGTAGTACAGATTCATAATAGACTCAAACAATATAGAAGTGTGTGATATGAAAAAGTAAAGCCTTTCCTTTCAGCTGTCTTGCCCCGCCCGTGTGCGCCTGGGCGTGCGAGCTCAGTCACGTCCGGCTCTGTGCAGCCCCATGGCAACTGCAGTTCATCTGTGCCCTTTATTTCTCGCTTTTGTCAGTGCAAACAAAGCCACAGTGAATAGTCTTGTACCTGGCTTTGCAGGCTTTCATTAGTGATTGTTAGAAAAAATTTCTAGATGTGAAAGTGCTAGGTGGAAAGATTTTAGAATTTATTCAAATCTACCAGATTGCTCCCCATAAAAGCTATACCAGGGCTACTCCCTCTAATGGTGAAGGCAGGGCTCAGAATGCCTCTGATCAGGCTTTTATCAGGGAATGCCAGCGTCCTCTCTCTTGGCACATCCATTGGTTACTTCTCAGGCCATTATCAGCAGCTTTGACTAAACAAACCACTCTTGCTTATAACGCTTTGTTTCTTGGTTTCATGGACACCCTGCTCTCTAGGTTTTTCTTCATCCCCTTTGCTGGCTTCTCCTTTGGCTCATTTTGTAATATTACAGTGCCCCAGTCTTGCTCCTCTTGTCTCCATGCTTCTAATATATGTGACAGATGCTCACAGATAACACGTGCCAAGTGTCCTCACCTTCTGCCTTGAGGTGTGCTAGGCTGCCTAACAGTAAAATGCTGAGAAACCATGAAACCTTTCTGCTGGGATTAGCCCCTGACCTGCCTCAGTGTTGTAATAAATTGATATAAAAGAGGTTGGAAGTTTAGAGACGGTAGTTAGAGTATATTTTCCCTCTAGTCTCAAGTAAAATGAGGTGGGCTTCAGGGAGCTTACTTGGAGAGCTTACCTTTTGTGCCTTGGTGATTAGAGGTCACAAAATGGTGTGTTAATGTTTACCAAAACAAGTCTAAAAGCCTCCAGATGAGGCCAGAGTGGCTCATCTGGAAGCAGAGCGAACATAGCCCCAATGAGAGAGGGTTGTCCTTCCACCCAACCAGGACACTGCTGCCTAGATGTGGACAGTGGGAGAGTTGCCTGGAGACACCTTAAGGGTATGAGATGCAGTGAGACTCCTGAGAGGCTGTGTGTGATCCCGGACAAAGCGGCGTCCCACTGAAGCCCGGGCTGAGGGAGGAGACACCTCTGTAGAGGAGGGAGTGGTCCCGTGGAGGGATCTGTGTGGAAGTCACAAAAGTGTCCCAAGAAGGGAGGGCCATCTCTGGTGCGTCTGCTGTCCCAGGGCACCAGGAGCAGACGACGATGGAACCCCAACCCCCCAGAAGACTATGGTCTCGCCCTTTCATTGGCCAGTCCCCACATCCAAGTCTGAAAGGGTCAGAGATTAAGGAACAGGAGACAAGGACGAGCTCGAAAATAGTGAGACGCACAGCTTCCAGCCCTGCTAGTTGGTACCCCACTCCCACACCCTACCCTGCCAGGCCCAGGTCAAGGCAGACTCTAAGCTGGATATAAGTTTGGGCATTCAAGCCAGGCTGTACTGGAGTTAGTGGATCAGTAGACTGAACCGGACTCTCTGCCAAAACAAAAAAGTTCTCTGTTAATCTGGGAATGAATGCAAAAGTTACCAGACAAGTCTGGTAAAAAGTTACAAGTCTGCCTGAATGTTCATCCAGGGGTGGAAAAATAGCTTACAGATGTAGTTTAAAGGGATTACATAAGAAATGGGTTTATCAAGAAACTGGTTACCCAGGCACCAACGCTGAAGGACCAAATGCTTGTCCCTAAGCAGCAAGACAGATGTGGACACACAGAAACCCTGGAGCGAGGAGGTGGAATGATCCGGACAGTGCAGCATGTGTCCTGGGACAGGAGGATCCAGAAGGGGACAGACTGCCAAGGGCTGCGGGCTGTGGGCTGAGGGGGTTGGGAAAAGGCTCCTTTGAACAGCTGAAGGCCAACCGACAGTCAGGGAAGCCAGACGTGGAGGCTGCTCAGAGGCTGATGAGGATGTGGGATGGCGTGGGATGGTGGGGCGGGGGGGCGGAGCAGGGGAGGCTTCTCTCCTGGGGGCCTGAATGCTGAGCTGGAAGCTGTGGTTTTCTCTGAGAAGGCTTTTAGCTGTCAAGCAGCCAAACTATGTTCCCGTGGGCACCCTAACCTGGATTGGGGGCCACCCTAACCCAGAGTGGGGTGGGGTTCTCCCCTGGGGGCTGCAGGGGCGTCGGCTTGATGCTAGCAAGAGGCACAGGAGAGGTCTGGAGTGGGGTTCTAGAGTTGTTTGTTGCATGATGGTGGCAGGGTTAACAGAGGTCAGAGGAGGAAGAGCACTCAGCGCCTGGTCATCTCAGCTGGAATCGTTCTATTGGAGCAGACATCAGCGGCCCTCGGAGACTTGGGCCATGCAGACTCTATCCTCAGGGGCTTTTGAGGAGCCCTGATACAAAGACTGAATTAAAACAAGATAGGTGTTTTCCTGATGCCCGTCTGCCGTCTGTGGGAAAGAGAGGTGTCTGTGGGCAGCCCCTCCAGCCTCTGGACTTGAAGACAGCGTCTGGGCAGTTCTTCTCTGGTGGACTCCGGGGGGACGGCAGTAGGCGCTCACCCCTGTCTGTTCCCCAGAGCTGGAGCACCATGCCGATTAGGAAGATCGGCACATCCAGGGGTTCGCAGGGCCAAGTCTTGGGCAAACCAGGCCTTACCCTTGCTGCTATGTGCAGTGGTGACTCTGATGTATCTGATGTTCCTGGTGCCAGGCAGGGCAGAGGCTCAGGGAGCCATGCCTCTGAGTCTTCCAGGGCCTCTGGGGAGGCTCCCTGGATAAGTTGACAGTTTAGGGGTGAAAGAGATATTAGAGGGGGGTCAGCCTGATGTCCTGCCTGATGCCTGAGTTTTCTCTGTACCGTGTTCTCCCATTCCATCCAGACAGACCCCACATCCACCCTCATTGTCTGAACACCTCCAGGGTAGCCCATGCCATCTCCAGACTGTGAGAGTCACTCCTCGTCTTGAGCTGAATTTGACTTCCCTGCCCTGATTCTGTTTTCCGGGCTGCACAGGACAAGTGGGCCCCCCTGCCATCCTGTTCTCCCAAGTCCTCTCCAGAGAGATTATCCTCTCCAGTCCTCTCCAGCCCTGGTGGGCCAACGTGATAGAGAGCCTCCCCCTTCTCTCCTCGGTCCCTCTGACATTCATGATGTGGGTTCTTCAGGCCTGGGGTTAGGGGCCTCCCGTTTCAAACCACTGATGGCACTCAGCCCATCTTGTAGAGAACTTTGCACCACAGCCATCCTCACGCTCCCTGCTCTGGCCTTGCCGGGGATGTTTGTTCAGTACCAGATGGAGCCCAGGCCAGCCCTCGGCTGAGTGACTTTTCTCAGTGGTCCATGGAACAGGGAGGCATCTCTCCGTCCCTTCGTCTTCTGGCGGCTACTCCTGTCCTCTCCTAAGATTCATCACTGTTCCGTGGGCCACTGAGAAAGGCCCACGGACAGGAGGACTAGGGAGATAGTGCATTTCAGACAGCACAGCGTGAAGCACAGTAAACAGTAGGTGATGTATGCTTTATTCAGATCCTGCATCTGCTCACCGCTGCCCGCAAGCAGGCCCTTGCCTGACGCTCCAGCCTCACGTCCCACCACTTCCTCTACCTCTGCTGTGCCTTCAGTGGCTTGTGGTAGGACCAGAGTCGTCCTCTTCAGGAAGTGCCTGGTCCCCGGGCCCCCCTCTGGTTCATGTCCTCGGCTGGCACTGCTTTTGGAGGCCCTTCCCTGCCCGCCCCACTTTCTGTGCAGCCTCCTGCCTCCCACAAGCTTTCACGCAGCATAGTTGCCCAGTCTTGTCTGCTCACACATCTGCCTCCTTCCTTAAAATGTGACTCTCTGAGGACAGAGGCTGTTATTTATTTTCACGTCTGTTATTAGCACAGTGCTTGAACATGATAGAGGCCCAAGACATGAGTGCTGAGCGAGTGACACTTTTCTCTTGTTTAATAATACTTGAATTTGCATAGTGCTTTGTCATTAGGAAGGTTTTTTTTAAAGCGAGTTCCTCATGCCATTAACCTGAGAAGGTCAGTGCAGGTGGCGATGCCCTTGGAAATAGCGGTGTCTGGAAAAACTGGGCCCCTCTTAAGGGATGCACCTGAGCGCACAGAGCCTGGTTCGTGACCCAACTGCAGTTGCAGCCTGGCTCTGGTCAAGCTGGTGTGACTGGCTCTTGGCTTAGAGCAGAGGTGACTGACTGGCAACCTGCTGGTCACATGCAGCTGTGGGTGTGCTTTGGCATGCAGTGGCTTTTTTTTTTTAAGGGTAATTTTTCTAACACTTGGAACATTAGGAGATCCTAGTTACTAGCTTAAAAATCTAAACGTCTGGCAGCCCTGGGATTGCATACCCACATGGACAACAGCTGGCGGGGTGAGAGGGCATGTGCTCCGTTCCTGAGCCCTACTGTCACCACTGTCTGATCTCCACATGCCTGGCCCCGGTCCGTACTGGGTTTGCGACCTCTGCTGGGAGACAGCATCCTGCCGGGGGGCTTTGGGGGCTTGTGTCTGAGGCACTTAGTTTGGCATTTGATGTGCCACTGTGCTCAGGGGTTGACTAGAACCATTTACTGGTGGAGCAGGTCCAGGTGGGGCCCCAAAGACCACCCTCTGCGGCTGTTAATACGCTGTGCACAAGCCCCAGGCTTTGGTTGGGACCGGGGGCAGTTCCCTGCCTTGGCCCTGGTCCTCATCCCGCAGGCTGGGTGGGAAGGAGGCGGGTGCGGCAGCTCCTCTCTTCTCCCCAGGACAAAGGGAGTGATGGGGTCAAAGAGCTGGACAGCATGAAGAGTGATCGCTTAAGAACTGTCCAGCTCAACGTCTGCAAAAGCGAAGAGGTGGATAAAGCAGCGGAGGTCATCCGCTCAAGCCTGGAGGACCCTGAGAAAGGTAAGGGCGCCTTGGGGCAGTGGGGGTGGCTGTTCTGAGGGGACCCTCCCCAAACACCCCCTTCCATATGCTAACATCCTGCCAAAAGACAACTTTTCTCTTGTTGGGCTCTTCATCCTGCTGCAGAGTGGAGGAAATAGGTTAAATTTCACACTGCACTGAGGCCATACAGACCAACCCAGCCAGTCCTCACTGAGTGCAAGCTCTGGGAGCTGGGCTGATGCTGGGGACACAGAGATGGCCAAGACACAGCCCCTGCCCCAGGGACCTCACAGTTCACTGGGGAGTTGACCCAGATAATCTCCATATCCCCTCTCGGAGTGCAACATGGGACAGAGGTGTTGGTCTTGGGGTGGGCTGGGGGAGGGTCAGCCAGGGCAGATTGGCAGAGTGCAGGACAGGACGGGCATTCCAAGTGGGAGGGAGAGCGTGAACAGTGATGGGGAGCACACAGGCTGTGCTGAAGGGCAGCCAATCAGGGTCAGGCTGGCGGTTGTGTTGGCAGCACATGAGATCAGGCAGGGAGGTCATGCTTGGGGCCCACGTGAAGGAGTGTGGCTGCTCTCTTGAGGGCGAGGGGAGCCACTGAAGGGGCTTTGCTGTGAGGAATGACCTGCTCAGACTTGTAGTCTGGGGATTGTGGTGGGGGAGAGCGTGAGTGTGAGCCTCCTGAATTAGTACACTGGGTGTTGGAAAAGAGGAGGCACCAGATTTAAGGAGTATTGCGGAGACAGAGCCGGCTGGACTTTGTGTGTCGAGATGAGGTAGAGGCGAGAGGTCTGTATCCTGGACAGCTGCTGCCCCGCACTGGAGGAGCAGCCGAGGGATGGTAGATGCTGACATGCCTATGCACACACCCCCTTCCCCGGAAGTCTGTGGGCTGCAAATCAGGTGTGCATGGTTGGAAGTGAGACTAGGAGTGGAGGAGATGCAAGGAGGAACTGCTGGAGAACAGAAGCAATTTGGGGCCACAGAAGAGAAAGACATCTCTCAGAGAGGTTTGGTAGTGCCCCAGAAGCTAAGGGAACAGAAAGTTGGGGGCCCATCGCCAACAGGGTCACATGCTGCAGAAAATTCTGTATTGTAAGAACTCAAGTGCCCTCCCGGTCCAGGCCACAGAGGACCTTGGTGGGAGAGGCTCTGTCGTATAGCAGAGGGGAGGGGACATGGCTCTTGCAGTGGGACGGTGCTGCATTCTGGTTCTGTCACTTCTTCCAGGACATTTACCTTCGAGCTTCCTGTCAGCCCAGGTGAAAAGGGGGTGCCTTATTCAGCCCTCTGCCATCCTGCAGAGTAGGGTGGGGCAGCTCTCTGAGCCATTACTTCAGTCGGTGGTAGGGAGCAGGCAAGTGGGTGGGTGACCCGGGCCAGTGCTGGTCGCACTGCTGAGCGTTTATCAGTCAGGTGGAAATGCTGTCATCCCCCAGCAGTGACCCCAGGGGCTCCCATGCTGTGAGGCTCTCAGAGAAGCTATCACTGATACATCACCTTGTCAGCCCAGGGCCACCCCCACCCCCACAGCAGGCCAGTCCCAGGCCCCTCTGCTCTCTGAGGAGAGGCCCGTGAGTTCCAGAATGCGCTGAACATCTGTTTAGTAATGAACAGGCAGAGCCAGGACTCCTGCCCCATTAAGCAAAGGCAGGATGGGTCCCACTGGGATGATTACCAGCTTGGAAGGTACAGCCTGCCTTGCCTCCTCCCCAGTGGTAAATCCTCCTCCTGCCCGCCTTCTCTGGGTTGCCTTCATAAATGATTAGGCTGGAAAACAGCTGCAGTCAGCACCATAAACCGACTTCATCACAGCCTGTGGGTTTGTGGTGATAAAACGGCCATGGAAAGGAAGGGTCAGGGTAGAACTGAGCACAGAACAGGGCTACACTGGGGTTGGGGGCTGCTCAGGACCCTGGTCCTTGTCCTCAGCCACCAAGACGTAGTCAACTCTATCCCAATACTAGTCTGCCCAGTTAGCCTAACTGGGCAAGTTGGGGAGGACCCCGGGCTCCCCCTTGCCCTTGGATTGGGCTCAAATCCCAGCACCAACCCTGGTGCAGAAACCGTTCCCTGTTCCTTTTTCCACATGACGCATTCCTGCAAGGGCTGTTAAACCGCTCACCATCACCTTAATTAACCAGTACTGCATTTTTTGGAAAAAAAGATTTGAAGATTTTTTTAGATCTGAAAAAGAAAATAAATCTGTCATATATGTGGCTGCCCAGGTCTCTCCCCTTTTCCCTTCCTTCGGCCCCCTCTCCCCCGACCGCCAACCCCTCATGGACGTCTTTTACTGGGCTGTTGTTGTTTATTATTAAGTCACTGAGCTGTGTCAGACTCTTTTGCGACCCCCTCCTGGGCTACACCCCGCAACTCTAGCCCACCAGGTTCCTCTGTCCGTGGGATTTCCCAAGCAAGAATGCTGGAGTGGATTGCCATTTCTTTCTCCAGGGGATGTTTCTGACCCCTGGATCTTTCTGACAAGGGCTTAAACCCTCGTCTTCTGCATTGACAGGCAAATTCTTTACCACAGAGTCACCAGGGAAGAAGCGTTTTTCTGGGTTGCTGCTGCTGCTGCTCTGTCACTTCAGTCGTGTCCCACTCTGTGCGACCCCATAGACGGTAGCCCACCAGGCTCCCCCGTCCCTGGGATTCTCCAGGCAAGAATACTGGAGTGGGTTGCCATTTCCTTCTCCAATGCATGAAAGTGAAAAGTGAACGTGAAGTCGCTCAGTCGTGTCCGACTGTTACACAGTGCAAATTCCGCCCCCTCCTTCTCAGGCAATACTGTCTTTGACCACCAGATGGCGCCCTCCCTGAGCTTGCAGACCAGATGCCTTCCCTAAGTCTGTGGCCACTTTTGACTCACTCCACCGACCCACCTTGACTTCCCAGATGGCGCTAGTGGTCAAGAACCCGCCTGCCAACATAAAAGACATGGGTTCGATCCCTGGGTTGGGAAGATCCCCTGGAAAAGGAAATGGCAACGCACTCCAGTATTCTTGCCTAGAAAATCCCATGGACAGAGGAGCCTGGCGGGCTACAGTCCATGGGTCTCAAAGAGTCGGACACAACTGAAGTGACTTAGCACACACACACACACCCATCCACCTCAGCAGGAACCTTCCAGGAGACGGTCCATTCTACCCACCCCCCGCCACCACCCCCAATTCCCCCAGCATGGAAGGCACATTTTGATGGAGAGTCATCACATTTTGATGGCGAGTTTGACACCCTTCACCCTGGCTCTGTGGAACAGTTGCTGCTGAAGCCAGGAGAGCCAGTGGTGGTGGTAAGATGAAGGGGATTGTCAGGTTAGAGCTGGTGAGCCTTCTGCCACCAGCCCCTTTGCTCCCCCACAGGGACCTGAGGGACCGGCCATCCAGAGCCTGTGACCAGCCCTTCCTCCACCACCATAGGGAAAGGCCAAGCAAGTGGACCAACCTGCAGGCTGTGGGCATGGCCTGATCTTGAAACCACCTCTTACCTTGCATTCAGTAAAAATTTATTGAGTGCTTACTGTGTTTGGTAGTGTGCTGAGCATGTGAAAGGGTGAGAGCTGGCAGAGGAAGTTTGTAGTTGGGCAAAATGGAAGTCAGTGGCTTCACGGCAAGACCTATGAGGATTATGCCATGGACAGGGAGGTCCCTACATCTGGGGTGTACTCAGTCTGGAAGTGAGAAGGCTGCAGTTGCTCTGGGCTTAGCCTCTTACTAGTGGTGTGAGCTTGGGTTTGTACCTTCAACCATGTGGGCCTCAGGGTGCCCATCTGTGAGGCTCACAGCTCAATCCAACCACAGCAGGAGCACTTTAGCAGAAGCTGCTCTCAGGCTGAGGGTCAGAACGGCTGAGCAGAGTTAGGACACCGTGGAGGCAGGAGGGGCCATAATATCAGAGGAGTGGCAGACTGTCCAGGCTCAGAGAGGGCAGAGTCCTTGGCGGGGAGTGGATGACAAGTGTGGGAAAGGAGGCTCGCACATCCCACTCCAAAGGGAAGCAGAGGAGCAGGAAGTGGCTGACTGAGAAGGAGAGCCTGGTGGAGCAGTTCAGATCAGGATGGGGGAGGACAGTGACTGACAGGGAGACCTGGGAGAGCTTCTCCAACAACAGGGACCCAAACTAATGCTGTGGACACTGGAAAGAAGGCAGTGATTCTAGTGACCCAGCAGAGGAAGCCAACAGCAGCACGGGATTAAGGGCGAGAGCTATGTCCTCATGCAGACCTGGGTTCTACGCCATCCTATCCACTGACTAGCTGGGTGATGTTGAACAAGCTGCTTAACCTCTCTGAGCCTCAGTTGCTTCATCTGGACATGGGACAACTTAGTATCTATCAATTGGTTTTAAGGATCAGGTGAATGAATGGATACAACATGCTTAGTTCAGGGCCCAGCAGCCATCCTTTTGCTCCTTCTTGGTAATATTAAAGCACTCATGACTCATTAGATGCGGGGGAAATGACGGGGCTGGAGGAGTCAAAGATGACAGGGAAACTTAGCGAAGGGAAACTACTAGCAAAGCAGGCTTGAGCACTTGGTGGTTAGTTAGGGTGAGTTGGGGACCTGTGGGACCTTCGGATGAAAATGACCATCAGGAGGAGGGGTGCATGGGAAGTTACTCAGAGGTGGCGATGGGGCAGTTAGAGGAAAGCAGCTGTCACCCAGACCAGCAGGAAGGTTATGAGTCTATTCAGAATGTTGACCAAGGACTCCAGGGCTCTCCTGGGTGCACAGACTTGTTACTTATCGCATCATCGGAGCTGAAATCCAGGAGCACTGTGCTTCTACAGGTCAAGGGCAGTTAACCTTTTTTCATATCAGAGGCAGATGTAATTAATTTTTAGGTGGATAAAAGGGTGGTATGTATTTTATGTCATGTATACTGTCCATAGGAATAAAACACAAAGCAGCTGGAAGAAGATGAGGCTGCCTAAGCATCGTGTGTCACTGCATGACAGTTGCTCTAGGACAGGATCCTGGAGAACAGGTGGAAGAAGGGGGTCAGGGGAGATGAAGGAGGTGTGTGGGTATCAGTAGTGCTCACACCGGGGGCAGGCTGAGGCCAGAGGAGATGGCAGGGAATGAGGGTGGGAGAGATATCCCTAGCAAGGGGATGCCCTGGACACCCTGGAGCAGTGTGGGGCTGGGACCCAGACTGGCAGGAAAATGGGGAACTGGAGAGTGTAGCTTGTGTTCTCAGAAGCCTGGCCATGGAGGGAAGGAGAGCAGACAGTGGTGTGAGGGAGCAGCACGATTAAGAGAAAGTTCTTCGGGATGTGAAACATGGTGTTGATATTTACATTCATTCATTCACCTGACAAACACTTATTGAGCATCTAACGTGTACACTGTTGAAGGGAGGGAAGCATGGACGGGAGAGGAGTGAAAGTTGCATAAAAAGAAGGGTGGATGGCTCATGATGTGGAATGTAGTGGAGGGTGAAGTGTCGGCCTTGACAACTGGTGAGAGGCCTCCTGCTCCTCCTGGGAAGAGGAGCGGGGCAGTGACTCCCAGGGGAAGGTCTGCAGGGGGTCGGGGGTGGAGGGGAGTGGCTGCGTCACTGTGAGGTCACTCAGGAGAGCTGAGGGGGTGGCTTTGGCTTGGTCGCCATGGCGAGTGGAGGTGAGAGCGTCATGAGCACTTTGTTAACCGGCAATTTCCTTTCTCTAATAAATGCTCTTAATTCTCCATAATTGAAGGAGAAAGCACAAGAGGTCAGTTGCCAAAGCTTTAATTTGGGTAACACGGAAGGAAAGCAGTTAGAGACCAATTACTCTGTCATTTACACAAACTCACTTCCGTGATTAACTGGGGTGAAGCAGGCCTAAATTCCCACAGGAAGGGACAGCCCCCAGGAGGCAGCTCTGCTCGAGGCTACATCTTGGGAAGAAGCACTTTCATGGCCACGGGAGACTAAACCCTGAGGGTTTCCACAAAGAAGGGGCAGGGCCTGGCTGTCCTGAGGTTCCAGCGTGTCCAGTCCTTGTACCTGAAAAAACAGAACTCAGAGGGGGCCCCGCTGCACAAGGCTGCCCCTCGCTGTCTGTCTTGCCCCTAACTGTCTCGCCCTTTGCTGTCTCGCCCCTCACTGTCTTCACCCCTCGCTGTCTCATCCTCTCGTTGTCTGTCTGGTCCCCTCGCTGTCTGTCTTGTCCCCTTGCTGTCTGTCTTGTCCCCTCGCTGTCTCTTGGCCCTCATTGTCTCATCCCAGTTCAGCTCTGCCCCGGCCTCACTGGTCCCACTGAAGCCAGGCTTGCCTCTCAGGTCCTCTGTCTCCCTACCTATGAGAGTAATTATTAGACTAAGTGGACTCAGATGATCCTTCAAGTTGGTCTTGCAGGAAACAACCCAAGTACACTTGGAGAGTTTGCTCTGACCATGTACTAAGGCCAGTGGGATCACACAAGCCTGAGGGGTCTTTGCTCCCTGCAAAGACCAGGTGTGTTCAGTGTTCATATTGATGACTGATGGCATATTGGTAGCTGACCACATGACATCTAGCCCATAGTGCGTGGTTCAGAGCGGAGAGCAAAGGATGGAGGAGTTGTTAGCACCTCAGAGTGGAGTCGGACTGGGGCCTGACCTGACTTCAAGGCTTGGCTGAGCCTCTGACTTGCTGTGTGACCTTGGATGCTATGTCCCCTCTCTGGTTCTCCAGAGAGGACTTGGCCTGGAGGACTCCCGAGGTTCCCCTGGTTTCCGGGAAGAGGGAGAAGATAAGCAAAGGCTCAGAGGCAGGAATGAATAAACAGGTGCAGGGTACAGGATGAGACTGGAGGGTAGAAGTGAGTAAGGTGAGGGGGCACTCCGGGCTGGGGTCAGCAGGGCTGGGTTGTGATGGATCAGAGTGCTGCAGGGAGAAGCGAGATGAGAACTGGAAACTGTAGACTGAAGGGAGGTCACAGCCGGCACTTTAGACCTCGCCATCTCTGGTTATTCCTGGGTGACTCTAGAACATGTCTTGAAAGCCTTGGACAAGAAGCTACCAAGTTGTGGGGAAAAGGAATGAAAGTGCCTAGGAGGATGGGCTGCAGGCTGTCGGGTGATGCCTGAGGCTGAGCCCTGTGGTGACCCAGTTCTGTCCCCTCCGGTGCAGGCTTGTGGGGCCTGGTTAACAATGCGGGCATCTCGACGTTTGGAGACGTGGAGTTCACTAGCATGGAGACCTACAAGGAGGTGGCGGAAGTGAACCTCTGGGGCACCGTTCGGGTGACGAAAGCCTTCCTCCCCCTCATCCGGAGGGCAAAAGGTAAGGTGGAAGGGGACCTTCCTCCTGTCCCCTAGACCTGCTCTGCCTTTCCATCTTCACTCAGAATGGTAACAGGTCTCAGAGCACCCAGTACCCACCACCATCACTGGCTGAGCCCATAAACCCCAGGGGTGACACAGGGCCTGTGGATGGTGGCCAGTGGGGGTGCCCTGGGCAGGGGGTGGAAAGGGATGTGTGGTTTTCAGACAGTAGAGCAGGTAAGAGGTCAGCATTCTACACCAAAGGCTAAAAGATTATAGCAGTAATCCTAGTCTGAGAACTTAATCTAGACAAATAACCACCCTTGTGCACAGAGCTTTGTGTATACATCATGTACTGACGGAGGTGTGCTTAAGTAAATGTTTGTAGATCCAGCCTATGGGTTACTATGCCATAGTTTAAAAATGAGACAATTGTGGTAGTAGTTGAAAATAATAATAATCAAGATTAGAAATTGGCAAAACAGACAAAATGCCCAAACCATGTTAGGTAGCCACATGTAAGCAAGCCACCTAAGAAGTCCTGGACTCACATTTTCTCCCTACAGTAGCAAACAGTATGGCAAAAAGGGGAAGATCCATGCCCTCCGTCCCAGTGACCCAGCAGTGACAGGAGGGACCCAGAGAGCAGCTGTGCGGTTTTTTAAGAAAACGCCAACGTTTCAGCGACTTCCAAGTTGGAGGTTTCTGGAAGGTGTCTCCCCATAGTGCCCTGGTGGGGCCGTGCCTTGACTTACTAGGGGCATACCCAGGGCAAGGGGCTCTGTGGTCTGCCTGGCCTTCTGGGGAAGGCTGGATGGGCTCCTTCTCCACCTACTGCTCCAGGGCAGGCAGAGGCTGTGGCCACTCCTAGCGCCCCAAGGCTGGGCCTGTGGGAGAGCTTCTCTAGGTCCCCTCTCCCCTAGTGCCTGAAGCTCCGCTCAGGTTATTGTCTGAGACCTGAAGGCACGTTTGGAACCCTGCCTCTGCCTGCTTGGCAACAGAGCCAGGCCAGGTAATAACAGTTTGGAGTTACTGGCAATAGGAGAACGTGGCAGGCAAGACAGAGCGGTTGCCCTTTATGTTGTGCCCTCCTGTTCTGCAAACCTACTTCTCTTTTCTCCTTCCCTATCCTGCTTGGACCCACCTGGCTACACAGGAAATACCAAGGATGCTGATGCTGATGCTGACCTGAGCTGGCCTCCACTATAAATGAGAAACCCGCCTGACCCTGGGTGGTTCAGAAGGCTGAGCCCCAGCCACGCAGGCTGCAAAAGAGGTCTCAGGCCAAGAGGCCGGGTTGTAATCAGGCCTCCTGAAACACGCCAGGCCCAGGCCCCCTGCAGGCAGGGCCCCGTGAGCAGGTGTTTGCTGTCTTCCTCCACAGGCCGCGTTGTTAACATCAGCAGCATGATGGGCCGCATGGCCAACGTGGCCCGCTCCCCGTACTGCATCACCAAGTTCGGGGTGGAGGCTTTCTCTGACTGCCTGCGCTACGAGATGCACCCGCTGGGAGTGAAGGTCAGCGTGGTGGAACCCGGCAACTTCATCGCCGCCACCAGCCTCTACGGCGGTACTGAGCGCATCCAGGCCATCGCCAACAAGATGTGGGAGGAGCTGCCTGAGGTGGTGCGCCAGGACTACGGCAGGAAGTACTTCGATGAGAAGGTCGCCAGGATGGAGAGCTACTGCACCAGCGGCTCCACGGACACCTCTCCTGTCATCAAGGCTGTGACACACGCCCTGACTGCCGCCACTCCCTACACTCGCTACCATCCCATGGACTACTACTGGTGGCTGCGGATGCAGATCATGACCCACTTCCCCGGAGCCATCTCCGACAGGATCTATATTCACTGACAAGTTTCGCCCTGGCCTCTGCTGGGGAGCCCTGGGTGTGGAGGGAGGGCCGGGGAGAGGCTTGAGCCATCACTTCTTGATGTCTCACTGGTGGATTAGGCCCATCCCAGGAGGACCCACCACCAGTCTGAGCATTAACTAGAGCAGGTAGCCCAGCCCAATTTGCATACCCAGTGAATGGCTCAGGCCTTCTCAGTTGGGGTGCAGAGTAGTGGGCAGGGCCCCCAAACCTCAGGGCAAACATGGTGCATCTGTCTTTCTGGAGTTGATTTTATACAAAGATTTTAGGTAGATATCTTTATGTTAACAACAGATTTATTATAAAATAGAATACAAATCCTTTATATTTTAAAGCCAAACACCAATTGAAAAAATATATCTCATTTGAGCCTTAAACCAGCCTCATAAGTTAAAAGGATGGGTTTTCTTTTGTACATGAAGCATTTTTGGCCCAAAGAGGATATGTGAATTGCCTTTTATTGCTTATAAGTCAATTTTGCTTATATTGATTTCTATAAAATACAAAGGTCCAAGGTGTGTGTTCCTGCCACTGCTGTAGAAACGTTTCACGGTTTATGTTCCGGGTGGCTCTTCACATTTTATGTTCCGGGGCAGCTCTTCACGTTTTATGTTCCGGGGCGGCTCTTCACGTTTTATGTTCCGGGGCGGCTCTTCACGTTTTATATTCCGGGGTGGCTCTGGGGCCAGTCACTGGAGGATCCGGGATGAGCTCTGCACCCTCCTTGCCTGACCCGTGCACACCACGTGCCCACCGTGCACCTCTCTGCATGTCCTTGGTGTTGCTATGTGCAGCCTGCAGCCAGCGATTCAGAGCTGAGTGAAAGGGGTGGCAACATTCTGGAGATTTACATTTGAGATTTCTCCAACCTGTTTTAGGACAAACGTGTGGAGGTGCTCAATGGCTAAGAGGTGGTTTGTTTCTAGTTTGGATCTGCTTGGTTCTGCCCAGGGCGGGATGCATGTTGATGGGGCATCTTTGGCAGGAGCTGTGACAGATAGGATGGGCACTGTGGCATCTTCTCCCCTGGGTGGGTCCAGGTTCCCTGTCTGTCTCATGTGGTGCTTGCACACACACCTGTTCTATGGCACTCCAGCGTGGCCTTCAATGACAGCTCACCTTCCAGCTGTGGCCTTATGTTTAATTAAGCCAGGTCACTAACAAGTAGAGTTTGTGTTATCACTTCTTGGGTTTGGCTTTGAAGGCTAAACTCATAGTATCCCTGAAATTGTCCAGAACCTGCATGTTTGGACCAGAACCAGGCACCACCCTTCTCTAGGTAGCTGCAGACCTTGAGACAGGGCCCTGAGTTCCAGCCCTGCAAATCAAACCAGCCCTTTTGCCTCGCCCTGAAAGGGCCAGGCCTGCCGCTAGAGGGCGCCCTGCCTCCTTCACAGCCGGAGTGGCCTCAGCTCCCGATTTGGGAGTTTCCACCGAAGCCTGAGGTCTCAAAGGGCTGGTGCTTCCCACCTTGGAAGCACTCTAGGCACAAAGATACAAAGCCCCTTTAGAAACAGTGTTCCTGCTCTTCTAGTAGTTTCCTGGATTAAACATGGAATCTGGTTCCATAAGAAGGCAGAACCTGGGCAGCTGGAACCTGCCACAGGGCTCAGGCAAAGCCAAAGAAGAGGGGGTCTCACAGCCTTTGAATTCAGCTTACCTGTTAGGGATTCGTCCCCTCTGTGGTCAGTCAGGGATGCCCTGCCCAGCTCACTGTGTGCAGAGTGAGGCCCAGAGGGCCTGTGTGGGTGACAGGTGGGCAGGGAGGCTGAAACCCTCCAGAAACACTGGGAGGGACACTTGATGGCCATTGCCTTTCCACAACAAGAAAAGCTTTTTGAATCACAGAACTTGCTTTTCAGAATCTCATTTTTTATATCTTGGGAGATTTTTGTCCATGCCTAATTTTATTTTATTTTTTTTTATGCCTAATTTTATTAAGGAAAAATGTATGCAAAAGTTGTTCATGTGCATGGATGCCTGGGAACTGGCAGGAAAGGGAGATGGTCACATTCTGTGGGTCAGGATCAGCAGTAAACCGGACACTGGAGAAGCCACGTCTGCGTCTGGGACCTCCAGGAATAAGTCAGAACTGCTAGGCTGCCCTGCAGGCCACCCTGATTTTTAATTTTTATCCCAGTGATTGAAAAACCCAGAACAACTTCCCTCCAGATGACCTCAAAGCTAATTAAAACCTGATGTGAAGAACTGACTCATTGGAAAAGACCCTGATGCTGGGAAAGATTGAAGGCAGGAGAAGGGGACGACAGAGGATGAGATGATTGGATGGCATCACTGACTCGATAGACATGAGTTTGAGTAAGCTCCGGGAGTTTGTGATGTACAGGGAAGCCTGGCGTGCTTTAGTCCGTGGGGTCGCACAGAGTCAGACATGACTGAGCGACTGAACTGAATTAAAACCTCACAATTACCATTCACCTTCTGGTGGCTGAGTGCCTCCTTGGGGGCAGGTCTAGTTTTGATCCTTTACAAGAGACAACTGAAGTGGGCAGAATAGAGGTCTGTTCCCCTTTTACAAATGACATTAGAGACCCAGAGAAGAGAAGTGACTCGCACAGCATCACAGTGGGTCTGAGCAGATCCAGGGCCAGCACAGAAGTCTCCTGAGCAGTGCTGTTCATCATCACCTCACCCTGTGACCCCAGGGACCTGGGAACTAGGTGGGCAGGTCAGGGGCACCTGGTACCCAGACCCCTACTGCCTGTCAGCAGATCTGCCCCTTCTTGTGGGGGTGGGAGTGTGGGGCTGCCACCTACTCCCACTGTCCGGGGCTGCTTAGGACTAATGACATCTGCTGATGCTGCCTTGGATAGGAGCATTGTCTCTGGCACCGTCTTCTTGGAAGGGTTTGCTCAGTCGGTGAGGCCTGAGGACGTGTCTCCAGTTGTGTGTTCAGGCCCAAAGCTCTGGGCCTGGTCCTCTTGGAGTATAGTCCCATCTCCCAAGCAGCAGGTACCCACACAGGGCCCTGGGCCAGGAACCAGGCATTCTTGTCTCATGGGATCTTCTCAGGGGGTGTGAGGTGAGGGGGAGGGGATGAGTCCTGCACCCCAATCCCATGGTGTAACCTTGAGCCAGCAGTAGCTCTGGATCCCAGGCCTTACTGAGGCCTGAGGCAAGAGGAGGGGAAGCTGCAGACAAAGCCTGGCCTTGGGGAGCAGGGTGCTGGCTGGGCTTGGCCTGCACCCAGGGTTTGGTGCAATAGTACCTCTGTCTGTGGGGACAGGGTCCTGTGCCTTCAACTGCCCCTCCCTTGATGGCTGAAGGCTGGGTGAGGGCTTTCTGCAAGATGCTCCTGACAGCGCCTTGTTATGGAACACGGGCTGTGCTTAACATTCCACCCAGGGCCAAGGGCTGTGCAAGCAGGTGACAGACCAGCCTGGCCCTGCCTGCCATGAGCTGCTCAGAGTGCCCCTGCTGCCCAGGGCAGGGGGCCTGCTCACTTTGCTCACTTCCTGTATTTCAAGTGGGGCCTGGCTCTGCAAACTTGTACGGAGCTCTTCTGTTGCAGGTGTGGATGCGAGCAAGCAGAGGCTCCCTCAGCTTGGGTAGAGCCAGGCCTGGGCTGTCAGAGCACAAGCCGGCCCATCTGTGTGGTGCTGGGCCCGTGCACAGTCAGCTCAGCCCCTCCCCTCCTCCAATTCTCTCAGCAGCACTGGGAGGTAGCCAGGGTGGGGTTATTATCTCATTTTACACATGAGGAAACAGACTACCCCAAGTCTCTCACCAAGGGAGGGATAGAACCAGGCGGCCAAGTCAGATCTAACCTCCAGCCCGGAGTTAGTGATGCATGGAAAGCAGGGCAGATGGCACCCAGATCTAAAATAAGGAGGGGGAAAAATACCTCAATTACGTAACAGTGAGAAAGACCCATAGGCATGCGCACGGTACAACCACACGTGCTGCCCCGTGAGCCATCTCCTCCTTCCTCCCCCATCTTCTTCCCTCTCCCAGGCGCCGGGCACTGCTCCCTGGAAGGGGTTTTGCTGGAGGAGCCCTCAGTGGCCCTCCGAGGGAATCTGCCTGGCCTGGCTCACAGTGCCCCGTCCTGGGCCTCTCTGAGGGTGTGCTCCAAGAAAACCAACACCTAACCTTGAACAGAGACACATTTAGGAGCTGCCCTCAGAGGGCATGAGGTTGTGTGAGCACAAGGCTTGAGAACCCTCAGATATGGATCTGCGTCAGGGATGGTTGTGGGACTCTGGGCTCAGTTGTAGACCAAGCAAACCCGGAGCATCTAGGCCCATCTTGATGTGTGTGGGGACTGAGGAAGGTGGTTTGTGACATTTGTGGCTTCAGAAGTCTAGGGTGAGCACCTACTAGGCTGGGCCCATAGCCTGGGCTTAGGAATGGGAAGGCTGCCAGGACCGTTGGAACCTCAGAGAAGGAAAAGAGACTCAGCCATCATCCTGCATGACTCCCAGCCTCCAGGCAGCTGGCCAGGCTTTGAAGCCCTTCAGTGACAAATTTCTCCTTACTTCCTAAGACAGCATTTCATTGGTTAGGGAAAATTTACCTGAAGACCAAGCTGAAACCTACCACCTGTGACATAAGTCCTTTGACACTTGGCCATGACCCAGAACGGCACAAAACACTGGGTTGGAAATGGCCAAGTCAGGTTCAAGAGCCAAGGTCCCTCACTTGACAAGTTTTCCATACTCTTCACTGTTTGAGCAGAAGGTTCCAGCTGTGGTTATTCCATCTCTCATTCTTGATGACACACAGCAGGCTGAATGGTCACCTAAGTCCCCTCAAGCAGCAAGAAATCTGAGGCAGGTTTTAATACATCTGTTGAGATGCTGACAATTTCTTACACACACGTGCCGCCTCACAACTCATCTCTCCTCTGATCCTCATAAATGGCTTAGGAGTTAGGCAAGGCTATTGTTCCCACTTTACAGATAAGGAAACTGAGCTCAGAGAGGTGGAATGTTTTGCTTAAAATCACAAAGCCAGGAAGTGGGAGAGCCAAGGCAGAAATCCAGGCCTGGCTTCCATCCCTTGGACCCCTTCCTTTATGCCCAGGCTGCCTCAGCTTCTCTATCAAGGCCCTGGAGCTGGGCTGGACCACTCACACAAAGGGGTCATATAACCTGTGAAGGAACGATGGGTGGGGAGCATTAAACTCAACTCTCTCCCAGCCCAGTTTTGAAGATAGCAGTAGGGGGAGGGAGGCCGAGTATTCCCCAAGTGTCACTGCTAGTGTGTCCATTGAGTCTGGATCTGCCCCTGGTCTGGACTCTCGGAGAGGGCCTGAGGTATTCCCAGGGCTATGGCTGGGGACCCCCGGACTCAGCACCGATGACATGCATGAGAGCAGAGAGGATGTGAATGGGGACTGACCTCTGGGGATGCTGGAGACCAGAAACTCCTTGTACTGTTCTCTCAGTGAGACTTAATTACTCTATAAAATGTGAGGCTGCTCCCACTTATCAAATTATAGATGAGCTTAATTACAGTTCACTGAGTAACCACACTGGGTGCCTTCAGAAATAGCAGTGGGCTGATTGCCCTTCTCAGCCTCAGCTGTGGTCACCTGGGTTTCAGGAGGAAGTGCCCACTGTTTCCAGATCTCAGTTCAGCTCTGCTATCAGCTTTCAGAAGGAACTGTATGCCAGGACAGGTCAGGCATGCTCCTGTCCTGACCACCACCTGGCTGGGCCTGCTTGTGCTCTGCTGGGCCAGCTCTGTTCGACTGCTGAGTTGTTTATTCTGCCAGGGCCCCTCTCTCTCCTACTTATATTGTTTTCTGACTAAATATTTTGGCTCCTAATATCTGACCCAAAGTGTGCAAAGTAGTGCAGGACAGGCCTTAAGAGACAAGGAAAGAACATGGTACTGGATGAGAAAACACATGTTATGGAGACTCAAGGGCACATTCAAGGAAACAAGTAAATAGCAGCAGGCCCCTAGGGATTGGTGAAAGGTCTGTGACATTATGAAGGCACCATAAACTTCCCTGAGGGCTGGCAGGACTGACGGACTTGTTGCAGTGGAAGAAACCAGTGGAAGGCATGATGTGATTTCAGGGCCTTTGATGGGAATGGATTGAAGGTGGGAGGAGAAGGGGACAACAGAGGATGAGATTGTTGGATGGCATCACCAACTCAATGGACATGAGTTTGGGTAAACTCCGGGATTTGGTGATGGACAGGGAGGCCTGACGTGTGCAGTCCGTGGGGTCGGACACAACTGAGCAGCGGAACTGAACTGATGGGAATAGAGGAGCAAGCTGAGGATAAGACGCTTGCCCTTCGAGTTCCCACCTTCAGAGGTGCCCCTGGGACTTGTGTGCTTAATAGCATCTGCTCCCTCTCTGCCACCTGTATTATTTGCGTCTTGTGTCAGGTGCTGTGCTGGGCACAGGGCATCCAGGGGCAGGCAACTCATTGCTCTCCTAGGAAACTTCACTGACAGATACCATGATCTGGGCAGGAACTAAATGCTGTATTCTATCAGCAGCGAATGACCGTATTGGTCATTTTCAGTCTACACACAACCTACACTGCCTTCTTCCCTTTACAGCCTCAGCACCCAGGTGACAGCAGATGTGAGGGGGCAGGAATGGGCAGGGGTCTTTTTCTACTTGTGGAGTCACCTGACTTTCTCAGAGGAAAAATAAAAAGTGAGTGTCCCTGGAAGAACACTGCTGGGCCTTGTCCAGATGCCAACAACAGGAAGTGGCCAAGACAACAGTACTATGACCGCTGATCTGGAGGCTGAAGGCAGAAGCAGACCAGATGCTCAGGCTGAGGGCAGACAAGGAGGGGTGGATGCCGCCTCAAGGAACGTGCTGAATTGGAGTTTTTCGTTTTGGGGGTCGACTTTGTGTGAGGTTAAGCGTACAACAAAAAAATGCAGCAGAATGCTTAAAGATACTCTCAAAGAAGCTCTTGTTTTCGTGAAGCAGAGAAAGAAGGGGCAAATCTGGGGTCCCCGAGTGGCCAGCCTTTGGGGAAGAGAGCCTTTCGGTGATGCCCTATTAGAGATGCAAAGACCTCAGAGAACCTGCAGCCAGACTGAAGAGCGGAAAGAAACAGTCTTTACTGAAAATATTCTGGGCAAGGTTAGGTAGAAAGTACAGAAGCTCTGGAGTCAGACAGACCTGACTTTGAATCTTGTTCTGGATCCTTCTGATAACACAATGATGTCAAGTAATCCAGTCTCTGCAAGCCTCAGTTTCTGTATGTCTAAAATGGGGGTAGCAATGAGTCCCTTGCAGGGTTGTTAGGTGTGTAAGGTCCCTAGCATCTAGCACAGGGAAGGGACTCAGGAGGCTCCTGGCCAGTATAGGCCAGGCCTAAGTGACTCTCTCCCATCCCCAGCCTACGCCACCTCAACCTTTCAGAGAAATACACAGATCTTACTCCAAGGGTGTTCCAGAGGCAGAGACGGAAGTCAGAAAACACTCATAGTTGAACCCTAGCAGCCAGAGCCCACCTCACCACTCACCCTGCTCCTTCCAGGGACCTGGGACAGAGGAGGTAATTTCCTCCTCCAGGTGCTCCTTTCTGATTACTAAATGCAGAACAAACTCTACAGCCCTACATCACCTCCTCGCCAGAAATCCCTGAAGAGGATGTCAGGTGGGTTAAGGAATTATTGGCCAGAAGGACTTCAGCCCTCAAAGCCTGGATAACAAGTGCATCCCTGGCAAAGAAGGAGGTATTTTCTCCAGCAAAAACCTTTGAAACTGTCCGGGGAGATCAGTCCACTCATTTGGCTTTGGGGAGGATGGACTGGTTCCTCCCACCCTCCTCACCCCACTACCTTGGGCTGTCTGCATTGGGAGTGCATCAGCACTCCTCCCCAACCCCAGGCTGTCTATGTTTGGGTTCTGCATTGGAAGTGCAGCATCTTAGCCACCGGACCACCAAGGAAGTCTTCTGATGGCTTGTTTTAGAAGCACCAGGGTAGAGAGATGCTGGTGAACTCTCCTCCCTTTTCAGAGACCTTTGTGGGGTGAGGGAAGGAGAAGGAAAGGTATTCCCTGAGCCCTGGCAGAGGCCAGGTGGCCAGCTGGAGTGTTCCTGCTAGGAAGAGAAGGGTGGAAGGCCCAGTGCAGATCTGTCTGTCCAGTTAGGCATCTAGATTGTGGTACTAGTTGGGGGCCCAGCCTCCCCACAATTTTCAGGTGTGTATCCCACCAGGGAAGAGTTCATTGCTGCTGCTGCTGCTAAGTCGCTTCAGTCGTGTCCGACTCTGTGCGACCCCATAGACAGCAACCCACCAGACTCCTCTGTCCCTGGGATTCTCCAGGCAAGAATACTGGAGTGGGTTGCCACTTCCTTCTCCAATGCATGAAAGTGAAAAGGGAAAGTGAAGTCGCTCAGTCGTGCCCGACTCTTAGCGACCCCATGGACTGGAGCCTACCAGGCTCCTCCGTCCATGGGATTTTCCAGGCAAGAGTACTGGAATGGGGTGCCATTAGGCCATGCCAAACCCACCTTCTGTGTCACTCTGCCCCCTCGGAACCCCTGTGTCGTTCAGTGTCCTCTCTTTGGCCAGGAGGGGGCATCAGCTGCCTCTCCAGTTTTCTTCCTGCCTTTAGAGTTGAGGCCTGGGAAGGCCCAAGAGGTAGTTGAACAGGATAGGACTTTCTCTGACCCACAGCAGGAGGCCTGAGTTCCACATTCTCATTGCGGATTGAGCCACCAGGGAAAGCTGAGAAGAAGCAACATGTTCCCATTCCTGTTTTTTAGTGCTCTGAGACCTGAGTTCAAGCTGCCTATCTCCTGCACAAGCCAGAGGCCTGGGGCAGAGCCTGCTACAGGTTTCTGATATATAGTATACATTCTCCCTTTCTATAGCACTGTACCCATTCTCCCTTTCTATAGCACTGTGTTTAGCTGGACACATGGCTGCCCATAATATAGACTACATGTCCCAACTTCCTTTGCATCTATAGGTGATCATGTGACTATGTTCTAGCCAATGGCATTTGAGCAGACATAGTAGTACAACAGCTCTCAGGAATCTTTTTTATGCGAGAGCCTACAAGCACCCTTTGGCTCCTTCGTTCTGTCTTTCTGCTGCCTGGAACTTGGATACTGCCATCTTAGACCATGGGGTCAAGGCCATGTATGGCATTATAACATAATGTCTGAATCCCAGATACAAGGGAACTGTTACTTTCCACACTTCTTCAGCTACTCAAATTTTATGTGAGAAGAAATAAACTTCTGTCTTTTCTACATTACTACTAAATTATGTAGTTTGGGATTATTTCTTTGGAGGCAAACCAAATTCTGACTAATGTAGGCCATAGCTAGACAGAAGATGAGGAAGTCAGCGTGCACATATGGGGGCAGGCAGACATATTTGATAATAGTCATGAGCATTTATTGAGCACTTCCTAGTGCCAAACCCTGGGTTAAGCACTTTATATGCCTTATCCCATTTGATCCTCCCGATGATACTATGAGGCAAGATTTATAATCCCAATTTTATAGATGATTAAACTGAGGCTTAGGTTTAAATCCTTGCCCAGTCAGTCAGAAAGTGACAGGATTCAGAACCAGATTCTCTTTAACTGCTGGGCACAAGCCCCGACTGTTCCTCAGGTTTTAAGCATGGTCCCTCTCAAGCTGGGCTCAGCTTAGATTGAGAGGAGAGACTCATGAATCTGTGACTGAATTAAAATTGACCATAAATCAGGCTGAGACCCTGAGCAACCCAAACTCTAGACTATATTCTCCAAACAAAAGTCGGACTTTAAATTTTTTTGAGGTCTAGTTCCTCCACCTAATGTGGGTGTCCCCTCAAGAGCACCCCCAATGTGATCATCTGCTATAGTCTGAATGTTTGTGTGCCACCAAATTTATATGCTGACATCCTGACCCTGAAGATGATGGTATGTTGGGCAGTGGGGTCTTTGGGAGTTGCTTAAGTCATGAGGGTGGAGTCCTCAGGAATGGTGTCCTCAGCTGGTGAACCAGCTATGAACCAGGGAGAGCGCCCTCCCTTGCTTGACCTTGCTGGCACCTTGATCTTGGACTTCTCAGCCTCCAGAACTATAAGAAATAAATTTCTGTTGTTTATAAGCCACCCGTCTGTGGTATCTTGCTATATTAGCCAGAGACAAGACATCTCCTATTCAGTGGCTGAGCTCAGGAGGCTCCAGACACCTCTTCTTCCACCTCCTCCTCTCCCCACCTTTCTCTTTTCTTCCTCCTCTCATCTCCCTCCTTTTCTCTGCACTCCCTGTCCTCCTTTACTTCCGGAGGATCATGGAGATTATGCCTGCTGCTGCTGCTGTGTCGCTTCAGTGGTATACAACTCTGTGCGACCCCATAGACAGCAGCCCACCAGGCTCCTCTGTCCCTGGGATTCTCCAGGCAAGAACACTGGAGTGGGTTGCCATTTCCTTCTCCAATGCATGCATGCATGCTAAGTCGCTTCAGTCGTGTCCGACTCTGTGCGACCCTATGGACAGCAGCCCACCAGGCTCCTCTGTCCACAGGATTCTCTAGGCTGGAGTGGGTTGCCATTTTCTTCTCCAGGAGATTGTGCCAGAGGCCGCTTATACAGTGTGGCCTCCCCCAAATGGACTTTTGTTTACTTTCAAAGATTTCCATGGAGCATCAATCTCAAAAGGTCTAAAACATCAAGAACTCCATCTAGACAGGAAAGCTTAGTACTGCTTCCCGCTTTACTACCAAGTTCCTTTGTCACCTGGTCAAGTCCCTTCTCTGTTCTGAGCCTCATTTAAAAAACAATAGTAAGGATAGTAATAATATTAATAGCAACCCCTAAAATACTGTGACCCAGGCAGGACAGGTTATAAGCTGCACTACATGCATTAATTCGCTTAATCCTTACAACAACCTTTTTAAGGAGGAAGGAAAGTTATGACCAATCTAGACAGCATATTAAAAAGCAGAGACATTACTTTGCCAACAAAGGTCCGTCTAGTCAAGGCTATGGTTTTTCCCGTGGTCATGTATGGATATGAGAGTTGGACTGTGAAGAAAGCTGAGCGCCGAAGAATTGATGCTTTTGAACTGTGGTGTTGGAGAAGACTCTCGAGAGTCCCTTGGACTGCAAGGAGTTCCAACCAGTCCATTCTGAAGAGATCAGCCCTGGGATTTCTTTGGAAGGACTGATGCTGAAGCTGAAACTCCAATACTTTGCCCACTTCATGCGAAGAGTTGACTCATTGGAAAAGACCCTGATGCTGGGAGGGATTGGGGGCAGGAGGAGAAGGGGACGACAGAGGATGAGATGGCTGGATGGCATCACCGACTCGATGGACATGAATTTGAGTGAAGTCCGGGAGTTGGTGATGGAGAGGGAGGCCTGGCGTGCTGCAGTTCATGGGGTCGCAAAGAGTCGGACACGACTGAGAGACTGAACTGACTGACTGACTATTCTTACTCCTGTTTTACATGTGAACAACCTGAGACTCGGGTTTTTAAGTTGCCCAAAATCACGCACAACAAAATAAAAATAAGAGAACAACAGATTTGAAAGAGGGCCTTGAACTTGTGCTTAGTTACACTCTCTCCAAATGGTGTCTCCTGCAGTTTTAATGCAGCAAAAATGAAAGAGGGAGGGGGTGGGGTACCCTCTAATGTCTCACCCCTACCACCTCCCGTGCACTACCCTGGGGTCCTCACTTTCCACCTAGAATAGTGTGCAAACCATACAACTCCAGAGCTCTAGTCTCTAAGGGTCCCTCTCCTTGGAACATTCTGAGTTTCCCTTGACCAGGAGTCACTGGGATTGGGAAGGCAGGGTGCCCTGCTGTCTGCCAGCTGACACTGGGATTAAGGGCTGTGATTAACCCCCCAGAAGAGCCTGTTTTTCCAGGTGAGCAAAATCTCCTCCTAGGAAAGATGGGCCTCCTGCTTAACCTCAGGTCCTTTCAGAAAGCATCTCCGCTTTAAACTAGGGGCGAGACACCCACCCCTAGAACAGAGGAAGGGAGGTAGCCAGGTTCTGCGGGCAGGCCCGGAGCAGCGGCGGTCTGCTGTCTGTGCGGGCGGGGATGTGCGTCCGCCCAGCAGCTCCCAGCCAAGCGGGCACTCGGACTCGCCCGGAGCAGGAGGCGGGGCGTCCGGGTGGCCTCGCCGCGCTGGCCCCGGTGGCCTCCTTGGCTCCCTGCGGCTCCTCCTGTCGCCTAGCGACCCCATCCTTCCCCGCCTCCCGGCCGGGCAGCTGGCATGCGTTCCGCCCTCCTCCACTGGTGACCCCTGCCCCAGTGCTGTCTGGGCTGCCGAGGACCTTGGTCGAGTCTCATAAATCTTTTCGTGGTAGAACCGTATGCCTGGTCTTCAGTCCCTAACAGTCCTCTCCCGTCCCTCGCCCCTCCCGTGTGTGGACCACCTGCCCCACAGCAACGTGATGGAGGGATTGGCGTGTCTGACCCCTGCCGGCTCCCTGCCGCAGGAAAAAAGCCACTCTGGCTGATGACAAATGTGGGTGCCCTGTGACCATTGTGGGAGACACCTGGGGCCCTTCTGCGGATGAGTCAGTCTCATGGCCTGGCCGCCAGCCTTCAGGGGAGCGATGGGCTCTGGCATCTGGCAGGAATTTCCATTTGTCCAGAGTTGCCCATCCTGCTCCTGCTTTATTTCAGCAAGGGGCGCAGTGCCTCAGAAACAATCTGCCAAACATTCTTGTTTTCAGAGGAGACCATGAGTCTCCTGCTGTGCGAGAGATTTCCTTACTACAGTGGTGCCAGTACGACACCCGCCTATTCACTACTCACACCTCCGTGCTGAGCCTCTTTCCCTCAGGGTATGGAGATGGCTGGAGAAATGAAGGAAGCCTTGCATGTTTCTTTGGTGCTCTATTGAGCTGGAGACACCTATGCTGAGGGTTAGAGATCTGCTTTCCAGGTGGTTTTTGAAATTCGTTTTAACCAACTTACCGTGTGGCGTTGGTCACATTCCACCCCTGCTTTGAGTTGAGTTTCCCTCATCTGCACAGTAAATCAATGGTGCCTCCTAGGGGCTCAGTGACTCTTCAAAAGTAACTGATAAGGAGTTTGCTTTAAGATCTTGTACAGAATAGGATGTGCTTAAAAAAAAAAAAAAAAGTTGGGGGAGGGAAAGGGTTGAAAAGCACTTGCTTGGGTGACCTCACAGCTCTGTCAAGGAAGTGACTGCTTAGGTCTTCTCATGGAAAACTTTTCTTTAGGCTTCATCATACAAGGTCCCTGGGTCTGATATGTTTTCTCTCTTCGAATGACCAGTACCTGCCACCTTGAGACTGCCCCAGGTGGAGACAGGAATGAAATGGTTCCATAGAGCTTTCCTGCTTCTGGGAGCTGAAGGTCATTTCTGTATCCCCCACCCCTGCCACCATCTCGCTCCCTGTCTAAGCCTCCACTGTCTGCCTCTCCTACAAGATTATGACAACAAACCCCTCCCCGACACTGTTCTCATTTGACACAGCACACCTACACTGGAGGGAGGGACAGAAATTATTTCCCCCATTTACAGATGAGAAAACAGCTTCAAAGAGGTGAAGGGATTGAGCAAGGTGATAGGCAAGCTTTTGGCAGAATGGTGTAAGAATCTTGGTGTCTTGATAAGGTAAACTGGCACTCCTGCCAGCTAGGGAAATGGTCCTGAGGGGTGTGATGTTGGTGAGAGAGAAAAACATGCTGTGAATAAGCTAACCCACCCTCTTGAGCCTGCTCTACCAACCAGAACAGGCCGTGGTGTGTAAGAGTGGGGTGTGGCTTCTCTTGGACCCCTGGTGTCCTCTGAACACTTCCTAGGGGCTCCGGAGCCAGGACACTTTAAGGAATGGGCAGAGGGTCCTGGCCAGAGACAGGAAGGCCCTGGTCCAGTGACTCCCCTGCCCTCAACGCACACACACCCCTGGGAGGGAGACGGTGGTCCTCGGCGTTGACAGATTCTGACGCAGAAGTTCTGTGCAAGCAGAGGGTTCTCCTTGCCAGCCAGCCCATAAGGCTCTGAGAGTTTCCCTGGAGCATTGCTGGCGGCCTCTTAACTTCCTCTGCTCTTTCTAAGATGGACCTGGCATGTCCTCAAGGAGCCCTGAGTGGAAATTGGCATTTCAGTCACATTTCCAGTTTCTGTAATCCCTCTTGCTTGGGTAGCACCTGGGAGTCTACAGAGCACCTTCACACCAGAGGTCCATGAGGTAGGCAGGATAGACAACAGACTTATCTCCATGTTATGAACTGGTCACAACAGAGACTTGGGGGTGGGAGTGGCTTGTCCAAGGTCACACAGAGCATTGGAAAATCCAGAACTGGAACCTGGGCCTGTGACTGTGTTTGGTTGAGTGATGGTCTTGACGTATCAATTCCTGGCCTTGCCCACGGTGTTTTCTCCTGCCCACGGCAGCCTCTCTGGCAAAGACAAGAGCAGGGTATCCGTCCTGACTTCCAGCATTTCTCCATGACAAGCTGCTCTTCATACAATCAAAAAAAGGAGGTAGGGGACCAAAATCATGCAACCAACCTGGGAAAGAAGCACTTTCCATGCCCTGTATGAGCCAGGGTCAGTCCAGTGGAGTGGGAATCAGGAGGCCTGGGCTTGGGTCCAGGTCAATAACTGATTCTCTGGGGTCCTCAGTCACGTCATTTTGAGTCTCAGCTCCTTTCTCTGTAAGATCAGGTAAAGGACTAGGATTACTGTTCTCTACCAACTTGTTAACTGGGAAAGTTTATGCAAAACCCACCCTAGGGCTAGTGGATCAGCTGTGTGCTTGATGAAATCTGTGGGAACCCACATTGTTAAGCTGGTGATTCTGAATGATTCTGAGGCCCGCTGGCGTCTGAGACCACAGGACTAGATAGTCCCAAGGGCCTTTCCTACACTGACATCCTATTATTTGAGGCATCAGGAAGTGTGGTAAGTGCACTCTGACTTTCTGCTTATTTCCTCCCATGTTTTGTTATTTGAGTAGACCCAGTGTCCTAGAAATGGAAAGATCTTTTGAAATAGATGACCAGAGTACAGTCCCTTCAGTTAAAGTACAAGTATGAGAAGGCCCAGGAGGGGCAGGATTTTGCTTTCCCAAGGGACCATGAACCAGTTGTGGGTTCTCTGGGCCTCCACCTATCCAGGTGTTTTCCAGACCTCCAGTCCAGGGTGTATTAGGTGACCCACCCCATGGGCATATCCCAATAATAGGATGATTTCTCTAATGTGGCCTCCACCCACAGATCTGTGGGAACCCTGACTCTATCTAAAGGCTCTATCTAGCTCAAAATGGCCAACCTTCCTCCTTGTTCCTGAGGAGGCCCTCCTTAGGGGCTGCCAGAGCAGTCCTGCTCCCTCCTGGAGTGTCTGCGTGCTTGGCAGCCACATGTTTGGCTACATAGAGAAGTCAGATGTCACTGCCCTGCTGGCCCCAGACTATACCAGTCATGGTTTTTGGTTGAAGACAACAGAAACTAATTCTGCCTGACTTAAGCAGAAAAGGAATTTATTCAGGGATATTGGGAAGCATTGAAATTCAGCAGGAAGGCTAGAGAACCAGCCTTGGAAAACAGGTAGAAACAAAGGTGGTGGCCAAAGCCTCATGCCATGGGGGGATTCCCCAAAACTAAAGACAGATTGGAGACAGCAAAAGTAGATGAAGAGGCCTGTGAGAATTCAGGTGAGAGATGATAGAGTCTTGGGCTACTGAGTAGAGGCTGTAGAATGGAACAGAGGATGGATTCAAGACAAGTTTAGGAAGGGAAATTGAAATTGGTGGTAAGGAGGATATGGGGAGAGGTGGGGATTTCTGAGATCACTCTGAGGCATGTAACTTGTGCAGCCAAGTGGAGGACGGTATTAGGGGAACACTCATTCCCCACTCCTTAGGTTTCCTGGTGAAGGAACTATTATTAGAGTAACACTCCTGAGCTCTGTCCCCATGGCTCCCTATACAATTGATTGGTCCATTAGGGAGGAGGAACTGGGCTAGTATGGCTCAGGGTCTTCTGAGTTTTCTATTCACCGTTGCCTGCCACAGATGGGTGTGATCCAGTTTGGTCTCAAGGCCATGGCATGAGCTTAGTGGAGCCAGCTCTGCCCTCCCCACCCCTACTCACATCCCCTGTGTAGAAGCCTACATTCTGCAAGGCACGTTCGATTCAGGGCAGCCTAACCAGTTCAACCAGCCTCAAATCACAGAAATGGTTCTGACCTGGAAATAGAAGAGAGCTGTCATTTTCTTGGGCCCCTCCCTTCAAAGCCCAACACTTGGACATACTTGTGCACTTGGTGCATCCCCTGAGACAGGGAGCACTTAAGTGAGAATAGACCTTAAGGGAGAGATCCTGAATTCAACTCTGGATTGCTTTCCGGGCCACTTTGATTTCTTACCATTGACTAAAATGTCCTATTAAATCAGTACACTTGCCCATGCACTTCTTTTTGTTGTTTTGGGAACATTAAGTACATCAAAATAAAACTTGCTAAAATTTTACTTTGTTTCGGTAGATCAGCCTGAACTTAAAATCTGAGTCAGGTCTCCTCAGACAGGTCGACCCTGCACCCCATCCGGAGGGATAATCATAATATCAGTAACAACTACCACAGTGAGGAACTTTGCTGTGCTCAGAACTTCTTTCTCATTTAGTCCTCACAGTACCCTCTGGGAGGAGCACTTTTGCTATTCCCACTTTACAGATGGAGAGACTGAGTCGCAGAGAGGTTACAGGTCAAAGGCAAGGGCACCAGGCTAATGAGAGGTAACTTTTGGATTCCAAAGCTCTTGCTCATAAACAACATGCTGTCCTGGAGGGTGTGCTGGAAGATTTTGTGGGGGTGGGGTTGGGGGGTCTTTGAAATGATTCATTGTTCAACTTGAACACATGTGGGCTCTAGGGACAGGGCAGGTCCAGCCTGGGATCCTGCTGTGCTAGAAGATTTTCAATTGCTGTGTGAAAGTAAGAAGCAACATGTTTTTTGTGTTCTCTGCTGACGGATTCCAGGACCTGTCAGCCTCTGCTTTTCTCTTTTGGTCTGTGCTGGTCCTGCAAGCCTTTGAATGCACAGCTTCCTCCTCTCTACTCGTCAGGCATTTTCCAGCTGTCCCTCCCCCTCCCCTTGTCACGCAGAGACAACCTGTCTGTTACAGCCTCATAAATACAGCCAGAACCATCTGAAAGAGTTCAGCAGGCGGGCAGGAAGGCCAGCCTGAAACGGAGCGGAGTTAGCCAGGATTCTGCCCACGGCGCTCACATCTACTATGCAATATAAGCACTGCCTGGTGTGGAAAATCGGTTGCACTGGAGCTGGTCTGTGGTCACTGACTTGTCCTCATTTGCACTGGGAAGTAATGCTGTCCTGAGATTTAGTCTCCTGTAGGTCTGCACTGAGTCGGACATGACTGAAGTGACGCAGCAGCAGCAGCAGCAGGTCTGCACTGAAAGTGGGGGAAGCACAGCAACACCCTCCCCACCTGAGTCTCAAACCCCCTGCAACCTGGGCCCCCAGCCAGGTGCTTTCACAGCTGTGTGGTGAGCTGCGCTCTGCCTGGTGAGCATTGCTCTGAGGTCTGAGTGCCTGGATCCAATCCTACACCCTGTGCCTTCCAGGGTCTCCTCCAGGCCTCTGTATAAAATGAGGATAACAGTTGTACCAACCCCATGGAGCATACATGATTTAACACATGTAAAGGCTTCTGACCATAGTAAGTGTTGCAAAACAGGTTGCTGCCATCACTGGCACCATCAGTACTTGGTTAACCACCTTCATGTTTTGTTCGTTTGTTCTTAAAATCGAAACCAGTACCATACATCATATTATTTATTTAATATTTCAAATGAGGAGGAGAAGGGGATGGCAGAGGATGAGATTGCTGGATGGCATTATCGACTCAATGGACATGAGTTTGAGCAAACCTGGGAGATAGTGAAGGACAGGGAAGCCTGGCAGGCTGCAGTCCATAGGGTCGCAAAGAGTTGGACATGACTGAGTGCCTGAACAACATATACTTCAAATGAACTTTAAATAAACTCACTTTGAAACACAGCATCCTTCTAAATAAAGTAGCCTTGAAATCACAGATTTGATGATGTTACTTATATTTTAAGTGGCTCTTTGCAACAAATGCATGCCTGTTGAAGTACATGTGTTCACCCTGTAGCACAGGTCATCTTGTTCACAACCGGGGTCCCTTGCCCTGGCTTTGAGGAACACTGCTGTGGGTGAGTGCTGGCATCAACTCAGTCTTCTCATCTGTAAAACAGGTGCAAGGTGATCCTGCTGCTTCCCGGGACCGTTATCCTATTCTGCAGCATGTTGACTGTGACCAAGCTTTGCAAAGTGCCGTTCACTAGTCGCATTGCTATCATGTGGCTTTCTCATCCCTGCCACATTCCAGGTTAGCTCTTATCCCAGGTTTGCAAAAGGAGCTGCTGATGGTAAACTTTCCCAACCCCTATCCCGCCTCTCCTTGGAACTTGTTGGAATCTGCAATCAAGTATATATATTTTTTCTCATGTGTTTCATTTCCTCAGGCTAGAACAGCACCCAACCTATTTTAATCCTTCATCCTCGTTCAGCATCCCTCCTCCTTATTGAGGGTGTTAAGCCTAGTTGCTAGACTCATGTGATCACACCCCCAGCCCATACCCCTCCAGTGAGGCTCGAGCCTGTCCCAGGGTTCAGGAAGCAGCACCTCCAGAAATTTTATCTCCACTGGCCACGAGCTCTCCTCCTTCTAGCCTGTCCGTGAAACTCACAGGTCTGCAAATACCTGTTCTCTGGACCGACCAGCAGAGGCAGCTGCCCCAATTCTGCCTTTTCCCACTACGTGATGACTCGGTAGGCATTCCTTCTGACTAGAGCCTCTCCTTTCTCTTCACCTGGGCCAACATCTCCACCAGAGGGCTTGGGGTAATTTCAGCTCCAAGGAGAGACGGCTGAGGACTTGGGGTGGGGTGTGGTTTGGTTGGGGAGGGGCTGTTCTGTAGGCAGAGGAGAGGATGGAAATAAATTCCCAGACTGCTGCCTGGGATGCTTTGCATTTCTCTGACCCCACCCTCCCCGCCCATCCTGCAGGGCTTTGCAAAAGTCCATTTAGAAAACTCCACCCTGTTCTTGTGGGGGGGTCTGATGGATGGCCTCCATCAGACACAGGAGAAGCTGAGGAAGCTGAGCACTGATGACCGTGTGATTCCTTTTATTTTATGGAAGGAAGGAGAAATGCCTCTAAAACAAATCCAGAGTTTCTCCCTGAAGAGTGGAAGAGAAAAACAGTTTTTAGTTTCTTAGACAATTTTACTCTTATCTATGTGCTATGGAATCCAATGTGTGTGTGCATGCTCAGTCATGTTTGATTCTTTGCAACCCCATAGACCTGCAGCCCGCCAGGCTCCTCTGTCCATGGAACTCTCCAGGCAAGAATACTGGATTGGGTTGTCATTTCCCACTCCAGGGGAATCTTCCTGACCCAAGGATCAAACCTGCATCTCTGGCCTTTCCTGCGTTGGCAGGTGGATTCTTTACCACTGCACCACCAGCGAGTCATGGACTCCAGAAGAATGTACAAAACAGCCTTTCCAGTGTGAGTTGTATCTTCCGAATCAGTTGAAAGTGGCTCTTCTCCACTGCAGCTGGGGAATCCCTGGGACCGCCTTAGCCCTAGATCCTTGGAGCTAGGCCACAGGGCCCCTCCCAGTTGACTCTCTCCTTTTAGCCACCCCTGCCCCAAATATTGCCCCTTCAGATTTTCTCAGCTCATTACTCTGGCTCCCAGGTCCTGGCCTGCAACACTAAATTCCAATTTTCCTTGGCACCTATTTCATTGTACCAGCAATTGTTACCGCTTAATAAATGGTGCTCAATGATAGCTGTTCCAGTTTATAGAACCCTTGGGAAAGAGCTTCCAGAACAGTGGTATGTCGTACCTGCCACAAAATTCAGCAAGTTGAAGACATCTGTGAGTGCTAACCCTCCTTAAGAGAGTCTTGTCTGATGGGATAGTTAGTAGGTGACAGAGGGACATTCACAACAGGGATGATAACAACAGTAATAGTTCTTAAATCAATACAGCTGGGCCCTGTAGTGGATGGTGAGGATTCAGTCACAAACAGGATGTGCTCTCTGTCTTCAAGGGCTCCAAGTCTGGGTTATTTTGACTCAAAAGAATTTGCAGTGGCCCTTTCAGTCCACTCCTCTCTCCAGCAGCCGGGACTCATAGCGATCAGCATACCATCATTTCATCAATGGATGCAGATATGACTGAGGATTAGACACCACACCTTTTATTCCTTCCTGACACTATGGGCTCAGATTTTGTAAAACATGGTTCATGTCTGCTTATCTTTTTACATTTTTATCCACATCAGTGTTGTTTTTTCGCTTCTTAGCTAAACTCCCAAAGATGAGGAGGAAATGTGTTTATTCATTTAAATTGCTTTGCACCAGGATCTGCTTAGCTGAACACCTGGATGGCATTTTGATAATGATGATGCTGATGTTGACAACTGCTCAGTAATTCGATTTCTATGTAAAAGTGCCCTATTTTAAAAGAAAGCTTGGCTAGAACTTAACTTAAATCATAGACAATTCAGAAGATGTTTCCTTTAAGAAAATGGCAAGAATTTGCTGTATGACACAGGGAGTTCAAATCTGGTGCTCTGTGACAGCCTAGAGGGGTGGGATGGGGCAGGAGGTGTGAGGGAGGTTAAAGAGGGAAGGGACGTACCTATGGCTGACTCATGTTGATATATGGGAGAAACCAACACAATATTATAAAGCAATTATCCTCCAGTAAAAAAATAAAAAAAGAATATGTCATGAGCATCAGGTAAAAACTTAGATGTTAGTTATAAATTATGTATAAATAAATGGTCAAATAATAATTTTAAAAAAGAAAAAGGCAAAAGGTTTTGCAAATGAGGGAAGAGTGGTCCTGGTAGCTGTCTCTGCTTTCGGCACTGTCCAGGTTGCCTCCAGAATGACGCAATGTCCTTGTGAACCTCATCCCATCTGCCTCTGTCTGTCATGGTCCAGGGCCCATCAATCATTAAATGCTATCCTTCCTGCCTCCCAGGCAGGCCTGGGCTTCCTCTGTGAGTCACTCTCTCAGAAGCTGTGACCCATGCAGCACCCCAGAGCATCTCAGCTCAGCACTTCATTGCTAGCCTCTGTGTTCATCCAGGAATTTCAAGAAGAAACTGTGAAGTGTTGCTCTATGCCTAATCAAAAGCTGTTCTGCCAAACCACAGGGCAGTGAAGATAAAGGTTGCTTTCAAAGCTAAATGGAAAGCAAACAAATATAAGACCAAATTATGTTGGTCCAGTTGGTTGCTTCAATCTCAGCCCGTCAGAGGCGGCAGTGGAGGCTTCCTCGCCTCCATGTGACAGGGCTGATATTCAGCTGGTGTGCAGAGTAAAGATGGCTCTGTCTCACCAGCTTCCATGTGCCCTCTCATCTCTGGAAGCTCCCAGGGAAGAAGCAAGTATTGCTCCCTCTTGGAAGGAATGGGCAGCATCCACACAGTGATGAAATTCTCAAGATCCATTTTTTATCGCAAGACTTTCAATATTTCCCTAACTACCCCTGAAGTTTGCCTGGCCATACCCCTGTCTCTGGCCTGATGCTCCAGCTGAACAATGCAATAAGAAGTATTCTGGCAGCCCCTGTATATTGGGGTGCCCAACAGGTGTGTGCTCCTGAGCTGGGGAACCAGAACTATCAGCCCACGAGAGCCGGACTGTCTGGGACCACTTTTTCTCTGCAGACTTTGAAGATGTAAGGCAAGGACCTTGAAAACCAAATTCCAGAAGATATCAAGAAGACACAAGTGGAGGAAAACAAAGAAAGAAAAGTGAAGTGATCAATGCTGCTAAGTCACTTCAGTCGTGTCCGACACTGTAAGACCCCATAGACGGCAGCCCACCAGGCTCCCCCGTCCCTGGGATTCTCCAGGCAAGAACACTGGAGTGGGTTGCCATTTCCTTCTCCAATGCATGAAAGTGAAAAGTGAAAGTGAAGTCGCTCAGTCATGTCTGACTCTTAGCGACCCCATGGACTTCGGCCTACCAGGCTTCTCCGTCCATGGGATTTTCCAGACAAGAGTACTGGAGTGGGGTGCCATTGACTGCTGCATAAATATAGAATCAGCAGGATACCACTGGCTTCCAAGAGGGGATCATTATTCCACTGGTTTTTACCCCAGGCTGAAGGCCCTCTACTGCAGCAGTCCCCAACCTTTTTGGCACCAGGGACCAGTTTCATGGAAGACAATTTTTCCACAGACCGGGGAGAGGGATGGTTTTGGGATGGTTCAAATGCTTACATTTATTGTGCACTTTATTTCTATTATTCTGACACTACCTCCACCTCAGATCATCAGGCATTAGATCCCAGAGGTTGGGGGCCCCTGCTCTATTGGATTGTGAAGACTTCTTGGGCAGGTCCAATAACCTGGGTGTCTTCTTTGCCCTTTGCTGGGTTTCAACTTGAGAAACAGAGAAGAGGGAGGGCGGTTGCTGTGAGGGGTGTGGGTGTGAGAAAGATGAGGATGTGAAAATCAGGGTCTCTGCAACTAATAGCTGAGATTTGCCATCAGCCAGAAAAACACTAGTTAAGCACTACCCTAGGCCACCAAGTACACCGTCCTCAGAAATCCAGTGGAACGTTTTCAACCTGAGAGCCCCTTATGCTCCCAGAAATGAATTTCATATTCCTCAGTTCCTAGCCAAGAAAGGGGAGGATATGGACCTGGTGGGCCTGCAGGTAGTCTGGACCAATAATCAGAAGGAGCTTTGAGTTTAGTGCTGGGTCCAACACCGAAATAAAATCTGTCTTTCATCTGATCCCCCTTGGATCCCCTGGATATGCTGGAAATAATCCTTGATAGTTTTAACTGAAGTAGCTGAGACAATGGAAATTTGGAGAGCAAGACCCAGATCACAGCAATCCGTTGGCCACAACAAGCCACACTGCAGACTTCCCTTAATGCAATCCAAGTCATCATTTATTACTAACTTCATGGATGACCTGTTGACTGTGGGCTACCACTTCACTAGACCGGTGGGAACAGATGGTCTAATGTGGTGAGAGCATTGAAGAGTGTCAGGGCTGGAACTCCTTTATTCTACCGATAAGGAAGCTGAGTCCCAGGAGGAAGATATAGTTATTTGTTCACATTTCTGCTTCCGCAATTAGGTTACAAATTTCTTGAGGATCGGGACTATATTTTTTGAAGACTCAGAGCCTTAACAGAGGGCGTGGCCACTGTAAAATGCTCAGAGCATGTTTGTGAAAGAAGGAGGGAATATACGAAGAGGCCTTGCTCAAGATCACACAGATTGCAGAGGCAGAGGTGAACCCCCCACGCACAGGCCTCTGTCCGGAGGCTGGCATGCTGGCCACTCGGGGAGCCACTGATCTCCTCCCAGCACTGCCAGCTCTAGTCGATGCCTCTGCAGGTCAGGCTGGCTCTGTCTATTGCCCAGAAAGTATCACTGCTATGAGACCCCAAGGCCTCTGCTGCTCCACACCAGGTAGAGTAAGCACAGCAGTGCTTACCTGGGCTGTCATATGAACATCATCAGAGGAGCCAAGCCTTCTCAACTCCCCTGCTGGAGGGACTAGGCCTGGGCTATCATCTTAGGCTGGTGTCTCTGTTGGGGCAGAACCCACAGCTGGAGCCAAAGGAGAGCCAAGAGTGAGGGCCCCAGGTTGCAACCCAGGGTGCAAGCAGGATGGAGCCAAGCAAGGCAAACGGGTGGCAGACTTCTGGAAAAGTCAGTGAGGCAGGGCCTTAGAAACCAAGCTCCAGAGAGCAGAAGTGTTAATTGCTCAGTCGTGTCTAACTCTGCGGCCCCATGGATTGTAGCCCACCAAACTCCTCTGTCCGTAGGATTCTCTGGGTAAGAATACTGGAGTGGGTTTTCATTTCCTTCTCCAGGGGAATCTTCCTGACTCAGGAATCAAACCGGTGTCTCCTATGTCTCCTGTATTGGCAGGTGGGTTCTTTACCACTCGGGCCACCTGGGAAGCCCCCCAGAGAGCAGAAGGGACCTGCAAAGCTCACCCACTATTGGGGCAGAAATGGATATGAGGCAGAGCTAGTCTCCTCATAGGAGAAAGGTGTTCTCTTCCTCAGAAGAGTGAGGAAGAGAGGGAGTCGGAGCAAGTCCTGGAGGAAATACGGTGCACTTGCAGTTTCTGTTTACAGGGCCGCAGCAGCCTCGCCCAAAGCATGTCGGGAGTGGGGGTGGGGGTGGGAACGGGGTGGGATGCTATTACAGGAGCTGGGCCGGCTGCATGGCTGTTGTCTCAGACTCACTCCACCTTCTGCCGGCCCTGGGAATCTACCTTGTCTTTTCCCTTATGCTGGCTGCACTTTGGCAGTGGGGAGAGGCCCAGAATTGGACATGACTGTCTTCTAAGCAGACTTCAAGGCCCTGTCAGTGATGTCACCTTCTGCCACGTTCATACACAAGGTCTCCCTTTGAAAGGTTGTTGCTGACCCACAAAAAGACGCTAGGATTCTTGGCCTCCGGAGGAGAAGAATTCAATCCAGGGCCAGAGATGAGGCTTGATCGTGCAGAGCTTTTGTGTAATAAAGCTTTATTAAAGTATAAAGGAGATAGAGAAAGCTTCTGACATAGGCATCAGAAGGGGGCAGAAAGAGTACCCCTCTGCTAGTCTTCAGCTGGATGTTATATAGTCACTAGCAGTCTGTTAATGAAAGAAAGGAATGTCTTAAAATTCAGAATGGCACCAGGCCCCTCACCCATAAGATGCATTTTGGGATAATCTTGGCACCAGACAATTCATCCCAGGCCATAAAACGATTGACTTGAGTCTAGTAGAAGGGCAGATTACTATACAAATAGTTTCGTTTACATAGATTAGGGGAACAATGTCTGAATATAACATACTGGTTTGTCAAGTAGGTTCTGAGCCATTAGGCAGAACCAACTTGAACACAGAGTCCGGGGTAAATGCATAGTACAATAGCATAGCTTAAGACAAACATTTCCAAAAGAAAATTGCATTGGTTAACTCAAGGTTTGAGAATAGCTCATTTTAGGTGAAACCAGGTGTCATTATGGCAACACAGTATTTTAAGAGAAACCTCCTTTTAAATTTGGATAGAGAAGGAAAAAAAATATTGCTAGTTTGTTTCCTCCTGCCGCTTAAGAGAGATAAAAATGCCTGACACTTGCAGCCTATTTCCTCCATTTGGAGACCCCTGGCCTTCCTGCCTGTACCCTCTCACCTTGTGCCCCAGGATGGGCACTGGACCCAGACCATGGTCCCTGCCCCCAGGGGGCACCTTTGAGACAGCCAGCATGGGGCACTCCGAAGCCAGCACAGCTCTGGCCACACCTAGTAGGCTCTTCAGAATAAGCAGAGATCCTCGCAGGTAAGTTGGCCGCTTGGAGGAAGTGAGGCTGGAATTGGAGCCTGAGCATTGCATGTCGGGGTGGGGTTTTGAGTAAAGTCACTGCAGCCGTATATGAGCTTCTTACTGGGTCGGGGAACAGAAAGTTGTTGGGGTAGCCTCAGAGTCACGGGGTGAGGGTCAATGTTTTTTAAGCATTTTCTTTTGTTTAGCAGCAGAATCCTTCACAAAGGAAAACTTACTCAGGTATCAGTGTGCTAAAAGCAGAACTGCTCAGCTTCCCTCTTAGTCCAGAGGTAGCGCCCCAGAAAAGGAATGGAGCTTTACCACTGGACTAGTTCAAGCTTCCTGTTGATGGGCAGGGAAACTCAGGCATGGAGAGTGGAAGGACAAGCTCGTTGGCTCTCAGGAGTGGAGGCAGACCAGGTTGAGGTCTGTCTCCTATCTCCAGACCAGGGCTTCTGCCAGTAGACCCTACTCCCTCCAGAATGCGGTCAAACTCGGGAGACCTTCTACCAGGCTAAAGAAGGTGGGTTCCACAAGATGGAGAATCATGAAGTGTGTGAAGGCAAAGGCATTCTTTCTTACATTCCAGTGTGCAACCTAGCTTGGACTGCAATCTCTTGATGTTTCAACCCCTTGATTAAGGAGGCTAGCATATTTGAATCATCTGAGATCTCTGGCAGTGCAGGGTAAAGACATGTGGGGATGGTGGTTTGACTAGAGAAGGACAGGTATCACTGGATGAGTTTAGTACATGGATGTGTTGTCAGTGGATAAGTTCAGTGGAAGGATCAGTGCTTCTTAAACTATAGGAGAAACTGTCCTCCTTCATTGGCCTAATGATGTGGCTTTAATTAGGAATTCAACAATAACAAAAAGTCTTCAGAGAAAGAATAATACTGTGTGGTATCACTTACATTGACTCAGTGGTAAATAATCCACCTGCCAATGCAGGAGACACCAGAAATGTGGGTTCAGCCCCTGGGCTGGGACAGAGGTGCCTGGTAGGCTAAAGCGCACGGAGTCACAAAGAGTCAGACACGACTGAGCATGCACGCACGCACGCATCACTTCTATGTGGAATCGAAAAAATATAACAAACTGGTGAACATAACAAAAAAAGCAGGCTCACAGATATAGAGAACAAACTAATGGTTACCAGTGGGGAGAGAGAAGAGGTGGGCAATATAGGGTACGGGATTATGAAGCCCAAACTGTTATGATAAAATAAATAAGCTACAAAGATTTATTGTGCAACACAGGGAATATAGCCAATATTTTATAACTACAAATGGAGTATAATCTTTAAAAATTGTGAATTACTGTATTATACACCTGTAACTTATATAGCATTGTACATCAACTATACCTCAATAAAAAAAATACACTTAAAGATCTAAATGAAAAGTAAAATTAAATAAGCCCCATCTTGAGCTCACAAATAGTGAAAAGAAGTGATAAATGTCTTTGGAATTTAGACAAGACCTCTTGCCTCAGTCCAGAGAAGGCAATGGCACCGCACTCCAGTACTCTTGCCTGGAAAATCCCATGGATAGAGGAGCCTGGTGGGCTGCAGTCCATGGGATCGCTAAGAGTGGGGCACGACTGAGCGACTTCACTTTCACTTTTCACATTCATGCATTGGAGAAGGAAATGGCAACCCACTCCAGTGTTCTTGCCTGAAGAATCCCAGGGACAGAGGAGCCTAGTGGGCTGCTGTCTATGGGGTCGCACAGAGTCAGACACGACTGAAGCGACTTAGCAGCAGCAGCAGCAGCCTGCCTCAGTCCTCCTTGCAGATTTGTCTTGGCCAAGCCTCCTCCCACTAGGCCTCTATCAGTTCTCATACAAGTCTTAGTTTCATGTATCTTGTGACTAAGAAGGCTAACAGGGACTTGGAGTGGAGTGAAACGTCTGAAGTGGGTAGCATGTGCATTTATCGTTTTCTTTTTTTCTTATTCTTTCTTATGACTGAACTGAGAAATACTTGTCAGGGAACATCAGACACTTTCTGGGGTCTCAGAGTCAAACCACCCCTCCACTATCACCTAGGAGAGCTGCTCTCTCAAGTCCTGACTTACCCAGCACCATCTGGTACATAACACACTTGGAGTGCTTTATAGTTTGTAAAGAGCTGAGTATATTCTCTTGTTGAGCCTCACAAAAGTGCCTTGAGGCAGGCCAGCAGGCACTGTCTTGATTTTAGAGAGAGTAAAAGCAGGGTCACAGGGCAAGTAGACTCGCTAAAGGTGATGTCACTAGTTAGCATTTATTTAACAGATATTCATTGTTTTATTTATACTGCTTTATGGATGATATTTGTTATTACAGATGAAGCAAGATCTGCTGACTTGCTTCTCAGGACTCTTTCAGCAGCACCAGGCTTTTTCTCCTAAGGATATAAATAAAAATGGATTTTCCACTGGAAACAGGTCAAATGACTTAATACAACCATAGACAATTCAGAGGGTACTGGTAAATCTTAAATGAGTCATGCTTCATTTAAATAGCCAGAGGAACTCTGAAGCCTGCTACATAAAGAACTAGAATTATACAGTTGGAGGGAAATCAATTATTGAGAACAGTGGCTTTTAAACATTTTTAAGGCATAAAAACCATTCTTAAAATTCAATCTTAACAGGCATTTCAATAAGAAAGCCTATCAAAGCAGCATCTTTGTAGAATTTGAGTGAAGTGAGTGAGTGAAGTCACTCAGTCGTGTCCGACTCTTTGCAACCCCATAGACTGTAGCCTACCAGGCTCCTCTGTCCATGGGATTTTCCAGGCAATAGTACTGGAGTGGATTGACATTTCCTTCTCCAGGGGATCTTCCAGACCCAGGGCTGGAACCAGGTCTCCTGCATTGTAGACAGACACTTTACCGTCTGAGCCACCAGAACTTGAAGCTTCACTTAATATCTTTGGAAAACCTTCTTATTTATAGATGAGGAGACAGGCCCAGAGACCCAGGGCCTAGTACGTTGGGGAATCAGTGAGCTGGGGCTGGAATGCCAAACCAGCGGTATTTCATGCAGAATGAACTGATTGACCCAACTCATTTTTGGGGCCTCCCTGGTAGCTCAGACAATAAAGAATATGCCTGCAATGCAGAAGACCAGGGTTTGATTCCTGAGTTGGGAAGATCTCCTGGAGAAGAGAATGGCAACCCACTCAAGTATCTTTGCCTAGAGAATTTCATGGACAGACCAGGGGGTCGCAAAGAGTTGAACACGACTGAGTGACACACACACACGTTTTTTGGTCATGGGCTTCCCAGGTGGTGCTAGCCATAAAGAATATGACTGCCAGTGCAGGAGACACAGAGACGCCAGCTAGATCCCTCGGTTGGCAGGATTCCCCTTGAGTAGGAGATGGTACCCCACTCCAGTATTCTTGCCTGGAAAATCCCATGGGCAGAGAAGCCTGGTGGGTTACAGTGCATGGGGCTCCTAGGACTCGGGCACGAATGAGCCCAGCACACACACACCCAGTCTTTTCCGGTCACCTTTGCTCAAGCTAGTCTCTCTTTTCAGAATATATTTCTGCCTGTGAAACTTGTATTTCTTTCCCTCCAGACCTAGATCAAAGGCATCTCCCTTCCCCTAGGAAGTTTTTTCCAGGGTTATAGTGGGAAAGCCACAGTCTCACTTCTGAGTCCCTTTGGTGACACTCTTAGGATGCTCTGCTTTGGTCTTAGAGCCATTGGAGGCTTAATCCCACTCCTGAGATTTCATCCTTTTTGAGGATAAGGGCCTCTTCCTAGAACCTAATGCTGTCTCTTTCTTCTAGCTCTAAAACCCTATGAAGCTACAATCTCAAAAGATGTTACTCTAGAGTCTTATTTTTTTTTCTTTTTCCAAATAGAATTATACGGAATCAGCCTCAGTTTTGAATACCTAAGTCTTGGCTATTTAGAGTCTTTTAAAGCTGAGCAAAGTTCCTTGCATCTTGTCATCTTCCTCATTCTTGAGCATTTATCATGAGGCTCTATAAGAACACTGACTGGCTTTGACCACAGCCTGTGAAACACACACAGTGACTGCCTTCAGAGGCACTGGCTAAGGCGTCCAAATGGCCCAAGCCCCATCCTGGCCCTGCCATTTCCTTAGCAAGCCCCGCCCTCCCTCAGAGCCCCTGTCCCTTCAGCCATCACACAGGCCCACTCCTCCGTGAGGAGCTGAAGACAGGTACATGTAGAGGCATTTGTAAATGGCAGGCTGCCTTGTTGGTCAGTTTACTGAAATCAATGGGAAAAAATTAGTCTAAGATTTCAAAAAACTGTGTAATACCAAATAACCGATTTATCTGCCTATTCTCTTTCTAGTGGGTTGCTGTGCATTATAGAGCTATAGGGTTCCTACCACTTATGGTTCAGCCCTGTGGCCCTTGTATTTTCTGCTCTGGAAATCAGTTCACTGTAATCTGCTGACTCCAGTTGAAAACATTCATTCCCAAAATATTTTTTGAGCATCTACTATGCCAGGGTGTTATAGGTTGAATTGTGTCTCAAACAAGATAGGTTGAATTGTGTCTCAAACAAGATAGGCTAGGGACTTCCCTGGAAGTCCAGTGATTAAACTTTTGTCTTCCATTGCAGGGAGAGGGAGGCGGGTACCAGTGTGATCCCTGGTCAGGGAACTAAGATCCCACATGCCTTATGGCCCAAAAACCAAAACATAAAACAGAAGCAATATTGTAACAAATTCAATAAAAGACTTTCAAAATGGTCACATCAAAAAAAATTTTTTTTTCTTAAAAAAAGATACACTGAAGTCCTAATCCCTGATATCTGTTAATGTGAACTTATTTGGAAATAGAGTCTTGGCAAATACAATCAAGTTAAGAAGAGGTCTTACCAGAGTAGGGTGAGCCCTACTCCATTGTGACTGATGTCCTTATAATAAGAGACGATGAGATACAGATGCAGATCCAGAGAGAAGTCTCCCATGTGAAAACGGAGGCAGAGATTGGAGTTATGCTGCCACAGCCAGAGAAGGCTTAGAGCTACCTGAAGCTAGAGGAGACAGGAAAGGATTGTCCCTTAGGGGGTTTGCGGGGAGCATGGTCCTACCAAGACCCTGATTCAGATGTCCAGCCTCCAAAACTGTGAGAGATTACATTTCTGCTGTTTTAAGGCACTCACTTTGTAGTACTTTGTTATGGCAGCCTTAGGAAACTAATACATTGGCAAACTGGGCATCTAACGGAGAATAAGACACAGACCTCACATTTTGGAGAAGGCAGCATGACAATAAACATAGATGAATAAATATGAAAATGGCCGATTCAGGTAATAAAAAGGAGAGTCATGTGATATTTTAATTCTTACTTGAAGGAAGAGAAGCCCTTTGCATAGAAGGTGGGCTGGAACCAGATCATGTAGGGCCTTGGGATGATGTCTGGGAAAAAGGATTGTCATGGAGCCATGGTGGCTATGGACAAACCTAGCTGGTTTCTTCAAATGGATAATGGTGGCCTGGAAGAGATCAGTGGCAATGGAGGTGAAGTCAAATGGACAGATTTGAGATACTTCACAATGACTGAACCAAAAGATCTTGCTGATGGATTGGCTGTAGAGATGTGAAAAGAGGAATCAAGAATGAATCTAGATGTTTGGCTTAAGCCAAAATAATTTATTTTGGAGTAGATGGTGGGGAAAATTAGAGGACTAATGTGTTAGGAGGTGAGTGGGACAGCATCAAGAGTTCTGCTAGTTTTCTAAAAAATTATTATTATTAGTTGGCTGCACTGCATCTTCCTTACTGCATATGGGCTTTCTGTAGTCGCGGTGTTTAGGCTTTTCATTGCCATAGCTTCTTTTGTTGTGGGCTCTGGAGCATGTGGGCTTCCGTAGTTGCAGCTCATGGGCTCCAGAGCATGGGCTCAGTAGTCCTGACACAGGGTTTAGTTGCCCTGTGGCATGGTATCTTCCCCAACCAGGGATCAAACCTGTGTCCCCTGCATTGGCAGGTGGATTCCTAACCACTGGACCACCAGGGAAGCCCAAGAGCGCTGTTAGGTTTGAGATGCCTGTTAAACATCTTTGTGGAGATGCAGGGAAGTCATTGGCTGTGTGAATTCAGTGGCAAGAAGGTCCTCAAGTCCAGGGTTCTTCTTGTCTGAGAAGAGATTTTTCCAAATCCCAAGGCCTTCAGTGAGGCTGGAGTTTCTTTTTTTCCTATTGTAAACTTTCTCTTTGTCCAGGGTTATAGCTGGGTGTATGCCTCCTGGGTGGCCCTGAATAACTGCTAACGCTAATAAATTTACCAAGTAGCATGCAAGTTTTCAAACACTTTCACAAGGATTCTGTGCTTCCTGCAGCATCTTTAGAGCTGTGCCTAGCTTCATCTGCAGAGTCAGGTCTCTTGGGGCTTCTGGGATAATCTGGGTAGAAGGGTGGGGCGAAGCTCTAGGTGACCCTGGACAGTACTCCCAGGACTCCAGGCCCCAAGTGGCTTGGCTAATAAAGAGAGCAGAAGAAACCTTTTGCTTTACACAGACTCACTTCCTGCACAAAGAACTTGGGGGGTGGGGGTGGGGAAGAACCCAGAAATGCCTGCACTCTGGGCAGGCCGAGCCTCACTCAAGGTGTTGACTCAGAAACAGCAGCTGCTTGCCCTGGGAGCTGGCACAGCCAAAGATCAATTAAAACATGCCATTCTGGTTTGCTCTCCCCACCCTAATCCCTCCAGGGCACTTCCTCTCACTTTTAGCTTCCTCCATAGACTCTTTTGCTGCCTAATTAGCTTAGAGTCCAGTGGCTGTAGGAGAGGGGAGTGTTGCACCAGGAAGTAGGACCTGGGGCTTGCTTGGGCTCCCCCAGTAGCACCACTGGGACTGTCAGTGAGTCACTGAGCTCCCTAGGCCTCTGATTCCTCAACCAGGAAGCAGACAGTGATCACCACCCTCCAGTCCTGTACTTCCAGGGTTAACCTGAGGGTGAAGAGAGAGTGCATATGGCCATGCTCTTTAAGCTGTAAACCCGTCTCCAAGTTTAGTGGGTTTTGTAACGTATAGCATATATAATATGACAAAGCATGTATTGTTAACCCATCTTAAAAGTAACACTAAGAGAGAAAAATGGAATTGTTCCTTTCTAGTTGCAAAGTAGTTTAGCAGGCAAGAAATCAATAATCCAGAAACTCCTGACTTTTCCTGAAGTTGACATCTCCCTGGCCCCAGGGACTCAAAAGGGGGGGGCTGTAATTGGGTGCCAGAGAATGGCTGCAATATAGGGTTCCAGGAGCCCCCCAGGGAGGGTTGCCAGATCAACAAATAAAAATATAGGATATCTAGGTAAATTGGAATTTCAGATAAACAACACATAATCTTTAGTATAAGTATGTTCCAAATATTGCATGGGATATACTTACACTAAAAATTATTCATTGTTTATCTGAAATTCCAGTTTGACTGGCCATCTTATATTTTACCCAGCAGCTATACAGGATGCCTGGGCTGTATCAGGCAGAGGACTCAGCAGGTGTACAAAACCATGTGGATGACCAATATGCCTTACCTGTGACTCCAGGATTGCACCCTGTCTTCAGGGTGGGGTCTCCTTACCCTTGAAGCATTTCCTTGGATTAAGGAAATGGTCTGTCTTTACTAACTCAGTACATATGTTTGAGGGCTTCCTGTGTGCAGAAGGGCATTGTCTAAATGCGCAAGACAATAAATCCAGTCACCATGGACTTAAGAGCTTGGGGAGATTTAGAGGAAGGAGAGACCAGACTCAAAGGAGACGCCAAGGTGAAAGCTGAGGAGAGCGTTAGCCAGGGAGGAGGACTGAGGAGAAAGCAAATAACAGGGCCTTCCCGTGCCCCAGCACAGCCTCTTCTCCACGGACTGGGCGCTTGGGACCCATGTCGGTCATGTCCTTACGCACCTCCTCCCAGTAAGTCCACACACTGGAGTCACTAGTGGGCTTTGCACGCCGGCTTTTCAGTGAGGTGAAGGGATGCAGTGAGTTACCTCAGACAACGCCTCTCCTGGGGAAGCAAAGTTGAGATTTTCTGCTGAAGCTTGTCATTAGCAACACTTGACATGCACAAAAAGGAGAAGGCAAAGGAAACTGGCCACTGACCTGGCTGTATTCCCACCTCAGGAGGTACTTGTCTGGGCCCATAGAGTCTCTCCTCCCCTCCCTTCCTTCCTGCCTTCCTCATTATTTCCTGACCAACTACTCACATAGGAGAATTAATCAGAGTCCCCACTAACATGCTGCTTACAATTACAGGTAAGAAGGGGAAAGGACTGAGGCCTGAGAGCAATCATATCCAACTGGGAAATCCAGAAAGGCTTCCTGGAGGAGCTAACATTTTGCTGTGAGTCCTGAAGAACACATAGGATTTGGACACATGGAGACAGAGTGGAAAGAGGTCACATACAAACAGGAAAGAGGGTGAGGCAAATAACAGAGCTGGAGAAACCAGAATTCAAGAAGAAAGTGTTGATTGGGAAGATTTCAAAGCCTTCTGAGCTTGATCTCAGGGTTCAAACCAGGGGCTCAAGGGAAAACAAAGTTTGCATTGTCCTGGGATGCTCAGAGAAACATTCTGACCCACTTGTTTACCTGTTTTTCTCTTTCCCCTCACTTGAGCACATCTTTCTCTGTTGGAGGATCATTTACAATTCAGGCAACCTCCTTCAGAGGGAGCAGGTGTTTCTCTGGGATGAAGCACCTTGGGAAGCAGAATGTACAAATGGAAAAAAAGCTTGTCACAGCAAAGCCAGGCAAAGAGAAGCCTGGGTTGAGGCAAGGGCAGAAGGAGGGGGAGGCTTACTGGCATGTAGAGACAAGGCAGCAAAAGAGAGCATCATTCTCTTTCCTTCCCATTTCTGAAAATCCAGATTGACTTTATTCTCCTTCAGCTCCAATGTCCGTGATCCCATCACTAGAATGCCTTTCTTTGAGTCCCAACAACCCCTCCTTCAAGATCGCTCTTTAAAAATGCTCACATGTTTATCAAGAACTGTCTACCCTGGGTTCCTCAGACAGCAGAGCCTCAGGTAATGCTTAAGTATTTGCTTTCTTAGGGCATGCGACCCCAAGGAGCAGAAATATGCGCAAAGGGGAGTGGGGCTGGGGTGGGGCGATTGACAGGCATGTTTTCAAGCCAGTCACAACTTGCACAAACCACAACTGCTGTTTCACGAGACCGTCTTCTGAGAGGCCACCTGACAACCATACACAACGTGCCTTCTCGGTCAAGAGAGGAAGAGAGAAGAGTGTGTCTGCCAGCTTCTACCTCCTGTGGAGACATTTGGCCCACAGACATGAGTTCCTCCACTCTTCTATTGCACATATATGAGCACCATGCAGGTCATGAAGCACTTCATGTGTCAGGTCAAGAGGGAAGCTCCATTCCCATGATGGTGGTGAGTGGTGGGCCTTGAAGGGAAGCACTGTGGGGTCAGGCCTGGGTGAAAGTTGTTGGGGCCCACACCGAACTAGTCTGCACTGGACACTGGGGCAGAAACCAGTGGCCTTTGGAGAGGCCAAAGAGATTCTGGAGATGCCTGTGTGGTATCTGGTTTAGGAAATGTCCTTCATCTTATTATTAGCAGCTGTCACCTGAGTTACCAGTTAGCTCTTTATCTGACGCCTGCCTGCTGGTGACTGCTGAGAGCAGGAGTCAGACACGGATTGGACATAGCCATAGATGGAGGTGCTGGGGGCAAGGTGGGTGTCTGGCAAGCTCACTTCCCCACCCTCCGTCCTAGGTTGGGGTGTGATGTGATGTGAATCACTCTGTAAGCCCATTTCAGGGTGCTCACCTGTGGCTGGAAGGCAGGCCCCCAGAGGGCCTCAGCAAGCAAATACAACCCCGCACAGGGACAAGACATTAAAGGGACTCCTGAGGACCCAGCATTATTAATGGCCTGTTCAAGTCAGAGGAAATCAATAGCTGTTTATAAAGGGCTTTGGGGAAGAAACTAGTTTCAATAAAGAAAAAAAGGAAAGACAAATACTTGCTCTCTTTGAGGCTGAGAGGATGAGTCAGGATTTCCTCCAGATTGACAGTGTTTCTATAAAATTTTGACTGACACCTGCCAAGAAGGAGGGGTTGTGTGTGCGAGTAGAAATGAACCACTAGATTGATTTCTTAATTAGATTTTCCATCACCCATCCAGAGTTTCCAAATTCCTGAAGATAGAATTATTCAGTACATAGTTTTCTAAAACACATTAGTACCTTCTTTCCCACAGCACTCAGGAAAATGAAAAAGGCTCTTAAAGCTCTAGAGCATGTATCTGAAATGCTGTGTACTTCTGCCTTGGCAGTGAGAGTGAAAACAAGCCCAGATTCCATTTGAATGGTACAGTGTTTAATAATTTTCTCCAGGAGCTTCAGGCTCTGCTGGATGTAAACACTGTCTTCTTTCTCCTAAGGGAATTAGGTGGTCAGCATTATCAGCCCAGTTTGGCAGCTAATGAAGCAGAGCATGTGATAGGGAAGTGATTTGTCCAAAAGAACACAGCGACAGCATTAGGTGTAACTGTTCTCCACTTTGTCTTCTTGATTAAGTTACTGTTTCAGACTAGAAATCATGGTAAAGACCCTGGATTAAGCACCTCATTGTGAACAGGGGAAAAGAGGGGCACCAGAGGTCACAGAGGGCCATTCCTTCAGGTCTGGGTATTTGTTTTTGTTCTCGATCTAAAGCTGAAGTCTCATCGGTGGCTGACAGGCCAGCACTCCCTCCACTAATCTAGCCAGGACACTCCTGGGCCTCCCAGGAACTTCATCCAGGATCACAGTGCTGGCCTTCATCCCAGGGACCTAGTGTGGCTTGCGTCATGACCTAGCGGTACCTGAGTTCAGTTCCTCTTTGTTAAAGGCCTTCTGTGTGCTGTGCTGAGCAGAGCACTGAATGACCACGTGAGTCTGTACTTGGCAGAGGCAGAAGAGAGGACCGTTTGGTGCTGACTCTGGTGACCATGGCCCTGAGGTATGGTAGGCCTGCAGGGAAGCTGCAAGGCCCATAGGATTCTGTTACCAGGCTGGGGCCTGGAGAAGATATCACCATATTGTGGACAGCTGTCCTAGCTCTAGTTCAAACTCCGGTGCCGTCACTTATAGTTGGTGGTCTTGGGGAAGTGAGTCTTTTAACTTTGCTGCACTTGGGCCTTCTCATCTATTAAATGAAGGTAATGATCTCTACCTCAGAGTGAGGAGACTAAACTGTATAATATACGTAAATTCCTGGCACACAGGAGGCCCTCAGTGATTCCTGTTATGGTCATGACTGGCTTAGTCCCAGTGTCGCTAGGTGATCATATTTTGTTAAACTGGAAGCCGTGCTGCCCCGGTTCCCTTGGTCACTCCCATTTAGGCATGTCTCTGTCCAGGGAGGGCCACAGGTGAAAAGTTGCAGGCATTCTGTAGCTTGCCTAAAATCACACTCATTGTTCCCACAGGAAAACCAGGAAGCTTCCAGAGTGGAGGGCCCCGGTTCCCCGTCTGCACAGTGGGGTGGAGTGATGTTTGAACACATTTGTTTTTCTTTGCAGATTTTTTCAGAAATCTGAAAGGGTAGAGTCAATTGCTAATGAGACAGTGTTTTCCATCTCTGTCTTTCCTATCAGATGTTGTCTGTCATTGGGCTTGGAGGTACATGAGGGGTCAGATCTCCAGGGATTCAGGATCTGCTCCCAGATTTCCTAACTGGCTAGGAAGAATTACTTTAAAAAATGTTGGGAAAGGAGACCAACGTGGTTCCTGGAAAAGCTGCACAGCTACCCTCCCTCCTTCTCCATTTTCCCACTGCTCCAGCAGTTTAGATGCTGGCACAGCTGACCTTGACATTGACAGACAAGCCCCACTTCCTCTCCCACAACCCATTCCCACTGGGGCTGCTTTAACTGAAAGGTACGGCCACATGCAGCCCCATGAGTGGGAGAAACACACACTACAAATGTGTGCTGTTTGTGCAGGAGAGCGTGAGTCTTTGTCTTTTGTTGGTGTTGTGGAAAATTATCAATAGGCTTTTGGTTTTTTCAAAGGTTACATATGGAATGTCTTCTTCTTCATATAGGCTGTCCCCTGCACCCCAATTCATATGTTGAAATCCTAATCCCCAGTACCCAAGAATGTGACTGTATTTGGAGATAAGACCTTTAAAGAGGTAATTAAGGTGAAATGAGGTTATATGGCAGGGCTTCTCTGGTGGCTCAGATGGTAAAGAATCTGCCTGAAATGCGGGAGACCTGGGTTCAATCCCTGGGTCAGGAAGATTTTCTGGAGAAAGGAATAGCAACCCAGTCTAGTATTCTTGCCTGGAGAATCTCATGGACAGAGGAGCCCGGATGGGCCCTCAGCCAACATGACTGATGTCCTTATAAGAAGAGGAAATTTGGGCACAGACAGATATGAATGAGAAAAGACCATGTGAAGATACAGGGAGAAGATAGCCATCCACAACGAGACAAGCTTCAGGAGAAACCAACTCTGCTGACAACTTGATCTTGGACTTCTAGCCTCCAGAACTGTGAAGAAATAAATTTCCATTGTTTAAGCCACCCAGTCTGTGCTACTTTGCTATGGCAGCCCTAACAAAGTGTACTCCCCATTTATGTACTCTCAAGTTTTGTGGTCTGTTGTTTTAATTTCTTCTTCTCAAGTTTGAAGGACAGATTCAAAGGGAGTTTGTTCTATTGATGAGTAAGATTTGTTAGAAACCATCTTGTGAAACTCTTTGGCAGACTGAGAAAAGACAAAGCCCAAGCCCATGCTCACTGAAGTTGCTGTATTTGCACCACATATCCTAAACTGTAGAGAAAATCAGAGGAGATGGATCTATTTGTACTGACACAAAAATTTGTGAGTTTATGAGATTTGTCCTGCCAAGTGGTACCAGGAGAAATGAGCAATTATGATAGCAAGTTCTTCATCTTAAAAATTTATTTATAAACATCATTAGAGAACTTGATAAATGTTTTACTTAAAAGGGTTCTTTTTTATTTAAGAAGAAATATGTTTCTGCCAGTTATAATTCCAGTTAACCTAATACAATATATTCTGGGCTTCAGTTTTTCCTTCAGTTGTTGATAATTCAATAAACCTTTATTACATTTGTAGTTCTTTCTAGGGCCAGGAGATTCTAGAATTTTTTTTTTTATAAAAATAACTTTCTTTTGAATAGCAGTTTCAAAGATGTCTCAAAACAACCCTGTGAGGCAGTACATATACTGTTACTAACAACTAGCACTTGTATAGTGCTTGATCTCTTACATTATACCATCTTGTTTATTTGCCAGAGAAGTTAAATGAATTGGTTGAAGATAAACAGCAATCTTTAATGTTGAGGTGGGATTAGAACTGAAGCCAAAGCTTTTTTCATGACACCATCTTTTTTTCTTTATAGATAGTCTTAGAGTTTGGCCTTTGATGGTCTTAGAGTTTGGCCTTTGATGGTCTAAAAGTTCTGGAACTAATTTCTATCCACCCTTCTAGATCCAGCTCAGATGCCACCTCTTCTGTGCAGTCTTTCCAGATACTCACAACACAAAGCTAATTGCTCCTTCATCTGCAGCCTTGAAGCATGTTCTTGGGCCCTTCTTTGCTGCTCTCACCCTCTCTTGCTTTTATTTTGGTTTTCTATATACCCATCTTATCCCAATAGACTGAGCTCTGTGAGGCTAAGAGGAAGACTTCCCCACCCCAACCAGCCCAAGGCTCAACTGATAATACTTAGCATGTGGTCAGGATGTGAAGATGAATTGCATTCACATGTTCCAAATGTCAATTCAGGGGTGCTCCTTGGCCAAACGAGTTCATTGCTTCTCTGAGTGTATGGGAACATAGGTACCTCATCTATAAGAACTGGATACATCTTTCCTGATGGAAGGGTGGCTAATTCATACCACTCCATATCTAAACTACTGCCATCTTCTTGCTACTCCCCAACTGCTTCTTTACTTTGGTTTTTTCATTCTTTTGTATTTTCCTTGGATAGATTTCTAACCACTCACCGCACCTCCTGTGCTCCTCTGCCCCCAGCCCTGGTCCACAAAGCTGGAGTGAACTCCAAAAACAAAGTGACATTCAACATGTAGACCCACCGACCTTCAAATTCCAACCTGGAACCACTGAGGAAACAGGGGCAGTAAAACTTGATGGGTTTGGGAACCTGTTAATGAAACTTACCACTCCATTAATATGTTAGAAATGTTACTACCAATAGGATATTCTTTAGAAAAATTTTCAGATGGTAATTTTTCAAGATGGTGGAAGATAACTCGTGATTAACCATTTTAACTGCTAAATATTGCTTATCTATATAAATATTTTCCATCACTGGTTTTTCTGTAGTCTATGGGTTCTCAAAAGGTGTTCAGTTCAGTTCAGTTGCTCAGTCGTGTCCGACTCTTTGCAACTGCATGAACCGCAGCACACCAGGCCTCCCTGTCCATCACCAACTCCCAGAGCTTACTCAAACTCATGTCCATTGAGTTGGTGATGCCATTCAGCCATCTCATCCTCTGTTGTCCCCTTCTCCTCCTGCCTTCAATCTTTCCCAGCATCACTGTCTTTTCTAATGAGTCAGCTCTTCGCATCAGGTGGCCAAAGTATTGGAGTTCCAGCTTTAGCATCATTCCTTCCAATGAGCACTCAGGACTGATCTCCTTTAGGATGGACTGGTTGGATCTCCTTGCAGTCCAAGGGACTCTCAAGAGTCTTCTCCAACACCACAGTTCAAAAGCATCAATTCTTTGGCACTCAGCTTTCTTCACAGTCCAACTTTCACATCCATACATGACTACTGGAAAAACCATAGGATTGACTAGACGGACCTTTGTTGACAAAGTAATGTCTCTGCTTCTTAATATACTGTCTAGGTTGGTCATAAATAGCAAACACCCTCTTCCAACAACATAAGAGAAGACTCTACACATGGATATCACCAGATGGTCAACACCAAAATCAGATTGATTATATTCTTTGCAGCCAAAGATGGAGAAGCTTTATACAGTCAGCAAAAACAAGACCAGGAGCTGACTGTGGCTCAGATCATGAACTCCTTATTGCCAAATTCAGACTTAAATTGAAGAAAGTAGGGAAAACCACTAGACCATTCAGGTATGACCTAAATCAAATCCCTTATGATTATACAGTGGAAGTGAGAAATAGATTTAAGGGATTAGATCTGATAGACAGAGTGCCTGATGAACTATGGACAGAGGTTCGTGACATTGTACAGGAGACAGGGATCAAGACCATCCCTAAGAAAAAGAAATGCAAAAAAGCAAAATGGCTGTCTGAGGAGGCCTTACAAATACCTTGAAAAGAAGAGAAGCAAAAAGCAAAGGAGAAAAGAAAAGATATACCCATTTGAATGCAGAGTTCCAAAGAATAGCAAGGAGAGGTAAGAAAGCCTTCCTCAGCAATCAATGCAAAGAAATAGAGGAAAACAATAGAATGGGAAAGACTAGAGATCTCTTCAAGAAAATTAGAGATACAAAGGGAACATTTCATGCAAAGATGGGCTCAATAAAGGACAGAAATGGTATGGACCTAACAGAAGCAGAAGATATTAAGAAGAGGTGGCAAGAATACACAGAAGAACTGTACAAAAAAATCTTCATGACCCGGATAATCATGATGGTGTGATCATTCACCTAGAGCCAGTCATCCTGGAATGTGAAGTCAAGTGGGCCTTAGAAAGCATCACTACGAACAAAGCTAGTGGAGGTGATGGAATTCCAGTTGAGCTATTTCAAATCCTGAAAGATGATGCTGTGAAAGTACTGCATTCAATATGCCAGCAAATTTGGAAAACTCAGCAGTGGCCACAAGACTGGAAAAGGTCAGTTTTCATTCCAATCCCAAAGAAAGGCAATGCCAAAGAATGCTCAAGATCAGATCAGATCAGATCAGTCAGAGTCCCTTGGACTGCAAGGAGATCCAACCAGTCCATTCTGAAGGAGATCAGCCCTGGGATTTCTTTGGAAGGAATGATGCTAAAGCTGAAACTCCAGTACTTTGGCCACCTCATGCGAAGAGTTGACTCATTGGAATGCTCAAACTACCACCTAATTGGACTCATCTCACACGCTAGGAAAGTAATGCTCAAAATTCTCCAAATCAGGCTTCAGCAATACATGTTCAGCAATACATGAACCATGAACTTCCAGATGTTCAAGCTGGTTTTAGAAAAGGCAGAGGAACCAGAGATCAAATTGCCAATATCCGTTGGATCATCGAAAAAGCAAGAGAGTTCCAGAAAAACATCTATTTCTGCTTTATTGACTATGCCAAAGCCTTTGACTGTGTGGATCACAATAAACTGTGGAAAATTCTGAAAGAGATGGGCATACCAGACCACCTGACCTGCGTCTTGAGAAACCTGTATGCAGGTCAGGAAGCAACAGTTAGAACTGGACATGGAACAACAGACTGGTTCCAAATAGGAAAAGGAGTACATCAAGGCTGTATATTGTCACCCTGTTTATGTAACCAATATGCAGAGTACATCATGAGAAACGCTGGGCTGGAGGAAGCACAAGCTGGAATCAAGATTGCCGGGAGAAATATCAATAACCTCAGATATGCAGATGACACCACCCTTATGGTAGAAAGTGAAGAAGAACTAAAGAGCCTCTTGATGAAAGTGAAAGAGGAGAGTGAAAGTGTTGGCTTAAAGCTCAACATTCAGAAAACTAAGATCATGGCAAAAGGTGTTAGACAAACAGTGATAATGAAACATGCTCTAAACACTACCACTCTCAGGACCTAGTCTTCAACCCAGATCTGACCCTGAAGTCCCTCTTTCTCCTCACCCACGCTTCAGCTCCCAAAAACTGTTCTGCCTGGGGAAAGGTTTTCTTAAAACTACAGGTTGAGCGCCAGTTCCTGACACAGGCAGACAGCAGGCTGTGCACAGTTCTTCCTGGGCAATTCACTTAGAGCAAAGAGGGATCTTTTTTGAGGCTTAAGAATATCAATATGCGGCTGCTTTGCTAAAATGCTCTCTGTCTCTCACAGTCAAAGAAATCTGCTTGCCTTGAGCTAGCCTCCAGTTTCTTGTTAAGAGCTAATTTTAGAGCTAATTTGGGTTCCATTAGTATATGGTTCTGTTGCAAATCTGACATTAACATCGGCGGCTTGATGAGTAACAAAGGGAGGAAAAGCCTTTTACCCTAACTGCTGCAATGCGGGCACATATGGTGTCATTTTTCAAGGAACAGATTTTTGTCTTTCTTGCCATTTCAGAGCTGCTTCCCTCTGAAATTACCAGCTCTAATTTAATGCAGAACATGTCTGGATGTCACTGCAGAGATCTAGTTAAACTGAGAGAGCTGGCAGGTCCCACAAATTTGCAAAAACAGTGTTCATTTGCACAGTATAATGTCTTCCAAGTCCATGCTTACGGACTGGGAATCAGTTACCAGTGATGTGGGCTCTGCCCATAGAATTAGAGCCCTTCCATGATTCTATGTCTGAGGTTGGGACACTAGTTTTACAAACTCTTGCGAGGGGAGGTTGGAGTGTTTCCCATTTCACCCCATGACCAGCAGCCCACGTGCTGGGGCCCACATAGCTTTAACTGATATCCATGAGTCCAACTATGGCAACAGCAGGGCACATTTGAGACCTGTCTGCTAATCTGAATTCTGCCCGTAGCTGGCTGGATAACCCTGTTCCTGGAGGCTCAGCCCCTCACTTCTAAAATGAGGGAATTCTGGGACTCTTTGATAGCTAAGCTCAACAGCCTCTAATAGTAACTTACATTTATCTGACTCTTCTACATTCTTCTGAGAACCCTCATGTTTGTTATGTCCTGTGATCACCACAACATCCTGTGAGGCAGGCATTCCTGTCTTGCCCTTGGGAAATTCTGACTCAGAGAGGCAAGGAAATTTGCCCAAGGTCACACAGCTGGGAAGAGGGAGAGTTGGGACTCCAACCCAGTTGGCCTCACTCCCAGTTCAAGGCTCTCAGAAGTCAACAGACTGAATCAGAAAATAAGCTTTAAATACCACAACTCATCACTAGTGGCCATCTTAGCAGAGAACCGTGCCCAACAGGCCTACATTGTTCAGATGTTTCCTTGCCCAACAGGCCTACATTATTAACTTGAGAAATTATATTCTTGTTTTGGGACATGAAGTATCATGAATGAGCAACCCAGAAGGGGCTGAAAGGCAATAGGAAAGTACCAGAATTGGCTCCAGTGCTGGCTTTGTCTCTGTCACAACACTTGTTTCTGTGTGACTTAAACAAGTACCTTGGCCTCTCTGAAACTCATTTCCCAAATGAGGCAGGTGGGTAAGATGCTCTCCAAGGAAACTTCCCTTTGGATCAGTCTATGGTTCTATGGCCAAGGTTCAATGCCAAACCCAAAGAGCATAGCGACAAGATGTAAGACCTTTGGTCAGGGAGGACCCTCTATGCCCAAAACATTCAGATTCTATAAAAACAAAATGCTCCAGGAAGTTAAAAAGTGAAGCTGCTATAAAGAGTGAACAAAGCAGTTACTCCTGAAGGTGACCAGGCAAATGTGAAAACAGGTTAGAAACTGCTACAGAAGCCAACCAAGTTAGTAACAAGAGAGGCAGGCACAGGACAGGACAATAGGGAGCGGTGGGAACTGCAGCAAAGCAGTAAGCACTGCCTGACTAAGGGAGCAGTGACCACTCAGCGCCAACCAAGCTTGCCAGGCGGGAATGTAGATGTGGTGCAAACAATATTCCAGTTTCTCAAGAGGACTGGAGATCTGAATATTCATGTGAAATATCCTAATTTTTAAACATTGGACACAAACCCAAAGACTTAAAACCCTCTTATGCCAAATAAAATGTCTGCTTGTCATATGCTGCCCAAAACACCAGTTTGTTAATTCTGCGCTAACATCTAAGTTGTCTGTGTCTATCTTTGCATTAAACATTTCCAGACGGCCTGTTTCCTGGCCTTCTTGGGAGCATGCTGCAGTAGTGACCTGCCATTTCAAGTCAACATGTTGACCGTTTCAAGTCAACAATGCTTTTCGTCACATAGATCCCATTTTCCTGTTCACAGCCTTTGAGGGTGGACCTCCAACAGGGGCCAGCATGCATGTCCAGTTCCTGCTCTGCCTGCCCGAAAATAACCTTCTCCAGAGAGACAAACAACAGTGGGAAGGGAAAAGTATGATTTGGCCTTGCTAGGACACGACTGAGCGACTTCACTTTCACTTTTCACTTTCATGCATTGGAGAAGGAAATGGCAACCCACTCCAGTGTTCTTGCCTGGAGAATCCCAGGGATGGGGGAGCCTGTTGGTCTGCCGTCTACGGGTTGCACAGAGTCGGACACGACTGAAGTGACTTAGCAGCAGTAGAATAAAACAGACACTATTTTTTTTTCCTGCCACCATTTCTACTTTATTGGATCACATAACCATTTTTATTGTTAATTTAGGTACAAATTAATTGCTGTTCAAACGAATGAAAACAAAAACAAATGCTCTCACCATTACTTGCTACTTAAATGGCAATTACTTGTCTTTGTAATCCAATACAGCGAATATTAGTGCATTCGTGCTGCATTCTTTGGCCCAAGGCACTGCTAATGAGAAGAATGGATGTCCCTGGAGATTCCCTAACAACCTGAGCAAACCTGGAAGGAAGGTGGTTGACCCCAGAGCATTTGTGTCTGCCTTTCTCTTCTTTCCAACTATAACTGAATAAAGGAATAGGAGGATTTGATAGTATCTTCATGTCCCTTGTTTTTCCTCTGGGAGATTTCTTATCACACCTGTGATTCTGTATGCATTTTTCTCTTTAGAGTCACAGGTGAAATATCTGTTCTGGAAAGCATGTTGGGGCCTCTTGTCCAGGCAGCACTCATAGGCCCCCAACCTGAGTGTGAGGGTCCTCCTTCGTATGCCTGTAATCTCAGTACTGACCTCATTAGGGCCCTGATCATACTGGGCTAGAACTGTCCACTTATTTAGCTGAGCTTCCCTCGAGTAGACTACAAGCATCTTGAAAGTAGGGATAGCATCTTACTCATCTTTGTAACCCTGCTCAAAGTATGGCGCCCGGTACTGGTGTGGCAGTGATGCTCAGAAATGAAGACAAAAGAAAAGCTTGGCGAGCCCCTCACTTTATCTGTCTGCAGCACCTTCTCAGTGTATCCTCTCTACAGGGTACCACACAAGTAATTTCCTCCTTTGTGTCACAGACTTTTAGAATTTCCTGCCTAATTTTGTCATCTTTCATATAACAGTGACAGGAAGAACATCCACCTAGAAATATCTCCTTGATTTCCATTTGCCAAATCAATCTCATCTCCCCCTACCAAATAAAATGTAGTTACTCTTTGATCAAATGAAAAGGTATTGCATAAATAATGGAATTATACTATATAAAAGTTTTTTATGACAGTAAGGAAATCCCATAGTGTACAACAGTCAATACCAGACTCTAGATTAGGTCTAACAAATATTCTTTTTCTCACCCTCAAGAAAGTTGCACTGGAACTCGTTTTGAAGTTTTTATGATGAAATTGTAGATTCTTATCACAAAGAACTGAAGGTAAAGAGTTCCATGACTAGTTTTCTCTGAACACTTCTGTCATTTGAGAGCCTGTTTAGAGTGCAGAGAATTTCTGAGTCACTTGCAGGAAATTTTCTTTGTCTGCATATTCTGCATTCCAATAGAAGAGCCCTTAACTTTTCATCAAAAGTGGTTTAAAGCATCAATTGTAAGTCAAATATAATGACTTTTTTGTAAATGTTCTTGATTTCCTTACAGAGGTTAGCAGCACAGATTTGTGTTCAATGGACTGTTTCTGTATTCAAGTCTGTACTCTGTACAGAGCTTAGCATAGTACCTTATGCTTGATCAATGTCTGTTAATGACTAGATGGTTGAATGATTAAATGGATGCCTCTTACACAGAGGTAACAAAACATTCCTTTTTATCCTGGATAGTTTTTTCTTTGATGATGCTAATAGAACTCATAGATTTAGACTAATAGAATGTCAGTGATAAAATCTGACAGTGATAAAAATAAATCTAGTTCAGTATTTTTTTCACTTTTCAGATTTCAAAAGTGAGGTTCAAAGAACCCCAAGATCACTTGGAACACTCAAGGGGAATTTCAAGAAATTGTACCAAATACGAGCCTTAAGGTACGCATGGGTTTCCATGTCAACTGAACATGTGCTATTTCATTACTTTCTGTTCTCTCTACCTTTGTGCAATTCTCATAAACTAGCTAGGATTCAGAAGTGTGTGAAAGACTCATTCATCAAAGCTCTTAAATACTGATTGGATCTCTTTATCCACTAGTCATTAATACTGTGGAGTGGAGTTCAGTATTCAGTGGATGAGAACCCACCGAGAGGTCTATTATCAGTGCATGGGGAATGAAAAGAGCTCTGGGTCCCAAGTTCTAGATGGATGTTTTTACTTTTCTCTATTCCCTAAGGAAAGCGGTACTTAGAAGAGCCAATTTATATAACAGATGTGAACACATTGTAGCATTTATAGCATGCAAATGCAAGGGGTTAAAACTGTTCTCAATGTGTCCCTAGGGACACAGTAACCAAGCAGATCCTTTGGGACATGAGGATGGAGGGCAACCCTGGGGTATTGAGCCTCCCTGCTCAAAACCAATAAATATAGAAAATTAACCTTCTGAGAGTCAAACAGTGGTTTCCAGCTTTTTCCAGTATAAGCCTTCCTTTGTTATCATCAAAATCTTCCCCAGAGCCCCTTCCACATGATGTTTGTATTTAACAGCATTTGTTGATTAAGAAAACACATATTGATGAAAAGTTATTACGAATTATGACCACCATTTGCATTTTATAATATTTTGTTCATTGTTACATTGTGTTAATACTTTTGACAAATACTGGTACTAGATTAGAGCAAACTATGTTAGTTATTCAACCACCAGGCACTCACAGATTAGCTGGCTTCTCAGAAGAATTCCCTCTGCTCTCAGATCAGGGAAATCCTGCATTAAACTGTGATAAGGAAACATAATGAATGGGTCAGCCAAGTAATACAATCATCTTAAGTGGACTCTGGCCCCAGGTTGAAGTCAGACTTTATGGATGACATTAATGTATCCAAAGAGACAAGATATTGGTTACAAGAAGACCTGCTGCCAGTGGAAGCCAGAGGAGGTAGCTCCATCCTGATGAGCGCTGCAGCATCCTACCAGCCCTGCCCAGGGAAGACATGCATTGACCTAGAGTCTCAGTCTCAGGTCCTGGTGTAACAACTCATGTTACACTCCAGGCTCAAGTGAGTATCCTTGCTGCCAGCAGAGAATAGTCAGACATCCTGATTGTTTTATCAAAGATGAAAGTCTTGGTTGTAGATCAGACAACCATCCTAAAATCTTGGATAAAGTGAGACCAGTCCCAAGCAATGGCTGACAGGATTGATCTGGCCCTGAGGCCTGTGAGTAGTCTTGGGGTAGCCATGCTATTGTCCCTCACTAGGAATATATCTTCTTTTTCCATTACCTTGAGCCATGATTTCTCAGCTTCAGGACTATCGACATTTTGGGTCCAATACTGCTTTGTTGTGGAGGGTTGATTTGTGCATTGTGGTATGTTGCGCAGCATCTCTGGCTGCTCCTTACTATATGGCAGTAGCATCCTGACCCACTTGCACCCCCCCCCCCAAGTTATGACAACCAAAGCTGTCTGCAGACATTGCCAAATATTCCTGGGCCAGGGGAACGCCACCCCTGTCCCCCCAGGTGAGAACCACTAGCATGAATTATTCTAGTTAAGTGTCTACAGGATGCAACCACATGGGTTTTTTCTCAAAGACTAGCTTATTCCCAAATCACAGTACATTCAATTTATATGCAATGTTGCCTTTATCCAAAAGATGTTAGAATTCTTGAAAAATCAATTTCAAGGAGCTTGTGTTAATTTAGAAATACGGTCAAGCTCCACTTCACTATAATGCAAAGGAAACAGTTATTCTGGCAGCTGAGTGAACTGAAACTTCTCTTTGATGCCCTGGTGATTCAAGGGTCATCCTTCTGAACAGCAATTGCTCCTTTTTTAAAGTGTAATAGGGATGGATTGTGCTGACTAGGGGAGTCACTTGGAGGTTTGATATTCTGTTGATTTAAAGAATAAACACTTGATTGTTTTTGATTTCTTATTATTTACCTCTTCTTCCTAAAAACAGTACCACACACACAAAAAAAGATATTCCAATTATTTGAGAAATTAAATTAGTTTTGTGTGGCTAAACTGAAGATTTTTGCTAAAATGATTCCACCTTTTTCTAGATAATTCTTCCACTGGAAATTTCTTCTTTTGAGAAGAGCATTTCCACCACAGTCAAACCACTTAAGTACATAGAGTTCATCAATGCGCGTACTTACAGAGAAATTTCCACCTGATTCCATTCAGGAGTGAACGTTTCCCTCTTGGCCCCATCCCTACTTCTGGTCCCCAAGGCCACCATTTGCTGTTTGAGGCCTTATAAGTTAAGCACCAAGAGCTGGTGACTGGTGAGAGTCCACACTGACCCCAAAACAGAACACCTCCACGGGCTGCCTTGTTTCCCTGCCCCTCCCCTCTTTCAAGGACTCAGGCATTTTCATCCTTCCTGTTCCGGCCCAGCTGCCCCTTCCTGCTTCCCAAGTTCGGTTCTGTCTAGTCTCTGGGAGAAGAAAATCTGGTTCTTCAAGCATTCACTGAACTTTTGTGTCTAAACCCAGGCTCTGCAGATTCTGTGAGCATTTATTTTTTTCAGTTTTATACATATATATATATATATATATATATACTTCCCTGTGTTATACAGTAAATAATATACTTCCCTGTCTTATACAGTAAATCTTTATTTCTTATCTATTTCATGTATAATCCTGTGTATCTTAATCTCAAACTCCTAATTTACCCCTCCACAAACTTGCTTTTCTCTTTGGTAACCATAAATTTTGTTTTCTATGTCTGTGGGTTTGTTTCTGTATTGTACATAGATTTTTTTGTATTATTTTTTAGATTCCACATATAAGTGGTATCATATTTGTCTTTCTCTGCCTAATTTACTTCACTTAGTGTGATATTCTCTAGGCCCATCTATGTTGCTGCAAATGGCAATATTTCACTTTTTTATGGCTGAGTAATACTCTAATTGTATATATACCACATCTTCTTAAACCAATCACCTCTTGTTGGGCACTTGGGTTGTTTCTATGTCTTGGCTACTGTAAATAGTACTGCTTTGAACACTGGGGTGTATGTATCTTTTCAAATTAGATTTTCATCTTTTCTGGATATATGTCTAGGAGTGGCATTGTCGGATCATATGGCAGCTGTATTTTTAGTTTTTTTACGGGCTCTCCATACTGTTTTCCATAGTGGTTCCACCAATTACACTCCCAGTGATGTAGGAGGGTTCCCTTTTCTCTACTCCCTCCCCACCATTTATCATTTGGAGACTTTTGATGACTGGTGTGAGGCAATACCTCGTTGTTATCTTGATTTACATTTCTCTAATAATTAGTGATGTTGAGCACTTTTTTCTGTGCCTATAGGCCATCTGTATGTCTTCTTTGGAGAAATGCCTATTTAGATCTTTCACCCTTTCTTTAATTGGGTTGCATTTTTGATATTGAGTTGCATGAGCTGGTGAGTGTGTGTTTCTGTCAGTGCCTACTGGAGTGCCCTTGGATGCCAGTGAGAAGCACAGCAGAAGGATAGGTTAGCTCTTGGAGATGTAGCCCTGTCATGTGTCTTGCCAGCTATTTGAGACAGAAATGAAGATGAAAAGGGGCAATAATCAAGGCAGCTCTGCACAGGAAGCCCCTTCCTATTGGAGCCGCATGGAGTTTCAGGATGGCTGGGGCCTTGAACTCCATCTTTTAGTCTTTTTCTGTTGGGGAAAAGGCAGGGTGGGGGGAACTGCTTGGGTAAAGAGAGTCTCTTTGGGGGCCCTAGGATATAAAAGTAATGGTTCTGAGTTTGAGACCCTGCAAATCACCCTCATGAGAAGCCTGCTGGGAGGAGGAGTGCTTTTTAAGAGCCTGAGTGCAAGCAGACTGTCCCCCGCCCCCAACATGGGAGACGAGGAGCTCATTGCACTGGCAGCTGCTCTCCACCTGGCCAAGGACTCCCATGACAAGCAGAAGAGGGGAACCTGGTCTAACTGTGAGGCAGGGGGTGATATAAAGCCTTTCAAGTGCCATTCTCTCTTTGTCCTGCAGGGTGGGCTGGGTGCCAGCATAGACACCCAGGGGCTGCTGCTTGCCTAAGTTCCTTTGTGCAGGAAGCACTGTCTTCATGTAGAAAAGCCCCAGCCAGAATACCGGCTCATCTGCCCAGCTGGGTGTCTTCAGACTAGCCCAAACTGCACGATGCTTCCTGCTGTGGCCCTGCTTACCCATCAGAAAGGGACCAAATTTATGAAACCTACTGGGTGCCATACACCACACACACACACACACACACACGCGCGCGCGATCTCATTTAATCACCTCAACCATCTTGTGAAGTAAGCATTCTTATCCCTGTTTTACAGATGAGGTAACTAGCTTAAGCAACTTGCCTAAAGTCACTCAACTAGACTTTTTTTTGAGTCTTCACAGAAGGGGACTGATTTGGAGACTCTGAAGAGCCTGCTGGTTCCCACTCCTCTCCTTGGGAAATTGTGGATGAGCAGTGACCCAGGCAATGAAGAATCACTGCTAAGGACATAAGAGATTTCACCTGCCTCCACAGGCAGGCACAGCAAGAAAGGTCTTTGGCGAAGGTCTATTAGGGCAGTTGTCAAAGTCAGGCTGGGCCAGCAAACTACTATCTCCTGAGAAAAATCACTGCATCTTCAGAAATGCAAATTTGAGAAAAAAAAAATCTTATCTGTAATTTTATAATGACCATCCTAATTCCCAGTTGACATCTGCAGCAACTAAATACCTGGAAGGCCAGTTAGGAGCATCAAGGGGTGGGGGGCGGGCGGGAAAGCTGGGGAATTCCTCCTCCAAATCAAGTGTGGGATTGAAAGGAATCCCAAGAGGGAGGAGCGGCGGTAGCAGCTGAAAAGACCATGCTCCCTGCGTCTCTAGGAGGAAAGGGACCCCGATGGAGAGCAAAAGTTGGGTGGTGGTGGGGGAGGCCCCTGCCTCGGGCCCGTAGGGCTGAGTGTTAAGAGCTGCGCTGAGCCCCGCATCCGGTCGGAAGTACGAGTCTGGCGCTCCTGGCTCGGGATGCTGCAGCTGTTCTGGGGATCTGCACAATTAGAATTCTCCTAGCGCTACAAGCCTGCAGGAATCCAGTCACGTGGTGGACGCTGTGCTTGGAGCTGGGGTCAATGAGAGCTCAGTCTGAGGGAAAAAAAAAAAGCGTTCCCTCCCCTCTGAGACATATCCTTCTTCGCGGTGCACTGCTGGGCTTTTCCTCAGAGGAAACCTCACCACCTGCGGGAAAAGGCTCCTGTCAGTGACCCAAGCCGGGTGGCGCCCTCGCCCGCCCTCCCCCCACACCCCCTCCCACCTAATGGCGTGGAAGCTCTCAGGCGCATGCGTGGTATGCAGGGGCGCAGAGAGACACTCTCCCATCTGAGTAGGGTTGTTCTGTCAGAGGCGCATACCTCCACATCCTTTCATTCCTGTTCCTCTCTACCACAAGACTGGCTTCGCACCAAGTTAGAATCTGGTTCCTGAATAGCTATAGGGCTACAGCTTTACAGAGATCATTTCTTTCCTATCCTACCCACTTTGCCACGAATCTGTAATTAATTAAGGGGGCAAAAGCTTTCACTAGAATTTCCTGAGTCAGAACCAAGGCTTTGTTATTTCTGCTTTGGCGGGGGGTGGGGGGGGGGTGGGGGTGGGTTTGAAGATTTCCAGATTTCCCTCTCTTTCTCCGGGTCTCTTGATGGGAATGCATTTCCCACTTCTTTATGTTCACAACTGTGATGTAAGTCTCCCAGATACTCTCCCTTCAGCCTACTCAGTCTCCCATCCACCAAATGAAATGCTGGACCCAAGCTCTTGACCAATTTGAGCCTTCCCATATCCAGCTTGTTCTTATTACTGATGAACCTCCCTCCATCCACCCTCAGGAAGTGTTAGTTGATCAGTCGCGTCTCTTTGTGACCCAATGGACTGTAGCCTGCCAGGCTGCTCAGCCCATGGGATTTTCCAGGCAAGAATACTGGAATGGGTAGCCATTCTGTCCTCCAGGGGATCTTCCTGACCCAGAGATCAAACCCAGGTCTTTTGCATTGCAGGCAGACTCTTTACCGTCTGAGTGACCAGGGAAGCCCTCACACTCAGGACCAACAGCTATTTCCAGAGGGAATTTGATTCATCCTTGTTGTTTTCCAGTTTGTTCTGTGCTGCTTTTTTGTCTTCCCTGGAAAAAAAAAAAAAAAAGCCCTCATCCTCATTCCTGTCAAAGACCTGTCAGAAATCACCACTCTTCTCTGTAATGGGCATTAATGTCCTGTCAGAAATCTGTGTTCTCCTATCAGCAATCACTGTCTCCTGTCACAGTGATTGCTGATCACCCCTCTTCTTTTTAAAAATCACTGTTCTGAGAAGAATCACCACCTCAGAAATCCCTGTTCTCTTGTCAGAAATCCACTAATATCCTGTCAGAAGTCAACATTTTCTGTCAGAAATCCTTGATTTCCTGTTATAAATCATTGCTCTCCTGTCAAAAAATCCCTGCTCTTCTGTCAGAAATTCCTGCTCTCCTGACAGAGATCACTGTTTCTTGTCAGAAGTCACTACTTGCCCATTGGAAATAGTTGCTCTTCGCCTGATCCTTCTCTCCAAGGGATATTCAGAGTTGTTTGTTACATTTTGACATTGATAGCTTCTCTGTGACTTCCATCCTGCTGGCTGTTTGCACCTGTTTTGCTGCATCTACTGAAGCTTCAATGCTGGGTCTGAAAGCAGCCTGGGCAAGTGGGCATTGTACTGGGGCATCCACAATCTCATGTGCTCCTCTTGGTTGATCAGACAGGTCATTTTTGCTTGCTGGACCTTTTCCTCATCTCTTTGTTAGGGATGATAATATTTTGCTCAGCCTGCTTCACAAGGTTATTTAATTTAGATCATTTGACAGTTCTGACTTTTAGAAAGCTGTTACCTTATTCAAGCCAATATCTCTCTTCCTATAATTTTTACTCACAGAGCAAGTCTAATACTTCTATGCTGTGGTAGAAGGAACACTTTTTCAATCTAAATCTTCTCTAACCCAGTGGACATTCCTGAAGTTCTCTAACATCTAGATTAAACCTACTCAGTTCCTGATATGACATGGTTTTCAGACCTGTTGCCAGCCTGGCCACATATAGTCCCTCCCCTTGCACCTCCCCAAGACGTGGTCTAGTTTGTTTCAGTTTCCCTAAGAGTATGGTCTGAATGACTCAGGGGAAGCAGGATTACCACCTCCTTCCTTCTAAAGCTGAGTATTAATGTGGCCTAAGATTGCATTAGTTTTTGTATCATTTTCCAAATAGAATCTTCCTAGCCAAAAGCTCTATTTGTTCAGTAAGTCATTTTTTCCTTCTCATTAGAGGTTTATAATTTTCTTTGAATAGATTTTTGCATGTCCTATTAGGATAAATGCAAAATATTTAATGTTTTAGATTCTTCAGGGAATGAATGCTCTTTCTTTTTTCCATTTTATTTTTTTCTAGTCTTCATCACTAGAATCTAGAAATGGTATTGATTTAATTTTAATCTTATGATCTGCAATGTTGCTGAACAGATTTGTCATTCTACTAATATTTCTAGGATACTCTATATCTTTCATGGAGGGCTTACTCATTCTCTTTTATAATGTTGAAAGCTTTATTTATGGCAAGACATAGCAGTACTCCAAGCTGTAGCATTTTTTTTCCTAGGAAATGCTCAAAATGGGTGACAGCACCCTCTTTTGCAGGAATGTTGCTGGCTATACCTAAAAGGGTATATCAGAATACAAGGAAATGAGGATGACATTATTATATGGGTAAAAGTGAAAGTCACTCAGTCATGTCTAACTCTTTGCAACGGCCTGGACTGTAGCCTGCCATACTCCTCTGTCCTTGGAATTCTCCAGGCCAGAATATTGGAGTGGGTAGGCAGTTCCCTTCTCCAGGGGATCTTCCCAACCCAGGTCTCCTGCATTGCAAGTGGATTCTTGTTGTCTGAGCCACCAGGGAAGCCCAAGAATACTGGAGTGGGTAGCCTATCCCTTCTCAGTCGATCTTCCCAACCCAGGAATCAAACTGGAGTCTCCTGCATTGCAGGCGGATTCTTTACTAGCTGAGCTACCAGGGAATGGGTAATCTTTAATTAATTGATTTCTATCTTTAAAAGTAAATCATTCAATAGCTTTTGATAATTCAACCATTAATAGCAACAAATTACTTACCACATACTTCACAGCTAAGAACTGGTAACACCAAAGCCGGGATAAAGATTAAAACAGGTTTTCACTGAATTGTACACTTTTAAAATGAATTTTAAAGTATGATTTTTTACAAAAGGAAAAATCTAAAACATAGGCTGTGGAGACAGATATTTTGAATTTATTATGTCCCATCTCTGCCTCTAAGAGGCCCTGTGGTCTTGGGTAATTGCTTGATTTCTATAAGTCTCAGTTTCAACCAATGTAAAATGGGATTATGAATCTCCCCTCCTCTATTCCACTGTAAAAGACCCTCTACCCTCCCCACCCCTGCCACCATATTGAGATATGGAATGGCCAACATTTCTCATTTTACTAGATTTGGTGATTGGTACAGATGTGCCCACATAACCCCAAATGCATCAATTGAGGTCTTGAGGAGGACTGATGCAGGTGTTAGGTTAGAATAGGGCCCTTTCCTTCTGAAATTATAAGCTGTAAGGCTCATGGGAGTCAAAGCTCTGGGGCTCATCTTTTTCATCACATGGAAAGAATATACTAGAGAATGAAGCTTACACAGAGGAGATAGAAAGGGAAATCTTTGATAATATTGTTTGAGCACATGGATCCTGCCTACCCAGAAACCAGACAACTCCTGGTGTTTTCATTTGTGTGTGCCAGTAATTCCCTTTTCTCTTAAGCTTGTATTGGTTGGGTTTCTGTCACGAGCAACCCAAAAGGGCCTAATGTAGAAATCTATTTTATATGGATGCTATGATAATTATTTGTGGTAATACACGTAAAGCACCCAATGTTTCTGTAGAAAAAGTACTCAAAAATTGAAACTTACTATTATCATCATGATTATCACTGTGCAATAGAGAAAGACAATTTTGTGTCTACTTTGTCCCCCGTAGTAGCTAAGACAGCACAAGTATAAAAGAGTTCAATAAACTTATCCTTTAGCAAGAAATTTATATTTTCCCTTAATATGGAACTTAAGCATGAATAAATCAGAATTTTTCTCTGCTTTCTATTCTTATGAGATAGAGACAAATCAACAAAATGGAAAGAGTGTTGAACTGGGGGCCAAGAGACCACGGTTCCAGTTCTGACATTGCTTTTCACATATTGAATGCCCTTCCCCTCTCTGGGCCTTGGTTTCTCCACTTATTAGATTAGGCTTATAAGCTCTAAACCTGAGGCTTAAGGAAAAAGATCAAGGAATTCTTTTAATATCCCATGATTTCTTGGGGTTAAAACAAATCCAGTTTCATATACCCTTGAGGAACCAGAGATCAAATTGCCAACATCTACTGGATCATCGAAAAAGCAAGAGAGTTCTAGAAAAACATTTATTTCTGCTTTACTGACTATGCCAAAGCCTTTGACTGTATGGATCACAATAAACTGTGGAAAATTCTGAAAGAGATGGGCATACCAGACCACCTGACCTGCCTCTTGAGAAACCTGTATGCAGGTCAGGAAGCAACAGTTAGAACTGGACATGGAACAACAGACTGGTTCCAAATAGGAAAAGGAGTACATCAAGACTATATATTGTGACCCTGCTTATTTAACTTCTATGCAGAGTACATCATGAGAAATGCTGGGCTGGATGAAGCACAAGCTGGAATCAAGATTGCCGGGAGAAATATCAATAACCACAGATATCCAGATGACACCATCCTTATGGCAGAAAGTGAAGAGGAACTAAAGAGCCTCTTGATGAAAGTGAAAGAGAAGAGTGAAAAAGTTGGGCTAAAGCTCAATATTCAGAAAACTAAGATCATGGCATCTGGTCCCATCACTTCCTGGGAAATAGATGGGGAAACAGTGGAAACAGTGTCAGACTTTATATTTTTGGGCTCCAAAATCACTGCAGATGATGATTGCAGCCATGAAATTAAAAGACGCTTGCTCCTTGGAAGGAATGTTATGACCAACCTAGATAGCATATTAAAAAGCAGAGACATTACTTTGCCAACAAAGGTCCGTCTAGTCAAGGCTATGGTTTTTCCAGTGGTCATGTATGGAGGTGAGAGTTGGACTGTGAAGAACTCTGAGTGCTGAAGAATTAATGCTTTTGAACTGTGGTGTTGGAGAAGACTCTTGAGAGTCCCTTGGACTGCAAGGAGATCCAACCAGTCCATTCTGAAGGAGATCAGCCCTGGGATTTCTTTGGAGGGAATGATGCTGAAGCTGAAACTCCAATACTTTGGCCACCTGATGCGAAGAGTTGACTCATTGGAAAAGACCCTGATGCTGGGAGGGATTAGGGGTAGGAGGAAAAGGGGACGACAGAGGATGAGATGGCTGGATGGCATCACTGACTCGATGGACTTGAGTTTGAGTGAACTCTGGGAGTTGGTGATGAACAGGGAGGCCTGGCGTGCTGAGATTCACGGGGTCACAAAGAGTCGGACATGACTGAGCGATTGAACTGAACTGAACTACAATGACACGGGATCAAGGAAGTTGGCGTACTTGCTGATGAGCATTTTCAAGATTCTATGTTTCCATAGGATGATGTAAGGAAGTTCAGGACTCTTCACTTGCTAATGTAGAAATGTTGCAAAATGCATTTTAGAATGATTTTTAGTCACAGGGCCTGAAATATAATTTAATATCCAGAAAAAAAATCAATGGAAACAATATTTTTCATTCATCAAGCATTCATTTAGAGCCTTCTAGACACATACTGTGTGTGTCAAGCACCAGGGAAGCATCAGGACTAAGACCCGTTTTCTGAGGTCAAGGAGAGCAAATCTTGCCAGGCTATTTCCTGATTGTCTTGTTCATCAAGATTTCACTGGAGTTCAGATACAAATAGAGATTTTTGATGACCTTCCTGGGTGTCCACTGTGTGCTAGGCCCTGGTTAGACTAGTTCATGCACATTGTCTGTCACCGGGTTATATATAACTTGCCTGTACTCCCACCTCCCAAAAACACTGCTCTGGCTGAGGCCAGAGACAAGCACCTTGGTAACTGATCCTCCCTTCACAAGCAGGCCCTGACCCTCACGCCTCATCCTCTCTCATCCTGGCTTTCTGATCAGAAGTGGAGCTTCACTTTGTAGTGAAGCCTGGAGCTATGGTGCTTGTGCTTAGTCTGACTCTTTGCAAACCCGTGGAATGTAGCCCTCCAGGCTCCTCTGCCATAGGATTCTCCAGGCAAAAATACTAAAATGGGTTGCCATGCCCTCCTCCAGGGGATCTTCGCAACCCAGGGATCGAACCAAGGTCTCTCACATTGCAGGTAGATTCTTTACCATATGAGCCACCTGAGAAGCCCATGAATACTGGACTGGGTAGTCTATCCCTTCTCCAGGGGATCTTCCCAACCCCAGAGTTGAACCCAGGTCTCCTGCATTGCAGGCAGACTCTTTACCAGCTGAGCTACAAGGGAAGCTCCAGAAGCTGTGGTATGTACAGGCATCTGAAGCACCTACTTTGTAGAAGATGTGAGGCATTGATTTTAACTCAAGTGTTGGTGAGACGGGGGATAATTTTTATGTTCAAATAAGTATTGATAGATCATGGAGTAAAGTTTGAAATTTGAACAAATTTAAGATTCATTCATTTTTTTTCAAAAAACTACTGAATGCCTGCTGTGTGCTAAACATTATCCTAAGCCCTGAGGATTATAAGGTAAATATACAGGAGGAAAAAAAAAAAAATCTCTGCTGTCATGGGGCTCACACTCTAGTAGAAGGATAGACCAAAAAAAGGAAAAAAAGAAAACCCATAACATTTCAGATGCGGACAAGGTCTACGGAGAAAATGAGAGCAGGGAAGCAGATTTCAAAGCCATGTGCAACTTGCAGAGGACTGCTTCAGGCTTCACCATCTGATTCCTTGGAGCTCTTCCTTTCCTCTGTAGCAAGGTTACCTGGGCAAGGAGGGATGGTGGGGGATAACCAGGAGATAAACTGGTCTAAGAGGTGCATCTGGAGCCCATAGACCCAAGAGGAGTTATTCAGAGGGAAGGGAGGCACCCAGTGATACCTCATGGCCCAGAACCCACACTCTGTGGGGCCCCAATCAGGGCTTGAGCAGGCTTCTATTGCCATATTTCTACCTCCTCACTCAGCACGATCCCTGCTTGAGTTTCTCAGGTGCCCAGATGGCTGTCCTGGGGGAACTTTTTTCACTGCTCCCTCAATTTCACTCATCAAATTTCATTAGTAATTCCTCAGACTCTACCCAAACCCATGCCCTTTTGGCCAAATGCAGCCCTGCTCTGTTACCATCCCACCCCCTATGGTTAGAGAGCTTTCCTAGCCACACACGGTGGTGGTTTCTCATGCCTCACCCTTGTAGGGCAGAGAGGAGAAGGCAAATCAGAGAATGGAGCTTAATGAACAGTGGGGTACAAGAGCGGTCCTGCCAAATAGGACAGACATTGCAAGCCATTGGTTCTCAACCTTTACGATGTCTCAAAGTCATGAGTGGGCTTGTTAAAACAGATTTCTGGGCCCCCTTCTCCAAAGTTTCTGATTCAGTAGGTTTGGAATGGAGCTCCTGAAACTGTGTCTGACAGGATCCAGATGGCAGCGGTGCTACTGATGCTGAGCCCACACTGAGCTCCAGGGCTCTAGGCCAGCCAGTGAGGCAGGATGAGTCTGCCTCTGCACCCCAGCCTCCTTTTGGGCCTTTCTCCACCTCTAATTTGTGAACACTTCCCCCCTCCACTTTCTTCGCTTCCTTAGCCATCTGATTTTCTCTCTTACTCTAAAAATAGCCTTTGGAGTATGGTCTGAAAAACAGTTCTACTAAGTTGCAAATAGTGGTCATAACTATCATTCCTTCCAGGAATATTTGAAGTTTGACAGTCAAATACACACCAAAGCTAAATAAATAAAACTCTGATGGTGGACTTCCGGGATCAACTAGTGAGTGGTGGCTATGTCTGGGGGCTTAGGGCCTCTGCAACTGTGTAGGTGGCCACTTATCTTACCTCCTGTCGGGGGATGGCTCCCACTCAGTCTGGCTAAGAATTGAAATTCTACATCCCTCTTCTCCAGAAGCAGTGAGGCAAAGATGCCACTGCTGAAGAGGAGAACAACTAATGGCAATAATTAAATCCCCCAAGGAGACAGGATTCTCAGTGTCTTTTGTGTTCTGGGAGTGTCTCTTGCTTTGGTGGAAAGAAAGAAAATCCATCATGACAGGCTCTGGTTTTCCTGCACTTGGAGCCCCCTGCATGGTTATAGCAGGGTCCGGTTTTTTTCTTTGAAAAATAAAGTGACCAGAATTTTAAAAAGTAAGGTCATGGTTCCCACCCCAGGTTTAGAGAGAAAGAGTGGGCGGGTATAAAATGTGTGGGGAGGGGTTCCTAATGAAGAGGCTGGAAAAGAAGGTGCATGGAAGGAGGTCAGCCATGGCCAAACTGCTCATCTGTGCAGAATCTCAGCCCTGAGCACTTGCCTTCCAATCCAAGAGGCATCTCTTGCTCTCACCCAGAGAGAACGAGATTGCTGACAGAGAGGGAGGAGCAGGGTTTTGGGGTGGGCTGAAGGGAGTTGTCCCCTGAAGCTGACCTGATAAGGCCGGCACTGTGGCAGATAGGCAAGCACCAGCCTGGGAGCCAGGGGTTTAAGTTCTTATTCTTACATGGTGTGGCACAAGTGACCGTGCTCTCCACCACCGACAGAGGAGTTAACTGAGATGATGTTTAACATCCCTCAGACCCTGAAATTCCGCTACCTCTTCTCCCATCATCTGCCATCAGAGATACTTGGAGTTAGTATTAGTAAGTGTTAGTGCGTGAGGACCAACTAGAGAGTTCACAGATGACAGTCCTTTTTTTCATCTCTTCTCTTGGCCTCAGGTGAATTACACATGAGGATTACACACAAGGAGATGTCTACTGTAAAGCATCTCTCTGTTCTGTCTTCAGTGGCTATTTCTGGAGTCACATTACACACTGGGAAACCTCCCCTCTGCTCCATCTCCTACTCTGGGCCAAAGGGTCTCATTTCCCAAAGCTGACTCTTGCTATTCTTGTTGGTTTTGCACAAGGAACTCTGCAATGATCTCAGCTGGCCTTGTCTACCCCCTGAGAAATGCCATTCCATGGTGCCCTTGAGGGCTCAGATTGGAAGAAGCAACCAGAGTATGAATTCATTTCATGACATATAACTTTAGTAACATGCCTATGTAAGTGTGTGTGTGTGTATGCAACATAAAGATTTGCGCTGCAGGTGTTATAACATGGCAGTGAGCCATGGAGTCACAGACATCAAGATTTAAATGCTATCTCTGCCACTTATTAGTTATATGACCTCAAACAAACTGCCTTCTTTCTAAGCCTCAGTTTACTTATCTGCAAGGTGATCATTATATGCACCCCAAGAATTTTCTGGGAGCCATGTCCTCCCTTCTCAGACTATAAAATTTATTTCAGAGCTAATCAGAAGGTTCCATCTGTGTTGTGAGCATGCATCCTTTCTGGTGGATAGTAGCACTTCTTTCTACCGCTGCTGTCTCACTGGGGACCACCCTCCTGTACCCCCTAACACACATGGGTAGCCAAAGTCCCGCAGATAGGCCGTGGCATCCAAGAGGCCCCCCTCTTCTCCTGGACCACTGGCCCTTCAGCCTCCGTAAGATCACATATTAGGCACAGGCTGATTTCTTTCCTGAAGAATTAAGTCTCCTTCAGGAGAAGGAACTGGAGAAGGAAATGGCAACCCACACCAGTACTCTTGCCTGGAGAATCCCAGGGCAGGGGAAGCCTGGTGGGCTGCCATCTATGGGGTTGCACAGAGTCGGACACGACTGAAGCGACTTAGCAGCAGCAGCAGCAGCAGCAGCATAAGAAGAAGAAGAAGGAAAAGAACCTAGAGCACTAGTTTATTTGGACTTTTTCTTGAAACTCACTAGGAAGAACTTTGATCTTCTTAAGGAGGGTCCTCAGATACTCCCATTCCCATGGATCTCAAGGCACTCTGTCCTCTTTGGTCTGTACAAGGCCCTGCTATGCGTTCATTCCCTTTTTTCTTCCATGTACCCCTCTCATTCTCCTTCCCCTACAGGCAATCATGGATTTAATCTATATCTTTTTGTGTATTTCCTGTGATATATATATTTTTTTCATGTAAACTGTGCTGTGTCATATGGACATTCTCTTTTCCCTTCTTCCTCCAGCACTGAGCTTTTTAAATCTATGTGTATTGCTGTGTGCACTTCAGTCGGTTTTCCCCTCTTCTCTTCCCATAACGGACTCTGGGTGACCTTCAGCTTCCTCGCCACAGATAACCACACTGCACTGAGCTCCCTCTGACAGCATGGGTGCCCTCTCCTAATGGGAATCACTGCTCTCAGGTTTGTCTGCGCTATCTCTGAATCTAAAACACATAAAGTGCGCGCACGCTCTGGATCCTTGTGACCAGGAGGACCCGAGAACACTCAGGTGGCAGAGACACGAGCATTGCTATTTGTGCCCCCTTGTCTCACAGGGCCTTGGGGGAAGGGACTCTAGACCTGTAATCCTGGATAATAGGAGCCTCTTTAGATGTTTTCGTCTCAGGCCTAGTTGTTCCTTCAACTGGTTGACAGTTTAAAAAAGCCTGGAAACAATGGAGTCTAAACCCCTAAAGAGTATATCCCTCATTAGAAATGCATTTATCCTGTCCTGGATGTCATACTGAGGAGAGTTTGGTTTCTTTAGGGGGACGTAAGGGTTTGGAGGAGAAGGCAATGGCAACCCACTCCAGTACTCTTGCCTGGAAAATCCCATGGGCAGAGAAGCCTGGTAGTCTGCAGTCCATGTGATCGCTAAGAGTCGGACACAACTGAGCAACTTCACTTTCACTTTTCACTTTCATACATTGGAGAAGGAAATGGCAACCCACTCCAGTGTTCTTGCCTGGAGAATCCCAGGGACAGGGGAGCCTGGTGGGCTGCCGTTCATTGGGTCACACAGAGTCGGACACGACTGAAGCGACTTAGCAGCAGCAGCAAGGGTTTGGAGAGGCATAGGGAGTCTTGCTGGCATCTCAGAAGAGCTACATTTGATGTTCATGGCTGCTCTGGGATCCTCTGGGGAAGGGCATTGGCCTCAATTAAATTCTCTCATCAGTAATTCCCTTCTAGTCAAAAAAGGCTCAGTGATTTGCCAGTACCTTCCAAAGCTTTAATAGGATTAAATACTGTTCATTGAAAGGTGTCTATTATTATTGAGCAAATTTCATAGACTTCCTGACTTTTTAAAAAATCCTTTTATCCTTCTTCTTTGGCTACTTCCTCTGTCAGACTGCCTCTTTTTGGGGGGTCCAGAGGTGCTGCACGAGCCTCAATGGGCACCATAAATACAGGAGCCTTGACTGCCCAGACCTGCGTTCATATCCCTGAGCTACTGGCGTGTGCAACCCTGATTCTAGCCTGACTTCTCATGGCCTTAGTGTTCTTGTTGAAAAAAACAGGAAGGTGTCAGAGAGTTGAGGCTTTCTGGCTCTTTCTGTTTCTGATTTTACAAAGGTCTCTGATTCCTTGGCATTTCCAAGATGTAGCAACTTCTGCCTTCTTCCTCCCCACATCAACAATGACTGCCAACCCTCAAACTGCTGTGACCACGGCCCTTGTGACCCCAATGCTCCATCATTCACTCCTGCCTCTCTAGCCCCCTTCCTTTTCCGAGGCCACTCTCTATTTTTCACCTCTTTCCCCCTGCTTACTGTTACATCCCTTTTCTCAAGGAATTCCCATCCCTCTCTAGTCTCCCTCATTGAAATAACAGTTGAAAGCATGCAGGGTCTCTCCCTTTCCCCCCCAACTTTCCCTGTGATCCCACAATTCCCCCAAGGGTTCTTGTCTATTAAGTGGAAGCTGAGTGTACTTTGAAGGCCCTAGAATTTTTGCTTTAGAATCACCCCATATTCTCGAGTATCTTGATAAGGAATAATCTGGGCTACCCTAGAGCTCTCACAATCATGCCAAGATCTCCCAAGCTATCCCAAGATTCTCTATGGCTTCCTCATTAGGTGAGAAGACAAAGACCAACAAATCTCCCTTATAGAAGACTCATATGCTCCTTGACTTTTCTCTAGTCATGTCAAGCTTTTGGGGATTTACTGTCTTCTAAAAGCTGGGCCCTTGTAGCTCAGCTGTAAAGAATCCACCTGCAATGCAGGAGACCCCAGTTCAATTTCTGGGTCAGCAGATCCCGTGGAGAAGGGATAGGCTACCCACTCCAGTATTCTTGGGCTTCCCTGGTGGCTCAGACAGTAAAGAATCTGCCTGCAATGTAGGAGACCTGGGTTTGATCACTGGGTTGGGAAGATCCCCTGGAGGAGGGCATGATAACCCACTCCGTTATTCTTGCTTAGAGAACCCCATGGACAGAGGAGGCTGGTGGGCTACAGTCCATAAGGTCACAAAGAATCAGACATGACTGAGCAACTAAGCACAGCACAAGAGTTGGACAACAAGCTCTGCTTCAGACTCTTTCATGCATCTTTCATTCATCTGACACTGGGAGATAACTCAAGGCTGCCAAGATGAATACACTGAAGAACCCTGGCCTTCCAGAGCTCCCAGTCAGTGGGGACACACAGATGGTCAGAGACCCACAGACAGGTTCTACCCTCTTCTACAGTTCATAGTTTTTTCTCCTGGATTCTGGGGACCAGACAGGTTGGGACTGGGAAGAATTTGACTGAAGCTGTAATTTACCTAAGTTATTATCACTCAACTGCAAAGTTGCTCACAAGTACATTCATTCTAGATATAGTGGCATACACAGCAGAGCAAGAAAATCAATAGGATAAAAAAAGGCAGAGGATTGTATAGTGATAAATAGGCATGTTTCTCAACTTGCCCTTCTATTGGAGTTTTGTCCTTGCCTTCCTGTCCTCTAAATTTCTCTGCAGTTCACAGGGGATGGTAGGAGTCTGGAAGACAGCCCTGAGAATACTCATCTTAGTACATGTGGGGACCCTACTATGGCTTTGTGTGAACCAAGCAGGAGGATGGCTTTTGTCCTAATGATACCAACTGATATGCTCTTTCAAACTTGGTGTTATCTTGGAACCACATTCATTCATTAGAAATCAATTTTTAAAAGAGTTCTAAAGACTTTCACATTTTTGGTGTCACTAGTAGTCATAACACTAGGCCATACTTTTATGAAGCTTCAGATAAAGAGTAGATACTCAATAATATGGGTAGTATAATTGCCAGTCTATACACAACTACTCAGACATGAGGAGAAAATGTGGGTTTTTTCCTATGACTGACCAAATCTTTCTCATGAATCCTGTCCCTGTTTTACAGTAAAGGGAGTAAAGATAATAGTAACTTACCAATCAATAGTAGCTCAGTCTGTCCCTGTTTTGGGAAACTCATGGGGCTAGCTGCTTAGAAGTTCTGATGTCTTTCCCCTCCCCCATTCCACCCTAAGATGGTGGCAGTGGCCCTGGAGCTCTTGTCTATCATGTGCTGGCCTCTGGGCCCTGTGTGCTCCTATTGCCGGCGGGGTGTCTGACCAGTTCTGGTTTCCACAGGAAATTTTGTGATTCAGTTAGGGCGTGGGGTAGCTTGTTGGCTCACACCCTCTGAGTCTCAGTCATTTTCCCCATCGGCCCTAAGGCCTCTGATGTGGTTTCACTCTGCCTTGCTCCACAGAGACCCCTGATAGGCCCACTCGCTTGTGCCTCAGCTACCATCTCTATTTCCCAAGGGGTATCTGGGGATTTAGGGCCCTTGCATGGCACATGATCCTGGAGTGGGGCCTGAAAGCACTGAGGCTGGCCATTTTTTGAAGTGGCCATTTTCAGCTCGTAAAGTGACCTCCTGTTAGTAATGGGGAACAAGCTGATTCCCTCACAGGGGGCCACCATGGAGTGGAAGTTTCCTAAAAAAGCCATCTAGCATCTTCACCCATCTGGATTTCAAACTTGGGGTGGGGGGAGCGGTGAGGTAAACTATAAACTTCCAACCTGATTATTTCCTTCCACAATTTTCATCTCTTTTCCTTCTCCCAGTGCCCACTGGAGCAGGAGGGGGAGGATCCCCTCCTCCTCACCTTGTATTATATCCTCCGACTCCCACTGGGCAGCTCTCTCATAGCCTGGCCCTCATAAGGAAAATAGGGCTCTTCTCTCTAAACTATGAAAGTAGTTAGGAGGTAAGTGCCCTCCCCCAGCCCCCGGCTTGGCCTTTAATATGGGAGCTACCCGACAACCAGGAACTAAGGATAAAAATATGCTGTTTTACTATTCCCTACACTTCTCCATTACATTTTATATTTATGTATGAGCCCCAGTCCTTCCCTAGATTAGCATGTTGCTTACGAAAACATAAAGATTAGGCTGATATTTTTTTTAATTATTGAAAGTCATGCTGAGGAAGAGGGAGGCAAATGACAAGACATGACCTCTGATCCCAAGGATTGGTTACAAATGTAAACAAGTAACTGACCTGAAACAGGAAATTGCCGGGAGAAATATCAATAACCTCAGATATGCAGATGACACCACACTTATGGCAAAAAGCAAAGAAGAACTAAAGAGCCTCTTGATGAAAGTGAAAGAGGACAGTGAAAAAGTTGGCTTAAAGCTCAACATCCAGAAAACTAAGATCATGGCATCTGGTCCCATCACTTCATGGCAAATAGATGGGAAACAATGGAAACAGTGACAGACTTTATTTTGGGGGGCTCGAAAATCACTACAGATGGTGACTGCAGCCATGAAATTAAAAGACGCTTGCTCCTTGGAAGAAAACTTATGACCAACCTAGATAGCATATTAAAAGCAGAGACATTACTTTGCCAACAAAGGTCCGTCTAGTCAAAGCTGTGGTTTTTCCAGTAGTCATGTATGGATGTGAGAGTTGGACTATAAAGAAAGCTGAGTGCCGAAGAATTGATGCTTTTGAACTGTGGTGTTGGAGAAGGCTCTTGAGAGTCCCTTGGACTGTAAGGAGATCCAACCAGTCCATCCTAAAGGAAATCAGTCCTTAATATTCATTGAAAGGACTGATGCTGAAGCTGAAACTCCAATACTTTGGCCACCTGATGTGAAGAACTGACTCATTGGAAAAGACTGATGCTGGGAAAGATTGAAGGCAGGAGGAGAAGGGGACGCCAGAGGATGAGATGGTTGGATGGTATCACCAACTCAGTGTACATAAGTTTGAGTAAACTCCGGGAGTTAGTGATGGACAGGGAGGCCTGGCATGCTGCAGTCCATGGGGTCACAGAGTTGGACACAACTGAGCAACTGAACTGAACTGAACTGAGGGGTGTGGAGCAATAGCCTATGCAAGAGGGTTTGCAAAGGACTTGGTATGCTTCGGATGTGAGGCAAGTAGAGACAGCATTAAAGTCACAGAGGACTAAGATCACAAGCCTGGATTCAGGACTATGAGGTTTTTGAGGAGTATCTGGTTCCATTTGGTACTCTCTGATGCTAGAACTACAGTTCCAATTGCTCAGTACACACCAGGCCTGGTTTCTAGGTGCTTCCTGGAGTTCAGTGCACTTCATGGGCTGCTGCATGGGTTTGCACTCTATACACCTCACTGGTTTCTAATCAGAAACTAAGTTTATAGAAAAACTTGGCTTTTTCAGAGTTTGCCTTTTGAAAATGGGGCTAAGGAAAAAATGCCTTTTGAAAATTGGGGTAGCCTATGGAATGTCTCTGGAAGTTACCTCTCCTTTCCCCCAGCAAATGGATCCCTTACCCATCCTCACCATTGCCAGCAGGAGCAATAGCTATAGTGTCTACTATTGTGGATTATGGAGAGCCAACAGGGTTCCATGTCAAGGAGAGTCCAGGGAGAGAGACGATACACTCTCTAGGAGCTGATAGTGAGGCTGGAAGGCCCCAGGTACTCGGGGGGCACGTTAATGCAGAAAATATTTATTAGGTGCCCAGGGATGGGGGAGCCTGGTGGGCTGCTGTCTATGGGGTCGCACAGAGTCGGACAAGACTGAAGCGCCGTTGCAGCAGCAGCAGCCCTCTATAAACTGAGCTTTGTTCTAAGCATTGAGAAGAGAGTAGTGAGAGAGACACAGGAAAGGGCTCTGCTCTTCATTACATTCATAGAGAATGTAAACAATAAAAAGTAAAAACTATAAGAACTGTAAAAATGTAAGAGACTAGTAAGTGCTACACAAAATATTACTTTAGAGTGATAGGGTGAAGAGAAGCAGAGCGGCCTCTTTGGAGGAGCTAGTCAGAAAAGTTCAGCAACTCTTTCTTGTGGGTATCTGAATTGAACACCAACAGCCCTTTAATTATTACTGGAGTAAATTGTGTTCATCGTTTCCACATGCCCTGGAGCATTTATATGTATTATTTTTGACATCCACAGTTTATTAAGTATAGCAATAATTTAATAGCAGGCCACACATCTTGTTTTCTTCTAAGCTTTATTAGATTGGATTACTATAGCTTTGAAGTGGATAGAGTTGAAGTGGATAGAGTGAAAGCGGTTGCTTCTTTGCTTCAAACTGCAAATCAGCCTGACAACCTTGCCTAGAGAGCAATTTCTATGAAGGAAAAAAATGAGGGAAGCAATCAATTCATTAAAGGATGACTCAGAGGAAAGGAAATGGGGGTATTGGATACATGGAATATAGACCATAAGTTGTGAGCAATCTTCTCATTTATAGTTGATGGGAACATTATGCCTCCTTTCAAGTCAGTCATTTCACAGAGCTAATGATCAGTCATGGGTCATTTCCCCCCTAAAAAGCTCTTTCTGTGTCTCACAGGGTCCTCAAAAATGCACAATGCTCAGACACTAAGAAAGAAAGTCTAATGGTAACACCCGAAAACAATAAGAATATCAGCCATTGTAAGGTTTCTGAGACTTTACAGAAAGAATCACCAATAAAAGAGTAAGAAAGCCCAGGGGAAAGGTCAGCTCGTGTCAATCAGAGGATGGCCTGGCACTGAGTAGACAGGTGCAGCCATTTTTTCTCCCAGGAAGGACCACCAGTCAGCTCTGCTCCATAACTTAAGCACCATTGACTTGTCCATGACATTCAAGTATTTCTGAAGATTGCATTAAGATTTTGCAATAAACAGCTTCAGAGCATTTTATCCCAACTGACCAAATCCAATGGCGATCAGAATGTTATATAGAAATAAAAGGAGATAAACAGTATTTCTTAAACCTCATTATCCTTTTGATAAACCAACTCCTTTCTGCTCAACATTTTGTTGAATTTTCTTTTTATCTATGGTGAGATCAATAATTTTAAGTATTATTTCTTAAAGTTTTCATTACCAGCAAGAGCCTCAACAAGTAAATAGTCATCCCATGCTTAATAGCTCAAACTCACAATACCAGATGAGAAGAATCTGATGCTTCCTTTTTGTTCTCTCTGAGAGAGGGAAGGTTCACTATGATGCCAAAGGGGGAAATCCAGGTGAGGATTTGTAAAATCTATCTTCTAGTAGGAAGAGACCCTTGTATTGTGGTATCTTAGAGGACTAGAGTCCTCAAAGCCAAGCAGAAGGAGGAGAGCTACTTTTGTGGGAGAGGTGGGAGAGAGAACAGAAGTGTTGGCTGGAAGAAGCCACTTTCTTCATGCTATTGGAGTCAGTCAATAATAGGAACAGCCCCTGTTCAGCAGGGGCTCAGAGAGCTAAGGCTCAAAGTGCCAGAGCTGCCATGTTGGAAATGGAATCGATTACATGTGTTGGAGTAGTGGCACACAAGCCCTCTCCTGAGGACCAACACTATCCCCTTCTCAGACAATCTACTCCACCTGTCCCTACTAAGACCTCTCGTCACCCACTCCCTTACCTTCTGCCATAGCTAATAGGACCATGAGAAGACAGGTGACCCCAGCTGGACCAATCTGATGCTCGCTCCTGGGAACAGGGAGGTGGGTCTCAGAAACAGCAGGTTTCTGCCAACAGCTTGAACTCTAAGTTGGATATGAAACTGGGATTGGAGCACCCGTGTTTGGACATAGGTCTGAACAAGGTGAGCTGGGAAAGATAATAATGAAAGCCAAACTTGCGAAGTACCAGGCACTGTTTAAAGAACTTTATTTATATGAGTCACTTAATCTCACAACAATCCTACAAGGTAATTACAATTAGTTTCTTCATCCCCACTTTATAAATGAGAAAACTGAAGAACAGAAGCTTAAGGAACTTGTTCAAGGTCATGAGCAATTAAATGGTGGAGCTAGTATTTGAATCTAGTCATCTTGACTTCAGAGAGTGTCCTTAACAATATGCTCTCTGGAGGGAGGGAGGGGGTGTGGGAGGAGGAGAAAGAGAGATGAGAAATGTGCCCTAAAGAGTTAGATATAAGAGGCAATAGAGCTCTAGAATGGAGAAGGAAATGGCAACCCACTCCAGTGTTCTTGCCTGGAGAATCCCAGGGACAGAGGGGCCTGGTGGGCTGCCGTCTTTGGGGTCGCACAGAGTCAGACACGACTGAAGCGACTTAGGAGCAGCAGCAGAAGCAGAGCTCTAAAAGACAAAGACTTGAAGAGCCAAACCAGTCTGGCTCTCATCAACTGTGCCATTTCTGGCATCATTCTTACGAAGCCTGGCCTCACTTCTGCTTTTGGTTCCACCAGATCCCTCTATTTCTAATCATATTTCTTTTTTACTTAAGCCAGTTTGAATAGGTTCTGTTCATTGCAACCACACAATCTCTGACTCAATAAATTAAAATAGGAGGGAACATTTTCCAACAGGGGGTCTGAAATTAGATAGAATTGTGTGTTATGTTAGTCAGCTAGAGAAGTATGTGAGAAATGTTTTAATTTTGCTCTTTCTTAAATTCACACAGTATACTAAGCAGGGATGATCTAACTGCTTTAATAACCAAGATTAAATGTCATACAAAAGTATGATTTAGAAAAGGGAGTACAGGCAATTCCCTGGTGATCCAGTGGTTAGGACTCTGCTCTTTCACTGCTGAGGGCATGGGTTCAATCCCTGGTTTGGGAACTAAGATCCCAGAAGCTGTGCAGCTGCAGCCAAAAAAAAATAGGAAAGGGAGTAGAGTCTCTGCCCAGTGACTGGATTAGTATTGATTCAATCATGGCTTCACTTCCACCTTTGGAATTTAAATTACAGAGAGAGCTTTTTGGAATGGCAGTAAACCAAGTACCAACCAGTCAGAAAAATGGGTATAGATGATGGACTCTTAATCAGTCTTAATTTTTGTTTCTTAGTTAATGTGTTCTCCATTGCTGCATTACGAATCATCTCCCAAGACTCAGTGGTTTAAGAAACTATCATGTATGTATTCTCTATCATAGTTTCTGTGGATCAGGAATTCAGACAGGACAAAGCAGGGATGGCTTGTCTTTGGGCTACCTTCTCCAGGACTTCAGTTGGGAAGATGTGAAGTCTGGGAGGCTCTAACCATCTGAGCTCATAAGCTTTTCCACTCATAAGTCTGGCCATTGTTGCTGGTTATTGGCTGGGCCTTCCCCCGGGCTGTCTTCCAAAATACCTACATGTGACTTCTCCACATGGTTTCTCCACCTGACCTAGTTTGATTTTCCTCGCAGCATGGCTGCTCAATTCCAGGAATGAGCATCCCTGGAGAGAACCAGGTGGAAGCTATATCACATGTTATGATATAGCCTTGGAAGTTACATAGCATCCTTTCTGCCATGGTCACAAGACTGCTATGTTTAAGAGGTGGAGATACAACCCACCTATTGAGGGGAGAAATGTCAAAGTCACATAGTAATAAGATTAACTGGGATGGGAGATATTGTTGTAGACATATTTTGAAAACTAGACAGAGATAAAACATAATGACAAATGTTGATTTTTAAAATGGACATGTAGTAGAAGTCTATAAGTCCCCAACTTTTTTTTTTTTTTTTTTGTTCCCAACTTTTTTGAAAAGCAGGATATTAAGTAAATTCCTAAGTGGCTTGATTGAAAATTTCATCACTTGAAAGGAACAGGTGACAAGGGAAAGTGATTATACAGACTGGATTCTGCCAGCAAAGAACTGTTAGTGATGCAAAACTCACAGGAGTTTTGAAGAGAGTGCTCATCCCATTCAAGCAGGACAAGTCACATGCATGTCTTCAGACTTACAGACGAAGAAAGCAGACTTCAAAAAGTTCAAAACAGATGATCTCATGGTGAGAATCTCTGAAAGGGAGTATGGCTAAAAAAAGGATGGTTCTAAAAACAAAATTCAGAGCCTAAAATTGTGAATGATCCTGATGAGGAAGAAAAAAAAGACATCCAAAGGAAACAGCATTTCTGCTGATGAGTTCTGATTTTAAGAGGGCACACACACAAAGATGGGAGGAGGGGCACAAAATCAAGGATGTGTATAGAATGACACAAAATTTTAAGAATGTCAAAGGCAAGAAAAAGCACACAAAAAAGTTGAGGTTTTGAAGGTTGGGCAAGCTAAAGATAAATAACCAAGAAGATTCTTCTATGTGTATAACAACAGGGAAAGAGCAAGCATAATGTTTCTAAGCCCACTGTGTGGTCTGCTAAAACATCTAGAGTTACCCTACTAGTTAACACAATGCACACTTAGAAAATACAAATTTGTAAAACTTCCTTCAGTTGACAGAAAGAAAGCAGAATGCCTTTACTGCTATTTTGCTTTCTCCTTCACCATTATGGACTTTCAAATTTAGGATAACCATGTCCTGCACTGCTTAGGACAGGCCCAGTTGTACCAGTGGCCAGAAGGGATTACTAATAGTGTTCTATGTCGTTCTCAGAAATGTTCGTATTTGAATACTGGACAAGATAGAACAGAGATGGCAATATATTTTACTAGCCCCAGAGCAAAATTATAATGTGGAGCCCCTTGTTCAAAGAGCAGGAAAAAAGGTACTGTTAAAGGTACTATAATATAAAACTTTTTCTGTTCTTCTACAGTTTCTCTTGATTGTGTTTTTTATTTTACATTGTTCTAATTAAAATTTTTATTAATATGAAATTTACCTTTTATATTTATATTGTATAATGCCCATTTAAATGCAATATAAAAGCATTTGACTAGTGTTTGGAACCACCAAAATTATACTATTCACATTTTTTAGTTTGTGTGTAAATGTTTATCCTATTCTTAATAGAGGAAATACTGCAAAAAAAAAAAAAAACAGGCTTAACTGTTTTTATTTAACCTTTTGACACTCACACATTCTACCAGCACTCTTTACCTTCAGCTTATTGATGAGAAAGAATGGATGGAAAGGAAAAGGAGCAATGGATTGTCCTCACTGTCCCTTTTCTTCTGTGTCAGGATATTCAGCGCAAGTGATTGGCTACAGGGACGTACCTTGAGTAAGAAAGGATATGCTAGAATTCCTTGGTCATTTGTATTTCTTAAATTACCTTCTTGGGCATACAAAGAAAGTTCTGGTTTTAAAGGAGAATGTGGCTTCTCAGATCTATTATCAGCCTGCTCATTCAGTCATAGATGTAACACACTTACATCTCACCCTGAGCCTGGATGAATTCCATACATCATGGATCCAGTAGCATTCTGTACTCACAGGCTTCATGAGCCTGCACTTGCAAAACACAAGCTCAAAGATAAAATCAAGAATTGCAAGACAGCGATAAGGTACCTTAAACCATGGTCATATGCCCCTGAAGCCCCTGGATAAGACAAGGATTGTGTATAGTTTCTTGAACTTGAGCATGCATCAGAATCCTGTGGAGGGCTTGTTAAAGCACAGATTGTTGGGTACCACCCCAGAGTGTCTGATTCAGTAGGCCTGAGGTGGGGCTCAAGAATTTGCATGTTTAACATAGTCCCAGGTGATGCTGATGCTGTTGGTCCTAGGATCACACTAGAAGCACCCTAGTTGAGACCAGTGTGTCTCTCATTTGATTATGTGCATCAGTCACCAGGATATCTTGTTAAAATGCGGGCTCTTATTAAGCAGCTTGGGAGTGGGGCTGGTACTGCAGGTCTCTGGTCCCACTTTGAGTGGCAAGTGTCTAGAGTAGGTTCTGAGTACTGCTCCAGGAGGAAGACAGGCTGGGACTTGAAATGGGCTTTAAAGCATGGATGTGTGTGTGCTCAGTCGCTAAGCAGTGTCTGACTCCTTGCCACCTCATGGATTATAGCCTGCCAGGCTCCTCTGTCCATAGGATTTCCCAGGCAAGAATATTGGAGTGGCTTACCATTTCCTTCTCCAGTAGGAAATGCTTAAATGAAGACAGGGGCAGGACAAAGGGGACTATGCAGAGAGAGGAAACAAGAGCAATGAGTAGAGGAATTTGGCAGGAGCAGAGGCAATTATTGGAAATAGGGAAATGAGGTTGGAAGACTGCAGAGGAAAGGCCAGAATGCAGAGGGTCCTCAGGGTTGAATGTCCCCCTAGGAGTGGTAGTTCTGGAGAATATGCCTCCACCAATATCCCCAAACAATTCTCCATACCCATTGTCATTAAACCCTAATCAGCCAGTCAAACTAGCAGTCCCCAAGGGACCAAACACTTCAAAATTTAATTTCTTTAGGGGCATCTTATGTTGAGCTCTAAGGTAGCAGAAGCCCGAGTAAGAATATCTGGTTTCAGGATCTATTTTGGGTTGGGTGACTCTGGGTGAACTCTGGGTGAATCGGGTATATCCGGGTTCTCTGTAGTTTCTCTGTAGGGGAAGTCTTAGATGATCTCTCAAGTCCCTTTAAACAAAAAGATTATGTAATTTTGGGAAACTGTGTTCCACCCCTCTCAACACCCCTACCATGAGGGTCCACCCTAATGAAACCCCAGTGTGCAGGGTCAGGACTAAATAGAAGTGGGGAAAGTAGGTTGGTGCTTGTAGAGGAAGAGGAGCTTCATGGTGCTCCTGTTTCCAATCATAGTGTCTCTTTACAGGATTAGGCACTGAGTCCCCAGGGATGGAGGCATGTCCTGCCCTCAAAGGAGCATTCTTAAGAAGTTTACCTTGACTGTTAAGACCTAAAGAAGATCCAGGTGTGACCAGGAAAAGGTAGGGGGTAGTATTGAAAACAAACCACTAAATGGATGCAGCTGTGAACTAAAGTTATGAAACACGCCGTGCAGCTACTTCCCACCTCCTGCTCTGCTCACTGCTGCCCAGACTCAGGTTTTCAGGGGACCCTCCAGTGGCCTGGGAGGTCACTGCTGCTTGAGTTTACTGTGGGTGGGAGGGAAAGGAAGTCAATGACCAATAAATAAACCTGATTCTAGCAACTTGTAGATATTAACTAAAACTATGCACAAAAGATCAAAAAATTTCAATTGGAAGGCTGGAAGATGGACTAAGTTTATCTCCTCCTCTGCAAGAACAGAGACAGGGCACCCCTGCTTTTGTTTGGCTCAGTTCCTATCATCAAGAAAAGGCTCCAGGTCTTGTCCCCACCCCCCAAGGAGGTGGGTAAGCCCACTTCTCTGAGGTTTTTAATTCCTGAGATAATCCTTTCCTTCCGTGCCAGGTAGGGGGTAGGGAGACCCTCACATCCAAATCTTTGATCTGGGTTGCAGAAAAAGAGAAACACTTCTATAAAACTGTCAGGAAGATGGGAAGGGGCCTTGAAAGAGGAGTTGTAAATGGGTAGTTCACCTTTGATCAGTCGCCTAGATTTTTTTATAGCCTAGGATTATGGGTTTAGAAGAGCCTTTCGTGTGTCCCCATAGGAACCATGTGACTTAAGAACAATTAGATTATTCTAAAAGTTTAGAGACATTGTGCACAAAGGACTTTCATTTCCATTAAAGAAAAACAGAAAACATCAGCCAAACCATGAAGTTGATCCCAGAGCTAGTAATAAACTAGAAACCCAGCCTGTTTTGTTTTTCCCTGTAATAGGATACTCTGGGCTAGCAATTCCACTAAACTCTATTAACTGACAAGGGTAGGAGATATATTTTTATTCCCCACTCCCCACCCCCCAGATAAAAGAAACAAAGCATTTGCTGTTTCTCATCGTTAAATTTTTATTTCAAGCTATATAAAATATCAGAAAAGCAGAAACTTAACAGTGAGACTTTTTAAACTTGAGTACAAACAGATAATAGGGCTGACTGCTGATTTCCAGTTAATTCATGTGTGTGGTCAAATACTTCTTAGAAAGACTAATTCATTATACCTATGTCAGTCTGTATGTTTCTATGAGTGTCTCTCTCTCCTCCCACCCCAATACCACATGAAGAGGAAGAAAGTTTACAATCTGTTTGTCTTCAAATCCGGTCAGCAAGAGATCTCATCTTGGCTAGGAAATATAAACAGCTTCATGTCAGTGCTTAGGGAAAGTTTGCGATTTGGGGGAAGGAAGAGACTTTTCAGATGTTCTCAGCCCTTTAGCCACCACCCTCCTGCTTGCTTCCTGAGCTGTCCTCTCCCAGGCAATGTGACTGTGAGCCCCCCAACTACATTGGTGGCTGCACCTCAGAAATGTCCCATTTCCTGTGGCAGCCCTGGCTTCCTCTGCTTGTGCATCAGCCGGGAGTCAAAAGCCCTGTCTCTCTGGAGCTGGCAGGTTTGCCTGGCATTTACTGCACCTAAGCTGCTATCCAGACCTAGTGCAAGCCCAGTACAGTCACCGGGAACAATCTCTTCCCCTCTGGCCTTTATGATACAGCTCTAGCTGCCCACCTCCCTTTCCAGGACCCTTGACTCCTTAGGATGGAAGCAGAATCCGCTAGTCCATTGGCTGGCACTGAGCCACGACACTGAGAAAGGGCTTCCACCTCTTCCACAGGAGGTCTAGCCCTAACTATAGAATTACCAGAATATTGTCATCCCTGAGAGGGGATAGCAGGCAGCTGGTAGACAGGACAGTCTTCCTGACAGTGAGAGAGCTGTCAGTGTTAGAAGCTGTCGTCATTGCTAAACAAGGCTCTGATGTCTGCATGGGAGGCCCCAGAGCTGGAGAAGCAGACACCAACTACAACCTCAGGGCAGAGCCCTGAACTGATTGGTGGCTGATGTTAATGGCAAGGGATGGGGTCCTCTTCACGGGAGCTGATCAGGGAGGTCCTCATAAAGAGAAATATTTAAAACTTGAGATTTTCCATTTTTGAATGATTTTTCTCTTCTTCCCTGTCCTCAGCTACCCATACACACAGACACATACACCACAATTTCTTCTTCCTCTCATGATTATCAACAAGCACCAGTGATTTTTTTTCTTGCTTTTTCTGCTCTATAGTGCATAGTTTTCAAGGGTGCAAATAAAGAATTATGTGAGTTCCAGATGTTTTCATATGTATTGAAATATTCAGCGCCTGTGTCCTTACGACCCCAAAATATCTCCTCAGAGTAGTTAAAACCTCAGACAGTTTGAGACAAATCCATCTAACATATTCATTTGTTAATCCAACAAGTAAGTACTGAGTGCCTTGCATGTGGAAAACAGGAACTATCCAGGGAGAAGAGAACAAGACGTGGACAGCTGTTTGGTGATATGAAGATGAGCCCTTGGTGGGGATTCATCAGATTCTCCCATTCTTGCCATTGCTTCAGCTCTTTAAAGAGCCTCTGCAGGTTCTCAGTTTGGCCTCAGCTCTCAGGCTGTCAGCCCATATCTGGTAGACACTTGGTTTGGGCTTGTAGGCTGGAGATTGGGCATCATTTCTGCTCACTCTCATTACAAGAGGATCTATGTACATGTCGTAATTTTACATCCTTTCTGCTGGAGGTTATTGGTTATCTTAAGCCTGTGGCTGGGAGAGTGGGTTCCAAGATGGCAGGCTCTCCAAGGGTCAGTAATGATGGACAGTGAGAAGGACAGAGTGTCCAGTCCTGTGGGGAAGAGAGTAGTAGTGTACACTAGAAAAAGTGAGTACTTTTTAGAGACTATTGTTCCTGTTGTGTCCAGACTCCCCTGTGCTTGACAGAAGTGGAAACTGGAGCCCTGCTAGGTCTGCCATAGGAGAAGGTATTCTGCCAGACATCTATGACAGGATGGAGGGGTGGGGAAAGGGACAAGCACTGAGCCCCATTCCAAGGGGACTTCCCGAGTGCAGGGGACAAAGCTGAGCATAAACTGGAGGGAAAGGCTGCTCCAAGGGACAGAAGCAAAGGCCTTCTATCCAAGGTCTTTCTCAAGCCTGGGGGCCCAGTGGGATCAGCCTCTCAGATTCTCACCCAAGAACATTTTAAAGGCCCTGAGCCACCGTTGGCAGTTTCTCAGTCTCGCTGACTTGGAATCCTTACCCAGGGATCTTTTCACAGCTTTCTGCTATTAGCTATCCCTCAGATATGTGTACTCTCTGCAACTGACAGAATGCCAGCCCCTGGAGGAGCTGGGAACCCAAAGAGATTCCAGGATGCCTCATTGTTATCCATGGCAAACTTTAATGTGTAGATTCCAACTTGATAGGTAAATCAAGAGGAAAAACTGACAGTATTCACAAAACACTGGTAAATTCTTATGATGTATGCATTCCATTTTTATTGGGAGGGGGTCAAAAAATACTTGCTGAGCACCTGCTTAATGAACTCATTCTCCTCCTCCTTCCCTCAGTCCTCCACTTCTGAGTGAAGCCTTCCTCGCTCCTTCCTAATCCTTAATATTTACTGTCTCCCCATCACAGCCCCTCACTGCCCTGGAAACGGAAACCTCGCTTTTCTCCTCCACTGCACTGTTAGCTTCCTGGTGACTGTCCTTCTTTCCTGTCTCTCTCTGCCTAGTGCTTCAACCAACACAGAGCAAGGGTCTATGTTAAATGTTTGTCAGGCCAGCGAATGAATGAGGGGATGAATGAAGGCATATAAAGCTGCATATGCTAGTGATGTCAGGGGACTGGGCAGACACTGATGACCAGTCTGGCATCAATGCGCCAGGTGCCCCCTTTGTGCTGGGAGGACATCACCACTGGTCGTTCACCTCCCTCCCAGCCAGAAAGTCTTCTTTGTCCCTTGGGCTTGCCCTTGGTGGTTGTGGGTCCTCCTATATGTTCAGGGCTTTGCCAAGCACAAAATGAACGCTCCTTCAGATGGCACCCTCATCAGTTTATGTTCAAATTGCCTTCTCCCCCAAAATTCAAATTGTCTTTTCTTCTTCCTGAGGTATAATAATCCCCGCAACAGATTGTTTCCTGTTCTATAAAATGACTCCCTTCTGCTCGCCACATCCCCACCATGGCATTATACCTTCTCTCCTGTTTCCTTTGCAAATAGGCTTTCTTGTACCTGAGCACAGCCACTAGCTGACCCTGGAGCCCCTTGCCTGGCAATTCAGCATCCATTGGCTTTGTAGACAGATGATAAAAGAGGAAGGTCGACCCTATCTCGTCACGTGCAGTCCACTCACTCCCTGCTGCCTTCCAGGGACCTCTGCTCCCGGACTGTTTAGCCTGGGTAGTCTCTTCATCTAATTTCCTAGCAAACTTGAACTAGACAATTAAAGATTCAATTAGAGAATTGGGAGGGCTGCACACTGTCCCAGGAGGATTCACTTCATTCTGAACCTCTTAGCCTAGGAAGATCACCCTTTCCCAGACCCCGCTCTTGGTGGAGTACCGATGTCTGGGAGGGCACCAGTCGCTTGTGATCATCCACTGAGGAGAAACAGTACTGAAGTGGGGGTGGGTGGGCGACTCATGTTGGACAAGGAAAGAAAGAAGACTCTGGGGTGGGTGGGAACCAGGGCAGGATTCAAAGGAACCAGCCCACCAGAGCGTCTCACCTGTGCAAAGCCACACACATGTAGGCTCTGGGTGTTCCTACTCAGGGTTAATATTGAAGGAAGCATGTTCTAGGAGGGATGGAGATTATAACACTGCACATTTGCAGTACATACATGCCTGTGTACACACACACAGCATCAAACAGTACCCCAGGCTAGAAACCCAAATAGGATTAAGGTGTTTGGGCTGGGTATCCTGTAGACTGTGCCTGCTCAGTAGTGTAGGCATTAGGATGAGATGCTGGTGACATTGGGAAGGAAATCGGGTTAACAGGCTATGTATGACCTAGGGCAATGCCATGTGAGGAAAGTGTCAGATACCAAACTGGCTACATTCACTTTCCCCTGTCTCTACTCTGCTTTCTGCACTGAGAGAGGACCACAGCCACAGGGGTTCCATGTCCTCTGGCTTCTGATTGGTTTTAGCCAATGGACAACCTCAGAGTTAGAGGGAAGGAGGAGAGAGAAATGAGGTATTTATTTCCCCGGCTGCATCCTATGACATGGCCTCAATCTGGCGCTTTCCTTCCTTTCGGAGCATCCCAGCTCTGTACAGCTCTCTTTTCTGGTTCCGAGGCCCTCTCCCTCTCCTTATCCCGTCAGACTCAGGGATGGCAGCAGCTCTGCTCTGCTCGCCCTGGGTTTCTAAACTGTCCTTTGTGATTGTCCCATACTCCAACCTATCTTTGCTAATTAGCCCCTTTATAAATAAAACCTCCTTGAATTATCCTAATTTGACTGTCTCCTGTAGGAATCCTGACCGATATAGACAGAAAATCATATTTCAGTAAGACCCCCATTTTGTTTAAAAGAGAAATACTGTCAGCTCAGCTGAGCTGGAAGAGCAGGCTGAGCTGTCAGGTGTCAGAACAGCTGATTGAAGCAACAATGAGCCAAAATGAAAGTAACAGTGAAGCCTTTAATCACTTGCCGTGATAGTATAAGCAGGAGGCTGAACCCGAGAAGGCGCTAACTTCCTCCTGTTTCATTTTCTCCATGAAATGACACCTTGGTAGAGGCCCAGGTGGATCAGCACTGATGTGGGCTAATCTCAGTGTTGAAGGGGTCCTGAATAAGAGGCTCTGGCAGCTTTACAGACCCTAGAGTCGGGGAGGGGAGAACTGAGAGTGGATGTGTACTGAGTCCTGAGTCCCCGTGGCAAGGCCTCCACTCCACACAGATGTCTCAGCTGAGGTGCCTGGAAGACTTCCGCCCAAGACCTCAGGGAAGGAGACCTGGGCATGAAGACACCAGGGTTAGGGATGTAAACATATGAAGGGCTTGACTGGCCAAGAGGCCTGAGACTAGGCTGTGACTCTCTCTTCAGAGACTGGGATGCCCGAGCTGCGTGCCGAGGCTGGGGCCAGGACCACAGCTTTCCTGGTGTGGCTGCCAGGGAAAGCCTTGCCTGGGGATCAGGCCTGAAAAATCACACATGGGTTTGTAACTAGGAGCTGGACTTCTCAACTGCGGACACACACAATGGGGGAAATACATCAAAATATTAGCAGCGTTTTCTCTAGACCTAGCAGTCAAATAGAAATGTAATGTGAGTGACACATGTCATTTTAAGGTTTTTAGTAACTGCATTAAAAAACAGGTGAAATTAATTTTAATGATTTTGTTTAATGTCCAAAATATTATAATTTTAAGCACATAAGTATTTTTAAAGTTATTGATAGATTTTATACTTTTGTACAAAATCTTCAAAATCCAGGGTGTATATTATACCAACAGCGCATCTCATTCAGATTTTCACATTTCAAGCGCTCATGGCAATGTGATGGTTAACACAGCCAAATTAGATGGCTCCGTGCTAGCTGATGGGCTTGCAGATTCTTAAAAAGTATTTTGCAAGTTTTCTACTGCAAAGGTGTTTTAAATTTTACTTTATAAATCTCTAACCTATAAATGTTATCGTTTCTAGTATTTCTTTCAATTCTATTTTAGTAAATGTTTCCTCTTAAAATGGATTATTTCTACCAAGGGGATAATTTCCTACTATATGGCAGCAAATTTAAGAAGAACAGATCGTACTATTTTTGGACAGCAGTAAGATGAACAGCAAAGAACTTCCAAGAGATATCTGTGAATAAGTAATTCAAAAAATGTTTTCTTAAATAACTTTATGGTGCAAGCATTTGTAAACATAAAAGTGTTGGGCTGTACCCCATAGAACTGCAAGCCTTATAGTTGCCCAGAGACCAAAGGAAAAGCCCAGAGACATCAACGGTTTATTGGACAGGGGGTCTTACAAGTGTCCTGGAGCTACACCCCACTACGTGCAGCATGAGATAGGCAGGACGTGGCAGCAGTCTTCACCAATCAGGGGAGAAGGAGCTACCATTTATAGGGTGGAATTGCTGTCAGGTGGGCTCATTAGTTACCAGGGACAAAGTAAGTCCTATATGATTAAGAGGATTGGATAGTCATGTGAGCAAAGCAGGGCTTGGTCAAGCAGCAGGTGAACAGAGACCAATTGCCATCTTGAATGGCCTAACCATACATACACATATGTATACATGTCTATGTTATCTGTTATATTAAATATTTAATGTATTTACATGGGTAAAAATTCAATCCTTGTCTATGGTGGCCTAAGAAGGAAAAGAGTTATTGCTATCTGGAGGGAGTGAACCTGAAGAGCATTAGCTGGGCAAGGGCTGCACTTGGTCCAGCCTTGAAACCGCAGGAAGAGCGGGTGTGGCTTCAGCAGACAAGAGGGCTGAGCAGGGCGGGCAGCTGGGTTTGCACCTGTGCTGGCTTGGACCTCCTCTCTGCTGGTGTTGCTCCCTGCATGTTTGGAGCATCACCTAGACCTAAGCCATCCTGCCCCAGAATTGGGATCTGACCCACTCAAAAATATACAATTCTGTCCAACTAACTCTAGATGTTTTTCATGGAAAAAGTGGAACTCTAAGTTCCAGAGAGCAAAGGAAGACTCACCCATGCAGGCCACGTCCGCTCTGTGCCAAAAGGTGAGTGTTACTATTGCACTTTGGGACAGTAAAGACGTAATCCGTCACAGAGTTCATAGTCCTAGGCTCATAGGAAGCACTTACAGGTTGCTTACCTGATTGGCAGGTTGGTTGGTTTGGAAACAGCTGCATGAGAAGGAAGCAGAGAAATTGGCCCTGTGGCTGGAGGCAATGTGAAAATGGAAAGAACTTGAAGTAGGCATCAGGACTCTTCCCCTTGACCTGTCTATGTAACCTTGAGTAAGACATTTCCCTACCTGGGACATTGTATTTCTCCACAGACAGGGGATTAAATTAGGGTCATGAGATGATCTCTAAAACCCATTCTAGTGAAAGCATTTTGCGATTTTTTCCTCTGGAGGAAGCATTTAAAAGGCAGTCTAAAGATAAATTTGAAAATGATTTCCAAGTCTGATTTTTGAGACAGCTGGGGCCAGAAGAGGTGAGAGCCTGCATTTATCATTAGGACCCAGTGTCGGGTGGAAAAGAACTGCCCTAAAGCCAAGGGCCTGAGTAGGCAGGATTTGCTGAGAACTGCCTGGGCTGACCGCATTAGCACACATAATACTCCTGCTGATTTTTTTTCCATTGGAAACGTCCTTTTTGTCTGAGGCAATGTTTTCCACAGTTCCAGGGGGCTGTGGTCATTTCCTAACAAGAATTTTCCTATTTTGAGCAGCTGTGGTCTGGCACGTGTGACACTGAGTCTTTTGAAGCTGAACCTCACTTGGGTCCTAGAGGGCTGAGGGCTGGTGGGTAAATGCAGGCCTGGTGCACTCTGTGCTGTGTTCTCAGGCCCTCAAACCATGGTAAAGTGCTTCCTCCAATACCTTGGAGGAATAAAATAATACAATAAAGAAGTTGCAGTATATATATATATATATATACACACACACATACACACAAAATGGAATCTTATGAGTCATAAGAATTGCCTTAAGATTATGGTGCTAGATGTATAAGATTACAAAATGACAGAAGTGTAAGGACCTTGGGAGGTCATCTGGAATAATCTTCTCATTCCATGAGAGGGGACTTGCCCCAGGTCAGAGAGTCAGACAAAAGACAGCTTCCCTGACTCTTCCTCAAGGTCCCTGGACACTCAGCCATAAACCTGTCCACTGAACCTCCTTCTTTGCAGATGTCGTGGGTAGAGAAAGAGAAGTTAACTTTCTGTGAATGGTTCAATAATATGTTTCAACCCTATACTTCTACTTTATTATTATCAGATACCTCTTTCTCTATTTCCCGATTACTCCATCTTTGTCCTTTGGCTTTCAGTGTTTATTAGAAATGATAGATGGAATACATGAACACAGAGGTTCATTCAACAGACATTCACCGAGAGCCTTCTACTGCTGAGGATGCTGGATAAGTAAGATACCGGTCCATCAGAGCCTGGGAGATTCACTTTCCCTGCCAACCACAGTCTCAGGCAACAAGCTCAGTAACACCCACCGAGGCACTGCTTAGGGAGCACAGAGGAGAGGTGGTTTGCCCTGTCTGGGGCTGGGCAGGGATTGTAGAAGGAGATAAGCTGGCAGACAGAGATCTACCTGCATATAACAAATACTAATATTTTGATTATTTGGTAAAGAAGTTGAATTCCGCCTCCAGTGTAGGTTAGGTGTTTATATTTAATCCACAACCATCAGGCAAGGGCCATGAGAAACAGGATCTCCCTAGGATTCAGTCTCCTAAATTTCTTCTTCAATCCACAATTAGGCAGCCTCCTTCTCCTTTATCGTTTTGCTATTGTTTACATTGCCAATCAGATGTACTTAGCTTCAGTTCAGTCACTCAGTCATGTCCGACTCTTTGCGACCCCACGGACTGCAGCACGCCAGGCCTCCCTGTCCATCACCAACTCCCAGAGTTTACTCAAACTCATGTCCATTGAGTTGGTGATGCCATCCAACCATCTCATCCTCTGTCGTCCCCTTCTCCTTCTGCCTTTGATTTTTCCCAGCATCAGGGTCTTTTCAAATGAGTCAGTTCTTCACATCAGGTGGCCAAAGTATTGGAGTTTCAGCTTCAACATCAGTCCTACCAATGAATATTCAGGACTGATCTCCTCTAGAATGGACTGGTTGGATCTCCTTGCAGTCCAAGGGACTCTCAAAGAGTCTTCTCCGACACCACAGTTCAAAAGCATCAATTCTTCGGCACTCAGCTTTCTTTTTAGTCCAACTCTTACATCCATAAATGACTACTGGAAAAACCATAGCCTTGACTAGACAGAACTTTGTTGGCAAAGTAATGTCTCTGCCTTTTAATATGCTTATTCGCAGCCTAAAAACCTCGATCAAAGTCTTTCTTATCCCACACAGACCTGGAGAAGGGGAAGACATAGAGCTAGGGAAGGGACAACAGGCTAAGTCATGGGCTGACTGAGCATCATTCAGGCACCACAATGGTCCTGGGGATTCCCTTTCCACCAGGAGGTTGGCAGAGAGCTTGATGGGAGTGAAAGGTAATCTGGGGTTCTTCCAAAACAAAATCAGCTAGAAAATGTCAAGCACCTGGCTTAGTCCTCTCTCCAGGTAGTTATTTACTTATAAAAGGTAGCACCATTTAAGCCTTAAATGTCACCTTCTTGCCTCTGCAAACATGGAATCAGGTGACCCCCTGAGTACTTCAGCCTGTATTCTTACACGCAGTATCCCCGACACCAGTTGGGGGCAGCCAGATACCCTGTCCAGGCATCAGCAATCCCCCCACCCACCACCCCTGCCCAGAGAATGGTGCCAGGTACTGTAGCTTTAGGGGTTTTGGTCCCTGATAAGTTTAATGCGTCTCCTTCCTGAGGTCAGTTCCTAACTTTACCCTCACATTGATAACTCTTTTAAAACACACTGAGAGCTGAATTTTAATTCCCAAGCTTGGGTCTCTACCTGGCAGCTCCTCCTGTATCTAGCCCAAACTGCTCTCAACAGCCTTCTCTTTTATGAGCTAATCCCTCTCTTGGCTCCTGCTTGCTAATGGTTTTCCCCATCCCCCCATCCCCCAGACACCATATGTTTAATGATATCCTACAAAGAGGGTAAATTTCCCTTAGCTATCCTCTAACTTTTGGAATGTACTGTCCCCTCAATAGTGGCAGGGGGATAAAAACAACAAATTAAGCTCTAAGACAGCATGAGAGCTAATGGACCTCTCTTTCTCAGAGAAGGGAAAACAAAGATTCCAACCATTTGGGACCCCTGAATCATCCCGCTGAGAGGTGATCAGTCCCAGTCTGCTAACGAGCTCAAATAAGTATTCAGTGATTTGCCTTTGTTCAGTTCTCTTCTACCTGAATTGTTTTCTCCACTCCACCTTCAGACACACTGCCCGAAAGTTCATCTGAGGGGCAAGAGATGGTGATTTGGGCCTCTGGTCATTGTAAATCACCAGTGATGTCTTGAAATTCAAAGCAATATAAATCTGTGCCATTTGGCTCATTATGAACAGGTATTACCAGAAACATTTTCAGTGCAGATTATTTTACATATAATTATTTATTATCTCCTATCCATTCAGAACATGGAAGGAGTATTACTGAATATTAAGGGACTCTATTCACAGAACATGAGTTTCCCGCCCAATATTTCCAAAGTGTTGTTCTAGATGAAATAAACATACAGTAATAAGTCAGTTTTAGGAGAAGTGGCTTACCCTCCAAACCTTACATAACTGCACTGTAATCTTGGCTTTGTTCCTATCCAGATACTGGGCTGAATACTGACAAAACAAGCCAGTTAATTCAAGCTTAGATCTCATTTGACTGTTTCCCCTCTCCCGACTAAATTAGCACTTTTCTCAGGCATCATTCAGAACAATGTTTCACAATCCTGGCTGCAATTAGAATCATCTGGGGACCTTTAAAAAAAATCAATGTCCATGCCCCACTTCAAATCAATTAAAATAGATTTTTTTTTCTGGAGGTGGGCCTGAGGCATGGGGATTTTTATAAAGTTTCCCTGGTTATATCAATGTGCAGCCATGGATGTGAATCACTGTTTTAAATGTAAGCAAAATTAAGGAGTGAAAAATTCTCTTGTGTAATGACTTACAATTAAATATTTGTATAAAACTTAACATAGTCACAGTTTAAGTCAAATAAAGTCAACAAGAAGCTATATCTATATAGTGAAAAGTAGACTGTTCCAGTGCTACATAGATTAGCCAGATTTGGGAGGTCATGAAACAATTAACATAAATCTGGCCAAAGACACTTCAGCAATCAGCTTCACATCCATCATGTTTCTAGCAAAGCCAGGGCTGTTTGTGTCAGGTAGTCATGATTCACTCTGCATTCTCTCCATTGAGGGAGCCTGGATGAAAGCCAATGGTCTAACTGTAGTACTCGGCCGGGGTGGGGGGTGGGGGTAACAACTGAGATCAGACCCAGGACACAACCTCCTCACGCTGACATTGGGACCACACTGTGGCATCTTCTCGAGAAGTCCATGACAACCTGAAGCACCCATCTTAAAGATGTTTTCCTATTCCACCACACCCAACTTCCTGCCCCCCAAATAGACACCCTGGGCCAATCCTGAAGGCCACTCTGTTTACTGGGCACAACCACACTTCAGAAAAGACATCCTGGCTGCTGCAGGTCTGCAACTTCCCTGCTGAGGCAGAGCCTACTTTCCTGAATCTGTCTGCCAAGTTCACATGTCCCCAAATGGTCCTTCTCACAAAGAGGTCTGATCTGCAAGCCTTATAGCATCTCCATGGCTTTAAAGAATGCAAGAAAGGTCTGTTTCTAATTACCACATTTACAGCTCCCTCTTCCCTCCTCTGGAAAACAGACCCAGCTCCTTTTTGAAAACTTTCAAATATATCGCGCTTGTTTGGAGAGCAGTTTTCTTTCCAGGTTTTTGGAAAGCTGAAGTCACTGACACAGTGCTGCTGAGTGATATTGTTGCCTAGTACAAACATCACTTGTTCTAAGCACAGCCAAACCTACCTTTTAGGCCACACTTCAGGCAGGGAGGGGTGAGCCTGGTGTGGAACAGTCCCGGGGCTGCTGGGAGTGGTGCTTCTGTTGGCAGAGACCTCAGTGAGACAGGGCTTATGATGGTCTGTCTTGAACCTTGCCCCCACCCCATCCTGACCCTGACCCAGGCACCAGTTGATTCTAGTTCAGACCTCTACTCAACATGAGACTATAGAGAAACCTGGTGCCCTTCTGGGGAATAAGAATGGAAGGGTATGGATCCCAGGATATCAGGCATCTGGTCTGTTCATTCTGAGCCTGGTCCCAGTTACCACAGGTCTCCATTAATCCATTAGATCCTTCTCTACGAAGAGCACAGATATAGCAAGATCTAGTCTGGAGTACAGAGAAGGCAATGGCACCCCACTCCAGTACTCTTGCCTGGAAAGTCCCATGGACGGAGGAGCCTGGTGGGCTGCAGTCCATGGGGTTGCGAAGAGTCAGACACAACTGAACGACTTCACTTTAACTTTTCTCTTTCATGCATTGGAGAAGAAAATAGCAACCCACTCCAGTGTTCTTGCCTGGAGAATCCCAGGGACGGGGGAGCCTGGTGGGCTGCCGTCTGTGGGGTCACACAGAGTCGGACACGACTGAAGCGACTTAGCAGCAGCAGCAGTCTGGAGTAACTAGCTGTTAAGGCCAGGTGCTTCAGGATCCTCTCCTCATTATAATTACCTTATACCCCCAGGTCAAGTCTTCCTCTGTGCATATTCATGATGATCAAGTGTCATGTGAATTGCAAGATTATTTATTATAGATGCTAGAATATTAGCACTGGAAGGAACCTCTTACGTTACAGAGGTGTCTGTAAGGCTCAGCCAAGTGAAATGACTTTCTCAAGGTCACCCTAGCTAATGCCAGAAGTAGGAGGAGAACCCAGAAATCCCAACTCCCATACAAAATTCCACCACCCTTCACTATCAAATTTTAATGTGGACCATACTATGTGTATAAGTTGATGAATATATTCTCTTCCCAGAAGATAAGACTGCTTGGGGAAATAACTTTATTAATAGAATGTTACTTGGAGTTTCAGAGGCCCAGTCCAGGGTTTGGGCTGGAGAGAAATGCGTGAATCCAAGAGTCAGGGATGCAAGATGCCATGCTGTAAAGGTGAGTGACGGACACTCCCCACGGTGGGTGCAGGGAAACTTTCTGTAGCTCTATGGACAGTCAGTAAAGAACCGGGAAAGAAGCAGGGTTCCAAGAGAAACCTTAATCCCTGAATTAAAAATGGAATTATTCTAAGAAGAGAGAAACCAACAGAGGGAAAAGTTAATCCCTTCTTAACTACTCTTTGTTCCCTCAAACAAGCTGAAGCAAGTAGGAGGAATTGCCAGCCCAGAACCCCCAGAGAGAGAAGTCTGGTCAGTTGATTTATTTAACCTACAGCCTGTCCAAGAGAGGAGACTGGCAGGGACTAAAAGGGACACAGCCATTTTATGGGGGAAAAAAACCCAGCTACTGGAATGAAACTGCAGTCCTGTCTGTTCCCAGCTCAACCCAGGGCCACAGTCTGGAGGGAAAAGATTCCCCTGATGCCAGCCATGGGGGGAGGGGCAGCCGAGTTCCTAGGGGCGGCTGGCAGGATATGGCTGCTCTCTCCAAGCTCTCTGGAAAAATACAAATAGGGAAATTTGAACTTGGCTCTTGAATAAGCTCATTTTATGTATCAGTGTAATGTGAGCACCCAGCAACTCCTAGGGCTTGGTGTCTGGTGACTTTCCCCTCAGTGGCTCCAGAGACTGCCAAAAAGGGCTGGTCACTCAGAGCTCAGGCCTGGTCAGCCTCTAGTTCCAATCAAAGGAAGACACAGAGGATGAAGAGAATGTGTCAGGGGGTTTGGAGATCAGTCCTGGGGCGGACCTCCCCTCCACACGGGAACCAGAGTCATATTTCCTGGGATCCCTAAAGAAATCTTGGTAACAGAGAAAATGAGCTAAGAAGAAAGATTTCTTTAAAAATGATGAGGTTTATGTCAAATCAGGTGTGAGCTGGAGGGTACTAACGTGGAGACCCAAGAAGCTGCTCAAGGACTGAACTGTGGGTTTGTGCGGTCCAGACTGTGGGGGGCCATTTTTCCCCATAGGGGTGCAGGCCAACTACCCCAGGATGTCCTCTCTAAGGTCCCCTCCCCTCCTTGCAGCATAGGCTTCAGGCTGGGAGCTGCATTGTGGAGACTGGGAATGAAAAACCAAGTCTCCACCTGCATCCTCCATTCTGGCCACTGTGCTAGGGAAAGCTCTTCCCCCACCTGTTCACTCTCAGATCTGAAAGACAGAGCTGCAGAGCCAGCGTTCATCATGACTCAGTTGCCCACCCAAGAGCTCTGATGAGGAATGGCCACACTACTAAAGACCGACACAAGGTGAGGACTAAGGGGTGAAAAGAAAAGTCCTTAGGGCAACGACTTGCCCCCCCTCACCCCTTGCCTGGGAAGCAGCAGGAGGTACCAGTTTTACTCCAAGCAAATCCTGGGTTGGAGAGCACTGGTGGCTCAAAGCTACCGAGTGCCACCCCAAGGACATCCCAAGGTCCTGTGGTGACAGACCTCCTTAGTGCAGATGTGTCTCGAGTCCACTCTGGGGCCAGCTCTGGGGACGGCAGGGAGGAAGAACGACACAGCCCACACTCCTGGAGGTTACATTCCAGACAGAAAAACTGACAGCAAGCCAAAATGATGTAAGGGAGCAAAGGGAGGGGCATCTAAGTATCCTGGGGAGTTGAGCAAGGCCTCCCGATGGAAGTGACATAAATGCAAGATCTGGGAGTTAGACAAAGTGAGGGTGGCAGGGACTGCAAATTGCCCCTTAATATCTATCTCCTCTGCTTCTGTAACCACAGAATTTTCTGTTGAGTCTGTGACTTCCCAGGAAACACTTATACTTCCTAGCCTCTCTTAGAGCCAGATGATACTCTGGCCACCTGATGTGAAGAACTGACTCGCTGGAAAAGACCCCGATGCTGGGAAAGATTGAAGGCAGGAGAAGGGGGCGACAGAGGATGGATGGCGTCACCAACTTGATGGACATGAGTTTGAGCAAGCTCCGGGAGTTGGTGACAGATAGGGAAGCCTATTGTGCTGCAGTCTATGGGGTCGCAAAGAGTCAGACACGACTGAGTGACTGAACTGAACTGTGACTATGTGACCATGGTCTGGGCAGTGGGAAATGAGAAGAGGTGGTGTATAAAGTCCTGGCCTTGGGGAAGGGGCTAGCCCTCCTTTGCCCTTCTACTACTGGTGGTGTGGCAGTGGCAGGAAGCTTTCTCAGAGTAAGGAAAGAACGATGACACCCTTGATGGTCAGATAGAAGGTACTTGGGCCTCTGATGACCTCTCAGACCAGAGCAGCCACAGTAGTTCAGAATTTTATGTGAGAAAAATAAACTCCTATCTCATTTAAGACATTGTTATTTTGGTCCCTCTGTTAGAACAACCAAAGTAATATCCCAACTAACGCACAGTGTGAGGAGACAGCAAGGAGTTTCTGCTTATATTCATTTGATCTTCCTAAGAACCCAGTAAGCAGGGGATTAAGTATTTTGGTGTTACAGAATCTGAGGCTGAGAAAGCTAACTGTCTCATCCAAGGTCACATTGTTGTAGAGACAAGGACTCAAAACTCAGGTCTTTACCCTTCCTAGACCAGTGAGCATGCGCTGCCTCCCTCTCTCTAGAATGGGTTCTGGTGCTTTCTCCCTTTGTGAGATCAACTGTCACCAAACCATTCACACTCCTTCTTCATCCCCCTCCCCTAAGTCAGTGCAGACAAGTCCATGGTCTTGATAGCCCAGGCCTTGCCCAGCCCCAGCAGCAGGTTTAAGTGCCTACGTGACATGGCGATTTGGGGAGCTCTTACATTTTATTTTAAAAAGGGATACTTGGAAGAATGCTCTGTCTCCCAGCTTAACCTGTACTCCCTCGTGCAAAGGACCCAGGAGTCCTTGAAGACACCAGCCCTTGGAGAGCCCAGGGGACCCTCTGCTCCTTCATAAGGGCAGGCCGCTTCTCTCCTTACTATGATAGTCTAGGCTTCTTAGCAGGAGCATCCCAGCTCCTCGGGGCACTCCTCAGGACACTGTAAGAACAATTCTGTTATTTAATCTTTTGTCAGCCCTCTGACTGATTGCATGGGAAATTGTGGGCTCAGCCACGTTCATGCAAGCCCTCCATCGCTGTTCTCCTACTGAGGCGCTCCAGAGGTTATGAATCACCTCCGGGGTACGGTATCTGAATAATTCAGATTTTAAAATATTGATTTTTATTCCTCACAGCTAGGAAGCAGCTTTATACAGGCATGTGGCTTGATCGGGCCATCATGTGTCTCAGATGCCTGTATCTTGCAAAGATTTCAAGGCTGAAGCAGCCAGGGAGGCAAGGCTGCAGTTTCCTCGGAAGCCCACTCCTTAATGTTGGACCTGGGAGTGGGGACGGGGGTGCAGGTCAGGCCCTGGGCATCATTTCAGATAAGCAAAACATCATTCATCCAGATGCCTTCCTCTTTCTTTCATGAAGCTCCTTCCGTGTCGTTTTGTTGCTATCCACAAAGGACATCTGAAAATCGGGCTCCTCGCTCACTTCTGTCGTTTTTCTGTAATTGCTTTCTTCATGCATTGCTGTATTTGCTTTGAGACACACTAATAACTCTGAGGCACCTAGAGGATTCTTTAAAATGTTTGGAAATCTACACAAAAGATTATGGAGACTCTCAGATAACTGTTTTCTCCCCCCACCCCATTCCTCTCCCTGGGTGACTGGCACACTCCTGCTCTTTCACCCTCTGCCTGTGCCCCCTAGAGCCTCCCCCTGGTTGGTATCATGGCCAGTTCCCTTCCTTGAGCTCCTGACTCACACGTTCATCTTCCTTGAGGATCGGCCTAGATGACCCCCAGGCCCTCAGACTCCCCTCTGAACTCATTGTCTTCACTCCCAAGCCTGCTTCTCAGCCTGTTTGCCCCCTTGGGTGATGGTGTCTCTACCAAGCGGTCATCCAAACCGGAAGCCTGAGAGCCAGTGTGCACGTGAGGTGACTGAGTTCTTGCAGCTACTCTTTAATGTCTTTGAAGTCTATTCTGTCCATCTGCTTTCCAAGTATATTCTAAATAGTCTCCTAACTCATCTCTCTTATAGCAGTCCTGTTTCTCCAATCCATTTTCTACACCACCAAAACAATGTTCTACTATGCCACTCTGATCATCAGGGTATTTTAGGATTCTTTCAGGAGCTCCCTCATGCCTTCAGAGTAAAATCTCAATTCCTTACTTAGCAGGACTTTGTTTCCATTGCTATTACTCCCTTCCACTCCCCAAGCAGAATACTCCCGAACTCCTGTGCCCTCACACCTCTGGGCTTCTGCCTGGGCATCCTTCTGTATAGGACCTTCTCTCTCCTGACCTGACCCCTTTCTCCTGATGCCTTCAGTCCAGGCACCCTCCCTCTCAGGAATCCTTCCTGCTCCCACCCCCAGCCCCTCACAGCAGCCTCTGTACATTGTCAGAGCACTCATCACCAGCTACTCTGGGAGCTCCTGAAAGGTAGGAATTGTGTCTTGTCTATCTTGTCCTAGAGCCTGGCAGTGTGTCTATCTCAGAGGAGGTGCTCATTAAATATTTGCTGCCAAATAAGACGTTGGAGAACCCGAGGATGACATGGTCACTTCCTCCCAAGATTTCTGTCACTTCTACATCAATTTTTTGTGTTGGTGAAACTTTAATACCAGTTTAGGCCAATAAAATCAGTTCCCTTAATTTTTTTCCTCTGGGAATATTACTATATTTCATTTATCCATTATTAGTATTAATCACTAATTAATTAATATTAGCCATTAATAGTATTAATTCATTTAGCCATCCATTAATCAGTCACTTCATTGAGCAAATATGCAAAACCTCCTCTGTGCCAGCCCTTGTGTTAAGCATTAGGGATACGAAGCTAAGTGAGGTGGAGCGTAGCCTCTGTCCTCAAGGAGTTAACAGTCCAGTGGCGAAGACAGATATGCAGACATATCATGACAATAGCTCTGAGTCATGTGGATCTTAGTCTCCCCACCAGGGATTGGACCTGCATCCTTGGCATCGCAAGACAGATTCTTAACCTATGGACCACCAGGAAAGTCCCAGAAGTCTTTAAATAGCAAGATCCATCTTACTCTGAACTTTCCTGAATTAAAACTTAAAGCAGACACGGAAGTTTACTTTCTGGGCCTAGAAAAAGAACATGATAAAAATGATACCCACACCAACTCTCTTGCCATGTATCCTGGGATTCTCATTTTGCCTAGGATCCTATTTATTGCAGAGCCTTGCTTGTGAACACAAGGCCAGTAGATGGAAGAGACCTTTTCTATAGTGCTAACTGAGACAGGCATGCCCTGGGCAAGGCAGGGTTAACCTGGGAGTCAGGGCCTAGTGGTGGAAAGGTTCAGAGCAGGGCTTAGAGCCACCTTTACATTCTGGGTCTACCTTTTGAGCCTGAGAGGCAGGGCTTCTCTCACTTCCCAGCTCAGCTCTCCTTTGTGTCCCTGGATCTTAATCTCTGTGTTCCTCCCTTCGGACTGGTAACCTGAACTTGTTCTCCAATCACTAGTGGGATATAGTGTTAGGGACTTCAGGGACAGCAACTGGGGTTTGGAATAGCCACCGTGGGGAAGGGGACCCAAGACCAACTCATAAGCCTCATTATTCTTCCATTTCTCTCAGGATCTCCAGTTTTTCTGGGGCTGACGGGTCATGCAGGGTAGATTTCACAAGGGGAGCTCACACCTCACCCATTCCTCATGAGCAGAGAGGGCTTGCCAGACGAGTGGGCCAAAGCAAGTCCATTTCCCAGTGGGATATCATCTCTCTGTTCGGGGCCCTCTCAGAGGTGGGCAAGATCTAAGACAACACTCCAAACTGGTTGTGTTTCCTCTAACTTTCATACCAGTCCTGATCAAAGTGGGGCAGTGGCTGTTTTGCCTATTGCATTTCAGTTAAGGTGATGACTTTGATTGGAATCACAGGTGGGAAAGTTCAAGGTTTAGATAATGAAAAGCATCCTCTGAGCAAAGATTCCTTCTGCCTGGGAGATGCATGAACCTTTATCCAGGTGCCAACCTTTTCATCCCGCTGAAGATAGAAGGTGGCTGTCATTTCATTTGCAGGTAAGAGCGGACAGCAGTGTGTAGCAGGCCCTTCGGTTTTCCAGTGACTCAGCCTGTGACCTTTTAGGAGAGATCTCAGAGAAAGCGGAGGTGGAAAACAGGAGCTTGCTTTTCCAGGGCTCAAGTGGTGGTTGCTGCTGCCGCTTGTTTTAAAAAGCAGGTGTACAGAGTTGAATTAATCTGACTCTTGTTTCATGGAGCTGTGGAGCCAGCCTAGATCATTGGTCCTGGGAAGACCCCTCTCTAGAATTCACTTCCTTGTTCCTTTTACTCCCCATCCCACAATCCCATTCCCCTCTGTCACCCGTGGTGATTCTTATGTATTTAGTATGTATCCTTTTGTTTGCTTTCATACAAACAGTATTTGCTTGCAGTATTTAGTTTTTTTTTTTTAAATACAGTTGATTTACAATATTGTGTTAGTTTCTGGTGTACAGCAAAGTGATTCAGTTACACACACATACACACACACATATTCTTTTTCAGATTCTCTTCCATTATAGTTTATTACAAGATATTGGGTATAGTTCCCTGTGTTTGCAATATTTTTAATTTACCTTAATATTCCTTCATTATATCTCTTTTCTTTGTTCTTCCCCTGCCCCATTCTTTTCATTGTTCTCCAGATCCATCCATGCTTCTGTGTGTATATCTGATCATTTGCTACAATCTTACCGTATAGAATTCCCAGGTACGTACTCTCTGTATTTGATTTCTCAACTCAGTGGTAAAAAGTCAGGTAGCCCCCAACTCCCACCACAAATAACCATGCAGAAAACACAAGTATCCTTATGGAATTATGTAAGAATTTCTTGGGATATATAACTAGAGGAGGAATTGCTAGTATGCAACACTGAATTTGACTCATAATGCCAGAATATTCCCGAGAATGTTTGCTGATGCATTTTTCTGATGTTCATCTTCTCACCAGCAGTCCATAAGAGCTGTCACACCCCATATCCCTGCCAACACTTGGCACTACACTTCCTTCTAAATTTTGCTAAGGAATGCAGTGATAGCTCTTTGATGTTTTAATTTGCATTTTTCATATTACTAATGTTTTTGAGTCTTCCTTGATATCTGCCATTGTGGATATATAGTATACTGTTAAGATTCCTGTCTTAAGACCAAGGCCCTTGTTAACCCAGCTGCCGGAAGTGCTGGCTGTTTATGGCTCACAGATGAACCCTCCCCAGCAATTATCCTCAGGCAGAGAAAGCTGCTTCACCTTGGGCTGTGAACTCTCCTTGAGGATGGCATCCATTCAATGACTAGTCATTGAAGAGAGATAAAGCCTGGTCCCTTTGCTAAGTCCAAGACCTCTCTGAAGAGAGACCCTAGTTTCCACATTCCCCTGTGGGGTCAGTCTAATCTGAACTGCAACACAGTTCAGATTCTTGGTTCCACTCACTGCTGTTTACTTCATTCCCTCACCACTTCCAAACAAACCTGCTCAAAACTCTCCATCTCAGATTCTGCTTCCAGGAAGACTGACCTACACCAACTTGCTAATTCTTTTGAGTTTCATCCTCTGTACAATGTCTGTTTATATCCTTTCCCCATTTTCTATTGCAGTCATAAATGTTCAAGATCTTTGCATGTTCTTTGTATCAATTCCCCATTGGTTTTAGATGTTACACATATCTTCTTTTTTTTAAATCAGTGTTTTAACTTTGTTCATGGAATCTTTTTTTTTTTTTCAAATCAAGAGTTTTTATTGTCTCTTTAAAACATCACAACTGAGTCCATAGAACCATCTGCTATCTTGTTGTTTCTGCAGCAGGATCACTGAGATCTTATTCATCAGCCTGCTGAACTGTTCCTTTTTCAGAAACATAGATACCATCCAAAAATTTTCTGATATCCTTGTTTTTAACTGTGGTGGCTTGCTGAATCAAAGCAGCTGAATTTGACACAAGTTCAATGTCATTTCCTTCAATAATCAACTCATCTTTCTGGGCTTGAGATACTGAACAGGCAACCCCTGGCCTCATTCGAACCCTGCGTATATATGTTTCACCCAAAAAATTTCGGATTTCTGCAAGAGAACCATTCTCCTGAATAACAACGTTGATGGGGAAGTGGGCATACACCGACCTCATCTTGTAACGGAAACCCAGTGTAACACCCTTGATCATGTTCTGTACATGACTACAGATTGTGCGAACAGTGGCCAGTTCCTTTCTGTTTCCCCACCAGTTGTCAACACGGAGCCTCTTTTTCTTTCCAAGGAGACTGAGTTCTACATTGATGTGATTGAAGTCCCTCCGCAGGGTGCCTCTGGGGCCCTTCACAATAACTGTCCGTCCCTTCAAGTTAATGTCGACATTTTCTGGGATGTCGACAGTCTGGTTGCTGAGAATGGTCTTCATTCTCGCAGTAGATGCGGCAAAGAGCTGTTCATGGAATCTTTTGCTGATTAGAAATCCTTAATTGTGATGTAATCAAATTCATAAAATTTTGCCTATGGCTATGCTTTTGAAGGAGAAGGCAATGGCACCCCACTCCAGTACTCTTGCCTGGAAAATCCCATGGACGGAGGAGCCTGGTGGGCTGCAGTCCATGGGGTCGCGAAGAGTTGGACACGACTGAGCATCTTCACTTTCATGCATTGGGGAAGGAAATGGCAACCCACTCCAGTGTTCTTGCCTGGAGAATCCCAGGGACAGAGGAGCCTAGTGGGCTGCCGTCTATGGAGGACTCTGTGTCCGCACAGAGTCGGACACGACTGAAGCGACTTAGCAGCAGCAGCAGCAGCATGCTTTTGAAATTTCATCTTAAAAGAGCCTTCCTGAATCACAAAGATATTTTCCTGCACTTAATCCTACTAATTTTTTCCTACTACTTTTCTTTAACTTTTTACACGTATGTCTTTATACCACCCAGAGCCCTCTTTTGTATGTGGCATTAAGTAGAGACTCATATTTCTTTTTCTCCATATAGTAAGCCACTTTCCCAAATGGCATTTACTAAACAATCTATCCTTTCCCCAATTTGTGGTAGCACCTTCATCTTATATTAAATTCTGACCTATATGTGAGTCTGTGTCTGAGCTCTCTATTCTGTTTTGTTGGTGTATTTGTACATTTTTAATTACTGTTTTTATCATGATGGCTTTACGTGTCTTGATGTCAGAGAAGGTAAGAGCACTCTTCACTCTGCTTTTTAAAAGTTGGCTTAAAAAAAAAAAAAGTTGGCTTAGCTGTGATTCTGTGACTAATTGGAGTGTTAACATATACCTGCATAATTTTGAACAAGTTTAGCTTAAGTGTTTTGGACTTTATATGTTGTTTAGATTAGATTAGATTGTTTAGATTAGAAGCCCTTAGTTCATCTGGCAGCAATGGGTCTGCTAGCCAGCAGGCTGGAATGAGGATTTGCGTCATCAGTGGTGCACATACAGAAGCACAGGGGAGAAACGTTAGGAAGAAGTCAAGCCAAGAGATGCTATCTGGCCTGCACTGGGTGCTAGAAAGCCCTGACAATTCTCTGCAAAGTGGAATCCAATCTGATCCAAGAGAAACATTCAAAGGCTCAGCGATCTTAATGAGTCTGGGAACTTAATCAGAAGCAGTAATGAACGATATTAACAATACTATCCTGCCAGAGAAAGCCCTATCTGGATGCTGGGTTGCTTGGCCTGTGCTCCTGAGCATTGCAAGACTCTGTAAAAAGGTTAGTTCATTGCTGCCTTGTCTCTCTGCTCCTGCAGCTCTTCAAACCCACTGTTACCCAAAGCTCAGCTTTGAGGCACGTAACGTTCTTGTTTTGTGATAATGAGGAGACTGTGAACAGGCTGTAGTTAGTCAGCCATGGTGTGAAGATGACGTGTGCTCCAGTGCTGGAAGTGCTTACAGGTTCAGACACGTCAGGGCTGATGGGGGATGAGATGACTCACCGCTGAAACCTTGAAAACCAAGTTCAAGGAGAGGGCCAAGGCTTTCCAAATGTAGACATGCTCTTGGATGGAGCTGAGGGTACGCTGTGAACTTCTGTTTTCTCCTTGCCAAGAACTTTAAGGCCGAGAGTATCACCTCTGTTGGGTCCAGTGTGTCCACCTGCTTCGCGTGGACCAAATTCTGCTGGGTGTCTGCATCTTTCCTTTCTCCTTCATGCTGTTTTCATCATCTGCTGCCGTATGAGGCTCAGGCCCCTTCCTGTTTGTCAAGCTCTTACTTCTAAGTTCAGAGTCTTTGATAACAGGCATTTTCTTTCTTTTTTATAAAATTTATTTATTTTAGTTGGAGGCTAATTACTTTACAATATTGTAGTGGTTTTTGCCATACATTGACATGAATCCACCATGGGTGTACATGTGTTCCCCATCCTGAACCCCCCTCCCACCTCCCTCCCCATCCCATCCCTCTGGGTCATCCCAGTGCACCAGCTCTGAGCACCTGTCTCATGCATTGAACCTGGACTGGCGATCTGTTTCACATATGATAATATACATGTTTCAATGCTATTCTCTCAGATCACCACCCCCCTCGCCTTTTCCCACAGAGTCCAAAAGACTGCTCTATACATCCGTGTCTCTTTTGCTGTCTTGCATATAGGGTTATCATTACCATCTTTCTAAATTCCATATATATGCATTAGTATACTGTATTGGTGTTTTTCTTTCTGGCTTACTTCACTCTGTATAATAGGCTCCAATTTCATCCACCTCATTAGAACTGATTCAAATGTATTCTTTTTAATGGCTGAGTTTACTCCATGTGTATATGTACCACAGCTTTCATATCTATTCGTCTGTTGATGGACATCTAGGTTGCTTCCATGTCCTGGCTATTATAAACAGTGCTGTGATGAACACTGGGGTACACGTGTCTCTTTCAATTCTGGTTTCCTCCGTGTGTATGCCCAGCAGTGGGATTGCTGGGTCATATGGCAATTCTATTTCCAGTTTTTTAAGGAATCTCCACATTGTTCTCCATAGTGGCTGTACTAGTTTACATTCCCCCCAACAGTGTAAGAGGGTTCCCTTTTCTCCACACCCTCTCCAGCATTTATTGCTTGTAGACTTTTGGATCACAGCCACTCTGACTGGCGTGAAATGGTACCTCATTGTGGTTTTGATTTGCATTTCTCTGAAAATGAGTGACGTTGAGCATCTTTTCATGTGTTTGTTAGCCATCTGTATGGCTTCTTTGGAGAAATGTCTGTTTAGTTCTTTGGCCCATTTTTTGATTGAGTCAGAGAACAGGCATTTTCAACTGATCTGTATGGATTGTGTTTTTTCCCCTGAGGGGCTCTACAAAATCCTGGTTTGGGGCTACACATGTTTAGCTCAAGAATGGCCCACAAGTCTGATTGCTTGGCCCTGTGGCTTTCTCTACCTAACCTGAGTGTGTCTGCCTCTCCTGGACACATGCTAGATCCTGTACTGTGACAGGGGGTGGTCTACATCATCTGCTCCCTTTGGATAAGGGTCAAATCCTGATTGGGGCCCAAGAAGGCCTAGAAAGTGCCCTCATTTGACCCTTGTAGCTTTGCTGAACCCCAGAAGGCTGGAGTTTAATGGCCTTACTGTAACAGGAATGTGTAGGGCCACTCTGAGGAGAAGGCCTTAATCTCTCCTCTTCATTCCCTTCTCTTTCTTTTGCTCTGGGTATATGATGGGATCTCAAGGAAGCTCATTAACTAGCCTCCTATTTCCTTTAGGTCTTCTTTAAATGTAATGGCCAATACTTGGAGCCTCTATTAGCTGCTTTAGAGACCAACTGCTGTGTCTTAAACAAAGACAACTTGGCTGAAGGCCTTTTAATGTACTTTTGGGGTCCTTGCAATGAGAGATGTCAGAGGGCTTTATCCAGTGTTAGCCTGCCTGGAGTGCTAGGAGCTAGGAAAGGGACTGGGGATGGCTTTTTTTTTTTTTTCCCCAGAATCAGTGAGAAAAGGGAGGAGACTGTGCCACCTTTTAAGATTCTCAGTGCAGTTATCTAGGAAGCATCTATTGACTCAGCACATAGGTAGGTAAATATTCACAGAAGGAGATACCTCAGTGGTAGAGATCAAGTTGTTGACTATCCCAGTGGAAAATGAGATGATCCATTCTGTACCACCATCCTCTTACCCCATCAATTCTAAACTTTTAGAAAGAAAGGAGTACAGCCCAGCCCACAGGTAGCCCACTGGAGAGGATACTGTGCTGACTGTGCTCACACAATCTGCCCTGGTGCCAGTCAGATGCTGACCAGGTAGCAGGATGGCAATGACTTCGTTCAGGGCTATTGAGGATCTTACTGGAATGGATAGCCTTCCTCTTCTCCAGGGGATCTTCCCAACCCAGGAATCGAACCAGGGTCTCCTACATTGCTGCTGCTGCTGGTGGTGCTAAGTCGCTTCAGTCGTGTCTCACTCTGTGCGACCCCATAGACAGCAGCCCACCAGGCTCCCCCGTCCCTGGGATTCTCCAGGCAAGAACACTGGAGTGGGTTGCCATTTCCTTCTCCAATGCATGAAAGTGAAGAGTGAAAGTGAAGTCGCTCAGTTGTATCTTACTCTTAGCAACCCCATGGACTGCAGCCTACCAGGCTCCTGCATCCATGGGATTTTTCAGGCAAGAGTACTGGAGTGGGGTGTCATTGCTTTTTCCGCTCCTGCGTTGCAGGCTAATTCTTTACCAACTGAGCTATCAGGGAAACCCCTCTATACCTCTTAAAGCCTCTGCTTGTCCACATGTCTAATTAGAACTAGAGAATACATAGCCCAACTCTAAAGGGCTACTGCTGCTGCTGCTGCTGCTAAGTCGCTTCAGTTGTGTCCGACTCTGTGCGACCCCATAGACGGCAGCCCACTATGAGTTCACCAAATCTTTAGGCAAAGATGCTTCTTAGAAAAAATGAGCAGTTGCATCCCACAAACTGACTTTCCTATGTTCGGTTTCTCCCAAGAATATTAGATATAACTTTTCACATGTAGTATGCTTCAGAGCAGATCATGTGGTCACAGACTTCTTGGTTTGGGCTCAAAAGTTGGCCTACCTGTCCCTGAGGGGACCTCTGAATATTAGGCTATATGAAACCACTCTAAAAAATGTTGCACGTGGGTGAGCAAAAGCAGAGATGGGCCCAAGGAGCTGGACCACCACCTGCACTCCCTGAGCAACCCCTTTCTCCCTGGAGCTTCTGAGGAGGTCCATTCAGTTATCATCATCTTGACTAAATCCAACACAGCCAGGAAGAGCCATTTCTCAGGAATGACCCTTGGCAGCCACACCACTGTGCCTTCTTGTGAGCCAGGGGGCCCAGGGCGAGGAGAAGTCAGTGCAGAAAGTTTCTTATGCTCCGTTATGATCCAAGGGCTCTGAGTTTTGCTGGTGAAAGTAGGAAAAAACTCCTCATGACAAGGAATCAAAGAATGCACAGAAGGAGTATAGATAGTAAACTATCCACAAAAATATGCAGAGCCTGGCTGAAAAAAGAGAAGGAAATGCAAAGATGCAAACAGGTTTCATGCTCCACCACACAGTTTTTTAACTGGGGTACACCCTAACTATGAATTTTCAACCCATATCAGCCTACCACAAACCCAGGGACAAGTGGCTGTAACAAATAACCCTCATTCACTTCATCCTACGTGGAGTATTTGTTATATACTAAGTCACTTCAGTTGTGTCCGACTCTGTGTGACCCCATAGACGGTAGCCTACCAGGCTCCCCCGTCCCTGGGATTTTCCAGGCAAGAGTACTGGAGTGGGTTGCCATTTCCTTCTCCAATGCATGAAAGTGAAAAGTGAAAGTGAAGTCGCCTAGTCGTGTCCAACTCTTAGCGACCCCATGGACTGCAGCTTACCAGGCTCCTCCATCCATGGGATTTTCCAGGTAAGAGTACTGGAGTGGGGTGCCATTGCCTTCTCCGTATTTGTTATAGCTTCTGCCCAATTCCATTTCTTGGCTTCATCTCACAGATCCTCTCCCTTGATTCATATCCTGTATTCCTGACTGTTTAATTTTCCCAATTTGACATGGAAAAAAATGAATAAAATGACAAAACTCAATGATAGCCCAGTTTTGTGCTAAGAGAAATGACACATTTAAATGAAGCTGAAGGCCCTACAAATTGATTGCATCTTTCTAGAGAGTAATCTGGCAATAGCAAGAGCTGAGCCCTAGCCATGATCCAATCATTCTGGCCAGGAAAGCATATTCCAAATAAATAAACCCAAAGGGATAAAAAATTGTTCCTACGGAAATAACCATATTGTGTTATTAATATTAATGAGTGAGAAATGACACAAATATTCAACCTGAGGCAAACTGGAAAGCAAATTATGATGCACCCACATAATGGACACAGTATTATAATTATAATTGACAAACGTGAGGACTCTACTGACTCAAAAAACCTGAATGTGAAATAACATTAGAGAAAAAAACACCCTGAGAGATACATCCTTACAGTGACGGCACAATGTGAAAACCTGACAAGCATCAGAAGGGAATTAACAGAAACACAGACATTTAATACACAACGGAGTTATCCTTTGGAAAAAGTATGTAAGTTCATAAGAAAAGTGTTTCCTAAATAAAGTAGAAAGGTGGGAGGACAAGGCATTCTCCTCTGGTAGGTGTTCCTATGCTGGCTTGGGTAAGATGCTTGGCTCCTTTTTCTTTCAGTTTTGTTTCTGTCCTGTAGATGTTCTCAGCTTAAGGAGAGGATGGGGTAAGAGCTGTCATCTTGGCAGCACCCTCCACCCTCTGCTTCTGCCACCCAACAGTTTGGTCTGTAGAGAATCCTTGGCTTCCTTTCACTTCTCCTAACTCATTTTTCAAAAACCAACCAAAGCCTGCATCTGCCAGCAGCAACAGTAGCTGAGACAGCACCAGCCTTAAAGTCCAAGGCCAAGGTTCTAGCCCTGGCTTTGCCACCATCTTGCTGGATAGCCTTGGACAAGTCACTTCCAGACTTGGGCAAGTCTGGGCCTCAGTTTCCTCGTCTATAAAATGGCAGTGTTGGGCCAGGTGATTTCTAAAGTCCTTCAAGTCTTTATGTTTCTATGGCTTGATCTTTATTGACTCAGGACTAGGCAACGAGTCTTAAAATGGAATTCCCATCACTCTGAGGCTGACAATCAATTCTGTCGCCTACAGTCAGCCGCCTACATGCCTTGAAGGCTGGGGTAGCACCATGACCTGATCCCTCTTACTATAAGTTACCGGGGCTCACCAAGGGTTGATGAGGAGAAAAGAAAGCAGCCTGCATGTTTTGGGCCCTTATCATTGGACAATTAATAATTACAGTTCAATGTTTCCTGAGAGGGTTAAGAGCCAGAAAGTTCCAGCAAGAAGCAGATCTCCTTTAGAAGAGTGGGCTAGTCCCACTTGACCTCAAGTTGCCAGAATGAGGCCCTCTGAACAGCTCTGCAGCAGCTTCTAGGATGGCAATGACCAGGCTCCTGTGTCAAAACAACTCCCCACATTGAGACTTCCCAGAGAACCAAGCAAGCAGAACAGAAGTAGAGTCACAGAAGCTTCACCCAACTGGAGGAAGAGCACTTGAAGCAAGTCAGAATTCTTTCAGATGCACTGTGATCAAGAAGAAAAAGATTGGAGAGAGAAAAATGGAAACTGTTCAAGGAGAAGTAGTTGGCTGTGGTATGCAGAAGGGGCCCTTAGGGCCACTTCAGCCTCTAATGAGTGCATTTCCTTTGCACTGTGAGAAATGCATGGTGGCAGAAGGACAAAGGGATGGGAAGTGGGGAGAGCTTTTGTCTGCTTTTGGCAGAGAGAATGAAAAGCCTCTTGGCTGTTCAGTGGCCACACTGCAGTAAAAGAGTAGGTGAAGCTCTTCTCACTAAGATTAAGGGCACTGGGAGGGCACGGAAGGCCCTGCCTGCAGTGAAGATCTTAGAGAAACAATGAACATAGCAGCCTTTATGGGGAACTATATGAATTAGTTTGCACTGAGTAACAAATCATCCCCAGCCTCAGCTTAAATCATCCCCAAACCTTGTGGCTTAAAGCAACAGTGACTTACTGAGATGACAGCTCTGCAGGCTGGCCAGGTCCTTCTTCTGCTCTGGGCCAGCTTGGCTGGGCTCCGCTGGGCCACATGTCTGCCATCAGTCGGCGAATCAGCTGGCAGTTGAATGTCTGAGGATGGCCTCACTCACAGGTCCGGTGGCCAGCACGCTGTTAGCAAGAGTTATGAGGCGACCAGGCTGCGTGTCTCACATCATCTGACCGTCTAGCTTGGGTTTGTTTATGAGGCAGTGAATCTTCAGAAGCGGCACGGGAGGAAGCAGCAAAGCCCCTTGAGGCCTGGACTGAAAGCTGTACATTATCAGTTCCAATGCACTCTGTAGATCAAAGGCCAGCCAGAGTGACCAACTGTCCTGGTGTGCCCAGCACTGAAAGGTTTCCCAGGACGCAGGACTTTCAGAGCAAAAACTGGGAGCATTCTGAACAAGCTGGGATGGTTAGTCCTTCTAATGGCCAGCCCAGTTCCCCATTCTTGGCTTTCTTTCTAGTGCCAAGAATGGGGAACTTGACGTTTCTCCAAAGAAGATATAAGATGGCCAATAAACACATGAAAAGGTGTGTAACATCACTAATCATTAGGAAAATGCAAATCAATGAGATGCCATTTCACACCCATAAGGATAGCTATTATCCAAAAAAATAGAAAATAGCAAGTGTTGGACAGGATGTGGAAAAATTGGAACATTTGTGTATTGCTGATGGGAATGTAAAATGGTACAGCCACTATGAGAAACAGAATGGTGAATGCTCAAAAAAAAATTAAACACAAAATTACCATATGATCCAGCAATTCCAATTTTGGGTATATACCCAAAAGAATTGAAAGCAGGGACTTCTACAGAGATTTGTACACCTATGTACATAGCAGCTTTGTTCACAATAGCCAAATGGTGTCTGTCTAATGGATAATGCAAGTGTGAATGGATGAACAATATGTGACATATGAATACAATGGAATTATTTTTCAGCCTTTAAAAAGCAAGTAAATCCTGTCACTTGCTACAACATGGATGAACCTTGGAGACATTATGCTAATTGAAATAAGCTAGTCAAAAAGAAAAATACTGTGTGAGTCCACATATATGAACTTCCTCAGTTCAGTTCAGTCGCTCAGTTGTATCCTACTCTTTGCAACCCCATGAATCGCAGCATGCCAGGTCTCCCTGTCCATCACCAACTTCCAGAGTTTACCCAAACTCATGTCCATCGAGTCGGTGATGCCATCCAGCCATCTCATCCTCTGTCGCCCCCTTCTCCTCCTGCCCCCCAATCCCTCCCAGCATCAGAGTCTTTTTAAATGAATCAACTCTTCACATCAGGTGGCCAAAGTATTGGAGTTTCAGCTTCAGCATCAGTCCTTCCATTGAACACCCAGGACTGATCTCCTTTAGGATGGACTGGTTGGATCTCCTTGCAGTCCAAGGGATTCTCAAGAGACTTCTCCAACACCACAGTTCAAAAGCATCAATTCTTTGGCGCTCAGCTTTCTTCACAGTCCAACTCTCACATCCATACATGACCAATGGAAAAGCCATAGCCCTGACTAGATGGACCTTTGTCGGCAAAGTAATGTCTCTGCTTTTGAATATGCTATCTAGGTTGGTCATAACTTGCCTTCCCAGGAGTAAGCGTCTTTTAATTTCGTGGCTGCAATCACCATCTGCAGTGATTTTAGAGCCCCAAAATCAATAGAAACAAAAAGTAGAATAGTGGTTGTCAGGAGCTAGAGAGACGAGGGAATTGGGAGTTAGTGTTTTAAAGGGTGTAGCGTTTCAGTTGAAGATGAGAAAGTTCTGGAGATGGATGGTGGTAAAGATTGCACAACAATGTGAATGTACTTCATTGCCACAGAATTGTATATTTTAAAATGGTTGAAACAGTAAGTTTTATGTTTATATGTATCTTACCACAATAAAAAAAAAAAGAGTAGGGAAATTGCCTCCCTTATTAAGGACAGGAGCTATAAACTATTGTGGCCATTAATTTATGGCCACAAATAGCTATACATTATTTTTGCCACCTGCTGCACGGGAGAATGGGAATTTAATTGAATAAGGCCAAGCGGTTACAGTAGAACATAGTTTTTGAGAAAGTGTGCTGGGAGACAATGAGCAAGACTCAAATGTGACTATTTTGGTACACTAGAGAGTGAAGGGGAGGAGGCAATGGCACCCCACTCCAGTACTCTTGCCTGGAAAATCCCATGGATGGAGGAGCCTGGTGTGCTGCAGTTCATGGGGTCGCTAGGAGTCAGACACGACTGAGCGACCTCACTTTCACTTTTCACTTTCATGCATTGGAGAAGGAAATGACAACTCACTCCAGTGTTCTTGCCTGGAGAATCCCAGGGACGGGGGAGCCTGGTGGGCTGCCGTCTATGGGGTCGCACAGAGTCGGACACGACTGGAGTGACTTAGCAGTAGCAGCAGCAGCAGAGAGTGAAGAGGAACTAAAGAGTCGCTTGACAAAGGTGAAAGAGGAGAGTGAAAAAGTTGGCTCAAAACTCAACATTCAAAAAGCTAAAATCCTGGCATCTGGTCCCATCACTTTATGGCAAGTAGAAGGGGAAAAAGTGGAAGCAGTGACAGATTTTATTTTCTTGGGCTTCAGAATCACTGTGGATGGGGACTGCAGCCATGAAATTAAAAAGACGCTTGCTCCTTGGAAGGAAAGGTATGACCGACCTAGACAATGTATTAAAAAGCAGACATCACTTTGATGACAAAGGTCCACATAGTCAAGGCTATGGTTTTTCCAGTAGTCATGTATGGATGTGAGAGTTGGACCATAAAGAAGGCCAAGCACCAAAGAACTGATTCTTTTGAATTGTGATGCTGGAGAAGACTCTTGAGAGTCCTTTGGACAGCATGGATCAAACCAGTCAATGCTAAAGGAAATCAACCCTGAATATTCATTGGAAGGACTGATGCTGAAGCTGAAGTTCCAATACTTTGGCCACCTGAAGTGAAGAGCTGACTCATTGGAAAAGACCCTGATGCTGGGAAAGATTGAAGGCAGGAGGAGAACAGAGGTGTGAGCAGAGGATAATATGGTTAGATAGCATCACTGATTCAATGGACATGAATTTGAGCAAACTCTGAGAAATAGTGGAGTCCAGGAGAGCCTGGTGTGCTGCAGTCCATGGGGTCGCAAAGAGTCAAACATGACTTGGTGACTGAACAAGAAGAAAACCTTTGGGAGCCAGTTGTAGCTTAGGGAAAAAGAGAGACTTGAAAGAAGGTACATATTGATGAGTGAATGAGGTGATGAGCAGTGTGGCAAGACTTTGGAACTGGCTGGAAAAGTAAAAATAAAACTAAGTCAGAGCCCTAAAGAAATCACTGACGCGTAAGAATGGCTCCAAGGCGTCCCCCTGGCTGTGCCAGAGCACGCAGTCAGTAAACACCTGAATCACCCAAGGTGTTGGGTGCTCTGCCTCCCCTCCTAGGCCCTCTCTGCTTATGGAGTCTGTGTTTGTGGAAAACCTGGATTGTGCCTGTTTCTTTAGTCCAGTGTCATAAGGAGCAGACAGCAAGGAGGGGTGAGGAAAGCTGTGAGTGTGTGTGGGTGGCCAGGAGGAGTGGTGGCAGATAGGAGCTGAAGAAAGCTATTAATATGAAGCAGATGACCAGCAGAACAAACAATTCCTAGGACGCGGTGACAGGGAGGGATTTGGAGAGCATCTTGTCCACTCTTCCCATCAGAGGATGTGAGTCCAGAAAGTTTCGGGCACTTGTTCAGGATCAGTCACTGGGGGAAGCAGGAAGTGGCAGAGCTGGTACCTAGGACAGTGTTCTCATTCCTAAGCTGGAGCTCTGTCTTCTACAACCAACGTTGTCTAGCTTCCCCACAGAACCTTCTCCACACGGTCAGTGAGAGTGAGCATGGCAAAGCAGTGCGCCTCCTCTCCCCTGGGTTTGCTCTAAGCCTCGGGGACTCAGTGCTCTTGGCACACGGGACTGTGTCTACTCGCTCCCTCAACCCTGGGAAGTCTGGTACAGAAGGTGTGGTGTCATCAGCTACTTAATTAAGGGGTTCTACTGTATTTGCCAGTCATTTTCCCTACTCAGGCCTGTGGGAAGAAGTTATTTTTAGGTATTATGGGAAGTACAGTACAGACCAATCCTTTCTTCTCAATTCAGTGACTAAAATTTAGCCTGCTCGGGGTTTGTGGCTTAACACTTAAAGGTCAACAGTCAGGGAACAGTCTCTGGAGGACGAAGTACTGGGGGGGTAGAGTCAGGCTGAACCCTCTCTTTCATCGTGTGGAGAGGAGAACTTCTGGGAAGAACCCCAACTGAGAAGCAGCTGGTGAATGGATTTATTGATCCTTGTCTCTTCCAGCTGGGAAGGCTTCAATAACTGAGCAAAGCTAGTAACAAGCATACAGTTGTCTGCACTGTCCAGGGCTCAGTGTGCTGCTCTAGGAATCCTATGATGAGAATCCACACATTGGTATGGGCCTGCTAAGGACAAGTTATTAGGGGACCTTTCAAGAGGAGGCAGGTCCAATGCCTGCCCTTGGGGAACTCACAGTCTTGTCCAACATGATTCACTACCACATTCTCATTCCAACCAATGGAAAGGGAAATGGAGCCATGGGGGTGGGAGGGAGCATCCTTCTTTTTAAAGGTTGAGGGATTGCTCAAGCTTTGTACTCCCATCCCGCTGACCAGGGGAATAAGGCAAGGACTGAAATCAAAGGCACGTGGAAAAGGTAGGGGCTCAGGAGGCACAAAGTGCCTGTGTCTGACACCTACATAGCCGAGGCTAGAACCAGAGAGCAAACAGAATCTAAAAACTCCAGCTTGGCCCTAACCACACTTTCCCCTATGTTGCCTGTCAGGACAGATGCCAGAGAAAGGATCCAAAGCTACCTTGAGAGGTCAGGTTAGGCCAAGTGGGGAGGGACAAGCCAAAAGCTGGCAGGGAGTCAAAGAGGCAGCGAGAGGGCAGAAGCAGAATCGGAAGCCAAGAGTTAAGTGGAGTGGGACACTATAGTGCTCAGTCACTCAGTCATGCCTGACTCTTTGCGACCCCCTGGACTGTAACCCACCAGGCTACTCTGTCCACAGGATTTCCAGGCAAGAATACTGGAGTGAGTAGCCATCTCCTTCTCCAGGGGATCCTCCCGACCCAGGGATTGAATCCACGTCTCTTGCATTTCCTGCATTGGCAGGTGAACTCTCTACCACTGAGCCATCTGGGAAGCATTAGTTAGGAGTCAGGTTTAGCAGCATGGGACAGAGACCCAGAGTAACTATGGTTAGTAGACAGAAGTGTATTTCTCAAGTAGAGTCTGAGCTAGTAGAATGGTTCTGCTCAGGGAATCATCAGAGGTACAGGCTTCTTTTCTTGCTCCATCAATCATCTCTCATTTGTTGTCCTCATTTGCATGGTCCAATATGACTCATCACCACATTCACATTCCAACTAAGGGAAAGGGTGATGGAGCCATGGTGTGTGTGTTGGGCGGGAGTGGAGAGAATCCTTCTCTTTAAAGGTTGAGAGATTGCTCAACCTTTGGACTCCCATCCCATTGACCAGAACTTGATCACATGGCAATGACTAGCTACAAAGAAGAATGAGGATTGTTGTCTTTATTCTGGGTGACCATGTGCCCTGCTAAACTGTCTACTGCCGTGGAAGCGGGGAAGAGTGGGTATTGGGGGATGACAAGCAGTCTTTGCCACAGGCAAAGACAGAAATAAGACAAGACAGGGCCCATCCAAGGTCAGTCTGGCACAGTCTATCAAGCACAGCAGCTCTTCTGTGATCCCTGCCAGGACTGTGTCCTCCTGGACACTGAGAAGAGAAAAGTACAGAGCAGAGTGAGATTACCATCCTTGAAGGAACTAAGGAAGTCTTCACGTAAGTGTGCATTTCAGTGGCGACCCATCTATCTAACAATAGATGGAGAGGAAGGACACTTGAAGAAGACGTGCCAGTTGTGTGAGGAAAGTGGCAGAGATGGGATCCAAGATAGCAGGAGCCGCTGAAGGTGTCTGAACAGGGGGAGAGACGGGGACTTGCTTCTCCTGGCTTCTCAGTGGCCACTGCAACAAGGTTCGATGCCAAGACAGGTGAAGGAAGAGAATGCAGGATAAACTGACGCTTTGGGGCACTGGGCTCTAGACTGCTTTTGTATCTCCCCAGAAGAATTGGACCTCACTGAATTTATATAAGCAGGTGCTCTGTCCCACCTTGCACTAAAGACCCTGGAGGCCTTGCCTTCTCGTTTTGTTAGGGACGTGATGGCTCTGCCCTCTAATGCCCCACAGAGGCGTCCTCCCTGTCTCCCTGAGCTGCAGGCACAGATGCTTGACACTGAGCCTTCACTCGATGTTCTGGTTCCCAGCTGGTGTCTCTATGGGGATGGGGAATGAGGATGGCTGGCTTCACTCCTCATGCGTAACAGAGCCGGAAGATTTGTGAAACCCAGGAGGTTCTGCTAGGCTGTTCTGCAGTAAATACTTGTTATAAAAATAAACCTATCTTGCTATCCAACAATAATGAGCAATACCCCAGATTGCCAACGCTGGAAGTACTCAGACATCTCTGGGCACACTGCTGCAGCAAGCAGACCAACCTGCGGCAGCATGTCAAGTGCACATATCCTCTTCCTCCCAGTCACCCACATCCCACCCAAGACTCAGACCCGCTTCAAGTTGTCAACTAAAAAGCAGCCAGGTATAGAGAAACGTAAAGTTCTACTTTTGAGTCAAAACCAAATTGCCAATGTTGGTGATAGGGAGTATGACTATAGCTGGTGTAACAGAAAAATTAAGGGGTTATTGTGGACTCTACATTTAATCTGAGCCAATGGCATGCAGTTAGCATAGGGATGCTCATGTAGTCTTTAACTGCTTTGGAGCCAATGGGATATCCAGAACAAAGGAGGCTGTTAATCTTGTTTCAGATCAGAGTAACATATGAGGTACAATCTGAGAAAAGGTTCCAGAGTGGTATGAGAACTCAAAACATGGAGGTAAGTTAAGAGAACAGAAACCCTGCAGCCTAGAGGAGGCTCAGGTGAACATAACGACCAGCTTCACATCCCTGGAGGGTTGTCATGGGGATAAGAAAGCAGCTTCTTCTGTGTGAGCTCCAAGGGGAAGATATAGCCTGGCCTGTTAGTTTCAGAATAGCTCTTGAATTGTCTGAAAATGGAATGCTCTTCTCCATGAAATAGTGAATTCTCCATTGCTGCAGTTTGAGAGGCTGACTGGGTAAAGGCAGGACTAGGGGACCTCTTGAGTTTCTTCCATATTTGAGGTCTTATGATTCTGTGTGCTTTATTTTTAATTACAATTTTTATTTGGACATAAGTGTAGATGTATATGCTGTTATAGGGCTTCCTAGGAGGCACTAGTTGTAAAGAATCTGCCTACCAATGCAGGAGACATAGGAGATGCCAGTTCAATCCTGGGTCAGGAAGATCGCCTGAGGAGGGCATGGTAACCCACTCCAGTATTCTTGCCTGGAGGATCCCATGGACAGAGGAGCCTACCCTCGGGCTACAGCCCAGGGTCTCAGAGTCAGACATGACTGGAGTGACTGAGCATGCACGCATACATGCTGTTGTAAGATACAAGACATAGAGATCTGGTGTGCCAGTTACTCAGTTTCCCTCGATGGTAAGATTTACAAGACTCTAATAAAATCTCACAATCAGAATATTTACCACTCTAACAAAGTCTGTCCTTCCTGTGTCTCAGAAGTCCCTGCTCTTGAGGAGCTACCAGTCTAAAGGAGAATAAGACACATACAGAATCAAAAATAGTGCAAGTTTGAGTATAAGACTGAGTGGGACCAACCAAATGCCATGGATCGCCGAAAACAAAGAGATCACATCTGCCTAGGGACACCAGGAAAGGTTTTCCGGGGTGATGGCATGGAATCAGGCCTTGAAGGAAGAATAGGAACTTGACAGATAGAGTTGGGAGAAGCATTGGTGATATAGTGGTTAGCATAGCTAACTATTGGAGAAGGCGATGGCACCCCACTCCAGTACTCTTGCCTGGAAAATCCCATGGATGGAGGAGCCTGGTAAGCTGCAGTCCATGGGGTCGCTAAGAGTCGGACACGACTGAGAGACTTCACTTTCACTTTTTCACTTTCCTGCATTGGAGAAGGAAATGGCAACCCACTCCAGTGTTCTTGCCTGGAGAATCCCAGGGACGGGGGAGCCTGGTAGGCTGCTGTCTCTGGGGTCACACAGAGTCAGACACGACTGAAGCGACTTAGCACATAGCTAACTATAGCCTTCCAGACAGAGGTAGGCATTCTTAGTTAAGGACTTGTGACCATCCAGGCTCATTAAGAAGTAGAAGATAAGTCTCCTTGTGAATGACTTCCTCTTGTTACAGATCTACTACATAATCTGAAATTGCCAAGGATATGAACGTAGGTGCTCAAAGAACAATTGACAGCCTCTGGGTTGGCTTCATCCATTTCCTACTTTCTCCCTAGGGCCTCATGTGTTACAGGGGATTAGGATCTGTTGAATACATTCCTGAGTGAAGGTATGAATGAATACATCTCTGCCCCTGTTGCCCCAGTTCTGCTTTTCTTCCTTCATAGAAGAAGAGCATGCAATAGCATGGAAGGCAATGGCATTGGTTTGAGTAATCACCTAAAACCCATGTGGTTTTCTAGTGTTGTAGGCAGGAAAGCATGAGATGCTGATTAAGGCTGAGGTCACAGGCACCCCACAAACCCTCCCGGAAGCCAATTAATTTTTTTTCTCTTCTGTGGCTACAGGCTCTGCACCACATCCGAGGTGTTTCACTGTTCAAAGAAATCTCATAATCCACAACTGGTTATCTTTTCCTTAAACATTTTGATAATCAAGACTGCAGAGCAAGTTTCTGGACCTAGTTACCTTTGCCCTTGCTTTACCTTCCTCACCTCTGGGTTTGTGGTGTGAGAAAGGAATGTGTTTCCTAGAAGCAAAGAACAGCAGAGCTTAGGTGGTTGGGGAAGGGGGGACTTCGAAATTTAGAAATCGTCTGACATTGTCCCTTATTTTAAGACTAGAAAGTGGTGGTCAGGAGAGGGCACGTCCTGTCCAGTGTCATCTCGTGAGCCACTGGCCTCACAGAGCGCCGGCCTCTTGGCTTCTCTTGTGATGTTCACTTCAAGGCAACCAGCTATTTCCTTCTCCGACAAAGCCAGCCCCTCTCGAGCCTCCTACCCGTGGCCGTGTGCCAAGAGTTTCTAATGCTTATGACAACACGGCACAGGAATTAGGTGTACTTGGTTTTCCTTATGTACAGAAGCATAAAAAAGATCAAAGCACTTACAGTTTGATGATGTTCCCAAATGCGAGTTCAAATTGCTGAATTAAACAGCCAGTAATTTTTTAGAGGACTTTCCGGAGTAATTACTCAAGATGGAATTAAACTATATTTGCCTTTGGCTCCTTCTCATCCCCTCCCACTGCCTGGAAGGAGGAGGAATGGGGAACCGACAAAGAAAATCTTAAGACAGTATTGCCAATTACACATTTTTACCTGCCTCATATTCTTTTGCTTTGCACATTAATTAAATCAAGCCCAGGTGTCTTGCAGATGGCTTAGCTGCTGGCGATCGGAAGAGATTAATAGATCCTAGCAAATAGGTAAGGGAAAAGCTCTCAAGTTTTATGGGTCATTGATGCTGCTTCTCTCAGCAGAAATCAAGATTGAGAAAGAAAGACGTGGCATAGTTAATTAGGAAGCCTCAGTGGCTCCTCACGTATTAACCATCTCCAGAGTCCTGAAAGCAGGCAGATCCCCTCTGCTGGCAGATCTGGCCGAGCCCGCAGATCTGAAGGAAGTCAGACTTCAAACTCTCATTCTAAAGGAAACTGGTTTAGAATTGAAGGTTTGTGATCTGGGACCAGAGACTGCTGTAAGGGCCCTGGGTGGCAATTAGGAGTCAGCCGTATGATGGGGGAGTCAGTCTCTGGCTTCCTTATTCTGCCTCTGCTGATTTTGACATCTCTCCCCTAACTGTCAAAACAGAAAAAGAAGATAACTGAACCAGGTTTTAAACGGTGCTCAAACATGGGTCAAAACACAGCTCTGCTCCTAAAGCCCAGGGCCCTTGTCCCTACCCACTGTAAGAACAGCTTCGGGTTAAAACACAGAATGACACCCATCCCCCCTGTACGGAGGCTCAGGGTGCCCAACTCCATCGTCAAGGCCAGGTCAGGTTTCCTTCTGGATCACCCGGGATCTGGGCTGAGGCCAGGATGAGGCAGGGAGGTGGGGGGGCAGGGCAGAGGGAAACAAAGGTCACTTATTACTGACAAAGAAGGCATTTGTCCCAGCGTGTAAAGCCCGGGGTTTCACACAGTGCTGGGCCATTCACTAGAGCCCTGAGCTCACACTAACCAACTAATTAGTTCCAAATGCTCCTCAGAAGTCTGCCTTCCACAGTGCCGATTTCTGATTCATTGCCACGGGGACAGATTTCTGGGTGAGACAAATGATGAGCAACCAGGAGCCAGGCAGGTTCCCTGGAACTCTCCCACACACTGTTGGAGGCAGGCACACCCACTTTGTCTCAGAACATGAACATACTTTGGTTTGTGCAACTTGAATCCCTTTCTGAAGAATCCTGGGTCTTGTCCACCCTCCCCCATAGTGAGTTAAACCAAAATGTCCTGGCTTCAGAGGCCTGGTGGAAATGACTAAGCTGTATCTTGCAGCCAGTGGTCATGTCGGGTCATTCTCATCCCAGAAACTGGCAAAGCCTTTAGGTAATGATTTAGTCTGTCCATTCTTTGGTTTTCTGCCCACTGTCTTCCCCAGCCCATTCCCCAGAGGTCTCTTGGCCCCATGACATTTTCATCTGCAATTTTCCTGTGCCTTCTGAAGGGAAGAGACTTAGGGCCTGGATAACCTCTTCAAATTGGACCAGGGAAGGAGCTTACTTGGACAGGAGGTGGAGCAGGTCTAGGTGAGGTAGGGTAGCACCTGGGAAACACATGGAAGGAGGTACTCTCAGGCGCCTACCCTGCACTTACATGGCCTTGACAATGAGCATCTCTTTAAATTGTTCATTCTTGGTGCTTCACTTGCCTCACCCTACTCCTAACCTAGGTGTGGAGGTTATTTCTAACCCTGAAGGAAACAGTTCACTTCCCTGGTCACAAGCCCAGGATGCTTTTGTTTTTATTAGAGTATAGTTGATTTACAATGTAAATCAAACTGATTTAGTTTCAGGTGTATAGCACAGTGATTCAGTTTCATATATATATACACACACATACATGCATGTATATATACACATATACACTCGCACACATATATGCACATACACATACACACACATATATGGTCTTACCTGGTGGCTCAGTGATAAAGAATCCTCCTGCCAATGCAAAAGAGGCAGGTTCAATTCCTGGGTTGGGAAGATCCCCTGGAGAAGAAAATAGCAACCCACTCCAGTATTTTTGGTTGGGAAATCCCATGGACAGAGGACCCTGGCAGGCTACAGTCCTTGGGGCTGTAAAGAGTCAGACATGACTTAGTGACTAAACAGTAACAACACACACCCATATATACATATATATATATATTCTTTTAAAGATTCTTTTCCCTTATAGATTATTACAAAACACTGAGTATTGAGTATAGTTTCCCGTGCTATATAGTAGATCCTTGTTGTTTATCTGTTTTACATCTAGTAGTACGTATATGGATGTGAGAGTTGGACTGTGAAGAAAGCTGAGCTCCGAAGAATTGATGCTTTTTAACTGTGGTGTTGGAGAAGACTCTTGAGAGTCCCTTGAACTGCAAGGAGATCCAACCAGTCCATTCTAGAGCAGATCAGCCCTGGGTGTTCTTTGGAAGGACTGATGCTGAAGCTGAAACTCCAGTACTTTGGCCACCTCATGCGAAGAGTTGATTCATTGGAAAAGACTCTGATGCTGGGAGGGATTGGGGGCAGGAGGAGAAGGGGACGACAGAGGATGAGATGGCTGGATGGCATCACTGACTCGATAGACATGAGTTTGAGTGAACTCTGGGAGTTGGTGATGGACAGGGAGGCCTGGCGTGCTGCGATTCATGGGGTCTCAAAGAGTCAGACACGACTGAGCCACTGAACTGAACTGAACTGAGTATATATATGTTAATTCCAAACTCCTAATTGATCCCTCCCTGACACTTCCCCCTTTAGTAACCATAGTTTGTTTTCTATGCTATGAGCCTATTTCTGTTTCATAAATAATTTTATTTCTATCTTCCCCTCCCCGCTCCCAGATGCCACATGTAAGCAATATCATATATTTGTCTTTGTCTGACTTACTTCACTTAATATAATAATCTCTAGATCCATCCATGTTGCTCCAAATGGCACTGTTTCATTCTTTTTATGATACATATCATGTGTATGTGTGTGTATACATACTACAGCTTATTTATCCATTCATCTATTGATGGACATTTAGTTTGCTTCCATGTCTTGGCTGTTGTAAATAGTGATGCTATGAACACTGAGCTGGGTGCATGTTTTCAAATTAGTTTCTTCTGGAGATATGCCCAGTAGTGAGACTGCTTGATCATAGAGTAACTCTATTTTTAGTTTTTTAAGATACCTCTATAGTCGGACACGACTGAAGTGACTAAGCAGCATACTGTTCTCCACAGTGGCCACACCAATTTACACCAACAGTATAGGAGGGTTCCCTTTTATCCATACCCTCTTCAGAATTCATTATTTGTAGACTTTTTGATCATGGCCCTTCTGACCACAGTGAGGTGATATCTCATTGTAGTTTTGATTTGCTTTTCTCTAATAATTAGCAATGCTGAACATTTTTTCACGTGTCTGTTGGCCATTTGTATGTCTTCTTTGGAGAAATGTCTATTTAGATCTTCTACCTATTGTTTGATTGGGTTGCTTTTGTTTTTCAATATTGAGCTGTATGTATTGTTTGTATATTTTGGAAATTAATGCCTTGTCAGTCTCATTATTTGCAAATATTTTCTCCCATTCTGTAGGTTGTCTTTTCATTTTGTTTATGGTTTCCTTTGCTGTGCAAAAGCTTTCCAGGCTGCTTTTAAAACAAAAAACACTAATGCTTCACCACAAACTAAATTAAATCAGAACTTTTGGGTGTGGACCCTGGACTCACTCATCGGAGTTGAGCCTGTTGAGCAGCCACGATTCAGAGTCGCTGATCCGAGGGCTGACATGTGCCACAGGTAAGGGATGGATATCTGCTGATATCTGCTTCAGTTTGGCCAGGGCTCAGTTGTCTCTGTGACACTTGACTCCTTCAGGACTTTGGATCCTACCAGGCCTTGCTGGACTTCCAGGCAGACTTACAAAGGCAGTCTGATCTTGGCTACAGTGCCAAGCACTCCTACTCTGCAGTCAAACTTTCAGCAAAGTTTCTATCAGCCTCTAGGAGCCACAGAGATTCCCATGCTGTGCTCATCTCCTTTAATGTGGCCACAGATACCCGATGTTGGTACAGGGAATGTGTATGGTTGTCCCTGCAGGCTGCAAAGAAGACAAAGTGTTCTCCTCAACTTAGCAAACATGTCTCCCCCAAGACTGGAACCTGGGGTAAGGAGATGGAGACACAAAGCTATCTGAACCCCTCTGTCACCCTTTTCCTAAGATCTGTTAGAAATAGAAGAATGGGCTGCCTCCCCATTTTTCCTCTTCCCTCCTTGGAGGGATAGATCAAATTCCATGACCAGATCCTCCAGGCCTTTAGAAAATCCTCTTCCTAGCACTTGACTTTCAAGCCTATTATCATTCTTGGGAATCTGGAAAATCTGATTTGACAGAGAATCCTAAACTAAGGCAGAGACTGCCCTTCCCTGAGGCATCGACACTCCCTGCTTTAGGGACTGGGAGGCTCCAGAGCAATAAGATGTACAGGTTATAGAAACACTTCTAAAAATATTTCAAAACAACATTATCTTTACATTTGTGTGCCAAGATTCAGCATTTCACTTAGTCTTGGGAGTCATGGGTTTCCTATGTGGTGCAGTGGCAAAGAATCTGCCTGCCAAAGCAGAAGATGCAAGAAATTGGATCTCTTGTGAGTTTGATCCCTAGGTTGGAAGGATCCCTTTGAGAAGGGAATGGCTACCCACTCCAGTATCCTTGCCTGGAGAATCCCATGGACAGAGGAGCTTGGTGGGCTACAGTCCATAGGGTCACAAAGAGTGGGCACGACTGAACGACTGAGCACGCACATCGGAAGGCATGGGCCTCTTTCTGGATCTCCTGTCAGCACTGTTGGAACATCTGAAGAGGTGAGGGGCATTTTCCTTTCCATCTTATATTTTCACAATGAGAGAAGAAAATTAAGTGAATACTAGGGCCTCGATGGGGTGGGGTAGAGGGGCCAGAAGGAAAGAAACAAAAGCTCTGAAGTGGGTCTTGAATTTCAGTTAATGTCCTTATCAGGATCCTTAAACCTCTGAGCAGGACTAATATATTTTATCGAGAAGCTTAAAGTCTTTGACTCAGCTATGAAAACTGAAAAATGCATAACCCACCTCTACCTAACCCTGGGTGTAGGTTTACCCAACTTTCCCCCACTTCCACCCCGCCCCCGCATTCTGTCTCCCTGTCAGTGCCTCTGTAAACACTCCTGTCACGGCTCGCTAGCGCAGGCTCTGGCCTCTCTTTCCAAACACCTCACCCTCCCTCTCACTGCTCTCTCCCACCCCAGCCTGCTCCCCTGCCCTCATGTGCGTGGCCAGGCAGGGCTACATGCCAGCGCACAGGCCCCATTTCTGTAGTTGCACAAACACCACTACGCCCTCTAGGCTTCTAGGAGCTGGGCCTGCCCTCTGCAGGAGATTAAGAGCCCACGGTGAGTCAGCAGCACAGCTGGGCCCAAAGCCCCAGACTCCTGGCTGAGCCTCTGTCAGCGGACATTCCCTGTAGCCTCCTACTTCCTCCCCATGGACACCCTTCTCATTCGCCTCAAGCCCTAGGTAGACGTCTGCCCCCATTTGGCTGAGTCCCAGCATGTCTCCTTCCCTACCCTGCCCCAGCCCTGGAGCTGTGCTGCCAAACGCTCTTGGCCTGGATGGTTGGCCACGTCTACAAGGCAGAGAAGCCCATGTCTTAGTGGTGACAGTGGCATTCTGGATGACAGCGGGTGTGAGGTGTGCATACGTCCTCTCCGTGGCTGTGACCCTATGGATTCTAGTAGGGAAGCTGAACAGCTGCCACAATTCACCCACAGGCCTTCGGTGCCCACATGCTCTGTGAACACAGCTACTGTACACTACTGTGCTGAGTCACCACCAGGAATCTGGGGAGACAATATTGGCCTATTTTTAAAAGATCTGCTCATGTACTCAGGCTGTCACAAAAGGCTGGATAATTATTGCCAAAAATAGGTGTTGGTTCAGGGTCTCCAGGGCTGTTGCAGGCAGGTCCTTTGACAAGGGGCTCTGACACCACACGTGTAGCCTGGTTGTCACCATGGGAGAGGCTGGATTTCCGTGAGCACAGCACCTCCAGCCGCCACATGGGGAATATCATGGACTCTTGATACCCTTTGCTTCTTGAAGGAACGAATAGGAGCTGCAGGAGAGGCCCCAGGACCAACTTCGAAGAACAGAGATTTCATCTTTGTGCTGACTTCTCTCTGAGTCACTTAATGTCATTTCCATTCATGGGAAGAGAGAAATCTGGTACAAGCAACTAACCAGTTTGAATTTCCAACTCCTTGGCAATCCAGGAACTTTTAGGCCTCTGTAAACAAGTCTCCAAAGCTCTCCCTCTTCTGTTGGGGTTGGGGGTGGGGGAAGCCCTCTTCACAATCTTCTCATCATTCAGTGAGCCCTATGGACTGAGTCTCAGAATAACATGCTCCCTAGAGATCATCTCCTCCAATTTGCTTACTAAAGAGTAAATCAAGTTTCAGAGTAGGGACTGGATTTGTTCGGGTCATAGAGATGAAAACCAGTGGCCAGCCCTAGAGTTAGCCCTGTGGTGGGGACGATGGATAAGACACAGCCTCTGTCCTCAAGGATCCAAGATTCTCAAGGGGAAGCAGTCATTAGTGCAGAGAGCAATAATACATGGTAGTCTGTAATTAGATCCAGAAAAAGTTGACATGAAATATCTTGGGTGAGCAATGATGCAAAATCACTCCTGCATAAGGAATCAGGGATGATATCATAAGGATCAGTATTAGAGTTGACCTTCCAGAGGTGGGCTGGATTTGGACACTTGGGAATAGAAGAAGGGGGACAGGGGTATGCAGATGAAGGAAATAGCTTGGGATGAGACCTGGAGATGGGATGCCCAAGGAATATATAGGCCAGTTTGGCTGTTGTATCAGATACTGAAACCAAACAATGAGGGTGGGGAGGGGAGTAGATCAGGGGAAGGTCAGATGATAGAAAGTCTGGAATGCCAGAGTACAGGATTTGAACTTTATTACCATTGTTAACATCTCAAAGTACCAGGTGGCAACATGCCAAGCATTTTACAAAGCAATATTACTCATGTAGTGCAGAGTCTGCACTTTCTAGGAGCTTGGAATTCAAGACAGAGAATGAAATTATGGACAGATATTTAAGGCATAGATTATACATATACATAAATCAAAAATTATTTAACACATAAGTCTTTAAGTGCAAGTCAAAGAGTAAGTACATTTAATGAACACATGAAAGAAGAAGGCATCTGGAGACGTGTTATGAAAAGTCTCCCTCCGTCTGCGGTCTCCCCTGTGCTCTACGGCTCTGAAAAAGGACTGGAAGAGTCAGCATCAGTCTTAATATTAGACTTCAGCTTCATGTGGCTTTGTCTTCCAGATGGCTGATTTCTGACATGGAACTATTCCTTGCATTTCCCACTCGTCCTCACTGATTGATCTAGTACTCTTCTACATCCAGTCCTGAGCTCATAACACACAGGAGACGCAGCTTAAAGGAGGAGAGGATAGGGATCAGGGTACGGTGGTGCATGTTAACCACAGCACAAGAGAGAACTCTTCCCTTGTCAAATCAAAAGACTGTGGGTTATGTGTCCTCCTGGAGCAGGGAGTGCCATTTGCTAACCCACACAAAGGTGTTTTATGGGCTTGTGGCTCTGAGGGGGATGTGGCCAAACAGCTTCTCTAGCTAATAATCCTCTCCAGCCTTACCTCACATCGCGGGACCTGAAAACACTTCCAGCCCAATGCTGTGGGCCAGGTGCCAGCATGGAGGTGACTTTCAGCCTCCCAGTTCACTGCACTGAACTCCTGGCTCATCTGCTTCCTGATGAGGCTGGAGATCTGAGAAAGGGCAGAAGGAAATCTTTGCTTAAACTTACTACTACTTCTACTAAGTCGCTTATGTCGTCTCCGACTCTGTGCGACCCCACAGACGGCAGGCCCACCAGGCTCCCCCGTCCCTGGGATTCTCCAGGCAAGAACACTGGAGTGGGTTGCCATTTCCTTCTCCAATGCATGAAAGTGAAAAGTGAAAGTGAAGTCGCTCAGTCGTATCTGACTCTTCTCGATCCCATGGACTGCAGCCTACCAGGCTCCTCCGTCCATGGGATTTTCCAGGCAAGAGTACTGGAGTGGGGTGCCACTGCCTTCTCCAAGCTTAAACTTAGCAAAGACCAAAAAGTATCCATATACATGCTCTAAACACCTTCTGAATCAAACCCTGTCCTCAAACTGTTAAACAGACCCCTGACTATCCTGGTGTACTTGGCAAATACAGCACTTGACACTTCATACACTGTAAGAGTTGGACACTCCTCAGAATCCCTAGTCAGCAGAAATCACTTCCCACTCCCTATTCCCCATACACACACCCTCCCTAACAGAGGCCACCCAGCCTTTCTCTGAGCATTTGAAATGACTTAGAGCTCTCCAGCCCCAGATGGCCCCTCTCACTGTGAGTGAGCTCTGGCTGTGTTAACTGTCTCCTCTTTTTGTTCTGCTGCAATTTGACCCCTGTAACTTCCACCGTTAGTTCTGGTTCTCTCTCTCAAATCTATATATGCCATATAGATTTGTAGGTAGGAAGAAAAGAAAAAAATGACATCCCTCCATAAAACAAACAAAAAATTCCCTTTTATCCCTTTACTCACATGTTCCTGCACCAGGAAATCAAACCTCCTACAAAGCAGCCCTCAATACTTCCAGCCAAACCTTTGTCCCTTGTCCCTGTAATGTACCATTCTTTGTCCTGTTCCTATTCTTGGTTCCTGACTCCTGGGCTGGTTTCCTGGTTATCAGCTGGCAAGAGTCACTTGGACCTCACCCAGCTTAAGCATCAGTTCCTGGCTTCTCCCCCACCACGTCGATTCTGCTTTTCCTGGTAGCTTACGGTACATAGCTTACCTAGATCAGCACCAAGGCCTCCATGAACAGTTGCACAGGTTGCACACTGCTCTGCTGCACATCACCCTCTGGACCCTATCTAAAGGCTACTAGCCTCATATGGCTAATGAGCACTTGAAATGAGGCTAGTACAACTAGGCTAGTAATTTTATTTAAATTTAACTAAATTTAAAAAAATTTAAATTTAAATATAAATATAAATAGCCACACATGGCCAGTAGTAATGTTTTGAATAGCATAGATCTATTCCAACCTGAATTCACACATGAGGAAACCAACAAAGTGACTTTCTCAGCAAAATTACTTTCTCTAAAGTGTGAACCAATTTTCTTATAACTTTCATTTTCATGTAATTTTTTGTATAATTGAACCCAGATGTGCCTAATAGAAATCCTGACATGGTTAGAATAAGGCCTGACTAATGAGAAAGATCTTTTGAAGAATGGAGGATTTTGCTAAACTTTCTTTTTTTTTTTTTAAACTTTCACATTGGTTTTTAACGTTAGGGTCAACTGGATTACTTTTTAGTAACTTGAATGCTCATCGTTACTAGTACTAATGAAACTGATACCCTTAATTGAGCATCGACTACAGGCTGGGAACTCGAATTGATTTTCTATTGCTGTGTAACAAAACATTGCCAAACTCAGCAGCTTAAGACAATGAGTATTTATTGTGTTATATGGTTTCTGAGGATTAGCAATCAGGGAGTGATTTGGCTGCGTGGTCCTGGCTCAGGGTCTCTGAGGTTGCCGTGGACATGACAGCTGGAGCTGCTATCTCTGAAGGCTTGACTGGGCTACAGGATCTATTCCTAACACAGCTTACACACATGTTGTTGGCAACAGGCTTCACCTCCATACCCCGTGGGCCTCTCACAACACATGATCCTCCCTCAAGAACAAGTGACTCCGAAGGAGAGTGACGAAGCAGGAAACCTCAATGCTCTTTTATGACCCTGGCTTAGACGTGACACGCCAACACCTCTACTGTATTCTGCTGGTCACACGGACCACTTCTAATGCTACACAGGAGGAGATGACATATGGTGTCAGTATGAGGAGGCAGAGATTATCTGGGGCATCTTGGAGACAGGCCATCTCAGTACTTCACACATATCACCTCGCTTCAGCTTTATAAAACAAGCAGGTGGAGACTATTATTATCCCCTTTTACAGATGAGGTGATTGGCTCAGAGAGGTTAAGTGACATCCCAAGTGTCTCAGGTGACAAGCAGCAGAGCCCTGTCTCTCCAGGTCTTCTTGGCAAAGACTGTCAGATCTCTTCGGTTGCTCTGCCAACCATGACATGCTCCAACAGGCATTCTTCTTGATCCAGTCCTTTGGCTTAAGGCATTTTGCATCTGTTAAATCTTTATCTAGCTTCCCAGGTGGCACTAGTGGTAAAGAACCTGCCTGCCAATGCAGGAGACTCAGGAGATGAGGGTTTGATTCCTGGGTTGGGAAGATCCTCTGGAGAAGGGCATGGCAACCCACTCCAGTATTCTTGCCTGGGGAATCCCATGGACAGAGGTGCCTAGCAGGCTGTAGTCCAAGGGGCTGTAGAGAGTCAGACACAACTGAGCGACTAAGCACACACACAGGGAAAATTTAACACTCACTCCTGACCTGTTAAAAACTTTTTTATTTTTTGGAGCTAGGAATAGAAAAGTACTTCCTCAACACAATCAATTGAAACTCATGCAACTCATGACAGTAGCAACACAATACTTCACTGAAAAGCATTAGACATAATCTTATTAAAATCAAGAACAAAGATCTCTAACTGTTACTGTTCTTTAATACTTGGAAATTCTGATTAGTGAAATAAAATAGAAATAAGTAGAATTATTGGAAACAAGAAAATTGTCATTAGAAACTCCCAGAGAATCATCTGAAGCCCTCACCAGTATTAATGAGATTTCCACAAAGCACTGGATCTGAGATGTACACCTCAGAGCAGTAGCTTTCCCATAGTTCAGCAGTAACTAGCAACAAGGTGCAACAAATCTCCTCATCCCCCATCCTGCTTGTGTCACCCTGGAGCCAGAGGCCTGTGCTTATTTTGCAGCCAAGCATTTGTGCCTTTTTCTGGTCCACATGCGGGGTGCCTGAAAATATGGGAGCGGGGGGAGGACTGCGAAGCAGACAGCTGCAAAAGGAGCCCTCAAGCTGGAAGTTTTCTGCGTGAGTCTGGGACTGTCTAACATCCTGAGGATTGACAGACAAGCCTTCCCCTGCCACTTTGGCTTTTCCTTTGCAGAGAAAAATAAAGAACAGGAGACAGGACGCTGGCAGGGCCGGATAGTGCTTACCATATCAGCAGCCAGAGTGGAAAGTGCCCTGGTTTTTGAATCCTGAAGATCCAGTTTGGTTCATGGCACAGACATTATTCATTTGAAGAAGCTGTGCATGTCTGCACCCCCACTTTTTTCTCTGTGGGGCAAAAAGGGGATTGCCTACCACCTAGGAATTGTGGGGAGAATGCAATCTGATAGTGAGCAGGAAAGTACTTTGCCAACTAAAGTACAGTGGAAACAGAAAGTAAGACTGCTTGTATTGACGAGGGCTCCAAGCCAGCCTGGTGACAAAACCGCATGCTGTGCCGGCTCTCTGGCTGGTCCCTGGGTCCCCAGGGTGCATCTGACCCAGCTGTGACACTACCCCAAAGTCCCACACAGGCCTCCAGCTTGGTGAACTGACCACATTGGCTACTTCATATGCCCTAAGGACAGACACAGAAATGCAGTTATCTTGCATGTTTGCCTGGGCCGAGTTTCTTAGTCCATAGACAGGTATGATTTCTCTGATGAACTTGTTTGTATTGCAACTTCTACTTTGAGGAGCCAGGGTCAAAGGGTGTCACCTTCCTTTCTGACAAGGAGATGGTAGCATGTCTCCTGGAGCCTCAGGACAAGGCCTCATGATCCCATTGAGGTTTGGGTCTGGCCAGCAAGACACACACAATAGGGTCCCAAGGACAAAGACAAGCCCCCAAAGAGTCTGTACAATAGGAGTGGGCAAACACTATGAGGCTGGGAGAGCAAGAGTGGAGGAAGAGTAGTCTCAGTGGTCCTCAGAGCACAAAGAGGAACGGGCAGGGGTTAGAGGAGCACAGGACAGGTCAGGGAGTGAGAACTGGGAAGGAGCGAGAGAGAGGCTCTGGGAATGGCCCCAAAATGATCTCTTAGCATCTTAGGTGTCTGAGGGTGACTCACCTGCCTAGAGCCTTTACTTCTGGGGGCCGCCCCAGGTGGTCCCATGCTAAAATCAGCCAAGATTTCTTAGGTGAAGCATGTTGCCCCATTTTGTTGGGAAATGGGGGAAATTTTGCAGTGACTGACTTCAATTACCAAATTCTCTCTGCTTTAAAGGAGCCCTTTCCCCCGTAGACTGGAAAGTGTTTATGTCTACCTCGGCATGCGCATGCCAGCAGGGATGGGGTTTGCTTAGGAATTGGACTGATTGCTCCCCTCATTCCTGAGATAACCGCAGAGACCCGCACCAGCAGCCAGGGCCCCAGGGTCGGGCCAGCCGCTGCAGGGTGCAGGCTCCTGACTGCTGGACACCCGGGGGTGCAGGAGGCCACTCCTTTCCCTCAGTTCAGTCAGCCCTGCCCGCAGGTCCATGTCATGCTCCCATGGGGAGTAATGGGGAGAATCTGCCCTGAGCAACTAGATGGCCTGCGGCCCCAGCCCGTGGAGTAAAGCGCTGGTGACTATAAACCGCAACTGAAGGTCAACTGTCCCTGTACATCCACCCAGCCCCCTTCAGCGTACCCTCTGAACATGACACCCTCTGAACTCAGCTAGCTGCTGAGAACTAAGAACCCACTTCAAGATGAAGACTCCTGGGTGCAAAGTACACAGTCTCCCCAGGAGCCCCGGCTGGTCCTGCTAACCCGCAACCCCAGCTTCCCTCATCTCCCTGGAAACTGTGTTTCTCTTCCTCTCCCTCTGAGGGTCTCTTTCTCTGTCTGTCGCTCTCTCTCTACTGTTCTATCTGTCTCCACCCCTCTGTGTGTGTCTGTGAGTTCCCCCTGTTTCACTGTGTTTCTCTGCTCTCTCTATGCCTCTCCTATCCTTTGTCTGCCCCTCTGTGCCTCTCTGTGCCTCCCATTCAGTCTTTGTCTCTTTGATCCTCGGTGTCTCTCAGCCTCTCTCTGATCAGCTGTCTCTCTCTCTCATCTTTGAATAAAGCTGCCCACACAGCACCTCCAGCAGGACCAAGGTCCTCCCAAGGTCCCCACAGAACAGAACAGAGCAAGGTGGACACTGAGCCAGGCCCACATGTCAGGTCAATACAAAGGTTTTGCTGAAGCCTGCCCTCTGGCCACGTGAAGCCAGTCCGTGGCGCCAGGGTGTTCTGGGCATACATAGCAGGCTGCATGGGCGCTCACCTCTTAAGCAGCAGTACCAGGTGGCTCATCTCCCCCTGGGAGACTCAGAGAGACGATTACACGCTGTGTCAGCAAACCTGTGAAGCTCCGTGTCTCCCTCCCAAGAGTCAGCATTCTCATTCTTTGTATTCTTTGGTCCTTCCTAGTAGCAGGGAAGACCTTTAGAAGCCAGTGTCTATACAAAACGCCAGCTGGAAAACCACAGGTTTCTGCTTCCTCTAAGTGAGTGGGAGGGAGTGGAGCTGGGGCTAAAGCATGGATAAAGAATTAATAAGGATATAATAGGTATAGCCATGCAGAGCCCCATAACTTGAAAGACTTGAAAGGTTCAGGGCCACACCTGTGGCCAAGTCACCACCCACCACCCCTCTCCCCCCGTCCTGCCCCACCTCAAAAAAATAGCCACCCAGCAACCAATATATGAATCAGAGTAATAATAACCGCCATTTCTCTTGGGTCAGGGGTACTATCAGCCACTTGCTGTATTAGTATCTTGGTCATTCCTACAAAAAAGACCTAGGTAAGTAGTCATCTTTCCATTTTACAGGTGGAGAAACTAAGGCTCAGAAAGTTTAAGTAATTTGCCTGAAGTTATACAACTAGGTGTAAAAGATCTAAGGTTATTAATAGAAGCCAGGACTGTCAGCCTCCAAGCTGCACACTTGCTCCATTGTCACATGGTAGAAAAACTTTTGGTCAAATGGAGATGTTTCTTTTCACATCTGAGTGTCCTTTCTATGAATGGATCAGAACATAGAAATACTTGGAAGCAATTAAGCATCACGTCAAGCCAACCTCTCCTCCCTGCCTTCCAGGCAGCAGGTGGTGCCTTCTGAGCACATCCAGGAGTAGTGCCATTCCAATCAGTCCAGGTAGCAAAGGCCTGCAGTGATGTCCGCGAAGCTTCAGGTAATATTCCATTTGCTGCGTTTTACCAGTGGTCAAAACACAAAACCAGATATTAAAGGCTTAAAAATGTATGGAAGAAAAATTTGCAGTTTATAAAATTCTAGCATTTTTTTTTCTTTGAATTGAGCTAAAACTGACATTATTCTCATTATTGAAGTAGAATACATTTTCCACTAGATTTGACTCAAAGGTCTAAGAAGGGAAAGGAAGGGCTCCCTGGGGACCTCCTCCCAAATGTAGCTCCTCCTCTGATCAGCAGTGATTAGGAGGCCTGCATGTGCCTTACTGTCTCAGGTCAGAGAGAACTTGGGAAACAAAAAGGTTTGAAAAAAAGACGTCTGGTCCATCTATCTGTAAACTCTTCCTTACTCCTTGCAGTGGAGAAAAGAGTTCTGTTCACAGCCATTGTTGCTGAAACAAGAGGGGAGAAAAGGGTGGCTTGAAAGTCAGCCAGGCAGCGTAACGCCACACCCACTCAGGGATATTTAAACCTGCTGAGCCTCTTGGAGTTAATGTCTCCCTGCAGTGACCTCATGGAGACAAGATATGCGTTTCTGGTGCCAGGAGGAGACTGTGGCTTCACACACAAAAAAGTTTATGAGGTTTAAAAGAATTCATTACTCTAATAATACAGTAAGTAGTGACCCAGAGTATACACACCCAAAGTGGATTTGGGCCCAATTGCCAATTTGGCGGTCTTCATTTGACATAAACTTGATTCCATTCCATTCCACAAATATTTCCTGAGTTCCTACTGTGTGCCAGTGCTTTGACCCCAAAGAGCTTATTCACCCTAGGAAGGGAGAGCAAATAGGTACTCAAAGGTGGAGGGTCATTGAACAGTCAACAAATGGCTTTTGAGGGCCTACTAAAGGCCAGGTGTTCAGAATGAGGGATTCTAGAAAAAAAGCTTTTTGAAGGCAAATTTGATACTCTTTTTTGATCAAATAAACCACAGTCAGTTTAATTTCATGGGCAAGTCCCTATTATTTAAGGACTTTTTAAAAAAATGTTAATGCTTTTTCATGTTAATTTTTACAGGGAGAAAGCCCCTCCTTTTTCTTGCTGTCTCTACCAGAGTCTGGAAAGCTAAAATAACTGTTCTAGCCACTCCAGTTGGTTTATTTTACTTGTGTCTGAGCACAAGCCTAATAAATAATATAAAATAAGCACTAGTGACCACTTTCCACGAGCTGGAGGCTTTGTATTCATCAGCCACCACATTGCGAGGCACAGATAGCTAACTTTTATGGAGCAGTCACTTTGTGCTAGGAACTATTCTGAAGTATTTACGTGTGTCTCCTCTCCACTCCTCACTTACTATCACTTCCATTCTACAGATGAAGAAGCAGGTTTGGTGGGGCCTTGGAGCTTGCCCATGTCTGGTAAAGGGCAGAGCTGCTAGCTGAGCGTGTCACCAGTCACTTATGATATCTCCTCCCAGTCTTCTTAATGAAGTCATTCTTAAAGGATGGCCCCAGACCTGCAGCAGCAACATCCTCTGGGAGCTTGTTAGACTTGGAAATTCTCAATGCTCACCCCAGACCTACAGAATCAGAGTCTAGGGGGTGGGGCCAGCATGCTATGTTTCAACAAGCTCTAAAGGGGATTCCAATGTGTGTTAAAGCTTGAGGACCCCTCTTTAGAATACGTGAGGAGCTTCTCTTGTCCTCTTCTGGACATTCCTGTTGGGGACTCCTCTTTGAGTTCTAAATCTTGGAATTCTTTTTTTATTCTGGGTCCTGGTTGATCTTTGCAGTTGCCTTAATGCAGGAAGAAGAGGGATTCTTTGATGTTATGGCCCCAAGTCCACTTTGGGCTTTAGGTTCACAGCTACCTAAACTGAGCAGTGCTCTAAGACCCACTGTGCAATGTCAGGAACAAGTCTTTCTAACCCAGGCTGGAGTGACTTATTCGCTGTTCCAGGCTCTCCAGGGTCTTTTCAATACATGCCAAAGCACCTCCCAAATTCTACCTTGGGAAGCCCTATCTGGAGCTCCCACTTCCCTCCCAGCTCCATCTTTGACTCAGGTGGCCTCTAAGGGTCTCTGGAGTTAGGGCCCAGAGCCATAGAGGTCCATCTGATTTCCAGAGCAGGTGACTTTTTTCTTAGACTCAGAGCTAGAAGAGGCCTCTGGGACCACCCAGTTCAACTCCCTGATTTTATCAACAAACAGAGGCTGAGGGAGTAGAAGTGATCTGTCCATATGTACCAGACAGACACTGGAAAGATGGGATAAAACCCATTGGAGAAGTGGTGGGGGCATGTCCTGAGTCCACAGTGCAGGATACTGCCTTTGTGACACTCAAGAGAAGTTTCATGTCACCAGCTCAGGACACATGCCTACTGACTAAGCTACAAACAGGCTCCAGGTGCTTCAGCTCCTGTTGGACAACGTTCATAGCAAACTCTGGGTTGACCCAAACTTTCTAATCCTCCTCTTGAGAATGGAGAGAAATCTCAGATCAGCAGAGTAGAAAAGAGGGCTACTGGCCTGAGAGAAGAAGCCAGAAGGTTTTTCTTCTTGCAGTGATTTCCTTTGGATGAAATCTAGCCCAGGTTTGAGCTGTCCAAGGGATTGTTAAGGAAATATTTATGATGTTGATGGGATTAGAAAGAATACTGGGGACCATCAGTAAAGGGACCTTTAAAGGAGGGTGAGAATGATTGTGTTTGTTTTCTCCAAGACCAGTTGGAAGATAAATTTAGGCCCTTCCAGAATGACTACTACCATGCTTCCTTAGCACAAGTTTTTATTTCCCAAGGGAACAACGGCAAGGGGCCACCACATCTCTGAGGTGAGTCCCAGCAGAGAGCCTCTGTGTGCTCTTGAGGATGGCTCAACAGAGGCCAAATTAATTTACTTAAATTGCACCATACTCAGGTGCTCAGTGTAATTTTAAAGTGATATGAACATCAGAACTCTTGTTTCTGAGTAGTTTATCTAGTGACGCCTCTTGGCATTCACAGGCAGCCAATTTCTTCCTGAGGAATTTCCACTAATCTCTTCTCCAGGAATAGACCTTGGCTCCCAAGGCAGTGTCAGTGAGTTCAAGGCATAGCTTGAATTCAGCCCTAGCACTGCCAAAGCAAAATGCCTTGACTGTAGGCAAATGGACAGAGATCTGTAGAGCCTTTTCTGGGGTCCCTAGAGTTAGGCTGGTTGCAGTGGCCTGTGAGCTTTGGAGTCTTTCCTGCTTCTGGGAAAGGGGACCAGAGGTTTGAGGGGAAGGAGGTGACAGTAGGGAGGGGAGAGCAGAAGCTCATGGACATACAGAGAGCCTTCGCCACTCTCTGACCTTCTTCTCCTTCCTCACCTACCATTTCTATGACAACTTTCCCACCTCATCTGCACTTCATCTTTATGTCAAACAGATTCAAGCTAATTGGGATGAAATAGTGTTGATTTCCAGACTCTAATTCTCCATGGTTAAAGATCACTCTCCCTGGGAGTGATCTTTAACCAAATAGAAAATACAATTTGTAAAGTACCGTATTTGGATTTGCTTGGAATATGGATGGAGAGAGTGGTAGGGTTATAGATGAAATAGGATTGCCTCCAAGTTGATCATTGTTGAAGATGGGTGATGGCATTATTCACAAGAGCCAACAGGTGGGAATAACTCTAGTGCCCATGAACAGAGGAATGGATAAACAACATGTGCTATATGTTTATAATGGGCTATCATCCAGCTTTGGAAAGGAAGGCAATCCTGACACATGCAGCAACTTGGATGAACTTTGAGTATACTATGCTAGGTGAAATAAGGAGTGGTGGCTCAGCTGGTAAAGAATACACCTGCAATGCAGGAGACCTGGGTTCTATTCCTGGGTTGGGCAGATACCCTGGAAAAGGGCACGGCTACCCACTTCAGTATTCTGGCCTGAAGAATTCCATGGACTGTACAGTACATAGGGTCACAAAGACTTGGACACAACTGAGTGGCTTTCACTTCACTTCAAAAGTCAAATACTGTACAATCCCACTTGTAAGAGGCACCTGTGGTAGTCAAGTTCACAGAGAAAAGAATAGAATAGTGGTTGCCAAGAGGTGAAGGCAGAAAGGGGATGGAATCGCCTGTCCACTCTGGACAGTGGATCGCCTGTCCACTCTGTTCAATGGAAACAGAGTTTCAATTTTGCAAGATGAAAAGAGTTTTTGAGATTGGTTGTAGAACAGTGTGAATGGTCTTGTTACTAAATGTACAATTAAAGTGGTTAAGATGGTAAATTTTATGTTCTGTGTATTTTACCACAATTTAAAATTTTTAAAAAGTTTAAGGTGAGTGATGGCTATCGGAGTATTTATATACTATTCCATCTATTTCAGCATTTGGTATTTACTGTATTCAAAAGCAGAGACATCACTTTGCCAACAAAGGTCCATCTAGTCAAGGCTATGGTTTTTCCAGTAGTCATGTCTGGATGTGAGAGTTAGACTATAAAGAAAGCTGAGTGCTGAAGAATTGATGCTTTTGAACTGTGGTGTTGGAGAAGACTCTTGAGAGTCCCTTGGACTGCAAGGAGATCCAACCAGTCCATCCTAAAGGAGATCAGTCCTGGGTGTTTATTGGAAGGAAGCTGAAACTCCAATACTTTGGCCACCTGATGCAAAGAGCTGACTCATTAGAAAAGACCCTGATGCTGGGAAAGATTGGGGGCAGGAGGAGAAGGGGACTACGGAGGATGAGATGATTGGATGGCATCACTGACTCAATGGACATGAGTTTGGGTAAACTGCAGGAGGTGGTGATGGACAGGGAGGCCTGGTGTGCTGAGGTTCATGGGGTTGCAAAGAGTTGGACATGACTGAGCTACTGAACTGAACTGAAAATAAAAAACTAAGCATGTTCAATGTACAGTAGCAATGAAAGCTATCAAAAACATCTAGTAATACCCTTTAAAAGAATTGCACAAAGTCTACTTTTAAAAATACATTTAAAAATACCATAGAACTTTACTAAAGGACATAGAAGAGGTCTTGAATAAACAGTTATCTTGCTCCTGCTTGGGAAGATGTTATTTGGAGGGATGTGCAAACTGTCCATATTTATCTGTAAGCTGACCTCAATCCTTTCCAAAAAAAACAACAAAGAGCTGTTCTAAGGAACAATAAGCTGATTTTAATATTCATCAGGAAGATGAAATGCATAAGAAGAGCCAAGGAAAATTTGAAAAAGAGAAAAAAAGAAGACATGCCTTACCAAGGAGCAAATTTTACTTTAATGTCATGATAATTAAAACTCTGCAGCTATGGCAAAGGAATAGACAAGATCAGAAAAACAGACAAAGGGGAGAGTTAGGGGATTCTGGGATGACAGAAGCTTAATGTGTCCCCTTTCCCGACATATGATGTTAGCTCCTACCCACCCATCACTTCTGAGTGAAGCAGCTGGCAGACAAGGGCCTGGAGGGAAAAGGCTGGATAGCTGATGTGGGACTTTTTCCCTATAAAGAGCCCAGGATGAGATTCTGAAGGAAGCATGACTCCAGCCTGCTGTACATGTTCCAGACTCCCTGACCTCCCTCCCTAAAGCTAAGGAGGAATAGGGCAGGGGACCTGAGAGTGTTCCTGTGAGACCCAGAGCAGAGGTTCCTCCTGCTGCCTCAGCAGGGGACTGACCTGTCTGTCTGCTCTTGCACAACCTGGTCAGTTGTTCAGCCACTGAGCCATAGGGATCAGGGAAAGACAGGAAACAACACACTCAAGAAAGTGGAGGTGGGATGATTTGAGAGAATAGCGTTGAAACATGTATATTACCATATGTGAAACAGATCGTCTGTCGAGGTTTGATGCATGAGACAGGTGCTCAGGGCTGGTGCACTGGGATGACCCAGAGGGATGGGATGGGGAGGGAGGTGGGAGGGGGATTCAGGATGGGGAACATGTGTACGCCCGTGGTGGATTCATGTCAATGTATGGCAAAAACCACTACAATATTGTAAAGTAATTAACCTCCAATTAAAATTAAAAAAAAAAAAAAAAGAACATGGAGGCCACAAGGAGAGGAATACCCAGAACAGGTTTCCAAAGAGCCACCAGAGGAGACAGAGGACAACTTCAACAACAAAAACAGGAACAAAAAGAGCCCAGTGAAGTTGCCCAGTAACAGAAATCACGCTTTTTTAATGAAAAATGATTTACGGAATCATTTAAATGAATGATTTAAGGGAAAAGACAGATTTGAGACTCAATTAGTGGCCTGAAATAAAAATGTGTGAGAAATATTACAAACCACAGGGGATAATACAAAGAAATTGAAATCATGGAGGAAAATATGAGATTTTGAGGGCAGGTCTAGGAGAGCTTCAGTTCAATTCAGTTCAGTTCAGTTGTTCAGTTGTGTCCCACTCCTTGCGACCCCATGAATCGCAGCACGCCAGGCCTTCCTGTCCATCACCAACTCCCAGAGTTCACTCAAACTCATGTCCATCGAGTCAGTGATGCCATCCAATCATCTCATCCTCTGTCGTCCCCTTCTCCTCCCGCCTTCAATCTTTCCCAGCATCAGGGTCTTTTCTAATGAGTCAGCTCTTTGCATCAGGTGGCCAAAGTACTGGAGTTTCAGCTTCAGCATCAGTCCTTCCAATGAACATTCAGGACTGATTTCCTTTAGGATGGACTGGTTGGATCTCCTTGCAGTTCAAGGGACTCTCAAGAGTCTTCTCCAACACCACAGTCAACAGCATCAATTCTTCGGTGCTCAGCCTTCTTCACAGTCCAACTCTCACATCCATACATGACCACTGGAAAAACCATAGCCTTGACTAGATGGACCTTTGTTGACAAAGTAACATCTCTGCTTTTGAATACGCTATCTAGGTTGGTCATAATTTTCCTTCCAAGGAGTAAGCGTCTTTTAATTTCATGGCTGCAGTCACCATCTGCAGTGATTTTGGAGCCCCCCAAAATAAAGTCAGCCACTGTTTCCACTGTTTCCCCATCTATTTGCCATGAAGTGATGGGACCAGATGCCATGATCTTCGTTTTCTGAATGTTGAGCTTTAAGCCAACTTTTTCACTCTCCTCTTTCACTTTCATCAAGAGGATTTTTAGTTCCTCTTCACTTTCTACCATAAGGGTGGTGTCATCTGCATATCTGAGGTTATTGACATTTCTCCCGGAAATCTTGATTCCAGCTTGTACTTCTTCCAGCCCAGCGTTTCTCATGATGTACTCTGCATAGAAGTTAAATAAGCAGGGTGACAATATACAGCCTTGACATACTCCTTTTCCTATCTGGAACCAGTCTGATGTTCCATGTCCAGTTCTAACTGTTGCTTCCTGACCTTCATACAGGTTTCTCAAGACGCAGGTCAGGTGGTCTGGTATTCCCATCTCTTTCAGAATTTTCCACAGTTTATTGTGATACACACAAAGGCTTTGAGCTTACATGGGACTAATTAAGTCCAAGTCCCAGATGACAAAAAGGATAGAATGAGATGGTGGAACATCTACAGAGTTCTGGGGTCAAGGACAGCAGTCCAATAGTCCTATACCTAACCAAGACATCAATCACCCACAGAAGTTAATATATATATGTACATATATCTATATACATATGTATATTTAAAGATATGCAAGTATCCAAGAATTATAGCACTCGCTGAATAAAATAGTTTCAAAGAGACTCCAACCAAAATCAAATGAGTTACAGAAGAGAAGAAACAGGGGTGAGCAACAAATCATGTTTCCTTATATATTGTAATACACACACACACATATATGTATATGTATGCATGCTAAGTGGCTTCAGTCATGTCCAACTCTTTGCAACCCCATGGACTGTAGCCAGCCAGGCTCCTCTGTCCATGAGATTCTCAAGGCTAGACTACTGGAGTGGGTTGCCATGCCCTTTTCCAAGGGATCTTCCTGACCCAGGAATCAAACCCACGTCTCTTATGTCTCCTGCATTGGCAGAGTTAGTGCCACTTATTTGCTCATATATATATATATACACATGCTTACACACACACATTTGTGTGTATATGTGTATGTGTATTGATTTTTATACACGTATAGTTCAGTATAAATGGATAACAAGAGCCTGGAACTGTGTAATGCTGAAAGGATTCTTAAAATAGAGGTGAAATGCTGCAAAGATAATTCTAATAAGATCTAGAAAGAAAAGTGCTGCGCTATTTCAGCAAAACCTAGGTGTTGGAGGCAGAGCATGCAGAACGAAAGCATTCCGGAGGCTCTTGGGATAAGGAGAAGAAAATGGGGAAAGTAGGAATATTCTAAATATCTAAGTGGCAGAATGAAGAAGCATCTAAGTGGGAAAAATAGTAGGGGGGTAGAGTATCTAAGTGGGAGAAATAATATCTCATTTTCTAATAATAATAAAAGAGTTTGATATTGAACACCAGAAAAGGAAAGAAAGGGAGATAACCATTAATGAGATGGAAAGATTGCAGGGAACTCCTGTTTAAACAAGAGTAGAGAGGAAAAGCAATTTGAGCAAGCTACTAAAATTAAGGAGAAAGAAAAATCATAACAAACTTAAGGTAAGTCAGAAGAAATTAAATCAGGTTTCATAGTTGTTACACGAAGCGTGAATGAACTGAATTCTCTCTTTACAAAATATAATCTATACACTGGGCTAAAAAGGAAAACAAAACAAAAACCCAAACTCTATCTTAACACTGCTTGTAAGAAACATACCTTAAACAAAATGATAAAAAAAAAAAAGTTAAAAGTCCAGGAATAGGTCTACATAGATTTTTCTATAGAGGAAAATTTTATGTAGAGGAAAATAGTTATGTGGAGGAAATTTTTCTATTTGATAAAAGTGGTGTTTCACATCATCAAAGAATAGATGGATTTCATAACGAGTGTTGTGACAATTAGATACATATTTGGAAAATTCAAATTTGCCTCAAAAAGAAAATATGCCAAATTAGACACTCTCAAGACAAAAGATAAACAACAGATTCAGAGAAAATATTTACAACATATACATTATTCATAATAGACAAAGAATTACTATTCAGAATTTGTCAAGATATCCTGATTTTGAAAGGAAAAGATAAACTACCCAATGCAACAACAGGCAAAGGATATGTACATTTACAGAAGAAGAGAGCCAAATGGTCAATAAACCCACAAAGTAGTGCTCAGTCTTCTTTGGGCAAATGTGGACATGCACATTAATATAATACAATGTTCTTTTTCTCTCATCAGATTGGCCAAAGTGTTAAAGATTTATAACATCAAGCGATGGCAAGGGTTTGGAGAATATAAATGCAGTCTCCTGGGAAATCTATTTGACGTCTAATACAATTTTTTCTTTTGCTTGAATCAAATACAATATTAAAAGTGTGTTTCTTTTGACTTACAAATTCTTCATCTATATTCTAGAAGTCTTATGTGTGTAAGGAGACATGTATACAGCAAAATATTGGAAATAATGCAGATGACCATCAACAAAGGGAATGTTTAAATAAGCTATGGCACATACAAGCTATGGAATCTTGCAGCTGTTAGAATGAGTTACCATATATCTAGTGTTATAGAAAGATGAGAAGATACTTTTGACATACTGTAAAGTAAAAGAAGCAGGCTGAAAAATAATATATAGTATACCTCTGTTTTTTTTTTTTTTAAATCCCTCAAAACTAAATTATATCTTCACTGCATAGCTATATAAATGAGGAGGGGACTGCGACTAGAGATAAGCAAAAGGAAGTTGAGTTTTATTAATATTTTTGAGTGTTTCACAATAGGAATGTAATCATGAATTACATGTGTGTAATTTGAATATATATTTAACCATAATAAGAAGAAAGACCTTCATGCTTTGAAGGGCAGATGTGTCCATTAATCCATTCATAAATGCCCACTGTAAGCCACTGTTGCTGGAGAGAAAAAATGACTCATACACAGCTGAGTCCTGGAGGAATTCTCTGTCTGGTAGAGGAGATAAAATGTGTAAACCAATAAGATAAATAGGTCAGCAAAATATGATGCAAGCCACGGGAGGCACATGAATAAATACTAAGGGAGTTCTAAGAGGAGAGTAATTCCTGGAGATAGAAGCATTAGTCGCTCAGTCGTGTCAGACTCTTTGTGACCCCATGGGCTGTAGCCCCCAGGCTCCTCTGTCCATGGGATTTTCCAGGCAAGAGTACTGGAGTGGGTTGCCATTTCCTACAGGAGAGAGAAGAGGGGCGGAGAAAGAAGCAAGAAAACTTTCATGGAGAAAGTAGCCATGTTTGTGTATGTGTGTGTATGAATGTATGTGAAAGTGTGTGTGTGTGTGTACACAAGTGCCAAACACTCATACATTGACAGAGGTTGGAAGGAATGGCTCGGAAAGAAGACCCCCAGTGGAGAGCCGATTTGTGCAGGAGACAAGGTAGAACAGGAAGCATATGAGTTTGACTAGCCTGGGGAAAGGAGGAGAAGCAGGGGCAAGTAGAGATTTATACAGCTAGAAAGGGAAAACAATGCAAAAATGTTCATTTATGTAGCCAGCGAATTTCCTTGCCTAATGGGGGGAGTGGGGAGAGGTTGCCTGGAGCAAGCAATAAACGCATGATTACATGTTTAAAAATAACTGCAATGTCACATGCATGCTTGTTTACAGAATAAAGATGACCAGGTAGAAAGATATGGACTCAGTTTATAAAGTCTGGGGGAGCCACAGAAGGTTTTTGAGAAGAGAAGTGACACCATCAAGTTTTAGAATTTCTCCATGGCACTTTGTGTGGGCAGATTACGACAGGTGGTTCCAATGGTTTGGACCAGAGGTAATTGGAGCCCACGTAAGGGAGTGACAGGGAGAAAGAGGAGGAAAGGACAGATCTGAGCAATATTACGAAGGAAGAATTGTCAGGACTTAGTGAGTTTGGTTTTGGATATATTGCCTCTGAAGTATCTGGGGACACTCAAGCAGAAGTATGTTAGATAAAAGAAAAAAAATGGATAAAAGAATTTGAAAATTAATAGATACGTGTATATGTATAACTGAATCACTTTGCTGTACACCTGAAACTAACAACATTGTTAATCAACTATGCTCCAAAAAAAAAAAAAGACGTTTGGAAGCCTGCTGCCTGGAGAGAGCAGACTGAGTCCTTGTTTCTGGATGGAGGACGAAGCAAGGGAAGGATCAGTCAAGAGGAGCACTTGGTGTGTGCAGGAAAGGAGAGGGTCATTATGGAGTCTCCTGGGATCTCAGCAAACCAGGGAAAGAGGCCAGGACTTCCATTACCCAGGAAGGTCAAGAAAGAGCCAGCAGAAGAACTGGGTTCCGGCATTTGCACCTCAAACTTGTGCTCCTATCATCCGATGGTGACAACCCATCTGATTCTGTGTGTGCAGCTGGCATTGGCTCTGCCAAGCTGCAGCTGGGAGCTGACTGGATGAGACAGTGACAAGACGAGAGGGCCTCACTTACAGCATGTGGGAAGGAGGGGTATAAATTGGACGTTCAGGCTTTAAGGGCTGCTAATAGTGAAAGGAGTAACTACAGCCTCTGTTTAGGGGTCATATCCAAGGTGATGCTGCGCCGCCCTTCGCTTTCATAGTGCTCCCCACCAGCTCCTCCCTCATGACTTGCTTGGGAGCCCACACTCCCCAGGCCACAAAGACGAAAAGGAGCAGGCACATCTCTGCCTGTCTGCAGGTTAAGGGCTCCTTAGTGGGTTACTAGTGAGTGGTAAGTGGCAGGCATGTTTTACAACCCCAGATTAAAGGCTCCTTCCATATATGTTTATGTTTTATGTCACTCAGATTTCGTTTTTCTGTGAGTAAAATGCAAGTTGAGTTTGGCAATCAAGGCCACCATAACCATATTACTTAGCTGTGGCTGGTGTCTTCAATATATGCCACCCTTCTCCACCCTGCTCCCTGCCACAGGGCCTCTGACTTCTGTTGGGTTCAGCTACTTGGGAGCTCCAGAGGGATATCTGAGTGAGGGGAGTATGATGACAGGGTGTTTATTCCTTTGGGTCTAAGCGTGATTCTGACTTTATGAGACTGAAGCTTGCAATTCTATTGGCCCACAAATATCAGAGATACAACTGCTTTCAATAGTATATGCTTTGACTCTTTATGTCACAACTTTGTAAATAAAATTTTTTAGAAAAAGAAGGGAAATATAATCCATTCTTTCCTCTAGTGGGTTTGACTGGAATTTGGATATTTTTATGTTAGCAATGTAGAACAAATTCAGTTTTATTACTCATCATTTGTAATATGTCAAAATTTGAGATTGCTGTTCCATTTGGGAAGATTTCTATTTTCTCTTCTATATTTTCCTTCACATATAACTAAGATCTAGAGCATTTCAAATTTTCTTGTGCAGGAACTAATCTTAATACTCTGAATTGGTGACTTATAAACCAGCTTGGGCTTCCCTTGTGGCTCAGATGGTAAAGAATCTGCCTGCAATGCAGGAGACCCAAGTTCTATCCCTGGGTTAGGAAAATCTGGAGAAGAGAATGGATACCCACTCCAGTATTCCTGCCCAGAGAATCCCATGGACAGAGAAACCTGGTGGGCTACAGTCCATGGGGTTGCAAAGAGTCGGACACAACTGAGTGACTTTAACAGCTTGTCTTGGGCCCCATTATAGTGGCAGCAAACCATAAGTTTTATGTTATCTATTATAGAGGGTGCTGTGTGGTTTTGCCTGGATTCCCTCATGGGGCAGCCATCCCTCAGCTGCTAGAATATAGGATCTGCTGAGGCCACATGTTTGTCGTCTCTTCCCAGTCCCGCCATCCACATTTCCTTACAAGTGTATCTCCTGAGAGCTCTCCACAGTAAAAGAATTGAATGCAACTATCCAGTTCATAGACCATTTCCAGGGAACCCCTCTAGAGCATCTTCATAGATGTCAGGATTTTGTATCAAAGCAGCAAGAAAAGTAAATATTTTCCCAATGAGTTCATATGCTTCACTCTTCTCATCAACAGTTCAGTTCAGTCGCTCAGTAGTGTTCGATTCTTTGCGACCCCGTGGACTGCAGCATGCCAGGCTTCCCTGTCCATCACCAACTCCCGCAGCTCTCTCAAACTCATGTCCATCGAGTCAGTGATGCCATCCAACCATCTCATCCTCTGTCATCCCCTTCTCCTCCTGCCCCCAATCCCTCCCAGCATCAGGGTCTTTTCCAATGAGTCAGTTCTTCGCATCCGGTGGCCTAAGTATTAGAGCTTCTTCATCAATAACATTACCGAATAATCCAAGATCCTTCACTTCTATTTGCATTTTCTTTCTTCTTAATAAATTGCTAATTTTGATATGATCTGAAATTTTTTATATCTACATATAAATGCAGGAATCTGAGAACAAATGGAATTCCATTTAAAAAGAGATAGGATGGTGCGTTCATAGTTGCATGTGCTGCATTATATTTCTGACAATGAGAACTGAATTCTAGACCTAAAATTTTAGGTCTGAGTATGGGCCACAGATCAGTTTCTGGTTCCTCACACCAGTCTCTGTTCTCTTCACTACCTGCACCAAAGGACACACTCTTATTACAATGTGACCTCTCTGGACCTTTAAGTCATGACATAAGATGAGTTGGTGGTAAGAGTATTCCTGGAAGCCATTCCTACATGAGGACAGCTAGCGGTGAATTAAATATATACAGAGTGACTGTGAGCAACTTAAATATATCTCATCCAACCCAAACTCATCTTCTCAACCAGATCCTAAAAATGCCCACGACGCCTCCAAAGCCACCCAACATAGGATGTGTGTGGTAGAAAGAAACTAGGATCAAATATATCTTACTTTTATAAAATTTACCAAAAAATTTATAAAAGCATGGGACATATGAACACCTTGCTAGGGTTACTCCCCAGACCTGGAATGGGACCTCTACCACTGTGAACGCTACAGCGTAAACTTGACCAGTTTCATTGTAAATTCCCCTCTAGCTAGACTTCTCCCAGCAGGGCTGCCTCAAGCTGACTGCGTCCTTGACCAAAGCCTCTGTTCTTCTAAGGCAGCTATTCGATGTGACACTCTCTCTGTACCTAGAGGTGCAATGCCTTGGCTCTTACTGAGCCTTGGTTTAGTGTGCTATTCTTTATGGTTCTCCTACACCCCCACCTTTGCAAATAAATCCTCTTCTAATTATCCTATGTTGGGTGTGTCCTCTGCTTCCTGTTGGGACCCTGACTAGACATCACTCCCTCTTCCCCAACAAGACCTCAGTTTCCCTCAAGTTGCTCCCTAACTCTCCCTTCCTCACCCACCCTGGGTCATTCATTTTCCCAGACCTTGGCTTACCCTATCTCCTTGCCTGAATATCCTCAGCAAATCCTGCCAGCTCTTCCAGGCCCAGCTCCACTCCTCCCTTCTCCCCAGTCCGAGTGGTGCTGAGGAAGCACTGCAGGGTGGATGGATGTTTGGATGTTATCTGAGAAGCATCTGCTTTGCAGAACCTCCCAGGGAAGGGGAGGGACTCCTGAAGATATTGATTTCACAATTAACCCTCAGAGAAGGAGTCTCTTTACAACCTCTTTCCTGGAGACTAGACTCACTGTTGATTGCATCACTTACAGAAACCCTGTCAAAGTGAGGAAGGCTCCTTCCATCCCCCAGGTGAGCAGGGTGGGATTCCCTGTGCCTGTGAGGATGTGACTGATTAAAAGGGAAGCTGGCTGAATTCCCTGCTAAATCATTTCCAGCCACAGTGCCTAAGGGACTCCGCTGGAATGCAGGGCAGGAATGCAAATGGATCCTTGCTGGGCCTGTCTTGGAGGAAAAAGTCACATCAGACCCAGAGAAATGGCCTTTTGGGAGAAGAGATGAGAGAATGGCACTACTGCCAGAGGGAGCAGAGACCTGACTTCCTTCTCTCAGGCTCCCTGAGAAATCCCCCATTGCAAGAAGTGATGGGAAACAGCCCCTGCCGGGGTTCATGAGCAAGTCATGGCTCCTTCCTAGAAAAATAAGGCCAGAAAAGAGGTGGGCTCCAGGCTTTTTTTCCACAGGGTGAAACAGCCTGGAATGCTTACTGGTTGCCCCTGCAGAAGATGGCTGTGGGGCCATACACATTCCTGGCATGAGAAAATAGAGCAGGATTTTGGCCAGAGAGGAGGTTCTTGTCACTGAGAGTGTAGGAAATCTGTTTAGCATTTGGGGAACTTTGTGGAAAATGAGCTGGAGCACGAGAGCCAACTCTCTGCTTTGGCTTTCTAAGACTCATGGAGGAAAATGCAGGGGCTTTCAAACCAGAAAAGTACCAGATGTCTGGGGAATTGCTTTCAATGGTTGATTTGAAATTAGGATACATTTTTATCTCCTTCAGAGAATTGGAAATGTATGCTTGTCTAAATGGAAGGTGTGATTGATGACCCCCTGACTCGCCACATGTAAATGTGTGGGGCGGTTAATAATCTGTGGAACATATTATTCAGCATTAGTGGGAAAAATACAAACCACAGGCAGTGGATCTACGGCCTGGACCAAGCTCCACCACTAAGTGTTGTGACCTTGGGCAAGTCGATTTCCTACTCTGAACCTCAATGTTCTCATCTATAAAATGAATTAATTGGGTGAAATGATCTTTACTGTCTTCTCTAGCTGTAAAAATCCTATGATTTTCATAAAACCAGCCACAGGCCATTGGGAGTGTACGCTGTTTTCTAGTCCTCTAATGAGGTGAGTTTATTCTCCTGTGGGCGGCACAGGATCACAGTCTTTAGGCTCTCATCGCAACTCTCCCTACTCCCATCTGTGTGTGCTTAGTCAGCCTATCTCCCTTGAACCCCAGTCACTTCCTCAGGGTTCACAAGGTCAGATCTGGTCTCTCGTTCCCCAGAGAGAAGACTCATGGTACAAAACCAAAACTGTCCTGGGTCTCGCTGTGCTGGTTCCAGCTGAGGAGACACACAAATGCGCCAAGCCTTCTCAAATAAACATGAGTCTATCATATCTTAAGTCTGACCTAAGAGTCACCTCAAACGGTAATCCCTTAGGACTTGAATGGTGCATAAATACCCAGAAGATATAAGTACCTTGGGTCTCCCTCCTTTAGGCTCCCAATACTTTCTTAAGGCATCCCTGACAGTGTTCTTGGGTGGGTCAAGATTGCCAGGGCATTCATGGGGCTATTTGGAGGAGGAGACCTATCTCCTTCTGGCAGTTTTCCATGACCCTGAGTCCTGGAATCAAATAAATCTCCCCATTGGGCCCCATTTCCTTACACAGCTTCCAGCTCACCTGCCTGCTAATTTATTGGTGAGGACTTCCTTAAACACAGGAGCTGGAAAGCATGCTACTTTTCCAAGGAAACAGGTATAACAGGTAAGGCCTGAAGGCCTTGTCTTGTAGCACTAATTTTGGATCAGGCAAAGCCAGATTTTATTCTGAGTGGATTATTTCTAGCTGTGTGATCTCAGGTAAGTTACCTAACCTCTCTGAACCTTAGTGTTCTCCTGTGTGAATACCTACCTTTCAGCACAGTCATGATGTTTAGAGATACTATTCATAGAACAATGGTCTCAGTGTATTGGCTCACTTGTATCTGGAGCTCAATACATTTTACAGTTCCTTCTCCTTCTTTGTGTGAAACATTATGAGAAAGTGAAAAGTTGATGACTATTAGCTTATTAGCATTGTGGATCCATTATATCATGCCTATACCCAGATCTCCAGCCTATCTTTCCTCCAACTTTTCATCTTCCCTGAACTGGTTACACAGAATCACCCACCCATCTCAACACACATCCTCATGCCCTCCCTAGACTGCCCTCCCTAGTGTTTACTTGCCTAAGTATTTCTCATTCTTAAAGGTCTGGTTCAAACTCCATGTTATGCAGAAAGCATTCCCTGACTTCTAACCAGAAATCAACACTGCCTCCCCTGAATTCCTGCAGTGCATTTGCTATCCACTCATCATTTTTCCCTTCTATGATAAAGATGTAAAAATACTGCCCCTCCCCTGTCAACCAGCAGAACATGAATGATAAATACTGTACATGCATCATCTCAGAAACCCTCAGAAGAGTGATCTGCACGAAGCTGAAACTCAGAAAAGTTTTGATTGAATAAATGAATAGAGATGTATTTATTGGGTGTAGAAGATGAGATGAAATAAATGATAGCTCTTGAAAAAAGGAAACTCAAGAGAAAGAGAAAGCCATGCTTTTTGCAAACCGATTGTGCAAGATGGATATTGCAATCCCAGTTTACAGTGGTAGAAGAGGAAGCTCCTGAAAGTTAAGTGATAATGTTTATAACCATTAACAGGCACAGCCACGTGCTGAGGACTGTACCCAGCATTTCACGTGCATCATTTCATTTAATACCCCCAACAACCCTTATGAAGTAGTATTATTCCCATTTCATAGCTGAGGCCCGAAGAAGTTAAGATAACCCAAGTTGACAAAGTTCCTCTAGAGAAGGGGTTTACTGTAAATTTATACGCTCTACCTCAAATGTGCATAATTGGTAGAGTCCTTTATTTTTCATAACTGATAATTTTGACCTCTAGATCCTCAAATCCCACTGAGGAGCAGGAAAGAAATATCAAAATGTGTCAAGTCAAAGATCTCCAGGTAGTTTTTTTTTTGTTTTTTTTTTTTAAGAATGGTAGTAAAAGAGTTTTTTGTGTTTACTTTTTTCCAGTTTTCTCAGTTTCTTTTGAACAAGTATTTAAATAACTAAAGGCTCGAACTTCCGAGGCTATTTCTCCCTCTTTAGGTCTTGCTCCTCCCCTCCACCTCCCAAGAAGGTGCGTCCTTGTTCTCTTCTGTATGTTCTCAGCATCCTAAGTCCTTACTGTGTTCGCATACAGGGCCCTATTCACACCTGTAGCCGAAGTCCACGCTGCACAAGCATGTGGCCTGTTCTCTCGGCTCCCTCTTCCTCCCTGCTGCCGGTTCTGTAGCATCCTCGCTGCTCTCACCAGTACAGCAGACGTGGGTCTCAGTCCATCCCTTGGGGTGTGGGTGGTTCTCCTCCCAGTCTCTGTTTTGGGTCACCTCCCCTTGTGGGGGACCTTCTGCATTTCCCCACTGGGGGCTGCCAGGAGCTTCTAGCTCGAGGAGCACCAAGCTGGGAGGCAGTCCTGCCTCAGGCCTCCTCTCTGCTCCATGAGCCCCCTCAGGTCAGGACGGGGTCCCCTAAGGCTGTCTCCTCCCAGAGTCTCTTAGGCAGGGAGAGGAGCACAGACCTTGGTTCTGAAATCTTCCTCAACTGAACCGACGGTTTCTAATCGTCCCCTTCTGGGCACGTCCTCCTTCCCCCTTTTGCCTCCTTTCCTCATCCCTTTGTGGAAAGGGCTGCCCTCCCCTCCAACTGTTTAACAGGGAGGGTCTCTGTATTGTATCCTCCTCCTTGTGGTGCTGTTCATCTTATCCTGTTTCTTAGAGCCATAAAGGCAGAATGACTGTAAGAATATATGAGGAAGGTATTTTGAAAAGTGTTATTTATCTCATCCCACTAGAAATTAAATCCAAACATATCAACACTAAAGCTTAGCTCTCAGCATCATCCCAATATTACAACACTAAGGAGGGAGGCCTGGCGTGCTGCAGTCCATGGGGTCGGACACGACTGAGCGACTTAACTGAACTGAAGGAGGGTAGGTCTGGATTGAACTCAGATCTAATCCAACCTCAAAAATCCAAATTTTTCCATGAAACCATTTTTCTTTTTTGTTCAACTGACATAAAGCACCCCCAGACCCTGCCCCTCCAGACATATTCTGGGGCCTTCCTTCTGTATCATAGCCCGTGCAGAGCCCCAGGGCCCTTTCTTCAGCACCAGGGTCTCCTCCCTTTCTCCCAAGCAGAGTCCAGGGCATCTCCAGGGTTGACTCAAGAGTGTGTTATGAGCAGAAACGCGAAAGACCTGTCTTCAGAAGTTTGCTTGCATATTTTGGATCACTTAAAACAGGCCTGAGGGGGCCTTTGATAGGTTTGTTTTGTAGTTGGTTTATTCCTCCAACAGGGTCATGGATTTCACTCAGCTGCATAAAGGTGGGAAGGCAGTGTGTGACCATGGGGTGCAGCGACCATCAGCTGGAGCTGATGGTGGTGGTAGTTTATTCGCTAAGTCGTATCCGACTCTTGCAATCCCATGGACTGTAGCCCACCAGGCTTCTCTGTCCATGGGTTTCTCCAGGCAATAATACTGGAGCGGTTTGCCATTTCCTTCTCCAAGGGATCTTCCCGACCCAGGAATCGAACCCTGGTCTCCCGCATTGCTGGCAGATGATTTACCAACTGAGCTATGAAGGAAGCTCCAGCTGAAGGAGGCTGGAATTTCCCGCGGGCCTCAAAAATCCTCTTGAGAAACTTAGTCTGCTAGTTTAGTTCAAGTTTTGTTTTGTTTTGTTTTCCCTTCAGCCAGGCATTCAGAATCTGTCTCTCTCACCTGGGAAGTTGCATCACCTTGACAAGCACAAGGCAATTAAGAGGTCCCAGCTGCTCCTGCTGCTACTGTGCATTTGCAGGGAGAGAGGGAGGGTGACTGGCCTCTCAGATGTGCTTTTGCTGGAAAGCGTGAATAGAAATGGAGAGCTGAGGCGATTGCTCAGACCATTCTGATCAACATGAATGGTATTTGCCCAAAATACTTTGGGTCATAATTTTCAGCTAGAGGCAAAAGTAAGGCATTTCTGGGATTATCTTAGTTCTTTACTGAGTGGAGAAACCAATCTAAGGATTTTCTTTAACAACCACTTCTTGAGTTTCTGATGCACAAGAGAAAGGGTCTGGGCTGGGTAGGTCAGCACTTTGATACAAAAACAGATAATCATGGTATTGAACTTTGTGGTTTCTGGCTGGTGGGGGGTGACCGGAAACGATGCAACATATAGTGTCTACTCCCCCTTAGGAAGATTCTCTGTGTCTTAACCCTGCCCTGACCCTATTGCTTCACAGCCTGAGTTCTGGAAAGATTGGTTCACATGCACTGCCTCCAAGTCCTCTCCTGCTCCTACTCCCCACCACCCTCTGAGCTGGCTTTAACTACCATATTGGCATGCACTTTTTAATCTTTATCTGACTAGTGTTGCCATATTTAACAAATAAAAGGAGATTTACTTACAAATATAGAAACTAATACAAACAATACCTGTGTTCTAGTTTTCCAAGATTGACCACTTAATATTAAAATAATAAATAATATTATTTATCCATTATTATCCCTCTGATCCTCCTCTCATCCCATCAAATGCAAAACTGGAAGCAACAGAACCAGACAAAGGGATCCCACAAGTGTTTAAGAAGTGCTGGGGTGGGGTGGGGCATAATCTGGGAGAAGTAGAAAATCAGTGCTCAGTCAAGGCATTCTTGTAATGGGCTTCAAAACAGCAGAAATCCATCTTTTTCTTAAAAATGCAGTTTTCCCAGAGACTGATGATCCACTTGAGCTGTATAAATGAAGTGAGTGAAGGTCGCTCAGTCGAGTCCGACTCTTTGCAACACTCCATGGAATTCTCCAGTTCAGAACACTGCAGTGGGTAGCCTTTCCCTTCTCCAGGTGCTCTTTCCAACCCAGGGATCCAACCCAGGTCTCCTGCATTGCTGGCAGATTCTTTATCAGCCGAGCCAAAGGGAAGCCCTGGAACACTGGAGTGGGTAGCCTATCCCTTCTCCAGAGGATCTTCCCAACCCAGGAATCGAACAGGAATCGAACCCAGGTCTCCTGCATTGCAGGTAGATTCTTTACCAACTGAGCTCTGAGGGAAGCTTGAGCTGTATACTGGTGGCAAACTGAAAACATTAAATGAAAAAAAAATCTTACTTTATGTCGTTTTGGGGTTAAAAAAAAAAGACTTTGAATAACACGGCAACACTTAAAGCCCTGGTGAAGCTTATTTTGTTTCCGAGCTTGTTCACTCTTGCAACCATCTGAAAAGACTATGAATCAAAATATTAATTGTGAGTATCTTTGGGTGGGAAATTGGAGGCAATCTTTTGTTTGCCAAAATGCATTTTTTTAGAGCAGTGAAGAAAAGGGAGACTGCTTTAAAAACTGCATCCAAGGGAAATTAAATAGATAAGTTTTTCATGAGACATATAGGATTTGAAGAGCTACAGATTATATGCTGATAGCCTAGAATTTGAAGCTTGAACTTTAATGAGATTTCTCCCTGTCAGAATTATGGATTGATTGTACCACCCAGGGAACAAACAGCTGACCTCAAATCACATGCCAATATATTCACAATTAAACAATCATTCAAGAAGCTATAAAGCACACAAAATGCATAGTGGCTAAAAATAATAAACAAATGAAGCTTCTGTGTTTTCTTGCCTGAGAACAAGGGGCCTGTTCTTTTAGTATTTATAGTGAATAGTGAGACTTTGTGGAAAAAAATACAGCAGTTGGTAAGTGTTCTAAGTGAGGCATTGCAAACATGTCAGAGAAGCTGGGTGCTTCTAACTTCACCTGTGGTTGGCTAAGGAAAACGGAGGGGCAGGTGGCCAGTGGGCCCCTAGATTACCAATTCGACACAGAAAATGACCATTCTGAAATTTCATTCTTTTCCTTCTTAATTTTTTCCTTTCTGGATTTTAAAACAAGGAAAGTATTTAGTAATGAGAAAGTGATTTACTGAGCATTTTCCTGCATATGCTACTCAAGTGAGATGTGCTTTTTTCCCCTAAAGGTGACCTCTGTACTCCAGGACAGATTACAATTGATAAAAACAGTTTAGAAAGTCTTGCAAGATTTGGAAGCATTTGGAAAGTGGCAAAAACACACCGTTTTCTCCACGTATTCAGTCCTATGCGTTTGGCGTAGAAAGAAAAACGAAACGAAGTGCCTGGTTTGATTTCTTTTAATTAGATCCTCACCTGGGTTTAGATGTTTTGTTTCCCTTGCTTCTTGAGGGAGGAGAGTTGTGCTAATGTTTGTTATTTGCACACGCAAAGGATAGGGGTAGTTTTTGGCAGCCTCTGCACTTACCAGTACTGAAATACCTTTTTAGCATGGGGTCAGACAGCCACATTTCCCTGAGGGTCGCTTGCCAGGATGCCATGGGGTGCAACCAAATCCTATAGCGTGAAATGACAGGATCAGTGGCCACGCTGGCATCTGATGGACAGTGAACCACGGACAGCAGGTCAGCCTGCCAGGCTCCATTCCAACAAATGCCCTTTAGAGAGCTGACCTTCTGTCTGCTGGGCCTCCCTCTACCAGATACCATTGGAATTCTGGTAATAATTCTGGAAATAAATAAAGGCTTTCAGTGGGTGAGTCAGTCAACAGATCTTTCTTAGACACCTAAGAAAGGCGTTAGGCACTATAGATACAAAGAATTCCATGAGAATAGAAATTTAGACCTGCAAGAATATTTCATAATTGACCATGTTCATCTACGTTATATCAAAGAAGATAAAACAGATATGGTCCTCACACTCAAAAAGTTTATAATCTAGTAAGGGAGATGAAGCATGCAGATACATTACTACTTTACAGAGCACAATTCAGCACTCTGTCACAGGGGAAAAGCAAGTTCCTGACCAGAAAATGAACAGCTATCCTGGAGTCACAAGCTAGTACTTCCATGTTTCAGAGAATTCGAAAGAGGGAGACACCACGTTCAGCTTTGGGTCAGGGTTGTGTCTAGACAAGACCTACATGGTGGGATTTGGATGTCTGAGGGTGCAGGATGGAGTGGCTGCACTTTTGTTACCTTGAAAATTTCTAAAGGTATGCTCCTTTGGTTTTGAGGCTCAACATCTTTTTGAGGGAAGTGCACATACCAACCATTTGGTTGCCTTTGCAGCACCTGTACTTTAAATCTAGCAACATTTTGGAGCCTAAAAGGTAATGAAATCATGACTTATAATTCATGTTGAATTAAACTTAACAATGTGCTTAGTCCCTCAGTCATGTCTGATTCTTTGCAACCTCATGGACTATAGCCTGCCTGGCTCCTCTGTCCATGGGGATTCTCCAGGCAAGAATACTGGAGTGGGTTTCCACTCCCTTCTCTAGCAGATCTTCCCAACCCAGGGATCAAACCCTTGTCTCCTGCATTGCAGGTAGATTCTTTACAGTCTGAGCCACCAAGGAAGCCTTAAGAATAAAACAGGTCTAAGTCTCACACGTGGGCCGTAGGCCATTTTCTAAAGCCACACAATTTAGGCATTAATGGTTTTTCAAATTGTGGGGGAATAATCTGCATACTTGAGTGGCTTAAATCATTAACTTTGTCCTAAAATTTATAACTCTTTAATACAATCTCATCATCCTGCCTAGAGAATGAGACCTCTCCTAAATGAGAGAGGTCTCATTATATGACAGATAACTATTAAGTAAACATTTTGTTTCAACTCTTTATTCTGATAATTGTTTTCACATGGTGTTGAAAGATTGCCTATTTTGGTAATGAATGTTAGTTCTTTTCGTTGGTGATTCAATATTTTATGGCATCTCAACGTTGTCATTCTGAATGTCAGTTGCCATTGAACAAGACTGTAGATACAGAAAATGTAGAGTTTTAGATGAATGTGTACTGACACCAGAAGATGAAAAGAAAGTTACGAAATCCCATCTGATAAAAGTGTGTTTGTGTATGCTGTTCTTCTTTCTTCTAAAAAGAGAATAAGAGCATTCTAAAAATAATGGCTCATTAGGGATTCTGATTAGTCTATTTTACATTTATGACTTGCAATCTACAGCATTCCTCTGGTTTTCATGACTCTTATGTCCTAATTGTCTGTGTCTTGGAAGCTAAAAACATGCCTTAGAAAGTCTTACATATTCCTACACAAAAAAGGTGGTTCTAGTGGTGAAGAATCCACCTGCTAATACAGGAGATGTAAGAGATGTGGGTTCAGTCCCTGGGTCAGGAAGATCCCCTGGAGAAGGGCATGGCAACCCACTCAAGTATTCTTGCTGGAGAATCCCATAGACAGAAGAGCCTGGTGGGCTATAGTCCATGGAGTCACAAAGAGTTGGACATGACTGAAGTGACTTCTTATGCACACACACCAAGAAAAATTATGGGATTTGTCAAGTTCTGAACTTAACACAACCTTCTTTCCTCATGGAAATGAAAAGATGCTTCTTAATGTATACAATAATCTAAAATATTAGTTTGATTAAATAAAAAATATAAATTAGTCATATTTATTTCCAGATAATTTTCTTACACTTCTACAAATGCCTAAGTAAACTACTAACACTTAAAGTCAAAAGCCATGTAGAATGAATTTTGTTCCAATGGGCCCAAACATTTCTTTTAATCTCTAATACGAGGCAATACGTTTGCTCTGTTACAAGGCAAACATGAAGATGAGAAGCAAACTTCAGTCTACTGACAAATATAGAAAATGTTTTGCGTACCGAATGAATGTGTCCATGTTTTCCTGTTTCCATCTGGATCCTTTTCAGTGTGATTACTTATTTTTAGGTTGGCATTTTAGAAGATGAAATGGCTTCAGGAAATGATGTGAAAGGTTAAGAAGATGGATGAGAAATTTAAGTCCAGAGCTGTCATGAGGGAAAATGTAGCCTCCCAGTATCATGTTCAATGTATTTCTCAGAAAAACAAGATATCCATATTTCTACTGAATCTACATCCCTGAACCATGTAAACTTGAGTAGCTATGCTTTGGTGTAAAGGTTTGTAAGAGAAAATGTGGAATTTGAAGTCATATAAGCATAGAGGGAAGCAGTATAATCAAATAATGAAGCGTAAACAGGCCCCAAACAGTCTGACACTTTTAAAAACACAAAATCTTGGAATCCAGGGGGAGAAAGACGTTTCAACTAGAACAAGGCAGCAATTAGGTTATATGACATTGAACCCAGACAATCTACCAAAGCTGAGTTACAGAATTATCAAGCTAGTGTTGAGGAAAGAAGCTCTCAGAATCTGAATAAATATTAGCTGTGTTCCTAACATTTTGAGGAATTCAAGATATTCTAGAAAGCTTCATATTCTGCTAACTCCCTTAAGAAATAAGTAACAATGAAGTCATCAGTTCTGGCTGTGTCTGTAAGTCTGCCATCAGGTGTCCCCAGGACAGATGAGGGCAAGGAATGGCCCCACATCCACTTCCTGCTCAGATGGCCATGCTTGTTTCTGATCATGCCAGTCCTGCCCTGTCTGACTCCTGATTGTAGGTTCCCCTTGGGATTCACTCTGGATTTCTGAACTGGGTTTGGAATTTGTTCATCCTCGGCTGAATCTGGGCTCTCTGTCAAGACCTCAGTCCATATTCATCCTTAAAATCTTCTACTACACGATGAGTCAGTGACTCTTTCCAGACCTCCCACTTCTAGCTTTGGCCTCATCTACACAGGGCACCCTGACCCCTGGTGAAAGGGAAGTACAACAGGAGCTACAATTTTCATGTTTTAAGGCTGTGGAAGTTCACACAGGCCCCAAACAGTGTGTCCACACTCCCCTGTATATGGAATGGGTCTTAGACACTGTTCTTTCATTAACTAACCTGACATTTCTGCACTGACACAGAAGAGAAGATGGTTCAGGTTCTATTGGAGGTCTCCTCCCTTTCTTTACCTTTCTTTTTCCCTCCCTCCCTATCATCCTTCCTTCCAAAAGTTTTTGCTTGGTTTCTCCTATGAGCCAAGCCCTGGGCTACACGCTAGAATCATAAAGATAGTGTCCCTGCCCTCCATAAACTCACAGTCTTGTGCCTTCTGCTTTGAAGCTATGACCAATCAAGACTACGTATTGATAGACTTGTTAAACATTTTAGAGTTTTTGCCTCTATTTAAAATGAGGAGGAATAGGAATTCATGTGTTCTTTGTCTCATACTGGGTACTTAATCAAAGATATTTAGGTAGAGCTTTCAGGGAAAAGTGTGTCTCAGAAAGCATTAACCTTACCAACCCAAACTGCCATCTCCAGAAGAGCATTTTTTTTTTAATCTCTATTATGCACGTTTGTAAACTTTTTATTCTGAAAGCATTATAGATCACAGGAAGTTGCAAAAACAGCTGATAGAGTCCCTCGAATACAACTTCTTCCAGTGGTATGGTTTTAGTACACTAGAGGAACAAGGAAATTGACAGACTTGATTGCGTCTTCGGCAGTTTTCATATGTGCTCATCTGTGTGTATGAATGTGTGTGTTTCTATGCAGTTTTAACCCCACATAAATTGTGTAACCACCAGAGCAATCAGGATACAGAACAGTTTCATTCCCACAAAGGTACTCCCTTATGCTGCCTCTTAGGGTCACACCTACTTGACTTACTGGGCACTTGGCAATCGAGACTCTGCTCTGCATCTCTATAGTTTTGTAATTCAAGGATGATTATCAGCTCAGTTTCAGTTCAGTTCAGTTGCTCAGTTGTGTCCAACTCTTTGCGACCCCATGAACTGCAGCACACCAGGCCTCCCTGTCCATCACCAACTCCCGGAGTTCACTCAGACTCACGTCCATCGAGTCAGTGATACCATCCAGCCATCTCATCCTCTGTTGTCCCCTTCTCCTCCTGCCTCCAATCCCTACCAGCATCAGAGTCTTTTCCAATGAGTCAATTCTTCGCATGAGGTGGCCAAAGTACTGGAGTTTCAGCTTTAGCATCAGTCCTTCTAAAGAACACCCAGGGCTGATCTCCTTCAGAATGGACTGGTTGGATCTCCTTGCAGTCCAAGGGACTCTCAAGAGTCTTCTTCAACACCACAGTTCAGAGGATGATTATAAATAGAATCATATAGTATGTAATCTTTGGAGATTGCCTATCATCACTTCAGATCCTCCAAGTTGTTGCATGTATCAACAGGTTGTTCCTTTTTATTGTTGAATAGTATGCCATTGTTTAAATGTACCAGAATTTGTTTAGCCATTCACCCACTGAAGAACATTTGTATTATTTCCAGTTGTTGTTTTTTTTTAACTAATATGAATAAAGCTTCTGTGAACACTCCTGTAGTTTTTCTGTATAAACATAAGTTTTCATTTTTCTGGCTTAAATACCCAAGAGTGCAATTGCTGGGTATGATAATTGCATGTTTAGTTTGAAGAGAAATTCCTTGTTTGTTAGCTTTAAAAAAAAAAAAAAAAACTTTACTGAGTATAATTGACATATAATAAGTTTCATATGTTGAAAGTGTGTGATTTTTTTGACAAAAGTATATATACTGAAACTATCACCACAATAAATACATCCTTTAGTCTCCATACGTTTTCTCATGGCACTTGATAATCCCTTCCTCCTGTCCTACATGCCTCACAACCCATCATCCCAAGGTAATCACTGATCTGCTTTCCACTGTGATACATTCGTTTTCATTTTCTAGAATTTTATGTTAGTGAGATCATGCTCTTTTCAGGAGATGTCTGGGTTCCTTCATTCAGCATAATTATTTTGATATACATCAATTCATATCAATAATTAATTCCTTTTTACTGTCAAGTAGTATTCCATTCCTTGGATATACCTCCATTTGCTTATCCATCTCTCTGTCAATGAAAATTTGGGTGGTTTACAGTTTTGGATATTATAAGCAAAGCTGTTGTGGACATGGATGTGAAAATTTATATACAAACATATGTTTTTATTTCTCTAGTGTAAACGCCTAGTGGTGGGGTTAGGTGGTGGATGTGTATTTAACTTCTTAGGAAACTGCCAAACTGTTTTACAAAGTCATGTATCATTTTCTCTTTCCCCTAGAAGTATATGAGAGCTGCACTTGTTCTCGGAGAAGGCAATGGCACCCCACTCCAGTACTCTTGCGTGGAAAATCCCATGGATGGAGGAGCCTGTAGGCTGCAGTCCATGGGGTCGCTGAGCGTTGGACACGACTGAGCGACTTCCCTTTCTCTTCTCACTTTCATGCACTGGAGAAGGAGGTGGCAACCCACTCCAGTGTTCTTGCCTGGAGAATCCCAGGGACCGGGGAGCCTGGTGGGCTGCCGTCTGTGGGGTCGCACAGAGTCGGACACGACTGAAGCGACTCAGCAGCAGCAGCAGCAACAGCACTTGTTCTCCGACTTTGCCAATACTTAGTCTTTTCAGTCTTTTGACTTGTAGCTATTCCAGTAGATGGGATATTTCACTGTGGTTTTAACTTCCATTTCATGTTTTTGAGCATCTTTTCATGTGCTTCTTTGCCATCTCTCTATCTTCTCTGGTGAAGTGTCTATTCCAATATTTACCCTTTTTAAATCAGGGTGTTTGTTTTCTCATTATTAGGTTTTAAGAGTTTCCCAAGCATCCCTCCAATAAAAGTGCTTACCCACTCTGTTTTTAGTTAACATTTTAATTGGCAAGTTAAGATTTTGTTCCTTTAAAGCAAAACAGCCCTAACTAATTTGACCCCACTTTGTGAAATGAAGAGAAACCAAGTTCTGGGAACAGGAGGTGAGGTGGCAACAGATTTTGGCAAAAAGTGAGGTTAACAATGTCTTCTGTGAAGAGAAGCTACCTGAAGGAAAGGTTTATCCCCACCTACTTCACTTGTTTTCTTGATCCCCATTTTAGGTTTAGTCTTGGAATTACTCTTGTTGTATCCCTCCTTGGTTGGCTCCTCGGGCTTCTTTTTCCTCATTCTCTATAATCTTTATCAAATATCTACCAGGTGTCTGACCCTGTGCTAAGGCACTACCCCTTACTGCCACTGCCCCAAGATCTGATATAGCATCTCACACTGCAGGGGTTCAGGAAGTGTTGTCTAAATAGAAGGATTGGTGAATGGGTGTTTTAATTTTATTAAAAAGATCAGTATTTTCACAAACTCTTTGTAGCCCCAGAGTTCAGCCGAAGGCCTCTCGAGTTTACCATGTGGGATCCAAGGGGCTTTCCAAGAGAGCAGGACTCTTTCAGTGCTGCCTCTGCCAGCCACACCCAGATCAGTTCCACTTTTATCCATGTTATGTAGTTGGGCTCCACTTAAGATTTTATTTTTATGGGACTTCCCTGGGGGTACAGTGATTAGGACTCCATGCTTCCACTGCAAGGGGCCCAGGTTCCATTCCTGGTCTGGGTTCCCACTAGTCACGCATGCAGCCAAAAAAAAGATTTTACATATTTTTTTTAAAGGTGTACTTCTGCTAAAAAGAAAAACTTTTAAACCTACTGATGTAGATACCAATTTGCTGATATAATTCCTTGAAAAAGAGAAATGAATCCTAGTCCAATTCACACTATACTAGGTATCAATCATTAAATGATATTCAGACTAGACTCTCCAAATTGAAAGTGAGGGCCACAATATAGCAGTGATGCAAGAGCTAGTTAGTGACTGAGGCGAGGTAGAAGTCCCAGGATCATCATTTGACATCAGTGGATTCCCTGCTAATAACATGCTAATATATTTATGAGGACAGCGCCAGTGAATGCTCCCAATCCACCGCACAAAGTCTTTTACAGCCTGGGAGGAACTGCTAATAACAAATTTGTAGTGGTTGCAAATATCTTTTAGTTCTCTATAAAAAAAATTAACAAAGGAGCAGAGGCAGGTTAAAGAACTCTGAGAGTCTTTCAGGTTCAGGTGTGCAACAAAATTTCTAAAGGCAGAGAATCTAATCTTTTTTTTTTTACACACCTGAATGGAAAAGGTCCTAGATCAGTAAGAATGTTAACAATGGCCCTTAGACAAATAACAAGTCAACATAAATATGTCTGAGAGTCAATCTTCTCATCTGTAACCTGGTGATGGTAGGAAAGGACATTGTATAAGTTGTGGAGGATAGTGGAGATGAAGCTGTTTTGTGAACCTCAGTGTGATATGTTAAATGAAAGGCACTGCTGCTAAGTCACTTCAGTCGTGTCTGACCCTCAGCGACCCCATGGACTGCAGCCTTCCAGGCTCCTCCGTCCATGGGATTTTCCAGGCAAGAGTACTGGAGTGGGGTGCCATTGCCTTCTCCGAATGAAAGGCGCTGTTGCCATTGATTCTGCAAAGGCAGAATCTTCTTGTTCTGGATCTTTCTCTGACAGAAGGCAATGTGGCTTCTCCTTACTTGTCCTTCTCCCTCTCTCTCTTCTTGCCTCAGATTCCAGGGAATCATCCCACTCCCGAGCAGATTCACCCGAAATATGAAAGAAGCAGGAGATATAACCTATAACAAGGAGAAAAACAAGTAAGTTGAGACAGGCCCATAAATGAAAGAGGATAGAGTTACCAGAAAAGGTGGCGCTAGTCGTAAAGAACTCGCCTGCCAATGCAGGAGACAAAAGAGACCCAGTAAGATCCCCTGGAGGAGGAAATAGCAACCCACTCCAGTATTCTTGCCTGGAGAATCTTATGGACAGATATAATAAAGACCCAAAATGGAACTCTGTGAAGTTCAAAAATACAATATGTGAAATGATTTCATTTGATTAATAGCAAATTAGACACTGCAGAACAAAGGGTCCATAAATTTAGAAACATAACAATGCAAAATTTATAAACTGAAGCACAACAAGAAAAAAAGGGGAAAAAATTGAACCAGGTTTCAGTGACCTGTCAGACAATATCAAGCTGTTAAACATTCTTATAATTAGAGTCCCAGAAGGTAAGGCAGAAAAATCATTGAAGAAATAACAGCCAAATATATATATTTTGATGAAAACTATAAGCCCACAGATCGGAGAAGGCAATGGCACCCCACTCAAGTACTCTTGCCTGGAAAATCCCATGGACAGAGGAGCCTGGAAGGCTGCAGTCCATGGGGTCGCTGAGAGTCAGACACAACTGAGCGACTTCAGTTTCACTTTTCACTTTCATGCATTGGAGAAGGAAATGGCAACCCACTCCAGTGTTCTTGCCTGGAGAATCCCAGGGACGGCGGAGCCTGGTGGGCTGCTGTCTATGGGGTTGCACAGAGTCGGACACGACTGAAGTGACTTAGCAGCATAAGCCCACAGATATAAGCTTGATAAACCATAAGACAGAATAAACACAAATTAAACTACAGTAGATAGACCATGGGCTTCCCTGGTGGCTCAGACAGTAAAGAATCTGCTTGCAATGTGGGAGACCTGGGTTCAATCCCTGGGTTGGGAAGATCCCCTGGAGAAGTTCATGGCAACCCACTCCAGTATTCTTGCCTGGAGAATCCCCATGAATCAAGGAGCCTGGCTGGCTATAGTCCATGGGGTCACACACAGTCAGACATGACTGAACGACTAAGCACAGCACAGATAGACCATATTATAATCAAATTTCTGAAAACCAGTGATAGTCTACCAGAGAAGTCTTTTAATTATATATTTTTAAACAGCCAGCATCAGAGAAGGCTATTTTCACTCTTACCTTGTGCTGCACCAGCCCTTTCCACGTACCATCTTCCCCAAGATAAAACAAAAAACAGTATTACCTCACTCCTCATCACTAGCAGTAAGCATATCAGGCAAGAGACGTTACTTTGCCAACAAAGGTCCATCTAGTCAAGGCTATGGTTTTTCCAGTGGTCATGTATGGATGTGAGAGTTGGACTGTGAAGAAGGCTGAGCGCTGAAGAATTGATGCTTTTGAACTGTGGTGTTGGAGAAGACTCTTGAGAGTCCCTTGGACTGCAAGGAGATCCAACCAGTCCATTGTGAAGGAGATCAGCCCTGGGATTTCTTTGGAAGGAATGATGCTAAAGCTGAAACTCCAGTCCTTTGGCCACCTCATGGGAAGAGTTGACTCATTGGAAAAGACTCTGATGCTGGGAGGGATTGGGGGCAGGAGGAGAAGGGGACGACAGAGGATGAGATGGCTGGATGCCATCACTGACTCGATGGACATGAGTCTGAGTGAACTCTGGGAGTTGGTGATGGACAGGGAGGCCTGGCGTGCTGCTATTCATGCGGTCACAAAGAGTCGGACAGGACTGAGTGACTGAACTGAACTGAATTGAGCCTTTGACAGGGATTCACATTATCTTGTCTAATCCTGATAATAATCTTGTAATTATTGTCACTAGATTGTTGGTGTCCATTTTATGAGTGAAGAAATGAAAGCACAGAGAAGTTAACTTGTTCGTATCACATAATTAATGCTGTGGAAGTGAAGTGAAGTTGCTCAGTCGTATCCGACTCTTTTCGACCCCATGGACACCAAGCTCCTCTGTCCATGGGATTTTCTAGGCAAGAGTACTGGAGTGGGTTGCCATTTCCTTCTCCAGGGAACTTCCCAACCCAAGGATCGAACCCAGGTCTCCCACATTGTAGACAGACGCGTAACCGTCTGAGCCACCAGAGAATGCTGTGGAACCAAGGTTCAAATCCAAACAGACTGACCTGGGAGCCCGTCCACCATGCTCAACACTATACTATATCAGCACCATGAAGGGCATCACACCCTCCTAGGGAAGGAAGAAATACTACTTATAATTCCCTACTAAGTAGCAACCATAAAATGGCTTTTTATTAAAGCACAGTTTTCAGCTGCTTTCCCCAAACTGTTATCACCTTTCCAATTTAGGGGGAGAGTAAAAAGTCTTAGAAAAGTCTGTACTATGCTTACTCATTATGCCTGGATCTCAAGGACTGGAAATGAACCACCTTTAATTGGAAAAGTAATGAACTTAGAACCTGAAGATACGATTATTAGCTCTGTGACCTCAGGCAAGTCACCTCTTTGACCTCAATTTTTTTTAATTTAATTTTCTTCTAATTTTGTTTTCTTCAAACATCTTAATTTCCTTAAACATGTTAATCAACTTTTCAGTTTAGTTGTAACATATGTTTGAAGATCCCCTTCTGCCATCTGTTGTTTCTGCTGGGTCTTTCTTATGGTGTCTTTCCCTCCCTCTTTCTCTCACTCCCATTTCTTTCTTTATTTCAATTTATTCATGTGTAATCCAGAAAAAATAATAACTAATTATAAGAAATGTAACTGGAAGTGGTATATAAAAAGTAATATACACAAACTTGAAAAGACTTTCCATGTTTATTTCAGTTCAGTTCAGTTGCTAGTCACGTCCAACTCTTTGCAACCCCATAGACTGTAGCATGCCAGGCTTCCCTGTCCAACACTAACTCCAGGAACTTGCTCAAACTCATGTGCATTGAGTCAGTGATACCATTCAACCATCTCATCCTCTGTTGTCCCCTTCTCCTCCCGCCTTCAATCTTTTCCAGCATCAGGGTCTTTTCAAATGAGTCACCTCTCCGCATCAGGTGGCCAAAGTATTGGAGCTTCAGCTTCAGCATCAGTCCTTTCAGTGAATATTCAGGGTTGATTTACTTTAGGATTGACTAGTTTGATCTCCTTGCTGTCCAAGGAACTTGCAAAAATTTTCTTCAACACCACAGTTAAAAAACATCAATTCTTCAGCGCTCAGCTTTCTTTAAGGTCCAACTCTCACATTCATACATGACTAATGGAAAAAAAGATAACTTTGACTATAAGGATCTTTGTTGGTTAAGTAATGTCTCTGCTTTTTAATATGCTGTCTAGGTTTGTCATAGCTTTTCTTCCAAGGAGCAAGTGTCTTTTAATTTCATGGCTGCAGTCACCATCTGCAGTGATTTTGGAGTCCAAGAAAATAAAGTCTGTCACTGTTTGCATTGTTTCCCCATCTATTTGCCACGAAGTGATGAGACCAGATGCCATGATCTTAGTTTTAAATGTTGAGTTTTAAGCCAGTTTTTTTCACTCTCCTCTTTCACCTTCATCCAGAGGCTCTTTATTTCCTGCCATTTATTTTCTGCCATAAGGGTAGTGTCATATGTATATCTGAGGTTACTGATATTTCTCCCAGCAATCTTGATTCCAGCTTGTGTTTCATCCAGCCCGGCATTTTGCATGATGTACTCTGCATGTAAGTTAAATAAGCAAGGTGACAATATACAGCTTTGACATACTCCTTTCCCTATCTGGAACCAGTCCGTTGTTCCATGACCAGTTCTAACTGTTGCTTCTTGACCTGCATGTAGGTTTCTCAGGAGGCAGGCCAGGTGGTCTGGTATTCCCATCTCTTTCAGAATTTTCCACAGTTTGTTGTGATCCACACAGTCAAAGGCTTTAGTGTAGTCAATGAAGCAGAAGTAGATGATTTTCTATAACTGTCTTGCTTTTTCTATGATTCAAAGGATGCTGGCAATCTGATCTCTGGTTCCTCTGCCTTTTCTAAATCCAGCTTGAACATCTGGAAGTTCTCAGTTTTTAGGAGGACCATTTTAAAATGGAATTGATATCACTTATATTAATTGAAAATTTAAGCAGCAAGATCTGATCTTTCATTTTGTTTCTTGTGACTGATGACTTATGCAACACCTTCACTTCTGAATAAGAATTTTGATATAAAGAGTTCTTTTCTTTGGGGGTAGAATTTAAAGATACCATAGGATCCTCAAGCTGGGACCCTTGCCCTGATGACACAGGGTACTGGCGATAGAGGCTGATGTAACATAAAAAGAAGCCATTAGAAGCTTGTGCATATGCTGAAACACTACACAACAAAACCTTAAATTAAAAATGTATACTCCTTTACCTCACAATTTCACTTCTAGGAATTCACCATATGAATAAATATTTATTCTAGCATTGTTTTTAATAATGGAAAATTAGAAGCAAGCCATTAATTAAGCACGTCATTAAAAAAAAATTACTCTATGGATAATAAAAACCATTCTGGAAAAGAGTGGATTATTATTAATATGGAGGAAAGAAGTATAAAAAAACAAAGTTTAACAAGGAGGTTGCAAAAATAGAATTATCATACAATCCAGCAGTTCCATCTGGATATATACTCCCCCAAAATTGAAAGCAGGATTCTGAGGAGATATTTGTACACCCAAGCTTTTGGCAGCTTTATTCCCTACAACCAAAAAGTAGAAGCCACCCAAGTTCCATTGGTAGATGAATAGATAAGAAAATGGATATATATACATACAATGAAATGCTATTCAATTTTAAGAAGGAAGGCAATCCTGACACATGCTACAATATGAATGAACCTGAGAACGTTATGCTGAATGAAATAAGCCAGCCACAAAATGATGAATATTGCATGATTCCATTTACAAGAGGCACCTAAGGTAGTCAGACTCAGAGAGAGAGAAACTAGAATGATGATTGCTAGGGGCTGGAGGGAGGAGGGAAGGGAGAGTTATTGTTCAATGGGTATAGAGTTTCAGTGTTTCAGGAGGAAAATAATTCTGGAGATTGGTTGCACAGTGGTATAAATGTACTTAACACTACTGAACTCCACACTTTAAAGTGGTTAAGATAGTAATTTTAATGTTATGTGTACTTTACCACAATTAAAATTTTTAAAAAGCAAGGAGGCGGTGATGGGGCACATGGTAAGAGAATTTTTCAGGCAGAAAAACAAAACAAAAAAACAAGCATAGGAAAGCATGGTATATTCTGGGAACTGTATGTGATTCCATATAGCTGGATGGACCAGACAATACAGGACCTGATACACGATGTTTAAGAATTTGGACTTTATCTAGAAAAGCAATATTGAGTTGATTTGCTTAAGACTGCTTATCGAAATGAGGGTTAGAATATTGATAGTATCACTCAGATCTCCTGATTCCCAAGTTAGAGAAAGTATGTTTGTGTAGACATATGATATGTCTCAAGTGGGTAAACATCTTTATGAAAGGCTAGTCCTAAATATCTAATGTTTAACCCATTAATTGAATTGCATCACCCATTTTCCAAGGAGTCAATATCACTCATAAAGATCCTTAGTTTTCTGTCATTATTGTTAAACCCTTTTGAAGCTGAAAAATAAATGTAAATTCCATTTAAAAAAAGAGGCCACAAAATAGTAGGTACTATTTTTATAAGAAAAGATATATATGCATTAAAAATACTGGAAATATCTACAGCAAATATATATGCATGAAAAGTACTGGAAATATCTACAGTAAATGTTAGTAGTTATCTTTGGGATGTGTAATTTGGGTTAATTTTTGTCTTTTTCCTGGTGCTTTTCTGTTTTCTAATGTTTCTTAGTGAGCACATGAACTAAAATTGTTAATGAAGAAAAAGTACTTGTAAGTTTCACTCCATCAAATGGCAAATTTGTCGAGAGTACTTTGGTAACCATGTCAATGTACTCTTCTGAGTCTAGGAGTTAATGATACCCTGGCAGGTCAGCATCAGGACTGGAAGGGAGCAGCTGCCCAGCCAGGAAGATCTGAGCCCTCAGAGCCCCTTTTCTCCCTCCCTGCCATTCTCCCTGTGCCTTCCTCCCTTTTCAGTCTCTTGCTCAATTAGGCTGTCTGTGTAGAACACCTCCTTGATGGGGTCACTTCACAAATACTAGCCTGATAGGGGGCTTAAGGACCCTGGGAGCAAGGGATGCTGGGAACTCCAAGGTATTTCACCAATGGGACTATGTTGCAGAACTGATTCATTTCAGAATTCCCTGCCTTACGAAACGAGGTCATTTTTGAGAAGCTCAAGGGGAAAGCAAAGAAAAGGGAGGGATATGAGACTGAGAGAGAAATGTCAGAAGACATGAGAAGCTCATGGGGGAGGAAGGATGGAACGAGGCGAGGGTGAGGGCTGAATTCCAGACCCCTGTGTGGAAGGACATAGGTATATACTTCAGCAGTAACTGCAGTGAGGTGCTGAGCACAACCTCTGATTGTGCAGGTCATCATCCTGTCACTTGTGCCTGAAGAGACTCGGACTGCTCTTCTCAGAAAACAGAAGAATCTGAACCTGTGACGATAGGAAGGACCCTTCCTGTGCCTAGCTTGCCTATGAATTCCCCAGGCCTTGTTGCTGCCTTTCATTCTCCTCTTTCCAGCCTATAAAATACTTCCACCTTTCTTTCTTCAGCTAATTTATCCTTCAGGGTTCAGCAAAGGATTTGCTTTCTTATTACATATCATAGTATACTTAAATTATCTATATTGACTTCCTTTCATTTCACCAAAAGTTCCTTGAGGGTAAGAACTCAACCATTTTCGTTCATACAGTCACAATGCCTGGAACGCAATAGGTACTACTAAACATTGCTTGCAGTGACTTGACCTTAACCTTGAATTAAGGTTTTCTTGCTACTAAGGCTTTCACGAACAAAGCTAGTGGAGGTGATGGAATTCCAGTTGAGTTATTTCAAATCCTAAAAGATGATGCTGTGAAAGTGCTGCACTCAATATGCCAGCAAATTTGGAAAACTCAGTAGTGGCTACAGGACTGGAAAAGGTCAGTTTTCATTCCAATCCCTAAGAAAGGCAATGCCGAAGAATGCTCAAACTACCGCACAATTGCACTCATCTCACACGCTAGCAAAGTAATGCTGAAAATTCTCCAAGCCAGGCTTCAACAGTAGGTGAACCATGAACTTCCAGATGTTCAAGCTGGTTTTAGAAAAGGCAGAGGAACCAGAGATCAAATTGCCAACATCCGTTGGATCATCGAAAAAGCAAGAGAGTTCCAGAAAAACATCTATTTCTGCTTTATTGACTATGCCAAAGCCTTTGACTGTGTGGATCACCACAAAGTGGGGAAAATCCTTCAAGAGATGAGACTACCAGACCACCTGACCTAAGTTCTGGGAGTTGGTGATGGATAGGTAGGCCTAGTGTGCTGTAGTCCATGGGGTCGAAAAAAGTTGGACATGACTGAGCAACTGAAATGAACTGAACTGAAGGCTTTCACATTTCCAACTTGAAGGTGAGTCATCTCTTCACTGACAGCTGAGTTTGACACATTGACCAACCTCTAGGACCTCTGAGATCCAGCTAGAGCCACCAAAACTGCTATCCACTGGTACTGTCCCCGGTAGCATCCTGTACCAGGCCCTTTGGACAGGAGGAACAGAAGGACCAATGCAGTTCTCTCTCTGCCAGCACTGACTCAGGACTGGATGAAGTCTTTTTCACCTTATAATAAAAAACCTTGACTTCATCATTTCTTCAGAAACCTATCTTTCACATTTAAGAAGGTCATGCTGCTGCTGCTGCTGCTGCTGCTACGTCGCTTCAGCTCTGTGCGACCCCATGGACTGCAGCCTACCAGGCTCCTCCGTTCATGGGATTTTCCAGGCAAGAGTACTGGAGTGGGTTGCCATTTCCTTAAGAAGGTCATAGAAATGAATTTTAGAGCAATCTCCTCTATGGAGATTTGGGTTAAGAGCTTTCTCTGTAGGGGAGTTTCCTTTGCTACTCCCGCACCCTCTTCTCTCCATGAACAACTTTAAAAGGCATTCAATGAGATTCTGTTCTGAGAGACCAGATTCAACACACAGCACACAATTTTGCTAATTGGTTCAGCTTCGGAGAACAGCTCTAGTGATTCCCAGGAACCTGTGCTTTTCAAGCAATTCCAGCCTACAAAAGGACATGTCAATAAACTGCCCTCAGAGTCAGTCTGCACTGAGCTTGACCTTAACCTGATCTGAACTTCTTGGTACTTTGGACCAGAAGAGCATCAGTCACACCCAAGTTTCCAGTAGAAGTCACAGTGCAAAGAAGGAAATCAAAAGTACTAACTAACCCAAAGAGATCTTCCTCAATACTATATTGCTTGAAATTTTAGTCTCTCCTGATTTGTTCACAATTAACTTTCAAAGCTAAATGTGAACTGACAGTTTCATGAACAGAGATAATGAAGCCTAGAGACCAATGATAAGAATTGTATACTCTTCCTTGGAAGCTTTCTTCAAATTAAGTTGCTAGCTGGATTTCTTTCGGGCTTATTGTAGACTCACCAAACTATAGAACGAGTGATTTACCAAACGAACCTTGGCTTTCTTTTTCTAATGCTTCATTTAACTAGTTTATGCCTCAGAGTAAAGCTATTATAATGGAATTATCTTTCTAATGAGCAATGGTGCAATGCTTCCCAGACAGCAATACCCAGAGTTATGCAGTGTTTAAAAGCCACCACGACTTCAGGGAATACTCACTATTTTTTCTATTGCAAATACTGTAGTCACATTCAAAATGAATGAGGTAATTCTTTTGGTGTTTTTTCAGACTTTTAATTCTTTAATAAATTATGGCTTCCCAAAGGAATAAGCATAGTTCATTAGCAGTGCTAATGAAAATGTCATCTTCAGTAAAACTTACCAGAATATCATTCCCTGAAGCAAAATGTTTTCAGTTGCTTTGTTTGCCAACTTTATTAAAGAAAAACTTTGTGGTCTGGTTTAGTAAATTGAACATAATTGAGAGAGGAGAGAAGCAATCATCCTTAGACAAGTAATTATACAATTTTTAAAAAAAACCCAACTCTAACAATAGTGTTACAAATCTTCAGGGGAAATAAGAGATTTTTTAAAAATAAAAAGATTGGCATGAGAAACATTATTATCAATAAGTCCTTTTATGCCATTTATGTTAATTGCTGAGGCCTTCTCTCCTTTCATGTTCAATCAAGAAATTTTGAGAAGTTCAAAATAAATAGTATGCCTGCTACAGGCCATAAACAATGACTCAGAGTCAAATGTCCAACTCTTAAGGATTCAGCTCAGTAGTTTGCTTCTTAAACAAGTTTGTTTACATTTGTCCTAGGGAAATACAACTTATTTTACTGGCTGGCTCATACTAGCATACTGCATATTAGTTGAGACTAATAAATGAAGGTTTCATTAAAGCAGCAGACTAAACTGTTATTCTGATATCATTTTTGCTTCTTATAGGAAGGTTTTCTTGTTATTGTGGAAATAAATGATGACCACCTGAATAAGATCAATGGCTATTTATTCAGTAGTTACTATAGTGTGGATCAGCTACCATATCTTATGTTTGGTGGAGACTCAAGGGCAGACAGGGGAATCAGAAAGCTTTATATATATATATATATTTTTTAAAGGGCATCAAGTATGCCCTGATTGAAGGTTGTTGATACAGGAAAGCTGGAGGTGGGAGAGTCAACAGGACATTTTATGTAATTGACTTGGAAAGCGTGTTTGATTTTCTCTGGTTAGCCCTGAGTTAGAAGCAAGGGCAAAACACAGGAAAGCTGACAGTCATTAACCAAGTCCTGATCATTCTGCATCAAATGGTTGTAATTGGCTTCCTGGGCTGGTCACTGCAGAGATTGTGGATCAGAGATCTATTGCCATATATAGTCTAGCCAACATCTGTGTGTATGTTCAATCTTTCATCATACATGGCAGTTACTTCCTTGAATTACTTTCTCACCTCCATCTGCTTTGAAAAATAAAAATGTAGTGACCTACAAAGCGATTTACCAAACTATTAAACTCCATTCTTAAAGAATGAGTCAGAGCAGGGTGACAAAGATGGGAATCTCAGTTGAGTTCATTTCAGTCGCTCAGTCGTGTCCAATTCTTTTTGACCCCATGGACTACAGCACGCTAGGCCTCCCTATCCATCACCAACTCCCGGAACTTACTCAAACTCATGTGCATTGAGTCAGTGGTGCCATCCAACCATCTCATCCTCTGTCATCCCCTTCTCTCGTCTTCAATCTTTCCCAGCATCGGGGTCTTTTCTAATGAGTCAGCTCTTCGCATCAGGTGGCCAAAGTATTGGAGTTTCAGCTTCAGCATCAGTCCTTCCAATGAATATTCAGGACTGATTTCCTTTAGGATGGACTCGTTGGATCTCCTTGCAGTCCAAGGGACTCTCAAGAGTCTTCTCCAACACAGTTCAAAACCATCAATTCTTTTGTGTTCAGCTTTCTTTACAGTCCAATTCACATCCATACATGACTACTGGAAAAACCATAGCCTTGACTAGATGGACATTTGTTGGCAAAGTAATGTCTCTGCTTTTAATATGCTGTCAAGGTTGGTCATAACTTTTCTTCCAAGGAATAAGCGTCTTTTTATTTCATGGCTGCAGTCACTATCTGCAGTGATTTTGGAGCCCCCCAAAATAAAGTCTGCCACTGTTTTCATTGTTTCCCCGTCTATTTGCCATGAAGTGATGGAACTGAATGCCATGATTTTAGTTTTCTGAGTGTTGAGTTTTAAGCCAACTTTTTCACTCTCTTGTTTGACTTTCATCAAGAGGCTCCTTAGTTCTTCTTCGCTTTCTGCCATAAGGGTGGTGTCATCTGCATATCTGAGGTTATTGATATTTCTCCTGGCAATCTTGAGTCCAGTTTGTGCTTCATCCAGCCCAGCGTTTCTCATGATGTACTCTGCAGACAAGTCAAGTAAGCAGGGTGACAATATACAGCCTTGATGTACTCCTTTCCCTATTTGGAACCAGTCTGTGGTTCCATGTCCAGTTCTGACTGTTGCTTCCTGACCTGCAAACAGATGTCTCAGGAGGCAGGTCAGGTGGTCTGGTATCCCCATCTCTTGAAGGATTTTCCACACTTTGTGGTGATCCACACAGTCAAAGGCTTTGGCATAGTCAATAAAGCAGAAATAGATGTTTTTCTGGAATTCTCTTGCTTTTTCGATAATCCAACGGATGTTGGCAATTTGATCTCTGGTTCCTCTGCCGTTTCTAAAAGTAGCTTGAACATCTGGAAGTTCACGGTTCACGTACTGTTGAAGCCTGGCTTGGAGATGGGAATGGATACTTTAAGTATGTGTGTGTGCTATGTCACTTGTGACCCCATCACTGTAGCCCACTAGGCTTCTCAGTCTGTGGGTTTCTCCAGGCAAGAATACTGGAGTGAGTTGCCATGCCCTCCTCCAGGGGACCTGCTCAACCCTGGAATCAAACCCACATCTCTTATGTCTCCTGCATTGGTAGGTGGATGCTTTACCACTGAGCCACCAGGGAAGTCCTATTTTTAAGTATATGTGCTCCTTCCTATTTTTTGCAGTTTTATTTTTTAACCATAAATACATCTTAGTTATATAGCTTTTAAAATTGTATGTTTGTTTAAAAATAGACACTTAAAGAAAGCATTGATATATAAGTTAAAGCATACTGACATTTTAATACTGGATGCTAATAGAGTGGTTTTTCTTAGAGTTTTTATGATTTAGGTAGGGAAGACACAACATTTTACTTTCAAAGGTTTTCTAGAAATCTTAGGGACCCACACATATATCAAGTTAGAAAGATTCTGAGCAGTAAACAAAACTATCTACAAACAGAACCACATTTAGAACCTTGCTGGAGAAAATATGAGAGACCCCCTAGAAAAGGAGATTCTGAACTCTTGTCATTCTGGCCCTGTAGTGACCACTTCCTCCAGCCATCTCAGTTTCCAGGAGGGATGGTTGCTGCAGCAGCAATTGGAGTTATCAGATTATTTACATTTACTTTTGGCAATGAAATTCTGCTTAAGGATTCAATGTGCATGGAAGTTAATGTGCATCACTTAATTTCTCTTTATATAAATTTTATAAGATTTTTTTTTCTTTTTTTTCTTTACCACACTGCATAGCTTGTGGTATCTTAGTATCCTGACCAGGGACTGAATCTGGGCTCTTAGAGGTGAGAACGGGGAGTCCTAACTACTGGATTTCTGGGGAATTTCCTATATGAATTTTAAAATCATCTTTATCCCTTATCATTTTTTTCATGCATGTAATTTTTAAAGGTCAAAGAATGCTACAAGTCCTGTAGTAATAATAAAAACAAGGTCTTTGCCCTCTCCCTACCTCTCCACTGCTTCCATCCCACTCTGGAGAAAAATCTTCAATTCTTTCAGCTGTTTCTTCTGGAACTTCCTATATATCATTAAATAATATAGACAATTGATATTTTTATTCAAAAGTTGAAATCATCAATTTACTTCTATTACATATGTATGACTTATCTGAAATTATTAATATACTAGTTCTCATCCTGCTTTTAGGGCTTCCCTGGTGTCTCAACAGTAAAGAATCTGACTGCCAATGCAGAAGCATGGGTTCGATCCCTGGGTCAGGAAGATCCCCTAGAGAAGGAAATGGCAACACACTCCAGTATTCTTGCCTGGGAATTCTCATGGACAAGAGAAGCCTGGCAGGCTATAGGAGTTGCAGAGTTGGATACAGCTTAGTGAATAAATACATTCTGCTCTTGTAACTGTATCTGTCTTTTTGGTTGTTGTTAAATTATTTTTCATTACTATGTTTTCATTACTAGGACTACAAAAATACTATACTTCTGAACCAAACTGTATATAGTGATATTTTCTTTCTTACACAATTTATTTTCCTGAAATTAACAATTACATGTTTTTTGTTTATTTTTCTGTCAACATCTTCTTAAGTTTTTCCACCCCCTCCAACAGCTCTGAAAAATGCTACTTGATCAAATTTTCCATGTTATCAAAATTATCAACTAGTTTACCAGTTCCATGGCTGTCTTGGAACCATTGATCCTGAAGTCCTCCCACCTTCCAGTCTGTACCACTTCCTCTCAAAGTTCTATTTCACAGTTCTAGTACTGAAATTGTCAGAAACCAGCATCCTGGAAATTCTCTTCACCCATTTCACTTTGGATCCTGTTTCTTGGATCCCATATATCCTATTTTAGTTTATGCTCTTGATGAAGTACATCCATCTAGAAGCCTCCAGAAAAAGCATGTATAAGAGATCAATTTTTTTGAGACACTAAAAAAAAAAAGGTTTTTTAATTGCATGCAGATTGCTAGTCTGTTTAGACATATGATTCCAAGGAAAAACAATATTTTCCTTAAAATTTTAAGTGCATTGTTTAAATATCTTCTAACTTCCAAAGTTACTGAGAAGTCTGATGCCATTCTGATTTCTAAATTCTTACTATGTGGACTGTTTTTTCTTCTTGGAAGCACTGAGGATCTACACTGCATTTTTAGCGTTCTAAAATATCACAGTGACATATTTTGGTGTGAGTCTTTCTATAACCATTAACCTTGCTGGTCAGTGGGCCTTTTTTGATTTGTAGAATCTTATTTTTCAGTTCTGATGAACTTCTTGCATTATTTACTTCCTTCCCTTAATTTGTTAATTTCTTGTACTACATACTTAATTTTCTCCCTTGATCTCTCTTCTGGAATATCTTTATTTGATATTCTTTGTTTATCAAACCTCTTACTTTCCTAGATTTCCTTTCTCATCCTTTCTTTCTTTCTGGATATTTCCTTGACCCTATCTTCCAAATTTGTTTAGTTTTGTGTTTTGTTTTCAAATTTTTAATTTTAAAGAACTCTTTTCTTCCTTTTTTGATTATAGTGTCCACTTCATGGATTCAGTATCTTCCCTGAGGATAATAATTAAAACTTTTTGATTTTCCCCATATTCCTTGCATTGACTCAGAACTTCTATTTCCTCAGAGATTTTTTTTTTCCTGGTGTGTCCATTTTTGGTCACCATCCTTCATGATGGTGACTATTTGGGCATTATCCAAATGTTTGGTGACCCTTGGTTCCTTACTGGTGGTGAAAACAGATGATGGGAAGTTTTTTGTATATGGGAGGGGCTCTTTGATTGGTTTTCTTGAAGGGCAATAAAGTGGCCAACCTGACTTTAAAAATAGTTCTATGGAGATATAATTCACATACCATACAATTCACCCATTTAAAGTGTATAATTCCATGGCTTTTGGTACATTCACTGAGTTGCACATCCAACACCAAATAGATTTTAGAACACACTCATTAACCTCAGAAAAACTCCTAACCCTTTAACGGTCTACCCCAAGTCATAGCCCTCAACCCCAGGCAACCACTAGTCTTCTTGCTATCTCTATAAATTTGCCTATTCAGGATATTTCATATACATAAAAACATACACTATGTGGTCCTTTGTAACTAACTTCTTTTACTTAACATAATATTTTCAAAGATTATGCTTATATCATATAATATATACCAGTACTTTAAGCCTTTTTATTGCTGAATAATAATTCATTGTATGAATATATATATATTTTAGCCCATCGTCTGTTCATGAACTTTCAGGTTGTTTCCACTTTTTGGCTATTGTGGATACTGCTGCTAAGAACATTTGTGTACAATTTGTGTGTGGACATGTGTTTTCAATTCTCTTCGGTATATATTCAGGACTGGAATTGTTGTGTCATATAGTAACTGTCTGTTTAACCATTTGAGAAACTGCCAGATTGTTTTCTAAAGTGGCTGCACCATTTTACATCCCCACCAGTAACATATGTGGGTTCTGATTGCTCTGTATTCTAGGTGTGTGCTTAGTCACTCAGTCATGTCTGACTCTTTTTGAGCCCATGGACTATAGCCCACCAGGCTCCTCTGTCCATGGGATTTCTCAGTCAAGAATACTCAAATTCTAATAAGGTGGATGAAACTGGAGCCTATTATGTAGAGTGAAGTCAGAAAGAAAAACACCAATACAGTATGTTAATGCATATATATGGAGTTTGATCTCTGAATAATGACCCTACATGCGAGACAGCAAAAGAGACACTGATGTAAAGAACAGACTTTTGGACTCTGTGGGAGAAGGCCAGGGTGGGATGATTTGAGAGAATAGCATTGAAACATGTATATTATTGTTAAGGGACACACACCGATTGAAACCGCCCACCCTGGCCAGGCACCATAGTAACCATTTGCATGAGTTGTTTTATAACAGGAGGTCCTGGTAAGGAACAGGGAACTAATAAGCCTCCACCAACCAGAAGAGTTCGGGAAAGGTCAAAAGGAGACACCACCTATCTGACCACCTCCCAGAATCCTTCTCTCTGGCATCCATCTTGGCTGAACAAGGTGTGAACCACCAGGAAGGACTCTGAGTCAGAACGATTGGCTAAGGACAACCTGGAAACTAATACCATCAACATAAAACCCAAAACTGCAAGCCATGTGACAGAGCAGTTCTCTTGGGTTCCCTTACCCTGCTGCTCTCCATCCGGGTGTTCTTTCCCAATAAAATCACTTGCTTTGTCAGCACATGTGTCTCCTCAGACAGTTCATTTCCAAGTGTTAGACAAGAGCCCAGTTTCAGGCCCTGTAAGGGGTCCCCTTTCCTGCAACATTATCATATATGAAATAGATCTCTAGTCCAGGTTTGATGCATGAGGCAGGGTGCTCAGGGCTGGTGCACTGGGATGACCCTGAGGGATGGGATGGGGAGGGAAGTGGGAGGGGGGTTCAGGATGGGGAACACAAGTACACCAATGGCTGATTCATGTCAATGTATGTCAAAACCACTACAATATTGTAAAGTAATTAGCCTCCAATTAAAATAAATACATTAATTTAAAAATTAATAAATTCTTCTAAAAAATAAAAAAAGAATACTGGAGTGGGTTGTAACCCAACAGAAGAGTGGATTTTCTTCTCCAGGGGATCTCCATGACCCAGGGATTAAACTCGTGTCTCTTGCATCTCCTGCCTTGTAGGTAGATTCTTTACCAACTGAGCTATCCAGGAAGCATATCCTAGGTAGCGTTTGTTCTAATGATAGGTATGTTTTAACAGATGTGTCTTTTTGGTTATAGCCATCCTAGTGGGTATGACGGAGAAGGCAATGGCACCCCACTCCAGTACTCTTGCCTGGAAAATCCCATGGACGGAGGAGCCTGGTGGGCTGCAGTCCATGGGGTCGCTAAGAGTCAGATACGACTGAGTGACTTCACTTTCACTTTTCACTTTCACCCATTGGAGAAGGAAATGGCAACCCACTCCAGTGTTCTTGCCTGGAGAATCCCAGGGATGGGGTAGCCTTGTGGGCTGCCATCTATGGGGTCGCCCAGAGTCGGACACGACTGAAGCCACTTAGCAGCCGCAGTAGCAACAGTGGGTATGAAGTTGTATCTGATTGTGATTTTGATTTGCATTTTCCTGGTGGCTCAGACTAACATTTATTGTGAATCTCCCAACTGTATCTATTGTTTTTTCCCCCTCAGGAAATTCCCTTTTTGTTTTGTCTGGAGGATATGTGTCCAGCTATGGCTCCTGGATCTAAGGGGAGGAAGTAAGTTGGTAAGGGAATATCTCTGTGTTTAGTGTGCATATTTTCTCTTAGTCTCCTGTTTTTATTACTGTAACTCACCACCACCTTCTGCATTTACCACCCCCAAAACTGAAACCTCTCTGTTTCTTCAGTAAATAAAACTCCTGTCTTTTGGAGTAGAAGGGGAGGGGGTCACCCATCTGAGTGTATGGAAACGTAACATCTAATTTCTCCTTATTTAGGTATTTAATCATTCTCCTTTTCATCACCCCCTCCATTGCCCCACAATGCCTAGCTGCACCTCATCTTCAGTGGTATCTGGAGCCTCTATTTCCTTAGCTCTTTTCAGTTCAGTTCAGTTGCTCAGTTGTGTCTGACTCTTTTCGACCCCATGAATCGCAGCACGCCAGGCCTTCCTGTCCATCACCAAGTCCCGGAGTTCACTCAGACTCACGTCCATCGAGTCAGTGATACCATCCAGCCATCTCATCCTCTGTCGTCCCCTTCTCCTCCTGCCCCCAATCCCTTCCAGCATCAGAGTCTTTTCCAATGAGTCAACTCTTTGCATGAGGTGGCCAAAGTACTGGAGTTTCAGCTTTAGCATCATTCCCTCCAAAGAAATCCCAGGGCTGATCTCCTTCAGAATGGACTGGTTAGATCTCTTTGCAGTTCAAGGGACTCTCAAGAGTCTTCTCCAACACCATAGTTCAAAAGCATCAATTCTTTGGCGCTCAGTCTTCTTCACAGTCCAACTCTCACATCCATACATGACCACTGGAAAAACCATAGCCTTGACTAGACGGACCTTTGTTGGCAAAGTAATGTCTCTGCTTTTCAATATGCTATCTAGGTTGGTCATAACTTTTCTTCCAAGGAGTAAGGGTCTTTTAATTTCATGGCTGCAGCTCTTTTGCTCTTTTAGGATTCTTCAAAACAATATACCTGCTTCTTTCTAGATATAAAATTTTAATTCAAATGTTTAAATTGAATGTTTAACGTTTAAGTGTTTAATTCAAATGTATTTCAAGTGTTTACAAAAATACAGACAATGAGCCAAGCAGATAGTCTTGTTATGTTAATCAATAGTTAACACATCACACAAACACACGTGCATTTTTTCCTACTTGTTTTCTTTTAGTTAGTTATTTTTGACTCCCCCAACTCCTAGCTCAGGCACTTGAATTTGACCAATTCTCCAACTACTTTCTATCTTTTTTGGGGTTACTAAGCACTCTTATTTTCATTGAATATGGAGAAACAAGTTTCTTTTTGTTCTAATATTTTCGGAGTGATTTTCTAAGAGAGAAAGGAATATAGCTTTATTCTACTCCTCTGAATCCAAGCTTCTCTAAATTATCATGGTAACATTTCTTATCCAATATCTGCTCCTCCCTTTTTCTTAAATACTTTCGCCACTTTCATTAGCAATTGATAACATCAGCCTCCTTTTAATTTTTGTTTTTATAGTTATTATTTTATTGTCCCCCACCTACTTTGGGCTTAGCTTTATTTATTCATAAAGTAACTTGCAATTTGAAATGTTTTCCAAGTTTCAGAAATTTTGCAGGGTTTTAGAAAAGCATATGTGGAAGTTTCCTCAACTGTAGCCCAATTTATTAACAAAAGATAATTAATTTCATTTTTTTAAAAAAACTATCTTTTGAAAGAAATTAATCTAATATAAAGGGAATTTAAATAGAAAATAATATTTAAATGATATTTTGTTGTTACTGTTCTGGTGAGCTTAAAATAAAAGGAAATAATAAAGGAATCTGGGGTTATACAACATGAGAAACAGGAAAATGACAGCTCTGGATTGTGTCATTTCCCAAAAATGAGAGACTGGCACAGAGAGCTTCTAGAAGACTATGGCAGTTTTTTGTGCTAAAGGAGATTGGTCACTGGGACTCAATCAATGTCTCATTATGAAGACTCTTTCGGATTCTTTTGCTTATCAGAATTCTATTAGCCAAGCCACGGTTCAGAAATGAAATACAAATGATTTCCTAAAATTCCAGCAGTGTTTCTTCAAATTCCAATTAGGTTTCCTATGAAAGGATAATCTGACCAGAGGGCCCTACCCAGAGCCTTCTTTGAATAGACACTGGTAATCCTCTTGGTAGGGAGTGGGGTGAGGAGGCTGTCTCATGTAGAGATTTGACTATAATCCTAAGGATTTCAATATGGGATTCTAGAGTTCTGTCAATACTCTGAGCTCCTCACAAGTAGAAAGGCAAATTTGGTTAAACTTAGAAATGTATTTTTAGAAAGTATTACTAATTTCCCACTCCCCCTCCCTGCCCAGAGGAAGACCAATTTTTCCTGAAATGCCAGTAGCGTTCTGCTATCAGGCAGAAGTCTTTAATAATTGTGTGCTGATATTATCTGGGAGCTCTTCTGTCTTGCAAAGGAGAGGATAGCACTAGATGGTGTCCAAGGACCCTTCCAGACTGGTTGTCCCATACATCTGTGAAACCTCTCATTAATACTCAAGGGTATTTTTCAGAGTAAAGGAAGGAGAGACAAAGTTACAGAGTATTTTAAATAAAATCTTTGCATTAAAAAAACTTATTTAGTTATCATGTATAATTAGGGTGTGGATACTTATTTCTTTGTGGTCAGAGGTGACATTCCTATTTCCATAAAAATTATCTTCACTGTTAAAAGCATTCAAATATATGATAAATAGGTAACAGACTAGCCAGTGCTATATTTTATCAGATTCTTTGTGTCTCTCTTCTCTCTCTTTCCCTTAGTATCTGTCTTTCTGACATCTGTATCTCCAATCTGTCTCTTATACACCTGCTGCCTGCCCCAACACACACACACACACACACACACACATACAGTTGTTTGCTTGTTGTTTTAGAAAAGAATCAAGTAGAGAAAATGCAACATAATTCAATAGAGTAAACAATGAACTACCCATCAGTCCCACTCTATTACTCACTAGCTGTGGTGTCCTAGACTGGATTATTTATTTCCTTTTTCCTCAATGTCCTCCTCTGCAAAGTGGGAGGTCATAACTGATACATTTATCTCAAAGGTTGCTGTGAGACTACAATGAGTTAAATCTGTCTTTGAACACTCTATGAAGGGCTATAGCAGTACAAAAGTACACCAGTTTAAATGGGAAGAAGTTAGAGAAGGCAATGGCACCCCACTCCAGTACTTTTGCCTGGAAAATCCCAAGGACGGAGGAGCCTGGTGGGCTGCAGTCCATGGGGTCGCTAAGAGTCAGACACGACTGAGCGACTTCACTTTCCCTTTTCACTTTCATGCATTGGAGAAGGAAATGGCAACCCACTCCAGTGTTCTTGCCTGGAGAATCCCAGGGACGGGGGAGCCTGGTGGGCTGCTGTCTCTGGGGTCACACAGAGTCGGACACGACTGAAGCAACTTAGCAGCAGCAGCAGCAGTAGCAGCAGCAGTTATTAGTCTGATACGGACTTAGGAACCCATTACAGCATAATATAGGAATTTGAGGATGGATTATACATTAAAAAGCATGAGTTCAGACCCTAATTGTCATGGAGGTGGGCAACTGTCCATGTTTTAAAGAGAATTGATTTCAACTTGTACCTTGTGTTTTGTTAAGAATTATCTGTGTAGAAGCAGGTCAGTCTTAGTACCACTAAAAATGGATGGAATGGATTTTTGATGTAGATAAAATGGTACAAATACCACAGCAGGGACCAAAATTTCAAGTGCTTGGAACTGTTGTCTCAAAGGCCACTTAGTCCAATCTTCTGTCCTGGTTATCTACCTCTCTCTGACAAGGAAGCCTTGCTGGATTCTTTCAGCCTCTGCTAGAAGGGGAACACCCACCATCCTAGGGCAGTTCTTTGTAATTTTAGAGTTCTGACCGATTACAGTAAGGAAGAACTTCTTGTGGCCCTGTAAACTCTCATCCATTAGTTTTAGTCCTGTCCCCTAGATACACTGGCTTGTTTGAAGATTAAAATCAAGCTCCCTGAAGTTCTCTTTTCTGAAAGAACTGACCCTAGGTTCCCCACTGGGGCAAGGTTTCACATCCCTGACTGCTCTGCTTACTCTTTTCTTTCTGGGTGCTGATTTGCTAGATCCCTCTTAAGTGTGTTGCCAAGAAATGCCTCCTGAGCTCTTCCTGGAGGTCTAAACCAGCATGGTCACTTGTTTCATTCTCAGCACTGTTCCTTTTCTTGTAGCCTAAGCTGGCATGGCTGTTTTTGATAGCATCCTTTCCTTTTATTGATGACCTTGGCATGGGCAGCACACTGCCACTGCCAGAGTGAGAGCAAAAGATGCAATAGAGTCTGGCAGGACCTGGGTAATTTTACACAAGATAGGCTGGGGACCTGGCTGGGGGTAAGGACACAGACAGAGATGTGGAGCTATAAGGGTGGCTTGGGTAGAGGGATATTACGAAGGGAAGGTTTAAAACTGAGAAACAATTTTGTTTGAGAGTCAAATCTCTGACATCTCAATAGAAGAATAGTGGATTAGAGTCTTTCTCTGTAATCCTTTGGCTCCTAAGGCTTTGAAGCTATTTCAAAGGAAAGTTAAGTTGCAGCTGGAAAGTTTATATACATATATCTATGTATATACATTATTATAATTATTTTTAATGAGGAGGTTGGAACATTAATCAGATCCTGTATTAGATCTCAGTTGATGGCAGCTGCTATCTGCATGAAGTGAGGAGAACTTCGAGGAAATAAAAGTTTGGAAAAATCCAGATGCTATTGCTTTGTATGTTGTGATGATGTGTTAGCCAGACTCTAACAGGCCCCCGTTGAGTTTAACCTTCTGGTATTCATACTCTTTGAGGTTGACCTGAGTAACAAATATGAGGCTGTGGAAATGATGGTATGTTACTTTTGAGATTAGGTTATGAAAGATGTTGTGGTTGCTGCCTTGCTCTCTATGAACACTTGCTCTGGAGGAAGACAGCCACCATATCATGAAGATAATCACGCAGCCTTATAGACAGAACTGCTTGGTAAACTGAGGCCTCTTGCAACAGTAAGAGGCCATGTGGGAGTCATATTGGAAGAGCCTCCTTTAATCCATTAAATCTTCAGATGATTGTAGCCCTGGTAAACATCTTGACTGCAATCTCTTGAGACCACAAGCCAGAACCATCCAGCTAAAGTTCTCCTGAATTTCTGATGCACAGAAAATGTGACATAATGTTTATTACTGTTTTAGTTACTAAGCTACTGTGTTTTAAGTTACTAAGCTCTGAGGAATTTGTTATGCAGCTTTAGGTAACTAATACTGATGGATAGAATGGAGGAATGAAGAATAAAGGCTCTGCATTCTAGGCCTGGACTTATCCTAGCCCCAAGGGTGGAACAGGTGTTAGCATCATTCATTTATGTCCATTCTGGACACTGCTGACCACATATGGCTAAAAGATGACAAGAAGAAGGGGCTTCATGTCCTCTTGTTTCCTCTTCTTTCTCTGCCTTCTTTTTGTTTTTAGGGAGAGGACTAGGAAGACACTGAGAACTCACACAGATTTTGTTTTTGACTTGTCAGTGGCTCCTGAGAAAACCTGCATTGGTCTTTGTCCATTTGTTACTAGGCTGTGGGTCCTTGAGAGCAGGGCTTAGATCTTTATTTCTATCCCCATCACCTACCAAATGAACATATTTGAACAACAGATGAATTTAAGGGGGTAGATGAACTCTCTTCTCCTAAATTCTGCTGATTCCATTCTTAGAATGGTTCCTGAAGTGGAACCACTTCACTCACAGTTCATCATTGAAGTCTTGGTAACAGCATGCATGCCATCAGTCATTTTCACTGTTAACCCTTTACTGTGCTGTGCTTAGTTGCTCAGTCTTGTCCAACTCTTTGCGACGTGAAGAACTATAGCCTGCTAGGCTCCTGTCCACAGGGATTCTCAAGGCAAGAATACTGGACTGGGTTGCCATGCACACCTCCAGGGGATCTTCCTAATCCAGGGATCCAACCCAGGTCTCCCGCATTGCAGGCAGATTCTTAACCATCTGAGTCATCCAGGGAAGCCCACTATTAACCCTTCCCACCAGCTATTTCACTATTTAAAAAATCCTCCTATTTAAGCCCTTGCTTTTAAGATCTTCCTTTTACTTTTCCATCCCATTTCTTCTCTGAAATGCTGCTTTAACTGTTGCTCAAGCTCCCATGATGCAGGAGCACATAAAGAGATTTTCTATCAATACACCAGCAATATACTACTCTCAGGTGTCCAAAGTCACAGTGGAAGGAATCTTGAACTGAAGCTAGGAGCATTAATTCTGGGCTGCTGTCACTGATTGGTCTGTATGTCCTTGGGCAAATTGCTTCCCCTCTCTGGACCTCAGTTTATCTTAAACTGAGATAGTAAGTCTAGATGAGCTCTTAAGTCATTGGGTTCTCATAACAAGTTAGGATTCCAAGATGCAATCCAGAACTGAAACCCGTATACCTCTGAGCAACTGTTATGATTACAGTACAAGGTTTCCGGGACTTCTCTTTATTAGCCCAAGGATATTGCCTCAGTGAAAGACTATCTGGTTTATTGGGGAAAGCCTTCTAATTTTGACAGACATGATCTCTGTGGTTTCAGTTTTGTCACTAACTCTGGGTGATCTTGAAATAGCTCAACAGAATTCCATCACCTCCACTAGCTTTGTTCACAGTGATGCTTCCTAAGCTCCACTTGACTTCGAATTCCAGGGTGCCTGGTTCTAAATGAGTGATCACACCATCATGATTATCTGGGTCATGAAGATCTTTTTGTACAGTTCTTCTGTGTATTCTTGCCACCTCTTCTTATTATCTTCTGCTTTTGTTAGGTCCATACCATTTCTGTCCTTTATTGAGCCCATCTTTGCATGAAATGGTCCCTTGGAATCTCTAATTTTCTTGAAGAGATCTCTAGTCTTTTCCATTCTATTGTTTTCCTCTTTTCTTTGCATTAATCACTGAGGAAGGCTTTCTTATCTCTCCTTGCTATTCTTTGGAACTCTTCATTCAGATGGGTATATCTTTCCTTTTCTCCTTTGTCTTTTGCTTCTGTTCTTTTCACAGCTATTTGTAAGGAATCACTGCACATCATGACTGCAGCCATGAAAAGACACTTGCTCCTTGGAAGAAAAGTTATGACCAACCTAGACAGCATATTAAAAAGTAGAGACATTACTTTGCCAACAAAGGTCCGTCTAGTCAAAGCTATAGTTTTTCCAGTAGTCATGTATGGATGTGAAAGTCGGGCTATAAGAAAGCTGATAGAAGAAGAATTGATGCTGTTGAACTGTGGTGTTGGAGAAGACTCTTGAGAGTTCCTTGGACTGCAAGGAGATCCAACCAGTCAATCCTAAAGGAAATCAGTTATGAATATTCACTGGAAGGACTGATGCTGAAACTCCAAACTTTGGCCACCTGATGGGAAGAACTGGTTCACTGGAAAAGACCCTGATACTGGGAAAGATTGAAGGTGGGAGGAGAAGGGGACGACAGGAGATGAGATGGTTGAATGGCATCACCGACTCAATGGACAAGAGTTTGAGTAAGCTTCAGGAGTTGGTGATGGACAGGGAGGCCTGGCGTGCTGCAGTCCATGGGGTCGCAAAGAGTCGGACACGACTGAGCGACTGAACTGAATTGGGTGATCTTAGGCAAATTCTTCTTTCTGGATCAGAGCATGGAGGCTGCTGCTACACAGAAGAGGGTCGAAGACCTGGAAGTGATTTGGACATCTTTGACCAATTCCTTTTCCAGATCCTGGGAGGCTCAGCCCAGGAGCCAGGTCCTGGCCGGCCAGTTGTCCCTTTCCTAGGTGCAACCGAAAGTTAAACTAGCTTTGCTAACTGAGCTTCGGCTGGGCGGGCGGTAGCTACAGGTGAGTTCTTAAAGGGGCCGCCAGAGCTTGAGTAATACTTGAAGCTGTTGACTTGGAGGGAGTTGCAGGCAAGGGAGAATGAATGAGAAAACGAACGAACCAATTTTCTATTCCCTTCCTTAAATGCATTCATACTTGGAATTAATCACTTAGATTTAAAAAATTCTCTGGTAAAACCTTCAATCTCTTATCAGATTAACTAATCTCCATGTTTTACCTACCCTTCTTTAATTCAGTTCCTCCGAAACTTTTACTGAGGGGCTAATACTAACTTTTAAAAAATTAGCACCGAGTGTAAGAACGCAAAGACGGCACCCCTCCCCCTCGCAAATGCCTCCCTTTTCCCCCTCCCAGGCTCCGCCCTTTCCCGCCCCCTATCGTGGGTGGCGGAGTCGACACCTCCCAGAGAATGCTTTTCCAGGTTGGGGATCCACCCCTGGGGTGGATCTCTCTCCGGCAGAGTTGGAAACGACACGCGTTTAGTGAGGTTAAAGGGTGTCTCGGAATGTGTGTCCTGAATCTGGTGTAGGTGAGGTCACATTTCTCTTCCATCACTGTCACTCTTCCTCGCCTGGTGCTCTACTCGCTCAGAGCCGCGGGACACACCGGTGGGCTAGGACGAGGTAAAGGCGGGCTCTTCCAGGGCGCCCTGACCCACCTGTAGAGTCTGTGCGTGAACTCCTTTGTTCTCAGAACCACTTCGGTGGCCGCGCCTTTATGCAAGGAGCTTCACTTGGATGTTCCTCAGGTCCCCTTCTGCCGTCCCCAGCCCCCTCCTGGCCCTCCTCCCTCTTCGAACCCAAAGGTAGCAGCGCTGAGAGCCCGGGGCTCGGCGCGAGCCGCCTCCTCACTTCCCATTGGCTGAGAGCGCTGGGAAAGCGGTCACGTGGGGGCGCGGCAATCCAGATCAAGGGCCGCCATCTTGGCGGAAAGTTTGGGGGGAGAGCGGTTGGGGGCGCGGAAGGAGGCGAGGTTCCGGGGGTGTGGCGGCTAAGAGCTGAGCGGGCGAGCGGGCTAGCGGGCACCGGCGAGTGAGGAGGCGCCGGCGGCTGAGGCGGAGGAAGAGGCAACGGGGGTGCAGCCGCCGAGGGGAGCTCCTCCCCCGTTCCCTCACCCCCGTCTGCACAGCTCCGCGAGCCCCGGGTGGGGCGGGGGGACGTGGAGCGGGGCAGGGCGGGGGAGACGGTCCGGGGCGCACCCCAGCTCCGAGCGCACGCCACTCGCAGGAACTTTGTGGCGGCGCCGCAGGTGTGGGGGCCCGCGGAGGTGTGCATGTGGGGCACGAGGGCGTCGGAGAGCGGTCGCTGTCCTGTCCGGCCCTCGCTGGAGTAGCTCGGAGGAAGCCAACAAGGAATCAGGCAAGCGAGAGGAGGGGGCCCGAGCAGGGCGGGGTGATCATTCCAGTTGGTTCCTTCTCCGACTGCTTTACAGTCTCTGCTGGTTTAGGGGCCAAGGGTCGGAGCGCCTCTTCACCCCCCAGTAGCAGGTGGGGGGTATGCCTTCTAATACCGGGGGAGGGGTGGCCCCACGTCTAGCATTAAGCGCCCTTTGGAAAAGGGGCAGCTTTCGAGGAGAGTTTGGCAGCTTGCTACTGTCTGCTCTTAATTTGCAGGGGAACCCAACGTTAGGTAAAAGCTTTCTACATTGACACTGCTGGGTTTTGAGGCTCTTTCTCCTTTCACTTGGGAAAACTTTGCCAGGTGGACTTTTCAAATAGGGCTAGGAGTTTTTCGATTTGAGAGTTAGGGGTAAATGCTAGGTTAACCTCGATTCTGTTCTTTTCTGAATTCAGTTCTGTTTCCTGTTTTGTGTTCTAAGGTGTGTGTGCTCTCTTCCTGATTCTGGAGAAAAATGCCGGTCCGGAAGCAAGGTGAGAGTTTACTTCGGAACTCTTGTGGGTGTCCCTAGCTTTTTTTCTGTTTTGTGCTTGCTGTGTTTTACAGATGTTTGTGTAACTGATGAAACAGCACAGCCTTAGCCTTACTACTTATGGAATCTAAGCCTCAATCATTCAGAAGATGGAAACACCTAAATGTTTGTCAAACTTTTTTCCCTTGCTATCTCTCTAGTGACTGGAGAGGCAATTAACTTTTTTCCCTCTGAAATGTCTTTTTAAAAAGTTTGTATTGGCGTTTTAATATTTCATTTTATTATTCTTAGTAAACCCTTTCGTGAACGAATGTAGAATATTGGCTAAGAACTACTAGTTTTGAAAGAATATTTGAATTATAATGACGGATTGTAGTAATCGGCGTTTGTATATTAGATCAACTGAAACCGTGTTATTAACGCTGATTAAATGATCACTAGAACACATTGGTTACAAAGTACTCACCTTGTTTTATTGTGACATAATGAACAGTTTTGGATCATTTCTAAGGACTATGTGTACAGGAACATAGTAGCATGGATTGACTTGGAGGTTTGGAGAATCGTTTAGGTATCTTTGTAGTCATTTGCTGCATAGCTGGTTTGTAATACTTCCTTGTAAATATATAATTTTAATCAAACTTTTTGTTTCTTTTCAGATACCCAGAGAGCATTGCACCTTTTGGAAGATTATCGTTCGAAACTAAGCCAAACAGAAGACAGACAGCTCAGAAGTTCCATAGAACGGGTTATTAACATATTCCAGAGCAACCTCTTTCAGGCTTTAATAGGTGGGAATTAAAACTTTATTTGTGACCATTATGTGTCAGCTGGGCTTAAGGCTTCTCTGAATTCACTTATTTTGAACTTAAGAGAGGGATATACTTGGTTCTTTGTGAGGCATGCAGTTACTTGAACATCCAGTGAATTGTGTATTTTGATACTTAGACCAATATCTTTTCCAAAAATATCTAATAACCAAAAAAACTTTCAGTATGATTATTTCAGTGGTCTTTGATAACAAAGGGTAATATCCTAGCATTAAAAAATGAAGAGGTTGCAAAAAGTAATGACTGAATAACTGTTAGCTTGTTTCTTTGTTGGTTTTGTTATTTCTCTGGAATCTCTGAAAATGTTTGAAGAGTTCTGTGTTTAAGAACATTCATTCTCTTAATATAGACCTCTGTTTAAACTTGGCATTTGTAGAGTTATAGACTTGAAAAATGATCTTCCAGGTAATCTTGGTCTAATCTTGTTTTACAGACAAGAATATTGAAACAGAATTTTATTCTTAACTGTAACTTAAATTTGATGTGGTTCATTGTTTTAAAGGAGAACTGAACAAGGGTGCTGAGTTCTACTCCTGACAGTGCTATTGATTGAATGACATGGTATAAATCATATAATCTTTTCTAGGTCACTGCATTAGCTGTAGCATGTGGATGCAGTGGTACAGTGGCTTTTAACCTTTTTCCTAAAAAGTAGCTAGATTCTTTTTTAAAGCAAAATCTTATATTATGTACACAATTCCTGGTATATAAAACAAGATGATCTGTTCTGGCCCTCTTCTCTAGGTACCTTGAAAAGTTTACAAACCACTGAACTAGAAAAATTGTCCCTTTCAATTCTAAGAATAAAATGCATTTTTATTCATCATTGACTATATAACATTAAAATAAGACATTTCATTGGATTATATTTTTTTCCTCAGTAGTTACAGCCTTATATCTGTGTATCAATGGAGTAACTTTTGATGTGATTTGAGGTTAATGTATCCTATTCTATAGTACTTTGAAGTTAATGTAGTCTATCAAATAGCTTATTGGTAAATTGATACTCTACTAAATTAGTTTTAGAATTAAAACGTTAAAGAAGATCACTCAGTACACTTAAATATAATTTAGCATTATTATAAACTTTTGAAAACATACACGGCAACAGAGAGAACAGTGTAATGAACTATTATGTCTGTCACTCATGTTTAAAAATGACCAGTATTTTGCTTATTTTGTTTAAACAGATGGACATTTATTAAATTTGAATTTCTAAGTTCTGAGGTTTAAGGTCCAAATGGATCAAATTGGATTCCTCTGAAAAAACAACAAAGGAAGGGAAAATCATTTTTAGTTATTTTCTAAATCACCATTAAACCTAGGAATGTTTTATTGAGTAGGCTCACCGTTTAGGAAAAAGTAGTATGACTTGTATGTCTTATTTTACATGTAATTCATGGATAGATGAAGTCCTCTGTGTGGAGTCCATGACTTAAGGAAATGATTAGTGAAGTAGTCAACCAGAAACAACACTTAGATTGAGATGGGAAGTAGATTTGCGATGTTGATGGGGATTTTTTTTTTTTTGGTATATTCTGCCTCCCCTATTTTGAATGTTTATTCTTATGCATAATTGAATTCTGATAGAGTTAGTTTTCTAATTGTAACTTATACTTGTCAATCTTCTTTGTCCTGTGTAATTTTATTGGTTGTGAGTTTAAGCTTTGCTGTTTAGGTTTACTTATATTTTAAGGTCGTATAGAATGTAGTATCAGATTTTGGTGTAAGGAAAGTAATACATTTTAGGAATTTTGAAACAAGTAAATTTAGTAGAGGGTTTTTTGTGTTTCTATACTGTAATTGAATTAATTGTTGACACTACTAAATTAATAAATGCAATTTTTGGTACATGCTTAAGTTGGATTAATTAATTTTTGAAAATTTTTAGGTCAGTAAGATTTTCTTTCCTTTGTACCTGTACCATTGTTTTTGAAACAGTGTGATAGTTTTTTAAACCTGTAAATTACCCTAAGTTAAAAACTAGAGTCCATTGTGTTCATAGTATGTATGGAAAAATTCTGTTAACTGTTTTTTCCTTTAGTAGGTAGTACTTCATCTTCTGAGGTGATACTTGTGAATCATTGAATTAAAGGAGACCTAGAGTCTTGACCACTAATTGTTGAAAATCATATGGTGCTTAAGGGTTTTGACTTTAAGAGTTTGGAAGTCATTGCCTTAGCTATAGTGAATTACTTAGTTACTACTTGGACTTGCAGTCTACAACAGTTATTTATTGAGTGATTCTTGAATTGGTAGTTTGTATCCACTGTTTTCATGCATTTAAAACAACTTTGTGCAAGGACCTAAGTTGCTATGGGAATCCCCCCACCCCATAGTTGATATATTATTAAGGTTAGGCTTCCGGCACCTTGAGGGCTTCCTTGGTGGCTCAACAGTAAAGAATCCACCTGCAGTGCAGGAGACACGGGTTCAATCCCTGGGTCGGGAAGATACCCTGGTGAAGGAGATGGCAACCCACTCCAGTATTCTTGCCTGAGAAATCCCATGAAGAGAGGACCCTGGCAGACTAGTCCATGGGGTTGCAAGAGCTGGACACAACTTAGCAACTAAACCACCACCACTTTGTTGTTATTCAGAGGAATAGGCATACACATACTGTGCTATATCTGTTCTAAGATACCAATTTTTAAAAACTTCAACATCTCTGAACTTGGGATGAATTTTATAGTGGATATATATTGGCATTGGTTTTGCATTCTTAGTGGCATGTGAAATAATGGTGCCTTTTATAGTTGATAGTGTCAGTATCAGTATCCTCAATTCAGTGAAATATGGTAATCATTGTTCTTGCTCTGAGGCTTGGTAGTAGTATCCTTGATACTACTTGAAAGTAGAAAAGATTTTATTAACTTCAGAGTTTCAGCTAAGTTGTTTCTTTAGAGGTGAGTGTTTAAATTATAGCTTTAAAAAAGTCTGTGAACTGTGCATTTAAAAAAAATTTATTCCCCAAACATCTGGTGGTTATTTTTGTATAAATGGGAAATAAAGTCCACCTAATTTTAATCCCTAATTTAGGTGAGAGCAAGTTGAAAACTTAATGTATTTGATTTTGTAGTCTCATTTTCTATACTTCTAGTTGAAAATTTTGTGAGTAAAATAGATTGGATATGGTTTGATGATAGTCAGCTGTTCAGGTCCATAGTGGTTTGTGGTCATCTCTCAGTCTCAGGTTTGTCTGGGATCAGAGAGGATCTCGGTAGTCCTCAAAGATTTTGTAGCAGTCTAGACCTCTGGGTTTACTTAAGGGACCAGAGTACCCATCTACCTTCCTTGTCCATAGGAGAAAATCCTAGGCTAAAGATCAGACTGGCTTTGGAGACTTTAGTAAGTTGAATCACATGATTTGTATATTTTGTCTGTGATAAATAGCAGTCTTATTTTAAAGCACTATTTTAATTCTGCACATATTTCAAAGTGAAGATGGATTATGCAATGAAACTGTCCATTTCTGAGATTTTTAGCTTCAAATTTGTTTACTGCTACTTTATTAACTTTCCCTTGCCCTTGTAAACATAGTGAACTGCATTTAAATTTGGAAATACTGAGTTTCAGGTGTGACTCCTTTAATTGTAAAAGAAAAACCTAAAATCTATCACCTTAACCATTTTTAAAAGTGTTGGTTAGCGTGTTAAGTATATTCATATTGCTGTAAAACAATTCAGAACTTTTTCATCTTGCAAAACTAAAACTTGATATGTGTTAAGCAACAGCTCCCCTTTTCTTCCTCTCTCCAGACCTTGGTAACCACCATTCTACTTTCTGTCTCTGATTTTGACTACTGTAAATACCTCATATAGGGAAATCATAAAGTATTTGTCTTTTTGTGACAGGTTTATTTTACTTAAATGTTCTCAAAGTTCATTCATGTTGTAGCATGTGATAGGATTTCCTTCCTTATTAAGGATGAATAATAGTGAGTGGTGGCGGGTGGCATTGTCCACCTCCCCAAATATGTGTGTGTGTTTGTATAAATGTGTGTGTGTCAGATTTTTGTTTATCCATTGATCCCTAGATAGATGTTTGCATTGTTCTACCTCTTGACTGTTGTGAACAGTGTGACTGTGTGAGTATGCAAGTATCTCTTTGAGAATCTACTTTCAGTTCTTTTGAGTGTACATGCGAAAGTGGCATTGTAGGATCGTATGATAGTTAAATTTTTAATTTTTCCAAGGAACCACCATAATGTTTTTCATAGAAATTGCATCTTTTTATAATCCCAGCAACAGCGCACAGGGTTCCAGTTTCTCCAGCTTTGCTAACACTTGATTTTCAGTTTTTTTGATAGTAGCCATCCTAATGGATGTGATAATATGATTACTTTTTAAGAATGTAAAAAGTAATAGTGGCTAATATTTATTAAACACTCTCTATGTGCTGATAAAAATATCTCATTTAGTCATCATAATTCTGTGAGATGTGTATTCACCTATGAGGTGATTATACCATTTTATAGATTAGAAGAAAAAGAGGAGATGGGTGATTATGTAGCTTGCCCAAGAATTCTCAGATAGTCAGTTGTGGAGCCAGAAACTGGACTTGGCTAATCTGATCCAGAGTCTCTCTTCACCTTCAACCATTAGGGTGGTCTTTATCATAAGTTTAATACTATTATGGGATAAAGAACACTGACAACAGGTATGTTTAACATGGATGTTGCTCTGTAGGGTCAATGTTTTTTTAAAGTTTTTACTTTAAAGGAGAATGTTTATAATGATGGAATACATATTTTGAAAAGTGTATTCAGTAATCAAAGTTTACACACTTCCAGCCATAATGGTAAAATGTCAGAGTTCCTTAGATTTTTGCTTATTATTGGCCTCAGTGATATATGTTAGTATATCGTTGTACACCTGTGTGTGTGTGTGTGTGTGCGCGCGCAGGTTTGAGGAAGGAAAACAGTTATAACAAAATATGGATCAGACTATTGGCTACAACTTTATGGAATTGGAGGAAAATTTTATTAACTTTCTGGTTGGTGGTTTTGATTGAATTGGGTTGTTACTTGTTACTCTTGCTTTGAGGCAATACTTTGAAAAAGCAGAAGCTGGTTGAATTTTCTTTAGAACCTTGCAATCACAGAGCTGTAAAAGCATCTTTAAATATTTCTTCTAGCCCTAGTTATTTTATCTATGTAGGGACAGTAAATTTTTTCATAATAAAAATTTCCTTTTCCAATAATTTTCCCGATATACTATCCAGGTATTGCATTTAGTTGTCAAGTCTCTTTATTGTTGCTGTCAGTCTCTGTGTCATGTCCGACTCTTTATGGCCCCGTGGACTGCAGCATGCCAGGCTTCCCTGTCCTTCCTGTCCCCTGTTCTTCACCATCTCCCAGAGCTTGCTGAAATTCACTGTCCATTCAGTCAATGATGCCACCCAACCATCTTGTCCTCTGTCGTCCCCTTCTCCTGCCTTCAGCCTTTCCCAGCATCAGGGTCTTTTCTGATGATCCAGCTCTTCTCATCAGTTGGCTAGAGTACTGGAGCTTCAGCTTCAGCATCAGTCCTTCTAATGAATATTCAGGGTTGAGTTCCTTTAAGATTGACTGGTTTGGTCTCCCTGAAGTCCAAGGGACTCTCAAGAGTCTTCTCCAACACCACAGTTCAGAAGTATCAATTCTTCAATGCCCAGCCTTCTTTATGGTCCAACTCTCAAATTCATACATGAGTACTGGAAAAACCATAGCTTTGACTAGATGGACCTTTGTTGGCAAAGTAATGTCTCTGCTTTTTAATATGCTGTCTAGGCTAGTCATAGCTTTTCTTCCGAGGAGCAAGCGTCTTTTAATTTAATGGCTACAGTCACCATCTGCAGTGATTTTGGAGCCCCCCGCCAAAATAGTCTCTCACTGTTTCCATTGTTTCCCATCTGTTTGCCATGAAGTGATGGGACCAGATGCCATGATCTTAGTTTTTTGAATGTTTGAGTTTTAAACCAGCTTTTTCAGTCTCCTCTTTCACCTCATCCAGAAGTCCTTTAGTTCCTCTTCACTTTCTGCCATAAGGGTGGTGTCATGTGCATATCTGTGGTTATTGATATTTCTCCCAGCAGTCTTGATTCCAGCTTGTGCTTCATTCAGCCCGGCATTTCGCGTGATGTACTCTGCATATAAATTAAACAAGCAGGGTGACAATATATAGCCTTGACATACTCCTTTCCCAATTTTGGGGTTTCGCTGGTGGCTCAGATGCTAAAGCGTCTGCCTGCAATGCAGGAGACCTGGGTTTGATTCCTGGGTCAGGAAGATCCCCTGAAGAAGGAAATGGCAACCCACTCTAGTACTCTTGCCTGGAAAATCCCATGGCCGGAGGAGCCTGGTAGGCTACAGTTCATTTGGTCGCAAAGAGTCGGACATGACTGAGCGACTTCACTTTCACTTTCCCAATTTTGAATCAGTCAGTTGTCCATGTTCAGTTCTGTTGCTTCTTGACCTGCATACAGGTTTCTCAGGAGACAGGTAAGGTGGTGTGGTATTCCCATCTTTTGAAGAATTTTCCACAGTCTGTGTGATCCACACAGTCAAAGGCTTTAGTGTAATCAATGAAGCAGAAGTCGATGATTTTCTGGAATTCTCTTGCATTTTCTAAGATCCAGCAGATATTGGCAATTTGATTTCTGGTCCTCTTTAGTCTTCTTTAATCTGTGCACATTTCCACAGCCTTTGTCTTTTATGACATTAACATATTTGAAGAATATAGTTCCCCCTGCTCTTATTTTTTTATATAAAGTTTCCTGTTGTAAGTTTGCTTATATTTGCTTGTGATTAAACTCAGGTTATGTATTCTCTGTGTTTCTGTACATCCAGATAGGTACATGTCTTCTGCCCTTCATTTAATGTTAATTTTAATCACCCAGTTAAGGTATTGTCTGATTGCTCCTAGTCTGTAGTTACTTTTTTCCCCTTTGCAGTTTATAAGCAGTATATGGGGGAGACACTTTAACACCTTGTAGTCTCCCTGCTCTTTAGAGACATTTCCATCTGGGCTTAGTATCCACTGATGATGCTTGCCTGAATCAGTTTTTACTGGGTTGAAAATGACAGTTGAAAGATTGTAGTAGAGTTTTTTGTTTTTTTTTTTTAATACAGCAGCACTTTTTTATAGTTTCCAGTTAACACTTGGCATTTTACTATAATTAAGAGCACTCCTCTTCCATTTACCTACCTACCTACTAGCTATCATATTTCTTTCAGTGGTTGATCATTTATTATCATCCTTAATGATTTTGGTGTTTAGATTGTCTCAGATTTACCTAGTATAAGGCTTCTCTAGCTTGGCCGTTATGTCTTTATGGCATTCCCTCATATTTTTTTAAGCACTTTTGTAGTTTTTGACATAACAAGATGTTCTAGGTTCATCTTGTGCATAACCTGCCCCACCCTTAGAATCAACCATTTCTTTGAGAAGTTCTGGTTCCTTTTGATACATACCTTGTTTTAAGGAATATACTATGACTGTTCAGTTCAGTCACTCAGTCGTGTCCGACTCTTTGCGACCCCATGAATCGCAGCACTCCAGGCCTCCCTGTCCATCACCAGCTCCTGGAGTTCACTCAGACTCACGTCCATCGAGCCAGTGATGCCATCCAGCCATCTCATCCTCTGTCGTCCCCTTCTCCTCCTGCCCCCAATCCCTCCCAGCATCAGAGTCTTTTCCAATGAGTCAACTCTTTCGCATGAGGTGGCCAAAGTACTGGAGTTTCAGCTTTAGCATCATTCCTTCCAAAGAAATCCCAGGGCTGATCTCTTTCAGAATGGACTGGTTGGATCTCCTTGCAGTCCAAGGGACTCTCAAGAGTCTTCTCCAACACCACAGTTCAAAGGCATCAATTCTTTGGCGCTCAGCCTACTTCACAGTCCAACTCTCACATCCATACATGACCACTGGAAAAACCATAGCCTTGACTAGATGAACCTTTGTTGGCAAAGTAATGTCTGCTTTTGAATATGCTATCTAGGTTGGTCATAACTTTCTTTCCAAGGAGTAAGCGTCTTTTAATTTCATGGCTGCAGTCACCATCTGCAGTGATTTTGGAGCCCAGAAAAATAAAGTCTGACACTGTTTCCACTGTTTCCCCATCTATTTCCCATGAAGTGATGGGACCAGATGCCATGATCTTCGTTTTCTGAATGTTGAGCTTTAAGCCCACTTTTTTACTCTCCACTTTCACTTCCATCAAGAGGCTTTTTAGTTCCTCTTCACTTTCTGCCATAAGGGTGGTGTCATGTGCATATTTGAGGTTATTGATATTTCTCCCAGCAATCTTAGTCATATCATATTTAAAGTGTTGGAATAATTTATTTTGGATACTGGCTTGACCTTTTTTCTCTTTCTAGTGTGTGAAACAACAAATTATAATACATAGTTTAAAAGTTTATGTACTTCCCTCTTTGGGAATCAAAATGATTTTTTAAATGTATGGTAGTTTAGTCAAAAGCAGAGTAAACTGTGCCTGAGTAGGTTTGAATGTTGTATATTTTAGTTTACAAAAACATTGTACTTGCTTTTAATCAATTAACTGGTAAAATTTTTCTCTCTGAAATGATTGGATTGTGTTTCATTGTACATTAGCTGTCTAGTTGTTTTTTGTCTAACCCTCCAGAGTGCAATTTATAAACATTTATGGTCAGATACATGTACTTTATATAAAATATTATAAGCAAGAGAATTCTTACAACAGAGATAACCTCCTTCTTCCATAGAGTAAAGATCCTTCTAGAATCTTATTCTTGTGTATATATACACTCTTTCATTTTGCAAAACAAAGTCCTGTATACAAATTTTGTGTGTAGAACATGGTGCTCAGTTGCATCTAACTTTTTGTGACCCCATGGACTGTAGCCTACAAGGCTCCTCTGTCCATGGAAATTCCAGTATTCTTTCTTGTCACCTGTGGTTTTGGTGGAATTGTCCAGGCAAGAATACTGGAGTGGGTTGCCATTTCCTCCTCCAGGGATCTTCTCAACCCAGGAATTGAACCCCGGTCTCCTGCATTGAGGAGAAAGCAATGGCAACCCACTCCAGTACTCTTGCCTGGAAAATCCCATGGACGGGAGGCTGGTAGGCTGCAGTCCATGGGGTCGCTAAGAGTCGGACCCACTTTCACTTTTCACTTTCACGCATTGGAGAAGGAAATGGCAACCCACTCCAGTGTTCTTGCCTGGAGAATCCCAGGGATGGCAGAGCCTGGTGGGCTGCCGTCTATGGGGTCGCACAGATTCGGACACGACTGAAGTGACTTAGCAGCAGCAGCAGCAGCTCCTGCATTGACATGCGGATTCTTTACCACTTGAGCCACCTGGGAAGCTCCAAATAAAACATGGTATAATTGATTCTACAATTCAATGGGAATTGATACTTAAAATTGTTACATAAAATGAAAAATATCATCAGATTAAAATTATCCTTAAAAATTCTTCAGGAATTGTGTCTCATTAACTACAATTCCACTGTTTTCTCTCTAGTGGAGAGAAATAATTTCTTCAGTTGGGCAGCAGATGAAGTAGTTGACTTGTGTTTAAATACCTTTAGTATTAAAAGCACATAATTCTAGAATCACATTCAGCACAGTGAAATATAGAGAGATGCTATGATAATGGAGACTACCTGAGGGAACAGTCTTCTCTCTTTTCAGTTTTTATTTGCTGGCATTTGCTTACTGGACTAATAGGAAGAATTTCCCTATTTTTGGTGGAAAGAGGTACTGTGGTTGAATTTGCTTAAGTGTATACAGTGTGACTTCTCTGTGCTGTACATTTTAATTATCCCACAAAGTTTATCATTATGTGCCTTTCCATATCAATGGGTTGTGCTGTTTAAAGACTGTTGCAATGTATAGATTTTTCTGTAGTTATACTAATAATTTCCCAGGAGCATTTAGATATATAATTTTTCTGACTTATAGACAACATTGCTTTTGTATATGTTCTTCGTTCTGTATCCTTGATTATATTCTTTGGATAAGTTCCTAGAAATGAACTGCTTGGTAAAGGGGATGCACAATTTAAAAAGGCTTTTGATGTGATTTTTGTTTAATTACTGTCAAAAATGTTATATTAATTTAATTTTTTAGATATGTGGAAGAATGACAAATTTACTATCCCTTAAGCACATCAAAGTATTATCTTTTTAGTATTTTCTATTCTGATCTGTAGAAGACACCTGTAGTCGTTTTGATGTTTTATTTTGTATTTTTTTGAATAAATAACCAACGACGTAAGAATTTTCTTATATCGTTGTTAATTTCTGTGATTTATTTGTTCATGTCATGTGCCCCCCACCACTCTTTTTTTCCATTTTTTTCCTTAGAGGTATAAAATGTCCATTCAAGATATCAATGCTACCTGCCTTTGCAAGTTGCATTTGTTTTTAATGCATTGTCATTTGTTTTTAAACTAATTTTTAAAAAATTACCCTTGGTATTATGCTTAGAAAGACTTTCTTATCCCTAAGATTATAAAAATATTTGCTGTGTTCAAATTCTGTCATGGCTTCTTTTTTCAGTGTTTAAAATTTTAATACATTTGTAAATTATTTTGAAATGAAGTATGAGATTGCTTGTTTTTTAATATAAATTTGTTATTTAATATGTTCCCTTAAACATTTAAAAAATTATTAGACTTCTTCAGGATTTTTAGATTTATAGAAAAATTGAGTGGAAAGCACAGTTTCCATATCCTTACCACTGCACACTCCCATTTCTCATATTATTGACATTTTTATTAGAGTGGTATATTTGTTACAGTTGATAAGCCAGTATTAAATAACTAAAGTCCATAGTTTACATTAAGATTTGCTCTTTGTGTCAATACATTGATAAACTTGACATACACATTTGTTGCTTTGACAAACGTATTCACTGTTACAGTATCATGCAGGATAGTTTCACTCCCCTAAAAATCTGTGTTCCACATATTTATCCCTTTGTCCTTCTCACCAAACCCCTGGCAACCACTGATCTTTCTGCTGTCTCTTGCTCTACCTGTTCTTTTTCTCCCTCCTCCTAAATCCCTGGGAACCAGTTATCTTTTTATTGTCTATATAGTTATGCCTTTTCCAGAATGTTATATAGTTAAAATCTCAACTGTGTGGCCTTTTCATATTGATTTCTTTCACATAGCAGTATGTATTTTGCTTATCAAAGGTAAGGTTTCTCCATGTCTTGATAGCTCATATCTATTTTAAGTTTTTAAAGACTTTATTTTTTAGAGCAATTTTAGATTTGCAGCAAAATTGAGAAGGTACCTGCCCTCACACATGCATAGACTCTCTCATATTTGGCATCTCCCATGAGAGTGGTGCATTTGTCACAGTTGAGGAACCTGCATGAGCACATTATTATCACCCAAAGTCCATAGTTTGACCTTAGTATTCACTCTTGGGTTTGTATGTTTTGTAGGTTTGGACAAATGTGTGATGACCTGTGTCTACCATTGTAGATAGATACTTATATATATCCACGACACTATACAGAATAGTTTTACCGTCCTAAAAATCCTCTGTACTCTGCCTATTCACCTGTCTCATCTCCAACCCCTGGCAATCACTGATCTTTTTACTCTCTGTATCGTTCAGTGTTTTCCAGAATGGCATATAATTGGAATCACACAGCATGTAGCCTTTTTACATTGGCTTCTTTCACTTAGTAGTATTCATTTAAGGTTCCTCCACAGACATGGGTGTTTTTTGTTGTTTTTAATTTTTTAAGTGTTGAATGATATTCTGTTGTCTGGATGTACTGCAGTTTATTCATTCACCTATCAAAGGATGTTTGGGTTGCTTCCAGCTTTTGGCAGTCATGAATAAAGTTGCTATAAACATCTGTGTGCAGGTTTTTCTGTGGACATAAGTTTTCATCTCATTTGGGTAAATATTGAGGAACATGATTGCTGGATTATGTTGTAAGAGTGTGTTTAGTTTTATAAGAAACCACCAAACAGCTTTCCAAAGTGGCTGTATCGTTTTGTATCCCTACTGGTAGTGAATGAGAATTCCTGTTGTTTCATTTTTTGCCGGCAGTAGTTGTTGTCAGTGTTCTGTATTTTGACCTTTCTAATAGATGTACAGTGATACCTTGTTTTAATGTGCATATCCCTGATGATATATGGTGGAATATCTTTTCATATGCCTATTTGCCATCTGTGTGTCTTTGCCAAGGTATCTGTTAAGGTTTATTTTTTAAAAATACTTATTTATTTGGCTGCTTCAGGTGTTAGGTGTGGAGTGTGGGATCTTTGATCTTCACTGTGGCAGGAGCAATCTTTAGTTACGGCATGAGGGATCTTCAGTTGCCTGCAAATTCCTTAGTTGCGGCTTGTGATGTTTAGTTCCTTGACCAGGGATTGAACGTAGCCCCCTGCATTGACAACCCACTCCAGTATTCTTACCTGAAAAATTCCATGGACAGAGGAGCCTCGTTGGGTACAGTCCATAGGGTTGCAAAGAGTTGGACACAACTGAGCACGCATGCATGCACCCCTGCATTGGGAGCTGGGGGTCTTAGCCAGTGGACCACCAGAGAAGTCGCACCTGTTAAGGTATTTTTCTTAATATTTTTTCCATTAGCTAGAATATTACTCATAGATTAGAGATGTCACCTATATTATATTGAAAGATTGAAGGCAAAAGGAGTAGGGCAGCAGAGGATGAGATGGTAATATAGCATCATTGACTCAAAGAACATGAATTTGAGCAATCTCTGGGAGATGGTGGACGACAGAGGAGCCTAACATACTGCGGTCTGTGGTTTCAAAAAGAGTCCGACACGACTTGGCAACTAAACAACAAATTGTAACTAAAAGCTAGAAAACTTTTCCTCAAGTTCCTTTGAGGGGATTTCTGAACTTCGTTACTTCCCTTACTCCTAGTGTTTGCAAACTTTAAATTTTAGCAAGAAAATAATAAATTTTTGCTTAGATTTGAAGACTTCTGAAATACATATATTTTCAGTTCCGTTCAGTTCATTTGCTCAGTCGTGTCCGACTCTTTGCGACCCCATGAATCACAGCACGCCATAGAAAAAGTTTTGTAACAGGTAGAAATGATTCGTCTCAGTTCTGTTGGACGAATTACTTGTATTTAAGTTTAATATTTGAGAATTTTTCTGTTGTATGTGGTATAGTTTTGTGATCTTATAATTTAGATCTTTGTTCAGGAACTGGGGAACTAGTTTGGTCCAAAACAGTGAAAGTACATGCAAACTACAAATGGAAAATGAGTAATAGATTGTGATAAGACTGATCTGTAGGATCAACATAATCAGTATTTTCAGCTGTGAGTCAACTAAGGCTAGTTTTCCTCCAATCCAAGTTTTAATATTTTTGTATTTTCTCTTCTTGCCTACTTTAGTGCATCATTATTTTCAAAGGAAATAATCTTTTTCAAGGGTGATAAAATGCATCAGACATTTTAATGATATGTCTGGTATATATCTGAGTGAGCTATGTGTATTTTCAGATGAGTATGGGATCACTCTTGTCTATTTAATGGCAGTCATTTTAACTACCATCACATTCTCCCATTTTCTTTACACTTTAATAGTAAATGATTTACTATGATTTAAAATACAGTTATCAAATTTTTATAGAAATCTACCTTTTTAGGTGCTTTAAATAGGAAAGATTTAGGTGTATAAATTTTTCCTCAATTATCTCAGTCTCCCAAAGACATTATTGTTCATCTTTCAATTCTCCTGTTTTACTTCAAGAGTATATACACTCTGTTAATACTGATTGGCTGAATGTGTTAAGTGTTCAGAGTAAACTCATTAATTCTTTATTTTCATGAAGTTGATCTTTTAAGAATAACTTGGATTTTCAGACATTGGCATGTTGAATAGACTTAGGAAATAGAGATTGGGATTATACTAGAATTTACCTTGTTTGTTTTTGTCTTATATTTGTATAGTAACTTGTTTTACTTTAGACTACATACATTATGGTTTACTCCATGTTATACTCTCTAGTTTAGAAAACTCTAAAGGAAAAAGTAGGACATATTTTGAATCCTAGAATGTTACTTTGTAGAAATATTTACTTGTCATGATGATAATCTGATTTTTTTTCTGAATCTTTATGGTTACAGTCAGTGATGATAACTCTCTTCCGACATATACAATGTAGATTCACTGTGAAAAACAGAGACTGCATGGGAAATATAAAATATTAATACTTGGGACTCCTCTAAGAAAAGCTCAAGTTGTGTATGCAGTTTTTCCAGAGGGTGCCTTTTTTGTTTGGGTCACCTTTGAAAAAGCTTCACAGATACTACTGAAGGAATTGTAATTGAGAACTAGTTTCTGAAGAAGTATTATTACTTGCTCACTTCTGTTGTCTTGGGATACCCTGAAGATGAAGTATGGTGGACAAATGAAATAAAGTGAATAAACTGTGGAATGTTAGTCAAGATGAAATATGAGTCAAGAATTAAGATGTAATGTGTGTGTGTGTATATATATTTTAAGGAAAGTGATAATAATTGTGCTGCTGCTGCTGCTAAGTCGCTTGAGTCGTGTCCAACTCTGTGCAACCCCATAGACGGCAGCCCACCAGGCTCCCCCATCCCTGGGATTCTCTAGGCAAGAACACTGGAGTGGGTTGCCATTTCCTTCTCCAATGATAATAATTGTGACAACCTATCATTTCAAAAATACCACCATACTATACATGTGTGTGTGTGTGTGTGTGTGTGTGTATTATGGAGAAGGCAGTGGCACCCCACTAAAGTACCTCTTGCCTGGAAAATACAATGGACGGAGGAGCCTGGTGGGCTGCAGTCCATGGGGTCGCTAAGAGTCGGACATGACTGAGCAACTTCACTTTCACTTTTCACTTTCATGCATTGGAGAAGGAAATGGCAGCCCACTCCAGTGTTCTTGCCTGGAGAATCCCAGGGATGGGGGAGCCTGGTGGGCCCCCGTCTATGGGGTCCATAGAGTTGGACACGACTGAAGCAACTTAGCAGCAGCAGTAGCAGCAGCATACATACGTTAACAACTATGTCAGTAGTTTTGCTTATGGTTTTAGTTAGCCACATAAGGTAACTAATCTCTTTAAATTGGGTCTTATCTGACAATATTAGTTCTCCTGACCCAAATAAGAAGCAAAGAACTAAATAGCTGAAATAGATGTTATCAGTTGAGTTCAGTCGCTCAGTCGTGTCCAACTCCTTGCGACCCCATGAACTGCAGCACTACAGGCCTCCCTGTCCATCACGAACTACCGGAGTTTACCCAAACTCATGTCCATCGAGTTGGTGATGCCATCCAACCATCTCATCTTCTGTCGTCCCCTTTTCCTCCTTCCCTCAATCCTTCCCAACATCAGGGTCTTTTCAAATGAGTCAGCTCTTCACATCAGGTGGCCAAAGTATTGGAGTTTCAGTTTCAACATCAGTCATTTCAATGAACACCTGGGACTGATCTCCTTTAGAATGGACTGGTTGGATCTCCTTGCAGTCCAAGGGACTCTCAAGAGTCTTCTCCAACACCACAGTTCAAAAGCATCAATTCCTCTGTACTCAGCTTTCTTTATAGTCTAACTCTCACATCCATACATGACTACTGGAAAAACCATAGCCTTGACTAGACGGATCTTTGTTGGCAAAGTAATGTCTCTGCTTTTTAATACGCTGTCTAGGTTGGTCATAACTTTGCTTCCAAGGAGTAAGCGTCTTTTAATTTCATGGCTGCAGTCACCATCTGCAGTGATTTTGGAGCCCCCCAAAATAAAGTCAGCCACTGTTTGCACTGTTTCCTCATCTATTTGCCATGGAGTGATAGAACCGGATGCCATGATCTTAGTTTTCTGAATGTTGTGCTTTAAGCCAACTTTTTCACTCTCCTCTTTTGCTTTCATCAAGAGGCTTTTCAGTTCCTCTTCACTTTCTGCCATAAGGGTGGTGTCATCTGCATATCTGAGGTTATTGATATTTCTCCCGACAATCTTGATTCCAGCTTGTGCTTCCTCCAGCTCTGCGTTTCTCATGATGTACTCTGCATATAAGTTAAATAAGCAGGGTGACAATATACAACCTTGACGTACTCTTTTTCCTATTTGGAACCAGTCTGTGGTTCCACATCCAGTTCTAACTGTTGCTTCCTGACCTGCATACAGATTTCTCAAGAGGCAGGTCAGGTGGTCTGGTATGCCCATCTTTTTCAGAATTTTCCACAGTTTATTGTGATCCACACAGTCAAAAGCTTTGGCATACTCAATAAAGGAGAAATAGATGTTTTTCTGGAACTTTCTTGCTTTTTCTATGATCCATCGGATGTTGGCAATTTCATCTCTGGTTCCTCTGCCTTTTCTAAAACCAGCGTGAACATCTGGAAGTTCACTGTTCTCGTATTGCTGAAGCCCGGCTTGGAGAATTTTGAGCATTACTTTACTAGCGTGTTAGATGAGTGCAATTGTGCAGTAGTTTGAGCATTCTTTGGCATTGCCTTTCTTAGGGATTGGAGTGAAAACTGACCTTTTCCAGTCCTGTGGCCACTGCTGAGTTTTCCAAATTTGCTGGCATATTGAGTGCAGCACTTTCACAGCATCATCTTTTAGGATTTGAAATAGCTCACCTGGAAGTCCATCACCTCCACTAGCTTTGTTCGTAGTGATACTTCCTAAGGCCCACATATTATATCCCATATACTTCATTTAAACTCCCCTAGAATCTCATTCAACTTATTTTTTATTGTGATAAAGTATTATATATATATATATCACATAAAATTTATCATTTTTAAGTGTGCAGTTCAGTGACATTGAGTAATTTCACACTGTTCTGTTGCTATCGCCACTATCCATGTCTGGAATGTTTTCACTATCTCAAATTGAATTTCCTTTTTTAAAAATAAATTATTTATTTATTTTTGGCTGTCCTGGATCTTCATCGCTTTGCTGGGCTTTTTCTAGTTGCAGTGAGCAGGGGCTGCTTTTGTTGTGGTGCACGGGCTTCTCATTGCAGTGGCTTCTCCTGTTGCAGAGCACGGGCTTTAAGGCATGCAGGCCTCAGTAGTTGTAGCACACGAGCTCGTTAGCTGTGGATCTCAGGCCCTGGAGTGCTGACTCAGTAGTTGTGGTGCATAGGCTGAGTTGTCTTGCGGCATGTGGAATCTTGCATTGGTGTCCCCTGCATTGGCAAGTAAATTCTTAACCACTGGACCACCGGAGAAGTCCCAAATTGAATTTCTTTACCTATTAAACAGTAACTCCACATTCTCTTCTTATCCCAGTCTGGGAATACATTTTCTTTCTATCTCTATGTATTTGACTATTCTAGGTTCCTCATAGAAGTGGAATTATACAATATTTGTCCTTTTGTGTTTGACTTACTGTACTTAGCATCATGTCTCCTCAAGATTCGTTTATCTGTGGTAGATTTAATCAGAATTTTATTCCTTTTAAAGGGTGAATAATAATACATTGTTTTTATATACCACATTTCATTTATTAACCATTCATCTGTTGATCAACAGTTAGGTTGTCTTCACCTTTTGGTTATTGTTAATAATGCTGCTATGAACATGAATATATAAATATTTGTTTGAGTCCTTACTTTCAGTTCTTTTGGGTATACCCATAAGTGGAATTGCTGAATCAGATGATGATTCTGTGTTTTAATATTTTGAGAAACCACCATATACATTCCACTGTGTAAGTGGAAAACATACACTGTTTTCCATGGTGACTGCATTATTTATATTCCCACCAACAGTGACTGTTTTTAATAATAGCCATCCTGATGGATGTTTACTCAGCTTGGATTTTCTTAAGTGTGTTATAGCCAATAATCTGGATATTTGGTTCTCTAATGCATAGGAGCTCAGATTCAGCAAATTAGGACTGTTTGATAGCTTAATATAAGACCTAGAAATGAGGCATTTCGATTGGTAAAAGCAAGTTGCAAGTGAACTTTTGAAAAATTCATCTAGGAAACTCTTTATTCCTTGACCATTAAACGTTTACTCTGAGTTATATTATGGGCTTCCCAGGTGGCACCAGTGGTACAGAATCTGCCTGCCAGTGCAGGAGACATAAGAGACACAGGTTTGATGCCTGAATCGGGAAGATCCCCTGGAGTAGGAAATGGCAGCCCACTCCAGTATTCTTGCCTGGGAGAGTTCCATGGGCAGAGGAGCCTGCTGGGCTATATAGTCCATGGGGCCACAAAGTGACTGAGCATACACAGAACGCTGAATTATATAATTAGTCTAGATTTCTGTTGTCCTATACTGTAGCCACTAGCCACTTGTGGGTATTTCACTTTAGTTCAGTTGCTCAGTTGTGTCCAACTCTGTGACCCCATGAATTGCAGCATGCGAGGCCTCCCTGTCCATCACCAACTCCTGGAGTTTACCAAAACTCATGTCCATCAAGTCAGTGATGCCATCCAGCCATCTCATCCTCTGCCGTCCCCTTCTCCTCCTGCCCCCAATCCCTCCCAGCATTAGGGTCTTCTCCAGTGAGTTAACTCTTCACATGAGGTGGCCAAAGTATTGGAGTTTCAGCTTCAGCATTAGTCCTTCCAGTGAACCCCCAGGACTGATCTCCTTTAGGATGGACTAGTTGGATCTCCTTGCAGTCCAAGGGACTCTCAAGAGTCTTCTCCAACACCACAGTTCAAAAGCATTAAAAGCATCAATTCTTCAGCGCTCAGCTTTCTTCGCAGTCCAACTCTCACATCCATACATGACCACTGGAAAAACCATAGCCTTGACTAGACGGACCTTTGTTGGCAAAGTAATGTCTCTGCTTGTTAATATGCTATCTAGGTTGGTCATAACTTAAAGGGCAGTATATCAGTATTTCTGTTAATTATAGAATAAAAGGTCACATAGAAATTTAAAATTTGAAACTTCATTTACAGTATTGGAAAATACAAAAATTTTATGTAGTGACTTGGGTTGTTTATCTTGAGATTGGTAACTGACCAATTGCTCAACACTTATTTAGTGCTCTTAGGGGGCATAATACTATGCTAAGAGCTTTTTGTTTGTTTTGTTTTTGTGTAGGGGGTTGGAAATCTTTCTCTAGATAGGCAGGTAGATCTACAAGCATTTGTCTTCTACATATATAAAATATCTCTTATGTATATGGAAATATATGTTCTGCTACGTAAGTATATACATACTCTTGCACACATGTATGTCTTATACAAAAAAGTTTTTCTCTAATATATTCTGGAAAATAGTCTGTATTTAACTTTCCCTAATTATTGTCACAATGTCTTGTATAGTGCACCCTCTCCAACCTTCCCCAAGCACACATACACACCAGTTAAGGCTTTGACATTACAGTTAGTTCCTGTGTCTTTTTTATTTCCTTTATACAGAAAAATCCTTACTTTTAAACAATTTATTTTCCTTTTCATGACATTGAAAGATACCAGGCCAGTGTCTTGTAGAATGTCTTCCTCTGAATCAGTTTTGTTCTTTGCTTTTCTGATATCATTTAACATGTTCCTCTGTCCCTTGTATTTTCTTTGAACTAGAAGTTGGTTCTAGAGACTTGATTTGGATTCAGGTTAAGCAGTTTTTGTTTGATAAGAATCTTTTTTAGCTAACTCTCTGAATTTGAGGTTTGACTCTTCCATGATGCTTATGTGAACAGTTGACATAGTGATTCATGGTTTATAAAATGCTTTTACATACAGTTTTCCATAGTAATATTAACATCTTGTGAAATAGGTTGATATTATCCTCACTGTCAGACTTTAGTTTTTATTAACCTTTTACCTAGAAAGTTCTACAGTTCCATTGGTTATCAAAACTATAAAGGGAGTTACTTTGTTTCTGCTGTCTTCTGATGTTTTTTAAAGGAGATATTAATGTTTTCATCATGTTGAGAAACAAAAGTTATCCTTTCTAAATGTTATTTCTGGACTTCTCTGGTGGCTCAGTGGTAAAGAATCCACCTGCCAATGCAAGAGATGCAGGTTTGATCCCTGGGTCTGGAAGATCCACTGGAGAAGGAAATGGCAACTCACTCCAGTATTCCTGCATGGGAAATCCCTGGCAAGAGGAGCCTGGAAAGCTATAGTCCATGGGGTTGCAAAAGAGTCGGACACAGCTTAGCGAATTTACAGTTATTGTCTTTGGTTCTGTACAAGATAATACCCCATCTTTGCTGTTAAATAATAATTTCCCTCCTTTAAAAAATATCAACTCAAAATTATACCAGAAGATAAATAAAAAACTAGTAGTGGTGTACTTAAACATTATATAACTACCATTCAGAGTTTCTGAGCAGCATAACCAATGTTAATATACTAAATTCATGTAATTCCAGTTGATAACAGAGTAACTTAATCTTCCAAATTATTCTGTGCTTCTATAAGTACATTTGTCGTTTCTATTAGTGTTTTGCCATACTTTTAACTAATTGTTTCTAAAATAACAAAATATTTTAACTTACTGTTTTTAACTATTTGAATGTGAGGGTATCTAAAAATATTTCGCAATTCTTTGATTTTTGTATTAAATATTATTCTTTTTTTGTCTTAACTTTGGTTACTAGGGCAGTTTAAACCACTTGAGTCGTTTATGTTCCAAACCTGGATATTGGTGATACAAATTTATAAAATATCAGTAATGACTTACTTCTGCAGAATTCAAAATAATGATGTTAACTTCTATCTTTAGGAGCTGTGTATGTGCCAGTGTGCACTTTACATGCAGTACATGAATCCTTGTAACAATTCACAGTAATAAGAGGCAAGTAACTTGCCTATACAGGTGATAGTAGGGTGATGAAATAGGGATTTGAACTCAGCACTGACTATGAGGTATAAAAAGCCTGTGAGTTTTACACTGTGCCCTGCAGGTTCTGATATGACTGTGATGAAATAAAATACTCACTGTTTAAGTACATTATAAGATTGGATTTATTTTACTAATTGGAGTAAAAGTTTTGCTTTTGAGTTATATTGTTTTAGCAATGCATAGTTTAATTAGAAAATACAAATTACTTTTGAATTTTTCTTTTCCTTTCCTCACCTCTAGATATTCAAGAATTTTATGAAGTGACCTTACTGGATAATCCAAAATGTATAGATCATTCAAAGCAGTCTGAACCAATACAGCCTGTAAATACTTGGGAAATTTCCAGCCTTCCAAGCACTACTGTGACTTCAGAAACACTGCCAAGCAGCCTTAGCCCTAGTGTAGAGGTAAGATAAAAAAATTTTCCTTAAGCTGTTTTTAGTGATCAATTACTTAGGGCTCCTAAGTTTTTTCATTTCATTAAAATGGATATTTTGTGGGAGTATCATTTATAATGGTATGAAAAAGATGGGATTAAAAATATTTTTGAAGAAAAAGCTCAATTTCTGGTACTGCTGTCTTAAAATGTAAATGGTTCAAAGTATGAAATACTTGACTGTTAAAGTATTACTTTAGTCTTATTAGTATTACTTTAGCCTTGTTAGTCTTAGTATTACTTAAAGTCTTTAGACTGTTAAAGAATACTCTGCATGGTAAACATCAGCGCAGCTCCTTTCTGGGATAATTAGATAGAAACTACTCTACTTTGAAAAGCTGGTTTTGCTCTGGTATTTTTTTTTTTCAGACAGCAGTTGTTAAATTTATCCCTAGGATTCTCTCTTTATTGGCTTGAAGGATTGCATTGTTAAATCTCACTAGAGACTGATCAATAATGCTTAAGGACAGCATTGGTTTCTCTATTGTTTTTGAAGTTAAAAATTGTATTTCTTTGAGTTTTCATAACTATTTTAGTAATGTTCTTTTTTGTTGTGATCTTTTATTGCTGGTGGAGTTATATATGGCATAACAGAGATGTGAAGCGTTTTGTAATGAGGATTCTGTCTGAGGCACATTAGTCATTTGAAGGTAGTTGTCTGACTGACTTTGATTCTAGTATCTTCTAATTACTGCTGGAGAAGTGCCTGGAAAATTGAATCAGGGAAAAGTATTGGTAGGCAGCAACCACACAGCCCTTTGTTAATGAAATAGAGAAATTCTCAGTTTCCTCTTATATGAGATAACATAGAACTATAGAATTTTAGAGCCAGAAGAATCAGAGAACATCTCATCCCCAACCCACCCCCCTTCATCTTAAAGATGAAGAAATTGCAACAAAAATGAATAACTTGACCCAGTTTATTTGGCTAATTTGGGTAAGTCTACCTTCTGATTGTAGACATCATAATACCCATTTCACAGTTCTCTTTATGAACTGTAGTATGTCCTTATATTTTTCTCTTTGGTTAGAAATTTTAGTGTTATGTTACCAGTGTGTCCTTATTTTCCTATTTTATTGTTTTTGTCATTTTCTCTTAGATAATTTCAGTTTCTGTTCCCTGTATTAGATATATCATTTGTACTTACATTAGTCCATTTCAGACTTCCCTGGTGGCTCAGATGGTAAAGCGTCTGTCTACAATGTGAGAGACCTGGGTTCGATCTCTGGGTTGGGAAGATTCCCTGGAGAAGGAAATGGCAACTCACTCCAGTACTCTTGCCTTGAAAATCCCATGGACAGAGGAGCTTGGTGCAGGCTACTATCCATGGGGTCGCAAAGAGTCGGGCATGACTGAGCAACTTCTAGTCCATTTCAGATAGATGTTTAAAATGTTAATCAGTAATATAGTTTCTGTTTCACATTTATTGTATAAAGAATTTTAAGAACCATGTGAAATTTTAAGAGAATTGGCTTCTTATTTAATAACTTTATTTTTCTACTGTCTCATTTATGGTGCTGAGCTATAATTATAAAGCATAGAGTTCTTGAAGTTGATTTGTCTAATTTTATAGGAGACTGTGTAGATTATGGCTGGCTCAGTGTAACCAGTAAAAGTAAATGTTCATTAAGGTTAAATAAATGGACAGTTCTGCATGTTGGAAGTTAATTTCCATATAGATTTTAGTCTGAAAGATCGACTATGCATTGAATTCCATTAAGAATAGTATTGGAAACATTTTAACTTTTATAAAATTGTGAGGCACTGATACCTAGAACGCTTTTTGCATTGCTGGTTTCTGCATCTCCTGAAAGGTGTATTATGGACATAGTAAAGGTATCTAAAATTAATAGGAAAATAATACCCTTCAGACTGCAAATATCAGATCTTATTAATTAGGAATGCAGAGGAGAAGGAAATATGGTTACAAAATGTTAAGTAGGGCTTGGTGCATGGAAAATGCTGTAGTGGTGTTTGAAATCTGTACCCATTCATGGGTGGACTTAGTAAGGGAAAGTTGAGATATGTCCATCAAGTCCTAGCTTTGATCGACAAAGTGAAAAATCTGTGAGCTAAGGTCAGTTGAAGGCAAGTACTGTTTTGCAGAGAGGACAGAATACCTGAAGGTGTTAATCTGAAAATGCAAATAGTTTTGAAATACACTGGTGGATGACAGTTATAAGACTTAAAAAATAATAAGCTTGGCATATTTGGAGATTTGATTTCTTTTCTTTTGAGGGAAAGAAGGAAAGGATGTTCCCGTGTTAGCCATCCATTTATGCTTCATTTGGACAGAAAACCTGCTTAAGTCACCTTTAACTTGATCTCTTATTTCAGTTTCTACTTTAGACTCTTAGGGGCACAGTGTTTGGGACTGAAAAGAGAGTTGGATCATTTAATTCACCTCACATGTTTTACCCAGTTGAAGAGAATCTGCTGACTTGAATTTAAACAAATGCAAACAAAAGTTTTTATTGGACTGTAACTTGAAAAAATGAAAATCATGAAAATATTTTGTCTTACACAAAAACTTAGAGTATTTTTACACAGTGCCCAAATTTTTGGATTAAAAAATAGTCTTTTTCAGACAAAATGGTGTGCATCATGACCTTCTCTCTTTCACTTTGTGTTCATTTTTGCAGGACTATCTTAAAGAGTTACTTTTGCAAAAAGTATTTGAGATTGATCAATTTCCACCTTGGCTTGTCTCTCTTATTCTGTTAAGTAAAAATTTTTGTCTTGGAAAGCATCTATCCACTTTTCTTTCTTGCCCTTTTATTTTTTTAACCGTTGATAACTGATCTAACTCTTGCAAGATTCCCATTGTCAGTTAATATGTAGCCATGTGATTGTTTTTCTTCTATTTCTTCTGATGTAATAAAATAAGAATTAATGCTATTTTTAAAAGTATTAATTAGTATCATAATATTAATTTAGTTAGTATTCCATTTAGTTATAACTTTTTTGGCTTTGGTATATCTTTCTTTTACTTTGAACATACGCCTAGTAATACTAATTCATTTAATTAGTATTCCATTTAATTATAACTTTTTTTGGTTTTGGTATATCTTTCTTTTACTTTGAACATATGCCTAGTGAGATGTTTGGAAATGTTTGTGTAATATTAATGATTGTGGGTGATGGGGATATTTTTTCTTAGTACTTTTCTGTTACTTTCAAAACATAATGAGCATGTGTCATTTTTATAAAAACAAATCCATTCTAAAATAAGAGCAATTACTTTTAGAGATTGTAAGGAGAAGAATATTTGAAAGGAAGCAAAATGCAAGAGTAGGAGAAACTGCCTGATTTAAAGAGAAATTCCAACAGAGGGGGCACGCACATTCTTTTTGTCTGCTCAAACAGGATGCCATAGACTGAGTAGCTTATCAATAACACAGATTTATTTCTTACAGTTCTGGAGAATGGGAAGTCCAAGATCAGATCACTAATAGATTCACTGTGTAGTGAGATCTCACTTTCTGGTTCATCAGTGACCATTTTCTTGCTGTGTCCTCATCACCAGAGAAGGTGTGAAGAAGCTCTCTGAGATTTCTTTTGTACCAGCACTAAAGCCATTCACAAAATCTCTACTCAAGACATAATCACTTCCCAAAGGCCCCATTTGTTAATACTGTCACATTTGGGGTTAGAATTTCAACCTGTGAATTTGGAGAAGGATACATTTAGTCTATGGTAATCCTGTTTGTGATGATACAGTACATTTCAAATGGAGCAAAGATTCAAAGGTTTAAAAAAAACCCATAAAAATAAACTTTTAAATTATTTTTGGATAGAGTGAAAGCTTTTCTAAACATGACAACAAAGAAAATCTTGAAAAATTCAAAGAAAAGGTTACTGACTCTGTAGAATTGTAGAATTTCTTTGTGGACTTTACAGAGTTTGATTGTTTGAACTTTGATTGTAGAATTTCTATATCTTGAAAGATACAATGAGGAAATAAGAAATGATACTCTGGGAACAAATTCCATCACGTATAAAAAAAGGAATGAATTTCTAACCCTTTTAACTCAGGAAACCTCTTATAGGTCAGTAAGAAGAAAAAGGCCAAATTCAATAGGAAAGTGACCAAAGGATAGGAATGGGCAGTTTGGAGGGAAAGAAATATAAATGGACCAATGAACCTATGAAGAGATGGTCAATGTAACTTAAAAAAAATGAACAGAATATTTTTCACTAACTTGACTGTCAAAGATTCAGTATGAGGAAACAGAAACTCTTATACTGTTGGTAGGAGAATACTGTGTATAACAATTTTTAAAGATAGCTTGACAGTAAATATTCATATCCTTTGATCCAGTATATGTCATGGATGGACTCACAAACTGTTAATATATATTAAAAATATATGTACATTACAGTATTACTTATAAAATTAGTAAAAAAACAAAGCAATCTAAATGATTATTAGTAAGAAACTGGATAAACATGTTATTGTACAGCCACTTAATGCAATATAAAGTAGCACGCGTAAAAATACAAGTCTCTATATCTCCTATATGTTATTAAATGATTGAAAGCAGGTTGCAGATCGAAAAGTATAGTGTGACTCTGTGATAAAAGAGTTAATTTAGGTAGATTAAAAAGAAATTCTTTATGATTATACAGTAGAGGTGACGAATAGATTCAAGGGATTAAATCTGGTAGAGTCCCTGAAGAATTATGGACAAAGGTTTGTAACACTGTACAAGAAACAGTAACCATAAGCAAAGTGGTTGTCTGAGGTGGCTTTACAAATAGCTGAGGATAGAAGGGAAGTGAAAAGCAAGGCAGAAACGAACAATAGATTCAACTGAATGTAGGGCTCTAGAGACTATCAAGGAGAGATAAGGCTTTCTTTGAACAGTGCAAAATAGAGGGAAACAATAGAATAGGAAAGATTAGAGCTCTCTTCAAGAAAATTGGAGATATCAAGGAAACATGTCATGCAAAGATGGGCACGGTAAAGGACAGAAATGATAAGGACCCAACAGAAGCAGAAGAGATTAGAACAGGTGGCAGGACTATACAAAAAAGGTCTTAATGACCAGGATAACCATGATGGTGTGGTTATTCACCTAGAGCCTAGATATCCTGGAGTGTGAAGTCAAGTGGGCCTTAGGAAGCATCGCTACAAGCAAAGCTAGTGTAGCTGATGGAATTCCAGCTGAGCTATTTCAAATCCTAAAAGATGATGCTGTGAAAGTGCTGCACTCAATATGCCAGCAAATTTGGAAAAGTCAGCAGTGGCCACAGGACTAGAAAAGGTCAGTTTTCATTCCAATCCCAAAGAAGGACAACGCCAAAGAATGTTCAGACTACTGCACAATTGCACTCATTTCACATGCTAGCAAGATAATGCTCAAAATCCTTCAAGCTAGACTTCAACAGTATGAAAACCAAGAACTTCCAGATACAGCTGAGTTTAGAAAAGGCAGAGGAACCAAAGATCAAATTGCCAGCATACATTGGATCATAGAAAAAGCTAAAGAATTTCAGAAAAGCATCTCTGCTTCATTGACTACGCTAAAGCCTTTGTGTGGATCACAACAAACTAGATAATTCTTCAAGAGATGGGAATACCAGACCACCTTACCTGCCTCCTGCAAAACCTGTGTGCAGGTCAAGAAGCAACAGTTAGGACTGGACATGGAACAACAGACTGATCCAAAATTGGGAAAAGAGTACATCAAGGAATGTTGTCATCCTGCTTATTTAACTTATATGCAGAGTACATGCGAAATGCAGGGCTGGATGAATCACAAGCTGGAATCAAGATTGCCAAGTGAAATAACAGTCTCATGTATGCAGATGATACCACTCTAATGGCAGAAGGTGAAGAGGAACTAGAGCTGCTTGATGAGGGTAAAATAGGAGAGAGAAAAAGCTGGCTTAAAACTCAGCATTCAAAAAACTAAGATCTTGGCCTCTGATCCCATCACTTCATGGCAAATAGAAGGGAAAAAAGTTAGAAGCAGTGACAGTGACTGCAGCCATGAAATTAACAGATGCTTGCTTCTTGGAAGAAAAGCTATGACAAAACTAGACTGCATATTAAAAAGCAGAGACATCACTTTGCCAACAGAGGTTCATATAGTCAAAACTAGGTTTTTTGTCATGTACGGATGAGAGTTGGACCATAAAGTCCAACTGCTGAAGAATTGATGTTTTTGAACTGTGCTGGTGGTGAAGACTCTTGAGAGTCCCTTGGACTGCAAAGAGATCAGATCAGTCAATTCTAAAGAAAATCAACCCTGAATATTCATTGGAAGACTGATGCTAAAGCTCTAATACTTTGGCCACCTGATGTGAAGAGCTGACTTCTTGGAAAAGATCCTGATGCTGGAAAAGATTAAAGGCCGGAGGAGAAGAGGGCAGCAGAGGATGAGGTGGTTAGATAGCATCACTGACTCAATGGACATGAATTTGAGCAAACTGGAAAATTCTGAAAGAGATGGGAATACCAGACCACCTGACCTGCCTCTTGAGAAACCTATATGCAGATCAAGAAGCAACAGTTAGAACTGGAGATGGAACAACAGACTGGTTCCAGATAGGAAAAGGAGTACGTCAAGGTTGTATATTGTCACCCTGCTTATTTAACATATATGCAGAGTACATCATGAGAAGCGCTGAGCTGGAAGAAGCACAAGCTGGGATTAAGATTGCCGGGAGAAATATCAATAACCTCAGATATGCAGATGACACCACCCTTATGGCAGAAAGTGAAGAAGAACTGAAGAGCCTCTTGATGAAAGTGAAAGAAGAGAGTGAAAAAGTTGGCTTAAAGCTCAACATTCAGAAAACTAAGATCATGGCATCCGGTCCTATCACTTCATGGCAAATAGATGGGGAAACAGTGGAAACAGTGGCTGACTTTATTTTTCTGGGCTCCAAAATCACTGGGGATGATGATTGCAGCCATGAAATTAGAAGACGCTTACTGCTTGGAAGGAAAGTTAAGAGCAACCTAGACCGCATATTTAAAAGCAGAGACATAACTTTGCCAACAAAGGTCCGTCTAGTCAAGGCTATGGTTTTTCTAGTAGTCATGTATGGATGTAAGAGTTGGACTATAAAGAAGGCTGAGCACTGAAGAATTGATGCTTTTGAACTGTGGTGTTGGAGAAGACTCTTGAGAGTCCCTTGAACTGCAAGGAGATCCAACCAGTCCATCCTAAAGGAGATCAGTCCTGGGTGTTCATTGGAGGGACTGATGCTAAAGCTGAAACTCCAATACTTTGGCCACCTGATGCAGAGAGGTGACTCATTTGAAAAGACCCTGATGCTGGGAAAGATTGAGGGCAGGAGGAGAAGGGGACAATAGAGGATGAGATGGTTGGATGGCATGATCGACACAATGGACATGAGTTTGGGTGGGCTCCGGGAGTTGGTGATGGACAGGGAGGCCTGGTGTGCTGCTGTTCATGGTGTTGCAAAGAGTCAGACATGACTGAGCGACAGATCTGAACTGAACTGGGAGATAGTGGAGGACAGGGAAGCCTGATGTGCTGTAGGATATGGGGTCACAAAGAGTCAAACATGACTTAGCAACTGAACAACAATAGAGCAAACATAATACACAGGAAATCCACTTTCAGTAATGTAGTCTTGTTTTCAGTTGTCTCTGCTGTCTTTCGGTCCCCCTTTTCAGCCCTTGTGAGTTCATTTTTATGGGAGCAAAATTACCTGACTCAGTGGTATAGGGAGGATATCTCTTTTCCCTTTCTGTTTGACCTTGTATTTAATGCTGTAAAATAATCCACCTGCTTTAATTTGAGTTAGGAGATAGTAGAGTTAAAGCATATATTCAGTCTACCAGGTTTAATCTGAAGTCTTCTAAACAGTAACTTTATACGTTTATGGAAGTACTATGTAATATTCATACGTAAAGGTCCACAAATTATAAATGTATAGCTTGATGAAAGGAGAAGGCAATGGCACTCCACTCCAGTACTCTTGCCTGGAAAAATCCCATGGACGGAGGAGCCTGGTGGGCTGCAGTCCATGGGGTCGCAAAGAGTTGGATGCGACTGAACGACTTCACTTTCACTTTTCACCCTCATGCATTGGAGAAGGAAATGGCAACCCACTTCTCTTGCTTGGAGAATCCCAGGGACAGAGGAGCCTGGTAGGCTGCCGTCTCTGGGGTTGCACAGAGTCGGACGTGACTGAAGCAACTTAGCAGCTTGATGAATTACTGCATTGTGAATATATCAGGTCAGGGGGAAAAATGGAATGACTGCTAATGGGTTCTGGAATTAGACAGTGATAATGGTTGCAAAACTCCGTGAATATACTAAAAACCACTGAATTGTGCACTTTAGAATTTGGTGAATTTTATAGTATGTCCTTTATATTTCAATTTTAAAAAAGAAATATACCAGTACCCCCAAATCTCCCTCTTCCCTTTTGTGTTCACCACCTACTCCCCTTTCCTCAAAGGGCTATCTTAATTTCCAACACCAAAGATCAGTTTTGCCTCTCTTAAAAGTATATATTAAGTCATATAGTATGTACTCTAACTTCTTGTATCTAGCTTTTTTTCAGGTGTGAATTTCATTCATAATTTGAAGTTTTTTGTTTATTTCTGCTGTTTAATATTCCATTTTATGATATAACCACACTGTATTTATCCATTCTGTTGATGATGAATATTCCACTTGTTTCTAGTTTTGGGTTAGTGCTGCTTTGAATATTCTTTTATGGTTATATCTGCCATAGCACAGTGTTTAACTTCTTAAAAATCACCATACTTTGCAAAGGTGTTCAATAAAAATCACAGGGCTTATATATTTAGAAAATGGAGGACTCAAAACTTAAAACTTGTAGGTGCCACATATACCAAAGCTAAGGACCTAATGAAAATGGCAGCACGGTTCGCAAATGTTAAATGATTAAGAAATGCATAAATTACAATATATATGACATTTTACCATGAAAAAAAATCTTGCTTGATATGGGAGTGTGTGTCCTGGTTGAGGCTTGTGAGTTATTGTGAAGTGCTGGTGAGGAGATTGATCTGAAAGTAGAGGAGAAGTTACACCACCAGTGTGACTCATAACATTCTAACTAAAGCCTGAAATATGAACATTTTATGTATTCCTATGTGTCTTTTTCCATCTGGGTTCAATTTTCTGTCCTTACCTAGTGTTTCTCATAGATTGGATTGTGCATAAGCAAATGTGAAATTTGTGCTTTGATCATATTGTTCCCTAATACATCAGTTGCATTGGAACAAATTTATATTTTTAGAATAACACAGCAGAACTGTGTATATTTTTTGGGCACCTGTGTATGCGTTTCTGTTGCTTATATACCCAATTGTGAAAATGATATGTTTAGGTTTAGTACATAATGGAAACACTTTTGCAAAATGATTATACCTGTTTTTATTAATATAGTTGCCACTAGTATGTGTAAGTTTCATTTTTCATGTAATGGTCAACACTTGTTATTAGTCTTTTTATTAATTTCATCCATTCTGGTAGGTGTGTACTGGTACTTCATAGTTGTATTTGCACTTCTTCATTAACAAGATTAACAAACACCTTTTCATATGTTTACTGTTCATTTTGCTATCTTTTTTGAAGTGTTCAAGTTTTTAACACTTTTTCCTGAGTTATGTTTTCTATCTTACTGATTTGTAGGAGGTCTCTATCTGGAATGATTCCTTTGTCAGGTATATGTATAATATGTATTTTTTTTCCCCTCTCTGAAGCATTCTTTTTAATCTTTTAATTATCAAGTACAATCTTTTAATAATCAATATTTCTTTTATATAGTTCAATTTATGCTTAATGCTTTTTGTGCCCTTTGAAGTGTTTTCCAACTCTTAGGTCATAAAGATATTCTACTGTATTATTTGTTAGAGGCTTTTATTTTGGCTTTCACATTTACATCTAATTTGTGCTGCAGTTTGCAAAGTTTCACATGAATCAGCATTCCAGTATGTCTCATTCTTGCCACTCTAGTCTAAACCATCCTCATTTTTTTGCCTAGATTCTTGGCCTGTCTGTGTTCACACTTTCCCATTTTGAATTTATGACCAGTTATTTACAGGATTATCTTTATAAAATGCAAATTATGTCATTACCTTTGATTAGATTTCCATTCCTTTCAGAATGAAGTAGAAAATCCCTCATGAGACTCAAATCCCAAATTGTTTGGCCACTGCCTGTTTCTCCACTCATCCTTTAGAATTCTTTTCTTCTTTGGTCACTGGTCATTTTATTTTGAATGTCAGTTCATTTAGTCAACAGATACTGAGTACCTATTGTATATCATGCATTTATCTAGTAGGTTAGAAGGTGATAAGTGATAAGAAGAAAGAAAGAGTAGGGGATTAAGAGGAACAGGGATGCCAGATTGTGTGTGGGGGAGATGCTTTGCAATTTTCAATAGGGTATTTATGGTAGGCCTGATTGAGGTGATACTTGTGTAAAGAATTGGAAGTTAATCCAACTGTTGGAGGGATAACCAGTATAAAGACCAAGGCAAGAAGAAGGCTGGAATATATGAGAAATAGCAGTATGGCCAGTGGGGCTAGAGCAGAGTGAGTAAGGAGCAGTGGGAGATTAGGTCAGAGTGTAAGACAGGGGCAGATCATGTGAAGCATTTGCAAAGTTTTGGAGCAGAGGAGTGGCATCATTTAACCTAACCTTTAAAAGGATCATCCAGGATGTTTTGTTGAAAATTCACTGTAGTAAGGGTAGAGCAGGAGGCCTGTTAGGAATCTGTTTCAGTAATACAGTTAAGGATGGATATATGTGATAATGGAGTTGCCAAGTGACTGAATTATGAGATATTTTGTAAAATGAAAAGAACAGACCAACAAACATTCATGTAGAGTCAACATTTACTAATATTTTATAACATTTGCCTTTTCTCTGTATGTGTATTTGGGGAATCTATTTGAAAATCAGGCATAGACATCATGCACTTAACTTGTAAAAACTTCATATGTCTCCCAAAGTCAAACATTCTCCTGTGTAACCTTACACTATTATCACACCTAAGAAAGTTAATAAATATTATTAAATTATCTCTCCAATCCACAATTGATTCTGATCTATCTTTTAGGACTTTTAAAAAGCCAGTTAAGATTCATGTACTGAATTTAATCATTAAGTCAATTTTTATCTGAATTTCCTTGATAACAGAACTTGAGGCAGAGAGCTAATGCTTTATTAGGTACTTTATTTAGAGAGTTCATTCACTCCTAGGGAGCACAAGTAAGGGAAAAGGTGAATAATCTGGAAATAAGGAAAAACTAATACAAGGATGCTTCCTGCCGCTAAGTGTGACTGATTGCTGAATCTTGGGTATAGCATCTCTGAGAAGCCATAGAGAATTTCTTCTGGCTTCTGGTGACCATCAGTTCCCCTGTACTTCAGGGTTGTGGATTTGTGGGTGCGGGGGATATGGTATTTGGTTTTACAGGAAAGCTGCAAGTAAGAAGGTGAGAGGGTGAACTGTGGACGACAGGCCAGAGGCACGAGGTGTTGCCAGGGCGGCTCAGGATGAAAAGCAGATGTGAAGGTCTGGGGGCAGGCAATGCAGTGAGTCAGGAGGGCACATACCAAACCTGGTACATTGTCTTTACTCACTTAAAATCTAGGGGAATGGCCTCCCCATCTTTTTTTACCCCTTTAAATGGCTTTTTGAAGAGACCATGCCAGTTGTCTTACAGTATAATACATAGTGTGTATTTGTTCAGCAATCTGTTTTTTCATGTTAAGTCATTTCAGTAAGTCTTACATTTCTGATAACAGAAGTTAGATGTCAAGGTTGATTAGACTCATTTTTGGTAAGCAGACTTCATAATGATATATAGTACTTTAGATTGCATCACAGCAGGAAGCATATGATATCAGGTTGTTGCACTTGTGATGATTAAGTATGATTACTTAGAGATGGTGACCTCCAGATCCTCCTTGTACAGTTATGATTTTCTTTTTGTAGTTATTAAGTATCTTTGGGGGTAGCAATTTAGCACCTTGTATTGAGTAAATATTTACCTGATTCGCCCATTAATGATCTTTGCCTACATCACTTAATTCCATTAGAAGTTTCAAAATGTGTTGATTATCCTTTCTAATTTTATCATTCCATTTGTATTTATTAGTTGGTGTTCTTCTGTAAAAAGTACTTATCCCAATCAGTTAGGGTTGAAACTTTCTCCTAAAAAGATAGGGTAAAGCTTATATTTTCTTTTAATGACCAGTTTTTAGAGTAGTTTATGTGATGGTCCCCTGCAGAGGTGACTAAATAGCCCTACACCCACACTTTATTCTTGCTGTTCTGAATAAAATTATCACTATAAAAAGAAAACACAACAACTATCACTATGGCATGAAGGATGTTACTTACTTAGTGTTTACAGTCTATCTCAGTTATTTGGTTCAGTCAGTTCAGTTCAGTCGCTCAGTCATGTCTGACTCTTTGCCACCCCATGGACTGCAGCATGCCAGGCCTCCCTGTCCATCACCAACTCCTGGAGTTCACTCAAACTCATGTCCATTGCGTTGGTGATGCCATCCAGCCATCTCATCCTCTGTCGTCCTCTTCTCCTCCCTCCTTCAATCCCTCCCAGCATCAGAGTCTTTCCAGTGAGTCATTGCATCAACTGGCCAAAGTACTGGAGTTTCAGCTTCAGCATCAGTCCTTCCAATGAATATTCAGGACTGATTTCCTTTAGGATGGACTGGTTGGATCTCCTTGCAGTCCAAGGGACTCTCAAGAGTCTTCTTCAACACCACAGTTCAAAAGCATCAATTCTTCGGCACTCAGCTTTCTTTATAGTCCAACTCTCACATTCATACATGACCACTGGAAAAACCATAGCTTTGACTAGATGGACCTTTGTTGGTAAAGCAATGTTTTTGCTTTTTAATATGATGTCTAGGTTGGTCTTAGCTTTTCTTCCAAGGAGCAAGCCTCTTTTAATTTCATGGCTGCAGTCACTATCTGCAGTGATTTTGGAGCCCCCTAAAATAAAGTCTCTCACTGTTTCCATTGTTTCCCTATCTATTTCCATGAAGTGATGGAACTGGATGCCATGATCTTAGTTTTCTGAATGTTGAGCTTTAAGCCAACTTTTTCACTCTTCTCTTTCACTTTCATCAAGAGGCTCTTGAGCTCTTCACTTTCTGCAATAAGGGTGGTGTCATCTGCATATCTGAGTTTATTGATATTTCTCCTGGCAATCTTGATTCCAGCTTGTGCTTCCTCCAGCCCAGCGTTCTCATGATGTACTCTGCATATAAGTTAAATAAGCAGAGTGACAGTATACAGCCTTGATGTATTCCTTTCCAGATTCGGAACCAGTCTGTTGTTCCATGTCCAGTTCTTGACCTGCATACAGATTTCAGCTATTGCTCTTTGGATACTCAGATTACTCCAAATGTGGAGGATCTCTTGAAGGCATCCCTCCATGTCCTTTTGACATGCATACATTTGTCTTTGAGTATGTTCTTGCATGCTGGCACAGTTCTCTCAAGTTCATTTTGAATTTTCACTGCCCCAGAACTAGAATCAGTTGGAATAGTGACTTCTGTTTCTCTCTTCCTTCTGAATGCCTTTTCTTTGCAATATTATCTTTGGTATGTAAGAGTAAAGAGGCAGGTGACAGAGCCTTATCTTTAGTCTTTTGCATCAGAATTCGTAATATAAAATTTGAGAAACATTACTGGTCTAAACATATTATAGTATTAATTTTTAAGCTGGTACATTGTGTTCTTTCTTCCTTTTTTAAAAAAAAATGTTCACATGTTCCATAGGAAAGCATTATAAAAATCTTACTTTCAACTTGTGTAGTTTTAAAGGGCCCCTTCACATACATTATTATATTTTGAGATGTTACAGGATTATGGATTCTTGCCTATTAGTAATCTCCTAATATATATGAGTTAAGTCAGATTTTGGTCTTTAGTACTTAGAGCTGATACTCGCTTTAAAATTCAGTGAACTGTAATTCAGGGATGTTGTGACTGCCTAAACTTACAATATTATCATTTGGAAAAACTGAGATTAGAACTTAAAATTTCAGACTTTAAGGCAGATATTTTTCTCTGACTTAATTTAATAAACTTGCTTAGTAATTGGATTTGTTACCTAGACAATGAAAATACCACACTATAATTAATAAAATAAGAGAAAAATTAGTAATTTGAATTTACAAGCTGGGTTTAGAAAAGGCAGAAGAACGAAATTGCCATCATCCATTGGATCATAGAAAAAGCAAGAGAATTACAGAAAAACATTTACTTCTGTTTCATTGACTACGTTAAAGCCTTTGACTGTGTGGATCACAACAAACTATGGAAAATTCTTAGAGATGGGAATACCAGACCACCTTCCCTGCCTCCTGCAAAACCTGTATGCAGGTCAAGAAGCTCCAGTTAGAACTGGACATGGAACAACAGACTGATTCAAAATTGGGAAAGTAGTATGTCAAAGCTGTATATTGTCACCCTGCTTGTTTAACTTCTATGCATGCAAAATGTTGGGCTGGATGAAGCACAAGCTGAAATCAAGATTGCCAGGAGAAATACCAATAATGATACCACCCTTATGGTCGAAAGTGAAGAGGAACTAAAGAGCCTCTTGATGAAAATGAAAGAGGAGAGTGAAAAGGCTGGCTTAAAACTCAAACATTCAAAAAATGAAGATCATGGCATACAGTCTCATAACTTCATAGCAAATAGAAGGGGAAACAGTGGAAACAATGACAGACCTTATTTTCTTGGGCTCCAAAATCACTGCAGTTGGTGACTGCAGCCGTGAAATTAAAAGACACTTGCTCCTTGGAAAAAAAGCTATGACAAATCTAGACAGTGTTTTTAAAAGCACAGACATTACTTTGCTAGCAGAGGTTTGTCTATTCAAATTCAGTACTTTGGTACCATCTATCCCGTAACTCTATATCCCTAATGCACACCTCCATTTCAGTTCTTCCTATGTGCTTTGGAAGACAGCTGACCAAATTTTATAGCACAACTTCATAATTTTTTCACATATTTGAATTCCTGCCTTCAGAGTAGTTGATAATCATATGTATTGGTGCTCAGCTTGTTTTCCTCTGTCCTTCATCAGTGTCCTCAAGGTTTTTATCCTTGTTAACTAATATTCTGTTTTTCTAGCAGAATGTCTCTCTCTCTCATTACATCCTGGAGACACTAGTTTGAACTCCCTCTCTCTGCCACCAGATTTACAGTGCTGTCTCATTTAATTCCAGTTTTTAAGTGGTGTGAGTGTGTAAAACTTGAAATAATGCATAACCCTTGCTGCTGCTGCTGCTGCTGCTAAGTCGCTTCAGTCGTGTCCGACTCTGTGCGACCCATAGATGGCAGCCCACCAGATTCACCCGTCCCTGGGATTCTCCGGGCAAAGAACACTGGAGTGGGTTGCCATTTCCTTCTCCAATGCATGAAAGTGAAAAGTGAAAGGGAAGTCGCTCAGTCGTGTCCGACTCTTAGCGACCCCATGGACTGCAGCCTACCAGGCTCCTCTGTCCATGGAATTTTCCAGGCAAGAGTACTGGAGTGGGGTGCCATTGCCTTCTCCGGCACAACCCTTAGAGACCCTGTAATTGAAAAGTTTCATCAAGACCAAAGCTGACAGGTGTGTGTACTAAGTGACGTGTGTATTATATGTTTCCGCAGGTGATTTTGATGACCTCTATGCTGTTATTTTATATTCACTGTTATGTAATTTTTATGTTCTTATGTTTATATCTATGACAGTCTTATTTCAGTGTGTAAATGGTAGATGCCAGTTCTAGAACCAAAGGAAATACCACTAAAATAATAACTTTTAAATGGAAGTGAAATATAATGAAATGCTATGAGAGAAGTGGAACAACTGCCATATTATGCCAAGCTGTTAATCTAGGAGAAAACTTGGCAAAATATTATAGTTACTAAGAAAATAAAAATCTGTTAAAGCTTAAGTGTACCACAATAGTTACAGATTCATGCTGTGCAAGAAGGCATCCCCAGTTTTAAATTATGAGTTTTGATTATAAGACATTTTCAGTAACTCATTTAAATAATTTTATTTGTTATCCATATCTGCATCTGTTACCATCTTCAGTATTAGAGCATTACTATCACCTCATATGCTCTTAAACAAGTTCCCCCTTGTGTTTCTCCAAATGTGAAAAATGTGGGGATTTTGAGTTGGAATAAAATGCATATATACATTTTCCCCAGTAAAGTGTATGGATATTTAAAATAACCCTCCCCATTTGTTGGGATTACCAAAGTAATACATGCTCACCACAGAAATTTCCAGCTTTATAGAAATACATTTTCAGTTATGTGAAAGTCACTGTCTCAGATAAATATTGAAAACTTCTATTGCACTGTTGATCTTTTTATCTTTTGAAATCTCATTCTCTCCACTCCTCATGTAATCTCTATAACCTTATCCTCTCTTGGACCTTTGTTTCCTTTTTCCGTTTACCCTATAAATACATTCAAAGATTCCATTAAAAGAAAACAGACAAATAGGAAAAGTTCTCAGTAGGACCCTGTAGTATTCCTTCTCTTCCTAGTTAAGTTTCTTGAAAAAAGTAGTTTATATTTTTCCATTCTGTCCTTCTCATTCCCAATATTCTGTAATTGGCTTCTTAAAAAAAATTATTTTTAATTGAAGGATAATTGCTTTACAATATTGTGTTGATTTCTGCCATACATCAACATGAATCAGCCATAGGTATAAAAATATGGATGGCTTCATGAATTTGCATGTCATACTTGTGCGGGGGCCATGATAATCTTCTCTGTATGGTTCCAGTTTTAGTATATGTGCTGCTGAAGCCAGCACTGTAACCTGGCTTCTGATGCTTCTTTTCCACAGGAATTGCTATCTTTTTCAGTTATTTACTTAAAAAAAAAATCTGATTACAAAGATAATTCAGGCATATCTTAAAACATATATGTACAGAGAGGTGTACATTGTTGAACGTCAGTCCTTTTTAAAATATTCTTTCATTGAGACAACCACTTTCAACCATTTGATATATATTTATTCAACAAATTCTGTATGTTAATAAGTATATAGTATATTATTTAGCTCTTATATATTTAAAATGAGAACTGTGTATCGTTCCGTAAGAATTTTCTTATATGTCTGTGTTTAGATCTGTTGCATTACATTATAAATATAGGGCAGATTGCCTAACTGCTTTTAGTTTCTTCATCTATAAAGTGAAGGTGAAAACAGAACTCCCTTCCTTTGGTGCTTTTATGTATGAGATGGGATGGTGGTGGTGTGAGCATGCTCAGTCATGTCTGACTCTTTGCGACCCTGTGTACTATAGCCCGCCAGGCTCCTCTGCCCATGGACTTTTCCAGGCAAGAACACTGGAGTGGGTTGCCATTTCCTACTACAAGGGATCTTCCCGACCCAGGGATCTAACCCGCCGCTCTGGCATTTCCTGCATTGGAAGGTGGATTCTTTACCACTACCACCATCTGTAAGAGAGTGTATGAGGGGAATAATTTATGTAAAACTTAAATCAGAGTCTGATATAAAGTGAAGTTCTCAGTAAATGGTAGATTTATAAAATAATCTTACTGTTTTTATTAAAATGTTGCATACTCAGTAATTTATCAGTATAGCAAAGGATAAAGAACATAAAATCCCTCTTCAGTGTCGCTAGCCCTTTGCCCTTGCTCAGTCACTGAGTTGTGTCTAACTCTCTGTGATCCCATGGACTGTAACCTGCCAGGCTCCTCTGTCTATGAGATTTTCCCAGCAAGAATTGGAGTGGTGCCATTTCCTTCTGCAGGGGATCTTCCTGATCCTGGAATCGAAACCACGTCTCCCGCATTGGCAGGTGGATTTTTTACCTTCCCTGATTTCTTTTGGTGGTGTTTGCTACAATCTGTTTTTGAAAATTTTTTGTCTTCTTGGCAACTGTCTTGTTGATTATCTTCTTTTTGTGTGTTACTAGAAAAAAAAGATTATAGTTACACAGAAATCTGAAGAGACTATTTTGAATCTGCCTGCAGTGCAGGAGACACAGGAGACACAGGTTCAATCCTTAGTTTGGAAAGATCGCCTGGAGGAGGAAAATGGCAACCCACTCCAGTATTCTTGCCTGAAAATTCCATGGACAGAGGAGCCTGGCAGGCTACAGTCAGTGGGGTCCCAAAGAGTAGGACACAACTGGGCAACTGACGAATGCATGCATGTACCTGTTACCTAGCTTAAGAAAAGGAAATGTTATATAGTTGACGATCTTTTATTTTCCATCCTGATTACCTTCTCTGCTTCATCCCCCAGAATGAATCAGTGTCCTGAGTTTGATGCTTGCCATTTCTTTACACTTTCCACTGTACAATTTTCTTCATGTCTTTGGGATTTGTGGAGTTTCTTGGATCTGTGTTTATAGTTTTTGCCAAATAATGGAAAGTTTTTATCCATTATTTCAATAATATTGTTTTCTGTTACCCTCTCTCTCTCTTTTTTTTTTTTTTTTTTTAGGGACTGTATAAACAGGCGTTTATCGGGTTGATTGAATTTGTCCCATAGCTCATTGATGTGATTCATGTTTTTTTAGTCTTTTTTCCTCTATGTGTTGTATTTTGGACAGTTTCTGTTATGTTTTCACTTCATGAATTTTCTGAAGTGTTAATCTCATTTAATCAGTTTTTTTTAAGGTATTTGAATTTTTATCTCTAGAAGTTTAATTTGATTCCTTTTTTATTTTCCATGTCTCATTAAGATGTTCATGCATGTGCTCGCTTCAGCAGCACATATACTAAGATGTTCATGCTTTCCTCTGTATTCATGAACATATGGGATAGGTTTATAATAATTTTAAAATATCTTTGAGTGCTAATTCTGTCATCTGTCGTTTGGATTTTTATTTGTTTGTTTCTATTGAAGTTGATTTATGATATTGTGTTTCAGGTGTGCAGCATAGTGATTCTTTTTTCTTTTTGCAGATTATACTTTATTATAGGTTATTATAAGATATTGGGTATGCTTTCCTGTGCTATACAGGTAAATCCTTGTTACTTACCTGTTTTATGTTTAGTACTAGTTTGTTAATCCCATATCCCTAATTTGTTTGTCCCTCTCCCCCTCTTCACTCCCTTTTGGAAACCATAAATTTGTCTTCGGTGTCTGTTAGTCTTGTTTCTGCAGGTCTGGGTTCTTTTTGTTGATTGCCTTTTCTCCTCTCCAGGTTATATTTACCTCTTCTTTGTATACCTGATAATTTTTTAAATTAGATTTGGCAGATGTTATAAATTTTACCTTTTCAGGTCCTCAGCATTTTTGTGTTCTCTTAAATATTCTTGAGATTTGGTTTGAGATACAGTTAAATTACTTGGAAAGAGCTTGCTCCTTTTGAAACTTGCATTCAGTCTTTTTTTAGTGGGACCAAGCACCCTTCAGTATAGGGTTAATTTTGTCCCAGTACTCTTCTGAGTACTCCACCCAGAGCCTGTATATTAGGAGTTTTTCCATTCTTCTTAGCCCTTTATGAGTTTTGGGATTGTTCCACCTAGGGTTCTTTCCTCAGCCTCAAGTTTCCTTATATATATGACTAATGGGTATAATAAAGACTCAAGAAGAACTCTGCAGATCTGTGGATCTCATGCTATGCACCTCTTCTTTCTGGTACTCTTATCTGTGAATTTTAGACACCTTGACCTTCCTGAATTCTAAACTCTGGCTCCTTATCTTAGATTGCTGGACTTTGTTTAGTTTCCCCATCCTTCTGCTGCAGTGTGGAAACTTTTTCCAGGCAGTTTCTGGGCATTTATGGGATTTTGTTCAGTATCTGAAAATCATTATTCCTTATTTGTCCTATTTTTTAGTTGTTTTAAGGTAGGAGAGTTAAACTGTTCCCTATTACTCTATTATGGTTGGAAACAATTGCCTATATAGACAGCTATTGATTTTCTAAAATACTGTTAAATATCTTTTGTGCCTGAATATTAGGTGAGGTGTTGACATCCCAAAGGCTTGTATTTGAAACCTCTAAGGTTGCTCATATTATAATTATCAATATTATCAATATTATAATATTTATAATTATCAATACTATAAATTTTTAAAGTTAGAAGTTTATAATTTATAGTTATAAGTTATCAATAGTTTGCACAGCAAATGACTATTTAAGAAGAAGATATTGACTTGAAATGTCCTTAATCACTGTCAGTTTGGATGTTTGTAAAAGATGCAGTGAGTGTAGAAGTTAACACAGATTAAATAATTATTCCTGAGTATGACCTTAAAAACTGCAGGCATTGGATAGTATGTGTAAGCTTTTTTTGAAAATTAAAAAGTATACTAAAGAATAATATAGTAAGTGGTTATATTATAGAGGTTATAATATATACTGAGAAAACAAATAGGGAAAATCAATTAGTATCTGTGAATAGGTACTAACAGTGATTTGAGATATGTAAGGTGATATATTAATACATGGATTAAAAGTGCTGTATCTAAACAACTTAGATGGAAGTGAAATTGAGCAAAATGAAGAATTAATTTAAAAAGTGGTTGTAGTTATAATCATGACCCTAACATTTAAGGTGAATGTGAAGTTTGACCAAAATTGTTTTCTGAATGTGAGTAGAATAAAACAGTATTTTAGATATATTTTTAATAATATGTTGTTAAATATTTATATGTTAATTGAGTCAGTTTGAAGTTTCATCTGAATTTGCCTAAGAATGCAAATCACTCCAGTACTCTTGCCTGGAAAGTCCCGTGGATGGAGGAGCCTGGTAGGCTGCAGTCCATGGGGTCGCTAAGAGTCGGACATGACTGAGTGACTTCACTTTGACTTTTCACTTTCATGCATTGGAGAAGGAAATGGCAACCCACTCCAGTGTTCTTGCCTGGAGAATCCTGGGGACGGGAGAGCCTGGTTGGCTGCCGTCTATGGGGTCACACAGAGTCAGACACGACTGAAGTGACTTAGCAATAGCAATAGCAATGACTACTTAAAGTTACACAGTTTCAGTTCTGTTAATGGGCTGAAGCACTGTTTCTGACTCTTGATACAGTGATTTTCAATCTCCACTGTCATGAGGTCTGCCAAACTTAGGAATGCCTTCTCTCTATAGGGTATACTAATAGATAATAAAAATTACACAGAACCCTAAGGGAGAAACTAGCTAAAGCGTTTCACAAAGCCCTTTATTTTCCCTCACAGAAAGAAAGAAAGTTTAGTTGCTCAGTTTGTCCGACTCTTTGCGATCCCATGGACTGTAGCCTATCAGGCTCCTCTGTCCATGGGATTTTCCAGGCAAAAGTACTGGAGTGGGTTGCCATTTCCTTCTCCAGAAGATCTTCCCGACCCAGGGATCAAACCCGGGTCTCCCACATTGTAGGCAGACGCTTTGCCGTCTGTAGTGCTTAGTAGTTAGATATTACCTATAATGTTTTCAGTGTTCTTTCTAAAATGGTAAACTTTGTTTAAGGAATCATGACCCATGAGTGGGCTTTACTTTTTTGTCTTGAGAGCAAACAAATGATTGTTGGGGTGTGTGGGAAAAAGCAGATACTCTCAGTCTCTAACTGAGTAGGTAATTCCCAAGATACCTGTTCTGCTTGGAGGAAAGGATGTGTTGGCCAATGATGAAATTTACTTCTGCCCACCCTTCAAGCCTTATAGTTGCATGTGCATGTATGTAGATATATAGCTGTAACTGGCTTGTACTAAGCGCTTAGAAAGATGGGCATTATTTTAAGTGCTGTGCCTTAGTTAGTTAATCCTTACAACAGTCCCATTAGATTGTGTTCAAGATAAAATCCCATTGGATCTGTCTTAGGTGTATCAGACTTGAAACAAAAGGCTGTCACCTGATAGCCAATCAATAATAACAATAATGATGTGAAGGTACTAAGTGACATACATGTATTAACTCTTTTGCATAATCCTTTATAATGAAACTCGGTTTAGTGTGAAAGTTGCTGTTGCAGCCCATGACATAAAAAGCAAATTGGAGCAGTTCACTTGTTTGAATTTGAGGCAATTTATAATATCTGTATAATTTCCTCATCATGAGGAAACCTTGTGGACAGAAATTGCAGGTAATACTCTTCATTATTACACATTTTTACAGGGGAGTGTGACTGCAAGATTAGGAAACTCAAAGCCAGTTGCAGCAGTATGCCATGTCCCCTGTCAGCCTATGTAGCTCTGTTTCCAATGAATTTGAGGACAGGACATGAATTCACAAAGTTAGGCTACTTCTGGGTTAAAAACAAAGTCTTCTTGAGGAGTTTGAAATGGTACTTAGTTACAATTATCTTTTTGTGGTGGTGGCTTTTTTTTTTAAGGGATTAAGTGAAATAGTTTTAGTGGGGCACTAAAGTTAATATCTGACTACATTGGTAAATGTTACTATTACCATTTTTTCTTAAAGGGAAAAGAAGTAAGTTTTAGAGATAATATTTTAAATTATTGCATTTTGTTCTTCTTTTCCCCCCTTCTCAAAAATACCACATGGAATATTCCATTCATTACTGCCTGAGAAAGTCATTACTTTGCAAGCTGCAGTTGCTGAAATGGTTTAGTGAAAGAAATGTTTGCTTACAATTTTTTTTTTCCTTTTTAGTGATTTTTTTTTTCTTTTCGAATATCCAAACTGTAGCAAACATGGAGAAGGAATTTTAAATTTATATCGGGAACATTTTGTGGAACATTTCATCAGATGACTCCCTGTCAACCTCATATCTTTAAAAGAGGGATTAATGAAATAGCATCTGAAGCAGCAGTGATCTCTTGTGGAATAAACCCTGACGACTTCCACAGTGTTTTGTGGGATAATTTCAAGTTCTTCAAATATAGATTACATAAAGAAGATTGTAGGGCACGTGACACATTCTGGTTTCCTGTATTTCAGGTAGTAGAAAAATTGCTACCTCTAAGAATGGATCCTGGAGAGATCTTGTCACAGTTATAACTTTTCATCAGTGGTTTTATCTCACAACTTTATTTTTATTTTTTATTCATATAGGCAACTTATAGCTTGCAATAAACTGCTTATGTATTAAGTATTGTAATGGTAGAGTAATGGATTGCCTGTGCATTGTAACTACAAAGGTAAGATACAGTATGCTTTCTATGTTTGTTAGTGACAGACCGTGAGAGACTTTTTTGTTTATAATATATTTAAAAAATAAAGTGTAACCATTGTTATATATTTGAAATTTGAATCCATATGATGCTTAGTTTATTTCCTTTAGGAAAGGTAATATTCTGAAGTGTGTTTCAGATAGCTAAAAGTAGTTTATTAAATGGATATTTTCCCCCTGTGGTTTATAGGAAGGCTTTCTCCCAACAGCAAAGGTTTATAGGGCCCTAATTATATCTTCTAAATATATTCTCAAAGTTCTCCCCTCTACTTTTTTTTATGTCCCCATATGTCGTACTGGTTGAAAATATAACTCATTTTGAGAACATTTTCTGGATTCTCTCCTTTATTTATTGCAAATATAGTAAGTTTTTTTTAAAGGAGAATAGTAAAGTTCTGATTGTGTTGCCTTTGGAAAGATGTTGATTGGATTTAAAATGATTATACTTGTTCAAGAACTCCTTAAAAGTTATTTGTTTCAAAGTCTCTTTTTCTCATTTTTCCTCAAAGTGCAACATATTTCACTTAAGTTCTAAGTTTGGTTTCTTTTATTTCTGAGCACCAGTTTGTGGACATTGTGTGACTGTAAGATTCAAGATGCTTACATTTAAAATTTATACATTGGCTTTTAAAATATGGAATAATTTATTTTGGGGGGAGTTTCTATAAACTTATAATGCCACATGATAGACAAAAATTGTTGAGATTTTTAAATTACATTCAGTAATAAAAGAATCAGTAAATTTGTGAAATCTGCAAAGTCTGTTCTTATATAGTGAATTATTTTTCACAACAAGAGGAAAAGCAAGAAAACTGATAGAAATTAGTTTTGTTTGCTTGTTCAAAGTTATAGTTCAAACAATAAGAGCTTTGATCAGATACTAACATGCTTATTGTCTGCTCCCATTCTGTTTATGTCTTCCATGTAAAACTGTCTTATCAAACTATTCTTAAAAGAATGTTTAAAGGGCAGTAAGCCTGGGACACAGGTTTAGTCTAGTGATTTTTTTTTTTTTAATATATATATAAGTTCTTTTCGTGATGGTCTGTGGTTGATTCTGTCTGTGATTAACCTTTTATCATTTCATTCACTTTAGTTTTTATTTCTAATATTATAGAATATTTCTAATAATACAGAATAATATTATAGAATATCTAATATTTCTAATAGTGTATTTCTAATATTACAGGTTTTTTGAAATGGTCTATCTTCTCTCTGCCCTATCTTTCTTGATAAATTTTAAGAATCTTATATTTGATCCTGTTTAAGCAAAAGAGAGCTACCATTAAAAAAAAATTGTATGGAATCAATACATAAAAGTTTTAATAAGTTTTTATTATGTAACTGTTAAAACAAAAATAGAAAAGATGTAGGATGGAAATTAGGAAGCCTAAAACATATTTGTAGTTACTTTTGAAAGAGATAAATTAAAATGATTTCTCCTATTATTAGAAATAAAACTCTTTGAACATATTTAACCAATAGCTACAGCAGAAAGAGCAAAAATCTTAATTTTCTTTTCAGCCAAAGTGCTGCAGTGTTTTCTTTCCCTCTTGAGCCTTTCCTTGCTTTTCTGATCTTTAGAGAGCTTTATGGTTTTATATGTATTTTTTAAGTCTATCAATATAGTTGATGTAATTCTATCATGTTAATACTAAAACACCTTTTCAAGTGAATTTTTTTTCATCATCCGCCTCCCCTTTCTCCCACTTGTGTAGGCATGGTGAGCTAGGTAGGCATGTTGCATCACTGCTACCATGGATACCCTTAAGAACAGGCATGTGGGTTGAGCTAAAGCAATGATGATTAGTTTTCTGGGCTTCCATCCTCCCCCTGGCCACCCCCCGCCCAACAATAACTATATTCTTCACAGTGAAGACTCTTATTTTAAAACCTTTACAAATAGCTAGGTTGTGAGCTGTGATGAGTAAATCATCACTGTTACTGAACAGCCAAATTTTGGCCTGTATTTACAGTAGTATTAATGCCATTTACTAATTTAAGATAATCATAAATAGCTGTAGTTGTTTCTCTGTTTTAATACATTTTAAACACAAATGTAATGTTTGTTTTGCCTCTGAATGGGAAATGAAAATGTATTTCGTCTTCAGTTTGCATTTTTAAAAATATTATTCTGCATTTACATTTTTTATGTGGGAAAAGACCCTAGCAAGCATTTCTCTTGTGGCAGTATTTCTTTATTGTTAGTATACATACATAGATCTTTATGTAATTTAATCAGTTTGGATGCAATATTTTATTTTGTGCTTTTCCACATAATGTGTAAGAGGTTTTTGTGTTTGTAAATCCTTGTGTTCTTAATTAGCTCTTTTGTAAATATATGTCAGTTGATGGAGAGTTAATAACATTGGAAGGCCAGGAAGAGATGTGTAGTTTTGTCAGGCTCATTATCACAATGGGAAGATTAACTCAAAGCATACAAGAGCCAACAATAGTGATTTGGGAGTATTGTATACAATATGTTTTCTTTTGTTAGTGATAAGCACTGTGTATAAACTGCAGCTGCAGCTAAGGGCATTCTTATTCTTTAGTACAGAGTTTTCCCAGCTGTCGATTAACTTTTGAGAAAGGGAGTTGCTTAACTTTAGTAATTTCTTGCAGTAGAATCCTGTCTTTCTCCATCTTTTGTTATACCTGTTTGTTGATCAGGTAGACGAGGCTAGTCATTGTAGGGTCATTTAGTGGAAGTTTAGTTGCCAGGAGAAAGACCTGTAAAGAAAAAAATGTTTCTTGAGTTCTTGATTAAGCTTTTTAGGAGGAAAGGAGTGTTCATATTTTATTCTCTTACTCAATACAAGCTGTTGTTATTGTTATTATTCAACTTGTTTGCCAAAACTTGGAGTACATATTAAATTCTGTTAGGGTAGTATTTGAAGTCTTTGCTGTCTTGGAGAGTCTCTTCCAGTTAAGGGGTTGCCAATACATATGTTTTAGGAGTTGTGAACCAAGTTTTCATTATTTCTATTTACAGGTCTTTTTTTTCTTCCTCTCAGCTCTTTTGAGGTGATTTTCTTCTTTGAAATCTTCATGCATAATAATTTCCTGTTTGCAAGTCCTTGCTTCTAAATCTTACTGTTGGTAAAGAATCTGCCTGCAGTGCAGGAGACCTGGGTTTGGTCCCTGGGTCGGGAAGATACCCTGGAGAGGGAAATGGCAACCCACTCCAGTATTACTGCCTGGAAAATGCCATGGACAGAAGAGCCTGGCAGGCTACAGTCCTTGGGGCCACAAGAGTCAGATGCAACTTAGCAACTAAACCATCCAACCCTTCAGTTTCCGTTTATAGATTATTTCTTGAGAGAAGCCTTCCTTGTGCCCACGATTAGTAAGTAAGGTTCTTTTACTTCTATAAGTGTTCTGTACTTTTCCTCTATATCATGCAGTATATCATGTATTTGTGTGATTTTATATTAGTGTATGTTTTTTCACTGAACTATAAACTTTACAAAATAAGACTTTTATTCTTATGATATTCCCGAGGCCTGACCAAGTGTCTGAGTATCTACATGTAGTGGATACTCAGTAAATAATTGTTGAATGAATGAGGCTTTGGCATTGGTATTCCAAACTTGTGGATTAAAAAAAATAAGTGAATATTTTAGTTTGTATTTAGTCCTATTTTTAATATGGTTTTATGTTGATATGCTGGAAAATAGTCACTAAAATTTATTCATCTTTCTATATTATAAATTCAGAATGACCCAGACAATGGCCTGTCTTCCCAGTGTTTTCCACCTCTTTCTTAGTTTATGGTGGGGATGGACTACATCATCTTGTCTTGATACTTGCCTACTAGTCACTTAAGTATTTGACTGATTTTTTTGAATGGTTGTATATATAATTATTTTTTTATTGCTTATACTTAGTCTGGGAGAATCTAATTCTCTTTCATTTTATAGGGCTTACTTCCATCTCTAGACTGCAAAATGCTGACTAAAAAGTTGAGTACTGTCTAGTGGGACTTGATGCGGTGATGAGAATGTTGTGTATCTGTGCTGTCCTATTCCAGTTTGACCAGAGGAAGTAAATTTTAATTAAGTAGACTTAGATTATTGATTGTAACAACCATTCCATACAACCTCCAACCCTTCACTTATTTACCCCTGAATTTTTTAAACATTTTTTTGAGTAGATAATAAACTCATATATTACTCAAACTCAGGAGTCAAAAATCATCAACAAGAAAAAACTGTATATCTGTCTCACTTCTGTCCCTTCCAGTTCTGGTCCCCATAGGAAACTACTTTTATTTGTATTTATTTCTTTCCATTGTTTGTGCGTATACAAAAATTAAGAATGTTTTATATCTCCCTTTCCCTATATGACAGTAGTTTGTTTTATATTTATATAATCTTTTGCCCCTTGCTGGTTTTACTTACAGTATCCTGAAGGGTTCTCCATTTTAGTACACATAATTTTTTTCTCATTCATTTTTATAGAAATGTGTAGTTTAGTTGTTTTGATATATCATAGTTTCCTTAATAAAACTTGGGCTTTTAATAAATAACCTGTAACAGCTGCTTCTCATTGGAGAGAGATGAAAGTTGGATATATAACAAGTATTATATATCATGAAAAATGCCAGATTTTCACAAGCTATAAATATATTTTTACTAGGCACCAAAGTTATTTCTAACCTTTTACTGTTAATATTTTTTCAGTGAAAAAAAAAAACTTTGTGTATCATTTTATATTTGTGCATATGTATCTGTTTCATATAGGATTGCTGGTTTAGGTAATTTAGGTAGCTATTGTCAGATTCTCTTCCATTTAGGTTGTGTCATTTTGCAATGTACGAGAGTGATTATATATTATTTCCCTGCAACTTTGTCGACAGAATGTATTTGCACATTTTTTGTATTTTTGCCAGCTTCTTGAGTGAGAAATGGTAGATAAATGTAGTTTTAATTTGCATTTCTCATGTGTTTAAGCAAGGTTTATTAAATTTCATATTTTTTTCTTTTGCGTTGTTGATCTTTTTTTTTCTTAGTTTCTAGGAGCTTTTTATATAACAGGGGGTTTAACCTTTGTCCATAATATGAGTAGCAAGATTTTTTCCCCATACTTTGTTTATTAGGCCTCCCCTCCTTTCCCCTTCTCTTTCTTCTGAATTTTGAGTCATAGTAAAACCTTCCACATTCATATTCCAGAGTTATAAATAATTCACCCAGGTGTCCTTTCACTGTTTTATATAAGATTTCATTTTTAAGTCTTAGAGCCATTTGAAGATTATCTTGATCAATGGCAACCCACTCCAGTACTCTTGCCTGGAAAATCCCATGGGCTGAAGAGTCTGGTAGGCTGCAGTCCATGGGGTCGCTAGGAGTTGGACACGACTTCACTTTCTCTTTTCACTTTCATGCATTGGAGAAGGAAATGGCACCCCACTTCAGTGTTCTTGCTTGGAGAATCCCAGGGACAGAGGAGCCTGGTGGGCTGCCGTCTGTGGGGTCGCACAGAGTCAGACACGACTGAAGCGACTTAGTAGTAGTAGTAGTAGTAGTAGTAGTAGTATAGTGTTAGTTGTAGAAGCAGCGTAATATTTTCCCCCATGGCTACCCATTTGTTCCAGCATCATTTATTCAAAAGTTTATATTTATCCCCCTGGATTGAAATGACACTGTTTGACAAATAAATTCCCATATGTTTGGGTCTGTTCTGGATATTGAATTCTGTTTCATTGATTTGTCCATTTAAGAACCAACTTGATGGCTTTTATTAATACCTGCTGAAGTTTTTTAGTATGCCCTAACATCTAGTATAGTTATTCTCTGCTTCTCTGTTTTTGAGTTTTTTCTTTAAAAAAAAAAAAAAAAGATGATTCTTGTTTGTCTGCACACATAGACTTTAGAATCAATTTAGAGTCTGAGAAAGTATTTTGATATTGGGAACAGCCTCTAAATAAGTGCAGTTGGCTCTCCATAATCTCAGGTTCTGCATCTGTAGATACAGAACAATGACTATACTGTATCATTTTATAAAAGGGACTAGAGATTGCTTTCAAGTACTGCCTATTTTTGCTTATGCTTTTACAGTTGAACTTTAAAATGAATAACTAAAGCTTCTTATTTTATCACTCTCTCACTTTTCAAATTCCTTTTGGTCTGCATTCTGAAGAAATCACTCAGCTGAAATTGTGCAGGTTAGTTTGGGCAGAGAATAAAGGATAATATTTAAGAGCTCAAGCTCTGGCCCAACACTTGATTCCTGGACAAGTCATTTATTCCTTCTGCATTTTGTTTCCACATCTCTAAAATAGGGATATAATGGCACCTACTTCATAGGGTTGTTAAAGATTAATTGAGTAATAATTATATACTGTCAAGTGTGTGAAATAGTAAGACTTTAATAACTATCAGATATTTTTAATAATTTTTATTAAGTCGTAAGAGAATATAGCCTTCTAGTTAGTCACAACAGTCTTTTCTGAATCTTTCTCTCTGCCCTTACACTGTTGGTGTTCCCTCTTATAATTCTTGTTCCCTGCCTTTTATGAATAGTGTATTGGCTCTCTTTCTTTGTTAAGGGTGGTTATTAGGTACAGTTCTATATGAAGGCAAGTTGGAATTAGGAATAAAGGAAAATGAAAAAGGATGAGTTTTAAAGATACTTTTACACCTGTTTCTGCTTTATTTACCTCTTCTTTTGCTGCTTTTATTTTGGATCTTGGAGTTAATGATAATAGCTGTCTTTGGAGACAGCTCCTTGAGTCTCTGATTGCCAAAAGTTTTTTTACTATATATCCTTTTGGTGATTAGTATGTAACCATCTTATGTGAATAAAGAAAAAGGATTGTCCCTATGTGGGAAAAAATATTTATTTGTGATTCCAGTGGATACTCAACTATTTAAGTGGGTAACTGATAATGGTAATTAATAAATCATCAGAGAAATGTTAAATTGTTTTGGCTTATCAGTTTGAGAATTATGAACAGAAATGTCTTTCATAATTATACATCGGAGCACTTTTACTTGTGCTGGGTTGTATTAAAATTGTGTGTTAGCCAGCAGCTTTGAAAGGAGTGTGAGAACTTTTTAAAGAAAGTCTTAGTATAGACATTTTAAGTTTATTAGATTTTAGAAAGTATTAGAAAGTATTTTAATAATGTATAGAAATGCTGCCCTCTACTGTTGCCTAATTGTTTTACTGTCATGAAAAGTGTTCAATAACGTATACTAGGATCACGTTTTTAGAAGTATTAGATTGGAGTATTTATTAGTTTGGAGTATAACTATATAAAATATTACTCTGATAACTTAATTGTTAAATTATATTTATTACCTAATGTTAACTCCCATTAAATATGTTCATTGTCACGATTTTTGGCTTTTAGAGAAACTTGGATCTTGAAACAAAAATCTTAGCTTCTTATTTTACATGATAGGATTTAAGTAGTCACTTGATTGATTCTGTATGGTGGTATGATTCAAAGCTTGTATAGATGGCTTAAAAGCAAACTAAAAAGTTCTACCAGTAAAGATATTTTTCTAAAGTAAAAATTGTTTTGATATTTATTTAATTTGATATGTTACTTGATTTGAAATTCAAATCAGTATTAAATAGGGATGTAAGTCTTCATGTGTTTACCAAAAGGAAGCACTGCCCAAACAGTGATGATAGTGAGCAAAATTTTAACCTCTAGACTACAGGTTTTTCACTATAAAATGAAGGGATTAGAAGAGATCATTTTTAAGATTACCTTCAGCTTTGGTTTGCTGAGTACCCTATTGTACATGAAGTAATCTGTATATAAGCTAGAAACGGAAAAACAAAGTTGGTTAGTATAGTTCTTGCTCTAAATTGAGACAGCCAGTGGGCCAAATCAGGCCACATTCATTTACTTACTGTCTTGGCTCCTTTCATGTTACAGTGTTAGAATTTGAGTAGTTGGTAGCAGAGACCATTTGACCTGCAAAGCTGAAAATATTTACTATCTGGCCCTTTATGGAGAATGTTTTCTGACACTTGCCCCAGGTGAACTTTGGGTCTAGTGTTGAAGATAAATATCTAAAAAGATAATTCAGAATGGTTGTTTGCAAAGGGCATATAAACAAAATGCTAGGAGGTATTTAAAGTTAACATGCAGTAAAGACAAATATGCTTTCATCATCACAGTTCTTCTCAGTTTAGTAGTATGCAAAAACCTTCCAATAATTCCTAGAGATTCCTGTTTATCAGTCATTAGCATGTATCTGGCTTCACAGCCTTATTATCATTGTTGTTATGACTTTCTTTTTGTAAAACTCACAAATCTTATGTAGACATTTTGGTGTTTTTTAATAACCATGACCACTACCTATATAAAAAAATAAAACATTTTCAGTACTCCAGAGGACTAACTTCCTAAATGTTCTTCCTAAAAGAAGAACATTGTTCCCTCCCCAGAGGTAATCATTTTTCTAACCTTTTTCACTGTAGATTAGTTTTGAACTTCTTATAAATGTAGTCATACAGTGTATATGATCTCTTTTGGTTTCTTTTGCTGAGCATGTTTGTCACTGGATGTGTCAGTAAATTTTCCCATTTTATTGCTGTGTAGTATTCTTATTCATGAATATACCACAACTTTATTCTGCTGTTGTTAGAATTTGTATTGTTTCCAGTTTGGGACTGTAAAGAGTAAAGCTGCTTTGAACTTTTTTGTAGAAGTCTTTTGTGGACATAAGCACTTACTTCTTTTGGGCACATTTTCCTGGGAGGTAGAATTTAAATTCATCTTGGAGATCCTTACCAGAAAGTGTTTTTTTAATTAGATGGGAGGGAGGCATCAAAGACACATTTTCACCTACTTACTAAGTTTGATTTGTCCACTGCTCCATTTCAAAGTGGTATCTTTACATTTCTTCATGAACCCTGTGACTGAAAAAGCCTACCTTTTGACCAAATAGATTTTTTTTTCCCTGATACCTACTTTTGTTGATATTTTGTATTTAGAGGTCTTTGCTAAGAAATCTAGTAACAGGTTGAAGGAAAAAGTGCTGTCATTAATTAGTAGTCGATGCCATGGCTGAGGGATTGGAGAAAGTTGGAGGACCTGGCAGAACAGTAGGATCATTTGTATTTAATATGTTGTATATGTTTAAAGTTGCCATTTTAAACGCCTTTTCTTTTAGTTCTGACATCTGTGTCTTCTCTGGTTCTGCTGTGGATCTACTTTTATTAATCTTCTCTTATTCATGTTTTTTTGATTCTTGCCATATCTTGAATTTGTTTGTTTTGTGCTTTAAGCGATGATGAAAGAACCATTGAGACTGAAGCTATGTTATTTTCCTTGTAAGAAGCTAGAAGGAAACTAATCAATTAGGGGTTGTTTGTTTAGAGCTAGTAACATTAGTTACTTTCAGCTTACTTCAGTTTTCAGGTATCATGTGGATGGTACTAGTTCTGTAACTTTCATAGGTCCATTCCACCACCAGAACTTTAAGATATAAGAAATGTGACACTGTAGAAATGTTTCACTGCTTCTCCAACTCAGTGTCCAGCTTCCTGCATTTCAGTAGTACTCTCAGTAAATGTCCCATGAGGGTGAGCCAATGTGTGGGGACAGCAGGCTCTCCATTTTAGGATCCTCCAGATTCCAACTTGACATGCCATCTGTATATGATTAAAAACCCCATTGCTTATCCCAGCAGAGTTCCTTAACCAGACCGGGCCCAATCCTTTGCCCACCTGGGTAAAAATTTGCTAAATATTCCATTTAGGTAAGCATCTGCCTTTTTAAGAAAAGGTTCATCTCTTTGGATTCTTTATAGACTAATTTGTGTTTAAAAAAATTTCCATTTATTAAAAAAAAAACTTTTTGTAATGTAGATTCATGTACATTTGGTAAAAAACCAAACAAACAAATAAACAAAACAGAGATGTCACGTGCCATTTACTCAGTTTTCTCCAAAGGTAACTATAGTATAGTGTCACTAGCTAGGATGTTAACATTAATACAGTCAAGATCTAGAATATTTCCATCACTGCAGAGATCCCTCAGACTGCTTTTTTGTAGCAACACCTACTTTTCCTTCCACCCCACTCCCCCTTATTTCACAGGAACTACCCATCAGTATTCCATTTCTATAATTTTGTCATTTTAAGAGTTTTATATAAATTGAGAATCATAAGTATGTAACCTTAATTCAGTGTAATTTTCTGGAGATTCATCTGGAAAATGATTGTTGTTTATATTAGTATTTTGGTTTTTTGTTGTTGCTGGGTACTATTCCATGATACGGCTGTACCAATGATAACTATTCACCTGTTGAAGGACATCTGAGTTTTCCAGGCTTTGGCTATTAGAAGTAAAGCTGCTATTAAACATTTGTGTACAGTTTTTATATGAACATAAAGTATTTATTTCTTTGGGGTAAAGACCCAGGAATGCAAATTACTGGGTCATATGGTTGTTGCATGTTTATTTTTTTAAGAAATTGCTGAACTGCTTTCCTTTATGGTTGTACCATTTTGGCATTTTCATCAGCAGTGTGTGATTGATCCAATTTCTCTGCACCATTTGGTGCTGTCACTGTTTTTTATTTTAGCCCTTTTCATAGGTATGTAGTGACATCTCATTGTGGTTTTAATTTACATTTCCCTAATGGCAAATGATGTTGAATATCTTTTCATGTCCTTATTTGACATCTGCATATCCTTTTTGTATACCTCTCCATTTCTTTTGCCCATATTCTAATAGGATTTCTTACTGAGTTTTGAGAGTTCTTTACATCATCTAGTATACTGGTCTTTTGTCAAATGTCATGTACAGATATTTTCTTCCAATTTGTAGCTTGGCATTTCATCCTCTTATTAGGGTCTTTCATGGAGCAAAAACTTTTAATGAAGTCCTATTAATTTTTCCTTTCATGAGTCATGCTTTTTGTGGCAAATCTTTTGATATTCATGTGTTTGTTGCTAGTGTATAAAAATACGGTGGAAAAAAATTAAAATATGATTGACTTTTATATTTTTAAAACATATATATTTTTTATGGCTGCACCAGGTCTTAGTTGCGGCATGTGAGATTTAGTTCCCTGACCAGGGATTGGATTCAGGCCCCCTGCACTGGGAGCACAGTTTTAGCCACTCTACCACCAGGGAAGTCCTGATTTTTTGTATTTTTATCTTGTACCCTGTGCCCTTGCTGAACTCACTATTTGTTGTAGGTTCTTTGAGATTTTTTTAATGTAGACAGTCTGAGGATTGGGAGTTTTATTTCTTCCTTTCTAATTTCTGTGCCTTTATTTTCTTTCATTTGCCTGATTGCACTGGCTAGAACTTCCAGCATCTTCAAGATACAACCATAATGCTTCTTCTTATCAACACTGTTAACATTCTTGTGTAATTCATCATCATTTCTAACTTGGACACAAGTTCCTAGTAGTTGATCTCTCTTTTGTCTGTTGCTTATGTAAATAATCCATTCTTCACATAAACCAGAATGGGAAAAAAATAGCTAAATCAGGGTATCATCTCTTCCTTAAAAGTCCTCTGAATGGCTCACAAGTCCAGTTAGAATAAAATCCAGTTAGAATATGCTTATTTTGAAATATTAGATCCTACATCAACTAGAGCCTGGCTGCCTTTCTGATTTAAGCTACTCTCCTGGTTTAAGTCTTCTCTAGTTATACAAGCCTTCTTTCAGATCCTAAAATTCCAACACTTTTGGATCAGATTCTCCTACTGCCTGAAAGTCCTTCGCCTTGATTTTTCGTGTCAACTTTCTTAAAACTTTTTAGGTTTCAGCCTGAATGAATCATCTCAGAGAGGCCTTATCTAAGTTAAATCTTCCCTGTTGCCCCTTGACCACACTGTTTGCTTTTTAGTGCTTATCACTCTGTAATTGTTTACTTTGTTTAGATTACAAATCTATATGGAAAATAAAATTAATAGATTAGAAATCTTGTAATACATAAATAAAAATCTAATATTTATAATTTTGTCAGTCTGATATTTAAAAAATATAGTTTGGGGATCAGACACATGGCTTTGAATGTCCTGTTTGATGGGTACATTTAGACAGTTTACTTATCAGTGTAGTTGGGTGTAAATCTGTCATTTTTTTGTTTGTTTAGTATTTGCCCCATCTAGTCTTTGTTTTTTCCTTTTACCACCTTGCTTTGTAGTAATTGAGTGTCTTGTATAATTCCATTTTATCTTCAACTATTGGTTTATTAGCTGTTCTTTTTTTTGCTTAGGCGTTTAGTCATGTCCAACTCTTTGCAACCCCGTGGACTATAGCCTGCCAGGCTCCTCTGTCCATGGGATTCTCGAGGCAGGAATACTGTAGTGGGCAGCCCTTCCCTTCTCCAGGGGATCTTCCTGACCTAGGGATCAAACCCGGGTCTCCCACATTGCAGGTAGATTCTTTACTGTCTGAGCCACCAGAGAAGCCCAGTTATTAGCTCTCTTTGTTTTAGTTGTTGTTCTAGGTGCCAGAGTCTAAGACTCATTATACATGCATCTTAAGTTATCATAGTTTACCTTCAAATATTATAGCACTTGGCATATAACATTAAAACCTTGCAACACTGCGCCTCCATTTCCTCTTCCCTTCCTTTGTGCTGCTGTTATCATCTTCAACATGTATCATAAATGCTATAAGCTATTTATTATTTTTCTTTAAACAGAATATTATCTTTTTCTTTTTACATTAATAGACTTAATATTTTAGAGCAGTTTAAGGTTTACAGAAAAATTAAGAAAATGCATAGAGTTCCACTTAATGAGCCAATATTGATACAGTATTAACTAATGTCCATTGTTTGCATTTTTAGGGTTCACTGTGCATGCTATATATTCTGTGGGTTTTGAAAATATATAATGAGATTTATCTACCATTATATTATCATACAGAATAGTTGTATTTCCTTAAAAATCCCCAGTGCCCCACCTGTTCATCTCTCCTTCCCCCTGTGCACCCCTGACAGCTATTGATCTTTTTCTGCCTCTGTAGTTTTGCCTTTTCTTTTTTATTATCATAAGCAGTATCATTTTAGCAGGGCTACATTTCTTTCTTGTACTCAGACTAGGGTTATGGAGATGGTGCTAGGTTTCCTTTTAGAACTTTTTTACAAGTAATACCCATATGCACAAAGCAAAGTGTGATAGTTGTTTGATGCTCCTTTAATTACACTATCACAGTCTCTGTTTTGGCCATATTACATTGAGATTTCATGGTATGGTTTGCAGCATACAGATTTGCCTGATTTTTTGAAATTGTATATAGTCACAGTAGAATTGGTTCTTTTTTGATTGTCTCTGTTCAACAGTGAAAGCAGTTGAAATTATGTAGTTAATTGAAGTCAGTCAGGATAGTGTAGTTTTATCAAGAATGAATATAGATTTGATAACGTTAGTTTTAATTATTCAACATCTTATTTGACAGCATTTTAATATTCTTAATTACAGCAAAATATAATCAGTTTCTTTCCAGTTTTATTGAGATATAATAGACATGCAGCACTATACAAGTTAAGGTGTATTGCATAGCGGGGCTTCCCTGGTAGCTCAGCTGGTAAAGAATATGCCTGCAACACAGGAGATGCCAGTTTGATCCCCTGGAGAAGGAATGGGCTACACACTCCAGTATTCTTGGCTTTCTTGGTAGCTTAGATGGTAAAGAATCTTCCTGCAGTGCAGGAGACCTGGGTTGGGAAGATCCCCTGGAGGAGAGCAGAACAACCCACTCCAGTATTCTTGCCCGAAGAATCTTTATGGATAAAGGAGCCTGGTAGGCTACAGTTCATTGGGTCACAAAGAGTTGGACACAACTGAGTGACTGAGCACAGCATAGCATAGGTACTTCCCTGGTGGAGCAGTGGTTAAGAATCCACCTGCCAGTGTGGGGCACACTGGTTTGATCCTTGGTTTGGGAAGATTCCACATGTTGCAGGACAGTTAAGCCTGTGTGCCACAACTACTGAGCCTATGCGCTCTAGAGCCTGTGCTCCACAACAAGAGAAGCCACTGCATTGAGAATCCCATGCACTATAGCTGGAGAGTAGTCCCTGCTTGCTCCAACTAGAGAAAACCTACATGGAGCAGTGAAGACCTGGTGCAAATATAAATCAATAAAAATTTTAAAAAAGGCTCACCATAATGATTTCACTTCCATGTATCAAGAAATTATTATCACAGTAAGGATAGTGACTATCCATCATCTTGAATAGATAGAAAATAAAAGAAAAAAATGTTTTCTGTGAGATGAGAACTCTCAGGATTTACTCCTACTCTCTGAACAGTTTTCATATATCCCAGCACTGTTAATTATATTAGTCATTTTGTATATTACATCCCTGCTGCTGCTGCTGCTAAGTTGCTTCAGTTGTGTCTGATTCTGTGTGACCCCATAGATGGCAGCTCACCAGGCTCCCCTGTCCCTGGGATTCTCCAGGCAAGAACACTGGAGTGGGGTGCCATTTCCTTCTCCAATGCATGAAAGTGAAAAGTTAAAGTGAAGTCGCTCAGTCGTGTCTGACTCCTAGAGACCCCATGGACTGCAGCCTACCAGGCTCCTCCATCCATGGGATTTTCCAGGCAAGAGTACTGGAGTGGGTTGCCACATTATACCCCTAGTACTTACTTATCCTTTAACTGGAAGTATATTCTTTTTGACCACCTTCAACTAATTCCCCCTCCTCCACAGCTGACCCCCCGCTACCCCCCGTCCATCTCTGGTAACCACAAATCTGATGTTTTTGTATGAATGAATTTGTTTTGAAGTGTAATTGATCTACAACACTATGTTAGTTCTTGGTGCATATTATAACATAGTGATTTCATATTCTGTATGTTACAGAATGATTACCACATAAGTCTAGTTATCTATCACCAGAGATGGTACATTCAGTTCAGTTCACTTCAGTCGCTTAGTCATGTCTGACTCTTTGCGACCCCATGAATCGCAGCACACCAGGCCTCCCTGTCCATCACCAACTCCCGGAGTTCACTCAGACCCACGTCCATCGAGTCAGTGATGCCATCCAGCCATCTCATCCTCTGTCGTCCCCTTCTCCTCCTGCCCCCAATCCCTCCCAGCATCAGAGTCTTTTCCAATGAGTCAACTCTTCGCATGAGGTGGCCAAAGTACTGGAGTATCAGCTTTAGCATCATTCCTTCCAAAGAAATCCCAGGGCTGATCTCCTTCAGAATGGACTGGTTGGATCTCCTTGCAGTCCAAGGGACTCTCAAGAGTCTTCTCCAACACCACAGTTCAAAGGCATCAATTCTTCGGCGCTCAGCCTTCTCCAACTCTCACATCCATACATGACCACAGCAAAAACCATAGCCTTGACTAGACGAACCTTTGTTGGCAAAGTAACGTCTCTGCTTTTGAATATGCTATCTAGGTTGGTCATAACTTTCCTTCCAAGGAGTAAGCGTCTTTTAATTTCATGGCTGCAGTCACCATCTGCCGTGATTTTGGAGCCCAGAAAAATAAAGTCTGACACTGTTTCCACTGTTTCCCCATCTATTTCCCATGAAGTGATAGGACCGGATGCCATGATCTTCGTTTTCTGAATGCTGAGCTTTAAGCCCACTTTTTCACTCTCCACTTTCACTTTCATCAAGAGGCTTTTTAGTTCCTCTTCACTTTCTGCCATAAGGGTGGTGTCATCTGCACATCTGAGGTTATTGATATTTCTCCTGGCAATCTTGATTCCAGCTTGTGTTTCTTCCTGTCCAGTGTTTCTTCCAGTCCAGCGTTTCTCATGATGTACTCTGCATAGAAGTTAAATAAGCAGGGTGACAATATACAGCCTTGACGTACTCCTTTTCCTATTTGGAACCAGTCTGTTGTTCCACGTCCAGTTCTAACTGTTGCTTCCTGACCTGCATACAGATTTCTCAAGAGGCAGGTCAGGTGGTCTGGTATTCCCATCTCTTGAAGAATTTTCCAGTCTATTGTGATCCACACAGTCAAAGGCTTTGGCATAGTCAATAAAGCAGAAATAGATATTTTTCTGGAACTCTGTTTTCCATGATCCAGCGGATGTTGGCAATTTGATCTCTGGTTCTTCTGTCTTTTCTAAAACCAGCTTGAACATCTGGAAGTTCATGGTTCCCATATTGCTGAAGCCTGGCTTGGAGAATTTTGAGCATTACTTTACTAGCATGTGAGATGAGTGCAATTGTGCGGTAGTTTGAGCATTCTTTGGCATTGCCTTTCTTTGGGACTGGAATGAAAACTGACCTTTTCCAGTCTTGTGGCCACTGCTGAGTTTTCCAAATTTGCTGGCATATTGAGTGCAGCACTTTCACCGCATCATCTTTTAGGATTTGAAATAGCTCAACTGGAATTCCATCACCTCCACTAGCTTTGTTCGTAGCGATGCTTTCTAAGGCCCACTTGACTTCACATTCCAGGGTGTCTGGCTCTAGGTGAGTGATCACACCATCATGATTATCTGGGTCGTGAAGATCTTTTTTGTACAGTTCTTCTGTGTATTCTTGCCATCTCTTCCTAATATCTTCTGCTTCTGTTAGGTCCATACCATTTCTGTCCTTTATCGAGCCCATCTTTTTATAAAATGTTCCTTTGGTATCTCTAATTTTCTTGAAGAGATCTCTAGTCTTTCCCATTCTGTTGTTTTCCTCTATTTCTTTGCATTGATCACTGAGAAAGGCTTTCTTATCTCTTACTATTCTTTGGAACTCTGCATTCAGATGTTTATATCTTTCCTTTTCTCCTTTGCTTTTCACTTCTCTTCTACTGACTATATTCCTCTCTGAATATATTTCATCCCCATGTCTCATTCATTTTGTAACTGCAAGTTGGTGTGTTTTAATCTTACTTACCTATTTCATTCACCCCTACCTCTATCCTCCCATCTGGCAACCACTTGTTCATTTTCTAAATGAAACATTGTTCTGTTTCTGTTATGTTTGTTCATTTGATTTTTGGTTTCTACGTATAGGTGAAATTGTATGGTATTTATCTTTCTCTCTCTGACTTATATCACCTAACATATTCCCTTGTAGCTCTGTCCATCTTAATGCACATGGCAAGATTTCATTCTTTTTTATAGCTGAGTAGTATTCCAACAAACACACACACACCTCTTTATCCATTCGTCTATCAGTGGGCACTTACGTAGCTTATGTATCTTGGCTATTGTAAATAATTCTCTGACAAACATCGCAATGTGTGTATCTTTTCAAATTAGTGTTTTTGTTATCTTTGGGAAAATAACCAGAAGTGGAATCTATGGTGGCTGCACCAATTTACATTCTGACCAACAGTGTACTAGGGTTCTCTTTTCTCTGTGTTCTCATCAACACTTGTCTCTTGTCTTTTTAATAATTGCTGTTTTGATATGTGTGAAGTGATAACTTACTGTGGTTTTGAATTATATTTCTCTGATGTAGAGCATCTTTTCATGTATCTGTTGGCCATCTGTGTGTCTTCCCTACTCATTTTTAACCTGGTTGTTTTCTTGAAGTTGAGTTGTATGAGTTTTTTTGTTGTATTTTGAATCGTAACCCCTTATTGAATATATCATTTGCAAATATCTTCTTCCATTCAGTAGATGGCCTTTTTGTTTTCTTTATAGTTTCCTTTGTAGTGCAAAAGCCTTTTAGTTTGATGTAGTCCAATTTGTTTATTTTTGCTTTTGTTTCCCTTGCTTGAGGAGACATATTCAAAAAAATATTGCTAAGACTGAGGTCAGAGCGTACATTGCCTATGGTTTCTTCTAGGGGTTTCATGCTTTCAGGTCTTATATGTAAGTCTTCTGTCCATTTTGAGTTTATTTTTGTATATGTGAGAATATAGACCAATTTGATTCTTTTGTATGTAGCTATTGAGTTTTCCCAACATCTTTTATTGAAAAGTGTGTCTTCCTACTGTATATTCTTGCCTTCTTTGTCTTAGATAGATTGACCATATAAGTGTGGGATCATATATGGGCTCTTTATTCTGTTTTATTGATCATTGTGTCCGTTTTGGTGCCTGTACCATACTGTTTTGCTTTGTTATGTAGTTTGAAATCAGGGAATGTTTATCTCCGGGTTTGTCCTTTGTTCTTAAGATTGCTTTGACTTTTTTTTTTAAATATATATTTTTGTTAAAATTTTTGAATTATTTGTTCTAGCTCCTTGAAAAATGCCATTGGTATTTTGATAGGGATTGTATTGAATCTGTAGATTGCCTTGGGTAGTATGGTCATTTTATCAATATTAATTCTTCCAGGCCATGAGCATGATATACTTTTCCATCTTTTTGTCATCTTCAGTTTTTTTCACTAGTGTTAGTTTTCCAAGTACAGATCTTTTCCCTCCTTAATTAGATTTATTACTAGGTATTTTATTCTTTTTGATGTGATTGTAAGTGGGATTGTTTTCTTAACTTCTGTTTCTGATAGTTCATTGTTAGTACATAGAAATACAACAGATGTCTGTATGTTAATTTTGTATCCTTAAGCTTTACCAAATTCTTTGAGCTCTCATAATTTTTTGGTGATATATATATATCATGTCACCTGCAAACAGTAAAGAGTGACAGTTTTACTTCATCCTTTACAATTAGGATTCCTTTTATATGTTTTTCTTGTCTGATTGCTACGGCTAGGATGACAGTGGCAAAGGTGGACGTTCTGTCTTATTTCTGATCTTAGGGGAAAAGCTTTTCATTGATGATTATGTTATTACATGTGGGCTTGTCATATATATGGCCTTTATTATGTTGAGATATGTTACCTCCATACTCACTTTGTTGAGAGTTTTGTTATAATGTTGAATTTTATCAAAAGCTTTCCCAGATGATCATATGAATTTTATTCTTCAGTTTGTTAATATCGTGTATCATGTTGACTGATTAGTGGATATTGAACTATACTTGTGTTTCTGGGATAAATCCCACTTGATCATGTAAGATCCTTCTAATGTAACATTGAATTCAGTTTGTTGATATTTTGTTGAGGGTTGTTCATAAGTGATATTGGCATGTAATTTTCTCTTTTTTTTTGTTTTGTCTTTGGTTTAGTTATTAGGGTAGTGCTTACTGTATAGAATAAGCTCAGAAGTATTTCTTGCTCTTCATTTTTTTAGAATATTTTAAGAAGAATAGGCATTAATTCTCCTTTTAAATTTGGTAGAATTCATATGCGAAGCTGATCCTGCACTTGTGTTTGTTGGGTGTTTTTTAAATTACTGATTTAGTTTAATTACTGGTAATTATTCTGTTACTCTGTTCATATTCTCTTTCTCCTTCATTCAGTCTTAGAGATTGTTCATTTCTATGAATTTATCATTTCTTCTAGGTTTTTTATTTTGTTGGCATATAAAATATTCCAATATAGTAGTCTCTTATTGCTTATATTTTTGTGATTTGATTATAACTTTTTTCATTTTATTTGTTTGAATTCTCTTTTCTATGATGAATCTGGCAAAAGTTTATCTATTTTATCTTTTAAAGAGCCAGCTTTTGGTTACATTATGTTCTCTGCTTTCTTTTTGTCTATACTTCATTTATTTCTACTGTGATCTTTACTATTTCTTTCCTTCTTCTAACTTTTTGGTACCTTTATCTGTAAGATTAGGTTGTTTGAGGTTTGACTTGTTTCCTGAGATGGGCTTGTATCACTGTAAACTTTCCTGTTAGAAATGCTTTTGTTGTGTCCCATAGAGTTTCGATCATTGTGTTTCTTTTGATTTGTGTTGGATTGTTGTGTTTCCTGTTTTCATTTGTGTCCGGGCATTTTTATTTCCTCTTCGATTTCTTCAGTGACCAATTGGTTGTTTAGTAGCATATTGTTTAGCCTCCATGTATGTATGGTTTTTCCAGTTCTTCTTCTTATAGTTGATTTCTAGTCTCATAGCATTGTGACTGCAAAAGATGTTTGGTATTATTTCAGTCTTCTTAGGTTTGCTGAGACTCATTTTGTGTGCCCTCACATGTCATCTATCTTGAAGAATGTTCCATGTGCACTTTAAAAGGATGTGTGTTCTGTTGCTTTGGCGTGGAATGATCTTTATGTATCTATTAAGTCTGCCTGATTTAATGTGTTTAATGCCAGGGTTTCCTTACTGATTTTCTGTCTGGATGACCAGTCCATTGATGTAACTGTGGTGGTAAAGACTCCTACTACTATTCTGTTACTGTTAATTTCTTTCTTTATGTTTGTTAATGTGTCATTTATGTATTTAGGTGCTCCTCTGTTACATGCATGTATATTACAATTGTCATATCTTGTTTGAAGATTATCATTACCTATTGCTCTTCTTTGTCCCTTGTTTCAATATTAGTTTTAAAGTCCATTCTGTCCAGTATAAGTGTTGCTGTCCTAGCTTTCTTTTCATTTCCATTGCATGGGATTCCTTTTTCCATCTCTTCACTTTCCATCTGTATGTGTCTTTAGATCTGAAGTGAATCTCTTGTAGGAAGCATATATAAATGTGTTGATTTTATATTCTTTTGGCCATTCTGTCTAATGAATGGAGCATTTAGCCTGTTTACATATAAGGTAATTATTGATAGGTATGTATTTATTGCCATTTTGTTAATTGTTGGGTTTTTTGTAAATTAAATAATTGTTTGTTGTGTTGGGTCCTAGTTGTGACATGTGGGATCTTTTGTTGGCAGTGCACAGACTCTCCAGTTGTGGCACGTGGGCTCTGTAGTTGCAGTGTGCAGGCTTCAGTATTTGCAGCATCTGGGCTCTCTAGATGTGGCATGCAGGGTCCCTAGCTGTGGTGTGCAGGCTCTAGAGTGCGCAAGCTCAGTAGTTGTGGCCCATGGGCTTAGTTGCTCTACAACTTGTTGGATCTTATTTCCCTGATCAGTGATCAAACTTGTGTCTCCTGCACTGGAAGGCAGATTTTCAGTCACTGGACCACCAGGCAAGTACCAAGCTGAAATTATTTTTATATTAAATTTTAAAAAGGTATAACAAAACTTTTCATTGTGACCTACTGTTATGGCATTCTGTTCTTCCAGGATAAAGTAGATACAAGTTGACAAGTTGTGAAGTTTTCTTATTATTTCAGTTTCAAATACCATTTATCTGAAACCTGGGGAACCTGTACTGGGAAGATGAGTACCCAGAATGTCTGGCTTTGGGGATTGTGTATGGAAGATCAGGAGGGCTATAGAAAACAGATTATAAAATAATGAATCCCTTGCCACTGAGCCATCGGGGAAGCCCCTGCTCTTCAGGGGCACACACAAAATCTCACACATGCCTGTGTGTGTGCTAAGTTGCTTCAGTCGTGTCTGACTTTTTGCAACTCTGTCGACTGTAGTTCACCAGGCTCCTCTGTCCATGGGATTCCTTAGGCAAGAATACTGGAGTGGGTTGCCATTTCTTTCTTCCCAATCCAACAATCAAACCCGCATTTCTTGCATCTCCTGCATTGGCAGGTGCATACTTTACCACTCATGCCACCTGGGAAGTCCAAAGATAGGGGAAGAACTAAGGTGACTCAGACATAATTTTTACCTCATGAAGTTTTTAGATTAAATAAGCTAAATACTTGTGTTGTATGATTTTCAAAAAGGAAAGTTATTCAGTTCAGTTCAGTTCAGTCGCTCAGTCGTGTCCGACTCTTTGTGACCCCATGAACCGCAGCATGCCAGGCCTCCCTGTCCATCACCAACTCCCAGAGTTCACTGAGACTCACGTCCATTGAGTCAGTGATGCCATCCAGCCATCTCATCATCTGTCGTCCCCTTCTCCTCCTGCCCCCAATCCCTCCCAGCATCAGAGTCTTTTCAGATGAGTCAACTCCTCGCATGAGGGGGCCAAAGTACTGGAGTTTCAGCTTCAGCATCATTCCTTCCAAAGAAATCTCAGGGCTGATCTCCTTCAGAATGGACTGGTTGGATCTCCTTGCAGTCCAAGGGACTCTCAAGAGTCTTCTCCAACACCACAGTTCAAAAGCATCAATTCTTCGGCACTCAGCCTTCTTCACAGTCCAACTCTCACATCCATACATGACCACTGGAAAAACCATAGCCTTGACTAGATGGACCTTTGTTGGCAAAGTAACGTCTCTGCTTTTGAATATGCTATCTAGGTTGGTCATAACTTTCCTTCCAAGGAGTAAGCGTCATAATTTCGTGACTGCAGTGATTTTGGAGCCCAGAAAAATAAAGTCTGACACTGTTTTCCCATCTATTTCCCATGAAGTGATGGGACTGGATGCCATGATCTTCATTTTCTGAATGTTGAGCTTTAAGCCCACTTTTTCACTCTCCACTTTCACTTTCATCAAGAGGCTTTTGAGTTCCTCTTCACTTTCTGCCATAAGAGTGGTGTCATCTGCATATCTGAGGTTATTGATATTTCTCCCGGCAATCTTGATTCCAGCTTGTGCTTCTTCCAGTCCAGCGTTTCTCATGATGTACTCTGCATAGAACTTAAATAAGCAGGGTGACAATATACAGCCTTGACATACTCCTTTTCCTATTTGGAACCAGTCTGTTGTTCCATGTCCAGTTCTAACTGTTGCTTTCTGACCTGCATACAGGTTTCTCAAGAGGCATATCAGGTGGTCTGGTATTCCCATCTCTTTCAGAATTTTCCACAGTTTATGTGATCCACACAGTCAAAGGCTTTGGCATAGTCAATAAAGCAGAAATAGATATTTTTCTGGAACTCTCTTGCTTTTTCCATGATCCAGCGGATGTTGGCAATTTGATCTCTGGTTCCTCTGCCTTTTCTAAAACCAGCTTGAACATCAGGAAGTACATGGTTCCCATATTGCTGAAGCCTGGCTTGGAGAATTTTGAGCATTACTTTACTAGCGTGTGAGATGAGTGCAATTGTGCTGTAGTTTGAGCATTCTTTGGCATTGCCTTTTTTTGGGATTGGAATGAAAACTGACCTTTTCCAGTCTTGTGGCCACTGCTGAGTTTTCCAAATTTGCTGGCATATTGAGTGCAGCATTTTCACCGCATCATCTTTTAGGATTTGAAATAGCTCAACTGGAATTCTATCACCTCCACTAGCTTTGTTCGTAGCGATGCTTTCTAAGGCCCACTTGACTTCACATTCCAGGGTGTCTGGCTCTAGGTGAGTGATCACACCATCATGATTATCTGGGTCGTGAAGATCTTTTTTGTACAGTTCTTCTGTGTATTCTTGCCATCTCTTCTTAATATCTTCTGCTTCTGTTAGGTCCATCCCATTTCTGTCCTTTATCAAGCCCATCTTTGCATGAAGTGTTCTCTTGGTATCTCTAATTTTCTTGAAGAGATCTCTAGTCTTTCTTTCCCATTCTGTTGTTTTCCTGTATTTCTTTGCATTGATTGCTGAAGAAGGCTTTCTTATCTCTTCTTGCTGTTCTTTGGAACTCTGCATTCAGATGCTTATATCTTTCCTTTTCTCCTTTGCTTTTTACTTCTCTTCTTTTCACAGCTATTTGTAAGGCCTCCCCAGACAGCCATTTTGTTTTTTTGCATTTCATTTCCATGGGGATAGTCTTGATCCCTGTCTCCTGTACAATGTCATGAACCTCACTCATTCCATAGTTCATCAGGCACTCTTGTTTATCCGATCTAGGCCCTTAAATCTATTTCTTACTTCCACTGTATAATCATAAGGGATTTGATTTAGGTTATACCTGAATGGTCTAGTGGTTTTCCCTACTTTTTTCAATTTAAGTCTGAATTTGGCAATAAGGAGTTCATGATCTGAGCCACAGTCAGCTCCTGGTCTTGTTTTTGCTGACTGCATAGAGCTTCTCCATCTTTGGCTGCAAAGAATATAATCAATCTGATTTCGGTGTTGACCATCTGGTGATGTCCATGTATAGAGTCTTCTCTTGTGTTGTTGGAAGAGGGTGTTTGTTATGACTAGTGCATTTTCTTGGCAAAATTCTATTAGCCTTTGCCCTGCTTCATTCTGTATTCCAAGGCCAAATTTGCCTGTTACTCCAGGTGTTTCTTGACTTCCTAGTTGTGCATTCCAGTCCCCTATAAAGAAAAGGACATCTTTTTTGGGTGTTAGTTCTAAAAGGTCTTGTAGGTCTTCATAGAACTGTTGAACTTCAGCTTCTTCAGCATTACTGGTTGGGGCATAGACTTGGATTACCGTGATATTGAATGGTTTGCCTTGGAAACGAACAGAGATCATTCTGTCGTTTTTGAGATTGCATCCAAGTAACGCATTTCAGACTCTTTTGTTGACCATGATGGCTACTCCACTTCTTCTGAGGGATTCCTGGCTGCAGTAGTAGATACAATGGTCATCTGAGTTAAATTCACCCATTCCAGTCCATTTTAGTTCTCTGATTCCTAGAACGTCGGCATTCACTTTTGCCATCTCTTGTTTGACCACTTCCAGTTTGCCTTGATTCATGGACCTTACATTCCAGGTTCCTATGCAGTATTGCTCTTTACAGCATCAGACCTTGCTTCTATCACCAGTCACATCCACAGCTGGGTATTCTTTTTGCTTTGGCTCCATCCCTTGATTCTTTCTGAAGTTATTTCTCCACTGATCTCCAGTAGCATATTGGGCACCTACTGACCTGGGGAGTTCCTCTTTCAGTAGAAAGTTATTACTAAGCAAATAATAGATGAACATGTTATCACAGATTGTATTCCATCCACTTATTAAGTGAGAGAACCAGTAAGATGCTAAACCAGCCTAGAGTGCATTTGTGAACCTAGGTATTTATAGGCAGTGTTAACTTAGGATTGCTGAGTTAGATAGTAATAGGTTAATATCCAATAAGACCATGAACTTAATCTTTGTAGTTACCTTTTCAACTGGGCAGAAATTATCTACTTCTGTACTGGATAAAAATTTGTAAGTTAAATGTATAACTTAGCTAAATCTGCAAATTTTTTAAATCAATGGCAAATAGTGAAATGAAGCACATTCCCTGAAATCAGGATTTTTTTAAACATCGGTACTGTTGACATTTAGGGTTTGATAATTCTTTGTGGTGGGGTTGTGCATTGTATGACTTTTAGTAACATACTTGACTCCTACTCACTAGATGTCTGACACCCTCCCTTCTCCAGTGTAGCAACAAGAATGTTTCCAGACCTTGTCAAATGCTCCCTGGGGGTCAAATTGTACCTGGTTTAAAACCATTGCCCTAGATATTCTTAAGTGATTTTTGTACCCAGATAACATTGTAGGGATCTGCTGTCTAATTTCCCCCATTTTCACATTTTTGGTAACTTTTATTAAACGTATAAAGCACTTTGCACACAATGCCTGCCATGTAGTTGGTAATTATTAAATACTATTACTAACAGTGATGACACTATTGTTATTTATTATTACTAACATCATGCAGCTTAAGCAGTTTGAAAGTCATTATCTATTGAATGAACTTCTGATACTGATTTATAAAGTGTCATTAAAAGCAAACAAAAAAATCCCAAGATACTTCAATGCTTATTTGTCAGATTTACTCAGTTTCAAAATAGTCAAAATTAGGTTTTGGATGTAAAGACCCAAATTCATGTTTCTCACAAATTTTAATAAAAAATATATTGCTTGAACCCATTTCCTTTAAAAATCAGACAAAACCCACTAATAATTCCTAATATTAATTAAAACAATCATAACAATTTCATTATAGTTGAATATATTACATGTTTACATTTATTTTACAATCAGCTCTGAACTAAGCCTTGTTAAGGACATAGGCTGATTAGATATATTTGAACTTTGCATAGCATTTTATTTAGTGAGACACATGCCAAAATAATGCACTTACTTATATAATTTAGGTGAACAGATGTGCACTTAATTTCATGTGCTGAATTTTCATGAAATTGCAGTACAGAACTGCAGGTACATGATCAGTGAGACAAGTCCCACATGTGCTCAAAAACTGGAGATGTTGTTTTTGGAGACCTACCACTTTTAGCTGATAATGTAAGTAAATAAGTTCTTATAGATGAACGCAAGTATTAAAACTTGTTATACATTTGTGCTTGTGGATTTTTAAATTCAAAAGTATGAATATCAAAGTTTTAAAATGAAAGAACATCAGTGGGACCCTTGAAGCACTGCAGTGAAATATCTTGAGAATTACAGTTTGATAGGCAAAGAATACACAGAAAAATTATGCAAAAAAGATCTTCGTGACCCAGATAACCATGATGGTGTGATCATTGACCTAGAGCCAGACATGCTGGAATGTGAAGTCCAGTGGGCTTCACTACAAACAAAGCTAGTGGAAGTGATGAATTCCAGTTGAGCTGTTTCAAATCCTAAAAGATGATGCTGTGAAAGTGCCGCACTCAATATGTCAGCAAATTTGGAAAACTCAGCAGTGGCCACAGGACTGGAAACGATCAGTTATCATTCCAATCTCAAGGAAAGGCAATGCCAGAGAGTGCTCAAACTACCACACAATTGCACACATGTCACACGCTAGCAAAGTAATGCTCAAAATTTTCCAAGCCAGGCTTCAATAGTACATGAACTGTGAACTTCCACATATTCAAGCTGGATTTAGAAAAGGCAGAGGAACCAGAGATCAAATTGCCAGCATCCACTGGATCATCAAAAAAGCAAGAGACTTCCAGAAAAACATCTATTTCTGCTTTATTGACTATGCCAAAACTTTAGATTGTGCGGATCACAACAAACTGTGGAAAATTCTTCAAGAGATGGGAATACCAGACCACTTTAATGCCACCTGAGAAGTCTGTACACAGGTCAAGAAGCAACAGTTAGAACTGGACATGGAAAAACAGACTGGTTCCAAATAGGGAAAGGAGTACGTCAAGGTTGTATATTGTCACCCTGCTTATTTGATGTCTATACAGAGTTCAGTTCAGTCACTCAGTCGTGTCCGACTCTTTGCGACCCCATGAACCTCAGCACGCCAAGCCTCCCTGTCCATCACCAAGTCCCAGAGTTCACCCAAACTTATGTGCATCAAGTCAGTGATGCCATCCAGCCATCTCATCCTCTGTCGTCCTCTTCTCCTCCTGCCCCCAACCCCTCACAGCATCAGGGTCTTTTCCAATGAGTCAACTCTTCACATGGAGTGGCCAAAGTACTGGAGTTTCAGCTTTAGTATCATTCTTTCCAAGGAAATCCCAGGGCTGATCTCCTTCAGAATGGACTGATTGGATCAATTCATGGAATATAATTCCCTCTACTTTGTGAAGGTAAGTGGGCCTTAGGAAGCATCACTATGAACAAAGCTAGTGGAGGTGATGGAATTGCAGTTTAGCTATTTCAAATCCTAAAAGATGATGCTGTGAAAGTGCTCCACTCAATATGTCAGCAAATTTTGTAAACTCAGCAGTGGCCACAGGACTGGAAAAGGTCAGTTTTCATTCCAGTCCCTTAGAAAGGCAATGCCAAAGAATGCTCAAACTACCACACAATTGCACTCATCTCACATGCTAGCAAAGTAATGCTCAAAATTCTCCAACCCAGGTTTCAGCAATACATGAACCATGAACTTCCAGATGTTCACGCTGGTTTTAGAAAAGGCAGAGGAAACAGATTAAATTGCCAACATCCGCTGGATCATGGAAAAAGCAAGAGAGTTCCAGAAAAACATCTATTTCTGCTTTATTGACTATGACAAAGCCTTTGACTGTGTGGATCACAATAAACTGTGGAAAATTCTTCAAGAGATGGGAATACCAGACCTCCTGACCTGCTTCTTGAGACATCTGTATGCAGGTCAGGAAGCAACAGTCAGAACTGGACATAGAACAGACTGGTTCCAAATAGGGAAAGCAGTACGTCAAGGCTGTATATTGTCACCCTTCTTATTTAACTTCTATACAGAGTACATCATGAGAAACGCTGGGCTGGAAGAAGCACAAGCTGGAATCAAGATTGCCAGGAGAAATATCAGTAACCTCCGATATGCAGATGACACCACCCTTATGGCAGAAAGTGAAGAAAAACTAAAGAGCCTCTTGATGAAAGTGAAAGCGGAGAGTGAAAAAGTGGGCTTAAAGCTCAACATTCAGAAAACTAATATCATGGCATCTGGTCCCATCACTTCATTGCAAATAGATGGAGAAACAGTGGAAACAGTGTCAGACTTTATTTTTGGGGCTCCAGAATCACTGCAGATGGTGATTGCAGCCATGAAATTAAAAGATGCTTACTCCTTGGAAGGAAAGTTATGACCAACCCAGACAGCATACTAAAAAGCAGAGACATTACTTTGCCAACAAAGATCCATCTAGTCAAGGCTATGGTTTTTCCAGTAGTCATGTCTGGATGTGAGAGTTGGAGTGTAAAGAAAACTGGACACTGAAGAATTGATGCTTTTGAACTGTGGTGTTGGGGAAGACTCTTGAGAGTCCCTTGGACTGTAAGGAGATCCAAGCAGTCCATTCTAAAGGAGATCAGTCCTGGATATTCATTGCAAGGACTGATGCTGAGGCTGAAACTCCAATACTTTGGCCACCTCATGCGAAGAGCTGACTCAATTGAAAAGACCCTGGTGCCGGAAAAGATTCAGGGCAGGAGGAGAAGGGGACGACAGAAGACGAGATGGTTGGATGGTATCACCGAGTTAATGGACATGAGTTTGGGTAAACTTCGGGAGTTGGTGATGGACAAGGGAGGCCTGCTGCACTGCGGTTCATGGGGTCACAGAGTCAGACATGACTGAGCAACTGAACTGAACTGAACTTTGTGTCACTTACACAAGTAAAGAATTGGTTTGTGTAATGTGGAAGTGTAATAGAAGAATTTTTTTTTTAAAGCTGTATATAAAATATCATTATCCATTAATGAAAATTAAGTATTGACTTGGTTTGTATGTTTTGCTACTGTGGCAAATTAAATATGCTGAAAAACACCATTGATATGCAGGACTTTAAATGCCTTCTAAGATCTTTTTGATGAAAGAAATTATTGGTGGTGAGTTTTGTGTTTAATATCATAGGCTTTGTAATTTGAGTACTAAATCATGTTAATATTAAATTTTGTAGAGGGGGAAAAAAGCTTTTAAACAATACAAACAACAAAAGAAACATGACCCTACCCATACCTTACAAGTTAGACAGTGGTTATGTTAGTGATATGATGTATAGAAAAGAAATATATGTAGAGTTTGTCTTAAAAATAAATGGTTTCTTTTCATAAAGTATTAAGGAAGGAAGTGATGTCTTTTTGCCTGATTTCTATAATAAATAGTGTATGATTTAAAACAAAGTTAAAAGCAGGAAGAATTTTCGAATTAATATAGTATTGTTTTTGAAGTGTGTTTTTGAATGAAACCTTAGTTTTTATAAGACTGAAACTTCCCAACTGATGATGTGAAGAGGTCTCCAAATTGCTAATTGACTAAAAAAATTATACTGAAACTAGTTTTTTATCCATTTATTTGAGAATACATTGCTTTTCTGGCCATATAAGGCTTTTATTTCTTCCATTTTAAACTCTTTGCAGTGTCACAAAAATATTATTTTCCTAATGATATTTCAGAACTTTTCTGAAACATTTTCTCAAACATGGAAAGGTTGTGTAGGAAAAATATGCTGCTTATGGGAACAGATTTTTTAAAAGTTTAAGATTTTTATTGGTCATTAAATTGTACTGGTGTAAAATTCATATTCATGATATAAATAGCTCAAGTTACATTTTTGTTTTTCCCTCAGTCTTAAGTCTACTTTTTTTACATGTAACATGTGCAACAGAATATGTTAGAAGGGTTTTGAATTTTTTAAAGAGTGTTTTTATAAAGTGAACCACATTATAATTTTTCCTTTTTTTGTATTTAGGCAAATTAAATACCTTATGAAATAGTATCTTTTTCGAATGCTGTCGTTATCATAGTATCAGCTTTAGAAAAGTGGCATGAAAAAGTGAAAGTGTTAGTTATTCAATTGTGTCTGACTCTTTGCAGACCTCATGAACTATAGCTCTCTGGGCTCCTCTGTTCTTGAAAATCTCCTGGCAAGAATACTGGAATAGGTCGTCTCTTCCTTCTCTAGAGGATCTTCCACACCCAGGGATTGAACCTGGTCTTCTGCTTTGCAGGCAGATTTTTTATGGTCTGAGCTACCAGGGAAGCCCCATATCTGGACTTAGACTCTATCACCACCATCCCCATCACTCCACTTTAGATCCTGTGGTTCACAAAATGCCACTTGAGGTTCTTCTTTGCCCCCTAGTGGGAAAACTGAGAAAATGTTTTATTGAAAATGTCTTGCCATGGTCATGTTCTGTAATTCAAGATAGTTAAAAGGTCATTTACTTCATTAAACTTGTCTACCTAGGAAATCATTAGATACTTTATTTTGTATAGTAAAAAGAATGCTTTTTCTTTGCTTAAACTTTTGTGGATAGAATTTTTAAAGACTTTTCCCCAAGTTATTTGAATTATGCAGCAAATAGTATTGAATAAAGACTGCAGGTTTTCCCTACTATCCAAAAGTAGAGCATTCCTATGAAACCTTTCCAAAAGCCAAAAGAGGCAGTTATCTTAGGACATATCTTACTAAATGGAGATAGGAAATAAAATTGAGGTGAAGCACAGATACTCACACACACAGTGCAAAGCTATGGCAGCGTGACTGAGATGCTGAGTACAGTTCCTCGGAAAGGGTCTTGGTGGTGCTGCTCTCACTACTTGTGGTGCACATTGCTGGTAACTCCGAGAAGCTCTCCTCTGTAACAGCTCACTGCAAAGCAAATGATGAATGCTGTTTTTGCTTTTTGCCTTTTTTCATATAATCCACAATCCTCCTGAAATTTCTTCAGTTAAGGAATACAAGTAATAACGTAGGTCTTTATAAAAGCAAAGTGGCCCAAAGCGAACTTTCGTAAAGCAGAAGAGTACCCATATACAGAAATAAAGCTGCTAAGACTGCAGGTGTCCTAGCATTTGTCATTAGTGTATTTTTAAATATTCAGAATTCATCATTTAAAGTTTTATATTTAAATTCAACTCGATGGACGTGAGTCTGAGCGTGAACTCCGGGAGATGGTGATGGACAGGGAGGCCTGGCGTGCTGCAATTCATGGGGTCGCAAAGAGTCAGACACGACTGAGCGACTGAACTGAACTAAAATTTAGACATAAATTTTTAATATGCAGTTAAAGCAGAGCACTTTTGGGGAGAACAGGAGAAAATACTAACAAAAGGTGAAATTAACCCACAACTTTTGGTTAATACGTATTAAAAGTAGCTTGCAACGGTAACGGTGAACAAGTCTTACTTTCCAGTGTGTAAGCATAATACCAGTACTGTGCATGAGCTTTATTTTCTGTATTGCTAGTGCTTTTAATATCAATTCTTGTTTGCTTGCTTACTTTATAGGTAAATAGAAAATAATACACGCATGTGAATTCAAAATTACATTTTAAAAATAAACAATATTTTCATTTGTGGCAGTGAACTTTTGAAAAGTAATAAAAGCACCACCTTGTTTGTTGGAAATGAAGTATCTTTTTTAACAGTCAGATTTCTGTGTGACTAGAGTGAGCGTACTCTTATTGTATGATTCTTTATGAGACAAGCATCCAGGACAGTTACATTAATAGGTTATCGTGAGGAAGGAGTCGACTATTAAAGCATCCATGTGTGTAGGTAGGGAGAGTAGTAGCATCAAAGGGCAAGTTGCTTTCTAGTTGTCAGTCTCCAGAAAAAGCCTTGATTATCTTTCATCTCTAGTATTAGAACTCAAGAGCAAAGCCCCTGGGGAATGTAGAGCAAATGCAGAGTACCCAAATTCTTATCCAGATTACAGAGTTGTCTAGGGTGCGTTCCCTTAGGGCTGGATGTTAACAGACTAAGAAAATTTATTGTGGCAGAGTGTGCCCCACTCTAGATCAACTTTGCTATTTCAAAATAATAGGTGCAATAAGTCTAAAGCCTAAGATTCCCTGGAAGGAAGTTAGCTGTGTTAATAAGATCAGAATCTTGTATTTTGTAAAGGAAAATTTAAAAAATTCTTATCTAATATATTTAAAAGAGTAGAAGCACTTCTGAGTTCTTGCTTTTACCAGCTGTCCCTAAGGGAAGCCATCGTAAAGCTTTTTATAATAAAACTTTAAATTATATTTGGTGGCAGTAGTTATTAAAATGAGAAAATCCCAGAGAGATCTCAGCACAACCAGTAATAAGTCAGGAATGTTTTTGTGACTGTCTTTTCCTCACAGAAAGATCCTCCAAGATGCTAAACTTTGGTGGTTCTATTTTATTACAAGAGGTGCAGTTTCCTTACAGCTTTGGTTCTTGGCCTAGGATACAGGTAGCTTCAAGATAAACATGATGTGTTAATGGATATAGAAAAGTATATATATTTGTGTGTGTGTGTGTGTATATATATATATACATATATATGTAATCAATTTTTCTTGAATGTATTTTTAAATAAAAAGAGACTAAAATAATTTCATATTGAAACTTGTGATACATGATTTGACTAGGTTAATGTATAATTTCTTTAGATAATTGATATAAGTTAATTATATTTGTGGAATTCATATAAGACAAAACGTAAGGCTTTTAGGAAGTATTACATGTATGGCTATGACTCCTTCCTGTATATCTCTTCATATTCTTGAAGTGATGATTTATTTACTTATTTATTGCTATTAGAAGATATTTAGTGGGAAAGGTTGAGAAGCACTGTTTTACTGTTCTATAATTACCTTCCCTTTCTCACCACCTCCTACACACCCCCCTTCCCTGGAGGGAAAAAGTCTTACCGCATAGATTTGACCAGTGTGGCCCATTTACTTTGCTTAGTTTGAGTCATGCTTAAAGATGGTATTTGCAAATAATTAAATACTAGGCTGACAATGGCTTTGAAACAAGTGGGCCTTTATTTTTTTTCCTAGTTATAATCAGCTTGCAAGTATACAGCTGCTACAGCTGCTGACATCTCTGCCTTTCTCTTGGCCTTTGCCTCATTGAAAGGTAACTGTTGGAGCTGTAGCCCTAAAAACAGAAAGAAGTAGGAAGGAGGAAAGGGTGTGGTTTATAAAGCTACACTGCATCTGCTTATATTTACTTAGTAGTGGATCATCGAAAAAGCAAGAGAGTTCCAGAAAAACATCTATTTCTGCTTTATTGACTATGACAAAGCCTTTGACTATGTGAATCACAATAAACTGTGGAAAATTCTTCAAGAGATGGGAGTACCAGACCACCTGACCTGCCTCTTGAGAAACTTGTATGCAGGTCAGGAAGCAGCAGTTAGAACTGGACATGGAACAACAGACTGGTTCCAAATAGGGAAAGCAGTACATCAAGGCTGTATATTGTCACCCTGCTTATTTAAGTTCTATGCAGAGTACATCATGAGAAACGCTGGACTGGAAGAAGCACAAGCTGGAATCAAGATTGCCAGGAGAAGTATCAGTAACCTCAGATATGCAGATGACACCACCCTTATGACAGAAAGTGAAGAGGAACTAAAAAGCCTCTTGATGAAAGTGAAAGTGGAGAGTGAAAAAGTTGGCTTAAAGCTCAACATTCAGAAAACTAGGATCATAGCATCTGGTCCCATCACTTCATGAGAAATAAATGGGGAAACAGTGGAAACAGTGTCAGACTTTATTTATTTGGGCTCCAAAATCACTGCAGATGGTGACTGCAGCCATGAAATTAAAAGATGCTTACTCCTTGGAAGGAAAGTTATGGCCAACCTAGATAGCATATTAAAAAGCAGAGACATTACTTTGCCAACAAAGGTCCGTCTAGTCAGGGCTATGGTTTTTCCAGTGGTCATGTATGGATGTGAGAGTTGGACTGTGAAGAAAGCTGAGCGCCGAAGAATTGATGCTTTTGAACTGTGGTGTTGGAGAAGACTCTTTTGAGAGTCCCTTGGACTGCAAGGAGATCCAACCAGTCCATTCTAGAGGAGATCAGTCCTGGGTGTTCATTGGAAGGAATGATGCTAAAGCTGAAACTCCAATACTTTGGCCCCCTCATGCAAAGAGTTGACTCATTGGAAAAGACCCTGATGCTGGGAGGGATTGGGGGCAGGAGGAGAAGGGGATGACAGAGGATGAGATGGCTGGATGGCATCACCGACTCGATGGACATGAGTTTGAGTGAACTCTGGGAGTTGGTGATGGACAGGGAGGCCTGGCGTCCTGCGATTCATGGGGTTGCAAAGAGTTGGACACAACTGAGCAGCTGAACTGAACTGAACTGAAGGGAAAGTAGGAAATTTAGTATTTAGCTTTTATAGCCCCTATATTAGAGAAAAGCAAAGAAAACATTGTAATATTAGGTCAGACAACTTACAGAGTCTGAGTTAATGATAAGTGCAATTTTTTTAAACTGAAATCTGATTAATTGCAACATCTGCTAATAGATGTTGCTAATCAGTGGTATGTCTGTTTAGTTGAAATAAAATAGTAAGGTCCAGTTGGAGCTCTCTTCACTTCTTTTACTTCTTTGCTACAATCTTCAGAAGCAAAAGTAAACTTTCAAAAACCTATTTTTGGATTTGTTCTGCTGAAGTATAAGGAGCATGTCCCTTTAGCCTTAGAAGGTTCCTTCAAACCAGTTTACTAAGCATTAATAGGTGAGTTAAAATATTCTTTCTTAAGAATACATTTTCAAAATAGACACAAATTGAGGAATATTCTAATGAATGACCAATAGCAAACTGTTCCTTTTAATTGGTTAAGAATAATTTTTAACAGTAATGTTAAATACCTTATGTTAAAGCACAAGTTCCATCTGATATATTTTTTCTAACATTGAATATACTTTTTTCTTGGCTTTGTTGCAAGACTTTGACACTGAACGGATATCTTTAGTGTACTGTTCTGTTTTGGTGGTTTTTTTTTTTTTTGACCGCACCATGCAGCTTGTGGGACCTTAGTTCCCCAAACCTAGGCCCTCAGCAGTGAGAGCATGAAGCCCTAACCATTGGACTGATAGGGAATTCCCTGGAAACCTGAAAGATATTCTTCAGGACTTCAGTTAATTCTTCAGTCTTTCAGGATGCTGTGTTAAATTCCTTCCTTAAAGTGAATATTTTAATTAAATAATTATTTCATGTATTGGTAAATAGTTTCTAGTAGCAGTTTTCTGGAGAAGGCAATGGCACCCCACTCCAGTACTCTTACCTGGAAAATCCCATGGGCGGAGGAGCCTGGTAGGCTGCAGTCCATGGGGTCGTGAAGAGCCGGACACGACTGAGCGACTTCCCTTTCACTTTTCACTTTCATGCATTGGAGAAGGAAATGGCAACCCACTCCAGTGTTCTTCCCTGGAGAATCCCAGGGATGGGGGAGCCTGGTGAGCTGCCATCTATGGGGTCGCACAGAGTCGGACATGACGGAAGTGACTTAGCAGCAGCAGGAGCAGCATGATGATGTATTCGACTTGCCAGGTGGCGCTAGTGTGAAGAACATGCCTGCCAATGCAGGAAACATAAGAGACATGGGTTAGATCCCCTGGAGGATCTTCTAGTATTCTTGCCTGGAGAATTCCATGGATAGAGGAGCCTGGCGGGCTGCAGTCCATAGGATCACCAAGAGTCGGACACGACTGAAGCGACTGAGCACGCACGCACGCACGTGGTGATGTATTAATGTCTAGGCTTTCAGTTTCTTTATTTGAAAATTTATTACCTTTGAATGGACTTTTTCTTATATTCCTTTAAGAATGTATTGTTTTTAAATATATATATATATATATGTAATTTTCTTTTTCACAATTGTTACAAATGGGAAACTTGACAAGTTTTGAAAGGATATACTTAAATTTAAGACAAGCACCACTTGTTTGATTATATAACATTGAAATAGTGGAATTGTTTCAGGAAGTTACAACAGTATATATGTCTTTTATAATTTTAAAAAGAAAATTATAATTTTCAGTCATTAATTGATTGATTCATTCATTCATGCATTCTCCCATTATTCATTCATTCAGTGATTATCTGTGCTTTGGAAATATAGCAGTGAACAAAGGAAATGCTGCTCTAATTAGAAATTCTGTCAGCAAGAATGTTGGGATAAAAACTCAGTAAGAATAACTGTAGTGTGCATAATTAATGATTTTGCTTTTTAGGCTCTCTATTAGTTTGCTAAAGCTGTTGTTACAAAATATACACTGAATGGCTTAAACAACAAAGTTTTATTTTCTCTCTCTTCTGGAAGCTGAAATCCAACATGCTGGCAGAATTGACATTTTTCTCTTAGATCTCTTTCTCTGTAGTTTGCAGATGGCAGTCCTTTGGCGACCTTTTATCATCCAGTTTCCTTTGTGCACAGGTGCCCCCTGGTGTTTCTCTCAGTGTGTTCACATTTCTTCTTAGAAGAACACCAGTCGTATTGGATTATTATACCCTACTGGCTTCATTTTAACAGAATCATTTCTTAAAAAGCCCTGTCTTGAAATACAATCCTATTCTAAGGTACTGGGACCCTAGGACTTCAACAGATGAATTTTGGATTGTACAGTTCAACCCCAAACAAGGACCTTACTAAGGAAAAATTAGAATTCAAAGTTCTACAAACATGTAAGGGAAGTTTTGAATGTAAAGCATTTATGATATATCACATCCTGGAAAACATTTCATTATGAAGTTTGCTGAGCATTCGTAAACCTTGTTTGAACATACTCTATCAGTAGTGATTGCCCAAAGAATAAGTAAGGGTGCTCTGATTTTTAAATATTTATTTTAAAAATTACTTGAATTTTTCAGATTAAGAAAGTCAGTGCAGCCTCTCCTTCTCAGTTTGGCCACCCTATTCCTATTTGCTACTACCAAAGAAGAAATTTCTTGATCTTATATTTGGGAATGGAAGGTAGGAAAGAAGATACAGAATATTTTGGTATTCTGAGTTTTAATTTCAAAACAGTATTATCTATATGCATATATGCATGTATATGTGTGTTTGGCTGTCTATGTTTGGGGGAACCTAACATAATTTATATTGTAAGGATTTCAAGTTTTTAAACAAGGAAAAAGTACTGATATTTGGAATACAACCTGTTCATCAGTTGGAAATTATCTGTAAAATTGTGTAGCAATAGAAGTTGTAGTTCCTGATTCATCCTGCAGAGAAAGAAAATAGTAACTTTTGTTCAACAGTGTGTTTTGAGGAGTGAAGCAAATTGAGTGTTTTCCTGGACTTGAAGTCCAAGAGTGTGTTTGTTCTGATAGTATAGCTATGGGGATTTTTGTTTAAAGGGAAAACAAATTTACTTTAAACTATCTTTGCCATTTACTAGAATTAAAAATACATATAAAAGAAATCTTCCCCTGAATTTCATACACTGCTGGGAGCTCCTGGCAGAATTTTTAAAGGTATCCTCAGTTGGTTTTAGAGGGAAAAAAGCCATGCAAGTTTGACATATTTCACAAATTTTTTTCTTTCTTTTTAATTGAAGTATCAGATCAGATCAGTCGCTCAGTCGTGTCCGACTCTTTGCGACCCCATGAATCGCAGCACGCCAGTTGATTTATAATATTAGTTTTGGATGTACAACATATGTCAGTCTTTTCATAGATTATACTCAATTTAACGTTATTATAAAATATTGGTATTATTCCCCATACTGTACCATATGTCCTTATAGCTTACTTATTTTACACTTAGTAATTTGTGCCTCACATTTAAAGTGAGTAATAATTCTTGTAAATTCCATTATGTTCTTTACATTATTCTCATAAAGGTAGGTATCTGCTGTACAGACTGCCTTGTCATTTCTCTTAGCTAACAATCACTTAACCCTCCATGTACCTGGAAAATTATTCCTCATTCTTTGTGGGCCTTTTATTTTTTTGTTACTATTTTTATTTTTGAATACTTTGTCATTTTATAATAATTTAAGAGGAATAATGAAACACTTCATTAGAAATTTTAATTAGAATCTAAACATAATGAATACAATTTTAAAAATTAGCTTTACTATAATTGACATACAATAAACTGTACGTATTAAAAGAGTACAATTTTACAGGTTTTGACATGCGTATACACCTTTGAAACCATCATTATAATTGAGGTAGTGAACATATCCATCTCTCCTGTAAGTTTCCTTCTTTCAATCCCTTACTCTTGTCCTTCTCCCAGACTACTACTGGTTTAATTTCTAGATTATAGATTAGTTTGACTCTTCTAGAGTTTTATATAAATGAAATAATAAAATATATTCTATTTTATAACCTAGCTTCTTTCAGATTATTTTGTGTTTCACCAACATTGTCCCCTATATCAGTGATTCCTTTGTTATTTATTTATTTTTTTTGGCCGAGAACTATTCTATGTATATAGCACATTTTGTTTTGAAGATATTTATATCCAAAATATAAATTTCTTTGGAGAAATGTCTGTTTAAATCCTTTGCCCATTTGAAAATTGTGTTGTCTTTTTATTGTTGAGTTGAAAGCCTTCCTTGTATATTTTGGATACTTACCTTATGCACTGTTTGTAGATAGCCTTATCAAATACATGATTTGCAGATATTTTCTCCTGTTCTGTGAGTTATTTTTTCACCTTTCTAATAGTGACCTTTACTGATCAAAAAAGTTTTTTCATATATGCTAAGTCACTTCAGTCGTGTCCGACTCTGTGCAACCCCATAGACGGCAGCCCACCAGGCTCTGCTGTCTCTGGGATTCTCCAGGCAGGAACATTGGAGTGGGTTGCCATTTCCTTCTCCAATGTAGGAAAGTGAAAAGTGAAAGTGAAGTCGCTCAGTCATGTCCGACTCTTAGCAACCCCATGGACTACAGCCCACCAGGCTCCTCCGTCCATGGGATTTTCCAGGCAAGAGTACTGGAGTGGGGTGCCATATGAAGTCAGATTTATCTGTTGTTCCTCCCACCCCCTTTTTGGTGGCTTGTGTTTTAAATGTCATGCCTAAGAAACCACTGGCTAATACAATGTTGCCTTTTCAGACTGTTCATGGGGTTTTCAATGGCAAGAATACTGGAGTGGTTTGCCATTCCTTCTAAAAAGATTATGCTCAAAATCCTTCAAGGTAGACTTCAGCAGTATGTGAACCGAGAACTTCCAGATGTACAAGCCTTTCGAAAAGGCACAGAGGAACCAGAAATTAAATTGCCAGCATTCATTGGATCATAGAGAAAGCCAGGGAATTCCAGAAAAACATGTACGTCATTGACTACACTAAAGCCTTTGACTGTGTGGATTACAACTGAGGAAAAATTCTTAAAAGAGATGGAAATACCAGACTACCTGACCTGTCTCCTGAGAAACTTGTATGCATGTCAAGAAGCAACAGTTAGAATCTTAAATGGAACAACTGACGGGTTCAAAAATGGGAAAGGAGTATGACAAGGCTGTGTATTATCACCCTGTTTATTTTAACCTCTGTGCAGAGTACATCATGTGAAAAACCAGGCTGGATGAATCACAAGCTGGAATCAAGATTGCTGGGAGAAATATGAACAGCCTCAGACATGTAGATGATACCACTCTAATGGCAGAGAGTGAAGACAAACTAAAGAGCCTCTTGATGAGGGTGAAAGAGGAGAGTAAAAAAGCTGGCTTAAAACTCAGCATTCGAAAAACTAAGATCATGGCATCTGGTCCCATCACCTCATGGCAAATAGATGGGGAAACAGTGGAAGCAATGACAGATTGTATTTTCTTGGGCTCCAGAATCACTGCAGATGATGACTACAGCCATGAAATAAAAGACACTTGCTCCTTGGAAGGAAAGCTATGACAAGCCCTAGACAGTGTATTAAAAAGGAGAGACATCATTTTGCTGACAAAGGTCCATATACTTAAAGCTATGGTTTTTCCAGTAGTTATGTATAGATGTAAGATCTGGACCAAGAAGAAGGCAAAGTGCCAAAGAATGTTTTTGAAGACTCTTGAGAGTCCCTTGGACTGCACAATCAAACCAGTCCATCCTAAAGGAGATCAACCCTGAATATTCATTGGAAGGACTGATGCCGAAGCTCCAATACTTTGGCCACCTGACGCAAAGAGCTGACTCATTGGAAGAGACCGTGATTCTGGGAAAGATTGAGGGCAGCAGGAGAAGAGCGTGACAGAGGATGAGATGGTTGGATGGCATCACTGACTCAGCGGACAGGAGTTTGAGCACACTCCAGGAGTGGATGAAGGACAGGGAAGCCTGCCGTACTGCAGTCCATGGGGTCACAAAGAGTCAGACTTAGGTACTGAACAATAACACAAGGTTGCAAAGATTTGTACTTAATTTTCTTAAGACTTTTATGGTTTTAATTCTTACATTTAGGTCTTAATTCATTTTGAACTAGCCTTTTATATATCATGTGAGAAAGAGCTCTAATACAACTTTTTTTTGCATCCAGGTGTTGAAAATGTATCCCTTTCTCATTAAATTTTCTTAGTACTCATGCTGAAAATCAGTTGACCATAAATCTTAGGATACGTTTCTGGACTGTTAATTCTCTGTGTCTATCCTTGTGCTGGTATCACAATCTTGATTCATACAGTTTTGAAGGAAGTTTTAAAATTGTTAAGTGTTAGTCCTCTACTTTCTTCTTCTGTTTCAAGACTGTTTTGACTATTTTGGGTCTTTTGCAGACCTTCCTGAGTATTAGGCTCAGCTTGTTAATTTTGAAGAAAGCCAGATGGGATTTTGATTGGGATTGCATTGAGTGATATATGAAAAACTTTTAATTGCTTTTGGAGGATGATACGAAGCCAATTTTTTATCTCACTTGAATACTGGTAGATAAAAGAACATGTTATTCATGTGTGAACCATACCAACAGGTAACCAAATAATGAAGACAACTCTTACATATTTGTGTGTGTGTGTGTGTATCTTTTAATAAATGAAAAAAGAATAATAGATTATCATCATTTTGCAACCCTCATGGAGTGAATTGATTTAGGTATTGAGTATTAGGAGCTCCTAATATTGCAAAAAGATATAACCAGACATTATGTGTTACTTAATAGAAGAACACAGTACCATCTATAGTCTAGCCAAAAGGATTAAACATGAGACTGATCAAGCTATTGCATTCTGCTGCCAGTTTGCAGGAAGTACAGAAGCCAAGGATACTTCCCCTGGTGGCTCAGTGGTAAAGAATCCGCCTACCAATGCAGGAGACATGGGTTTGATCCCTGGGTTAGGAAGATCCCCTGGGGAAGGAATGAGAACCCACTCCAGTATTCTTGCCTGGGAAATTCCATGCACGGAGGAGCCTGCTGCCCTGCAGTCCATGGAGTCACAAAAAAGTCTGACACAACTTAGCTACTAAACAACAACAAAAGCCAGGGGACCACACTGAATTGTTCCATGAATATGAAGTGATTATACTGGGAAGCCTACAGGTTAAATACCTTGAGTTTCTGAGTAATTCTGTGGAATATAAAGAGATCAAGGGGCAACTTATGTATTAGAAGATACATAAAATTTGGCGGGGGGAGTCTGAAAGATATAAAACAAGAAATGGTTCATTCTGAAAAGGAAAGAAAGAAATCACTAAAAATTTTATGTCTTTTGAAAAGTGAAAAGACAAAATTTTTAGTGATTTCTTTCCTTTTCAGAATTTCAGTGATTTCTTCTTTTGTTTTCAATCTTGTCGGACCCCTCCGAATTATGAATACATATGGACATTTATGGATATGCTTCGCAAACACATAATTGCATATACATACAATGTTTATACATACGTACACATAGATAAACTATCATTTTGCTTTAAAATGTTCAAAATGTGTTTGTTAGTTTTGAAACATGCTTTCCTCATTCAGTAGTTGTGTCTTCATCTTTTCCCCTTAGAAGAGGTAACTTTTTACCTAATTTAACTTCCACATAACATTTCCTTTCATATTATTGCTAACATAATTTTAAAAAAAATTAATGATACGCAGCTTATTTCCAATTTTTCTTTATTTCAAGCTAATCTATAGTGAATATTCTTCTGCATGTATTTCTCCCTAAGCTAAGTTGTGGAGTATCTTTAAAGCTGAAAATATAGTAACAAGTTTCCTTCCTTATAGTGTATCTATTGTTAAGGTATCAGATCAGATCAGATCAGTCGCTCAGTCGTGTCCTACTCTTTGCGACCCCATGAATCGCAGCACGCCAGGCCTCCCTGTCCATCACCGCTCCCAGAGTTCACTCAGACTCACGTCCATCGAGTCAGTGATGCCATCCAGCCATCTCATCCTCTGTCGTCCCCTTCTCCTCCTGCCCCAATCCCTCCCAGCATCAGGGTCTTTTCCAATGAGTCAACTCTTCGCATGAGGGGGCCAAAGTACTGGAGTTTCAGCTTTAGCATCATTCCTTCCAAAGAAATCCCAGGGCTGATCTCTTTCAGAATGGACTGGTTGGATCTCCTTGCAGTCCAAGGGACTCTCAAGAGTCTTCTGCAACACACCACAGTTCAAAAGCATCAATTCTTCAGCGCTCAGCCTTCTTCACAGTCCAACTCTCACATCCATACATGACCACTGGAAAAACCATAGCCTTGACTAGATGGACCTTTGTTGGCAAAGTAACGTCTCTGCTTTTGAATATGCTATCTAGGTTGGTCATAACTTTGCTTCCACGGAGTAAGCGTCTTTTAATTTCATGGCTGCAGTCACCATCTGTAGTGATTTTGGAGCCCAGAAAAATAAAGTCTGACACTGTTTCCACTGTTTCCCCATCTATTTCCCATGAAGTGTTGAGACTGGATGCCATGATCTTCGTTTTCTGAATGTTGAGCTTTAAGCCCACTTTTTCACTCTCCACTTTCACTTTCATCAAGAGGCTTTTTAGTTCCTCTTCACTTTCTGCCATAAGGGTGGTGTCATGTGCATATCTGAGGTTATTGATATTTCTCCCAGCAGTCTTGATTCCAGCTTGTGTTTCTTCCAGTCCAGTGTTTACCATGATGTACTCTGCATATAAGTTAAATAAACAGGGTGACAATATACAGCCTTGACATACTCCTTTTCCTATTTGGAACCAGTCTGTTGTTCCATGTCCAGTTCTAACTGTTGCTTCCTGACCTGCATACAGATTTCTCAAGAGGCAGATCAGGTGGTCTGATATTCCCACCTCTTTCAGACTTTTCCCCAGTTTACTGTGATCCACACAGTCAAAGGCTTTGGCATAGTCAATAAAGCAGAAATAGATGTTTTTCTGGAACTCTCTTGCTTTTTCCATGATCCAGCGGATGTTGGCAATTTGATCTCTGGTTCCTCTGCCTTTTCTAAAACCAGCTTGAACATCAGGAAGTTCACGGTTCACATATTGCTGAAGCCTGGCTTGAAGAATTTTGAGCATTACTTTACTAGCGTGTGAGATGAGTGCAATTGTGCGGTAGTTTGAGCATTCTTTGGCATTGCCTTTCTTTGGGATTGGAATGAAAACTGACCTTTTCCAGTCCTGTGGCCACTGCTGAGTTTTCCAAATTTGCTGGCATATTGTTAATGTATAGAAATGTTTAATTTTGCTTTCACTAATTTGAGCATATAAACTGTTAAGTTTTGTAAGTATGTCTGTGTTAACTTTAATCTTACTCAGGACAAAGTTAGTAAATTCTTTTCAGTGGTTTTGAAAAAAATTAAAGTCTACATGTAAAAATAGATTGCTTATATCCTGTTGATTTCTTTTGTTGATGTTGATGGTTGTTGTTTTCTGTGTGATTGTACCATTTCACAGAAGGATATAGTTTAAAAAGTGATGCTGGAAGTTGTGTAGTAACTTTCAGTGGTCAAATTCATAGTTAAGTTTTTAAATATATATTTTACAATATATATGTTTGTCAGTATACCACAAATATTTATATTCCTCACTAGTGCTGTTTCTTCTAAGAGTAGTTCCTGGAAGTATAATTACTAGAGAAGTAGAAATATTTTCAGGACTTTTAAAACATTTTTCCAGATTGTCCACCAGGAGAAGACCTCTACCAGGAAGCCCATTTCTCTGAATGTTGGCATTGTAATTTTTACTTCCTAAAAAAGATGAGCATGTTTTCCTTTAAGTTTACAGACCCAATTGTATGTCTTTTGTGAGTATCCCTTTATTATGTTTGTTGACTCATATTCTACCCCCCCGTGATTTATAAGAGCCAGCCTGTAGGCTAATAATCCTGTTTGTTGTTGTTGTTTTTTTTCTGTTTGTTGTTTTAAACATTTGTTTTCTTTTGTGCCTTGTTTGTAATTTCTTTATATGTGTGTTTAATTTGGGGATGGGTAGCTAAGTTTCTTTTGGTTTTGTGTATGTGTTTACAGATTCCCAGCCTGGGATGAAAAACATACACTTTTATTTTCTTCCCATTCCTATAATTATGATTTCTTTTACTGCTGTGTATGGTATGAGGTAGATTTGGTTTTCTTAAAATTATGTTAATGTTTTAAAAAATAGAATGTGTGCGTGTACACATGAGAGAGAAAGAGGCAAAGATTTTTTTATAAGTAAAAGTATTGCTATCTAATAAATAATTTTCAGTTAGAATTTGAAAAGGCTGAGTTTTTTCATTTGTTTTTGTTTTTTGTTTGTTTTGGGTTTTTTTTGGTACAAGTTAATTGGATAAGAAGACCAGACTAAATTAGCTGACTTTGGCTTTGTATGTTGACTTCACTTACATATATCTTTAGAGATACAGTGTTCAGCTAACATTGGGTTAAAAAAATGGACAAATTAACGTTCAGTTTTCTTTTTCACCTAGCTTTGAAGTCTTATTTGTAGTTATTTTTTATTGTGGTAAAAATACATATGAGATTTACCACCTTAACCATTTTTGAGTTTGCAGTTCAATGGTATTAAATGCGTCTACATTGTTGAACAACCATAACCACCATCCATTCCCATAACTTTTAATCTAGTAAAACTGAAATTCTATGCCTGTTGAACAGTAACTCAGAATTTTCTCCTCCCACCAGCCCATGACAACCACCATTCTACTTTCTGTCTTTATGATTTTGACCACTTTAAGTACCTCATGTAAGTGGAGTCATACAGTATTTGTCTTTTTTGTGACTGGTTTATTTCACTAGCATAATGTCTACAAGGTTCATCCATGTTGTAACATATTACAGAATTTCCTTCATTAGGGCTGAAAAATATTCCATTGTGTATATATACCTCATTTTGCTTATCCATCCATCCATTGGTAGATCCTTGGGTTTTTTCCATGTTTTAGTTACTGTGAATGATGCTGCTGTAAACACTGGTGTAGAACTCTCTCTTCAAGACCGTGCTTTCAGTTCTTTTGGTTATATGCTCAGAATTGGAATTCTTGGGTCATATGGTAATCATATTTTCAATTTTTTTAGGAACCACCGTACTATTTTCTACGGTGGCTATACTGTTTTACATTTATACCAGTAGTGCAAAGCGTTCTGATTTCTCTACATCCTTACCAATGTTTGTTTTCTGGTTTTTTTTTAAACCAGTCTTTTTTAAAAAATAATTCTTTTATTGAACTATAGTTGATTTACAATGTTGTGTTAATTACTGCTGTACAGCAAAGTGATTCAGTTACGAATATACATCCTTTTTTTTATATATATATATATTCTTTTCATTCTTTTCCATTATGGTTTGTCATAGAATATTAAATATATTTCATGTATTTCTCTGTGTTATACAGTAGTACCTTGGCTGTTTTTTAGTAGTAGCTATTCCAATGATTGTCAGGTGGTACCTCATAGTTCTGATTTGCATTTCTCAAATGATAGTGATGTTGAGCATCTTTTCATGTGCTTACTGGCTCTTTGTATATCTTTTTTGGAGTTCTTTGCCCATTTTTTAATTGAATTGTTTTTGTTGAATTTTGGAAGTTTTCTATGTATTCTGGACATTAATCCCTTATCAGATATATCATTGGTAAATATTTTCTCCCATTTCTTTTTAGTCTCTGGATAGAGTCATTCGATACACAAAAACTTGTCAATTTTATGAAATCAAATTCATCTGTTTTTCTCTTTTGTTACTTCTGCCTTTGGTGTCATAGCCAAAAATTCATAGCCAAATGCAATATCTTAAAGTTTTTCCTCTAACAGTTTTATTCTTTTAAGTCTTACATTTATGCCCTTGATCCACCTTGAGTTAATTTTTGTATATAGTATTTCATAAGGGTTCAACTTCATCCTTTGATGTGTCAGTATGTGATTTTTGCAGCACCACTTGTTGAAAAGATTGTCTTTCACTACTGAATGGTCTTGGCACCCTGTGAAAAATAATGTGTGTGTGAGGGTCTTTTTCTGAATTCTGCTTCATTCCATTGGTCCATATGTCTCTCTTCATGCCAGTAACAAATTGTTTTGATTACTGTAACTTTGTAGTAAGTTTGAAATGAGAAAGAATGAGCCTTGCATCTTTAGTCTTTTTTTTTCATGGTTATTTTGGCTATTTGAATCCCTTTAGATCCAAATGAATTTTAGGATGGGTTTTTTAATTTCCATTAAAAATGTCATTGGGGTTTTGATAGGAATTGGGTTAAATTTGCAGTATTGCTTTAAGTAGTATTGACATCTTACCAATATTAAATCTTCAACCTATGAATGCAGGATGTGTTTCCATTTATTTATGTTGTCTTTAATTTTGTTTATCAATATTTTGTAGTTTTCATGGCCCAAGTCTTTTACCTTGTTGGTTGAATTCATTCCTGTTTTTTTAATGCTATTGTAAATAGAATTGTTTTCTTAGTTTTCAGATTGTATGTATATAGAAATACAACTGATAGTTAATAGAAATGCAGCTGATTTTTGTGTGTCAACTTTTGTAGGATATAAAACACTGTCCCATTGCTTTGCTGTATTCAGTAGTTCTGACAGCTTTTTTGCTGAGTCTTTATTGATAGAAGACAGAGATAATACTGCTTCTTCCTTTCCAACTTGATGCCTTTTATTTCTTCTTCTTGCCTTATTGTTCTGGCTACATCTTCCAGTACCATGTTGAACAGAGGTGGTAAAACTGATCCAAATTAAACACAATATACATCCAAGTTTTCCCCTGATGTTGCAAGCCTTCAGCAGACTTGAGATTGGCAAAATTATATCAGACAGATTATGCCTGTGCAGCCATTACTTAGGTGGAAGCAACAGATTGCTGGTGTTTCTTATTCTGCCATCTTCCCAGATTGTGGATTATTTTTAATAATCAGATAACTTTATTAAAATATTGGCATGACTTTAAAATGGAGAACCATGTCTCTCAGACTTTCTGTATTAAACCATAAAATACACTTTTCATGTAGCTAAATATTATTATTTGGGTAGTTATGAAAATCATGATTTGAATTGAATTCATGTTGCTTTTTAGAGCTTTCTCATATTTAATAATATTTTGTGTTTTACAGAAATACCGGTATCAGGATGAAGATACACCTCCTCAAGAGCACATTTCTCCACAAATCACTAATGAGGTGATAGGTCCAGAATTGGTTCATGTCTCAGAGAAGAACCTGTCAGAAATTGAAAACGTCCATGGATTTGTTTCTCACTCTCATATTTCACCAGTAAAGGTAAGATAATAACTTAATTTTGTTGCTATGAATTATTTGTTACTTTCGTTATTAATGTCACACATGCTTAGAGAGAACTGTTCTTTAATGTATGATTTTCTGACCTTAGTTTCTGGTTTTTATAGTTGTAAGAAATTTCATGTTATTTATTAGCATTCTAAAGATACTTAAAAACTGTATTTTATAAATAAATTTTATTCATTGATACGATCTTGAAGCCTAAGAGTTCTCATGAAGGAAATAGGTATTATATTTCAAATACCCACAATGAAATATTTTTAAACTTGTAAAAAACTAAATTAGTAGGTTCAGAAAAAGAGCTTAATGGTATCTTTGAAGTCCAATATGTGGCTTTACCTGACACCATCACCTTGTTTCTCCCCTCAGAAATAACCACCGTCCTGGTTTCACATGTTTAGATTTCTAATCAGTATATTGTTTCTTTTGCCTACTTTTGTTTTATATAATTGGAATTATACTATGTGTAATCTCAACTTACATTTTTTTGCTCAACATTATATTCTCAAAATTCATTATTTTCACTGCCCTAGAGTTTTCTTTTTATGAATATACTATAATTTACCTTACTTTTGATAGCTGTTATTTTCAGATTATTACTAGTGTTAAAAATGCGGTTAAAATTGTAGGTTATATATAACATCTTTACAGATAACACCAGATTATTTTTCCAACTGGTTGTATGATTTATATTTTCAACAGCAGTATGTAACAGTTTAAATTGATCTATAGTCTCATATTTTTTTTTTTTTGCCATTGTTTTGGATTTGAAGTAGCATCTTACTGTGATTTTAGTATTCATTGCACTATTTGATAATACTGATCATTTAGATTTCCTATTCTGTGACATACCTTCTCAAGAATTTTTTTCATTTTTGTATTGGATTTTTCCTTTTACTGATTTGTACAAGTTCACTATATATTCTAGATTCTAATCCTTTGTTAGTTGTATGTATTTTAAATAAGAATCATTTCCTACTAGTAGACCTTAAAGTGGCTTTTGTAATTCTCTTTGAGGGATGATTTCATATTACTGGTTAAAAAGTTTATATAGTATCACTAAGATTTTTAGTTAATAATTTTTCTAGGTATTTGTCCATTTCATATTTACTTTGAAATATTCTCAACATCCTATTTCTTTTTTGTCTACAGCATATTTAGGTGTAGCCCCTTTTTCATTCCTAGTATCATTGATTTATACCTTTTTCCCCCCTTGATTATTTTTGCCGAAGAAGGGTCACTTTCAGAGAACCATGTATTTTACTAGAAAACAGACTGATGGTTGCCAAGGGGAAGGGGGTTGGAGGAGGGATGGATTAGAACGTTGGGACTAGGAGAGGAAAGCTTTTATATATAGAATGGATAAACAAAAAGGTCCTCCTGTATAGCACAGAGAACTATATTCAGTATCCTATGATACTATCTGTCTATAAAACTATCTGTTTATCTACTGTGATAAACTATATGGTTTATCCTATGATAAACCATAATGGAAAGAGCATTAAAAATGTATATATGAAAAAAAATGTATATATATGTATAACTGAAGTACTTTGTTGTACAGCAGTGATTAATACAACATTGTAGATCAACTGTATACCTAAATAAGTAAATAAGAACATGTCTTTTAAAAGAAATCTTCTCCTGTGCTCCTCCCCCATGTACTGCCACACCCGCCCCCTTTCATATACACATACACATATATATATACACACACACATGCTTATGTACATGCTGCTGCTGCTAAGTCACTTCAGTCGTGTCCGACTCTGTGCGACCCCAGAGAGGGCAGCCCACCAGGCTCCCCCATCCCTGGGATTCTCCAGGCAAGAACACTGGAGTGGGTTGCCATTTCCTTCTCCAATGCCTGAAAGTGAAAAGTGAAAGTGAAGTCGCTCAGTCTTGTCCGACTCTTAGCGACCCATGGACTGCAGCCTACCAGGCTTCTCCGTCCACGGGATTTTCCAGGCAAGAGTCCTGGAGTGGGGTGCCACTGCCTTCTCCAGCTTATGTACATATATAAGTATAAATGTACATATGTAAATGTACACATGCTCCATATCAATCAAAGATTGTGTTTGACAGAGGCAGTCTGATCTTCTCCTGGAAGGATAAATGAAAGTAAAGTTACACAGGGGGAAAAAATCAGTTGGCAGAGACAGTTTTCCTTCTATTTATTTCCCTTTCTCCTCTTACCAATATTATTTTATTTTTTCCTACTTTCCATGAGTTTATTCTTTTTGGTTTTTTTCCCCCCTAGCTTCTCAGTTTGGTTGCTTATTACGTTATCAGCTTTTTCTAATGCTATTTGAATTTGTAAATTTTCCTTTAAATAGCACTTTATCTGTAACCTACAGGTTTAATATGCAATGTTTATCATCATTCAAGCTTTTTATTGCCATTGTGATTTTTCTTTGCCCCATGAGTTGTTTAAAAGTATTTTAATTGCATTGCATGCATGCTCAGTCATGTCTGACTCTTTGCAACCTTATGGACTGTAGTCAGTCAGTCTCCTCTGTCCATGGAATTTTCCAGGCAAGAATACTGGAGTAGGTTGCCATTTCCTGTTCCAGGGAATCTTCCCAACCCAGGGATTGAACCCATCTCCTGTGTCTCTCTCACTGGCAGGTGGATTCCTTACCACTGCACCATCTGGGAAGTTCCTATTATATCTTCTTTTCAATTTTATTTTTTCCTTTCCATTTTTCCTTCTAACTAGCTTAGAAGTTTTTCTGTTTCTTTTCCTTTAATGGTCATTCTAGAAATTGTTTTAGAAGCTTTAATATACATGTTTCACTTATAGAAATTTAAACAATAAATTTACTCTCATTTTGAACAACGAAAGAACCTTAGAAGACGAATTTTAAGCACTCCTTGCTTTCTATGCTGTTCTTATCAGCCTATGCCTATTTTCTCTTGACTGAATTAATAAAACCTATTTCTTTAGTTGAAAATCTCTCCAAGGTATGTATAATTCTTGTTTCTAATATTTTGGATTTTTGGTGATTATAATTGTTAAAAATTGTCCAAAGTCAGTTTGGACACACTCAAGCTCTCAGTTTTTTTTAGGTGTTTGATAGTTACTTCTGTAGGGATGCAGATTCTCATATAAGCAGACATTTAAACAGATAATGAGCCAGGTAGCATAAAGTATTATATATAGCCTCTTTTAAAAAATTTTATTTATTTGGCTGGGCTGGATCTTAGTTGTGGCATGTAGGATCTAGTTCCCTGACCAGGGGGGATTGAACCCAGTTCCCCTGCAGTGGACGCGTAGAGTCTTAGCCACTGGACCTCCAGGGAAGTCCTTAGCCTCTTTAAATATGATGAAGCCTCAACTTTCTGTTGTTGCATAAAATGCTCACTCTTGGCAAATAAAACAATATTCCAGAGACCAAGATTTTGTTACATAGAATTTCTAAACATCTTGGGGATTAAACCTAAGGTACCATCCCTAAGGCTCTAAGCCTCTTCAGAGACTTTTCTTTCCCTTGTACATGAGTGGATTGTGTCTTTAATTCAGCCAACCCATATAAATGAAGTATAATGAATTTCAGCAGTGAAAGCCCACTTCATTCATTATATTTGGGGAGCTTTTGGTGTTGATCAAAGATTGATACAACAAAATTCCTACAGAAGCCATTTACTTTATACTTAAATGTTAGCTGACTGGTCTAGGAATGTGAATTCTTGATTAGGACAACTGACTGTCCATTAAGTAATGGTTCTCAGCTGTGGCTGAACACTGAAATCACTTTAAAAAGTTTTAAAATTTATATCTCTGAGATTATGATTTAATTGTTCTGGGATAGAGTCTGGCTTTGGAGATTTATGACAGTTCTCTAGGTGTTTCTGGTAGATAACCACTGTTGAGAAACACTGCCCTAGAACTTAGCCTATTTGAACCACCATACACATCTTTACTGTCTGTCTTAAAGTGTTTTAAAGTAAATTTCTGACATCTCTTAATTTAACCCTCACTCTGCAGTGAGACAAAGTATTTACAGTTATTGAAAGAGAAAATGTTATTACTTTTTAAAAGATTTTCTCTCACTTGCTTCCTTAATTTGACTCCTTTTCTCCTGAAATTCTTACCATAAGAGAACTAAGTCAGTTTTGCCTTATTCTTTTGGTATCTGCTTTAAAAATGCTTTTGTACTTTGCAGTAGTTATTAAATGATAAAGGATTATATCTCTCATCGCATTTCCCCTCTTCTGGGCTTTTTAAAGACAAGTTTGACAGTTCAGTTCAGTTCAGTTGCTCAGTTGTGTCCGACTCTTTGCAACCCCATGGACTGCAGCACTCCAGGCCTCCCTATCCATCACCAGCTCCCGGAGCTTGCTCAAACTCATGTCCATCGAATCGGTGATGCCATCCAACCATTCATCCTCTTTCGTCCCCTTCTCCTCCCGCCTTCAGTCTTTCCCAGCATAAGGGTCTTTTCCAATCAGTCATTTCTTCACATCAGGTGGTCAAAGTATCGAAGCTTCAGCTTCAGCGGCAGTCCTTCCAATGAATATTCAGGACTGATTTCCTTTTAGGATTGACTGTTGGATCTCCTTGTAGTCCAAGGGACTCTCAAGAGTCCAACACCCCAGTTTAAAAGCATTAATTCTTTGGCACTAAGCCTTCTTTATGGTCCAGCTGTCACATCCATATGACTACTGGAAAAACCATAGCTTTGACTAGACAAACTTTGTCAGCAAAGTAATCAGAACGAGATCCAGTTTCCCCCACAGTCAATATCTCCCATCAGGAAGCTTCCATAAGCCTCTTATCCTTACTCATCAGAGGGCAGACAGAATGAAAACCACAATCACAACCACAAAACTAACCAAACTGATGACATGGACCACAGCCTTGTCCAACTCAATGGACAGCCTTGTCCACACAGCCATGCTGTGTGTAGGGCCACCCAAGACGGACAGGTCATGGTGGAGAGTTCTGACAAAATGTGGTCCACTGGAGAAGGGAATGGCAAACCACTTCAGTATTCTTGCCTTGAGAACACCATGAACAGTAGGAAAAGTTTGACAGGTTTATTTAAAGAAGTATGTTATGGAGCTTAAAATTTCCTTTATTATTAGTTATAAACCACACCTTTTTTATATTTTATCTTTTCTGAAATTGGCTTACATCTTACAGTTTGCTGGTGTTATACTATGCCATAGTGAAGTGGCAGTTTGAGTATTTGTATGCAAATCTTTGACAAATTTTGGTTAAAATCAAGAAAGTACTAGCCTCAAAGCATCTTAGTGTACTATGGTAATAATTCAACTGGTCTCATCGGAAAGCAGCTGAATCTATCAGTCCTTATATGCCATTATCTTGCTGTTTCTCATTTTGTTTTCTTGTATAAGATATTAACAGCATCAGTCTCTGCAATAGTTAGAGACTATTCTGGTGAAAAACTTCTGGTGCAGTTAGGTAGAGAAATGGGATATCATCATTGTATTCTCCGTTTTTCTTGCTGGCTCTCTTGATTTATATCTGGGAACTGATAAGGATTTTCTTTACCAGTAGAAGAAATTATCTAACTTCTCTTTAACCTGTTTGTAAGTAATACTTTACATCTTACTGTTTTTAATGACAGGTTTTTTTCCTATTATAAACTTGTTTTACACATTTTCTCATGTTAAATTAAAAAAAATCTGATACATAATATTACATAGTATATTTGTACTTTGATTTGATGAACACTTCTGCTGTTCACTATTTGTTGTTTCCATTTTTACTAGGTTTCATAAAGAAGGCTGCAGTGAATCATCTTTGGGGCATCTAAAGTATGTTAGGTCATTTTCTTAGAATGGTTTTCCAGAAGTCAAATTACTGGGTCAGAAATTTTGATAGACTGGATTTTTGAGAGACTATTTTCTGATACATTTGTAATTTAAGAATTATTATAACTGTACCATTTGGGGTATTTCTTCCTGCTTCTCTGTCTCATGCATAGATTAAAATTTGAGGAGGGAGCATAGAACTGGGGTAGTATAATAGCAAAATGGTTAAGGTTACTTTGTGTTAGAAAACCAAATTTTTAAAAAACAGCCTTATTTTGACATAAGGCAAGTTTTAATTTTTAAAAATTTTTACAAATAGCTGCAAATATTTTAGGAAGCTTAATAATGAAGTATATTTTATTTAAAATATATATAAGATTACCAGATTAGCAGTCTTTTTTTTTTTAACTAATATAAAGAGCTTCTCCACTTTTATAGTATTGTGATTGGAATGAAGCAAATAACACTCTACTATACACAGAGCTCAGTATATGAATTATTATTTTTTTAATTTGAAAAGTTACCTTTGAATAGTAGTAATTTGCTGAGTAGAATGTAAATTAGACGCTGCTTTTGTTGTTCACAATTCTTATGAATGTTAATAGAAAAATAAGATTGCTTTAAAAATCAACTGTTAGAATATTAATTTTGTTTATTAAATAATATACATTTAGCATTTATTAAACATCTGTGCTGGTAAGTTTGTTAAACTTTAATGATTGGTATTTTTTATGGAGAGATATTATAACATGGTATGATGTAACGTGAAAAAGAGAGAAATTAAATTCTTGAAGTATTCTAAAAAAGAAAGGTGACATTTGGACAAGTGCTGAAGGATGTGTACAAGATGCCAATTCAGAGAAGACAGTTACTGGAGAAAATAAGTACCGTGGGAGGGTGATTGTCTGAGGAAACTGTAAAAATGCAGTAAAGTTCATGAACTGTAGCTGATGTTTAGGATGGTTGTTAGGAAATTGAGGACAAGGTAAGAAAGACCTTGATCCTGAGCTTATGAGTGGCCCTCTGAAGGTTTTGCCACCATGAAACGTGCTGTGAAATAATCTGTCAAGGTGTTGTAGTGCTAATGCGGATTCTCTTTACTGAAGTAATGAATGAAATAAGATAGTGATTGAAAGTTACTTAATTCTGTTATTAGCATAAAATATAAAAGTATGATTTGGACTTTTCCTGGCAGTCCAGTGGTTTAGAATGCGTGCACTGCAGGTGGCACTGGTTTAAATCCCTGCTTGGGAAACTAAAATGCCATTTGGTGCAGCCAAAAAAAAAGTGATTATTTTTAAAAAGTAGTTGTGATTTAGGACTCTAAAAGGGAAGTTTCTTGCCAGTGCTAAACAGTTTCAAGAAAGAAGTTGGCAACATAATGTTGAAAAATCCTAACCTGAAGGATATGAACATAGTGGGTAGATTTTTGTGGCATATGAGAATCTTTAAGGTTGATTTTAAACAGTTCTAAATATAGTCATGCGAAGAGTTGACTCGTTGGAAAAGACTATGATGCTGGGAGGGATTGGGGACAGGAGGAGAAGGGGACGAAAGAGGATGAGATGGGTGGATGGCATCACTGACTCGATGGACTTGAGTTTGCGTGAACTCCAGAGTTGGTGATGGACAGGGAGGCCTGGTGTGCTGCAATTCATGAGGTCGCAAAGAGTCGGACACGACTGAGTGGCTGGACTGAACTGAACTGAACTGAACTGAAATATAGTCATATGATGAATATGATAAGAACAATGTTTAAGATTCTTTAAACTGAAAATGACCTAAGAGTTAGGAAAAATGGCCAGAACTGTAAATTGAACAGATCAAATCTAGATGGAGTGACAAGGGTGAGATGGCTTAGTATAAGATGTTACAGTGGTCATTGGATAAATAAAAGAGTTCATGTTTTGACTTTGTCTTCAGTGACAAGGAAAATTATTTTTTATGTGCAAAGTAAATGTAGTTGAGGGACTTGAAATTGAAGACAGAACAGGGTATGTGAACAGATAATTATTTTAAATAAATATATCTTCTAGCCTGGAAGCATTTAATTCAGTAGTACTAATACTCACCAGCAGCAGTTGGTAGTTTTTTTAATACTGTGAGAAACAGGGGTAGCAGAAGAATGGATGTAAGCAAACATGTGCCTTTTGAACTAAAGGCTACAGGAATAGAATCTGTCCCACTTTGAGTACATACTGAGTACTTTTTGAAATCAACTTTGTTTTCACAACTCAGAGCATCTTAAAATACTGTTGAATTTTATCTTTCTTGGATGACTCTGATGTACTAAGTTGAGCAGTTTGCATACAATATGACCACTAGATGGCGCTCATACAGAAGGAATTTGTGTATAAATGATCAGGTAAATAAAAATTCTATGTTATCAAACTTCTTAGTTTAATCTTTTCTTAACTTAGCACAGCTGCATGTTTTAAAATTTAGTAAGCCATATTATAAAGATAAAAAGGTAAGGAAAATGTTATGTTGCATTTATAGTATTGTTGACTTTGTGGTCACTTAATTTTTTTTTCTAGTATTTTAGAGTTTCAGTATTGTTTTTCCTCTCATCCTTCAACCTTTCAAAAATTTTCACCAAGATTATTTAATCATTGCCTTTGTTACTATATCTTAAAGTCTTCTGGGTTTATTTCCAAGTTTGGAAATGTATACAAGTAATTGAGGGCCTATCCTGTATAAATTTTTGAACTGTCTTTACTTCCGTATAATGTTATAAAATAAACATTTCTCATAGTCATAAATTTTTTATGATCATTAAGTATGTAAAAATCCACTAAATGGATATACTTTGTTTAATTATGCTTTCTGCTATTGTGTGTGTGTGTGTGTGTGTGCGTGCGCGCATGCACATTGAGTTGTCTCCCAACTCTTTGCAACCCTATGGACTAGCCCTCTAGGCTCCTCTGTCCATGGAATTTTCCATGCAAGAATATTGGAGTGGGTTGCCATTTCCTCCTCCAGGGGATTTTCCCAACCCAGAGGTCAAACTTTCCTGCGTTGGCAGGTGGATTTTTTACCACTACGCCACCTGGGAAGCCTCCTCCTCTTGTTTAGAGTTCTTCTGTAGATAATATTGTTCTTTGAAAAAGAAAGATTAAGCTATACAGAAAAGAAGAATATTAGGTGTGGAGTATAGCTCAGTAGTAGAGAATTTGACTGCAAAAATAAAATGTTAATTCTTCATATATCATATTAAAATCTTCATAGTGTTCTCTTCGGTGATTTAAACATTGTGTGGTATTTTTTAAAGTATACTATTTTAAATAGACTTTTTAAGTTCTATAATTAAAAATTTGTTTTAATGGAATAGAGTATCTTTCAGCTTTGCCACATGGCTTGGATTATTTTAAAGCAGAGATCAGTGAGGACTTAGGTGCCTTCTGCTTCCCAATTAGATTGTATGAAACCAATTGTGAGTTAGGTACATCCATGGTTTTGTGTGCGGGTGTTGACTATGGGCAATCGATGAGATGATCGTAAATTTCTGTAACTAGGTAATGGGACATTTTCATGAAGAAACCTGTCTCAAAACTCAAAGATTTTTTTTTTTAATGTCATTGGATTTGCATAGGAAATTTATATATTGAGAAGTATTTCTCATCCCGTGTATGGGATGGAGTAATCTGATTTAATTGATTGGGAACAATTAAAAGCTAACTAGCATAAGAAATTATTGTATACGAATGACTGTGTGTGTTGAAACTGTTTTCATCTTGGGTAGGATATTTGCATTCAACATTTGTTTTCAATATCCTCATCTTTACCAATCCAGGGTAACAGAATCTATATAAGATCTAGGTTTCCACCCTAGTTTTCCATCATAGACACACATTTAGGGGCCAAACCAATTACTAGAGCATTTGTATAAACCACACTAATTGGGCTTCCAGGGGGTGCTAGTGGTAAAGAATCTGCCTGCCAGTGCAGGAGACACAAGAGACACAAGTTTGATCCCTGGAGATTGGGAAGATCCCCTGCAGAAAGAAAATGGCAATCCACTCCAGTATTCTTGCCTGAAAAATTCCATGACAAGAGGAGCCTGGCAGGCTATAGTCCATGTGGTCACAAAGAGTCTCACTTGTCTGAGCACACAGCTAATTACTAGAACATTTGTATAAAACACACTGATCAGTACCTGGTCCATGGTAAGATTTTTTATTTTTAGGTTTTTTTTTTCTTTAGAGAGTATTCTTAGTTCTTTGTCTACCCTTAGTGTTTGCTGTGTTCCCCTACCCCCGAATAGATAAGACCAATCTGTGTATGGCCATAAAACTGCCAGCAACTGTTTGTTGGAGTCCTTGGGAGAAAGCAAACTTTGCTATAATCTGTCACAGAACATATTACTTCCAGCAGACCCACATGACTCTCAACCCTTTGGGGGCATGTGTTTGTATCTTAGAGGTGGAATCATAGAGACAGTGTTTGCGTCTTTTCTTGCCATATCAGGATTTGAAGTAGACCTAGAGGTTGTGGTTTGCCAATGCTACATTTCAGTAGGCTGCATTTAGTTGGTGCTGGTAAGCAAAAGTAAGCAATATTTTGTAGATCTGCATCTGAAAAAAAAATATTCATGGCTGAGGTTGGGAATATTGATACAGTTATAGCAACTTTAAAACTGAATTACTCAACTACTAGTAAATTTTGAAGTAGCATTTTTATTCACATATTGTTTATAATGGCAATATATTGTGTTATATACTAATATAGCAAGGTATTAAGCGGACAGATTTAGGAGTTTGTGGTTCTCAAACTTGAGGGTGCTTATTTAGGGGGCTATTTAAAAGTGAAAATTCTCAGATCTCCCATACCCCTAAAAATTCTGATAGGGAGAGGATACCAGTCTGCATTTTTTTTTTTTTTTAACAAGCATCCTAGGTGATTCTGAGAATGGACTGCTGTGTGGAGAAATACAGACCTAGATATTAGATGTTAGAAAGTATCTATTTAACAAACAGTGTTATTTTGTGAACCAGAGTATTATTTATGTAGTATTAGAAAAAATATGTTTTATTGGCTATAAAATAAAAAATTTAACCTTTCTTTTTGTATTTTTACAAATTCATAACTTGATAATGTTTATAACATATATGAGAGGGATGATGGCTGATAACAACGCTTTTTTATCACAAAAATACCAGAAGCCAAATACTTATTTTGCTAATTATTCTGTTTCTGTCATCAAACTCAATTAATCAAAGCACTTAAGACCAATATATTACATAAAATGATCAGGTTACATTCCAAATGGATTTCTCTGTGTCATTAGATCCTCAGAGTTTAATGTAGATGATACCTTTTAAAACCTTAGTGCTATTTAATGTAAGTGCCTTCCCGATGTAGAAATTTCTATCTGAATGAAAAAGACTCCTTTAGTAAAATTGTTTTAAACAATTAGAAGTATTGGCAGAGAGAATCTTCTTGTATTTTTAAATTCAGTTCATATTTATAATTTACTTAAGCAGTGAAGATGCCATTGGATTTTACTTCAGACTGTGATTGAACTTGGTAATCCAGGGTTTCTCCACCCAGTGCATTAAATCAGGCAGCCCCAAAGGGTCTTGGTAGTCCAGTGTTTAAAACATCCTTCTTTACCTGCTAATCGAGCTCACTTCCTGGATTTCAGTCCGTCTAGTTATCAGCTAACAAAAGAACAGCTTTTGGTTCCTGCAGACGCTGGTGAAAAAATAATCATGAGAAAGAAATCTACCTTATGCCGTCTTTTTTGCCTGCAAATATAAACTCAGCCCTCATACAGCTAACAACAGGTACAGAGGAAAGATGCAAGCTCTTTCATGGGAAGAAATTACAGAGAAAATGAGCATCCTTTCTCAAGGTTTTTATTTTCCCTGATCTACAAGTGATGCTGCTGTAATTCTAGCTGCAGTTTTTACCGATCATTCACCACTCAGCAGCTGGTAGAGAAGTAAGACTGCTTGGCAACCACCTGCAGGGCTGCAGAGATGAATTACATTTTCGGGAACAACACACTTCTATACTCTCGCGCCAGTCGAGGAGGCAATACTAGCTCTAGCCATGGCTCAGTAGGCCCAAAGCAAAAACACTGGGCAAAAAAGGGCTCATCAGATGAACTGCAAGCTGAGCCAGAACCTTCACGCTGGCAGCAGATAGTTGCATTTTTCACTCGAAGACACAGCTTTATTGACTGCATCTCGGTAGCCACCAGCTCCACCCAGGTAACATACCACTTGTTGAAATTATTTTCAGTATATTTTGGTTCGTGTTGCTTTACAGAAATGTATTAGTATAGATTTCTTCTTATTAAAACATTATCTTATGCACTGAAACCCTGGGTGCGCAGAAATGTGTGTTTTCAGTCCCTCTATGCAGGTCTTTAGCACAGAAGGGGAAACAAAAATATTTTCCCTTTGCTCTTATGTAATGCCAAACAAAACAGTCTCAGATTCTGTTGAATGACTTCTCTAAAAATATAAAGCCATTCATACATAAATGTGCGTTAATAATGCTTGTCTCCTTATTTTCAGACTGTTAAATGCTATAAAGTATGATGTCTGACAAAAGAAAATATCTGTTTGTTTAGTTTTTATATGTCATTAAATAACCTCAGGGAGATTGTTGCAGTGAATAAGCAAGAAAATTTGAAGTATTTTTATTTTCTAGTGTTTTGAGAATAGATTAAATTGAATACAGTTGGCTATTATTATACATGCTAATATCTTAAAGTTATTATAGTATGGCTTATTCAAGGGGTTTAATGAATCCTTCCATTTCTGTAAATATATTACATAGGGTTAATTTGAGAGCAGTAAACTTGCATAATTACATGATGTAAATAAAATTTTATCATATATTCAGTTGACAGTTCAAAGAGCTGAGCAAACACTAAAAGTCTCCAAATTTTAAAAAGATGACGTAAAACAACTTTTTGAGGAGTATTAAAAATATAAGGAAAATATAAAGTTAATAATTTGATGAAATACCTATTATTTGGTATTAAAGGAGGATTTGGGGAATATTTTTATTTTAAAACATGTTTTTAATAGATATTCATTCAACTCTAGTAAAAATGAAAGCATAACAAAAGTCTAATTTAAAAACAAGATGAGAATACTGTTGTCCTTTGACATCAATCATATTTACATTAAAATGTAGACACATACCTTAGGGCCTTTAAAAAAAAATTCCTTTAATTGAAAACCATCTTTAAAAAAATGAATTAGAAGTAGCACAGTAAGTATAAAGCAACTGTCAAAGCTTCTTGGTTTTGGTTTTAGAATTGTCTTTCAATAATTTTTATTTTAAAATCTCAAATTTCTTAAGTAAAAATATCATACTTGTTTTTCTTACATTTTTGAGAGAGATGAAATTACTTGGGTAGGGAGAGTCCTTAATAGTTTATAAGTAGGCGGTGAAGTTACTTAAAACTTAAGAGGCAGTGATTCATTTAACCCTTAGATTGATTTCTGCCCCAAGAATTTAACTAACTTAATTTTAACTGCAGTTACATATACCAAAAAGGGACACAGGGGCTAAAGCTTGGCATTGTTATTCATTGTGGATTAATATTAAGTGATATTTCCATTGTCAATGAGAAAGTTATGTTAAAAACTTCAAATACACACTACTATATGTGTATATGCACAGACACAACCATTGATACATAATTCATCTTATAAAGGACATACAAAAACAACCAAATAGTTCACATATAAAGCTGTTGAAACCACACAATTATAGTTACCTAGGAGTTGGGCCATAAAGTTACTATTGCATTGCACTAAAATAGTCAGGATTTTAATGAAAACTCTATTTATAGTTGATCCTACAAAGCCATTTAAAATTTTATCTTCCTCCCATTTGGTTCACATCACTTATGTATACTGACAAATGACTTAGTTTTATTTCTTTCAGCCCTCTTTCTGTTACTTATTTTGTCTTTTTCATTACCTTTGTATTTTGTATCTGTAAATATAGACTTTAGGTCAGAGTTTTAGCTTCTGTTTCTCCAGCTCTGGAGTACCAACATTGCATTTTTCATTCTGTGTTGTTTTCCTCACTGATGAGTTAGGTATTTTGTATGTCAAAATCTTTTGTTGTAACTCACTGAAATTCATTTTACAAGATGAAATGTAATAGGAGTGAGAACGAATGTGAGACCTATTTTGATGTTAGTTAATCCTATGATACATTTTTATTTTTCATTTACTGACTCATGTCTAGAAGTTTTATTTTTTAGTACCAGAGGATTTTTATATTGTTAAAAACAAAGTAGATTAATGAAATTTTGTAGTTTATTGAGCATATGCTATATACCTATGAATATATACGTACGATAGTGTTTTGTTCTGTCATTATAAATAGCAACAGTGATTACCAGGTCTCCTGTTTTCACTACTGTCAGAAATATTCTTTTCTAAGATTTGATAGGAAGATTAACTTTGATTCTAATTCCTTATAACTATGATGTATAGTACTTTTCGCATTCTGGAGAGTTGCTATTAAATGCAGTTTTACTAATTTGAAAGTAATTACTCTGATTTAATATCCCATCAAATGTCCTCTATAAATAGAAAACTTACAGATTCACTTAAATTGCTCATCTGTTTAAGATATTTGTGTTTACAACTATGATTTTGTGTCAGATTCTACTGTAACATGTGGAACTTAGTAGAAAAATCATTAATATTTTTTAAGTGTTAGGAAAGCCAAGTGATTATAGACTTCTCCAAGACCTCTCCCTCAGCTTCTCAGATGGGGCTTGCCGTGAAGTTGGTGCTCAGTAAATGTTTATGGAATTGACTGATTAATTAGTTTTCATTTCTCCCACCTAACACCTTGTTATCTCATGGCCTTCCAAAATATGAAACCTAGTCTGAAACCTCCTGGGTACCTATCTTCATTGGATTCACTCTATTGCCATCATAAGTGCCTTTGATTCTTCACTGTAGCCCATCTCTTCCTCACTTCCCTTTTCTTCTCTCTTCAGATTTTCTTCTCCTCTCTTCAGATTTTCTTCAAGCTACACAAACCCCCTGTCATTTCTTCACCCCTTTACCCAGTGATGATAACCATACAGTTTGTAAATTGTCACTGATGTCTGTCATTTGGCTGTATCCCAAAAGTTTACATTGTGAATTTTTTTTTAATGTTAAGCTGAGTTTCTTGTGAATTATTTTACTTTGGTGTAAGTTTTTCTATTTTGAGCTCCATTACTACTTATGTTCTTAATTTTGATTAGTCATTATAGAAAATGTGGGATACTCATTGTCGAGCCCTCCTCAGTTCCTCATCTCAGCCTTCTTTCTGTTTTTGTATTTATGATCCTTTGATGTCTATTTGCCCTGTCCTATTTAGTGTATGCAACTCTGTTCCTATCTGGGACCAGTTTTTATATTCAGCAAGGCTTTAAAGAATTCTGGCATAGTACTTCTAGACTTTGCTACTTGATTGTTTCCTAAGTAAAAGCTTTTATCTACTTGGTGATGTCAGTGTTTATTAATGAAAATTGAAGCCATGTAGGCTTTGAACAGCTGTAGTGTGGTAGATCACTTCAAATGTATATTTAGCAAATGTTCCCATATTTTGGATTACTTCAGAATCCCTAATGTGGATCATTAGAAATGTTCAAAAAGAATTTCCTACCTTCCCCAGACAATTGACATGCCAAATTAAACTGAAGACAGCGAAATTCTCTTCCTAGGAGTGAATGAAACAGACATAATGAATTACCATAATTGAAGCAGAACAATAAAATTTTAACAGGAGTGAATATTAGCCACATGAATTGAATAAGCTGCTTTTTAGAGGAAAAAAAATCTGTCCTAAATTAAAATACAAGAAACCACTGTTCATTTAGAGTCCCACTGTTCAGATACCAGAAAAATAGGCTAATTTGTATAAAAGCATATTATTTGTCCTAAACAGGTACATTCTGGAGTAGAAAAGATTTAAGTTTTAGGAGCATTGGATATATATAAAGGCAATAACATCAATTTCATTGAGTTAATTGATTAAACAGTTAAATGTATGTAACATATTTAGTACAGTGCCTGGCAGCTATTATTTTTATTATTTTATGATTTTATTTTTTATTGCTTAGTTTTACTAGTCTTAAAATTCAAATTAGATAATTAAGAATTACAGTACCTAGGACAGTACAGTTCATTCTGACATTCTGTACACTTTTAAATCGTCAGTTGCAGAATTTAAGGGAAGAGCCCTAATGAGCACTTCAAATTCTTGATAAACCCACCAGTTCCCTGATCTTGCCTTCCTTCCCAACACTCAATTCTGCAAATGCTAAATCAATCACAACTAAACAACTAAAATTTAACTGATTATCCACCTTTTACTGGGATTCCCGGGTGGCTCAGTGATAAAGAATGCCCCTGCCAATGCAGGAGCCACAGGAAACACAGGTTTGATCCCTAGATTGGGAAGATCAATCCCTTGGAGGAGGAAATGGCAACCCACTCCAGTATTCTTGCCTGGAAAATCCCATGGACTGAGTGAGGAGCTTGGCAGGTTGTGGTCCATGGGGTCATGAGGAGTCAAACAGGTTGAACCAACTAGCATGCACATACCACCTTTTACCAAACTTGCCATCAGGACTAATTTTATCCTTTGCATTTCCTTTTATCTTAATTGCTACAAAAAATCCAAGCCTTCCAGATCACTGTCACTTATTTCCTTATCTCTGTTTGACTCTGGTTTATCTCTGATGTGTTCTAAACTCCCGTTTATCTATGATCTCCCAATTCCTTTCACTGTGCTCTTTGGAACTCCCAGTTCACAATCACCAAGATTTCCTTTATCCTCAAACTCTTCTGTGATGGTTTATCTCATCTTTTTTCTCTCATAGAAATCTGGCATTCCCCGAAGATTACTGTTTTTTCTGTAGCCCTCACAAAAAGTGGAATTATTATCTATCACATCCTGTTTACCTTGGGACCAACAAGTGGAGTTGATGTCTTCCTTGCTTATTATTGATATTTATGGATGATTGTAACTTCTGTCTTTAAAAAATGTACCTGTCATCAGACTGACAGTGTTTTCTACTCCCTCTCATGTCTAGTCACATACATCTTATGCATCTAGTCATATACATCTGCTCACTGATGATTTGAACCACCATTTACACAGATGATTTAAACGAAGGTTTACTATCTTTTCTTTGTCCACTATTCATATAATCATTCTTTGAGATTTTCAGTCTCTTGATGTGATCCTTCCAAAATCTTGACCTCTCAGTTCTTTGATTATCCTTACCTCTAGGAGTCTTATTTTTTTCTTTCACTTGAGTGACCTGCGTTAAGACCTCATTAAGGACTTCCCTGGTGGTCTGGTGGCTAAGACTCCATGCTCCCAATGCTGGGGGCCTGGGTTCAATCCTTGGTATTTAGTGCAACCAAATAAATAAATAATTTTTTTTAAAAAAAGACCTCATTATCATTGAGTATATCACTTACAGAATCTCAGTTGCAAGCATTTCAAAGTGACTAGCACTTCTTTTCTTTTCGGCTCCTCTCCTCTATAACAATTTTTCTTTTACCCTCTAAAGACCTCCAGCCCAACTTTTTACTATCCATCACTTCTTTCGTGTTCCCACTTCCCTCCTTGCCTTGCTCAAATTCCTTGGCCCATAACTTTAAACAATATTTTTCATAATCTTAACTTGCTTGCTCCTCTGTCATTTCAGTGGTAAGATCCAACCTTGGTTAATTGCAACTCTGCCTCCTCCACATTGGCTCCAAAGCTGCGTGTCAAATTTCCAATACCTGTTTCCTGGCCCATTCTCAATTGATGGTCTTATTCTGTCTCCCATCCTGTTAAATAATTCGTTTGTGTTCTTAAATCTCACCCATCACTTTTGTACTAAATCTTCATTTTTGACTTTTCAGAGAGTTCTGAAATTTCCTCTTCATTGCATTATCTGTCTTTCCCTCTGTACTGGAGTATTCCCATCAGCATACATACTCAGCGTAATACCTCTCATTAAAACAACCCTCTTGGAGTATAGACTGTCAAATCCAGTGATCAGTTCTCAGTCTTCATTTTACTTGACCCTTCCACAGCTTTTTACACATTGACTACTCACTCCCTCCTTTAAATTCTTTTCTCATTTAATTCTTGAACACCATTCTCCTTACTCTCCCAACCTCAATTTCCTTTGCAGTATCCTCCTCCTCTTCTTAACTACTAACAGAGTGGTAACTCAGGGCATCAATCCTTGAACTTCTTTTTTTATACTCATATTTCAGTTGATCTTATTCAGGTGCCGTTAATTAACATCAGTATTCATATCTTCAGTCCAGAGCTAATCCCTGTTCACTGGACTTGTATACCTAGCTTTCCTAATCCATATCTCCACTTGGATTAAGTATTTGAAAGTTAACATGTCAAAAATAGAGTTTCTAATATTATTTTCCCCATCCTCATTTAGTCACTGAGATGCTTAAAATAAAAAACCCTTGAAATCATCTTCTGTTCCTTTTTCTTTTGCTCACACAATTTAATAGCAAATTCTGTTGGCTCTGTGTTTAGAATATATGATCTAACCACTTCTCACTACTCTATAATGACTAATTAAAATTATTTAATTTGTTGCCTGAACTACAGCAGTAGATAATCTATTTGGACTCCCTATCTCCATTCTTCACTCTCACCAGTCTGTTCTTTACCCAGAAGCCAGAGGAATCCTTACAGAATGTCAGTTCATGTCATTATCTTGTTTTTATCACTTTCATGGCTTCCAATCCAACATATAATAAAATCCTAAGTCCTTCTTTACCCTAGTTCAAAAGGCCCTTTATTATCTAGTCCCTGGCAGTGTCTATAATCCTATTTCCTATTGCTCCCTCACTTACTTAGCTTTATTGGCCTTGTTCCTATTCCTCAAATAAATCAAGCACGTGGCTATCTCAGAACCTTAATGTAACTGTTTCCTCTGCCTGGAACATTCTTTCCTCAGATATTCTCATAGTTAATTTCCTCACTTCCTTCAGATTTATGCTCATCTGTTACCTTCTTGGAGGATCTTTCTAGATTCTTATCTAAGGTAGCAGGCACTCCTTCATTCCAGACATCACTGTCCTTTTATCTTTTTAAACATTTTTCTTCATAGCACTTAATACTGCCTGACTATTATTATATATTTTTAATCCATCTGAATTCTCTCTTAAATGTTTTGTGAAACATGTCACACTTCAGTGTTATACTGATCCTCCAGCTGATGATGCTCTTCTTATTTACCCTTCGCCTTGAGGAGGTGAAGCAGGGAGAGAAGAGGAGAAAAACTATTAAGTTTCCTTATAACTAGGATGAATGTATCACTGACTGACCAAACTTGGAGTACTTTTCATAGAAAAGGGAAACTTCCCAGGCAGACAGAGGCATATGGTATTATTATCTATAAGCTTTTATCTTATGACAGTTCCTTCCAGGCAGCAGGTCTAAATATTCACAAGACATCTCCACCTTGGACCAACATGAATTGGCCTAACCTTATCTATATACGTTTTAAACATTTGGCCTTATGCCTAATGATGATTGTATTTTGAAGTGGTCAAATATATATATGTATAAAATACATTCATGTATTTACTTAAATGTATTTAAATATATATATTTTTCCTCATCTCTAAAGAATGAAATTGCTTATATTTAGCAGTGTAATGCCTTTGTATTAAACTAGAATATAGAGTAAGTAGATAATCCTCTTAAACTACTTTGGAAATACCAACTCTGATAGTAGAATAAATTTCCCAGAGAATGGGTAGAAACAGTCTCTTTGAGTAATGATTACCAAGCAGTCAAAGTTAGGATAAACATTGTTATACTGGTTATGAGATGCTGTCTCTTGACAAAGTTGAATTTCCTACTCAAAAGGCCAGTACTTTTGTTAAAAATGTCATTACTCAGATTTGGAAATTGTTTCCCTTTATACCCAAAACATATGGAGAAGGCAATGGCACCCCACTCCAGTACTCTTGCCTGGAAAATCCCATGGACGGAGGAGCCTGGTAGGCTGCAGTCCATGGGGTCGCTAAGAGTCAGGCACGACTGAGCGACTTCGCTTTCACTTTTCACTTTCATGCATTGGAGAAGGCAATGGCAACCCACTCCAGTGTTCTTGCCTGGAGAATCCAAGGGACGAGGGAGCCTGGTGGGCTGCTGTCTCTGGGGTCGCACAGAGTTGGACACGACTGAAATGACTTAGCAGCACACCCAAAACATTACTACTCAAAAATATGTTCAAGTGGTGTTTAAGATCCAGTAATTTGGGCACTAGAAAAGCATAAAGATGAATATTAAACAAAAAGTTTACAGTGGTTATATTCACTTAAAAAAAAATACCAGATTGACCATTTAATCCATCAGTTGCACTCCTTGGTTTTCATTCAAATGAGTTGAGCACTTATGTCCACATGAAAATTTGCACACAGATGTTTATTGCAGCTTTATTCATGATTACCAAAACTTGGAGGCAACCCAGATAACCTTCAGTGGGTAGATAAAATGTTATTAAGTGTTAAAAAGATTTGGAAGAACTCTATATAAGTGCATATTTCTAAGGGAAAGACACCAGTCTGAAAATGCTACACATTCTATGCTTCCAACTATATGACATTCTAGAAAAGGCAAAACTATGGAGATAGTAAAAAGATTATTTGCCAAAGTTAGGAAAGAGGGAGGGATGAATAGAGCACAGATTTTTAGGCCAGTGAAACTATTCTATGTGGTACTATAATGGTGGATACCTGACATTATACATTTGTTTAAACTTGTAAATGTACATCAAGAATGAACCCTAGTGTAAGCTATGAACTTTGGATAGCAGTGATGTATCAGTGTAGATTCATCAACTGTACAATGTACAGCTCAGGTGGGAAATGTCAATAATGGGGATGCAATGCATGTGTATGGGCAAAGGTTATATGGGAACTCTGTACTTTCTACTCTAAAAAATAAAGTTTGTTAAAAGAACAACACTGATAGCTTGAGGTGGATTAGATTGGCTATCGTTTGAAGAACTAAGCAAAGTTTGTTATATAAGCTCTTCATAAATAGGAAGTGTGTTGTGTACATCTTTGTAATTTCTGTGTAGTGTCGTAACTGTTAGGTTGTCCTTTTGTCAAGGAGGGCTCAAATGGTAAAGAATCCACCTGCAATGCGGGAGACTTGGATTCGATCCTTGGGTTGGGACGATCCCCTGGAAAAGGGAAAGGCTACCCACTCCAGTATTCTGGCCTGGAGAATTCCATGGACAGAGGAACCTGGCAGGCTACAGTCCATGCAGTCTCAATGAGTTGGGCACAACTGAGCAACTTTCACTTTTTTTTTTTGGTCAAGGACACATAGCAATATATATGTTTTATTGCACAAATGGAAATTTGCGTATTTTAATATCTAACATGTATGTATGTGTGTGTGATATATATAGTTTTAGGGTTAACTTTTAAAGTAATCTGTTAATAACAGTACTAAAAAGTGACAGGCCCATAACCTCTGGGGTCAGAATAGGAGATTCAACACACACAACATTTTTGCTCTTTTCTTATTTTAAGCAGTATTTGTTATCATGAGAATTGTATTCCATACCTCTTAGCACAACTATATTTCAGTAATCAATTGGGTAATGATTTAATATCAGCTATAAAACCAAAAGTTTCACAAGAGCTGGTAGGATAGATGTATGTTTTCTTATATACCTAGAGCCTAGAGTGGTGAATGCAAATGATGACTGTTTGTTGAATGAATAAAGTTAATTATATGCATTTATTTTCATTTAATCTGATGATGGCTACAAAGAAGTTTGGAACTTCTAAATATGGTTTGGCCACTGTAAATTTCCCAAGCCATTTTTATGTACAACTATGGCTTTAAAATTATAAGTCTGTGTTATAGGATTTTATAAAACCATGTCTATTTCAAAACTAATTCAAAGGCTTCTGTGAGAAAATTGAAGCATATATATTAATATATGAAGAACTTATATTCTTACTGTTAAAATTTGACTTAGCGTCATTTTCTTTAAAGATTTTTCTCACTGTGTACTTCCTGGCACTGTTATTTAGATAACATTTTTCAGTCCTCCATTCTTATATCAAAATTTAGAATTTTGATAAAGGTAAGAGTAGCTATTCAGATCATGCAGAGAACAGTATCCTACAATTACCAGCTTATTTACCAAACTTTAAATAAACCAGTTGATGTCGCAATTCTACAGGCATGTACAAATCAGTTAACAAAGACTGGACCTATTTTGTGCAAGTGTAAACCAACTGATATCACATCTGGAAGCAGTAGAATTTTAGAATCCTAAGCACAACTTCTGCCCCTAGACGAATTTATTTGAAAGATGTTTTCCCCCTCACCTGTTAACAGTGGTGCTGCCTGTTCATTCTTTATCCATTAGTAGACCCCAGTTTAGTCCCTTTCTGAGCAATATTATCAGTATTTTTGAAATCTAAACTGTGACTATTGATTCAGCCGGCTGTGAGCATAAGGAAGTTATTATTATGACAGAATGGGACCAATTGATTGCCTTACAAAATTTTTGTTGGCTCTGAGGCAAATAACTGAAGATTATAATCTGCAATTTGAAACGAAACGTATCCCAGCCTCATTTTTCTGTATTTAACTCTGACTAATCTTGCTGGAACCATCTAATGTATCAAAGCATTATAAATTTGAAAAATAATCACTTGTAAGTATTTTGACATATAGCAGAAAAAGATAAATACCAACCTTAGGAATTAAATGCTTCAACTGTACTAAATACATAGCAGGATTTTCGAGAGCACTGGTTGAGACTGTTGTTTTTAGAGGTTGATGGACTGAGTTTAAAGCTCTGTTCTATTTTAGCTGTAGCACATTGGATAAATTACATAAATTCTGAGTCTTCATTCTTCCACCTCCAGAAAACAAGGATCAAGATTTAGTAAAAAATTAAATGGGACAAACCCTCAAAACCCTTACTATGATACCTGACATCAGTAAAGTACCTATCATCATCATCTTTATCACCACTTTCACAACCACCCTTGAAATTGATCCTGCAAAATATTCTCGTCTTTTAAGTGGGGAATCTGGAGATACCGAGAAGCAATCTTATTACAGAATGATGAAGAATTATGTTTTGACAAGAGGATTGGTAACCTTGAGTAGGTCCGGCCAGAAAAACAGACACCACAGTAATCATTTTAACAGGGAAAATGTAATATGAATGGTGATTTAAAAGGAATTGGAGAACTGAAAAGGAAACATGTCAACACCAAAATAAAACAGAGATAGTAACAACAGGAAGCAGCTACCATCTGAGAAGGGACCTAGGGATCGCGTTGAGGTTAGTAGGACCCAGAAGTTTGGAAGAAGGGCTCCGCATGCTTTAAATATGATCTGTCAGTGATATTTACTACTTAATACCTTTAAAAAGGAAAGAGGAGAAAATCTTTTGAGCAGATGTTCTTGAACAAGACATGTTTACTTTCACATAGGATAATATTAAGCAATTAACTATTGCTAGACAGAGAACAAGGCTTCCCAGATGGCACTAGTAGTAAAGAATCCACCTGCCAATGAAGGAGACATAAGAAGCATGGGTTTGATCCCTGGATTGGCAAGAGTCCGTGGCAGGGGCCATGGCACCCCACTCCAGAATTCTTTCCTTGAGAATCCCATGGACAGAGGAACCTGGCAGAGGGATGACTCTGCAACACTATAGACTGTAGTGACTTAGCACACATGCAGAGGACAACATGAAACTGGCAATTTTTTGGCATTTTTATATTTTGAACATCATCAAATATTAGAACATCTTGAGCACTTTGTGATTGGTAGTGGCTGCCCAAGCACACAGACTCTCTTAGCAGTGTCTTCTATGTGTATAGAATGAAAGTGGGCAGGGGGAGGGATGGATATACACAATCTGTTCTCTGAGTCACTTTATCATTCTAGATTGCTGATGAACTCAGTCTCTTTTGTCAGTCATATTGTTTCATTCATCCAAGAAACATGTGTTAACTACTTCCTATGTGCTAGATATTATTCTAGGAACTATGTATACCGGAGTAATATTGAATAGAACAAGAATCCTTACTCCTATAGAGCTTATGTTAAAGGGGGAGAAGACAGATGACAAACATAATTAAAATATATAGTATACTGGGGAAAAGGTAGAAAGAGAAAACAATAGGAAATGTGTATATTTGTGTGTATGTGGTGGGGGTAGGTTTAGTAGAATAACTAGGAGAGGCTTCAACTGAAGGGTGTTATTTGAGCAAGGCATAAAAGAAGTTATGGAGTTGGGTCATGTGGATATCTGGGACAAAAGCATTCTAGACAAAGGAAGACTGAATAAAAGACTCTGAGGCCAGAGCTTGTTTAGAGTGTTTGAAACACAGCAGAGAGGCCAATATGGCCGAAACACTAAGTGGGAAGAGAATAGTAGAAGATAACTTCAGAAAGATTAACAGTGACCTGAATCATTGGGGATTGTACAAGAATGAACAAAATAGGGTAAATGTATGAGTCCTAGAAAGTGTTGAGGTCCCATTTTAGGTTAGTCATTGTGAAGTCCATGGTTGTGTGTGTTTCTGTAGCCATAGTCCGATAAATGTGGGGAGGCAGGCAGCTTATTGCATTTGGTAGTTTCATATCTGTTTGTTAATTACGTGACCACAGCTTAAATTCAAGTTTTGGATTTCTGTTTACTTGAAATTTTGAATGATTGTTGGCTCATCCTTGTATCAGTACAAAGTGAATGGCTGAATGCTGATGGAATGCTATCTGTTTATAATGAAGGGATGATTACCTTAACTATTCATAAATATCAATCTTGCAAACTTAAATATTGATAGATTCATGAACTACTATGTTCTGTCTGTGTAAACTAACAGATTTGCACTTCTGTACTAGGATTGTTAATCACTAGACTGTTTTCCTTTCTCCCCTGTTATTTTAAAATCAAAAATTTGTATTTAATCCCTTAGTATTTGTTTCAGAATATATCTAGTTTTGTTGCTGTTTGCTTCAGAGATAATTATGATAGGAATATCATATGCAGCTGGTTCAAATAACATCTTATGGAGTTTATACTGAATGTACTATATGGAGTAAATGTGGCAAAATGAGCATTTGAATCAAATAGGAACCAGATCTAAGCAATGACAAAAACTTATTTTGAAGGTGCTGGATCCCTGTTGAGTACAATGATTCCCAAACAGTTTTGGTAAATTTATTGTGCTGTATTTTATCCTTCTATAAACATACGAAAAGCTTGCAGTTCTTTTCCTTGATTTCTCTTTCCCTCTTAGGTATTTTCTTTGACATTTATTCAAAGAAACATGTCTCACTACCACATTGTAGAAATTTAAACAAAGGAACTTAGATTAAAAATATTAAACTATACCATACAAAAACCAAAAAAAGAAGCAAAATTCTTATAGACCAACAGTGGCATGGGGGTAATTATTTTTCTTTAAGATATTGATAACAAAAGATCTGCTAATTCATTTATTTCATTTTCCTTAAATATGTTATAAATTTACTTAGCACTTATTGAATCTTTGTGGGTATTCTAAGCTCATTACCTGGTAGTATGGTATTAGTTATCTTTCTTTAGAATTTAATTTTATGAGCATGTTAATAAGACTATAAGTGAGAAAAAGTTAAGAAAAATATGTGCAGAAAGCATTGTAAATATTTCATGGTTGGATCTAACTATGATATAAAAGATAATTTTTAGTGGCCGTTGTTGCTTTTATTTTTAATAGTCCTTCCCAGGTTCCCATCAGTCATATAGGTACCACTTCTACATTCAGAAGTTATCTTTATTTGACTACTCATGTCCATTTTCACCATTACCATCATTTGGTTGAAGCTACTGATCACCTCTCAGCTGGATTATCATAGCAGCCTCCCAATTATTCCTTCTGTTTCTTCCTGTATCAGACAGTATTCATATGCACATATAAAAAACCACTTTAGCTATTTCAAGCAGAAGGGATTTATTAAAGGTAAGGATTCTCTATCTATATTTATTCATGTATCGAGTGGAGTGAGTGCAAGTGAAAGAGGGAGGTACATAGTCATAAATGGAGATGTGCAGTACACGTTAAGCATGTGGCTATACCTCATGAGGCTTCAGACCACTTTTTATCAAAATCTTTTTAAAAGCTGCTTTCATAATTTTAAGCTCTTAAATTGAAAATGTAAAACTGAATAAATAACAAGAATCTCTAAAAATTAGTTAAAACATTTTTCAGAGAGCCATCAATTTGATACTGGCATTTAAAAAGTACTTTTAAAATATGTACAATCCAGTTACCTTATGGGAATTTACCATTTTCTGCAGTATTCTTTGAGACAGTGTTAATATTATAGCCTCTGTTGTCATGGAAACAAGTCTCTGAAGGAGGCCTCAGAGGCTAATGATTCCATGGTGTTGCTATGGATAGAAACAACTGAGACTGTTGTTAGTCACATGGTCAAGATTGAAAAAAAAAAAAAAACCAACTAAAACTCTTTGGAGCTGATCTTATTGAGTGATACAAATGGAACAGAAAAAGGATGATGGCCTGAAAGTCATATTGTCTAATAAAATATGTATGTAAGATTTTTCAAGTTTCAAATGCTTAGGCTGAATTTCTTTTCTATAATAACCCAAATGTAGTGGTTACTCTATATTGCTGCTTCATTATTCATATTAGAGCCTTAAGTTTGACATTTTCCAATTTAGAATCATCTTATACAGCTCACCAGAATTTTATCATGCTCTCAATCCTGCGCTCAAAATATCCTTGTCTCTTCTTTTTACTCTGTTATCATATTTAACATCTATACTATTCCTCATCACTCAACCTTCATTTGACTAGATATTATTTGTTTAGGGCAGTATTTTGTTTCATGGAAACTAAATGACTTATTTTGTTGTTGTATAATCCTTTGTGACTCAAACTGGTTATTGATTGTGGCTAGGAAATTATGTGTGTTGATATGCATTTGTTTTTGAAGACTTTCTCAGCAGTATTTTCCTTTCTTAAGAAAGAGGCAGGGGTATATGTTCTTCTTCAAAGCACTTGCTCAGTGCCCTATAGAGAGTGGGGTGGAATCAGATGGTGTATGTTTTGTTTAAGATTTTTAAAAATGGTATTCAGATCCTTTAAAGGATTCTGTCAAAAGGAAATATATTTAGAATAGGTTCAGAGCCAGTATTACAAGGTAATATTGAAGAATTTATAGTATATCATAAAGGGTTTTTGAGAACAACTGCCTAATGGAGGAAATGTTTATGCTTGGCCTTGAAATTTGTTACAAGCATATAGCTTTGTCTTTTTTATGTTAAAGTGGATTATTAATTAGCTAATATCTGACTCTATTATAGAGGCAAAAAGAAACTTCTTATAGGTTTTAGATATGTCTCTTACTTTGATTGTGGTAATTGTTTCACAGGTGTTTGCATATGTTCAAAGTCATCAAGCTGTATACATTAAAAAGTACAATTTCTTGTATATCACTTATACCTTAACAAAGCTGTTTTAAAAAATAAAGATGATAAATGTTAGACTTTCTTGTCTCTAATACTTTGGATGTATCAGAGCCAGTTATTTTGTAGTTTATCACTCAACTTGGATTTTTCTGATGTTTAATGTTCAGCTTATGCATATTTGGTAAGAATGTCCCAGAAGTGATATACTCTGATTACATCCCATTAGGTAACATATGATTTTGATTTGTACCATCCCTGATGATGTTAACTTTGGTTAAGATAGTATCTGCTGGATTTCTTCACTGTAATTAATAAAAATTTGTAGGGGAGATACATGTGTGTCTGTGTGTGTGTCTCCCACTCAAACTTGCTTCCACTAGAATGAAATGGAAGGGTCATTCAGCATCAGTTGAAGTTTTAACATTTGTTGATGTTTCTTAAATGAGTTATTACTGTGGTGGTTGCCAGATTATAATTTTGTGACTTCATCATTCCTTCTACAATTTTGATTGGCATCTACTGTAAGGAAATGCACTTTTCTCTCTATTCATTTCATTGTTATGTAATTATTTATGTAAGTGTAGACTCATGGAGTCCTCTTTAATTCAGTGGGGTTTATGCCATCATAGGGGTCTGCCATGGTGGCTCAGAGATTAAAGCGTCTGCCTGCAGTGTGGGAAACCTGGGTTCGATCCCTGGGTCCGGAAGATCCCCTGGAGAAGGAAATGGCAACCCACTCCAGTATTCTTGCCTGGAGAATCCCAGGGACGGAGGAGCCTGGTGGGCTACAGTCCACGGGGTTGCAAAAAGTCGGACACAACTTCACTTTATGCCATCATTATTGTTATCTGAGTCTCACATTGTTCCCAATGTAACTGATAAGAGCCCCAGCAAGCTGACTTCTGTGTCCTTTGTCATGCCTCATTAATTCTTTGAGCACCTCCTTATTTTCTGGCAGAGGCAGAAAGTTCTAGGCTCTAGCTCTGGAGTCATTTCTCCAAAGATTCCTTTTTTAAAAAATTAGAGAATGGATTTTTATAAGCCAAGATCTGAGTGCTAGGTATTTTCATGCTATTGAGGTGTTACTGCTCCCAGATGTTCTCTGTAGACAGAGCAAGGGTACATATGTATATGTAAACACACATATTTATTTCTGTATTTGTCTATATATATTGAAAACCATGCTGTCATACGAGTGCCTCCAAATCTAGTCTAGAACCATAGATTTCATGTTGATTTTCTCCCTTTCCATGTTTGCAACTCCATTTTCTGATGTGAGGACCCTTGCTCCCACTATCCTTTATATATTTACTTATTGGATCAAGTCTCAGGTATGTCAGCAACCTCCTATCACTGTTGATGCTCTTAGTGGACATCCTTCCTACCCTGCTCAAGATCAAAGAGATATCCCCATCTTGTTCCACTGAGGCCTCTATACTTCATGCCAGACTACTGCTACTGCCACACAGATACTCTGTCACACTTGGGATCCAACAAAAATACCAGGCTGCTGCCACTGCCTGCCCACATGCGATACCCTCTTCATCCTGCTTAGACTCCAGCATCACTGTGCACCCATCCACTCCCTGCGCACGGATGCTGCTGCCTCACTCTGCTGACTTCAACAACCTGTGCTTGCCTACATCAAGATCCTGATTATATTCTATCATTGCTGCCTTCTAGAAATCTAATTTTTGTGCTTCTGTTAATATGACAGTAAACCATCTGGAATTTTACATATGGTGTAAGGTAGTAGGGTAAGGGTTCATTTCATTTTCCATATGTATATTCAGTTGATTCAGCAGTAGTTTTCTAGAATAATTGAAGTATAGTTGATGAACAATATTATGTTGGTTTTGAGTGTACTAAATGATTTGATATTTGCATGCATCATGAAATGATCACCACAGTAAGTCTGGTAACCATCTCTCCACATACAAAGTTTTATGATATTACTGACCTTACTTTTTGTGCTGTATATTACGTCCCTGTGACTTACATAACTAAAGGTTTATACCTCTTAATTTCCTTCACCTGTTTTGTCCACCCCCCCCAACTCACTCCGTTTTTGGCATCTGTGCATTTGTTCTCTGTATCTATGAGTCTGTGTTTTCTATCTATGTTTTCATTTGGTTTGTTTGTTTGTTTGGTGAAATCATGTAGTATTTGTCTTCCCTGTCTGACTTACTTCACTTAAATTGTTTTAAAACTATCTTTTTCTCTTTGTCATAAAATTAGGAGTCAGAATCTCTTGGGTTTTTCAAACATTTTAAAAAAGTTATAAGTATTCCATTGAAAATTGTTAGTATTTAAATTATTTATTTTAAGTTCATAATATGGAATTCAACTTTTTTTTTCCCCTATAGGAACAATGTATATTAATAGTGTCTGGAATCCCAAGTAAGACAGACAGAGACTTTATTCCTAATTTATTTTTAATTGTGATAAAATATATGTAACAAAATTTTACTGTTTTAACCTTTCTTAGTATACTTAAGTACAGTTAATTCAGTGTCAATAAATATATTCATGGTGTTGTGCAGCCATCACCATTGTCCATCTCTGTAACTTTTCCATCTTTCAAAACAGAGAACTCATTTAAATTGGTAATATTATAAAGAAAGAAAACAGGAAACAAAATCTAATGGCTTAAAATCTCTTTCTATGGCACCCCACTCCAGTACTCTTGCCTGGAAAATCCCATGGACGGAGGAGTCTGATAGGCTGCAGTCCATGGGGTCACGAAGAGTCGGACATGACTGAACGACTTTGCTTTCACTTTTCACTTTCATGCTTTGGAGAAGGAAATGCCAACCCACTCCAGTGTTCTTGCCTGGAGAATCCCAGGGACGGGGGAGCCTGGTGGGCTGCTGTCTATGGGATCGCACAGAGTCGGACACGACTGAAGCAACTTAGCAGCAGCAACAGGATATCCAGATAACAATAGTCTAGCAGATCTTTTCCTCGTTCCTCACATTAACTTCTATGAGCTTAAGCTCAGTTGTAAAATAAAGGGGTAAACTTTATCCCTAGCTTCTTCAACTCTAATGATCTTATAAAAATCATTGAAATTTTTAGTATCTTTTTGAACAGTTAATGTGAAATGCATTTTCAGTTTATTTTCTAGAAAATGAGATGGTAAAATATTATAATTGTTTTTCTCTTAATAGGAATACATCTTCCATCCGTCAGCATGCATTACAGCATCACTATCTATCCATTGTCGACAACTGGAAAAGTAGAATTCAAAATAGAGGCGGGGGAAAAACCATTCATAATCCTGTCCTCAGAGGTTAACTTATCAAACATGTCTTTGCATTTTTTAAATAAAATTTTTATCTTCCCTTTTTTAGTTAATGCCATGCCATAGGCAATATCCTATATGACTTACAGACTGTTCTTACAGGTGATTATTAATCGATGCATAGTATTTGCATGCTAAGTCGCTTCAGTCATGTCTGACTCTTTGCGACCCCATGGACTGTAGCCCACCAGGCCCCTCTGTCCATGCAATTCTCCAGGCAAGAATACTGGAGTGGGTTGCTGTGCCCATCTCCAGGGCATAGTATTTAACCTTATGAAATTATTATTATTTGTACAACCATTCCAACACCTTATATTTAGGATATTTTGCATTTTCCCAAATACAATGTTCAAAAGAATATATTGAATATTAAGACATTTGCTTTTTAAATATTCCCTTAGAATACAGTTCAGTCACTCAGTCATGTCCAACTCTTTGCGACCCCATGGACTGCAGCATGCCAGGCTTCCCTCAAGATAGACTAACAGAATTACTAAGTCAAAGAGTTCAACATTTTTAAAGCTATTAGATTGCTTTTTGTAAAGTTTGTATGAAGTTATATATCCAACAGCACTGTGAAGGGACCTGCTTTCCTGCATTAAAATATTTTTGAGGTTTTTAATTGTGATAAAGTATATCTAACATAAGATTTGCCATTTTAACCAATTTTAACTGCACAATTCTGTGGCATCAGTTACATTTCCAGTATTGAGCAGCTTTTACCACCATCTACTTCCAACACCTTTTCACTATCTCAAACTTACTTTGTAACTACTAAGCAGTAAACTCCTTACGTTCCTCTCTCTCTTGCCCCTGGTAACTTCTAATCTACTTTACATGAATTTACCTATTCTAAATATAAGTGGAATCACAAAATATTGACCTTTTGTATCTGGTTAATTTCACTTAACATAATGTTTTCAAGGTTTGTCCATGTTGTGACATATATCAGAATTTTATCCCTTTTTTATGGCTTAATGACTATCCATTGTGTGTGTAGGTACACACACCATGTTTTGTATCTCTGTATCTGTTGATGGGTACTCTTGAGTTGTTGCCACCTTTTGGCTATTGTGGATAATGCATCACTGAACACTAGGGTAAAGTATTCAAGCCCCGGTTTTCAGCTCTTTTAAGTATTTACCCAGGAGTAGAATCGGTGGGTCATATGGTAATCCTAGGGGTAGTTTTTTTGAAGGACTTCCAAACCAAACTGCTTTCCATAGTGGCAGCACCATTTTCCATTCCCACCAGCAGTTTTTGATGATTCCAATTTCTGCATATCCTTGCCAACATTTGTTACTTTCTGTTTTTGTTTTTACTTTTTTATTATTGCCTCCTAGTAGTATGAAGTAATATGTCATTGTTACTTTGATTTACATTTCCCTAATGAATAATAATTATTGAATAGATTTTCATGTGCTTATTGTTTTTTTTTTGGGGGGGGGGTTTGTTGCTTTTAAATGTTGTAATAGTTTCTTCTGTACAATGAAGTGAATCAGCTATATTTATACATATCCCCCCTCCCTCTTGAACCTCCCCCTCACCCACTCCCCATTCCATCTTTATGGGTCACCACGTGCACCGAGCTGAGCTCCCTGTGCTATACTGCAGGTTCCCACTTTTTGTGTTACACGTCAGTGTATGTCATTCCCAATCTCCCAGTTCATCCCACTACCACGCCACCTCACTCCATGTCCATACATCTGCCTGTTCCCTACGTCTGTGTCTCTTATTTGTGCCCTGCAGATAGGTTCATCTGTACCATTTTTCTAGATTCTACATATATGCATTAAATATGATACTTACTTTCTTTTTCTGACTTACTTCACTCTATATGACAGGCTCTAGGTCCATCCACATCTCTACAAATGACCCAGTTTTGTTCTTTTCTATGGCTGAGTAATAGCCTATTGTATATATGTGCCACATCTTCTTTATCTATTCATCCGTTGATGGACATTTAGATTGCTTCCATGTCCTGGCTATTGTAGTGTTGCTATGAACTTTGGGGTGCATATGTGTATCCTCTTTGGAAAATGTCTGTTCCAGGTCCTTTGCCCATTTTTTAATTGTCTTTTTATGGTGAGTTCTTTATCTGTTCTTCATGTGAAACCATCATCAGATGTACAGTTTGCAAGATTTTCTCCCATTCTATATGTTCTTTTCCCCTTTCTTGATAATGCCATTTGCTTCACAAAAGGTTTGAATTCTGATACAGTCTAATTTTTTTTTACTTCTGCTTTTGATACCGTATTTAAGAATCCATTGTTATATCCAGATTTATCCCTATGTTCTAAGAATTTTGTGGTTTTAATGCTTATATTTAGGTCATCAGTTAATTTCCAGATTTTGTATAGGATATGAGGTTAATAATTCTTGTATAGAATATGTCATTGGTACAGCAAATATTTATGATTTAATCCAGGTAACAGAGATTGGTACTTTTACAAGACACCCTGTGTTCCATTTACATCTTTTTAAAAAATAATTGAATTAATCATGAGAGTAATTGATTCTTTGAATGCAAGTAAGCAAGTGGTCAAATATATCCTGAATGCTATAAAAATATTTGTAGTCTGTGAAGCAAGTGTCTTATCTCCCAGTGGAGGAGTATTGTTAAATCATTATATTTTATTATTTTCATTTAAACATCTAAAGAGTAGTCACTTATTTTAACTAGAGTCATTAAAATTATTATTGGTGGTATAATTACTTCTAAGAGCATTTTCTCATTTAAATTGAAGTAATATATTATTTTACCTATTTTAGTTATTTCTGAAAACTATAATTTATCTTTGGACAAAACTTTCTGTTATATGTTTCCCTTTTATTTTATATTTTTCCTGATTTTTTGTCATTGATGATTTTTAGCCAACAGAAGCTGTATCTCCCTCTTCTCCCACTGTCCCTGTGATCCCTGTCCTGCCAGTCCCTGCTGAGAATACTGTCATCCTACCCATCATACCACAGGTTTTTATTAGTTTCTTTTTTCTTTATAAAACTTTTATTTGTTCTTAATGGTTTCATTTGTATTCTTTTCAGATCATTTCAACTGTTTCTTTGTTAGATTTGGTAATACACTTTGGACTTTAAATGATATTTTTAGGGAGTTAAATATCTGGGATTTAATATAAGATGGGTTCAATATTTGCCATTTTATTAGGTTATCTACAAAAAAGATACATTCTCAACTTCATCATATGGAACCTCCTTAGATTTGTTATCATGCCTTTTATACATATAAGTCTGTTCAAAACAATTTTAAAATGTATTTGCTTTGGGAAATTTTATTTTCTACAGATAGTAAAAATAATTATCCCTCCTAATTTTGTACTATATGTGTCCTTTTATATATAGCATTTTGTTCTCCAGTATATGTTGATCTTCTTTGGAAATACTCAATCTTTCTGTCATTTGATAGGATAACATACTTCACATTTATTATTGAAAAATAATAGCTGATGTATATAAAGTATTTGGGAGCTCTTTATGGTATCTTTGCAACTTTTCTGTAAATGTAAAAATACTCTGAAATCATGAGTTTATCTTTTTAAGTTAACGTGTAACAGCCAAAAAACACAATGAGATAATAGCCAAATGTCAGAGAATCTGAATATTTGTAGCTTTCAGAGCTTTAATAGTTCAAGGGATGGCTTGTTAAGAGAATAAATAACTACACTACCAACAGAGTTATCCAAAGGTAAAATCACAGTGGTATTAGTAAGTAGGATAATTGAGATCTTTCATACCAAAGGTCATTATCTCATTTTAATGTGTAAACAAATGGATCTTTAGGTAATTTTACTATTATTGACCTGTAGCATAAAATCTAGTAAAAATGGTGTTTTTTGCTGTGTCAAAATAAGTCCTATTAGGGGGAAAAATGGGTTATCACCTTTCATTGTTCTCATCTCAGTGCCCTTCTCCTCTCTTAAAAAGTGAAAATCAGAACATTATACAAAATAAGATTCTAGGGGGAAATATAGGTATTACAATAAAACTTATGAAAATCACAAAAAGTCAAATTATGAAACTGCCAAGAATTGAATAGATAAATCCAGATGGATATTTTCTGTACAGTGCAAAGAGAAATTGAATTTATAAATTATAAAATATAATTCTACATAGACAAAGGGTTATTGTAATAATGTAACATTCTTCAAAGTAACTAGGATTTAGTAGCACAGTATGTTTTGAAGTAGGAGACTTGAAAGTTTATTCTAGTCATGTCACCTCAGTTTGTCTTTTGATGTCATAATAGTTTTCTAAAACCCTTTGAAATTTTGAAGTAATTTCTGCTCTTATATTCAGTTAGGAATCAGTCCTCTCCTGTTCAGAAGTTCTCTTATTTATTCCAAGTGTCCCTAGCTCAGTATCACACTGCACTTGAAAATTGTTTAGAGATTGCATAACCTTGTAATTATAAATAAAGAACTCAGATTGATCTGGTTTAGAATTCTAGTTCTACCACATCCTGCCCTCTCCAGTATTCTTGCCTGGACAATTTCATGGACAGAGGAGCCTGACAGGCTATAGTCCATGGGGTCAAAGAGTCAGACATGACTGAGCAACTAATACTTTTTCACTTTCCTACCACTTACTAGCTGTATAATTGAGCAGTTTACTTAACCTTGATCTCGTTACTCACCTGTTAACACTGATGATGATAGTAGTACTTACTTGAGATGTTTTACAGTGATTGAAAGAATAATATGCATATGCAGCTGGCACTTGATCTTGGCTATTTGTATCATTAGTGTTACTTCATATTTGCTTGAGACAGTAAACCAAGGAACAAGTTTAAAAACGAACAGGAGAGGCTTATTAATAAGGCAGCCTGGTGGGCTGCCGTCTGTGGGGTCGCACAGAGTCAGACATGACTGAAGCGACTTAGCAGTAGCAGCAGCAACCTCATTTTAGGTTTTAAATATACTTACAAAAGTTTATGTTGAATAGTTTAATAATTCGTTTTGTTTTACATGAGAAGGCTGTGGGTGTGCCTCATTTTGCAGAATAAGTGTATGTATACCTGAGTAATTGAGTATAACATATACATTATAAAATTAATAAAAGTGATTAAAATATTTGTCCCCAAATGAATTTTTAAATCCATATCTTATATATAACTTGATTTTAACATTTTAAATAAATACAGTTTTTCTTCTAAAGATCTACTACTTTATACTTTGGATGCATCAGGAGATAATAGAAATAGAAACAGAAGATTTAAGATTTAGAGTCTAGTCCTGCTTTGTGACTCAAATTGTTTAACCTCTCTGAGTTTTATACTCCCTTCATCTATTAAAAATGGGGGCTAACACCTCTCTATTTGAAAGTGAGTTTGAGGACAGATAGCTAGAAAGATGATAAATTTTTAAAATATTGTCTTATATTATTTTTAGAACTTTAAACTTTCAGAGTACTTTTATATTGATCATGTCATTTAAATTTTATGAAATATGAAAATTATGCTTACTATTTAGAGTGGTACAGAGATACATTGAATGGCTTTTATTTATTTATTCAAGGATAATTGCTTTACAGGATTTTGTTGTTTTCTGTCAAGCTTCAACATAAATCAGCCATTGGTATACATACATCCCCTCCCTCTTGAATGTCCCTTCCATCTCCTCCCCATTCCACCTCTTTAGATTGATAGAGAGCCCCTATTTGAGATTCCTGAGACATACAGCAAATTCCCATTGGCTATTTATTTTACATACAGTAATGTAAGTTTCCATGTTACTCTCTCCATACATCTTACACTCTCCTCCCCTCTGCCCTTGTCCATAAGTCTGTTTTCTATGTCTGTTTCTCCATTGCTGCCCTGCAAATAAATTCTTTAATACCATCTTTCTAGATTCTATATATATGTGTTAGTAGGCAGAGGAACCAGAGATCAAATTGCCAACATCCGCTGGATCATGGGAAAAGCAAGAGAGTTCCAGAAAGACACCTATTTCTGCTTTATTGACTATGCCACAGCCTTTGACTGTGTGGATCACAATAAACTCTGGAAAATTCTGAAAGAGATGAGAATACCAGACCACCTGACCTGCCTCTTGAGAAACCTATATGCAGGTCAGGAAGCAACAGTTAGAACTGGACATGGAACAGACTGGTTCCAAATAGGAAAAGGAGTATGTCAGGGCTGTATATTGTCACCCTGCTTATTTAACTTCTATGCAGAGTACCTCATGAGAAATGCTGGGCTGGAAGAAGCACAAGCTGGAATCAAGATTGCCAGGAGAAATATCAATAACCTCAGATATGCAGATGACACCACTCTTATGGCAGAAAGTGAAGAGGAACTCAAAAGCCTCTTGATGAAAGTGAAAGAGGAGAATGAAAAAGTTGGCTTAAAGCTCAACATTCAGAAAACGAAGATCATGGTATCCAGTCCCATCACTTCATGGGAAATAGATGGGGAAACAGTGGAAACAGTGTCAGACTTTATTTTTGGGGGCTCCAAAATCACTGCAGATGGTGACTGCAGCCATGAAATTAGAAGACGGTTAATCCTTGGAAGAAAAGTTATGACCAACCTAGATAGCATATTGAAAAGCAGACACATTACTTTGCCAACAAAGGTTCGTCTAGTCAAGGCTATGGTTTTTCCAGTGGTCACATATGGATGTGAGAGTTGGACTGTGAAGAAAGCTGAGTGCAGAAGAACTGATGCTTTTCAATTGTGGTGTTGGAGAAGACTCTTGAGAGTCCCTTGGACTGCAAGGAGATCCAACCAGTCCGTTCTAAAGGAGATCAGTCCTAGGTACTCATTGGAAGGACTGATGCTAAAGCTGAAACTCCAGTACTTTGGCCACCTCATGCGAAGAGTTGACTCATTGGAAAAGATTCTGATGCTGGGAGGGATTGGGGGCAGGAGGAGAAGGGGCCGACAGAGGATGAGATGGATGGATGGACATGAGTTTGGGTAAACTCCAGGAGTTGGTGATGGACAGGGAGGCCTGGCGTGCTGCAATTCATGGGGTCACAAAGAGTCGGACAGGACTGAGTGACTGAACTGAACTGAATACAATATTTATCTTTATCTTTCTGACTTACTTCATTCTGTATAATAGGCTCTAGTTTCATCCACCTCATTAGAACTGACTCAAATTGTTCCTTTTTATGGCTGAGTAATATTCCATTGTGTATATGTACCAGAATTTCTTTATCCATTCATCTGTTGATGGACATCTAGGTTGCTTCCGTGTTCTAGCTATTGTAAATAGTGCTGCAGTGAACATTGGGGTACATGTGTCTTTTTCAGTTTTGGTGTCCTTCGATTGGGTCCTGGCTCAGACGGTAAAGCGTCTACCTGCAATGCGGGAGACCCGGGTTCTATTCCTGGGTCTGAACGATCCCCTGGAGAAAGAAATGGCAATCCACTCCAGCACTCTTGCCTGGAAAATCCCATGGACAGAGGAGCCTGATAGGCTATAGTCCATGCGGTCGCAAAGAGTCGGACACGACTGAGCGACTTCACTTCTTCTTAGGGTATATGCCCAGCAGTGGCATTGCTCGGTCATATCATTCCTAGTTTTTTAAGGAATCTCCATACTGTCTTCCACAGTGACTGTATCAATTTACATTCCCACCAACAGTGAAAGAGGGTTCCCTTTTCTCCACACCCTCTCCAGCATGTATTGTTTGTAGACTTTTTGATGATTGCCATTCTGACCGGTATAAGTTGATGTCTCATTGTAATTTTGATTTGCATTTCTCTAATAATGAGTGATACTGAGCATGTTTTCATGTGTTTGTTAGCCATCTGTATGTCTTCTTTGGAGAAATGTCTATTTAGGTCTTTTTCCTACTTTTTGATTGGGTTGTTTGTTTTTCTGGTATTGAGTTGTATGAGCTGCCTGTATATTTTGGAAATTAATCTTTTGTCAGTTGTTTCATTTGCTATTATTTTCTCTCATTGCGAGGGTTGCCTTTTCACCTAGCTTATAGTTTCCTTTGCTCTGCAAAAGCTTTTGAGTTTAATCAAGTCCCAATTATTTACTTTCATTTTTATTCCCATTAGTCTAGAAGGTGGGTCATAGAGGATCTTGCTTTGATTTATGTCATTGAGTGTTCTGCCTATGTCTTCCTGTAAGAGTTTTATAGTTCCTGGTCTTACATTTAAGTCTTTAATCCATTTTGAGTTTATCTTTGTGTGTGGTGTTAGGAAGTGTTCTAATTTCATTCTTTTACATGTAGCTGTCCAGTTTTCCCAGCACCACTTATTGAAGAGGCTTTCTTTGCCCCATTGTATATTCTTGCCTCCTTTGTTAGAAATAAGGTATCCATAGGTGCATGGGTTTATTTCTGGGCTTTCTGTCTTGTTCCATTGGTCTGTATTTCTGTTTCTGTGCCCATACCATACTGTCTTGATGACTGTAGCTTTGTAATATAATCTGAAGTCAGGAAAGTTGATTCCTCCAGCTCCATTCTTCTTTCTCAAAACTGCTTTGGCTATTTGGGGTCTTTTGTGTTTCCATATGATTAGTGAAATTTTTTGTTCTAGTTTGTGAAAAATGCTGTGGTAATTTGGTAAGGATCACATTAAATCTGTAGATTGCATTTGGTAGTGTAGTCATTTTCACAATATTGATTGTTCCTACCCCGAAATGTGCAATCTCTCTCCATCTGTTTATGTCATATTTGATTTCTTTCATCAGTGTTGTATAATTTTCTGTATACAGTTCTTTTGTCTTCTTAGGTAAGTTTATTCCTAGATATTTAATTCTTTTTGTTGCACTGGTGAATGGGATTGACTCCTTAACTTCTTTTTCTTATTTTTCATTGTTAATATATAGTAATGCAAGTGTTTTCTGTGTATTGATTTTGTATGGCTTTTGAAGTTGCAGAAAGAACCTGGACTTTATAGTGAACTTTACTCTACCAGTTCCTGGCCTCGCCTTTTCCTGGTTGTGTGATGGTGGGAACATTATTCAGTTTCTCATAGCCTCGGTTTCTCCAACCACATAGAAACTGAGCACATAGCAATTGTGTAACAGATGCTAGTTCTTCCTACTGATGATATAATCTCTAAGATACTAGCCTATTAAATATACACCCAGAGTAAATACTTTTCTTTAAAACTAGATTCTTTAGACCTTTTTTTTAAAACCAGTTCTGAGGAGCTATCATGTAATGAAAGTATTATTGAAATGCTTTATAGCTAATTTTATGTTTGTATGAAAAGTCTATGTTCATACTCAGACGCTTTGGAGACATTGTTTTTTGTTAATTGTTTGTTACTGTTCCAGTCATGTAAATATAAAAATAAATATAACATTGTTCTTTTCCTCTGAGAGCCTACTATCTGTTCATGCAAGAGAGAGCAGATAACTCCCACATGACATGAGAGGAATTAAGGTTAGAGGTGTATATAGAGTATCCTGTTGCTTTTGGACAGTGCAGGTTTCACAGAACATATGAGTGTTGACCCTTAAATGATTTGATCATTAGTATAATCTAAAGCATGGCTTGTTACATTTTCACTTTAGTAGTGATCTTAAATAAAATAATATATTTGGATTACCTTGATGGACCTTTTTTAACCACACACTATCACTTGACTGCAGTGCCGCTATTCTGTTTGTGTCTTGGATTTTTTGGTTTGTTTGTTTTTGTGTTATTTTCAAATTATTTCACACTTAAAAAGAGTTGCAAGAATTGTACAAAAATTTCATATACCTATGTCTCCCCCAATTGTTAAAATTTTTGCCTACCACATCTTCTTCATCATTTCTCTTCTTATATAATTGAGTATGATTTTTTTTTGTATACCAGTTAAAAGGAAGTTTTACTCATGTCTCCTTACCCTAAATATCATATGGGTAAATATGATAATATGATACTAAATGTCTTTCTGAGAAAGAAAAATATTGCTATAATATAGTGATCTAAAGCAGAAAGTTAGCTAGCCTGCCAGGCTCCTTTGTCCATGGAATTCTCCAGACCAGAATACTGGAGTGGGTAGCAGTGGGTAGCTTCACCAGGGGATCTTCCCAACCCAGGGATTGAACCCAGATCTCCTGCGTTGCATGTGTATTCTTTACCATCTGAGCCACAAGAGAAGCAACATAATACTACAGACCATAATTCTCTTTTACCAGTAGCCTAGTAATGTTCTTTATATGAAAAACAAAAACAGCTCCTTTGTCCCATCCAAGACCACAGTTAGTGTTCATGAATCTACTTTAATCTAAAGTAGTGCCACAGTCTTTCATGTGTGTGGCCTTTTACAAGAGAACAGGCTAGTTGTTTTGTAGAATACCTGCAATTTGTGTTTGTTTGATGCATTTTATTAATTAGATTGAGGTCATTTTTTTTCCTTTTTTAATTGTTAATAGACACATAATGTATATTACACCACCTTAACTATTTTAAAGTTTACAGTTCAGTGGTATTAAGTACATTCATATTGGTGTCTATATATCACCATCATCCATCTGCAGAACATTTTATTCATTTTGCAGAATTGAAACTCTGTACCCATTAAACACTGAATTCCCCATTCCCCCCTCTCCCCCTCACCTCCCAGGTGAGGCCTTGGCAACTAGTATTCTACATTCTTTCTCTATGATTTTGACTCAAGTACCTTAGATAAGTGAATCATAACAGTATATGTCTGTCTGTGGCTAGCTGATTGCACTTAGCATACTGACCTTAAGGTTAATCCATGCTGTATACATATGTAGCACCAGAATATACCTTTTTTTTAAAGCTAAATAATATCTCATTTTATGTGTGTATCAGACTTTGCTTATCCATTTGTCAGTTAACAACTCAAGTTGCTTCCACATTTTAGCTATTGTGAATAATGCTGCTATGAACATGGGTGCATAGATATGTCTTCAAGATCCTGCCTTCAGTTCTTTAGAGTATATACCTGAAAGTATAGTAACTAGATTATTTTGTAACTAAATTTTTAGGGGAACCATCATAACTATTTTCCACAGTGGTGTAGCACTTTATATTCCCACCAGTGAAGTACAGTGGTTCCAATTTTCCCACATCTACAGCAACACTCCTTATATTTATTCTGTTTTCATATTGTCAGTCACACTGATGGGTATAAGGTGGCATCTCATTGTAGTTCTGATTTTCAGCTCCCCAGTGATTAGTGATGTTGAACATCTTTTCATGTGTTTATTGGCCCTTTGTATATCTTCTTTGGAGAAATATCCTTTACCCATTTTGAATTGTGTTGTTGGTTTCTTTTGAGTTTTAGAAATTCTCTGTATATTCTGGATATTAGTTCCTTATTAGATACATGATTTGCAAATATTGACTCCCGTTCTGTGGGTTGTCTTTTTACTCTGTGGATAATGTCGTTTGATGCACACAATTTTTAATTTTTAGCAAGTCCAAATTGTCTATATTTTCTTTTGTTGCCTGTGCCTTTGGTGTTGTATCCAGTGAATCACTGCCAAATGCACTGTCGTGAAGCTTTTATCTTGTGTATTCTTCTTAGGGTTTTATAGTTTTAGGTCTTTTATTTAAGTCATGGTTCCATTTAAAATTAATTTTTGTATATGGTGTTAGGCTTCATTATTTTGCATTTGGATATCCAGTGTTTCAGCACTGTGTATTGAAAAGACTGTCTTGTTCGCATTGAACGGTCTTTATACCCTTAATAATTGAAAATAATTCGACTATATATATGTGGGATTATTTCTGCACTGTATATTCAATTCCAGTGGCATATGGCTGCCTTTAAGTTTAAGTCATCTAGCTTTGTCAGTTTTAGGACTATTTTGTCTATTCAGGTCCCTTGAGATTCCAAATGAATTTTTGGATGGGTTTTCCTTTTTCTGCAAAAAGACATCATTGTTATTTTGATAGGAATTGTATTAAATCTATAAATTGCTTTGGGTAGTATTGACATCTTAACAGTATTAAGATGTCATGAACAGGAGATGTGTTTCCATTTATTACTATTGTCTTTAATTTCTTTCAGCAATGTTATAGTTTTCATTGCACAGATATTTCACTCGTTGGCTAAGTTCATTCCTAACTGTTTATTCTTTTTGATACTGTTGTAAATTGAATTGTATTTGTTTTCTTTCCAGCTTGTTTGTATATAGGAATGCAACTGATTTTTGTGTGTAGACCATTTACTGCCACTTTGCTAAGTTTATTAGTTCTAACAGACTTTTGTGTGGTTCCTTCAGAGTTTTCTACATATATGATCATATTATCTGCAAACAGATAATTTTCTTTTTTTCATTTGGGAAATTTACTTCATGCTTTACAGGGAAACAGGAGGGTCAGAGTACCCCTTGTTTTGGCCATTTTTAAAAATTTTGGAAATATGATAACACATTTACAAGAGACTTGGAAAATACAGAACATGGTTATATGTAGTTCCACTACATATTACAATTATTTTTTTGTAGTTAAATTAAGATTTTTAGTTGGAGTTTCAATATCAAAGTCTCAAAAATTAATAGAATGAATATACAGAGAAGTAGAAGGATGCAGTAGTCTTGAAAAGCACTGTTCACCAGTTCAACATAATTAAGATTTATACAGTTTTCATACAACAGTAGGATACATATTCTGTTCAAATTCCCATAGATTATAAACGAGGAGACACTGGAACATATCCAGAGACATAAGACCAGGTGCAAAAAATGGGCGGTCTAAAGATATTGAAATCATACAGAGTTTGTTCTCTTATCCTTGTAGAATTATGTTAGAGATCAGTATCAAAAGATACTTGAAAATAACCCCCATATTTTCAAATACAACGTAACATTTACAAAGAGAGATCTTTGACTTAGCATTGAAAACTTCAATAAAGTTAGAAGACTGAAAAAACACAGGGTGATTAAAGAGAAGAAAGCATTAAATGAGAAAATAATATCAGAGTGGGAAATTAATATCAAAGATACTTTAAAATCTCATGTATTTAGAAATTAAAAGTCTACTTTTAAATGATGGGTATGTCTAAGAAACCATAGCAGGGAAATAGAAAATATTTATTAATGGAATAAAAATTGAAAAGAGAATTTACCAGAATTTGTTGCTTGCAGCTGAAGCTGCTGAATAATTTTTCTTCTTATTTGTTTAATTGACTGATTTTCAATACTTTGTTGGATAGAAGTTGTGAAAGTGGGCCAGCTTGACTTGTTTTTGATATTAGAGGGAAAGTTTTCAGTCTTTCACCATGGAAGTACGTTTGCTGTAGGTTTTTCATGTATGACCTTTATTATGTGGTGGTTTCCTTATATTCTAAGTTAAAATATTTAATACTGTCACATACTTCCTGCATAGATTGAGATGATCATGTTGGGTTCCCCCCCCCCCCTTCTTCTTTATTCTATTGATGTGGTATGTTACATTGATCAGTTTTCCTGTGTTGAATCATCCTTGCAATCCAGTAATAAATCCTACTTGGTCATGGTATATAAACCTCTTAGTATAATGCTGAATTCAATTTTTGTTGAGATTTTTGGATTAGTATACATAAGGGATATTGGTGTGCAGTTTTCTTATAGTGATAATGCTGGCTTTGAAGTATAAGTTGGGGAGTATACCTTCCTCTTCAATTTTGGGGCAGAATTTGAAAAAATTGATGGTAGTTCTTCACATGTTTGGTGGATTTCACCAGGAAAACAGTCAGATTTTAAGGGCTTTTCTTTGTCAGGAGATTTTTGATTACTGATTCAATTCCTTACTATAAAGTATTAAAATTTTCTCTTCATGATTTGGCATTGGTAGGAGTTTTTCCATTTTGTCTAAGTTATCCAGTTTGTTGGCTTACACTTGCTCATAATAACTCCTATAATCCTTTTTGTTTCTGTTGAATTAACAATAGTGTTCCCACTTTCATTTCTGATTTTAATAATTTATTATTCTCTCCTTTTCCCTTAGTCCATCTAACTAAAAGTTTGTCAATTTGTTGATCTTTTAAAAAAAACTATTGCCCTCATTTTCTCTAGTATTTATTTGATTCATTGGTTAATAGTATGTTGTTTAATTTCCACAACTTGGTGAATTTTCCAGTTTGCTTCTATTACTGCTTACTATCTTCATCCATTTTTGACATAAAACATACTTTGTATGACAACTTCCTTACTAAATCTATTGAGACGTAATTGTGGCCTAACATATGGTATATTCTGGAAATGATCCAAATGCACTTGAAAAGAACGTATCCTGTTGTTGGGCAGAGTGTTTCAAATGTGTCTGTTAGGTCAGATTGGTTTATTGTGTCATGTAAGTCATTTTTCTTTTGTACTTATCTTTTGTCTGGCTATTTTACACGTTATTTTGAACAGGGCATTGAAATCTTTAACTATTATTTGTAAAACTGTTTACTCTCTTTAATTCTGTCGCTTTCTATTTCATAGATTTTGATGGTATATCATTAGGTACATGAATGTTAATTGTTTTATTTTCTTACTGTATTAAACCTTCTATTAATATGTCATGTCCTTTGTCCCTTGTAACTTTTTTTAATTTAACTTTTATTTTATCTAATATTAATATGGTCACGCCTATCTTTTAGTTGCTAGTTGCATGGAATATCTTTTTCTATCACTTTCAACCTGTTTGCATCTTTGGATCTCAATGAAGTCTCTTGCAGAAAACATAGTTGGGTCATGTGGTTTTATCCATTCTGCTTTTTTTTTGATTGGAGGGTTTAAGCAATTTGCATTTAAAGTAATTATTGATAAGGAGAGCCTTCTGTCATTTTGTTATTTATTTTCTATATTTATTACAGGTTTATTTCCTGCATTACTGTCTGATTTTTTGTTTGGTTGATTTTTTTATATATGTAGTGAAATGTTTAGATTCCTTTCATTTTTCTTTTTATGTATATTTGTAGCTAATTTCTCTGTGGTTACCATGGAGATTACATTTAACATCCTGAAGTTAAAACACTAAAATTTAAATTTATGTAGTTTAACTTTAATGATATATGAAAACTCTGCTCCTTTTAAACAGTTACATCCCCACCCCTTTCAGTTGTTTATGTCACAAAATTACAACTTTATACATTATATGTACAAAAACCTAAACTAACAATTTTTAAATGCATTCATGTTTTAAATTATGTAGAAAATGTGAAATTACAAAGCAAAGTTATTTTAATATTAACTTCTGGGCTAGTAACTGATTTTAGTTATTTACTGATGTTGACATCACTTCTGTATGAATAATTCACTTTTAGACTAACTTTTAAAATATAAAATTCCTGGCAAGAATACTGGGGTGGGTTGCCATGCCCTTCTCCAGGGATCTTCCTGACCCAGGATCAGGCATGGCAACCCACTCCAGTATTCTTGTCTGGAAAACCCCATGAGTAGAGGATCTTGGTGGGCCATTGTCCACGGGGTGACAAAGAGTCAGACATGACTGAGTGACTAACATGTCCACTTCTTTAAAATATAGTTAAAAAAATATTAGTCTCTTAAATCATATAGATAACAAAAAGTAATGTTACAAAACACTATTAAGATAACAAAGCGTTTCCTTGTATTTATCCTTATTACCAAGGTCTTTATTTCTTCAGACACCTAGAGTTACTGTCTTGTGTCCTTTCATTTCTACATGTAGGATTCGCTTTAGCATTTTTTTCAGGGCCAGTCTATAAGTAATGATCTCCTTCAGCTTTGTTTATTTGAGAATGTCATAATTTCTCCCTCATATTTGAGAGATTATTTTGCCAGTTACTGGGTTCTTGATTGACAGTGTTTTTCTTTGAGCACTTTGAATATACCAGCCCACTGTTTTTCCTGACCTCAAAGGAGCTCTTGTATATTGAGTCACTTTGTTGTACTGCTTTCACCATTTTCTCTTTGTCTTTCAGCAGTTTGATTTTAATGTGTCTGAGTGTGAATCTCTCCGAGTTCATCCTATCTTGAGTTTTTTCAGCTTCTTTGATTGTTTATATTCATGTCTTTCATCAAATTTGGGAATGTTTTACCCATTATTTCTTCAGATATTCTCTCTTCCCCTTTGGTCTCTCTCTTCTTGGACTCCCGCAGTGTTTGTTGGTCTGCTTAATAATGATGGCCAACAAGTCTCTTTAGACTCTGGTTACTTTTCTTCAGTCTTTCTGTTCTCAGACTTAAGAATTTACATCATCCTGTCTTCAGGTTTCCTAATTCTTCTGCCTGCTCACATCTACTTTAGTGAATTTTTCATTTCAATTACTTTACTTTTCAGCTTCAGAATTTCCTTTTGGTTTCTCTTTAGGTTTTCTGCCTTTTATTGCTTTCTCCCTTTTGTTCATACATTCTTTCCTTGACTTTGTGCACCATGTCCTTTAGTTCTTTGGATATCATTACAGTGGTTGCCTTAAATCATTTGTCTAATAGATATGCCACCAGCTTTTTTTCAGAGACAGTTTCTTTTTTCTTCACTCTCCCTCCTTTGAATGGAACATGTGTTCCTATTTCTTTGCATGCCTTTTGAATTTTTTTGTTGGAAATTGGACATTTGAATCTTATGATTTTTCTGGAAATCAGATTCTCCCCTTTTCTAAAGTTTGCTGTTTTTTTTGTTTGGGGGTTTTTGATTGCTGTAGGCTCTTTGTGCTAAAAATTAGCTTATGAGTTAACCTTAAAATCTTCTCTGATTTTTTTTCTATGCCTGCACCTTCCCCAGGTATGCACAATGACTTTGTGATTTCCCTCATATATGTGGTTGTTTTTGAATATTCTAATCGTCAGTGTCTGATTCTCAAAAGGGGAAAATTATGGGAGGAGACACTTGCCCTTTAAATCTAGGAGTCACTTCAGCCAGAGGGGGAGGAATTTATATTACTTGGGGGAGGCTCAGCAATAATGGCCACTGTCCATGAGGTAGCTAAGAGTTGGACACGACTGAGCAACTTCACTTTGACTTTTCACTTTGATGCATTGGAGAAGGAAATGGCAACCCACTCCAGTGTTCTTGACTGGAGAATCCCAGAGACAGGGGAGCCTGGTGGGCTGCCGTCTATGGGGTTGCACAGAGTCGGACACGACTGAAGCGACTTAGCAGTAGCAACAGCAGCAGCAGCAGCCTCTTTGAAACCTCTGTGATCAGAGGCAGCAATCAGAACACAGATTCCCTATATTTGAAGAACAGGGTCCTTTTTGGCTGCCCCCTTCCTCCCTACTCTGCCCTGGCTTGTGCAGGCTTTGTGCCAGCTGCTGCAGGAACAAATTATGAAGAATGGGAATTGCGTAGCTGCAACACTGCTGAGAATTGAAATTGACTAAATTAACCACAGTTTGACATCTAATAACTTCTGGAAGTTGCAAGCCCTCAATAGACTACAGAATTCCAAACTACTTACGTCACACTGGCAATTGCATTTTGCCAGTACAGTCGTCATCTAGGTGGAGAAGCAAATTTGTGGGACTTGTTATTCTGTCATCATTCCAGAATTCATCCTATTTGTTTTTACAGTCACTTTAACTTATATATATATAGTGGTCACTAACGTGATAGCGTTGAACTTTCAATGCTGTGTGTGCCAAATTAGAATCCGAGATGTACTACTCTCAGGGGTTTGAGTTCTTTATTGGAGAAATACTTGTTTATAATTTAGTAGGAGAGAAAGAGAGCAACATTAAACCAATAATGTAATGAAACTTCGACAAATGCTAAGGAGGAGAAATACAGTATACAGCATAAAAGCATTTTCTAAACTAATTTTGGCCTGTTTTTGAATAACTGAATCTTAGAATTATTTTAACACAAAATTTTAAGATGTAATATTGTTCTCTGAAATTGGATTAGGATGCTGCAGTATGTTAACAGCAGCAGACTTATGAGGCCCTTTATTAATGAAATAACATTCTAAAAGTTGGATGATCAAAACTGTGTTTCTTAAGTCTTATTATTAATTCGTGGGTCATATTCTTTAGGGGTTGGTTAGTTTCTGTTTCTGGTATATCCTGCCCCTTTCCTATCACCCTCCCCCCATTTCTAAGTGAATCTTAGGATTTTATTATTGTCTAAGTTGAGACATATACAGTGGTATATACTATTAGTAAGTATAATGGATTAGCAATAGGTTTCTGGGGTTTACAACAGTTTTTTGTTGTTTTTAATATCTCACACTCTATTAAAGTAATGCTCAAAATTCTCCAAGCCAGGCTTCAGCAGTATGTGAACCATGAACTTCCAGATGTTCAAGCTGGTTTTAGAAAAGGCAGAGGAACCAGGGATCAAATTGCCAACATCTGCTGGATCATGGAAAAAGCAAGAGAGTTGCAGAAAGACACCTATTTCTGCTTTATTGACTATGCCAAAGCCTTTTACTGTGTGGATCACAATAAACTGGAAAATTCTTCAAGAGATGGAATACCAGACCACCTGACCTGCCTCTTGAGAAACCTATGTGCAGGTCAGAAAGCAACAGTTAGAACTGGACATGGAACAACAGACTGGTAACAAATAGGAAAAGGAGTACGTCAAGGCTGTATATTGTCACCCTGTTTATTTAACTTCTATGCAGAGTACATCATGAGAAACGCTGGACTGGAAGAAACACAAGCTGGAATCAAGATTGCCGGGAGAAATATCAATAACCTCAGATATGCAAATGACACCACCCTTATGACAGAAAGTGAGTAACTAAAAAGCCTCTTGATGAAAGTGAAAGAGAAGAGTGAAAAAGTGGGCTTAAAGCTCAACATTCAGAAAACGAAGATCATGGCATCCGGTCCCACCACTTCATGGGAAATAGATGGGGAAACAGTGGAAACAGCGTCAGACTGTATTTCTGGGGGCTCCAAAATCACTGCAGATGGTGACTGCAGCCATGAAATTAAAAGATGCTTACTCCTTGGAAGGAAAGTTATAACCAACCTAGATAACATATTGAAAAGCAGAGACATTACTTTGCCAACAAAGGTCCGTCTAGTCAAGGCTATCGTTTTTCCAGTGGTCATGTATGAATATGAGAGTTGGACTGTGAAGAAAGCTGAGCGCCAAAGAATTGATGGTTTTGAACTGTGGTGTTGGAGAAGACTCTTGAGAGTCCCTTGGACTGCAAGGAGATCCAACCAGTCTGTTCTAAAGGGGATCAGCCCTGGGTGTTCTTTGGAAGGAATGGTGCTAAAACTGAAACTCCAATACTTTGGCCACCTCATGGGAAGAGTTGACCCATTGGAAAAGACTCTGATGCTGCGAGGGATCGGGGGCAGGAGGAAAAGGGGATGACAGAGGGTGAGATGGCTAGATGGCATCACCGACTCAATGGACGTGAGTTTGAGTGAACTCCGGGAGTTGGTGATGGACAGGGAGGCCTGGTGTGCTGCAATTCATGGGGTTGCAAAGAGTCGGACACGACTGAGCGACTGAACTGAACTGAGTTGTCACACAGTCCTTTTGGTTAAAGGCATATCTCTTTATAGATGGAAGAAATAAGTTTCAATAATTAGTACTTGTGATTTACCTGTATATTCAAAGTCATTAAACAGTAGAGTGAGGTAGAGAGAGATCTAGAATCATGCTTTTTGATGTGTCATCAAAAAGTAACAACAGGTAACTTTCACATAGATTATCCTCAAGTCTTGTTGCTGTTATTTGATTTCCTCCCTAAGTAAAGCTGGTAATTCCATGTTATCTGTTCTGCTATCTCTCATCCTAGTTACAGATACCAAGGTCTTAAACTAGCCCAATTTGCTACTGTATTTTTTGTTTTAGTGCTCTTTATTTCAGCTATCTGAAAGTAGCAAATTCTGCGGCCAAATGTTTCTGTATCTCTTCCATCTAAATACTTGTTCTGGCTTTGGTGTTAAGGTATTGTGTTTTTCTGAGTTGTACCCTCCAAGCCCATTGGGCTACCTCATTCCCACCACCTCCAAGTTTAAGAGGGATGGATTACTACTTTGTCAGATACCATTTCTGTATTCTATAATATAAGAATTTAGAAATCCTCAAGTTAGTAAGTAAAAGTATAATGTATTTTAAGGTAAATGTTTTAATTCTCTTCCTGCTAACACAGTCTTAAATATTTTTAACATTATTTTGGTGGCTGAACTTGAGGCCATCAGATCATGCCTCTTGAGCTGCATGTACACAGGCTCTTATTTTAGACTACATTTTGTGATAGGTCTTTTCAAATTGTTTAATCTGACAGTTTTGAATGAAATTCTTGTTAATCCTCAACTTGAGTTTCTGTTCAGTTTCAAGTCTATGCTTTCCCTTCAGGTGTGGTCATTCACTCAGATTCTTCTAAGATACATCTACAAATAAACTGATTGTACATGTATTAATTATCTAATCATATTCATTAAGCCGAAGTTATAAATTATTTTTACTAGTCTGTATTCTTTTTTCAGAACTGAACTTTAAAATTGAATTTTATGATATGAATGCTAATATATTAATAACAGCTTTAACCCATAGTATTTTACAACTGCTTTCATTATTAACCTCTTATAAGCTGAGTACTTGACTCAATATAATTGTTTTGCTGTAGTTTATGAAAAAATTCAAAACTGTTCAAATAGAAAGGGAGTAGTACAGTGAACTCCCATGTATACTTATCACCCAACTACAGCAGTCCTCAATTCATGCACTTATATGATCTATAACCCCTCCTTCTCCTAATCTCTCATGGTCATTATTCTATCTTGAAGGAAATTTAACACTTTATATAATTTTTATGTATTTCAATACCAGATTTTTATATAACTAGAATCCAAAGCTAACATATACAGTGATGATGAGTTGGTGATCATGAGCAGCTAGGGTTGTGATAATTTTGGTATAAGTTAGATTTTTGTAAAAGCAAACTTTTTCCACCATATTTTTGGTAATAAACGAGCAGAGGAAGCCAGATGGTTTTCTTGCCATAATTTTTAAGGACTATAGCTTCTTTTGTAAGTTTAAATAGCCTTGTTCTTTCTTGCCTTCCTCTGTAATTGCTTAAGCAAAGTAAGGTGAAGTTGTACCATTAATTTTTTTAATTTAAAAATATCAGTTTGAGACCCCAGTAGTCATTGGGAAATGAGTTAATTCCTAATGTTCATAAAATCTCAAATGTCTCTCACAAATAGTATTTTTTAGCAATTTCACAAATAGTATTAGGTTTGATTCTCACTGAATCATTGGAAAATAGACTATTACTGTTAAAGGTAGGTCTGCACACTTCATGCATTGGAGAAGGAAATGGCAACCCACTCCAGTGTTCTTGCCTGGAGAATCCCATGGATGGAGGAGCCTGGTAGGCTGCAGTTCATGGGGTTGCTAAGAGTCGGACACGACTGAGTGACTTCACTTTCACTTTTCTCTTTCCTGCATTGGAGAAGGAAATGGCAACCCACTCCAGTGTTCTTGCCTGGAGAATCCCAGGGACGGGGGAGCCTGGTGGGCCACCGTCTATGGGGTTGCACAGAGTCGGACCCGACTGAAGCGACTTAGCAGCAGCAGCAGCAGCACATAAAGTAGCTAGTATTATGTTTGTATTTAATACAGTATTCCCTACTCATTTTGTTTGTTTGGTTTTTTTTTTTTCCAGGATTTTTTATTGTTTCAGATGTACAGCAAAGTGATCTAGTTATGTGTATATATATCTTCTTCAGATTATTTTCCAGGTTATTTTTAGGTTATTTTAATATGCTGAATATAGTTCCCTGTGCTTTACTGTAATCCTTGGTCCCCACTCATTTTTAACTTGCTGCTTCATGTAGCTTAGATGCATCCAGTACAATTATTTACGCAAGCATATCTCTTAAAATTTATTTAAAGTGTAGTCATTTCTTTGATTCTCTGAAAATGTCATTTGACTTGGTAATTATATATTTTAAAATATACAAAAGAAAATTTTAAGAGGAGTCACATCAGTTTTCTAGTATGTTCGATCTGGTTTTCATTTGGTAATAATTGCGTTTTATTTTAAAAATTTTGTTGCACCTTCATAACAAACACTTTCCAGCTTAATCAGAAAACCAAGCTTTTTTCATCCTAAACTTACTTAGATCTGTGTTACTCTGCTTGTGTTTTTGGGGGGATGGGGGAGTGGTTGACCCTTAATTGTTCTGTGAGTGGTCTAGAATAACAGATGAAAAGCAGTAATTGCAGTTGATAACAATTGAGGGCTTTTACATTGAATGTGTTTCTAATTAAAGTTTATGATGGATTTCTTTGTATGGCTCCTTTCCCCCAATGTTTAAACACAGTTCAATATGAGACAGAATTTTTTTTCTGGATGATGAAATGTTGGAATCTTCAGGGGATCCTTGAGACTAGAAAAGAAGTGATTTCCAAGAAATTTGGGATGAGTTTTTTGTTACATGAGAGAATATTTGTGAATTTTTTTAGAAGACTGGTGAACTTCGCAAATCTTAACAAAATTGTGTCTGTTGTAGCAGAAATAATCATTCATTTCTCAAAAGCAAATGTAATAGCTGCCTAAATATCTAATTCTTTCCATTGGTGCTGGAAACTAGATACATTGTTTAACATATGAAAACTTCATATAAAATTTTAACTTAAGAAATAGCAAATCTTTCATATGCTTCTAATATTTGTGAACATTAGTATGTAATGTGCCAATTTTCCTGTTAAGCCTAACACGTTTACAATTCTTTCTTTAAGGCAAATCCTCCTCCAGTACTAGTCAACACAGACAGCTTGGAAACATCAACTTATGTAAGTTCCATTCATCACCAAGTTTTTCCTGTTCAGTCTTTGATACAGATATCAAAATCACAGCATTATTTTCTCTAATACATTTTACTTATGATGTTCTGTCACTGAGCTGTAATTGTTAAAGTAAATGAAACATACTATCCTTTTTGTTTTTTTGTTTTTCCCGTGCACTTACAAAGCAGAAATGTTGAAGTAAATTTCATTTTTAAATTAAAATGAATAGCTTTCACTATGGGCTCTCTCACCAGTGGTCATTTACACAATGGTATATAATCCGAGAGTCATTTTTGAAGTCTAATTGAGTGACTATGTTTGTAGTGAATGTGTTCTCAGTTATAACTTTGTAACTTTAAATTGATTACTCCTTCTCTCTAAACTTTTGTTAAAAAGTCTTCTTTCTCCTAAAGATAAATAGCCAGAATAGCAGAATCTTAACATTTTTCATCCCACCTAAAGTATCTTTGGAGATGTTTAAGTAGAAGTTACACCTGTGCATTTTAAAAAAATCAAATGGTGCATAATTTAATAGATTATAAAAATCTTTTTTCTCTCATTTTTGAACTGTAGTCAATTTTCATCTGTACTTTAAAATATTTTATTTGGCTTTGTATTCTGTGTATATTTATATGGGCATAGCAAATTTGGGGAGATTTTTGAAAACTTTAAATAATAATACTTTATACAAACCAAAAGTACTCTTCAGTCAGTGTCACCTTTCACACTGATATTGAATACTTAAGAAGAATTTTGTTTGTACTTTTGTTCTTCACATTTTATCCCTGTTCATTTGTTAAATTATGTTTTGCTTAAGGGCAGAGTTGGTAAATACTTTTATTTTAAAACCCTTTGAACTGGAAGGTTACTATGTAAGAACTAACAAAACTATATCAACAAAGAAAATAAATACACATGCATTTTAGAGATGTCAACAAATTAAAAGCAGGATTAACATACAGACAGCAAACTTAGTTTTTATGACACATTATTCAAAAATTAATTTTCCTGTTAAGCAGAATATGTTGGAAGTCTCTAAACCCATTCACTACCCATGTTGAGAAATTCTCTAGAAAGACTCACAAGGCTCAGCACCTTGTACCTACGGCTAAGATTTATTTATATGTAATAAGTCAGGATCCATAGTCAGATTATAAGGCTGTTTGTCTAGAGGAATACATCTTTAGATTTCCTTGTACTATCTTCCTCCCCAGAGGGGTCCACAGAGCACTGTTTTCACCTAGCAGTGAAAATGTAGCAACAAGTATTCAGTTTTTCTGCCCAGGCAAGCCCATTATTTGGGCTTCACCACAGTTATTTATTGGTAGTCGTTCACATAGACACCCTCTATCCAGTACATACCAAATTTCCAAGCTCCCAGAAGGAAAACAGGTGTTCAGCATAAAGTTCATTGTCTCTGCAAAGTCTTGCCAAGAGTAAACAACCCTTTCAGTGAGGGAATGGTGAGAACGCTCCCAGAATCAATTTCTAAAATGCCTACTAAGACTCTGCTAGCCATAGCAGCCTTGGGCCTGATACAGCAACCCTTTTCTCTACATAAGGCAATAAGATAAATTCCATTTTCTTAAGATTTTGTTCTACTTTATCATATTTGAAAAGCACTGTAAAATGTTTAGTAATATTCTTTGTGTCTAATTAGTTTAATTCTGAAATTTAAAATATGTTCCAGAATGGCTTTTAAACTTACTTGTTATTCCTCTGTTAAATTCTGATCATTAAATAGTAGCTATGAGTTGATGAATAAAATTAAGAAAACTTGGCAGCTGTTGCATTATATATCACACTTTCCCCCCCTGGCTGCTGTCAAAATGCTTCCTAAAATTAAATAGTTAATTGAACAGGTAATGCATATACATTGTATAAAATTCAATATATACCACAGTATATCCAATAAAAAGGGAATCTTTCTTCACCCCCACTCCTAGTCTTCTAGTTCCTCTTGCCTAAGGCATAAAATGTTAGAGTGCGTGTGTATGTGTGTAGGATATATATTAAAAGAACATGTATATATATGTATATCCTTGTATAAATATTTTGTGCATAAATAAGGATATATGTGTTTTCAAACTTTTCCCATACAAAAATCAATGCCCCATTGATAATTTTTGTATAGATGTTTTGTGTATATATGCAATTATATAATCTGAATATATTTGTATACATAGGTTGCTCAAAGGGTGTGTCAGTTTTTAGATTTGATCATTATTGCCAAATTTTACTTTCTAGCATTATGATTCAGAGAAGGCAATGGCACCCCATTCCAGTACTCTTGCCTGAAAAAAATCCCATGGACAGAAGAGCCTGGTAGGCTGCAGTCCATGGGGTCACGAAGGGTCGGACACGACTGAGCGGCTTCACTTTCACTTTTCACTTTCATGTATTGGAGAAGGAAATGGCAACCCACTCCAGTGTTCTTGTCTGGAGAATCCCAGGGACTGGAGAGCCTGGTGGGCTGCCGTCCATGGGGTCGAGAGTCAGATATGACTGAGCGACTTCACTTTCACTTTTCACTTTCATGCATTGGAGAAGGAAATGGCAACCCACTCCAGTGTTCTTGCCTGGAGAATCCCAGGGACAGGGGAGCCTAGTGGACTGCCGTCTATGGTATCGCACAGAGTTGGACACACCTGAAGTGACTTAGTAGTAGCATTATGATTCATCAAAAAGTATTGTTTTTACCCCATACTGTCACTAGCATGGTGTGTTAATAAATTTTTTGATCCTTTGTTAGCATGTTTGTTACCATAAAATATATTAATTCATTGTTTCAACTTGAATTTATATCTCAATTCTTTATCAGCTTTTTCACCTTAAAATTTTTTTTTATGATGAGAAATTTACATACCACAAAATCCACCCTTTTAAAGTGTACGATTCAGTGGTTTTAGTTTATTCACAGCATTGTGCCATCACCACCACTTTCAAATTTCCGTAACATTTTTATCACCTTGTAAGGAAACCCTGTACCCATTAGTAGTCACTCCCTATTTTGCCCTTACCTCAGCCCCTGACAATCACTAATCTACTTTCTGTCATTGTGGCTTTCTCTTTTCTGGACTGTTCATACAAATAGAATCATACATGTACACCTGAAACCAACACAACATTGTAAATCAACTATACTCCAATAAAAATTTTTTTAAAAGGAATCATACAGTAAATTGTTTTTTTGTGTCTGGCTTTTACTAGGAGTAGTATGGTGAAGGTTCATCTGTGTTGTAGCATGTGTTAGAACTTCATTCATTTTTATGGTCGAAATATTTTTCATTATATGTATGTACTACATTTTGTTTATTCATCCTTCTCTTGATGGGCTCTTGGGTCATTTCCACCTTTTGGCCATTGTGAATAGTGCTGCACTGGCATGGGCATCCCCAGTGGATGAGCGGTAAAGAATCCACCCAGAGTCCACCTGCCAATGCAGGAGGTGTGGGTTTAATCCGTGGCTTGGGAAGATCCCTTGGAGAGAGAAATGGCAACCCACTCTAGTATTCTTTACTGGGAAATCCCATGAACAGAGGAGCCTGGTGGGCTACAGTCCATGAGGTCACAGATAGTTGGACTTAATGACTAAACAACAGCAACAGACATTGCATACGGTATCTGGGAATTATTGTCATTTTATTAGTATTATGTCTCTTAGTCCTTGAACATATTGTCTATCCATTCCTTTACATCTTCAATTTTGTTAACAGTGTTTTAAATTTTCAGTGAATTTGTCTTACACTTTTTAAATTAAATATATTCCTAAGTATTCTTTTAATGATATTATAAATTAAATTGTTTTCTTAATTTTATGTATGGATTTTTCATTGCTAGTGTTTAGGAATATAATGGATTTGGGGGTATTAATCTATCCTGCAGTGTTACTGAACTCAAATTAGTTCTGATTTTTGTTCTTATTGTAGATTCCTTTGGATTTCCTACATAAGGTCATGTAATATACAAACAAATATTTTCACTTATTTCTTTTCAATAAAGATGCCTTTTATTTATTTTCCGTGCCTAATTGCCATGGCTAAAACCTCCATTAAAATGTTTCATAGAAATTGCAAGAGCTAACATTCTTATTTTGTTCCTGATCCTTGGGTGAAAGAAAGCTTTCACTCTTGTACAATCAAGTATGATGTATTAAACTCAGTTTTAAGTATTAATTGATACTATAATTTCATTGGCATTGGGTTTGATTATCTCTCTGAAATCCTGTTCTTTTCCTAAATACTAAGATATTAAGCAAAAATTCTAGAGGTCTTCCTGGTTCTGGTAATGAGCAGACATGAAGAAATTTGTTGAAATAATTCCTAACTATTCCTTTGTATTTTCTGTAAAACCATAAAGAGTAAAAATTAGGAAAATTCATTTAATTTTACTTTGGTAGCTTTCTTACACAGGGGTTTTCTGGTGGCTCAGATGGTAAAGAATCTGCAGATGGGGGTTTTATCCCCGGGTCAGGAAGATCCCCTGGAAAAGGGAATGGCTAACCATTCCAGTTGGAAAAGGAAATGGCAACCCACTCCAGTACTCTTGCCTGGAAAATTCCATGGATGGAAGAGCCTGGTAGGCTACAGTCCATGCTGCTGCTGCTGAGTCACTTTAGTCGTGTCCGACTCTGTGCGACCCAATAGACGGCAGCCCACCAGGCTCCCCCGTCCCCGGGATTCTCCAGGCAAGAACACTGGAGTGGGTTGCCATTTCCTTCTCCAATGCATGAAAGTGAAAAGTGAAAGTGAAGTCACTCAGTCGTGTCCGACCCTCAGCAACCCCATGGACTGCAGCCTACCAGGCTCCTCCATCCGTGGGATTCTCCAGGCAAGAGTACTGGAGTGGGGTGCCATTGCCTTCTCCCACAGTCCATGGGATCACCCTAATTGGTAGATAATTGCTTTACAGTATTGTCTTGGTTTCTGCCATACATCAACATAAATCCGCCCTTGGTATACACATGTCCCCTCCCTCTTGAACCTCCCTCCCAGGTGCCATACCTCTAAGTTGTCACAGAGTACCTGTTTGAGCTCCTGGCATTATACAGCAAATTCCCACTGGCTATTTTGCATATTATAATGTATGTGCTTCCATGCTACTCTGTCCATTCATCCCACCCACCCTGTCTTTCACCTGCCCTGGGTACTATTGTCTGTTCTTTATGTCTCTGTCCCATTTCTGTCCTGAAAATAGGTTCATCAGTACCATCTTCCTAGATTTCATATATATGTGTGTTAATATATGATATTTGTCTTTCTCTTTCTATCTTACTTCACTCTGTATAATAGGCTCTAGGTTTATCCACCTCATTAGAACTGACTCAAATGTGGTGTTTTTGTGGCTGAGAAATATTCCATTTTGCATTTTCCCCCTACCCCCAAGAAAAAGAAATGCAAAAAGGCAAAATGGTTGTTTGAGGAGGTCTTACAAATAGATGAGAAAAGAAGAGAAGCAAAAAGCAAAGGAGAAAAGGAAAGATACATCCATCTGAATGCAGAGTTCCAAACAATATCAAGCAGAGATTTAAAAAAGCCTTCCTAAGTGAACAATGCCAACAAAGGTCCATCTAGTCAAAGCTGTGGTTTTTCCAATAGTCGGGTATGGATGTGAGAGTTGGAGTATAAAGAAAGCTGAGCGCCAAAGAATTGATGCTTTTGAACTGTGGTGTTGTTGAAGACTCTTGAGAGTCCCTTGGACTGCAAGGAAATCAAATCAGTTCATTCTAAAGGAAATCAGTCCTGAATATTCACTGGAAGGACTGATGTTGAAGCTGAAACTCCAATACTTTGGCCATCTGATGCAAAGAACTGACTCAATTGAAAAGACCCTGATGTTGGGAAAGATTGCAGGTAGGAGGAGAAGGGGATGACAGAGGATCAGATGGTTGGATGGCATCACTGACTCACTGGACATGAGTTTGAGTAAACTCCAGGAGTTGGTGATGGACAGGGAGACCTGGCATGCTGCAGTCCATGGGGTCGCCGAGAGTCGAGCACGACTGAGTGACTGAACTGAACTGAACAATGCAAAGAAATAGAGGAAAACAATAGAATGGGAAAGACTAGAGATCTCGTCAGGAAAATCAGAGAGAAAGTGTGCTCAGCGGCCCCGCGGATCTTGTTGGATGGAACAGATCCAGGGGCGCCCCTTGCTCCAGCCTCCAGCCACCCCTCCAACCTTTTTTCCAGTCGCAACCTCTGGAGTCAGCCCCTCAGCTCTGTGCGATCACCAGGACCAGCTGCCATTTTTTAACTCCTTATTATTACCGACCAATCATGAGCTCCCAGATTCGTCAGAATTATTCTGCCGAGGTGGAGGCCACTGTCAACCGCCTGGTTAACATGCAACTGTGGGCCTCCTACACCTACCTCTCTCTGGGCTCCTATTTCGACCATGACGATGTGGCCCTGGAGGGTGTGGGTCACTTTTTTCATGAATTGGCCAAGGAGAAGCGCAAGGGCACGGAGTGTCTCTTCAAACTGCAAAACCAGCGTGGCGGCTGTGCCCTCTTCCTGAACGTGCAGAAGCCATCTCAAGATGAGTGGGGTAAAACCCAGGATGCTGTGGAAGCCGCCCTTCTCATAGAGAAGAACCTGAATCAAGCCCTGTTGGATCTGCATGGCCTGGCTTCTGCCTGTGGAGACCCCCACATCTGTCACTTCCTGGAGAACCACTTCCTAGATGAGGAAGTGAAACTCATCAAGAAGATGGGTGACCACCTGACCAACCTCCGCAGGCTGGTTGGTCCCCAGCCTGGCTGGTCCTCAGGCTGGGTTGGGCGAGTATCTCTTCGAAAGGCTCACCCTCAAGCACAACTAGGAGCTTCTGGAGACCAGTGGCCTTTGAAGAACCCACCTAACATCAGGGCTGCCTGAAGCTCCTCTCTGCAGCCACGAGGCAGCTTTTTAACACCCTGGAGCCCTCTCTCAAGCCTTGGACCAAATGGAAACAAAGCTTTTTGCAGCATTAACAAAAAAAAAAGAAAATCAGAGATACCAAGGGAACATTTCATGCAAAGATGGGCACAATAAAGGAGAGAAATATAATGGATCTAATGGAAGCAGATGATATTAAGAACAGGTGGCAAGAATATCTAGAAGTACTATGGAAAAAAGATCTTAATGACCCAGATAACCATGATGGTGTGATCACTCAACTAGAGCCAAACATCCTGGAGTGTGAGGTCAGGTGGGCCTTAGGAAGCATCACTATGAACAAAGCTAGTGGAAGTGATGGAATTCCAGTTGAGCTATTTCAAATCCTAAAAGATGATGCTGTGAAAGTGCTGCACTCAATATGCCAACCAATTTGGAAAACTCAGCAGTGGCCAGGACTGCAAAAAGTCAGTTTTCATTCCAGTCCCAAAGAAAGGCAATGCCAAAGAATGTTCAAACTACCACACAGTTGCACTCATCTCACATGCTAGCAAAGTAATCCTAATTCTCCATGCTGTCTTCAACAGTGCGTGAATAGTGAACTTCCAGATGTTCAGGCTGGATTTAGAAAAGGCAGAGGAACCAGAGATCAAATGGCCAGCATCCGTTGGATCATCGAAAGAGCAGGAGAATTCCAGAAAAATATATACTTTTGCTTCATTGACTACATTAAAGCCTTTGACTGTGTGGATCACAACAAATTGTGGAAAATTCTTAAAAGAGATGGGAATAACAGACCACCTTACCTGCCTCCTGAGAAAGCTGTATGAAGGTAAGAAGCAACAGTTAGAACTGGATATGAAACAACAGACTGGTTTCAATCTGGGAAAGGAGTACCTCAAGGCTGTATATTGTCACCTTGCTTATTTAACTTATGTACAGAGTACATCACATGAAATGCTGGGCTGGATGAAGCACAAGGTGGAATCAAGATTGCCAGGAGAAATACCAATAACCTCAGATATTGAGATGACACCACCTTTATGGCAGAAAGTGAAGAGGAACTGCAGAGCCTTGATGAAGGTGAAAGAGGAGTGTGAAAAAGTTGGCTGAAACTTCAACATTTAAAAAACTAAGTTCATGGCATCTGATTTTATCATTTAATGGCAAATAGATGGGGAAACAATGGAAACACTGACAAACGTTTATTTTCTTGGCCTCCAAAATCCCTGCAGATGGTGGCTACAGCCATGAAATTAAAAGGTGCTTGCTCCTTGGAAGACAAGTTGGCAGTTCTAGACAGCATATTAAAAAGCAGAGACATCACTTTGCCAACAAAGGTCCATATAGTCAGAGCTAGGTCTGTCTAGTCAAGGCTGTGGTTTTCCAGTGGTCATGTATGGATGTGAGAGTTGGACTATAAAGAAAGCTGAGCACAGAAGAATTGATGCTTTTAAACTGTGGTGTTGGAGAAGACTTTGAGAGAGCCCCTTGGACTGCAAGGAAATCCAACCAGTCTGTCCTAAAGGAGATCAGTCCTGGGTGTTCACTGGAAGGACTGATGTTGAAGCTGAAACTCTAATACTTTGGCTACCTGATGCGAAGAGCTGACTCATTTGAAAAGACCCTGATGCTGGGAAAGATTGAGGGCAGGAGGAGTAGGGGACAACAGAGGATGAGATGGTTGGATGGTATCACCGACTCAATGGACATGGGTTTGGGTGGACTCTGGGAGTTGGTGATGGATAGGAAGGCCTGGCATGCTGCGGTTCATGGAATCGCAAAGAGTTGGACACGACTGAGCAACTGAACTGAATGGTTTTTCCAGTACTCATGTATGGATGTGAGAGTTGGGCCATAAAGAAGGTTGAGCGCCAAAGAATTAATCCTTTTGAATTGTGGTGTTGGAGAAGACTCTTGAGAGCCCCTTGGACTGCAGGTTGGTCAAACCAGTCCATCTTAAAGGAAATCAGTCATGAATATTCATTGGAAGAACTGATGCTGAAACTCCAATACTTTGGCCACCTAATGCAAAGAGCCGACTCATTGGAAAAGACCCTGATGCTGGAAAAGATTGAAAGCAGGAGGAGAAGGGGACGATGGAGAGATGGTTGGATGGCATCACCAACTCAATGGACATGATTTTGAGCAAGCTCCAGGAGATGGTGAAGGACAGGAAAGTCTGGTGCGCTGCAGTCAATGGGGTCCAAAGAGACGGACACGACCTAGTGACTAAACAACAACAATAAATAATCCATTGTATGTATGTACCACAGCTTCTTTATTCATTCATCTGTCAGTGTATATCTGGGTTGCTTCCATGTCCTAGCTGTTGTAAATAGTGCTGCAGTGAACACTGGGGTACATGTGTCTTTTTCAATTATGTTTTTTCAGGATATTTGCCCAGTTGTGGGATTGTTGGGTCATATAGTACTTTTATTCCTAGATATTTAAGGAATCTCCGTACTGTCCTCTATAGTGACTATATCAATTTACAGTCCCACCAGTGCAAGAGGGTTCCCTTTTCTCCACACCCTTTCCAGAATTTATTGTTTATAGAATTTTTGATGGTGGTCATTCTGACTGGTGTGAGGATATATTTCATTGTAGTTTTGATTTGCATTTCTCTAATAATGAGTGATGTTGAGTATCTTTTTATGTGTCTATTAGCATATCTGTATGTCTTCTTTGGAGAAAGGTCTGTTTAGGTCTTCTGGCTACTTTTTGATTGGGTTTTTCTGGTGTTGAGCTGCATGAGCTATTTGTATATTTTGGAGATAAATCATTTGTTAATTCTGTTTCAGTTTTTCGTGTGTGTGTATGTTTCTTTTTTTCTGTTGTTATTTGTCTCATTTTGTATTTACCAGTTGTCTTTTGTTTCTTGTTTTCATTTTTTTTTTAAATTATTTATGTTTGTTTTAATCCCCTTTAATTCCATAACAAACAGCTACTGGAATCTCAGTTCTTTGGCCACTCCAGTATTCCTGCCTAGAGAATTCCATGGACAGAGGAGCCTGGCTGGCTATAGTCCATGGGGTTGCAATGAAAGCTTCAGTTTTTCTGTATGTTTAATTAATAACTGTATGATTTTAAAGTTGACCTAAATGGTTATTCTTTATTTAGGAAAAATTCATGAGTAAATTCTTTCAGGGTTAATATTTTGTATTTAGTAATGTTGATTTTTCATTAGGAAGAACATTTTCTTCTTCCTAGTACATTTTTATTTTTAGATTCTTACCTTACTGTTGAGGTTTTTAATTGCCTTAGAATATGGGAGACCTAGGTTCAATCCCTGGGTTGGGAAGATCCCCTGGAGAAGGGAAAGGCTATCCACTCCAGTATTCTGACCTGGAGAATTCCATGGATTGTATAGTCTATGGGGTTGCAAAGAGTCGGATACAGCTGAGCAACTTCCACAATCATAATCACACAGTAAGTTGTATGAAGGTTGATAGGCAAAATCTTGAATTTTAATGTATTACTCTATAGTTTGAAAGGTATTACTGAAATGAACCTTAAATGACGGAGAAGTCTTCAATTAGACTTCTTTGTATCTTTATTTGGAGGGTCTTAATATCTATTATGTATTACGATTTGTCTGTCCTGTTTGGATATATTAGTGCAAGCTGTTTAGAAAATTTTAATATTTAGGAATAAGGGGCCAAGGACATCTGTATTCTTTATGGCATATCATCTATAATTGAAGCAAATTATATTTTTCTAAAAAGCTAAAACAACTTAAATACTAAACAGTGAATGGTATTCAACTATACTAGCAAAAACCAATTGACAATATGAGTTATTAACTCTTTCAGTGAAATATGAAATACCTAGCAATCAACTTGAAGCCACATATGTGGTCTTCCTGGTGGCTCAGACATTAGAGAATCTGTCTGCAATTTGGGTTTGATCCCTGGGTCAGGACGAATACCCACTGGAGAAGGAAATTGCAACCCACTCCAGTATCCTTGCCTGGAGAATTCCATGGACAGAGAAGACTGGTGGTCTGTGGTCCATGGGGTCACAGGGTCAGACACAACTAAGTGAGTAACACACACACATAGCAATCAGCTTAACAGGAAATGTATATAGTTTGTTGTAAGAAAGCTGTGACACTTACTGATGGTATAGAGGAATACTTAAGTACAGAGCAGTTTTTGTTGCAGAACAGAAAGATAAAGTAGATATCATTATTTTTTCCAGATAAATCTGTAAACTTGGTATCGTGCCAGTCATAGTGCCAAAAAATAGAATGTGTATTTGGAGTCAGGGGAGGAGAAAGGAAAAGGGAAAGGAGGAGAGATAAAAAGAGAATGTGTGCATGTATTTTGGAGGCATATAGTTACATTTAATGATTCACTTAGAGCTACATCTTCCAGAATTGCAAGCCACTAGCCACATGTTCAGAGAAGGCAATGGTGAAAATCCCATGGACCGAGGAACCTGGTGGGCTGCAGTCCATGGGGTCGCTAAGAGTTGGACATGACTGAGCGACTTCACTTTCACTTTTCACTTTCATGCATTGGAGAAGGAAATGGCAACCCACAACAGTGTTCTTGGCTGGAGAATCCCAGGGACGGGGGAGCCTGGTGGGCTGCCGTCTATGGGGTTGCACAGAGTTGGACACGACTGAAGTGATGCAGCAGCAGCAGCAGCAGCAGCCACATGTTGGTATTTAAATTTATATTGATTAAAATTCAATGATATTTATGGTTTTTCTGCTGGCAGTAGTCACATTACAAGCACTCAGTAGTCACTTGTGGGTAAGTAACTCCTGTATTGGACCAGACAGATTATATTACACTTACATCATCACAGAAACTTCTTTTGGACAGTTTGATATAGAAAAGTTAAAAACTCAAAAACAACCAAGTAAAGATTAAGAACAATTTGGAGCGATTTCTCCACAGATAATGAAATATATTATAAAACAGCATTTAATTAAAAGTGTAGTTCTTGTCCCAAATCATATTGAAAAGTGAAAGTCTCTCAGTCATGTCTGAGTCTTTGCAGCCCCATGGACTATACAGTCCATGGAATTCTCCAGACCAGAATACTGGAGTGGGTAACCAACCATTCCCTTCTCCAGGGGATCTTCCCCACCCAAGGATTAAACCCAGGTCTCCCACATGGCAGGTGGATTCTTTACCACCTGAGCCACCAGGGAAGCCACAAATTATATTAGGTGAGTGGAACAACTCACCTTTGTATATGTTATATAATCTGATTTTTATCCTAGTCAAGTTGATTATAGATAAGTTGTTCTTATCTATAATCAGTTTAGTTCAGTTGCTCAGTCGTGTCCGACTCTTTGCGACCCCATGAATCTCAGCACACCAGGCCTCTCTGTCCATCATCAACTCCCGGAGTTCACTCAAACTCACGTCCATCGAGTCAGTGATGCCATCCAGCCATCTCATCCTCTGTCGTCCCCTTCTCCTCCTGCCTCCAATCCCTCCCAGCATCAGAGTCTTTTCCAGTGAGTCAACTCTTCGCATGAGGTGGCCAAAGTACTGGAGTTTCAGCTTCAGCATCATTCCCTCCAAAGAAATCCCAGGGCTGATCTCCTTCAGAATGGACTGGTTGGATCTCCTTGAAGTCCAAGGGACTCTCAAGAGTCTTCTCCAACACCACAGTTCAAAAGCATCAATTCTTCGGCGCTCAGCTTTCTTCACAGTCCATCTCTCACATCCATACATGGCCACAGGAAAAACCATAGCCTTGACTAGATGGACCTTTGTTGGCAAAGTAATGTCTCTGCTTTTGAATATACTATCTAGGTTGGTCATAACTTTCCTTTGTTCTTAGTTATGACTTTATGGAATTTTTTCTACTAATATTAAGATTTTTTTATAATTAGGAATTTACTGCCTATTCTTAACTGTCTTTAGAAATTTTGTCTTTTATCCAAATTATTTCCATAACTTCTTTACCAATTTACTTTTCTCTAATTTCTCTTCCTTTTGTGTTCCACACTGCCATGGTTCTTTTTCTGGAAAACATTTAAACCTACTTGATGCTCCAATATTTCCAAGAATATTTGCCATTCATCAGGAAAACATTTAAGATGTTTCACAATAAGGCCCCAATCCACTTCTCCCACTTTCACCTTCATCCTTAATATAGAATCCCATTTTGTTACTAGGACTAAATTCTAAACCTAGAAAGTAATAGCAATGACAGTTCTCATGAAGTATTTTAAATCTATGCTTTTCTGTTTTTGAGGATGGGGAAAAAACTCAAATATTTTGTCAGTAATATATCATTTTGTCTAAAGATTGATTTAATTTTATTTTTCTTCTCTAATTTTATTTCTTGTTTCCCTCTCACCTTGTCCTATTGAGAGTGATAAACCTATTAGTGAAGCATATTTTTCCTGTTGAAAGCCACATTTTATAAAGATATTATGAAAAGAAAACTCATCACCCATTTTGTAATTTTCCTGGAAACCATATTCCTTTCAAAAATATCACACCATCGTTTTTCTGTTATTTTACAGTAATGAAATGGTAATTTGTGGTTTTGATAATGTATTCATGGCATTTAGAAGCCCAGTTTGAATGTGTTTAATGATGTTATTAAATTGTCTCATGAATTGAACCTGAATTAGGGGTTGCTTTCTTATAGTATAGTAAGAAAACAAAGTGGCTTACATAGATTTCATTCTTCTGTTGTTTCGTTATTCTATTGCTGTATAACAAGCCACCGTGAAACACAGTGGCTTAAAAAATAATTATTTCTCATGATTTTCTGGATTAATTGGATAGTTCTGCTTTACATGATCTTGGCTGGGACATGGGAAAAGACTGGAAGACCGAAAACTGCCTCATTTACCATTTGCCAACAGTCAGTGCCAATTGCTGGGTAGAAATGCAGCTGGGGCTTTTGGCCAGAGGTCTTTGATGCTCCTTCATTTAAATCACCTCGTAGGGTCTTTGAACTTCCTCACATTACAGGTTCTGAATTCGTAGAAGGTGCATTCTTATAACAAGGCGGACACTACAAGGCATCACATGACCTATATTCCCAAATCGCAGAGCATTATTTGTGCCACTCTCTGTTTAGCAGAAGTCATCTGCTGCTGCTGCTAAGTCGCTTCAGTCGTGTCTGACTCTGTGCGACCCCATAGATGGCAGCCCACCAGGCTCCTCCGTCCCTGAGATTCTCCAGGCAAGAGTACTGGAGTGGGTTGCCGTTTCCTTCTCCAATGCATGAAAGTGAAAAGTGAAAGTGAAGTCACTCAGTCGTGCCCGACTCTTAGCGACCCCATGGACTGCAGCCCACCAGGCTCCTCCGCCCATGGGATTTTCCAGGCAAGAGTACTGGAGTGGGTTGCCATTGCCTTCTCCAAGAAGTCATCTAGAACCTGCCTAGATCCAAGGGAAGGGGAAATAGATAACATCTCTTGATGGTAGGGTGGTTTAATCATATTGCAGAAGAGCACTTAGAATGGAAGATGGGAGGCATATAGAGATTCAGTTTATCACAATCTGTATTTGACTTATGAGATTACTTTGCTCAGTTTCATACCACCAGAAAGATTATAGAGGTGAGAACTTGAAGGAAATGTAAAGGACAGAGCAAATCATTTAAATTTAATGGTATATAAGGCTCATGAAGAGGGGAGACACATGTTTGGAATGAAGTTGAATCATGATTTGGATCAGTTCGTACAGAGCCTTGTATGAGAGTTTCAGAGAATTTTGGAGAAAGTATGTGATACATGGGTTCCATGAAGATCCATCTGTGTAAAACACATTAGAATGATTTGAGCAGTGAAGAATAGTAATCTAAGAGATGGAGTAGATTACATTTGCTATAGCCCAGAAGAGATTAATAACAACTTGAACCAAAGTGATAGAAACGAAAATGAAGAGGTGATGGTTTTCAGGAACAACTGAAGTATTTAAGTCAGGAGGAATTGGTAGCTATTTAGATGTGTGAATTAAAGGGAAGAACAGGGTCAAGAGTTCAGTAAGTATTAAAAGCTGAGTGTACCCTTTCTGTATTTGAAAGTCACAGTATCATAAATGTCATTAATCACATTTGCACTGTTCCATTCCTTGAAAATCTTTCTCAGAATTATTAGAATCAAGCCAAGTTATTTGATTACTATCACATTTAGCAGGGTTTCATTTAACGGGCTCTGTGACAATCTGTAAGGGTGAGATGGGGAGGGAGGTGGGAGGGAGGTTTGGAAGAGAAGGGACATGGGTCTACCTATGGCTGATTCTTGTTGATGTATGACAAAAAAAACACAAAATTCTATGAACAGTTATCCTTCTATTTAAAAAAAAAAATTGGGAAAAAAAAGAAATACAAAAATTGTCTTGTCATTTTAAATTTTACACTCTAAATTTCCATGCTTCTTTTCCCCTATTAGGTTAATGGCACTGATGCAGATTATGAATATGAAGAAATCACACTTGAAAGGGTAAAAGCCTATTCATTATCTTAAGCTTTAATGAAAAGAAATCTGTTTCTTTAAAGAACTCTTAAATATACTGCTCTTTCATATAGAATCTAAGGAAGATCATCTTTCAAAAGCAGAACCATGTAATATTAGTTTCTTTAATAAATCCACATATCATAAAATTAGCTGTGGTATTTTCATGTTGCTTTTGAACATGTATGAACATGTGGCTTTTCTTTAAGAACTTTTTTAAAAAGTAAACTTTTATTTAAAAATTTTTAAATTTGTAGAAAAGTAGTACAAAGAGTTTCCGTTTACCCTAGACTCAGTTTCACCAATTTATTAACATCTTAAAATACTAAAATACATTTGTTTCAACCAGTGAAGTAACACTGATACATTATTATCAACTTAAGTTTATACTTTATTTGAATTTCCTTTTTGTTTTTCTCTTCCAGAATCCTATCTGGAATATCATATTACGTTTAGTTATTATGTCTTCTTGTGCTGCTCTAGACTGACAATACCTTAAATTTTCTCAGTTTTTAATTTTATTATTTAGTTTTCATATAATGAAGTATTATTTATTTTAAATGAGTATTTTGTCTCTTGAGCTAATAACTTGATCATTGTATCAGTTTTGTTTCCTAGAAAAATAATAACCATAGGATTACTGGAAAAGACCTTACTGAAAACTTCTTATTATGCATTCCCTAGTCAGAAAATAACTTACAGGTGCAATTCAGATGTAGGGAGATGAAGGAAATGTGGGTTCAATCCCTGGGTTGGGAAGATCCCCTGGAGAAGGGAATGGCAACCCACTCCAGTATTCTTGCCTGGAGAATCCCATGGACAGAGTAGTCTGGTGGGCTACAGTCCACGGGGTCAAAAATAGTCAGACATGACTAAACTCATGCACGCACACTCACAATTCAGATGTGTGGATTTTCTTGATATATTTTCCCCTTAAGAATATCTGCATTCAATTGATGCTATATTTTAGCAGTGTCACCTTGTCTGACCATCATTTTTGGAAAATGAGGTGCTTTACATAAGTGACTTTTCTAAGTAACTGAATATCTGTGTATTTGAAGTTCCTAAAGGATTAGATTTATGTTTGTAGCCAGATAAACTGAGTGAAAATAGACCTCAGAGGGTCTTTTACATGTGTAATAGATTTTATACTGACTGTTTACCTGAATTTGGGCCACCTATTCAAGTGAGGTAGCTGACTGAGTCTTACAAGTAAACAATATTAATGTATTATGCACATTTTAATGTGGCATTTTGTTGGTTTCCCCCCCAGCTTTATTGAGATTTCTTGACATAATCCTAACTTTTTACCTCATTCATGTTTTCATTTTTTCCTAGTACCTTTTAAATTCTTTTAGTCAGAACTGTGCTTTGTATTTTTCACTGATTAAAGGACTTGAATACCAGGAATTTGGGAGATATTGTTAAAGTGTACAAACTTGGAATTAGATGATGAATAAGTTTCAGACTTCTTATATGCACAGCATAGTGAATATAGTCAACAATACTGTATTATATACTTCAGAATTGCAAGAGACTAGTTCTTAAATGTTCTCACCATAAAAAATAATGACAATTATGTGACCTCATAGAGGTGTTAGCTAAATAAAGCTAGTACATAAAGTGGTAAGCTAAATAAAGTGGTAATCATATTGTTCTATATAAATATATCAAATCAACATGTTATATACCTAAAACCTACACAAAATTATTTGTAATTATTTCTTGATTTTTTAAAGCAAATAAAAAAGAATACCTGAGTATCTTGGTGTTCCCATACAACCTTTTTATACTATTTACTGCCACTTTAGTAACTTTTAAAGAGTTTAGACTGGAAAAATTTTTTTATTAAAATAGAATTTTAGGACTATCATAATTGAGTGAAATCTTAAGGTATTTTATATAGTTTAGTAATACATCCAGATACACCCACTAATTTGAACTCACTGAAAACCAAAGTTAAATCATTGTTGAAAAAATAAATGTCTAATACCTTTGAGATCAGTTTTTCTTTTTGTACCGGTAGAGAACCCTTCCTTCAAAGAAAATATTCAAAAATCAGTACATAAAATGAGCAAGAAGCAATGCTGCTTTGGCAAAATTAACTTTGCTGTCAAGAAAGCTTACCAATGTTAAATTATCTAGTTAGACTTTCAGTATTTAAAAAATGCCTTTTGCTAGTCAGGTAGGTTTCTTGGTTAAACACCTCAAGGATGATGGCAGTGTTACTTAACTGATAAAATTTGGTAATTTTAAAATAAGTTGATGGCAAAGTTAGCAGAAGCAAAGCCCCACCAAGTATCCCCTTCTTAACAGGCTGAAATAATATATCGATATTACCTACTTGGAAATAACAGCAGCACAAGGATCACTTAAGCGTTTTCCTCTTGGGATCAATTTGCCTTACCAAACATGAGCTAGATGCAGTCTGAAAGAAGGAGACCTGATAGTGACACCTCTACAAGGAAGAACTGTGCATACTTTTAAGAAAGAATTGTAGACTAAACTCTGAAAGTACTCGGTACATCTTCAGCGTCACCTATTCAGCAGTAATACCCCTGAATTCATAGAGAAAAGAATAGCTTTCCTTGTATTTTTTAATTTAAAAGTCATCTTACTCCCTATATATATATGCCTTTATATGCATGTTGCCTATGTTAGTACAGTTTCTAGGTCATATAGTGACAGGACCCTATCAATAATTTTTTTTCAATGTCACTTTTTCCCCCTCTGTTCCCAGGGAAATTCAGGGCTTGGTTTCAGCATTGCAGGAGGTACAGACAACCCACACATTGGAGATGACTCAAGTATTTTCATTACTAAAATTATTGCAGGGGGAGCAGCTGCCCAAGATGGAAGATTGCGGTATGTTATGTACTTGATTTTGTGATACCAAATCTTCTTTGTATCTTTTTCTTGAGAGAAAATAAACAATAAATACAAATAAGAAATATTATCATAATAACTAACATATGGTAGATGCTCAAAAATCAAATGAATGAATGAGATAATTATGCTTTAAGCATTGTTTCCCTCTTTTCATTTAGGAATTCAGTTTTATCTTAGAAATTAAACATTTTGAATAATAATTTTGATTAATGATTTAAATATTACTGAGCAAATGTGTAGAAACTGTAGATTTCCCATTGTATTTTCAGTTATTTTCTGGGTGGGGAACATGTATAAACTTACTTAAGGTTTCAGTTCAGTTCAGTCGCTGGGTCGTGTCCGACTCTTTGCGACCCCATGAATTGCAGCATGCCGGGCCTCCCTCTCCATCACCAACTCCTGGAGTTTACCCACACTCATGTCCATCGAGTCAGTGATTCCATCCAGCCATTTCATCCTCTGTCATCCCCTCATCTTCCTGCCCCCAATCCCTCCCAGCAACAGAGTCTTTTCCAATGAGTCAACTCTTAGCATGAGGTAGCCAAAGTATTGGAGTTTCAGCTTTAGCATCAGTCCTTCCAAAGAACACCCAGGACTGATCTCCTTTAGAACGGACTTGCTGGATCTCCTTGCAGTCCAAGGGACTCTAGAGTCTTCTCCAACACTGCAGTTCTAACGCATCAATTCTTCGGCGCTCAGCTTTTTTCACAGTCCAACTTTCACATCCATACATGACTACTGGAAAACCATAGCCTTGACTAGACGGACCTTTGTTGGCAAAGTAATGTCTCTGCTTTAGAATATGCTATCTAGGTTGGTCATTGGAGAAGGCAATGGGACCCTACTCCAGTACTCTTGCCTGGAAAATCCCATGGACGGAGGAGCCTGGTAGGCTGCAGTCCATGAGGTCGCTAAAAGTCTGACACAACTGAGCGACTTCACTTTCACTTTTCACTTTCATGCATTGGAGAAGGAAATGGCAACCCACTCCAATGTTCTTGCCTTGGAGAATCCCAGGGATGGGAGAGCCTGGTGGGCTGCCGTCTGTGGGGTCGCACAGAGTCGGATACGACTGAAGCGACTTAGCAGCAGGTTGGCATAACTTTCCTTCCAAGGACTAAGCGTCTTTTAATTTCATGGCTGCAGTCACCATCTGCAGTGATTTTGGAGCCCCCCAAAAATAAAGTCTGACATTGTTTCCACTGTTTCCCCATCTATTTGCCATGAAGTGATGGGACTACATGCCATGATCTTAGTTTTCTGAATGTTGAACTTTAAGCCAACTTTTTCACTCTTCCTCTTTCACTTTCATTAAAAGGCTTTTTAGTTCCTCTTCACTTTCTGCCATAAGGGTTGTGTCATCTGCATATCTGAGGTTATTGATATTTCTCCCAGCAATCTTGATTCCAGCTTGTGCTTCTTCCAGCCCACCATTTCTCATGATGTACTCTGCATGTAAGTTAAATAAGCAGGGTAGGGAATCATATATATCCTGAGTTTTTATCTCATACTTGGTGGCTCAGGTGGTAAAGAATTTGCCTGCAGTGCAATTGACCCAGGTTGTTTGATCCTTGGATTGGGAAGATTCCCTGGAGAAGGGAATGGCTATGCACTCCATATTCTTGTCTGGAGAATCCCTTGGACAGATGAGCCTGGTGGGCTATAGTCCCTGGCGTCACAAAGAGTTGGACACAACTGAGCGAATAACACACACACACACATGCACCACAAAGAGAAAAGATTAATGCAAACTTTAAGTAAATTAACCTATTTCCTAAATTGAATAAATGTAAGTACCTGGTCTTTTGTTTAATGTTCCATTTCAGAAGATATCCTTAGTATCTTGTTAAACAAAGATCTTTGGCATCTTTGTTGTTTCCTTAGACATAATCATAGATCATAGATTGTGGCACTTTTCCTGTTGCCTTGTTTGTTGTTTTTTACACATGGTGACAGTTTTCTAAAAATTTTAGAACTAAAATTTTATATGGTCTGTGAGAAAGAATATTTTATTTTAAGGCTATTGGTGCCTTATGCAGCTTTTCAGTTTCTAAACTTCTCACTGAATATGACAAGTTGTATATTAATGAAGTTAGATATAAAATTAATAATTTGAATATTCATGTAAATGTAGGCATATACTTCCTGATTTTGTTATTTGCCTTTTATTTGTGCTTCTTGTATGAAAATTAAAATGTTCCATTTGTTCCACTGGAGAACTGACCTGTAGTACTAACTGTAAGGTATCACTGTCTTTGGATATAGAATTTCTTTTCTCTAAACTTAATTTGATATATTATAGAAGTTTAGCATGATCACTTGAAATATTTTAATTGTGTTTTGTTCCCCTTCCCTGCCCAATATGAGATGACCATCTTTTTGTTTTCTACATGAATAGCATGCGATCGAAACTAAGGTCAATTTATTTATTTTTATTGAAGTATAATTGCTTCACAATGTTGTGTTCATTTCTGTTGAATAACACAGTAAATCAGCTATATGTGCACATATATCCCCTCCCTCCTTGGACCTCCATCCCGCCACTCTAGGTCATCACATAGTCCCGAGCTGAGTCCCTGTGCCACGTAGCCGCTTCCCACTAGCTATCTGTTTCACACATGGTAGTGTTTATGTCAGTGCTACTCTCAGTTCATCTCACCCTCTCCTTCCAGCTGAGTGGTTCACAAATCTATGTCTGCATCTGTATTCCTACCCTGTACATAGGTTCATCAGTACCATTTTTCTAGATTTCATATATGTGTGTGTGTGTTAATGTATGATATTTGTTCTTCTGGTTCTGACTTACTTCAGTATGACAGACTCTAGGTTCACCCACATCAATACAAATGACCCAAGTTCATTCCTTTTGATGGTGCAGTAATATTCCATGGTATATATGTACCACATCTTCTTTATCCATTCATCTGTTGCTGGACATTTCAGTTGCTTCCATGTTCTGGCTGTTGTAAATAGTGCTGCAGTAAACATTGGGGTACATGTATATTTTTTATTACAGTTTTCTCAGGGTATATCCCCAGTGGTGGGATTGTTGGGTATTATGGCAGTTCTACTTTTTAGTTTTTTAAGGAACCTCCATACTGTTCTCCATCATGACTGTATCAATTTACATTCCCACCAACAGTACAGGAGAGATCCCTTTCTTCACACCCTCTCCAAAATTTATTGTTTGTAGATCTTTTGATGACCACTTTGACTGGTGTGAGATGATACCTTGTTGTGGTTTTGATTTGCATTTATCTAATAATTAGTGAAGTTGAGCAACTTTTTACATGTTTGTTAGCCATCTATATATATCTTCTTTGTAGAAATGTCTGTTCAGGTCTTCCACCCATTTTTTTATTGGATAGTTTGAGGTTTTTTTTGTATTGAGCATGAGCTCCTTTTGTATTTTGGAGATTAATCCATTTTCAGTTGTTTCATTTGCAAGTATTTTCTCCCATTCTGAGGGTTATCTTTTTCTCTTATTTATGATTTTCATTGCTGTGCAAAAGCTTTTAAGTTTATCAGGTCTCATTTGTTTATTTTTATTCCTATTACTCTAGGAAGTAGATCAAAAAGCATCTTGCTGTCATTTATGTCAAAGAGTGTTCTGCCTATGTTTTCCACCAAGAGTTTTGTAATGTCTGACCTTACATTTAGGTCTTTAATCCATTTTGAGTTTATTTTTGTCCATGGTGTTAGGAAATGTTCTAATTTCATGCTTTTACATATAGTTGTCCAGTTTTCCCAGCATAACTTATTAAAGAGACTGTTTTATCCACTGTGTAGTTTTGCCTCCTTTGTCAAAGATAAGGTGTACCCACAGGTGCATGGATTTATCTCTGGGCTTTCTATCTTGTTCCATTGATCTGTATTTCTGTTTTTGTGCCAGTACCATACCATCTTGATTACTGTAGCTTTGTAGTATAGTATAACGTCAGGGAGCTTGATACCTCCAGCTCCATTTTTCTTTCTCAAGATTGCTTTGGCTATTTGGAGTCTCTTTTTAAATTAATGTACTTATGGCTTTGTACTAGGTTTTCATTGCTGGGTTTCTCTAGTTTTGGTGAGTGGAGTCGACTTTTCGTTGCAATGAGTGGGAGCTACACTTCCCATTTCAATGGCTTCTCTTGTTGAAGAGCACCAGCTCTAGAGTACGTTGGTTTCAGCATCTATGGCATATAGGCTTAGTTGCTCCATGGCACATGGAATCTTTCCTGACCAGGGATTGAACCTGTGTTTCCTGCCTTGGCAGGCGGATTCTTAACCATTGGACCACCAGGGAAGTCCTTTTCAGAGTCTTTCGTGTTTCCATATAAATTGTTAACAAAATTTTTCTATTGGGTTGGCCAAAAAGTTTGTTTGGGTTTTTCCATACAGTCGTAGGGAAAAATCAGAACAAACTTTTTGGTCAACTCAAAAGTTGTATGAAAAGTACCATTGGTAATTTGATAGGAATTTCATTGAATCTGTAGATTGTTTTCGGTTAGTATAGTCATTTTCACAATGTTGAATCTTCTAATCCAAGAATGTGGTATATCTCTCCATCTTTGTGTCATCTTTGATTTTGTTTCATTAGTGTCTTCTGGTTTTCTGCATACAGGTCTTTTGCCTCCTTGGGCAGATTTATGTCTAGGTATTTTGTTCTTTTTGTTGCAGTTGTAAATGGGATTGTTTCCTTAATTTCTCTTTTTGATTTCTCATTGTTAGTGTGTAGAAATGCAGAGATTTCTGTGTATTAATTTTGTATCTGCCACTTTACTAAACTCATTGATTAGCTCTAATCGTTTTCTGATGGCTCTTTCTATATATAGTATCATGTCATCTGCAAACAGTGACAGTTTTATTTTTTCTTTTCCAATTTGGATTTCTTTTATTTCTATTTCTTCTCTGCTTGCCATGACTAGGACTTCTAAAAACTTTGTTGAATAATAGTGGCAAGAGTGGGTACCCTTGTTCCTGATCTTAGAGGAAATGCTTTCAGTGTTTCACCATTGAGAATAATGTTTGCTGTGGGTTTGTCATGTATAGCCTTTATTATGTTGAGGTAGGTTTCCTGTATGTCCACTTTCTGGAGAGTTTTTTATCATATATACATGTTGAATTTTGTCAAAAGCTTTTTCTGCATCTATTGAGATTATCGTGTGGTTTTTATCCTTTGATTTGTTAATATGGTATATCACATTAATTGATTTGCATATATTGAAGAATCCCTGCATCTCTGGGGTGAACCCCACGTGGAGATCAGTTTATTTTTTAATAAATCAATCAATTAATCTGATTTTCCACTGTGACGTTAAGCTAGTTATTCAGTCTAAGCCTTAGATTTCTTATCTTTGAATCACTGCTCTACTGGTCATTATCTGGGTGGCTTTGGGAATGTTATTTAAACTTTGTGCCTCAGTTTTTCCATGTGTAAAATAGGGATATAGATAGATCCACCTTACAGGTTGTTGTAAGGGTTAAAACACTAAAAGAAGTTTGTAGCTTGTGATTAGTACTAAATAAGTATTTTCTGTTTTTCTAAAGTATTTTAATTTCTGTACATAGATAGCTGTCATTATCATTTAATATTTTTGTAAAATAATCTATTATTTGCACTATTTCCTTTGATGGCCCTTGAGAAATGTTTGTATTTATATAAGTATTTGATATATTGAAATTTAACATGAAGTTTCTTCTCAGAAAAAATCGTAGTAGTTAACCTTAAAAATGTGAAAATAAAAATTGGCAAAGTGAAAAATCGATATTAAATTTTTAATATTTCATTTTTATTTTTAATTTTTCCTTAGAGTCAATGACTGTATTTTGCGAGTAAATGAAATAGATGTTCGTGATGTAACACATAGCAAAGCAGTTGAAGCATTGAAAGAAGCAGGATCTATTGTACGCTTGTATGTAAAAAGACGGAAACCAGTATCAGAAAAAATAATGGAGATAAAGCTCATTAAAGGTCCTAAAGGTATGAACTAAATCAAACAAAAACAAATTATTAAGTAAGAAATCTCTTAAGTGACATGTAACTCTTAAGTTATATATGACACACATTCTAAGATTAGCAATACTGGTAATCTATAGAATTTACTGAATTTGGAGGGGTGGGGCTTCCCTGGTGACTCACATGGTAAAGAATCCACCTGCATTGTGGGAGACCAGGGTTTGATCCCTGGGTTGGGAAGATCCCCTGGAGAAGGGAACAGCTACCCACTTCGGTATTCCAGCCTAAAGAATTCTGTGGACAGAGGAGCCTGGCGGGCTACAGGCTGGCAGGCAAAGAGTCAGATATGACTGAGCAACTTTCACTTTCACTTTAGTGAATTTTATAATCTGTTACTTCTAATGATTTTTGTTTTAAGTAGCATTCGGCATAAACATTTTGAAGTCATGTATAGCATTAATATTAACTTGTAGTCATTAATCTACAAAGTATATTAAATACGGATACACAGGATAAAAGAAAATATTAATGAGCATATCATTAATAGTTATATCTGCAGTGAAGACTATTAGGATGTGATCTGAATTTTGAAAACATGGATGGAATTGAGGATAAATGGAAATACTGATTCTCATTCGTGGCTTCATGAAAAATGAATAGAGAGCTACAAGTTTGGTATTAAGGCCATGGGAATTATGAATTACTGAGATTCCTTACTTAAAAGTAATTCATAGAATATTGAAAAAGAACAAAAACATCTGCATTTCTGAAGCTGTTAGTTTTGCCCACCATTGATTTTTTTTTCCCTCAGTTGTTTTAATCTTGTGGAAGTATTAAAAGTGTTAGTAAGAAATGCAATTATGATGGAAACAAAAGTGAAACAATTCTACATGAATTCTTTGACCTAACACAAATGCATGAGACACTTTAAGAAGTACCTAGGAGGGAAGGGAAAGTACTGACTTGTAACTGTAGGAGCACTTAATTTGTAATTGCCCCTGATTACAAAATACTTAGGATTTTAAAAATAGGTAAATAGATTCTTTTGTATTTTAAAAAGGATTAGTTTGGTGAAATTATCACCTTATAGAATCTGTTTTCTACTTTTTAGTCATTTCTTTCTGAACTTAGGTTTACATTTATGGGTAAAATTGTAAAACTAGTGTTTTCCAAACAGGTCTTGGGTTTAGCATTGCTGGAGGTGTTGGAAATCAGCATATTCCTGGGGATAATAGCATCTATGTAACCAAAATAATTGAAGGAGGAGCAGCTCATAAAGATGGTAAACTTCAGATTGGAGATAAACTTTTAGCAGTAAGTATAAAAAATCCATTGTTTTAAAAATCACTTTGATGTCTTTTTTTCCTGAAAGACTGAAATTCTACATGCCAAAAATATTTAAATGACATTTACACAGGTGAATACTAGCCTTTCTTTACTCAGGACCTGAAAAATGACTCTTCATTATCTGTTTGCTATTTCCATTCCCTCTGCTAGGTCCCTTCTCTTTTTCTTTTATCCTATTTAGGAGCTTGGATGCACAAAATTATTTATTCATAATCCTTAGGTTCATAACACTATCATCCTTAGTCGTGTGTGACCTTCTTTTTCCCTTTCTTGTTCTAATCTATAATTTTTATTTATAATATAATGAAAACTGCTAGTTATTATCCAACCCAAAAACTAGAATATCAACAGTTTGTGTTTCTCATTCTTTTGCTTTTTAAAGATTGCTTAATCACATACATATGCCTAAGTGTTTTGTTTAGTATTGTTTTGAAAAAAAATTTAAAGGCTGTTGTGCAGTATGTAGTCTTTTAATACTTTTTCCCTCAGTATTGTTTTATTGAGATTTATCCATATTGCTGCCTAGAGTTGAGATTTAGTTATTTCCTCTCTTCATAATATTCTATTCTGAAACTATAGACTATATCACAATTTATTTATCCAGTCTTCATTAATAACTGTCTTAATTCATGTTCCCTACAAAAACAAACTTGAAGAAAAGCTACTGTGTTAAGGTATTATTTGGAGGTAGAACTTCAGAGAAGCTGGAGTGAGTGGAAATGAAAAGGGAGGCAGAGAATGAGGGAAAGCCAATACAAGGTATTATGTTTCTAAGCTGGCTGTAATTTCATAAGAAAATATAGCTGGTTTCTTACCATATAGGACAGTCTTCCAGGCAGGCAATGTGGAACTGCTAAACCTTAGATCCTGCTATCCAAGCAAAAGATAGGATTGATCTCCTGGCCCCTCTTAGTCTCCTCTCGTTATTTAGAGTCTACCCCATAGGGGTTAACTGTCCTGGATTCTTGGCTGTGTTACCCGGCCCCTCTGGATGAATACTAGGAAGGCCAGCTCCCACACTCTGGCACTACACTTCCTCTGAACCCAGAAGTGTTGAAAGAGCTAGAGCCTCGGTGGTCTAGACACATCATATGTGGTCTTCTGATATGTTACTGCTCTCATTATGTGGAACATGTGAGCCATGCCCACGCCCAGCCTTTACTACAGAAGAGGTTGAAATAGTTCGTAATGGTAGGAGACAAGATAAGAGTAGCAATAGCCAGGGCTGTCTTGTAAGCAAGCAGCCAAGGCCTAGTGGGAAGGTAGGCTCAAGTGAATCTGGAAAGGCTTACAAAGTCTGATATAGTGGTGATTTGGGTTCTTTCCTCTTACTTATTTATTTGCCCTTTTGAATACCTCTGCTAAGAATAGCTGCTAGTTATTTCTGCTAGTTAATGATAGTGAAGAGGAAGAAACTGTCCTCCAACTGCTTTTCTCTAACTTATCCTCTCATGGCTGTGACTTGTCACTCTTTTCCCCAAGCTACAACCAGCACTCCTTCATCTTCACATATATACACAAACCCCACATACACATACACCAGTTCCAGACAGCCTTTCTCCACTAGGTTTCTCATTCTTTTTTTAATTTATTTTTTAAAAATTTCTTATGTCCTCCTTTATAGTTTCTCCAGAATCAATTTTAAGAATTTTAAGAATAGGAAACAAGAAATTTACACTGAATTTGCCGTTTAATGAGGCTTTTGTTGCCAAATGCCACTGAAATTATTCAGTTTTATCTGTCACTTTAATTGATGAATCAGGCATTTGACACACCTTTTGCCTTCTTAAAACACTCTTTTCCAATTTCCATACTAGTCACCCTCTATCTTGCTATTCCTTTTAACTCACTGGCCATTCCTTCTCATTCTCCTTTCTGATGCATCTTTTCCCTAACCTCTAAACATTGCACATTTTTTTTTCTCTTTGACAGGTAGTAAATAGCTTACTAGGTCTCTTTGTACATGGTAATAATAAGTATTGTTTTCTGAACTTCAGTCTCCTTATGTATATCTCAAGAGTCATCTCAAATATACAATTGGCCTTCTGTGTCCATGGGTTCCACATCTGTGGATTTAACCAACTGAGGATCAAAAATACTTGCAGGAAGAATTCCAAAAAGTTCTCAAAACCCTAAATGTATTGGCTGTAGGCTGACAGCTAGTCACATGGTGTTTATATTGCATTAGGTATGATAAGTAGTCTGGAGATGATTTAAGTAAGAGAGGGTGTGTTGTTCACTCACTAAGTCATGTCTGACACTTAGCAACCCCATGGACTACAGCATGCCAGGCTTCCCTGTCCTTTACTGTCTCCTGGAGTTTGCTCAAACCCATGTCCATTGAGTTGGTGATGCCATCCAACCATCTCATCCTCTGACATCCCCTTCTCCACCTGCCCTCAATCTTTCCCAGCATCAAGGTCTTTTCAAATGAGTCAGTTCTTTGCATCAGGTGGCCAGAGGATTAGAGCTTCAGCATCAGTCCTTCCAATGAATGTTCAGGACTGATTTCCTTTAGGATTGACTGATTGAATCTCCTTGCTATCCAAGGGACTCTCAGGAGTCTTCTCTAGCACCACAATTCAAAAACATCAATTCTTTGGCACACACCTCTTTAGGGTCCAACTCTCATATCCATACATGACTACTGCAAAAACCTTATCTTTATCCTTATAAGGACCTTTGTCGGTAAGGTGATGTCTGCTTTTTAATACGGTGTCTAGGATTGCCATAACTTTTCTTCTAAGGAGCAAGTGTCTTTTATTTCATGGCTGCAGTCACCATCTGCAGTGATTTTGGAGCCCAAGAAAATAAAATCTGTCACTGTTTCCACTTTTTCCTCATCCATTTGCCATGAAGTGATTAGACCAGATGCCATGATCTTAGTTTTTTGAATGTTGAGTTTTAAGCCAGCTTTTCACTGTCTCCTTTCACCATCATCAAGAGACTGTTTAGTTCCTCTTTGCTTTCTGCCACTAGAGTAGTATCATCAGCATATATGAGGGTATTGATATTTCTCCTCGCAATCTTGATTCCAATTTGTGATTGATCCAGCCCAGCATTTCACATTATGTACTCTGTATAGAAGTTAAATAAGCAGAGTGACAGTATACAGCCTTGACGTACTCCTTTCCCAATTTGGAACCAGTCCATTGTTCCATGTCCAGTTCCAGCTCTTTTTTCTTGATCTGCATACAGGTTTCTGAGGAGACAGTAAGGTGGTCTAGTATCCCCATATCTTTAAGAATTTTCCACAGTTTGTTGTGATCCACACAGTCAACGGCTTTAGCATGGTGAATTTTCTGGAATTCTCTTGCTTTCTCCATGATCCAGCAAATGTTGGCAGTTTGATCTCTGGTTCCTCTGCCTTTTCTAAATCCAGCTTGTACATCTGGAAGTTCTCGTTCACTTACTGCTGAAGCCTAACTTGAAGGATTTTGAGCATAACCTTGCTAGCATGTGAAATGAGCACAATTATACAGTAGTTTGAACATTCTTTGGAATTGCCCTTCTTTGGGATTAGAATGAAATGACCTTTTCTAGTCCTTTGGCCACTGCTGCGTTTTCCAAATTTGCTGACATATTGAGTGCAGCACTTTAGCATCTTTTAGGAGTGTTGTCATTTAGGATTTTAAGTAACTCAACCGTAATTCTATCACCTCCACTAGTTTTTTTTCTAGTAGAAAGAAATGCCTATTTGACTTCACACTCCAGGATGTCTGGCTCTAGGTGAGTGACCACACCATTGTGGTTATCTGGGTCATTAAGACCTTTTTTGTATAGTTCTTCCATGTATTCTAGCCACCTGTTTTTAATCTGTTTTGCTTCTGTTAGATCCTTATTGTTTCTGTCCTTTTTTGTGGCCATCCTTGTATGAAATTTTCCCTTGGTATCTCCAGTATTCTTAAAGAGATCTCTAATCTTTCCCATTCTATTGTTTTCTCTTATTTCTTTGCATTGTTCACTGAAGAAGACTTATCTCTTCTTGCTATTCTCTGGACCTCTGCATTCAGTTGGGTATATCTTTCCTTTTCTCCATTGCCTTTCATTTCTCTTCTTTTCTCAGCTATCTGTAAGGCCTCCTTAAGACAGCCATTTTGCCTTCTTGCATTTCTTTTTCTTTGGGATGATGTTGGTCACCGTCTCCTGTACAGTGTTTTGAACCTCCATTACCGTCTGAGCCACTAGGGAAGCCCCCAAGGGACGCTATGTGTATGCAAATACTATTCCATTTTACATAGGAGCTTGAGAATCTGAAGTTTTTTTTTTATCCTTAAGAAGGGTAATTTGGGCACTGGGGTCATAGAATCATTCCCCCACAAATACCAAAGGACAACTGTATCTAAAAATAAACTTCCAAGTCACAGCAACCCCCCCAACCCTGCCACCCCCAATTCTGCACTTGGCATAATTTTCACATCTAATTAAATAGAAACTTTATCCTTCTATTTTGCCCAGGTCTGAAACTTTAGGATCATTCTCTTTCTTTCCCTCTCCACGTTGAATCCCTTAGCAAATCTTATTAGCTCTTTATTTAGTTATCTGGAGAAGGCAATGGCACCCCACTCCAGTACTTTGCCTGGAAAATCCCATGGATGGAGGAGCCTGATAGGCTGTAGTCCATGGGGTCACTAAGAGTTGGACATGACTTCACTTTCACTTTCACTTTTCACTTTCATGCATTGGAGAAGGAAATGGCAACCCACTCCAGTGATCTTGCCTGGAGAATCCCAGGGATGGGGGAGCCTGGTGGCTGCCGTCTATGGGGTTACACAGAGTCAGACACGACTGAAGTGACTTAGCAGCAGCAGCAGCATTCAGTTATCTAATGCTACATAAGAAAACACTAACATTAGTGACTAAAATGACAACAGTTATTTATTTACTTATACTTACACAATTTGGATGGGTTTGGCCAGGACAGCATGTCTTGACTCCTTGTAATGTCTACTGGGGCGGCTAAACTAGGGCCAGGGGTCCACTTTCAAGCTGGCTTATATATAGTGGAACATTTAGTTTTGCCTGTTAGCTGGGAGCTCAAGTGGGATGGCTAAGTTGGGCTTCTTAACAAGATGGCCAGGTTCCAAGAGAAACATACCACAAGTAAGCTTTCCAAGAAGATAGCTCTAATGTGTGGCATTTATTAATCCTCACTTTGTGTCATAGTTGCTAACGTCTCATTGCAGGCCATCAGATGAACAGTGTACCAAAGGTGAATGACCATACAGCTGAAACCCTGCAAAGCTTTATTAGTAATCAGTGGGAAAGTTAGGATTGTTCTGTGACCTTTAGAAATTTCTGTCAAAACATTAAAAAAAAGCTACAGTCGGTTATAAAGTTGCATGTTAGAGAAATGGAAAATATACTAAAATGAACATTGGTTTAGTACATTATAATTTAAAACACTAGAAACAGTCTGCTATGTTTAGAATGGATAATCATCCAGGACCTTTGTACAGCACAGGGAACTCTGCTCAGTGTTATGTGGCAGTCTGGATGGGAGGGAAATTAGGGGGAGAATGAATACATGTACATGTATGATTGAGTCCCTTTGCTGGCTGCCGGAAACTATCACAACATTGTTAATTGACTATACTCCAATATAAAATAAACAGTTCAAAGGCAAACATACACACCCAAAAAAGTGTTTACTGAAAAGAGGAACAGTCTAAACCTAATGCTAGCAGAAGGGAAAGGATTAGGGCAAAACTTAACAACATATGAAATAGGACAACCATAGAGAAACCAAAACTTGGGCCTTTGAAAAGATCAACAAAATTGACAAACCTTTAGCTAGACTGACAAAGAAAAAAATAACTCAAATTTCTATAAGTAGGAATGAAAGAGAGAGCATAAGCCAATACTTCTATTTATGACCAACTCTATACCAACACATCAGGTAACTTAGATGAAATAGACAAATTCCTAGAAAGACACATCTACCACTCCTGTTCAACAGTATACTAAAGATTCTACCAGAGGAGTAAAGAGGGAAAAAAAATATGGCTTTCAGAGCGGGAAGGAAGAAGTAAAACTTTGGGGATTTTCTTTTAGGTGAATAGTGTGTGTTTAGAAGAAGTTACTCATGAAGAAGCAGTAACTGCCTTAAAGAACACATCTGATTTTGTTTATTTGAAAGTGGCAAAACCCACAAGTATGTATATGAATGATGGCTATGCACCACCTGATATCACCAACTGTAAGTTTGTTTGCTTATAATCTATCTTATTTCCTTAGACGTGATAAATTTTAATGAAAGTTCCCAATATAAAGTTTAAACATTGTACAAATATTTAAAAGAGAAGTGTTAAATATTTTAACCTAATAATTTTTAAAAATCAATTTTAAGTCAGAATCTTCCTAATAATAAGGGGGGTGAGTTTTTCACTTTTTCACCTGTAATGTCATAGCAATAATTATTTAAGGCATTGATTCTTAAACTTTTATGTAAATGATAGCCACCAAAGGTATTTGCTCATAATGGAGATTCTTGTTTTGTTCTAATAATTTTAAGATGGAACACAGAAATATACTTAAACAAGTAATTATTTTAACAAGCAAGATAATTCTGATACTTCTAGTGCTGCTGGTTCTTGGGCTGTGCCTTGAGAAATAATAACTTAAGACGGGCTTTTCTGTACTCTCAACTGTGTGAGCACAGATACCATCTTTGTACTTCCAACTCTTAGTGTATTACGTAACACAGTTGTGCATGATACAGTTGTATTTCCTAGAATTGTATTGTAATGAAAGTACCTAGGTAATGTTAAGCTTCCTATGTGATTTTCTTTTTTTAATATACAAGCTGAGATGAAATATAAATATATTTTTAATATGTTCATGTTGATTGAAAAATGAAAGTTTTATTTGGTATATTGAGTCAATACTAGAAGCACCCATATGTAATAAAGATCAATATACTGTATAATCTGCTTTTCCAAGTTTTCCTTTTCTAAATTATAGAATTTTAGAGATATTTGTGGTTTTGTAATAATATTCAGTCTCTTTAATGAACAGAGATGATGTCTTACACTTCGTGTCAGAACTTTACTACTTGCTGAAAATTCTTCCATATATTTGGCTTGCACAGGGCTTTATGTAATTTTTATTTATTAGCAGCAGCAAATTCAATGATAAGCTCTTTTATTTACCAATTTAAATATTGATCTTATTTATTATGCTGCCTTATCTGTTCAAGACAACTAAATGCCAGTTAACAGACAGAGAATTGGCATCCCGATTATGGCCAAATATACAAAAAAACAAGCTGCTGCTTACAGTTGAACTAGAAAGAAAATGTTACTTTTTATTGAATTATCTCTTTTATATAAAATAATATGACATTTTAAAAATAGAGCTGGTCCTAAAGAGTAGTAAATAATATTTAATTGTTTTCCCTATAGTCATATATAGGATATTTCTTGCCTTTTTTTCATCTGTTTTTAAATTAATAGAGTATTGTGAAAAAGTTGAAGTTTATGTTGCTAGTTCAACTTTATCATAACAGTGTTCTGTTTCCATTCTCCTCTCTTCATATGAATTTTGTTATACACTTCCAGACCATGTTCATACTATGCACACAATTCATAAATAACTTGCTTATATGTGTTTTAAGAAGCATTGATGTTTGAAAACTTTTTACATAAATGGTTTTTACCTGTTGGCTCTCCTGAAGCCCTTGCCATCAGACTGTTCACCTTACTGCCTATTCCTTACGTTAGTCATCTAGTGTCCTCCCCACCAGTGTGGCTTTAGGTACTGAAGATACTAGTGGAGCTCTCATTGTCCTTTGATACTGTTATTCACATTGTCATCCTTAGTGATGACCAGTCAAAACCCACACTGATTCATTCAGTTACCAGGCTTCTTTGTTTACTGATCTGTTTCTAACTTTTCTGCCCTCCACTCCAACTCAGATACTTGCTTCCAAGATAATAATTTAGATCTTATCAATTGTCAGTACCTTCACCATGTCCAAAATCTTGATTTAAATCATCTCATTCTCTGACTACATCCATCAGTTTATTTACTCCTAACAGTTCATCTTCATTTTGATCTTCAGTCATTTGATACCATTACTTGGTTGTTCCTTTGTGTCTCTTTTGTGTGTCTTTACTTGTCTTCTTTTTTTAACTTAGCCTCCTTGGTTTGTCATTATATTCAGTTCACTGCATATATCTTCTTCTTTCTTGCCTTCTTCATCTTCACTGGCAGAATTCCAACCCTAGTTCAGCTTGCTGTCTTCATCTAGTCTCGCTCCTTAAGAAGCAGAACATGACTGGAGAAAAGCTCAGAATTATAATTTAGCTATGACCATAAATCTAAGTGGGGCCATGCTCTTAACAGATGTAATGCACCTATGGATAATAGCCAAAATATGGTACCCAGGAATCGAACTGGGGTCTCCTGCATTGCAGGTGGATTCTTTACCAACTGAGCTATCAGGGAAGCCCACCCAGGAATAAAAGGAAGTTTATTACTGAATAAAAAAAGTTCATTGGATCTGATAAAGCAGTGGTTCCCAACCTTTTTGGCACCAGAGACCAGTTTCATGGAAGACAGTTTTTCGATGGGTGGGGCAGATGGAGGGAAGGTTCAGGCAGTAATGTGAGGAATGGAGAGTGGCCTCTGAAGCTTGCTCACCTGCTGCTCACCTGCTGGTATGCAGCTGAATTCCTAAACAGCACTGTTAAGCGGCCTGGGGGTTGGGGATCTCTGTGATAAAGAACATAGTTTCTTTGATGACATTAAAATTCTCATGCTTTTGCATTATGTATCTTTTCACTTTTAATTTATATTCTCTTCAGATGAAAGATGTTGTTAAACTTCTGAGCCCCCACTGATCTCTTTCTACTTTTACCTTAAGTTCTTCCACTTGGCTTCTCTCCTAAACTTTGGAGGGTTTGGGTCATTAACCTAGATACCTTAGGACAATATTTAGGCTCCCTTGTTTTGTAGTTCTCTAAGGAATCTTTATTGCTTAGGATGTGGGGTATAGGAAATAGCATTGTTTTATCTGATTATTCTTTAGACAGTCATTTCTCTGATAGAAACATTAATTTTTAGTTCCTGCCATGTGAGATACATGTCTTACATGTGAGAATGACTCCTTCAGAAAGGATCCATCAAATAAAGGCAAAGTCTGGATATGGTAGGGGAAAGATACATTTTCTGGCTTGGGCAGTTGACTGAGTTTCTTGCCCAGTGGGTTTTTTGTTGTTGTTGTTCGTTTGTTTCAGCCAAACTTGTTAATGCAGTGAAGAAATTTGAGTCAGAAATCAGTAAACTCTGGACTTTAAAAGGCCAGTGATTATAATGGTTCACATGAATGTCAGTCGCTTTAGGCCATCATGCCAGTTCCATTGAAAATCACAGATATTCTTACATATCACACCAGGAAAGACTTTGGTCTTCAGAAGAGCCATTGATAGAAAGCTTTGGCTCAAATGCAAAACAGCATCTTATATATGAATTGGACAGGAAACAACTGCTAATGGAGACTGCAAACTTATAAAATCAAAGATGCAGCAGACTTCAAAACCATATACTGTCAGTAGATATAGTCTTTTTCCTTTTTGTATGATTACAGAAAGATACAGATGTATAGATGCTATCTCCTTTTGATAGAGCATATATTCTTCTCAGTATACCGTATTTATAGTCATTACCTACTGTCTTTCACTCCGGCTGCTTCACTCTTAATGTTATCTGTCTGGCCACTATAGTAATTTGAAGTAATGATCCTTGCACATTTTTGTTTTCCCAATAGGTATTAACAGTGTTTTGTGCATAGAAGACAGTAATGTAATGAAAGGAGAGATTGGTGGTTAAGTAATAAATATTTCAGCTAGATTTTTGAAATGCCTTGTACCTTTATCATAGTTAATATCTCAAGAAAGTTAAATACTACTTTCTATATTTTTCAACGATCACATAATTCAAATGCATTGTGGTTTTGGAAGTTACAACTGAAATATATTGCTTACCTGGGTCAGAAATAACTTTATAATTTTCTGTTCTTAGTTCTTACTAGAATTACAACTGATGGACTGTATTGATGTTTATTATTATTGAAATGAAATTATTACTGGAGTTTTGCTTATATTTTTTTGTTTCTTTTACTAGGTTACCATTTTTTGGGGGGTGCATTAAAAAGGGTAATTATGAATTGGATTGACAGATCTGAGCTGGTGTCAGGGCATGTCCTTTTTTTTCTTTACATTTTAGAGCAGTTTTAGGGTCACAGGAAAATTAAGCAAAGATCCAGAGGTGTCCCACCTCCATGCTGCTGCTGCTAAGTCACTTCAATTGTGTCCGACTCTGTGCAACCCCATAGACGGCAGCCCACCAGGCTCCCCCGTCCCTGGGATTCTCCAGGCAAGAACATTGGAGTGAGTTGCCATTTCCTTCTCCAGTGCGTGAAAGTGAAAAGTGAAAGTGAAGTCGCTCAGTCGTGTCCGACTCTTAGCGACCCCATGGACTGCAGCCCACCAGGATCCTCCATCCATGGGATTTTCCAGGCAAGAGTACTGGAATGAGGTGCTATCACTTTTTCCGGTCCCACCTCCATAGCTTTTCCTATTATCAACATCTCCCACCAGAGTGGTACGTTGGTTCCAACATCATTACCCAAAGCCCATAGTATACTTTAGGGTTCTCTCTTGTTGTACATTCTGTAGGGTTGGATAAATGTATAATGACATGTACCATCTATCAGTATCATACAGCACAGTTTAATTGCCCTAAAAATCATGTACTCTGCCTATTCATCCCTCCCTCTACTCTAACCTCTGACGTCCTCTGATCATTTTATTACCTCCATAGTTTTGCCTTTTTCAGAATGTCATGTAGTTGGAATCATACAATATGTAGCCTTTTAAAATCTGAACTTCTTATACCTAAAACTAACACAACATTGTAAATCAACTGTACTCATAAAAATTTTTTTAAAATATATATCACATTTTGCTTTTCATAAAATACGTTCTATATAATTTGATTAATGACATTTCCTACTTTACCTGAAACATACAAAATGGCATTGAATATACCATGTATATCCAATTGAAATACTAAAGTTATACCCAAAAATCTCAAACTCCTTAAAAACAATAAAAATAATTCAGCCCTCTGCTGATTTTGCCAACTTTAAGTTAAAATTCAAAAATATTTTAAAATCACACAGGCTGAAGTTTTCCATAAACCTGTTGAATTAAAGAAGGCATAGTAGATATTTGAAAGAAAAGCAAAAAGCCTCCTTTCACATAGTAATGTGCAGGAATTTTTAACTCCTTTGATAACCAAGGAGTGCAATTGCTGGATCGTGTGGTAAGACTGTGTTTAGTTTTATAATGTAAACAGCCAAATTGTCTTCCAAAGTGGCTGTACCATTTTGCATTTCCACCAGCAATGTATGAGAGTTCCTGTTACTCCACATCCTCACAAGCATTTGGTTTTACCATTGTTCTGGTTTTTTAGCCATTCTAATAGTTGTACAGCAGTATCACATTGATTTAATAAGCATTACCTTAGTGCAGGAGACAAAGGAGATGTGCATTTGATCACTGGTTTGGAAAAGTCCCCTGGAAGAGGAAATGGCCACCCACTTCAGTATTCTTGCCTGGAAAATCCCATGGACAGAGGAGCCTGAAGGCCCGTAGTCCATGGGGTCACAAAGAGTTGGACATAACTTAGCAACTGAGTATGTATGCACACACATGTGATGTATCATATGTATTTTTTTTCTGAATATTGAACCAACCTTGCATACTTGGGATAAATCCTAGATGCTTGTGGTATATAATTTTTTTATATATTGTTGGATTTAATTTGCTGACATTTTGTTGCAGATTTTTCCACTTATGTTCATGAGAGATGTTGTTCTATAGGGTATTTTTTCTTAAGATTTCTTTGTCTGGTTTTGTCAAATAATCCTGGCTTCACAGAATAAGTTAGGAAGTATTCCCTTGGCTTCTGTGTCCTGGAAGTGGTTATAGACAATTGGTATAATTCATTTCTTTAATATTTTATAGAACTCACCACTTAACCCATTTGGGCCTCGTGCTTTCTTTTCAGAGAATTATCAATTATTGATTCAGTTTTTCCAATAGATATAGGTTTGTTAAGATTGCCTATTTCTTCTTTGTGAGTTTTGGCAGATTGTCTCTTAAGGAACTGGTCCATTTCCTCTAGGTTACCAAATCTTTGGGCATAGAGTTCTTCATAATACTTACTATTCTTTTAATATCATGGAATCTGTAGTGATATCTGCTTGTTCATTTCTGTCTTCTCTCTTTTTTTCTCAGCCTGGCTGGAGGCTTATTGATTTTATTGATCTTTTCAAAGAACCAGCTTTTGGTTTTTATTAATTTTTTTCTCTGTTGATTTCTTGTTTTGAAAATTTCTTTGATTTCTGCTTAGATTTTTTTTTTTCTTGTGCTTACTCTGAATTTCATTTACTCTTTTTTCTAGTTTTATAAGGTAGAAGCCAAGATGATTCATTTTAGATAAAGATCTTTCTCTTTTTCTAATATATGCATTTAATACTGTAAATTTATCTCTAAGCACTGCTTTTCCTGCATCCCAGATGTCGATAAGTTGTGTTTTCATTTTCTTTTAGTTCAAAACATTTTTTAAATTTCTCTGGAGATTGCTTCTTTGACCCAAGTGTATCTAGGAATGTGTTATTTAGTCTCCACATATTTGGGGGTTTTAGCTATCATTTTGTTATTGATTTCTAGTTTAATTTCATTGTGGTCTAACAATGAACATTATATGATTTCTATTTTTTTAATTTGTTGAGATATGTTTTATAGCCCAGGACATGGTCTGTCTTGGTGAATGTTAACATGGAAGCTTAAGAAAAATATGTTTTCTGCTGTTGTTGGATGCAGTGGTCTGTAGATGTCCATCATATCCAATTGATTAGTGATATTATTGGGTTCAACTATGTCCTTCCTGATTTTCTGCCTGCTGTATTTGTTCATTTCTGATAAAGAGGTATGGATTAATCGATTTCTCACATAGTTTGGCCTTACATAGTTTGACACCTGATTGTTAGATGTTAAAGATTGTATATCTTCTTGGAGAACTGACGACCTTATCATTAAGTAATGCCCTTCTTTAACCTGGATAATTTTCCTTACTTTGAAGCCTTCTCAGTTGGAAATTAATATAGCTACTCCTGCTTTCTTTTGATTAGTGTTAGCATGGTGTATCTTTCTCCATCCTTTTACTTTTAATATATATAAGCTTTTATATTTAAAGTGGCTTTACTGTAGACAGTATATACTTGGGTCTTGGTTTTTTGATCCACTCTGACAATCAGTTCAGTTCAGTCGCTCAGTCCTGTCCGACTCTTTGCGACCCCATGGATCGCAGCACGCCAGGCCTCCCTGTCCATCACCAACTCCCGGAGTTTACCCAAACTCATGTCCATCGAGTCGGTGATACCATCCAGCCATCTCATCTTCTGTCGTCCCCTTCTCTGCCTGTCCCCAATCCCTGCCAGCATCAGAGTCTTTTCCAATGAGTCAGCTCTTTGGATGAGGTGGCCAAAGTATTGGAGTTGCATCTTTAGCATCAGTCCTTCGAATGAACACCCAGGACTGATCTCCTTTAGAATGGACTGGTTGGATCTCCTTGCAGTCCAAGGGACTCTCAAGAGTCTTCTCCAACACCACAGTTCAAAAGCATCAATTCTTCGGCACTCAGCTTTCTTCACAGTCCAACTCTCACATCCATACATGACCACTGGAAACATCATAGCCTTGACTAGACAGACCTTTGTTGGCAAAGTAATGTCTCTGCTTTTGAATATGCTATCTAGGTTGGTCATAACTTTCCTTCCAAGGAGTAAGCGTCTTTTCATTTCATGGCTGCAGTCACCATCTGCAGTGATTTTGGAGCCCAAAAAAACCAAAGTCTGACACTGTTTGCACTTCAAATTGGTGTATTTAGGCCATTGATATTCAAAGTGATTATTGATAGAGTTGGATTAATGTCTGTGATATTTGCTACTCTTTGCTATTTGTTGCCCTGTTTTTTGGTCCTATATTTGTCATCCATTTTTTTGGGGAGGGGGATGGCTTTAATCAGGCATTTTATATGATTCTGTTTTCTCTCCTTCCTTAGTGTATTAGTTTATTCTCTTTCACTTTTTTTAGTGGTTGCCCTAGAGTTTGCAATATTCATGTATGCTAATCTAATTCCACTCCGAGGTAACACTGTACAGCTTTACTGTTAGTGAGAGTTTCTTATAGTAACACAATAATACTAATTCCTCACTCCCATCCCTTGTATCACTTTTGTTTCATGTATCATTTGTATCCTTGTATCATGCTGACACTCATTTCATTTATACACAAATATATAGATGCATAAATAAACATAGTCAAATACAACATTGCTGTTATTTTGAACAATGTTTTTTGTTAGATCAATCAAGAATAAGAAAAACTAGATTTTATTTTACCTTATTCCCTCAGTGCTCGCTCTTTCTGTATAACTGAACTTCTGACCTGTATAACTGAACTTCTGACCTGTATAACTGAACTGACTTCCCTTGTCTCTAAAGAACTTCTTTTAACATTTCAAAAGCCAAATCTACTAGCAATACATATTCAGTTTTTGTTTAATGAAGTGTTTATGTCTCTTCACTTTTGAAGGATAATTTCTTAGGATACAAGGTGGGTTTTTTTCTCTTAACACTAAATATTTCACTCCATTGTCTGTCTTGAATGACTTACTAAGGAGAAGTAGAACATAATTCTTATCTTACGCCTCTACCAGTAAGGTAAAGCTTTTAATTCCCCTGTGACTACTTTTAGGGCTTTTTGCCCCTCCTTTTTTCTTCTGTAGTTTGAAAACGATATGCATTTGCATTTATCCTGCTTAGTGTTCTCTTGAGTTTCCTAGGTCTCTCTATGGTTTGGTGTCTGACATTACTTGGGGAAATTATCATCATTGTTGTTTCAAATGCTTCTGTTCTTTTCTCTCCTTCTCCTTTTGGTATTCCCATTACACATATGTAGTTTTTGTAGTTTTGCAGTTTTGTCACTTTTCTTGGATATTTTGTTCTGATCCCTGCCCACCAACCCCAGTCATTTTTTCTCTTTGCTTTTCAGTTTTAGAGGTTACTATTGAAATATCAAGCTCAGAGATTCTTTGCCTCAGCCATGTCCAAACTACTAGTAGCTCATCAAAGACATTATTCATTTCTGTTACAGTGTTTTTGATCTCTAGTATTTCTTTTTGTTTCTTTCTTAGAATTTCCATCTCTCCACTTGTAATTGCCCATCTGTTCTTGCATACTGCCTTCTTTATACATACTGTTTGCTTTATCCATATCAGAATATTACTCATTTTTGTTTCAAATTCTGGTCTGATCATTCCAGCATCACTTTTGTATACGAGTCTGGTTCTTATGCTTGCCCTGTCTCTTCAAACTGTGTTTTTGCATTTTAGTATGTTCTTTTTTCATAAGAGTCATGCTGGAAAGCCAGAAGTCCCTTAATTTATTTTAAAACTTTGTCAAGCATAATCTTTTTGCACTTATTTTTACGCTTTTGGTTTTTGTTACTTACAATCAAATTTTGAGTGTGCAGTTGATTGTTGAACAATGTGGGTTTGTACTATGCAGATCCATTTATATATAGATTTTTTTCAGTGCATATCATAGGTCTTATGGTTGGCTCAATCTGTAGATGCAGAACCATGAATATTGAGGCCCAGCTGTAAAGTCATATGTGCATTTTCAACTGCTTGGAGGGTCAGTGCTTCTAACCCCCATGTTGTTCAGGGATCAGCTGAATATACTTCTCTAAAAATGTTAATCTGCAAAATAACTTCTTAGAAAAATTAAATTATTATACTTAAGATTGATTTAGTTCAGTCTTTCCTGTGACAGTCTTTTGAATAACCTTTCCTGGATTTACATTTGGCAAACCAGTTACTGTAAAACTCCTTTTTAGTTGTTTTGTCAGAGAAACCAAATGGATTAAGTTTGCTTTGCTGATCTGAATGTCTAAACTAGTTTTTACCTGGAAAGTTGAGCTTCTCTAATTTTTTTTACCTAGTAAATACATTTTCTCTACCAAAACCTATTATATAAATGAGTATGAATTATACATTAATTAACTGTGACATTGATAACCTATAAACATGGTACTGAATGGTGTGTTTCCATTTTCAAGTGTTTTTTACTTTATTTTTAAGCTTCTTCTCAGCCTATCGATAACCATGTTAGCCCACCTTCCTACTTGGTCCAGACACCAGCATCACCAGCCAGATATTCACCTGTTTCTAAAGCAGTACTTGGAGATGATGAAATTACGAGGTAAGGAATTGAATAGTTGTTATTCTTACATAAAGACAATCATTAGACGGAGTTATAATCAACTAAGTAGGATAGTCACAGTTTTCAGGACTAATTTTATTAACAGATAATAAGTTTAAACCTTAATTTTTTTATTTGAAAGGTTCATTAAAGGGCTATAAATGTAAAAATATTTTACTTTACAAATCACTACATTTTTTAATGTTCCTTTTTTCAAGGATTGGTAAATTATCCTTAGAAATTAGGTAAAACGAAGTTAAAAGTATACTTATGAATATGTAAAACTAACTTTTCATGTAGTCCATTTCTAATATATACCATAAAATATTATGGCAATCATTTGATTCATATTCAGAATTTTGTTTGTTGGTATATATATTTGATATTCTGACACCTAAAATTTACTTTCATCTAACATTACTCACTCACTGAAGTTTGCAGATTATCTTTTTATTCCCAAAAAACTTATCTAAGTAGGAAACAAAAAGTGAAAAAATATTTTAGGTCTTTTTCATATTATTCAACTTAGTAATGTATTATATATGAACAGTTTGCTGTATAACTTTCATGAAAGTATTTCATATTAGCTTTAAAGAATTTAATGGTAAATGATGCCAATTAATGTCATTTTATGTTTTTTAAATTTTATTATTGTTGACTGGTTTTTTTTGAACCTTTATAATTGTTCTTTATTAGTTAGACTACCACCTTCAGGCAGTGATCTCTTAAATGTCAGATAGGAGTGTTTGTCTTTGTCCTCTTCTTCAAAAGTTACCAGTGTTGAGGATTTAATTTAATAGGTGCTCAGTAATTGTTTTAGAATATAAATTATCAGAAAGAATAGTGTCTATGATTATATGTTTCTGATATGAATTTTCAGGGCTATTAACATTTAGGCTGTGCTAGTATACTGATCTATCATGGCTGTTTTCTTGTTGCTATTATCAAATAGTGTTTATTTATAGAAGTAAAGTGGAAGTAGTTAATGGTTTATGTAGTCTTTATTTAGCATATTTTCTCAAATTAAAAATATGTTAGCATCTTCATTGCTATTCCCATCTTTTTTCACTACATATCTCTTGTCTAGGATATTGTGTTGAACTTTGTAGTATTACAACAGGCCTACCTGTTTTCTATATTTTTTAAAATCAGGTGGTCGATTATTGAATATGTCTTCCTAAAATGCTGTGTTTTATCACTCTCTTTTGGTAATTCTACTACTTTGCACAGATAATGAAGTATAGAAATCTTTACTTCATATTAGAAGCTTTGCACAATTTGACCCTAAACACTTTTTCAGAGATTATATCACATTACCAATATAAAGGGAAGATAAAAGAATTCCCAACATACTGTTAATGATTCTAAATTTCATTTTTTAACACCTTAAGTAAGATATGATTTACATACTATACAGTTTATCTATTTAAAATGTACGGCTCTGTGATTTTTCATGTGTTACAATATAAAGTTTAAAAATATGGTAAAATATATATCACACCTTACCTGCCTTTTGAGAAATCTCTATACAGGTCAAGAAGTAACAGTTAGAACCGGACATGAAACGACAGACTGGTTCCAAATTGGGAAAGGAGTATGTCAAGGCTGTATATTATCACTCGTCTTATTTAACTTTGCATGCAAAGTACATTATGTGAAATGCTGGGCGGATGAAGCACCAGCTAGAATTAAGATTGCCAGGAGAAATATCAGTAACCTCAAGACATGCAGATAACACCACCCTTACGGCAGAAAGTGAAGAGGAACTGAAGAGCCTCTTGAAAGTGAAAGTGGAGGGTAAAAAAGTTGGCTTGTTGAGGGTAAAAAACACTCAACGTTCAAAAAATGAAGATCATGGCATCTGGTCCCATCACTTCATGGCAAATAGATGGGAAAACAATGGAAACAGTGACAGAATTTATTTTCTTGGGCTCCAGAATCACTGCAGATGGTGACTGCAGTCATGAAATTAAAAGACACTTGCTCCTTGGAAGAAAAGCTACAACAAATCTAGACAGCATATTAAAAACCAGAGACATTACTTTGCCAACAAAGGGGTCCGTCTAGTCAATGCTATGGTTTTTCTAGTAGTCATGTATGGATGTGAGAGTTGGACCGTAAAGAGACCTGAGTGCCGAAGAATTAATGCTTTTGAACTGTGGTGTTGGAGAAGATTCTTGAGAGTCCCTTGGATTGCAAGGCAATCCAACCAGTCCATCCTAAAGGAAATCAGTCCTGAGTATTCATTGGAAGAACTGATGCTGAAATTCCAATACTTTGGCCACCTGATGTAAAGAACTGACTCATTAGAAAAGACCCTGATGCTGGGAAAGATTGAAGGCAGGTGGAGAGGGGGACGTCAGAGGATGAGATGGTTGGATGGCATCACGGACTCAGTGGACATCAGCCTGAGCAAGCTCCGGGAGTTGGTGATGGACAGAGGAGCCTGGCAAGCTGCAGTCCGTGGGGTTGCAAAGAGTCAGACACTACTGAGTGACTGAACTGATGTATAATATAAAATGTGCTACTGTAACCATTTCAAATTGTGGTTCAGTGGCATTAATGACCAGCACCACTATCTTTTTCCAAACCCTTTTCATCACCTCAGACTCTATAATCATTAAGCATTAACTCACATTTCCTGTTCTCCTAGCTCCTGATAACCTCTAATCATATTTCATCTCTGTAAATTTATATATTCTGAACTGTTCACTTAGTGGAATCTTACAGTATTTAACATTTTGTATCTGGTTTCTCTCACTTAGCATAATGTTTACAAGTTTCATACATATGTCATGCATCCAAATTCTTGTTTATGGCTGTATAATATTTCATGTATATACCACATTTTGTTTACCACTCATCTGTTGATGGACACTTGGTTTGTCTCCACCTTTTGGGTATTACGAGTAATGACATGATAGACATTGTCATGCACATATCTGCTTGCATACTTACTTTTAATTGCTTTAGATATATACATAGATGTGGAATTACTAGAGCACATGGTAATAACTATATTTAGGTACATGAGGAACCACCTAATTGTATTCTATGGCAGTCATAGTATTTTACATTCTCACCATCAGTATATGAGGGTTCCAGTTTCTCCATATTTTCATTAGTGTTTGCTTTTTCTCTTTTGTTTTGTCTTATAGCCTTTTAGTAGGTGGGATTTAGCTCATTGTGATTTGTTGCATTTCCCTAATGATTAGTGATGTTGAGCATCTCTTCATATGCATGTGATATTTGAAAAATTAGAATTTATTTTCCTCTGGAAATACTGGTAAATTTCAGCAGGATATTTTTAAATTATTATTTGATAATGCAGCATTATAATTCCTACATATGTTTTAATGTACTGTAGGAATCCTCACCATGAGTCCACAATATAATAAGGAAATAAATAAGACAGCACCAATATAGTGAAAAACTGTCTTGTGCCCCTGATCCTACCCTGCTTCTCCTACTCTGCCCCGCCAAGTTAACTTCTTACCTGAATTTTGATTTTATTATTCCCCTTTTTCTTTCATAGATGTCTGTATGTGTATATTTCCTAAACAATATATTGTTTGATTTTGCTGATTTTGACAAGAAAATATGATTTTGTTAATCCTGAAGTGAACTGACAAAACTGATTGATGAATACCTGTGTATGACTAGAAAACACCACTTTAAATTTTGAGCAGACAGATATTTAAGATTAGTCCTACATTATATGAAAGAATCCCTAAAATTCAATTTTTAGAAATATTCTTTTAAGCCATTTGTTACCAACAGCTTTCTCTAGTATTTTTTTAAAAAGATTAAATTTTTAAAATATTTACCATGTATGACACATTGTTATTTCAAATGATATTCTGTGATTCATCATATCTAAAATAGCCTGCTCTTGGAATTTTCATGGTCTTACTGAAAATATAAATGGTTCTCACACAGTTATGTACAACTGGCAACGGATGTGCAGCATTATTAGTTGTAAAATGTATCCCAGTTTCAGAGATTTTAAATTGAGAGTTGGAGGGAGCAAAAGAGATGCATGTAGAAAAATAGATGAAAAGCAGAGATAGGTAGATGAATTGGAGGGGTGTGACTTAAGAAATAAAGATATTTAATTATTTTGTATAAAAAATCTAGAGATGGGCATTTCTAACATTTATGTAGCAACCCTAGGTCCATGATGTCTCTGGGATTCTGTTGGTTTTATCTTCATGATTGTAGTATGTCCAAACCAGTAATGGGATTTTATAGTTCATTCTTTTGTGTGGGTTAATTTGGGATAAGGAGGGGAAAAATGTGATTTGTGTGGCAACAGAATAAGCTTTGTCCTTGTTAGGGTCTGTCTGTCTTAGGAAAGTGACAATAAAATTTCCCTTTATTTCTCGGAGGCCAAAATAGGGTCATAGCCTCAGGTTAGCAGAGGAGAGTGGAAACACAGTGACTGGCATAGGTCATTCATGGTTTATCCCTTTAAGACTGGAAAGGGGACCTACCTACTTTCTTTAAACAAAGGGATATCCACTTCTTTCAACATGTGAGAAATGGAGTGACTACTTCTTAGACAATCAACTTTTCATGAGTATTATTTTTTGAGTGGGCTCTTTATATCATTTTTAAAATTTTTCTCATTGCTTTCACCTTTTTATTTTATGTTTTGATAAAAGGATTTTTAGCTTTTATATAAAACTAGGATTTTTCCTTTTAATTTCTAGGCTTAGAAAGAATTTCTTTTCCCCAAAGTTTAGAAAACTCATTTAAAATTCATCTAATTTTCTTAATAGTATGGTAATATGATATATCAGTGGGGAATTCTCATTGATAGAATATTAAGTTCTTTATATATTTTAAGGTATTCAATATTTTTTTCATTTTCAGGGAACCTAGAAAAGTTGTTCTTCATCGTGGTTCAACAGGCCTTGGTTTCAACATTGTAGGAGGTGAAGATGGAGAAGGAATATTTATCTCCTTTATTTTGGCTGGAGGACCTGCCGATCTTAGTGGAGAGCTCAGAAAAGGAGATCGTATTATATCGGTAGGATATGTTAATCAAAATAATGTTTTTACTGTTTTAACTATGACCTGTTAATTATTTAAAATTTTTATATTCTAAAGATACGGGAGGTATTTTGGCTATCTTCTTCTAACATTTTACAGCTTAATTGTAGAGTTACAGAGTTGACAGGGAACATGTTCTGTAGGATAGATTTTCTTTTGGTATTTGACTTAAAATATGTCAGTTTTTGTGAATATACTTGAAAGTATGCATTCTCTGTTTGTTGACTACAAGATTTTCTATATGTCTGTTAACTCATCTTTGTTACTTGCATAGTTCATATCTTCTTTATGCTTCAGTGTGTTGTTGCTTTATTATTAAAAAAGGCTTTTAAAGTTTATGTGAATGGAAGGTAGGTCTAACAGTTTGTCCTGGCAGCAGTTTTTTTCCTTGCCTGTTTGAAGCTATGCTGTTAGATGCATCTAACTTTAGAATCAGCTTTCCTTCCTGGTGAGTCAAAATTTTTTATCATTAGGTAATTATCAGTCAGATCTGCTTTCTAGTTCATAAATTTTCTTCATCTGTGTCTAATAAGCTCTTTAGGCTGAAACTAACTTTTTCATTTCAAAGTATCATTTTCTTTCTAGAAGTTCTAATTCTTTTTCAAATGTTCCTTTGTGGTTTTGGGAGAATCTTGACTATTTAAAGTTTGTTATGTTATGTTCTTTTAGGTTTTTCTTTTAAACCAATTTATTTTATACAGACATACCTCAAAGATACTGCAGGTTCAGTTCCAGGCCACCACCATAGAGCATATTGCAGTAAAGAAAGACAAATACTTGGTTTGCCAATATGTGTAAAACTTTTGATTATGTTATATTGTAGTCTGTTCAGTTCAGTTCAGTGGCTCAGTCATATCCAACTCTTTGCAACCCCTTGGACTGCAGCACGCCAGGCCTTCCTGTCCCTCACCAAATCCCAGAGTTTACTCAAACTCATGTCCATTGAGTTGGTGATGCCATCCAACCATCTCATCCTCTGTCATCCCCTTCTCCTCCCACCTTCTGTCTTTCCCAGCATCAGGGTCTCTTCCAGTGAGTTGGTTCTTCACATCAGGTGGCCAGAGTACTGGAATTTCAGCTTCAGCATCAGTCATTCCAATGAATATTCAGGACTGATTTCCCTTAGAATAGTCTGGTTGGATCTCCTTGCAGTCCAAGGGACTTTCAAGAGTCTTTTCCAACACCACAGTTCAAAAGCATCAATTCTTCCGCGCTCAGCTTTTTTTATAGTCCAACTCTCACATCCATATATGGCTACTGGAAAAGCCATAGCTTTGACTAGAAGGACCTTTGTTGGCAAAGTAATGTCTCTGCTTTTTAATATGCTATCTAGGTTGGTCGTAACTTGTCTTCCAAGGAGCAAGTGTCTTTTAGTTTAATGGCTGCAGTTCATCTGCAGTAATGTTGGAGCCCCAAAAAGTAAAGTCTGCCACCCAAAAAAATAAAGTCTGCCACTGTTCCCACTCTTTCCCCATCTATTTGCCATGAAGTGATGGGACCAGATGCCATGATCTTAGTTTTCTGAATGTTGAGCTTTAAGCCAACTTTTTCACTCTCCTCTTTTACTTTCATCAAGAGGCTCTTTAGTTCTTCTTTGCTTTCTGCCATAAGGGTGGTGTCATCTGCATATCTGAGGTTATTTATATTTCTCCCTGCAATCTGATTCCAGCTTGTGCTTCCTCCAGTCCAGCATTTCTCATGATGTACCCTGCATATAATAAGTTAAATAAGCAGGGTGACAATATACAGCCTTGATGTACTCCTTTCCCTATTTGGAACCAGTCTGTTGTTTCATGTCCAGTTCTAATTGTTGCTTTGTGACCTGCACACAGATTTCTCAAGAGGCAGGTCAGGTGGTCTGGTATTCCCATCTCTTGAATAATTTTCCACAGTTTGTTGTGATCCACACAGTGAAAATCTTTGGCATAGTCAATAAACAGAAGCTGATGTTTTTCTGTACTCTGTTTCTGTTTTTTGATGATCGAAGGGATGTTGGCAATTTGAATTCTGGTTCCTCTGCTTTTTCTACATCCAGCATGAACATCTGAAAGTTCACAGTTCATGTACTATTGAGCCTGGCTTGGAGAATTTTGAGCATTACTTTGCTAGCATGTGAGATGAGTGCAATTGTGCAGTAGTTTGAGCATTCTTTGGCATTGTCTTTCTTTGGGATTGGCATGCAAAGTGACCTTTCCAGTCCTGTGGCCACTGCTGAGTTTTCCAAAATTGCTGACATATTGAATGCAGCACTTTCACAGCATCATCTTTTAGGATTTGAAATAGCTCAACTGGAATTCCATCATCTCCACTAGCTTTATTCGTAGTGATGCGTCCTAAGGCCCACTTGACTTTGCATTCCAGGATGTCTGGCTCTAGGTGAGTGATCATACCATTATGATTATCTGAGTCGTGAAGATGTTTTTTTGTACAGTTCTGTGTATTCTTGCCACCTCTTCCTAATATCTTCTGCTTCTGTTAGGTCTGTTAGATTAGCATTATGTCTAAAAAACAATGTCCATACCTTAATTCTATTTTATTGCTAAAAGATGCTAACCATCATCTGGATCTGCAGAAAGTCATAATCTTTTTGCTAGTGGAGGGTTTGAAGTATTTCAAGAATTACTTAAATGTGACAGTGACACAAAAGTGACACAAAGTGAGCAAATGCTATTGGAAAAATAGCACCAATAGACTTGGTGAAAGCAAGGTTGCCACAAACTTCCAATTTGTTTAAAAATAAATGCAGTACCTATGAATACAGTAATGTAAAGCACAATAAAATGGGATGTGTCTGTATTCTGTAAATAATATAATAGTTCTGTTTTCTGAAGTTTAGGTGTCTAATACATGTTACTTTATGATGACATGCTTTGTTTCCTTATGCTCTAAATTTTGCATTGTGAGCTTAATGTCAATAATACTTTATATGTTGGTATTCAGTGCTGCCTGAATTGGGGAGTGGTATTCTTTGAAAAAATATCTTACATTGCTTGTAGTAGACTCAGGAGCATCATCCTTATAACCATTTTTCCAATGAGAAAACTGAAAAACAGAGTTTAATTTGCTCACAGTAGCTAATAATACCTCCCTTTAACCACTATATTATGCTGTGCCATTTTGTTTTAATTAAATATTTAGGTAACACTTCCAAAATTTAGGATCTGAGATATAGGAAAAAACCTAATCCTAGATCAGCAGTGCTATACAATATTGATAACTATTTTAAATCATAAATTTACTTTAAATCTTTTATTTTTTAATTCTATTTTATTTTTAAACTTTACAATATTGTATTAGTTTTGCCAAAAGTAAACCTCAGAAAATACTCTTTAAGCCAAAAATATATGTGCCTAGAACATGATAGGAAAAGCATTCCAAAATTTGGATCTTTTAATTGCCATTTTCAGATCAGTCCCTCTTGCCACCTTATCCTTCCTTACATATACTTAGATCTTTCTGAGGGTCCTTTATAATTAAAAATAGACTGAATCCAAGACGGAAAGGTGATGACTGATCATTTACAACAGAAGTATATCTCTTTTTTGTTTTAGTTGTTCTCAGATTTTGGTATAATTAGTTGATACTTGAATGAACCTCTTGGAAATTGGAGTTTTCAAATAGGCAGTGGTACTGCAATTGTAGAAAATACATTAGTATGCAGTGCAAGTAAGTGGAAATTGCTCTGAAATGTTTCAGGCTACAGCAACTAAAATAACATAATATTAACCAAAAATAATGATTATTGGAACAGATTTTAAAGCAGAAGCACACCTTAGTTACATGGTTATAATATTGAGTGTCTTAAGAGAGCATCATTCTTATCATAACAACCAAAAACAATCTGGATAAGTTTATAAAAACTGTAAACTCATCGGAGAACTGACGATTCAAAGTGACCTAGGTAAATTGACTTCCAGACAGTAAGTAGCCCTTCATGGACAACACAGTGGCAGCTCCTCTTTAGAGAGTGGTAGGGGAGAGAGAAGGATTAGACAGATACAGGAAGATATCAGCCAAAACTTTACCCAACATGTAATGGCCTCAGTGGACTGGTCAAACTGATAAAAATTTTGGGAAGTCACAGAGCAAGTCTGTATCCACCTCCCTTCTCTTTTTCATGGGTCTTCACCAAGAACTTGGAGCTTGCAAACCAAAGGTTTGGAACCAATAGAGAATTAAGAGAAAATTATTACTGAGTCACACAGAGCATCCCAAAATACAAGGCTGCTGCTAAGTCGCTTCAGTCGTGTCCGACTCTATGCGACTCCACAGACAGCAGCCCAGCAGGCTCCCTCATCCCTGGGATTCTCCAGGCAAGAACACTGGAGTGGGTTGCCATTTCCTTCTCCAATGCATCAAAGTGAAAAGTGAGAGTGAAGTCACTCAGTCGTGTCCAGCTATTAGCGACCCCATGGACTGCAGCCTACCAGGCTCCTCTGTCCATGGGATTTTCCAGGCAAGAGTACTGGAGTGGGGTGCCATTGCCTTCTCCCACCTGCCAATAAATAAGGGACGTTGAGATGAAGATCTGTGAAAACCAGCCTCAGCAATTCTGTACTTTGAGCTGCTCAGGACCAAGAGTAGGAGGATATCTTTGCAACCCTGAGGCAGACAGCAGTTTCTTGGACAAGATGTATTAAATACTAACCGTTTAAAAAAAAAAAAGATATCTTTAAGAAACCACGTAGGCAAGCCATACAGTAGGGAAAAAATACGCTCAGTACATATATCACACAAAAGACTCATATCCAGAATATATAAACATCTCCCACAAAGAAGCAATGAAAGATGAGTAAATTTTAAAACAAGCAAAAGACTTAAATATATATTTTACAAGACAAGGTATATGAATAGCCTGTAAACACATGGAACAGTACTTAACATTAGGCATCAGGGCAATGCAAAAGCGCAGTGAATAAGCAGGTTTAGAGGAATTTGGGAACAATGTCACTTTTCTATATCTTGATTGTGGCAGTGGCTATACAATATACACAGTTGTCAAAACTCCACCTGTATACTAAAAAAGATTATTGAATGTAAATTGTACCTAAATAAAAACGTTTCTAAAGCCATAATGAAGTACCATATCCTATCCAGTTGAATGACTAGAAGGGAAAAAAAATGATGGCAGCAAGCATTGACAAGAATGTGGGCAGTTATTATTCATTACTGGTAGATATGTAAAACTATGCAACTGCTGCAAGAACTTCTAACAAAGTTTTAATGAAATTAAACATAAATCTAACCTTATCACCCACATTTTACCTAAGAAATCTTTTGTTTATAGAAACACTGTAATAGGAATGTTCATAACAGCTTATTCATAATGACACTCAAGCAACACAGATGACACAAATTGTGTTCAGTAAAAATAGAATGCACCACAAAAATATACTGTGTTATAAGTAATATAGTTATTTTAAGATAATTTTATAAGATTATAAGATAACCATGAGCAGGCAACGTAATTTATACTGATAAGTCAGAACGTGGTTGCTGGTAATTGTATTGATTACCATAAAGAGGCATAATGGAGATTTCTGGGTTGGTAGGTGGAAAAGGTATGTTTGGGGTTGTAATTTCATGGGCATATACAGTTGTTAAAAGGCCTTCCAGCTGAACTGTTTAAATTTGTACATTTTATTGCTTGTAAGTTATACTGTAATTCAAATTTTAAAAATGACTTACAGTATTGTTCATATTAGTGGTAAGGAATGAATTTTTTTTTTAATTTAATGTTTGGCAAACTAGCTAGTTACTTGGTGGAATAAAATTAGCATAGAGCCTCACTTCACACCTTGTGTCAAAATAAATTCTCAATTGGCTTAAGAGTTAAGTGTGAAAAACTGAAAAACAAAAATAGATGTTTTGTAAATTTCCATGTGAAATTGTTTATGTGGGTTACTAACACATAGCTAGAATATGTTAGACTGACCAACCAACACAGCCTGGTTCACTCAGAACTTTTCCAGTTTTAGCACTGAAAGCCCCAGGTCTGGCAACCCCTCTAGGCCCAGTTTTAAAACTGAAAGTCTCAACAGTCCCAACCACTTGCTTGCCCTAATGTCACTGTAAGTTATATACAGCTTTCTGTTTGGCAATACGCATCATCTTAAAATTTTTAGTGGTTACTAACTTCTATAGGGAAATATCCTAAGAAAAATAGGAAAGACGTTAGGATAAAGAGAAAAACGTGAGAAAATGTACTAAAAGCTAAAAGAAAACTATGGGACACTTGTTTAAGTACCTCTTTACATAAAATTTAACTATTTTCAATCTTTAGCTCGCTATAGATCACCCCAAAGCCTTATTAAAAAACAAATTCCTGGATTTCATTGCCAAAGTTTCTGATGCAGTATGACTTAGGTAGGATCTGAAAATATGTATATCTAACAAGTTTCCATGAGATACTGATGTTGCTGCTCCTGTGTTATTATACCCTTGTTATTAATGTTCTTAATGATAACCCATATTACTGAGAAAACTATAAAAAGTTATTTGGGAAGTGAGAAAATAAGTAATGATTTCTGTAAAAGAATTCTCTTTGAAATATTTCTTGTTGTTGAAGACAGAAGCTTTTGAAATCAGAATTTATTACAGATGTTGAACACTACATTTTCCACTATGATATAAATGGAGGTATTACTATTATTTCCAATGATGCCAAGAATAGAGGAGAATATAATTGATATGCACTGAAAATTTAGAGTCATGGAAAGTGACCCAAAAGACTTCAACAGAAATGCTGTCCTCCATAAAAATAATGAGAGAAATGCCCAGAATTGTTAGAATAAGCTTTTCAGAACTCTGGAAATTAACCAAAGACTTAAAACAATTCAGGAAGTATTTTCTCAAGAAGAGGAAAAAAAAAATACTGAATTTCCCTAAGAGTGAGGTTTGTGGAGTTTTTACTGAGTTTTATCATTTTATCATTTTTAATTTCACTGCCTCCCTATTACCATACTAGCCTTGGAAAATAGCCAGAATTTATGGTGAAAACTTGTGGCCTAAGCCAGTAAAGAAAGCAAAATGGTGGTAGAATATTCATAGTTTCCTTTCCAAAGAACTGTTATAATTTGATCTGTCTGGTGGTTCTTGAAACACCTTATTTTAAAGGTTCTCTGTATTTGACCTGATTCAAAAGCTCCACCAATGCAAAAGCCTTTTCCCCTGGGCTAAGTGTCAAGATAATTACAGGTATATTATGGCTTCCTGAGACATTGCATAACATTTGGGGCAGACAGTAGACTAATTGAAAACTTAAAAGGAATAACTAGGAGAAACCTCCATGGGGCCTTTGAAAAGCTCTTATTCCTTGGAATTTAGGAGGACACATACATGTCTTGGACTGTGTGCCTGCTCAGGAAAGACCTGAAAAGGCCCTAAACTCTCACTTCTGGCTGTTTATGGTGCTCTGTGCATGAAGGAAGTGAAGATTAAGGCAGAATTATCAATTGTCTAACTGATTGTTGAAGGCATTACCCAACATGTACGCAGAGCCCTTCAGCAAAGGGTCTGGTATTTAAGGAAGTCTGTGTCCAATCATTAACTAACCATTCTGCTAATCAGACAGAGACGTCAGTGGCACGTATAACAAAATAGAAACCTTATGTAATTTAGAAAAGTCCCCAAAGGACTACCATAACAAACAGCAGTAACAACAAGCCCTGGGTAGGAGATCTGATTTCCAAATTTGCTGTTTGTTTTTTTAAATGTCCAGTTTTTAACAAAACAAGAAAATATACGCAGGTGGAAAAAGAATCAGTAGAAACTGTCCCTTGGAAGCCCAAAATTAGACTACTATATAAAGATTTTAAATGAGATATTTTAAATATGTTTGAAGAACTAAAGGAAACTGTATCTACAGGATGAGGGGAAAATATAGGAACAATATCTCACCAAGTAGAGTATGTCAATAAAAAGATAACTTTTATAAAAAAGAAACAAATTTTGGTATTGAAAAGTAAAGTAAGTGAAATCAGGAAAAAAAAAAAAATCCTCTTTGTCAAGCTCAACAGCAGATTTGACCTGGCAAAGGAAAGAATCCACAAACTTTGAAGATATGTCTATTAAGATACCTAGGCTAAAGAACAGAAAGAAAAAAGAATTAAGAAAAATTAACAGAGTCTCAGAGACTTGCAGGGATGCCATCAAATGTACCAGTATATGCATAATAAAGTCAGAATGACAGGAGAGAAAGGGACAGAAAGGATATTTGAATAAATAAATAGCTAAAAAGTTCCCATATTTAATGAAAACGTTGTGCACATCTAAGAAGCTCAGTGAACTACAAGTAGAGTAAACTTGAAGAGATCCATACCATGGATATGTTAATATCATAATCAAATATCAAAAGACAAAGAACCCTGTAAGCAAAGAGAAATGACTTATTGCATACAGAGAGTCCTCAGTAAGATTAACAGCTAATTTCTTGTCAAAAACAATGGAGGCCAGAAGGCAGTTCTGAAAGAGAAAAGCCGTTGTCCAAGGATTTTATACCCAAACTATCCATAAAAATGAAGAACAAATCCCAGTGCTAGGTTAACAAAACCTAAGGGAAGTTAATCTCCTTTTTTTTTTTTTAATTATTTTTTTTAAATTTTATTTTATTTTTAAACTTTACATAATTGTATTAGTTTTGCCAAATATCAAAATGAATCCATCACAGGTATACATGTGCTCCCCATCCTGAACCCTCCTCCCTCCTCCCTCCCCATACCATTCCTCTGGGTCGTCCCAGTGCACTAGCCCCAAGCATCCAGTATCGTGCATTGAACCTGGACTGGCATCTCGTTTCATACATGATATTTTACATGTTTCAATGCCATTCTCCCAAATCTTCCCACCCTCTCCCTCTCCCACAGAGTCCATAAGACTGTTCCATACATCAGTGTCTCTTTTGCTGTCTCGTACACAGGGTTATTGTTATCATCTTTCTAAATTCCATATATATGCGTTAGTATACTGTATTGGTGTTTTTCCTTCTGGCTTACTTCACTCTGTATAGTAGGCTCCAGTTTCATCCACCTCATTAGAACTGATTCAAATGAATTCTTTTTAATGGCTGAGTAATACTCCATTGTGTATATGTACCACAGCTTTCTTATCCATTCATCTGCTGATGGACATCTAGGTTGCTTCCACATCCTGGCTATTATAAACAGTGCTGCGATGAACATTGGGGTACACGTGTCTCTTTCCCTTCTGGTTTCCTCAGTGTGTATGCCCAGCAGTGGGATTGCTGGATCATAAGGCAGTTCTATTTCCAGTTTTTTAAGGAATCTCCACACTGTTCTCCATAGTGGCTGTACTAGTTTGCATTCCCACCAACAGTGTAAGAGGGTTCCCTTTTCTCCACACCCTCTCCAGCATTTATTATTTATAGACTTTTGGATCACAGCCATTCTGACTGGTGTGAAATGGTACCTCATAGTGGTCTTGATTTGCATTTCTCTGATAATGAGTGATGTTGAGCATCTTTTCATGTGTTTGTTAGCCATCTGTATGTCTTCTTTGGAGAAATGTCTATTTAGTTCTTTGGCCCATTTTTTGATTGGGTCATTTATTTTTCTGGAGTTGAGCTGTAGGAGTTGCTTGTATATTTTTGAGATTAGTTGTTTGTCAGTTGCTTCATTTGCTGTTATATTCTCCCATTCTGAAGGCTGTCTTTTCACCTTGCTTATAGTTTCCTTTGATGTGCAGAAGCTTTTAAGGTTAATTAGGTCCCATTTGTTTATTTTTGTTTTTATTTCCAATATTCTGGGAGGTGGGTCATAGAGGATCCTGCTGTGATGTATGTCAGAGAGTGTTTTGCCTATGTTCTCCTCTAGGAGTTTTATAGTTTCTGGTCTTATGTTTAGATCTTTAATCCATTTTGAGTTTATTTTTGTGTATGGTGTTAGAAAGCGTTCTAGTTTCATTCTTTTACAAGTGGTTGACCAGTTTTCCCAGCACCACTTGTTAAAGAGATTGTCTTTAATCCATTGTATATTCTTGCCTCCTTTGTCAAAGATAAGGTGTCCATATGTGCGTGGATTTATCTCTGGGCTTTCTATTTTGTTCCATTGATCTATATTTCTGTCTTTGTGCCAGTACCATGCTGTCTTGATAACTGTGGCTTTGTAGTAGAGCCTGAAGTCAGGTAGGTTGATTCCTCCAGTTCCATTCTTCTTTCTCAAGATCGCTTTGGCTATTCGAGGTTTTTTGTATTTCCATACAAATTGTGAAATTATTTGTTCTAGCTCTGTGAAGAATACTGTTGGTAGCTTGATAGGGATTGCATTGAATCTATAAATTGCTTTGGGTAGTATACTCATTTTCACTATATTGATTCTTCCAATCCATGAACATGGTATATTTCTCCATCTATTAGTGTCCTCTTTGATTTCTTTCACCAGTGTTTTATAGTTTTCTATATATAGGTCTTTAGTTTCTTTAGGTAGATATATTCCTAAGTATTTTATTCTTTCCATTGCAATGGTGAATGGAATTGTTTCCTTAATTTCTCTTTCTGTTTTCTCATTATTAGTGTATAGGAATGCAAGGGATTTCTGTGTGTTAATTTTATATCCTGCAACTTTACTATAGTCATTGATTAGTTCTAGTAATTTTCTGGTGGAGTCTTTAGGGTTTTCTATGTAGAGGATCATGTCATCTGCAAATAGTGAGAGTTTTACTTCTTCTTTTCCAATTTGGATTCCTTTTATTTCTTTTTCTGCTCTGATTGCTGTGGCCAAAACTTCCAAAAACTATGTTGAATAGTAATGGTGAAAGTGGGCACCCTTGTCTTGTTCCTGACTTTAGAGGAAACGCTTTCAAGTTTTCACCATTGAGGATAATGTTTGCTGTGGGTTTGTCATATATAGCTATTATTATGTTGAGGTATGTTCCTTCTATTCCTGCTTTCTGGAGAGTTTTTATCATAAATGGGTGTTGAATTTTGTCAAAGGCTTTCTCTGCATCTACTGAGATAATCATATGGTTTTTATTTGTCAATTTGTTAATGTGGTGTATTACATTGATTGATTTGCGGATATTGAAGAATCCTTGCATCCCTGGGATAAAGCCCACTTGGTCATGGTGTATGATCTTTTTAATGTGTTGTTGGATTCTGATTGCTAGAATTTTGTTAAGGATTTTTGCATCTATGTTCATAATCTCCTTAAGTTCTGTTATAGGCAATAAACCCAAGAAATACTAGAGAGAATCCTTCAGACTAAAAAGAGACGACATTAGAGAGTAACCCAAATCCATATGAGTAAATAAAGAACACTGTTAAAAATACATAGGTAAATATAAAACAGCATAAGTGTATTTTTTGTTTGTAGCGCTTTCCTCCTGTGTAATTTAAACAATCATGAAATAAAGCAATAATTTTAGATCTCTGTTGATGGGCACACACACATTGTTTAAAAATGTAATTTATATGACAAGAGTATCACAAGAGATATATTAGACCAGAGTTTTTATTTACTATTGAAACCAAGTTAATCCAAAGAAAATGGTTCAAATCAGATCAAACGCTCAGTCGTGTCTGACTGTTTGCGACCCCATGAATCGCAGCACGCCAGGCCTCCCTGTCCATCACCAACTCCCGGAGTTCACTCAGACTCACGTCCATCGAGTCAGTGATGCCATCCAGCCATCTCATCCTCTGTCGTCCCCTTCTCCTCTTGCCCCCAATCCCTCCCAGCATCAGAGTCTTTTCCAATGAGTCAACTCTTCGCATGAGGTGGCCAAAGTATTGGAATTTCAACTTCAGCATCATTCCTTCCAAAGAAATCCCAGGGCTGATCTCCTTCAGAATGGACTGGTTGGCTCTCCTTGCAGTCCAAGGGACTCTCAAGAGTCTTCTCCAACACCACAGTTCAAAAGCATCAATTCTTCCACGCTCAGCCTTCTTCACAGTCCAACTCTCATATCCATACGTGACGACTGGAAAAACCATAGCCTTGACTAGACGAACATTTGTTGGCAAAGTAATGTCTCTGCTTTTGAATATGCTATCTAGATTGGTCATAACTTTCCTTCCAAGGAGTAAGCATCTTTTAATTTCATGGCTGCAGTCACCATCTGTAGTGATTTTGGAGCCCCCAAAAATAAAGTCTGACACTGTTTCCACTGTTTCCCCATCTATTTCCCATGAAGTGATGAGACCGGATGCCATGATCTTCGTTTTCTGAATGTTGAGCTTTAAGCCCACTTTTTCACTCTCCACTTTCACTTTCATCAAGAGGCTTTTTAGTTCCTCTTCACTTTCTGCCATAAGGGTGGTGTCATCTGCATATCTGAGGTTATTGATATTTCTCCCAGCAATCTTTATTCCAGCTTGTATTTCTTCCAGTCCAGTGTTTCTCATGATGTACTCTGCATAGAAGTTAAATAAGCAGGGTGACAATATACAGCCTTGACGTACTCCTTTTCCTATTTGGAACCAGTCTGTTGTTCCATGTCCAGTTCCATCTGTTGCTTCCTGACCTGCATACAGATTTCTCAAGAGGCAGGTCAAGTGGTCTGGTATTCCCATCTCTTGAAGAATTTTCCACAGTTTATTGTGATCCACACAGTCAAAGGCTTTGGCATAGTCAATAAGGCAGAAATAGATGTTTTTCTGGAACTCTCTTGCTTTTTCCATGATCCAGCGGATGTTGGCAATTTGATCTCTGGTTCTTCTGCCTTTTCTAAAACCAGCTTGAACATCAGGAAGTTCACAGTTCACATATTGCTGAAGCCTGGCTTGGAGAATTTTGAGCATTACTTTACTAGCGTGTGCGATGAGTGCAATTGTGCGGTAGTTTGAGCATTCTTTGGCATTGCCTTTCTTTGGGATTGGAATGAAAACTGACCTTTTCCAGTCCTGTGGCCACTGCTGAGTTTTCCAAATTTGCTGGCATATTGAGTGCAGCACTTTCACAGCATCATCTTCCAGGATTTGAAATAGCTCAACTGGAATTCCATCACCTCCACTGGCTTTGTTTGTAGTGATGCTTCCTAAGGCCCACTTGACTTCACATTCCAGGATGTCTGGCTCTAGGTGAGTAATCACACCATTGTGATTATCTGGGTCGTGAAGATCTTTTTTGTACAGTTCTTCTGTGTATTCTCGCCACCTCTTCTTAATATCTTCTGCTTCTGTTAGGTCCATACCATTTCTGTCCTTTATCGAGCCCATCTTTGCATGAAATGTCCCCTTGGTATCTCTGATTTTCTTGAAGAGATCTCTAGTCTTTCCCATTCTGTTGTTTTCCTCTATTTCTTTGCATTGATTGCTGAAGAAGGCTTTCTTATCTCTTCTTGCTATTCTTTGGAACTTTGCATTCAGATGTTTATATCTTTCCTTTTCTCCTTTGCTTTTCACTTCTCTTCTTTTCACAGCTATTTGTAAGGCCTCCCCAGACAGCCATTTTGCTTTTTTGTATTTCTTTTCCATGGGGATGGTCTTGATCCCTGTCTCCTGTACAGTGTTACGAACCTCATTCCGTAGTTCATCAGGCACTCTATCTATCAGATCTAGGCCCTTAAATATATTTCTCACTTCCACTGTGTAATCATAAGGGATTTGATTTAGGTCATACCTGAATGGTCTAGTGGTTTTTCCTACTTTCTTCAATTTAAGTCTGAATTTGGCAATAAGGAGTTCATGGTCTGAGCCACAGTCAGCTCCTGGTCTTGTTTTTGCTGACTGCATAGAGCTTCTCCATCTTTGGCTGCAAAGAATATAATCAGTCTGATTTCAGTGTTGACCATCTGGTGATGTCCATGTAGAGAGTCTTCTCTTGTGTTGTTGGAAGAGGGTGTTTGTTATGACCAGTGCATTTTCTTGGCAAAACTCTGTTAGTCTTTGCCCTGCTTCTTTCCATATTCCAAGGCCAAATTTGCCTGTTACTCCAGGTGTTTCTTGACTTCCTAGTTGTGCATTCCAGTCCCCTATAATGAAAAGGACATCTTTTTTGGGTGTTAGTTCTTTTAGTCTTTGCCGTGCTTCTTTCCGTATTCCAAGGCCAAATTTGCCTGTTACTCCAGGTGTTTCTTGACTTCCTACTTTTGCATTCCAGTCCCCTATAATGAAAAGGACATCTTTTTTGGGTGTGTGTTCTAAAAGGTCTTGTAGGTTTTCATAGAACCGTTCAACTTCAGCTTCTTCAGCGTTACTGGTTGGGGCATAGACTTGGATTACTGTGATATTGAATGGTTTGCCTTGGAAACAAACAGAGATCATTCTGTCGTTTTTGAGATTGCATCCAAGTACTGCATTTCGGACTCTTGTTGACCATGATGGCTGCTCCATTTCTTCTGAGGGATTCCTGCCCGCAGTAGTAGATATAATGGTCATCTGAGTTAATTTTACCCATTCCAGTCCATTTCAGTTCAGTTGTTTTAAATTAACAATATAGACAAATAAAATATGGAATATCCATACAATAAAGTATATGATTCAGCTATAATCAGTAATGATGTAGTAAATCAAGGATGAGCTGTGGAAACAAGCTAAGTAAAGAAGCCAAACAGAAGTAGCCACATGTTATAATATTTATTTTATTTTAAATGTACAGAACAGACAAATTCTTAGAAAGTAGAGTAGGGGTTACCAGGGTCTAAGAGGAGAGGGAAGAGGGGAAAGAATGCTAATAGGTAGTGGGGTTTGGAGGATCTGATGAACATGTTTTGGATCTGAATCATGGTGATGATTACAATACTCGTGACTGTACTAAAAACCACAAAAACACTAAACTTGAAAAATGTCGATTTTATATAAATTATATCTCCATATTTTTAAGTGGTGTGTTTTTTTTGTTTTGTTTTAATGACCACTGTGTGCCTCTCAGTAGCAAGATTTCTTCTAAGATATCCTTGATAATGTTTTACATTAAAATGTTTGGCATTATTTAGGAACATTTTAAATTTGTAATCTTGTTAACAAATTATTCTGTTTTCAATCTATGTTGGTTGTCTTCAGATTTTTTCTGTAGGCAAAGACTTTAATGCTCAGGAATAATTCATTAAAAATTATAATATTTTATACAACAATCTTTCAAAGTTTGTCTACCTTTTATATTTCTTCTCTAATTTTTTCTGCTAGAATTAGGATTTTATGTTCAATGTAAAGCTATTTATACATTGTGTTGAGTTTTTTATGGCTTTTAGCTAGAGATATTCTCTAATAAAACCACGATATGTTACATTCGTTTAGATTAAGGTTTTTGTGTCTTGATTTTCATTCGAAAGGTGTGTGCACGTATTAACTTAGTTACTTAGTGATATCCTTTATAGATAATATAAAACATCAGGTCTTCACTGTTTTAAATGTTCTTTACATCCCAGAAATTTCTGGGCTGTAGTCAAATTTTACAAAATTGGTGTGTAACTTTTAATAAGTTTTAAATTAGATGTTGAGGAAACAAACTTTCATATAAAAATTGCATGATAGTTTCTCTTCCTTTCCGAAAGTATTCATTAAAGGTCCCAAACATTGCTGTATTTTATTCATTGATGGTTCTTAGGGGAGAAGGCCAACTTAAATATTTAAATTAATTACATTTAAGTCTAATGCTCACATCAGTGTCCTGTTAAGTTTTTCTTGTAGTGTAAAAGTTTCAGTCTCTAAAGGTAGTATACCATGCAGTGTACTAGGTACTGGCAGCCTTTCAGAAAGAAGAATTAAGTTGCCTATTCTTCTGGAGTGGGATTGATCACCTCACCCAAGGAAGGTCCCCGTGTTAAAAAAGAAAAGAATGTCGTTTTGCTCATTTAGTAACATTTATTGTATTTAATGTCAGTCTGTGAGATCTGAGCTCTTTTAGTACTTGAAGTTATTGCTTTCCAGTTACTCCAAAAGAATAGAAGGTTTAGTTTAGGAAAGAAAGGAAGAGAATTGAAATTGAGATTAATAATATTGAAAATATGATGGGATTTGAAATGATGCTATAAACAAAATGAATTTCCTTTGCATTGTTTGAGTTACTAGTGAAATGAAATGTACAAAATGACGACACTTTTGACTTTTCAGGTTGTCAAACTAAGGGACACTTCTTAAGAGATTGATAGCCTTCTAGAAACCTAGGGGGAAGTGTTTTGGTTTTGTTCACTTGACAGTAAACATAGTCTTTTTAGTGAATAAAAATGTTTTGATTGATAGTAGTTACTGTGCAATATATTTTTAGTAAATCAGAATAAGAAAAATACTTTAGTCATAAAATAATTGCAAGTAATTTTTTTAATCTATGCCTTCTTAACAAACAGGCAATTGTGATTTCTATTTAGTATGATGGTTTTCTTTCTAATTTAATATTTGATTTGACTTAACAGGTAAACAGTGTTGACCTCAGAACTGCCAGCCATGAGCAGGCAGCAGCTGCTTTAAAAAATGCTGGCCAAGCTGTCACAATTGTTGCACAGTACCGACCTGAAGGTAATAAATTCTTGTTGTTTGTTTTTCTTTTTTATTTCAGTTTTTAGAAGTCTTCCTCTTAATAATGTTTAACTTCGGAAGCTTAGCTTTCTCTTTGTGTTTTTGTCTGATTCATTAATCTGTTACTTTTTTGTTGCTGTTGCTGTTTAGTCACTAAGTCATGTCCAACTCTTGCAGCCCCATGGACTGTAGCCTGCAAGGTCTTCTGTCCATGGGGTTTCCTAAGCGAGAAAACTGGAGTGGGTTGCCATTTCCTTCTCAAGGGGATCTTCCCGACCCAGGGATTGAATTCACATCTCCTGCATTGGCAGGAGGATTCTTTTCCATTGAGTCACCAGGGAAACCCTGTTATTTGTTTAGTTGGAATGTAATTCACCATCCAGATCAAAGTGCTTTTAAATAGAATATAGGAACTTGTATCTGCCAGCTCTTTGAATATTTCATCATTATTTGGAATAATTTTTAGATGTTAATTTTTTTAAATCTGTCATCTAACCAAACACATACTTTTAAATATACCTTTTACTAACTCAGTGATTGAAAAGCAAAGATAGTCTATTAAGTTATCTCAATTTTTTCTGACTTTTGAATTAGATTGTATTTATTAATATCAAGGTTAAGATATTCTAATAGCTTTTATTGTTACTTTAAAAAAAAGAAAGAATACAAATTTGGAATATGATATGTTTCTAAATAGTGAAGTCTTATGGATATAACCTTGCCAAGTTCCTGCTGGGAGATGATAATGGAAAATTTGAGGTCATATTAAACATACATAAGACTCTAGTGTACATCAACATAAACACTTCAGTAAAACCTCAGTGGAATTTAAAAAGCTTAAACACCCAAAAGAATACATAGCATACTAGTTAATGTTCATAAACAAGGTGAAGGAGGAAAGAATGATGTGACTAAAGGAACCAGGCAAAACATTCTATAATTTGGCAATGTTAGTTTAGTTACATTTATTATTCTTTTCTTGGAGCAGAATTTATTTCTATAACAAAACCCCAATATGTGTTTTAACGTGATCAAAGTAGTATATTGGGCATTGCTTGTTATTTAATAATATAATATTTATTATAAACCATAGCATTCTAGGTTCATAACTGAACAAGAATAAATTCATTTATGTAAGAAGTAAGTTCCAAATAAATCACATTAATCAAGCAATTTAAGGAATAATAGATGAAGTCAGAATGCCAACTTATTAATTTTTGTGAGAAACAAAAGCTGCCGCTGGGACTTAGCCATGCTTTTATCTTCTGACCAACACGTTCTTGCCAATAGGTGTATTATATGGAAACCAAATACAAAAGCAACAAGGAAATAAAACGTAAACACACTTCTATCCATACAGCTTCACCTAGCATTAAGCAAAACTAAGAAGACAGGTATATCTGGGCAACAAAATACAGGTAAAGGCTATTTAAGCAGGTTAAGATCTGGCAAAAGCTACATGGAAAGAAGAGAAGGGTAAAAACATGAAATGTTGAGAATGCTCGGTGGTAACCAAACTTAAATTGAACTTCCTAAAGGTGGGGGGCTATAAATCCCTTGTTTATAGCAGGACACAGGAAATTGGAGTAGCAAGCTAGCAAAAGCCATCCTTGATGTGGTTTTGTTTAGAGAGCTAGAGGGACCCATATTTGGTCAAAACCATCTATCTTGCTAGTATCAGATAAGTTGACAGTTTTTTGGTTTTAAAGGATGTAAAAATATGCTTCCATCTCTACCCTGCACTCCAAACTTACTGGTCCAGCCAACTCATTCAGTAATAAGCAGTTTGAAAGGAACTGGCCTGGCATTCATACAGAGATATTAAGAAGAAGAGGTGGAAACAAACAACAAAGCTGATTAACAGGAGGAAAAGATGGCTTAACAACCAGAAGAGATAGATTTTGAGCTAGCATAACCCAGGAAAGAAGAAGAAAGCAAACCGTTTTCTTAAGTTGAAACACAAAGAGACATCATAGAAAAATTCAATAGGGGACATAAAGGATACAATAGGAAAAGTAAACAAAAAGAAACAAAAGCAAAGAGAATTTTTAAAGTTTAGAGAGAAAAAACAGGTTATTTTATATATATATATATGAGAAAGTCGCTCAGTCGTGTCCGACTCTTTGCCACCCCATGGACTGTATAGTCCATGGAATTCTCCAGGCCAGAATACTGGAGTAGGTAGCCTTTCCCTTCTCCAGGGGATCTTCCCAACCCAGGGATGCTATATTATATTATATCATATAATAATTAGACTTTCTGGAAAAAGTAAATTTTTTTAAAGAAGGGAATAAATGCTTGAACTTATAATTCACTCAAGAAAGCTTTCCTCAATTAAAAAGAAGTGCATCTTTATATTGAAAAGACATAGCATGATAGAAAACTCACAATGGTCAAAATCCAGATATATTCTAGTTAAATGTTTATTAAGAATTTTCTGAAACTCAGTTAAAAATATTACCTTATTAATAAGGAGATAAAAATTGATTGATAAAAGAACTGCTTTAATGCTTGGTGAGCATAGATCAGGACAAGGATCTTTAATTTTATCAATGGTGTGTTCAGTGACTCTTGATTAAGCCTAAAATGTACCTCTGTATACACTAGGCATACTTGCCACTGATGGCTGGCAAAGGTGGGCTTCCCTTGTGCTGCTGCTGCTAAGTAGCGTCAGTCATGTCCGACTCTGTGCGACCCCATAGACGGAAGCCCACCAGGCTCCTCTGTCCCTGGGATTCTCCAGGCAAGAACACTGGAATGCGTTGCCATTTCCTTCTCCAATGCATGAAAGTGAAAAGTGAAGTGAAGTCGCTCAGTCATGTCCGACTCTTAGCAGCCGGGGATTTCCCAGGCAAGAGTACTGGAGTAGGGTGCCATTGCCTTCTCCTTCCCTTGTCCTAGGATAGGTATTTTGTGCGCCTAGGAATCTTCTTTTTAGGTTCTCTTTTTCTGTGCTTGTACTCTGGTTTTGTTCTTTTTTGTGATTTCTATGCTTTTCTTCTGTGTGAATCTTTCTGATTGACACTTTTTCTTTAGTTATATTCAAAACTTTGAACTTTTCTAATCTTGATGGAGCCATTTTTGTATCAAGGAGAATTTGCATCCAACGTTGCTTATTCAAGTAGCTACTACTTAGCAGACGTCTTCTGTTTTAAGGTTAGACTCTTATGTTAATTATTCTTGTGTATATATCTTTTTTCCCCCAAATATCTCCTAAACACCAGACGTTACTTCTCATTTGACTTCTCCAGCTGTATTTCTCCCTAATGTTTGAAACTGAGCATGTCTGAAACAATTCTTTTACTCCTTCAGTAAATGGCATTTCCACTGATGCTTAAGTCAGAAGAAGACTAGGACTCAGCCTTGACCTCCCTTCCTTTTTCTCACCCTCTATTTCTCAGCCACTAACCTGACCAAACCCACTATCATATCTTACCTGAACTTTTCTAATAGCCTCCAGCAAGTCTCCTTACTTCTTTCTTGTACTTTCTCCAGACCATCAGCCAAAATCATCTTTTAAAATAAAAAGATTGGATTGTATCATTTCCCATTTAAAACACTTCCAGTTATGCTCTGAATAAAATCCTAATAGAGCCTGCAAGGCCATGTGTGATTGAATACAGTATAACATGTTTGGCTTTACTGCGCTCCCTCTACTCATTTTTTTGCTCCTTAAGCTCTAACCATATAGTCCTTCTTTCAGACCCTTGATTACAGAAGATATTTTCCTAATTCTCTGTTCATTCTGTTCTTAGAACATTTTCCCCCTGTTATTTATATGATTGGCTCCCTCTTACGATTCCATTTCTTTTTAGCACTGTTGATATTTTTCGTTACAACACTTAACACAGTTTATATGTTTATTTAGGTGCCTGTTTGTTTTTATTTATTTAAGCCTTGCTCTGGAGCTTTATGAAACACGTAGCTCTATCCCTATATACAGATGATGATATAGACTCAAATAAAAGCTAGCAATAGCTAGGATTCAGTCCCAGGTCTGTTGCCTTAAAAAATGTAAGTGCTTTTCACTAGGAATATTTTGATAAGTGTTTAGCCTGGCAGTATTGATTTGTACTGTATTTTTTTTTTTTACCACAGCTGTGGTGTCATTGCCTAATAAACACAAGGTAAGTACCGATAGAGCACAGAAAACCAAACATTACCTTAGAAACTCAAAAAGAGGTAAATCATATTGCGTGCTATAAAGGGAAAATGCCATAGAGTCGGCTTGGAACTTAACTGGAAGCCTAATGAATGGGCAGGCTTTCAATGGGCCGAGAGAAAAAAATGACATTCTACTAAGAATGACAGAAGACCAAGGATAATAGAATTAAAATTTAAAAGTGTATTTTGGGTACTTTGAAAACTTACCTGTCCTCTTTACTGTATTGCTACTTACCTTATGTTTGTTTATTAGGCAGCCATTAGACATAATGGCTTTATGTTTTAATATTAATTATGTAGTTTTAATAAATGTATTTTTGTCATACAGCACTTAAAAAAAAAACATATTCCACATCATCAATCTGTAACTGCTGTGCGGGCCAAGGATATAAATTGAAGATAAGAGTCAGACTTTCTTTCTCAGTGAGGGGGCTATTTTCCAAAGTACAAACAGAATTGCCTGATACTCTGATAATCAGTCATCTCCTTACAGTTAGTATCTTCACTTTATTAATGACAAACCCCTTTGGATTCTCTGGTTCATTGATAATCTGACATGTGTACATATGTGCAAAGAGGTAAGCTTCTTTGGTCAGAGCGAGTTTTTATCTTTCAGGATCTATAATTTGCCTATTAGTCATCCATGAAATACTATTATGAGTTCTTCAGCCTATATACTTTAAACTTTTACGACATAGGCTCTAAGTATGAAAACCTCTACAAAACATTTAGATGGACTTCATCTCCTACCTCCCCTCAGTTTTGCTAACTCCAAAAATAAGCAACAATATATTTTTTAGAGCTTTACTACTAGTCATTTTGGGGAATTACAATCAGAAATCTAACACAAGCACTGGAATTACTATTCTAATGTTTTACTACATATCCAGAATTTATGAAATTTTGACAAATTAGTTGGGTGGTAGACTATAATAGAAAAAAATATATGCCAGACATCTAACCATGTTTATTAACTCTTTTAATTCCCATAAAGCCCTATAAATTGGGCACTTTTAGTGCTATTTTCATTACAATTTAATAAAATAAGATACAGGAAGGTTAAAACAACTTGCCAGTTACACAGGTGTTTAGTGGTTAAAATTTATTCCTAGCCCTTTGTAGAGAAGAAACTTTTCCTCTGCCCTTTTAGTTTTAGGGGCTGGGATCTATGAATTAAATTGACAGAAGACAGATTAACAGAAGAAAAGTTTTTATTTTGTATGCATAGAGGAAGCCAACAAGTATGGGAAGTAACCAGGTCATTAAATTGTCATTGTTGTTCAAGTGTTCAGTTGTGTCCAGTTCTTTGTGACACCATGGACTGCAGCACCCCAGGCTCCTCTGTCCTCCACTATCTCTTAGAGTTTGCTCAAGTTCATGTTGATTCAGTCAGTGATGCTATCTAACCATCTAATTCTCTGCCAACCCCTTCTTTTGCCTTCACTTTTTCCCAGATCAGGGTCTTTTCCAGTGAGTCAGCTCTTCACATCAGGTGGGCAAAGTATTGGAACTTCAGCTTCAGCATCAGTCCTTCCAGTGAATATTCAGGGATGATTTCCTGTAGGATGGACTGGTTTGATCTCCTTGCAATCAGAGGGACTCTCAAGAGTCTTCTCCAGCACCACTATTAAATGGTTAAAGTTAAAGGCTTACCTGCCTAACAGAGTTTGGAAAGGGGAGTGGAGAGAAAAGTCTTCTAATAGAAAAACAAATAGTTTTCTTAAGGAAAGAAAAGAACATTTTTAGGAGAAAGTTTGTGACAGTGTTTGTCTCTACAGTAAGAGTAGTCTTTCCACCTTCTTCAAGGCCATAAAGCTCCCCAGAAAGGAGAGTTATTATACAGTAGCCTTGTTTCCTAGAAATTGCTACTTCTACTCAGATAAGGAAAGCTCTAAGAAGGCATTTTACTATGTTTGTTGAACCTCAAATGTCCTCACCTTAAAATAATCTCTGTGACAACTCTGGGGTTCCAAATGGTCTGCATACGTTGAATACTTCTCAACCACATAGTAAAGCTACTTCCCTTCACAAAAAGTTCTAAACTCAAAATATTTTATCTCACTGTTACTCATTGTATACTGTAACTTTCAGACCTTATTTTTTGTTTCAGAAATAATTATATTGCAATGATATGATAAAGGAAGAAGAGCAAAGGGAAAGTATTAAACATATATTAAATGTATTTTCTTTCCCAGTGGATAGATCTTAAATTTGTGAGGTATTTTATTTTGTTTTCATAGGAGAAAAAAACATGTTCGAGATTGGTGTTGCTATCCCTGATCTTCAAGTGACTAAAGCCTAGAAAAGCTGAGAGGTTTGGCCAGAGCCACTTCTCTCAGTTTCAAAGGTTTGCTTTAAATCGGAGTTACAGGGATGGAGTTTTAACGCATCTTCTCATCTTATTTTTATAAATACTTTTGGTAGCAACCAGAAAGTTTGGAGACTGAATAGAGAGGTTTTATTGGATTAGTAGCATTTCTTTGCAAGCACTTGTCATTTCTTAAAATGATGTTCTGTAGCAGGCTTCTAATTTTTTTTCAGTAACTTACTTTCCTTTCTATACCTTTTTAACTCTTTCCTAACTATTTAAATCAACCAGCCTGACTTTTGACTCAGAAACTTTGACTTTTTGTTTCTAGACCAGTCTTAGTATCCATTCTTTGACAGTTGTTGCTCTCAGATGTTTAATTAATATATTTCATTATAGAGTATGGATGATTTTTATTCTTCATAGATGGGATTGCAAGCTTCAAAGACATTAGAGGAGATAAAATTTCTCCCCACTCTCTTCCCACCTGCTTTCTTCTACCTTTTTACTTCTAGAATGGAGATACAAACTAAGATTAGAAGTTGAAACGGGAAATAAATGCAGAAAGTTGGCTATTAAATATTGTCTCTCCTCTTGGAATCATACACATACTGTTTAACTTATAGCCAGTAGTTCAGAGATTCCCTAACATATTTCATGATAGGGAATATAGTTTGATTCAGAAATTTCTGAAATGCTTAGTGGAAATTCTCTTAATATTTTACCTCTCTCCAGTGGTAGCTTTCCTGAAATGAGTTGTGATATAATTTCTAGAAGAGGGATGCAAATCACTTAACAGGAAAAAAGAAATGAGACTCTTCTTCCAAAATAAAAAGAAAAGATAATAGAGGTTGAGTATAGGGTGAAAATTGTTAGAGCTGAAAGTATGAGTTAATTGAAACTAAAAGAAAAGATAGGAATCTTACCTAGGTAAATAAAATGGGAGGTTTAAAGGAAAACTAACTTTGAGGAAAGTATTAAAGTACGTTCAAAACAGGCAGATGGTTATGAGAAATTGTTAATAGTAAGTAAAGACCATAAATATGAAAATCTGAACAGAGTGAACAAAATCAGTAAGGCACAAATTTAAGATATTGTCAGGAATTTACTTTAGGTCTTTAAAATCTTAAATGTTGAATATCTGAGCTTTAGTTGCTTTGTAATAACTTAGATCTCAGCAAAGAACATTTTCTGCCTCACTGTAAAAGGTAATGTGATCTTTTTACAGAAAGTTTTTAAATTTCTAAAATGTAGAATACTAGGACTTTGGATAATTCAATAGGCAAAATGGCTGAAAACAACTAATAATGCTACATGAAGTATAATGAACATCTAATTAAAAGCGTCGGAGCGACTTCCCTGGCAGTCTAGTGACCAAGACTCCTCACTGCCAATGCAGGGGCCTGGGTTCGAACCCTGTTCAGGAAATTAGATCTGACATACAGCAACTAAGAGTTCACATGCTGGAATGAATATTGAAGATCTCATGTACTTCAACTAAGATCTGGTGCGGCCAAATAAATAAATAAATATTTTTTTAAAAGCATCAGATCACTGCTAAGACAGTAAGGAATTATCAAACAAAAAGTGAAGGGAAAATGGGAACTCAGAGAGCTAAAGAATCACAGAAGTCACTTTTGAAAAAGTTCAGTGAGGTACTGTCTTACAAGAGTCAGTTGTTAAACTTTCAGGAATTTTGCAAACTAGCTGTTAAACATAGTGATTATTAAAAATAAAATTATACAAATGTACAAATAAGTTATATTTAAAAGATTAAAATGTTAAAGGTTATGAAACTTCAAAATAAAAATAAGTGATAAAACTCATCATTTCCTAATAGTTTTCTAGGATAGCCACTAATATGATGGAATATTTTAGTGGCTATCCTAGGGGGATAAAGAGAATATACAAAATAGGATAGTAGATTTATAACTGAATCACCCAGAACTTCCTCCTCCTCACTCCCAGAAAAAAATTAGAATGGCAAAATCAGATGAAAAGATATCCCTATGTGCCCCAAAATACACACAAGAATAAACAAGCTGTCAACAGCTGTAAGACCCTGTGATAGTGATATCAGCATCTATACAAGGAGAAGTGATAGAAGCCTGAAAGTCAGTCTGTACTCATTAAAAAATGCAGTTGATCAATTTGAGAACAGCACCTGAAGCTATAAGGGTTTTTGCACAGTCTGTATGTGAGTGCAAGGTATCTCAGTAAGGTGTGAAGGAGCTGGATTTGTCTGAGCCCCTTGGTACAGTTATCAGCTATAGCTCCATTTTAGTTCAAAGCCCCTCACTAAGGGAGAACTTATAGAAGGTCCAGATGAATGGGAGGAAAGAACAATACCCAGAGATCTCACAGTGTATGAGATATATCTTTGAACACTTGACAGAAACAGCAAAAAGGAGTTCTAGAGCTGTGAAGATAGAAAACTTGAAAAATCCTGACCCAGTACTCTTTATCTTTAATTGAAAGTTCAAGAAAACTAATTTACATAAAAATGAACAACAGAAAAGGATCAAGATTGAATCCAATGGAAACCTATTTGAAAAATGAATGTAAGGATCAGAATAATGTCTCTACAGTGAAAGTATGCCAGAAAGACATGCCCAGAAAACAATGAAAGGTATAACCTAATATTGCAAAACAAGTTAAAGAAAACTGATGATGATGTGGAAGAAAAATGTAAATGAGTTAATAGAACTCAAATTATTAGAAATAAAGAAGCATTTTATTTTAAAAATTTAAGTTTAGAAGGAGCACAATAGTTATTTAAAGCAAGTAGGTAAAAAACAGGAAATTTTTAAAAATAAAAATTAAAGAATTCTTTCCCTTCCACATCCTGACCAATTTTGTATTAAAGCCATTGTATGTGAAGGATAACAACATAGTTAGGTGCATTGCAAGACCAGGAAGGTAGGGGACAGCTATGGTAACCCAATAGGACTGACCCCTGATGAGGGCAGGAGCTGTCCTGGTGTAAGAAGTGGGAGCCTGAGCAAAATGAGATGGTTACACATTGGACTGGTCTGAATCCAGTCTGGAAAGTAGATAGTACTAGAGACAGAAGACTAGTTACATAAAGATATTGATCAAGTGAATATTTATTTTAAGGGTAATGTTATCTGTAACTTTTACTGTTCGAGAAGAGAGTTATAAATATAGAAAAGGGGAAAAATATAAACCATATAATACTAGAATTTGAAAAATTAGTATGAACATATTGTTTTCCATTTATACAAATATAAACATAAATGTTTATCTATTTTACATACAAATATTGTAATTCTCTAGCTCAGTCCACTGAAAAGGTGTGGGGTCACTGCCACTCCAATAGCAGTCAGCACACCTAAGATTCAGATCTTGGTTTCTAAATACTCAGTTCAGTTCAGTCACTCAGTCATGTCTGACTCTTTGCGACCCCATGAACCACAGCACGCCGGGCCTCCCTATCCATCACCAACTGCTGGAGTCTACCCAAACCCATGTCCATTGAGTCAGTGATGCCATCCAACCGTCTCATACTCTGTTGTCCCCTTCTCCTCCTGCCCTCAATCTTTTCCAGCATCAGGGTCTTCTCAAATGAGTCAGCTCTTTGCATCACGTGGCCAAAATATTGGAGTTTCTGCTTCAACATCAGTCCTTCCAATGAACACCCAGGACTGATCTCCTTTAGGATGGACTGGTTGGATCTCCTTGCAGTCCAAGGGACTCTCAAGAGTCTTCTCCAACACCACAATTCAAAGCATCAATTCTTCAGCACTCAGCTTTCTTTATAGTCTAACTCTCACATCCATACATGACTACTGGAAAAACCATAGCCTTGACTAAACGGACCTTTGTTGACAAAGTAATATCTCTGCTTTTTAATATGCTATCTAGGTTGGTCATAACTTTCCTTCCAAGGAATAAGTGTCTTTTAATTTCATGGCTGCAGTCACCATCTGCAGTGATTTTGGAGTCCCAAAAAATAAAGTCAGCCACTATTTCCACTGTTTCCCCATCTATTTGCCACTCCCATCTAAATTGCCAAGGCTGTTTGGATAAATACCTTGTTTCAAGAGTTGGGCAGGGAAAGTATTAGATTATCCTGTAATATTTTATGCCAGAAAGCATGGTGCTCAAGGAATGATGGGAGGCATGTCAAAAGGGTACATAATCCAGTTCAAAAGGCCAAGTAGGGAACAATTGGAGCATCAAATTGATGATAATAATACATGATAGTAATCCACTGAATGAACTAGGAAATAATAAGGCTTTACTAATAAATGAGTTAATTGAAAGTTTGATGAGAATGGAGAAGTGTGCATAGTTTCAATAACTTATTTGCAACTGAAAAAAAAATAATTTTGCAGTAAAGAAACCTGGCTCACATAACGTTCATCAAGTGTTGAAAGTTGATAGCATCGGTAATGGGACAAATAAAAAATGTATACCACCTGGTAGGGTGCATTGGAAGAAATATACATCTCTTCTGTAACATTCCTGCCAGAGTTGCAGGTCTCATCATGTGGGAACATCAACAAATCTAAAGAGAAGTTCTACAAAATAATTGACCTGTAGTTTTCAGCAGTAGTAAGATTGCAAAGTCAAGGAGACTTGAGGAACTGCTCTCTCTGGAGGGGATGTCTCATAAGACAACTCATGGTTTCAAACTTGATCGATTTGCTCTTAATGATATTATGAGGAAACTTAAACGGAATGTGAGCATGATGTAGTAATGTATTAATGTTGCTTTCTTAATTTTGACGGTTTTATGATTGTATTAAAAAACATCTTTATTTGTAGGAAATACACACTGAGAATTCAAGAGTGATGAGACATCACGGTAGCAAGTTACTCTCAAATGGTTCAGGAAAAACAGTTTGTGATTACTTCAATCTTGAAAAATATATTAATCTTTTAAAAAATAATAAAAATGGATTTGAGAGTGACAGATACAGAAAGTTGGCAGAGAATATTAGACATACATTTAATAGGAATCTCATAGGAAAAAAACAGTACAACTAAACAAATAATTAAAATGTATAAACAGGAAAACTTTTCTAAAATTAAAAAAAAAAATTAAAACTGCATATCAAAAGGTTTGAACAGGTACCTAAGGTGATAACAATCACCGAGAAATATTCTAATAAAATTATTGAAATTAAAAGAAAAATACTTTGATGAAATTGCAGGCCCTCAAAAAATGTTTTTAAAAAAAAATAAAATGAAGTAGTCATCAGAAGTTCATCAGCAGTGGTTTATAGGAGACACTGCAGTCAATATACTTAAGAATCAGAGAAAGAAACTGAAACAAACGGGCTTGAAATATAAAGGCTGCAATCAAATATATTAGTGAAGAATTAGGGTTCACAAAACCCTTCCTGAAAAGAAAGAACAAACTTCAGACACCCAAAATGATGGAAGAGATACTGATATAAAGACTGCTATTAGTAATTAAGATAGTTATAAGGAAAAGCATGCATAATATGAAAAAACTGTATGCTGTAACAATTTGGAGAAAATGCAGTTATCAGAAATTGAAGATAATACTAACATAGAATAAACTTTCTGATTGCTTTGACGTTATTAACAAAAGGATAATGTTTCAAATCAGATTTGGGGAGATTTCTCATAGTAGGGTCCAAAATCCAACAAGATCTGTTAGAACAACAGAATAAAGCTTCCTGATTTTATGTTTATATATTCACTTTTATAAATATATAAATTTTATGTAGATATATTTTATTATGTGTATATAAATGTTTTATAAACATGTTTAGTAAAATACAAATTTTATATAAATATTTTATATATTATATTTAAATAATATATATGATCCCTTGTTTAGGAATCTAGTGTGTGTGTGTGTGTATATATAAACTTAGGCTTGTCCATGTGTGTGTGTATATATTCATGAACAAATAAAATAGACTGCACAGTGAGACTGTGTTCTAGTTACTGTTACTTCATAACTACCCCTAAAGCTCAGTGGATTAAGATAGCAATCATTTTGTGGATTCAGTAGATTAGGAATTCAGCCAGAATTTTGGCTTGGATGGTCCTTGTGGCATAGACTGAAGTCACTTAATGGGATTCAGCAGATGGATAAGCTACTTTGGAAGGTCCAAAATGGTTTCACTCCCCTTTTCTTGTGACTTTTGGTACCAGCTAAAGGTTTAGGCTCAGAGCACTATTGCATGACCTCTACAGAGTGGTGCTTGGACTTCTTACATGATCCTGGCTTCCTCCAGATGAAGCACCCCATGAGAACCAGGAAAAAGTTCCACAGACTCTTCTGATCTAACCTGGAAAGTCCCATATGATCATTTCTACCACATTGACTTGCTTAGTTGAGTCATAAGACCAGCCCAAACTGAAGAAGAGGATTAGACTTCACCTCTTGATGGGGAAATGGCAAGGATACATAGTACAAAACCATATGGGATGCGAGGCATGCTTGGAATATATAATCTGCTTCAGGCTTTTTATATAAAAGGTATATTTGTAAATATATTCATATATATTCAACATATAAACATAGAATAGTATGAATAGAACTGGAGTTCACACACACAACTTCAGTCATATCAAAAGTTACTTCACCTTAATTGTTTCAAGAAAATAATTTTCAGATTTGATAGTAAAGCAAATCTAACCCTATACAGTATCTTGTTGTAACAGAGACAGAGGTTAGAAATAAAAGAACCATGTAGCTTTAAAAAAAAAAAAAGGAGGGACATCTGTATATGGTGTGGAGCATTCTTACTATTACTGCAGTAAGACCACTGCTATACGTATTATTGAATAAAATAAGCAAGGTAGAGAAATGTGTATGTTACTGTTTATTAAAGAAGGAGGAGCAATACATATATGTGTGTGTACATATATACATAATTACAAAATATGTATAAATATACATTTACTAAAATAATGTAAGTGTAAACATATTTACATGAACATATATATTTACTTATATTATTTTAAATGGAAGGATAAACCTTTCTTTAAATGTTTATAATGACCAGAACAGAATAGGGTAGGGAGAAAGGGATATCCTTGTTTAATATTGTTGTTTTATAGATTTGACTTTGGAACTATTTTACCCACCTATAAAAAAAAATGAAAAGTTTACAAAGTAACCCCTTAAAAGTGAAGTTGAAAATAAAATGAACAAGTGAACCTTGATGTCTATCCATCTGGCAGCATTCACACCTAGGAAGGAATATTCCAAGTGATTTTAAAATGGTGTTCAACTGTATATTTCTAACAGAACATACTCCAAAATAAAAAGAACTAGGGAAGATAGTTAAGTATTTTCAGTGATCATGTAATGATTGTAATGTTGGTATTATAAACAAGTAAGTTGTGATGGAGTACTGTAATTCTGTAATCCCCAGTGTGTTGAGAACCAGGATTCTTCATATGTAAGAAAGCATTAAGAGATTAAGTAAAAACCTAATGGTACTAATTTTTAATTAGAAGAGCCAGTGTAAACTCAAGATTCACTTCATATTTTTAACCTATGTCTTCATTCATCAATCTGTGTCTTAGCTGTGTCTTCATAGCCTAAAGATTTGCCATGAGTTGCTAATTGTTGAATTGTCAGGGATTCATTTTTTACTAACCAGTCTACTAATTTTTATACTTTATATTTTCTATTATATTTTTAAAGAACAATAAAAGAATATGTATTATTGTGAACATTTAAATATTTTTGAGTTTTTTGATGAATTGTTGCTTCACTTGGCTTCCCCAGTGACTCAGCAGGTAAGGAATAATCCACCTGCAGGAGACACAGGTTTGATCTCTGGGTCAGGGAGATCCCCTGGAGAAGGAGATGGCAAACCACTCCAGTATTCTTGCCTGAAAAATCCTATGGACAGACAAGCCTAACAGGCTACAATTAATTAGTCTTGGTATCCAGCAAATAAATTTGGTGACTGTGGTAAAACGAAGAGTAATGCAGCAATAATCATGTTTACTTTTTGTCTTCTTAAACTACACACACTCCAGACACATAGCTTGCTTTTGTTATGAGACTGGTTTTATAAGAAAAGACAATTGGTTATTACAAATAGAGAAAAAGGTATAAGTGGGTATAACCATGTAATTACAGTATTTTTTAAGTGATTATAAACTTGTTATTAATAGTTTTGGTAGTTTTTAATGTATGGAATAATTTAAAGTTGTCCATCTTCAAAATCATATTTGTTTTTTTATAAAAATATCTTAAATAATATATTTATTCCTTCAGATTGCTTTTTGTGTCTTATTTTGCTGTTCTGAAAATTTATAAATTACAAAATGAGTTGAAGTAAAGTTAATTTCATTAGCTTCTAAGGCATATTTTCCCCATATTATGTATAATTTGAAAATATAATTAGTTGACGTCTTCACAGGGGGAAAAGTCAGTAAACAGAGTGTCTAGTGTAAATTATTTTAGACTTCTTTTTTTAGTATAGAAATTAGAATAAATCCTACTTTTTAAAATTTACAGTTAAATTCAACAGTAAAGTAGGATTAATACTGCTATTTGATGCATGGAGATTGTCTTTTAATTTATTAAATGTGATATGAGCTCTAAAATAGTGTACTGAAAATATTGTTATCAGCCAGTTCTAATTTATGGTACATTTAGAAGATTGTTAAGTTTTGAAATTTACATATTGGGCAAAATCTTGTATAGATTACTCTCTTAAGAGTCTGACCACATTTAATCAATTATAAGACAGCTTACATATTTAATACTTTATCTTCAAGTAATTTTTTAGGATATAAAATATGAATTTACTTTTCTTTTTTCTTCTATCAGAATACAGTCGTTTTGAAGCCAAAATACATGACTTACGGGAGCAGATGATGAATAGTAGCATTAGTTCAGGTTCAGGTTCTCTTCGAACTAGCCAGAAGCGATCCCTCTATGTCAGGTAAAGTTTTTTTAATTTCTAGTTATAGCAGTCTTCATTTATGCATGCAAGTTCTTTCAGGATTTTCACTATGACTTAGTTTTCACTATAGAAAAGTATATTGCAAGGAAAATGCAGTATTGAAAACCAAGGAAATGTTTTTTATGATTGATTTCCTGATAGTGTGTCTTTTAGAAATAGTATGTCTTTGGGATATTATTATAATTTTATTAATGACAGTTATATAACCTCTTGAATAATAATAATAGTATGATAAAGACAAAATACATAAGGACTAGAAACTTTTTAAAGTTGTTATGACATATCCAACAGTTTTCTTTTCCGGTATCTTTTTTAGAATAAAATATTCTTTGTTTGAGTAACATTTAATTACTGTAATTTCTACCAGTCCTTCTGTGTTCACTGCTGTAATTTATCTCTGCCTACCTGGATAGTGTGCACTTCTAATTTGTGAGCATTTCTAGGGTCTTGTAGAGTAAATATTACTTCGGTTATTTTATTTCAACCCCTCTCTTCAGATATGCCATTTAGAGCTTCCTCTACTCTAAATTTACCATCGTTCAAAACCATGTTAAACTCTGTCTTCTCCTGCTGTCATCTCTCTTTTGTATTTATCTTTTGTTGTTGTTGTTATTGTCATTTTAGTGAGTTTTAGGATGGAAAGAAAATGCAAGCATTACTTGAGAGATTTTCCAGGTTCAGTTACAGACCACAGTACAGTGAATATCACAATAAAGGAAGTCATGAATATTTTGGTTCCCCAGTGCATATAAAACTTATATTTACACTGTTCTGTAGTCTTTAAATGTACAGTAGCATTATGACTCTTAAAAAATATAATCTCAATTTTAAAATATTTTATTGCTTAAAAAAATGCTAATTGTCAACGAACCTTAAGCAATTTCAATATTTTTTTTTTTCTGATGGAAGGTCCTACCTCTGTGTTGATGATTGCTGACTGATCAGGGAGGTGGTTGCTAAAGGGTTGAGGTGGCTGTGGCAGTTTCTTAAAATAAGACAGTGGTAGAATTTGCCAAATTGATCAACTCTTCCTTTCATGAATAGTTTCTCTGGAGCATGTAATGCTGCTTGATAGTATTTTAACCACAGTCAACTTTTTTCAAAATTACAGTCAGTTCTCTCAAATTCTGCTGCTGCTTTATCAAGTAAGTTGATGTAGTATTTCCATACCTTGTTGTTATTTCAATATGCTTCACTGCATCTTCACCAGGAGTGGATTCTACCTCAAGAAACCACTTTCTTTGCTCATCCACAAGCATCCTCATCTTTTGAGTTTAAACATCTTTCCAAGTTTTATCATGGGATTGCAGCAGTTCAGTCACATCTTCTGGCTCCACTTCTCATTCTAGTTCTCTTTCTGTTTCTAACTTCCTCTGCTGAAGTCTTAAACCCCTCAAAGTCATCCATGAAGATTGGAGTCAATTTCCTGCAAACTCCTATTAATACTGACATTTTGACCTCTTCCCATGAATCAACAGTGTTTTTAATGACATCTAAAGTCAAAATTACTCCTTGATCCATGGGCTACAGAATGGAAGTTGTCTCAGCATAACATTCATTTCATTGTTCATCTCCATCAAAACTCTTGGGTGACCAAGTACATTGTCAGTTAGCAGTAACATTTTGAAAGAAATCTTTTTTGAGCAGTAGGTCTTAACAGTATGCTTAAAATATTCAGTAAACCGTGTTGTAAACAAACGTGCTGTCATGTAGGCTTTGTTAATTTCAATTATAGAGCACAGGCAGAAGGCACTGTAGATTTAGCATAGTTCTTAAAGACCCTTGGATTTTCAGAATGGTAAATGAGCATTGGTTTAACTTAAACTCACAGCTCCATTAAGCCCTGACAAGAGAGTCAGCCTGCCCTTTGAAGTTTTGAAGCCAGGCATTGACTTCTCTATAGCTATGAAAGTTCTAGATGGCATCTTCTTCCAATATGAGGCTGTTTTGTCCACACTGAAAGTCTGTTGTTGAGTGTAACAACCTTTATTACTTATCCTAGCTAGATCTTCTGGATAATTTGTTGTCTCTTTTACATCAGTACCTGCTGCTTTACCTTGCACTTCTATGTTATGGGATGGTTTCTTTCCTGAAACCTTAGGAACCAAACTTCAAACTTTTGCAGCTTCCTCACTTCTCTCAGCCTTCACAGAACTGAAGAGTTTGGGCCTTGCTCTGAGTTACACTTTGGCTTAAAGAAATGTTATGGCTGGTTTGATCTTCTATCTAGACCTCTAAAATATTCTCAGTATCAGCAATAAGGCTTTTTCACTTTCTTATTATTCCTGTGTGTACTCAAGTAGAACCTTCGTTTTTTTTTCAGCTGGCTTACTAATGCAAGAAGCCTAGCTTTTGGCCTATCTTAGCTTTCAACATCCCTTCTTCACTAAGCATAACTTTTTTCTCATTTAAAGTGAGAGACCTGTGACTCTTCCTTTCACATGAGTACTTAAGAGGCCATTGTCAGGCTATTCAATGGCCCAATTTCAATATTGTCGTGTCTTGGAGTAGGGGGGGCGCCCAAGGAAAAGGGAGAGAGGTGGGGAAAAGGGCCAATTGGTGGAGCATTCAGAACACAGACATTTATCAAGTTACCATCTTATTAAAGCATGGTTTGTGATACCCCAAAATGATTACAATAGTAAAATTAAGGATCACTGATCACCATAATAAATATATTAATGAACAAGTTTGAAGTATTGGGAGAATTACCAAAAGGTGACACAGAGACGCAAAGTGAGCAAATGTCAGAAAAATGGCGCCAATAGTCATGGCAAACTAACAGGGCCTTCCATTTGTGAGGAAAAAAAAACACAATATCTGCCAAGTGCAATAAAGTGAAACACAATAAAATGAGGCATGCCTGTAGACACATGTAGCCAATCTGCCATAATTAACCAGAAGTCTTATCGTTCTTGTTGGTAAATATATTTTTAATCTCAAATGTAAGAATGAAGTTAAGGCTACAATAGACTGTGTACAGTATGGTGCTTTTTTATAAAGATCTGAAATAAGTAAAATCATACATAGATACATAGTCATCCATATGTGTGTGATAAAATCAAACCAACAGCAAAAAAGGGTAAAGAGCGAGGAAATAATAAACTCTGTATTCAGAATAGTGGTTATACTCTAATTAGCACTTAACTCAATCTGAGGAAAGCAGGATCGAGGGGAAAAATACACAGGTGAATGTGAGTCACTGATAAAAGTTTTGTGTAGAAACCTTTAGGTTGATAGTAGATTAACAAGTGTTTATTATATTCTTATGATTAATAACCCACATAAGTATTCCATGAGTACTTCCCTTTTTTTAATGAATCAGAGTACTAAAAGGCAAAGTTTAAATGTTAACATAGGAAGTAGAACTTGTGAGTTTCTCCATTGTTTATTGGTAATATAGTTGTATTGATTCAAAAGTTTAATTTATGATAATAAAAATGTTAAGGTATAGTTTTCCCTTTTCTGAATGTCTTGTGGCATTTGTTCTACCTCTTAAGCTACTCTGTTATCTTGTATTCTGTTTATTTGTATCTTCATCTTTGTCATCTTTACCTTTTTAAATAAATATTTAGTAAATGCCTGACTATATCAAACCTTTGTTTTTTGATGTTAACTCTATTTTGCAAGTAGAAAGATGCTTCCTCAGTATTCAGAATTTATTGAAGTAATGACTTTAGCATTTATATCATTTATAATCTTAATTTTTACAGTAGAATTCTATACTTTTAGAATTCTTCAAATAAAATCCAATGTGCTGTATATGTTTTAATATACGTTTAAGTAAACCTTCCCACTTTTGATTCACCTATTTCCTTTACACTGTTAGCCACTGAAAAGACTTGAAAGAACATATTTGAAAAACATTAACTAGTTCATTCATTTAGCTGTCAATTAATTTCACCCCTCTTCAGTTTTACTTCAAGAGACAGCTTCTTAAAAGTTGAGTAGCATGAAAAGAAATATGATTTGTATCCTAATTTCCCATTGCCAAATTAAAACAAAAGAATCAACAAATTATATTTTAAATGTAGTTGCTGGGATCCTTCCTCTACTCTTAAGAGAAGTTTTTTGAATCTAAGAATTTTAATTTCTTTAAATATTGTACACTCATTAAGTAGTAAGACATTATTTTGTTATCAAAATTTAAAATATTCCTAACATTTTGAAATTATTATGTTAAATTAATACAGTATTTTTTCCAAAACAGTTGGCACCTGTTAAGTCATCATATAGTCATGTGTAATTAGTTTTCATATTTGTTATTGACTCTGAAAACCCTATTAACTCTGGTTTTATGAACAAATGAAAGCAATACTTACCTGGGAAAATAATCACTCTGGTCTTCTAGCCTTAAAGTCCACAAATGATGAATCAGATCAGTCAGCAAATTTGTTTTCCCAAGTGTGTCTAGTCACAGGGGAGAGTCTCTTAATATTTACTTTATTAATTAAGAGCAACTCACCAAATTTATCTTCATTTTAGAATTAAATATAGTTTGCTATTGGATTGTACTAAAAGTATTTTTTTTTATTTTCTCATACAATATTTTAAATTTCTCATACACTATTGAGAGAATAGTGTGTCTATTACCATTACAAGTTAATTTTGCTGTTTCTTTTTACTCTCATTGTCTTCTTGTATATAACACAAAATTGAGCTTGGCATTATTTTGCCTACCGTGGTACATTGTTTCACTGTCTACCTAAATTATATATATACTTTTAGGATCCTGTTTATTTAATATTGATAATATCATTATAAGAAATGCAGACTTTTTTCTTCTTAATCTAGGGCCCTCTTTGATTATGACAAGACTAAAGACAGTGGCCTTCCTAGTCAGGGATTGAACTTCAAATTTGGAGATATCCTCCATGTTATTAATGCTTCTGATGATGAATGGTGGCAAGCCAGACAGGTTACACCAGATGGTGAAAGTGATGAAGTTGGGGTGATTCCCAGTAAACGCAGGTAAATATAAGTCTGTTAGAGTCTTACCACTTGAAAATTGGGCAATGTGAATAATTGCTGGGATTTTTTTTAATTTCCTTTACTGAAGTGATGATTTTATGCTTGGTGTTTTATATTGTGTTTCACAGCCGTTTAATTTTATTCACCTTGTATTGTAACTGGGCTTCCCTGATAGCGCATTTGGTAAAGAATCCACCAGTAATGCAGGAGACCCCAGTTCAATTCCTGTGTCAGGAAGATCTGCTGGAGAAGGAATAGGCTACCCACTCCAGTATTCTTGGGCTTCCCTTGTGGCTCAGCTGGTAAAGAATGCACCTGCAGTGTGGGAGACCTGGGTTCCATCCCTGGGTTGGGAAGATCCCTTGAAGAAGGGAAAGGCTACCTATTCCAGTATTCTGGCCTGGAGAATCCAGTGGACTTTAGAGTCCATGGGGTCACAAAGAGTCGGACACAACTAAGCGACTTTCACTTCCTTTCACTTTATATTTTAACCAATGATATAGTAAGAGAATATGAAGCCCCCAAATAGAAATTTCTCTAAAGTTCCTACAAAGTAAGTATATTTTAAGTCACTGTGCCACAGATCTATACCAGTGGAGAAAGAATTAAAAACCTCTATAATTTTCCCACGTGGTGGTTTGATTTCAGTCGCTAAGTCATTCCGACTCTTGCAGCCCCATGGACTATAGCCTGCCAGGCTCCTCTGTCCAGGGGATCTTCCTGACCCAGGAATCAAACCCAGGTCTCCTGCTTTGCAGGCAGATTCTTTACTCACTGAGCTATGAGTTTTCCCATGTAGGTGGTGTTAAAACTCAAATTTTCAGGGGTTTTGATTTTGTGAATTGCCTCTTCTAGATTAAAAAAGGGAAAGAGTTTTAAGTGCAAAATTTTTAGAAATATCTAAAATTTTCTTTTAGATATTTTAGATTTTTAGAAATGTTTAGCTATTTCTTTTAGATATCATCTCTTTTTCTTGTTTAATTTAGAATCATGTGTGCATTCAGTAGTCTTTCCTCTTTGTTTTAACTGGTTATTGTAGTGATTCACTCACTGGTGCATACTTAACATCTAGTGGCATAAGTGGTTAAGTACAGAGTTTCTTTGAAAAAGGTGATCCCAACAACCCTCTCTGAGGTCAATGAAATGTTATTGGATGTCTCTACTTTTATGGGGAAGGTGTTAAAACATCAGTTCATAATTTCCCCAAAAGAACTTATATATGAGATCTGATTCAGCTTAATCATTGCCTAAAACTTAAAAGTTTTAAGATCAGATCAGATCAGTCGCTCAGTCGTGTCCGACTCTTTGCGACCCCATGAATCGCAGCACGCCAGGCCTCCCTGTCCATCACCAACTCCCGGAGTTCACTCAGACTCACGTCCATCGAGTCAGTGATGCCATCTAGCCATCTTATCCTCTGTCGTCCCCTTCTCCTCTTGCCCCCAATCCCTCCCAGCATCAGAGTCTTTTCCAATGAGTCAACTCTTCGCATGAGGGGGCCAAAGTACTGGAGTTTCAGCTTTAGCATCATTCCTTCCAAAGAACACCCAGGGCTGATCTCCTTTAGAATGGATTGGTTGGATCTCCTTGCAGTCCAAGGGACTCTCAAGAGTCTTCTCCAACACCACAGTTCAAAAGCATCAATTCTTCGGCGCTCAGCCTTCTTCACAGTCCAACTCTCACATCCATACATGACCACAGGAAAAACCATAGCCTTGCCAGTGAAAATTGTCAGAGAGACATTAATGTTTATTTTAGCTAGTTAATTCACTTCAAATCACGCTTATGATATAATAAACTTGTTCTTTCCTTGTTAATAAACTGGACTTATACTTATTTTGTTGAGACTCTAAATTGATACTTATGCCAAATCATATGCCTGTTTATAAACCTCTCTACCATATATATATTTGTACGTCTGTTGATAGACTTTGAAGAATACAAATGTTGAAATATTGCCAAGATCTCTATAATTGTGGTTTTGGAATTTATGACTGTTGTTGGCTAGATCCATATTTTTAGCAAGATCCAACTATTTGGTGACAACTCCTCTTTTAGCAATGCAGCCCTCAGCATAACTTCTTCTCTAGAATAGAATATAGTATCCTTTAAATGCAGAAATGCTTCCTCTGTGCCTTGTTGAGTCAATAGAAACCTCACATCTTAAATATCGAGGTCAGAGTTCCTAAAAATTGTCTTTATCTCTGGAAGTCTTTTATCTTACAAAGGCTTTACAGGTGTCTGCAACAAATGAGAAATACAGCTGACTTTGGTGGAAAGAGATATTTTGCATTTTGTATAAAAATTCTATAAGGTTAGATTTTGAAGCCAAAAGTGATCAAAGAGATATACCTTGACACCTCTACAAATTCCCAAATTTGTGAATAATAATATAAAATATAATTTTCCTGCCATAAATTACAGTATGAAATCACAGCCAGTTATGCCATTTCATCCTTCAGTGTATTCTAAACTTGTATTTTTTTACATAGAATGCTGTCATCTTTAATAATAGCACAAGGACTTGGAGTTCTTAGCTAAGAACCTACAGTTCTTAGCTTTCTTTCGGGAACAGTATTGACAAACACAGTTGAAGTCACTCAACTATTTAGTAAGCAAAATAATGATTAGAAAACAAAGCCATTTTGAGTTGTAAATGTTCACTCACTAAATGTTAGTTTTTCAGTGCCCTGAATAAGTGCCTTGGCAAAATTATAAATTCATTATTCCTATCATGGACTCTCAAGGTTGCTCTGGAATAGTAAAAACAAAAATTTTAAATCCGTGACTGCTAGGGTTCTTCTGTACCCATGGTAAAACTTTATAGTTAGATAATTAAAAAAAAAAAAAAGAAAGATATGCTTTTATTCATAGGCTTTTTGGTAGGTTTTTCTGCTATATAATATGATTGCTATGCTGAAATCAAGAATTTATAAAGCTTAATTTGTATGAAATTTTTCAAGATTCATACTGGTTGCAATATTCATACATGGCTGTAGATTGTACACTATATACATTGTTGTAATATGTTGCTTGCTTGTTTCAAAGGTAACACTTTCAACAAGGTTTAAAATTCAAAAGATTTTAACAGCTGTACAGGTCCCCTCCGCACCCTGTTCCCCACGCACCCATTTCACCTTCCCTGAGAAGTTAACTAAGGTTACCATTTCTTCTCTATCCTTCCAAAGATACTTTAAAACTATATTTTGTGTACTGTAAATGGTTACTTTATGTGTTTATACAAATATATCATTGGAATTAAGCTTAAATGTTTTTATTTCCCTCCTTTTTATTTTTAAAAATTTCAGAGCTGCAGAAAATATAAGTACAAAGAAATACAAGAATAGTACATAGAATACCCACATTTCTTTCATCTACTTTCCTCAGTTGTTAACATTTTACTTCATTTGCTTTCGCTCTGACAGTGAGTTTTTAGCATATGTGTTCCATAAGCTAAATATTCAAAAACCAGAACAAATGGAAAACCTGGAAAATTGCTGAACTCAGAAGTGGTACATCATAATAATTTCAGTATAGTTATGGATTTGAGTGTATATATAAGTATACATACTTGTACTTAATAAGTGGTTTTATTTCATAATAAAATGAGCCCTATATTTCATTTCTCAGAAGTTGTTATTAATTGTGAGATGCAAATGACTTTTAAAGGCTTTAAAATATAAAAATGCTCCATATTAAAGTAGCAATCCTGATGATTTCTAATTAGAGCCTTGAGTATGTTTATTATACTTAAAAAATGATCTGTGCTTTGCCAGGGTTGAGAAGAAAGAACGAGCCCGATTAAAAACAGTGAAATTCAATTCTAAAGCAAGAGGAGATAAAGGGGTGCGTATATAAAATCTGTTATTGACTTTTTCATAATTCTTATTTGAGCTACATTATTAAAGTTAGAAGGACCTCATCATAAGAATTAATAACAGCTCTTGCCATTGGTGGTTTACAATAATAGATTTGCTTGAGTAAGCAATTTATTAAATGAAAGCACCCATTTCACAGACTTTTCCAGATTATCAGAATTGTCATTTGGTATATTCTTAACATACTTTTGGTTGTTATTTTTAAAAGTGAAATGAATTCAGCCTTCACACAGATGAACAATTATTCAGAAACTTGTATCAACAGTATTAATTGCCATAACTAATAATACATCTTCTGAGAAAATAGGTCCCCCCAAATTATTAACTAGTTCATAATGTAAGTTTATGGAGTTTTGCAAGTGTGGAAATTATCTTGTTCTTTTCCTCCTTTATTCTAATATTACTTAATAATAGAATCCATGTTTCAAATGTTTAAATCAGTATGAATTTTTTTCCTAAGGAAATAAAGGGACAGTCAAAAGGAGGACTTTGTAAATGGGCAAGAAATATATCAAAATTATTATATATATATATTTTTTAGATATATTTTTGTTTTCATGTAAAGTCCTTGAATCTGGTGAATGTCAAGGGATGATATCACAGGCTTCATCCTGTAGTATGTGTGTAAATACTGCAATGGAATATTCTAGCAATAAGCCTGAGGAAAGAGCTGAACACATACTGTGTTGAAATACTGTTTATAGCAATGTTTTATATTGGGGAATTTTTACATCTAAAGCAAATGTTTTATACATCTTTTGATCAAGTTTCAAAAGAATATGGAAAATTAACTCTGTAAATAAATTAATCCTACTCTTTGTACATGTCTGATATCATTAAGCATTCAAAGTTTTAATATTTTAAAGGAATATAGTCCTTAATCAAAGAAATTAAATCTCAGTAAATTGTATAATGTATTCAGTTATCTTGGGAATAACAAATTTCTTTTAAATTTATTTGTACCTTTCAGAAAATACAAAATTATATAGTATAATCTGAAGTAATGTTTGAAATAGAAAATCTTTGAAGAAAAATATCCCCAAGTAAATGCTCAGGATTTGAAATATATACAGTGATTTTCATGCTTATTTTATAATGTCTTTTAAAATATTTTAGTAAATACATTGTCAGTGTATTGAAAAAGGAATTGCATGTTGTAACTTTCCTTTCAAACTGTAAGAAGTTAACTGAATTAACGACATATTTAAATCTTAGTCTTGTTTGTTGACTATAACCAACTTTATACACAGTCACTGTGTTCTAACACAGCACCCAAAGTATGCATGGTACTGAGTGGGGTAAAAATACGCTTGCCATTGATACAGAACTGCATCTCTCTGTAATACCGTTTCCCATTCTAAGCTCTTCTTTTCTTGTCCTTATGTGGTAGGTTATGGACTTTATTTCCAATACAGACTTTTTAAAAACACTTTAGGTTCTCATTAACATTCTTAACATTCATTTAGCTATTTTGAAATACTACATATGGAAATTTTATATCTAGATATTTGATATATGTTTCATAAATTTATGTTTTATCAGTCCTTATATTTATTGCACTCTCTTGCAGTATAGCATGAATAATAATAAGTAACTAAACAGATTGTTTTGTATTGAAAATATAAAGAAACTAGAGGTAGTACGTTTCTTCAGTTTTGTGTTTTCCCTACACATTTTCATCCTCTTTGCTTGTGCTATTTTTCACTTTTAATAAATTCTTCACCTGCAGGATGTTAGATATAATAACAATTAATACATTCTTGACTAACAAGCATTTCTTTCTGTCCTATATTATGATATCTTTATGATATCTCATTTTGGCTAACTGCAAAGATATCAAAAATCAAAACATTTTAAACTTCATGTTTCTTTTGGTTGTTTGCTGTGAAACTGACTCTGACCACTATATATGCAGTAGGAGTAAATAACCTTTTATTAAAAATGTATCGGTTTTATTGGATGGCATTAAAATTATTACTAAATTTGAAATCAGTGATTGTCGTGAACAAAAAATTCCTTCCCTAAATTAGATTACCATGAATTTTTTTCCTACAGAAACTTGTTTTCTTCTCTTTCTGTTTTCTAAAATTTGGATTCAGGCAAGGGTTTTTATTCAAATAATGCTTCTTGACAGTTTGTGAAACTATAAGCTTATATTTCTCCACATTTTTTTTTCCTCAACTTAGTTTTTAACTTCTGCTTTCTTTATCAGAGCCTTCATATTTTAAGATTAATATCAAAACAGTCCACTTGACTAATGACTATGAATTTATTAATTTTGAACTGTTGATGTAAAAAGATAAAAATAAAAGTTTTTTTAAAATATTATTTATTATTAAAATAAATATTCTTACCAAAATAAATCTTTTCAAGTAATAGAATTTGAGCTTAAAGTCACTTTAATCCATTTCAGTACCTTAATCACCTGATACCCCATCACTGAAAATATAGGCATACCCCCAAAAAACACCATCTGGTGTTGATATACTTCAAAATATTGATAGCATCGTATGACATGGATAAACTAAAAAAAAATTGAAACAAAATTTCTATCCTTTATGTTGTTCCCACTTCAAAAAATAATAATAATTCCTGGTGTCACAAGGCCATTTCCTTCAAGACATGGGTGCCTGTGACAAATTACAAAAGAAGCTATTCCTCTTTAGCCTCATCTTTCTTTGTGCTACATGCTTTTAAAACTCTCAACGCACAAATGGGACATTCAAGAAGGGAAAAAACTTGTTTCAGACATCTGTGCAATAAGGGACCATCAAATCGGCTGTCATAACAATTATGTATAAACTACTAGAATTTTAACTGCCTCTCTGGCATTACAAGCATCAAACCTTTCATTCCTTATTTAGGACATGGTGCCAGTGGATTGAATCTGGTTCCATTTTATTTATATATACTTTAAAAATAGATAATATGGTAGAGCTGAAAGGCTAATACATCAGTTATGATGGCATTTAAATTGGCCAGGAAAGTTGAATCTTCTTCCTTGGTTAGATAGCACTGATAATTCTTTTGCTCGACTCTGTGCTTGATGGACACATCTTAGTTTTCTTCCCATTTCATGATTCATGCCATAAGCATTTAGTTATGGTAATTCTCTTTTTTAAAAAAGGTTGTTTTAAATTTTCAACACTAGCAACTTTCTCAGTTTTCTTGGTTCTCTTTTTTAGTAGTGGCTTTTTGTTAGTTTGTTGGAGCCACAGAGAGAGAAAAGGAAAACATTTGCTAAAAAAAAAAAAAAGGAAAAAATTTGCTAAAGCCAGAGGACAATGAAGATTATTATGTAAACCATTAAAAATATTTGAATAGCTAAAGTAATTTTGGCTATAGAGCACCTAGAAATCTTCTTAAAGAATATGGATTGATATAAATAGATGTGAATTTGGTTTGGACTATAGTGGTAGCTAATCTGGTTTACTCTTCCCTTTTTTTTCTTAAAATCAAATAGCACTTACTTATTATTTTTAGGTATCACTGGATTATTCTCCTTAATTTATAAACTTAAATTTTTCAGTACTTTCAGTTAAAATGTTAGAATTTGAGAAGTTAATAGTAAATTAGAAATTTACTGTATAAAGCAAAATTCATATACAAACTGCACACTGTGGTCACAAGAGTCAGCTTTCACAGAGCTACTAGGCTGGGCCTTTGTACACACAGACAGTAGACATCCCTTTGTTTTGCCCCTCCTTCTCTTCTTCAGCAGTCATTCAATGACAAGCGTAAAAAGAACCTCTTTTCCCGAAAATTCCCCTTCTACAAGAACAAGGACCAGAGTGAGCAGGAAACAAGTGATGCTGACCGTAAGTATGTGGATCCAGTGGTCAACTGAAGATAAATGTAGAGGGACCTACTGCCCTGCAGTTGGTTGTTACCATGGAGACAGTTTCAAGAGCTGCAACAGGTTACTATTTATCTTAACTAGGGACAACTTAACAAGCATAAATTAATTTGCATACCAATCTTAACTTTTTCTGGCCCCTTAGGGATTCTTAAAGTAAATGATATTTTTAAGCTGTGTTTAAAATAGAATTATTTTATGTAAAGGTTCTTATAAGAAACATTCAACATAATCTCAAAAGAATATTTTAGACAAAAACATGAGTTACCTCAGAATCTTCTTATTGATTTCTAGGTATAGCGTTGCCAATCTTTAATAATAGATCTTTTCAAAACATTCTGTATTATCCTATTTCTTCATTATATGTAGACAATCTCAATTTTATTTTTAAAATAGCAAGAAACAGTCAAAATTTTTGCTTCTCTACCTTAATCAGCTTCTCATATAGAACTTACATTCTTTTAGTGGAGCGTATCTAGCCATTAGCTTAATTAAACTTTCAGAAATATGCAGAAGAGCTCTGTAAGATACGTGCACCTGTAATGGTCTTGGAACTGTCTCTTATTGTAGCACCAATTTTATGCATTACTGACAACTATTTTCTTTGATTATCTTTTTATTGCTTGCTCTCTGGGAACTACTCTCTACAGGAGATCCCTGACGACATGGGATCAAAAGGCCTGAGTAAGTGATCAAAATACTCCCAAGTTACTTTTTTACCTCCATCTACAGACCTACCTTTTTCAGATACATTTTGAGACTCGTGGTAGTGCCTATCTGGCATGAGGAGGTGTATGATTTAGATTGCTTTTAGATTTTTCATGTTAATAATATGCTTGGGATTTTTATTTCTATAATACCCTTTAATTTTTTTTCATTTTTCACATCATTTGAAAAACTCTCTGCTCATATTTTCCTCTTTGTAATTTTTATGGCAATTGCTTTCTCTAGGAATTTTTTAAATTTGAAGAAATAGACTTTTAATGTTTTTTTAACATAGTACTATCTGCCCTCATTATTAGAAGGTAGAATATAATCTTCCTTACTATTTTATTCCACCCCACCTTTTTTGTTAAAACATGTTAAAATAACTTTGAATCTCTGTTCTAAAAGCATTGCTATAATGTGAAACAATAAAACACAATAGACCTTAAATATTAGAAAAGAATTATAGAACTCAAGTTCAAATAGCAGTCTGTGTGGTAGGAAAATTTTATATATCTTTTTTATGGAAGATGTAAGTTATGGAAAGAATTATAAGAAATATTATCCTGTGGTTTTTTTTTTTTTTAACCAAGATGTCGTCTCTGTTTGCGGGGAATTGTGTGTGTGTGTGTGTGTGTGTGCATTGTTCCTGTTTAATTTTCTAGTTGGGATTTAATCTTCATATAAAGCTTGGTATAGAGTCTGATATGTAGGAGTCATTCAATGCATATTGGAATGAATGAATGAAATAAGTCATTTTCGCAAACAATTTTAAATGTGAATGTGTTCAAATTGATTAAATGTGAAATTTTACCCAATACTGCTAAGTTATTTTAGGTGACAGTGACTCATAGAAGTAATCTTTTAGGCTAAAGTTTTTTTCTAAATAGTTGTTTCCATTTACATTATTAAGCATTTTGAAAACTTCATAATTTGTTGATTATTAAGGATTTAGCCAATATCTTTCAACTTCTAAGTTAATAAACTTTAAATTTCATAGATTTTTTTTCTTGATTAACGCTAACTTTGTATTGGACTTTTAAGCTTAACTATAGGTACTTGACTTTTATTTCAACTTTTAATAATTAAAGGTTTATATGAGATTGAAAGCAGTATGCTTTATATGTAATTATTTCTGTTACACACACTTTGCTATTTATGCACTTGCCTTTTTGGGATCTGGCAAGAGTCAGAAATTTACTGTCACTAGTGGCACCTTTTTTAAATCTCTTTCCTTTGGGAAAAACTCAGTGAAAATCTTCAGAAACTGGAAAAAATTTCCACTGATTTTTAATGCTATAGAATTTATTTTGAGAATGGTCATGCAGTGCTATGGATCATCAAATGATCCCACAGATTTCTGTTATCTGTTGGGTCATCAGAGACCTATGGAAAGCTCATGGGAAAAGGAACTAATGAAGAATTTGGTTCCAATATTGATTTTTTTTATAATAGATAACTATACCTTGACCGCTTCCCTGATGGCTTAGAGGGTAAAGCGTCTGCTGCATTGCAGGAGACCCGGGTTCAATCCCTGGATCAGGAACATCCCCTGGAGAAGGAAATGGCAACCCACTCCAGTACTCTTGCCTGGAAAATCCCATGGACTGAGGAGCCTGGAAGGCTACAGTCCATGGGGTCTCAAAGAGTCGGACATGACTGAGCGGACAGATTCCTTGACCACATCATATTTTCATCTCTCGTTTTAATTGAGATGTGGGGCTTGGAAAGAGAAACAAATGAAAAATGATAACTGATTACCCATGTCATTGATTTATTTTCTGGTCATGACTTAAGATTCCTTGAATGATAGGTTTCTATGCTTCATCTCACAGGAACTGAAAGAATGTATTCACCTGGTAACTTGATCACATCAAGAAGATTTTATTTAGAAAAGGTTGATGGAAACAGAAAAAAAAATCAGTAAAATTCTAAAACTGGATAAGATGGAGGTTATCACATAAAACATTACTAGCAGCTGACAGGATGCTAATTATTATACAATAGAAAATACTGGGAAGAAGGGTGGGTAGTTATCTACATCTTAAAGTTCAGGATAGGCTTCCCTGGTGGCTCAGCAGTATAAAGAATCCACCTACCAGTGTAAGAGATGTGGGTTCAACCCCTGGGTTGAGAAAATCCCCTGGAGAAGGAAATGGCAACCCACTCCAGTATTTTTCCCTGTGAAATCCAATGGACAGAGGAACCTGATGGACTATAGTCCATGGAGTCGCAAAGAGTCAGACACGACTTAGCAACCAAACAACAAAGTTCAGGATACAAGGAATAAACTAAGCAAAATTCTATGCAATTTTAATACAAGAAAATAAGTGTGACTTCATGTTGGTATTCATTGAGCTTTGTTGGAACAGGACTCTGAAAGGATTGAGAACAGAAGGACAAATTATTCCAGATAAACCTGTTGAAGAGCTGTGGAATAACACTGAATAGCAAGAAAGATGGACATCTGCATGTAATTTCACACAACCTTTGAAGAAATAGGGTATTTAATTAAAGAACACAGAGAGAAACAAAATACCCTAGAATACTCTTCATAGACAAGAATTCAATGATTCTACAAAGAAGAAAATCAAATTATTGATTTACCCTGCTGACAGTAGAGGAAGCAATAAGAGAAATTGTCTTTCAAAACCTAATTTTGACTAACAGAACTAATTAGAATATGATGGAAATCTGGGAGGACGCAACTAAATCATCATAGCTTGTAAAAGAGCCAGAAATAGAAATCTGTGTAGCTTTTATGCTTTAAGGAGGCAATTTTGAAAAAATTCAAGAGGAAAAAAACTGGTTAAGATTACTTTCAGTTCAGTTCAGTTCAGTCACTCAGTCGTGTCCAACTCTTTGCAACCCCATGAATTGCAGCTTGCCAGGCCTCCCTGTCCATCACCAACTCCCGGAATTCCCTCAAACTCACATCCATCGAGGCGGTGATGCCATCCAGCCATCTCATCCTCTGTCGTCCCCTTCTCCTCCTGCCCTCAATCCCTCCCAGCATCAGAGTCTTTTGCAATGAGTCAACTCTTCGCATGAGGTGGCCAAAGTACTGGAGTTTCAGCTTCAGCATCATCCTTCTGAAGAACACCCAGGACTGATTTCCTTTAGGATGGACTGGTTAGATCTCCTTGCAGTCCAAGGGACTATCAAGAGTCTTCTCCAACACCACACTTCAAAAGCATCAATTCTTCGGCGCTCAGGTTTCTTCACAGTCCAACTTTCACATCCATGCACGACTACTGGAAAAACGATAGCCTTGACTAGACGGACCTTTGTTGGCAAAGTAATGTCTCTGCTTTTGAATATGCTATCTAGGTTGGTCATAATTTTCCTTCCAAGGAGTAAGCGTCTTTTAATTTCATGGCTGCAATCACCATCTGCAGTGATTTTGGAGCCCCCAAAAATAAAGTCTGACACTGTTTCCATGTTTCCCCATCTATTTCCCATGAAGTGATGGGACCAGATGCCATGATCTTAGTTTTCTGAATGTTGAGCTTTAAACCAACTTTTTCACTCTCCTCTTTTACTTTCATCAAGAGGCTCTTTAGTTCCTCTTCACTTTCTGCCATAAGGGTGATGTCATCTGCATGTCTGAGGTTATTGATACTTCTCCCGGCAATCTTGATTCCAGCTTGTGCTTCTTCCAGCCCAGCATTTCTCATGATGTACTCTGCATAGAAATTAAATAAGCACGGTGACAATATACAGCCTTGACATACTCCTTTTCCTATTTGGAACCAGTCTGTTGTTCCTTTAGAAGAGAATAAAAAGTGTGTGTAGTTCAGTAGTGGTTATATAAGGTGCTCAGAAATGAAATTATAGCATACAATTTCAGACATGATTTGTACCTGTGTTTTGTATGCAGTTTATTTGTATAGCTTTACATTTTGTAGAATACCTCAGAAATTTCTACAGTTAGGCACATAGGTTTCCTGTTACATCCCATCTTTTTCTGTCTTAAAGACTTATGTAAGTAGAATGGTACAGAGCTCTTAGATGCCAAAGCCAGACTTATTTTCATTTGTGTGAAGAATGTGTGAGAGTAAAAAGAGAGTTAAGTTTAAGAGTAGTAGTATTCTTTGAGACTGATGGTGTGTAGTATTTAGGGAAAACAAAGAGAAAACACATATAGTCTCAAGAAGAAATGTTTGATTAGAAAGGTGGGACTTGATTAGAGAGATTTGAAATGGTTGTGATCATCAAACATTATAAACAAAAATTAAAACTTTAAGAGTTTTACTGTACTGTTTTTACTGTTTACTATTTATACTGTCTTATGTCAAAAGGTTAATATTTTAACACATAGATTTCTGAAAAACCAAGTAAGACACTAACTCTTCATTGGAAAACTGGACAAATGATACAAGAAGAGTACTCAGAAAATAAGCCAATTAAATAAACACATAAAAATGTTTAACAGCCCTAATAATGAATAAACAAAATGATATGTTTTACCCATCAGCTTAGCAAACTTTTCTTTTAAAGGAATATCCAGTGATGGGCATGGTTCTGTGAAATGACTGCTTTTAATATACTACTTTTAGGAGTGTAAATTGGTACAGCGTTTTTGGAAAAGCATATCTTTTGACCTACTAATTCCTCTTCAGGGAATTGACCCTGAGGATGTAATCAGAGGTGGAGACATAGGTTTATATATCAGGGTGTTTCATTAATCTTTAGAAATTCAGTTCAGTCGCTCAATCGTGTCCGACTCTTTGCTACCCCATGAATCACAGCATGCCAGGCCTCCCTTTCCATCACCAACTCCCGGAGTTTACCCAAACTCATGTCCATCAAGTCAGTGATGCCATCCAGCCATCTCATCCTCTGTCGTCCCCTTCTCCTCCTGCCCCCAGTCCCTCCCAGCATCAGGGTCTTTTCCAATGAGTCAACTCTTCGCATGAGGTGGCCAAAGTACTGGAGTTTCAGCTTTAGCATCAGTCCTTCCAAAAAACACCCAGGACTGATTTCCTTTAGGATGGACTGGTTGGATCTCCTTGCTGTCCAAGGGACTCTCAAGAGTCTTCTCCAACACCACACTTCAAAAGCATCAATTTTTCGGCACTCAGCTTTCTTCACAGTCCAACTCTCACATCCATACATGACCACTGGAAAAACCATAGCCTTGACTAGATGGACTTTTGTTGGCAGAGTAATGTCTCTGCTTTTGAATATGCTATCTAGGTTGATCATGACTTTCCTTCAAAGGAGTAAGCGTCTTTTAATTTCATGGCTGCAATCACCATCTGCAGTGATTTTGGAGCCCAGAAAAATAAAGTCTGACACTGTTTCCACTGTTTCCCCATCTATTTGCCATGAAGTAATGGGGTTAGAAATTACAGCCCCTCAAAATTGAAATGCCCCTAAAATGCCTTACAGCTGGGAAGTAGTTGATGAAGAATGACATATTATACAGTATAATATTTTATAACCATTCAAACTCATATTAAAGCATAATGTTGTGGAAAATGCTCACAATATAAGTGAAGAAAGTAAACTATGAAACTACATATATTGTCTCAGATTTGTAAATAAACATATATATTTAGGGCTATTTTGAATGGTGTTCCTTTGAACATTCCTTTAATGTCTTCTAGTATGAATATATGTCTTTCTGTTGGGAAAATACCTAGGAAATGGATTGTTGAGTCACAGATATATAAATATGATAGGCTTTAGTAGATAATGCCAAGTAATTTTACAAAGTGAGTATATCAATTTACCCCATTCCCCACCTCCAGTAGAATGTGAGTTCCGTTGGCTACATATCTTTCTCTACACTTGACATACCTTTTGTTTTAGTTTTTTCATTTTGGTCATTCTGGTGGATGATAGATACCTTTTGTGGTGCTTGTTTTTTAATTATTTTAATTGGAGGCTAATTACTTTACAGTATTGTGGTGGTTTTAGGCATACATTGACATGAATCAGCCATGAGTATACAGGTATAATCCCCCCATCCTGAATCCACCTCCCCACTCCATCCCTCTGAGTTGTGCCAGAGCACCAGATTTGAGTGCCCTGCCTGCTTCATGCATTGAACTTACACTGGTCATCTATTTTACATATGGTAATTAATATACGTGTTTCAATGCTATTCTCTCATACCATCCCACAGTCACCTCTCCCACATAGTCAGCTGTTAGGGTTTTAATTTTCATTTCCCTGATAAGTAATAAACTTGAACACCTTTTATATGTTTATTGGATATTTGAATATTTTCTTTGATAAAATGCCTTGAAAAAGATTATTTGTATTATCAGGGAAAGAGCATTTTACCTGTTTAATAAGCTCCCAACCATTGGTGATGATGCTATTCCAAGGGCAATGCTTGAAGTAGCAAGATTTTACTGTAGAGGAGTTATTTAAAGCATACTTGAAAGAACTTGAATTTGATTGCTTTATAACTATTGGTAATTTTAGAGAATGCAAGGTAAGTAAGAGAAATCCCCAGAAAAGAGAGTGTAGTACCTTCAACTTTGTATATATGTATATAACATGTCAGGTATATTCAGTAGTAGAGAAATAATAAAATAAACCCCACAAGCATTCATTTATCCAACTTCTCTAATTGTCAACCCATGGTTAATGTTTCTTCTATACTTTGACTTACTCTCACCTTCCACTTGCTCAAATGCAATAACTAACATTTCTTTCTTTTCTATATTAGAAATCCTAGTATAAATTTAAGAACTTTTTCTTTTTTCTATGTGGCATTCCTACTTCTGGGAATGAATTTTAAGGAAATAGGACAAAAGGTGAAAAACATATATGAACACATTCATAATAATGAATTGTTGATGTCTATGAAAAACAGTTTAAAGCAAAATAAATAGTAAGATAAATCATGATTTAACAGTTCAATAGAATATTATACAACAGTTTAAAATGATTGTTTTGACATCTGATAACATGAGAAGAAATTTTTAAATGTAAACTTTAAAAAAAACACCATTTTTTAAATGTTTATATATTTTTCAGTCTTAAAATTTTTAATGTTCCTCCTTTATTTAAAATATACATAGCAATGATTAAGAAAGTTGTATCTTGTCTTTGCAAGTTAGAATAACAGACTTATTTTTCACAATGACAGCATTTCAAGAACTGTACTAAGTTTTACCATTCTCTAAATTTAGGAGACTGTGTAGGTGGTATGGTACAGCATATATTTCTCCCCAAACTTTTTCCTTATGCTTTAATTTTTGTTTCCTTCACCTGACATAAGAAATTTAGATTTACATCTCTTCCATGGAAATTTTTGTTATTTTAGTTTTTATAGATAAAATTCCTTTTTATTGAAAGGAGAACACTTACTAAGACTACACTAGAGATTACATTTACATGAGAAGAGTGCTGGGTGTTACTGAACAATCAAGTTATGAAATGGGGTCACTTTGAAGGGAGGGGCCAGGCAAATGGGTTTGTTTATCATCTTTTTGTTTTGCAAAACAGCTGTTGTCAGTTTTACCAAAGCAGTTTCTCAGAAATACTAGTCTACTTTAAAATACAATCCCAAAAATGATGGTTGTTGTTAAAAAAAAAAATAAAATAAAATAAAAAATAAAATAAAATACAATCCCACCTTCTAGAATTCTGTTCCATTTGACCTTTTTTAGAGCATCAGGAAATCTGGGGTATCCAGAATACTTTATCTGTATGATCTCAGACATAGATTTTCATTTCTCTTCAGGAACAAGAAAGAAACTAAGCTAAAAGCGGGGTTATTTTTTTTTCCATTTATTTTTTAAGATACCACTTCCTTATAATGGACCTCTGTTTTCTCCTATATAACTTGTCTCCTTTGTTAGTCATTACTGTATCATGACCTAAAGTAAATGGCGTCAGTGACATTTTCTCATTGGGGTTTTTATATTGACAGTTGGACTAATTTGGGATCTACTTGCCATTCATAATAAGATTTTGTTCATAAACTGTTGAACAGAAAATGAAGCATTGTCCTTGCTTACAGATTTTTCTCCTTGCCAGTTCGTATTCATGTATTTCAAATAAATTTTTCAAAGAAAATCAGAAATGTTTTTAAAAACTCTTTGGATATCGGTGGTTTATATATCAACATTTTGTTGTCACCTTGTGTTTATTTTGATAATTTGCTTTTTTTAAACTCATGACTGTGTTTTCTTTATTTTTTCCATTGTCCTGCAATTTCAGAACATGTAACTTCTAATGCCAGCGATAGCGAAAGTAGTTACCGTAAGTGTTTTAAGTTATTTGTTCTTTTGTTATCTCCAGTAATATATCCTGTGGGGGTTTTTCCCTTAGTGATGTATTCTGAAAACTGAAAATTAGGTGCTTACTATGTTATAGGGAGAGCCAGGTAAAATACTTTATAGATAAAGTCATGCTATATGTACAGAAGTTAATTTCCAAAGTTTTCATAAAATACAAAAACTCATTTTAACAAAACTGCTGTTCATGTACACAATATGTGTATGTGTATTTGTATCTTTTATAAGAAGTAAATAGCTAAATAGGGATAAGCTTGTGCTTTGCATTTTAATTCTGTTTCTAACATAGGCATTAAAATATTTTTCAATAATGCTAAATTATAATTAGGTTTATTTCCTTTTTTATTTTGTGTCACCAATACTGATGTGTGTCAAGATACTATGTATTGCCAGCTTTTGGTGAACATAAGAAATGACAAAGGGAAAATTTTCAACTATTATTCAAACAGTAATACTAATTTATTTTTTGGTTCTTTTGTTATAGTCTTGGTATTATATTATTAAGTGATGTATATAAGCGTATGAAATTTTAAAACACTTTTGGGCATGGGAGGCGGGAAGAGTACATGAATATTGTCAGTTGTAACACCTTCAAAATTAAAATTGCTTTTCTGACTTTTTTTTTTTTTTTTTTTACTGCTGTCTAATATGAAAGTAATCTTGATTACAGATGAGTATGGCTGCTCAAAAGGTCCATCCTGTTAATATCAGTCTAATATTTTTTATGTTGACAATATATACTTTTAACCCTCATTCATGTGATTGGTTGTTATTTTTTATGCATAATAGTTACTTAATGATTTTCTTTGTTGGTGCGGTAGTGTGATTTCTCTTATTTTAGCATTTTATTAACTTATATCAGAACTCACCAGAGAGTAGTTGTGAAGCTTTCTAGACTAAAAAGAGGTAATGAAAGTATATACTGTCTGTCTCACCATTTGCATGTATTATTAGGTGTGGAAAATTCAAATTGCATGTTTCTGATAACATGTAAAATATGTTTTACATACAGTACTTTTAAAAGCAACTTGTAAATATATATATATATCTGATATAATAAATTTTAAAACAACAAAATATACTTTTAAAGCAGGAAAGAATATTTATACCAGTATAAGAACTTAAAAGATTTATAGCTGCATACATGTAATATAAACAAATTTAGTGAAAAGGTTGTTATAGAGTCATAATCATCAAGGAAAATATCTTTAAATACATTCTCAAAATACTGGTTGATTTCTTTGAACCATTTAAATCTTACAATTCTTCCTAGTTTGTTTTCTACATGTGTGTGTGTACGTGTGTTTGTGTATTAAGAACTGAAGTTTTCAACTTTTTATTTTCGTTGAGCAGAGGTATAATGTGTAGACTTTTCTGTGTAGGATATTCATATGCTCTAATCCTTTAACTTAGAGAATTTAACTTGTGAAAAGTACTTTTAAGATCAAAGCAAAATATATTATTTCTCCTTTACTATCGATGTGATGCATCTTATTGAAAAAGAATTTAATTTTATCTAAAACTTTTTTACTCAAAATGTTATTTTTTTAAAAACTGAACAAATGAATTATAGTAATCAATGAATTTTTTTCATCAATGAAATGGTAACACTAATTTTACCTTGGCATTAAAAATTTTGGGTTAGAGAATAGTTGTAATTATAAAATATATATGCAATTACATGCAAAACATGCAAAATGTTATACCTGGTAAGACCAAAAATACAGCATATTAATAACACTAACTTATCTAATATGCATATATGTAGGACTGCTCGTTAAAGTAGTAACTTTAAAATATTTAAGAGTTTAGATTCTCAGTAAAAAATTAATAGCTTATGCTTGACATCCCAAGTAAAGATTTAATCTGTAAAACACAGAATAATAGAAAGTTAGTTATTAATAGCACAATTATAATTTGTTTTTATATATACCAGTCTTTGTGACTCTAATTGTTCATTTTTTCCCTAAATCTTGCCATAATTAATTTATAAAGAGCCTTTTTTTATGTCTTCACTGATTTTCTCAGGAAAATTCTAGTATTTTATATGTTCTATTAAAGAATTAAATTAGTATAGTTATCTTTATAGATTTTCTTACCTGTATTTTAACTTTCTAATAGGTGGTCAAGAAGAATATGTCTTATCTTATGAACCAGTGAATCAACAAGAAGGTTTGTGAAGTCTGTTTATATTTTACAGTCTTATAGAAATACATAATTTGGGAAATCAATCTAACTCAATTCATATCTTAAAACATTTTTACAATATACCTTAAAAAAACATTTTGTTAGAATTTTAGTGTTTTTTCTTACTATATGTATCTGTATATAGAATTTTACTATGTATATTTTATGATACATGATTTAACCCACAGATTATTAAAATCTAGTCATTTTATATTGGTGTTTTATTTCTTAAGCAGCTTCTTTCCCGTGTTCACAATAGTATCACTATTCTTCTAATAACCCTTGTTCAAAATCTTGGAATCATCTTTGATCTTTCTCTGCTCTTCATCTCCCTTGTCCAGTCAGTTTCTAGGCCCTATTTATTCTTATCATGTCTTTCTTATTTATAACCTCCTTTCATCCCTCCTGCCAAATGTTAAGTCTAATTTTCACTGCCAGTCTCCCTGCTTCCAGCACGATCCCTTACAATCCAGTGTTTATACTTCTATTAGATCATCATTCTAGATGACTACTCTGATTATACCACATTTCTTTTTTGCCCTTCTTTGATCTGCTTCCTTGCAGTTATTGCTTCAGAAAGGATCAGTAAAACACTGTACTGTGTTTTCTCATTTGTAATGAGATGATGTTAACAATGTATAGAAACGTTATCTACTAAAATGCTGGGTTTAACTTGGTAAAATTTATCTAAGTGTATGACTTCAAACAGGGCTTCCCTAGTGGCTCAGATGGTAAAGAATCTGTCTGCAATGCAGAAGACTCGGGTTCGATCCCTGGGTCAGGAAGATCCCCTGGAGAAGGGAATGGCTACCCACTCCAGTATTCTTGCCTGGAGAATTCCATGGACAGAGGCGCCTGCAGGCTACAGTCCATGTAGTCATAGTTGCAGACCTGAGTGACACTAACAGTTACGAACTTGACTTCAAACAGATTGAAGTTTAAGATTTTAATAAATGTTTGGAAACTATCAAGTTGAGCATCATTGGTAGAGAAAGAAAGGAAATTCTTCATAAGGATACTTTCGTTTTCTAGTAAAAATACATAGATGTTTGTTGAGTGTTTATTCCTTTTAACATGCAGTTTATTTTTATAGTTAATTATACTCGACCAGTGATCATATTGGGACCTATGAAAGACAGGATAAATGATGACCTGATCTCAGAATTTCCTGACAAATTCGGATCATGTGTTCCTCGTGAGTAACTCACATAAAAATTCTTAGTGTTCTTAACATTTTGTCACTGTGTGGTCAGAGTAAGCATTACCTTTTTTTTCCTCTTTTTTATTTTTTAAATTATGAAAGTATGAAACGCATTTATAGGAGACTTGGTAAATACAGAACAAAGTTATATATAGTTTCACTATTAATATTACAATTATTTTTTTACTAGATAAATTAAGATTTTTAGTTGGAGTTTGAATAGCAAACTCTCAAAAATTAATACAATAAATATACAGAAAAGTAGAAGAATGTAGTAGACCTCAAAAGCACTATAACCAATTCAACATTATTAAGATTTATATAGTTTTCACACTATAGTGGGAAGCAAATTCTATTCAGGTTCCCATAGACTATAAACTAGGAGACACTGGAACATATCCAGGGACATAAAACAGGTACAGAAAAAATTTGTGGTCTAATGAAACTGAAATCATACAGAGTCTGTCCTGTTACCACTGTGAAATTATGTTAAAAATCAATATCAAAAGATATTTGAAAATAAGCCACATATTTTCAAGTGTAGTGTGACATTTACCAATAGAGATCTTTGACCTAGCCATTGAAAGCCTCATTAAAGTTAGAAGACTGAAAAAACACAGACGGTGATTGTAGAGAAGAAAACATTTAAGTGAGAAATTAATATCAAAGATAGTTCAGTAGAAGTACATGCACTCATCTCCTCCTGCAAGAGCACTAAAATTACAACTAGCTATTGAACAACATTCAACAGGACACTGGAACCCACCAAAAAAAGATAATCCATGTCCAAAGACAAAGAAGCTGCAACAAGATGGTGGGAGAGGTGCAAACACAATAAAATCAAATCCCATACCTGCTAGGTGGCCCACCCACAATCTAGAGAACAGTAGTACCAAAGAAGTTCTCCTCCTGTTGTGACAGTTCTGAGCCTCCTGTCAGGATTTGCAGCCTGCACATCCAGCAAAGGGACTGGGAATCGCCAGGCAGTCTGACTTTGAAGGCCAGTGGAATTTGATTACAGACTAGGGGAAACAGAGACTGCACTCTTGGAGGACACAAACAAAATCTTGTACACGCCAAGACCCAGGGGAAAGGAGCAGTGACTCCACAGGAGACTGAACCAAGCCTACCTGCTAGTGTTGGAGGGTCTCCTGTGGAGGTGTGGGTCAGCAGTGGCTTGCCATAGGGACAGAGGCACTGGCAGGAGCAGTCCTAGGGGGGCCCTTTGGTGTAAGTCCTCTTGGAAAGTTGCCATTAACCCATAGAGCCTATAAACCCCAGGGCTTAAGTCAAACAACTAATAGGGAGGGAGCACAGCCCCACCCATCAGTAGATAATTGGATTGAAGTTTTACTGAGCACAGCCCTGCCCACCAGAGCAAGACTCAGTTTTTCCCACCACCAGTCCCTCCCATCAGGAAGCCTATACAAGCCTCTTAGCCTCATTCACCAGAGGGCAGACAGTAGAAGCGAGAATAATTACAATCCCACAGCAGCTAGAAACAAAACCACATCACAGAAAGTTAACCAGGATGAAAAAGCAGAGGGTTTTGTCCCATATGAAGGGACAAGGTAAAACCCCAGAAAAACACATGAATGAAGTGGTGATGGGCAACCTTCCAGAAAAAGAATTCAGAATAATGATAGTGGAGATGATCTAGGATCTCGGGAAAAGAATGGAGGCAAAGATTGAGAAGATTCAAGAAATGTTTACCAAAGACCTAGAAAGAACAAACCAGTGAAGGCAATGGCACCCCACTCCAGTACTCTTGCCTGGAGAGTCCCATGGACGTGGGAGCCTGGTGGGCTGCCATCTGTGGGGTCGCGAAGAGTCGGACATGACTGAAGCGACTTAGCAGCAGCAGAAAGAACAAATGAAAATGAACAATACACTAGAAGGAATCAATAGCAGAATAACTGATGCAGAACAGATAAGTGACCTATAGTACACAATGGTGAAAATCACTGCTGCAGAACAGAGTATAGGAAAAAATAAAAAGCCTAAGAGACCTCTGAGACAGCATTAAACACACCACCATTCACATTATAAGGGTCCCAGAAGGAGGAGAAAGAGAAAGGACCTGAGAAAATATTTGAAGAGATAATAGCCAAAAGCTTCCCTAAAGTGGGAAAGGAAATAGCCAAGTCCAAGAAGCACAGAGAGTCCCAGGCAGGATAAACTCAAGGAGGAATACACCAAGACACATAGTAGTCAAACTGACAAGAAATTAAAGACAAAATATTAAAAGCAAAAAGGGGAAAATGACAAATAACATACAGGGCAATTCCCATAAGGTTATCAGCTGGTATCTCAACAGAAACTCTCTATGGCAGAAGAAAATGGCACAGTATATTTAAAGCGATGAAAGGGAAGAACCTACAACCAAGAATACTCTACCCAGCAAGATTCTCATTCATATTTGACAGAGAAGTCAAAAGCTTTCTAGGCAAGCAAAAGTTAAGAAAATTCAATACCAAACCCAGCTTTACGACAAACACTAAAGGAACTTCTCTAGGCAGGAAACCCAAGACAAGGACAAGACCTACAAAAAATAAATCCAAAACAATTAAGAAAATGGATAAAGAATCATACATATGGACAATTACCTTAACTCTGAATGGATTAAATGAAACAACCAAAAGACCTAGATGGGCTGGGCAGATGAGAACATGTGCATGTATGCACTTCTACTAACCACATCACTCTACTTAACCCCCCAAATTGTATGTAATTATTTTATATTATTAGGTTAAAGATGTTTCCATTATGGCTTGCAATTGTAATTATCTTTTTTATTGTCTGGTTATCGATTGTGAAAACTGATAAACCATTGTATCATGATTGGTCAACAGAAAATAATAGAATTCTGTATCACTGCTACTGCTGCTGCTAAGTCGCTTCAGTCGTGTCCGACTCTGTGCGACCCCATAGATGGAAGCCCACTAGGCTCCCCCGTCCCTGGGATTCTCCAGGCAAGAACACTGGAGTGGGTTGCCATTTCCTTCTCCAATGCATGAAAGTGAAAGTGAAGTCGCTCAGTCATGTCTGACTCCCAGTGACCCCATGGACTGCAGCCCACCAGGCTCTCTTCTAAGATGTGGTACATATATACAATGGAGTATTACCCTGCCATAAAAAGAGTGAAATAATGCCATTTGCAGCAACATGAATAGACCTAGAGATTGTCATACTGAGTTTTAAGGCATACAAAGAAAAACCAATGTATGATACCGCTTATACGTGGGACGTAAAAAAAAAAAATGATACAAATGAATCTGTTTACAGAATGGAAGCAGGCTCACAGACATAGAAAACAAATCTATAGTTACCAAAGGGAAAAGAGGTAGGGGAGGGATTAATTAGGAGTTTAGAATTAGCAGATACATGCTACTTGCTTGAAAGTGAAAGTGAAGTCGCTCAGTCGTGTCCGACTCTTAGCAACCCCATGGACTGCAGCCTACCAGGCTCCTCCATCCATGGGATTTTCCAGGCAAGAGTACTGGAGTGGGGTGCCATTCACTTTTCACTTTCATGCATTGGAGAAGGAAATGGCAACCCACTCCAGTATTCTTGCCTGGAGAATCCCAGGGATGGGGGAGCCTGGTGGGCTGCCATCTATGGGGTTGCACAGAGTCGGACACTACTGAAGCGACTTAGCAGCAGCAGCAGCTACTTGCTTAGTCACTTCAGTTGTGTCCAACTTTGTGCGACACTATGGACTGCAGCCTTTCAGGCTCTCTGTCCATGGGATTCTCTAGGCAAGAATACTGGAGTGGGTTGCCATGACTTTCTCCAGGAGATCTTCTCGACCCAGGGATCAAACCTGTGTCTCCTGCCTTTCAGGCAGATTCTTTACCACTGAGCCACGAGGGAAGCCCAATCTGAATACTATCTCCTATCAAATGTATCACCATCCTCCAGATTTAGAGCATATGCTGGCATAAACTGTTACATCACAGTTAAGTGTGAAACCTTGCTTCAAAATATTGCTCATTATTAATTTTCAGAAGATGCATCATAGGACCATAGGAGTAACTGGTGGGCAAATGGCTGAGAAATACCAAGTACAGAACAAAATACCAATTACAACAGATATAAACTAATATATATATTAGTTATCTATAACTAGATAACTAATAAGGACCTATTGTGTAGCACAAGGAAGTCTACACAGTACTCTATAATGACAAATATGGGTAAAGAATCTATAAAGAGTGGATATATGTATAACTGAGTCACCTTTCTATACAGCAGAAACTAACACAAAATTTTAAATCAACTATATACTCCAATAAATTTTTAAAAGATACTTTAAAGATTCGATGTATTTGGAAGTTGTCCATTTTTAAATGATGGGTGTATCTAAGAAACCATAACAAGGAAAGTTAGAAAATATATGTAACAGAATAAAAATTTTACCAGAATTTGTTGCATGCAGCTGAAGATGCTCAGTGCAACTAAATACAATGTGGAATTTTGAATAAGATCCATTATTTAATGGACACTAGCATAAAATCTTGTGAAATTATGAACAAAATCTGCACTTTAGTTAATAATACTGTATCACTGTATACTATTTATTTCCTGGGGTGAGGGGGTTGTGTTTTTTTTTACAACATAGTATTTATTCTCAGAATTGGATTAGAAGTTTCAAGTCTCATTCAAATTTTTTTTTTTTAAAAATCACCAAGATAATAAACTTTCTAGACTTTTAGCAGTAATATTAGATGCCAAAATACATGGAATTATATCAAATTTTGAGAGAATATAAATTAGAAATCTAGCATTCTCAATCATACGAAGTTACACAAGTGGAATTAAAATGTCATAAATTTTTTAGCTAGGCAAAAATTCATAAGTTTTCTAATATATATATATTATATGTACCATATTATTTATGTGTGTGTGTGTGTGTGTACAAAAGCTTTCCTACTACCTTTGATAAAGTCTTGAGAAAGAAGAACAAGAAAAGACATGGAAAATTTGGAAAACAAACTAAATGAAATGGGAGTACTGAATATGAAGTAGAAACAGTGAACAAACTAGATAAAAGTAAAAAATCATTGTATAGTCCAGTTGTTTTTAAACATGGATGCTTGTTAAAAGCACATCTGGAGCCTTGGAGGAAAAAATCAATACCTGAGCATTTGTATTTTTCAGAAAATTCGAATATCCATATGGATTTTAAAAACTACATGGTTTTATGTTAAATGGTAGTTTTAATGATAGAGAATTCTGTTATTTTCTGTTGACCGGTCATAATACGGTGGTATTAAGTGAATAATAGTTACATAATCACAATAGTAAAAGGTGTTTATCAGTCTTTACAGTCAATAACCAGATAAAAAATAAAAGCTAATTATAATCACAATCCATAACAAAAGCATAATTAATCTAACAATATAAAATAATTGCATACAACTTTGGGGGCTCAGTAGAGTGATATGGCAACACATTACCATTGTTTAGTGGTTTATATTTACTTTATTAATTATTCCTCCATCCTTTATATTATTGTCACTTGCAATCTCTGTTACATTGAACTTTACAAAACAGTTCTTCAAGTAGCAAATGGATTTCTTGTGCCTTTTAATATTAAACACTTCAAGTTCTTTTTTATTAAAGATACAACTAGACCAAAACGAGATTATGAGGTGGATGGAAGAGATTATCATTTTGTGACTTCAAGAGAACAAATGGAAAAAGATATCCAGGAACATAAATTCATTGAAGCTGGCCAGTATAATAACCATCTGTATGGAACAAGTGTTCAGTCTGTGCGAGAAGTAGCAGAAAAGGTAAGTATCAAAGTGATCTCAGAATGAAATTTCTAATCATATACACCTTTGACAGTATGAAAGAATGATGAGATAGAAACTTTTAATTCATGTTTATGAAAAAAAAATGTAGGTGCATGTTGCAGCATTGATTAGTTTAAGCAGTGTTATAAATTTATTCAACTAAATATTAACATTTAGGTTAATTTTAGAAAAATATGTAAGATAAAGTAGATTAAGAAGATAAACAGTCATTGTTGGTTGAAAATCACGTTTGACTTTGGCCATGGCCACAGGTGAGATTCAGCACTCAGAGCCACTAGGGGCCTTAGCTCACTGCCCGCTTCTCCATGTGGGGAGGTGAAACCCAGGCCCTGACACACACACAAAAAAAGATCAACTGGGAAAATAAGAATAGAAATGATAACATAAGTCTTTCTTAAGAGGCCTGTGTCACGTGTACTCGGTCATGTCCAACTCTTTGCGACCCTATGGACTGCAGCCCACCTGGCTCCCCTGTCCGTGGAATTTTTCTAGGCAAGAATACTGGAGTGGGCTCCCGTTTCTTCCTCCAAGGGATCTTCCTGACCCAGAGATCAAACCTGCGTCTCCTGCAACTCCTGTATTCACAGGTGGATTCTTTACCACTGAGCCACTTGGGAAGCCCCCTCTTGAAGAGGGATGGGTGATTATTTTGAGGTCCTGTCCATTTGCTAAAGATTGACCTTTTGTTTAGCTCTAGCTTTCCAACATCTAGCATAATTAAGAAGCTAAGATCAGCAATGTCCATCAATAAAAATGAACCAGATGTTCAAGATAAGTGTGAGTTGCTCTTGGTACTGAGACTAGACAAAAATTTCCCCTGAATGGTCATTTAATAAAAGACAGAATGGAAATTCTCAATAACACTGTAACAGCAACAGATTTTTTGAAAGCAGCCTGATGATATATTGACCTTGGGTTAAAGCAGTCTTAATGGTAAAGTCAAAACAGTGTGCTCCACATGTGCTGCTTGACTGAAATAATTTTGGGGCCTAGAGAATAAACATCAACAAAGTATTTTATACCTTCAAAACTATATAGTAGTTTAAGATTTAGTCATGAGATATCTACAAAAATACAGCAGTAATTCAGCATCTCAGTTTTCCATCTCTTAGTGCTCCTTTTTCTACTAAGAGGTTTGATTAATTCTTAATTAGAACTAATAATTAGAGCTAATTCTAATTAGTTTAAAAATCATAAAAATGGACATGTTCAGTGATGATAGGAATTTGGGAAAATAGAAAATCCTATTAGATATTATTAAAGGGGGGTAAAATGAATAGAACTTCATTGGAGAATAATTTGGCAATACCAAATAAATGTATACAACCTGTGACTCAGAAATTCTACTTTTTGATATCTAAGTAGAGGTTTTGATATCTAAGTATGTGTAATGATATGCATAGTAGAACTTTACAGTAGTGAAAAATTAGACTCAGCAAAGGAGAATGAATAATTATTTATGCATGCAGTAGGATGCAGCAGCTAAAGTGAATAAACTAGAATATCGACTAATTGTGTGTAGCCACATTAATAAATCTCAAAATTGTAAGTCAATAAAGTTGTAAAAGATATATACAGGATGACACGATTTACGGAGAAGGCAATGGCACCCCACTCCAGTACTCTTGCCTGGAAAATCCCATGGATGGAGGAGCCTGGTAGGCTGCAGTCCATGGGGTCACTAAGAGTCGGACACGACTGAGCAACTTCACTTTCACTTTTCACTTTCCTGCATTGGAGAAGGAAATGGCAACCCACTCCAGTGTTCTTGCCTGGAGAATCCCAGGGACAGGGGAGCCTGGTGGGTTTCCGTCTATGGGGTCGCACAGAGTCGGACACAACTGAAGCGACTTAGCAGCAGCAGACACTATTTATATAAACTTTAATTAACATAAAACAGCCTAAATAGATTTTTGATACATATTTTGTGTTTTTATAAATGTATTTTATGTTTTCATTAACCTAAAAACAGGCATAGGTATAATAAAATAAACTATGAGGAGATATAGTACAGCACAAGGAATATAATAACTATAAATAGAATATAACCTTTAAAATGTATGAATCACTATGTTTTATACCAGAAACTTCTATAATATTGTACTTATACAGTATTGTGTGTTGCTCTTTCCTACTCCAGGGGGATCTTCCCAACCAAGGGATCAAACCCACATATTTTGCATCTCCTATATTGACAGGCAGATTTTTTACTACTGCACCAGCTGGGTTGCCCAGTATGCTCCTTAATACCCTTAATTTGGCTAAAATAAAAGTACCTCTTAAATGTGACTACATTGTCTCTGGTTGTTTTCCTGTTCCATAGCTTGCGTGTGCACATGCTCAGTCACATCCAGCTGTTTGCAAACCCATGGACTATAGCCCACCAGGTTCCTCTATCTGTGGAATTTTCCAAGCAAGAATACTGGAGTGGGTTGCTATTTCCTACTCCAGGAGATCTTCCCAACCCAGGGATCAAATCCATGTCTCTTGCATCTCCTTCATTGGCAGGTGGATTCTTTACCACTGAACCACCTGAAATAGTATGAAATCACATGCTGAATATCTTTATGTAAATAAAGTTCAAAACTTGGTTGAAATGGATAATTTCCTGGAAAAATACAGTTTACCAAAATTGACCTATTAGGGATGAAAAGAGTTATAGAAGAAAAAGTCTTTAGAAGAAATAGAGCAAGTTAATCAAGGAACTCTCCCACAAAAAGCATAAGGTCCAGATGACTTCATGGGGGAATTTTAACAAATCTTGAAAGGTTAGATCATCCTAAAGCTCTGTAAATACCATTCAAGAGCATTCTTTTTATGAAGCAAATCTAATATTGATATCTAAACCTGATGAAGACAGTGAAAATTACAGACCAATCTTACTGATAAATATTAATACAGAAGTATTAAATATCTTAATAAACAGAATCCAGTACCACATTGCAAAAATAATATACCATGACCAAGTGGAATTAAAGCTATTTAAAGTCAGCTCAATATTAGGAAATCCATTAATGTAATCTATTACATTAACAGATCTAAAGAGAAAAAAATATATTCATAGATGCCTGAAAAGCATTTGGTAAAATTCATTACCTCTGCCTGGAGGAAGAAATCTCAAAAACATAGAGATTATTATTTTTTAAAGAGTAAAAGGAAAAAGATTGAGATGGATGGATTGATAATCTTCATTTTAAATCCTTAATGGGAAGAACACTGAGACAGTGCCATTATGATGAGGAGGAAGGCAAGGACGTCCGTCTCTACTACTACTCAAGGTATTGTCAGTGCTATTACACAATACAGATCAATCAGAGGCATAATAATTGGAAAGAAAACTGTCTCTGTTTTCAGATATTATAGTATTCCTGCTGCTGCTAAGTCGCTTCAGTCGTATCCAACTCTGTGTGACCCCACAGATGGTAGCCCACCAGGCTTCTCCATCCCTGGGATTCTCCAGGCAAGAACACTGGAGTGGGTTGCCATTTCCTTCTCCAATGCGTGCATGCAAAGTCGCTTCAGTTGTGTCCGACTCCGTGCAACCCCATGGACAGCACCCACCAGGCTCCTCTGTCCACGGGATTCTCCAGGCAAGAATATACCATAAAAAATCTATTATAAAATTTATTTGATAAAATATAAATTTACTATAAAATTAAAGACTATAAAATCAAAGACATAAAAAAGCTAGAGTAAGGTAGCTTATAAAATTAATCTGCAGAGATTAATAGGTTTTACATGAATAGTAATCAGAAGATGATAGAGAAAACCATATTTATAATAGAGGAAATAGAATGTAAAATACTTAGTGAACTTAATGAGAAATATTCTGACTTATATGAGGAAATCTGTAAAACACTCCTAGAAGAGTATTAGACTTGAACAAATGAAAAGACATCCCTTATTCTTAGCTATGACAATTCAACATTATAAAGTTGCCAGTTCTAAGCTAATTTATATATGAACACAATCCTGATAAAAATGACTACCAGGTTTTTTATGAAGTTAAAGAAATTGAATTGAAGTTCGTATAAGAAGCCAGGACAACACACAAAAAAAAAGCTACAAGAGATTCTAGCCGTACCAGATATTAAAGGATACTGTGAATTCTTAACTAAAACAGTGTGCTCATGACTGAAGCGACTTAGCAGCAGCAGCATGGCCCATGAGTAGGACAAAGAGTTGAGTAGATCCAAAGAAAAGAAAATCCAGGAAAGACCCAAATACATATGAAAATACAGTATATGATAAAGGTGCAATCTCAAGTCACTGGGGCTTTTAATAATGGACTTTTTAATAGAACAACTGAAGAAAAGATACATTAGAACCATACTTCACACCATATGCAAAAATTGGCTCTAATAAAGTTGGCAGGCTTCCCTGGTTGCTCAGTGGTAAACAACCCACCTGCCATGCAGGAGACATGGGTTCAGTCCCTAGGTCGGGAAGATCCCCCAGAGAAGAAAATGGCAAGCCACTCCAGTGTTCTTGCCTGGGAAATCCCGTGGACAGAGGAGCCTGGCAGGCTGCAGTCCATGGGGTCGCAAAAGAGTCAGACACGACTTAGAGACAAAGCAACAATAATAGAAGAAAATATAACCTGGGCATAGGAAAGATTTTTTAACCATAAATCAATATTCAGATGCAATAAAAGACTGATAAATTCTAACCATATGAAAATAAAAAGACTTTGGCTTGCAAAGAAATTTTTTCAAAAACTAATATAAAACACCATCCCCAGTGTCACAAAACAACTGATAAAAAGCCTGCAAGCCAAGGGGTGATATTCTCAAAATATTAAACACACTTAAAAATTGAGGGACTAAAGACCAAAATCTAACAGAAAATAGACAAAAGATATAAATAATTCACACAGAAGTAAGATTAAAAAAAATTTTTTTAATGATAAGCCTAAGATGAGTTACCTACAGAGGGAGGATTGGAAAGGATGAGAGAGAGGGATTGAGGAAGAATGGGTAGAGGTGTAGCAATTCTCCAAGTATACCTTTTTGTATAATTTTGACTTTAGCACTATGTTAACGTTTTGTATATTCAAACAATAAAAAGAGAAGATAGGAGAAAGCAGAATGATATATGAACAAACTAAATCTAATCTAACTATTTCAAATAGTTATTTTTAAATTAATTTTCAAATAACTTCACTGAAGAGGGGAAGGGAAGGGGAAAAGTCTTAATCCCAATAATCTTTGAAGATAGGCTAAAAATAGAAAACCTGTGAACAAATACTGAACTCTAGTAGGTTTGTTTTTCAGAGTGGTATGGGATAATAGGTCTGAAACTAATATATGTTTTAGAGTTGAGCAAATAATATATTTACGGTTCATGGGAGCTAGATTTCTCACTGTCAATGCAGGGATTTTAGAAATAAGGATAGAATAAACTGTGATAATTGGATTGGAATTAGAGATATGAATGTAAATCCATATATCTTAATATAGTAGATATAGAAAATACAAATGTGTGTATGTATTTTCTTGCTCTGTCCACAAAGAAGGCCTAAAAATGATGACTCTCAGTAATACCTATGGCACCCCACTCCAGTACTCTTGCCTGGAAAATCCCATGGATGGAGGAGCCTGGTAGGCTGCAGTCCACGGGGTCACTAAGAGTCGGACACGACTGAGCGACTTCACTTTCACTTTTCACTTTCCTGCATTGGAGAAGGAAATGGCAACCCACTCCAGTATTCTTGCCTGGAGAATCCCAGGGATGGGGGAGCCTGGTGGGCTTCCGTCTATGGGGTCGCACAGAGTCGGACACAACTGAAGCAACTTAGCAGCAGCAGCAGCAGATCTTGTTTTCTAAATACTATCCTCCATTAAAAAGATCCAGAACTCATTAGTATTATGGCTGATTCCATTGCGAAAGTACAAGATCAGCCTAGAACATTTTGCTATGCCAAAAACTAAGGAAGTGCTTAAAGAATGATACAAGTATTCCAGAAAGACACTGAAGTCAACCTGTAAAGTCCCCAGTGGCCAAGTTTGGAAAAATTAAAATATTAAAATGATACACAGAGAATAAGAATCTAAGAGTTCACAATGGTATAAGTAAATACATGAATAAATAAGTGGATGTAAGGGAAGCTTTACCTTACATTATTAATGTCTACTAATAAAAGTTAGAGGGAGTAATGGAGTTAGATCTCTCTTGACAACTACCATAATAACTGTTTAAGGCAAGAGTCACCAGTGTATGCTAAAATTATTGAGTGAATTAATTACTATCTGATGAGAAACAGGATATTTACATAATTTCAACATATCCTTCCCCAAAATACTTATCAATTATAAAAGGGAAATAGTAATCTTACAGTGGTGAAATCTGGCAGACAAAACCTTTAAAAAGTGATCGGAATTAACATCAGGATTTCCCTGGTGGTCTTGTGGTTAGAAATCTGTCAGTCAGTGCAAGAGACATGTATTCGATCCTTGGATTGGAAGATCCCACATGCCATGGAGCAAACTAAGCCCTCATGCCACAACTACTGAACCCACACCATAGAGCCTGTACTCTGCAACAAGAAAAGCCACTGTAGTGAGAAGCCCAAACACCATTATGAAGAGTAGCCCCATTCGCCACAACTAGAGGGAAAAAAAACCTGCATACAGCAACAGAGACCCAGCACAACCAGAAATAAATTAAAAAAAAATTTTTTTTAATTAACATCACTAAAGAAAAGTATTAAAATCACTAGTAGACATCATATGCTTCCTGGACTGAGCATGATGGACTGAGAAAGATGCAACATCTTTTCTGTACTGTTGCTGTCAAAAATGTGTACCTGCCATCTGATGAGAAACATTAGGCAAACCCAGGTTGAGGCATATTCTCTGAAAAAAATATTCAGTACTATCAGAAATATCAAGATCATGAAAGAGACTAAAGAATTGTGCCAGCTGGACAGAGACTAAAGACACATTACAACTAAATGCAATGTGTTGTCCTGGACTGGCCGTAGAGCAAGAACTTTTTTTTTCCTTTTGTGGTAAACGATACTAGATGACCAACTGAAATTGTACTGTGGTTATGTAAGAGATGTTATTGAGTTCAGGAAGTAAGGAGTAAAGAAGTTGTTATGTCTACAATTTGTATACATAAATAGAGAGGGATAAAATAAAGCAAATAAGATATAATATTAATGTTTCAGTGTAAAGTTTTTTAATTTCTAAGCAATCAGGTAAAACTAATATTTAATAAAAGTGGGTGGTGGGTACATGTATGTCTGTTATTTACTTTTCTGTGTGTCTGAAGTATTCATACAATATTAATTTTTTTTTATTTTAAATATTCCTACTAAATTGAAATTACCATTCATTGAACTGGATTCAAGCCCTTAGATTTCAAGATGCATTATGGGGGAATACCTGATTTTAGTGCTAAGTCACTTCAGTCATGTTCAACTCTTTGTGACCCCATGGACTGTAGCCCACTAGGCTCCTCTGTCCACAGGGATTCTCCAGGCAAGAATACTGGAATGGGTTGCCATTTCATCTTCTGGGGATCTTCCCAATCCAGGGATTGAACCCAGGTCTCCCGCATTGCAAGTGGATTCTTTACTGTCTCAGCCACCAGGGAAATGTTATAATAAAATCTGTTTGATAAATTAGAAGTGAAAGTGAAGTCGCTCAGTTGTGTCTGACTCTCTGCGATCCCAAGGACTATAGCCTACCAGGCTCCTCCGTCCATGGAATTTTCCAGGCAAGAGTCCTGGAGTGGATTGCCATTTCCTTCTCCACGGGATCTTCCCAACCCAGGGATCAAACCCGGGTCTCCCACACTGCTGGCAGACACTTTACCATCTGAGCCAAGGGAAGGGACAAAAATCTTCAACATATGTGGTTAGTGAAAGTTGCTAAGTCATGTCCTACTCTGCAACCCCACGGACTATACAGTTCATGGAATTCTCCAGGCCAGAATACCGGAGTGGGTAGCCTTTCCCTTCTCCAGGGAATCTTCCCAACCCAGGGATGGAACCCAGGTCTCCTACATTGCGGGCAGATTCTTTACCAGCTGAGCCACCAGGGAAGCCCAAGAATACTGGAGTGGGTAGCCTATCCCTTCTCCAGCGAATCTTCCTGACCCAGGAATTGAACCAGGGTCTCCTGCATTGCAGGCAGATTCTTTACCAGCTGAGCCACCAGGGACCCTATTTAACATGGAAATACTCCTCTTTACTAAAAACCTTAATGGCCTTTGGCAGTGAATTTAAGTAAGTCAGGAAAGTTTCTTAAATTCAGAACTGGGGTTTTCAAATGTTCTAGTTTGTGATAAAGTTTTCACTGCTCCCCATCAAGATGAAAAATAGGATAGGATAGTGGTAATATATATGCAGTTTTAAAAAGTCTTCTTTATCTTAGGCTTTTACCTTCTTGTTTGATCATATATTCTTTTATAAAATGATTATGATAAGATGGTAACCTTAGGATATATTTTAGTACCCTTTCTCAGCAAAATAAAAGACAGGAACCCCATATTTGTTGCCATTTTGAGAGATTACTGGTCTGTGGAAACTGCGTTTTTATTCCTTTTTAAATGTAATGTTTGAGAATGGAAAATTAACTATCTATAGTCATTATACATTGTGTTCATAATAGAAATGACAGATTTGCTTAAAGTGAACAGAATCCAAACATAATAATTAAGATTTTGTGTTTCTAGGAAATATACTTGTGATATAATTGAAAATACTTGGTTCACTTATTTTTCTTCTCTATCCCCTCTATTTTAGGGCAAACACTGTATCCTTGATGTGTCTGGAAATGCTATAAAGAGATTACAGATTGCACAACTTTACCCAATCTCCATTTTTATTAAACCCAAATCCATGGAAAATATCATGTAAGTATAAATTCCTAAGGCACAGCCTCTAAGTACAAATCCAGTCTCTGTTACTTACTAGATTGGAAAATTTACTTACCCTTTTTGCATCTCAATTCCTTTGTCTGTAAAATGCAGATAATAATAGTATATCCACTTCAGAGGGTTGTCATGAGGATTAAATAAGCACTCGCGATACTATCATAATCAACATTAATATACTATGTATTAAGTAACATTGGAATTTTTAAGTTTAATCACATGGATCTACTACTATTTAATTAGATGGTGCAGCTCTGATAAAGAGAATCAAATAATATATAACTTTATCTAATAGAGGACAAAAAATAGAATTTAAATAAATACTAAAAGAGGGGAATGAGCAAATAGAAACATGATATACAGATAGTAAGATAGTATAAATTAACCCAAATGTTTAATTAATTAAATGCTAGCCTAAGTGGTCCAATTAAAAGACAAAAATTGTCAGAAGAATGAAAAATAAATAACTATATGTTACTTTTGTAGAAAAGGAAAAATATATTTACCTTTTTCTCCTCTAGGTTCTCAGCTGGGCCTCTAACAAAAGACAAATTAACAGGAGAAAAGCGTGCAAATCTACATTTTACGGTCACATAGGATGCTTCATAAGGAAATGAAAACTCAAAGAAATAGTTAAACCTGAACACTTTTATACTAGGTTAGATGAAGAGTGGAGAGTGATGGGGAAATTTGATAGGACCAGAGGATATGACTTAAGAGTAGTAACCTGGTGGAAACTTAGTAAGGCTTGTTCATTCAAATTCTTTCAGCTTCCCTCTGTCTTCAGGGATAAGGATGCTGCTTTTCTTTAGATATAGGGAGGTCACCTCTCACATGAGGGTCTTTTGCTTCAGAGAAAGGTCAGAGAGTCCCTCCTGCACCTGTCATTTACACATTCCTTCAACTTAAAATGTTCATTATACCAAAGTGTCATATTTTGGGAAAGTGTATTTGGGAAATATTTGGGAAAACCCATCAGTCATATGACAGACTTTAATTATTAGTCTGTGAAAAGGCTGAGAGAGAAGGGGAAAAAAGGATATACCATGGAAAACCCACAAATTAAAGCTGGTTTATGCTACTTTCAAAGTATACTTCAAGTTAGAAGTATTACTAGAGATAAAGAGGGACATTCATAAAAGTTAAAGTTTTACTCCATTAGTAAGATACATTTATACCTTTGCTTTGCACCTTGAGTAGCACAGTAGGAGTGTAAATTGGTATATCCACATTGGTAAACTGTTTACAGTATCTCCTAAAGCTGAACATATACATTACTTAGGACCCAAAAGTCTCATTTCTAGATATACACTCAACAGAAATGTTTACCTCTGTTTACAAAGACAAGTACTAGATTAGACAGAAATACTATACTAAATAACCAGAAACTTGAAATTATCCAAATGCCCATCATATGTACGTGAATTATAACATATTCACACAATGAAATATTCTACATTAATGGGAATGAACAGTCTCTAACCACACACAAAAGTATAGAAGAATCTGATAAATATAATTTGAGTGAAACAAAAATCCAGACCTGAAAGTATAAGTATATTCCATGGCCCCAAATTTAATCATTATAAAAATCAAATAGAGGTTACTCTTTGAGGGTTGGTTGGTGACTGGAGTGAAGATACTCAGATTCCTAGGTGCCGAGGTAATGTGCTCTGTCTCAGTCTAGGTACTGGATATACAGGTAAGCGTAAGTTGTTGAAAACTCATTTATGATATTTGTCTTCTGTTAGAGAATTACACTTTAAAAGATCTGAAGAAATAGAAAAGGAAAAAAAGAATCTAGGCCTGTATTACTAAAGAACTTAACTCTATTATGGAAAGCCTTCCTACAAATAAAACACTGAGCCAAGAGAACTTACTGAATTCTACCAAAAACTAGGAAGCAATACTAGTCTTAAAAAGATTCTTCAACTAATTTTATAGGCATTAATTTAATACCAAAATCTGTCAGATACTTCACAAGAAATGAAACTGACAGACCAGTCTTACCATGAATATAGATGCAGAAATCCTTACCGAAATATGAGCAAATTGAATCCAGCAGTTTTTATAAGATAAAATATAACAGCCAAGTTGAGTTTATTTAAGGAATGCAAGGCTAGATTCACATTTGAGATTAATCCATGATAGAGGCAGAGAGAAGCTGGAGTAGGAAGCACCAGGAATTCATCTCCCCACCTAGACAACAATTGGGACTTGCAGAATTTCTCTGATGTGACTACAGTTCATCCTTGAACATCGCAGGTTTGAACTGCATCAGTTCAGTTCTGTCCGACTTATTGCCACCCCATGGACTACAGCACACCAGGCTTCCCTGTTCTTCACCAATTCCCGGAGCCTGCTCAAACTCATGTCCATCTCGTCGGTGATGCCATCCAATCATCTCTTCCTCTGCCATCCCCTTCTCCACCTGCCTTCAATCTTTCCCACTGTCAGGGTCTTTTCTAATGAGTCAGCTCTTTGCATCAGGTGGCCAAACTATTGATCAGTCCTTCCAATGGGTCTACTTAAACATGGGTCTTCTTTCAGTAGTAAATACTGGAGTACTACTCAGCCTACAGTTGACTGTGTGGATGTGGAAGTATGGATACAGAGGAACCAAGTATATGGAGGGCTGACTGTGTGGAGGGTTGGCATCCCTAACCCCAGCCTTGTTCAGGGGTCAGCATCTGCCAGTGCAGGGGGTGCAGGTTCAATCCCTGATTGTAGAACCAAGATCCCATATGCCTTATAGCTAAAAAACCAAAACATAAAACAGAAGCAGTATTGTAACAAATTCAGTAAATACTTTAAAAATGGTCCATGTCAAACAAAAATCTTTTAAAAAAAAATGGAAAGGATAGTCTGTTTAACAGATGATGCCACGAAAGCTTCGTATCCACATGCAAAAGAATGAAGGTGGACCCTTACCTAACACTACATACAAAAGTCAGCTAAAAATGGATCAAGGCCCTAAACATAAGACAGTAAAACTCTTAGAATGAAACATAGGACAGAAGCTTCACAACATTGGATTTGGCAGTGATTTCTTAGATATGACACCAAAGACACAGGTAACAAAAGAAAAAAGGGAGGTTAGGTTAGACTTTGTGACTGCTTAAAGCTTTTTATATCAAAAGACACTACCCACAGAATAAAAAGGTAATCCATAGAATGGGAGAAAATATTTGTAAATCATAGATCTGATAACAGATTAAAATCCACAATATATAGAAAACTAAAACTCAACAACAACATAAAACTCAATTCAAAAATGGGGATAGGACTTGAATAGATTCATTTCTCCAAAGAGGAGAGATAAACAAATGGCCAGTAAGCACATTAAAAGGTGCCTGGCATCACTAATCAGTAGGGAAATACAAATCAAAACTACAGTGACGCACCACCTCACACCAATTACCATGGCTACCGTCAAAAGGCAGAAAATACATGCTGCCAAGGGTGTGGGAAAACTGGAACTCTTGTGTAGGTGGGAATATAAAATGGTACAGCTGCTGTAGAAAATAGTATGGGACTTTCTCAACATACTAAAAATCAGATGACCATATGATATTGGACCCAGAGATCCAACCTGGGTCTCCTGCATTGCAGGTGGATTCTTTATCATCTGAACCACCAGAGAAGCCCCTTTACCACAATTTTTAAAGTAATTTTAAAAAATCAGTGTATTATAGAAAACAAACATGATTATTACCAAAGGGGAGATGGAAAAATGAATTAGGAATTGAAGGATTAATAGGTACACGCTGCTGTTGCTACTGCTAAGTCGCTTCAGTCGTGTCCGACTCTGTGCGACCCCACAGACTGCAGCCCACCAGGCCCCACCGTCCCTGGGATTCTCCAGGCAAGAATACTGGAGTGGGTTGCCATTTCCTCCTCCAGTGCACGAAAGTGAAAAGTGAAAGTGAAGTCACCCAGTTGTGTCCGACTCTTAGCAACCCCATGGACTGCAGCCTACCAGGCTCCTCCATCCATGGGATTTTCCAGGCAAGAGTACTGGAGTGGGGTGCCATTGCCTTCTCCGAGGTACACGCTACTATATATAAAATAGATAAACACCAGGGACCTACTATACAGCACAGAGAACTATATTTAGTATCTTGTAATAACATAAAATGGAAAAGAATCTGAAAAAGTATTTATAATATATATATGAAAAGAATATATGTACACATATAGATAAAACAGAATCACTTTACACCTAAAACTAAGAGCATTTTAAATCAGCAATACTTCAGTTTTTTAAAAAGTCAGTGGAGTGTACCACATTAACAATTTTACAGGAATTCTCCTGGTAGTCTAGTGATTAGGACTTGGTGATTTCCTGTGGTGACCCAGGTTCAGTTTCAGTCCCTGGCTGGGGAATTAAGATCCCACAAGCTGCACAGCACATTCCGAGCCCCCCCCCCCAAAAAAAGATTTTAGTAAAAGGTCATTTTAATGTAAAAAAAGCATTTGGTAAAATTAACATTTATTCATGACAAAACCATTTTGTAAACTATGAATAAAAGGGAATTTTCCTTAATCTGATGAAAGTCATCTACAGAATATCAAAAGTAAAAGTGAAGTCGCTCAGTCGTGTCCGACTCTTCGAGACCCCGTGGACTGCAGCCTACCAGGCTCCTCTGTCCATGGGATTTTTTCAGGCAAGAGTACTGGAGTGGGGTGCCATAATCTGATGAAAGTTAACTACAGAATATCAAAGCAGATGTCATATTTGAAGGTGAAACATTGAAAGCTTTCTCTCAAGTTGGGAACAAACTTTCATATATCCATCATCCAGCTGTAATATAATTATCACCTACAACTAATCTTGTTTATCTATCCCAACACCTCCTTAACCCTCCACTCCAGATTATTTTGAAACAAATCCCAGACATTGTATGATTTCATCCTTACATCTTTATATGTATTTGAAAGATAAAATTTCTTGTTAAAAACATCACTGTGTGGATAAGGAAATGGCAACCCACTCCAGTGTTCTTGCCTGGAGAATCCCAGTGACGGGGGAGCCTGGTGGGCTGCCGTCTATGGGGTCGCAGAGTCGGACACGACTGAAGCGACTTAGCAGCAGCAGCAGCAGCTTTTGTTCTATCTTGTACAGAAAACAGTAATAGTATCATTGAATATGTTTTTTTCAGAACCATATAAATATGTCTGTAACATTAATACTTCCTTTTGAGACAAATATAAATTCAAAAGAGATTTTATTTAGAGAAACTGTTCTAACTAAAATTATTTTCCTTCACGCTAAGTGTATATTTAGATTCATAATTGTTGAGAGAAAAGAATTCACTGTAAAATAATGCCAACCTATATAATGCTATAATAAATTATTTTGTACTTAAAAAAAAAAATCACTGTGATGTCATACTGAAACAGTAGTTCCTTGATAGCATCAGATCATATTTTCTTGTTTCTTAAGTTTATGTTTTTTCAGTTTGTTTGAATCAAGTTCCAAACAAAGTCTATTCATGACAGTTTGTTAAGTCTTTTGATCTACAGATTCTCCCTCCCATCTTTTCATTTTTTCTGTTTCTTTGTTGAAGAAACCAACTCACTTACTCAGCAGTTTGACCCAGACTATTTTGCTGATTGCCTTCTCATGGTATTATTTAATGTGTTCATGTATCCCCTTTACTACCTTATAAATTGGTAAGTAGATCTGTAAGTCATATTTTAATATGAGATTTTCATCACAGTCAAAACTGACAAATTAATGTTTGGGTTTTTTTGGCTGTCCCGAACTAATGTAAGAAAGTGTTGAAACCCTTCTGTCATTCCAGATACAAAGCTACATGGTCAGTGACCGAATACAGTTTGCAATTACATTACATTTCTCAACAGGTCTCAGCTTTTCATGATTTTATATATGTCTTCTCTCCTTTGTCACCCTTTTTCAGAAGTATTACAATGTAATTATTAATTTCTAAATTTATTTGCCTAGGGAAATGAATAAGCGTCTGACAGAAGAACAAGCCAGAAAGACATTTGAGAGAGCCATGAAACTGGAACAAGAATTTACTGAACATTTCACAGGTTGGCATTATGTATAGATGTTTGTATGTTAGAATTTTGCTTTGGGGCCATAAGAATTGACTCATTGAAATAAATTTTGAACTATGTCCACAGTTACCAGTAGTAATAATAAGTGCTATCATTTTCAGAATAATTCATCTAATCTAGGTTGTAGTGATGAAGAATCTTGAAAACTAGTGTATCTTAGGTTGTTGATACGGAGAAGGCAATGGCACCCCACTCCAGTACTCTTGCCTGGAAAATCCCATGGATAGAGGAGCCTGATAGGCTGTAGTCCATGGGGTTGTGAAGAGTCGGGCACGACTGAGCGACTTCCCTTTCACTTTTCACTTTCATGCATTGGAGAAGGAAATGGCAACCCACTCCAGTATTCTTGCCTGGAGAATCCCAGGGACGGGGGAGCCTGGTGGGCTTCTGTCTATGGAGTCACACAGAGTCGGACGCGACTTAGCAGCAGCAGCAGCAGGTTGTTGATAAGGACAGCATGTATAGGAATAACTCATACTGACCAGAGGGAAATATTCAGAGTTGATTTCTTCTTACGATACTGATTTTTCTCTTATCCTGTATAAATTTTGATCCATTTTTAAGATATTTGTTTAGAAAGAGAAGAGTAGAGAGCAGTTGCCAAATTCAATTCCCAAATTTTATTCAAGTTATTCCTTAGGTATCTTTGGGTAGGTTTTTGTTGTTAATTATTTGCTTGAAATAATGATTAACTTATATTTTGTGTTCATATTATTAATAAGTACCATTAAGTATCATGGAATTTTAACCCAAGTATTTTTTTGTTAAGGATTTTTTAATAATTTCAGACTTAACAGAAAAATCACAAGAATAGTACCAGCACTTACATATACTCATATTCCACCACCGCTAACATTTTACCACATTTATACTTTTTTATGAAACATTTAAGAGTAAGTTGCAGATAGCTGTTCTTTTGCCTCTAATTACTTCAGTGTCTATTTCCCAATTGTACAAAGTAAAAATCACCAAGTCTTGCTTTTTGATAAACTTTTGAAATAAAATGTTTTCCATTTTACGAATAGGAAAATTAATAAAATGAGCTTTTTACTAGTTAAACAATACATAAATAGTATTTCTTCCTGAATAAGTGATTCTGGTTATTTTACAAATAATTGTAATGGTGAAGATAAGCAATTAATGGAGGTTTCTGATTCTATCATTACAGCTATTGTGCAGGGAGATACGCTGGAAGACATTTACAACCAAGTGAAGCAGATCATAGAAGAACAGTCTGGTCCTTACATTTGGGTTCCAGCAAAAGAAAAGTTATGAGGACTGATATTTCTCTATTTCTCTTTTCCACAGTCTCATTTTCTGCAACACTTCTTTGTCCTTTCCTTCTTGAGTCTGTCTTCATTACTTCTTTCTTGTTGAATCATATCCCACTCATCATGGTCTGCAGTTGCACTTATTTTTGATGTCTTAGTGTCTCCCTCAAGTTGTACTGTCGGTATTATTTCATGTCACTGTTGGTTTGTGGCCATTTTTCACAGCTGAAGATGGAATGGCCTGACCAGCTATTAATAGGATTTCAGGAGACGGGGTAATTGTGGTAAAATTCCTTAATGTTTAAGGGAAAGTAACTTTAAGAGATTTTCAGAAAAGCTTTATATACATTCTTTCCAAATTTCAATATAAATGAAAGAAAAGTGGTTTTAATCAATGATTTAGTGAATTTTGAGCAACAATGCACGCTTAACTTTAATAGCATGGTTTGGCCAATATGTTAACTCTCAAGTCCTTTTCTCAATTGACTCTGTTATCAAAGCAAATATTTCATACAGATAAATAACAAAAATATATGTCTCTTAATTTCAAAATTAATATGAGTTAACTAATAATTTCACAAGGAATATTCATTTTTCATAAGCGTTCTTCTTAAAGTCTTTTATTATTTGAAGTTTGTTTTTTTTCCTCCCAGTAGATTTGCTAGGAATAACAGTGTTTAAATGTTTTTAATCTACTTGTGCAACACTATTTATAGTGTCCTACAAAAGTTGTTCATACATAATGATCATCACATTTTCTGAATTGAGGCCATGTTTAGGTGCTTGGGGAGCTCACCTTTTACACATAAGGTTGAGAAGATTTCATGGACATAAATACAAAACAGACATTACAGTGGTGATGTAGTATTCATTATGGCAGTGGGAAAGAAGTCCAGTAAGTAGTCTAAAACTTTAAATGCATTCTTAGAGGTCAGATTTTAATGAATATTTTACCCACAATAACTGACTATTTTGTTATAATAAAATATATATATATAAATATATATAAAACTTTCTTTAAACTCTGTAACTATGGGAATTATTTTCTTTACATAGTTGCACACACACACACAAACATATATATGTATATTTAAAATATATTTTTTCTTTAGCCACCTACTCTTTTTGTTTGGTTTTTAAATTAAATATTAATTGATTAGACTTTATCTTCCTTAATCATGTGAAGTGAAAATGAGAGTATGGTGGTATGGAAAGAAACCTTTAGGGAAATTAGGTTATAAGTAAAAACATGGGCATGTTCTCCTCTTTTCTATAAAAGTTTTCCGATGGTTCCTGGTTGGTTTTTTGTGGGGGGTGTTTTTTCAGGGGGGTGATTTTTCGTTGTTACTGTTGTTCTGTCATTGGTTTTGGATTTGGTCTCCACCTCTTTCCAGTTCTTCTTTATTCATAGGCAAAAGCCTCATGTGTATGAGTGTTTTCCCCTCAGACTGCACACCTTTCATCTCTTGTAGCTGCTCTGCCGTAGAGTTGCACAGATCTTCATGGTGAGCAATTAAGAAATTTTAGTGAAAAGTAGGTAACAATTTCAGAAATCAGTTTCTCTGGTCTTTTGTAATACTGTTTGGCTTCCCATGGCTTTTTTTGGAGTTGTTTATTGAATATGTGTTTTTGACAGCCTCCTCATTACAGTTTCTTAAATGCATACTGGTTTGTAAAGAATTATTGACGTTATCCATTCCATTTATGAGAAAGAGGAGAACAGCTAATAAACTTTATTGTAAAATCTGTATGTTAAATGTGTCTTGTATTACAAAAGAAAAAATTATTTTACAAGCTAGCATTTTGGGGACAATTTGGGGCATCACATAATTTGTAAACAGAATTCAAGGATTGTTAGGTAGATTTTGGAATTGAATATGTTAACACATTGAAATATATACCATAGGTGTTACATGCTGAATATAGTAAGTTGTTACCAAACATAAATATATCCGAAGACTGTTGTTGTCATTTGATCTCCAGAGCCTCAGAAATCATCTTATAGCAGGACCCAGCCTAGGCCATTTTGCAGCATTTACTGGTTGAATGTAAACTAACAGGAGGTTATAAAATGATGCCATTTATGTGTTAAATGTATTGCTTTCTGAATGTCCTCATTAAGTGATTTTTTTGGGGGGAAGAGGATACTAACTTGTGTGCACCTTTCTAGATTGTATAGAATTATTAATAAAAGTACCAGTTGCTTAGTACTGCTGTGCAACAGCCACTTTAGTATAGTATCATTTAATTTTTTAAAAGAAGATACAAGTTACTGGCTCCACTCTAAGGCTTAAGCAGAATCACTTTGCCAAGCTTACTTAGCTAGTAAATGGCAGTGCTGGGTATCCGTATCAAAGTTTCTCTGCTGCGGGTTTTTTCCTGATAAACTAGGCTGCCTCATTTTTCAGCCCCTACTGTGTAAGGCACTATAACTTAAATTATGTGATATTATTGTCTCTTTAAAGATAAAGATAGAGTTAGATGAAGGTCCTTGCCCAGAGTCGCACAGTAAGGACAGACACACAGAATACGGCATTCCCATCACAGCTGAAAGGACTGTTTCTGGCAAACAAGTAAGCCTAGCACTGTCAAATTGGCAAAGAACCTCTTTAGGATTAAAAATGGAACACTATTCATTAGGGGGAAAGTCCACTATTTGAACACACAGGGAATACTACTATTTTGAAAGTCTTATGAAATATTCCATATTTATATTATGTTCCTTATGCTGTTCTCAGTTGCTCAGTCATGTCTGACTCTTTGCGACCCCAGCAACTGTAACCCACCAGGCTCCTCTGTCCATGGGATTTCCCAGGCAAGAATACTGGAGTGGGTTGCCATTTCCTATTCCAGGGGATCTTCCCGACCCCGGGATCGAATTCAAGTCTCTTGTGTCTCCTCCATTGGCGGGCAGATTCTTTACCACTACACCACTTTGGTAGCCCAGTATGCACCTTAATACCATTAATTTGGCAAAAATAAAAGTACCTCTTAAATATGACTACATGTCTCTGGTTGCTTTGCTATTCGATATCTCTGCAGGGCTCTTCAAAAAATGATGGAGTGAGCTTCAGGCAGAAAGCACTGGTCAGCACACACCTGCTGAACCACTGCAGTCTTAAACTCCAAACACGGCAATTTGGGGACTTTACTGGTGTGGAAATTTTGTTTTCCAAAGTACTAAACAGTTACATTCTGAGATTCTGCCTTGAATACTCTTGATTTACAGGTAGTGAAACAGAAGCCAGAGATCCCTGTGTCTTAATCAAAGTTGTGCTGCAGCCAGGGACGGAGCCAGGATTAGAGCCTGCAGCTCTTGGCTCCTGGAACAGTTGTTTTTCTCCCATTCCAGGTCCTTTTCTTCCCCTTGTTGAGAACTTAATTAAGTGGGCTATTCAGTCCCTCAAATTTTGAATTACTGATTAAAAGAAAGTATCTGTGAGCTTGAGATTTTATTGAGGTGTATGAATTTAAAAGATATCAGAACACAAATGTCACTTTTCTGACCCAAGTTTAGATAGTTTAGTCCAATATTGAAGACTCTGTTTATCTCACTCCAGAATTGCACAGGATAGCTATCATTGGCTTTGGCAGCAGAAGACTATAATGTGAAGAATGTGGGCTATGGAATCACAGCTTGACTTGAACGACAGCTTTGCCACTTACTGGTTATATAACATTAGTTGGGCAAGTCATCTCATCCCTCTTTGTGTTTACTTATCTGTAAAATGGAGATACTTTGAGAATCAGTAAGATTACAAATAAAGGGGGCCCTTTAAAATCAATTCCCTTTTCCTTGGAATTAGAAGCCTGGATTTGTTCCAATTCCCTTTGTATAAAGATTAACTTGAGCCCTCATTTTGCTATATTTTAAGTGAGATTTGATTGACTTCTTTGCAGGGTTGTTAATAAGGGTTAAATAAAGCAGTGTGTAAAAAGCACTTATTACAGCATCTGATACTTGACTCTCAATGTCTGTTCTTTCCCTTGCTCTGGAGTGTGTTTATGGTGCAGAAGACTGAGAAAGAAGAACATGGTCCCCCATTCTACATCCCTATAAATTCTGACAGACTTTTAGTTACAAAATTATTTTCATTTTAGTCAGTCTCTGTGACAGACTTTATTTTCTTGGGCTCCAAAATCACTGCAGATTGGTGACTGCAGCCATGAAATTAAAAGATGCTTGCACCTTGGAAGAAAAGCTGTGACCAACCTAGATGGCATATTAAAAAACAGACATTATTTTGCCAAAAAAGGTCTGTCTAATCAAAGCTATAGTTTTCCCAGTAGTCACATATGGATGTGAGAGTCAGACCATAAAGAAGACTGAGTGCCAAAGAATTGATACTTTTGAACTGTGGTGTTGGAGAAGACTCTTGAGAGCCCTTTGGACTGCAAGGAGATCAAACCAGTCAATCCTAAAGGAAATCAGTCCTGAATATTCATTGGAAGGACTGATGCTAAAGTTGAAACTCCAATACTTTGGCCACCTGATGCGAAGAGCCGACTCATTAGAAAAGACCCTGATGCTGGGAAAGATTGAGGGCAGGAGGAGAAGGGGATGACAGAGGATGAGATGGTTGGATGGCATCACCAACTCAATGGACATGAGTTTGAGTAAGCTCTGGGAGATGGTGAAGGACAGGGACGCCTGTTTTGCTGCAGTCCATGGGGTCGCAAAGAGACTCAACCAAGCAACTGAATAACAACATAATCATGTTTACTCATCTTCTAAGGATTCCCACCTTTTTGTCAGAGATGCTGTGACTGTGACCTATGGTAACTCAAACATGGAACTGGAAGGCATCAAGATTTCGTAACCTATTCTCAGACGTCTCTGCAGTGTTAGACCCTACAGTTATAGCAAAATATGTAAAAAATATTAATTTTTGAGATACATGTCTGGAAAGCCTTAAATTGCCCTGATAAGGTACATTTTCTTTCAATTTAAGAATAAAACAATGACTACTACTCATTGACTAGTTTCTCATTCACCTCCTACTACTACCAGCTCTTTCTGCATTCCACCCTCAAATACAGTTACCTGAGAACTGGCAAAACAAACCTTGGTCTGCCAGACAGCACTGTGAACAGAATTGGTTGTCAAGACTTTTAGGAACAAGTACCAAAACCTTACCAGGGAGAATTTCACACTAGAGTTTTTCTGGTGGCTTCTGTTACCTAAAGTGGTAGTATATAGATAATGGGAAGAATTAGGGGAAGGAGACCAGGGGACAGTGAAGGTTGGAATTCTGTCTCACCATCTCTTGTTTACTTTTTATTGAATTATAATATATAGAAACATATGCCTCATTGAATTATTACAAACCAACATCTCCCATGTAACCAGCTTGAAGATCAGAGAACATGACCAGCACCCCAGGCACTGCCACCCCCTCAGCTCACTCCCAGTCACTACTTCTTACTGCAAAGAAGCCACTATCCTAACTTTCTTATTGTATTTATCTTTCAGTTATGCACAGTAGAATGGTGTACATTCTGTGAGTGTTGATATGTGCATAGAGTCATGTAACCACTCTGACAGAAATACAGAACACTTCCATTATCCCCAAAATCCCTCATTCTTGCTCCTATGTAGTCAATACTTCCTCCAGACCCAACTTCTGATAACCACCAATCTTTTCTTAGTAACTGTCTAGTTTTACCTTCCTCAGAATGTCATATAAATGGAATCGTATCACATATGTAGCATTTAGGGTGTGGCTTCATTCACTTAAATCAAAATACATCCAAGGTTCATCCCTGTTGCAGCAGGTATCAAGTTTGCTAATTTTCATTACTGAATCGTAGTCCATTTATGAATGTACTACAGTTCGTTTTTCCAGTCACTGAAGAGATCTGGGATTGTTTCCAGTTTTCCCGGCTATGCTTTTGTACTTCATTACAGCCATAAGCCTGCAGGAACTAGGAGCAAAGCCGGAAATGGGTCTGATCTGACAGACATGGCAGGCCCTCCCCAGGCCCACCTTTATCTCTACTGTGAGCATCACACATTTTGGCAGTTGCACAGGAGCCTGTCATCCTAAAACAAACTTTAAATGCAGAGTAATAGATCCCAAGAGCCTGTTTACAGAACAGAGTTGTGCCTAAAGTAGGAGACTGCTAGAATAAGCAATTTAGGACTTGTAGAATTTCAGGTTCCCAGGAATAACACTCAGATGATCCAGTAGCTAGATGTGCCAGTTACTGGTGCCAGATTCTCAGTTAGTTTCCTAAGGAAACTATAGTTTATTTAGGACAGTAGTAAATAAGAGAGTCATATGAGCAACAAATGAAAACTATTTGTCAGACATGAAATTGATAGCCTTATAATTTAGAAAACAGTCTGTGAAGAGACAGCCCTACCTAACCTTTTAAGAAAATCTAGTTTGTTGAACACCCACAGACTGTTTTTTCTTTTTAATTATTAACTATCAATTTTATTTAGACGTAACCTCTCTCAATCTTAAATACTACTAATATTATGTGATGAACAGAAATCTAATTTTAGTGCTACGTACTCAAGGAATCTGAACCAGAGTTGGCGGCCTGGTTGATTGGTTTGACTCTCAACCATTTTGCATATAGATGGAACACTCATCTTGTGGCCTTTTCTATTATCACAACATGACTTGATTTCTCATGTGTTTTCAAAAAAAAAAAAAGGTCATGCCTTTAAACTGGTTATAGACTAAAGCTTAGGAACTACCTGGTCTTCACTCAAAGTATTTGAGTACATAACCACCCCTACTTCTGCTACTCAGATGTTAATGACAAATTTCATTTGGACAGTTTTTAACTACAGTAGAATAATCTTTTTTAACTATACAGAAGTCAGTGCACAAAGCAATTAGCATGTGAAACAAGGTACAGTGAATTTTCTGGTGGAAGTAAAGACTAGAACAAGTGATGTAATCTTTCTTTAGGATGTCTAAAATTAGGTTCATTTACCTCACAGATGGGAGGGCTAAAAACAAGAGGAAGGTCCATATGTTCCACACTATAAATCTCTACCAAAAGGTTTTCTAAATCTTGTGAGAGTCATTTAATCAAAAATATCTACTTCCCTAGTGGTATTTAAGACTAAAGATACCTTTCGATGATAGATCCATTTCTTTCTCTAAAAGTTCAGTGCTTGGTTCAGATTTAGTTTATCTGACTTTCCTGACTGCTTCCTTACGAGGAAAAAAGCTATACTAACCTTTTAACTATTTTTCTACCTTTGGCTAATCATAGCTGAACTTAATGGAATATTCTCTCCATCACATTCTCTTCCTCAAATATCTAGTCACTAGATACTATTGATTCTTCCTAAGCATATTTTCCTTGCTGTCATTTCCACTGTTATCACTCTAATCCAGGACCTTAACCCAGTCTCACCCCCAGGCCTGGATTATTGCAGTAGCCCCTTAAATCCTTGCCCAACTTCTGATCCCTGCCTTGCTAATCCACCAGATGCCTTTTCTTAAAATGCAACTTGGATCGTGCATCTCTTCAATGACCTTCATGGGGACTAAACACACACGAATCCATGTACCTGTATAGTTCCTGGAACGTAATTTGTGGCCGATAAATCATCTACCTCCCCAGTCACCCTTAGTCACACAGCCTCTGCAGTGCTTGTCTTGAGACTGGTGATCATGCAGATTCCTACTATGCTAATTGCTGAATCCTCCCTACCCAGGTCCCCTGACCAAGGCTCCACCTTTCTTCAAGGACCCCCTGAGTCCCTCCTGCAGAAGCCTTCCCAGTTACAGTCCTCGATGCCCGAAATCCTGCAGTACTTACTGGGTGTCCACTTAATACTGAGCACGTGCTCTCTGGGCTGCCTTTGCAGATGAGCTGGGTTCACCTTGTATTCCTCTGTCCCCCTAAGTGTCTGGGGCAGGTGGTCAGGGCACACAGCTCCTCTACTTGTCCAGAGACTGCAGGCCTCTCAACAGCATGGTCATCTTCACTGCTATGGTTTTTAATGGGCTAAAAATAGCCTTGTATAAAGTGTTGGCTGTGTTTTCATTTGCAAATTGATAAGAGTTGGGAACATAGAGAATAAATGAGAGTGGATAAAAAGGTCTGACAATAAATCTCTAAATTAGCTAAATTTTTGTGTTTAATTATAGCGCTTTCCTTTTCTGTTCCTGGAATAACAATCTCCCTTCCTGAACATGCTGTGTGACTTTTCTCTTTTTGTATCAATTTTGTCTTCCTGTGCATACGTTTTCATAATAAGTCATCTGAAATATCGTTAAGTAGCTGGATATGAATTTTTCTGAAAGTCTTATTGACAGAGCCAAATACAATATTGTTGGATTTTATTTCTTTGCTCTTTAGCTTCCTTTTATACTGGTTTCCATTCAGATTAAATCTATTCAACGAAATAGAGATTTATTAATAGTTTTTAAAGCTGTATCTCCAGAATTAATCTTGGAGCATTTTAATCTTCTAAATTTTAAAGTCTGGACTGCAAGGAGAATTTTCAAGGGGAAACAAACTTTTGTGGTTTGATAATTAAACTGAGCTCCAGGATGAGAGACTTACCCTTCAATGCAGGTCTGACTCAGGTGGTCTCCTACCCCTAATTTTACCCATCTCCAAGGAAGAAGAATTTCTCTTTTCAAGATCACTCTGCTTGTCTTCCTAATCTTATTCCTTCCATCTTCTTCCATCATCCTCTTTTTCTGTATCATTATTTTCCTTCCTGCATGGGCTACTTGTGCTCTGACTATATGATCAACTCTCTCCTATCCTATGAAACTTTCCCTTGACCCTGAATCTCCTGAAAACAACCTCTCTTCTCTTCCTTTCTTAGCCAAATATCTTGAGACACACTGTCCACTTTTCACTTAAATAATGTTTATTGAATGCCTGCTTATCCCAGGCACGGTGCTGGACATTGGGAATGGTGGCAGACAAGGTAACACTCAGGCCCTTGTGGAGTTCAGCCTCCTGGTCAAGCCTTAGCCCTTGCCATGCCATTGAAATGGCTTAGACAAAACTTCTGGGGATCTACTCCCAGTTTTTGTGGCTCTTCTCAGCCTCCTCCCTCCAACAGTAAAAGAGACCTTAACAATGGTAGTAATATCCTCAAACCTAATAGCTCACACTTAGAAATCATCCTCCCATTCAAGGCCCTGTGATGAGAGAATCTGCCTTTGAAAAGGTTACACATAAGGTATCATGTAGCCCAAATACAGTCAGTTCAGTTGCTCAAGTTGTGTCCAACTCTTTGTGACCCTATGGACTGCAGAATGCCAGCCTTCCCTGTCCATTACCAACTCCAGGAGCTTGCTCAAATTCATGTCCATCAAGTCGGTGATGCAATCCAACTATCTCATCCTCTGTCATCCCCTTCTCCTCCCGCCTTCAGTCTTGCCCAGCATCAGGGTCTTTTCTAATGAGTTGGCTCTTCACATCAGGTGGCCAAAGTATTGGAGTTTCAGCTTCAGCATCAGTCCTTCCAATGAATATTCAGGACTGATTTCCTTTAGGATGGACTGGTTGGATCTCCTTGCAGTCCAAGGGACTCTCAAAAGTCTTCTCCAACACCACAGTTCAAAAGCATCAATTCTTCAGCGCTCAGCTTTCTTTATAGTCCAACTCTCACATCCATACGTGACTACTGGAGAAACCATAGCTTTGACTAGATGGACCTTAATATGCTGCCTAGGTTGGTCATAGCTTTTCTTCCAAGAGGCTGCTTCTAAGTCCAGTTTCATAGGGTAAATACTTTTAGAGAAGCAAAAGCTTTTATTCACAAAATTTGCTTAATATGCCTACCATTGATCTCAATGTACAAATCCAGATGTGTTAAACAGCAACTCTTAGGGAGTGATATAAGAAATAAGAATATCCTTTGATGACACATTTACCTCTGTAAGTGTTCACCATGCCTGATTTCTCTGTGCATAGTACCCCTTTCAACTATCCAGAATAAAGTGGACTTTTTCCTAGTCATAGACATGAAAACTCTTAGAAAAATACAAATTATGGTTTGTTGAAAAAAATTTTAATTTTCCTAATACTCTGGGTAAAAGAATTGTTCACGTTTTGCTGTCTCATTAACCCCCATCTGCCCATACAGGTTCTCTGCTCCCTGTCAAAGGCCCTCTCTTCTGAGTCCCCAGAGTCTACCTTTGGTGTGTTCCATCCAGCAGCATTGGCTCCTTACAAGCAAGCTCCTGAATCCTTGGAGAACCAGAGCTGTGTCTCTGGTAGAAAAGGGCTCTCTGTATCTCATGTTATGAAATACGGTCAGGAAGCCCCAAAGCACTGTTGCTTTGGCCCCAACATCTTACATAAGTGTTTGTAAAGCCAGTTCTTATTGTTTTTATCCTCTCCCTCTAACCCCAGTGTAAGTCCAGAGTGGGAACCAGCTATGCCCAGTGCCTCTGCTCCTCCATAAGGCTATTCCTGGGTTACATTACTCTCATCGCATCCCACCCATTCCTCTGATTCACTCAGATATGTCTGCACCCCAGAAATAGCATCCAGGTTCAAGCCCTGGCAGAGTTCCCCATTACACAGCAGCATCAATGCTAAGCAATGTCCATGCTAAGGTCAGGCAAATGGGCCTGAGGTAGAAGGCCCAGGAGCCCACCAACAGCTAGTTCCCTGATGCACCACATTTGAGGAATGACTCCTAAGAGACAGGAAAAGAACCCATTATGAAAGAGCTCACCCAAGGTCTTAGCTTATAGATGTTTGACACCTTATCAGTGTCACTTGGAGTTTTACTAAAGGAATAATGTAATGAACACAAATCCTGTCAGGAACTTCTGGTTGCTCCTGGAGTGTGATAAAGTGAGCCTTTTCATCCTCACGGAGTGAGGCTTGCTAAGAACACCTATTCCCTCTCCTAGGACAAGCTATAGCCCCCCTTCCAGGGTTACCTGCCATCTCTGTGTGAATTAGAGGTACCCATCCTCCTGATGGATCCAGCTGGGGATGAAGAAGCAGCTCCCACCAAACGTTCTCCCCTCAGATTCTCCAGAGCAGACAGCTCTGGAGATGTCAGGATGTCAGGGTCATCATGACCTGCCTTTTACAGGGGAAGCAAGCCCAGAGAGAATGAACTTGCCGAGATCACACAGTGAGTCAGTGATAACAAGAGAGAAGGTCTCCTGAAGCCCAGCCCATGTGATTTCCACTGATTATCTCAGGGTGTGATAAGTAACAGCTTCATGATCCAATCAGAAAAGCCAAGGCTCCCTTCCCCAGGGAGCAGAGCAAACTTGGGGACTGACAAGGTTCCTTCTCTCTCACAGAGTATTCTTGTCCTCTACCCAAGACAGGGAGGGTCTCATTCCTGGGTACTCATGGCTGGGGGGGCGGGGGGGGGGGGTGATGACCAATGATGAGGCTATAAATGGAGGTAGATCACTGAGTAACCATTTCTGTTAGATCACTGAGTAACCATTTTTCCGTTCCTCATGCCGTCAGTATACATGGAGAACTACAATTCCAGTCTACTGAGAGCAGTGCTTCTTAAACCCTGCTGTGCACCAGAATCTAAAACATAGATTGTTGATTGTCTACCCCTAGAGTTTTTGATTCAGTGAGTTGGATGTGGGCCTGAGAATCTGCATAGCTAACAGGTTCCCAAGTGATGCTGCTGCTGTTGATTTGGGGACCACACTTTGAGAACCACTGGCCTAGACAGACAGACAACCCACTCTTTTGTCCCTCACCTTCTTCACTCTCTTCCTCCTCTCATCCCCGTCTTTGTCTTTTCTGCTTCCTCTTCTTCCCCGTCTTTACTCTCCTTCCCATCCACCAAAGCATGATGGAATGGGCCAGGCTCTGCCGGAGACCTGGGCTCCAGTTCCAGCACTGTCACTGTCTGAATGTGTGACCCAGGGCAAGTCACTTACCTGCTCCAGATCCAAGAAGAGGCAGGGAGATCCCCCCACCGCCAGTTTCTCCCCAGCCAGGACCGCGTCAACTTGAGGTCATGTCTGTAGCCCCACATTCTCTGTACAAACCTGTGTTTGAAGAGATGCTGGTGAATGAATTCCATTGCTTTTGAGCTTCCTGCCTTCCAGCTCATGCCCTAGGATTCTGACCTCTTCATCTTTCCAAACCTGAACTTTCCCCTTTCCAGTGGAATAAGCTATTGGGGATCTTTCTAGGACAAGAGAGGGATGTTCTGGAATAAGGGGCAGACTGTTAAAGGGAGAGAGCCCAGAAACACCGGTCAGCTCGGGGAATCAAGCCCTAGACAGCAGTTACCTGACTCTCAGAAACAGCTATGTGTGCTTGTCCAGGCCTAGGAGCACGGGGATCAAGAGACTTGAGAGACGACTCCACCACCCACTGCGCACCTGCAGAGGCTCCAGCAGGGGGCACCAGAGGGAAGGGCAGGGCCACCCAGGTCAGCCCAGGTGTCCAGTCGAGGGTGGGCGGGTGCACGCTAGAGGCGTGGACGCCACCAAAGCACGCCCCGGCCGCTCATAAGGAGCTGAAGGCCAGTGCCAGAGAGGAAGGAGGAAGAAAGCCCCGCTGCTGCTGACCCTCTGGGACCTAGAAGTAGACAAAATCCGCGCCCAGCCCAGCCCCAGCTAGCTGCGCCATGCGGGGTTCCAGCGTGGCTCTGTGGCTCTTCGTGACTCTGCGCACTGGTGAGACCCCGCCGCCCGGCCCTGGGAGAGGGAGCTGGGGCGCGGGTCCTGGGTTCTCCAGCCACAACCCCCACCCCCAGCCACAGGAGGGTCTCGCGGGCTGAAAAGTGTGTCCTGAACTTTGTTTCCCAGGAAAGAGGGGAGATTAGGAAAGGCGCGAAGGACGACAGAGGAGGGTACTAGCACTGACCCGAGCAGACCAGGATGTCTGGAGGGCTTCTTGGAGGAAGCGGCATTGAGCTGGGCATTGAAAAAGCGAAGGTAGCCAAGAGAGGCGCCGGCAGAGGCATGGAGGCGAGAGTCCTGGAATGCGGAGAGGTCCGGAGAGTGAATGCTCTCGATGCCTAGGAAGCCCAGGGAGCGTCTAGGAGCCAGAGAGGCTCTACTTTTTCCGGAGGGAGGCGGGAGAAGACTCTCAGAGACTGGAGGGGAGGCGAGAGATACTGCCCTGGAGGCCGCTCCAGGGTGCCCAGCATGGACAGAGGAGGGGGTGCAGGCAGGGTCTTCTCCTTTGGCAGTCCACTCCCAAAGGAGTCAGGATCCCTGACGCTGAGACTTGAGGTGGGACCTCCGGGGAGCTGCCCGGCTGCCTGCAGGGATCGCGGGCAGAGGCTGGTGAAAGGATGGCTTTAAGCCACTGCTCTGACCATCAGTACAGAAAATGGACCTGCCACTCCGGTCAGGGCCAGCAGTTGCCAGATCTACCAGGGTGCAGGTTTGGAGCACTGGAGAGGGGAGAGCAGTTCTACATCCCTGGGGCGGAGCTGGGGGAGGCCAAGAGAGGCAAAAGGGAGACTGGAGGAATCTGCAGTCTTGACCCTTGGAGTAGGGATGGGAAGCACAGACTGCCGTGGGAGGGTCCTTGCCTGGTGGAAATGGACCCAAAACCTCAGGGCAGGCCTGGCTGGGAGGGTGATTAGTGGAGGAGGCTCCCTGCTGGGCCCCTAGACTGGGGGCTCTCTGGAACTCTGACCTGGTCAGATCCCAGGACCCAAGAGGGTCCCCACCAGAGGAGGAGCCTAAGTGGAAGTCAACTGAGGACCCTGTATCCTGACTCTCTACAGAGGTTTACTTTCTAGCGCAAAAGGTATTGCCCTCATCTGCTTTCTCAGACAATAAAACAGGCTCAGAGAGGTCAAATAAGTTGCCTGAAGCCACCAGCTGGAGGAAGAGGAACTTGAGGCCAACCTGCTGACTCCCCTCCCTCCTCTTGTCAGGGGCCTGGAGCTTTGCCCACAGAGGGTGGGTCTGCGTGGATGTAACCACCGATGCTCCAAGGGGCACAAGTCTCCTCAGGGGGCAGCCACAACCATTTCCTGGTCTCAGGTCCCAGTTTATGATGGGGGCCCAGGGACACTGCTGAGGGTGAGGACCCAGTCCAGCACTCTCTTGCTAGAGGACACAAAGTCTCAAGAAGCGCAGGAACCAGCCGGTGCTCCTTCCATCCACCAGGCTGTGCTCCAGGCCGGGGAGGGGTGGGGGAGGAAAACCTGGCTGCTACACTGGGAGACCTTCCCTGGCCAATGCAAAGGGCCAGATGTCTGCCCCCGGGCAAATGCAGGGAATGCATGGCCCACACATGGCTTTACAGGTGAGCCCAGCCCTTTCCTGGGCTGCCACACCTCTTTGTGCCCTAGCACCCCACAGTGGGAGGGCAGGGCTGTGGCGAGGAATGGCTATTTGTGCTGAAGGGTCCCAGAGTGGGCTGGGGCTGCAGGGACCTGGCCTCACTGTTCTGCCCATCCCCAGTGCTTGGCGGGATGGAGGTGCGGTGGTGCACCATCTCAGACCCAGAGCAGCAGAAGTGCAGTGACATGAGCAAGGCCTTCCAGCAAGCAGGCATCCAGCCCTCTGTCCTGTGTGTCCAGGGCACCTCCGCTGACCACTGTGTCCAGCTCATCACGGTGAGTCCTCTCCCTTCCGTTCTGCCCAGACAAGAGGGCTGTGACTCAGGAGGAAGCACACAAGAGCTTCATTCACCGGGAAAGGTTCCCAAGTCCCCCTGCCAGGGCTGGGCGATAGGATCGCCTGAGTTTCCCTGGTAACAAGGGCCAGCCTGTTTCCTGCCGAGGAGGGGCAGGCCAGGCACTGGGAGGCCCCGGGAGGGCCCTGCTCAGGCACTGGTGGGGAAAGGTGTCTGAGAGGCAGAGTTTCCTTACACAGAGCCCTTCTACATGGGGGACACGACCTGCCCCAGCCAGGGGAGCCCGTACAACAGACAACTCAGTGGCCCACAGCAGTTTCTCCCTCCTCCCTGGACTTTTCTAGAACAGGGCTTGTTTCTTTTCTGGGACAGTCCTGGGTGGGTGCGTGGGGAGTGGGAGAGATTTCCTGAGTGGTGGGAGGTCTGCTAACTAGTGCTGACAGTTAAGAGGCAGGACTTTAGTACAGGACAAGGTGTGGAGGGAGGCACTGGGGAAAGGAACAGGGCACTTGGATCTTCCCTCCAGTTCAAGCCTGGATATGCCCCCAGAGCGAATCCAGTCAGAGTCCATGTGGCCAGGGCTTGGATCCACCATAAGAGTGGAAAGCAATTATGTTGAATCATCATTCTATCATGACCCCATTTGTGTTTTTTAAAACGAAAAGGAATACACTGAACTGAAGAGAGCATCTGTAGGATTCAACCTGCATCTTAGAGAGAAAACCCGGGAAACAGGTTAGCGGTAGAGACAAGGGGTGGAGAAACAAGAAAGTGAGGGACACTCACTTTTCACTGATTTTCATTTTGTGCTTATTTTTAGCTATGTGTTTCTATTATAGTGCTTAGTCGCTCAGTCGTAGCCCTCCAGGCTCCTCTGTCCATGAGACTCTCCAGGCAAGAATACTGGAGCAGGTTGCCATACCCTTCTCTAGGGGATCTTCCTAACCCAGGGATCGAACCCAGGTCTCCCCATTGCAGGCAGCTTCTTAACCATCTGAGCCACCAGAGTCCAATAAAATTAAAAATAATATAATTAGAAAAATAAGGCGAGCCCTTGGTCCTGATGAGGGGAGACCCCTGGGCCCTGGCAAGGAGGGGCCTGCAAGGCTGAGCCAGGATGGGGCTCCTGGGCCAGATGGAAGGACTGTGTGCACCCCCAGGGCTATTCGAGGGCAGGCTGGTGGGCATCCCCAAACTCCTGGCTGAGCAGCCCTGGGGCCAGGCTGCACTGACCCACATGTTCCCAGCAGGCCCAGGAGGCTGATGCCATCACTCTGGATGGAGGAGCCATTTACCAGGCGGGGAAGGAGCACGGCCTGAAGCCTGTGGTGGGCGAGGTGTACGATCAAGGTCAGAGGGCAAGTGGGAAGGGTGGCAGGAGAGAGGAGGTCTCTCAGCGGTGTGTCATTGCTGGACTTGGCCCGACTCCATAGCCCCCGAGCTGGTCAGTGGTCCTGTCCCCAGAGTGTCCTGCCCCTGAGACCCGGGGGTGCCAGAAACACACAGGGCTGACCTGAGTTTGTTCTTCCTCATGGGGAGCCCAGAAGCCCCTTTTCACCCATCAGCTCTTACTGAGGGGCTGCCCCACACCTGGTATAAGGCTGGGCATGATAGCCAGGTGAAGACGGCATCAGTGAGGCCCAGCTGCCTGCATCCCAGTGACCTCTGTGAGATACAGCAGGCAGTGGGGACGGGCCGGACAGGAAGTGGTGACCAGGATCTGCAGAGCCCAACAGACCATGAAGACCAGGGTTCTGTCCTTGCCGTCATCTTCTGTGACCCCTGACACCCTCCACACGCCCTCCTCCGGACCATAACATCAGGACAGTGATCCCTGCCTTGTCACGTGGATTCAGTGAGCGGGTCTGTGTGCCCCTGACATGTGGGTGCAGTTGGGAATGTGGGTCCTGCGCTCACACCACACCTGCCTCTGGCTCAGCTGCTGGTTGGATCCCCTCCCCACCTGTCCAGTGCCTCTAGTCTCTCCAAGCCCAGCTCAGCTGTCCCCACCAAGGAGCTCCCCTGGGCCCTCCCACCGCTGCAAAGGCCTCTCCTTCCTGTTTTTCAGAGCACTCACTCACTCCACAAGGTCCTGTCCCCTCTGTCTGTCTTTTTTGTCCTCAGCACAACGAGTCCCCTGAGGCAGGCCTGGTCCGCATCCTTGTATAGCCCCGGTGCCTGGTACCCAGCACAGGGTCTTACTTGGTCACTTGATAACTGTCAGGGGACACAGGACATGGTCCAGCCCTGCAAACCAGCCAGCCTTTCCACTCAATGGCCAGAAACAGCCCTGCCTCGTGGGCCCCAGACACAGCTCTTCTTTTAATTAATTCAACATGTCAATTGAGCACCTCCAACCAGTCATGAGCATAGACTAGTAAACAAGAGAGCCCGTTCCTGCCCTCACAGAGCAGGAGTCACATGGTAAATAAACACCAAATGCTTCAGTTACAGATGTGCTGGGTGCTGTGAGCACAGTAACGGCCATGCAGGAGAAGATAAGGGCGATGGGCGACCTGCTGACATAGAGCAGCGGAAGGGCTTCTCTGGAGATGTGAGCTCTGAGAAAGGCCCAGAGAGGAAAGAGCTTGGTGCATTCCAGGAGCTAGAAAGGATGGCCACACTGGGGAGTCAGGGGGTGAAACCCGATGGGGCTACTTAGATTGGCACAGGCCAGCCTCAGGTGTGCAGGAAATTACACCAGCTTGGTTTTCTCGAACTTAACTTCATTCTGATCATGGGCATCTCGCCGCCCCGGGCAGCTGTGTGTGTGTCTGTGTGTGTGTGCTGGGATGCTCCCTGGTCGTCGGACCCCATAGAGGAGTCATCCCTGTCTTGTCTGAATAGCCTCTTCCGGGCAACATTTGGTCCAGGGGACTCTTTTGCAAGGCTTAGACCCTTGCCTGCCCACATGCACCCTATTCATCTGACAGTCATCAGGTGACCAAGTGAGACCCTGTGCTGGGTTGGGGGCTACACAAGGATGCACACCAGGCCCATCTTAGGCGGCTCACTGTGGCTATTTGGGATAACTCACTTGAGTGATTTGGGACCACATTGCTAGTGTTTCTCTTCCAGTCTTTCTATCCTCCCACCCCCGGCCCAGCACTGAGAAATCACTTTTTCTAATCTGGGGGAAGCCCCTGCCCTGCTCCCTCTGCTCCTCGCAACCACCCTTATTCCCATAAGAGGACACCATTCCCTCTGTTCCTTTAGGTTCTCCTAAGGGCCTATACTTTTGGAAAACAAAAGACTTACAGGCTACTGCTGTTTTTGGTCTGGCTGCAGAGCTCCCTTGATGTGTGCAAATGTAGTGCCAGCTGGCTTGGGAAGGAAAAGGGGGAAATTAATGCATGAATTACCATCTCAGGATAATAGGTACCACCTGAGGCTGGCGGGGGTGGGGTCTTGTGATGACATGTGCATTGCACCCACTTGCTGTCTCAGTACTAGAACGGTGCACATGCATGCGTGAGCACATCCACACGCACCCTTCCCCCTCCGCCCTCCCGGGCAGGGTCCCAGCCTCTTTTGCAGCTTCTCCCTTGCCACCCTCACTACTCTCCTCTCCCCTCCTTCTAGAGATTGGTACCTCCTATTATGCCGTAGCTGTGGTCAAGAGGGGCTCCCAGGTGACCATCAACACCCTGAAAGGCATGAAGTCCTGCCACACGGGCATCAACCGGACGGTGGGCTGGAACGTGCCCGTGGGCTACCTGGTAGAGAGCGGCCGCCTCTCGGTGATGGGCTGTGACGTGCTCAGAGGTGAGGGCTAGGCCGCCAGAGGCTTCTCCTGCAAGGGCTCTGCATTTCCCCTCATAGGATACCCTCGCCCCAGGCTCACCTTCACGGCACCCTTTAAGGAGCAGCACAGTCCCCACTCCTCTGGGCCTTCGGGACACCTGGTCAGTGACACCACTCCCTTCTCTCCTGCTGGCCGGCCTGGTGTTGCACCACTTACATTCCTGGTTGGTCGGCTCCTCCAGGCACTGGGCCCTCGTCCAGGCTTCCACAGCACAGCCAAGCACAGGGCCCACAAGAGGCCCACAAAGCCCACCTCGTAGGAGACGGTGAATCGCCCAGGAGAGCCTTCCATCTGCGGCAGACATGGTTGCTATTTCCATAAATGTGCCATCAGCTTCACAGGGTCAGAAGCTGTATTTTTTCAGGACTCAGACGAGGCTTGTACCCAGGAAGCTCACAAGTAGCTAATCAGAGCCCCACATTGATTCACAGGTGGTGAGAATAGGGTTGTCCTGCAGACGAAATGTGTCCCTGAGAGTTGGGTGAGGGCGGGGGTTCCCGGGGGGCCTGGCCGGGAGCCCAGAGCCCTGGTTCTCATGCTTTGGGCTTCTTTTCCCAGTCAGCCACTGGCCATTGTGCTGTGTCAATCTGAGGTGGCCTCCAACACGTCACAACTACATTATTATCAAACTTCCTTCTTGGGACTATAGCACACCTCAGAGTTTCGGGTGTCCCCAAACCCTGTATCCCTGAGCAGGCTGCCTCCTGGTTTGTCTGCACCTGGGAGAGCATGTCATGTCGTCTTTCAAAGCCCAGACTTTTCTGTGGGAACACATGAGTGAAAACATTGGCTCAGCATGGCCTGCCCTCAGAAAGATTACACAATGAACTTCACTCTTCTCCCCTGCAAAATGGGGAGGTTAAGACTTACTACAATGCTGTGGTTTGGAGGACTGAGATCCTGCACACAGTGCCTTTGCAGTATGCACAGGATGTGCGCTCGCTGCTGGGAGCTGCTGTTACTATGAGCTCAACTTTCATACCTCCCAGTGGGCTTCTCACAGTGGTGTACACACACAAACCCATAGACTACACACATGCGTGCTACCTCTGCCATCAACACACATACACAGATACTCTGCCCCCACAGAGCCTCATGCATAAGAACCTAGAAGCCATGTCCTCTCAAACAGTGACCAGGGGTGGGAGGTTTACCAGCCACTTGGCACATTTATTAAATATCTACTGCCCTGTGAGGACGCAGAAAGACTGAGAAAGGAACCCACCTTGGAAGAGCTTGGTTTAGCCAAGCACGATGCAACTGGCCCAGTGTAGTACCAGCGTTTGCTCACCCTGCATGGCACTAGGGTGTAGCTGGGCACAGGATAAATATTTGCCAAGAGGGTGGACTTGGGGCCCGGGTGCTTGAAGAGGCCCCCAAATCCTGCAGATCCCGACCCTCTTCACCAACCAGGCCTCCTGAACGGATCCAGTTCCCCAGGTCTGCTCAGACTGGAGTCTGCAGAGTCTAGCCTTCCTGACTACAGCCTGAGTGGCCCGAGCCCTCCCTGGAGGATGGGGTGGGGGTCTGACGCTGTGTGATTGACCCCCCTCTGTCTTCTCCCACAGCTGTCAGTGACTATTTTGGGGGCAGCTGTGTCCCGGGGGCAGGAGAGACCAGTTACTCAGAGTCCCTCTGTCGCCTCTGCCGGGGCGACTCCACTGGGGAAGGAGTGTGTGACAAGAGCCCCCTGGAGAGATACTACGACTACAGCGGGGCCTTCCGGTGAGAGGGGCTGGGGTGGGGCCACAAGCACTGGGAAAACACACCTCGTCATTGAATGGGCCCCTAGGGGAGTGGTGATGTCAGCTGCCTCTCATCAAAGCACGCTTTTTATAGTTCATGTGCCTGGTTGGTTTAAAAACCTCAAACCAGAATATGCCAGACAGGATTTACTCATAAAATCAACATGTTTGGTATATTTAGAGAAGTAAGGGCTCAGAGAGAAGAAAATGGCAAAAATGGCCCTTTGCTGCTCCCAGATCCCCATTCTGGTGTCTGGGACCAGCAGGGAGGATGCTGGAGTGGGGCAGTGTGGCAGGGACCCCAAGGCGTGAACTCAGGGCTGGCCTCTCTTTGCTCCTATTCAGGCTGGCCCTTTAAATCAGTGCTCCATGGAGACAGGAGTCTCTTAACTGCTTGTGGGGCCCTTCCATCTGTCCACAAAAAAGGAAATATGCCTGGTGGGGGCTGGCATGGAAGTCTCCTGGTTCTTTCTCTCTGGTTACAGTGTTTCCATCTGGAACCCCAGTGTTTACACCCTAGGGTGTAATAGGGGAAATGAAGTTTGGGGCACAGAGGAGAAATGGTTCTTGGTCCTCCAAGTCAGAGACTCACCCACCCTGCCTCTCCTGGACACATGCCCCAGTCCAGTCCCGGCTTGTTTGCTGACTGTAGGGACCTGGGCAGCCCCTTTGCCCAGGGGCCCTGACCTGCCTCCTTCACTGGGCAGTGACAGATGGAGGATCCACAAAGTCCTGGGCCCTTCCACACAGGGTTGTTGATGTGGCTTGAGAAGGTCTAGCCCAATCCCCTGCCTTAGGACAGAGTCATCTTCAAAACATCCTGAGCGTTAAGGCTGCCGATAAAGCAGCTGCCCTATGAGCACCCGCTCCTTTCAGGCCCCAAGCTCAGCTGCACAGAATCTACATGGATTATAAAGGATCTCTCTCTAGGGGAGCTGCTTTCTCATCCCTACTTTAGAGGCAATAGAGGTTAGGAAGGTTCCACAATTTGCCAAAGCCACACAGCCACACAGACTGGGGAACTGGAACCCGGGCTGCATGACTGTGAAACCCATGCCCGCCGAGAGCCCACCCAGCACAGCCCAGGCCAGACCTCCCGAGGCGGAGGATGGCAGCTGGACCCCAGCCTGCCTCATTGCTTCCACCTGTGCAGGTGCCTGGCAGAAGGGGCCGGGGACGTGGCCTTTGTGAAGCACAGCACAGTGCTGGAGAACACAGATGGTGAGTGGAGGGGCTGGCCCCCAGCATTGGGTTTCAGGCCCCGTAATCCTCCCTGACGGAAAGGAAGAGCTGGGTCTCACCAGTGGAGCTTAAACTGCTCTGCGCACAGGGGGGCTGAGGAGCCACTCTGCCTGCTCTGATACATATCTGGCCGTGGGTTCATTTTCCTTGTGAAGATTGGGTTCTGCTTTTGAAAGAAAAAAAGTTTATAAACCTCTGCGTTCAGTTAAGTTCAGTTCAGTCACTCAGTTGTGTCCGACTCTTTGCGACCCCATGAATTGCAGCATGCCAGGCCTCCCTGTCCATCACCAACTCCTGGAGTTCACTCAGACTCACGTCCATCGAGTCAGTGATGCCATCCAGCCATCTCATCCTCTGTCGTCCCCTTCTCCTCCTGCCCTCAATCCCTCCCAGCATCAGAGTCTTTTACAATCAGTCAAATCTTCCCATGAGGTGACCAAAGTACTGGAGTTTCAGCTTTAGCATCATTCCTTCCAAAGAAATCCCAGGGCTGATCTCCTCCAGAATGGACTGGTTGGATCTCCTTGCAGTCCAAGGGACTCTCAAGAGTCTTCTCCAACACCACAGTTCAAAAGCATCAATTCTTCGGCTCTCAGCCTTCTTCACAGTCCAGCTCTCGCATCCATACATGATCACAGGGAAAACCATAGCCTTGACTAGACGGACCTTTGTTGGCAAAGTAACGTCTCTGCCTTTCAATATGCTATCTAGGTTGGTCATAACTTTTTTCCAAGGAGTAAGCGTCTTAATTTCATGGCTGCAATCACCATCTGCAGTGATTTTGGAGCCCAAAAAAATAAAGTCTGACACTGTTTCCATTGTTTCCCCATCTATTTCCCATGAAGTGATGGGACCAGATGCCATGATCTTAGTTTTCTGAATGTTGAGCTTTAAGCCAACTTTTTCACTCTCCTCGTTCACTTTCATCAAAAGACTCATTAGTTCTCTTCACTTTCTGCCATAAGGGTGGTGTCATCTGCGTATCTGAGGTTACTGATATTTCTCCCAGCAATCTTGATTCCAGCTTGTGCTTCCTCCAGCCCAGCATTTCTCATGGTGTACTCTACATGTAAGTTAAATAAGCAGGATGACAATATACAGCCTTGATGTACTCCTTTTCCTATTTGGAACCAGTCTGTTGTTCCATATCCAGTTCTAACTGTTGGTTCCTGACCTGCATACAGGTTTCTCAAGAGGCAGGTCAGGTGGTCTGGTATTCCCATCTCTTTCAGAATTTTCCACAGTTTATTGTGATCCACACAGTCAAAGGCTTTGGCATAGTCAATAAAGCAGAAATAGATGTTTTTCTGGAACTCTCTTCCTTTTTCTATGATCCAGCAGATGTTGGCAATTTGATCTCTGGTTCCTCTGCCTTTTCTAAAACCAGCTTGAACATCTGGAAGTTCACAGTTCACGTATTGCTGAAGCCTGGCATTAGGGATGTATTGGGTTATAATCATTTAAAATTTTGATGATAATCTAAGGAAATCTAAGAAAGTAATTATTTAAAGAGTTGTCTTTAAAGATTGCAAAAAGACTGATAAGAGCAAAAGAGTGGTATTGACATAAATGTGCAAAGTAGTGAAGTAATATGGCTTTAATTGTCCCTAGTGAAGGAAAACGGGAGTGGCAGATTGAAATACCTAAATGATGCATTTGTCTCAGGGGAAGGCCAAGCGATCCCCCAGAATTCTATTACAAAGGTTTTGTAGCAGTTTAAAAATAGAGGAAAGTTGAGGAGTGGAGAGAGAATGACACTGAGTAATTGTTGAGAGTGCTATAAATTATCATGCAGTCATTAAAAATGACCTTTATGGAGTTTTACAAACTATTACTTTCTTGGTTTTTTGGTTCGTTTTTAAATAGCTTTGGAGTGAATAGAGTGTTTGTGATCACACAAAGTATCTTTTCCCCTCCTATTATCTAGCAACGGTTTATCCTCATTTTAAAATTTAAAAGTCATTAAAATATTGTTATGTAGGGCCCTCTGTGGTATATTTTATTGCATGAGTTACAATCCTTAAAATTAGTCTTATTAATATTCCTGTTTGGTGTTGATATTCAGTCTTATAAAGGAGTTTTATGGAAAGCTTCCAGTAATGTGGAAAAATATTTTTAAATAAGTGAAAAAAATATAGGATGTAAAATTGCTTACCATGTATGGCTTTAACCATATTTAAAATGGTTAGAGGATAGAATAGAAAAAAGAACATGGAGGAAAAATACCAAAATATTAATAGTTGGAGTGGTGGGGGAAGCTTTGAGAATTTGCCCTCTTCTATCTGGGCCATGGTTCTGGAAAATTTTGTCGGGGTTTGTTTCCACCATTGCCCTATGCTCGGAACTAAATTTAGTGCCAGATGGTGGTGGTGAACTCCCGATATATTTCTCTCTCATCCTCGGTTTCTCTTACTTTCTTATTCTTTTTGTCTTTAATAAGCAGTTCTGTTTATATGTGTTATTTTATTATCAGATATCTCAAATCCTTTTTATTAGAAATTGGTGACAAATTTAAAATGTAAGTAAATAGACACAGTCTATAGAGACACCTGATTTTGTACAGTGCAGCCACCAAGCTCCTCTTCATTCTGAGTTCCGGTTCTCACCTCCTGGTATGATTCTGGGTTCTCACTTCTTGGTGTGGTTTTGGTTCTCACTTCCTGTAAGGGTCGCTTTTCACTGTGTGTCTGTGGTCTGTGACACCCTAGGCTCTCCCCAGGCCCCCTCCCAAGGGTCCTCCCCGATGTCCTCACCAAACCCCACCCAGGACAGGAGTTGGCTCATGACAGGATTCCCATCTTCCCAGGGAAAACCCTGCCCTCCTGGGGCCAGGCACTGCTGTCACAGGACTTTGAGCTGCTGTGCCAGGATGGCACCAGGGCTGATGTCACCGAATGGAGGCAATGCCACTTGGCTCGGGTACCAGCTCACGCCGTGGTGGTCCGGGCCGACACAGATGGAGGCCTCATCTTCCGGCTGCTCAATGAAGGCCAGGTGAGTTCAGGGCACCCCACACAGCTTCTTGGGGTGGCAGGACCTTCTCATCTTTCACCAGGGTGGGAGCTCAGAGCCATCCCGGGGCTGCACCAGCCAGAGCAGGGGCAGGACCCAGAGGCAGAACATACAAGCAAGTAAACAAAATGACTAAACAAATAAATGTCAAAGTACACCATTAATTAAATGTGGTGTATAATGTTTTACTGATACCGCTGCGTAGAACAGCAGCAAGTTTCTGCCCACAGGCCGCACCAGCTTTGGTTAGTTTTGTTCATCCTGCCACCGAATTCGGCCCCACTGCTTGTGCTCAGTACCATTGCACACCTGAGCCTTAAGCCATGTGTTCAGTCAGCTGAGTGTGAAAAGGCAGAATGCACTGGGGAGCGCAAGGGAAGGAGAAAGCTCATGCAGTCCTCAGAGTGGGTGCCTGGCCTGCAGGCACAGGAAGAAGGAAGCGGGAGCTGAACTAGGAAGAAAGGATTCTCCCCACAGTACATCATCAGCCCCCACCCCTGCCCCTTGACACACAGCGTCTGTTCAGCCATGAGGGTAGCAGCTTCCACATGTTCAGCTCTGAGGCCTATGGCCAGAAGAACCTGCTATTTAAAGACGCCACCTCCGAGCTGGTGCCCATCGCCACACAGACCTATGAGGCATGGCTGGGCCGCGAATACCTGCATGCCATGAAGGGTCTCCTCTGTGACCCCAACCGTAAGTCTACCTTTCTCTTCTCCTGCTGGCCCCAGCCTGACTATGGGTGTGGTCAGGCTTGCTGGAGAGGTGGCCACAGGAGGACACACACCCCAGGAGGTGTGTGTGCTTCTTGGCCTCAATGGGAACCTGTTTCTTCCACCTCCCTGCCTCTCATGGTTGGGGAAGAAGCATCTCTGGAGTCAAATGGCAGCACTGTACCCTGGAAACCCTACCTGCTCTGGGGGGTGGGATCCAGAACCCCAGGGTCTGTCTTGAAGGGTCTCTGCCCCTCCACCCAGTATTTGTCAAGTCCTGTCTTTCTCCCTCCACAGTGGCTTACTCCTCCCACAATGCCCCCATCCTCCCACAATGCCCCCATCCTCCCACAGTGCCCCCATCCTCCCACAGTGCCTCACTCCTGCCACAATGTCCCCATCCTCCCACAATGCCCTCATCCTCCCACAGTGCCTCACTCCTCCCATAATGCCCCCATCCTCCCACAGTGCCTCACTCCTCCCACAATGCCCCCATCCTCCCACAGTGCCTCACTCCTCCACAATGCCCCCATCCTCCCACAATGCCCCCATCCTCCCACAGTGCCTCACTCCTCCCACAATGCCCCTATTTTCCCACAGTGCCTCACTCCTCCTCCTCACCATGTGGCCATGGCCCTGGTTCTGGCGCTGTTTCTCATCTGGACCCTTACAGTAGTCTACCAATGACTTCATGCCTCTAGCCCCCACCCCCATGTATCCACCACCTACAGCCAGAGAGATGCTGTGCCTCAAGGCTTCTCACAGCCCCACAAAAGGGATTCTGTCCTCTCCTTTCTGGGTAAGAAAACAGGATCAGATGGAGAAATAACTTACCTTTATAGCTAACCATGGAAAGAAAGAGCCAGAATTTCTCTTGGGTCTGATTCTAGGCTCTTCCTGCTTAGGGCCAGCCCCTGATGCAGGCCAGTGTGATCACATGCTCACACCCACACAGGACTGCCCCATTACCTGCGCTGGTGTGTGCTGTCCACGCCTGAGATCCAGAAGTGTGGAGACATGGCTGTGGCCTTCAGCCGGCAGAGGCTCAAGCCAGAGATCCAGTGTGTGTCAGCCGAGTCCCCCCAGCAGTGCATGGAACGAATCCAGGTGGGAGCTGGGTCCAGAGGGCAGATCCACCCAGGTGGGCAGGCAGTGGCAGTGCCTGGGATGGTCCTTACTGGCCCTCCCTCTGCCTACTTGGTCTGGAGGATACAGGGCAGCCTGAGTAGAAGAAAGTCTCCTATGACAATTCCACAGAGAGAGGGGAGGAGGAAGTTGCCACAGGAAGCAGCCACCACCCCTTGGCGAGGGGTAGGGGAAAGGCAGGGAGAAGGGGGCTATTTCCCTTGGGGGAGCCTCAGAGACTCCTCCCTGCTAAGCAGGTGGGCCAGGAGCAGAAGGACCATGGGACTGGCCCAGCTTGGCACTAATGACCCTGTGGCCTTGGTCAAGTCCTTTTCCCTTTCTGAGTCTCAGTTTCCTCTTGTGCACATCGATGGGTGGCATTGGGTCATCATTTATTAAACTTCAATGCAATCAGAAATACATTTTACATCACAGTCTAGCACACAAAAAAGTTTTCTTTCAGAAATAAACCTGTAAAAATATATATCCCCTGTAGAGAGGTATGAAACCAAACAGTGTTCACCTTTACTAAGTACAATGTATGCTAATAGTTTCTGTGTATTCTATCCTAGTCTCATTTTTTTTAAGCTTATCGTGGCCCATTAAATTGATTAAGCATTCATTAATATGCCTGCCACCTGACCCTGGTCTTGAGACCCATTCAGCTCTGTCCTGCTTTGCTTCTATGACTGGAGACTGAGGCCAGGAATGGGAAGCAGTCCCATGGCCCTGCAGTCAGGGCTGAGGTCCTACTGAGGTCACAGGGGTCTCCTCTGCTCCTGGACTGCTTCCTTCCTGTTTTTTTTAAGATCAACTTCAGGCCCCAACCCCATCAGAGTGGGGCCTGATGGTGAGGAGCTCTTTTCAAGGTGGTCCTCAAGTGCAGACCAAGTCACATGCCCTGGGGTGTCCACCCTGCCCCGGCCAAGCAGCACATTGACTTGAAAAGAGGCAAGCGAGCAGGAATGACATGGGGCCAGGATCATGACACTAACAATCTCATAAGCACTCACTTCTCACGTACCCCGCACTGTGCTAAGCCTTCATGTGGGTGATCTCAGTTAATCCTTATGACGACACTTGTGGGGTGGGTATGACTACTATCAGAAGTGGAGACTGAGTCTAGGGGAGGCTGAGGAGGTAACTTGCTCCAGGACACCCACGTCAAGGGTGGGGGAGCCTCTCTCCCCAGAGGTTGCCTGGAGCCTGGTATGGCACTGAGGGAGGAGAGGCCAGCTGGAATCAAGGAAGGGAGATTCAGGGGTTGGGACTCTTCTTTTCCAAGTCGCGGGCAGGCTGTCCTGTGGAGGAGTGGCTGGTTGCAGGGGGCCCAGACCAGGCAGAGCTGCAGGGAGCTTAAGCTCTCTCCAGGAATAATTCCTCTCTTCATCTGAGCTCACAGAGGACCACGGGAGGAAAGGGCTGGCATTAGGGGGGTCCTGAAAACCCCAGAAAAAGGCTCAGAGATCCTCAGTTCTAACTTCTAAGGCTCTCAGAGATGATGTCCAGTGTAGCTCTAATATCCATTTCCTGCCTGACCACAGTGACCCAGGCAAGCAGGGCTCAGCTGGCCTGGCCCCTGGGCTGTGGTTTAGGGTCTGGGTTCCTCCTCAGCATCGCAATGTGTAGAAGGTCTAAATGGGAGGGAAGGGGTGCCCCAGAGATGCCCCACTAGGCTCAGAATATCAACATCACTGCCTTTATTCTGTCATCATAACTTCAAGCCTCAGCTCTGGACCATGGGGGGCACCTTCCTGGGGTGCCGATGTCCCCTCTCTCCCTGGACCACCTCTTCCTTTTGGCTTGATTATCAGCTAATCTCTTTGCAGGGTCTGAGGAGCCACCTGTCCAGAGGCTTCAGAATGGACAAGTGGGGATGGGGCACAGGTGACCGGAGGGCTCTAGAGGCTTCTGAGGGGGGACGGACCTGGGCTACTCCTGAGGCAGGGCTCTATCCTTCCACCCTGGAGCCTCCTCCCGTAGACCCTGAGACTGTCTTCTTTGCAGACCCGGCTCGTTCACCCATTCACAGGCACATTTGAGAAGCATGTAAAGCGCTCCTGCTGTGTGCCAGTCCTTGGCCAGGTTCTGGGGGTGCAGTACAATGCCCAGGTCCCTGAGGCTGGGGAGCCATGGGGAGACCCACATGGAGTGCAAGAGCAGGTGCTGTGCTAGGTTCTGCTCAGAACAGGGTCTGGCAACAGGAGACCCTCAGAAAACATGTGCTGCAAGATTAAAAGACACCCATGAATGGGAGTGCTGATGCTGGACGGTTTCAGGCCTCTGGTCCTCCAAGCATCCTTACAAGGAGAGGAAGGGGCAGATGGGACAGGATAGGGTTCCCAGGGGAAGGGAGCCTGAGGCCAGAGTTCCTGAGAGACCCAGCTTTGGCACCTCTGTCAGATCCTGACACCCAGAGCTGTCTGGGGACCCACCTCAGCTTGACCACTCTTTCTGTCCCCTCTGCAGGCTGGGCAGATTGATGCTGTGACCCTAAAGGGCGAGGACATTTACACAGCAGGGAAGACATATGGGCTGGTCCCAGCAGCCGGGGAGCACTATACCCGTGAGTGCAGGTGCCAGCCCACTGGCCCCAGTGGGGAGGTGGTTGATTTTTTTTTTTTACAAAAACTTCTCTAAAAAAGTCTTTCTCCCAGTTGCTGTCTGTCACAGGAAAACCACTCTGGCCCCAGGAACAGTGTACCCACCCAGTCACTGGAAGCCTGGCAGGCTTTAGTGAACTTTCTGTGAAGGGTCAGAGAGTAAACACTTCAGGCTCTGAAGGCCACATACAGACTGTGCTGCATGTTCTTTTTTTAAACAACACTTTAAAAATATAAAAATTATTTTTAGCTTGCATCCCAGGCTGTACAAAAACAGGCTGAGTAATTTGCCAGGGTCTGAACTAGAAAGCCTCCTCAGCCTCTTCCATCCAGACCATGTGGCTCATGGCAGGTGGCCCTGGGACCCACCTTCCTGTCAGCTCATGAACACCTTTTCAATGGCCGGGGCCCAGGTGCTCTGTCCCTAGGTCTACTGACCTCAGGTCCACTCCACTTGGACATGAGAACTCTCTCATCTTAGGGAAAGCGCATCTGCAACCTCAGCTATGCCTCCACTTTTCTCCCAGAAGGTGAGAAAAATACCACCTGAGTGTAAGGAAAGAAAGAAATTCTTCTGGTTTCAGCAGTTGGAGCTGCTGAAAAGTGGAGCCCCACAGGCTGTCCCTCAGCAATGAGGGGACACGCACAGGTCTCGCTGCCAGAAACGCTCTCTGAACACCCGCCTGGCTCTTGGCCTGGGCGCTGTTGAGCCTGGGCAGCCAGGGGAGCAGTGCATGGGGCCAGAGCCACTGCTCTGAGGTCAAAGCAACTGGAGGGAACAGATTGCAGGCTCTGGCCTGGCTCCTGCTCAGCTGAGGCCACTAAGCACAGACGAAGGGCCTCACTGGTGTCCCTTCCCCAGCGGAGGACAGGAGTAACTCGTACTTCGTGGTGGCTGTGGTGAAGCGGAACAGCTCCTATGCCTTCACCCTGGATGAGCTGCGGGGCAAGCGCTCCTGCCACCCAGGCTTCGGCAGCCCCGCGGGCTGGGACATCCCTGTGGGCACCCTTGTGCAGAGGGGCTTCATCCGGCCCAGGGACTGCGACGTCCTCACAGGTACTGCCCCCTACAGACACACACACGTGCAAGCTCTTCTTGGGGGTTCACTGGGGTCAGGGCCAGTTCTGAGGGTTGAGGTCCTCTCCCAGCAGGACCCCAGAGAAGGCAACCCCAGAGAGATTTCCTCTTCCTCTTTGACGTGCCCCTTGCTCTCGGGAAGGTTAGGGAATATTCTTGGCCACACCCAGGACAATGGTGTCTGGTTCTGTGGAGGGTACCCCTACCCACTTACTCAGAGTGGAATATTTTCAGTGGGGCGGGGAGCAGGCCAAGTGCATTGCTCAAGGCCTGGCTCACACTGTCCTGGCTCACAGGCTGTCTAGTCCAGTTACTGGGCATCTGGGGGACCTTGTTGGGAAGTGGCCAGCCATCTATATAAGTGCTGAAAAAGACACGTTTACCCAGCACCTACCATATGCCATAGGCAGGGCCCTCCCTGGGTGTTAAATCATGCACATTCATGGTGCGAGGAAGGCAGGAGGAAGCTGGCTGAACACGCACCTCTGTCCCGGCTGGCACGTTGGAGGAAAATAACACACCTTTTTTCTAACCACCCACACAAGCACATGTAAGGTGTTAGGACTGGCTGCTCCCACTCCCAGACAGCTGGGCAGTTGCTCTGACTGCAACAGAAGAGTTTATGAGGTAGTGAGTTCCCTGTCCCTGAGGGAGTTCAAGGGAAGGTGGGTTCTCTTATTTAGACAATCTTTGCATTCCCCCATCCCCGTGATCCTTACAGGAGGGGACGTGCCACTCTGAGCTGGATGGGCAGGAGCAAATGGGTGGCCTGGAGCCATAGCACCAGGCAAGGGGGGCAGATCGGTGGGGGAGCAGTCACCCTCTCTGCCATGGTCCCTCAACATAGCCCTCTTCCTCTGCCCCAGCGGTGAGTGAGTTCTTCAGTGCCAGCTGTGTGCCTGTGAACAACCCCCAAAACTACCCCTCCTCACTGTGTGCACTCTGCGTGGGGGATGAGCAAGGCCGCAACAAGTGTGTGGGCAACAGCCAGGAGAGGTACTATGGCTACAGTGGCGCCTTCAGGTACCCGGTGGGCTGGGGCCGGGCGGCAGGGGAGGGGTCCTGGGGCCAGGGGCCAGGATGGGACCTCCTGCCAATAACTGTCTTGACTTCTTGTGTGGCAGGTGCCTGGTTGAGAATGCAGGGGACGTTGCCTTCGTCAAGCACACGACGGTCTTTGACAATACAAATGGTATGTGTCGGCCCTGGGACATGACAGGGCCAGACTGGTAGGGCTCTTCCCCATCTCCCGCAGAATCCAGCACCAGATGTTCCTGGCACTGCAGGCCAAGTGGCCCAGGGAAAGACTGAGTCTAGAAGGCTCTGCCCCTTGGGGAGCCCAGGAGCCCGAGGGCCAAACAGTAAGAACAGGCCTCGGGCTACATGTCCAAGTGCACAGGCCACCTGACAGTCTATGTCTCTGGAAGCCAAATTCCCATTCTACCAAAATGGTAGCCACTCAGTCCGTTTGGAGAAACCCTGTCCAGGGCGTTTACATGGCACCAAGGTGTGTGGGTTGGGTGGCAGGGACCGCTCGCCCCAGGGTCTTCAGTTCACATTAGCAGCTTGTGTTTGTTCCCGAGCGCGTCAGTGCCGTGCGCAGGGAGGTCACCGCAGCCCCAGGGTGCGTGAGGCAAGGCACGCCCCCCATTCACATCATGAGGTGGTGTTTTTCTCTGGAGTCGCCTTCCTGGGCTCCACTGAGGAGAAGAGGCCAGGAACTCTTCTTCGGGGCCCCAGGCCCCCACCTGAAGTTCTACTGGGTTGCAGGCCTGTACCTGACTCCCCTGCCCTGTTCTGTTCTCCCTCCTTGGGGAAGGAGAGAGAAATGGATTTTGCATTTTGAAGACTGGAAACTATTTCCCTTCAACATTTTTTGTTTGTGTTTTCTGTACGCCCTGCCTACACCCCAGGCTTTGCAACCCCAAACACTGGAAGCTAAGTCTTCTCCACTCTCTCCTAACACATCTCTTCCCAGGAACTCAGGGCAGAAAGGCAGAAGGCCTGAAGGGGAGGTGGAGATTGGTGAAGGGAAAACAAGATATGCAGGGAAAAAACATCAATCAGTATTTCAAAACTCAGATTCCACCATGCCTATGGAAAGTCACTAAGGCTGAAAACCAGTTGCCTCAACAGAGCTGGAAGGGTTCCAGCTCACCTGCCAACCACCCACCAACAGCACTGGGGGTCATCCCCCCGAAGGAGGGAGCAGTGAGCCCTGCCTGGGCCCAGCCTGTGCCCTCTGTGTCCTGGGCTGGGGGTTCAGGGAGGAGACAGGGCCCTTGTGAGGTTCACCTGCGGAGAGGCACCCACTTCCCAGAGCCACTCAAATTTTTTTATCTCTACTCAAGGACCCACCTGGAGTTCCTCCTGGAGATAGAAAGGCAGTGTATACTAAGTGAATATACAAAGGCACAAAATAATGTGATTCCCGAAAGTAGTGTTTGTCAGGAAGCCTTTGGACCAGGCACTTGCATCAGAATTACTGAGTTACTGGTTTAAAATGCAGATTCCTGGGTCCCATTCTAGCGTACCTGATGAGATTCTTTGCAAGAAGGGGCATTTGAAATTGCCTCTTATAGATCAACAACACGTGATGTTTTATTCCGTCTGGCTTGAGAATTTCAGCTGTTAGGGGAGAGTCCATCGTACCCTCAAGCCTGAGACCTATGACACAAAGATGGAGTTCTTTGCCTAAGAGTGATTAAGAGCCTGTTCCTCCACCTGTAAAACGGGAGTGATTATATAGTTCATTGCTACATAGTACATGCTTCTTATTCCCTACAAATAACATTATAAGCCCAGCTGGGTTCTCTCATTCTGGTTATAGATAGAGCAGAGCAGTTGAAGAGTGGAGAGGGTTGGGGAGCTGGCCAGATATCACCACCTCTCCCCAGTCAAGGACTTGGGGTCCCTGAGGAGAGCAGTCTGTCTATCCTCTCCCCCACTCTGCTTCATCCCTTCAGGCCACAGTTCTGAGCCCTGGGCTGCTGAGCTCATGTCAGAGGACTACGAGCTGCTGTGTCCCAATGGGGCCCGGGCTGAGGTGACCCAGTTTGCAGCCTGCAACCTGGCACAGATACCATCCCATGCTGTCATGGTCCGTCCAGACACCAACATCTTCACTGTGTATGGACTGCTGGACAAGGCCCAGGTGAGCGAGGGCAGGAGCTGCCCCGCTGGGTGGTTTGCGGGGTGGGGATGGTGACAGAGGCGAGCCAAGCCCCTCAGTCACCTCAGTCTACCTGGAGCAGACTTCAGGAGAAACTGAGGAAATTCTAGGGAATTTTTCAGAAATTCTGTGAATGTCACTTAGTCAAGGCCATCCCTCCAAGCACTGTCCCCTCTGTCTCCTGTATCATTAATTTTCCCTTCTCAGCCAGACCATTCCCACCAACATACAAACCTGCTATTACTTCTGCTGCTGCTGCTGCTAAGTCGCTTCAGTCGTGTCCAACTCTGTGCGACCCCATAGACGGCAGCCCACCAGGCTCCCCCGTCCCTGGGATTCTCCAGGCAAGAACACTGGAGTGGGTTGCCATTTCCTTCTCCAATGCATGAAAGTGAAAAGTGAAAGTGAAGTCGCTCAGTCGTGTCCGACTCTTAGCGACCCCATGGACTGCAGCCTACCAGGCTCCTCCGTCCATGGGATTTTCCAAGCAAGAGTACTGGAGTGGGGTGCCATTGCCTTCTCCGGCTATTACTTCTACCATCCTGTAAAAACAAGTGAACCTTCTTTTGGTCTCACATCCCCTTATAACCGTAACCCCACTCCCTTTTATAGCAGAATTCCTTCAAAGAGCCATCTCTAGTCTGGAATCATCAATTCCTCCTTTCCTGACCTCTCTTAAGGATGGAGACTATTCCAGATAGGCCCCTCCAGGTGCTGAGACTGCCTTGGTCGAGGTCTCACTGGCCCGTGCTTACATCCCGTGGCTGTTGCTCAGTCCATGTCTCCCTGGCCTCTCAGCAGCACTGGCTGCAGCTCCCTCTTCCTGAAGTTCACCGCCCTCCTGAATGCAGTTTCCCCCATGCCTGCCTGGCTGTCCCGCCACCTCCCCAGCCTCCCCTCCATCCCCTTTGCTGGCTCTTCCTCATTTCCCTGGCTGGTAACCACTGGAGCACCCCAGGCTTCATCCTAAGCCGTCTTCTCTGTCGCACCTATACCCCTATTGATCTCATCCAGCCCCATCGTTAACTACCATCCGTATAGTGATGACTGCTAAGTGTACATCCTCAACCCTGCTTCAGTCTCACCCTTTAATCTCAAACGTACATCTTTGGCAGCTGCCTATTAGACATTTCCATTTCTAACAGGCGTCTTGACCTGAACAAGTCAAAGTTGGACTCCTCTTTTTCCCTCCATCTTCCCCACTTCAGTGAATAGCAGCCTCAGACTTCCCATTTCCTCAGGAGTCAGGTCAGACTCCTGTCTTCCTGTCATGCCCTACTTCCAGTCAATCAACAAATTAACTTTCAAAACACATCTGAAATTTGAACACAGGCCATAGGACAAGACTGCCCCAGGTTCCAAACCTTCCCCTCTACACACCCCCAACCTGATATAGACTGAAATTGACCTCATTTCCCTCCTTCCATAAGCACCACAGACTTGCAGAGCCAGCTAACCCTCCAGGCCAGTTCCTAACCTTGGAAATGATGTTTAATCTCATCTTTCCTATGGAATCCCTCTGTCTCAGAAGTTCTTAACTCTGGGTCTGTGGGCTTCCCCAAGGTTCCCGAAACCCTCTGAAGTGATGTGGGGGAAGAGCCCTGTATGGATGTGCACTTTTCTGGGGAGAAGGCTGAGAGCTTTCATCAGATCCTCACGAGGATCCATGAGTACCCCCAAAAGATCAATAGCCACCTTACTCTTTCTTTCCCCTTTGACCAGTATTTGAAGGCTGAAGTGGGCATTTGTCCATGCTCTTCTGATGTCCTGTATTGTATTCCTCATTTCTCACATCCCTTCTGGCCTTTTTACTGACTGTCTCAGGGCAGGAGCCATAGCACACTCACCCTGAGAACCCTCAACAGGGAAGAGAACAGCTCCTCAAGAACTTCTTGAGTGTGAGGAGGGTGGGTTAGTAAAGGATATTCAACTTACCTAGTACTTTCTTAGTACTGGTATCAGAAGGAATGGCTCTCTTATGAAATCATTTTGGTTGGGGATAAAGGATACCCATAAAAAAGAGTGAGAAAGCCTGGTAGAAAAGGATGAGAAATGCTGAGCAGACTTAGCAGACCCCTCAGTAGTCTCACCCACATCCTCTCTCATTTCTGAGTTTTCTTCCTGTGAAGGCTCAGGCTTCAATATCCAAGAGCTAGTTTGGTGTGATGTTTCTGGATGGCTGTCTTACTGTGGTGGCTCTGGTCATCTCTTATTCCACATCAGCTTTGGTGACAGAGGTCATTGAGTCGATGATTTTAAAGCAGAGTCTTGGCACCTGACTGTCCTTGCTCCTTGGTGCATAAAGCAATTAATGGCAAGTGATACCCAGGTGACCATTTGTAAGCCCAGGTGCAAAGCTGATCTGCTGTGTGCTTCCAGGACCTCTTTGGAGATGACCACAATAAGAATGGGTTCAAAATGTTCGACTCCTCCAGCTATCATGGCCAAGACCTGCTTTTCAAGGATGCCACCATCCGGGTGGTACCTGTGGGAGAAAAGACGACATATCGTAGCTGGCTGGGCCCCGACTACGTGGTGGCTCTGGAAGGGATGCTGTCTCAGCAGTGCTCAGGCACAGGTAGGGCGGGCTGGCAGGGTCACACCCCACAGAAGAGTGGGCACAATCCCTGGGCATCCTCCCAAGCCTTTCTCCCCAAACCTTGAGTGAACCAAAGGGCGCTCTGCATCTTTGCAAACGATCAAGATGAAGTGCCCTGAGAGGGTCTTCAGTTATAGCAGAAACACTGGCTGTGGAATCCAGACAGACCTGGATAATGAATATAAATGTTAAAAATAATCATCCAAAGAGGATTCAGGCAACTGCATAAATATACATGTAGTGTAATTTTGAAAGAAATGAATATGTAAAGAAACCAGGGGAAAGAAAAATTATAATAGGGTAGCAAGAGGGAGCCTGGAGTGAATTTAGTACACAAAAATACACTCCGTCTAGTCCTGCACATGACTGGCAATGGGCCACAAACACAGCTCCTGGCACTTCAAGGCCCTTTACTGTCTGTGTTTAATCCCTCAGTGACCGCGGCCTCCAGGGTCTCCCTACTCCTGCTGCTGCTCCCGCTGGCCCTCACGGCCAGCCTCCTCCAGCCCTGCCTCTGAAGCATCTCTGGGCCAGCCTTGCCCTCCTTTGGAATGGAAACCTATTCAGAAATCTCTCTAAATCGGGCTGTTCTCCTCAGTAAATCCGGTTAACACTGCTCAGAGAAAAAAATGTGTGATGGGAAAGGAAGCATGAAAAACCATAGAGCTCCTCAGGGCTGCAATTCCGACACTGAAGTTTCTGTGATTGCTTCAAAGTGGAATAAAGATGAATGTTAAAACAAAGTGCCCCCAACTGGACTGAGCGGGTCCCTCCTGCTGGAACCCAGCCTCTGCCTCCCAGGCACCACCTGTCCCTCCGCTACCTGGGGTGGCGCGCTGGCCCGCCTCCAGTCACGCCCCACCCACAGGCTGGCACAGCCGCTTCCCTGCAGGTCTGCAGGCTCCCACCACGCAGATCCTCACCAGCCTCGGGTTTGGAAAAGACCGGTTGCCAAGGAAACAGGCTGAACCTGAGCTTCCCACATGGCCCTCTCTGCTGGAACTCGCCCTGCTGAGCCGCCCAGGGGGGCCTGGTGAGATGACAGGCCTGCCGGCCCCTCCCTGCCAGTTACCACCTCCTCCTCTGGGGAATGGACACCGCACCCAGCACCTCCCATCAGCCCCCGCTCCGTCTGTCTCTGGACTCCAGCCTCCCTCGTGAGGATACTGTGTGTCTGTCTGTCCACTGAGGCAGTACCTGATGAGGCTGGAGCCAGGCCCTCCAAGGAGGCAAAGCTTCTGGGCACTCACAGCCCTTTGTCCTTGTCTTCTGCGGCTTGGCATGGCTAGGACCACCGGACCCCTAATTGTGCTGGGCTGGGGAGGCCAGGGCTGGACCCTAGGGATGAAGTCCTCAAGGGTCCTGGGGCAACGGAAATGCTTCTCAGAATTTTTACTAGGTAGGGGGCTTGATGCAGGGTTGGAGGTCTAAAATCTTGCCTAAATACCTGTCTGTGTAAGAAGGGCAGGCCTCAGAACAAAGTGTGATCTGTGTGCCCTGCCCTTTGGTGGTTCAGCTGCACCAGGCTCTGTCCTGAGGCTCAGCCCCGCAAGCAGAAATCCCCACTCCTGAGTTTCCTCCTCTTAGGCTCCATCACAGTTTACCCTCTCCTGCTCTGCTGTGATGTCCACCGCTCTGGAGCTGCTCCTGTACCTCTGGCAGCAGTGGTTTTCTCCAAATCAAAGGGTTCAGCCTTCGGGGCTACCCAGTGATCTCCAGGCGCTCAAGTGTGGGGGGTGCCTCTGAAGAGCTGGGGATGGGGAGATGCCATTCTGTTTGTCTGAGGAGCCTCAGGCCAGCGAGGAGCTGAGGGGAGTCCCGGCTCCTCAGGTGTGAGCACAGGGTCTCTTCCTCCCAGACGTCCTCTGACTGGGCCCGAGGGCCACTCATTTCAGAGGAAGGCTCCATCCTCCCCATCCCCTTCAAATCAGTGGAAACTGCTGGGAGAGGGTCTCTATTATCGTCATGGTTGTTTGGAAAGCAGGAAAAAGTTCCCCGAACTGCCAGCTCTTACTCTGAAATCTGCTCCCTTTAAAAAAGTAAAAAGAAGAAACGAGAGCAAGCCACCTTCGTCAGCAGGCTGGGAGCCGCGTGGGCCTGGAGCTATTTGCATCTTCGTCTGCGGGGGCCTCGGGGATGCTGATGACAGGCTGGGCTCCCAGTGCTTCGCCCCCACCTGTGGGCGTTGGGATGGATCCCTTCCATCCTCAGTGGAGAAGGAGGCCACTGGCCGTGTCCTGGCTATGGTCACACCATCCTGAGGAGTCCTGGCCTCCACCCCACTGTGAGAGGCCAGAAGGAGCCGGCCTCAGCTACCAAGTGTGTACCCTCTTCTCTGAAGGAGCAAAATAATTCTTCTCTGACTTGATGATTGTTTGATTTCTTTTTCTTTTTTATTTTTCAAAGGGAGATTTGTGCAGTGAGGAGTGTATTACCATGTGGCCATCCTGGGCCAGTGTGCTGCCCAGGGTGTGACACTGTACTGTGAGCCCCTCAAGGTGTGACCTGCCTGAATGCTGGGTGGCTTCTGACTGTCAGGTGACAGCAAGGAGCCACCTCTGTGTTAGCACTCAAAAGACGTTGGTTTGTTCTTTCAAATAAAGCCAAACAACCTGCACTGGCTGAGGCTTGGATTCTGATAGAAAACTGCTGATGATGGTTCACTTTTTTCTTCTTAGGTGGGCAGAGGTCTGCAAGCCCCAGGTCACCCCCTGCCTCCCAGAATGACAGATTCCACTCAGAACCTCAGTCAGGAACCAGTCCGAGCCTCCATCCAGCGAGGCCCACAGCTCCCTTCTCTAGTATGGACTGGTTTTCTGGCCTCAGCACATCCCAGCTGACTCCTTCCTCTCGGCCTCTTGGGCGTCTGTTCCTCTGGGGACCAGGTGCAGAGCAGTGCAGTCTTCTCCACCACCCCCTGCCCTTTGTCTCCAAAATAAGTCACCCACACCATTCCTTTGGCAAGCTGGCTGCTAACTCACTGGAGGAAGGGAAGGAGGGGTCAGTCCTCACAGTGGGCACTCTCTGGCCTTACTTAAGTGTGGCAGATGGGCTGGTCTTGGCTGGTGCCCCACACTCACTTGGGAAGTGGAGGTTCTTCGTGCTCCCCTCTCCCAGGGCTCCCGCCCTTCATTCTTCCCCAAGCCTGCCTCTTCCCTCCCTCCCTTCCTCCATCCCTCCTCAAGGCCACCTCACAGAGCTGGGACCCGGCTCCCCACGGCACCCAATCACCATGAAGCCAGGAAGTCTGGGGTCCTGGCATCAGAAGTTGATAACGTCTCTGTACCACGTGGCTCAGGTTTAGCCAATCAGCTGTCTTGATGCTGTCCCTGCCTCCCCTAATCCCTTGGGGGAGTTATTTAAATTCAAGCCACAGCTCCTCCTCTAACCAACAAACAGAATAATAATACCCACCTGACGAGGTTGATGTGAAGATAGGATATTTATACTATATGTAAAACACTCAGCACTGTGCTTGGCACATAACAACAGGTGCAGGAGATATTAACTATTGCTACTGCTGTTACTCTGGGATCTGGATTTGGGGGCTTAAGTTTCAGATTTCTGGGGGAGAAATCTGGACCCAAAGTGGGTCAGGTGACTGCTGCTGGACCAATCACTTCTGGCCACAGAGGCCCCAGAGAAAGACGAGATTAAAGAATTGTGAGCCGGGAAGCCACTCACCTCAGCTGGTTTAGGTGACATTTGGCATTCGTAGAGCAAACATTTATTAATACCCACTATTAGTACCCCTAGACCTGGGTTGGAGAAGGCAATGGCACCCCACTCCAGTACTCCTGCCTGGAAAATCCCATGGATGGAGGAGCCTGGTAGGCTGCAGTCCATGGGGTTGCTAAGAGTCGGACACAACTGCGCGACTTCACTTTCACGTTTCACTTTCATGTATTGGAGAAGGAAATGGCGACCCACTCCACTGTTCTTGCCTGGAGAATCACAGGGACGAGTGGGCTGCCGTCTCTGGGGTCGCACAGAGTCGGACACGACTGAAGCGACTTAGCAGCAGCAGCAGCAGACCTGGGTAAGACGGACCTTGGGCCTGAGCTTTATGACTTAGGACAAACCTCTGCAAACCTGCACACGAATCCCTGGGGATCTTGTTAGACTGCCAGTTCTGACTCCGTAGGTCTGCAGCAAGGCTGCAGCTCTAACCAGCACCCAAGAGGTGTCCATATTGCCAGTCCTGGGACTGCATTTTAAGAAGTGAGCCCTTCTCTGACCACTGCCCCCAACAGCTGGAGGAGTCATGGGGAAAGGGGACATGTTCACCTGAAGCCCAGACCCCATTTTTTAGACATGCTCCTGAAATTCTTATCCCAGCTTCCAGGGTCTGGATGGCCTCTTCTCCAGGTCCTGCCTCCAAGGGTAGTCAAAAGATGGCCCTTGGCAGGGAGGTGTGGCTGGAGCTTGATGAACAGGCCCTCAAAGAACGGGATGGAACCTGGGTAAGAAGAGCTATGAGGTGGAGCCTGTTCCCTCTGAACCTCAGATTTCAGTCAGCCAAGTCTATATAAAGGTTTATTTGTCAAAGTAGGAGGACAGGACACGTTTAAGTTTGTTAGCTTGATTTGTAAGTTTCAAATTTGTAGCCGTGTGGTAGAAACTGTCTGGGTGCTGCAGACAGTTGCACCAGCCTGCTGTGTGCACAGCTCTTTTCAGGGCTCCAGAAGACACAAGTTCAGTTAAAGCCCACTACCCCTGTCCTTGGGCTCATTTGGTGAGGCCACTGGGCTAGTGTGTGGAAGAAGGGACAGTGAGAAAATGAATGACCCCCCAACAAGGATGGATGGTCCTCCTGGCTTCTCAGCACACTGAGGAGGAAACACCACCCCACCTCCAGACTCCTCCCCAGGGCTTTCTTTACAGGTTTGCAATGAGGATGGCTTCCTTAGGACCACGACCTACGAAGGTTCACACAGTAGGTATACATGCTATAATTTTTTTAAGTTGTTTCAATTTGGGGAGAAACATAAACCTAGGGCTGAAGAAATTTGAACTGTAGTTCCGCTTTTGGTGTTCACCCCAGGGAAATGCTTTCTCCTGTCTCAACCTCAGTCCCCAACTCTACAAAATGGAGATTTGGATGGGCCCTCTGTAGCTCCAAGCCCAAACAATTCTTAGACTCAACAGTCTCCATCTTCCCAGGATTATTCCCTGGTTGGTGCTGAGCACAAAGGGGCCAGGTGAGCTCTTTTTATTTCTGCCTCCCCAGCTGCCTTAGGGTTGGCACAAACAGCCTAAAAGCTGTTTCACAACCTGAAAGTCATTACATGTTAGTGATTCTCAACCTGGACCATTTACCAGAAACCACCTGGAGCGCTGGCCCCACCCTGAGCATTTCTGACTCCGTGGGGCAGGGGTGGGGCCCAAGAATGAGCATTTCTGATGCTGCTCCTCAGGCCACTTCGATTTGGAGAGGACTGTGAAAGACAGTGAGAGCGTGACAAGGGCTGCCCCGGTGGGGTGGGGGCCTGGTGAGAAAGGCGCATAGTTCGGAGGCCCTCATGGAGGGAGCTGCACCAGCCTGGAAGGAGGGGCGGCCTGTGACCACGCTCCGTGCTGCATGGCGGAGGGGAGGGAGGTGCAGGATGATGCTGAAGTGCCCAGCCAAGGGGTCCCAGCAAGGTAGCTGAGGGTGAGGGCAGCATCCTGACTTTGGCTTCCCACGTAACATGGCTCTTGGCTCCCGCTGCCCCTGGGTTCCCCACCAAGCGTTTCTGAGTAGGGCTCTCAGGCGAGGGAGGGCTCTCAGGAGAGGGAGGGCTCTCAAAGACGAGCGCGAGGAGCACATGTGGTCAGGATGACCCTCTTCCTCTTTTCTAGTTTCTGACATGCCCAGAACCCCCACTCCATTTTGCATTGTCTACTGTGGCCCTCCTTTGGGACACTGGGGGATGAAGAGAAGGGCCTGGCAACTTGCCGGCGGAGAACTAGTCGCCAAAATCCCCATCCAGGCAGATTCATGGCAGACTCTGCCTGTGGCATCCACCATCCCCTCCCACGTCTTCCTCCCTGGCACACCTTGGTTTGCTGCAGAATGTCAGCAAGTTCAGCTGAAACTCTTCACTCTGAATGGCCAGGGAACACAGGCCCGGCTGATGAAACAAGTCGAAGTTACGGAGTAGGGATTTCAGGAAGGCGCTTTCACGGGAGCCACTCGGGCTGTCTGCACTTTCTCTCTTCTTGGGCCCAGAAAGCAGACACAAGAGTCTTGCTGTGCGAGGCACCAAGCACTGGATGAGCACATGGTGAGCAGAGCAAAAAGAGGGAGGCGCTGGGGTCGAGTGAGCAGCAGTGCCCAGGCCAGACTGTTCTAATTTGATTTTCTAATCCATTGTTTGAGCTGAATGTACGCATGAGGTATACAGTGCTAACAGTGGGAAGGGCACGAGTTGGGTTTGGGGGACTTGTCCTGGTTTTTTAATAGGCTGTGTGATTCAGGGAAAGTCGTTGGGTTCTTGTGTCTTCATCTGTGGGAATAAACTTCATCTGTGGGTCTCCAGGGTCTCTATATGACCTTCTGTGGCTCAAATCAAGAATCAGAGTTGGTGTCATCTGAGACTTCCAGGGCTGGGCTTCAGGGGGGATTTCAGTGATAAAGCAGGAGGTGACCTTAGGAATAAGTAGCACCGTGAGGAATACAATGTTTAGCTGAAGCACAGAATTAGAGGTGTCAGCAATAATTCAGTCCAGCTGTCATAAGCCTTTGAGTATCCTCAGAGAGTGGTTAATGTTTGTCCCTGAAAGGAGCTCCGGAGCAGCTGTGCAGACCTGTGCCCTGTCCCACAGCCCCTGTCATCAGGTGGATGCCAGCTGGACTTCTCGCTGCATCGGGGAGGATGGGGCATGGTGCCGTGGCAGGAGAGAAGTCTGAGACCCTTCTGATTGGTGTCAGCCAGGTCATAAGTTGTCCTCTGCGACATATGGATTAGTAGAGCCATCCCCCAAAAGTACAAGGTCTAAGAATGGGGGTATGTGTGCTGTGTGCTCAGTCATGTCTGACTCTTTGCGACCCCATGAAATAGCCTGCCAGCGTTTCTGTCCATGGAATTTTCCAGGCAAGAATACTGGAATGGGTTGCCATTCCCTCCTCCAGAGGATCCTCCTACCCAGGGATTGAATTCGAGTCTCTTGTGTCTCCTGCATTGGCAGGAGAACTCTTTACCACTGCACCACCAGGGAAGCCCAAGACTGGGGGAGGAAGGGGAAAATCAGAGTACTGTGATTAAAGATCAGGAAATGGAGAGAGGCTGCTAGGAGCCTGATCATCCTCTACCCTGGCCCAGCCTCAGCCCTATCCTGAAATGGATCCCTAACAGCACGTGCTGCCTCTGTCAGCTTCCTGAGTAAGCAGGGGTGGGGCCCTCCTGTCTTAGCAAGAGGAAGAATACAGCAAGAGCTCTTTTAATTTTTACTGGAGTATTATTGATATACAATGTCATATTTCAGGATACAGCGAAGTGATTCAGTTATACATTTATCTACTCTTTCAGATTCTTTTCCCATATAGGTTATTACAGAATATTGAGTAGAAGTCCTTGTGCTCTACAGTAGGTCCTTACTGATTATTTTATGTATAGTAGTGTGTATATGTTAATCCCAAACTCTTGATTTATCGCTCCCTCCACTTTTCCCCTTTGGTAACCGTGAGTTTATTTTTTCAAGTCTGTGAGTCTGATTCTGTTTTACAAGTCATATATATCATTGTTTTTAGATTCCACATATAAGCTACAAGGGCGTCGCTCGTAGCTCAGTCAGTAAAGAATCTGCCTGCAATGCAGGAGACTCAGGTTTGATTCCTGGGTCAAAAAGATCCCCTGGAGAAGAAAATGGCAACCCACTCCAGCATTCTTGCCTAGAGAATCCCATGGACAAAGGAGCCTGGCAGGCTACAGACTATGGGGTCGCAAGAGTCGGACATGACCGAGAGACTAAGCACAGCACATATAAGTGATATATGATATTTGTCTTTTCTCTGACTTATTTTTATTAGTATGATGATCTCTAGTTGTATCCATATTGCTGCAAAAGGCAGCGATTATTTCTTTATGATTAATATTCCATTGTGCATATATGTACCACATCTTCCTTATTCATTCATCTGTCAATGGATATTTACATTGCTGCCATGTCTTACTATGGTAAATAGTGCTGCAAAGAACATTGGGATGCATGTATCTTTTCAAATTATGGTTTCCTTCCCATCTGATCATGGTGTATGATCCTTTTAATGTATTACTGGATTTGGGCTTGCTAGTATCTTGTTGAGGATTTTTGCATCCATGTTTATCAGCGATATTGGCCTATAATTTTCTTTTTTGTGGTAACTTTGATTTTCGTAACAGGGTGTTTCGGTTTACAGTAGCCATGAGGTTTTGATATATCAGTCTATGTGTATACACAAGATTGTTTCAAGTTGCTGTTCTCTTCATTTCAAATGCATTTCCAATATTCTGCAATATTCCAATATTTGTACTGTTCTCTTCTCACAATGTCTGGGTTTGATATCGTAATTTTCTGTGGATGATTTCCTACCTTTATGTCTGCCTTTACAGGTGAGCTTTCCCATTCGTGATTTTCCGGTTTCTAGTTGTTGTCTTTTCCATCTAGGGGAGTTCCCTGAGCATTTGTTGTAAAGCTGGTTTAGTGGTACCAAATTCTCTTAGCTTTTGCTTGTCTGTAAAGCCTTTGATTTCTCCCCGGTATCTGAAAAAGAGCCTTGCTGGGTAGAGTATTCTTGGTTGTACATTTTTCCCCGAAAGCACTTTTGAAGACCATCTCCTGGGAGGAGGCACTAACTGGCAACCATGACAGTCAAGGTCATGATCAGTCTGGTGGGTGTCTGCTCAGGGATGGTCATCTCCATGGAAACAACCTGGATGACTCATAGATAGGCTCTCACTGCCAAGACTCTGGGACTCTGCTGTCCTCTCCCCCATTCCCTTCTCACCCTCTTTAGCAGGCCTCCTCCAGACCTCAAACCCAGCCCCTGATAGAGTCATTGTACCCCAGCAAACCAACCCATGACCTTGGGACACACTTGAGGGGCGCAGAGGAAACCTTGCCTTTGAAAATGGTGAAATAGGTTCACCTGTGTCTCTCCCCTTGGCAAAAAGCTCTGTATGAGTGTTGAGGGAGTGTATTCATAACAATGAAAGTTGCCCTGACTTCGTTTTCTTTTAAGTTTCCATTTATTTATTTTTGGCTGCACTAGGTCCTCGTTGCCGTGTGGGCTTTTCTCTAGTTGTGGTGAGCAGGGGTCACTGTCGTGTTGCAGCACAGGCTTCTCTTGCTGTGGAGCACGGGCTCTAGGGCAGGTGGGCTTCTCTAGTTGTAGCATGAGGGCTCAGTTGTCCTGCAGCATGCGGAATCTTCCCAGGCCAGAGATCTAACCCATGTCCACTGCATTTGCAGGTGGATTCTTAACCACTGGACCACCAGGGAAGGCCACTTTGTTTTTTAAAAAATAAGCCTTAGCTGGCTAAGGTATAGACTAAAGTCTGCTAACGAAGTAACTACCATCCAAAACCCTCCAACCCCCACACCTTGCTTCCCTCAAGTGCGTGAGAATTGGCAGTTAGCCCTCCTGCCTGTGGGCTCTCCCCTGCTGCTAAGTCGCTTCAGTTGTGTCCGACTCTGCGCGACCTCATAGACGGCAGCCCACCAGGCTCCCCTGCCCCTGGGATTCTCCAGGCAAGAACACTGGAGTGGGTTGCCATTTCCTTCTCCAATTCATGAAAGTGAAAAGTGAAAGTGAAGTCTCTCAGTCATGTCCCACTCTTCGCGACCCCATGGACTGCAGCCCACCAGGCTCCTCCGTCATGGGATTTTCCAGGCAAGAGTACTGGAGTGGGGTGCCATTGCCTTCTCCGGGCTCTCCTCTTCCAACTGTGAAATCTTCCCTTCCTTGGTTCTGCTTACCAGCCCTACCACAGACCTACCTTACTAGATAAAAGCGCAGGTCGATAAATGAATCAGTGGGGTACCAAGCCCAGGCTTCCATCATGGCCCACTGGCAGCCTTTGGCCCAAGGTCTTTAGGCCTCACCTGACCCTTTGGCATCCTAGAGGGCACAGTCAAGCCCCTGGCTGAGTTGCAGGCCCCCCTCAAGCCCCACCAACCTCTGTAGGGCTGATTCATGTGGCCTGGTTGTGTCTTTGGATTTGGACTTGGAAATTTCACAGGTTGGGGTCAAAGCCCACCCTGCATCCTACCCAGAGCTGCCCAAGAGAAAAAAAAGCTGCATCCCTGAGCGTGTGTCTGCTGAGCCGCCATGAGAGAATGTGGAGGAGCCCCTGGAAAACAAAACTCTGTGACTGGAATGAGGCAGCAGAGTAGCCACCGCTGCTGTGGGAATTTTCTCTAAGATCAGCATGCTAGAATGTGCCCGGAGACCACAGGTGGACAAATGGCCAAGATAGAAGTGTGGTAATGTTCATCAGAGAGTCTCTGTGACAGCAAAATCTTGCAAACAACCTAAATGCCCAGGGTTTTAGGTTGGATAAATGCAAGATAATGCATATTTTCACTTGCAGTGAAATACAATGGATGGTCTGCAGCCAGCAAATGAAGGACAGAGCTATATTTACCCATGTGGAAAGATTTCCATGACATATTGTTGAGTAAAAAGAGTTGGTTATGAAACAGCTGATGATTCCATTATCATAAAATATCACACACACACACGGAGCCGTCTGGAAATCTGTTCACCAAACTGTTAACAGTAACTGTCTCCAGTTGGTAGAATTTAAGGGTAATTTTTACTTTACCTTTTTTTTCTTTAAATTTAAATTTTGAATTTTAAAGCATTCTATCTAACTAATTTTCATTTGGGAATGAATAAATAAACAAGCAAACCTAAAACCTTCCATTGTCCCGATCACAGTCCTGATGTTTCACATCCTCTCATCTCTTGCCAAACAGTTCTGAGTCTGCCCCAGTGAGGAGCAGAGCAGGCCAGCAGGAGGACTGGGCTTGGAGCTACTCTGTGCTGGAGGGAAGTGACTCTTCCATGAGCCATGGAACCTTCAAGAAGACAGTGAACCCTTCAGAGCCTCCATTTCTTCCCTGAGTGTCTGCCTCATGGGCTGGTGGGGAGGCAACAATGGTGAGTCAAGTGCTCATGTGTCTCCTGGAGGGGATGGAGAGGGGATGGAGTAGGTCCCGCCTGCCCAGGCCAGTGCAGGAGCACAAACCCAAGGCCCCATGCACCAGACCCCACGACATGGGTCTGATTCTCCTACTTCTGTAACTGAGTGATCCTGAGCCCACACCTTCCTGCCAGGCTGTGGACAGATGTGGGAGGAAGAAAGAGAAATCTATGAAGCCAAGCTTTTCCTGAGAGAAGTGGACAAAAATCCAAGCTCACTGAGGTCAGAATTAGAACCCATGGGCCTGGGGGAGGGCTAGGGGCCTGACCCCAAGATCAGCCTGGCCACTTCAGGGAAGGTGGGAACACACAAAATCCCCTAAAGACCCCTCCACCCACCACCACCTCGCATATTCACACTCTTGTCTCTAAGGCATTCCCTTTGCTCCTGTCAGCCCCGACCCACTTCCATCACTAGTTCACTTGCGAAGAATCCGAGAGCTGAAGAAATCTCAGTAAATCAACTTGTCCAATTGGTGTCTCGCATGCCCTCACCTCTGAGGAAAACAAGGCCTACAAGGGCAGCACTTTCTGCTGATGGGAATGTGGCTCCAGGCTCACACTCAGAGCCTGGTTCTCAGCTCACAGGACGCAGTGCACAGCAACCAGCACAAACCTATGCACTGCCTTCCAGAAGACTCCCAGCCTATGTGCCTGAGGTCCTTATTGCCTGCTAGACCACGATCCAGCACCAAGATCCCATTTTGAAGTCTATTCCTAGCCTGTCTCCTGGCATCACTGTTCACTGTCACAGGTTGGGTTGAGACGGGTGTGTGTGCAGATTTATTGAGGAGAGCTCTCAGGAACAGTACCTACAAGGGGGTGAGGATTCATGAAATGGGCAGAGAGGAGTTGAAATGCAATGCTGTAGCAAGGGAGATCCCAGCTGATCCCACAAGGAGCTCCAGTGTCCCTTCAGGATTATCCTGCTGTGCAGCCAGAGGGTCAGGCCTTTATATGCCTTCCTCAACCCTCCAGGGGAGGCAGGTTTGAGGAGTTGGGGGAGGGAACATGTGACCTTGAGCAAGGTGACTTTCTTCCACTGAGGGCAAGTCCTGGAGAGAAGCGCAACTGGGACCCATCAGCCACCAACGTTGCCAGCAGCTCGGGACTGAGCGCCTCAGTCTTAAAGGGGCTTGGGGCAGCAGACCACAGCTTCCACCACAGAGTGGGGAAGAAACTTGCCTGAGATCACACAGCCAGTAAATGATGGAGTTGAATTCAAATCCAGATGGTCAAAGCCCACATACTTTTTTTTATTTTATTGAAGTATAGTTGATTTAAATGTGTTCATGTCTGCTGTGTATGACTCAGTTTTTTATATATATTCTTTTCCATTACATTTTATCACAGACTATTGAATATGGTTCCTTGTGCTATTCAGCAAGATCTTGTTGTTTATCCATCCGGTATATACTAGCGTTTGCATCTGCTAATCCCAAGTTTCCAATTCTTCCCTAACCCAACTACCTCCCTTCTAGCAATTACAAGTCTGTTTTCTGTCTGTGAGTCTGTTTCATAGACATGTTGATTTGTGTCATATTTTAGATTCCACATATAAGGGATAGCATATGGCATTTGTCTATTTCTGACTGACTTCATTTAGTATGATAATCTCTAGATCTATTCATGTTGCTGCAGATGGCATTATTTCATTCTTCTTGATGGCTGAGTAATATTCCATTGTATTTATATACCACATGTTCTTTATCCATACATTTGTCGGTGGACATTTAGATTGTGTCCATGTCTTGGCTATCGTAAATGGTGCTGCTATGAACATCAGGGTGCATGTATCTTTTTGAATTATAGTTTTGTCTGGGTATATGCCCAGGAGTGAGATAGCTGGATCATATCACAACTCTAGGTTTTCAAAGAACCTCCGTACTGTTTTCCAAAATGGCTGCACCAATTTACATTTCCAGCAACAGTGTAGGAGAGTTCCCTTTTTCTCCACACCCTCTCCAACATTTATTATTTGTAGACTTTTTAATGTTGGCCATTCTGACTGTCAAAGCTATGTTTTTTCCAGTAGTCATGTATGGATGTGAGAGTTGGGCCATAAAGAAGGTTGAGTGCCAAAGAATTGATGCTTTGTACCTGTGGTGCCGGAGAAGACTCTTGAAAGTCCCTTGGACATCAAGGAGATCAAACCAGTCAACCCTAAAGGAAATCAACCCTGGATATTCATTGGAAGGACTGATGCTTAAGCTGAATCTCCAGTGCTTTGGCCACCTGATGTGAAGAGCTGACTCATTGGAAAAGACCCTGATGCTGGGAAAAATTGAGGGCAAAACGAGAAGGGGGTGCCAGATGATGAGATGCTTGGATGGCATCACTGATTCAATGGACATGAGTTTAAGCGAACTCAGGGAGATAGTGATGGACATAGAAGCTTGGCTCGCTCTAGTTCATGGGGTCGCAAAGAATCGGACACAACTTAGCAACTGAACAGCAACAGTAGTTCTGACTGGTGTGAGATGGTACCTCATTGTAGTTTTGATTTACATTTCTCTAAAGCGATGTTGAGCATCTTTTCATGTGCCAGTTGGTCATCTGTGTTTCTTCTTTGGAAAAATGTCTATTTAGATCTTTTGCCCATTTTTCTATTGGGTTATTTGTGTTTTTTGTTAATTAGTTGTATGCACTATTTGTATATTTTGGAAATTAAGCCCTTGTCAGTTGCATCATTTGCAAATATTTTCTCCCAGTCTGTAGTTTGTCTTTTCGTTTCATCTTCCTTTGCTGTACAGAAGATTGTAAGTTTGACTAGGTCCCATTTGTTTCTTTTTGTTTTTATCTCTATTGACTTGGGAGACTGACTTAAGAAAACATTGGTACTTTTTATGTCATAGAATGTTTTACCTTTGTTCCCTTCTAGGAGTTTCATGGTATCAGGTCTTATGTTTAAGTCTTTAAGCCACTTTGAGTTTATTTTTGTGCCCGGTGTGAGAATGTGTTCAAACTTCATTGACTTACATGTGGCTAACACCACTTGCTGAAGAGACTATCTTTTTCCCATTGTATATTCTTGCCTCTTTTGCTGAACATTAATTGCCCAGAGGTGTGTGGGTTTATTCCTGGGCTCTCTATTGTGTTCCAATGACCTATATGTCTGGTTTTGTGCCAATACCAAGCTGTTCTGATTCCTGCAGCTTTGGAGTATTGTCTGAAGTCTATAACCCTCCCACTTTGCTTCGGCAATTCTGGGTCTTTTATGGTTCCATATAAATTTTAGGATTATTTGTTCTAGTTCTGTGAAAAATGTCATAAGTAATTTGATAGGGATCACATTAAACCTGTAGATTGCTTTGGGTAGTATGGCCATTTCAACAATATTAATTCTTCCAGTCCAACAGCATGCAAAGCCCAGATCTTAATCTCAATACTCATGTGAATGTCTAATGATTAAAGAGTGTGCTTACTGTGCTGGGCATTGTACCAGACACTTTCTGTAAGTTATATAGCTTACCTCTCAAAACAACCCTCAAAAGCAGGTGTATGGTATTACAGCCACATTTTACAGATGAAGCACTTGAAGCTTGGTGATGATAAGTAACTGGCCCAAGGTCACTCAGCTAATAAGTCAGGATTTGAGCCCAGAGCCACTACATGATAAGGCCACACTGATAAACTGAACCCTTGTTCAATAGCTTGTGGATAATGTGCATCTTCTGAATGTTTTCTGGAGTAAGAGGAGAACATGGTGAACTGTACCTCTGCAAGCTGCCTGCTGGTCTGCAGGCTGCCAGACACCCGAGGAGGCTGAGCCCACCTGGGGTCTGCACTGCTCTGTAGGCTCCCTACTCTAAGCCTGGTTGGAGGAGTCCACGTCTCACCTGTTCTCACAGCTCAAGTTCAAGCAGGGCCACTGGCACTGGGCACCGAACAGGCAACCTAGAGTTTGGCTCCATAATCCCCACAGAGCCCTGCCCAGAGGACTCTGGGAAGCTCAGTTCACAGAGCTGTAAATGAGGGCCATCCTCGTTGTTATTCCTGCGTTGCTCCAGGACTGAGAGGCCTGCTGGAGAGAAATGATTGTAACACATACTGCAGACCACAAGTGCTAGCTGTGTTCTGCAGCATCATCGGCCCCAGCAAAAGATTATCTTTGACAGCCAGAAACCCCACATTCCTTGGACATAGTGTGTTTCCACCTTGGGGGTGGGGTGTGGCCCTCTCTACCCACGAGAGGCTGTCCTGGGAACCCAGATCCCTGTGCCCCAAAGCCTGGCAGCTGTACAGGGAAGGCTGACAGGGAGGAACAGACCAGAAGTCTGCTTGCCATGTTCTCCCAGGCTCTTCTCTCCCCGCCTCAATTAACAGTTTGTGTTTGGGAAAGATCTATCCCGAGACCCAGTTATTCAAGGGTAGAGACCAAGCCTGCCCTCTGTCTACTGCAGTCCCAAGGCCAAGCTCAATCTGGAACATAGCCACAGCCTAATAAGGTGTTAGCTAAAAGAATGAATGAATGGGCAAGAGAGATAAAATGCTAGTTTTGCATTCTGGAAGTGGACCTTTCCTGGAGGAGTCTCTGGCAACTCCCAGACTATGGAGCTGACAAAGAAAGGATTACTGCTGGCATTAGGGTTGGCCAGTGTCTATTCCTAGGCATGAGGCTGGCTCCTTTTCCAGATGTGTATATAGTTTGCTGAGCAGCTTAAACAACAAAAATGTATTGTCTCAGTTTTGGAGGCTAGAAGTCCAAGGTCAAGATGTCAGTAGATTGATTCCTTGTCTTGTAGATCGCCCCAATCTTGACCTGTATCTTCACATGTATGCTTGTGTCTCTATATCCAAATCTCCCCTTTTTACAAGGATATCAGTCATATTGGATTAAGACCCATCTTCATGACCTCCTCTTAACTAATTCCATCTACAACAACCCTATGTTCAAACAAGGTCATGCCAGAGGGACAGACAGGCTGAGGGGCCACTTGCCCCAGCCGCTAAGCTCAGGGCATGGTTTGAATAAATTATTTCTTTCAGTAAGAGATAGCCTTTCTGTGTCAGTGAGTGTGCATGCACACACACATACATGATGGATATGTGTACCTGTGTGTGAGCAAATACACCCATTTCCAGGCCTTTCCTCCGGAGAGGATGACAGGAAATATCCTCATCCAGAGGCATTCTGAAGTACTGGGGGTTAGGACTTCAGCATGTGAATTTGGGAGGAGACCATCCTACGCATAACAGTTTGCTCTTATTTTGTTGGTCAGGGTTGGGCAGAGAATGCCCCATGCTCTCTCTGCCCCACCCCCACCAGTGCCGAACAATCGAGGTGGACAATGTTTGGGTGAGATGTCCCCCCAGATCAGGCCATCTGGGCAGCACTCCCCGAGCCCCAAGATGTGCTCTGACTCTCTGCTTACCTTCCCTCACGAAGGGGCAGAGGCACGGATCCAGACAGTGTGATGCACAGATAGACGGGGCGTGGCTCAGAGCTTGGGTGCAGCTGGGAGGAAGGTGGCTCTCCCAAGGCCCGTTGCTCCTGAGTGCGCTCATACCCCATCCCGGCTCCCCAACCCTCCTTCCTTTCTCCCCTCCACTTTCTTTCCCCCTCTCAGTTCCCTCTGCCCTAGGGTTCCTAGACTGGCTTCACTCATCATGGACTGCAACTGAAGTGGCAGTGTGGCGTCTTTCAAGGATGCTGCATTTTGTCCATTCAGTCCCCAACATTCATCGTTACCTCTTCTCTCCCTCCTGACATCCCTTCTGGGGAGCTATTAGTATCACTCCCATTCTATAGGAGAGGCAAGTGAGGCCATGAGAATGGAGGAACTCGCTGGGATTTGAACCCAGGCACGGCCACCGCCAGGGCATGGTGGTGGCAAGCTGGCGTGCCTGCCGCAGCCTCCAGAACACCCCAGCCAAAGTCCAGGTGCAATTGCCCTTATCTCCAGCACTCAGATCTCCATAATCATCTCAGAGCCCTGTTCAGGCGGGCCCCGACCCAGGGCAGGAAGCCTGGGTCAGCATTTGTGGGTGCATGGGATCCTCACTGATAACAGAAGTACTGGCCCTGCTCAGGTTAGAGATGTGAGCTTATTTTGAAAGGACAGAATTTCACAGCAAAGCTTGTCAGCCACTGGCTGCTGAGCTGAGCCTCAGGGCAGGAAGTCCCTCCTTTTGAGGGGCTACTAAGGGCTGAGAGAGTTTCTGCCTGCAGATCTGTGCCATCAGTGTTCCGGATGAAGAGTCTCTGGTCCCACAGCAGAGAGTCGGTGTGACTAGGAAGGAGGGCCATGCAGTCTGACAGGGGCCACCGGGCCCAGCTACTAAGCTTGGGGGATGGTTTGATTAATGTATTTCTTTCAGTAAGAGACAGCCCCCTGCATCAGTGCATGTGCACACACTCACCAATACATGATACATGCGTATACACACGTGTAAGCTTGCACACCCACTTCCAGACTTTTCCTCTTGTGAAAGGACAGAGTGCTGATTCCTACCAGGAAAGGATGACAGGAGATGTCCTCACCCAGAGGTGTCTTAGGACTCTAATTTTTGAAGCCCTTCCTCTTTTCTTCCCATTTCCATCTCCACCAAAGGCTAAAGAACTTTTAAAGAGTTAGGCCTCCTACCTCCCCCAACCTTAGGTCGGGTCCTAAGAAGGACCTACTGGGGGGGGGGGGTGGAGGTTGCTTTAGTTGAAATGCATCTGCTTTGCAGAATCTCTTCTTAGGTAATTTCACATTTTTTATTGTGAAAAATACACATAACATAAAAATTTACCATTTTAATCATTTTTAAGCATACAATTCTGTGGCAATAAGCACCTGCATGCTGTTCTGCAACCATCACCACCATCCACCTCCAGAACTTTTTCCTTTTCCCCAACTGAAACTCTATATGTGAAACACTAACCGCCCCCACCACCCATTCCTCCACAGCCCCTGCCCCCAGCCCCTGGCAACAATCCTTCTACTTTCTGTCTCTGTGAGTTTGACTTCTCTGAGTATCTCATATAAGAGGAATCATCTGTCCTTTTGTGCCTGGCTTATTTCATAATTCACATAGCATATCTTCAAGGTTCATCCACGTCGTGTGTGTCAGAATTTCATTCCTTTTTAAGGTTAAATAAATATTCCACATTTATTTATTTATTCCAATAACCTCTCTACCACATTTTGTTTATATATTCATCTGTCTATGGACATGGGTTGCTTCCACCTTTTTAATGCTGCTGTGTATATGAGTGTGCAAGTAACATTTCGAGTCCCTGCTTTTGATTCTTTTGTATATATACCCAGAAATGGAATTGCTGGATCACATGGTAACTTCATCTTTAATTTTTTAAGGAACTGCCATGCTGTTTTCAACAGAGGTGGCACTATTTTACATTCCTTTCTAACAATGCACAAAGGTTCCAATTTCTCCATATCCTTTTCAACACTTGCTTTATTTTTCTTTTTTGTAATAGCCATCCTAATGGGTGTGAAGAGGTATCTAACTGTGCCTTTGGTCTGCATTTCCCTAATGGCTAATGATCTTGAGCATCTTTTATGTGCTTACTGGCTGTTACATTAGGTTGGTGCAAAAGTAATTATGGTTTTGGACTCCGAATTTTAAATCATTTTAACTAGACTCAAACACATATTTATTAATCAAAATAGAAACCATTACAATCAATGCATTTTTGTCAATGAGAAATAAGTTTGTTTATCCCTGTAGCATAAAAATTCACGTTTAGGGATTTGGCAAACTCTTAGCATTTTCTGCCTCCTGCTGGCTGTGAACGCATTATTCCTTGCAGGAAGTTGTCGAGATGCTTGAAGAAGTGGTAGTTGGTTGCCAAAAGGTCAGGTGAACATGGAGGATGAAGCAAAACTTCATAGCCCAATTCGCTCAGCTTTAGAAGTACTGGTTGTGCGCCATGCAGTCAGGCGTCATAGTGGAGAAGAGTTGGGCCCTTTCTGGTGAACATCACCTGCGGTGCTGCAGTTTTCAGTGCGTCTCATTGATTTGCTGAGCATACTCTTCAGATGGAATGGTTTTACTGGGATTCAGAAAACTATAGTGGCTCAGACCAGCAGCAGATCACCAAACAGTGACCATGACCCTGTTTTTGGTGCAAGTTGGCTTTGGGAAGTGCTTTGGAACTTCTTGGTCCAGCCACTGAGCTGGTCATCACTGGTTGTTGTATAAAATCCACTTTTCATTGCATATCACAATCCAATTGAGAAATATCTTGTTGTTGCATAAATTAAGAGATGACACTTTAAAACATAGTTTTTTTTTTTTTTTTTTTTGCAGTTAGCTCATGAGGCATCCACTTATCGAGCTTTTTCACCTTTCCAGTTTGTTTCAAATGCCAAACGACTATAGAATGGTAGACATTGAGTTCTTGGGCAACTTCTTGTGTAGTTGTAAGAGGATCAGATCCTCTCACTTGGTCATCATCAACCTCCAATGGCCAGTCACTGTTTCCCCCACCTTCAAGGCTCTAGCCTCCCTTGAAAAACTTCTTGAATCACCACTGCACTGTACATTTGTTAGCAGTTTCTGGGCCAAATGCATTGTTGATGTTGTGAGTTGTCTCTGCTGCTTTATGACCCATTTTGAACTCAAGAATATTGCTCAAATTTGCTTTTTGTCTAATATCATTTTCATAGTCTAAAATACGTATAAAATAAGCAGAAAGTAATAATTCATTAGCAGAAAACTTAAATTAAGAAATGTTCATTAAAATTAAATATAATCACATTTATTTAAGAATGTATTCCAATATCAAATGGCAAAGTTCAACAACGCAAAATCAAAATTACATTTGCACCAATCTCAAGGCTATGGTTTTTCCTGTGGTCATGTATGGATGTGAGAGTTGGACTGTGAAGAAGGCTGAGCACGGAAGAATTGATGCTTTTGAACTGTGGTGTTGGAGAAGACTCTTGAGAGTCCCTTGGACTGCAAGGAGATCCAACCAGTCCATTCTGAAGGAGATCAGCCCTGCGATTTCTTTGGAAGGAATGATGCTAAAGCTGAACCTCCAGTACTTTGGCCACCTCATGCGAAGGGTTGACTCATTGGAAAAGACTCTGATGCTGGGAGGGATTGGGGGCAGGAGGAGAAGGGGACGACAGAGGATGAGATGGCTGGATGGCATCACTGGCTCGATGGACGTGAGTCTGAGTGAACTCTAGGAGTTGGTGGTGGACAGGGAGGCCTGGTGTGCTGCGATTCATGGGGCCGCAAAGAGTCAGACACGACTGAGTGACTGAACTGAACTGAACTGAATGTGTTATTGTGTATCTTCTTTGGAGAAATGTCATTCGAGTCCTTAGACAACTTAAAGATTTTTTTAAAAACTCCTATTCTGGATGTTCTGAAGGTCATTGGGATATTTTTTCTGAGGTTGCTTGCAGCCCATTCTGGGGCTCCCCACCCAGATATTCCTATGGGAATAGGAGGTGAAGGGGGAGAGGGAGCCACAAAGAGAAATCTCAGCCAGCTTGGACCCTGGCCTGGAGAACTTTGCTCTCAGGAGTTCAAACCTTGAGAAATCCAGAAGCTTTGGTTGAGCTAGACCCAGTTTCTGGGTGGCTCAGCTCAGAATGCATGCATCTCCCAAGACAGGAGCTTTGCCTGGGCTGGGAGGGCAGCTGATCCAGTGCCTGGAGCTGGGAATGGGGAGTGCCCACCTCCAAAGTTGCCTTTGGGCTCCAGTCACTTGAGATTTTCTGGAAAGAATTTGCTATCCTCAGGCCCCATGACTGCTAGGGTCACTTAGCACATCCTCAGACCTTTCTGCTGGTAGGAAAGATTACCATCAGGTTTGTGTCCAGAAGGTGGTGAGTTTATCATCTGCCTCAGCTCAGGGTTTATCATCATTACCAACCCACAAGACCCATCTCCTGTTTTATTAATTTATTATCCCCCTTTTATCCTTGGACCCAATTCCTGTTCCCATTCCTCCCTGATCCGATCATGGGCATCCATTCTACTGTGTTTGGATGTGCCTTCTTGCATTTATGTAAAGCATATGGGTCTTCATGGGTATGTGTCTTGAATACATCGTCCTGTGCTAAGAAATGTCAATCTCCTTCTCACCTTATCTTTCACTTAATGCGATGTTTTACAAACCAGTCCAGATCCCATGAGGTATTTCTAATTCACAGAGGCTCTCACCATTGGGAAATGGCCAGCCAGGTGCCTCCATCTCTGGATATACCTTCACTCTTGAGATTTTTAACTGAGTGATTCAAATCATCTGTATCTTTGGGTTTTTTGTTTGTTTTTCTTTTTTTTTTTTTTTTCCCCTAAGCTATCTCTTTCTGAGGCAAAGATTTCAGTTAAAATCTTCAGCTGAAATTGTTAAACTGTTTTTTTCCTGCAGTTCTATCTGTGGCTGCTTTATATATTTTAAGACTTCTGTTGGATGCTTTGGTTTGTGGCCATTTTACCATATGTTATATCATTCTTTGACAATATGATGCTTTTTCTCTTGAATTATATTTTGTTATTAATCTTGCTCTTCTGGCATCCTTTGGTTCATATTCACCTGATACACCTTTTTCTGTTTCTTTTTTATTTTTCTCTATCATTTTAATAAACCCCCTAGTGGCTCAGATGGTGAAGAATCTGCCTGCAATGAGGGAGACCTGAGTTCAGTCCCTGGGTTGGGAAGGTCCCCTGGAGAAGGAAATGACAACCCACTCCAGTATTCTTGCCTGGAAAATCTCATGGACAGAGGAGCCTGGAGGGCTACAGTCCACGGAGTCACAAAGAGTCAGACATGACTAAGCAACTACTGCTGATTGATTATAGTCAAGATATCAACACTAGGAGTTTCTGTCAAGATATATACTGCCTTTATATAATTATCATTAGTGATAGTTTATTTACAATTATTATTAATACTATTTATTGTATGAGGACTTATTTCTACCTTATTTTATACATTCTATTTACTATATATTATTGCTTTTTCCTTTCCTGCCTTCAAAAGAAAGTATTTTTTATAACCATGTAAAATACACATCTGTGAATTATTGAATAAATAAGTGGGAGGAGAAGGACAAATCTTCCTTACAGAAGAATTTCAAATGGTAAACAGAAGGAATGAGTGAAATAGAAAATCACCATTAGAGTACTACAGAAGTGTATTTACATGGACTCAAAGTATTTCCTCTGAAATATTGTTGATTACTACACTAGCTTTGACCATTTTCTTTGATACTCTTCCCTCAGGGAAAAGGAGTTTAATTCCATTTCCCTTGAGATAGGCTGGACTGAGTGACTGGCTTCTCATCAATAGAATCTGAAAAAGGAAAAATAGCAGCTTTACAGTGGAGAAGCCTGACAGACACCACCTTGACCACGTGAACAAGACCAATATGATCAATATTAAATCACACTGATATCACTCCCACATGATTTTATGAGGAGAGCACTTCACCTCTCTAGTATTATTCTCCCAAATCCATAACCCCACACTAGTCATGAGAGAATATCAGACAAATCCAAGTTGAGAGATATTCTATAAATTTCCTGACCACCATTCGCCAAAAGTTAAGGTCATGAAAAACGAGAGACAGATACAATGGTAGACTGCAAGATTTGAAGGAGTGATGGTAACTAAGGGCATCACCGCATCCTGATGGGATCCTAGAACAGAAAGGGCATCAGTGGAATGTTAACTTCTTAATTTTGGTAAATATGTCATGGTTATATAAGATGTTAACACGAAGGGAAGTTGTGCTACATGGACTGTCTTCATAATTCTTCTGCAATCTAAAATTCTTAAATTGAAGTTTGAAAGATACAGCTGTATATAAAAGCTTAGAGAAATAAGGCAATCACAGAGATGAAAATAAAGCAACAAGAGAATGCCAGGAATAAACAGATTTAATATTTTGAAACAAAAAATGTATTTCTTAAAATATCAACTGGGCAGAGATAAAAGAGAATTGGGACTTAATAAACGGCTACAGATACAGTGCTGAGAGATAAGTAGAGGGAAAACATAAAGAAGCACTAATTAGGTATGAAGGTTAGAGTAAAAAGCTCTAATATAAGCATATGTATATAATTAGATCCTTAAAAATGGAGAGCAAAGAGAATGAAAGAAAGTATTTAAAGGGATAATGGCTTTTATTAAAGTTTGCAAAAATGTGTACTTAGTTGAATAAGCTGAATATAAAGATAAATCCATATCTAGACACAGCTTAGTAAAACTGAAGAGATGAAAGACAAATGTAAGATCTTCAAGACAGCCAGAGAGAAAGGCGAGGTCACTCTAAAGATTCCATGATTTAAAGGACAGTGGACTCCTCAACAGCAACATAGCAGTCAGAATACAGTGAATAAATCTTGCCAATGTTGATAGAAAATAACTATCAACCTAGAATTGAGACTTTACCATCAACAAACCTGCACTATAGAGGGGAAAATGATCTCACAAGAGCAGTCTAAGATTTAAAATAAAAGAGGGAATGCCAAGTAGGTAAATGGAAATAACATGATATAAACCAAACAACCATTGTCTTTAAAAATTATGGATATTATAAAACTCAGAGGTTGTGCCAATTTATATAGCCACCAGCAACATACGAAAATATTCATGCATCTCTCTGATAAGCTATTACCAGACTTTATGACTGTTACTGAACAAATAGGTAAAGATGGTATCTCAGTTCAGTTGCTCAGTCTTGTCTGACTCTTTGCGTCCCCATGAATTGCAGCACACCAGGCCTCCCTGTCCATCACCAACTTCCAGAATTCACCCAAACTCACATCCATTGAGTCGGTGATGCCATCCAGCCATCTCATCCTCTGTTGTCCCCTTCTCCTCCTGCCCCCAATCCCTCCTAGCATCAGGGTCTTTTCAAATGAGTCAGCTCTTCACATCAGGTGACCAAAGTGTTGGAGTTTCAGCTTTAGCATCATTCCTTCCAATGAGCACTCAGGACTGATCTCCTTTAGGATGAACTGGTTGGATCTCCTTGCAGTCCAAGGGACTCCCAAGAGTCTTCTCCAACACCACAGTTCAAAAGCATCAGTTCTTCGGCACTCAGCTTTCTTCACAGCCATGAAATTAAAAGATGCTTACTCCTTGGAAGGAAAGTTATGACCAACCTAGATAGCATATTGAAAAGCACAGACATTACTTTGCCAACAAAGGTCCATCTAGTCAAGGCTATGGTTTTTCCAGTGATCATGTATGGATGTGAAAGTTGGACTGTGAAGAAAGATGGTATCTCAGTGAGTTTTAATTTGCATTTCTTTTAGTATGAATCTGTTGATGTGGCATAGTTATTCTTTCCTAATTTTTTGACTTTGTCTGTGTTTATGGTATCTTTTGCCACAGAGAACTGTTTAAATTTTATGTAGTACAATTTTCTCCTTGTCTTTTAAGGCTCCTTGCATGTTGTGCCATTCTTAAAAGTGCTTTCTCATCTGCAAAGTTATTTAACTCTTTCATTGCTTCCTCATTATTCATGCTTTCTTTTTTTAATATTTATCTTTGTTTTTTTAATATTTGTTTACTGAGTCAGAGGGAGAAGTCAATGGCAACCCACTCCAGTACTGTTGCCCGGAAAATCCCATGGATGGAGGAGCCTGGTGGGCTGCAGTCCATGGGGTCGCTAAGAGTCAGACACGACTGAGCGACTTCACTTTCACTTTTATTTTCATGCATTGGAGAAGGAAATGGCGGCCCACTCCAGTGTTCTTGCCTGGAGAATCCCATGGACAGAGAAGCCTGGTGGGCTGCAGTCCATGGGGTCGCACACAGTCGGACACGACTGAAGCGACTTGGCAGGAGCAGGAGCAGGAGTCAGAATCTTTCATTACCTGTAGGATCTTTCATTGTGGTGCGCAGGTTCAGTTCCCCACAGTGTGTGGATCTTAGTTCCCCCACCAGGGATTGAACCCATGTCCCCTGCATTGCAAAGTGGATTCTTTATTTAGTTTCATTTTTTTTTAGCATTTACACATTTGGTCGCTCTTAGAATTACCTTACTGTGAAGTGTGCGGTATTGACAAACTTTTTTCCCCAGACAACCTACCCTGTTTGCCTAGCAGTTTTATACTGAATAGCTTTCCTGTACTGATTTGGAATTTTGACTTTATCATATCGTAAATTCCTTTGTATTTGAAGCTATTCCTGTACTTTCTGTTTGTTCCACTGATCTCTCTCTCTTCTGTGCCTGTATCACACAACTTTAATTATAAAGGTGTGATGAGATAAGACACTTTAATTGCCGATAAGTCTGGCTCCCTCTCGTTTGTCCTGGATATTCCTATTTGCTTTAAAAAATTCTTGGATTTTTTTTTTTTTTGAGGTAGCATTGATTTATAATATTTAACCTGTTGGTATTTTTATTGAAGTTTTATTAAATTTATAAACCTAGAGTAAATGGAGTTTCTAAAAATGTGGTAGTTTTTCTGTTTGTTTAAATCTTTAGTATTCCTTAGTAGAATTTTAATGTTTTATTGATAAATATATTGTATAAATCTCATTATGTTTATTCTTAATTGTTTCATTTTTTGTTTTGCTATTACAAATAGATTTTCCTTTTAAAATTTTTATTGAAGTATGGTTGATTTACAATGTTGTGTTAATTTCTGCCGTTCAGCAAAGTGATTCAGTTGTACATATGTATATTCCTTTTTATATCTTTTTCCATTATGGTTTATCACAGGATATTGAATATAGGTCCCTGTGCTACACAGTAGGGCCTTGTTGTTTATCCATTCTCCATATAATAATTTGCATCTGCTAACCCCAAACTCCCAATGCATCCCCCCACTTGGCAACTACTAGTCTGTTCTTTTTGTCTGTAAGTCTATTTGTTCCATAGATGGGTTCATTGGTGTCATGATTCAGATTCGCCTTATAAGTGATAGCACATTGTCTTTCTCTTTGTGACTTACTTCACTTAGTAGGATAATCTCTAGGTTCATCCATGTTGCACCAAATGGCATTATTTCATTCTTTTTTATGGCTGAGTAGCATTCATGTATATATGTACAACATCTTCCTTGTCCATCCATCAGCTGACAGACATTCAGGCTGCCTCCAGGTCTTCACTTTGTGAACACAGGGGTGTGCGTATCTTTTTGAATTACAGCCTTGTTCAAATATATGCCCAGGAGTGGAATTGCTTGATCATACAGCAACTCTATTTTTGGTTTTTTGAGGAAACTCTATAATGATTTCCATAGTTGCTGCACCAACTTACATTCCCACCAGTGGGGTAGGAGGGTTCCCTTTTCACCACACCCTCTCTAGAATATATTTGTAGATTTTTAAATGATGGCCATTTTGACTGGTGTGAGGTGATACTTCATTTTAGCTTTGATTTTCATTTCCCTAATAATTAGCGATGTTGAACATCTTTTCATGTGCCTGTAGGCCATCTGTTTGTCATCTTTGGAGAAATGTCTGTTAAGTTTCAATCAGGTTGTTTGAGTTTTTTATTGTCCATATATCAAAAACAGCTGTTTGTATATTTTGGAAATTAAGCTCTTGTCAGTCACATAATTTGCAAATATTTTCTCCCATTCTGTAGACTGTCCATTTTATTTTGTTTATGGTTTCCTTTGTTGTGAAAAAGATTGATTGGGTCCCATTTATTTTTGCTTTCATTTCTATTGCCTTGGGAGACTGACCTAAGAAAACATTGGTACAGTTATGTAAGGGAATGTTTTGCCTATGTTCCCTTCTGGGAGTTTTATGATGTCATAAAACTTATGTTAAGTCTTTAGGTCATTTTGAGTTTGTGTCTGATGTGAGGGTGTGTTCTAACTTCATTGATTTACATGTTGCTGTCCAATTTTGCCAACACCACCTGCTGAAGAGACTGTCTTTTCCCCATTGTATATTCTTGCCTCCTTTATTGAAGAATAGTTGATCCTGGGTATTGGAGTTATTTCTGGGGTCTCTATTCTATTCCATTGATGGATATGTCCATGGATTCCATTAATCCGTGTGCCAGTACCATGCTGTTTTGATTATTGCTGCTTTGTAGTATTGTCTGAAGTTTAGGAGGGTTATGTCTCCTGCTTTGTTCTTTTTCCTAAGGATTGCTTTGGCAATTATGGGTCTGTTATGGTTTAATATAAATTTTAGGGTTATTTATTTTAGAATTTTAGGGTTATTTGTTTTAGAATCCCATGGAGGGAGGAGCCTGGTAGGCTACAGTCCATGGGGTCACAAAGAGTTGGACATGACTGAGCGACTTCACTTTCACTTTCTTTCACTTTGGGTAACATGGCCTTTTAACAATACTGATTCATCCAATCCAAGAGTATGGGTTATCTTTCTATTTCTTTGAATCGTCTTCAATTTCCATTATTAATGTTTTATGCATGTGTACTCAGTCACTTCAGTCATGTCTGACTCTTTATGACCCTGAGGACTGTAATTCACCAGGTTCCTCAGTCCTTGGGATTCTCCAGGCAAGAATCCTAAAGTTGGTTGCCATGGCTTCCTCCAGGGGATCTTCCAAGCCAGGGATCAAACCCACATCTCCTATGGCTCCTGCATTGCAAGTGGATTCTTGACCTGCTGGGCCACTGGGGAAGCCCCTATAAATGTTTTATCATTCTCAACATAATAGTCTTTCACCTCATGGTGAGGTTTATTCCTAAATGTTTTATGTTTTTGCTGCAATTTCAAAAGAGTTTGTTTGTTTCAAGTTCCTTTCTGATATTTCACTGTTAATGTAAAGAAATACAACCAATTTCTATATGTGAATCTTGAATTCCCCTACTTTGTTGAATTTGTTTATCAGTTCCATCAGGTTGGTACAAACTAACTGCAGATTTTAAATCACTATAACCAGGTTCCAACATATCTTTATCAATTAAAAGAGGAACCATTACAATCAACACACTTTTGCCAATGAGAAATAAGTTTGTTTATTCCTGTAATGTAAAAATCTGTGCTTCAGGATTCAACAAACTGTTGGAAAGCATTTTCTGCCCCTGTTGGTTTTGGAAGCATTTTCCCTGCAAAAAGTTGTTGAGATGCTTGAAGACATGGTAGTCAGTTGGTGAGAGGTCAGGAGAATATGGCAGATGAAGCAAAACTTCATAGCCCAGTCTTTCAACCTTTGACGTGTTGGTTGTGCGATGCAGTTGGGCATTGTTGTGGGGAAGAACTGGACCCTTTTTGTTGACCCTTTTTGACGCTGGCTGCAGGTGTTTCAGTTTTTGGTTCATCTCATCGATTGGCTGAGCATTCTTCTCAGATGTAACGGTTTTGCCGGGATTCAGAAAGCTGTATTGGATCAGACTAGTAGCAGACCACCAGTGACAATGACCCTTTTTTTGGTGCAAGTTTGGTTTGGGGAAGTGCTTTGAAGTTTCCTCTCAGTCCAACCACTGAGCTAGTCATTACTGGTTGTCATACAAAATCCACATTTTGTCACACATCACAGTCCAATTGAGAAATGCTTTGTGTAGAATAAGAGAAGACATTTCAAACCGATTATTTTTTTTTTATTTGCGGTCAGCTCATGAGGCACCCACTTATCAAGTTTTTCACCTTTCCAATTTGCTTCAAACGCTAAATGATCATAGAATGGTTGACATTCAGTTCTTTGCAACTTCTCATTTAGTTGTAAGAGGATTAGCTTCAATGGTTGCTGTCACTTGGTCCTTGTCGACTTCCTATGGCTGGCCTCTATGCTCCTCGTATTCAAGGCTCTCCTCCCCTTTGCAAAACTTCTTGAACCACCACTGCACTGTACATTCATTAGCAATGCAGGCCAAATGCATTGTTGATATTGTGAGTTTTCTCCACCACTTTACAACTCATTTTGAACTCGAATTAAGAAATCACTCAAATTTGCTTTTTGTCTAACATCATTTCTATAGTCTAAAATAAATGTAAAATAAACAGCAAATAATAAGTTTTTAGAAAAAGCATAAAGCAAAAAATGTGCATTAAAATGGTGTATAACATAACCACATTTATTAGGAATGTATTCCAGTATCAAATGGCAGAGTTCAACGATGCAAAACTGCAATTACTTTTACACCAACCTAATAGTTTTTGTGTGGAGTGCTTACATTTTCATAGTATCATGTCATCTGCACATAATGACAATTTTAACTCTTCCTTTTCAATTTGGGTATCTTTTATTCCTTTTTTGTGTCCAATTTCTGTGGCTAGGACTTCCAATACTGTGTTGAATAGAAGTGGTAACAGTGAGTATCCTTGTCTTTTTCCTGGTTTTAGCAGTAAGGCTTTCAGTTTTTCACCATTGAGTATTATACTGGGCTGTGGGTTTATAATAAATAACTTTTATTAGGTTGAGATATGTTCCTTCTACACCCACTTTGGTAAGAGAGTTTATCATGAATGGATGTTGAATTTTATCAAATGACTTTTCCGTATCTGTTGAAATGATGGTGTGGTTTTTGTCTTTGTCGATCTGGTATATCACATTGACTGATTTGCATTCGTTGAACCATCTTTACGACCCTGGGATAGATCCAACTTAGTCATGGTGTATTTGCTCAGCTAGTAAAAAATCCACCTGCAATGCAGGAGATCCCAGTTTGATTCCTGGGTCTGGAAGATCCCCTGAAGAAGGGCTAGGCTACCCAGTCCAGTATTCTTGGGCTTCCCTGGTAGCTCAGACAGTAAAGAACCCACCTGCTTCAACTCCTGGGTTGGGAAGGTCCCCTGGGAGAGGGCATGGCAACCCACTCCAGTGTTCTTGCCTGGAGAATCCCCCATGGACAGAGGAGCCTGGCAGGCTATAGTGCATGGGGTCAGACACAACTGAGTGACTAAGCATAGCACAGCGTGATCTTTTTTATGTGTTGTCTTATGGTTTATCAATGTTTTGTTGAGAATTTCTGCATCTGTATCAGAATATCATCAGAGACGTTGCCCTGTAATTTTCTTTTTTGGCCATGTCTCTGTTGGGTTTTGGTATCAGGGTGATGGTGGCTTCATAGAATGTCTTTGGGTGTGTTCCCTCCTCTTCAATCTTTTGAAAGAGTTCAAGAAGGATTGGTATACATTCTTCTTTGTATGTTTGGTGGAATTCTCCTATGAAGCCATCTGGTCTTGAACTTTTGGTTGTAGTGAGCTTTTTAATTACAGATTCTTAAATAGATTTGTTACTTCCATTAGTTTTTCTAACTAGTTGTTGTTTGTAAATGTGAAAGCTAGTTTCTAAATATTAATTTTAAACCAGACATCTTACTGAATTATTTTGCTCTTTATAATATTTCCTCTTTAATTAGCATTTTTAAAGCAGTTTTAGGTTCACAGCAAAATTGAATGGAAAAACCTGAGGGTCCCCACGTAGCCCTGCCCTTCCCTCAACCCATATACAATTTCCCTCACCATCAATATCCTACATCAGAGTGGTACATTTATTACAACTGATGAACCAACACTGACATATTACCAACCGAAATCCATAGTTTATATTAGAGTTCATTCTTTCTATTGCACATTCTATGCAATGTGCAAAATCTATGGGTTTAAACAAATGCATAATGACATGTATCTATCATTATAGTATCATACAGAAGAGTTTCCCTACCCTAAAAATTCTATACTCCATTTATTCATTCCTTCTACCCCTTGGGCCCCTGGCAAACACTAATCCTTTTACTACTTCTATAGTTCTGCCTTTTCTAGAATATTATACAGTTGGAATCAGTGTACGGTTGGCTACAGTATGTAGCCTTTTTAGATTGACTTCTTTCACTTAGCAATATGTACTTAAGCTTCCTCCATGTCTTTTCATGGTTTGATAGCTCATTTATTTTAGCACTGAATAATAGTTCATTGTCTGCCTGTTCAGTTCAGTTCAGTCGCTCAGTCGTGTCTGACTCTTTGTGACCCCATGAATCGCAGCACGCCAGGCCTCCCTGTCCATCACCAACTCCCGGAATTCACTGAGACTCACGTCCATCGAGTCAGTGATGCCATCCAGCCATCTGATCCTCTGTCGTCCCCTTTTCCTCCTGCCCCCAATCCCTCCCAGCATCAGAGTCCTTTCCAATGAGTCAACTCCTCGCATGAGGTGGCCAAAGTACTGGAGTTTCAGCCTCAGCATCAGTCCTTCCAATGAACACCCAGGACTGATCTCCTTTAGAATGGACCGGTTGGATCCCCTTGCAGTCGAAGGGACTCTCAAGAGTCTTCTCCAACACCACAGTTCAAAAGCATCAATTCTTCGGCGCTCAGCTTTTGTCACAGTCCAACTCTCACATCCATACATGACCACTGGAAAAACCATAGCCTTGACTAGATCGACCTTTGTTGGCAAAGTAATGTCTCTGCTTTTCAGTATGCTATCTAGGTTGGTCATAACTTTCCTTCCAAGGAGTAAGTGTCTTTTAATTTCATGGCTGCAGTCCCCATCTGCAGTGATTTTGGAGCCCAAGAAAATAAAGTCTGACACTGTTTCCACTGTTGCCCCATCTATTTACCATGAAGCGATGGGACCAGATGCCATGATCTTCATTTTCTGAATGTTGAGCTTTAAGCCAACTTTTTCACTCTCCACTTTCATCAAGAGGCTTTTGAGTTCCTCTTCACTTTCTGCCATAAGGGTGGTGTCATCTGCATATCTGAGGTTATTGATATTTCTCCCGGCAATCTTGATTCCAGCTTGTGTTTCTTCCAGCCCAGCGTTTCTCATGATGTACTCTGCATAGACGTTAAATAAGCAGGGTAACAATATACAGCCTTCACATACTCCTTTTCCTATTTGGAACCAGTCTGTTGTTCCATGTCCAGTTCTAACTGTTGGTTCCTGACCTGCATACAGGTTTCTCAAGAGGCAGGTCAGGTGATCTGGTATTCCTATCTCTTTCAGAATTTTCCAGTTTATTGTGATCCACACAGTCAAAGGCTTTGGCATAGTCAATAAAGCAGAAATAGATGTTTTTCTGGAACTCTCTTGCTTTTTCAATGAGCCAGAAGATGTTGGCAATTTGATCTCTGGTTCCTCTGCCTTTTCTAAAACCAGCTTGAACATCTGGAAGTTCACAGTTCATGTATTGCTGAAGCCTGGCTTGGAGAATTTTGAGCATTACTTTACTAGCGTGTGAGATGAGTGCAGTTGTGTGGTAGTTTGAGCATTCTTTGGCATTGCCTTTCTTTGGGATTGGAATGAAAACTGACCTTTTCCAGTCCTGTGGCCACTGCTGAGTTTTCCAAATTGGCTGGCCTATTGAGTGCAGCACTTTCACAGCAGCATCTTTTAGGATTTGAAATAGCTCAACTGGAATTCCGTCACCTCCACTAGCTTTGTTCGTAGTGATGCTTTCTAAGGCCCACTTGACTTCACATTCCAGGATGTCTGGCTCTAGGTGAGTGATCACGCCATCATGATTATCTTGGTAGTGAAGATCTTTTTTGTACAGTTCTTCTGTGTATTCTTGCCACCTCTTCTTGATATCTTCTGCTTCTGTTAGGTCCATACCATTTCTGTCCTTTATCGAGCCCATCTTTGCATGAAATGTTCCTTTGGTATCTCTAATTTTCTTGAAGAGATCTCTAGTCTTTCCCATTCTGTTGTTTTCCTCTATTTCTTTGCATTGATCGCTGAGGAAGGCTTTCTTATCTCTTCTTGCTATTCTTTGGAACTCTGCATTCAGATGCTTATATCTTTCCTTTTCTCCTTTGCTTTTTGCTTCTCTTCTTTTCACAGCTATTTGTAAGGCCTCCCCAGACAGCCATTTTGCTTTTTTGCATTTCTTTTCCATGGGGATGGTGTTGATACCTGTCTCCTGTACAATGCCACGAACCTCAGTCCATAGTTCATCAGGCACTTTATCTATCAGATCTAGCCCTTAAATCTATTTCTCACTTCCACTGTATAATCATAAGGGATTTGATTTTAGGTCATACCTGAATGGTCTAGTGGTTTTCCCTGCTTTCGTCAATTTAAGTCTGAATTTGGCAATAAGGAGCTCATGATCTGAGCCACAGTCAGCTCCCGGTCTTGTTTTTGCTGACTGTATAGAGCTTCTCCATCTTTGGCTGCAAAGAATATAATCCATCTGATTTCGGTGTTGACCATCTGGTGATGTCCATGTGTAGAGTCTTCTCTTATGTTGTTGGAAGAGGGTGTTTGCTATGACCAGTGCATTCTCTTGGCAAAATTCTATTAGCCTTTGCCTGCTTCATTCCGTATTCCAAGGCCAAATTTGCCTGTTACTCCAGGTGTTTCTTGACTTCCTAGTTGTGCATTCCAGTCCCCTATAATGAAAAGGACATCTTTTTTGGGTGTTAGTTCTTTTAGTCTTTGCCGTGCTTCTTTCCGTATTCCAAGGCCAAATTTGCCTGTTACTCCAGGTGTTTCTTGACTTCCTACTTTTGCATTCCAGTCCCCTATAATGAAAAGGACATCTCTTTTGGGTGTGTGTTCTAAAAGGTCTTGTAGGTTTTCATAGAACCGTTCAACTTCAGCTTCTTCAGCGTTACTGGTTGGGGCATAGACTTGGATTACTGTGATATTGAATGGTTTGCCTTGGAAACGAACAGAGATCATTCTGTCATTTTTGAGATGGCCGGGAGGAGTTGCCCCACGACCGAGGCCAGGGGCAGCAGCCAGGAGGAGCTACCCCAGGTCCAAGGAGCGGTGGCTGCGAGGGTGCAGGAGGGCCAAGAGGAGCTACTCCACGTTCAAGGTCAGGAGGGGTGGCGGTGAGGAGATACCCCTCATCCAAGGTAAGGAGCAGCGGCTGTGCTTTGCTGGAGCAGCCATGAAGAGATACACCATGTCCAAGGTAAGAGAAACCCAAGTAAGACGGTAGGTATTGCAAGAGGGCATCAGAGGGCAGACACACTGAAACCATACTCACAGAAAACTAGTCAATCTAATCACACAGAAAACTAGTCAATCTAATCACACTAGGACCACAGCCTTGTCTAACTCAATGAAACTAAGCCATGCCCTGTGGGGCCACCCAGGATGGGTGGGTCATGGTGGAGAGGTGTGACAGAATGTGGTCCACTGGAGAAGGGAATGGCAAACCACTTCAGTATTCTTGCCTTGAGAACCCCATGAACAGTGTGAAAAGATGTCTGCCTGTACCACAGTTTATTTATTCATTCATCTACTGAAGGACATCTTAGTTGCTACTGACTTTTGGTAATCATAAATCAAGCTGTTATAAACATCTGTGTGCAGCTTTTCATGTGGGCATAGGTTTTCATCTCATTTATGTAAATACCAAGGAGTACAACTGCTAGATTGTATGATAAGAATATGTTTCGTTTTGTAAGGAACCAACAAACTGTCTTCCAAAATAGCTGTACCCTTTTGCATTCCCATGAGCAATGAATGAGCGTTCCTATGGCACCACATTCTCACCAATGTTTGATGTTTAATACGTTTTGAATCAAATCTTTTGGATTTTCCAGGTATAAAATTATGCCATCTGGGAATAATAATTTTTTTGCCTTCTTTCTGAGTTCTCTACCTCTATGTTCTACTCTTGTCAATTCACATTGACTACTCTACACAGAAAAATGGAGGCAGCTATAAAATAATAGCTCTAATAGCTTTCAGTTTAGTTCAGTCACTCAATCGTGTCCAACTCTTTGCGACTCCATGGACTGCAGAATGCCAGGCTTCCCTGTCCATCAGCAACTCCCAGAGCTTGCTCAAACTCATGTCCACCAAGTTGGTGATGCCATCCAACCATCTCATCCTCTGTCATCCCCTTCTCCTCTTGCCTTCACTCCTTCCTAGCATCAGGTGGAGTCAGTACTTCGCATCAGGTGGCTGAAGTATTGGAGTTTCAGCTTCATCATCAGTCCTTCCAATGAATATTCAGGACTGATTTCCTTTAGGATTGGCTAGTTTGATCTCCTTGCAGTCCAAGGGACTCTCAAGAATCTCCAACACCACAGTTCAAAAGCATCAGTTCTTCGGTGCTCAGCCTTCTTTATAGTCCAATTCTCTCATCCATATATGACTACTGGAAAAATCATACCTTTGACTAGATGGACCTTTTTCAACAAAGTAATATCTCTGCTTTTTAATGTGCTGTATAGGTTTGTCATAGCTTTTCTTCCAAGGAGCAAGTGTCTTTTAATTTCATGGCTGCAATCACCATCTGCAGTGATTTTGGAGCCCAGAAAAATAAAGTCTGTCACTGTTTCCATTGTTTCCCCATCTATTTACCATGAAATGATGGGACTGGATGTCATGATCTTCCTTTTCTGAATGTTGAGTTTTAAGCCAGCTTACTTACTCGCCTCTTTCACCTTCATCAAGAGGCTCCTCAGTTCCTCTTCACTTTTTGCCATTAGGTGGTATCATCTGCATATCTGAAGTTATTGATATTTCTTCTGGCAGTCTTGATTCCTGCTTGGGCTTCAGCCAGCCCAGCATTTCACATGATGTACTCTGTGTATAAGTTAAATAAGCAGGGTGACAATATACCACCTTGGCATACTCCTTTCCCAATTTGGAACCAGTCCATTGTTCCAGTCTGGTTCTAATTGTTATTTCTTGACCTGCATACAGGTTTCTCAGGAGGCAGGTAAGGTGGTCTGGTATTCCCATCTCTTTAAGAATTTTCCACAGTTTGTTGTGATCCACAGAGTCAAAGGTTTGATGTAGTCAATAAAGCAGAGGTATATGTTCTTCAGAAACTCTCTTGCTTCTTCGATGATCCGGTGGAAGTTGGCAATTTGATCTCTGATTCCTCTGCCTTTTCTAAATCCAGCTTGAACATCTGAAATTTCTCAGTTCATGTATTGTTGAAGCCTCACTTGGAGAATTTTGAGCATTACTTTGCTAGCATGTGAGATGAGTGCTATTGTCTGGTACATTCTTTGGGAATGTGTGAACATTCCTTGGCATTACCTTTCTTTGGGATTGGAATGAAAACTGACCTTTTCCAGTCCTGTGGCCACTGCTGAGTTTTCCAAATTTGCAGGCATATTGAGTGCAGCACTTTCACAGCATTATCTTTCAGGATTTGAGATAGCTCAACTGGAATTCCATCACCTCCGCTCGCTTTGTTCGCAGTGATGCTTCCTAAGGCCCACTTGACTTCACATTCCAGGATGTCTGGCTCTAGGTGAGTGATCACACCATCGTGATTATCTGGATCATGAAGCTCTTTTTTGTATAGTTCTTCTGTGTATTTGTGCCACCCCTTCTTGATATCTTCTGCTTCTGTTAGGTCCATACCATTTCTGTCCTTTATTGTGCCCATCTTTGCATGAAATTTTCCCTTGGTATCTCTAATTTTCTTGAGGTGATCTCTAGTCTTTCACATTCTATCATTTTCCTCTATTTCTTTGCACTGATCTCTGAGGAAGGCTTTCTTATCTTTCCTTGCTATCCTTTGGAACTCTGCATTCAAATGGATATATCTTTCTTTCTCTCCTTTACCTTCTGCTTCTCTTCTTTTCTCAACTATTTGAAGGCCCTCCTCAGACAACCATTTTGTCTTTTGGCATTTCTTTTTCTTAGGGATGGTTTTGATCACCACCTCCTATACAGTGTCATGAACCTCTGCCCACAGGTCTTCAGACACTCTATCTATCAGATCTAATTCCTTGAATCTATTTGTCACTTCCACTGTATAATCATAAGGGATTTGATTTAGGTCATTCTTGAAAGGTCTAGTGGTTTTTCCTACTTTCTTTAATTACAATAGCTATAAAAATGGACAAATCTCTCTTCTTCCTGACTCTGAGTTGGGGAGTTTCTCCCCATTAAGTTCAATGTTGTCTTTGATATTAAGATAAATATAATTTATCATGTTAAGGAAGAATACACCTACTCCTATTTTATTGAGTGTTTAGCAAGATTAATTTGTTGAATTTTTCAGCCTTTAGAGAGGTAATCATATGATTCTCTTTTGATCTATTAACATAATAAATTATATTGCTAGATCTCCTAATGTTAAATGGTTCTCATACTTTTAGAAGGTAGCCTTTTTAAAATATTCGTTTATTTGGCTGCCTCAGGTCTCGGTTGAGGCACGCACAATCCTTGCTGCATCGCGTGGGATCTTGCATGTGGCTCAGGGACTCTTTTGTTGTGGTGCCTGGGCTTAGTTGCTCTACCGTATGTGGGATTTTAGTTCCACAACCAGGGATTGAACCTGCATCCCTGTCATTGCAAGGCAGATTCTTAACTACTGGACCACCACGGAAGTCCCCAAGATAACCTTTAAAAAAAAAAAAATTATTTGAATTCTTCACACTCCAAAAAACTTTATTATCTGAACACTTGTCTCTGAAAAAAAAAAAAGTCAAATGTGCAAATATGAAGAAGCTACTCATCAAGTGCTCCTGTTCCTTTAATAGATCCAAGTTATCTATGTCTGAAAAAACCAGGCCCTTGCGGCTGGAGAGGCAGGAAAATGGCCCAGAGAAAACCCCTTCCCGCCAGTACAAATATGAAGCTTTGTTTAACTGTAGGTCGGACAAGGCCGGGGTGGGGGGTTCTTTGCCTGAGGACCATCCCTGGGCCCAGGGAGCTGTGGGGCCCAGAGCCCCATCCAACCTTCAGGTGAGTCACTCTCATCTCTTAGGGTCACCAGTCAGTTCTGTTAATGATCTGAGATCTGTTTCTCAACTTCTTTCACAATGCTGGGGGCCAAGGCCAGCACCCCTCGTGAGGGACTGAGGGAACGGGAGGCAAGGAACAGAGATCAGGGTCACCTGGGCATGGTAAGTCCTTTGAGTTTCTTAGAAAATGGCTTTCTAGACTCAGTAAGGAAATTTGAACTCGTGGAAAATGGGAGACCTTTGCCTCTACAAATCAAATCCCTGTGATCAGCAGCCTATGGCTTCCCTGGCTCCATCCTTAACTCTGATGTTGTCCCTCCCAGTTTGGATGGGCCCTTTCCCCCTACGTCTCTGGTGTCAACTCTGGGCGGCCCACTGGATATAATGTAGCAGCCTGGGCTGTCAGGGTCATGCAGACCCCAGGCTTCATAAATGCTTCAGCTGGTGAGTCCCTGGACTGTGGCAGAGTTTGCTGAGACACAGCCAAAGGAAACAGTCCAAGGCAGGCGACACCTCAAAATTTGGGTAGAACCATACAAAACTGTCAACAATCCGCTTTTTTTGACCTTCAAAAAACAGTACTGTTATGTCCAAAATAGTCACAGAACCAAATCTGTGGTGCCACCCAGTGGCCAGAGCAAGAAAATGGTGCTTGTTTCATTAAACATGATGGTGGTGATAGAAAATAACATTTCTGGAGCTTTCATTACATCCTGGGGATTAGAGCTCTAAACAAGTAATATTGTTTAATGCTGTTGTGTTTCATGGTAACAATTACTGATTTTTATATACTACAGACATCTCTTCTGAGGTAGGCAGGCAGGTATTACTACCCCCATTTTATAGGTGAGAAACATGAGGCTTAGGGGATTTAAGCAAGTAATGTAGGATCACACAGCTGAGGGAGGCAGACCTAGGGCATACTCCTCACATCCACTGGTTTCCCTTCCTGCTTTAGGGAGATGAGGCTTTGACACTAGAGATCAGAACTCTCGGAGGTCCCAGCAGAGGCTGAACCAGGTGAACACACTCGATGTCTGAGCACTTACTGTCATACAGGAGCAGAAGATGTTAGTAGAATCATTAAGGTAGGCCATTAAATCAATAGTTTTTTAAATAAATTTTATTAAAAATTAAAAAAACTGTATACTTTAAAAAAAAATTGATCAAGTAATTGTTGGATTAGTGAAGTTCACTCTGGAAAATTCTGTCTAAAATTTATTCAGGATTTGTGTAACTTGGATTAAGTGTTTTAATTCAAATCTTCGTTTGGGGTAAAAGTGTCTTTGAATCAAATGGCAAGGTCCAAATACCATGATGATAATGTTATGATGGGCTGCTTCCTCCCATCCTTGGCCTGGGGGGCCAAGAAGAAAAGCTGCTTTGTTAAGGAGGCTAAGGAAATGGTACAACAGAGGATGAGATGGCTGGATGGCATCACCGTCTCAATGGATGTGAGTTGGAATGAACTCTGGGAGATGATGATGGACAGGGAGGCCTGGCGTGCTGCGATTCATGGGGTCGCAAAGAGTCGGACGCGACTGAACTGAACTGAAGGAATGGTAAAGCAGGCAGGACACCCCACCACCACCAAGGCTCCTGAGCTGGCTGGGAACAGTGAGTTGGGAGGGCATTGTGATAGCCAGGCCGTGGGACATTGGTCAGAGCCTTCCTGGCAGAAGAGGGCCAGGGCTATTTCAGGTGACTTACTTCCAAGACATTAGAGCTTTGTGGCTTTCTAGAGGTGACAGTGTCATTTTACAGCTGGAGGAGCTGGAGCACAGACAAAGGAATCAGCCTGCTCAGGATCACACATCTATCTAGTGGTTGGCAGAGCCGGGTCATTACCCAGGTGCTGACTCCACAGCCCAGCTCCTTCCAGCCCCTGGATCAGAAGGGAAGCACTGTCACCATAACTGACCTGTGACTTGTGATCTGGGAAAACCACAGAGGACGTGAGCCAGGACTTCAGCTGTTCCTGAGCCTGCACCACCTGAGAACTTTGTCCCATTCCAAGTGGGCCCAGGGCAGAGAGAGGGGGAACTGAAGTCATTTCCAGCACTGTCTTCCAGTTTCCTAGAGAGTCTAGTCCTGATTTCAGATGTTGACAAGTAGGAGGAAGAAAATCAAGGAGGGGGCACAGAGGAAGAGCAACGGGACTAGAGGACCAGAAGAAGAGGGCTCTGAGCAGAGATGAGAAGGCCTCAGGATTACTAGGTTACGTCTTCAGGCTAAGAAAAGGCTTACATACCAGGCTGCTGTTTTTCATGTATACCCACCTGAACATTTTTAGCTGTGCGCATGTATTACTTTGATTGACAATGTAGACTAAAGCAGGAAAGACTTCCATTAGACAGAAAACTGAAGAGTGTCAGAGCACTGCCCTGGCAACTAGAGAGATTAAGATCCCAGGGAGCCAGGGGGCCCAGGGGAAGGGCAAACAGCACCTTCCATCTAGGCCAGAGTGGAGAAAATGAGCCCTTGCTATACTGTATTCAGTACTTAAAATATCTGGTATTTACTATATGCAAATAATACCTCAATAAAGTAGGTAGGGTTTTTTGTTGTTGTTGTTGTTGTTGTTGTTTTAATGTGATGGCTGCTGCGAAGCATGAAAGGGAATACAGGTGAAAGGATTCTGCTCAAGACCTTCCAAAAAACCTTTGACTGGGCACAGAGGGTGGGCGTCTCTCCTCCAAGCCAGGACAGCCTCTCAAGAGGCTTCATGCAACACTCTCCCGCTAGGGGGCAGTAGTTACCAGCGACCGCGCTCCGTCCACAGCCCCGGGCGTGGGCAGGGACGCAGAGGGACCCCGGAGGTGACAAGGTGCCCAGTGGCTCACTGAGCTTAGTCCTGGAGCCCATAAGTTGGGGTCGCTCACCCCGCGGAGGGACCGAGAGCGGCAGGCCCAGCGGGTCTCACCTTGGGGGAAGGGAGCCTGAGCTCCAGGGCACACAGTGACCTCCTCCGGCCCTGGCTGTCGGGCAGCCCTGGGCCAGTGACCTGTCCCCCACCTGCGGAATGTAGAGGGCGGAAGCGGCACCCGCCCCTGGCCTGTTTTCAGGGTGCAGGACGCCGCGGCAGTGGCTGCCAAGAAGCTGCGTCTGGGTGAAATTCACCCTGCGTCTCCTGCGCCGCTGCCCAACCCGGCTGGCGGAGCCTCGCCGCTGCGCCAGTCTTTCCCCGACCTGCTCTGCTGGTGGAGCGGGTCGTCTGAGCAGTAGCAAGCCCCACCCACAGAGAACTCAGAGATCGCCCTTTGGAATGACAAAGAAGCATGGCCTAAAACTGTTCTGCTTAATTGTCCCTGTTGCTAAATAGGCGGATCTCCAGGCGTCGCCAAGGAGGGGACTGCTAAGGGGATGAGCTGAAAATCGGGGAGGGGGAGACCAGCCACTGCCCAAGTGCCGTGACCCAAGGGCCACCGGGGATCCTCCCCCAGCCCTGGGGCTACTCCGCCCTGGGTGTGCGGGTCTCCAGCCCCCTCCACCACACCTCCGCCCCGCCTGGCGCACTGCCTGGTTTGCCTAGTTCCCCGGACCAGACCAAGAGGCCGCTTCGCTGAGGACACACCCCGGCTCCAGCCCTTTAGTCCGGGCGGCTCCCGACCCACCCCCTACCCGTGGGGCTCTCGCGGGCCGGGCCGGAGGCCGCCAGCTGGGCAGGTGCAGCCGGGAGCAGCGCGCGCTCGGTGAGTCGCCCGAGCGGCTCTGGAAGAGTTGATGGGGATCAAAGAAGGAGGGAAGGTCAGGGAGGAAGGTGATTGTTTCCGTTTCTATCTTTGCTAGCTGCCTCGAGACCAGCAGAAGCTAGGGGACTCGGGAGGCCGGCTAAGGAGCTACGGCCTCCACGGTTTTAGGGGCAAATTTCTTCAAACTGGGATCCACTGGCTCTGAGCACTGACCTGCCCCAGCCTCTAGGCCATGAGGTTTTCTCAGGAAGGGGAAGGGAGCCAGGGGATATCCTCCACTATGGAGCACTAGCTCTGAACCCAGATAGAGGCCTAGACTTAAATCCTTTCCTACTACTCTGCTGCTGGGGGGTTCTGTAACTTTACTGAGCCTCACTTTCCCCATCTATAAAATGGGGATATAATGCTACCTCCCAGGGTCCCTGTGAAGATGAAATCAAAAGGCAGTGTAAAATGCTACACAGATAAGTCTTCATTTGCCAGAGAAGAATAACTATTTCTGGTCTCATGGGGTGCGCTTTGGGCCAGGCCTATCCTTTCCAAGGGTGAGGGGATGGCCTCCCTGACCAGGAGTCACATGGGAACACAGACAAGAGCCCTGCTGCAGGAGATCCTGCGGCACTCTGGTGAGTGGCTGTCAGGCCTCTGCGTGGGCCGCACAATAGACAAGGACAGTTTTCCTTAAGGAGGACATCCCTCACCAGACCTTCTTCCCAGACACCTTCCCCTAAGAAAACTGAGAACCCCTGTTGAATGAACACCTGAAAACTCCCTGCTACAGAGCCAAGTTCTCATTTTGCAGGTGGGAACTGCAAGGTCAGGGATGGTTACATGATGTTATAAGTTGGTAGAACTACCTTCCTCTCGTCTACTCTCTCTTATGTGTGTTTAATCCTGCGTGCTGCCTTCTCTGTTAAACAAAGGATAAATGTGGGGCCATGTGGGCAGCCAGAGAAGAAGGCACCAGGGTCAGACTGGCATGCTCCCAGGAAAGAGCGCTCTTGCAGGGGTTACTGGGGCTCTCTGGGTCCAGATGAGGATGAAATGCAGCACCAAACAGGAAAATGGACTCAGGAAAGCCACCCTCACTCTCTGAACCTGGGATGGACACTGGAGTTTGGAACAAGACCTTGCCCTATTTTGAGCCAGAGAAGACTATTATTTGTCTGTTGAGCAGGGGCCCCCTTCTCCAACATTTCCTTCCACGCAGTCTTTAAAACCTGCTCCTAATATGGGATCCGGATACGGATCCGGATCCGGAGAGGGCTGAACCTTCAGCTTGCTGCCCTTTCCTGTAAGCAACAATCTGGCAGTTTTGTCAGGAAGAAGTTTAAGTTGGAAGATAACATGCGATGGCTGCCATTCTGGGCCATGCTCCTTCACAGCTGCGTCCCCAGAGCAAGATTCTGCGCATACTGAAAGGTAGGGCACCGAGATCCAGCCCCAGGCCTCTGGACTCAGCGAGAAAGACGAGTCTCTCTGCCCAACCGTCCTGTGCTCTAGCCTCCCTGTGGTGCTCTCTTCCCCAGCCACCTTCCCACTCACCGCTACCCACCCCGCGCCCGGCGCAGTGGTTTCTGCTTCTTTGTACCCCTGCCACTAAAATGGTCTCTCCCTGCTGCCTGCACTCAGACATCCCCGCGCCTCCCCCCGCCCCCCAACCCCGTGCACACGCGCGCTGGCTACCCCTGACTATGGATATCAGGACCCGCTCCCTGCTCTGCAGTCGAATCTCTGCGGCCCTGGCCTTTATTCCAAACCCTCTTGTTCCCTGTCCTCGCAGAGACACGGGCGGGCTGTGGGATTTGCAGGATTTGGAACCCCGCTGGGCAGCTCAGGGTGCTTACTAGCATAAACAGGCTTGCATACTGATGGGGTTTAGGTGGGTAGTTGCCACGCCCCATGCTGTTGGCTCCGCCCCCTGGTGCTGTTGCCCTCCTCCAGCGTGGTCTCAGCCCCGGGAGCCAGCCGCTGGATGAGCAGCGATTGTCTCCTAAAGAACTCCCACACTTGTTAAGTTCAATGCCCTGCGATGTTGCCATCCGCTCCAGGGGAGATCTATCCTTGACCCTCTATCCTTGACCCTAGCCGTGCAGTGGTCCCATCCAGGTGGACTCAAGGGGCTGAGATGAATCCGAATGGATCCCAGATCGGGGGGACCTCAGACAGGACAGAGAAGCAATGAGACAGCACAGTGCAAGGCCTGCCCCAGGATGTTGCAGAAATGGGCTAGGGAGAGCTTCTCAGGGGGTCCAGACAGTTTGTTTAATCCATCTTCACGACAGCTCTGAGGTAGGGTTATACTCATTTTACAGATAAATAATACATTGGAGTTGAGAGACTAAGTGCTCTTTCACCATGACAGAGCAAGAATTTGAAACTAGGTTGGTTCAGTGCCAAAGCTTGTCTTAACCTCCATATTTTAAGGGTATCCTGCAAAGGGAGCAATGTGAGCAAAGAATAGAGGAGGAGACTACAGAAAAAGGTCATGTTTCTGGAGCACCGAGCTCTGTACACAAAGAGGTGAGAGTGGAGGCTGGAGAGATTGCTGAGGACCTTGGAGAGCCTTGGAAGTCATAATCAGCAATGTGGACTTGGTCCTGAGGGTGGTGAGGGGCTGACCCCCCCACCCCCCTTCAGAGGTTTTATACAGGAGAGTCACGCACGCTCTCTGGGTGCAGTTAGGAGTGTGGGTTCAGGTGGGAGAGGAAAAGCAGAAAAATTAGTGTGGTCTACTTTAGACCATCTTGCTTCTCAATATTTTATTATGCACACATAGAAAATGATTTGTTTTTAAGATGGAAGATGACCCTTGAGTCTCTGGACTCAATACCTGGATAAACTAGTTCCCTCTCTGCTGCAGGGAACACGGGGGTGGGGCGGGGGGGGGGGCGTAGGGCAAGTCATTGGGAAATGATATGTTCTTTTTGGCTGCCCTGTGTTTGAGGGAAGTGCAGAAGCCTAACAGGAAGTGGATTAGATTTCTGGAGTCAGACTGGGTCCAACTCCTACTTGCATCAGTCTCCTCAGTTGGTTGCTTTGAGTAAAAAAACTTAATCTCTCTAAACCTATTCTTTCATCTGTAAGATAGGGATAAGAATAGAATTTTAGGGTTGTGATGAGAGTAAAATGAGATAACGTACTGTGCCCGGAGCATGAAAGTTGCTCAGTCTGACTCTTTGTCAGTTTTACAGTATGAAAATCCATGCCAGAATTACATGGAATAGTCCATAGTCCATGTAATTCTCCAGGTCAGAATACTGGAGTGGGTAGCCGTTCCCTTCTCCAGAGGATCTTCCCAACTGAGAGATCAAACCCAGGTTTCCCACATTGCAGGTGGATTCTTTAACAGCTGAACCACCAGGGAAGCCCCAGAATACTGGAGTGGGTAGCCTATTCCTTCTCCAGTGGATCTTCCAAACCCAGGAATCGAACCAGGGTCTCCTGCATTGCAGATTCTTTACCAGCTGAGCTACCAGGGAAGCCCCTGCCTGGAGCATAAGTATCTTAAAATGGCAATTCTATTATTTTTTTAATTTATTATTAGTAAATCTGAATCTCAGGAAAAACAATTTCTGAAGTCATCAAAAGGAAATGGAAATCATGAAAATAAATGAGATGCCCCAAAGAGTGTGGATGATGAAGAGGAAGTACTTCGTGGACAGTAGTGGACAGAGGAAGAGGCGCCTAAGAAGAAATGGTCAGAGGAAAAGAAGGAAAGCCATCAATCAGAGCCTGGTGTCATAGAAGCCACACACATGACGTAGCTACACGGCCAATCCTCTGTCTCACTTCCTCCTTCTAATAGAACCTGATGTTGTTAGGGAAAGCCCTCTTCTCTGGATGTCTGTGTGCCTTAAAGGTGGCAGCCAAGTGCCCCAACTTCAAACCAGGAAATGGGTCCTCAATGGAAATCCCATTTCCCTTGCCACTGATTGGTTTAGGAAGGTGTATCTGCTACCCTTCTGGCCAATGGGACTTAGTGAAAAGTCAGGTGGGGGACATCTAGAAATGATTCCTTTGATTTAAAGAGATGTACATGCAAATCAAAACCATAATAAATACCAGTTCACATCCACTAGGATGACTAGAATTTAAAAAGCCAGATAGCAACAAATGGTCATGATTTGGGAAATTCAGAGTCCGTACTGATGGTGGGAAGCACTTGGAAAAGAACCTGGCTGTCTGTCAAATGACTAAACACAAAGTTAACATGTGACCCAGCAGTTCCACTCCTAGACATATGCCACGGGAAATGAAACTGTGTTTCCACACAGAACCTTCTAGGCAAGTGCTTATAGCAGCAGCATTCACGATATCTAGAAGTTCAACTCAAATAGTCATCAACAGATGAATGGATACACAAATGTGGCATAGCCATAGAATAGAATAGCACTTGGCTATTTGGGGAAGGAAATGGCAACCCACTCCAGTGTTCTTGCCTGGAGAGTCCCAGGGACGGGGGAGCCTAGTGGGCTGCCGTCTATGGGGTCGCACAGAGTCGGACACGACTGAAGCAACTTAGCAGCAGCAGCAGCATAAAAAAGGAAATCAGTACTGATACCTGCTACAACATGGATGAACCTTGGAAACATTCTAAGTGAGAGAAGCCAGCCACCAAAGACCACATACTATATGACTCCATTCATATGAAAGTCCAGAACAGGAAACCTATAGAGACAGAAAATAGATTAGTCGGGGCTTAGGGCTGGGGTGGTAAGCAGGGGAATGGGATATGAGGTTTCTTCTTGGAGGTAAATATTCTGAAGATGATGATAATGATTACACATATCTGTGAATATACTAAAATCACAGAACTATATACATTAAATGAATTGTATGCATGTTATATGTCAATAAAACTATTTTAAAAGAAGCAACAACAAAAAAAGACATGCATAAAAAACACAGACTCTTCTCCACATTGTCTTGTTTAGATGGGATGGCTGGAAGGGCACCAGCCATCTTGCTGCCCGCGTGAGGGTGATGTCTACATAACAAGACAGGCAGAATCACAAAGATCACCGAGAAGCCCAAAGGAACCTTGGCAGCAGCAAACTCTGCTCGTCTTGTTATGTGACGTGATAAATTGTTTACACCGTTTTGAGTCAGAGTTTTTGTTGATATTCTCCAACAATCATGTACTTTTTAATCCCCAAGGAGTTTCATATAGGAAAACAGTTGCTTATGAAAACTTCAGAGGTGCTGGATGGGCAGGCTCAAGCTGACCCTCCAGGAACGTCTCCTAGAAGCTGCAAAACTGACCCATTGTTGGAGCTACTACCTTTGTCCCCCTGTCAGGAGGGTGGGACACAGGAAGCCACTCCTGCAATGATTAAGTTCAAGGACACAGAGCAAACACAACATTGTAAATCAACTATACTCCAATAAATCATTTTTTTAAAAAGAAACACAACGTATTACTTGTGACCTCGGAATCAGCAATGGGGCTGTGACCTCATAACCCAAAGATCTTTGCTCCCTGTCAGCACCCTAACGAAGCTGGTGAGTGAAACTGGAGTGCTGATTGAGAAAACTTACCCGCCTCCTTGACCTTACCACCAGAAGAAAGCAGTGCAGCAGGAGGATGGCCTCCACTCGACTCCACCTTCTGGATGTCTCCTATCTAAGGCCCAACTCCTACTTCCATCTCAGATCTCTCCTCTGAAGTCATTTTTCCTTCTGCCGGATATATATTTGTGTATACGTCTACATGTGTGTATATATGTATGCTGCTGCTGCTGCTGCTAAGTCGCTTCAGTTGTGTCCGACTTTGTGCGACCCCATAGACGGCAGCCCACTAGTCTCCTCTGTCCCTGGGATTCTCCAGGCAAGAACACTGGAGTGGGTTGCCATTTCCTTCTCCAATGCATGAAAGTGAAAAGTGAAAGTGAAGTCGCTCAGTCGTGTCCGACTCTAGCGACCCCATGGACTGCAGCCTACCTGGCTCCTCCATCCATGGGATTTTCCAGGCAAGAGTACTGGAGTGGGGTGCCATTGCCTTCTCTGTGTATATATATATCTCCTTTCAAATGTCCTAGGATCTTCTTGTGAAGGTCTTTCAGTTTTGGTTTACCTGAAAATACCTTTGTTTTGTCCTCATTCTTGAATTTTTTTTTTCCTAGACAAAGAAGATAGACTGGTAGTTATTTTCTCTTCTTTTTTCTTTTATCTATTTGCTTTAGTTCTTGGGGGAAGGAAGGCAGCATACATCTGGACAATTTGACTGTTCTCTTTCCCCACAGTGTGGACCAGATTGCAAGGTGGAGCCTAGGGACCAGAGCTCTTCCAACACAGACACAGCAGATGAAAGCACAGTGATGGGACACGTGGTCAAGGGGGAAAAGCAGGTGAGTGTGGGATGGAGTTTCCCTGGTGTGGCAGAGCTGGTCATTGGCCAAGAAGCTCTGGGTGGTCTCGGGATAAGCACAAGGGGAGGGTGTACTTCTCAGAGCCACAGCCCAGGAGAATACGTCCCTGGCCCCAGGAAGGCACAAGCAGCGCCCACACAGCCCCTGCCTAACCGACCTGTAACTGTTTTCTTTCAGCGTATAAATATTCTCTTTCATGAAGGCCTGCTGCCTACAGCCACTTTTGATACCAAGTGGCCAGAGTTCAGTTTGGGGATTTCTCTGGTGATCCAGTGGCTAAGACTCTGTGCTCCCAATGCAGAGGGCCCAAGTTCAATCCCTGGTCATGGAACTAGATCCCACATACCATAACTAAAGATCCCACATGCCGCAACTAAGATCCAGTGCACCCAAATAAATAAATATTATAAAATAATAAAAATAAAATCTTAATCAAAAACACAAATGCTTCAACCATAAACCATTAGTTGAAGAAGAAATTACAATGGAATTAGAAAATATTTAGAATCAAAAGCTGATGAAAATATTATATAACAAAACATGTGGGATGCAGTTAATATAGTATTCAGAGAAAATGTATAGCCATAAATATTTCTCATAAGAAAATAAGCTCAAAAATGAGTGAGCTCAAAAGTCTCAAAATTAATGAGCTAAGTGTCCATATCAAAATAATACCCCAAAAAGTAAAAGGGAGATAAAACTAAATATAAGAAAAAATTAATTTTAAAAAGATGAACAAGCCAGAAGCTGATTTTTCAAAAATATTCATAACATTGACAAAATTCTGGTGAAAATGATTAAGAGATAAAAAACGAAGGCACAGATAATCAATATTAGGCATAGCACAACCAGAAAAGGATACTTGTCATGCAATAAATATAAAAAATATATAAAGAATTCCTATACATGGTAAGAAGAAGACAGCCAATGGTTCAAAAGGAATTCCATAGAAGGAACACCCTTTCACAAACATTTGAAAAGGTGTTGAGGACTTCCCTCGTGGCCCAGTGATGAGGACTCTGCTTTCCCACTGCAGTGGGCACATGCTCAATCCCTGGTCAGGGAACTAAGATCCTGTGTAGCCAAAAAAGAAAAGGTTAGTAATCAGGGAAATACATGCTAATACCTACAAGATTCACAAAATCAAATATCAGACAATACAAAATATAAACGAGCATATGAAACAGGGGCTCTCCACTATCTGCTTTGGGAAACAGCCTTGTTTGATGAAGCTAAAAGTGTGCATACCCATATATATCTTTTGCCTAAAACATTATATTTTTTCTTAATCTTACTGAAAATATTATTTCTTTTCTGAATTCTTTCTTCCTTTAACTACAACATCTTCATTTTAATATAAAATTTATCCTCCTTATTTTCTCATAATAATGAAATTTGACTTTTTCTTTTAAAGTGGAGATTTAGCCCCTCATCTAGTTGATCTTAAACATTTTAGTATCATGATTGTATTAAAATATACTGAGGACCCCCAAAGAGCTTTTTATGTGAGGTGTAGCTATTGCTATTTACCATATTAGAAATTAAAACTGAGAAATATTTTTAAAGATAAAGTATGCATACCCTATGACTCAGAGATTCCAATTCTAGGTATGTACTTCAGAGAACTCTTGAATAAGAATCTTACAGGAGTGTTATTAAGAATAAAAAAGAAAAAGCTTGTAAACCCCTGGCAATAACCTAGCTGGTAAATAACAGTAGAAGGGTAAGTAAGCTTTAGTATATTCACCAGTAGAATACATATAACAATGAAAGGAACTGCAGCTTCAGAGAACAACCTGGTGAATACTGTTATCAAATGTTGAATAAAAAAAGCAAGTTATCAATGAGTTACATAAAGAATTACCCTATTAATCTAAAATTCAAACACAGTTATAAACACTGAATTATTTACAGTGTGATGGTCAGTTTTTTTGTGTCCACTTGGCTAGGCTAGAGTTCCCAGTTATTCAATCAAATACTAAGTGTTGCTGTGAAGGTATTTTGTAGATGCATAAAAGCCCATAATCAGTTGATTTTAAGTAAGGGGGAAAGTGAAGTGAAAGTGAAGTCGCTCAGCCGTGTCAGACTCTTTGCGACCCCATGGATTGTAGCCTATCAGACTCCTCCATCCATGGGATTTTTCAGGCAAGAGTGCTGGAGTGGATTGACATTTCCTTCTCCAGGGGATCTTCCCAACCCAGGAATCGAACCCCGGTCTCCCGCATTGCAGGCAAACGCTTTACCGTCTGAGTCACTAGGGAAGCCCAAGTAAGGGGGATTATTCCAATAATAATCTGTATAGACCTGATGCAATCATTTGAAAGGCTTTCAGAGCAGAACCAAGGTTTTCCTGAGTAAGAAGAAACTCTCCACAGTGGACTGCAGCTTCAACTTCTGCCCAGAAGTTGCAGCCTGCCTTTCCTAATGGCCTGCCCTACAGATTTCAGACTTTCCTAGCCAGCCCCACAAACGCATAAGCCAATTCATTGCAATAAATCTTAAAACTGGTCTCCTACTGATTCTCTTTCTCTGGTTGACCCTTGACTTTTGGATTTTGGTACTGGAGGTGGTTCTGGAGGAGTAGAATTTTTTTTTAATTTATTTATTTGGCTACATTGGGTCTTAGTTGTGGCAGAGGGGATCTTTTCAGTTTAGTTCAGTCATTCAGTCATGTCCAACTCTTTGTGACCCCCATGGACTGCAGCATACCAGGCTTCCTTGTCCATCACCAACTCCCAGAGTTGCTCAAACTCATGTCCAATGAGTCAGTGATGCCATCCAACCATCTCATCCTCTGTTGTCCCCTTCTCCTCCTGCCTTCAATCTTTCCCCAGCATCAGGGTCTTTTCAAATGAGTCAGTTCTTTACATCAGGTGGCCAAAGTATTGGAGCTTCACCTTCAGCATCAGACCTTCCAATGAATATTCAGGACTGATTTCCTTTAGGATTGACTGGTTTGATCTCCTTGCAGTCCAAGGGACTCACAAGAGTCTTCTCCGACACCACAGTTCAAAGCATCAATTCTTTGGTGCTCAGCCTTCTTTATGGTCCAACTCTCACATCCATACATGACTACTGGAAAAAAGCCATAGCTTTGACTATGCAGAGCTTTGTCAGTAAAGTAATGTCTCTGCTTTTTAATATGCTGTCTAAGTTTGTTGTAGCCTTTCTTTCAAACAGCAAGCATCTTTTAATTTCATGGCTGCAGTCACCATCCACAGTGATGTTGGGGCCCAAGACAATAAAGTCTGTCACTGTTTCCATTGTTTCCCCATCTATTTGCCATGAAGTGATGGGACTGGATACTGGGATGTGAACTCTGAATTGCAGCATGTGGGATTTAGTTTCCAGCAGGAAATTACCCTAGAGGAACAGAATCTTAAGGCTGAATTCTCTGAACACATCCTGGATTTTCTGGAACTGGATCTGTAGTCTGATTAGAGTTCAAGGCACTAATGACTCTTTCACATGGTAAAGAGGGTACTGGTAGTCCATGGAGGGATGATACTAGAAACATGAAAAATATTGCTGTTGGATACTCCAGGCAAGGTTTTGAGTGATGTTCAAACATTTTAGTTAAACTAAATAGTATAATGAGAGTGCCTGGTAGTTCCTAACTGCTGGACAAAATGGGAAAAGAAAAGATGAGCTCATGACTTCAAATTCCCAGCTCAAGATCCTCATAAAATGACCCCCAAACTTGCTGAAAAACAAACCCAGTATCTCACCCAGTGAGTGGCTGAGTTACAAGGCAAATTAAATTCCCAGTCTCAATGGTATCTACTGTTAAAAGGAGGGCATTGACTGGGAAGAGATGGGATACTGTTGGAATGAGAACAAATTGGAAGACCCTGACAGAGATGGGGATGTTGAGTCCCTGAATTCTGATGAGACTATTTGACCAGTACTAATGCATCTGAGGGGATTAACTCTGCATTGAAAACTGTAATGGCCTCCCTGAAGCAGCTGCTTTGCAAGACGGTGCTGTTCCTCCTCAGGACCCTCCCCCACCACTCCCTTTGCTTCTAGATCTATCATTAGACTCAGGCAAGTCCCAGCACGACCCTAAAGGTCGTGTACCAAGTGTAACCCACAGGGAGGTGTGCTCTACACCAAAGGCTGCACGATTTTCCCAGTTGAGCAGACAGACAGCCAGTGAATATATAATTTAATGTCAGAGTGGAATCACTGTGCAAGACCTGCTCCCCAGCCCCAGGAGGGGCAGAGGACACACTTCACCAGCAAAGGAATGACATCCCTCCCACCCCTGCAGCCTCACCCCACCAAGCCAGGCAAAGATGAGAAGGGCCATGACTCATCTTTACCAGTACTTTTCCGAGTCCCTCTGATCAGACCAGTGTGTCATGTGCTCCACCCTGAACCAATCAATGTGGGCAGTGGGATGGCAAATGTTATTTGACTTAAACCTTTCAGGATCTATGCCTGGGTCTGGGGATGGAATTAAATCCCAAGCCACATAGCTGAAAATAGGTGATAGAGGGTGAGGAGTGCAAGTTCTGAATGTGAATTCTAAGTGCTATTATCCAGAAGGGGGAATAGATGGTGAGCATTAAACAGGATGAATTTCCTGTCACTGCAGAAGGAAAACAGAACAGACTCGGGACCCAGGCTTGTTCTGTAACTACTCACAGCAGAGCAGGGCAGGCTGGTTTCTGTGCTCCCAGTCAGGTAATGGATTTGGTATTTTAATCTAATCATGCGGTAAAAGTTCTTTACTTAGAGAAAAGCTCCAAACCCATGCTAAATGTATCTTGACAATTGGACTAAAGCAAATCCTGTTTATTTTAGTAGTCAGTAGAAGTGCTGGAGGAGACCGAGGAGAGCATGTGACCCATGAGCTGGACTCTGGCCACTGGAGGCCCCTAACCCCCTCCCCATTGGAATGTGTGTTCTGCTTGCCTTCCTCACGCCAGAAACTGCCCAAGAACAGAACTCTGATAGTCCTGTGGTGCTGAGACCGTCTGGACAGTGTATATAACAGAGCCCAGTTCAGTCCTCTGTGTAAACTTTAGGATTCTGGCAGGCGGTGTGTGGAGGTCTGTTATCCTGCAGCCACCCAAGACAAGCCTGGTAAGTAGGTTCTCTTTGCTTCTTAAACCTGCCACCTACCAATCTCCAGTGGTCTACCTCTTTCTTCAGGGCTTCCCTGGTGGCTCAGCTGGTAAAGAATCCTCCTGCAATGTGAGAGACCAGGGTTCGATCCCTGGGTTGGGAAGATCCCGTGGAGAAGGGAATGGCAATGCACTCCAGTATTCTGGCCTGGAGAATTCCATGGACCGTATAGTCCATGGGGTTGCAAAGAGTGGGAAATGACTGAGCAACTTTCACTTCACTTCACTTTACCTCTTTCTTCAGGCTTTCCAGGCCCCTTCACCTTCAGAAGCTCCTAAGGACACTGTGAACTAACACCTAGGTGTCTGGAGCAGCTTTATTATTTGTGCCTCAACTGAAAATAATACTAGCAGTCTCCCATCAGTCGCTTACACACGTGGAGTCTGCATGCTAAGTGCCCACCGTGCGTGCGTGTGTGCATGCATGCTCAGCTGTGTCCGACTCTTTGTGGCCCTACGGACTGTAGCCCGCCAGGCTCCTCTGTCCATAGAATTTTCCAGGCAAGAATACTGGAGTGGGTTGCCATTTCCTACTCCAAGGAAATCTTCCCAACCCAGGGATTGAACTGGCATCTCTTGCATATCCTGCATTGGCAGGTGGATTCTGTACCACTGACCACCATGCATCAGCTCTCAAATCTCCCTCAACTCTATGAGCTTAATATTATCATCTGACTTTGTCAATGAGGAGTCTGAGGTTAGGGATATAGGCAGCTTGTCCAAGGCAACAAGCTACCTAAGGGCAGAGTTGGGATCTTAGCCAGGCCTGCAGGCCTGCAAAGTTTGTCCTCTGTGATGGACATTGTGCTTCTTCCCTACCCCTGTCTCCACCGCAAGTCCCTGCACTGTCCTGCAGTATCATACTGGCTGTTAATGAAAAATATATATATATATATTGATTAAACCTTTACATCCCAGTACTAAGTTTGACCTCATCTTCTATCTGAAAGATATCTGACTTCCCTGGTGGCTCAGACGGTAAAGCATCTGCCTGAAATGTGGGAGACCCGTGTTCGATCCCTGGGTCGGGAAGATCCACTGGAGAAGGCAATGGCACCCCAGTCCAGTACTCTTGCCTGGAAAATCCCAAGGACAGAGGAGCCTGGTAGGCTACAGTCCACGGGGTCACAAAGAGTCGGACATGACTGAGCGACTAAACTTTATTTTCTTTCTTTTCTATCTGAAAACTCTAAAAGTCAGGATATTCACTGGCTCTGGAAAAATAGTCTGTACCATTCAGTTGTAAAGTTCAAGCTGAGGCCCCAAAACTTATATTTTAAGCTCTGTGAGGTTTCAGTATCAGGAGGCTCCTGGTCGGCATCTGCCAGATTCCTGTTCTGTTGCTTCACTTTGTCTTGTCTCCTCTGTTGTGACTTGATATCACACCTGTGAACAATAGCTGTTTAAGTTCAAGCTTTAAAATATCGAAGCCAGGGAGCAGTTACCATATGTTTTTCTGGAGGAGTAACAAACAGACCTGTTTTTTGTCAGACCTGTTTTTCTGTTCACCCGAGATGGTACACTCTGCCTCTGGCAGAGGCGTGGGTTGGCCGTGGCCTGCTGCAGGGTTGGGGCGTTGAGTGCTGCAGCGCATGCAAGGGACCTTTTGAAGGAGGTCACCATCATCTTCATTACCCCCACCATGTTTGGTTTCAGGTCAAACAATAAGAGGGGAACAGAGCCCTGCCCATCAACAGGAAATTGGGTTAAAGATTTACTGAGCATGGCCCCGCCCATCAGAATAAAACCCAGTTTCCCCCAGTCAGTCTCACCCATCAGGAAGCTTCTATAAGCCTCTTATCCTTATCTTTCAGGGGGCAGACAGAATGAAAACCACAATAACAGAAAACTAATCAAACTGATCACATGGACCACAGCCTTGTCTAGCTCAGTGAAACTATGAGCCATGCCGTGTAGGGCCACACAAGACAGACCAGTCCTGGTGGAGAGTTCTGCACAAATGCGGTCCACTGGAGAATGGAATGGCAAACCACTTCAGTATTCGTACCTTGAGAACCCCATGAACAGTATGAAAAGGCAAAAAGATAGGACGCTGAAAGATGAACTCCCCAGGTTGGTAGGTGTCAGTATGGTACTGGAGAAGATAATTTCTCCAAACTGGAGAAATAATTCCAGAAAGAATGAAGAGATGAAGCCAAAGAGAAAACAATGCCCAGTTATGGATGTGACTGGTGATGGAAGTAAAGTCTGATGCTATAAAGAACAATATTGCATCAGATCAGGTCAGATCAGATCAGTCGCTCAGTCATGTCCAACTCTTTGCCACCCCATGAATTGCAGCACACCAGGCCTCCCTGTCCATCACCAACTCCCGGAATTCACTGAGACTCACGTCCATCAAGTCAGTGATGCCATCCAGCCATCTCATCCTCTGTCGTCCCTTTCTCCTCCTGCCCCCAATCCCTCCCAGCATCAGAGTCTTTTCCAATGAGTCAACTCTTCGCATAAGGGGGCCAAAGTACTGGAGGTTCAGCTTTAGCATCATTCCTTCCAAAGAAATCCCAGGGCTGATCGCCTTCAGAATGGACTGGTTGGATCTCCTTGCAGTCCAAGGGACTCTCAAGAGTCTTCTCCAACACCACAGTTCAAAAGCATCAATTCTTTGGCGCTCAGCCTTCTTCACAGTCCAACTCTCACATCCATACATGACCACAGGAAAAACCATAGCCTTGACTAGACGAACCTTTGTTGGCAAAGTAATGTCTCTGCTTTTCAATATGCTATCTAGGTTGGTCATAACTTTCCTTCCAGGGAGTAAGCATCTTTTAATTTCATGGCTGCAGTCACCATCTGCAGTGATTTTGGAGCCCAAAAAATAAAGTCTGCCACTGTTTCCACTGTTTCCCCATCTATTTCCCATGAAGTGATGGGACCAGATGCCATGATCTTCGTTTTCTGAATGTTGAGCTTTAAGCCAACTTTTTCACTCTCCACTTTCATTTTCATCAAGAGGCTTTTGAGTTCCTCTTCACTTTCTGCCATAAAGGTGGTGTCATCTGCATATCTGAGGTTATTGATATTTCTCCTGGCAATCTTGATTCCAGCTTGTGTTTCTTCCAGTCCAGCGTTTCTCATGATGTACTCTGCATATAAGTTAAATAAACAGGGTGACAATGTACAGCCTTGACATACTCCTTTTCCTATTTGGAACCAGTCTGTTGTTCCATGTCCAGTTCTAACTGTTGCTTCCTGACCTGCATACAAATTTCTCAAGAGGCAGATCAGGTGGTCTGGTATTCCCATCTCTTTCAGAATTTTCCACAGTTTATTGTGATCCACACAGTCAAAGGCTTTGGCATAGTCAATAAAGCAGAAATAGATGTTTTTCTGGAACTCTCTTGCTTTTTCAATGAGCCAGAAGATGTTGGCAATTTGATCTCTGGTTCCTCTGCCTTTTCTAAAACCAGCTTGAACATTAGAAAGTTCACGGTTCACATATTGCTGAAGCCTGGCTTGGAGAATTTTGAGCATTACTTTACTAGCATGTGAGATGAGTGCAATTGTGCAGTAGTTTGAGCATTCTTTGGTATTGCCTTTCTTTGGGATTAGAATGAAAACTGACCTTTTCCAGTCCTGTGGCCACTGCTGAGTTTTCCAAATTTGCTGGCATACTGAGTGCAGCACTTTCACAGCATCATCTTTCAGGATTTGGAATAGCTCAACTGGAATTCCATCACCTCCACTAGCTTTGTTCATAGTGATGCTTTCTAAGGCCCACTTGACTTCACATTCCAGGATGTCTGGCTCTAGGTGAGTGATCACACCATCATGATTATCTGGGTCGTGCGGATCTTTTTTGTACAGTTCTTCTGTGTATTTTTGCCATCTCTTCTTAATATCTTCTGCTTCTGTTACCATTTCTGTCCTTTATTGAGCTTCTGTTACCATTTCTGTCCTTTATTGAGCTCATTTTTGCATGAAATGTTCCTTTGGTATCTCTGATTTTCTTGAAGAGATCCCTAGTCTTTCCCATTCTGTTGTTTTCCTCTATTTCTTTGCATTGATTGCTGAGGAAGGCTTTCTTATCTCTTCTTATCTCTTTCTTATCTTATCTTTCTTTCTTTCTTATCTCTTGCTATTCTTTGGAACTCTGCATTCAGATGTTTATATCTTTCCTTTTCTCCTTTGCTTTTCGCTTCTCTTCTTTTCACAGCTATTTGTAAGGCCTCCCCCGACAGCCATTTTGCTTTTTTGCATTTCTTTTCTATGGGAATGGTCTTGATCCCTGTCTCCTGTACAGTGTCACGAACCTCATTCCATAGTTCTTCAGGCACTCTTATCTATCAGATCTAGTCCCTTAAATCTATTTCTCACTTCCACTGTATAATCATAAGGGATTTGATTTAGGTCATACCTGAATGGTCTAGTGGTTTTCCCTACTTTCTTCAATTTAAGTCTGAATTTGGCAATAAGGAGTTCATGGTGAGAGCCACAGTCAGCTCCTGGTCTTGTTTTTGCTGACTGTATAGAGCTTCTCCATCTTTGGCTGCAAAGAATATGAAAAGGCAAAATGATAGGATACTGAAAGAGAAACTCCCCAGGTCAGTAGGTGCCCAATATGCTACTGAAGATCAGTGGAGAAATAACTCCAGAAAGAATGAAGGGATGGAGCCAAAGCAAAAACAATAGCCAGCTGTGGATGTGACTGGTGATAGAAGCAAGGTCCAATGCTGTAAAGAGCAATATTGCATAGGAACCTGGAATGTCAGGTCCATGATACAAGGCAAATTGGAAGTGGTCAAATAAGAAATGACAAGAGTGAATGTCAACATTCTAGGAATCAGCGAACTGAAATGGACTGGAATGGGTGAATTTAACTTAGATGACCATTATATCTACTACTGTGGGCAGGAATCCCTCAGAAGAAATGGAGTGGCCATCATGGTCAACAAAGGAGTCCGAAATGCAGTACTTGGATGCAATCTCAAAAATGACAGAATGATCTCTGTTCGTTTCCAAGGCAAACCATTCAATATCACAGTAATCCAAGTCTATGCCCCAACCAGTAACGCTGAAGAAGCTGAAGTTGAATGGTTCTATGAAAACCTACAAGACCTTTTAGAACTAACACCCAAAAAAGATGTCCTTTTCATTATAGGGGACTGGAATGCAAAAGTAGGAATTCAAGAAACACCTGGAGAAACAGGCAAATTTGGCCTTGGAACACGGAATGAAGCAGGGCAAAGACTAATAGAGTTTTGACAAGAAAATGCACTGGTCATAACAAACACCCTCTTCCAACAACACAAGAGAAAACTCTATACATGGACATCACCAGATGGTCAACACTGAAATCAGATTGATTATATTCTTTGCAGCCAAAGATGGAGAAGCTCTATACAGTCAGCAAAAACAAGACCAGGAGCTGACTGTGGCTCACACCATGAACTCCTTATTGCCAAATTTAGACTGAAATTGAAGAAAGTAGGGAAAACCACTAGAGCATTCAGGTATGACCTAAATCAAATCCCTTATGATTATACAGTGGAAGTGACAAATAGATTCAAGGAATTAGATCTGATAGACAGAGTGTCTGAAGAACCATGGACAGAGGTTCATGACATTGTACAGGAGGCAGTGATCAAGACCATCCCCAAGAAAAAGAAATGCAAAAGGGCAAAATGGTTGTCTGAGGAGGCCTTAAATAGCTGAGAAAAGAAGAGAAGCTAAAGGCAAAGGAGAAAAGGAAAGATACACCCATTTGAATGCAGAGTTCCAAAGAATAGCAAGGAGAGGTAAGGAAGCCTTCTTCAGAGATCAATGCAAAGAAATAGTTAAAAACAATAGAAAGGGAAAAACTAGCGGTCTCTTCAAGAAAATTAGAGATACCAAGGGAACATTTCATGCAAAGATGGGCACAATAAAGGACAGAAATGGTATTTATAAATACCATTATAAAGGACCTAACAGAAGCAGAAGATATTAAGAAGAGGTGGCAAGAATACACAGAAGAACAATACAAAAAAGATCTTCCTGACCCAGATAACCACCACGATGGTGTGATCACTCAACTAGAGCTAGACATCCTGGAATGCAAAGTGAAGTGGGCCTTAGGAAGCATCACTACAACAAAGCTAGTAGAGGTGATGGAATTCCAGTTGAGCTATTTCAAATCCTGAAAGATGATGCTGTGAAAGTGCTGCACTCAATATGCCAGCAAATTTGGAAAACTCAGAAGTGGCCACAGGACTGGAAAAGGTCAGTTTTCATTCCAATTCCAAAGAAAGGCAATGCCAAAGAATGTTCAAACTACTGCACAATTGCACTCATCTCACATGCTAGCAAAGAAATGCTCAAAATTCTCTAAGCCAGGCTTCAATAGTACATGAACCAAGAACTTCCAGACATTCAAGCTGGATTTAGAAAAAGCAGAGGAACCAGAGATCAAATTGCCAATGTCCATTGAATCATTGAAAAAGCAAGAGAATTCCAGAAAAACATCTACTTCTTGTTTATTGACTACGTCAAACCCTTTGACTATGTGGATCACAACAAACTGTGGAAAATTCTTAAAGAGATGGTAAATTCTTAAACAGACCACCTTACCTGCCTCCTGAGAAATCTGTATCCAGGTCAAGAAGCAACAGTTAGAACTGGACATAGAACAACAGACTGGTTCCAAATTGGGAAAGGAGTATGCCAAGGTGGTATATTGTCACCCCGCTTATTTAAATGCAAAGTACATCATGTGAAATGCCGGGCTGGATGAAACAGCTGGAATCAAGATTGATGGGAGAAATATCAATAACCTCAGATATGCAGATGACACCACCCTTATGGCAGAAAGTGAAGAAGAACTAAGGAGCCTCTTGATGAAAGTGAAAGAGGAGAGTGAAAAAGCTGGCTTAAAACTCAACATTCAAAAAAGGAAGATCATGGCATCCAGTCCCATCACTTCATGGCAAATAGATGGGAAAACAATGGAAACAGTGAGAGACTTTATTTTTTGGGGCTCCAAAATCACTGCCGATGGTAACTGCAGCCATAAAATTAAAAGATGCTTGCTCCTTGGAAGAAAAGCTATGGCCAAACTAGATAGCATATTAAAAAGCAGAGACATTACTTTGCCGACAAAGGTCCATCTAGTTAAAGGTATGGTTTTTCCAGTAGTCATGTATGGATGTGAGAGGTGAACCATAAAGAAAGCTGAGTGCCGAAGAATTGATGCTTTTTGAACTATGGTGTTGGAGAAGACTCTTTAGAGTCTTTGCACTGCAAGGAGATAAAACCAGTCAATCCTGCAGGAAATCAGTCCTGAATATTCATTGAAAGGACTGATGCTGAAGCTGAAACTCCAATACTTTGGCCACCTGATGCGAAGAACAGACTCCTTGGAAAAGACCCTGATGCTGGGAAAGATTGAAGGCAGGAGGAGAAAGGGATGACAGAAGATGAGATGGTTGGATGGCATCACCGATTCATTGGACGTAAGTGTGAGCAAGCTCTAGGAGTTGGTGATGGACAGGGAAGCCTGGCATGCTGCATTCCATGGGGGCCTCAGAGAGCGACTGAACTGAATGAACAAACACATTGTCAGACTTTTTTTTCTGTTCACCTGTGATGATACACTGGTGTTGATGAAAAGGTCCATCGTGCAGTCAACTCAGATTCCCACTGATCTTTGAGTCAAGGGAGTGAGAATCCCCATCAGAAAGAGTCCATTTGGGTTGGTTTAACAAGATACCACAGACTTATAAACAACATAACCTACACTTACGGCTTATTAACAACATAACCTTATTTCTCACAGTTCTGGAGGCTGGAAGTCTGAGATTACGGTTCTGGCATAATGAGGGCCTTCTTCCCGGTTCACAGTCAGCAACTTCTCACTATATCCTCACTATGTGGTGGAAGGAGTGAGAGAGCTCTTTTATAAATGCCTGGTGTCTCATAGGACCACTAATCTTCATGAGGGCTCCATCCTAATGACCTAAGCAGCTTCTGAAGGCCCCACTTCCTGACATCATTACATCAGAATTTCAACATATAAATTTGGGAAGCACTGTTTCCTTCACCTTCCAAAAGGTGGGTTCCAAGGTGTATGAAATTTGGAGGGAGTAAACTGGAGTCAATGAAGTCAAATGTAGTTCATTTTTTGCAGAGAAATGGGTGGAATCCATTGAAGTTCCTAAGTTTTCAGAACTCTAAGAACCAGGCTGCCATGCTTGCTTGTAAATAGGAGCTGGTGAGTAGAATGGGGCTGGAGACCCAGATTTGGAAGGTACTTTAATCCTACTTGCAAGTATTGTATTTAGACACTTAACAAATATGGTTAGCAAGTAATCAGATTACTCAACAGAGGCCTCAGTTTCCCCATATGTAAAATGCAATAATAAGACTCACTATCTCACTATTGGAGAAGGCACTGGCACCCCACTCCAGCACTCTTGCCTGGAAAATCCCATGGACAGAGGAGCCTGGTAGGCTGAGTCCATGGGTCAGGAAGAGTTGGACACGGCTGAGCAACTTCTTTCACTTTTCACTTTAATGCATTGGAGAAGGAAATGGCCACCCACTCCAGTGTTCTTGCCTGGAGAATCCCAGGGACAGGGGAGCCTGGTGGGCTGCCGTCTGTGGGGTCGCGCAGAGTCGGACACGACTGAAGTGACTTAGCAGCAGCAGCAGCCTCTCAGACTGTGGAAAGGATTAAATGAGATATGCATGTAAAGTTCCTGGATTTAGCAGGCACTTAGTAAACAGCAGCTATTATTATTAAGATTTTTATTGTGTGTAGACCCATTTTGAGTTTGTTCAGACAACCAAACGTGTGATTTACATTACAATAACTAACAAATGTTATCCTTGGCAGATGTAGAGCTGTGGAACCAGAATAGCATCTGCAGCAGCTGAAGTCATTCTACACTCTGGCCCAGTGTCCCTGCAGCAATTTGATATGGAGATAGAAGCCAGGGTGCTGTGGGGCAGCCTTGGCCTGCTCCGCCTGGTGTGGTGTCTCCTTCCACAGACAGGCTACGTGCACCCAGATGAGTTCTTCCAGTCTCCAGAGGTCATGGCAGGTAAGCTTCCCATGTGTGGTTAAGATAAGTTTGTGCAGCAAAGTCTGGTCGAGGAGCTGGTTGGTTATTTAGAGCATGCGTGAATGTTCAATTGTATCTGACTTTGCAACCCCCACCAGGCTCCTCCGTCCATGGAATTTCCTAGGTAAGAGTGCTGGAGTGGGTGGCCATTTCCTTCTTGAGGGAATCTTCCCAACCCAGGCATCAAACCTGTGTCTCCTGCATTGGCAAGCGAATTCTTTACCAACTGTGCCACCTGGGAAGCCCCTGGATATTTAGTTCAGAGGGAGAAAAATGTCTGTGCAAATGAGCAGTAAATCCACAAGCCTCTCTGGCATAAGAATTTGAGAGTAGGAACTTCACATCTCCTTCCTGAGGGGCGACACTGACCTTCTAAATATTACCAATGAAATGCCAGCCTCTTTGATGTTTTCCTGCTTATACCAACAGTACAGGTTTTCAGAACAAAAGCTGTTTGCGGCTTCTTAGTGGAAGGATTTCAAAGTTGGGCTTCCCCAGTGGTTGGGGAAGCCTATACAGGGCTGTGACATAATAATGAAACTTTGTTTCTGTAGGTTCATGTGATGTCTGAGGGAGCTCAGACCTAGACTGCTCACTTGTTAGAACTTCGCTTCTAGGTGGAATAGGACACATCATTAAGACAGTTGCCAGAAATCTTGAGGCTTTTCAGATGCTGTGGTCACCAGCTTTCTTCCTCATGGCTCAAGATGTCTACTTGAGCTCCAGCCATCAGGTTAAACACCAGGTCTTTCCCACCACCAGAAAAGAGATAGGCATTCCTACTGTCTTTAAGGGCATATTTTGAAAGTCACATACTTTTTGCTCATTTTCATTTTATTGGTCAGAATATGTCATGTGACCACACCTAGCTACAAAGGGATGCTAAAAAATATAGTCTGTATATCTGACCACATGCCCAGCTAAAGAGACTAAGGATGAAGGAAGAAATGGATATTAAGGAGGTATCAGTCCTTTCTGCCATAGACCTCAACAGGTGGATTTGTTTTTAAAGTTGAAAAGTCCAGTCTTATTAGTTTTTTAACCATATTTATTTTTTCTTGCTGGGTCTTCACTGCTTCACGGGCATTTTTCTCTAGTTGTGGTGAGCGGGGATATTTAGTTATGGTGCGAGGGCTTCTCATTGAGGTGGCTTCTCTTGTTGCAAAACACAGACTCTATGGTGTGAGGGCTTCAGTAGTTGTGACACATGGACTCAATAGTTGTGGCCCGCAGGCTTAGTTGCTCCACAGCATGTGGGATCTTCCTGGATTGGGGATTGAACCCATGTCTCCTGCACTGACAGGCAGATTCTTTACCACTGAGCCACCAAGGAAGCCCAGGTCCAGTCTTCTTTTCCACCCCATTTTAACCTGAGCCAGCAAAAAGCAGCCGGATGATCTGACCCGAGACTTTATTTTTTCTCTTTCACCTTCTGACATAGAACTGCCAAAAGGCTGGACGAATAGGAGGAGAAGCAAAGAGCCTTAAACAACCCGTAGTGTTATCAAGTGGGAGATGTTGTGAGACCTGGAGCTAAGATGCAGAAATTAAGGTTTTTCCCTCATCCCCACTCCAAGCTCTGTGACAGTGGGGTACAGAGTCACAGACTAGCCCCACACAGGAAGTAATTTTAATTACAGGTGTATTCGTTTTAAAAACTAGGAATCCTAGATAAAACTAGTAACCTTAGACCATAAGCACAGTTGCTCACTCCCTTCCGCACTCTCACACTGCCTGTCCTGGAGGACGATCATGATCACAGAGATGCGTTTTTGACTCTGGAGACCTTAGAGCGCCAAGAAGAGGAATGGAGCCTCCCCCTGCTCCTCCTCACACACGCTGTCCAGAGTGCAGTGTTACCTTGCTTCCTAGGCGCGGGGCTGCACAGCAGACCATCACAGGCCTAGCAGCTTAACCCTGGAGTTCCATCCCAGCAGCCCCTGCCGCATGACGGTCTTCCCACTGCTGACCTGGAAGCTCACAGTTCTGTAAGTCAGAAGTCCCACCCAGGCTCCCTGCTCAGGGTATCACACGGTGTGGGCTGGGCTAGTTCTTGTCTCTTCAGCACCAGCTGAAGATGACTCTGGTCTTAAGGGTTCCTGTGGCTTTTGTCACACCATCCGGGTGCTCTCCCTGCCTTGGGGCCAGCGGTCCCCTACGACATCACCTACTCTCAGGAGTGGACTCTGTCAGCTTCACAGCCCCAGGGTTGTGTGGGGCACAGACAGTCCTGGGGGCCGTGCTGGGGTTTGGTCTACCATGTTCTTGAGCTGAGATCTGGCTTACCCCTCCTCCTCTTTCTGCAGGGGACGTCCTAGGCGTTGAGGCCGCCCGGCCCTGGGAGTTTCACCCCAGCAGCCCCTGCCGCACGGCGGTCTTCCCACTGCTGACCTCTGGCTCTGCCTTCTGGCTCCTCAGGCTCTGGGAAGAGTGGGGGCCATGGCCGGGCGCGGTGAGTGGCTACTTGCTGCTGGTGGGGCCCCGACTCCTCCTCACCGCCCTCTCCTTTGCCCTGGACCTGGCCGTGTACCACCTGGCTCCAGGCTGGGGGGCGGAGCGCTGGAATGCCCTGCTCCTGCTGTCCGGGTCCTACGTCACCCTGGTCTTCTACACAAGGACCTTCTCCAACGCCATCGAGGGACTGCTCTTCGCCTGGCTGCTGGTACTGGTGTCCCCCAGGGCGGCCAGGAGCCGCACACCTAGGAAGCCCGCTCCAGGCCCGCGGTGGCATGGCTGGCTTCTTGGGGGCCTTGTGGTGGCTGGCTTCTTCAACCGGCCCACCTTTCTGGCCTTTGCTCTGGTCCCCCTCTTCCTCTGGGGCACTTGCGGAGCCACAGATCCCAGCTTCAAGTCGCTGACCCAGCAAGCCCTGACTCTGCTCCCGGGGGCAAGCCTCACTGCAGTGGCGTTTGTGGCTGTGGACAGCTGGTACTTCTCTGGTCCATCTAGACCCAGCACCCTTGTCCTTACACCTGCCAACTTCTTGCGCTACAACCTGGATCCGGTGAACCTGGCAAGGCATGGCACACATGCAAGGCTCACTCACCTGGCTGTCAACGGCTTCCTGCTCTTTGGGATGCTGCACGCCCATAGCCTGCAGGCCGCGTGGCAGCAGCTGCGGGCTGGCCTGCAGGCCTTTGCCCAGATGGGCTTCCCAAGGACACTGGAAGCCTGGAGCCCACGGCCCAGCCCCAGGTCTCTCCTCCTGCTCTTCTACTTTGTGCCCCTTGCCCTGCTATCTGCCTTTAGCCACCAGGAGGCTCGGTTCCTGATTCCCCTCCTGGTGCCCCTTGTCCTGCTCTGTAGTCTGCAGACCCAGCCAGCCCCCTGCAGGGGCACTCTGGCCCTCTTCAACGTCCTGGGTGCCCTCTTCTTCGGGTGTCTGCACCAGGGGGGCCTTGTGCCTGGCCTGGGGCACCTGGAGCGGGTGGTTCATGCCCCTGAGCCCCTGCGTGTACCCACCCACTTCACACTCGTCTTCACCCACACCTACATGCCCCCCCGGCACCTCCTGCACCTCCCAGGCTTGGGCTTGCCAGTGGACGTGGTGGACATGGGTGGGGCTGAGGACTGGGTCCTGTGCCAAGCCCTGAACAACTTCACCAGACACGCAGCCTGCCAAGCGGCTGGGGGACCGTGGCTCTGCCGTCTGTTTGTGGTGACCCCTGGTACCACCAGGCCAGCCGTGAGGAAGTGCCGCTTCCCACTCAAGAGTGAGACACTCATCTTTCCCCACCTGACCCTGGAAGACCCACCAGCCCTGTCCTCTCTGCTGAGCAGTGCTTGGAGAGACCATCTCAGCCTTCATATCCTGGAGCTGGGGGAGAAGCCTGACAATATGACACAGAAGCCACTGCCCAAGACTCAGCCCTAGCTGAGGGCCCCTTTCCACCTCTAAGTGTTGGCTGGACTGGGACAGAGCCTGATTCTTTTCCTTTCCTTTCCCTTCCAGAATCCCCACCACTGCCTCTCCTGTGCACAGCCTTTGACTGTTCCACCTCCTGGGTAAACTGACATCCACTTCCCCTCAAAAACCAAAGAAATGATCAGTCATGGTCCTGATGCCAAGGTCCCCAAAGAACCTAATGTAATCAGTGACGCCAAATGCCTATTCCTGCCCTATTCCTTCCAGTCACTGTGATGTTTTAAACAAATAAATCGCACCTGATTGTGAAAGGAGACAGCAATCTCCTAATGACATTCCTGAATGACTTCTCCGAAAGCTTCCAGGATGCCTTACCTCTTGCTGTCATGACAACCCTTTGGCCTCCTAGATACCTGGAAGGAGGCAGTGTATTGATACTCAAAAGAAGGTAGCTCAGATTCAGGAGGCCTAGTTCGAGTCTCCAGTCTTCTACACATTGGCTACATGCTCTAAGAAAGCCCCTTCCCCTAACCCAGCCTGTTTTCCAGCCTGCACAATGGTCTCTGAGGTGTCTGCAAGCTAACACTGTGTTGTTCCTGGGTCTACAGTGCAAGTTCCTTCCCAAAACTCTGTAAGCATAGAAGTGGGTGTGGTGTATTTAATGGCACTTTGGTATCTGTTTCAATGCTTGGTTATTACCAAAACAAGTAGTTCTGCAATTTTTCTTTTATCCACTCTCCTACTCCTGTCCCTGAGAGAGGTGGAAAATTTCTGCATCTCACTAATATTTATTTGACTGTGCTGGGTCTTAGCTGTGGCATGCAGGATCTTTGTCACGTCATGTGGGAACTTCGTGGCAGTGCACGGACTCTAGTTGTGGCTCACGGGCTCCAGAGCATGGGGGTAGTTGCGGTATGTGGGCTTAGTTGTTTTGAGGCATCTGGGATCTTAGTTCCATGACCAAGGATTGAACCTGTGTCCCCTACACTGCAAAGCAGATTCTTAAACACTGCACCACTAGGGAAGTCCCTGCATCTCACTCGTCAGGGGTCAGACAGCCCAGATGTTTTCCCAGATGTTCAGCCCCAGGGGAATGGAGACACAAGGCTGGATTCTGGTGGCACTTGGGCACAAAACCTTAAATGTGGTCTGATCACTCTCCATGTTCAAAGCCTCTGTCTGAAGCCCCTTCACAGGCTCAAGAGCAAACCCCATGCCAAACCCATACCTGCTGTGTTGGTGGAAGCCATCACACCTGGGCATGCTGCTCCCTGCAACACAGGGCACCACTGCCCAGTCCACTGGGATTGTGAGGAGCTGTGGCGCTCAGCCTGTCCTCATTCTCCCTCTTCACAACCCTGCCATCTCTGGAGAACCAGAGGTACCCAGGCCTCTGTGAGCAGTGGGCTGGAGAGCACCTTCCACCAGCGAGAGCCCTGGGTCATATTGAAGCTCCACTTCCCACAAGCTGCTGCTGGGGTCCCCATGCCACATTTGCCTCAGGACTCCAGCCCCAACAGAGGAATCAGTGGCATGCTGGTAAATGTTTAGCAACCCATTCTCTAGGGGCAAAATAGCCCTTATTTCTGGTGTTTGACAACTTGTGTGTTGTTTATACTCTCACCATGGCTGATTTCAAACTACTAAAATGATGTTACTGAACTTGGGAGATGCCAAGGATGCCTCTCCTGAGCCAGCCTAAGCTAACTGTAGCACACTACCCAATAGTTCCCTCTTTAAAATTATAGGACCTGTTCATGATAGTTTCATGTTCTTGTGGTTTGTTACTAACTTTGGTTTGGTTTTTTTTTTTTTCCTACCTGTAGTGCTTAGCATCATCTTGGGCACCCGTAAGCACTTACTTACTTTGCAGCCAGAGAGTTTTTTTTGCCTAACAGATAAAAACCAAGTGCTGCCTGGAGATAACTCAGATTCTAAGGTCCCAGATTCCTCTGGGATTCTTGGGACTTGTTTCTCTCCTTCGCCAGGTAGGTTCACAAACTCAGAATTCCCTAGAGGAGCTGTTGGTGTAGCAGTCCATGTAGATTGTAGTGGCCTGAGTGCTAACGATTTGTTTGTAAAGTGTTGGTATCTAGATTTGTGTGGCATTAAGGGGTGATTTGAAATTGCCCTGCAGGATAGTGGAGTGAGTTGCTTCCTGGCTTCACATTCTGTTTAGCAGCGCTTGAAAGGCATGTTGGGAGATTGTTGCCACTGGGGGTGGTAGGATGAATTTGGTCTGTTTCTTTAGCAGTAGGGTAAGTGGCGGGATGACAAGCCAGGTTACACTGGAGGCTTCCAAAGCCAGGAGGCATCCGAGTCACCTCTAGCTGGAGAAGAAAGGACCATTTTCTTGCTCTGCTCTCAGACTCCTTCTACAAATGGAGGGAATTTAGTTCCCACACACTACCACAAAATATAAAACATCTGCCTTCGTTCTTTTGCTTTCCTTCCTTAACAAATGGCCAGCTTGCTAAAAGCTTCACTGCTTCCTGCAGTTTCCCTTTTTGTTTCTGCCAGTCTAGAAAAAGACCCAACTGTGAGTGTGCTTGAAGGCTGCTTATGTTGAAGGTAAGGGGTTGGGTTGGGGACTGCTAACATTGTGCTGCTCTGATATCCAGATTCAGAGACAAACGAGTGGGACTGAGACCAATGAGGCAGCGATCAAGGCAGAATGAACAAGCTCCTTGGGCTCCTTACTGTCAAACTCAAAGGAGAATTCAGTGAGTTGCCTCTGGTCTGGGAGATGGAGGACAGGAGGGCAGGGTGCCAAACTAAAACTTTATCCTTAGGAGAGTGGGACACTGGCCTCAGAGAGGATTGACCAGAAGCACCTCTGATGGGAAGGCTAGAGGGTAGAATGTCAAGTCAGATCTTTGACCACCAGCAAAGTGGAGGACAAGCTGCTCTTGCTGCCGCACCTCCAGGGTAGGTCTCCAGGCTATCCAGCTCCCTCTGTGACTCCCACAAAGTCAGAATATAAATTGTTTCTCCTGCTTTGAGCTTTCTAGATTGCATGATTAACTCTGTAGCCTGATTAGAGACGATCAGTGCATACATGGATTGCCTAATTGTGGGTCTGTTAGCTGCAGCATAGTCTTTACAGTGTATCCCAGACCCTCTAAAATAGGGACAAGGAATTCAGGTGGCTTGTTCCGTGGTAGACAGTTGTCCTGATACCCAGTGGTGATGGTGGTGGCGGCAGCAGAAAATGAAAGTTAAGAAATAGCGTTACACTTCCTCATGTGAAAGTGGTTGTAAGGAGTGAGATAACAGTGTATTAAGGAAGTGCCCGGAACAGAGGGAATATTCAGTATGTGTTAACTAGTATTATACTGTATAATAATATACATTATTATTATACTGTAGGACTGTATAATTCCTACAGTCCCAGGAATCTTAATCCACCTTCCCAGATAAGCCCCAGGTTCATACTGAAGGCATGGGTGGATCCATCTCATCTGCCTTCACTAGTCAAGGTCATCTTATGACTCCCTCAGTCTGGAAGCAGCACCAAGCCTAGTTATGTTTGATGGTGAGTTGTTTTCCAGGTTCTTGGAGTCAGCTGTGTCTAGTTCAAGGTGAGTTGGTTAAGACTGGATAGGACCACCAACCGTCCAACTGGGCATGCTCCTGACCTTTTGACATCAGAGAGCAGAAAACTCCACCCTCAGATGGTGCTAAGAACCTCCATTTTTCAAGCTGCAGATGCATGTGGCATAGTTACACGTCTGCAGAACTACAATTACCACACCTTTCTCCAAGCATTTTCCCCCACACCTCCCGCCGCCTTGCTGATGCTTTATCCCATAAATACCCCAACCCCTTTGCCTTGAGGAAGACCAGATCTGAGACTAGTTCTCCACCCCTGGCTGCCCTGCCAGTAAATCCTCTTCGCTGGAAACCTTTGCATCTCCGCATTTGGCTTGCTGCGCACGGGGCAAAAGAACCTTGTCCTGTAACAATAACCATTACTCAGCTCACACATTTAATCAGAGGACTTTTGGCAGTTGCAGGATTGTCTTTCCATCCAGGATCTCCCCTGGAAGTAGCGACCTGCTACATTAATGCAGCGGCAGCAGCATCGATCATTAGTTTTAGTCCCATTTGCTGAGGTTAAACCTCTCTCCGGTTGTACTTAGGTCCATGGCTCTCTGCCCGCGGTGAATCAGGGCCGAGCCTATCTTTTTCTGTCAGGCTTCGGGGAGTTTCTTCCTTGGCTGTGTCCTGTCCGATCACGGCTTCCCTGGGGGTGTCCCTGGCCCAGCCTGGGTTTAGGGGTTTGGTCCCGGGCCTTTCTGGCTACCTGGTGGTGGCCGCGGGCGTTCCCGGAGGCTCCGGCGTAGCTCCTGAGTGAAGGTGTCTCTGAAACGAGCAGCGCGGCGGCCCAGGGAGCCAGCGGGCCCAGCCGCGATGGCTCGCAGGCGCCGGGCCGCGTCCTGGCCGCGTAGCTGGGCCTGCAGCAGCGCAAAGGCGGTGAGCTGTGCCGCACGCCGGATGGGCCGAGACTCTGAGAGACGCTCCACCAGCTGCGAGCTGTGCAGGAGGGTGGCCAGCAGCCGCCGCAGAACCATCCTCGGAGCGACCCGGAACCCAAAGCACGCCGCTCTCGCTTCTGATCGGCGACACCTGACTACGGGCCGTATCTGCGCCGGCGCCGCCCGGTGACGACACTGCCGCCCTGGGATTGGAGCACGGGATTTCGACTTTCCGCAGCCGTATCTGCGCGTTTCCGGTTCCGCCACTGCTGGGGCTACCTCGTTACACTGTTGAGTGGCGGTGTCCTCTGCCACCTCTCTGCACTATGTCGGGTGGCCTCCTGAAGGCGCTGCGCAGCGACTCCTACGTCGAGCTGAGCCAGTACCGGGACCAGCACTTCCGGGTGAGGGAAGCCGGGTCGCGAGAAAGGGGAGCCTCGGGCTAGAACGCTGAGCCTCGGTTTGCTCTTGTCTCATTGTGTTGTCGCTCATTCTCTGGTATCCCGAAATGCGAAGGGAAGCCTCGGTGCCTGTTGGGGAATGGATGCTGAAAGGGCGTTTGGGTATCATCAAATCCCCTTCTCTCGTAGGAAGGGAGTTTGAGGCCGGCTTTCGCATTCCCTAGCAGCTGCTCTCTGTTTCCTAGCCATTGCAGATGGGCGGCAGTAGTAGTGGTGGCTTGGGTTTTCACGAACGGTGTCGCGGCAAAGTGACTTTGTGATTTTGCTGCAATTATCAAAAAAGGGTGTCTTTTTGATACGTGCAGTATGGGGAAGCGCCATCCTGATCCAGATACCGGGACTTTTGTTTTTAAATCTACCAAACTGCGTTTGGCATTTCCCTTTTTCATAGGCTAGTACAACGGCCCTACAAAAGATTTGTACCTTGTGGCAGACAAAGTTGAGCCCTGCCTCCACCTTTAGGGAGCCCTCGATTTGAGGAGGGGAACCTAACATGTTAAGGGTCTGAATGTCAAAATCGGAGAACTGCTGGGTTTCCAAAGAGGGAAATTATCTTTTGGCCCATGTCATAGCAGATTGTATGAAATGGCCGAGGCTGCAGATATTCAAGGTGGGTTCTTCAATATCAGCAAAGACAGGGATGGAGTGAAGGTGACACTCGTTAACCATTGGTTATTTAGTAAATTTGTATTGAGTGCTGTTGTGGAAGCATCTGCTAAACCGTAGAGAGGGAAGACAGTTTTCCACATCCTAAGAGTTCGTAATCCTCTAGAGATTATGGGGTTGTAAAGGGAGGAACTGTAAATGTAGGGATTTACAATCAGATCAGATCTTAATCCAGCACAAGAAAGGGAGGGGCTGTTGAAGATTCAGAAGATTGAGAAAGGAGGGATCAGGTGTAGAAGAGGGTAGGTGTGGAGAAAGTCTAAAATGCGTTTGTAGGGTAGGAAAACAAATTTGAGGCAAAATTGAGAAAGATCTTAGGTTTATTCAACATTTAGTTTTTTAAATGTTTACTATATACCAGACATGATTATGGGCTTCTCTGGTAGCTCAGCTGGTAAAGAATCTCTCTGCAACACAGGAGACCAGGGTTTAATCCCTGGGTTGGGAAGATATGCTGGAGGAGGGTATGGCAGCCCACTCCAGTATTCTCCTCTGGAAAATTCCATGGACAGAGGAGCCTGGTTAGCTGCAGTCCATGGGGTTGAAAAGAGTTGGACGTGACTGAATGAATAAAAACATGCACAGACATTATTTTACACGTCTATTGCTCATTACTTCAGAAAGTTCCACATCATAGCCATGTTGAATTTCAAGCATCCTGCAAGATTACAACAGTGAAAGGATTAAACTTTTACTGTCTATCTGCAGTCTAAAGCCTATAGCTTTATTTAGACTACTGTAAGATACTGTCTTATAGAATTTCTACAGTATTTCCTGAATGGTATCTACATTATGTCATACCTTAAATAAGTTCTAACACTAGTTGTCTTAAACTGTAAGCTATTTGTTGGGACATGACTTAAACATGTGAGAAAAAAAGAGGAAAATGCTTCTTGACCATAATTTTAACAAGTCAGTAACAAGTCTGCAGTAATAAACTTTAGTGTCTCATTCCAAAGTCCTGAAAAACCTATTTTTATTGTAGAATGACTCTTGTCCTGTGAACTTTTTAAGGGAATAGGGGATTAAGGATAAGACTGGGCTTGGGTACCAACTGGAACTACTGATGAGTTGTGTGATCTTTGACAAGTTACTGAACTATCTTCCCTCAGGTAGATTGATGATGATAAATTAAATGAGACCATACATAGAAACCTGACTTGCAGTCTCTTGATTCTCCCTAGAGGTAGACATATTACCTGTTGCTTCTGTATGGTATCCATGTTAAATTCACTAAAAAATATAACTTGGAGCATACCCTTCATATTGTTTTGTGCCTTTTTTTCCCCTCCACTTTGCTCCCCATCTCGGAAATTCTAGGGTGACAATGAAGAACAGGAAAAATTACTGAAGAAAAGCTGTACATTGTATGTTGGAAATCTTTCCTTTTATACAACAGAAGAACAAATCTATGAGCTCTTCAGCAAAAGTGGTGACATAAAGAAAATCATCATGGGCCTGGATAAAATGAAGAAGACAGCATGTGGGTTCTGCTTTGTGGAGTATCCTTCCTGTGTGTCTCGTGTAGCTGTTGCCCGAAGGTGGGGCCGAGAGCGGCTGATAGCCTGTTTTGAAAGATGAGTGAGGACACTTGTTGATTAGCATCCCTGCACTTAGGTCTTCCTCATCTTCCTTCATCTTCTCCTGCTTTCTGTCCAATATGTCTATACTGTTTACACTGGGACAGCTAGTAACATATACATTCTGTTCTGAAATCCATTCTTTTTTCATAGTTGGTTAAGTAAATCTTTGAAAATGTATATGCGTATGGTATTTCAGAAAGTCCAAAGAGTGTATTGAAAAATAAAAGCCCCATTATCATTCTAAGTTCAGAGACGTTAGTTATCAATCTCATTGGTGTCTTTCCAGAAGTAATTCTATGTATGTGTGGTAGCATATTGTGTGCACTTTTTTTCACGTATTTTAGAGATTGTTCCATGTTAGCACGTGTAGGTTACCTCTTTTTGTAACAGCTACATAGTATCATGTAGATGCATATAGCTTGACGCGGTACGTCGTAACCGAACTTACTTGTGACCATTCTCTCCCTGGAAGCGCTCCATAAATTTGACCACCTGGATTTACCCTTTCATATTTTGTTTTTTAAGTGCTATTTTCTTTTTTTGGTCATTTTGAGAAATTTTCCAGACCTAGTCCACCATGTCATTTGAATTTTCTGTACCTTGAATTGTTTCTTTCCGTTGTATTTATCCTGTAAAATTTCCTTAAATTTCTGATGATCCCTTGGTGTCTTGGGGAAAAGGCTGACTTTGTGGATCTAGGCAGAGCTTCTTAAGTTGCTGCCTTGCCTTTGGGACGTGTGGGTTTCTTAAATGCTAGAATGAAGAAAGATTTTAGCTTGCTGATGTTAAAGACAATGCCATAGTTCCTTCAGTTAGTTAGTTCACAACCCTATCTTTTTTATTTGCCTGGAATTAAATGTGTTCTTGCTAATAGGTCTTCTTCCCACATAGAGACCTTTAATTAAACCCTATTTGCAGCCTTACTACTTAATCAACTTGGAATTAAAAAGTTCCTGGGTTTACTGTCTCCTTTAAGCCCTTCAGGAGTATTTCCTACTGTGACTTTGTTTCACCCATTATTAATCTTTAGCTTTTGCATCTCTAATCTGCTGATGGCCTCTTCTCCTCCTTGGGTATATGTTTCTTTCCTGTTGTCTAATGGAGGCCCTGAGAAGGAAAGAAGACAAAATGTACTCCCTATCAGGTTGAATCAGAAGCCCCACGTTTGAACCTATTCCCCACTTCTGACTCTGGTGTCTGATTTCGGGCTCTGCAAGCTTCTTTTACTCCTTCAGACACAGGGGACGAGCGCCCAGGTTTTGCTTTCACCTCTGGTGCCAGGAGTGTAAAATAATTCACAGGAGACAAAAAAGACAAAGGAACTATTAGATACTAATCAGTGTTTAAGAATTGGAGTGTTTTTGCATTTGCCTTGAAAGTCAAAGATCAATAATCAAGATGACAAATACCCAAAAGAAAGGATACCTTTCATTGTCAGTATCCCCCCCCCCCCCACCCTGTTTGCCCTTTAGCATTCATTTCATTCAACAAAGAATTACTCAATCCCCATGTGTGCTAGGCATTGTGTAGACACTGGAATTTCAGCAAGTGTTTCCCTACCCGTGTAATTAAAGACAAGGGGAAAGGTCCAGATAAGTATTTCCTAGACCCAGTTGTAATCATATACTTACATATATTTTTTAATAGCATCCCAAAGATAGATTTAGTAGATCTGGTTTAGAACTACCGACCTGAGTGGTACTTTTTGAGTGTTCCCTTCTAATGAAATGTGATGGCAGGTCTTATGCAGTGACCTCTTTTTAAGGTTGTTCTTGAATGTACAGCCTCATATTCAGGGAACCGAATGATGCTGTTATTTCCTTGGATAACAGTTCGTGGTTTAAACCTGCACAGAACATATCTGTATTTTGCAAACCAAAATATGGAGACAGTGGAATTGTGTATTTAACAGGATTATCCAAAAACCATCAGTGTAGCTGAGGATAAGATACCATTTTTGACTGCTTCTGGACCAACCTCAACAGGCCTATACAAGCCAAATTATGTCTTTGATCTCCATCTGGTTGGATTAGTTTTTGTACTCTTTAACTCAGCTTCATTTAGATGTTTCTTCCTCTATTTACAAAAATGTCTGGAGAAATGCTAATTCCTTAATAATCATAATTAAGATACTATTCAAGAGCAGATGCAGAAAACGCCATGCGGTATATAAATGGGACTCGTCTGGATGACCGGATCATTCGTACAGACTGGGATGCAGGCTTTAAGGAGGGCAGGCAGTATGGCCGTGGGCGTTCTGGGGGCCAGGTACGCAGGAAGGTTTTCTGTGCTCAGCCTTGGCCTGGGATGCCAGTCCTAAATGATAAGTGTTTTGTCAATTTGTATTTGCTCTTTTCAAAATAACTGTGCCTATAACCTTGGCTTGAAGTGAATCCACCCATTGGGGGTGATAAATTATTAATATTTTTAAATACCATTAAATAGTATGTCTTCACAAGCAACCATTACTGGACTTCTGCAAGGGGCTGAATATTCTACAGGAATGTTGAGCAAAGCAGAATGTACTAAAACAACTTTTCCATTTTTATTTCAATATAGTTTAAATATTCTTTGGAATGTGCTATCTTTGAATGCTGAGTGTAAGCCTGATGTTTGGTTTTTAAAAAAAAAAGCAGTATTAAAATAATTTTGCAGGGCAGTTGAACTTTATCATCAATTGCTCAAAATCATGTTACACTTATAATGTTTACATTATGACATCTGAAAAGGCTTAGTTATTTGTCTGACATATTTTGGAAGGCATGTTTGTTACACTAATCTTCTCTGTACTGTAACATGTTCTTTTCAATTAAGGTACGAGATGAATACCGTCAGGACTATGATGCTGGAAGAGGTGGCTATGGAAAACTGGCCCAAAACCAGTGAGTGGTTGAGAGCCCCATCGTGAAAGTCTGCTCCTTTGGCCTGTTGAATTTGACAGGTGTTACCCAAGGTCTGCAAACCTGCCTTTAGTTTTTTTTTTTGTAAACCAAGCTTTAATCAATGTCTCTACTGAGCTGGAAGCCTTGTCATGGTTTTCCTCTTAAAAATTATTAAAGAACAGAATCCAAAAGAATGCCTTTAATTCTGTAGAATTAAGTCTTAGAATCTTGGTTTTGTGTCAGATTACCAAAATGATTTCTATTACTAGGTCAAAAATTGTTTCCTTAGCAACAGACTTGATGTATAATGTTGACCTGTCAGCCAAAAACACACTTCTTTTAGAAGACAGGAAAAAATTTTAAAGTGTTTACCATGTTTGCATCTAAGTAGGTTCATGGTCTACCTTGGGACCTGGAATTACTATTTTTAAAATTTTAAGTTTTCACAAGATAAAGTTTAATAAGTGGACTTTTGCTATGTTATGTAGCTTTGCTCTAAATTAGGGGAACAGATGCTTGATAACTGAATTTTTATTCTGTGTTGATTTTTAATCTGTAAAGGCAAAACTTAATGGAAATTCCTAAAGAGTTGGTATAAAAGCAAGCTTTGGACAGTCCCAGGGAACACCACCTGCTTTACATGCTTTGTATATCAGGAAATAAGGGACAGGTATTGAAGAGTATTTATTTACTAAACACATTTTTCAAAATGTGAGGTGTGAGTGCCTTCAGATCTGTTTTTTCCATTTTCAGACTGATCTTGGGAATGGAGTGTTTTGTGGTGGTTGAGAGAATGGCTTAACAAAATCAGAAATGCTTCCCTCGGGAAATGTTTTGGCCAGTTCTAATATTGAAGTCTGTCTTGTTTTTCTCTAATTGTGCTGTTTCAGAGGCTGGACAGTCAGCTGATGGTCTCTACAACTTCCAGAAGGGAGTCTAGAGGATTTATTTTGCATTTATAAGGCAAGAGATGATTTCTCTAATGTTACAAGAATTCTTGCTCATTTTAAACTGCTAGTCTAGTACAATTCTCCCTGACCTAAGTGAGATTTTTTTTCATCTAGCAACAAAGTATCTCCTAATTTCCAGGAGTTTGTGAAGTTGGGGCTGGAGTATCTCAATGTGAACAGCTTTCATGTTACAGCAAGTGTGTTTTCTCAAATTTAAGTTGGCTATTTGGATATCTCTAAATTATTTGTAAGTATTTAGGAAAACATGTGCAAGTAATTTAATGAGGACATACACTTTTTTACAGTAGTTTGAATGAATGTATTTTGTATTATTTTGCAGTAAAACATGATTCAGATTTCTATAGGCCTTAAAACCACAGACAGTATTTCATATTTGAATTGTCTTCTGTAACAGATTTCAATAAAATTGGACCAACTTACTGTGTTTTTCCTCACCAAGAGACACTGAAACACTCTTACCCTGGAATATTAATACATTTTGGGGAAGAATCTGAATAGTGTGCAGAATTTGCCTGTCCATTTAGATTTGAGAGTTACTAATATGGTAGTGTCTCGCTACATGCAGCTAATTAAAACTGTTCCTCAGTCACATTACCATTTCATATGCTCAATACCTACCTGTGGTAATGGCTCTCTTGTGGTAGATGCAAATACAGAATATTCCTATTACTGTAGAAAGTGCTGCTACTGGACAGTGAGCCGCTTAGAGCCTATGCAGATAAGCCTTGTCATGACTGGAATGCCACTGGGAAAAATTACTACTCACCAAACAGTACATGTTATCCAACACAAGAGAACACACATTTATAAAGGCATTTAGTTTATTTTTCAAAAAATATGTTTGCTAGAAGGTTTGAGTAATTTTACATGATCACAATCTTTAAATAAATTTTTTCTGACCAAAAGGTACCATTTAAGTGGACAGCTTGTCTAGATCTGCTTTTGTTAACACCCAAATACAATTAGCATGTCTGATGGTATTCCCTAGGTCTTCTTAAATTATCTACAGGCCAGGAGGCAGAGCCTAGCACATAACAAAGTATGTGCTTTATAACTGCTTATTAGTTCAGTTTCATAACAATTAAGCAGAGCAGGTAGTCAGTATATCTAATTCACACTATTAACACACTGGTTCTTGCCTGAAGGGTCTGATCCATGCAGAGCTCGCAGTTATTCCTTCTAACCCAGGAAGTAGTAAACCACAACTGCAGAGAAAGGGGGCAGCTCTACTTAGGCTACTGCTGGCGATGTCTCAGGTCTGTTCCTTTGTTCCAACTCTGAATTCAAGGTGACCAGTGTTAATTATATTCAATGATATGTAGAAAATAAAATGCAAAGCCCCAAAAAAGATTTGGGGACTGCTGGCAGCAAGCAGCTGCTGCTTCTCCCTTTCTTAAGAGAAGATTGGTTCTCTATGATTGAGAGAACTAAAAGTGAAAGTGAAGACGCTCAGTCGTGTCCGACTCTGCGACCCCATGGACAGTAGCCGACCAGACTTCTCCGGCCATGGGATTTTCCGGGCAAGAGTACTGGAGTGGGCTGACGTTTCCTTCTCCAGGGGATCTTCCTAACCCAGGGATCAAACCTGGGTCTCCTGCATTGCAGACAGACGCTTTACCATCTGAGCCATTTAGTTTGAGAGAACTAAAAGTTGAACTAAATCTACATTCATTGCTATAGATTTTACAAAAGGATAAAAGCAACTACAGACTGGTAAGTTTGCTGATGGAGAGGACTGAGCAGCTTGTTGAAGGCACATCATAAGCAGCTTTTAGTTTGTGTAAGGCCTGCCCTCAACCCCCAAAGCATAAGGTCTGCCCACCTTGTGGGCACCTAGACAATTCAGTGCCAAGCTAATGAGAGTAAAACAAAACAATGCCTGTCTCTTCTACCAACAGCCCAGACTATATTTCAGAAACTTCTGTTGCAAGGAAACCATTACTGCAAACATCAGGAAAAAAGGCCATCCTAATGGAGGACTTGGGCTAAATAGAAGTTTATACCTAATCACAAGACGGGTAGGAAAGGCAGGAGGGAAGCAACTGTGTGTACTGAAACAAGCTTCTTATGAATAACAGAAACATTTAACCAGACTTAAAATATCTGACATTTAAGCTAAAGCATGCTGGACAGTGTAGCTCAAGGTGCTCTATTAAGCTGGACATGAAACAGACCCGTGACTTGGGACACTTCACTGTAGGTTCTCTCTGCCTCACTGCTAAGAATGACCATTTCTAGACTGAAAGAAATGACAACTCAAGCTTGGGGCATGAAGATTTTTTGCCAGAACACAACTCTCTTGCATGCCTGGTTCTGTCAATGAAATATGAACTATGGCGCTCTAAAGTGTAAGACATTTTTAACAGCCTACTTACTAATTACCAAAAAAAAAAAAAAAGCAAACGTCTGGGATACAGATTGGAAAAATCTCGTTTGCATAATTATGCCTGAAAACCTCAAGAAAACACCCAACCCATTTTGTCACCTTTCCAATGTGGATGCAGCCCTACCTGTAGCAGCACAACGTGCCTCTAATCTCAGTCTTCCTAATGATGCGAAGCACAAGGAGAAATACTGACCTGGTTTTATACTAAGGAGTTTTGAGTCTGAGGGAGTAGGAAAGTGCTGGCCTGTTGATAATGTAAACACTGGTGTTGGTGCTTGGAATGTCTGGGGTAGGGACCCTGCACGTAAACATGTTCTGACTCCACCTCAACTGCTGGCAGTCAGCCCTACCCGCACACCTAACGAGGCATTAACCCAAGTACCTTTGCCATTTGCTTGTTCCTCCTTTCCTTTCCAGTTATCACAAAACTCTGTTAAAGATGCAAGATCCACTGCTTTAATCCTAATGCAGCAAAGGCTAAGGACAGGGCCACTTCTGCTTTCCCCCAGAAGAGGAGGTTCATGGAAGCAAAAAAAAAAAAAAAAAAAAAGGACTCCTGTGCTGGAGTCTCAGGGATGGTCAAGCAGAGGCAGATAAGCCCTGCATGTTGCTGAGATCATTAGAGAAATGAGGGGAAACACTCATAACTTTTGCTGTAACCCCCTCAGTATCAAGTCTCCCTTATTACCTTTTCTGTTCTCTCTTCCCCACCCACGTCCAAAAGACCTAAAATTAGTCTTTGGTTTTGAATGTTTAGATTTTAAATACCCTTGAAATAGGTATTTGGCAGATCTTAATTTCTTCCAAGTGGGAAACAATACAGGGGAAGTGACAACTTGTAAATTACTCTTGGGCTGGATTCTCATTTGTTTGACCACTAGTTTGACAGATACTGATTTTTTAATGGGTCAAAACCAGAAGAATCCAAGGAGTTCAATGTTCCAGCAAAAGCTTTTTATAAGATTAAAGCATTTATTATAAATCTTAAAGCCAAGGCTGAAATCTCATTTGTGAAGATAATTGGACCCTCAAGGTCACTTTCATTGTCTCATATCTTAACTCTTCACAAGGCAGGCACTGTGCTTACAAGTGTGCCACCATAAACAGATCATACCAGTCAGTTTATGGCCACTTCCTTTTCATCCTTTAAAAGGAATGGGACTCACTGAAGAGAGAAGTCAGTGAAAGGTGCTGCTGGTAAAAATAGAGGACTGACTGTCAAAACCCCTCCTAGCTACCCTTTATGCCCCAGGGAACATCTACTACTCTCAGAGTTATGTTCTATCAAAAACATCCTGCATTTTTAGGTTCTGGAATTAAAATTTAAACCTGTATTCAGTTCACGTCTAACTAAGTTTCAAAAGCTGCACCAAATCTACTAGGCTTTTTTTTTTTTTAATACTCTGCACTGCATGCTCTGTCTATATGCATGCGTTTGGATAATAAATATTAAATATGGGGGGGACACACACAGAATCCATAAAATTAAAAATGAAACCAAACTGAACATTAAAAAAATAGTACATGGTCACTAGAGAAATGAGTTAAGGGCAGAAAATAAACTTGAGGTAACAATAGTGGCCCAACACCACTGATCGGAAATACCTGTAAAAATTCAAATAAGTGGAGATTCAAGTAACAAACCACCTGCTCCAACTTGGTCAGACTTCCCAGAGTCCTTGCTGATTCAGTCCATGAGCCGGCACTCACACAGCTCCTTGTAAATCCTCTTCCGCACTCGGGGCATGTCTTCTTGGGAAAACTGGAAAGGCTGCTCTAAGGCGAGGCACTTGCAGTACTGGAAAGGTCCCAAAAACACTTAAGTGGCATGTGGAGTTAAGTACTAGCCCAACGCATCATTTTACCAGATGCAGACTTAACAGAATAGGGTCTAAGGCAAATGTTAAAGTTGGTTTAGACTTGTAAAACATACTGTTTTAAAACATTTACCTCCAAAAAAAAAGTTACCTCCAAATTACAGTCAGATTTTCAGGTAAGTATATGGCTTGGAATACTCCCTCCCTCCCCACTCAATACTGTGAAAAGCAAAACTGCCAAAGGGGCTCCATTCTCAAGGTGAGAATGCTGAGAATGCAGTCAAACCTAATATGGCCTTTAAGTGAGAACCTGAGTTCTCAGACATTCATGAGTCATATGAGTGAGCCCATCTTCCAAGATCTTTGGAAATCTGTAAATCATGGATTATAAACTATGATTTCCTTCATAAATATAATAACTTTTTCAATAGCTCTTTGAAACCTAAGGGAACCTGCAGCATGAGAAAGCACAGTGTCTGAATGTGGCCCTTATTTAAAATCTAGTTCGTTTTTACTCTGTGGTAAAAGACTACTTGCCAGTGGTTAAAAAAAATATAGTTAATTCTACAAATGCCAAGAGTGTATGACAGGACCAATTCAGGTCAGTCTCCAATGTGGCTTGCCAATAACCTCTGATAATACACGGGTGATACCATTTATCCTCAGCCTTAGAAGGTGGTTCTTCCTAATGATAATATATGAAAATGCAAGAACTACTGCTTTTCAGTGACATAGGTTTGGGAGGAGTGTTCTGTTACCTGTATGTAGTACCATGCACACATCAGAGGGATCCCCCTTCTCTTCTCTAAACCCAACAAGTTTATAAATTGTAAATACAAAAAAAAAAAAAAAATTCTTTACCTGGAGCACAAATACTCCACAGTCACTATCGTTTTTCTGTTGTGGAATACACTAAGGGGAAAAACAAAACAATTATTAAAACAACATCAAGTGTTCCCTGTCAGATAAGAAAAGCTGCAGGAAACTTGTGTCCAAGACAGCTGGTATATACCTCTGCTTTACAAAGTGTTTTGAGTTTATGGAGGCACCTGGTCGCATGAAAAGAGCTATCAATCAGTAACTTAAACATGAGAAACATGTTTGCCTAAACATGAGAAATGGGAAGTCAAAAATCCTATTTTAAAACTTCCATGGATAATCATTTTTGCTATCAGTTCACTGACTATGGAATCAAAATGGAATCGTGACTCAGAGAACGCAGACCTGGACTCTGAATACTTAGTACTAAACGCTGTTTGGCAGTCTTCACTCTTCATCTCGTATTTCACAACTCTGTCCTATTCTTTTAAAGACACTGTAAAGGTAAACAGAATGTTTTCCAAAGAACTGGTTACTATATTCTGCCTGGAAGTGTTGAAACATCCTGATTAAATTTAGGGGAACACCTGGATATACTGTTGGGTAAGTTCAGAATATTCACAAGAGCAATTCTGCTTTCAACTAATAAACTAGGGTATTTAAAACACAAAATGTAAGTTTAAAAGTTAGCATTTAGTTCAAGGATAAATGCATAAACCTTGTCCCTTTGGTTTGAGTTAAAGGTTTATTTCAAGACTCTGCTTCTTTCACATTGTGTCATTGATCCAAATAGACCTGAGTTCAAGGACCTAATGGTCAATGGTTTTGATGAACTTTGGGGAAGGTCAGAGATGCTTCTTACTCCTAAGTGACTTGCCTACCTCAGATTATAAGGATCAAATGAGATCATACATATAAAAACACCGGGAAAACAAAGCAGTGCCCCATAAAATGCAAGACCCTGGTATCTGTGACAGAGTTAAGAGGGTAGGCCTGCTTACTCTGCCCCATACACAGCTTTACTGTCTACGGCTAAACATAGTGCTGCTTCTAGACTGTTCAGAACTGAAGCTCTCAAGCCACTTGTCTTCCCCAAATGCCTGGAAAGCAGCCCAGTGCACTTGCTCCCTTGGTGAATCCAAAATAGTCATGTCAGTATTTCTCTGGGTCTATATGAATCATCTGGAAATAAGAGCCATGAGGCAAGAAGCAGATGTCTTTTTTTTCAACAGAGCAACTATATCATCAGAAGCTGCCCCAGGGATGAAATGACTGAATTTACTTGCTCCAGCAAGCAGCGGGAAACTGGGCAGCCAGATGATGAATACTGAACTGAGGTTTATTCTGAGCTGCCTCCCTGCAGCCTCCAGACTTTCCTTTGGTTATCTTCATGATCAGTCTTCATATGCATTTAAAAACACCCACCCCTTAGATAATTTCAGCCCCTTGACATGCCTGGGTTTTCATTTTTTATCACTTACTTACCTTTGTAACAGCAGTCTGCCAACCCTGAAGAAATTCAGGTCTATTTTTTTCTCTGGCTTCAGTCAGCAAATACTTTCTTATATTCTGGTTAAAAAGAAACCACAACACAGATGCTGTGTTCCATCAGTTGGTGAAAAATGGAACCTGCCCACAGCAGATAGAAGCAAAAGAGGAGGCTGTGGCCCCACCACTGGGCAGAGATTGCATTAAAGAGTTTAGAGCTGGAACTTGACTTCAGACCTTTTTCACTTTATAGACTGAAGGACTCAGACCTTCTATACTATATGCACTTAAGACTGTGGACAGTGGTATATGTTTTAATTAGACCTTTTTAATAAGATGGTCAGCCTTTTCCAGGAATAAGTCAGCTTGGTGAATTTGAAACTTAAAATTAAATACTGGCAAAACAAAAAGAATGTCTTAATTACTGCCAATGCTTAACAGAGAGAAGGAATCCATGGCAGAAATCATTAATAACTGAAACTAAATTTAAACATTCTAGCCTTAGATATATTCCATATTTATGAGGGCTGCAGGTAAAAGTATCACTCAGTTTCTAGAAAGTTATATTATTTAAACTCATCCTGGATACTAAATACAGTCAAGTCCAATGCTGAAATCTCTCCCAAGACAAAGCCTATTGGAGTTTATACTTTTCCCCTACCCCCTCCACCTCTTTGTGCATATCTTTCTCTGCCTATCTTCTTGTAAGAGTGGAGTCAGAGGTTACATGAATTAAATTAACCCTCTGAAGGTGGAGGAGAAATGTGTATGTACATGTGTATGTACACAAGTGTATGTCTGTATTCGTATTTTTTCCCTATATATTGTATCATTCTGCAACTTGCCTTTTCAAACTCAGTAGGTCTTGTAAATCTTTCCCTGTTAAGACGCAAAGATCTGTTGGGTTGGCCAAAAAGTTAGGTATTTCTGTAAGATGGTACGGAAAAATCCAAGTGAACTTTTTGGCCAACCCATTACTATATTCCGTAACTGCTATGGTCTGTTTAATATTGTGAATATATAACAGTGTATCTATTTAGCTATTCTGTAGATAGAGCTAAGTTTAGTTCATTTTGATTTTTCACTATTATCAATAATGCTGCAATGAACACCCTGGTGTGTGCCCCATTCTTGGTGCATACACAAGCACTTTTATGGAGTATATACCAAGAAACAGAACTAGTTTGTAATAGGATATGCATCTTTTTTACTTGAAAGGCACTTAGAAGCAACTAGAACTGCAGTTATTCCCCAAACGGCTGTATTAATTTATACACTCCACCAGAAAATATGAGAATGCCTATTTCCTTACACCCATTTTAGTACCATCAAACTTTTCCTAACACAATAGGCAAAAAAATGGAACCCTGAGGCAATTTTAATTTGTTGTTGTACATTCACTAGGTCGTGACTGACTCTTTGCAACCCCACTGACTGCAATACATTTCCCATTTTCTGGTGAGCATCTCTCCATGGGTTTAACAGCTACTGGCATTTTCCCTAAAAATTACTTATTTTATCCTTTGTCCATTTCTTAGATCTTTTTTTACTCATTTGTAGTTCTTTTAATATTCTAGAAAGTGACTTATATATGTCAGTAACATGTTCTCCAAGTCAATCCCTTTTAACTGTGACATGTAAGTTTCAAATTATGATATAGTCTTGCTTTTTTGGTTCTGGATAAGAAGGCTTTTCATATTCTGAGAACATAACATCTATATTTTAGTCTAACTTTCATAGTTTTATGTTTTATATTTAGATCATTATTCCATCTGGAATTTGTTTTTCTTATATATGAATAGTATGAAACAGAATTTGTATTTTACTTTTCCAAATAGCTAACTTTCCCAAGGCGTACATCAAATAGCTTGTCCTTCCTCAACTTTATCATATACTAAGTTCCCACATATACATGAGTTATTCCTAGATTCTCCATGTTGTTCCACCAATCTACTTGTCTACTCCTAACCAATATAATTAAAAGTTTTAATTATTAAAACTTTGTGATATGGTTTGACAACTAGTAGACCAAGTATTCCTTCTTTCAGTTTTTTTCTACTTCAAAACTACTTTAGCTGTCATGACATGAATTCTGCAATATAAATTCTAGGATGAGTTTATCAGGTTTCATTCAAAATCCTTCTGAGAAACTGATTAGGACAAAAATTGGTTTATATTAGTTCAGGGAGAATTAATCTCCTAATATTGAGTGTGCCTATCTTTCCATCTATTCAGATTTCCTTTATATACGTTAGAGTTTTCATCTCAAAGAATGTCCCCTTTTTTGTTAGGGTATATTCCTGGGTAATTCACCTCTTTTTGCTTTTAAAAATGAAATCTGTTTACATTTTCTAACTAGCTCTTGCTAGTGCAGGAAAATCAGGAAACACACTGATTTTTCTTGCTTTGTATCCTGCTATCTTGTTGAACTCTTATTAGTTGAACTCTAATATTTTGCCAGCTGATTCTCTTGGCTATGATTCATTCTACAGAAGTTATTTTGAAGATACAAACCAATTTTAGCTCTAGGAGAAACCAAGAAAATGATTTCCGTTTTGTTTTTTCTTTTTGGCTGCACCTCACAGCATGCAGGATCTTAGTTTCCTAAGGGATCAAACCTGTGCCCCTTGCAGTGGAAGCATGCAGTCTTAACTGCCGGACCACCAGGGAAGTCCCAGAAAATGATTTCTATCCATATTCAAAATGTAGTTTAAAGGGAATGACTGAAAAAAAATCTGATGAAATCCAAATAGGGCAGGTATCTCAGAGAGGGATCCAGATCCTGGACTGCTACCTCTTCCCATCTGGAGGTTCCTCTTATAGTCCATTTCTCTGCCAACATGTTGACATGTCATGACAGGAACTGATCACCTGTGGTACTGAATTCTGCTGTTCTATCCTAGAGCTGAGATACCATTTGGTCAATGACAAAATGAATAGGAAAAAAGGAGTGGGGGAGTATATTAACTTACCTCTACACAAAACTTAAAATGAATGCCTTGGGAATCATAAAATGAAATAATTCGATTAGAGAGTGTCACAGTAATGAGAGACCAGTGGACTTCCAGGTGAATAGGGATCAACAGAAGACTCTTTTTAAATAAATCCACCTGATCAAGAAAAAATAAAAGAAATGTAGCCATCACCATGGGCTTTCCAAACCAACAAGAAACAGCAGTTTCCATTTACTAACCCTTCACCTGCCCAAGGTCAAAAATCTAGGAAGTGAAGCCAGAATTTGAAGCCAGATCTTAATCTAAAGCCCATGTTTATAACTAGTAAGCTAAAATACACAACAATAAGGAAACTGAAGGTACAGAAAGCACTGTTTTCCACTTAACCTGCTAATCTGTGCTTATTAACTACCTAACATGATTTAACTTATTTTTAAGCTTAAATAATTTTCTTATATACATATTTGACCTAGAATCAATTCCTATCTAGGAAGGAATTGTGGTATTAGAAAACAGCATAACCTTCTTTTAGCCTTCTTTTAGAGATTCAGTATAGTAAGTCTGGTCAAGTTCAAATTGTAGCTCTGTGGTTAGAAGACTTTGGTAATTTGCATAGATTCTTTGTTCCTTGATTTCCTCAATTATAAACTACAGATAACAATAGTATCCACTTTATGAATTTGTTGAGAGTGACAATACATGTAAAGTGCACTAAGTATGCTTAACCATTATATGTAGCCAATAAATCTTAGCTGTTATCATTATCACTACCTTGGATCTCTCAGTTGTCGAAATTGAGAAAAATATCCTTGATAATTATTTATATGTCCTTTATATCCCAATTCACGCTTCATATCCTAATACATGTGCTTTAAAATCTAGAAGCATTCACTATACCACTTAAAATCCTAGTTGTGGACTGGATGATAAAGAAGTAGGTATTCATTAGACATTTTATAGAAGGATGAATGGATTTTTTTTCAGGTGTTTTTAAGAGTGTTTTAGTGATTCCTTGCTGCTGCTAAGTCACTTCAGTCGTGTCCGACTCTGTGCGACCCCATAGACGGCAGCCCACCAGGCTCCCCCGTCCCCGAGATTCTCCAGGCAAGAACACTGGAGTGGGTTGCCATTTCCTTCTCCAATGCATGAAAGTGAAAAGTGAAAGTGAAGTCACTCAGTCGTGTCCAACCCTTTGCGACCCCATGGACTGCATGCAGCCTCCCAGGCTCCTCCGCTGGTGGGGTTTTCCAGGCAAGAGTACTGGAGTGATTCCTTGCATTAAAACAATTATAAGAGTATTTTAAACTAGAGTCTTCGCAACTATTTCTCAAGCCCTCTTTGCTTTCTGATATTCAGATAATGTCCTGCTCTAGAAGAATCTTCCACTAGTTTACATGACCTTGGAACAAAGCACTTCTGCAACGTTTCTGTATCCATAAATCTGGGAAGTAAGGCGGACAGGAAATATTAAACAGGACAGACAACTGGTCCTTTCTGGTTCAAAAATTCTGTATCTAAAACAAGGAATCATATTTAAAATACAGTATTAAATGAGACCAAATTTACATTTTTCTTAAAAAGAAACTTAATTATAAAGCAATTTTAAAATAAAAATTACAAAGTACAGATAAAAAGATACACTTCAGTTTACATCTTTCCAGATCTTTTTCTTCTTTAATGTATTAATTTTCACACACACACACACACAACCTTATTACATATAATTAAGAATGATATGTGTGGATATATTATTGATATCAATTATTTGTTGTCCTCCCTATAAGAGGGAGGCTCAAACGGTAAAGAATCTGCCTACAGTGCAGGAGATCCAGATTCGATCCCTGGTTCAGGAAGATACCCTAGAGAAGGGAATGGCAACCCACTCCAGTATTCTTGCCAGAGAATCCCGTGGACAGAGGAGCCTGGAAGGCTACAGTCCATGGGGTTGCAGAGTCAGACACAGACATGGTTGAGCAACTAACACTTTCAGTTCCCTGTAAGAGGATTATACAGAAGAACTACCTACTGCCATGTGGCTTCGCTGCCCCTCCCAGGGGGAGAAAGGTAGTCACATGCTTTGCTTTAACCTATGCATGGTAAAGAGAAGTGAATTTATGTCATGACCAAGCTGAAGCTTCAAGAACCATCATGTGGCTCTAAGACGGACATGTCTCAAGATTAGGTGCTGCTCCTTCAGTCTGAATCCCATTAATGGGATAAAGATGAAAAAACATAGCACCATCTCTTAGATACAGGGAAAGCATTTGACAAAACTTAACATCTATGATTAAAAGCTGTCAGCAAACCACAAATAGGAGGTCTCTTCCTTAACTTGATGCTGCTGCTAAGTCACTTCAGTCGTGTCCGACTCTGTGAGACCCCATAGACGGCAGCCCACCAGGCTCCCCCGTCCCTGGGATTCTCCAGGCAAGAACACTGGAGTGGGCTGCCATTTCCTTCTCCAATGCATGAAAGCGAAAAGTGAAAGTGAAGTCGCTCAGTCATATCCGACTCTTAGCAACCCCATGGAATGCAGCCAACCAGGCTCCTCTGTCCATGGGATTTTCCAGGTAGGAGTACTGGAGTGGGGTGCCATTGACTTCTCCGCCTTAACTTGATAAAGAGTATCTATAAAAAACCTACAAATGACATCATAAATAGCAGTGAAAAACTGAATTCTTTCTTTCCAAGGCAAAGGTGTCTTCCCTCATTACTTTTATTCAACAATGTACTGGAAGTCCTAGCCAGTGCAATCAAGCAAGAAAAAGATGGCATACAGTTTGGAAAGGAAGAAATAAAACAGTCACTACCTGTTGACATAATCATTTATGAAAATCTCATGAATCTACAAAAATCTAGAATCAGTAAGTGAGTGTGACAAGTCACAGGATACAAGGTCAATACAGAGAAATCAACTGTATTTCTCTATACTAACTGCAAATAATTGAAAAATAACATTTTTAAAATTCTGTTTATAGCAGTTTCAGAAATATGAAATACCTATGATACATTTAGGTGCAAGATCTGTACACTAAGATTTAAAAAATATTGCTGAAAAAAATTAAAGATCCAAATAAATGGAAAATATACCATGTTTATAGACTGAAAGACAATACTGTTAAGGCCTCCATTGTCTCCAAATGAACGTACAGATTAAACACAATCCCAATCATAACCCAGCAAGTTTTTTAAAAGTAGAGATTGACAAACTGATTCTGAAATTTTGATGAGAATGTGAAAGGACCTAGAATTGCCAAAGCTATCTGAAAAAGAAGGCTAAACATGGCCATTTACACTGATTTTAAGACAAACTGTAAAGACAGTGATCAAGACAGTGTGGTATTGGCTAAGAACAAAGAGGTCAGTGCAAAAGAACATAAAGTCCAGAAATAGGCCCACACATATATGGCCAATCAACTTTCTACAAAGATGCCAAAGCAATTAAAATGGGAAAGACAAGTCTTTTCAGGAAACGCCACTGAAACAACTGGATATGCATCAGTTCAGTTCAGCCACGTCCGCAGCACGCCAGGCCTCCCCGTCCATCACCAACTCCCGCAGTCCACCCAAACCCATGTCCATTGAGTCGGTGATGCCATCCAACCATATGGAGGGGGAAGAAAAATCTTGATCCCTACCTTATGATTACACAAAAACTGAGATGCACCAGAGATGAAAATGTAAAACCTAAAACTATAAAGCTGTTAGAAGAAAATATATGAGGCAAATATTTCTTAGACCAGATATAGAAAGCAAGACTATAAAAGAAAAGAGTATGGTAAATTAGATTTCATAAAAATAAAAGTCTCTATTCATCAAAACGCATATTAAAGAAATAAGGAGAAAAGTTAGAGACTGAGACAAAACAATAAAAAGTATAGATTTGACAGAAGACATATCCAGAACTCAAGGACTTGTTTACAATACTTTTCATTCATATCATTCACTCATTTTTCTATTGAGTTGGTGAGGTTGTTTTCTAACTGATGTGTAGAAGCACTTATATATTTAAAAAATAGTTCTTTGATATTTGATATAAATATACATTTGATATCAAATATTTGACATAAAAATCAAATGTTTTTCCCAGTTTACTGTTTATCTTTTTATACAGTTGAATTAATTCATTTTTCTTTTATATCATCAGAGTTTTAAGTTGTACACACAGAATGGACTCTGGTGCTTTGAGATAAATTTTTTAAAATTCCGCTGTGAATTTTCTTTGTACTTTCATTGTTTCACTATTTGTTGCATTCCAAATTCTTGGTTGCTCCATAATTTTTCTTAATGTAATCAAACTCAGTAAGTACTTAATTCTATTTTTCCTTTTTTCTTGAATAATAATGGCATTTATGACTATTATTTTTTTTCTCAAAAGAGATTTCATTTTATTCCATAGTGGCTAAGATTGTGTTCCCTTTTCTGTCCTTTACTGTATAATCTATTTTCTTTTAGACCCAAGGGTTATATCAAGTAATGTGTATATGTGTGAAAATTTTAAAGATTTTTTTTAGACCTTTTATTATTTATTTTTAATTTGATTGAACTGTGGTTAAGGAATAGTATATGTAATAATTTTGGCCAAGTACATAATCAATTTTTACAAATGTTTCTTGGATATAAGAATAATTTTTTGAGGGTATAAAGATCTAGTATAAATCTATTAAACCAAAAACACTGGTTGTATTTTTTATATATGATCTTATTTTTTATCTGCTAGATTTGTCCAACCATGAAAGAGGTCTCTCAATATCACTGTTTACCAACGTCTCCTTGCTTTTGTAATCACTGTTATATCTCCTGTGTACTAAAATTTTATCACAGTGTACTTTTTACCCTAAATTCTACCTCATCTGCTGTTAATACTGCTGTTCCTCCTTTTTGCTTGCCACTGCCACTTCTTTCTTTTTTGGTTTGCATTTGCTTAGTACCTGTCACTTTACTTTCAAGTTTTTTCATATTATTTTATGTTTGTTTCTTATACATACATATAGTTGGATTTTCTGATTTAATCCAATCTGAGAGAGTCCAAGGGATGGAACAATTTAATTTATTCTATTTAATGAAATGACACTGAATTATACTTGGCTTTATTCCTTCAATTTCATGTCATTTATTATTCAGAAAATTTTCCATGCTATTTACAAAACATACCTTGTTTTACTGTACTGTGCAGATATTGCATATTTTATAAATTAAAGATTTATGGCAACCCTGCATAGATAAAGCCTATTGGCACCATTTTTCCAACATTTGTTTACTTCATGTCTCTTTGCCACATTCTGGTAATTCTTGCAATATTTCAAATTTTTTCATTGTTATTATATTCATTATAGTTATTCATGATCAGTGATCTTTGATATTACTGCTCTAACTCACTCAGGCTCAGGGGATGGTTAGCATTTTTTTTTTTTTTTTTTTAGCAAAAAGGTACTTTTAATTAAGGTATGCACATTATTTTTTTTATGCATAATACTGTTGCAAACATAAGGGACTATTGTGTAAACAACTTTTATATGCACTGGGAAAACAAAAAAATCTGGTGACTCCCTTTTTTGCAATATTCACTTTATTGCCGTGGCTGGAACCAAACCAACAATACCTTCAAGATATACCTGTCTAACCTTTCTCTACTCCATACTACACATGATCATCTTTCCTCAGCTACGTAACTTCTCCTGGTTAAGTAGCATCCTATTATATGGATGTATATACATATGTTTATTTATATATATTTTATATTTACTTTTATTTATTTATTTGGCTGCACCAGGTCTTAATTGTGGCACTTGCGATCTCTGTTGGAGCATGTGGGATGGATCTAGTTCCCTGACAGGGATCAAACCCAGGACCCTGCATTGGGAGCCCAGAGTCTTAGCCACTGGATCACCAAGGAAATCTCGGACATATATTTTTCAGTTGACCAATCCCCTACTAATTAGCTGTCCTCAATTTTGTTAATATAAACACCACCACAGCCCATCTAGTGGCACAAGTTACATGCTCGGAAGTCATCTTTCACAATTCCTCTTCTTCATCCCTCATAACCTACTCATCACCAAGTCCTGTTAATTTATTACTATTTTTTTTATTTTATTTTTAAACTTTACAATATTGTATTGGTTTTGCCAAATATCGAAATGAATCCACCACAGGTATACATGTGTTCCCCATCCTGAACCCTCCTCCCTCCCCATACCATCCCTCTGGGTCATCCCAGTGCACCAGCCCCCCTGTTAATTTACTTCCTAGGTCACACTCGTATTTGTATACAACTCCCATCTCTTCTACTATTGTAATTTAAAGTACACTTAATATGCAGTGGCCTCCTACTCACATCAACTTTGCTCCCACGTTCATCCATCTTCAGTGCCACTTAGAGCAAAATACAAATTGGATGTCATCACCTAAAACCCTTCAGTAGATTCTTACACATTTAGGATAAAATTTAAAATGTAGACCACAAGGCCCTGCATCTCTGAATCAGATTCACTTCATGACACTCTCTTCTTTGGTCTCTGTGTTCCGGCTATTCTTTCTTCTCCCATGCTTCTACCAGCATAATAGCACTACTGATGATGCCTTGTACAAAAAACCTACCTAGCAATGTTCAATCAGCTGTTTGTACTTTGCAAAAATAGTTTACACCCATAATTACCTAAGACTTAATATCAAAAATAGAACATAAATAGGCTTTTAAAATAATGTTTCTGACACAGTCAATGAATAAAGAGAGATATTAAGGTTGGAAAGAACTTTAGGGATTGCTTTATCATTTTGTTTTTATAAATAAGCAATCTGAAGCCCAAATTAACCTTATCTAAGTTGGACAGCCAGCTAATAACAGTGTCAGAACCTTTAACTTCCAATCCAGTGCTCTATGTTCTAGCAGATTCCAATCAACTGGATAAATTCAGAAATTTTACTAGTGTCTTATCCTTCAAACAAAAAGATTTAAAAGATATAATAGTTAATGGGCCTGTTTCTACTATATATCATACTGGCAGTAAAGACAGCTTCATCTGCACTTCAAATTTAGAATAAAAAAGAAATAAAGTAAATACCTTTTTAGTCCATCTTTTTACTCCATTATATCCTTTGGTAACCAGCTGTCTATGAAAAAAGCTGTTGAAGAAGTGAACCTAGAAAGACATCAAATACAAGCACTCAAGATTATATAGGCTGTGTCAGGACTTAAAAGGGAAATTTAAAAATCCCTGAATGTAAGACCGAAAAATGAGGAAAACTTTTTTCTTAAAAATAATGACAAAAACATACATTACAGCAGTTCACAGAAGACTATTTCAAATTTTCATTAGAATGACCTTACAGATGTGGTCTCTTATCAGAACTGGACTGGGGCAATAAACAGATGACCTGAATCCAATCAAGTAAAGAAACAACCTGATAAATCTTGTCAAATCAGGTGATAAAGTTGAAAGAATAAGGTAACAGTTACCTTGAACTCAAGGGATGGGAAGTACAAAACTAATCCCATTTGAGGAATGTGGATTTGGAGACTTCTATAGTCATCTCTTCAAGAAAATCAGAGATACCAAAGGAACATTTCATGCAAAGATGGGCTTGATAAAGGATAGAAATGGTATGGACCTAACAGAAGCAGAAGATATTAAGAAGAGGTGGCAAGAATACACAGAAGAACTGTACAAAAAAGATCTTCACGACTCAGATAATCATGATGGTGTGATCACTCACCTAGAGCCAGACATCCTGGAATGTGAAGTCAAGTGGGCTTAGAAAGCATCACTATGAACAAAGCTAGTGGAGGTGATGGAATTCCAGTTGAGCTATTTCAAATCTTGAAAGATAATGCTGTGAAAGTGCTGCACTCAATATGCCAGCAAATTTGGAAAACTCAGCAGTGGTCACAGGACTGGAAAACGTCAGTTTTCATTCCAATCCAAAGAAAGGCAATGCCAAAGAATGCTCAAACTACTGCACAATTGCACTCATCTCACACGCTAGTAAAGTAATGCTCAAAATTCTCCAAGCCAGGCTTCAGCAATACATGAACCATGCCCTTCCAAGTTCAAACCAGTTCAAGCTGGTTTTAGAAAAGGCAGAAGAACCAGAGATCAAATTGCCAACATCTCCTGGATCATAGAAAAAGGAAGAGAGTTCCAGAAAAACATCTATTTCTGCTTTACTGACTATGCCAAAGCCTTTGACTGTGTGGATCACAATAAACTGTGGGAAATTCTGAAAGAGATGGGAATACCAGACCACCTGACCTGCCTCTTCAGAAACCTATATGCAGGTCAGGAAGCAACAGTTAGAACTGGACATGGAACAACAGACTGGTTCCAAATAGGAAAAGGAGTACATCAAGGCTGTATATCGTAACCCTGCTTAATTTAACTTCTATGCAGAGTACATCATGAGAAAGGCTGGGCTGAAAGAAGCACAAGCTAGAATCAAGATTGCCAGGAGAAATATCAATACCTCAGATATGCAGATGACACCACCCTTATGGCAGAAAGTGAAGAGGAACTAAAAAGCCTCTTGATGAAGGTGAAAGAGGAGAGTGAAAAAGTTGGCTTAAAACTCAACATTCAGAAAACGAAGGTCATGGCATCTGGTCCTATCACTTCATGGGAAATAGATGGGGAAACAGTGGAAACAGTGTCAGACTTTATTTTTTGGGGCTCCAAAATCACTGCAGATGGTGATTGCAGCCATGAAATTAAAAGACACTTGCTCCTTGGAAGAAAAGTTATGACCAACCTAGATAGCATACTGAAAAGCAGAGACATTACTTTGCCAACAAAGGTCCATCTAGTCAAGGCTATGGTTTTTCCAGTGGTCATGTATGGGTGTGAGAGTTGGACTGTGAAGAAAGCTGAGTGCCGAAGAATTGATGCTTTTGAACTGTGATGTTGGAGAAGACTCTTGAGAATCCCTTGGACTGCAAGGAGATCCAACCAGTCCATTCTAAAGGAGATCAGCCCTGGGTGTTTTTTGGAAGGACTGATGCTAAAGCTGAACCTCCAATACTTTGGCCACCTCATGCGAAGAGTTGACTCCTTGGAAAAGACCCTGATGCTGGGAGGGATTGGGGGCAGGAGGAGAAGGGGATGACAGAGGATGAGATGGCTGGATGGCATCACCAACTCGATGGACATGAGTTTGGATGAACTCAGGGAGTTGGTGATGGACAGGGAGGCCTGGCATGCTGCAATTCATGGGGTCACAAAGAGTCAGACACAACTGAGCGACTGAACTGATAGTCATGAAAGTGAAAGTGGCTTAGTCGTGTCGGACTCTTTGGGACCCCATGGACTTTCCATGGAATTCTCTAGGCCAGAAGTCTGGAGTGGGTAGCCTGCCCTTCTCCAGGGGATCTTCCTGACCCAGGAATTGAACCAGGGTCTCCTGCATTGCAGGTGGATTCTTTACCAACTGAGCTATCAGGGAAGCCCAATAGTAACTATAAAAAGGTCACTGCTAACACTGAAAAAATTAGTCATATGGCGCATCATGTTCTGCATCCTTGGCCTTTTCAAAATTCTGGCTTATAAATGACTATCAGCTCACCAGAAAGAGTAAACATACTATGGTCTTCTAGCGTTTACTCAGTAACTTTGACTCACTTGACATAAAACTGCTCCCGTTAGTGCTGTGGTTCTCAGGATGTGGCCATCAGACCAGCAGTGTAAGTATCACCTGGGAACTTGTTAAAATACAAATTCTCAGGCCCCACTCAAGGCTTAATAAAGCAGAAACTATGAGAGTGGGCTCAGCAATCTGGTATCTGAGGATTCTGATGCACATCTGTCTTGAGAACCCCGGAGCCTTCAGTTCAGTTCAGTCGCTCAGTCGTGTCCAACTCTTTGCGACCCCATGAATCACAGCACGCCAGGCCTCCCTGTCCATCACCAACTCCTGGAGTTCACTCAGACTCACGTCCATCGAGTCGGTAATGCCATCCAGCCATCTCATCCTCTGTCGTCCCCTTCTCCTCCTGCCCCCAATCCCTCCCAGCATCAGAATCTCTTCCAATGAGTCAACTCTTCGCATGAGGTGGCCAAAGTACTGGAGGTTCAGCTTTAGCATCATTCCTTCCAAAGAAATCCCAGGGCTGATCTCCTTTAGAATGGACTGGTTGGATCTCCTTGCAGTCCAAGGGACTCTCAAGAGTCTTCTCCAACATCACAGTTCAAAAGCATCAATTCTTCGGCACTCAGCTTTCTTTACAGTCCAACTCTCACACCCATACATGACCACTGGAAAAACCATAGCCTTGACTAGATGGACCTTTGTTGGCAAAGTAATGTCTCTGCTTTTCAGTATGCTATCTAGGTTGGTCATAACTTTTCTTCCAAGGAGCAAGTGTCTTTTAATTTCATGGCTGCAATCACCATCTGCAGTGATTTTGGAGCCCCAAAAAATAAAGTCTGACACTGTTTCCACTGTTTCCCCATCTATTTCCCATGAAGTGATAGGACCAGATGCCATGACCTTCGTTTTCTGAATGTTGAGTTTTAAGCCAACTTTTTCACTCTCCTCTTTCACCTTCATCAAGAGGCTTTTTAGTTCCTCTTCACTTTCTGCCATAAGGGTGGTGTCATCTGCATATCTGAGGTTATTGATATTTCTCCTGGCAATCTTGATTCTAGCTTGTGCTTCTTTCAGCCCAGCCTTTCTCATGATGTACTCTGCATAGAAGTTAAATAAGCAGGGTTACGATATACAGCCTTGATGTACTCCTTTTCCTATTTGGAACCAGTCTGTTGTTCCATGTCCAGTTCTAACTGTTGCTTCCTGACCTGCATATAGGTTTCTGAAGAGGCAGGTCAGGTGGTCTGGTATTCCCATCTCTTTCAGAATTTCCCACAGTTTATTGTGATCCACACAGTCAAAGGCTTTGGCATTATCAATAAAGCACAAATAGATGTTTTTCTGGAACTCTCTTCCTTTTTCAATGATCCAGCGGATGTTGGCAATTTGATCTCTGGTTCCTCTGCCTTTTCTAAAACCAGCTGAACATCTGGAAGTTCGTGGTTCACGTATTGCTGAAGCCTGGCTTGGAGAATTTTGAGCATTACTTTACTAGCGTGTGAGATGAGTGCAATTGTGCAGTAGTTTGAGCATTCTTTGGCATTGCCTTTCTTTGGGATTGGAATGAAAACTGACGTTTTCCAGACCTGTGACCACTGCTGAGTTTTCCAAATTTGCTGGCACATTGAGTGCAGCACTTTCACAGCATCATCTTCCAGGATTTGAAATAGCTCAACTGGAATTCCATTACCTCCACTGGCTTTGTTTGTAGTGGTGCTTTCTAAGGCCCACTTGACTTCACATTCCAGGATGTCTGGCTCTAGGTGAGCGATCACACCATCATGATTATCTGGATGGTAACCATAAAAATGCTTATAGCCTGAGCCTTAGGTATCCATAAAAATGCTTATAGTAGCCATCTCTAGGCATTGATTCTCAAACTTTTGAGTGCATCAGAATCTGAAGGGCTTATTAAAACAGATTGCTAGGACCTGCTCTCCAGTTTCAGACTTACCAGAAATTTTGGATGGATCCAAAAATTTGCACTTCTAGTAAATTCTCAAATGATGCTGATGCTGCTGGTTTGGGGACCATACTTTGAGAACCACTTTCAATTAGTTCAGTCACTCTGTCACGTCCAACTCTTTGCGACCCCAGGGACTGCAGCATGCCAGGCTTCCCTGTCCATCACCAGCTCCTGGAGCTTGCTCAAACTCATGTCCATCGAGTCAGTGATGCCATCCAACATCTCATCCTCTGTCGTCCCTTTCTCCTCCTGCCTTCAATCTTTCCCAGCATCAGGATCTTTTCCAATGAAGCAGTTCTTCACATCAGGTGGTCAAAGTATTGGAGTTTCAGCTTCAGCATCAGTCCTTCCAATGAGTATTCCGCACTGATTTCCTTTATAATGGACTGGTTTGATCTCCTTGAAATCCAAGGGACTCTCAATAATCTTCTCCAACACCACAGTTCAAAGCATCAATTCTTCGGCACTCAGTTTTCATTATGGTCAGACTCTCACATCCATATATGACTATGGAAAAACCATAGCTTTGACTAGATGGACTTTTGTTGGCAAAGTAATGTCTCTGCTTTTTAATATGCTGTATAGGTTAGTCATAGCTTTTCTTCCAAGGAGCAAGTTTCTTTTAATTTTATGGCTGCAGTCACCATGTGCAGTGATTTTGGAGCACCCCAAAAATAAAGTCTGTCACTGTTTCCATTGTTTCCCCATCTATTTGCCGTGAAGTGATGGGACTGGATGCCATGATCTTCCTTTTTTGAATGTTGAGTTTTAAGTCAACTTTTTCACTATCCTCTTTCACTTTCATCAAGAGACTCTTTAGTTCTTCTTCACTTTCTGCCATAAGGGTGGTGTCATCTGCATATCTGAGGTTATTGATGATCTTCCGGCAATCTTCATTCTAGCTTGTGTTTCATCCAGCCCGGCATTTTGCATGATGTACTCTGCTCTCTAATGTAAATAAGCAGGGTGACAATATACAGCCTTGAGGTACTCCTTTCCTGATTTGGAACCAGTCTGTTGTTCCATGTCTGGTTCTAACTGATGCTTCTTGACCTGCATACAGATTTCTTACGAGGCAAGTAAGGTGGTCTGGTATTCCCATCCCTTTAAGAATTTTCCATAGTTTGTTATGATCCACACAGTCAAAGGCTTTGGCATAGTTAATAAAGCAGAGGTAGATGTTTTTCTGGGATTCTCTTGCTTTTTGATCATCCAGAGGATGTTTGCAATTTGATCTCTGGTTCTTCTGCCTTTTCTAAATCCAGATTGAATATCTGAACTTCACATACTGTTGAAGCCTGGCTTGGAGAATTTGGGGCATTACTTTGCTAGCATGTGAGATGAATGCAATTGTGCAGTAGTTTGAACATTCTTTGGCATTGCCCTTTTGTGGGACTGGAATGAAAACTGACCTTTTCTAGTCCTGTGGCCACTGATGAGTTTTCCAAATTTGCTGCCATATTGAGTGCAGCACTTTCACAGTGTCATCTTTTAGGATTTGAAATTGAAGTTCAGCTGGAATTCCATCACCTCCACTAGCTTTGTTGTAGTGATGCTTCCTAAGGCCCACTTGACTTCCCATTCCAGGATGTCTGGCTCAAGGTGAGTGATCACATCATCGTGCTGGTTATCTGGGTCTTGAAGAACTTTTTTGTATCGTTCTGTGTATTCTTGCCACCTCTTCTTAATATCTTCTGCTTCTGTTAGGTCCATACCATTTCTGTCCTTTATTGTGTCCATTTTTGCATGAAATGTTCCCTTGGTATCTCTAATTTTCTTGAAGAGATCTCTAGTTTTTCCCATTCTATTTTTTTCCACTATTTCTTTGCACTGATCTCTGAGGAAGGCTTTCTTATCTCTCCTTGGAAGAGAGATAAGAACTCTCTTTGGAGAGAGAGTTGTAACTCTGCATTCAGGTCTTTGGAACTCTGCATTCAAATGGGTATATCTTTCTTCTTCTCCTTTGCCTTTAGCTTCTCTTCTTTTTTCAGCTATTTGTAAGTCCTCCTCAGACAGCCATTTTGCCTTTTTGCATTTCTTTTTCTTGGGGATGGTCTTGATCACTGCCTCCTGTACAATGTCACAAACCTCTGTCCATAGTTCTTCAGGCACACTATCAGATCTAATCCTTTGAATCTATTTGTTACTTCCACTGTATAATTGTTTTTTTTTTTTCCACTGTATAATTGTTAAGGGATTTGATTTAGGTCATACCTGAACGGTCTAGTGGTTTTCCCTACTTTTTTCAAAAATTTGCATTTCTAGTAAATTCCCACGTGATGCTGATGCTTCTGGTTTGGCGACCATACTTTGAGAACCACTTTCAGTTGTGTCTTTTTTTATACCGTGAAGGTTTAGAATTAAATGCAGTGGTGATAAAGGGAAATTATAGTTTTGAAATGAATACTTTTATGTTAAAAATCATCTGTATGTTTAGATTTACACTTTGATTAAGAGAATTTGACAAAATAGAGAATCTGACAGATTAGCTTCATGATTCCAATTTAAAATGTTTAATCAATTTTTTATTTTAAGTGGAAAGTTATGACATTTTGTCTCTATTAATAAAGTGTTGGAATCTGAGATTCCTTATATTTACCTGTTTAAATTATTAGACTTATGAAAGTTCATGAAGTACTTAAAAAGGTTTTGCTTTACTGGAAAGGTTTTGCTTGTTGAAATTAATGGCTACCAATCAGGCAATCAGTATTCAGAAACAAAATATATTAAATAAAAAAAAATAGCTTTTTGATATGTAACTAAGCTCTTGAGGGAATTTTAGAGTTTAATGGGGGTTAGTTTGTATTTAAACTGAGTATCAAAGATTAATCCAAGAAAAAGTGAAGATGAACACACTTTACTACATTTTTTAAGAGAATAAGACATTAAGTTAAAAAAATTCTTTAAGTTAAATTTAAATGCTTAAAGTGAACAGTCCTTTTTGTGCATGTTAAAAAAAAAAGCCTCCCCAAGATATCAAAAATATAAAAAATACACCCACTCTGAAATAAATAAGCAGGAAAACACTGGCATGACTTTAAGCTCACATGATTTTATAGAACTTATGCCCAATTCTAGCACATGATCAAGACAAACATCTTTTTAAAAAATCTAAGAAATATCAAATAATTACAATTTTTTAAAAAAGAAAAGCTTCTTTTTTAAAAGAAAAAGCTTTCTTTCTTCTTTTTACATAGGACCCTCTCTGCTGTAGAAAAAGTTTTCACTTACTTTGTCTGGGACTGCATCCATTATCAGCTCACCATACATATTTATGACCTATAAAAAGTCAATATAAAACCCATTAACCCCACATACAATTCAGAACATCCACTCAGAAGGAATAACATAGCTACTGCTAATAGTAATCAAACCTTTCTAATACTGGGTGAGTGAGCAGTCACTTCAGTAAGGAATGAAGAATACTTGATTCCAAAAGATAATTGTGAGGTCAACCCAGATGTTGCATTTTACACTTCATTGTCCAACATCCTCTGCAACTTTTCTATGGTGAGAATATACAATACACTCACCTGGTCATTCAGCCAATTCTGACCATCCAGGGTTGCTAGATCATCCATATCCAGCATGTGCTTATTGTAGAAGATGCGGAAGTTGCATTTTTGATGTCTGGCCCGATAGTTTGTTATTTCCCTATTGATAAACGGTTTTCTGAAACAGAAATATTTTGAAAGTAAAACAACAACAAAAGTTTAACTCAGTTTATTGTTAAGTATCAGGTTTTTTTTTTTAATCAAGAGAAAAGTCCTATAAGCCAATAATTTTCTTTTCAAGGGCTTAATTTAAGCATCATCGACAAACCTATTAGAAAAGTCTTCATTAAAGACATCTTTTAATCTTCCAAGGACATCTTTTTCACTGAGTGGGACCAAACTGCCATACTTCTTCATAACCTCATCTAGGAATCCTTAAATAAAGGAAGAAAGAAAAGATAAGATGGAAACAGCCGTTTTCAGCAAAGTCATTGTCCCAATACTTAATCTATACCCAACATATAACATATGTTTAAATTACATTACTAAATGTATTATGCTAAAAATAAATCTTTTAAAAGATAAGGTATCATTTCACATTGGATTGCTAGAAAGAGAATAGCTAGCTGAAATTACAAAGATTGACATTTTTCAGTACCTTAACCTTGGAGAAGAATCCAATTTCCTAAAGGTAAAATCTAAACGGTTTAATCACCTGGTTAAATGTGTCTATCACATTTGGTAACTGAAGAAATTATCTTCTTAAAATTCACAATTAGAGGGAATTGTTGAGATCACTGTCAGTTGTATTTACTATTTGATAAAGGTATGAAATTTCACATCTCAAAAGAGGACGAATTCTAAGGCATTTTTAATATCATACAATTTGATAGTTATTATACAAGCTGGAATCAAGATTGCCAGGAGAAATATCAATAACCTCAGATATGCAGATGACACCACCCTTATGGCAGAAAGTGAAGAGGAACTAAAGAGCCTCTTGATGAAAGTGAAAGAGGAGAGTGAAAAAGTTGGTGTAAAGCTCAACATTCAGAAAACGATCATGGCATCTGGTCCCATCACTTCATGGGAAATAGATGAGGAAACAGTGGAAACAGTGTCAGACTTTATTTTTTGGGGGCTCCAAAATCACTGCAGATATGAAATTAAAAGACACTTACTTCTTGGAAGGAAAGTTATGACCAACCTAGATAGCATATTCAAAAGCAGAGACATTACTTTGCCAACAAAGGTCCATCCTTTGGTTTTTCCAATGGTCATGTATGGATGTGAGAGTTGGACTGTGAAGAAAGCTGAGTGCCGAAGAATTGATGCTTTTGAACTGTGGTGTTGGAGAAGACTCTTGAGAGTCCCTTGGACTGCAAGGAGATCCAACCAGTCCATTCTAAAGGAGATCAGCCCTGGGTGTTCTTTGGAAGGACTGATGCTAAAGCTGAAACTCCAGTACTTTGGCCACCTCATGCAAAGAGTTGACTCATTGGAAAAGACCCTGATGCTGTGAGGAATGGGGGCAGAAGGAGAAGGGGATGACAGAGGATGAGATGCCTGGATGACATCACCAACTCGATGGATATGAGTTTGAGTAAACTCAGGGAGTTGGTGATGGACAGGGAGGCCTGGCATGCTGCGATTCATGGGGTCGCAGAGAGTCGGACACGACTGAGCAACTGAACTGAAGATATATATCTTAAAAATATAAGTAGCAAACTATATTCATTCTTCTTGAAGCTGCTTTTTTACATTCAACACATGAATTTTTTTCCTAAGTCAATTCAAAACAATCTAGTAGTCCATTAAATTGATTTGCCATATTTTAACCAATTCTCTACTGACAACCATTTAAGTTCTTACTTTTTAGCTGTCTAAATAATGTTACAATTAAAGCCCTCAATATATCCTCATTCTAGTGTTTTCTTAGAACACAGTTGCTAAAATTAAAATTTCTGGGTCAAAGGACACGTGTACCTAAACTTTTCAAATTTTCACTTACGAATTTTCTTATCTATACTTATGAGATTTTAATGTTTATGGAAAAAAACCAGTATATATTTTTTAATTGCTTCTGAGTTTTCAATCATGCTTTAAAATGTCTTATTGTTAGATTGGGCTTCCTTGGTGTCTCAGTGGTAAAGAATCTGCCTGCCAATGCAGGAGATGCAGATTTGATCTGGTTGTGAAGATCCTCTGGAGAAGGAAATGACAACCCACTCCGGTATTCTTGCCTAGGCAATCCCGTGGACAGAGGAGCCTATTGGGCTACAGTCTATGGGGCAAACAGCTGGACACAACGACTAAACAACAGGCTTTCAGTACTTGCTGAGATGCCACGATTTTTCTCTTTTAACTTGTTAAAATCATTATAGGTCACTAAATGTGTAAAAACTATAAAACTGTAAAAACTCCTATATCCTCACGTTATGCTACAGTTAAGTCTAGGATACATTCAGTTTATCAACTTTTTTTTGGAAGTGCTCCATCTATATTTGTAAGTTAACTGATTGTTGTTCAGTCACTCAGTCATGTCCAATTCTTTGCAACCCCATGGACTGCAGTACGCCAGGCTTCCTTGCCCTTCACCAACTCCTGGAGCTTGCTCAACCTCATGTCCATCAAGTTGGTAATGCCATCCAACCATCTTGTCCTCTGTTGTCCCCTTCTCCTCCTGCCTTCAATCTTTCCCATCATCAGGCTCTTTACAAATGAGTCAGTGCTTCGCATCAGGGGGCCAAAGTATTGGAGTTTCAGCTTTGGCATCAGTCCTTCTAATGAATATTCAGGACTGATTTCCTTTAGGATTTGACTAGTTAGATCTTGAAATCCAATGGAGTCTCAGGAGTCTTCTCCAGCACCACAATTCAAAAGCATCAGTTCTTTGGTGCTCAGTCTTCTTTATGGTCCAACTCTCACATCGATACATGACCACTGGAAAAACCATAGCTTTGACTAGATGGACCATTTTTGGCAAAGTAATGTCTGTTTTTTAATACACGATTTAGGTCTGTCATAGCTTTTCTTCCAAGGATAAGGCTTCTTTTAATTTCATGGCTGCATTCACCATCTGCAGTGATTTTGGAGCCAAAAAAATAAAGTCTGTCACTGTTTCCATTGATTCCCCATCTATTTGCCATGAAGTGATGGGACCAGATGCCATGATCTTTGTCTTTTGAATACTGAGTTTTAAGTCAACTTTTTCACTCTCCTCTTTCATCTTAATCAAGAGGCTCTTTAGTTCCTCTTAGCTTTCTGCCATAAGGGTGGTGTCATCTGCATATCTGAGGTTATTGATATTTCTCCTGGCAATCTTGATTCAGGCTTGTGCTTCATCCAGCCCAGCATTTTGCATGATGTACTCTGCTATCTAATTTAAATAAGCAGGGTGACAGTACAGCCTTGACGCAGTCCTTTCCCAATATGGAACCAGTCCATTGTTCCATGTCCAGTTCTTACTGTTACTTCTTGACCTGCATACAGGTTTCTCAGGAGGCAGGTAGGATGGTCTGGTATTCCTATCTCTTTAAGAATTTTCCACAGTTTGTTGTGATCCGACATAGTAAAAGTCTTTATCATAGTCAATGAAGCAAAAGTATATGTTTTTCTGGAATTCTCTTGCTTTTTCTATGACCCAACGGATGTTGGCAATTTGATCTCTGGTTCCTCTGCCTTTTCTAAATCCAGTTTGAACATCTGGAAGTTCTTGATACAAGTTAATTAGTACTTGTAGGTAAATGCTAACCTGTTCAGGTTTAGAAATCATGGTTCTACTAACCTTACAGCAGGAAAATTTGTCTTCATTCTACTACAGCATAAACAACAGGAAAAAATTTTTAAAATATTTTTCTAGGACTGTCATTTTGTGGGAAAACATTTTTTATACATACTGGACTTCCCAGGTGGCACTAGTGGTAAAGAATCTGCCTGGAGTTCAAGAGATGCAAGAGATGCGGGTTCAATCCCTGGGTCAGGAATATCCCTTGGGGGAGGAAATGGCAACCCACTCCATTATTCCTGAGTGAAAAATTCAATGGATGAAGAGCCTGGCAGGCTACAGTCCATGGGGTTGCAAACAGTCAGACACGAGCGAGCATGCACATATAACTGGTGGAAAAAACAAAGTGTTCAGAATCGTTTAAACCACCAAGAAGTAACCCTCCTAATTCCCCAAAACAGCCACTTATAACAATTAAATATATGTGTCATGTCCTATTGGAGAAGGAAATGGCAACCCACTCCAGTATTCTCGCCTGAAGAATTCCATGACAGAGGAGCCCAGTGGGCTACAGTCCATGGAGGTGTAAGAGTCAGACAAGACTTGGCGACTAAATCAACCAATCAATCACGTCCTATACAAATGCTTATGCGTACATATATACATGCATTCATATGTGCATATGTATCTTTTAACAAAGTGGCCTCCTGTTCTGCTACTTGCTTTTTTCATTTTATATAAACAATGGTCAGTATCAAGATACAGATCGAATTTATTCTTTAACAGCTTCACGGTATACTGCCTGGACATGTCGTAAATTATAAGTCCAGAGCAACAATTGTTTTAGTTATCTTCAGTGTTGTACTACTAAGACAATACTATAAGTAATGTCCCTCTACAAATATATTTGTACTCTTCCATATCTTAGCTAAATGGCAAAAAGGGGACTGGGTCAAAGACTGATACTGCCATGCTGTCTGCCAAAAGTGTTTATACCAAACAACTTCATGGGGAAGATTTTGACAGGAAGACATTAAGGCATGATGTGAAAACTTGAGCCATAAAGGAAAGACAGATATATTTTACCATGTAAGAGTTGAAATTTTCTGTTAGACAAAAATATTATACACAAAGTCAGGGTACTGAGGGCTTTTACAAACATTTAATTTAAAAACTTTAAAATTATAATGATACTAAAGACTATGAGCGTAAGAATCAGCGTATCCAGTTTGTTGCTACATTCTTAGAGCCAGCACTGGTACACAGGAGCTTCTCATACACTAAACAAAATATAAATAATCCAATAGGAAAATAGGCAAAATAAAATTATATACAAACAAAAAATGGCAAGTGACTATAGAAAAATACATTCAAACTTTAAACTTAAAAAGGCAAATTAAGACAATTCTCATGTGATCTATGAGACTGACAAAACTTCACAAGTGCAAACTGGTTTAACTGTGAATGGATAATTTAACAATTCTCTTAAAGTTTTAAGTGTAAGTATTCTTTCACCATTATGTCTACTACTAGGAATTTAAGTTACAGAAACAATCATGTAAGTATAAAGAAGTAATTTCATTGTACCACTGTTTATAGAAGGGAACAACTAGAAGCAACATGAGTGTCATCGATCAAAAACCAAATCAAAACTATGGAACATCTATGTAATAATATAAAAGGAAAACGTCTAATTGCTTAAAGGGAAACTTGTGGAAGGAAAAAAGAAAGGCCTGTCCTAGAAAGGATAACATACAGCAGGTATGGGCTGGAGACAGGGGGGAGATAAAGAAGAGTGCATACCAGAAAGGCAGACTGACAGCTGTTCATCATCCACTGGAGAGGTTTTCTGACTGTTCTTCCCACCTCCCACTTGATTTTCTAGTTTGAGTCCACTGCACGTCAGAGGAGCCTCCAGTGGACTTTTACAGTAAGGGTGGTCCAGCAACTTGGAACTAAGAATATTCTGCTTGAAAGAGCCATCCTCATCCATCTGGCACGAGCTCTCATTCTGAACAGTCTCTTTGGACACAGGCCCATCTACACTCCTCACAGACTGATCCGCCCCAGACACTGACAGTTTTACTTGGTCATCACTGACAGTACTTGTCCGATTTTCCTGACCCAGAGCCGTAACTTCTCTCTCAGTTTCCAAGATGAACATGTTACTAGAATGATGTTCTGGTAAGGGGATGTCGTGAATCAGCTCTGTATACTCCCACTTAGGAGAGGAACAGGGTGACTGGTCCCAGGTGTACTTGGCACTGCCATTCTGTTGGTCAGGGAATGCTCCATCCAAACTAAGCTCCTTGTCCAAGAGAGGGCTTCCTTTAGTGTGGCCCTCAGGCACATGAGAGTTCTTTCCCTTCACCACAGCATCGCTGTCCATATCTGGAAAGTGTGGTGGATGCTGACAGGAAGGGTCTTTAGGCTCCGGGGAAGGGAATGGGCTGCAACTGCCACCCTCGCCGTTCTCCCCAAGGGTCTCTTGATGGTCCCCGGTGACCTGCACCCAGCTTTGCCGGGCTTTTTTTAGCTTGCAAACTTTGCTTTTTGTTCTGAAGTGCTGGGATCTGAGAATCCTGTACCGAAATCTAATCATGGGTAATTTCTCATACATCATATGAGGAGATACTTTTATTCTTCTGTGTTGGTTAAGTTGAAATTTTTTTGGAATCAAGGGTCCCCCGTTCCTGTGGTGCTCCAGCCCTGGGTAGCAGCCATAACAAAAGCGCTTTCTCTTATGGTTGCTTAAGGTGACCACGATTCTGTCACTCTCACCTGGATTCTGGCTCTCCCCATTGAACTTCATAGGAAAATCAGAAGCTTGTGGCTCCGTCCTAGGTCTGTGACCATTGGCCTGACCTAAAACACTATTCACTGGTAAGTCAGCAGCTGCCTTCAAGAGACTTTTCTCTCCAGAATATTCATGATCAGAGTTCTTTGCTGATGACAGCAACTTCTCTGCCTGGAGTTTCAGGAAGGTCCTTGAGGAGGAAATGAAGTGCTTGGTGTCCTTTCTTTTCACTTTAGAGGCGGAAGTACAAAGATTCTGGATAGCCACATTGCCTTTTGTCTTAGCAAAACGTGGTTCATCTTGGATCCACGTTTTCTGGATTTGAAGGCCCTTCTTTCTGCACTGGAATTGCCTCAAATGTCTGCTCCAAGTAACTGGCCTTCCCAGCTTGGTTTTCAGAATGCACAAGTGTTGGTGAAAGTAGAACTTCTTAAAGCCGCCAAACCCAGTATTCCATTTCTCAGAAAAGGCTAAGTGGATTCCTTTCCTCCATAGAATTTTCCTCTGTTTTTTCATTTTTCTGATGCATAATGAGATCTGTATGCAGCTGTAAAGAAGAGAAAGAAAATTTATACTTCTACCCTAAAAATAAGGTCATTATGATATATTCACAGCAAACTTTACAAAATTGAAAAAAGCATATGACGCTCATTATAAGATATAATAAAATCCTACCTGATCAAGGCTTTTCCCACAATGAAAATGAGGGATAAGGGAAGACATGACTGACTGCTCCAACATAACCCCATTTAACGTATCTGCCTCTGATAGAAACAAGTTTCAATAATCATTTCCCAACATGCAGCCAGTTTCTGATAAAGCAGAAAGGGCAGGGAGTCAGGAGAGAATTTGTAAGTTTTAGCTTTGTTTCTCATTAGCTTTAAGCAAGTCACCTGAATTCTGTATTCTCATTTGTAAAATGAAGGATGGAGAAGGGAGATGCAACCAGACACCATTTAAAACTAAGTCTACATCAAAACAACTTGCTCCATACAACAAATTTTATATGGAAGGAAATGCAAAGGAAAGGCAAGGCAGGGACTTTTACTCTATAAACAGTAATCCACAGGCAGATAGTCAATAAACGCATGCAGTCAATGCTTTGTCAGCCAAAGACCCTCTGAGTGCCTATGACAAGACAGGGCCCTGTCATGTGTTCTCCTCCAGTCACGGTTCTCGCAGTCAAGTGAACATAAGAAAAAAGAACCAACACAAGTACGTGTATCTGTGTATGAACTTTAGAAACACACTTATAGGAAAAGGTAGATGAAAATGATGGTCAAAATCAAACATAATTTCCTCTCAGATTTAATAAGATCTACCACCACTGAAGGTTCTTTAACCTAGAAAGAAAGGCACCAGTCACTGCAGGTCTAACAGAAGAAGTAAAAAACCAACATCCTAATTTCAGCTACTATTAATAGCAACTTACTAGGAAAAGCTGTATTACCTTTCTGTGCATTAGTTGTCTCTGGAGGAAATGAAAAAAGGAGGACTGAATACATGTTTACCTCAGTTCTCTCTACAAGTCTCATTAAGATGACAGAAATGGAGTTTTAAAAAAGGCCAAAACTCTCAATGACAACAAAAAAGGAGGCAAGAGCAATAAAACTGTTGAAAGAAAAAAGCAGATGAATGACTGATAATAGAGCAGGTCAAAAGAGCTGAAATCTAAGCCAGAAGTACAGGAAGCCAAATAGCAAGTTACAGTACCTCAGAAAGGCTCAGGAAGCAGAACAACAATACCCATGAACGTCAGGGAATGAGGAGAGCAGAAAAAGGAAGGACTGGCTGAAAGTCTGAATAAGCAGCAGTTAGACTCCAAGATCCCTTCCACTACCATGGCAGATGATCAAAGTTTCACTTTCTCAGAGGAATGAAACAGAACATTCAGGCACATCATATACAACTGAGAGCAAGGGTACAAACAAGAGGATAACTTAGTTTGTTTTGGTTTTTTGCTCATGACTTTTTATTTAACACCAAAACACTTTGTATTGGGGGACACGACTGAGTGACTAATGCCCACACACACAGCCAATTAACAAGCTGTGATAGTTTGAGGTGAACAGTGAGGGGACTCAGCCATACATATACATGTATCCATTCTCTCCCAAAAGTCCCTCCCATCAAGGCTGGCACGTAACATTGAACAGAGTTCCATTTGCTATACAACAGGTCTTTATTGGTTTTCCATTTTCAATATAGAAGTGTGTACACAACCTTCCCAAAGTTCCCAACTATCCCTCCACCCCCCACCGGGCAACTATAAGTTCCTTTTCTAAGTCTATGAGTAGCTTTCTGTTTTGTGAGTTCATTTGTATCACTTCTTTTTAGATTCCACATATAAGGGATGTCATACGATATTTCCTCTTCTCTGTCTGACTTACTTCACTCAGTATGACACTCTCTAGGTCCATCCATGTTGCTGCAAATGGCCTTATTTCATTCTTTTTAATAGCTGTAATATTCCATTTAATATGTACCACATCTTTGTTATCGATGAGGATAGTTTTACATAGTGAATTCTGCTGAATCTCTTTCCCCATTGAGTTCCCAGAAAGGTGTATACCCTCAAAGCGGAGACCAGTTCTGGGAGCAAGCGAGGGGTGAGGCAGCGATAGATCATTCAAAGAGAAAAGACCAAAGGTATACTGGTATTAGGTATGCCACAAGGACACAGGCCCAAATAATAACCCCCAAGTTTAAGAAACAATGAGACCCCAAATCCCTCCCCTACCCAAGACTAGAAGTTTCTCCTTCAGAAAGGAAGTTCTGCAGACAAGGGGATCCCAGGAACAGCAGGAAAATGGAATTACAGGAATTATATATTGATCATAAGCCCCTCAATACTTACCCACTCATCTCCCCAAACCCTGGCATGCTATCTTATCCATCCAACCAGGAGATTGGAAGATTCTTCTTTGGAGAATTTGATTAATACGCAAGAGAATACATAAATACAAATATCCTCCCACAAAATGGCCCAACATGGCTCACAGTGCACCCTATAGCTGACAAGTCTCACCACAAGCTCAGAATTTCCAGGCAACTTCTTAGTGGTTCAATGACAGCATAACTAAGAATCACCAGACTTCTAGGGATAAAAAGTAGACCAAAACAAACAGATAAAACTGAAAGCATATTTAGAAAAGCTAACTTAAAAAAACCAAGGAGGACTTACTTCCCTGGTGGTACAGCAGATAGGAATCTGCCTGCCAATGCAGCAGATAGGGGTTCAATCCTGGTCCGGAAAGATTCCTTATGCCCTGGAGCAACCAAGCACCTGTGCCACAACACCTGAGCCCGCGCCCTAGAGCCCACGGGCCATAACTACTGAGGCCCAAGGGTCTACCAGCCATGCTCCCCAACAAAAGCAGCCAGCACACCACAACCAAGAGTAGCTCCTGCTTACCGCAACTAGAGAAAGCCCGCGCACAGCAATGAAGAACCAGTGCAACCAAATAAGCAAATGTTATTTTTTTAAAAATGAGGAGGGGAGAGAAGGGAAGTTATTGTTTCATGGAAAGAATTTCAGTTTAGGAAAACGAAGATGGGTCTGAGGACGGATGGTGGCGATGGCTGCACAACAACGTGAACATATTTAATGCCACTGAACTGTATATCTAAAAATGATTAAAATGGTAACTTTTATGCTATGTATACTTTACCACATTATTTTTTTTTTTTAAACAAGAGGAAAAAAAAAAGCCTAGTACTATCCTCAAGGAAGAAAATATCGCAGCCACTGGGGAAAAATGAATATCCTAGATTTTTTAAAGGAATGATGAAAAACAACAGAAGGCTGAGGCTTAGCTTAAAATAGGGCTAATATTACTTATATTTAAAATTGAACAATAAAGGCTGATGGAAAAATGGAAAAAAGACATAAGGAAACAATTCAAAAATAAGGATTTTTAAATGTCCTTTGAACATAACACGTTCAACTTCACGCATTAAAAAACTATCAAAGGGGGCTTGGGAGACAGGCAAAATGGGTGAAGGGGGTTAAATGTACGAACTTCCTTAAATAAATATATAAAGTCATTCATGATGATGTATAGCATGGTGACTGCTGCTGCTGCTGCTGCTGCTAAGTCGCTTCAGTCGTGTCCAACTCTGTGTGACCCCCATAGACAGCAGCCCACCAGGCTCCTCTGTCCCTGGGATTCTCCAGGCAAGAACACTGGAGTGGGTTGCCATTTCCTTCTCCAATGCATGAAAGTGAAAAGTGAAAGTGAAGTCGCTCAGTCGTGTCCGACTCTTAGCGACCTCATGGACTGCAGCCTACCAGGCTCCTCCGTCCATGGGATTTTCCAGGCAAGAGTACTAGAGTGGGGTGCCATTGCCTTCTCTGAGCATGGTGACTATAGTTAGTAATACTGTACTGCGTATTTGAAAGTTGCTAAGAGTAAATTTCCAAAACCTTCATCACAAGGAAAAAATTGGGGAGGTGGGGAGCTATGTATGGTGATGGATTTAGCTAGATTTATTGTATTCATTTTGCAAAGCATACAAATATTAAATCATTATGTTGTACATCTGAAACTAGTATGTCAATCATACTTCAAAAATTTTGGCAAAAGTTACTACAACATATACTGTTGGTGGGAGAAAAAAAAACTTTTATACTTCCCTGTGGGAATACAAATTGATAAAGTCATTTTGGAGAGGAATTTGGTAATATCTAACAAAACCATACAAGTACTTACCTTTTAATCCAACAACTCTGCTTTTAGGAATTCACCTTGAAGATACTAATGAAAACACATAGTACAAGGTCATTCACTGCAATGTTTGTAATCGAAAAATATTGGAAACAACCTAAATGCCCATACATAGGACAGTGGTTGCATAAACTATGCACACAATGAATGAAGCTATAATAGAATAAGGATAAGGTCTATGAACATGGAGTACTCTCCAGGTTAAATGATAAAAGCAAAGTTCAAATGAGTGTCAGTGATATGCCACTGCAATAGTTTAGCCAAGTGTGCAGTTAGAGAAAACAATCCACCCAAGATCACTTCCACTTCTGGCAACAACTCAAAGTTCGGGGACTCACAGAACTCACTGAAAACTGTTAAATTAATAGCTATGGCTTATTACAGTTGAAGAATGTGGATTAAAATCACCCAAGTGAAGAAGTACATACTGAAGAATCCAGGAGAAGTAACAAATGCGTAGCTTCCAGTTGTCCTCTCCCCACAGAGTAGAGACAGCATTACTCTCCCAGCATCAATGTATGACTAAGTGTGACAAGAACTGCAATCCAGTGAGGCTCATCAAAGTCTTGACGTCCAGAATTTTTATTGGGGTTCATAGGCATAACTGATTGCTCACATGACAGAGCTCAATCTTTACCTCCCCTGGAGATCCACTGATGTCAAAGTCATTAGCCTAAATCACACTGCTGGTTTTTTCCCGTGGGGCCAATCCCATTCTAAATCATATTGTTAGTACCAGTGACCCAAGCCCCCAGGCAAATCAGACATTGCATTCTGAGGATTTAGAGATTACCTCTTAAAAGCCAAGGATAAAGGCTTTCATTCTGCACAAGTTTAAATTCTTTACTATACTATATACAGCCACCTTTCATAAAAGAAAAAATAGTATACATGTATCTGCCCTTTTGTGCCCCCCAAATCAATTAACAGGAAGACAAACCAAAAACTAATGAGAATAGTTACCTACAGGGCATGGCAGATGGGAATAGGGTGAAAAGAATGAGGAAGAGGAAAATATAGAAGGGATGAGAGGGGAGTGGTGCTTCTCAAATACACCTTTTTTGTAAAGTTCTGACTTTCAGGACTATGCTAATGTTTCATATAATTTAAAAATATACATATAATTAAAATGGAGCACAAATAATAACAAATGAGCCTAACTGTATCACAAATAACCACCCTGAAAGAATGTAGCAGAAAAGAATTACCCAAAGTAACTTAGGAAAACATTCTGACTGTATACATCCAGATAGCTCAACTGGTAAAGAATCTGCCTGCAATGCAGGAGACCCCAGTTCGATTCGTGGGTCAGGAAGATCCGCTGGAGAAGGGATAGGCTACCCATTCCAGTATTCTTGGGCTTCCCTTGCGGCTCAGCTGGTAGAGACTCTCCCTGCAATGCGGGAGACCTGGGTTTGATCCCTAGGTTGGGAAGATACCCTGGAGAAGGAAAAGGCTACCCACTCCAGTATTCTGGCCTGGAGAATTCCATGGATTCTACAGTCCATGGGGTCGCAAAGAGTCAGACACGACTGAGTGACTTTCACTTTTTCACTTTCACACCCCAGAATCAAAAGGATTGTATACAAATACTGTTCTTTAATTAACAAATTTGCTTTTCACAGAGGAGTGAGTTAATTCTTAACTTACATTCTCAGTATTCAAAAATTGAGCAAGTAAGTAAGTATGTTGTAGATAATCAGAGCTAGGTTTCAGAATGTTGGTGAAAGAAGCTACATTTTGTGGTATCCACATGAACTCATGGTGTTTTATACACACTTACACACAGGTACAGATCTAGAGATACACATACTCCTATTTATTTCCTAGCTCTATCTGCTTAAAGAGACTAGAAGCAATTACATCCCAGTAACAAAAGAAATGGCTGATTCCAGAGCTGGGGCAGAAGTAGAAGATAAGCCTGGAATATCACTGTAGTGTCAGAAAGTAAACAAGTGCTCAAAAAAATAATGACATGTCAAAAGAACACAGGAGTCAATTTGAAGGGACCCATAAAGGCCAAAATACCTGAGCAACTGTGTATGTAATGATAGAAATGGCTGATAACTCAAGAATGAAACAAATATCCTGAGTCTATAAATAAATGAGGATAAGAGAGAATCCTTACAGAGATTTTTCAAATTAATAAATATAGAAGAAATAACAGAATAGAAAAGTTACAATTTGCAACTCCTCTCAGAAATAACTGACTCAGGCAAGAATCTAAAACTAGAGGGTGAAAATACAAAGTACCTTCCACAAGATACTTCAAATTACAAAAGGTAAAATTATGCCTTTCAATAGAAAAATTCAGCAAACATCTCCTTCATCCCCAGTAAAGAGACATATGGACAGCATATGCCTCCTGATGTGGCACAAGATCATATGTGTGGTATTCTTGTCAAAAAAAAACACCTGAATTTAATCATAAGGAAATAATAGACAAATATACATTGAGGAACACTCTATAAGAAAACTGGCCATGGACTTCCTTGGCAGTCTAGCAGGTAAGACTGCTTCCACTGTATGGGGTGTGGGTTCTACCCCTGGTCAGGAAACTAAGATCCCACATGTCCTGTGATGCAGCCAAAAAGTAAAAAAAAAAAAACTGGCCAATATTCTTCAAAAGTGTCCATCAAGAAAGAAAAAAATGGACTGAGCAACTGTCCCAGATTAAAGAGCTAAGACTAAGAAGACAAAACAACTAATGTAATGTGTAATCCTGGATTGGGTCCTAATCTAGAAAAAGGAAATTGGTGGGAAAACCAAAATAAGATATATAGGTCAGTTAATTCCTGGTTTTGACCAACATAATATAAACTGAGGGAAAGCTGGGTGAAGTGTAAATATTTTTGGAAATCTGAAGTTACTTAAAAGTGTGAAAAGTTTAAATTTTTCTTAAACATTTAAAAATTTGAGGACATTCCTGGGTGGCTCAGTGGTAAAAAATCCGCTTGCCAATGCAGGAGACACGGGTTCAATCCCTGGGGGGGAAGATCCCCAGGAGGAGGAAATGGCAACCCACTCTAGTTTTCTTGCCTGGGAAATCCCATGGACAGAGGAGCCTGGTAGGCAACAGTCTCTTGTTGCAGAGCACTAGCTCATGGGCTTCAGTAGTTGTGGCTCCCCGGCTCTAGGGCACAGGTTCAACAGTTGTGTCCCAAGGGTTAGCTGCTCCCGGGCACATGGGATCTTCCTGGATCAGGGATCAAACCTGTGTCTCCTGCATTGGCAGGCAAATTCTTTACCACGAGCCACCAGGAAAGCTCAGATATTTATTCTATAAAGAACATCACATAAAAGTACACACAAAGCTCCTTAAGTCCATAAAAAATTTCAATTGAAGTAGGAAAAAGCATATAATTAAGTTCTTAAAAAGTCTTCCCCCAATTAGAGAAAGCTACCTGGACTGTGCCTTTAAATTAGACAATTCCTGGGCGGTCCAGTGGTTAGGACTCCATTCTATCACTGCTGAGTGCCTGGGTTCAAGCCCTGGTTGGGGAACTAAAATCCCACAAGCCACATAGTGTGGCCAAAAAGAAAAGAAAAAAAGGTAAATTAACACTTCTGATGGAGATTTTAACAATCACCATCAGAATGGCTGATTATAATGGCTGAAATTATAAAAATATACAAGTAACTATTAAACTTAAATTCAATAAATATTTGAGCTTCTACAAATAGAACAGCGCTGTGCTTTCAAAAAATATATAGTCTGGTGGGAGAGTCATCTGAACAAGTATAAACAAATGTGATGCATATAAGAAAGGTAAAATTCAGAGCCATGGGAATATCTGGCAAGAGGGTCAAGGAAGACCTCTCTGAAAGAATTGTTTTTAAGCTCAAAGGATGATAAAGAGTTACTAGTTAAAGTGAACAGATAAATAGAAGTCCAGGAGAGGGCATGTAGCACTTAAAAGGGGCTGGAGAGGTAGGCAAGAAATAGAAAAACTAAATTAACGATGCTGCTGTTTAACATAAAGGTAGTGTGAAGCCACTGAAAGACAAAGACAGGTCTAAGACCCAATTTGCATGCTTAAAAAGATCATTCTATCTGCAGTGTGCAGAATGCCTGGGAGAAGACCACAGGAAAGGAAACCTGTTAGGAGCCTGTTATAGGTAAATGTAGGCATGGTGAATGGATGAAAGGAAAACTGGGAGAAGTAGCAAAGTGAACTGATCTTGAGATTTTTCAGGTCAGAAACATCAAGACTGTGGGAAAGCCAGTATGCAGGGGTAAGAACTTTGGTATGAGTTACTGGGGAGATTGTGGTATAATTTATATGGAACAAATAAAGACTGGAGGAAGATTATACTGGCTATCTCTTCAGTTTTAGACATGTTAGATTTGAGGTGAATGTAAGAAATCTAAGTGGATGCATAATGGTGGATACACAAATCAGGAACTCTAAAAAGAGAACAACACAGAAATTCCACTTTAAGTCATCATCTGATAGTAACCAAAGCTACAGAAAATGCTAAACTCACCAAGGAAAATTTGTAAAACACAGAAGAGAATGCACAGTAGGGTAGTGTCCTGAGGAACTGTAGGACGTAAGAGTTGAGGAAAAGGAAGAAGCTACTTTGCAAAGGAAAGTAAGAAGGAATGATTAGGGAAATAAAGTGGAAAATCAGGTAAGTGTGGTGCCCAGAAAGCTAGGGAAAGTTTCTAGAAAGAGGGAAATGGTCAGTCAAAGGCTATTGAGAGGTCAAGCAAGATAAGGATTAAAAAGTGTCCAGCTGATTCTCATGACATTCACAAGAGGAATTTTAGTAGAATGGAGAGGACAAAAGTCAAGATGGAGTAAAGAAAACAATACATAAAACTGCTCAAGAACCATAAGCAAATATGAGGGCAGATTTTTAAAAAATGGAGACAGTTGTATGTGTTTAAATACTGATGGAGTACCTTACTTATGGATACAGATGGCAGACTAAAGATGTATTTTACTTTTATTCCCTCCTAAAACCCCATTAAGATGAGAATAAAGAATTTTTTAACTTATCTTTTAAAACTAAAATTGACACACAGTGAAATGCACAGATTTTAAGGTTTTTTTTTTTTTTTTTTTAAAGCACATGGAAGAGAGGAAGTTGGAATGCAGATTGACTTAAAGACCTAAGAAAGTTAAATGTCAAGCTTGCAATGAAAAAAGCAATTCAATTTACATAACAGTGCCTCAAAACAGGTCAGGAATCAGCAGCAGCAGGTTCTATAAAAGGGATGTGAACACCATGCTAAAAACAAGGGTATGGATCAATTGTTTAAATACCCTCCTACTCTCCACAAAACCCAGCCAACTGCCCCTCCCCCCAGCCTTGCCTTCTAGACTAACAGCGCTGACCAACAGAAGTTCTGCAATGATAGAAATATGCTGTATTGGCCCTGTCCCATATGGAAGTCTCTGGAAACATGTGGTTATTGACCACCTGAAACGTGTCTACTGTAACTGAGGAACTAAATATTTAAGGTTACTTAATTTTAATTATTTAAATTTTAATTGCTACATGTGGCTAGTGGCTACCACATTGGATAAGGCAGCTCTGAAGGGAAAACAAAGGGTTCCTGGACTGGACAGCATCTGGTCCAGTTGAGAATGAGGGTATCATACTGAAAATAGTTGAGTTCAATGAGCATAAGTGAATGTTTACACACCGAATGCTAAAACCTCTACGATGTTCCCCAGGTTAGCTACAAGACTGCTGACAGCCCAGTTTATAAGCTCCAAGCCAGAGATTTGAAGATTCTTCTTTGGGAAATCTAAGGAGCCTAAGGAAAAAAAGACAAGGATAACACTGTTGAAGGCTATCCAGTAAGAGTCCAACCAGTGTACCCTAAAATCAATAAATCCCAAGCATGAACTCAGAGTACATGTAGTTAAAATTAAAAGCAACCTCCACAGAGAGTCCCTTAACATTTTTGCTCCTATATTCTCGGCCATGCTGTTGTGTGTTCACCAAATACCAACATTTCTTCTAAGATAAACCAGGAGAATTCCCTGATGGTCAAGTGGTTAGTACTCTGAGTTTTCATTGGTGAGGGCTGGGGTTTAATCCCTGGTCGGGGAACTAAGATCCCACAAGCCATAAGACAAGGCCAAAAAAATAATAAAATAAACAGCACAGCAAATATGGACAGTATATATTAAAAGAGATAAAACACAAACACACAAGGGAAACAAGTGAGCTTTCAACTCTTATTAGATACTCACTGACCCTAGGACAGCCTAAAGTCTGAACAATCCTTAAGAGGCCCAATATTTATTTGTGTTTGCAGTGGAATCACTGTATAGGTTAACTCAACCATCACTAGGAAAAAGTTCTTTCTCCTGTAGTTAGGTGCTTTCCAAGTGGCTCAGTGGTAAAGAGTCCGCCTGCCAATGCAGGAGGCATGGGTGTGATCCCTGGGTTGGGAAGATCCCCTGGAGAAGGAAATGGCAACCCACCCCAGCACTGCCTGGAAATCCCATGGATAGAGGAGCCTGGTGGCTGGCTCCTGGCTACAGTCCATGGGGTCACAAAGAGTTGGACATGACTGAGCGACAAAACAAGACAATAATGAGAACAGTTGTGTAGTAAATGAACACGGGGGAGGTTACCTGCTCTTCAAAAATGAGAATGAATGGTGTTGTGGGTTTTTTTTTTTCCTTAAGATTTTTTGATGTGGACCATTCTTTTTAAAGTCTTTCTTGAATTTGTTACAATATTGCTTCTGTATTACACTTTGGTTTTTTGGCCCGGAGACAAGTGGGATCTTAGCTCCGCAACCAGGGATCGTGTTCCCTGTATTGGAAGGTGGAGCATTATCCACCGGACCACCAGGGAAGTCCCAGAATGAATGGCTTATAGTAGGAAATAAGATTAAAAACAAAACAAACAAACAAAAAATCACAGGACATGAATGAATCATAAAAAGATCAAGACTGAAAACTGAAGATTTGTACATTTCTGATAGGCAATTCAGCCACCACATATAAAGTGGATTAATTCACATATCCAATTCTGGTCTCAAGTCCTTACAGACAGAGAAGACTGCCTCAAGGACCAACAAGTGACTTCCGAACTCCACTTCTCAGAGGGTCTTCAAGCTGCCACTGTCCCATTCCTGCCTTTGCTTCTATGTTAAATCTGTAACACTAGTTTATATTAAAACTGTGAACCCTGGGTTCGCATTTATCCTTTCTAAATACCTCTACTTGGAAAGTGTACTCCGTTAGAATCTGAAATTCAACAATTTTTAGGCTTCAGAATTAAGGAACTTCAGACACAAAATTTTAAAATGTAAAGACTTAGCAACTCAGTTTTTCATCTTAGACACATAGCATACGTCTCTCTAAATTCTGAATGTATAAATTACCTGTTAACATGACTTTTTAAATCAGTGAATTCAGAATGCCCCATGTCATCTAGTTGTAGGAAGTTAACATGCTATAAATAGGGTCATTTTTAGAAAGAAAATAATTCAGCATCTTCCTTTAGATTTGTGACATAGGATCCATTTCTGAATCTACTATTAATATAGCTTTTTCATTGCTTCAGTGATTCTTATTTTATCAAAGAATAATTTGATAATGAATATATCTCCCCAAAAGAGAATGTTCAAATCTAATAATAATAATTATGTCTAATAATCTATTATCTTAAGAATCCTGAAAATATCACTCCCCCACCCCCAGCAAAAGTCACATTTTCACTATAATGAGTAAGAAAAATACATATAAAGCATTGTTACTCCCCCATCAGTTGATCCTTTCTAGACATTTATCAAATTCTTTGAATCAGTGGTACAGTACAATTAATCAAAAAAGAAAAAGGGACTAAAATTCAAGGACCACCTTAAGGCAATCCTGAGAACCTCTAGTTAAATCGGGTGCTTATAAGGCAATTAGAGACGTTACAGGGCTTCTCTAACAGTTCTCAAATTGAATTCCATAGGAAGCTGGCTAGTGATACAAAGAGGTCATGTATACCAGGATGAAGGAGAGGGTGGGAGGACACATGTGGATAGTACAGTGGGTTCATGACAAGCCAGAACAAAAGCAAAATTTTTCTAAATTGGAATTTTTCCACGGTTTATGAAGGCCTGGCATAAAAGTCTAAAAAACTGATTTATAAAGTGACATGACCTTTATATAACTCTCAGAGGTTAAAAGCATCTGCCCACAGTGTGGGAGACGGGGGTTCGATCCCTGGGTTGGGAAGATCCCCCGGAGAAGGAAATGGCAACCCACTCCAGTATTCTTGCCTGGAGAATCCCATGGATGGAGCCTGGTGGGCTACAGTCCACGGGGTCGCAGAGTCGGACACGACTGAACGACTTCACTTTCACTTTTTTCACCAAAAACAAAAACCCTAAGCAATACTTAGTAAAAAAGTTTTAGTGTAAAATCTATTATTTTCATTAAAGAGCATTAAGGAGTTTAACTGCACAGGGAACTATGAAAACAGGACTACACAGTGAAGTCGCTCAGTCGTGATCGACTAGGGGATCTTCCCAAGCCAGGGATCAAACCCAGGTCTCCCGCATTGCAGGCAGACGCTCTACCCTCTGAGCCACCAGGGAAGCCCCAAACTACTAACAAATGACATTTTTTTCCACTTCTGTGCTCTCAGCACTAGAAAACCTGAAACAGTACTATTGATTCAAATAAGGTTATCTGTTAAGGAATAGAAGAGAAACATTAAAAAATTAAAGAGGCATAGGCAACAAACTAACTGAGCACGGCACTTCACCTCTCTAAGCCTGTTTATAAACTGTGATCTACATCTGTATTTTCAAACTATGAATATCACCTGAAAGGCTTTTGAAAAATCACAAATACCGGGGTCCCATTTCAGATCTATTAAGGTAGTGACTGGGCATCAGGGGTTTTAATTCCCCAACTGATATTGATGTCCTGCAGATTTTGGACCACTGGATTAGATGACCCTCAAGGTTCCTTCCGTATCCATGACTCAAAATCCCAAAATGACAATCCTGTGTTCAAAGGAAGGGAAGATTACACTTCATCATGCTCCACTGAGCATATCATGCTCCAATGAGGAAAGGCAAGTATCCTTAATTTGTGAGACAAAGCAATTGTAAGAACAGGTGCTGCTCATTCAAGTCACTAATTCCATCTCCCTTCTCTCCACCCCAAACACTTCTCTAACTTAGGCGCTACTAAACTTCAGAGCCAGGAAACTTCTTCTCTTACCAATATAGAGAAAAGTCTCTCCTCATGCTAACTTGGAACTGTAATGTCCGGCCACTCAAAGGATTCAAGTTCCTGTATTTATTCTCTGAACATTTTTAATTAACATGAAATGTTTCAGAGGCAGAGGGAGAAGTCCTTGGAAACGTGCAAAGAATTCCTTCTAGTGTGGGCCAAGGTGTGAATGAAGCCCTTCCCAGCTTTTTTCCTAGAAAGGACCCACTAACTATCCTAAGAAAGGAGCAAAACTGATTTAGGTCATACCTCATATACTAATAATGTGTAATCAATAAGCATGAGAAGTCTGGGTGACTAGGAGAAATTGATTTCTTTCTAATGCTGCCCAACCCAAAGCAAAGACTATAGTCAGGTTTTAACACACAAGATCCTAGTATCTTCTCTGACACCCTTCCCCACACGAAGCGTAGTTATTCCGGGTAAAAGACATAACTAAGAACCTACCATTACGTGTTCTGGCTATTCTTAAGCCAAGTTTTTAACCTGATTCCCCAAATATTTTATGATTAACATTCTGCTTTCTTCTCTAAACTAATTTATATAGATAAAAGAAAGTTCCATTTTACATGGGTTAAAATGTTGCATGTTAAATGGGTTAAAAACGTCTACACCAGATTAACGCCAATACCAAATGGCAGGCCAGAATTTCAACTCAGTTCTTCTGACTCCAAGTCCAAATCCCATACCTCTGACACCCTCGCTGCATCCCTCCTCCGCAAAAGAGTGGTCACTCTTGTATGACCAAGAGCGGCCATACAGTGGAGCGGAGGTTGATATTACCTAGCATAAACAGGATGGGAAAACAGGCTTCCGACCATCCAAATACTCAGTTGTGCCATACCCGTTTACTAGAACCGGGTCCCAGGAATGTGAAGGATGGAACCAAAGGTATGACGGAAGCAGAGTTGTCCGAACAAAACCCAGGACGGCAGGAGCTGGAGGACCTCTGCTAGCAGCAATTCCTCTCAAAGCTTCCCCCGGCTTCAGGAGGAGTGGCCGGGGGCGCTAGCCCTCTCCGCTTCTGCCTCTTACAGCTCGAACTGGTGAGAAGGAGGGGAGGACACTGGTCCCTCGGGACGAGCTCCTTCCCCGCCCCTAGAAAGGCACAGAAGCGCGGGGGAGAAATCCACTGCCTCTGGTTCGGTGGTAGGGGAAGAGCAGTGCACCAGGCCTCCAGGCCGGGGTGCTGAGCTGGCGCGCACTGACGCGGGAATGGCCAGCCAGCCAGCTCGGTCCGCCAGTCATTCGCCGGATTTGACACCCAGGTTCCCGCTTACCTACGTCCCTTGCTGCCGGCACCTGCCCCGTCGTGGGTCCAGATACTGCGGCAGCTCGGACTGCGGCCCCGCCTTCGCCAGCTTTAGAGGAAGCCTCGTCAGCCAGCAGGAATTCGGCCTGCTTACAGCAGCCACCGCCGCCGAGCTTCCTCCGGATCCGCTGCCGCGACTCCGGCGCTCACTTACACCGTCACCTCCTTCAGTCCTCTTCCGCCTCGGCCCCGCCCTAGCCGTGTGTGGAGGGCGGGGAGCGAGCGAGGGCGGCGCACGCTCCCCGGCCCTCCCGGTAGGCATTTGGTCGCGCCCCGGCACCTCCTTCCTAGCGCAGGAGGGTTGTAGAAACCAGGATCTGAATGTCAGACCGGGTCTGAGGCTTCTTTACATGCTGCTCTCAAGTTTGAAAGGGCTTGGCGGACCACAGCCGCCAAGGGGCTAAGGCAGACCACAGCTACTATACGACCTCTCTCTTCATTAGTCTCTCTTTGGCCAAAAGCGAAAGACACGTTGCTGCTCTGGATGCACTGTGAAGCCTGGCCTAGGTTTTTCTTCCCTGGTTTTTCGATGGTGATCTTTCCTCTTGGCATCGCTATGTGCCTCTGTAATCCCTGCTTTGCCTCTCTTCGGCTGAGAACACTCCGCCAGGAGGGAAGAGCCTGGGCTTATTCACCACTATAGCCCGTGCTGCTGCTGCTGCTGCTGCTGCTGCTGCGTCGCTTCAGTCGTGTCCGACTCTGTGAGACCCCATAGACGGCAGCCCACCAGGCTCCCCCGTCCCTGGGATTCTCCAGGCAAGAACACTGGAGTGGGTTGCCATTTCCTTCTCCAATGCATGAAAGTGAAAAGTGAAAGTGAAGTCGCTCAGTCGTGTCCGACTCTTAGCGACCCCATGGACTGCAGCCCACCAGGCCCCTCCGTCCATGGGATTTTCCAGGCAAGAGTACTGGAGTGGGGTGCCATTGCCTTCTCCGACTACAGCCCCAGCCAGCACCAAATAGTGACTGACTTACAGGTGTTTAGTAAGTCTGTGCAATAAACCTAACCGTACGTAACTCGATTGGAATGTACTACCTTTTTCATACATCGCTAGATTTGGATTTTCATGAATGAGACTGCCTTGTAAATTTCACATATTGTTTTCGTATCACGTTTTATGCTATCCTCGAAACAGAATTTGAGGGGTGTTTTCTACATCCTGAAATAGTTTGTGCAGGACTGGAATAATTTTTCCTTGAATATTCTAAGAACTTGCTGGTAAAACTGCCTGAGACTTTGTTCTAAATTTCATCCAGGGAAAAGGGAAGAACTAGCCCCATGAAATGGATTGGAGAAGAAGGAACAGAAATAAATGTTCTTTGCACCCTTCAAGAACTGCTTGGTCTACATAACTGTATCTAGATGTAATGCATAGAGAGGTGACAAGAATACAAAGAACTGTACGAAGAAGTCCTGAAGACCCAGATAACCACGATGGTGTGGTCACTCACTAGAGCCAGACATCCTGGAGTGTGAAGTCAAGTGGCTTAGGAAGCATGACCACCAATAAAACTAGTGGAGGTGATGGAATTCCAGCTGAGCTATTTAAAATCCTAAAAGATGATGGTGTTATAAAGTGCTGCTCTAGCTATGTCAGCAAATTTGGAAAACCCAGCAGTGGCCACAGGACTCCCCAACTCCAAAGAAGGGCAGTGCCAAAGAAGTTCAAACTACCACAGAGTTGTGCTCACTTCCCATGCTAGTAAGGTTATGCTCAAAATCCTTCAAGCTACACTTCAGCAGTACTTGAATTGAGACTTTCCAGATGTATAAGCTGGATTTAAAAAAGACAGAGGAACCAGAGATCAAATTGCCAACATTCACTGGATCACAGAGAAAGCAAGGGAATTCCAGAAAAACACCTATTTCTGTTTCATTGATTATGCAAAAGTCTTTGACTATGTGGTTCACAACAAACTGGAAAATTCTTAGAGATGGGCATACCAGACCATCTTACCTGTCTCCTGAGAAACCTGTATGCAGGTCAAGAAGCATCAATTAGAACCTTACATGGAATGAATGGTTCAAAATTGGGAAAGCAATACAACACTGTGTATCTCTCACCCTACTTGTATGCAGAGTACATCATGCGAAATGCTGGGCTGGATGAGCTACAAGCTGGAATCAAGATTGCAGGGAGAAATATCAACAACTTCAGATATGCTGATGACACCACTCTAACGGCAGAAAGTGAAGAGGAACTAAGAGCCTCTTGATGAGGGTGAAGGAGAGTAGAAAAGCTGGCTTAAAACATTAAAAAATGTGAAGTGATGCAATGGCATTCTCTCCCCATGAGAATGTGACTTTGCAGATACTGAGTTTGACTCAAGAACCAAAAGAGTCCGTGCTTCTGAACAGTCAGATTGTTATATATAATTCTTACAGAATAGTGTAAACCTGAGTGCTCAGTCACTCTGTCATGTCTAACTCTTTCTCTTGGTGGACTATAGTCCACCAGGCTCTTCTATGGGATTCTCCAGGCAAGAATACTAGAATGGGTTGCCATTTCCTCCTCCAGCAGACCTTCCCAACCCTAAGTATCACACGGCAGCGGCAAGAAATCAGTTTTTTGATGCTCAGCATAATCTATCTTCGAGACCAACAGTGGCAGCAATGCCCTTTAGAACAAACTCAAGGGCAAAGCAAAACCATGGAAGCCATTTACTTTGGGCAAGTGGGTCATTTCTGCTCCTGCTCTGGATGGCTGCCTTGCCTCAGCTAAGCTAAACCAGTCACTCCATAAAGAAGTCATAGCAGCTACTTGTGGTCTTTTCTGACTGATGTATAACTAAATATGTAACAATGCATCTATATTTAAATTGCATTTAAGTTTTCCAAGGTGCAGTGATAAAAGAATTTGTCTGCCAATGCAAGAGACACTGGTTCAATCCCTGGGTTGGGAGAATCCCCTGGAGTAGGCAATGACAACCAGGTAAAGAATCCACCTACAATGTAAACAATTACACGTTCCTTCAAAATCAGCTATCCAGGAGCTTCCCAGGTGGTGCTAGTGGTAAAGAACCAGCCTTCCAATGCAGGAAACATAATGAGATTCGGGTTTGATCCTCGAGTCTGGAAAATTGATCCCCTGGAGGAGGGCCTGACAACCCACTCCAGCATTCTTGCATGGAGAATCCCGTGGATGGAGGAGCCTGGTGGGCTATAGTCCATGGGGTAACAGAGTTGGACATGGCTAAAGCAACTTAGCATGTATGCAAGGACTTCTCCAGTGGTTCAGTGATTAGGAATCTGCCTTGCAATGCAGGGGACACAGGTTTTACCCCTGGTTGGAGAACTAAGATCCCTCATGCCACAACTACTGAGCTCATGCACCACAGCTAGAGAAACTGGGCACTGCAATGAAAGATCCCACATGACCCAACAAAGACCTGACACAGCCAAATAAATTTTTTAGAAAATCAGCTATCTATACAACTGAAGTAAGGCCTACTGAGCTGAAAGTTGTTTCAAGTTAACTCCCTAGGAGTTGATGGGAAAGGCTGAAATTCCAGCTGGGTAATTACCGAGCAAAATAGCCTCTCTGACCCTTTCTCTTCTGAAAATGAGTTTTTTAGTATCAATGGAGACAAAGATGTGAAAGGGGATGCCATACACTGAATGTTTTTGTCTCCCCTAAAATTCATAGGTTGAGACAACTCCCAATATGACTGTATGAAGAGGTGGGGCCTTTGGGAGATGATTAGGTCATGAGGGTGCCCTTGTAAGAGAGACCCCAAGGAGTACCTTTGCCTCGTCCACCATATGAGGACAGAGTGAGAAGCAAAGCTATACATTAGGAAGAGGGACCCCACCAGATACCCAATCTCTGGCACCTTGATCTTGGACTTCCAGCCTGCAGAACTGTGAGAAATAAGCTTGTTTATAAGCCACTCAGTATATGATACTCCATTATAGCAGCACAAACAGACTAAGAAGAGTTATAAAAAACTGAAATTGTGCGTTTTCACATGCAAGCTATGGTGGCTACTGCTGTGTACACCCATTTCCCCTTTATTATCAAGTCTGCTTTTGTCTGGGAAGCAACAGCTTCTTAAAACACTCTTCCCCAGAATCTCTTGCAGCTAGGAGATGCCAAATAAGAGTTATGGCCAATGAGACAGAAGCTAAGGGTTTCTGGGAACATGTACTTTACTGACATAGACACTACTCCTTCCTGCTTTCCCCTTGCCTTCTGCCCATGTTTCTTCTTCCTGCCTGACGTGAAACTGGAGGTGGAGCAGCCATCTTGCATCTGAGCAGCCAGGCATAAGGATACAGGCCTACATGCAGAGAATGGTAGAGTCAAAATAAGGACAGAGTCCAAGTAGCTGATGGCACTGCTGAACTCCATGAAACACAAACCACCAGTGGACTTTCTTTGTGTGACTTACTTGTTCATTCACTCTTGGGTACCTGTTACTTATAGTAAGATTTACCATAATAGATATATATAAACCAATTCCCAAAGTATGTTTTTTCTTTAAAAAACCCCTTTCAGGAAAATGATTATACAACCTATAAAACAGAGTGTATCATACTGCAAGTTGGGCAATACTACAAAATAAGATATGCAATTTCATAGTATCCAAACAGTGATGTACTGGGGCTGTCTTCACATAATACTTGCAATGTAATTTCCTTAAGATGTATTATGCATACATTTTTCAAAAGACGAAGTACAGGGAAAGGGCAGATGGCTCTGTGCAGCATTCTCAGTTCATTAGCCCCCTACCTGCTACTGCATTATCATAAAGGACTGTCCAAAGAGTATGGTTTTAAAAAGTAATAGATCACACTTATTGAATGCTTAATATCTGCTAAGCACATTCCAAGCATTTTATGTGAAACTAACTCATTTGACCCTAAATATAAAAATCCCTATGATGTAATAAGCACTTTTTATCACCCAAAACAAATAAAAAGAAAACTATCACTTCACCGTAGCATTTTTAGTACAGTCTACTAATACGGTTACTAATTAAAAGCATAACTGGTTCTACCACTGGCAGTAAAATTTAAAATTATACACTCCAATTTTATTTTTATTTAGAAGAAACTCCAAATAACTGTATGATGAAACCAAGTTTAAAAAAAGCTTTAATAAAGCTCTGTTTTACAGTGCTTAGTGATGGATGAAGAAATGTGCAGCAAGAAATACTCAAGTACTTAGATTTGTGTCAAGACCAGCGTCACCTGTGCTTTGTCGTTAAAATAAATATTGAAACAGGACACACAGTGGGGAATATCAGTAGTAAAATAAGCATATACGAAAGGAAGTGGAGAAGTATTAATATTTGATTGGCTGACAACACAAGTTATATGAAATTGGCTGATCCATGTAGCACCCAACAGCCCATGGCCTAAATTTATTTTTCAATGATGTCTTGGTTTTCAAACATACCCCAAAAGATCTACACATGAACAAAAGAAAAGGTAAAATATTTACATACTTTTCATATAATCAAGAAGAGTGTAATGAAAATTGTAGCAATGTCTATAGTAAAAAGTCAAATGGTTAAAGTTTTTTTTTTAGAGTTTATTGAAAAACAAAGCTCTTCAACAAAGTTATTAGCAGCAAAATTTATAGTATCCTAAAGAATAAGGAATACTGAATGTGATTAAGATGTCTTCTAGCTTCAACCACAAAACTCCTTAAAGATTTTAAAGACAATATATTAATCAGAATCAGATTGTACTGTTAGATAGTCTTTAATCTTACGGCCCAGATCAAATAGTTTTTGAAAATGGTGCACTTCTGTTTTTAAATATAGGAGAAGTCAGGGTAAAGTAGTTAAAAAATTGAGAGAAACATTTTTTTGGGCAATGCATTCATAGCAACACTATGTATCTACAGATAGAAAAATGAAAGACAAGAATGTATTTGGTACTGTTACTCCATTTTGATTGTTAAAAAAGGGGGGATGGGCAGCACAAGGGTAAATTTTTTCACCTGTTACAGAACATACACTGGGATCTGTGGATAAAAAATAATGAGATCTTTTTTAAACAAGTATACCAGAAATTATACATCCACATGAGTGTTTTTCCTTTCAAAATAATCAACTTGGGTTACAAATTTATACAAAGGCTATCAATATATACTGAACATATTCTGTTTTCTGTAGACAATCCTTTTAGTCTTTTCCTCTAACCAAAAACTAAGATGCATAGGTTAAAATGTTATAATCACTGTGACAGGCTATATAAATCTCTTTAAAAAAAAGAGGTACTCATCAACTCTTAATTTCTGACTAAGAATTAATGCCATTTTTAAGGCCGAGCTGGCTCTCCTCTATCACTCTGCACATTCCTAGCTAAGTCTTTCTCCTCTAGGTGCCCATGTTAATATGCTCAAGAACAGAAACACATTTCAGAGCTAAAAATTATTAGCAAGGCAAATCTATTACTCAAATGTACACTGCAAATTAAGTTCTGAAGAAATTTTTAAGAATTTGCTCTTTTTATCCTCATCACTCTTCCTTCACAAATACTAAGTTTACCAAGAGCTGTTTGCATATTTTATATTCAGTGTTGAAAACATAATCCTACTGATTAAAAGCTTACCAAAGCTACACCTACATCACATTCTGAACCTTAGCCTCAAGTAAGTATCTAGTCACAACATTTTTAAAAATCGATGAATGAAAGTCCTCTACTTTGTACAAAGGAAGACTGATAATGAGTGGAATCATGGAAATCCTCAAATACACCAGTAAGCACATTAGTTACCTGTTGAAGAAAGTCATCTTTTTGATGTTTTGAGAATATTTCAAATTCAGTGATTCTGAGACACTGGTAAGGGTAGTTTCAAAGACATGCTGATGGTAGCTGCAACATGATAATGAAGAGAAACAACAAGTCTGGTCTCCTCTTTCCAGCATGCCTTTTTTTGCTGAGGGTTAGACAGAACAGAAGGACAAGTAAAAGGCACAGCAGAGTTAGGATCAAAGTGGCTTGGAGACCTAGGAGGTGGCAGAATACTGACAACGGGTCCCTGGTGAGGCTGGTCGCCAAGAGGAAAAACATCTTTCACTGAGATCAAAAGGAAGACAAAGACAAAACCCCCCAGAATTTTGGCTGTAAGGGAGAAGTTAAGTGTTGAGATGGTGAGATAAAAGGGTTGGGAGTCAGGTGATAGACAGTTTGGAGAAAAAAAGAGAAAGGGAAAAAAAAAAAAAGACCTAGGAGTGAAATGAATGAGCAGTGGGCAGCACCAAGAGTCCCACTGAGAATTAAGAAAAATCAATGTGAAATGTTTAGTGCAGTTCCAGACAGTGTTATATTTAAGAGTAAACAATTCCAGAGATAATTAAAAAAAAAAAAAAAAAAAAAACCTCTAAAAAAAAAGACCTATTTTGGCTTGAATATTTGTGTCTGCCCCTGAATTCATATACTGAAACCCTAGCCCATACTGTATTGAAATTTGGAGATGGAGGTCTTTGGGGAGGTCACTCAAGTTAGATGAGGTCATGAGGGTGAGATCTTATGATGAGATTAGTGTTCTTATAAGAAGAGAGAGACTGCTCTTTCCAAGTGTATATACACAGAATGGGGTTCAGGGAGCACACAGCAAAATGATGGCCACCTACAGGGCAAAAAGCCTCACAATGAAACTTACTTTGCCAGCATCTTGATCTTCAACTTTCAAGTCTCTGGGACTGTGAGAAATAAATTTCTGCTGTTGAAGCCACTCAGTATATGATATTTTGTTATGGCAATCTGAGGTAAGGAAAAACTCTTTAATACACCGGGGGAGGATACTGGATTTATGAAACAAGACCAGAAACCTACAAAAAGATCAGAAAGGAAGAATGACCTTTTAGAAATTAAAAACAGGAGGGAGCTCCCTGGCCCTCTAGTGGTTAGAACTTGGTGCTTTTATTGCCATGGCGAGGATCAGCCCCCTCTTTGGAGAACTAAAAAAAATCTCACAAGCAGCACAGTGTGGGTGAAAAAAAAATTAAAACAAGAAGCAACAGGTGATATATGTTCAAAAAAGGGTCAGAGATAAAATCAAGGAAATTCTCCCAGAAAGTTAAAAACAGAAGGCAAAGGGAAAGAAAGCAGGAGAGAAAGATAAGAAAAACAGGAGATTAATGCTGGAATGCCAGAAGGAAATAACACAGAGAAAATGTGGCAATTATCAAAGAAATAATATAAGAATTCACCAGAACTGAAGGAAATTAGTCTTTATCAACAAGGCCCGCCAAAAGCTAAACATATAGACCCTCTCCAAGGTTTCAAGGTAAATTTTCAGAACAAAAACTCCAGAGAGGCAGAAAAATGAGTTACATAAAAAGATGTTATCAGAAATGGCAGGTTTTACAGATAAAGTAGGGACTTCAAAATTCTCTAGGAAGATGATTTCCAACCTGAAATCCTGTATTATCGATTAAATCTGAGACATTTTCAGACTTGCATGCAAGGTCTTAAAAATCTTAACCAATATGCATCCTTCCTCAGGACACTAATGAAAGATGTACTTCTCCAAAATGAAGAACAAACCAAGCAAGAGGAAACAAAAATTCTAAATTCAGTCGAAAAGTGAAACAGTCTCAGATGCCAGAGGGCAGAAGGCCTGGAAAGCAAGAGACCAAACTGAAGCCCTAATCAGAAAAAGGAACAGTCCTTATCCGAGACATTTAATTGCATAGAAAACAGCCTTCAGAGGGCTTTTGCGATGAGTCTGGAAAAACTTAGTGATGGGAACATAGAAACTTTCAAAGGAAATGAAAGACAAGATTGACAATAAGAAAAGCAAAAAGTTGAACAAGAAATGACATATGGTGATGATAAATTACTCAAATGATCAACACTTCACATAGTATTGAGTTAAAAACTGACCACTAATCAAATTTTGCCACCCTTCTTAATTGGGAGAGTATAGGGAGTAAAAATGGGAAAATGGCATGGTAATCAAATTCCCAACTGTAATAGTAGGAAGCTTCTAGAAGAAATATCAAAAAATACCAGTGTAAGTATATAATTTAGAAATCTGAAAATTAATGCATGCTAAAACCAGTTCAAAGTTAAAAGCAGATGCCTCTGTGGAGCAGGACTCTGCAGTGAGGAAGCTAACAGCTGAGGACTGGCACTGTTTATTACGACTCCTTAAAGATTATCTATGCATATTATTTTGCTAAAAACCTAAAAAAAAATGAGGCTTAAAAAAGACCTTTCCCTTCATTGTTCTACTCCTCTTCCTCCTCATCAAAAGATAAAGCTTGTTTAAAAATGATTTGCATAAAAAATAATTCTCTAATTTTAAAAAGTCACAAATTTCAAAACAGTAGTAAAGCATGTATCAAGCTCCTACAAATAGTGCTTTTCAATCAAATCAATCGCCCAGGCATTTTTAAACTTTTCCTAGACAAACGTTTTGAGCATTTGCCATAGTTAAAGAAATACAGATGTCAGAATAGCACTAAGAAGTTTTATAGTGTAACAAATATATTTTAAGCAGTCATTGCCTACATCCTCATACTTTTTTACATACAATTTTGTTTTTTCATCCTGAACTCTATAATGCATCTGTTCTCCATGTTAGGATATCCAACATTCAAATTAAATGTGTATAACGAAATGATGCCTTTGAACACTGCATGTTTCATTTTGAATAAATTTATTCTGAACCTGATTTAGAAGAGGGAAGGCTCATGCTTATTACTCAATGATTTCTGAAAATCTTTCTAATTTGGAGCTCTGTAATACATTCATAGTGCTGTGACACGTTTAAAAAATAGTCATCCTTAAAAATACTAGGATGTTCTTTGAAAACCTATTACATATATTCTTTTAAGCTACTCTGATCTTAAGAAAGAATTATAGTTTAGGAAAAGGGAAAATGAACATTAAAAAGTTTATTTCTAGCCCTGAAAGAACAAAATTATTGAACAAGGTCATCAAATACAGCAGTTAATGTCATTGTAACAATTAAATAATTGAATGGGATTAAATTAAAAATAAGTCAATATAAAATTTGAAGACAAAACAGAAAACAAGTTACTTTCACTTAATTCCATTTCTAGCTACAAAAAAAAAAAAAAAAACCCACAAGACATTCCTACCAAAGATGTTCAAAGTTAATTCTTTGCTTAACACAGAATGAAAGTATGCTTGACAAAATTATCATACATTTTTTCTCTCCATTTGGCAACATCTAGAATTGTGAGTGAGAAAGACTTCAGTTCTCTCAAGGCCAGGCCGGTGCTCAGTTCTCCTTTGTAATCCTCACAATATTTACCATGGCGTCTTTGTCAGTGTGGTCAATAAATGTGTTAGTGAGAAATAAAATCCGTGTGTGTATTTTCTTTTTCCCTTTCTTACACATACTCATATACCTGTGGGGAAAAACTGATTTTAACTGTTCCTCTATTGTGGGAGCAGTTGAGACAAGGAAGACAATCTGCTTTTTATATTACCATGAATTTCACTATAAAAAACCTCAAAGAAGTTGAGGACTTCAGCTATATTCTATAATGATTTTAGACATTTCACTTGATATGAATCTCAGTATGTTTTTAAATTTTTAGACTAAAAAACTAATGCAAAAATTTTAAGCACCCATCTTGTTCTAATTAGAGCCACTGTCTGATCGGATCTAGAATTACTCCAAACTAGAATACAGTATATATAAACAAATATGCATTTATGTGAGCCCTACAAAGAAATACTCATAGGTAGTTTTAAATTGCTCATTAAAGGCACAGGGTCATTTAGGACTGTGGTAACATCTAGATACATCTTAAGCAGCTTAATATTTATATATTGAGGGAAAGAGAATTTATATTACGTGCCAGGCACTCAACACATAAAGACAGTTGTGTTAGCCTTAGTTTCTGATGCTAGCACAATCAGTCTACTTGTTTTTTACTATTCTAGGTAGAATAAAATATTCAATATTTTCATGGTTTCCCAGATTTAACTGTCCCTAAAAGCAGCAAAAGGAACAGGAAGAAAAGGAAACTTTTAGACTGCCAGAGAGTCTGAAATATAATAAATACTATAGTAATATTGTCTTAACAACAAAAGAAGACTACTAAGGTAATTTTTAGATTTAAATGAGAATTTTCATTCTAAAGTAATGACAAAAAGGGTAAATACAAAAGGCAGTTATTAAGAAAAAACCGTGAATCTTGATTCAGATATAATTTTTCTTGCAACAAGATGTGAACATTTTAATTTAAAATTAATAAATCACAATTCTGTATTGCTTTTAGGATTATTCAAAAATGACACAGTTCAGAATTAACCAAAGTATATTTCTATTACAAGTTAGTTTATCCAAGTAAGTAAAGAATAAACCACAGTGTAGCTCCCTTAGCCTAGGAGTCAGGTTTTAATGACAAAGTCCGTTGCCAGCAATGGACATGCAGGTAACCATTAGAGAAGTTGTAAATACAAACCCAAACTGCTTTTATAAACTGAAAAGATCTTTGTTGAGTCACAGGCAAAAAAACGGGGCACTGGCACTGCATCCAATTAATATGGTCTTTATGATTTATGTATACAAGTGCCTTCTAGAGTGGTCATGAGGATCACAGTCTTGTGTCATTTAGTTGGTTTTCTATTTCACTGGTAGCATCTTCTTTATTATAATCCATCCAGACAGCTATTTACAAAGAATGTCCAAATCTGGAACTCAAGAGACACTGTAGCTTTCCACCAGATAAACCAGCTTTTTCTGTAATTTAGTAATAGCTGTAGAAGGCCAATATAATCCAGAGAAAAATAAAATCAACAATCAAACTGAAAACAGAGACCATTAAGTGCTTTAGATACAAATTCCATGAATTATTTTACTTGTTTTTGTATAACCTTCCAACATTGCATTACCAATTAAAAAAACAACAACAACAACAACAACCACCAGCCATTTCTATCCTTACACCTATATCTTAACACAAATATGGTGGGAATGACAGGAAATAAAACTCTATCAGTTCTCCTAATGCACTTCAAAACATCAAAATTATTTTTATTCACAATTCATACTATTGCAGGATGGCAAGTAGGTGTGAAGTCAATTATGAGAGAATGGTGGGAATAAAAAGCCAGAACCAAACCACAGATTTTTCTCTTTTACATGGCTCTTGCCATGTCAGAAGGGAAATACTGCCTTCAGAAGTAAAACAATTGAAATGACCAGCAAAGAAGAGGACAGGAGAGGAAGGGAGAAGAGTGGGCACTCTAATAATTAATGCTACAGGTCACAGACCTTTTTTAAATCTTTAAAATAAAAACAGTATTGTTATTAACAAGCACATTTCATTATTCCTTCTTTCTCCAGTTTTTTACATGAATATTATTTACTTATTTGAAAAAAATCAAAAGTAACTCAACATCTCATATGACCCATGAATTTACTAAGAAGTACTTTGTCACTTAAGTTCTCACAGACAGTAGAATGCTGATAATGGGTTGGGAACAATGTTTATCACAAATCTCTACAGTTTACTGGTCAGAAGCTGCATCTCTAAGTAACTAATATTTCTCTTCCATGAATATAATCTTATCTAATTATTTTAGAGCTCACCAAGGTTCAAGTCTCTCACTTTGTCTCTGTTAACTCCAAATATTTTTCACCTTTAAATGGAAAAAAATAGTTAAGTTTTAAATTTTAAAATTCAATGGTTATTATATTATTTGCCATGGGAAGGGAGAGGGAGGAGTAGGGTGAGAGAGGGTTAATTAAAAAACAAACAAACTAGCTAAACTTACAACATATACAGAAACTTATTTCCAAAATGAAGGGGGAAAAAAAGAGGGAAGAGGAAAATAGTGGCACAAAGTCCTAAAGCAGAGTCTGAGGACACAGGAAAGAAAAAAAACCCTCTACGAAAGTATAGTCAATGGGATTCTTTTTTTTGTTTCAATGATTTAGTTATAAATATAGATTATTAGTCTTCTCTCTATACATGTAACAAATGCCAAACAACTCACTACCATGAAATTTCTAAAATTGACTCTTTCACATTTGCTAAAAAAAGGTAAAAATCACATACTTTTCTTCCCTTCAGCTCAAATTCTAAACTGAAATATTACATGTAACGATAGCTAGTTCTAACTTCTATACAAAGTTAAACCATACTGAGTTCCTTTGCCAATATAAGGAGCTACATAATTTCCATCACACTTGCCTCCAATTTAGGCATAAGAAACACTTCTCAAAGCAATTCAAAAGGAGAAAGTCAAGGAAAAAGAAAGCTATGAAGAAGAGAGAAAAGAAGACTAGCAGATAAAACAAATACTCTGAAAAACTCAAATCTGCCATTCAAGTATTGAAAACACCCCAAAAGGGAAAATGAATGGGATCTATTATAATGATATCAGAAAAATAAAATGCAAATCTCAAGCATGATAAATGGCCCTGACGGGCTTTCTGCACAAAGACGTAAGGCTAGTGATTCAGTCCACAGTTCCTTTTGGACCCTAAAGTTGTCATTCTGTTTTGCAATTTTTTCTTGGTTGTCTTCAGGAAGTAGTAGTTTATTTTTTTTTTCTCCAGGTTATGCAGACCATTTCTTTAAACCCCAAAAGAATAATAATTTTCATATATTAAAAGACTTCTTTTAGAAAATGGAAAAAAGAATATGAGGCCACGGCAATGATGTTAACGGTTACTCTTCATTGCTTCTTTAGCTGCCATAATCAGTGGTGTCAAGCTGGATAATGGCTTGGCCAGTTTCAGGAAGGGATGCTGCCAGAAAGAGCAGGACAAAATGAATGTGTAAATGTCACAAGTTTAGAAGCTAAATTTTTTTTTCAAGTAAGCCCTGAAGACTATTTTATAGATCATAATTTATTTAACAAATATTTCAACACCTATATAAAAATCAACATAATACATCACTTTTATGGTTGAAAGTGAATTCTTCTTAGTTCTTCCAGTACTACAAAAACTCAGTTAAATGATTCAGATACCCATGACTGCAATGAACTGGTGTGAAAACTGGTAATACGTAAAAACTCACATTCCTATTCCAGTGTTACGGATATTTTATTCCCAGCAGATAAAATCCGAAAATGCAGCAGCTGCCATGCTGCTGCTGATGAAAGCACAGTGAAATATACTTATTAACCCTATGAAAACTTTCTGGGACTATTCAAAAAAGACAACTTTTCCCCCAAATAGTATTATTTCCAAACTCACCTGTAACAATTCTCTGGCTGAACCCCTTTTCTCCACATCCATCTCCAAACATCGATTTAAGAAATCCCGAAATATTGGGGAAAGCTTCTCTGGATTCTGAAGTTCTGGGGTTCCATTAGTTGCTATCAGGTACAAGGCCTAAAAACACAAGAATAATTTTGACATACTTGAGACAGTTCAACGAAGTGAGAGAGTACTTTAAAAGTTACTTAAAGACAACTGCCATATACACTAAAGTAATGTTCTTATTTCTACCCATTTTGGTTAAATATTTTTAACTTTATATTTAGACGTTATATTTCCCTGACTTCTTTTTCAAAATTATCTTCACCCTTTTCTTGTTTTTTGGATTACAAATGCACATTGGCAAAGAAAAACCTACTATAATACATAAGGGTATAAAGAAAAATGACTACAATTTTACAATTAACAAATAGTACCTCATTTATCTTTCTTAAGATTTTTTCCCTAAGTTATACAACAGTTTAAAACAATGAAATTTGTTGAAATCTTTTCTAAAAAACTTTAAACTAGCTACATCTATATAACTATAGATAAACAGATGGAACACAGGATTTTTAAAGCAGTGAAAACACTCTTTAAGATACTTTAATAAAGGACACATTATTCAGTATACATTTGTTCAAATCCATAGGATATATGACATCAAGAGCAAACCCTAATATAAATTATGGAATCTGTAAGATAATGATGTGTGAATTTTAGGCCATTCTGTCAGGTCTGTAGTGCTATCTCATTTTTGTTTTAATTCATTGAAAGTCAAAGTGAAGTTGCTCAGTCGTGTCCGACTCTTTGCGACCCCATGGACTGTAGCCTACCACACTTCTCTGTCCATGGGATTTTCTAGCCAAGAGTACTGGAGTGGGTTGCCATTTCCTTCCCCAGAGGATCTTCCCAACCAAGGAATGGAACCTGGGTCACTCGCATTGTAGGCAGACGCTTTACCATCTGGGCCACCAGGGAAGTCACATTTAATTCATTAGCAACTCACTAATAGATATACGCAGGTCAGGAAGCAACAGTTGGAACCGGACATGGAACAACAGACTGGTTCCAAATAGGAAAAGGAGTACGTCAAGGCTGTATATTGTCACCCTGCTTATTTAACTTATATGCAGAGTGCATCATGAGCAACAATGGGCTGGAAGAAGCACAAGCTGGAATCAAGATTGCCGGGAGAAATATCCATAACCTTAGATATGCAGATGACACCACCCTTATGGCAGAGAGTGAAGAGGAATTAAAAAGCCTCCTGATGAAAGTGAAAGAGGAGAGTGAAAAAGTTGGCTTAAAGCTCAACATTCAGAAAACTAAGATCATGGAATCTGGTTCCATCACTTCATGGGAAATAGATGGGGAAACAGTGTCACACTGTATCTTTTTGGGCTCCAAAATCACTGCAGATGGTGATTGCAGCCATGAAATTAAAAGACGCTTACTCCTTGGAAGAAAAGTTATGACCAACCTAGATAGCATATTGAAAACCAGAGACATCACTTTGCCAACAAAGGTCCATCTAGTCAAGGCTATGGTTTTTCCAGTGGTCATGTATGGATGTGAGAGTTGGACTGTGAAGAAAGCTGAGTGCCGAAGAATTGATGCTTTTGAACTGTGGTGTTGGAGAAGACTCTTGAGAGTCCCTTGGACTGCAAGGAGATCCAACCAGTCCATCCTAAAGGAGATCAGCCCTGGGATTTCTTTGGAAGGAATGATGCTAAAGCTGAAACTCCAGTACTTTGGCCGCCTCATGCAAAGAGTTGACTCATTGGAAAAGACTCTGATGCTGGGAGGGATTGGGGGCAGGAGGAGAAGGGGACGACAGAGGATGAGATGGCTGGATGGCATTACTGACTCGATGGACGTGAGTCTGAGTGAACTCCAGGAGCTGGTGATGGACAGGGAGGACTGGCGTGCTGCGATTCATGGGGTCACAAAGAGTCGGACACGACTGAGCGACTGAACTGAACTGAACCGAGTGATATGACGTTGAACATCTTTTTACCTGCCTTGTTTGCACACGTGGATATTCTTTGATGAGTTGTCTGTTCAAATCTTTCATTATTTTTACATTAGGATGTTTTCCTTGTTGAATTCTAAGAGTTGTTTGTACATTTTGGATAACACTCTTTTTAACAGATATGCATTTTAGAAATATTTGGATATATTTTCAATATTTGTGACTGGTCATTTCATTCTCTTAATAATGTCTTTCTCAGAGAAGATTATTCCAATTTTAATGAAGCACAATTTATTATTTCATGGATCATACTTTGGATAAAGTATCAACCCAAGGTCACCTAGATATTCAACTGAATTATTTAAAGATTCTGTTGTATTACCAAAATGCCATCAAAAAAAGGATATCAGCTGGCACAATCGGCATATGAGAGCGTCCATTTCCTTGTTACCTAAGTTCATTTCTCTTTACATGACATTTCCTTCCAAATTTTCATTTAAAAATTTCATTCTAAGAAATAATCTCTGAGGTAGCAGTTATTTTCAAGTTAAGATCATGACACTGTTATGAGCTTCTACACTTTCATCAAAAAGGATTAAGAGGGAAGCCCATACCTATGGTTGATTCATGTTGCTATCTGACAGAAAACAATGAAATTCTGAAAAGCAATTATCCTTCAATTAAAAAAATAAATAAATTGGAAAGAAAAAAAAAAAGCAGTTGCATTAGGTACTTCTCCTCCCCAAATACTTAGTAACCTTTTCTCCATTTTAGGATAAATCTTATTATACTCCTTATCTTCATTCATATTAGTGATTATAAGCAGCCCAGGTCTCCCAGTCATTCTTCAATTTCCCCATTCTAATACCTATTTGGTTCAGCATATTCCCCTTTCTGGGTCAAATTTTTTCATACAGTTCTCCTTGCCCCTCTGCCCCAACCCCAAATACTTTTCTTATTGAGGCCTGGCTCTTCCAGGAGGACTGGGCCTCACCCACAGTGCTCTCCACACCTCTGTACTTACACATCTGAGCCTGGAGACCAGTGTTCCTTTGGCTACTCACTGCCTCTTTGAGCTCTCTCCCTCCTACTCTGTAATTTCTGGGCTTTCAAACTCATATCTACTTTTCCTTGTTTTAAATATCTCCCAAACACTGTTACACTGTTATTATCTCTAACATGACTCACATTCATGGCAATGTCAGTATACAAAGATGCTTGTTACAGTTCCCTGACGTCTTCTTTGATGTCCTTGTCCGTTCACCTGCCTCAGCCACACACATCCCATGGTCACAGGCTATAACATCAGTACCAGTAACTGCAACTATTGAATCTCAATTGTACTCCACCTCCTACCTTTTTCACTCCTAGTTCCCCAATGCCAGCAATTCTTTGACTCCAATGGACTTAAATTCCCATTGATTTTCCAGTGTCTATCATCCCTTTCACATGATCACTTCTTTGACCTTCTCACACTTCATAGACCTTCTCACACTTCATAGTATTCACTTGGCTAAACATGTTTAAACTTCTGCCTACATCTTGCCTATAATCTATGCAGCTAAGTATGGGGGAGGAAAAAGATATATCCCTGCTACTGGCATCAGTAACCTCACAGGGGCCCTTAGGGCTTCCAGCATTCACACTAGACATCCCTGTTTCACTCACTGTCCCCCTCTCCTGTCTCTGTTTCAAGACACCATACATTACATTCAGTTGTCATATGTTCCAAGGCTCCTCTTGGCTACAGCAATTCCTCAGACTTTTTGACAACTTTGATAGTTTGGAGGAGTACTGGTCAGGTTTTATATTGTATGATGCCTCTCTACTGGAATTTTTCTCTACCTTTTTCTCTCATGATTAGACTGAGATTATGGCTTTTGGGGAAGAAGATCAGAGTTAAAGAGTGCCAGGGCTTCCCTGGTGGCTCAGTGGTAAAGAATCCACCTGCCAATGCAGGAAACAGGTTCAATCCCTGTGTCTGGGACAGTCCGGGAATATCCCTGGAGAGTCCACTGCAATGAGAAGCCCACTCACCAAAACTAGAGAGCAGGCCCTGTTCACTGCAACTAGAGAAAAGCCTGGGCAGCAGCGAAGACCCAGCACAGAAAAAAATAAAGCAATCAGTAAACTAAGTTCAAAAGAGTACCATTTTCATGACATCATATCAAAGGTATATACTATCAGCATGATTTACCACTGATGATACTGAGTTGATCTAAGCCTGGTTTAGGTAATGTTTGTCAGCTTTCTCCACTGGAATGTTTTTCCTTTCTCCCTGTTTTCAAACTGTGCTCCTTGGAAGGAAATTCTCTGTTTGCAGCCTACACTTAAGGAAAGGGGAGTTGGGCTCCATCTCCTTTGAGGTGGAATATCTTCATACTTTATTTGGAATTCTTCTGAATGTGAGGTTTGTCTCTTCTGCCATATTTAGTTAATCACTTTTGCCATTTTACATACACATAGGCTCTTTCCTTCTGTCACTGTTTTATTTTTTTAAGATACTTAGATAAGAAAAATATTGTACATATATACCAACACAGTTACTACTTCTCGTGCTCTTCATTTCTTTGTGTAGAACCACATTATCTTTTTCTTTCTGCTTAAAAGACTTCCTTTAATATATCCACTGGTGATAAATTCTTTCAATTTCTGTATGTCTGAGAAAACCTTTATTTTACCTTAGTTTTTACAAGATTAATGGCTGTAGATTTCTTGGTTGACTGGTTTTTTGTTTTAAAACTTTGTAACTTATATCGAACACATATGAGAACACCTAAAGCTGTCTCACAGCTCATTGCTACTATTTCATTTTTTAAAAAATTCATTTCAGTCCTTATTTTTCATATTAAGTTTATTACATCTATGATCATTAAATCACGAATCTACATTATATTATCTGCCATTAATACAATCTCAAACTCTCTAGTTACTACCTACAAGTTAGATTTGAATTAAAAAAAAGAAAAAACTTTCAAATGTCTCTACTTAAATCTTTTAACATCTGGAATGCAACTATTAAAATTATTTTACCGGAGAAGGCAATGGCACCCCACTCCAGTACTCCTGCCTAGAAAATCCCATGGATGGAGGAGCCTAGAAGGCTGCAGTCCATGGGGTCGCTGAGGGTCGGACATGACTGAGAGACTTCACTTTCACTTTTCACTTTCATGCATTGGAGAAGGAAATGGCAACCCACTCCAGTATTCTTGCCTGGAGAATCCCAGGGACGGGGGAGGCTGGTGGGCTGCCATCTATGGGGTCGCACAGAGTCGGACACGACTGAAGTGACTTAGCAGCAGCAACAGCAGAGGAAGGTACAGGTTCTCATTTCCCAAAATATTGTTTTAACCCATTTGACACCAACACCTGACCTGAACCTACACTGATTGATGCAAAGCTGTTTATAATCATCATGTTTTCTTACTGTGAATATTTCTTGCAGAAATATTAAAAATAAATAAATAAATAATTTTAATGACCTTGTACATGAATTCTTTTATCTGTGTCAGTTCTGGGGTGGTTTCAATAGATTGATTTCCCCCCTCATGGGTTGTGTTTTTCTGCTTTTTTAAACTGCCTGGTATACTCTGACTTGATTATTTCGGTGCTTACTGCTTTTGAACTGTGCTGCTGGAGAAGACTCTTGAGAGTCCCTTGGACAGCAAGGAGATCAAACCAGTCAATCCTAAAGGAAATCAACCCTGAATATTCACTGGAAGGCCTGATGCTGAAGCTGAAACTCCAATACTTTGGCTACCTGATGTGAAGCAACAACTCATTAAAAAAGACCCTGATGCTGGGAAAGATTGAGGGCAGGAGGAGAAGGGGATGACAGAGGACGAGATGTTTGGATGGTATCACTGACTCAATGGACATGAATTTGAGCAAACTCCAGGAGATGGTGAAGTACAGAGAAGTCTGATATGCTGCAGTCCATGGGGCTGCAAAGAGTTGGACATGACTGAGTAATTGAATAACAATCAATTAACTTATAAATACAGATGTAGCACTTCCAAAAAAAGTTGATAAGATGGCTGGATGGCATCACCGACTTGATGGACGTGAGTTTGAGTGAACTCTGGGAGTTGGTGATGGACAGGGAGCCTGGCGTGCTGCAATTCATGGGGTCACAAAGAGTTGGACATGACTGAGTGACTGAACTGAACTGAAGTGGAATATATCCTAAAAAACTAGGATCAAAATGCTTAACTATGCAGCACCTCAGGATGCAAGCCATATCTCTTCTATTGTCTGTCTATGCTCATTAGACCTGGTGACCTGATCTCAGAGCTTTAAAAAATTCTATAGCTAACAATTTTATATTTCTATCCTGGATCCCAGACTTCCACATTCAACAGCCTATTCAATATATCCACATGGACACTTGGATATCTTAATAGGCACCTCAAACCTAACATGTCCAAAACAAGTTAAAAATGTTACTTCCTGATCTGGTACCTGCTACCTCCACTTCTCTTCTCTACTTGCAGTCTTCCCCATTTCAGCCAAGGAGAACCTCAGTTTCATCACTCCAACTGCTTAGGCCAAACTCCTAGGGGCATCTCTCCCTCTCTGTCATGTAGGGTCTCCTTTCAAAGTACATTCAGAATCCAACTACTTTTTCCAGCCTCCCCCAACACCATTCAGGTCTCAGCTATCATCATTTCTTGCCTGGATCACTGCATCAGCCTCCTAACTGATCTTCCTGCTTCTGCCTTTGCCTCTCTTGAGAATCTCTTCTCAACAAAGTAATCCCATCAAAATCTAAGAGTGATCCTGTTAAAACAGAAGATCACTTTCACTTCTCTATTCAATACTCTCCAACAGTCTCCTCGTCTTACTTGTGCAGAAGCCAAAATTCTTCAAAGGCCTATGGTACCACAGTTGGCTTCATGTCTTAATTGATCCACCTTTTTTCTCCTGCCATGTACTCAACTGTAGGCTAGCTATGCTAGAATCCTGAAGGATCTTTGAATATATAAGAAATGCTCCTGCTTAGGGCCTTTACACATGATGGAAATGTTCTTCCCTTAAGTAAGTGAGTATCACTCTCTTATTTCCTATGTTCAAATGCTACCTCAGTGAAGCCTCCCCAACCACTCTTTGGAAATTGGACACTTGACTCTCTGCCTACCAGCCCCAGTACTTCAGGGTCCATCATTTAACATATTACATATTATTTCTATTTTAAAAATTGTCTTTCTCCTCCTTCTATAGTGGCAGAAATTTTTGTTGGTTCTTTAAGACTGTACCTTGCATAGCACCTTATTGATCTGAGTGTCTTGAGCAAGTACTCAAATCAGTTTGCCAAACATATGAATGAACCAGTTTGGGGGTTTTAAAACTCTTCTCCAGTGTTTTAAAATTAATCACTTCTATATAAATACTTTAATTGCTCAGTTGAACTGGAATCTCTGCAAGAGGATGAAAAGTACTAGGAAAATGAGCATTAAAAGCCAACACAATCCCAACAGAGCACCTTCTACATATACCCATTACACTGGCCTCTGTAGCTCATTTTATAGCATGTCCAACTTATTTTGAAAAAAATTTTTTTTAATTTCTGGCAATAAGTCTGTAGTCATGTATGGTAATTTAAAACTTTAAAATAATTACTTCATTGAGATGTAATTCACATCACCCTTTTAAAATGTACAATTTAAGGTCTTTAGTATATTTATAAGACTATAAAGCTATCACTAATGTCTAATTGCAGTATATTTTTATCCTTCCAAAAAAGAACACTCACATGTATTACATTTCCTCCTCTCTTCAGTCGCTGTAAACCACTAATCTCTTGTCTCTATGGATGTGCCTGTTCCAGAGACTTCATAGTCGGTTGATCCTCATTATCTGAGGATTCCATATAGGTGAATTTACCTATTCACTACAATTAATCTGTAACCTCCAAATCAATACTCTCAGTGCTTCTGTGGTCATCTATAAACATCTGCAGAGGTTAAAAGCAGCGTACTGTTCAGCATTCCTAAGGGCAAGAAGGCTATGATGTGCCTTATGGAGAAAATGTACTGGTTTGATAAGCCAAATTCAAGCATGGGTTACAGTGGCTGTAAGTCTAACACAACTGAATCATCAATATATATTAAATAAAGTGTATTTAAACAGAAATAGATATAAAGCAAGGTGAGGTACTGATCAGTTGACAAAAATGTGACTTCCTCTAGAAGCAATGGTTCAGTATTTGTTAATTCAGTGTTTGCTGTTTTATAGAACCTAACTACCCTACCACAAATGAGGAATCAATCAACTGTAAAGGGAATCCGACAATATGTAATCTTTTATGTCTGACTTCTTTCACTTATCATAATGCCTTCAAGGTTCAATGCTGCATGTATCTGTACATCTTTCCCTTTATTAAGGCTAAATAACATTCCACTGTATGGATATACTACTTTTCTTTATTCACTCATTAGGTGACAGACATTTCCACCTTTTGGCTATTATGAATAATGCTGCTATGAACATTTGTGGACAAGTTCTTGGGTGAATATATACTTTTAATTCTCTTGGTTATTTACCTAGCAGATTAACTGCCAAGTTACGTGGTAACTCAATGTCAATTTTTAAAGAAACTGCCAAACTGTTTTCCAAAGTGCTATGCCATTTTACATTCCCACTAGCAATGCATGAGGGTTCCAGTTTCTCCAGATTCTCACCAATACTTATCATTTTCTGCCTTTTTTATTACAGTCATTCTAGTAGGCATGAAGTGATTTTATTGAGGTTCTGATTTGCATTTTTTTAACTGATATGGAGTTATATATGGTAATGTAAAAGAAGGAAGGAAAGAGGGGAGGGAGGGTGGAAGGAGGAGAAGGGAGAAAAGGAGGAAGGGAGCAAAGAAAGGAAGGGAAAAAGAGAGAAAGAAGGAAAGTTGGAACTCTACCTCAGCTGCTGGAACATGAAACCGTTTAAAGTCTACTGACTTCATCTGTTTCTGGGGACCCTCACTCTTTTGTCTGAATGTGGCTTTAACACTGCCATCTACCCAGCCTCCTCACAGATGGGATCCTGCTTTCCTCTTTGTACCTGGGGGTACAGAGGCCAAAGTTCAAAGTCAATAACCTGAAGGTTATATCTAGAGTCTCTTAATTCTACAGAAAACTGAGCAAATTCTTATTTATGTGCAAATTTAAGAAATAATATAGCTTGTCAAAAAATTACGAACTCTTTAACCTAACACATTCAACTCAGTAACTCAGAAGCAAATACTTTCTAGACATAGAGTGAGAGAAGAGACTGGGCTTTTTTTTGGGGGGGGCGAGTTTGTTGTTTTTAATCAATTTTGTATCCTAAATCCTTGGCCAGTGCCTAGAATATGCAAGTTCTAAATTAATGATTCAAAGAAAATTATTTTCTAAAAGTAAGTTTAGTGTTTAACTGGTCTTACCCTCAAAGGATTTTCATTGAGGTATGGAGGCTCTCCTTCTACCATTTCAATAGCCATGATACCCAGAGACCAGATGTCTACTTTGGGGCCATAAGCTTTCCGTGTAACCACCTCTGGTGCCATCCAGTATGGCGTTCCAACCATGGTACTCCGCTTACTCTGCTCAGGGGTGATCTGGGCACAGAAACCAAAGTCAGCTACAAAACAAAAAAAAAGATACAAAACATCTTGAGTTAATGGTGTCCATGGGTTGTTTTAGGAGTTTACTTTATATGACAATGAATTATATTTGAGTATTCATGAGTATTCAGTCTCTTAGTTTTCAAGAATGTATTAATAAAGTAAACCAGAATGGGCTTACAGATATTTTGATATTATATACATTCACTTTTTAACTTTTACTTCCCAAAAGAAGAAGGTAATTTATTAGGAAGGTTTTTATTCTAAACAATTAATTTTATCCTAAAACTTTTAATAAAGTTGAAAAAGATCTAAAAGAAAAAGTAACCAAAGGTGGACACCAAAACTGTGTCCACTGTCAATCAGGCAAAGGTCAGGAAGTGGACACTACTTTTGAGGGAAAAAAACAGAAGCTAGAATTAATAAGAAGCATATGAGTCAGCAAGAGAGCCCAGAAAAAGAACACATTTAACTGCAACTGTACCCACAAGGTCTTCACCAGCATTACTCTATTCCAACCACCTCATTTTATAACTGAGGAGCAGGATACCTAATTTAGAACCCAGCGTTAATTCAGTAGGAAAGGCAAGATAAGAATCTAGAACCGTTTCCTTCCTTCTACTGTTAAACTCATTCTATTCCATGTGTAAATACTGTTAACATTTAGGACTGTAAGTTCTGGACTTCTGTTATGCATTTCCAAATACACAAAAAATATCTACAAACTGGTTTATTTTACTTAAATATTTTACTTAGGATATTTTGTAAATTGCTTTTTACAACTATTTTTAGAGATCTTTCTGTATTACTATACTAACCTACCTTATTATTCTAACTACACAACTTTACAGAACATAAAAATACCTTAATGTTTTTAACCATTTCTGAACTACTAGATTATTTCAGATATTGTTGGTTTTCCTTTACAAGGTTGCAGAGAACATTTTTGTACTTATTGCTGTGCATACGTTCAGCAGTTTTATAGCAGACAGTCTTAAAAAGCAATTGTTAGGTCAAATCATAACATTTATAGCTAAAATGAGTGCTTATAAAACTGTTTCAAGTACCTCATAAGAAAAAACATACCACATTATAACTTTATAATAGGTACATTTATCATTATGACTTCCATTTTACAAATGGGGAAACTGAGGAACACCAAGATCATTCATCTAGTGAGTGGCAGAGCCAGGGTAAAATATTATCCAAAAAGGTCAAATTTAGTTTACCTGTATACTACCTGTATAATGTATGAGAATATCAATTTCTAGCTTTCCCACGAAAATTACAATTATTAACTATATATTTGACCACCAAATAGAAACTAAATCCTTATTCTTACAGTTGAATAACCTCTGAAGGATTTTTTTTTTTTCCCACTTTTTGGCTGGACTACAGAGCTTATGGGATCTTAGTTCCCCAACCAGGCATTGAACTCACACCCCCTACACTGAAAGTGCAGAGTCTTAACCACTGGACCATCAGGGAAGGCCCTGAAGAATCTATTTTTAAAGAGATGTTGAAAAAGGAGCCAAATTCTCTAGGCAAACAGAAGAAATAGTTTTTGGTCTCCTGATCCAAGAAATGTCTTGCATTTTGCATAGTTGGAGAAACTTCAGTAGAAGTTCTTGAATCCTCCAGAAGGCATGGTTGGAACTGAGATTATAGCCAGCAGAGGAAGAGAGGTTTTTTTTTTCCCCATGACTCTATCCTGTCTGGTACAGAAGACAATTAGGGAAAGGGGTTTACAGACGATTTTCTCCCTAAAAATGTCATCTCTGATGTCTGGGTCACACAGGCCTCTCCTAATTAGACCACCATTTACCAAATTCAAAGAAAGACGAACAGCATAATGAGAAAAATCTACCCCAACAGGTAGCAGAGACAAATCCAAGTTTATGTTTGGGAGACAGCACCAACATTATAATAGTACCCGGCACTGCTCCTCAGTGTTTTACATTTTTGGTACTCAGAAGAATTCTCTGAGATAGGTACTATTATTTTCCTTATTATACAAATGAGGAAACAAACATAAACAGATTACATAATTCCACCCCAAATTATTCAGCAAGTAGCAGTAGATCCACTATTTAAACTCAAGCTGTCCAGCTGATGGTCCATATCTTTTTACTACTATTCTCCCCCACTCCATGTATTGTCATAAAAACGTTAATAGCAGGAAAGAGTTTTTACTTAAACAAAATGCAGAAAATTATAAGTAACATATAAATGTTATCTATTCACGTATTACTCACTAAGTTTAACAGATCCTTCCATGCCCAAAAGCACATTGTCACTTTTGATGTCTCTGTGGATCACTTGATTAGCATGTAAAAACTCCAATGCCTGTAAACACTGAACAGAAGAAAAACACGTATCAATGAAATAGTCCCTGAAAAGTCTAAGGGAAATTCACATACACTATTTACCTGAGTACCACCTCTAGTATCTAGTAGAAGACACTCTAATAATACATTTACAGAGAAAAAAAATTCTGTCACATGCAAAGTTACAAAAATAAGACACCTTAAATAATTAGATCCTGCTCTTCCTACTCTGGTCTTATCCAGAAACAACTATTAAATAATGTCTTGTCTAGTCTTATTTCTGCCACAGGTTATTTAATACCATAAGAATATCACTTAGTCTTCAATGTTCTCATTTTGAAATGAATGGGCGGGTCAATATGATTTCTAGGCCTGTTCAGGTTTAAATTTAAACGTCTAAAGGTACACAGCACTTGGTAAACATGCACAAGGCTTTTTACATATCATTTCAACAGTAATGGGGACTTCCCAGGTGGTTCAGTGGTAAAGAATGCCTGCCAAAGCAGGAGCCACAGGAGATGCAGGTTCGATCCCTGGGTCAGGAAGATCCCCTACAGGAGGAAATGGCAACCCATTCCCGTATTCTTGCCTAGAGAATTTTAAGGACAGAGAAGCCTGGCAGGCCACAATCCATGGGGTTGCAAAGAATCGGACGTGACTGAGTGACTAACACTTTCACTTTCAACAGTAAAGGATAAACTTGTAATCATTCCTATCTGAATCTGAGATACTCAGAAGTCTAATCAATATAAGACACTGGGTAGTCTGGTTCTTTCCAGTTCTTCAGTATGATGTAAAATGTTTTCTTCCTTTCTTCTATGGTAGGTTTCATATTAAGCTATATCCATATCCTAGATACTATGCCATATTTCAGAAAGCACTGAGTCAAAAGAGCAGAAAAAGTACTCTCACTTCCTTAAAAACAGAATGAGGTTAAATTTTTTAAATCTGCTTGCTAAGATTTTTTAATGTAAACCGCATATAAATTGTAACTTGGAAAAAGCTATGTTTTTATTTCTTACCCACATTAAAGTAGAACAACAAATGAAGTCTGTACATCTTTACAACTAAAAATCTCATTCAAAACACTGCACTACTCAAAGAAAAAAACTAGTACTGCGTCACATTTACCAAGCATTTAAGCAGATTTCTGAAAAGAATAAATCCCCAGAAAAATACTTGTAGGAATAAACAGAAGAACTCTTAAAATAACTTTATACCAATTAGGAATAAATAGAGGAACTCTTAAAATAACTTTACACCAATTACGACAAAAATTATTAGAAAAACAAATTAAGTATAAATAAATTCTTGTTCTTATCAACTTTTAAGTGACCAAACACTCTTCATTTTTTCAAACATTCATTGTTAAGGGATATATTATTAAACTATCATATTTAAAACTATTAAAAAGTTCTTATTTCCATCCTTCCTGAAACAATCAGGAGGAATATCCATTAAATGAAGCATAACCACACCAGAATTAAAATCTTCGAAGAATATTTTTAAAAAAAAAAAGCCAAATAAAAGATGAAAAAAGAAAAACATCACATATATTGTTCTTACATGAACAAAGGTTATAATTTACTTATAATTCACTGTAAAAATGAGGGAAGCCTAATCACAGGAAACATAACAGTTGTAAGAACTGTCACAATTTCGTCCTTTGTGATAATGATTCCTAGGATTCCAAGTAGTGTCTCAGTTTTAATGACAATCTCATTAACCTAAGTTTCATCCACAGGAAAAAGATTACATGGAAGACAGAAAGGCTCATTTTTGGCTTAGATGTAGGCAATGTGACAGAATTCTACTGGCCTAAACAAACAGTGTGTCTCAAAATTCATTAATGAATATCATTTCATTGGTCGCCTTTAAGGAAATCAATAAATCCACAAGCAGACATTAATTAATACCTAGGGAGAAGATGTGTGCCACTTTGTCCGTGCTTCCACTGTTGAGTGGTATATTTTTAATGGCACCCCCTCTTACCCTCAAAAGTATCCTACTTGAATAAATAAATATTTCCCTTTTTTCAACTCGGTTAACCACATGTTACTGTAACTTATCAAAAAGGGAGCAAACTCACCTCTCTGCACACAGCAGCTATCTGGGCTTCATCCATGCATGTCTCTGTGACAACATCAGTAAGGGATCCTCCGGCCAGGTACTCCATGACCACAAACAATTCATCTCCCACCAGGTAACTAAAAGAGAACAGACAAAATACATCCACACTTTCACTTCTTCTAAATACATGGCGCTCTATATTAAAGATTTCAATTATTAGACACCCTGATAAAAAAAAAAAGCCCAGAAAGCTGGTAGCTTTGATAGCTAGGAAGAACACTGAAAAGGTGCTTTGTAACAGCACAGAAAAGCAACAGAAGGTCATTATGATTTTCCTAAATCACTTTAAAATTTACCCACAATTCTAACTTGAGTGTGTACATAGATTATTCCAGTTAATATAACCCTGTATGGTATGAACTTCCAGATGATGGAGGCTTCCAGGAGATGGAGACCTGGAAAGGTTAGGTAACTCATACAAGGTCACATAGCCAGTAGGTGACAGAACCAGAATCTGAAACTAAACACAACTGGTTCCAAAGCTTATGGCTTACCTTAACCACCCATGCTTTACTGACTTGTTAAAAAGCAGACAAATGTACCTGGAAAGTTTATTTCTATGAACATGGTCTTCAGAGGCAGGCCTAAAGTCTAAAAGTATGTTTTCTCTTAATCCATTCAAAACAAATTTAAATACGGAAATTTAAAAAAATCACCTATAGTTCCCTATCTCCAACACAATCACTATTGTAATTCTCACTTATTTTTCTACTATTCTTCTTTCATTCACATAGACATCCCGCTTTAAAAACAAATCTGTTGTAAGGGAATTTCCTTTTGGCCCAGTGATCAGGACTTCATACTCTCACTGCCAACCCATGGGCAGGGAACTAAAATCCCATATGCTGCATAGTGTGGCCAAAAAAACAAAGGCTGTAAAATACATAATTTTCTCTTCTACTTTTTGTTCTGTTATTTGACATCAATTCCTAAATTATATGAGGTTTTGATAAACATGTTATTTTCCCAAGACAAAATCTGAAATAAAATTGACCTGAAAGTTTAAAAATTGAGCGGTCAATCACCTATGTATCAAGACATGAATCACAGCCAATCTTTCCTTAGTGTTTCAGCTCCTGATCATTTGGACTTGTTATGAGCACTAGTAGCAGTGTCCTCCATTTAACTGCCTTCTCTTGATTGCCAACTGATACCTAAGTAGAAAAGGGACCTTCTAAACTGTAACATGGGCTTCCCTGGTGGCTCAGTTGGTAAAGAATGTGCCAGTAATGTGGGAGACCTGGGTTCAATGCCTGGGTTGGGAAGATTCCCTGGAGGAGGGCATGGCAACCCACTCCAGTATTCTTGCCTTGGAGAATCCCCAAGGACAGAGGAGCCTGGCGGGCTACAGTCTATGGGGTCGCAAAGAGTCAGACATGACTCACTGACTAAGATCACAAACTGTAACATGCTATTTTCACCTCTCTCCCTACTTTGAGTTTACTTTTCAGTGTTGACACTCAACCCTAGTCTGGCTAATCTCCAAAACCATTTTTCTCCCAATGTTTAAGAAATATTTCTATTTACCTGTCCAAGAAATTAACTATGTTGGGATTCTTTAATTCTTTCATCACCAGAATCTCATTAATGATCAATTCCTTCTTTGGCTGTTTCTGTAAATTAATCTGCTTAATAGCAACCTATGGTGGAAACAGGAAAAAAAATCAGAACAAGCTTCCTAATTCTCTTAGAAAATCATAAACACTAATAAGTTAATCATCTAATTTATTACATACATCCTATTCAGTGAGATTACAATTTATTCATAGGCAGTGCTTTAACTTCCACACTGCCTATGCACAATTCTTTGTAATACAGAAGCCCTAGTATTTTCGGATTTCTCTTGAAATCTAAACCCAAGGTCAGTCCAGTGCCAGAAATTAATCCTCTTTTCATCCAAACTAGGAAAATAGTTTTTAAAATATTTATTTATGAAACTAAACACATAATTAATTACTTCTTTTTTCCCCCTCAGTAAGGAAGATACTATAAAATTCTCTAGAGCAATCCTTCAATATATTCAACTGAAAAAGAAATTCCTCATTGATTATTCACAGGCAGATCTAGGTTCTGCCTATAGTAAAAGCTAATGGTAACACCCAGAAGTAGGAAAAAATTGCTTACCTCTTGTCCCAATGCCACATCTGTAGCAGTGAAAACTGTGCCAGAAGCCCTAGGGGAAAAAAAGACACAAGCAGATTTAAGATTTCTAAATCATTCTCATTAACATCCAAAGACTTTATTCTCAAAACAACTGGAAGGGGGTTAAAGAACACTGAAGACGGAACATCTTTAAAAAAGGTAAAAGCAAAAACAAAGAGGGGAAGAATAAGAAAGAGGTAATCCTTGTGGCTAAAACTTATATTAGAAATTTGTCATAAATTTCAGACCTACAAAAACATAGTAAAAAGATCAGACAAAAAGAAATCAGTAACATATACTCATGGATTTATTTCCCTTCTTAAGAAACAAAGAACTACAAACAAATTTAAAGGTTCTTATGTGGCCTTTCCAAAGGCATCCGCCCTCTTCCCCAAAGTAACCTGTGCTGGACATTCACTCTGTATTCAATGTGCATAATTGCCACATGTTTCTCTATACTTTACTAAGGACACAGATGTGTACCACTACAGAAGATATTTAATGTATTTTTAAAACTTCATATAAATTATTTCATTTTACGTATTTTCCTATAATTTGCTTTTCTGATTCAACACTGAATTGAGAACTATAGTCTAAGGGGTTGGAGAGTCAGACATGACTAAGCAACCATCACTTTCACTTTTTCATACTGCTGCTGCTAAGTCGCTTCAGTTATGTCCGACTGTGTGACCCCAGAGACGGCAGCCCACCAGGCTCCTCTGTCCATGGGATTCTCCAGGCAAGAACATTGGAGTGGGTTGCCATTTCCTTCTCCAATGCATGAATGTGAAAAGTGCAAGTGAAGTCGCTCAGTCGTGTCCAACTCTTAGCGACCCCATGGACTGCAGCCTACCAGGCTCCTCCATCCATGCGATTTTCCAGGCAAGAGTACTGGAGTGGGGTGCCGTTGCCTTCTCCACTTTTTCATACTACTATTTATTTATCCATTATCAGGCTCAAGGATACAAACATGATTTTCAATTTTTTTGTTATTAAAACCAGAAGTGCAATTAAATTTTACTTTTAAAAGGAAATTCGTAAGTTTTCAAAAAGACTTAAGCTCACTGTCAAAACTTACAGAATACTTTCCAGAATTAACATTAAGAATTCAAGATGTTCATTTGCTCTCAAGCAATAGAGAAGAAAAAATTTCAGTTAGCATAGTTTTAAAATACAAATTATTGGGAATTCCCTGAGAGGCCAGTGGTTAGGACTCTGAGCTTCCACAGTGGGAGACCTGGATTTGATCCCTGGTCAGGAACTAACATCCCATAAGTCACATGGCATGGCCATAAAGAAAGAAACAAATAATAATTATTAAAAATACAAACTATTGAACAACATCAGAAGGGCAGTAGAATTAAGGATTCATACTCATGATGTGACTAAAATGCATTTAATCAAAGAAAACACTATAAACTTGTAGTAAATTTTCTTACTGTCCTTTAAATATTTGCTGGACAATTTCCCCACCCATCTAATCTCTTACCACCAATGTGAAATCACACTTAAGAAGCAGCAATGTACTGCTAGGTAGTACAGTATTTCAATATCATCTAGAAATAAGTTCATTACTTTTACACAAATCCAAGAATACTATTCAGAGAACACCGTAAGTGTGCAATGTCAGTAAGCAAAAGAGCTATCAAGCTGGACATCTAGAAAACAATGAATATTCTGTTAATACAGTCACAAATACTTACCCTTGCCCAATTTTTTCATATCTTGTGTATTTTTTCTTAGGGTCACCTATGCTTACAATAGTTCCTATTTTAAACAAAAACAACAAAAATTTGGAAACTCAGTCAAGTATTTTAAAATTGTAAACTAATTCTGATAACATTATTTCTTTTAATAAACCCCACTGATTTTAGAACATACATAACACTAAGTTTCAAAAATAACCTATGCTTCAAACACAAAAGAAATAATAATTAAAAAGTAACAGAAGCAAGAAGATACATTATTTCCACAAGGTTAGACTTCCTAACTAATGTCTTGATTATCCTAACACTTTCTAAAAAATGACGACATTACAGAATGACCAACTATACCAGTTTTCCTGAGACTCAGGGGGTTCTTAGGATGTGGCATGTTAAGTTTTAAAACTTAACCGGTCAAATCCTGGTGAGAGGACAAGTTGGTCATCCTACTTTTCATACTCCACTGAAATGTATCAATATTAAGGTAACAGTAAGTTACAAAACTACTTACTATGAGAAAAAAAAATATATAAAATATCCAAATGAAAAACCCTAATAGCTTTTCTAACTCTTCTCCTATATCTATCTTTTAATATATTTAGTAAATCACTTATTACTATAAAGATTACTCTAATATAAACTAATCATACATCTGCTTAAGAAAAGTTCACAAAGCACAACTAAGAAACAGGTCTTAAAATTAGGATTTTGTTTAAAAAAAAAAAAAGGTATGATTTTGTACATAAAATCCTAACATAGTCTTATTATAACTAAGTCCAAGCATGAGAAAATCACACTAAATTTTCACTTAAACTTTCACAAGGTAAAAGGAGAGAGGGGCATATCCAAGAAATTCACAAAAATAAACCAATTTTATATAGGTACTCAGCCTCAAGCCTATATCCAATCTGTAATATTTTTCCTTGATGCCTCCAGATCAGTGTCCTTTACAACTCTAGTGGCTATAGACTTATAATGAGATACTACTGCTACCCTCTCTCTGGCCTGTGTGTATTATTTCCAGGGCTTGATTCAGGCCAATGATAGTTGGTGGATGAAAATGGAGGAAAAAAAATACATTTTATGCTTACACATATTATCTAGATAAGACATTTGGTTTAGTTATTTAGGGACATTTTGTATTCTACAGGTGTGCATAAATATATACAAACTTCCTTTGATAAAGTTTCCAATTAGGACCCTTAGATTTGGCCCTCTGAAATATTGCTCCCCAAAATACTGACTATTGCAAAGACTGCTCACAAGTCGGCACATAATAATAAGCAGGCAAAGAAGAGTATTATTTTGGCTTTACTACATTAACTGAATCTGTTGTTCCTAGGAGAAAACAATTTAAGCCAAAATATAAGGTATAAATTAAGACCCATCCAGGCCAAATGTTTCAGGGGCTGTTAATAATTTAAGAATAATGTAAAATGTAGGCAACATACTTAATTTCTCCATAATCTCTTCATCTGTCATTTTGGCCTTCTTTTTCTGTTTGTCTGAAGTCTTGGCACCACCATCAACATTAGAATCACCAACTGGTGCAGGAATAGGATCAATTACAGATCGTGTATAAATCTGCAGAGAAACAGTTAATTACTAAGACTTGAAGAAAAATATTTTTAGGTATTCTTAACTGGCACACTATTCAGTTCTTTGATTTTTGACAAAAACTAAGTTGTTTCCAGTGTTCTAAAGAATGAGAGTAATACTTTCAGACTTGTTTTACTTAAGATTGGTAACTAAGAGGCAATGTAAAACATTTTTCTTAGGAACATCATATACATATGTTAAAAGTTTGTATAGCAAAACAGAAGATTTGTAAATGAAATTTAAGTGCAATCAGATAAAAAATAATGTGCCAGAAATGAAGCAGAAAGAAATACAACTTTAAAAATCATATTTTTCTAAAAGAGAGAAATAAAGAGCAAAATAATGGAAATCCTGATGTTGCAATGTGAAAGTGTCAGTCACTCAGTCATGTCTGACTCTTTGCAACCCCATGTACTATAGCCCCCCAGGCTCTTCTGTCCATGGAGTTCTCCAGGCAAGAATACTGCAGTGGGTCGCCATTTCCTTCTCCAGGGGATATTCCCGATACAGGGATTGAACCCAGTGTCCTGCACTGTAGTCAGATTCTCTTCTATCTGAGCCACTAGGGAAGCCTAACTATTATTAATTCCCACAACAATTTTTACACAAATATAATTTCTATCATTTCATTTCAAAGAGTCAAGTCTAAATGTAAAGAAAATAGAGCCCTGTACCGATGAGGATACAATGGCAGTCAGTTTTATACCTGTTTACTGTGCCAACACCTCACCACAACCCTCTGTTAGTATAGGGAGTAGGACAGGACTCCTGCTGTCTCTGTCAAATGTTGTTATTGTTAAAATTCTCCCATATCTGTTAGAAATTTCACTCCTGGCAGCCTCTTGAATGATACTAATGTTTTAACAGAAATGTTAAATGGGAGATAAAATACATGCTTTGGATAAGAGGTAAGATCCAAGTTCAAGTTCTAGACTTAGTACTTTTCTGCACTGAGATAAACAGAGAAAGGCAGAGAGACAGATGAGGTCTCTGGAAGAGATGGGGTAATGCAGAAAGAAAACACAATATGCATTTTAACTTTTAAAGACCCATTCAACTTTAATTTTCAAAAAAACTAGTTTTTTGATGAATGGTATTTAGGTAAAGATCTCCTAGTTAAATCCCCCATATTAAAATATTTTCAGCAGGAGGACTTTTTTAAAAATCGTGCATGGAACCAGAGATCAAATTGCCAACATCCGTTGGATCATAGAAAAAGCAAGAACGTTCCAGAAAAACATCTATTTCTGCTTTATTGACTATGCCAAAGCCTTTGACTGTGTGGATCACAATAAACTGTGGAAAATTCTGAAAGAGATGGGAATACCAGACCACCTGATCTGCCTCTTGAGAAACCTGTATGCAGGTCAGGAAGCAACCGTTAGAACTGGACATGGAACAACAGACTGGTTCCAAATAGGAAAAGGAGTACGTCAAGGCTGTACATTGTCACCCTGTTTATTTAACTTATATGCAGAGTACATCATGAGAAACGCTGGACTGGAAGAAACACAAGCTGGAATCAAGACTGCCGGGAGAAATATCAGTAACCTCAGATATGCAGATGACACCACCCTTATGGCAGAAGGTGAAGAGGAATTCAAAAGCCTCTTGATGAAAGTGAAAGTGGAGAGTGAAAAAGTTGGCTTAAAGCTCAACATTCAGAAAACGAAGATCATGGCATCCGGTCCCACCACTTCATGGGAAATAGATGGGGAAACAGTGGAAACAGTGTCAGACTTTATTTTTTTGGGCTCCAAAATCACTACAGATGGTGACTGCAGCCATGAAATTAAAAGACGCTTACTCCTTGGAAGTAAAGTTATGACCAACCTAGATAGCATGTTCAAAAGCAGAGACATTACTTTGCCAACAAAGGTCTGTCTAGTCAAGGCTATGGTTTTTCCTGTGGTCATGTATGGATGTGAGAGTTGGACTGTGAAGAAGGCTGAGCGCCCAAGAATTGATGCTTTTGAACTGTGGTGTTGGAGAAGACTCTTGAGAGTCCCTTGGACTGCAAGGAGATCCAACCAGTCCATTCTGAAGGAGATCAGCCCTGGGATTTCTTTGGAAGGACTGATGCTTAAGCTGAAACTCCAGTACTTGGGCCACCTCATGCGAAGAGTTGACTCATTGGAAAAGACTTGGATGCTGGGAGGGATTGGGGGCAGGAGGAGAAGGGGACGACAGAGGATGAGATGGCTGGATGGCATCACTGACTCGATGAACATGAGTCTGAGTGAACTCCAGGAGTTGGTGATGGACAGGGAGGCCTGGCGTGCTGCGATTCATGGGGTCGCAAAGAGTCAGACACGACTGAGAGACTGATCTGATCTGATCTGATGCATGTATGCTCAGTCATGTCCGACTATTTGTGACCCTGTGGACTGTAGCCCACCAGGCTTCTCTGTCTGTGATATTTCCCAGGCAAGCATACTGGAGTGGGTTGCCATTTACTTCTCCAGGGAATCTTCCCGACCCAGAGATCATCTCCTGCCTTCGCAGGTGGATTCTTTACCACTGAGGCCAACTGGGAAACCCTTTTAAAAACCACTGGAAATCAAATACAGACTGCTGTTTTTTAAAACTCATATGCACAGACACACAACCCAGTTCATTAATCAGAAACTCACTGATTTTGTATGATCTGGTCGTGGAGCAATAACAGGAGGAAGAGCCTCTTCATCATCGTCATCTTCCTCTGTTACTACTGCTGATGTTTCTGATCCCTTGGTATTCAGCTGCATTTATCATATAAGCAAAGTAAGAGAGACAAGTCAAACATAACAATAGATGAAAATACAACTATCTCTTTTTTGAACATACTTGAAAATATATTTACTAGCTCACTTCAAAGCAATAAAACCTTACTGGTTCTAATCTAATCATTTTTAAAGGTAATAAAAGTTTATGAAACAAATGTATACAGTAAATATCAAGTATTCTTAAGAGAGAATACTATATAGAGAATTTTATATCCTTTAAGCAAGCCCAAAAAGTAAACAATCACTTCATTTGTTAAGACCAAAAACAAAAATCCACTGGGCTTTGTATAAGTCAGAGTTTTTCAGTTATTTAAAACAGCCTGATTCACCAGAAAAAGTGTTGGCTAACAAAGCAAAAGAGCAAGGCATTATCCTTTATACAGAGTGTATTATTTGCAAGGTGGGTGCTAGATATGGATTTTACATGTTATTACATATAGTGTTCAAATAACTCCAGGAGATGGTTTCCTCCAAACTGAGGAACTGAAAATAAAACAGCTATTATTTGCAGGAGGTGTTTGTGCTTACATGGTAACTTAGATGAAGTCTCAGACAACTCGGAAGATTCTGACAGGCTTCTTATTCTTCAGTATATTTCCATAGTCTAGATTCGGTAAGACGGTGCCAGAGGAAAATGCTGGCAAGTTCTTTGTATTCATGCTTATACATGAAAACATTATCAAAAGTAACTAAATTGCTCTAACAATCGTAAGTTTTAGTTACTATAAGCATCATTGGAGGAAATTCTATTTGCTTAACAAAGATTCCTCAACTAATCAAGTACCTATCTAAAAGTACATATCAAGTAGTTATTTCTGAAGGCTGTAATTTATTTTGGAAAGTAAAATAAAAACTAAGATTTGTTTTGGGTAACTTAAAACAAGAACTATAAGAAATAACATATTAACTTACTGCTGGTGTTCCAGAAGGGAAGCCATCTTTCTCTGAATACAAAAGAGAAAATAATGCTAAGTGAACAATTCAAAAAATAAAATGACTTTTACACAATAAAGGAAGAACAGACAAAAGCAAAGTAAGTGACATGTTCTTACACTGGTATCATTTTGAGTTGAATTAAAACTTAAGAAAAATAATATCAGTTTTTAAATAAGAATTTACACAAGACCATAAACCTCAAATTTAATGGAACTCTGTAAATTTGCTAAAAGTCACTGAATTGCAAACATCAAGTGGGTGAATTTTAGAGCATAAAATTATACCTTAATAAAAAATTTTATTGGAAACTAAACAGAAGTTTATTCATAATGATATTTTTCTCCAGCAAACTGCCTATCAAGGAACTTAGAGAAACCAACAGTAATTGTATAAAGGAAAATTACTGACATAAATTTTAATCAATATGAAAGCAAATCCCTGAAGGCAAAACCACAGTTCCTGAAGTCTAAATACCACAATATTCATTCTGGAGTTAGAACAGCAAATTTTGTATTATCCTTTAAAATGCCCAGATACACAAACACACAAACATACCATTTTCTGTTCAGACACCGATTTAAAAAAATTATTCATTTATACATTATTCATTTAACTGCATTTACTAATTGCAGTTGGGAATAAATGTGACCTTTTGCTAAGGATGTACTACTAGACTACGTAAAAAAGGTCTAAATACGCCAAGTGGACCTTATTGGTTCTGAAAGGATATAACCAAATAAGTACAATCAATTAAAACTAAATGTATAATCTTAGCTCAATCATATTATTTCTTAAAACTACATGTATGACTTAAGAGGGGAAAGAAACATTAAATGATAACCCATGATGTAATTAGCAAAATCCACACTGAGGGAAAACAGGACAAATGATTCTTTAACAAATAAACTGTAAGGAAAAGACAGCATGAGTGCTAATGTAACGGCAGGAAGCCTACATAACAAAGAGATTCGAGACACAATAATTGATTGTAATGTATGGATTTTTTTTCTAGTCCTTATTTGAACAAATGAACTTAAAAAAAAAAAAAATCCACTATTCTCCAGTTCCTACCTGATGATATTCCAAATCTGAGGAATAAATTCTTTGAGTTCCAAAGCTTATATTTATACATGTGATGGCTTTCAATTTTTGAGTGGAAAACATTTTTTATTTCAAAGTCTGTGCATTTATATACAGTAAAATAACCTGTCCCACTAGCAATAAATATATTTCTAGTTTGAACATGTCTGCAAATCAGCCTCTTTCCCATCTGTTGCTGGAACTCATTCAAAAGCAGGGAAGAGAAAAAACCAATAAACAAAAGGCCAAAATATCCACTTTTGGCAAAACTAAGAGATTAATATAATCTCCAGACTCCATATTGTACACAAGAGCTGCCCTCTACTGGTTTACAAAAGGCAGATCTATGCAGGGGAAAAAATAAAGACAACCACCATAGCTTAGCTCTTATTCTTCCAGAAGAATCTTTACTCTCCAATCCCAGTTAAGTGAGCCTGTTACCATGGTCTGATGTCTTACCAGGAGGAGTAAAGCTCAGATATTTCTGCTTCACTGTATTAGAGTCATAGAACTTCAAGACGTCCAGCACTGCCTGAGGATTCTTCTTTTGCTCTAGTTTGGTGATATTGGAGGTCTGCAGTAATCGAGCCCACTGTTCTGGCATGCCCTAATGAAAAGATATTCAGAAATTAGTTGTTTTGAATTGCTCTAGTAAGACCAATTTCCAGAGCAAAGTGACAAAATATATAAAACAAATCAACCTACACAATTGCAGGTTTGACTAAATTTTAAAAGGTCTAGTTTTCTAAATCAATATATGTTGCAAATTATAATCAAGAGCCTCAGCTCCCTAGGAAAAGGACACATCCAACCACAAACACTTCTGTACAAAGAGAAAAGCACTAAGAATTCAGTTTACATGTGGATAGAAAAGAATACCTGAAGGAAAAGCTTGAGCTCTGCTTTATAAATGCATTCCACCTAGGTAAACTTACAGTGAATTCTCCAGTAACAGCATCAAAGCCAACATGGATGGTATGCTCAAAATCAGACGGAGGAGAAATTTCTGGCCTTTCCTTCTCTTTCTTCTTACTTCCTAGAAGGCATTAAAAAAAAGCCTTTTAAAAGGTACTCGTAATCATGTTTATAGTCTTCCCCAAACAGATTAGGAACAAAATTATTCTAAAAAAGAGATTTTCCCTAAAAACACTGGCTGATAGGAAGCTGATAAATCAAGCATAGAAATCTCATGGCTGTAGGGTGGGTATTGTCAACCAGTGTCCTGATTAAAGAAACACAGACTGACCCAACATCAGGCCTAAATAAAAGTGCTCAGGACAGAAGAGACGGTCCCTTAGAGTATTGCTTCTCTCATTAATAAAGAAGTACACTTCACATACTGAACAATTTGGAAAACAGTCTATCGAGCCCTGTTTCTGTATTTACCTAGAAAGAGCAATTTACATTACTATGATTATGGATAACATACACCATGTGAACAGGTAGTTTACAAGGACCATGTCATTTTTTTGTGTGTAACTCTTCCTTTTTATTGATGTTAATAACTGTTACATTTTAAGATTTCCCAGTTTTTCTGTGGTTCTACCAATTATTTTTACATTTCTGCCACACACCTATCTCTGTAAATTCAAACACATCAGTTCCATATTTTTCCTCCACCTAACCACCTTGCTCTCAGATTCTCTTATTTACTCTGCAGCAATTTATGTCAAGACTTCTGGCAGAGATATTAGTCCCAGGTCATCCCTTCACTTTTATGCTGCGCTAGAACTGACTTTTTGTATTCTATGTTCTCTTCTTCTTGGTCTACACCCTTAGCTGATAGCTCTCAACTAATTGTATATGTATTTAGATCGAAAATACCACCCTCCTCTGGATTTCTTCTAATTCTCAGTGTTGCTATTTAGAAGGTCAATGCCACTTTCTCATTTTGAACTACTGTTGAAAATCAACTGATTATATATATACACAAGTCTATTTCTGGATGTTCAACTCTGTTGCAATAATCTCTTTATGTCAATCAGACTAGATTATTGTAGTTTTGTAATAAGCATTGAAACTATTAATATACAGTATAAGCCTTTTCTTTTTTAAAAAATTGTTTGGCTCCATTCTAGGTCTTTTGCATTTCCATGTGAATTTTAGAGTAAGTTTGATAATTTCTTTAAAAAGTCTGCTGGGATTTTGATTAAGACTGCAATGAATCTATAGATCATTCTAGGAAGAACTGATTTAATAACAATATTGTATCTTCTAATCCATGAAAGTAGTGACTCTCTCCATTTATTTAGGTTTTTTTTCATTCCTCTCAGCAATGTTTTATAGTTATCAATGTACAGATCTGTTACTGCTTTTGTCTGATTTCTGGCACAGTATTTCAAAAAGTCTGATGCTATTGCAAATGGTACAGTTCTTTAAATTTTTATTTTCAATTGTTCATTGATGGTACAGAAAAACATAATTCATTCTTAAATATTGATCTTGTATCCTGAAATCTTACTATGAAGCCTTACTTTTTGTTCTAATAGCATTTTTGTAGCTCATTACAGGATTAGCTAAAAAAATTCAATTATGCTGCTGATGAATAAAGACAGGTTTACTTCTTCCTTCCCACTCTGGATTCCCTTTAATTTCTTTTTCTTGCACTGGCTAGAACCTTTAGTACACTGCTGAATAAAAGTGGTGAAAGGTGAAATCAGGAAATTTTTCCTGATCTTAGGAAAAGCCATTAATTTTACCATCTAATTTGATGCCAGGCTAGGTTTGTCAAAAATGTTAAAGGCATTTCTTTCTATTTCAAATTGGCTGAATGCTTTGATCAGAAATGAATATTGGATTTTGTCAAATGTTTTATCAATTTTTATTGGTATTCTCAATAAATTAACTTTTTATTTCATTGATTTTTCTGCATTTTTTATTTCACTAATTTTACACACTTTTATTATTTCTTAATAATCTACTTACTTAGGATCTCACCTGCTCTTCCTTTCTAGCTTATTAAAATGTCTTAACTGAAACCACTGATTTGAAATTTTCCTTTTCTAAAATGGATGTTTAATACTATGCTATGCTAAGTCACTTCAGTTGTCTCCAACTCTGTGTGACCCCAGAGACGGCAGCCCACCAGGCTCCTCTGTCCATGGGATTCTCCAGGCAAGAACACTGGAGTGGGTTGCCATTTCCTTCTCCAATGCATGAAAGTGAAAAGTGAAAGCGGAGTCGCTCAGTCGTGTCCGACCCTCAGCGACCCCATGGACTGCAGCCTTCCAGGCTCCTCTGTCCCTGGGATTTTCCAGGCAAGAGTGCTGGAGTGGGGTGCCATTGCCTTCTCCGGTTTAATACTATAAACGTCCTTTAAGTACTGCTTTAGCAGTATCATACAGATACTGGTGTCTTAAACTTTCATTTTCATTCAGCTTAACATATTTTCTAAATATGTTTAATTTCTTTGGAAGTGTTTTTATTTACTTTCCAAATATTTCCAGAGATCTTTTCTGTTGAGTGAGAACTAATTCCTAACTTAATTGCATGGTGGTCATAGGATTTACTTTGTGATTTGAATCTTCCTAAGTTTATTGAAACTTTAAAAATGGCCACAGAATGTGATATCCTGGCTAATGTTCCACACTCACTTAAAAAGAATGGAATGTTCTATAAACTGGTCAAGTTCGTTGATAGTTTTAGCAATTTTCTACTTGTTCTATCAATTATAGTGAGCAGTGTATTAGAATCTGCAACTGTAATGTATTTGTCTATTTCTTCTTGAAATTCTTTATTCACTTCATGTAATTTGAAACTCTATTAAGTGCATAAATGTTTAGTTCTGTTAAACCATTTTGATGAATATATCCTATTATTATTATAAAATAACTTATTCCTCAGTCTTTAACTATTTAGAGAAATATTTCTTGGTCTCAAGTCTACTTCGTCTGACATTAACATAGCCAGTCCAGTTTTCTTTTCACTGTTAGCATACTTTAAACAATTATTTATTTTAACCTATTTTGTGACTTTATATTTTTAAAGTGGATTTCTTATAGGTTTCGTATATACTTAGGTCTGCTTTAGCAATGTTATTCTTTGCCTTTTAAACGAGGTGTCTAGATCAGTTACATTTAATATGACTGCTACAGCTGGGTTTAAACCCATCATCCTTTTGTTTTCTAATGGTCTCTAATCTGTGTTTTCACTTCCTTCTTCTTTTGAATTAACTATTTTTTATAATTACCTTTTGTCTGTTTTGTTTTTTCAAGCTATAATTTTCTATATACCATAAAGTTTTCCTACTTAAGTTATACAATTTACTGGGTTTTAGTAGATTTACAGAATTGTGCAATCATCACCACAACATAGCTTTGGAACATCATCATCCCCAAGAAATACCTGTACACATTAGTCATCACTTCCAGTTGCTCCCTTCGCCTCTGTCCCAGTTCTGAACAGCCACTAATCTACTCCTTATCTCCGAAGATTTGCTATTCTGGCTGTTTCTTATACAATATGTGGTCTTTTGCAAATGACTCTTTTCACTTTACCTTTTGAGGTTCATTCATGTGAAAGCATGTATCAGTGCTTCATTTCTTAAAAAGTCAATCATCATTTAAAAAAATTTAGATAAGAAAAAACATTTACCATTTCCAATGATTTTCATTTCTTTATGCAGATGCACATTTCCATCTGGCATCGTTTTCCTTCTGCCTGAAGGATTAGGTTTAACATTTCTTACAGTGTAGGTATGCTAACTTCTTTCAACTTTTATACATTTAAAAGTTTTCTTTCCCCTTCTGTTTTAGAAGGTATTTCCACAGGATACACAATTCTAAGCTGACAATTTTTCTTTCTTTCAGTACTTTATAGATGTTGCTCCTTATCTTCTGGCTGCATTGTTGCTTACATAAAGTCTGTTGTAGTTTTTTCCTCTATGTGTCTTTTCTTTCTGACAGTTTTTGTTGTTGTTGTTGTTTATAACAACGAGCATTTTTTAAAAACTCCTACTTTTCTAGAGCAGTTTCAGTTTCACAGACAATTGAGCCTAAGGTCTGGACATTTTTAAGATTTTCTACCACTGATTTTAAACAATGATCATGTGCCTTTATGTAGTTTTCATCATTTTTCCTGTGTTCGTTCAGAATTCACTGAACTTCTTGAATCTGTGGGTTTATAGTTTCCATTAAATTTGGGGGATAGGGAATCCGCCATTTTTTAAAGTTTTTTAAAAAATAACTTTTCCTGGAGGATAGCTGGTCTACAATGCTGTGTCAGTTTCAGGTGTAGACCAAAATGCATCTCCACTCCTTTTTTAGATTCTTTTTCCATACAGGTCATTGCAGGGTACTTAGTAGAGTTCCCTGTACTATACAATAGATCTCTAAGTTCTTGCTTTGTTGTTTTTTAACGTCTCCCCTTTCCCTCCTTTGGAGACTTCAGTTATTAGTCTGCCTGAAACTGTCCCATGGATATTCACTTTTGTTTCAGTCTTTTTTCTCTAAATTTTACTTTGGATGGTTTCTGTTGCTATGGTTTTCAAATACACTAATCTTATTCTGTGATACTTAGTCTATTGTTAGTTTTGTCCAGTATATTTTCCAACTCTAAAATTTTGATTTGTTCTTTTTTCTCTCTCCCTTTGCTTCTTAATATGCTGAATCTTTCATTTGGGTTCTTCAACATATGGATATAATTATTTAACACTTTAATGTCCACGTCTACTAATTCTATCATCTGTGTCATTTTAGGATTGATTTCAATTGATGGATTGTACTAATTATGGGTTTTTGCATGCCTGAAAAATGTCAACGAGGTACCAAACATTGACTTTTTTCCTTGATAGGTGTAGGTATTTTTGTATTCCTATAAATAAATATTTGTGCACTTTGTTCTGGGACATAGATAGGTGATTCTTAGCTATCTACACATATAGGAGAGAGTTTAGAAACACTTGATCCTTTTAGGTATGAATCAGTGAGCTGATTATTATAGTTAGATCAGGGCATTTTGGTCTAATCTTGTAAGTGTTATCTTTTCTTTCCTATTTTCCATCTTTGAACTTTTAACCGGGAAATTTTTCTTGACTATCTTCTAATCCTTTGACTATTGCTCTTTTGTTTACGCTGGTAATCCTAACTGCTGATATTCTAAGAATTACTTCTCATTGTTCTCTGACCATTTTTTATCTGAGAATACTTTTCCCATTTTGCGGATGCACTTTTTCTCTTTGAAGATCATATAGTTTGTGTGTGTATAGGCTGGGTTCTTTCCCTGGCTGTTTCTTCTACATTCCTGTTTTATCCCCTGTTGTTTTGAACTCTTATATTAAGGGTTTTTTATAGCTTTAAAAACTGTCCTCTTCTAAGCAAAACACAGGGGCAGAAGGAACTTCCTGAGGCCTAAGGAAAAGGAGATAAAGATACGGGCCCATCGTGACTCATTAGATGTCAGAGAGAACTGGGTTAAGATAGCTACTGATCCTTTGCACAAAAAGTATTTAAAAAGTTAACTTGGAGATAAGTAAGCGTTTTCATTAAAGATGTGTGCAGAGTATCCAAAATATTTTCCCCAGGACATTCTGTTTATCCAGAGAAAAATCTTTCAGTCTCTGTCTGAGGGCTTTGACTCAAAGTACAAGTGCTCTAAAAGCAGGGCAGAAGAAGAGTTCAGTATGTTACCTTTCCTGAATCTGCTTTTTTCATTCTATACCTCTTTCTGACTCCTCTGACAATAAGGAGCCTCTCAGATTTAATTCTCCTCAAATAAATGTATATATCATTTTGTTTTCTGTTCTTCCAGAGGATGGAGTTCATGACTGTGGAATAAAGAAGGGGCCCTGAGGGCCTTCAAAACATCCTATATGTTGGTTGGTCAAAATGTTCCTTTGGTTTTTTTTTAAGTAAAAATAAAAGACACGTTTTTCACTTCCACCAAGAACTTTATTGAACAGTGTATTCAAAAAATTCACCATTTAGTTCTACTACTTTCTGCTATTTTTCTGGTAACTTCATAATTTCATCTTCCCAAAACTTTTTTATCTTTTTGAGCAAAGAACTGATCCAGGTACCTTTATAATATTCCAGGGAATTGAAAATCTTTTCAATTAAGAGAATTTTGCAAAGACTGAAAGAAATGGGACATCGGAAGGTACAATGAGTGGTGAACACAGACGATGAAACAGAACTTCCCAGCCAAGCTTCAACAGTTTTTGTATGCTCATCAAAGAAACATGGGATTTTGTTACCCAGATGGAAGATTATGCATTTTCTGTTGACTAACTCTGGACACTTTTCATCGAATGCTTCTTTCAGTTGGTCTAATTGGGAGCAATATTTGTTGGATTTAGTAATTTGGTTTTCCAGAAGGAGCTCATAATAGAGGACTCCCTTCTAATCCCACCATATACACAATATCACCTTCTTTGAATGAAGACCAGCCTCTGGTGTGGCTGGTGGTAGTTCATTTTGCTTGTCCCACAATCTTCCATTTCACACTCTTGTACAATATCCACTTTCACAACTTATTTTAAAAATGAAATGCTTTTATTATGTTTAAGTAGAGAATTGCATGCAGAAATATGGTCAAGAAGGTTCATTTCACTTAACTTACATAGAACCCAAACATCAAAGCAAGTAACATAGCCAAGCTGGTGCAAATGATTTTCAACACTTGATTTGGATATTTTGAATATGTTGGCTATCTCCCATAAGATGCAATGTTGACTGTTCTCAATTAATATCTCAATTTGATCACTAAAAACTTCAACTGGTCTATAGGACCACGGATGATTGTCCAGGGAAAAAATCTCCAGGATGAAGCTTCGCAAACCACTTTTGACATGTTTGATGAGTCATAGCACCTTCTCCATATACTATACAAATCTAATTTTTGCATTTCAGTTGCATTTTTACCTTTCTTTACATAATAAAGCATAATATGCCAAAAATGTTGCTTTTTTCTTTCCATTTTCAATATTAAAATGGCTACATAAAAATTCACCAATTTTGATAAGGTTTTTAAAAAAATTTTTTAATAATTTACTTATTTACTTATTTTTAATAATTTACTTATTTACTGAACTGGGTCTTTGTTGCTGTGTGCAGGCTTCTCGCTGTGCTGGCTTCTCTTGTGGGGGAGCACAGGCTCTAGGTGTGCAGACTTCAGCAGTTGTGGCTCGCAGGCTCTAGAGCACTGGCTCAGTAGTTGTGGCACACGGGCTTAGTTGCCGAGGCATGTGAGATCTTCCTGGACCAGGGATGGAATCTGTGTTCCCTGCATTGGCAGGGAAACTCTTAACCACTGGACTACCAGCTAAGCCCTTGAAAAGTTTTTTTAAATGCATGCTGATGTGACAGCTGTCACAATACAATCCAAGAAAACTGTTTCAAATGAAGTTAGAGGTCACTAAGCACCAGTAAAGCCACTGTACAGAAAAAAACCAAACTAACCCCATAGATATCAGCCAACCCAATAGATAATCAACTTATTCTCCATTTTCACCCTATGTATTACACAAACCCCCACTCCCCTACACACACCACTGTGTACCTCTAAATCCTGAGCTTCTGAGATTTCTACAAAGGGAACTGGTTCACTTCTTATAAACATTCCCTTCTACAAATGCTTAGGATTAATGTCTTCCTCTGTTCTGCTTAGTCAGTTAGTGCTTCTCCACTTTACTCTTCCAAATATGTATTAAATCTCTTGTATACTACCGTCTCCTCTCTCATTCTCTTTGCCCTTGTGATAGAAAAAATAATTCTTTTTTTTACTCTCATTTTAGTCATGTCTGGGGAGGGACAGTAAATAGGTGCATGTGGTCAATCTGCCATGTTTTACCAGAAGATTCTCCTAATAGGCTATGGTAGGAGGACAGGGCATATTGGCTGTGCAAAGGACCAGAGGGAAATGCAACCGTTAAGTCTAATATGAATTATACTACCTTTACTGAAACGCACAGTTATATTGCTCATTTCTACTAGGCAGTGGATAATCTCAGGTCATGCTCTCTACTTTTTGATTTATGCCCTTCGACTTCTAACCTGGCATCCTGCATATAGGAGGAAATTATTTTTTAATCAACTATAAACTAAGAGTTGACTTTTAAAATTATTATTATTTATTTTGGCTGCGCTGGGTCTCTGCTGCAGCACACAGACTTATTTATGGTATGAGGGATCTTAGTTCTCTGACCAGGGATTGAACCCAGGCCTCCTATATCAGGAGTGTGGAGTCTTATCTACTGGACCACCAAGGAAGTCCCAACAGTTGACTTTTTATATGGCTGTGAATTGTGGACAGAAAAACACACAATTTTTTTGCACTTTATAAAAATATTTGTTTCTTCTTTTTAAAAAATCTGCTCAGCATTCCACTTCTGATGTGTATGTAGTTGAGAAAAATGCTATTTTCTCATATGATCCTGATTACAGATGACTGGTCGAAGGTAGGCATTTATTCAAGCCACATCAGCCCTAGTATCCCACACACTTCCAGCCAATTATATTGGTTCAGGGGTGAATTCCTAAACTGAGTCAGACTTAGCACCTTTAAAGTATTTTTCAACTTGGGAATGCTGAAAAATTTAGAGATAATTAATATAAAGTTTCTTATATATTAATATTAGGAGTACAGACTAATGAATTTCAGGAAAGGAGTGAAAATGATTAAGCAGAACTTAAAAGCACAATACCTTAAACATCTGTTTAATTGGTTTTAATATAACACATACACATAAACACTCCCTGTATGTTAGTAGTTCTAATAGGAGAAAAAAAGAATATTAAAAAGTTATCTAAAAGAAAAAGATACTGAAGCATGTTTCAAGTCAAACAATATGCTGGAAGGTTATTTCTATGTAAACAGAATCACTGTTTTATAACTCTGGAATCCAAGATCTACAGGACCAACAACAAGAAAACCCACAATCATCTATCTGCAGGACATCCACCCAGCAACTGGGTCACTTGATGGGAAGTAATGGACCAGGGAAAGAAACTTCTTTTAATGAAAGTGCACATCTTACTGGAGTGTACTGGAGAAAAAAAGATTCTTGGAGCTATTTTTCAACTTCATGAGACAGTAAAACAAACAGGCAGGCAGCATCCTTCAGCTAAGAGGTGGGAACCCCAAGTGATGTACTGCACAGAAGATCCTAAGTATGCTACTACCACATCCTAAGAGGCAACACCTTATAGGCTACATTTGGGCTAGAGTCTAAAACTAAAAAATCCTCCATTTCTTTAAAAGGAAGACTTTTCTATTTAACAGAATCAGTGATTACCCCTTTGTTCTTTTGATCCAGAACAACTTCAAACTGGTGACCTAACTTGTACCATCAAGTAGAAGAGTATTCTCTACGCAACAGGCAGAGGCGTATGGACTACTATTACTAATCTCAGAATTACATCTTTAGACCAGAAAGAATATTTACACTTCTAAGCCTCTCATCTTCAAAATCAACTAGAGGTGAAAGTGCATATAGGTTGAATAATTAGACATGAAAATTGCTTTAGTTTATAAACACACATACCACTCAACACTAGCTAAATGAATAGAGTTTTTAAAGATAAGCAAAGACGATGGCTCATTGCCATTTTCATTATCAAAACTACTCGACTTGTTAAGCCTATTTCTCACCTGGACTACTGCAAAATCCTCCTAACTAGTCTCCAACTTCAGTGTTAGACCTCCAACAAAATCTATTTTCTAGACACTACTAGTCTTGCCTATGTAAGACAGAAATGTGACCAGGTCTTTCTCCTGTTTAAACTTCTGTAATGGTTCCCCAGGAAACAGGGTAAAATGTGAGCTCTGTAGCATGGATTACAAGGCCCTTTATGACCTGCTCCCTGCTTACCTCTTTAGCCTCTTCTGCTATCTGAGTTTCCAGCATACACCATGCTATTATTTTCTCTTCTTCTCTGCTTTCAAATCACATTTGACTGTATTCAGCTCCACAAATGTGCTGGGCCACTGAAACGCTTTTCTAAGCATAGGACACAGTTTTTAATTACCCAAATTCTCCTATTTTCACTTACTCATCCTTTAGTCATCAGCTGTAACATCACTTCTTTAGGAAGCCTTCCCAGAAATGACATTTTATTCTATCCTGATTATCACTTTCCACAGTTTGTAATTATATGTTGTAGTTTTTTATGAGTACCATCATGGCAGGGGTACCATCATGGCAGGGACACCATCTGCCTTGCTTATCAAGGAGTCTCTGATAACTCACAAAGTGAGTTATGAAAATTAGCAGGGATATGAAAAAAAGATTTCTTCAGTCAAGTTGTTATACAAAATGTATAATTTCTAATTTTCTTAATTTTTGCAGTGACATTGATTAAAACCAATAATGAATAACTGAAGATACTTTAAAGTCCTTTTTATATAAAAATATTAGCTGTCTGTTTAGTAAGGACAACAATAAGGGATGTAAGTTTGAGTAAAATAAAATTAATATCTCTAGATCAGGCTTTATATTAGAGCTGGCAAAGATCTTAAGGTCACTGTAATTTTTAAAAATAAAAACAGTTTTTTCCCTTGTATCCTTCTGTTTCAATATGATAGACCAAGCATATATTGTAGCTCTCCCCTCCTACACCATGTTCATCATGGAACAAAATCTGCAAGGAATGCCCAAAGATGAAAAGCAATTAGCATAAAACTAGAGAGAGGCTGCAGGCAGGAGAATGCAACTGCAGATAGATTTCTGTATTCACACAAGCATGAAAGTGCATACATATCCACATTTCTAACCCTCATTCCAATCCCTCAAGGCCCTGCCAGAGGTGTTAGCTTCCTGGGAGGCTGAGCTGGAAAGGGAGAAGAGCCCCAAGAGTAGGAGGAATCAAAGCGCACCCTACCCTTCCAACATTTCCTCTTTTTTTCTCTCAGTCTAACTGAAAATTACACACTCCTAAATATCTCCCTGTAAATGGGCTACACCAGCGACTCTAGATGTTCTACTCTCAACTACAAAGTTGAAAGCAACTCTCACCAACTTGCTTTATAAATTTAAGGCAATTCTAATCCAAGCATCAACAGGTTTTGTTTTTATTTTTTAAAGTACATGATAAGCAAAGTGTAAAATTTATACAGAAGAGTCAAAAGATCCTGAAGAACCACCTGGTACCAGATTCGCTCTATAAGGTATTAAGAACTATAAACTGTAATGATTATATAGTATTAGTGTAGGTACAGACAAATGAGTCAATTCAATAAACAGAAGAAAACACAGAAACAGATACTGGCATGGAAAGCTGACAGATAATGGCTAATACTACAGGTCAGTGCGGAAATGATAAAAATTTCAATAAATGATCTGGGACACTGGGTTAAAAAAAAAAAGTGAAAACAGATCTCCCTTTACAGGGACAGAAAAATCAAATCCAGATAGTTAAAAGTTTAAATTGTAAAACTTTTTTTTAAAACCTATTAAAATATCACCTCTAGTATGGCAAAAATTTCTTAAAACACAAAGTTAAAAAATGAATTGATCGATTTAACTACACCAAAATTAATAATCTATATTCATAAGATACCACTGAAAGGGTGAAAAGGCAGTTTGCAACCTGGAAAACTATATTTAATAACACACAGTTGATGAAAGGTTAGTATATAGACTATAATGAATGTTTAAGAGAAACAACAGAAATCTGGACTAAAAGGTACGTCATAGAAAACACAAATGAGTAGTAAATTAACATAGGACAGACAATTTCCCAAGTCATCAGGGAAATCCAGATTAAAACCACAATGAGATACCACTGCACACCTCCCAAATTGGCAAAAATCAAATCCCATAATACAAGAATCTGCAAAGATGTTCAACAATGGAACATATGTGTTCTGTGAGAAAGAACATTTAAAAAAAAAAACCAAAACTTTAGAAAGTAATTTGTTAAACATAATTAAGTCAAACACAGGAACACATACCCTTTAACCCAGCAATTTTACTGCTAAATCTTTAAATCTTTGGCCAGGACCCACACCAATCAATACATTTTACATCCTGACTCAATGAACACACAACTGAAAAGTTTCGTGCAACTTTTGCAATAACTCCATTTATACTCCATTTCACTTAGTGTCATTCACTATATGTATTTCATAACCCACTACTGCAGTGGTTTTTAACATTAGATGCACATCAGAATTATCTGAGGTATTAAAAAAGTTAAAAGCAAAACCAAAACTGATGTCCAGGTGAGCTCGTGAAGACTGCTTCAACTGGTTTTTGATGAAATGCTCTGTTGCATTTATGTAAATGCATGTTCAGTTTGCTCACAAGCCCTACCACGCTACCATTTACCCAAAATGCTGGACTGTCCACACTTTCTCTTTCATTCTGTACTCTTCTTTTCCCCTTTCCAAGGCTGTCCCCAAGTACCTTCTAACCTATTGTGAGCATTCTACCCCAATTTTGTATTCTGCTCTCCACAGGCAAGTAATTTCCACCCTTTGAGCAATTTCTTCTGGTACTAACCTCCATACATTTTTTTTCTAACCTCTTTAATTATAAATACTGTGTTTCCAGTGCCATTTTTAGATTTTTCTTACTGACGTACTACCATGGAAGATTCAGTGCTCTCCAATACATCTACTCTTTCTGCCTCTTCTCATGCTTTCTTTTTGGTTCATTTCCCAATTTCCCCCTTTAACTTGTACTTCACTCAGTCTAAGTATGTACATATTTCATTCTCAAACATGCCAAATCCACATGCTACCACTTCTGCTAAATTAATTTTAAAAGCATACCTCCAAGAGTCTTTTCAGTTACAAACACCCATGAAATCTTAAAAATAAGAGGAAATTTAGAGATATACATTAAAATGAAGTTTTCCAACTGTTCAACAATTATATCCTGCCTGTGCATCTAAATTCTCTAAGACTTGATTCCATATTAACTATATCATCTCATTCCAATTTTCACTGCTTATGTATTTTCAACTCAAATTAAATGTATTTATTATTATACACAAAGCACTGTTTTACCTCTCCATGTAAACTTACACATACAAGTGGAAAAATATATTTACATCCACTTTATTAGCTGTCAGTGTCATACTGCCATGCTTAGTACAATAAAGTAATCTCTAACCTTGATTCTACAATCCATTACCAGTTCATAATCCCTGCATGCATGCTAAGTCGCTTCAGTCATATCTAACTCTGTGTGACCCCATGGACTGCAGCCTCCCAAGCTCCTCTGTTCATGGGATTCTCCAGGCAAGAATACTAGAGTAGGTTGCTGTGCCCTCGTCCAGGGTATCTTCATGACCCAGGGATCAAACGCATGTCTCTTATGTCTCCTGCATTGGCAGGTGGGTTCTTTACCACCTGGAAGGCCACCCTTTACCACCTACCGTCACCTGAGAATCCCCCCTCTCCAAATTCTAAAATCCATAAAGCTCTGAAAACCGAAAGTTATTTCCTTAGTTTGACACCAAAACAAAAATAGTGAATTCAACTTATGTAGACAATTTACACCCTTTATCCCATTTTGCGTGACTAGACCAGTGGTTCTCAACTGGAGGCCCTTTGCCCCATTGGGGAATCTAGCAATGTCTGGAGAAATTTTCAGTTTTTACTACTGGGTAGGAGGTGCTACTTCTAACATCTAACACATAAAAGCTAGGAATAGTGCTTAACATTCTACAGTGCGCCAGGCACACCCCTGCAACAAAGCATTATTTTGTTCCCAAATGTCAACCTTACTGAGGAAGAGAAACATTGGACTAAACTCTTGTTTATGGGAGATTTATTAGTATGTTGATTACTGAGTGGTGCCCAGAAGAATCTGAGGGTGTTATAGAATACATGATAAAAAGACATTATCAGTACTACTCAAAAGTCAGAAAAACTCTTAATTCCAAACCAAAGCTACCTCCTGAGATTGGAGACAGGAGACTGTAGACTCTATACTTCCATTCTTCTATTAAGTCTTTCTCAAATATCATGATTTGCATTAAAGCTGGGAAGCCATGAACTATGGTCCAAGTCTTAGAAAACGAAGGAGAGAACAGAAATTCACTGGACCTAACAAAGAGTCGGACACGACTGAGCGACTGAACTGAACTGAACTGAACTGAACAAGCAGGATGAGCAACAACTTTCGTTTTATTCTTTTCTATTACAGTTTAAAATAAACTAACCTCTCTTTCTTTTTTTGAGTGCACAGCGTGGCTTGCAGAATCTCAGTTCCCCAGCCAGGTGAACTTGGCCTTCAGCAGTGAAAGTGCACAGTCCTAACCACTGGACCTCCAGGGAAGTCCCAAACTAGCCTTCCTAATAGTGCCCATTTACTACCATCAATTGTATGTTTATCATTTGCACCATAAAAGATATCAGCTTATTATATTTAATTAAAAAAACATCAAAACCAAAACACAGTAACTGAGACTCTTGAAACCACAGTAGCTACTTACCTTTCTCTGTGCTTGAAAATATAGAGATGATTTTATTCCTGGGCTTTTTTTCCTCTGGAACGGAAGGCAAAGGTTTCAAACTGTGATTGGCTGATAAAGGGTCTTTGCCTCCAGTGCTAAAAATAGTACTGCTCATTCGCACTGGGGGCGCCGGAGGCTTGTCTTCCAGTTCTCCGTTATCAGACATGATTCGGAATTATGATACGGCCTGAAACAGACAGGCAAAAAATACAGTTAACAGCAAGGTAAAAAATAGTATGGACAAACACAAGACAGTAAGAATCCCCTCCTCAATTTTAAATTAAAAAAAGTTATCCATTTAAAGTTATAAAACAAGGATGAAATTGGCTGCAATCAGGCAATCTCCCCTAACAAAGTTGGTAAACGGGGAGCTAAGAGATCTTTGAAAAGTCATATCCTGTTAAAAAGAGGACTAAGATAATTTTTGGAAAGCATGATGACACTGACATATCAGAGAATATCAACTGAATAGTAAGTTAAGTATTCCAATGAACAGACAGATAACATGGAGTCTTAAAAAAAAAATTCCAAGAAGACTATGTTCTGACCAGGCAATAACAGGATATATGTCTCTGACAGGTTCACTTCCAGAGCAGACAGAACACTTGCTATTAATTAATAAATACCAACAAATAGCCTCCAAATCTGATTCATGTTCACTAGCCTTGTGATTACAATTTAACCCCCATACAAACTTTGGTAAAGTACCAGAACATGCCACTGGAACAGTATGTGGTTTCTCTGAAAATTTGAACATCTAACTACATACGTTAGGCCTCTGCAAGTCAGGAAACACTGACAAAAGTAAATCCAGAGTTTGGCCAAACCCCAAGGTTCTGTCAGCCTATGATGCCCTGTCCAGGCCATCAAGTTACTCTCCTTATCCACATGGCTAATAAAGTGGAAATGTCAACTTTGTTCACATATACTTATACACATCTATTTTATGTCTTTTAAGAAAAGTAGATTACACACATTTAAAATCAGCAGTAAAAGAGAAGAGATGCCTAACTTATGAGTTCTGATACCAAACTGTACCACTAGGAAATAACACAATATCCTCCTAAATAAGACTTTGATTGGCAGTTAGATCCTAATTTGAAAATAACACAACTTGATACATGTAAGCCAACAAAACTTTGTATGTGCACAATGAAAAGAATGCAACTGGTTTTAGATAAAATTAAAAATAATTAAAAAAAAATTTTAGTCTAAAATGCTAGTATGTGAAGAAAAGTAGATATCATTTGAGAAGAATTGAGGGATGAAGAATTATACCTAATTCCACTCCAAATTTTATAGCTTTTGTTTTCCTTGACAGGAGTAGGTCAAAGCACTACTGTATAATTTATATGTCATATAACAGTTATTTTTCAGCCTACAAAAGAGAAAGAAGGTAAAGGGGAAAATAAACATTTATGGAGGTAACCAGGTGGAGAAAAGAGAAAGACTGTCTGAAGTGAAATTCAACTCCTGGTGATCAAAGAAATGAGGGTGATCGCTATCTAAGAAGGCAGTGTAGATAACATACAGTCAGATGATTCTTCCAAACCAAACTAGTCACATCCTGTGGATTACTTGATGAATTGATAAACCAAGACAGATGTTCAGCTTTGATGTGACCAAACATTAAGACAAAACAGATTAATCCTTTTTTTTGCCTTTTTATACAAAAAAGGCAGAGTATTGAAGAATTGATGTTTTCGAACTATGGTGCTGGAAAAGACTCTTAAGAATCCCTTGGACAGCAAGGAGATCAAACTAGCCAATCTTTTTTTTTTCTTTTTAATTAATTAATTTATTAATTGGAGGCTAATTACAATATTGTACTGGCTTTTGCCATACATTGACATGAATCAGCCATAGGCACACATGTGTTCACCATCCAGAACCCCCCTCCCCCCTCCCCATCCATGCCCCAGGGTCATCCCAGTGCACCATCCCTGAGCACCCTGTCTCATGCACCAAACCTCGACCAGCGATCCACTTCACATATGATAATATACACATTTCAATGCTACCCTCTCAAATCACCCCACCCTCGCCTTCTCCCACAGAGTCCAAAAGACTGTTCTTAACATCCGTGTCTCTTTTGCTGTCTCGCATATAGGGGCATCATTATCACCTTTCTAAATTCCATATATATGCATTAGTATACTGTATTGGTCAAACCAGCCAATCTTAAAGGAAATCAACCCCAAATATTCATTGGAAGGACTGATGCTGAAGCTGAAGTTCCAATACTTTGGCCACCAGATGCAAACAGGTGACTCATTGGAAAAGACCCTGAATGTTGGGAAAGATTGAGGACAGGAAAAGGGGACTACGGAGGATGAGATGGCTGGATGGCATCACCAACTCAATGCACATGAACTTGGGCAAACTCCGGGAGATGGTGAGGGACAGGGAAGCCTGGTGTGCTGTGGTCCATGGAGTCATGAAAAATCGGACATAACTTGGTGACTGAACAACAAGCCTGCTTTTATCTTAATCATTAGTTACAATATGGAAACTACACACTGAGATTTTGATTACACTGTGAATTGCTCCTACTTACAAAAGTTAAATTTAAAACCCAGGATAATATAACAAAACTCCAAAATCCAGTTGCATGCATTTATAGAAGAAAATGCACCAAAACATTAACAGTGGCCATCTGTGATTAAGAAGTAGTTTTCAAACTTGATTATAATCATCATAGCTGTGGTTAAAAAATGTATTTTTTACATTTATAAAAAATATAAAACTGAGCACAATAATTACCAACTGTAAACTGACTACAACTTCTATCCTTAAGACTGGCTCATAAATGGAACATGACTGAAAACTGACAGTGTGCCTTCCGCTGCGTGCTCTCTGGGAGTATGGTTATGAGCCTAAGTGTGGAATCAGACTGCTTTGGTTGGAATCCTAGTTCTACCGTTTACTTAAGTGTGTGACCTTAGGTCTAAGCTGTGCTTCAGAGTTTCTTGGAGAAATGGCTGGTTCTAGACCTAGACAGGGAAAACATTATACAAGATGAGTCTACTGTATCTTATACTGTCAAAAGATAACGAAGTATTTATAAAGGATGAGGGCATATGTCAAAAGGGCATAAGAAAGAGTTCCCAGAATACTAGAATACTGGAATGTTTGGTGCAATAAAATCAATAAACTAATATCAGATTATAATCCAAAGTATAAAATCAATATACATCATTCATATAGACACAAAAACCTGAATACATAAATAAAATGGGGGAGGGGCAAATCTTCCTTACAAAAGAATTCCAGGTAACACATATAGAGATACATTCCCTTCTAGGAGTTAGAACTTAACCTCCTGCTCCACCTGAGTGTAGGCTAGACTTAGTGACTCATTTCCAAAGAATAGAGTGTGGAAAGGAGAAAATAACACAGTGGAAAAATCTGACATTAACCATGGGATCAAGGTTAAGATCACCAGTGATAAGTCACAAGGATATCACTCATCTCCTGAGCTAATGTGATGGGGAGCACAATTCACATCTGGTATTCTTCCCCAAACCCGTAATTTCAGTCTAATCATGGGGGAAAAAAATCAGATAAACCCAAATTAAGGGATACACTACAAAATTCCTAATCAATACTTCTCAAAACTGTCAAGGACATGAAAAACAGACAGAGAAACTGTCCTAGAACAGAGGAATCTAAGGAGACACGACACTGTGATATCCTGGAATTAAAAAAAAAAAAAAGACATTAGTGAAAAAACTGGTGAAGTTCAAGTAAAATCTAGAATTTACTTAGTAATGTATCAGTGTTGGCATCTTTGCTTTGAAATACATTTTATGTCTACGCAACATTAATATCAAAGGAAGATGAGTGATAGTTATACAGGAAATTTACTATCTTTGTAATCTCTCTGTAAATCTAAAATTATTCCAGAATAAGAACCCTATTAAAAAAGGAATAAATAAGTTCCTCAAAAAGTCAAATATAGACTAACCTACCATATGACCTAGCAATTCCACTTCCAGTATATGCCTGAGAGAACTGAAAACATATGTCTGCACAAAAATGCACATGTGAATGTTCACAGCAGCATTAATTGTAAAAGCCAAAAGAGCAAAGAAAAATATTAATAGATGAACAGAAAGACAAAATATATCTTACCTATATTACAAACAAAGGAATACTGTTTGGCCACAAAAAGGAATCAAGTACTGACACATGCTGTGTGTGTGTGTGCTTAGTCACTCAGTCGTATCCAACTCCTTGAGATCCCATGGACTGTAGCCCACCAGGCTCCTCTGTCCATGGGGATCCTCCAGGCAAGAATACTGGAGTGGGTTGCCATGCCCTCTTCCAAGGGATCTTCCCAAACCAGGGATCAAAACTAGGTCTCCCACATTGCAGGTGGATTCTTTACCATCTGAGCCACCAGGGAAGCCCAAGAATACCGGAGTGGGTGGCCTATCCCTTCTCCAAGGGATCTTCCTGATCCAGGAATCAAACCAGGGTCTCCTGCATTGCAGGTGGATTCTTTACCAACTGAGCTACCAGGGAAACCGATATATGCTACAACATGAAATAAACCCTGAAAACATAAATGAAAAAAGCCAGACACAAAAGATCATAAATTATATGATTCCATTTATATGTAATGTTCAGAACAGGGAAATCCACAGAGGTAGAGAGTATATTAGTGGATGCTAGGGTGTGAGGGGAATGGGATGTGACTTTGTGGGGAATGAAAATATTCTGGGATCAGACATTAGTAATGGTCAAACAACTTTATGAATATGTTAAAACCACTGAATTGCACACTTTAAAGTGGTAATTTCAGATATGTGAATTATATCTCAATTTTAAAAAGGAATTATCTACCTGATAAGGATTATGCAGAGTTCCAAAGAATAGCAAGGAGAGATAAGAAAGCCTTGTTAAGTGATCAATGCAAAGAAACATGGAAAAACAACAGAACGGCAAAGATGAGATCTCTTCAAGGAAATCAGAGATACCAAAGGAACAGTTCATGCAAAGACTGGCACACTAAAGGACAGAAACGGCAAGGACCTAACAGAATTAGCAGAAATTAAGACGTGCCAAGAATACACAGAAAAACTGTACAAAAAAGGACTTAATGACCCAGATAACCACAATGGTGTGATCACTAACCTAGAGCCAGACATCATAGAGTGTGAAGTCAAGTGGGCCTTAGGAAGCATCTCTATGAACAGAGCTAGTGGAAGTGATGGAATTCCAGCTGAGCTATTTCAAATCTTAGAAGATAATGCTGTCAAAGTGCTGCATTCAACATGCTAGCAAATTTGCCAAACTCAGCAGTGGCCACAGGACTGGAAAAGGTCAGTTTTCATTCCAATCCCAAAGAAGGGTAATGCCAAAGAATATTCAAACTACTGCATAACTGTTCATTTTACATGCTAGCAAAGTAATGCTAAAAATCCTTCCAGCTAGGCTTCAACAGTATGTGAATGAAGAACTTCCAGATGTACAAGCTGGATTTAGAAAAGGCTGAGGAATCAGAGATCAAATTGCCAATCCACTAGATCACAGAAAAAGCAAGAGAATTTCAGAAAAACATCTACTTCTGCTTCACTGACTACACTAAAGCCTTTGACTGTGTGGATCACAACAAACTGTGGAAAATTCTTAAAAAGATGGGAATACCAGATCACCTTACCTCCCTCATGAGAACCTGTATGCAGACTAAGAAGCAACAGTCAGAACCAGACATGGAACAATGGACTGGTTCAAAATTGGGAAAGGAGTATGCCAAGGTGGTACACTGTCACACTGCTTATTTAACTTCTATGCAGAGTACATCATGTGAAATGCTGGGCTGGATGAATCACAAGCTGGAATCAAGATGCCAGGAGAAATAACAATAACCTCAGCTAGTGAGGCAGATGACAGCACCATGTCATCTGCAGGGTGAAAGCGAAGAGGAATTAAAAGAATCTCTTGATGAAGGTGAAAGAGGAGAGTAAATAAGTTGGCTTAAAACTCAGCATTCAAAAAACAAAGATCATGGTTCCAGTCCCATCACTTCATGGCAAATAGATGGGGAAAAAATGGAAATAGCAGCAGACTTTATTTTCTTGGGCTCCAAAATCACTGCAGATGGTGACTACAGCCATGAAATTGAAAGACGGCTGCTCCTTGGAAGAAAAGTTATGACAAATCTAGACAGCGTATTATAAAGCAGACATCACTCTGCCTTTCCGTATAGTCAAAGCTATGGTTTTTCCAGTTGTCATGTACGGACATGAGCTGGACCATAAAGAAGGCTGTACAAAAGGTACAAAGTTAAGTCGCTCAGTCGTTGCGATCCCATGGACTATAGCCTACCAAGCTCCTCCATCCATGGAATTTTCCAGGCAAGAGTACTGGAGTGGGTTGCCATTTCCTTCTCCAGGGATGTTCCCAACCCAGGTAATGAACCTGGGTCTCCCACATTGCAGGCAGATGCTTTTACCATCTGAGAAGGCTGAGCACCAAAGAATTGATGCTTTCAAACTGTGGTACTGAAGAAGACTCTCAAGAGTCCCTTGGACTGCAAGGAGATCAAACTACTACTGCTACTGCTAAGTCACTTAAATCGTGTCCGACTCTGTGAGACCCCATAGACGGCAGCCCACCAGGCTCCACCGTCCCTGGGATTCTCCAGGCAAGAACAGTGGAGTGGGTTGCCATCTCCCTCTCCAATGCAGGAAAGTGAAAAGTGAAAGTGAAGTCGCTCAGTCGTGTCCGACTCTTAGCAACCCCATGGACTGCAGCCCACCAGGCTCCTCCATCCATGGAATTTTCCAGGCAAGAGTACTGGAGTGGGGTGCCATTGCCTTCTCCGGAGATCAAACTAGTCAATCCTAAAGGAAATCAATCCTGAACAGTCACTGGAAGGAGTGATGCTGAAGTTCCAATACAGGCTACCTGATGCAATGAGCCAGCTTCTTGGAAAAAAGCCTGATGCTGGGCCAGACTGAGGACACGAGGAGAAGGAGCAACAGGGGATAAGTTGGTTGGATGGCATCATCAACTCAATGAACATGAGTCTGAGCAAATACCAGGAAATAGTGAAGGACAGGGAAGCCTGGCGTGCTGCAGTCTATGGGGTCGCAAAGAGTCAGACACGACTGAAAGACTGACGAACATTAAGTATTAATGCTATTCCTATTGTGATATTATTTATAGGCGTCTACGCAAGAAGTTGAAGAAAAGAGGACTTAAATTCTTCTCCAAGAGTTCATAATCTACTGGGAATGAGCAGCACATACATATTTAAGTTAGGTTACATCTTTTACCGACATCTGTTTTCAACACATGAATATTAAAAGCCACTCTGTTTCTTCAACGTAGCAGTTCTCAAATATTTTGGTCTCAAGATCCCTTCAGTTCAGTTCAGTTCAGTCGCTCAGTCGTGTCCGACTCTTTGAGACCCCATGAATCACAGCACGCCAGGCCTCCCTGTCCATCACCAACTCCTGGAGTTCACTCAAACTCACGTCCATCAAGTCAGTGATGCCATCCAGCCATCTCATCCTCTGTCGTCCCCTTCTCCTCCTGCCCCCAATCCCTCCCAGCATCAGAGTCTTTTCCAATGAGTCAACTCTTCACACGAGGTGGCCAGAGTACTGGAGTTTCAGCTTCAGCATCATTCCCTCCAAAGAACACCCAGGGCTGATCTCCTTTAGAATGGACTGGTTGGATCTCCTTGCAGTCCAAAGGACTCTCAAGAGTCTTCTCCAACACCACAGCTCAAAAGCATCAATTCTTTGGTGCTCAGCCTTCTTCACAGTCCAATTCTCGCATCCATACATGACTACTGGAAAAACCACAGCCTTAACTAAACAAACCTTTGTTGGCAGATCCCTTCACAAACTTAAAAATTACTGCAAATCTCAATTTTTGTTTATGTGAGCTAGAGCTGTCTATATTCAAATGAGAAAATAAAATAAGTTATTTAAATACTTATTTCATTTAAATAACATTTTCATGAAAAATAACATTTTCCAAAAGAAAATATATAGAGAAAGTGGCATTAGCTACCATTTCTGCAAATCTTTCAAATGTGTGGCTTAGTAGAGACACTGGATTCTCATATTTCCTTCTGCATTCAATTTGTTGTGTTGTGTTTCAGTTGGAATATATAAAGAAAATCTGGTATTACACAGATATGCAACTGGAAAGGGAGCATTTTAATAGTTTTCAGATAACTGTAAACATTCTTGATACTACACCAAACTCGACCTTCTTAAGGTTGGCTATGGACTCTGAAATCACAGGAATAAATTTTTTGTACCCTGTTTACATTAAACCCATTGGTTTTTCTTTGAACGGATCTTTTTTTTCTTTTCTAATATTTATTTGGCTGCAGTGGGTCTCAGTTGTGGCGTACAGGATCTTTAGTTGCTGCATGTAGGATCTAGTTCCCTGACCAAGGATCAAATCCAGACCCTCTGCATTGGGAGCATGAAGTTTTAGACACTGGACCACCAGAGAAGTCCCGGAATGGATCTTTTATCCGTTTTGTAATGTCATGAATTGATTATTTGGAAAATACTGGCTCAATTATTAAGATATTCCAATGTTAACACATTTGATTATATAATAAAAATAAAATCACATTCATTAATATCACCACTGATCTCACCAGAAAAGTCTAGGTGTTGGGAAATTCTCAAACTCAAGAAAGCAAATACAAGCTTTCTAAAATTCTAACTTTCATTTGAAAATTTAAGTTTTATCAGTTCAGTTCAGTTGCTCAGTCATGTCCAATTCTTTGTGACCCCATGGACTACAACATGCCAGGCTTCCCTGTCCATCACCAACTCCTGGAGCTTGTTCAAATTCATGTCCATCAAGTTGGTGATGCCATCCAACCATCTGATGCTCTGTCGTCCCCTTCTCCTCCTGCCTTCAATCTTTCCCAGCATCAGGGTCTTTTCCAATGAGTCAGTTCTTTGCATCAGATGGCCAAAGTACTGAAACTTCAGCTTCAGCACCAGTCTTCCAATGAATATTTAGCACTCATTTCCTTTAGGTTTGACTGGTTAGATCTCCTTGCAGTCCAAAGGACTCTCAAAGAGTCTTCTCCAACACCACAGTTCAAAAGCATCCATTCTTTGATGCTCAGCTTTCTTTATAGTCCAACTTTCACATCCATACATGACTACTGGAAAAACCATAGCTTTGACTAGATGGACCTTTGTCAGCAAAGTAATGTCTCTGCTTTTTAATATGCTATCTAGGTTTGTCATAGCTTTTCTTCCAAAGAGCAAGCGTCTTTCAATTTCACGGCTGCAGTCACCATCTGCAGTGATTGCGGAGTACAAGAAAAGAAAGTCTCTCACTGTTTCCATTGTTTTCCCATCTGTTTGCCATAAAGTGATGGGACTGGATGCCATATCTTCGTTTTTTGAATGCTGAACTTTAAGCCAGCTCTTTTACTCTCCTCTTTCACGTCCATCATGAGGCTTTTTAGTTCCTCTTCACTTTCTGCCATAAGGGTGGTGTCATCTGCATATCTGAGGTTATTGATATTTCTCCCGGCAATCTTGATTCCAGCTTGTGCTTCCTCCAGCCCAGCGTTTCTCATAATGTACTCTCCATAGAAGTTAAATAAACAGGGTGACAACATACAGCCTTGACATACTCCTTTCCTGATTTGGAACCAGTCTGCTGTTCCATGTCCAGTTCTAACTGTTGCTTCTTGACTTGCATACAGATTTCTCAGGAGGCAGATAAGGTGGACTGGTATTCCTATCTCTTATTTAAGAATTTTCCATAGTTTGTCGTGATCCCCACAGTCAAAGGCTTTGGTATAGTCAATAAAGCAGAAGTAGATGTTTTCTGGAACTCTCTTGCTTTATATTCTGTCACATTATTCATTTTCAAGAAAATTTCTGCCAAATATCTAAGTCTGAACAACCAGAGTTGTTCAGTGGGTCTGTCATTCTTCCAAATAAAAATGGTGGTCCAGGAAAAAGGGCTCAGCAACATAAGCGGTAAGACAACCATTTCACACTTCATAAGAACCTTATGCATACTTCCCATTTTGCTAAACAAGATACTTTAAATGAATGAACTGTGTTTTACCCACCACTGCTTTTACATCATCAACACAAATGTCAACACTGTATAAAAAGGCAAAGAATACTTTAGTATTATTATGAAAAAAAAGTTTTGACTCACAGAGCCCAAGGGTACCACAGACTACTCTTTGAGAACTGATGCTTCAGTGTGTATCCCTGTTCCATACTTTAAGCTCAGATTCCCCATTTTTTTCTAACTGCTATTGAGGCAGCAGAAGACCCATATTTATTTCCTCTTGTATTCTACAGAATAAATTTTTGACATCAATAAGGTAATCAATGGCTAGACTTTCAAGCTGGGGCACAAAAGCCTAATCAAATATTGAATACAGTTAAAAACCTATACATATGCAGAGGTAATTACTATACTGTTTTTTGGTAACAAAACTCAGAAAGACATTGATTGACAAAACCCAGAAAGCCTAATTGTCATTTATACGAAAACCACCACCACCAAAGTTAAAGTCAGGAAGTGCGCTCGGCAGCCCCGCGGATCTGTCTCTTGCTTCAACAGTGCTTGGACGGAACAGACCCAGGGGCGCCCCTTGCTCCAGCCTCCGACCACCCTCCAACCTTTTTTCCAGTCGCAACCTCTGGAGTCAGCTACTCAGCTGTCCGTGATCACCAGGACCAGCCACCATTTTTTAACTCATTATTACCGAGCAATCATGAGCTCCCAGATTCGTCAGAATTATTCTGCCGAGGTGGAGGCCGCAGTCAACCGCCTGGTTAACATGCAACTGCGGGCCTCCTACACCTACCTCTCTCTGGGCTATTTCGACCGCGACAGTGTGGCCCTGGAGGGTGTGGGTCACTTTTTTCGCGAATTGGCCAAGAAGAGGCGCAAGGGCGCAGAGCATCTCTTGAAACTGCAAAACCAGCGTGGCGGCCGCGCCCTCTTCCTGGACATGCAGAAGCCATCTCAATATGAGTGGGGTAAAACCCAGGACGCTATGGAAGCCACCCTTCTCGTAGAGAAGAACCTGAATCAAGCCCTGTTGGATCTGCATGGCCTGGCTTCTGCCCTCGGAGACCCCCACATCTGTGACTTCCTGGAGAACCGTTTCCTAGATGAGGAAGTGAAACTCATCAAGAAGATGGGTGACCACCTGACCAACCTCCACAGGCTGGCTGGTCCCCAGGCTGGGTTGGGCGAGTATCTCTTCGAAAGGCTCACCCTCAAGCATGACTAGGAGCTTCTGGAGACCAGTGGCCTTTGAAGAACCCACCTAACATCAGGGCTGCCTGAAGCCCCTCTCTGCAGCCACGAGGCAGCTTTTTAACACCCTGGAGCCCTCTCTCAAGCCTTGGACCAAATGGAAACAATAAAGCTTTTTGCAGCAAAAAAAACACAGAAAGTTAAAGTCACTCAGTCGTGTCAGACTCTTTGTGACCCTATGGACTATAATTCTCGAGGTCAGAATACTGGAGTGGATAGCAGTTCCCTTTTCCAGGGGATCTTCCCAACCCAGGGATCAAACCCAGGTCTCCCACATTGCAGGCAGATGCTTTACCAGCTGAGCTGCCAAGAGAAGCCCTAAAGCCAACAATGTTAACAAGGCACATTTCAGAACACAGCCCTTATACTTTGGTTATTAAAAAAAAAAAAACTTTATTTACTGCTCTATTTTTAATATTTCATGAGTAATTTTTAACATTTTCTGTACAAATTTGATTCAATAAAACTAAAGAGGGAAAAAAAAAAACTAAAGAGGAGCTGTTGTCTGTTTCAGAACTTTCTTCTTTATTTACATTAGAAAGTTAAAAGAGCTATGTTGCAAGGAAACCCCAATTAACATGATGCACCCTGTTAGGCAACACATGCTTAAACAAAATCTAAATTTTGAGTCACATAAGTCCCTAATAAAATTATTCAAGATGACAAATCCAATGTTGATAATTCTAAGTAGTATGCCTCATAAGTGATTAGATAGTAGTAAACAAAAGCATAACTCTTGATAAAACACTGATGACTCACTCTGACACTAGCCTGGCTGAGGACTTGATCACGTCATCTCAGGATCTCTCTAAAGAATCTCTTGTCTTCAGCTGCTGTTCAGAGGAAGCAGTTAGAAGAAGCCCTAACTAGCTTCCCAGAGTTCCTTTACATTCAGTTTTTGTTTAGAGAAAGAAGTTAGTGCTGGGAGCGAGCTCCGCCCGTGGCAAAGGTCATGAGGAAGGAGGCTCGGCATTCGCAAAGGCGGGATCGAGCCTCAGGAGTCCCCCTGGAAATTCTCGAGCATTTACCCCCAAAACCAGAGTCTGCCTACTTTCTGCTTTGTGCTTTCACCTACACCTCTGACTTTACGGGGGGCTGTCCCCCACTACCTCTCTCTGAAAAAAGAGTTAGCTTACAGCTCCAGTTAATAATTCCTGGGTTTGACAGTGTTTCAACCTACAAACTCCTTTGGAAATCCTCTAGCCTGCCTGAATAGGTTTCTCCGGCCACATGTGATTGTTCAGAGCTTCCCAACTGTGAGAGGCAGGAGATGTTCTAAACTGTCTAAACACAGATTCCTTTGAGTAGTTAAAAGACTGATTAGAAATTGTATTGGTGAAGGGTTTTTTACTTGTTGGGCCAATGTTTGCTGCTAAGTCTCCATATCCCTTATCTGCTGTGTCCCTGGCAGTGTATTGATTAATATAATTGGTGTAAGTAGTACCTTTAATTCTTTTTCTTGTTGTAGCCCACCACACCTTTGCCCTATAGGAATGCAACTTTAATGCTTTTGGAGGGTGGCGCCTGACTAATCACCTTTAGAGAAAAATAAGTTTTCTGAAGAAAGGGTCTTAAAATGTTAACAGGCCTCCTGGCCAGAAGATGACGTAAATCACCTAAACTTTTGCATATGATAAGTTTGAAAGCCTGGCTTTGATTAGGATCAGGAACTGCTGTCCTTGCATGACTCTACCCTTTCCCCCATTATCCTCTATGCATAACTTAAGGTATAAAAACTACTTTGGAAAATAAAGTGCGGGCCTTGTTCACCAAAACTTGGTCTCCCCATGTCGTTCTTTCTTTCACCTTCTGGCTGAATTTTTCCTCTGAGGCGGGGAAGCTCGTCAAGCCTACTAATTTTGCCTGGGCTTCTAAGATCTGACCGGGGAGGCCTTAGTGTCTCCTCTCCTTTGGGAGAACGGGAGGACGCCTGCGGCCTTCGTAGGTGACGTAAATTCCCTGCTTTGGAATTTTATTCAGCCTCTTTTCTTCACTGAATTTTCCTACTGAGCTATCCTTATTCTATTACTCTTTATATCCTTAATTAACGTTTAATTAAGCAGTTGTTTCCTGATCCTCGCCGACTCCGTCTCTCCTTCGAATACCCTGGATCAGCCAGGGCTAGACCCCAGCAAGTTAGAATTGGTTGACTAAAAATAACACATGATAACACTCTTCCTGACTTTATCTTCTTCAGCAGTTACTAAACTCTGCCATGTAAGGCCATTTACTACCCAATCAATCTGATCTCATATGAATGCACATAAATCTTATGCTTCATGTTTCCCAAATATATCAAGGCTTTCTTGCCCTAAATCATCTTTGAGTATACATTTCTCTATTCTTAAGTCTTCTTTATCCTTTTCTCTTACCCATCCAAATGCTCAGTAAAAATTATTTCCCATGTAAGGTCATGCTTGTTTGTCCCTGTTCAGAAAGATCCCTCACATCCTCTTAAAACAAGTTACACAGGAAAATAAATCCAGAGAGTATTAAAGTTGGACTGGAATTCATTTGATCCATTTCCTTATTTTGTGAAGAATCTGACTCACCAAAATGTAAGCAGTTTACCTAAAGTCACACAAATTTAATTATTATCAGAACTAAGACCAGAATTCAAGCTTACTAACAACTCTTTATCTCATGTTTTTTCTTAATTACATTAACATATTGGAACACTCTTTGGCAATGAATTACAACTGTGCATCATTAATTATTATTTTAAATGTGTTCCTACCCAAGACTTCAAGCAATTCAAAAGCAAAAGATTATACAGTGTCCTCCATCAGTGGTGCTGGGGAAACTGAACAGCTACATGTGAAACAATGAAATCAGAACAGTCTCTAACACCCAATATAAAAATGCATTAAAGAGCTAAATGTAAGACCAGATACTACAAGACTCTTAGAGGAAAAAATAGGCAGAACACTCTTTGACATAAACTGAGACAATATCTTTTTGGATCCCACCTTCCAGAGTAATGAGAATAAAAGCAAAAATAAACAAATAGGGTTCTAATTAAATTTAAAAGCTTTTGCATAGCAAAAGAAACCATAAACAAAATGAAAAGACAACCTACAGATGGTAAAAAACATTTGCAAAAATGATGCAACTGACAAGGGATTAATCTCCAAAATTTACAAACAGCCCATGAGCTCAATATCAAAAAACAAACAACCCAATCAAAAAATGGACAGGGGGCCTTCCCTAGTGGCTCAATGGTAAAGAATCTACCTGCCAATGCAGGAGACACGGGTTTGATTTCTAATTCAGGAAGAGCCCACATGCCAAAGAGGCAACTAAGTCTGTATGCCACAACTGCTGAGCTCTAGAGTCTGGGAGCTGCAAATACTGAGCCCATGTGCCACAACTACTGAGGCCCTCATACCCTGGAGCCCATGCTCTGCAAGAGGATAAGCCACCTCAGGGAGACGCTTGTGCACTGCAACTAGAGAGTAGCCCCAACTCGTCGCAACTACGGAAAACCCCATGCAGCAATGAAGACCCAGCATGGCCAAAAATAAATCAATAAAAAATATTTTTAAAAAACGAATAGGAGAATTTCCTGACGGTACAACGGTTAGGACTCTCTGCTTCCACTGCAGAGGGCTCAGATTCAATTCTTGGTAGGGGAACTAAGATCCTGCAAGCTGTGTGGCCAAAAAAGAAACAGGAGAGCAGAAGATCTAGTCAATAAATACATATTTCTCCAAAGAAGATAAACAGATTGTCAAGAGGCACAGGAAAAGATGCTCAACACTGCTAATTATTAGAGAAATGCAAATCAAAACTACAATGAGATATCTCTTCACACCACTCAAAATGGCCATCATCAATAAATGCTGGAAAGCATGTGGAGAAAGGGGAACCCTCCTATACTGTTGGTGGGAATATAAATTGGTACAGCCACTATGGAAAACAGTGTGAAGGTTCCTTAAAAAACTAAAAATAAAACTACCATATGATCCAGTAATCCCACTCCTGGGCATAGAGAAAACCTAGGTTTGAAAGGATACGTGCAACCCCAGTGTTCATTGCAGAGCTGTTTACAATAGTCAAGACATGGAAGCAACCTAACTGTCCATCGACAGATAAACAGATAAAGAAGATGTGATACATATATACAAAGGAATATTAATCATAAAAAGATAAAATAATGCCACTTGCAGCAACAGAGATGGACCTAGAGATTATTATACTAAGTGAAGTAAAACAAAGACAAATATCATTATCACTTGTATATGGAATCTAAAGATGATACAAATGTACTTATTTATGAAACAGTAACAGACTTAACACACACAGAAAACAAACTTGTGGTTACCAATGGGGAAAGGTGGGGAAGAAGGATATATTAGGAGTTTGGGATTAACATATACACACTACTATATAAAAATACATAACCAACAGAAAACTCTACTCAGTATTCTGTAATAACCTATATGGGAAAAGAACCTGAAAAAGAGTGGATATGCTATGCTATGCTAAGTCACTTCAGTCATGTCCGACGCTGTGTGATCCCATAGACGGCAGCCACCAGGCCCCCCCGTCCCTGGGATTTTCCAGGCAAGAACACTGGAGTGGGTTGCCATTTCCTTCTCCAATGCATGAAAGTGAAAAGTGAAAGCAAAGTCGCTCAGTCGTGTCTGACTCTTAGCGACCCCATGGACTGCAGCCTACCAGGCTCCTCCATCCATGGGATTTTCCAGGCAAGAGTACTGGAGTGGGGTGCCATTGCCTTCTCCGAAAGAGTGGATATATATACACATGTATAACTGAAACACTTTGTTACACACCTGAAATTAATACACTGTAAATCAACTATATTCTAATATAAAATAAAAATTAAATTGAAAAAGGAAGGGATTATACTACTACTATTGCTGCTGCCGCTACTGCTATTACTACTATTCTATTTCCTTTAATACAGATCCTCCCATGTATCATATAATAATGTTTACTGATTTGTATTACTACACTCTGTCCCCAGATGAAATATTGTTTTTCCCGAACTTACTAGTTCTTGTATGAAACAGCACTACACTAGATGATATATCAACTATCCTATATTAACAAAAATATCTTTGGAAAGATGTATACTTTTCCCCTAACAACCAATTCATGGCTTTAGTCTTTAGTCCTTTTCCATAAAGCAGTGTATTTTTTTGTTTATTTCTTCTACTAACAGAGTCAAATGCCTAAAAAGCATCAAATGATGATGTGATAAGGTTCTTTATGTATTATATTTTAGGAGAATCAACAAAATAAAAACATTTCATTATAAAATAATGATTTACCTATGTTTTACTCCACCATTACTCAGAAATATGTATTTTTTAAAAAGGGCAAAAAGATAAATAATGCCTCTCTCCAAATCCTTTCACTTTCTGCTACTTTTCAGTGAAAAACAAGTAGGCGAAACAAAAAACATGCCCAAAACACACTGTACTCTTCTAACAGGATCATTGTTTAATTGTGACACAACTCAAAGATAAACAATTCCTCAATTGTCTACTGAAGAAGATGAGGGGAAGCCTAATACACAACAGAAACGAAAAAAGGAGTGGTGTCTGGAACCAGTCAGTCCAACTAGTAGAAATTACCAAATTTATTATAATTTACTCAGATCATCTATGGTACTCCAACTGCAAAATATACACTACTGGAAAACATGACTTTCAAAGCACAATTGTGCTTTATACTTTTACTTACATTTTCTATAAATACCAAACAAACCTTAATTTTTTAGTGCCTTGTGAATGTAGTAATACAACACTACTTGATAAGATTTCTAACGACCTCTCAATAAGCTCTGAGAGTCCCAACATCACTGGCCTTTCTACCCTGTTCCCCTTCAAAAAAGCCTCAAATATCTTTAAGAGCAAAAGCATTAATGAAAATATCCCAAATCACCTTAAGAGGACAACAACACAGGCCGTGAGAGAAGAGTTCATAAATCAGAAAGGAGTGTTTTCATTTGGTGGCAATGGTCGCAACATCAGGCCCATGTGTGGCAAAGCCAAAAAGGAAAAAGAGACAAGAGAGGAAGGGCTGTAGAGAATAACTGGGGCACTGATACAGAATAAAGGAAAAATAAAAAGAAACTTTGCCTCGAACTCTAATAAATACAGGGTTAGATAACATAACAAATCTTTAAATATGCATGGATAAGCTAGTTAAGATGAAAGGGATATTCCCATACAGTGCAAAGCGTGGTGAAACCAGGAACAAGAGAGTAAGCCATTTATCAAACCTGTTATCTGTTATTCTCCGTGGAATTCTGACTAAAGTTCTACTTTGATGGCTGTCACAGGGAACAGGTGATAAAACCCAGAGCTTGCCAAAACTGGAGTCCCTTCCACATAAGGCTAGGACCTAAAAGCTGTCATCTATATGAAATTAAATCAATATGTAGTAAATCCCTCTGCACAGAAGGGAACAAGGAAATCTCAGGTATCCAGAGCACAGTGATAACAACAAGAGTGCAAGGCAATGGGGAATCCCTAAAGAAATCCTAACAACAAAATGCACGTTTGTGGTCTGAAATCCACGAGCCCTATGGCAGTGCTGGTTTAGTCGCCAAGTCGTATCCAACTCTTGAGACCCCGTGGATTGAAGCCTGCCAGGCTCCTCTGTCCATGGGATTTTCCAGGCAAGAATACTGGAGTGGATTGCCATTTCCTTCTTCAAGGGATCTTCCCGACCCAGAAATCGAACCCGCGTCTCCTGCGTCGCAGGCAGATGAGACTTATGAGGTCCCCCCAAATTCCAAACAGGTTTAATTGAATGTGGCCATGTTGGCAGCACTCCCTGGTGAATGACAGAATCACATATAAATACAAAGCCTCTTTGGGAGGAAACAAGTTCAACACAGGTCTCAAAAAATACCCAAAAATCAAATTCTAAGGAAAAGGAGCAGCTCATAGGAAAATTCAGAACACAAACAACACACCATGACTGAGAACTAACCAAAACACACTGGTGAAACAGATGTGAAATAATCTGACACAGAATATGTGTAAGAAACTCAAATATAAAAGCAGGGGGGAAAAAAAGCAAATATGAAAAACAACCATACAGAACTTTCAGTAAAAATTAAAACTTACCATTTGAAGTAAAGAGCAGGGTGGACTCAGCAGAAGAGAGTTAGTGAAGTGGAAGATACATGTGAAGTTCCTAGACTGCAGTACAGAGAGACAAAGAGAGAGAAAATGTACAAGTAAAAGGAGTAGGCTAGATAACCTAAGATACATCTACTTCAAGTTCCAGAAGATGACAGAATGAATGAGGAACTCACTCACCAGATAAATTAGAGCTGAGAACTTTCTAGAGCAGATGAAGGACACAAATCTGTAAGTTTAAGAAACCTAATGAATCAAAAGCAGGATAAAATGTAATCTATGCACATCAAAGTTAAGACATCATAGTGAAATTAAGATCAAAAAGTTCTTAATATTGGTCAGAGGAGAAAAAAGGATAAACCTCACAGAAGTGGCAGTTGGACTTTCAGCTTACTTTTTGATACTAACAACGAAAGCAAGAGGACATTGGGATATCTTCAATATTCTCAATATGTTGAGAGGAAAAGATGCCAACAAAACAAAACTATCTTTCAAGAATAAGGTTAAAATAAATACATTATGAGAGACAGAAAATCTTCAAAAGATTGGAATCACTATATACTCTTAACCAAAATCAATTAAGTTTGAAATGAATAACAAAAAGATAACTAGAAGAAAACTTCATGAGTTTGAAAATTTAAAACACCTCTTAAAGACTTAGGGTTAAAAATAGATACAATGGCAATCAGAAAATACTAAGAATTGAATGAGAATGAAAAATCTGCAGGACTAGGATAAACAAAAGGTGGTGCAGGGAGAGTATTATTTAGCTTCAAAAAGAGGTGAAATTTGATACATGCTCTAACAAGTATGACCAAATGTATCACAACCTAATGTTGAAAACTGTGGGACTTCCTAGAACTGGATGTTCACATTGTGTCCAACAGACATCCATCACTGTTTCCCTCTAAAATTTAAAATATCCCACAGTGCCTTTAAGCTCAGTATGGTACTCCAGGATGCCTTGCACAGGTTGGGAACTGTGGGCCTAGAATCTTTACATAGAGGAAAAATGTACTAAAGACATGAAGACCTAAATACATTGTGAGATACTAATGGACATAAATTTAAAGAGTCAATAATGAACAAATGCCACATTTCTTCAAATTAATCTACAGATTCAAAGCAATCCTAATCAAAGTCCCAGAAGAGTTATGTGGAAAACTGGGCAGTTAATCCTAAAATCTACATCGAAGAGCAATAGCATAGCAAAGACATTCCTGAAGAATAACGATGTGGAAAGACTCTCCACGAAATGAAAGGTCTCGATTAAAAAAAAAAAAAAAAGGTGGGGGATCTTCTACCAGATACCATACCACTTATGCATCTTTTTAAATCTTTTTCTTTAGCCTTACAAGGTGTCTTATCCCAACAACCAGTTCTATACTAGGTGCGGCCAACTTTTTCATGCAGGTACAACATAACAACACCCCTCTTCATTCTGAGCTGCGCAATGCCATGGGATAGCACAGCACCCTCATATGTGCAACCTGGTAGTGCAAGGGAGTCAGCTGTGGAGTGAACCCATGACCAATGGTGGTGGCAACAGAGAGATCCCATCGACTTAGATCCTGTTCCTCATCCTGTTGGATGATCCTGTGAATGATTTTTATATAACTTCCTCAGGGACAATACAATGGAATTGAGTAGCCAGTTACACTGTCATTCTGGCTGCCACTCCCTGTGTGCTTCACTCCCCTTTTCCCACGTTTCCTAATGTAAAGAAAATGTAAACAAGTAGAGGAAAACAATAGAATGCGAAAGACTAGAGATCTCTGGAAGAAAACTGAAAAATACCAAGGGAACATTTCATGCAAACACAGGCAAAAAAAAGGACAGAAATGGCAAGGACCTAACAAAAGCAGAAGAGATTAAGAAGAGATGGCAAGAATACACAGAATTACACAAAAAAGGTCTTAATGACCTGGATAACCATGATGGTGTGGTCACTTACCTAGTCTGACATCCTGGAGTGTGAAGTCAAGAGGGACTTAGGAAGCATTATTAGAGCAAAGCTAGTGCAGGTGATGGAATTCCAGCCGAGCTATTTCGAATCTTAGAAGATGATGCTGTTAAAGTGCTGCACTCAATAAACTCAGCAGTGGTCACAGGACTGGAAAAGATCAGTTTTCATTCTAATCCCAAAGACGGGCAATGTCAAAAAATGTTCAAACTATTGGAAAACTGCACTCATTTCACATGCTAGCCAGGTAATGCTCAAAATCCTTCTAGGTAAGCTTCAACAGTACGTGAACTGAAAACTTCAGATGTACAAGCTAGATTTAGAAAAGGCAGAGTAACCAGAGATCAAATTGCTAACATCTGCTGGATCAAAGAAAAAGCAAGGGAATTTCAGAAAAACATCTACTTCTGCTTCACTGACTATGCTAAAGCCTTTGTTGTGGATCACAACAAACTGTGGAGGATTTTTAAAGGGATGGGAATACCAGACCACCTTACCTGCCTCCTGAGAAACCTGTATGCAGGCCAAGAAGCAACAGTTAAAACTGGACATGGAACAATGAACTGGTTCCAAATTGGGATAGCTGTACACTGTCACTCCCGCTTATTTAACTTCTATGCAGAGTACATCATGTGAAATGCCAGGCTGGATGAATTACAAGCTGGAATCAAGACTGCTGGGAGAAATATCAATAACCTCAGACATGCCTAAGATACCATCCTAATGGCAGAAAGCAAAGAGGAAACTAGAGAGCTTTTTGATGAAGGTGAAAGAGCAGAGTGAAAAAGCTGGCTGAAAATTCAACATTCCAAAAATGAAGATCATGGCATCTGGTCCCATCACTTCATGGCAAATAGATGGGGAAACAATGGAAACAGTGACAGACTATTTTCTTGGGCTCCAAAATCACTGTGGACATTGACTCTAGCCATGAAATTAAAAGATGCTTGCTCCTTGGAAGAAAAGCTATCACAAACTTATAGACAGCATTGTCATAACTGCAAAAGACTGAAAACAACCCTTTATTAGGCTGGGCCAGCCTATGCACTGGTAACAAACATTTCCCAAATCTCAATGGTTTAACACAACAAAAATTTACTTCTAGTGGACACCAAGCTTGAGGAAGTTCATCCTTCTCCTTAAGGTGATTTATAAATCTAGGCTGCTACCATCTTTAAGTTCCACTATCTTAGCAAGCAACCATCAAAATAAGACAGATTGAGGGTGCATATGGGCTCATAACAGTCTAAAGTCTACAAGTGACATGCCTTATTTCCCCACTCTGGTTCAATAAATTAAAGGATAATCCTCAGACTGAGGTCAGTATCCTGCCCAAAACTATGCTTTGCTAGGGTCTGCTAAGTCCTGCTTCTCCTTGCTTTCACCTGAATAGGAATTTGCTTTTAAAGTCATCTTCAAATTATTTATCTTTAGAACTTTTTTCCTTATCAACACACTGGGCTGTAAGCTTTGCTATCCAATATGGGTGGGCCATACTAGCCATATATGGCTATTTAAATATAAATGAATTTAAATGAAATAAAAATAAAATTGTCTCTCAGTCACACTAGCCATACTAGGCAGCACAGAAAGAAGAACATTTTCATCACTACAACAAGTTCAAATTAGACAGTTCTAAACTGTTCATACACAGTCAGAGGATGAGTGGTCAGAAATTTCTTAAGTCAGAAATGTCTAAGTCAAATGTTTTATCTAAAAGGTATAAAAACTAAACTTACACTAAACTTACACTAATATTTTAATTTTATCAAAAACAGGAACACAAACAATTTACTTTTGTATCAAGTCAGTTAAAAGACTAACAAGTCAATAGGCACTAGTCCGAATTTAGCAGTATAGCACAGTCCTCTGAAAACATGCCTAACATTATATATTCTAAGCATTCATGAGCCAGTTGTTGGTTAACACAGAAGAACTTTGCTTTCACTCTCTAGAATTACTAACTTTTAAAGTATAAATGCCAATAAATAGTGATATGGTATTATAAAATCTTTACCTTTCCGAATGTATATATGTAACTGAGTCATTCTGCTGTACACCTGAAACTAACACAACATTGTAAAACAACTATACCCCAATATAAAATAAAAGTTAAATTAAAAAGAAATAAAGTCCTTCTCTTTCGTGAGAATTCTGCAGTCTTTAGTATCTGGGGCAATTAACCCTCAAAGGTCAACAAAGGCAAGATTTGGTTTTCAATTTGTTTTCTCAGATTAAGTCTGCTAGAACTCTATTCCTAAGAGCAACATTCATATGAAAACCTTTGCTCAAAGAGGAGAAAAGCACAATGGACTTCTAAGATACATTTCATCAGTGTGATTACAACAGAAAATCTCTTCCTCATGGTCACTCAAAGAGCACAAATGTGATGTCCAGTAATTGTCTATTTGACAAACTTCTTAAAGAAGTTCCATAAATAAATCTTATATAAACACCAAAGATAGAAAGTTACTCAAAATGCTAGTTTATACAATTTTGCATTATTATAATCTTAAAGCCAACTTTTCTGTAAACAAAAATACAAAAGCAGCTGTAAGCACCATCACAGAAAGTTTTTCCTTCCTATTATATCCACCACCTAGCCATATTCTGTCAAAGAAAAAACACGCTGTGCTTTTCCCTCCTTTATTTATAGACTATAGGCAAAACTACTTGCCCATATTCTAATTTTTATAAAATTAACATGTACTGTTTTTCTAATGAGGAAAAACAGTAAGTCATTTTCAATTACAAAAAAACCCCCAAACCATACTCATGTTTTAAGAGCTCTTTCAAATAGTTGTTCTTCCTTAACTGTCAAAGTGTCCTTTGGTGGCTCAGAGGTTAAAGCGTCTGCCTGGATCCCTGGGTCAGGAAGATCCCCTGGAGAAGGAAACGGCAACCCACTCCAGTACTCTTGCCTGGAGAATTCCATGGAGGGAGGAGCCTGGTGGGCTACACCAAGGGGTCGCAAAGAGTCGGACACGACTGAGCGACTTTCACTAACTGTCAAAACTTGATACAACCTCTACTCCTTCTCTGAGCTCCTACTGCACTATTACCATTCCCATGCTGATTACTGCCATAGTGTCTTTCAGTTCCAAACTCATCCTTTTCACCTACTCCAAAAACAGGTCTGGGATCTTTAAGTGTTTTTCCTTGACCGGTTGGCATGATGCTAAGCTTAAACAGCAGAGGGCGCAGGAGAGACACTACAGGAGAAAAGTTTTGTTTTGCTTCCCGGTTCTGGTGCCCTTGCTTCACAAGCTCCTCCAGCACCAGGCTTCTACATGGCAAGGTGGCCAGCAGTATAGCAGCCAGAAGCTTCCTCACACTTTCTTCTTGGGAGGTTTTGGAGTGGAGTTAGCACCTCCAACAAACAACTTGCCCTAGTGTCCTAGGGAGCCAATGTCCAGCACATCCACCAGTACAGCACGTCATCACCTTCTCTGTCATCCAAAGGATCCACAAGCCATGCTCTCCCCAACAAGGCCTGCACCTCCCCCTTCTGGGGGAAGGAGGACTCTTCCCTAGGTTCTGAGATATCAGCCCTTGGGGTAGCAACTGCTCCTTACTTCTGTTATTCCTGAGTTCTCTGGAGTTCTATTTACTTCTTACTAGCTAACCCCTCTGAAGCAACACAGCAGCAGCAGCAGCAGCTAACCCCTCACTACTCTACTCTCCTGCCATTGTTACTATTCTTTCCATATTCAAATTACTGTCTCTCATCTCTCCCCTGACTGGACCCAGAGTGACAGATACAGTCCTATTCATTAATTTGATATTTACATACTTCCTTGACTGTCAGTTAAGTGACTTCTAACTCCTCTTCTTTCTACAAGATGATGAACTCCTGGCTACCAAGGAACACTTTTCACATTTCTCTGTATCAGACATTGTGCAACATAATGCTCTTTAATACAGAGGCAACAAGTAATGTTTAAAACTACACTTTGATTCATAAATGCTCTACACACCTTCACTAGTTCAAGGCCATTATAAACATTTTCTAGTAACTCGCTTTTTTTCATAATTTCCACCACTGAAAGTATAAATAATCTGGATAGCATAACCAGTGTTCCTAGACTGTAGGGTTTCAAAGTCAGGACCAGTGCATGGACTTAGACCTTCTAGACCTTGTTTAAGACAGGAGATAAAGAACTGCTCATGCTCACAGACTGTTCATGTCTACAGGATCATAAAGGGGCTGAGCATGAATACTATTTATTTTTGTATAAATGTGAGCAAGGAGGTAAAAAATTATGCTCAGAATAAGGATTACAGTTACAGCCAGGTGACTATTTACAAACAAATAAAATAAGTATGTTAAATAAGTATGTTGGGATTTCAGAGTCACACAGTTGGACACGTATGAGATTTTAGGGTAAGCTTCTCTGTGCTTCTGAACACCTAGCAGAAACCCCTTCATCAAGAACAATATCATCAACATTGATGGGACCTCCCATGAGAAAGACTGAGAGAGGAACAGAAGGCTACCTTGGTCCCAAACACAATTTGCCTTGTTATCTTTGGCTAAAACTGTACTCTCTGGGTTATCTTGATAAAATAACTAGCTTGTATAGAATCTGTATATAGTGTTTATCTTCATCAAGCCTCAAAACCAGCACTCTGCGGGATTAATTCAACAGCAAATTAGAATTGATAACAATATCTGGAAGTGAGAAAATACAAGAATCAAGCAATTGCCTTGAATTCAAACACGAAAAAAATTGAACAACTTTTCAAATATCTTTTAGTAGGTTAAAGCAGTACCTCTGGAAGAGTATTAGGTGGACTGGCTGTTTATTACCACTACTCAATGAAATACAAAAATTGAGAGCAAGTGTTTAGAAACTTGTAGAGCAATTTGGCAGAGTAATCTGCTCTTGACTCTAACAACAACAACAAATGGGGCTTGCATTTTGTCTGTTTTTCTTTCATTTTATGGTATATTACAAAAGTTATTAATCCATTACGGAAAGTTTCTAAGAACCACAGACCTAAAATACTCAATTCTAAACACAGAATGCTTTCTCAAAGGATCTGAAGATATACTAATGGCCAATAAGCACATGAAAAAATACTCAACATCATTAGTGATCAGAGAAATGCAAATTAAAACCACAATGAGATACCGTCTCACACATTAGGATGGCTAGAATCAAAAGACAAGGAAAAAGCAAGTTAGTGAGGATGGAGAGAAAATGGAATCCTCCAACACTGCTGGCAGGATTGCAAAATGGTGCAGCTGCTTTGTAAAACAATCTGATAGCTCCTCAAAAGGTTAAACATGGAGTTACTATATAACTCAGCAATTCCACTCCTACGTATACTCAAAAGAACTGAATTGGGAGTAATATTCAGCCACAAAAAGGAATGATGTACACATACATGCTGTAATAGGGATGAACCTTGAAAACTCAGTGCATAAAATGAAACTAGTCACAAAAGACCACACATTATGTGATTCTTCTATATATCCAGAATAGACAAACTTATAGACAGAAAATAGATTTGTGGTTGCCTGGGGTAAGAGAGTGCAGATTGGGGTAAAATCAGTGACTGTTACTGGGTGTAAGATTTCTCCTTGCAGTAATGCAAATTAGAGAGTGGCGATGGTTGTATAACCTTGTGAATATCACTAAAAAAATAAAAGCAATAAAAACCCATGGAGTCATACACCTTTTAAAGAGTGGATTTTATCATATACAAATTACATCTCATTTTTTAAAATTTAAGGGAAAAGAAAGAAACCACAGAGGGGCAAATGCAGATGGAGAAAGCAAGAAGGACAGAAGAATGGGCACAGGCAAAGATGGAAGGTTTGCCTCTGTTGAAGAAGATATTTTAAAGACTATGTGGTTGTCTCCAGGAGTATTTTGAGGGTAAGAGTTCTAAAATATGATCTGAAGGGCTGACACATCACTGGAAAAAATTACACAGCCTTTCAACGGGGCTTCCCTGACAGCTCAGTTGGTAAAAAATCGCCTCCAATGCAGGAGAGACCCCAGTTTGGGTCCTAGGTCAGGAAGATCCCCTTGAGAAGAGACAGGTTACCCACTCCAGTATTCTTGGGCTTCCCTTATAGCTTAGCTGGTAAAGAATCTGCCTGCAATGCAGGAGACCTGGGTTTGATCCCTGGGTTGGAAAGATCCCCTGGAGAAGGGAAAGGCTACCCACTCCAATATTCTGGCCTGGAGAATTCCATGAACTGTATAGTCCATGGGGTCACAAACAGTCAAACACACACACACACAAAAAAGAGTCAAACACAACTGAGCGACTTTCACCTTCAACAGGACTACTTTGAAGTTATACTTTTTGCTGTAATCAGGAAAATAATCACTTCTAAAACTTCACAGACATGTGTCCTACATTCTATGCTGCTGTTCTTCATATCTGGAAAAAAAGATGGTTGGCAGTTTTAAAAACTTAATTGCTTCGATTTATTCTGTTAGTAAAATTTTTATCCCGTGAGACAGAAAAATATGGGAGTAAAACATGTCTGGTTTACCATTTTTAAGAAATCAGCACTCTTGGAGGAAAACAATCTTTGAAAATCATTTGCTTTAGGATTTCATAACACTACTGAAACAACCTAATTCTCAAAACTATCTGTGCTTCCCAAAACAGCTTTAACACCAAGTCACTGCAGCTATAACCTAACCATTATTTACTGTCCCAAATCCACTCTCAGTCTCTCCCAGTCTGTTCGCTGCACAGAGAGCCACTTCAAAATACATAAACTTTGTAACTTCAGTCCTCTACTTTAAAGCCTTTCAGTAGGATACTTAAAAGGAAGCCTGCTAGTACATGCATGATCAAGCCTCTAATTTTCCAGACTCTGGAAACTTTAGACTTTAGGCTCTGTAGACTTTCCCTCTACAGGCTTTAAGTTTTGCCTGTTCTTTCTGTTTCTCTGACAGCCATCTCAGCCACATGGCCTTTCTGGGAAATTTTATGTTCAGTCATCCAGTTTCCCTAGAACTGATGAGTTATCCTGGGACGCAAGATTTTCAGTGCTAAACCCAGGAAAGCCCTGGGCAAACTGAGATCGAGTCCATCACCCTTCTTTCTATTCATCACCTCCACCTGTCCAACACCTGCTTTAAGTATTGGCCTAAAGGTCACTTTCCCAGGAAACCTTCTCTGATATCTCCGCACTCCCACGCCAGGCACATTAGTTCACTGCCTTAACATTCATCATAATGGATTTGTTATAAAACTGCCTACCTTAACTAGGTTATAAACTCCACAAGCATGGATCCAGTCAGTATTTTATTGACCATGACATCACTAATACCTAGCACTGTGTGCAGTTCATGTGTCTCAGAGATGAGTACTTGTTGAACGAAAAAAAATCAAACAATGAAAGGTGTATCTGAGGCTTTCTTGGTGACTCAGTGGTAAAGAATCTGCCTGCCAATGCAGGAGACATGGGTTCGATCCCTGGTCCAGGAAGATCCCACATGCCAAGGAGCAACTAACCCCATGTGCCACAACTACTAAGCCTGTGCTCTAGAACCCAGGAACTACATACGACTACTGAGCCCAGGCACCACAACTACTGAAGCCCAGGCACCCTAGAGACCGTGAACCACAGTAAGAAAAGCCACCATAATGAGAAGCCCATGCACCTCAATTAGAGAGTAGCTCCACTTGAGAAAAGCCCACACAGTAATGAAGATCTAGCACAACCAAAAAAAAAGAAAAAAAGAATGGTTTTTTTGAGATGGCATCAGAGCAAAGTAATCTTTGCAACCCCATGGACTGTAGCACACCAGGCCCCTCAGTCCAAGAAATTCTTGAGGCAAGAATACTCAAGTGGGTAGCCATTTCCTTCTCCAGGGGATCTTCCCAACCCAGGGATCAAACCCAGGTCTCCCGCACTGCAGGCAGATTCTTTACCATCTGAGCCACCAGGGAAGCCCAATCTAGAAAGCTAAGATAATTAAATGCTCCATTTATCTTGATATTCACAACTGATAAAATTCATCCAAGCTCACTTTATTCACCTCACCTTAACCACTATATATTCAAAATAAGACAGCAGGACACTAGTCTAAATTGTCATTACTCAATCTCTATTACAAGTTATTTCTCAGTTTACTACTAATCATATTCTTACCCAGAAGATGGAATTCTAGGCAACAGGAACAATAAGAATAATTTAGTTCATGAGACAGAAGGGCAGCAGCCAGTAGGGAGAAATAGGCCTGCTGAGTGGGGCCAGAAAGTCGCAGATGCTGGGCAATGGGGAACACTTGGAAATTCAGGAGGCTTGGTTTTAAGTGTTTTTTATTCTCATAACAAAAGTAGTACAAGGTCATTACAAAGAACCCAAACCAGAATAAAATTTAAAGAAAAACAGAATATCCATAATCACACTTCCCAGAAAGACCTATTACTTTTTTTACACTTCACACTAGAAACAGGAAAATGACATGGTTTCAAGCCTAAGTCACTGAAATACTTATTTTGTGAATTACAATGTGCCAGATGTCAGAAATAAAGATAACTAAGATCTAGTCTCAGTTTTGAACTCACCATCAGTGGGAAAGAATAACAAAGGACTACTCTGCAGTGAGATAAGAGCTGATGGGGTAAGTGGAATGTGATGGAAAAGAAGACTCAGAGCTCCTGTTTATATGATTAGGTAAAGTAATTAGTAATTAGGCAAAGAAATCAAAACTGGCTTTTGAAGGATGAGAAGAATTTACCAACCAAAAAAAGAGAGGAAGATCTCTGTAAAGAGAGGAAGCAGTGTGTTAAGGAAACTTTGTAATCTAAATGTGATCCTCTTTTCTTCTTCTTCCCCTGGGCCTTCACCCAATCACAAAACTAGAAAAGTGAAACTATGACCAAGCATGAAAGAAGTAAAAGAGTGAGACAAAAAGTGTTTCAAAACTGCCTATGAGGTAGTGAATGGGAAAGCAAGGAACAACAAATAAACATTGTTTAAAGCGTGTTCAACAGTGAGAAGTCTAGCTTTCCTCAAGTTTGGTCACAAGCCTCAATAACAATTCAAAATGAAAAAGGAGGGGAGGGACAATAAACACAGATCATCCTTGACTTAAGATATGTATGTTGAAAATATCATTAAGTTGAAAATGCATTTAATATAACTAAATCTATCAAAGAACATCATAGCCTAAGCCTACCTTAAACATGCTCTAAACACATCAGTTGAAAGCTGGGCAAATTCACCTAATATAAAGCCTATTTTATAACAATGTTGAATGTTTTCTGTAGTTCACTGAATATTTTTCTTAAAAGTGAAAAAGAGAATGGTTTTAAGGGTACAGAATAGTTGTGAAGTGTATGGTCATACCCCTGTGACTGCGTGGCTGACTGGGAGCTGCAGCTCACTCACTGCCTCTGCCCAGCACCACCAGAGTACTGAACCCTGTATTACTAGCCCAAAATTCAAAGTATGGTTTCTACTGAATGCATACCACTTTTACACCTAGTAAAGTCAAAAAAATCATAAGTAGGACAACTGGATGTGTATGAAAAGTGTTCAACTAGATATAAAAAAAATGCAAACTGGAACAAGATGCTATTTTCCTATAATCAGACCAAAAACTTATCAATCAAAGACTTTATACTGAAAAATAAAGGTCAACTGCAGGCTGATTATTTGATTCCTTACATGGTTGTCTAAGTTAAACAAAAACTGAAACCAGCTTCGTATAGTAAAAAGTAGTATCAAATCAGATAGCAGTAATCTATCCCAAATTTCCACGAAAACAATTTTATTTAGTCTTAAAAGGCTTTCCATTAGCTTTAAGGTCACACAATCTTAACTAAGATCCACGACCCATCCATGATACTTGTTTCATAAGAGAAAGTTAAGATATAAAGATAGCTTGCTCCTCTCTGCTCAGTTTAGCTCAGTTCAGTCGCTCAGTCGTGTCCGACTCTTTGCAACCCCATGAATTGCAGCACGCCAGGCCTCCCTGTCCATCACCAACTCCCGGAGTTTACTCAAACTCATGTCCATCGAGTCAGTGATGCCATCCAACCATCTCATCCTCTGTCGTCCCCTTCTCCTCCTGTCCCCAATCCCTCCCAGCATCAGAGTCTTTTCCAATGAGTATTCGCATCAGGTGGCCAAAGTACTGGAGTTTCAGCCTCAGCATCAGTCCTTCCAATGAACACCCAGGACTGATCTCCTTTAGAATGGACTGGTTAGACCTCCTTGCAGTCCAAGGGACTCTCAAGAGTCTTCTCCAACACCACAGTTCAAAAGCATCAATTCTTTGGCACTCAGCTTTCTTCACAGTCCAACTCTCACATCCATACATGACCACTGGAAAAACCACAGCCTTGACCAGATGTATCTTTGTTGGCAAAGTAATGTCTCTGCTTTTTAATATGCTATCTAGGTTGGTCATAACTTTCCTTTCAAGGAGTAAGCGTCTTTTAATTCCTCTCTGCTAGCCATCCTTTAATTTGGAGACCCAAAGTTTGCCTCAAAGAAACAAGTTAGTCACTCTTGTTAACTCATTTCTTGCTAAACAGAGGTGAGTTCTGTGGCAGCTAGAGTTCCTTATCATTTCTTCTAATCTTTCTATATACATTTAGGAGACTGCCATGCAAGTTCCTGAAAACGAGTAACTTTCTATGTGTCTCTATGGATATAAAGTTCAGGTGGAACTGTAAAATGGCAAAAAAACCCTGGATTCCTACACGGTTTCCTGAGAGGTGTATTTACACAAGCGAAGTGTTGTGTTGTGGGTACAAGATTAGAATCAGTAAGACCATTAAAAGAAGCACAGGCTAGAAATCAAGGTAGGGTAAGACCGTACCATCCTAGCCCAGAACTACCCTATTAGATGAATGCCAATTAATCACTGGGACTCAGGCTAGGAGCTGTGTGTATTTATCCTTCAGCAACACACCTAAGAAGAGGTTTCAACCAGAACCCTAGCCAACTGTAGAGGCAAGGACAATCAATCCCACAAACGTTTCCAATAAATGAGTATCAGGTAATAGATAGCAGTTACCTTTATTCAAAGATGAATAAGCAGGGGACTTCCCTGGTGGTCCAGTGGCTAAGGCTCCACACTGCTTCCAGGCACAGGGGTTTAATCCCCTGGTCTGGGAACTAGATCCCAGATGCATAAACTAAGACCCAGCAGAGCCAAATAAATAAGCTGTTTATTGTTTACTTGCTCAGTTGTGTCTGACTCTTCTTGTGACCCCATGGACTGGAGCTGGCCACACTCCTCTGTCCATGCAATTTCCCAGGCAAGAATACTAGAATGGGTTGCCATTTCCTTCTCCATGGGATCTTCCTGACCAAGGGATCGAACCTGCATATCCTACAATGGCAGGTGGATTCTTTACCACTGAGCCACCTGGGAAACCTAATAAATAAGTAAATAAAAATAAATATTTAAAAAAGAAAAAGGATGAATAAGCAGGAAAAAAAATCCAACAATGATCCCAACAATAATGCAGCACAAGAAACGGAAAAAATTACTTTTCATAAAAGTAGAATCTAACTTAGGTGAATTAATTCAGGACACAGAATTAAGTTCTAAACACTGTTTGGCAAACTCCATGAAACAGGCATATATAAAGAGAAAAGACCAAGATGAAATGAGGGTAATTTAAGCAAAAAAAAAGGAATGGGGTAAATTTTTAAAAGATGCAATGAAACTATATTTTAATAGCAGAAATAAAGCCGACACTGGAGGTGATAAAGGAAAATCAAATGAGTGGTAAAGACAAACATTTGAGAAGCTCACACAAAAGACAGAAATGATAAGCTAACCTAATGACTACAAGTGTTTCCAAGGAAGAAAACAGAACTAAAAGTAACCAAAAATATTTCTGGAAATGAAGAAATAAAGAATGAAGCTTCAGGTACGTTCTGTGCTTAGTCATTCAGTCCTGTCCAGCTCTTTGTGACCCCATGGACTGTAGCCTGCCAGGCTATTCTGTCCATGGGGACTCTCCAGGCAAGAACACTGGAGTGGGTTGCCATGCCCTCCTCCAGGGAATGTTCCCAACCCAGGGATTGAACCCAGGTCTCCTGCATTGCAGGTGGATTCTTTACCATCTGAGCCACCAGGGAAGCCGAAGAATACTGGAACGGTTAGCCTATCCCTTCTCCAGGGGATCTTCCCAACCCAGGAATTGAACCAGGGTCTCCTGAATTGCAGGCGGATTCTTTACCAGCTGAGCTACCAAGGAAGCCCCATAAACACTATAAGAAGGATGAACTTTGAAAACATGCTACATGAAATAAGCAGACACAAAAGGACAAATACTGTATGATTCTACTTATATGAATCATCTGGAAATGGCAAAATCATAGGAGAAAGTAGATTAGACACAGTCACGAGGGGTTGTGGATATAGAGGAATAGAGGGTCAGCATTTAATGAGCACAAAGATTCAGTTAGCAAAGATGAAAAATTCTGGAGATGGATGGCAATGATGGTTGTACAATGTAAGTGTACTTAATGCCAAAGAACTGCATACGGTTAAGTCTGAACAGTTTGGGGTTGAGGGCACAACCCTCCACACAGTAAAAAATCTGAGTATAACCCACAGTCCAGCTCTCCATAATATGGTTTCTCCAAATCCAAAGTTCCTCTGTATCTGTGGTTCTGCATCCTAGGATTCAACCAACCTTGAATAGTGCTGTACTATGGTATTTACTATTGAGAAAAACAAACAAACAAACCAGGCATAAGTGGACCTGGGCAATTCAAACTCATGTTGTTTAATAGATAACTTCACCTAAAATTGGTTAAGATAACTTTACATTATGTATATTTCACAAAAATGTAGAAGCAGTAGCAATGAGCCATTAAAAAATAGAAAGCATTAAAAAATAACAGAAACACACTCAACAAAATTGTAACAATACACATATATGTTTTCAGTATTCATTTTAGATTAAAACAAAACTAAACTATTTTAGTAGTTCAGTAGTTACAATTTAAAAGAGCTACAATTAAAAGTGGCATGGAAAGAAAAAGTTGGCTAATAATTTACTAAACAAAGAACAGGACTGATATGAATTTAAGTAAAATAAAAGACTCAGATTAAATATGACAAATTTTTATTGATTAGGTGGAATGCAGACCTTAAGCAGTACAGAACTCAAACATCCATCAATAATATTATACCAAAAACAAAAAAATCATCAGGGTTGCGATAACAAGACAAGCCAGAGTAGGGGAAAATATTTGCAAAAGAAGCATCTGAAATAAAGACGCTCAGCCTCATACTTCATTAGGGAATTGCAAACTGCAACAATAAGATAGCACTACACATCTATTTAAATGGTTAAAATCAAAAACATGAATAACATTAAATGCTGAAGAGGATTTGAGCAGCAGGAACTCTCATTCACTGCTGCTGGGAAAGCAAAATGGTTCAGTCACTTTGAAAGACAGTTTTAGCAGATTCTTAGGAAACTAAATACATTCTTACCGTACAATACAGTGATCGTTTTCCTTGCTATTTACTCTAATCAGCTGAAAACTTATACCCATGCAAAACCCAAACATGGATGTTTATATAGCGGCTTTACTCATGGCTGCCAAAGGTGGAAGCAACCAAGATGTCCTTCAGTAGGTAAGTGGACAGACAAACTGTGGTACATTCCAACAATGGAGCACTATTCAGCACAAAAAAGCAATGAGCTGTTAAGCCATAAAAAAATAACGAATGACACTCAAATGCATATTGCTAAGTGAAAGAAGCTGAAAAGGTTACATATTGTATAATCCAACTGTATGACATTCTGGAAAAGGCAAGACCGTGGAGACAGTTAAAGCATCAGTAGTTGACAAGGATTAGCGAAAAAAGAGGGACAAATAAGAGGAGCACAGGGAATTTTAGGAGCTGAGAAACTATTCTGGATGATACTGTAATGGTGGATACGTGGCATTTATCCACCACTTGTCAATACCCAATACTCATTATATTAATCATCAAAAGTGAATCCTAATATAAATTATGAGCTTTGACTGATAGTGATGTACAGTGGTTCATCAATTGTAACAAACATACCACATAATGTATAATGATAGTTGGGGAAGCTAAGGGAGAAGGTAGATCAGGGTATATGAGAGCTCTCTGTACTTTTTTGCTCAATTTTTTTTGTGAATCTAAAATGGTATAAAATGAAGTCTATTAATTTTTTAAAAATAAAAATCATTAAAAAACTGGGCACCCTTTACTCAACACATTCTTACTGTATACATACTTGTTCTAAGTTCTGAACAGGATAATAGCAAAGAAATAAACAAGTAAATGAAAAAATACATTCAGGTGGAAGTGCTATAAAGAAAAACACAAAGGGACAAAAAGTTAGATACCGAGCAGGGGCAGGGGAGGCTGTATTAGATGGCTGATCAGGTAAGGCTCCTTTAAAGCAGTGACATATGAAAGGAAGACAGTATTCAGGCAGAAAAAACAAACATAAAGGCCTCAATATAAGTGAGCATAAGCTTTTCAGAAACAATGACAGATTAAGATGAAAAAATAAAGGCTAAGTCTTATAGTTATAAAAACTATTAATAAGGAGTAAGACAATTTGAATAAAGATTGACAGATACATGTGTGTATATAAACTGTATGTGCAAATAGAAAATGTTCTTTTTAAGTTTTCAAAGATCATTTAGAAAATTGGATTATGCTTTAAGTCACAAAGAAACCCTCAATAAACTCAAAAATATTTTAAAAAACCATAGTCACTGACAATGAAAGAATGTAAGAGTGAACAGAACTGTACCAAGTACCTCCTGAGTCAAAGAGGTAATCAAATTAGAACTACCAACTATTTGGAAAGCAATGAAATCAAGAAAATCATTCAGAGGCATTTTAGAATGCAAAGTTGTACTCAGAGGCAAATTAAGAGCATTAAATGTTCTCATTAAATAAAAAAGAGAGAGAACTAAGAATTTACTAAGTTAGAAAAAGTATAACAACAACAAAAAGCAGGAACAAAATAAAAAGCAGAAGTTAGAAAATCAGGACACAGAAAATTAACAGAATGAATCTCAAAGTTTCTTATTAAAAAATTACTAAGAAAACATTTGGCAAATCAAATTAAGAAAAATAACAAAATCACTAATAAATGATGGAAATGAACACCAGATTTTAATTATAAAATTTTACATATACCCATATAATAAATTTGAATATCTTAAAAAATATTAGATACAAATTTATCAAAGCTGATGCATGAGAGTAAGGATTTCTCCATAGACTACAAAAGTTACCATATGGACTGTGTATTCTTATTAAATTAAAAATTCCTATGAGATTCTTTCTACTCTTTCAATAAATTCTGTACACTTGACTAACAAGTCTGGTTCCTCATAATATAGGTCTTTGAGTATCTTGGGAATGTTATTAGCAAATTTATTTACATACTTTTGTAAGTAGTAAAAGAAAAACCTTACCATCACCTAAGTGTTATAAAAACATTTGATAAAATTCAGAAGATAATTCTTTTTTATAAAGAAGTAAATAAATAATAAGGAATTTTAATCTAAAACCAACAGCTGTAGTCATCCTTAACTGTAAAAATACCAGAGACATTCCAAGACAATTATCACCTCTCTTATTTAACTGTGTCTTGGAGATTCTCATCAATGTAATAAAGAGCTAAAATAAAAATAAATATTATAACTACTGGAAATAAAGCGAAAGTTACTATTATTTTTAGGTAAGACAAGGAACCTGGAAAAAAAAAGTAAAATTTTACTGAAATTCAGAAAGATAAGAAAAATTATCATGAACCCAAAAATCTAGTTATTTCTACAGGTACCAACTACTGGGTGTAAGATAGGCTCAAGGATGTTTCATGCAACACACAGAATGTAGCGAATGTTTTATAAGAACTGAATGGAAACCAACTTTTAAAATAGTGTAAAAAAATTTTTAAAGAGAACTTACTAAAAAAAGAAAATCTAGTTACTTCTGTATATTTATCAGAAATAATAAACTAAACCAAATCCACAAAAACTATAAGTTAAACAAGAAATGCATATTAAACTAATTTATGTGCCTAGCAATAAACAAATTTAAGCAAATTTAATAATTTCATTAAGAATGATGGTTGTTTCAAGGACAACAGCAACAAAATGAGATTCACAAAGCTAGTGATAATACACATCAAACATTTCTGAAGCGTAACTTAATACTTTTAAATGTTTATATGCTTTTATTCAGTAATTCCATTTCTAAGAAAATATTCTAAATAATCAGGAAAAAATAAAAAGACATTCACTATAGAATTATTTGTATAAAATACTGGAAAAAAATTACACATTGGCCAATAGGAAAATAGTGAAACTAAGGCACAGCTGTACAATAGAACGTTAGGCAACATTAAAAAATCATTTTTAAAAAGAATTTTTAAGGAGAACAGAAGGAAACTGTCAAGATTTAATGTTAAGTTTAAAAAAAGTCAAGATATCAAATTCCACAAAATATGACTCCAAAATTTCAGAAAAGTAAATTATGTACACATACAAAATATAAAGAAATATCAAAATACTGTATTAACAGCAGTCATTCATAGGCAATGTTCGTTTTAAAAAAAAAAAAAAAAAACTTTATTCTTTTCAAATATTCAATAGGGAAGGTGAAAAAGTTCAGAAAGAATTTGCAACAGATACTCTATCAAACACCTGACTATATTTTTACTATTATATCTGCCAATGTAACTTTTTATTCTTTAATAACCTGATCTTTAGAGAAACTGAAATTGTGTCTACAAGTTTTACTCCAACTCTTGTTGTTCATGTGGTTATTATGTAACATTTTTGCTTTATAAACCAAATCTCAAAATTAAAAAGCATAGGAATTAATTTTTTTTTAATTTTTGGGCACACCATGCGGCTTTTGAGATCTTAGTTCCCCAACCAGGGGAAACACAAAGGAAACACAGAGTCCTGATCACTGGATTGCAAGGGAATCTGAGAATAGGAATTAATTTTTTAAAAGCTGAGATTATACCTTAAAATGCACCTATGAAATAAGGATTAAAATAAAACCTCTATTTTCCCAGAACTTACTAAATATTCACATGAAAAAATACTATCTACAAGATAATGATGTGATCAGAAACATGTTAGGAAGAACTCAGTAACGTAGGTTAAAAGAGCCCTGAACGTATATGTATATATGTGCTGTGCTAAGTCGCTTCAGTTGTCTCTGACTCTGCACAACCCTATATGGACTACAGCCCGCCAGGCTCCTCTGTCCATGGGATTCTCCAGGCAAGAATACTGGAGTGGGTTTCTGCATGACCCAATATGGACTGCAGCCCGCCAGGCTCCTTTGTCCATTGGATTCTCCAGGGAAGAATACGGGAGTAGGTTGTCATGCCCTCCTCCAGGGGATGTTCCCAACCCAGGGATCCACCAGAGTCTGTTACCTCTAACCTGCACTGGAGGCGGGTTCTTTACCATTACGACACATGGGAAGCCCGTATGTATATATGTGTTTCAATTTTAACCAAAACTAGAGTTCTTTGCACCTCCTTTTTGATTAGTTTCAATTGACAAAAATTGAGATATAACTCTCATTTCCAAATGAATAACTCATCCTTTCAGCACACTCCAAAGAAAGATTATGGATCAATGTGTTAAGAAAACATATAAAACCAATAAGAATATCTAAATCATACCGAAAATCAGGGAAGACTCCCAGAGAAAGCTATACTCAAAAGCTGAAATTTGAAAGCTGAGGATGAATTAGGTAGATGCCAAGAACCAGGAGCCAAAAGAGGGCATTTCCCCCTCCTTTTCAAATGTGATGCTTACAATAAAACTATTAAAATATTCCTCTCTGAATCCCTATCAATGTGACAAATTTTTACACCAACCTCAAAGTCCTGAAATATTTTCATACCTATATTTTATTTCAGTAGCCAAACTCTTACCCCACTTTGCACCAAAAAAATAATCCTGAAGTACTAAGATTTAAATATAATTATTAAAGTACCAGAAGAAAATATAGAAGATTGTTTTTTGATAAAGGTAAAATGGAAAAGATACTCTTAAACAAAGGATTAGTATGTACTATGTGTAAAGAGCTTCTGCAATTCAGTAAAGAAGTATAGATCAGTATAACCTTTTAGGAAGGCAATTTGGCATCTATTAAAACTTAAAATGCACACTTAATAATCCTTTTTATGGAAATACTTCTATACATATGTATGTGCACAAAGATATAAGTAAGTTCACTAAAGCTCCACTTTTAGTTGCCCGAAAGTAGAAGTAACAAATAACCATAAATAATTAAGTAAAGTACAAGAAAAGAATAGAATATTGCATGACTATTAAAAACATGAGGTATAACAAGTACTGAGATGGAAAAAGAATTTATAATAATTAGATTTTTTATTAAAAAAATCAAGGTAAGATTACACACACACTGTGTTTATTTCTAATTGCATAAAGAAAACAAAATTGCTAACAGTGGGTACCTGTAAGAAATGCGACTAGGAAGTAAGGGAAGTAATTTTCACTTTTTACTCTAAATAACTGACTTGCTTGAATCTTTTGTGATAAGCATGAACTGACTACCTTTGAAATTTAATTTTAAAATAAGGGGGAAAAAACTCACTATTCTAATCTGTTATAACTATGGTTATCTCTGAGGGCTAAGTGATTTTTGTATAGTAATTTTTGTCCTGTTTCTTAATAGTTTACACTACTTTCTAAATTTTCTATGAGAAATATGACTATTTTAAAATCTGAGAAATATGTATTAAAAAAACCTGTATTTGATTTCATTGATGAAATTTTTTTTTTCCCCTGAAAAGTAACTTTTAACAGTTATGGTCTCAAAAACATGGTCCTGAGATTCCAACCACTTTCAGAAAGCAGTCTTAAATCTAAGTTTCTAGGTATAACATTTGTTGCAGAAGCAACTAAATATAAAACCTATTTTAGAATAGAATATTAATTAACATTTATTAATCATGTAAGCACAGCATTTGCTAAGTAATTTTCCCTGTATTATCTCATTTGCTCCAAATAGCCTTATGAAATTTGTATTATACTGTTATTATTATTAATCCTCATCTTACAGATTGAAAAAATCAAGTCTGAAAAGAATATGTATCTTGTCCAGAGTCAAGTGCAAGAGCTAGGATTCAAACCCAGGTCTCCAGCTCCTAACCACTTCTGATACCTGGAATGACAAGTACTAATGTATCTTAGAGACAATAGGCTAGACCTCTGAAATGTGGCCTGAATATTCAGACTTAACTATTCTTACTCAGGTTAGTGATCCTAAAAGGAAGAAGTGGTGACACTCAATTCTTATCACAGAAGAAAATAGTATTTTTCAAGGCAACAGGGGCTATTTTTTTTTCTTCTTTTTTTTTTTTTTTTTGCATCTCTTTCTGCTTCTACCAAGGTACAAGAAGGATACAAAGGACAACTCAGATTTGCCAGTAACTTAACATCCTCCTTGATTAGTCTGGAATTAGCCCTGTAACTAACTGCAAGAGCTTTTAAAAACAAATTGATCAGAATCCCAAAGCCTTAAAGACTTGAAAACAAGGTACAGTTTCACATTTTAATCAAAAGTAGAAAATTCAGAAAGCCAAAAGAAATGTTATATTCAAATACTAGAATAATCAATATAGACAGATTAAACATAGGAAGAATTTAACAATATATATCTATTTTATCCCAAGCTATTTGAACAAGGTCTCTCTCTTTTTAAAAAAGAATAGAGAACCTCGCTGGTGGTCCAAGGGTAAAGAATCCACCTGCCAAGGCAGGGGACACAGGTTCCATCCTGGTCCAGGAAGATTCCACGTGCCTCAGGGTAACTAAGCAGGCAAGCCACAACTACTGAAGCCCCCATGCTCAACAAGAGAAGCCATCTCAATGAGAGGCGTGCGTACCTCAACTAGAGAGTGGCCCCCATTCACTGAACTAGAGAAAGCCCAACTGCAGTAATGAAGACCCGGCATAGCCAAAAAAAAATTAAAAAAAAAAAAAAAGAATAACTGAATGTTTATCCCAGCTACCTGAACAAGTTCCAAGTTTTCTCTTAAAAAAATTATAATTGAAAAGATACATACACCACTGCTAACCATGTCTGCTTGGAAATCTGCCCATCAAAAAGGCTAGAGAATCATAGGAACCCCTATTCATTTGTTCAGTAGATAGACTACAATTACAGACTTTATGAATTTGGGTTTGCAAGGTTAACATTTAATGTCAAAAGTCCAGAAGAATAATTCTGAATAATTGTAAACTGGAATCAGGGCCCTAAGAGAAGCAGAATACCCAGAACTCTTCCTCAGTAAAAGTATCAGATTATAGAAATCACTGGCAGAGAAACTGACATCAACACATCTACTTGCACACTCCAACATTTCTAGACCTTAACCCCTTAGGCCAAGAAGACCTCTCAATGAATTAAGGACAACTGACGCTACCAAAATGACAGTCCTGAAAATACACTGAATTTAGGTCAACCTCTTCCACCAAAACCTGAAAGTGGGTTTAAGATCTACATATGTTACAGGTCAGAAACATTTTAAGGTTCATTTTTCATAATGTAAGTCTGTGTTTCTGGCTAGTTAAAACAACAAAGATTTAAAAACTAAGGATTTAAGAGTTGCCTTAATACCCTTAAGAGGAGAACATGAACAAACGTTTCACTTAGATATATATTTTTTCATAGATACAAAATATATAGAAGGGATTATGAGTGTGATTTACAAAAGCCACAGAGCTCTTGGAAAAGTTGACAAGTTCTAACCTGCTTTTAAAATTACCATTCGCTGTCTTCATCCCAATCTAACTTTACTTAATGTTATTCTTTTAATAACCGTGCAACAACAAAACCCCCAGAGCAAATTCTTCTACATTTCAATATCCTGCCTACTTGCAAGAGCGGAAGAGTCAAACAGAGCAGGGGAAAAAACGTGACGTGAACAACCTTGATCCAAAACACAGCTCGTGGGAGTCTAATTTTAGGCCTAACCATTTTGATTGTCTTTTCACAGAGGTTGAAAAAGAAAACAAAAAAAGATTACTTGTAAAATAAATGAGATTACTAAACCAATAGGAGTTGGCATTATTTATCAAGGAGGAAAGAAATCACGTTCGCACTGCCCAGAGTATTCCCATTAAAGATAAGATACGGGGCCGGTAGTACAACCCTACAACAACTGACGACAACGGCAATTGCTTTCCACTCTTCAGCTCTTGGATGACTCTATCTTTAAAGAATGAGTCAAAAGGTTGAGCGCACTGAGGAACATTCGACAACGTTTTGTGTGTATGTGTTGTTTTAAAGAAAGCTAAACATGGTGAAAGCCAACCTTCAGCTAAGTTACCTGAAGAAGCAAATATTCACCTCCTGGCGGAGGATCAAAAGGAATCACGAAAAGACCCGAAAGTTCTGTTTTTAAACGGAGGCTCTCAAACCCTCGGAAAACTATTCGTTTTCTACTGATGCGGAATATGGAAGAGATCACAGATTGCAGTTTAGAAAAGAATGAAGCGGCTCTAGACAATGTGCCTCGGCAAAGAAACTGGGATGACCAGAGAGATAAGGAGGAGCTGGGACTCGGTAAGAAACGAAAAAATCAAGGAATAAAACCCGAAACGTTTCGTCGAACACTAAAGTAAATGAAGAAAAGGCCGCTGAAACGCGAGGGAAGGGAGATCTACAGAGGGCAGAGACGGTGGCGCGACAGGGTTCAGGGCAGGGCCGGGTCCAGGAAGAGTTAGATCTCACCAGCCCAGCAAGCTTCCCATTTCAGGCTAGAGCCGGAGAAGAAAACAGCCCGAGGGCGCAGACAATGAGCCACCGCCCCAAGAGTTGCGGCTCCAGGCACGCAGGTGGCGGCTTCCCGGGCCCGCGCAGGGCAGGTCAGCTGCCCCGGGCCGCTCACGCCGGCCAGGCCGCGTAGAAGCGAGGAGGAATGAGAACGACGGCCCGCGTCCCGGCCTGTCTGCAGACTTACCCTAGGCGAGGAAAGGTCCCCGCCCCAGCGAGGAGCCTCCGGCCGAGCTCCCGGCGGGCTCCGGAGCCGCCCAGAGCAAGCGCGCGACGCGGGGCGGGGAGGGGAGGGAAGGGGAAGCGGGGCGGGAAGAGGAGCCGCGCTGGAGCGCAGCCGCTGCTACTGCTAGGCCAGGCGGCAGCCGAGCCCCGCGGGCGCCGGGAGGGGAGGGCAGGGAGCCTTCGGCAATGGCGACGGCCCAGGCCAGAGGGGAAGCGGAACAACCACCGCCGCTGCGCGTGGCCACAACCCTGGGGGAGGGCGACGGCGGGGAGCGGAGAGGGGCGGGACCGAAGCCCGAGCTCCACTGGGCGGAGACCGGCACCACCTCCCAGTGGGAGAGTTCACGCGGGGCCTGTCGGGAGTTGTAGTTTGGAGATGTGTTCCACTTCTCTCTCCCACTTTCTTTTTTTGGGGGGTAGTCTCTATACTGAGAGAGACCGCCAGTCCCTCATGTAGTTCAGCATTGTCTCCAGTCAGGTCTGTGCCAACCAAAGACACTGAAAGACGATTCTTGTTACATGAACCTGCTCCAGGACATCTGTTTCTGAGAATTCATCCACTATCCATTTTCTTTTTGCCTGTAATTCAATGTATTTTGGTGCTAATTAAGGCCCACCTCCTTGCAAATTAAGGCCTCTATGTTTTATTCACAGAGGAGTTCCTCAATGTATTCATTCTGTTCAGTCGCTCAGTGATGTCTGACACTTTGCAACCCCATGCACACCAGGCCTCCCTGTCCATCACCAACTCCTGGAGTCCACCCAGACCCATGTCCATTGAGTCGGTGATACCATCCAACCATCTTATCCTCTGTCATCCCCTTCTCCTCCTGCCTTCAATCTTTCCCAGCCTCAGGGTCTTTTCCAATGAGTCAGCTCTTTGCATCAGGTGGCCAAAGTATTGGAGTTTCAGCTTCAACATCAGTCCTTCCAATGAACACCCAGGACTGATCTCCTTTAGGATGGACTGGTTGGATCTCCTTGCAGTCCAAGGGACTCTCAAGAGTCTTCTCCAACACCACAGTTCAAAAGCATCAATTCTTTGGTGCTCAGAATTCTTTATAGTCCTACTCTCACATCCATACATGACCACTGGAAAAACCATAGCCTTGACTAGATGGACCTTTGTTGGCCAAGTAACGTCTCTGCTTTTTAATATGGTCTAGGTTGGTCATAACTTTCCTTCCAAGGAGTAAGCATCTTTTAATTTCATGGCTGCAGTCACCATCTGCAGTGATTTTGGAACCCAGAAAAATAAAGTCAGCCACTGTTTCCACTGTTTCCCCATCTATTTACCATGAAGTGATGGGACCAGATGCCACAATCTTCCTTTTCTGAATGTTGAGCTTTAAGCCAACTTTTTCACTCTCCTCTTTCACTTTCAAGAGGCCCTTTAGTTCTTCTTCACTTTCTGCCATAAGGGCAGTGTCATCTGCATACCTGAGGTTATTGATATTTCTCCCGGAAATCTTGATTCCAGCTTGTGCTTCCTCCAGCCCAGCATTTCTCATGATGTACTCTGCATATAAGTGAAATAAGCAGGGTGACAATATGCAGGCTTGACGTACTCTGTTTCCTATTTGGAACCAGTCTGTTGTTCCATGTCCAGTTCCAACTATTGCTTTCTGATCTGCATACAGGTTTCTCAAGAGGCAGGTCAGATGGTCTGGTATTCCCATCTCTTTCAGATTCTTCCATAGTTTATTGTGATCCACACAGTCAAAGGCTTTGGCATAGTCAATAAAGCAGAAATAGATGTTTTTCTGGAACTCTCTTGCGTTTTCAATGATCCCGCGGATGTTGGCAATTTGATCTCTGTGCTCTGTGACAACCTAGAGGGGTGGCATGGCGTGGGAAATGGGAGCAGGGTTCAGCAGGGAGGGGACATGTGGCTGATCCATGTTTATATATGGCAGAAGTCAACACAATATTATAAAGCAATCATCTTCCAATTAAAACAAAGAGAAAGGAATACCTCTGATGGGCTTCCAAACTTCCAAACCTCTGATGGGATTCAACCCAAAGGAGGATCAAGAAACCAAAGTAGTAACCACGTCAATGAAGTCTGTTGTTTTGTGTTTTGTTGAAAGAACCTACTTACCTCAAATCTCTATGGTTTTCCTGGACGCCCAGGAGACAAGAGACCAAAGACAAGGCTATGAGTCTGTACAAAGAGTTGGGACTATAATCCTGCACAAGGCTGGAAAATTCAGAGGACTATACCCTCTGAGAATAGACTAGGAGAAAAAAATCCCCTGTACCAACCCAGGATATATTGTAGCCTGGATTTTGGCATCAAGAGGAAAAAAACTTCCCCTTTAGAATTCATAACCACAAGTTTTCCCTCACATAGCTCTGAAAGTTCAAATTTATAGTACCTACACTGTCCAGGAAACCTCAAGTCAAGTAAGTCTCCCAGGCTGGTAACACTTGGAGGTCTAGAAGAAACAAATATATATCCTTATTGCACAGGGTCACTCTCAACAGAGGACTGAAAGGATTTCCACAGATAAACAGGCTATCAAAAGGTACACATGAGCACCCAAAATAAAACTACAATATGTCTGAGAAAATAAGCCAGGAATGAATCAACAGAAACCACAAAGAGAATAATGAAGCTCATGAAGTTTAGATTTTGGAATTATTTATTACAGAATATAACATAAGTTTATTAAAATGATTAAGCAAAGTAAGAGAGGAGCAAGAAACAAGATACTATTTTAAAAAAATTCACCAAGCAACTATGAAAAGGAGTCAAGTAAAACTTCTAGAAATAAAAAATATAACTGAAACCAAAGCCAATGTTTGGATTAAATAGTACATTACACACAGTTAAAGAGAGAATTAATAAACTGGAAGACAGATATAAAGCAATTACTGATAGCAACCCAAAGAGAAAGGAAATATGAAAGGAAAGTTGAGAGACATGGGGACAGATTGTGCGGGTATACTGTATATTGTATGCATAATGAGAAAAAGAGAAAAAACAAAAGAAGCAGTATATGATAAGACAATGGCTTAGAATTTTCCAGAATTGATCAAAGACAAGACCCTTCAGATTCAGGAAGCAAAGTGAATCCCAAACAGGTTAAGTAAAGGAAATCTCAAACACATCAAAGTAAAACTGCAGAACACCAAAGATAAAGAACCCAGAAAGAAAAGACATCCCCTGCAGAGAAACAACTATTAAATTTAGCATAGATTTCACAACTGCAACAATGTGTGCAATCTGACAATGGAAAACTATTTTCAAACTACCTAAAGAAAGTAACTGAACTTAGAAGCACATACCTCGTTAAACTCTTAGTAACAAAAGTGAAGGTGAAATAAATATATCATCAAGCAAAAACAGAGATATCACAAGCCACAGAGATGTTACAAACCGGAGACTTACTAAAGGAACATCTTAAAAAGATATACTTCAGGAGAAAGGTAATCCCAGAAGTAAGGTACAAGAAATCAGATAGATAGTTAAACCTACCAACACAGCATGGACTAGGACAATCCTCTATATTATTTCACTCTCTCACAGCCTACCAAATCTTACATTCAACTACCTGCCGGTAGTATATAAATTTGATGGATAATACAGATAGGTGTGGGGCTTCCCTTGTGACACAGTGGTAAAGAATCTGCCTGCCAAGGCAGGAGATGCAGGAAATTTGGGTTCAATCCCTGGGTCAGGAAGATCCCCTGGAGAAGAAAATGACAACTCACTCCAGTATTCTTGCCTGGGAAATCCCATGGACAGTGGAGCCTGGCAGGTTCCATGGGGTCGCAATGAGTGGGACACCGAGCATGCACGCACACATGGGTGTTAGTCACTTCACCTTACATTCTTTATCTTCACATCATATCAATTAGCATCAGTCATAAATATAGATGAGTAACATGAGATGAATAGACTATTTGACTAGAGTAATCCTTAAACTCATTACATTCTGAAATCATTACAGCAGAAATAAATCTTCTCAGTTCCCAAGTCATGAAATCTACTATCTTCCATTAGATCTAACTAAATAATCTAAGTTCCTACTAGAGTGGCTGAAAGGCACACACACACACACAAAACAATCTCTACCCCACCACCACACTTAGTTGAGGTAATCTTTGTTATTTTCACCCAGAAAACATTACATGATACTTTAAGAAAATACAGCATACAAGTGGAACAATACTGGAACACAATGACCAGGAGAATAGTACCTGTTTTCTTTGAGAAACTGATTTAAAAAGTAAAGTAATTTTCATTTTTTAAGTAATCCAAAGAAGACAGTATAAAGATTTCAAAATCTGATGCTCTGTTGCATCAAAGTGATATCATCTGCCAGCATTTATCAGGCAAAAAAACTCATATTAAAGTATCTTCACTCACATTCACACTTTTGTTACACTTCTGAATACCCATATAAATGAAAAAATAGCTGAATCATACCCCAAGCCACCATTTCAAATATTAACTGAAATGAAAACATTTAAATACTGAGGAACTTGGCTTTGATGTGCAAAAGAAAATGACTATTACATACATGCACATACAAAGAAACACACTTAAGAGGTTAAACAGTACCGGGTTCCCCCACCTGACTAACCGTATTCCAAAATGGTATTAATGGTACTGAATTTTAACTAGTATATAATTCTATTTAAATGCCACTATATTAATCCCACTGAGGAAAAAAAAAACCTGGAAAACATGTTAACATGGCAAATTAGAAATATTTATTCCCATTAAAAAATACCAGAATGGGTTTTAGGAAATTAACCAGTGATAGCATATATAAAGTATATCATATCCCATTATGCTATACAAAACATATCCTAGTTTATTGGCTTCTGTTTTAGAAGATGCTTGCCCTTTTATTTCTTAATTAGCTTATGCATTTGCTTTATTTTCTAATTTTTCCAAAGAAAAACAATAAACCAACACCTTTTGTTCTTAAAAAAAATCATCTGAAGACTCAAAAACTTTTGTAACTATACAACTTAGTAAAATATACTTTTTAATATTAGTATTTAACTCCATCAATCCTTTGCCAATTCATATATTCAAAAGCAGTATTATAAAAAGAGAATGGAAAAGCTTCAAGGAATAATCAATTTTGATATTAATTTCTTAGAAGTCCTACTTTAATGATTTTCTTTGAAACTGCACAAATTAATATTCTTATAAAACTAACATTTAAATAAACTCTGATTCATCCAAATTAGTCTTATTCATAACAATTTTCTCAATTTTTAGCAATAATTTGTCTCTAATAAAGTACTTATTTATAACCCAAATGAAGATTAAGTCACTTCTCATAAATAATATTAATTTAACAGAATTAAGTTTCCTGTATTGGCCCCTGATGCTTGAGGATTATTAGAGGTCTACACAATAGAGCACTGAACTTTGAAATTAGTTGAGAATGATCCAGAATTTCCTCTAGTAAACATAATATCAGCCATAAATGAAGACAAAAGGCAAAAGTAATGACATAATTCTAGAAGAACACTTCTAGTCACAAATAGTTCAGTCTTATTTAGGTTTATGGAAAGTATTTAACTGCATAAAATTCATAGGGAAAAATGGCCATATTTGAAAACAGCCACAAGGATCAAAGTAGAACACAGGATGGAAATGAGCAGAGTCACAGAACACACTAAGGAGGTATGTATGGTCAGCCCCACTGGAACTTGTAGAGTCAAATTCTTGTATACCTTGGGAGAGAGACAGAGAAGTTAGATACATTCAAGATCAACATCCTAAGATGAAACCACTACTTCTTTGATTTTTAACTTAACTTTCTCTTTTTTCTTTTAAATACTTTTCGCATTGCTATACTACATGTAACACTACCTGAACGATTCTTTGAGATTCAACATTTCAGTTAATGTAACAGAATCAAATTCATTAAGTTCCCTGTGCTATGCAAGAGGCCCTCATTAGTTATCTGTTTTATACATAGTAGTGTATATATGTCAATCCCAATCTCCCAAGTCATCCCACCCTCTCTAATACCCACTCCTGGTATCCACACACCCATTCTCTACATCTGTGTCTCGACTTCTGACCAAGTCAGTGTTAATGAGCTGCTAATACTTACTCAGTTTAATAACTGAAAATAAGTTGGGAGGTTAAAACTCTAAAAATGGCCTGCATCCACCTAGATTTAGATTTATAATAACAATATTACTGTCTAGAAACTTAATCACAGTTGAAATGATACAACTTTACAGTTTTACTTTCCTTTGTTCACTTGTCCTATGTAATATAATGAAGTTAACTAATTCATTTTGTTACTTAAAAATTAATAAAAAGTTCTAAATATAGTGAAGTTTTACTGATTAAATAAAATCAGATGGACACACCACTATTTTTTTTTTTTTTTTTTTGCCATTTCACACTTTTAAAAAGCACATCAACTACACTTAGCCCTGGATCAATGAGGCATGGGACTAACTCTCAGTCTCCATGCCTGCAAATTATATGATTCTATGACTACTGCCAACAGTAACAAAGAAACAACATTAAAAACAAATACAAAACAGCTTCCTATGGTAGAATATAAAATTATCATCCCTTAAATGCGGCAGAAACACTATAGAAGGAGTTTTATATGAGGACGCATGACCTAAAACAACATAAAATATTAACTTTGTTGTTGTGGTTGTTTAGTCGCTCAGTTGTGTCCAACACTTTGCGACCCCACAGACTGTACCCCACCAGGCTCCTCTGTCCATGGGATTCTCCAGGCAAGAATACTGGAGTGGTTTGCCATTTCTTTCTCCAAAATATTAACTTACTGATTTATATTTCATATTGTTCCATTGGCAGATATCCTTACTGTTCAAAGTACAAGGAGCTGTCACCTCTGACTGAGCCCAGCATTTCAAGACTGGAAACTCTGAGAAAAAGTGGTAGAAAATCATATCAGAAAACCTGTATCTGGACTAGAAGCCAAGTCAGTCTTTCATGTTGGGATATGATTATTCAAACATTTTAATACACAATGTACATGATTTGGACTCAGCTATCATGTGCTGTTTTATTTTAACAGACTGTTCTAAGTGGATGCCTAGAAAATTATAAAATTACAAAGACTGTGAAGAAGTTGAGCATGACTTCTTAACAAATCCCACTACACCAGGGGCCATTTTTTTTAACTTAAACTTTTCTTGAAATATAACATAACTCAGAAAAATGAACAGATCATAAACCTACAACCAGATAAATTTCCATAGATAAAACACAGCCATGGAAAGAACTCTCAGACCAAAAAAATGAACAATTCCAGAACCCCAAATGCTCTCTTGGGAGGGGGTACTTTTCCAAACTTTATTTAGGGTAGGTAAAAGGTGACCATTAAAACAAACAGTAAACTAGGCTGGATGAACAAAGTTAACACAGTTGAATACTTTTTAACTTTTCTCATCATGAAACAGATGATGACAGCAAGTATGTGATTAAAAACTTCTTGTCAGTCTTTAGTAACAGTGCTACTGAATTCTGTAAACATTTTAATCAGCCCAAATTTGGAGATACAAAGAACCAAAATCTGAAAGGGACTTCCTAAAGTTTTGTTTCTAGGAAGACTGAAAATGATGAGAGCAGTTTTTTACTTTGCTGAAATCCACACATAAAAGGAGAACAATTCTACACAAAACCAATAACTCGTAGACAACTTTTACAACAAACCTAGGTGATAAAGTATCCCTAAAATACATGCAAGTGGACACAAAGCACGAACAGCTACAATATCAGTATGCAATCCTGCAATATCAGTACGAAGAAACAGAAATCAGCAGAGGCATCAATGGCTGAAAAAAGAAACACACCACGAATTATATGCCCACTCATAAAAGAGCACATTGCTGCTGCTGCTGCTAAGTCGCTTCAGTTGTGTCCGACTCTGTGCGACCCCAGAGACGGCAGCCCAACAGGCTCCCCCGTCCCTGGGATTCTCCAGGAAAGAACATTGGAGTGGGTTGCCATTTCCTTCTCCAATGCATGAAAGTGAAAAGTGAAAATGAAGTCGCTCAGTCGTGTCTGACTCTTATCGACCCCATGGACTGCAGCCTACCAGGCTCCTCCATCCATGGGATTTTCCAGGCAAGAGTACTGGAGTGGGGTGCCATTGCCTTCTCTGATAAAAGAGCACAGCACCACCTATAGTCTTACCAAAAGAATCAAACCTGAATCTGATCACACCTCTCAAGCTAGCTACCAATTTCCAAGCAATGAAGAAGTCAGATGAATTAATGAGTATAGTCATCCAAACCTCAACAATGACAGGGTCTCAAATGACCCTGGTTCTTCAACAGATAAAATTTTCTTTAAAGAATGAAATAGAGGGGAAATCTGTAATTAATAGACTTAACGGAAATAACATTTTCTTAATGGGCAGAACTAAGCCATCGTGTCTAAGAATGCCCACTTGAGTAATAAAAGTATAAAAGAAACATAAGGAAGTGATTAAAAGTCAGGAGAGTGGGTTACTCTTACAGGAAAGGCGATTGGGACAGGACCTGTGGGGCTGCTGCTACGCTGACTGGCAAAGTTGTTTCTTGACCTGGGTGGTAGTTACATGGCTAGTTCCCCTCTAATAATTCACTAAACTATATATTTGTGAAGTTTTTCCTTATCAGTGCTTTATTTTACAATCAAAAAGTTTAACAGAAAGAAAAAAGAAACATGACTTTGTTATCATTGTTCTTGACTTACCACCATGGCTTCATTCTTATTTTCAACTCTCCAAAAAGATTTGTAACCCTTACCTTGGTCACAATACATCAATAAATCAGGGTTATGGACCACAATAAAAGTTTCTCCATCTTTAATATGTGGCTGATGATAGCGATAGTGCACAGGCAAAAAAGCTTGGAAACAATCAATGCACTGTGAATCTTGTCTAGCATAAATGAGAACTTCAGATTCCTTGGACAAATAGTTGGGAGCCTCTATATTAAAATTTTCCGAAACCATCACTGCCTGTCAAAAAGAATACAAATATCAGTCCAGAAGAAATGAATGAGGAAGATGTAAAAAACAAAACCAGAAGACTGCTATATAGATGAACAAAAATGTCAAACACACCACCCCTTATAAACAATTTTCATTCCTTGTCCATCCTCAGTTTTAAGTAGAAAACACAAGATGTGATCTGTGTTTAATAGAAGCTTACTAAAAGTAAACTGAAGAAATTATACTCTGAGGCGTGAAATTTCCTCATAATAAGAATTTCTATGTAATTTCCTTATCAATCTTTGCTTTGGTAACAAAACAGGTACCGAGAAAAGAAACTTCAGGAATAAATACAGCATTATTCAATAAGCTTGAAAACTATGATAAAAAGTTAACCCAGTATTGGGTTAAAATGATAGGTATCACTCTGGTAATTTCCTGTTCTTCAAAGAAGCAAGTAAGATGGTAGTGAGTAAGATAGAGCATTGCGGACAGGAAGTCAAAGCAAAGGTCAGCACTCTTTTTTGGATACAAAGAGTTAATGGAAAAAATGGTAACGATTCTTTTAAAAACTAACATGGTAAAAAAACATTTTAAAATAAGTGTTTTATGCCAAAAGTAAAAATGCACAGGTGGCAGAAATTAGTCTTACATTATAAATGTATCCATATATACATATTTATTTATAAAACCACACATATACACACACACATACACATACATATGAACATTATATACATGTGTGCATGTGTATGCACACACACATGCAAGTTTTCTTCAGATTCACTTACACAAAGAGAAAAAACCAGCATTAATTTCTACCCACCAGAGCTAGCATCCTAATTCTTTTATTTGACAGTGACACCAAGTGCTGTATTTTCACATGTTGTTTCTTCCCTGTTCATCACAGGAGTAACAGAACTAACTAGCAAAGGTCAAAGATTTATAATCTTATGACTCACAAGGAACTTGAGAAGTGATCAATTTAAACCACTGTTCCAATGAGAGTATTTTTCAAATATCTAGCCACTGTTTTAATGCTTTCAATGATTGGAAGGAAGTTCATTATTTTAAGTCATCTCATTTAATGTACTGTTAAATATATTTCCTTTTTATTAGTAGAAACTTGATTCTCTGACCCCAAACAATTCACCAATTGTCCATGCTTACAATATTTGCAAAAAATATGTTATTTGTTTTACTAAGGGTCCCTCATAACTTAGAAGGCAACCACCCTCCTCCATATGTTTTCTCCTTCCCAAAGAAATATGTACAGTTTTCTTGGTTTCTCAAGACATGGTTTTCCAAACCATTCATCGTATCAGTTGCCTTTTGAAATACTCAGAGAAAACAGCAGCAATACTAACTTCTTTACCAAAAATTACATTATTTTTTTTCCAGTTTCTAGGTTTAAAAATTTCATTAACTTTTTAGCAGCCTCATTTCAGTGATATATATATATATATATATATATATATATATATATAATTTTTTTAAACTAATGGACTTCATTTTTTAGAGCAATTTTAGGTATAGAAAAATTAAGCAGAAAATATAGCATTCCCACATACTCCCCATCCCTCCCAAACACACTCACAGTTTTCTCTATTATTAAAATCAGTCTGGTACATTTGTTACAATTCATTAAGTCAATACTGATACATTATTATTAACTACAGTCTATAGTTTAAGTTAGGGTTCACTCTTTGTGTTGTAGAGCCTATGGATTTTGACAAATATAAAATGACATGTATCATACTGAATAGTTTCAATGACCCAGGGCTCTGCCTATTCATCCTTATATTTTTCATTTGAACTTTTTGCAGAAAACTTTTAAGTAACTCCCATCCAATTTTTTCAAGTAATTGACTTTTCACTAATTAAATCCAGGGACTTATATTTATCTCTATTAAATTTTATCTTTCTGGCTATTGTCTATTTTTTTCTAGGCTGTTGAGATTTAACTGAAATCCCAATCTGTCAACCATTTATGTAACATTTATGAACTTGATAACAATATCTTCTGTATTTTTATCTAAGTATAAAAATGTTGACTAAGAAGATTACAACAGCAAATCCCTAAGAAATTTCACTAGAGACCTTCTGCTACAAGTTTATCAATGCACTCTCTTTGCATACAACTAGATATAAATCAAAATAACACATATTTTCTATCTTGTCAACAAAGATGTATAGAATGACCCAGTAATAATAAAGGTAACTTTCTTTGAGTACCAATTAAGCTCAGTAGTTTATACACACTCTTTTCTTTAATTTTCACAAGATCACTATCAGGTAGGAACTCTTAGCCCTGTTATATAAATGTGTAAACAAAGTATCAGGTGGATAAACAATATAGTAGCTAGTAAGGAGAGGAGACAAGATTCAAAGCCAGGTCAAAGAGATTCCCCTATTCAGTTAGGTTAAATAAGATAGCCAATATTTATCTAGTTGAAAATTAAGTATAATAAGTAGAACTAACACAAAGTATATTCCTGACAGTGCTATTTAGAATTTATGATGGCATTATGATCTTCAGCTTCTCTAATTAATGAGTTTTGTTTACTGTTTATTTTCCATAGACATAAAAATATGGAAACTTCCCAAAAACTGAGAATATTTTTAACATGAATTTAAACTGCTGCTGCTACTGCTGCTAAGTCGCTTCAGTCGTGTCCGACTCTGTGAGACCCCATAGACGGCAGCCCACCAGGCTCCTCCGTCCCTGGGATTCTCCAGGCAAGAATACCAGAGTGGGTCGCCATCTCCTTCTCCAATGCATGAAAGTGAAAAGTGAAAGTGAAGTCGCTCAGTCATGCCCAACTCTTAGTGACCCCATGGACTGAAGCCTACCAGGCTCCTCGGTCCATGGGATTTTCCAGGCAAGAGTACTGGAGTGGGGTGCCATTGCCTTCTCCGGAATTTAAACTAGAATTTAAACTAAAATATAATGAAAATGAGGCAAACTGGTCTAAATGGCATTTTGGCCTTCAGAGAGGGCTCTATTAGTCAAAGGGTTATTTGGTGATGGTTCAAAAACTTTTATTCTGGGTATCTGAATCTCAAAAATCAGCCTTAGGGCCTTCCCTGGTGGTCCAGTGGCTAAGACTCTGTGCTCTGAATGCAGGGGGTCAGGTTCGATCCCTGGTCAAGGAACTGGATCCCACATGCTGCAACTAAGAGTTCTCATGCTGCAACAAAGACCCACTGGCTAACAGCCATGGACCTACACTTTTTCATGACAACACTAAACTATACATATCAAAAACCACCTTAGCAAAGTTAAATGAATTAAGCAATAAAATTTTTGAACTGTAACACTCAACAGATCTTTCTCCCCTAGACTAGAGCTCTATCTGGAGAAGGCAATGGCACCCCACTCCAGTAGTCTTGCCTGGAAAATCCCATGGACAGAGGAGCCTGGTAGGCTGCAGTCCATGGGGTCGCTGGGAGTCGGACACGACTGAGCAACTTCACTTTCACTTTTCACTTTCATGCATTGGAGAAGGAAATGGCAACCCACTCCAGTGTTCTTACCTGGAGAATCCCAGGGACAGGACAGCCTGGTGGGCTGCAGTCTATGGGGTCGCACAGAGTCGGACACGACTGAAGCGACTTAGCAGCAGCAGCAGCAGAGCTCTATCAAAAAAACTCAAAACCAGAACAAAAAAAATCTAAAACATTTCCCAAGTAAGACACAGCAATCAGTATCTTTGAATAACTTATACAATCTAAAATTGTAAAACTAAAGAAATGAAATGTATAACAATAAATACTTTTCTGACACTGGGATGTTAATTCTTGTTAATTACTTATTTATGTATTTTTATTTGGTCACGCTGTCTTCATTGCTGTGTGCTAGTTTTCTCTTGTTGGGGAGAGCGGTGGCTACTCTTTGTTGCAGTAAGTGGGCTTATCCTTGTGGAGGCTTCTTGTTGCGGCTTGGGGGCTCCAGAGCTCTAGCTTCAGTAGCTGTGATGCACGGGGTTAGCTGCTCTGAGGCATGTGGGATCTTCCTGGACTAGGGATTGAATCCGTGTTCCCTGCATTGGTAGGTAGATTCTTAACCACAGTACCATCAGGGAAGCCCCGGGATGTTAATTCTAACAGTACCTATTTTTTTCTAATCAGTCTGGCTAAAGAGTTTATCAATTTTATCCATCTTAAACTACAAGTTTTTGGTTTCACCAGCTTTCCCTACTGTGTGTGTCTGTTTTCTAGTTCATGAATTTCTGCTGTGACCTTCATTATTTCCATCCTTCTACTGTGGTTTCACGTGCTCATCATAGATTAAGGAGGCTTAGCTGAAAACGTTAATTGAGATCTTCTTTCAAAATAGATAGGCATCTTAGTGCTACAAATTTCCCTCTAAACACAGCTTTAGCAGTATCCCATTAGTTCTGGTATGTTATGTTTTCATTTTCATTCAGTTCAAAATACTTTATTTCCCTTCTGCTTTCTTCTTTTGACCCATGGATTACTTAGAAGTGTGTTAATTAGTTTCCAAATATTTGAAGATTTTCTAAAGATCTTTCTATTCTTTATTTCTAATTTAGTTCATTTGCAGTCAAGAATATTCTTTGTAAGACTTGAATTCTAAATTTATTGAGGCTTGTTTTATAGCCTAGAATGATCTATCTTGATAAATACTGCATGTATACTTATAAAGAACATGTATTCCACTGTTGTTGGATGGAATGGTCCATAAATGCCAATTAGATCAGGGGGTTGGTTCACAGTTTTGTTCAAATCTTTCATATCCTTACCAACTTTCTGTCTACTTATCACATCAATTACTGAGAGAAGGGTACTGAAATCTCCAACTGTAAGTGTGGATTCATCTATTCCACCTTACAGTTCAACCAATTTTTCTTTGCATTTTGAATCTGTTATTAGTGACATAAATGTTTAGAATTATTATTTCCTGCTGATTAATTGATCCCTTTATCAAAATGGTGATAGTCTTTAGCACTTGTGACAATCTTTGCTCTTGAATCCCTTTGCCTAATATTAATATAACCACATCAGCTTTCCTTTGATCAGTGTGAGCATGTCTTATCTTTTGTTTTAAAAGTTCATTTCTTATATGCAATATACAGTTAGGTATTGATTTCTTATCCAATCTGAAAATCTCAGCCTTTTAATGGAGATATTTAGACATTTACATTTAATATGATTATTAATATTGTTAAGTTTAATTCATCTTGTTCTCTGTATCTTTATTTTTTGTTCCCTTTATCTTCTTTCTCTGCCTTCTCTCCAATAGACTGAATTTTTTTATAATTCCATTTAATCTGCTGTGCTGGCATATTAACTATGACTGTTATTTTTGCAGTTACTTCAGTTTATAGTAAACATCTTTACTGTATCAGTCTACTTTCAAGTGACATTAAACTACCTTACATTTAGTGTAACAACCTTACTAAAGTGTATTTCATTTTTCACCTTCAACCTTGTGATAGTGCGATCATACATTTTATTCTTAGACATGGTATGGATGCTACACTACATTGTTGTTATTTTTTGTCAATTATCTTGGAAAAATTCACATAATATGGAAAAAAAACTTATTTTTACTCGTGTAGTTATCATTTCAAGTGTTCTTCTTTCCTCGACTTCATCTGGTATCATTTTCCTTCTGCCTGAAGGATCTCTTCTAACATTTCTGGTATTGGAGGTCTGATGGTGAAGAATTCTTTCAACCTTTATGCCTGAAAAAGTCTTTATTTCACCTTCACCTTGAAAGGCATTTTCACTGTATAAAGAAACAGATTTTTTTTTCTTTCTATATTTTAAAGATGCTGCTGCTCCAAATTCTTGTTTGCATTATTTTCGACAAGAAATCTGCTGTTATTCTTACCTTTGGTCCTCTGTATTTTATGTGTTTGTTTTTTTTTTTCATCTTGATGCTTTTAAGATTTTCTCATTATCATTGTTTTAAACAATTTTATTATCTTGTACCTTGATATAGTTTCTTTCATATTTCTTGCACTGAGCTTCGTAGATATGTGGGTTCGTAGTTTCCATCAAATCTGAAATTTTCTCAGCCATTATTTCTTCAAATATTTTTTTCCATCTCCATCTCTTTCATCTCTCCTTGGGGATTTCCGTTACACCTCCCCTGCTCAGTTTTATTGAGATACAACATATAACATTGTGTAGGCTTAAGGTATATAACATGAAGATCTGATATATGTATATTTTGAAAAATAATTACCATAATAATATTAGTTAAAATGTCCATCACCTCACACAGTTACCTTTCAGTGTGTGTGCATGGTGAGAACATTTAAGGTATACTCTCTCAGCAACACAGTTTGTTAACTACAGTCACCATGCTATGCATTAGATTTTCAGAACTTAACTCTTCTTACAACTAGGAGTTTGTACTTTCTGACTGCCTTCACCCATTTCTCCTGCATTCTCACCCCTGGCAATGACCAATCTACTCTCTGTTTCTGAGTTCAGTTTTTCTTATATTCCCCATCTAAGTGAGATCATACAGCATTTGTCTTTCTTTGACTTATTTTACTAGCACAACACTTTCAAAGTTCATGCGTTTTGTTGCAAATGGCAGAATTTCTTCTTTTTTTTTTAATGTTTGCATAACATTCCATTGTGTGTGTCTCTGTGTATGGGTATCCATATACATGTGTATATACACATATATACACAAATGCACACAAATACATACACATTTATACACATCTCAGTTTCAGAAATATATATCTCACATTTTCTTTGTCCATTCACCTATTGATGGATGCTTAGGTTGCTTCCATATCCTGGCTATTGTAAATAATGCTGTAATGAACGTTGAGGATGCAGGTATCTCTTAGAAATAACCCAATTAGACTTATGGTAGGTCACATGAAGTTGTTCCACAACTCACTAATGTTCTACTCGCTTTTTACATTTCTTTTCTTTATCTGTTTTATATTTTTGGTAGTTTCTATTGCTATGATTTCAAGTTCATTAATCTTTTCTTCTGCATTAATCTGCCATTAATTCCATCCAGAATATTTTCCATCTCATACTTTGTAGTCTTAATTTTTAAAAGGTCAACTGTCCTTTCAAGTATCTTCCATTTTTCTATTTACCTTTCTGAACATAAGGAATACAGCTATGATCAGCATTAACTGAATCATTTACCTCCTCATTACAGGTCATATTTTCCCACATCCTTGCAAAACTTTTATTAGAGTCAAGACATTTTGATCCTGTTGGGTACTAGATATTTCTGCATTCCTATAAATATTCTTAAGCTTTGTTTGTAATGCTGTAAGGTTACTTGCAACTGTCTGATTTTTGCAAGGTCTTGGTTTTGAAATTTGTTAGGTAGGACTGAAATAATGTTCACTCTAGGGCTTAGTATTCCCCACTACTGAGTACTTCTGTTTACTCTATCCAAAGCCTAGTGAATTACAAGGATTATCCCAGTCTGGTTGGTGGGAACAGGTACCACAGCTAGACCTGTATGAGACACTATTACCTCTAATTTTTTCATATAGTTCTTTTCCCAGCATCAAGCAGTTTCCTCACATGCATGCATTAATTAATACTCAACTATGCATTCAGGGGAACCTCTGTGGATCTCTGGAATTTGTCTCTATGCAGTTCTCTCTTCTCTGATACACTGTTAGTGAATTCTAGTGACTCTGTGTGCATGCATGCTAAGTCACTTCAGTCGTGTCTGATGGGATTCTCCAGATAAGAATACTGGAGAGGGTTGCCATGCCATACCCTCCTCCAGGGAATCTTCCCAACCCAGGGGTCAAACCTGCATCTCTTATGTCTCCTGCATTGGCAGGCGGGTTCTTTACCACTAGTGTCACCTGGAAAGCACTTTTAGTGACTTTGGTCTTTCCCAAATCCTACCTTTATCTCCTTAACTCAAGAAGTCCACTAGGCTCTGCTTAGGTTCACCCTCCCTGTACCACAGTCTGAACTCTCATGTAATAAACTAGGACAACTGAAGGGCTAACATTATTTATTTCTCATCTCTAAGATTTCACTGCTTGATATTCAATTATTTTTTCCATTCTTTCTTATATTTTGTCTATTTCTTGGTTGTTTCAAGTGGAAAGCAAATGTGTTCCCTGTTCTTTACCTTGGCCAAGGCAAAAGTCCTAACACATTTTGACTGAGTGAAACTTGCAATTTCAAAAACATTTCCATTTTGACCTATAAAATATCAATTTCTTATGTTTCAATCTAATATTATGCTGTTTCCAAAGAATGTGAGAGATTTTGATTAAAAATCTACAATGAAACTAGTTAAGACTTGTTTTATTTTCAAATTGCTCAGAAGCTATCATAAACTCATATCATCCATACAGTCAAAAATTTTGTCTTATCTAATAGAATCAAGATATATAAGCATCAATCATTCCCTATGTATAAATTCTCTTCTATCTAGTTAAAGTCACCAAATAATACCACATCTCATGACAAAGTTTCTCTGCACAAAGAACTGGGGCCACAGTCTCAACTCAGCTAGGCAGAAGGAAATAGCATCTAATATATCAGGAAATCAACTTCTAATTATACAAACGAGACATCTCTTTTTCTAGAAGCTTCCAAAATGAAAAAGTAAATTCACGTAAAAGATTTGTAATTAGATATTAGAGAATTAGGAAGCAGAAAATCAAGATAAAGAGAAACCTGTCAAGCAATCTATAATGGGACCCTTTACCCACCTTATTTTCTCATTATAGGCAACCTGCACACACCCCTATCTCATCCCAACCACAGGTATGGGTATGTGGGTATGTGACCTCTTTTTGGGTATCTATGCATAAAAAAATTCCACTTTCTTAAAACATGGTAGATCATTTTATTAAGTAAATTTAAATATGATTCCAATCCATGTCAGTACAAGCCAAGAACTGTATTTAAACTTGAAATGTACTTTTTTTTTTTGGCTGTACCATTCAGCTTGCAGGATCTTAATTCCCAGACCAGGGACTGAACCTGGGCAGTGAAAGTGTGGAGTCCTAACCACTGTACTGCCAGGGAATTCCCAAAACATATTGTGTAAAAATTAAAAAGCCTCATTCAGAATTCATGCTCAGTGAAAAAAAGAAACAAACAAAAAAAAAGGATCTTCCCACATATGTATCTAAACTGCCATATATGTGAACATGTGTACCTAAACTGCCATACAGACACAAAAACAGAAATAGGAAGAAATGGTAACGAGAGGTTAAAATAGGGGAAAGCTTAGCATTGTATACTTTTTATACTCCCTGAATTATAAACCATAAGGATATAATTACCTACTCAAAAACAAATGTAAATAAAACAGGTGAAGAAATTAGACTAAATCACAATTAGAAATAAACCACCATCCTAAATGACTCCAAGTATATCCAAGTGTATTTTGCCTTTTTAAAATTCATATACAGAATGAACTAAAACAGTTTCCCCAAATTTCTTAATAGGAATTACTTCAGTCATTAAGAGATTTGGGGATCCAATTTGATTTGCTGAATTAAGCTTTCTCAGAAAGACAATAATTTGCACCAAAAATACCCCCTGGTGATTCTTATCAAAGTTAGGCAAACTCTTAACTAAGGAGTAAGATTTATTTCCCAAAAGAACACCAACTTTGCAATTAGACAATCCTGGATTCATTTCCTGGCTTTTCCATTTACCTATGTGATCCGGGATAAGTTATTTGGACCCTTTGTGCCTGTTTCCTTATCTAGAAAATGGAATCTTTCCAAGGATGCTGTAAAGATTAATCTATGAAAAGGATGTGGGACATAATCTTTCTTATAATGCTTAATTTTATCTTGCTTCCTTCAAAAAAAATACCTGTTATATAGATATCCAATAAATATTTGTTTCCTTTCCTCCCATACCCATATTATACAGATGTTGGGGTATATGTCAAATTTTAACAAAGTAGTTGTTGTTGAAGCAGTATTTATTAACCACTAATCTTTTCAAAGACAAGCTTTAATATAATCGCCATTTTAGCTGACTTATTACAGACAAGTATGACAAGTTTCACTCACTTTTTAAAGAATACTCCTATCCTATCTTTTACATACACTTAACAAAATGAATTAAAAAATACTACAATGTCATCTTGTCTATTTTGCCTTAATCCAATTACAATATTCCTACAATAATTTCCCTCTCAAAAAATCCCTCTAACAGTTGTACCTCTGTTATGTTTCTCTCTCGTAATGAAGCCAACTCATACGGATCCACAAAAAGTCCTGTTGGGATATACTGTTTAATTAAGAGTCGGCAGGTCTGTAAGTCCTCAATGCTTTCTCCAAATTTCACTTTTGTTAACAGGTCTCTGTAAGACAAGTATGTTTTAAGTAAATATCTTCATTCAATTTTTTTTTCTTAAGAATTCATTCAATTTTTAAACAAGCTAATATAACAAGCTTATATTTAAATTAGCACAAATATTATATTTCAAATTAGTTTTTCAAAAGAAGATCAAAAAATTAATGAAATATTTACATCACATCAGAATCACTCATTAGATCTTTTAGAAATTCATGTCATAGTCACAGTATCCTTTTAGGGTATCCTATTAGACAAACATCAGTGGGAAAGGATGGAGTCCAGAAACAGACACACACTTTTTAAAAATAAAGGTGCCAATATAATTTGATGGGGAAAAGATTATCTTTTCAACAAACAATGCTGAAACAACTGTGTACCTATATAGAAAAAACTGAACTGTGACCTCTACCTCATACCATACCACAAGTATTAATCTAAAATAAACCTATTTTAATAAACTTAAATGTACAATTGTCTCAGCTTTCTCTCTGGAGGCTTATTTTGGACCAAGTGCAGAGAAGGAGGTCCAAAGCACGATGATTTTGCTTAAGTGAGAAAACAGGGATAGAAGATAAGGGAGGATTAAGCAGCTAGAAGTCATAGCACTACGTTCCAGAGAGGAAGTATCTTTGTACAATGAGTTCTAGAAGTCTGAATTGGAGTCCCCTTGAATTTTTATTGAGTACTAAAATAAACATGAGTAATATGTAACTCCACAAGACTGGACAAAGAATTACCAAGGAACTGAAAGATAAGAAATTCTGAAATTTCACAAAGACACTGCATTCCACCAACCAAAGGATAGAAACCAAAGAGTTCAGCAGAGATCCCACTGAGATAGAAAGTAGAATGGCGGTTGCCAGGGCCAGGTGGTTGGGGGATGGGGATGAGGAGTTACTGTTAAGAGGTACAGATTTCAGTTTTGTAAGATGAAGAGTGGTCTGTGGATAGTTAGTAATAATGGTAACACAACAATGGGAATGTCCTTAATGCCACTAAAGTGTATAATTTAAAATGGTTAGGACAGCATATTTTATGTTACAGGTATTTTACCACAATTAAAATAAATAATAGTGTAAAAAATATATGACTGATCAGAGCAAAAGTAACAACAATTTTGGCAGGTTTACAACATAAGCAAAAAAGCATAAAGTTAATTAACGTATGGCAAGAATAGTATAAAGGGGAGAAGAAAGAAATGAACTATTCTGCTATAAGATTCATGCATTATTCATGGTATAAACAGTATTATCTGAAGGTAGTCTCTGATAAGTTAAAATTGTAAACCCTAAAGCAACTAATTTTTTAAAAAGAGAGAGGTATAGTTAATAAGCCAAAAATGGAGATAAAATGGAATGATCTAAAAATATTCCATTTATCCAAAATAAGGCAAGAAAAAAGAAAAAAGATTAGATGGTACAAATAGAAAAAAATATAGAAAAGAAGTAGCAAGATGAGTAAATTTAAACCAAACCAACCAAATCTATATTAACATTAAAAGTATATGGTCTAATCACTCCAGTTAAAATATAGAGATTGACAGATTGGATGAAATAGCAACACTTAACTATATGCTGTCTACAAGAAATGGCAAATATAAACACAGATAAAAGTAGAAGGATGGAAAAATGTATGCAAATATTAATAACAATACTATAGAGTGGCTCTGATGCTGGGAGGGATTGGGGGCAGGAGGAGACGGGGACAACAGAGGATGAGATGGCTGGATGGCATCACTGACTGGATGGATGTGAGTCTGAGTGAACTCCAAGAGTTGGTGATGGACAGGGAGGCCTGGCGTGCTGCGATTCATGGGGTCGCAAAGAGTGGGACATGATTGAGCGACTGAACTGAACTGAGAGTGGCTATAATAATACTGAAAAAGAAGACTTTAGGACAAGGAATATTGCCATGGATAAAGAAGAATACCACACAAAAATAAAAGGGTCAATCATCAAGAAAATATAACAAGAAAATAAAATATAACAATAATTTATATATAAAATATAACTGTCTGTAGCCAATAACAGAGCTTCAAAGATTCCTGTATTTTACATCATAGTAAAAACGGGTAGCACTATAAGGATAAACAGACAAATTCACAATTACAGCAAAAGATTTTGATACCCTTCTTTCAGTAATGGATAAAACAAGTAGAGAGAAAATCAGTAAAGACACAGAAAACATGAACAACCTTCAATTTAGTTGATCTAACTGACAATTATAGTAATAGAACATTCTAAGTGCATAAGAAAAACTATATGCTGAGCATTAAAAGAAGTCTCTAAAAGTTTTAAAGAACTGAAATCAAGCAGAATATGGTCTCTTAACAACTTGGCATTAAATTGAGACTCAATAGGAGAAGGAGCTACGGCCTCCTCCAAGCCACAGCCTCAGCCTCTCTTGTCCTTCAGACTATGCCTGGGATCTGCTGCCAGGTAGCCTTGGTCCCACAGACCTGCTTGTATGGTCTCAGGTTTCTTTACCTCCAGAAAGAAAAACTGACACCCTGCACCTTGGAAATTGATGTAAGAGACTGAAATTAGGGACTTCTTTCAAATATGAACATGGTTAATCAAAACCCAAAGGATCAATACTGGAAATAAAATATGCCAGTTCAAACTAGTATTTCTGGGAGAGCCTGCTGTTGGCAAATCAAGCCTGGTGCTTCATTTTGTGAAGGGCCAACTTCATGACTTTCAAGAGAGTACCACTAAGGCTGTTTTTCTAAGCTGCATGAAATGTGGGACATGGGATACAATTGGTCAAGAATGATTATCACAGCCTAGCAACAATTACTACAGAGGAGTACCGGCAGCCATTAGTTGCAGAAAAGGTAAAGTAAAGTGAAGTCGCTCAGTTGTGTCTGACTCTTTGCGACACCATGGACTGTAGCCCACCAGGCTCCTCCATCCATGGAATTTTCTAGGCAAGAGTACTGGAGTGGGTTGTCATTTCCTTCTCCAGGGGATCTTCCCGACCCAGGGATGGAACCAGGGTCTCCCTCATTGCGGGTAGACACTTTACCGTCTGAGCCACCAGGGAATCAACCTATATTTCTTCAAGCCCCTTTTTTGGGGCGGAGGAGGCAAGAATACTGGAGTGGGTTGCCATTCCCTTCTCCAGGGGATCTTCCCGACCCAGGGATTGAACCCAGGTCTCCCGCATTGTAGGCAGACGCTTTACCGTCTGAGCCACCAGGGATTGCAAATGAGGAGTCCTTTGTAAGAACAAAAAACTAGGTTAAATTACTTCAGACAGAAGTGAGTCCTAACACTGTCATAACTTTACCAGGAAAGTAGGTCGATCTAGAAAAAATGGGCTGAGATTTCCAGGAAGCACAGTCCTGTGCAAATGACAAGGTATTCACAAAGACATCATCTCAAACAACAATGAATGTAAATAAAATATTCACAGTAATAGCTAAAAAGTTGCCAAGGAATGAACTACAGAATCCAGGACCAAATTCTGCCAGAGCAAGAGCAGCAGACCTTACTGAACCCATTACAGTCAACCACGGGTCAGTGGTTAGGTAGAATATTCTTCTGCTTTCTAAATGTTAGCAGGGGAATTGGAGCATTAAACAAGTTTAGTATGACTTATAATAGAGTCAAGTTTCTAATACAGAATTATTTTAAGTGTCTTGAACTTCATTTTTAATAACATGTATGTGTCCCTTACTAATATTTCAGAAACAGACAGAGAGAATGAGAGCTGTGTGTTCACCTATTTCACTGGCACATTAAGGGGAATCATTTCTCATCACCAGAAACATAGACAAGTGACTGGACCCAAAGTGAATCAGAATCTACAGTTCTATGAAAAAGATCTGGAACACTCCAGAAACATTCTTTATTTAGAAGGAGAGTCTAAAGATACTTATACTTAGCCACAGTATTCATGCTAACAGTAACTTTTCCTAGTATCTATATTTAAAGTGTATGCTCCACATTTTAACAAATTATTCAAAAGAAAATAGTCCCGTATCTTTAACGGGAAAAAATGAACATCAATAGCGTCTAAACTATATAGCCAGACCTATTATTTTTCAAATGAAAAATCAAATGTAAACCCATCTTGTTTTAGGAATATGAAAAATGATAAGTGCATTTAATGAATCATGTCCCCTCAGACATGTGAGCTTATCAACAAAACTGAAATAAATCAGGTGTCTGTGATTCTGTTTAATCACTGCTAGCTATTACATAGGTTTTGTTTAGTGGCAGAGAAGGAGCTTTTGCCCCCACTGGACATAATAGTCAATACACTGACAATTACGAACATTCAAACTTATTTTAAAGTCCATCTTCAGCTGTGCTATAAGCAGGGTAATATATTGTAGTTTCCATGTTGTTCAGTTGCTAAGCTGTGTCCGACTCTTTGCAACCCCATGAACTACAGCATTCCAGGCTTCCCTGTTGTTCACTATCTTCTGGAGTTTGCTCAAACTCATGTCCATTGAATTAGTGATGTCATCCAACCATGTTTATTACTCATTTGTAATATTTAAAGAGCTGCTTAAAAGTATGCAAATGTATAGTTACTAACACAGTTAAATTTTTTCCTTTTCTCCCCCTTTGAAAGGAAAGGGCTGTTTCAATATTTTACTGGGAAAGATTGAGGGCAGGAGGAGAGGGGGGCGGCAGAGAATGAGATAGTTGGATGGTATCACCAACTCAATGGACACGCGTTTGAGCAAACTCAGGAGATAGTTACGGCAGGGAAGCCTGGCATGCTGCAATCCATGGGGTCGCAAAGAGCTGGACACAACTTAGCGACAGAACAACAGTGAATGTGCAACATCTTATCATCAGAAAAAACATATATTTTAAAAGACAGAGATCTTCAAGACCTCCCTCCAAGATGACATTCAATCAATCAACCAACCAAAACATGTTGGATGTATTAGTTAATCTTTACAAAGTTATTCACCTATATTACCTTCCAGTTCACATTCTTCATTTAGCTCACAAATAGAACACATAAATTTCACCAAAAGACTTGTAGAAAATCAAATACACTACAACTATAGTATCCTCTGATCCACTTATCCAGTAACTCTATAAAAGAAATAGAAAGTGAAAGTTGCTCAGTCATGTCCGACTCTTTGCGACCCCATGGACTATAAGTACACATAATTCTCCCCGCCAGAATACAGTTCCCAGAGACCAGCAGTTTCTATCCTGTCCTGTAGTGCTATGTGACAAGCACTACATTAAGGAACTTGCCACATATTCTCTGATCTAATCCTAACAACCCTAATAAGGAAATACTTTCATTATCTAATTTCATCAGTAAGGTAACAAAGACTTAAGTAACTTGACTAAGGGTACACATATACTAAATAATAGAGCTACATTGTTAGTCCAAATTTATTTGAATTAAAAACAAGCAAACAAACAGAAAAACCAAGTTCTTTCTACTATACCTCCTAGCCATTCACATGCAGCCTAAAATTGAAGAGTGAGGAGAGTGAGGTATTTTAGTTTAAGGTGATGTATAAAACGACTTAAAAATCATTTTAAATCATAAAATGATTTAAAAAATCATAAATGATTTTAAAAATAAATGTATCAGAATTTATAAATCAAATATCTGACAATAACTTCAAAGTAACCACTTTGAGAGGCTTTAAAGTTTGGGAATCGCTTATGGAACAGCTTCCACAACTTTAACCAGTCTTTTAAATATCTTCAATATTGGCAATATTCATTTTTGAGAATAGTTTCTATTTTGGAAATAGTTTGGGCTTTGGAACCAAGTTTTGTAAATCAGAAATAGTGATTTAGGGTGGTATCTTTGTACATGAGACTGTGGCTTTGAAGTATGATAGTCCTAAATTTCCATCAGAGATCTACCACTCTAAACTCTACTTAAAGTCCCTGAGCCCTAGTTCCCTCATCTGAAATACAAGAAAGGTATCATCTACCTTACAACCATTGTGAAGATTAAATGGAATATGTATATATAGCTCTTGTCTATATAAATAAATAATAGATATGTACAGTAAATAATAAATGTTTGTTTTCTCCTTCTCTTCTCCACTGTTATTTTAATCATTGTTTCAAACTATGAACTGCTTATCTGTCAGTTATAACTCTAAAAATGCAAGTGATTTTTTTTTAGTTTATCCATTTAGTTTCAGCTATCAATTTTTGGTTTTAAATTACATGAAATTGTATTTTGATATAAGTCAATGGGCAACATACCTGTGGAAACCATCTTTCAAAACTTCTTGTCTTAAAATAATTTCAGAACAAGTGGCCCTTACGCCTGTAAGAATGAAAAGACTTTTTTTTAATAAAATAAAAACTCAATGAAAGAATATTTAAATAATTAGAAAATAATTATTTGAATAGACTTTAATTGATTGGAAAATCTAACCAACCTAAAACAAAACAAACACCCTTAAAACTTAAGCAATTTGTGCTATATATAAATCTATTTCTAGTGTAGCATAGGGGTTAAAAGCCTTGACTTTGGTGTTAGATTGGCTAATTTCAAACAACAGTCTGTCACTTAATAGCTGTGTGACGTTGAAGAAGACAGTTTCTCTCATTGCTAGTTGTCATGAGAATTTAATATATGTAGAAGCACTTGGAACAGGGTCAACCACAGAGCACCCACTCTGTGTAAGTGTTTGTTATTTATATTACTTTATTCAGGTGATCACTGGACATCAAAAAGAACAGAACGGTGAAAGAGCCAGGAAAACTCAACTTTAATCCTAGCTCACTGAAACTGAGTATCAGATACAAATTGGCAACTTCTATATTCTATCATCCACAAGTAGAGAAAAGAAGGTACATTTATGCTATGTGTAGACAATGAGAAGGTTTAAAGAAAAGACAAAAACTGGAGGCTTTTCAAAGGTTCAAAGGGTTCTTTTATAAACTTAGAATAACCCAAAATTTCACTAATCTCACTCCATGCAGAACTTACACATTAAAACTGTTACTCAGTGTCAGTTTCATAAAATTTAAAAATCTAGCTACTGATGTTGCTAAGTCACTTCAGTCATGTCCGACGCTGTGCGACCCCAGAAACGGCAGCCCACCAGGCTCCCCCGTCCCTGGGATTCTCCAGGTAAGAACACTGGAGTGGGTTGCCATTTCCTTCTCCAATGTAGGAAAGTGAAAAGTGAAAGTGAAGTCGATCAGTCGTGTCCGACTCCTAGCCACTCCATGGACTGCAGCCTTCCAGGCTCCTCCATCCATGGGATTTTCCAGGCAAGAGTTCTGGAGTGGGGTGCCATTAGCTACTAATGATTACCAAATCAGCCCAGGCACCTTGCTATGGAATTTTACTCTATTTTGCAAAGCTGGAAATGTGTGAGAACATTAAAACAAACACAGAAAAACCATACACTATTGTATGTTGTGAATTCCATTAGATGTATTCCTGAGAAGACCCCCAAAAAATGAAGTGGAAAGGAAACATTTGAAATATACCGGAGAGGGAAGGAAGGGGGAAACTATGAAAGATAACATTTATTAAATAATACTTATATGACAGATTCTCTACTTGGGGTTTTCAGGTGTATTTTAACTTTCATGATCTAGAGAAATAGGCCAGCAAAATTACTGCCATTTGTACACAGGAATAAAGTGAAGTCACTCAGTCATGTCCGACTCTCTGTGACCCCATGGACTGTAGCCCACCAGGCTCCTCTGTCCATGGGATTTTCCAGGCAAGAACACTGGAGTGGGCTGCCATTTCCCTCTCCATTACAGGAGTAAAGTGAAAGTGAAGTCGCTCAGTCGTGTCCGACTCTGCAACCCCATGGACTGTAGCCTACTAGGCTCCTCCGTTCATGGGATTTTCCAGGCAAGAATACTGGAGTGGGGTGCCATTTCCTTCTCCAACACAGGAGTAAACTCTGACATAAATACTAACTGTCTACGTCATACAACTAGGTAAGTCACTGATTAGAAGTAAGATTTGCCTGACTTTTAAAGTCTAAGGTATTTCAGTTCTTCTTGCTATTTAACAAAATCCTTAATTACTTTGGAGAAGTATCTCATCCTTTCCCAAACAAATAACTTATAGAATATCTCTTGTAAAAATTCAGACATTTCTTCAATATTTAATTTTAACAGAGGTGGGGGAAGGGTTTATATCTGCCTATAAATTAAATTAGAAAAAAGGTCAGATTAACAGGCTTAAATTCTATGGAGTATAGACTAGAAAATGGTAAATTTCATTTATCTTGGGATGATAGAAAAGCTAATTTACAAACAGTATAGCAAATACTAGATTATTTATGATTTTTAAGGCAAAGGTACCATTTTCAAAATGAATTTGTTGCATCTGAATTCACTTTCAAGATTTTTACTTTTAAATTTTACTTTACTTGGTTTTTGTGGCCTGAATTGGCTCTGGAAATTGACCCCCTTTACAAATTGCTGTAAAGTCTTTAGTTATCAATAAGCCCAGTTGTTCGAAAATTATTTTGGGCCTAATAATTCCTTCTTCAAATAAATTTGAGAACCTAATACGTAAACACACAAAAGCAGAACTACACTGATTGACAGATACTAGTCTAATATGCTGGTTTTAAAGACAGCTTCCGTACTGGTTTTCCTGGTGTATGTGTTCTGACTTTTCTTTCCCTATCAAACGTTATCACTTTATTGTAACTACTACTGCACTTACCCATCTCCCCTACTACATTGCAAGCTCCACGAGGGCTGGATTCACAGCACCTAGCACAGCACTTCTGCCCACGAACTTGAGCACAAAGAAGTGAATCGACTCGCTCGCCCAGCCCAGAGTCATAAAGAAACCCTAGCACAATCCAGTTTATTATCAAACATGTTTGTAAAACAAAATTAGTCGTCCTCCCCTTTCCACGCTCCCCGAGTGTAGGTACTCTAGATTAGGGTTCTCACACCTCACAGGGCACTTAGGCTCTGTTGGTCCCGCAGTGGTCAGAAGCTTCATGCATCCCAAGAGCACCCCAAAATGCTTCACGGCTGTACTTCACAACGTTTTAGTAATAGTGCTGCCCGTCCCTCAGAAGGACAAAGCCTGCCTCTCCAGAGAACCAGGACTGGTCACAAAGAATGAAGGCGAGGGCGGTGGGAGGTCCAGGAACTTGCAGCCTTCGTTTTTTACCTCCTGCTACTCACCCTACTTCCCTGTGGCTCAGACGGTAAAGCGTCTGCCTACAATGCGGGAAACCTGGGTTCTATCCCTGGGTCGGGAATTCCCGATCCCCTGGAGAAGGAAATGGCAACCCACTCCAGTATGCTTGCTTGGAAATCCCATGGACGGAGGAGCCTGGTGGGATATAGTCCGTGGGGTCGCAAAGACTCGGACACGACTGAGCAACTTCACTTCACTTTCACTCACCCTACAGTTCTAGGGTCGCGAGAAGCACGTTTGCAGAGGGACGAACTGAGAGGTCTCGGGAACCTCGAGTGCTCCCCACCCTCTCAGAGCTTAACTCCGCCCCACTCCCGAGGCCCAGCTCCGCCCCTTACCGGAGACGAAGTGGGTGTTGTTGAACGTTGTGGCTGGCGAGCAGGTGAACCCAGCCTCCCAGAGAAGCAGCCAGGCCACTGCCCTGACGGCCACCGCTGGGGCAGCCAGGACGCCGGAGAACGCGCGCCCCAGAAGAGCACGCGGGGATAAAATGCGATCAGAGGAACGTGCACAAGGTTCACACTGCTCCTAGAGCGCACTGTCGCGGAGTTTGGGACCCGGAAGGAAGATTCGCTGCGCTCACGCCTGCGATCCTGCAGTTTCCCGGCTCCCCGCCCCTAAATGTTCCGGGATAGCGATAGGCCGTCGTCCAGCCCCTTCGTCGCCCCGCCCCTCGCCCTCACGGTTGGGGGCGGAGCAAGGAATGGCGCAAGCGCAGTAACGTGCACCGGGGCTGTTGCTCTGGGACAGCTCCGTGGACCCCGAGTCTGACACTGAACCCCGCACGCTGTCCTGGGAACCGCCTAGCCGAGCTCCCGGCATTCTCCTCCATCCAGGTATTTGCCGATGCAGGTATCTTCCTGCCGGAGAATTCACCCTACAGTCACGTCTGCGAAGCTGTGGCTGTCGTCTTTTTCTGCAGCGCCAGGCTTTGCCTGGCCTTAAAAGTTAAGTGCTCCTAGGTGCACTACGGTTGGTGGACAGGTTTTAGACGTTGACCAGCAGAAGATGCATTTTCTGTACTTCTCTATGGATAAGAAAGTCAGCCTTGCACTAGTGAGGGGCATGGATAGGGAGAGGATCGTCTACCTGATGGCAAAATCCGTACATTCTTAGATGCTGTGGGCGATGCTTGGCAAGATATGCCAGTCATTGATCCTTGGGGAGGAAAGTATTAATGTCTAGAAGAAAAACTTGGTAAATGTGTCGTCTGTCTTCATGAATTGAATATGTAAGCAGACCTGAAGAGTATCAGGTGCAGATTGGAGCAGAATGGAGGGCCCTAGGATGGATGTCTTAAAGACGAGAGATGTCAGAGCTCATTCGCTTCAGTCGTGTCCGACTCTGCGATCCCATGGACTGTAGCCCGTCAGGTTCCTCTGTCCATGGGATTCTCCAGGCAAGAATACTGGAGTGGGTTGCCATTTCCTTCTCCAGGGGATCTTCCTGACCCAGGGATCAAACCCGTGTCTCCTGTGTCTTTGGCATCGGCAGGCAGGTTCTTTACCACTACTGCCACCTGGATACTACCTAAACTTCAATATAGCAATATAAGCATGCTGTTAAATATAGAGATAGATTTTGGAAGAAACATTTAAAAGACTTGAAACTGATTACCTATGGAAAGGGGACCAGGAGAGGACAGCAGTTCTTTATTATGAGCCTCATAAAATTATGTTACATTTTAAACAGAATACAAACAATATTTTAGTAAAAATAAAAGTTTAATTTTGAAAAGAGTGTAGTCATAAAACTTCATTATTGAGCATCACTTGCATGCATTATTTATTAATACAGTCACATGAGTGTGTGGAATTTATATTGTGCTCACTAGGATCTTCTAGAAAGTTTACTATCAAATTTTAGTGAGGCAAACTGGGGGAAGTATTTGTTTAAAAAAAAAAAAGGAAGGAAAGGAAAGAGATGGAGAAGGAGGAGGAGAAGGAAAAGAAGAAAGAAGGGGTGGGATGGGATCACTGCATCAAATGAGAGACAGAATACAATAATTTGACAAAGCTGTTCTTTATATATGATCCATTTCCTAAGAATAAAAATTCTCAGTCCAACAGTAAGAGCTGAATAATATAGATTATGGTATATCCATAGAACAAAACATTTGCAGTCATAACATAAGTTTGCATTTTAGAATGACATTAAGTTTGCATTTAAAGACAAAATTACATGGGTTGTTAAATTTAAAAGACAGGACATAGAAAAGAATGAAATAATGCCATTTGAAGCAACATGGATGGACCTAGAGATTATCATACTAAGTGAAGTAAGAAAGAGAAAGACAAATACCATATAATACAGTGTATGTGAAATCTAAAGTACGACACAAATGAACTTATCTACAAAACAGAAACAGATCATAGACATAGAGAACGAATTTGCGGCTGCGAAGAGGGAGGGGGTTTGGGGGAGGGATGGTTGGGAGTTTGAGATTAGCAGATGCAAACTGTCATATATAGAATGGATAATAAGGTCCTACTGTATAGCACAAGGAACTATATTCAATATCCTGTGATAAACCATAATGGAAAAAAATATAAAAAAGAATGTATATATGTTTATAACTAGTCACTTTGCTTTATAGCAAAAATTAACACACCATTGTAAATCCACGTTGGTGGCTCAGAGGGTAAAGCATCTGCCTGCAGTGTGGAGACCTGGGTTCAATCCCTGGGTGGGGAAGATTCCCCTGGAGAAGGAAATGGCAACCCACTCCAGTATTCTTGCGTGGAAAACCCTATGGATGGAGAAGCCTGTTGGGCTACAGTCCATGGAGTCGCAAAGAGTTGGACACGACTGAGCAACTTCACTTTCAGCAAAATAAGTTTTTAAAATATTTAAAAGGCAGGAAATAGTATGTATCAATATAAAAACATATTAAAACTATGCCTACAAAAAAGACTGGAAGCAATCAGGGATGATTATTATTTTGTAAGTTTCTTCCTCACCCCTCCCAACTCTACAATAATCTATCAAGTAGTCCTGTTTCTATTGTGATTCTCTGGCAGAACTGAATTTATGAAGGTATCATCCCTTTGCTGTTTTACTTCTAGATTCTTTGACATTTGCAAATCTTCCTGAGAATACCATAGTCACATCTAAAGCATTCCCTATAATTATTTTTGCATTGAGAGCAGAGAAGAGGGAATGAAAAATATTAACCTTTAAAATGACTTTTTCTTGTAACTGAAAAAACATCATGTAGTGAGACAAATAAAAGCCATATAAGCTTTGTTGCCTTGAAAATGTGAAGGCTGATTCTGCATCAGGTCTGACTTCTTGATCAGACTTCTAGACTGTCAACACTTAGAGAATGTACAGGATACACTGAATCAAACAATGGAATACCTAATCCAGATATTGTGTTGGGGATAGTGTGGTGAACTTTGGACATGTTTCCTGCCCTCAAGGAGCATACAGAATAGAAGGGGAAAAGATAGGTGATTAAATAAGTAGTTACCAAAAACTCAGTGAGGGAAAAAAAAGGCAAGAAACTCAATGAAGGACTTCCCTGCCAGTTCAGTGGTTAAGAATCTGCCTTCTAACGCAGGAGACACAAGTGTGCTCCCTGGTCAGGGAACTTAAGAGCCTACATACCTGTGCACTGTAGCTAAGAGAGGCCCAGACACTGCAGTGAAGACCCAGTGCAGTGAAAAACCAAACAAACAAAAAATACCTCAATGAGTAGAATGAGTACAGGAGGCGGAGGTCTGGTCTGGGGAACCTGTCAGGACATAATGTATTTAAAAGAGTTTAAAAATTCTTAGTACCTTGGCACTGAGGGTGCTTGTACATACTTGTTTAATTGGTAGACAAAAAAAGATCCTGTAAGTTGATTCTTGGGCTGAGTCAGGGAGGGGTTCCTACAGTCTTTGGTTAAAAGTACAGTGCACTAAGAGATTCAAACTGAACTGCATTTTAGGCTCAGGTGTGAACCTGCCTACATCCCTCAATGAACCAGGGATTCTACAGATTAAGGATAACCCAGGGCCAAACTGAACTTTCAAGATAGCTCTTGAAATACTGAGCTTGAACTGACCATGTATCTCCAGAATTGGACTAGAGCCAGATTTACCCGGGAGGAAAAGCAGGGAGGGATGTGATTTACCCAACACTTAACATTTTTTCCCCTTTAGCAGGAAGTCATTATGTGACTAACACATTGTCATCAGATTTCCTCTGATTTACCGTGAAGTATATGTGAGAATGATGTGCACTGCCAAAAAATGTGGAATTAGGTTCCAGCCTCCGGCTATTATCTTAATCTACGAGAATGAAATTAAGGGGAAAAGTCGCCAGCGCATCATGCCAGTCCGAAACTTTTCCAAGTATTCAGGTATCTTATGTTTTATCTTGCCTCTTATCATAACTGTCATCTGAGTCAGTTTATAAGAACGATTTGGGTCTCATGTAATGGAGTGATATGGCCTTCATTTAGACAGACCAAGGTTCAAGTCATGACTGTCAGAGAGGGTGTGTAAATTTGACTAAATTACTTAATCTTGGTGAGCATCCATTACCTAATCTGTTAAAGGAAATTGATAATCCTTTCAGGTCAGCTGCTGCTGCTGCTGCTAAGTCGCTTCAGTCATGGCCAACTCTGTGCAACCCCAAAGACGGCAGCCCACCAGGCTCCTCCGTCCCTGGGCAGTGTGGATTAAATGAGATAGCATTATACAATAATATTAATTCCCTTCTCCTCCTCCAAATGTGTTTTTTAATTTGTAGTCTTGATATTTCCTTAGTACCAATTCTAATATCTAAAGCTGTAATACTACTTTTTCTTCTCAGACATTTTCTTCAGTTGGAAATACTTAACATCTCCTCACAGTGATTTTAAGTTACAGAAATAAAAAATATATCGATCCTTCCCCCATCACACTCAAAGCTGGATGTAAAGAAATAGGTCTGTAACTTAATTCATTCCCAAAAGCCACTTGGCTACTTGACTGTAATGATAAGTAATGCTTTCAGTAATCTGAGGGGCCTCAGTAGTCTGTGGTGTTGTGTGTGGTGTAATAGTTTTGTTTCTTGCTCCTAGATTGCAGTAGAGCTGCTGAACAATTAAAGAATAATCCACGACACAAGGGTTACCTGGAACAGGTATCCCTGAAGCAGCTAGAGAAGTTATTCAGCTTTTTACGAGGTAACTTGTGGGGGCAGAGTCTGGCAGAAACAATGGAACAGATTCAACGGGAAACAACCATTGATCCTGAGGAAGACCTGAACAAACTAGATGACAAGGAACTTGCCAAAAGGAAGAGCATCATGGATGAACTTTTTGAGAAAAATCAGAAGAAGAAGGATGATCCAAATTTTGTCTATGATATTGAAGTGGAGTTCCCACAGGATGAACAGCTACAGTCCTGTGGCTGGGACACAGAGTCAGCTGAAGAGTTCTGATAACCAAAAACTGGAAAAAAAAAATTATTGAGTAAATGCATATTTACGCAAGACCATAGATTGATTGTAGAAAAATCTATAAAGAACACTGTACGTATTAGGTCACATTTGGATTGAGTGTTACTTTTCCAAACCAGGATATGTATAGCATCTACTATGTAGGTGCGTGTGGAATATAGGAAAACAAAATATAAGGATCTGCCTTTAAGGAGCTTACAGTTTAATTGGAAGATAAGTCAAAAGCTTGTGAAAAGCTAATTTAATGGTATTAGGCAGCAAAAAGATTAGTTCCAAATGCTTGATAAAGGCTCGAGAAGATCAGAACCTAGATTACTGTAGGGTAGAATAGTCAGGAAGGACTTTGTCCTTCAGTGGCAAAGTGGTATTTTGCTGGCCCTTGAGATGGTAGTATTTGGATAGAAGCTTAGGTAGGATTCCTGATTAGAGAAATTGGGAAGAAAAAAAGAGGGATGTTGTGGGGGATTGGGAAAGACATAGGAATTAGAACATTTTATTTGAGGAACAGTAAGCAAATTATAATGTGATAGTATTGGAGGACATGATGATTACTAGAGGATTATCCTGTATATATTATCTTTATATGTATTTAACTCTGTGAGGAGAACCCCTGTCGAATGCTCTGTAGCTGCAAATGGATATAATTTGATGGACAGCAGGGGAATTCTGGTCCCTCTCCCTGCCCTAGTATCAGGAAATATACACTCAAGACATTCTGAAACCTGAACCTCTTCTCATAAATAAGTTTTTTCATAAAATAGGAAATCTACCCATAATACCATAATAAATGAACATAAGTACTGCCAGTTTAGGCCTATTCATGAGTTTGTATCTACAAAGAGAAGATATTTGTTGTACACGGTTACATATGTATAGATACATCTTTCTTCATATTAGAATATTATTTAATTGGTAGAAATCCTCTGTTTTCTGCAAGGAAATTAGTACTCATTAAATAAAGTTGTAAAAATTACTCTTTCTACCTGTCCATCTCTACTCTCTTGAGCATTATAAGTCTCATTAAAAAGATCATTCTTATAGTGGTATCACCAAGGATTTAAGATGGCCATGTCTCAAATGTTTATTTGCCAAAGGTAGCAAAAGAGAGGGTGGGAAGATTTGGGAGAATGGCATTGAAACATGTAAAATATCATGTATGAAACGAGATGCCAGTCCAGGTTCGATGCACGATACTGGATGCTTGGGGCTAGAGCACTGGGACGACCCAGAGGGATGGTATGGGGAGAGAGGAGGGAGGAGGGTTCAGGATGGGGAAAACATGTATACCTGTGGCGGACTCATTTTGATATTTGGCAAAACTAATACAATTATGTAAAGTTTATAAATAAAATTTAAAAAAAAAGAAAGAAAAAAACAAAAAACAACAAAGGTAGCAAAAGAACTTTCAGAGCTGGAGCTCCTACCATAATTGCATATTACTTCACTGTGTAGATATAGATGATCTACTTCAAAAGTTGGCCTTGGGTTGTTTTCCCCTTTCACTATTACTAACAGTACCACAGTAAATAACCTTGTACATTCTCCATCTTGCAGAACTGTAAATGATGCCTGGAGGGGAATTGCTGGGTTTGTGCATCCGGAATTTTAATAGATACTGCTAGATTGTCCACCAAAGAGTCCCATTCATTCATTCAGTACTTAATGAGCACCTACAACATGCTGAGCCTCTACTGTTCAAGAGTCTGGGGGTGCAGCCTCTGATAAACTTTACAGTCTGCTTGGAGGGGAGAAACAATAAACATACATAGAATAATGTCATAAGATGACTGCTCACAGTTAAAACAGGGTAAAAAGAGAATGATGGTGTGGGTGCTGCTGTTTTTGACTGGGACTTCAGAGAAGGCCTCACTGAAGAGGTGACATTTGAGCAAAGGCTTGAAGGAGGTAAGGAAAAATTGATGTCCGTATCAGGGGTAGTGGAAAATGGGAAGTACATAGGTCCCCAAGGCTGGAATGTGCTTGATATATTTGAGGAAGTGTAAAGAGGCCAGTGTGGCTAAAACAGATTGAGCAAAAGAAAAATGATAGGAGATGAGGTACAGTGTATTTTACCAATGCACAGTAAGTACATTTTTGTAGTAAGGTTGTAGCAATTTAAACTATCAGCAGTACATAAGAGTACCTATTTTCCCCACATGCTCATCGAAAGAGTTATCAAACTTGATCTTTGTCAATTTTATAATTTAAAAATGGTATCTCCATAGTTTTAATTTGCATTGCTTTTATTATGAGTGAGACTGAGTGACTTCATACACTGTGAGATAAGCCTTTTTTTAATGAAATAAAAAATGTTACATCTTTCATTCATGTTTCTGTTGGATTACTGGTCTTTTTCTTATGGATTGGTAAAAAGTTATTTATCAAGGAAAATAGTCCATGATCTACGTACGATGTGAGTTGCAGATATTTCCACCTTGTCATATGTTTTTTTTTCACTTTGTTTATGATATTTTTCCCAGGAAGAATTTTTTCAAGTCCAATTGATCAATATTTTTCTGTATGCTTCTGCATTTTGTGGCATATTTAAAAAGGAATTTTTCACTCTTAAGACTTTTTGTTTTAATCCCATTATTTTTTCTATACAGGAATTAATTTTGCTGTAAAATATGACATTACTTTTGTCCAGGTGCCTATCCAACTATACCAACACCATTATCTAGTGAATTACTTATCTTTCCCTGCACTGACTTGAAATGCATCCTTTATCATATACTAGGGGCTTTCCAGGTGATGCAGTGGTAAAGAATCCGCCTGCTGAAACAGGAGACACAAGAGATGTGTGCTCGATCCCTGGGTCGGGAAGATCCCTTGGAGGAAAAAATGGTAATTCACTCCGGTATTCTTAACTGGAAAATCCTCTGGACAGAGGAACCTAGCAGGACTGGGGTCCACGGGGTCACCAAGAGTCAGACAGGACTGAGTGACTGAGCATACACATCATATGCTAAGTTTTCATATGTATCAAAATAATTATCTTTTGATTATGTTACTGTCTTCTGCCTCACATTTCCCAATCCATGTTTTGGGTTTTTTTATGCTTGTGGAGCACAGCTCCTATATTCACTAAATTAAGAGCATTCAGATCAGATCAGATGAGTTGCTCAGTCGTGTCCAACTCTTCGCGACCCCATGAATCGCAGCACGCCAGGCCTCCCTGTCCATCACCAACTCCCGGAGTCCACTGAGACTCACGTCCATCGAGTCAGCGATGCCATCAAGCCATCTCATCCTCTGTCGTCCCCTTCTCCTGCCCCCAATCCCTCCCAGCCTCAGAGTCTTTTCCAATGAGTCAACTCTTCACATCAGGTGGCCAAAGTACTGGAGTTTCAGCTTTAGCATCAATCCTTCCAAAGAACACCCAGGGCTGATCTCCTTCAGAATGGACTGGTTGGATCTCCTTGCAGTCCAAGGGGCTCTCAAGAGTCTTCTCCAACACCACAGTTCAAAAGCATCAATTCTTTGGCGCTCAGCCTTCTTCACAGTCCAACTCTCACATCCATACATGACCACAGGAAAAACCATAGCCTTGACTAGACGAACCTTTGTTGGCAAAGTAATGTCTCTGCTTTTGAGTACGCTATCTAGGTTGCATTAGAAAAGTACAAAATGAGCTACAACTTTTACTTTTGAGTTGTTAACATAGTTCAACCAAAGCAACAAAACTAACACATGTGCAACAGAGGACTGTAACTAGGGCAGAAGGGGGAGAGCATATGAGCTGAGTAGTTACAGGTTTTTTCCTCCATGTATCTTGTTCGAAGCTAATTCTTCTGCTGAGTTCTTTTAAGTGTTTTTCCATTATAAAGTTAATGCATATTCACTATCTTAAATTTTTAGAAAAATACCAGCATGTAAAAGTGAGATGAGAATATTTTTCCCTCACTTTCTCTCAATTCCCACTCTGCAGAGAAATTAGCTTTCCTAGAGGGCTCTGGATTCCATCTTCTCTTATGAGCTGGCTTCATCAATTATTCTTTCTCTCTCTGCCCCTGTCTTTCTCATTTCCAGCTTCATTCTCTGCTGGCTTTCTCTGCAGTCTATAAACATACACAAGCCTCCAACATGTTAAAAGAAGACATATCACCTTGTCTCTCTTTATCTAATACAGTATGTAACCAAATTTTAGCTCATTTAGCTTGTTAAATAAATCTAACCCCCACCCCAGTCCCCTTCCCTGCTGATCTGGCTCCAATCTTACTGTAGACTGGTCCATTTTGACTGGTGTGATACTTCATTATAACTTTGATTTGCATTTCTCTAATAATTTGTGATGGTAAGCATCTTTTCAAGTGCTTTTTGACCATCTGTCTTCTCTGGAGAAATGTCTTTTTAGAGCTTCTGCTCATTTATTTTTATTGGGTTTATTTTTTGATATGCATGAGAGGAAATTTCCCTTTCCTTTAAAGCTGCCCATTTCCAAATGTCTTGAGGAACTTCCACAGAGTAAATACTCAGAAAGTGTTCATTGCATGAATGGATTTATTCCATCCCTTCTCCAACCTTTTTCAATCTCCATCTCTATTTGGGTTTGATGAAATTTTGCACTTATCTTTGACCCTTCTTGTTCATTCTCAGAACACATGAACTGTAGATATTGATTCTGTTCCATTTCCTATTTTTTAAACAGCTTTACTGAGGTATAACTTATTTATTTCAATATACATACCATAGAATTCACTTGTTTTTTTGTTTGTGGGAAATAAGATCCCACCACACAGCATGTGGGATCTTATTTCCTTGACCAGGGATCAAACCCATGTCCCCTGCAGTGGAAGCATGGATTCTTAATTGTTGGACCACCAAGGAAGTCCCAAAATTTACCTATTTTTAAGTCCACAAAATCAGATATTTTGAAGACATGTCTATGAAAATCTTTTGCTCATTTAAAAACTGAATTGTCTCTCATTAATGAGTTGTAAGAGCTCTTTATATACACTGAATACAAGTTCTTTTTCAGATATAGGATGTGCAGATATTTTTCTGTGGATTTTTAAACATGTTATCACTTGTCTTTGAAGCAAAAAATTTTAAAATTTCAATGAAGTCAAATATATCAGTTTTTTTCTTTTACAGGTTTTATTTTTGGTGTCAATTCTAAGAACTCTTTGCCTAACCTAAGTGTTATGAACTGAATGTTGAATGAACTGAATGACTCTGCTTTTCCAAAATTAATGTGTTGAAACTTTACCCCTCAATATAATGGTATTAGGAGGTGGGACCTTTTGGGAAGGGGATAAGGATTAGATGAAGTCATAAGGGCGACACTCTCATGAATGGATTAGTGACCTGAAAAGAGTCAGAAGAGAGCTTTCTTGCTCTGCTCTGTTCTCCACCATGTGAAGATATTACAAGAAGTTGACAGTCTGCAAACTGGAGGAGCGTTCTCGCCAGAAACTGGACATTCTGACACCCTGATCTTGAACAATGTATACAATGAAATATCACACCAGTCAAAGTGGACCAGTCAAAAAACCTACAAACAATAAATGCTGGAGAAAGCTTGGAGAAAAGGGAACTCTCTAGCACTGGTAGGAATGTAAATTGGCACAGCCACTATAGGGAGGTTCCTTAAAAAACTAAAAATAGAGCTACCATGTGATCCTGCAATCCCACTCCTGGGCATATATCTGAAGAAAACCCGATTAGATATTTGCACCCCAATGTTCATTGCAGCACTATCTACAATAGTCAGGATATGGAAGCCACCTAAGTGTCCATCAACAGAGGAATGGAAGATGTGGTACATATATACAATGGATTATTTCTCAGCCATAAAAAAGAATGAAATAATACCATTTGCAGCAACATGAATGGACCTAGAGACTTGTCATATTTAGTGAAGTAAGTCAGAGAAAGACAAATATCATATGGTATTGCTTATATGTGAAATCTAAAAAAAAAAGTACAAATGAATGTATTAAAAAACATAAAGAGAGTCACAGATGAAAAGGAAAAACTTACAGTTACTTGGGGGAAAGCGGATGGGGGGAGGATAAATTGAGAGTTTCGGATTGACATATATACATTATTATATATAAAATAGATAACTAATTGTCAGGAAGCATTTAACAGGAGGCTTCCTGTGTGCCGTTTTGGATCTGTTTTGGATCCTGAATATTCCTTGAATATTCAGGAATTAAGAGGAGAGACAAGCCTCTTCCGGGACTGAGGAATCCAGGCATTTCCTTTGTTAGTTTTTCTATACAGTGATAAGTACCCTCTTCCTTTTTATGAACTGTATGGTAAAAGTGTTATTTACAACTCTCTCTTTCATATGGATGACCTCATGTTTTCTTGATAACTTGTAAGTTTTGCTTTTATCTCTGCTGAAAATAGCTATTCTGTAAGACAGTATAAATACCTACACAATGTTGAATAAAACACCTTTGCTCCATCAGAGCTCTGGTCCCTGTGTCTTTCTTTCTTTCTCTCTCTCTCTTTCCCTCTCTTTTTCAGGCTGATCCCCTGGAGTGCAGAGGCTCTCTGAGTTCACTTTCCTGCCCGGGCTTCTAAGACCCTCTCGAGGAGGTGCTCTGCACCTTCTCCCCATCGAGAGGGCGCCTGAGGCCTTCGTGAACAGAGCAAGGCCTGTGCAGGGGCTTTATTGGCTTTCTGTGTAAACCAAGTAATATCAGCCTCTTTCTCTCCTTTACTTTCTTATCGTCGACTCCGGACCACCAGGTTCCGGTCCATTAAAGGACCTCAGCAACTAATAAGGACCTACCATATAGCACAGGGAACTCTGCTCAATACTCTGTCATGACCTATATGGGAAAATTATTTTTAAAAGAGTGGATACATATATGTTTAACTGATTCACTTTGCTGTGCATCTGAAACTAACACAACATGGTAAATCAACTATAATCCAATAAAAAATTTTAAAAATAAAGGAAAGGGAAGACTGAGAGAAAAGACTGGTGATAGGGCAGTTGTGAAACCAGGGGCAGGTTCGTGATTTCAGTCTTCTTAATGAGCCAGGCAGAGCCATCAGATTATAGTGAGACTGAGGAGAAGCTGGGATAAGAGTGAGGAGTTATGGTGAATTAATCCATAATCCATCTAAGCAAGAAATGGAAAATTTTATTTGAACCAAACTCAGGGTTATAACCCAGAAGACAGTCTCTCAAAGAGATCTGAGAACTGTTTGGAAGAGTAAGGGGGGGAAGTCAGGACACATTTAATTTTGGTGAAGGGGGTATCTTTTGTCCCGAATTCCATTCAAGGGGTACTGTAGGTCAGCGATTGCACTGGTTAAGGACTTGATTCTTGAATTTGACAGGGGCAACATTCTTTATTTTTTTATCACTTCCCTTTCAGTCTTAATTTTTTTTAATATATTTTATTTATTTTATTTGGTTGCATTGAGTCTTAGTTACAGCATGTGAGATCTAATTCCCTGACCAGCGATTGAACCCAGGCCCCTCCAATTGGAGCACAGAATCTTAGCCACTGGACCACCTGGGAAATCCCTAGTCTTAATTTTAACCAAGATTTGGGAGGCATTTTGTGGCCAATTCATTCTAGGGTACTAGGAATGCTCATTCCCAGGTTGGGTGAGGATTTCATTGATAGGCTACTCAAAGTGCTGTTACTGGACTAGGCCCTGTTAACAAAATAGCCCAAAGCCTCTGGATTGCCTGTCTTTCTAGTCTATTATGGTCCAGGGAATGGCTCTCTCTTGTTTCTTCTTCCCATATCTAGAGCTACACTATTATAATTACTGATCTTATAGGACTATATATTTGGTCAGTCATTTCAGGTCACTTGGGCATCATTTTTATCTGAGGCTCAGTCACACATTTGGTAATGCAAGAAATAATCTTGTAATACAGGCAGAATACAAATAATATAGCTAGTATCATTAATAAGGTCACAAGTAAGTAATTTAGCTAAGGACTTCCATGAGGTATGGCCCAGTAACTCCCTAGGTTGTCTGACCAGTCTGTTCTGCATCAATCACTATTTTTTTATTTTTAATATTTATTTGTTTGTTGAAGTATAGTTGGTTTACAATGTTGTTTTAGTTTCAGGTGTATGACAAAGTACATGGATTTTTTTTTTTCAGATTCTTTTCCCAAATAGCTTATTACAAAATATTGAGTATAGTTCCCTGACCAATCATTATTTTTAAGGGAAATAATATATTGGCATTGTACATAAAGTTCACTGAAGATGTCTCACATAGAAGGCAAGTGTGGAGCCAACATGACCCCTTACAGGACTGCAAAAGAAATGTTATCTTCTAAGGAGTTATATGGCTGGCAGCAGAAGGAAAAAAAATAATCTTTATGATTATGCAGGTACTTCTGCCATGGGGGAGGTCTGGTTAACACTTAATGCAGATAAACAATTCATGCTAGAGGGGAGGGAGGAGGCCCAACAGACAGGAAAAAAAATGTTTAATTTTTTCTTGTCTTGCCTCAAAATGTGAATTCTTATTTTATTAGAAAGAAGGAGCTTTGTTCAGATGGAAGGGTCAGGTTGGATGTGGTCAATAGAGATGGAAAAAGTAGACTGTGGGGAGTTTCATGAAAACCTACAATCCAAGGGTCACAAACTGAAAAGGATCTCCCCTATCCTCACCTCCTCTCTCCTAGAAACAAAATAACAAAAGAACTTCTCGTCAAGTCTACAGGAGTGTTAATGGCTGAATGACCAATCAACATTCAAGTTCAAAATTTTTAGCCTTTATGGCTAAAAGTTCACCATTCTCCCAGTGGTTCACCATTTCATACTGTAAAAGGTAGTTACATAGCAGATCACCTACTCAACATCCTTTCACTTCTTTCATTTCCTGCAGAGGCTCAGTACTGTCTGTTCAGATATCATCCTTCCCACACAAGTCTCAGGTCTAGAGGCAAACCCTGTTCAGTTCAGTTCAGTTCAGTCGCTCAGTCGTGTCTGACTCTTCGCGACCCCATGAATCGCAGCACGCCAGGCCCCCCTGTCCATCACCAACTCCTGGAGTTCACTCAGACTCACGTCCATCGAGTCAGTGATGCCATCCAGCCATCTCATCCTCTGTCGTCCCCTTCTCCTTCGGCCCCCAATCCCTCCCAGCATCAGAGTCTTTTCCAATGAGTCAACACTTTACATGAGGTGGCCAAAGTACTGGAGTTTCAGCTTTCGCATCAGTCCTTCCAAAGAAATCCCAGGGCTGATCTCCTTCAGAATGGACTGGTTGTATCTCCTTGCAGTCCAAGGGACTCTCAAGAGTCTTCTCCAACACCACAGTTCAAAAGCATCAATTCTTCGGCGCTCAGCCTTCTTCAATTCCAGTGATTGCATTTCATTGTCAATGACTGGTATAGAGAAGGGCATCTCACCCAGTTCTAGCCAATGAGAGGTGAAGGGGGGTCTACGAGGACCTGAGAGAAAGGCATTCGCTATTTTTTGGAGAAGTCTCTGTTTCTCTGGACATGGTTGTATCTGAAAATGACATCTGGACACTGCAGTCACTTTGTGGGCGGCCTGAGGGTGATGCTGATCGTAATGAGAACAGAACAAAGAGAAGCACAGAAAGATGGAGACAGAGCCCTGGTGTACTGCAAACAGAGCCTGTCCTATCTTTGGACATTTTGTTACATGAAATGACAAATTTCCCCATTTTTAAGCCGATGTAAGTGGAATTTCTCTTTTTTTCCCCCAGCCTTAAATTCCTGTTAACAACAGAACAAACCTCTTCCATTGGCCTCTTTCACTTCTGGACCCGGTAGGGACCATGTGTGTTTTAAGGATAGACCCAAAGATCTCTGGAAGAGATTGATACAGTGGACAGAGCAAAGTACAAGAGACTGAGGAAGGGTAGGCAACTGGCAAGGGCAGCACAAAGCCGTGGACTTTGGAACCTAAGGCTGGGTGGAGTCCTGCGGAGCCTGGGGGAGGCTGAGTCAAATAGGAGGGGCTGAGCAATGAAAAGTACTAGAAAGGGTGGCATCAGAAGGAAGGTCTGGCAAGTTGTGACAGGTATGCTCGGGAGAAAACAATAGAGCAGTTAGGTTAGAGAAAGGAAATGCTGAGTTAAAAGGTCTCGGAAGTTTAGTAAGTCCCAGTGATGATGAGATCCAGCATCTGAACTTTACAGACCAAGACTGATAGAGGTGAAGTCCACAAAATCAAAAAAGCTATGAAGCCTTGTGAAACTAAGGAGTCTGGAGGAACAGCAGCTCAGATGTTGAAAGATCCTGAGAACACTGACTGATACGGGACAACAGGGAGAAGAAACTCAGCCAGATCCTAAAATCATTTGTGTAGGTATGAAATGCTTACTATGGTTTTGGCCAGTTGCATTAATAATTTGAAGAAGAAAATGTAAAAGGGTGGAATTAATATTATATGTTTAGAAAGAGGTAGAGAAAAGGTACAGAGGACAAAAGTGATAAAAGATTAGAGCGTTTGATTTTTTTAGGTCAGAAAAAAGCTCCTATATGTGTTTCACCAGAAGAAAATAAAACAAAAACAAAACAAACAAAAAATTGGCAGTGTGTGTTCAAGACAGGATTTTCTTTAAATTGGATGAATGATCCTTGTTCCTAACCTAGATACGTGTGATTATAGATCCAGGAATCTTTCAGTTTCTGGTAGGAACTCTTAGGTTGGCAAATTCCATTAGGGCTGCCATCTTGACCTTGTTAATAGTAGCATTACGTGGCTAGGACAGTGAAATTACCACGTGTCTCAATGCTGAAAAGGAAATCTTAACTACAGCCAAGCATTTGTCATCACTGTTATTAAATATCTGTTGATTCCACTGTTCCTCTTTCCTGTTATTAGACACTGGGTACTACATAATTTTCATATTTGGGGTATGATGGATTCTTCAATGAAAAGAAACTTAGAGGCATCCATTATTTCTGATAATGGACCATAATAAAATGGATAAAGTAAAATCCTAATGTAACCCTCAAATTCATTTTATCCAAAACCTTTAAACTCTCTTCTCATTTTACCTCTTTTTCCTCCATTCTATACCAAACACTTTCACCCTGAAATTAAAATTGTCAAATAGTAACAAAAGAAATCTTGTGAGATTTACTTTTTCTCTCTCTCACATCCACTGTTTAATATTTGAAAAATAAGCACACGCTCCAAAACAGGGAAAAGACTAACATGAGAAATACATATAAACCTCATATATATATATATGAAAAAACTTGTGTTATGAAAAATTATCCAAAACTTAAAATAATGCAAATGTTTTTGCAATATTATACTATAGTATTGTTTAAAATCTTTTCTAAAAATTGTTTAATTTTCTAGGACAATGTATTTGTGTTTGAGGTTTATTATTTGATTAGAACCCGGGCACTATTAACTTGAAAATTTCTGCCCAGTAGAGAAGATAACCTATAGGTTTATTTGCCTATAGGACATTAACCATTTTTGTATCTTCTAACTTAGCCATCTTATCTTAATATTTTCTGTGAAAACCTATAAACACTTAGTCCCTCAAAATATTTTTGGAACCAGCTCTACCATCTTAGCGGTGCCCTTCATCAAAGAGTTAATAAGTGTTAGCATATCTTCATTTTATATTGGTTATGAGAATTATGTTTTTTAAATTTTGAAAATTATACTTTGATATCTGATAGCCTATATGATAAAAGGATTAACATATTTTTAGAATATCTTTTGAGGCATGCTTTTAATATAAAGGGCTGACATTTTTTAAACTTTCAAATTTGACATTTCCACCCTGAGAGGAGTCAGAACAGGAGGCAGGAAAAAGTGGAAAGTTTGAGGCAAAAACAAAAGAGGCCAAGTTAAGAAGTTAGACAACTAAAAAAGCAATTGCCGTATGAAGGGTCACCCCTCTTTGGTCCAGCAGGCTCAAGCAAGCAAGTGATGTCACTATCTTTCTGCCCCCATCTCTGAGCAGACCCACCCTCGCACTGCCGAATTGACCAGTGGGACTCTAGAATCTGGTTGGAAAGGTAGGAGTAGGTAGGAGTACTAGCTAGGAGAATTGTCTTGAAGATGAATAACATATTTTGTATTGTATAGGCCTTTGGCTATATATATAGAGGCACCTTGGCTCTGCCATCCCCCAAAACCATAGTTTGACTCTAAGGGAACTAGGAGGTCAACTAGTGCTGCTAAAATTAAAACTAAACCCCCACTACCATCAGAGGGCAGTATATATTTTTTAATTTATCCAAAGTAGCTTTGACTTGGCCCTGGAAGGATGTTAGCAGTATTTTCTTAAAATTTAAACAGTGTGCCTACATCTACATCCAGGGTGAGTGCGGGGTGAGCCTTACTCAGCCTTTTAATACATTGTTTTTAAATAATCTTTTTAAAATGCTAGGTTTTGTCTGTTATATTTAGATACATTCATTTTAAACACTGGGTATGTGCCCAGCACTATTCTAGGTAATAGGGATACAGAGAAGAACAAGGCAGACAGGACCCTGCTTTTATGGAGCTTACATTTAAGTGGAGAGAAATAAGTAAATAAGAAAAGTATCATGTGATCATAAATGCTCTGCAGATCAATTAAAGTAGGGTGACATGGGGATAATCCTTCACTTAATCATCACTTCCTTCCACAGAATCTAAAAAGACAAGGGGAAAACTTCTATCAGCCTGAAAAAGCCACAAATGCAGATTTCAAGATCGTGTAACTAAAACACCCATATGACCAAGTCACATTTTATAGCATTATATGCTCAATAAATTTTATTTTTATAATTCATCATTTTTTTCCACCTGTTTTCAATTTTCATCCATTCTTATGTTTGACTTCATTTTCTTCAAAAGGCTAATGAGATGTCACTCTCTGAAGAAGGACCTCAGAGTTATTTTTTCTTCTCACCTTCCTTTAGTCCACAGCTTTTCAGCCATAGCTGAGCCCAAACCTTCCCCTAAGACCATAGAGTGGAGCTTCTGTAATTTGTGTGCTGCACAAAATAGAAGCAGCTGCAAGGCCAGTAGTCACTGAGACTGATAACTGAAGAAGATCTTCATTTTCCTCCCTTCCCCTTAGTTTCCTCCTTTGTAACATGCAATATTAATATCTCTGTCCACTGGGCCAGTATAAAGATGAAAGATTAAATAAGATAGTGTACTCAATAAATGCAAGTTTAAAAAAAAATGTCTCTCACCTTCACCTCTCACCTAAGCTTCAGATACATGTTAGTAGTCTTCCCGATGTACAAAATTAACTCTAAAATCCAAGGCAACTAAGGCTGGGAAGTAATAGCCATTGAGAAACAGAATCAAGATTTTATGTTTTTCACGACTGGACTAAAACCAACAGGATGAAATACTGAGGAACTAAAAGTAAAGTTCAGCACTTACATTAAGAAATGTCAGCTTGCAAGAGCACAGGATGGGAAAGAATTCACTTAATAGCAATTAATGTGAAACAGAGGGAGTTTCATAGACAGCAGATTCAGTATGAAGAGACTGGAGAGTGGCTGCCAAGGGAGCTAATGTAATCCCACACTGCAGTAAATGAGGCTTAATGTCCAGATCAAGGGAAGGACCGGCTCTCATGCACACTGCCCAGGCCAGATCCTGCCTGGAGCCATGGTCTCTTCCAGGAGTCTCATCTTAAAGGAGACATCGACAAATTGGAGCACGTCCCACAGGGAGTGACCATGTCACAAGAGAATCTATTGGAAGATATGATGAGGGTTTTGCCTGGAAAAGAGAGGATGCTCTCAATGAACATTTATTTAATGACCTTTCATGTGGAAGAACATAGCAAGACTTCCAGAGGAAAAAATAAGGCACAGTGGATGGAAGTTTAGGGAGCAGTTCTCACCTCAGTAAACGGAAGAATTTTCTGAGGATCAAAGCATTTAGCAATAGGAAGGATGGCTTTGTGATGTAGTGATCTGGCTGACCCTGAAAGCAATCTAACGAGGCTCTGGATGGGAGGTTAATCAGACCAGTGTTTTTTAAACTGCTCTCTATGGAGTGTCATCCTTGGCAGCTGGGGTTGGGGAGGTGGGGGACAGGGAACGTTAATTGTTCCCAGGAGACTGAAAGGAAGGAGACCGAGGACTTAAACTGGACTCTCAGTCAAACCACAGCAGCTCAGTCCTTATGTTTTTAAGTTTAACCCATTTCCGAGTTCCTCTTGAGACATTTCTTAAAACACTTCTACTAAAACCAAAATTTGAAAACCACTGGAGATGATGGCTTTGTACATAAAAGAATGGGCTGGTTCCAAATTGGGAAAGGAGTACGTCAAGGCTGTATATTGTACCCTGCTACTTAACTTATATGCAGAGTACATCGTGCAAAATGCCAGACTGGATGAAGCACAAGCTGGAATCAAGATTGCTGGGAGAACTATCAATAACTTCCGATATGCAGATGACACCACCCTTATGGCAGAAAGTGAAAAGGAACTAAAGAGCCTCTTGATGAAAGTGAAAGAGGAGAGTGAAAAAGCTGGCCTAAAATTCAACATTCAAAAAACAAAGATCATGACATCTGGTCCCATCTCTTCACGGCAAATAGATGGGGAAACAATGGAAACAGTGACAGACTTTATTTTCTTGGGCTCCAAAATCACTGCAGATGGTGACTGCAGCCATTAAATTAAAAGACGCTTGCTTCTTGGAAGAAAAGCTATGACAAACCTAGGCAATATACTAAAAAGCAGAGACATTACTTTGCTGACAAATGTATGTACAGTCAAAGCTATGGTTTTTCCAGTAGTCATGTATGGATGTGAGAGTTGGACCATAAAGAAAACTGAGTGCCAAAGAATTTATGCTTTTGAACTGTGGTGTTGGAGAAGACTCTTGAGAGTCCCTTGGACTGCAAGGAGATCAAATCAGTCAATACCAAAGGAAATCCATCCTGAATATTCATTGGAAGGACTGATGCTGAAGCTGTAGCTCCAACAGTTTGGCCACCTGATGCAAAGAACTGACTCACTGGCAATGACTCTGATGCTGGGAAAGACTGAAGGCAGGAGGAGAAGGGGACAACAGAGTGTGAGATGGTTGGATGGCATCACCAACTGGATGGGCATGAGTTTGAGCAAGTTGGCGGTAGACAGGGAAGACTGGCGTGCTGCAGTCCATGGGGTTGCAAAGAGATGGACATAACTGAGCAACTGAACTGAACTGAACTAGGTGGTCACCCAACACTCTCTCTCTTAAAACCATAGCTATCAGAGAGCAGTCTAGAGCAGAGACTAGAAAAATGCTAGCTTAGTCTGAGCTGAGTCACTTCCATTGCTTTCTAAATGGTCTCTCCCACCTCACTTATTTATTTATTTATTTATTTTTAAAAGCACTCTCAATCTTTTGGTTAGTAAGCTTTGAGAAGGCCTGAAAACTGGCTGGATATATCAGTTCAGTTCAGTTCAGTCGCCCAGTCATGTCCAACTCTTTGTGACCCCATGGACTGCAGCATGCCAGGTTTCCCTGTCCATCACCAACTTCTGGAACTTGCTCAAACTCATGTCCATCCAGTCAATGATGCCATCCAACCATCTCATCCTCTGTCATCCCCTTCTCCTCTTGCCCTCAATCTTTCCCAGCATCAGGGTCTTTTCCAGTGAATCAGCTCTTTGTGTCAGGTGGCCAAAGTATTAGAGCTTCAGCTTCAACATCAGTCCTTCCAATGATCACCCAGGACTGATCTCCTTTAGGATGGACTGGTTGGATCTCCTTGTCGTCCATGGGACTCTCAAGAGTCTTCTCCAACAGTTCAAAAGCATCAATTCTTTGGCACTCAGCTTTCTTTACAGTCCAACTCTCACATACAAGAGTACTGGAAAAACCATAGCTTTGACTATATGGACCTTTGTCAGCAAAGTAATATTTCTGCTTTTTAATATGCTGCCTGCTGTCTAGGTGGGTCATAGCTTTTCTTCCAAGGAGCAAGCATCTTTTAATTTCATGGCTGCAGTCACCATCTGCAGTGATTTTGGAGCCCAAGTAAATAAAGTCTGTTTCCATTGTTTCCCCATCTACTTGCCATAAAGTGATGGGACCAGATGCCATGATCTTTGTTTTTTGAATGTTGTGTTTTAGGCCAGCTTTTTCACTCTCCTCTTTCACTTTCATCAAGAGGCTCTTTAGTTCCTTTTTGCTTTCTACCGTAAGGGTGGTGTCATCTGCATATCTGAGGTTATTGATATTTCTCCCAGCAACCTTGATGCCAGCTTGTGCTTCATCCAGTCCAGCATTTCGCATGATGTATTCTGCATATAAGTTAAATAAACAGGGTGACAATATAGCCTTGATGTACTCCTTTCCCAATTTGGAACCAGTCTGTTGTTCCATGTCCAGTGCTAACTGTTGCTTCTTGACCTGCATACAGATTTCTCAGGAGGCAGATCAGGTGGTCTGGTATTTCCATCTCTTTTAGAATTTCCCACAGTTTGTTACGATCCACACAGTCAAAGGCTTTAGCCTAGTCAATGAAGCAGAAATAGATGTTCTTCTGGATTCTCTTGCTTTTTCCATAATCCAACGAATGTTGGCAATTTGATCTGTGGTTCCTCTGCCTTTTCTAACTCCAGCTTGAACATCTGGAAGTTCTTGGTTCACATACTGTTGAAGGCGAGCTTGGAGAATTTTGAGAATTACTTTGCTAGCATATGAGATGAGTGCAATTGTGTGGTAGTTTGAACATTCTTTGGCATTGCCTTTCTTTGGGATTGGAATGAAAACTGACGTTTTCCAGTCCTGTGGCCACTGCTGAGTTTTCCAAATTTGCTGGCATATTGAGTGCAGCACTTTCACAGCATCATCTTTCAGGATTTGAAATTGAAGTTCAGCTGGAATTCCATCACCTCCACTAGCTTTGTTCGTAGTGATGTTTCCTAAGGCTTACTTGACTTTGCATTCCAAGATGTCTGGCTCTAGGTGAGTGATCACACCATCGTGTGATCTGGGTTATCTGGATCATTAAGATCTTTTTTTGTATAGTTCTTCTGTGTATTCTTGCCACCTCTTCTTAATATCTTCTGCTTCTATTAGGTCCATACCATTTTTTCCCTTTATTGTGCCCATCTTTGCATGACATATTCTCTTGGTATTTCTAATTTTCTTGAAGAGATCTCTAGTCTTTCCCATTCTATTGTTTTCCTCTGTTGCTTTGCACTGATCACTGAGGAAGGCTTTCTTATCTCTCCTTGCTATTCTTTGGAATGCTGCGTTCAACTGGATTTATCTTTCTTTTTCTCCTTTGCCTTTATCTTCTCTTCTTTTCTCAGCTATTTGTAAGGCCTCTTCAGACAAACATTTTGCCTTTTTGCATTTCTTCTTGGGGATGGTCTTGATCACTGCCTCCTGTACAATGTCATGAACCTCTGTTCATAGCTCTTCAGGAACTTTATCAGATCTAATCCCTTGAATCTATTTGTTACTTCCACTGTATAATCATAAGGGATTTGATTTAGGTCATATCTGAATGGGCTGGTGGTCTTCCCTACTTCCTTCAATTTACGTCTGAATTTGGCAATAAACAATTCATGATCTGAGCCACAGTCAGCTCCCGGTCTTGTTTTTGCTGACTGTATAGAGGTTCTCCATCTTCGGCTGCAAAGAATATAATCAATCTGATTTCCGTGTTGACCATCTGGTGATGTCCATGTGTAGTCTTCTCTTGTATTGTTGGAAGAGGGTGTTTGTTATGCAAAAGTTCTAAGGCTGGATACTTAGCATTAACCTTTAAGCTTTCATCCTATGCCCCCTCCCGTTTTTGGCTTGTCTCTTCCTGAAGGTCTTCCTCCCATCTTGCCTCCTCCATCAGTCTCCATCTCTGTCAAGGAGAAGAGAGTTCCTGGGGGCAAGTTTCAGACAGAAATCTAGCCCCAGACATTGGTGCTTCTCCTCCCCCAGCGGGCCCTCCAGGAGACACGGGACCAGCATGAGCCCTTAAAGGAGAGCACTCCCCTTCCTGCTAGCTGGGTTTCCCTGCCACCCCAGGTTTGAGTTCTTTCCTCCCTACTCAAACCTCCTTATTACCATTATTTATATCAAGGCTTCCCAAATAAGTCTTCTCTTAATAGTTATCATAAAAGGTTGAGCAGCTTTTAAAAGTATAGACTCAGTCACTCCTCAAATCTGAATCAGAATCTCTCAGGGTGACTCATTAGAAAAGACCTTGATGCTGGGAAAGATTGAGGGCAAGAGGACAACAGGATGACAGGGGATGAGATAGTTGGATGGCATCACCGACTTGATGGACGTGAGTTTGAGCAAACTCTGGGAGACGGTGAAGGACAGAGAAGGTTGGCGTGCTGCAGTTCACGGGGTATCGAAGAGTCAGACACGACCTTAGCACCTGAACAACAACAGGGTGGAGATCTAGGAATCCATATTTATAGCAGATTTCCCCAGGCACCGCAGTTGCAAACCACTGGTCTCAACCTTCTCTTTGGCAGGGAGCCCACCTTATCTTGTATGATCACTGTCTCATTTATGCATCCCATCTGAAAGTGAAGGACAATGTGTCACTTGGATTTGTTCCTCCACTTCATACCATCAGGTCCTCATTGTAGCAACCAACAGTGGGTGAAGCCTGAGCAGACCTGGAGTCCCTCCTGGCTGGTTTACCTCTCCCGAGACTTCCAGTTGCAAAAGTCTCCTCTTTGCTATTGTGCATGCCTGCTCAGTTGTGTCTGACACTTTGAGGTGACCCCACTGGTTCTCAAACTTCTGAGTGAATTAGACTCATCTGGAGGGCTTGTTAATACAGACTGAAGGGCCACTGCCCTTAGAGTTTGTGACTCAGGAGGTCTGCAATGGGGGTCTAAGAATTTCATTTCTAGCCAGTTCCCCAGGCTGCATTTTGAGAAATACTGCACTAGACTCTTGCTTTCTTTTGTTCTTGGTATTCCTGCTTCTAACCTTCACTTCCCTTTCATTCATATGAATTCTAGTATATCCCATAGTGTCTCTCTGCTTATAGGCCTCTCCTCTGATAACCACATTATTTCTATGACATTCAGGTATACGATGGCCTTCTATTTCAAATCTACCCACACCTCCTGGTTCTGTGGCCCAGGGGTTCACCCCTGCAAGATGTTCTGCTCTTAGAAGGCATTCTTGCTGAAGAAATTCAGAGAAAGGAAGTACTAATATAGGCTGCAGCAGTTGGGAAAGTTTCACAAAAGTGGTTAGATTTCAATTCATCTTCAAAGGGAGAAGAAAGAGCATTCGTGACAGGGGAGCCATATCACCAGTGACCCCCGAAAGCAGGAGCCTGTACTGGGATGACGCTGAGGAAACAGACTCACCCTGAAACACACATCTCTTCCATGAGGTGGTGGATGTCATGGGAAGGCTTCCTGTCGGTTTCCACATCTATTACAACTTATCAAGTGCCATCAACAACACTGGAGGCAAGATGACACTGATTTTGTTATTTCAGGTTATTGACCTGTTCAGGAACCTGAAGGCAACAGAGCTGCATGGCCCAGGCAGAGTGGGCATCACTTCAAGGGAATGAGCATATGTGCTCCTAAGGCCCAGGAGAGTTAATTCCACTTCTTCTTTCTGTGGAAAAAGCCCCCCACCCCTGTAGGGTTTGGCAAGAGCTGACCTGAGGAGGAAGATTTGCTCAATAGGAAATGAGCTATCATGGTGAAATGAGGAAGCTTCAGCTTGTTGGTTTTGAATTACAAAAAGAAAAGAATGAGTAAAAAGGGAACATAATAATGGAGAATTGAAAACAAACCAAATATCCATCAGGAAGTCATGGGTTAAGAGAACTGTGGCGTGTCCAAGCTGTGGCACATTGGGAAGCCCATAGGAACAGGGAGGTAGACTGCTGCTAAGTCACTTCAGTCGTGTCCAACGCTGTGTGACCCCATAGACGGCAGCCCACCAGGCTCCCCCGTCCCTGGGATTCTCCAGGCAAGAACACTGGAGTGGGTCACCATTTCCTTCTCCAATGCAAGAAAGTGAAAAGTAAAAGTGAAGTCGCTGAGTCTTGTCTGACTCTTAGCGACCCCATGGACTGCGGCCCACCAGGCTCCTCCATCCATGGGATTTTCCAGGCAAGAGTACTGGAGTGGGGTGCCATTGCCTTCTCCGAGGAGGTAGACTAGGGATCTGCAAATAACTCCCAGCTGCACAGTTAAGGGAGAAAAACCAGTTGCCAAGTATATCATATTCCCATGACTTTTTAAAAAATCTGTTAAAAACTCGTAAAGGATCATCACACATTAACCATAATCGTTGCCTATGGAGAGGGAACTGAAGTTTGAGAGTTGTTTTGTCACTAAGTTATGTCCAGAGGAGCTTAAGTGAGATTTTTTTTTTTAGCTTTTAAAAATAAATATCTGAATGGTTTGACTTTTTACGTGTAATTTTACATTTTACTTTGATTCTTTAGCTGTGCTGTGTGGCCCTCAGCAGTGAGAATATGGAGTCCCAACCACTGGACCACCAGGGAATTCCCATGTTCTAAGTGTTTTAGACCTATTAACTTATTTAATCCTCCCAATAAGCCTATTTTATAGATAGGGTTAGTGAGGCACAGAGCAGTTAAATAGCCTACCCAAGGACACCCAGGCAATACATGGGAGAGCTAGGATTTGAACTGAGGTCACCTGTCTGCAGAATTTGTGCATTAAACCACCTCACTATTCTGTCTCTCAGTGGACTGTGTTGGACCATTGGATGTTAACCATAACTGTAAAATGATATCAGTTTAAAAAACAAGCCATATGCGTATAAAAAAAAACTGGAATTCAAGTCTCTAAAGTTATCCTTTGAACACCGATCCAAAGATTCACTCTGAATTTCCAGCTCGGATGAGATAATTCAAGATGAATTAAGTGATTTCAGAAAGGAAAGCCTTGCCTCTCCCTCTACCCCAAACTGCTGGTTAATATTTCTTAAACAAGGACAAAATGTTTTTACTACCCTATTTTGTTTAACATGCAATTATCTCTGGACAAGGTATAACTATCTTGGATTTAATTGTCCAGATCTCTGAGTTAATAATAATTAAGGTGTAAACCACCCAATTATTAAGCCATGAAATTAAAAGACACTTGCTCCTTGGAAGGAAAGTTATGACCAACCTAGACAGCATATTAAAAAGCAGAGACATTACTTTTCCAACAAAGGTCCATCTAGTCAAGGCTATGGTTTTTCCAGTGGTCATGTATGGACTATAAAGAAAGCTGAGCACCAAAGAATTGATGCTTTTGAACTGTGGTGTTGGAGAAGACTCTTGAGAGTCCCTTGGACTGCAAGGAGATCTAACCAGTCCATCCTGGAGGACATCAGTCCTGGGTATTCATTGGAGGGACTGATGTTGAAGCTGAAACTCCAGTATTTTGGCCACCTGATGCAGAGGGCTGACTCATTTGAAAAGACCCTGATGCTGGGAAAGATTGAGGGCAGGAGGAGAAGGGGATGACAGAGGATGAGATGGTTGGATGGCATCACTGATTGACACAATGGACATGGGTTTGGGTGGACTCCAGGAGTTGGTGATGAACAGGGAGGCCTGGCGTGCTGCGGTTCATGAGGTCGCAAAGAGTCAGACACAACTGAGCGACTGAACTGAACTGACTGAAACCGCCCAAAGGTGGACACAATAACGGATAAAAATGGTAGAGACCTAGTAGATGCTGAAGAGATCAAGAAGAGATAAAAAGAAACACGGAAGAACTGTATAAAAAGGATTTTAAGGAACTAGATTATTATGATGGTGTGGTTAGTCACGCAGAGCCAGACATTCTGGAGTGTAAAGTCAAGTGGCCCTTAGGAAGCACTGCTGTTAATAAAGCTAGTGAATGCAATGAAATTCCAGCAGAACTATTCAAATCCCTAAAGGAGGAGACAATCAAAGTTTTGCATTCATTATGTCAGCAAATCTGGAAGACCCAGCAGTGGCCACAGAATTGGAAAAAGTCAATCTTCATCCCACTTCTCAAGAATTGTTCAAACCAAAGAATGTTCAAACCATCAGACAATTGCACTCATCTCCCAAGCTAGTAAGGTCATGCTTAAAATCTTGCATAGTAGGCTTCAGCATTATGTGAACCAAGAACCTCCAGATGTCCAAGCTGGATTTAGAAAAGGAAGAGGAACTAGAGAGCAAATTGCCAACATTCACCGGGTTATGGAGAAAACAAGGGAGTTTCAGAAAAACATCTATCTCTGTTTTATTGATTACACTAAAGCCTTTGACTGTGTGGATTATGACAAACTGCGGAAAGCTCTTGAAGAAATGGGAATATCCATCTTACCTGCCTCCTGAGAAACCTGTATGCCAGTCAAGAAGAAACAGTTAGAATCCCGTATGGAACAACTGATTGGTTCAAGATTGGGAAAGGAGTATGACGGGGCTATCTGCTGTCACCCTGTTTGTTTAACTTATATGCTGAGCACATCATAAGAAATGCCAGGCTGGATGAGTTACAAGCCAAAATAAAGATAGGTGGGAGAAACATCAACAACCTCAGATATATGGATGATACCATTCTAATGGCAGAAAGCGAAGAGGAACTAAAGAGCTTCTTGATGAGGGTGAAGGAGGAGAGTGAGAGGAGAAGCTTAAAGCTAAATGTTAAAAAAAGTAAGATCATGGCATCCAGCCCATTACTGCACGGCAAATAGAAGGGGAAAAGGTGGAAGTAGTGACAGATTTCCTCTTCTTGGGCTCCGAAAGCACTGTGGATGATGACCGTAGCCATGAGTTCAGAAAACAATTACTTCTTGGCAGGAAAGCAATGACAAACCTAGACAATGTATTGAAAAGCAGAGACATTACTCTGCTGACAAAGGTCTGTATAGTCAAGGCTATGGTCTTCCTAGTGGTCACATACTGTTGTGAGAGCTGGATCATAAAGAAGGCAGTATGCCTTTGAAGTGGGTACTGGAGAAGACTCCTGAAAGTCCCTTGGACACCAAGGAGATCCAACCAGTCGTTTTTAAGGGAGATCAACACTGAATATTCACCAGAAGGACTGATGCTGAAGCTGAAGCTCCAGTATTTTGGTAATCTGATGCACGCAGACAACTCATTGGACAAGTTCCTGATGCTGGGAAAGACTGAGGGCAGAAGAAGAAGAGGGCATCAGAGGATGGGATGGCTGGACGGCATCACAGATGCAACGAACATGAACTTGGGCAACTGTGGGAGATGGTGAAGGACAGGGAGGCCTGGAGTGCTGTAGTCCATGGGGTTGCAAAGAGTCAGACATGACTGAGTGACTGAACAACAGCAAGGTATAAATAGCAATTATGTACAAATAGTAGCTTGTGATAGGGAAAAGGAAAAATGGAGGAAGAAGACTGCTTGAGAGCACCATAGAGTTCTTATGGGGAAAGCTGGATGTGGCAGGTTATAAACTAGCTATGGATGACATCGCTTTACAGTGGTACAGGTCTTACCTTTTATAAGCACTTCCCATGTATTTTATACATTTGAATCTTTGTAGAGCTAGGGAAGATAGACATACTCATTTTACAGATAAGGAAATCAAGTCTCCAGAAGATTGTGGCTTGGTTACTTACTTACTAATTTGGAGCTGGAACCCAAAACTCACAATTCTCCTTCCAGGACTCTTGAATCACATCCAAATACTGATGCCTCAGCTGTATCACAACCTTACTCAGAGACAGGCTGGAGCCAGCATCAGTGAACAAGTGTAGCAAATGAAAGATCTAGATATTAAGGGTAGCAACTGGCGCTGGCCAGGATCCACTGAGGGATGTCCAGGTGGGAAGACAGAGCAGGAACCCTGGTCAACCAGGAGACAATGTAAGGGTCCCCCGTCCCAAGCTGGAGGAAGGCCCAGGGACTAGCCCCAAGTCAGCTGAGGAGCAGGATGAGTTGACTTTGGCATCGATCTGCCAGGACTTCGCTCCCACTGCACCCCCATTTCTAGAATCTTCCTCCAATGCTTTTCACTTCCTTCTTTTCTTCCCTCTCCCACTCCAGTTCCAAATTCATATTACTAACAGTCCTGAAAAGTGGGAAAATGCAAGATATTTTTTTAAAAAAAGAAATTTGTTTTTTCAATGGAGTTGGAGTAATAATCCTATTCCTTTGGGTTCCAATTATGTCCTACTAATTATTTGAGCTTCTTTCCCTTCTATAATTAAGATGGGTGAAGCTCCATAAATCAATTACTTCACTTCTTAATTAAATTCAATTAATCTCTTTAGTGCTTCATTCAATCTTGAATTATTTTCATATTTTCTCTACCTGCTAGTACCAGAAGTTTTGATATTTAAATGACCTCCAGCTGGATTTTGTATATCTCCCACAGCTCTGACTCTGTGGTCACATCTCCTAAAAAGGCCATTCTAAAGACATAAGACATTATGGATATGCCCCCCCAAATCCTTGTGATCTGGAGGAGAAGGAAAAGTACAAATAAATATAAATATACTACAGTCTCTCCAGGGTAATAGGATGACTTCTGAAACTTCCTGCAGTGTGTGTTTGTACTAATCGTAATATAAAGAGGGGAAAGGCACTGAGGAGGCGAGAAAATTAGCAATTAAAAAGCTACCATACATTACCAGGACGACATCTCATGATTTTTGGTTTAGTTTCCACATTAAATTTTTGTCCTTACCACATCCCACAGAGTTCTAAATATCGCCACCAGGAGGCAGGAGTGTGCCAATGTCAGATGTTTGAATCTGCTGGTTTAGGCTTCCTTGCACATAATTTCCTTGGGAAAGAATTACTGTTAAACGAAGCCATAGAAAAGTAAAAAGTAGGCAACTTAGCATCACATGCGTGGCAGAAGTAGGATTTGGACATTGATTTTGGTAATCCATCCTGTAGGCTCTAAGAAGCCACTGCTCACCTGAGTTTGTGGCTTTGATATCCACATTTTCTCCCACAGGTTTACAACCCCTTTTTATTAAAGGCAATAAATTAAGAAAAATTTAAACAATGTTACTGTAACTGCTTCTTTTCTTCCTGTTTTTCTCTCACTTATTCCTAATTTTTGTCATTCACAATCCTTTCGTCTAATGGCAAATAGAGAACTTTGTTCCCTTTTGCCAACTTTGACATTTACATTCCTTAATTAAGAAATCACTTTTGTGACAGCTTCTGTTCTGTTGTCTATTACTTATTTTAAAGGCTTCAGCAGAACCACAGTAATATAAACATGTGTTAAGTACACTGGATTTACAAGCCTGGGATGGCCAGATGTCCAAATCAGGAATGTTCTCTCCAAGGGCGCTGGGCAAAGCCTCTTATGAAATACTTCCCATGGTCCTGGTCCAGTTCACACCAGAGGCTTCGTTAACTAGCATAATGGATGTTACACACGTTTCCCTAGAGACACTAGTAGTCACCAAAGAGGTGTGGATTCTCTGGAAACATTGAAGGGCATCCTTGCTGTTGCACTCTCAGGGTCACAGGCAGGTGGCCCAAACCCTGTAGAATGGAGTTCTGAGCTTTTCTCTTAAATGGTTCTGTAATCTAGCCACTGACTCAGAAGAGTCTTGGCCCTTTGAGTTTGACAAGTTGGCAGTTGAACACTCACAGGAGACTCGTTTCATTTGTCTCAAGTGAAATGGAGTTCTTAAAGGTCAGTGACCTGGGGCATCATGAAGTGCACAGCAGAAGTTTTAAGATGGGTTTCTAAGCCTGCCTGATTATAACCATTATGTGTGTGTGGCCAAGTTTGGGCCGAGACTGCTTTCATGGTCTTGGCAATGGTCTCAGGAGACCTACAGACCTCATCTGCTATCTACCAAACAGACCCTCATAATTATAAACAGCCTGATTGCCTTAGGTTGGTTCACTATGTTTCACTCACACCCTCCTTTGGAGGAAATGCCCTCAGCAAATATATCTGCATCTCTTTCCTTCTTGCATGAGGGAAAAGTACAGGGAGGAAGGGCTGTCGCCTACATCGCTTCTCCACACGTTGACCACTCACTGGAGGAAAGATCTTTCCTTCCTTTCTGTTACTCACAGGTCTGTTTCCTACAGCTCCTTTTTTTGTTTGTTTGTTTTAAACTTTCTCACAGGCAGAGCATGTGTGTTAATTAATAAGCCTCTTGGCAAGTTTTTCCTTTAAGCTAGGTTGCAACACTAGCAATTCATTTTTTGAAAATACATTTCTATCAATGTTTGAAGCAATAGTTTCTTGTATTACATAAAATATTATACAAGATAGAAATGAAAAGAAAATAAATGTATTTAGTCCTTACAGGGTGGCTATTTTTACACTTTTCTTTCTTGGTAAGGCGATGTCTGTGGATTCTAAGGAAGTCCTGAAGAGTCAACTCAGAAATTAGGACACCGCCCCCTCAACATGTGTCTCCATATTCACTGCTTTGCTCCACAGTTTCATTAACTGTTGTATGCATCATTATTGTTGTCTGGATTGGATACTGTTGTTCTTTTATGGAAGAGTAGCAAAGTGCATCAATTTAAAATGTACAATTCAGGGAATTCCCCGGTGGTTCAGTGGCTAAGACTGTACTCCTAGCACAGGGGGCACAGGTTTGATCCTTGGTCAGGGAACTACATGGCATGGCCAAAATTTTTTTTTACATATACAGTTCAATGGACATTTACATATGTATGCATCCAGGTAACACCACCAAGAAGGCGGTATAGTACATCTCCAGTACCCCAGAAGGCTCCTTCTCTTATACCCTTCCTTGATGATACCCAATCCCCCAGAAGTTACAACCACTCTGACTTCTGCTGCCATAGTGTTTCTATCTTGTTTCAAATATAATTGAATCAAACAGTATGTACTCTTTAGCATGCAGTTTCTCTGCTCAACAGAGGGCAGTGAAATTAGTCCACTGTGGCATGTAATAGCAATTTACTCATATTTTTGTGTGGTATTCCTGAACATGTCACACTTTGGTAATCCAGCCCCCTGAAGTTGTTGCTAGTGTTCAGCTATTATGAGTAAAACTGCTAGGAATGCTCTTGCACTTGTCCTCTGGTGGATTCGTTTTCCTTGGAGACAGTACAGAAAGTACGCACACCCTCTTACACCCAAGCTGTTTCCCCTTGTTAAAATAAGAAACCAACATTGGTATGTTACTGTTAAACTTCAGATTCACATTTTACCAGATTTCTTTTCATTAATTAATGACCTTTGTTTCAGTATCTGTCCTAGGATACTACATTGCATTCAGTTATTAGTTTCCTAGTCTTTCCTTGTTTTTCATGACCATGACAGACTTGAAGAGTACTGGTCAAGTATTGCATAGAAAGTCCCTTAAGTTTGGTTTGTTTTTTTGTTTTTTCTTATGATTAGAGTGAGATTATGGGTTTTTGAAAAGAATACCACGAGGCAATGTACCCATCTCATCACATCATATCAGGAGTGCATAATAGTCACATGACATCTCTGGTGATGTTAACTTTGATTGCCTGGTTAAAGTAATATCTGCAGGGTCTCTCCATTGTAAAACTGCTCTTTCCCCCTCATACTCAATTCCTTGGAAGCTAGTCACTAAGTCCAGCCCATGCCCAAAAGCAAGGGTAATGGGAGGAGGCTAAGCCTCACCTCCTCGGAGAAGGCAATGGCACCCCACTCCGGTACTCTTGCCCGGAGGGTCCCATGGATGGAGGAGCCTGGTAGGCTGCAGTCCATGGGGTTGCTGGGAGTCAGACACGACTGAGCGACTTCACTTTCACTTTTCACTTTCATGCATTGGAGGAGGAAATGGCAACCCACTCCAGTGTTCTTGCCTGGAGAATCCCAGGGACGGCGGGGCCTGGTGGGCTGCCGTCTATGGGGTCGCACAGAGTCAGACACGACTAAATCGACTTAGCAGCAGCAAGCTTCACCTCCTAGAGTGGGGAGCGTCTACATGCATTCTTTGGATTTCTGCATTTGTCTCTTCTTCTCCCTTATTTACTTATTTAACTATTTCTTTATATTAGTGTGGACAGATACAGAACAAAACAGGGAATGATAAAAAGAATGAAATAATTCCATTTGCAGCAACATGGATGGTCCTAAAGAGTGTCATACTGATCGAAGTAAGGCAGAGAAGGAGAAATAGTATGCGACATCCCTTATATGTGGGATCTAAAAAGAAATGATACAAATGAACTTACTTACAAAACAGAAACAGACTCACAGACTTGGAGAATGAGCTTATGGTTGCTGGGGGGAGATTTGGGGGAAAGGGATTGTTAGGGAATTTGGGATGGGCACGTACACCTTGCTGTATTTAAAATGTGTAACAACGAGGACCTATCTTACAGCACATGGAATGCCACTGCCCAATGTTATGTGGCAGCCTGGATGGGCAGGAAGTTGGAGGAGAATGGATACATGTATTTGTATGACTGAGTCCCTTTGCTGTTCACCTGTAACTATTATGACATTGTTTGTTAATCGGCTATACCACAATACAATATAAAAGGTTTTTTAAAAATTAAAAACAAAAATAGAATGGATTTGAAAGTAAACAAGCAGCTGACTGGCCCTATAGCTCAAGCCAATATTACTTAACTTGATCTCTAGTTTCTCTGAGATTCTGAGGCTCAAAGCCTAAATCGAAGTGGGTTTTTTCAAATTAATTAATTAATTAGCTTCACTGGGTCTTAGCTGTGGCACGTGGGATCTTTGATCTTTGTTGTGGCATGAGAACTCTTTTGCGGCATGTGGGATCTAGTTCCCTGACCAAGGATCGAACCTGGGCCTCCTGCATTGGGAGTGTGGAGTCTTAGGCACAGGACCACCAGGGAAGTCCCCTGAAGTGTCTTTTGGGTCACTGGATCTGTGATGGATTGATGTTCTGTATCACCCAGCTTTGAGATCAAGAATAGAAAGGGCCACTCTGTAGATTTGTACTATGTGACAAACGCATGGTTGACACAGGAACAGAAACTGCTCTTCCGGGAGCACATTAAATTAAGAAAACTGAAGACACAGGAAAGAGCTTCTGTTAAACATGTGCCACACTCTTTCATAAATGCCCAAAGGAGCACGGAGTACCTCAGCCCTATTTTAATCAGAGTAGTCCAGTACTCAGCTTTCCAGGCGAGTCAGAAACAGTGGAGAGTCTGGGAAATGGAAAAGAAGGAAAGTAATTGCAAGAGAAACCAAGGAGAAGAAAAATAGCTTTATCTGTATTCCCGGGGGCTTTCCTGGTGGCTCAGATGGTAAAGAATCTGTCTGGAGACCTAGGTTTGATCCCTGGGTCAGGTAGATTTCCTTGGAGAAGGGAATGACTACCCTCTCCAGTATTCTTGCCTGGAGAATTCCATGGACAGAGAAGCCTGGCAGGCTACAGTCCAGATCAGATCAGTCGCTCAGTCGTGTCCGACTCTTTGTGACCCCATGAATCGCAGCACGCCAGGCCTCCCTGTCCATCACCAACTCCTGGAGTTCACTCAGACTCACGTCCATTGAGTCAGTGATGTCATCCAGCCATCTCATCCTCTGTCGTCCCCTTCTCCTCCTGCCCCCAATCCCTCCTAGCATCAGAGTCTTTTGGGGTCGCAAAGAGTCAGAGACAACTGACACTTTACAGGGACAAGTATAGAAGAGGTTCAGTAAATATTTGCTGAATGAATGAATGTCTTAGGGCTGTGGGCTTGTTCTCTCATCATAGAACATTGGAGGACATGGAACAAAAGACAAGGTGTTTCTGTGCATTTGGGCTTGAAATAAGCCCCAAGCAACTGAGTAAATGTTCTTAAAATTAACAAACCTGAAAGGTTTACAATGTTGAAACCATAGGGAAGACACTGAGCTGTAATTCGCTGATTAGGACATCAGATTTGAGGATGTAGGGTTGGGATGATGCAGCTGGTTTTTTTTAAGCTCTAGTTGACTGATACCAAGAAACCCGTGGGCAGTTCACCAGCAAAGCACCACTTGTCATGCTCAGTAACTTCTAACCTTCCCCTTGCCCTGTCCTTCTGTTACTGTCAGTTAGTTTGTGGCAGAGGGGAATTCCAGCCCATTTTAGGGGCATTAAGAGGGAGGTTTCTGACTTCTATCCCTTAGCTGCATCCTGGGACTCTGATGAAAATGGTAGATCTGAAATACACCAGTCTCAGAGAGTTACTGACTCAAGAATGGATATGAGCTGGCTAAAACCTTTGCAGACAACAGACAAAAAGATCCATGTATGTGTTCTCACAAGTCTGGAAGCTCCCAGTTATGCACAACAGGATCACGGTGATCCATTATCACCTTCGGGCTATCAACAAACCAGGCACCTCCATGTTGCTCTGTTTCTTAACAAGGCTGGCCCCTCCCCTATTCTTTAGAATTTTATCAATTAATATTTCATTTATAAATATTGATAATACCTGCCTACTTCCCCCAGAATGATGAACAGAAAGCTCCTGAGAATCATGAAATGCTAGATTTGTAAGTCACTGAAGAAATTATCTAGTTCAGCCTCCTTAGTTTGTTGGTGGGGAAGGTGAACTCCAAGAGGGAAATGTGTGCCTTAAGTGTGAGCATCCAGTTAGAAGTCAAGTATAACCTCCCAGTTTAAGGCTCTTTGTTCCTCCAAAGCTGCTCTTCTACCTTGGGCAACCTCAGAGTAGATGCTATAACCAAACCTAAGACTGTCCTACCCTCTTACCTAACAAAGCTCAGGAACTGACAGTGGAAAGATGTATTATCAAATGGTAGTTTTTTTTTAATTATCTATGCAGAAAAGAGCATTTTGGGATTGGGAAAAAGCAGATGGCCCATAAAAGATAGAAATTGTTAGCCAATGAGGACTCAAAGGAGCAGGACCAGTCAACTGGCAACACTCCCTCATTTGATACAAGCCTCCAAAAGAAGCTCTACTCAGTTACCTCAAAGAAGGTGCTGAGCACTGCCATCTGGGACCAGAAATTAAGCAGAATCTCGACTTTAATATTGAAACCAAGTCATATGAGAACCTACTAGTTTCTGCTAGCAACTCAAACTTAAGTTGTCCTCTGAAAATGAACAAACCTCACGGACATGAAAGTTCAAACATCAGTTAAGTCTTAACAAACAAGCCATGCACCATCTTGGTTACCATGCAACAGGATCATAACTCCATAAATGATTCAGTGATTAGAACCATGAACAAAATACAAAAAATAAACAGTAAGCTCAACATTTTGCAAGGGCACAGAGATTTCCATTTGTGAGGCAATGAATCCACATTGGAAAACTAAGCCCGCCAAAGGAAGTAAAATTTGGTCATGAACTCACAAAAATACATCCAAGAAAAGCCCCTGAAAATGAAAGAAATAGAGAAGAAGGACGAGTAGCTGCAAACTGGAGAGAAAAATATTAAATAAATCAGGAAGGGAAGAGATGATAAATTCAGACAACCAGAATTCAATGTCAGCCATCAGAGGCTGAGCTTCTCACATAATTAAAGAAGCATCAGTCATAGTCTTCCTTTGAAGCCTGAGAAGCAAATTGTACCTATTTCAGTTCAGTTCAGTTCAGTCGCTCAGTCGTGTCCAACTCTTTGTGACCCCATGAATCGCAGCATGCCAGGCCTCCCTGTCCATCACCAACTCCCGGAGTTCACTCAGACTCACGTCCATCGAGTCAGCAATGTCATCCAGCCATCTCATCCTCTGTCGTCCCCTTCTCCTCCTGCCGCCAATCCCTCCCAGCATCAGAGTCTTTTCCAATGAGTCAGAGATCTTAAATGCCAAAAGGGGGAGAGTACTCAAGTTAAGAGCTATCAAAAAGGAAAAAAAAAAAAACTACAACTGTTCCAAAAGTTTTCACCAATGGTCTGAATAAACTAAAAACGTTCAAGGAAAGCTGTTCTGCCTCTGGAAAGAGGGAGAGCTAAAATACCAAGAGAAAATTCAATAGTTGGGGAAACCCCTCTCCAACTTGAAAGCTTCAGTAAAATTACCTGTAGCCAAAAGTAAATAAAGCACATTTTTTAATAGATTTTCATTCTTTTCACAACACAGGATTATATTGCAGGGACTGACTTCGTAAGGGCCAATTTCTTTTTTTTTTAATATAAATTTATTTATTTTAATTGGAGGTTAATTCCAATTTCTTTTGAATAGTATTTTTTTTAATATGTTGACCCAGTTTGTTTATTTATTTTTACTCTTTTTTTTTTTGGCTGCAGGATATGTGGGACCCCAGTTCCTTAACCAGGGATTGAATTCATATTGGAAGCATGGTGTCTTTTTTTTTTAATTATTCATTTAATTATTTGGGGCTATGCTGAATCCTGGTCGCTGCTCAGGCTTTTTTCTAGTTGGGACGAGTTGGGGCTACTCTCTAGTTGCAGCGAGGGCTTCTCATTAATGTGGCTTCTCCTGTTGCAGAGCATGGGCCCTAGGGCATGTGGACTCAGTATTTGTGGCTCCTAGGCTCAGCAGTTGTGGCCCACAGGCTTCTGTTGCTTATGTTGTTCTGAGGCATGTGGGATCCTCTCGGATCAGGGATCCAACCCATATCTCTTGCACTGGGAGCTGGATTCTTTACCACTGAGCCATCAGGGAAGCCCAGCATAGTGTCTTAACCACTGGACCACCAGAGAAGTCCCCCAGTTTCTTCTTCGTAAATACATTCTTTATGCTAACAGTTCTTTCATCACAGAATGCAATTATTTTTACAAATTCAAATATCTTATTCTTCCTTTTTTAATCTTTCTTCTGTAATTAATTTGCTCTATTGACAACATTTCCACTTAACTATCTTTATACTTTCATACGTTTTGAATTTTTACTGTCGTACTAAGCTTTTTTTTTATTCCTTTAATATTTACAAAATTGTGATATCTCATTCTTTTTCCATTTTTGGACTCTCTTTTTTTCCTATGTGTAATTTCTTTATTCATTTATCCCCACATACATATTCAAATGGCATTAAAGCTCTTATGAAACCGGAACTCAAGTAAAGACTTATGTCTCTTTGCCTTATCTTGGGTAATTAGTTTCTCTAGATTCATTAAACAGATGATTTTCAAAACTACAATAAGGTATTACCTCTTACTGGTCAGAATGGCCATTGTCAGAAAGTTTACAAATAATAAATGCTGGAGAGAGTGTGGATTAAAGGGAACCGTCCTATACTGTTGGTGGGAATGTAAATTGGTACAGCCTCTGTGGAAAACAGTATGGAGCTTCCTTAAAAAACTAAAACTAGAATTACCATGTGATCCAGCTATCCTTGTCCTGGGAAAATACCTGGACAAAACTATAATTAAAAAAGATACATTCATCCCAATGTTCAGCGAGGCACTGTCTACAATAACTGAGACATGGAAACAACCTAAATGTTCCTTGGCAGATGAATGGATAAAGAAGATGCAGTGTATATATGCAATGGAATGTTACTCAGCATAGAAAGAGTGAAATAATGCCATTTGCAACCTCATGGGTGGAGATGATCAAACTGAGTGAAATAAGTCATACAAAAACAAATATCATATGATATCACATATCATATGGATCTAAAATTGTACAAATAAATTTAATTTACAAAACAGAAACAGACTCACAGACTTAGAAAACAAATTTATGGTTACTGAAGGGGAAAAGTAGAGGGGGAGGGATAAACTAGGAGGTGGGGACTAACATATGCATACTACTACATACAGCAGATAACCAACAAGGGCCTACTGTAGAGCACAAGGAACTCTACTCAATATTCTGTAATAACCTATATGGGAAAAGCATCTAAAAAAGAATAGATATATGTATACATATAGCTGAATCACTTTGTTGCACACCTGAAACTAACACAATACTGTAAATCAACTATACTCCAATATAAAATTTAAAACTTTTCAGTAAATAAATTGATTTTGCCCAATAATTTGTCATGCCTCATATGCTGCATTGTGTCTTCATTTTTATCCAAACCACATTATATTCAATCTCTTACACACCATGATCACTTAAACTACAAATTCCCTTTTTTATATTTGTACCATCTTCCTATTCATAATGAACACTGGTATTTGTTCTGCTGCTTTAGTAGTATTTGTAACCATTTTTGCAATTAATGACAGTTTTTATTTCAAAACTGAAAAAGAAAAGAAAGCTTAATTCAACCTGTCACAACGCTCCCCACTCCCAGCGGAGCCAGCTGACGGAGCTGGGCACATCTCCTTCTGCAAACCTACTGCACTAGTTGGTTACTTAATACATGTGTAAAGTTTTTTCTGTGGGATATGATACATATCCCAAGAATATCTGATAGTCTTCCATAAAAATTGGTGAAGAACATAATTTAAATATTGTTGGAACTTCTGGTAAAGAAAAATGAAGTAAGAACACAGTATCTTTAGAAACACAGCTGGATGTAGCAAAAAAAAAAAAAAAAGAAAATCTAGGCTGATGCTAGCGACAAAGATGTCTGTGCCTCTTGACTTTGTCTCCACCTGCCAGGTAGTCCATATTTGCCTGTTAAGAGAACTATAGGAAATGGAGTTGGAGATGCAAACCTTACTTTTCTTTCAAGGGGAGAAAGCATAGCCTGTTGGAAAAGTTAGAAAACTGGAGGGAGTTTCCCTTCCTAATCGACTGTTATGATCAAAGTGGAGCTTGTGTTGTTGTTATCTCTCTTTTGAAGGAAGGATGTACTCTGATGTGAAACACAGCAACAGAGGAAGATATTATTGTTAAAGAAATCTAGTTCAAGAAAGTTAGGGTTGGCTTGAAAAGTTGAGAGAAGTTTCTTACAGATTCTCAAAATCTTAGGAGAGGTGACAGATTGCAGTTTGACAACAGTCTTTTCCACAGATCTCCCGAAAGTATCATCTAAGAAGAAGGCATGGGGAAGGTACATGCCAAACCAAATTTCAAAGAGGATAAAATTGGCCTTTTGAAGAATAGAAGACAAAAGTTGGCCACTGAAAAGTAAGGCAAGGGTAGGCTATTTTATTAAGTGGTAAGTTATGTGGTGATATAAATAAATATTTACACTGATTATGGTCCTATAAATAGATAAATATGTAAATATATGGCAGCCTGTTGGCACCACCTGTGTGTTTCACCCCAGGGACCAGGATGTTATTTCAGCTAAATCTCATCAAGTATTTCATAGACAGTAAGAGCTCATAGTAGCAAAATAAATCAGAATTTGATATTTAAATGATTCTTTCTAACCCTGCAGAACTTCGGGGGAGAGCCTCACAAATAGAAGGATTTTAAGGGCATTAGGCTAGGGTAAGTACATTACTCATGCTCTTTTTTGGGGCTCCAAAATCACTGCAGATGGTGATTACAGCCATGAAATTAAAAGACACTCCTTGGAAGGAAAGTTATGACCAACCTAGACAGCATATTAAAAAGCAGAGACATTACTTTGCCAACAAAGGTCCATCTAGTCAAGGCTATGGTTTTTCCAGTAGTCATGTATGGATGTGAGAGTTGGACTATAAAGAAAGCTGAGTGCCAAAGAATTGATGCTTTTGAACTGTGGTGTTGGAGAAGACTCTTGAGAGTCCCTTGGACTGCAAGGAGATCCAACGAGTCCATCCTAAAGATCAGTCCTGGGTGTTCATTGGAAGGACTGATGTTGAAGCTGAAACTCCAATACTTTGGCCACCTGATGCGAAGAGCTGACTGACTCATTGGAAAAGACCCTGATGCTGGGAAAGATTGAGGGCAGGAGGAGAAGGGGACGACAGAGGATGAGATGGTTGGATGGCATCACTGACTCAATGGACATGAGTTTGAGTGAACTCCGGGAGTTGGTGATGGACAGGGAGGCCTGGCGTATGGCGGTTCATGGGGTCACAAAGAGTTGGACAAGACTGAGCAACTGAACTGAACTGAAGTATGTTACTTTGGCAGTATCCCTCTGTACAGATTTCCTTATTCTTCCTTTTAAGATTTCCTTTGTCGTCTACTCTGTTGTTTTTCAAAAATGTCCTTTTTCTGAAAAGAGATTATTTCCTGGATCTGGATTGACTTGAGAAGCAGCTGAGGATGTGACCTGACTGCAACATCTCAAGGAAAAAGGGAGCTGTGTTCCCTCCCAGAGGCTGGCATTCCTGACCGACCCAGAGGAGCTCCCCACTCCCCTACCCGCCTTTCCCCCTTTTTTTTATTTATTACTTGCATTTTGCTGCACTGGTAAGACAACAGGAAGCACTGGGCTTCCTCCCAGGGCATTCAACTGAAGGGATGTGCTCACCACATTGATAACAGTAGCCGGAAAAGAAAGAAACACACCCACCCTCTAGAAAGCGTGACCCTCCCCCTCACTCTCCGTTCCCCGCCTCATGTGGCTCCACTTCCCCTCGGAGCCTCACAGGCTCCGTCAGGGTTGCACTATGGAGGCACTTGAACATTCCAGTGTTCAAGCCAATTTTATCCCCATGAAAATGTGGTTTGGCCGTGTACCTGCCCTATGCCCACCTCTCCGGTAGTGTTTTTTTGGAGCTCTGCAGCAAAGACAATCTTCAAACTGGCTTCTGCTAATGCCACTTCTCCAGAGATTTTGAAACTTCTTCTCTCAGTTTCAGAAACACGTGTGATACTGTCGTCTAAACTTATTAAGCATGAATCATTGTCGCACTGACTCAACTGGTATCAGTATTGCTGCTGCTGCTGCTAAGTCGCTTCAGTCGTGTCCAACTCTGTGCGACCCCATAGACGGCTATGCATGTTCTTATATGAAAAATTGTTGTGTTGTCCTTTATAAGCCAACATCCATGAAATAAGAAGGGGGAGTGGATTTTTAGTTACAAACTTAGTGCATCCAGTGATGTGTTACATATCACTGAAGTTTGGAGTCTAGTTTCCATATTTTCCATATGAAGGGTTGTGAAGTTAGGGAAAGTGTGAGACTGAGTGCCCGAGGAATGACCACACGACCAAGAAGACCCAAAAAGATGCTGAGGATGGTCATTGCACTCACATGAAGATGGAACAACTGAAACAATAGCCGTGGCTAGGATATGAGTGAAAGACACAAGCAGATCTTGGGAGCAGTCGCTGAAGACAGTTTTTAAGGAGCACTAAGAAGTATAATTTGATCAGAGATTTCATCTGGAATGTGGAGTCTGTGCATTGCAGTCTTTCCTGGGATTTAGCTGGCCCTCGTCTACCAATCCTGGTAACTAACACTAAGACCAAGAATTGCCTGAGCAATTCTTGTCCCGAGTGAATGGGTCAGTGCCTTAAGAATTCGTAAGTCTCTAACTGAGTACTATGTCCACTGATGGTTCACCTAATCTTTCTTACCAGAGAAAATGCATCTATAGATGTTGGATTCTGCATTTGAAAACTTGGTTATCCCAGAAACAGTCTCTGCCCTGGAACAGGTAGTTTCCCTGGTCAGTCCCCTCAGCCACCATGAATCTTGAAAATCATGGTGAAAACTAGAATCCTTTTGCATCAGCCTTTTGTCTTGATTGTTGAGTGGGAAGACACTGCATGAGTGAAAGAGGAAGGAATTGAAAGAGATTCCTTTGTTGTAAGTTATCTCTGAGCTCTTACCAAGCCATGCTGCTGCCTTCAGAACAGCCTCAGAAGGATAGGTGACCTTAACTACTCTGGACTTTCTCACCTCTGTACCATATGAACCTTTCCACGTTTGCCATTTTATAACCAAACCTGGGCTATTCAGTAACCACTAGCTGCCTAGTGGTTGCTATTAGGTTGACAGTTAAATGTCTCCGTGCTGTGCTTTGCTTAGTTGCTCAGTCATGCCCAACTCTTTGCAACCCTATGGACTGTAGCCGGCCAGGTTCCTCTGTCCATGGGATTCTTCAGGCAAGAATACTGGAGTGGGTTACCATGCCCTCCTCCAGGAGATCTTTCCAACTCAGGGATCGAACCCAGGTCTCCTGCACTGCAGGCGGAATCTTTACCAGTTGAGCTACCAGAGAAGTCCAAAGTGTCTCTAAACTTCCCATAGCCTAGGGTTTTCACAAATTAAATGAAATATTCCATATAGAGCACTTAGAACAAAACAAAGGCTTGGTAATTGTTGATGAGATGGAGTAGAAGACAAGGCTCGTTAGTGATGAGTATTTTTTTCTTTTCCTTACAATACTTTCCCCCTACCTATTGTCTGTTTCTTTTGGCCCCATGCCATCATATCCTCCACACTGTTTTAGAGAAGGTGTCCAAGGCAGGAATCTTCTCTCCAATTTGGGCTACATTTGAATATGCGTGCTCAGTTGTGTCCTACTTTTTGCCACCCCATGGACTGTAGCCCACCAGGTTCCTCTGTCCATAGGATTTCCCAGCAAGAATACTGGAGCAGATTGCCATTTCTTCCTCCAGGGAATCTTCCTAACCCAGGGATTGAACTCACATCTCCTGCATCTCCTGCATTGGCAGGTGGATTCTTTACCTGAACCACCTGGGAATCCCACATTTGAACGTACTACTTGTAATATGATGAGATGTGGCATCTGACTCATGTCCAACCTCTTCCGATGTCTACTCATAATGAATTAGAGGTACAATCATTTCTGGAGGATTTGCCTTTATACCTCTGACTGCATTCTTAGCTGTCTGTGGTTCCCTGATACACCCGAGTACCAGAATTTCTCAGGCTCAGTATTACTGAATAAACAACCAACACACGCAGGGTCCCAGAAGGAACCAGATGGGTAAAGGTAGGAATTGCATTCAAACAAGGATAACTCTAGAAGGATTTATAAAGGGACTGTTTACAAAGGGGTGGGAAGGGAAAGGCAAACCACAAGAGATAATGCAATTACACAGGGCTGGTAATCCCAGAGCTGTCCCCTGTTCCTAGGCCCAGAAAGGAGGAACCCATGATGTGAGTGGCTCCAAGAACCCCAAGGCAGAGGTCTGTGTGGAAAGGACCACCTTGAGAGGAATGTGACCTCTGATTGTGAGTACAGCCAGTTTGAGACAAATCCAGAGGAAGGAGTCAGGAGAATGAACACTCTTGCCCCCTTTTCTCTGATCTACCAAGGCTCCTTCTCAGCCAAAGACAATCAGATATGCCCTCCCAAAGGACAAAGGAGCCCACTGAGGTCCGCCTCCTGAGGCAGGATAGAGAAGTGTGGAGGATGATTCTGGAGGGAGCAATGGAAGAAATAGGGCATATCACAGAGATAAAAGTGGGCCATGCATGTATCAACAGTGACCAAAGACGATCAGTGGTATGAACCAAGTGTTTATCCAATTTATTTCAACTGGGGTCCTTGAAAAAAACCAGTGGACCTCCAAACAACTTGTTTTGGGCTTCTAGAAAAATCTTAAATTTGTTTTGTGACTGGATTTTCAAAGTCTGAACTCCTGTTATACTAACAGTCCAAATTCTGACATTATTTATCTTTGATTCTGAATACTCTCTTGTTTGAATATTCCAGCTTGTGGCATCTGGTGGTGGCCTCCCATCGCCACCCACTGAGGAAGCATCACTGGGTGCTCCATCTGGCTGTGCGGGAGGCTTTAGGCAGACATCATGCTGGTCTCCCCAGGGAACTCTGGGAACAGGCTCTGTGGATCCCCACCTCTGGCATCCACGGAGAGGACATGAGTGTACTCTTCTCCTGCAGGTGGGGCAAGGGTGGGCAAAGCAGGACAAAGGTACAGAATTAGCTGGAGAAACAGCTCAGGACTGGAGGCAGAAATCCCCCTGCTCTTACCACTCTTCTTCCTTTTTATTATTGGTGTATAATTGCTTTGAAATGTGTTTGTTTCTGCTGTACAACAAAGTGAATCAGCTATAAGTATGTGTGTATATATATATATATATATATATATCCTCCCTCTTGAGTTTCCCTCCCACTCCTACCCTCCCTTACCACTCTTCTTAACACGAGGAAAGAAAAGAAATCTGGAAAAATAGCCTTTGGACCCTAGTGATGGACTAACAGACTAAGAAAAGTTTACAGCCTTCTGAAGTTCCTGCCACAGGCAGGGGTAGGGCTCTGTCCTGATGTCTTCTCAGGGCTCCATTCTGCAAGGCTGGCCTCTGAGAACAGGTAGAGAGGGTGGTGAGTGACATGGTGTGACCGGAGGGACTTCAAAAGGCCTGCCTGATCCCAAACTATCTCCCTTGCTGGCAGGAGGGTCTGTCTGGAGTTTTCATCATTAGAGTCATTTCTTTATGCAAAGAATTTGCTTCAAGAAGTCCTCTGCTAAAATGTACACTCTGCTTTAAAAGGTGTGGAACGCATCTGTCTTTCTCTTTGGTCTTCTCAAGATCTAACTTCCCCTCCTGTTCTGAGAATTTCACCCCTTATGATTATTTATAGGAAGCAGAGCCCATCTTCTATTGCCAGGGCAGGCGCACGGGAGCTAAGGTCAACCAAGCAGGTCCAGTTGCTCCAGACTATGTATCTGGAACTAGTGACCCGGGATAGCAGAATATGGGCGAGCACTTGTTTTGGCAGTAGGGGGCAGCGGTGGCGGTGAGCCTTGTGCCAGGGGCCTTGTCGCGAGCTGTCAGTGGCAGCAGCACAAACTCTGGTGTCCAGAGGTAGGGAGAGGCTGCAGTCATGTCCTCACAACTAGTTTACTGCATGATTTGGGCTGCGGTCCTCACTGCTGTGTAGCATCCCCTGTTCCTGCCCATTTTAAAGTCTGTTCTTCAGCCTTCCCAGAGTCTAGAGCTTCCCAGGATCCTTTTACTAAATCCTCCTGCGGCTTAAATCACACAGAGCCATCCTTAGCTGCAGGAAGCTAAGAACACTGGCTGACACAGTAACTCAAGAGAATCCTTATAGGTACCAGCCACAGATAGATTCGTGTGTGGCTAATTGCCACCTTGGGAAACAGCAGGATGGCAGGAAAGAGTTTTTATTGGTGGGAGAAAAGAGTCTGGTCTTAGGGGCATCAGCTGATGGGTCTTGCCTAGAAGAACACTGGGCAGACACTTCAAGGCAAACTGAGGGACAGCTATCCATGCGGCTGGGCGAGAGCAGTGCAGGATGGAGAGAGGTACGATGACAGGAAGGATGAAGGCACAATGAGGGCAAGAGCTAACAGAGGCTGACATGAGTGCTACCGAGTGTGAAGCTTGCTGAAATGGCCTTTTTATACTTGTAGAGCATCCAAGGGAAGTTTCAGCTTTGTCAAAGTAAGACCACTGTTTTTTTTCGCTTTGATTTGCCTAAACACTTCTGCTGACATTTAGCCTTCATGGTAACAGTAATCAACTTGTGGGATTTCTATCCTCTCCCCACCTCCACATCCCCACTGCCGTTTATTTAATGAGCAGGGATAACAAGGCAAAGACAGCTCGCTCTCTCTCTCAACTACTGAAAGAGCCATGTCTTTACAAACTTTTCCCCAGAGAGGAGCAGAGAAACTGTTCACCGTGGGGAGGAAGGGGGAAAGGAAACTAGGAATCTGGTGAGTCCAGATACCGAACATCTGCTAAGAAGTTTTCGTGGGTTTTGTGGAGAGTAGGAGTGTTCACAAGCTGAGAGAATTCCCTCCTTTCTGCATTCCTGTCTACTTGCCCTCAGAACAAGGACTGTGCCAGGTATTCAGTCACTACCTGAAGAAACCCAGGGCCCCCCGGTTACTGTTCTCTTAACTTTTCCATGGAACGGTCATGTTTGCCTGCTGGAGACTCTGGGCATGAACCCAGGGCACCCAGAGAGGACCCTGTTGCAGGCCCACTCTGGCTGCAGTGGCAACGCAAACGAAGACAGGAGGTGAAGGGTCCTGTCTCAGAGTCCCCAGCTTGGCTCTGAAAGACTCATCCCTGAGGAACCCTCAGCACACTGACTCTCTCCATCCACAGGACGAGATTTGAGCTCTTGGAGGTGTTTTTGCTGCAGGGAAGCACGGAATCCCTTCCCTTTCTCACCAGCTCCAGGGATGTCACCAAAGGAAGGGCACAGACATAACCTGTGTGAAACTACCAAAAAAAAAAAAAAAATTTAGGAAAAAAAAAACACAAGGTGAATTTGATTTTAAAAATATTTATAAGACACATTTTTTTTATTTTCACAGAATATCACTTAATAAATATTTTACCAAGATGGTTGAGGATATACCACAGTGAAGGAGGAAGAACCTGGGACAACTAAGGGATGGAAACATTTTAAACTTTAATTTAAACCTCAGTTCATCAGATTTGTCTTCTGCATCAGATCTTGAAACTCAGCAGAGAAGGTGTCCTTACATGCACAGACCAAAGTTCTAATATGGGCACGTTAGAACATAGTCGGGGTCAGTATATGGAGGACCAGTGGCAGCGGCTCTTGATGACCTGCAGCAGAGGCTTCCTGAACGTGAGGAAGGTGATGGTGCAGGCCACCAGCAGGGTGAGGCAGCTGGGAAGGATAAGCACGAGGTACAGCAGGCCCATGTCCACCCGCTCCCACTTACAAACCTGAGGAACGCCTGCGGGCAGCTCCGTCAGGCGAATGACCTTGGAGGAGAGGTTGCAAGTGACCATGGCCAAGTCGGCAACAATGTGCAGGCGCTGCAGGGCCCCCCAGTCCTCCACCCCACAGCAGTCATATGGATTCTGACTGAGGTAGATGGTCCGCAGGCTTCCTGCGAGCTGCTCAGACACCGCCCTCTGAGGAAGGGCCGTGAGCAAGTTTCTGCGGAGATCCAGGGTCTGCAGGGCCAGGCTGCCCCCGAACCTTGGGAAACTGGTCAAGGCATTTCCTGAAAGGTCCAAGCTCCTCAGATTCTCAAACGCAGAGAAGTCCAACTCTGTGAAGCTGGAAGTGAGGCCCACGTTCCTGAGAGACAGGACCTGTAATGTGGGGGCAACATCCCAGAGAGGGGCAATGCTTCCATTCAGAACCCCCCAGTTTCCAGACAGGTCTAAGTGGGTGAGAGCGGTGCCCTGAAATGAGCAGTCTTGTAGTGCCTCCAGCCCACAGTCCTCCAGGGACAGGCTCTGCAAAGATGCCACATTTCTGAAATCCACACAGCCAGGGGTGCCCCCGGGGTCCAAGCTTGCAGGCAGGGGACAAAGTGAGATCTGATTATGGCTCATGTCAACTGTAGCGAGGTTCCTGGCATTGGCAAAAAGGCCAGCGGGGACACCCAGGAGCTGGTTGGAGCTCAGGTTGAAGGACTGGAGGCTCCTCAGGCAGCCAGGGAGCCCGGGAGCCAAGTGCAGCTCTGACAGCTGGTTCTGACTCAGGTCCAACTCCACAAGCGCCCCTGGCGGTTCATGCTCCCGGATGTGGAGCGTCACCAGGCAGTTCTGCTTGAGGTTCAAGTGGGAAAGGGAAGGCATTTTTTTAAGGAAGCCATCTGGCAGGTACTGGAACTGGTTCTGGCTCATATCCAGGAAGCGGAGACTGGAGAGGTCGCTGGACGCGAACTCCTCCCAGAGGTTGACGGTGGTGATGTTGGTCACGTTGCCATCCACCAGGAGGAACTGGGCCACCATCTCCTGTGGTGAGGAGGTGTTGTACAGGTCTCTGTAGAAGCCCATGTTGTTGTCCCGCAGCAGCAGCGTGTGCAGCTTGCTGCACTGGGGCAGGAGGGGGAAGAACAGCAGCTGATTGTGAGAGAGGTCCAGGGTCTCCAGTTCAAAGGCGGCCTCTCCCCCAGACGCTAGGAACCACTCCAGGACGTTGTAGCTGACATTGAGGGACCGCAGCTGGGTGAGGCTGAAATCCACAAGGCATGGGAGGTTGTTATAGGCCAGGTTGAGGTGTCTCAGTTGTGTCAGGCCATCAAACGCACCACCCTCAATCTCAAAGATGTAGTTTCTCTGCAAGTCCAGCTCCCTGAGGTGGCCCAGGCCCTCAAAGACGGACTCATCGAGCCTCATGATGATGTTCCTCGCCAGGGACACGGACTCCAGTGAAGACAGGTTCTGGAGCATGAGAGCCGCCATGTCTTCCGTCAGGGAGTTCCCTGACAAGTCCAGCATGCGCAGACCGCGCAGGCCGTGGAGGGCGGCTGCCGTCTCCTTGTAGCTCTCGGAGAGGGCGTTGTCAGGCAGCGCCAGGCTGCGCAGGCGGGCCTGCTCCTGAAAGGCGACGTGGCCGATGCGCTCCAGGTAGCAGTCGTGCAGACTGAGGCTCTCCAGGAAAGGGTAACGCTGCAGCGAGTTGTTCCCCAGGGTCCTGAGAGGGTTGGCATCCAGGAGGAGCGTCCGGGAGGAGGGCGGGAGATCGCTGGGCACTGAAGCTAGGTTCCGCCCTCGACAGTCAGCCACTCCATCCAGCTAGGTCCAGAAACACACTGGTCAGCGGGGCAGGGGGCCTCTGAGGTCGGGGCGTACGTACAGAAATAGAGCTCACTCCTCTGACTGCTTACTTAATGCTCCAGGTCTCACTCAGAACACACAGTGTTTGGGAAGATTGGAGCTCCTGTCCTCAAGTGCGGAGTGCTGACATTTGCTCTTACAGTTTGGTTTTAACTGCAGAAAGGGACCAAGGATCAGGTCTCTACCTGAGTTTGAATCCCTCCTCTGCCCTTTGTTCCCTATGTGACCTTGAGCAAGTAATTTAGCCTAAATCTGGTATGTCTTTGGTAAAATGGAGATAAAGTTATTTAGCTCCGTTGGTAAAGAATCTAACTGCAATGCAGGAGACCAGGGTTTGATCCCTGGGTCGGGAAGATTCCCTGGAGATGGAGATGGCAACCCACTCCAGTATTCTTGTCTGGAAAATCCCATGGACAGTGGAGCCTGGTGGGCTACAGTCCATGGGGTCGCAAGAATAGGACATGACTTAGTGACTAAACCACAGTACCTACTTCAGAGGACTGTAGTGAGATTGGGCAAGAGGTTACACAGTGCCTGGCACTCAGTGGAGCTATTAATGCGGTGTCTATTGCATTGTTAATGCTATGATCTTAAGATCTGTGTGTTTAACAGGGACGCTGCTCAAGAACTAGCAGTGCTGTGGCACCCTGATTTCACCCAAAGAAATTTTGCCCAGGAGGCTCCTCTACACTCCTAGCTGATAAATATTACAGCTCAGGAGGACTTGAGAGCTCATCACCCTGAATCCCCTGAAGTAAAGGGGGTTCTGGAGAGGACAAGTGAAGAGCCAATGGCAGCGCTGATACTGGAGCCCAGTGTTCTCACTGCCAGATTCAGTGCTTTTCCTGAGTGCAGTGGCATTCCTTTCCATAGACTGGTCAGTAGGACAAGGTTTGTGATTGTCTACAATTGTGGACCCAATCCCAGGGGAGAAGAATCTGAGAGAGAGGAAAAAGCAGCACTTTGAAGAGATGACAGACTGAAGTCTGAATCTTGGCTGTGCTACTTACTAGCTTTGGACTCTGGGCAAGGAATTAACCTCTTGGAGCCCCAAGTTCTTTATCTGATTATCAAAATAAACCTTCTCATAATTAAAAATGGATACACTATATAAATGTACAAAATTATTCAGTAACCTCAGTCTCTCCTTCAAAGAAATGCCGTTATCCTTCTGTTACATCTCCTCTGAACTCCTTCCAAAGATATTATCTAACTTAAAAAAACCATTTTTTTTTTTGCAACATGGATGGACCTAGATATTATTATACTAAGTGAAGTAAGTCAGAAAGAGAAAGACAAATATCACATGATATTGCTTATATGTGGAATCTTTAAAAAAGAAAAGGATACAAATGAACTTATATACAAAATAGAAATAGACCCACAGACATAGAAAACAAACTTACGGTTATCAAGGAAAGGTGTAGGGACAGATAAATTAAAAGTTTTGGATTAACATAAACACACTGCTGTATGCAAAATAAGCAACAAGGACTTACTGTACTCAATATTTTGTAATAACCTACAAGAGAAAAGAATCTGAAAAAGAATATATATATATATATATATATCTGAATCATTTTGCTATATACCTAAAACTAATACAACATTGTAAATCAGCTATACTTCAATTTAAAAAATAAATTTAAAAATAAATTTAAAAAAATTTTAATGAGACTGCATTCTAAAAACTATTCAGTAATTAACTTCCCCTGCCCCCATTAATAAAATGTGATAGACATATTGCCTTGGCAATAAAAATAAATTTGATCACATTCTTTTTGGCAACTGTATGTTACTTCATTGCATGAAGAGCACAGAAGTTGAGAGCCAGATCTCTAGGATCAGCCCACTGATTCTGCTTTTTATCAAACTTGTGACCTTAGGCTGGTACCTAACCAGTTAAGACCTTCATTACATCACCTGTAAAACGGAAATTATACTTGTAATTTTCTCATAGGTTTGTTTTGAGGATTCAGTGTGATTGTCAATGTAAAGCACTTAACACAGAACCTGCCATATAAATGCTTAATAAATGTTAGCTAGACCGATTATTCAGTTCAGTCGTTCAGTCGTGTCCAACTCTTTGCGACCCCATGAATCGCAGCACTTAGCACGCTCTAATTAATTAACCTCCGGTTGTTGAGCATTTATTTGTAATTTCCAAATGAACATTAGGATGAATTTGTCTAGTTCCTTCTATATCTCACAGCCCAAAAAGTTTCCGGAGTTTTGATTGGGACTGCATTATAATTACAGAGTAATCTGGGAGGAAACGGACATCTTTGCAAAATTGAATCTCCCCATGCAAAATCAAGATGTATTTCTTTATTTGAGTAAGTGTTGGTTTTTCCCCCTGTGGGGACTAAAGAATACAGTGATTAGGGGCTTTCCTCAAGCTCTGAGACCCTGTTTCACCAGAGTTGCTACAGTTGTGGGGGACCCATCTCTGCAATTCCTGCAGCCCCACTGACGTGTTGCAAAAAGACCACATGGCCATCAGAGCCCAAGAAAGCTTTCTAGGTCAACTTCGCGATAATGTCACATAGCTATTGCAAAGAGGGGCTTTGGAGGGTGCCTGCACTTTCAAACCCTCAACCTTCAATTCAAAAGAGCATAGGAAATCCACTCTTTGATCTCACTGGTAACTGAGTCCCTACCAGGCTGCAGGGGGTCAGGGAGGGAGTCTCCTGCTTTATTCCCTCCTTCTATGCCTGGTAACTCCTGAATTTGGTATTGTGATGTTGACCTTTCATTGCCTCTGTAAGAGAATAAAGAAAGTCTGTATAGCAGAGACTAACAACAACAACAGCAGATAAAACACATAGCACTTAGCACATACGAGGCACAGTTCTGAGTGCTTTACATACAGTAACTCATTTAGTCATCACTGAAGTCCAGTGTTATGGTATTACTGGTTGGTACTATTATTACCTACATGTCTTACAGATGAGGAAACTGAAGCACAGATTGGCTCAATGTCACCAGCTAGTAAGTGGTAGGGCTGGGGTTTAAACCTGTTCTGACTCATAACCCCTACCTTCTGCGTGCGTGCGTGCCAAGTCGCTTCAGTCGTGTCTGACTCTTTGCAACCCTATGGACTATAGCCTGCCAGGTTTCTGTGTCTATGGGCTTCTCCAGGCAAGAATACTGGAGTGGGTTGCCATGTCCTCCTCCAGGCGATCTTCCAGACTCAGGGATCGAACCCACGTCTCTTACATCTCCTGCATTGGCAGGCAAGTTCTTTTAGCGCGAGAGCCACCTGGGAAGCCCAGGTTTAAACCTGGTCTGGCTCATAACCCCTACCCTCTACTGAAGTCTCTTTCAGTGTAGTGGTTAGAGGTTACTAAAAGTGGTTAAGAATCATGACCAGCTGGGTTTTTAAGATTCATCAGCTTGAAGAACACATTTTTGAATGTATTAACCCTGACGACTTCCCAGGTGGCGCTAGCGGTAAAAGAACTTGCCTGCTAATGCAGGAAACATAAGAGATGCAGGTTCCATCCCTGGGTTGGGAAGATTCCCTGGAGGAGGACATGACAACCCACTCCAGTATTCTAGCCTAGAGAATCCCACGGACAGAGGAGCCTGGAGAACCACGGTCCATAGTGTTGCAAAGAGTTGGACACAACTAAAGCAATTTAGCATGCAGGCACACATTAATCCTGGAATCCAATTTATCTTCCCAGTGCCTAGTACATAACGTGTGTGTGTGTGTGTGTTAGTTGCATAGTCGTGTCCGACTCTTTGCAACCCCATAGACCGCAGCCCACCAGGCCCCTGGCTCAAGAAATATTCATTAACTGTATGTTTCTCAAGCAGACTTTTGACACCACTGAGTTATAGGCAAAGGAGAAACTTTCTAGAGTGTGCTCAGTTGTTAGGATTCAAGTCTGCTTCCATATATAGGCTGAAAGCCCAGGAAAGGGTGAACCACAGAAGCTCAGGTATCTCTCGCCAGACTGTCTTAAGCCTGAGCGTGGTAGGGATGTTGCTGTGCAGGGCAGCGTGGGCAGCATGCTCTTCAGTACAGCTGGTTAAGAATTCGCTACTGGCTCACACACAGGCTCTGAGGTAGGGCTTCTCCAAATTTAATATGCCCCACCCAGAGACTCTGATACCATTAGTGAAGCTCCATCATCCAGATTCCTAACAAGGTGTTTTTAAAGTTTCAGGTGGCTGCCCTTGGTGTGCCTCTGAGATCACCTGTCCTCAGTAGGTATGAGAAAGGTGGGGCAGGGCCTTTCCCAGGCATCATATTTACCTTTTATTAAAGAAAAACTTGCACATGGCATCGTGGTAAGAAGGTACAGAGTGATTCAGACTCATTCATCCCGTCCCCTCCTTGATTGACAATCCATCAGCTTTCGGACTGGACCCAACCTTGTCAGGACAGGAGCAACAGACAACTTGGAGCACCCAGGAAAACTCACCAACTCACAGCCCCCTTGCGAAGCTGCTGTGACCATTCCACTTCGGTGCCTCCATTCCACTGTCAGAAAGTGAAAACCCAGGCAGAGCCAGAGGGGCAGTAGCTCCATCTCAAGTGCAGCACTGTGGACAGAGGGCAAGGAAGGAGCTGGTAAGAGAAGGACATCCCAGAGGGCTGCTGTGCCCTCCTTGTAGAAGAAGCCAGTTCCCACTGTGTCCGCTCTCGGAGGCCCACAGCTATGGGGAGGTGGAAACCCACAGATTATTCAAATACCTCAAGTTAGCCAGCACATTTAACCTTTCACTGCAACTCTCAACAAGAACTCATTTTCATTTTGCCTCTACCATTTGGTGGGCAGGTGGCTGAACCTGAAACTCTCAAGAGTCCAGAAACAGAAGAGAGAAGCAAATGTTTTGAGGAACCAGGTCTCAGGTCACCTAGAGTTTGCCATGTCTTGTAGTTCTGTTGAAATGTTCCTCTCAAAGCTCAGATCTGCCTGATGCATCGCCTGAACTCAATAAATACTTGCTGAATAAATGAATGAAAGAATAGTGAACTGGGATTGAAATATTAACTGTATCCTGTGGTCTCATAGAGTTACTAATTGTTGTGTTGACATGAGGCTTTTAGAAAGAGTAGATCTCATTGATTAACTCATTTGAATACAGACCTTTGAAAACAGGATTTTGGTATTTTGCCTCCATAAGGGAAACGCCTGAGGGAAAAATGAAAAAAAAGCAATCTTCAAATATAACAAGGACTATGATAAAGTGTGGTTACTGGCTCTCTTACCCAGCCAGTGAGCACACAACAGAAGTCATGAGGAGGCATAAAATTATACATATACCAATAGAATTTAGATATGCAGATGACACCACCCTTATGGCAGAAAGTGAAGAACTAAAGAGCCTCTTGATGAAAGTGAAAGAGGAGAGTGAAAAAGTTGGCTTAAAGCTCAACATTCAGAAAACTAAGATCATGGCATCCGGTCCCATCACTTCATGGCAAATAGATGGGGAAACAGTGGAAACATGGCTGATTTTATTTTTGGGGGCTCCAAAAATCACTGCAGATGGTGATTGCAGCCATGAAATTAAAAGACGCTTACTCCTTGGAAGGAAAGTTATGACCAACCTAGACAGCATATTAAAAAGCAAAGACATTACTTTGTCAACAAAGGTCAGTCTAGCCAAGGCTATGGTTTTTCCAGTGGTCATGTATGGATGTGAGAGTTGGACTATAAAGAAAGCTGAGTGCAGAAGAATTGATGCTTTTGAACTGTGGTGTTGGACAAGACTCTTGAGAGTTCCTTGGACTGCAAGGAGATCCAAGCAGTCCATCCTAAAGGAAATCAGTCCTGGGTGTTCATTGGAAGGACTGATGTTGAAGCTGAAACTCCAATATTTTGGCCACCTGACGTGAAGAGTTGACTCATTTGAAAAGACCCTGATGTTAGGAAAGATTGAAGGTAGGAGGAGAAGGGTACGACAGAGGATGAGATGGTTGGATGGCATCACTGACTCAATGGGCATGAGTTTGGGTAAACTCTGGGAGTTGGTGATGGACAGGGAGGCCTGGCATGCTTCGGTTCATGGGGTCACAAAGAGTCGGACACGACTGAGCGACTGAAATGAACTGAACTGAACTGAATAGAATTTAGAAACAAAGAGAAACTTTAATGGAAATGTAATGTACCCTCCACCACTGCATTTTTACAGGGCCAAAGATGAAAAGGCCAAAGACAGTAATAGGTTATTCAAGATCAACTTAGTTGCCAGGCTGGAAGTAACCTGCAGACTCCCCTCCCTGAGTTCCAGGTAATTTCTTACCCAGGAGGTGCTGTTGAGTTGACTGTCCTCTTGTTGGGAGAGTTTACAGCCGGGTGGCATCCCCTCCCAGCTCTGCATTCCTCAGAATCAGAGGTAATTCCCTGGCCCCCAGCATTTCACCTGCCCCATCCTTTCCTTGACATCTACCCAGGAAGGCCCACAGGATCTGTTCTTGAGTCTCCTGGACCAGCAGTTCCAGTGCTACCATGAATCTCCTCCCCTATTCCATGGGACCCACAGACCTTTCTGCCTGACACATCTAGCCATCTCGGGCCCCTTCCTCTTTCCCTTTCTTCGAATAAGTTTATACATCTCTACAGCTAATTTTAACATTCTGGTCAGATTTGAATACTCACCAGTGAAAACAGACGGACAGAAAAGCTAAGTGAAACCAGGTAAGTCAGCTTTAACCTTCGCTTCAGGTCGGGCCAGCTCCCCTTACCACAGAGGGAACCTCCAATTCAGAATTTATCCGTATTTGCCAGACACTGGGAATCCCCTTCCCAGGCTCACCTTCCGCTTCTGCACTTGTGCAGGAATTATTACCTTATGGCATATGCAGGGCACAGATGGCAAAAACAGAGCCATATGGGCTGCTCTCCTCAGTAAACTTCCAATCCTCACACACACAGGCACACAAGGTGAGATCACTGCCTACCTTAAGAGAAGGTTGCCAAACTTAGCAAATTACAAGATGCCATTTGAATATCAGACACACAACAAAAAACTGTTTTAAAAATTTGCCAGCTTTAATGTTTCTTTTCTTTCTTTTTTTTTTTTTTGGCTGTGCTGCATGGCTTGTGGGATCTTAGTTCCTTGACCCAGGGATCGAACCTAGGCCTTGACAGTGAAAAGTGCTAAATCCTAACCACTGGGCTGCCAGGGAATTCCCCAAACAACTTTTTAGCGTAAATATGTCCCATGCAATATTTGGGACACACTTACACTAAAAAAAAAAAAATCACTGACACTCAAATTTCACTGTATCCTCTATTTTATTGAGGAGAGGGAGGTGGGAACCATGGACTTCCTTCCTTCATCCCTCACCCTCTCTGTCAGGCTTGGGATGGTACATGCTGCTGTGACCTTCTAGAACTGTCAACCCTGTATACTGATATCAAGTTCAGATGTATTCAGGGCAAGAGTACAGGAGTATAACTCTGCAGACTGGAATGCCAAATAGGCCTGATGTCAGTTATGCCCAGACTGTAACTTTAATTTCTGGATCAACAAGAAAACCTTTGCAAATTTAAAGCATATTTTCTCCTAAACTCAGCCAACCAGCCCAGAAAGCCTCTTGCTGTACCCTCTGGGCACTCTATCTTTCATGAGGCAGCACAGGAAGATTACAGGATTTGGAACCAGACAGACCAGGGTTTGAATTCTGGTTCCAGTATTTGTTATTCGTCCCTGAGCCATTCATATGAAGTCTCCAAAACTCAGCTAATCCTTCTATAACACAGAGATAATAATAACTACTCAGAATTTTTATGAGAATCAAATAGTATATATGAAAGTACTTCAACTATGAAAGTACTTAATAACATAATTATTATTTATGAGTTCTTAACACCTATGGGCTGGTTGAGTAGCTATAACTCCTATGTGTAATCTCCAAGGTAATTTAATAGCTACAGAAAAAGGGGAAAGAATGAATACTTTGGTTGGAAGAATGAATAAATCATTATATCAAATAAAATTGTAAAAGTTATGTGAGAAGGTTGGATTACAAATTCTGCATTAATAAATTCCAGAACAAATGTATTTGAACAGAAACAAAAAAGGCTAATCCTAGTAACAGATGAGAGCTATTTGTCCTTGAAGCCATGGTTTACCCTCCCCAACTCAGCTCTGGTTCGCTGGGGGCTGACTTCTGAGGGCTCTGGATGTCAGCTGGTCTCCAGCTGGCCTGGTTACTGGGAGGTTAGTTAGAAGGTAGAAGGAAAAGAAAATCCATGGTATTTCTCTCCCGCCCTCTCTGCCTGGGACTAAGAAGTTCTTAAGCTTTTTCTGGTGACTTCCAGGCTCTGGTAACTTCCTTCCTCTATCCTCCCCCTACCTAGGAAGGTGGCAGCTTCCTGAGGTTGCTAATCTCTGGACTAACTGTCTGTTCTCTAGTTGGTGTCTCAGCCTCTTCCATCATGTGTACCCAATTTCCTGCATTAAATTTCCTCTGTTTTTAAATAATCTGTGTGTTTCTGTTTTCTGGTTGGAGCCTGGCTAATACAGTGATGTAAGTGAGCATGAGCTTGGAACAATACTAAACAAAAAGGTATGCAATGACTCTGAAAAGCAATAAAAGGCTTTCAAAATAATAATCATTTATTGAGGAGAGGGAGATGAAAAACACTCTTCCTGGAGCATGTAGCTGCAGAAGCCTTCCTTAGAGCCATGGCACAGTGAATTGTGTGTGCTCAATTGTGTCCAACTCCTTGCAACCCCATGAGCTACAGTCAGACTCCTCTGTCTATGAGATTTCCCAGGCAAGAATACTGGAGCAGTTGCCATTTCCTACTGTTGGGGATTGTCCCTACTCAGGGATCAAAATTGCATTCCGGATTCTTTACCACTGAGCTACCTGGAAAGCCCAAGGCACAGTGAAGGATACAAGATTAACAATTGGAATGCCAAATCTTCATGGGAAAATCCCATGAACCTTCTTCTGTGTGCACAGGACTGCCTCCCTCCTCCCACACTTAAGTGAGGACGGCTTAACAGCATCTCCAAATGGATGAGAGTGTCTATGTGTAAGCATGCTTTTAAAAAAAATAACCCTCCCACTTTATTCCTATCTGTCTGATAACTTCTGAAAAATACATCCATTTTTAAATCAAATGTTACTCATCTTAGATACATTTTTGGTGGAGAAAAAAGAAGTGAACGAAGAACAATTATGATGGAGAGTACACATGACGTATGATGTTAATAATTTAAATGAAGTAACCTGGAACCTCCCTTCATTATATTAAAGGGGCTTGGATCAAGGGTGCCTATTTCATGGGCCTGAACCACAGTGGGAGCCATAGAGTAATACAAAAGAACTGCAAATCAACCCATGTTCCAAGTAGAGCCTGATAAGTACCGTGTTTCCTCCTGGTCTGGGTGACCACTGGGCAAGTATACAAGACCTGAGATCCTGACATGAGAAGCAGATGGCATTAACAGAATCTACTTGCACCTCTTTTTGTTAAACCAGATAATGAAGTTGAAGAGTTTTTTCCAAGTGTGGAAGCAGAAAATGCTAAATCCATTTTTTTTTAAATATAGTAGTGGCTCAGTCAGTAAAGAATCTGCCTGCAGGGTGGGTTCAATCCCTGGGTTGGGAATACCCCCTGGAGGAGGGCATGGCAACCCATTCCAGTATTCTTGCCTGGAGAATCCCTATGGACAGAGGAGCCTGGTGGGCTGCAGTCCATGGGGTCACAGAGTTGGACATGACTGAGCAACTAAACACACATGAAGATTGCCAGGAGAAATAACAATAACCTCAGATATGCAGATGACACCACCTTTATGGCAGAAAGCGAAGAGGAACTAAAGAGACACTTGATGAAGGTGAAAGAGAGTGAAAAAGCTGGCTTAAACTCAACATTCAAAAAACAAAGATCATGGCATCCAGTTCCATCACTTCACGGCAAATAGATGGCAAAACAATGGAAACGGTGACAGACTTTATTTTCTTGGGCTCCAAAATCACTGTAGACAGTGACTGTAGCCATGAAATTAAAAGACGCTTGCTCCTTGGAAGAAAAGCTATGACCAACCTAGGCAGCATATTAAAAAGCAGAGACATTACTTTGTCAACAAAGCTCTGTCTAGACAAAGCTATGGTTTTTCCAGTAGTCATGTATGGATGTGAGAGTTGGACCATAAAGAAAGCTGAGTGCCAAAGAATTGATGCTTTTGAACTGTGGTGTTGGAGAAGACTCTTGAGAGCCCCTTGGACTGCAAGGAGGTTAAACCAGTCAATCCTAAAAGAAATCAACCCTGAATAGTCATTAGAAGGACTGATGCTGAAGCTCCAATACTTTGGCCACCTGATACATTGGAAACATCTGATTCATTGGCAACGACTCTGATGCTGGGAAAGATTGAAGGCAGGAGAAGGGGATGACAGAGGATGAGATGGTTAGATGGCATGACTGACTCAATGGACATGAGTTTGACCAAGCTCCGGGAGATGGTGAAGGACAGGGAAGCCCGGTGTGCTGCAGTCCATGGGGTCACAAAGAGTCAGACATGACTGAGCGACTGAACAACAACAAATAAGTCCTATATTCATTTATTCAGCTAATGATTTCTATAATCTCTCTATTATCTTTTATCTTGTCATAGTTATCATGGATATTACTGAAGTCAGAGACTGTGAATTTCTTATTAGTGGAAAGTTTTGAAGGAACAAGATGCCATTGACCTAGATGTGGGCAGGAGACAAGAGTCTATACTGTCTATAACACGTCTGACTTGGAAATATTAAGATTATAAATCCCATGTCGTGTGTGAGGCCCTCTTAGTGTTGTATTTACATTTTTTCTCTATCTTCTATCTACTCTGTTTGTGTCCTCACAAAATGTCCTTCCTGGTTCCTCTTTAAGAAGTCCTTGAAATATCAGGACCTCAAATGCTTAGTGGCATCCCTTATATAACCATTCATCTTGATACTATGTTTTCTAATCAGATATCAAAAAAACCTGTGATTCAACCCCACATTCATCCCTTGTCTATAAAGAATATTTCTTTTTTTAGACAGAAAGACAATTGGCTTTCTGTCTGGTTTTTCTCTTTCCAGATCTGGTCATCATAAATAAGTGGTGAAAATAAATTTATTTCATAAAACAACACGCACCAAGACTATATTCTGAAACAGGAGGACACTAACAGTGAGGAGGAAGAATGTGTATCGGCTGCAAAAACTCCTGTTTTAGAAATTATGCTTGTTTGTTTTTTCTGTTTCTACAAAACAATAGGGAGAAGCTTCTGCTTCATTGAGCCAAGTGAGGTGAAAGGAGACTGACTGGATGGCCCCGCGGGTTGGGTGGAACGAGGGGAAGGGATGGGAACATTTACTCCTTTTGGAAGGAGCATCCTGATCCTGCCAGGAGTGGCTGTGCAGTGCTTCCTTATCCATCGTCATGACTACATCAGTACTGGGTTCAGGATTGCTTGGATGGAAGAAGACTGTCACATACAGGCCAAGGAGTGGCTCCTGTCCAGAAGACCTGGGTAACACTTTCTTTTGTAAAGGACAGGGAAGAAATGATAAGTGAAGCCTTTTGATTGGTCTCTGCTTCTTGAAGTCCTGAAATTTCCATCTCTATCATCAAAAGAAGCAAAATACAGGATGGCAGCAGTGTCCCTGTTTTTGTCAGGTCCTCTGACAAACACTGGAGAAGGAAATGGCAACCCACTCCAGTATTCATGCTGGAAATCCCATGGACAAAGGAACCTGGTGGGCTATAGCCCATAGGGTTGCAAAGAGTCAGACATAACTTAGCGACTAAACAGCTGACAAACACAAATGTACACTATTTTTTTCTTCAAACGGATGTAGGTTTTCCTGTATTAATAAAATACAAGGTCTTTTAAGGGTTATTGATTCCAACTAGCTTTCTGTTGCTATGTAATGTCTTAATCAGCAGATAGTAAAACACAGCCATCAGGTAAGGGCTGATCTATAGGTATTTTTGTGCATACAAAGGGCTCCTCATACTCAAAGTTTGGGAATACTGAGGAATAACTCTGGGCTTCCCTGGTGGCTCAAACAGCAAAGAATCCGCCTGCCAATGCAGAAGACACAGGTTCAGTCCTTGGGCTGGAAAGATCCCCCGGAGAAGGGAATGGCTACCCACTCCAATATTCTCGCCTGGAGAATCCCATGGACAGAGGACCCTGGTGGGCTACAGTCCATGGGGTCACAAAGAATCAGACAGGACTGAGCAACTAACACACACACACACATAGGGAGTAATTCTGACCCGAGCTTTGGGTTTGCTTTGTTGGTGTTTTCTGCTTCATTTTCACAAAGGATGCTGGATTTCTAGTATTCAGAGGCACCCTGAACATCACCTCCTCACTCCCTCACCTTCCCACCCTCTCCAGCTGCTGCTACTACTATTAGCAGCTGCCACCAGAGCTGGGACTGCAACCTCTTTGCTAAGGGCACTATTAGCAAGTGCTAAGAGTGTTATCAATACATTAGCACGTAATTGAGAATTTTCTCTGCAAAATAATCAGATAAGCTAAAAAAGGCTTTAAAGAAAGAGGCTTGTAGGTGAAAGTGGAGAACTCTCAGAGGTACTTGGTGTTAGAAGCAAGTATTTATAGACTGGTTGGGGGTGGGGGATGAGGAGCAGAATCTCTAGAAGCAGAGTTGGCACAAGTGTGGGGTGTAAACGTATGACAGTGACATCCCAGAACACAAAAGTCACAGGCACTAGGGAGAGGACTCCATAGGAAGGGAGTTCGCCTTTGTTTAAAAATAAAAGAGCAAATCCCACTTGGGATCCTGGGAGAAAGGGAAGGGCAGCTGGTCACAGACCACAGAGAATAGATAATGAAGAACAGAAACCCCAGTCTGTGACCACTTCAAATAATTCCTACTACCAAAAAGTATTTGAATGCCTCAGGCAAGCAGCTCTAGTCTCTGAGTTTCAGCAAAAAAAAAAAAAAAAAACTCAACTGTCTCCACATGGTCATATTTAGCATCTCGCCTATGAGACCACCTGCATCCTGAGTCTCCAGGTGTCCTGCCTTCGGAAACAAAGTCCCACCTCAGTAGTACCCTTGCCAAAAATTGTTTGCCCTGAGCCCAGTCAAAATGAAACAGTTAGAAAGATACAGACTGTAAGATGTCTCACAAGACAACTGGCTTCGACTCTTTAAAAAAAGTCAGTTTTAAAAAACAAAGAAAGACAGGGGAGGGAAGAAGTCTGATTACAAGTGACTAAGAAACATAATACAGTCAAATCTAATGCATGTAACTTGAGTGGATTTCGGATTTTAAAAAAATCTCTAAAAGAACATTTTGAGACAATTGGGGAAATTTACGTGTGTACTAAATGATGTCTTTTTAGATAGTATTATGTACAGATGATATTACCAGACTGTTGCTATCTTTCTTAGGTACGATAAGGATCCTGTGGTTATGTACAAAAATGTCTTATTCTTAGGAAATGCGTGCTGTAATATTTGGGGGTGAAATTTCACAATTTCTACAATTTATATAACCTTCCTTCAAACGGCTCAACAGAGAGAATTAAAGCAAATTACTACCAACTAGCAAATTTAGCATTATACTTTCAACTTTCCTGTAAATTTCATATGTTTCAAACTTTTTTTTTTTTAAGAGGAAAATGAAATAAAGGTGGGAGTTCCTAAAGGGAGTGTGATAACGGTAATCTTTTGTCCCCAAACTTCCAGGAATGTACCTTTTTTCAAAAGTTCTTCTCAGAAAGGTACTCAGGAAACATTTAAGCTTAAAATGCATTACACATAAACCTTTAAAATATCCTGAAAATTCTAACACTTTGACATTTGAATCAGAGCTTCCAGACAGCACCTCTCTCTCATACCTGAAAGGGGTAGAGGTTTTAGATCACGTGGTCTGACTGTGGTTCAAGAGACGTGATTGATGTACTACTGTAACTTCCACTGTCCAGGTACATAGCTCTGTCCACCACAACCACAGTCCCTCTGGAGGGGCAGTCCTCAGAAGAAGCTTGTGAGCTCATCACTATCTGTACCTCCACCAAGCTGACAGGAAGTACCTGACCCACAGAGGTCAATCCTTACATGCGGCCGGCACCCATGAGTGATCTCAGTGGAGAGACAAGGGAGAGAATTAGGTAATTGGCAGTGAAATTGGAGCCAAGAGGCACAGAGAGAGAAGGTGGAATTGAATCTTGAGGGATTTGCCATGAGGAAGCAGTTAGAAGCTAGATGACAAGGCACAGAAAAAACAGAACAGGACAGAACAGAATGAGACAGTCAATGGGGAGCAGAGAGCAGAGAAGACGCTGGGAAGAATGGCAAGAGGATGAACTGCACAGGCTGGGAGAGAGGGTGGCGAGAAGGGCTCAAGGCTGCCTCTCTGGTTCCTGGTGTTTCTTGGAAACTGCTGGGTTCATTTCTGAGCTCCATGGTGTTCCATGGTAGTACTTCACCACCACCACCACCTGCATAGGCTGGCCCACATATTGCATCATGGCAATGAAAAGAACCTAAATAAAACAGGACTTGTGCTCTTTGGTAAGCTTAAACAAAACAATGTAATATTTCAAAAAAGCACAGTCAAGTGACTGAAATCTGAATGCAGGAATGTATTTTTCAAAGTGCATCCTACAGGCAAGAATCACAAGGGATGGTAAAACTAAACGTGAAACTTTGCTGGGAAACAAGATATTAATATAGTCTTAAAGTATCTTCTTATTTCATTACTTGTTAATGCAAAAGTAACAAGTAACAGTTTATACTATTAGCTTTATAGCTTATATATAGTTTATATATATAGTTTATAGCTTTATAGTGGAAAACTGGCAAATGCCTCCTTAACCAAATGATCGAAGTACTTTACAGGCTTTACTGGGGTACTTGGTAAAATTTGAATACAGACAACATTTGAAATAATAGAATTATATCAATGTTAATTTACTGGGCTTCCCCTGTGGCTCAGCAGTAAAGAATCCACCCGCCAATGCAGGAGACGTGGGTTCGATCTCTGGGTCAGGAAGATCCCCTGGAGAAAGGAAATGGCAACCCACAGTACTTTTGCCTAGGAAATCCCATGGACAGAGGACTCTGGCAGCGTACCTGGGGTTGCACAAGAGTTGGACGCAACTAAGCGACTACACAACAATGTCAACTGACCAAATTTTGATCATTGTCCTCTGGTTATGTAAGTCTATCCTTGTTCTTAGAAAATACATAATGAATTATTTAGAAGTAAAGAGCATGATGTCTGCAACATTACTAATGTTCCAATTTCTCCTCATTCTCACCAACACTGGTCATTTTCTGTCATTTTTATTATAGACATCCTAGCATGTGAAGTGTATCACATTGTTGCCTTGATTTGCATTTCCCTGATGACGAATAATGTTGAGCATTTGTCATGTGTTTACTGACCATTTCTGTCTTCTTTGGAGAAATATCCAAAATGTGGACCTTTACATCCAAAGATTTTTAAATTTTGATCTTGGAATTACATGTAAAAGAAAATGCAGAATAGTTATAAAAGTAAAGGCCCAGTTGTATCTTTGATCAAATTAATTCATTCCCATATTTTGCAAAGAATATTGACTTGTTAAAAAAGAACATGCAAATTGAGGATTGGAGCAAAAGAGCCTTTAGAATTGAGATGTGTTATTCAGACCTCATGATTTGTTTCTCTGGCTTCCTCTCTTAATAATGAATTTGTTAACAGAAAATAAACTTACGGTTAACATTAGGGGACAGATGGAACAGGTTCAAAGCCTGGCTCTCATCTTGGGTACATCACTCAATTTCTTGGCCTCAATATTCTTCCAGTAAAATGGGAATGGCTGTGCTGCAAGGCTATTACTGTATTAAGACAACTTTTATAAAAACTTAAAAAAATACTTTTTGTCATCCTTAAGTATCCTCATTCCCAGGAAGCTGTCCACCTGCCTAGGCTTAAACACAATGAGGGGCAGCTCCCTGTTTTGTGAGCAGCTGGTTGTACTACTGGAGCCCCTTTGCACTTGCTTCTGGGACCTGGATCCCACTCGGAGCCTGGACAAATAAGTGAGGAGTTGCATCATTTGAATTTAGTCACTGACCACACTTTTGAGGAGAACTGTAGCTTTCTGAAGGGACTACCCACCAGTGTGCAGGAGGTGAGAACACTCAGACCAGAAAGATGAAATGATATGGACAAGGTGCCACAGGGAACACACAGCAGTAGCTTCCAAGCCCTGGTTTAAAATTCAGATCTCTTTCTCCTACTCGGAGCCTAGCACATCTGGTCACCCAGCCTCCACAGAGGATCCTGTGAGAAGAATCTTCATCTGGGAAGGGCTCCCTCCACCTGGAGGGAGCCTGGAGGCCACAGAGGCTCTTCTTCCTTTGGGCTCTTCCTATGGCAATTCCAGGCAGCCAGGGTGTGGAGAGTGCTACTCTGTGGACTTCCATCTCCTCGGGGCTACAAATGAGTCAACCAGCTTCCCCGTGTGGTCAGGATCAGCCTTTGGAACCAAGAGAAGTCAGTGTGCTCCATCCCGTCCCATAGCCACAGGCTGCATCTGGCCACAGGCTTAAAAATTGCAAATCTGCTCCTATTGGGGTGGTAGTACCTTGCTGTCACATGGCTGGTGGTATCACCTTTGTGCAGAGAGACCCACACTCTCTCTCTGATAGGCATCTAACCAATAATGTATTTGTTTCAAACTTGTCACTTCCGTTCAGTATCACAGGTTTGTTCTCTCTGATCACCTCACTCTTGTGGTGGCTCTGGTTGACAATAATAGCTGCCTTGCTGACCTCACAGGGTTTTGTCAAGACTGAATGAGAGAATGTGTGTGTGTGACAAGGCTTTGTCAATAAGGAAATGTTGTGGACTTCACTAACAAGATAGTGTCAGGTTAAAGGGAAGGCAGAGTTCCTCTACAAACAGGGAGCTGGTGTTAAATAACACAGAGGGGCTGCAACACCGTCTCCCTTCTCTGTGAGCTGCAGGGTATGGGCCTTGGGACATTCAGGGGAGACATCACCCAGAGTCTGTGAGAGATTATGCACGGAAGGGGTTACAGGTGATAACTGAGGCTTACTGCTCAGAGTGGAAATATATCACTCCCACTCAACCACTGACCTTAGTTCCCTTGAGAAAGAGCACACCTCAGGAATGAAATGATATGGATTCCTGATAACTGACCAGCTCAGAGGGATAGTATTCAAGCTCCCAGAGCGCCTTCCAGGCTATTAGCTGTAATAACTAATGCTTATGGAGTGCTCACCTTAGAATAAGTGCTCTACATAAAATAATCTTCAGAAAATCCTAGCAAGTAAATGTTCTCTTCCTCACTTTAGACTTGGTAAATTGAGGCTCTCTTGGGTTTGGGACAGCTACAGAATGTCAGAGCTGCAATTCAAACTTAGTCTGTGAGTCCAGCAAAACTCAGTGTCAATCCCCAAAACCCCAGCCATCTTGGAATATCCTTGACTAACTTACACACTGTTTCTCTGTGGGAAAGGCCCTTTTTCAGACCTTCTCCAACTGCTGAACTCCTATTCATTCTTCAGGGACCGACATAGGTGTCACCTCCTCATTATATCCTAACAGTTCAGATGCATAATGATCCAATAATTCAAATAATATGATATTATATTATAGATAGTTATAACTCCTATGGAAGTTTTAAATTACTTGGTTTTTCTATTTATGAAAAAGAATGTGGATAGTTATTAAATATTAATAGTAATTTCTCCAAATTTTTATTATGAAAAATTTTAACATAGGGCAAAGTTGAAAAAACTTTAACAGGGATCACTGGCATACCCACCACCTATATTCTAATACTAACATTTTATTATACTTGCTTTTCCCCTGGAGGAGGAAATGACAACCCACTCCAGTATTTCTGCCTGGAAAATCCCATGGACAGAGGAGCCTGACAGAGTCAGACACAACTGAGCAGCTGAGCACACATGCTTGTTTTTAATTATACATCCATCCATCTACCCATCCTTCTATCCATCCTGCAAGCCATCTTGTTTTTTGATTCATTTCAAAATAGATTGCAGTCATCAGCACACCTCCCCCTAAATACTTCAGAATGCAAAACAAGTGATTTAACCTTTAAAAAACGTTCCTACTTTTTCAATCTTCTGGGTCAATTTAATTACTTTAATCTCAATTTAATTGAGATTGCAAAGTCAGCTGTTTTATTTGGAAAAAAAGTTTCTGTCTTGTAAGAGAAAAAAAAGATTTGATAATCACAGCCTCAGTGTTCTCAGCCAGAATTAGGAGGAAAGCAGCTCATCCTAAACAGTGAATGACTGATATCCTCTTTAATGCACTGCTGTTTAATAGATATTCATATAAGTTTTCATTATATTATATAATGAAATGTTCATGGTGTAGTTTCAGGACAGTATGGGAGATAGTTTTACCCTTTTCAAAATCCCCCAAATTATACTAGCAAGGTGGGCCTCCTGCTCTAAGGCTATTTCTTTTTCTCTCTTAACACTTACTTGAATTCCCAGAGGAATGAAAGTAATGTGATTTTTTTAACCCTTTCATCAAAAAAATAATGATTTTAGGGAATTTTTGGATAAAGCAAAACAATTGGATTATGACTTGTTGCATGTGTACGTGCTCAATCATGTACAACTCTTTGTGACCCATAGACTGCAGCCTGCCAGGCTCCTTTGTCCATGGAATTTTCCAGGCAAGAGTACTGGAGTAGGTAGTCATTTCCTACTCCAGGATAACTTAATGTTACTCGTTAATAATAATAGCACTTGAGGTTGCAAAGGCTTCTTATAGATATTTGATCTCATTTAATACTTGAAACAGGGGACGACAGAGGATGAGATGGCTGGATGGCATCACTGACTCGATGGAAGTGAGTTTGAGTGAACTCCGGAGTTGGTGATGGACAGGGAGGCCTGGCGTGCTGCAGTCCATGGGGTTACAAAGAGTCGGACACAACTGAGCTACTGAACTGAACTGAACTGAATACTTGAAACAGTTCTACACGGTAGGAATTATCATCTCCATTTTTATTGTGGTAAAATATACGCACAATTCACCATTTTAACATTTTTGAGTGTACATTCAGTAGAATTAAATGCATTTACACTGCTGTGCAATCTCGCCATTATCCCTCTCCAGAGGTTTTTTATTATCCCAAAGCAAAATACTGTCCCATCAAACAATAGCTCCCCCTTCTTCCCTCTCCTCAGCCCATGATTACCACTATTCTTTCTCTATACATTTGCCTATTCCAGGTACCTTATATAAGTGGAATCATATATTATTAATGTTTGTCCTTTTCTGCCTGAATTATTTCATTTAGGATAATAGTTTCAAGGTCCCTTCATGTTATAGCCTGCATCAGAAAGTCATTCCTTTTTGTGACTGAATAATACACAGATCGCATTTTGTTCCCACCATTAATCCATCAGTGGACGTTTGGGTTGTTTCTACCTTTTGGCAATTGTGAATAATGCTGCTGTGAACATTAGTGCACAAGTATCTATAGTACAGTCATTGTTTATTATTCCCATTTTACAAACAATACATCGAAGGTTCAAAAGGGCTTCCCTGGTGGCTCAGCTGGTGAAGAATCTGCCTGCAATGCAGGAGACCTGGGTTTGATCCCTGGGTTGGGAAGATCCTCTGGAGAAGGGAACAGCTACCCAGTCCAGTATTCTGGCCTGGAGAATTCCATAGACTGTATAGTCCATGGGGGTCGCAAAGAATCAGACACAACTGAGTGACTTTCACTCTCAAGATTCAAAAAGGCCAAAGTGAATTGCTTAAGTCTCATAGCTTGTAGACAGTGAAGCCAAAACTAGAGGTGAGTACTTCCCTAGCAGCCCAGTGGTTAAGACTCTGAGCTCCCAATGTAGGGGACATAGGTTCCATCCCTGGTAGGGCAACTGAGATCCCACAAGCTGCTCGGCACAGCCAAAAAACAAAACCAAATCAGAGCTGAGTTCCGGCCCAGATAGGAGGTGCTGAATGTGCACCTGTTTGGGAAGAATATATATTGGGGGAAAGTTCAGCTGGGTTGTACAGGTAAGTATTTATTGGTAAACAGATATCCCATGAGCCCCCACCCCAGATTCCTGGCTGCCCTCTTGGAACTCCTAGCCCCCTTTCCCCCATTATCCAGCAACAAAGGAGGTAACATCTGACCTGGGGTTGGGGAAATCCCAGGATCCTGCCTCTAAGGACAATGTCCATTCCAATTGGTTAGTGCCTATACCTATGGTGTTTGATATTCTGAATAGTACTCTTGAGTGTTCACGTAGTCAAGGTCTTCTCTGTGGATGAGGTACCTTGTCAATGCCATGGTGTGTACCTATGACAAAGATGAGAGCCTCTGGAAGTTCTGCAAAAAGAGCTATAGAAAACCTAGAAAAAACTGAGGATTTATAAGGAATAAGAAGACACTAATATTAGCAAAAGTTTGGTCAGTTTAGGGACCCAAGGATAGAGAAGGAAATGGCAACCCATTCCAGTATTCTTGTCCCAGGGACAGAGGAGCTTGGTGGGCTGCCGTGTATGGGATCACACAGAGTCGAACACAACTGAAGCGACTTAGCAACAGCAGCAGGGACCCAAGGAAGGGCACAAGAACCTAGAAAAAGAGAAAGGTCATAGAGAGAGCCCCATGAGGAAGACTCAGGGTGTCAGGCTGAGCAGTGATGGGGAGACCATCAACATGTCAGAAGGTGAAGGAGGTGGCCCGGGGCCAGGAATGGAAAGACTCACTTTCCCTGACCCTGCAGGCTGAGGGAGGGAGCTCAGCCTTGGCATTTGGTGGGACCACTGAGGGGAGACACTGGAAAGGCAGAAGAGACCTGAGGGATCGTGGCCGGGCCAAACAAAGAGTGAAACAGGGACAACCAAGAGCAGCCAGTGTCCAGCCTGGCTAAAAGAGAACAACATGAGGTTGTGGGAGAGTGTAATGTGCACCCAAGGTGATCCCCTGCAGGGCACTGTGGGTGCTGGGCTGCCTCAGACACTTAAGTGCTGCTTGAGAGAGCCAGGGTGGAAAAACAGAGCCCCAAGGGTTACCTTGTGAAGAAAAATCCCCTCCCTATTCTTTTCTTTCTTGGAAGGGACAACAGAAAGTTCTGGGGTATAGAGCACAGCATCTGACCACAGTGACCTTGTGGGTTAAGGCGGGAGGTGGGGAGTCCCTGGGTCTTCAGAGGGCTTTGTGGCCATGTTTAGCCATCACTGGTACCAATCCTGGTCTTCATGCCCACCTTGCTGGTGAGATGCACTCTAAGGTTCCACTTCCTCCTTTACGCCCTTTGCTCAGTCTAAAATCACTCACACATTAAAATGAGAAGACATGTGTGGTTTGGTCTCAGCTCCTGACTCCATTCACTCTGGAAACCAGTTGGTTTTGTCTACCCACATTCATTTCTCGTTCTGGTAACGGCTCCTCAATTCCCCTTTGAGGAAATCACCTCTTGTTTTCTTGCTTGCTTTTATTTTTAAAAATGTTTTATTTGTGGTAAAATACACTAACATAAAATTTACCACCTGAGCCATTTTTAAGTGCATAAATTTTTAGTGTTAAGTACATTTACATTGTTGTGCAACCAACCCCCTTCCTTTCTTAAAAATCTGTGTTCTTTTGGGTCTGGCCTCAACTCAAGGCTCCAAAGTGAGGACTATGAACAAAGCTGGGCCCATCAGAGCTGCCTAATTCCTTGACCACAGTGATTGGTTTATAAAAGGTACAACACAGATGCCAACCCCAAGAGAATCAATCCAAAGATTTCTGCTAGTACTACTAGAAAAGAGGCGTTCTCTTCCTACTTCAGATGCCAAACTGATAGGAATTAAGCTTAAAGCTTCAGGCAGCCATCTTTGCCAACAACTTTAGGATCTGCCTAATAATGAAGCCTACACAGAGGAAAGCAAAGCTGAGGAATGAAGATAGATGGATTCCTGGCAATGTTTGAGCACCCAGATCCAGCCATGCCTGAAGCTATTCCCCATAGACATTTTTTCATTATTGGAAACAATAAATCCTCTCTCTCTCTCTCTCTTTTTTTTTTTTTTGCTGAAACCAAGCTCAGTTGGATTTTTGTCAATTGCAACTAAACAACCCCTAAACTCAAGCTGACATTTGCTCATGAGGCTTGATAAAATCATGTCCTTTTCCCCTCTTCTCACCTCTCTGAGCTTTCCGAGATCATCACCTAACCTAGCCTAGAATCTCCCACATAGTAAACATATGACATTTATTATATTTATTTGATGACGAGGTTGAGGAGAAGAAGAATGCGGGAGGGCGAATGAGTGTAACAAGGAAAAATATTTGTCACTAATGTGCAGATCCATCAGTGAGCATCCCTGAGCATATAAGCCTCTTCCAAGAAAGATAATGTTTTTTAACCTTGGGTGCAAGCCCACCCTGCCCTAATGTATGTGGTTACAGTGTGGATCTGAGCACGATGTGAGGTACGCCTAGTGTTCCATCCAAGAGTCTAGCTCACACTTGGTGATGTGGATGCACATTACAGCCAGAACACAGATTACAATCAGTACTGGCATCACTTTTTTGAAAGAATCACAAAGACTAGAGACAGACAGGTCAACATATTCCTAACACAGGCCCAAAGACAATTACCAGGAGCCTTCTGCTTTTGGATGATGGGTTTAAGGACTCTATGGGATCAGGTTCACATGGGTTTTCATGAAGTTCCCATGAGGGCACCCGTTAGATAAAATCACCTTCTTTGTGAAAGAGGTCTTGGGTTTTGTTGAATCTAAACACAAGAGTTGAGGTCCCCCACCCCATGATTCTATAATCCCCTCTAGGAACTCTCAGACATACATGTACAAACCTACGTGGTATGTGAGGAAAATAAATAAGCCTCAGGGCTATATAACCCAGTAAACCATCAACAACCACAGAAAGAGTCGGTACAGCCAGTAGGTGAAGGGGGCACAGGAGGCCCTAGTTCAAGGCCAACTCTATGAACTGGATGATTCTCCCATCCAGATTGCTAATAGGTTGTACCCATCATGGAAGAAACCTCCACTGGAGTCCCTTTACCCCCAACAACCCCCTTGGGAATTGCACCACTCTATGGGGTCGTACAGAGTCGGACACGACTGAAGTGATGCAGCAGCAGCAAACCAGCCCTATCCAGGGGTTCCCTCCCTGGGACCCTGCCTCAGCCTTCTGCAATCCCAGCCACCCTTGGTCACGTGGTCACCTCCCCTCAGGGGTGCAGCGAACTGGCAGCTGATTCTCAGGGCAGCCTGCAGCCCACTTGGTGGCTCCGAACTTCTGTCAGTTCCTAAGGGCTGGGGGATATATGCTGACCCTTTCAGAATCCAGGCCACCTGGAGATGGCCTGAGGGCTACAAAAGAGCACTGGACACCAGGGTCAGAGAGGCCTGGAGTCAAGTCTCTGGGCTGTGGGAATCTCCCATGGACACACACTCTCGGTGGGGAAAGGGTTTTGCCTGTCTTCACAGCTCTATCCCCACCCAACACCTTGAACTCGAACTGGGTGGCACATGGAAGATATCCTTAAGTATGTCGTTATTCATCAGTCTCCCGGTCTTCATCTATGAAATCGTGGTTCTCAGTCCACAATGTGGGTCAGGAAAGGCAGGCTCAGTGTTCACAGCCGAGGCTCATTACATCCAGTCACCCAGCCCCAGGAGGGAGCATTATTGTTCCCATTTAGCAGATGAAGACACTGAGGCTCAGGAATTCTCCCCATAGAGCCAGGAATCAAACCCGGGTCTGACTCCGAAGCCCTCGCTGTTTCCACTACACCATGCCACCCCTAAGTCTCCCAGAGAAGGTATTTCCACCTCCACCCAGAGCCGCAGCACCCAAACAGAACTGGTGGAGCTTGGATGCAGCAAGCCACAACTTCCCTGTCAGCCCCCCACTGCGGGCCACGGACGCTTGACCTCCTACTTTCCAACCTGGTCCGAGCCTCCCGCCTCCGGAGGGGCCGCAGCCGCCCTCCCGGTGGGGAGCCCTCCCGGTGGGGAGCCCGCCCCGCAGGAAATACTCACGGCTCCCGCAGGCCCAGGCGGCTCCGCGGGGCGCATCCTCTCCCGGGACTCCGGCCTCCTCCTCGACAGCAGCCGAACGCGGGGCTGAGCTGCCTCCTCTCTCTGGGGCATCAGATTATTTTAGCACTTGCGGAAGGAACTGACGGAAACTGAAGTCACATGGAGAACAAGCCGCTCAGCAACTCAGCACTCGCAGAGAGCAGGCATCTTAGAGGGAACTGCAGCCGCAGGGGAGGCGGGGGTGGGAGGTGGTGGGGGGGAGGGTGGCGAGGAGGATGGGAGAACGCGAGGGCGGGCAGGAGGGCGGGAGGCAGTGGCCCTCGGACTACCTGCTGGATGAGTCGAGAAGGTAAGGTATTTGTATGGTCTCCCAATCGTGTTAACCGAGGCTACTCGGGCTTTCTTACCTTAGAGATTTTGAGAAGGTGGGCCCCTGCCTACAAGCTCTGCTGACCCAGAAACTCTTCTTCAAGGTTAGGTCAAGCTAGGTCAAGCTAGGGCAGATTTTGAGAATGGGTAGGATACACGTTTCCCAAGTGGGAGAGAATCATCCACCCAGGTCGTCTTTACTTGACTCCAGCATATTAAAAAAAAAAAAAGAAAGAAAGAAAATGAAATGGAAATTGCTTTGTGGAAGACTGTCAGGGTGCCCTGAACTTCTTGGATGAATTTGTTTGTGCCCGATGTGTACAAAATTGCGAAGAATTCAAAAGAATAATTGAATTGGTAACAGTCACCATCAAAGGGGTGTGCCAGGCACTATGCTAAGAGCTTCCTGTGCATTATCTCCTGTTCTCCAAAAGCTTACTATCTAGTAGAGAAGGCAAAATATTTACAGCGTCTGTTGCATGCAGAATGAGTAATGCAAAGAAGCACACTTGGGGAGTTTTAGAGCCAGGATCTCCAGTTCTGCTCTTTCCTGTCAGATCTGGGGGTGGAAGCATCCTTGAGGGCTGGCTCCCATCTCTTGTAGCCTGCCGATTTGTGATTCTGTATTGCAGTTGTCAGCATGCCCATCCTTAGAGAACAGAAGCAAGTCCTTCCCGCCCCAAACATCCAGTAAGTAAATTGCTTCCTAAAATGTTCATTTGTGACGGTAATAAATGATAACACCAGTGAAAAAAACGGAATAAAAGTCGAATTATCACTAGGTTGTCTTTTAGGCGTTTTTCTTCTCATGGTATACACATTTTCTACTCCCATATCTTTTGTGTCTACCAATCTGTTGATTATTCCCAAATTGTAATTCTTAGCTCCAACATTCTCTCCTAGGAGAGAAGCAGCATGGTTCTCTCAGATATGTTCTCAGACATATTTTTTAACTGTCTATCGGTCAATGTCCCAGAGTGGCTGAAACAACTGCCCTAAAGTGAACTCATCATTGTTTGGCTGTCACTATTTATGGCATGCCTCAAGCCCTAGCAGGCTCCACCCCCTCGTATTGGTCATGCATCCCCACTGAGTCTCACTCAAAAAAGTTTCTTGAATCCAAACCTACTTGTAATCCTTGATAACAGTGCCCTGGGTCTAGACCTCTTTAACTCATGTCTGCATCATTTCAGTAGCTTCTTAAACTGGGATCCCTGCCTCCAAATTAGAGTCCACCCAGAAGCTACGGGCATCCTTCTAAAATACATATTGGTTCATCTCACTCCCTGCTTACAGCCCTTTCATGGCTTGCCATTGCCTCTTACCTGGATCAGCAGCTTAAAACCAGGTTCAGTATGTTCAGGGTTCCTAAGGACTGTCTGGTAGGATTCTGGGCACTCTGTTCCCTCCCTATCTGCAGCAATTCCACTTTTAAATATTTTATACATTGAGGTTCTTTAGAGAATTTCTTTTGAGAAAGGCAGCTGCTACCCTTCAAAAGAACTTAGAAAACCAGTGATCCTGATGGATGTGTGGAGACTAACCAGTTTGTTGCCAGTTCTCCCTCTAAATTTAGCCACAAGCTGACTCAGCAAGAAGTCCTGTAAGACTTCCAACCAAAAACAATGTTGATGTGCAGCTGGAAACGAACATTTTTCACACCAGCAAGGCTGTAACCCTGACTGTGCAGCTCAGGATTCTCCAGCGTGAATGGGTGCTCTGGGCCCCTCCCAACCATGCTGCTTCCTCCAGAACACAACGCATGCTGCAACCAGCACTGGCCTGGCCATGCACATCTCTCCATGGGATGATGAGAGTCTGGGGGACCATGTACCTTTTTCTTTGAACCTGCTCCTTGTGTCATGGCATTTGTACCCATTGCCCACCCAACCATAACAAAGACAGGTTCAGTGTCAAGCAGTACACAGGTTCTCCAAGGAGACCTAGGTGAAAGCAAGGAGCTGGGCAGTTCCCAGCTGGAGGAGAAAGTCCAGATGCCTCTTTCAGTCCAATCTTGTCTCCAGATTCTTTTCACTGTTACCTCCCACACTTCAACACATGATCCACAGTGGGTTTCAACCCTAAACACAGAGCAAATGCTCCCCACTCTGTACTCCCTTCATTGGAGGGTTCCTCCCAGACACGCCCCCTCCAACTTTTCCCATCTCAAAAGCACAATTTGAGCTCCTCTCCTCTGTGAAGCCTCTACCTCTTCCTCTGAACACATAGTCCCAAGTGTTACATGTGTCTAAATATCCACTGGCTTCATGATACTTCTTTATTGTGAATTTAGGATTTCTATGTTGTTTCCCCAACTTCACTACAAACTCTTTGAGACAGGGGTCATAGGTTATTCCAAAAAGTATATGCCCAGTGCATAGAAAAGGGCTCAGTAAATATTTGGTGTAGGAAGGAAGGCAGAGAAGGAAAGAATAAAGGAAAGCAATAAACCTACCATGTTGGTGATTCTCTAGGCACTGCCTTCTGAGGGTTTCTTGTTTCCCCCTTCTTTGTTAAACTAAGCTTTATAATAATGTCACTGGTAGAACTTTGCAGTCTCTCAGAGATTAAAGGTACTCTGGCTTCTTCTCTCCCCACTGCTTTTCAGATTCTACCCAGGTACTATTCAAGACTGAGGGGCAGGGGGCAGAGGGGAGAGACCTACAGCAGAGACTGTGAAGGGAGACACATCTGAGTTGGGGCCAAGTGTTCAAACGATTCAGTGGGAGAAATGGGGCCAGCTTCCCTCTTGCAGATGTGTCTGTGGGAGCAGAGAACAATCCAGTGTGCCCAGCAGTGGAGTGGCTGGGTCCTCCCTGAAACTGGCAGCTCACCTCAGGCCGAAGTCTTAGTCACCTCACTCTCACGTGTGGCGTTTCCCATTTGGCCTTGGGTTCTCTACTCCTGGCCACAGACAGCACAGCCACTGCATCCTGGCCCTTCACCTTGGTGACTGGGCCTGGCCAAGCAGTGAGCTAGGGCTTCCCCCACTTCTCCTGGCCTCAGCACATGACAGGGAGGGGATTTCCTTTGGGGCCTTAACTGGGAATTATTCTCTTGCCCCATGTCAGCTGGCTGCTGGGGGAGAGTCTTCGGTAGTTTCATTTCCCTCATTTGGAATGTAGTTTTTAAGAACTAAAAATCAAAAACAGAAAGAGGAGAGGCCACCACCCACACTTGTACCACTCAAGCCCTCATGATGCCAGTCTTGGAAGAGGTTAGGGGTCAAAGCAAAGACTGAAGGCAAGTGAGGCTGACTTGGCTGAGGGTCCTTCTGGGCACGTTTTATTGCTATTCTCTAACCTTCTGGGCAAGGGGGTGGGTCTCCAGTCCTGAGGCCAGTTCCTCATGCTTCCTGTTGCCCAGGAAGGTAGGAACTTAACCAGTTCACAAAACTCTCCCAGGATAACGAGCTTATGGCCTCCCCCGTCACTAATTTCAGTGGCTGATGTCTGGGGGCACACTACCTCTTCCTTTTCTGTAAACACTGACCGTATCAACATATGATGAAGATTTCATATTGTACAAAGATAACAAGATGCTTATAGAACTATAATGTCAGTGCCAGGGCGGGGCCAGCAGTAAGACACTGAGAGAGAAGGGCACACACATCTAACTGTGGTCCAGTTCAGGGCAGAATGGAGGAAAATCATGGAAAAACAGGAACAAGGTGCTGGGAGAGTCATGGGAGGAAGAGATTTCAAGGAACGCTTTCTGGAAGAGGTGGCCTCTGAACTGAATCCCTGAGAGACAGGACCGAGCAGTTAGTCAAAGAGCGAAGAAGAGATAAGGAAGACGATGATTAGATGATGAGACAAGGCCAGGTCAAGGAGAGACTGTAGGAGTGATGATGATATCTCCTGTGTCCTCACAGGACTTTGTTCATGGTTCTGTCAAGTGCTGCGCAGGGGGCTTCATCATTTACACACCAATCTGCCCTTGCCGAGGGCAGTGAGCCCTGGCAGACTGGGACTAGGTTTATTCACATTTTTACGTTTCCCCAGCAATACCTAGTCTAGCATCTAGTAGGTGCTCAGTGAAGGTTTCTTGAGTGAATTCAGCTTACAGCAGTTGGAGAAGTTGAGGACTTGGGAAACATGTTGCTGCTGCTGCTGCTAAGTCACTTCAGTCGTGTCCAACTCTGTGCGACCCCATAGACGGCAGCCCACCAGGCTCCCCCGTCCCTGGGATTCTCCAGGCAAGAACACTGGAGTGGGTTGCCATTTCCTTCTCCAATGCATGAAAGTGAAAAGTGAAAGTGAAGTCGCTCAGTCGTGTCCTACTCTTCTCAACCCCATGGACTGCAGCCTACCAGGCTCCTCCACCCATGGTATTTTCCAGGCAAGAGTACTGGAGTGGGGTGCCATCACCTTCTCCAGAGAAACATGTTGGTCACTGAGAAATCATTTTTTCTTAATTGACAAATCCAAATCCCAGTCCTTATCATGGGCTCTTGGCCCTGCATGATCTGGTCACGTCTCTGCTCCCATGTATTTCATATCACTTTCCTCATCATTTACTCCACTCAAAGCACAAGGTCATCCTTGAAGCCCATTTAAACCAAGCGGGCTTCTGTCTTCGCCATTTTTCTCTTTTCTAGGTCCAGAATGCTCTCCCCCTCCCCAGATATCCAAATAGTTCTCTCCTTAACTTCCTTGCGGCCTCTGCTCAAATGTCACCTCCCTCAAAGAGGCCTTCCCGCATACACCCTCCATCACTTTCCCCTCACTTAATATTTTTTTCAGAACATTTTTTATTCATGTCACTGACTGATATTATATATTTACTTGCCAATTGTCTGCCTCCCCAACTGGACTGTGTGCTTCTAAGGAAAAGAAACTTGTTTTTAGCTATTGTATCCCAGTGCCTAGAACAGAGCCTGATACATACTGGATGCTTACAAATTTATGTTGACTATATGAATGAATGAAAGAACATTCTTAAAAAGAACAGTGTGGCAGAGTCATGGGGTCAGGGAGCCAGGTTGCCACATGTTGGTTAATCAGTGACAAGGTATGAAAATAAGCCCAGGGAGAGACAAATGCTCTTTCAAGAATTAAGGTCACACATAGAAAATAAACTGTTACCAAAGGGGAAAGAATGGAGGAGGGATAAATTAGGAGTTTGGAATTAACACATATACACTACTGTATATAAAATAGATAAACAACAGGGACATATTGTATAGCAGAGGGAACTACATTTAATATGTTGTAATAATCTATGGTGGAAAAGAATCTGAATATATATATATATAATGTGGAAATTGAAAAATGATACAAATGGACCTATTTACAAAACAGAAATAGATTCACAGACAGAGAACAGATTTACAGTTATCAAAGAGAATAACAGGGGTGTGAGGGAAATAAATTAGGAGTCTGGGATTAACATGTACAAACTACTACATGTAAAATAGGTAGACAGCAAGGACCTACTGTATAGCACAGGGAACTATACTCAAGTATCCTGTAATAACCAATAATGGAAAAGAATCTGAAAAAGAATTTATATACTTATATAGAAAACTGAACCCCTTTGTTGTACAATTGATACTGACATAATATTGTAAACTATACTTCAATTTTAAAAAGAAAAATTATATATACACATATAAAACTGAATCATTGTACTGATACCTGAAACTAACACAACACTGTAAATCAACTGTATTTCAATAAAAATAAATTAAATTTTAAAAGAATCAAGGTCATAAAGGGAAGGATCAGTATGTGAACACCTTTGATAAACTGTGATGTGCCATGTAAATATATCTATTTCCTTGGCAGAACAAGCTAGGGAGAGATGAGTGGAGATGGGATCAAGTCTCTAAGAGGGGGTTAACCTTGGTAAAGTGGCGAAGCCTCTGCATGTGGCAGATATTAAGGCAATGTGACAGGGAGAGGGAGAGACAGGCCCAAAAGGACTGTCGATCATCCTTGTTCGTAAGAACCCACTCGTGAGACCATAGGCAACATGTGGGGGACTCGGTCTGCACTACTGCATAATGGCAGTGGGCAACCCTCACCAGGTGGAGGAGAAAGGCACCTTGACACAAAGCCCACAGTCACAGCCACCTTCCAGCCAGGTACATGTGCTGTCCCTCAGCGACTCCATTAAGTAGGTACTGATGGTCCCAATTTACCAAAAAGAAAATTGGGCTCAGATTGATCACACGGTAGAAAATGTCAGTACCAACTTGTTTTTAGTAATAGCTATGGTTTTGGTTTCTTTTAAATTTCTGATTATAAAAGTATTACATAGATGCTGAAAAGGCTAAAAAGAAGAAAATCAACCACAGAGACAGCTCACTGTTAACATGGTGTATTGCAGGTCAAGCATTTTTTCATGAATGTGCTATATGCTTTTTTAAAAAACAATGTTGAGGGCTTCCCTGGTGCCTCAGTGGTAAAGAATCCTCCTGCCAATGCAGGAGACACGAGTTGGATCCCTGATCCAGGAAGATCCCACATGCCACGGAGCAACATAAGCATCTTGGCCACAACTATTGATCCTGTGCTCTAGAGCCCGGGAACCACAACTACTGAAGCCTGTGTGCCTAGAGCCTGTGCTCTGCAACAAGAGAAGCCACCGCAATGAGAAACCCCCATTCACTGCAACTAGAGAAAAGCCTGAGCAGCAGCAAAGATCCAGCACAGCCAAAAATAAATAAATAATTTTTTTTTTAAGTTGAAATCACATTCCACATGCTCTTTTGTAAGTTTACATACATAATCTATAGCAATACATTGGAATTCATTTCCGATGTCCCTAAATTTTCATGGACATGATTTTGATTGGCTCTATATTATTGTCACTTGGATTACCCAATTCTATTCGGTTGATTATCCAGTTCTATTTTGTATGGCATTACAGTACATAAAATTTGGGGACCAGAAGTGTTTCAAAAATCCCAGTTTGTCATGGTATATATACCATATATTACATAATTCTTCCAATAGGATCTAGAACTACATCCTCAAATCAACACTAACATTTTGGCCACAAACCTAAGTAAGTATTCATAGTTCAGTTCAGTTCAGTTCAGTCGCTCAGTCATGTCAGACTCTTTGCGACCCCATGAATCGCAGCAAGCCAGGCCTCCCTCTCCATCACCAACTCCCGGAGTTCACTCAAACTCATGTCCATCGAGCCAGTGATGCCATCCAGCCATCTCATCCTCTGTCATCCCCTTCTCCTCCTGCCCCCAATCCCTCCCAGCATCAGAATCTTTTCCAATGAGTCAACTCTTCGCATGAGATGGCCAAAGTATTGGAGTTTCAGCTTTAGCATCAGTCCTTCCAAAGAACACCCAGGACTGATCTCCTTTAGAATGGACTGGTTGGATCTCCTTGCAGTCCAAGGGACTCTCAAGAGTCTTCTCCAACACCACAGTTCAAAAGCATCAATTCTTCGGCGCTCAGCTTTCTTCACAGTCCAACTCTCACATCCATACATGACCACTGGAAAAACCATAGCCTTGACTAGATGGACCTGTCTAAAAAAGTAATGTCTCTGCTTTTGAATATACTATCTAGGTTGGTGATAACTTTCCTTCCAAGAAGCAAGTGTCTTTTAACTTCATGGCTGCAATCACCATCTTCAGTGATTTTGGAGCCCCAAAAAATAAAGTCTGACACTGTTTCCACTGTTTCCCCATGTATTTCTCACGAAGTGATAGGACCGGATGCCATGATCTTAGTTTTCTGAATGTTGAGCTTTAAGCCAACTTTTTCACTCTCCTCTTTCACTTTCATCAAGGGGCTTTTTAGTTCCTCTTCACTTTCTGCCATAAGGGTGGTGTCATCTGCATATCTGAGGTTATTGATATTACTCCCGGCAATCTTGATTCCAGCTTGTGCTTCTTCCAGCCCAGCATTTCTCATGATGTACTCTGCATTAAGTGGACAAAAGATAAAGTGAACAAAATAGGCTTTTTCTTGGTTCAGGCCAGGTTTTGCAACCAAATGAGTGTGTTAAATTCACCAAAAAGCCTCTAATTTTCGGAGCTTTTTGGATTTCAGAATTGTGCACCTGTATCAGAATTGAAGCTGGCTGGTCCCACAGCATGGCCATGTTTCCCAACTGCTGTGACATTCTAGAATGGCGGCAGGATGAAAGGCATAGCCATAAGGCAAGGTTCTGGAGGCAAAAGAAGCCAAAAGGTGGTGGTGGGTTTCCTGGATCAGGGAGGGCTGCAGGCCTGGAGGTAGAAGCAAGGTCCTGAGGATCCTGTAGAGGAGTGCCTGGGGGAGAAGGAGGCCTGGGTGACTGACATCAGAGAGGCCTTGGTGCTGAGGCAAGGTGTAAGCTGTCACAGAGTGCAGGTCCAAAGCCCCTCAGTACATTTCTCACCCACCTATCCCCAGAAGCTCTACATGTCAGTGATAAGACCACAAAGGAGCCCCCTGGGTCTCCTGAGACTCTGGGAGGGAGGAAAGAAGGGTGGAGGGCTCAGAAGCAGCGGCTGTGGGAGAAGCAGCACTAGCTTGTTGATCTGGTGGAGACCGAGGGCAGTGGGCCCCGTTCTCCTTCCTGTGCCGGTGTCAAGTGTGGTTTGCTGTCAAGTGGTAGCAGGTTTAGCCACAGTCAAGGCAGGCAGTGGGGCGAGGCCCTCCGAGAGTGAGAGCAAGAGGCCCTGAATCTGACAGGTTATTTGCTAGAGCTGCTTTCAGCAGGGGAGCAGAATGAATGGTGGGGACTGGGGTTCTGGGTGGTGCAAGGCATGCTGGGAAGTGTGGGTTTTAATTGGCAGTTGGGCAGTTTAGCCACAAGTTGGGGGCAGGGCGGGGTCGACAGAGTTGGGTGGGGGAGTGCAGGGAGGGTGGTAAGATGGAAACAGGGTGGAGCAATCTTTTTTTTCCTTACCCCATCAAACCAGAGGAAGCCTGACCTATCTGATCAACTGTTATCAGGCTGGCAATGAGTTCTGGAGTTGGGTATAGAGCCTTCACCACTCTGAAGGAGTCTCTTCCTCTCCATTGCTTCTTGCCATAGCTACCAACGTCAGTTGCACCAGTGAGGCAGTTCCCACACACATCTCGCAAATTCCCTCCTACAGGACTCTGCTGTCCTCTGCCAGGTTATCATCACTACCTTATTGGGGAGCAAGAATACTGGAGTAGGGTGCCATTTCCTTCTCCATTTCACTAATGATCACCTCCTCAAAACCTGTCCCAATTAATCCTCCCCTATGTAAAATGCCTCTAATTCCTCTGGAAGTCAGATTCCCAGGTAACAGAATTACCCAAACACAGCAGAAAGCTGTCTCCGAGCCCAGACACCTCATTCATGGGAGAAGCTGAGTATTCTGGGCCTCTGCCTAGAGTAATCAGTCATAAAAATTTACAGCTCTGTGAACAGAGGTGATAGCAGAGAGAGTAGGAAAGAAAGACATACATGAATATATAAGGACAAGGTCTTCTAAGTGCCTTTTAGTTCTCTCTGATAGCATCACCTTGCCTTTTCAAAAATATTTATTTTTGCCTGTGCTGGGTCTTCACTGCTTCATTTCTCTAGTTGCAGCAAATGGGGGCTACTCTCCAGTTGTGGTGTGAGGGCTTCTCTTGTGGATCACGGGCTCCAGGGCCTGCGGGCTTCAGTAGTTGCAGCGAGTGGACTAGTTAGTTGTGGCTCTCAGGCTCTAGATCACAGGATCGATACAACAGGCTTAGCTGCTCCATGGCATGTAGGACATTCACAGACCAGGGATTAAACTTGTGTCTCCTGCATTGGCAGGCGGATTCTTTACCACTGAGCCACCAGGGAAGCCCTCGCCTTGCCTTTTAATATAGATCAGACAACACGCGTGAGTCTATAAACCCATGAAAGCTCCTCTGTATCACAGTGAACCTCAGTCGTTGATGCCCATAAGAAGGCTCTAAGTTATCAAGAACAGAGTAACATATAAAGAATTCTTGAAGTGACGCAAAGTCACTCAGTTTTGTCTGACTCTTTGCAACCCCATGGACTGTAGCCTACAAGGCTCCTCTGTCCATGGAATTTTCCAGGCAAGAGTACTGGAGTGGGTTGCCATTTTCTTCTCCAGGGGATCTTCCAGCTCAGTAATTAAAAGACAAAAATCCAATTATAAAATGGGCAAAGGATATGAACATACATTTCTCCAGAAGATAAAGAAATGTGTGATAAGCACGAGAAGACACTCAACATCATTTGTCATCAGCGAAATGTAACTCATAACCACAATCAGATACCACTTCACACCCACAAAGATGGATAAAATGAAAAAAGACAAATAACAAGTAGTGGCAAAGATGGAGAGAAATCAGGACCCTTACACACCACCTATGGGAATGCAAACTGATGCAGAAACTTTGGAAAAGTTTGACAGCTCCTTATGGAGTTAGCATAAGTAAGTAAGTAGAAGTTGATCAGTTGTGTCCGGCTCTTTGCAACCCCATGGACTATACAGTCCATGGAATTCTCTAGGCCAGAATACTGGAGTAGGTAGCCTTTCCCTTCTCCAGGGGATCTTCCCAACCCAGGGATCAAACCCAGGTCTCCCACATTGCAGGCAGATTCTTTACCAACTGAGCTATCAGGGAAATCAGCTATTTCATGCCTAGGGACTCCCCCAGAATGCAAACATATGTCCACAATAAAATCTTCATACAAATATTCATCACAGCATTGTTCATGATAGCCAATAAGTGGGAACAACCCAAATATCCACTGAGGGATAAACGAATAAACAAAATACAATATATCCACACAATGAAACTCTGTGTTCTGTGTTCACTCAGTCACATCTGACTCTTTGTGACTCCATGGACTCTAGCCGGTCAGACTCCTCTGCCCATGGAATTGCCAAGCAAGAATACTGGAGTGGGGTGCCATTTCCTGCTCCACAGGACTTTCCCAACCCAGGGATCAAACACAAGTCTCTTGTGTCTCCTGCATTGGAGTTATGCTAACTCCATTAATAGCCAGATTCTTTACCACTAGAGCCACCTGGGAAGCCCCCAGTGCAATGCTGCTGCTGCTGCTAAGTCGCTTCAGTCGTGTCTGACTCTGTGAGACCCCAGAGACAGCAGCCCACCAGGCTCCCCCGTCCCTAGGCTTCTCCAGGCAAGAACACTGGAGTGGGTTGCCATTTCCTTCTCCAATGCATGAAAGTGAAAAGTGAAAGTGAAGTCACTCAGTCGTGTCCGACTCTTAGCGACCCCATGGACTGCAGCACACCAGGCTCCTCCGTCCATGGGATTTTCTGGGCAAGAGTACTGGAGTGGGGTGCCATTGCCTTCTCCAATGTAATGCTACTCAGCCATAAAAAAGAATGAAGTACTGATTCACGCTACAACATGAATGGACCTTGAAAACATTATACAAAGTGAAAGAAGTCAGTCGTGAAAGACCACATATTATGATTATTTTTATGTGAAATGACCAGAATAGGCAAATCTATAGAAACAGAAAGATTAGTAGTTACCTAAGTCTGGGGATTTGGGGAAAGTTGAGGAGAGACTGCCAATGGGTATGGAGTTTCCTTTTGAAATGATGACAGTGTCCTAAAATGGTTTGTGGTGATGGTTGCACAACTCTGTTAATATGCTTTTTAAAAGACATTGAATCATATATTTAATATGTGTTTAGTATATGAGTGATGCTGGGCTTCCTCAGTGGCTCATTGGTAAAGAGTCTGCTTGCCAATGCAGCAGACACAGGTTCTATCCCTGGGTCAGGAAGATCCCCTGGAGAAGGAAATGGCAACCCAATCCAGTATTCTTGACTGGAAAACCCCATGGAGAGAAGAAGCTGGCGGGCTACAGTCAATGGGGTCACAAAAGAGTCAGACATGACTCAGTGACTAAACAACAAATATGAGTCATAGCTCAACAGATGTTTTATATAAAATAAATAAAACTAGAAAAAAACGGAATCTATAGTCTCCATTTCTTGTATAAGAATCTCATACAACTTAAGAATTTTTTAGGAAATTCCCTGGTAGTCCCATAGGCAGGATTTAGTGTTTTCACTGCCTCGGCCCAGGTTCAGTCCCTGGTTAGGGAACTAAAATCCTGCAAGCTGCACAGTGGGGAAAAAAAAAATTAGCCTGGATCTTGTGTGCACAGATGGTGTCACCTGGAACTTGAGAAGCTATAGGAGGGTGTCGGAGGCCTGACAATGGCCAAGAAAAAACTAGGAGGGCCGAAGTCCAGGAATGTATTCCATATAGCCAGCCAAAAACCTTTAAGGTTAAAAATAAAGCAAAACCATTTACCACTAACCTTAAGAAGATAAACATTGTAAATGATGAAAAAGTTAACAGAGTGAGTACATCTTTTGTAAACATACAAAAGGAACTTGCAAACTTCTCAGAAGGCCTTTCCCTTGAACCTCTGCAGAAACAGCTGATTTCTCAGCAGTGTCATGAAAACGTACTAGTTAATGTTGATGAAGCCACAAGATTAATGCCTCAGTTGTAATACACTGGTAATGCATCAAAAAGATGAATAAATTAAATGTTTTATACAAAAAATCAGCATTAAAAAAATTAATGCTTAAATCGATACTTTCCAGTTATCTGGAAAATACATTTATGTAAAACACCATGTTTCCTGACTACTGCACTCTAAAGCAGATGGGATATAAGAGAAAATATCAACATCTTTTGTCTTGAAAAGATTATGCTAAGTGACAGAGTGACATAAACTTTTAACTACACTCTCTTAAATTTGAGCAGAGCTTCCCTTTGTAGCTTTTGAGTGTTTCATATATATATATATATATGATATATATTTAGCTTTTCGAAGTAAAAAGATTTCAATATTATTGAACTCTCCCTTTAACACCTGTTTATTTTATTTACTTTATAAATTTTATTTAGTTTTGGCTGTAATGGGTCTTGGATGCTGCATGGGCTTTTTTCCAGTTGTGACGAGCAGGAGCTACTCTTCTGGCTCCTTGTTGCAGGGACCTCTTGTTGCAGTCACAGGCTCTAAGGTTCTCAGGCTGAGTAGTTATGGTTCCCAGGCTCTAGAGCACAGGCTGAGTGGTTGTGGTGCGTGGGCTTATTGCTTCACAACATATGGGGTCTTCCTGACCAGGGATCAGACCTACACTGGAAGGCTGATTCTTTACCACTGAGTCACCAGGGAAGCCCTAACACCTGTTTAAATGTTTTAAAGATTTTGAAGTTATAGATTTCTTACTTAAAATACAATTATTTGGGAATTCCCTGGAGGCCCAGTGATCAGGATTCTGTGCTTCTAATGCTGAGGTACATGTTTAATTCCTGGTCGGGGAACTAGGATCCCACAAGAAGATCATGAATATATATTAATGATATTATTATTGTGTGTTAATTATTATATTGTAAGTATAATGTAAAGACAAATATAAGTATACAAATACATATACGTTTAATATATAAATTAAATTAATTGTATGTTTCAGAACACTTTGGGCAGCTGGTATTCTTTGTTAAAGAGAAAGGGGCCCTCATCCTTTTGAGAGCAGAAATAATTTTTCTGTTTGGGAAAAAGAGGATTCTACACCTAGAACTTGGTTCTGTAATAGTCAATATTTGCTGGGCTATTTTTGAGGAGTGCTTCGTATCCAAACTCCCTTTCTGTTTAGGAGAAACTTTTCTTGCACGGTCTTGGTAGGAAACAGAGCCATATCCCTTGGAAATTAGAACACAATTGCACAGTCCAGGCTCAACCATCTGAATCTGCACCAAGAACCATGGGTCTGGAGCAAGTGATGTAAAGAAGCTGACTGTTTCGGGGTGGCAGCCGCAGCTCGTGGTATCTGGAGCAGTAGTGGCCACAGCGCCAGGGACAGGGTTCTGCAGCTGCAGTGATGCAGCCTTCCAACCAGGCTGTCCCCGTGGCATGACCATGGGTTACAGCTGTCCACCTCTCTCTGGTGCTGCCCATTTGCTCTTCTGGATGGTCAGCCTTCACATTTGCATCCACCTTCGATCCTTCCAAGAACTTCGTTCCTGTTCAAGTGAGCCAGAATCAGTTTCTATTTCCTGCAGTCAGGAACTCTAACTCATTTTCCAAATGGGAAAAGAAAATACAGAAAAACTCTTAAAGTTGAAAAAGGTGATGGGCAAAGGAGAGAAGCAGGGGCATAAAGGAGACATTGGGGCTTCACTGATATCTCAGTTGGCAACGAATATGCCTGCAATGCAGGAGACCCCGGTTTGATTCCTGGGTCATAAAGATCCACTGGAGAAGGGATAGGCTACCTACTCTAGTTTCTTGGGCTTCCCTTGTGGCTCAGCTGGTAAAGAATCCGCCTGCAATGTGGGAGACCTGGGTTCGATCCCTGGGTTGGGAAAATCCCCTGGAGAAGGGAATGGCAACCCACTTCAGTATTCTTTGGAAAATTCCATCAACAGAGGAGCCTGGTGGGCTACAGTTCATGGGGTTGCAAAGAGTCAGACACAACTGAGTGACTAACAACCAACAAGGAGATATTGGGATTTGGAAAAGTAAAACAGGCTTTTTTCTGGAATTTGCATAAAGCAGTGACAGCAACAAGTCTTGTTAGAGTAAGACATTACCTGTAGCTGTGAGCAAAGCTGATGAATTCCCAGGGAAACCAGAACTGCAATTAAATTGGCACAAGTCAAAAATTATAACCCACCATCCTAGAAGGATGTCACTCAGGTGCTGTGTTGAGTTGCTCAGTCGTGTCTGACTCTTTGCGACCCAATGGACTGTAGCCTGCTCGCCTCCTCTGTCCGTGGGAATTCTCTAGGCAAGCATACTGGAGTGGGTAACCATGCCCTCCTCCAGGGGGATCTTCCCAACCCAGGAATTGAACCAGGGTCTCTTGCATTGCAGATGGATTCTTTACCAGCTGAGCTACCCAGGAAGCCTCACTCAAGGAACAGAGTGATAGAATTATTTTCAGATACAGTAGTGTCTTTTATTCTGAGATGATGTTTTTTGGTGGGTATACTTTAGGATAAGTTAGACCTGGAAACACATAACATAACAGGAGTAAAATGGAGGCCCCAAACTTGATAATAATACAGGAAAAACTGAAATATTTGAAACATGTAAAAAATATTAGTGAAAAAATTAATAACCAATATATTTTTATAGGTGAAATAATGTGAACCCAAATTTTAACAATAAGAATTGAGGGGGCTAGTTTATGGTTATGTGATAGAAATGTTTATAGTTTGGATTATAATTACTACTTAAGCTATCCTGAAACTACAATTCTATATTAAGTTTAATAACAAATACTATAATTGGAATTGTTAACAGAAAAATAATGCTCTCTGATATACTCTCTATAGTGGTTTATAGGTTAAATTTGGTAACACTGAATTTAAGGCCATTTCAATGAAATGATACTTTTTTCATCTTAGGATCCCTTCAATCATACAGATTAGCTGAATATAATTAACGGAAGTTTGTGAAAGAAACAGATCCATATAGGCTTTGTTCCACGTTAGGTTTCAGCAGAAATGAGCCGCTCTGTAGCTGTATGGCTTCTCTGCGCCTCTGTTTCCTCATTTGTTGATTATAATGGTAGCTACTTAATAGAATTGTTCTGAGAAAGCTAAATAAGTTAATACTGTAAGCTCTCAGAACAAAGCCTGATGTATTTTAGGGACTCAATAAGTGTTAGTTGTTTTTATTATGATTATTAGGTTTTTACTTAGGATAAAGTCAGATATACTTTCAATGGCTATGGAAAGGAAAGCAGGCTTGGGCAGCAGTTTAATTGAAACAAGATAACTTAAAAAACCCAAAAGGTGAGGGATTCTCAAAGGTGACCTAAATTTAGAAAAAAATAAAATAAAAAGAGCAGAAATGTTTAGAGGAGTGTGTGCATGCGTGTGCTCAGTTTTGTCTGACTCTGAGACCTCATGGACTATAGCCCACCAGGGTCCTCTGTCCAGGGAATTTTCCAGGCAAGAGTACTGGAATAGGTGGCCATTTCCTTCTCCAGGGGTTAAAAGGAGGATCCACAGGAGATAAATTTTCTGTTTAGAAACCCATCACCAACAGCAGATGGCCCCCAGGGACATGCCACCATTATGCTTCTGGCAGCAAAGTCTGTAATGAGTGCAAAATGGTCCACAGGCAGCGGGAGCAAAGGTGTTTACGAAAAGCCTCTCTGAGTGACTTGTGAGTGGTGAGGATGTGGACATCCTGGGAGGAAACCAAGGAACCCTGCTCGGTAACCCTAGTAAGGGCTTTACTAAGGAAAACTCAACAACCAAGAGGGTATTGGGTTGTAGGTCACAAGGAGCGAAAGCTGAGGGTGGAAGGAAGGGAGAGATCCAGAAAGGATGTTGCGGTGGGAATTACCACAGCTCCCACAACAGATGCAGGAAATGGAGCAAAGCCTCTCCACGTCACAAAAGCGGCGAGATGTGGAGAGCCTCCACAAAAGTGGAGGCGAGATGCTGACAGGAGCTCTTCCTTGGGCTGGGTAGAAGTCCACACAGCTCAAACTAGACCAGGCGATATGCACTTTTAACCTGGGACAGAACGTGGGCTCTGGAGTCAGACTCCGGCCCCTGCCAGGTGGATGAACCTGAGCAAGTTCTGAGGCAACTCTGGGCCTCAGTTTCCTCCTAGGAAAGGTGTCTTGCACATGTCAAGAGCTCAGTAGACCTTAGCTGATATTATTGCTTGCTGACAATTTCATCTTCCAAAGAGCAGGGGAAGTAATAAGGGGAACTGCCACTCTGAACCTAAATTTGGCCAAAAGGAGGAATTGGTTGGCAGAGTGGAAGTGACAGGAACCTTGGGAAAGAGCAACTGTGTCTTCTTAAAGTTTGTGATAGAGAAATGCTAGGACACTGTTACATGTGTTCCCTAGATTTTAACAATTAAAAGAATTGTTTTTCCATTTCCATGGCTTAAAACTTGAGAAAGATGCTCAAGAATTTGGTATATCTTCTTAAGAACATCTCCTTTACCTGTGAAATCTCAAATCAGTGAAAAAGGAGAAGGGACTTAAAGAGATCACACAGTTTTATATATATATATATATATATATATATATATATATATATATATATATAGGTTTGCTTATTTGATTGTGAGAGAAAGTAAGCCTAAGATGGACAGGGCAGAGCAAAAACAATGATGAGTACAAGAAGGTGGAACAACTGCCTGATGTGCTTTTGAGAAAGTGAAAGCCTCTCGTGAATTGAGGCCTGTAAAGTGCTTCATAAAGTCATATTCGAAGCAAAAAAGGGATACGATAATTGTGGTCAATGTTGTCATGTTGGTGGGTGACAGAGAGAAAGAGGAACTTAATTTGTATTTTGCTTCTGTTTTCTGTGTCACAGGGAATGTTCTTAGAACAGAAAGGCCCAGAGGAGAAGTTTATCCTAGGTGAAAGGGAAAATTGTAAAAGACACTCCCAGTGTTTCTCTATGAATTCCAAGAATCTAACCAGACAAATTACTTTCCAGAGTATCAGGAGTCTTCCAGTTGAATTATCCTTGAGGCATTGTCTAAATGACAAACCTCTGGAGACAGACACTTATTACAATTTTCAAAACAATGAGCAAATTCACTTCCACATATGACAGCCATTGAATTTATTGCCGGTCCCAGAACCAAAATGGAATATTGATGAGATGGCTCATGGGCACCTCAAAAAGGCAGTCGTCACTAGGAGGCTAAAGAATATTTCTGTCCCTGCCATTTTGTCCCCAAGGAGGTTTTTCAATACTAGCAATTGAAATAAATAATACCAACATAGGTTAATTTTCATCAGGAATGTGTTTTCTGGAACAAACACCATCAAATCAATTTAATTTCTTGATCAAGATGATCAAGTATCAGGTGATGATGAGTGTCTTTCTATGACACTCATTTGCAACATCTCCATATTTATCCATTTTTATTTTATTTTAAAATAAAATATGCTTTATTCAACTGAAATATTTTTCACTAGAATCAATTCTTTTATCCGACTGCCAATGCAGGGGACACGGGTTCAATCCCTGGTCTGGGAGGATCCCATGTGCGGTGGAGCAGCTAAGCCCATATGCCACAACTCCTGAAGCCTGCACACCAAGAGCCTGTGCTCTGCTGCAAGAGAGGCTACCGCAGTGGGAAGCCTGGGGACAGCAATGAAGAGCAGCCCCACTCACCATGACTAGAGAAAAGCCTGCGCAGCAACAAAGACCCAGTGCAGCCAAATAAATAAATACATAATTTTAAAGGATCAGTTATCTTCCATTTATACTTTAAAATTTAGTTTTGTCTCATGTCTTGGTTTCTTTATCTGTATCAGGTCTATATCAAATTTTACTAAAATATCTGCCATGTTCAGTGACATTGTGATTTTCCCACTATCCCCCGTCCATTTCCTAATTCCTGATGAGTACCCCAACTTTTGTCTGGGAACCATATATCCACCAGCCAATGCAGGAGACGTGAGGAAAACTAACCCCATCCATCACTGGCTTAAGAAAGGACCATGGCTCAAGTCAGGGGTCATCAGCAAAACCTCAACTCCAGTGAACTGTTATTGCAGGGGGTAGGATGTGACTTAATTCAGGTCAGTTGGAAAAAGACTGTCTGGTTCTGGTCTGGTCTGATTTCTGGTAGGGCCGAGTTCCAGTCCTCCCTTCTCTGGAGGCCCAGGGAAAAGTCCCATAATGCCTGGGTATCTGTAGGTGGCAGGAGATGTCTGTAAGGCCACCCCTTTCGCCCCTCCTCTCCCGGCTCCTCCCCCTTCTTCTTTCAACCTGGCTTCCTTTCCTCCCTTGAAATCTTTGATGTTAGTACTTGGATCTGAAGTTCTGTGTCTCTATAGGAGGTTTTCTGAGAGACTGTATTCTTGTATTTAAGGGCTTCCCTGGTGGTGCAGAGGTTAAAGCATCTGCCTGCAATGTGGAAGACCTAGGTTCGATCCCTGGGTCAGGAAGATCCCCTGGAGAAAGAAATGGCAACCCACTCCAGTATTCTTGCCTGGAGAATCCCATGGACGGAGGAGCTTTGTGGGCTACAGTCCATGGGTCGCAAAGAGTTGGACACGACTGAGCGACTTCACTTGGGGAAAGCAGTTCTCTTCTCTTCCATTGACTAGTATGATATGAAGATGTGAAGCTGGGAAGCACTGCAGCCATTTTGTTGCCATGAGGTAGAATCCTGGTAGAGGGCTAAGCCACCACATACAGGACGACAGGACCTATAGGCCTCCGTGGAAACTGAATGGAAGCCCTGATTAAATTACATCTGAACGAGCTAGTTATGGATTTTACTATTATACAAGCCATTAAATCCCCTTCCACTGCCCCTTTTTAGCCAGTTCAGTTGAACTTTCTGTTCCTTGCAACGGAAAATGCTTTAAGTGGTACACCCACTGTGGATTTTCCTTTACAGCCATTGTTTCGATCAAGTCCAGATTTTCTTACTCAAATTTTACAGGCCTTAATTTCATCTAGAAGATTTTTATTTTTTAATTTTTAGGTAAAAACAAATTTTTAAATGTTTCAGTATAAGCAGTTGTCTGTTTCATTTTCTGTTGATTGTGTCTAACAGAGATATTCATAATTAATTAGATTAAAAGTTAATTTATATTTTCAGTTCAGTTCAGTCACTCAGTCATGTCTGACTCTTTGAGACCACATGAACCAGCTCGCCAGGCCTCCCTGTCCATCACCAACCCCCAGAGTCCACCCAAAACCATGTCCATTGAGTCAGTGATGCCATCCAGCCATCTCATCCTCTGTCATCCCCTTTTCCTCCTGCCCTCAATCTTTCCCAGCATTAAGGTCTTTTCCAATGAGTCAGCTCTTCACATCAGGTGGCCTAAATATTGGAGTTTCAGCTTCAACATTGGTCCTTCCAATGAACAACCAGGACTGATCTCCTTTAGGATGGACTGGTTGGATCTCCTCGCAGTCCAAGGGACTCTCAAGAGTCTTCTCCAACACCACAGTTCAAAAGCATCAATTCTTCGGCGCTCAGCCTTCTTTACAGTCCAACTCTCACATCCATACATGACCACTGGAAAAACCATAGCCTTGACTAAATGGCAAAGTAATGTCTCTGCTTTTGAATATGCTATCTAGGTTGGTCATAACTTTCCTTCCAAGGAGTAAGCGTCTTTTAATTTCATGGCTGCAGTCAGCATGTGCAGTGATTTTGGAGCCCAGAAAAATAAAGTCTGACACTGTTTCCACTGTTTCCCCATCTATTTCCCATGAGGTGATGGGACCGGATGCCATGATCTTAGTTTTCTGAATGTTGAGCTTTAAGCCAACTTTTTCACTCTCCTCTTTCACTTTCATCAAGAGGCTCTTTAGTTCTTCTTCACAATCTGCCATAAGGGTATGGTTAGCAAAGGTGAAAGAAATGGGAGTGTGAATTAGGACTTTGGGATGAACATATGTATGGTGTAGTTTAGTCACTACTTAGTGCCTGACCCTTTTGTGACCCCAAGGACTGTAGCCTGCCAGGCTCCTCTGTCCATAGGGTTTCCCAGGCAAGAATACTAGAGTGGATTGCCATTTCCTTCTCCAGGGGATCTTCCCAAAGCATGGATTGAACCCACAGCTCCTGTGTCTCCTGCATTGTAGGTGGATTCTTTACTACTGAGCCACCTGGGAAGCCCTAACATATGTATACTACTATATATTCATAGGTATATTACTATAGATAACCAACAAGGACCAACTGTATAGCACAGAGAACTAAACTCAATATTTTGTAATAATCAATAAGGGAAAAGAACCTGAAAAGGAATATATACATATATATATATGAAACTTAATCACTCTGTTGTACACCTGAAACTAACACAACATTGTGAATCAACTATTTACCTCAATTTTTAAAATTTATTAAAAATAAAATAAAGTTATTGTTCCACTGTTTTTAAAAAAGATACATACTGAAGTACTTAGGGGCAGAATGTAATGATGTCTTAAAATATACTTTTAAATATTTTAGCAAAAATTAATAAAGTGAACTGAATGGGAAAAAATTCTTGCAGAACACACTGAGCACACGGAGGGGAGCAAAGACAGTAGGTAAAGGTCACAGTAAACATCAGTTCTCCTAGGCGAGGAAAGGGACCACCAACAGCATTGTTCTCAGCGTTTCCTTCCTGTTTAGGTTCCAGCTTGGATGCCCTTTGGGACGGTAAGTTTCTGAAAAACTGATGTCTTTATCAGGATGTCCCCTGGGGCGTCAGACTGGAGGGTAAGGCAACTAACTGAAGGGCTCTCCCATGGAGGAAGGAGAGAGGTTCTGGCGGGCCAGAGGAGATGCTGGAAGAGGCAGATTTCAACGGGATGAAAGGCAAAAATAGAGCTGATTCCTTGGGGAAGCAGTGAAATTCCCAGCTCTGGAAGCATCAAACACAGGCTGGAAGACTTGGGAGTGCTAGCCTGGATGTTTTCTACAGTCTCTTTCAGCCTCACTTGCCAGGACCCAGGGAAAGGAGAGAAGGGTCTGGAAGTGGTGAGGGCAGGATAGGGCTTCAGGGAAAGGGGCCTGGACCAGGCACTAACTGGGCTTGGCCTCGAGCTCATTCTCCGGCTTCCCTCCTGGGACACTGCTTCTCAGTGCTGCTTCCTGTCTCTCACAATCTGGAGAAGCTAATTTCCTTCAGTGGCTGATCTCATTTGATAAGTAAGGGAGGGGAGCCCAAGCCAAGCCATCACAAGGCATTTCTTGAGCAGAAACAGGGAGATCAGTCTTGACAGTTTCTACCCCCATCCTGGTCAGTCTCCACAGGAGGGAGGACTAGGAGAGAAGCTGCAAGTCAAATTACTGCAGTATTTGTTTTGAGCTTTGCAAATACTCCATGCAAAACTGGCAAAGAACAGTGATCAGCATGTTTCCTAGTTCTGGTGAGGACAGAACAGTACAGTTCAGCCCAACACACTGGACCCCAGGGTCACTCTGTGCTGGGCTTAGATGGGATGCAAAGATGAATGTATGCTTTTCCTTCCCTTAAAGTATTCAAAACCTTCAATGGCAGAAAAAAGGCAAAAAAATAAATACATAAAAATAAGAACTCACTGCAAAATATACTTGATTCTGAATTGCCAGGAGAGAATATGGAAATATGGAATCTCCCAGAAATACTTAACCAACAGATTGTATGCTGTATTCATTCTTATCCATCTGGGGTAGTTTAGGTGCAACCTCAGGTGAGGGATAGGGAAATGGCCTAAGACCACTGACCCTTTGGTGATCCTGTCCAGACCCAGAATTCTAGAGGCAAATCTTCCTGTCAGTTTCCCTAGGCCCAAGATAAAAAAGACACCCTTCCTCTCACAGAGGGCTAAAAGCCAAGTCTCCAGAAATAATCCCACTGGGTTCTGTTCTGACTTGTTTCTCCTGGAACCCTCAAGAATCCAGTGTGTCCCAATACCAGATTCTGTGCCCATGAAACAGAAGCCAAAGTGCTCTCATAACAAATGATGTTTTGGAAGCATTCTATTGTTCATAAAACCTTTTCGTATCATTATCTTACTTGACTCTCTCAACTCTGTAAGGTAGTTATAGAGAGAACTATCAATATCCATTTGCAGATGAGAAAGCTGAGGCTTGAAGGTAAGTGACTTGCCCCAAACTTGCCCCAAACACAGCAGTCCAATCAAGCATATGGTCCCATGTGCTTTCTACTGCACCACACCACCTCCACTGTGATAAGCCAGGGTGGCCATGCTGGGTAAAGGCATTGCAACTGCGGATTTGGGGAAAACATGGAGACGGTATTAGGATCGTGGTCTTTTGGGACCTTTGCAAAACTGTCCCCCATCACTGTGCCTTGATCTCTAACTCCACAAGTTCTGCCCCCAGGTCTTCCTTCCCACCGTGGCATGCAGGTGTAGGCCATTACAGGCCAGACTGCAAGGGTGGTGCCTCTGTTCTCATCCTTTCCAGGCAGAGGATCACAAGTGAATGGGACAGGACGATGTGTAAGAGAGCGCCAGAGGCCTTTGAACAGAGGTAATTGGTAATCTAATCTGAAAATGATGTCCCTGGAGAGGCAAGGAGCTCAGGAAGCCAGACAGCTTGCTCCTCCCTCACACTGTATCTCTTCTTCCCAGAGTGACCCGGTCAAGGAGGTGAGTATCTACATGGACCCATAAAGCATGGTGGTGGGAAGCTGGAGGAAAGAATGGAAAAGGAAAGCTGGAGGAACTAGAACTTTAATTAGCAAAAGCAGAGGACACAGAAATAGGAGAAAGGGATTAAAAAACAAACAAAAAGGTCCTCAAAAGTATTAAGAGCATCCTCCTCCCTCCAGAAGAAAAGATTCTGTTAGCTTTACAGAAAAGACTGTGGCTCAACCCACGGCAGCTTGTGGGTTTAGCTCTGAAATGGGACGAGGAACTAGTTAACTTTTTCCGGTCTGTATGGGTTTCCTTCTATGAGCTCCTCCCCACAAGGCACTCCACCCCACCCCACCCAACCCTTCCCTGAGAATCTGAAGTGTGGCGCTGCTGCCCCCTGGCGGGAGAATGCTACAAACCCAGGGAGCCAGGTGCCTTCGGGGGATGGCCCCTTTCCACACCCAGGGTGGAAGAGGGAACTCTAAGGAGCGGGCAACAAAACGGAATATTTTAATGCAGACTGACACTAAAAATCAATCTTTGCGGGAAATATCTGAAACATCTGACTTAGAATCAGTATATAGGTCTGCTGCTGCTGCTAAGTCGCTTCAGTCGTATCCGACTCTGTGCGACCCCATACACGGCAGCCCACCAGGCCCCGCCGTCCCTGGCATTCTCCAGGCAAGAACACTGGAGTGGGTTGACATTTCCTTCTCCAATGCATGAAAGTGAAAAGTGAAAGTGAAGTCGCCCAGTCGTGTCCGACCCTCAGCGACCCCATGGACTGCAGCCTTCCAGGCTCCTCCATCCATGGGATTTTCCAGGCAAGAGTACTGGAGTGGGGTGCCATTGCCTTCTCCGATATAGGCCTGCTAAAAGAGGTTAAAAGAAAACTAACAACTATGTAGATCATTGCTTTCCTAATTAGAATCAATAAATGACTTAAAAAAATAAATAAGGAGATCAAGGTAGAACAAGGGGGAGAGTATTGACTTGAGACAGAAAGCTTTTGATGAGCGTAGACTACCAATCTTCTCCCTTTGGGCTATTTGAAATGTATTAACTTTCCTAGACCACGGTGTAGTACTTCCTAGAGCACAAAGCAGGGTTAAAACTCAACATTCAGAAAACTAAGATTATGGCATCCGGTACCACCATTTCATGGCAAATAGATGGGGAAATAACGGAAACAGTGACAGTCTTTATTTCTCTGGGCTCCAAAATCACTGCAGATGGTGATTGCACCCGTGAAATTAAAAGATGCTTGCTCCTTGGAAGAAAAGCTATGACCAATCTAGACAGCATATTAAAAAGCAGAGACATTACTCTGCCAACAAAGGTCTGTCTAGTCAAAGCTATGGTTTTTCCAATAGTCATATATGGATGTGAGAGTTGGACTATAAAGAAAGCTGAGCACCAAAGAATTGATGCTTTTGAACTGTGGTGTTGGAGACTCTTGAGAGTCCCTTGGACTGCAAGGAGATCCAACCAGTCCATCCTAAAGGAAATCAGTCCTGAATATTCATTGGAAGGACTGATGCTGAAGCTGAAACTCCAATACTTTGGCCCCCTGATGCAAAGAACTGACTCATTGGAAAAGACCCTGATGCTGGGAAAGATTGAAGGCAGGAGGAGAAGGGGACGACAGAGGATGAGGTAGTTGGATGGCATCACTGACTCAATGGACATGAGTTTGAGCCAGCTCCGGGAGTTGGTGATGGACAGGGAGGCCTGGCATGCTAAAGTCCATGGGGTCACAAAGAGTCGGACGCGACTGAGTGACTGAACTAACTGACTGACGGAGAGCACAGTGTTCATTGTGTTTTTTGCTGAAAAACATCTTCAAAGACGACATTGTTAAGAGAGTAGTGTTCAAAATCTTCAACTTACCTTCTCTCACGTTTTGTTCCAAAGTCCACAGATTGTCCCCAACCCACCTTTCCAGCCTTGCCTCCCACTAGACTTCAGTGCACAGGTTGTGCTCCCTTCAAACTGAATTCTTCACTGCTCCCAAACCCTCCCTATTTCCTTCCCATTGTCATTTCACTGTCAGGGCTTCTCTCCTATCCTTCCCACTACTCATCTAGCTCTGTGAATAATGTGCATTACACAGATACAAAACTAAGAAATAAAAACTGGCAAAAATAGAACAAGAACAGATGTGTTTTTAAAAAGCCAATAACTTCTTCATTATGTTTTATGTCTTTTGAATTTTGTACAATGTGCCTATACTGCATATTCAAAACAAATTAATTAAATGGCTTTTTTCTTAATAAGAAAAAAATAGATTAGAAATACTGGAAATATACTTTTTATTCAATGACTTTACAAATTTAGCAAACAGGAGCACAAAAAGAAAGTTTGTTAATTAAAATACGACAGAGTCAACCCTACAAAAAACACTTTTTAAGTAAAAAAAAGAAACAGCAGCCAAGTGACATAGAGACTAGTTTGAGTCTCTAATCCAATCTCTTTAAAAAATTTCATAAGAAAATAATTGAGAGAATTTTGAAGAAGAAATTTTGAAAATTAATTCATGTGTATATCTTCATGAGAAAGAATGAAGTTGGGCCCCTACCTTATACCCTAAACAAAAATTATCTCCAAATGACCATAGGCCTAAACGTAAAACCTAAAACTAAGACTCTTAGAAAAAAACAAAGGAATAAATCTTTATGATCTTGGATTAGGCAATGGTTTCTCGAATATGACACCAAAACTTCAACTGATAAATAAGAAATAGACAAATTTGACTTCATCAAGTTAAAAAATGTTGTACTTCAATAGTGAAGTCGCTCAGTCGTGTCCGACTCTTTGCGGGTCCGTGGACTACAGCCTACCAGGCTTCTCCATCCATGGGATTCTCCAGGCAAGAATACTGGAGTGGGTTACCATTTCCTTCTGCAGGGGATCTTCCCAACCCAGGGATCGAACCCAGGTCTCCTGCATTGGAGGGAGTTGCTTTAACCTCTGAGCCACCAGGGAAACCCCTGTATTAGGGCACCATTATTCCAGGGTATATAAAGAACCTCTACATTTCAACAATTAAAAGACAAATTTTCTTATTGAAAAATGGGCAAATAATTTGAATAGACGTTTCTCTAAAGATCTTGTATAAATGCACGTAAGTACATAAAAAGATATTCAACATTATTAAAAAAACACAAATTACCACTTCATATTCACTAGGATAGCTATAATTTTTTTAAAAAAAGAAAAAAAAAAAAAGAAGAAGCATTTGTGAGGATTTGGAGACACTGTAACCCTTATACACCACTAGTAGGAATGTTAAAATGGTGTGGTCACTGTGGAAAACAGTTTGGCCTCTCCTTGAAATTTTAAATATAGAGTTACTGTATTATCCAGCAATTCTATTCCTAGGCAATGCCACTGAAGGACATTGAAAGCATATTTTCATGCATATGTTTGTCTAAAAATATGGATACAAATGTTCATAACAGCATTAGTAGTAATAGCCAAAAAGTAAAGACCAAAATGTCCTTCAACTGATGAATGGACAAACAAATGCAGTATAGATATGTGGAATATTATACAGCCATAAAAAAGGAATGAAATTTGACACATGCTACAACATGGATGAACCTTGAAAAAATTATGCTAAGTGAAAAAGGCAAGACAGAAAAACTCACGTATCACATGATTTAATTTATTTGTAATGTCCAGAATAGGCAAATATATCAAGATAGAAAGTAGGTTACTGGTTGCTAGGGAACTGGGGAAGGGAGGAATGGGAAAGGACTGCTGATGGCTATGGGATTTCTTTTTGCTGTGTTGAAAATATTCTGTGCTTGGATAGTGGTGATGATTATATAGCTTTGTGAATAAACTAAAAACCACTGAATTGCATACTTTGGTGAATTTAATGGTATGTAAATTATATCTCAATAAAGCTATAAAAATAGTTGAAAGTTTTTTAGAATTGAAGAAAAATATGAGTCTCCATATGAAACGTACATGGTGAGTATCAAGCAAGATAAGTAAAAATAAATTCACATGTGGTTACATTGAAGTGAAATTGTACAATAATAAGTATAAAGAAAAAGGTTTAATAGCCATCATGGAAGAAAAGATTAGCGATACAGAAGAGACGATTAGACGGACAGCAAATTTCTTATCATGCCAGACAACAATGCTATTTTCAAAGCGCTGAGGAAAAGGAATTGCTAACTTAGAATTTGTTTCACTAGTCAAACTCATTCAAGCATTAGGGCAAAATGAAGACATTTTCTAGACATTCAAAGAGAAAGAGAGTCTCAGTAAAAGACACCTGTTGAGTGCCCAGATACTGGTTTCTAAATGTCATTCCCCGCTAAAAGAACCAGGCTTCTTGATAAAACAATTGATTTCAGGTCTGAAAAAGTGCCAGAGGAGCCTAGGACATTTTGTTATGCTAGAAATTTATTTCATGTAAAAAAGATGACATATGGAGACTTCTCTGGTGGTCCAGTGGCTAAGACTCCATGCTCCCAGTGCGGAGGGCCGGGTTTGATCTCTCGTCATGGAAGTAGATCCCACGTGGCGCAATGAAAACTGAAGACCTGGCGTGATGCAACTAAGACGGAGAGCAGACAAATAAGTTTTTTTTTTAAAAGATGACACATGTATAAGGTTTCCCATTGCAGTGTATCTGTAATAAGGAAAGACTGGAAATAAACTAAATGTTCATCAGTAAAGATTGGAAAAATAAATGATGGGTCGTTCATACAATGGATACCACAAATTCATGTGAAAGAAGTCTGCATGGGGATGCAGAGAGATAGCCCTGGAACTAGACTGCCTAGACCAGAATCAGACTCTGCCATATCCCAGATCTGTGACCTTGAGCAAGTTATTTAAACTCTCCGTTGCCTCAATTTCTTTATCTAAAAGAGGGATAATAACATTACTTATCTCATAAGATGGTTCTAAGCTTGCTGAAAATGAGTTCATCATAGATAAATCGAAAGAATTCCTATATCCCCATAATAACCAATAAAAAATGTAATGAGGAACTAATTTCATTCTCAATTTTAAAAGACAGACACCTTATATAAGGTATATAATATAAAGAAAGAATATTTCTTTCCTACTAGTAAGATTTCCATCCATTTGAAAGGAGCTCTATTGGTTAACAAACATTCCTAATTTCTCTGCCTCTTTACTTCTTTTGCCTCTTGGAGTACTAAGTGTTATTAAGTAGTAAATTTCAGAAGAATAATCTGGACATGCTAGGTTCGTTTCTATTTTCCTTCTTCTTGGAGAGCAAATTGCTGGCGGTGTTCTGTACATAGCTATATCTATGAGATCTTTTGTATAAATCTTTTGAATGCCTACTAATATTTGGTACCAAGAACTTGACTATCTGACCTAAAACTACGTTCTCTAACCTGGTCTCCATCAGTGAATCATAGTATTTTTTGTCTCCTAAGTACTTCTCCTTTATTTCTCAATTTTTTCCAAATCCAAGTGGAGAACCCTATCCAAGTATCACACCCTCAAAGATAATACTGAAGGTCATAAAAGATGACAAGATATACCATGATCATGGATGAGAATACACTTTATCATAAAGTTTTTTTAATTTCGGTTCTTCCCTAATCTGTTAATTAAACATGTATATTGATTTATATTTTCTCACATCACAATAGAATTTTCAGGTAACTTGACAGGTTAGATATAACATTTACATGGAAGAACAAAGGACCAAGAAAAAACAAAACAATTTTTAAAAATCACAAGGTTAAGGAACTTACTCTTTCAAAAATGAAGATTGACAATAAAGTGAGAATAACTACGACTATATGGTATAAGCCTATTGTAGAGATATAAACCAAAGGAATAGAAGAGGGAGCCCTCAAACTCATTATGTACGTATGAAAACTTGGTAAGTGATGAAGGGGATATTATTGCGAATCAGTGGAAGAAAGCATAAGCTATTTAATAAATAGGACTAGGATAATAAGTTAATTGTATTTTTTAATAATAAAATTTCTACTTTCTCCAAAACAAAAAATTCTCAATAAAGACCTATATTAAAAATGTGAAAACACTCTTTCTTCCTTTGGATTACAGATGTGGACAAGAAGTCTGAAAATATCTTTTCTGTCTTTCATAGCCTTGTCAACCGATACCTTCCCCGTGTCAGGAGGCCTATGTCTAACAAGGCTTCGGGGCCAGAGGTGCAACATAGAGAGAGAAACCAACCATCTACTGGATGACTGCTGTGAGCCTCTTTCAGGTAGCCTACCTATGAGCAGGCTCTCAGGGAGGCCCACAAAGCCTGGTCTACAAATTTTCTGAATTATTGGACTGTTTTTCATGCATTACTCATGCCAGCAAGGCTAAAATCTTAATTATAAAGATGGCTTGCTCAGATGATTCTGATTCCTCCATACTCCTCTGTAAATGTGTGCGGTCACAGGAAGTGTGTAGTCCCTCTCCTGTACACAATGCATAGTGTGTCCAGCTGTGCCTGGCCTGAGCACACTTCCTCAGGGAATGGTCAGCGCCTGTGGTACCACACACATGACCTGCATTGCCTTATACCTGCAGGGTGAAATATGCCTGTACCATTATCTGTGGGGTTTGACCTTGACTGCTTCATAAACAGAAATATTGCTAGTGAGAGTAAATTGGGCCAAATGTTTTCATAATTAATTAGGCAATACCTAACAAAGGTGAAGATGAGTATAACCTATAGAATGCCATTTCTAGTAATATATTCTAGATAGACTATAGCATGTGTACAGAACGCATTCAAGCTTTGTTTGTAATAATAAAAAATTGGAAATAACCCATTCATCAACAGAAGAATGAATATATGTAGTATATTTGTAAGATGAATACTGTAGAGAAATCTAAAATGAGTTAACATCTCTCTGTTTAGGTATGGATAAATCATAAGGATATAGCATTACAGAAGGATGTGAACAGTATTATGATATGTATGTACATACATATATAGTTTTTAAATATGCAAAACAATGGTAAACTTTCATGGAATCATGTATATGTAGACAAGTATAAAAATAAACATGGGAATGAGAAGTCTTAGATTCTGGAAAGGAAAGGAATCAAATCACAGGCAAGGGAATACAGGGGCTTCAACTGTATGTATAATGTTTTGTCTCTGGGGAAAAATTATCTTAAGCACATGTGGCAAAATGTTAAGATTTGTTAAAGCTAAACAGTAGGTGTTTGCTGTTATTCTCTTTATTATTCTGCTTATTTAAAAAATGTCAAAATTACACAGGAATAGTCATAAGATAGAGAAAGCTTCAAGCATGTGCCTGCAGAAAAGGGTGTGGGAATCAAATCAGTGGAGTTGCAGAAGCCCAAGGATACGGAGAAACGAATTTAAAGTTGGTTGGAAGCTATTCATCAGAAAGGAGAAGGTTCAAAACAGTATTGTATCCAGATCCTGAACTTACCTCATCCCATGGGCACAAGAGATCTACAACTACATATGGAATAATTCACTCAGTAGGAGATCTGAAAACTGGATGAATAGAACTTATACAACAAAGGCTAAAATGACAGCATCGAGACAGGTCATAGAGGCAGAGAGACGGGCTCATCAAGGGAAAATGCACACCCCAGCTGCAGTGATCCTCACTCAGAGGGATCACAAAGGTATGAGTCTTTTCCCCAAGGAGCAAGGGATTGTAACTCCACATCAACCCTTAGATCCTACATTGGAGAGAAAGGTCAGTCAAGCACCCCAAACACTTGGCTTTGAAAAACCAGTAGAAAATATGTTCAGGAAAATTCTAGAAATTCAGGTAATGGAAAACCCACTTTTCTCCTGTTTTTTATTTAATTGAAGTATAGTTGATTTACAATGTTAACTACTGCTATACAGCAAAGTGATTCAGTTATACCAATATATACACATTATTTTTAAAGTATTCTATTATATCAGAGGATATTGAAATATTTCTCTGTGCTGTATAATAGGACCTTGTTGTTTATCCATTCTATTTATAAAAGCTTACATCTGCTAACCCTAACCTCCCACTCCATCTCTCCCCCAATCCCCTCCCGCTTGGCAACCACCAATATGGACAGTGCATGTGTGTGTGCTCAGTCGTGTCTGACTATTTGTGACCACATGGACTGTAGCCCGCCAGGCTCCTCTGTCTGTGGAATTTTCCAGGCAAGAATACCAGAGTGGATTGCCATTTCCTTCTCCAGGGATCTTCCTGACACAGGGATCAAACTTGCATCTCCTGTGGCTCCTGCATTGGCAGGCAGATTCTTTACCACTGAGCCACCTGGGAAGCCCTCCAATCTGGAAAATCCATTTTTAAAGGGCTCATGCACAGACTCTACCCAAAAAACAGTGCAAAATTACCAGATTGAAAATCGCATGGACCACAGGTGATGGGGGTTCCACTTACCAATCTGTAAACTGGTGTAGCCACTATGGAAAATAATACGGAAATTCGTCAAAAAATTAGGAATAGAACTACTGTATGACCCAGCCATTCCATTTCTGGGTATTTATCTGAAGAACATGAAAACATGAATTTGAAAAGACATGAAAGTTGCTCAGTCATGTCTGACTCTTTGCAACCCCATGGACTGTAGCTCCCCATGCTCCCAGCCTCCTTTGTCTATGGAATTCTCCACGCAAGAATACTGGAGTGAGTAGCCATTCCCTTCTCCAGGGGATCTTCCTGACCCAGGGATCAAACCTGGGTCTCCTGCATTGCAGGCAGATTCTTTACCATTTGAGTCACTAGGGAAATGCACACTGTATGACCCAGCTATTTCACTTCTGAGTATTTATTAAGAACCTGAAAACACAAATTTGAAAAGATGTATGCACCACTAAGTTCACTGTAGCATTATTTACAACAGCCGAGATATGGAAACAAGTATTCATTGAAGGATGAGTGGATAAAGAAGGTATGGTATATATACAGTGGCATGCTATTCAGTCACAAAAGAAGAATGAAATCTTGGCATTTGTGACAACATGAATGGGCCTTGAAAGTATTATGCAAAGTGAACTAATCAGTTGGAGAAAGACAAATATCATATGATTTCACTCATATGTGGAACCTAAAAAAACAAAATGGATGAACAAACAAGATGAAATAAGAATAGATTCACAGAGAGAGAATAGATTAGTGGTTACCAGAGAAGAGGGTTAAGGGGTAGGCAAAGTGAGTGAAGGGGGTCAACTGTATGGTGATAGATGGCAGCTAGACTTGTGATGGTGATCACTTTGTAATGAATACAGATGTTGAATTATTACATCTGAGGCTTATACAATTTTTAGATATTAAAAAAATAAAATTGGGTGGAAGAGAGATATCAACTTTACATCTGGGACATGAACATTGCCTGAGATGTTTTAAAATAATAATGAACAATATTTGGAAGACTTGGTAAAACGCAATTTGCTACAAATTCTATAAATAGGCAAAACAAGTTTTTAGTGAAGTGGTGGTTTGACAAACTGTAAATTGCTATTAATGAACTAGTGTTCAGCAATGTGTTATTTAGTAAGTTGAGAGATGTCTGAGTACTGTTTATCCTTTGAGGGTATGTTCAAAAGACACCTCCTCCATGAAGGTGCTTGGATTGAACCTCTCCCTCACCCACTTCTTCTAAAGTTCCACAGCTTTCGCTCTGCACTTCCCTCAGGTGTTACCATTTTCTACTGTACATTACAGCTATTTAGGCAGATCTTGGCTTCCTTGGTCGGTCATGGGATCCTTGAGGACAATGTTTCACTCATCTCTGCCTGCCTGATAGTGTGGTAATCATAGTAGGTCCTTAGTAAATATCTGAATAGGGGAAAGGAGAAAGAGGGATCAGGAGTTCTAATTGAGGAAAGGATCAAGTAACCAAAAGCGCCTGCTTTTTGCAACCTACAAAGTGAAAGGTATTTATAACAATCTGTGCTTTGAGTTTAGGCCATAGACTTCCAGTGTTCCAACATTTTCTCCTCTTGGGCCATGTCCTTTGAGATGAAGTTCTGCCAATTTCTACCTGCATGCGCTGCTTACTCTGCCAGCCTGCCAGTGTGGTGCCAGGGAAGTGCTATCAGAGGAAACAAAACAAGAAAATATGATGAGAGCTTTTCTCTGCAGCAGTAGCAGACCCCACTCTCATGCTGGGGCATGTACAACAGCAGATGAGGAATGCTTGGGTGGAGCCCAGGGGCCCAGAGCCAGGCTGCCATCAGGATGCTACACAGAAAAGCCAAGAGATGAGAAAGGTATGGCTGCTGACAGTCAGGACCAAGCAAGAGGTCTCTGGATGGGTTTAAAGTTGCCAGATTTAGCAAATAAAAATGCAGGACATCCAGTGAAATTTGAATCTCAGATAAACAATGAATAATTCTTTAGCATATCTTATGCAACATTGGGGCATACTTATACTAAATTATTCATTTATCTGAAATTCACATTTCATTGGACACCCTGTATTTGATCTGGCAACCCAGACACAAGTTAAGGGTTGTGTAGTTATTGCTGATCATAACTACCAGGCAGGAGACAAGGGGACAGTTCACAGAGGTGAGAGAGGAAGCACAGACCCTGCACGTGGCTTGAGAGCACAGATGTGAGTTGTGCCCATTCCGCCTCCTCCCCACCCCCGACCCCCGCCATCCTGATGAATAAAGCAGCTGTCAGACTGTCTCTAAGACCCAGCCACCACCACTATTCGTGTCTGCCTCTTCAAGTATACTCACCTAGTTATAGGTTGTTTATCTGTTGACATGAATCTGCGTCCCCTGTTGAGTGGAAAGCAATCAAGCTTTTGAGTCAGAGATTTGGGTCCAAATCCCAACTCTGAAACTTAGCGAGTCACTTATCCTCTGAGAGACTCGGGTCTCTCTTGGGAAAGGGTACCATTGAGCTGTTGTGATAAATAAATGAGAGGATGTAGGGAAAGCACACCGCAAGTCTCAGGAGCATTAAGCACAACACCTGTGACGATGAAGAGTGCGGGGAGGGAGTCTAGCACGGCACCATACAGGCTGTGCTGGAGGTGCTGGGTAGGTGTGCGAGAGCTGAATGAACATCCAAGTGAGGAGGGTGAGCCCCTCATTAATGCCCTACACTAGAGGCTCTTGGTATTTAATTCTTGCTTCTCGTCATGATTCTGATGGAAAAAGAAATAAGAAAGACGATCATAATTTTCCACCAGCCACCTCAGATAGGGCCCTGAACGAGAGATGCGCAGAGGACAAGACTTTGTAATACACTCGTCCTTTACCGTACCTCTGTGCTTCCTCCCGGGAGATGCAGCGGGTGCTAATGAAGCCAGATCAGCCAAACAAAAAGCAGATCCCAGAGCTTGCTTTCTCTTTGGATTTCAAACCTCACCAGCCTTTAGTCTCTCTTTAAAGCAGGGAACAGAAGCATGAGGCAAGAATCATCGTTTCTTTTTTCAAGATCCAAAAGACCTGAGCTTTTTATTCTTGCCCTCAGTTTAGCAAACCAGCTCCTGCTGAGGTGCAGCCGCTGCTGCCCAGACAGTGTCTGTTGCCTCTCAGGGCTGAGTCTGGCATGGAGCCGCTTGTCCCTCGGGTGCTATCTTGCTGTGAGCCTCAGCCTCCCTACGGGGTTGCCCTGTTCTCCTTTCTGTATCTCATTCTCCTCACCTCTTTCTGCCTCTTTTGTTTTCCCCTTCTCAGAATCCCTAAATGTGCTACTCTTCATATGGCCCAAGCACGTTTGTTAGTGTTTGTGTGGTATCCAACCTCTCTTCGCTGTGACCCTGCCCACCCTCCCAGCCATTGGGTACAGAGTTGGAACCCTAGCAGCTTCCGGGGTATTAGTGAACCCACTTGCCACCCACCACACGATCACAGCTGACTGGACACATAGGAGTGGGAAGTGGAGTCCCTATCTTGGGGATTTGGTATTGGGACGAAGAGTCCAGTCTTATCCTTGGAAGGAGCAATATGGGCAGCCATTTTCCACAAAGTGAACAATGCAGAAAAGAAAGAGAAGTGAAGAGATGTCTCAGAGGCGAGGAAGAGGTGAAACTGTCGAGCATCTAATTCTTTTCCCTTGCCTTGTCCAAGTCCCTTATGGAGTTCAACTGCCTTTTTGCCATTGACCTCTGTGAAATACCCCTGTATCTGTCTGATTAACTTCTTTTGCTTAAACTACCTGAAGTTTCTATTGATCTGAATATTTTAAAATATTCCTTATTTTAGGACAAAATGAGTTAAAAATTTTTTTTTACACACACACAGGAACACACAAAAATTGCTTTTCTCTTATGACTGACTCCTAATGTTATTTACCTATTATATAGTATAGGACAATAATAATAATGAGAAATGTACTGAATGCTTACTATAATGTGCTCTCGGTGCTATTCTAAAGCAGCTCAATATGCCTTTCATTTGAACCTCACAACATCCTTTAAAGCAGGAGTGCCCAACCTCTGGGATCTAATGCCTGGTGATTTGAGATGGAGCTGGTTTAATAATAATAGTAATAAAGTAGACAATAAATGTAATGTGCTTGAATCACCTCGAAACCATTTCCCACTTCCTGGTCCGTGGAAAAATTGTCTTCCACGAAACCAGTCCCTGGTGCCAAAGATGTTGGGGACCACTGCTTTATAGGAGTTAGCACCCTCCTTTTACAGGGAAGAGAGCTGGGGCATAGGGAAATCAAATGTCTCCTCCAAAGACATTTGAGCTAGTAAATGGTAGAACTGGGGTTGAGTCAAGACTCCAGAATTATGGACAGGGAGGCCTGGCGTGCTGCAATTCATGGGGTTGCAAAGAGTCAGACATGACTGAGCGACTGAACTGAACTGAACCACTATGCTATGTACTTTACAAACACTGAGTTACCAATGAAACCTGACAAAAGACCTTCCAATGAATCTATAACACCCTCGAAAATAGTTCCTGGCCTTATCCCTTGATCCCGTGAACAAAAGAATACAGCATCAAAGTTGCTCCCAAAGAGAAATAAGAAAATTGGTAGAGCAAAAACTTACCAAGTATATTAGTTTCCTAGGTCTGCCATAGCAAAATACCACACACTGGGTGACTTAGAAATTTATCTTCTGTCTGTTCTGGAGGCCAGAAGTCCAAGATCAAAGTGTGGGCGGAGCTGGTTCCTTCTAAGAGTTGGGAGGGAGGAATCTGTTCCATGCCTCCTCTCTCCTAGCATCTGGTAGTTTTGCTGGCAATCTTTGACATCCTGTGACTTCTGCTGAATCACCTAATCTTTGCCTTTCTCTTCATGTGGTATTCTCCCTCTATGCATGTCTGTGTCCAGATATACCCTTTTAGGCAACAATCACAATGGTTTAGAGGCCCACTCTATTCCAGTATAATCTTAACTAATTACACCTGCAATAACCCTATTTCCAAATAAGGCTACATTCTGAGGCACCTGGACTTTGACATACGAATGTGGGGGGTGGAGTGGGACACAATGCAACCCATAGCACCAGGTTTTATCATTTCTCTCCTGTGGCAATTTTCAATGATTATATCTCCCTTTTTTCAGAGGTAAAAAGTTTGACTCTAATATGTGACAAACCACAGGTGCAGCTTCTCTCTCAGCTTTGGTTTAGCACTCAAATTTCATGATCACTCTGATTCAGGAAGGACACCAAATCCACTGTCCCTGAAAGAATCCTACTAAGGACACTGACCTCTTAAATGACTGCCTAAACTTGACTCACTAAAGATGACAGAAGGATCAACAGAAGATATTTTAGATGCCATAGCTGTAGCTCAGGGTCTGCCACTGACTTGTTCTCAGTATAGGGCTAGAGTTTTATAAATGCATACAACATAAGGGCTTCTCCAGTGGCTCAGTGGTAAAGAATATGCCTGCAAAACAGAAGACACGAGTTAGATCCCTGAGTTGGGAAGATCCCCGGAGGGCATGGCAACCCACTCCAGTATTCTTGCCTGATAATCCCATAGACAGAGGAGCCTGGTGGGCTACACAGTCCATGGGATCACAAGTCGGACATGACTGAAATGACAGCATGCACACATGCATACTACATAAATTATATAAACATAAAAGTATATCTTATATAAATTATATATCTTTTCCTGGTCATAAAAGAGATTTTGCCACCACTCTCAGTCTCTTCAAAAGTCAGTTGTGGACTTCCTTGGTGGTACAGATAAGAATCCACCTGACAATGCAGGGGACACGGGTTCAATCCCTGGTCTGGGAAAATTCCACATGTCATGGAGCAACTAAGCCTGTGCTCAACTACTGAACCTGCGTGATCTAGAGCCCATGAGACACAACTACTGAGCCTGTGAGGTACAACTACTGAAGCCTGCGCACCACAACCAGAGAAGCCACTGCAATGAGAGGTCCGTGCACCAGGAAGGGGAGCTTCTGCTCACTGCAGCTAGAGAAGGCCCACGGGCAACAACAAAGACCCGGCGCAACCAAAACTAAAGAAAAAGCAGTCCTGAGTGGTGATTTCTAGTCCGGGGCGTATTACCTAGGAACTAAAAAAAAGGGTGGGGGGATAACAGAGGATGAGATGGTTGGATGGCATCACTGACTCAATGGACGTGAGTTTGAGCAAGCTCCGGGAGATGGTGAAGGACAGGGAAGCCTAGCGTGCTGCAGTCCGTGGGGTCGCAAAGTCAGACAAGACTGAACGACTGAACAACAATAACAAAAAAATCTAGTGATATTGATACCTGAGTGCATCCCCTGTCCATCTAACTTACTTGGGCATCTTATCATTTAGAAGTTTCCCAGGTATATATTATCTTGATGGTGATGGGTATATACCTCTGTCAAAGTGCGTACTTGAAATAAATGTAGCTTACTGTATATTAATTATATCTCAATAAAGCTGTTCAAAACATTAAAAGCTTCCCAGGTGCCTAGGAAATCCCATGTACAGAGGAGCCTGGTGGGTTACAGTTCATGGGGTTGCAAAAGAGTCGGACACAATTTAGCGACTAAACGACAACAGGTGATTCTAGTGAACATCCCAAAGTGAGAACCATTGAGCTAGGTCAACCTCATCACTGAAGTACATAAGGAAACAGCCCTAAAGGAAAGAAAGCTGCTCTGGAATCATGTCACAGCAAGCAGGATTGCCAGGACTCAGAGCTCGTGACTCCTGAACTATTATTTCAACGTTCTGGACTTAAAACCAAGATGATAAAGCATACTGAGCTCCTCAAAACATTTTAAAAGAGGCACTTGTAAAATCTCAAGTCCAGCAATTGTTACACAGAGATATAAGCCATGAGTTAAAACCAAAAAACCATACCAGCCTTTACTTGGTAGTTCAGTTCAGTTCAGTTGCTCAGTCATGTCCGACTCTTTGTGACCCCATGAACCGCAGCACGCCAGGCCTCCCTGTCCATCACCACCTCCTGCCATTTACCCAAACTCATGTCCATTGAGTCGGTGATACCATCCAATCATCTCATCCTCCATAGTCCCCTTCTCCTCCTGCCCCCAATCTTTCCCAGCATCAGCGTCTTTTCTAATGAGTCAGCTCTTTGCATCAGGTGGCCAAAGTATTGGAGTTTCAGCTTCAACATCAGTCCTTCCAATGAACACCCAGGACTGATCTCCTTTAGGATGGACTGGTTGGATCTCCTTGCAGTTCAAGGGACTCTCAAGAGTCTTCTCCAATGCCACAGGTAGAGTCACTACTTAAAAGCATAGTTGGTTGTCCTTTCAATATACACTAGGTATACACTCCCCTCACTCTGTCCACTCTGTTGTGAAGTCTAGTGGGGTTGGTAGAGCTCTGGACAATTTGGTTGTGAACTATATATATCATTCTCTGGACTGCCAAAGGGGGAGAGGAGTGACTGACCTCCCTCATTCCAACCCTAAGTATCCTTTCTTTCAAAAGTAAAGGTAACCAACAAAGGGTGCAAATGAGTAACAGACCTTTTGAACATTGGTTGGAAAACATGAATAACATTAGCTACATTAAAGATATCTGGCCTACTTCTATTTCGTTTCTAATTAATCTAATTGGATATTAGCATTTTAATAAAATTATTTCAGGAGCCTTTCTCAAGGGAGATAGGACCTCACTACTATTCCTATTACTCAATTTTATCCTCCATTTCATTTATAAAGAAAAGGAGCAGAAAGACAATACAGCTTACTAGGTGTCTACCACAGAACAGACAGGACTTGACTTCCCTATCTTTCTCTTATGTTTTCTTCTTTTAAAAGAAACAGAAATTAAGGACTGTCAACAGAGTGACCTAAGAAAAACTCCCTAAATGATTCTTGCTTCTTGAGTCACTCATTCATAGTAAAATCCTATACACACAAGCTGAATAATGACAATCTTAAATCTTGAGGGGCTAGTTCTTTTAACAAACCATATTCTGAAAAGCAGAGAACATGTTGCTCTCAACAATTTTTTAATGAATATATTAAATAAAAAGCAAATGGCTTGGGGGGAAGATTCATAAAAGAAATTAAGACAACAGACTGGTTAAGCTGTTCCTGGTATCTCTTCCCACTAAACAAAAAGATAAATACAGAAATTCTGCACCTACTTAATTTTCCTTTAGAAAATTAAAACTCTTTAACTGTAACATATTATTAATAATACATCAGGCAACTTTTTAGCAACATGATCAACTGATTCTTGTAAGCTTTTGGATCACAGGAGCCATTTGTTCAGCCATTCCTGCTTCTTGTACTTCTTATAACTCTTGGCGAACAACTGCATTATCAAACAACTGTTAGCTGGGGGTGGAGGTGACAACAAAACAGGATCCTAGTGAATCGGATTCCATTGTTAAAAGCCATGGAATTTATAGGTAAATTCCATCAACACATTTGGCTACGAAGGTATCCTGCTTTTCTTTCTGACCAAAGTATAAAAAAATTCCTTGTTTTAAATGTAAGCAATCACAAATAGTTAATGTTTGTTTAAACTTTTATTAAGAAACTAAAGCAAAAAAGAATTTCAAAAAATTAATATACAGAATTCTAATTTTAACAAATAAGAAATCTACACCAAGAACTAAATAGCAGAGTTCAGCGATATTCCAAGAATAAAGGGGAATGGCTAAAATGCATTCACAGTCACTATTTTTTCCTTACAAGCCTCAGATTTGGACAGGATACAAAAATTTGGACAGGGTACAAAAATTTTTCTCATCTATCTTTTGTTATTATAGCCTATAAATTCAGAGAAGGTGTTTTCTTCCTATAGCATATATGCAATATGCAATTCCCTGCCTACTGGGTTTGATGACATGGGTATACAGATGAATACATCAGAGATTCCTTCTTAATGTGTTTAAGGAAGATAAGACATGAACATATAATAAATATAAATAAATTTATACAAGTTATAAAGTAATACAGCATGAGTTAAGTATAGATAAATACAAAGACTAGGAAACTTTAAGGAAGAAGAGAGTACATTCAGCTAGAGAAACTGAGGAATGCTTTATTAGAATAACATTTGGGTTGGGTATGGGCTGTTCCTTCTCAGAAGGCTTTATAGTGGTTCTGACTGTGGTGATCTTGATTTCTAGAAAGTAATCTCAATACTGATCTTTAAAACTCAAGTTTCTATCAAACTGTTCATTTTTTAAAGTGATCAAAAATATAAATATTACAGTCTATATAAACAGCAGTTTGAGGACATAAATAAAAAGTTAATTATAATACCTACTATGTGGGTTAGGGCCCTATTATTTTCAAAACTCTCTCTGATCAAATCATATCTAAAAGGCAGAAGATGCCTAATCATAGAACCACGATTTTTAAGTATTCAACTGAGCAATACCTACTTGCTTTACATGCCTTGTCAAATGTATATCCAAAATTACAGGAATAAGAATGAAGGAGATGAAATCAGTGGTTTAACATTCAAAAGTCAGATAATGAAAAAATAATGGCAACTAAGAAATGATATATATTAACCACAGAACTCTTTGTATGAAAAGTTTTAATGAATTGTGAACCATTGACCATTACAGACTTTAAACCTTAATATTTCTTCTTTCCTGTGTGAAACCAGATAATTAAACCAGTCTATCTCAAGTATGACAGAAGACCATAGTATGAATAAGAGTAATGTTTTCTTACCCATCGCATGCTTCACTAAAGTTAAGAACCAAAGAGAGTGCTCCTAGTTTCCCAAGTCAACAGAGCAGATCCAATTACACATTTCTTCCTGATCACAGTTTCAGTTGAAATACAACAAATACAACTTTGCCTTTCAATAGCACTTTTTATCCACAGCACAAGCACTTTCCCATTATTTTCTTCTTTACCCTCAATATCCTTGTGAGGTAGTGAAGGGAGGGAGCAAGGATTTTTTTTGCAGATGAGAAAACTTAAGTTGTATTTTGATCAGTGGTTCTCAGCCTTGACAACATACTGAAATCATCTAGGAAGTTTTTTAAAATCCTTATGGTCATGTCATACCCCAGACCAACAAGAGAATCTTAGGGTATGGCACCCAAATATCAATATTTTCCAAAATGCATATGACTCCAAAGTATAGCTAAGGTTGAGAACCACTGGTTTAGATTATTTATATTTAATATTCAGACATAACTGTCTTCTACTTAAGTGCTCTCTCAGTAGCAGTGAAAAAGAGACTCCATTTCCTCAAACACTGTAACAGTTTGTCTTAGTATTCTATACAACTACTATTGGTATCCAGTAACAATTTACCCGGTTATAAAGGAAAGCTCCTTACTCCCCTGACGCTCATGCTAAATAAGAACCTCCATTTTATAAAATTTGCAAATCAGATATTAAAGAATTCAAATCTCTGAGAGAAGAATGGCTTTTTGTTAAATATTTAGGCAATTATTTGATTCTAGGTTCAATATGCAATAACCACGTGTTTCTGTTTTTCACTCAGCACCTTCAAAACTTTGTTACAAATGAATGTTCACTAATAAGACAAAACGTAAGATATAAAAAAAGCTCTGAGCAAAAGCTCTTGGAATTGATCATATCCCAATCTAGTTTTCTAATTAGTTCAATATTTATCCTGAATTAGGTCTCTTCTTTAGTTAAATTTTAAACTTTGCCAAACTGAGTTGTTCCACACCAAGAAAAAAATGCATTTCTGTAGCAGCTATATTCTCCAATACATTTAACATATAATTTCACTCTGTAGTATTAAATATGGTTTCTAGGAAGTTTCTTCCTTGATGTGGGTATCAAAAAGGACCTTTTACAGATTTCACCTTTAAGCAACATACCAAATATACAATAAATACTTGTGTACACTTTTTAGGTGGCAAAAATGAAATCTTTGCTCATGACTGAAATCCCTTGCTTCGTGGGAGTACTAATAATATTAACTCTCAAGGAGCAACCCAAGAACCCCAGCCAACTGCTTGCTGTCCCTAACTTTATTAGATGCAAAACAAAATATGCATATAGCAAAACCTAAAAAGTACAAAGATTCCACTTGCCTTAGTCAATTCTTATCACAAAGATGTATCTGAAACCATACAATTTATACTTTCATACAGAAAGATATTTGTTTCTTTTCTAACAAAAGAAAATTTCAGTTCATGTATGTTGAATTATTAATTTGAAAAAGTATTAGTGAAATCAGATTAGTCAAAAATTCTGAATAGGAATTAATGTTAAACTCTTCTACAATGAAACCTTCAAAATGTTGCCAACCTAAAGTTTCCAGCATAAGGTCTTTTATTTCAAGTCCCATGGGGGCAATTATCTATAATGAGATTAAGAACATTCTTAAGCTGGGTTCAGGCTGGCACTGTTTCAGGTGGGTGAGTAAACATTTTCTTGACAACCCCAATGACAAGTTTGAGGCTTAGACTGTTGCCTGATGTAAACAATATGAACTTAAAAAGATTATAATATCTACAGCATTATAAAGTTACAAAATAAAGGATCATTGATCAATTATTTTCTTAAGGTCTGTAACTAACAATTTTCATATTTGAGGCCTATAAGAACAAATGGCAACGTTCTTTATTCTTTTACAAGACACTTTCTCAGAAGGTCAAAAAAATAAAACCAGATACTATAAGATGCACATTATTATTATTACTGATATATGTATGATTAGAAATAGATTTGCCTTTCCTCAATCTTAGCCTGGAGACGAGGGACCTTTACAATAATTTTGATGGTTAAAAAAATAAATCAGACTGTAACAGTCATGGAAACTGTAAGCCAAATATAATACAAAACGAGCCAATACAACACATCTTCTCTTAAAATCCTCTTCTTTGTAGTTACCAAACTGTCCCTAATGTTTTTCTAATTTTGTACCATGTAGTGGTTTTTAAGAAACTGAACTAGAACAAAGCAACTCCTTTGCCCTGTTTTTAACAGTTTTTTTTTTTTTAACACACATACTGTATATACAACTTTTAAAATAGCTGCACAATTTTATATCTCACTGTTAGAGAAGTGCAGTCCAGGCAGACCATGCTTCTCAATATATTAAAAATATTAAATAAAACCCAACCAGTTTCATACTTTTCCAATAGTCAAGCTGGCTGGAAAAAAGGGTCTGGAGAAAAAACAGGCAGTTGTAAAACAGGATCAATCTTTCTTCACAAACACACTACTTAAAAACTCTTGCTAGTTCCTTATCTTATCCCTTTGACACCATCTCTATGATCTCACCTTAAAAGTTGGAAATAACACATTGTTAACTTAGAGACAAAATCTGTTGAAACATGCATATGTCAACTGCCCACTCAACCAACTGCAACCCTGAGGATTTTTCTGGCCCAGTAGAAAGAGGAAACACTAAGATCATCTCTGCTGTAGAGTTGCTTCTCCAGTTAACAATATCATGTGTTTTTCAGGATGTTTCGTGGGCATGCATGTATGACACTGTCACTTCATGATTCTACTTCCCACAAGCAGATATCTCCTCCACTCTGTCTTTCATCCCAAGAAAGCCACTGTCATCCATCCAAAGGTTTTCCAAGGTAAACCAAAGTCACTTCTGTGTTGCCATATACAGCAGAAACTGCTGGATATAAGCAGACCTTTGGAAGTCCTCTAAAGGCAACCCCCAGGAATTCATATCCACGTTCAAAAGCTAGAGTCTTATCTTCCATGTCCAAGATGACTCGAATTCTTTCTCCTATCTGCAAACAGACATCAAAAGAAGGTTAGAAGAAACCCATCAAAGGCATATCTAGAGGAAATCAAGTTGAAAATATTATTAAGAATATACATCTCAAAAGTTATCTAGAAAAACCAACAAAGTTATTTGGTCAGGGAGAAACATCAAGAAAAAGAACACACATCAATTTCATCACAAATGTTTTGATGGTCTTTTTTTAAACTTAAGACTTGTGTGGGATCAATATTTAATACTTAAAATTTTAATATTCTTTCTGAACAGTCCCAAGATTTTTTTAAGGGCTTTTTAAAGAAGGTTACCACTAAAACCTATAACCTGGCACATTTTACCAAAAAAGGCACTCTAAATTTTCTCAAATTACTACAGTAAATGCATACAATGGAATGTTATCCAACCTTAAAAAGAAATTTTAGTATATGCTACAACATGAGTGGACTTTGAAAACATTATGCTAAGAGAAATAAGCTAGACACAAAAATACAAGTATTATACTATTCCACTTATACCAAGCACCTGGAATATTCAAATTCACATAGACAGAAAATTGAATAGAGGTTACCAGAGGCTGGGGGAGGAAGAAATGTAGAGTTATTGTTCAGTGGGCACAGAGTTTATGCTGGGGATGATGAAAAAGTTTTGGATATATGTTGGGTATACACAGTGGGGATGGCTGCACAACACTGTGAATGTATTTAATGCCATTGAATTATACACTTACAAAAAGTTAATAATAAAGACTGTTGTGTATATTTCACCAAAATAAAAAAAATACTATAATAAAACATTTAGCCATTAAATTATACAAAGCAGTTCTACATACAATATGGAAATTATATAAATATGAATCATCAAATCTGGCTATAGGTTCTAAAGACACAAAATACACTTATTAAACAATCACTTTGCGGTCCACTACTCTGAAAGACCTGTTTGTTAAAAAAAAAAAAAGAGCAGCACTGGTTGTTAAACTAAATAGAAGCACAATTATCCAGTTCTTTTCACAAATGGAAAAGTAAGCAAAGAAGTAGCATGTTTTATCCTTATAATTTGCATATATTAGAGGTTGTTGTATCTATATACTTGGAGGCAGAAAGTCCTAACATTTTTCAATCAAAAATCATAATTGAACACTTTCCAGTTATGATATCCCTCAACTGCTATCATTACCTTCCTTCATTGTATTTCCTATCACAAACAACTACCAATATCTTTTTCTCTCTCTCTGCCCAACTCATAAATTAATCCCATTTTACGGACCTAAGAACTTCCAAATTACCAACATCACTACTTTACGAACAAAGCACAAACAACAACAAAAATTAGAAACAAAAAGCTAATATTCTGATGAGTATTTGTTGAGTCATTTTATATTATCTCATTTAATTCTCACATCACTCCTAGGAGTTATCCCTATTTTACAGAAGATGAAATAAGAAAACAGAACCACTCCCGATGAAATTTTCAAGTTTGCTTTACCTTTGAGCATATAGCAAGCACACAGCACAAGGAGTAGAAAGGCCAAGTCTTAGGTGCAGAGGACAAAATTTAGAGATAGCAGCGCAATTAGAAACTTAGAACTCCAGAAGCAATAAAACCACAAAGAGGGTGAGCCCCAAAATAAACTGCCCAAATCCTTGTGTGAGGACTGCATTACACAAACACAGGGAAAACCCCCAGGGAACCAGGCAGAAAAAGCAGCAGCTAGAAGCCAAAAAATGGCAACCCACTCCAGTGTTCTTGCCTGGAGAATCCCAGGGACAGAGGAGCCTGGTGGGCTGCCGTCTATGGGGTCGCACAGAGTCGGACACGACTGAAGCGACTTAGCAGCAGCAGAAGCCAAAAAAACTCAACAAAGACATTAACTGCTATATACAGTTTCAGTCCAGGCAAGTTAACTGCCTACTAGAAGAAGAAAACCTACAGTTTTCAGAACAAAGCAGTTTCTAAAGGAACAAAACATTTCAGAGTTATTGTATTGTTTACCAGGTCCAGTTTTCAATTAAAAAATGAATGGATATGAAAAGAAGCAGGACAGTACAACTTATACACGTGGAGAAAAAAGGAGTCAGTAGAAAGAGTCCAAGTGGGCCCTAGATGTTGAATTTGGAAAAGACTTCCAAGTAGTTATTATAAAATATATACATATATTAAAAATAAGAACTAAAGAAAAACACAGTATTAACAAATGAACAGAGATCTCAGTAGAGAAATGGAAAGCATAAAAATGAACCAAATGAAAATTTTAGAGCTCAGGGGCACAATAACCAAAATTCACCAGCCTGACTCAATAGCGTTAAAATGACCATAGAGTTTAAATGACAAGAAGGAAAAAAAAACAACTATGAATTTAAAGTCAGAACAACAGAAATTAATAAATCCAAAAAACAGAGAGAAAAAGGGACATAGCTCCAGAGGCACAGAGACAAGGAGAATATCAAGCAGTCCAACAATTACATTAAATATAAATGGACTAACTACTTAAATCAAAAGATTGGGTTAGATACATAATTATAAGCAGTCTGGGGGACTCATTTTAAATATAAAGACAGAATAAATGTAAAAGGATGAGGGGAAGGAGGTACTCTGCAATAGTAAACCTAAGAAACTTGGACTGGCTGTACTGACATAAGACAAAATAGACATAAAGACAAGGAATATTACTAGAGTCAAAGAAGGTCATTTCGGGTTTCTTTGGTGGCTCAGTGTAAAGAATCTGCCTGCCAGTACGGGAGACATGGGTTCAATCAATCTCTGATCCTGGAAGATCCCACATGCTGCCGAGCAACGAGGTCTGTGTACCACAACTATTGAGCCTGTACTCTGGAGCCCAGGGGCTGCAACTGCCTAGCCCACGTGCCCCAACTACTGAAGTCTACGCACCCTAGAGCCCGTGCTGCACAAGAGAAGCCACGGCAATGAGGAGCCCACACACCTCAACTAGAGAGAAGCTCCTGCTCACTGAAACTAGAGAAAAGTCTGTGCAGCAATGAAGACCCAGCATAGAAATAAACTTTTTCTAAAAAAAGATTAACAATTATAAATATGCACCTAATAACAATTTCAAAACACATAAAGCAAAAACTCACAAAACTGAAAGTATAGATAAATCAACAATTATAGTTGGAGATTTTAATAGTCCTTAGTAAACGACAAAACAGGTAGAAGAAAAATACAGAAAGCAGAAGACATAAATATTGTTAACCAATTTGACCTAATTGTCTTTAATAGATTATTCCATCCAGCAACAGTATATATTCAAGTACACACGGACATTCATCAGGATAAACCATATGCTGGGAATAAAACATGTCTCAATAAATTTAAAAGGACTGAAATCATATAGAGTATGTTCTTTGAAAAACAAAGAATAAAGGATTTTCACTTCAAAATCACGGCTAGTGACAGAACTTTATCTTCAGTGATTATTAAGTCCAGACATCCCTCTCCTTAGTGTATCTGTAGAGCCTGAAAGAACAGTAAGGAAAGGATTCTATGAAAGAAAATCTTCCATACTTTTATACCTCTGGAAATGGGATATATTTTTAATTCTTCTACTTCATTATGCTTGACTTGAGGTCAATACTAAGGCTAGAGCTTTCAAACCACATGTCCCTCTAAAACGTGCCATCTATAAGTCTTTACAATTTCCAACTTATCAGATTATTATTTTCTAGATTCTGCTGAATCTATGGTGATCATATAGCTTTTACAAATAGGAACTATAATTTTGATCCTAGAATAAAATGAATATGGGTGAAGGTTAAGATGAAAAGAATTTTAAAATGCAGTAGTTTGGTCCAGTGGTTAAGGTTCTGTGCTTCCGCTGCAGGGAGCAGAGGTTTGATCCCTGGTCGGGGAACTAAGATCCTACATGCCATGTGGTGGGCCAAAAAACAAAAATTAAAAATGTAGTAGTTTGCCTGAACTTGCCTATCTTTATAGAAATCATTGACACCCCCACAGGCTTTGAATACAATCCACACGTCAGTAAGTAGCAGAGAAGAAGTATGTACATACATGCACAAAGGTGCAATTGTGGGGGTGAGGTATCTAGAAAAAGTAATTTAGATGTGCCGTGTTGTAAGAAAGATTACAGTCCAGAGTACAAGCTGGCAAACTATGGCTCCTGGGCCAAATCTGGCTTGCAGTGTATAAATAAGGTTTTACTAGAATAATAAACAACAGAGTTGAACAGTTATGAGAGACAGTATGGACCACAAAGTCTAAATATTTACTATCTGACCCTGTACAGAAAAAGTTTGCCAACCTGATTTAAAGTAAAGACAGATTGCTCAGGGTGAATATGTATAAGGAAAAAATTATTAAGATACTAAAAGATAATCAGAGTAGCCAAAAAAGGCCAGTTACACTATTTAAAAATTACCAAAAAGACAAATAATGCTGCTATATAAAACTTTGTAAATTTAAAACAAATTAAGGCATGATTTAACAAAGGCTCACTTTTCAGAAAATTCTCGGTTTCTCACCTGATATTTTGGTGCATTGTTGCATTGCGGAAAACTGCCATTGACTTCTCCATTATGTAGTAGGTTATTGTCCACTAGATTCCAGCCCCAGCTCTGGTCGTCACTGCCCAGCAATGCCACATAGCCTTGGCACTGCATGGGGGCTCGTTTTGTAGCAATTCCAATCACTGCCACAGTGCCCAGAGGGCCCTCCCACCACACTTCCCACGCATGGCGGCCCTCACTGAAACCGATCTTGGTCCTTGCACCATCAGTGCTCTGAGCGATGGGGTTTCGATGTAAAGTAAAGCCGTTCTTCTTAATGTAGACATTTCTGGAGCAGTCATTAGTGCTGAAAGCATGCTGGAAAGCACGTATCTGAAAAGATGAAAGACCAGAGAAAGAGAATTTTATTTTTCTTAAACATTAAAAAGTACCCAAACTTTAGGGTACATGTTTTTAAACAATAAAATTATATATTTTAAGTAATACAATAACTACGTCTCAAAAATGGCTCATTTTGGGGATGAGACACTAACATAATAAATTACACAACATTAAAGATAAAACTGCCAACTGTTTCATTATTGATCAAAATTCTAAATCGCTGTATAATTTCTCCAAATATACTTCTTAAGACATCAAAAGATATACACAGAAATCCTTATATTTTAGAGGGAATACTGAGATGTTTTGCGATGACATAATGATATTTGGGAATTGCTTTGAAATACCCAAGAGTGGAGTGGGAGATTGGACAGGGTAAACATGAAACTAGACTGCCCACGAGTTAATCATTGGTAAAGCTTGGTGATGGGTACAGGGAGGTTGTTTCCTCTACTCTGGCTTATAGTTCATATTTTTACATTAAAAAGTTCAAATATGTACAGTTTTCATGTAGGCAATGCTGTCATCAAAAAGAACAGTATTTTAAGTAAAACAGGGAACTCAGTCACATTAGCTATGAGAAATTTTAATAACCACAAACTATCTTAGATCCTCTGCCTCCTTGCTAGGTATTACTCATGCACTAAGACATCACCACTCTCATTTTACCAAATCAAATAACCCCCTAGATAGCATCTAAATTCAACCACTAAAATTTATAAAGAGATAGTCATTAACAGCAGCTACCATTAACAGGTTAGTTGACTTTCGGTAATTACTAGTCTTTGAAGCTTCCAAAATAAAGACAGTAAGAAAATTGTTATTACTGTATCATTTCTCATGTTTTGGACTTCCCTGGTGCCTCAGACGGTAAAGCATCTGCCTACAATGCGGGAGACCCGGGTTCGATCCCTGGGTCGGGAAGATCCTCTGGAGAAGGAAATGGCAGCCCACTCCAGTACTCTTGCCTGGAGAATCCCATGGATGGAGGAGCCTGGTAGGCTACAGTCCATGGGGTCCCAAAGAGTTAGACACGACTGAGCAACTTCACTCACTCACTCTCATGTTTTAATAACTTAGAGCTTTTTGGTCTGTATGTTTTTCAGAAATCCCTTCTTTACTCAAACTGTGCAGAAGCAGTTGAAGGCTAGGACCTATTGCTTTAGTTAACCTGAGAAATCAATTCCAGAATCAGAATTTCATCATAGGAAAGACCTTAAGACCTTTACCTAGTTAAACTCAGGAATTAGGACACAGGCATAAAAGTCAACGTGTAGTTAGCATAAGCGTCTCACAGGTAAGTCAGGCACCCAGTGCCCTCATCCAGTGTGCCATCCCCTCTGCCGTCAGTGAGCACTTCACTGTTTAACTGTTGTACGCCATCAGGTCGCAGATTAAAACAAAAACAAAAACCCTCTTTGGTTCAGGCGTCCCATGTTTTCATAAGGGGGATGTAAACCTGAAGTATACCTAATTTTTTTCTGTACCTAGTCTTACTATAACAACCTGAAAGTGCTATATACATCCCAACCATTTGATTCTAGCCAAACATATCTAATCTAACCTAAATTTATCAAACTTTTACAGGAAATACAGAGGACAGAGAACATGTTAAGCAAAACCACAGGAATGAAATCAGCAAAATCCAGACTGAGGATTACTCTCTACAAGGTAAACACCTGGGTTTCTTCAAGAAATAAACTGCAGGGGTGAGAGGTGGGAGAGATGGAAGGTGTATCTGCAGACTAAATTAGCCTTAAGTGACATATCAACTGTCATGAGAACCTTACATAGATCTTGCTTACATAAACTGAAAATTAAAGACACAACATTTGACAATTTTATGAGAAAACTGGAATTTGAATGCCGCACTTCCCATATTAAGGGGTTACTTATTTATATACTACAGATGTAATAACGGTATTGGGATTAAGTGTCCTTATCTTTTAGAGATAATGTGAAAAATCATATAAAATGGAAAATACACAAATAAAAAGTCTATAGCTCTTGTTATACAGTCTCATACACAATATGGATTTTGCATTATAGCAATTACAATTAGATGTCAAGTATGACTGGAATAACTAATGTTACTTGGTAATATGTAAAATACAAACTTCTAAAAATAAGTCAAATCCTAATTAGACTGACAACTCCAAATGCTTTCCAGTTTTACACTGGCCCAAGCCTGTTCTTATCCTTTTCTCAGTTAACCTCGCTCCTGGAAATCATATTTGACTCTTCCTTGTTCTTCATCCCACCTCACCCAGTCAGTTGTCCATCTATGTGGACTTGTTTTCTTGCAATTTCTCTCCCAGTTATCCTCTTCTCTGCTCCATACACTTATTCTGATCTTGAATACCTCTGGTACAGCAACCAACCCCTGCCTTCTTGAATTCATCTTATGGACTACTAGTTTTTCTAAAGCACAGGTCTTACTTTGTCATTTCTTTGTTCAAATTTCTGTGGTTTCCAGCTGTAAAACAAAGCCTAAACTACAGACTGAAGCCTTATGTCAAGGACCTCCATGATATCTCTAGTTTCAGCTTACCTTTACATCATATCTCCCACTACAATTCAATCTAACTAAACTATTTTATATCTTTAGCCTTCCCTCTAAGCTACAAACTGTAACAGATGCCTATCTAAAAACTCTTGATGTCTTAACACTGTAAATTCTGTGCTACCAAAACTGAACTCATTGTTATTCCTCCAAAATCTAGCCCAGGTAATCCCTATATTACGTAAGCCAGATACCTAGAAGTCATCCTGAGCACCTCCCTCTTCCTCACCCTGATTTCAAATCTACTGCCAAGTCCTGTAGCTTTTATTTCCTAAATTTCTCACCATCTCTTGTTCTACATACTTACTACTATACATATTTCTAAGGTTCCCCTCCAATTGGTTGTCCATTCTTAAGTCATAATAACCTCTTAAAAATGGAAAACTATCATATCACCAAGCCCCATACTCCTAACTCTCCTTCACTTACAATGTAAAATGGCTTCCTTTTGTTTGGCTCCAGTCCACCTCTTCCATCTTTATCAAATTTGCCTCAATTTTGCTCTCTGTGGTCCAGCCACATTGATTACTTTCTGTCACTCATACTCACCAGATTCCCTCCTAGAAGGCTCTTCTCTCTCTCTTTGGCCTATTTATCCTTTTTTTTTTCTGGGTCTCAGCATTATTTTCTCAGAGAAAGCCTTTCCTGACCTCGCTACTTAGGTCAAATTCTCCACTGTTGACATTCAGAGCACCATGGATCTAACCTTCATAGGACTCCTCACAAATGCAATTTTACAACTGTGTGACTATTTGATAAATACCCACTTCCCCTCACTGGATTAGCGCTATATGGGAAAGCATCCATAGCATTTGCATTTGTTTTTATTCAGCATTGCATCTGAAAAACTGAACATAGTACCTAACATTCATTTTTTTTTAATAAAAATATATACTATTCAAATCCTCTGCTTTCCACTGTCTTGCTTTTTGTTCAGAGTATTTCCTCTTAGTAAAATGTTCATATCCTCCCCATCTTTAAAATTCAGCTTAAATACAATCTCAATCTCAACCCTTCTAAAGCTGTTCACTCAACTTGTGAATTTCCTTCACTAAACTTCTAGTTTCTAACTAATAACCACTAGTTATTTCTATACATTTTTTTTTCCTCTTCTCCTAGACTGAGGACTTTCATACTAGGCTACGTATATCCTTTTGAATTAATCTTTTATCTTCAAGATATTCAAGAAAACTCCGGCAACATCTGAATGCACAAGTCTATAATACCTACAGTGCAAGTAGTACAAAGGCATACAAAGTATTAAAATTTATAACCCTTTGCAAGGATACAGAAAAACAGGTAAAATAGGCTGCCTCCAACCTGGATGGTGGGGGTATAAGGACTAAAGAAAGACATTTTGCTTTTAGATCACTTTGCTTCTTTTGAACACTGACTCACATGAATACATTATTTATTACATATTATTACATGAATCTTGAATCATGTGAACATGTCTATTACAGGCCAACTACAAAAATGTCTTAATTTAAAATAAGTAAAAATAATAAACTTTATGGAAAAATAAAAACTAAATAAGATTGATGAAACCTAAATGTTTATTAGGCACAGTAAGACAAAATTGCAATCTTCTGCCCTCTACTATATGAATTACAATTATTATCCATTGAGCATCTACTAACTGTCCTTGCAACTTATCATGTTATTTCACTTAATAAACAATTTGACATATTTAAAAGTAGTAATCCTTATCCTAACCTTATTAAACTGAAACCTATTTTATTACAGAAGAATACATTTTACATTTATTTCACATGTTTTCCCTTTTTTAGTTGTTAATGTATTTTTATGTTTACCATATTCTAGATCAGACTTTATCCTCTCTCATGTATACTCTTGGTGACTGCAATCCTAAATAGCTGTATCCATCCAAACTGAACTCAAGTTTACAGCCATTTGTTTATATTGCTTGAGGAATGCTCTCAGTCCTACTAAGATCTGCTACTTGTCATTTTTATTTGTATATGAAAGCAAGACTAAGCACAAGAGTCTGGCAGCGGGGGGGAAAAAGGCACCAAAAATGGAAACAGCATGTTGGATGACAAACAGAACATAAGAGACACACCAGCAAGGTGGGACTATGAAAAAGTTGGCAAGGCAATAGCCAATAACAGTGGGACATGGCAATATTATGACTGTTAAGTGGCACCAATGGTACGATGTTCTATTCAAAGCCTGTACCTTTAAAGTTAGCAGATGCCTTGGACCACACTTATTTCTAAGCCTGTAACATAGCGGAGGGAATTCAAGGTCCTTGGGCAAAAATAAAAGTTATAAATCAGAGCTTGGAAAACGTGAGGTGAAAGCAAAAATCTTAGAAACTAAGTCAATAAGGCAGCCGAGATGATCTAATAAAGGACAGAGAGAAAAATAGGATTAGAGTATTGAAAGCTACAACAATGGCCTGTTTTTAAGGGGATAGACGGTGGAAAGTAGCATGATGGAAACCAAGGATGGAAAACCATCTGATCCTTTAAAAAGTACATCACGGAAGTGGGGTGGGTTAAGGAGCAGAACTTCAACCCAAAGAGATCTTTATGGCGGGGGAGGCGAGGTAAGGTACTGACTGGAGCGGTGGAAAGGCGCTTCTGACTCAGAAGCTTAGCTGAGAAATACTGAGAGCTGCGCGGAGAAGCGGGACAGGGGGCAGCGGCGTGGCGCGGGGCTCCCTCACCTTGGCCTTGTAGCTGGGCAGGTTGCAGAGGATGTCCGTGCGCAGAGCCTCCTCTGCCAGGCTGCGGGCGCACAGGCTCCGCCACACCTCGCTGTTCTCATCGCCGTGCAGGCAGCGGTACCAGTGCTTGCACACCAGGGCGCAGCTCCGCAGCTCGGACAGCTCCAGGTAGGAGAACACCAACTCCAGCACCCGGCTGGGCAACCGGCCCCCGGCCCCAGAGCCCGAGCCGGCGCCCGCGCCGCCGCCGCTACAGCCAGCGCCGCCCGAAGCTGCCCCAGCCCCCGGGGCCGGCGCCGCCATCGCCTCACCAGCCGGCCCGAGGGCCGCCGCCGCCGCCGCTTCCCCCCGTCTCTGCTCCAGAGGCCAAGCCTCGCCTTGAGACCGGAGCAGCTCGCTCACCGCCCCTTTCACAGCTAACCGCCCGGCCCCTCCAAACCACTCCCGCCCCTGCCCGGGGGCGTCCGCCGCGCGCCCCGCCTCACTGAGGGCAGACGCACCGACTGCACGGGCGTCCCCCGCCCCTCCCCCGCGGCTCAGCGCGGTCGCCGGAACCGCCCGACTCGTACGGCCTCCCCGCGGCGCGCCCGTGGCTCCGCCATACGGGTTGAGGGCACGAAGCAAGGACGCACGCCCAGCTCGCGCGGTTCCTCTCGGCCCCGGATGTGACTATTTGGCTGCGGCCGCCTCCCGCCCTACGCTAGATGGGATTGGGCGTCCGCCGGTGAGGTCATCGCCAGGCGCCTTGGAGGGAAGCGGGAAGCACAGGTATGAGGTTGGCGCGGGTGGGTTTCAGGCTGTCCTCCGCCTTTCCCCCTTCTTGATCGCGTCGGCTTTTTTTGGTCCCCTTTTCCTATAAGGTTTACCTGAGTCGTTTGCGTTCCTGCTTGACCATTCCAACCTAACGCAGGAAACTTCCCTCTCCTTACTAGCCAGTGCTAGCTCCGCCACCTTCAGTTTGAGTTAGATCTTCCTTTTCTTTCGGCAGCTGAGGTCGTGTTTTCCTGGTCAGGCCCTCTTGTTCTCCCTTAGTACCAGTGCTTATCAGAACGTGTGTGCTAGCCTGTATGTAGCATGAGAGGTCTCTACATTTGAACACCTCCCTCCCCCCTCCCATGTTTGGGTAACCTTAAAGTGCTCTTTAAGTGCTACATTATTTTGGACAAAATATGGCCCTTCCCAGTCTTTCCTACTTACCCACCGGTTAGTAGGCTAATTGAGGTGTATTTTTAACTAACTAGATATTCTAGTAGGGAGAATGACATGGAGGCTATAATTAAGAACACTATTTGGAAGGGAAAGAATTTCAGCATTATTTAGTCATACTACGTTTTCCTAGGTGGCCAGAACGTTTTCCGACAGCCTTTAAAGAATGCTCGGTAAGAGAAAATAATAACCATCATGTAAGACAGGCAATCTACTGGGGCCCTTTACGGGAGAGAGTATATAACTCTCAAAGCAACACTGCGAAGTAATTGTTAAAATAATAGGGTTCACAGATTCCCTTAGTAGTCAATTCCACTGTCTTTCCTTTAAGTAGTAAGGAATCTTCTCGAAAGTTCTCCTGCTGTGAATAATCCATTTCTTGTTTTCCAGTAAAACAAGGGAGGAGGGAGGAGGGTTCAGGATGGGGAACACATGTATACCTGTGGCAGATTCATTTTGATATATGGCAAAACCAATACAATATTGTAAAGTTAAATAAAATAAAATTAAAAAACAAAACAAAAGAACAGCACCTACCATCTCTACTCTCTGATAAGTGGCGTTTGATTACTACTTGCCAGTCCCTTCTTCCTAGATATTTTTTCCTCCAAGCTTAGTCACCCAGATTCTTTTCTTTCTTACTAGTGTCAGTGCCACAGCCCTTCAACCACTCACTTTGGAAAACTGAAATGTGTGAAGAAAAGTTGACCAGTATACTTATTACAATGATAATGACTATCATATTATTTAAACCTCAGGCTAGGGAATTTATTATTCATTTTTCACCTTTCAACTATTCCCAGGAAGGCAGTCCATGTTTTGTCTGGAAAGGCACTGAAATTTCTTTTACATCTTCAAGGACAGAGTCGGTCCATCCAAGAAGATGACAAAGAACAGACAGAATGAACAGCTTTAAAGGCACAATCACTTGAAAAGGACAAGTGGATACATGGAGATATGACAGGAGCAAGTATTTTAGAGAGCATTTGGTTATTAAAGACATTGGCCTCTATTCTGTCTGCCCTGGTATAAGTGAGGGAGAGCCTTTGAAGGATCTGATGAAATAAATCTAGTCCAGTCAGTGAGGTGACTTTTTATGGCAAAGTACCCCCAAGTGGCCCAGGTAGGATTTCAAAGTAGGAAAAGCTTTCCTTTATCACTACCTCCTGTTTTCTTTCTTGCCTGCTCATCACCCTCTGGACCATGTCCCCTCCCACCATGTTCAGTACCTTTCTGCCCTTTGGCTGCTTAGAACTTCCATCTTAGCGCTCCACCCTTCATAAAAATGTTTTCAAAGTACCCCACCTTCCTCCTCCCCACACTCCATAATCTCATTAGGTGTTGGAAGAAAGGACTCTATTATCTAATTAAACTAATTCACAATAGGAAATGACTAATTACTGCGCTTGACCCTTTCACTTCAGTTCAGTTCAGTCGCTCAGTCGTGTCCCGACTCTTTGCGACCCCATGAATCGCAGCACGCCAGGCTTCCCTGTCCATCACCAACTCCCGGAGTTCACTCAGACTCACATGCATCGAGTCAGTGATGCCATCCAGCCATCTCATCCTCCATCATCCCCTTCTCCTCCTGCCCCCAATCCCTCCCAGTATCAGAGTCTTTTCCAATGAATCAACTCTTCGCATGAGGTGGCCAAAGTACTGGAGTTTCAGCTTCAGCATCATTCCTTCCAAAGAAATCCCAGGGCTGATCTCCTTCAGAATGGACTGGTTGGATCTCCTTGCAGTCCAAGGGACTCTCAAGAGTCTTCTCCAACACCACAGTTCAAAAGCATCAATTCTTTGGCGCTCAGCCTTCTTCACAGTCCAACTCTCACATCCATACATGACCACAGGAAAAACCATAGCCCTGACTAGATGGACCTTTGTTGGCAAAGTAATGTCTCTGCTTTTGAATATGCTATCTAGGTTGGTCATAACTTTCCTTCCAAGGAGTAAGCGTCTTTTAATTTCATGGCTGCAGTCACCATCTGCAGTGATTTTAGAGCCCAAAAAAATAAAGTCTGACACTGTTTCCACTGTTTCCCCATCTATTTTCCCATGAAGTGGTGGGACCAGATGTCATGATCTTCGTTTTCTGAATGTTGAGCTTTAAGCCAACTTTTTCACTCTCCACTTTCACTTTCATCAAGAGGCTTTTTAGTTCCTCTTCACTTTCTGCCATAAGGATGGTGTCATCTGCATATCTGAGGTTATTGATATTTCTCCCGGCAATCTTGATTCCAGCTTGTGTTTCTTCCAGTCCAGCGTTTCTCATGATGTACTCTGCATATAAGTTAAATAAACAGGGTGACAATATACAGCCTTGACGTACTCCTTTTCCTATTTGGAACCAGTCTGTTGTTCCATGTCCAGTTCCAACTGTTGCTTCCTGACCTGCATACAGATTTCTCAAGAGGCAGATCAGGTGGTCTGGTATTCCCATCTCTTTCAGAATTTTCCACAGTTTATTGTGATCCACAGTCAAAGGCTTTAGCATAATCAATAAAGCAGAAATAGATGTTTTTCTGGAACTCTCTTGCTTTTCCGATGGTCCAGAGGATGTTGGCAATTTGATCTCTGGTTCCTCTGCCTTTTCTAAAACCAGCTTGAACATCAGGAAGTTCACGGTTCACATATTGCTGAAGCCTGGCTTGGAGAATTTTGAGCATTACTTTACTAGCATGTGAGATGAGTGCAATTGTGCTGTAGTTTGAGCATTCTTTGGCATTGCCTTTCTTTGGAATTGGAATGAAAACTGACCTTTTCCAGTCCTGTGGCCACTGCTGAGTTTTCCAAATTTGCTGGCATATTGAGTGCAGCACTTTCACAGCATCATCTTGCAGGATTTGAAATAGCTCAACTGGAATTCCATCACCTCCACTAGCTTTGTTCATAGTGATGCTTTCTAATGCCCACTTGACTTCACATTCCAGGATGTCTGGCTCTAGGTCAGTGATCACATCATCGTAATTATCTGGTCGTCAAGATCTTTTTGTACACTTCTTCTGTGTATTCTTGCCACCTCTTCATAATATCTTCTGCTTCTATTAGGTCCATACCATTTCTGTCCTTTATCGAGCCCATCTTTGCATGAAATGTTCCCTTGGTATCTCTAATTTTCTAGAAGAGATCTCTAGTCTTGACCCTTTAGGCATCTACCTTTGAGAAGAGAAGCTTGTTGACTTGATACCTGAGTGGAGATAGTGGCACTAGCTACTTCCAGGTAGCTCTCCAGTCCCAGTAAAACAAAAACAAGAAACAGCAGATTACCAACTCATTTCTAAAAGATTGTTTTGATTGAACTCATATGTAGTTAATTTTTCCCACTACCTTCTACCACAGCAGTCTGATTAACACTTTTTGATTGGATATTTCAAATAATAACAAATAACTTCAATTTTGTAGATTAAGTAAACAAGTGATTTGGGTGGCAGGGTACGCTGGTTGAATCCCTGATCAGTACTCTGGGTGATTAAATTAAATGCCTCAGAATGTACGGATTTCTGAGGCTTTCCCAGTTCTTTTTTCCTATTATTTCCTGTAATAGGTCTCTATTTTAATTTTTCTGACTAGCTGGGTAATCAGTGAATACTATCCATGTGGTGTAGAGATTGAAAGTGAAAGTGAAGTCGCTCAGTCGTGTCCAACTCTTAGCGATTCCATGGACTGCAATCTACCAGGCTTCTCTGTCCAAGGGATTTTCCAGGCAAGAGTACTGGAGTGGGTTGCCATTGCCTGAAGTTTCATTTGTTCTTTACTCTGGTGGGTAGACATTAAGGTAGAACTGACCTTGGACTTGTTGGGAATAACAGTCCAAGAGTTACTACTGCTTCCATTATGGAAAACTTTACAGGAACTGTATTGTTGTCTATAGTAGTCTCTTGAAGAGCAAAATTCATTTATTGCCTAACTTCTTACATTTTGGGGTGGAGTTTAACTAGATGTATCTTTAAAATTGAATTAACTTTTTCTGGAAAAGAGTTACATTAGGAAGAAAACCTAAAACTTTTGTCTGCAAGTCAGCCTTACTTAGGTCCTCTGTGGGTAGTTCTGTGATGGAGAAATAGGAGTACTAGAAACCCTGCCTTTTCTTAGTGAAAAACCTAATATTCTAACAGAGATCCAAAACCTTTATGGATACAAAATCCTAAAACTGTAGAGGGCAGACTTCTAGACTTTAAAGTTCATTCACTGTAGAAAAATTAAAACTCTGACTTAGGAATAAGTGATCAATACTCTAAAGATTCATTACATAGTTAAACTATTTGTAACTTAAATAGCCTTTTCAATGATTAATTCAAAATTCATATTTTTAGTTAGGATATTGTCTCTATCATGTGAGTCGATAGTCATCACAAAGGACAGTTCCTAAGCCTAAATATTAATCTCTTTCATTTTAAATTGTGTTGAGTGTCCTTTTTCCTTGGTTTGTCTGGAACATTTGGCAAAAGTCCTTGTTATGGTTTGTTGTTGTGCAGTTGCTCAGTTGTGTCCGACTCTTTTTCGACCCCATGGACTGCAGCATGCCAGGCTTCCCTGTTCTACACTGTCTCCCGAAGTCTGCTCAAACTCATGTCCTTTGAGTAGATGATGCCATCTAGCCATCTCATCCTTTGTTGCCCTCTTCTCCTCCTAACCTCAATCTTTCCCAGCATTACAGTCTTTTCCTATGGGTTGGCTCTTCGCATTAGGTGGCCAAAATACTGGAGCTTCGGCTTCAGCATCAGTCCTTCCAACGTATATTCAGGGTTGATTTCCTTTAGGATTGACTGGTTTGATTATGGTAGAAAATTATTTAACTACTATGTCAGTACTTGTCAGCAAAAATCAAATCACCAGAGTTCCCTGTCTTTATCTGCCTGAGTCATTTCCTCTCCAAACCTCTCCTTTAAAATGTATTTGCTTCAGTCTCTATTTAGTTTTTTCTGTTTACTAATTGAGTGCTTCTGCTAAAATTTTTTAAATGTATCTTTGTCTTTTTTATATTTTTTTTTGTATATGAAAATTGCTATATCTGATTTTGTGATTGTGTTTCTGTTACTTTGATTACTATTAGATCAGTGGGTTTTTTTGGCAGTCTAGTAGTTAGTGATTTTGTATGTGTGTGTGGCTAAAAGTGGGAGGAAACAAACTTGTGTCGGGAGTAGAAACTTTAAGTAGATTAAATTATTCTTCAAAACAGTATTTGGAAATTTATCTCTGTACAATTGAACTGAATTCAGGTATTATATCTGAAAATACTAAAGCAACTATTGCAGTTTCTTAGTAGATAAACTCTCCTTTGTCTTGTGGAATGAAAAATATAATTTGTCCAGATAGATGTGTTTGCTTCCTTTTGTCTGATCATTTAATTGTATAAATTGCCCCAGTTTCCTTTTTTGCTTTACCCAAGAGGTAATTGGGCTTCCAGGTGGCGGTACTGGTAAAGAACCTGCCTGCCAATGCAGGAGACATAAGAGACGTGGGTTCTATCCCTGGGTTGTGAAGATCTCCTGGAGGAGGGCATGACAGCTCACTCCATTATTCTTGCCTGGAGAATCCTATCCACAGAGGAGCCTAGTAGGCTATAGCCCAGTTGGGGAGGGGTTGGAAAAGACACACATCTGAAGCGACTTAGCAGCAGCAGCAGCAGGAGATAGTTAAGGTAGGGGGTAGCATTATGTGGCAATTCCAGTTTAAAGAAGCAGGCTGCCTAGCATATCAGGAATCTAAATAATGCACATAAACACTACTGTTATATAAGTACAAGTAGGTGATAATGTGATTTTTTTAAAATGTGAGTATATTTAGAAGCAGTAATGAATTATTAGTAGCTTTTGGTCATTTTCTGTACTTTCAAATACTAACAGGTTAAGCCTGTTATCAAGTAGAATTGTTATAAAAAGGTCTTCATTATTTAGAAGTTTAGGATTGTTTTATTTTAGATCCTAAGTACAAATCCTGAACAGGTGACTTTGGGAAAATTATTTTAAATTTATGAGACTCAATTTAATTATCTGTAAAATGGAATGATACCAATCAGAAATGTTGTTTTGAGAATAAAATTAAATAATGTACTGAATTAGTCTCCAATGAGAAGACCCAGGAGTTTGCATTTTTAACCAGTTCCCCTGATGATTCGTGGTATAGTACAGGTTCTCAATGGCATCCGTGGTGGCCCAGTGGTAAAGAACACATATGCTATGCAGGAGTCATGGGTTTGATCCCTGGGTCAGAAAGATCCCCTAGACAAGGAACCTACTCCAGTATTCTTGCCTGGGAAATCACATGGACAGAGGAACCTGATGGGCTGCAGTCCATGGGGACAAAAAGAGCTGGACTCAGCTTAGCGACTAAAACAACAGGTTCTGAAATTCTAGCATACGTCAGAATCACCTGGAAGGCTTGTTAAACCACACTGTTGGGTGCTGACATCAGAGTTTCTGATTCAGTGGGCCTAGAGTGGGGTCGAGGAGAAGGCAATGGCACCCCACTCCAGTACTTTTGCCTGGAAAATCCCATGGACGGAGGAGCCTGGAGGGCTGCAGTCCATGAGGTCGCTAAGAGTCGGACACGACTGAGCGACTTCACTTTCACTTTCCACTTTCATCCATTGGAGAAGGAAATGGCAACCCACTCCAGTGTTCTTGCCTGGAGAATCCCAGGGACAGAGGAGCCTGGTTGGAGGCCGTCTATGGGGTCGCACAGAGTCAGATGCGACTGAAGTGACTTAGCAGCAGCAGCAGTAGCAGAGTGGGGTCCAATAATTTATATTTCTATAAGTTCCTAGGTGATGCTAGTGCTGCTGGCAACCATACTTGGAGGACCATTGGTGTAATATATATGATGCCACTTTGACTAGCCTAATAAAAGTAACCAAAGTGACAATGATAATACTTTTGTTGAGTTCTCCTTACATACCAGGCATTGTTACATGCACTTGACATTTACTGTGTCATTTAATCTTCTCTGATCTTATGAAATAGATGTTATTATTACCCCCATTTTATCAAGAAGGAAAGTGGGTCATTGATTCAGTAACTTGCCCAGCTGATAGGTAATAGGGCTATTCAAACCCAAAAGCCCAGGGCCCATTTTCCATAAACATTATTCAGACAAAGGATATAACCTGATGATTGTGTGGTCCTTTCTTAAAAAGGACTTTTCTTAATTTAAAATAAGTGTATTTATTGTTTATTCCTATGTGAGCCTCACATCAAAGGCTGGAGGACCAGACTTACCTGGGTACCTGATTGCAAGGAAAACACATGTAGGCATGTGCCGGCCACAGTTTTGTGTTAACCAGGCTTTGTAGGCTTGATCTTCAAATGTCTTTTTTTATTGAGTTTTTTAGATGTCTTTTATTTTTTAAATGAAATATTTGTGTCTTACAAAGTTCTTATATAAAATGTGAGATTATAGTTTTCCCCCCTCTTCACAGAGTTACCTGGGTCATTATGGCAGTCAAGTGGACTGGTGGACATTCTTCTCCTATTCTCTGCCTGAATGCGAGTCAAGAAGGGCTAGTGGCTTCTGGAGCAGAAGGTGGGGATCTCGTGGTTTGGGGTGAAGATGGGACTCTTTTAGGACACACGTGCTTCCAAGGGGCAGAGGATGTTACCAACGTCTTATTTTCTCCATCCTGCCCCACCAAACTCTATGCCTCACATGGAGAAACCATTAGCATACTGGATGTCAGGTCTCTTAAAGAACCCTTGGATGATTTTCATGTGAATGAAGAAGAAATCAACTGTCTTTCATTGAATGAAACTGAAAACCTGCTGGCTTCTGCTGATGACTCTGGAACAATCAAAATCCTAGACCTGGAAAATAAGAAAATTAGCAGATCACTGAAGAGACATTCCAATATTTGTTCCTCTGTAGCTTTTCGACCTCAAAGGCCTCAGAGCCTGGTGTCATGTGGACTGGATATGCAGGTGATGTCTTGCAGAGAGTACATGGGTAATTTCTAAATGGGACTTGCTAATAGAATCAAATTATTGATTGGGCTAAATATATCTTGGCATTTTCTTTTATCCACTGATATGCCTTATGTATTTAGGAACCGTAAACTTTATGTCTACTGAATGTTTAATGCTAACTTGACAAAGTCTAGTAGATTAACAAAGTAATTATTAATCTTTTACTCTTTCTCTATGCTTTAAGACATTCCTAAAACATGAGAATTCGAATATTTGATTCTAAACATCTGTTTAAACAAAGGACCATGCTAAATACAGAGTTTATCACCCACCCACTCTCCATAAAGTTTATAATTAAAAAAAAAAACAGAGGGCCTGGATCTATTATTGTTTTTACTCTAAATCACTGGAGTGAGAATAGGCATGGCTTCCCTTTGGTGGTCACTTACCACTTTACACTGCTTTGTATATATTAGTTTGGGAGAAGGCAATGGCACCCCACTCCAGTACTGTTGCCTGGAAAATCCCATGGATGGAGGAGCCTGGTAGGCTGCAGTCCATGGGATCGCTGAGTTGGACACGACTGAGCGACTTCACTTTCACTTTCCACTTTCATGCATTGGAGAAGGAAATGGCAACCTACTCCAGTGTTCTTGCCTGGAGAATCCCAGGGACGGGGGAGCCTGGTAGGCTGCAATCCATGGGGTCGCACAGAGTTGGACACAACTGAAGCGACTTAGCAGCAGCAGCAGCATATATATTAGTTTTCTTTCTAATCACACCCTGATCATACTATTTCTTTTTTAGAAATGAGGAAACTGAAGTTCAAATTGAGTTTTCCCATAGCAGACTGAATTGGAATTCAAACCTCAATCTCTCTGACTTCAAAGCCTATATTTTTTCTCTGTGACACTAAAGATATTTATTTAAATAGATGATATGTGTGCCCAACACTGTTATAGGCATTTAATCTACTTTTTCAGCTGCTTATAGTATCTTGTAAGACTCCTGGTCACTTCCAGGCCAGTGATCTTTGCCACTCCTCTATCCTCCACACCTCCTTATAATTTAGAAATAAATGAGACTAATTTTAGTTGTTGTCACTCTGACTGCCACCCCCACCCCAAGCTACTGGTCTTTTTACTAGGAAGAATCAGTGGATGTCCTGCTGCGCTGGGGCAGCCCCTAATTAAAAATTGTCCAACCAAAAATTTGTAGTGCCTCGGTTGAGAATAATTTTACACCTACAGGGCACAGTGATCCCATGACATCAAAATTCCTTTTCTACTCCTAGGTCTTGCCCAGAACTTTAATAAATCTATATTTTTCTACACTAGTGGAGATAATCTGCTTACTGTGTTGGGCAGAAAGACCTACACAACCAGTCAGATATCTGTTTTAAGTAGGCGGATTGTACAGTGTCTCTGACTACTCATTCATTCATCCTTAAGCTATACCAGTTTTCAATCACTGGTTCATTAACTGCGTTAGACATGGCAGTCAGCCAAGTAGATGTATAGCAGTCACAGATTACACAAGAAGCAGGCATCCAGAATTTACCATTTTACCTCCAGTTCTAGATGAGAAAGTTTAGTGCCAGGCAGGTGTTAGAGAATACTCTAGGAAATAAATATATTGTGAAAAGAAGTCTTTTGCTTTTTGATTTGTCAAGAATTGCTAAAAGTTCACTATAGATTAACTGCTGCATTGGGTTGTAATATATAATAAAAGTGACTAAGATAGTACAGTCATTACTTCTGACTGAAATTACTTCTTTAACTGGAGTTGAAAGTATAATTTCTTCCAGTTTACTTCTTAAAATCTGGTTATCTGGTATTTTTCTGAACTTTAAGAATAGCCAGCCTATGGAGGGGTCCAAGAATGTAGGTGTAATAGTGGAAGGGAGTTTTTATCAGATTAGTGATGAGAGTTATTTATCTCTGAACAAGGTGTTTTATCTCAAGGCAGGAACTGAATTATTGCCACACAATAGATAAGTTCAACATACCTATCTTTGTTATTGAAAGTGAAAGTGAAGTCGCTCAGTCGTGTCCGACTCTTTGCAACTCCATGGACTATAGCCCACCAGGCTCCTCCATCCATGGAATTTTCCAGACAGGAGTACTGGAGTGGGGTGCCATTTCCTTCTCCAGAGGATCTTCTCCACCCAGGGATTGAACCCGGGTCTCCCGCATTGCAAGCAGACACTTTTACCATCTGAGCCACAAGGGAAGCTCATCTTTGTTATTAGAGAAATTATAAAAATTAGATCCTTTGATTTAGATAGGTTTAAATAGAAAAAGCTTACTCAAGCAGGGACCTTAGGAATGAAGTGTGATTTATTAAGACACTTGAGACTACTTAATCTTTTATTAAATAGACACAAAATAATATTCATGATGTATTTTTAAGGTATAAATAATAACACTAAATAAATACATGTGAACCCACCACTCCAATACAGTTTTTTCTTGTAAGGACATTTGGAAATTTGAAGCCCATCATGAATTTCTTTTTTTTTTTTTCCATCATGAATTTCTGTAGCATATACACTGGTTTTCTTTATCCCTCATTTCCACATTTGAAAGTAAATGGTTTCAAGTTTGTTTTCTTCTTTCTGGAGTTTGAACAGTCTCTAGGACCAAAACCTAAGTATCCAGATAGTGGAAGAGCCTCTTTCTTTTCCCCTTGAAAATGAATCTTTTATGTTTAAAGAAATGTTTTTGTACAAGAAATTTTTGAGCAGGGTCACTTTGATATGCTTGCATTCACTTCTGAGTGTCACTTCTTTTGAAATAGGATGCATTGAAGGAAGTTACTTTGAATAGCAAACGAAACCTTGGTATAATCAGCAGTGGTAATATTTTCGGTTCAGATCTGTGCTTTTGACTAAACGGTCGTGCTTATCCTAGTGCCCCTTTTAGATCATGAGCCATAATTCAGGGACGGTACTAGATGGCAAAATAAAGTTGTCTCTTCGCTCTGAAAGTATGAAGAATATTTTCTTTTTCAAATTGGTTGCTCCAGGAAGACAATTGCTGAAGTCTGGAGTAAAATCAATCCACAGAACTTATTGTTTTGTTTTAAATATTTTTAAAATTGCATTTTATCTAAATCTACTTAGTAGGTCCAAGATCATGGTAGAGAACAACAGTAAAAAGCCAAGTATACCAGGATGTCAAATTAACAGACTTGCTTAAAATTTCTGCTCTTTTCTACAGGTACTATGCTAGGCATTGAGCTTCCCTGGTGGCGCACACAGGAAAGAATCTGCCCAATGTGGGAGATCCAGGTTTGATCCTGGGTTTAGTTTATTTAGTTGATAGGTGTTTCTACTTGTAACAAGCATAGGCTAAAATTAATAAATTTCCTCATTTTCAGTTTTACTTGTAGCAGTCGGGGTAGGATGACTTGAAGAAATTGGCATCTGCGTAAGAGTTTGGATTACACATTAAAGGGTTTGTTGATCCAGAGTTACTCAGGATCTAGTTTTTAAATTATACCTTCCTTACTGCCCATTGGCATTCTAGTTTTGGTACCAGGGTAGCATCCTGCTGTCATGTTGTGGTGCTGTTTGAATTTTTTTTTAATGTTGCTGGGAATGTATCCTGCTAATCATTCTTAGACTACTTTGGTGATTTTCTTAGAAGCAGAATAAGCATGTTCGTGAAACAAACTATTTAGAACTCTAACTGTGTAACTTCCACTTATTTAAAGGTGATGCTGTGGAACCTTCGGAAAGCCCGGCCACTCTGGATTACAAATTTACAGGAGGATGAAACAGAAGAAATGGAAAGTCCACAATCACCTGGTCAGCTTTTAAACCCTGCCTTAGCCCACTCTGTGTCTGTGGCATCGTGTGGCAATGTTTTTAGTTGTGGTGCAGAAGATGGTAAGGTTCGAATCTTTAGGGTGATGGGAGTCAAGTGTGAACAGGAACTGGGATTTAAGGGCCATTCTTTGGGGGTTTCCCAAGTCTGCTTTCTGCGAGAATCCTATTTGCTGCTTACTGGAGGGAATGATGGAAAGATAAAGCTGTGGGATGTAAGCAGTGAAATTGAAAAAAAACATAAGAGTCCAAGCAAACATACTCACAGGAAGAAAACCAAAAGGGCAGCTTACACCAAGCAAGGTGGAGGCACTCATGCTTCAGTAACAGGTGAAGATGAACATGGCAAAATTTTACCAAAGTTAAGTATTGAACATGGAGAAAAAGTGAACTGGCTCTTAAGTACAAAAATAAAGGGGTACCGAAATATATTGGTAGCTGATCAAACTAGTTGTATATCAGTGTATCCCTTAAAAGAATTTTAAATCCAATAAAACATTTGAAAAACTGCAGCAAAACATTTTGTAAGTTAAAAAAAAAATTCTGATTCTTTGTTTAAATTCTTTGTCATATGTGGAATAATAGCATTCCATAACATGTGAGCAAAAGGAGATAATTGGGTAACACTTCATATGGTAAATGACATATTAAAATTTGGTGAAAGAGAACGAATATTCACTGAGTCCTGATTGTGCTCCAGCATTTTACATGTGTTTCATTTCATTAAGGTGGAATGAAATAAGGTGGGTGACTTCCTTCATTTTATTACCACAGGAATCAAAACTCAGCGATGTTAAGTAACTTGAGGATCCAAGAAAATTGCAGGCACGATGACTTACCTGCAAAGGATCTTCATTGTCTTGTCAAGCCTGTTGCCTTAGGAAAGCTCACATCCTGATCCAAACGTGGTCACCGCATTAGTGACAACATTAGTAATTCCAGGCTGTCATGAGGATATTTACCAAGTTGAAAGAAGAAACCATTCTTGCTTGTTCTGTGTAAAGCCCAGAATACTGACAATCGCTTTTTGCCATTTCTAAGAAAAGTGTTCCAGGGTCAAATCAGTTTAGGATATTAGGCAGCCATCCAGGCTGTGATGCTGTTGGGACCAAGAATAAGCTGAAGTTATGAATAAGCAGAAACTCTGACTAAGCAGAAGATACGAGGTAGGCAGAAGAGGTTGAGAATAGAAGCCAAGACATTGTGTCAAGAGTGAGTTTTCATCATGCACTGGATTGCTGGTTTTTCTGCATGTTCTTTCAACTTCTGCTTTAACTGCCTACTCTTAGATTCAAAGATTTAAAGAGAGAATCTGATTAGTTACCATTATGCTGGTTTGTGGAGAATTCTTTGATAAGCTCAATTTTAGAATGCTTGCTGCAGATGACAGAAACCAAATTCAAATTGACTTAAGGAAAGAAAAAAGGAATTTATTGGCTCATATAACAGAGAAGTCCAAGAATAATCAGGCTTTTACTGCTGAGGTAGCTAAGCTGATAGGATGTGAGTCTGTAGGTGCCTCACCTGTGAAAAGACTTGCCTAGGGATGGGGAGAGAGACTCCTCGCAGTAATGTTGAGCCTAGAACCAGCTATGCCTGAAACAAGTATACTCCTTAAACCTTTTTTTTTTTTAACTCGTTAACTATTAATAAAAGAGTTGTGACCAATTATGTGGGCAGTCAATAAATATTGTTTAATTTCACTTGAAATTTAAAGCCAGGAGACTGCCATCTTGGCCCTAAAATATCCATTCACAGGACCTTGGTCTGAGTACTGACAGAAACAAGTTTCTAATCCCAGAACTGGGCAAAATTCTTGGCCATTTTGGGCCTTGAGTTCCTTACTTGAAAGTATAGAGGTTGAATTAGACATCCCCTAAGGTCCCTTCCGTGCTACTGTTTATGAAAGGAAAACAACATCATAGTAATACTGTGTTTGTCCAGTGATTCTAATATGTATTAAAATGTCAGGAATGACCAATAATCATGGGCCATCTCTGGAGGTTTTAGAGAAATCTTTTGGGAAATTACCCAAGTACAACATTATTTTAGCTATTGAACTTTAATAATGTTATGGGAACAAGGTAAGAAGTATTTAAGCCAGGATTGAAACATTAATTTTAAACTTTGTTTGGTTGCTGATAACAGGTACCCACTCAGACTGCCTCAGTGAAAGGGGAAATTTACTGTGGGGGTAGAAGTGCAAAATTCTCTCAACCCAGAATGAAAATGTAGCTTGACTCTACATTTCTAACCAGGGAAGCCGTCAAGCACCAAAACAGCTACACTTTCTGTCTCTCAGACCCTGTGGTCACTCATCTCTGCTTCTTTCACCCGACAAAAGATGGCCTTCTAGGGCTACATCAGCAACCTTTTTCGATTCCAGAACCTGAGTGAGTAGTGTCTAAGTTCCAAGGCCCTGAAGATAATCTGAGTGGTCTCACTTAGTCATGGGCCTAGCTCTGATACAGTCACCTCTGATCAGGAGGATGTTGTCATTTAGTATCAGTATTGCCAAAGGACCCCCCACAGGTAAGGAAGCTAGTTCTCAGGGAAGAAGAGTATGGGTTGAATTTACAGTTCCCAAAGATCTACAACCAACTATTGATATTTTGGTAAATTTACAATGTGAAAATTATATGCAAAGTGACCTCTTCTTAGGTCAGTCATTTTGCTACAGTTTGACTTAACATTCTCAAGCAACAAGGTATACCTAAATTAGTTAATGAGAGCTTAAAGAAACACACTGGTAAAGTAAGCCAAAGAAAGTGCCATAGCCTTGGCTCATAGAGAATCGGGATACTTTTTTTTTTTCTTATACTGTGTAGCATGTAGGATCTTAGTTCTCCAACCACAGATTGAACCTGTGTTGCCTAGTGGAAGCATGGAGTCTTAACCACTGGACTGCCAGGAAAGTCCCAGGATACCATTTTTAAATATTGCTTACCTTAGCCAACTGGGCCCTCAGATAACTGAGTAAGAACTTAAGTGGCCTCACCTTCTAAGTGGCCTGCCAAAGTCCTCAATCTATAGAAGGCTGAAAATGTACCCCACAATACCAGGTTGTAATCCCTGGAACCTGTAAATGTTACTTTATTTGGCAAAAGGTTATTTGCAGATAAACATTACAACTAGTAAAGGATTATGTTAAAGGAACATAATCAAGATAATTATGTACTTACCTTTTTGCTTTATTAGACTGTGAGATGCTTGGCGGCAAGGGTCTGCCTATTGAATTTCAGAACTTGTGGTTTGGCCTGTCCTGGACCCCCCAACTCACAAACAATAATCATTAAATATTAAATGAGTCAAGGGAGATCCAGAAGGTGAAAATGTTAAGAGATGTGGATAGAAAAAAATAAAAATAAAGGTCAGCTTGAAGGGAGCTGGCAGCAGGGTTGCCTGGCAACCAAACTGAACCCTTTGCTTATGCTTTAGGTTATTTTTAATACCAGCTATGAGGGCTATGCATAGCTCTCCCAACCAGTGCTCAGTTTGCAGATACCCAGACATGCTCATTTCACATTTGATGTTCTCTCCAAATTACAGTCAGTTTGTAGTCTGGGATAGACAGTCCTGAAGCTGATGCAGTGCCACCCAGTTGCTTCTCCCTGCCAAGAGCTGAAATACCTTCAGGATTAATCAATCACCCTCTGGCATAATTATGTATAATTCTGATGCCTTACCTATGAATAACTCTTCCATCATCTCAGTTTTCCTGTTTATAAGCAGAGAATTCATGAAAAACAGTATGATACTGCACATGTGTTCTATGAGTGTATTTGGTTTTCTGAACTATTTGAAAGTGAAATACTATGATACTTGACCTCAAAATACATCAGTATGCATCTCCTAAAAAGGTCACTTTTCAACATAATCATATTACTGATATTATATACAAGAAACTTAGCAATAATTCACATTCTTGTTCTTAGCCAGCCAGTTGTGACTAATATTCTTAACTAAAGTCTGATGATGACAGACGGTAGCAACCAGAACTGCAGAAGACAGGTCCCTTAGCCTTGAGCAGGTCTCACAGAGATGAGAGACGGAACAGTAAGGATCTTGTGGCTCAGTCTGGGGTCTGAACAGAGGTAGGTCTCCTTCATAGCCAACCTTCTTCCTGTGGCACATTCCCAGTGGGGAATATTGCCTCTTGCACTGGACTAAAGTTGATTTTAGAGACTAAGTTGTCAGACAAGAGGGAAATTGTGGGAGAATAAGGACATGAGTCAACTGAAGTGAACAAAATATGCTGTCACCACCACTACCCGGGCCATACTCCAGCCAAAGAAGCAGGATTTAACCTAGCCCAGAAGAGGATGTGAGAGAATTCAGAACCTCTCATATACCTGGAGAGCCCTGCCATACCCTAGTGCTCTTAGTGGAGGAAAGGACTGAGCTGAGGTTTGATAGAGCTCCATCAGGTCTTCTTCTCTAAAGCCATAAAAATGCTTGAGGAGAGTGACCCAAAGTTCACTTGAACATGATTTCCCTATAATCATTCTAGGCAATGAATGAAGACGCATCAGCATGCAGTGATCAAGTAAAAACAATAAATGTTGATACAAGAGGTCACAAATAGGTAGTAACGTGAAAGTTGAATGCAGTATTTTTGTTATGAGCAAGATTGTTAATCATGTTACAAACCAATGTGTGGCTAGATGAATGCAATATTAATATTTTATTAAAAATCATTAAGATATAAAAGACTCAACTGGGGACTTACCTGATGGTCCAGTGGTTAAGATGCCATGCTTCCACTGCAGGGGGGCGTGGGTTTGATCCCTGGTCAGGGAACTAAGATGCTGCATGCTGTGGGGTGTGGCACAAAAAAGAAGGACTCAACTAAAAAACTGTTGAATCAGTAAAGTTCAAGGGTTTAAAATCGCTACACCAAAATGAGTTGCTTTTCTATACACCAACAGTAAAACATCTGAAAAAAAGAAATGTCTCCTATTCACAGTGGGATCAAAGCAATAAAACACATGGGAACAAGAAAGTGAAAGATCTGTAAAATGAAAACTACAAGACTTTGCTGAAAGAAGTCAAAGAAGACACAAGTGGAGGGACATCCTGTGTTCACGGACTGGAAGAGAGTAGTAGTGTTCAAATGTACATGCTCCACAATGTCATCTATAGATTCAGTGTAATCCCTATCAAAATTCCAACAGCATTTTTCAAATAGAAAAAAACCTAAAAATGTAGGGCACCATAAAAGGCCCCAAATAGCTAAAGCAACCCTGAGAAAGAAAGCCATCACACATCCTGCCTTGGGGCTATACAATAAAGCTATAGTAATTAAACCAGTATGGTACTGGCATAAAAATGGACACAGACCAAAGAAGAAAATAGCCCAGAATTAAACTCCTGCATATATGATCAGCTATTATTTGATAAGTGGGGAAAGGATAGTTTCTTCAGCAAATGGGGTTGGAAAACTGGATAATCACATGCGGAAAAAATGAAATTGGATCCCTATCTTACATTACTCACAAAGAATTAACTTGAAAGTCTTAAACATGAGACCTGAAACCATATAACTTACCTCAACAGGAGGAAAGAAGCTCCTTGATACTACCCTCCACAATGATTTTTTGGACCAAAAGCACAAACAACAAAAAACAAGTAGAACTCCATCCAATTTAAAAGCTTCCACACAACTAAAGAAACAACAAAATAAAAAGGTAACTAGAATGAGAGAAATTTTTTTTCTAATCGTGTTGGTTACAGAGTTAATATCCAAAATTTATAAAGAACTTGTACAACTCAATAGCAAAAAAAAAAAAAAGTGTGCAGAGGAATGAAATAGACATTTTTTCCAAAGAAGATATCTAACCGACTAACAGGCACGAAAACATGCTCAGCATCACTCCTCAAGAGATACCTCACCTGTAAGAATGACTACTATCAAGGAGAGAAAACAAGTGTTGATGAGGGTTTGGGACAAAAGAGACCCCTCCTGCACTGTTGATGGGATTGTAAGTTGGTATGCAGAGTCCTCAAAAAATTAAAAATGAAACACACATAATCCAGTAATCCCACTTCTGGCTGTATGTCCCGAGGAATGAAAACTGGTTACTGAAAAGACATGTCTGACTCTGTGTGACCCCAGGGACTGTAGCCCACAGGCTCCTCTTCCATGGGATTCTCCAGGCAAGAATACTGAAGTGGGTTGCCATTTCCTTCTCCACAAAGAGACATATAAACTCCATATTTATTGCAGCATTATTCACAATAACTGAGAGAGAGGAACAACCTAATTGTGTATAAGGATAAGTTAAGATGTGGTACATGTATGCAATGGAATACTATTCAGCCTTGAGAGAAAGCAGTTCTGCCTTTTAGAACACTGTGGATGGATCTTGGGAACAATTTGCTAAGTGAGATATGTCAGAGTAAGACAAATACTGTATAATATCTATTATATGTGGAACCAAAAAAACCCGAAAGAATAAGAGTAAAGTGGTCATTACCAGAAGCCAGGGGTGGGAGAATGGGAGAGATGTTTAAGGGTACATATTTGCAACTAGTGTATAAATAAGTCCTGGAGACCTAGTGCACAGAACAGTGATTACAGACAATAGGTTGTATTATAAACAGTAAACTTGCAGAGACCAGACCTTGGTTGTTCACAGCAGTGAAAGAGTTGACAACTATGATGAGGTGGAAATGTTAGCTATTGCTGCTGCTGCTGCTGCTAAGTCGCTTCAGTCATGTCCGACTCTGTGCGACCCCATGGACTGCAGCCTGGCAATTATTACAATATAAATGTCAAATAAATGTGTTGCACACCTTAAACTTATACAATGTTGTATGTCAAATATAGCTCAATTTAAAAAAGAAAAAGTTGGGACTTCGCTGGTGGTCCATTGACTAAGTAACTCCCTTCCAATGCAGGGGCGCAGGTTCCATCCCTGGTGCCAAGGGGCAACTAAGCTCGTGCTGCAGCTGGAGAGGCCCACACGCCATGAGGAGGAGCCCCCTGCCGAAGTCAAGATCCAGCGCAGCCCAAAATAAAGAAGAAATTTTTTTAAATTAAAAGAGAAAAAAATTTTACTGGGACTTCACTGTAAGTCCAGTGGTTAAGACTCCATGCTCCCAATGCAGGGGCATGGATTTGATCCCTGGTCAGGAAAATTTAGATCTTGTTTGTCACATGACACAGCCAAAAGAAAAAAGGAAAAAATTATTAAGATGTAGTAGAATGTCATTATGTCAGATACAGAGGTTATATAACCATAGACTGATGAGCAGAGCCTTTTTTCTGTAGCTTGTGTGTGTACTCATGAAAGAATGAAAATTGAATAAATTGGTATTTGAACTGAACATATATTTCTGAAGGACTAAAGCAAACATCTGTGACAGGATCCTGGCTTCATCTTGCCATTTGATGACACTTCTCTGGGATTCTGTCCCTCCCTCTGAAAACAGGAAGTAATAGATGACACCCATACCTACCCAGGATCATTCTTGTATCTTGTGGTCCTTTCTCAGCCAAGCTCTGAGGCTGGCCGAAGTGTTCACAAGCACCCCAACTATACATCTCAGATTCAGGAGCTAGACAGAGCTGCAAACAGTATAAGCATATGCAGACATATGCTGACATTATGAATTATAAAGACACAGGTGATGGCAGTTTCCTCCCTTCTTGATTATTTCTTGATTATTGATACATACACTTGTTTGGAAAGAGGAATTAAAGCTATGAAAAAATTTTGTTTCTAATATGAAAATACAGGATGATATGCAAGGAGAATTTGGAAGGTCACAAGGCTGAAGTCCTATAATGTGAAGGGTTTGGGGACGCAGCAGGCCATGTTCTCACTGGTCAGGTGGTACCCATGTAGCAGGAGGAAAACCAGAGAGGGAAACTGAGGTCTGACTGTATTCCCAGTGATCTGCAGTTCTCCAGTATACTTTCTGTTTACTTTAGCTGCTTTGGCTTATGTAATTGACATCAGTAAAACTAAACTTCTTTTTTTTTTTTACCTTAATGTGCTTTTGTATGTTTTGTGACTAGAAAAAGTTTTATTCTAATCATGTAAGAGAAGAGACAGCTGGTCTTTCAAACGCTGGAAGTAATTGTTTTATGGCACTTGTAGAAACAAGAATATAGCCTTAGAGAGCAAAAATTTTAAATCCATAATTTTGAGGGGAGTTTTTTGAAAAAACATTCAGTTCAGTTCAGTCACTCAGTCGTGTCTGACTCTTTGCTACCCCATGAATTGCAGCACGCCAGGCTTCCCTGTCCATCACCAACTCCCGGAGTTTACTCAAACTCATGTCCATCGAATCAGTGATGCCATCCAGCCATCTTATCCTCTGTCGTCCCCTTCTCCTGCCCCCAATCCCTCCCAGCATCAGAGTCTTTTCCAATGAGTCAACTCTTCACATGAGGTGGCCAAAGTATTGGAGTTTCAGCTTTAGCATCAGTCCTTCCAATGAACACCGACTGATCTCCTTCAGAATGGACTGGTTGGATCTCCTTGCAGCCCAAGGGACTCTCAAGAGTCTTCTCCAACATCACAGTTCAAAAGCATCAATTCTTCGGCACTCAGCTTTCTTCACAGTCCAACTCTCACATCCATACATGACTGCTGGAAAAACCATAGCCTTGACTAGACGGACTTTTGTTTGCAAAGTAATGTCTCTACTTTTTAATATGCTATCTAGGTTGGTCATAACTTTCCTTCCAAGGAATAAGCATCTTTTAATGGTATAATTCAATACTGTATAATTCACCCAATTAAAATGGAATGGTTTGTATTAAATTGTAACACCATCACCACACCCTAATCTTAGAAAATTTCTCTCTCTCCCTCCCTCCAAAGGAAGCTCTGTACCCATTAGCAGTTACTCCCCATTTCTCCTTAAACCACCCTAGGCAATCATTAATCTTCCCATTTCTGTAGCTTTACCAATTCTGGGAAGTTCATATAAATGAAATAATATGTGGTCTATATGACTGGCCTCTTTGACTTAGCATAATGTTTCCAAGATTCATCCATGTTATAGCATGTATCAATACATCATTACTTTTTATAGCCAAATAATATTCCATTATATGTGTTTGTATACAAGTATATACATATACACAGATACATGTATATATATATCACATTTATTATTCATCAGTTGATAGATGTGTAAGGTAGTTTCCACTTCAGGGCTACTGTGATTAATGGGCTCAGTGGTAAAGAATCTGCCTGCCAATGCAGGAGACGCAAGAGACTTGGGTTCAATCCCTAGGTCAGTAAGATCCCCTGGAGGTGGATATGGCAGCCCACTCCGGTATTCTTACCTGGAAAATCCCATTGACTGGACAGAGGAGCCTGGCAGGCTACAGTCCTCAGAGTCTCAAAGAGTCAGACACAATTGTGCAGACACACACACACACACACACACACACAATAACTCTGTATTCAATATTTTGAAGAACTGCCCAATTGTTTTCCAGGGTTACTGCAACATTTTATATTCTGAGCAGCAAATTATGAAGATTCCCATTTCTCCACATCCTCACCAACATTTGTTTTTTCTTTTTATTGTAGCCATTGGAGTCAGTGTGAATTATTTCATTGTAGTTTTGATTTGCATTTCCTAACAACTTCGAATCTTGAGCATCCTTTTATGCACTTATTGTCTTGCATGTTTATGGCAAACATTTTCAGCAAAGTAATTCAAAGTGGTATTTCCAACATCATCATCCAACATGGACCACAATCCAATTATGGTCTTTCCAACAAATATTGCTGGGACAATTGGATGTCATATGCCAAAAAAATGAACCTCAGCCATTACCTTGTACCATAAACAATGGATCATAAGAGCTAACACTACCAGTTCAGTTCCCTTCAGTTCAGTCGCTCAGTTATGTCCAACTCTTTGTGACCCCAGGGACTGCAGCATGCCAGGCTTCCCTGTCCATCACCAACTCCTGGAGCCTGCTCAAATTCATGTCCATTGAGTCGGTGATGCCATCCAACCATCTCATCGTCTGTCGTCCCCTTCTCCTGCCTTCAATCTTTCCCAGCATCAGGGTCTTTTCCAGTAAGTTAGTTCTTTGCATCAGGTGGCCAGAGTGTTGGAGCTTCAGCATCAGTCCTTCCAGTGACTATTCAGGACTGATTTCCTTTAGGATGGACTGGTTGGATCTCCTTGCAGTCCAAGGGACTCTCAAGAGTCTTCTCCAATACCACAGTTCAAAAACATCAATTCTTCGGTGCTCAGCTTTCTTTATAGTCCAACTCTCACATCCATACATGACTACTGGAAAAAACCATAGCTTTGACTAGATGGACCTTTGTTGGAAAAGTAATGTCTTTGCTTTTTAATATGCTGTCGAGGTTGGTCAGAGCTTTTCTTCCAAGGAGTAAGCATCTTTTAATTTGATGGCTGTATTCACCATCTGCAGTGATTTTGGAGCCCCCAAAAATAAAGTCTGATATTGTTTCCACTGTTTCCCCATCTATTTCCCATGAAGTGATGGGACCAGATGCCATGATCTTCTTTTCTGAATGTTGAGTTTTAAGCCAACTTTTCACTCTCCACTTTCACTTTCATCAAGAGGCTCTTTAGTTCTTCTTCACTTTCTGCCATAAGGGTGGTGTCATCTGCATATATGAAGTTATTGATATTTCTCCTGGCGATCTTGATTCCAGCTTGTGTTTCATCCAGCCCAGCATTTCGCATGATGCTAATGCTATAAAAAGTAGGAAATACAGAAAAAGATCTTGTGGCTTTCAGTTAGACAAAGGTTTCTTAGGACACAAAAAGCATAAACCATAAAAGAAAAAAATGAAGTCCAAGTTGGACCTCACCAAAATGGAAAACTGCTCTTCCCCCCTCCAATCTGAAAATAAAAAGGCAAGCCATAAACTGGGAGAAAATATTTGTAGAACACATATCTGTTAAAGGACTTACATACATATTCATTAAGTTCTTACAACTTAATGAAAAGACAATCCAGTTTAAAAATGAACAAAGGATTTGAACAGACACTTCACCAAAGTGAATTTACAAATAGCTAATAAGTACATAAGAAGGTAAGATATGGGCTTCCCTCGTAGTTCAGTTGGTAAAGAATCCACCTGCAATGCAGGAGACCCCGGTTCGATTTCTGGGTCAGGAAGATCTGCTGGAAAAGAGAAAGGCTACCCACTCCAGTATTCTTGGGCTTCCCTTGTGGTTCAGCTGATAAAGAATCCGCCTTCAATGCCAGAGACCTGTTTGATCCCTGGGTTGGGAAGATCTCCTGGAAAAGAGAAAGGCCACCCACTCCAGTATCCCTGCCTAGAGAATTCCATGGACTGTATAGTCCATGGGGTCGCAAAGAGTTGGACACGACTGAGTGACTTTCACTTCACATGAGAAGGTAGCTGACATCAGTAGTCACTAGGTAAATACAATATTACAAGGTTATATCTATACATATCCATCAGAATAGTTAAAATTAAAAAGACTGACAATATTGGAAAAGATGCAGAGCAACTGGAACTCTCATATTGTTAAGAATAAAAAAATGGATCAGCTACGTTGGAAGAAAAGTTTGGCAGTTTTTATGAAGTCAAACATACTTACCTATGACCCACCAAGTCCACACTTAGCTATTTGCCCAAGAGAAATAAAAACTTAGGTCCATACAAAGGTCCGTACTCAAAAGTTTATAGCTGCTGCTGCTGCTGCTAAGTCACTTCAGTTGTGTCCGACTCTGTGCGACCCCATAAATGGCAGCCCACCAGGCTCCCCCGTCCCTGGGATTCTCCAGGCAAGAACACTGGAGTGGGTTGCCATCTCCTTCTCCAATGCATGAAAGTGAAAAGTGAAAGTGAAGTCAGGTTTATAGCTACTTACTCATAATAGCCAAATTGAAAACAAACCAAATGTCCATCCACTGGTAACTATTTGAACACATTGTAGTATGTCCATATAGTGGAATATTACTGAGAAGAGGAACAAACTGTTGATACATGCAAGAAAATTTCAAAAACATGATGATACATAAAGGAAGTCAGACCAAAATACTGTATCATTCTACTTAAGTGACACTCTAGAAAAAGCAAAGCAGAAAGCAGATCAGAGGTCACCAGAGGTCAGAAGTGGGTATAGAATTGATTGCAAATAAGTACGAGGGAACTTTGGGGAGTAATAGGGGTGACGTTCTGTGAGGTTTACCATGATTGTGGTGGTGGTCACATGACTATAAACATTTGTCAAAACTCAACAAACTGCGCTTCTCAAAAAATTATTTTATTAAGAAAATATTTTTATTATTTATTCATTTATTTTGGGCTGCTCTGGGTCTTCACTGCCGTGTGCAGGCTCCCTCTGGTTGAGGAGAGCATGGGCTGCTCTCTAGTTGCAGTGAGCAGGCTTCTCACTGTGGTGGCTTCTCTTGTTGAGCAGCACCGGCTCTCGAGCCTGCAGCCGGCTGTGGCACACGGGCTTGGTGGCCCACAGCAATATGGAGTCTTCCAGACCAGGGGCTGAACCCGTGTCCCCAAATTAGCAGGCAGATTCTTCGCCATGAGACCACCAGAGGTGTTCCTGTACTTTAAAAAATTTTTGAATTTTATTGTACATAAATTATATCTCAAAACTGAATTTTTAAAGATTGCGTGCTATAAAAAGTACATTTTCAAGACAAGTTTCTTACTGTGTTCTTTCCAAACTTATTACTTACCAACCAGTGTCCTTATACATAGAACATTTGAAGCCTTCATGCCTCTGAGGTTTGTCTTTCTTTGAGTTATCACTAATTTTCGACTTAAAATTAGAGTTTTTCCCCATAGATTTTACATACTTTTTACATGCTTTCTTTTTCTAGTTTGAAAGTTGTTTTAGAAATAATAGTACAAACAAGGGTTTAAACTGGGCACATTATCAACAGAAACACTTTGGTTGTTCAGCAGGCACAGGTCCCCCAGAATTAAAACTGTCACTCAATATGTGTCAATAAATGCCCTCCCCAATCTTCCATCGTCGTTGCTCCACTCATCAACAGCAGTAGCAGAAGTAAAGGGAAAAACATGTCTTCTAAATCGTGTTGTTAACAAGGGTTCAACGAATGGAGACCTGGTGGAGGCAAAAAAAGAAAGAAAAGAAAAGCTTTTATTTGGGGTTTGTTAGGACTGCAGCCTGGGAAGCACAAATCTAAGAAAGCACTTGAAATATGTTCTTCTGGACTAAAAAATGGAGGAAGCTTATACAGGCAAAAACTGCAAGGCCACAGTTACATAAATTGTCAAGAATTAGGATTGGATCTGGCAAGAAGGGTGCTTGTTAAACAAGGATTACTTGGGGTTCAAGATGATTACATAGTTGCTAAGTAGAGCTGGGGGGCTTTGAAACTACAAGGTTGCATCTAGGAGCTGCTAGTGGATATTGTTTTCAAAATGGCTGATGGTGTCAGTTATATACAGTTCAGAAGGTTCAAGTTCTCAGTGATACAGGGACATGTCTAAAACCACATCCACAATGGCCACCCAGCTCCATTTTGGATGCCTGAACCATAGTTACTCCCATTTTAATTCTTCAGTTCAGTTCAGTTCAATCGCTCAGTCGTGTCCGACTCTGCAACCCCATGAATCGCAGCACGCCAGGCCTCCCTGTCCATCACCAACTCCCAGAGTTCACCCAGACTCACTTCCATCAAGTCAGTGATGCCATCCAGCCATCTCATCCTCTGTCGTCCCCTTCTCCTCCTGTCCCCAATCCCTCCCAGCATCAGAGTCTTTTCCAATGAGTCAACTCTTTGCATCAGGTGGCCAAAGTACTGGAGTTTCAGCTTCAGCATCATTCCTTCCAAAGAAATCCCAGGGCTGATCTCCTTCAGAATGGACTGGTTGGATCTCCTTGCAGTCCAAGGGACTCTCAAGAGTCTTCTCCAATACCACAGTTCAAAAGCATCAATTCTTTGGCGCTCAGCCTTCTTCACAGCCCAACTCTCGCATCCATACATGACCACAGGAAAAACCATAGCCTTGACTAGACAGACCTTTGTTGGCAAAGTAATGTCTCTGCTTTTGAATATGCTATTTAGATTGGTCATAACTTTCCTTCCAAGGAGTAAGCGTCTTTTAATTTCATGGCTGCAGTCACCATCTGCAGTGATTTTGGAGCCCAGAAAAATAAAATCTGACACTGTTTCCACTGTTGCCCCATCTATTTCCCATGAAGTGGTGGGACCGGATGCCATGATCTTCGTTTTCTGAATGTTGAGCTTTAAGCCAACTTTTTCACTCTCCACTTTCACTTTCATCAAGAGGCTTTTTAGTTCCTCATCACTTTCTGCCATAAGGGTGGTGTCATCTGCATATCTGAGGTTATTGATATTTCTCCTGGCAATCTTGATTCCAGCTTGTGTTTCTTCCAGTCCAGCGTTTCTCATGATGTACTCTGCATATAAGTTAAATAAACAGGGTGACAATATACAGCCTTGACGTACTCCTTTTCCTATTTGGAACCAGTCTGTTGTTCCATGTCCAGTTCTAACCGTTGCTTCCTGACCTGCATGCAGATTTCTCAAGAGGCAGATCAGGTGGTCTGGTATTCCCATCTCTTTCAGAATTTTCCACAGTTTATTGTGATCCACACAGTCAAAGGCTTTGGCATAATCAATAAAGCAGAAATAGATGTTTTTCTGGAACTCTCTTGCTTTTTCCATGATCTAGCGGATGTTGGCAATTTGATCTCTGGTTCCTCTGCCTTTTCTAAAACCAGCTTGAACATCAGGAAGTTCACGGTTCACGTATTGCTGAAGCCTGGCTTGGAGAATTTTGAGCATTACTTTACTAGCATGTGAGATGAGTGCAATTGTGCTGTAGTTTGAGCATTCTTTGGCATTGCCTTTCTTTGGAATTGGAATGATAACTGACCTTTTCCAGTCCTGTGGCCACTGCTGAGTTTTCCAAATTTGCTGGCATATTGAGTGCAGCACTTTTACAGCATCATCTTTCAGGATTTGAAAGAGCTCAACTGGAATTCCATCACCTCCACTAGCTTTGTTCATAGTGATGCTTTCTAAGGCCCACTTGACTTCACATTCCAGGATGTCTGGCTCTAGGTCAGTGATCACACCATTGTGATTATCTGGGTCGTGAAGATCTTTTTTGTACAGTTCTTCTGTGTATTCTTGCCATCTCTTCTTAATATCTTCTGCTTCTGTTAGGTCCATACCATTTCTGTCCTTTATCGAGCCCATCTTTGCATGAAACGTTCCCTTGGTATCTCTAATTTTCTTGACGAGATCTCTAGTCTTTCCCATTGTGTTGTTTTCCTGTATTTCTTTGCATTGATTGCTGAAGAAGGCTTTCTTATCTTAAATGATCTTAAATATGTCATCAGTGTCTGCTTTGGAAAAAAACTCATAAAATCTAAAAATGTTCAAAATACATGGCAGGTGTTAATATTCAGGTTATTGTGTTTCTTTCCATCTAAAATTCATGAACTAAGACTGCATGCATTAAGTGATAGATGTAGTTCAATTACAGAAATGTTTTGTAATTGAGTCATTACTCTGCCCAAGGTAGTATCAATTTGCCAAATGAAAAAAAATCTCCTTTAAAGCAGTTAGTGCCAAATCCATGATATTAGAGGTGATTTAGTTTCAGCAAAATAACATCAGCCATCATAATAAATTATTACTGGCAATTTTATTAGTTGTGATTTGGTTTGTGTTCAATATGTAGGTTTGTTTTGATTTTGTAGTTACGTAAGAGTTGTAAGAATCTCATACCTAATATTGGATTTGGACAAACAATTTTGGTATAATAATTAAATAATTAAATAATAGTCAATCATAAAAGTCTAATAAGTTTTTTCTTTTGAAAATGGACAGTACTCAAACTTGAATGCATTGGCTTGTACACAGAGCCCTGAAAATCCTCTTGAGTCATCTTTGGCATCTCTAGGTAAGACTAAATCAGTCAGGTTTCTGGGGAAGGTGGGGAAGTAGCAAAGTTAGAACCCATAGTATGTTCTGAAGAGCATGTTCTGAAGGAGCACTTTTCAGTATAAATTCTAAGGTAACCAAGTAGAATAACTAGTCACATTTTCAGTAAGAGGTTTTGGAGTCAAGAAGGAAGCCCAGGTTTCCGGTTTCAGTGACTGGGTGGATCCTAATGCCATAAATCTAGGAAAGGAGCACAGGAGGGTGAACAAGTTTGACTACTTAGACCTGATCTGCCCTGACTTGCCCTGACTAGCACTTCTGGTGTCGTTACCATCAGTTCTCCAAAATGACACATAGCCGCTATTATTTGTCAGTACTCTTTGGGTGCGCAAGACAGAATCCCACTGGAGAGGCAGGGGGTGGTTTGGGGCTTGTTACCAGAATAAGCCAGAGACAGGACTAAGCAGACACTTCTGTTTCTCTTTGTTTCCCTTAAACCTCTTACTCCTAGACTTGCTCCCCTTTGAATAACATATTCTAATTTTCTGATTGATGTAACTGATTTTCATGAGGCATTACTTTTTTGGTTCTAAGAATTTTCAATATTTTCCCTTCCTGCATTGCTCTGCAGAGATTTAGCTCCCCCTAGAGACACAATCCTGTGGCTGCAGTCCATGGGGTCGCAGGGAGTCGGACACTTTCTCCTTTCTGGGTCAACCTAATTGGAGCAAATCAAACTGTTTTCCCTATTTCTTTCATACATCATCATTTAAGATCATCAAGAATTCAAGTTCCAGAATCTGCCCTTGTCTCCTTTCACAATATCTGTTTATTTCTGGACAGCTTTCATAAAGGAGAACACTTTTGGCGGGTCAGTCAGGGAAATTGCACAGGCTGACAGCAACAGCAAACTTTAATAAGATTGCAATGACAGTCTCAAGAATGTGCATGCCATTGGCTTCTGCATGGAATTATATGCAAAATCATAGAGCTCTGATTCACCTCATTTGTAAAGCTTGAAACAAATGGAAACAGCTATTATTTGAAGTTTCTCTTGAAGACACTTCCAGCTCTGGTTTCTGTTAGCCAGGGGCATAAGTTACAATCTTCTTGGTGTCTATGATGTTTATACTACCACCAAGGGTCAAACAATAGGTAAACAGACAGTAGATTTACTGCTCTTTTGTCTCTTCTTTGTTACCCACAGTACTTTTATAATCCTATGTTTGGAGGGGGGAAAAAAAAAGAGGGAGGGAGAGAGGAAGGGAGAACAGAAAGAAGGCAGGCTGGCTCTTTCTTGGTAGGATGACATTTCCTTCAAAGCTTGTGTCTTTTGAGACCAGGGTATCACCATAATTTTGTTTGCAAATCAGATTCGCCAATGAAGATTTTAAAAATATTTAGATGCCTGTGCCCTGTCTCTCAAATACCTGATTCAGTACCAATTTCTATTTCATTCAGTTCAGTTCAGTCACTCAGTTGTGTCCGACTCTTTGCGACCCCATGAATCACAGCACGCCAGGCCTCCCTGTCCATCACCAAATCCCGGAGCTCACATAGACTCACGTCCATTGAGTCAGTGATGCATCCAGCCATCTCATCCTCTGTCGTCCCCTTCTCCTCCTGCCCCCAATCCCTCCCAGCATCAGAGTCTTTTCTAATGAGTCAACTCTTCGCATGATGTGGCCAAAGTACTGGACTTTCAGCTTTAGCATCATTCCTTCCAAAGAAATCCCAGGGCTGATCTCCTTCAGAATGGACTGGTTGGATCTCCTTGCAGTCCAAGGGACTCTCAAGAGTCTTCTCCAACACCACAGTTCAAAAGCATCAATTCTTCGGCGCTCAGCTTTCTTCACAGTCCAACTCTCACATCCATACAGGACCACTGGAAAAACCATAGCCTTGACTAGACGGACCTTTGATGTCAAAGTAATCTCTGCTTTTCAATATGCTGTCTAGGCTGGTCATAACTTTCCTTCCAAGGAGTAAGCGTCTTTTAATTTCATGGCTGCAGTCACCATCTGCAGTGATTTTAGAGCCCAAAAAAATAAAGTCTGACACTGTTTCCACTGTTTCCCCATCTATTTCCCATGAAGTGATGGGACCAGATGCCATGATCTTCGTTTTCTGAATGTTGAGCTTTAAGCCAACTTTTTCACTCTCCACTTTCACTTTCATCAAGAAGCTTTTTAGTTCCTCTTCACTTTCTGCCATAAGGGTGGTGTCATCTGCATATCTGAGGTTATTGATATTTCTCCCGGCAATCTTGATTCCAGCTTGTGCTTCCTCCAACCCAGTGTTTCTCATGATGTACTCTGCATAGAAGTTAAATAAGGATGACAATATACACCCTTGATGTACTCCTTTTCCTATTTGGAACCAGTTTGTTGTTTCATGTCCAGTTTAACTGTTGCTTTCTGACCTGCATACAGGTTTCTCAAGAGGCAGGTCAGGTGGTCTGGTATTCCCATCTCTTTCAGAATTTTCCAGTTTATTGTGATCCACACAGTCAAAGGCTTTGGCATAATCAATAAAGCAGAAATAGATGTTTTTCTGGAACTCTCTTGCTTTTTCCATGATCCAGCGGATGTTGGCAATTTTGATCTCTGGTTCCTCTGCCTTTTCTAAAACCAACTTGAACATCAGGAAGTTCACAGTTCACGTATTGCTGAACCCTGGCTTGGAAAATTTTAAGCTTCATTTTACTAGCGTGTGAGATGAGTGCAATTGTGTGGTAGTTTGAGCATTCTTTGGCATTGCCTGTCTTTGGGATTGGATTGAAAACTGACCTTTTCCAGTCCTGTGGCCACTGCTGAGTTTTCCAAATTTGCTGGCATATTGAGTGCAGCACTTTCACAGCATCATCTTTCAGGATTTGAAAGAGCTCAACTGGAATTCCATCACCTCCACTAGCTTTGTTCATAGTGATGCTTTCTAAGGCCCACTTGACTTCACATTCCAGGATGTCTGGCTCTAGGTCAGTGATCACACCATCGTGATTATCTGGGTCATGAAGATTTTTTTTTGTACAGTTCTTCTGTGTATTCTTGCCACCTCTTCTTAATATCTTCTGCTTCTGTTAGGTCCATAGCATTTCTGTCCTTTATCGAGCCCATCTTTGATGAAATGTTCCCTTGGTATCTCTAATTTTCTTGACAAGATCTCTAGTCTTTCCCATTCTGTTGTTTTCCTCTATTTCTTTGCACTGATCGCTGAGGAAGGCTTTCTTATCTCTCCTTGCTATTCTTTGGAACTCTGCATTCAAATGGGTATATCTTTCCTTTTCTCCTTTGCTTTTCGCTTCCCTTCTTGTCACAGCTATTTGTAAGGCATCCTCAGACGGCCATTTTGTCTTTTTTGCATTTCTTTTTCTTGGGGATGGTCTTGATCCCTGTCTCCTGTACAATGTCATGTACCTCCATCCATAGTTCATCAGGCACTCTATCAGATCTAGTCCCTTAAATCTATTTCTCACTTCCACTGTATAATCATAAGGGATTTGATTTAGGTCATACCTGAATGGTCTAGTGGTTTTCTCCACTTTCTTCAATTTCAGTCTGAATTTGGCAATAAGGAGTTCATGATCCGAGCCACAGTCAGCTCCTGGTCTTGTTTTTGCTGACTGTATAGAGCTTCTCCATCTTTGGCTGCAAAGAATACAATCAATCAGATTTCGGTGTCGACCATCTGGTGATGTCCATGTGTAGAGTCTTCTCTTGTGTTGTTGGAAGACGGTGTTTGCTATGACCAGTGCATTCCCTTGGCAGAACTCTATTAGCCTTTGCCCTGCTTCATTCTGTACTCCAAGGCCAAATTTGCCTGTTATTCCAGGTGTTTCTTGACATCCTACTTTTGCATTCCAGTCCCCTATAATGAAAAGGACATCTTTTTTGGGTGTTAGTTCTAGAAGGTCTGGTAGGTCTTCATAGAACTGTTCAAATTCAGCTTCTTCAGCATTACTGGTCAGAGCATAGACCTGGATTGCCATGATACTGAATGGTTTGCCTTGGAAATGAACAGAGATTATTCTGTCATTTTTGAGATTGCATCCAAGTACTGCACAAGATTTTAAATTTCATTGTGATTTCTTCTTTGAGATATGGATTATTTAGAAACATAGTAAATATTAACACATTTTCCCCTGATGTTGGGAACAAGAGAAGAGAAGGATATGTCCATCCTTCATTTCTATTTGACATCCTCCAGAAGGTCCTAAATAGTATGAGGCAAAAAAAAAAAAAAGGAAAAAAAAAGCTTAAGAATTAGAAAGTAAGAAGTAAAACTGTCATTCACAGACAATATGGTTGTGCATACAGAAAATCAAAAGAATCTACAGATGAATTACTAAAATTAAATTTAGGGTGCTGAATAAATGGATACATTTATAAAAATTGCCAATATTACTATGTAACAGCAGCAATAGGGAAAATTTTTTAAATGTCGTTTACAATAGCATCAAAAAATATCAAATACTTAGTATTAAGTCAATACATGCAAAAGGTCTACAGAGAAAAGTGCAAGATGTGATTGAGAAAAACTGAAGAAAATTTAAAAGTTTTTCTCATATTTATGAATTAGATGACTAAATATTATAAAGATATCAATGTAACCCTAATCAACATCCCAGCTAGTATTATTATAAGAATTATTAAGCTTGTTGTAAATTTTATGTGAAAATGCAAATGGTTCAGAACAGCCCAGATATTCTTGAAGAACAAACATAGAAGACTCACTATATGATATTAAGGCTTATTATATAAAGCTACAATAACTAAGACTGTGGTATGGGCACAAGAGTAGATAAACAGATAAATGGGACAGAATAGAGGACAGAAATAGATGCTTATAAATATGGAAACTTGATTAATGACAAAGGTGCACTGCAGAGTAGTGAGAACAGGACAGTCTTGGTAATAAATGGAATTGGGTCAACTGCATATCCATATGAAGAAGAAATGAATCTTGATCTCTTCTTCAGACTCATCAAAAAGCTATTTCTGGATGCGTTGCAAGTCTAAATGTGATAGATAATGTAATAAAGCTTCTAAAGAGAAAAAGAACATTTTCATAACCTTGGGAAAAGGAAAGATTTCATATGTAAGATGAAATTAAAACATTGATAAATTGGACTACATTAAAATTAAGAACATCTGTTCATCAAAACATCATTAAGAGGGCAAAAAGGCAAGCCACAGAATGGAATAAGATATGTGCAGTGTGTATAACTGACAAAGGACTCTGAGTAAATAATTAACTGATCAATCAATAAGAGAAAAAAGCAAATCCAATAGTAAAATGGGCAAAAGATGTGAATGGGCCAGCAGATATCCAAAAGAGCAATAATTATATGAAAAAGTGATCAGTTTCATAGAAACTGGAAAATACAAACTAAAACATACCCACTGGAATGGCTAGCATCTTAAAGACTGACAACATGAGGTGCTGATGATGCATGGAACAACTGAGACTCTCATACACTGCACATGAGAATAAAAATTGGTACAACCATTTTGCAAAACTAATTGGCTATATGTGTAAACTTGACTATCAGCACAGCTTGTGACTCAAAAATTCCATCTCTAGATCCAACAGGAATTCTATACTGAAAGACATGTACAAGAACGTTCATAGCAGCATTATTTATAATAGCCCACAAATAGGAACAACTCAAATGTCTAACAACAATAGAATATATATGGCAAAACCAATACAATACTGTAAAGTAAAAAATAATAATAATTAAAAAAAATTTTTTAAAGAATATATAAGTAGATGGTGATATATTCATACAGTGGAATACCATACAAAAATAAAACTAACTACTTCACTCAACAACAAGGATAACGCTTCCAAACATAATGGTAAGCGGAAGGAACCAGTCAAAAAGTAGTACATACGTCTAGCCATGACAGAGTAACTGGTACCAGACTAAACCTCCTGCAATAAGAAATTAGATGACTCTACAGTATATATGAAATAATATATATGTCTTCAGTCATTGGACCATAGGCAGCCCAGAAGAGTGATTTCTGAAAGAAAGGAAAAGTGAAGTGAGCACTACAATTTTCCTAGCTTTCTGCCTGGTGGCATTTACCAAATATCAGCATAAGAAGGGGGATTCCAAGTAAAGCATGACAGACTTGCTGAGCTGAGGAGAAAAGAGTCAGAGCTTGTAGAGAGTGAGGCAACTAAAATTTCTGGAACTGGACTACAAGAGAGATGGGAGCATATATATGCAAAGAAGGAGATCCAGAAATCTGCGTAGGAGTTCCAGTGTGTCTTTTGCCAAATATGAAGCCAAGGAAAGAAACCTGTAGGGGAGAATCTTTCCTTGCCTCTTCCTACCTTCCTACCAATCTGTGGTGTTCCTTGGCTTTAGCTGTAGGACTACAATCTGCCTTTGTCCGCACAGAGGCAACCTGCCATTGTGTGTGTCTGTCTTTTCTCTTCTTATAAAGACACTTGCTATGGTCTGAAAGTGTTCCCCCCAAATTCATGTGTCGAAACTTAACTCCAGAGGCGATGTGGAGACCTTGGAATGTACTTAGGTCATGACGGTGGAGGCCCCATGAATGGGATTAGTAAGTTTTACAGTAGGAGCTTTATAAAAGAGGCTCCAGAGAGATCCCCAGCCCCTTCCACCACTTGAGGACATAGGAAGAAGAGGCCAGCCAGGAAATAAGAAGTGTGTCCTCGCAAGAAGGCAGCCATGCTGGTACCTTGATCTTAGAGCTCCCGGCCTCCAGAACCGTGAGAAAGTGTCTGTTGCGTATAAGCTATTCAGCCCGTGGTGTTTTGTTACAGCAGCCTGTAGGGGCTAAGACAACACTAGTCTTAGTGCTGTGTTAATGACTCACCCTACTCCAATCTGGTCTTTTTTTACTTGCAAATGTCTTTTTATTTCATCTTCATGCTGAAGGGTAGTGTTACCAGTCGTGGGTTGGTAGTTTTTTTTATTCCTTGTTTTTGTTTCGTTTCATCAGTTTCAAGATGATAGTTCAATTTCTCCTGACTGGTATTTTTTCTGAGAAGTCAGCAGTAATGTTTATCTTTGTTTCTCTGTATTTAATATATCATTTATTCTTTGGTGCTTTCTGTTTGTTTATAATCCTGTGGATTTTATTTTATTTTGGCCATTGCATATAGCTTGTGAGATCTTTGTTCCCCGACCAGGGATTGAACCTGGGCCCTATCAATGAGAGCACAACGTCCTAACCACTGGACCACCAGGGAATTCCCTATTCTTTTGTGCTTTTAAAATGTTCTCTTCATCACTGTCTTTCAATTTGATTTTGTTGTGCTTTGGTATTTGCTTTGTCAGTATTACTGGCAAATTAAAATTATATTTAAAGTGTAAAACATGATGATTTGATATAGATATACACTGTGAAATATGGGCTCGATAAAGGACAGAAATGGTATGGACCTAACAGAAGCAGAAGATATTAAGAAGAGGTGGCAAGAATACACAGAAGAACTGTACAAAAAAGATCTTCAAGACCAAGATAATCATGATGGTGTGATCACTCACCTAGAGCCAGACATCCTGGAATGTGAAGTCAAGTGGGCCTTAGGAAGCATCACTACGAACAAAGCTAGTGGAGGTGATGGAATTCCAGTTGAGCTATTTCAAATCCTGAAAGATGATGCTGTGAAAGTGCTGCACTCAATATGCCAGCAAATTTGGAAAACTCAGCAGTGGCCACAGGACTGGAAAAGGTCAGTTTTCATTCCAATCCCAAAGAAAGGCAATGCCAAAGAATGCTCAAACTACTGCACAAATGCACTCAAATCACATACTAGTAAAGTAATGCCCAAAATTCTCCAAGCCAGGCTTCAGCAATACGTGAACCGTGAACTTCCAGATGTTCAAGCTGGTTTTAGAAAAGGCAGAGGAACCAGAGATCAAAATTACCAACATCCGCTGGATGATCGAAAAAGCAAAAGAGTTCCAGAAAAACATCTATTTCTGCTTTCTTGACTATGCCAAAGCCTTTGACTGTGTGGATCACAACAAACTGTGGAAAATTCTGAAAGAGATGGGAATACCAGACCACCTGATCTGCCTCTTGAGAAACCTAAATGCAGGTCAGGAAGCAACAGTTAGAACTGGACATGGAACAACAGACTGGTTCCAAATAGGAAAAGGAGTACGTCAAGGCTGTATATTGTCACCCTGTTTATTTAACTTCTATGCAGAGTACATCATGAGAAACACTGGGTTGGAGGAAGCACAAGCTGGACTCAAGATTGCCAGGAGAAATATCAATAACCTCAGATATGCAGATGACACCACCCTTATGGCAGAAAGTGAAGAGGAACTAAAAAGCCTCTTGATGAAAGTGAAAGTGGAGAGTGAAAAGTTGGCTTAAAACTCAACATTCAGAAAAGAAGATCATGGCATCTGGTCCCATCACTTCATGGGAAATAGATGGGGAAACAGTGGAAACAATATCAGACTTTATTTTTTTGGGCTCCAAAATCACTGCAGATGGTGATTGCAGCCATGAAATTAAAAGACACTTACTCCTTGGAAGAAAAGTTATGACCAACCTAGATAGCATATTGAAAAGCAGAGACATTACTTTGCCAACAAAGGTCCGTCTAGTCAGGGCTATGGTTTTTCCAGTGGTCATGTATGGATGTGAGAGTAGGGCTATAAAGAACTCTGAGCATCAAAGAATTGATGCTTTTGAACTGTGGTGTTGGAGAAGACTCTTGAGAGTCCCTTGGACTGCAAGGAGATCCAACCAGTCCATTCTGAAGGAGATCAGCCCTGGGATTTCTTTGGAGGGAATGATGCTAAAGCTGAAACTCCAGTACTTTGGCCACCTGATGCGAAGAGTTGACTCATTGGAAAAGACTCTGATGCTGGGAGGGATTAGGGGCAGGAGGAGAAGGGGACGACAGAGGATGAGATGGCTGGATGGCATCACTGACTCGATGGACATGAGTCTGAGTGAACTCTGGGAGTTGGTGATGGACAGGGAGGCCTGGCGTGCTGCGATTCATGGGGTCGCAAAGAGACACGCCTGAGCGACTGAAATGAACTGAACTGAACTGAACACTCTGAAAGGAGTCCCTAGTCCAGTTAATTATCACAACTATCACCTCTTTCTTTCTCTTCCGCTCTCTCTCTCTATTTCTTTCCTTCTTCGTGAGAACATTTAAGTTTTACTGTCTTAGTAAATTTCATTTATACAATACAGTGTAATCAACTATAGTCACATTGGTATGCTTCTCCTTATGTATATTCTGCTTGGACTTCTTTCAACTTTTTCTAATTTAATGTGTTACCAAATTTGAAAATATTTCTGACATTAAATGGCTTTTGCTGCTTCCCTCTCTTGTTGTAACTCCAGTACACACATGTCAGAACTCTTTATATTGTCTCACAAATTACTGAGGCTCTAGTTAGTTATGTTTCAGCCTTACTTCTCTGTGCTTCAGTTTAAAAGGTTTCTAGTGCCCTGTCTTCAGACCCATTGCTCCTTTCATCTCCAGTGCCTAATTTACCCAGTACAATTTTTTAATACAATTTTTTAAATGCTATTTTTTTTTGGCTGTGTTGGGTCTTTGTTTCTGCAGGAGGGCTTTCTCTAGTTGCGATTGAGGGCTTCTCATTGCAGCAGCTTCTGATTTAGCAGAGCACGGCTCTAGAGCATGCAGGCTTCAGTAATTGTAGTACATGGGCTTAGTTGCTCCACAGCATGTGGAATTATCCCAGACCAAGGATCAGACCTGGGTCCCCTGTATTGGCAGGCAGACTCAATCAGTGGACCACCAGTGAAGTCCAACCTAGTAAATTTTAGATTCTAGATTTTGCATTTTTCAGCTCTAGGAATTCCATTTGGTTCATGCATTAGTCTACTGGGGCTGCCAGAATAGAATACCACAGACTGGATGGCCTAAACAGCAGAAAATTGTTTGTCACGTTTCTGGAGGCTAGAAGCCCAATAACAAGGTGTTGATAGGTTTGGTTACCCCTGAAAGCTCTCATCTTCGCCTGCAGATGGCTGCCTTCTCACTGTGTCCTCACATGGCCTTTCTCTGTGTGTGTACCTCCCTGATGACTCTTCTTCTTCCTGTAATGACAGTAGTCACATTGGATTAGGGCTCCACCCTTATAATGTCATAAAATTGTAATGATCTCTTTAAAGTTCCTATTTCCAAATCACATTGGGTGTTAAGGCTTCAACATGTGAATTTACAGTGCGGGTAGGGGATACAATTCAGTCCATAACATTGCATAATGGAATATTATTTGGCAATAAAGAGGGAATGAAATACAAATACAGGCTATAATATGGCTGAACCTTGGAAACATGATGCTGAGTAAATGAAGCCAGTTGCAAAAGACTACATATTGTATGATCCCATTTATATGAAATGTCCAGAACAGGCAAATCTACAGAGAGTGAAAATAAACAGTTGTTAGTGCTGGGGGCAGTGGGGTGAAGGATTGGGAAGAAACAGGTAGTGACTGTTGAGAGATATAGGGCTTCTTTTTGTGGTGATATAAATATTCAAAATTGATGTAATGATAGTTGCACAACTCTGAATATGCTAAAAACTCTTGAATTGTACATTTAAAACGAGTCACTTGTATGATATATGAATTACATCTCAGTAAAGCTTTACAAATACATATTGTATGATTCCATTTGTTAAAAGTTCAAAAATAAACAAAACTAATGTTTAATGAGAGATTGTGGTTATCTTTTAGAGAGAGAGGAAAAGCAATAAATGAGAGGGGCCACAAAGGCCATGACAAATCTGGCATGCTAGCAATATTCTATTTTTTTTTTTTATTTAGCTTAAGGTTACATGAGTGTGTTCACTTTGTGATAAATCATTAAAAGGAAAAACACCATTTCCTCTCTATATGCAATACTTCTGACACCAGATGTGTGGGGTTTTCCACACCAAATGATTCTCTAGTTCTTGGCAGACACTAGCTGGATGTCCTACAATTTAACTGAGTTCTAAAACTAACTGCCTGGAGTTGGCACAGATCAACTCAGCACAGGTTAAGGGCTGAGTCACACAAGATTGCCCCCACTTCAGATGCCGAAGTGTAACTTGTACTTCTGAATAACTGGCTATATATCAGGGGTTCCTGTGACGGCTTCAAGTTTGGTGATTTGCTAGAATGGCTCACAGAACCCTGGAAAACAGTTTACTTACTGTTGCCAATTTATTGGGGTTTCCCAGGTGGCATTAGTGGTAAAGAACCTGGCTGCCTATGCAGGAGATGTAAGAGACATGGTTTCAATCCCTGGGCAGGAAAGATCTCCTGGAGGAGGGCACGACAACCCACTCCAGGATCCTTTCCTGGAGAATCCCATAGACAGAGGAGCCTGGTGGGCTACAGTCCATAGGGTCGCAAAGAGTTGGACACGACTGAAGTGATTTAGCATGCATACATGCACCAATTTATTACAAAGAATAAATTAAAGAATGCAAATAAGCAAATGAAGCAACTGACAAACAACTAATCTCAAAAATATATCAGCAACTTCTACAGCTCAATTCCAGAAAAATAAATGACCCAATCAAAAAATGGACCAAAGAACTAAATAGACATTTCTCCAAAGAAGACATACAGATGGCTAACAAACACATGAAAAGATGCTCAACATCACTCATTATCAGAGAAATGCAAATCAAAACCACTATGAGGTACCATTACACGCCAGTCAGAATGGCTGTGATCCAAAAGTCTACAAGCAATAAATGCTGGAGAGGGTGTGGAGAAAAGGGAACCCTCTTACACTGTTGGTGGGAATGCAAACTAGTACAGCCACTATGGAGAACAGTGTGGAGATTCCTTAAAAAACTGGAAATAGAACTGCCTTATGATCCAGCAATCCCACTGCTGGGCATACACACTGAGGAAACCAGAAGGGAAAGAGACATTTGTACCCCAATGTTCATCACAGCACTGTTTATAATAGCCAGGACATGGAAGCAACCTAGATGTCCATCAGCAGATGAATGGATAAGAAAGCTGTGGTATGTATACACAATGAAGTATTACTCAGCCATTAAAAAGAATACATTTGAATCAGTTCTAACGAGGTGGATGAAACTGTAGCCTATTATACAGAGTGAAGTAAGCCAGAAAGAAAAACACCAATACAGTATACTAACGCATATATATGGAATTTAGAAAGATGGTAACAATAACCCTGTATACGAGACAGCAAAGGAGACACTGATGTATAGAACAGTCTTTTGGACTCTGTGGGAGAGCGAGAGGGTGGGATGATTTGGGAGAATGGCATTGAAATACGTATAATATCATATATGGAACGAGTTGCCAGTCCAGGTTCGATGCACGATACTGGATGCTTGGGGCTGGTGCACTGGGACGACCCAGAGGGACGGTATGGGGAGGGAGGAGGGAGGAGGGTTCAGGATGGGGAACACGTGTATACCTGTGGCGGATTCATTTCGATATTTGGCAAAACCAATACAATATTGTAAAGTTTAAAAATAAAATTAAAAAAAAAAAGAATACAAATAAACAGCCAGATGAAGAGATACATAGGGTGAAGTGTCCTGAGTATAGGACCTTTTGTCCCTGCAGAGTTTGGGGTGCACCACCCTACTGGCATATTGATGTGTTCTTGTTCACCAAACTGGAAGCTCCCCAAACCCTTTGATTAGGACTTTTATGGCAGCTTCATTTCATTGGCATTAGTGATTGCCTTAACATTTAACCACTTTTCCTTCCCCAGTGGTTGAGGTGTGCAGCTGAAAATTCCAACCCTCTAATCTGGTTGAGTCTCCTGGTAACCAGCCCCACATCCTTAGGGGCTTTCTAAAACTTGCCTCACTAACATAAACTCAGGTACTGTTGAAAGTGACTTGCTGTGAATAACAATGGACACTCCTTTCACTTTTATCACTCTGGAGCCATTTCAGTAACTGGGAATAAAACCAAATATTATAATAAAAGATGCTTCTTTTACCGGTTTTAGGGCCTAAGGACAAAAAACAATTATAATAAGAGATGTTCTGTTACTCTTACCATTTAGGAAGTTATAAGAGTTTTAGAAGCTCTGTGCCAAGAACCAGGACAAAGACCCAATAAGTATTTCTTATTATATCATAACATCACAGTCATCGAGCATATTGATCTTAAAAGTAAGTTATTTTACTAGCAAAAAATGGGTTTAGTTGGGAATAGCAGAGAGCTGCAGTTCAAGACAAACAAGCCACAGCAAAAACCATAAGCAAGTTCAACAAACAAAGGAGAAGAACAGTATTTTACAGAGAAAAAGGAGGAAGTATAAGATTATTATCATGAATGAAAGCCCATTGGAGAAAAGTGGGAGTTCACGGTGATGACAGTTTCTCATTGGTTAAGTTGCTGGGGTAGCTGATTTCTTGTAGGATACTCAACATATACCTTGTCTGGTTGGGGCCTGTAACTGATGGTTCTTTCCTGTTGGTGATTCTTCTATTGGGGTCTATAATTGACAGTTTTCCTGTAATTAACTGACTTGAGTGGTACTGCATAAAAGCTCCCCCTTTCAGCCTCTCAATGCCATTTTAGTGACATTTCCCTTTATTAATTTTCACAAACTTTTGATACACAGTGTTCTGTGTGTGTTACACTTCAATGTTTTAAAAACACTTATTCGTTTAAAAAATACCAATATATTCAGGGTAGGTAAACTATTTGTATGTTTTTCGCAAGTTCCTTAATGGAAGTTTCGATAAGAGCCCCACTGTCTATGAGTATGCCTATCACACTGACACATCTGGGGATCAGTAGCCAATCTAGCAAGTAGGGTCTGCTAAGATTCTTTGAGATTAATATTTGAACAAGAAATGTCGTACAAAAAAATAAAATAAAGAAATATCATACAGGTATAGAGGTGTTATTTTTAATTTGGCTTTCCCCAGAGCAGGACCTAAGATGAGAATTGCATTTGGCGTGTGAGATGATTCCGTTACCTAACTCCAGTTCAGCTGCTAATGGCTCAAGAATTACATACAGAGAGAGAAATGCTGGATAAAAGGAAAGATAGGTGGATTGAGGAAGCTGGCAATCCTGGGAAAGAAGTAGACTCCTGTCCAAATAAACCAACTCCCTACTCCCCAGAAATTATTTAGGGAAAAGAGGCGGAAGATACATGCTAAGAGGGATTGTGGGATGTGTAATCAGCTCATGGACATTCTTCTGATTGGTTGGTGGTGAGATACTCAGGAGTCATCATCAACCTTCTGGTTCCAACCAGTCTGGGGTCTACGTGCTTGTGGACAGGATACAGTTAACTTCTTCCATCTGGTGGGGGCTTCAGTGTCTGCAAAATACCTCAAAGAATATGGCCCAGAACATTATCTAAGTCCTTGAGGAGGAACTAAAGTTCCTTGACTTTGCTTGATGACTAAACTATTATTATTTTGTCTTGTTTGACTGTTTTCCTTTGTTTCTGCATTTTCTCACTTCTCTGATTAAATTTATTCTTCAGAATTCATGGAAGGCCTAGGAGGCTAAAATTTTTCTACAAACAAGAGGCAGGCAGGGGACCTCCCTGGTGGTCCAGTGGTTAAGAACTTGCCTGCCAATGCAGGGGACCCGGGTTCTATCCCTGGTCAGGAAAGATCCCACATCCTGCAGAGCAGCTAAGCCCATGTGCCACAACTATTGAACCAAAGTGCTGCAACTATTGAAGCCCACATACCTAGAACCCATGCCTCACAATGAGAGAAGCCACCACAGTGAGAAGCCTAAGACTGCAACTAGAGAGTAGCCCCTGTTTGCCACAACTAGAGAAAGTGCACTTGTAGCAATGAAGACCCAGTGCAGCCATAAATAAATAAATAAAAAGGCAAGTGGAGGATGTGTATGGGGGCGTGGGTGGTGCTGTGTCCTGGGAAGGCCCTATAGGGTCCTGCTCAGTTACAATTCCAGGAAGCGCCCATAGTACAGAAGTAGGAAAGTGAGACAGAGAAGGGAAGGAAGCCAGCACAGAGTACAGGTTCCCTCTGTGGGTAATTTAGGGTCAACCCCTCTAAAGTCCTTTGATAACGGCCTCTATTTTAAAATATAGAAATAGAGGCTGAGAGATATTAAGTAACCTGCACAAGCTCACAGATCTAATTTGAAGTGGTAGAAAAAGAATTTGTACCAATCTGATCAGAGCCCAAGGACAGTTTGGCCTAAAGGACACCAAGGTTTTAGAAACTGGGATTTAGAAATAAGAGGAAAGAAAAAGAAAAAACAAAGAAATAAGAGGAAAGAAAACCAAGCAGATTGCAAGCAAATGGACTGATTGCCTGGAATCAATGCTGTTGTCTGGATCTTGCTTTTATCCAATGACTGGGCCAGATGAAAGATTGAGTCTGGTCATGGACATGATAAAATGTATGGAATTCTCTTTCAAGAATATGAACTCAGACATTCTCAATGAATCCTTTTTATAGTCTTTATAAATGTGCAAGTTAAAGAAATCTTCTTCTGATGTACAGCTGTAGGCATATATCTTGACTGAATGCATTTTCCTGAAGTTTGCACAGTGAGCAATCTAAAAATGTGGGGGAAATCAAGTTGGCAGCCCCCTGACAAAGTGTTCAATATCATTTTAACAAGTCTTATTTCCATCCACATGAGTACTCTTGCCTGGGAAGTCCCATGGACGGAGGAGCCTGGAAGGCTGCAGTCCATGGGGTAGCTGAGGGTCGGACACAACTGAGCGACTTCACTTTCACTTTCCACTTTCATTCATTGGGGAAGGAAATGGCAACCCACTCCAGTGTTCTTGCCTGGAGAATCCCAGGGACAGGGGAGCCTGGTGGGCTGCCGTCTATGCAGTCGCATAGAGCTGGACACGACTGAAGCGACTTAGCAGCAGCAGCAGTACTACTCTTACTAGAACTTGTAGAGTAAAGTGGCTATTCGTAAACTTTATGGTAACATAATATCTGGCAAAAACTCCTGGGTCTTTTCCCTGAGTCAGAAAGAACATTACTCACTTAGCATCTGTACTTTGAGTTCAGTACTCAAAGATAGTACTCAAAGTATTCAGTTGTTAGTACTTGATTCAGCTCTAGGATAAACAACAAAAACCTGCTGCTGCTTTAGATGCTTATTTCTCAGATGCTTGTTTTCACCAACCAAAGTACTATTTACTTCTCATCACTGCTGTTTAGTTCTTGAGTACAGCATTCTTTCAAAGATCTGTACCCTGCAACAGAAAGCAGGTAGGAATCTAGGTTGCAACTTTGCTATAAAAAAGGTTTGTGGGAAAAAAAATTTTTAAAGATACAATTGATAAAGAACTATTGTTCAAAATACACAAAGAACTTTTAAAACTCAACAATAAGGAAATAATCTGACTTTTAACAAGGCAAAACCCTTGAACAGACATTTTACCAAAGATGGCAAGTAAGCACAAGAAAAGATATTCAGCATCATTTGTCATTAGGGAATTGCAGATTAAAATAATGATATACCACTATACACTTATTAGAATCGCCAAAATCCAAAACAATGATGACACCAAATGCTGGTAGGAATGTGGATCAACAAGAACCCTAATTACATTGCTGGTAGAAGTACAAGACAGTACAACCACTTTGGAAGACAATTTGGTTGTTTCTTACAAAACTAAACATACTCTTACAATGCAATCCAGCGATCAAGATCCTTGGTATTTACTCAAATAAACTGAAAACCTATGTCCACACAAAAACCTGCACATTATTTATAGCAGCTTTATTCATAGAAACCAAAACTTAGAAGTATCCAAGATTCCTTCATAGGTGAAAGGATAAAAGAACTGTGATACAGACAATGTAATATTGTTCAGAGCTAAAAATAAATGAGCTATCAAGCCATGAAAAGACATGAAGAAAATTTAAATGCCTATTACTAAGTAAAAATAAGTCAATCTGAAAAGACTACATACTGTATGATTCCAGCCATATGATATTCTTAGAAAGGCAAAATTATGGAGACAGTGAAAAGATCAGTGGCTGCCAGAGGTTTGTGGGAAGAGAGAGAAGAATAAATAGGCAGAGCATACAGTGAAACTATTCTGTATGACATTCCAATGGTGAATACCTATACTGTATTTGTCAAAAACTATACACTAGACAAGGTTTCCTTGGTGGCTCAGACTGTAAAGAATCTGCCTGTAATGCAGAAGACCTGGGTTTGATCCCTGGGTCTGGAATATCCCCTGGAGAAGGGAATGGCTACCCACTCCAGTACTCTTATCTGGAGAATTCCTTGGATGAAGGAGTCTGGCGGGATACAGTCCATGGAGTCACAAAGAGTTGGACACGACCGAGTGACTTGGCATGCACACAGACTGGACAACACCTAGAATGAACCTAATGTAAACTAGAGACTTTGGGTGATAAGGAGGTGTCAGTGTAGGTTCATTGCTTATAACAGATATACACTATGGTGCAGGCTGTCTATCATGGCAGAGGGGTTGGGGGGCAGGTGTGGTTAAGTCTATGTGAGGGCAGGGATATATAAATTTTACCTGTGAACCTAAAACTGCTGTAAAAAAATAAAGTTCACTAGCTAAAAAAGTTTGAAAACCAATATGACAGGGGACAAGGAGGGTGCAGAACATGAGCCTGGCAGAAGGGATCAGGAAATTCAAAATATTGGGCAGACAATAGGCCAAATACCAAAGAGGCAATCCAGGACGTAGTGATCAGCAGGTCCTGTTTAGGTGTGCACAGACAAGAAGCGTCAGTGCAAGTGTGACAAGGAAACAAATACTGCATCTGGATAGGCAGGCAGCATCCTGGAGGAAGCGGCACTGTGGGGGGAATTGCCAGGCTCTGATCCCACAGCAGAACCGTTTGCCCTCTACCCTGTTCTAAACATTCTTCCAGGGCCTGAGGCTTGGTTCCCCAATGGCTTATTCTGAGTGATCTGAGGACAGAGATGCCAGGTTATGTCAGAGTTTCCACCCATTCCTCTCTTCCTTCCCTGTTTTATTTCCTTGTCAAGATATTAGCCACAGGTCTACCCATAAGAAAACTAATGTTAGCTCTAGAGAAATGAAGTGCTTTCGAAGAAACCCCAGCAAAGAAGAATCTGATGTATAAGGTCTCCTTCATGGAAATCCCTGACTTCCGGTGGTTAGGATGCCATACTTCCACTGCAAGGGGCCTTGGTTCAATCCTTGTTCCTGAGAACTAAGATCCTGAATGCTGTGTGATGGGCACCCCCCACACACACACACAAAAAGTCTCCTTCATTCGCTGAATTCCTTAAGGACCAAGTCTGAATTATAAAAGGCTTAATCAATAAGGCAAAGTCATTCTTCCTCATAATAAGCATACTATGGAGAAGGCAATGGCACCCCCGTCCCATGGATGGAGGAGCCTGGTAGGCTGCAGTCCATGGGGTCGCTAAGAGTCGGACACGACTGAGCGACTTCACTTTCACTTTCACTTTTCACTTTCATTCATTGGAGAAGGAAATGGCAACCCACTCCAGTGTTCTTGCCTGGAGAATCCCAGGGATGGGGGAGCCTGGTGGGCTGCCGTCTCTGGGGTCGCACAGAGTCAGACACGACTGAAGCGACTTAGCAGCAGCAGTAGCAGCAGCAATGAAACAGTTCTAGGTGAGATTAATTCAGTGACAGCGTCTTTCTTCTTTTTTATTTAACTTTACCCTTTTCCCAGTCTCTTTCTGCCCCCGACTCCAAGTCCCTGGCAACCACTTTTCTACTGTTTCTATGAGTTTAACTTTTTATTTATTAATAGATTCCACATATAAATGATACCATGCAGTACTTGTCCTTCTCTGTCTGACATTTCACTTAGCATAATGCCCTCAAGATCCATCCACATTGTTGCAAACATCTGGATTTCCTTCTTTCTTGGACACCTAGCTTGTTTCCATATCTTGGCTATTGTGAATAATGCTGCAGTGATCATGGGCATGCAGGTATTTCATAGACACCCTCTTTTAATTTCCTTTGGATATGTATATCCAGAAGTGGGATTGCTGGATCATATAGTAGTAGCTCCATTTTTAATTTTTGAGCAAGTCCCTGAGCTGATTCCCCTCATGGCTGTCATAGCTTGAATGCTGCAGTCCCAGGCATCACATGAAGGAAGACCCAACAATATTGAGGGGTTAAGAGAGCATTTTCTTCCATGTATTTCTTTTTATCATCAGAAAAACTCTTCTCCCAGTCACAAGAGGACATGATTCCCCTTATCTAAGGAGCTAGAGTAGTCAAAATCATAGAGATTAAAAGTAGAATGGTGGTTTCAGGGGCTAAGAAGAGGGGAGAATGTGAAGCTGGGGTTTAATGGGTGCAGAGTTTCAGCTGAGGAAGATGAAAAAGTTCTGGAGGTGGATGGTGGTGATGTTTGGACAACAGTATAAGTGTTCTTAATGTCACAGAACTGTACACTTAAAATGGTCAAAAATGGTAAAACTTTTAAATTGAGATATAATTGACATATAATATTGTATTCATTTCAGGTGTAAAACATGATGATTCAATATATTTATGTTTACATAATAATCACCACATTGAGTCTAGTTAATTCCATCACCATAAATAGTTATAATTTTTTTTCCAGTGATAAGAGCTTTTAGGATAAACTCTTAGCAGCTTTCAAAAATACAAAACAGTGTTATTAGCTCTAGTCTCCATGCTGTACAGTACATTCCTAGACTTACTTATTTTATTATAGCTAGAAGTTTATAACTTTTGACTACTTTTCTCCATTTTTCCCACTGCTGTCCACCAAAAAAATGGTAAATTTAATATTATGTGTATTTTATCACCAGTTAAAAAAAAAGTGTTTTTTCTCAGAAGCCCCACAGTAAACCTCCCCTCACATTTCATAGGCCAGAATTCTGCCACCTGCCACTTCCTAAACCAATGATAATGGCAACATTAATGAAATGCCTGATTGGCTTGTTCTCATCAAGACTTACCTTACCCTCCTTGTGACTGGATAGGGTGGATCCCAGAGTCCCCTGAAGCACACAGCTGCTGAATACTCAAACAATATTTGGATTTAGATTCTGTTAATGAGGAAAAAATAACGGAGGTGGGGAGATATTGGGGATGATGGCCACTGGGTAGGACACAAAGATCCTGGCAAGGCTTTCCCACTGAGGCAAAGAAGGACTTGATTCCTTCAGGACACCCCAGCTTTTCTGAAGACTCACAAGAGACTTACTGACTCCAACCCCCAGCGGTCCTTGAGCAGTTATATTGTCTCTCAGATCTGTCCCTTTCCTGAGGACAGACATTGTAATTGCATCACCTCACAGCTGACTGTGACATCAGTCTCCTGAGGGACATCTCTGCCTCTGGTTTTATTCCTATTTGGATCCATGTTAAACATCCATACTAGAATAACTTTGCAGAACCAACACATATGTCCAAACTCCTTACCAGGCTATCTAGAACCATCCACTCTTTTGTAATCCTTGTTTTCAGTCTCCCTACTAGTATGCTTCTTAGGGTAAGGGTTTTGCCTTACTCTTCATTTTATTCCCAGTACCTAGAATAGTGCCGGTCATTCATTCATGGGTTTTATCCATTCATTTGGAATTTATGGCATTCAGCAAATATTGAATAAATGAATGTTATTCAATGAATGAATACATCCAGGACCTGACTCTTAATCAGTTTAAATGCTGTTGTTTTTCTTTTTCTCACATAAATTTTTTGCTTGAGAGATACTCAACTCATTGTTCCCTGACCACATCACATAACCTTGCCACCCACATGTGTGATTTTATTCAGTTTCTCTGGCTTGTAATTCTCTTCTCTCTCTTCTCTGATAATCAATGACCTACATTTCCTTTAAGGCCAAAACCAAATTTCACCTTCAATGTGAGTGATATTCAATTATCCAAGGCTTCAGTGATATACTCTCTCATCATATATGATTTTTATGGTATCTACTTAGTACACAATATTTTTATATATTTTTTCTTTTCAATATATTTATCTTTTAAATACCTCCTCAGTTAGTATTTAAACCCCTTGAATTCAGAAATCTGTTTTATGCCTGTTTTTATTTCTAATACTTAATCTAATACTATAAGCTTAATAAATATTTATTAGTTTCTAAGGATGGTTGGAGAAGGCAATGGCACCCCACTCCAGTACTCTTGCCTGGAAAATCCCATGGACGGAGGAACCTGGTAGGCTGCAGCTCATGGGGTTGCTAAGAGTTGGACACGACTGAGTGCTTTCATGCATTGGAGAAGGAAATGGCAACCCACTCCAGTGTTCTTGCCTGGAGAGTCCCAGTGATGGCGGAGCCTGATGGGCTGCCATCTATGGAGTTGCACAGAGTCGGACACGACTGAAGCAACTTAGCAAGGATGGTTAGATTTTTTTGCATTGATATAATTCATCATAAAAGGTCTGAAGCTTCTTTAAAACTAATTTAAATTCTAAGTGAATAATTAAGCTCTTAAAATTTGAGAGTAGTATTTCCATCAAATTTAAACCTAGTATATGTATACATTTGTGTACATATATATCCATTTACCATAATATACACTGAGTCACAGTTACATCTGGTTGTTTTACTATGTTGATGTACTATGGGTCATTTTTCAAAGGCAAATATTATAGTGCATCCCAGGACACCTGTGTTCACACGATCAGTTCTTTGAAACTATATTTGGATGTGCAAGCTATTAAAAGCTTCTTGTACTGAGTGACCTTTCAGGCAGAATTTAGATCGAATACTCACACTGCTGCTGCCTGTTGCTGAGTGGATAGCAGCAGAAAACCCTGGATTCAAACCTCTGTGGGGCTTTTGTTTTGCTTGTTTTGTTTCTTTTCATTTTGCCTTAAGAAGATGAACAATGAAACCACAACCCTGATATCCTTGAAGGAGGCAATGAAAAGGTTGCTAAGGGCTACAGGGAGGGAGCAAGCATGGGTCGGCTTTTCTGGGAAGATGGGTAGGAGAAGAATGAAGAATAAAAACGGGCAAATAACTACAGGCATGCTAATTAGAATTCTTTTTCTGTTCATGTGTTCAGGTTCAAAAATTGTGTCCATTAATAATAAAGAAAAATCTCCTCCTAGGTGCTATATTCCATTTGATTAATGCATGCGCTATATGCTGGGCTTAGAAAAATAAATAAAATGTGGTTTCTGTCCTCAAGGAGCTCACAGCCTTTGGAATAACAGATTTATTCAAAAATGCTTACAGTTTAATGTGACTGACCTTATAATGGTGATGCTCCTAAAGGGCTATGAGAACATGAAAAGAGGAATGAATTTTGCCTTTGATACTAGGAAAAGGAACCCTTCATAGAGGGACGTTTAGACTGGATCTGAAAGTGTGAGTAGGAGTTTGTAAGAAATAAAAATATGAGAAGGAATTCTAGGGTGAGGAAACAGTCCATGTAAACCACAGATGCTTGGACTATCATACCGTATTCAGTCAGCAGCTAGATGTCTCATGTGACTGGTGACTAAGTTGTGCAAGAGGACTGGCAGAAGATAGGGGCAAAGGTTAAAGAGTCTACAATTCCTGCTGAGGAGATCCGACTTGACTCTAGCAATATCACTAGGCAAGTCAGGGCAGCATAGAATGTATATAATAGTCAAGTTATGAGAACAGAATTGTGTTTTAGAAGAATAGCTCTCGGGGATGGACTGGAGGTGAAAAGCAGAAATCTAGTTTGACTATTGTAATCCTAGGTTGAAGTGAAAGATGGTGATTAACTGACTTACTAGAGATAGAAAGGAGGGAATAGATTAGAGACATGTTGATGGAGAGAAAGGGGAAAAATAGTGAGTTATTCTGAGGTTTCTAGTTCAAGGAATTGGGTAGTTGGTGATCCCATTAACTGAGCTGGACAACTGTCACAGAAATGCAGATTTGCAGACATGTTCCTTAGGATTTATTTGAAACGATCTAGGAATGACTTTGGAGAGGGCAATGGCACCCCACTCCAGTGCTCTAGCCTGGAGAATCCCATGGATGGAGGAGCCTGGTGGGCTGTAGTCCATGGGGTCGCTAGGAGTCGGACAGGACTGAACAACTTCCCTTTCACTTTTCACTTTCATGCATTGGAGAAGGAAATGGCAACCCACTCCAGCGTTCTTGCCTGGAGAATCCCAGGGATGGGGGAGCCTGGTGGGCTTCCGTCTATGGGGTCGCACAGAGTTGGACACGACTGAAGCGACTTAGCAGCAGCAGCAGGAATGCCTTTGAACGATCAAGGCTATGGTTTTTCCAGTAGTCATGTATGGATGTAAGAGTTGGACTGTGAAGAAAGCTGAGTGCCGAAGAATTGATGCTTTTGAACTGTGATGTTGGAGAAGACTCTTGAGAGTCCCTTGGACTGCAAGGAGATCCAACCAGTCCATTCTGAAGGAGATCAGTCCTGGGTGTTCTTTGGAAGGAATGATGCTAAAGCTGAAACTCCAATACTTTGGCCACCTCATGCGAAGAGCTGACTCATTGGAAAAGACTCTGATGCTGGGAGGGATTGGGGGTAGGAGGAGAAGGGGACGACAGAGGATGAGATGGCTGGATGGCATCACCGACTCGATGGATGTGAGTTTGAGTGAACTCCAGGAGTTGGTGATGGACAGGGAGGCCTGGCGTGCTGCAATTCATGGGGTCACAAAGAGTTGGACACGACTGAGCGACTGAACTGAACTGAACTGAGGAATAACTTTTGGTGAAAGGATTCCAAATAATTGCTTCAATTTATGTAAACCTGTATACTGATTGACAAGCTAGAGTTTATCTCTAGAGTTCAAGCTGGAGATGACTTATAAGAAGTATGTTCTTAAAGGTCTAAAAGTTAATACAAAGAGTTTACCAGATATAATAGTTTTGACTTGTAGACAGATTGCTGGCATATTAGGTCATGGAGGCCTATGTTCCTATGAAAATGCATATTTCATACAGAGCCTTGAAAAAAAGTGAAAATGTTAGTCTCTCAGTTGTATCTGACTTTGTGCAACCCCATGGACTCTACACTGCCAGGCTCCTCTGTCCCTGGAATTCTCCAGGGAAGAATATTGCAGTGTAGCCATTCCCATCTCCAGGGATCAAACCCAGGTCTCTCGCACTACAGGCATATTCTTTACCATCTGAGCCACCAGGGAAGCCCAAGAATATTGGAATGGATAGCCATTCCCTTCTCCAGGGGATCTTCCCAATGAAAATGTACATTTCATACAGAGCTTTATCTATATGCATACAGAATCCAGAGCAATGAGAAAATTCCATTGCTGAAATTTCTGAAGATGGAGTGCAAGGGGAGGGGTTTACTTAGTAAATTCAGCTTAAGACAGTTGAGTCTGATACCACCATCTAAGTGGAGATGTACAAAACGTCGTTGAAAATTCAGCTCTAGAGCTTAGGATAGGGGTGGTGAAGTGAAGTGAAGTGAAGTCGCTCAGTCGTGTCTGACTCTTTGCGACCCCATGGACTGTAGCCTACTACTCTCCTCCGTCCATGGGATTTTCCAGGCAAGAGTACTGGAGTGGGTTGCCATTTCCTTCTCCAGAGGATCTTCCTGACCCAGGGATCAAACCCAGGTCTCCCGCACTGTAGGCAGACGCTTTACCCTCTGAGCCACAAGGGAAGGACAGGGGTGGTACCTGAAGCTAATTAACCCTGGAATAAAGTGAAGACCAAGAAGAGAAGATGGTCAAGGACAGAACCTTAGGCAACCACAACAGTATTCAGGTCACTGGGGACATAGAAACTCAGGGAACTGGCTGTGTATCACTTCATGAAGGACAATGTGGGTGACTTCACACAAATGAGTTGTGGGATTTCAGTTCTTTGTGGTTCAGTTAGACGTAATTTTGGTGCCACAGCGCCCTCTAATGATCAGGGTTGTTCAGAGCAACTCAGGTCCCCCTTTTGCTGTTACATGGCCTAGCATTTCACTAACACCACAAATGTCATAGAAGACATGTTTTATTACTTCTGTGTAAGACCTCTGCTAGGTATTGGGGGACAAGCATAAAGATGTTCAAGAAATAGTCTATGATCCTCTCTCTTCAAGAGTTTACAATTTAGATCACGAAAAGCTAACTCTAAAAATAAAGGAAGAGATGGGGAGTGACAAGTAATAGAGACAGTGTCTGTGACAGAGAAGCAGGCAAGGAGCAGATCTCCAGGTAGAAAGGCTGAGGGATTCAAGAAGGCGTGGAATGAGCTTATCCCTGATGGATAAGACTTTGATAGAATAAGGTGGAGAAAGCCACCTTAATAAACATGGGTCTCAGCACTTGCTAATAGCTATATGATGGTTAAGTCTTGATCTTTTTGAGACTCAATTTCTTTATCTGTAAAATAGTAAAAATGACTGCTTCACTACTTATAGTTGTTATGAGAATCAAAGTTTGTATAAAATACTTCTTAAAGTATGAGGTACAATATATTAATAAAATGAGGCAGATAGCTGAGATAATTGGACAATTCACATGTTCGGCAACATAAGGAATGCAAGAACTAGGATGATGACTAGAGAGAATGGCAAATGGGAACATCTATCCATAATTGTAAAATTTAAGTAGCTACTGCTAGTGACTGTAAATAATGTATTGTAGCTATATCTTTAGGCGAAATCTTAGTTTTGTGCTCTGACCCAAATTAACCTTTGATTCTGTTATACTATAGAGTAGACCACAAACTCCAAGCTTTAGAAGCACATTTTAAAGAACTGGACTTCATCAAGGATAATCTGACACAGAAATTTGAAGATCATAGCAAGACTTTGGCAAACCAGGGAGCCCAAGATGAGCTATGGAAAGCAGTTCTGTCACTCAAGTGAGTATCTAATCAGAAATCAGTGGAATTTTGTGGTTTCATGAGAGCTTGCAGTGGTCATTCTAAAACTGGGTTTCTTAATATGGTTCCAACAATGCGTTGTGAAGAAATCACATTTTCTCAGGCTCATTCATTCAAAAAAGATTGATTTGAGTGCTGGTTTACTTCCCATACTGTGGTACACATCTCAGAGTCCCTTACTTGGCAAAGTCTTAATAACACAGAGATGGATAATGTAAGTACTCTGCCATTAAAAAATTTGTACTATGAGTGGCCTGAGATTTAAGCTATCCAGTTTAGTGCAAATCCTATTTCTTTTCTTTTTAAAAAAATTATTTTAATAGTATATATTTGTTAATTCTAAATTCCTAATTTATACTATGGTAACCATCCAATTATTTTCTGTGTCTGTGAATCTATTTCATAAGTAAGTTCATTTGCACTATTTTCTTAGATTCCACATATAAGTGATATTGTGATGTTTGTCTGTCTTACTTCACTTAGTATTGTAACCTCTAGGTCCATCCTTGTTGCTGCAACGATATTATTTCACTCTTTTTTACTGCTGAGTAACATTCCATTGTAGATATACACCACATCTTCTTTAGCCATTCATCTGCTGATGGGCACTTAGGTTGCTTCCATGTCTTGGCTTTGGTAATAGGGCAGACCCTATTTCTAAAGTATTTTCTAAACTATAACAGCTGCTTCTGTTCTAAACCCAAAAGCTGGGTTGGCCTCTTGGTGTGTGTTGGGCCAAAAGACACAACCAAGCCAAAGATTTGGACAAGGAAGGATTTATTACTTGCAGCAAGTAAGGAGAACAGCAGGGATCTTTCCCTAAGCAATGTCTTCCCAAATATCAAAATCAGGAAGTTTTAAGCTAAAGATAGATGCATATTCATGAAGGAGCTTGAACAGAGGAGACCAGCACAGAACTGGGGCAAAAGCTGACAGAATTCAAGCTTTAGTGATTGAAGTCAAAAGGGTCAGAAAAGGTCAACATCATCATTCTATCCTCCACCTGGGCTCCAAAATCACTGTGGATGGTGACTGCAGCCATGAAATGAAGATACTTGTTCCTTGGAAGAAAAGCTATGACAAACCTAGACAGTGTGTTAAAAAGAGGAGACAATACTTTGCCGACAAAGATCTGTCTAGTCAAAGCTATGTGAGAGTTGGACCATAAAGAAGGATGAGCACCAAAGAACTGAGGCTTTCAAACTGTGGTGCTGGAGAAGACTCTTGAGAGTTCTTTGGATAGCAAGATCAAACCAGTCAATCCTAAAGGAAATCAATCCTGAATATTCATTGGAAGGACTGATACTGAAGCTGAAGCTCCAATACTTTGGCCACCTGATGCAAAGAGCTGACTCATTGGAAAAGACCCTGATGCTGGTAAAGACTGAAGGCAGGAGGATAAGGGGTGCAGAGGATGAGATTATTGGATGACATCATCAACTCAATGGACATGAGTTTGAGCAAATTCCGGGAGATAGTGAAGGACAGGGATGCCTGGCATGCTACAGTCCATGGAGTTGCAAAGAGCTGGACATGACTGAGTGACTGAACAACCACCACCACCTGGGTGGGGCCTTAGTTCCTGCAGAACTTTTAAGATACATATCAGATTGTTATGTATATCCTTTTAGGAAGAATTGAGCTTCCCTGGTGGCTCAGATGGTTAAGAATCTGCCTGTAATGCAGGTGACACAGGTTCAATCCCTGGGTCAGGAAGATCCCCTGGAGAAGGAAATGGCAATCCATTCCAGTATTCTTGCCTGGAGAATCCCATGGACAGAGGAATCTGGTGGGCAACAGTCCACGGGGTCACGAAGAGTTGGACACAACTGAGCAACTAACACTTATCACTGAACTATTGTTTCTTGATATCCTTTCCTTTGTTCAAACATTCCATCACTTCCCTTAAGATCATGAATTACTGAGACCTGTTCCAGGGCAAGCACTGTGGCCAGGCTTAGATCACAAAACTGCTTAGATAAACAATGGCTTTTCTTATGTCAAGAGATCCAAGTCTTGTTCTCTTTCTCTGGAAACCTCTAACCCAATCTGTTTAAAGTTCTCCTAGTATGTTTATACTTCTTTGAATTATCCTAATAAAATTCACTTTATGGCTGTACATAGAGAGTTCTACTGCTTAAGAAGTGCCAACATTTTTTGTAGGTTCACCTCAATGGAACTGAATATTTTATACAGCTACGTCATTGAAGTACTTGTCCACTTGCACACTTGTGTGCTTGAGAAGCTGCCAGATCTGGTGAGAAGTCTTCCCACCTTAGCCTCCATCCTTAGACGAAAAGTCAAGAATAAGCACATCAGAGTTGTATGGGAGTCTGTTCTGGAGGAACATGGGTTGCAAGAAGGAGATATCACAGCACTGTGTATCTTCTTTGTAGCACATGGTAACAAGGCAGAACACTACATTGCTAAAGTAAGGCAGATGTATATAAGAGATATCAATTTCATGATCTCTAATATGGTAAAGAACCAGGCGCTGCAGGATGGTTTGCTGAAGGCTGTGCAGGTCATTGAGAAGGGGAAAGCAGAGATGGCCCCCCAAGAGAAAAAGTCACCCCTAAAAGAGTTGATACCATCAGTCAAAAGCTAATCTGTTACACTGGACTCAGAGATTCCATGTCTAGTATAATTTATCTTGCAAATAGGAAGCAACACATATATACAATTTATCAGGCTTATTTTTAGCAAAAGTGAGAAGAGTGTTAAATTATAATACACTGATACAATGGATACTTTCTGTGTAGCAATATAAGAGAATGAAGAAGCTTTCATTTAACTGTATAGTAACACAGAGTTATCACCAAGATGTGTTTTAAAATATTTCCAACATTATTGCTCAATGGGAAAAAAAGGGCAAAAACAAATACATAGGCTACTATATCTATAAACTTCTGGAGAAATACATTAAAAAGTGGTAACATTGTCTTAGGGAAGAAAACTAATTAGAGGCTAGGGATCAAAGGAAGGAAGAAGTCTTTTCACTGTTAATTCATTTTGTACTTTATGAATTTTGAAACATGTGAATGTATGATGTAGTAAAGCAAAAAAGAAAAAAAAAAACTACTATATTTTGTATGTTGATGTGCATTTTCTTTCTGGTACAGTTCCACAGGTATTTTATACTATAAAGGGAATTCCCATACAGTGATCATATATTTTATAATCTTTTTTGAACAAATGCCATGCATATGTAGTGTCAATAATAGAAACATTTTAAAGTGTGGTTTCCTGCCCTACAGGCAAAAGTTACTTAATTTGGAAGGTACAAATTCAGGACGACCAGAATGAGTAACACCTTGGAGGGAAGTTACCTAGAGAAGGATGAGAAGTAATACAAGCTGTGTTACCTTGCTGGTTCCTCCTTGAAAATAAGTTGGTTGCCAGATACATGCACTCAGTCTTATCCTTCTCCAGACACATTGTTTAGAGAAACCATGCCACAAAAGAGAGACTGGAACTATGTCTTGGAAGTGTTACTAAATCAAACTTGGGTCTGCAACAAAGCCAATCTACTGACATGCGGTTGTGTTAAGACAAAGTACAGCATTTATTGCAGGGCACCAAATAAAGAGAACAGGCAACTTGTGCTTGAACAGACAGCATTACCAAGTCCGAGCTGGTTCTACTCACTGACCAATAAGATGGCAAACTAATGTTTCAAAATAACCATCCTATCTGGGTCTGGATGCCAGGTTCTTTTATAGAATGAGTGGGGTGGAGGGGGTGGGGTGAGGAAAAGAAGTAAAAAGCCCCTTCATCTTGCAAATATCTCCTAGAACAGCAAGTCTGGGGAAGGGATGTGTCAATTTCTTCCTTCCTGTAGCCATCCACAGGTGAACAGCGTCCTGAACAAAGGTCCTGATTTAACAGTCAGGCAGAGGGGCAAGGTTCCCTGAGGCAAGCCATCTTGTATAAACAGTACAGAAGGGTACTACAGAAAGGTTGGCTGAGGCGTATAGAGGGAAGAATTTTCAAGTTACCGCTCGGGTCTCAGTTTGTTTTGAGGTTTTCCTTTTTCTGCCCAGAGACCAATCTTGCGACACTGCCCAGTGTCCGCAGTCCCCGGGAGCAGGAGTCACGCGAGAAAATTAGAGCCACAACGACCCGAGGTGGGCGGTGGCTCACCGGTGAAAAAACCCGCCAATGCAGGAGGCGCAGGAGACGGGGGTTACATCCCTGGCTTGGGAAGATCACCCGGAGAAGGGCATGACAACCCACTCCATTATTCTTGCCTCAAGAATCCCAAGAACAGAGGAATCTTTGGGGCCACAGATGATAGTGACGCAGAGTCCAAAAGGACTGGACCGACCTAGCACGCAAGCACACACGCCGCGCGAGGGGAGGGGCGGGCTCTCTCCCGGGCCAGCAGGGCGGGGCCAGCGGGGCGGGCAGTGCGCGCGCAGGCCCGGAAGTCCCATCGGCGGAATGTTAGCTGTTTGTATCCTTTGTCGGTTTTCGATGGTGGGAGGGGCCGTTTTGGCGGGCTGTCGTGACGCCACTAGCCCTTGCGGGATTCTGAGGCACCGCCGCTAAGATTAGGCTTTCTGGCTGACTTTAGAGGGGACGAGGGGTGGGCTCAGAATCCGAGTAAGGCGTGAGCGCGGACCCACAGCAGCGGTAAAACGGAAGTCCCGCTCCAACGGAGCCCGCGTCCGGAGGGGAGCTGCAGTCTTCCTCGAACGATGGGCCGAGGGCTATGCGCCTCGGCGGCCTGCGTCTTGGCTGCCAGGAGCTAAGGGAGCGTTCTCACCTGGTAAGCGGGAGGAGGGGAACTTGGCGCGTGGCTCAGGCTGCGCCAGAGATCTGGCGCCCACCTTCCGCCCTGCTGCAATGGTTGTTAATGCCTGGGAGCAGCCAAGGTTCATTTGTTTTCTTTCCGGATGTTTATCTTAAACATGGACAAATACACCGCCTTCCAGGGTTTTACTGTTTACCTGACCTGTAGAACACCATTTTTACTTCTAGACATTTGATGCTTTCAGTCTCTGAATTCTGGCAGGCTACTGGGCATAATATTTAAAACGCAAAACTGTTACTTTGCTTTTTTCCTACTCGGACAGGAAACAAGATTCTTTCTCTTTCAGGTGTTGATGTTGAATATGCCTTATTAGCATATTAAAATGGCTGTACCCAAAGAGTCCATCCCTTCCTTGTTAGAATGTCAGTGTCAGATCTGTGTGGAAATCCTCTTCGAGCCTGTGACACTGCCTTGTAACCACACGCTCTGTAAACCATGCTTCGAATCGACTGTCGAAAAGGCAAGTTTGTGCTGTCCCTTCTGTCGCCGCCGGGTCTCTTCGTGGGCGCGGTACCGTAGCCGAACAAATTCTCTTGTTAATATGGAACTGTGGGAGATAATTCAAAAACACTATCCAAAGGAATGCAAGCTAAGAGCCTCTGGGCAAGAATCAAAGGAAATAGGTGAGTAAAACCCAGCGCGTTTGTTGTCTAAAAACCAAGATCATTTTGAAAGCCAACCGCCACTAATCCATTTTTAAAAGGATAAAACAGAGAGCCAGTTAGTATTTGTCTAATTTGGTCTCAAAATGTTGATTAAGGTCAATGGCAAGATTTTGTTCATTGTTATAATGCCCAGCGTGTGTTCACTTGGTATTTGTTCGATTAAAAATGAAAAGAAAAACCCGAAACAAAAGAATTGCCCGATAGAGTCTTCAGTCATGTGAAAAGTTATATAAATAGTCGCAGAGGAGCCACAATTGCAGTATAGCAACAGCGGAAGTAAGGATTCTTGTGTTAATGTCCTTTTCACTTTCAATTATTTTCTCTAACTTGCTTGCCTGTACATTGCCATTCACTTAATTCTTAAGCTTGCAGGGAGCCTAAAATAGCTTTCTGTGGCCATCTAGTTCAGCCGTTTTTATTCAGAGGTCCTCCACAGTGTGGACTCTTCTTTATGCCCCAAACTGAACGCTTGACTCCAGCAGCTTGACCATTTATGTGCTCAATAAGTCATGCGATGTTTCTTGTTTAGGCTTTGAATGTGATGCTTAATGCTGTGATACACTGACCTTTTTTTGGAATTCTTTTTACTTATTGTCAGTTCAGTTCAGTTCAGTCACTCAGTCATGTCTGACTCTTTGTGACTCCAGGGACTGCAGCACACCAGGCTTCCCTGTCCCATCACCAACTCCCGAAGCTTGCTCAAACTCATGTCATGCCATCCAACCATCTCATCCTCTGTCGTACCCTCTCCTGCCTTCAGTTTTTCCCAGCATCAGGGTCTTTTCTTACGAGTCAGTTCTTCTCATTAGGTGGCCAAAGTATTGGAGTTTCAGCTTCAGCATCAGTCCTTCCAGTGAATATCCAGGACTGATTTCCTTTAGGATGGACAGGTTGGATCTCCTTGCAGTCCAAGGGACTCTCAAGAGTCTTCTCCAACACCACAGTTCAAAAGCATCAATTCTTCAGTGCTCAGCTTTCTTTATAGTCCAACTTTCACATCCATACCTGACTACTGGAAAAACCATAGCTTTGACTCTACAGACCTTTATCGGCAAAGTAATGTCTCTGCTTTTTAATATGCTATCCAGGTTGGTCATAGCTTTTCTTAGTTTGCCATTTTAACCATTTTTAAGTGGACGCTGTAGTGTTAAATACATTCACAGTGTTTTGCAATCATCACCACTATGTTTCCAAAACTTTTTCATCACTCCAGACAGACTCTTTAACCATTAAGCTATGACTCCCACTCTTCCCCTCCCCGTTTCCAGAGTTCTCTGTGAATTTGCTTGGTTTTTTAATTTCTATGAAGCCCCAGTAAAACACACACACCACCTATTTAGCAGAATTAAACATCATAGACATCCTTCCACAGAATTAGCTCATAAAATGTTCCCATAAACCCCAAAAGATACCAGGACAAATCACCAAAATCAGATCTCCGTGGTATAAGCAGAAGGAAGCATCTGGGCTGTGTGATGGATCTGAGAACAAAAGAACTTCAGAATAAGCAACAGGTATTCATTGGGAAGGGCTTCCCAGGTGCCTGGGCAGTAAAGAATCCACCTGCCAATGAAGGAGATGTGGGTTCAGTCCCTGAATCAGAAAGATCCCCTGGAGAAGGAAATGGCACCCCACTCCAGTGTTCTTGCCTGGGAAATCCCATAGACAGAGGAGCCTGGCGGGCTACAGTCCATCAGATCAGATCAGTCGCTCAGTCGTGTCCGACTCTTTGCGACCCCATGAATCACAGCACGCCAGGCCTCCCTGTCCATCACCAACTCCCGGAGTTCACCCAGACTCAACGTCCATCGAGTCAGTGATGCCATCCAGCCATCTCATCCTCTGTTGTCCCCTTCTCCTCTTGCCCCCAATCCCTCCCAGCATCAGAGTCTTTTCCAATGAGTCAACTCTTCACATGACATGGCCAAAGTACTGGAGTTTCAGCTTTAGCATCATTCCTTCCAAAGAACACCCAGGGCTGATCTTCAGAATGGACTGGTTGGATCTCCTTGCAGTCCAAGGGACTCTCAAGAGTCTTCTCCAACACCACAGTTCAAAAGCATCAATTCTTCGGCGCTCAGCCTTCTTCACAGTCCAACTCTCACATCCGTACATGACCACAGGAAAAACCATAGCCTTGACTAGACGAACCTTTGTTGGCAAAGTAATGTCTCTGCTTTTGAATATGCTATCTAGGTTGGTCATAACTTTCCTTCCAAGGAGTAAGCGTCTTTTAATTTCATGGCTGCAGTCACCATCTGTAGTGATTTTGGAGCCCAGAAAAATAAAGTCTGACACTGTTTCCACTGTTTGCCCATCTATTTCCCATGAAGTGATGGGACCGGATGCCATGATCTTCGTTTTCTGAATGTTGAGCTTTAAGCCAACTTTTTCAGTCTCCACTTTCACTTTCATCAAGAGGCTTTTTAGTTCCTCTTCACTTTCTGCCATAAGGGTGGTGTCATCTGCATATCTGAGGTTATTGTTATTACTCCCGGCAGTCTTGATTCCAGCTTGTGCTTCTTCCAGTCCAGCGTTTCTCATGATGTACTCTGCATAGAAGTTAAATAAACAGGGTGACAATATACAGCCTTGATGAACTCCTTTTCCTATTTGGAACCAGTCTGTTGTTCCATGTCCAGTTCTAACTGTTGCTTCCTGACCTGCATTTAGGTTTCTCAAGAGGCAGATCAGGTGGTCTGGTATTCCCATCTCTTTCAGAATTTTCCACAGTTTATTGTGATCCACAGTCAACTGGAATTCCATCGCCTCCACTAGCTTTGTTTGTAGTGATGCTTTCTAAGGCCCACTTGACTTCACATTCCAGGATGTCTGGCTCTAGGTCAATGATCACACCATCATGATTTTCTGGGTCGTGAAGATCTTTTTTATACAGTTCTTCTGTGTATTCCTGCCATCTCTTCTTAATATCTTCTGCTTCTGTTAGGTCCATACCATTTCTGTCCTTTATCGAGCTCATCTTTGCATGAAATGTTCCTTTGGTATCTCTGATAGGGTCCTCCCAAAAATTAGACACAACTTAGCAACTCCACAACAGCAACAAAGATAATATAAGTGTATTCATAAAATATGTGATCTCTTATGTCTGGCTTCTTTCACTTAGCATAATGTTTCCAAGGTTCATACAAGGTTCTATTATGCATTAGTACTTCATTCCTTTTTAGGGCTGAATAATTTATATATATATATATTTCATTCATTCATTGATGAACATTTGGGTAGTTTTCACCCTTGGCTGTTTGAATGGGTGCTGATATGAATACTCATGTACAAGTATTTGTTTGAATATGTTTTCATTTTTTTGTGTATATAGGAGTGGAGTTGCTGGATCATATGGTAATTCTATGTGTAGCCTTTTGAGGATCTGTCAAACTTTTTCACAGATCTGCATCATTTTACATTCCCTTAACAACGTGTAATCTCTGCATATCCTAACCAACACTAGTTCTTTTCTGCTTTTTAAAAATTTTTTTTCATTTTTTATAGCCATCCTAGTAGGTGTTAACTGGTATCTTAGTGTGTTTTTTAAATTGTGGTAAAGTATACATTACAAAACTTACCATTTTAACCATTTTTAGATGTGCAGTTCAAGGCATTGAGTACATTCGCATAGGTGTGCAAGCATCACTATCATCCCTTTCCAGAACTTTTTCATCTTCAAAAACTGAAACTCTATGCCCGTTAAATAATAATTCCTCAGTTCCTCTCTATCCAGCCCTTGGCTACCACCACTGTTACTTCCTGTCTCTATGATTTAACTACTTTATGTACCTTATATAAGTAGAATCATAGTAGCTATTTGTAGCTTTTTTTGTCCCTTCCCTTCTTCCCTCCCTTTCTCTTTTTCTCCGCTCTCTCTTTTTCCCAGTATGGGCAATTTGGCGACTTCATTAAAAAAAAATAATCCAAGTATAATTACCTTACAATATTACATTAGGTTCACTATTTCACAGCAGTGATTCAGTAATTTTACATAGTACAAAATGATCACCACCATCTTTCACTTAACATAAAGTCAGACTTTATGTTGTAGCATGTGAATGAATTTCATTTCTTTTTTTGGCTAATACGTGTTTACTGTGTTTGTTTATCCTTTCATCTGTCAGTGGGTCATTGGGTTACTTCCATCTTTGGCTTCCACCTTTTGGCTATTGTGAATTAACATTGGTGTACAAGTGTCTGTGTCCCTGCTTTCAACTCTTTTGAGTATGTACCCGAAAAGAAATTGCTGGATCATGTGGTAATTCTATGTTTTAATTTTTTGAGGAACTGCTATACTCTTCCATAACAGCTGTACAATCTTAAATACTCCCACCAGCAAGGGCAAGAGTTCCTTTTTGTATCTTTGTTAGCATTTGCTACTTTCTGGTTTTGTTTTCTTGGTTTGATGGAGTAGGGGGGAGATGCTGTTTCATTGTGCTTTTGATTTATATTTCCCTAATGACTAGTGACGGTGAGCATCTTTTCATGTGCTTGCTGGCTATTTGTATATATCTTTTTTGGAGAACTATCTGTTTGCTGTTATTGTGGGATTGCTTTTTAAAAATTCCTTTACTGTTATTTTAATGGCTTCTAGAGAAAGAGCTAAGTATACATATTTGTGTGCCATTTTGAACCAGAAAACCTCTGGCCTTTTTAAAAATGGAATTCCATATTCCTGTAGCTGTTAATAATTGTACACTTATTTTAATTTTGCATTTTATATTAATATGGGTTTAATGTAAGCTCAAAGGTAGCTATAGAATTCTGTAATTGCCTATAATGTAATTTTCTCTCTTGATCTGAAACAGTTGATGACTATCAGCCAGTCCGCTTATTAAGTAAGCCTGGGGAATTAAGGAGAGAATATGAAGAGGAGATAAGCAAGGTAGGTTGTAAATGTTCTTTTTTGGAAAAATTTTCTGCTGTGTTTTTGCATACAGTTTTATGTGCCTATATAAATAAATAATATACTGAAATGTTAATGATTTTAATATAGCTTATAAAGGCTTCAGTTGTTTTTTATTTTTTTATTTATTTTTTTTTTTTTTCAAGCCCATTGAGTCGGTGTTGCCATCCAACCATCTCATGCTCTGTCAGCCCCTTCTCCTCCTGCTCTCAATCTTTCCCAGGATCAGGGTCTTTTCCAATGAGTTGGCTCTTCATATGAGGTGGCCAAAGTGTTGGAGCTTCAGCATCGGTCTTTCCAAAGAATATTCAGGGTCGACTTCCTCCAGGATTGACTGGCTTGATCTCCTTGAAGTCCAAGGGACTCTCAAGAGTCTTTTTTTTTTTTTTTGTAATTTTAATTTTATTTATTTTTAAACTTTACATAATTGTATTAGTTTTGCCAAGTATCAAAATCAGTTGTTTTTTAATGTGGACCATTACAGTATTGTTTCTGTTTTGTATTTTGCTTTTTGGCTGCAAGTCATGTGGGATCTTAGCTTCCTGACCAGGGTCTCAAACCCTCACCCTCTGCTTTGGAAGGCACAGTCTTAATCTCTGGATCTCTAGGGACATCCCAAAGCTCCAGTTTTTACATGTGTTCAAAATAATTAAAATTAGCTTTAGTTTATTTATACGTGTTTGGTGCTCTTCTTATGTGATAGTGATCTGTAAGCATTTAAGTATGAAGGAGATTTTTTAAATTTCCCTGAAGCTTTAAGCATAAAGGATAGGAAACGGTGGTATATGGTGTCTTAAGTCCATTCAGGCTCAAAACCACCATAGACTGGGTGAATGAAGCAACAAACATTGATTTCTCACAGTTCTGGATGTGGCGTTTGGCAAGGGTCTGTTTCCTGGCTTCTCAACAGCTGTCTTCTCACTGTGTTCTTACATGGCAAAGAGAGGGAGGGAGAGATGGATCACCTCTCTTGTATCTCTTCTTCTAAGGCTCAGTTCAGTTCAGTCGCTCAGTCATGTCTGACTCTTCGCAACCCCATGAATCGCAGCTCGCCAGGCCTCCCTGTCCATCACCAACTCCCGGAATTCACTCAGACTCACATCCATTGAGTCAGTGATGCCATCCAGCCATCTCATCCTCTGTCGTCCCTTTCTCCTCCTGCCCCCAATCCCTCCCAGCATCAGTCTTTTCCAGTGTGTCAACTCTTTGCATGAGGTGGCCAAAGTACTGGAGTTTCAGCTTCAGCATCATTCCCTCCAAAGAAATCCCAGGGCTGATCTCCTTCAGAATGGACTGGTTGGATCTCCTTGCAGTCCAAGGGACTCTCAAGAGTCTTCTCCAACACCACAGTTCAAAAGCATCAATTCTTCGGCGCTCAGCCATCTTCACAGTCCAACTCTCACATCCATACATGACCACAGGAAAAACCATAGCCTTGACTAGACGAACCTTTGTTGACAAAGTAATGTCTCTGCTTTTGAATATGCTATCTAGGTTGGTCATAACTTTTCTTCCAAGGAGTAAGCGTCTTTTAATGTCATGGCTGCAGTCACCATCTGCAGTGATTTTGGAGCCCCCCCCAAAAAAGTCAGCCACTGTTTCCACTGTTTGCCCGTCTATTTCCCATGAAGTGATGGGACCAGATGCCATGATCTTCGTTTTCTTAATGTTGAGCTTTAAGCCAACTTGTTCACTCTCCTCTTTCACCTTCATCAAGAGGCTCTGTAGTTCCTCTTCACTTTTTGCCATAAGGGTGGTGTCATCTGCATATCTGAGGTTATTGATATTTCTCCCGGCAATCTTGATTCCAGCTTGTGCTTCTTCCAGTCCAGCGTTTCTCATGATGTACTCTGCATATAAGTTAAATAAACAGGGTGACAATATACAGCCTTGATGTACTCCTTTTCCTATTTGGAACCAGTCTGTTGTTCCAGTTTTAACTTGAACATCTGTTGCTTCCTGACCTGCGTACAGATTTCTCAAGAGGCAGGTCAGGTGATCTGGTATTCCCATCTCTTTCAGAATTTTCCACAGTTTATTGTGATCCACACAGTCAAAGGCTTTGGCATAGTCAATAAAGCAGAAATAAATGTTTTTCTGGAACTCTCTTGCTTTTTCCATGATCCAGCGGATGTTGGCAACTTGATCTCTGGTTCCTCTGCCTTTTCTAAAACCAGATTGAACATCAGGAAGTTCATGGTTCACGTACTGCTGAAGCCTGGCTTGGAGAATTTTGAGCATTACTTTACTAGCATGTGAGATGAGTGCAATTGTGCTGTAGTTTGAGCATTCTTTGGCATTGCCTTTCTTTGGGATTGGAATGAAAACTGACCTTTTCCAGTCCTGTGGCCACTGCTGAGTTTTCCAAATTTGCTGGCATATTGAGTGCAGCACTTTCACAGCATCATCTTTCAGGATTTGAAAGAGCTCCACTGGAATTCCATCACCTCCACTAGCTTTGTTCGTAGTGATGCTTTCTAAGGCCCACTTGACTTCACATTCCAGGATGTCTGGCTCTAGGTCAGTGATCACACCATCGTGATTATCTGAGTCGTGAAGATCTTTTTTATACAGTTCTTCTGTGTATTCTTGCCATCTCTTCTTAATATCTTCTGCTTCTGTTAGGTCCATACCATTTCTGTCCTTTATCGAGCCCATCTTTGCATGTAATGTCCCCTTGGTATCTCTAATTTTCTTGAAGAGACCTCTAGTCTTTCCCATTCTGTTGTTTTCCTCTATTTCTTTTCATTGATTGCTGAAGAAGGCTTTCTTATCTCTTCTTGCTATTCTTTGGAACTCTGCATTCAGATGTTTATATCTTTCCTTTTCTCCTTTGCTTTTCGCTTCTCTTCTTTCACAGCTATTTGTAAGGCCTCCCCAGACAGCCATTTTGCTTTTTTTGCATTTCTTTTCCATGGGGATGGTCTTGATCCCTGTCTCCTGTACAGTGGCAGGAACCTCATTCCATAGTTCATCAGGCACTCTATCTATCAGATCTAGGCCCTTAAATCTATTTCTCACTTCCACTGTATAATCATAAGGGATTTGATTTAGGTCATACCTGAATGGTCTAGTGGTTTCCCTGACTTTCTTCAATTTAAGTCTGAATTTGGCAATAAGGAGTTCATGATCTGAGCCACAGTCAGCTCCTGGTCTTGTTTTTGCTGACTGTATAGAGCTTCTCCATCTTTGGCTGCAAAGAATATAATCAGTCTGATTTCGGTGTTGACCATCTGGTGATGTCCATATGTAGAGTCTTCTCTTGTGTTGTTGGAAGAGGGTGTTTGCTATGACCAGTGCATTTTCTTGGCAGAACTCTATTAGTCTTTGCCCTGCTTCATTCTGTATTCTAAGGCCAAATTTGCCTGTTACTCCAGGTGTTTCTTTACTTCCTACTTTTGCATTTCAGTCCCCTATAATGAAAAGGGCATCTTTTTTGGGTGTTAGTTCTAAAAGGTCTTGTAGGTCTTCATAGAACCGTTCAACTTCAGCTTCTTCAGCGTTACTGGTTGGGGCATAGACTTGGATTACTGTGATATTGAATGGTTTGCCTTGGAAACGAACAGAATTCATTCTGTCGTTTTGGGATTGCATCCAAGTACTGCATTACGGACTCTTCTGTTGACCATGATGGCTACTCCATTTCTTTTGAGGGATTCCTGCCCGCAGTAGTAGATATGATGGTCATCTGAGTTAAATTCACCCATTCCAGTCCATTTTAGTTTGCTGATTCCTAGAATGTCGACATTCATTCTTGCCATCTCTTGTTTGACCACTTCCAATTTGCCTTGATTCATGGACCTGACATTCCAGGTTCCTATGCAATATTGCTCTTTACAGCATCGGACCTTGCTTCTATCACCAGTCACATCCACAGCTGGCTATTGATTTTGCTTTGGCTCCATCCCTTCATTCTTTCTGGAGTTATTTCTCCACTGATCTCCAGTAGCATATTGGGCCCCTACTGACCTGCGGAGTTCCTCTTTCAGTATCCTATCATTTGGCCTTTTCATACTGTTCATGGGGTTCTCAAGGCAAGAATACTGAAGTGGTTTGCCATTTCCTTCTCCAGTGGACCACACATTCTGTCAGATCTCTCCACCATGACCCGCCTGTCTTGGGTTGCCCCACGGGCATGGCTTAGTTTCATTGAGTTAGACAAGACTGTGGTCCTAGTGTGATTAGATTGACTAGTTTTCTGTGAGTATGGTTTCAGCATGTCTGCCCTCTGATGCCCTCTTGCAACACCTACCATCTTATTTGGGTTTCTCTTACCTTGGGCGTGGGGTGTCTCTTCACGGCTGCTCCAGCAAAGCGCAGCCGCTGCTCCTTACCTTGGATGAGGGGTATCTCCTCACCGCCGCCCTTCTTGACCTTCAACGTGGGATAGCTCCTCTAGGCCCTCCTGCGCCGGCGCATCCACCTCTCCTTGGACCTGGGGTTGATCCTCCTGGCCGCCACCCCTTGTCTCCAGAGTGGGGGCGTGGGGTAGCTCCTCCCGGCTGCTGCCCCTGACCTCGTTCGCAGGGTATCTCCTCTCAGCCGCCGCCCCTGACCTCAGACATGGGGTGGCTCCTCCTGGCCGCCGCCCCTGACCTCAGACTTGGGTAGCTCTTCTCAGCTGTTCCTGTGCCATTGCAGCCTGGCACTCTCTGTCGCTGCCCCTGACCTCGGACTTAGGGTAACTCCTCTTGGCCGCCGCCCTTCGGGCATGGGCTACTAGTCCCTTTCATGAGGAGTCCACCCTCATGATCCTATTACCTCCTGAAGGCCCCACCTGTAAATGTCACATTGAGGAGTTAGGGCTTCAGTATATGAATTTTAGAGGCAGAAACAGTGCCTTTAGATGAGGAAAGCATAAAGGGCTAATTGTGAAGTTGTTTTTCAGTCTTTCAGTCATGTCCAACTCTGACATCATGTATTGCAGCACACCAGGCTTCCCTGTCCTTCACCAGCTTCTGGAGCTTGCTCAAACTCATGTCCATTGAGTCAGTGATGCCACCCAACCATCGTCCTCTGTCATCCCCTTCTCCAGCCTTCAATCTTTCACAGCAACAGGTCTTTTCCAGTGAGTCGGCTCTGTGCATCAGGTAGCCAAAATACTGGAGTTTCAGCTTCAGCATTACCCCTTCCAGTGAATATTCAGGGTTGATTTCCTTTAGGATCGACTGGTTTGATCTCCTTGTTGTCCAAGAGACTCTCAAGAGTCTCACCAGCACCACAGTTCAAAAGATCAGTTCTTTGGTGCTCAGTCTACTTTCTTTGTCAAGTACCTAATTAGGAAAAGCGGGGTCTTTGGATTTCACTATACTAGGAGAGCCTACGGAGAAGGCAGTGGCACCCCACTCCACTACTCTTGCCTGGAAAATCCCACGGACGGAGGAGACTGGTGGGCTGCAGTCCATGGGGTCTCTAAGAGTCGGACTTCACTTTCACTTTTCACTTTCCTGCATTGGAGAAGGAAATGGCAACCCGCTTCAGTGTTCTTGCCTGGAGAATCCCAGGGACGGGGGAGCCTGGTGGGCTGCCATCTGTGGGGTCGCACAGAGTCGGACATGACTGAAGTGACTTAGCAGTAGCAGCAGGAAAACCTTAGTACTCCTCCTACCCTGATTAGTCTAGAGCAATGTTGTCCAGTGGGTTCATACACAGTTGAAAGTTTCCTATTAGCCACATTTTAATTTTTTAAAAAACATGAAATTTTTATATATATTGTATCTAAAATATTTTATTATGTAGTCAGTATAGAAAGTATTGATTATTCTTATTTAGTCTTCAACTGTGTATTTTGTACTTATACTACATCTCAATTTGGACTAGTCACATTTCAATAGCCACATGTAGCTAGTGGCTACTGTATTAGACCATGTGAGCTCTACAAGAGCTAATAAATAATCATAGTAGTTAATTGTCAGCATATTGTCTAAATAATGTCTTTAAGTAAGGGTTTAAGAAATAATTTAATGTTCACAACAATGTAGTGAGAACAGGTTTTATCAGGATGATTTTGGGTATAGGTGAAAAAAACTATAATTTATTGGAATTCCAGAGATTAGTAGGGACTTCTGGGTTGGTTTCATCCACAGCTCTGGTTCCATTTCTTTGCTGACTTCTGTCACCTGGCTTTATCCTCAGGTTAATAGCAAGACAGCTGCACATTTCTGAACCTCAGCTGCATATACAATGATATGCAGAGGAAGAAACAGCAGTCTCTTCCAGTGGCTTTCCTTTAAGAGCAAGAAAACTTAACAAATCTTTCCTCCTATTTCCTTCACTTGAATTGAATCAAGGACTTATTTTCGAGTCAGGTCCTTTGGATTTCTAAAGTAGTTCTTAACATTATTTCTTTCAGGAAGTATAGTTTAAATGCCCACAAGCATGGTCTTAGGTCCAGAAAGCTGAGTTTGAGCCTCTACTCTGCCATTTACTGAGCTAAGAAAGTTAGATCACTTGCTAATCTATTACAGTTTTTCTTTGTCTTTCCTCATAAAACTCATAAAAAACAGTTTAATTCAGTTTTTATCATTCCATTCCCTTGCTTGTGTTTGGTTCAGAAACCTAAGCCAAAGTTAGTCAGAACGTGACCTTCTATTACCTAAGGAAAAGTATCCCCTAGGAAGACTTCCAAAACTGTATTATAGTGTAATAGAAACTGTGATAAGGACTGAAACAAGGAGGGATGAGGCTTTGATCAAAGTTTCATTGGACCTACTGGGGAGGCTTCCTAAAGGAGACTTCCTGAACTACTTTACAGGAAATGGCCTCTCCAGATTTGACCTTCATTTGAGGGATTTTAATTCCCTCAAATCCTGCCAATTTGTTGTTGTTTCTTTTTTTTTCACTATTCTTATTAAGAAATATTGCACGTGTACTCAAAAGTTCAGAGAAGGATTGTTCTTTATTAATCATCTTTAAGGTAGAGGCAGAGCGGCGAGCCTGTGAGGAAGAAGAAAACAAAGCCAGTGAAGAATACATTCAGAAATTACTGGCAGAGGAGGAAGAGGAGGAAAAGAGACAGGCAGAAAAAAGGCACAGAGAAATGGAGGAACAACTGAAAAGTGATGAAGAACTGGCAAGAAGACTGAGCCTTGATATTGTAAGTTTCAAGAAAGAACTTTGAAGTATGCCCATTACTATTGCTTTGTTTGATTTTGAACAGTCTAAAGAGGAAGCATTCACCATAACTGAAACTATTTCTGACATATTTGCTCTACCTAAAACAAAACTTTTTTGGCATGTTGTTATATATTTGCTCTAATCCAAGTATGTGGTTTTCTTGGTTTGTTTGGGGATTTTTTTGTTTGTTAAGAATTTTTTTTTTTAATGTAGATCATTTTTAAAGTCTATTGAATTTGTTACAGTATTGCTTCTGTTATTTTCATGTTTTGTTTTTAGCCATAAGGCATGTGGAATCTTAGCTCCCCGACCAGGAATCAAACCCATACCCCCTCATTGGAAAGCAAAGTCTTAACCACTGGACTGTTGGGGAAGTCCCCCAAGTATTCTATAAAAAATTTTTATTTTTCATAAGTAAATTCAGTTACGTAGGAAGCTGTTCAGTGGAAAATGAAAACTCCATTTCCCCCTCCCACTTTTCCACTCCTATTCTTATTCCATTACATCAGGCTCTTTCCCCAAAGGTTAGCACTATTAATGGTTTCTTACTTATAACTTTTTTTTTTCACCTAAAATGAATCACACTGGGTTGTTTTTTTTTTTCCTGACCTTTTTTTTTTCCTTTTGAATGTAGGTTTATTTAGTATTTTATGTTCACAAATTTCTTCTCCTTTATCATTTTACATGTAAATGGGAAATGGCATCAGTCAGCATTGCAGAGGTAACAAATGATCCCCATATCTCAGGCTTTCAACCACCCACATTTATGACTTGTTCACGATTCATGTCAGCTGATTTGGTGGTGTTCCATGTGAAGAGGGAGTCCTCTTTAGGCCATGCCATTCTTATGGAAGAGGAAAGAGAATAAAAGCCAACCATGCAGTGGTTCCTAACGCTTCTGTTTAAGCATCATGACAGTTTACATGCCATTTAATAAAGCAAATCACTTGACTTGGTCCAACATCAAGGGTCAGGAAGAGATTTAGCTTCATAAACTGTTTCCTGACCTTTTTCACTTGATATTTCATAAGAGATTTTTCATATTGCTACATATAGTCTATAATTCTTTTGTAATAGTGGTAAAATATTCCACTGTATGGATGCCAATCACTTTTTGAAAGTGAAGCACATTAAATTCTTTTTTGTCCATGCTGCGCGGCTTGTAGAATCTTAGTCACCCAATCAGGCATTGAACCCCTGCCCCCTGCATGGAAGCACGAGTCTTAAACACTGGACCTCAAGGGAAGTCCCTAAATTCTTATATAACATATTAAACCTGGATTTTGTTATCTTGCCATGGTTAAAAATTACTGCCTAGGGGACAGTGAATTAAGGGAAGGATGATAGAACACATACTTTAAGACCAAAGGATACAGTGAGACCCAGTAATTTGAAAGGACCTGGCAGAATCACTTGAAGTTCTTTTAAAATACAAAATCTCTGGGGGTGGGATTTAGGGAATACCACTCCCCTCTGGGGACGTGTGTGTGCAGGTTTGAGAGCCTCTAAAAACAATTCTTCTGTTTTCAAACAACAGATATCTTAAAATATATTTACCAAAGTGAAGTATATCCAGAATTGATTTTTCCCTCCATTTTTTGAGAGACTTGCCATTCATAATATAACTGAGTTTTAGAATGTACACCCTTTTAAAAATTATATTTCCTTTTAAAATTTAAGTGGAATAGTTTCAGAACTTTACACAACTGAGAAATTAAGTAAAAGACATAGACTGTGGAACTTCCCTGGCAGTTCAGTGATTATAACTCAGCACTTTCACTGCCATAGCCCTGGATTCAGTCCTTGATGCGGGAACTAAGATCCTGCTAGCTGAGCAGCAAGGCCAAAAAAAGACCGATAGAATAACAAATGGGATAGGAAAGAAAATATATCAAAGAGGAAACCCTGGGGTCAACTTTGTCTTTCGAGAATTATTGTTCTAATTCTTGTTTTCACATGGGATTATAAGAGCAGATCTATTGATATTTTGGAATAAAAGTTTGGTGGTTCAAGGCCAAATGTCAACCACCACCAAGTATGTTAATTTTTCCAGTGACATAGTAGGAAACTTATGGGTCTGTCATGAGATAGGAAGTAAATATTCATGCTATTTATTGATATGCCCTTAAATTCCCCAATTAAATTATTTTACATAAAATAACTTTTATTCCAGGTATAGCCCCAGCTTTTTCAATTTTCCCCTATAGGTTAAAGTAGTTATAAATATATGAAATTATTCATTAGAAAAATTAAAAAATGATCAGTTAATGAGATTAGTATCATCATGCTGTTTGTGTTTATCTAAAGTAGGGTAATAATGCAATTTAGACCAACTTAGATAAACTTAATCTTGTTTATACTAATTTTTGCATGGTCAGTATTATTTCACAGGATATATAGAATTTAAGTATAATGAGCATAATACCTGAAAAATTCTATTGTGGATTCTGAGTTAATTAATAGCTTATTTTATTTTAAAATTGTTTTATGCTTTTTCTGTTGTCGAAGAACAATTTCTGTGAGGGAAGTGTTTTGGCTTCGCCTTTGAATTCCAGAAAATCTGATCCAGTCACAACCAAATCACAAAAGAAAAGTAAAAACAAACAAACAAACACTGGAGATATTCAGAAGTAAGTGAATATGAAATACTGCTGTATCAAAATTTGGCCCATCAACTCTGCATGAAACTCTCTAGATTGTCTGAGATTAATATAAAGTGAAAATAAGAGAGATGCTCACATAGCTTAGATTCCTGGCTAGCATGAAGAGATGTGAAGCCTTTTTTTATCTTGACTGCTCAGTATTTCCATGTTGGTACCATTTTCTCAAAATCAGTCAGTTGGATTCCTTCTTCTCTTGGTTTGGATTCAAATGAAAAAAAAAACTAGTCCAGTATAAGGCCATCCTCATTGAAAGAGTTTACAATTTGGCATCTAGATCTTACCCCACTCTGTTTTTCCCAGTTTATATATTACATTTCTTCCCTACTATACAAAAAACATGAGTCAGGTAGTCAACAGTGGAGTGAATTTAGTTGCCCCACTGTGCCCCTCTTAGCAGCAAGACGAGTTGATAAGGTTTCCCATAGTAATTCATAGTCGAAGAAGTTTATCAACTACAATCTAGACTTCAAAAACATGTAAGGGCTTTTGGTTCAACTAGATAAATATGTGCAGGTGATTTACCCCCTTCCAAAATTCATAGAAATTTAGGATTTGAAAAAAAAAAAGAAATTTAGGATTTGAGATGGTGGAAATTTGGGACAGGGAGATGAAGATTTATAGCGAGAGGGCAGTGTTAAAAGAGGTGGTTGCTATTAAGAGAAAAAGCAGACATGTAGCATCAATATTGTTAATGCTGATATTATGTAAAGTAGAAATCAAGAGAAAAGCAGGGATATTTCAAATCAATATAATATTATTCAGCATAAAGGATATAGGGGGCTTCCCAGGTGATGCTGTTGGTAAAAGAACCTGCCAGCCAATGCAGGAGACATAAAAAGGGACAGGCTTGATCCTTGGGTCAGGAAGATCCTCTGGAGAAAGAAACGGCAACCCACTCCAGTATTCTTGCCTGGAGAATCCTTTGGACACAGGAGCCTGACAGGCTATAGTCCATAGGGTCGCAAAGAGTTGGACATGAGTTTGAGAAGCAACTTAGCATACACACACATAAAGGATATAATTGTCATAAATCTTCTTGAATCTAAATATATACTTTGAAATATATAAACATAAAAATTTATCAGAAATACAAGAATAAACTGATGCTTAGATCGAGATGTGCTCTTATGCTGCTGCTGCTGCTAAGTCGCTTCAGTCATGTCCAACTCTGTGCGACCCCATAGATGGCAGCCCACCAGGCCCCGCCGTCCCTGGGGTTCTCCAGGCAAGAACACTGGAGTGGGTTGCCATTTCCTCCTCCAGTGCATGAAAGTGAAAGTGAAGTCGCTCAGTCGTGTCCGACTCTTAGCGACTCCATGGACTGCAGCCTACCAGGCTCCTCCGTCCATGGGATTTTCCAGGCAAGAGTACTGGAGTGGGTTGCCATTGCCTTTTCCAGCTCTTATGCTAACATATTGATAAATCTCATGTCTCTGAGCAGATAGTTGATATAAATTTGTATGTAATAAAATCTCTATACCAAAATGGTAAAGAATCTGATCATGGACCATTTTTCAGAGATAAAAAATGTAGAATTTCTGACATTAAAAATAAACTAACATATTCTTTCTCCTAATTTAAAATGTCATTTCCATTACTTTTGGAAAGACTATACAGTCTTAGGTTGTTTTGATGCCAAGACCTACCTATTTAGATTATTTTGAGAATTCAGGAATAATTTAGATTTGACTTTTGCTTCCTTTTCTCCTATTTTTCACTAAAATATCAATACTCGGACTTGTAAGTGTTGTTCCAGAGCTAGACCAAAATACCTGAGACAGGGAGATAAAATAACACTTTTTCTGATAAATCAGCCAAGTAGCAAGTGAGACAACTTTGAGCATAAATAGCTAATCTGGCTTTATTTCATTGGATACATGCCACTTGTGTTTCAAAGCATTCAAATTTTGGCAAACTTTTTTTTTTTTAATATATACATTTTATTAAAGTGTAATTAACTTCAAACTCTTTTTTTCTGAAGGTATTTGTCACCTAAATCTCAACTTGGGTCAGCATCACAGTCTGAAGTTGTACAGGAAGACAGAAAAAGCTCCATGTCTAAGGTTTGTGGATGCTAAAGATATTCTTGACTTGGCAAGTTTATTAATACTATAGATCGTTAATACTTGTAGTTTCCTAACTTTTTTAAAAAAAAAGTCACTGTAGTAAATGGAATACACCTTCTTAATCATCTTAGTCTCACCTAAGCTAGGAGTCAGCAGATTTTTTTCTCTAAAAAGCCAGATAGTAAATATTTTAGGCTTTGTGGCCCAGGTGGTCTCAGTCACAACTATTTAATGATTTGTTTTCACGTGGAAACATCCAGAATAAAATGTAAATGAATGAGCTTGTTTTTGTTCCAGTAAAACTGTTTATAAGAGCAAACACCAGGTTGAATTTTGTCCATGGGCAAAATTTGTATATCCCTGACCTAGGTGACTATAGCCATGAAATTAAAAGACACTTACTCCTTGGAAGGAAAGTTATGACCAACCTAGATAGCATATTCAAAAGCAGAGACATTACTTTGCCAGCAAAGGTTCGTCTAGTTAAGGGTATGGTTTTTCCTGTGGTCACGTATGGATGTGAGAGTTGGACTGTGAAGAAGGCTGAGTGCCGAAGAATTGATGCTTTTGAACTGTGGTGTTGGAGAAGACTCTTGAGCGTCCCTTGGACTGCAAGGAGATCCAACCAGTCCATTCTGAAGGAGATCAGCCCTGGGATTTCTTTGGAAGGACTGATGCTAAAGCTGAAACTCCAGTACTTTGGCCACCTCATGCGAAGAGTTGACTCATGCTGGGAGGGATTGGGGGCAGGAGGAGAAGGGGACGACAGAGGATGAGATGGCTAGATGGCATCACTGACTCGATGGATGTGAGTCTGAGTGAACTCTGGGAGTTGGTGATGGACAGGGAGGCCTGGCGTGCTGCGATTCATGGGGTTTCGAAGAGTCGGACACGACTGAGTGACTGAACTGAACTGACCTAGATCATCAGACTCACAAAACTAAATAGGCTACCCCTGGTACCAGCTTCACTTAAAAGATAACAGAATGGGAAATAAAGCGTGCTAGTAGGGCAGCATCAGGCATATCTGTTCAGCAAGAATCCTCACTGCAGAGCTCCTAAGTGATGGCCTGGAAGTGAGACCATGCAGAGGAGTGTAGTCACCATGAAGATTTAGAAGTCCCATGCCCCATAAGAGTCAATTATTTACTGTAACGACTCATGGGTGTAGCTTCCAGAGGTCCAGGTAAGGAACAGAGCCAGTCAAAGAGTTGTAAGTCGTTTACCAAAGCCCTGAACTTTGGCTTCCTGTAGGGGATTAAAGATCCCTCCTAGGTCTCCTAGTACAGATGCAGTTCAACAATAAGGGTCATTTTTATCATAAGCTATGAGGCCTAGTAACACAAGTGACATTCCACCTCTATCATATTTCCGGGAAAATAGCACTAGAAAAAATGAGCTGACACCAAGATCAACGTCCTATATAGAAGTTTTGTTAACCAAAGTTTTGTAAATAGGTTCATAAATTTTTTTCAATTCAGGTAGGTGGTTTTATAGTACCTAACACTTAATGGATATTTATGTGCCCCAAAATGTATGTATTTTGTTTAATCTTCATCACAACCACCAATTCTGTAAGGTATCCTTGTGTCCAATTATAGTTGAGAAAACCGAGGCATGCAGAGGCAAGAGAATTGCTCACAGTCCTGTGAAAGTGAGTCACTCAGCCATGTCCAGCTCTTTGTGACCCCATACACTGTACAAATCCATGGAATTCTCCAAGCCAGAATACTAGAGTGGGTAGCCATTCCCTTCTCCAGAGGATCTTCCCAACCCAGGGATCTAACCCAGGCCTCCCACATTTCAGGCAGATTCTTTACCAGCTTAGCCACAAAGAGTCTCTTAAGTAGAGATAATAGAGGGAAATTCAAGTCCAGATAGTCTGGCTTACGCTGGGACTAATGATTGATGGAAGGAGGCATTGAAGGCTGGTATTTTTTTTCCCCCTATCTTGATATTAATACTCACAGCAAAACGTGGTAGGCAGCTTAGAATTTGTCCAACCCAGACTACATTGGTTCACAAGAAATGTTATGAGGAACAATAAATGCAAAGCAAAGTAGGTAAAAGAACAGTTACGATCTTGAACAAGAAATAATTTTTGTCTTGAAGCAAATTCTCATTGAAGCCTTTCTTAAGGCTTTCCCATGGTCAAAACTAATCCTACATCTTAATTTACCCAAGACCTGTAAGTGAGAAGAATTATACTGGCTAAAGCAAGGGTTCTTAACCTGAGGTCTGTGGGTAGAATCCATAGAGTAAATATGAACCTGGATAGAAGAAAAGGTTTATCTTCCGCCTGACCTCTCATTTTAGTGTTTCCTATAGTCATGAATTGGAAAAGGCAATGGCAACCAGCTCCAGTACTTTTGCCTGGAAGATCCCATGGAGGGAGGAGCCTGGTAGGCTGTGGTCCATGGGATTGCTGAGTCGGACATGACTGAGTGACTTCACTTTCACTTTCATTCATTGGAGAAGGAAAGGGCAACCCACTCCAGTATTCTTGCCTGGAGAATCCCAGGGACAGGGGAGCCTGGTGGGCTGCTGTCTGTGGGGTCACACAGAGTCGGACATGACTGAAGTGACTTAGCAGCAAAGTCATGAATATAAGCAGCAAACCATAATACTGTCAACAGTACCTGTGTCTTTGTTACCAATAACATAGTACATTTGTTGTAGATCTCTTGAAACATTTATACTCATCCCTCCTTCAGTGTTACAAATTATTAGACTTGTCACTAGATCTTATTATTTAATGTATTCATGATATGCATTATTATATCATAAGATTTTAATAATTATGTTGCAATATAAATTGATCCCTATGTATTTACTTTTATGTTTTAAAATATTATTCTCAGAAGAGGCCTGTCAGCTTCACAAAAATGCCAAAAGGAGGAGGGTTTGTGACACAAAAAGGGATTAAAAGTCCCTGGTTTGGAGGAAGTTTAAAAGATGAGAGGTCAAGTCATGGTGCCAGCTCCTGGCCATATATAAAACTGACTTGTGGGTTTTGAGCTGCAGGTTTTCATGGGAGTGAAAATGAAGAAATACCTTAAGTTGGCACACAGAATAAAAATACTATTAAGAACTAATATATCTTAGTAGTAGTAATAATCAGGTAATTATAGTATATACTGACAACTCAGTTTTGGTGTTAGTATAATAAGACTTATATGTTATGACTTGATGGTTTCCCTTGGTTCATTCAATCTTTTTCTGTTTTCTACAGAAAATTGATGACAACAGTGATGTGAAGAGCCCTACATGGCAAGACACAGAGGTTGAAGAAGATATGCCAACGCTTTCTCCTCAAATATATCTTGAAGTTCAGGAACAAGGTGCAAAGTCTTCAGTGGAGTCACCTATGCCTCAGTTATATACCAGTGATGGAGAATGGTACCTTGAAGGAAAAGTTGAAACAGGACCAAGCAATCATGAAAAAGGGTTATGTGTCATCAATCTTGAGGAACCTAAAGCCAGAGTTCCCTACTCTGGAGATGCTGCCACTGAGCCTTGTGGTGAAACAGAGAGTGAATGTACTGTATCAGATATGACACAGTTCCTTAGAAACAACACGGTTGGAACAGAAAATGAAGAGTCTCACCTACAAATCAGTAAAGGTACCTCCAAAAGAAGAAACCTAGAACCTTTGTCTGAAGCAATCAGAGAGCCATGCTTTTCTCCAAAAAGAAGGAAAATGTTCCCCAAAGCCTCCTCAGACCAAGAGGAAACAGAAATCAGCTTGACGCAAAAACTGATAGATTTGGAACATCTACTTTTTGAGAGACATAAGCAAGAAAAGCAGGACAGGTTATTAGCATTACAACTTCAGGAAGAGGTGGATCAAGAGCAAATGAGGCCAGACCGGCAAAAAGGATCCCCAGATGGATATCAGTTACGGACTGTGTCCTCACCTCCAGACAAAGTACTAAATGGACAGAGAAAGAATTCCAGAGACAGAAATTCCAAAAGACAAACTGAGCTAGAGCAGCCAAAACCTCAGACAGACTCAAAAAATGAAAACCATCAGCAACCTTCTTTTAAGATCCAGTTGAAATGTTCGGTTAATAGAAGAAAGATAGCAAATTCTACTAATGATAATTGTAATGTATCTAAAACTGCTCATTCCCTACAGCCTAGTAAGTCACAGAAAAGTATTTTTCAGATGTTTCAGAGAGTCACAAAGTAATGCTTGAGTAAGAAGAGTATTTTATAATCCAGTAAGACTGGGTTGTGAAGCTTTCCATCATAGGTTCTTTATAAATTTTTCATTAGCTCTGCTCTGTAGACACACTCATTATCTCTAAAGGACCATGTGATTACAAAGGAGAAATATATGAATGTGTTTCTGCCGGACTCAGTTGTAAGCAAGAGTCCCACTCCTTTCCTTTTTCAATAACTGTGATGTACTAAGTATAGGTTGACAGCCTTTACAGATGTAAAATTGCATTTGCCAACTCCCAGGAAATATTCAGTTCCGTGCATTTCCCCCAAAATGCATATTTTATGGCCTTTGAGCCCCTTTTTGTCCTGACTAGTAATCAAAGCAACGTTAGTATCAAGTAGCTAAGGTATCCAGGCAGGGTTTAAAAGCTGTTTTCTTGCAGCTTTCCCATATTTGCAGAGCACTTGACATACATCTTTCATAACACTAATTTCCATCTCTGCTTTAATTAAGTATTAACAATATTTTCTTTGACTTAAAATGGGTTGGGGTCAGTGTGAAATCAGAAAAATCAGGGTTTTCTGGAAAATTAGGACTTAGTTGACAAAACTAGACTGTTGATGCAAAGGAGCTTGTCTTGGGATGAGGCTAGGTGGGTAGATGAACAGTGTGGGATGATCAGACGGCTGGCTCTAGAATGGAGTAGCGGGTGTAGTCTGGCAGAGTGTTCTTCCTCGTCGTTTCTTTGCTGAATGACAAAGAAACATTTAGATTTTATAGTTTTACACACCTTACTATCGAATCTACTATTCCAGAGGAAAAAATGGAAAGTTATGTCACAGTATCCTGTATTGTAGAACCTGACTAACCATGTGTTTATTTCCTTATGTTATTGTACTGACTTATTTGTGTTTATGGACAAAAATAGAAAGTATGATACTTGGGTTTTGCCCTATCTTACCCCCAAAAGTTAAATAGGAAGGCAGCAATTTCATTTTATGAAATTTAACTTAGAGATCTTTTGTCTCAGTAGTATGAACAACTTTGAGCAAATAATAGGTTTAACAGCATTTCTGATGGATGTCTAGTTAACCATGCTATTAAGGTAATAACATAATAAAATGTCCTAGAGTTAATAATTGTAGCTTAAATTTATCAGTGCTTTTGGACATTGATTTTTTTTTTCTCCAAATTTTGTAACCAAAATTCTGTAATCTGCATACTGATGGCATATCCTTCAATATTGATTAATTATGGGTAGAATCCTGATGCTAACTTAAAATTTAGTTTGCCCTTTCTCAAAAATGATTGTCTCCTGAGTAATGATTGTGCTGAAATGAAGTGTACTTAGAAACTAACCAAATTTGTCTAAAGTAGACTAACATCTTTTCATCAAACCAATATTTTTTTAAGACCAATTTTGCTTTACATTTTAGGGATTTCTCAAATAAAATTATGCAGTTAAATCTTCCTGGAATAGTCCATGACCAAAAAGGGAGAAAAATAGTATAATGTATTTAGGATTTCCATATATAACCACCTATTTGTCTGTGAAAAGTCTTGCTGACTAAAATTGGTTTTAACACAAATTTTAACTTCTTAGTCTTTCTGATAATCCTACCATGTATGCATCTTTGTAAAAAACTAGTAAATATTTTGTGTCATTATAATGTATTGATACTTTTCCTTCCATTTTTATGGAACGGATATGAGTGTTTAATATCTCAAGGAGTGCTAGAACTGTGCAGAGGCTGAAAATCTGAAAATTAAAATAATTATTAAAAATTAAAATGGACTATATGTTTTATCACAGTTAAAAATTAAAACATGAAAATAAGTTCTGTGTAAAAACTACCATAAAGGAAAACTGGAAGACATGGAAGACTAGGGAAAAAGTAGATACAGTTCACCACAAAAAACTAATTTCTTTTTATAAAGTGTCTGCTAGTACATTAAGAAAAAGACTAACAACTCAAAAGAAAAATTAGAAAAGTTTATGTTCCCAAGAAACAGTTCTCAGGAAAGGAAATACAAATGGCTCTTGAATGTGTGAAAAGATGCATAATATCACTTATACCAATGCTCATATGTTTTTCCATCCTTCATTAGTAAAGATAAAGGTGCTTTTTTGGTTTTGTTTTTATCTGTGTATGGGTTTTGGTTTTGTTTTTGTTTTTTTTCCAGTCTTGGCAAAACTGTAGGGAAATAGGCACTCTTATGTGTTGCTTGATATGAATAGAAAACTTTTAAGCCCTGAAGAGGTAACCTTGGCAATTTACCTCTAGTAATTTCTTACTATTTCACACATATGTAGAATGGCATGCACAAAAGATTTTTGTATGGTATTGTTTGTAATAACAAGTTAGAAACAACCATAAGCGTATCAAGAGACAATAAATGATGGTAAAATGGAATACTATACAGCAGTTAAACAAAAAACCCCACTTTACTGATATGAAAAGCACTATAAGATATAGAGTAAACAAAAAATACAAGTGTAGAATAGTGTGCAACTATTTATCCAAAGAAGAGAATTGAGAAACCTGTATGCAGGTCAGGAAGCAACAGTTAGAACTGGACATGGAACAACAGATTGGTTCCAAATAGGAAAAGGAGTATGTCAAGGCTGTATATTGTCACCCTGCTTATTTAACTTCTATACAGAGTACATCATGAGAAATGCTGGGCTGGAGGAAGCACAAGCTGGCAATCAAGATTGCCAGGAGAAATATCAATAACCTCAGATATGCAGATAACACCACCCTTATGGCAGAAAGTGAAGAGAAACTAAAGATCCTCTTGATGAAAGTGAAAGAGGAGAGTGAACAAGTTGGCTTAAAGCTCAACATTCAGAAAACGAAGATCATGGCATCCGGTCCCATCACTTCATGGCAGATAGATGGGGAAACAGTGGCTGACTTTTTTTGGGGGGGCTCCAAAATCACTGCAGATGGTGACTGCAGCCATGAAATTAAAAGACGCTTACTCCTTGGAAGGAAAGTCATGACAGCAAAAAAGCAGAGACATTACTTTGCCAACAAAGGTTCCATCTAGTCAAGGTTATGGTTTTTCCAGTGGTCATGTACGGATGTGAGAGTTGGACTGAAGAAAGCTGAGCGCCGAAGAATTGATGCTTTTGAACTGTGGTGTTGGAGAAGACTCTTGAGAGTCCCTTGGACTGCAAGGAGATCCAACCAGTCTATCCTAAAGGAGATCAGTCCTGGGTGTTCATTGAAAGGACTGATGTTGAAGCTGAAATTCCAATACTTTGGCCACCTCATGCGAAGAGCTGACTCATTGGAAAAGACCCTGATGCTGGGAAAGATTGAGGGCAGGAGGAAAAGGGGACGACAGGATGAGATGGTTGGATGGCATCATCTACTTGATGGACATGGGTTTGGGTGGACTCCGGGAGTTGGTGATGGACAGGGAGGCCTAGAGTGCTGTGGTTCATGGGGTCGCAAAGAGTCAGACACGACTGAGGGATTGAACTGACTGAAGAGAGAGAAAAACAGTATTGCCAGCAGGGAAAGAAACTGGGTGGCTGGGAGACAGAAGTGGAAGAATGAGTTTAGATGTTTTTCTACTTTTTGAATTTTCAATCATGTTGAATGTATCATCTACTCAAAACTTAAATATAAGATTAAGGCTATTTATGCATCTAAGCCTATACCACTCTAAGCAGTTCTTTTTTTCCTTTAAATTCTAAGAATCATAATTTAGGAAGATTTTTCAATGTGAAAAAAAAGTAACAGTTTTTGCAAATACCATTGTGAATGAATATATTTAGCTTTAATGTACTATTTTTAAATTACCTGAGAAGCAAAGCTTATGCTTTTCAGGTAGCAGTGCTGTAGACCTGCAGTCCTGCTGAATACAATGAGAAGAGCCAGATAAAAGTGTAAAATTTTCTACTTAAAAACATCAGAAAGCTACTGAAACAATGAGGACTAAGTTAGGGGCTAAGATTCTAGAGAGGGGAGACCTGAGAGGTGAACTGATGTTTGCAACCCCTCTTCCACTTGCAGCGTGTGCCTATTCTGAATGCAGAATGGGAATGAGGACTTCCGCTGGTGAACAGGTCTGCTCTCTGGCAGAACTCTTGGCCAGCTCATGAAGCTGGAGTTTTTAGAGACTTGAAGGTGATCAAACACAAGTTCCACTTTCTCATCAAGATAACTACAGTTTTGAAACTGTTAAGAGCAGAGGCTAAAAGGCTGAAAACCTTTGAAAAGCAGAGAGGAGTTGTCATCAGGCTCACACTGCAGATGAGACAAGAACAGAATTCAGGACCTACCAGGGGAAGGAAGCTTGTTGAACACACCAGAAGCCTCAACTGAAAGCCCCCCAGCACAGAAGTCTGCAAACTAAATCCCAGGAGCCAAATCTGCACTCTGCGATACTTGTAGGACCTGTGAATGGCTTTAAACAGACACCTAGAGGGACTTATCTGGTGGTCCAGAGGCTAAGACTCCGTGTTCCCAATGCAGGGCGCCTGGGTTCGATCCCTGGTCAGGGGACTAGATCCTGCATGCTGCAACTAAGAGTTCACATACCACAACTGAAAGATATCACATGCTGAAACAAAGTTCCAAGAGCCTGTGTGCTACAACCAAGACCTGGCGTAGCCAAATAAAGAAAAATAAATACTTAAACTAAATAGCTCTTAGATTCCTTAGTTCACATATAAGGAACTGAACTGTGGGAGTAGTAATTTGTGCATGAATTTTGGACCACCAAAAGAAGGGGCGTGTGGTGCAGGAGGGAAGAAAATAATGTCCTTCTTAACTTGATCTCTACCTGTATGACCTTAAGCAAGCTACTTAATCTCTCTTAATTTGTAAACAGGAATCAATGTAACCAAGAGTTGCAATGGAGAATTAAGGGAAGTAATAGAGCAACTGGCACAGGCCCTGACTCAACGAAGAACCTTAAATTGATAGTGTCTCTCCTGGCTCTCCTCCAGTCACTACTCCATCTGACCCCACTTTGGGGAGAGTCACTTATCCAGTGACTCCGTGTACTGTAAGTGCCCATGTATAGCATCCAGTAAAGTGCAGTTGCCTTCTGTCTACTCACGAACACTACTCACCTCTCCCCTACCAGATGTATTTTTAGCTCTGTGTCACAAGAGACCCCGACCATGAGTTTCCCTGTGTTATAGCTCCCAGATCACAAGTGACTTTAGCCTCAGAGGAAACCATTCCTCAAATATCTTGTGGCTTCTTCAAATTCCTATACAAGTTCTATACATTTGGTATCCATAAAGGTGTGTAAAACTGCAATTGGGGAGGTGAGCCTCTACTGTGTTTACCCATAACTTGATTCCTGTGTAAAGATCTTAATAAATAATCATTACTTTAAATTTTGTCTTTTTTTTTTTTTTTTTAACCCTTCAATGTAAGTTGCCTTGTGGCAGGACTGGGAGCAACATGGACCCTGAATTCAACTGAGAGGACCCTTCCTTCTCTTACTTTACATTTCACTTTACATTTCTCTTCAACTTGGCTTTTGTGGTCCCAGGCTGCTGCACCTAGGCTCTGTCTGTGAAACTAGTTCAATCCAGGTTTTCACTCAGTTGGGGATCATAAATTGAGTTTATCCATCGTTTGTGTCATTCCTCTTCATCTCTTAAAACCCATAAAAGGTTTAGGTGTCTGTTTTTTACTGCAGGATTAGAATCCCACTCTGGTCAGTTTATACTAGACAGATGTAGGTTATACTGGGTTTATTGATCACAGTTCACTGAAAAAGAAAACTGTAATAGGTATTTGAACAGAGTATGCAGTATAGAAAAATGGTTAGACAGGTGTTGGAACAAAAGGGAACACAGATAACCCAAAAATGATCACTGTGAGAAGTGGCTACCACCCTCAAAGCTGGAAACACATGGGAAGGATTCTGGTTACTAGAATGTAGGTGCTCAGGATGTGTGGGAGAGTGGATCCTGCAGACTTGGTGTTCAGATTTTTGAGACATACCTCCCAGCTACTGCTGGGGCTCTGAAAGGGTTCTAGAGGAGTTGAAGGCATTTGGAAGCTTGGGATCAACTGCCAACACTGAGAGGAACAGCAAAGAAATGTCCCCTTTTCCCTTTCCTCCTAGTACCTCTCTATAGAACTTAATAGGAAGCTTGCTGGTGAAGGAGTCTGGAAAAGGGGTTGGGATTTTTTTGTTTCTTCAGCCTGGCAGTATGTGGGATCACTTGGAACCTCACCCACTGGACTGCCAGGGAAGTCCCTGGAAATGGTGTTTTTTTATATTCCAGGAGAGTTTGGAATGACAGGCTTGAGAAAACAGGCAGGAGATAAGCAATAAGAGGAGGGAAAACAAGCACAACAGAGTTTTCCCTTAATGGGTTCTGGGACAAAAATGTCTTGAAACCTCTAAAGCAAGAAACTGGAAAGCTATCCTGACAAGATGGAGTAATATGTATGGGAAATGATGCTTAAACAAAAACGCCCAGGAGAGGTAAAACCTCATTAAGAATGTATGGAAGTAAACTGGAGAACCTCCCCAAGCACCTGTAGGAAGCCCTGCCAGTTGTTTAGTACCTATTGCTCTGATTATACTTGAGTGTCCCCATCTCAACCAGAACTGATGATGAGAGAGTGAGGTTTCTCTGTGCCACCTGTTATACACAGACTAACAGTCACCTGAAGCCACCACTGTCCTGAGTCCCTAAAAGCTTTCTAATTCTCACCCACAGGAATACCAAGAACCCCTCTCTGAAATTTCCTCTACAGAAAATTAAGGCCATCAGACATCATCACTAAATTTCTATAGCTCTTAGGAGGATATCCTAGAAATAATAGAACACCAGGATGAGATTTAAAGGAGGGCATTTTAGCAATGGAAATAGATCATAATGAAGTAACTCTCCAGAGTAATTCTAGACCGCAAAAAAAAAAAAAAATTAGATGACAAGAATTATGTAATAATCTTAGCAAGAGGCACTGAAATAATACTAAATCAATTTGCTTTCAATGTGAGAATCTACTTCCAAAGAGCTTGAAGTGCTATAGTTTATGCAACTGCATTCCAAGCTCACTGACTTGAAAACAGTGTTTAAAAATCTCAAGATCTCAAAAACGATTCTGTTTGGAAAAGCACATTGTAAACAAAAAATGTACTTGATTCTATTGGAAAATGCTTAGAAAACTTATATTTAAAGCTTTTACTTGTATAAAGCTAAAAATTATCCGAATTTAGTTTATTTTTAGAAGTTTTTTTTTTTTTTTTGGTGCTGATAAGTAGGTCACACACCAAAAAGTAGAGAAGAGGTCTAATTACCTAAGACTCAGGTCTCTGGTTGGGAAGAAGTGGTCATTTTAATTTTGAATAATAACAAAAGCTACCATGGGAGCTGAAACACAATCATGCCTCTTTTGGCTTAAAAAAATAATTCATGCATTACATATTTTATACTGAAACACTTATTCCAAATTTAGTGGCTTCTTGGGCAGAAGGATAAATTAGAGGCTGGGGTTAACACACACACACACACACTACTATATATAAAATAGACAAGCAACAAGGACGTACTGTATAGCACAGGGAACTCTACTCAATATTTTATAATAAACTATATGGGAAAAGAACTTGAAAAAGAGTATATATATAATACATATATTAAAAATATATATATTGCTGTTCTGTACATCTGAATCTAACACATTATAAATCAGCTATACTTAATAAAATTTTTAAAAATAAATTTTAAAAAATTAAACAAATTTAGTGGCTTCTGCATTAAATTGTCTCTAAATGTCAAAAGTTATTTTGACAGTTTAATTTTACAGAAGGTGGTTTGTGTATTTCTCCAGAGTCTTGACAGCAGTTACTACAGGAAACATGTATTTTAAGTGAGATTGAGGGTTTTTTTTTTTTTTAAGTTTTTAAAACTTGTATTTTATATACAAAGAGCTAGTATTGTTAAGGCAGATGTGCTGGATGATCCATTTAAGGAAGTCAGTTAGTCCAACTTAATGAAGCCGATGTCCTTCACATACTGGCGGAAACACTGGCGGCACTATGGAGGCCGTATTTCCGGTTCAGACAGTGCTGGTTTGAGCAGACCCGGCAAGAGCGAGAACCCTGGCCGAATTTTCTCAGATGGCTCCAGTGGAGCTGCTGGTGACCCATGTTGCTTTCTCGGCTGCAAGGAGGCAAAAGGAAGGGTTTTTTTTCCTCAATGTTCCAAGACCATTTGTATTTATTTTCTGTTTGCATTTTTTGCTTATTTTTTTATTGGTTTGTTAGACTTTCTTCTCAATTCCTATGGGCTCTTAATGTAATTAGGAAGATTGACGTTTTCTTAGTAATTAGTTACAAAAAATTTCCCTATAGAAATAAGTCCCCCCACACAGGTAGGAAAAGATTGATTGTTTGATAGTCATGGTAATAAGTAACCACCAGAACCGGTTATAAACCTGTCTAATCAATCAATGACAGTTTGGTTCATTGAATACATATCTGAAAACCAACCAATCAGTAACAGCCTCATGCTTCGAAAGTCAGCTTTAATCATCAGTGGTCTCAGGCCAGTAAACACTTCTGTACAGACATCATCACACTTCCCTATTTGCTTCGAGCAATGCTGATCACTTGACCACCGAGGCACAGGTATGTACTAACCACCGGACTGCCAGAGAATTCCCAGGTCTTGTCTTTTGACACCAGTTTTCCATTTATCATTTGACTTTAATTATAAGGCTTTTTTTTTTTTTGCCATGCTAAAGTTTTTGACTTTCAGATAGTTTTATTTTTCAGACATTTGAAAAAGTGGATTGATTTTTTTGTTGTTGAAAGAATTTTCTTCACACTATAAAAGTTACCTTTTCCCCTCAATACATGTATATTTTATATGGTTTCATTTTTTTACATTTCAATATTTGACTCATTTGATGTTTAACCTGGTGTAGGGAGTAAGTATTGTCCAACTTTATTATTTTTTTTCACTCTCTATTCAACTTCCCCAACACCATATTTTAAAAACCCATTACTGTCACTAATCTGAGAACCTACTTATAAGCTAAGTTTCCACACACATTAGAGTCTATATCCGGATTTCCTGTTTTGTTCCACAGGCATGCTATCCACTCATGCCTTGATAGCACATTATTTTAGTCACTGAAGTTTTATGATAGAGTAAGGTACCTCCCAGTGGCACCCCACTCCAGTACTCTTGCCTAGAAAATCCCATGGACAGAGGAGCCTGGAAGGCTGCAGTCCATGGGGTCGCTAAGGGTCGGACCTGACTGAGCGACTTCACTTTCACTTTTCACTTTCATGCATTGGAGAAGGAAATGGCAACCCACTCCAGTGTTCTTGCTTGGAGAATCCCAGGGACGGGGGACCTGGTGGGCTGCCGTCTATGGGGTCACACAGAGTCGGACACAACTGAAGCGACATAGCAGCAGCAGCAAGGTACCTCCCATGGCTCTTTTTTTCTCTCACAATATTCCAGCTACTCTTATTTTTCCATATCAATTCGAGAATCTCATTGTTTCTGGCAGTCTCTTACTCCTTTCACTTCCTTCCTTTCCTGCCTCACCAGCAGCTGCTACCAAGAAATACTGCCTCTGCTTTCTAAAGGGATTCCCTCTCTTAAATCTGCCACCACTGAGCCTGTGTAATTTTTTGACCTTTCCTCTCCACTTTCCTCTGCCACCCCCTCCAACGCTCTTGCCTTTGCCCTTCTTTATTTGTCCTGGGATCCACTCATAGGGCTTCCAACTCAGAATGGGCCCTCACCTTCTACAAATGAACACTTGCTGATGTTTTTCTGGGATCGGCTACTTCTGGGACCCCTTGGTACTTCTCATTCTTCCCCTTTGCACCTTTTTTACTTCCCAGGTTGATTATTCTGGTTAAAAAAAAAAGTGTTTGAGGCCATGCCTCACGTGGCAGGGGACTGTGAATGGGCTCCCTCCCTCCAAAACCAGGAGCTGAGGGCACCCTCCCTCCAAAAACCAGCAAAAATTCTCAAGTTCTCTGTACCATAGCTGCAAGGAACTGAAAGCTGCCAACAACCACGAAAGCAGGGGAGTGGATCCTTCCCCTAGTGGAGCCTCCAAATGAGAATTAACCCTGGCCAACATATTGACTGCAGCCTGGTGAGACCCTAGCAGAAAACACAGCCATGCCCAAGCTCCTGGCTGAGATAATATAGATGTGTCATATCAAGACAACACTAGGGTTATGTTATTACGCATCAGATTAATTAATATGGGTCCTATGGCATGGGCTGTGGAGAAGGCAATGGCACCCCACTCCAGTACTCTTGCCTGGAGAATCCCATGGATGGAGGAGCTTGGTGGGCTGCAGTCCATGGCGTCCCTAAGAGATGGACACAACTGAGCGACTTCACTTTCACTTTTTCACTTTCATGCATTGGAGAAGGCAATGGCAACCTACTCCAGTAGTCTTGCCTGGAGAATCCCAGGGACGGGGGAGCCTGGTGGGCTGCCGTCTCTGGGGTTGCACAGAGTCGGACATGACTGAAGCGACTTAGCAGCAGCAGCATGGCATGGGCTGAGGAACTGCTGAGCTTGAAATGATCCTTCCTCTACATTCACCACCCTCAAAACAAGAAGTCTTGCTACTTTAGACTCACTAAGCAGTATAACATGTATCTTTTGATGATCCTTTTTTCACCCTTGTCCTGGGAATGCCCCAGGAGGACTGTAAGTTGTAAGGACTAAACTCGGGGGCTCCCTGGCCCTCTGATGCCTAGTTGAATCATGCCGAGGGGAGCCCTGGCAAGAAATCAGAGAAGGGAGAGTATGACTGAACCATACATCTGCTTGACTGCTCTGCAGGATCGCCACAGTTTGGCGGGCTATGCCTCTGTGAGGGCACACCCTCCACACCGTCTCCCTTGCACCAGAGCCTCTCCTCCTGGGCTCTGGTGGCTGCTTCCTTCTTTCTGCCCCGAGAATGGAGTGGGAACAGCTGTCTGGCGCTGCTACATGGAACCATCTTGTGCCTTCCCTACACCATGCCCACGCCTTTGTAAATAATCCCTCTTCTCAAATTATCCAGTGTAATTGGCCATCTATTTCTTGCCAGGCCACTGACTGGTACTGTTAGCTACACTAGGAAACATACCAGATATTAAAAGTCATGTAAATGTTCAAATATCTTGAAAACTCATTAGACAGTACTCCTAAAATGGATGCATTATTCTTGCATGTAAATTATACCTCAGTAGATTTTTTAAAAATTAGCCCATGAAATGGACCCGTGCCCACTGGTTCCCATGGCTCTCTGGATGATCCTTTGCACATTTCCCGTGACACAAGGGACCCCTACCTACATGCTCCCCTGTGACTCAGGAGATCCCTGAAGCACAGAGAAAAGTAGTTAACAGAGGGGAAAAAATCATTCATGGCTTGCTCAAGTTGTTACGCTAGCTTCAAATATTTGTTCTAAATAAAGATGTATATGTGTGTGTGTGTATACATATACATATATAATTTTTAGTTGGAGTATAGTTGATTTACAATGGTGTGTTAGTTTCAGGTGTATAGCAAAGTGATTTAGTTATACACACACATATATATATATTCTTTTTATTTTTTTCTTTTAAATTTTATTTTATTTTTAAACTTTACATAATTGCATTAGTTCTGCCAAACATCAAAATGAATCTGCCACAGGTATACATGCGTTCCCCATCCTGAACCCTCCTCCCTCCTCCCTCCCCATACCATCCCTCTGGGTCATCCCAGTGCACTAGCCCCAAGCATCCAGTATCGTGCATCGAACCTGGACTGGCAACTTGTGTCTTACATGATATTTTACATGTTTCAATGTCATTCTCCCAAATCTTCCCACCCTCTCCCTCTCCCACAGAGTCCATAAGACTGTTCTATACATCAGTGTCTCTTTTGCTGTCTCGTACACCGGGTTATTGTTACCATCTTTCTAAATTCCATATACATGCGTTAGTATACTGTATTGATGTTTTTCCTTCTGGCTTACTTCACTCTGTATAATAGGCTCCAGTTTCATCCACCTCATTAGAACTGATTCAAATGTATTCTTTTTAATGGCTGAGTAATACTCCATTGTGTATATGTACCACAGCTTTCTTATCCATTCATCTGCTGATGGACATCTAGGTTGCTTCCATGTCCTGGCTATTATAAACAGTGCTGCGATGAACATTGGGGTACACGTGTCTCTTTCCCTTCTGGTTTCCTCAGTGTGTATGCCCAGCAGTGGGATTGCTGGATCATAAGGCAGTTCTATTTCCAGTTTTTTAAGGAATCTCCACACTGTTCTCCATAGTGGCTGTACTAGTTTTAAAATAGACCTTAGGAAAAGGTAAATTTTTTAAAGTTTTTAATCTGAAAGTACTTAGAGAACTGAACCTCAGCTGTATGTGTGCTTTTCTATTTCTTCTTCCTGACTGCAGATCTTAGGAAATGACAGTCTTACTTTAAGTTTGGAGACTGGTCATCTGTTTCCTTTGCCTGCTAAGTCGCTTCAGTCACGTCTGACTCTTTGCAATCCTATGGACCGTAGCCTGCCAGGCTCCTCTGTCCATGGCATTCTCCAGGTAAGAAGACTGGAGTGGGTTGCCATTGCCTTCTCCAGGGGATCTTCCCAACCCAGGGATCTAATCTGCATCTCTTATGTCTCTTGCGTTGGCAGGAAGGTTCTTTATCAGTGCTGCTGCTGCCGCTGCTAAGTCGCTTCAGTCGTGTCCGACTCTGTGCGACCCCATAGACGGCAGCCCACCAGGCTCCCCTGTCCCTGGGATTCTCCAGGCAAGAACAGCACCACCTATTTCCTCTACTCTCTATAAACTCTCATTTTAGCTATTTTCAATCAGTAGTTAGGAGAAAAAGACACCTATTCCTATGCACTGTTATGTAACTACCTCCTGTATTCAAAATATTATTTATTAATTTCAGTGACAGATATCCAGGCATTTGAAGAAAAGTTAAAATTCAGACCGTTCCTGGAAATGTGTTGAAAAATGACTTTGCCTGGGATGCTACCAACCTGCTTTCCCTCTCAAGCCACTTTCTCCAGAATTTCGGCTTTTCTAAACACCTCTTGCATTTGTGCCTCCCTGGGCTCTCATAAATGTCCAGCAGTGCTTACTATGGTAATAGGGCTGTAGCTGAGGAGCCTGCAGGAGCAGTATCAGAGAAGAAAGAGACTGCATAGTCTTTTGTGTTTTATAATTTGGACATTAGACAAAGACTGGGCTATTAATATCACATACATTTTGATATAAATATAAGGATGTTAATTAAATTTAGAAGTTAGTAAATTTATCCACCTCCATTCTAAAGAAAGGAAATCAGCTTATTATTATGTATATTTTTTAAAGTATTTGTTTGGCTGCACCTGGTCTTAGTTGCAGCATGCGGGAATTACAGACTTCGTTGTGGCATGCAAGTTCTTTAGTTATGGCGTGTGAGCTCTTCGCTGCAGCATGTGGGATCTAGCTCCCTGGCTAGGGATTGAACCCAGGTCCCTGCATTGGGAGTATGCAGTCTTAGCCCCTGGACCAGCAGGAAAGTCCCTCATCACATATTGTTAAAATCCCAATTGCAGGCATCAAATGTCTGGGTTTGGGATTAAGATACTGTTATGAATCACACTCAGGATTCTAATTTATTCTGATATTATTGTTGTTGTTTAGTCACTAGGTCTTGTCTGACTCTTATGCAACCTCATGATGTATAGCCCACCAGGCTCCTCTGTCCATGGGGTTTTCCAGGCAAGATTATGCAGTGGGTTGCCATTTCCTTCTCCAGGAGATCTTTGTGACCCAGGCATCAAACCCGCATCTACTGCATTGGCAGGCAGGTTATTTACCACTGAGTCACCAATGATGCCCATTCTGATACTAGCCTTGGTAAAATATGTGCCAAGAACCTCAAACTATTCAATTTCATTTTAAATTATGCCTTGCTTGGGGAAAACTGTAGGAGCTCAAACTAATTAAAATTGAAATATGACTGCATAAAGGTGTGAGATGATCATGTTCCCAAGAGTTAACATTTACTGAAAACTAATTATGGACTAGGCAAGTGCACTGGGTGCTGAATATCTCATTTAATCCTTTCACCAGTTCTGCTAAGGAGACACTATTATTGTGCCTATTTTACAGATGAAGGAAACCGAAACTCACAGTATTTGCCCAAGGTCAAATCGCAAGAATGAGGCTAAGTCAGGATTTAAACACAGGACTATTTGACTCTAGAGACTGAACTCAGACTACTCACTGTTCTGTTCAGAAAGGAAGTAAGCTAGGATCTGATATATAAGAAAAAAGAATGGACTTCTATGCAGTTTTAGACACATTTTTAGACAGTTTGCATTTTAGTCTCCCATTTCACATTCCACACAGTTTTAGAAACTTCCCATTTTATAGAAGAAGAGATCAGGGCATTTTGACAGTAAGTGGAAAAGGCCAGGATTTGTATCCAAATTACAGTCTAAAGGCCATGTTCTTTCAAACAAAATATGCTGTCTTGTCAAATATAAATTATATAAAATAAATATAAGGATTAAATGTACTTATTTAACACCTGAAATTTGTAAATCTTCTCTATTTCTGATTATTAGAACTGAGGATATGGTAAGAAAGAGAGGTGGCCCTGGGCAAGTCTCAGGACACAGTGAAAGGCTGATAGGAGGAATAAGCCACAGAAGAGGGGAGGATCAGGAAGACAGGACAAAAGTCAGCAGTTGTGGTCCCAGGAAATCAAGAGTGAGACTGTTGTAAGAAGGTTTAATAAGGAAATGCCAAATTCTATTGAAAAGTCAGTTGAGATAAAGACTGATAAATGTCTATAGGAATTAGCTTTGAGGTATTGGGGGACCTCAGTAAAAGTGGACTGGTGCATTGTGAACAGAAATATATTAGAGTCTGTTCTGAAGTGAGCAGGAGGGGAAAAAAATGGAGAATATTCTAGAATCAGATAGATGTGGATTTGAATTTTGCTTCAATCTGTGCAATCTTCTTACCCTCTGTTTCCTCAACTGCAAAAAAGAAACAAAAAGGCCTTCTTAACAGAGTTGTTGAGATGAAATGACATGGCAAATGTGTGTCAGGATAGGTTTTTGGAATATTAACCAATGTTTTACCTGGTCCTTGCATTATTTGGTCCTTTCAAAATAATGAAAATAAGCCCATAAGTCAGATGGGCTATTGGACATTCATTCTTTCGGGAATGATTCACCTAGGAAAAAGCAGAGGAAAAAGAAGTGCTATAGAGTCTCAAAATCTACTCCCCAGAGAGAACTCAACACAAAAAGAAGAATAGATTTTTTAAAATACCTGATGTTGAGTGAAGGGAATCAGAATTTGCCACGCAAAAATATGCTATTTGGTATAAAGATTATTTTAAGCTGAAAACATTTGAAATTTAACAGATGCAGAAAAATAGATTTCTCAAAGCCTCGTTATGTGACTTGAGGCAACAATATTTTGGAAATAAGGCTGCCATAAATTACTCTTCAGGGCAGATCTATTCCTGGAAGGGAAAACGAGAATAAAATCTACCCCAAATTCCTTCTCCAGGGCAATTTTATGGCCCTGAAGGAGACAGGAAGACCACTCATACCTATATAAATGTAATAAACATTATTATGACTTTCTTATATCCTGTTTATCTTCCTAAAACCCCCAACTCTAAAAATTTTTCCAAAAAGTCATTTATCTTGTTATAAGTCCCTTTCCCCACCCCAACATTTACTTACCTGGATGGTATCTAAGCTCCCAATTCTAACTACTCCTCTGAGTTACTCATCACTGAATTTTCCTGCATGTATGTGCACTGCATGTGAAAAATAAACTTTTTTCTTCCATTATCTGTCTTCATGAGTTTGATTTGCATGACCCCAATAACTGAACAGAAGGATAGGGGAAAAGGTTTTTTCTTCCCCTATATGAGTAAGCTAAGATTTCTTGACCTCAGCCCAAATAAAGACTGTCTGGGCTGGCAAAAGGGAGGAGAAGCATGACATGTTCAGGCACAGTAGGCCTCTAGAGAGGGAAACTTTGTCCATGTACATGCTTGTCTCAGAAACATATTGTTTTGGCCCATTGTGGAATAGGAACAGTAGGGCATTTCTTGTTTGCTCAAGAGTGACACAGACATGTGGCCCTAAGGGCTTTCAGACTCAAAGGAATCCTGCAGATGGGAGAACACCATGGTGCTTGGGGGCCACTGAAGACCACATGGACTGTGCCAATATCTCAAAGATGCTGGTATGAATGGACGACAACCAAGGACCACGTATATCCCCCAAGGGAACCAATCAAGACACCCTAGAACTTAGGAACAATTTGGGTAAAGCATGAGGAAACCAAAACTGAAACTTGCCATCCCAGATGACAAGGGCTCAGTAGAAATTAAATTGAATTATAGAAAACTAAGGCAATTCATGGGTTTCCCAGGTGGTACAGTGGTAAAGAATCTGTCTGCCAATACAGAAAACACAGGAGATGCATGTTCAGTCCCTGCGTCAGGAAGATCTCTTAGAGTAGGAAATGGTAATCTACTCCAGTATTCTTGCCTGGAGAACCCCAGGGACAGAGGAGCCTGGAGGGCTACAGTCCACAGGGTTGCAAAGAGCTGGACACAACTGAGTGACTGAGCATGCATGCAGTACACACACAAGGCTATTCTACAACTACTTCTTGTTCAAGATTCAGTTCAGTTGAGTTCAGTCGCTCAGTCATATCAGGTATTTGTGGGGCTCATCCAGGATGTCTTACAATTCTGGGGTAAACCATATCTGCTTGAAGACTGAGTATTAACCCTAGAGTAGGAATAGAACTGAGCCATCCTGAGACAAAAACCATGATCTGGTTGGAAATTTGATGTAGAGGTGGTGTCACCTCTCAGAAGTGTCTGTTGATTTCAGAAGTACCACTGGACAGTGATGAGACCAAGCGTGAAAGAATCCTACGGAATGATTAAATTCCCTAGACAGACATAGGGTGATAAATAAAAGAGGGTGTTGGAGTGTGTGTTTATGATTAAATTTTCTAAATCAGCGATGAGGTCCTTGTTATGGATTATGTGGCCTCCCAAAATACATATATGCTGAAGTCCTAAACCCCCAGTACCTCAAAATGTGACATTATTTGGAAATAGGGTCATTGCAGACACAATTAGTTAAGATGAGGTCATACTGGATTATTTCAAATCCCTAATCCAATGTCACTGGTTTCTTTGCAAGAAGACAGCCATAAGAAAACGAGGAGACATATAGGAAGAATGTTATTTGCTGGCAGAGGCAGACATTAGTGTTATATAGTTCTATATCAAGGAATGCCAAGGACTGCTGGTGAAACCAGAAGCTAAGAGATATGCAAGGAGTAAATTCTGCCCTAGAACCTTCATGAGAGCATGGTCCTGGTGACATCTTGAACTTCCAGTCTCCAAAACTGTGAGAGAATAAATGTCTATTGTTTTAAGCCCCCCAGTTTATGGTTATTTGCTGCAGCAGCCCTAGGAAACTATCACAGTTATTATAGTTCCCTTCATCCAGGATGTCCTGAACCTCTTTTTAGGTAAGGAATAGCAATTTCAATGGCACTAACTCCAGATGCCAGAGCAGACAGGCACTCAAAACACTTTCAAAACTGGTGTATCTCTTAATCTGCTATAAAACTGGTGGCTTGGATATGTATGAGAAACCAAGTTTTGGAGGATGAAGCTAGTCTCTATAGCACTGTCCAGCTCCTGGCTGGAATTATTTAGGACCTTAATATTTCTGCTAAGAGTTTAGGAAAGTGCAAACATTTCTCTCCCCACCCCCTGCTACTGCTACTTTGTGGTAAAAATAGACAGTTCCTAAATTCACAAAGATAATCTATTTAAGCAGAAGCTAAGAGTCATCAGCCCTGACTTCACTCAACCAGTACCAGTCTGCTTACCCCTGGACATCTTGGTATGTAAGAGAAACAACTCTTTATTAAGCCAGTTATATTCAAGCTTTCGGTTATTGATAGCCATTGCTAACTATAATGTCAATAACAATGTAGAAAACAGGAAAAAGAAAGGAGTCAATTTTTGTCTTTTGAATTTTATTTTTTTTTATTTTTTTAATATAATTTTTAAAAGAAAAGGAATAGGAGTAGGTACATATTTTATATTTATCCCACTTGAAATATATACAAGATAAATAGAAATCTTACATGGGGGCTTGTATGTCACTGGTATCTTAGGCTGCTAAGGAATTAAAATAACTGCTCAGAGTTCCAGTAACATAGCTTACTAAATCCTCCAACAGGAACAGTTTTTTAAAAAAGGGAAAGTGGTTGCTCAAGATAGACCTACCAGGTCTACTTTCAAACTCCATGTTATTAAATGCTGCTGCTAAGTCGCTTCAGCCGTGTCCGACTCTGTGCAACCCCATAGACTGCAGCCCACCAGGCTCCCCCATCCCTGGGATTCTCCAGGCAAGAACACTGGAGTGGGTTGCCATGTCCTTCTCCAATGTATGAAAGTGAAAAGTGAAAGTGAAGTCACTCAGTCGTGTCTGACTCTTAGCGACCCCATGGACCGCAGCCTACCAGCAGGCTCCTCCGTCCATGGGATTTTCCAGGCAAGAGTACTGGAGTGGGGTGCCATTGCCTTCTCCATATCAAGTCTTACTACCACTCAGAATAGTACTCATGGTCGTTATTTGAAAATTCACTTCTATCTATACTTCTTAGTAGAAATCACCATTCTTTCTCTTCCCAGACTTGAAGACTTGAGGTTGTCCTTCACTTTTCCATCTTTTTTGTCTCAGGATAGATCCATTATTTCTTGCCCTTTCTTCTATTTCTCTTTCCTTCTCCCTCACTCTCCCCTCCTTCTTAGTGCACTTGCCTCCCTCTCTCTCCCCATTTCCTTCTTGAGGACTTCCATTATCGGGACTGTTCACATTTTTAGTACATTAACTCTCCCCCTAAATGGAACTTCAGTGCCAGCAAAGCTGATCTGTGGAGGGAGGTGTTCAGATAGACTCTCTCACACAAAACAACTAAAACTGCCGGATACTATTTTAAAACAAACAAAACTGCTTAAAACCATTAAAGAGATGACAAGATAATAAGGAATCACTGGGCCAAAGTCAATGTGGAATCTCAGAAACAGAAAGGGAGCACAGAAATCTCTTCTGTTTGAGGGTGTATGACAGATCCAGCGAACATGAGCTGCAATTTTCACAGCCCCTTGGGGTCTGGAGTAAAGAAAAAAGCCAGGGTCATGCAATGTGGGTATTGGTATTAGTAGGGCTGCCATTACCAAGTACCACAGATTGGGTGGCTTGAACAACAGAAAGGTATTTTCTTCATAGTTTTGGAGTCTAGAAGTCCAAGATCAAGGCGTCCACAGGTTTAGTTTACCTCTGAGGCTCTCTCCTTGGCTTACAGATGGCTACATTTTCTCTGTGTCTTCTCTTGGTCTTTCACCTGTGCATGCACACCCCTGGTGTCTTCTTTTGTGTCCACATTTCCTCTTAATGAAGACACCAGTCAGGGAATTCCCTGGAAGTCCACTGGTTAGGACTCAGTGCTTTGACTGACAGGGCCTGGGTTCAGGCCCTGGTCGGGAAAATGGCATCCTGCATGTCACGCAGCATGGGCAAGGGTAAGATGGTACATTGTTTTGTGTATTAAAAAAGAAAAAAGAAAAACACCAGTCAGAATGTATTACAACCACCCTAAGGACCTAGTTTTAACTAACCATCTCTTTCAAGTCCCTGTCTCCAAATACAGTCACATTCTAAGGTGCTATATATTAGACCTTCACATGCAAATCTTAGAGTGATACAATTTAGCTCATAAAAAAGAGTACAGTATAAAACACACCCCATGCATTTGACCCCTCTGATGACAGAGAACCAGAAGTAAATAACCCTTCCACCTTCTGTCACCATGGAGATGCATGGAAGGTTGCCTCAATGATGCATAATGGGGGGTGAGGGCTCTCTCTGAGAAGCTGTAGCCCAAGGCCTGCTCTCACTAGTTGATTAGCAACCCTGTTTCATTGGTTCAGAAAGTCTTATGAGCTTAATTCACATTGGTCCTGCTGTGGTAGTGCTGACCTAAAGCAAACAAACTGCCAGGTATTTCTCCAGCAAAGATGGATTTATTCAGGATCAGCAAAGACCTGCAATTGCGGGCCTACAAATGTGATGAGCCATGTGCAAGTTCCCACACAGCAAGGGAAGGAAAAGCTTTTACAGAGAGGAAAAGGAAGCTGGGGAGGGTGGGGGGGCTAGAGTAATTGAAGAGCCCATGGCTTCTCATTGGTTGAGTCCTCACCAGGAAAGAAGTTCTTCTTCCTGTTGGAATCTGCTACGGCATGGGGCATGAGTACTCCCCCTTTTATTTCCAGATTCTTACTTAACTGAGATTTCTATTTATTAATTTTTAAATAGTAGTGCCTCTAAATGGTTGACAGGATCAAAATAAATCTCTAGAGAAATGTAACTTCAATCTTAAATTTTGAAGAATTCTTAAGTCATTTTGCAAAAAATAAGCACCTCAGGGTAAAAATAAATAAATAAATTAAGCAAAGTGCTGCACTCAATATGCCAGCAAATTTGGAAAACTCAGCAGTGGCCACAGGACTGGAAAAGGTCAGTTTTCACTCCAATCCCAAAGAAAGGCAATGCCAAAGAATGCTCAAACTACTGCACAAATGCACTCATCTCACATGTTAGTAAAGTAACGCTCAAAATTCTCCAGGTCAGGCTTCAGCAATATATGAACCATGAACTTCCTGATGTTAAAACTGGTTTTAGAAAAGGCAGAGGAACCAGAGATCAAATTGCCAACATCTGCTGGATCATGAAAAAAGCAAGAGAGTTCCAGAAAAACATCTACTTCTGCTTTATTGACTATGCCAAAACCTTTGACTGTGTGGATCACAATAAAGTGTGGAAAATTCTGAAAGAGATGGGAATACCAGACCACCTGACCTGCCTCTTGAGAAATCTGCATGCAGGTCAGGAAGCGACAGTTAGAAATGGACATGGAACAACAGACTGGTTCCAAATAGGAAAAGGAGTGTGTCAAAGCTGTATATTGCCACTCTGCTTATTTAACTTCTATGCAGAGTACATCATGAGAAATGCTGGGCTGGATGAAGCACAAGCTGGAATTAAGATTGCTGGAAGAACTATCAATAGCGTCAGATATGCAGATGACACCACCCTTATGGCAGAAAGTGAAGAAGAACTAAAGAGTCTCTTGATGAAAGTGAAAGAGGAGAGAGAAAAAGTTGGCTTAAAGCTCAACATTCAAAAAATGAAGATCATGGCATCCGGTCCCATCACTTCATGGGAAATAGATGGGGAAACAGAGGAAACAGTGGCTGACTTTATTTTTGGGGGGGCTCCAAAATCACTGCAGATGGTGACTGCAGCCATGAAATTAAAAGATGCTTGCTCCTTGGAAGAAAAGTTATACCAACCTAGACAGCATATTAAAAAGCAGAGACATTACTTTGCCAACAAAGGTCCGTCTAGTTTAAGCTATGGTTTTTCCAGTAGTCATGTATGTATGTTAGAGTTGGACTACAAAGAAAGCTGAGTGCCGAAGAATTGATGATTTTGAACTGTGGTGTTGGAGAAGACTCTTGAGAGTCTCTTGAACTGCAAGGAGATCCAACCAGTCCATCCTAAAGGAGATCAGTCCTGGGTGTTCATTGGAAAGACTGATTTTGAAGTTGAAACTCCAATACTTTGGCCACCTGATGTGAAGAGCTGACTCATTGGAAAAGTCCCTGATGCTGGGAAAGATTGAAGGAAGGTGGAGAAGCGGACGAAAGAGGATGAGATGGTTGGATGGCATCACTGACTCAATGGACAGGAGTATGGGTAAACTCTGGGAGTTGGTGATGGACAGGGAGGCCTGGAGTGCTGCAGTCCATGGGGTCGCAAAGAGTCGGACATGACTGAGTGACTGAACTGAACTGAACTGAAGCACACACAGAGAGATCCAGGTATCATGTATGAGAAGCAGGATAAATAACAGTGAACAAACTTGCAAAGTCTTCAGATACTGAATTTACCAGACAAGGATTAAAAATAACTGTGACTATCATGTTTAAAGGAATAAAATGAAAGTTTGAAAGCACCTGCAAGTAACAAGAAAATGTTTAAATATCAGATTTGAAATACAAATAGAACTTATAGAAATAAAAAATACAATAATTTGATTTTTTCCAGTTATTTCATACAAGTTTTAAACAAACAGAAAATCTGAAAGAATACCTGTACACTACTACCTAGATTCAATAATTATTAACATTTTATCATAGCTATGTTACATATTTTTAAATTTGCTGGACCATTTAAAAGTAAATTGCAGACATCATAATAGTTTACCCCTAAATATGTTAGAATGTACCTCTGTGAAATAAAAACTTTTTCATAACTACAATGTCATTATCTTATTTAAGAAAATTAATAATTGCCTAATGTCATCTCATATTGAGTCCATATTAAAATTTCCAGTTTGCAAAAAATGTCTTTTATAGCTGCTTTCTTTTTTGTTATTTTATAACTAGCATCCAATGAAGGCATTGATTGTGGTAGTTTCCTTTTCATTCCCTTTTCATCTAGAACAATCCTCTTGCCTTCTCCCTCCCCCACTGCCTGCCTGCCCCCACCTATGACACTGATTCTTTTGAAGAGACTAGCATGGTGAATGCTTACATTCTGGATCTACCTGAATGCTTCCTTATAGAATTCTTTAATTTATTTTTTGATTTGTCTTTTATTTTGGAAATTAAGCCTGGAAGTTTAAGTTTTGCCAAGAATATGTCACAGGTGATGCTTGTTTATTTCTTAACATATCATGTTAGGAACTTCCCTAGCAGTTCATTGGTTAAGACTCTGTACTTCCACTGCCAGGGGCATGGGTTCCATCCCTAGTCGGGGAACCAAGGTCTCACATGCTGTGCAGTCAAAAGAAAAACGAATACAATATATTGTTCTGTCTCATTCTTGGTAATATTAATTAACTTTAATGATTTGGTTGAGGGGATGATTGCCAGGCATCTTCCCTGAAATGAAATTTTAAAAATATCTGGACAGTTTATCAATTTCTTATAAAGTTAAACATACATTCACTATATGACCCAGCATTTCTACACCCAAGTATTTCCCAAGGAAGTGAAAACTTATGTTCACACAAAAACTTCTACATGAGTTGGTAGTAGCTTTATTCATAATAGCAACTGGAAACAACCCAAATACCCTTCAACTAATGAGTGAACAAATAATTGTAGTACATGCTTACAACTGAATCCTATTTAGCAGTAAAAAGGAATGAAATACTGATATAGACAACATATGGGTGACTCTTTTAAAATTTTATTTATTTATTTATTTTTGGCTGCATTGGGTCTTTATTGCTGCACGCGAGCTTTCTCTAGCTGCAGCCAGCGGGGGCAACTCTTCATTTTGATGTGCAGGCTTCTCATTGCAGTGGCTTCTTTTGTTGCGAAGCACGGGCTCTAGAGTGCAGGTTTAGTAGTTATGGCACACGGGGTTAGTTCTTCTGTGGCATATGGGATCTTCTTGGATCAGGGATCGAAGGATCAAATCCATGTTCTCTGCATTGGCAGGTGGATTCTTAACCACTGGACCACCAGGGAAGTTCTGCATGAATCTTAAATGCGTTATGCTAAGTGCAAGATGCCAGACTCAAAAGGCTCCACCGTGTATATTCTATTTACATAACATTCTGGAAATATTAAAAAAGTAGGAACAGAAAACTCTAACCCTAAACCAAGTACCAGTCTTTAAATATCATATTGAGAGACAGAAGTTTCCAATGACCAACATACTCACACACTGTTTTCCTGGTATGAAGAAATGTAGAAAGGTAAAGTATCATTGGGAAGGATTCTGCTACTGCTGCTGCTAAGTCGTTTCAGTCGTGTCCAACTCTGTGCGACCCCACGGACGGCAGCCCACCAGGCTCCCCCGTCCCTGGGATTCTCCAGGCAAGAACACTGGAGTGGGTTGCCCTTTCCTTCTCCAATGCATGAAAGTGAAAAGTGAAAGTGAAGTCACTCAGTTGTGTCCAACTCTTCAAGACCCCATGGACTGCAGCCTACCAGGCTCCTCCGTCCATGGGATTTTCCAGGCAAGAGTATTGGAGTGTGTTGCCATTGCCTTCTCCGGGGAAGGATTCTAGGTAAAGGTAAAATCAGAACCAAGGAGTACAGGGGTAATTCATCAGGCTCAGAGTGAAGCTTTATGAATGGAGCAGATTTTGACAATTGCCTAATTAACACCCATTCCCCTCCTTCTTCCTAAAAGGACCAGACTTCAGGGAGGTATCCACCTTCCTCCACAAAGCCATATGCTTTACTAAAAACCAGTTATGTTTATCTCACATTCTTTGGCAGGGACAGTTTTAGGAACAGAATTGTGACTCAATTCAGACCGACGAAATCTGAAGGAAAGTCTCTCAAGGGACTTCTAGGAAATATTTCCTTTCTCAATTAAAAAAAAAAAAGAGAAAAAGGCAGAAGAGATGAGCTGGCTCTTCTTCCTCTGGATGTTATTGTATCTGGATGTGATGTTTGCAAACAGGCGGATTCTCAACCAATGGACCACCAGAGAAGTCCAGACATTTCTAGTTATAGTATAGTCAAATTTATCACTTTTTGCCTTCGTAGTTTATGATTTTATGTTTTAATAATTTTTTCACTTCCTTGATAAAAACCTGCTGATCCACAGCTTTAGGGCATTCTGTATATGCAGGTCAGGAAGCAATAGTTAGAACTGGACATGGAACAACAGACTGGTTCCAAATAGGAAAAGGAGTATGTCAAGGCTGTATATTGTCACCCTGCTTATATGCAGAGTACATCATGAGAAACGCTGGGCTGGAAGAAGCACAAGCTGGAATCAAGATTGCTGGGAGAAATATCAATAACCTCAGATATGCAGATGACAGCACCCTTATGGCAGAAAGTAAAGAGGAACTAAAAAGCCTCTTGATGAAAGTGAAAGAGGAGAGTGAAAAAGTTGGCTTAAAGCTCAACATTCAGAAAACAAAGATCATGGCATCTGGTCCCATCACTTCATGGGAAACAGATGTGGAAACAGTGTCAGACTTTATTTTTTTGGGCTCCAAAATCAGTGCAGATGGTGACTGCAGCCATGAAATTAAAAGACGCTTACTCCTTGGAAGGAAAGTTATGACCAACCTAGATAGCATATTCAAAAGCAGAGACATTACTTTGCCAACAAAGGTCTGTCTAGTCAAGGCTATGGTTTTTCCTGTGATCATGTATGGATTTGAGATTTGGACTGTGAAGAAAGCTGAGCGCCGAAGAATTGATGCTTTTGAACTGTGGTGTTGGAGAAGACTCTTGAGAGTCCCTTGGACTGCAAGGAAATCCAACCAGTCCATCCTAAAGGAGATCAGTCCTGGGTGTTCATTGGAAGGACTGATGCTAAAGCTGCAACTCCAGTACTTTGGCCACCTCATGCGAAGAGTTGACTCACTGGAAAAGACTCTGATGCTGGGAGGGATTGGGGGCAGGAGGAGAAGGGGACGACAGAGGATGAGATGGCTGGATGGCATCACCGACTTGATGGACATGAGTTGAGTAAACTCTGGGAGTTGGTGATGGACAGGGAGGCCTGGCATGCCGTGATTCATGGGGTTGCAGAGTTGGACACAACTGAGTGACTGAACTGAACTGAACTGAATCACCCTCTGGCTTATATGAATGGTGCCCCCTGGAGCACTAAGTACATGGCACTCCCTTCTTAAGTTTTGCAAGGCAGTCTGACTTAAAGTCTTTAGGAGAAGCCCCTATAAATACGCTATCATGAAAGTTACAAAGTTTTGCTCCTCTTACTTAAATCTTAATGAATCTATAATCTATTTTTGTCTCTAAGGTTAGGATCTAGTTGTATTTAGGTCCCAGGGTTATTGACTGGTTAGTCCATCCTTTCCTCACTAATCACCATGACCTCACCACTGTCATGGTGTCCATCTACCTTTGTGTTTGTGTATGGACTCCCTGTTCTGTATTCTGTCTATCCCCCACCCATACCATACAGTCTTAGTTACTGTACCTTATGCCTTAATATCTTGTAGGCAAAACTTCCACCTGTTCTACTTAAAAAGTGTCTTGTTTATTATTGATTTTTTGGTTTCAAATTTTCAGATCACCTTAGTAAAATGTTGGAGAAATTCTGTGGGATTTTGATTGGAATTACATTGAATTTATCAATTATTGTACAGAAAATTACCATCTTTATAACATTGGGTCTTCCTACACACAAATATAGTAGATTTCTTCATTTATTGCCTATCAATAAAGTTTATCATTTTCTTTACAAGACCTTTTGCATTTTTGTTAAATCTATACTTAAATATATTTTATATTTTTAGTCACTATCATGAATGGGATATTTTTAAAATTACAGTTCCAAACTATTTGCTGTTCATCTTTAGGAATACAGTTTTAAAATATGCATTTTGGTTTTATATCCAGAAATATCCTTGAGCTTTTCTGTTGATTTCAAAATTTGTTAGTTTGCTTATATTTTCTGTGCAAATAGTCATATAGTATACAATAACAATTTTTTCTTCTTAAAAAATTTTTAAATATATTCTTTCTTGTCTTACTACTATGGCTAGGACTTCTCATATATCTCTGAATAGAAATACTGTTAGAGTGCATACTTATCTTGTTTTTGACTTTAAATGTTTTATTATTAGTTAGAACACTGTTTACTCTGTGCTTTTAGTAAATATTCTTCATTAAGTTAAGGAAGCTTTTTTTTCTACCTAGAGCATTAAGGATGTTTTTGGTTTTGTTTTGTGGAAGGATATTGATTTACATCAATGTTTTTTCTGTCTGATCAAATGGATCAAATGGTTTCTTATATTTAATTTATTCTACTATCAAAATTACATTGAAAAAAATTTTGTTATAAAATTATACCTGCATTCCTGAATAAATCTAGTTAAAAAGTAATGCATATATGTGTGTGTCTTATTGGATTTCTAAATTTTGGTTTAGTATAGCATTTTTATCTTGATTAACCATGAGTGAGGCTGAGTTTTCATTTACTGCTTTGTTTTCAGAAGGAGTTATTTGTCCCTATTGTTCCTTTTCTGGAATAATCTGCATTAGTTTAGGACCACCTGTTTCTTTTCTTCTTCTTTTTTTTTTCTATTTCTTTTTTCTTTCTCTCTTTTTGGTAGAAATCACCTGTAAAGTCATCTGGGTCTGGTTGTTTATTTGTGTAGTTAAGTCAATTTTGTTAATTGTCATAAGTCTACTCATAGTTGAGTCAATTTTGGTAAATTATATTTTTCAAGGAAACTGCCATCTATTTCCTAATTCATAGGCATAATGTTGTTCATAATATTCTCTTATTTTAAAAGTCACTGCTCTATCTGTTATGTCCCTTTTTTTTCTTAATCTAATTTGTAAAAGGATTTCGATTTTACTTGTTATTTCAGAGAACTAGCTTTTGTATTTTGTTTTCTATCTTATTGATTTCTGCATTTTCCCCTTTAAATTTCCCTGGGTTAATTCTGTTGTTCCTTTATTAACCTCTTGATTATTGAGGTCCTCATTTTCTAACCTTCTCTAATATAACCATTTAAGGTTGCAAACTTGTTCTTTAGGTACTCTTAAAACTGCATTTCACAAATTCTGATATGTATTTTCTCGACAATTAAGTTTTAAATATTTTTCACTTTCTATTTGTGCCCATCAACCTGCCTTTGGTTCTCCAGACCCACCCACTGTCTTCTCTCTCCACTCTACTCTCTGCCCCACAGGCTGTTGTGTCCTCTGTCTTCCAGTTGAGTCTCTCAGAGCTATCTGAGATGCTGCCCCCAGGGCTGCAGTCCTCATTTTGTCCCAAATAAAACTTAACTCACAACTCTCAAGTTGTACATTTTATTTTAGTCGACATTCTCATCAACTAGATTCAACTTTGCATACTCTCTAACACTTGGTATAGTAAGTCATTTAATGATTCTGATAAGTGTGGCATGGTATTTTACTGCAATTTTAATTTGTATTTGCCACAGGGAGGCCTGGCGTGCCATAGTTCATGGGGTCGCAAAGAGTCAGACACGACTTGAGCGACTGGACTGAACTGAATGACTAATAGGGTTTCCTTGGTGGCTCATACTGTAAAGAATCTGCCTGCGATGCAGGAGATGTGGATTCAATCCCTGGGTGCCTGGGTTCAATCCCTGGGTCCAGGAAATCCCCTGGAGAAGGAAATGGCAACCCACTCCAGTATTCTTGCCTGGGAAGTCCCATAGACAGAGGAGGCTGGCAGGCTATAGTCCATGGCGTCGCAAAGAGTCGGACACGAATGAAGCAACTTAGCACTTAGCACGCATACTGTCTTCCAGTTGGGTTCTGCTAGTAGAGATTGCTGGCAAGAAATGGTAGAGGAGGAGGAGAGTGAGGTTAGGGTATTTATTTTCCTGGTCTTATAGTGGTATACTTACTGCTGCTGCTGTTGCTAAGTTGCTTCAGTTGTGTCCAACTCTGTGCGACCCCATAGACAGCAATCCACCAGACTCCCCTGTCCCTGGGATTCTCCAGGCAAGAACACTGGAGTGGGTTGCCATTTCCTCTCCAATGCATGAAAGTGAAAAGGGAAAGTGAAGTCGCTCAGTCATGTCCGATTCCCTGCGATCCCATGGACTGCAGAACACCAGGCTTCCCTGTCCCTCACCATCTACACGAGCTTGTTCAAACTCATGTCCATTGAGTCGGTGATGCCATCCAACCATCTCATCTTCTGTCATCCCCTTCTCCTCCCGCCTTCAATATTGCCCAGCATCAAGGTCTTTTCCAGTGAGTCAGTTCTTTGAATCAGGTGGCCAAACTATTGGAGCTTCAGCTTCAGCATCAGTCTTTCCAATGAATATTCAGGACTGATTTCCTTTAAGATTCACTGGTTGGATCTCCTTGTAGTTCAAGGGACTCTCAAGAGTCTTCTCCAACACCACAGTTAAAAATCATCAATTTTTGGTGCTCAGCTTTCTATTATGGTCCAACTCTCACATCCGTACATGACTACTGGAAAATCCATAGCTTTGACTCTGAGGACCTTTGTCAGCAAAGTAATGTCTCTGCTTTTTAAAATGCTGTCTAGGTTGGTCATAGCTTTTCTTCCAAGGAGCAAGCGTCTTTTAATTTCAAGACTGCAGTCCTCATCTGCAGTGATTCTGGAGCTCAAGAAAATAGTCTGTCACTGTTTTCACTGTTTTATCATGTATTTGCCATGAAGTGATGGGACACGATGCCATGATCTTCATTTTTTGAATGTTGAGCTTTAAGCCAGCTTTTTCATTCTCCTCTTTCACTTTCAAGAGGCTCTTTAGTTCTTCTTTTCTTTCTGCCATAAGGGTTGTGTCATCTGCATATCTGACGCTATTGATAGTTCTCCTGGCAATCTTGATTCTAGCTGTGGTTCATCCATCATGGCATTTCCCATGATGTACTCTACATATAAGTTAAATAAGAAGGGTGACAATATGCAGCCTTGACATACTCCTTTCCCAATTTGGAACCAGTCAGCTCTTCCATGTCCAGTTCTAACTGTTGCTTCTTGACCTGCATACAGATTTCTCAGGAGGCAGGTCAGGTGGTCTGGTATTCCCATCTCTTCCAGAATTTCCCACAGTTTGCTGTGATTCACAGAGTCAAAGGCTTTGGTGTAGTCAATAAAGCAGAAGTAGATGTTTTTCTGGAATTCTCTCGCTTTTTCGATGATCCAACAGATGTTGGCAATTTGATCTTTGGTTCCTCTGCCTTTTCTAAAACCAGCTTTAACATCTGGAAGTTCTCAGTTCACGTACTGTTGAAGCCTCACCTGGAGAATTTTAAGCATTGCTTTGCTAGCATGTGAGATGAGTGCAGTTGTGTGGTAGTTTGAACATTCTTTGGCATTGCCTTTCTTTGGGACTAGAATGAAAACAGACCTTTTCCAGTCCTGTGGCCACTTTGAGTTTTCCAAATTTGCTGGCATACTGAGTGCAGCACTTCTACAGCATCATCTTTTAGGACTCGAAATAGCTCAACTGGAATTCCATCCCCTCCACTAGCTTTGTTCGTAGTGATGCTTCCTAAGGCCCACTTGACTTTGCATTCTAGGATGTCTGGCTGTAGGTGAGTGATCACACCATCATGGTTATCTATTCATTAAGATCTTTTTTGTATAGTCCTTCCATGTATTCTTGCCACCTCTTCTTAATATCTTCTTCTGTTAGGTCCATACCATTTCTGTCCTTTATCAAGCCCATCTTTGCATGAAATGTTCCCTTGGTATCTCTAATTTTCTTGAAGAGATCACTAGTTTTTTCCATTCTATTGTTTTCCTCTATTTCTTTGCATTGATCACTGAGGAAGGCTTTCGTATCTCTCCTTGCTATTCTTTGGAACTCTGCATTCAGATGGGTATAACTTTCCTTTTCTCCTTTGCCTTTCACTTCTCTTCTTTTCTCAGCTATTTGGAAGGCCTCCTCAGACAGCCATTTTGCCTTTTTGTATTTCTTTTTCTTGGGGATGGTCTTGATCACTGCCTCCTGTGCCATGTCAGGAACCTCTGTCCATAGTTCTTTAGGCACTTTGTCTTTATGATCTAATCCCTTGAATCTATTTGTCACTTCCACTGTATAATCATAAAGGCTTTGATTTAGGTCATACCTGAATGGTCTGGGGTTTTCCCTACTTTCTTCAATTCAATCTTCTTGAATTTGGCAATAAAGAGTTCATGATCTGAGCCACAGTCAGCTCCCAGTCTTGTTTTTGCCGACTGTATAGAGTTTTGCCATCTTCAGCTGCAAAGAATATAATCAATCTGATTTCAGTATTGACCATCTGGTGCGTCCATGTGTAGAGTCGTCTCTTGTGTTGGAAGGGAGTGTTTGCTATGACCAGTGTATTCTCTTGGCAAAACTCTGTTAGCCTTTTCCCTGCTTCATTTTGTTCTCCAAGGCCAAACTTGCCTGATTCTCCAGGTTATCTCTTGACTTCCTATTTTTGTTTTCCAGTCCTCCCCTATGATGAAAAGGACATCTTTTTTTTGGTGTGTTCTAGAAAGTCTTGTAGATCATAGAACCATTGAACTTCAGTCTGTTTGGCATTAGTGGTTGGGGCATAGAGTTGCATTACTGTGATATTGAATGGTTTGCCTTGGAAATGAACAGAGATCATTCTGTCATTTTTGAGATTGCACCCAAGTACTGCATTTCGGACTCTTTTGTTGACTATGAGGGCTACTCCATTTCTTCTAAGGATGAAGAAGATAATAGATATAAGATATATCTGTTTCTTGCTCTGGTTTTTCCTCTCCTTTTTTTGCACCTTTGTGTGAACGTAAACCAGTTTTCCAAATCCATGACTGGTTCCTGGGCTTCTTCAACCCACCTAGAAACTGTAGCAACCTGGGTCATTTAACTGACAACACTCTTGATTAGGAGTACAGGCCAATCATATAACCCTATGGTTACTTTGATTTGATTTGGTTGTTTTTAAAATAATAGATATGAGTCATCTGAATTAAATTCGCCCATTCCGGTCCATTTAGTTCACTGATTCCTAGAATGTTGATATTCACTCTTGCCATCTTCTGTTTGACTACTTCCAATTTACCTTGATTCATGGACCTAACATTCCAGGTTCCTATGAAATATTGGCATCAGATATTTACAGCATTGGACTTTACTTTCATCAGCAGTCATATCTACACCTGGGCATTGTTTTCACTTTGGCTCCATCTCTTCATTCTTTCTGGAGTTATTTCTCCACTTTTCTCTAGTAGCATATTGGGCACCTACTGACCTGGGGAGTTTATCTTTCAGTGTCATATCTTTTTGCCTTTTCATACTGATGTTTAAGTTTGGGATAGTTGCTCTTTGTCATCCAAAACTTTAATTTTCCATTATTCAATGTACAATATTTTTGCAACTTAAGTTCCTGAGCATAATCCATGTTTTTTCAAGAATGTATTTTCCATGATCTGGGGGACATATTTAAGTATATTTTCTTGTGATTCTAAAGAACTTTCATATTCTTTAAAAATCCAAAAAAACTGTCAAGGTTTTGTTATTAATTTCCTGTCTCCTTTCTTTTAGCTTATTTTTTTTAATTTCTACAAAATCTTTTCTAGAGTCGTGGATATCACAATCTTTACCACTTTTTCATAAGATTTATTTAAAAATGATATCATGATATCTGAACCCTAAGACTTTGGAAATAAAACCTACAGATCTCATTGTTAGCCTCTGCATTTAATGAAGATACAGAAATAACTGCACATAGTTTTTGTAGTCAGTGGTGTTAGACTAACTTATGTGGAACCTGATTTTGCATGGTGGCTTCAGAGACACAGACTTTAGGATTAAGGCCTCTAGGAAGGAAGAGGTTACACTGTTTCTTGCTCTGGTTTTTCCTCTCTTTTTTTGCACCTTTGTGTGAACGTGAACCAGTTTTCCAAATCCATGACTGGTTCCTGGGCTTCCTCAACCCACCTAGAAACTGTAGCAACCTGGGTCATTTAACTGACAATACTCTTGATTAGGAGTACAGGCCAATCATATAACCCTATGGTTACTTTGATTTGACTTGGTTGTTTTTAAAATTCATCTCAATAGTGCATTTATAGACTTTTAGGATGGCTCAATTCTCCAGATGACTTATCCTCTTTTATTGGGCCATTTTTCTGTGTAGATGCAAAATATGTAGTTGGAGGTAGTTTAAGAGCCTAAATTGAGTCTCTTTAACTTTATTTTCAAGGTAAGGGATCATCAGATTTAAGCGTACTCCTATAATTGTTTTTAAACATACTTTAAGTCATATAATTAACATAATAATATTACCTTTGCTTAAAAATAAAGGATGCAGAGTACATCATGAGAAATGCCAGGCTGATGAAGCACAAGCTGGAATCAAGATTGTCAAGAGAAATATCAATAATCTCAGATATGCAGATTAAGGCAGAAAGTGAAGAGGAACTGAAGAGTCTCTTGATGAATGTGAAAGGGGAGAGTGAAAAAGCTGGCCTGAAACTCAACATTCAAAAAATGAAGATCATGGCTTCTGGCCCCATCACTTCATGGCAAATAGATGGCGAAACAATGGAAACAGTGAGACTTTATTTTCTTCAGCTCCAAAATCACTGCAGATGGTGACTGCGGCCATGAAATTAAAAGACGCTTGCTCTTTGGAAGAAAAGCTATGACCAAGCGAGATAGCATTTTAAAAAGCAGAGACATTACTTTGCTGACAAAGGTCTGTAGAGTCAAAGCTATGGTTTTTCCAGTAATCTTGTATGGATGTGAGTGCTGAACCATAAAGAAAGCTGAGTGCCAAAGAATTGATGGTTTTAATCTGTGGTGTTGGAGAAGATTCTTCAGAGTCCCTTGGACTGCGAAGAGATCAAACCAGTGACTCCTAAAGGAAATTAATCCTGAATATTCATTGGAAGGACTGATGCTGAATCTGAAGCTCCAATACTTTGGCCACCTTATTCAAAGAATGGACTCATTAGAAGAGACCCTGATGCTGGGCAAGATTGAAGGCGGGAGGAGAAGGGGACGACAGTGGTTGGGACGGTTAGATGGCATCATCGACTCAATGGATATGAGTTTGAGCAAGGTCGGGTAGGTGGTGAGGGACAAGGAAGCCTGGCCTGCTGCAGTCCATAGGGTCGAAAAGAGTCAGACATGACTGAGTGAACAGTAACGAGAAAGGATTAATAAAGACCCTCAAAGTCCCCTTTCACCATGCCCTCCATTCCTCCTCTCTAGAGGTAACTATTATCATTTTGACCTTTCCAGTGACTTCTCTATACATTTCTTTTCTATTCTGCACATTCTATTCTATTCTTTTCTACACATATACACACTTGTTTCCCTTGCATGAGGAAACTGAGACCTTGAAGGGAGACCTGTTGCAAATTTATTGAAGGAAAGCGGACTGGACAATCGTTTACAAAAACCTACAATGTGTCAGGCTCTGCGCCCAGAACTTTATTTGCACTAATGGTCCTGGTATTTTACTTCTGCTGGATGGACTGCCGCACTAATCAGTTTGGAAGTTGGGAAGCAGGTGCAAAAGTCGCTTCGGTGTAGTGATATAGGATATGTATTTTGATGCCAGTTGCAGGAAACCTAGCAGAGGGCTCCAGAGTTGCAAAAACAACAAAACACACTGTCATCCGAAGTTGGGTCTGTTAAAAAAAAAAAAAGCTTGTGAAGCTGAAACGCGAGACGTCTACTACTTACCAAGACCTTCGGAAACTTATCTATGAGATTAGTCTTGGAGCTCAAAGAAGGCACCAAAGGTCGCAAAGGATGCGGTGGCAGGCAGCAACAGAGCAGCCAACCCGGAGAGCCGAGCGCTCCCACCGTCTGCAAGTGCGCCTGCGCTGATCGCAGCGGGGAGGCGGGGCGGGGGCGGAGCTTGGGGTGGTCAATGAGCCTGCGCAAGCCGTGAGGCGAGTTGGGGGAGGGCGTTCCGTGTGTGTCTGTGTTGTTGTTCGGCGGCAGCGGCGGCGGCGGTAAGATGGCTGCCCACGGGGGCTCCGCGGCGTCGTCGGCGCTGAAGGGGTTAATTCAGCAGTTCACCGCCATCACCGGTAAGAGACGCGGTTACCGGAAGGTGGAGAGTGGGGTCTGGAGCGGGCGGCCGGTGTGCCCTGGGCTTCTCTTTACCTTCATGCATTCTTCCCTCGGGCTTTACCCACAGCTCCCGTCCTCCCTCCTGAGGAAGAAGCGACGACGGCGTCGGGTCTCCGGGTTCAGGCGGGAGACACCCCCCATCCCCGTGCACCCCGTACCTTCATTCTCGGTCTTCTCGCAGTGTGGAGGGAGATCTCCCCACCCCCTTTCAGCCTATACTCAGGGAATGGGCCGAGCCTATCCGCCCCCGCCGGCCCGGGGACCTGGGGGCGGGAGAGGTGGGGGGCCGCACCCGGGCCACCGCCCTCCTCCTTCATCATCATCTCCTCTTCTCTGTGCAGCCTTGGGGTGCAGCGCATCCCCTTACCTCTTTTCCCCTTTTTTCCACGGCCAGGTCATTCTTCACCCGTCCCTGGCCTGCCCTTCCCCTTTCTGGGCCCCTCGGAGCCATCGCTGTGGCCCTGGCGTGTTCGGGCCCTCCCGCCTTAACGGCGAGGCTGGAGGGTTCGGCAGCGCCTTTACCGATCTCGGGGGATAGGCCGCCAGAAAGCCGGAGGTGCTGAGGAGTACCCTCCAGACTGAGGTTTTAAGAAAAGAATGAGGGGGAACCCCCCAACCTTAATTGGAAAGACCTGAAGGAATCCTTGGTGGCGTTTCCCACCTCCCCATAATAAAATAATAAAGACTGAAACGATGGCGCCCAGGCCTCCTTGCTGATAAAATAGGAATGACGGCAAAAACTTCTGTGAGACAAAATCGGTTTTTGGATGTCACTATCCCCTAAATCCTCGGTTTTTCTTTTCGTTTGGACCCCTGCAAAGGGCACACGCAGATCCTCTTACTGCCTGGAGGAAAGGCCCTAAGCCATTCTATGAATTCTCTGTGTCTTGTTCTTTCTGATGGTGCTGAACTTTTTTTGCATGAGTTATTAGAGGGCGGAGCAAATGATGAAGTTCTCTGTGGAGTGATTTGAGAGAAGAGTACTCCATGTGCCTGAGTGTAATTTTGCCGTTCTAGTTTGTCCTTTTGGAAGGAGGTCGGAATGTTAGCAGATCTATACTTTATCTGGTAGTTTGTTAGATGCAGGGAACATTGCCACTTTTAGTGTATCCAGGGTTTGATGTGCAGGCTGGTTAAGTGAAATTTTATATTTTAACCACTGCCGGTTGTTTGCGAGCTGCCGTTTCATGGATGGTTAAGGCTAGTTTTATTTTTTACTTTGCAAGGATGACTAGATGTTCGATGCATTGTCTAGCTTGTGGGCATGAAACATCAGGTCAAAGTTGATAAAATAAAATTTGTAACAAAATTAGGATGAAGAATGGAATGATAACTTTTCTTAATATTTTAAAATTGTGTTTGGAGTATTAGAGATACAATGCATTTCCCAGTGTGTAAGCAGGTCATTATTGGGAAAATTAAAAAATTATTGTCTATATAATACATTATGTTTATACAGAAAAATCTTTGTAGTGAATCAGATATCATTTCTTTAGATTTTCTAGAGATGGTTTAAGATGCCACCTATTTAATACCAGTTTTTTGGCTAACTGCTAACTACCACTTTAGGAATTCAGATTGTGTTAGACTTACATTATTTTTTTAATGCAGCATTTTTGGTAGGTGTAGACAAAACCCAAATGTGGTGAGATGAAGTGACTCACATAATTGTTTTAATTCTGTTTCTGTCTGCTAGTCTTCATGGCTCCTTTCCTGGTCACAGGCCTTTCTACTGAATCAAGTTGGAGACCCTCAGTAGACAGTGGTATATGGAAGTCTGCAAAAGGGAAAATACCTTAGATTGTTCTTAATGTATTATGGATTTCTAATAACAATTTTTTACAAGATTGTAATTAATTATTAGAAACACGTAATTGGCCCCTTTAGTCATATATCTTAAAATTGGTGGGATCTGTCCACATACATTTTAGATTGTAATATTCATGACAAAAAGGTATTTGAAATTTATTATTGCTAGATGAATGAAACTGACCTTAAGAACTTATACTCTATTTCAGAAAGATTTTACTTACTTGGAAGCCCAACATTTTGATAAAAGCAATGCATTTTCAAAAATGTGAGTTAACCTCTTCTGTGGCATTTAGAAGTAGAAGAGAAAATTGGAAGAATTTTAAGTTTTATTTCTCACTAAATAGAACAAATTTCTCCCTATGATATGTGAGTATGAAATAGTGACTCTGACTTTTAAAAAGTACTAAAAAGACATCTAACATGAACTAATTTTGAAAAAAAAACCCATTCTCACAATAGCAATATTATTTATTTTACATATTATCTTCCAGTTCTATTTACATATTTATTTTATTTCTTAAATTACTTTAAAATTATTCTTACATCGTGGATCAAAATATATATAATTTAGAATCCTGAAACTTGATTAACATTACATCATAAACATTTTTCCTATTATTAAACTGTTTTATATAAGCAAATAGCCAGGGAAATGATGGTCTTCAAAGTGATCACACTGAGCAGTTTTGTACCTTTACTATTGTTGCCATTTGTATTATTTCAGGCTACATAGAAAACCATCCTCTTGTTTTATAGTCTACCACATTTTGTAGTATTGCTCAGTTTGATCTCCCTTAATATTCTCATACATGGCTTTGAATGACTGCTGACTACTTTCAGAAGTTATATCAATTCTCAAAACCTGAGGAAAAAGTGTGTCACTGGATCTGAAGGTAATTCCAAAAGAACAATTTTTGAAAATGTTTTTGAATCATGGCAGTATCCCATTAACACCAACTTGGGCTGAGATCCAGCCATACATATACAGAATGCATAGATGTAACTAGAATAAATCATGAGATGAAGGATACATAGATGCTATACAGTGGGTAAAAATAAATAAACAATCAGAAAGTAAGACTGAAATGTGAGGGAATAGAAAGTGAGGCTTAGAAGAGTACGGGTAGTTGCTAGTATAGCATTCTTTCATAAGGCTTGGTGTATAGTAGGCGTTCACCAACCTTAGGAAATTATAGAACCACTTTACTTTACTCTTTCTTTAAAATTGTTGAATGAATCCATATTTGTTAAAGAAATTAGAAACTCTCGTATTGGATTTGTGGTCCATTTCCATTCATATTCTGTACAATATATTTTTCTTGGTTAGTATTTAAGTTCTCTGAAGAAAGGTGGTTGCCAGTGTTCTAGATATTAAAAGAAAACCCTTTGGAATTTTAAGAACTATTTCAAAGAATGTTAATGAAGTTTGAGTAGAAATTTAGGGAGGGAATGTATTTTGTTGAGTTGTCAATAGACTTTTACTAGTAAACTCAATGTTTATTAATAGGCTACCAAGTGCCAGGCATGGTTCAGGTCTTGGGGATACTACCATGAATAAGATGTGGTAAGGCTGTCCTGAATAAAGCTTAAAGGTTAATGGGAATACAGACACATAAATAGGTATTGTAATACATTGGAATCATGGTAAGGAGCAGTTAAGGTAGCACAAAGGAAGGAGATCAAGAAAGGCTTCCTAGAAGAAATAATTTCTTAGCTAAAACCTGGAGGAGAGATAAACATGTGCAGAGAGAGGGGCACAGATATACATATAGAAATAGGAAAGGAGAGACAATAGGTTGAGGGAATTGATGAGAATTCCCAGTGAAGAAGCATAGCTCCTGGGAGATGCAGTAAATGGGGTTGAAGAGGTAAGAGGGTACCAGGTTAGGTAGGGCCTTACAACTCATGTTAAGAAATCTTGGCTTTATTCAAAATGTTGTGGGAAGTTAGTGAAAAGTTTTAATTAAGGGAGTGACACAATCAGATTTGGGTTTTTTCAAAAGAGCTGCTTGGCTATAGTGGAAAAGAGGTTAGGCATAGAGATAAGTAGAACACTGTTAAAATAATTGAAGATACTGATGTCCTGAAATTAGATAAGGAAAGAAGTCAGAGGAGTCAGAATGAAGTTTAGGATTCTGTTTTCGACATCTAAGCATATCTAGTACAATTTGTGAAGATACAGAATAGTAGACGAGGTTTAGGGAGATGTTTAGTTCAGATTTAGATAAGTTGCTGTCTCTGGGACTTCCAAATGGGGCTGTTCAGTAAGGAAATGAATATTTGGATCCAGAAAGAACAGTGACATCTAATGAGTCATGTTGATGGCAACTGAAGCTATAAAAAGTGGATGGCATCTTGTAGGGAGAGTGTCGTGTGAGACTATAACAGGCTATAAAGCTGAAGAAGCACATCAAACATATAGTAAAGAAGAAAGTGCAAAGACTGGAAGAAACTAAAGATGTAGGAGGAAAACCAGGAGACTGTGGTGGTATTTCAAACATCAGGAGTAGGGTAATACCTCAGACAGTATGTAGGCACTTTAGGAAACTAGAAATTATAGATTTTTCTTGGTTAGGGCTGGAAGACATCTTCGTAACCATACTGACCCATTTCTGAGTTAAAATGAGGAATTGAAGACCCAGAGAAGTAAAATGATTTAAGGTTATATGTCTAGGTCAGTGCGTCTCAAACTTATTTGTAGGAAGAATCCCCTCCTCCCTTTAAAAAAAATCTTTATTAAACAATGTATTTCTTTGGCCATGCCACATTCGGCTTGTGGGATCTCAGTTCCCTGACCAGGGATCAAACCCAGGCCCTCAGCAGTGAAAGTGTGGCGTCTTAACCACTGGACTGCCAGGGGGCTCCCCATTGACCAATACTTTTGTAAAACTACAACAAAAATTAATTGATTAAAAATTGAAATAAAAAGAACACATACAAAATATAAGCCTAAATGATGTTTTTTTAAAAAGATATAATTTGCATACAGTAAAATTTAATGTTTTTAGTGTATAACGTTTTTAGAAGTGCATACAGTCGTAAAGCCACAGTCAAGATGTAGGACAGTTCTAGCCTCAGGAATTTCCTCCTGCCCATTTGTAGTCAGCCCCTCTTCTTACCCGTAACCTAATGTTTTTGCCTATTGTCTTCTTTTCCAGAACGTCATATAAATGAGCAGTCCCCAACTTTTTTTTTAGCACCAGGGACTGGTTTTGTGGAAGTCAATTTTTGCACAGACTTGGGGAGCAGGAGATGGTTTGGGGATGATTCAAGCATGTTACATTGATTGTGCACATATTTCTAATCTCATGCCTGTGGCCTGGAGACTGGGGACCCCTGATATAAATAGAAGCACCATGTGTGGTCAGGTTTCTTTTGAGTCTGGCTTCTTTTACTTAGGATACTGCATTTGAGACTCATTCATGTCATTGTGGTATGAGTGGTTCCTTTTTATTGTGAATAATATGCCATTGTATGGATATACTGCAATTTGTTTATGCAGTGATGAAATGAATGGATAATTGTTTCTTGTTTGGGAGATTATATAAATAAAGCTGCTAAAAATGTTAGTGTACAGTGTATGAATGTAAGTTTTCATTTCCTTTAGATAAATAACTAGGAGTCGGATTCTACAATAGGTGCGTAATTTTAAGGAATTACCATATTGTTTTCCTGAGTCTTAACCATTTTACGTTCCTGTCAGCAATGTATAAGAGTTCCAGCTGCCCTTCTGGTATTTTTAATTTTCTATAACTATTTTAATAGATGTGTTATTGTATGGCATTGTGGTTTTAATTTGCATTTCCTTAGTGACTAATAATATTATTTTTTCATATGATAGTTTGCCATCCAAACATATTTCAAGCCCAACTTTATTTTATTAGAGACAAAAGACATAAAATTAATCAGATTGCTATGAAAGTTTCCATGTCCCCTGCATTGTAAGGTGTATTATTAACCACCAGGGAAGTCCCTATATTTATGCTTTTTTAGATTCTTTTCTCATACTGGTTATCACAGAATATTGAGTAAAGAGTTCCCTGTGCTATACAGTAGGCCCTTGTTGGTTATCTGTCTTATGTATAGTAGTGTGTATATGTTTATCCCAAGCTCCTGATTTATTCCCCGCTCCCCCGCAACCCGCGTTTCCACTTTGGTAACCATAAGTTTGTTTCCTGTATCTGTTTCTATTTTGTAAATATGTTCCTTTGTATTGTTTTTAAAAAAATAATTAGATTCTACAGCTGAATGATACTTTATGATATTTGTCTTTCTCTGCCCGACTTAACTTCACTTAGTATGATAATCTCTAGGTCCATCCATGTTGCTGCAAATGGCATTATTTCATTCTTTTTTATTGCTGAGTAATATTCCATTGTATGTTTTTGTGTGTGTTTGTGACATATCTTTATCCATTGCTCTGTCAGTGGATATTTAGGTTGCTTCCGTGTCTTGGCTCCTATAAACAGCGCTGTAGTGAACATATATCCTTTCGGATTATCTTTTTCTCTGGATATATGCCCAAGAGTGGAACTGCTGTATCATATGGTAGTTCTGTTTTTAAGGAACCTCCATACTGTTCTCCATAGTTACTGTATATAAAATAAAAAAAAAATATTTTCTATTCCTCAATGCTTAAAAACTCCTGGATGGGAAACTGATGAGGAGGTTGAACTTGCATTTTACTTCTTGCAACTATCATTGACTCTCATTTCCTTGGTAGATTGGCTTACTTTGTTATCATTTCTAGGGGAAATGTAGAACCAAAAAGTAATCAATTTGTGTCCCTGTTATTTCTGTGCTCTAACCCTTTGGGAAAGAAAAGGTCTATAGAGGGATTTTTTTTTTTTTCCTTTAAAAAAAAAGTCTCTGTGACTGCTATACTTAGGTTCCTTGATAATAGTGAAGAGACTATTTGGGCATTAAAAATAGTGTAGAGAATAGGTATAAGGGACTACTAAAGTTTGGAATGTCTCTTGATCCTTCCAGCTGTGGTAGAGACATAGACTATATTATAGGTTTGGTGCTCTTTCTTATATTATGTCGTTAATAGGGAAAGTGTGAACTAAGAGGCAGCAAGCAACAAGGAGATGGCCACTGATAAATTGTGTGCCAAAGCTGGGTTGATGCCCTTTGGTGCCATTAGCAAGCGAAAGCATATGGAAAAGGTAATGGATAGGTAAAAAGAGTGCAAGTGGTGAGAAACAGTAAAGTGAGATTCCTGCTGTAGATATGATTACTGGGTTTTACAGACTGAATTTTTGTGTCCTTCTCAAAATTCGTATTTTGAAATCCTGATTACCCCCTTGCCCAGTGTCATGGTATTAGGAGGTGGGGCCTTTGGAAAGTGGTTAGTTCATGAAGGTGGGGTCCTTATGAACGGGACTAGTCCTTAACAGAGAGGGAAATGACAACCCACTCCAGCATTCTTGCCTGGAAAATCCCACGGACAGAGGAGCCCTATAGTCCATGGGGTCACAGAGAGTCGGACATGACTTAGCAACTAAACCGTCACCACTGGTGTCCTTAAAATAGAGACCCAGAGAGTGTCTGGCCCCTTCCACCATGCAGGTACACACTGAGAGCGGAACTGTCTTACCAACCAGGAGGAGGACCTGCACTACACACCAAATCTGCTGGAGGCTGCCCTTTGACTTCCCAGCCTCCAGAACTGTGGGAAATAAATGTATGTTGTTTAAGCTACCTGATCTATGATATTTTTGTTACAGCAGCCTGAACAAACTAAGACACAGCAGGATTAAGCTGTCCTGCTGCTACCTATAATATTGAGACCTCAAACTAAGCCCAGAACAGCTTTATAGATAGTTTGAATCTGCAAGCTTCTTTGTTGTTGTTTTTGTTTTTTTGCCACAATATAGGGCATCTTAGTTTCCCAACCAGGGATTGAACCCATGCTCCCTGCAGTGGAAGGGCAGAGTCTTAACGGCTGGACCACCAGGAAGACCCTGCAAGCTTCTTTTAAAGGTCCCCCCTTCCCCTTTTAAAAAAGATTTGTTCTTCATTCTGAGTGTAATTAGAAGTTCAAATTTTTTTTACTGCTGACTCACCAAAAATTGTTACTACCTCTAAGTATATACATAAAACTTGTAACTTGATTAAATTTGTTTTATTGCTGTTCCTTTCCTCTATATCATTTAGTCCTCCTCACTTTTCCTCTGTCCTCTCAGTTAACTTTCTGTTCCACTGTTTAGCTAAGTGGAAGTATTTTTGGCATTTCGGCTAGAACAATGTTTTGTCCTATAGGTCTGTTCTATTCATTGCAGAAGATTTAGCACTTTTATTAGTGTCCTGGGGCTGCTACAACACATTAATACAAACTACATTGCTTAGCATAGTTACTCTTGCAGTTCTGGAGGCCAAAATTCTGAAATGAAGGTGTGAGCAGTCTTTAGGGGAGGAGGGACATTGTCCAGTCTTCTGAGGCACACCTGGCTTCTCTGTTAAATGCCAGCAGTACGCCCAACCCCCTACTCATGAAACATTATGGTATCTCACATTTCTAAATGCCTCTGGTACTTCCTGATATTAAGAACCACTAGAACCTTTAATTATCCTTCAGTTATCTTTTGTTTCTAAAAGGATACACTTCGTGACACAGCAAGTGATAAAACTTAGAATGCCTGATTATACAAGCACAGATGGCTCAGATAATATGGCTTTTTTAAAAAAAGTGAATTGTGTACTTTGCTTCTTGCTGCTGCTGCTGCTGCTAAGTCGCTTCAGTCGTGTCCGACTCTGTGGGACCCCATAGACGGCAGCCCACCAGGCTCCCCCGTCCCTGGGATTCTCCAGGCAAGAACACTGGAGTGGGTTGCCATTTCCTTCTCCAGTGCATGAAAGTGAAAAGTGAAAGTGAAGTCGCTCAGTCGTGTCCAACTCTAGCAACCCCATGGACTGCAGCCTACCAGGCTCCTCCATCCATGGGATTCTCCAGGCAAGAGTACTGGAGTGGGTTGCCATTGCCTTCTCCGGGTCCCTCTCTAATACTGCCTTCTTCAGTCATGCCAGGATTTAGCATGTGCTTCTTTTTGAAAAAATCAAATAGGTAGAGACCCTTTCTTTGGGAAAGCTCTTAGGTCATCCTGACAAGCTCCAGTGTTGGAAGTTATCCTGTCAAATTGTCAACAGGTTTACAATAGGGCCCTCTCTAGGATATGCTGCCTAGATTCTAGCACTAAATGGTCAAGTGAGGATTACAGATAGGAACAGCAGTTCCGAGCCCTGAATGTTGACACTTTATGTCCCCAACTGTCACAGTTATTATTCCTTTATTATAGCTTTAGTGTCTTCAAGTCATTCCTGGTATAATCCCTTTTAATAAATTCTATTTTAATCTATAATTCAATAGATCTATGGAATGCTCACTTAAACTTTTATTACAGTTTCCTCTATCTCTATATCAGCTCTTTTTTTTGGGCCACACTGGCTTGTGGGATCTTAGTTTCCCTACCAGGGATTGAACCCAGGCTCAGGGCAGTGAAAGCCCCAAGTCTTAACCACTGGACTGCTAGGAAACTCCCTGCATCAGCTCTTAATGCTTCTCCTCAGTCACACTGGTATGCTGTCTAGCTGTTACAGATTTTTTTCAGAGCAGATCCCTTTTGTGTATTTTATTCTTTATCCATAGCATTCACTTTTTAGAGTAATGTTTTTACTTCCCCTATTATACTGCTTTTAAAAAAAATGAATGTTTAACATGAATGAAACATATGTTCATAGCAGCAGATGAACGAGGGATAGAAAACAGTGAAATGTCTTACTCTGCCTATTTACTCTCTGATGTAATGTGGTTCTCCATAGCTATAAATAAATATTCATGCCTCATACTTCCAGTATCTTTCATTTTATTTCATTGATGTATAGCTTGACTGGTGACTCAGATGGTAAAGAATTCGCTTGCAATGCAGGAGACCTGGGTTCGATCCCTGGGTTGGGAAGATCCCCTGGAGGAGGGCATGGCAATCCACTCCAGTATTCTTGCCTGGAGAATCCCATGGACAGAGGAGCCTGGCGGGCTACAGTCTGTGGGGTCACAGAGTGTCGGACACAACTGAGTGACTAAGCACACAGCACACATCATATAACTTGAGACAATCTATTTTTAGTAACAGCCACTATTTTCCAATAAGGAGCTGTGCCACATTCTTTAATGTGCATTTTCTTAATCCACACAAGGACTTCATGAAATTGGTAATATCTGCATTTTGTAACTGACAAAACTGAAGGCTGGAGAAATTAGTGACTAGCTCAAAGTTACACAACTAGTGAATGACAGAACCAGGATTCAAATTCAGGTTTATCTGATAGTATCCAGGCTCTTAATGGCTCTGTTATACTCCCCGGCCTGAGAACAGAAGGAAATGTGAATGTTTTCTCTTCATTTTGGGGTACAGGACTGGCCAGAACAATAATTTTGATACTTTCTTTTGAACTGTTTGGTGTGCTATCCCCAGGAGCTCTGTATCTTTTTGATGCCCTGAGTTACTCCTCCCCACCACCAACCATGTGGCATTTCATGTAGGCCTTTCTTGTCTTTTCCCTCCAAAGGCACTGGGGATGCTAAAGCCACTGACATCCCTGTTTTCCTGAACTAACTCCCCTACCTTATCTAAATCCTCAGTTTATTGTTACTGGATGTCAGGTGGAAGTGGGTTTTAGGGGCTTTGGAGAAGGCAACAGCAACCCACTCCAGTACTCTTGCCTGGAAAATCCCATGGACAGAGGAGCCTGGTGGGCTGTAGTCCATGGGGTCGCTAAGAGTCGGACATGACTGAGCGACTTCACTTTCACTTTTCACTTTCATGCATTAGAGAAGGAAATGGCAACCCACTCCAGTGTTCTTGCCTGGAGAATCCCAGGGACGGGGAAGCCTGGTGGGCTGCCGTCTCTGGGGTCGCACAGAGTCGGACACGACTGAAGTGACTTAGCAGCAGCTAGTGGCTCAGGTGGTAAAGAATCTGCTTGCAATGCAGGAGACCTGGGTTTGATCCCTGAGTAGGGAATAGTTGCTGAAAAAGGGAATGGTTACCCACTCCAGTATTCTTGCCTGGAGGATTCCATGGACAGAGGAGCCTAGTGGGCTACAGTCCATGGGGTTGCAAAGAAAGTGAAGTCGCTTAGTCGTGTCCGACTCTTTGTGACCCCATGGACTGCAGCCCATTAGGCTCCTCTCTCCATGAGATTTTCCAGGCAAGAGTACTAGAGTGGGTTGCTATTTCCTTCAGGGGATCTTTCCAACCCAGGAATTGAACCTGGGTCTCCCACGTTGCAGGCAGATTTTTTTTTTTTTTTTTTAAACCATCTGAGCCACCAGGGAAGCCCAGAGTCTTGGGGTCACAAGACACAAGTCTTGGACACAACTGAGTGACTAACACTTTTACTTTTTTTCATCATGATTGAATTAACCCACATTCTAAAATAATGGTTGTTGTTCACTCGCTGAGTCACGTCCGACTCTGTGCAACCCCATGGACTGCAGTGTGTCAGGATTCTATGTCCTTCATTATCTCCTGGAGTTTGCTCAAACTCATGTCCTTTGGGTCGATGATGCTATCCAGCCATCTCAACCTCTGTCACCTGCTTCTTCCCTCAATCTTTCCCAGCATCAGAGTCTTTTCCAACAAATTAATCCTTCACATCAGGTGGCAAGAGTATTGGAGCTTCAGCATCAGTCCTTCCAATGAATATTCAGGACTGATTTCCTTTAGGATTGACTAGTTTGATCTCCTTGCAGTCTTTCAAGACTTTCAAGAGTCTTTTCCAGAAACAATTCGAAAGCATCAGTTCTTTGGTGCTCAGCCTTCTTTATGGTCCAACTCTCACATCTGTACACAGCTATTGGAAAAACCATAGCTTTGACTATATGGATTTTTGTCGACTAAGTGATGTCTCTGCTTTTTAACACTCTGTCCAGGTTTGTCATAGCTTTCCTTCCAAGGAGCAAGCATCTTTTAGTTTTATGGCTGCAGTCATCAAGTGCAGTGATTTTGGAGTCTAAGAAAATAAAATCTGTTACTGTTTCCACAAATAATTGATACATCCTTAACTCTTCAGTTAAGTGTTTATACTTTCAAAAAGGGTGTTTGTTTACCCAAATTAATACCTTAAGTGGTAGCATTTTAGGCAACATCATAAAGTGAAAAAATTTCTTAGGCATTTAGGAAAAGACTTTTGGGATAGGCAGCCCATATTTTGATGGGCCAGCTTGCCTGAGGATTGGTTTTAAAGCTCCTGATTTTCATGGCGTCTTCTATTTTACTTCAGAACTCACAGGTTCTCTAAATGGTTCCCATAACAGGGGTATTGAAATTCAGATAGTTGAAGAGTGATGAGAAGGATGACAACAACCATTTGAATGCAATGGTCATTTTTGTTTGTTTATGTTTTGCTATGCCGCGAAGCTTGTGGGACCTCAGTTCCCTGACGAGGGATTGAACCCTGGCCCCAGTATTGAAAGGGCTGAGTCCTAGCCACTGGACTGCCAGGGAACCTCAGTTCCCTGACGAGGGATTGAACCCTGGCCCCAGTATTGAAAGGGCTGAGTCCTAGCCACTGGACTGCCAGGGAATTCCCAGCAGTGATCATTTTTAAGCTGAATTTCCTTATGAAAAAATTTGAAAAGGAGTGAAAGCAGCCAGTATTGGTTGCTGTTATAGTAGAAGAGAGTTTCAATTCCCCATCAGCATGTTCTCTGTACTTTTTGTGGTGCTTTAGTGCAATGTGGTGAGTACCTCAAGAGACAAGAGCCAGAATGGTGCAAATTTCAGCCACTTAATTCTCTGAAAAGAAAAAGATCAGTAGATGTCATTCAGAAACTAGTTTTATAAGGCAAAGGTTACAGTTCATTCATCTCTTGCTAGAGTAAACAACCAGAGTAGTTTACCTATGTGAACCTTTTAATTTTCAGAAACTGCTCTGTAGATGAGTAAATTAAAATGGTGGAGTACAATAGACATTGAACTTTTAGACTAGCATTTGAGAAATATAACAACATAACCCAGTATACCTGGACACAATGTAAAAATACTAGAAAAGCACTGAAACAAAGCCTTAGGTTTTATGAGTAATAATATGGAAATTTTTCATCAAATTTGTGCTGTTTATGCCCCCAGTGAAAGTGAAAGTTGCTCAGTCGTGTCTGACTCTTTGTGACCCCATGGACTGACATATACAGTCCATGGAATTCTCCAGGCCAGAATATTGGAGTGGGACTGGAGTGGAGTTTGTATTAATTGTCTAACATACAGTTGTCTACTAGAATATTTGAATGCCTCTTTTCCCTCAAAAAGTTGAATTTGTTTTTGTTTTGAGATTTCATTTTTTAAAGTGTTTTCTAAAGGTGAGAATGTAAATCTGTACATATTAGAACTTGAGAACTTATTTAAAAATTACTTTTTATTGAAGTATAGTTAATTTTTGCAGTGTAGTTAGTGTACACCAAAGTGATTCAGTTATACGTATTCTTTTTTCATATTCTCTTCCATTATGTTTATTACAAGATATTGAATGTAGTTTCCTATGCTATACAGTAAGGCCTGTTGTTTATCTATTTTATATGTAGTTTAGAACTTGAGAACTTTTGGTTTAGCCTGACTAAGAATTTAAGGGGAGAAAACTGGTTTGAGAAAAGTAAGAACTGGCCAGTTGAGTGAGTATCCAAAGGCTGTAAGATAGAAGAGCTAACAGAGACAAGGATAGTGATAAAGCCTTGTGGAAAAGTAGTGTCTGTTCCTATATCTACTTCAGAGTGAGGAAGGGGGGTCACAACTTAGCAGGTGGGTATTTGGTATATTGTCAAGAAAAATGAGGGGACTGATGTGACTGCTACCACTCTCCATATCATGCAAAGACATGGCATTATAAAGTGCCACCAAAGGCTCTGCCTTGGTTACAAAGACATCTGCAGCTGGAGGAAATGGCACAGAGGGCTTAGTTGCTCTGTGGCATGTGGGATCCTTCCAGACCAGGGATTGAATCTGTGTCCCCTGCACTGGCAGGTGGATTCTTAACCACTGGACCACCAGGGAAAGGGAAAGTGTTAGTTGCTCAGTTGTGTCTGACTCTTTGTGACTCCATGGACTGTACCCCCCCCACCCCCGGCTCCTCTGTCCTTGGGATTTCCTGAGCAAGAGTACTGGAGTGGGTAGCCATTCCCTCCCCCAGGGGATCTTCCTAACCCAGAATTTGAACCCAGATCTCCTGCATTGCAGGTGAATTCTTTACTGTCCGGGCCACCAGGGAAGTTCTTTTTTTTTTTTAACTAGCATCTTAGATGTGTATTTGTCAGCTTTGTGACAGAGCTTTAGCTACTTTATCATCTGACGATTTTTTGTAGCTTATGATTATCACTTTATATTGAGATCAGTTCAGTTCAGTCGCTCAGTCGTGTCCGACTCTTCGAAACCCCATGAATCGCAGCACGCTAGGCCTCCCTGTCCATCACAAACTCACGGAGTTCACTCAGACTCACATCCATTGAGTCAGTGATGCCATCTAGCCATCTCATCCTCTGTCGTCCCCTTCTCCTCCTGCCCCCAATCCCTCCCAGCATCAGAGTCTTTTCCAATGAGTCAACTCTTCGCATGAGGTAGCCAAAGTACTGGAGTTTCAGCTTTAGCATCATTCCCTCCAAAGAAATCCCAGGGCTGATCTCCTTCAGGATGGACTGGTTGGATCTCCTTGCAGTCCAAGGGACTCTCAAGAGTCTTCTCCAACACCACAGTTCAAAAGCATCAATTCTTCGGCACTCAGCCTTCACAGTCCAACTCTCACATCCATACATGACCACAGGAAAAACCATAGCCTTGACTAGACGGACCTTTGTTGGCAAAGTAATGTCTCTGCTTTTGAATATGCTATCTAGGTTGGTCATAACTTTCCTTCCAAGGAGTAAGCATCTTTTAATTTCATGGCTGCAGTCACCATCTGCAGTGATTTTAGAGCCCAAAAAAATAAAGTCTGACACTGTTTCCCCATCTATTTCCCATTAAGAGATGGGACCGGATGCCATGATCTTCGTTTTCTGAATGTTGAGCTTTAAACCAACTTTTTCACTCTCTACTTTCACTTTCATCAAGAGGCTTTTTAGTTCCTCTTCACTTTTTGCCATAAGGATGGTGTCATCTGCATATCTGAGGTTATTGATATTTCTCCCGGCAATCTTGATTCCAGCTTGTGCTTCTTCCAGTCCAGCGTTTCTTATGATGTACTCTGTATATAAGTTAAATAAGCAGGGTGATAATATACAGCCTTGACGTACTCCTTTTCCTCTTTGGAACCAGTCTGTTGTTCCATGTCCAGTTCTAACTGTTGCTTCCTGATCTGCATGCAGATTTCTCAAGAGGCAGATCAGGCGGTCTGGTATTCCCATCTCTTGAAGAATTTTCCACAGTCTATTGTGATCCACACAGTCAAAGGCTTTGGCATAGTCAGTAAAGCAGAAATAGATGTTTTTCTGGATCCAGCAGATGTTGGAATTTGGCAATTTGATCTCTGGTTCCTCTGCCTTTTGTAAAACCAGCTTGAACATCAGGAAGTTCACGGTTCACGTACTGCTGAAGCTTGGCTTGGAGAATTTTGAGCATTACTTTACTAGCATGTGAGATGAGTGCAATTGTGCTGTAGTTTGAGCATTCTTTGGCATTGCCTTTCTTTGGGATTGGAATGAAAACTGACCTTTTCCAGTCCTGTGGCCACTGCTGAGTTTTCCAAATTTGCTGGCATATTGAGTGCAGCACTTTCACAGCATCATCTTTCAGGATTTGAAATAGCTCAACTGGAATTCCATCACCTCCACTAGCTTTGTTCGTAGTGATGCTTTCTAAGGCCCACTTGACTTCACGTTGCAGGATGTCTGGCTCTAGATGAGTGATCACACCATCGTGATTATCTGAGTCGTGAAGATCTTTTTTGTACAGTTCTTCTGTGTATTCTTGCCACCTCTTCTTAATATCTTCTGCTTCTGTTAGGTCCATACCATTTCTGTCCTTTATTGAGCCCATCTTTGCATGAAATGTTCCCTTGGTAATACCATTTAAAAAATTTGTATGTGATGCTTTAAGTGGAAGTTTTATCTTAAGTTCATTTTTCCTAAATACCCACTTGCTGTTAGTGATTTCCACAGTGTAACCATATCACTTTTATAAGGGAAGTTTAAAACAAATATATGTGGTTTAAAATTCAAAGAATAGAGGAATTCTCTGGCAGTCCAGTGGTTAGGATCCAGTGCTTTCACTGCCAGGACCCTGGTTCAGTCCCTGGTTGGGGAACTTAGATCTTGCAAACATTTGGCTTGGCCACGAAAAAAAAAAATTCAAAGGATATAGAAGGCTTTTTTGATTGAAGTCTGGCACTTCTTTCCCAGTGTACTAACTGGTTAGCTGAAGTACTATGAGATAGTTCTAAGCCTACTGGATGCTGGTAACATGCAAGCAAACAACAATACTAGGGCTGGGGATACCAAGACAGAAATGAATTCAAGAAGCTCCTGCTTCTGGAGGAAACAGAAAGTAAACAAGCATTTAATGCTTAGTAGTATATCCACGTATGTAGTAGAGTATCACAGCTGTGAGAGTGGGGAGGAAGTAGTATAGAGAATGCTCAGCACAGGAATTGACAAAAGTAATGCTTACAGTGATTCTTGAGTGTGCATGAACTGGATGAAGGAGGAGATAAGGAGAATAAAGACTTTCCAAGCATGTAATTTGGTGTGGCAATACTGAATTTGTAAGATGGTGAAGAGGAGAGGCAAAGCCAGAGAGATAGGCTGAGGTCTGATCACAAAGGACTTGCCAGATCATAAGGACTTTGAAATTTATACTGTAGGTGTCAGAGAGCCATTAAAGAATTTTAAGCCATTTGTGTGTATTTGTGTTTGTATTTATGTGTGATAATTACACTTGTATATTAGAACATAACCTCAGCAGCAAGGTGGAAAATGGAATGATGATCATTTAGGAGCCTATTTTAGTAATCTAGGTAAGAAGAGTTAAAGACTTGACTTAAATATTTATTTTTAAAAATCTTTCAAGATGCCTCACTGGCTGGCAAGGAAATAAAGAATATTCAGAAGCTTAAATATTAAATGAAATTGGGAATGAGATGTTAGCTAGGTTTAAGCTTTCACCCTGGTTGAATGTGCCCAAACTGGACGGCTTTAAATTTCTCTTTTGATAGCCTCATAGGGCACAGGAAACAAACCTGTTGCCTTCTAAGGAGAAGAATCTGCAAGGAGACCTCTTCCATTCACGACACTGGAACCTTTGCATTTGGGGAGTGGTAGGAGATATCTTCACTGAGAATTTATAGTAAAGGCTCTTACAAGGTCACATTTCCCATGTGGTCATATAAAACTTCAGGTCAAGAATGTATTTTAAATAGCCCCTGTTTGGTAGTACCCTCAGGTACTTTACAAAATCTGTTAAATCATCCTCTCTGAGAAGGGGTGTACCTTCAACCCAGGCTTCATAAATCTACAGATTAAAATTCTAAGCCACTTGAGATCACATTCAGAAAAATCACAAAATGCACAAAAAACCATGGCACAGTGGGCAAGAGCCAGCAGAAACGAGACAGTGACCACTAGAGACTGCAGGTAGTTTATCTTTTGTCTTTGTAATTCCTCGAAGTTTGATTAATTTATTAGAATAAAGGAAAAAGATCAAAGTAAGAGTATGAAGTAAGGGTCTCTGAAACATGACCAATCAGATTAGAAAAAACCCAGAACTTCTAGTTATAAAAAATTAAAACTAAAAGTTCATGAGGGCTTCCCAGGTGGCACTATGGTAAAGAATCTGCCTGCAATGCAGGAGGTGCAAGTTTGATCCCTGGGTTAGGAAGATCCCCTGGAGAAGGAAATTGCAACCCACTCCAATATTATTGCCTGAAAAATCCCATGGACAGAGGAGCCTGGTGGGCTACAGTCCATGGGGTTGCAAAGAGTCAGATGCATCTGGTTATAGCACAACACAAAAGCTCGTGAACAGGTCAAAGACAAATTGGCAGGGACTTCCCTGGTCCAGTGGTTAAGAAATCAGTCTTCCAGTGCAGGGGACACTGCAACAGAAGGTCGATGCATGCCTCAACTAAGACCCTTAAAAGAAAATGTCTGAGAATTTTTCAGAATTGATAAAAGATAAGTCTTTATGGTTGAAGTTCAATGAATCATAAGAAGGATAAATAAAGTCAGCCCCAGCAAATCAGAGTGAAACTACTGAAGACCAAAGACAGAGAAGATCTTAAAAGCAACTAGAGAGAAACAACAGATTGCTATAAAAATGTTTTTCTTTAGTCTGGCAGCTTACTTCCCACAAGCAGTAGCAGAAGCCAGAAGACACCGGAATGCTATCTTCAGTGTACTGGGAAAAAATAACTGTCAGCCTTAAAATAGAATATCCACTGAAACTTTCAGGAACAATGGCAAAATAAAAGGTGTTATCAGATCAAAAACAAAAAACCAACACACCATCAGTCTTGGCTGGAGGAGACTCTAAGGGACAAAATTCAGGTAGAAAGAAAATCATCTCGAATGGAAAGTCTGAGATGCTTTTTTTTTTCTTTTCCATTGTGGTTTATTATAGGATATTGACTATAGTTCCTTGTGACCTGAGATGCTTTTTAATGCTCACAGAATGTCCCACCAAATAGATTTACAATTTAGATTCTACTGCTGTTAGCCATTTATGTTGTCCAGTTTTTCGGTATTAACTGAAGTTATATTGGACATGTATATAGACATGGTTATGCGTGTATTTTATATAGATTTATTTAGACTAGATTTATATAGATTATTTAGATTTGTATAGATTTATGTAGGTTTATCTAGACTACAAGTCCAAATTACTGGGTCAAAAATTGTAAAAGGTATTTTTATGTTTGCTGATAACATCTTATAAAATTGATTTCTTAGGACTTCCCTGGTGACCCACTGGCTAAGACTCTGTGCTCCCAATATAGGGGGCCCAGGTTTGATCCTTGTTCAGGGAACTAGATCCCAAATGCTGCAACTAAGAGTTCGTATACTTCAACTAAAGATTCTGCATTCCACAACAAAGATCAAAGATCTCATGTCACACAACTAAGACCCAGTGCAGCCAAGTAAATAAATATTTTTTAAAAATTGATTTCTTAAAGGGCTTTACCAATTTACATTGCGTCAAACAGATTATGTTTGCTTTACTGTACAAATAAATGAGTAACTGTGTGATAGGACCAGTTTTAAATGATGAAGATTGGCATTTCGTAGCAGATTTTGATTTAATTATATCTTTGACAAAAAATGTAGCATCTCCTCTCCCATTATTACGAAAATGCTTCCTTTCTGTTAGAAATAGAAATTGCTAACTGAACTGCATTTTTTCTAATGAAGTAGTTCTAACTTTCTAGGATATGTTTCATTTTATTTTTCAGTTGATTAACAAATATTGAATATATAGTTGGTTTATTTAAAGAGATAGCAAATAAATGCTTTATTTAGTTTTTGTTTTATTATGAAGACTACATTTTAATGTTGCTGCTTTCTTTTCTAGTTCTGTATATTTCACACTAATCAGGCAACAGTGTAGAATTAAATAATTATTTAAAGAAAAAAGAAAGCAAGATCCTCTGTGACCCATCTCCTAAAATAATGGAAATAAAAACAAAAGTAAACAAGTGGAACCTGATTAAACTTAAAAGCTTTTGCACAACAAAGGAAACTGTAGGCAAGGTGAAAAGACAACTCAGAATAACAAACACATGAAAAGATGCTCAATATCGCTCATTATTAGAAAAGTGCAAATCAAAACTACAATGAGATATCACCTCACACTGGTCAGAATTAGTCACTTAGTTGTGTCCGATTCTTGGCAACCCCATGGACTGCAGCATGCCAGGATTCCCTGTCCATCACCAACTCCTGGAGCTTGCTCAAACTCAATGTCCATTGAGTTGGTGATGCCATCCTACCATCTCATCCTCTGTTGTCCCCTTCTCTTCCTGCCTTCAGTCTTTCTCAGCATCAGAGTCTTTTCCAATGAGTCAGGTTTTCGCATCGAGGGGCCAAAATATTGAAGTTTCAGCTTCAGCATCAGTCCTTCCAATGAGTATTCAGGACTGATTTCCTTTAGGATGAACTGGTTGGATCTCCTTGCAGTCCAAGGGACTCTCAAGAGTCTTCTCCAACACCACAGTTCAGAAGCATCAATTCTTTGGCGCTCAGCTTTCTTTATGGTCCAACTCTCACATCTATACGTGACTACTGGAAAAACCATAGCTTTGTCTAGACGGACCTTTGTTGGCAAAGTAATGTCTCTGCTTTTTAATATGCCATCTAGGTTGGTCATAGCTTTTCTTCCAAGGAGCAAGCATCTTAATTTCATGGCTGCAGTCACCATCTGCAGTGATTTTGGAGCCCAAGAAAATAAAAGTCTCTCACTGTTTCCATTTGCCATCTGTTTGCCTTGAAGTGATCAGACAGGATGCCATGATCTTAGTTTTCTGAATGTTTAGTTTAAGCCAACGTTTTCACTCTCGTCTTTCACTTTCATCAAGAGGCTCTTGAGTTCTTCTTTGCTTTCTGCCATGATGGTCATTCTCCTGGTCAGAATGGCCATCATCAAAAGGTCTACAAACAGTACCTGCTGGAAAGGCTGTGGAGAAAAGGGAACCCTCTTGCACTGTTGGTGGGAATGTAAATTGATACAGCCACTATGGAAGACGGTATGGAGATTCCTTAAAAAAACTAGGAATAGAACCACCATATGACCCAGCAGTCCCACTCCTAGGCATATATGCTGAGGAAACCAAAATTGAAAAAGACACATCAATGTTCATTGCAGCACAGTTTATAGTAGCTAGAACATGGGAGCAACCTAGATGTCCATTGACAGATAAATGGATACAGAAGTTGTGGTACATACACACAATGGAATATTACTCAGCTATAAAAAGGAACTTGTTTGAGTCAGTTCTAATGAGGTAGATGAACCTGGAGCCTGTTATACAGAGTGAAGTAAGTCAGAATGAGAAAGATGAATATCATATACTAATGCATATATATGAAATCTAGAAAGATGGTACCAAAGAATTTATTTGCAGGGCAGCAGTGGAGAAACAGACAGAGAGAGTAGACCTAAGGACACGGGAAAGGGGAGGAGAGGGTGAGATTTATGGGGAGAGTAACATGGAAACTTACATTACCATGTGTAAAATAGGTAGCCAATGAGAATTTGCTGTATGTCTCAGGGAACTCAAACAGGGGCTCTGTATCAACCTAGAGGGGTGGGATGGGGAGGGAGATGGGAGGGACATTCAAGAGGGCGGGGACATAGGTATACCTATGGCTGATTCATGTTGAGGTTTGACAGAAAACAACAAAATTCTGTAAAGCAATTATCCTTCAACTTAAAAATAAATTAATTAAAAAAACATTCTAAAGAGGGAAAGTACTATTAATTTCCTTGGGCATTCTGTCTTCTAATGTGAATTGAATGTAAGAAGATGTCTTTGTTTAACTTTTTTCTTGTTTTTATACTATTTCAGGTGCAAGTGAAAGTGTAGGGAAACATATGCTTGAAGCCTGCAACAATAATCTGGAGATGGCAGTCACTATGTTTTTGGATGGTGGAGGAATCGCTGAAGAGCCCAGTACCAGTTCAGCAAGTGTCTCCACTGTCAGACCACACACAGAGTATGAATTTAATGTTTATTATTAGGAGCTACCTGCTGCCAACATTGAGCAGTTACGTTTTTGTCAATTAGGTTAATTCTCTATTTTGAACAAATAAAAAGTTGAAAGCATCTGAATGTATCAGGTGACAATTTTTATACTTATGTGCTTTAAATTCTCTAGAACACTGTCAAGTCTATTATTTAATCCTCAGAAGAATCCTGTAGGTGGGTATTATTTTCCATGTTTTACACAGGAAGCTGAAGTATAGCCATTTCCCCAAGCTATGCGGCAATTAAGTAGCAGATATGCAAGTAGAGCCCAATAAAGGTCAGATCTCCCATTTTTAGATTTTCCTACATTGTCCCAGGAAAGTTTTGAATTGTCATGAAAATTTTTTGAAAAAAATTCTAATCCTTTATGCCTTAAATAACTATAGGTATCTAATCTTTAGAAGCACCTTCAGCATATAGAACTGTAATATATGGAGAATAGTGACAAATGATAAGTACATTGATGTTTTCCGCCTTTTACGTTTGATACCAAGGAGAGTTTAAAATGAATATCTGTTAGGCAAAATTCCAGTAGTCTTTGGAAAATACGTTGATTTTTGAATCAAAATTTCAAATACCCTTAAATAAGATTTTAATACAGATAGCCCTTTATAACTCTTTAATGTTTACAACATGAGATACTAGACAGAAGGGATCCCCTTAAATAGAATAGGCCAAAGGTGTGGATTTGATATTTACTAAATTAGATTTAAAAAGCCACAGAAACATTCCAGGACATGATTGCTTTTTTTTTTTTTAATCTAGTTCTAGATTCTAGAGTAATATACTATTTTCCCACAAAGTGTGAACTTTAAAGATTTTTATTTGTATCTTACGAAGGTTTTTCCTATCTGTATTGGCTTTTTATTTCAAGTTCAGTAATCCAATCTCCACCAACATAACTGAAATCTTTAATGGAAATCAATATGAAAATATGATTTAGTTTATAACAGGTATTCATAGCTGACATATCAGTCTTCACTGTTTAAAACATGTTTTCTTAATTGTACTTAAAAATACTTTTGATTAATGAATGTCTTTTCCTACTGAATTACATTATAATTTGGCTTAGATTATTTGTATTACTAATTGATTAGCATTTGATAGTGGCACCTACTTCCTAAGCCAGTGTCAGTTGCTCAAATGGTAAAGAATCTGCCTGTAGTGCAGGAGACCCAGGTTTGATCCCTGGGTGGGAAAGATCCCCTGGAGAAGGGAATAGCAGTCCACTCCAGTATTCTTGCCTGGAGAATCCCCTGAACAGATGAGCCTGGTGTGCTCCATGGGGTCTCAAAGAGTCAGGCACAACTGAGTGACTAACACCATAGCCTACTTTCTTAACAGGTTTTCTTTCTATACAGTTCACCTTCTGTTCCATTCTTCCATTTCATTAGGTAGCCAGCAGTCTTGGAATAGATAACCTAAAATATGTCTTTCTGTATAAGGACTACTAATTAAGCCATGGCCTAATTGATATATTTCATCAGATTTAAGACTTGTTTCTTGAGTAATTAAATTGCCTTCTGTGTGAAAGTTGCTCAGTTGTGTCTAGCTCTTTGCGACCCCATGGAGTATGCAGTCCATGGAATTCTCCAGGTCAGAATACTGGAGTCGGTAGCCGTTTCCTTCTCCAGGTATCTTCCAACCCAGGGATCAAACCCAGGTGTCCTGAATTGCAAGCGGATTCTTTACCAGCCTAGCCACCAGGGACACCCAAGAATATTGGAGTGGGTAGCCTATCCCTTCTCCAGGAGATCTTCCCAACCCAGGAATCAAACTGGGGTCTCCTGCATTGCAGACAGATTCTTTACCGGCTGAGCTACCAGGAAGCCTTCAGTTCAGTCGCTCAGTCATGTCCGGCTCATTGCGACTCCATGAATCGCAGCACGCCAGGCCTCCCTGTCCATCACCAGCTCCTGGAGTTCACCCAGACTCACCTCCATCAAGTCAGTGATGCCATCCAGCCATCTCATCCTCTGTCGTCCCCTTCTTCTCCTGCCCCCAATCCCTCCCAGCATCAGAGTCTTTTCCAATGAGTCAACTCTTCGCATGATGTGGCCAAAGTACTGGAGTTGCAGCTTTAGCATCATTCCTTCCAAAGAACTCCCAGGCTGATCTCCTTCAGAATGGACTGGTTGGATCTCCTTGCAGTCCAAGGGACTCTCAAGAGTCTTCTCCAACACCACAGTTCAAAAGCATCAATTCTTCGGTGCTCAGCCTTCTTCACAGTCCAACTCTCACATCCATACATGACCACAGGAAAAACCATAGCCTTGACTAGACGAACCTTTGTTGGCAAAGTAATGGCTCTGCTTTTGAATATGCTATCTAGGTTGGTCATAACTTTCCTTCCAAGGGGTAAGTGTCTTTTAATTTCATGGCTGCAGTCACCATCTGCAGTGATTTTAGAGCCCCAAAAAATAAAGTCTGACACTGTTTCCCCATCTATTTCCCATGAAGTGATGGGACCGGATGCCATGATCTTCGTTTTCTGAATGTTGAGCTTTAAGCCAACCTTTTCACTCTCCACTTTCACTTTCATCAAGAGGCTTTTGAGTTCCTCTTCATTTCTGCCATAAGGGTGGTATCATCTGCCTATCTGAGGTTATTGATATTTCTCCCGGCAATCTTGATTCCAGCTTGTGCTTCTTCTAGTCCAGCGTTTCTCATGATGTAGTCTGCATATAAGTTACATAAGGAGGGTGACAATATACAGCCTTGACGTACTCCTTTTCCTATTTGGAACCAGTCTGTTGTTCCACGTCCAGTTCGAACTGTTGCTTCCTGACCTGCATACAAATTTCTCAAGAGGCAGGTCAGGTGGTCTGGTATTCCCATCTCTTTCAGAATTTTCCACAGTTTATTCTGATCCACACAGTGAAAGGCTTTGGCATAGTCAAGAAAGCAGAAATAAATGTTTTTCTGGAACTCTCTTGCTTTTTCCATGATCCAGAGGATGTTGGCAATTTGATCTCTGGTTCTTCTGCCTTTTCTAAAACCAGCTTGAACATCAGGAAGTTCACGGTTCACATATTGCTGAAGCCTGGTTTGGAGAATTTTGAGCATTACTTTACTAGCGTGTGAGATGAGTGCAATTGTGTGCAAGTTTGAGCATTCTTTGGCATTGCCTTTCTTTGGGATTGGAATGAAAACTGACCTTTTCCAGTCCTGTGGCCACTGCTGAGTTTTCCAAATTTGCTAGCATATTGAGTGCAGCACTTTCACAGCATCATCTTTCAGGATTTGAAATAGCTCAACTGGAATTCCATCACCTCCACTAGCTTTGTTCCTAGTGATGCTTTCTAAGGCCCACTTGACTTCACATTGCAGGATGTCTGGCTCTAGGTCAGTGATCACACCATCATGATTATCTGGGTCGTGAAGATCTTTTTTGTACAGTTCTTCTGTGTATTCTTGCCATCTCTTCTTAATATCTTCTGCTTCTGTTAGGTCCATACCATTTCTGTCCTTTATCAAGCCCATCTTTGCATGAAATGTTCCCTTGGAAGCCTTAGATTGAGATAATTCTGTACACGCACACACTTTCACATAAAATGTAAAGTATACCAATGATGGAAAGATCTATTCAGGTAAAAGTTGTCTGTTAAGATATCTTTTTCTTAAGATAATGGCCTATTCTTCTTTGGTGAAAGAGGTTTAATAGAGCTTCTTCTTAGAGACACATGTCTGTTTCTTCAGAGTATTGCAGTTCTGTTTGTGAGCAGTGACTGAAATCCAGTAGGAAAGAGTTCATAACGTAATACTAAATTATCATTTATGCTTCACTCATTTGGCTTATTGTAGATTTCTTTGTCTGACTGCTGCTGCTAAGTTGCTTCAGTCGTGTCCGACTCTGTGCGACCCCATAGACGGCAGCCCACCAGGCTCCACCGTCCCTGGGATTCTCCAGGCAAGAACACTGGAGTGGGTTGCCATTTCCTTCTTCAGTGCATGAAAGTGAAAAGTGAAAGTGAAGTCGCTCAGTCGTGCCCGACTCCCAGCAACCCCATGGACTGCAGCCCACCAGGCTCCTCCGTCCATGGGATTTTCCAGGCAAGAGTAGTGGAGTGGGGTGCCATTGCCTTCTCCATTTGTCTGACTAGTTCTTTTTTATTTACAGTATGTTAGTTTTTGTTGACAAATGAGTATTGATACTTCATTAAATAGCATGTTTTGATGTTTCAACTTTTAGGTGTCAAAAACAGAGCCTTAAGCTCAGTTATTACTATAGAAACACCTGAATGAAAAACATTGGCCTAAGTTAAATTAACATTTAAGAGGAACATATTAAATTTGGAACTTACTACATGCTATGAACATTAATCAGCAGAGTTTTGTAGTTGAGTTAAAGCTCAAATAACTAAATGACATATAAAGAGATATGTACCATTTTTACAGCATATCTAAATGAGTATTGTTTACTAGAAGAGATGGATTATTAGTAAACCCTCTGGAGGTAAACTCTGAAGAATTTATAGGCTTTTAAAAGATGAGTGTTTTTTCCTGTTATTAGTGTCTCTTTAATGAATAATCCAAAAGTACTGCCTAGGTTGGACTTCCCTGGTGACTCAGTGGTAAAGAATCGCCTGCTAACACAGGACATGCAGTTTGATCCCTGGGTCAGGAAGATCCCCTGGAAAAGAAAATGACAACCTACTCCAGTATTCTTGCCGGGAAGTCCTGTGGTTGGAGGAACCTGGCAGGCTACAGTCCATGGGATCACAAAAGAGTTGGACATGACTTAGTGACTAAACAACAAAACAGCAACTACTTACTTTAGCTCCATCATAACTAGCATAAAATTAACTGCCTGTTTAAACTTATATTAATATATCTGTGTTTTAATTCTCTATTTGATGTAGTGATGATGAAATATTGCTTTTATTAAGCTCATATTTTTCCATTAATTTATTCCTGAACTTTTTTTGTGTGTGTATAAATTTCCTGTCTTCTTTTTCCTTAAGAATTTAGGGTAGGGAACTTAAGAGGAAAGGCACAGTATCTTGTATTTTTATGTTTGTTCTCTTTCCTGAAGCCCATTTGCGCTGTCTATGCCAGGTACCTTGTCCCAGTTGATCTCTATTTGGAAATCACCCAACAATCACTTGTCATAATTTAATGTGGTTCCTTAAAGTCACTAAGTCTGTTGTTCATTTTACTTGTTAATTTGAATGTATTCATAATAATTACAGTGAGAATAGGTAGCAGAAAACAGTTTTCATTTGGATATTTTCCCACTTATTCTTTTTTCTTAATAGAGAGGAAGTTCGTGCCCCAATTCCTCAAAAGCAAGAAATACTGGTGGAACCAGAACCTTTGTTTGGTGGTAAGTTTACCTTTTTTCCCTAGCTTTATTTGCCTTTATTGTTGTCTTCAGGATTTTAATGAAGCTATCAAAAGATGTGAAGGCTTGTTCAGAGGTTATTATTTAAAGTACAGTCAGTTCTTACCTTGTAATTCCGTACTCCACTGAGGCAAGTTGCACAGTTGGTTCTTTCTGATGAGTGAATCAGATTAAAAAGTTGATAGCTGTTTCAGAAGGCCAAAAGGAGGAAAATAAGCAAAAGGAATTGCTGCCTTATAATGGAAATAAATCTATCATTAGATAAAAGACTGATTGTTTTGTTTTGTTTTTTTTTGAATACCCATTTGACTGCCATGTCCTTACTGTCTTGATACACTATATCTTCACTCTTTTTTTTTTTTTTAATGTATTTATTTATTTGGCTCTACCAGCTCTTAGTTGACACATGTGGGATCTAGTTCCCTGGCCAGGGATTGAACCCAGGTCCCCTGCATTGGGAGCGGAAAGTCTTAGCCACTGAACCACCAGGGAACTCTTATTTAATTTCTAGAAGTGCCATTCCTGTATTGAAAAAAGGAGAAAATAATCTCTAATCCATGCAAAAAATTATGGTATCAGTCTGGGGTGCATAGTAGGAAATAGAACATTTAATCAGATTTAAAGAAAAAGTGTAGTTTTTTTAACACAAAAATTATTATTGTATTTTTGTATTATTATTATTGTATTATTGTATTGTACTTATTTGGCTGCATCAGGTCTTAGTTGCCCCAAGGCATGTGGGATCTTAGTTCCCCGACTAAGGACAGAACCTTTGTCCCCTGCGTTGGAAGGCAGATTTTGTTATTCTTTAAAAATTTGGGTTGGGGGGATAATTGCTTTACAATATTGTACTGGTTTCTACAATATTGTACTGGTTTCTGCCATACATCATGAATCAGCTACAGGTACACATATGTTTCCTTTCTCTTGAACCTCTATCTCCCGCCCCATCCCATCCTTCTAGGTAGTTACGGAGCACTGGGTTGAGCTCCCTGTGTCACACAGCACATGCCCACTGGCTGTCTGTTTTACATATGGTGATGTGTATGTTTCCATGCTGCTCTCAGTTCGTCCTGCCCTCTTCTACTGTGTCTACAAGTCTGTTCTGTATGTCTTTGTCTCCATTGCTGCCCTGCAAATAGGTTCATCAGTAACATCTAGATTCCATATGCATGCATTAATATACAATATCTGTCTTTCTCTTTCTGACTTACTTCACTCGGAATATTGGGGTACATGTGTTTCTTTCAATTATGGTTTTCTCAGGGTGTATATTCAGTAGTGGGATTGCTGGGTCACATGGTAGTTCTGTTCCTAGTTTTTTTAAGGAATCTGTACTGTTCTCCATAGTGGCTGTATCAATCTACGTTCCCACCAACAGTGCATGAGGATGCCCTTTTCTTCATATCTTCTCCAGCATTTATTGATTGTAGATTTTTTAATGATGACCATTCTGACCAGTGTGAGGTGATACCTCATTATAGTTTTGACTTGCATTACTATAAAGCTCTTAGAGGAAAACATCAGCAGTACAGTCTTTGACATACATCATAGCAAAATCCTCTTTGAGCCACCTCCTGGAGTAATGGAAATAAAAACAAAAGCAAAATGGAAATATACAAAGGGGATTTAATTAAACTTAAAAGCTTTTGCACAACAAAGAAAACAAATAAGATTAAAAGACAACCCTTAGAATGAGAGAAAATAATTGCAAACAAGATAATTGACAAAGGATTAGTCTCCAAAATATACATGCAGCTCAGTACCAGAAAAACAAATAACACGATCAAAAATGGGCAAAAAACCTACACAGACATTTCTCCGAAGAAGACACACAGATGGCCAACAAACGCATGAAAAGATGCTCAACATTGCGTATAATTTTATTTTAACAAGCACTTACCTTTTGTGAGCCAGATATTTTAGGCCTTAAGAAGTATATTAAAACTACAGAAGATAAGGAACTTCCCTGCCAGTCTAGTGGTTAAGATTCCGCACTTGCCACTGTTAGAGGCACAAGTTCCATCCCTGATGGAGAAACTAAAATTTTGCCTGCTATGTAGTGTGGCCAAAAAAACTTAAAAAGAAACCCAAAACCCAGAAGAAGAAGTTGTGATTTGGTTGGGTAGACAGCGTCATAGAAATATGTATTGTGTATATTGAGAATAGTGATGCCAAAAAATAGGTCTATAAGAAGTCGGTAGGCAGGCTAAAAGAAGAAATAAGTTGTAAGAAAAAGATGAAGAAAATTATATAAACCATGTCTTTTGATTTGAAAAATCCAGTTAGTTGAGAGTTTTAAGATTGATCTTTAACCTGGCAGCTTTGGAGTTTACTGTAGAAAGAAAGAAAGAATGTACTCTCCAGCATCAGAAATAGTGATGAGAAGAAGATTCAGAAATAAAGATGGGAGAAAGAGCACTGTAAGGTCTGAATATTGAAGAATAATATGTGCTTTCTGCTTTTTTTTTTAACATATAAATGTAATAGAGCTCAGGAATAATGCCCTTGGAAGCTTTCTCTTTCCTTTATTGCAAGGAATAAAGGCAGGATCTTTGTGTGGGGAAGACTACAGCAAATGGGTTCTATGCTGTTTTACTGTTTGAAGCAAGAGAGTTTCTATTTGAAACATCACTTTGTTTTACCTCTGGTTTGATGAGGGTGGGGGATAAGAATGACTTTATACAATTAGGAAGTCAGTCTTAACTTTCGTTAGTAGACCTTATGATAACTTTGAAAAGGTTTTTGGAGAACTGTTTTCTTCTTAGGAGTAGTATCGATTTAAAGTGTGTTTCTCAAAGTGTGGTCTGAGAGTCCCTGATACCCTTTCAGTGGGTCTGTAAGAACAGAACCATTTTCATAATAATACTAACAAGTTATTTGCCTTTTTCACAGTGTTGACATTTGGGCTGATAGTTGAGAAGCAATGATTGGTCAAACTACTGCCATCTTAATTAAATCAGGACAGTAGCACCGAACTGCTGCTACTTGTTGAATTCTTCACTAATACATACTTGCAGGGTTTTTTTTTTTTTTTTAAGCCAATTTTACTTATTAACATTCTTGGCAAAGCAATAAAAATTAATTTCATTTGATCTTGACCCATATTTTTAAACTATTCTTTTTGATGAAATAGGATGTGTACATAAAGCACTTCTGTATACTGAAGTGCTCTGGTTACTTTAAAGAAAAACGCTTGTATTCGTATTTGAGTTGAAACCTAAACTAGCTGCTTTTTTTATGGAATGCTATTTTTCTTGAAAGATTACTGACAAACTGTAGTTATTTAGAGTTAGGCATTTGGCAGACATTTTCTTGAATGTGAACAAAGCCTGTTAACTGCTTCAAGGCAAACAATTGACATTAATTGTTGCCAGTCATTTGAGGAAAAAACAGCTTTCATGCAGAACTTAGAATTTTAGAAAGTTTAAGTCCATGATTGTGATCTTGTTAGCTTCCTAGTACTTAAAGGCTTTCTAATGAGATTCAGTTAAGTTCAGTCGCTCAGTTATGTCCGACTCTTTGTGACCCCATGAACCGCAGCACACCAGGCCTCCCTGTCCATCACCAATTCCCGGAGTCCACCCAAACCCATGTCCATTGAGTCGGTGATGCCATCCAATCATCTTTTCTTCTGTCGTCCCCTTCTCCTCCTGTCCTCAATTTTTCCCAGCATCAGGGTCTTTTCCAATGAGTCAGCTCTTTGCATCAGTTGGCGAAACCATTGGAGTTTCAGCTTCAACATCTTTCCTTCCAAAGAAATCCCAGGGCTGATCTCCTTCAGAATGTTCTGGTTGGATCTCCTTGCGGTCCAAGGGACTCTCAAGAGTCTTCTCCAACACCACAGTTCAAAAGCATCAATTCTTCAGCACTCAGCTTTCTTTATAGTCCAACTCTCACATCCATACATGACCACTGGAAAAACCATAACCTTGACTAGACGGACCTTTGTTGGCAAAGTAATGTCTCTGCTTTTCAATATGCTGTCTAGGTTGGTCGTAACTTTCCTTCCAAGGAGTAAGCATCTTTTAATTTCATGGCTGCAGTCACCATCTGCAGTGATTTTGGAGCCCCCCAAAATAAAGTCAGCCACTGTTTCCACTGTTTGCCCATCCACTTGCCATGAAGCGATGGGACCGGATGCCATGATCTTCGTTTTCTGAATGTTGAGCTTTAAGCCAACTTTTTCACTCTCTACTTTCACTTTCATCAAGAGGCTCTTTAGTTCTTCTTCACTTTCTGCCATAAGGGTGGTGTCATCTGCATATCTGAGGTTATTGATATTTCTCCCGGCAGTCTTGATTCCAGCTTGTGCTTCCTCCAGCCCAGTGTTTCTCATGATGTACTCTGCATATCAGTTAAATAAAAATGGTGACAATATACAGCCTTGACATACTCCTTTTCCTATTTGGAACAAGTCTGTTGTTTCATGTCCAGTTTATCTGTTGCTTCCTGACCTGCATACAGGTTTCTCAAGAGGCAGGTCAGGTGGTCTGGTATTCCCATCTCTTTCAGAATTTTCCACACTTTATTCTGATCCACACAGTCAAAGGTTTTGGCATAGTCAAGAAAGGAGAAATAGATGTTTTTCTGGAACTCTCTTGCTTTTTTGATGATCCAGCAGATGTTGGCAATTTGATCTCTGGTTCCTCTGCCTTTTCTAAAACCAGCTTGAACATCTGGAAGTTCACAGTTCACGTATCGCTGAAGCCTAGCTTGGAGAATTTTGAGCATTACTTTACTAGCGTGTGAGATGAGTGCAATTGTGTGGTAGTTTGAGCATTCTTTGGCATTGCCTTTCTTTGGGTTTGGAATGAAAACTGACCTTTTCCAGTCCTGTGGCCACTGCTGAGTTTTCCTAATTTACTGGCATATTGAGTGCAACACTTTGACAGCATCATCTTTCAGGATTTGAAATAGCTCCACTGGAATTCCATCACCTCCACTGCCTTTGTTCATAGTGATGCTTCCTAAGGCCCACTTGATTTTACATTCCAGGATATCTGGCTCTAGGTGAGTGATCACAACATCGTGATTATCTGGGTCGTGAAGATCTTTTTTGTACAGTTCTTCTGTGTATTCTTGCCATCTCTTCTTAATATCTTCTGCTTCTGTTAGGTCCATACCATTTCTGTCCTTTATCGAGCCCATCTTTGCGTGAAATGTTTCCTTGATATCTCTAATTTTCTTGAAGAGATCTCTAGTCTTTCCCATTCTATTGTTTTCCTCTGTTTCTTTTCATTGATCACTGAGGAAGGCTTATCTCTCCTTGCTATTCTTTGGAACTGTGCATTCAAATGAGTATATCTTTCCTTTTCTCCTTTGCTTTTCACTTCCCTTCTTTTCACATCTAATAATCTTCTGATGAGATTAGTGGTGACATTAACAGATAGTTATTTTTTAAAATATTTTATGATGAAGTGGTCAATATTTGGAATGTTTTGCATAACTCAGTGAACAAATATTTTCAAGCCACCAAAGCACACTGTTACAAAATTGTACATGGGTGAAATATCTGTTCTGATCAATATGTATTTGTATATGCAATATATATTAGATATCTGCTGCTGTTTAACAAATTGTTTCAAAATTTAACGTCCTGAAACAACAAACGTCTGTTATATCACCATTTCTATGTGTTAGGAATCCAGGTGTGGCTTAGTTGGGTCCCTCTTTTATGGTCTCTCAAGGGTATAATCAAGGTGTCAGCCAGGTCTACAGACATCCCAAAGCATGACTAGAGGAAGAGTCTAAATTCACTTATGTGGCTGATGGTTGACTGGAGACATCATCAGTTCCTTACCACAGAGCAAATGAGAGAGCCAGAGAGGACAGCTCAGGATGGAAGCCACCATCTTTTTGTAACCTGATTATTGGAAGTGACATCCTGTCACCTCTGCCTCATTCTGTTTGATCTTGCACATACTCAAGATGTTCACGCACAGGTCATGAGATAGGGATAATTGGGTGCTGTCACAGAGCCTGCCTAACACGTAGACCAGTAGATTTAAATGTAGCAGAGTATGAAAAGTTCATTGATAATATTTTAGATTCCATGTTGGCTACCAACCTTTAAGAAATTACCTCTGATTGAGTTTGGTGTAGTAGCTGAGGAAAATGTTGACAATTACCTTAAAACTGTTAAAATACTCTTCCCTTTTACAATTACATGCCTGTGTGAAGTTAAATTTTATTTTTCTTCATATACTTGAATTAAAAGAATAGCAGCAGATTGAATGCAGAAGTAGATCTAAAAATTCAGGTGTCTTCTCTTATAGCAGTTATTAACAGAGATTTGTGAAAATGTGAAACAGTGCTCCCCTTCTCATATTTTTTTTTTCCTCTGTTTCTCCCCTATTCTGACTGTGAAGCTCTGAGTGAATCTCTTTTAGCTCTTTGCAGCTTAGTTTCTTTGACCTCAGTGACCAGTACTCTACTTTGTGGGTAGTAGAGTAAGAATAAAGAGGACTGATGTTTACTTTTAGCATATGGTTTGGAAGAGTCTGGAAACCATGTATGAAGAGGCAGGCAGGAGTAATAATGGTCCTGAAGCTAGAGGTGTAGTGGCCTGAGGAGAAGTTCTTGCTTCGACTTAGGATAAATAAGGGGGAAACAAATGGGAATAGGTCATGAGTCCAAGAAATACGAGGGTAGTTGGAAAGCTAGCAGTGAGGACCTACGCTGAATCTCCAGGAGATTGAGAAGTGCTAAAATTGGAGGCAGGGTTGGGGGAGTGAATATGTATGTGTATAAAGAATGTAGAATGTTGATTGGCCTGCCATTGGTAATTTAAAAATTAAAAAACTACCTTTTATATATTATGTACTGCCTCTCCAATAATAATATGCTTTCTTAAGCAGCTGTTCTATGTCTTAACCGAAGATAATTTTTAATTGTTATGGTTAATAATTGGTTAAAACTTTCTTGTTATGGTTAAATAGTACTTGATAATGAGTTTTAAGAAATCATTGAGAAATTATTACTGCTAGAAACATATATATTTAAGATAGGAACTCTTAAATAAAAATAGTTCCAAGATTGAAAAGAATATTTCTTGCTTCTTCTGTATAAAGGGAGGGATAGAGAAATAATGCAATATTTAAATTTTATAAGTTTAATAAAATTTAAAATTTGTATAATTTATTCAATAAAATAAAACAATTTATATGTAAAATTCAAGTTAAATTTGAAATTCAATGCAAAGTTTAAATATAGAAGCCTCTCATTTTTACCAAATTCCTTTTCCTAGAGATAATATTGTGATTCTTCAATGTAAATACTGATATGCATAAGTGCATAAATAATATGTGCTAAATCGCTCAGTTGTGTCCAACTCTTTGGGACCCCATGGACTGTAGCCCACCAGGCTCCTCTGTCCATGGGATTCTCCAGGCAAGAATACTGGAGTGGGTTGCCTTGCCCTTCTCCAGGGGAATCTTCCAAATGATATACTGACAGATAATGCTTTAAACAAATAAGTAATTTTTTAACATGTGGTTCTGCATTTTTTTGTTATTTTTTTGTTTTGCTTTTTACTCAGTAGTTCTTAAAGAATTACTCTATATAATGGAAAATGCAGGCTGTTGCGAAGGATGCTTTGAACTTGGGATTGGGGGACTTTCATAGTTTCTATCTGTTCTTACTATCTAATCATCATTTCTTACAGAGTATTGTTCTAGTTACATGCTTGCCGGGCTTGCCATAAGCCAACTTAATGACTGTCACCCATATTGAAGGAATCATTAAATGTCCTTATTTAATGTATATAAAGACCTGGTAATTTAAAAAAAATTTTATATTATAGTTGATTTACAGTTGTGTGTTAGTTTTAGGTGTACAATAAAGTGATTCAGTTATATATAATATACATGTATCTATCCTTTTTCAGATTCTTTTCCCATTTAAGCCCTGGTAAATTTTTTAGGTTTAAGAACATACAGGAAGATAACATTTTGATGATTGCTTTTGAAACTTTATCTGTACAATACTTAAGGATTGGGTTATAGACCCTATTCAACAGTATCAGAAGACATTGGTTCTGTTTATTTCTCTGTAATTATAGGAAAAATTTATACTCTAAAATTAAAATTGTTTTTTGATGTTTATAATTCTACATGTGTGCCACTTACTAAGAAGTAGTTCTTAAATATTATGGTTTAAAATTTACTCAAGTATTGTACTAAAGGGTAGGCAGATCCTTTAAAATAACCTGAATTTGGTATGTGGAGCATGTGTAAGATTCATCTCCATGTGGAATCATCCTCACAATCCTTCTTCCTGTCTTTTTACATAAGTTTGGCCAAGTCTTGGCTGGACCTTAATTTTCTTTTTTATACAACAAAATGTTGGTCTGAAAATGGTTACATTAACTATATATGAACGACTTGAAAGTTTTAAAAATATTTTATTTTTTGGAAGAGGGCACTATTATCAATCTTAGTGTCTTAAAATAAGAAATTCTTACAAAGACATTTTAGAATTGTTAAAAAATTAATGTTTAAGCTTTTGTGTCAATTCTGTTTTTTTCTCCTAAAGCTCCTAAAAGACGACGGCCTGCACGTTCAATATTTGATGGTTTCCGGGATTTTCAAACTGAAACTAGTAGGTATCTATGGATCAGTTTATCATCTCCTTTTCTCTTCCTCCTTCCTTCTGCCTCCATTCTTGTCTTTTTCTCCCTCCCCGTCTCCTGCAGATAAAACCACAAGGTGGAAAAGCACCCATACACTCCCCTTCAGGTCAAGATCCTGGTTTGTTCTATATAATTTTTTTCTTAAAAAGAAAAAAATGGGAAAGAGACACGTGTACCCCAGTGTTCATCGCAGCACTGTTTATAATAGCCGGGACATGGAAGCAACCTAGATGTCCATCAGCAGATGAATGGATAAGAAGGCTGTGGTACATATACACAATGGAGTAGTACTCAGCCATTAAAAAGAATACATTTGAATCAGTTCTAATGAGGTGGATGAAACTGGAGCCTATTATACAGAGTGAAGTAAGCCAGAAGGAAAAACACCAATACAGTATACTAACGCATATATATGGAATTTAGAAAGATGGTAACGATAACCCTGTATACGAGACAGCAAAAGAGACACTGATGTATAGAACAGGCTTATGGACTCTGTGGGAGAGGGAGAGGGTGGGAAGATTTGGGAGAATGGCATTGAAACATGTGAAATGTCATGTATAAAACGAGATGCCAGTCCAGGTTCAATGCACGAGGCTGGATGCTTGGGGCTGGTGCACTGGGACGACCCAGAGGGATGGTATGGGGAGGGAGGAGGGAGGAGGGTTCAGGATGGGGTTAAAAATTAAGAAATTAATAAAAAATAAAAAAAAGAAAGAAAAAAAAAATGATTAATATTAGGCCTAATAACTTTGAGGATTCATCTTATTTTGAAAAGTAAATTATGAATTCAGTCTGTGATTGTTATTAACTCCCCCTTGCTGCTGCTGCTGCTAAGTTGCTTCAGTCATGTCCAACTCTGTGCGACTCCACAGACGGCAGCCCACCAAGGCTCCTCTGTCCCTGGGATTCTCCAGGCAAGAATACTGGAGTGGGTTGCCATTTCCTTCTCCAGTGCATGCAAGTGAAAAATGAGAGTGAAGTCGCTCAGTCATGTCCAACTCTTCGCAACCCCATGGACTGTAGCCTACCAGGCCCCTCCATCCATGGGATTTTCCAGGCAAGAGTACTGAAGTGGATTACCATGTCCTTCTCCACCCCCTTGAGCTGAATTATTCTAAATTCTAACCTACTTGATTATAGAAGAATAAGAGAAGTGGATATAATAGAAATCTGATTATTTACGAACTTAATCCATTTCTGAATGAGCACTTAAATGGTGACTATAATAAAATAAAAACTGATTTTCCTCAGGAACCTGATATATGTCAATTAAAGGAATGACTGCAATGAAAATGATTATTACAGGGATTGAAAAATACAAGAAAAAGCCATATTACCCCACGCAGCCACTATTAACATTTTGGCTACAGCTGTTTGAAATAAATTTATGTCTTTCTGTGGGATAAATTAGAACGAGAATCTTGACCATCTACTTTTAGTGGATTTAGTGCTGATTTCGGAGAAGGCAATGGCACCCCACTCCAGTACTCTTGCCTGGAAAATCCCATGGATGGAGAAGCCTGGAAGGCTGCAGTCCATGGGGTCACTGAGGGTTGGACATGACTGAGCGACTTCACTTTCACTTTTCACTTTCATGCACTGGAGAAGGAAATGGCAACCCACTCCAGTGTTCTTGCCTGGAGAATCCTAGGGACGGGGGAGCCTGGTGGGCTGCTGTCTATGGGGTCACACAGAGTCGGACATGACTGAAGTGATGCAGCAGCAGCAGTACTGATTTAGTAATGGAACCCTAAAGAAAAGGACAGATATGTTTGGAGAATATGTGAGGAACTTTTGGACCATATATGATTTTGTAATGATTTATAATGAGTTCATTGAAGCTCAGATAGGTCTTGTAACTTGAGAGAGTGGAATCCAGACTGACTTAAGTCATCCAGGGAATCCTGTACGCTTTGAGGAGCAGATGACTGCGGTAGTCATTATCTCTCACCGGCAGAATCTTTCAAGATTGGGAATGTTGAAACAACTGGAATGTAGCTAGATAAATTAAGGTGACTTTCAAAATTAGATAAATGGAGATGAAAATTTTTTTGTATGCTTAAGTTCATTTTGAGTATGTGAAGGAAATATTTTGAATAGTGACTCTTAGATAATTTTTGCCTTTATCCCTACGTTTGGATAGAGAGCACCAAGTCTTAAGACTTTCTCCCCAACTCACTTTGTATTATTTTTCAGAGTCAGCCTTAGATCTTTGCATTTGAGATCAAGCACATTGTTCATTAGTTCTTGCAATTGATACATTGTTTTAATTGGGAGATTTCATGACTTTTATGGCTAATTGAAACTTTCTTATCCTCCTGTGTTGCAGTTCGGCAAGAACAGGAATTAAGAAATGGAGGAGCGATAGATAAGAAACTAACTACCCTTGCAGATCTGTTCCGGCCACCCATTGATTTGATGCATAAAGGCAGTTTTGAAACAGTAAGTTGTTGGAGATTCTAAACCCAACCTGTGAATCCTTTTGCAGTTTTTAGTGGCATTTTTCTAAGAGCAAAAAAAAGTTTTCAACATATAGAGAAATTGGCGTCTTAATGAGATATCTAGAAAGTTACATATTTGGAAGTGAATTATGATTGTGTTTTTAAAAACATTTTGCCCTTTAACATAACACTTCAGATCAGATCAGATCAGTCGCTCAGTTGTGTCCCACTCTTTGCAACCCCATGAATCACAGCACGCCAGGCCTCCCTGTCCATCACCAACTCCCGGAGTTCATTCAGACTCACGTCCATCAAGTCAGTGATGCCATCCAGCCATCTCATCCTCTGTCGTCCCCTTCTCCTCCTGCCCCCAATCCCTCCCAGCATCAGGGTCTTTTCCAATGAGTCAACTCTTCGCATGACATGGCCAAAGTACTGGAGTTGCAGCTTTAGCATCAGTCCTTCCAAAGAAATCCCAGGACTGATCTCCTTTAGGATGGACTGGTTGGATCTCCTTGCAGTCCAAGGGACTCTCAAGAGTCTTCTCCAGCACCACAGTTCAAAAGCATCAATTCTTCGGTGCTCAGCCTTCTTCACAGTCCAACTCTCACATCCATACATGACCACAGGAAAAACCATAGCCTTGACTAGACGAACCTTTGTTGGCAAAGTAATGTCTCTGCTTTTGAATATGCTGTCTAGGTTGGTCATAACTTTCCTTCCAAGGGGTAAGTGTCTTTTAATTTCATGGCTGCAGTCACCATCTGCAGTGATTTTGGAGCCCAGAAAAATAAAGTCTGACACTGTTTCCCCATCTATTTCCCATGAAGTGATGGGACTGGATGCCATGATCTTTGTTTTCTGAATGTTGAGCTTTAAGCCAACTTTTTCACTCTCCACTTTCACTTTCATCAAGAGGCTTTTTAGTTCCTCTTCACTTTCTGCCATAAGGGTCTAAATGAAATACTTAGGTTAAGAAATTTAATTATAAGCTGCTTCTTTCTGCATTCTTTAATTTTCTGAATTGTAAAACCTGACAGTGTTTGGCTGCATGTACAAAATCCAAATAATGGAGGTTTGACCAGATGTGTTTCTTTTTGTTGTGTAAATAAAGTTCAGGGAGTCTGATGTCAATTTATCAGCTCAAAAATGTCAGGTTAGATGTCTCCTCAGATTTCATCTTTCGCTCGTGATCTTTAACATGGCAACTGCCTATCCTTTGTAATAACCATTGACGGAGAATAACATAATATGTAAGAAAGAAAAAGGATCTGAGTTTGTTTTGATGTGCTTTCTATTTTCATTAGCTTCTGTGTTGCTCAGGGGCTTAGTGAAGTAACTCTGAACTTGACTTAATTTGGACACTTTGGCCTCATAAAAAGCAGTTAGTCTGCTGCTTGTTCATTAAGGGAAGATGTGAATCTTTCAATATTGTCATCTGGAATTTGATTCAATTTGTTGTATCACCTTTTATTCTTTGTATTTTGTGACCTATGTTGTTTTCAACTGTATTTTTTCACTGATAATACTCAACTTTATCATTTACAACTCTTTAAATGATATAAATATTTCCAGAAAAAATAGGCATTTCATTATGATTAATGATATATCCATTAGTTTTATAAAAATTAGGGAAGCAATATGCAAAATTAATTTGCTGAAACTTAAGAGAGATGAATGTTAAAAATTAAAGGAATAATGAGGTCGCAAAGATTCAGACACGACTGATCGACTTTCACTTTCTTTGGTTGCTCAGGCAGGACCCATAGGTTTGGATTAGATGTAGATCTGAGCTACAGTTTTACAAGTTTAGAAACTAGACTTTGTTGTTTCTTAGTGTAACTAGAGGTAGACCATAATCAAGGGTTCTGGCTCATGCCTGTGAAGTTCATTCAGTATTTAACAAGGCCTCCTATTGTAAGGCCTTGTTCTAGGGGATGGCGATTATATTTATTGGAATAAAGATTTAACTCCATGTGAGAGACCAGGAAAGAAACAATAGCTTAAAGAAGATAGAGGTCCATGCTTTTAGGATGGTTCTGCCCTATGAAGTTATCAGGAATGCAGCTTTTCCTGTCCTGTTCTGCTGTTCCTTAGGCCTTGCTTGCCCTTGTCTGCATGATTCAAGGTGGCTAACCACCATGTTTGCTTTTCAGTTAGCATGCAGGAGGGAAGTGACTGAGAAGGGTACACCTTTTCCATTTAAAGGAACAACTTATAAGTCACACACATCACTTCTCACATTCCATCAATCAGAACTTAGCAATGTGGCTACACCTAGTTGCAAAGGATACTAGGAAATAAGTATCCAGATGCTTAGCTGAAAGTTGGAGATTCTGTTACTATGGTGAAGGGAAAAATGGGTATTTGTTATCTGTAAGCAGTTTCTGCCATAGGAAGGTAGTGGTAAACAAATTATACTAAGTCCTTTGACATCAAAAAATTTATAGAGGGAGAAACAGACTAAACAAAAACCAAAAACAATATCTATATAACATATTTAGTATATATACTTATGTTTTATGTATGTTTGACACACAGAAATTTCAGGTTACAGTAGTTGCTAGGAGAAAGTATAAAATAGAGTAAGGGAAAGAGAGAGAGGACTCTTGTTTGGGGACAAAGTGAGGGAATGTAAACCATAGAAGGATCTTAGGAAAGAGTAGAAAAACAGAAAAATCTTTACACTTAAAGATACTAGTGTTGGAAAGAGTTCAGGCATATTTTTGGTACAGCCAAGGAAATTTGTGTAGCTGGAGCTGAGTGAACAAGGCACTTAGGGTAAGTTATCTGACCTCGGCAAGGAAATATTTCTCGTTTTCCTCTTTCCCTCTTAGCATGTAAGTTTCTTCTTTCCCCATTAGCATGAATACAGGGATTTTGTTTTATTTACTGTTCTGTGTCCATGGTGCATAGAAGGGTATCTGGCACACAACTGCCCTCCATAAATTATCTAGTGGTATAATCTAGAGTATATTGTACAGAAAGAATCAGAACAATTTCCATAAAATATTTCTTATTTTCATAACAAATGCATGTTTATTTGTAAAATTGCCATTCAGTTGGACTTTACTGATGTAAAGTAAGTAGAAGTAGAAATAAGTTTCTTCTACTCTTAGAAAAACCAAGAGTACTTTAATTTCCAAAGTACTTGCTATAAATGCAAATAAAAATATTTTAATTAAAATGTAAAGAACTGACTCAGTAACAAAATACATAAGATAAAGTTTTTCTAAATAAACTTTATACATAGCTTATGTTTTTATTCAAATTAGGCAAAAATTAGAGAAAAATTAAAAACCAACAAGGAGGGACTTCCCTGGTGGTCCAGTGGTTAAGACTGCACTGCCAGTGTAGGTGTGGGTTTGATCCCTGCTTGGAGAACTAAGATCCCATATGCCGTGAGGCACAGCCAAAAAAAAGCAACAAGGAAAAATAATAGTTTCCATTTCCATAAGAAAGTACAGTGCATATTTTAGTATATTTCCTTTTCAACTTTATGCATATATATTTGTTGAAATAGATTAATTTTTCCTCTGTATCCTCTTTACATACTTTTCCAACAGTATAGGAGGGTTCCCTTTTTTATACACCCTCTCCGGCATTTGTTTTTTGTAGATTTATTTATTGATGGCCATTCTGACTGGTGTGAGGTGACACCTCATTGTAGTTTTGATTTTTGATTTGCATTAAAAGTAATTTCCTAACATCTTTCAGTTTCTTTTGCTTGTATAACTCTTCTCCCATTGTAAGCTTTGTGCAGGAAGGGATTTTTTGGTTTGGTAACTGCTATAACTCCAGCATCTATTGCTGTACCTGAAACATGGTAGATACTCAAATATGAATCTGAATGAATGAAAGCATGACTGTGAATAGATGAATTTTTAAAAACAATAGCAGATAGCTCTTATTGTTTTTGAACTCTGCATTTTTAAAATTTTTCATGGGTTTTTTGTTTTGTTTTGTTTTTGGGGGGTTTTTTGGTCAGTGTTGCAGTTAAGGCAGACGTAGTAAATTTACCTTATAGGGATGTGTACTATTTAGTCTGTCCCTCTAAAATGTATTTTCTTTTTTCTCAAATACTTTTCTTCAGTTAAAGCAGTATAATTACTCACTTATCACCCATTTTTTAAATCCACATGCTTGCTATAGGCAAGGGATTAAGTGGAATACTATTACTTCCTAGAAGCAAGGAGTTACTAGATTTTGTATACTTAAAAATAAGCTTTTGACCAGTTAATTGTAGCTTTCTGGCTCATTATAAGGCTACTTCCTTTTAGAACTTGGATTTTCACCTTTGGAATCAGTAACAAATATTATAAAATTATTTTCTCTGGAAGATTTGTATAGAAAAGTAGAATAACATTTTTTTAAGATTGTGTAAACCTGCTTATTAAACAGAAGATAGTCTTACGTTTTCCAATACCTCCGAAATGATATATGTTCTTCAGTTACTATTAATCTGAGTTTTAGCTGATTCTTAAGATTTTCCCATGTCACACTTATTTGGGAAAAAATATATTGTTCCAGGACAAAATGATTTAAAAGCTGTGACTTCCATTTCATTGTTTCTATAAGAGGATTTGAGGTAGCTTTTGCTCATTTGCTTTTCTGCCATGCTTTTCCAGTTTAGTAATATTTCTTGGATCATTGTTGTGATAAGGCAATGTAAGGGGGAAAAAAAGTACACACTCATAATTGATACTTGTGCTGTAAATTGGGGAGTCTTTTGGAGATCATTCTGAAACATCGTTTCATCTATAGTTTCAGTTTTTAAATACACGCCTAGGAAAAGAACCCTGAGAGAAAAAATCCTCAGCAGCTTCTAGTGATTTATAAAGTGAATCTATAAAATGCCATGTGCCTAATAATTGAGATGAATACGATATTTGGAAATGTGTGTAAAATGATGTTGAAAAAATAACATAAACTAATACACACATACTGGTTACAGTTATTAAAAAGAAGAGGTATATTTTTGGATAGGGATTAGTAGAGAAAGCACAATAGAATTGTGCCCTTGTTTATGGAATCTTTTTCAGGTAAAGAGGTTTACATGTTTACCAGTGCAATAAAAATCCAGCCACTCTAATAAATAACAATGGATAAAAGGAAAACAATTCATTTAAATTTGAAAAATGCTTGCAAATGGACTCTATAATTACACATATCTATATACATGTATATATAAGCAGTTTATACACAGAAAACTCTAGGCGTCATACTTGAGGGGAAAAACTTAGTATTTATATGGAAAGAAGATAACTTCTGAATTCTGAAACACACCTGTTACCAAGTAGGAACTGTTTCTAATAATTGTTATGTAACTTTATTCTTATAGGCCAAAGAGTGTGGCCAGATGCAAAACAAGTGGCTGATGATAAACATTCAAAATGTACAAGACTTTGCATGCCAGTGCCTCAACCGTGACGTATGGAGCAATGAAGCTGTGAAGAATATTATCCGGGAACATTTCATTTTCTGGCAGGTGGGAGAGTTAATCAGACATTTTATAGCATTTTACTTTGGTAGTATGTGGTTTCTAGGAGGAGGAAGTAGGTTATAAGGTGAAAAAAAATAGCTGAATTAAATTATTACATATGAAAACATAGAGCCACCCATAATGGCTAAGATAGTAAAGACAAAAGAAAATTAGAGCATCAGTGAAGAGAAGGAGGAAAAAACAGAACCAAGCCAAAAAAAAAAAAAAGAACCAAGCCATATAACCATATAGTACACATACTTCAGAAGAATTTTAACATCATTTTTTAAGCATCTTGAAAAGAGTGTATAGCTATACTGTTTAACAGAAATGTAATATGATTAAAATTTTATTGTAGCCACATTTTTAAAAGTCGAAAGAAACAGGTGATTGATTTTAATGTATTTTAAAAATCAGTATCTGTAATATAAAACTAATGTTAAAATATTGATAGAGGCATTTGGGTTGTGGGGTTTGTTTTTTTTTGCGGGGTGAGTGTTAAGCTTTCAGGATCTGGTATGTATTTTACATTTATAGTATAGCAGTTAGGATTAGTCACATTTCAAATGTTTCAGTAGCACATATTCTGGGGGCTACTATAATTGATAGTGCAGATGTAGAAGATTTGAAGGAATTGAGAAACCTTTGTTTAATATGTTGATTTTAGCCTGAGTTTGGTAATCTTTAACTGTATGTCCTTAAATTTGTCACTTAGTCTTTCTGGCTCTGGTTTCTTTTTATATAAATTACCATGCTAACAGTAGGTGATCTTGCTCCAGTTTTTTATATTATGGAAAATTATAGGGAAAAACTCCCATAGTCCAGTGGTTAGGACTCTGAGACTTCCACTGGGGACACGGGTTCAATCTCTGGTCAGGGAACTAAGATCCTGCATGCTGTGCAATGCAGCAAAAAAAAAAATTTATAAAAAATAAAAACTTATGAATTAATTTTTCCCCACTCTAAGATATGCTGTTAATGTTAGTAATTTGCCAGGTCATTCTTTACAGGCCCCTGAATTCTGTAAGTTTTTTTCTGAACAGTAACCTTTTATTCAACAACTATTGATTGAGTACCTGTTTGCCTAGCAGTATGCTGGGCACTTGAGTTGATAATCTTAACATATTGTGATTTATTAAGATGTATGTAGTTGAGAGTCAGAAGTGACATAGAGGGACAGGTGACTTGAAAAGGAAGAACTGGGTCAAGGAGGAAGGATGGATTGCTGTATTTATGTAAGAGTCAGAAGTGACTCTGAAGACAGGAAGTGAAGAGTTCACATTAGGTGACCTTCATTTTCTCTGTAGGCAGTGAGAGCCTAACATGCCAAAGGTGTTTTTGGAGAATTAATAGCTGTTGGTATATAACAAGGTACTTTTTTAAGAGGCTGATTTTTTTTTAAATATGTATCAATGACTTAACAGGTCTATCACGACAGTGAGGAAGGTCAGAGATACATACAGTTTTATAAGCTAGGGGATTTCCCCTATGTTTCCATCTTGGATCCACGGACAGGTAAGGTGTATTTCAGCTTACGGCCTTTAACTTATTCTGTATCTTTCAATTACCTAAATAATCTTCAATTTTATCTTGGATCCAGTTTCAAGATTGTCTGTAGTAATATATATGAAAGGTTCTTGTTCATGTGCCTCAGAATTACTTAAAAATCTATTGATGTGTGTATTTAGGGAGTTTGTTAGGAAACAACTTTGGGAGATGGTAGTATTTTAAATTTGCAGTTCTGTTCTTTCAAAGAATAACAGTTTATCTTACCATTTTTAAGGATCCCCTTAGGTCATTTATTTAAGATTATTCCGATACTCATTGTAATCCCACCAGAGAAGCAGAGGGTAGAGCTAGTTTCATTATTAACTGATTGAGTTTTGTATATGTATTGGTTTGTCTGAATCTCCTCTTCCTAAATAGCAATAAATGATACCAGCAGATGGCGTAGTTGTTGTATCATGAAGGCTGGGAATTTCTTAGGTTCGTTATAATTAATGTATCTTCTAGGTTATGAAGACACTGTAACTTAAGTGGTGATGGGTGGGTATATGTTCCCAGTAAATTTTAATTGTGGTATGCTGAAAGAAATGCTTAGTGAGAATTCAGAAAGAACGTTGCTTTTATTATATTTCTATATCCTGGTTTTTAATCTTTAGGTCAGAAGCTTGTAGAGTGGCACCAGTTAGATGTATCTTCTTTCTTGGACCAAGTAACGGGATTTCTGGGTGAACATGGGCAATTGGATGGACTTTCTAGCAGTCCCCCCAAAAAATGTGCCCGTTCAGTAAGTATGACTGAGAAGTGGTGATGGGCAATTAAATATAATTGTATAAAAGTGCCTTGTGTAAAATGTTTGAGGTTAAGATGGTAAAGATAATAATGTAAGTGGCAGACAGTTAAAATACGTGGCTGTACAACATCTTACGTTTTGATAGTTTCCCACATAAGGGTTCTTTCTTCTCAGTGAAACTGCAAGATTCATATTTCCAGTCTCACTTGTTGCCAGGGTCAGGCATGGGACCTAAGGCCTGGATTTAGAACTGGACAATGTGAATGTTACCTGTGAGCCCAGTAACAGAGAAACCCACTTTTTGAGAGGCAGTACTGTTCGGACTTTTGGAATCCAGGTCTAAGCAGCAGCAGAAATGATATTTTTGCTAGAACATCTCTCATGGTGTAGTTGGGCATTATTTCTGATTACATAGCTTTAGGCCCTAGCTCTCAGGCCCACCTAAAGATTATTTCTATATTTAATTCTATAATATGCTATTACTAGGCCGACCTACTTGATAATTGATAGCAAAATTAGTTTTAAGTAAGAGACCTTCAAAGTTGTGGGAATCTCTCATTGATTATGGGAACTATTTGGGTTTGATAGCAGTGAGGATGGAATTAATTATAGAGGATCTGACTTTAGTAGTCTAGTACCATGCAGTAATGAAACAGTTCCTTAAATTACTACCGAAAATAAAGTGCACATTTAAGGAGAGGCTGTGAGTACTTGCCAAGGGTTTGAATACAATTCATTTTTCCTCCTCCATTACTCATGAATTTTACTTAAGTAGAATTCTTTTTTAAGACATTAAAAAATCCAGGAAGTTTCTATGATTTCCCTGAGAGGGTTTTCTCATCTTTTGCAATCATAGGCTGAAATTGTCAAAATCCGGAGCCTGAGCTTTCAAGTTGCTGAATTACAACATAAATTTGGTTTAATATTTCACCAGATGTCTTATAAAAGTTAAGGAACTTGGTAGGGAAAAGAGTGGGGCCATAAAATTGGATAATTACATAGGGCTTATTTGGGTGAGTAGTACCTCAGACCCCACTTATGAACTAAATAATTCTCTGACTTAAATTCTGATCAACTCTGTACAAGAGAAACTGCAACATAAACTAGCTTAAACAAGGAAGACATCTTTTCTCAATAAGTTCAGAGGGAAGCAATCTAGGACTTGACTGCTGTGGATGTCATCAAGGAACCAGGCTCCTTCTCTTTTTTTCCCCCCACTTCCATCCTTAGTCTTGGCTTTTGTCCTCATGGTTATGGTATAGATGCTGTGCTCCCAATATCACAGTCTAATGGAGAAGGAGAAAAGAGGTGATATCTTTATTACAAAGGTAAAGAGCCACAGATGAAGATTTCTGCTTATTTTAGCTGGACACAGTTGCTTGTACAAACACAGTTGAGGTACCTTTTAATAAGGAAGCAAAGATCCTAATTGTGCCTGTAAAAGGAAGCATGCCTCACTAAAAAATTCTATTTACCAGTTTATCTTGCAGCTAAAAAAAATTGTGGAATGGAACTAAAGCATCACTTACAGAGAAAGTAAATAACTAAATGCCTGTATTAAAAAAGAAAGCCTCAAATTAATGACTTAATTTTCCATCTTAAATGAAATGAAAAAGGACCCACACAGAAAAAAATTAAATCAAACCCAAACTACGCAGAAAGAAAAGGGGAAAGAACAAAGATCAACCAGTAACTTAGAAAACAAAAGAAAAAAGTAAATGAAACCAGAAGCTTGTTTTTTAGAAAGTCAATAAAATTGGTAAGCCTCTAGTCAGATGGTGAGGGGAAAAAAGCCACAAATTACCAATTACAGGATTGGGAGAGGAGCCATCATATAGATATTACAGTTATTGAAGAAATAATAAGTAATACAGTGAATAACTTTATGTCAAATACTTGACCCTTTAGGTAAAAAGGACAAATTCCTAGAAAGACATAACCTACTAAAGCTCATTAAAGGAAAAACAGATACCCGAATAGTCCTATTAATATATCTGTTAATTAAATTGAATTTGTAGTTTAAAACTTCCCACAAAGAAAACTGTGCCCAGGTGGCTTCCCTGGTAAATGTCTTTAATTTTTAAGGAAGAAATAATGCTAATTCTACACAAACTCTTCCAAGAAACCAAAGGGGAAGAAATACTGCCTAGTTCATTGTGAAGCCAGCATTAACTTGCTATCAAAACCAAAACCAAAAACTGAGCTTTGTTTTACAAGGAAAACAAAAGACAAAGAAATTAAACCAATAACCCTCATTAACAGAGATAAAAAATTCTTGACAAAATTTTCATAAATCAGACTCAACAGTTTATAAAAAAGCAGTGTATCCTGACCAAATGGGTTTTAGCTCAGGAATTCAAGGTTGGTTTAATGTTAGACAACCAACCAATGGAATTCACTAAAAAAGAAAACCATATTATCTGCCTCAAGTACAAAGTTAAATAGAAGTCAGATCTAGTAAGTAAGGAATCAGAGGAGAATGAATGTTGGATAGGAAGCCAGCAGTATCTACTATGGTGGGAGTCTTTAAAATCAAGCTGCATGCTGTGTAATATCATTATTATAAACCTACAGTTCACTTAAGCCATTGATGGTCACATGGGTACATCTACTTGCCTTTTTTATTTATTTACATGTATATTTGGTGCTCAATTAGCCTTAAGTTACCTTAAAATTTGGCTCTGTCCATGGGATTTTCCAGGCAAGAATACAGGAGTGGGTTGCCATTTCCTTCTCCAGGGGATCTTCCCGACCCAGGGATCGAACCCAGGTCTCCTGCATTGCAGGCAGATGCTTTACCCTCTAAGCCACCAGGGAAGTCCAATTTATATATATATATTTTTGGTGCTCAATTAGTCTTAAGTTGCCTTAAAATTTAAAAAAAAAAAAAAATTTTTTTTATGTTATTGGCAGATAGGGTAAGCCAAATTGAAGCTCCTTTAGTTTTTTGTTAACAACCTGAACTTTTTATTGTGGAAAATTTTAGAATAGAAGGAGTTTATTGAGCCTCTATGTGTCCATTAACTAATTTCAGTCATTAACAACTTGTGGTGAGTCTTGTTTCAGCTATACCCCGTCCTTTGAAGCAAATTATTTTGAAGCAAATCTCAGAATTCATTGTTTTATTTATTAATTCTTTGGCATGTATCTTTAAAAGATAAGAGATTTTTTATTTTTAGAAATAATCACAGTATCCCTAAAACACCTGCAAAAAATTAGCTGTAGTTCCTTTATATCATAAAATATCCAGTGTTCAGCTTTTGACTATCATAAAAAATCTTTTTGTATAGTTTGGATTCACTCTAGTAATGCCTGTTTTGTGACTCAACAAGTTTAGTGAAATCTGTGACAGTAGGACTTTTCCATGGGGAGAACTATTGGAAGTTGCTTTTCGTGGTCACAATGAAAACCTTCATTGAAATTAAGTTTGAAAAAATGTACTTATTTTTTCATATTTTTTATACAGTGTTTTGTTTTGAATGTTAAAGATCTGTTAGATTTTTTTGTAAAATGATCATTACTCAGTTATTTATTTACTGATAGCCTTCTGTGTGCCAAAGCTGTGCTGGTTAGTGAGCAAGATAGACATCTTTCTTTGTGCTTAGTCATGTTAAAGACTAATGTTTTGACTTTTATATTTAAAACCTTAATTCATGTCTTGTTCTGGGCAAGGAATAAATTGTTTTTGATTTCCCCCACCCCACATCCTGCCAAGTCCTGTGCTTGTAATCATAGTGCCAGATAGTGTGACAGTTTTTATTTTTGTGTTTAAAATGCCATTCCAACTTGGCTGTTTAAGACAAAGTTGTTGCCCTCAAATAGCTTAAAATTTAGAAGAAGAGATACATCCAGCAGACAATAATAATGGCAAGCTGACTGTTTGATTTCCCATGCCCTATTTGACTTGATTACTTTTTTGGTTTAACTGTTTTCTTTTTCTTTCTACCCATGTTGTATGACTGCATCTTGCAGGAGAGCCTTATAGATGCAAGTGAAGACAGTCAGCTAGAAGCTGCCATCAGAGCCTCCTTACAAGAGACACATTTTGATTCCACACAGACAAAACAGGATAGTCGCTCAGATGAAGAATCTGAATCTGAACTTTTTTCTGGCAGTGAGGAGTTCATATCTGTTTGTGGCTCTGATGAAGAGGAGGAGATAGAGAATCTTGCCAAGTCTAGAAAGTCTCCCCACAAAGATTTGGGGCATAGAAAAGAGGAGAACAGAAGATCAATGACTGAGCCCCCTGCCAGAACTGAGCCTGGAACAGCCACAAACCACCAAGGATTGCCAGTCATGGATTCAGAAATATTGGAGATGTCACCTGAAAAATCAGATGGAATAGTGGAGGGCATTGATGTAAATGGTGGGTCACATTTTAAACTTCCTTTACTTAAAATTTTAATATTACTGAAGAGAATTATTTGTTTAAATTAGTGTTCTGTCATATAGCTATATATATTTTTTTAACCTTTTCTTTAGGACCAAAAGCACAGCTGATGTTGCGGTATCCAGATGGAAAAAGGGAACAAATCACTCTTCCAGAGCAAGCTAAACTACTAGTAAGTATATCTAGTTTACTTGAAGCAGAAAAACTAATTGGTGTAATTAGCTTGATGATTCTTTGATATGGGTATTAGTTAGGTATGACCTCTAACTGGAAACTTCACTGTGGTGAATCTTTAATTCTCACTGCTTTATTTCCTTCCCACCTTATCTTGGGCAACTTGCATAGTCTGTTCTAGTCAAGGCTTCTCTGTTCCACAGCTGCTTGCAGTAGAAACCCAACTGAAATTATTGCCTGGAAAAGGAGTGAGGTTTAGTTAAAGACTATAGTGGGGCCTCCTGGATTTCCTAGTAGCTGGAATTGCAAAGTAGTTAAGAAACATGACTGTTTTCTATGTGTTTCTCTTGTGGGGCCTGTTGAGTGTCCCCCTTGTGATTCTCTGCTTCATACCATCCTTCTCTCTGTATTCTGATGACTGTTTGGAAAACAGCTTGTACATAATCTGTAATAGAGAGCTTTGAGAGCTTTTCCTCTAGAGTCCATAGCTGATAAGCCTTTCTTTTGTGTTTATCAACTCCTGGAAAAGAGAATGAATCTGACTTGTTTAGATTAGCCTATGAATGAATCCTCCTTGGGTCAAGTGTTTATACCTGGCCATTGCTGTGGCTGAAAATAATTAGACTCTTAAAGACTGTGACGAATGCAGGCAGGCTCTAGCCTCTGGTGTTAATACCTAGAAAGTCTCCTAGTCTAGTAAGAGGAAAGGAATGGGAGATGAAACAATGAATAGAAGTATAAACCACTTTTTTGAGAAGATTGGTTTTGAATCTAGAGTGAGGAGTGAGCAGCAATCTGAGGGGAAAAGATGATTGAAGGAGAGACTAAGCATGTTTAAGTCTGATAGGAAGCATCTGTAGAAAAGATGTTGAAGATACATGTAAAAAAGTGGTTTGTGGTGGTGGCATGGCTTCTGAGAAGGCAAGAAAGGATTCAGTGCACAACTGACAAGATAGGATGAAAAATGTATCTTCCCTGATAAACAGAAGGAAGGAAAACTAAAGAAGTGTTTAAAAATGAGGATAATAATTTTATAAACAGAAATTAGGTTTGTTTATTGGTGAGACAGTAATAACCCTGAACATTTCAATGTCATTTGCTGGCTATTAATTATTGAGTACAGGTTTATTATCTCCCCATGCAAAGTGTTATATCACCATTTCTACAAGAGTAAGCTTCAGTTTTTATAACTTAAACTTACATCTTATCTGATATAAAAATGAATATTATATTTTTAAATTACTCATTATGTTCTGTCTTTTGTTCCCATTTAACAACTTTGTCTTTTCTCTTGTTTTTCATAGGCTTTGGTGAAGCATGTCCAGTCTAAAGGATATCCAAATGAACGTTTTGAACTTCTCACCAATTTCCCTCGGAGGAAACTCTCTCATCTGGACTATGATATTACATTACAGGAGGCAGGCCTTTGTCCTCAAGAGACTGTCTTTGTACAGGAAAGAAATTAACATCATGGCCTGACCTCTCTCAGCTTACCCCTTTTTTTCCCTTTTTCTGTGAGATACCATGTCACTGAGTATGCATTTTGGCTCATAGGACCATAGAGCCAAAGTTGGGCAAGCAAGTCACCTGCCTTCTCTGCTGTTTCTTGTTCTCTCCTGTAATCAGCCTCACCTCCCCTCCTTTTTTTTCCTCCTTTCCCATTTACTTCTTTTTCCTACTTTTCTCTCTCTTTCTTACCTAATCTGGTGACCAAATGGAAGTGTTAGGATAAGACCTCCTAGTACTGGCAGCAGGAAATGTGTGTTCCAATAAGTGGTCTCTTACACAGCAGTTTTAGGGGATCAAATGAAATGTTACTCCTCAGACGCCTTTGGTAAAGGAATGGCCAGATTCAGAAGAAGAACAGCCTCTCTGTTTTGTAAGCCCTTTTTTAGTAGGGAGAAGAAATTCTCTAACACATGTTTTGTTTTGTTGTTCATGTAGGAAATACCACGTAACAAAGTGCCCAGGCTTTTGTTTACATGGAAAAAGCATCCTTTATAATTACTGCTCATTATAATTAATATTTTTCTCAAAGAACTGCCATCTAGAACTATTTCCATGATATGTGTTACTGACAGAAAGAGTGTTAAATTAGGGTGAGTAGCATGGAGTAGCTTTCAATATCCTAGCCTGAGACAGCTTTCTTCGTTATTACTCTATAAACTATCTTGATCCTGCTAATCTTGGAATGGACATTTTGTGAGCACGTTGTGGTGACTAGAATAGGAAGGTACTTGCCAGTACAGCATATTAGTTCCTTTGGCCCTTCCATTGTTTGGGTCCACAAGTGATCTATAGGAAGGCAGCTGTTCAGTAATCATGAGTACAATGGCTTGTAGTTGTAACCACTATGGTTATTGATTGTCCTATGTGCTTTAAGGCATACTTAATGTATGCCCTGGGGGAAAAAGAAGAAGATGAAGCTGAGAGTTGCTAACCATGTTCCTTTGGTTAGAAATAATGATTTATCTTTTACCCTTGGTTGGAACTGTCTCTGAAAGGCTCTGGTGATTAAATGAGCTTAATTCCTCATGCAGTTTTTTACAAAAGGTATCAGAACTGAAAACTTAGCTCTAAGGGGAGGACCTTTAAAATCAGTTCATAAGACAACGTTTAGTAACGGAAGTGGGGAAGATTACCTATAATTTTCAGGTGTGAGTTTTTTCTGCCAACAAAAGCCACATTCAAATTGTAGTTGGTGAGTGCTTTTTTCAGTATTATTTAGAAGAGGTCATCTTGAATCTATATAATGCAATTAGACTTACCAACTTCACATTATGCTCAATTCTTATTTTGAGCTTTAGAGTCCTCTGAACAGGTAGTAGTAATTCTGGTGGCAAAATCAGAACTTTAACTTGTTATAAAATCATAATACAGAGTGAACCTATTTTGTTGATTGGGATTTAGATTGATTGATTCTTCTACTTGAGGAACATAAATTGCTATTACTCAGAGACCTTTAGGTTCCCATCTACTTTAAGATCACTCTCTTGGCAACTGGGGGATTTTTTTAAAAAAAGATGCTTGTGTGTTGCTAGTACACAATTAGAGAATACGGTTTCTAATGGTTGGACTTTGAGGGACCCTCCCTAAAGAATGAGTTATGTATGTCCTCAAGGAAATCATGGAAAATTCTGTTTATTCTTCAGTGAGTCCTTTTGAATTAATGTTCTTACATTTTTTTCTAAGTCTGTGTAAGTGCTTATGTATAAGTATATAATTGTATAAATATTTATAAATATATTTATATAATTACAATTTCATTTATACCTTGAGTCAAAGTTCTCTCTTTAGATTGGTGACTGAGTAATACCACTTTGGTGTATTTTCATAGGCTCTCGAGGCTAACTAGCAGCTTCTGATTTATTGAGGAAGCATGGTTTTCATGTTAATTCCTCAATTGTTTCTCTGAACTTGGATAATATACTTGCTATCTGAAGAACAGAGCTATATACAAAGGTGTATTAGAGGGTAAAAAAAACTATTGGTCATAGACAAGGTCAAAAATCTAAAAATTCAGGGAGGCACAGGGTAAGAGGTGAGGTTATGCTCAGCTTTGGTGCTGTGATGGCACCTATCTCCACTCTCAGCAGAGTCACAGCTAAAGTCCAAATCTGTTAAAAATATGAAGTCAAGAATTTTCCCCATAGGATTCTGTTTCATTCTTTTACCTAGTAGTTTCTCTTTGTAAAACATATCTAGAAAACTTAAAAGACAACATGTTCATTAATGATAAGATGTAGTTCTTTCTGATAAGCTCAGCTCTGGCATATCCATGTATAAGAAACCAAAGTAACTTTCTCAACTTTGATTACTATGAGATGACCACATCAAAGTGATATAAGTAAGCATATCAAAGAGATGGAGCATGAGATATTGATCCAACTTAAATAAAACAGGGGTTTTTAGAGTACAAGATGTAGAGGATTTTATTTTGAGGCAGGAGTGTAATTATCCTGGGTTTGGTATATAGGCCCACAAGGAAGGCATTATGAATTGTACACAGGAAGAGTACGGATTGTGCTTTGTTCAAGAACTTAATACACTTTATTAGTAAGTCTTATTTCCTCTGCAAATTCCTTACCTCTTTGGAGGAGAGGTTTTATTGAATAGATAAAATGAAGTTAGTGAGATTAGATAAAAATAGTCACTCCTCATAGGTATTGGAAACAGCTTGAAAGAGACCTTAAAAGGTAGGAAGGAAAAGAACAGGATAGACTTTGATGAGAATAAATGACAGAAGACAAATACAGGGAGATGAAATGAAAATTAGTAGGGAGGAAAGTAACAGGAAATCATTTGAATTTGATTTATGAAGGGACCAGAGAAGAGAATAGCCAAATGGGGGAAGAACAGGAAAGTAATTTTGAGTAACTAACAAGTACTAAGTACTTCATGTGCATTTTCTTCTTATCTCCCTAAGGACTCCACAAAATGCATATTTTCCCCATTTTACAGATAAGGAAGAAAATTGAAGTTCAGAGAACTTGTTCAGGATGTCACAGCTAGTAAGTGGCAAAATCAGAGTTGGCATTCATGCTTTTTTTCACTCCCGTGCTGTGGTCTCCTACAACAGGAATCAATTTGTTCAAAAGGTTATCTTCTCATTGTTTGGCTCCGTAAGTTATTTGGTTTTGTTTCCTTAAAGCTCGTGAGATTTGTACTATGCCTAGATAGTCTTATTTACACCATTATTTTCAGTGGGTGATTACTAATTGTTTTTTAAAAATGATGCACTGATGAAAATGTGAAAGGAAAATAACTGTGGCACTATTTGCCAAGAAAAAAATGGATAAAAAAGAATTTTATCAACTTTTTTTTTTACCATTTTTCAGAAAAGATACAATTATCTTTTCTATATCCCGTCTATATTAGATTGTTGTACATTCTGTGTGTGTATTTTCAAATCATCTATAAAATTCTACTTCCTTTACTCTGTAAGTTAACAGTTATTTGAGTCCTTAATCAAAGTTGGAAAAATCTTAAATCTAAGATCTGCTTCCTGCCTGTTTTATCCAGTTGGAGAGACACACTACACATGAGATAATAGAACATGTAAACGCTTACTTTCCTGAGTCTGAACCATAATTACAATAGAAGTTTAGAAAAGGTAAAAAATAGTGTAAGTTTTATTTAGGGAAATAAAACTGAAAAGTGGCAAACACTTGCTCACATTTTCTTTTGATTCCCCTATATTCTTTAGTACCAGCTTTTGAAACTGCTAGATTTAGGGTGTGACACATAACAATAAGGCATAACTAGGAAAGAAGTATTGATCCCAGGATTAAAGATTTAAGCTAGCAGGGATCTCATTTGGACATTTAGGAAAATACCAGAGGGAGCCACTTGCTACTGGAAAGGGAAGATTTAATTTCTCTTTCTGGGTACACATTAAATGTATTATATATTATATGCAGAAGGGGTACTATATGTAGGTATAAAGTATACTTGGGTTACGTCTCTGCCTCTAATTAACAGAAAATTGGACTAGATCAATAGTTCTTAGTCTGTTCAAGTAAAAGGGCTTGTAACGTTAAAATCCAGCAGTGGTGGGGAGTTATAGGGTTAAGTATTAAAATCCTTAATTCCTTAGGTGGAGAAAATGTAAGTGTGCATGTGGAATTGCAGACCCTTTCCAGAGACTCTGGGAACCCACAGATTGTAGACCACTGAATTATATTATCTCTGAATCCTCTCCACTCCAAAATTTAATGCTCTGAGTCTCCTCCTTTTATTTTATATATTAATCCCTAGAGTAATTAAAAGCATTCTTGTTAATCAGTTCTTGCTTTTTTCCCTGTGTCCAGGTTTCATTTGTCCAGTAACTTGATCTACCCATACTGTAATGATTGAAATCTCCAGAAGGAGAGTATAATAGTTTCAGGTTTACTAATGATCTTTTAAACACAATTCATTACTTTTAATTTAAACTTGCTGTCTTCCTAATCAGTGTTGAGTGTGACTAAAATGTAATAAGAACCAATTATTTCACTGACAGCCAGAGTTAAATTTAATTCTATATGTGTGCTTAAACAAAGCAGTTTACTGACTAAGCAGTTGTTCGGAAATTGATTTGTGTAAATTGTAGAATTCACTTGGTTTTGACAGAAACAAGTTTTTCAGGATCAAATTAGGTTGACTTTTAAAAATATTTCTTATCGCATAGAGTGTATCTCCATGGTGTCATTTTCTGTCTTTCTGGGTCTCTTTCATTTAGAGCCGGAGAGAGAGAGTAAATAGTACTCAGAAGTATTACTCAATAGTAAATCACGGAATGGAGGTTGATGAGTAAGTAAAGTCTTGTGTAAAACTAAATGATAGTAAGAAGAACCCACCCTTCTGGTGAACAGCAATTTTCCAATAAACATAAGCCTTGATGAAAAAGCCACTTAAGGACAGCTGTGTACTATTAATATTTAACTTCATTTATTTGCCTTGCTTAGCATTTTACTTACTGTCTTGCCATGAAACTTAGTATTGCACTGTATACATTTTAGAATAGTGGTAAAAATGTTCTGTAGTACTGAAAATAACCAACATAGAACACCAAGCCAGTGTGGTGATTTCTCCTGATATGTCAAAATTCTATATTTCAGTGATGGCTGTTTCGGTCTTTGATTCACCTATGTGTCAGTCCTGCTAGAGAGACAGATTAGTATCTTAGCTTTTTTTTAAATAGAGATTATGATGACCTTGGTAGTTTTCCCATGAAGTGATTGTGTGATTAAATTATTGAATGTAATGAGACCCTTAATTAGAAAATCTTTTAATACAACTTTCTCTTTTATGTTTCCATTCTCTTCTTGATTTTTGACATCTATTCTCAGAAAATGTCATGATTTTTAATGAAATTGGATATGTTTAAGAAATTCCATTTCTGACTTTTAATAACTTTTCATTTTTTATAAATTAATATACCAGGAAAGAATTTGAGGCAAACATCATTTTTTATAACTCTCTACCTAGGAATCCTTATTCCAAATATAGAATAGCTAGTCCATGACACCCTTCCCCCTTCTTTAGCTTATGGAATGCTGTTGTATTGCTTAGAATCTCAGTCTTTCTCATAAACATAATAGTTTTGGTACAGGCTTTTCTTTGACATATGATCTCAAAGTAGAGTTGAGCAATCTAATATGAACTACCTTAATTAAACATAATTTAGTATTTCTGTAAAGCATTTTCAAAAGATAACCAGACTTGTAGGATTAGAGATATAAATACTGATGGTAGTATTTTGCCTAAGAACAATCACATATTAATCTATAAATATGGACTTTTGCCTTGTTGTACTTAATTCTGTTGCACCAAACAAGTTTTTGTTGTTTGCTTAATAGTGTTTCCTCTACAGAGATCAAAATGCCCTAAGATTTTATATCCCTTATAAAGTCACTTGGGTTTATAGATTGGAAGAATAAGCTCTACTTAATGTAAGAAAAATTTTATCTCCATTGAAGGAAATTATTTATCTAACTTGGCCACCATGAATCACTCATTTATTAGACATGGTAAATAAAATGGGAAACATTTCAAATCATTAGATAAATTCTGACTTGGAATTGAATTCTCCCCTCCTTAAAGTCTTTTCTATTTGTTTTTTTTTTCAAAGACTCAATATGGGCATCTTAACTGATAAGGGAGAGAAATTCTTGGTCTGGAACCATTCCCTGCCATTCTGCCTTTTATTTTTTTTTAAATTTTCCTCTGTCAAGGTCGCTGACTCTAGTACGTGTCACCAGGACATATTCAAGTTAATGACATTGGAATGTTGATGCTTAGTTGGATATCTTTCTGTTTTCAACAAAATGGTTTTATAGTATGCTTTTCTCAAGCTTCTGTGTTCTTAATAATGAAAAATATCAATAAATGGTGTGATTCAAAATATAAATAGGTTTTTGACACTAATCATATGCTCTTAACAGTAGCTTTTTGATAATTTAACTGCCCTGTAAGTTAAACCTCACATGGAGTGACCACTGCCACCAGAAAATCCCCTCTTACCTGCTAATTAGAATGAAAGTAGTATGTGACCTCCACATTTCAGCTAATTAGTAGTAAGCTTGTAGTGGCTGTTTATCTTACCTATTTGGGGACTTGGGCCTTGTTCCTTTCCTAGGTTTGTCCCTTAGATTTGGAAAGACTGTTTAAAATTTGCTGGGAGACAGTAAAGCTGTGAGATAATCCTCTAGTCTTAGTTGTAGAGAAATGAATACAGGTTGATGCTTATATGATACTTGGATTTTGAGGGGCTTCCAGCCAAGCTTTGGCATGAATCTTAGAAATAATTTTATTCACTCCTTTAAGAATCTTTTTTTTTAGAACGGTTTTCCTTTTGATTGTTAACAACTTCTAAGCATCTGGTGTCTTTTATTATTATTATTTTAACCCTTTAAGAAAGAAAGTAGGTATTGATTGTTCCATGGAAACTCTCAGGAGTGTTTGTAGGCTTCTCTGCATGCTTTGTATGAGTTCAGTTTTAACTGCATTTTGAGTCATCTGGAGTGTCCAATTCTGGTGTCTTCACTATTGTGTTTTTTCAGCATTTTTCATGTCATTTTCCAAACCTCACTTCCCATCTTATTCGGAGAAGTTAATCAAGGAATGGAATTTGGGGATAGGGACGGGGGTGGGTTGGGGACTTGAGTGAAGTCAACTTAGGGTATTTGCTTTAGTGTTCTCAAGCAGTTTCTAATGGTATTTAGAAATTCCCTGGGATGTTTGTATACTCAGCTTATTCTGGATAAAGTGGTGGTCTCAGTGAGATTTGCATTCTTAATGCAGGACAAGCTCTAAATTTAATCTGTAGTGTAACTTGGTTATTGAATCCAAGAAGGTAATGGACAGAGACAGTGCTCCTATTGTAGTGTTTCTGGCAAGTGCTCCCTAAAATGCACATAACATATAGTTCTCAATTTTCAGGGCTTTAATCCCATGGTGCTAGGAGAGATCATTTGTTTCTGCAGTTCTTCTCAAGAGTGGGAAGAAGGCTTTGGGACCAGTGAGAAAGGGGCGACAGGATCATCCACTAAATTTTTTTGTTTAAGACACTTGAAAGACCCTCCTGTATATCTAGTAAGAGATAATAAAGGTGCTAGGGAAAGCCTTAAATTTGAAGACATAAGGAGACCATAGGAAATATAAACTTGTAGGAGGAGAAAAACATGCTGTTAGATAAAGCAGAGCTGTAACTGCTGGCTAAGACTCAATGGAACTTCCACTTGCTCTAAAACCAGGGAAATCTTAGATAACTGGGTGTGATATATCTATAGATACACGTAGTCTATAGGTAAATAATTTCTAAAATGAGGATCTTTCTCTTGGTGATCCTCTGGTTTTGGCTGTACCAAATTGTGAATATTCTTGCTGTGTTGTACCCAGTTACTTTATATTGATACTGCAACTTGAATTGGGGAGGGGGCGGTGGGACATTTGGGGTGGGGGAGGGAGGGGAGTCTTTCGAAGACATCAGCTCACTGTGCTGAGAGAGGGACCAAACTCAAGGAAACCTCTGATCTATAAATTCAACTGCTGCATTTTTTTATAAATACATGTAAATGTCCTGTTGTAATATTTGATCTTGGAAATAAAATCAAAAACTTTTCAGTATTAGTTTTTTTGCATTACTGCTTTTGTGAGGTAAGACTGGGTACTGTTGATACTTTTGTTAATATAATTCAGTTTTGCTTGCCCTCATGTTCTCATGTTGAGGACACTGGTGTTTACTGACAAAGGTTAGTTCATCATTCTATTATCAAGGGTAACGTTTGTTAGCTTCTTCTCTACTCTTAGTTATATGTTGAACATTCATGATGAAAGCTCTATGAATGTTGGCTGAACTGTTCATGAAATTGTTGGGTTAGATAGCCTTGTAAGGAAACTAAGATTGTATATTTGACGTATTGGTAGTCCAATGAATATGTCACATAGAGTCTAGTCTTTCAGACCAGCAGTGACTAATGACTAAGGACTCAGCTTAGGTGAAGGAAAAAAGTAATTACTAAATTAATGGGAGAAAAGCCAAGAGTTACAGAGATTGTGATGACCAAAACAGACAGTCCCTGCCCTCAGAGAACCTCCTTTTCAGTTAGGAATACAGATGGTAAACAAATGAAAAAAATAACAGATTTTTATTCAAACTCTATGAACAGAACTGGGAAAGGAGCCAGTAGAGAATTCTGCTTTAAATAATATGTTGGGGAGTTAACTTTTCGGCTGACACAGGAAGGATGAAAAGGTGGCCCATGCTAAATAAAAGTAGGAAAATTTCCAAGGAGAACAAGTATAAGGGCTATGGAGCAGCAAAGTTCTTGATGATCTGAGGTATTGAGGGAAGGCCAATGTGTCTGGCATGTAGTAAGCAAAAGGAGTGGCATAAAATATGTAAAAGCCAGATCATATAACACATTAGGCCTGGTAAAGAGTACAATACTGTTAATAGTTTAATGAGAAGCTGTGAATGTGGAGACAAACTGGAAAAGAGACTGTTGCAGTGATTAGGGTACAAAGTGGAAATTGCCTGGACTAGAGTAATAGCAATGGAACTGCAGTGTGGTGTATGATGCATTTTAAAGTAAAAATGTAAAGACAGCTGTTGGATTAGATGTGGGGCAGTGAGGAAAGGGAAATCAAGGATGGCAAGTTTGAGGCAGTAGGTAGGTAGTGATGTCATTCCTGAGACAGACAGACTGGTGGATCAAGCAGATGTAGTGGAAAAATCATTTTGGATGTGTTCACTGCGGCACTTCCAAGTGCAGGTGTAGTACAGCATGTTGAACACATGATTCTGATGCTTGGAGGAGAGGTGAACTGAACCTAAGAGATTTTAGAAATCATCAGTGTTACAGATGGAGTTTAGAGCCATGAGAAAGAATGAGGTCACTAGGGAGAAAGAGAAGATGGTCCAGAACTGAGGCCTGGAGATTACCAACATGAAGAGGCCCAGTCTAGGAGGTATGACCTGTGAAGGAGGAGAAACACCAGAGTGAGAACGTTCAAGAAGCATCTAGTCGCCAACTATGTCTAATTCTGTCTAGGGTCAAGTGTTCAATAGACAAGAAGTCATTGAAGACTAAGAATAGTTTCAGTGTGATGTTGGAGATGGAAGCTTAATTTGAGTATTTGTTATATTTTTATACTAATGAAGAAAAAGGAAAAAAATCCCAAACTTCCTCTTCAGTGAACTGGTATAAATGGCAACTCTTTCAACATTTTTTATCTTCCTTTTTTTTTCTCTCCAATTAAGGAAAATGTGCTTCCTTATTTAGTCAGCTGTCAGTTGAGGCTGAAACCCACACAAGGAAGCTGATGAGTCTGTCACTCTTGTTTGGGAAAGACTGGCCTGATTGTAATCATCTTTTCCTTTTCCCTTCTACCAGTGAATTCCATCTTCTCAACTTCCATTATTCCTTGCTCAAATCCCACCTCCAGTCGAGGATGGAACATCGATTCTGTTTTTGAAAGCCTTTCAGCCTTGGGAAGCCTTTTATGGCATTAGGCAAATAGTTTTCCCACCCAGGCCCCATTAATTTGTGCCCTCCCTGGATTCCTGTTTGCTTCCCCGTAGAAGTATCACCAACCAAGTGATAATTAGTAGCTGTGCCTCTAATAGAGCCAACTTCTAATATCATTAACATATCTGCAAAAAGATAATGTTTAGTTCTGTCACAGCAGTGACCAGGCCTCTGTGACCATAGAGGTCTTACCAAAAGGGAATGAAGAATTTGACCTAAGCTGGCCTTAGTATAATTGTTTATAGCAAGTATATAGTTTCTAAAAGAAGGGTCTTGTTCATAAGATTAATCATTGAATTATTTGTCACAAAGACTTAAACTGCCTTCACCAACCCAAACTGTGTTTAGCTCTTTAAGGTGTTAAAGTCAAATTCCAGCATTTTCCTTTGCTGGGGAATACCTAAAATGGGAATAGCTATGTCACAGTGTAGGTGAATATTTCATTTGGTAAATGATATTGCCAAACAGTTAACCGAAGTGGTCATACTAATTTACACTCCCACTGGCAATGTTGCATTCCAATTGCTTCACATTCTTACCAATGTTTTTAATTCAAGCCATTCCAGTAGGTGTTTGGTAGTATCCATTGTGGTTTTAATTTGCCTTTTCTTAATGAGTTAGAGCTTTTCATATACTAATTGGCCATTTGGTGATCCTTTTTGAGAAGTGTGTGCTCAAGTCATTTGCCCAGTTTTTACTGGTTTTTGTCTTCACTGGTTTGTAGGAGTTCTTTATAATTCCAGGCATGAGGCGTTTGTCATATATATTGTGAATGTTTTTTCCTATCTGTAGTTTGCTTTTTCACTCTCATAATGTGTTTTGAAAAGTGGTTCTTAAGATTTTAAGTTCCATTTATCAGTCTTTTTCTTTATGGGCCCTGCTTTTCATGTCCTGTTTAAAAAATCTTTGCCACTTTCCACTTCATTTTTACTTACCTATGCTATTTATATGCCTCTTCCCCCACAGTTGAGATTCATGAGGGCAGGGGCTGCTGCTGTATCTTACTCTGCTCTGTAGACTCAGAATCTAGCATAAAGCTTAGAACACAGTAGGAACTCAGGAATCGCTTGATTAATGAATGAATTCATGCACTGGCTGGAGTAACTGCACAGAGATTCTACTAATGATGAAAACAATACTGAAAAAACCCTTGGTGTTTTTATGAGAAACATAAAAACATACATAAGAAACCCTTGGTGTTCTTATGTATGAGAAGGAAAATTATGTTATTAAGGCTCCTTTAAACTGTATATAAGCTTTCTATGCTTTGTATGAAATTTCTGTGCATGCGGATGTATATGTGCCTGACACACAAGCTGGTAAACCACTCTGGAAAAGTTCATTAAATAGGATCCAGTTTCCATTTTCATGATAAAAGGGAATCATTTAGAGCCCAAGTGAATTCTTATGTCACCCAGAGAATTGAATTTTGATAGAAGATACTAGGCTGAGGACTCAAAAAGCTTTATATTAAGAACAAACATTATTTACCTTATAAAACACATTCACAAACTATCTCATTAGATCTTTACAACAGACTTAAAGCAAGTAAAATAAGTATTAGATTAGCTTCATCATGCACATGAAGAGATTATAGCCCAGAGGAATTCGACTTGCTCAGAGTAAGAGTGAGTGAGTTTGGGGAAATGATCCTATGTCATCTAACTACACTCTACAGCCCCACACATTGATATTTGAGATTTTTTTCCCCCAACCCAAATTCCAACTGGCTTCTTGGAGGCAATGCTAAAGTGCTTTGGCATCTAAGAGATCTGGGTCTCAATTTCTGCTACAAATACCTATTAGCTATGTGAACTTGCATAGTTCATTGAGCCTCAGTAATAATCTGGGCCTCAGTTTCTCATTTACAAAATGATACCTACCTCACAAGTTTATTTTGAGAAATAAGAGGTAAGATTCCTCTCACAGCATAAGATGCAAGCCCTCTCATTTTCTTGGATTTCAGCAAAAGGATTTTACATACAGTATCTGTTAGAACATTTCATGAAAGAAAGTGAAAGTTATTCAGTCCTGTCCGACTCTTTGAGAACCCACGGACTGTAGCCTGCCAGGCTCTTCTGTCCATGGAATTCTCCAGGCAAGAATACTGGAGTGGGTAGCCGTTCCCTTCTCCAGGGAATCTTCCCAACCCAGGGATCAAACCCAGGTCTCCCGCATTGTAGGCATATTCTTTACCATCTGAGCCACCAGGGAAGCCCAAGACAACCAGAGTCGGTAGCTTATCCCTTCTCTAGGGGATCTTCCCAAGCCAGGGATCAAACGGGTCTCCTGCATTGCAGGTGCTGAGCTACCAGAACATTTCATAGTTCGGCAATTAGAATGATTTGATGGCAGACTGTCAGATATCATTCAGATTTTAGAAGGTATTTCTGTTCTGAATCCAATGGCTTATCTAATAGCAAACACTCTACTATTAAAATGGTGGTACAAGATGATGGTGGCCTGGAGCTTGAAAGTTAGAAAGTTAAAAAGCTATTAAAAAGCACAGCGAAGAGCAAAGTAAGGGAGGTGATAAGGAAAAAAATGGTTGCCCTGCTTGGTGCTGTTTTTTTCAAAGAGCCCAAACTTTGCAGAGAGTGAAACAGATATGTGCAGATAGTGTGTGAAACACTGTTGCCGCTTGGGAAAGAAGGGAGGTTAAGATATTTCTCATGGGTACCATCCTCTGACTCATAAGGCATTTTACTCACGAGGCCATGCCTCCTGGTTCCTTTCTTAGTGTCACATGAAAATGAGCAGAGGGTGGGTCATCAGGAGAGGGCTCTTCAGAAGAGGAGAGCTTCCTTGTTGGAGATCTGTAGGCAGTGTTGTGGGGGCATGTCTCCACACCATGCACCCGCCTGAGTGACCTCTGCATATAAACAGTGCCGCCCTGGCCCTTTGTAGGAGTCTGGAAAGAACAGCCTGCAGTCCAGCCCTGCAGGAGTCCCAGCTGAGGCCACAGGAGTTTAAGCCCACTCTGAACACGGGGCCCTTTTCCAGGTTCTCTGTCTCTCATCCTGATTCTTGCCACTGGAAGCAGGTAAGCAGAAAGGAAAGGGCCCAGTGAGGGGATGGCCAGCTAATAGTTTGGTCTAGCTTTTAAGAGCACAAACTTCTAATCCAGAGGATACCTGCCTCAGCCGCTGAGCTCTGTGTGACTTCAGGCAATTTAACATCTCTTTGCCTCAGTCTATCAACTTCAAACCTTTACACATGCTTAGAATACTTTTCCCTTCCAAACTTTGCCCATCTAATACCTTGTTAAGTTTTAGCTTGGATAGCACTTCCTCCAGGAGGCTCTGCATGCTTCTGCAGGCAGGATTAGGCGATCCTCTGGTGCTCCCATCACACCTTCAATTGGACAGTTCTGCTCAGTACTCCGGAGAAGGCAATGGCAACCCACTCCAGTACTCTTGCCTGGAAAATCCCATGGATGGAGGAGCCTGGTAGGCTGAAGTCCATGGCTCAGTACTTGCTCATTGCCTGGTTAGTGTCCCCACCAGACTTTAAGTTCCTCAAGAGAAGAGGTTGTCTCTGGTTCACCAGAGTGAATAGTGCCTTGGCAGACAGTGGTCACTTAATATAATATTTTGATGAAAGAATGATAAAAAGGCTGGCTAAGTAATAAGTGAGGTAGATCTAGAGACACATAGAATTTACAAGCTCTTCTATATGACTTGCTGCTGCTGCTGCTAAGTTGCTTCAGTCGAGTCCAACTCTGTGTGACCCCATAGACGGCAGCCCACCAGGCTCCCCCGTCCCTGGGATTGTCCAGGCAAGAACACTGGAGTGGGTTGCCATTTCCTTCTTCAGTGCATGAAAGTGAAAAATGAAAGTGAAGTCGCTCAGTCGTGTCCAACTCTTCGTGACCCCATGGACTTCAGCCTACCAGGCTCCTCCGTCCATGGGATTTTCTAGTCAAGAGTACTGGAGTGGGGTGCCATCGCCTTAAGGCTTAGCTGATCACTTAAAACTGTTACCCAGACATCTAGCTAATGAGTTGTTTGTTCACTTACCCCAGATCTCAACTTAGATCAGGGCCTCCCCTAAAGCCTGGTTGTAAAGTTTTACCTTATGACCCGGCTTGTCTCTTCACATATCAAATTAGCCAAACTCTTTCCTAATCTCCTGGCTCACATTTGTGGAAGCATTCCTAAAAATATTGTGGTTTCTAGAGGAACAAAGTCAGGGAGGAAGTGAAATTCAAACTGAGCCACTGCCCTGCGAGATGCAGCAGCAGCACAAGTGCTTTTAGCAGAGAAGTAGGACAGCCAGGATCCTCTGAATCCCACTCATCCCAAAGGCCATGCTCAATTTAGTTTTCCTCTGCATGTTCATGTCTTTTCCTTTCCCTTATTTATTTATTTAGCTGCACCGGGTCTTAGTTGCAGCATGTGGCACCTTTGATCTTCCTTGTGGCAGGAGGGATCTTTTCAGTTGGCCTGTGGGGTCTAGTTCTCTGATCAGAGATGGAACCTGGGCCCCCTGCATTGGTAGCGCAAGGTCTTAGCCATTGGACCACTAGGGAAGGCCCTAGTTTCCCTTCTAAAACTCCAGATTGGAAAAAAGTCCATAGAAGAGATTAGGGCCTGTCCATGTCAGTGATCTGTATCTAGACAGGCCTTACTCATAGGTGGAATGATTCAAAGGCAGCTGAAGGCATTCCTGAAAAGAAGTTTCTCCCAGCCAGAGAGTATGCCTCCAAGTCCAGCCACACACCAGTCCTTTCTTGGGCCCCTAACAAAATGTCAGTCATCTGGGAGGTGTGTAGGTTAATTTGCTAACAGCCTGGATTGGTTAGTTCAACCCTGGATTGGAGACACGCCCTAAGAGCCCAGCTGGAGGCTGCATCACACACTGTTGGGGGTGAGGAGTTGTTACCTTACAGGCGCCCTGTCTCCTGACTACAATCCTAGGGAGGAAACAGCCGGTACCATATCGGCTTGGAGGACTACTTCAGGAAAAGATGGCTCCTTGGTTTTCCGCTGGGGGACAGGGGTACGGGAAGGGACACGCCATCCCTCCTGATCCCTGGTGCCTCCCCTTCCCTCAAGGCCCCTTGATTCTCAGGGGAAAGGGCCACTGTTCCTCCTTATCCTACCCCCATCTGCTCCAACGTGTGCCCCGCCTCCACAGATCTGAACTTGCTTTCATCAGGGACAAGTTATTTTACTCACCATGAGAAAATAACTTTTTCTCTAGAAGAAAAACCCAGTGCAGAGGGCACATGGTGAAGACAACTCATCCCACTAAAATATTAGCAATTGCATCAGGAATTCCCTGCTGGGAGGAGCTGCTGAGGTGTTTGGGCTCTGAGATTAGGGGAAGTAAAAGATCACCAAGGACTGCGGAGGCTGGGGAATGTGGGAGGTGGGGGCCGACAGCACAAGAGCACCCCACCCCTTCGCGCCCCACCCAAATGGACTTCTCAATGCTGTGTCTGACACCAGTCTCTGTAAAAGATGAAGTCTGGACAAATAAAAAATCCTAGGCTAATTAAGGTGGTTTGTTTGTTTTTAATTAAGTTCATAATTTGTAAAACCATTTTTAAAAAGGTATGATAAAATTAAAATTTAGGGTAGTCCTTCCCAGGAAGGAGTACTGGGAAGGAGTACTGGAAGATGATAGTAATATTTCTCAGTGGTAAGGATCCATTTTGTAAACCAGTTGTGTTTACATGGATGTTGTTCAATTATTCCACACAACTAGTAAGGGCAAATATATACATTATGCTTAATTCTTTAACTCTGAAATATTATATATTTAGTTATATGTTTATATGTAAAAGAGAGATTGGGGTGGAGGCTCTGATCCACACATATTTTCTGATTATGGGCAAAGCTGGTCTGTTAGGAGAGGAGTGTCAAGAGCCTTAAGTTGAGACAGACATGTAACTGAATTGCAAAGTGGCAACAAACCACTTCTTGGAGATGTCATGGTATAGGTTTTTTCAGATTCACACTGACCTGAGTCTACCAAATACTAGTCCTATTCTAATTCATATACATAAAAAGTTCACAGATCAGCGAAAATTTAAAAGGGAGAAATGGCTAAAAGTATCGGTGTGGAGGAGGCATTTTTCAACCTATCTGGACACAAACTTTTAATTTTTAATCAATTTTATTGATATATAATTAAAATATAAAATTCACAAATTTTAAGAGTAATTTGGTGAGTTTTGTCAATATATGTAGTTGTGGTATTCACCAGAATCTGGATTTAGAACATTTCTATCACCTCAAAAAGTTTCCTTGTGTCCCTTATATTAATCCCCTCTTCTATTCCCAGCACCTGGCAACCACTGATCCCATCACTAGACTATAGTTCTGCCTTTTCTAGAAGTTCATATACACAGAATCATAGAGTGAGTAGTTTTCTGGCTTCATTCATTTAGCTTTATGCCTTGGAGACTCATCCATTTTGTTGCATGCATCAGTAGCTTATTGTGTTTTTGTTTTGGGGGGATTTTTGGCCATGCCGCATGACTTGTGGAGGAATCTCAGGACCCTGATCAGGGATTGAACCCAGGCTCCAGAAGTGAAAGCTCAGAATCCTTAACCACTAGGCCACTAGGGAACTCCCCTGAATGGTAGTTTTGAAGAGCAAAAGTTTTTAATTTTGAAGTTGTTTTTCACTTTTTATAGCTTGTATTTTTTGTATTCTAATAAATCTTTATCTAATCCAAAATCCCAATGATTTTCTCCATTTTTAAAAGAAAATTTGTATTAGATTTTAGATCCATGGTCCATTTCAAGTTAAATATTGAATAAGGTTACCAGTAATAGGCAAAATACATATTTTTGTTTTACATATGGATTGTTCCAGGATCATTTGTTGAAGAGACTCTCCTTTTCCTACTAAAATATCTTTTTCAAAAATCATTTGATTGTATGTATATAACTCTATTTCTGAATTCTCCAGTCTGTCCCAGTGGTCCATGTCTGTATACACCATTACTTCACTGAGGAATTACTGTAGCTTTATTTGTCTTAAAATCACATAAGTCCTCCCACTTTGTTCTTCTTTTCAAAATTGTTTTGAAAAATCTCAGTTCTTTGCTTTTCCATGTAAACTTAGATTCAGCTTGCCAATTTCTACAACAAAACTCTAGTAGGATTTTGACTGAGGTTGCATTGATATTGAGTCTTTTGATTCATGAGCATGTTTATCTTTGCATTTATTTGGATTTTCTTTTTCTCAGCAATGTTTTATAATTTTTAGTGTACAGGTCTTGCACAGATTTTGTTAAATTTATCTGTATTTTCTATTAATATTTTATGCTATTATAAATATTCTTTTAAATTTTATAATTTATCATTGCTTATATATAGAAATACAATTGATTTTTATATATTTAATTTTTTATTTGGTAACCTTGTTAAACTCACCTATTCTTTCTAGTAACTTTTTAATAGATTCCTTATAATTTTCCATGCAGATAATCATGTTACCTGTGACTAATGACATTCTTACTTCTTTTGTATCTGTGGCTTTTGCTGCTTTTTATTTTCTTATTGCACTGGAAAAGATCCCCTGTACAATGTTGAATGGAAGTTGTGACAATGGACACCTTGAAAATGACAACTTTTAAAGCAAGAGGATGACACCCCGCCCTGTGCTCTGGGGGTTTCCCCTACCTGTCAGACCCAGTAACAGAGCTACATGACCCTCCTTCCATTGGTTCCAGGACACTGTCCTCTCCCTGTGTGATGGCATGCTCACGGACCTGTTCCCGCATTCTGGGGCTGAGCCTTGGGACTACAGCCCTGTTTGCTGCTGTGGCCAACACACTGCTCCTGTTTCCTAACTGGAATGTGACCTACCTGTTGAGGGGCCTCATTGGCAGGCATGCCATGCTGGGCTCTGGGCTCTGGGGAGGAGGCCTCATGGTAAGTGTCCAGGGTTCCCTGAAGTGTGAATTCCCAAAGTGTCCCCCAGGGGTGGAGAAACAAAGTCAGGGTGAGGGAAGGAGTTTTGTAATTTCTTGAAAACAAGTTTGAACTAACAAACTGATTGTGAATCTATAGCAACTCCAAGGGATAGAAGACCCTAGGAAGGCTGATCAAAGTTTGCTGGATTTTGGACTAGGCAGGCTGGGTGTGAACGCTGCTGTCCATAGAATCACATCAGGCTAGTCAGTCAAAATTGTGTTCTGACAGTCAAAGCCAAACCCTCTGGGAAATACAGGATAACTAAGTCCATGTGAGATGTCCAACCACTCTGTTTCAACAGCCTTAGGTGGCAGTTAGAGATGTAAATTACCTAATCTCGTCTTAACAAACTCCCTCTTCTTCCAGGTTCTCACTGCAGCTACCCTGATCTCCCTGATGGGCTGGAGATATGGCTGCTTCAGTAAGATCGGGCCCTGCCGAAGGGTAAGAACCCAATTCTACTCTTCTAAGAGCCAGAATGTCCCCACATTCTACAACTTTAGAGGCAGAGTGATGAGGCAATTTGAGTTGTGGGGTATGAAGTCAAGTCCTGACCATACTTCTTAAAAGCCCTAAGCTCTTGGGCAAGGTTTCTGAACCTGAGGTCCTTCTGTTAAAATGAGAGAACCTATTCCAGGGAGTGTTAATGAACACATTTGTGGGGAACTGTTCTTTTAAAATTTATTTTATTGAAGTATGGTTATTTACAATGTCCTGTTAATTTCTACAGTACAGCAAAGTGATTCAGTTATACATGAGCTGTTCTTATTATTAGTTTTAGCCTGTTGAACAATATGGACATGAATTATGTTCTTTGTAGTCATGTGTCATTGATAGAAAATTTCCTGGCTATTTTTTTCTTTTTAGAGCTGAAAGTTTCTCCAGAGATCTGATGACTAGATTCTAGTCTAATGTCTCCGTTTCACAGAAAATGAAACTGAGGCCCAGAATAAATGTGCACTTTATTAATTACAGCAGCATCTATATATACTTGAAATATCTCAGTACGTAAGTGTATAAGGTGTATTGCTCATTCAGCCTCAGACACATGAATCTGTGTCCTTTTTACAGTAAGTCTACAGTCTGCTTTGATATCTACAACCCACATGTTGGGAACCCCGCTGATTTAGAATTACATGTTAAAGAATTAAATATAAACACCCACATATCTCATTCACTATCTGTTCTCAGTCATGTCTGGTTTTCTCCTAGGCAAGCGGCCCTCAGACTTGAATGCGTGCATCAGAATCCCTGCAGGCTGTGCTAAAACACAGATTGCTGGCACCCCCTACCCCGAGAGTTTCTGACTCCATGGGACTGGGTTGTGGGGAGAATTTGCATTTCTAACAAGTTTCCAGGTGATGTGATGTTGCTGGAACAGGGACCATATTTCCAGAACCACCATCCTAGGCTTATGTCAGACTAATTCATCTTGAATCTTTTAAGAGTCAAAACTTACTATGCATCTTTCTTTGGCCCCTCCTGGGTTTTAAACCAGCTTGACAGTGGGAAAATGACTCTATGATTCTATATAAAAACTATATATGGTTTCTGTGTATGTATATATATATGTGTGTGTGTGTGTATATGTTTTATTTAAACTTTTAAAATATGTTCTTTTGGAAGGTGAAAAAAAAATCTCGTACTCTGAGAAAGAAACCAATTTGGAAGTTAGAGTCCTGCCAAGGAAATAAACACGTCGCTATCTTTTGGGAGGGAAATGAGTGGTGCACAGACTAGAAAAGTACAATGACAGAACTCAAGTCATTTCAGAGTGTAATCTCTGACTTGGTCTCCCCGTCTGTCTGTCTCTGTCTCCCTCCCTCCCTCCTTTCCTTTCTTCTTCTCCTTCTTCCTCCCTTCCTTCCTTGATTTGAGAAAGAGAGGAATCATGGATGGCAGCTTGGAACTTTTGAAAAAATATAGCTTTCCCTTAAAAGGGTTGGACTGGGGCTTGGATAACCAGTCTGACCTTTTAAGCCAGAGACTAAATGACTGCAGTCTGAGTGTACAAGTTTTTGATGCCAATCTGCTGAGAAGCTCTGAAGAGCCTGTTGAGTTACGCTGAGCTTGCTGCCTGGTCAAGGTGCCAGTGTTTCCCCCTTCCCACTTCTGTTCCTTCTTTCCCACCCCTTCCTGGCTCTACTCGGTGATTCCTTGTCAACCAACCCTACCTTGGTTATGTTTTCAAGGAGGTTCTGTGGGTAGAATTATCCTCATGACTGGGGAAAACCTGAGAACCAGAGAAGTGAGACTTGTCCAGATCGCACCACAAGTCACCTAGTCACCGAGTCATGAACCCATCTCAGGCTCACTGTTTCCTCTCTCCTTGTGTAGATGCTTATTGCTCTGTTGTCAAGTGGCCTGGCTTTGCTTGGAGCCTTGATTTGCTTTATCACTTCTGGAGTAGCCCTGAAAGATGGTCCTTTTTGCATGTTTGATGTCTCACCCTTCAATCAGACACAGGCTTGGAAACATGGTTACCCATTCAAAGACCTGCATAACAGGTAAATGGATGGAAACTTGGATTTGCAGTTTTTCGGAAAGAGAAAGGCACACACGTGGGCTACAAATCCCTTTTGGTCATGCACTCTAGCATCCTGCTTCTCGGATTCTTAGAAAATTGCAAATACAAAAAGAGTCACCCTCAAAAGTCTAATCCTATGACCTGAGCTGAGGGTGAACCCAGGTTTCTATTGAGGTTGCTTGGACTTTTCTTACTTATTCCAACCCCTGGTCTCCTTATTTTTTGGGACAGGAATTATTTGTATGACCATCCACTCTGGAACTCTGTCTGCCTGGAGCCTTCTAAAGCTGTCATTTGGCACGTGTGCTTCTTCTCCACCCTTCTGTGCATCAGCCTCCTCCAGATTCTCCTGGTGGTCATTCATTTCATCAACAGCTTCCTGGGCCTTTTCTGCAGCCTCTGTGAGAAGTGACAGGTAATGCCCTCTCATACATCAGTGTTTTCATCATGTGCTGCCTAGAACCTTTCCTGCAAGAGAGGGTACGAATTATAAACACAGTTCCCTTTAGGAAGTCATGTGGTAATAATAACAATGATTCCTGGCATATATATTGAATGATACAATGGATTTTAAATCAATTACTGCAAGATGATATATTAATAGAAGAAACAGTTAAATCATTATTATTGTGTAGGAACTTATAGTCCATGAAATGTCCTCCAGCCATGATCTCCTTTCAGCTTCTCCACAGTCCTGTAAAACTGGCCACATGTTAGAAATGAAGTTGAGGCTCCTAGAGGATAATGGACTTGCCGCCCAAAAGCATTTAATTAGGTTCAGGAAAAGTCAGTACTGGAGCCCCTATCTTCCAAATTCAAGTTCACCAGCTTATTAATAAGGCTGAATTTTGTGGCTCCCAAATTCATAGGTTGAAGCTCTAGCCTTCAATGTGACTTTGAAGATAGGACCTTTAAGAAGCTAACTAAGGCTGAGTGAGTGAAAGATGCTCAGTCATGTCCGACTCTCTGTGACCCCATGGACTGTAGCCTTCCAGGTTCCTCTGTCCATGGGGATTCTCCAGGCAAGAATACTGGAGTGGATTGCCATGCCCTCCTCCAGGGGATCTTCCCAAGGGGTCAAACCCAGGTCTCCTGCATTGCAGGCAAATTCTTTACTGAATGAGCCACCAGGGAAGCCCTAAGCCTTAACTTAGGTTAGATGGGGTCATAAGAGTGGGACCCGAATCCAGTAACGCTGGCATCCTTATAAGAAGAGGATGAGACAACAGGTATATGAAAAGATGCTTAATATTACTAATCATCAGGGAAATGCAAATGCAAACCATAATGAGATATCATCTTATACCTGTTAGAATGGCTATTATCAAAAAGGAAAGAAAGAACAAATGTTAGTGAGGACGTGGAGAAAAAAGAACTCGTGCCCTGTTGATGTGAATGTAAACTGGTGTAACCACTATGGAAAACAGGATGGAGGTTCCTCAAAAAATTAAAAAAAGAACTACCACATGATCCAGCAATACCACTTTTGGGTATTTATCTGAAGCAAACAGTAACACTAATTCAAAAAGATATCTGCACCCTCATGTTTGTTGCAGCATTATTTTCAATAGCCAAGACATGGAAACAATTTAAGTGTCTATCAACAGGTGAATGGAGGGCTTTCTTGGTGGCTCAGTGGTAAAGAATATGCTGGCAAATGCAGGAGACACAGACTTGACCCCTAGTCCTGGAAGATCCCACATGCCCAAGAGCATCTAAGTTCATCACCACAACTATTGAGCCTGTGCTCTAGAGCTGGGAGTACCAACTATTGAGCCCATGTGCTGCCACTACTGAAGCCCAGGTGCCTGGAGCCTGTGCTCTGCAATAAGAGAAGGACCACAAAAAGAAGCCGGCAACTGCAATTAAAGAGTAGCCCCTGCTCACCGCAACTAGAGAAAAGCCCACGCAGCAACAAAGACCGAGCACAACCAAAAAATAAATAAATAGATGAATGGATAAAGATGTTATAGTATACACACACAATGGAATATTCTTCAGACATAAAAAAAAAGAAAGAAATATTGCCATTTGTGACAACATGGATGGACCTAAGTGAAATAAGTCACACAAAGACAGATACCATATGATCTCATTTATATATGGAATTTAAAACAACAGCCACCAAACCAAGTTTATAGATACAGTGACAGACAAGTGGTTGCCAGACATAGGGTTGGGGAGTGAGAGAAATGGATGAAGGGAGTCAAAAGGTACAAACTTCTAATTATAAAATAGTTAAGTCATGGGTATGTGATATATAACATGTGACTACTAATAATATGTATTGCATATTTAAAGTTGCTAAGAGAATAGATCTTTAAAAAAATTTTTGTAACTAATATTTGCTGCCAATGTTAACTAGAATTATTGTGGTGATCATTTTGCAATATATACAAATATCAAATCATTATGTTGTACACTTGAAACAAATATAATGTCATATGTCAATTATACTATAAAAATGACAATGTAGTACATTTCCAGAATAAAAGCATGATTAAGCTTCAGAAAGTTTATTCACCTATAATAATAGATTTAAGGAGGAAAAAAATCCTAATGATTTTCTTTATAAAGTCTGAAAAGGCATTTGATAAAATTCAACATACATTCTTTACATCCTTTTTCTTTTCTTAATTAAAAAAAAATTATTTATTTGACTGCACTGAGTCTTAGCTACGATCCGAGGATCCTTGTTGTGACATGCATATTCTTAATTGCGGCATGCAGGATGCAGTTCACTGACCAGGGATCGAACTCTGGTCCCCTGCACTGGGAACACAGAGTCTTAGCCACTGGACAATCATGGAAGCCCCTCAATATACATTCTTAATAAAACTCAAGAAAATGAGAAGACAGCTCCCTCTTGATCATAATACAACATAACTATCTCAACTTAAAAGTCAGCATCATGCTTAATGGAGGAATTCTAGAAGCAATTTCACCAAAGTTCCAAATAGATGATACTCATTATCATTATCATTTAATATGGTTCTTGAGGTATTAGCCCAAGACCAAGTATTCAAAGGGAAATTAACAGATATAAAATAGGAAAGACAGTGAAGTTCTCATTATATTTGGACAATGTGATTGCACATCTAGAGCACTCAAGTTATATTATAAAGAATAAGAATTTCACACATATAGGTACAAAATATACAGAATGAAAAATCTTCATGTATACAAACAACAAACAGTTAACAGACATGGAGATGGGGAAATCCCATTTATATTAAAAACAAAAAGAAAAAAAAACCTAGCTACCAACATAACAAGAATGTGAAACACTTTTTTTATCTTTTAGTTTCTCTTTATTTACTTACTTTTTGGCTGCACCATACCGTGTGGCTGTGAGAACCTCATTTCCTGTCCAGGGAGAAAACCTAGGCCCTTGAGAGTGAAAGTGAGGAGTCCTAACCACTGGATCACCAGAGAATTCCCAAGAATGTGAAATATTTATTGAAGAAAACTTTAAAATATTACTGGACACAAACTTGCATATAAATGTACACCATGAACTTCAATAGGAAGACTTAACATCATAAAATATGAATGCTCTTTAATCTATAAATTTAACAATATTAATAAAGTCACCAATGACATTTGGTGGAAAAGGATATGGAATTAGATAAGCTGGTTTTAAAGTTCACATGAAAAATGAACAATCGAGGCTAGCCAGGAGACTTCTGAAGGAGAAGGGAATGAGGTGGGACTATACTAGATATTAAAAGCTAATGTAAAACTACAATAACTAAAACAGTGTGATACACTAAATGGAGTTCAGAGATAGAACTAAATATTTTTGAGTATTTAGTATATGCTAAAAAAAGATGTGGGAAAAAAAGAAAGTAGATGATAAACCAGATCTCTCTCCATGGGAGCACAGAGGAAAAGGCCATGTGAGGACACAGCCAGAAGGTAACCATCTGCAAGACAAGGAGAAACGTCTCAGTCGGAACCAACCTTGTTGGCACCTTGATCTTGGATTTATAGCCTCCAGAAAATAAATTTCCATTGTTAAAGTCGCCCAGCCTGTGGTATTTTGTTATGGCTGCCTGAGCTGACTAATCCACCAGTGTTCAGTGCATTTCAATAAGTGGTATATACTGAATACCCACTGTGTGGTCTATGCCTGAGGCATGATCCTTGCCTCTGGGCCTGTCCCTGTCCTTGAAGAGCTCATGGTCAGGTTAGGGAAACACATCGACTAATAATTTGAATGTCATATGGTAAGGACCATGTTAGAGGTCAGCCCAGGAGTAATAAGAGATTGAGGCAATCTGTCAAGAGATGAAGGAAGGCTTCAGTCATGTCTGAACTGACTCTTGAAATGGTTAGCCCATTAAAGAGTGAAGGGAGCGTTTCCTCAGCTGAGGAAATAGAATGCTCAGAAGCATGGAGGTGAGACAGATGGTGAGGGTGGAGACCTGTGATGCCACAGCTCCTTCAATGTGAAATGCAGAAAGCGGAAGACCTATCTCCCATTTTGGGACCTTTGGTCAGTATGGTATTGGCCGAATTTCTTCTCTTAGTTTTTGAAGCTGACAGGATAATGCAGCTTTCTAAAACAGGACCAGGACTGGTGCAATCGTAAGCAGAAAATGCATCCTAAGTCTGCTCCTTCCTGCCTTTTGCCCTGGAGCAGCAGGGTGGTGAGGCTGGGGGATCTGTAGGTCGACAGTTATGGATTAAAGCAGGACACTGCAAAAAATTTCTGTAAAGGCTCAGTTAATATTTCAGACTTTGAGAGCCATATGGTTTTTATTTTCAACTGCTTCCTTCTACCAATACAGCAGAAGCCAATCTACTGCTGGGCTGTAAAGGAAACTACAGCATTTACTGCAGAGCAACAAGCAAGGAGAATGGACAGCCCACGCTCACAATATTCATATTCCCCAGTGGCTTTCAGGGCAACATTATGGGTGAGGGTCCCCAGGTAATTGATCAGCTCCTGAAACTTCTGACTGGTTCTTGGTGAGGTAACAGGGCAGTTACAGGAATCTCAAACATCAAAACTCTGGCTCTAGGCAGTCTATGGTCTAGTGTTTGTGGTCAGCGGTTTCCATCTAGTAAGATCCTGATTTTTGTAAAAACAATTTAAGAACGTGCATCAGATGGTTACCTATATTCCTCAAGAAAAAAAAAAAAATCCCTGTAACTTTTTATAGCTGACCTGTTATTTATTTTTACTTTCTAACTCGGAAAGGCCTAGGAGGGGAAAGATTTTTTCACATGCAAAAAGTCAGGAATGCTTTAGATCTGTCACTGAAACCGCTAACATTGCCCTGCTTCAGCTCGGTTTCCCTTGCCGCATACTACCTGTGTATCCCTGGGCCTCTACGGGCCTCAGGCTCTGTGTCACTTCCTAAGATTGCGACGCCTCTGGAAGTGTTTTGTAAATCGGACAAAAAGAGCCCAGTCTTCGCCGAAGTTATGCTCACTGTACCCCGACACACTTCTGGTCCAGCATCCGATGCGCAGGCGCAAGGAGGAGGGCGGCGAGAGCACGCTAAGAAGGGCGGGTCCCACGGTGCAGAGCGCGGGTCCGCTGCACGCAGGGTCAAAGGCGGCGCTGTCGCCCTGGAGACGGCTCAGCAGCTGCCGCGGCCACCGGCTCAGCTTTCTTTGCGGAAAACGCGGGGCCAAGAAGTTGAGGCTATGTCGGTTGCCGCCTCCTTCCCTAAGCACACGTCCTTCACTATGCGCGCGTCCTTTGCTGCAGCTGACGGCTTGCCTGAGACTGAGAACAACGCTGGGGAGCCGGAGAATACCTATATTCTGCGGCCTGTTTTCCAGCAAAGGCGGGTAGAAGACGGGTTGTGGCGGAGGCGACCCTCGAGACTCCTTCCGGCCCCAGGCAGAGCTCGCCTAATAGCTAGGGTGTCTGGAAGGAGCGAGGCGCCGGGGAAGGGGGGGGCGGTGCGTAGCGGGCTATGGAGGATGGGGCGGGGCTAGAGGCGGAGGGGCGGGCAGGGGAGGAGCCCGGGTGTTGGCGGAGGAACTTGAGAGGGAGGAAGGGGCGTGACCGGGGAAGGAAGGACTGGGCGGGAGAGGATGCGGTGCTGTTCCGCTTGGCCTTCCAGCTGCAGAAAACAGCACAGGACCGGACCAGCGATTGCAGGGTTAGAGTGCTCGGAGGTAGTCCCTTAGAGTAGCGCAGTAGGGGTAGTTGACTCTCGGAGTTTCAGAAAGTGGACACAGAGGAATTGAGATGGTTAGATGGCAGAAAACAAACGGCTTGCTTTGAATGCCATTCAGTTTTGAGGGTTCATGTGTGCCTAAGTGTGCCCAGAATGCGCTTACTCCTCTGCACGAGACCTGTATGTATTCATATTACAGTCTTACCCAAGTAGTATCCAGAGGCTTTTGGCCTGCCACCCTGATACCTTCCCAGAATTAAGGCACTAAGTCTTGTGTAGAGGAGGGTCAGGGTTGTAGGATCCATCAATAACTTCATTTTCCCAAGATAAAAAAAAAAAATTAAGACTTTCCCAAGCCCCTCCTCTTGTTACTTGAAATTACATTCCCAAATCAAGTGCTTGGTGAATACTAGAAGCCAGGAACGTTAGTTATAATGTGATAAAAAGATTTCATGTAGCAATTTTCTGGTGGGTAGCGCGTGTGTGTAGTCACCTCAGTCGTGTCCGAGTCTATGCAACCCTATGGCAACTGTAGTGTGCCAGGCTCCTCTGTCCATGGGATTCTCCAGGCAAGAATATTTGAGTGGGTTGCCATGCCTTCCCCCAGGGGATCTTCCCAACCCAGGGATCAACACAAGTCTTTTATGTATCCTGCGCTGGCAGGTGGATTCTTCACCACAAGGGCACCTGGCAAGTCCCTAGTGGCTTAGAAGGGACATTAAAAAAATATGCTGTTGTCTTGGTTAAACATTCTAAATACATAGAATGCCCTTCACCTGTGTTTCTGTTGTAATACAGAGCAAGATTAACAGCAAGTATATATTATGTAGAAATAACACTATGAGATTATTTGTGACTTGCAGAATGCCTTTGACATTTCCTGAGAGTGGAAAGGACTTAAAGGAAAAGCCAGATATAGTATGCTTGTTTATAGGAAAACCACATTTTGAACAGATCAAATCCTGTAAGTTTATCCATTATTTAAAATTTGCCTGTGAGAATAAGCAGCCAAGAGACCAAAGAAAATAATATTAAAAAGTAGTAAGGGGCTACTAGTACTACCAAATATTAAGCTGCATTATAAGCTCAAAACTGAAAACATTCTGGTAACTTGGCACATGATAAACAAATCAACTGAGATACTATATAGCCCAGAAAAGGAACTTAGTGTTGTAATATGTAATAAATGCAACTAAAATGCTAATAGTATTGTTAGGGTGGCTAAATTAGGGGAGACTTTTTTCTCTGTCTTCATTTATTCAGTAATTCATTTCTTCAAAAAATATTTGTCTGCTGGATGCTGTTCTAGAAATGGGATATAACCATGAACAAAACAGATAAAAAATTCTGCCCTATGGAGCTTGTGTTGTAGTTAGGTCAGACCACAAACAAGATAATTACATAAGTGAACCATATAGTGTATCAGATAATAATAAGTACTTGGAAGGGAGATAGATAAAGTGATATAGTAGGAAGGTGGTTTGAAGTTTTATAAAGGGTGGCTAGGGAAAGAGACTTTTGAATAAAGACTTGAAAGAAGTGAAGGAGCTAGATATGCATATGAAGAGAGGAACTGAACCTCTTACAGAGGTTAACATCAAGTGCAGAAGCACTGAAGTTTGTATGTCTGGTGTGGTCCAAGAACATACGGAAGGCTGGTGTGGCCTGAGTGGAGAGAATTAGCAGCAAAGTAGTAGAAAACAAGGTCAGAGAGTTTACTAGGGTGGATCAAATGAGACCTTGCAAGTCACAGAATGTTGCTTTTACTCTGAGTGAGGGGAAAAATATTTGGGTATTTTAAACAGAGGAGTGTCATGATCTGGCACATATTTTAATAGCACCAGTCTAGTTACTATGTTGGGAACAGGTTTTGGGGGAAAAGGCAGGCACAGAGACTTGTGAGGAGGTCATGATAATCAGGAAAGAAGCAGTGGTAGCTTGGAGCAGGGTAGTGGTAGTTGACTGGTGAGTGATTGAATTTTAGGTTATTTTGAAGGTAGAATTGGTAAGATTTGCTCATGAATGGGATGAGGGCTCTGAGAAAGGCAGCCACACTGACTCCATGGTGTTTGGCTTGAGCAACTGGAAGAATGGAGTTACCATTGACTGAGATAACCTAGTTTTGGTGAGAAATGATCAGAAGCTCAGTATCGGGTGTACTAAATCTGAGTTGCCTCCTAGTCATCTGGATGGAGTACTGGTGGGAATATGTGATCTGAAGTTTAGGGGAATGGTCCAGGCTGGAGATATGTTTGTGATATGACTTGTTTTCTTAACTTGTTTTTATTACTTTTATAATAAAAATATGAAAAAGAAGGATAAAATGATTGTAATGACAAAAACTGCAGGAAGTTGAGCTCTGAAGTTCAACTTTAAGTTTAGGATTTTGGAGTTACCAATTAGATGTTTTGAACTGATTCATTTAGGTTCAGACCCTCTGTGGTTAAAGACTGTATCCATGCTGTACTCAAGGAGGAATTGGCCAATGCTGAATACTCTCCAGAAGAAATACCTCAGCTCACAAAACATTTATCAGAAAATATTAAAGATAAATTAAAAGGTAATAGTGATGGTAATTGGAAATGACTTGTTCCCTTCAAAATACAGTTTTACCAATTTATCTCCTTTATGTTTAAACAAGGGACATACCTTAGCTGTGGATTCTGTTAAACACACATTTTTCTTCGGTGTTGGTCTTCTCAGTTATTTGGTAACTTTCACTCATGCAGGTTTTTGCATATGGTGGGAAAGAGCAAAGGTGTGAAATACCTAGTTGTACTGAATGACTATCCAAGATATCCCAGTATGCAGAAAGATCAGAAAGTACAGGGGCTCCTTTCCTCCTTTCCTCCATAACTTCTGATCTGCTGAGATATCAAGTCCTCAGCTTCTTATCATATCCTCCCAGATGGACCTTAGTCCACCTGTCTGGCCAAATGCTTAGCCATTTGCCCTACTCACCTCCCCACTCCTGCCTCACTCTACACCTGCAGGGCTGATCTCATGCTTTTCCTCCTTGTTCTTTGTCTTTCTATCTCTCTTACTCTCTTTTGTTAATAATGTCATGCCATCTAAAAAGTCCTTTCTGTCTACCCTTTAAAAACTATTTATTTTGGCTGCACCTCATGGCTTGTGGAATCTTAGTTCCCCAGCTGGGGACTGAACGCAGGCCATGTCAGTGAAAGCCTGGAATCATAACAGGCCACCAGGAAACTCCCTACCTACCCTTTTTAAAAAATTCTTTTGGAGGGAAGAATGTAATCATAATACATTTTCATTGTAATAAACCTGGAAAATATACCTAATGCATTTTTTAAAGTTATATAAAAGCCTGTTAACCATGAGAGTTTCCATTTAATACTTTGATATATTTTCTTATTTTTAATAACGTATCTTAATTTTTAGAAATATAAAAAAATACAAAGAAGAAAATTGCAATTCTATTCTACTGCAATTCTATTCTATTCTATTGTAACTGTTAGTATATTAACATTGTTTTTAGATTTTTAGTGAAATTCTGTTAAAATTGTTGTAAAAAATACATGCTTGCTATTAAAAAGTTAAAGTGTAAAAAGATAATTAAAATTAGAATAATCACTTCAAATGCTTACACCCATGAAGAATGATTAGTATTTCATAAATATCATACCAGAGCTCTTTTCTGTGTATGCACGCATGCGTGCTTAGTTGCTTCAGTTGTGTCTGACTCTTTGCAACCCCATGAACTGTAGCCTGCCAGGCATCTCTGTCCATGAGATTCCCCAGGCAGGAATACTGGAGTAGGTTGCCATTTCCTCCTCCAGGATACCTTCCTGACCCAGCTGATCTCCTGCATTGCAGGCATATTCTTTACCCACTGAGCCACCTCGGAAGCCCCTTTTCTATGTATATGTATGGATAAATACTTTAAAAACAATGATATAGTATAGACTATTTCCCATAGCATTGTAGCATTTATTCTATATTTAAATAATCCCTTCACCGTGCTATTTCCATTTCTGATGTCTTTTTTCTGGTTCATTTCTTACCTAATAAGATTTTGTTGTAAGGTTTTTCAGGAAAGGCTCAGAAATGCGTTATTCCCTAGATTCTTTCATGTTTGAGAATGTCTTTAAACCAAAATATATTTTGGATGAATATAATATTTTGAGTGTGTGGATCATAATAAACTGGAAAATTCTGAAAGAGATGGGAATACCAGACCACCTGACCTGCCTCTTGAGAAACCTGTATGCAGGTCAGGAAGCAACAGTTCAAACTGGACATGGAACAATAGACTGGTTCCAAATAGGAAAAGGAGTACGTCAAGGCTATATATTGTCATCCTGCTTATTTAACTTATATGCAGAGTACATCATGAGAAACGCTGGGGTGGAAGAAGCACAAGCTGGAATCAAGATTGTCGGGAGAAATATCAGTAACCTCAGATATGCAGATGACACCACCCTTATGGCAGAAAGTGAAGAGGAACTCAAAAGCCCCTTGATGAAAGTGAAAGTGGAGAGTGAAAAAGTTGGCTTAAAGCTCAACATTCAGAAAACAAAGATCATGGCATCTGGTCCCATCACTTCATAGGAAATAGATGGAGAAAGTGGAAACAGTGTCAGACTTTATTTTTTTGGGCTCCAAAATCACTGCAGATGGTGACTGCAGCCATGAAATTAAAAGACGCTTACTCCTTGGAAGGAAAGTTATGTCCAACCTAGATAGCATATTCCAAAGCAGAGACATTACATTGCCAACAAAGGTCTGTCTAGTCAAGGCTATGGTTTTTCCTGTGGTCACGTATGGATGTGAGAGTTGGACTGTGAAGAAGGCTGAGCACCAAAGAATTGATGCTTTTGAACTGTGGTGTTGGAGAAGACTCTTGAGAGTCCCTTGGACTGCAAGGAGATCCAACCAGTCCATTCTAGAGGAGATCAGTCCTGGTGCTCTTTGGAAGGAATGATGCTAAAGCTGAAACTCCAGTACTTTGGCCACCTCATGTGAAGAGTTGACTCATTGGAAAAGACTCTGATGCTAGGAGGGATTGGGGGCAAGAGGAGAAGGGGACAACAGAGGATGAGATGGCTGGATGGCATCACTGACTTGATGGACGTGAGTCTCCGTGAACTCCAGGAGTTGGTGATGGACAGGGAGGCCTGGCGTGCTGCAATTCATGGGGTCGCAATGAGTCGGACACGACTGAGCGACTGAACTGAACTGAACTGAATATTTTGAGTTAATTTTTTTGAGAATCTTATATATAATCGCTTCACTGTCTTCTTGAATTAAATGTTATCATGGAGAGATCCGAGGCCAGTCTGATGTTCTCTGCAGAAAGACTTCTGTCCTTAACCTTGATGCTCAATAGATTTTCTAGAGTATAGTTTGATATTGAGCATTTTATGTCTGTTAATCTGTGGATTTTATTCTTTCCATATTGGAGAAATTTTCTTGTATCTTTTTTTTTTTTCTTGTACATTTCCAGCTCCATTTGTTAGATTATCTTCTTCAGGACACCAGATATCGATGTGTTGAATCACCTCTGTCTACCGTATTTATTATCTTTGCTGTAATTTCTTCCTTTTTTTTGACATATACTTCTGATTAAGTCAGTAATTCAATTTTCATTTGTGTCTGTCCTGTCTCTTGCCATTTGTAAGTGATTAGTTCTGCACTGATAGATATGGGTATTCAGTTTATTTCCTAGGCCTATAGTCTCCCTTTTCATCTTTCTTTTGTTTTGTAATCTGATTGAGTTCTTATTTTATAGAATTTGTAAGCTTATATTATGAATCAGCTGTGAGGAATTTTTCTTTGTTCCTTGATTTATGTTATCTCCTGGGTTGAGTTTTTTGGCCTTTTAAACAGTAAGTTTCTTTTCTTGCTAGTTCTTTGGCTTGTTTTTGCTGTTTTCCTTTTCCTTATTACCATTCAGCTTCTTTTCATTTTTGCTCTGATGTGGTATTGATGATTTTTTTTTTTTTTTACTTCTTAGCTTTTTTTTTTTTTGCCCTCCTCCCACTGTATCTAAGACTATATTATTTTTCCATCAGAACTATGTTTTAAGCTCTGGGCATTTAATATTCTAGCCACATTTCTAAAGCATGGGTATGAGAAAAGGAGGAAGAGGAATGGATAGAGAAGGAGGAAGCTCAGCTGAGCTGTGTGCAGTGTTTTTAAAAAATAACTTGGACTCTGTCTCCTTCTGCTGCTACTGCTACTAAGTCGCTTCAGTTGTGTCCGACTCTGTGGGACCCCATAGACGGTAGCCCACCACACTCCTCTGTCCCTGGGATCCTCCAGGCAAGAACACTGGAGTGGGTTGCCATTTCCTTCTCCAATGCATGAAAGTGAAATGCTAATGCTAATGCTAAGTCGCTTCAGTCGTGTCCGACTCTGTGCGACCCCATAGACGGTAGCCCACCACGCTCCGCCGTCCCTGGGATTCTCCAGGCAAGAATACTGGAGTGGGTTGCTATTTCCTTCTCCAATGCATGAAAGAGAAAAGTGAAAGTGAAGTCGCTCAGTCCTGTCTGACTCTTAGCGACCCCATGGACTGCCGCCTACCAGGCTTCTCTGTCCATGGATTTTCCAGGCAAGAGTACTGGAGTGGGGTGCCATTGCCTTCGATGAAAGTGAAAAGGGAAAGTAAAGTTGCTCAGTCGTGCCCGACTCTTATCGAACCCATAGACTGCAGCCCACCAGGCTCCTCCGTCCATGGGATTTTCCAGGCAAGCGTACTGGAGTGGGGTGCCATTGTTTTCTCCTTCTGAGACTTTGTTAAGTATCCTGAATTCAAGTTCATGTCCCTCAATGGAAGGGTACCTGTAGATGTTCAGATTATTTGCTTAATTTACCATATGATCCTGGAGCTTTTACTTTCATAAAAAAAGAATTGGCTCTGTCTCAATTTTGCCTATTTAACTTTTCCTTTTTAAAAAAATTTTACTGTTTCCATTTTTCTTTGGTCAGAAAAGAGAGAAGATAAAGATGCCCATTCAGTTTTCTGTCCCCAAAATTTGCTGTTGGAGAGAATTTTCAGGATTTTGCTGTTTTAGCAGTATAGTTTTGGGGGAGGTAGCCGAGTTGTCCTTGGCCATTCCATGTAATCCAGAATCTTTTGGTTTCTTTTCTATCTTACTGAAGAGCTTGTAGTTTTCTAAAGATCCCACGCACTATGTCTTTGCATGTGCTGTGCCCCTCCATAGAATGGAGAGACATTGTTCGTTTGATAAAATCTCACTCGTCTTTCAGGACCCAGCTCACTTATCGCATCCTCCAAGAAGTCTTTTCTGGTCATTCCTTCCCCATTGCCCAGTCAAAGGGAGGAGCCCCCCCAGCCCTGTGCTCCTAATGTACCTTGTACATGCCACTCTTTGAATTACTACTCTGTGGCATTTTCATTTTATTTTCTGTGTTTGCCTTCCCAACTACTATGAGTTCTTTAAGGCAAGAAGGATGTCTTATTTACTTCTATGTCTCCAGGGCCTAGCTCAATACCCGACTTAGAGCAAGAGAGAAAGGAAGGAAGCAAAGACCTATTGAGAGACCGCTGTGGAAGAGAAATGGGTAGAGACAGGAGGAAACTTATCTCTTCTAACCTCACAACACTTCCAGGAGGAAGGTAGTGATACTCCCATTTAACAGTTGAGGAGACTTAATCAGAAAAGTTAAATAACTTGTCTAAAGTTACACACTTATTAAGCTTACTGTTAGAATTTGTCCTCAAATCTCTCTGACTCCCAGATTTACAATCATACTCACTAAGTGTATAGACCAAATGCTTGTGTTCAATATCAGGAAAATTTGTCTTCATTAAGTAATTTTCCCATGTATTTGCTTCTATATAACTTTCTTTTTTGTTTTTCTTTCCAGAAATGGGATTTGACCGATATAAAATGGTGGTACAAGTAGTGATTGGAGAACAAAGAGGAGAAGGTGTATTGTGAGTAGCTGGTTTTTCCTTTTGTTTTTATTTTTATAAATTTCTTATTGGGTATTCATCTTCTTGACAATTCAGTAAGATCCTGTCTTTGCAAGGATGCGAGGAAAGGACAGTGTAATAAAATGCATGTGTGAACTGAAGAGATCCTGGTACTGAGCAGTGAGGTTGATAGTCTGGGTAAGTTCCATGGGGTAACTCACTTTTCATAGTATTTGTAGGCTAGTAAACCTTTGAGAGTTTATGTATATATGCTCCTAAGATAGTGTAGGATTATGTATATATGTTGCCTTGGTCTTACCATTCTCTTAATTTCTTTAAAATTGTCTGAGGGACAATTTTCATAGCTATTGCTATTGGCTTGGGCTTCTGTTTCTTAAAATTCACTCTGGTTTTTTTTTTTTTTTTCCAGTCCCAATGTCAGTTACCTAACTTGTTTCTCTTATGTTTTTCTGATTATTTTCTCCTTCACTGGTTCCTCTTTCCTGGCTATACCCCCAGCTGTGAACTTTCTTGAAGGCTCAGGTTTTATTCCACTGCTCTTCTCTGTCCATTTTCAATGAGGTCATTCATTTTCATGATATCAAACTGTCATTCCCATACTGACAAGTTCAGAATCTGTACTTCTTGTTTTTTCCTGTGCCCGAGTATTAATCTCTTATTTTCCTTTATAAACAGTGCCTAGTCTAGTATTTTGTAAGACAGTATGAAAATATTTGCTGGATGAATTAAAAAAAAAACCCTGTAGATACTATCACTGAGAATTTTCACTGTAGATTGTTAGATTGGGAAAGGACTACAGATTTTTTCCAGTGTCCATTCCCCTTATTTTATGATGACACTTACGAGGTTCAGCATGATTTGCCCCAAATTATGTATCTGGCTGGTGTCAGGGTCCCTGTACTCTTTACCATGGTGTCCTCTTCCATTTGGTCAAAAGGTTTCAGGAGATTTCTTCACCACAGAGAAACTAGGAAATGCTTTATTATTCTGTCACCTCAGACTGCGATGGCACTCTACTCCAGTACTCTTGCCTGGAAAATCCCATGGATGGAAGAGCCTGGTAGGCTTCAGTCCATGAGGTCGTGAAGAGTTGGACACGACTGAGCGACTTCACTTTCACTTTTCACTTTCATGCATTGGAGAAGGAAATGGCAGCCCAATCCAGCGTTCTTGCCTGGAGAATCCCAGGGACGGCAGAGCCCGGTGGGTTGCCATCTATGGGGTCGCACAGAGTCGGACACGACTGAAGCGACTTAGCAGCAGCAGCAGCACCTCAGATTCAGTGTGTTCAAATAGAGTTCCATATTTCTCTTTCCTTCCTCTTCCAAAATCAGTCAGACATTTTCATTTCTCTGTCTCCCGCAGTATTACCCAGGTTCCCCTGCTTAAAGTGTGGAGTCCTCTTTTATGTAGCCCTGACTACCTCACTGCAAACACTGTAACCTGGATGTCAGGGTTGCTTAGCTCCCCCTTATCAACACTTCCAGACTCTGATCTCTCTCCTTTGCAATTCACACACAAGACTAGTGTCCCTGAAGTATGCCCTTACTTTTCTTAAACTCTGTAGAGTTTATTTCAAACCTTGTAAAGCATAAACGCCTCAAACTTGTCCTGACTGACTGTTAAATGTGATCAGGCCAAACTCTAAAGCATGGCATATAAGGCCTCCCTTACCTCCTGTTAAAACTTTCGTCATCTAAAATTTCAGGCGTATGCAAAACTGCAGAACCAAGGAACTTGTGTGTGTCTGTTACCTAGCTTTAAGGTTATCAACCACACACTCATGTTGTTTCATTTATACCTCCACCTACTCTTCCTGCCTCCATCAGATTATTTTGAAGGAAATTCTAGTCATCATATCATTTCATCTGTAAATACAACAATATTTATGTCTAAAATATCAGGGCCTTTTTTATCATAATAAAATAGCACATTTAAACATTGAAGGTCTTTAATATTATAAGATATTCAGTTGGCTTTTTTTCTCTTCTTAAAACAGATAAGAGTCCGTGCCTGGTGAGGTGCCTCACTGGTGTCAAGGATATGGGCTCTCCTGTCTTGCCCTGATATGTCCTCATCTGTATCGTTGAAGGTGACTCAATACTACATTTATCCACATTCCTTAAGAGAAAGAGATAGAAGGAAAACATAAATGCCTTTCCACTTTCAACACTTTAAACTTATGATTACACTCTCTTCTGATTTCAGTTGTTTCTGTTGAGAAATCAGCCCTGAGTCTTATTTTTGTTCCTTTGGAGGTGATGTGTCTTTTTTCCTAGCCACTTTAAAATGTTTTTCTCGTTGCCTTTTTAGTATGATATACATGGTTTTCTTTGTATTTATTCTATTTGAGGTTCTTAGGACTTCTTGAATTTGCGGGCTCTTGAATCTTGTCGTATCAGCTTGAGAAAAGTCTTAACCATTTTTTCTTTTTTTTAAACAAGTCTTTTATCTTAGAATAGTTTAGATTTATAGAAAAGTTTCAGAGATAGTACAGAGAGTTCTTAAATATTTCACATCCAGTTTCTTCTGTTATTAACATCTTCTATTCAGTCAGTTCAGTCGCTCAGTCGTGTCCGACTCTTTGCGACCCCATGAATCGCAGCACACCAGGCCTCCCTGTCCATCACCAACTCCCGGAGTTCACTCAGACTCATGTCCATCCAGTCAGTGATGCCATCCAGCCATCTCATCCTCTGTCATCCCCTTCTCCTCCTGCCCCCAATCCCTCCCAGCATCAGAGTCTTTTCCAATGAGTCAACTCTTCACATGAGGTGGCCAAAGTACTGGAGTTTCAGCTTTAGCATCATTTCTTCCGAATAAATCCCAGGGCTGATCTCTTTCAGAATGGACTGGTTGGATCTCCTTGCAGTCCAAGGGACTCTCAAGAGTCTTCTCCAACACCACAGTTCAAAAGCATCAATTCTTCGGCGCTCGGCCTCCTTCACAGTCCAACTCTCACATCCATACATGACCACAGGAAAAACCATAGCCTTGACTAGACAGACCTTTGTTGGCAAAGTAATGTCTCTGCTTTTGAATATGCTATCTAGGCTGGTCATAACTTTCCTTCCAAGGAGTAAGCGTCTTTTAATTTCATGGCTGCAGTCACCATCTGCACTGATTTTGGAGCCCAGAAAAATAAAGTCTGACACTGTTTCCACTGTTTCCCCATCTATTTGCCATGAAGTGATGGGACCGGATGCCATGATCTTTGTTTTCTGAATGTTGAGCTTTAAGCCAACTTTTTCACTCTCCCCTTTCATTTTCATCAAGAGGCTTTTTAGTTCCTCTGCACTTTCTGCCATAAGGGTGGTGTCATCTGCAAATCTGAGGTTATTGATATTTCTCCTGGCAATCTTGATTCTAGCTTGTGTTTCTTCCAGTCCAGCGTTTCTCATTTGCCACAATCAATGAACCAATATTTATGCTTTATTATTAACTGAAGTGCATATATTATTCCAGTTTCTTTAGTTTTTACCTAATGTCATTTTTCCAGTCTAGGATCATATATAGGGTACCGTATTACATGTCTCTTCTTAGTCTTTTCTTGGCTATGACAGTTTCTCAGATATTCTTTGGTTTTGATGACCTTTGACAGTTTTGAGAGGTATGGGTAAGTATTTTGTAGAATGTCCCTCAAATGGGATTTGTTTGCTCATAATAAGCCTGGATTTATAAATTTTGGGGAGGAAGATCACAGAGGTAAAGTGCTGTTCTCATTGTATTATTTCAGGGTACATGTTGTTAGTATTATATGTTACTATTGATGTTAATTTTGATACCTATCTGAGTAGTATTTGTCAGATTGTCCACTGTAAAGTTACTCTTTCTTTCCTTTTCCATACTGTACTCTTTACAAAGAAATCACTACGTGCCACCCACACTTTAGGAGCAAGCAGTTATATTCCACCTCCTTGAAAGCAGAGTGTCTATACAAATGATTTGGAATTTTTCAGCATAGAAGATTTGTTTCTTTCCCATTTATTTGTTTATTCATTCATTTATTTCAGTTTGGACTATGAAAATTTATAATTTGGATTATAATCCAGTTCTACTTTATTTATTTCATGGCTCAGATTGTTCCAGCTTTGGCCATTGGGAATTCTTTCGGTTGACTCCTGGGTCCCTTTTACATACCCTGCCATTGTGGGGTTTTTGAGCACATCCTTATTTACTGGCACTATAAGATGTCTTACCTTATCCATTCCCTGCCCCAGCCCTAGAATCAGCCACTTCTCTAAGGAGCCTTGATTCATTTTCTTGGATAATGGCATTAGATACTAAGATCTGGGTGCTATATATGGCTGTTATCCTTTAAAATATTGCCTCTGCTTCCTTGCTGTCTGCTGTCCTTTATGGACTCCAGTTACAAATATTTAGATCTTTTTACAGTAATACACATATCTCTTGGAGAAGGCAATGGCACCCCACTCCAGTACTCTTGCCTGGAAAATCCCATGGATGGAGGAGCCTGGTAGGCTGCAGTTCATGGGGTCTCTAAGAGTCGGACATGGCTGAGCGACTTCACTTTCAGTTTTCACTTTCATGCACGGGAGAAGGAAATGGCAACCCATTCCAGTGTTCTTGCCTGGAGAATCCCAGGGATGGAGCCTGGTGGGCTGCCGTCTATGGGGTCGCACAGAGTCGGACACAACTGAAGTGACTTAGCAGTAGCAGACATATCTCTTATGATGCTATTGTCTGATTTTTTGTTCTCTGTACTTCAGTTTGAGTATTTTTCTATTGACTTGTCCCTCAGTTCACTAATCCTCTTTTCCATTCTGTCTAATCTGATATTAATAAACCCACCAGCTGAATTCCTAACGTGTTATTATATTTTACAAGTCTAGGATTTCCATTTAAAATCTTTTTTCATAGATTCTAATTGTCTAGTGAAATTATTTTTTAATCTATGTTCTCCATCCTCCCTCTCTCCTCTCTTTTTACATTTTGGTCTTAGCAGTGCTTACCCTTGTCTCTGAACTGTGTGTTAGCCTGTTTTCTTTGACTATTTTTTTGTCTTATTAATCTTTCATATGGCTCTGTCTCTTGGCATGCCTACTTTGAGTCCTGGATATTGTGTTAAAACTTGTAAAACTTGCAGATAATATTATTTTCCTCCAGAAAAGGTTTACCATTCCTTTGTTATTCAGGTAGAATATGGTCTACTTACCTGAATCCAATAAGATACTGAGCTGAGTTGAGGTTGGGTTGTTGCTGTTTTGATAAGGCTTTCTCCATCTTTACCTCACCCTTCTTTGTTGAATGTAGCCCTCCAAATCTTTCAACCAAGAACCTGGCGTGTTCATTGAAACCTGATCTACTGACTTTTAGTCCTTTTCTTCTGAGTGTTAAACTCCGCTTCATTCCAAAGGCTTTTTCTGTAATGAATTAGTTTCCTAGAAAAGCAAAAATATGTTCTTTTACGGTTCTGGAAATCCTACATTCAGAATGGGTTTTGTTGAGCTAAAATCAAGGTGTTGGCAGGGCTGTATTCCTCTTGGAGGCTCTGGGGGAGGGTTCACTCCCTTGCCTATTCCATCTTCTAGAGGCCACCTGCATTCCTCAGCTCCAAACCCTTCCTCCATCTTCAATGCCAGTAGCATTGTGTCTTCAAATGTCTCTCTGACCCTGACCCTCCTGCCTCCCTCTTTCTTTTATAAGGACTCGTGATTACATGGAACCCACCTGGATAATCTCCCCATCTTAATATCATTCATTATACATCTGTAAAGCCATTTTTGCCATGTAATATCACATTCACAGGTTCTGGGGCTTAGGACATAGACATATTTGGCCATTATTTTGCCTACCATGTTTAGCTTTTTAGGTTCCTGCATGCACAGTTTCAGAATTTAACACATGTCTTGAGGGGGAACCTACCAAGTGACAGGCTCAGTTCTACTCTCTCCTTTTTCACAGGGATCTTGGCCCCTTCAACGTCTCCAGTTTTATGCCACCCCCAACTCCCCAGCCCTGCAAGACTGCCAGCAGTCCTGCTGATTTTTTTTTTCCCTCAGTAATTGGTCCTTTTCCTGGACAAAGCCCAGGCTCTCAGCCTCTAGCTCTGTGCTTAGAGTTGGTAAGTGCCTCAGGGAGAACTTTGCTTCAGAGTTTCAGCTTACTTCATGTGGTTCACCTTTCTCTGGAATTTTGGCTCTCCTAGTCTTTATTTCCTTCAGCAGCTCTCTGATTCATTTTATTTATTTTTTCTAATTGACTTGGTGGGAGCATTTGGGCACCTACAAACTGTTCCATCATATTTCTTCTAAGTCTTTTGACATAATTTTATAAATATATATATATACATAAATATATAAAAATGTACATATGTATATATATTTAAATGAATATAACATTCTTTTTTATATAGCCAAGGGTTTTGAAATGATTTAAGTATCCCAGGTTTATCTTGTACATTTTCAGCCACAGTCTTAGAACTGGCCATTTTTCCAAGGAGCTCTGGTTCCTTTTTTGGGGAAATTGTGTAAAGAGACTGCAATTCTAAAGTAAAATTGTGTTTTGTGCATCTGTGTATCATTTACACCTAGCACTTTGCTTATATATAATACTCAACAAATACTGGTTAAATACATTTTTATATTTATTCTTACACTTGGTTCTACTCAGCTTAAGTACTGCTTCCTTCATGAAATCTTCTTTGGCTTTTTGTCCTCTCTAAATTCTCTAAAATTCTTCAGCACTTCTACAGATTTAATTCAACTATTGTGCAACTTGGACTTGGAGGCTTGGCATAGACAATATAATCCCTTTTAATCCTAAATAACCTATAACAGCACCAACAATACATTATCTTATTCTTTTAATGAGTATTATTTTTTTTCACCAAATTAAGTTGAGAATTGTTTGAGGACAAAGCCAGGTTTTACTGATTCTGGACATATGATACTTGCTAAATAAATACTTATTGATTGATCAGTTAAGTATATTAATTTGATTCATCCTGTTACCATTTGGAAATAGGTAGAACTTTTTGGATTTAAGAATGTGTGAAATATTAGGCTGGGGGGAGCTATTCTATGTAAAAGTCAGGGGAAAAAGGCTTTTAAAATTGAACGAATATAGTATGGTACGTGTATATCTTTCTCTACAGGCTTGAAGCTGAACTGCTGCTGCTGCTAAGTCACTTCAGTCGTGTACTGCCTAGGTTCAAAGCCAACCTTTGTCACTTACTATATATTATAAATGACTTTAGACAAATTTATTAATTTCTCAGTTTCCCTATTTATTAAATGGGTATATTAATAGTACCTATCTCATAGGATTAAGTAAGTTAATATAAAGCACTTAGACCAATGAGGCACAAAGTAGTGTTCAATAAATGTTAATGATGAATCATATACATACATTAAAAAAAATAGAACATTTAAAATTACTTTTTAAAACTTATTATATTGTGAATATCTTTTCATGTTCTTAAAAGTTTTTTTTTTTGTAAAAAATCTTTAATGGCTGCACAGAATTTCATTCTAAGAAATACCGTAATTTCATTTAGTAATCTAAAACTTCTTCATATTTGTTTCCATTTTCAAATAGACTTTTATTTTGACTGACATTTGTTCTTATCCATTAACTGGGGAGAGGAGAATGGCTAATTTTAGAATTTAGAGGCAGCATAGCATCCTGTAGAGATAATACTGGATAGAATTAGTTAGAAGATTGAATTCTAGTTTAGAATTGTCCCTTTCTTCTCTAGGATCCTATGCACTGATCAGTTCAGTCACAACTCTTTGCAACCCCATGGACTGCAGCACGCTAGGCCCCCCGTCCATCACCAACTCCCGGAGTTTACTCAAACTCATGCCCATTGAGTCGGTAATGCCATCCAACCATCTCATCCTCTGTCGTCCCCTTCTCCTCCCGCCTTCAGTCTTTGCCAGCATCAAGGTCTTTTCAAATGAGTCAGTTCTTCCATCAGGGGACCAAAGTATTGGAGTTTCAGCTTCAGCATCAGTCTTTCCAATGAATATTCAGAACTGATTTCCTTTAGGGTGGACTGGTTGGATCTCCTTGCAGTCCAAGGGACTCTCAAGAGTCTTCTCCAACACCACAGTTCAAAAGCATCAATTCTTCAGCACTCAGCTTTCTTTATAGTCCAACTCTCACATCCATACATGACCACTGGAAAAACCATAGCCTTGACTAGATGGACATTTGTTGGCAAAGTAATGTTTCTGCTTTTTAATATGCTATCTAGATGGTCATAGCTTTTCTTCCAGGGAGCAAGCATCTTTTAATTTCATGGCTGCAGTCACCATCTGCAGTGATTTTGGAGCCCAAAAAAATAAAGTCTGACACTGTTTCCACTGTTTCCCCATCCACTTGCCAGGAAGTGATGGGACCTGATGCCATGATCTTAGTTTTCTGAATGTTGAGCTTTAAGCCAACTTTTCACTCTCCTCTTTCACTTTCATCAAGAGGCTCTTTAGTTCTTCTTCACATTCTGCCATAAGGGTGGTGTCATCTGCATATCTGAGGTTATTGATATTTCTCCCAGAAATCTTGATTCCAGCTTGTGCTTCATCCAGCCCAGCATTTCTCATGATGTACTCTGCATATAAGTTAAATAAACGGGGTGACAATATACAGCCTTGATGTACTCCTTTTCCTATTTGTGAACCAGTCTGTTGTTCCATGTCCAGTTCTAACTGTTGCTTCCTGACCTGCATACAGATTTCTCAAGAGGCAGGTCAGGTGGTCTGGTATTCCCATCTCTTTCAGAATTTTCCACAGTTTATTGTGATCCACACAGTCAAAGGCTTTGGCATAGTCAATAAAGCAGAAATAGATGTTGTTCTGGAACTCTCTTGCTTTTTCTATGATCCAGTGGATGTTGGCAATTTGATCTCTGGTTCCTAGAACAGATTGGACTAAATAATTTGTTGGTCCTTTCCAGACCTTCCTTCTCATATTATTGTGCAGGAATTGAGCCCATTTTATTAGCCATAAGTCTAGGTATTATTTCCTCTAAAAGTCTGACCTGAAATAATCTTTAACAGAGCTTTCCACCTTGACTGCCTTAGACTTCAAGGTATCCACCTCTTCAGCCATTGAGCAGCCAGTCAGAGTCTGAGGCTGCTAGACCCCTGGGCCTGTTACCTCCAGCTGCAAGCAGCCTCATCTGACTCCAGTCCCTTCTAGTGTACCCAGGATCTTTTGCTATACAAATATGATTTTCTATATGTCATCTCATTCTGTGAAAAGATTTGGAAGCACTGGTATGTAAGAATGTATCATGGGAAACTTTTGTTTATGGCAGATATATGTGGTTCAGGTCCTTGTTATATTGTTGATAATTCTCTACTCTTTGACTTTTTAGCATGGCTGCTCGCTGTTTCTGGGATGCTGACACTGACAACTGTACTCATGATGTTTTCATGAATGTAAGTCTACTGGAAACCTTTTTTGCCTATCTTAAGGACACGTGGGCATTCCAGATCAAATCCCTTAATATTTGTTAAGATATGGTGACACTTTATTTATTTTGGCATCACAGCATGTGGGATTTTAGTTCCCCAACCAGGGATTAAACCCATGCCTCCTGCATTGGCAGTGTGGAGTCTTAATAACCAAACTGCCAGAGAAGTTCCTGAGGCCACTTTAGTTTTAGACATTTGTCTGACACTACTTCTAGATAAGATGATTTTACTGTCCATTTGTGTTACTAAATCAGAAGCCTAGTGTGCTGCTTATAGATAAGGACACTTTTATATCTACTGATGATGTAACTCTTCACAAATTTGAATGTAGAAATAGCATACTACTTATTTGGTGCTAACAGACAGCAGTTTGTTAAGCTGCAAAGAAATTTGGGTGGCAGGGATTCCATGAGCAAAGGTGATTTTTCTTTCAGTAATAAAATTAATTACTTTATCTTAAAGCTATTTAGTAAAACTAAGCAAAAGTACAGAGGAATTTTTATAAAGAAGTTTCATTTAAACATTGGGACATTATTGACATGAACATTTCATATATTTTAAACATATGTTGTTATTTTATGCTTATTTCCAGAAAGGATCCTGTCTTCTATCCAAATGCTCTCAGGTTGTGAGTTAGTAGAGTCAGACTTAAAGTATAGTAGAGTAGAAGAGAAGAACTAGATTGAGTGAATTGGGAGAGGTCCCATTTCTAGTGCTGTAACTTTCTAATTGAATGACTTTAGGTAAGTCATTGAGCTTTTCTCTGATTGTATCAGTAATATGAGAAAGCTGTATTAGATATTCCTAAAGACTGGCTGTGGGTGACTAAGAATAATTTGAGGAACTTGTTTAAAATATAGGTGCCAGGGCTCTGCTCAATAAATTCTGATCAAATAAGCCAGGGGTTGAATCAGGGAATCTGATTCTTTAAAAAAGTTCTCCACATGATTATCTTACTGCCAGGTATAGAAGCTGCTGGTGCAGATGATCCTAAGGTACCTTTTAGCTCTAAAATTCTATGGTCCTACCAAAGTTTTATTTTATGCTCAACTAACCTGAAGATCACAGGATGGACAGTGGGAAAGGGTTAGTCACTCAGTTGTGCCCGACTCATATCGACTGTAGCCCTCCAGGCTTCTCGTCCATGGAATTCCCCAGGCAAGAATACTGGAGTGGGTATCCATTCCCTTCTACAGGGGCTCTTCCTGACCCAGGGATTGAACCCTGGAACCTAGGTCTCCCGCATTGCAGGTAGATTCTTTACCGTCTGAGCCACCAGGGCAGTGGGAAGTACTATGCAAATCTTCAAATATCAGCTCTTTGGGAGAAGGGTCAAACTCAGGTGGTGGTTTTCCCTGCTCTTTGAAAACTGCATATTTCCCTGAGTCCTTATATGATACAATTCATTCATTCAACAAATAATCCTGAGCTCCTATTATGTGCCTTATATTTTAATGTTTTGATTTTGTTATAATCTGTTATTACATTTAGAAAGTAGAGAAGAAAGTAGGGGATAACCCATAACTCAATTCCTTTATTGCTAGGAATAAAATGGTGCACTGGGACGACCCAGAGGCATGATACGGGGAGGGAGGAGGGAGGAGGGTTCAGGATGGGAAACACGTGTATATCTGTGGCAGATCATGTTGATATATGGCAAAACCAATAGAATATTGTAAAGTTAAAAAATAAACACACACACACACACACAAAAAGACAGTCATGATTTCAGCTGGTCAAGAGCTTAGAAACCCATGGAGACTAGACAATACTCATATTAACCAATATGCAATTTAAAATTTTACTTATTAATTATTACTTAGTAAAGATGATCAGGATCTGGATTTAGAATATAGGATTAATGGGGTAAGTGTCTAAAAGTCATTTTTGAGAGCCTGGTCTAGGTTGCTAACTTAGTCTACTATATCTTTAGTTCAGTTTATTGAGTGTTTATTTAGGCTTCATTTTTCAGTGCTTAAAGTATTTTGTTTATTTGGGAGAAAATCCCAGGAAGGGCCAGTAGGAGTTGAGGAAATGAGAGAGGGGAGAGAAAAGCATATTATTGAACTGATTACTGTGGATAGCCAGGGCTCAATTCCTGTGAAGAACTCTGGGTGGCACTGGAAGAACAGTGCCAATCAAAGGTGGGGTCTATAAGACCAATGCCAGTCTACAAATTGTTTGGTACATGTCTTCAGAAAGATAAGTACATAAATTATGTGTAAGGGTTTAGAAACTCTCATGGAATTTGACAGAGTAATTTTATGTTCATTGAGTCTAATTAATAAGAAGTTTAGGTTGTATTTGTATGTTTCTTTTTTCATTTTCTTAGTTAATAATTTTTATTTTATTTTATGAAAGTATCATTCATAAGGGATTAGAAATTAAAACAAACAAAAAATAGGTGCTCCTCACCACAGACAGTACTATTTTATTTTAGCGATACATATTTTATTGAAGTATGGTTGACTTACAGTGTTTCAGATGCACAGCAAGGTGATTCAGTTATACATATACACATATAATATTTTTTAAATTATTTGACATTATAGGTTATTACAAGATATTGACTATAGTTCCCTGTGCTATACAGTAAACCTCTGTTGCTTGTTGCATATCTACTTATTTAAATTAGGAATCTGGCATTCTATTCATACTAAGTCAAACAAGTGGAATCAAAATGTCATAAATTTTTTAGTTAGGCAAAAATTCATAAGTTTTCTAAAATACGTATATTATACATATTATTTGTATATAAGTGTACAAAAGCTTTTCTACTATGCTTGAGAAAGAACATCAAAAGAAAAAAGGAAATGGAATAATTGGTAAACATAAACTAAATGAAACGGGAGCGCTGAATATGAAATAGAAAAAGTGAAACAAACTAGAAAGAAATAAAGATAATCATATAGTCCAATTGTTTTTAAACATGAATGCTCATTAGAAACATATTTGGAGCTCTGGAGAAAGAAAAAGCAATACCCGGGCATTTGTATTTTTTAAAAATTTCCAAGATATTTCTGATATGCATCTGGATTTTAAAAAGTGATTGCAGGATATAGAGTGCTATTATTTTCCTGTTGACCAATCATGATACAGTGGTATTAAGTGAATAATAGTTACATAAACACAATAATAAAAGATGTTTATCAGTTTTTTCAGTCAGTAGCCAGACAAAAAATAAAAGCCAACCATAATGGCAACATGATTAACCTAATAATATAAAATAATTACATACAATTTGGGGGGGTCAAGCGAAGTGATGTGGTAAGTAGAAATACATCATCCATGCACATGTTTTCATCTGCCAAGCAGGTCTGTGTCTTTTGGTTAGTGCATTTAATCCTATTACCATTTTCTTAATTGTTTTAGGTTTCTTTTCTTTTTTTTTTTTTTAGAAATTTATTTATTTTTATTTTTTTAATATAAGTTTATTTATTTTAATTGGAGGCTAATTACAATATTGTATTGGTTTTGCCATACATCAACATGAATCTGCCACGGGTGTACACGTGTTCCCCATCCTGAACCCCCCCCACCTCCCTCCCCATACCATCCCTCTGGGTCATCCCAGTGCACCAGCCCCAAGCATCCTGTGTCCTGCATCGAACCTGGACTGGCGATTCGTTTCATGTATAATATCATACGTGTTTCAATGCCATTCTCCCAAATCATCCCACCCTCTCCCTCTCGCACAGAGTCCAATAGACTGGAGCCTATTATACAGAGTGAAGTAAGCCAGAAAGAAAAACACCAATACAGTATACTAACACATATATATGGAATTTAGAAAGATGGTAATGATAACCCTGTATGTGAGACAGCAAAAGAGACACAGATGTATAGGTTTATTTTCTGTAGGTCTTTGCCTTCTCTGTGTTTCCTGCCTAGAGAAGTTCCTTTAGCGTTTGTTGTAAAGCCGGTTTGGTGGTGCTGAATTCTCTTAACTTTTGCTGGAAAGCTTTTGGTTTCTCCATCAAATCTGGATGAGAGGCTTGCTGGGTAGAGTCTTCTTGGTTGTAGGTTCTTCCCTTTCATCACTTTAAATATATCGTGCCATTCCCTTCTGGCTTGTAGAGTTTTTGCTGAGAAATCAGCTGATAGCCTAATGGGAGTTCCCTTGTATGTTATTTGTCCTTTTTCCTTTGTTGCTGTTTTTATTTCATCTTTAATTTTTGTCAGTTTGATTACTATGTGTCTTGGTGTGTTCCTCCTTGGGTTTATCCTGCCTGGGACTCTGTGCTTTCTGGATCTGGTTGACTATTTCCTTTCCCATGTTATGGAAGTTTCCAGCTATTATCTCTTTGAATGTTTTCTCAGGGCCTTTTTCTCTCTCTCGTCTCCTTCTGGGATCCCCTATAACGTGAATGTTGGTGAGTTTACTGTTGTCCCAGAGGCCTCTTAGACTCTCTTCATTTCTTTTCATTCTTTCCTCTATATTTTGTTCTGTGGCAGTGATTTCTACCCAGTCATTTATTTATTCTTGTGCTTCAGTTATTCTGCTGTTGGTTCCTTCTAGTATATTATTCATCTCTGTTTGTTCTTTAGTTCTTCTAGGTCTTTGGTAAACATTTCTTGCATTTTCTCCATTGTTTTCCTGAGATTCTGGATCATCTTGACTATCATTATTCTGAATTCTTTTTCTGGAATGTTGCCTATGTCCACTTCATTTAGTTGTTTTTCTGGGTTTTGATCTTGTCCCTTCATCTGGGACAAAACTTTCTGCTTTTTCATCCTGATTAACTTTATGTAATGTGGTTTTGTTTTAACTGCTGTGGGTCTGTGGTTCTTCCTGCTTCTTCTGTCTGCCCTCTGATGGAGGAGGCAAAGAGGTTTGTGTAAGCTTCCTGATGGGAGGGGCTGGCAGTGGGAAAAACTGGGTCTTGCTCTGGTGAGACGGAGCCTTTCTTTAATCCAATTATCTGCTGATGGGTGAGATTGCCCTCCCACCCTACTAGTTGTTTGGCCTGAGGCAACCCAGCCCTGGGGTCTCTGGGCTCTATGGTAGGGTTAATGGCGAACTCCAAGCAGATTTATGCCAAGGGGGACCTTCTTGGCCTGCTGCTTTCAGTGCCCCATCCTTGTGGTGAGCTTCTTCTAACCCATGCCTCCACAGGAGACCCTCCAACACTAGCAGTCTCCTATGGGGTCACTGCTCCTTTCCTCTGGGTCTTGGTGCATACAAGATCTTGTTTGTGCCTTCCAGGACTGGTGTCTCTGTTTCCCCCAGTCCTGTGGAAGTCCTATAATAAGATGCCACTGGCCTTGAGGTCAAATTCCCTGGGCATTCCTAGTTCCTTTGTCTGATCTGAAAGCTGGTAAGCCTGAAGTGGGGTTCAGAACCTTGACAACAATGGGAGAACTTTTTTGGTATTATTGTTCTCCAGTTTGTGAGTCACCTACCTGGTGAGTATGGTATTTGATTTTATAATGATTGTGCCCTTCCTACCATCTAGCTGAGGTAGAAATTGCTAGGCAGTGAGTGTAGGACTCTGAGACCTCAATCTTGTTTTCATAAACATCTGGCTCCATTAGCCTAAAGTTATATCCTTTCTCCCAATTCCTGGAATGTGTGCTTGGTGTGACAAATTATCAGCACTCAGATCCAGGGAAGGGAAGTAACTAACTTCTGTTCCATATGCCTGAGGAAAAAACAACTGATGATCATTAATCTTAAGCCCGTACATCAAAGTCAGTTCAGTTGCTCAGTTGCTCAGTCTGACTCTTTGCAACTCCATGGACTGCAGCATGCCAGGCCCCCCTGTCCATCACCAACTCCCAGAGTTTACTCAAATTCATGTCCATCGAGTTGGTGATGCCATCCAGCCATCTCATCCTCTGTCGTCCCCTTCTCCTCCTGCCTTCAATCTTTCCCAACATCAAGGTCTTTTCAAATGAGTCAGCTCTTTGCATTAGGTGGCCAAAGTATTGGAGTTTCAGCTTCAGCATCAGTCCTTCCAGTGAATATTCAGGACGGATTTCCTTTAGGATGGACTGGTTGGATCTCCTTGCAGGCCAAGGGACTCTCAAGAGTCTTCTCCAACTCCACAGTTGAAAAGCATCAATTCTAAGGCACTCAGCTTTCTTCACAGTCCCAACTCTCACATCCATACATGACTACTGGAAAACCATAGCTTTGACTAGATGGACCTTTGTTGGCAAAGTAATATCTCTGCTTTTTAATATGCTGTCTAGGATGGTCATAGCTTTTCTTCCAAGGAGCAAGCATCTTTTAATTTCATGGCTGCAGTCACCATCTGCAGTGATTTTGGAGCCAGTCAAAATAAAGTCTCTCACTGTTTCCATTGTTTCCCCATATATTTGCTGTGAAGTGATGGGACCAGATGCCATGGTCTTAGTTTTCTGAATATTGAGTTTTAAGCCAACGTTTTCACTTTCCTCTTTCACTTTCATCAAGAGGCTCTTTAGTTTTTCTTCACTTTCTGCCATAAGGGTGGTTTCATCTGCATATCTGAGGTTATTGATATTTCTCCCAGCAGTCTTGATCCCAGCTTGTGCTTCATTCAATCCAGCATTTCCCATGATGTAACTTGCATAGAAGTTAAATAAGCAGGGTGACAATATACAGCCTTGATGTACTCCTTTCCCAGTTTGGAACCAGTCTGTTGTTCTATGTCCAGTTCTAACTGTTGCTTCCTGACCTGCATACAGAATTCTCAGGAAGCAGGTAACGTGGTCTGGTATTCCCATCTCTTTAAGAATTTTCCACAGTTTGTTGTAATCCATACAGTTAAAGGCTTTGGTGTAATCAATAAAGCAGAAATAGATGTTTTTCTGGAATTCTCTTGCTTTTCCTATAATCCAGTGGATATTGGCGATTTGATATCTGGTTCCTCTGCCTTTTCTAAATCCAGCTTGAATATCTGGAAGTTCACGGTTCACAAACTATTGAAGCCTGGCCTGGAGAATTTTGAGCATTACTTTGCTAGCATGTGAGATGAGTGCAATTGTGTGGTAGTTTGAACATTCTTTGGCATTGCTTTTCTCTGCTATTGGAATGAAAACTGACCTTTTCCAGTCCTGTGGCCACTGCTGAGTTTTCCAAAATTGCTGGCATATTGACTGCAGCACTTTAACAGCATCATCTTTTAGGATTTGAAATAACTCAACTGGAATTCTATCACTTCCACTAGCTTTGTTTGTTATGAAACACAACTGATGATTATTAATCTTAAATCCATACATCTGGTCCATTGTAAAATGGCCAGGTGGCATGAAAAAGGGTGGAAAATTAATTCAAGGATCAAGAGAAGCCATAAAGATGTTAAGCTAAGCATCTTGACCAAAAATGTACAGATTAAGGATATAAATACTGCTGTTAGTCCCACCTTTGGGTGACTCTCTACCCTCTTCTCAGTGTCTATGCTGAGAGCTTTATACTTTCCTTCTCTTTAATAAATCCTGTTTGCTTGCTACCCTAAGTGTTTGCGTGTTCGTGAAGTTCATTCTTCGGCTCCAGAAACAAGAACTCGGATTCCCATTTCATCTCTACAGCTTCTTCTTTGTTTTTGATGTGGGTTACCTTTTTTTCAGTGGGTTCCAGTGTCCTCCAGTCTATGGTTATTCAGCAGTTAGGTGCCAGATAGCATTATTTTAGAACACAATAATCCCACCCAAGAAGCCAGGGAACTGGGTTAACTGAAGAATTTGCTTTTGGTTAATAATCACGTACTTGAACTCATATTTTCTTGCATCATTGCCAGGTTGGAGGTGAGGTTGATGGGTTAGGAGGTACTAAGGCATTCAGAAAACTAAGATCATGGCATCTGGTCCCATCACTTCATGGCAAATAGATGGGGAAACAGTGTCAGACTTTATTTTTGGGGGGCTCCAAAATCATTGCAGATGGTGATTGCAGCCATGAAATTAAAGATGCTTACTCCTTGGAAGGAAAGTTATGACCAACCTAGATAGCATTTTCAAAAGCAGAGACATTACTTTGCCAACAAAGGTCGGTCTAGTCAAGCCTATGGTTTTTCCTGTGGTCATGTATGGATGTGAGAGTTGGACTGTGAAGAAAGCTGAGTGCCGAAGAATTGATGCTTTTGAACTGTGGAGTTGGAGAAGACTCTTGAGGGTCCCTTGGACTGCAAGGAGATCCAACCAGTCCATTTTAAAGCAGATCAGTCCTGGCTGTTCATTGGAAGGACAGATGCTGAAGCTGAAACTCCAATAATTTGGCCACCTCATGTGAAGAGTTGACTCATTGGAAAAGACCCTGAAGCTGAGAGGGATTAGGGGCAGGAGGAGAAGGGGACGGCAGAGGATGAGATGTCTGGATGGCATCACCGACTCGATGGACTTGAGTTTGAGTAGACTCTGGGAGTTGGTGATGGACAGGAAGGCCTGGCGTGCTGCGATTCATGGGGTAGCAAAGAGTCGGACACGACTGAGCAACTGAACTGAATTGAGGCATGTTGCTGCTGCTGCTGCTGCTGCTAAGTCACTTCAGTCGTGTCCGACTCTGTGCGACCCCATGGACTTCAGCCTACCAGGCTTCTCCGTCCATGGGATTCTCCAGCCAAGAACACTGGAGTGGGTTGCTATTTCCTTCTCCAATGCATTAAAGTAGAAAGTGAAAGTGAAGTTGCTCAGTCGTGTCTGACTCTTAGCAACCCCGTGGACTGCAGCCTACCAGGCTCCTCCATCCATGAGATTTTCCAGGCAACAGTACTGGAGTGGGGTGCCATTGCCTTCTCCCTAAGGCATGTTGAACACCTCTAATTACCTAAAACATGTTTTAACAAATTTATAGGATATGGAGCACATTTTCAGATTCTGAGTTAAAAGGTGGACAGTTATATTTTATTAGTTAAGAACAAACAACCAGACATCATTTGTCCTTATCCAGAATTTATGACAAGGTGCTGTATTTTCTTTATCTGTGATACTGTAACATGCTTGGATTTGGTAATGCATATAGTTTAAGAAACTCAAAGCATTTTAATTATATTATTTCTTTGATAAATCAGGAAAAATGGGAATACTTATTTTAATAATAAACATTACATAAAGTACATTAGCTTGCATTATGTTTCTTCATTCAGAAAATCTATTATTTTTTTTTTCATTCAGAAAATCTATTATTTAAAAAAAAAAAAAAGAAAATCTATTATTTAACCATCCTACCCTTTTAGTTAGCAACTTTGTAGCTATCCTGAGGCAAGAAAATCTCTAGCTATACTCTGGAAAATCTGTTTCTTAAAGAAAGGAAAGTCTTCATGATTGAGAACTGGTAAAGATCTGAGATGATGTTAATTTCACATCTGTGCTGTCCTTTGGTACTAACTGAAATACTAACAATGGATTCATGTTTGCTTTCTTTTTTTTAGGACAGTTTATTCTGTGTTGTAGCAGCATTTGGCTGTTTCTACTATTGAATCTTGAAAGCTGGAAAAAGATATGACTATGAAGAAATATGAACTTTTTTACATTGTTAAATAAATATCTTGACAAAATAAAGTGAACAGTTTGGCAACTGAGTCTGTTAAGTTTTAGGTCTTATTTTAATGTTTCAATTTCATTATAACATGTTACTACATTTAGAAGGTATAGAAAAAAGTAGGGACAATCCATAATGCAGTTGTTCAAACATAACCAGTGTTTTTTTATTTACAGGGTTAAAAACATCATATATACATTTTGTAACCTGATTTTTCACTTATAGTGTTGTGTACAATTTTTATATCATTTTATTTGATTGCAGTTTTCATCAGCCTACATGAGTGAGTGAGTGGAGTCGCTCAGTCGTGTCGGACTCTTTGCAACCCTGTGGACTGTAGCCTACCAGGCTTCTCTGTCCATGGGATTCTCCAGGCAAGAATACTGGAGTGGGTTACCATTTCCTTCTCCAGGGGATCTTCCCGACCCAGGGATCGAACCCAGGTCTCCCACATTGGAGGCAGACACTTTAACCTCTGAGCCACCAGGGAAGCCTACATTAATAGCTGCAGTTCCATTAGGTTATACACCATTGGTTATTTTTGCCATGTCCTTATTGTGGGATTGATTATAATTTTTCACTGTAACTAACTCTGAGATCAGCTTGCTTGTAAGTTTTTTTCCTGCATTTTAAATTATTGCCTTTACCTTTCACCTAGTATTTTTACTCAGCTCTTGCCACTCTACACTTTACACACCTTGTTAGTTTAAACCTGTATTTGTTTTATCCAGGGTTTGCCCAGTGTCACGATTGAAGAGTTTCTAGGCTGTATATGAAATTAGCTTCCCTTAAGATTCTCAGAGGTTATGATGGTACTATCCCAACTTCCACTGTCTTTGTAGTAATCTTCCCCTTAGATGTCTGCTCCAGCTAGCTGTCCTTATTTCAAGTGCCTTAATCTATCTGCCTCAGGCTGAAACTCCAATACTTTGGCCACCTCATGTGAAGAGTTGACTCATTTGAAAAGACCCTGATGCTGGGAGGGATTGGGGGCAGGAGGAGAAGGGGACAACAGAGGATGAGATGGCTGGATGGCATCACTGACTCGATGGACGTGAGTCTGAGTGAACTCCAGGAGTTGGTGATGGACAGGGAGGCCTGGCGTGCTGCATTTCATGGGGTTGTAAAGAGTCGGACACGACTTAGTGACTGGACTGAACTGAACTGAATCTATCTGCCCTGTTCAAATAAGTGTTTGAAACTTGTTGGGGATTTTCTCCCCGGGACTTGGAAGCGATGAACCTGAAAGAATGACACTCGGACAGTCTCTTGCAAAGACTGACAAGTTTATTTCTGCAGTCAAGCCTTTTTATAGAAGTAGAAACAAAGAGCTTAAAGTATAGGGCCAGCAGAGCGCATATGGGGTTAACACATAATCAGTAAAAACATTTCAAGGACAGCACGCTCTAAATGACTCATGTGCTTATCCCACAACCCGTTTTCTCAAGTAACATCCCTATTTATTATTAAATCTTGGCGCCAAGCATAACCAAAGGCAGGAGATGTTTTCCTGTTGCAGTACAAAGCCGGGTACTTCTGGCCCTTCGCCATTTTCCCAAGGACTTTCTCCTTTTACGGCTATTTTGTACTACGCTTCCCAACAAAACTCAAAAGGGAAGGGTCACAATATAAATCCTTTATTTTCCCCTGTAACTCCTCAGCAGCTGCTTACCCACCATATTTCTTCTCAGCTGCTTTCAAGATAAGCATGTAAACAAAAATAAGTAAATACATGGAAAAATTCTTTTACAGTAGCCAATTCCTTCTCTAAGAGACTGGAGATCTCCTCAAGAAAATCAGAGATACCAAAGGAACATTTCATGCAAAGATGGGCTCGATAAAGGACAGAAATGGTATGGACCTAACAGAAGCAGAAGATATTAAGAAGAGATGGCAAGAATACACAGAAGAACTGTACAAAAAAGATCTTCATGACTCAGATAATCACGATGGTGTGATCACTAACCTAGAGCCAGACATCCTGGAATGTGAAGTCAAGTGGGCCTTAGAAAGCATCACTACAAACAACGCTAGTGGAGGTGATAGAATTCCAGTTAAGCTATTCCAAATCCTGAAAGATGATGCTGTGAAAGTGCTGCACTCAATATGCCAGCAAATTTGGAAAACTCAGCAGTGGCCACAGGACTGGAAAAGGTCAGTTTTCATTCCAATCCCAAAGAAAGGCAATGCCAAAGAATGCTCAAACTACCGCACAATTGCACTCATCTCACATGCTAGTAAAGTAATGCTCAAAATTCTCCAAACCAGGCTTCAGCAGTATGTGAACCGTGAACTTCCTGATGTTCAAGCTGGTTTTAGAAAAGGCAGAAGAACCAGAGATCAAATTGCCAACATCTGCTGGATCATGGAAAAAGCAAGAGAGTTCCAGAAAAACATCTCTTTCTGCTTTATTGACTATGCCAAAGCCTTTGACTGTGTGGATCACAACAAACTGTGGAAAATTCTGAAAGAGATGGGAATACCAGACCACCTGATCTGCCTCTTGAGAAACCTAAATGCAGGTCAGGAAGCAACAGTTAGAACTGGACATGGAACAACAGACTGGTTCCAAATAGGGAAAGGAGTACATCAAGGCTGTATATTGTCACCCTGTTTATTTAACTTATATGCAGAGTACATCATGAGAAACGCTGAGCTGGAAGAAACACAAGCTGGAATCAAGACTGCTGGGAGAAATATCAATAACCTCAGATATGCAGATGACACCACCCTTATGGCAGAAAGTGAAGAGGAACTAAAGAGCCTCTTGATGAAAGTGAAAGCGGAGAGTGAAAAAGTTGGCTTAAAGCTCAACATTCAGAAAACGAAGATCATGGCATCCGGTCCCATCACTTCATGGGAAATAGCTGGAGAAACAGTGGAAACAGTGTCAGACTTTATTTTTCTGGGCTCCACAATCAGTGCAGATGGTGACTGCAGCCATGAAATTAAAAGATGCTTACTCCTTGGAAGGAAAGTTATGACCAACCTAGATAGCATATTCAAAAGCAGAGACATTACTTTGCCAACAAAGGTCTGTCTAGTCAAGGCTATGGTTTTTCCTGTGGTCATGTATGGATGTGAGAGTTGGACTGTGAAGAAGGCTGAGCGCCGAAGAATTGATGCTTTTGAATTGTTGTGTTGGAGAAGACTCTTGAGAGTCCCTTGGACTGCAAGGAGATCCAACCAGTCCATTCTAAAGGAGATCAGCCCTGGGATTTCTTTGGAAGGAATGATGCTAAAGCTGAAACTCCAGTACTTTGGCCACCTCATGCGAAGAGTTGACTCCATTGGAAAAGACTCTGATGCTGGGGAGGGATTAGGGGCAGGAGAAGGGGACGACAGAGGATGAGATGGCTGGATGGCATCACTGACTCGATGGATGTGAGTCTGAGTGAACTCCGGGAGTTGGTGATGGACAGGGAGGCCTGGCGTGCTGCGATTCATGGGGTCGCAAAGAGTCGGACACGACTGAGCGACTGATCTGATCTGATTTCCTTCTCCAGGGGATCCTCCCGACCTAGGGATTGAACCCAGGTCTCCTGCATTGCAGACAGATGCTTTACTGTCTGAGCCACCAGGGAAGCCCTACTTATTCCATAACATTGGCTATTTACTGGCCTTGTTGAAAGTGAAAGTGTTAGTCACTCAGTCCTGTCCACTTTGCGACCCCATTGAGTGTAGCCAACCAGGCTCCTCTGTCCATGGAATTGTCCAGGCAAGAGTACTGGAGTGGGTTGCCATTCCCTACTCCAGGGGATCTTCCCCACCCATTGATGGAACCTAGGTCTCTTGCATTGCAGGCAGATTCTTTATTGTCTCAGCCACCAGGGAAGCCCATCTACAAGGGACTCCTCCAAAGGGGTTTGCTAGTTTCTTCCTAGCAAAGGAAAACATTTCTTTTCACCAGTCACCCTGCTGTGTGATTTCCTACCAGTGGCCACCAAGTCAAGAATTGTTCCTGCTTAGATGGCCCCCAGTTGATACCCAGGGATCATCTCTTGGTGAGCCAACAAGTGTTAGAAACAACTGGAACACAGAGGGCTTTTCATAGGACTTGGTTGGCGGACGTGCATCTCTTCACATCACCCAGTAGGGAAAGGTGCTGTGTGAAGTAGTTGCAGACCATGGTGTGGAGGTCGGGGGTGTCAAGGTTGGAAGGTGTCGCGGCCATCTGCATTATGAATGTGCTGGTATATGGGTGCCTGGCACGGCGTCAGCCGCTGGGGTAGAGCAGGAAGGACTAAAACGGACAGGTAGGTCCGCCTGGAAGGGACTGAACCCGGAGCTGGGCAAAAGGCGAGCCACCACGTTAACGCTCCTTGACGGACGGCCAGCGAGCAAGAGTGACAAGTCACAGCCGTGTCTTATTACAAGGTACATCCGTTTCTTCACCGCATAGTCCAATTCCGCAAGGTAAGTGACCCTTTGCCTTTTTATCTTCTCTCTTGGTGAGTTCTGCTCAGTCACTCCGCCCCACGGGGCCTCTATGGAGGCGGAACCACTGTATCAGAAGTGGTTTTCGAAGAGAAGTCGTGGTCGGAGTGATAAGAGGGAGGGCAATAGGCGGGATTTCCGGTCCGCGCTTCCGTCAGCTGCCTTTCCCGGGCGTCTCCCCGCAACCTCCTCAATTTCCCTTGTCCGTGACGCGGCGCTCTGGAGAAATTCGACGGGACAGTCACCAGGGGCCAGGGAAACGTGAGCTGCAGGTAAGGACCGGGTGTGTGTATATCCTTGCGGCTGTGTTTGAGAGGAGAAACTGTGGTGCTGGGACTGCCTGGAGGAGTGACTGAAAGAAGAGTGGGTCAGTGACAGCGAGGGGAGTGTGAGGCTACGACTGCGAGGCTACTGTGACCCAGGGGCGTTGACAACGAGGGGACTGTGGCTGAGACGTAGCTGCTTGCGAGGGATCTGTGACCCAGCAGCAGTGAATACTAAGGGGCTCTGACCTCGGAGAACACGAGGCAGAGGCTGCGTGGGGACTATGACCGAGAAAGTATGAAGCAGTGACAGCGGGGAACTGTGACCAAGGGCCATCGACTCGGAGGAGACTGATCGATGGATAGGAACTATGAGGGGACTCTGACCTAAGGGAATATGAAGCAGCAGCTGCGAGGGGACTCTAACCAAGGAGCCGTAACTTTGAGGGGGCTGAGTTGGAGAAGACTGTGGGATCAGTGACTGGACAGGGTACTGTAGCGTTTTGTTTGAGTAGGGGTGTGGTGACTGGGTGGAGAAGGTTAGACAGACCCGAGTTTAATTTGATGGACAGACTTCTTGTGGCTGGGAAGCTTACTTCACCATCGAGCTACTGTTTCTTCCGCCGTGAGTGGAAAGTTTGGATTAGATGAATGTTTCCTAAACTGTGGGTTCTGTCCTGTTATTGGGTTGTGTAGTCCATTTAGTGGAGGGAACCTGAAATTTACCAAAAAAAAAAAAGAAAAGAAACAGACCTGAAATTTTCACGTAATAATAGTATTATTCATGAAACTTGTTTCAGTTATGAGTGTGTGAAGTTATGATGCAAACTGAATTTCATGTATCTTAAAATGTAGTTAAAAAGTTGGAAAAACATTGGACCAGATTATTTCTGAGTTTTCCTTCTGGTCTAAAATGCCATGATTCTACAGTGAGGGGACTATTTGGAAATACCAAGATGCAATTAGGAGGATCTGGGGCTGGAGCACATCCTCTATCAGATTGACTTAACTGAAGAAGGCTTCCCAAATAAAATTGGAGTAGTTTTAACTGAAGACTGAAACTCAGGTCCTCAGTTGGGAGAACCAATACTTATATATTGAAATAGGGACAGTGATATTTAGAAAGGCAGTGAGGATATAGGGGTTTGTGATGGGAAAAAACTTAGGAATAGACACTGAGTAAGGGGGAAGCTTTGAAGAGGGTAGAAACAAGGCTTAGAAGGGGAACTGAAGATAGAGACAGAAAAGATTCTGAGAATAAAGTGACCTTCAGGGTCCTTTTCAATCTTAATATTTAATGTTTCTGTAAATACAGAAAATTGTTAGTAAAAAGGTACTGGTTGACAATGAAATTTGGTGCACTAATCTGTGGTGAACAGATGATCATCATGGAGAAGACGGGATGACCTGGAGAGGTCAACAGTGGTGACTAGAATGTCACAGAGGAGAAGCTTTAATGTATTTAGCTATCCAGCTCAATGGTTTTTGTACATTGGAGGCCAAGACTGGCCTACTGGGAATGATACCATGCTGTGGATAATTCAACTGATGTTTTCAGTTCAGTTCAGTCGCTCAATTGTGTCCGACTCTTTGTGACCCCATGAATCGCAGCATGCCAGGCCTCCTTGTCTATCACCATCTCCTGGAGTTCATTCAAACTCACGTCCATCGAGTCAGTGATGCCATCCAGCCATCTCATCCTCTGTCATCCCCTTTTCCTCCTGCCCCCAATCCCTCCCCAGCATCAGAGTCTTTTCCAATGGAGTCAACTCTTTGCATGAGGTTGCCAAAGTACTGGAGTTTCAGCTTTAGCATTATTCCTTCCAAAGAGCACCAGGGCTGATCTCCTTTAGAATGGACTGGTTGGATCTCCTTGCAGTCCAAGGGACTACTCTCAAGAGTCTTCTCCAACACCACAGTTCTAGCTTGGGTTTATTTCCTACTGATTCCCTTTCATGAGGTCTATTAGTGATGCAGATGAAATTGAAGGAGTTTCACTACTTCTTCCTCTTTTACAGCCCTTTGTAGAAGGTGCTACTTGTTGATTGTGTCACTTAGTGTTTTTTAAAAATATATGTAATAGAAGAAGCTTGAGACAGTTTTGACTTACCAGACACTGTATTTATCTGATAACCTGATAGTCACTTCCACCCTTTATACACATATATACTGTGTCATAGCGGAAGAGATTTCAGAAAGATACTTAAATGGAAATCAGTTGGAAATGGTGAGGGATAGCCTTTTTTTGGCAGCACCAGTCTTAGTTGCAGCACAAGGGATCTTCAGTCTTCCTGTAGGATCTTTAGTTTTGGCTTTTGTGATCTAGTGCCCTGATCCAGCCAACTGCACTGGGAGTGTGGAGTCTTAGCCACTGGACCACCAGGGAAGTCCCAGGGAGAGCCTTTGTTTAGCTAAAAAATGGCTGTTTCTAGAATATTATATGTTTACGAGGCTTACATTCTATATAACTAAAAGGAGCTACTCAAGAATTTGTTCGTAGAACAGAATATACTACTTAAAGGTTACTCATCACCAAAGGGAAGACGTTTAGGCTTGGGGACTGCAGCACTGCCTCTGGGGTTATTTGTGTTTGCTGAATGAAATGATTCTTTTTGATTTGACCTGCTTTGTAAATTCCTTTTGGAAATCAATATAATGGCCTAATTGATTAAGAAGGAACATTATTCCTTCCTCAGCCTATGATGTCTTCTCTCATAAACAGGTGAGGTTTTATTTTTCTTGGGGATCTCCTCTTTGGATATGCGACTCTTTAAGGGGAATCTAGTCAGAGCCTTGGATTCCTGGTGTCTTTATCTGATGTTAACACTGACTTACTCTGTGACTATGGGAAGAATTATTGCTTTCTCTTGCTTTAGATTTCCTTACTGTGGTAGAGAAAGCTGTTCTTCCGGTTAAATAGCCCTTTAATAATCTGAAAAATATGCATACTAACCACATTTAGTATACAATCTCATGGAGTTTGTTAACCATCTGCCCTCATTCATGATTTTCCTGTGGAGCTATCTAATCTGCAGGTTAGACATGATTCCCCTTGGGAGCTGAATAGCCTCTTCATGTTATAAACTCTGATTAATTTATGAAATAGTCATAGAAAAAGCAAGCACAATAATGATGGATAAGGACAAAATATCTAATAATAATTGTAATTCTCTTATGTTTTCCTTTCACAATATTTGCGTAACTCTCATCTGAAGCCAGATCTTCTGACTTTCCTAATAGAGATAATTCCTCCTACTGAATCAAACAGAAGTTCTTACACTAACATTTATGTTCTCCTGAAATAGATTAGAAAGAATAAATTTTTGTAAAAGTCATGATTTAGGGGGAGTTTTTTTCAGTTAGAGAAATCCTAAAGTCAGGCTACTTCCCAATCATCACTGGACTGTGAGAGCTCCTTTTTATTCAAGATTGTGGCTGATTCTACATCTTTTACTTATGTCTACATAAGTCACATTAGAAAATAATAGGAAGAAGAGAGTGTGAACAGGGCTCAACTTTCTTGCTTATCTGCCTAGAGAGTAACTTCTAGCACTTCCTCTTTCCTAAGTTTAAACCTTTCTGTTTCTAGTCCTAAACTTCTCTTTTCACAATATTCCTGTCAAATGGGTACCTGAACTCATGTATGACATGTGATTTGTTAATTGTTTATGAATGGTTTGTGACAAAACTTAAATCCTAACTCCCTTCCTCTATAATTTAATCAGTAAATTCAGGGAATATACATTTTTACATACTTTATTTTGCAGTATATACCAGGGCATCATTCTAGAAGGGAAAAAAAAAACAACAACAAAGCAACAGTGAGTCTCTCATACATATTTGGCACTGTTAGGTTTGTTTACATACTTTATTAATATAAATAAGTTAATTTCCTATATTTTCCTATTTGCAGATCATGTAAGTAGATAGATATATAGCAGGATTAGAGGGAGATTTGTTTGTTTTTCTGTCTTTTTTCCCCTCCCTTTCTGTTGGTAACTCTCTTGTTGAAAGTTTAGTTTGAAGCTTTCTGCATTTGGAATAGAATGTCTGTCAGGGGAACCCATGGATTTGTTAGGCTGTTATATCACATTCACAGCTATTTGCAAGCCAGTTTGAAGTGAAGGCTCCTAAAAATAGTGATTTATAATCTTTGCTCTATATTAGAGAACAGAATGAGTGTTATGGCACTTAATAGAAACTGGGTGATTCTGGTTTGTTTGTTTGTTTGGCCCCTAGTCTTAATCTTTTTTGTTCCATGGAACACTTTGGCATTATGGTGAAACCTTGTGGACTCCTTTTTTTGATTAATGTTTTTATATGCAAAAAAGTACATAAATTATAAAGAAAACAAATTGTGTTGATATGTAATCAAAATATTTTTAAATGTGTGAAATAGCACATGTAGGTTTTATTAACACAGTAAATAAACTTTCTGTCTATCAGTGGGTCTTATAACTATGATAATTTTTAAATGATCATGTGTTTAAATAGTATTTCAAGATATTTGTAACAAGTGTAATATCATATGAAAATATCTATGATTTCTATTGGTGACAAAGTCTATTTTACTAAGTCTACTATTACTGTTGTGGCTTACATTCATAACTGAAGGATGGTGGATTTTCCAGAGGCTAGTGAAAATCCCATGGACGGAGGAGCCTGGTGGGCTGCAGTCCATGGGGTCGCTAAGAGTCGAAAACAACTGAGGGACTTCCCTTCCACTTTTCACTTTCATGCATTGGAGAAGGAAATGGCAACCCACTCTAGTGTTCTTGCCTGGAGAATCCCAGGGACAGGGGAGCCTGGTGAGCTGCCGTCTATGGGGTCACACAGAGTCGGACACGTCTGAAGCGACTTAGCAGCAGCAGCAGCAGTGAAAATAAAGATATACTTTTTTTAGTCTAAATCCCAGATTCCCTGAATCTGTCATAGACCCTGCCTTAGAGATGTAACCCAGTCTAGGGAGAACAAAATCTAAACACAGGGTTTACACACTGATTCTTTCAGTAGGATAGTGGCAGAGCACATTGTTCAACTGTAAGAGCTATTACAAGTTTCTGGTTTTTGTTTTTTGTTTTTTTTTTTTACAAGTTTCTGTTTTTTTAGGATAGTCTCTGTCCTGAAATCCAACCCTCTGTGGTCAGGCCCAAGCACAAACTTTATTTTGGTCCATGACTAACCCAGAGTCTGACACAGAGTAAGTGCCCACTCAGTGTTTGTTGAATAAGTGTTTCTTTGGAGAAATTAGAGGGAAGAGATCAAGTTCAAAGCTTAGATCTTAGATTGTGGCCATTTACTGATCCTAAATATTGAGGAATAACATTGAGCCCTAACTTATAACTAATCTGTCTGTGCAGATAATGTTGTGAAATCACCTTTACATTTAGAATTTCCCAAAGCAGGCATTCTTTTGACTTATTCTATATTGTGTAGTTGGAGAAGGCAATGGCACCCATGCCAGTACTCTTGCCTGGAAAATCCCACGGATGGAGGAGCCTGGTGGGCTGCAGTCAATGGAGTCACGAAGAGTTGGACACGACTGAGCGACTTCCCTTTCACTTTTCACTTTCATGCATTGGAGAAGGAAATGGCAACCCACTCCAGTGTTCTTGCCTGGAGAATCCCAGGGACGGGGGAGCCCGGTGAGCTGCCATCTATGGGGTCGCACAGGTCGGACATGACTGAAGCGACTTAGCAGCAGCAGCAGCATATGGTGTAGTGATATATACTGGTTAGTGACGTCGTTACATTGTAGTTGCTGAGTGATGTCCGACTCTTTGCAATCCCATGGATGTTTTAGCATGCCAGGCTCCTTTGTCTTCCCCTGTCTCCTGGAGTTTCCTCAGATTTATATCTGTGGAGTCAGTGATGCTATCTAGCATCTCATCCACTATTGCCCCCTTCTGCCCCTGCCTTCAGTCTTTCCCAGCATCAGGGTCTTTTCCAGTGAGTTAGCTCCTCATGTCAGGTGGCCAAAGTATTGGAGCTTCAGCTTCATCATCAGTCCTTCCAATGACTATTCAGGGTTGATTTCTTTTAGGATTGACTGGTTTGATCTCCCTGCAGTCTAAACGGACTCTCAAGAGTCTTCTCCAGCACCACAATTCAAAAGAATGTGTTTTTCAATGCTCAGCCTTCTTTATGATACAATTCTCACATTTGTACAGGATTACTGGAAAAAGCCTTTTAGTACTTTAAGTTAGCTTTTCTTCCAAGGAGCAAGCATCTACTAATTTTATGGTTAGTGACATAAATTGCAGTAATCCTGCATCAGAAAGTTATGGTATGCGAGGACTTCCTTGGCTAAGACTCCAAGCTCCCTAATTCAAGGGTCCCAGGTTTGATCCCTGATCAGGAAACTAGATCCCACATACTGCAACTAAGATCTGGTGCAGCCAAATAAATAGTTTGTTGTTTGTTTGTTTGTTTTTAAAGAAAGGTATGGTACAGTTTCTTGAAATAATTGTATTTCTAGCACTGTCCTCCACATTAGAACTGTTTACATAATCTAGGTAGAGTTTGCTACCAAATTATTAATAAAACTGATCTTGTTTTCATTTAGAATAGAGTTGGCAAACTTCTTAGGTAAAGGGCCTGATAGTAAATATTCAGCTCTGTGGATCATACAGTCTCTGTTGCAACTACTCAACTCTGCAGTTGTAGCACAAAAATAGCCATAGGCAGTACATAAGTGAATGAGCATGGCTGTGTTTCAGTAAAACTTTAATTATAAAAACAGACTGTGGGCTATTTTTGACTTGTAAGCTGTAGTTTGCTGACCCTTGCTGTAGGAATTCTGCTAGTTCTTGAATCCAGCCCTTCCTCCCACTGTGGGCTAGATATATCCTCCCTCAAGCTTCAAAGATCTTTACACAAAGGGTGATGTGGCTGCACTGTTATCTGTGGGAAGGCCTGAGTGTACAGCAAATGACATGATTAATGCCAGCAGTGTTTGATGCACTTTAACCTAGAAGTTCATAGAGCTTGCCTCTTAGAGCACTACTTTATTAAATTCCACAGTGGTAGAAGCAGATAAAGATAACAAATATGAAGTATGCTTGCTCATTTAGCTTTGGAACTGGGCATTGGTATGCCAGTAGAAAATTGCTGTTATTGTTCAGTCACTCAGTTGTGTCTGACTCTTTGTGACCCCATGGGCTGCAGTGTGCCAGCCTTCCCTGTCCTTCACTATTTCCCAGAGTTTGCTCGAACTCATGTCCATTAAGTCGATGATGCCATCCAACCATCTCATCCTGAGTATAGGGTTGTATTGAGGGAAATTATTGTAGGCCCAGGGGATGAGGGGAAGCAGGAATAGAAGGCAAAGGAAAAATTCTTGTCTCCTTTTTTTTTTAAATCAGATAGTTCCTATAGTACTCAGTCAAATTTGAGTTAGATTTTTGAAACTTGAAGAGTATATATGATTGCAGCTTTTACTACTTAGGTTGTTGCATAGCTTAAGAAGCAGTGTCCATCTCCTCTTTCACCCTGGGATGCTTAGTAAATCTACCAGCAATAAGGAAGTAGAATAGAAGGGGATTGAGTAGGAGTTTCTAAAACTACACTTCCAGGAGACTTTCATCTTTAAAACACTAGCACATGCATACCAGCACCCAGATATTGTCTCCTTCAAGACATTCATGTTGGAAAAACACTTGATTAGACTTATCCTCCATATCTCCGTCCTGCCACCCCTTCCCGCTGACACACATTTCCACTTCTTTTGTGTGCTTCCTTAATAGCAGAGTTGATCTGTCCAAGCAGGCATCTACTGGAACACTGAGGAACAAGGCTAGCAGTGTGTACTGGGAGGTGAGTCAGCAGAAATGGAGCCAGATTTTGTGAATCTGGGTAAAAATCACAGGAGCAGATACTACATCCTGTATCTTGAAAGCAGTTTGGAGACACTAAGGCACTTACTAGCCAGGGTGGTGGTAGTGTGGGTATTTATGTCCATATTTAGATTCTGTGTTTGAATGGGGAATTTGAGTGACTAAGATGAAGTGACTTATCTAAGGACTGAATATGTAGCAGTGTTGGAAAAATTACAAATGCTGCATTTTAAATGCTAGCTCTATTTTCCTCTTTTTTGTTACAGCTTCTTTTGACATAGAAGCTTTTGGGAAGGATAAACAGCTAAGGAAATAGGTTTTGGCCTACCCTCTTGGGCTCAAGAGGGAGGCACTGTATTTTGTCTCCAGCTGTTTTCATTCTGACTTAGATGAATTAATACGGGTGGTGTGGCTGGAAACCAGGATCTACCTGCAAATTATTAGGCAATCTCCTGCTCCCCATCCTCATTTTGCTCTTGTACTGCATTGGCTCTGAGGAGGTGCCGTGTTCCCCCAGCCCTACTACCCACTGTCAAGTAGATACTAAGGCAGCCACTGTGTGTGTGTGCTTTCACTCTGGAATGTAGATATTTAAAGTCTCCTTTTCCGGGGACATCACTCACTTTTACTTGAATAGCATTGCTGCTGCTAAGTCACTTCAGTCGTATCCAACTCTGTGTGACCCCATAGACGGCAGCCCTCCAGGCTCCCCCGTCCCTGGGATTCTCCAGGCAAGAACACTGGAGTGAGTTGCCATTTCCTTCTCCAGTGCATGAAAGTGAAAAGTGAAAGGGAAGCCGCTCAGTCGTGTCCCACTCTTCGCAACCCCATGGACTGCAGCCCACCAGGCTCCTCCGTCCATGGGATTTTCCAGGCAAGAGTACTGGAGTGGGGTGCCATTTGATTACAAAGGGGCAGTTATCATAAACAGAGAGTTTGGGAAGTATTGTTCCTCATTGTTGGAGATATTCAGTGATTACTGGGCAGTTGTGAGTATAATAAAGGTGGTATAGTTTTAGGTAAAGCTAAGTTTCAGTATAATGAATTAAAAAGCCAGCATGTATTTGCTACCCTCAGTACACTCTCATCCTCCACATACCTTTTCTCGATATGTTCTGGCAAATTCAATATGTTCTATTGTTCCAATAAAGTTCCAATAAAGTCTATTGGAACTTTAGGGAAACTGGGGGTAATTTTTTTCATCAGTTTAGGCACTAGTTATTAAATTTTTCTATATACTTTCAAGGTGTGTAAGTTAGTAGATATGAGGAACATGGAGATGATCTAAGAGAGCCAGTGAAAAATGAAAAACATGGCAACCTATAAAGTCAAAGTTTAAAAATAGTTTTAGTAATAGTTCTAGAGGAAAGGCATGACAATTAATCTCTTTATAATTTCTAAATTCTTTTAGGCTAATTGTTATGGAATGTCTGGGGTCTTGGTGTTTTCTACCTCCTAAAAAAGTGGAAAGATATAGAAGTATTTTACATTATAAAACAAAAAATATTAGTTGTATTTGTTCTAAATCCAAAGGATCTTTAGCCTTCAGTTTGTCTGATGCATCATCTTCAGTTTAAAGTATAGTGTAGAATACAGGATAGGACACAAAAGTCATCTTTGGGAAATAAAAGAATTATGTGTAAACAGATAAGGAAAAATACTTTTGACAGGATGAGAGCTTTATTTTACCATCTTTGATACACTTCTAAATTGACAAGTGTTTGACATCTTTCCATCAAAACAAAATACTGTGTAGTGTTTTTCAAAATTTCAAAGGAGTTTTTTTTTTTTTAATTTATTCAAATAGTTATTGAGCATCTGCTGTGTGCTAGGGCTTATTGCCAGGTATTGGATGCATCAATTATGATTTTGTGGTTCTAAGTGATAAGAAACCCAGCTTACCTGAGTTTCAGCAAAAAGGGAAGTTCATTGGATGGCAGAATTAGGCAATTCAGGATCTGGCTTCTCTCCATCATCATCATTGCTTTCTCTGTGTTGTCTACTTTGAGAAAGACTCTTCCTGGTTATAGGATGACCGCTAGATTGTCATAGATGGTTCCTAGAGTTGTGTCTCCAGGTTTAAATTCACAAATCTTTGTCCAACCATTCCCATCTGACAAGACCTGGGATTCACTCTGATTGGACTATCTTAGGTCACCTTTCACTTCCTTTCCCACCTGCGTCTTCCCCAGTCTGTGGCCTGGGAGAGTGATGTGCTAATTGGTTCAGGTTAGGCATGTGGTATCTGATGGCATGTGGTATGAAGGGTGGTTGAAGGGTGAAGATCACACAGGCCAAATGATACTGACTCTCCAAATGAAAATGGTCCCTGTCCAGAGCAGGAGATTGCACAGTGGAAAGACAAACAACATTTGGGAGTTTGTTTTCTAATCTCTCATTTGATCTTTACCATAACTTAGAAATTAAGTACGTTTTATTAGAAAGTTCCTTAATCTCATGAAGAATCTCTTAGGGTCAATGCATTCACCTTAACTTAGAGTTAAGGTACAAGGAGGAGCTAAAAAATATTTTTTTGGCCAAAGTTTTTTTTTTTTTGGCTAGGCCACGTGATTTGTGGGATTTTAGTTTCTTGACCAGGGATCGAACCTGTGCTCCCTGCAGCAGACGCATGAATCCTAACCACTGAACCGCCAGGAAGTCCGTGGGAGCAGCTAGAATGAACTCCCCTTACAGGTGTTATGATTCCTGTAGTGCATCCTCTACTGTTATACTCTAGCCCAAACCAAAACCTAAGTAGTTTGTCAGTGATATGCCCAGTAAGAAGGAGTTCAGTCTTTATGAAAGGTGAAATTAAATTCCTGCCTGGCACAGTGTAGTGCATGGCCAAGGTGGAAGAAGTGTTTTTGCTTAAATTCAGGTATGACCATTTTGTACACTAGGTAACATAATGTTGTCATTAAGTGCACAGATCTAGAGCCAGAATGCCTTCATTCAAATCCTGTTTTTGCCCTGTCCCAGACGCGTCATCTCAGTCAAGTCATTTAACCCAGCTGTGCCTCAATTTCTTCATCTGCAAAATAGAGTTAATAATATTATCTACCTCATAAGATTGTTGTTATTTGATATATACAAAAGGTTTAGGGAGTTCCCTGGTGGTCCACTGGCTTAGACTTCATGCTCCTAATGGAGGGAGCCCAGGTTCAATCCATGGTAAGGGAACTATAGGTCCCACATGCTGCAAGAGTTCATAAGCCACAACTAAGAGATCCCATGTGCTGCAGTACATAGAATGTACTGCAACTATGTACTGCAACTAAATAAATAAAAAATATTTTAAAGATATATAATATATGCAAAAGGTTTATAACTTTCTGGCACATAGAAAGTACTCTGTGTTAGTTTTGAATGCATGCGTGCTAAGTCACTTCCATCATATCCTACTCTTTGTGACCTATGGACCGTATCCCTCCAGGCTCCTCAGTCCATGGGATTCTCCAAGCAAGAATACTGGAGTGTGTTGGCATTCCCTTCTCCAGGGGATTTCCCCAACCCAGGGATCGAACCCATGTCTCTTAGGTCTCCTACATTGGCAGGCGAGTTCTTTACAACTAACGCCACCTGGGAAGTCCGCATTAGCTATAATTTTTATCATCACTATTATCATCATAATCTTTGGGACAGTGATAGAGAAATGTGGATTATGTGATAGTACAATGAAACAGGTTTACGTCTGATCGAATACTGTAATCATTACTGTAATCATTACAGTCTATTACTGTAATCACTAAGAATTCTAAATATATTTTTTATTCTGTTTTCTGAAGGTAAACTCTTGTGTATTTTATATTGTACTAATGTAGAGTATTATGAGTGAATCTCAGTGAGAAAGGGTTCTAGTGGTATGTTACATTGGTATATGGTGACATCTATTCTGATCAGTATTTTCGGTACTAATGTGGATGGAGACATAAAAACCATGCTTTTCAAGTTTATAGATTACATAAAATTGTGACTGCAAAGTGATAGATGGCAGTCACAATTTGAAATTATTTTAACAGATTAGAACAAACAGATCAATCAAGATGGACTTTTGTAAAGCAATTATCCTTCAATAAAAAAATTTTTTTAAAGATAGACTTTAACAGGATTATGACCAATAAAATGAATAAGCATATTTCTGTACATTCTTTGCTTGAATGACCTGGTATGCTAAAATGAAATGCCTCCTAAGGTCACCTAGTCCCTTTTCAGATACTCTCATTCCTCAAAAGTATTTTATTATGTTTAGTTAAAATTTGTGTCTCTGCATCTTCCAACTAGTGATTCATTTTCTATTATCTAGAGTGTCACAGAGTAAGTGTCTGCCCTATTCAACATGACAGGCATTCAGATATTTAGAGACAGGTATTAGGTACCTTCTTGTATAGTAAGTACAGTGTCATATTTTACCATATACTATAGTGGTTAAGAATATGTAGTCTGCAGCCAGGCTGACTGAATTTGATTCCTAGCACCACTTACTAGTTGTGTGACTTTTATTTTCTGTACCTCAAATTCAATAGTGATAAAAATAATACATGTATGTCAGAGGGTTGTGAATGTTAAGAGAGTTTTAATATTTTAAGAAATTTTTGACATACAGGTGTTACATAAATGCTGACAGTAGTAGTAATAATATTTTTTTCTTCATCATTGCTTTACATCAGACTCTAGAAGAGTTCTTGCTACAACAATGATTCTTTAATGGGGTAGGGATAGAATGGGGAAGATGCAGTGAGCATACCTCGTTTTATCATAATTTTACATGAAAAGTACACTTTTCACAGTTGTAATCATGGAGAAAAACTTGACAAAATCTTTTGACTATAGAGGATATGTAGGAAATAGACAAAGGCAGATGATGGCAACTACTACTACTATGAAATAATAATAGTAGCTGATGTTTACAAAGTAATGCTCAAAATTCTCCAAGCCAGGCTTCAGCAATATGTGAACCATGAACTTCCAAATGTTCAAGCTGGTTTTAGAAAAGGCAGAGGAACCAGAGATCAAATTGCCAACATCTGCTGGATCATGGAAAAAGCAAGAGAGTTCCAGAAAAACATCTCTTTCTGCTTTATTGACTATGCCAAAGCCTTTGACTGTGTAGATCACAATAAACTGAGGAAAATTCTGAAAGAGATGGGAATACCAGACCACCTGACCTGCCTCTTGAGAAACCTGTGTGCAGGTCAGGAAGCAACAGTTAGAACTGGACATGGAACAACAGACTGGTTCCAAATAGGAAAAGGAGTACATCAAGGCTGTATATTGTCACCCTACTTATTTAACTTATATACAGAGTACATCATGAGAAATGCTGAGCTGGATGAAGCACAAGCTGGAATCAAGACTGCTGGGAGAAATATCAATAACCTCAGATACGCAGATGACACCACCCTTATGGCAGAAAGTAAAGAAGAACTAAAGAGCCTCTTGATGAAAGTGAAAGTAGAGAGTGAAAAAGTTGGCTTAAAGCTCAACATTTAGAAAATGAAGATCATGGCATCTGGTCCCATCACTTCCTGGCAAGTGGATGGGGAAACAGTGGAAACAGTGGCTGACTTTATTTTTCTGGGCTCCAAAATCACTGCAGATGGTGATTGCAGCCGTGAAATTAAAAGACGCTTACTCCTTAAAGGAAAGTTATGACCAACCTAGACAGCATATTCAAAAGCAGAGACATTACTTTGCCAACAAAGATCTGTCTAGTCAAGGCTATGGTTTTTCCAGTGGTCTTGTATGGATGTGAGAGTTGGACTATAAAGAAAGCTGAGCGCTGAAGAATTGATGCTTTTGAACTGTGGTGTTGGAGAAGATTCTTGAGGGTCCCTTGGGCTGCAAGGAGATCCAGCCAGTCCATCCTAAAGATCAGTCCTGGGTGTTCATTGGAAGGACTGATGTTGAAGCTGTAACTCCAATACTTTGACCACATGATGTGAAGAACTGACTCATTGGAAAAGACCCTGATGCTGGGAAAGATTGAGGGCAGGAGGAGAAGGGAACGACAGAGGATGAGATGGTTGGATGGTTTCACCGACTCAGTGGACATGGGTTTGGGTGGACTCTGGGAGTTGGTGATGGACAGGGAGGCCTGGAGTGCTGAGGTTCATGGGGTCGCAAAGAATCAGACACGACTGAGCGACTGAACTGAACTGATGTTTACAAGCACATACTGTGTACACAGACATTGAGCTAAGGCTTTACATAGATTATTCCTTTTAAACCTAATCTGTTAGATGATGAAACTAAGACTTGGAGACATAAAGAATTTGGCAAAATTTTCATGGCTAGTGATAGAAATGGACTTCATACTTACATAATATGATTTTAGTGTCTCATCTCTTTTTAATTACTGCAGTATGCAAACAGTGTAAGGTTAAAGATTTTTACTTTTCTCAAAATGGAACATGAATAAAAAACTATTGAGAAACACTGCCTTAGACATTTGGTTAGAGGTGTTTATATAAGGCAGATGGAGAGATTTTATTGAATGTATTTGCTCAACTGAAATACAGGTAAAATATGTTAGTATTACTATTATTTACCAATGGGCTTTGTAATGTGTCCATACTAATACTAATGGTTGCCTTCATTCTTACTTTGTTCATAAATTTTACATTAGCTTTAAATAACTAGTCAGGTATCCTTTCTCCTGCTTCAAGTTCTCTCTCTGATATTTTTTGTGTGATTTTTTAAATCTAGTGGAATAGATTCAGTGTCACAGTACGTAGTGACCTCAGATATCAGTTTGACTTTAAAATATCTTTAGAACTTCCCTAGTGCATTGGTTATGAATCCACCTGTCAGTGCAGGGGACATGGGTTCGATCCCTGGTCCACGAAGATTCCACGTGCCGCACTCAGGACAACTAAGCCTGTGTGCCACAATCGCTGAGCCCACATGCTCTAGAGCCCTTGCTCTGCAACAAGAGAAGCCACCACAATGAGAAGCCTGTGTACCACAACTAGAGAAAGCCCTTGCACAGCAACAAAAACCCAGCACAATCAAAAGGAAACCAAAAAAAAGACTGGATGTCTTAAACAACAGAAATTTTTAAATACTTTAAAATCACAATGGCGGTATTTACCTCCTTTGCTTCTTTCTAATGTGGTGATATCTACCATGTGTTTGGCTGGTTAAGTTGAATCATACAACTTAATCATACAACATGATTCAGTACTTCAAGAATTAAGCAGTTAAAAGCAAAGCAGAATTTCTGTTATGTATATTTTACCACAATGTAAACAAAACAAACAAAAAGCAAAGCAAAATCAGAGTGGGGAGGGAGAGATGGATTATAAAGTGGTATGAAGAAATGAGAGTGAATGATATGTTTATCTTAATTTTGATGATTTCACAAGGGTATAATGTTGAAACTCATTAAATTATACGCTTTAAGTATACATTTATTGTATGTCAATTATACATCATTCAGTAAAGCTGAAAAAATATAGCCCACATATCCCCTCCACCCCCAACCCCTGCACACACAGAGCAAAGACTTCTGAGAAGTTCCGATAAACATGTCTTTGGATGTGTTAAGTATTTTTCTATTAAACTTTAAGAGATTTTAACTTGAAGTCATGGAAAGTAACTGGTGAGAATATGGCATGACATTTATCCCCTTGATTTATTATGGCATCCTTAAAACTCTACTTTGTAACATGAAGGAAATGTACAGGTGACTTAAATGCCACCTATTTGTAATGTCAGAAGAGAGAGGAACAGAGAAATAAAAAAATTTTTTATTGCTTAAGTTGAAAGCTTGTCAGGAAATCCTAGTAAAACTTTTCCGACAGGAAAGATCTGTACAGCTGGCAAATCAGGCAGCTTTGGAATCAGGCCAATAACCATGTTAGTTCTATTTGATTGGTCCTTGGACCTTGCTACTTTCAGTATCTGACCTTTTTATTTCACTGTTCATTTAGGCTGGTCTGACTTAAGCTTGCAAAAACTTAAGGAACCTATGCTATGGAAAAAATGTTCTTAATTGAAAGAAGCAGCAGCAGTAATGATGAGACAGTTTCTGTTACTAACAATTTGTGGATTTCTGGGAGACAGCATTCTGGTTTTCCCACTTACTAGCTGTGTGACCTCTGAATAGGTTGCTTAACCTCCCTGATCCTTAGTTTTCTCACTTGTATATTGGAACTAAAAATACCTGCTTCTCAGGTTATATGGGTTAAATGCGACTAATGTATATAAAGTACCCAGCACAGTGCCTGTCACTGGTAATATTGAAGAAAAATAGTCATTATTATGATTGTTACTGTTACTATCTTACCTCCTTGCAACACATTTAGATTGCTAACACATACTTCTTAGAATATATGTATCATCTACACTGATTCAGAGTTAGGAAGGAGAGAGAATCTATTTTTAGAGATCCCAAAAGACCACCTTTGATGAGGACCTGTCTGTTTAGAAAATGATTATTGGACATTAAAAAAAAATACATTTATTAGGCTTATATTAGGTCTTAGTTGTGGCATGTGGGGTCTTTGTTGCAGTCCGTGGGCTTCTCTTGTTGAGGCCCTTGGCCTTAGTAGTTGGCTGCTCCAGCTTAGTTGCCCTGTGGCATGTGCGATCTTAATTCCCCAACCAGGGATCAAACACTCTTCCCCTCCATTGGAAGGCGGATTCTTAAGCACTGGACCACTAGGCAAGTCCCCAAGCATGTTTAAAAGTAAACTTTTTACCTTGAAAAAAAAAAGTAAAACTTTCAAAAAAGGAATATTAAAATGAAGCCCTTTATGACCCACTAAGTTTCATTTGGGCTTCCTTGGCTCAGCATAAGAATCCACCTGCAGTGCAAGAGACGCAGGAGACATGGGGAAGATCCCTGGGTGGGGAAGATCCCCTGGAGGAGGGCATGGTAACCCACTCCAGTATTCTTGCCTGGAGAATCCCATGGACAGAGGAACTTGGTGGGCTACAGTCCATAGGATTGCAAAGAGTCGGACATAACTGAAGCGACTGAGCATGCACTCACACAGCTTCATACATTGATGAAATTTTGCCATATGTGCTTTACCTTTTTGTATGTAATATAAATTTCTTTTCTTTTCTTTTTTTGCCAAGGATAAGTTGCAATGATCAGAGATCATAACCCTTTGTCCCTAGATACTTCAGCATTAAAAAAAAGGACAGTCTTTTACGTAACAGTGTAATTATCAACTTCAGGAAGTTTATTTTAACATTGATACATACTATTATCTGATACAACCAATATTTTAATTTTACTGGTTGTCCTAATAACTATCTTTTATAACGATTTCTCCCCCAGTCTAGAATTATGCATTACATTTAGTTGTCATTTCTTTGGTCTTTTAACCTGAAACAGTCCTTCAGCCTTTCATTGTTTTTCATGATTGACATTTTTTTTGAAGAATACAGGCTTGTTTTGTAGAGGTTTGTCTAATTGTTGAGGTTTGTCTAATTGTTCCTCATAAGTACATAGGTTATGTGTTTTTGGCAGATAATATGACCCCAGTGCCTTGTATCAGGAAGCATTATTGGTGATGTTAATTAGCTTTAATTATTTAGGTAAGAGTTTTTTTTTTTTTTTCACTTTAAAGGTAACTCGCTTTACTTTGTAATTAATAAGTCATTGATGGAGAGAGAGTTTGAAACTGTGTAAACTCCTGTTCCCAAACAAAATTTCCCCCAGTGGTTTTAGAATCTTAAGGAGCATTTTTATATCATAAATGTGGTTTCCTCACATTGATTGAAGAAGTCTGCTTGAGAAAATAGCTTTTACTGTAAAAATTATAATACATTGTACACAATACATACTCAGTATTATTGACTGCCTGATCTTTGAGCTACCTGACACCATTTGCTGATTATATTTCTCATAATGGATTTTGTCTGCCTACTCTGAGAATTTAACAGATATTTGCAGCAAAATCTTGTTTGCAAATTAGAAACGGTCATTAATTGGACTGATCAGGCATTCTTAGCAGACCACTCAGATCAGTGAGATGAGAGTAGTAAATCTGAATTCTCGGTATTTCAAAAGAATAATTAATAACAATCATGAAAATCACTCATCATCATCACTGGAAAAACTTACTAAGTATATAATTCTCTTCTTCCTTTTTATTTTAATTTGTGATGAAAGGACATTTGAATTTGAATATGTGATGAAAGGAAGTTTCTGGGTGGTATTCATCTTTCACTTTAGACTCTGACATTTTTTTCATATCAGGCTAATACTTAGCCATGACTCATGAGGTGTCTCCTTCAGTCTCTAAGAATTAGGTCAGGTTTCTTGTAGATCTTGTCACATTGCTCTTTGGAATTTAGCCAGAGGAAAGAAAATAAGGCACGATTGCAATTGTTTAAATAAATATCTTATTCAGGAGGGCTTATTAGAGGCAGAGAGACAGAGTAGAAAGTCCTCATTCTGTCTAGTATTTTGTTTTGTTTACCACTTGTGTTCTGAGGATCTTTTTTCCATCTGTCATTATATCTTGGACAGAGGTGGCAGTTGATCATTGAAGTTCCTCTCTCTCTCTAATTCCTGGCTGATACCTAAAATTTTATCATTATCAAGAATAAATTTAATTGTAAAAATTATGTCACCTAAACATAAAACAATGGCAACCCACTCCAATATTCTTGCTTGGAGAATCCCAGGGACGGGGGAGCCTGGTGGGCTGCTGTCTATGGGGTCGTACAAAGTCGGACATGACTGAAGCGACTTAGCAGCAGCAGCAGCAAACATAAAACATCAAATATTCAGAACTTTTCTGTAATAGTTGCTAAATGTTTTCTTTTAAATGAGACAACAATAAATAAATTTTCCTTGGGGGAAGAAGCCTGGGTGGGGTTTTAGTAGTTGGGGATTGTGAACAAGTTTAAGGTGCTAAGGCTCTCAAAGAGGACGGGGAAATGAGTATTGAAAAAGGAAAAGGAAAGACATTTAAAAGATAAAGTATGTTTGTTGTTTAGTTTCTAAGTTGTGTCTGACTCTGAGACCCCCCTGGGCTGTAACAGCTTGCCAAGCTCCCCTATCGCTATCCGTGGGATTCCCCAGTCAGGAATACTGGGGTGGGTTGCCATTTCCTTCTCTAGGCATCTTCCCAAACCAAGGATCAAACCTGAGTCTCCTGCATTAGCAGGCAGATTATTTACTGCTGAGCTACCAGAGAAGCTCACAAGTATACTTACTCTACAATTTTCATACCTCTAACTCTGGACAAGTGGTCTTTGAAATATACAGAGCATTTAGAATTAAGAAATCCAGACTTTGTTAACCAGTAATTGCTGATGGCCATCTTTTTTTCTTTTTTAAAAAAGACTCTTTCTCCATCTGTACCAAAGACATACCTTTCACATTTCCTTGCACCTGTAAGACCTCTAGGTGTCCTAGGGATGTGATGCAAGAGTAGTGAAAGTCTGTATAACTAACCTTCTCAGCCAAGTTCTTCCAGTGTTTTGCATGCAGTCAGGGTATGAAATAAATAGTTAGTATTGTTTGTGCTGTAATTTCCAAGCTCCAGATGATTAATTGTGGCCATTGTTCCACAGAGAGGCATTTCAGTGTTTCTACTAGAGCCTGGTTTTTGTGACGCTTTGCTCTTTTTTATCAGATGCGTTTGGTTCATCTTTGTGAAGTGTGTGCTTTTCCCTGTCATTGAGAAATTTTCTCCCCAGTGAGAAAAAAATTCTTTTCACTTTTTATGACCAGCTAAAAGAAGATGGATACACAGAATTCAGCCAAAGTCAACACAAGGAAGAGGAGGAAAGAGACACCTGGACCCAATGGGGCAACAGAAGAAGATGGAATTCCTTCAAAAATGCCACGCTGTGCAATTGTAAGTAAGGAAGAGATTTCTTTTTGAACTCTTAACCTTGCAGGGGGAAGGTAGAAAGTGATATAACACTGATGATATCAATATTACTTCTTATCAGGTCTTCTTAAATAATGGAAAGAATGAACAGTAAGTGTGAATAGTGACTTTCCGACAGTTGTTGGAAATCATATGCAGATTATAATTCAGAGTTCAGTTGTAAGAACTTTACACTGAAATTGAAAAAAGAATTTTAGGAAAACTTGGAGTTTGTATGTATATTAGGCAAAAAAATGATAAAATTCAAAGTAATGAAATAGAGAAATTGTAGCCCCAGGCAGTGATCTGATCTTGGTATCATCTCTTGTTTAGTTTTCTGTGTCTTACTGTCTTTTCTGTTATATCACTGCTCCACTCCATTACTAATTATATCTTAGATAAGAACCTTTTTCTACTACTGCCTACCTTATGTTCCTTTATCTCTGAAGTGTTATCTTTGTATTTCCTAACCACTTACAAACATTTGATGAAAGACTGCTTTCCAAACTCTTGATCCTGTCTCAGGTTGGTACCCTTCCTGAAACTTCCCCTGGAAAGCATATCAAAGAATATTTATAGATAATTGGAGTTATTATTGGTACACAATGTTATGAAATCCATGTTTTATGAAACGAGATGCCAGTCCAGGTTCAATGCACGATGCTGGATGCTTGGGGCTGGTGCACTGGGACGACCCAGAGGGATGGTGTGGGGAGGGAGGAGGGAGGAGGGTTCAGGATGGGGAACACATGTATACTAATTAAATAATTTTCTATTAAAGAAAAAAAAAAAGTGTCAAAAAATAAAAAAATAAAAAAAAATAAAATCCCAGTAACAGAATCACATGTTTCTGTATTTTTGTACCTATATTAACCACTAGCCATTGATCAAACTGCAGTTTCCACTGGTTACTTTTGGAGCTTCATAACCCAGAAGGAAAAACATTTCTACTCTGACATAAGTAACAGTTGTTCCAAGCCAATATACTATCTTGAGCAGTAAAAGCAACTGGACTTCACAAATGGGAGGTTTATGCTCCAGGACTGATGTTAATGATGATGCTAAGGGCAAGTGTGTTCATTTCCTGTTTCTCTGTAACAAATAACCACAAATTTAATCAATGGTGTAAAACAATACAGATATATTATCTTATAGTTTTGGGGATTAGAAGTTTGAAATGGGTCTCAGAAAGCCAAAGTCAAGTGTTGGTAGGGCTGGAGGTTCTAGGGGAGAACTGTTTCCTTATATTTTCCAGCTTCTAGAGGTTGCCCATATTGCTTTGCTCAGGGGACCAGCTAGCAGTCACAACACTCTGACCACTGCTTTTGTCATCACATCTCCTTCTGAATCTCCTGCCTCTTTCTTTCACTTGTAAAGACTTGTAATTACATTGGATGAACATACTTAGCTATTCCAGGACAATCTATCTCAAAATCCTTTAATCACATTTGCAAAGCCCATGTTGCCATGTAAGATAGCATAGTCACAGGTTCGAGAACATAAGATGTACACATCCTTAGGAGAACATTATTCTTTATACCACAGCAGCTAAACTCAGAAAATGACTCAGCAGTCAACAAAACAGAGCATTGTTAATTTCTGAATGTTTCTTAGAGAATTCAGGTTTAGGAGATGGTGGTAGGCACAAATTCAGCATTCTCACTTGTAGTAGGGACAAGCTATAACCAAGAAGGTAATACTCTGAGCTGATCACCGTAGCCAGGAATAGACCTAAGAAGATGAATCTTAGTGGAATGGGCTCTGAGAAGAGTTAAATCTCTTGGTTTTTAGAATCTGAAGAATCTCAGTGTTTTTAGTTACTCTGCTTCATATATTCATGTCACAAATCAGTAATGGCTTGCTACCTATTTCACGTTCCTCTCTTGTATACACTGGCTATTTATCAAGGGCTGATGAGCAAAGATTCACTCACCCAAGAGGCTGGACTGACTCTAATGAGGAGTATCTGCTAAATAAACTTGTGTGTAATCTCTGCTGTACACATATGCTTTCTATCTCTGAATCTCTTTCAACTCTGTAGAAAAAACAAGATTTTTTTTCTTTACTGAGATCACAAATCTACCCATTTAAACTGTACAACTCAATGGTTTTTAATATATTCATAGAGTTGTGCTACCATCACCACAACCAATTTTAGAATATTCTTATCCCTAAAATAAGCCCCATACCCATTAACAGTCACTTCCCATTTCCTCCCAAGCTCTCACCTCTAGAAACCACTAATCTACATTATTCCTATAGATTTGCCTATTCTGGACATTGCAGATAAATGGCAATACACAATAGCTGGTCTTTTGTGGCTGGCTTATTTTACTGAATGTGTTTTCACGATTCATTAATGTGGCATATTCAGTACTTAATTTGTTTTTATTGACAAGTAACATTCCATTGTAAATCACATACTACATTTTATTTATCCTCTCATTAGTTGATATTTGGGTTGAACAAACAAGATTTTATGACATACTTACATTGTGCCTGCATGGCAGTGGTTACTGGGAGGAGAGATGTGAACATAATATAGAGCTCTGTAACTCAGATCTCTAGTTTTTAAAAAAAGTGCTTTCCTTGAGAGCAGGGCAAGGAATAGGATGTGTCACCAAGTATTTGGTAGCTGGGTTTGTAGGTCATGATAGAATGGATATAAAGGAGAGAAAAGAATTAAGGAGGAAAAATTAAAGGATAACTTTATGGCTAGTTTGTCTTAAAGTATAAAGAATTTGTGCTTCTGGGTGGCTCAGTGATAAAGAATCCGCCTGCCAAGCAGGAGACGTGGGTTTGATCCCTGGGTCAGAAGATTCCCTGGAGAAGGAAATGGCAACCCGCTCCAGTATTCTTGCCTGGGAAATCCATGGACAAAGGAGCCTGGTGGGCTACAGTCCGTGGGATTGCAAAAGAGTTGGACATGGCTTAGTCACTAAACAACAACAACAGTCAGGAGAAAGTTTTTATGAAAGCAATATTGCATTTAGAAGTTCTTTCATAATTTGGAGGATAATGATGATCATTTTAAGTTTTAATTTTTAGTTATAATACTATTAGTTATAGTATTATACTATAGTAGTATATACTGCTGGGCTTCCCAGGTAGCACTACTGGCAAAGAATCCGCTTGACAATGCAGGAGACATGAGACGCGGGTTTGATCCCTGAGTTGGGAAGATACCTTGGAGGAGAAAATGGGAACCCCCTCCAGTATTCTTGCTTGGAGAATCCCTTAGACAGAGGAGCCTGGTGGGCTATGGTCCATAGGGTTGAAAAGAGTCGGACACAACTGAAGTGACTCAGCTTGCATGCATGCAGTATATACTATTAGTTATGGACTTCCCAGGTGGGGCTAGTGGTTAAGAATCCGTCTCCCAGTGCAGAAGACATAAGAGACATGGGTTTGATTCCTAGGTCAGGAAGATCCCCTGGAAGAGGGCATGCAACTCAGTCCAGTATTCTTGCCTGGAGAATCCCATGGACAGAGGAGCCTGGTGGGCTACAGTCCACAGGGTCACAAAGAGTTGGACATGACTGAAGAGACTTAGCACGCACTGTTAGTTATAATTTGCATAAACTTAGAAATTTTATATAACATTTAGAAGCTAACCTCTTAGATTAATACAAATTAGTTAATTTTGTTGGCATAAATAAACCTGTGTTCTATAACATGGAAGAGAGAATGAGCTAATGTTGTAGATTTGTTGAGTGACTACTTGTATGTGAAACACTGTACTAGTTACTTTGCATATGTTATTTTATTTAATCCTCATAACAAACTTATGGAGCAGGTTTTACTGCCTTCCATTTTATAGAAGATGAAAGCTTTAGAAGCTTGCCATGATTTCACTGCTATTAAGTGATAGGGCTGGAATTTAGATCTAACGATTTTCGGGTCCTAAAGGCTTGCCCTTTCATTTGTACTTTGCTACCAGAGAATCAGAAGACTTGAAAGCTATAATATTCCATAGGATTCATTTGAGGTTAAAATAAAGGAGATTTGTTTTAGGAGAACATAGGTACAAAGAAATACTTGGTCCTACTTTTATAAATTTCAGCTTTTAGTGACACTTTTCTCTGAGAAGATAATAATAGGGTGGTTTTTTTGTTTTGTTTTGTTTTTTTAAATACTACTCATTCTAACTGGAGGCAGCTCTAGACAGTTAAAGGTTTTGCTGATCTGCCATAGCTGAAGAACCTTAGGTTTCATTCTCTATACTTAGGAGGAATCAATTCAGCACAAACTCTAGCCAGAAGGGACAGCTGCATTTGCCTTCTACAAGGAAGATTGAAGAAACAGAGTTATTAAAGATAGAATACTTAATGTATCTTTTAAAATTAAGGTAAAATTCACATAGCATAAAGTTCACCATTTTGTGCTGTGCTTAGTCGCTCAGTTGTGTCCACCTCTTTGCCATCCTTTGGATTGTAGCCCACCAGGCTGCTCTGTCCATGGGATTTTTCAGGCAACAATACTGGAGTGGGTTGCTATTTTCTCCTTCGGGAATCTTCCCAACCCAGGGATCAAACCCATGTCTCCTGATTGTAGGCAGATTCTTACCCACTGAGACATCAGGGAAGCCCAAAGTTCACTGTTTTAATCATTTTAAAGTGTACAATTCAGTGGTTTTTAACACTAAAAATTCACAGTGGTTTTAACACTAAATCACCACTGTCTAATTCCAGAATATTTTTATTACCACGGAAAGAAATCCCATACCCATTAGCAATCATTCCCTCATTCTCCCCTCCCTCTATACCCTGGCAACCACTAATCTACTTTCTCTCTCTAGGGATTTGCCTATTATAGACATTTGGTATAATCACATAATATGTGGCCTTTTTTATGTCTGGCTTCTTTTATTTAGCACAATGTTTTCAAGGTCTATCCAGGTGATAGTGCTTATCAGTACTTCATTCCTTTTTAAAAGTGAATCCGTATAGACATACTACTATGTTTATCCATTCATCAGTTGTTGGACATTTGAATTATTTCAGAGAACACAGTAAGGCTGTCTTTCATCTACACGTACTAATGTTAATAAGCATAATTTTTTCTATTTCATATATTTTATATATAAGCATTTATTTATATAAACTTCATTGTGATAATTCTTACACCATTATAATTCACACACACATTTTGAGTGTGCAATTCAAAGCTTTTTAAAATGTTCACAGAGCTGTGTAGCCATCATCATAATACATTTTAGTACATTTTCATTACTCCAGAGAGAAACCCTGTACCTGTTAGCTGTCACTCTCCATTTCTCCCCAACCCTTCCAGCCCACTGTTACCAGTAATCTATTTTCTATCCATGAACTTTCCAATTCTGAACATTGCAGATAAATGGAATCATATAATAAGTTGTCTTTTGTGGCTGGTTCTTTCACTTAGCATGATTTTTTCAAGGTTCATCCATGTTGTAGCAGGTATCAGTATTGCATTCCTTTTTATGTCTGAATGGCATTTGTTTTTTGAGTTATACTTATATACAGTAGAATGCATAAACCTTAGATGTACAGCTCAATAAATGTTTATATGTGTACATATTCATGTAATAACTAGTACATCCAGAAGACCCCCTCACACCCCTGCTAGTCAGTATCTGCTTTTCCAAGATTTTTTTTTTTGTTCTGTGGTTTCTATTCACCATAGATTAGTTTTGCCTGTTTTTGACCTTTATATAGGTGGAATCATAGAATATATCTTATTTTGTGACTAGCATATCCTTTTAGAAACACAAATTACTGTCAGATATCTCTTTGAGTACTAACTTTTAGAGGATAAATTGTTTTTTTCAATTTAATCTGTAAGTAAATCTCTTAATTACTTCAGAAAATCGCACATTTTGGTCTGTTCTTTTTTTTTCTTATGATCTTTGTCTTTTTACTCTTTTTTAAAAATTTTATTCTATTTTTGGCTGTGCTGGGTCTTAGTTGCTGTGTGTGGGCCTGGTTGTGTTGAGTGGGGGCTCAGTCTCTAGTTGTGGTGCTTGGGCCTTTCATTGTGGTGGCTTCTCTTGTTGTGGAGCATAGGCTTGAGGTGCGTGGGCTTCAGTAGTTGTGACACATGGGCTTAGTTGCCCCACAGCATGTGGGATCTTCTGGGACTAGGGATTGAACTGGTGTCCCCTGCATTGCAAGGCGGATTCTTAACCATTGGACCACCAGAGAAGCCCTCCCTGGTCTTTTCTTAACCTCTTTTTAAAAACATCTAAAAAAAGATAACACACACAAATTTCCTAAAAATGACTTTTTCTTATAGCTTTAGCATATTTTAAACTAAGCTTATATAAGTGATCTTTAAAAGAAATATATTTTCATTTTAAAACCTTATTTTAAAAATATATCCTTATCTGAAATTAAAAGTGTCTTCCAAGTTTCTGAATTTATCCCAGTCATGATGTGATCTGTGTAGAATTTAAAATTCTAAGTGAACATCACTATAACCCAACAGAAATTTAAAAAATTGTAAGGGAATATTATGAACAACTCCATGCCAAAAAATGTGACAATTCAGGTGAAACAGACTTATTCCTAGAAAGAGCCAAATTGCCAAAACTGACCCAAGGAAAAAATAAAATGTGAATAGACCTGTCCCAATTAAAAATATTGCATTGTCTTTAAGAAAATCTTCCCACAAAAACAAAGCTGGACACAGATGACTTCACTGGTGAATTCTATCAAACATTAGAGGAAGAAGTAATACCAACCCTATACACTTTCAGAAAATAGAGGAGATAACATTTCCTAATCCATTTTATGAGACCAGATATCAAAGCCAGGCAAAAATAGAACAAGAAAAGAAATCATAGTTCAAAATCCCTCATAAACTTAGATGCAAAGATTCCTAATAATATATTAACAAATTGAATCCCAGAACATATGAAAAGATTTATACAGTGTGATCAAGAAGAATCTCACTCAAGAATGAAAGATTGGCTTAGCATTCTAAAATCAATGCATCTCATACACCATAATTAATTTAAAAAACCAAAATATGATTGTCCCTATATTGTATAAAAGGCATGTGACAAAATCCAACATTTGTTCATTAAAAAACTTTCAACAAGGAATTAATTCACTGGTGGCCCAGTGATTAGGACTTAGTACTTTCATTGCTGTGTCCCTGGTTCTATCCCTTGTTAGCAAACTAAAATCCTGCAAACTGCTTGACATGGCCAAAAAAACAAAACCCAAAACACCTCTCAATAAACTACAAAAGGAAGAGAGATCGCTCAATCTGATGAAGGACATCTAAGAAAAACCTACAGCTAACTTAATACTTGATGTTGAAAGACTGCATGCTTCTCCCCTCAGACTGGGAGTAAGGCCAGAATGTTTGTCCTTGCAATCTCTATTCACCATTGTACTAGAGGTTTCAACTAGTGCAATAAGGGATAACGAAAGGAAATTAAAGACATTCAGGTTGGAAAGGAATAAGTAAAACTGTCTTTATTCACATACAACATGGTCTCATATGTAGACAGTCCTAAGGAATCTATCAAACAAACTGCTCGAACTGATAATTGAGTTTAACAAAGCCACAGGAGATGAGAATCAACTGAAATTACTCATACCGATACATACACACTTAACAAATCAATTGCATTTCTCTATACTGGCAAGGAACAACCCAAAAATAAAATTAAGAAAACAGTTACAAAAGCATCAAATAGAATAAAATACTTAGAAATAAATGTAACAAAAACTCCTAAGTAAGACTTTCCTCCAAAGAGGAAAAGAGCATACCTGTATTCATATTTCAGCTTTGCCTCTGAGTAATTACATGCAATTCATATAACTTCTCTGAACCTCATTTTCCTCATCTTTAAATTGAGGGTATTAACTATCATACTACCTGCCTCACAGGGCTGTAAATGAGAATTAGAACATATTTACAGTGTAAAGCATTACACAGTGATGATTCTACTTAAAGAATATGGCAGCTGTTTGCCTTCCCAGTTCCGTACCACTTCAACTAAGTGGTAAGAAAATGCACTTGTGAACTTTGGCAATTTCATCACATAGTTCAGGGTTGGCTCTTCTACCATCTGGTAGAGGAGCTGTCATTCTGGACCCAGTTGGTTGGGACTATGTGTAGCTTCCCAGCCACCGTCCACCATGGTGGCTGAAATCACCATCAAGACATTTATTTTTCATGCCATGATTTGCCCATCTGGTAAAAGGTTGTACTTTCACTTGTCATTTTGGAATGCTTATATCTTTTTCCTTTTTAAAGTTACCAAGATTTAGGAAAAATTTTAATCATAGCATGTTTAATAACTGTTCTGTCAAGCTACCATTTTTTTTGAGCATTTTATTGAATTTATCTTTTCCTTCATTTTCCTCTTAAGGGTTTACGGCAGCCAGCGCCTTTTTCTGATGAAATTGAAGTAGACTTTAGTAAGCCCTATGTCAGGGTAACTATGGAAGAAGCCAGCAGAGGAACTCCTTGTAAGTAAATAATGAATTATGTTTTTGTTTGACTATTGTTTTTAACATTCAGTTGTATTTATGAAATACCCACCTACTTTATATTCTTCCCTTGGTTTACCTGGAAAAGCTAGTTGAGAGAGGTTTTCCTTCCATCTCCCTTGCTATTCTATTTGAGAGGATAATGTACCCCATAAAATTTCATTTGTTTCTTCTTATTGTATACTTATTTCCCAGTATTTTTGTCATAGCTAGGAGAAATAGTGATACACATTTTGGGCTGTTATCATCATAGCTGGAGATACAGAGGAACAAAGAGGATAAAATATTAACTTGAGCTGGTTTATAATCCTGTCTGTTTTTTCAGAGGCCCAGATAATGTCAGACTGTCACATTTTTAATAGTCTTCAGAATTTCCCCCAAGTTTTCCTTTCTATCAGTCTGTACACTACCTATGATACTACTGATTGATATACAACAAAAATATCCAAAGTTGGGAGATGCTCTTCACTTAATTTTATCTTTATTGATATTGATAGTTTTCCAAGTTTTTCCAAAGAAGACTTTTCTGTATTATTTTCCAAGCCCATACTCTTTATTTGTATACTTAGTTTACATCATTAGTTAGCAGTTTTTGGCCTCATAAATTATTAATATGTATCCTAGACACTTTCCCTGTTTTGGGCAGTTGGTTTTGGAGATCATCAAATCCTAGTTTTCATTGCAGCACTGTTTACAGTAGTAGGACTTGGAAGCAATTTAAATGTCCATCGCCAGAGGAATAGATAAAGAAGATGTGGTACATCAATACAGTGGAGTATTACTCAGCCATAAAAAGGAATGAAATAGTACCATTTGCAGAGACATGGATATAGACCTAGAGATTGTCATACAGTGTGAAGTAAATCAGAAAGAGAAAAACAAACATCGTATAGTATTGCTTATATGTGGAACCAAGAAAAATGTTACAGATGAACTTATTTGCAAAGCAGAAATAGAGATACAGATGTAGAGAACAAACTCTATGAATACTTGGTGGGGAGGAGAGAGTGGAATGAATGGGGAGATTGGGATTGATTTATATATACTACTATGTATAAAACAGATAATTCACGAAAACCTGTTGTATAGCACAGAAAACCCTACTCAGTGCTCTCTGGTGACCTAAATGGGAAGGAAATCTTAAAAAAAGAGGGGATATATGTATAACTGATTGACTTTGCTATATAGCAGAAACTAACAACATTGTAAAGCAACTGTCCTTCAATGAACATTAAAAAGAATAAAACAGAAACTGCATGAGCATTTTTTATGAATACAAAGTCCTGTTGGCATCTGTCCTTACTTCTCTTTAAGTTCTCCAATTCTCCTTTTTTCCCCAATCCTTTTTCATTTCTTTCTTGATTACTATGGTTTTTATTCTGTAAATGTAGGGCTGGACTCAACCTAGGCAAGCTCTCAGGAATAAGAGGTAGTTATAGCCACAAATCTATATATATTTTCAGTATATAGAAGATATTTATGGTTACTTCTTACTATTTGTGTTAGTATCTTTACTCTCTGTTGTAACTTAGAAGTACTGAAATGAATGCTGAGCAGTGTCAGGCTAGGATCCTAATACCCCTTGGCTGTATCTTATCCGTATATAGTATGGTTTTGAGGTCCTCAAAATTCCAGAGAATGTGGTCCTTTTGGAAGAATGTTTAGATACAGCTCATGTTTATCACAACCCTTCTGATTTATGACATGATTTGTTTTGGGTTTGGCTCCTCTTACTTCAGTAATAACTAGGCTAATGAGGCAGAGTAAAATGACACCAAGTAAAGACAGGCTGTATGTGACAGAGTAGTGGTGGCAGGTTCTACTTAAGAATGCCGCTGGACAGTTCAGGGATCACATTCCGATGTGATCGTAGAGCCTGTTGAAGGCAAGGACTTTTCATATGCTAATGACACACATTGAGAATGCAGTACCTCACCAGATCTGATCGTATTAGTTACATTAACCACCTTGTTGCTAATCTAGCCACATACCATTTGTGGAAGATAAAACTGTATGTATATATAGGTATCCTGTTTCCAAGTTTTGACACTTGTAATTAACAAATGCTAAATAGTAAATCTAATTTCTAAAAATTTTACAATAGTGGAATTTTACAGGTAAGTCATTTTTGAGATTATATACTTAATAGTCTCTTCATTTTATATACATGAATAAAGGTCCATAGAAATTAAGAAGTGAAGTTTCCCCTACAGTAAAACAAATAATTAGTGATAGAATTGGAGCTAAAACCTAAGTTTTTCCATCTTTGTGTTCCTTTCACCCTGGAGTGTTGTTATTCTTTGTAGACATCAGTTATAAATAATAGAAGACCATCAGCAAACTGATTATATCTTGGGTAGAACAAATAGTCCCAAATTGGCCTATAAAGTTTGCCAATTTGACCTCTGGTTTTTCCTTTATCTTATTCTCTCTGTTCAGTATTATGTTAAATAACCAAGTAATTGATTGTCTTCATGCAGGTACCAGATAAGGAATAAACCAATAAAGAATCTACACATGCCATCATTAATGAATTTTAAACCAATAACTGGTTCAAGAGGCATCCCTCCCCTGCCCCTAAGTTTTCACTTAGGGAGGTTAAGGGAGAGTATAAGAGGGAAGTTTGTGTAATCTTGGAGCAAATGCACTACATAGAAATAAAAGGAGTATGGCTTGAGAGATGAGAAGATTGTCTCTTTTCAGTTCAGTTCTGTTGCTCAGTTGTGTCTGACTCTTTGAGACCCCATGGACTGCAGCACACCAGGCTTCTCCATCCATCAGCAACTCCTGAAGATAGCTCAGACCTCATGTCCATCGAGTCAGTGATGCCATCCAGCCATCTTATCCTCTGTCATACTCTTCTCCTGCCTTCAATCTTTCCCAGCCTCAGGATCTTTTCTAATGAGTCAGTTCTTCACATCGAGGGGGCCAAAGGATTAGAGTTTCAGCTTCAGCATCAGTCCTTCCAATGAATATTCAGGACTAATTTCCTTTAGAATTGACTGGTTGGATCTCCTTGCAGTCCAAGGGACTCTCAAGAGTCTTCTCCAACACCACAGTTCAAAAGCATCAATTCTTCGATGCTCAACTTTCTTTATGGTTCAACTCTCACATCCATACATGACTACTGGAAAAACCATAGCTTTGACTAGATGGACCTTGGTTGGCAAAGTAATGTCTCTGCTTTTTAATATGCTGTCTAGGTTGGTCATAGCTTTTCTTCCAAGGAGCAAGCGTCTTTTAATGTCATGGCTGCAGTCACTATCTGCAGTGATTTTGGAGCCGAAGAAAATAAAGTCTCTCACTGTTTCCATTGTTTCTCATCTATTTGCTATGAAGTGATGGGACTGGATGCCTTGATCTTAGTTTTCTGAATGTTGAGTTTTAAGCCAGCTTTTTCACTCTCCTCTTTCACTTTCATCAAGAGGCTCGTTAGTTCCTCTTGGGTTTCTGCCATAAGGGAGATGTCATCTGCATATCTGAGGTTACTGGTATTTCTCCCGGCAATCTTGATTCCAGCTTGTGCTTCATCCAGCTCGGCATTTCCCATGATGTAGTCTGCATATAAGTTAAATAAGCAGGATGACAATATACAGCCTTGATATACTCCTTTCCTAATTTGGAACCAGTCCATTCCATGTCCAGTGCTAACTGTTGCTTCTTGACCTGCATACAGATTTCTCAGGACGCAGGTCACGTGGTCTGGTATTCCAGTCTCTTTAAGAATTTCCCAGTTTGTTATGATCCATACAGTCAAAGGCTTTGGCATCATCAATAAAGCAGAAGTAGGTGTTTTTCTGGAATTTTCTTGCTTTTTCGATGATCCAGTGGATATTGGCAATTTGATCTCTGGTTCCTCTGCCTTTTCTAAATCCAACTTGAACATCTGGAAGTTCATGTACTGTTGAAGCCTGGCTTGGAGAATTTTGAGCATTACTTTGCTAGTGTGTGAGATGAGTGCAGTTGCGTGGTTGTTTCAACATTCTTTGGCATTGCCTTTCTTTGGGATTGGAATGAAAACTGACCTTTTCCAGTCCTGTGGCCACTGCTAGTTGTCCAAATTTGCTGGCATATTGAGTGTAGCACTTTCACAGCATCATCTTTTAGGATTTGAAATAGCTCAGCTGGAATTCCATCACCTCCACTAGCTTTGTTCCTAGTGATGCTTTCTAAGGCCCACTTGACTTCACATTCCAAGATGTCTGGCTCTAGGTCAGTGATCACACCATTGTGTGGTTATCTAGATCATTAAAGTCTTCCTCTGTATATTGCCTCTGTGTATTCTTGCCACCTCTTCTTAATATTGTCTGCTTCTGTTAGGTCCGTACCATTTCCGTCCTTTATTGTGCCCATCTGTGCATGATATGTTCCCTTGGTATCTCTAATTTTCTTGAAGAGATCCCTAGTCTTTCCCATTCTTTTGTTTTCCTCTGTTTCTTTGCATTGATCACTTAGGAAGGCTTTCTTATCTCTCCTTGCTATTCTCTGGAACTCTGCATTCGGATGGGTATCTCTTTCCTTTTCTCCTTTACCTTTTGAACATCTGGAAGTTGTTCTCTTCTTTTCTCAGCTATTTGTAAGGCCTCCTCAGACAACCATTTTGCCTTTTTGTGTTTCTTTTTCTTGGGGATGGTTTTGACCATCTCCTCCTGTACAGTGTCACAAACCTTCATCCACAGTTCTTCAGGCACTCTGTCTGTCAGATCTAATCCCTTGAATCTATTTGTCACTTGCACTGTATAATCGTAAAGGATTTGATTTAGGTCTACCTGCATGGTCTAGGGTTTTTCCTACTTTCTTCAGTTTAAGTCTGAATTTTCAGTAAGGAGTCACAGTCAGCTCCTGATCTTGTTTTTGCTGATGGTATAGAACTTTTCCATCTTTGACTGCAAAGAATATAATCATTCTGATTGCAGTATTGACCATTTGGTGATGTCCATATGTAGAGTCATCTCTTGTGTTGTTGGAAGAGGGTGTTTACTATGACCGGTGCATTCTCTTGGCAAAACTCTGTTAACCTTTGCCCTGCTTCATTTTTATTCCAGGGCCAAATTTGCCTGTTACTCTACGTATCTCTTGACTTCCTATTCTTGTCTCTTTTAGAAGACAAAAGGACTTTTTTCACTTTTAGAAAAGAATAAAAAGGCAAGAGTCTGAAGGGCAATGGAAATCTGTTAAAGATGAAATGTTTCAGTGGTAGCTATTTGAGAGAATATATTAAAAGAAATAATAAATTTAAACCCAGGTCTTTTCTGTTTAAAGGAGAACATCTAGTTACTTAGTCTAGAAGTAGTGCAAAGACTATAATTTATAATCCAAATCAAGACCATTTTTGAAAGTGAAAGCAGTTGCTCTTGATAATGTGCTGAAACAGCAGATATAGGTCAAAGGGTATAGTCATCCTGGCCCATAGCCACTTGATAAAAGAATGCAAAACGCGTTCTTTCTCCCTAGATTTTTAGTTCAACAGTGGCCCCTTCTGGTCAGTTGATTAATACACCAGCCTGGATTTTCCAAAGACTTGGGTTAAGACATAGAGAATTGAGAGGTTGGGGTGCTGGGGAAAAGGCTGAAGAGAGCAAGAGGCACATCTGGGGCTGATCCAAGAAAGTTCAGCGTGATTTGGCCTAATGTGGATGTTTCAGATCAGATCAGTCGCTCAGTCGTGTCCGACTCTTTGTGACCCCATAAATCACAGCACGCCAGGCCTCCCTGTCCATCACCAACTCCCGGAGTTCACGGAGACTCACGTCCATCGACTCAGAGATGCCATCCAGCCATCTCATCCTCTGTCGTCCCCTTCTCCTCCTGCCCCCAATCCCTCCCAGCATCAGAGTCTTTTCCAATGAGTCAACTCTTCGCATGAGGTGGCCAAAGTACTGGAGTTTCAGCTTTAGCATCATTCCTTCCAAAGAAATCCCAGGGCTGATCTCCTTCAGAATGGACTGGTTGGATCTCCTTGCAGTCCAAGGGACTCTCAAGAGTCTTCTCCAACACCGCAGTTCAAAAGCATCAATTCTTCGGCGCTCAGCCTTCTTCACAGTCCAACTCTCACATCCGTACATGACCACAGGAAAAACCATAGCCTTGACTAGACGAACCTTTGTTGGCAAAGTAATGTTTCTGCTTTTGAATATGCTATCTAGGTTGGTCATAACTTTCCTTCCAAGGAGTAAGCATCTTTTAATTTCATGGCTGCAGTCACCATCTGTAGTGATTTTGGAGCCCCTCAAAATAAAGTCTGACACTGTTTCCACTGTTTCCCCATCTATTTCCCATGAAGTGGTGGGACCGGATGCCATGATCTTTGTTTTCTGAATGTTGAGCTTTAAGCCAACTTTTTCACTCTCCACTTTCACTTTCATCAAGAGGCTTTTGAGTTCCTCTTCACTTTCTGCCATAGGGTGGTGTCATCTGCATATCTGAGGTTATTGATATTTCTCCCGGCAATCTTGATTCCAGTTTGTGTTTCTTCCAGTCCAGCGTTTCTCATGATGTACTCTGCATATAAGTTAAATAAGCAGGGTGACAATATACAGTCTTGACGTACTCCTTTTCCTATTTGGAACCAGTCTGTTGTTCCATGTCCAGTTCTAACTGTTGCTTCCTGACCTGCATACAGATTTCTCAAGAGGCAAATCAGGTGGTCTAGTATTCCCATCTCTTTCAGAATTTTCCACAGTTTATTGTGATCCACACAGTCAAAGGCTTTGGCATAGTCAATAAAGCAGAAATAGATGTTTTTCTGGAACTCTCTTGCTTTTTCTATGATCCAGCGGATGTTGGCAATTTGATCTCTGGTTCCTCTGCCTTTTCTAAAACCAGCTTGAACAGATGTCCTTTTCATTATAGGGGACTGGAATGCAAAAGTAGGAAGTCAAGAAACACCTGGAGGAACAGGCAAATTTGGCCTTGGAATACGGAATAAAGCAGGGCAAAGACTAATAGAGTTTTGCCAAGAAAATGCACTGGTCATAACAAACACCCTCTTCCAACAACACAAGAGAAGACTCTATACATGGACATCACCAGATGGTCAACACCGAAATCAGATTGATTATATTCTTTGCAGCCAAAGATGGAGAAGCTCTATACTGTCAGCAAAAACAAGACCAGGAGCTGACTGTGGCTCAGACCATGAACTCCTTATTGCCAAATTCAGACTTAAATTGAAGAAAGTAGGGAAAACCACTAGACCATTCAGGTATGACCTAAATCAAATCCCTTATGATTAGACAGTGGAAGTGAGAAATAGATTTAAGGGCCTAGATCTGATAGAGTGCCTGATGAACTATGGAATGAGGTTCGTGACATTGTACAGGACACAGGGATCAAGACCATTCCCATAGAAAAGAAATGCAAAAAAGCAAAATGGCTGTCTGGGGAGGCCTTACAAATAGCTGTGAAAAGAAGAGAAGCGAAAAGCAAAGGAGAAAAGGAAAGATATAAACATCTGAATGCAGAGTTCCAAAGAATAGCAAGAAGAGATAAGAAAGCCTTCCTCAGCGATCAGTGCAAAGAAATAGAGGAAAACAACAGAATGGGAAAGACTAGGGATCTCTTCAAGAAAATCAGAGATACCAAAGGAACATTTCATGCAAAGATGGGCTCGATAAAGGACAGAAATGGTATGGACCTAACAGAAGCAGAAGAGATTAAGAAGAGGTGGCAAGAATACACAGAAGAACTGTACAAAAAAGATCTTCACGACCCAGATAATCACGATGGTGTGATCACTGACCTAGAGCCAGACATCCTGGAATGTGAAGTCAAGTGGGCCTTAGAAAGCATCACTACGAACAAATCTAGTGGAGGTGATAGAATTCCAGTGGAGCTATTCCAAATCCTGAAAGATGCTGCTGTGAAAGTGCTGCACTCAATATGCCAGCAAATTTGGAAAACTCAGCAGTGGCCACAGGACTGGAAAAGGTCAGTTTTCATTCCAATCCCAAAGAAAGGCAATTCCAAAGAATGCTCAAACTACCACACAATTGCATTCATCTCACACGCTAGTAAAGTAATGCTCAAAATTCTCCAAGCCAGGCTTCAAGCAATATGTGAACCGTGAACTTCCTGATGTGGATGTTTAACTGCTGGCAAATAGCCACTCAGTGTTAACAGCATTCTGTCCTACTGGCACTCTCCAGGAAGTGTGTTTACTGAGCTAAATCTCCTCATCTCACTTTGCCCTTGTTATATACTAATGGAAAGAAACACCAGCACAATATTCTCAAGTTTTATATTCTATCTGTTGTCTTTTAGGATTAAATAAAGTGAGATCATAACTACTCTGGACTTGTTTAGGAAAGATAGAAGTATGTTAGTTGCTTCATGGTCATGATTTCTAGGATGTTGAAGAGAGACTATACTACTTAGATTGGCGGGGGCTGCTTTGTTTTGTAGGTGAGGAAACTGATACTTAAAGAGATTAAGATTACATAGGAATGTAGCTTGTTGGCAAGCTTAAGCTATAACTTTTTCTGACTCCTAAATCCATCATATTATTTCTCCGTTTTTTGTTGTATTGGTGTATTTATTTAAAAATTTTACTTCCTATAAAATCGATGCGTTCCCATGACCTAACATTGAAAAAGGACACAGAGTGAAATGTCTTCCTCTCACTACTATCTCACATCCACCTAGTATCCCTTTTGCAGGCAACCAGTATTGCCAATTTCCTATGGATATCTAAGCAAATAATATAAGCAAAGTCTTCCCACAGTTTTAGTGGGTGGATCATGTCATAGTCTTCCAATGAAGTTTAGGTTGTTTCCAAAGTCTTGCTATTACAAAGAGTGCTGCAGTGAATAATGCAATCTGCATACATATTTACAAACATATCCATGAGATAAATTCCTAGAATTGGAATAGCTGGGCTAAAGGGTATAAACATTGTCCTTTGTCTTTTGACAGATATTGCCTAATTTCATTTCTTAAAAGTTTTACCAGTTTATATTTCTATCAGCAGTGTATGATTTCTCAATTTAAAAACTATTCATTTATGGATAAAGCTATCTATAAAGAAAAGTCCATAAGCGTCCCGAGAACCAGCTTCCTCTCTCTTGATTCATTGTCCTCAAGGCAGGAAGGAGATGTATCTTATCCCTACCTTCAGTATGGTGTATTTGATAAGGCTCTGACACTTCTTTCCAAAAATAATGCAGATGTTCCTACTGTTCTTTTTTGCTGCTACAGTAAAACAACTCTTCTTTTATTCATGTAGTGGAAATAGGTTGCCTAGGACTCATTAGATTTATCATTTGAAGCATGATGAACAACTGTATCAATTTCTTTCTCAGTGTGTTTACTTGACTTTAGAATTAGTCTTGTACCCCAGGAAATCATTTCCTGCGTTTTCTTTCACAGTCCACTACCACTAAAAATAAGTTGATAGTCATTTACTATTTTCACTAATGGACAGGAAAAGAGGAAAAGCTCTAATATAAAGTCCTAAAGTATTTATATATGATTTTCAAGTATTTTCTAAATCACCGTATACTGAGAAGGTGTAACATATTCACTATCAAGGAGAAATGCTTGAAGAAATTCCATCTGTTACCACAGAGCAGATAGTGAGGGTGAATCTGGGACTGAGAAGCAATAGATCGACAACTGGTGCTTACCTTCCTTCTTTTTCAGTCTCACTCCTCTGGATCACTCTTTACTTTCAAAGCAAAGTATTTTATTTTCAAGCAAAATGTTAGTCATTAGTAATCACAGCAGCTTGAAAATGAGAGCCAGCAGCCAAGACTATAGTTTAATTATAGTCTGTTTAAACATAACTGAAGTTTAAATATAAACCAAAAATGATGATTTTAAAGTTTTAGATATAGTTCTTGTATAACTCTTCCCTTCACTTCTTAAAAAACTTCAAGAAAACATAATCAAGAAACTTAATTACCTGATCAATTTGGTAAACCCAGGCTGACAAAGAGAGTTCGTGGCTATAATGCCAAGAGAGTCTGTGGAATTCCGTGATGTTATTCCTTACAATCCCCAAACACCCCAAATTAAGGTGAGTAGCCAGAGAACACCTTAAAAGGGAGTTGTGCAAGAATTGAACAGTCACACAGTGCCATTTCCATTTGTTAAATATGACGTATTGAGTCAGTGTGTTTGTCTGATAAATTCTTTCCTTTGGGTTTAGGTGAACGGCCTGTGAGAGTTTATGCAGATGGAATATTTGACTTATTTCATTCTGGTCATGCCCGGGCTCTGATGCAAGCAAAGAACCTTTTCCCTAATACATACCTCATTGTGGGAGGTAAGAAAACACCTACTGACTTAGGTGCTGTCCAGAAAAAAATTATAGTAGCCCTTTTTCTCCTGTCTTTATAACCTGAGTACATTCACTCTTATTTTGGTTTTTAAATGAAGGATATAGTGTAGCCTTTTTAAAATGTGAAGCATATGAAGAACATGAAGTATCTAAAATCTGAACTGTATAAACCTGGAGAGAGATGCTCTAAGCTCATTGACTTGAGATGTCCAGGATTTATCTCACTGGTTTTGGCTGGTTTCTGCAGTCTGATCCCCTATCGCCTACTTTAAAATAGCATTTACTTTAGATTTCAGTTTATCACCCTAACATGACTCTGTATGTTTGTATGTGTACTGTGCATGCTCAGGTGTGTGACTTTGTGACCCCGTGGACTCTAGCCCACCAGGCTCCTCTGTCCATGGTATTTTCCAGGCAAGAGTACTGGAGTGGGTTGCCATGCCCTTCTCCAGGGGATCTTCCCAACCCAGGGATCAAACCCACATCTCTTGCATCTCCTGGCATTGGCAGACAGATTCTTTACCACTCTACCACCTGGGAAGCCTCTCAGTTTATCATTCTGAATCAGCTGAAGTACAAAAGTCTGCTAAGCAAATGTTATGTGGTCCAGTCCAGGCTAATAGGGCTTAACTGGTGGCTCAGATAGTAAAGAAGCTGCCCTCAATGTGGGAGACCCAGCTTTGCTCCCTGGATTGGGGAGATCCCTTGGAGAAGGGAATGACAACTCATGCCAGTATTCTTGATTGAAGAATCCCATGGACAGAGGAGCAGCCTGGTGGGCTACAGTCCATGGGGTCACAATGAGTCGGACATGACTGAGCAACTGATACTTTCCAGTCTGATAGGAAAACATTTTTTTTTAAACTGTTCATTGATGCAGAAATGTACAGTAGGTTCATTTCAAAGCCAAAGATCATAGTCTTCTGTTGTATCCTCTCCTTTCCAAAGTGTGAACATAGTGAGTATTGCTCCCGAAGGTGTATCTTGGATTAGAAAGCATTGTTATCCAGACTGAGGTACATTTAGAGTATTGTTATCCAAGTGGGGTGCTTGGTTACAATCCTAGGAAATGGTAGAGGTTAGTGACCGAGGTGTGGTTAAGCAAGCAGAGGGGACTTTGACTTATAACCTTATGATGTGGTGAACTCAGTTTGCAGTGATGAGCTAACACACAACTTCAAAGGCTTCACTGTGATGAATGAAAATGAGCGCTATGATGCAGTGCAGCACTGCCGCTATGTGGATGAGGTGGTGAGGAATGCCCCCTGGACCCTGACACCAGAGTTCCTGGCAGAACACCGGGTAAGAAACTGAGTACATGTTCCCATTCCCTGTTTTGTAATTCCCTCAATTTTGAAGGCTTCTGGTACTTGGGCTAGTTTTCCACTAGCTTTATTTTATTTCTACCTTCTCTGTAAATTTAATATAAAAGAGATGATGATGTTATTACTTCTAATAATAGTCATCCCTGACATTTTTATTGGATTTGATGGTTTAGAGGCGCTTTTACATCCATTATATTTCATTTGTTCCCCATGAAAGTCCTGTTGGGTAGTTATTAGTTATTTCCACTTTACATATGAGAACAGGGCCAGAGAGGCCAAATAACCAGGTTACACTCTAGCAGGGCTAGAAATTTAACCTCTATGCACCCCGACTCTTTCCCCCATAGATGTGTACATCCTCGTAGTGTACCAGCCTCTTTAGAGTATACCTAGCCCCAGCCATGCTCTTGGTTCAGTTCGGTAGCTCAGTTGTGTCTGACTCTTCGCGACCCCATGGGCTGCAACACACCAGGCTTCCCTGTCCATCACCAACTCCCGGAGTTTACTCAGGCTCATGTCCATTGAGTCGGTGATGCTATCCAACCATCTCATCCTCTGTCGTACCCTTCTCCTCCCGCCTTCAATCTTTCCCAGCATCAAGGTCTTTTCAAATAAGTCAGTTCTTCCCATCAGGTGGCCAAAGTATTGGACTTTCACCTTCAGCATCAGTCCTTCCAATGAATATTCAGGACTGATATCCTTTAGGATAGACTGGTTGGATCTCCTTGCAGTCCAAGGGACTTTCAAGAGTTCTCCAGCACCACAGTTCAAAAGCATAAATTCTTCAGCACTCAGCTTTCTTTATAGTCTAACTCTCACATCTATACATGACCACTGGAAAAACCATAGCTTTGAGTAGATGGACCTTTGTTGGAAAAGCAATGTCTCTGCTTTTTAATATGCTGTCTAGGTTGGTCATAGCTTTTTTTCCATGCTCTCAAGGAGCTCACATTCCAGGAAATAAGATATAGAAACATGGACTTATCTTGTATTGGCTTAAATTTAGTTTCAAGACTTTTAATTTCAGTCTAGAAATTATGTGGGGTCAGAAACCAGGGATGTTTCTCACTTTGTCTCAGTGAATTGGTATTATAAAAATCCTTATCTCCTTTTTATTTTCCCACATTAAAAAAGCAGATTTCCTACAAAAGATGGGTTTATAGCTGAGAAGAACTTACCAGGTTTATAGCTGAGAAGAACTTACCAGGTCCGGTTGGAGGCCCTCAAGCTTGAGGAACCAGCAAGCATGTTGTCAGTTCTCTACAGTGGTGTGTAGAATGTTGAAAGTAAATTGTCCAGTGAGACAGGAAATAAAAAGTAGCCAAAGTGCTTCAAAAGCAGTATTTGGGTAAGCCTGAAGCTAAGGGATATTTGTTACAACTATTTAGGATTTGGACAGACCTTTTATAGTTCTGTAGCTTTTCTGCATCAACATTTAGCAGCCAGTGGTACCAAAGGTGAAGAGCAAGATTATTCTCAGCAACATGGCCAGGCAGGCCCAGGCAGAAGAGGTTAGAGGGACTCCCAGATTCCCTTTTCTCTCCTTGTTTGTAGTATATCGTCAGTCACGAGTCTGGCTTGCTCACCGTTCTTATTTTCACTTTGCTTCCTTTGTGTCCCTGACAAATTGTTCATGGGTAATTGATATGTTAGCTGAGAGTTCCTGACATAGTCCTGATGAGCGCAACATTACAATGGCTTCTTGGAGCTGTATAGTGGTATTAGCAATTATATTAACAAAGGAGATACGGCCTATTCAAGAAGGAGTAATTGAGGTTTAGAAAGATTGTTGATCCCAGTGCAAGAGATATTGACAGTAGTAAAGTGATAAATCTGAGACCTAAAGGTCTTTTATGGGGCTCTTGGTTGCTATTTTTATATTCCCATTTACCTCACAGACTTAGAGAGAAACTAGTTAACAAAGAAGTGACTTCTTTCTCATATTTTTAGAAACTGTGTTTGACCAGTGCTTGTAGAGCCAGGAGGATAGGGAGGTTTCTTTTCTTCTTTTCTTGACTCCATCTACTAGCTAGCATACCACAAAATCCTCCAGGCCTATTTCCCACACCGTGGTGACTGGTATTCAGTGTGAGGGTAGCACTTCCAGGAACCAGGAGGAGCAACTAGAAGAGAAACTGGCTAACTTCATGTTTATGATCCATAAACAGTTAGGTTGGATCACTTGTAAAAGAATTGTGAAATTTATGAGCCGAGCAAGGAGAGACAAAGAGAAAAGTTCATTTGAGGCCTGGCTTCACCTTGTGGCCCTTTTTCTGGGCCACAGAGTGTTGCCTGGTTCTTTCTAAGTAGCAGTTATCCTGAGTTTTAATGATGTTTCCTTATTTTCAGATTGATTTTGTGGCTCATGATGACATCCCTTATTCTTCTGCTGGGAGTGATGATGTTTATAAGCACATCAAGGAAGCAGGTGAGTACGGTGATGTGCATCCTCATTTTATGGAGTCTCCGGAATAATGACATATTCAATCACATCACTACAGAGGAAAATTTATACAGTGAGAAATTCAACATCCACTTTTAGGTCACACTTTGGATAAGAGGTTAAAGTGAGCATAGCATCATATCCATCAGTTCTCAGTCTAAACATCTACTTTTGTTGTCTTTTTAATTTCAAGAAACCCTTCTCCAGCCCCATTATTTTCTTAATATTAGGACATTTCCTTACTCCTAACCCTTCATTCAGTCTTCCTTCTGTATGTCAGTATCTCAGACTGTACTTAGTAATAGCAGACTCTGCTTTTTGAGGATAGGAAAGGACTGTGGCTCCCAGTTTCCATCTAGTCCTACTGCCTGAGCTATTCAGAGTATCACAGTATTTGTGTTTTTGGGTTAGGCATGTTTGCTCCAACACAGAGGACAGAAGGTATCTCCACATCAGACATCATCACTCGAATTGTCCGTGACTATGATGTGTATGCCAGGAGGAACCTCCAGAGGGGCTACACAGCAAAGGAACTCAATGTCAGCTTTATCAATGTAAGTTCTAACCTCATCCCAGAGTTCCCTGGCCCTATAGGACATGTGGCCTCTCACTTTGTCTAAGTTAAACTTGCTCTTCAATCTGCTCTTATTATCACCTCCAAAAGCTCAGTGGATACCTGTTTGCACATAGTACTATGCCAGGCTTTTTACAAAGAGCATTTGGATGTATCTGTTCTATAAAAAGAAGCATTATCTGCCTTTATGGTCTAGTATCACAACATTGATATAGGACATACAGCCAATTAAATAAGAATGTATAACTTACAAAGTACAGTGTTTATATTGAATACATTTAAAACAGTAGTTCTTAACTTTTTTTTAATTGTATGGTCTTTATAAATCTGATGCAAACTATGGATCTTCTCCCTGTGTGGATAGTAACACACAGCATTTTGCATGCAACTTCTCAAGGCACATGGAACTAACTTTTAAAATTTGATTATGAAAGCAAGTTTATCTTAGCTTAATATTGCCCTTAGAAACAAACTGCTGTACATTTTGTGTATAAATTATACCTCAGTAAACTTGATTTAAAAAGAAGAAAGCTGCTGTGTCTTCTATACGTGAGTAATTTACCATGCTCCCTCATTTGTTCCCAGCTCTGTGAATTATGAATGGGTAAAATGGTTTCATCTAAATTGATTTATCTGTGCAGATAAATGCTGGCTACTGTTACACTGTTGTTACACTGCAGAATTTATTTTCAGGTATTTAAGAATCCTAAACATACTCCCCTTCCCCTTTATGATCTGAAAATGAGAACACTTTTCATTTGGCTGAAGACTCCTTCCCTCCCTTTGGGAGGGTTCATACAATTTTCCCTTATTTTTAGGGCAGCTGACAGGACCAATGAGTATCATCCTTACTTTGCGAATGAGCAAACAGACCTCCAGATGTTAAAAAAAAAAAACAACTTCTCTGTAGTCATAGAATAAGCCAGTGATGGAGGGAAAATTTTAGCACAATAAATGAATTAAGTAAAAGGTCTACTACTTTCTTTTTCAACCTGTTAGAGTTGACTTGTTGTTGGCAGTACTGTACAGTGATCTTGGTGCTCCCTCCCTATACATATACATCTCTGTCTAGAATGGGGTTTTGGGTTTTGTTGGGCATGTTTATCTTCCAAGTTAATGTTTTGTCTTAAAAATCTGAGTTTGTTTGGTATATGCCAGTCTGTTACTGGGCTTACCCTGTGCATTTAGTTTAGTCCTGGGCTCTACAATCTTAGAATTATTACACTTTTACTTAGGATGACCATCCAGAGCATATCTTTTCTGTTACCATGGTAGGGAAATATGGGATATATTAAAGTAAAGTGAAATTCTCAAGACCAAAAGGAGTGTCTAAATAGAGTACCAAACCAAGTCTTTTCCTTCCCCTTGGTATGGAAGGTCAGAGTGAGTATTATTTCTCAAAACAGTTATTTCTTTATCCAGGAGAAGAAATACCACTTACAGGAGCGAGTTGACAAAGTAAAGAAGAAAGTGAAAGATGTGGAGGAAAAGTCAAAGGAATTTGTTCAGAAGGTGGAAGAAAAAAGCATTGACCTCATTCAGAAATGGGAAGAGAAATCCCGAGAATTCATTGGAAGTTTCCTGGAAATGTTTGGTCCAGAAGGAGCGCTGGTATGTCCCTTCCTGCTGGGCTATTTAGGGAAATTCAGGAAAATCTAGGGAATTCTTATGCTGTGAAAGGAACTACAGAATCCTTGAGCAGAAAGGGACATTGACAATAAGAAGTTATCTAATATGTTCCCTTTATTGGGCAGAACTATATTTCAACTATCCCCAGAAAGGTTTTAAAAATCTTTACAGAACGTGGTTATACATTCGCCTAATTTTGCCAGCTCTCTATAAACCTCCAAATATGGTGACAAGTGAGTAACCTTGCCTAGCTTGCTTCTACATTACAGTTTTGGATAGAAAGAAAGGAAAGAGCAAAGAACAGTTTAAAAAAAAAAAACAAACCACTGCCTCGACTACAAGCAGCCACTGCAGGATTGCTGGGTAAGGTGGGAGTTCTGTCCTTGAGGAATAGGCAAGGTCTTTTTGAGCTAGATAAGAGGTGCATGTGTAGCTATTAGCAGATGAGCCCTAGGATATCAGAGATGATCTGGCTGTGGGGGTGCTTGGATGCCAGAATAGATTATTCATGGAGAATATAGAATTTTCAGAAAATCCCCAAAACTAAGGTAGATACCCTTTTGTCTGAGTTAATTCCTTTGTTTTTGCCTAGAACCTAGACTACAGACCAAGTAGCTTTTTAAGAATTCCTTTGACATAGAAGTCAAAGATTGGGTGATAGTGGATAACAGGTGGGACCCCTTAGACATGTAGTCTAGCATAACCACTTTGACTGAGAAATTGCTTAGAATTGTATCTGTGGCTTACTTGGTCACTTTTGACATTACAGAGGGCACTCACGATAATTTGAAGTCTCAGATCTCCTCCATTGGTTAGTAGGATCCATAGGTTTCTTCTAACTCTTCCTTTTGGTCTCCCCAGAAACATATGCTGAAAGAGGGGAAAGGCCGGATGCTGCAGGCCATCAGTCCAAGGCAGAGTCCCAGCAACAGCCCCACTCGTGAACGTTCCCCCTCTCCCTCTTTCCGGTGGCCCTTCTCTGGCAAGACTTCCCCGCCTTCCTCCCCAACAAACCTCTCCAGACACAAGTCTGCAGCCTATGATATCAGTGAGGATGAAGAAGACTAAATTTTCATCTCTCCTTTCTCCTCCCTTCCCTCTGTCCCAACCTTCAGAAGCTCTCTGTTGAATTCCAGATTGTGATCCCAACACTAATCCTAAGGACAGCTACAAAGGAAAGACAGTTGGGGCAAGAGGACTTAGGATGGGGGGACCAGACAGCCTGTCCTCGGAGAGACATCACGCATCCCCACCAAGAAGGAGGCTAACTACATCTTAGAAGCCTGTTCTGCATTCATATCCCCTCCCCATGGACTTTGCTTTACTGTTTATGTTCATGTGCTCTTGACAGGGAAATTGTCATTTTTATTAATTTTTTAAAAATTAGTCTTTCAAACGTAGTAAGTAGAACTAATTTTTTGCCCCCGAGGAGTGGGCAGAAGGAAGTGGTGTAATACCCAGAGGCCTTTTCTTCTTGATACACCGTAGTGTTTGCCTTCTATTCTCAGGCAAACTGTCTTGCCAACTCCTTCAGGCAGTGAGCCATGCTGATGGGCGATTTGGAGGGGAAATACCATAATCTTGGTTTCCTTTTTTTAAAAAGCTAAAAGCTGAGTAACGGCCACAAATCCCCAATGTATACTGCTGGCACGTGTGTCCGTGTGGCTGTGGGAAGAAGGAGATCTGAGTCTGACTTTTCTTACTCCCTGAGGAGTTTCTTGTTGGACCCAATGGGGTCCATGAAGACACTGATGGGGATGGAACCAGACCACATGGCATCAGCTGCGGTTTCTATGCTGTGTTCATCTCTCAGAAAATTCTGTTGCCCAGTTATTTGGGAGCTCTTGTCAATCTCTTTTTTGTAATCTTTAAATTCTTCCTGCCTTTAAAGGGAGGAACACTTTCAGGTTTACTCTGATTGAGGAGGGGAGTTGGACAATACTCAAACCTATACAAAGTCAGTTTAATTTTCCTCTGGGAGTAAGTCCCTAGCCCTACTACTCCTGTCTTAATACTCATTTCCTAGCTTTTTACAAAGGATACTTTGTAAATGTCTGCAGTTTCAACATGATCTGTTAATCCATGTTGCTCATAACCATATTGAATATTGAGAGAGGTTTGCAGAGAACATAGGTGCAAAAGCATAAGGAAACACACCCCTTTTTAAAGCCCTATCTTGACCTCTTCCCCTTGTAATAGTATCCTTGACTGGAACCAGTGCTCCATGAGGTGTTTCTTTTCCCCAGGGAGTTGGCATCTGGCAGGGACTCACATCACTGCCCCTCTAGCAAGTCTCCAGTGGCTCACATTATAAGAGTGTGGTAGATTCCCTCCCTCTCCCTCTGCCTGCCCCCATCTCCCTGTTACGTTGCCCAGGGGATTCACCACTTAAATTTCACATCAGAGAATGCTGAAGCTTAAGCACTTGCTGTTGAGCATGAGCTCCTTTTCAGCTTGTAGCATCCTACAGCACATGACCTAGCAGATCATTATCTATCATAATCCTAATCCTTATCATATCATAAGGTTCAGGGGAAATTTGCTTCTGTCCAGGGCCATCTCATCACTCATAAATACCCCTTGTGGGGGTGGAGTTTTAGTGTTTTCAGCTGAGAAAACCACATTTTATCTTTGCCCCTCTGCTAAGGTTGTGAGCATCTCATAATCCCTTTCCTGAACACTTTCTGGTAAAACTTGCTCTTATGCCTGAGGGCCAGTGGCTAGAGTTACTGCCTGCCTGCACAGCAGGACTACCTAGGTTCTTAAAACTCAGATCATCCAGAGAAGCAGAATGCAGCAGAGTAGAGGAATAAACAGAGTGAACCTCTTGCTGTCCTGATGGCCCATGAAAATTACATTTCTAACTCTTCTCATGAAGTGCTATTTTTACTATCAAATCTAGTTTACACAGGCTTTGGCTTGAAGTCCTTTTTTTGAAACTGTTGAAGTTAATGTTTTCCTACAATACCAGCTTTGTAGGATCATATATTTTAACTTTTCTGCTTCAGTCTTCCCTTTTTGGGAATTCTGCCCATTTCTGTTGATAGAAAAATGGTGAAATCACCACTGAAACCCACCTACATTTTCTCTCAAAATACATGTCCAAGTATATTTGGAAAGGGAGGCAATCCAAATGTGATTTTCCTCCCTGCAGTCACTCCTCACAGGTATTGTCTGGGTCCCAAATGTTTGGCCTGCCTTCTCTGCTCTGTAGATGGGCTGCTTTGGGCACATCCTGTCCTTGGAGTATGACGTCTAGGCCAACAAGCTCCATGAGACTGCCAGCACTGGCATGTGCACGTGTTGTCGGAAAACTCTCACCCCTTCTGGTGAGCCTCTGTGGCCTCAGTCTCCTAACACAGTATATCTCCGTGAAATTTTGACTGAAAACAAAAAACTTTATGGCATGGCATGCTAGGTACTTTGGGATAAATGTGATCCTACGTGCTGGACAACGGTGGGTGGGTGGAGGAAGTTGTTGGGATGATGCATTATTTGATCATTTGTGCCTAATTAAATGAGGTTAGAGATTCGCATTCCACAACCGTGTGTGTGATCTGTAAATCTTTAAATATTAGTGTTGTTAATATTAATTTTTAACATTAATTTTAATATTACTTAAACCCTAAATTGCACAAGCAAAGCTGTCAGCCTGAATAGGCCAAATGTGGCAGAAATGGGAGAGCCTTAGAAGTTGGTTGGCCTTATAGCCTCTCTCTGTAATAGAAGGAGAAGGGAGACAGAAGCCTTGTAGCCAGTGGTGAGGATGTGCCATTTCATCAGTTACCTTGAGATGAGCTGGGCAGAAAGTTTGTTTTTTTCATACACTAGACTCCATAGCACTGAAGGGTAGAGGTTGAAATTTTAGAGGAGTAGAAATGGGTCATTTGTACTGCTCCAGCTGCTTCTGACCACTAGAGCCAAAGACCATTATTTTGATGAGGCTTGGGTAAGAAGGTTGGGGATGTGAAGAGGTCGAAAGTCCCGAATAAGAGAAAAAATTTGAGGGAGGTCAAGAGAGCTTTTGACCTTTTCTGATCACTGATAACATCGCAGGCAGCACCTGAGTTACATTTTTCTTATTTGTGACCACACAGCTGTCCAGGAAGTCTTTGAATATTCCATCCACAATGATTCTTCACAGTGCTTTTTATTCTTTCTTGACTTATGGGCAGCTTTTGTCTTTCTGGAGCTCATTGCCTTATTAATCCTGTTTCAAACCCTATATCTAAAATCTTTCCAAATCAAGTCTATTTTGCTGCTTTTGTTTAATTTCCTAAAAGCCATAGCTTTTACATGTTCTGTCAGCAAACTATCAGCAGAAGTTGAACCAATGCAGGTAGGAGAAAAGCTCCCTTAACAATGTTTTTAACTAATGGTATTTTTTTCAAGCTTATCAATATAAGTATTTTTAAAGTTATATTTTTCAAGGTCATACAATGATTGTTCTTGTTTTCTCTCATGGAATAGATTGTCATGGGATAAAGACTGGTCCCTAGCTATTATTTTTGCAAATAAGTAGAACATGTTTTGGGGATTATACTATTAAATGTTAATTTTCTTTAAAAGAAAGAAGAAAGATACTCTGTCTGCCAAAGTTTGATGTTAGTACTTAGATTGGGGTAGAAAACAAAAGTAGTTGGTTTAACATTAAAATGACTGCAGTTCTGTTTTCTTAGCTTTCAAGTGGGCTTTCCCACTATTCTTAGGGAGACACTGACTGTTTTGAACACAAAGATTTGATTGGTTGAGTTGTTTTGTATTGTGGATCCTGAGAAGAGTGTTGGAAAGAAATACTGGCCTTGGTGTAAACGTTGGCCCCATCACCAGTGCTGGTGTCCACAAGGACGTTTTCCTTAATCGGTGTTCAGTATTTTTTTTTCCTGTCTGAGTGTTATTAAATTGTTATTGTTCAGTTATTTTGGCTTTTGTCATTAGCCAAATAAAGGCAAAGTGATTTTACCTAATGTTTCATTTTATATGTTTTGACTTGGTATACATGTGTATTATATATTTTATGTATTTGAGACTTTTACCTGTATGATCAGTTCCTTTACTTTTGCATCCTAATTTGTCTCCTCAGAATCATTGCATGCCCATATCATTGCAATTCCTTTTGCAGCTTGGCACAGAAGACTCAAAAAGCCATTGGCCCACAAAGGGAGGCTGATCTAGATCTCCCAGGTCTAATGTCATCAGCGCCCTACTGACACATCTGTAAGGGAAGAAAACACCTTCCATCTGTTCTTCAGAAGCCTTGTTTCTTTGAGACTTTGGGATCCTACTGTTTTGCCTGGCTGAGTTCTATTCCTGTTATTATACCAAGAAAACTATCATACACTCTTCCCCCTTTGATTTGCTTTGGGAAAGCTCAGAGTAACCTTTTAATATACAATCTTGATGGGCTAATAGTGGCACCCACGGAGGCAATGTGCCCAATTGTAGAAAATCAAACTCCATCCTGTTTATTAAGCTTAAAATACCTTCCTCAGGCAAGATCCAAAACAATTTCATCCTATCGCATAGTTCTGATTCATCTCTACAGTCAAGCACACATCATTTGCCAGCTTGCGCTGACAATAGAATCAATCCCCATTTGGTCAAGGTTGAAGAACAGTAAAGAAATCTGTGCCCATCTAATGAATATAGTGTCTCTTTCATTGTCCAAGCCATTCACCTCAGGCTTTGAGGTTCAGATCCTGGTCTGGAGAAGAGAAAGGTTCATATCCAAGCTTGTCATCTTTCCTTCGGTAGTATATTCGTGTCAGCACAGTGATCAGAAAACTCTCGAGGATGAGGAGGTGGCAGTTCATCACTGCAGCATGGGACAAAATATAGGTTATTCTAACTTAACAGAGGTGGTATCCCATACCAGCCCTGGCATATGAGTTGGACAGCAGTTTCTCTTAATTTATCCTCAAACCAGGACCTAGAGATATTAAGTTGTCACAAGTAACATGGCAAGTTGACAATAGAGCCAGAACCAGAACTTGGCTCTCTACCTCCTGAACTTTGAGGCTAGCATTAAACATTTCTTTTGCATGTTTTATCATCATGACCCTCTGCTTCCTAACCACACCTATTCTTCTTTCAGGAGCTGAGGATTGAACCCATGGCTTCCTGGGTTGATCATCAGGGCTGGGCCTCAAGCTGTGGGATTGCAGCTGTCTGTGTGATCAGAGAGGTCATAGACTCAGAGCCTCTGCTAGATTTCTTGGAGGTCTCTTTCTCAATACTCTAAGCAGAACACTGAATATTCTGAGAGTGGTTAGCCCTACTTCCAATCTAAGATCCTCTCTTCTCGGACCTCCCCCTCCTGCCCATCCTGGAATAGACTAGGAAACCCCATGTGCTTACCTTGAGACCTGATTTTAGAAGAAAAGGGAGGTGAACAAGCAATCTGCCCACCACTGGCCAAGACTGAGAAGATGGATGGCTGCAGAGCAGACAGAATAAGGAGTGCCTGCAGAACAGAAAAGAGGAATGAGGATGGGGGCTCAGCATCCCTGGCACAGGCTGGCCGGCCCACTGCTGTGTTTGAAATGTGTCTTAGTGCTTGCCCTCTCTGAGTACACTTTTCTGATGCACAGCTTCTCAGGGTAGACTTGGCTTGTCCAGGGTTCCCTCCAATAATCATGGGCAGGTTAATTAATCACAAGGCTTTTATTCTGTGGCCTGACCTCTAAGTGCTTCTGTAGCCTAGATCCTTTCTGTGCCCTGTCAGTCCCTTACTCCGTGGTAGGCTCTTCTGTCCTCTGTCTTCCTATAGACCCTCCACTTCTGCCTGCCATGTGCCTGTAAGCAGCACCTGCTTAGGTCAAATGAGAATTTATGTGAAATCAATCTGTTAACTATAAAGGAATCACTATGCCTTGGGAATAGGAGAAGGGCCCAGCAAGAAGACAGAAAGAATGGAGAGAGAAGAGAAACAATATGGAGCTAGAAGTCATTGCATTTGGTGGAAAGGTTATCTCTGGGCTTAGAGAATGGAAAGTGTAAAAAGTGAACAAATGTGCCTTTGGGAAAATTCTCGGGGAAGAGGTGATGATGCAGAGTCAGATGAGAAGGGATGTGGGTTTGGGAGTAGATAGTTGTATGTTTAAATTCCAGTCCCATCCCTTATGTACCTTTGAGCAAACCCCAAAACACCTCAGTTTCTCATTTGTAAAAGAGAAAAAACAATGATTCTGAAGATTATAGTGAACTTAAATGTAATTAATGTATGAAAAGCGCCTAATATGTAGTACTGGTCATATATAGTTGTAACTGTGATAATGCTGATGTTTCTGCTACTGCTGCTAATTCGCTTCAGTCGTGTCCGACTCTGTGATACCCCATAGACGGCAGCCCACTAGGCTCCTCTGTCCCTGGGATTCTCCAGAATCCCACTCCAGAATACTGGAGTGGGTTGCCATTTCCTTCTCCAATGCATGAAAGTGAAAAGTGAAAGCGAAGTTGCTCAGTCGTGCCCGACTCTTAGCGACCCCATGGACTGCAGCCTACCAGGCTCCTCCATCCATGGGATTTTCCAGACAAGAGTACTGGAGTGGGTTGCCATTGCTGATATTTCTAGTGGTGATGAATTGCAAGATTTTTAGAATTAATGGGTAGTGAAGAAAAGAAAACAGCAAAGGTATAAGAATTTAAGGTTTAAAAATTCATGTGTTATGGGCGTCATTGTGTCCCCCTAAAAGATGCATTGAAGTCCTCACCCCCAGGACCTCAGAATGTGACCATCATTGTCTTGGTAACTGATTAGATGTAATTAGTTAAGACGAGGTCATACTGAAGTAGGGTGGGTCCTTATTCCAATATGACCGACGTCCTTATCAGAAAAAGAGACACAGACACATAAGGGGAGAATGCCCTGTGATAAGCCAAGGATGCCAAAGATTGCTGCAAACAATCAGAAGCCAGGAATAGTCAAGGAAGGGTTCGCCCCAACAGTGTTCAGTGGGCATGTGGGCCGCTGACAGCTTGGTTTTGGACTTCCAACCTCTAGAACTGTGAGGCAATGCATTTCTGTTTTAAGCCACCTGCTTTGTGCTATTTTGCTCCAGCAACCTTAGGAAACTTACAGCACAGAAAAGCAACAACTGGGGAAGGGCAGGGATTCTTTCCCAAATCTCACAGGAAACCTAAGGCTTAAGAAGATTCCCAGACCCACTTCTAGCCTTTATTAGTCTCAGCTTCTAACCCCTACAATTTGTGGCTCATTATTAACCATCTTTTCTCTCCCAGGGTATAGTTACCTGGAACAGAACAAATTTGGCTCCTATGTTCTGCTCGCCCAGGTGCAGCCTGGCTTGACGAAAAATGATGCCTATGGTCCACAGAGCCGACAGGGTGGACACACCGAGGAAAGTGTTGATCCATAGAGCTGTGCTCCCCTCAGAAATCTGGTGGCAGGCCAGAAAGCAGTCAGTGAGGAAGCAAGCCCCTTTCTCCTTTTTTTTCCCTTCTCCCAATGGTGGGGGAAATAAAAAAGCTTCTTCTCTCCCCGTTAGAGTCCCTGAGCCTCTGCTTTTCCACAGTCGCCCTGTACCTGGGGCTATCCCAACCCTGGAGCCCTGAATCGGGATACTGGTTCCAGCTATTCCTTCTAGAGCTCAAAGGAATTAAACTCATCTTGGCCTCTGCTGCCCCTTACTCTGGACTTACGTCTGATGGGTCAAAGATGCCATCAGGGATGAGAAACAGGCCCACCAGGGTCAATGATATCTTGAAGAAGGCGTACTGGATGGGGCCCAACAGCAGCAGCTGAAGTCTCTTCCTGAAGTAGGAAGAGGATTAGGAACATAGGCCTACAAATCACCCACCCCAACCAGAACTTCCAGCTCTCTCATTGGGTTCCTGGCAAGGCTTGGCCACCATCATAGACACCAACATAGTCAAGTGGGTGGGGACTGAGGAAGAGCGTTGGGAACCATCTTTATTGCCTCCCACTCACCCTCAGACCAGAATGATGCCTTTTGAGCAAGAACTATCTGAGGATTGACCCCAACCTCATTAACTGAAACGGATGGAAGGGGAAAGTAAATAGTCCAAAGTGCAGTTTGTTCTCTGTGATAAAGTTTGTAGGGGACAGTGAGCGTAAGTGATGGGAACTCTGGAGTTCTCCTTCCTCTGTTCCTCCTACCCCTGTTTGGGTGCCCAGTGTGTGGGTCCTGGCTGTGGGATGCCCACCCTTTCATCACTGGCTTTGTTCCATACAAGCCAAATTCCATGAGGCTTGAAGCAGGACTGAGAGAGCCAGCAGAAGCTCTTGAGAGAGTGCAGAAGAGGCCAGTCTGCTCTCCAGGCAGCCTCTCCCTCCCGCCTCACCTGGTGATCTTGATTCGGGGGCAGCAGGGGCAACAGCAGCAGCAGGGGCCTGTATGGATCATCACCGGGGTGTCCTTCAGTGTCCTCAACACCGCCTCCTTCCCACCAAAGCCTTCCACCATGGCCTGCATCAGCAGGTAAAAGCACATCGAGTAAAACCTGGAGTTGGGGAGAGGTGGGAGGTGGGCCTAAGAGCACACAGAAGGGAGGTGGCAGCAGCTGGCGGGATACCACCTGCTGCCAAAGAAAAACAGACTGCAAAAGGACAGGGAGACGGGGGCTTCCTGAAGGGGTCAGGTAGGGTCTAGGCATTTTGAGAACTGAGAGAGGACAGGTGGAAGAGGGCAGGCTGTGAGAACAAAATAATGCCTGAGATGCACTAGAAGTTCAAGAGACAAGTTGGAAAGGGCCTGATTTGTGATCAGTTTGTTTGCATGGACTTATGGAAGGGACAGGGGATTTAAAAAAAAAAAAAAAAGGACACAAACTCTGGATTCCCAGGGTTGAGAGGAGCAGAAGGGGGACCTCAGAGGGGTATCAAGTTCAGCTGGGGGCAGGGCAGGACACTCACGTAGTTATGGCCATTTCCACGAGTGTCAGGGCACGAGGAATCCAGAGACCAAAGCAGGAGAATGCAGACACTATCTGCTTGGAGAAGAACCAGGAGCTGGTTAGGGTAAGGAAGGAGACTGCATGCTCACCTTTTGTGGCAAGGGCTCAAGGAAGCAAAAGCTAAACAGCTGAGGCACCATTACTTAAAAGTGACTAACTGGGGACTTTCCTCGTGGTCCAGTGGCCAAGACTCTGAGCTCCCAGTGCAAGTGGCCTGGGTTCGTTCCCTGCTCAGGGAACTAGATCCCACTAACACTTGGCACAGCCAAATAAATATTAAAAAAAAAAAAGTGACCAGTTGGAAAAAGAGCTAGTTAAATCAACTAATTAAAATATTTTTTAAATTCAGCTGTCAGTTTATTCCTTGTCTAGTGTTAGAGACAGCAAGTCACCTTGAGTCAGAGGCTCTTTTGAAGACTATCTCTCAACATATGTCACTGGAGTAGGAATAGGTCAATTCATCTTTAAGAGTACGTAGATCAAGATCCAACCCTTCCTTTTCAATATCCCATGTTATTAGAGCACCTCTGATGTCTTGAGATGGCCCAGGCAGGTGTCATCTGGCAGAAAAGGACCTCAAGGGCTTTGTTCTTCACCCAAAACAGACACAGAGCTCACCACACGGAAAGAGAAACCCCATCATGTGGCCTGCGAGCATGCCAAAGAGCTATCAAATGGCTGTAAGAGTGAGTTAGAAGGACTTACAATGTAAGGGTAGAGTGAACATGACCCCATGGCAAAAAATTACTCTCCTCCTACCCTCTGAGGAACCACTGCTGGTCTGTGCAGGAAACAAGCTTATTTTAAAGCAACACAGTAGCAGGGGAGTAGTGAGTGGGATAGCTGGTGGGCTCAGACAGTTCTTCAGCTGTTCTTAGAGCTGTTTCTGTGGCTCTAAGATTTCAAACACTCCATCTCACTGTCTGTGACCTTCTAAGCATGGGATCCTGACTGCAGATAGCAGACTAAAACCCCCACCCTAAAGTAGTAGAGGAAGGCAACTTGAATTATTGAGTTGAAAGGAATCTTCCTCTTCAGCCCCTTCCCAAAGGCAGCTGCAGGACCCTCACCGTGGGTGAAGAGCTGCACCAGATCAGGGTCTTCCTCTTGATAGGGCAGCGGGTGTTCTTGTGCAGGTAGACAGCAGCCTCCAGGAAGATGGCTATTGAGCCCAGGACAAACAAGGTCATGATGACCATGAGGGAAATATCCACAGGGCCCAATGCTAGAATGGAAAGAGAGGACAGGCTCCAGTGAGCTGAAGACCAGGGCTGAGGAGCAGAAGATGTGGGCTTCCTCACATGCATCTAATTGCTTTACCACATCTAGAATTACCTGGTCTAGGCTTCCTATCATGCAGAAGATGGGCTTTTTCTTAGACCTAGAATTTCCAACATGTGACTAGGAAATAGTCATTCTTCTGCATGCATGGGAGACCAGATCAATCTAAGTATGGTAAGGCTTACTTGAATCAGGATATAGACACCTAACAAGTTTGTACATAACAAAAATTCTAAGTTCGGAGGTCAACAGGGCCTATTCACTTTTCTCAGTGTCAGGGGTTATACTAGCAGACAGGGACCAGTTAACATAATTAAAGCAAAATATATACTTCTGATATACATCAGAATATATACTGATATACTTAAGTCGCTCAGTTGTGTCCAACTCTTTGTGACCCCATGGACTGCAGCATACCAGGCTTCCCTGTCCATCACCAACTCTCGAAGCTCGCTCAGACTCATGTCCATTGAGTTGGTGATGCCATCCAATCATCTCATCCTCTGTCATCCCCTTCTCCTCCTGCCTTCAATCTTTCCCAGCATCAGGGTCTTTTCAAATGAGTCAGCTCTTCGCATCAGGTGGCCAAAGTATTGAGTTTCAGTTCGGCACCGGTCCTTCCAATGGAGAAGGCAATGGCAAACCAGTATTCTTGCCTTGAGAACCCCATGAACAGTATGAACTTGATATACTTCAGTTCAATTCAGTTCAGTTGCTCAGTCGTGTCTGACTCTTTGTGACCCCATGAATCGCAGCACGCCAGGCCTCCCTGTCCATCACCATCTCCCGGAGTTCACTCAAACTCACGTCCATTGAGTCTGTGATGCCATCCAGCCATCTCATCCTCTGTCATCCCCTTTTCCTACTGTCCCCACTCCCTCCCAGCATCAGAGTCTTTTCCAATGAGTCAACTCTTCGTATGAGGTGGCCAAAGTACTGGAGTTTCAGCTTTAGCATCATTCCTTCCAAAGAAATCCCAGGGCTGATCTCCTTTAGAATGGACTGGTTGGATCTCCTTTCAGTCCAAGGGACTCTCAAGAGTCTTCTCCAACACCACAGTTCAAAGCATCAATTCTTCAGTGCTCAGCTTTCTTCACAGTCCAACTCTCACATCCATACATGACCACAGGAAAAACCATAGCCTTGACTAGACGGACCTTTGTTGGCAAAGTAATGTCTCTGCTTTTCAATATGCTGTCAAGGTTGGTCATAACTTTCCTTCCAAGGAGTAAGCGTCTTTTAATTTCATGGCTGCAGTCACCATCTGCAGTGATTTTGGAGCCTAGAGATGTTTAAATTTGATTTCAAAAATTTTATCACTTTACTAGGACACACAACAGGACTTTAACAAAAGAAGTGGACCCAAGTAAAGACTCCAAGGATATTTGACCTATGTTGGCCCCAAGTACACTTATTCTCACATTAAATGTAATCCAGTAGCTGTCTTTAGTATTTATTGAAATCATTTGAGGAGTTGTTAAAAAGTAGCTGTCCAGATCCCCACTCCCTATACTCCCTGCTACATAGATGTTGTTCCCATACATCTGGGATGTAATCTACATTTTAAACAAGCTCACCTGATAATAGAAGATAACAAACATTTTAACAACACCAATGAAGCTCCTCTGGCCTCACCCTTGCTAACAGGAAAACACTAATATAGTCACAATATTTGTTTCTGAGCATGTTCTAATTAGTGCAACAATGTTTTAAACAAAGTTAGTTCCATATCCTCAGTGACTAAGCCTGGACCCTCATTTATCTAAGTCTCTTCCCTCCTTGACAGACTCTTTGCTTTTAGTCTCCCAACTGGCTAGATGACAGAAGAAGAAGGGGAAGACTGGCAGAGTCCAGCCACTGTCGTATTGCATTGGGAGTAAAGGAAATCAACCCTGAATACTTATTGGAAGGATTGATGCTGAAACTCAAATACTTTGGTCACCTGATGCAATCAGCTGACTCATTGGAAGAGACCCTGAAGCTGGGAAAGATTGAAGGCAGAAGAAAAGGGTGACAGAGGACGAGATGGCTGGATGGTATCACTGATGCAGTGGACATGAACTTGGACAAACTCCAGGAGATGGTGAGGGACAGGGAGGCCTGGCATGCTGCAGTCCATGGGGTCGCAAAGAGTCTGACATGACTGGGTGACTGAACAATGAGAGGATATTGGCTGGTCTGCCCTATGTTTTGGTGACTGAGGGCAGCTCAGAGCTGCTGACACCAAAACAAGGAAGAAGGAGACCACATCCCAGTGAAGACTTGAGTTGTCATCTGGGTCAGTCATACTTGGTGACATCACAAGGAGCAACCAGGACAAAGGTGAATTTCTCAAAAACTACTTTGATGCTTTTGAACTGTGGTGTTGGAGAAGACTCTTGAGAGTCCCTTGGACTGCAAGGAGATCCAACCAGTCCATCCTAAAGGAAATCAGTCCTGAATATTCATTGGAAAGACTGATGCTGAAGCTGAAACTCCAATACTTTGGCTACCTGATGCAAAGAACTGACTCATTTGAAAAGACTCAGATGCTGGGAAAGGTTTAAGATGGGAGAAGAAAGGGACGACAGAGGATGGGATGGTTGGATGGCATCACTAACTCGACGGACATGAGTTTGAGTAAGCTCCGGGAGCTGGTGATGGACAGGGAAGCCTGGTGTGCTGCAGTTCATGGGGTCGCAGTCCATGGAGTTGGACACGACTGAGCGACTGAACTGAACTGAACTTTGATCCTGGTTGTTCTTATTTCAGGGTACATGTTTTTCTTTTTGTTTGCTTTCTCCAAGAGGCCCTTTATCTCTGACCACAGTTAGGTCTGTGATTAATCCAGAGGACCTGCTGCAGGGAAGGCAGTCCTTGGACAATCTGCCAGCCTACACTTCTGAAGTCAGTGGTAAGCTTTTCCTTTCTGTTACAGGCCTCAAAAGATAGGACTGTGTTGTTCTTCCCTCCTCCCCATTCCTGTCTCCACCTGCTTCCACTTAATTAGGATGCAGCCCACTGTGTGACCAAATTACCGGCTTAGTGTTGCTGTTTAGTTCTGTTGCCTCATTCTCAATTACCTCTACAGATATTGCTCTAGTAGGCCTGGCAGGTTTTAAACATTAACAAAATAAAACAAGCAAAAATCCACCTGGCTGCAATCCTTAATTAAAAAAAGACTACCTCCCTTCCTTGAAATTTTAAAGATATAAACATAACAGAGGATCTTTTTTCTGACACAATTTTATCCTTATACAATAAAAATGTGGGTTTAAAACAGTTGCTCTGGTTTTATCATGATATACACATAAAGCCTTCCATGTATCAAAATAATTCCAGATAGATTAAAAAGATAAATCTTTAATAAACAACAATGATCTACTGTATAGCCAATGGAACTCTGTTCAATATTATGTGCCAGCCTGGATGGGAGCAGGTAGGGGCTTCGGGGAGAATGGATTCATATGTATGTATGGCTGAGTCCTCTCTCTGTTCACTTGAAATTATCACAACATTGTTAATCCGCTATACCTCAATACAACAAAAAAAAGTGTTTTAAAAAAGAGATTTTAAAAAAGCGGTATATATTTAAAAATAAAACAGGGAAAATTGAGAGAAGGGAAAAAAAGAGAGATTTGTATTTTCATCAAAACTTGAGGGAAGACCTTCCTAAGCTTAGGTGTAATCCAAGAAATCACAAAGAGAAGGATGGTCAAATTTGATACAAAGAGTTTAAACTTCTGAATGTTAAAAAAAAAGTATAAGCAGTAAAGTGGTGATTTCACAGATGCACACTTGGGTAAAAATCCATCAAATTATATACATAAAATCATTGCCCTTTACTGAACATAATTTATAACTGAAACAAACAAACCTTAATATGAACAAAACAGAAAGCAAAATTACCACAGGAAATTCCCTGGCTCTCTGGTGGTTAGGCGGAGAAGGCAATGGCAACCCACTTCAGTACTCTTGCCTGGAAAATCCCATGGATGGAGGAGCCTGGTAGGCTGCAGTCCATGGGGTCGATAAGAGTCGGACATGACTGAGAGACTTCACTTTCACTTTTCACTTTCATGCATTGGAGAAGGAAAGGCAACCCACTCCAGTGTTCTTGCCTGGAGAATCCCAGGGACGGGGGAGCCTGGTGGGCTACTGTCTCTGGGGTCGCACAGAGTCGGACACAACTGAAGCGACTTAGCAGCAGCAGCAGCAGCTGGTGGTTAGGACCTGGTATGTTCACTCCTGGCAGCCAGGGTTTGATCCCTGGGTAGGGAACTGAGATCCCAAAAGCCACATGGTGTGACCAGAAAGAAATAAAAATAAATAGTATAGTAAAACTATAGCTATGTAAAGGATTTGGCTGAAGAGAAGGATAGAAAAGAATTGAAGGAAAGAGTGGGGCCCTAATATCTTTATCATACAAAATGGAAAATGAAGAAGTACTATCCGCAGTTGGCAAAATAAGAAATAAACTATAGGTATAGTATATACAGCTATAAAGATAACCAACTAAAAATAATGATGAAACCATGTGGAATGAGTAGAAGTTTGGTACTAAGTGAGTTAAATCTTTATGTATTACAGAGGCAGCCACAGATAATATACAAAACTGATACCACATGAAATAATGGTAATTTGAAAGTAACTATTAAAAAATCATCAGCTAAAAAAGTAGGATGAAGATTAAAAATGAGAATAAATAGGGCAGGGGAGTGTTAATTTTCATTAGTAGCCCTTTTGTACTATTTAAAATTTTACACTATGTTCATGTGGGTTAAGATAAAAACATTAAAAATGATTGCCTAGGAATAAATGAGCAATGCCATCTTTGGGTGATGAGACTGTGGGTGGTCTTTGTCTTCCTCCTTTTCCAATTATTCTATAACAAATATACATTTTACAACAAATAAGTTTTTTTAAAGACATACTTTGCCAAATATGTAGTAATGTGAAAAAATTCATATGATGTCATGCTTATAAAAACAGTATATAAAATTGTAGCATAGTAGGATTTCCACTACTGTTAAATAAAAGCACAGAAAACAGAGCTTGTACTATGATACTTGCAGTGCTGGTCTTGAGTGGTGGGACCATACGCGACTTTCTTCTTCATACTTTTCTCTATTTTCATATTGACTTTACTGAATTATTTTTTACAATGGAAATGTTTAGTTAAAAAAAAAAACAGACAAAATATAAAGTCCAGATAGGCAGAAAGCAAATTTAATTCAGTAGATTTCTAAAAACCAATGTCCTTTGTTGGGAAGGGGAATATCGATGGAGGTCCCTCCTTGAGGGACTCCCCCAGCCCCTGCTTGACTCTCGTCCTCATCAGCTCACTGAGAGCTGAGAGTGGAAACAGCCCCTCCAGAAGCCATCATGTCAAAGCCTTTCTCAATCTTCACTGTCCTTGACTATTCCCTCCTCCTTGAAAATCTCTCCCATCCCGCTTGACTCCTGTAACCACAGTTCTGGCTCCTCTCCTGGAGACCCTGGGTCTCCGATACTGATCCCTCATCCTCTCCTACACCCTGTGTTCCAGACTCGACCATTGCATCTCACCTCTTCTGTTTATTGAGGTTTAGGATTTCCCTACCACCCCTCAGTTGTCACCCTGTTTACTTAACTTATATGCAGAGTACATCATGAGAAACGCTGGACTGGAAGAAACACAAGCTGGAATCAAGATTGCTGGGAGAAATATCAGTAACCTCAGATATGCAGATGACACCACCCTTATGGCAGAAAGTGAAGAGGAACTCAAAAGCCTCTTGATGAGAGTGAAAGTGGAGAGTGAAAAAGTTGGCTTAAAGCTCAACATTCAGAAAACGAAGATCATGGCATCTGGTCCCATCACTTCATGGGAAATAGATGGGGAAACAGTGGAAACAGTGTCAGACTTTATTTTTCTGGGCTCCAAAATCACTACAGATGGTGACTGCAGCCATGAAATTAAAAGACGCTTACTCCTTGGAAGGAAAGTTATGACCAACCTAGTTCGTCTAGTCAAGGCTATGGTTTTTCCTGTGGTCATGTATGGATGTGAGAGTTGGACTGTGAAGAAGGCTGAGCACCGAAGAATTGATGCTTTGGAACTGTGGTGTTGGAGAAGACTCTTGAGAGTCCCTTGGACTGCACGGAGATCCAACTAGTCCATCCTGAAGGAGATCAGCCCTGGGATTTCTTTGGAAGGAATGATGCTAAAGCTGAAACTCCAGTACTTTGGCCACCTCATGTGAAGAGTTGACTTATTGGAAAAGACTCTGATGCTGGGAGGGATTGGGGGCAGGAGGAGAAGGGGACGACAGAGGATGAGATGGCTAGATGGCATCACTGACTCGATGGACGTGAGTCTGAGTGAACTCCAGGAGCTGGTGATGGACAGGGAGGCCTGGCGTGCTTCGATTCATGGGGTCTCAAAGAGTTGGACACGACTGAGCAACTGATCTGATTTGATCTGACCACCCCTCAGCCGCCTAACCACCACCTGAGCCATTTCTACCTCCAGGACCTTAGAGTGCTTGGCCGCTGCCTGTTCAGTTTTTCTCCTTGAGCTCCCCGTGTCTGGCTTATTCTCCTCACTGAGCTCTCTGCTCAAATGCCCCTCCTCAGTCAGCAACCCTTGAATGTCCAGTGTGGTGTTATCTCTCCCTCCCAAGTTGCCCTCACAGTGAGGTTATTTACATATTTATTGCTTGTCCCCATAGAGTGATGGTAGTGTGAACTCCACAAAGGCAGGGACTTTGTCAGGCTTGTTTTCTGTTCTATCTCCAAGTGCATGAAACAGTAACTGTGACTATTTGTTCAATGAAAGAAATGACCACATGAGGATTCTTACTGTCATCTCCATTTACATGCTTTTCCAGGAAACTAGGCTTAGAGTTGAGCACCTCACCCATGATCACACAACCTGAAAGTGACAGAGCTGGGATTTAAACCCAAGGGTTCCTGATCCTAACTAAGCCCATTCTCTTCACCATTACACATGCTGACTCTTGCTGTGTGTTCACATAACTATGGGAAGAAATGTGGAATAATATTAACCATCAAAAGTTGCTTAAGTTGGTGAAGGTGGAGGTGAGGCATATTCCAGCTATTCAGTATGGAAGTGCTTTTGCAGTTTCTTGTATCTGCTGCCTTTTGTGCTCTGTTCTTTCTCGTGCTTGCAGTGTCTGCAGGCTCTCACATTCACTTCCACAGGGCAGAAGCTAGGAGAGAGAACTTCCTTAGCATCCACAGCCAACACCACTGCTGCTGCTGCTAAGTCGCTTCAGTCGTGTCCGACTCTGTGCGACCCCAGAGACGGCAGCCCACCAGGCTCCCCCGTCCCTGGGATTCTCCAGGCAAGAACACTGGAGTGGGTTGCCTTTCCCTCTCCAATGCATGAAAGTGAAAAGTGAAAGTGAAGCCACTCAGTCATGTCCGACTCTTATCGACCCCATGGACTGCAGCCTACCAGGCTCCTCCATCCATGGGATTTGCCAGGCAAGAGTACTGAAGTAGGGGGGGGGGGCGGGGCGGGAAGGGCAACACCACTACTCTACCTCAAACTCATTTATCTCCTTAGAAGATCTTCCTCTATCTTATTTTTCTGTATCTTAACAGATACTGTGAAACAAAAGTTTCTGATAGCTCAAGGATTTTTGGAAACACTTTAAACAAGGTTAAACATGTTTCTTTCCTGCAGGGTATAAATTTTAAATCTGATTTATATTGTTAATTTCCAAAGGAGGTTACAGAATATAGCTTTTACAGAACTGATTTTTATACAGGCTCTGTTTTCATGAAGTACTCCTTGGGATTACTATTCCAAGGAACACACTTTGGGAAATACTTGTCTAACTGACCTGTTGAATACAACTATACTTGAGCAACTAGCAAATTCCCATTGCATCTGTAACAATGAAGATTACTCTTTTAAATAATGAAAACAATATAAGAAAATTAAAACTTTGAAAAAAAAGTTTTACCCATAATCCAAGCTAGTTCCTAACCAAAAATTATTCTCCTTTTTGCACGTATTTCCATGGAGGTGAAGAGCATAGGCTCCAACTTCAAAGTAAAATTCCATTTACTTCTTGCTCTATAATCGTGGGTAGATTATTATCCTCCAATTAAACCTCTTAGCATGATTCAATGCTAGTGTTTGCTCAATAAAAAGTAGCTTTAAAAAACATCCTGGTTAAAGTGTATACATATTATATTACTGCAATCATACTGTAAAATTTTGCATTCTGCTTTTTCCACCTAACATTTCATCACAGTCTGTGAAAAATTATTTTTACAATTATTTTACAATTATAAAGGTTGTTAAAATAAAGGGAATAATAGAGCTGCATTAATATATCCATAATCCATTTTGAAGAGTTATGATATTACCAGTTTTACTTCAAAAGTTATTCTTAGGAAAAAAAAACATCACAGGTATACTTGAAGGCCCTGTATATATCTCCAAGTGTCTTTTTCCCTTCACTTCTCCTCCCAGGGCTAACTGCTATTCTGAAGTTGGTGTGTATCTTTTCCTGTATGTTTTAATTTTTTTACAACATATGTACATGCTCAACATAATTATATTGCTTTGCATTAAAAAAATCTATATAAATGTTTTCCACTCAACATTGTTTTCATGGTTGTTATTATTTTCTTTGTGACAAACAAATGCTACTGTAAGCATTCTTAGACGTGTCTCCTCGGCATGTGTAGGAGAATTCCTCTATTCCTCCCAGTCTAAGATCCTGCAAGCCATGTGGTATGGCCAAAAAGAAAAAAAAAACCCACAAACAGTGGGTTTAAGTCCCAGTCTAGGTTGTATGGTTGCAGTTTATTATATTATTGCTTCATTTACTCTAGTCTTATATAACCTTTAATATCTGGTAGAGAAGGCAATGGCACCCCACTCCAGTACTCTTGCCTGGAGAATCCCATGGATGGAGGAGCCTGGTAGGCTGCAGTCCATGGGGTCAATAAGAGTTGGACACGACTGAGCGACTTCACTTTCACTTTTCACTCTCATGCATTGGAGAAGGAAATGGCAAGCCACTCCAGTGTTCTTGCCTGGAGAATCCTAGGGACGGGGGAGCCTGGTGGGCTGCTGTGTATGGGGTCGCACAGAGTCGGACACGACTGAGCGACTTAGCAGCAGCAGCAGCAGCAGGGCACATATCCTCCTTACTCTTTTTCAAAATTGTCTTGGTTTTTCTTGGCCCTTCACTCCCCCCAAATAGAAGTTTGGATCAGTCCATTAATAAGAAAATCCTCTAGGGATTATAATTGCAGTCATATCACAGGCATTTCAAAAACAAATTATTGAAAGTTTCAATAGTTCTTCAAGAATAGTTCTTTCTTAAAGAGCATTTAAGACACAGAGAGTTTATAAATGAAGGAGGAAAGGGTTTCACCACGTGTCCAATGGGCACCTCTTCCTGACTCTATTTCTGTCAGTGTCATCACCACTGTTCATGTTCTCGGAGTCATCATTAGAGTTTCTTTTTCTTTCACTTACCTTGTCTAAATATTTACCAGATTGCCTGCTCTTTCTTTGGATTGCCTGTATTTTCCAATCTGTCCTTCCTTTCCCTGACACTGCCCTGGCACAGGCTCTTGCCCTTCCTGTTAGGCTGGGGCACTGACCTCCAATTTATACCCGTGCTTCTTAAGGCCCTTACTCCCCAAAGTCTATCTTGATTACTAATTAATGGTCCTGAAATACCACCCAGCTCCTCCCAATCTCAGAGCCCTCATCTACTGCCTGCAGGATAAAGTACAACTCCTCTGCCTGAGACTCAGCAGGCCCCACCTTACCTGCCCAGCCCTCTCAACTGTCCCCTGCTTCCTCACCAGTAACCTTGAATCTCCCCAGTGCCTGGAGAACCTGCCTACTCATTCTTTCTCCACTCCAGCTCCCTACTTTCCAACTGTTACTCATTCCAACAGTTCAATGGGGGAACAAGGTAGCTCCCCAGACTACCAGACCCAGAATAATCTACCTACTTTGAATATCCTTGGTGCTTCTATTTGCACATTTTGCAGCAAAGCAATGTGTGATCCATTTTCACTGTGTAAGATAGGGTTTCTCAATCTCAGCACTATTGACCCCTTGCCCCAGCTAATTCCTTGGTTGTGGGGACTTTCCTTTGTTTCCAGGGCAAACTCCCTGACCTCTGCCCCACTAGATGCCAGTAGCACCCTCTACTTGTGGTGACTGGAATTGCCTCCAGACATTGCCAAAAGTACCCTGTGAGACAAAGTTGCCTCTGGTTGACAACACTGGTGTGTGAGAAGACTTGTGCCACCATCTGCACTCTCTGAACAAGATATCCCTGGAGTCAGATGTAGCATCTGCCTACTTTCATGAACCACAGAGCAGCTACAAGGCACCCCTGGACTGCCTCTGGCCGTTGGTATTCACTCCAGTTCAGAGCATCTGAAACAGAGACGTGCCCATATCTGCCTCCTAGTACACCCTGACCACACCCTACTGTTTAGGAAGAGTCTCCTCCTTGAGGTGAGAACATCAGGAAGGAACAAACATTAAGGATAGAGACACAGATTCCTACTCATCAACGTCTAAGAAGTGGCTGATCATGCAGTAAGAAAACAAAATACAGTATGGATGGGAGCCACGTTTGCTATCAAGATGCTAGGGTCATTTGATTGTCATGTTTTAGGTGTCCAGGGAATAAACAGAGTCCCAGCCTATGCCTTTCACTTTCAAAACCAATTCGGTAATAGGAGCTAGTTGGCCAACACTGTCCGAATACTTTTACAGGTTCACCTAAGTTTTAAGAATATTATTCATAAAAACCACTCTCCAGAGTGGTATAGACTCCTTTTAAGAAGGATGTTGTGCAGGCCTCAAAGGGATTCTGTGGGCTTTGGGCATCCATGTGAGTCCCTGGGTGGCCCTGGGGTCTGAAAAATGCTCCAGGTCAGTGTCCCCCTTATGAATTGGGGAGTCCCAACATGCAGGTTTTTCTCCAGGCCACATAGCCGTGCCCTTCTTTTGACTTTTTGGCTCCTCCAGAGTTTTACTTTCCCCAGCTTTTACAAATTTTAAAAAATTTTTGACTGTACTACCCAGCATGTAGGATCTTACTTCCCTAACCAGGGATCAAATCTGCACCCCCTGAATAACCTCTGTAGCACTAGGGAAGTTCCCTAAAAGGTTTTTACCAAGATTGACACTGGGTCAGCCATCCTCCCAGGTACTCACTCTATGCTGGCCAGCTCAGGACCACCTTCCCTCAGCTCCTCTCAGCTGTTTTGACTTCCTCCTTGGGATGCTCATTTTTCCTTCTTTCAGTTCCTCTGGGGAGGGTCCCTGACTTACCTCTCAAAAGCTGGGCTGCAGTGGGAGGATAAGAGAAGCAGGCAGAGGGAACGCTGTAATTGGTTTTCAGGATCTCCAGAAGATCTGCCGTGTACCTGGAGAGACACCAACCTGTGTTCAGAATATGGGGACTGGGGGTGGGCGGGTGGGTAGCAGAAGGGACTCCAGCAACTTGACACTCCCTCGAACACTCCTAGGTTCACAGAGCGTCTCCATTTCCCCTCAAGGCCCAGGTGACAGTCTGCAGGTCTGGCTGCAGTGCTCAAAAAGCCCACAGTCCATTCCCTCCACTTCACAGGGGCAGCAGCCCAGGGGTTGGCTAGGGAGAAAAAGCAGGGTCCCAGAGAAAGAATGGACCCTTAGCACCAGGAGTGGGTCCCCAGCTGGTCAGAGCTCTATGCATGTCCCTCATGCCCCCTCCACCTCTGGGATTTTCCTCTACCTGGTTGGGGGCCAAAGCTAAGGTTCTGAGGGTCATACACTCACCCTTCCCCAGTGTCTCTGAGGACCTTCCAGAATGACCAGACCATTGTCAGTCCTGTCTCATTCTTGGGCTCAGAGGGAGGTAGGGACAGGCCAGAGTGAGAGGGCCCCCTGCTGCTTAGCAACTGGCTCCTGGCTTGGGGCCTGCCTCCCTCACTCACCTGGGATCGAGCCTTATCTGAGTCCTGTCTGGCTCCATCGTCTTCTTGCTCTATCCGGCTTTCCTTCCCGGCAGGCACTGGGGGCCAAGGAGAGACAGGCAAGTCGGGACCCTGAGGGGAGGCAGCTTCAGCTGACTGCAGCTTCCAAGACTGGCTGTGAGTTGGCAGAATGGCTGGGTCTTCCCCTCTGGCTCTCTCCCTCCTCAGGCCTCCTGTGCCCACAGGTTCCTTTCTCAGAGTTCACCTCAGAGGAATTTGAACCCCTCAGCTGGCTGAGTTCCCTGGTTCCTGACTCCTCCTTGTCCGTAGGTGTGGTGCTTCCTTCTTCCCTCCCATGAATGCCTCTGGCCACCCCTTGACCCCAGTCCACCTTCACTCTCCATCCCTCCTGAGGAGACTCCCAGGGCCCTTTAGAGACAAAATCCTTGATCCGCCCCCACAACCTCCCCTGCTGAGCAACCCCCTCCCAGTCAGAACCCGGCAGGAACTCAGGCTCTGTCCCCCTGAAGATGGAAGTCAGGGACGAGGCTTTGACTGTATTGGTGCTATTGGTTGGGTGTGCAGAAGGGAGGGCAGCTGGGAAATACAGATGAGGCCCAGCCTAGAGCATCCTGATGACAGGCTCATCCAGCCAAACAGCCCTGAAGGTGCAGCAAATGGGTGGAGGGGAGTATTTAAGAGGCAGTTACGGAGTGGAATCTCTGGGCATTTTGACAGATTTTGAAAACCTGCCAAATAGTATGCTTATGAACTATTTTATTGATTGGTGATGTCTCCTCTTGCTCTCTCCTTAAACCTATTTAAGGCCAAACATAGTACCCCTAAGTTTCCAGCACAGGGCCTCACACATACTTAAGTGCTCCTTAGAATCAGTTGCATGACAGATAGAATAATGAAATCACAGCAACAGTAGCTAACGCCTGTGGAGTGTTTATGCAACACGTGGTATAGGAATTGCTGCATATTCCTTATCTCATTTAAACTTTACAAGTACTCTTATAAGGTAAATGCTTTAAATTTTTTTTTAATTGGAGGATAATTGCTTTGCAATGTGTTGGTTTCTGCTGTACAACAAAGAGAGCCAGTGTTATATCTCTCCACTCCCTCTTGAGCATCCCTCCCCTCTCCCATCCCACCCCTCTAGGTCCTCAGAACACCAGGCTAGGCTGCCTGTGTTATACAGAAGCTTCCCATTACACATGATAGTGTATATATGCCAATGCTACTTTCTCAGTTCATTAAAGGTAAACGTTATCTTTATTCTCATGTTACAGATAAGGAAACTGAGGATCAGAGGGGTTATGACACTACGCTAAGCTGGATACATGGTGATATGGAGAGAGGCAGAAGGGACCTGGGTTAGGGGCTCTGTTGAGGCTTAGATGAAGTTCTTGATAGTAAAACAACAACAGCAGCAACAAAAGCCCAGTAGAGGGTCAAGAGAGTCAGTTTTGGGAAGGCAGAAAAGTCCCCCTGCTCTGGGTTGGTGGGTAGATGTGGTCCGAGGAAGCAGTTACCGATGCAGTACCAAGAAGACTCCCTACTTCTGTCCCAACATAGTGCCTCAAAATATCTCCTGAGGATCAAGAAGAGTCCTCTCTCTTCATTACCCTTTTCCTAAAGCACAGTTCTCTGGACAGGACAGTGCAGTGATCCAGGAGTCTCAGGGGCCAATGACCTCCTGAGTGGACACAAGTGCACAACCCGTAAGACAAGGGCACTGACCTCCAGAGGGTCAGTCGCCTGGGCCTGCCCTAGCAAAGACGCAGGCTGACTCAGCTTCCTCAAACCATTTCCACAGGAATGCTCCCCGCTCCCTGGGTCATTCATCCCTACCCTGGTGAGAAGCCTTGAGCTTAATCATCCAAAGCCCTGAACTTTAGACTTCCTTAGAGCAGAACACAGGGCTTCCCCAGTAGCTCGGTAGTAAAGAATCCCCTGGCCAATGCAGAAGACCCAAGTTTGATCCCTGGGTCGAGGAGACCCCCTGGAGAAGGAAGTGGCTACGCACCCCAATATTCTTGCCTAGAAAATCCCATGGACAGAGGAGCCTGGCGTGCTGTAATCCATGGGGTGGCAAAGGGTCAAACACGACTGAAGCAACTGAGCAACAAAAACAACAGAGCAGAACACAGGATGCTGAGGATGTTCTCTGAAACTTCTTTGGGACAGAACTGTGGGGCAGAGGTCAGGGAGGCAGGAGAGGAGGTCTGAAGAGCAGGAAGGAAGGCCGCTGAGCAGGGGCTGGGAGGCCCAGGGAGATCGGCTAATCCTCAGGATGGATGGTGACGCAAGGAAGAAGGGCAGGTGGTGGGGGAGAGGGAAGGCTTTAGCTCTCAAGTGGGAGTCCCTAAGTGACTATCTTTATACAGTGGGATCCATGGATTAGTTAAGGCCGGTCTGTCCATAGATACGGTGTGGCTAGAAGATGAGGTGGGCCAGCCAATCAGATTCTTCTCTTGCTAATTTAGGACTGCTACCTGTGGAACCTTGATTTTTAGAATCAAGAAGAATGAAGTCTTTATTTATTTATTTTTGTTTAATTAATCATAGGGTAACATAAGACATCTATTACTTCAGTTCTGGCTTTCTCAGTGTAACGGTCATTTTTGAAAAATACAAACTGATTATAAATTTTATCAGTTTTTCCCTAGGGCTCTTAAATCATTTGATATTCAAAGGCCAGTCTTTCTCTTTTACAGTACTTCTTATTGAGATAAAATTCACATAATATTCACTACCTCAGTCATTTTAAAGTAGTTCAGTGCATTGTAGTATATATTTATCATGTTGTGCACCCATCACCATTAATCTAACTGCAGCATATTTTTATCCCCCAAAGAAACCTCATGCTTCTCAATTATTCTTTCCTCTCACCCTTTGGCAACCATTTGTCTACTTTCTCTCTATGAATTTGCCAGTTCTTGACGTTTCATCCAAATAAAATCATGCAATGTGTGGCTTTCTGTATTTGAATTCTTTCATCTAACATAATGTTTTCACGCTTTATCCATATTGTAGCATGTATCAGTGCTCATTCCTTTTAATGGCTGAATAATATTCCACCGTTGGGGAAGGCGATGGCGCCCCACTCTAGTACTCTTGCCTGGAGAATCCCATGGATGGAGGAGCCTGGTAGGCTGAAGTCCATGGGGTAGCTAAGAGTCGGACACGACTGAGCGACTTCACTTTCACTTTCCACTTTCATGCATTTGAGAAGGAAATGGCAACCCACTCCAGTGTTCTTGCCTGGAGAATCCCAGGGACGGGGGAGCCTGGTGGGCTGCCGTCTCTGGGGTCGCACAGAGTCGGACACGACTGAAGCGACTTAGCAGCAGCAGCAATATTCCATTGTATGGATATATACCAGATTTTAAAAATCAGGTAATGGCATTTATTCATCAGCTAATGGACATTTGGTTTGCTTCCATATTTGGCTATTATGAAAATTGCTACTTTGCTAAACTCATTTATTAGCTCTAATGAATGTGTGTGTATGTGTATGTGTTCTTCAGGGATTTCCATATACAATATTGTGTCATCTGCAAATGGAGATAGTTTTACTTCTTTCTTTCCGACGCAGATGCTTTTCTTTCTTTTTCTCGACTAATAGCTCTATAGAACTTCCAGTACAGGGTTAAACAGAAGTGGCAAAAGCAGGTGTGCTTGTCTCCTTCCTAATCTGACAGAGAACGTTTTCAATCTTTCACTATTATGATGCTGTGCTTAGTCGCTCAGTCGTGTCCAACTGTTTGCGACCCCATGGAATGTAGCCCACCAGGCTCCTCTGTCCATGGGGATTCTCCAGGCATGAATACTGGAATGGGATTATGACCCTAGCTGTGGGTTTTTCAAAAAAGTCCTTCCTCAGATTGACGAAGTTCCCTTCTATTCCTAATCTGTCAAGGAATCATGGAAGGATTTTGCCAAACGCTTTTTCTTTTTAAAATTAGTATATTTTTATTGAAGTACAGTTATTTATAATATTGTGCTAGTTGTAAGTGCTGTTTAGTTGCTAAGTGGTGTCCAATTCTTTTGCAACCCCATTGGACTATATAGCCTGCCAGGCTCCTCTATGCATGGGATTTCCCAGGCAAAAATACTGGAGTGGGTTGCCATTTCCTTCTCCAGGGGATCTTCCCAACCCAGGGATTGAACACGTCTCCTGTATTGGCAGGTGGATCCTTTACCACTGAGCCACCTGGGAAGCCTGTTGTAGTGTATACAGAAGTGGAAATACAATGTCCTACCCATTAAACCTATATAATGTTAAAACCGATGTTACCACAATAAAATGAATTTTTTAATTAAAAATTTAAAAATTGTATTCTAATATAACTTCAATCAACATAATAAAATGCTACTTCTTTTGCAAGATTTTAAATGTCACTTTGCAATAAGTTATCATTGTACTTGAACTTGGCATTGTTTCGCATTACATTTGAGATGGAAAAGGAAGATGCTAGTATTAAATGAAAGGTGATGTTTGAGTGGGGCCTCATTTCTCATTCATTAGTGAATATTTTTGTGTTCTGATGTTTTCATTTACTACACAGCTTATAAGTTTAGAGAGTCAAATGATGACAACTAAGAATGCAAAAAGACTCCTGGATCGTAAAACTACAAACATCAAAATACATGGTGCTGATTTCAGTAAATCAATGAAACAAAAAGTCCACAAACAAACTCTAGAGATTAGACATAGGTTGTTTATTAGGGAATGATTTGGGGACCAACACCTGTGAAAGAAGAGGGAAAGAAGGAAGGGAAGGAAGCAAGGCTGAGCAGGGGGAGATGTTGATCTGAGCTAAGGGCCTCAGCCTCCTCCAAGGTCACATGGGGGCTAGGATGGCTTCTCAGAATTGTCTTCCATTGGAAAAGCATCTGGACCTTTATATCCTCATGTTGGACCACTCCTTGGATGCAAGCTGTCCCTGAAAAGAGGTGGGACCCTGGGTGAGGCAATTTTCTTTAGGGGAGGCAATCTCCAAAGCTGAGGCAGTTTTCTAGCTGCTGGAGGGGTAAGCTCTTCATTCCTGAGAGGGTTCTGGGAGGCACATCACAGAGTCACCTGCACATCTTAGTATGTATGAAGAACTTAACTATGTCATAAGAGGGAAAGGAACATTTATTCCATAAATGATGCTGGAATAATTGATTATAATGATGTGGGGAAAAACACGATTAGACCTTCACCTAGTATCTTACCCGGACATTAATTTCAGATGGGCTTAAGAGTTAAATGAAAAAGAAAACAAGAAATATAAATATCAGATAGAAGAAGGGAAAATAAGGTAAGATGATGCTAAGGAAATTATCCATAGATCTGATTACATAAAAACAACAAAAACTTTACACTAAATATTGCATGCAAAATTAAAAGACAAACAATAAATTGGGAACATATTTGTAATAAACAGCTAGAATTTTTAAGATAAAAGAGCTCCTGCAAATCTGAAAGAAAAACCCAACACTTCCATCCAAATCACAGTGAGATATCATTTTATACCAATTAGGATATTATAAAAGACAAACAAATATAGAAGAAAACAAAAAGTGTTACACGGATGTGAAAAAATTGGAGTCCTTGTCCATTGTTAGCAGGAATGTAAAATAATGTAGCTGTAATAGAAAATACTACTGCAGTTCCTATGACCTGGAAATTCCACTTCTGGATATAGACCCAAAAGACTGAAAAGCAGGAACTTGAATAAACATTTGTGCACTCATGTTCATAGCAACATTATTCACAGTGGCCAGAAGGTGGAAACAGTCTAAATGTCTATCAACAGATGAATGAATAAACAAAATGTGGCATATGCATACAATTAAATATTGTTCAGTCTTAAAAAAGCAAAAAAATTCCAATACATGTTACAACAGACCAACTTCCAGGACTGCTAAAGCTCAAGGATGAATCTTGAGGACCTTATGCTAAGTGGAATAAGGAAGATTCAAAAGGACAGATGTATGATTCCACTTTTGTGAGAAATAGTCAAATTCATAGAGACAGAAAGTAAAACAGTGTTTACCATGAACTGGGGGGAGGTGGAGTGAGGAGTTATTGTTTAATGGTATAGAGTTTCCTCTTGGGATGATGAAAAAGTTCTGGAGTGGATAGTACTGATGGTTCATACATAACATAAACTTTATGTTATATATATTTACCACAATAAAAAAACAGAGAAAAATACTTCCACATTTGAAATGTGAACAAGAAAAAGATGTACAAAGGCAATTCACAGAACTACAATAAAATGACCTATGGATGTATAAAATATTTAATTTCATAAGTAATTTAAGGAGATATAAAAGATCAAGTTATCATTTGTCATCTATAAGATTGGAGAAACAATTTTACTTTAATATCTAACTATAGTGTAGGTATTATGATATCGGTATGCTCATAACAGAGTATAAATGTGTACAAACTCTCTAGAAAGCATTTGTAAATTATGCAAAATATGTTTTAAATATTCACATTAATTGGCCCCAAGTCCAATGTTTCTACAGAAACAGCTGGAGATGCTGGCGTCTGGATAACCGCAGAGGGCACCAGTAGAGCAAAGAACACAATGAAGTGTGGGAGCAAGCCCTGAGAATATATGTGGCAGAGAATTCCAGGGCAAGAGAAGAGCTAGTGTGAAGAACCCAGGACTGGAACATACCAGGTGTGTTTGAGGAACAGCAAAGAGTGCTGCGTGCCTGGCTGGTGTGGAGTGAGTAAGGGGCTGAGTGTTGGGAAATGAGGTCAGAGTCAGTGGGGAAAGATCAGAAAGGGCCTTGAAAGCCATGGCAAGAACTTTGGACTTTACTCTGAGGGGGCTGGGAACAATTGGAGGGTTCTAAGCAGAGGCCGTGGTCTAAGTTTTAAAAAGACAGTTACTTCTTCTCAGTGGCCTCCTCAGTTGGTGGGTGGTAGCCTCAGTTCTGAGGCTAATCTGAGGCACCCAAGCCGCAGGCCTGTGTGCTAGCTGCAAGAGAGGTTTCGAATGTGGGTGTCTGGCATTTTCAGGTGCAGCTGGGCTGGAGAAAGTCTTTGCCTTCATCAAGACTTATAGCTCAGGGAATCCTCCAAACACAGGGAGGTTCTGATGCTCAGTGGCTAAAGCAAATGGCAAGTATCAGTTGTATGTAACAGAAAACCCAGTCATTTTCTCCCATAATAAGCAGCTCAGAGGGAGGTAGTTCAAGGCTTGGGGCAGTGACTCAGTGTCATCACTGTCACTCTGTCTGTGCCCCGTGTTGACTTATTGCCTAATGGGTTGAGGTGGACCCAGCCAGCACATCTAGGTTCAAAACTGCACCGTGTCTTTCCCCCCTTTAATCAGGGAAGCAAAAGCCTTTCCAGAAACCCTGCAACATCTACTCTGTCTCATTGACCAGAATTGTGTCATGAAGCCAACCCTGGAAACAAGGGAAGATTTAGCTGCCTCCTCTCCCAAAGTGCGATTTTGTAATAACAAAAAAGGAACAGATGGAGATAGAACGATGAACACTGTTTCCTCTGATGAGCACTGATCCTGAAAGGGTGAGCAGCATCACCCATCTTCTCCCCACGTTTCTCTAATCGCACGTGGTCTTGAAGCCAATCTGCCAGGGAAAGGACCCCTCAGTCCGCAGCAGAAGCAGGTATGTGGTTTGTTGTCAGGCTGCAGACAGTTGTGCTGGAGAGCCGCTAGCCCCGTTCTCCTCAGCCTCTGTGATGTCACACTGGGACTCCTTTCCTTCTACACTGGGCTGTGGCTTCCAAGGCTGCTGTGGCCATGGGGCTCCCGGACCCAGCAGTGGGAAGGGAGCCTGGTGACTCTCGTCTCCTCTGGGGACACGGGAGGTCCAGCCATGCCGCTCTTGAAGGATGCCATGCCGCTCATGAAGGAGCCCCACCCCCCACCTCAGGTCCCGCTCCCCTGGGTCCTCCCAAGCTTATTTGCCGCCTTCAACGTGGTGCTGCTGGTCATTTTCAGTGGCCTCTTCTTCGCATTTCCGTAAGTCTCCCACACAAGCTATCAGGTTTCTTACAGAGCAACAGAAAGGAAAGCAGATAATGATAGTACGGAGGCAGGGGGAGTGCAGAAGAGGGGTCAGGAGGGCCGGATGTTCTAGGCAAAGGGAACTGAATGCTATTAGAGGTATAGAGGGCTTGGTGCATTTGGGAGCTGCAGGTGGTTGGTAATACAGGGTGACTGGTGGAGTCTCTATGGATCTGTCACAAGCCTGGATATTTAGAGCAGGGTTTATGGTCTGTGGGTGCTGACTAGATGAACTGGAGCTTCAGGGCTGAGTCCTGCTCTTGTTTCAGTTGCAGGTGGCTGGCCCAGAATGGGGAATGGGCCTTTCCCGTCATCACAGGCCTCCTCTTTATCCTCACCTTCTTCAGTCTCATTTCACTCAACTTCTCAGACCCGGGCATCTTGCATCAAGGTGAGATATTGGCCCCCTGGGGCGCCTGCCTGCAGGGGTGATCCCTAAAGTGCTCCTCCCATCTCCCCCCACCACCACTGGGGCCTCAGGGCTCCTTCACCCTACGTCCTCATTTGTTCAGGCCCCGCATCTGCCATTTCATTTCTTGAACCATGGAGGTGTGAAAAAAACAGAATCTTGGAGGTTTTCCAGTTTCCTTGGAGGGTGGGGCCAGGGCAGAAGTTTCCTGGGAGAGAAGCCAGCTCTTCACAACCACTGAGTTTTCTCTTCCTCCTCCCTACCACACAAATTCCGTAAAGCATCGGTCACAGTACCGAAGGCCTGAGTTCACAAAGAACTCCTCGGGCTGGAAACCCACTTTCCCTGTGACTGCCAGCCTCTCTAAGCTTGGCCAGCTTGCTCAGTGGGGACTAAGGATTCCCCTGCCACCTGGTCTCCATGCTTCCTGAGCCCAGGGATGCCGTGGGGCTGCCCGCCTCCACCCTTTTGCTGCAGCAGACTGATGGAAGGGCCTCCAGCTGCTGCTCAATCCTTTTCCCATGCCAGGATCCAATGAACAGGGCCCCCTGATGGTACACGTGGTATGGGTGAACCACAGGGCCTTCCGCCTGCAGTGGTGCCAAAAGTGCTGCTTCCACCGCCCGCCCCGGACCTACCACTGTCCCTGGTGCAACATCTGCGTGGAGGTAAGTGCCCCTCTCCTGCCCACCTACTCTCCCGGCACCTGTCTGGGACCAGGAGGCCTACTCACATGGGGGCCGGTGGTGGGTGTGAAACTACTTCTGGGACTGCTAAAGACCAAAGGTGGCAGTAATTCCTAGCCACTCTTGATCACTCAGGCAGGTCACTGCCTCTTTTCCGGGAGGCTGGCCCCTTCCTTCACTGGTTCTGACACTGTAGAGGGGCATCCACATCTATGCTGGGCCTGGTCAGACACTGCTGTTCTTCCCAGGGCTCAATGACACTGGATGTCCAAATGCCCTTGGCAAGCTGCAGGACCAGCCAGGGGAACATCCTGCCTCTTCTGAATGTCTAGGCCAAGGGTCTCCTGGTCTCCTGGGTTCTGAGTGCACAGTCTGCAACAGTTCAGCAATGTGCTGTCTTAACTGGTCCTTACAACCCTGGGAGACTGTCTGGGCAAGGGTGTTATTATTAGGCTCACCCAGTGGATGAGAAAACAGATGCCGAGAGATATTCTACGTCCTGTCTGAAGTTACACCAGGATTTATCCCAGAGAAGACCAGGCAGGTCCTGTCTCCAAAGCCTCTTGACATGACGTGCAGCTCTGTGAGCCCTGCGGTGCTCTAACTGGGGGAATGCCAGCAGGGTTAAGGACTTTGAGGCTCAGATTCTCCCTAGGAATGGGAGCCAATTCGTGAGGTCAAGGGCAGGTGGTTTAGAGGGAGCGCATAAGATTTGGGGGCGATGGAGCCTGGATCAAGGCCTGAGCCTTCTCCCTCTTGCCTAGGACTTTGACCACCACTGCAAGTGGGTCAATAACTGCATCGGTCACCGCAACTTCCGCTTCTTCATGCTGCTTGTCCTGTCCTTATGCCTGTACTCGGGGGCCATGCTGGTCACCTGCCTGATATTCCTGGTGCGCACGACCCACCTATCCTTCTCCATGGACAAGGCCATCGCGTATCCGCTGGGCTGTGGGGACCCACGACCAAACAGTGAGGGTGCGAGGAGCTGTCAACAGAGGGGGCGGGGTCACGGGGCGGGCAGAGCTAATGGTGAGCAGGGTTAGACGGTGAAGCCGCCTGAGAGGACCGGTTTGGGACGAGGTGAGGGTAGGTAGGGTCAGAGAGATGGGTGGGGATAGGAGGAACTGCGAAGGGGTGAGAAAGCAGAGTCAAGGATGGAGAATGCTAGAGGTGGCACGGGCCCAAGGCAGCAGGGTAAGCAGGGAGCGGGTGGGCGGGGCTTGATGTGGGCGGGGTTAGGCGAGGGGCGGGGCCAAGGAGGTCTGCCCGGAGGCGCTGCTCCTTAGCTGCTGTGCAGCATCTTGGTTGCTGTACCCGCCGCCGGCTTCCTGGTGCCCCTCTTCCTGTTGCTGCTGATCCAGGCCATGTCGGTGAGCGCGGCGGAGCGCTCCTACGAGGGCAAGGTACGTGAGGACGAGCGGGGCGCCATGATGGTATTGGGCTGTGGGTGGTCACCCCTCCCGGGCTTCCGCACCTTGCGCTTTCTCCTTCGCCCTGATCTTTGATGGCCTGAGCTCTCTCGAAGGTGCCTCGTGAGCCCTTCCAGACGCAGATTCAGCTCAGATCTCACCTCCTTCCGGAGCTCGGTAGTCGCTCTTCTTGCGTGGAAGGTGCACTAGTGAGTGCTAGGCCGCGTGCGCATTATTTTGAGCCATGGGCGTGGAAGCGAGTAAGGCTGTATCCTGCGCGTGTGTTGACAAGGAACCGGAAATCAGAGTAACTCACCGGACACCAGCGAACGCGCTGAGAGGGGTCTGCCGACATTGTGTAGCACAAACTCAGAGCACTGAGAGTTCAGTGAGGACCGCGGTGTGGAGTTGGACGTGCCACTTAGCGGTTTTGGACGGCAGAAGGCGAGGCATTGCTGTGAGGGGCAAAGATTGCAAAAAACCACGGAAGCCTAAAAGTCTGTGGAATGTTGGTAGGAGGATGAGGGAACACTTCTAATCGCAGCAGGTGTGCATTGCGCAATCAAGTGATCTGCCTGGGATTGACCAGATTTAAAAGGCAAAGAAGTCAGATAGATACTTTAATCTTGGTGCAGTGGAAACTTGGAAACCTTGATAGGACTTTTTTCTTTACACACAGTAAAATTCACCCTTTTTAGTGCACAGTTGTATGAGTTTTGACAAACATACAGTTCTGTAATCACTGCCATAACCAAGATTTAGAATAGCTCCATCCACCCTCCCCTCACTCCCCAAATTCCCTCATGGACTTTTGTAGTCCATTTCTCTCCCAACTTGCAGCCCCTGGCAATTACAGAATTGTTTTCTAGCCCAACAGTTTCTCCATTTTCAGAATTTCATATAATCATAGCCTTCTGAGTCTGGTTTCATTTACTCAGCATAATCCATTTGAGATTCATCCAGGTTGTTTCCCGTATCAGGAGTTTCCTTCTCTTTATTTGTGTAGTATTTCATCATACAGGTGTGTCACAGCTTGTTTACTCATTTGTGCCAGTTGAAGGATATCTGCATTGTTTTTGGGTTTTGGTGATTATAAATGAGGCAGAACAGGAGAATGTTGGATCTCACCAAAAAAAGATACCCCATGTCCAAGGGCAAAGGAGAAGCCCCAGCAAGATGGTAGGAGGGGCAAAATCACGTATAGAATCAAACCCCATACTCACCAGAGACACTTGGAGGGCTCAAACAAACCTTGTGCGCACCAGGACCCAGAGACCTCACAGAGGCTGAGCCAGAACTGTGTTTGAGTGTCTCCTGCTGAGGTACGGGTCAGCAGTGGCCTGCCACAAGCACAGGGGCTCTGAGTACAGTAGATCTGGGTATGGCATAAGCCCTCCTGGAGGAGTTGCAATTAACCCCAGCATAGAGCTGCCAGAACTTACACAGGACTGGGGAAACAACTCTTGGAGAACACAGACAAAACCTTGTGCATACCAGGACCCAGGAGAAAGGAGCAGTGACCCCACAAGAGACTGACCCAGACTTGCCCGTGAGTGTCCAGGAGTCTCCGGCAGAGGCATGGGTCAGCGGTGGCCTGCTGCAGGGTCGGGGGCACTCAGTGCAGCAGTGCATGCATGGGACCTTTTAATGGAGGTCGCCATTATCCTCATTCAGTTCAGTTCAGTTGCCCAGTCGTGTCCAACTCTTTGCGATCCCATGAACTGCAGCACGCCAGGCCTCTCTGTCCATCACCAACTCCTGGAGTTTACTCAAACTCATGTCCATTGAGTCAGTGATGCCATCCAACCATCTCATCCTCTGTCATCCCTTTCTCCTCCCGCCTTCAGTCTTTCCCAGCATCAGGGTCTTTTCCAATGAGTCAGTTCTTTGCATCAGGTGGCCAAAGTATTGGAGTTTCAGCTTCAGCATCAATCTTTCCAATGAATATTCAGGACTGATTTCCTTTAGGGTGGACTGGTTGGATCTCCTTGCAGTCCAAGGGACTCTCAAGAGTCTTCTCCAACACCACAGTTCAAAAGCATCACTTCTTCGGCACTCAGCTTTCTTTATAGTCCAACTCTCATCCATACATAACTGCTGAAAAAACCACAGCTTTGACTAGACAGACCTTTGTTGGCAAAGTAATGTCTCTGCTTTTTAATATGCTGTCTAGGTTTGTCATAACTTTTCTTCCAAGGAGCCAGCGTCTTTTAATTTCATGGCTGCAGTCACCATCTGCAGTGATTTTGGAGCCCCCCAAAATAAAGTACGTCACTGTTTCCACTGTTTCCCCACCTATTTGCCATGAAGTGATGGGACCAGATGCCATGATCTTAGTTTTCTGAATGTTGAGTTTTAAGCCAACTTTTTCACTCTCCTCTTTCACTTTCATCAAGAGGCTCTTTAGTTCTTCACTTTCTGCCATAAGGGTGGTGTCATCTGCATATGTGAGGTTATAGATGTTTCTCCCGGTAATCTTAATTCCAGCTTGTGCTTCATCCAGCCCAGCGTTTCTCATGATGTACTCTGCATATAAGTTAAATAAGCAGGGTGACAATATACAGCTCTATGCTAAGTCTGCTAAGTCACTTCAGTCATGTCCGACTCTCTGCGACCCCAGAGATGGCAGCCCACCAGGCTCCGCCGTCCTTGGGATTCTCCAGGCAAGAACACTGGAGTGGGTTGCCATTTCCTTCTCCAATGCATGAAAGTGAAAAGTGAAAGTGAAGTCGCTCAGTTGTGTCCGACTCCTAGTGACCCCATGGACTGCAGCCTACCAGGCTCCTCTGTCCGTGAGATTTTCCAGGCAAGAGTACTGGAGTGGGGTGCCATCACCTTCTCCGATAGAGCTCTATATAGTTAGCAAAAACAAGACTGGGAGCTGACTGTGGCTCAGATCATGAACTCCTTATTGCTAAATTCAGACTTAAATTGAAGAAACCACTAGACCGTTCAGGTATGACCTAAATCAAATCCCTTACAATTATACAGTGGAAGTGACAAATAGATTCAAGGGATTAGATCTGAGAGATAGAGTGCCTGAAGAACTATGGATGGAGGTTTGTGACATTGTACCGGAGGCAGGTATCAAGACCATCCTCAAGAAAAATCCAAAAAGGCAAAATGATTGTCTGAGAAGGCCTTACAAATGGCTGAGAAAAGAAGAGAAGGAAAAGGCAAAGGAGAAAAGGAAAGATATACCAATTTGAATGCAGAGTTCCATAGAATAGCAAGGAGAGATAAGCCTTTCTCAGTGACCAATGCAAAGAAATAAAGGAAGACAATAGAATGGGAGAGACTAGAGATCTCTTCAAGAAAATCAGAGATACCAAGGGAACATTTCAGGCACAATCAGAGACAGAAATGGTATGGACCTAACAGAAGCAGAAGATATTAAGAAGAGGTGGCAAGAATACACAGAAGAACTGTACAAAAAAGATCTTCATTACTCAGATAACCATGGTGGTGTGATCACTCACCTAGAGCCAGATATCTTGGAATGCAAAGTCAAGTGGGCCTTAGGAAGCATCACTACAAACAAAGCTAGTGGAGGTGATAAAATTCCAGTTGAGCTATTTTAAAACCTGAAAGATGATGCTGTGAAAGTGCTGCACTCAATATACCAGCAAATTTGGAAAACTTAGCAGTGGCCACAGGACTGGAAAAGGTCAGTTTTTATTCCAGTCCCAAAGAAAGGCAATGCCAAAGAATGTTCAAACTACCACACGATTGCACTCATCTCACATGCTAGCAAAGTAATGCTCAAAATTCTCCAAACCAGGCTTCAACAGTACATGAACCATGAACTTCCAGATGTTCAAGCTGGATTTAGAAAAGGCAGAGGAACCAGAGATCAAATTGCCAACATCTGTTGGATCATCGAAAAAGCACGAGAGTTGCAGAAAAACATCTACTTCTGCTTTATTGACTATGCCAAGGCCTTTGACTGTGTGGATCACAACAAACTATGGAAAATTCTTAAAGAGGTGAGAATACCACACCACCTTACCTGCCTCCTGAGAAATCTGTATGCAGGTCAAGAAGCAACAGTTAGAACTGGATGTGGAACAACAGACTGGTTCCAAATAGGAAAAGGAGTATGTCAAGGCGGTATACTGTCACCCTGCTTATTTAACTTGTATGCAGAGTACATCGTGAGAAACGCTAGGTTGGATGAAGCACAAGCTGGAGTTAAGATTGCCGGGAGAAATATCAATAGCCTCACATATGCAGATGACACCACCCTTATGGCAGAAAGTGAAGAACTAAAGAGCCTCTTGATGAAAGTGAAAGAGGAGAGTGAAAAAGTTGGCTTAAAACTCAACATTCAGAAAACTAAGATCATGGCATCTGGTCCCATCACTTCATGGCAAATAGGTGGGGAAACAGTGGAAACAGTGACGTACTTTATTTTGGGGGGCTCCAAAATCACTGCAGATGGTGACTGCAGCCATGAAATTAAAAGACGCTGGCTCCTTGGAAGAAAAGTTATGACAAACCTAGACAGCATATTAAAAAGCAGAGACATTACTTTGCCAACAAAGGTCTGTCTAGTCAAAGCTGTGGTTTTTTCAGCAGTTATGTATGGATGAGAGTTGGACTATAAAGAAAGCTGAGTGCCGAAGAAGTGATGCTTTTGAACTGTGGTGTTGGAGAAGACTCTTGAGAGTCCCTTGGACTGCAAGGAGATCCAACCAGTCCACCCTAAAGGAAATCAGTCCTGAATATTCATTGGAAAGATTGATGCTGAAGCTGAAACTCCAATACTTTGGCCACCTGATGCAAAGAACTGACTCATTGGAAAAGACCCTGATGCTGGGAAAGACTGAAGGCGGGAGGAGAAAGGGATGACAGAGGATGAGATGGTTGGATGGCATCACTGACTCAATGGACATGAGTTTGAGTAAACTCCAGGAGTTGATAATGGACAGGGAGGCCTGGCGTGCTGCAGTCCATGGGGTCACAAAGAGTCAGACATGACTGAGTGACTGAAGTGAACTGAAATGAGGCCATTATAAATGTTGGTGTACAGGCATGTGAATACAAGTTTTCATTTTTTGGGGGAAGGGATATGTACTTAAGAGTGGTGTTGCTGTGTCATATAGTAACTGTATGTCTAATTTTATAAGAAACTGCCAAATTGTCTTCCAAAATGGCTGTACCACTTCAATTTCCGTAAGCAATGTATAGGAATTCCAGTTGCTCTGAATCATTAACATTTGGCATTGTCATTTTTAAAAAAATTAAGCTGATCTAAGAAATGTATAGTGATATCTCATTGTGGTTTTAATTTGCATTTTCCTAATGACTAATGACTTTGAACATCTTTTCATGTTCTTGTTTGTCATCAGTTTATCTTTTTAAAAAAGTATTTATTTATGTAACTGTGCCGGGTCTTAACTGCGGTTTGTGAGATATTTGATCTTCCTTTTGGCTTGTGGGATCTTTTAGCTGCACGGCATTCGAACTCTTGGTTGTGGCATGTGGGATCCAGTTCCCTGACCAGGGATGAGTCTTTGTAATGTTGGTAGGGCCCTCTGCACTGGGAGCTCAGAGTCTTAGCCCTGGACCACTAAGGAAGTCCTGCCACCATTATATCTTTGATTAAAATTCTTTTCCAGTCATTTGACCATTAAAAGTTGGTTTGCCTTCTTAATATTGAGTGTTAAGATTTCTATGGCTCAGGTGATAAAGAATCCGCCTGCAATGTGGGAAACCTGGGTTTAGTCCCTGGGTTGGGAAGATTCCCTGGAGAAGGGAATGGTTACCTACTCCAGTATTCTGGCCTGTGGAACTCCATGGACTGTATAGTCCATGGGGTCACAAAGAATTGGACTTGACTGAGTGACTTTCACTTCACGATTTCTATATTCAAGATTCAGATATGTGTTTTGCAAATATTTTCTCCACATCTGTGGCTTGTCATCTCATTTTCTCAACAGTATCTTCCAAAGATCAGAAGTTTTAAGTTTTGATGAATTATGTTAGCAGTATTTTCTTTTATGGATTGTGCTTTTGGTATGTAACTAAGAAATCTTTGCCCAACCCAAAGTCACAAAGATTTTCTTATATATTTTATTCTAGATATTTTATAGTTTTAGGTTTTATATTTAGGACTGTGATTCATTTGAGGTTAAATTGTGTATATGATATAAGGTATGGGTCAAGATTTTTTTTTTTTGCTTATGGGTTATTTCAGCACCATTTTTGGAAAAGATTATCCTTCCATTGAGTTGCCTTTGAATATCTGTCAAAAAACAATGGACTATACAGGTGAAGATGTATTTCTGGAGTCTTTTTTTTTTTTTAAATCAATACCACCTGTCTTGCTTAGCAGCTTTATATTGTCTTGAAATCATACAATGTGCGTTCTCCTATTTTGTTATTTTACAAAGTTTTGTTGGTTATTCTAGTTACCTTGACTTATCTTACCTAAATTTATATAAATTTTAGAATCAAGTTGTCGATTTCTATAAGAGCATTTGCTGGGATTTTCATTTGTCTTTTGTTTGAACCTATAGATCAGTTTTGAAAACTGACATTTTAATAATACTGAGTTTTTGAATCCATGAACATGGTATATCTCTCCATTTATTTAGAGCTTCTTTGATTTATTTCATTAGTGTCAATTTTTAGCATATAGATCTTGACTCCATTGTGTTAGACCTTTTTCTAAACATTTCATTTTTTGTGTTATAATTTTTAAAATTTCATTTTCATTTGTATTTTATTTTATTTATTTATTTTTTTATTTGTATTTTAAAATAATTAATTAAGCTATACTGGGCCTTAGCTGCAGCATATGGGATCTTTAGTATCGACATGCAAACTCTTAGTTTGGGCATGTGGGATCTAGTTCCCTGACAAGGCATTGAACCTGGGCCCCCTGCATTGGGAAAGCAGAGTCTTAGCCACTGGACCAAGGGAAATCCCTCCATTTGTTTATTACTATAAGAAAATACAATGGATTTTTGTGTATTAGTCTGGAGTCTTACAATTTTTCTAGACTCATTTATTAGTTCTAATAGCTTTTTTGTTGATTTTACATAGAAAATCATGTCATGATTCATTTCTTCCTTTCCACAATGTATGGGTTTATTTCTTTTTCTTTTCCTGCATTACCTTGGACTTTCAGTACTGTGTTTACTCGGAGTGGTAAAGTGAACATCCCTTACCATGGGATTCCTTCCACTTGGCAATAGTTTTTTATTAAAACCTGTTTTAGGAAGCCTGTAGTTGGCTGCATCACTGAGGGGGAGTAGGTGGAGACACTGAGACAGCTGAAAGGACAGAGGCGACCTCTTTACGCACCGTTTCCCATCTTTCCAGTCAAGACTTAATCACCCCACCCCACCCATTTTTGGTTCTCAGCTCATGTGTGACTCCTCTGCACAGCCCTTACTCATCAGCCCCCTGTGGTCTTCATGTCTTCTCTCTCTAGCCTCAGTCCCTCATTTCAGCCTCTCCTGGGCAGCATTCTCCCTTCCCACATCCTGTGGTTCTTACAGCCCAAGTCAGGCCATAGGCCTGCCCTCCCTCCGCTGCTCAGATGGGGCTGTCTCAATCCATGATCTCCAACCTTTAGAAACCTAAATGTGGTCTGCACCCTGATTCACCAGACAGGGCTCTTTTCCACTGTGCATGTGTGCTAAGTCACTTCAGTCATGTGCCACTCTGTGTGACACTATGGACTGTAGCCCGCCAGGCTCCTCTGTTCATGGGATTCTCCAGGCAAGAATACTGGAGTGGATTGCCGTTTTCTCCTCCACAGGATCTTCCTGACCCAGGGATCAAACCTGAGTCTCTTACGTCTCCTGCATTGGCAGGCAGGTTCTTTACCACTAGTGACACCTGGGAAGCCCTCTTTCCCAATACCAGAACCCAATTTCAGGCATTCTTCAAACACCTCAACTTCATTCCGTTTTTACCTCCAACTTCTGCTGGGCCACTTGCTTATATCACAAGGGCTCTGGAGCCAGACTGCATAAATTCAAATCACAGTTCCACAACATCCCAGCAAGGAGATCTTGGCTGTGTTACTTAGCCATCTGGTGCCTCAGTATCCCCATCTGTAAAAGGGAGCAGTCTGGATTAATAAACCACCCTTTCAGATAGTGAAATTCAGTGAAGGCACAATTTTAGGGGAAAAAAAGCAAAAAATGAGATGTGGGAAAGTAGAGAAGTTGAAGGAGCAAGGATGGAACTGTCTTTGGAGCAGTTTAACAGCAAAAGGAAGATCCAAAAGTGTATCTGGAAGGAGTAGCAGAAGGAAGTGTGGCCAGGGGAGACAGAAGGGCAGGAGACTGCAAAAGTGGCTACAGGTGATGGGGGAGGACCCCTGTGCAGGCAGGAGATGCGGGTGTGGTGCCAGAGCTACTCACCAGTGGGTTGTGGGACGCTTTACTTGACCCTCCGGCTCCTTTGTCCTTGGAGTCTGGCCGCAGCCCCAGGCTGGGCTGAGCTGACCAGCACTCGGAGGGCTGGTATGGGTGGCCTGCCCCGTCCTGCTGGATCTGAGCTCTTCTTCCTGTCCTCACCCACTCCAGTGCCGATACCTGCAGGGATACAACCCCTTCGACCACGGCTGTGCCAGCAACTGGTATTTAACAATTTGTGCACCGCTGGGACCCAAGTGAGTTGGCAAAGCAGAGGCCTGGTGGTGGCCCCTGGGGCTGTTGGGGTGGGGTGAAGCTGGATGGTTTCCCCTGGCCCCTTAGCATAGCTCCTGGCCCCATATGCTCACTGTTCCTCTTCTTTCGGAGTTTTCTCCAGGGCCTAGTGGGAGCCCCTGAAACCTCCCCTTCCTTGCCTCTGTGGGTTCTGGCCCCAAGAAGAGGGGTTAAAAGGGGCACTGCAGCCTGGAGAAGACAGGTGCCAGCTCCCTGCAGGGCCAGGCCCAGGCTGTGTGCCCCCCAGACTGAGAGGGACCAGGCCAGGAGGCCATGACCACCTGCATCTGGCTTGTCGCTCCCCAGGTATATGGCCGAAGCTGTCTGGCTGCAGAGAGTGGTGGGGTCTGACTGGGTGCCCATACAGACCCCGCGCTTCCCAACGTGCACCTCCGTGCTCAGTCCCCCCGCCTTCCCTGAGCCTGGGTCTGTCCCCCAGCCTCAACCTCCGGGTCTCTACAAACCAGGGAAGGGTCCCCCAGGGAGCGGTGAGGCTGCAGTCCTCCAGGAGGTGAGTTTGTGTGTGTGCGTGGGTGTTGGGAGAGGGCGTCTGCAGATTGTGGGTGTGGGGAGAAGCACCCCCCCCCCCCCCCCCCCCGGTGTTGGGCTGGCCCTGAAGCTGGAACACTCAGCTGGAGGGAGGGGGATTTTAGGCCTGAAGAGTGTTGGCAGTAGAGTCACAGACCTCCAGAATACCCCAGGGGTCCCTGGACTCCCAAAGGAAAAGGCCAAACCACTCACTTGCTGGGTGGCCTTGGGCCAGTCACTTATCCTTTCTGGGCCTCAGCTCTTCAAGAGAATTGAGACTAGTCCAGTGGTTTACCATTGTGGGGGCTGGTGGTGTGGGATTCCATTATTTAAAGGCACCTTTTACTGTGAAACCGGGTCTATGAATCATGTGGAAGCGGAGCATTAGGGAAGAAGTGGGGGTGGGTAACCCACAGCCCCCTAGGGACCCTGCCGCCCCCTCCTTTTGCGGTGGCCTGGGCAGTGTCTTGCTCCGCAGTGGGTGGGCTGTGGGGCGGGGCTCGAGGACAGCCCTCATACCCCCGACTCTGCTCAGCTCCACGCCAGCCCAGTGCTGCCCCGTCTGCGGGAGGACCCCAGACGAGGCTCCGTCTACTTCTTGCCCTTTCGCCCCGGGAGATGCCAGGAGTCCCTGCACCCGAACCTCACCTCTTGAGCCTCTCGGGAAGACCCTGTGCCCTGCCGCCTGCCCTTGCCCTCTTCCCTGGCGGGAGTACTGAGACCCCAAGCGCATTAAATACCCTTTGCCTACGTTTTACAACTGCCTGCTGCACTCTGTCCTAGGTGCGAGGGAGTGTGAAGGGGGCGGGCTCTGAAGGGCTGGGACAAAGCCCCCCGGAGGGAAGAGCCGAGGTCCAGTACTGACTGGCTCTGCGACCTTGGGCAAGACACCCAACATTGCTGTCATCCTTCAAATGGGGCAACTATAGCAACCACAGAGAAGGCTGAAGATGATGGAAGAGAAAACGCAGCGATGCAGGAGTGTCCGCCCAAGTCCCAGCCTCTGCCCTGTTGCACCCCTGTCTGACTGCAGGGGGCGCCCGTCGCCTGGGAATTCGCCAAGCTGGACCTGATTCAGCCGGCACGCTGGAGCCTACTGTGAGGGCTGGGCTGGCCCTCCGATTGGGAGTGGGCCCTCCCCCTGCCTCTTCTCGGGAGGTAAAGGGGTGAGAGGGTTCTCTGTTACCCTCAGGATGGGCACTAACCACGCTGCTTCCTACCACCCGTGTATCCAGGTGAAGGGGGTGTGGTGAAGATGCGAGGGAAGAGTTGGATGAGCATCCCAGGGCCCCGTGAAGGTATGCGCTTGTGTGTGCATGCCTGTTTGTGTGTTGGGGGCCCAGCCTGGGGAGGTGAGTGATGATACAGGACTTGGCTCCAGTTCTCCCTAAGCTGGGTCCTCTTTGAGGCTGCCCTTCCCTCTTCCTCCGCCCCAGGCCCAGCCTCACCCACCCCTCTGGCTCTAGCTCTTGGGCTCCTGGCCAGCTTCCTTCAACCCAGAGACTCCAGTTCTATCTCACCCCATTTGCCTTGGTCCCAGGGTCTCCCCTGTCCTAAACCCCCTTGTTTTCTCAGCTTTCAGAATTAACCTTAGGTTCTGGGGAGGGATGCAAGGTACTCTCCACCTTACAAAAAGGCAGCCCCGTTTTAACCTTGTTGTAAAAGGCCTCAGCGGCCACATTAAAAATCCTCAGGGGCCATGTTTACAAGTAAAGCTGAAGCAGCCATCCCTGTCTGGAAAGCCCACAATGCATGGTCGCATGTGTGGGGACGAGGACATGAGACTCTTTGAGCCCTGGACCCCAGGGGTGTATGTGACTCACAGATCTGTGTGAGGGGCTTGTTTGTATGCGTTTTGAGAGCACAGCTCTGCCCAGGCTGCTGAGCAGTGAGGAGAGGCTCTCAGTCCTCCTCCCAGATGGGAGTCCTCAGGGTGGTCCTAGCCTCCACCAGAGAGGAAGAGGATTCAGGAACCTGGGCCAAGGCCTGGATGGGGGGTGTTCATGGAGCTGGCTCACCCCTTCTTCTGATTCCCTTACATTCTCTCCCCCAAGCCTTGGGCACCCTCAAAAATTCTTTCCTGCCAGGCTGGGGGCTTCCATTGAACTATGCCCACCTTCCCTTCCTGCCTTCTCCACATTTCTGCTGAGCCTGCCCTTGACTCCCAGACACACCCCTCGCAGTCTTTGGCCCACTGATATGGGGAGGGGTGTTATCAGGATTGAAAACAGGGCCAGCTCTCCACACACAGCCCAGAAGCCCTGCAGTCCCTACCGCCCCTTGGACAGGAACCAAGGAGTGACCCCCACCCCTGCAGGGCTGTCAGCTGCCCACATGTCTGGAGCCACTCTGTGGGGTCCCCAGGCCACTCCTAGAACAAAAGGAAGGAGGGGGAGCCTGGAAGTAGACACCCCTTTTTCAGCTTTACACCTTTCCTCCATGACCTTCTAGAAGGTCAGGGCATGTGGGGTGGGAAGAGCCCTGGGCCAGCAGTTGGGAGACCTGGGTGTCACTCAGCTCTGCTACCAACTAGGGTGCTATGGGAGTGAGCCTCTTTCCCCTGCTTGGCCTCGGGGCCCTTGTCTGTAAACAGGGAGGACCATCATGGCTAGCTCACAGTGGTCAGAGTCCTAACTCGTTAGAGCTGGAAGGGCTTTAGGGGTTACTTCATCCAGGTGCCCCTGCACCCTCAATCTCACACATTTTCACTAGAGAGAGAAGGGATGGGATGACTCAGTGTCCAAACGTGTTCGTTTCTTGGGCTGCCTCTCCTGTTCCTGCTCCGGGCACCACCTTGGAGGAGGAGGGACTTGGGCAGTCCCACAAAGACAGCAGGACATGTCAGCGCAGGGCCTGGGGACAGGATAAGAAGGCAGGCCTAACTCTGACTCCAGTTCTGCTGGGAGCGATAATGATACCCTGCTGCCTTGCCTTCGCCCTGCCCTGCCCACCCCACCCAAGGGGGCCCTGCCAGTGGCTGAGGGTGAGGCAGGGCAGGGAGAGACAGGGCAGAGGAGGTGGCCGAAGCCTGGAATTGGGGAGCCAGAGTCCTCATACCTCCCAGAGAGCGTGCCCCTTGCTGGCTGAGCCTCCTGGGCTCCTGGGCACCCAGGTGACTCTCCAGCCATGCCCACATCCTCTTCCAGTTCCTGCACACGGAGCGCAGTGGAGGGAAGGGGCTGGGCTGACGGTTTGCCAGACCTGTCCTGGGAAACAAGCCTTTACTGAGCCTCACTGGGCCAGGACCTGGGCGAGCTGGTTCACATGATCTCCTTTAATCCTCACAACAACCCTCTGGAGTTGTTATTCTCACCGTGGACTTGAAGAAACTAGAACTGATTGAGCAAACAAATCACTTCCCCGAGGTCACACAGCTGCTAAGTGGCGGGGCCAAAGCTCCTTATTTAGTCTTTGTCATGACACTGTGCTTCCTAGGCAGTTTTACTTTATTTCAGTTCAGAGTAGTGGCTAAGGCATGGGCTCTGAAGCTGGGCGGCCCACCTATGATGGGATGAATCATTGCTGCTGTTGTGCCTTTGTGAGGGTTCATTGTGCAGTGCATGTGGAGAGCTTGACCCTGGCGCTGGCACGTGGGAGGTGCTTAATCAGGGTAGCAATCATCCCAACAATAGGGTCCAGGTGATGCCTGAGTTAGGACTTTATGACCTGCTGGGGCCTTGGGGATACCAACACTGGGGCTGCCGTTGGGTGTGGGTTTCCTGGTGGTCAGGCAGCAAAAGAGAAGCGTGTCGGGAGAGGAGGTTTGTGGTCTTGTGTTACAGAAAGTCAAGGCATGTTTGTATCCCCCAGCCAAAGGGGAATGGAGGTGTGGGCTGAGCATGTTCAAGGGAACAGCAAGATCACCCCACCCCCACCCCCAACGGCTGTGCTCTCCCGCAGGCTGAGGGGTTTCCTGTTAAGAAAGCACTTGTTACATCTATTTCGAGGCCAGGGGGTGTCTTGGGTTGAAGGAAGTCAAGGCGGTAGTCCTCTAAACGCTATTCCCCCGGCCTCGCTCAGAGCTGCCGCCCGCCGCCCCCGCTGGCTCTCCCTGTAGCCCCCTGGTCTGTCACTCCGTGTCTGTCTCCGCCTCACCTCCTCTCACCTTTCCACTCCGTGTCTGTCTCTGCCTCACCTCCTCTCACCTTTCCACTCTGTGTCCTCTCTCTCTGCCCTCTTCCTCCTTTCACTGTCTTGCACGCGCTCCCTACAATGACTCTGCCTGTCTCTCTCCACCCCTCACCACCTTTCTTGGACGACTGCTTCTGGGAACAGAAAGCAAACTGTCTGACGGCTTTCAAGTAATAATTTTCAAATGTGATTCTTGGAAGCCCTTGGGCCTGGGTATGGAAACCTCTAGAACTCTGGGCCAGGCCAGAGACAGGGCCTGCACAGGGCACCTTTGTCTCTGACCGGGGCTTCCTCTTCCAAGCCAGGTACATGCTCCCCCAGCTGCTTCAGCTGCTTCTGCTGCTTCTGGGACTGTTTTGCTGCAGAAATTGGAGATTCCCACACTAGGAGGGATATCCCCACACTGAATATCCAGCTTATTTCTCAGTGAAAAGAAAACCAAGACACTGGCACTGGGAGAGAGGCTCAGCAGGGCTTGTCCTGGGATGATAGAGCTAAGTAGAGGCCAGGCAAGACTGGGTCCCTGTCTCCTGCTTCCCACCACTCCCCGTGGGTCAGAGGCCTGGACTGTAAACAGGAAGGGCACTCATCTTCTGGAGGTCTGGTATAATAACTTGGCTCCCACAGGCAAAAATCACAAAAGTGACGACAGTGATAACTATCAGTTCGATGCTAACCGAAGGCTTAGTGCTTGGCTTATATTATCTCATTTAATCCTCAAAATGATTTGTGGAGAAGATGCTGCAGTTACTTTTGTGGGCGTGACCCTGGACAGTCCTTGGGCCTCCCTCTCCTGTCTACAAGGATAGAGCTTTCTGGAGGATCCCTGGGGCTATTCCTGCCCTGCCCTCCTGGGAGTCTTTGACTTAGTGGCTAGGCACGAGTGTCCTCGGTCTGGGTACAAGCCCCGAGGCAGACTGGGCCCTAGGCAGGGCTTTTTCGATGACCCATTAGGGTCCTTCGCCTGAACCTCCTCTGTCCCCTAGTCGGGGGAACGGGGGAGCATTAGGTCACCAAACAGGAGTACCGATCCCTGGGCAGGACCCTATCTGGGCTGGAAAGTCTTCTGCCCAGTTGTCCCTAGGTATCTGTTCTGCAGCCCCTGCAGACACAGCATGGAAAGAACACTCCCGCCTGCTCTTTGCCTGGCCAGGCAGTGCGATGCCAGGATGGGACAGCAGGAGAGTGGGGTTGGAAGGCAGGCCCTGTGCTTCCTAGTGATAAGGCCACAGAAAAGCCGCTGGCCTCTCATCGTCACCGCTGTTACAGCATCTGCAGAAGCCCGGCTGCCTCCAGTGCTTGAAAGACGCGCTGAACTTTCACTTCTTCACACCCGCCACAGCCCCGCAGGTGTGGGGCTACAGTAAAGGGAGCCTTGTGAGGGCTAGGCCTGGGCTTGGGGAGCCTGGCAGGAGTAACCCTCACCTGCCTCCGGCCCTCTGTCTCTACTTCCTCTGCTGGTTCTGCAGGCTCTGGGTTTGGATCATTTGGAAGTGGCCAGGACTGAGGATGGGCCACCTCTCTTTCAATCTCAGACAGACCCAGCCTGGTTCATGTTCCCTGGATGACTTCTCAGCTCGCTCTCTTCCCCACCAAGTTTCTTCCCTAGGGAATAACTGGCCAGATTTGGGTTTGGGGCAGGGATGCGGCCCTTTCTGCTCCTAGCTGGCACCCCCAACTGCCAGCCTCACTGAGCCCCTGGCGAGGAAGCCTCTGGAAGGCCAAAAAGTCTGGTTGTTTGAACCCTTGGCAGCGACGTGTGCTGCCTCTGCCTTGGTCCAGGGGCTCCATCTGCCTTGGATACAATCCAGACCAAAAAGTAAAGGAGGTTTGTTCCTGAAGCGGAGACCAGAAGTAGGCACACAGAGGGCTCTGAGCTTTGGAGTTGAAGCTTTTAAAGATTTGTTTTGTTTAAATATCCTGCTGCAGGAACGAGAAGCCCCAAATCAAACATTCCTGAAACATGAATTTCAGGTGGCTTTAAAGGAGCAGTTTGTTTGGTTTCCGTCCCACCCGGTTTATGCTCAGTGGGGTCTCGGGCACTGGGCCCTGGGGCTTGGTGGAGGGTCCACGCCCTTCCAGGCTCACCGTCCTGTCTCACCCGGAGCTCCTCAGCACCAGCTCCAGCCAGAGGGCCTCTGGTCACAGCCAGGCCCCCAGGGTGCTCCCCGGGGGGCGGCGCACAGCCGTCTCAGGGAGGGAAGGCGCCGCCCGTCTGTCTGCAGCTGCCTTTCCCCTGCTGGCCACACACTCATTCTTGAGCTCTCTCTACCCTTGATCTGGGGGGTCAGACACACTCTGGACTCTCCTCCTAGTCAGGGATACTCTGCCCATGACTCTCTCACCTCCTGTCAGGGTATCTCCCAGGTCCTATGCCTGGGGTGTGCCCCACTGTGGAGAACTCACTCCTTCCCTGGCCTCAGCAGTGCTGGGCCTGGCTGAGCCTCTGTCTTCTCAGGTCCTGCCAGTTTCCCAGGCTCTGGCCTTAATATTATTTTAATGTTTTATTGGGGCATAATTGACAAGTAAAAGTGTAAGACTTTTAAAGTATACAACATGATGATTTGTTATCTGTGTACATTATGAAAGGGTTCCCCTATCAAACTAGCCTTAATTTTATTTTCTTTTTAAAAAATTTGTTTGTACCAGGTCTTAGTTGCAGCATGTGGGATCTCTAGTTGCGGCACAGTGGGAACTCTCAGTTGCGGCACGTGGGATCTAGTTCCCTGATAAGGGATCAAACCTGGGATTGATCTGCTCCCCTGCACTGGGAGCACAGATTCGTAGCCACTGGGCCACCAGGGAAGTCCCTAGCCCTAATTGTCTATGATTGAATTATTCCCCTGAAGTCCCACCAGAGGCTCAAGGTCTTTCTGAGTCCCAGTACCAGGGGGAAAGAAGAGTAAAAGCAAAGGCAGACCCAGCTGTTGAGTGAGAGGAGCACCATTAGTGTGAAGGAGCAGCTGGGGGCGCTGGGGGGTGGATCCAGGGGAGAGGGTGTCTGGAGTCCCAGACCTGTCCCAAGACTAGTCCAAAGGGTGTCCCAAGGTCAGCCTTGATGGTGAGAGGAGCAGGATTAGGGGACTTCTCTGAGCAGCCTCATTTGCCCTCCTTGCCCCCTGGGGGCCCTTCTGTGGAGGCCATGGTAGGACTGGGTGGGTACAGGGAGGAAGGGCTCTGGGTGAAGGGGTATCCAGAGGAGGGGACCAATTGAAGGCCTATTCCTGTCATTCAGGAAGAAGCTGATAAGAAGGCTGAGGCTTGGGCTGGGATAGTGGAGATAAAAATCCATCCATTCATTCAATAAACACTGAATAATCACAGCATACCCAGGAGGCAATGAAATTCATTTTTTTTTAAATGTGTTCATGTATAATTTAATTTAAAAGTATACTATTGTATATCATGCTATATTTAAATATAATCTTAAATTGTGTTTATATATTTTTAAAAGGAGCTTTCCTGGTGGCTCAGTGGTAAAGAACCTGCCTCCCAATGCCGGAGATGCAGGGTTTATCCCTGCATCGGAAAGATCCCCGAAGAAGAAAATGGCAACCCACTCCTGTATTCTTGCCTGGGAAATCCCATGGACAGAGGAACCTGGCCAGCTATAGTCCATGGTGTTGCAAAGAGTCGGACATGACTTAGCAACTGAGCGCAGATGTATTTTTAAAAGACTGGAAGCAAATTCATCAGATACTTGTGGTAAATGAGCAAGTGTTTCCTAACAAAGGGGATTCTGGCTGCCAGTCTGGGTTTTGACACATCTGATTCCTAAGCCCAGCACTTCCTCTGCTGGGCTGTGTGACTGGGAAAAGCCCTTCCCGTCTCTGGACCTGTTCCCTCATCTGTGCAATGAGAATGTGGAACCAATGAGAATGTGGAATCAGAGCTCTTTCCAGCTCTGACGATACCTGAGAACACTGGGGACTAGGGGGCAATAGACGCTTTCATTGGCTTGGCCGGCTGCTCTGCTTTGACCCGGGAGCTGGGTGCATGCCCACTGCAAACCCGTTTGCTGCAGGGCTCCATGAATGGGAGGTGGTGGCCTCCACAGCCTGATCTGCTGTCAGCCTCTGATCTCAAATTAGAATCACGCCTCTTATCCCTTTATATCCGCTTTGAATCATGAAAGACCTCTTCCACCCTTCAGTTGCTGGGAAAGATTGAAGGCAGAAGGGGAAGGGGGCAACCAGAGGATCAGATGGTTGGATGGCATCATCGACTCAATGGACATGAGTTTGAGCAAACTCTAGGAGATAGTGAAGGACAGGGAAGCCCGGCAAGCTGTAGTCCATGGGGTCGCAAAGAGTTGTACACGACTGAGCAACTGAACAACAACCCTTGAGTTGCAGCCTCATGACTTGGATCAAAGTAGGCTGGGAAGGAAGTGAGGGAGCCAGCCAGGATGGGAGGTGACATGTGTTGAATACATGTTGTCTGCGCCCCTGCCGCTGTATGCCTGACTCTGTGTGTGAGTTGTTCTTCTCTGTGTGTAGGTGTTCTTCTCTGAAGTGGCCTGAGGGGCAAGTTTATTGCCTGGGCAGGAGGAGGTGAGGCTCAGAGAAGTGACACGCCTGCTGGGTCGCACAGCTGGTGAGTGTGGCTCCGAGACTGGGACCTGCTGCCTCAGCCTCAGAGCTGAGAGTAGCCAGAGCCTTGGGCCGCACTTCCCAGGACAGAAGGGGTTATCCAGCTGCTGCTAGACGCCGCTCCTGCCCCTACTTCCAGACTTTTGTATGTGGAGGCAGGCGTTTAAATCCACTTCTGGTTCTACCCATTGGAAACACATTCCTCTTTCCTAGAAAACAGAACTGCTCTTGCGCTTTGTTCTCAGGCCTCTGAATCACTGGCTCCCCAGCAGTCGGCAGATTCTCTGTCATCCTTCTATGGAGGCCGGACGTCTGGTTCCCGTGGGAAGCAGCCTGTTGAGCAGAAGAGAATTCAGGGTCTCTGGCCGTCCCGCCGGCCCCTTCCCGTGGAGCTAGCTCCCGGGCACCTACTTCTTCCTTTCATAACATCCTTACTGGGTCAGCTGACTCTGTCCTTTTCGCTCCAGCCTGCTCCCCACGGGCTGCTGCGTGCTCCCTGCCCCACTCCCACATGTTGTTGTTCAGTCGCTCAGTTGTGTCCAACTCTTTGTGACCCCATGGACTGTGGTAAGCCAGGCCTCCCTGTCCTTCACAATCTCACGGAGTTTGCTCAGGTTCATGTCCATTGAGTCCTGGTTTTTTCTTCTTTTTCTTTAAGTTCTAAAATAGGAGGGCAGGGGAAATTATGTCCATTTTTCTATCTGGCCTCAGATTTTCAGACAACCATTCAAGATAAAGAATAATTGTTTGTTTGTTTTTTTAAATCAAATGCTATTGCTTTTCTGTTTCAATTACTGGTGTTACAGTAATGTTTTTCTAGTGTTCACTATACATGTTCAAGAATTCTGTAGTATTGTGGGTTAACTGGCCCTCCTTAGACTAGCCTGAGTACCTAAATACCTTAAAAGCCCTATTTCACTGGGAGAATATCTCTTGACCACACTTAGATAAAGTTGGGGGCTGCCTGTAATTAACAAATTCAAACCTGCCACATCTTGGGTAGGATTCTTTTTTTTTTTAATTTTAATTGGAGGCTAATTTCTTTATAATATTGTGGTGGTTTTTGCCATACATTGACATGAATCAACCACAGGTGTACAAGTGTCCCCCTGTCCCAAACCCCCCTCCCATCTCCCTCCTCATCCCATCCCTCTGGGTTGATGCACCAGCTTTGAGTGCCCTGTTTCATGCATCAAATTTGGACTGGTCATCTATTTCACATATGGTAATTATACGTGTTTCAATGCTATTCTCTCAAATCATCCCACCCTCGCCTTCTCCCACAGAGTCCAAAGTCTGTTCTCTGTATCTGTGTCTCTTTTGATGTCTTGCATGTAGAGTCGTCATTACCATCTTTCTATTGGGTAGGATTCTTAACTTTGCTTATTTGGCTTCTAGCTCATACCTCTAGCACCATCCCGGAGGTTAGATGAGGTCAGATATGGAAACATAAGAGGCGCCAGTAAATATCCCACATTGCCTTCCCTTTTTTACTGTCTTGAGAGTTCACATCTCAGCCTCTCTGAACCCTGATTTCCACATCTGTGGAGTAACAGTCCTGGAGTTGTCCTGACTGCCTCATAGGGTGACGTACCAAGAAAAGCATGTGAAAGTGCTTTAAACTGATGGCGCAGAGCACAGTCACAGGGCTGTTATATGCAGGCCCTGTGCACCACTTAATTGGCTTGTTTTTGAAGTCCCCACACTCTTAACTCCTCACTGGGACGGGTCACTGTGAGCTCATGGAATCAGGCCCTGCCTGCCCACACAGCTCAAGAGACCTGAGCTTAATAAGGCCACATCTGCCCTCGTCCCCTTGCCTGGTCTCTGCCATCCTGGCACTTGGTCCTCAGGCACCGACTGGCAGGAGGCATGTACTCTGACAGTGGCCTGCAGTTGGGACTCCCAGGATGTCTCCTTGTTCCCTGTGCCCCTCTGACTGCCCGCCTGGGGCATGGAGGGCCCTGGTCCTGGTTCTCCAGGTGGCTGGCAACTCCCCCAGGCAGAAGTTTCCCCCTGCCCACAGTTGCTGCACCCTGCCTGGGGTATGGACTCAGGGCTGCTGTGTGTTACCTTGGGGTCTCTTAAAGTATGCTGGAACAGCCTACATGTGCCTTCCCCAGGGGACTTTGTATATTAATAAACATTGTGCTCACTTCAGCAGCATTAAAAATTGGAACAATACAGGACTTGGTGGTTTGGTGGTTAAGAATTCACCTTGCAATGCAGGGACACGGGTTGGATCCTTGGTTCAGGAAGATCCTATATGCCGAGGGGCAACTAAGTCCATGAGCCCCAGCTACTGAAGACAACATGCCTAGAGCCTGTGCTCTGCAGCAAGAGAAGCCACTGCAATAAGAAGCCCGCACACCGCAACTAGAGAATAGCCTCTGTCAGGAAGCCACCAACTGGCAGGAGGCTGCTGCTGCTGCTGCTAAGTCGCTTCAGTCGTGTCCGACTCTGTGCGACCCCATAGACGGCAGCCCACCAGGCTCCCCCGTCCCTGGGATTCTCCAGGCAAGAACACTGGAGTGGGTTGCCATTTCCTTCTCCAATGCATGAAAAGTGAAAGTGAAGTCGCTCAGTCAGGTCCAACTCTTAGCGACCCCATAGACTGCAGCCCACCAGGCTCCTCCATCCATGGGATTCTCCAGGCAAGAGTACTGGAGTGGGGTGCCATTGCCTTCTCCGCTGGCAGGAGGCAGAGCAACCAAAACCCAGCCCAGTCAAAAATAATAAATAAAAACTTTAAAGGGTAGTGAAGCATTTATGACAGTGAATATTAGAAAAGAATATAGCTAGCTCAAAAGCTGACCAGTAATTGAAGGATTGGAGATAGGAGTTTTTAAAATGGATCGAAGGAACAAGAGAGGCTGCATTTATTAACGTATTGCATGGGCTCTGTGTTCTTTAGCAAAGTATAATTTTTACAAAGTGAGATGATTTAAAGTTGATTTAGTGACAGGCACCAAGTAAAAAATAGAGCAGGTGATGGGCAGATATGGTAAAAGTTGTGACTGGAAGTTGAATGACTGAAGTTTGGGAAACACTGTTTTCCCATTCAGTGCTCCCGGCAATCCTGTGAGTAGGTGTTATTGTCTTGTTTTCCAGAGGGCGGAAACAGTCACAGAGAGGTGAGGCGAGTTGCCCAAGGTCCCTCAGTGAGGGAGTGGAGGAGCTAAACAATGACCATGGCCAATCCTCAGTGGGGAGGTGGGGCCTGGAGAGAGGGGTCCCCACCAGACCACTGAGGCAGGGGGCAGTGGAGCCCTGGGAAGGCGATTCAGCACTCTCCTCTCCGATGGTGAACTGTGCCAGGAAGGGGCCTGTCCTTGGACCAGAGACGGTTGCTTCAGACTGGCTGACCTCACGCCTGTGGCGGGGCAGGTAGTGAGACTGATTGGGGGTAGGGGAGAGGATGGTGAGAAGGAGAACCTGGCAGAGACAAAAGGCAGGCAGAAGCATGCCAGGCTGGGCCCCAGAGGGACCCAGCACATGGAGGAGGAGCTAAGTGACTCACCTCCTGAAGTTCTCTTAACCACTGGTCAGGCTGGAACTGCCTTCCAGTGGGCCCGTAACCCACGACCCAGTGGTAGGGTTTAAGGCAGAGGAAAGGTGTAAACTCTGCAAGTGCATCCCCACCCACGCAGACACACAGAAACGGTCCCTGCAACAGCCGTCCCCCTTCTCCACCACACACACACACTCACACACACACACACACACACACACCATGAGTGACACACAGACACACAGCCCCTGTCCCTCCCAGTCACCCCTGCTTCTCCAACAAACACACACCCGTGTGTGCCACAGTCAGTCCCGTTCTCCAGCACACACACACATACACCATGAGTGAGGTCAGGGGCCCTTCCTATTGGAACATGATAGCAGGCCTTTTGTCCTGGTGACTTCTGTAAAACTCTTAAGGAGTATTTTCCCCTTTGGAATGATGATTGCTGATCTATCTCTCTCTGCCTTTGTTCTGTTGTCCCCATAGAGTTTAATGGCTTAGAAGTCTCTGGCTGCGATTCTCAGAGATGCAAACAGTGGTTCAAATAGAACTAGCAGACAAGGAGCTCACAAGGTGAGCTCTATGCAAGGGGTGGATTTCTTGGGTGAAAAGCAAAGGTGGGGAGGTGAAAGATGAATGAGGTGGTCTTGGCCTGAAGGGCCTTTGAGACCCCAAGGGGGAAGAGAAGGGAGATTGCCTGAAGCTTAAGTGACCAGCCGGCAGAAGATTCCAGTAAGACTTGTCAACTGAAGAAGAACACACAACCTGAAAGTTATGAGTTGTGTTTTATGCAGGGACCTTGCTGAAGGCTATAGCCCAGGATACAGCCTCTCAGATCCCTCTGAGGAACTGCTCCAAAGAGGTAAGGAAGGTGCCAGGATATATAAGCATCTGCCTACAATGCAGGAGACCCGGGTTCGATCCCTGGGTTGGGAAGATCCCCTGGAGAAGGAAATGGCAACCCACTCCAGTATTCTTGCCTGAAAAATCCCATGGACGGAGGAGCCTGGTAGGCTACAGTCCATGGGGTCACAGAGTCAGACACGACTGAGCGACTTCATTTTCTTTTCACTTTGAAACATCAAATAATTGCTGCTAATCATGAAAAGCAGACACCTTGAGTTAATGATTTTAGTGCGTTTCTGTGTGTAGGAAGATGCAAGAATCTGGGCTCATTGAAATTATTCCTTTGATATGTATCTTATCTATCTAGGGCCTGTATTCTTTTGTCTCCATGCTAAATTTTCCTCGGAGCATACTGGTGGAGAGGCTGCCGTGACTGATGGCTTCATGGTGGGCAGCACTGGTTGTTAACAGAAATGGCAGGCAACGCTTTTTGTCAGCCACTTGAAGATGACACCATAGAAGGGTGGTCACAGTGAAGTATGTGACGTCCTCAGGGGCTGGAGCCCACCCTTGGGAGGAGGGTGGGATGTCAGAAGGGGTTTCCTCTTCCCTGGGAATGGTGGCAACTGAAGAAAATTTGGTCTCACGTGTGTTGTGTGAGGCTTCATGCACAAGTCACAAAACACGTTCCCTTGCAAGCCAGGTGAGGGAGGCATAATCAGTGCCAGCAGACAGATGAGGAAACGGAGGTTCAGGGGAGCGGAGGCAGCTGCCCAGGGAACCAGACTAAGGCAGTTAAGGACACATCCAGACAACTGAAGGGAAGGCCAAGTCAAAAATTGGGCTGGGCATGGGGGACGGGGTGGGGGCACAGGTGGCTGCTCCCAGGTCTGCAGAAAAAGGATGCATGAGAGAAGAGAAGGCTAAAGTGTGGTCTCTGCGCACCAAGAGCAGCTGCTGGAGAAGCAGGCTCAGGTGATTCATCAGGAAAGAGAGGGAGGCGGGGAGGGGCATGTGCAGAGACATCGGGAGGGTGCTCGCTTGTTGGCGGTGATGGGAGGCGGGCACAAGTGGTGGTTACCGTTGGTGGAGAGAGAAATATTTCTGGTACCGGCTAAGAGAAACCTCAAAAAACTTTCAATTCCAGAACTGAATATCTGTTTCAGAGATTACACAATTCTCTTTTAATTTTTTTAAATAAACCTTTTCTTAAGTCAATTCTGGTTAATACCTTGAGCTAAGACAGGGAGGGAATAGCAGCTACTTGTTGTCTAGTCTCTACCGTCCTGTAGGAATACGGCTGTGACCTCACTGAACCTCTCAACCACCTTCAGAGGCTTCTACAATCACCCCCATGTTGTAATTGGGGAAACTGAAGCACCAAACGGTGAGGTACCTAGCTCAAGGCCACTCAGCCAACAAGTGGCAGAGCTGAGATATGACCCAAGGTTGGCTTGTTCTGTCCGAAGCTAGTTCCCTCAGGTACTGCAGCTTCAGAGCTCGGAGTACCTGATACCCTGGCTCCACTGCTGCCTGTCTTCACAAGATCCCAGTGACTTCGAGATTGCTGGTTGTTTTTTTTTTTTAATATATATTTATTTATTTACTTGGCTGTGCTGGGTCGTAGTTGCAGCATGCAGGATCTTTCAGTTGTGGCATAAGAACTCTTGGTTGCAGCACATGGGATCTAGTTCCCTGACCAGGGATCGAACCTGGGCCCCCTTCATCAGGAGCTCAGAGTCTCAGCTACTGGACCACTAGGGGAGTCCCAAAGATTGTCCTTATTTTGAAGTAAACACTTTTTCCCCCTGACTACAAGAGTGAAACATATCTAGTTTGGATATTTTTTTAACATATAGAAAAACATAAAGAAGAAAATTGAAATTATCTCTCATCCTGGAACCCTGTTAACATATGGGGGAAACACCACTCCAGTCTTTCTTCTATCAACATACCAATGTAACAAAAATCTCCAACATGCTCTTTGGTCATTTTTAACAGCTTTATGGAGATATAAATGACTAAACTGGACATAGCTTCCCCTGTGGTTCAGCAGGTAAAGAATCTGCCTGAAATGCAGGAGACACCTGAGACACAGGTTTGATCCGTGGGTTGGGAATATCCTCTGGAGAAGGAATGGCAACCCACTCCAGTGTTCTTGCCTGGGAAAGCTGATGGACAGAGGAACGTGGCGGGCTACCGTCCAAAAGGTCGCAAAGAGTTGGACAAGACTGAGGGACTAAGCACACACAGACTGCACGTGTTTAAAGTGTACAGTCTGATGAGTTTGACGTGTACGTCTGTGAAATGCCACCACAATCAAGATACTGAGCTACACTTGTCAAACAATTCCCCGAGGCCTTTTTATATCTCTCCTTCCTCCAGTCCCCTCCCTGTGAGGCTGTTACTTTGTCAAAGCTGTACTGCTTGCCGCACAACAAGCCGATAAACAGATGAGTTGCTGGGGCAAGGAATAGCAACTTTATTCAAAAAGCCAGCAGACAGAGGAGACAGTGGACTAGTGTCTCAAAGACCCATCCTCCATGAGTTAGAATTCAGGCCTCCTGTTTTTACTAAAAAGCAGAGGGGATGTGACTGGTTGTTGCAAACTTCTTGGTGAAGGAATCCTTTGTTCTTGCAGCTGTCCAGGCAGGTCTGGTCACAGTGTTCCTATAAACCTTCAACAAGACAGAAGTTATCCTCTGTTCTCCATCTTTTGATCTCTATAGGAGATCAATGGAATGGAATGTGTTATACTTTTAAAGATCAGAGCCTTGAGAATGGGCTTTTCTGTATCTTTCAGGCTATAGGCAACATTCTCTTAACTTGTAGCAAAAGCAGACAAATACAAAGATTAAAGGATCCACTATGGAGTCAGATTTTTTCTTCCCTGTGACAAGGCCAGTGTCACAGGCCTGGGTAGCAGGCGCCTGGCCCAGGTTTGCCTAAACCCTGGCTCTCAGTCGTGGTGTGCTTCAAGGAGCACGAACAATGCTACCTTCTGAGGTCAAAGGGCGCTTTTGATTTTGTGAGCTTCCTCCAGCAGCGTGGCCTCCTACTGGGTCCACTCCCCTCCTCCCTGGGCTCTTAGCCCTCCGCCTCTAACCAGCCCTGCAGACCTGCCTCCTTGGATCTGAATCTCCCAGTTCCCTGAAGTTGGCCCACCTCCTCCTGGAGCTCAGTTATCTCCTGTCCGGGAAAGTTGCTGAGGTCCCTGGTCTCAGATGTCACAGGTGCTTTCTTAGCAATTTTTGCCATTCAAGTGGAGCAGGAGCTCTGATGGAGTCATCTTTGAGGGGGTACAGCAAGCTCTCTGGAAAGCACCCACACTTTTTTTGCTGCTTTAGATAGACATCTTTCTGAATCTCATTACTCATGCACTTTGTTGAGCAGATTTCTGGTATAATTTAATCTTCTCTCTATGACTCAGGGCTGCCTTGGCAATCACATTTGTTAATGTCAGGTAACTGAGGGAGTGTGTAGTGTGGGTGGGGGGATGGGGGACCAACCTCTGCGGTTTTACTGGAACTTACTTTCTTGGAAAGCCCACACATGGCCTTTAGCCTCAGAAGAGGAGAGGAGGTTTTGTTTCTGCCTGGTCTATCTGCAGCCTAACATGCAACCAAATTTATTAGCAAATCGAAAGCTGAAACAAGCTTCTCTTAAATGGCTTTCTCATCCTGTATCAAAATAAGCATCCAAGGCACCCAGATCTGTACCTTGTTGGACGGTTCTCTGTGCCCTTTCGCACATATTTTCTCCTCTGATCTTCACAATAACTCTGTGAGAATAGCTGGGCAGGCGCTGCTGCCCACTCAAGATTCCTGCTACACAGCAGCCTCAAAAATTAATTCCAGGTCCATTCACGACATGACAGGGAGAATATACACCTTCAAGAAGGGTATATCAGAGTCTGTCTCTGTGACCTTGGGGGTACAAAGAATTTCTTGAAAGCACTAACTGTTAAGAAAAAGATCAATAAATTCCACTACATTAACATGAAAAGCTGACATGTCAGCATAGGTACATCAGTTGTAACAAATGTACCGTTCTGGCAGGAGATGTTGGCAGTAGGTAGCTGTGCCTGTGTGGGGTCCGGCAGTGCATGGGAAATTCTCTGTATTTTCTGTTCTGTAATTTTGCTGTGAGCCTAAAACTGCCCTAAAAGATTAAGTCTTCTTAAGAAGGAAGGAAACTTTCTCTTCCTTAAAAGATGCTATAAAAAAAAAAAAAGATGCTATAAATAAAGTGAAAAAGTGAAGATACTGGGAGCACACAGCCAATTCAGTATGGGGTTAGAGTCCAGAGTACATCAAAAGCTCCTAGAAATAAATAAGAAAAAGACAAAGTACTACCAGGTGTTTTGCGAGAGACCTTGTTAGTAAACACAGAAAGATGCCCAACTTTGTTAGGAATCAGGAAAATGCAAGTTGAAGACACCAGGAAGTACCATTTTACGTCTATCATATTGACACAGGGGATAGCAATTAGGATTATCTTGCTGAGTATATTGTTGCTCTGATTGTTGCTACCCAATCAAGACTTGCATCTGCCCTCTAGACCCAAAGAGCACTTCCCTGAAGGGTCCAACGTGCAGGAGCTTCAGGGCAGCAGCATTTATCGAATCAAAAAACCTGTAAGTGAGCCATGTGTGTGTGTGCTAAGTCACTTCAGTCAGTCGGGTCTGACTCTGTGCCACCCTATGGACTGTAGCCTGCCAGCTGTCCATGGGGTTCTCAAGGCAAGAATACTGGAGTGGGTTGCCAGTATTTTAGCTTTTCAAAGTAAAATGGATAAATGGTGTTATGTCATGTAACAGAACATGGCAGAGAAATGAATAAACCTCAGCTTCATTCATTAACAAGTAAATTTCAAGAATATATTGTTGAATGACATATTCATTTCCTGGGGCTGCCATAACAAAGTACCACAGATAGGGTGGCTTAAACAACAAATAAATTCTTTCACAGTTTGGAGGCTAGAAGTTCAAGATCAAGGTGTTGGCAGGGCCATGCTCCCTATGAAGCTGCTGGGGGATGGATCTGTTACAGGCCTTTCTCTGAGCATCTGGTTGTTCTTTGACTGACCAGACTGATGGCAACAGAACTCCAGTCTTCCTGCAGTCTTCTGGTGTGTGTGGCTCTGTGTCCAAATTTCCCCCTCTTTATAGTTATACCCACTCTAATAAGACTTTGATTTGCCATGCCTTGCAGTTTGCAGAATCTTAGTTCCTCAACCAGGGATTGAGATAGATATTATCACTATTTGACAATGGAGGAAATTCAGGGATACAGAGGTTTAAATGAAGATCACTTAAGTGGCAGAACTGAAATTTGTTTTCATGTCTGTCTGACTCCAAGCACCAGGCTCTGCTCTCAAAACCACCATATTTGGGACTCGCCTGGTGGTCCAGTGGCTAAGACTCTGTGCTCCCAATGCAGGGGGCTTGTGTTCCATTCTTGGTTAGGGAACTAGATTCCACATGCCACTAGTAAGAGTCCGCATGCTGCAACTAAAGATCCTGCGTACTGCAGCACAGTAAAAAAAAAAACAAAAAAAACACTATATTTTGCTTCTTTGCCAGCAAAGATACAGTTGCTTTTAGTTCAGAGGGTATTGATAAGAGCCAGGGTTAGAGTAGACATTGCATTGAAAAGAAAGAGATTACAATTAAAAAAAACTTTTTAAAATTTTATTAGAATATAGTTGATTTACAATGTTGTATTAGTTTCAGATGTACAGCAGGGTGATTCAAATATATATATACATATACATATATACATGTACTGCAAGGAGATCCAACCAGTCCATTCTGAAGGAGATCAGCCTGGGATTTCTTTGGAAGGAATGATGCTAAAGCTGAAACTCCAGTACTTTGGCCACCTCATGCGAAGAGCTGACTCATTGGAAAAGACTCTGATGCTGGGAGGGATTGGGGGCAGGAGGAGAAGGGGACGACAGAGGATGAGATGGCTGGATGGCATCACTGACTGGATGGACGTGAGTCTGAGTGAACTCCAGGAGTTGGTGATGGACAGGGAGGCCTGGCATGCTGCGATTCATGGGGTCGCAACTGAGCAACTGAACTGAACTGATACATGTATTCATTCTTTTTAGTTTTTATTTTATTTCTTTATTTTATTGTGGGGTGTTTTTTTTTTTTTTTTTTTCCGGTTATGTCTTGTGGGCTCTTGGGCTTTTCTCTGGTTGCAGCATGCAGGCTTAGTTGCTCCAAGGCATGTGAAATCTTAGTTCCCTGACCAGGGTTTGAACCCGTGTCCCCTGCATCGGGAGGTGAATTCTTAACCGCTGGGCTACCAGGGAATTCCCTATTCATTCTTTTTTAGATTCTTTTCTCATATAGGTTATCACAGAATATTGAGTAGAGTTCCCTGTGCTATGCAGTAGGTCCTTGTTGGTTATTGATCTTATACATAGTAGTGTGTGTATGTTCATCTCAAGCTCCTCTCCTGATTTATCCCTCCCCACTACGTTTCCTCAGAGAAGGCAATGGCACCCCACTCCAGTGTTCTTGCCTGGAGAATCCCAGGGACGGGGGAGCCTCGTGGGCTGCCGTCCATGGGGTCACACAGAGTCAGACACGACTGAAGTGACTTAGCAGCAGTAGCAGCAGCAGCAACTACATTTCCTCTTTGGTAACAATACGTTTGTTTTCAACATTTGTGTCTGTTTTTATTTTGTAAAGTTTGTTTGTGTCTATTAAAAACAGATTCCACATATACGTGACATTGTATGATATTTATCTTTCTCTGCCTGACTTACTTCACCCAGTGTGACAATCTCTAGGTCCATCCATGTTGCTGCAAATGGCCTTATTTCATTCTTTTTTATGTCTGAGTCCCACTCTAATGACCTTATTACTTCTATGAAGATCCTCTATCTAAAAGAGGTCACATTATGTAATGCTAAAGGTTAAGGCTCATGGACCATATTCTCTGAGAGGGACACAATTCAATCCAAAACAAATTTTAAAAAGTGGCAGAATACATTTAATGAGATACCATTTACATAAAGCTTGCTGCTGCTGCTGCTAAGTCGATTCAGTTGTGTCCGACTCTCTTCGACCCCATAGACAGCAGCCCACCAGGCTCCCCCGTCCCTGGGATTCTCCAGGCAAGAACACTGGAGTGGGTTGCCATTTCCTTCTCCAATGCATGTAAGTGAAAAGTGAAAGTAAAGTCACTCAGTCGTGTCCGACTCTTCCTGACCCCATGGACTGCAGCCTACCAGGCTCCTCCATCCATGGGATTTTCCAGGCAAGAGTACTGGAGTGGGGTGCCATTGCCTTCTCCACATAAAGCTTGAAGTGAAGTGAAGTGAAGTTGCTCAGTCGTGTCCGACTCTTTGTGACCCCATGGACTGTAGCCCACCAAGCTCCTCCATCCATGGGATTCTCCAGGCAAGAATACTGGAGTGGGTTGCCATTTCCTTCTCCAGGCGATCTTTCCCACCCAGGGATCGAACCCAGGTATCCCGCATTGCAGGCAGACGCTTTAACGTCTGAGCCACCAAAGAAGCCCATAAAGCTTAGGGATACATAAATGCTTGAAAGTTTAATGAGAGAGGAGTGATCAAGATGGCTGAGTAGGAAGATGCAGAACTTACCTCCTCCTACAGGTACCCCCAGGCTACAGCTCCTTATAGAGAAACTGTCTATGAGAACAACCTGAAGACTGGCAGAAGAGATTTTCCACAACTAAAGACAGAAAGAAGGAACCTATGAGATGGGTAGGAGAAGGGGAGATGTGATATAGTAAAGACCCACACAACTGGGTGGGTAATCTACAAACAGTGGATAATTATAATTGCAGAGGGTCTCCCCAAAGAGTGAGGGGTCTGAGCCCAATATCAGGCTCCCCAGCCTAGGGGTCTTGCACCTGGAATTGAACCCCCAGAACGTCTGCCTTTGAAAGGCAGCCGGGCTTGCATTCAAGACAGCTGAAGTTTGAAACAGAGACTCTACTCTTAAAGGGCTCATGCAAAATTTCACACACTCCAAAGACCCTGTGCAGAGGCAGTAATTTGTTAGGAGACTGAGTCAGACCCACTTGCTGATCTTGGAGAGCCTCTTGGATAGGCAGGAGGTAACTGGGACTCTTTATGGGTCCCAGTGGATGTGGGCAGCAGCCATTTTGGGGAGCTTGCTCTACCTCAGGGACACTGGAGCTGGTGACATTCTCTCCTTAGCCTGTTGACACCAGGGGCTTACCCGCCAGCCAGTGAGCCAGCACCAGCCCCAGGCCCCCAGGTCCTGTAGCCAGACCCCTGGAGACCTGGCCCTGCCAACCAATGAGCTGGCATTAGCCCTGGGACACTTCAGGCTGCATGGCCAACCACGTTGGGATGCAGCCCTGCCTGCCCACAGCTGGCAGCCTCTGCTCGGGGCAGGGCCTGGGGCTGCCCCATGGGCAAGGGGCCAGCCCTGCCTACCAGTGCACCCACAGTGGTCAGCCCTGCCACAGCAGAAGGTTCACACAGCTCACAGAGTGGGACCCCCCAAGAGCATATCTCTCTGGTGACCAGAGGGGAATGTGCTGCTTGGCCCCATAGGGTGTCTCCTACCTACGGCCACTTCTCCAAGAGAAACATAACCAACCTCCATAATACATGGAAATAAAAACAGAATTGGTGAGAATGAGGCAACAGAGGAATATGTTCCAAACGAACAAACAAGATAAAATCCCATAAGAAGAGCTAAGCAAAGTGGAGATAATCTACCTTAAAAAGAATTCAAAGTAATTCTTTGATCACGTAGATATTCGGGAGAAGAATGGATAAACACAGTGAGAAGTTTAATGAAGAATTAGAAAATATAGAGAAGAGCCAAACAGAGCTGAAGAATACATAACTGAAATAAAAAAAATACACTAGTAGGAATCAAAATTAGATGATACAGAGGAACATGTCAATCAACGGAAGACAGAGTAGTGGTAACTACCCAAACTTAACAGAAAAAAGAATTTTCAAAATGATGATAAAGAGACCTCTGGGGCAAGATCAGGGATACTAATATTCACATTATAGGGGTCCCAGAAGGAGAAGAGAGAAAGAGGCAGAGAACTTACTTGAATAGACAATAGCTGAAAAGTTCTCTAACCTGTAAGACCTGAATAGATATTTTCCCAAGAAGACACACATGACCAACAGACACATGAGAAGATGCTCAGCATCACCAGTCACCAAGAAAATGCCAATCAAAACCACAAAGAGATATCCCCTCATACCTGTCAGAGTGGCTGTTATCAACAAAAATATAGTAAGTGTTGTCAAGGATGTGGTGAAGGGGAACCCTTGTACACTGTTGCTCGGAGTGTATATTTGTGCAGTCTCCATGAAAAACAGTTTGGAGGTTCCTCAAAGATTAAAAATACCATTTGATTCAGCAATTTCACTTCTGGGTGTTTTCCCAAAGAAAGCAAAACACTAGTTTGGAAAGATAAATGTACCCTTATGTTCATTCCAGTGCTATTTTCAGTAGCCAAGATATGGAAGCAACCTAAGTGTCCATTAGTAGATGAATTAATAAAGAAGATATGATGTATATACAATAGAATACTACTCAGCCATAAAAATGAAATCTTGTCATTTGTGAACACGATGGGCCTTGAAAGTGTTTTTTAACTGTATAATACTATTGATTATTTTTATTTAATTTTTAAAAATTTGTTATTGAAGTATAGTTGACTTACAATGTTCTTTTAATTTCTTTTGTACAGCAAAGTGATTCAGTTATACATATACATATATATCCCTTTTTATATTATTTTCCTTTACTATTTATCTCAGGATAGTGAATATAGTTCTCTGTGCTATACAGTAGGACCTTGTTGTTTATCCATTCTATATGTAATATTAATGGTTTGCATCTGCTAACCCAAACCCCCAGACCACCCCCCTCTCCCGTCCCCTTGGCAACCACAAGCCTGTTAACCCCCAGACCATCCCCTCTCCCCGTCCCCGTCCCCTTGGCAACCACAAGCCTGTTCTCTGAGCCTGTGAGTCTGTTTCTGGTTCACAGATAGATTCGTTTCTGTCATATTTTGGATTCCACATATAAGGGATATCATACAGTATTTGTCCTTTTCTTTCTTTTTTTTAATACTCATTTTTATTATTTATTTACTTGGCTGTAGTTGCAGCATATGGGATCTCGTTCCCCGACTAGGGATCAAACCCAGGCCCCCTGCATTGGGAGCGCAGAGTCTTAGCCACTGGACCACCGGAGAAGTCCCTGTCCTTTTCTTTCTGACTTACTTCACATAGCACGATAATCTTTAATTCCACCCATGTTGCTGCAAATGGCATTATTTCATTCTTTTTTCTGGCTGAGTAGTCTTCCATTGTGTGTATGTACCTCATCTTCTTTGTGCATTCATCTGTCAGTGGACGTTCATGTTGTTGTCATCATGTCTTGGCTATCGTGAACAGTGCTGCTATGAACATAGGGTGCATGCATTTTTTTGAATTATAGTTTTGTTAGGAGTGGGACTGCTGGATCATATGGTAATTCTATTTTCAGTTTTTTGTGGAGTTTCCATACTGTTTTTCATAGGGGCTGCACCAGCTTATGTTCCCGTCAACAGTGTAGGAGGGGCCCCTTTGTGCCACACCCTCTCCAGCATTTGCTGTTTGTATACTTTCTCATAATGGCCATTCTGACTGGTGTGCAGTGATATCTCATTGTAGTTTTGATTTGCATTTCTCTAATAATTAGTGATGTTGAGCATATTTTCACATGCCTCTTGTCCATCTGTGTGTCTTCTTTGGAGAAATGTCTATTTAAGTCTCCTGCTCGTTTTTCTACTGGGTTGTTTATTTTTTTGTTGTTGGGTTGTATGAAATATTTGTTTATTTTGGAAATTAAGCCCCTGTTGTGGACCTTGAAAGTATTACACTAAATGAAATAAGTTAGATGAAGACAAATATATGATTTCACTTATATGTGGAATCTAAAAACCAAAACAAATGAACATGCATTACAAAGTAGAAACAGACTCATTGATACAGAGAACAAATAGGTGATTGCCAGAGGGGAGGGGAGTGGGGGAAGAGGGAAATAGTTGAGGGAGATTAAGAGGTACAAACTTCCAGTTACAAAATAAAAGAGTCACAGGGGTGAAATGTGCAGCATGGGGAATATAGGCAATAATATTGTAATAACTTTGTATGGTTACAGATGGTAACTAGGCTCAGTTGTGATGATTGTTTTGTAATATATAGAAATATCAAATCACTATGTTGTATACCTGGAGCTAACATAGTGTTTAGGTAAATTATACTTCAATTAAAAAAAAAAACAATTTTAGTGAAAAGAAAGGGAATGATAGATGACAAATCTGGAATAGTGGGTATTCCTGAGCAGAGGAGAGAAGGGCGTGATTAGGGACTTCAGATGCCTTTTGTTGTCGTTGTTCAGTTGATTAGTCGTGTCCAACTCTTTGTGATGCCTTGAAATTTCAGATGCCTTGGAATTTCAGATGCCTTGGGATTTCCTGTTGCTTAAACTGACTGGCAGAGGAATTGGTTTGTTTTCATATCCTTTATAATATATGTGTTACTTTTATGCAAGAAGCAATTCATAAAAAGTATAAACTTTTAAAAACAGAATCAGAAGAAAAGACTTGGAGGCAAGTATCCACAACACTTTGGAGGAGTTTTGCTATTAAGGGGAGGAGTGAAATGGGGTGATGGCTGGGGCTGGGGGGATGAGGGAAATTTTCTTGTTTTATATGCAAAGAGCTAAGTTCAGAGAGATGAAGTGTCTCACTGAGGCTCACACAGCTGCCCTGGGTCAGCGGGGAGTGGCTCCCAGCTCCTGGCCCCCAACACAGTGCCCCCTCCAGCCCTACAGCTGCTGCCTCTTTCTGTGGTCATTATGAGGGTCCTTGGATACTGGGCCTCAGGGTGGTCCCCCTACTCCTATGGGAATTCCAGGACCCAGAGCCTTGGAGCTGGAGGGACCAGCGCTGCCTCTTGACTTGACTGGTCTTCTCTCTCACTTGTCTCTTATTGTGACATGAAACCAGCTCCAGACATGTGCCTGGCTCTTCTCTCTGGTCAAGAGCAGACCACCCACCCACACGCCTGCCTCTGCGCTGTGAACCTAAGACCAGCTTTGCCGAGTTTACAGTAGAAGCAGGGTCTGAGATACCGTCCTGGAGGGTTTTCCTGGTTCTTCCTGAGAGCCAGAATGTAGTCATGAGGCCATTAGCACTGAGGCTGTCAAAAGAGAGCCCCAAATGACCCCTCAACTCTTCTGGAAACTGGCGCTTGGTCCAGTGGGCTGGAGCATTTGTGCTCTGCTGTGACCCCAGCTGTCCCTGGCATGATGGGGCAAGCTCAGCTTTAGCTCAGTCCATCCATCAAGAAAAGGGAACGGTGTTCCCCTTTGTGTGCCTTGTGTTCTCCTGTAAAAGGATGGAGTCAGATGGGGCCATCTCTAAGTCGCTTCCAGCCACAGAGATTCTTGATGTTTTGTACGATGTCATTTGAACCTACAAAGTTAGCTCATAGAGACACAGGGGCTCTTTTTTATTTTGCTGAAGTGCCAGAGAATTCAGTTCCCCAGCACCTGAAGGAGTCAAATCCAGCAGAAGTCCGAGGAGGGAAGGTCTGGGGTCTTCTGAGCACCAGCAGGGACAGAGCACAGAGCACCAGCCAGCTGTGCCCTGTGGCCAGAAACAAGTGTTAGGAGAGCCCGGTCGGCCTCAAGATACTCGGACTCAGTGTCTTCACTTCTGGAGAATTTTTCTAAAGAAACTGTCAGATATGTAGGTAACAGTATATACATAAGTGTGTTATCACAGTACTGTTGAAAAATATTGAAAAACTTTATAAACAACTCAAGTGTTCAGAAATTGGTGACTAGTTGAATACATTTTGTGTCCATATCATCACGTACCAGGAAGCTATTAAAAATCATGTTCGATCCCTGCTTTGGGAAGATTCCTCATACCTCTGAGTACTAACCCTGGGCATCACAGCTACTGAAGTTGTGCGCTCTAGAGCCCCTGAGCTGCAATGAGAGTAGCCCCTGCTCTCTGCAACAAGAGAGAACCCACACACAGCAACGAAGACCCAGCACAGCCAGAAATAAAGAAATGAATTAAACTCATGTTAGGGGAGATTTTGGAGATACTTCTAATACATTAAGTGAAAAAGTAATATGTATAATTGTATCTATTGAATGATATAAATTGCAGATGGATAGATAGGTGTACACACATGTATATTTTCAAAATACAGAAGGATGTATATCATACTGTCAGCAGCAATTGTCTCTGGATAGTAGGGCTATGGGTAGCTTTTATTTCTTTATGAGTTTTTGTATGTAATATCTGAGATATATTACAGCTTTTCTTCTTTAGACTTCTTTGTAAGTACAAGATTTTTAATAAATGTTTCTTTCATATGCAGAAAAACCACAAAATATTATTAGGATTTTTATTTTTAATAGAGGTAAATATTTTTAACAGTTGTAAAAGACGCATAATATACAGTTTACCATTTTTAAGCGTACATTTGGTAGTGTTAAGTACATTCACATTGTTGTGTAACCAAACTCCAGGACTCTCTTCATCCTACAAAGCGGAAACCCTACCCGTTGAATAACAGCTCTCCACACCCACACCTGCAGCACTTTCCTACTGTCTGTCTCCACGTACTGATCACCCCAGGTACCTCGTGTCTTTGTCTTTTTGTGATTGGCTTATTTCGCTTAACATGATGTCATTAAGGTTCATTCGTGTAGTAACATGTGCCAGAATTTCCTTCCTTTTTAAGGCTAAATAGTATTCTGTTGCATGTTTATACCACTTTTTTTTATACATTTGTTTGTCAGTGTATACTTGGGTTGCTTCCACCTTTTGGCTATTGTGAATATTGCTGCTATACATGGATGTACAAATTCCCTTCAAGACCCTACTCAGTTCTTTTGGGTGTATATTCAGAAGTGGAGTTACTGAGTCATATGGTAGTTTTTTTTTTTTTTACTGTGCGCAAGGGTTCCTGACCAATATTGTTACTTTCTGTTTTATTTTGATAGTAGCTGCCTCCAAAAAGTCATTTTAAAAAGAGGACAGTCTGAGCTGAAATATTGCCTATACCCTCTGAGTGCCAGGTAATGACTCCTGGGCTGAGTGCAAAGAGTGTATGTACACAGAGGTTTATTACAAAGTCCCAGCCTTCCTGGAGCTTGTGGGCCAGCCAGGAGCTTGTTCTGGCTATCACTCATCACTTAGGACCTCGCTGGAGGGATCTGGCCACATGCCCTAAACTCGTTTCAAAGCAGAGCCATTCAGGCGGACCTTGTGCCAGAGCTGCAGGGGAGGTTTGTAACCCACCCTGTGACTGTGGCTGTACAGGGGCATCCAGGCCTGGCCTGGCAAGTGCAGCAGGCTGAGCCATGGCACACTTATGGCTTCCTTGCTTCTGGCATCACTGCCAGCCTGTCCTTAGGTCTTCCTGGTCTCGGGCTGAAGCAGGGTGGGGCTGGATTGCCCCCAGTCAGAGCTGCTCCCAAAGACAGTGCAGAGAAATGGAGGTCCCTGGGCAAACCTGGTCATTGATGGGGACCTGTTCTTGGGCTCTGGGGAGGGTCAGAATAAGTCATTAGTGGGCAGCTGAACAGTAGGCGGGAAGCAGCCATGTCAGCCCTTGTATCTCCAGACAGGCCTGCAAGATGGCTCCAAGATGGTGGGTGCCCAGATGCTCCATATCACAGAACTTTTGCCTTGAAATTGCTGGAGGCAGAAGGATGGCCTTGCTGACCTCTGGAGGGCCCAACCAGCCCAAGGATGTCACTTGATATCTCACTCCCGTACTGATGCCTATCATAAATATTTATGTGTGCAATACATTTTTTAAACCTTTTTGGGGGGCTGTACCCAGTTTTCATTGTGGCACGAATCTTTTAGTTGCAGCATGCAAACTCTTAGTGTGGCAGGCGGGATCTAGTTCCCCAACCAGGGATCGAACCCCAGCCCCCTGCATTGGGAGCTCGACGTCTCAGCCACTGGACTACCAAGGAGGTCCCCGCAGTACAGTTTATTATGTGTCCTATTTCGGTTTCTGTCTCTGAGACCCGGAGGCTCCCTGGAACTTTTTTTATTTGGGATTGTTAGAATCAGTGGCTCCCATCCCTTCTCCTGGCCCCTGGACCTTCTGCTGGTGGTCTGAGGTGTGGCAAAAGGCACAGTGAGGGACAGGCCATTGTCACAGGCCCCACTGTGGGGCAGCTCTGTCTCATGCTGGGGAAATTCGCGTCCGTTGTGGTCTGTGGAAACCCATAGTCCCCCTGGTGACTTTCATCAGACAGAAACGACCTTCCTCAAGCAGAAGTAGGGAGTATGACACATGGTCACTGGCTTGGGAAAGCCTGCTGACCCATTTCCCATGGGTCTGTCCTGTCCTGACTCACCCAGAGGCAGCAGGACCTAAGGGGCTGCTGAGGGGCTGCTGTGGCGGCACCCAGGGCCAGCTGCACAAGCATGAGACCTCTGCCGTCACACAGGACTCTGTGCTCAGAAGGGCTCCACCCTCAGTTTAAGGCTCTGCTGTCACTGAAATTAATTTTTAATAAATTAAGCTGGTCCTGGTGGCACCTCTTCCATGGCAGCTCTGGAGGACTGCTCTCAAGGGCAGGAAGGACAAGATCACGCCACACCTACACAGCCTGTGCTACCTCTGAAGTCCCAGCATTTTGAATTAGCACAACACATAATTGTCACTATGCCCTGCCCCATTTTAGATTTATTTGCCTGCATGTTCCATTCTGCAACTAGACTGTACCCTCCTGGGGTGAGGGCCAGGCCTCCAAGCAGCTGGCACTTGATACTCAATAAATGCCAGTTGAAGTAACTTCTGATGACTTCAAGCCAAGTCAGCTTTTCAGTGGCTAAGAACAAAACAGATGATCCCTGATTATGAAAAGTTAGATTTTGTAAGGAAAGTATATGGGAAATAATGTGATCTTGGTTTATGCAAAACCACAGCTGGGCCATGGCTGTATTTCCACATTGCTGCATCTCTGGAAAAGCACTGATACTATTAAATACCTGCTGTTTCTGGGCACTGTGCTGGGTGCTCTAATGCATCATTTCCTATTTAATTCCTACAACCTCTCTAGGTCTACTAGGCCCAGAGAGCTGAGCAGCTTGTCCAAGGCCAAACATTGACCAGAAGAAGAATGGGGATATGAATGTATGTAGGTCTGCCTGACTTCAGAGGCCTCCTTACTGGTATTTTGATCCTGGGGAAGGGCAAGAGACAGTAATTGAGTGAAGGAGGAGGGGGTGGCTTCCTATAAGGAGCAGTCACTTTAGGACCAAATAGCAGAGTAATATCTGGAGTAATGCCTGTAATATCTTAAAGATGTATTCCTGCAAAATGTGATGTGCAGGTTGTGAAACACACCTTTCCTACCTATAGGAGCTGAGATATAATAACATTTATCTCATGGGGTTGCCCTGAAGATCAATTGAGACAGTGATGACTGAGATGATTGTATCAATGAAGCAGACTTTGGTGTCTTGGATTATTGCCTTTTCAGAGTGAGGCCTCATAGTTTTTCTGGAGACTGTTTCAGCTCCACTTTGGTATATTAATTTAGTCTTTACTGAAAATGTTCACCACTGAGGGTATCACCTCTGGACTTGGTTGCCTTCCCAATATCCATTTCCCCTTTCTTCCTTACTAAAAGAGCTCTCGTTTTGTTTGGTGCAACAGAATGGCCAACAAGCCTAGGCCATGGTCATGGCAACCTTGTGCTTTGCTTTCCCAACCTGCCTTGCAGCTGAGAAAGACCATGTGACCAACTCTGGCCAATGGGATTGAAGTGGGACAGGCTGCCTGGCACAGTTCTTTCTAGGAGGAAAAGGTTCTTTCTAGTCTTTCTTCCTAGGTTGAAAAGATTTCTGATATTGGAAACAGCAGTAACTATATTTCCATAGAAAAAGGCCAAGAGAATCACAAAGATGCCAGCCCTGATACCCTTAAGCACCAGCCCCCACCCACTTTCAGATATTTTATTTTGTGAGACAAAGAAGCCATTATTTGTTCAAGTGCCTGCAAGGTGGGTTTCTGTTGCTTATAGCCATATTTATACTTGACTGACAGTGAGGTACTTCTTTCTGCTTTTACTCCTGTGTGCCATGGGAGAGATGGCCTAAGGTCCTCGAGGAACTCCCAATCCTGCAGGGTTTCTCTCCTGTTTTTATTCAGACTTTTGTCAGACCTTTTTGTGCTCTTGGAGCCTTGAGGGCATCCTGGTCTTTCTCTGACCACCCAGTTTGCCCATCTCCCTCATCTATTCTGACGTCAATTTTCCATTTCCTTTGGCTAATCCCTTCTCCCCTAAATCATCTTCCTGTCACACATACTAAGTGAGTGTCTACTCCCTACATCATGTGGTACACAAAACACATGCACACATACACACACACACTCCACATACACCTCTCCCCTGGACTTTTTGTCTTCTTGATAAATGGAAAGCCACAGATCTGAAATGCAGTGCCCTGATTATGTTTCCACCCAATTCCATCTGCTCTTGCCAGATGGAGTGCTCTTAATCCGCATATAATTTTAGATACAGGAGAGGCTGCCACGGAGACCAGACACCCTCACTGGCACACAGAGAGCCTGTCCTTTCTCCTCTGCCCCCAGCTGTGCCCTGCTGGCGTAGCCCGGGGGACGTACCGAGGAGGGTCTGAGAACAGAGCCTCTCCAGGATTCTCAGTGGAGTGCTGACCTTGGAGGGCAGGACTCCAGGGCCACCCTGAGAGCTATGTGGGGACTACCTACCCAGGTCCCACCCCGACTCAAGCAGGCCCAGAGCTGGCCAGAGTGGTTGGTGCTTGAGGGAATCAACTATTTTCTTCTGCCTAGGTTTGCTGCGCTTCTGGCTGAGAAAGTCCTGACTCGTTCCAGTCCTCAGCCCTCTCCCATGTGGGAAAGAGGGGACTGTAGCTTTGTCACTGACAGTATGAGCTATAAGGAGCCCCTGGGGGTGGCTCACCACATTGGATGAGGGAATGGCCCCTTGTCTTGTAGGAATGCTTTCTCAATGGGAACTGCCACCCTGCCTGGCTGATCTCCTGAGTTGTGTAACCCAGGCTGCAGGGAGCAGCTCCTGCTGTGTGGGCCTGCCCTTGGGACCACAAGCTCTGGCTCCTTATCCACACCACAGTGCCTCCTGATGTTTTAAGAAGGGGGACCCCTTCCAGGGCCCGAAAGGGGGCTCTTGTCCAACACTCAGGAGTGAATTGTCTGAGGAGACACAAGTGCTGACAAGGCAAGAGACTTTATTGGGAAGGGGCTCCTGGGCAGAAAACAGGAGGGTCAGGGAAACCAGGAGGACTGATTGCCACATGGCTCACAGTCTTGGGTTTTCTGGTGATGTAATTTCTGGGTTGTCTTTGGGCAGTAGTTCTGACTGAGGGTCCTTCCTGGCATTGCTCACCCAAGATGGATGCCAGCGACAGGGATTCTAAGAGGTGGTTGGACACGTGGTGTCTCCTTTTAACCTCTCCTGAACTCTTCCGGTTGGTGGTTGCTTGTTAGTTTCCTGTTTCTAACCAAGAGCACCTGTCTTAAAATAACTCATGCAAATAGTTACTATGGTGCCTGACTAGGATGGATGGTTTCAGTCAATGTGCTTCCCCTAACACTGACACTCAGCAGACGGTCTGAAAGCTTCCTGCAGGCATTTCTCCCATCCTGGGGAGCCTTGCTGAGGTGGTTGCGGGTGGGCGATCAAGGCTTTCTCCTGGGTGTCAGGAGGCTGTAGGCTTCCAGTCTCTCCTTTTGGGCACTACTGGCTTAGGCAGACTGAGCCTGTGGTCTGCAGAGCATAGCTGAAGGTCAGGAAAGAGAAGGGAAGAGCACTCCACCGTTAAAGGTCACAGGCCTAAGCAGGGTCTCAGACTCCACCAGGGGGGCTCCAGTATATTTTGGAAAGAGGCCTGGTTCTAATATCAGAATCGAGTCAAGAACTGACCATGTGTCCTTATTGCTTTTCCTCTTGGAATCTCAGCTTCCTTCTGAGTGGAAGCTCTCCATGAACCACAGGGCTGGCAGAGAAGGACTTCTGTAGTCAGCGGGGGCCTCTCTTGTCCACCTCCACACAGTGGGGACTCCCTCCTCTTATATTCCCTTGGTATGTCCTGGACTTGCTTCCTTGTGAAAGCTTCACACAGGTCATATCAAACAGTAAAACAAGCTCCCATGCATGCATGCATGCTAAGTTGCTCAGTCGTGTCTAACTCTTTGGGACCCCATGGACTGTAACCCACGATGCTCTTCTGTCTATGGGGTTGCCATGCCCTCCTCTGGGGGATCTTCCCGGCTCAGGGATCAAACCCGTGTTTCTCAGTCTCCTGCATTGGCAGGCAGGTTCTTTACTACTAGCGCCACCTGGAAAGCCCCCAAAACAAGCCCCCAGCCCACATTAAATATTTTTTGCTGTCAACTTTTGGAAAGAGTTTTTTAAAAGTTGTTTTATGCATTATTTGGCTATAAATGACTTACTGAGTTTTGACTGGCTGGTTTTTCAGTGATCATGGTGTATACTGGAAATTCTTAGAAAGTGAGAAAAGCTACAGAGTTCTAAAGGCAGTGCCATTGTCTTAAACTCTGAGTGAGTTAATTTGCAAGCCAGTTAGTAAACCATTAGCACTTGGTGGGGGCATTTACACCATGGAAACTGTCAAACACTAGAAATCAGCGTAGTGTGAATTCGTAGCTGATTTACTCCCAACCACTGGGAAATTGTTTTAAATCTTTCTGAGTGATTCGAATGTGTAGCCCCTGCTCTGGAAGAAGTTCAGGTGTGGGAGGCCACTGAGATGGGGACTGGCTCAAGGGGACTCTCTTCAGTTCCACCAGGAAGAATGAATCCCTGCAGGGAAGAGAGAGCTCCCTTAGGGAAATGCTCCCCCTCCCACCCCATCCTTAGGCTTTGTTCTTGGTGAGCCTAATTTAGATCAAAGTCTAGTCAAAAAGGGTTTAATCACTGTTTCTGTTTTGCCCTGTAGTCAGTTGTTTTGTTTTTATTGTTTGCTGCTGCCATTTGCTTCACTATCTTTCAGCCTATTTATTGTGTTTATTTTACTTCTCTTTTATCTTTTCACTGTTAGCAGTGAGTAGAGGTGAGGAGACCTGGCCCAGCAGAGAGGAACTGAGGGCCTCAGAAAGCTTCTAAGAGCTTTGCTGGGGCTTCCTGCTCCTGCGGCAGGTGGCCTGGGGGAAGTCCTTGATCTTGAACCCAGATACTTAGGGTCTGCCAGTGGCTCTGCTTTCAAAGTAGACTCCCTGTGATTCTGTCCCTCCAGGTCAAGGAAGTCTGAGCCCAGGAGGCTTCCTCATAGCTGCTTAGGACCTGCCCCACAGAGCCCCCAGAACTCAGAAAGAGTGGGAACCTGGGGTAGGAGCTTGGGGTTGTCAATAGAGGCAGCGTCAACATTCAGAGGTGAAGTAGAGCTGACCAAAGGGACAAACCAGATTCATGTGTGCTATGGAGCAAAAAATGCAAGTTGCCAAACCACAGGTGGTGTGCTGTCTGTGTGAAAACACGGCCACACACACAGTATATTTTGTACAAGTGTGTACTCAGTTGTGCCTGACTCTTTGCAACCCGATGGACTGTAGCCTGCCAGCCTCCTCTGCCCATGAGATTCTTCAGGCAAGAATACTGGAGCAGGTTGCCCTTTCCTTCTTCAGGGGATCTTCACGACCCAATGGTCAAACTTGGGTCTCCTCTGTCCTGCATTGAGGTGGATTCTTTACCACTGATGGAGAAGGCAATGGCAACACAATCCAGTACTCTTGCCTGGAAAATCCCATGGACTGAGGAGCTTGGTGGGCTGCAGTCCATGGGGTCGCTGAGAGTCGGCACAACTGAGCAACTTCACTTTCACTTTTCACTTTCATGCATTGGAGAAGGAAATGGCAACCCACTCCAGTGTTCTTGCCTGGAGAGTCCCAGGGATGGAGGAACCTGGTGGGCTGCTGTCTCTGGGTTGCACAGAGTTGGACACGACTGAAGCGACTTAGCAGCAGCAGCAGCTTTACCACTGAACCATCAGTCAGTTCAGTCACTCAGTTGTGTCCAACTCTTTGTGATCCCATGGACTGCAGCATGCCAGGCTTGTCTGTCTATCATCAACTTCTGGAGCTTGCTCAAACTGAGCCATCAGGGAAGCCCATACTTTGTATAGGTTTGTATGTAAAGGAATGGAAATGTCTGTTTTTTAAAATTCTGGAGCATATTTCTTAAACCCATAAACAGTAGTTCCCCTGGAGAGGTGAATAGGAGAACAGAGATTGAAAGGGATGGACAAAGACACTTTATATTTATCAGTAAGCTTCTACTTTTTAAAAGAAAACTCATTTATGTATGTAATTAAACCTAGTTTTTAAAAAATCTAAGTTTCTTTGTGTAAAGACAAAGTGCTGCTTGGAAAGACTGAAGACAGAAGGAGAAGAGGGCGGCAGAGGATGAGATGGTTGGATGGCATCACTGACTCAATGGACATGACCTTGGGCAAACTCTGGGAGATGGTGAGGGACAGGGAGGCCTGTCATGCTGTAGTCCATTGGGTTGCAAAGAGTTGCACATGACTGAGCAACTGAACAAAAACAGCAAAAAGACAAAGTGTAGGGTCTGGAATTGGAGGGTGTGGGCTGACACCCTTCTCCACCGCTTGTCACTCTGTGCCTGTGGGGCTGTTACTGAACCACCTGCCTCAGTTGCTGCAAAGGTGAAGTGGGCAGAATAAAAAAAGTGACTCAAGAAGGTTGTCTAAAGAACTCAGTGGACCAGTGGAGAAAACGATATATGTGTGCTAGTTATAATTAGCTTAAAAAACAACAACAGTTTAGAGTCTCTGTAAAGACAGGCTCAAAATGCATCCAAGTTCTGTCCCCAAGGACAGGGAAAAGAGAGTGATCAGGAAGGAGTCACTCGATTTTCCTAAGAATAGGTCTTGTGAGACTAACATTACTTTTTCCCCTTCCCGTCTCTTCTCCTTTACTCCCAGAAGAAGCAAAGGAAAAGAAGCAAACATTTCTGATGGCTTTTCTATGTTCCAGGCTCTGTGCTGGGTGTAGTCAGAGCTCATTTTACAGATGTGGACCCTGAACCATGTTTGACGATGTTGAGAATCTCGCCTCAGGGGGATGTCAAAGATTTGGATTCAGATCTAGATTCCCCCAGATCCTGAACAGCTAACAGCAGGAGCAATAGCAGCAAAAGTGGCAACAGCCACTGATACGCTGTGATGTCATTTAATTATCATAAAGAAAAGTTACAAGGGAAGAAAATGAGATGTAAAAAAGGTGGAGTAAGCCAGCCCAGATTCATAGGTCTGTCTCACGCCAAAGTCCAAGCTCTTAACCAGGCAACTTTATGGCCTCCCTTCTGTACCTACCCTCTCCCTACCCAGAGGAGAGTCTGGCCTTTCCTCCAGAGAGATGCTATAAAAGTCTCTAAAAAGTGGAAAGGGAGAGGGCAGCCACATACACATTCTGCTGGCAGCCACCACTCTAGACTGGGTTAGTGGATCAGGTTGACTGGTTGATGCGGGCGGATGCATGGAATCCCCTGGCCACCTGGATTGCAGCAAGAACTTCTGATAGAGAAGATATCCAGACATGAGAGGACATGCAAGAAACATGGGAGGTGAAATCTGATACTGCTTGGTTAGTGGGTTGAATTGTGTCTCCTAAAAAGATATGTTGAAATCTTTACCCTGGTACCTGTGAACATGACCTTGTTTGGAGCTAGGATCCTTGCAGATGTCATCTAGTTAGATGAATTCATAGTGGACTTGGGTGAGTGTTAAATCCAATGACTGGATGTCCTTTTGAGAAGAGGGAAATTTGGACATAGAGATACAAAGAAGAAACACGTAGAGGAAAGAAGGCCATGTGGAGATGGAGGCAGATGTGGAGTGATGCAGCCACAGTCAAGGAATGTCAAGAATTGCCAGTAGCCAACAGAAGTTAGGAAGAGGCAAGGAAGGGTTTTTCTGTGGAGTCTTTGGAGGGGATATGGCCCTACTGATACCTTGGCATTCTAGCCTCTAGAACTGCAAGAGAATGGATTTCTGGTGTCCGAGCCATTCAGCCTGTGGTCATGTGTTCTGGCAGCCTTGGGAAATTCAAACAACCTTGCTCCATAGCAGGTTGGGCAATCACAACATGCCATGTGGACTTGGATAATGGGACAAAGGGCTTTTTCCTTTACTCTATTTTCTTTTATTGTCCTCTTGGATGAAAATAAAGTATCTGCCTATCAAATAGGTGGATTATGCAAAACCTGGAGAGGTGGTTAGTATTGAAGTGAGGATATCCATTCATAAACACCTCAGTGAACTGCAGTAATGAACCAGTCCTTAAAAAATAGTTATTTATTTGGCTGCACAGGGTCTTAGGTGTGGCATATGGTACCTAATTCCCTGATTAGGGATTGAACCAGGCCCCCTGCATTGGGGACCTGGAGTCGTAGCCGTTGGACCACCAGGGAAGTTCCTGGGCCAAATTGTATAAGTTGAAATTTAACAAGGAAAAAGTCCTTTATTTAGGTTCAAAGAACTAACTGTGTTAATGTAAACTGAGGAACTTCTGGCTTAATGACAGCTCATGTAATAAAAAGGTGTTGGCTACAGCTGAGTATGAGCCAACAATGTGTAGCACAGTGGTCATTAAAAAAGTTAATGCATCTTTAAGGTGCCAAGGAAAAATGAGATGAGCACTGTATGGGCCTCTGGACTGGTTAGACTACACCTAGAACTTCATTCAGCTCTCGGTACCATGTTTCAGCATTTTGACACTTCTCAGCACCCAGAGAAGGAGAGCCAGGAAACTGAGGGGACCAGAGACTGTCATGCAAGGATAACCAGGGGATCTAGGCTTGCTTTCTCTGGAGATGAGAAGATGTAGGGACGTGGGACTTGTCTTTAAATGCTAATTGCTCTTGTGAAACAGAGGAAATAGGTCAATTGGGTAGTGTTCTAGGAGAAGCTTCCTAAGCAGTGGCTTATGCAATGAAAAGAAGCTATCCCAGTTTTCAGGCACAGGCACAACTGTTGGTTTTGCAGCATTTGTCCTCTCTTTCTCCTGTAACAGCACCCAGATTTCCTTTGTGAGACCATTCTACCCCATTTGTCCATGGTTCCCCGGTGGGCATATGACTCAGGCTTAGCCAATCTGAGTGCTCAATCCGTTGGCCACACCAGCCTGCTTAGGGTTGGTCATGTGACCCAAGCCGCATCACTGAGTGTCTATCCCAGGCATACTGGTGCAACGACTGGGGAGAGAGCCTCTCCTTTCATTAGGATAGTGAAGCTGGTAGGATAGAAACCTGGAGGTACTGGAGGCCAGCTTGCCAAGGTGGGAAAGGAGCCTGCCTGATCATGAAGTCAATACAGGAAACAAAGCCAAGAAATGGAGACAGAAAGATTTCTGCTGGTACCGTGTGCATGCCTGGATCCACGTTTGTGAGGCCTGAAGCTTGTTTGTGACATGACACAGTACAATCCCCTTTATGCTTTCATCAGTTTGAGTTGAGGTTTGGTAATTTGCAACCAAGTGTCCTAACATATCACAAGTGAGCTGCAAGAATAGCAAGCTGTCTGATATCGTATAGAAGGAATTGTAATGGTTGACATTTATTGAGGATCTTCCACGTGTAGAAATTGTGGTTGATTTTTATTTCAAGTTTAACTTTGAATAGAGTTATGTTAATACTTGCACATAGTTTAGCAGTTTTAAATAGCTCTGTGAGACTTTTGAAAAGCCATTGTCTCTTGCAGCTCAGACCCAATTTCCGACTCTTCAGAGGCAATCACTTTCAACTTTTCAGCTAATTCTTTATCTATTGACTTTTCACGATGAAAGATGAGATTTAGCTTATTTTTGTTCTTTCTACCCCCACCACACAGCACACTTCCCATTTCTCCTTCCTTCCTTTCCATTTAGGTCTGTTGTTGTGTTTTGATCAGTATTCACTGTTTATATTTCGACTTTGTAAACGCTCTTCACAGCCTATTAGTATACTATGATTACTTTTTCTTGCACACTGTTTTGTTTTTGCTAGAGTTAACAGTTGTCTTACATTTTTCGTTTGCTTAGTTGTCTGTATACTTGTTACTGATTCAACCCCAAACACCCATATGTGCAAATCTGTAGTCGATATGTTCAGAATGCTAGGTAGTCAATCAGTGGCATATTCCTTGGTCGCCTTTCTAGCTGGGCTCCAGTCTGGACCGGTTGCCCTCTTTAGCCACAGCCTTAGTTTACTCTCTCTTTTTGGCAGAGCACACCCTCAAGTAGTCTCCTGAGAAATGGGGTTCATGGGAGTTAAAGATTTGGGATCTTCTTGGGAAATGTTTCACGCTCACATTTAATTGGTGTAGCTTAAGTATCATTTCCCTCAGAATTTTTTTAAGTCTAATTTGTCTTCTAATCTTACTATAATTACTCCAGCTCTCTATTAGTTACTATTTATATGGTATGTCTTGTCCATGCTTTTACTTTCAATAAAAAGTCTTTTTTTTTTTCATTTAAATGTTTTTATTTATTTGGTTGTGCTGGGTCTTGGCTGCAGCACGAGGATGTTTAGTTGTGGCATTCCAACTCTTAGACGCAGCTTCCCTGGTGACTCAGATGGTAAAAGCATCTGCTTGCAATGCGGGAGACCTGGTTCAATCCCTGTGTCGGGAAGATCCCCTGGAGAAGGAAATGGCAGCCCACTCCAGTATTCTTGCCTGGGAAATCCCATGGACGGAGGAGCCTGGTAGCCTACAGTCCATGGGGTCGCAAAGAGTCAGATAGAACTGAGCGACTTCCCTTTCACTTTCAACTCTTAGGTGCAGCATGTGGGACCGGTTCCCTGACCAGGAATCAAACTTGGGCCCCTGCATTGGGAGCATGTGTGTGTGCTAAGTTGCTTCAGTCGTGTTCGACTCTTTGCGACCCTATGGACTATAGCCCTCCAGGCTTCTCTGTCCATGGGATTCTTCAGGCAAGAATACTGGACTGAGTTGCTGTGCCGTCCAGGGGATCTTCCTGACCCAGGGATCAAACCCACATCTGTTATGTCTCCTGCACTGGCAGGGGGATTCTTTACCACTAGTACCACCTGGGAAGCCCCTGCATTGGGAGCATAGAGTCTTAGCCACTGGACCACCAGGGAAGTCCCCTCCCCAGAATTTTGAGATCTTGTTCTCTTGTGTTCTGGCTTTCCAGAGTTAAGTATTGAGAAGGTGATGCCATTCTGATTCTGGATCCTTTGTATGAAACCCGTTGGTTTGGTTTGGTTTTGCTTCCTCAAAGCTTGAAGGATCTTCTCATTGTCTCCAGTGAGCTGCCCCAGCAGATCTGAAGATAAAGGAGTTCCCAAGGAGCTCCAAGGCCAATGGAAAACACAGGTGCATTGGTTATCTATTACTGTGTAACAAATTGCCCCCAAAGTTAGAGGCTTAAAACCATAAATATTTGTTATCTCATGGTTTCAGTGGATCAGGAATCTGGGCCCAGCTTAGCTGGGTGTCTTTAACTCAGAATCTCCATTCCAGAACCACCCAAGTGGGGATTCCCTGGCAGTCCAGTAGTTCAGAGTCTGCACTTTCACCGCAGTGGGCTTGGGTTCAATTTTTGGTCGAGAACCTAGGATCCTGAATGCCATGTGGTGCAGCCAGATTAAAAATGAAAACAGTCAAGTGACAACTAGGGTGGCTGTCATCTCAGAGGCCTGACTAAGGGGGGAATCTGCTTCCAGCCCATTCATGTAGCAGTAGCCCCACCTCAAGTCATTATTGACAGTTTTCCAGAGACATCCATTCCTTGTCACATATGCCTGTCCATAGGACCACTCCATGCTAGGAAAGACTGAGGGCAGGAGGAGAAGGGGGTGACACAGGATGAGATGGTTGGATGGCATCACAGACTCAGTGGACATGTTTGAGCCAACTCCGGGAGATGGTGACGGACAGGGAAGCCTGGCGTGCTGCAGTCCATGGGGTTGCAAAGAGTTGGACACCACTGAGCGACTGAACAACAACAACAGGACCACTCCAGAAAGGCAGCATGCTTCCTCCAGGGCGAGGGCTTTGACAGAGAGAGAGAGAGAGTGAAAGATAATCCATGGCCCAAATCAAACATTCTTTTCATATCCAATTTCTGAAGTTACCCTTCTGAGACTGACTTTTGCCATATTCTTATCCTTAGAAGGGAGCCCGTGAGCCCAGTCCACACTCAAGGGGAGAGTGTTGCATAAGGAGAAATGCCAAGCGGCAGAGGTCACTGAGAGCCGTCCTGTGAGCAGCCACCTTCCACCCAGGCAAATGGGTGGTCAGAGCACGTGTGACAAGTGCCTAGAGAGGTGAGTGCTGGAGGAGATCAAGGAGGCTTCCCAGAGAAAGAAGCTGTTGGTTGAAATGTGACAGATGAATAGGAGATATCCTTGGTAGACCAGGGGGCAGAAGGGCATCGCAGGCAAAGAAAAAAACATGTGCAAAAATCAGAGGTGTGAAAAGGCTTGATGGGTTCTGGGAGCAACACGGCAAAGCTTGGAGCAGAGAGCTGAGATGCAAGGCTTTCCCAAGGAGTCCGTGCTTTATCTTAGAGGTTGGGGAAACCATGACGAGCTTTCCAGGGTGTGAGAGGAGCAGGTTTGTGTTTTAGGACACTCTCTAGGTGCTGACTGAGTGGGAGGGCTGGAGGAACAGAGGTGGGAGGCAGGGCACCAGTGAGGAGGCTGTGGCAGGTGTCCAGGTGAGTGTGGGGATGATGATCTGGGGTGAGGTAAATGTGACCAATGGGACTTCTACAGTGTCAGTGAAAAGGGATTCAGGCTGTCTGTGAGCCAGATGAATGGAGGGGGTGGAAAGAGGAGGAAGCAGGTGTAGATGGAGGGAGTTGTTGCCCAGTCTGAAGCCAGTTGACTGGTAGGCAGACAGTGAGCAGTCAGGGTCTTTGCTCCTGCATTGTAGGAAAGTTGGCAGGGTGGGGTGATAGCCTTGGGAGGCTGGGAAGAAAGGTCAGGATGGAGATGTCAGTGCCATTTAGGGTCCCTGGTTTGGCTCCAGGAGGTCCACCTTAAGTCCTGCTGATGCCTCCTTCTCCACACCTCTTGGAAGGCTGCCCACCCATGGCTTGGCACTCCAGACTGCCCAGCAGCCTTCAGAGCTAGGGCTACCTTTGCCCTTCTGAAGTTCATGGAAGACCTTGAGGCTTTGAACTAACAGCCTTATCACCTCCGCTTTCCCTACATGACTGTGGGCAAGTGAGTCATGTTTCAGTCTTCTGTCTATAAAGTGCGGGGGTTGGACCAAGCTGCTCCCCATCATTCCTGCCCGCACTGACTTGCTGGGCCCCCTCCCTCACCCACCTCTCTGGGTTCCATGGGCTCCAGGTTGCTTCTGCAACATGCATTCCACTACCCTCATGGCTGCCTCCTTCCCTCCTTCCTTCTGCTCGGGCCTGCCCTGAGGAGCCCAGAGAGGCTGCAATGAACTCCGTTTCTCTTCCTTCTGCAAACATTTTCTAAGGTTTGGTGTTGGAGCACTTGCATGCTAAGACCAGGATGTTCTGCCTAGAATCTGCCCAGTACACCCTGAACCGTCAGCCTGGCAGAGTCATCCAGAAGTCATATAGTCCATCCCCTGCTCCAGGCTAAAGTACTTTATTTACTAAAGATAATTTTTAAATAGATACAAAAGAAAAATCCATACCTTCATGGTAACACATTCATATTTTACAGATCTTCAGTGTGAGGTTTTTTGATGGAGATAGCTGAAATTCTTCAGGGAGCCATAATAGTAGTAGTGTGGTCACTCAGTCGTGTTCAATTCTTTGCGACCCCATGGACTGTAGCCCGCCAGGCTCCTCTGTCCATGGCATTCTCCAGGCAAGAATACTACAGTGGGTAGCCATTCCCTTCTCCAGGGGATCTTCCCAACCCAGGGACTGAACCTGAGTCTCCCGGATTGCAGGCAAATTCTTTACCCTCTGAGCCACCAGGGAAGCCCTAGAAGAGAATAGAACTGCCCTCTAAGGGCTCCTGGAGAGAAGACTCAGACTGGGTCCTGCCCCACTCACCGTCCCCTCTCCAGAGGGAGGCTTTCCTACCAGGGCTCCTGGTAGGCAGGGGACCCCTCTTTTCCCTCCTTCACTCTCTGATTAGACCCAGCCCACACCTGCCTTGGCCCAGAGCTGTTGTTGCCTTTGGCACTCAGAGGGCCTGAGGATCTTATGTAACTGCTCTTGGCCAGACATTCTGGTTCGGCAGGTACAGCCTGCAAGTTAAAAATTGTTCTAAAAATGCAACGCAGCTGCCTAAACACACAGCCCTGGAGGAGGAGGCTGGCGGGCAGAGGCCCCAGTCTGCAGAAAGATGTATTTTCCATGGGGACTTTGGGCCCAGTGCTCTGACACCAAGAGAAGCATCAAACTTGGGGACCAGTGGTGCATGCCTGCTCCCCAGAGATAGATTTTGTGGCTTGACACCCTCTGAGCGGTTCTCTCTCTTGGCCATGCCATGCGGCATGTGGGATCCTAGTACCCGACTGAGATGGAACCCGTGCCCCCTGCAGTGGAAGTGCAGAGTCTTAGCCACTGGGCTGCCAAGGAAGTTCCTGAGTTTTCTTTAGAGCCTACAGTGTCACCCTCTGCCTCTTCCTGTGAGAAGCCGCTCTGGTCCCACCTCCTCAATAATCCCTTCCAGTCTCTGTCTGTGTGTGCTTTGGGGTCTTGCTTTTTGTTTTTTTCTGATGTCTTTTTCCCTTTTCATGCTTTTTAGCACCTCCAGCCTCCCTCTGCTTCTTTTCTGGTCCCTTTCCTTCTTTCTTTTTCTTTTTCTCCCTCCTCCACTCCCCTAAACCCACTATGTAATGAAGATGGGAATCCCTTTCCCCGCTCCTCAAACTTTGTGCCCTTCCTAAGTCCCTGGAGATTGTCCTGGTAGAGGGAGGCAGCCTCTGGTTCCTCCAGCTGTGACACTGGGAAACTCCCTTCTCCTCTCTGGGCCTCTGTGAAGTGGGGACAAAATATACCCCTTATTCACTGCTTCTCAAAGTGGTTGTGAAAATCAAAAGAGGTGACCTTGACTTCTGTACCCATATACAAGGGCTTACATTTCCTTCCCTTCAGTTCATTTGTCACAAATTTATTTAGCACATTTGAATTGCCAGGCATTGTGGTAAGTTCTGGAATATGTAAGGAAAGACACTGATGGAGTGGGCCCTGAACCTGCTCATTAAAATAACATGCAGAGCTGCAGAAAAGATGAACTCCCCACCTCCACCCTGACCTACAGGTCAGGGTCTGCTGAGATGGGGCCCAAGGAGGCAGGGGTAGAGTCTTTGTTTTTACAACTTCTTACGTGAGCCCAACACTCAGGCCTGGAAACCAGTGCGCTGGTGAGGGGAGGAGCTGAGGGTGGGGTGGGCTGGGAGGAGGAAGGACAAAGCCAGAACCCAGGTTGGGAAGACTTAGATGGGCCAGAATGAGGATGGTGAAGGAAGAATGTAGAAGAAACAGGTGATAGACCACCAAGAGGGCGTTTTCTCCTGCCTCGTGACTAGGTTTACCCATGTACATCTGTTGCCAGACTGGCCAGCAATTAAATGCCTATGATGGATTCTTTCAAAAAGAAATGAAAAGAGTGTTAGTTGCTTTGTCATGTTCGACTCTTTATGGCCCCATGGACTGTAGCCCACCAGGCTCCTCTGTCCATGGGATCTTCCAGGCAGGAATACTGGAGTGGGTTGCCATTCCCTTCTCCAGTGGATCTTCATGACCCAGGGATTGAACCCGGGTCTCCTACATTGTAGGCAGATTCTTTACTGCCTGAGCCACAAGGGAGATACAGTAGTTCTAGTAAGTTCTTCATGATGGGTGGCTTTCTCTCCTCTGAATATTTTATAGGATATTTTGCTCACAGATCTGCCTTCCCCTCTTTGTTTTGTCTAGAGGATCATTCTAAAAGTCGGGGCACGTTTTCTACTTTTTTCTTCTTGTGTGCTTATAAATAAAAAAATAAGATTTGTTTCTTTAAATATTGGCAATATTTATTCTGATGTTCATGAAGATGTTACTAGATTTTGTTGCCTGGGAATTTAAACTTCTGCCCATTAAGAAATGAACAGTTAAAAAAAAAAAAAACAAAACATAAAAATCTAATGCCTCCAACCTTGATGATTTCATATACTTAAAAAAAAACTTTAGAAGGATCTTCTAGGAACCATAATCTGATGTTCAGCAATTCCTTCATTCTACTACAGTTTCTTTTTTTTTCCCTGTTAAATTTAAAGTTAAAATGAAAATCTATAATTTTTAAATGTTAACAATGACTTTGTTCGATGATTATCTGAGTAGCCAGGCATTGTTGATGGTAGGAGCAGTGAACAAAACAGATGACAATTCTGGGAGAGTTGTGGTCCAGTTGGGGAGGGATAATAAGCCAAATTAACCAGATGAAATAAGAGCAAGGTTAGTATGGTAGATAATAATGCAAAGAAGAAAAAAACAAAAATCAGGGATGAGAAATACAAAATGAGAATCAAGGAGATGAGTTTGAGTTTTAGTTAAGACACCCTGGAAGACCTCCTGAGAAGATAGCGTTTGAAACTTTTCATTGCAGAGCATTTCAGATGTTTGCAAAATTAGAATGATAAAACGAATACCTACCAACCTAGACAGCTTATTGAAAAGCAGACACGTTACTTTGCCAACAAAGGTCCATCTAGTCAAAGCTATGGTTTTTCCAGTAGTCATGTGAGAGCTGAACTATAAAGAAAGCTGAGCACTGAAGAATTGATGCTTTTGAACTGTGGTGTTGGATAAGACTCTTGAGAGTCCCTTGGACTGCAAGGAGATCCAACCAGTCCATCCTAAAGGAGATCAGTCCTGAATATTCATTGGAAAGACTGATGCTGAAGCTGAAACTCCAATACTTTGGCCACCTAATGTGAAAAACTGACTAATTGTAAAAGACCCTGATGCTGGGAAAGACTGAAGACGGGAGGAGAAGGGGACAACAGAGGATGAGATTGTTGGATGGCATCACCAACTCAATGGATGTGAGTTTGAGTAAACTCTGGGAGTTGGCAATGGACAGGGAAGCCTGGTGTGCTGCAGTCCATGGGGTCGCAAAGAGTTGGACACAACTAAGCGACTGAACTGAACTGATACATCCATTACTCAATTTCAGCAAATATTTAATTTTGCTAACTTGGTTTTATCTAATTTTCCCCAATTTTTGTTTATTTTTTTGCCCCCCTCCTTTTTTTTTTTGCCAGGGGCTTTTTAAAAGCAACTCTGAGATTTCACATTGGTTTTCTTATTAATGCTCCAGTAAGCATCTTAGGGCTTCCCCACTGGCTCAGCTGTCAAGAATCTGCCTGCCAGTGCAGGAGCCGCAGGAGCCGCATGTTCAATCCCTGGATCCGGAAGATCCCTTGGAGAAAGGCATGGCAACCCACTCCAGTATTCTTGCCTGGAGAATCCCATGGGTAGAGGAACCTGGCAAACTACAGTCCACAGGGTCACAAAGAATCGGACACAGCTGAAGTGACTTAGCACAGCACACACACAAGCATCTTAACTGATAAGTTCATTCTAAAAATTACATATTTATCCTGCTTTTACACACCCCCCAAAATTAGAAATAATCCCCTAATGTCATCTAATATCCAGTCCATATTCTCACTTCCCAGTAGATTCAATAATATCTTTTTACAGTTGGTTTTGAAAGAGGATAATAAAGTTTAATTCTAAGTGGTGACATATATTTTAAGACTGTATTTTTCAGATTTTCAACCATGAGCATATATTGCTTTTATAATTTCTTTAAAACATAATTTTGGAAAAAAAAAAAAGGAATAGATGACAAATGAGAAAAATCTTGCAGCAAATAAGACAAAAATTAGGTTCCTAAATAGCATCAAGACTGATAATAAACAAAGAACATGAATTAAATTTCTTCCAAGAGGAACTTAATGGTAAATAAAACCATGCTGTACCAGATTTAATTAACCATATTCAGACATATTAACACCAATACCAAGCTCTCTGCGGAGTTGATGAGGACTGGCTCACAGGCTGCTGGAAAAGTGAATATTGTTACACTGGGGAAACACCATAGCCGTAAGGGATTAGAAGGCTATAAACAAGAGAGGGATAAATTGGGAGACCGGGATTGACATATAGACACTGCCATATATATTGAATAAAATAGATAACAAGTAAGAACCTACTCTATAGCACAGGGCACGCTACTCAGTACTCTGTAATCCTATATGGGAGAAGAATCCAAAAAAGAGGGGATATAACTGAGTCACTTTGCTCTATACCTAAAACTAACACAACATTGTGAATCAACTATACTGCAAAAAAATTTAAAACAAAACGAAAAGGCTATAATTGAACATATATTTATCTTTAACTGCAAATGAAGCAAACTAAATATTCAGCAATAAGAAAATAAACAAATTAATGACGGCTCATCAACTTGATGGATGATCAGCCTGCCATTAAACATTTTGTGTGAAGAGTGTAGAATTATGAAGGAACAGTTATGATGAAGTTTTAAGTGACACGCAAAATATAAAATAGATTACAGTAAGTGCAATGATACCAAATGTATGTATTTGGACAAACAAGAAAGACTAGACAGAAAAAAAATAACATTACTGGGTTAGAATGCTGAGATCCTAGGTGATTTATTTTTCCTTTAAAGTGTTTGTATTGTTTTTACAATAATTTTTTAATATAATTTTAATTTTATTTTTGGCTATGCTTGGTCTTTGTTGCTGGGCAGGCTTTTTCTCAAGTTTCAGTGAGCAGGTAGTCGTTAAGTTATATCCAACTCTTGCGACCCCATGGAGTGTAGCCTGCCAGGCTCCTCGGTCCATGGGATTCTCCAGGCAAGAATGCTGGAGTGGGTTGCCATTTCCTTCTCCAAATAATTCTTTTTTAAAGAGAGGTCAAGATGTGGGTAAAAATGTGGGGTGACGTGGAAAATATGCTCCCATGATATCTCTTCCTCTGTGGAAGTCTTGCCCTCACCGCTCACACCCTGGGAGAGTCCTAAAGGGAGCCAGTCAGGTAAACTCCATCTCAGCCTCCAGCCCACACTGGCACCCAGGGCACTATAGGGCCAGCCAGGCTGCTACTCCCAAGTGCTGAGCCCACCTGCCTGCCAAACTCTTGATACTCTTTATCTCAGTTTACTACTCACAACTGCTCTGTGAGGTAGGTGCTGCTTTCTCCACTTTCTAGATTGAAGCCTAGACCTATAGAGCATTTGACGACTTGCCTGAGGTCACAGGGTATGGAGCAGAGCCACATTCAAGCTGCTGCTGTTAGCTTCTGTGCTGCTCTGCTGTGCTCAGTTCTTTGGGCGGCTCTGCCGCATGGCTTGTTGTGCAGTGGAGTGAGCTCCTTAGCCTCTCTGATCTTTCACTTGTAGGTAATGAGACCCACCTCAAGGAGGGCCCCACCTCCCTGGATCTGGGCTTAGAGGTCCACATGCATCTGGAAAGTGTATGTGGACTCCAGGGTGGTGGGACCATCACCTCCACTAACTTGCCTGTGCATTCATTCATTCATTCTATGTACGGCTACCAAGCGCTCTCCCTGAACCAGACACTGTGCTAGTTCTGGAACAGAACTTGGTCCCTATCTAATAGAGAAAGCAGGATACATCAACAGAGAAGTATAATGAAATACTCTCTCCATTCAAATACCACCTGCTCTGAGAAGATATACCAGACCATGTGATTAAAAGTGTCTCTCTGTGGCCATTCATTCTCCCATCGTTCTGGTGTTTCTTCATATAATTTACCACTGTCTGAAATTCTCTGTTTATAACTTCCATGAGGTCAGGTACCTCCCTTGTCCACCTCTGTATTTACCAGGCCAGAGAGAGGTGATTGAGGCTATGCAATGACAATCAGAGGGTCTGAGCCAGAGGTGCCCCAGAGCTCATCTGAGTCAATACTTAACATCTCCAGTTTTTGCACTTTGTAGGGGAAAAAAAAAGACTCAGGGCTTTAGATTTCACGTGTTTTAAAGAGGTGTTTTAAAAGATTTCATTTCCTTCAAACTAGCAGTGTATTTCCTATAATTTGACTTAATCAAATAATGACAAGATGAAGGCAAAGATGAGTACAAAGATACTCATCACCACATTGTTTATAATGGCAAAAAGTTGGAAAAGCATTGTCCAACTGTAGAGGAATGTCCAACTGTATTGGGAATGACCCAGTAGTGATTGGGTCATGTGATGGAATAGTACATACTCATTAAAACATATGTGTAGGCCTGCATATATACAATACTGCCAAGTATTCAAGATGTATATGTCATGAAGAACCATGTTCCCAAACGGTATGTTTGATATTTTATTTTAACTAGTGGCTCAGATGTTAAAGAATCTGCCTGCAGGAGATCTGGGTTTGATTCATGGGTCAAATAGATCCCCTGGGGAAGGGAATAGCTTCCCACTCCAATATTCTTGCCTGGAGAATTCTATGGACAGAGAGCCTGGTGGGCTCCATGGGGTTGCAAAGAGTTGACACGACTGAGCGACTAACAGTTTCACTTCTTTTCATGAGACAAACATAGGGTGGTTATTTCTGGTTGGTGGGCCTGCAAGTGGTTTTAGTACATTTTTGCTTATTTTTTCTTAGAATTTCTGCAATAAATATAAATACTCGGATAATAAAAATGAAAAGAAAATAAAGCTAAATCCCCTCTAGGCTATACTCTGGAGGTAGGGATCAGGAAATATGACCTGACAGTTATGAGTTGAATGAAGGGAAAAGCACATGTAATCCTAGGGTGCAGTATCCCCAGGGGAGGAACTTCAGTCCTCATCCAGCTTCAGAGGAAAGAAAATCCTCGCTGAACATAGAAGGTATTGAAACCTAATCAATTAACTCTAATCAGCTTACTGTTCACTACACGCAAAGCTTAGGCTGCCAGGTGCAGGGACTATGTGGCTAGGATGCAAAATTGATTTCAGGACCACAGGGTCCGGGTCTAGCGTGGAGTAGAGGTCACCGGCTCCATCTCAGGGCCCCAAGCAAGTGCCAGTCCTTCTAGGCACTGGGTATCTGACCCTCACACCAATGGAGAGGTGGCAGAGCCTCCTCCCTGGGGACCCCTTTTCTGTCAATCCCACTCAGGGAATTCTTCCACGCACCAAATTGAGTTTTATGCCATTATGATTACAAATATAACATTTTCATTGTTTTATTCTCATTGTCGGAGAAGGCAATGGCATCCCACTCCAGTACTTTTGCCTAGAAAATCCCATGGACAGAGGAGCCTGGTAGGCTGCAGTCCATGGGGTCTCTAGAGTCGGACACGACTGAGCGACTTCACTTTCACTTTTCACTTTCATGCATTGGAGAAGGAAATGGCAACCCACTCCAGTGTTCTTGCCTGGAGAATCCCAGGGACGGGAAGCCTGGTGGGCTGCCGTCTATGGGTCGCACAGAGTCGGACACGACTGAAGTGACTTAGCAGCAGTAGCAGCATTCTCATTGTAGAATCCTTAAAAGATATCAAAATGCTTATACTTGGAATACATGTGAATTATCAGGAAAAAAGATATCACTGATAAACCAATGCCCTGAAATATAACCACTTGTTTTGTTTTTTAGTAGATTTCTTTTTCCACTTCAGTCTGTAGACATAGGCATAATTGGCATCACCCTGTGTTCCCTTTTGGGGTCATAAGCATGCAATCTCCCCAGGTTCCTGGGAAAGGGCCTCGGAGCCTCACCATCAGGCTCAGCTCCCTGGCAGGGCTTGGCCGGAGCTGGTGGGCCGCTGACTGGAGACGCAGGTGCCTCTTCCGCTCCGTGTGTGCTGTCCTGAAACCCTGCAAAGAAGGAGACTTCCTTGGCTGTGAACCAAATTCTCATGGGGAAGGACACTTGGAGGGGAAGGACAACCAGTTGGAATTAAGACTATGAAAGGCCCTATTACAGTGTGTTTTTGTTTCTTAACAAAATAAAGACAGCACCCCGCACAAAGGAACGCCAATAACACGACCGTGTCCTTTGTTTCACAGGACAGGCATCACGTCCTTTCCATTGTCCGGTTCTGGCTCTACACAGATTTAAGGTCTCCCTCACAGGCCCAACAAGGCCACTTGCTTTTGCTTGCTTTTGCTGCTGGTAGCTCTCACAGAGAAAGCTCAAGGTTCCGACTGGCTTCCAGAACTTAACTATCGCTGAGTCTCTGACTTGGGAGAAGGCTGTCCCCACCTCCTGGCTTGGATGTTGGCCATTCATGTGACTCAGTCAGCTTGTGGGACCCTGAAGAGGCCCCATGTCCGTCCTCCCCATCCAGTCTTCCTGAGATAGCCCAGTGCTTCCAGGGGCCCCACCAGCCTAGTCTACACAGGCCCAAGAACCCACCCCTCACCCCACTGAGCTGGCTCGAGGCCAGGGCCCACCTGCCTCAGTTTCCCACATTTCTCCCAAGGTTCCATTATGCAAAGATGAACCTCTGCTCCAACCTCTGGTTTGCCAGAAAGAAATGGGATGAATTAAACGATACCCTGAAAGTTCCTGAGTCAGCTGAGACACGAAAGTGAAAGTGTTAGTCACCCATTCGTGTCTGACTCTGTGCGACCCCATGGACTGTAGCCTGCGAGACTTCTCTGTCCCTGGGATTCTCCAGGCAAGAATACTGGAGTGGGTAGCCATTCCCTTCTCCAGGGCATCTTTCTGACCCAGGGATCAAACCTGGGTCTTCTGCATTGCAGGCGGATTCTTTACCACCTGAGCCACCAGGGAAGCCCAACTGAGATGTGGAAAAAGTGTATATTGTGCATATACTGGTGGATGTGGATCCAGGTTCTACCTCTGCCACTTCCCAGCAAAGTGATAGGTTTTGACACCTCTCTGTGGTAGGCAGAATAATGGTCTCTGAGGCTACCTGCCCTGTGAAGTACAGAGCTGTGAAGGTGTTATATAACATGGCCATGGCAAAGGTGAATTGGCAGACAGGATTAAGTTTAAAGACCTGGGGTGGGGAGATTGTCCTGCATTGTCCCCACAAGCCCAGTCTAATCCCATGGGTCCTCAATAGCAGAGAGCTTTCTCTGGCTGGAGACAAAAGAGAGATGAGAGAGATGAGGCACGAGGGAAGGTTTCAGAGACTCAAAGCATGGAAAGGAGTCAACCACCATTGCTGGCTTTGAAGATGGAAGAAGGGAACTACAAGCCAAGGAGTGCAGGCAGTCTTTAGAAGCTGAGAATGGCTCTCAGATGACAGCCAGCTGGTACCTCATCCTACACTACCTGAAATTCAGTTCTGTCAACCACCTGCATGAACTTAAACACAGGTTCATCTTCAAAATCTCCAGAAAGAACACAGCCCTGCTGACACCTTGATTGTGATACAGTGAAGCAAAGCAGAGAACCAGCTGAGCCACGCTGTGCCTGGTTGTGCCCAGGCTTCTGACCTACAGAGTGGTGAGATGATGCATTTGTGTGTTTTTAAGCTGCTAAAGGAAAGATATATCCATTTGAATGCAGAGTTCCAAAGAATAGCAAGGAGAGATAAGAAAGCCTTCCTCAGCAATCAGTGCAAAGAAATAGAAGAAAACAATAGAATGGGAAAGACTAGAGATCTCTTCAAGAAAATTAAAGATTCCAAGGGAACATTTCATGCAAAGATAGGCTCAATAAAGGACAGAAATGACATGGACCTAACAGAAGCAGAAGATATTAAGAAGGGGTGGCAAGAATACACAGAAGAACTGTACAAAAAAGATCTTCACAACCCAGATAATCACAAAGGTGTGATCACTCCCACTCACCTAGAGCTGAACATCCTGGAATGTGAAGTCAGGTGGGCCTTAGGAAGCATCACTACGAACAAAGCTAGTGGAGGTGATGGGATTCCAGTTGAGCTATTCCAAATCCTGAAAGATGATGCTGTGAAAGTGCTGTACTCAATATGTCAGCAAATTTGGAAAACTCAGCAGTGGCCACAGGACTGGAAAAGGTCAGTTTTCATTCTGATCCCAAAGAAAGGCAATGTCAAAGAATGCTCAAACTACCGAACAATTGCATTCATCTCACAATGGCACCCCACTCCAGTACTCTTACCTGGAAAATCCCATGGACGGAGGAGCTGGTGGGGTGCAGTCCATGGGGTCGCAAAGAGTCGGACATGACTGAGCGACTTCACTTTCACTTTTCACTTTCATGCACTGGAGAAGGAAATGGCAACCCATTCCAGTATTCTTGCCTGGAGAATCCCAGGGATGGGAGCCTGATGGGCTGCCATCTATGGGGTTGCTCAGAGTCAGACATGACTGACGTGACTTAGCAGCAGCAGCAGCACATGCTAGTAAAGTAATGCTCAAAATTCTCCAAGCCAGGCTTCAGCAATATGTGAACCGTGAACTTCCAGATGTTCAAGCTGGTTTTAGAAAAGGCAGAGGAACCAGAGATCAAATTGCCAACATCCACTGGATCATCGAAAAAGCAAGAGAGTTCCAGAAAAACATCTATTTCTGCTTTATTGACTATGCCAAAGCCTTTGACTGTGTGGATCACAATAGACTATGGAAAATTCTGAAAGAGATGGGAATATCAGACCACCTGACCTGCCTCTTGAGAAACCTGAATACAGGTCAGGAAGTAACAGTTAGAACTGGACATGGAACAACAGACTGGTTCCAAATAGGAAAAGGAGTACTTCAAGGCTGTATATTGTCACTCTGCTTATTTAACTTATATGCAGAGTACATCATGAGAAACACTGGGCTGGAAGAAGCACAAGCTGGAATCAAGATTGCCAGGAGAAATATCAATAACCTCAGATATGCAGATGATACCACCTTTGTGGCAGAAAGTGAAGAAGAACTAAAGAGCCTCTTGATGAAAGTGAAAGAGGAGAGTGGAAAAGTTGGCTTAAAGCTCAACAATGGCATCTGGTCCCATCACTTCATGGGAAATAGATGGGGAAACAGTGGAAACAGTGTCAGACTTTATTTTTCTGGGCTCCAAAATCACTGCAGATGGTGATTGCAGCCATGAAATTAAAAGACACTTGCTCCTTGGAAGAAAAGTTATGACCAACCTAGATAGCATATTCAAAAGCAGAGACATTACTTTGCCAACAAAGGTCCATCTAGTCAAGGCTATGGTTTTTCCAGTGGTCATGTATGGATGTGAGAGTTGGACTATAAAGAAAGCTGAGCACCGAAGAGTTGATGCTTTTGAACTTTGGTGTTGGAGAAGACTCTTGAGAGTCCCTTGAACTGCAAGGAGATCCAACCAGTCCATCCTGAAGGAGATCAGTCCTGGTTGTTCATTGGAAGGACTGATGTTGAAGCTGAAACTCCAATACTTTGGCCACCTGATGTGGACACCTGACTCATTTGAAAAGACCCTGATGCTGGGAAAGATTAGGGGCAGGAGGAGAAGGGGACGATAGAGGATGAGATGGTTGGATGGCATCACCGACACAATGGACATGGGTTTGGGTAAACTCCGGGAGTTGGTGATGGACAGGGAGGCCTGGTGTGCTGCGGTTCATGGGGTCACAAAGAATCGGACACGACTAAGCGACTGAACTGACTGAAGCTGCTAAATTTGTGTTTATTTGTCATAGCAAGAACAGAAAATGGGTGTTCTCTTTAAGCCTTCATTTTCTGAGCTGTAAAATGGAGACAATGCTTCAGGGTATCCATCTTGCCGACTTACTTTAGCGACTAAATGAAGTAAGTAGATAGATTCTGTGTAAACTGGAAAGGACTCTACAGCAGAAGACAGGAAGTTATTCTACAAGTGAGTACTCCACCCTGTCGGAGTCACAAGCTCATCTCTCAGCCCAGAGAGGCAAAAAGAGGAAAACTCAGCCTGTTACTTGCTATAGATCAGAATTGTAGGTAAGTTCAAGACCAGTGGTGAGATGAGGTGATGAGATGATGTTAGTTGTTCAGTCATGTCTGACTCTTCGTGACCCCATGGACTGTAGCCCACCAGGCTCCTCTGTCCATGGGATTCTCCAGACAAGAATACCAAAGTGTGTTGCCATTTCCTTCTCCAGGGGATCTTCCCAACCCAGGGGTCAAACCCAGGTCTCCCACATTGCAGGCAGATTCTTTACCATCTGAGCCACTAGGGCCGCCCAAGACTAGTGGTGAAGGGCTCTGATTCCTGGAGGTCAGTCTGAGGTGTGGTTCCTCCTCTGGCTGCAGTTAGAGCTGCAGGGAAGGGAAGTGCCCTGGGTCAAAGGCCATGAGGAGCCAGCTGCCCTGCCATCTGTCTTGAAAAGCTGTGCTGCTGAGTGGCACGCAGAAGTTGAAGTGAGGCAAGGCGCATTAGGTGAGGAGGTGGAACCTTATGCTCTCAGTCCTTCCCTTCTCTTCCTGCTTCAGCTCAGCTGTGCCTGAGGCAGAGGCAAAGATGGTGATTCAGGGAAATGTGAGTCCCTCCCTGCCTCCCTGGGCTCCGGTCCTGCTCTCTGAAGGCAGGAGTCCCCTCTCACCCCTCAAGCATCTGAGAGCACCCCTGGAACCCCCCTTTTGCTCCCTTTCCTTGTCTCTCCACCTGCCCTGTCCCAGTTGAAGATGGAGGTGGTGGTAGGGGTAGGGGTGACCCCTGAGCTGCTTGGAGCCTGAGGGGGCAGTCTCCAAGCTGAGTATAGAAAGGAGTGTTGTAGACTCTGTTGCCAGCCGGAGAGTAGCCTCAAGAGTAGAAATCCTGGGACTTCCCTGATGGTCCAGTGGTTGAGACTCTGAGGTCCCGATGCTGGGAGCCTGGTCAGCGAACTAGATCCTACATGCTGCCACTAAGACCTGATGAAGCCAAGTAAATAATTAAAGAAAAAAAAAAAAAAAGTGGGAACCCTATCCTTCCAAAGCAGGTAGGAGGCAGCGAACCCTCTTCCTAGCTCTTGTGGGAAGTTAAAGCTACTGTGGTTGAGAGAGACAAAGTGGTCAGGGACCCCACTGCCTGTTCCCACTGCTCCCCAATGGACAATTCTACCCCCTGGGAGGCACCTCATAACCGCCACCCCCCATCCCCCGCCCTGCAATACATATATAGCAGCCAAGTTAGAGAAGCCCTTTGAGGCCTTCTAGCCCCAACTCCTTATCCTATGCTTAGAAATCTGAGACCCAGAGACAAGGATGCTTCCATTACACAGGCTGTTGCTATGAAGTCAGTGATGAGGCCTCAGACCTTATCCCTCAGGGTTCATACCCTGTGCATCCAACAGGCTGTACCAGAAAGCCAAGTCAAATCTCAAATGCCCCCACCTCCACCCACTACTGGCTTTCTTACCTTATATTAGCTTGCAGCTTTTATATTCAAGACAGAGGGCAGGCCATCCTGTTTACTATTAGCCAAAGGGGCTTATCACAGTGGTAACCACATTTTCCCAAGATTAAATAAAAACAGCCACACTTCCAGATATTCATTCATTTATTTATTATTTATACCACACCCACTTCTGAAACACATTTAAGATGGCTCAGAATAAAAGCCACATGTACTACAAAACTATTCAAAAGTGAATAAATGTTCAGTCAAACCTTTCAAGATTTTCAGGCTGAGACTGATTTTTTTTTAAGAACAAAAGAAGTATTTGACCTCAGGTACTTGAGAGTCAGGTCTTGAGTGTGAACATTTTAAGATGTTTGGTTAATTTGAGTAGTTAAAATTGGAGCATCTAATAGAGTGCGGGGACCAGGGATAGGCAAGGACGGCTATCAGTAGGCCAAGAGGGAGTGTAGGAGTAAAAAGTCCATTTTTTTCCTACCCTCCTTCTTCCTTCTTGGATGCTGAGGTGTGATGAAGTGATACTTGCCACTATCTTGTGGCCATGAGGCAAAATACACCCAACAGGCTGAGGATGACGGAAGGGAAGGGGCCTGGGTCCTTGATGACAGAGGTGAGCTGCTGAATCAACCCTGCAGAGTCTACCATCACTCGTCTGAGAGATAATGAAATGTTTCTATTGTTTATGTTGCTATTAGTCAGGTATTCTGTTACTTGCAGCTGAATGTATTCAAACTGATAAAGTGAAAGCTCATTGTGATCAGCATGGGATACAGTAGAATAGGGGTTCCCTGTGGAACCATCTAATCCCTGAGGATCTGGGGTGAAGCTGATGTAATAATAATAGAAATAAAGTGCGCAATAAGTGTAACGGGCTTGAATCATCTCGAAACCACCGCCTCCCACCCCCTTGTCCGTGGAAAAATTTGTCTTCCAGAAAACCAGTCCCTGATGCCAAAAAGGTTGGGGACCCCTGCAGTAGAAGCACAAACAGTAGAATGGCTGGCTTGTTTTATCCAGATGGATCTTAAAAAGCTTCTCAGAAAATACCCCTGAGGAAAGTCTTGAAGGATAAATAGGAGTTTGCCAGGCAAGTAGGGGAAAGACTGGTGAGCCAGGCAGTGGGATAGCACGTGAAAAGGCATGGAGGGAAGGAGGAGGATGCAGGTTAGCGAAGGCCTCTGGAGGAACCTAAGCAGAACACGAGGGATCTGGAGCCAGGATAAGTAGTTTGTTGCTGGTTGAGTGGGGAGTAGGAAGCCAGTGAGGGGATTTAAGCAAGAGGCTAGAAGTAGGAGCTGGAGGAAGTCAAGCAGATCACAAAATATCCAGGTGACTGGGCTCCATGAGGAAGGGTGAGTGTCAGGAACAGTCGAGACCACTGAGAGGGAGGCAGAATCACTGCCAAGACTTTTTTGTCAAAGAAATTCTCACCTTTGTCTCAGACCTTCACTAGGGACTCTGTTTTGCAGGAACCAATCACCCTGAGGTTGGGGACAGACAGTCAATCACAGAAAAAATCAGCAGCTGCTAGCAAAAGTCTGACAAAGATCAGGAACCTTCAAAGAGAATCTGCCACATGCTAGCATTTCAGAGCATCTGGCCAGAACCTTCACGGCACGAATGAGGAGCCTGACCCCTGAGCAGGGTTGGCAACTGAGCAGGCCACACAGCTAGCTGGAGGCAGAGCAGGCCTGCTCTTTGGACTGGCTCTCACCCCTGCACCCCTCAGTTCCTCTCCTAACTGCCCATGGCCATGGATCAAAAGAGAACAAAGGAGAAAACCCTGGGCCCTACAGGATGACTCAACAAACAAGACGGATCAACAATGTTTGAAGCATATTAATAGGACCTGTCCCCCAGAGTGAGGAAGTTGAAGATACAGTTCCTTCAGCCCACACTAATTACTTTTAATACCTTTTCAAAATTCCTAAGAAACTAAACATTTATCCAAAAAATTACAAACAAGCTTTGAACTTGTTTGAAGATTAAAACAAACAAACAAACTATGTTATGGCCCAAAGCTGCTGAAGGGAAGGCTTGCAGGTATTTTGAAACAAACTTTGGAGGGTTCACGACAGTTTGAAAGGTATCTTGTTAGCAGACAGCAGATGTGCCTGTCACCACCCAGCTGGGCAGCACACAGTAGCCTGGGTCTTTGAGACTGCACGTGACGTAGTCCCAGTGTGTAGAACTACCCAGAGCGCCTGGGTTCACACCCCAGTTTCATTATTTACCAGCTGTAGGGAAGTCACCTAACCTCTCTTGTTTTGGGTTCCTCATCTGTAACTAGTCACCAGCTGATAGTGCTGTTGTGAAGTTTTGCTGAGTTAGCGTTAAGGGTGAAAAGTGGTGGTTGTACCCTGTTGGTGGTAGCTATCATTATGAGTTCCAAAGGCTGGGTTAAGAGAAAGAGCCCAGTTGCAGCCAGCCTGGCTGGCCCTCCTTAGTCACAGACTCGCCTGCAGGTAGAGGGGATAGGCTCCTGCTAGTAAGTGTGGTCCTTGGACCAGTGGTAACCTTCATATGGGAGATGGTTAGGAAGGCTGAATCTGAGGCCCTACTCCAAACCTACTGAGGCAGAATCATTCTTACAAGATCCCCAGGAGAGTCAGGTCAGCACTGGGATCCGTCAGTGAAATGAGAACTAAAGACACCTCCAAGTGGAGGGGCCTCGGCCCCTTTGTAGCCTGGCACCTACTGGCCCTCCTGACTATTCCTTTCTGCAAGACTTGATGTCACTTCCCTTTCCCTTTCTCTGGTTTGGGTCTAATAGGTGGGGGTGTGGGAGACCTTAGGAGACCCTGCCTTGAGTTACCTGGAGCAGGGAGCAGGCTATGCATCTTCCATGGAGCCTCTAGCTTCCCAAGGAGGATTGTATACAAATCCCTGCAGCATGCAGAGCTTGAGGCAGCTTTCCCAATAGTCATCCAAATGTCAGCGCACCCTACTATTGAGACAGTCATGGGGCTGGCTGTGGGATGACTAATTGTGAGAACTCGGGGTCAACTGAAAACCTTCAGCAGAGCAGAGAAGACACCATCATCCATTAATTCTCTCCACTAACATTCTTTCTTTGGTTCTTTTCTTCATGGCCTCCATGCTAAAGTTGCAGTATGTGCCGCCAAGATCTGCTCTAGGCCCAGAAACTGTGAAACTCTGTCTATGAACTATTCAAATATCCAAGTCAGTGGGGGAGATGATGAATATGTAAATGCATAAATAAAAGAAAATTAACCCAAGTCTGAGAGTCTTGCTGTGAGCCCTGTGGGCAGGGGTGGCAGTGTGGGGGTGGTAGGAGGCCCAGGACTCTGGAGAGTTTGTGGCTTCTACAGAAGAAGAGTGGGCAGGGGCTTCTGTGGAGTGATGGGGTGGTCCTCACTCCCCGGTCCTGTCGAGCTCTCTTTGTCTGGGATGCTTTGATTCCATTTTTGGAGCCAGTGTTTGTGTTCTTGACTCTGTTACCAAAACTGGAGAAGGGGAAAGAAAAGTGATGGGGTCACATGTCCTGTCTGCATCTTCTGTTCCCCAAGATTCTTGAAATAGCATTACCATCTTCATCGTTGCCACTTGACATTTGTTTCTGCACTGTTACACTGATCTCATCAGAACTTTCTCGAGGGCAAGGCAAATCCAAGTGACCTCTGAAGAGGACTGGCTTTTGTCAGCTATAAACTACTTCCATATTTAATAATAGCTATTATTATTGGCTTCCCTGGTGGCTCAGTGGTAAAGAATCCTAGTGTTCGACACCTAGGTTGTGAAGATCCCTGGAGAAGGAAATGGCAACCCACTCCAGTATTCTTGCCTGGAGAATCCAATGGACAAAGGAGCCTGGTGGGCTACAGTCCATGGGGTTACAAAGAGTTGGACACAACTGAGCAACTTTCACAATTTTTTATAGGTTGTATTTTTTCCTTTAAAAATATTTTTCATTGGATTATAGTTAATTTACAATGTTGTATTAGTTCCAGGTGTACAGTAAAGTGAATCACTCTTTTCTAGATTATTTTCTGATACAGATCATTACAGAGTATTGTGTAGAGCTCCCTCTGTTATACAGAAGGTCCTTATGAGTTATCCATTTTATATATAGTAGTGTGTATGTGTCAGTCCCAGTCTCCTAATTTATCCCTCCCTACCCGTTTCTCCTTTAATAACCATAAGTTTGTTTTTGTAAATAAGTGTTTTGTAAATAAGTTCATCTGTACCATTTTTTTAGATTCAACTATAAGCAATATCATATATTTGGCTTTCTTTGTCTGACTTACTTCACTCAGTATGACAGTCTCTAGATCCATCCATGTTGCTCCAAATGGCATTATTTTACTCTTTTTTTGTGGCTAGGTAATATTCCATTTCTTCAATTTCAGTCTAAATTTGGCAATAAGGAGTTCATGGTCTGAGCCACAGTCAGCTCCTGGTCTTGTTTTTGCTGACTGTATAGAGCTTCTCCATCTTTGGCTGCAAAGAATATAATCAATCTGATTTCAGTGTTGACCATCTGGTGATGTCCATGTGTAGAGTCTTCTCTTGTGTTATTGGAAGAGGGTGTTTGTTATGACCAGTGCATTTTCTTGGCAAAACTCTATTAGTCTTTGCCCTGCTTCATTCCGTATTCCAAGGCCAAATTTGCCTATTACTCCAGGTGTTTCTTGACTTCCTACTTTTGCATTCCAGTCCCCTATAATGAAAAGGACATCTTTTTTGGGTGTTAGTTCTAAAAGGTCTTGTAGGTCTTCATAGAACCGTTCAACTTCAGCTTCTTCAGTGTTACTGGTTGGGGCATAGACTTGGATTGAATAGACTTGATATTGCATAGACTTGATATTGAATGGTTTGCCATGGAAACGAACAGAGATCATTCTGTTGTTTTTGAGATTGCATCCAAGTACTGCATTTTGGACTCTTTTGTTGACCATGATGGCCACTCCATTTCTTCTGAGGGATTCCTGCCTGCAGTAGTAGATGTAATGGTCATCTGAGTTAAATTCACCCATTCCAGTCCATTTGAGTTCGCTGATCCCTAGAATGCCGACATTCACTCTTGCCATCTCTTGTTTGACCACTTCCAATTTGCCTTGATTCATGGACCTGACATTCCAGGTTCCTATGCAATATTGCTCTTTGCAGCATCGGACCTTGCTTCTATCACCAGTCACATCCACAGCTGGGTATTCTTTTTGCTTTGGCTCCATCCTTTCATTCTTTCTGGAGTTATTTCTCCATTGATCTCCAGTAGCATATTGGGCACCTACTGACCTGGGGAGTTTCTCTTTCAGTATCCTATCATTTTGCCTTTTCATACTGTTCATGGGGTTCTCAAGGCAAGAATACTGAAGTGGTTTGCCATTCCCTTCTCCAGTGGACCACATTCTGTCAGATCTCTCCACCATGACCCGCCCATCTTGGGTTGCCCCTCGGGCATGGCTTAGTTTCATTGAGTTAGACAAGGCTGTGGTCCTAGTGTGATTAGATTGACTAGTTTTCTGTGAGTATGGTTTCAGTGTGTTTGCCCTCTGATGCCCTCTTGCAACACCTACTGTCTTACTTGGGTTTCTCTTACCTTGGGCGTGGGGTATCTCTTCACGGCTGCTCCAGCAAAGCACAGCCATTGCTCCTTACCTTGGACAAGGGGTATCTCCTCACCGCCACCCTTCCTGACCTTCAACGTGGGATAGCTCCTCTAGGCCCTCCTGCACCGGCACAGCCACGGCTCCTTGGACGTGGGGTTGGTCCTCCCGGCCACCGCCCCTGGCCTCGGACGCGGGGTAGCTCCTCTTGGCCACTGCCCTTCGGGCATGGGGTCCTCCCGGCTTCTGCCCCTGACCTTGGACGTGGGGTGGCTTCTCTAGGCCGTGCTGAGCGTGCTGGCTGCAGCCGCCTGCGCTGAGCGCGCTGGTCTGAAATTGAAGAAAGTAGGGAACACCACTAGACCATTCAGGTATGACCTAAATCAAATCCCTTATGATTATACAGTGGAAGTGAGAAATAGATTTAAGGGCCTAGATCTGATAGATAGAGTGCCTGATGAACTATGGAATGAGGTTCATGACATTGTACAGGAGACAGGGATCAAGACCATCCCCATGGAAAAGAAATGCAAAAAAGCAAAATGGCTGTCTGGGGAGGCCTTACATATAGCTGTGAAAAGAAGAGAAGCGAAAAGCAAAGGAGAAAAGGAAAGATATAAACATCTGAATGCAGAGTTCCAAAGAATAGCAAGAAGAGATAAGAAAGCCTTCTTCAGCAATCAATGCAAAGAAATAGAGGAAAACAACAGAATGGGAAAGACTAGGGATCTCTTCAAGAAAATCAGAGACTGGCGGATTCATTTTGATATTTGGCAAAACTAATACAATTATGTAAAGTTTAAAAATAAAATAAAATTAGAAAAAAAAAAAAGAAAAGAAAATCAGAGATACCAAAGGAACATTTCATGCAAAGATGGGCTCGATAAAGGACAGAAATGGTATGGACCTAACAGAAGCAGAAGATACTAAGAAGAGATGGCAAGAATACACAGAAGAACTGTACAAAAAAGATCTTCACGACCCAGATAGTCACGATGGTGTGATCACTGACCTAGAGCCAGACATCCTGGAATGTGAAGTCAAGTGGGCCTTAGAAAGCATCACTACGAACAAAGCTAGTGGAGGTGATGGAATTCCAGTGGAGCTATTCCAAATCCTGAAAGATGATGCTGTGAAAGTGCTGCACTCAATATGCCAGCAAATTTGGAAAACTCAGCAGTGGCCACAGGACTGGAAAAGGTCAGTTTTCATTCCAATCCCAAAGAAAGGCAATGCCAAAGAATGCTCAAACTACCGCACAATTGCACTCATCTCACACGCTAGTAAAGTAATGCTCAAAATTCTCCAAGCCAGGCTTCAGCAATATGTGAATCGTGAACTTCCTGATGTTCAAGCTGGTTTTAGAAAAGGCAGAGGAACCAGAGATCAAATTGCCAACATCCGTTGGATCATGGAAAAAGCAAGAGAGTTCCAGAAAAACATCTATTTCTGCTTTATTGACTATGCCAAAGCCTTTGTGTGGATCACAATAAACTGTGGAAAATTCTGAAAGAGATGGGAATATCAGACCACCTGACCTGCCTCTTGAGAAACCTGAATACAGGTCAGGAAGCAACAGTTAGAAATGGACATGGAACAACAGACTGGTTCCAAATAGGAAAAGGAGTACGTCAAGGCTGTATATTGTCACCCTCCTTATGTAACTTACATGCAGACTACATCATGAGAAACGCTGGGCTGGAAGAAACACAAGCTGGAATCAAGATTGCTGGGAGAAATATCAATAACCTCAGATATGCAGATGACACCACCCTTATGGCAGAAAGTGAAGAGGAACTCAAAAGCCTCTTGATGAGAGTGAAAGTGGAGAGTGAAAAAGTTGGCTTAAAGCTCAACATTCAGAAAACGAAGAACTTGGCATCCGGTCCCATCACTTCATGGGAAATAGATGGGGAAACAGTGGAAACAGTGTCAGACTTTATTTTTCTGGGCTCCAAAATCACGGCAGATGGTGATTGCAGCCATGAAATTAAAAGACGCTTACTCCTTGGAAGGAAAGTTATGACCAACCTAGATAGCATATTGAAAAGCAGAGACATTACTTTGCCAACAAAGGTTCGTCTAGTCAAGGCTATGGTTTTTCCAGTGGTCATGTATGGATGTGAGAGTTGGACTGTGAAGAAGGCTGAGCGCCGAAGAATTGATGCTTTTGAACTGTGGTATTGGAGAAGACTCTTGAGAGTCCCTTGGACTGCAAGGAGATCCAACCAGTCCATTCTGAAGGAGATCAGCCCGTCTTTCCTTGTAGACATACCCCCCGGAGTCCTGGGCCTTCTCAACTGACCTGGCCCCGATGGTCTCTGCTATCAGGATTGAAGCCAGCCTTAGTCACACCATTTTTTTTTTTTTCTTACTTGACATTTCTAAGTGTGATGATGAACAAGATAGACAATTTAAAAATGCACCCAGAATTTGGAGGAATTTCTCTCAGAAGCTAAACCTGTTCAGAGTAAGAATTCTTAATTTCAGTGGTGCCATTGTTGTGGTTTAGTCGCTAGTCGTGTCTGACTCTTGTAGCCCACCAGGCTCCTCTGTCCATGTGATTTCCCAGACAAGAATGGGTTGCCATTTCCTCCTGCAGGGGATCTTCCCAACCCAGGGATTGAACCTGTATCTCTTGCATTGGCAGGTGGATTCTTTACCACTGAGCCACCAGGGAATCCCAGGAAATGGCTTTTAAAATAAGGAAGCCCTTCAGTGCTGCAGAATCTGGGCTATATTGAGTTTTAGAAGTTGGTTTCTTCTATTTAAAAATGTAAGATGATTATTTGCCCCTAATGTGTATTTTTGGTGAACAGAGAGCCTTGGGATGGAAATTCTTTCCCGGATCTGGTCTTTTTTTTTAATATAAATTTATTTATTTTAATTAGAGGCTAATTACCTTACAATATTGTATTGCTTTTGCCATACATCAACATGAATCTGCCATGGGTATACACGTGTTCCCCATCCTGAAACCCCCTCCTACCTCCCTCCCCATTCCATCCCTCTGGGTCATCCCAGTGCACCAGCTCCAAGCATCCTGTATCATGCATTGAACCTGGACTGGTGATTCATTTCTTATATGATATTATACATGTTTCAATGCCATTCTCCCAAATAATCCCCCACCTCCCTCTCCCACAGAGTCCAAAAGACTGTTCTATACATCTGTGACTCTTTTGCTGTCTCGCATACAGGGTTATCGTTACCATCTTTTTAAATTCCATATATATGCATTAGTATACTGTATTGGTGTTTTTCTTTCTGGCTTACTTCACTCTCTATAATAGGCTCCAGTTTCATCCACCTCATTAGAACTGATTCAAATGTATTCTTTTTAATGGCTGAGTAATACTCCATTGTGTATATGTACCACAGCTTTCTTATCCATTCATCTGCTGATGGACATCTAGGTTGCTTCCATGTCCTGGCTATTATAAACAATGCTGCGATGAACATTGGGGTACACGTGTCTCTTTCAATTCTGGTTTCCTTGGTGTGTATGCCCAGCAGTGGGATTGCTGGGTCATATGGCAGTTCTATTTCCAGTTTTTTAAGGAATCTCCACACTGTTCTCCATAGTGGCTGTACTAGTTTGCATTCCCACGAACAGTGTAAGAGGGTTCCCTTTTCTCCACACCCTCTCCAGAATTTATTGCTTGTAGACTTCTGGATCAGAGAAGGCAATGGCACCCCACTCCAGTACTCTTGCTTGGAAAATCCCATGGATGGAGGAGCCTGTTAGGCTGCAATCCATGGGGTCGCTAAGAGTCAGACACGACTGATCGACTTCACTTTCACTTTTCACCTTCATGCACTGGAGAAGGAAATGGCAGCCCACTCCAGTGTTCTTGCCTGGAGAATCCCAGGGACGGGGGAGCCTGGTGGGCTGCCGTCTATGGGGTCACACAGAGTCAGACACGACTGAAGTGACTTAGCATAGCATAGATAGCATAGACTTCTGGATAGCAGCCATTCTGACTGGCGTAAAATGGTACCTCGTGGTTTTGATTTGCATTTCTCTGATAATGAGTGATGTTGAGCGTCTTTTCATGTGTTTGTTAGCCATCTGTATGTCTTCTTTGGAGAAATGTCTGTTTAGTTCTTTGGCCCACTTTTTGATTGGGTCGTTTATTTTTCTGGAATTGAGCTGCAGGAGTTGCTTGTATATTTTTGAGATTAATTCTTTGTCAGTTGCTTCATTTGCTATTCTCCCATTCTGAAGGCTGTCTTTTCACCTTGCTTATAGTTTCCTTTGTTGTGCAGAAGCTTTTAATTTTAATTGTTTATTTTTGCTTTTATTTCCAATATTCTGGGAGGTGGGTCATAGAAGATCCTGCTGTGATTTATGTCGAAGAGTGTTTTGCCTATGTTCTCCTCTAGGAGTTTTATAGTTTCTGGTCTTATGTTTAGATCTTTAACCCATTTTGAGTTTATTTTTGTGTATGGTGTTAGAAAGTATTCTAGTTTCATTCTTTTACAAGTGGTTGACCAGTTTTCCCAGCACCACTTGTTAAAGAGATTGTCTTTTCTCTGGATCCGATCTTAATCAGAACGGTTTCTCCTCCCAGGTGTCCTGCCCAAGAATCCAGCCCGCACCCTGCTCCTCCACCCTGACCCCCAGGCACGCTGGCTGCTGGCTGTCTGTAGTGACTCCTTGTGGAAGGTGACGTTTGTTGTAAATTGCTCTTGCCTCAGAGCCGGTGAATGGGAAGAAAGGAACTTAACGCCATTGGCTACGTAAGAGGCAGACCAGTGGACAGGTTCTATCCCTCCACAGCCAAGGCCATTTAACTCCAACCACATATTCTGGAAATAGTCCTATTTTAGATTAGGAGGGTTTAAGGAGGTGAATTTTACTTGGACCTTGCTCTGACATTATTATTTATTTATGGTTATAATCATCTTGCCGTGTATTAGGTGTTTGCTTACAGATACTTGGCTCTGAGAGCCCTACAGGGAAGTAACTATTATTACAGTCGCTTAGAACAAAACTGAGGTTGGAGAGATTCAGTCAATTATTAACAGTTACAGAGCCAAGTTCACTCCAGCTCCAGATCAGCAGGTTGTCATTCTTTTTCTTTACTATAAAATATATTCTCAAAATAGTATAGATGGCATATCTAAGTGGTTTAACAAATTGTAATATATTTTATATGCAGATAATTTATTGGTTATGTATGTTAGAAATGTTTGTAGTTTCTTGCTTTATATAACCTCTTAAAATTTTTTCAACTTTTTATTTGATAAGTTTTCATATTACAAATTTCTCTCAAATATAGATATAATCTTTTAATAAAACCAAATTCTTAATTTTAATGGACTAGAATTTATCAGTATTTTCTTTTATGGTTTATAGTTTTATGTATGTGTGTGTGCTCAGTCATGTCTGACTGTTTGCAACCCGGTGGACTAGAGCTTGTCAGGCTCCTCTGTCATGGAATTTTCCAGGCAAGAACACTGGAGTGGGTTGCCATTTCCTACTCCAGGGGATCTTCCCGACCCAGGAATGGAACCTGTGTCTCTTGTCTCTTCTGCATTGGCAGGGAGATTCTTTAAAACTATGCCACCGGGAAAGCCCATTTGTACTTTTGTACCTTATTTTTAAAGCTATTTCCTATTCCAAACCACCTATAAAGATGTTTTCTGTATTTTTACTTTTTTTGAAGTGTAGTTGATGTACAATATTATATAAGTTACAGATATACAGTGATTCACAATTTAAAGGTTATTCTCTGCCTCTATTTATTGTAAAATATGGGCTATGTTCTTATATGTTCTACAATATATTCTTGTAGCTTATTTTATACCTTAGTTTGTAGCTCTTAATCCCCCACCCCTATATTGATGTTTCTCCTTCCCTTCCCCTACTGGGAATCACTGGCTTGTTCTCTGTATCTGTGAGTCTGCTTCTTTTTTGTTTTATTCACTAGTCTGTTGTGGTTTTTAGATTCCACATATGAATGATATCATATAGTATTGGTCTTTCTCTGACTTATTTAACTTAGCATAATGTCCTTCAAGTCCATCCATATTGCTGAAAATGCAAAATTTCACTCTTTTTAATGATTGAGTAGCATTCCATTGTGTGTGTGTCTATCACGTCTTCTTTATCCATTTATCTGTTGATATGCACTTAGATTGCTTCCATGTCTTGACAACTGTAAATGATGCTGCTATGAATATCGGGGTACATGCATCTTTTCAAAAGTATTTCCTTTTTTTGGATGTATACCCAGGAGTGGAATTCCTGGGGCAAGTGGTATTCTATTTGCAGGGTTTTTTTGAGAAAGCGTCATTTTGTTTTCTACAGTGGCTGCACCAGTTTTCATTCCCACCAATAGTGAGTACAGGTTCCTTTTTCTCCACATCCTTGCCAATATTTGTTATTTGTGTTCTTTTTGGTGATGGACATTCTGACAGGTGTGAGGTGGTTTCTTATTCTGGTTTTGATTTGCAGTTCCCGCATGATTATTGATGTTGAGTATCTTAGGTGTCTGTTGGCCATCTGCATGTCCTCTTTGGAAAAATATCTGTTCATTTCTTCTGCCTATTTTAAAATCGAGTTATTTGATATTAATCCCTTATCAGTCATATCATTTGCAAATCTTTTCTCCCATTCAGTAGGTTGTCTTTTAGTTTTATCAATGATCTCCTTTGCTGTGCTCCTTACTTAGGTTTCAGTTGTTTATTTTTGCTTGTATTTCCTTTGCTTTAGGAGATGGATCCAAAAAAATATTGTTAGGATTTTCTGTATTATATTTTGAGTTTGTTCTTTCACATTTATGTGTTTAAACTGACCAGAATTTTTTTGAGAGGGATGTAAGATAGAGGTCTTGTTGTTTACATTAATTATAGACAATGCGTGTGCTTTCTAAACTCACACAGGAGCTATATACATTTTGATTCTATAGGATTTTATCTAGTATCTACTGTGGGCCTCTCTAGAAGTAGGTTTTGTATAGAAACAAAAAGGGAAACTATAGATTGCTAAAATTTTGAAACATTAATTAGGAATTTACTGGTAAGGAGAATATCACATATTTTCTAGCTTCCTGATTCATTGTTTTCACATATAGAGGTTTATAGAGGTTCCGTGGGCTGTTGGGGATTCCCAAATTCATGTTCTTTGGGATGTATCTGGGAAACTCTGCTATGTCATGGTGAGTCCGTGATTTTGTTCACCTTCTGTTTTACTTATCTTCCTCTACAGAGATGTGCTGTAGTCCAGAAATTTTTCCTAAGATCTTAAAATCACCCTCTACTTTTTCATAAGTAGGATAGATATTTACAAACAGGTATGGTACCTATATGGCTATAATCATGGTTAAAACCAATGGGGCCACATTTGGTTCATCAGGTCAAAACAGTTGGCTCTCCATGAGCCTACTACTACTGCTACCGTAGAAAAACCACTCAAAGCAGATGGTCTGTCATGTTTGCATTTTTAGAATGCAAAAAATGCATGTTTGCATTTTAAACTGACCAGAATTTTTTTGAGAGGGATGTAAGATAGAGGTCTTGTTGTTTACATTAATTATAGACAATGTGTGTGCTTTCTAAACTCACACAGGAGCTATACATTTTGATTCTATAGGATTTTATCTAGTATCTAGTGTGGGCCTACATGTTTGCATTTTTAGAACAGAGGTTTTAGGGGAGTTCTTTCTCATTCAATATAAAAAACTCCTGGGAATTCCCTGGCAGTCCAGCGGTTAAGACTTGGTGCCCTCATTGCCAGGGCCCTGGTTTGATCCCTGGTCAGAGAATTAAGATTCCGTAAGCTGCATGGCTCAGCCAAAACAAAATACACACACATAAACACACACATCTTATTCCTTTTATCTTTCAGTCACTAATTTGTATGTTTAAGCAGAGGCTTCTGGAAGGCCTTTACAGCCAGATTACTAATGCAGCAAAAATGGCACACATACACACACAAATATATATGATATATTATGTATATGATATATGAACAAAGGGGAAGAAAACATCTTAAATAACGACAGACGGCTATAAAATAGGAAACAATTTTTTCCCTGGCCCACTCTCTAGGGTTAATCATAATCAATAACATCTTATGTGTCCTTTCAGAAATTATTTTAAAATATATATAAGCAAAAAAAACCTCCTCTTTTATAACACAAATGGAATCACACCGTTAATCTTACCAACAAATACAATATCTCTGATATAATTTATCAGAAACTATTCCTCTTTAAAGGAGCTCACTGGACTTCAGTTTGTGCATCTGTACACTGTGGAGAGGGCTGAGAAGGCCACTAAAGATATTTTTTTCCAGGCTCTGATGCTCAAGGGACCTAAGTGGGTGAATAAATATCATTATGGGCATACATTTAAAATATTTTTAAAAATAACCAACAAAAAGGAACTGAGGTAGGAATTTCCTTGGTGGTGCAGTGGTTAACTCCATGCTTCTACTGCAGGGTTTGTGGGTCGATCCCCGGTCAAAGGAATCCTGCATGTCATGTAATGAGGACAAAAAAAAGGAACGAAGGCACTACAGATCAATAAATACTTGAAAAAGAAAGATAAGAGCCAACTGTTTTGACCTGATGAACCAAATGTGGCCCCATTAGTTTTAACCATGATTATAGCCATATAGGTACCATACCTGTTTGTAAATATCTATCCTACTTATGAAAAAGTGGAGGGTGATTTTAAGATCTTAGGAATCAAATACTTCGATATTTAATAAAGTATATAGTGCAGAGAAGAAATGACTATTATGATACCTGCTTTCACTTTTCACTTTCATGCATTGGAGAAGGAAATGGCAACCCACTCCAGTGTTCTTGCCCGGAGAATCCCAGGGATGGGGGAGCCTGGTGGGCTGCCGTCTATGGGGTCGCACAGAGTCGGACACGACTGAAGCGACTTAGCAGCAGCTGCAGTTAAGTAGTAAGCAAGTTCTAAAGCATACTTTAACAAAGTGAACAAATCTGTGATTCTGGTGTGAACCAAGGAAATAATAAAATCAAGTTATATCAAAATAAAGCCGGTGTGAGCTTTTTTATGTATTAAATATTTATTTTTGGCTGCACTGGGTCTTTGTGGCCATGCAGGCTTTCCTCTAGTTGCAGGAACAGGGGTGAACCTTGTTGTGTTGCCTGGGCTTCTGTTGTCGCAGAGCATGGGCTCTAGAGCGCTCCGTCTTCAGTGGCTGCAGCTCTCAGGCTCTAGAGCGCTGGCTCAGCAGTCGAGGCACATGGGCTTATTTGCTCTGCAGCGTGTGGAATCCTCTCGGACCAGGGATCGAATATGTGTCCCCTGCACTGGCAGGCAGATTCTTATCTACTGTACCACCAGGGAAGTCTACAATGTGATCTTGATAATTAAAATTTTATGTGTGAAACTCAGTGTCTGTTAAGCATTGTGTCAGTTGGAAATCCAGAATGTATCTCAACTGATAATAGGTTATCATTAGGAGCTTGGTCAACTGACCCAAGACCAGATTACTCTAAAAAGAAATAAAGCTAAACTTAGCTGCGTGGACCAAAGGACTCTGAGCCGTTTTCTTTCAGCAATTCATCCACTTGCCAGCACCCACTCTGGCAGTTACACTCTGGCTCAAACCTAGGAAGTCAGAGCTCCATCAAGGAGCTCATTATTTTATTAAAATTTAAACTCTTGATGAGTCTTTCAGATTCTTGCACAGTTTCTTTCTGGAGCAAACAATGGATTTTCCCGTTTTGCTTAATTTGAGCTGGGGTGGTGGGGGTGGCAGGGGCAAAAAACTCAGTTGTTTCTAATGAGCCTTTCAAAGTGAAGCAACTGCAATGCCAAGTACTTCTGAGAAGTATAATTTGAATTGTTCCTCTTTAGGTATTATTGTTCCAATAATATACTGGAGAAATTTTTTCCCAGGTAAATAATTATCATTAGGATGATGCCCCCCCCCAAAAAAAGTAAAATACACATGTAAAAACATGTTCACACACAAAATTAACATGTTCACACTTAATGGGTATACAACTTTAAACTGTGTCAATGACACAAAAATTTCTTTAGAAATTTAGAATAGCTGCCCCTAAGTTCCATAAGATTTACTACTACCTGGAAATGGCAACCCAATCCAGTACACTTGCCTAGAAAATCCCATGGTCGGAGGAGCCTGGTATCCACGGGGTTGCAAAGAGTCGGACACGACTGAGCTTTCACTATCACCCCTCTCAGGGCTTCCCAGGTGGCACTAGTAGTAAAGAACCCACCTGCCAACGCAAGAGACGTAAGAGAGGCGGGTTTAATTCCTGGGTTGGGAAGATCCCCTGGAGGAGGGCATGGCAACCCACTCCAGTATTCTTGCCTGGAGAATCCCATGGACAGAGGAGCCTGGCAGACTATGGCCCATAGCCATGCAAAGAGTCAGACATGACCGAAGCGACTTAGCACGCACACACACCCTTCTCAACCAAACCATTACAGATGCATTAAAAAATTTTTTTATTTTATTAGAGTACCGTTGACTAACAGTGTTGTGTTAGTTTCATGTGTACAGCAAAGTGATTCAGTTATACATATACAAGTATTTATTCTTTTTCAAATTCATTCCCCATTTAGGTTATTACAGAGTATTGAGCAGAGTTCCCTGTGCTGTACAGTAGGCCTGTGTTTGTTATCTATTTTAAATATAGTAGTGTGTATACAGTTACATTATTTTTAGTATCTGTAGTTGAATCAGTGACCTGCAAGGTACCCAGGAGAATAGGCATTAGTTAATATAGTGTTTTCAGGGGTGAAGCTTCATCTTGCAAACTGGAATTTGACATCTCTGTGTATGCTCCCTCTCTGCTCAAACCTAGGAAGTCAGAGCTCCATCAAGGAGCTCATTATTTTATTAAAATTTAAACTCTTGATGAGTCTTTCAGATTCTTGCACAGTTTCTTTCTGGAGCAAACAATGAATTTTCCCATTTTGCTTAATTTGAGCTGGGGTGGTGGGGGCGGCAGGGGCAAAAAACTCAGTTGTTTCTAATGAGCCTTTCAAAGTGAAGCAACTTCAATGCCAAGTACTTCTGAGAAGTATAATTTGAATTGTTCCTCTTTAGTGGTTTGTGGGATTATTAAAATTTTTTCTTTTTCATGTATGTGAGAAGCATTCGGATTCCAGCATTTTCTCCCAGTCTCCAGTTTTGATCACCTTCTATAGATTACCAAGAGGCATCCCTGAGGGGACAGTGCCTCATCAGGGGAACTAGGAGGGTCCATGCCCATTGTGGAGATAAACACAGTAGACTGTCAGAGATGGGATGGTTTAATACTCAAACCTTACAACTGTCACAGGTAAGGTGTCAGGGAAATAGACCAAGAGGGAGCTTAACCCACAGGAAGTTTACTAAAGATGCCCTCAGGATTAACATCCACAGAAGGGGGGATGCAGCAGGATTGGGAGAGGTTGGCATGGGTTGCGGGTGTGACCAAGGCCTCAGCTGATCCTAAAACAGGAAGTTCGGAGCTGAGATAACCTTTTCCATCGGAAGGCAATGACCTTGGGGAAGTAGGTCTCTTCAGCTTTGGCTACTCTCCAGAGAGATACTTCCCTTGTCCTAATTCCATTCTACCAACCACCCTTCTGATTACATTATGGTTTCCTCTGTGTTTGTTTAATGACCCCTGGTCTCCTGCACTGCAGGCAGATTCTTTACCGTCTGAGCCACCAGGGAAGCCCATTGTTACTCATCTATCATTCCAGAAGAAAATTTGAGAACTTCCCTGGTGGTGCAGTGGGTAGGAAATCTGCCAGCCAATGCAGGGGAAATGGGTTTGATCCCTGGTCTGGGAAGATTCCACGTGCTGTGGAGCAACTAAGCTCTTGAGCCACAGCTACCAAGCCTGAGTGCTGCAGCTACTGAAGTTCACCCACCTAGAGCCTGTGCCCTGCAACAAGAGAAGCCACCGCAATAAGAAGCCCACACACCGCAACAAAGACTAGGCCCCCGATCACTGCAATTAGAGAAAGCCCTCACAAAGCAGCAAAGATCCAGTACAGCCAAAGATAAAATAAATTTTTAAAAAAAGATTTGAGGTGGCAATGGAGAATAAATAAAACTTTAAAATTATTATATTAGGTATTTTCAACTACAAATTGGTACTTACCAAGAGCATTGCCAATGACTGAACAACAAAGGCATTTGCCACCTGCCTCTATGGAGATTGAACCCCATGCTGCTATAGCTGTTGACCTTCAACAACCCCTGGGGGAGTTCAGGGTGTAGTGAGGCACTCTGTGCTCCAGGGAATCTGATGGGACAGGTCTTTAGATAGTTGGGAGTTTTTAGGAACAAATTTTATGATCTCAATCCTTGCATCTCCTTATATCTAGTTCAGCTGGACATGACTGAGTGACTGAACAACAACATACAACACAGATACACATAGTTATAGAAAATGAATAGAGGAAAAAATACCAAAAAGTGAATAATAAAAATTTTCTCATAACAACCCAGTGAGGTGGGTACTGATGTGATCATCATATCCATTTTCCAGTTGGGAAAACTTAGAGTGGTTAGGAACTTGCCCAACTAGTAAGGAGTACAGTCAGAATTTGAATCTAGGTCAACTGACTCCAGAGCCCATGTTGGCCTGTGCTACCATGAAACCTGCAGCCTGAGAGCTGACTGGTGTTGGTTAATATCCAGGGTTCAGAGTGATGGCAGAAGAGTAGGTAGGCATCTCCACTTGGCAGACACCCAGATCATGATCCCCTTGGGGCTTCTTGGTTCTCTCCAGAGCCCAACTACTGTGGAGCCATGGGGATGAGATGGAGTCTGTCCTTCCTTCCTCAACAGGAAGCCCACTTCTTCCCGGGAGACAGTGAGGGGTAATAAGGCCATCGTTAACATGGTATATTGCATGAAGCTCCCTGGAGCTTCAATGCAGAGGGTTGATAGCTAGTGGTATAGTCTGTGAGATCAGAGAGGTCCCAAGTGAGGGAGCAGAAAGGGCTACAATCTTGCACAACCTAGGCTCGGGCAGGACAAGTGAACCCAGATTTCTCAGCGAATCGCCCTGTGCCCCAAGTGCATATGCCCCAATAGCTTCCCTGTGGTAACAAGTCCGAGCCGGAGACACAGAGCCACCTCTGAGAGAGTGGTCCCTCTCAGGAACTGTCATTAGTACCATGAACTCTAATTTAGCAATAATGAGAAAGAACACAGCGCTCTGACTTGGGGCCATGCTGCTGACATGTCAAGCCTTCACTAAATTCTTCTTTAGCATCATGCTAACTGCTTTCATTAAGGGATTTTGTCATGAAAAGTCATAGGAAACTCACTACTGAGCTTATTGTAGGGGCCATTAAGAAAGGTGGCCAATACCACATCACACCCAGGGTCTCTCTTATGAGGTTCTAGGAATTTTTCTAGGGTTTTAGTACAAAAAAGGCTGAGCTTCTCCTTCTCCTGATCAAAACAGAAATGCTGCTGTGAATCTTGTTCCTAAGGTGTTTCTTTCTCTGCTATAGTCAGAATCCATTCTGGGGCCCTATTCCAACAACTGTGCAAGACTTCAGAATGTGTATTTTTTAGACAGGGGCCCAGCCTGCCTGGTTTCATCTTTTCTCCTGTCATTCTCAGTAGGACCCAATGGATGAAACTACAGACTTGGAGTCAGTCCCACCTTGGGCATCAATTGTGTGATCTTAGGCAAAATACTTAACCTCTTTGAGCCTGTGTTCTTATCTACAAGATAATAACACCTACCTGACAGAGTTGTTCTGAGAATTAATAAAATTACTTGTGTAAAACAATTAGCCCAATACACAGCCTATATTAGTGCTCAACAAATGATAGTGTTGGCTAAAAAAACCGCACAACTTGAGAGTTGTGAGTTAAGTTTTATTTGGGGCAAAATGAGGACTGCAGCCCAGGAGGCAGCATCTCATATAACTCTGAGAGACTGCTCCAAAGAGGCAGTGGGGGAAGGTCAATATATAAGGTTTTGATGAAGGGGGAGTTCAATACCATTAAGCAGTCATTTTACAAAAGGTTTTTGTTAGTCATGAGGATCTGATGTCACCATGAAAGGATTTAGTACTTCTCTAGATATGAGGACTGGAGAAGGGAATGGCAAACCACTTCAGTATTCTTGCCTTGAGAACCCCATGAACAGTATGAAAAGGCAAAAGGATAGGACACTGAAAGATGAACTCCCCAGGTCGGTAGGTGCCCAACATGCTACTGAAGAACAGTGGAGAAATAACTCCAGAATGAAGAGATGGCACCAAAGTGAAAACAATGCTTTTGCAATAAGGAGTTCCTGATCTGAGCCACAGTTAGCTCTTGTCTTATTTCAGATGACTGTATAGAGCTTCTCCATCTTCGGCTACAAAGAATATAGTCAATCTAATTTCATTATAGACCCTCTGGTGATGTCCATGTGTAGAGTCATCTCCTGTGTTGTTGGAAGAGGGCATTTGCTGTGACCAGTGCATTCTCTTGGCAAAACTCTGTTAGCCTTTGTCTTGCTTCATTTTGTACTCCAAGGCCAAATTTGCCCGTTACTCCAGGTATCTCTTGACTTCCTACTTTTGCATTCCAGTCCCCTATGAAGAAAAGGATATCTTTTTTTGGTGTTAGTTCTAGAAGGTCTTGTAGGTCTTCATAGAACCATTCAACTTCAGCTTCTTTGGCATTAGTGGTTTGGGGCATAGACTTGAATTACTGTGATACTGAATGGTTTGCCTTGGAAGTGAACTGAAACCATTCTGTTGTTTTTGAGATTGCAACCAAGTAGTTCATTTCAGACTCTTTTGTTGACTATGAGGGCTACTCCATTTCTTCTAAAGAATTCTTGCCCACAGTAGTAGATATAATGGTCATCTGAATTAAACTCACCCATTCTGGTCCATTTTAGTTCACTGATTCCTAAAATGTCATTCACTATTGCCATCTCCTGTTTGACCACTTCCAATTTACCTTGATTCATGGACCTAGCATTTCAAGTTCCTGTGCAATATTGTTCTTTACTTTCACCATCAGACACATCCACAGGTGGGCATTGTTTCTGCTTTGGCTCAGCCTCTTCATTCCTTCTGGAGCTATTTCTCCACTCTTCTCCAGTAAAATATGGACACCTACTGACCTGGGTGGTTCATTTTTCAGTGTCACATCTTTTTGCCTTTTTATACTGTTCATTAGGTTCTTAAGGCAAGAATGCTAAAGTCGTTTGCCATTCCGTTTTCCCATGGACCACATTTTGTCAGAACTCTTCACCATGACCCATCATTCTTGCATGGCCCTACATAGTATGGCTCATAGTTTCATTGAATTAAATGAAATGTATGCTCCATGTGATCCACTGTGGCCCATGTGATCAGTTTGATTAGTTTTCTGGGACTGTGGTTTCATTCTTTCTGCCCTCTGATGGATGGGGATAAGAGGCTTGTGCAAACTTCCTGGTGGGAGGGAATGACTGTCAGGAAACTGGGTCTTCTGGCAAAGTCCTGCTCAGTTCAGTTCAGTCCCTCAGTCATGTCCCACTCTTTGCGACCCCATGGACTGCAGCATACCAGGCTTCCCTGTCCACCACCAACTCCTGGAGCTTACTCAAACTCATGTCCATTGAGTCGGTGATGCCATCAACTATCTCATCCTCTGTTGTCCCCTTCTCCTCCTGCCTTCAATCCTTCCCAGCATCAGGGTCTTGTCCAGTTAGTCAGTTCTTTGCATCAGATAGCCAAAGTGTTGGAGTTTCAGCTTCAACATCAGTCCTTCCAATGAATATTCAGGACTGATTTCCTTTAGGATGGACTGGTTGGATCTCCTTGCAGTCCAAGGGACTCTCAAGAGTCTTCTCCAACACCACAGTTCAGAAGCATCAATTCTTCGGCACTCAGCTTTCTTTATAGTGCAACTCTCACATCCATACATGACTACTGGAAAAACCATAGCTTTGACTAGATGGACTTTTGTTGGTAAAGTAATGTCTCTGCTTTTGAATATGCTGTCACGCGAGTATATGTTCCTTGGTTCTTTGTCTCATCACAACAAAGATTTGGAGCGATGGACATTAAAGCCCTCGGCACGTCACAGCTCTCGGGTCTTGGACAAACCGTTTTATAGCTCTTTGGCAAATCAGTGTTACAGCTCTATTTTATTTAGAGGATAGCAGGAGAATCCATCCTCGAAGTGTGAGGGCATGCCAACCCAAAGACTCGAAGAGAAGAGAGTAGAGGAGTGCGTGGGGGAGGGAGGGAGAGAGAGTGAGAGAGGGAGAGAGAGAGAGAGCACACACATGTGGGAGAGAGAGAGAAAGAAAGCGCTTTGGCTCCTCCTTTTATGTTTTTTTCCTCCACCTGGGCCTGCCCTATGTAAATTGGGCTTAGCCACGAGTGCTGTTTGTTCTACCTGAAGTCTTCACTCTGGTCCTCGGACCTTCCTTTGACCTCCCTTTGTTCTATTTTCAGGGCTTTTCCCTTTCTTGTCTTTTAGCCACCGCCATTTTGGACTCCTTTTCCCTATTCTACCTACCTAACATTCCCCCCTCAAGAGATGGGAGGCCCAATTCTTTGGGAATAGGGGCATTGAGGTCTTTCTGGCTACTTCCTGCTGAACAGGGACGGCGAGGGGTATTGGGCCTCCCCCTCTTGCTAGTCTCAAGCCTCAGAATCCTTATAGCAGTGTCCATCTAAGGGTGTGTGATATTTTCCGTGGTCGGCTGTAGTTTTATATCTTTGTTGAACTGGCACTGCATGTTGTAGCTGGTTGACCTGGGCAGAGACAAACAGGTTAGACAATTGACAGTACATGGAATAATCATAGGCATCATCAATATAGCATAACAAGGACTAGTAGGGGCATTAGTCAATTTTAAATTCACATCACCAGGATGGCTCTCTCAAGTCCCTCCTTGTTCAGGGATCAGAAGATCTATCTCCTGTCTGTTTTGGAGTACAGTCTCTGTCAAGCTGTGTTAGCTCTTTAGAGTTATCCTGAGAAATCTTATCTCCAGAAACCAGATTTTGGGGATGTTCATTAGAATGACACTCACTGGTAGTCCTGAATAGGTATCTGAGATTTCCCAGGGCTTACAGGTGTATTGAGTGTCCTCTTCTGTTTTCTTCCACAGCTTGACTCATGAGTAGTGAATCTAGGAGTCATGTCCTGGTACCTTGACTGCTGTGGGGGTAGAAAGTATTACAGGGTAGGGGTCCTTCCATGTGGGCTGGAGTTGAGCCTTTGGGGACCCATCTTTCCAGACTTCAATTAGGACTTGAGTCCCTGGAGCATATAGTGGTGATTCTTTAGAATCTTTTGGGGCCTGGTTCATACCCCACAAGCATATATCCTGTTGGAATTGCCCAATGGCCATGGTATAAGACTGGAGGGTCTGAACCTCTGGATCTAGGAAGAGGTCATTGACATAAACAAAAGGTCTCCCATATAGCATCTCATAAGGACTAAGACCAACCTGTTCCTTAGGGGCAATGCGGGTGTGGAGGAGAGCTATTGGTAAAGCCTCCTTCCATCCCAGGGAGGTCTCCTGGGTTATCTTTTTTATCGCTGATTGGCTCTTTCTACTTTTCCTGAAGATTGAGGCCTCCAGGCACAATGGAGATAATAAGTAATGCCCAATGCTTTCGAGACCCCTTGGGTGACCTTAGAAGTAAATGATGTCCCACGGTCACTTTGTAATGACCTGGGCAGACCAAATCTTGGAATGATTTCATGGAGCAGTTTTTTTACCACCTCTTCAGCCTTCTCAGTCCGGGTGGGAAAGCCTTCAATCCATCCTGTGAATGTATCTATCATAACTAATAGGTATTTATACCCTCAAGAAACTGGCATCTGGGTGAAGTCCATCTGCCAGTCCTCTCCTGGGTAGGCCCCACGTCGTTGGACAGGCTGGGCCAGCTGGGGTCTTCGAGCTCCTTGGGCGTTGTTTAATTGGCAAGTAGGACAAGAGGAGACCGCCTGTCTTATAGTTGTTTGGAAGCCTGTTCCTCTGAAGGACCTTTCTAGTAATCTTTGGAGGGCCTTTTCTCCTAAATGAGTAGTGGCATGTAAGGAGTTAACCAACTTCCATTGGAGGTTCCCAGGCAGAAAAAGGAGTCCCTCCTTTTGGAACCACCCCATATGATCTTGAAAGCCCTCGCTCTTAGCTTTAAGAGTCTCACCTTCAGTATATGAAGGAGTTTCTGGCAAATTAGTCTGTGGAACTAAGGTGGCAATCCCTATTAGGTCATGGTTCTGTAATGCTGCTCTCCTAGCTGCCTGATCAGCTGCTTGGTTCCCTCGTGCCACTTCTGTGCTCCCTTTTTGGTGTCCTTTACAATGGGAGACTGAAACCTCAGTGGGCAGATGGACTGCCTCCAAGAGTCGAAGAATCTCATCACCATATTTGATTGGGGACCCTCAGGTGGTCAAGTGGCCCCTTTCTTTCCAAATAGCCGCATGTGCATGTAGCACCAGAAAGGCATACTTGGAGTCAGTGTAAATGGCTATTCTTTTTCCTTTTCACAGCTCTAAAGCTCGAGTCAGGGCTATGAGCTCAGCTAATTGGGCTGAAGTACCTGGTGGCAGAGGCTTAGCCTCTATGGTCTCAAAATTGGAGACTACTGCATACCCGGCAGTATCATTCAATATCACGGTAATCCAAGTCTATGCCCCAACCAGTAACGCTGAAGAAGCTGAGTTGAACGGTTCTATGAAGACCTACAAGACCTTTTAGAACTAACACCCAAAAAAGATGTCCTTTTCATTATAGGGGACTGGAATGCAAAAGTAGGAAGTCAAGAAACACCTGGAGTAACAGGCAAATTTGGCCTTGGAATACGGAATGAAGCAGGGCAAAGAATAATAGAGTTTTGCCAAGAAAATGCACTGGTCATAACAAACACCCTCTTCCAACAACACAAGAGCAGACTCTACACATGGACATCACCAGATGGTCAACACTGAAATCAGATTGATTATATTCTTTGCAGCCAAAGATGGAGAAGCTCTATACAGTCAGCAAAAACAAGACCAGGAGCTGACTGTGGCTCACTCCATGAACTCCTTATTGCCAAATTCAGACTGAAATTGAAGAAAGTAGGGAAACCACTAGACCATTCAGGTATGGCCTAAATCAAATCCCTTATGATTATACAATGGAAGTGAGAAATAGATTTAAGGGCCTAGATCTAATAGATAGAGTGCCTGATGAACTGTAGATGGAGGTTCATGACATTGTACAGGAGACAGGGATCAAGACCATCCCCATGGAAAAGAAATGCAAAAAAGCAAAATGGCTGTCTGGGGAGGCCTTACAAATAGCTGTGAAAAGAAGAGAAGCGAAAAGCAAAGGAGAAAAGGAAAGATATAAACATCTGAATGCAGAGTTCCAAAGAATAGCAAGAAGAGATAAGAAAGTCTTCTTCAGCAATCAATGCAAAGAAATAGAGGAAAACAATAGAATGGGAAAGACTAGGGATCTCTTCAAGAAAATCAGAGATACCAAAGGAACATTTCATGCAAAGATGGGCTAGATAAATGGTATGGGACAGAAATGGTATGGACCTAACAGAAGCAGAAGATACTAAGAAGAGATGGCAAGAATACACAGAAGAACTGTACAAAAAAGATCTTCACGACCCAGATAATCACGATGGTGTGATCACTGACCTAGAGCCAGACATCCTGGAATGTGAAGTCAAGTGGGCCTTAGAAAGCATCACTACGAACAAAGCTAGTGGAGGTGATGGAATTCCAGTGGAGCTACTCCAAATCCTGAAAGATGATGCTGTGAAAGTGCTGCACTCAATATGCCAGCAAATTTGGAAAACTCAGCAGTGGCCACAGGACTGGAAAAGGTCAGTTTTCATTCCAATCCCAAAGAAAGGCAATACCAAAGAATGCTCAAACTACCACACAATTGCACTCATCTCACACGCTAGTAAAGTAATGCTCAAAATTCTCCAACCCAGGCTTCAGCAATACGTGAACCGTGAACTTCCTGATGTTCAAGCTGGTTTTAGAAAAGGCAAAGGAACCAGAGATCAAATTGCTAACATCTGCTGGATCATGGAAAAAGCGACAGAGTTCCAGAAAAACATCTATTTTTGCTTTATTGGCTATGCCAAAGCCTTTGATTGTGTGGATCATAACAAACTGTTGAAAATTCTGAAAGAGATGGGAATACCAGACCACCTGACCTGCCTCTTGAGAAATTTGTATGCAGGTCAGGAAGCAACAGTTAGAACTGGACATGGAACAACAGACTGGTTTCAAATAGGAAAAGGAGTACGTCAAGGCTGTATATTGTCACCCTGCTTATTTACCTTATATGCAGAGTACATCATGAGAAATGCTGGACTGGAAGAAACACAAGCTGGAATCAAGATTGCTGGGAGAAATATCAATAACCTCAGATATGCAGATGACACCACCCTTACGGCAGAAAGTGAAGAGGAACTCAAAAGCCTCTTGATGAAAGTGAAAGTGGAGAGTGAAAAAGTTGGCTTAAAGCTCAACATTCAGAAAATGAAGATCATGGCATCCGGTCCCATCACTTCATGGGAAATAGATGGGGAAACAGTGGAAACAGTGTCAGGCTTTATTTTTCTGGGCTCCAAAATCACGGCAGATGGTGATTGCAGCCATGAAATTAAAAGACGCTTACTCCTTGGAAGGAAAGTTATGACCAACCTAGATAACATATTGAAAAGCAGAGACATTACTTTGCCAACAAAGGTCTGTCTAGTTAAGGCTATGGTTTTTCCTGTGGTCATGTATGGGAGAGTTGGACTGTGAAGAAGGCTGAGTGCCGAAGAATTGATGCTTTTGAACTGTGGTGTTGGAGAAGACTCTTGAGAGTCCCTTGGACTGCAAGGAGATCCAACCAGTCCATTCTGAAGGAGATCAGCCCTGGGATTTCTTTAGAAGGAATGATGCTAAAGCTGAAACTCCAGTACTTTGGCCACCTCATGCGAAGAGTTGACTCATTGGAAAAGACTTTGATGCTGGGAGGGATTGGGGACAAGAGGAGAAGGGGATGACAGAGGATGAGATGGCTGGATGGTATCACTGACTCGATGGACGTGAGTCTCCGTGAACTCCAGGAGTTGGTGATGGACAGGGAGGCTTGGCATGCTGCGATTCATGGGGTTGCAAAGAGTCAGACACAACTGAGCAACTGATCTGATCTAATCTGATCTGCATACCCAGCTCTTCTTTTTCCATCCAAGACAAAGCTGCTTCCATCAGTGTACCAGATTTCCTCAGGATTGGTCAGAGGATCTTCTGACAATCCCTCTCGGGATTTTGTCCAGTGGTCCAAGGTTTCTAGACAAGAGTGAAAGGGGAGAGAGCCCTCGGGGGTAGGGAGGAGGGTGGCTGGGTTAAGAACCTCACAAGGGTGTATAGTGAGGCCTGGATTTTCCATCAGCATTACTTGAAATCTGAGGATTCTTTGATCAGACATCCATAAATGGCCTCTCCCATTTAGGAGTGTTTTACTTGGTGGCTGGTAAAAATAGTTAGTTTGCCCCCAAAGGAGAGTTTTAAAGCATCTTCTATCATGATTGCAATAGCTGCAAGATTTCGAAGGCAGGGGGACCAGCCTCGGGCAGTTGGATTGAGCCTCTTGGATAAGTAAGCTACAAGCTGGGGTTCAGATCCCAACCTTTGAGTTAACACTCCCAAGGCTATTCCCTCTCTTTCATGGACATAAAGTTGGAATGCTTTTTCTGGGTCTGGCAACCTCAAGGCAGGTGCCTGAGTTAAGGCCTGTTTTAGTGTAGCCTCGGCTTTCTTTTGAGGAGTTCCCCACATCATTGCGATTGAATCATCTCGTCCCTTTAAGCTTTCATATAAGGGCTGGGCAGTTAGACCATAGTGGGGTATCCAGATTTTACAATAACCAGTTAGCCCCAGGAAAGCTCGCAATTGTTTTCGAGACGTGGGGGAGGGCAACTGGAGGATTTCTTGTACCCGATCAGAGGACAGCCTCCTGGACCATGTGTAATCTGAACTCTCAGGTAAGTGACTTTGGCTCGACCATCTGTGCCTTAGCACGGGAAACTTTATATCCCCTTTTTGCCAAGAAGTTTAGAACCTGAATTGCATGTTGTTGGGCACTTTTTTCATCTGGAGAGCAGATTAGTAGGTCATCTATGTATTGTAATATGTTCCCATTAGGTCCCAGGTCCAGATCTAGGAGATCCCGCCTGAGGGCCTGTCCAAACAGGTGGGGGCTATCTCTGAACCCCTGAAGTAATACTGTCCAAGTCATCTGTTGGTGTTTTTCTCCTGGGGCCTCCCACTCAAAGGCAAAAAGATATTGGGATTCTTTAGTCAGTGGTATGCAAAAAAAATGCACCTTTGAGATCCAAGACTGTAAACCACTTGGCATTGGGTGGATTTCTCCCAAGATCACATAGGGATTGGGTACTGTGGGATGGAGGGGGACTACAGCTTCATTTATGATCCTGAGATCTTGAACCATTCGCCAGGTTCTGTCTTTTTTCTTTCCTGAGATTGGGGTGTTACATGGCGAACTGGTGGGGACCAATAGTCCACAAGCAAGGAATTTATTTATTAAAGGCTGTAGTTCCTCTCGAGCCTCTCTTTTGAGAGGGTATTGTTTCCGGTTAAGAAACCGAGTGGGATCTCGGAGGACAATGATGACTGGTTCAGCTTGGTGGCCTCGTCCAGGAATCCCCTGGTCCCACACCTGGGGGTTAATTTTGTCTTCCCATAGTTTTTGGTCCCTCTATTGAAGAAGGTGTAATGGGCTCTTCAGTAGTAACCAGGAGCTGTAGAACTCTAGGGGCTGAAAAACTTCCCATCACAAGGGTGGTCCCCAGTTTAATGAGTATATCTCTTCCCAATAAGGGAGTAGGACACTCAGGGACCACAAGAAACTGGTGGGAAAATATTTGTCCATCCCAGCAACAAAGAAGTGCTCGGGTGAATCTTTTAGTAGTTGTTTTTCCTGTAGCACCCAAAATACAGGTTTGGGAGGAGAAGCTCCAGAGTAGGAGATCAAGACAGAGTAGGTAGCCCCTGTGTCAACCAACAAATTTTCGGACCTACCTGCCACATCCAGTTGCACCCTTGGCTCCAGCCCTGTGATGGTTATCTGTGACAGGCGGGCTGGCTGGAGCGAGCCGCTTCAGTCCTCTTGAACCATCGTAAGGGTAGGCTTGGCTCTTGACCTTGAGGCTCTTGGGTCCCGAGGGCAGAGTGCCGCCCAATGTCCCAGTTTATGGCATTTGTGGCAAGTGGTTCTAGGAGACTTGTCACAGTTTGGACACTCTTTGGCCCAATGCCCCGCCTGTCTACAGATCAGGCATTTGTCTCGTGCCTTGTCCTTCAAGGACTTGGGGTTTGCCATAGGGCTTCTCTGGAGGGTGGCCAGCATCTGGGCATGCCTTGTCTCTTTCCTCTCCTCCTCCTGGGCCTTGGCCTCCTTCTCCTGTTCTCTGTTATAAAAGGTATTGGTGGCTGTCTGGACCATCTCATCTAAAGAGGCAGCAGGGTCCTGCTGTGGTAGCTGTGTAACTTAATTCTGATATCTGATGCACATTGGGACAGGAATTTGTCCTTTAAAATCACCCGTCCCTCGTAAGAGTCTAAGTCCAGGTTGGTAAACTTTTGGAGTGCCTCTTTTAGCCTCTCCAGAAAGGCAATGGGGTTCTCATTGGGCTCCTGAGTTATTGCTGAGACTGGGCACAGTCCCACAAGTAATAGGCTTCCTTTGTTTCATGGGTGGACTTCCTTAGGGGTGAGTCTTTCTGAAGCTTATCCTACCCAGAACTGTTGCAACAGAGAGCCAGGCGTCCCCGGGTCAGGGTGCAGATCCCCAGGCAGGCTGAGGCATGACAGCCTCCTAGAGATCGAATCACTGGGCAGGTCGAGGTGTGCCGGCCTCCTGAGAATTGGGTCCCTGGGCAGGTCGAGGCGTGACGACTTCCTGGGACCCCTAGGACTAGCGGATCCCCGAGCAGGTTGAGGCGTGACAACCTTTCAAGGACCAGATCCCTAGGCAGGTCAAGGCGTGATGACCTCCTGGAACCCCCGGACTGGAGTTGGGCATCCCCAAGATCTCCAGTGTGACCAGTACTGGGTAGGATTAGGGGGTTGGATAGATATTATACAGTATTTCCCTCCCGAGGCCAGCTATTTTCTGGTTGTCTCTCCAGAAGATTGTAGAGGCAACATTGTGGGCCCGGATGGGGCTCAGGAAAAGAGCATAGAAACAGGAGGGTAGGGGGCAGAGCACAACCTTTGAAAGAATGACATAGCAAAAGGGTATAATGTAAACCAATTAAAATCAATTGGGTCCAAGATGACAAGTCAAATTTAAGTGAACCTTAACCCCCAATCTATAAGCCAACAGACACACCCAGAGGTGGCAAGACAGCTCCAAGGCACTGTCAAAAGATGGAGGAGTGAGTGGTTCCCCAATGGCTGGGATGATCCTCTCACTCATGAGCATATGAATTCCACCTAGCACAAAACCTCACAAAACCTAGCCAGGCCTAATTCCATGGCCCCATCCCTTGCCCTTGAAAATGGTTCACACCCAGAAGAGTGGCTTCTTTCTGGATCCTAACAAATCCACCTCTTATCGCTTTGCCTCTCAATGAATTTTTGCAATGAGACATCAGAGCCTGAGTTTCATTAGTTTTGGCCGGGCTTGAATCCTGGGAGAGAGCTGAAGGACAGGAGGAAAAAGCAATGGGAAAAACGTGCCAAGGAATCCCCTTCATAGCCTGCCAGAAAATTTGCTAAATATCTGACTGGTGCTCACAGTTTCATTGGTCTGATCCTTGGCACAGAGAAGAGAAAGAACAGAAGACCCCCACCAGCTTCAGATCAGATCAGATCAGATCAGTCGCTCAGTCATGTCTGACTCTTTGCGATCCCATGAATCGCAGCACGCCATGCCTGCTTGTCCATCACCAACTCCTGGAGTTCACTGAGACTCACGTCCATCAAGTCAGTGATGCCATCCAGCCATCTCATCCTCTGTCATCCCCTTCTCCTCCTGCTTCCAATCCCTCCCAGCATCAGAGTCTTTTCCAATGAGTCAACTCTTTGCGTGAGGTAGCCAAAGTACTGGAGTTTCAGCTTTAGCATCATTCCTTCCAAAGAAATCCCAGGGCTGATCTCCTTCAGAATGGACTGGTTGGATCTCCTTGCAGTCCAAGGGACTCTCAAGAGTCTTCTCCAACACCACAGTTCAAAACCATCAATTCTTTGGCACTCAGCCTTCTTCACAGCCCAACTCTCACATTCATACATGACCACAGGAAAAACCATAGCCTTGACTAGACAGACCTTTGTTGGCAAAGTAATGTCTCTGCTTTTCAATATGCTATCTAGGTTGGTCATAACTTTCCTTCCAAGGAGCAAGCGTCTTTTAATTTCATGGCTGCAGTCACCATCTGCAGTGATTTTGGAGCCCAGAAAAATAAAGCCTGACACTGTTTCCCCATCTATTTGCCATGAAGTGATGGGACCAGATGCCATGATCTTCGTTTTCTGAATGTTGAGCTTTAAGCCAACTTTTTCACTCTCCACTTTCACTTTCATCAAGAGGCTCTTTAGTTCCTCTTTACTTTCTGCCATAAGGGTGGTGTCATCTACATATCTGAGGTTATTGATATTTCTCCCAGCAATCTTGATTCCAGCTTGTGCTTCTTCCAGTCCAGCATTTCTCATGATGTACTCTGCATATAAGGTAAATAAGCAGGGTGACAATATACAGCCTTGACGTACTCCTTTTCCTATTTGGAACCAGTCTGTTGTTCCATGTCCAGTTCTAACTGTTGCTTCCTGACCCGCATACAAATTTCTCAAGAGACAGATCAGGTGGTCTGGTATTCCCATCTCTTTCAGAATTTTCCATAGTCTATTGTGATCCACATAGTCAAAGGCTTTGGCATAGTCAATAAAGCAGAAATAGATGTTTTTCTGGAACTCTCTTGCTTTTTCCATGATCCAGTGGATGTTGGCTATTTGATCTCTGGTTCCTCTGCCTTTTCTAAAACCAGCTTGAACATCAGGAAGTTCACAGTTCACATATTGCTGAAGCCTGGCTTGGAGAATTTTGAGCATTACTTTACTAGTGTGTGAGATGAGTGCAATTGTGTGGAAGTTTGAGCATTCTTTGGCATTGCCTTTCTTTAGGATTGGAATGAAAACTGACCTTTTCCAGTCCTGTGGCCACTGCTGAGTTTTCCAAATTTGCTGGCATATTGAGTGCAGCACTTTCACAGCATCATCTTTCAGGATTTGGAATAGCTCCACTGGAATTCCATCACCTCCACTAGCTTTGTTCGTAGTGAAGCTTTCTAAGGCCCACTTGACTTCACATTGGAGGATGTCTGGCTCTAGGTCAGTGATCACACCATCGTGATTATCTGGGTCGTGAAGATCTTTTTTGTACAGTTCTTCTGTGTATTCTTGCCATCTCTTCTTAGTATCTTCTGCTTCTGTTAGGTCCATACCATTTCTGTCCTTTATCGAGCCCATCTTTGTATGAAATGTTCCTTTGGTATCTCTAATTTTCTTGAAGAGATCCCTAGTCTTTCCCATTCTGTTGTTTTCCTTATTTGGGTAACAGCTATTGGGGCTCAGCAGATAGCGCCTTTGGGACATGTTGAGGAGTAGCCTCTCCAGAGTCCCTCACTTGTGCCCCCTGCCGCCCGCCTGTTTGAGGAAACAAGAAATGAGAGATTGTAAAGGTCCCTCCAGCCATAGGAGCAAGGACCTCTTACCTTAACCCAAGGTCTTCTGGAATCTGAGAGTGGGCCACATGAGCTTTCTGCTGAGTTCGTTTTTCGCTGTCCCGGTTTCCAGCACAATGGGCGTTCCCCTGCGCCCTTTGCTCTCCTTCTAGCACGGGAGCTTCTCTGAGTTGGGCTCCTGCTGTGCTTGGCCTCTTCCGCGCAGAGGCTGTTTCAGCCAGATTAAACCCAAGTCACGGCACCATAGATGTCACGCGAGTGTATGTTCCTTGGTTCTTTGTCTCATCACAACAAAGATTTGGAGCGAAGGACGTTAAAGCCCTCGGCGCGTCACAGCTCTCGGGTCTTGGACAAACCATGTTATAGCTCTTAGGCAAATCAGTGTTACAGCTCTATTTTATTTAGAAGATAGCAGGAGAATCCATCCTCGAAGTGTGAGGGCATGCCAACCCAAAGACTCGAAGAGAAGAGAGTGGAGGAGCACTTGGAGGAGGGAGAGAGAGAGAGTGAGAGTGAGAGAGGGAGAGAAAGAGCACACTCATGCGGGAGAGGGAGAGAAAGAAAGCGCTTTGGCTCCTCCTTTTATATGTTTTTTCCTCCACCTGGGCCTGCCCTATGTAAATTCGGCTTAGCCAGGAGTGCTGTTTGTTCTACCTGAAGTCTTCACTCTGGTCCTCGGACCTTCCTTTGACCTCCCTTTGTTCTATTTTCACGGGCTTTTCCCTTCCTTGTCTTTTAGGACAAGGTCTAACTGTTGTTTCTTGACCATGTGCAAAAGTAGGAAGTCAAGATATACCTGGAGTAACAGGCAAACTTGGCCTTGGAGTACAAAGGAAGCAAGGCCCTGCTCAGGAAGTCTTTAATCCAAATTTCTCCTGATGGATGGGGCTGTGTCCCCTCCTTGTAGTTTGGCCTGAGGTCAAACTACAGTACGCGTAGTTGTGACCTCCTTCAAAAAGAAGGAAGTCCTCCCAGGACTGCTGTAGTCAGTGCCCCTGATCCCGCAGCAGGCCATTGTCGACCAATACCTCTGCCTGAGACTCCCAAACACACACAGGAAGTCTGGCTTGGTCTCTTGTGGGATCACTGCTCCTTTCTCCTGGGTTCTGGCGCACACAAGGTTTTGTTTGTGCCCTCCATGAGTCTCTGTTTCTCCAGTCCTGTGGAAGTTCTGTAATCAAATCCCACTGACCTTAAAAGTCAGATTCCCTGGGGATACTCAGTTCTTTGCCAGATCCCCAGGTTGGAAAGTCTGTTTTGGGGCCTAGAACTTTTGCAGCAGTGTGAGAATTTCTTTGGTATAATTGTTCTCCAGTTTGTGAGTCGCCCACCTGGTGACTCTATAGTGGGGCTAATGACGACTTTCTTCAAGAGGACTTATGCCTTGAACAGGCACTCAAAGCCAGTGCTCTGGGACAACCAGAGAGGTGGGAGGTGGAAGTGGGGTTCAGGATGGGGAGACACATGTACACCTGTGGGTGATTCATGTCAATGAATGGCAAAAACCACCACAATAGTGTGAAGAAATTATCCTCCAGTTAAAATAAATTAATTTAAGAAAAAGAGAAATTATGCCACACACTGCACCTCCCAGGACTGCTGTTGCCAGAGGCTCTGTCCCCGTTGCAGACCACTGCTGACTCATACCTCCTCAGGAGACACTCAAACACTCAAAGGCAGGTCTGGCTCAGTCTCTTGTGGGGTCACTGCTCCTTTCCCCCAGTCCTGGTGTGCACAGGTTTTGTTTGTGCCCTCCAAGTGTCTCTGGTGGGTATGAGGTTTGATTTTAAATGTGATCGTGCCCCTCCTACCGCCTGTTGCGGTTTCTCCTTTGTCCTTGGTTGTGGGGTATCTTTTCTTTCTTTGTTGGGTTCCAACATTCTCTGGTCGATAGTTGTTCAGCAGCTAGTTGCAGTTTCGGTCTTCTCGAAGGAAAAGATGAGCTCACGTCCTTCTAGTCCACCATCTTGAGGTTATATGTATTGTATAAGGTATGTCTAACTTTCAAGCAACTTTCAAATATGCAGTACAGTATTATATAGTCACCATGTTGTACATTACATCCCCATTGCTAATTTATGACTTTATAAGAGGAAGTTTGTAGCTTTTGACCTCTTTCACTCATATATATATATTTTAAATAAACTTTTTTTTTTCATAATAAGATTTCATCCAGGATACCTTATTACCTGTAGTTGTGTTTCCTTAGTCGTCTCCAGAAAGTAAATATTTCTTACACTTTTCTTTTTTGGTGAACTTCACAATTTTAAGGTATGCTGGTCAAATATTTTGTAGGATGTCCTTCAATTGGGGTTTGTCTAATGTGTCTTTCTGATTACATTGGAGTTACCATGTGTGGAAGCAAAACCACGGAAATGGTATTTTCATCACGTTGTAACAAAGGTCCTATCAACATTACTCATCTCTGTTGATGTTGACTTTGATTACCTAGTTGAGGTACTACTGCTTGTAAAGTTTTCTTTTATCTCCCATTTTTATACTGTACTCTTTGGAAAGAAGTCACTATTCACAGTCCACACTTGAAAAGTAAGGGGTTTGGCTCCATCTTCTTAATGGAACCATATCGCTATATATTATTTGTATAGGAATTCTTCTGTACAGAAGATTTGTCTATCTTTCCCAGTTAGTCAATCATTTATTTATATTAGTAGGATCTCATCAATATTTATTTTATATTTTGGATAATAATCTCGTATTAGGCTATGTATTTTGTTTCTCTAATTGTTCTAACTTTGGCCACGGGGCACTCCTTCAGTTGGCTCCTATGCTATGAGACACATCTCCATCAATTTGTTCCTTGAGCACATCCTTACTTTTGGCACCAGAGGATGCTCCAGATTCATCTTGTATATTCCCTGCCCAGCCATTTCTCCAAGGAATCTGGTTTATTTTTGTCGAAGAATGATGTAAGAAACCAAGATCTGGGTACCAGATGTGCTCATTTTACCTAAATGTTGCTGCTTCTGTGCCCTCTCTGTAGCAGAGTTAGGAAATATACATGTGTAAACTAACAGTTTTTTTAGTGGATTTATTAAGACTTTCTATAAGCAAAATCATATTATTTACAAAATATAGTTTTGCTTCTTCCTTTCTATCTGGATTTTTTTTTTTTTTTTCCTTTACTGCTTTGGCTAGAACCTCTAGCAAAATGTTGAATAGAAGTGGTGAGAGTAGACATGGTTGTTTTCTTCATCTTAGGACAATGCATTCAGTGTTTCACCCTTAAGTATGATATTAGCTATGCTGCTGCTGCTGCTGTGTCGCTTTAGTCGTGTCCGACTCTGTGGGACCCCATAGACGGCAGCCCACCAGGCTTCCCCGCCCCTGGGATTCCCCAGGCAAGAACGTTGGAGTGGGTTGCCATTTCCTTCTCCAATGCATGAAAGTGAAAAGTGAAAGTGAAGTCACTCAGTCGTGTCGGACTCTAGGGACCCCATGGACTGCAGCTTACCAGGCTCCTCCGTCCATGGGATTTTCTAGGCAAGAGTACTGGAGTGGGGTGCCATTTTTGCAAATGCCCTTTATCAGGTTGAGGTAATTCCTTTCCATTTGTTGAGTGTTTTTATATGAAAGATGTTGGAGTTTGTCAAATGCTTATTCTGCTGTCTGTTGAGATGATCATGTGGTTTTGATCTTTTATCCTATTGGTGTGGTATATTATGTTAATTGACTTTCAGATGTTAAACCAACCTTGCATTTCTGGGATAAATCCTGCTTGATCACTAGTGTATAATCCTTTTTATATGTTATTGATTTCAGTTTGTTAGTATCTTGTTGAGAATTTTCCCATCTGTATTCAGAAGAGATATTGCTCTTTTTTTTTTTTTTGGTAAAGTCTTTGGTATCAGGGAGATACTCAGGATGATTTGGAAAGTTTTCCCTACACTTTAATGTTTTGGAAGAGTTGTTGAAGATTTTTATTCATTCCTCTTAAACATTTGTTAAAATTCACCTGTAAAGCAATCTGGGCCTGGGCTTTAAATTGTGGGAAATTTTAAATACTAATTAAATCTCTTTACTAGGTTTATGTAGATTTTCTGTTTCTTCTTGAGTCCATTTTAGCAATTTGTGTCTTTCTAGGAATTTGTCAGTTTCATCTTATGTTTTCTAAATTATTGTCATACAATTGTTCATAGTTTTACTTTATAGTCTTTTAAAGTTTCTGTAGGTTTGGTAATGATTTCCTCTCTTTCATTCCTGATTTTCATATTTTGAGTGAATTTTTTCTCTTTTTAAATTCAGTCAGTTTAACTAAAGGTTTGTTAGTTTTCTTAATCTTTTCAAAGGACCAACTTTGGCCTTGTTGACTTTCTTTTTTTATACATGTATACTAATCTCTGTATATACACACATCATGATTATTACTATTATATCTATACACATTAGGCTAAACACACACACATATATTTTGTATGTGTGTGCAGACATATATACTGATGTCTGCAACTATCTAGTATTGCTTGATTCATTCTAGACTTCCCTCTTGCTTATCTGTAATTTCACACTCCAAGAATGAGAAGTCTACCTCCCACTGTCTGCCATCCATTTATTTATTTGTTCAATCACAGTATACATGTATAGTGGTCTCAGAGTTGTTAACCCATACACCTGTGGGCATCAACTTCATCAATTAGAGCACAGTGCTTATGTACATTTCCTTTAATCTTATAGCCTCTACTCATTTCCAAAGTCACTTAAGTCAGTACTTACCCTCCACTGTCTTAAGTGAGGTTATATAGTACATTTTAATAGTACTTTTAAAAATCACAGTCTGTATTCCACTCTGAGATTTCCCTGCCCTACTAATTAATTTTTTAAATTTGTATACATTAAGGTTGAGTCTTTTTGCTGTAAAGTTCTATGGATTTTGACAAATGCAGTGTCATGCATCACACAGAATAGTTTTACTGCCCTAAAATATAGTTCATTTATTAAGTCCTCCCCACTCCCCAAGCCCCTGGCAACCACTGATATATTTTCAGTCTCTATAATTTTGCCTTTGTCCAAAATGTCATATAAATGGAATCATATAGTATGTAGTCTTTTTTTTTTTTTTTTAGTATGTAGTCTTTTAAGATCAACTTCTTTCACTTAACAATGTGCATTTCACTTAGCAATATTTTCCATGTTCTTGCATGAATTGACAGCTAATTCTTTTTTTTATTGCTGAATAGTATTTCATTGTATGAATGTACCAAAGTGTATTTATCCATTCACCTATTGAAGACTATCTTGGTTACTCCCAATTTGGGGGGTCGGATTGTGAATAAACTGCTCTAAACATTCTTGTGAGGACTTTTGTGTGGACCTAAGTTTTCATATTCACTGAATGAGTGCCTAGGAGTGTAATTGTTGGATTGTTTTGTAAAACTGTGTTTAACTTTATGATAAACTGCCAACTTCTCTTTCAGAGTGGCTCTACCATTTTGCATACTCACTAGCAATGAATGAGGGTTCTTATACACTATGATAGAGGATTTTTCAGCTAAAATGACCCAGGATCTAAATTTATGGCCCTCTGCTAATTTTGCTGTTACCGCTTGGATGGATTCAAGGCCGTGGGAAACTGCAGAAAAGTAAGGGAGTGCCTAGAAGGGAGATATGGACCCTTTGATTAATTTTATCAGTCTCCTGGTCAATGGTTAATCTTATAAACACTGGATGTCCAAGGAGGTCTCATTCTGCTAATAGTTACAGAGAGAAAGGATTCTTTCTTCACTAAACTGATAATGTCAACCTCAGGCCATATATTCATATATTTTGCACCCCTCCCAGTAAACCAGATGCTACCATGTTATTGGGTACTCCAGATGTTATATTTCTCAGAAAACGCTTTACTGCTCCCTCTTGATTTTGTCTTTTATGGTAAGAAATGTATGTATTTGGGTTGAAGTGTTATAGGATAAGATGGTCCTTTTCTTATTAAAAAATATTTATTTGTTTGTTTGTTTTTGGCTGCATCAGGTCTTAGTTGTGGCATGCGAGACCTGCTGCAGCACATGGGATCTTTCACTGCAGCCCTCAGGCTTCTCTCTAGTTGAGGGGCCCAGGTTCTCGGTAGTTGTGCATGGGCTTAGTTGTCCCATGGCATGTGGAATCTTAGTTCCCCAACCAGGGATCGAACCCATGTCCCCTGCATTGGAAGGAGGATTCTTAGTCACTGGACCACCATGGAAGTCTCCAAGATGGTCTTTTTCTTATTAAATTTGAATTCCAATTAAAGATGGACCTTGAGATAGAGCTATAATGGGACAAATAAATATGGCATTGGGAGTGCTGGCTACAAGAAGACCCAGAAGAGGACAAGTGTGGGGAAATGGAGTGAGGAAGCCACATCAGTGATGGGGAGAGTCAAAAAAGAGTAAGAACCCATTTGTGAAAGAGGAAAGGGATCCGTGGCAGAAGTGGACAATCCCTGTGGCAGAGAACCCCATGGACCTGAATGGAGGAGGCAGAGAGAAAGAAAGATGCAAGAAACCAGCCTATAAGGTCAGGATGGGGGGCAAATGCAGTCTGATCTGAATGGGAGCTGAGAGCGAGAGGCTTACGGAGAAGAAGCAGGGAGGTAATGAACTTAGTTTAGGAGTCACTCTGACCTGAAGTTTTTGTATGTTTGTTTGGTTGGTTTTTGATTTTTGTTTTTCCAAAACTGAAGTATGTTTAAATGTGGATTCCAATATGGCAAATTTTCACTTTTTTTTAAATTGAAGTATAGCTGCTGTACAATATTATATAAATTATAGGTGTACATGGCAAATAGATGGGGAAACAGTGGAAACAGTGACAGACTTTATTTTTTTGGACTCCAAAATCATTGCAGGTGGTGACTGCAGGCATGAAATTAAAAGCTGCTTGCTCCTTGGAAGAAAAGCTATGACCAACCTAGACAGCATTTTAAAAAGCAGAGACATTCCTTTGCCAACAAAGGTCCATCTAGTCAAAGCTATGGTTTTTCCAGTAGTCATGTATGGATGTGAGAGTTGCACTATAAAAAAAGCTGAGCGCCGAAGAATTGATGCTTTTGAACTGTGATGTTGGAGAATACTCTTGAGAGTCCCTTGGACTGCAAGGAGATCCAACCAGTCCATCCTAAAGGAGATCAGTCCTGGGTGTTCATTGGAAGGACTGATGCTGAAGCTGAAACTCCAATACTTTGGCCACCTCATGAGAAGAGTTGACTCATTGGAAAAGACCCTGATGCTGGGAAAAATTGAAGGTAGGAGGAGAAGGGGATGATAGAGGATGAGATAGTTGGATGGTATCACCGACTCAACTGGACATGAGTTTGAGCAAGCTCCAGGAGTTGGTGATGGAGAGGGAGGCCTGGTGTTCTGCAGTTCATGGGGTTGCAAAGAGTTGGACACGGCTGAGCTACAGCTGGACTGATGTAGTGATTCATAATTTTTAAAGTTTATACTCCACTTATACTCTTTATAAAATATTGACTATATTCCCTCCATTGGATAAATATCCTTGTGGGCTTATTTGATATCTAATAATTTGTACTTCTTACTTCTCTACCACTATATTACCCCTACTCCCCACTGGTAACCACTAGTTTGTTCTCTGTATTTGTGAATCTGCTGCTTTTATTATTATATTTGCTAGTTTGTCATGTTTTGTAGATTCCACATGTAACCAATACCATACAGTATTGACTTGGACACAGCATATGCAACAGTTAACATTTTTTGACCTTTCTGAGGGGCCCATGCTATGCTAAGCCCTTTATGTATTTTCTCACTTAAACTTTTGAGGTGAGCATTATTATTCTCATTTTGAAGATTAGAGATCATAGAGATTTAGAGAGTTTAAGGTACTTAGAGATGAGTATCTGTAAGATACTTAGAGAGCTTAAGTTGAGATTTCCACTTCAGCTTGTCTGGTTCAAAGCTGCCTTCTTTGTGTCTATGAGCAAAGTTTTAAACACCTTCCATGCCCCAGCGTTGGGGTAGCAAAGTGCTCACAGCCTGCCCAAGACTCCCCAGGTCTGTTTCTTCCAGAAGCCTCCCCAAGAGCCTTGGTCACAGTCTTCCCTCCCTTGAACTCCCAGACATTCTTGTTTAGTGAGTCCCCAGACACATCTTCGACTCAATGAACATGAGTTTGAGTAAACTCTGGGAGTTGGTGATGGACAGGGAGGCTTGGAATGCTGCAGTCCACGGGGTCGCAAAGAGTCGGACATGACTGAGCTACTGAACTGAACTGAGCTGAGCCACATCTTGCCTTGAGTTTCAGCTTTTGCATTTATATTGCAATTCCTGAACTTTTAACAACATACCTTTTCGTTTTTTTCCCTACTCCTTTTTCCCTTTATTTTAAAATCTTTAAAATCTTTATTTATTTATTTGCCTATGCTGGGTCTCAGCCACAGCACACAGGATCCTTGATCTTTGCTGTGGCATTCGGGATATAGCTCCTTGACCAGGGATCAAACCCAGGCCTCCTGTTCTGGGAGCACGGAGTCCTAGCCACTGGACCACCAGAGAAGTCCGTCTTTTTTCCCTTTAAGTAGATTTTAATTCTTAGAACACCTTTAGGTTTACAGAAAATTGTGAAGATAGTACAGAGTTCCTGCATATCCCCCACACTATTTCCCTTATTATTATCCGTTAGTGTGGTGTGTCTCCCATTCAATTATTTTCTGTGCAGTCACGTACCCACTGATGTACTTTGGCAAATGCAGTTCATTTTGGCGTGTCTCTGCCTCCTGGAGCTAAGCCCAGTACTCTGCAGAGAAGCCATCACTCACCTTTGTGATGACCTCTAACTCAGGGCAGTCAGTTGGGGGAAGTTATCCAATAAATGACCAGTTCCATGTGAGCCCAGAAGCAAACCAATGCCTGAGGAGCTCCGTTCAGTAAACATTGGTTGAGCAGGTGGCTGTGGGGAGAGTCCCCCAGACTATCAGGACTGTCCTCTGAATCTGTAAAGTGCAGTGTCAGGGAGCAGGGCAGACAGGAAGGAGGAGCACCAGACGTGGGGCAAAGTGTCAGCTTCCCTTCAGGACAGATTGAATTTGAGCGGGTCATCCAGGTGGGACATCCAGCAAGAACCTGGGAATAGAGATCTGGCATTTAGAAAGAGAGAACACAAATTGGTATTTGTATAGTGAGGAGAAGGAATCCCAATGGAGAGGTGCAGATGGGAGCCTGTGGGTACCTGAACTTCAACTCATCACTTACCTTCTTTCTGATAACTCATGGCATTTGCACATCTGTTGCCTAGATTGTTTTTACAAAAATTCGTGAAAGTAGAGAACAGTGAAGTGCTTCTATGAGCACTGTGTGCTTGTCATTTGTCTGTTTTAAGTGGTGTCTCAGTATGAAACAAGGAAGCTTCTCTCAATATTTCAAAGGCTTCTTATACTATAGAAGTAGAATGGTGGGCTTCTGGAAGTAAGTCATCAGAGAGATCCCAAGGGAAGCATTCTGGGAAGCTCTTTATCACCAGGTTCAGCACAGTACCTGACACACAGTGGAGCCTTGGTAGATCATCCACTACACAGTGGATAAGGTGACAAGAATGGGAACAGATATTCTCTATTCTCTGAACATGTGCAACATCAGAGGTATCCCTCAGACAGGGAGAGGGGACTTGAACAATGGCCCCAGAGCAAGCTCAGGCTTAGGAACAGGATGAGATAATGCAGTGTCTCTGGCAGAGGCAGCTGGTGCCATGCAGACAAGTACAGGGCAGGTGCCCACTGCCACTCAGGCTGGAGGCTGGTGTAGGGCCATTCATGACCCAGCTCAGTGACTGAAAGAAATATGTCAGGGCAAGGGCTTGCCTTCCAGGAGCTAAGCACATAGAGCTACCCAAACAGGCTGGAGTGGTGTCTGCAGGTGAAGAGGGGCAGGGCCTCAGGGGAGGGACCAGAGGGTCACCTGGAGCTCAGCTTCTAGGGGAGGTCCTGGGTAGCCAGGGATACTTTAGGTCAGGGCAATCCCCATGGTATGGGGAAGGGCAGGGGAGGGGTAGGATAACCTTGAGAGCACATTCCTGGGCAAGAGTCAACCATGCCACCCACGCTGTGCCAGCACCAACCCTCCCCAGCTCCAAGCATGAATGTCCTTGCCCAGAAGCCACTCCCTCTCCAACTCAGAGAGAAGAAAAGGAAACAAGTTAAGGCTGGTGCCCCACTCAAATCGACCTTTAACTTGGCTCCAAAACTAGCCTTCCAGATGTGATCTGTTTCATATACTATGAATGTGTGAGTGGGTTGAGGGAAGAGGCAAAATAGTGATTTAGTATTGTGTTGGACAAAATTTTCATTCAGGTTTTTCTGTAACTCTTTGGGTCCTCAATAAGAATTTTTGTGGGTTTGTTTGTTTGGGGTGGGGGTAGGGGTAGAGAAAATTGGTCATGGTGTTTGTTTTTGAAAATGTCTACATTTGTTCTAGGCTTCCCTGGTGGCTCAGTGGTAAAGAATCCACCTGCCAATGCAGGAGACATAGGTTCAATCTCTGCATCAGGAAGATCCCTTGGAGAAGGAAATGGCAACCCACTCCAGTATTCTTGCCCGGAGAATCCCATGGCAGAGGAGCCTGGTGGGCTACAGTCCATGGGGTCAAAAAAGAGTTGGACACGACTGAGCGAGTAAACAACAGCAACGGTGCTTGTTCCTGCCCCAGCCCTGTCTCAGGAGAAGCTGCAGAGCAGAGTCTGCTGACACCAGAGTCCTGGGTGAAGTTCACAGCACCTGGGTTGTTTCTCCATTTAGTTTCAGAGATACTTTTTTCAGTTCACCCAGTCATTAGGTAATCTGCTACCCAGGGACACAACACTGATTCACAAGGCCTGATTCATTTGTGTGGAGCAAGAGAACTGCCATCTGGGACAGATCTTCACATCAAGGTCCAGGGGCTGCTCAGGGGGCGAAATCCTCTCAGAACTTGGGATGAGTGGGTGGTTTGGAATTTGTGGATTGCCAGCAAAGAAGTGGAGTGGTCTCCAGGGTTGTTTACTTAAGCTGCAATGGCCCTGGTAATTGCCCTTGTCCACTGAAACGCTTGGTGGGAGAAGAGGCCACTACAGCCACAGAAAGGCAGCTGCCCTGCAGAAACCACTCCAATGCCAGCTGGCACAGAGTGTCCTGTCTGTGGGAGTACTGCTAATAGAAACCCTCCTCCCTCTAAAACCTACTCAAGTGTGCTCGGAAGATCAGCTGCCTGGCATGACCAGTGAGCTTGTTAGAAATGCAGAGTCATGGGGCTTCCCTGGTGGCTCAGTGGTAAAGAGTCTGCCTGCCAATGCAGGAGACATGGGTTTGATCCTTGGGTGGGGAAGATCCCACATGCCTTGGAGCAACTAAGTCTGGGTGCCACAAGTGTTGAGCCTGTACTCTAGAGCCCTGGAGCTGAAACTACTGAAGCCTGAGTGCCCAGAGCCTGTGCTCCGAGCAAGAGAAGCCACCACTGCAACAGGAGCTGCTCTCTACTCGCAGCTAGAGAGTAGCCCTTGTCCCACACAACTAGAGAAAAGCCTGCACAGTAACGAAGACCCAGCATGGCCAAAAAATAAAGAAATAAATAAAAATTGAAAAAAACAGAAGAAATGCAGAGTCATGGGCCCCTGTTAGAATCTGCATTTTAACAGACCCCACAACACTCATGCTCTTTATAGTTTAAGAAGCCCTGGGCTGTAAAAAAGGAACAAATTTGAGTCAGTTGAAGTGAGGTGGATGAACCTAGAGCCAGTTTTACAGAGTGAAGTAAGTCAGAAAAACAAATATCATATATTAACTCATTTATATGAAATCTATAAAAATGGTACTGACAAGACCTATTTGCAGGGCAGGAATACAGATGCAGACGCAGAGAATGGACTTATGGACATAGTGAGGGAAGGAAATGGGAGACGAATTGAGAGAGCAGCACCACGTGCAGAATGGATGGCTAGTGGGAGCCTGCTGTATAGCACAGGGAGCTCACCTTGGTATCTAGGCTCCATGTGGATCTCAAAATCCACTTTATCCTGATTCATCTCAACACCCACAGGGAATCTTTCCTGTCCATAGCGTCCCTCAAGGCTGGACCCAAGGTCTCCTGCCTGAAATGGGGAGAGCACTGGGCTCCGCAGGGCTGCCTTCTATTCTGGATTCTCTTTCTCTCTGCAGCTCTTGGCTCCTATTGCCTACTTTTGAGTCCTGGCATGGATTTTATTATAGGAGTAGGTCTCTTCAAATGCTTCTCTGTTTGAATCCAGTCTCAAAAGCACTCATCTTACAACGTTTAGAGATGGTTTATCATGATTAGCTGCTTTCTGATTACCTAGATGGGGGCTGTGAGCTTTCATGTCATCAGTTAAGCAAGTTTCAAATCTCACTTTGGCACAGGTTACTTCTAGGACACATTTTGAGAGATCATTATCCCAGGCACATTGCATGTCGTGACCTTGGCTTTATATTTTGGGATCTTTAATTTTGTGCCTGTGGCATCGAATTCCATTATAAACTGGACTCAAACCCTCCTAAGATGGCTGTGGTTACTAGGTCCAGGCTGGAACCTGGAAGTAAGCATTCTGTTCTGGGCCCAGGGCTTCAGCCATCTGCCTGCTGGTTAGTATTCCAGTGTTTCAGTACCTGTGATGCAGTGAAGGGTGGCTATAAGATCAAAGATCTCAAAGATCTGAAGCTCAACTGTGCCATTTAAAAACTGTGTCCCTTGAAATTAATTACTCTGTGTTCTTTGCACTCTCACATATTTGTCAATAAAATGAATATGGTCCCTACTTGAGAGAATTGTTAGGAGGCTAAATGGCACCCCACTCCAGGACTCTTGCCTGGAAAATCCCATGGACGGAGGAGCCTGGAGGGCTGCAGTCCATGGGGTCACTGAGGGTCGGACACGACTGAGCGACTTCACTTTCATGCATTGGAGAAGGAAATGGCAACCCACTCCAGTGTTCTTGCCTGGAGAATCCCAATGAGATGGCTGGGGCATCACCAACTCAATGGACATGAGTTTGGGTAAACTCTGGGAGTTGGTGATGGACAGAGAGGCCTGGTGTGCTGAGATTCATGTGGTGCAAAGAGTCAGACACGGCTGAGCAACTGAACTGAACTGAAACTACAGATGTCAAAAGGAGGAAGATGAAACTGATTTACTGATATTTTGAAACAAAGTTAATATATTTATTTTAATTCAGTTGCTCTCCATGGGACTTCCCCTGGTAGTCCAATAGTTAAGACATGGGTTTGATTCCTGGTTGGGAAACTAAGGGGGATTCCCAGGTGTCTCAGTGGTAAAGAATCCTGCCAATGGAGGAGACACAGGAGACGTGGGTTTGATCCCTGGGTTGGGAAGATCCTTTGGAGAAGGGAATGGCAATCCACTCCAGTATTTTTGGGCTTCCCTGGTGGCTTAGATGGTAAAGAATCCGCCTGCAATGTGGGAGACCTGGATTCAATCCCTGGGTCAGGAAGATCCCCAGGAGCAGGGAATGGCAACCTGTTTCAGTATTCTTACCTGGAAAAAGCCCTTGAACAGAGGAGCCTGGCGAGCTGCAGTCCATGGGGGTCACAAAGAGTCAGACATGACTGAGTACATACACATGCATGCATGGGGATCTAAGATCCCACATGTGCATGGCATGATAAAAAAAAAAAAAGGAACCTCCTTATCATGGATAAGTACACATACTGAGAATTTAATAAATCAGCTTGTCTTGTAGAGATAATATGAATGCATCGCAATTCTATTAAACCTGTACTTAGATTTCTCTGATGGGTTGGTGGTGAGATAAGTAGGAGTCAGCATCATCAACCTTCAGGTTCTGCCTGGTCTGCAGTCTACATGCTTGTGGGAATCATTAATTTCTCCCACCTCGAGGGGACTTCAGTATCTACAAAACAGCTCAAAGCTATTTTTCCTGTGTGGAGATAGTGAAGGACAGGGAAACCTGGCATGCTACAGTCCATGGAGTTGCAGAGTTGGACACGACTGAGCAACTGGACAACAACAATCCATTGATGCGAACCAGGACTCTGCCCCAAAGCTAGACTATTATTTCTCTTGACCGTTTCCCTTTGTCTCACGTTCTCTCCCTTTCCAGGCTCCTCTATTCATAGGATTTTCCAGGCAAGAATACTGGAGTGGGTTGCCATTTCCTTCTCCAGGGCATCTTCCTGGCCTGGGAAACGAACCCTGGTTTCCTGCACTGCAGGCAGATTTTTTACTGACTGAGCTACAAGGGAAGCCCTTTCCCTAGTTAACAACTGCTTAAATCTGTCCATTGGAACTCAGGGAAGGTCATGGAGGCTGTGGTGGTGGTGGTGGCTTAGTCACTATGTTGGGTCCGACTCTTGAGACCCCATGGACTGTAGCCTGCCAGGCTCCTTTGTCCATGGGATTCTCCAGGCAGGAATACTGGAGTGGGTTGCCATTTCCTTCTCCAGGGATCTTCTCGACCCGGGAATCGAACCCAGGTCTCCTGCATCGCAGGCAGATTCTTTACCGACTGAGCCATGATGGAAGACCCTTTGGAGGCTGAATGAAGGCTATTTCCGATAATCAAAGAAACGGGGGACACAGAAAAGCTTTGTGCCCAGGAGTCACACAGGGCCCTGCTGGATCTCAGGGCCCTGTGTGAGATAAACGACTAGATAAACGACTAGCATCATTTTTAGCACACCAGGTTTAGGTTTTTCTAGGTTTACCTTTTCTTCACATGTACTCTTGGCTTGGCTTTGAAGTGAAGTGAAGTGAAGTCGCTCAGCCATGTCTGACTCTTTGCTCCCCTATGGACTAGAGCCTACCAGGCTCCTCTGTCCATGGGATTTTCCAGGCAAGAGTACTGGAGTGGGTTGCCATTTCCTTCTCCAGAGGATCTTCCCCACCCAGGGATTGAAGCAGGGTCCTCCACATTGTAGGTAGACGCTTTATCGTCTGAACCACCAGGGAAGCCTTTTAGCACACAGTAGATGCTTAATAAATCTTAGCTGTTATCTGTCATTCAGCTGTAATATCAAGGATGTTCCCAGCCAAAGACTAGATTCTTCTGCATCATTTGCTAACTAGAGTAGCAATAAACTGGGGAAGAGAATCTATGTATAGTGTATCAGACTGCAACAGTATGTGGATATTACATTATCCTCGGAAAAGAGAGAAACATGGAATAGTAGCACAATTAGCTAGTACATGCAAAACTAGATTTTGAACCCAGGTTTCTCTGCTCCAAAGGCCCGCCTGTCCCCTTTGAACTCTCGCTGAGAGCTCAGCATGAGGTTGCAATGTGCAGTGGCTGTTAAGGTAGGGACTGAGGTGGCTGGCAGATGGCATCTGTAAAGGCCTGGAACAGAGGAATGGTAGTCCCGCTCCATTCTTCTGTTTGACCATGTGGATTGGTCAAACCATGCTTCCAATACTGACGAGTGAGTGGAGAAACGTAGAATCGTGTCCTATGGTGGCCCTTAGAAGGGATCAGGATATTTCACCTGAAGGAAAGATGATAGCTATGGACATAAGAACAGTCTTCAAACAATAACCAATTTATCAAAAGTAGAAGGGAAAGAGAATTCAGTATAATATGAGTGAAAACTTTTTTTTTTTTTGGCCACACTGCATGGCTTGCAGGGTCTTCCCTGACCAGGGATTAAACCCAGTTGGCAGTGAAAGCTGAGTCCTAACCACTGGACCGCTAGGGAATTAACTAGGTAAAAACTTTGTAACAGTCTGAACTTCCCAAGGCTGTCCCAAACCTATCAAGGTTTTGGAAGTGATAAATTTGCTCTCATTGGAACGGTTGAGTAGAAGCTACACAACCACTTGATGGGGTGAAGTAGAGAAATTTTGTTAGATGAAATCTTCATATGTTTAGTGGACATCTGTTATAGGCTGTGTATGGTACATGAGTTAAAGTTCCTTCCAGATTTGAAATTCTGTTATGAAACTAGAAGGGCTCAATAGGACATTATATCCTGCTCAAAACTCCGACTTTGAGCACTGTATTCATTGGCATAAATAGTCTTCTAATTAATTTTAAAATTAATTTGTATTCTGCTTTCCCGCCCTGAATAACTTTTACCACTTGCTATAAAGTAGGGGCAAATTCCACCATATTAATCTGGATTGCTCCTGCTCCATGCTCTCCCACGTGAGCTTCCTCTTAGCACAGAATAATTTAGTCAGGAGTATTAGGACAGGAAACTGAAGGTTTTCAAGTACATTTTAAAAGGGAAAAAATGAAAAATAAAGTGGAAAATATCAACCCTCAAATATATTAGTTGACAATCCTCCTTCATTCTCTGGGACAATCCTGTTCCAGTGTGCAGAACTCCACATTTTTATTTTATGATTCTAGTCTAAGGTGATTGCCCTGAGCCTAGGATTCCAAAGTAAAGAAAGTGGATACAGGTTGTCAAATAGGAGCTGTGGTCAGAGCCAATGTAGGTTGGAGTGGCATCTGTAGTAGTAACTGGGAGGACCTATCCTGTGTGTCCAGCAGAGTTCTGCATCACTGGCCAAACTGTGTTGGAAAGCATTGGAAAGGACTTGATCTGTGTTCTCTAACAGTGCCTTCCCACTCAAAAAACCTCAATCAATATTTGCTCAAGTGCAGGATGATAGAAAGTTGAAACAGTGGGCAAAGTAACAGGGAGAATCCTTTCAAGTTGATGTTTAACTTTGAGCAAGTTGTTTGTCCTGTTCACTAGAAAGATTTATGCTTTGAGAAAGGAGATGGATTAGGACTATGGTTTTCAAACACAGGTCATAGCCCCCTGAGAAATTAATTTAATAGGTTGAAATCAGCATTTTAAAAAATTAAATAGAAAATTCCAGACTGCTTTGCACACAGCAAGGGTATTATTTAATGAAACGTTTACTTGTTTCATGTGAATATATACACAAAAATACATACATACACATATATACTGGATATATATACACATATATACACAAATATACTGGATGCAGTCCATGGGGTCGCAAAGAGTCGGACACGACTGAGTGACTGAACTGAGCTCAACCGATACTGGATTGTTCAGTCAAGTGAACATTTTACCATGGAGCCGTGGAGCGCAGTCAAACATATTTGAGAAATGCCGATGTCAGAGAACTCATTTAACATCTGGGCCACAGAGAGGACCCCAGAAAAGGCAAATGATTTTGAATCCCCAGTTTCTGAGTTGACAGATTAATGTATTTTATAAATTGTGATAAAATATACATAATATAAACAAATTCACGTCTTACAAGGTAAGGGAAAAAGCACTAAATGCCTTTGTCTAAAAACTAAAAACCTCCCACCCCCAACCTGCATCATCTTAGAGGCTTGGATTTATAGTGCTGTCCCTCTCTCCCATCCTCCTTGGTTTTTCCTCCAGGTTCTTGATCTCTATCCCCTGGAAGGGGTGTATGGTTTGATTTTGATGTTGTGGGGCAAGTAGCAAAAGTTCCCTCTTGTACTTGTGCCTGAGTTAGAGATGAGAGTGTTTATATTCAATTGTACTTTTACATTACAAAATAGATTATTAAAAAACAGGTAGCTAACTAGAATGTGTTAATAAATAAGCATACATGGGTTCCCAGGTGGCTCAGTGGCAAAGAATCCGCCTGCCAGTGCAGGAGCCATAGGAGACTCAGGTTCGATCCCTGGGTCAGGAAGATCCCGTATGCAACCCACTCCAGTATTCTTGCCTGGAAAATCCCATGGACAGAGGAGTCCATGGGGTCACAAAGAGCTAGACATGACTGAGCACGAACAGGAGTATAATTTGGAACAAGATTTAGAGTACAGAAGTACAGTCTCCCTTAATAAACACACTAAAATCTTACTTTCCTTTTCAGATCTCGGCAGTTGGCTGTCGCAGACCTTGATTCACTTATTTTTGCTTGTATTTCATATTTGGATCCTTATTATTTGTTCTTTAAGTATAAATTCTATTTCCCCAGCCACGTTGTTTGCATTTTCAGGGGTACAGATTCCTTTCCTATCTCTATAGGTATCTTTGCTGGACACACAATGCTGTTCTATGCTGTGCTTAGTCACTCAGTCATGTCCCACTCTTTGTGAGCCCATGGGCTGTAGCCCTCCAGGCTCCTCTGTCCATGGGGATTCTCCAGGCAAGAATACTGGAGTGGACTGCCATGCCCTCCTCCAGGGGATCTTCGCAACCCAAGGATTGAACCCAGGTCTCCCACATTGCAGGCAGATTCTTTACCATCTGAGCCACCAGAGAAGCCCACAATACTACTCAATGAGCATTATTGTATAAATGCAATAAATGGTAATTGATTACCTTTTCCTCTTAGCCATTATCAATAACGGAGTCATTTTTACTGGAATCAGGGCAGTCAAGTGCCACTGAAGATGAGAGAGTCAATTCCTAGGCAGGTTGATAAGAAGTCTGGGGTCCCTGAGGAGGAGAAAGGGGTCTGAGGCTCTGGAAGAGGAGATAGGGGTCTGGAATTCTCAAAGAGAAGGAAAGGACAAACTTTTCCCCCTACATTCCTTAGTAAGGATTATATAACAACAATGTATCTTGCTTGTTTCTCCTTCCTGACTAATCCTGGTATTTTAGAATGTATATTATGGGAGTGGGTCTGGTAAGATCTTTCTATTGTTAACTATAATCCTGTCATCTTAAAATGTAAATTGTGGGAGTTCAGTTCAATCGCTCAGCCTGTCAGACTCTTTGTGACCCCATGGACTGCAGCACGCCAGGCCTCCCTGTCCATCACCAATTCCTGGAGTTTACTCAAACTCATGTCCATTGAGTCAGTGATGCCATCCAACTATCTCATCCTCTGTTGACCCTTTCTCCTCCCGCCTTCAATCTTTCCCAGCATCAGGGTCTTTTCCAGTGAGTCAGTTCTTTCTACCAGGTGGCCAAAGTATTGGAGTTTCAGCTTCAGCATCAGTCCTTCCAATGAATATTCAGGACTGATTTCCTTTAGGATGGACAGGTTGGATCTCCTTGCAGTCCAAGGGACTCTCAAGAGTCTTTTCCAACACCACAGTTTAAAAGCATCAATTCTTCGGCACTCAGCTTTTTTGATAGATTGTGGGAGTGGGTCTTTATAGATTGTGGGAGTGGGTCTGGGAAAATTTTTACAATCTTGAGATATTCTTTTGATTTATTGTAGTAACTAATGAAAAAGTATTTAATTCCCTTACTAAGACTAGCAAAGGGGGCACCCTCCGTCTCCCTTCTGATGTCTATGTCAGAAGCTTTCTCAGTCCCTTTTCATACTTTTATAAAACTGCTACACAAAAGCTCTTGAGTGATCAAGCCTGGTCCCTGGTCCCAAAGCTAAATCTGCTTCTTCAGAGATCAAGAATCTGACACTATTCACCAGAAGCTATCAAAGACAACTTTCCTTTTCTGGACAAATAGCCTCATTGCTAGTTGCTTAGAACTTTTCAGTTTCCAGGCCACATTTACTCATTTGGCTTGGGCTCTGAACTAGCAGGACCTTGTATTTGTATAACTGTGTAGTTTAAGGAGCTTTCCTACTTTTTAGGGGGGAAAAAGTTATTTTCCTGGTGAAGGAAATAAAAGCATGTTATCTCTATGTGGCCAATGGGAAAACTGAGGCATAGAGCGCCATTAAACCCATCGTTCTGCAGCACAGTTGGGACAGCTCTGGATTAGTTGGTAACTTTGAGGCTGGGGCCCTTTTCACTTCATCAGTGACTTCTCTGCTTTACTTTTTCCTGTTATTCCTCTCTCACTGAAAATAGGAAGATTCCTGCTTTCATCTCAAGGTGAAGAAAAGGGAGGGAGGGAGAATTTTGCAGCTTATGATTCCTGTAACTCTCTTCCACCACTGGTTTCCCTGAGGTATTTACATAGAGTAGGATTTTTAATACACACCACAGGAAGCCGGTCTCCTCATCAGTCTAAGTCTGGCCTGAAGACATCTTCCATGTTACTTTTCCTGCCTGATCCCGCTCTATTCCACCCAGACAGACTCAACCAAGCATCTTCTCTGTGCCAGAGTAGACTGTGGTTTTAGGAGACTGCACCTGCCTTATCTCATTTAAACACACAGAAAATCTGTGAAGCAAGTATTTTTTATTCTCATTTAAGAGCTGATACAACCCAGGCTCAAGAAAGTTGAGAACTCTAGTTGCTTAACTTCAGTTTTTGTGCTCTTTCCCCAGATCTCCAGGGCTTTTATTTATTTACTTGCTTGTTTATTATTTAAGCACATTGTACACCCCTCTCTAGTCTCCAATTTCCCTTATGCAAACTTCTAGTATACATGATTTTAAAACAATTTTTGTGTGCCTTTTGGAAGAACTGCATGGATTTTAGGTAAGTCTTATGCAAGTCCATGGAAGGCTGGAAACTGAATAATATCCATTTCAGTTATGATGAATAATTTAAATAAAGTTGCCAAAAATTTATTTCATTGCAAACATCCAAGTTATTGGTCTCCAGAAGTGGGAGCTAATGCTATGCAATAATGGCAACAACAACGAAACTCTGATTTAAAAAAGTAAAATCTTTGAACATATGTATGCAATATCAGATAAAGCAGAGTTGCCTCTCCGTATAGGTTCCACAACAAAGCATGACAAATTAATTTTGATCTACTTGAAATAACAGAGGAGGGAGATCCCGCAGAGCTTCTAGGGAGAAAGGGATAGTGAAAGGAATGTAATTGCATTGTATCCCTTGTTACTAATAAAAGCATGAAAATAAACATATAATTGACATGCTATTTAGTGTCTTCTTTGTGGTTTCATTCTAGTCAATGTAAACATTTTAATTTGGATTTTTATAGATTATATCCTGACCTGCAATCTCCTAATTAAATTTTCTCCACGTGGTTATAAGATTTTCACCTGGATATCAGCACTGTTTCTTTTCTTTTAAAGTCCCACCGGCCTGGGAAGGAGAAGGGACTCAGTCGACCTGCTGTCAGAATTTCAAGTTGGCCCCATCAAAACGAATCTGTTCCATTCCCTGCTTTTTTTCTGTGTAGATCCACTAAGGTGCAGCGATATTACTACATACGAGATTTTAAAATACTTCTCCTTAGCGAGAGACTTTAGGTAACCGGAGTATAGAGAAGGGCGGTGGACAGACATCCCTGCGGGTAGTAAGGGGAAGAGCAGAATCTCAAGGTCGGGAAAGAGATTTGCATTTCAGAGGACTGTTGTTGTTTCCCTCTAGGCTCTGACCTGGAGAGCGCTTTATCTGTAACCCTTTTTATGGCCCAAGAATATTCTCGCTTAGGGGCTATTTGTAAACGTGTCTAATCTCGCTCACTGTATATTACCGACCAAAGGGAGGGAAACGGTGAGAAGTTTGCTAGCAGAGTTTAGAAAGTGATTAACAGTCCATTTTATTTATTTATTACGCATTGCACAATCCTATAATAACAACAATGGCAAGGAACATCAAAGTTCTACAATTCTATCACCCTAATAAATCGCTTGTTTCTATTTTCTCTTCCATTCCCTCATGCATTAAAATATTCTGCCAAGTTCTATGCCAGTCTTAGTGATTCAAGGGCGGGTTTTATACATCCGAAATACAAATTTGCATTTTCCCTTTTAAAAAAATTATAGTTGCTTTACAATATTGTGAGTTTCAGATGTACAGCGAAGTGATTTGGTTATACAAATACATATCTCTATTTTTCGATTCTTTTCCATTAAATATTATTACAAAATATTGAATATAGTTCCCTGTGCTATACAATTACATTTTGCTTTTAATTCTGCTTTGCTTATCCTATTTCTGAAGCTGCAAAACATATATTCACAACATGGCTTTAGTGCCTACTTAATATTCCATCAACGACAGACACTTTAAAATAAATATTTCAGTTTAAGTATCCAGCATTTACGAGTAAACGCTAACACCATTTGACCTTGCACTGCACAGCCAGAAGATCGGTCAAGGTTAGACTGAGGGCTCCGGGAGGCAGGGCTGCGGCTGCGCGCCAGCTAAGGACGCGAGGAGGAAGTTAGTACACCGCTCGCCCAACCCCTCCTGCACTTGCAGTCTCGCGCCTTTTCCCTCCGACCTCGGTCCCGCGCTCCAGCGGAGGGACTCCATCCGACTGCCTGTCCACTCCTAGCCCCAGGCTGTCTTTTTCCCGAGCGCCTCTGAAGGTGTACGTGATATAGGAAGTGACGCAAGGGAGAGGGCGGGACCAAACTATAAACTGCAGGTTGGGGGTGGTTATCCCACCAGAGGGTGTCGGCAAAGACTGGTGGCGGGCCGGGAAGCAGCGGACGGGGAGGTCCTTCTGTGAGTGACACGCGGCTGCTAGAATCCCGCCGACTCTCCTACCCTCCCCTCAGCTTGCGGGGGGCTGCTCGGAGCGGGCTTGGGTGCGACCCTCCTCGGTGCGGTCCAGCAGCCTGGGGAGCCGCGAGGGGCGCCCGGAGGCTGCAGCGCCTCCGGGTTGGCGGGCGGGAACGTAGCCCGCGTGGCGGCGGGAAAGGGGCTGTGGCGGGGAGCGGAGCCAGGCTGCAGGTGCAAGCGGGGTGCAGCGGCGCTGCGGGGCGGGCTGCCCGACCTTTCCCTTACCGGTGCCCTCCGCCCCTCGGCCCCCAATCCTGCGAATAGGTTCTGTTAGGGTCCTGAGGGCGATATGAGGGGTGTTCCACTGTCGTTCTACGCCCTGCTATTTTGCTCCCGGCTTCCCAGGTCACCCGGATCCCTTTTCCTCACTAGCTCGCCCTGAGAAGATGCAGGCACTCTTGGGACAGCCGTAGGCTGCAGGCCCGGGAGCGAGGCGTCAGCCACGCTGCCGCAGCGCTGAGCCACTCTGCGGGGAGCACGTGGCCCTTTCAGGAAGTATTCCCAGCGAACGGCGGTCGGGGTGCGTGGATGACCTTGAGCTCGTAGCCCTTGGATTCCTCGGGGCCTGCCGGGGCCGTGGTCTCATTGTTGAAAGGGACAAAGCTGTCCTCAGTAGACTGCATTACGACTGTGTCCTGGGCATGTAGACAAGGGTTTCTGTAAGCTGTATATCTGAACTCTAGTACAACCTGATCTTTCGGCGCTGCCTGTTGGCCTTGTGTGTGGGTTCTCAGTTTTTCTAAGCCGACTGAATCCCGCAGGTATTTGGATTGCTAGACTCTTCTCACTAACAGATGGGAGACCGTAGGAATAAGACTTCTATTTTGTGAAAGCTATGGTCTAGGGGCCAAGTAAAAGCTATTTGGATTGGAATCTGCTTTTGCCATCAGGAAATTAGCGATGTGGTATCAAAGGGCTGTGCTTGACGATATAAAACGCCTTGGAAGCCCATTGTATCACTGTTGGTAGTGGACAGCTTTGTAAGCTAGTAATGGGGCGGGTGGGCCAGTTGTGACTTGACCCAGGTTAACATTTTGCCATAGGCCAGATTGTGGTGACTGGGTATGCCAAGGAAATTGATTGCTAGTGCTTTTTCTGCTAAGAAGGTTGAACGAGGAGATAGTTATCCTGTTACAGAAGTATTTGGACACCTGATAACCTTTATTCGAGGCTTAGATAGGAGTTTGGAATACTAGATGCTGATTCCATTGCTGAGCTGGGGAATTTGACCTTATTGACCAAGACATTTAAGGTGATTTCCAGAAGTGGTTGGGATCTTAGTTCCCCAGGCCAGGGCTGAAACCTGTGCCCCTTGCGGTGGGAGTCCAGAATCTTAACCACTGGACTGCCAGGGAATTCCCTCCCTGATTTTTTCTGCTTTGAAAATTAAGGTTAGGCTCCCTAAAATACTGACTGGTCCTGTGAGGTTTTTTGTTTTGCTTTGGTTTTTTCCTCAGTTTTGGATTATTGTTGTTCAGACAGTTGCTAAGTCATGTCTGACTCTTTGCCACTCCATGGACTGCAGGACCCCAGGCTTCCCTGTCCTTCCTTCACCATCTCCTGGAGTTTACGCAAACCCATGTCCATTGAGTCGGTGATGCCACCCAACCATCTCATCCTCTGTCACCCCCTTCTCCTGCCCTCAGTCTTTCCCAGCATCAGGGTCTTTTCCAAGTTGGCTCTTCGCATTGGGTGGCCAAAGTATTGAAGCTTCAGCGTCAGTCTTTCCAATGAACGTTCAGGATTGACTTCCTTTAGGATTGACTGTTTTTGTTGTTGTTTTTCTCAATTTGGGACTGTAATAGACTCAATATGTTACACAAAATCCAGAATTAAAAATTTTGTCATTGATAGGAAATGTTTTCCAAAAGTCTGTATGTAGCATAGTACCCTTCAACTTGTCTTTGATGGAATGTTCTTGTTAAGGAATGGTGGTGGTGAACCTAGCCTGTGCGGAAGACTGTTGGATAGCAAACAACTCAGCTAACTCTGCCCTAAGGAGTGGTATTTACTTGCCTTTGATTACGTAGCTATTTGTAATGAAGAAAGCTCCCAGTTCACCTTGAATCCGACAACAATTGAAAGCTCTTAAAAATGACTCTCTGAGGTCTTTTAGAACTCTTGTGTGTGTGCCCCCTCTGTCTGCTCTCTCAGATGACCACTACACAGATAGACTGCAGGGACTTCAAGTGGTCCTGACCTTCAACTTGAGCAATCATTTTCTCAGAAAGCTAAATAAGAATGAACATTTTGCTTTGTTTTCTTTGATTCCTTCCACTACTTTTTCATTTTAGGCTCATAAAGTTAGACTCTTAAAGCTAGTAAAAACCTTGACCAGCCGTCTCTTTATAAGTCATTCTGGGTATACCCAAGCTATGTGTTCTAAGGGCCATGCAGTTTTGTAAGTCCCTGTAATCTTTTCATTTTCACCTGCAAATGCATAAGTGTCTTGGGAAACTGTTTACAAAATGGGTTTCTGTAACCAATTACTTGACATCTTGGAGCTCTGCCAGGTAAAGGTTAAGGTTTTTCTACTTTTAAAAATTTCTTACCTACCCAAGCTTTGCCCAGTGAGTAGCAAGGATGGGAAGAGTCTACATCCAAGGTTTTCATTATACTCCTTTTCATATAATTTCTAAATTATATGAAATGTGAACCTCATGTACATTTAGCATGCCTTGGTACTGTTAAAAAATAAAGTTGTCTTTACTTTGTTGATTACCACATAATTCCACATCAAATTTTGTGGGATAGAGAAATCAGTCAGAGAAGGCTTCATAGAGATGGCCCTTGAGCTGATCCGGGAAGAAATGGGTAGGACTTTAAGAACAAAGGAAGAATGTTAGTGGGTAGAGGTCGGGGCTGGATTTTGTCTCATTCTGGAGAAGGTAGAGGGCAGTGAAGTTATTAGGTGGTGAAGGTCTCTAGAACAGAGAAGCAGACAGAGAAACTTCATTTATGTGAGCTCCAAGGACTTGAAACTGTGGCTTGTTTTCTAAATTGAAATGGGGTTGTATTAAAAAACATGTGTCCTATTTTTATTTCAGGTAAAGTGGAGTAGTGGCTTTGAATATGTTTTCTATGTAGGTGAAAGTGTATTTTGGTACCTAATCTCATTAGCTATATATATTTTGTACAGACCTATGATTTTTAAGACATCCCAAAGTAGCATAAGACCTCAAGATAATTACCATATTAAAAAATTAAATAGAAAATTAATGCCACATATCAAGAAAGTAGGAATAAGATGATTTGAATTTGAAAGAAGCTTGGGACTGTTGTCTAGCTATTACCTTTGTCTGCCTTCTGTCTTCCATCCCATGGCTCAGTTTAAAACATTTCTTCCATTTCATGTTCAAAACATGTGGGGCTCTGATTTTGCTTACCTGAATTTTCATTAGTGTGAGAAACTGAATATTTTTCCCAGTTATCATTGAGAACACCAAGGATACACAAGAAGCTAATATAAATAAAAATCAAGGTGATTTTGGGTTGTCTTTTGTAATAGATTGTTAGCACTGATGGTGACATCTTGAAATAAGCTAAGTAAGAGTTGTTTGGCTTATATATGTAGTCTTGTGAACTACTTGTTTATAGGTTGGTATGAAAAGTTTTTCTCCCATGCTTTTAGAGCACATTTCAGTTAGAAAAAACATTAAGGGATTCTTTTAAATAGAAAGCTTTACTAATGGGTGAAATTATTTTGAAAAAATGACTCAATTTTGTTATGGGTAAAACTTTAGGAAGAGCCTTTGTGGATATCATTTTAGATAGAATGAAAATGTGGATAGAATTGTGTTCTTCACAGATGTGGGCTTAAATGATGGAGTTAAAATGAGAATTACCGAGGGTGTGGAGAAAAGGGAACACTCTTGCACTGTTGGTGAGAATGTAAATTGATACAGCCACTATGGAAGACAGTATGGATATTCCTTAAAAAATTAGGAATAAAACCACCATGTGACCCAGCAGTTCCACCCCTAAAATTGAAAAAGACACAAGTGTCCCATTGTTCATTGCAGCACTCTTTACAGTAGCTAGAACATGGAAGCAACCTAGAGGTCCATGGATAGATGAATGGATAAAAAAGTTGTAGTACACACACATGATGGAATATTACTCAGCCATAAAAAGGAATGCATTTGAGTCAGTTCTAATGAGGTGGATGAACCTAGAACCTATTATATAGAGTGAAGTGAATCAGAAAGAGAAAGATAAATATCGTATTCTAACACATATATATGGAATCTAGAAGAATGGTACTGAAGAATTTATTTACAGGGCAATGATGGAGAAACAGACATAGAGAACAGACTTATGGACATGGGGAGAGGGGAGGAGAGGGTGAGATGTATGGAAAGAGTACCATGGAAACTTACATATGGTAATATGTAAAATAGATAGGCAACCGGAATTTGCTGTATGGCTCAGGAAACTCAAACAGGGGCTCTGTATCAACCTAGAAGGGTGGGATGGGGAGGGAGATGGGAGGGAGTTTCAAAAGGGAGGGGGTATATGTATACCTATGGCTGATTGATGTTGAGGTTTGACAGAAAACAGCAAAATTCTGTACAGCAATTATCCTTCAATAAAAAATAAGTTAATTTAAAAAAATGAGAATTACCTAGGTCACACTTTTTTTCCTCCTCTGACTTGATTTCTTTTATGTTACAGTCTTAATTTTGTGTCTGGGGATTGAAATAGAAATAGTGTGTCTGTTTGCTCAGTAAAAAATATATTTTAACTATGCAAAATCATGACGTGCTATTAATATCTGTTTCTTTAGACGTGCACTCAATCTCCTCATTGTTTATTTATACCTTTTATTTAGATCACTTATTTGAATGTATTGTCACTTTAGTCTTAAAATTCATTTAAAACTAGAAACCTTGAGGAGTGGCTGAGTCAGATGCATATTAAGCTGGTAAGCCCTTTTTTCCTAGAAAAGGGTGATTAAAATTGGTTCAGGGTGGGGCCTTCCAGTTCTGGCTCTAGTGATTGGGTTTATACAGTTGAGTGCAGTGATAGTGATAAGCTTTTTGTACCAGATGGGGTGAGATTGTGCTTCTAAGAGTATGAACTTTTGCTTGTTGGCTCTGGTCTTTAAAGCTTGAGGATTAAAAAAAAATTTTTTTTTTTCTTTTGTTAATAGAGTTTGATAGGAGACTTTTCTAATGCCAGTTTGTATAGTTTCTTTGTTTTACAATCTACATATATATCACATCTTGCTTTTTGCTGTGTGGGTGTTAAATGTGCTATGAGTATACTTTTAGAGGAAAAGCTTTAAAACAGTGTGAAATAAATGTCTTTTTATATACATCTCAACATACTTTCAAGCATCTAGATGCACTCAAACCAAATTAACTAGAAAAATCTAGATTTCAATTAATACCTGTGCTTTAACTTTTAAGACTCTTAGTTACAGAGGCATAGTTTGCTTTGAAAAAAGTTAAAAGTAATTTCTTAAATTTCTGGAGATGAGAACATGCTCTCTGTAAAACCAGTTTCATAGAAAGCTGTTGGACCTCATTTTTAGGTGATCAGTTTTCAACCTTGAACAAGTCACTTAAGGTCTCAAATAATTGGCCTTTTCATCTGTAAAATAGCATACTCTATGCTTTTCTTTTATCTATTCTTTTTGCATCAAAGATCTATCAAATCATTTGTTAGAAATTGTTCATTTAATCAGAAAGATCGGGTTTTCTCTCCTTTTCTGTTGGCTTGATTTGTTACCGATTTGTGTAGCATAACCAGTCTTTGGCTTAATTTTACTTTTGTTAGTTTTTTTTTTTTTTCAGGTGCCAGTCTATTGTCTTTTGTATTTGTCCCTTTTCTTTGTCTAGTAAATTCAGTTAAAGTGAACTATTTGAAAGTAAGTGACAGACATCACGATACTTCATGCTTAAAACCATTGGCATTAATCTCCTAACAAGGACATAGTCCTCCAGAAAATGCAGTACCATATCACAATTCTAAATCTAATATTGATACAATACTGTTGTCTAGGATATAGTCTGTATTCAAATTTCTTACTTCTCCCAATAATATCCTTCAGGCTGTCCTCAACTCACCTCATCCCCCCCTCAATTCAGTAGCTAGTCAAGGGTCACCCTAAATTTAGTTGTCATGTTAAACTATCTTGGTTAAAGATCCTTTCTAGAAAGGTGATAATATATTTAAAAGTAAACGATATATAATACTTAATGGAAAGTCCTCACTAGTCTAATACAGTGGTATCTGTGTTGCTGCTGCTGCTGCTGCTAAGTCGCTTCAGTCGTGTCCAACTCTGTGCAACCCCATAGACAGCAGCCACCAGGCTCCGCCGTCCCTGGGATTCTCCAGGCAAGAACACCAGAGTGGGTTGCCATTTCCTTCTCCAGTGCATGAAAGTGAAAAGTGATAGTGAAGTCACTCAATCGCATCTGACTCTTAGATATCTCATTATGCTAATTCTCTGTTTTGTGTCTAGGCTCTTCTGTGTGGCAGCTCAGAATGATGGATCAAGCCAGATCAGCATTCTCTAACTTGGTATGATTTTAAGATGTATTTCTCTGTCACCAGTTTGCAAGAGTCTGAAGCATATGAAGATGCTTTTCACCCAGTAAGCAAGAAAAAATAACCAAAGCTATCATCAGTTACTCATTTATGTTTGAAGTGGTGGTCTTGAGGTGTACTAGATCTCACAAAGGAAGGTTATATTCAGTCTTGAGTAGAGTTAATTATGGAAAATCATGTAAGAAGTTTCAGGGCATAGTGAAGAGATAGTCAGATAGTTCAGATAAACTAAAGAAAGCACTGGTCAAAATGTCTATCAGTAGACATGATAACAGAAACTGAATGAAAAGGCTGAATGAGATAAAGGCCAGTGTATGAACCAGCCCTCTTATGCTATTGACAGAACTGGGCACAAGGAAGTGTGCTAGCTTGAAAAGGGAACTTTTTCCTTGAGAATGTACAGCAAGTCATAGTAATAGCCCAGTAGCACCTGATCAAGCTTCCTTTAAATGTCCCAGTTCCCTTTCTTCTCCTTCATAATGCTTTCTTTTCTTTTTTTTTTTAAATCTCAGTTTGGTGGAGAACCATTGTCATATACCAGGTTTAGTCTGGCTCGGCAAGTAGATGGTGATAACAGTCATGTGGAGATGAAATTAGCTGCAGATGAAGAGGAAAATGTTGACAGTAACATGAGGGGCAACCAAACCAGTATCGCAAAACCGAAAAGGTTAAATGGATATGTCTGCTACGGGATCATTGCTGTAATCGTCTTTTTCTTGATTGGTAAGAACAGCCATTCAAAACTTTAAAAATTCCTTGTTGTCAACTCTAGGAAGTTTGTTCATCCAGCTCAGCAAACATTTATGTAGTGCATTGTGCAAGATACCAGGAATACAGTGATGCCTAAGATTTTACACCTGCCTTTGAGGTTAGCCTGGTGGGAGAAGAGCAACGCAGGGATCATTTCAGTGTAATGTGCAAATGTTACACTAGAAATTTGCACAGGGTATTTGTAGCATAGATGCTGGCCCTGAGGACTCACAGAAGGCTTCTGGGAAGAAAAGTTACCTTTGCTTTGAAAAGCTAACTGTTTAAAATGAAATTATTATATAATAGATTGAATGGTTTAAATAGACAAAGCTGAGATGTGTCATTTACTTTCAGATGCCTTACAGTTTAATTTAATGCCAGCATTTGAAAATATTAACAATTCTTACAGGAACGGAGTATAAATGAAATTCTTTGAATTCACCTCTGAAACTCTTTATCCTTAGGATTTATGATTGGCTACTTGGGCTATTGTAGACGTGTGGAATCACAAGATTGTGGGAAAGAGGCAGGAACACAGCCTTCGTGCCCAGAGGAGACAGAAACTTTCGAATCAGAAGAGCAACTCCCTGGAGTACCTCGCATATTCTGGGCAGACCTCAAATCAACGTTGTCAGGAAAACTGGATGCCGTAGACTTTGCCAGGGCCATCAAGTAAGCCTGAGCTGCTTCACAAGTCCAACCTCAGTGCCTAAACAAATACTATTAGGTGCAATGGAATAAAACAAGGGTGACAGTCTGGAGGAAAAGCTGGTTAGAACAGGCGAGACATTTTCAGTCAAGGGTAGTGAAAGTGAAAGCGTCAGTTGCTCAGTTGTGTCCACTCTTTGCGACCTCAGGGATTGTAGCCCACCAGGCTTCTCTGTCCGTGGAGTTCTCGAGGCAAGAATACTAGAGTGGGTAGCCATTCCCTTCTCCAGGGGATCTTTCCAACCCAGGGATCGAACTCGGGTCTCCCGCATTGCAGGCAGATTCTCTCCCCACCCCACCCCCTTTTTTTTAAAGAAAATTCATAGGCTTTTGGTCTTTTGTCATATGGTTCTTTGTAGCCTGTTGCTTGCTGTCAGACTTTGTTCTTCTCTGATTTTCCATCTCATTCCCCTGTAAGTCATGCTGAGCCCTGCTACTATCCATAAAGGAATCAGCAGCTTTTTTCATCCTCTAGCTCAGGACTAACCAACAGCCCAAGTCTCAAGTATTTCTTGATTTCTTCTGGTTCTTACTCAACCCATACCCTAAGAAGTATCCTTCAGGTTTCTGTCTTTAGACTTTTCTTTTTTTGGCTGCACTGGGTCTTCATTGCTGCGTGCACGGGCTTTGTTTAGTTGCAGTAAGCATGGGGTGCTCATCTTTTACCTTTTGTTAACCCCGAATAGTTTCAATGGGACAATAATTCTTTTGGTCTTAAATGAGAAATCTTGGCATTTTTACTTCTTCTGGTGAATATTTTTGTGTGTACTGTACACTAGGCATTATGGATAAAGTGAGGGTGAGGCTATAGTCTCAAAAAAGATTATATAACTCATGTGATGTGTATATTTACAAAGAGTCATGAGATATCAAAACGAAGAGGAGTTTTGCTTCTGGGATATTCAGAATGCTTCAAGAAGTGAAATTGAAGCTGTATGTCTTGAATACACCAACAGTAACACTGTCTTTCATTTCGCTTAGAGCAGATCTTATGGATACTCTTTTCCCCTAAAATTACCCTAAGCAGATATATAGGGATGAGGCTTTACAGTAGATAAAGAGGTTTAATTCCTGCAAATATAGATGCTTTTTTTTTCCTTTTCCTTCTAAGCTTGTCTCTTTCTGGTTAATCCAGAATTTTGGGTTACAGTTATTTTATTGAGTTATGCTTTTAAGACAACTTGCTTGATATTTGAGTTCAGTGTTTAAGTTAAACTTTAGTTCATTTAACAGTGAGTTTTTTCCCCTCCAGGATGCTGAATGAAAATTCTTATGTCCCACGTGAAGCTGGATCTGAAAAAGATACCAGTTTGGCTTTTTTCATTGAAAATCAATTACAGGACTGTAAACTCAGCAAAGTCTGGCATGATGAACATTTTATTAAGATTCAGGTCAAAGGCAGGTATGTTGAAAGATGGTAACCTCATTTTATAGAATTAGCTATTCTCAGGTGTGCTAATTATTGTCTGACTCTGTGACCCCATGGATTGTAGCCCACCAGGTTCCTCTGTCCATGGAATTCTCCAGGCAAGATTACTGGAATGGGTAACCTCACTCCTACCATCTTGCCTGATAGGATCTTCCTGACCTAGGGATCGAACCTGGGTCCCTGCATTCCAGGTGGACTCTTTACCATCTGAGCCACCAGGGAAGCCCTAATTATAGCAAAGACCTTCAAAATAAATAATGTATGTCAAATGCTAAATGTATTAAATCCATTTAATTTTTTTCTCAAAGATGCCTTCACTTCATTTTCCCTTAACCTTTTTTTTTCCCCCCACAGTTCTCAAAACTCGGTGTCTATAGTGAGTACAAGCGGTAACGGCAGTCAGGCATACCCAGTGGAGAGTCCTGAGGGTTACGTGGCATATAGTAAGGCTGCGACTGTTACTGTGAGTAAGGCAAAGCCATGCATGATTCTTATTCCCCTGTTGAATAGCTCGAAAACTCATTGTCTTTTCCTGTTCTTAGTATAAGTTTACTTGTAAAATGTAGCTGGTCATGGGATATTTTTGTTCTCATCCCTCCTATGCCACAGTTAAAATCCCGAGTCCTCAGCTTGGTTGGCAAGGCCCTAAGTGATTCTGCTGCTCTGCTCTTCACTCACTCTGCTGTGGCCACTCTCGCCTCCCTGCTGTTCCTCAAACACTCTAACTCAAACATGCTCCCACCTCAAGGCCTTTCTAGATCGCCTTTCTCTTTGTCTGTCCCACTCCTCCCTTAAATATCAGCATGGCTTCTTCCCTCCCATTGCACTGGAGTCTCTTCTCCAGCATTACCTCCCTAGGGAAGTCTTCTTTGATTATCTTATCAAAAATGGCCTTCCTCCAGTCCCTTCTCCTTACCCTGTAAGTACAGAGCCTGACATTATTCACTTGTTTCCACACTAGCATGTAAGCTACACAAAGGGCTAGGAGTTAGTTTCATTTTCTGCTATGTCACAGAGCCTCGGACAGTGCCTGACACATGCTAGGATTTACTGAATGAATTCATGTATCAGATTCACCCTTATGTGGAGGCAGATGTAAATAACCATCTTGGCTAGAGTCTAATGTTAATTTGATGCTTTACTGCTTGATCTTTTAAAATTTAGGCAACTTTGGCCAAACTACTATAGAAGTTGAAAAATAGCTAGCTAGATCTATCTAGGTTTTTTAGATTAAAATCCACATATTTATATGCCAGAGTCTTATCTGAAGATTGTCTTCTGAGCCAAATGAAGTTTTATGGTTCTTCTCTGTCTTCCTGGTTGCCTGTGCTGTATCACTTTCACTGGCCACCCACAAGCCAGTGTTTTGGAGGTAGGTAGTAATAGTTTATAGTCAACAATTTTGGATTCGTGATCTCTGAAGAAGATTTAGCTTCGGGACCAGGGACCAGGCTTGATCACTCAAGACCTTTTGTGTGGCAGAAGTTTTATGACAGTGAAAAAGGACAGACAAAGCTACTGACATAGACATCAGAAGAGGACAGAGCGCCCCCACTCACTAGTGTATCAAGGCCTTATATGTGTTTGCCTGACCCACTCCCACAACATACATCTTAAATTAACAAAGTTAGAACGAACAATAGAAAGGTCTTACCAGACCCATTCCCATAACATAAGTCTTAATATAACAAGATAACCAAGGTACAGAGCTTAAGGAAAAATATACCCTTGAGCAAGATGAGCTTTGTTGTGTAATCATTCAGTTCAGTCGCTCAGTCCTGTCCAACTCTTTGCGACCCCATGAATCACAGCACGCCAGGCCTCCCTGTCCATCACCATCGAGTCAGTGATGCCATCCAGCCATCTCATCCTCTGTCGTCCCCTAACGTGTAATCATTAGTTCTGGGAAAAACATTTTCTGTGACTAAGACTAAGGAATGTAGAAAAAAATGTTTGTCCTTTTCTCCTCCTCAAGAGACCCCTTTCTCCTCCTTGGGGGCCCTGGACGTCTTATCAACCTACCTAAGAATTAACTCTCTCAGTAGGTTGTTCTGTTAAAGAATGTGGAGAGGATTAGTTCACCTGAATGCTATCTGTGTTTAGATATTTAGTTGCTAATGTCAGTTTATAGCCATTCATCTGAACTCTGATAGAGTTTAGGAGCATTATGATGACAACTTACATAAACATCTAAAAGTTGATCTCTGCAAGTTTAGTTTATTCTAAAACAACTTTTGGATGGATTTATTATCACAGCTTTCAGTTAATTCTTATGTCCTTGGTTATCTGCAGTTCAAGTATAGGAACATTATGTAATTGGTTCTGCCTTGGCTAGTCTACAGTGTTTTTAATGACAGATACCTCTTTGCTTAAGCATATTTTAATTATCCTTTCTCTTTCCCCCAAATATCTGAAGCAATGTAAATTAACATAAATAGTCAATGTTAATTAAATGAAAGGTATCGTAAGGTAATGAAAGATATGAATATTTAGTTCAGTTCAGTCGGTCAGTTGTGTCTGACTCTTTGCGACCCCGTGAACCACAGCATGCCAGGCCTCCCTGTCCATCACCAAATCCCGGAGTTCACCCAAACCCATGGCCATTGAGTCGGTGATGCCATCCAACCGTCTCATCCTCTGTCGTCCCCTTCTCTTCCTGCCCTCAATCTCTCCCAGCATCAGGGTCTTTTCAGATGAGTCAGCTCTTCACATCAGGTGGCCAAAGTATTAGAGTTTCAGCTTTAGCATCATTCCTTCCAAAGAACACCCAGGACTGATCTCCTTCAGGATGGACTGGTTGGATCTCCTTGCAGTCTAAGGGACTCTCAAGAGTCTTCTCCAACACCACAGTTCAAAAGCATCAATTCTTCGGCGCTCAGTTTTCAGCAGACTCTGTCATTGTTCTAATACCATAATGCTCATTGAATCTAATGTCTTATCCTAGGGCAAACTGGTCCATGCTAATTTTGGCACTAAACAAGACTTTGAGGATTTAAATATGCCTGTGAATGGATCTTTAGTGATTGTAAGAGCTGGAAAAATCAGTTTTGCTGAAAAGGTGAGTATGAGTTATTAAATATATAAAATCATTCTATAGCTAAATGGTATTGTTAATTTTCTTACATTCTGAAAACCATCAGTGTTAAACTCTCATACCTGATAATATAATTTATTAAAGTACTCTACAAATCAAATAAGTTCCTGTTATCTAAAGTTATAGGATACTTCTGAAACTGGCATATCTACTTGGAGTACTTTGCAATAATTGTTCTCCAGTAAAAAAGGAGTTATGAGAAATGCTTAAGTGAAAGACATTTAAATTGTGTTTGTGTAACCAAGTTATATATATATATAAAACCAAGGTTTATGTGTATATATACACACACACACATACATTCTTTCTCTCTATATATATATATATTAATGTATATGATTCAGTTAAAACTGTGTTTTATAAAAAGGAAAATAAAAAGTCACCTATACAAGGGCTTAGAATGGAAAGACAGTGGTTGTCTTGGAAGGGTTTTTATTATTTATATTTTGAATTCTCTGTAAGAGTTCAGTTCAGTCAGTTCAGTCGCTCAGTCGTGTCTGACTCTTTGCGACCCCATGAATCACAGCACGCCAGGCCTCCCTGTCCATCACCAACTCCTGGAGTTCACTGAGACTCACGTCCATCAAGTCAGTGATGCCATCCAGCCATCTCATCCTCTGTCGTCCCCTTCTCCTCCTGCCCCCAATCCCTCCCAGCATCAGAGTCTTTTCCAGTGAGTCAACTCTTCGTATCAGGTGGCCAAAGTACTGGACTTTCAGCTTTAGCATCATTCCTTCCAAAGAGCACCAGGACTGATCTCCTTTAGAATGGACTGGTTGGATCTCCTTGCAGTCCAAGGGACTCTCAAGAGTCTTCTCCAATACCACATTTCAAAAGCATCAATTTTTCGGCGCTCAGCTTTCTTCACAGTCCAACTCTTATATCCATACATGACCACTGGAAAAACCATAGCTTTGACTAGATGGACCTTTGTTGGCAAAGTAATGTCTCTGCTTTTCAATATGCTATCTAGGTTGGTCATAAGTTTTCTTCCAAGGAGTAAGCGTCTTTTAATTTCATGGCTGCAATCACCATCTACAGTGATTTTGGAGCCCAAAAAAGTAAAATCTGACCCTGTTTCCACTGTTTCCCCATCTATTTCCCATGAAGTGATGGGACCAGATGCCATGCCATGATCTTGGTTTTCTGAATGTTGAGCTTTAAGCCAACTTTTTCACTCTCCTCTTTCACTTTCATCAAGAGGCTTTTTAGTTCCTCTTCACTTTCTGCCATAAGGGTGGTGTCATCTGCATATCTGAGGTTATTGATATTTCTCCTGGAAATCTTGATTCCAGCTTGTGCTTCTTCCAGCCCAGCGTTTCTCCTGATATACTCTGCATAGAAGTTAAATAAGCAGTGTGACAATATACAGCCTTGACGTACTCCTTTTCCTATTTGGAACCAGTCGTTGTTCCATGTCCAGTTCTAACTGTTGCTTCCTGACCTGCATATAGGTTTCTCAAGAGGCAGGTCAGGTGGTCTGGTATTCCCATCTCTTTTAGAATTTTCCATAGTCTATTGTGATCCACACAGTCAAAGGCTTTGGCATAGTCAATAAAGCAGAAATAGATGTTTTTCTGGAACTCTCTTGCTTTTCCCATGATCCAGCGAATGTTGGCAATTTGATCTCTGGTTCCTCTGCCTTTTCTAAAACCAGCTTGAACATCAGGAAGTTCACGGTTCACGTATTGCTGAAGCCTGGCTTGGAGAATTTTGAGCATTACTTTACTAGCGTGTGAGATGAGTGCAATTGTGCGGTAGTTTGAGCATTCTTTGGCATTGCCTTTCTTTGGGATTGGAATGAAAACTGACCTTTTCCAGTCCTGTGGCCACTGCTGAGTTTTTCAAATTTGCTAGCATATTGAGTGCAGCACTTTCACAGCATCATCTTTGAGGATTTGAAATAGCTCCACTGGAATTCCATCACCTCCACTAGCTTTGTTCGTAGTGATGCTTTCTAAGGCCCACTTGACTTCACACTCCAGGATGTCTGGCTCTAGGTCAGTGATCACACCATCGTGATTATCTGGGTCATGAAGATATTTTTTGTACAGTTCTTCTGTGTATTCTTGCCACCTCTTCTTAATATCTTCTGCTTCTGTTAGGTCCATACCATTTCTGTCCTTTATCGAGCCCATCTTTGCATGAAATGTTCCCTTGGTATCTCTAATTTTCTTGAAGAGATCTCTAGTCTTTAAGAGTTAGTTAAGCTTTATTGTGCAACCACATTGGAGTGGAAGTGTTTTTTACTTTTTAAATTGATATATAATCAATATACCATAAAATTCACTCTTTAAAGTATACTATTCAGTTTTTAGTATATACACAGGTTGTGCAACTACCATCATGATCTAATTCCAGAATATTTTCATTATATCCTAAAGATAACCCTATACCATTTTCAGTTACTCCCCATTCTTCCCTCCTTCTAGTCCCTGGCAATCACTAATCTACTCTGTTGCTATGGATTTGCCTCTTCTGGACATTTTATATGACCAGAATCATACAATATTCTGCCTCTTTTGACTGGCTTCTTTTCACGTGCATAATGTTTTCAAGGTTCATCCACGCTGTACCATTAATCAGTGCTTCATTTCTTTTTCTGACTGAATAGTATTTGATGTAAGGATATACCACATTTTGCTTGTTTACTTGTCAGTTGACAGACATTTAGGCTGTGTCTACTTTCTGGTTTTATGAAGAGTGCTACAATAAACATTCATTTATATATTTTAGGTGAATAGATATTTCTGATTATCTTGTGTGTCTACCTAGGAGTGAGATTGCTGGGTCATATGGTAACTCTATGTTTAGCTTTCGGAGTATATAACATTTTTGAAATGACAACGTTTTAGAAATGGAAGAGAGATTAGTGGTTGCCAAAAGTTGAGGGTGAAAACAAATGGCAACTGAAGAATCTTTGTGGTGTTAAAACTAATTGTTTGGTATTTTGATTGATTGTTTAGAACTTAATATGTACAAACACATGAATGAGTGCAAGTAAAACTGGAGAAGTCTGAATAATATATGTAGATTGTATTGTATCAATGTTAGTATTCAGGCTGTTAGTTCTGCAGACTTTGAAAGAAAACTGGGCAAAGTTTACAGTGGATCTCTTATTTCTTAAAGCTACAAATGAATCTACAATTATCTTGTAAAATTTTCAGTTAATTTCTTTAAAAAAGTTAAATTTTAAGGCAAGTATTTTTTCCTATCCATGTTAGCTATTGAAATGTTGGAAGTATTGGTGTAGTCTGCTGTAGCCCTTTGTCTTTCAGTATATGTTCAGTATGTATTCTTTTAATTTTTGTTGATTAGATCTTCATTTTCTGAGCTTTATGTGTTTTTCTTTAGGTGGCAAATGCTGAAAGTTTAAATGCAATTGGTGTCTTGATATACATGGACTACAGTAAATATCCCATTGTTAATGCAAATCTTCCAGTTTTTGGACATGTGAGTTTTTATTTCTTGACTAAATAAGTTACTGGGTTCTACAAATTGATGCTGGGTTCCATCTACATTAATAGCAATAGAACTATGCCTTCCTCAAATACTTTTTTTGCCCTTGGAGAATTTTAGCAATAAGTGAGAAGATGAATTACATGACTTTGAAACCTAATTATTACTTATTGCTAAAAATACTTTACCAATAGTACCTTGAATTAAGAATTTGACATATGCCATATAAAAACAAAAGTCATATATTATAGAGCCACTGAGACTTTCAGACTATAAATGTAGGTTATAACCTCATACAGAATTTGAATCTTATAGGGATTTCCTGAATAAATGTGTGAGCTAATTACTCTTTTGTTTCACTAGGCTCATCTGGGAACAGGTGACCCTTACACACCTGGATTCCCTTCTTTTAATCACACTCAATTTCCACCATCTCAGTCATCAGGATTGCCCAACATACCTGTCCAAACAATTACCAGAGCCGGTGCAGAAAAGCTATTTCAGTAAGTTCTTATTTGAAAGCCATCTTGCAGGGTCAAGTTTTATGATTAGGGAGAAATAATAATCTGTTGATTTGATAAAATCTTAAAACAATTGGCTTAAAACACATGTTGGGTGTTTGGGGGATGGTTAGCTGTTAACTTGATGTATATAAAAATGAAATTTTTCCTCTATAAACTGATCTTAATAGACATTCGATTCGTTAAACTTGAAGAGACCTTGTTCAGTCCACCCAGTGAATTTCTTGTGTAATATTGTTGGCGTACCTTCTGCTTGAGTACTTCCTGTGGTTAAAGCATTTTGTTACCTACGGCAACATTCAGTTATTGGAGAAGATCTGTTAGAATTTGTATTGGGCTGAAATCTTATTCCCTGGAATATCCATTAGTTCTGGACTTTCTTTTTTAGCAGCAGAATGATTTGTTTCTTTGTCTATAGATTGAATATCCTCAGTTCTCATGAGCTTCCCAGATGCTTTATAGTCATAATTAGCCCTTCTGGATATCCTCCCTAGTGTACTAGTATTTCTGTTTAAAAATAGAAACCAGGCTGCTTAGAGTACATGTCGTTAATTTTTATCTTGATCTGGATATATCCCTTCGTATTGGCAGGGGATGTTAGTCTATTTTCAAACATTCACGTGAGTATTTATTTGCTATGTGACATAGAATAAGTTACTCTAACCACACTGGTGATGTTTGACATAATTGTATAGCTGAAGTGTATTCTACTTAGCAGGATTACTGATATCAAATGAAGAGCCATCTACATGCAAGGACTTAATATATGACTATTAATAATGTGTCTAATAGGTTTTTTTAATAGGTGATTCTTTTTGACTAAAATCAGACTTAGAATCAGCTACTTCTTCCTACTACCTACAAGCCTTTCCTAATCTGTGAAGCCAGCCCCTTATCTTGTTCTTGCATACTGGGGGGTTAATAATGTTTTGACTTATTTATGTAAGTAAGCCCTTTTGAGCAGTCATTTGGATAACACATGCGGAATCAGAAGGGGGAAGCTATCTAACCTAACTATAGCAGCATGAGAGTATTTTTTCGTAACTGAAATAAGAATGCATACTTGCCTTGTTGGGCTTTCCTTGTGACTCAGCTGGTAAAGAATCTGCCTGCAATGCGGGAGACCTGGGTTTGATCCCTGGGTTGGGAAGATCCCCTGGAAAGGGAAAGGCTACCCACTCCAGTGTTCTGTCCTAGAGAGTTCTATGGACTGTATATATATAGTCCATGGGGTCTCAAAGACTTGGACACGACTGAGCGGCTCTCACTTTCACTTGCCTTGTTAGTGGAGAGTTAGGAAACATGAGAATGTATTGATGCACCTTTATAGATACGGACTTCATTTTTAATCCATCTTGGAGTCTATTTAAAATGTAAATTATAGCTATTCTCTGGCAGAAACACATACATCAGGTGGGATAGGTAATTTTTTAAAAAATTCATTAAACTAGGAAGCAACTCATACTTTTCAAATGACTGCCTACAGATCAGAGTAAAACACAAGTATTTGGTCACTAGTGAGTAATTTTGTGTGTTCTATTTGTCCTCTTGACCTCGAAAGTCACTGATTTTGTAAACCGTGAGGAAGTTAACAGTAACTCAGAACTCTGATCTCTACTTTCTGCTTCTAGAAATATGGAAGGAGACTGTCCTCGTATTTGGGGAACAGACTCTTCATGTAAGCTGGTATCCTCACAGGATAAGAATGTGAAACTTAGCGTGAACAATGTGCTGAAGGAGATAAGAATTCTTAACGTCTTTGGAGTTATTAAGGGCTTTGAAGAACCAGGTAAAGATCCTTGGGGACTTTTTGTTTGGTTTTCCTCACTAAAGAAGTGGCTAGAGGGAGAGAGGGCAGGAGCACTGACTGGGCTTGGTTTCTTGAAATGCTAAACCATATCTGTCCTAAAGTGAACTAACTGTTCAAGTGTCAGCTTTAGTAGGAGGTAATAACAACCTAGAAAGTTAACTTGTTGAACTGACCATTGTGCCTAGGAAATCTCTTTTTAAGTTATTAAGTAGACCAGAGGTAAGCAAATTTCTTCTTAAGGGGGCAAATAATAAACATGTTGTAGGCCAAATAGTCTCCATTGCAACTCTTCAACTCTGCCACTGCAGCATGAACACAGCCATGGACAATATTAATGAATGGGCACGCAGGCTGGAGTTTGCCACTATATCTGTTTGCTATCAAATAGTCATACCATTTGGTAAGGAAAGCCCTTGGACTTCAGTGCTTACTAGACAATTAGCGAGCACAAATAAGTAGGCAGTGAGTAACCTTAATTAGTAATGTAGAAAAAAGAGATTAGTATTGTCGTATGAATGTTTAATCCCTGGAGTCCTAAGTCAGGTCTGAAGTAAGTATCTCTTACCCTTACTACATATACTACATTTTTTACCCTTCTACTAATGTGCTTATTCTAGACTTCACTATTAGAAAACAGTTTAAAAGCTGTTTGAATAATTTATCTTTTTTTTTTTTTTTTTTTAAGATCGCTATGTTATAGTAGGGGCCCAGAGGGATGCCTGGGGTCCTGGAGCTGCAAAGTCCAGTGTAGGAACAAGTCTGCTATTGACACTTGCCCGGATACTTTCCGATATGGTCTTAAAAGGTAGAGTACAAATTTTGAGAACTTGAGCATCTATGTACTGTGCTTCTAAATGTTATAATATGCTTTGCTCACTTTTGCCTATGTTCTTATGGTTTGCTTGTGCTGGGCCCTCGGACCCAAAGATTCAAGAATGTGATGGGGGTTTGTATGTGTGGGTGGGTGGGTATAAGAGTGGCAAGTACCACGGGAGAAAGGCTTAAAAGTAAGCCTTTGTTACATAAACATTCCTTAAAGTTTATTTATTTATTTTTGGCTGTGCTGGGTCTTCATTGCTGCACAGGCTTTCTCTATTTGAGACAAGTTGAGGTGTGTAGGCTTCTTATTGCCGTGGCTTCTCTTGTTGGAAAGCACAGGCCCTAGGACCTGGGGCTTCAGTAGCCACAGCACATGAGCTCAGTAGTTGCGGCTCCTGGGCTCTAGATTGCGGGCTCAATAGTTGTGGCACACGAGCTTAGCTGCTCTGCAGCATGTGGGAGCTTCCTAGACCAGAGATTGAACCCGAATCTCCTGCATTGTTAGGCGGATTCTTTACCACTGACCACCAGGGAATCCCTAGACCCTGAATTCTTAAGTACAAAGTACGTTGTCTTTTGTTGTATTTGCCTTTGACTTTGAAACAGTTTTCTGTGCAGTGTCTTCATCGTGCTGGGAATCATGAGTTTCTTTGAGACACTGAAAAGCATTGTCTTGGGCCCTAAATTCTCTTTGACATAACCAGAATGATACAGCAAATCTAACATGGTCCCTAAGGAATCTGTGTGAAAGCAAGCAGTGTCATACCTCTGCACTATGTTCTATAGTTTGATTATAGAATGATAATATAGAACTTTATAAGTAAAATATAGACTATTTGGTTTATAAGTATATTATATAGTATATAATATGTTTATGTAAGAAAGGCTCACTTTCAAGACTGTCACATGGTACTTGCCACTCTTTTATATCGATCCACCCGCACATGCAAACCCCCATCACAAATCTTGAATCTTTGGGTCCTAGGGCAAGTTGCAGTGCTTAAGTCATAAACAAAAGTAAATTAATGCAGAAAAGGATGTACCCAGGGGAGGGGGAGGAGTGGAGTGGAGGGTAGTGGCCCATAAAAGCCCCAAAGGAACTATCATTAATTTCTCTGAAAACTCACTCTTTCCTAAACTTAAATTTGTGAGTTTTAATTCTATCTCAAACATTTGTTTTTAAAGTAATCTGGTATTTTAAGTGACTTCTAGGCAAATCGTTTTCAAAGAATATACTTCGGTTGTGATTTCAAATAGCTCTTGGTCTGGAAGTTATGGGACTCAAAGAATGGAATGTAGGAGTGAGGTCTAGTAAGCTGGTCCTTACTGTGTACTTCAGGTCTTATTTGCAAATGATCTCCTATTACTTTTAAAATTTATTTCTATTTCTTTTGGTTCTTTTCACTTGGGGCCTCAAAAGGAAAAGAAATAGTTTTGAATCTGTAGTCTGTAATCTGAAATTTCTGATGCATCTTAAGTCAGTTACCAACCTGTAACCTTTTCCAAGATAGAACTAACTGTTTGTTGTCTCTTAGGTCAGTTTAAACCCAGCAGAAGCATTGTCTTTGCCAGCTGGAGTGGTGGAGACTTTGGAGCTGTTGGTGCCACTGAATGGCTAGAGGTATTATCTATATCTCATCCATACCCAGAATGGGCCTCCCACTTGTAATTGCTTAAGCTGTCTTCCAAACACCATGCTCTTTTAGATTTGTTTATATGATTTTTTAACTTTGTATATTTAGTTTCAATAAAATCCAAACTTAAACAGAAATCCCTAATAATAGCTCTGTAGGTGATAATTGGATTAATACATTCTAGTACATTCATATTTTTCCTTTTCCAGGGATACCTTTCCTCATTGCATTTAAAGGCTTTCACTTACATTAATCTGGATAAAGCTGTTGTTGGTAAGTGTCTTTTCTTTAGTATCTTTTTTCATGATAAATTTATAAACTACTTATTTCCAGGGATACCTTTCCTCATTGCATTTAAAGGCTTTCACTTACATTAATCTGGATAAAGCTGTTGTTGGTAAGTGTCTTTTCTTTAGTATCTTTTCATGATAAATTTATAAACTACTTATAAAAAAGAAGAAGAAAGCTTTCTAAAGCAGCACTTGTTATTTTTTACAGTCTACACTGGACATAGCCAGATCAAAAGATTGACATAGTTTTCTCTTAAATAATGCATAAATTTATATGGGTGTGGATTGCCTTGCCTAGAGCAGTGGTTCTTTACGTGGTCCCAGATCAGCACCATCAGGATCACCTGGGAACTGTGAGAAATGCAAAATTTCAGGCCCTACCCTAGACCTTTTGAACCAGAATCTGGACCGTACCATCTAGCAAACTGTTGTAACCAGTGCTTATGATGCACTAAAGTTTGAGAACCACTAGTTATCTACTCTGGACCAGGAGGAAATAAACCATGCCAATAGAATGGTACTTCTGGAGACTAATTCACAACTTGCTAGATTGTGGCTTCATGGATAGAAATATAAGATAATCAAACTTCTAAAAGAGTCTGGTGTTAGTAAAAATACAGATGTAGCCAGTGGATGAAGTGGAGAGTAATGACATGTCTATTTGGGGAAGAAAAAGGAAGGAGTTACAATTAAACTAAATTTTATTAGTCATTATTGCTATTTTACCTTTGCCACAAAATGTATTGAATATAACAAGCTTGCTATTGCTAATAGATGACTGCCCTAACATGGGTGAACCAAAAAGTTACAAAAATACAAGTCGTTAACATTAAATATGCAAACTCAAGGACTAAGAGCTTCAGTTGAGTAAAATTTGGTGTTTAGCAGTCACTAAAGAGCTTGACTCCTCAACCACTTTTTTGTCTACTTCGTAAAGAGGGAGAGTTGTTGTATATGCCATCGATTAGGTTATTGTCCTCCTGTTTGCCAAGTAGTTATAGCTGTAGAAGTAGTAGCGTGCAAACTGCTTGACTAAAGGAGGAGCAATGTTAATCTCTTTGCAGGTACTACCAATTTCAAAGTTTCTGCCAGCCCACTGTTGTATTCACTTATTGAGAAAATCATGAAAGATGTGAGTATATCCTTAATCATCAAAGTGTAATGAAAGTTGGACAAAATATTAGGATGACAGACATTTATATTGAACTACTGTAGGTGTCTATGAGGGTTGTCTGCCGCAGAATGTTAAGGAAGGGTTAAATGAACTTAAACCATACCTGAGACTTAAATAAGAAAGCCAGATGAAATACTCACTGAATAAAAACAGACATATGAATGACTATAGTTTTGAATGAGCAGGGAAAAAACATATTGGAGTGATTAAAGCTGGAGATGAAAAAGGGTCAGGGAACTTGACCTCGATCCCATGGGAAACTGGGGAGTTACTGTAGGGTCTCCCAACAGGGCAGTAATGTGTTTGCAGGTTAGGTTGCAGTAGTATAAAATGTGCTGGAAGGAAGAAACTAGAAAGAAGATAGTAGGCAGAACATAAAGTCTAGAAAGCACTGCTAAAACTGGGTGAAGCCCCCTTTAAAATGTTAAAAATGAAAACTTTCTTTCTCATAACTAAAAGAACTAACAGCACAAGCCTAGAAGGAATAACTTCAGAAATTATGGATTGTAACTGTTTAAAGAAATTTTTTTCAAGATGATATAATAAAAAATGTAATGTTTTAAATAAATGTTTATAGAGAAAAATGTTAGTGACTAGTCTGAATGAATAAATCCAGAATAAATAAATTTATATTATATTTATTTATATTAAATAAATTTAATATTTTATTAAAATCCAGAATTTTATGATTAAAATTCATTTTAATCATAATTTATTTTACAGGTGAAGCATCCACTTAATGGGCTGTCTCTGTATCGGGACAGCAACTGGATCAGCAAAGTGTAAGTTGAGAAAGGTCAATGAATAGCTAACAGGAAAGCAGGGTCACTCAATAAATAGCACCTACTATGTCCATTAGAGGTTTAAAAATAACCTAGCATTGAGTTTACCTGTACCTGGAAAGATTCAGTTTAAGAATTTACCTGAGGGTAGGATAGGGGTGCATGTAGCATAGTCTGTTCTTTGGAAAACTTTCTAAAGATGCTTTTTGGCTCTTCTTGTAGGCAAAAACTTTCTTTGGATAATGCTGCTTTCCCTTTCCTTGCATATTCTGGAATCCCAGCGGTCTCTTTCTGTTTTTGTGAGGTAAGTCTGAAGAATGCTACAGCACTGTATCTTAGATCTTCTTTGGTCAGTTTTGAGACCAAGTTTCCTAGAATGCTTAGTATGTATTGAGAAATTATACATGTGCAGTTACTGTAATCTTTCTTATTGTCAGTCTTAACATAGAATTTTAATCTCAGCTTAGTTAGCGTTTGAGTTTATTTGCTAAAACTTCTTCAGTTATATATGATGACTTTCAGTAACAAGGCTGTCTATTGGAGAGTGCAAGTATAGAATATTTCCTTCAAACAAAGTTCTACTGGATAATGCTGATCTTGATGCCTGTTGAAATATGATTGTAGATGTTTATCCCAAGATGTTAGTTAGTTTTTTAGGCAGGGATTATAGATAAAAGCACACACACAAAAAAGGCAAGCTTTTTAAGGGACAGAACTTTGAACTGACCAAGTTGTTGGAAAACCAAGATTGGCTTGGTACAAGAGCCAATTAGAAGACACTGAAATCCAGGCAGACTGAAAATGATGAAGGCCTCTGTGTTGGAGTTGAAAAACCAGCTCTGTAGCAGGCTCTTCCAAGGTGTGAAGAGATCCCAGAGTTCGTACAGGGGTTCAGGGTAGAAACTTTGGCATCAAATTGTTGACCCAGTAGAGGCCAGGTCCTTACTAGACTTCTTCCCACTGGGTGTTTTAGCCTGGGATTAGGACAGAAAAAGTGAGGAAGTGATGAAAGATGTGGATTTAGAGATTAACATAGCTGGAATTCCCCTAACTTTCTGCTAGATCAGCAGTATGAATGGTATTGAAATATTAGGTCATGATGTCTATTTAGTACCCTAGGAAGAACTGAGTATCAGGTCCTAGGGTTGAGGAAATTTATGGATGATTTCTGTTGACCTTCAGGAGTCTTTTTTTTAAAAGCTGTTCAGAGGTATAGGTAATACCTATACAAATAACATACATACCTATACAGATATGTGTGTGACACATACAGATAAGCATGTACAGTCTGAAAGTTAAGGACTGAGGTCAAACCAAAGGATTGCCAATGAGACTGTCACCAAGGACAGTGGTAGTGTTGAAGAAATAGTTACTAAAGTTGTCCAGTGAAAGGAGAGAGTTCTTGTGACTGTCTCGTCAGAAAGGTAGCATGAATGGATGAAAGCTGCATGATGAGAAAGAAGGTAAATTTTTGGCTAAAAGTAACACTTTATATTGAAAGTACATTTCAGGCATGTTCTCCTCTTCCCTCATGCCAAACTTCACAGGGAGACAAGAACAAGGATACAACCTGCTCTGGCTACAAATCCGTTCAGGGTCTGTGATGTGATAGAACAGGGATTCAGTACAGCTTAGAAGAAAGTAAAATCATTCCAGGAGTAGGTAAGGTTCAGAGGAACAAGCAAAAGCAGTATCTTCTTAAAGTAGTGGGTAGGAGATAAAGTTGGAGTAGGAATATATTAGAAGCAAAGGAAGAATTATAGTTACTGTTACCTTGATGGGGGAAACTAGAATGTGAAACTCCTAGTCTTATAACCCACCTTTGTTTCCCAGGACACAGATTACCCTTATTTAGGCACTCCCATGGACACCTATGAGACACTGAACAGAGAAGTTCCTCAGTTGAACAGAGTGGCACGTGCAGCAGCAGAAGTGGCCGGTCAGCTTGTGATTAAACTTACCCATGGGGTTGAGCTGAACCTGAACTACGAGATGTATAATGATGAAATACTTCGGTTTGTGAAGGAAATGAACCTATTCAGAGCAGACATAAGGGTAAGCACTAATTAAATCAGGTTCCTACTGGTAAAGTATCAAACAGTTTGAAGAATACTGTTTAGCTATTCCTGGGGAGCAGGACAGGTAGACAAAGTATGTTTTAAAGTGCACTGAAGTATAATTTTGCATAGAATCCACAACTCACTTGAGAGGAAGCCCAGAGACTGCAGTACATAGGACAGACCACAGCAGTGTTTCAGAATCTACAACAGTGTTACCTCATTCATCTGAGACAGTTCTCTCATTCATGTATTCCTAGCACCCCATAAAGAGGCTGGATGTAAACCATATGAAGATCTCAACTATGAACTTTTGAGTTTGTGCCACAAATACTTTTCAGAGATCACATGGGTGGAGAGAGGCACTTAGCCAGTGGGTTTATTTAGTGTTGATCCTTTGTGTCAAATATTCAAAGTTTTGATAAAACCAAATTAATATTAATGAGTGGCTTTTATAGTACCAGAAGTCAATTCAACAGATCCCTTAAATAAAGTAAATCACCGATAACCTAATCTTAATTATAAGGATTGGCTTTCTTGAAACTAATTGTAACTGATCAGAAACTGGGACGTAAGAATGGATAATAGTACTATTTGCTGAGCTTAAATATGAGTACGTTACTTAGCATATAGAGCCTGGAACCTTGTGTACAATATGCTTATATCTAGCTTTTGCTGCGGAGAAGGCAATGGCAAGCTACTCCAGTACTCTTGCCTAGAAAATCCCATGGATGGAGGCTGCATTTCATGGGGTCGCTACGAGTCGGTAGCGACTGAGTGACTTCACTTTCACGCAATGGAGAAGGAAATGGCAACCCACTCCAGTGTTCTTGCCTGGAGAATCCCAGGGATGGCAGAGCCTGGTGGGCTGCTGTCTATGGGGTCGCACAGAGTTGGACACGACTGAAGCGACTTAGCAGCAGCAGCAGCAGCAGCTTTTGCTGACTTGAGCTTGTTTGTGAGTCTCACCCCCTTTTATCAGGATCGTTTCAGTTACTACACCTAAATTTAGAAAGGTATGTGGAATAACACCCTTAGAAATATAACGTCTAATAGTGACTTTCATGTCTTTCTGTTTCAGGATATGGGTCTGAATATGCAGTGGCTGTATTCTGCTCGTGGAGACTTCTTCCGTGCTACGTCTAGACTAACTACGGATTATAAGAATGCTGAGAAAACAGACAGATCTGTGATGAGGGAAATCAATGACCGTATCATGAAAGTACGTAATCCTTAGAAAAGGAGGAATTCTAGGAGCCTGGAATCCTTTCCCGCTTTAGAATTCAGCACAAATTTTAAAAAAGATCTAAAGCTAGTATATCTAAACTGAAAATACAGAAGACATTTGACCTAGTATTAGTTTTTTTAGGCTCTGAAATCATTTTAAAGAAAGGATCAGTAATGATTTTCATCTGTCATTTTCTCTGTATTTCTGTTTAAGTCAGCCCTTAGCTGTTTTATTATAGTGGAAACTTGTAAAACTTCCGTATGTAGACGCCAACCAAAAAAGAAACAAAAAACAACCCAGTGCAGTTAGAGTTTACAAAGGGATTGACAGCTTTCCTTACAGTTTTAACATTAGAAGATTAGTAGCTCGGTTCTCAACATTCTTAAAATTCAGGGAAATTTAAACATTGAAGCGAGAGAATGATGGTTGTTTTACTATATCAGGTCATTTTCTCACGACAAAAGCTGAGCATTGTGTAAGGTCTGTGTTTTATTTTTGCAGGTGGAATATCACCTCCTCTCACCCTATGTATCTCCAAGAGAGTCTCCTTTCCGACACATCTTCTGGGGCTCTGGCTCTCACACTCTGTCAGCTTTACTGGAGCACTTGAAGCTGCGTAAGAAAAATAATGGTGCTTTTAATCAAACACTGTTGGAAAACCAGTTGGCTCTGGCAACTTGGACTATTCAGGGAGCCGCAAATGCCCTCTCTGGGGACATTTGGGACATTGACAACGAATTTTAAATGTGACACCCATAACTTATGCTAAAACATCAGGGTAGTGTGGTTTCTAGACTTGTATTGGTTATGCTAAATTTTCAGTAGGGCTAAAAAACTAATATTAAAATTCTACCCAATCTTGGTACTACTAGATGTTGGTCTTTAGACAGCAGCTTTTAATACAGGGTAGGTACTTGCATTTCTAGTTAAATTAAATAATTTTTTAAAATGTTCACAATAGAATATTTTCTGTGATTATCTCTAGAATTTTTAGTGCTTTGTAATGGTAACTGCCTCTTTCCTGTCATAGTTCTGAAAAAGTCAGAACCAGTTATGTGAACTATTGGTCTAAATCCTAAGGACATGAGCTGGTTATCTTTTGAGCTGGAGGAGGAAGGTGATACCTGCTGAAGGTGGAAGGTGGTGGCTTAGAGTGGTCTTCCATCTTCATCTGATGCTAGACAGACACCAGACTGTAAGGCTTTACTCTCCACATGGGGTCTCTGCCTTCTGTAAGGATTTAGCTGGTTTCTACCTCTGAAAGTGGAACAGTTCACTTTCAGAAGAGATGGGACATGTTTTCTTGCCATTGAGGTCTGAAATAGAAGAACTTCAGCTGCATAAAATGAGGTTCACAGGAGTAAGGCCTTAATGTGGCAACCTCAAGATTGTCTATGAAAAGAGGAGACCAGAAAGCCAAAGACCTAGTATATTTTCTTTTCCTCTATCTCTTGTCCCATAAACCTTTGTTAGTTTTTTGTTTTCACTTATTCCAAGGTATTTTGAAAGAGAACCAGGTTTTAGGTGTTTAATTTCAAACTCAGTTTGTCAGACTTTAGAGAACACAGTGCCAAATTTTGGCCAAAGTGTTAATTTTTTGGAAAAGCTTCCTGTCATTTTGGCACTGAGATATTTATTGTTTATTTATCAGTGACAGAGTTCACTATAAATGGTGGTTTGTTTTTTTTTAATAGAAGATAATTATCGGAAGCAGTGCCTTCCATAATTATGACAGTTATACTGTCGTTTTGGTTTTTTTTTAAATAAAAGCAGCATCTGCTAATAAAACCCAACAGATACTGGAAGTTTTGCACTTGTGGTCAACACTTAAGGGTGTTAGAAAACAACCACAAGCCAAATAAAATTATAAAGCTCAGTCTTGAGAATTAAATTTAATTAGTGGTTGCTAATCAAGTTAAACTTCTATTTAGCTAACCAGATAAAAATGGCAGTTCTTCTAAATGCAGTGAATTGTGACCAAGTTATAAATTAATGTCACTTAAAAGCTGTGATTGTATTCATACATGCAAAATTTTACAGTTCAATTTATCCAAGATGTAACTTCAATTTGAATTTTGCAAAATTTCCAGTACCTTTGTCACAAACGTAACTCACATTATCGGGAGCAGTGTCTTCCATAATGTATAAAGAACATGGTAGTTTTTGCCTACCACAGTGTCTATATCGGAGACAGTGATCTCCATATGTTACACTAAGGGTGTACGTAATTATCGGGAACAGTGTTTCCCATAATTTTCTTCATGCAATGACATCTGCAAAGCTTGAAGATCGTTAGTATCTAACATGTATTCCCAGCTCCCTATAATTCTCTATCTTTTAGTTTTAGTTGCAGAAACATTTCGTGGTCATTAAGCATTTGGTGGATAACTTCAACCACTGTAAAATAAAATTACTTCCTTCAAGGTTCTTTGTTTTTAAACCTAATGCTGTGTTATTTGTGGTTTCTCCGGGTCTTCTGTTAGGCAGGATAGTGGCATACATTTATAATGTTTGCTGTTGTCAAGTAAATTTAACTTTATCCCCTTATTTGCATGTTATCTCCTATAAACTTAGTTCACACAAGTTTGAATCCAGAATTAACCTTTTAGCTTAAAGCAGTAGAAACTTGTACCAGAGTTTAGGGGGAGGGGCAACTGTAGGGTGGGGGGAGGTAAAGTTTGCTAAAGGGTCTTTGATCATGTCTCCCCAACCATTAGTATGTGGTGGTTATAAGTTAAATGTAGACATGAACAAGTAAGTTTGAGACCACATCAGTTAGGACTTTATTTTCTACTCACCCATTTTTATTATAAACCTGATAATCAGTTGTTTGTTCTAAGGCAGTTCAATACTGTCACCAAAAAAAAAGTTCATAGGGTAATCTTAAGATTCTTAAACTTAGTGTCATTTATGTAAATTAAAATAGATGTAGATGAATACAGCCTCACTGATTTGTTTGACTGTTCAGTCTGTTTCAGTCTTCTAGTGTTTTATCTTGAACTGATACTTAGTGTAAGTGAAAAGGTCAGAGTTGGGATTCCTGGTTTGAGTATCATGCTTTGTCATTTTAATGAAAGTACAGTGACTTCAAGGCATTTTATGAATAACGGGTATACATTTTACAGCAGTAAATTTCTTCAGAAAATATTTCTGTAGTTAGGATTAAGTTATTTACAATCAAACAAGTCATTATGTGGTAAGGGGCTTAATATTCCTGAAGGAAATGGATATCTGACTAATGTCAACCAGCTGGTCAGATTTTTTCTGGTTTTAGATGTCACATGTATTTTGAAAGTAAAAGGATAAAATGAGTGAGCTTTGTCATGATTCACTATCTAGAACTTGCATGACCTTTATTGTGTTTCCTCTGGAATGTTCTTGAAATTTTAGTTTACTAAAGATAGCGTATTAGACTTGCCAACTTACTGCTCAGCTGTGTTTGTGAACAAGTGATATGCCCTTACATTGTATACAATCTGGTATGTGCAACAATGTGGAGATTCCTCAAATGATTTAATAAAATGCTTGAACACTGAGTTGTCATTGTTAATAGATTTCACTTAGGTTCCCAGTAAAACTGAGCGGAAAGTATAGTTCCCATATACTCCCTGCCTGCACACCACCCCCATCCCAGTTTCTTTGACCATCAATATCCTGAGAGTGCCCCACCCCCAAGTACATTTGTTACAATCAGTGACTCTATCTTGACACATCATTATCCTCCAAAGTCCATAGTTTACATTAAGATTCACTCTTGGTGGTTTACATTCTATGGGTTTGGACAAATGTATAATGATGTATTTACCATTATAGTACAATACAGGATAACGTTGCTGCTGCTGCTGCTAAGTTGCTTCAGTCGTGTCCGACTCTGTGCGACCCCATAGACGGCAGCCCACCAGGCTCCCCCGTCCCTGGGATTCTCCAGGCAAGAACACTGGAGTGGGTTGACATTTCCTTCTGCAATGCATGAAAGTGAAAAGTGAAAGTGAAGTCACTCAGTCATGTCTGACTCTTATCGACCCCATGGACTGCAGCCCACCAGGCTCCTCCTCCCATGAGATTTTCCAGGCAAGAGTACTGGAGTGGGGTGCCACTGCCTTCTCCGACAGGGTAATGTTACTGCCCTTAATATCCTGTTCTGCCTCTTCAGCTTCCCTTCCCAGTAACCTCTGGCAACCACTGATAATTTTTAGTGTTTCCATAGTTTTGCCTCTTCCAGAATGGCGTGTATTGGGTTGGCCAAAAAGTTCATTCAGGTTTTTCCATTACATCTTAGGGAATCATACAGGTCATTCAATGTAACTTTTTCAGATTGGCTTATTTCAGTTAGTAATATGCATTTAAGTTTCCTCTATGTCTTTTCATAGATTGATAGCTTGTTTATTTTTAGTGCTGAATAATATTCCATTATCTGATGTAACAGTTTATTTCTCCATTCACCTATCAAAGAACATCTTTGTTGCTTCTAAATTTTGGCAATTATGAATAAAGACATGTACAGGTGTTTATGTGGACGTTGGGTTTTCAGTTCATTTGGGTAAATACCAAGGAATGCAATTGTTGGATCATATGTTAAGAGTTATCTTTTTGTAAGAAACTTCTAAAATGTCTTCCAAAGTTACTGTGCCATTTTGCATTCCCACTAGCAGAGAATGAGAGCTCCTGTTACGCCACATCCTAGGCAGCATTTGGTGGTGTCAAGTGTTTTGGATTTTGGCCATTCTAGTAGGTTTGTAGTGGTGTTTCATTTTAATTTGTATTTCCCTAATGACAAGATGTTGGGCATCTTTTCATGTTTTTATTTACCAAGTGTATATCTTCGGTGAAGTGTCTGTTCAGATCTTTTGCTCCTGATTTAAGCAGGTTGTTTATTCTCTTATTGTTGAGTTTTAAGATTTTTTTTCTTTTGGTGTATTTTAGATAACAGTCCTTTATTAGATATGAGTTCTACAAATATTTTCCCCCCAGTTTGTGGTTGTCTTTTTTATCTTTGCAGAGCAAAAGTTTTTAATTTTAATGACATCCAGCTTATCAATTATTTCTTTCATGTATCACCAAACCCATCTAGATTTTCCCCTATGTTATCTTCTAGGAGTTTTATAGTTTTCCATATAAAGGATTTTTGTAAAGAATATATGGTTTATTCATTTTTTTGCATGTGGATGCATGTGGATGTCCATTTGGTCATTGGTTTTCATTAAGAACACTCTAACAGGTCACATCATTTGCAAGTATTTTTTCCCATTCTGTAGGTTGTCTTTTTGTTTTAGATTAATTTTCAAATATATACAAACAACTCATACAAATCAAAATCAAACAAACAACCCAATCAAAAAAATGCACAGAAGATCTAAATAGACATTTCTCTGAATAAGACATACAGATGGCCAAAAGGCACATGAAATGATGGTCAACGTCGCTGATTATTAGAGAAATGCAAATCAAAACTACAATGGGGTATCACCTCACATCAGTCAGAATGGTCATCATCAAAAAGTCTACAAATAATAAATACTGGAGAGGGTATGAAGAAAAGGGAACCCTCTTAGACTGTTGGTGGGAATGTAAGTTGGTGCAGCCACTGTGGAGACTACTACCGAGGTTCTTTTAAAAACTAAAAACAGCTACCATATGATCCAGCAATTCCACTCCTGGTCATATATCCAGAAAAAAAATACAATTCAAAATGATATATGCACCCCAATGTTCATAGCCACACTAATTACAGTAGCCAAGACATGGAAGCAACCTACATGTCCATCAACATGAATGGATAAAGATGTGGTATGTGTGTGCATATACACACACACACACACACACATACATACAATGGAATATTATTCACCCATTAAAAAGAATGCCAGCAACATGGATGAACCTGGAGATTATCATACTAAGTGAAGTAAATCAGAAAGACAAATATATGATATCACTTATACATGGAATCAAAAAAAGGATACAAATGAACTTATTTACAGAACAAATAGACTCACAGACATAGAAAACAAATTTACAGTATCCATGGGGGAAAGATGGGGGAGGGATAAATCAGGAGTTTGGAATTAATACACACAACTATATATAAAATAGATAATCAACAGAGACCTACTGTAGAGCACAGGGAAGTCCACTCTATAATAACCTATAAGGGAAAAGAATCTGAGAAAGAGTGGATTTTTTTTTTTGCAAGGACTGATAAGTTTATTTCTGCAGTCAAGCTTTGAAAGAGTGGATTTAATGTACAACAATCACTTTGTTATATACCTGAAACTAGCAACACAGTAAATAAACTATAATGTGAAATGAAAATTAGAGGTGCCATGTGGGAAAAGATTGATAAAATGATTTCATATGAATTGTTACATGGAAAAAAAAAACCTGATTTCATACCAATTGTTGCATAGCAAAAAAAGCATAACCAAATTATAAGGTAATTGGCAATAATCATTGTTGCTAATCATCAGGGAAATGCAAATCAAAACCACAATGAAATACCACCTCACACCTGTCAGAATGGCCATCATTAAAAAGAACACAAATAAGAAATGTTGGCAAAGATGTAGAGAGAAGGGAACCTGTACACTGCTGATGGGAATGTAAATTGATGTCAACACTGTGGACAACTGGAGGTTTCTCCAAAAAACAAAAAATGGAACTGCTATATGCCCCAGCAGTTCCACTCCTGGGTATGCATGAAAATAACCCAAAACACTTATTTGAAAGATACATGCACTCCAATGTTCACAGCAACACAAGTTACAATTGCCAATACAGCAAAACAATCTAAATGTTCATCAGCAGACGAATGGGTAAAGATGTGGTACATACACACAATGGAGTACTACTCAGCCACAAAAAGAATGAAATTTTGCCATTTGTGCCACATAGATGGACTTAAAGGCATTATGTGAAGTAAAATAAACCCAATCAAAAAGTGGGCAAAAGAACTAAACAGACATTTCTTCAAAGAAGACATAAGAATGGCTAATAAACACATGAAAAGATGCTCAACATCACTCATTATTAGAGAAATGCAAATCAAAACCATAATAAATAGTATCATCTCACATTGGTCAGAATGGTTATTATCAAAAGTCTATAAACAAATGCTGGAGAGGATGTGGAGAAAAGAAAACCCTCTTACACTGTTGGTGGGAATGCAAATTGGTTACAGCCACTATGGAGAACAATGTGGAGATTCCTTAAAAAACTGGGAATAGAACTGTCATATGACCCAACAATCCCACTGCTGGGCATACACACTGAGGAAACCAGAACTGAAAGAGACACGTGTACCCAATGTTCATTGTTGCAATAGCTAGGACATGGGAGCAACCTAGATGTCCATCGGCAGACAAATGGGTAAGGAAGTTGTGGTACATATGCACAATGGAATATTACTTAGCTATAAAAAGGAACGTATTTGAGTCAGTCCTAATGAGGTGGATGAAACTGGATCCTATTATACAGAGTGAAATAAGAAAGAGGAAGACAAATACCATATATTAATGCATAGATATATGGAATTTAGAAATACAGTAATGACAATCCTACATGCAGGGCAGCAAAGGGGACACAGGTGTAAAGAACAGACTTTTGGACCCAGTAGGAGAAGGCAAGGGTGGGAGGATTTGAGAGAATAGCATTGAAACATGTATATTACCATGTGTAAAACAGATAACCAGTGTAAGTTTGATGCATGAAGCAGGGCACCCAAAGCCAGTGCTCTGGGACAACCCAGAGGGATAGGGTGGGAAGGGAGGTGGGAGGGGGTGTTCAGGATGAGGGAACACATGTATACCTGTGGTTGATACATGTTGGTTGATATATGGCAAAAGCCATCACAATATTGTAATTATCCTTCAATTAAAATAAATTAATTAAAAGAGAAATACTGTATGATATTGTTTATATGTGGAATCTAAAATAAAAACAACAAACGTGAATAAAACAAAAAAGCAGACTCAGATACAAAGAACAAAGTAGTTGTTATGGGGGGGCAATATAGGGGTGGTGGAGTGGGAGGTAGCAAGTATTGGGTGTAAAGACAGGCTCAAGGATGTATTGTACAACATGGGGAATACAGCCAATATTTTGTAATTTAATTTTAAGTGAAAAGTAACCTTTAAAAATTATATTAAAAGTTAAATTATAAGTAAAAGAGTACCTTAGTCCGTTTGTCGGTTACCAACTTCAACTCAAAGTGTCCACCAGGGGGCGTCAGAACCCAGGACTATGGCGCTTCATTCTGAATAGTCTATGTTGATCCAGGGCTTGTAAACTCTGGGTTCATCTGGCTTTTTCTCTAGCACGGCAGAAGGCGCAGGCACGTGGGAGCAGCTGGCAGAATCTCCTCCCACTGCTCTAGTAACTGTCTGAACTGTTTGGAAGCGTGTGAGCCCAGCTGCCCGAGCAGCTCTGGGGAGCTCCGACTTGCTCGATAGGATGAAGGCACTGTCCGTTCTCGGTCCTGGGAAGACGTGACCTGGGTTAACAGATAGCCCCATGCCAAATAATTCCTTTCGAAATCCCTCTCTAAAAGCTCCACTAAGGGGCAGATGGTCCTTTGTCATACTGCATCGTTTGCTCAGATATCTGTCCTAACCCCACACCTCACTTTCCTCCCACCTCAGCTCAGGCACTGGAGGTACTCCAGGGAACCAGCACCCACTGTTTCTGTTTGCACATGGTGAACTTTTAAAACCAATGGCTGCTGAGCCCCATCCTAGAAATTCAAATTTAATTGTTCTGGGGTGGAACTTAGGCAGCAGAGTTTTTAAAAGCCCTTCCCACGTGATTCTTATGTGCAGCCTTATGGAGAATCTCTGGGTTCAAGGCACTACTCAAGTGTAGGAGCCTGAAAGAAATACAGAATCTCAGCATCCCCTTCCCAGCTTGCTGAATACGAACCTGATTGAGAAGCACTGGTCAAGCCAGCATACTGTTCCACTTCATCCATACTCATCGCCCTGGCCAGAACCACAGCCTCCCCAACTTTCTCAAGTTAGAGCACTTGCCTTCAGAAGTTTTTGCCTCTGACCTACAGAGGGAAACACATTTTATAGCAGGATGTACAGCACATACATTTGTAAATAATGAAATTAAAATATCATAAAAATACTTCTATTATTCTTACTGAAGCAAACTTGGATTCGTTCACTTGTGCACAGCTAATCCACTTTCTTGTGATCAAGAAAAGTGCACCATTCATTGCAATGAGTCCAGGCAGCTAGAGTTCCAAAGACCCAATTCCCTGATGGGTCCAGGAAAAACTTTTAAGGACAGAGTGAGGGAGGGGAGATTGAAGGATGCATAATCAGCTCATGGATCTCCTTCTGATTGGCTGGTGGTGATGTAACTGGGAGTCAACATCACCAACCTGCTGGTTCCAATTGGTCCGGGGTCTACATGCTTGTGGGCGGCACACAGTTAACTTATTCCACCTGGCGGGGGTTTCAGTACCTGCCAAACAGCTCAAAGGACATGGCTTAGGATATTATCTATAGCCCTTGAGGAGGAACTAAAGGTTCTTGACTTTGTTTAACGGCTAAAGTATTATTGTTTCGTCTTGCTTGGCTGTTATGCTTTATTTCTGCATTTTCTTACCTCTCTGATTAAATTTATTTTTTATTGGAACTTGGGGAAGGCCTAAGAGGCTAAAGTTTTTCTACAGAAAAGAGGCAGGTGGAAGACATGGTGGGGTGGGTAGGGGGGCGGTCTATCCTGGGAAGGCCCCATAGAGTTACATTATCTGGTTGGTTACACTATCTGTGATGGACTCTAATCCGTTCAATAAGTATTCCTGGCACCTACTGTATACCTGGCATTGTTCTAGGTGCCTGTGCCAGTCTGTTCCCAGGCAAAACTTCCTGTTATTATGGAGTTTATGTTGGGGGTGGTGGCAGGATGGGGTTGTCAGAAAGTTAAAAGTAAATCATGAATATGAAGGGCATGCTTGAAGATTAATATAATAAAGTTTCTTTTAAAACTTATATATGAATCCTGATTGTGGTGTTTCTTGATTTCAGTCCTGGGTATACACACTTTGTAAAACCCAAGTCTTTGCATTTCTCTGGATGCATGTTATGACTCAGTGAAAAGTTCAAAAAGATTATATTCTGATATTTTCTATTATTGTCTTTTCATTAAAAAAAAAGCCAATTAAAACACTAAATTCAGTTCAGCTACTATTAGGTTGTAACAGGAGTTTAAAAACATTTCTCTCTTTTTAAAAACAAAACAGAACCAAAGAAAAACCTTCAGCCCAATAACTCCGCAGCATCCACCACTCTTGGCTGAACACCTGCTTACAGGTATGAGACAGGCTGCCTTCCTTGCCCTCCTGCTTACCCTGCGTGCAACCGTCTCAAGCCTTCTTAAGGGCAGCGCCACAAGCCTCCCTCAAGCAGCTCGGGCCACCTCTACTTAGAACTAGACCCGACAAGCCCTTCTCCCTGCAGAGTCACTCTGCTGTGGGCAGCTCTCTTCAGGTTCCAGTTCTGGGAAGAGACTGGCACAGGCATACAGGAGGGCTGGGGTTATTTCTGCAGCCACCTCCTGAATCTCCTGAACCTTGTGCTTCTAGCCTGTCTCATTTACTCCATTATGGTGTCAGTCCCCTTGGGGGAGATGAGACTCCCTGGCTACTAGTACCAGAGTCATCAGACAATGCAGAGAAGGAGCCATCCTCTGAGACAATTCCCATCACAGCTCCCACTGCTCAACGTGGTGGTGGGGACAGTCCAGGAGTTGGGACTGGGCAGGATGGGTGTGGGGAGCAGGAGGCCTCTTTTCTGTGAGCCTAACGGTCCAGGTAACCCTGCACTAGGGACCAGAGGCATGGGTCTGGCCCCTGAGAGCAACTGGAGGGGAGATGGGAGGATGGGGAGTCGGGCTCCCCTAAGAGAATCAGCAGGACCATCCAGCACGTAGGTGCTTTGACCTCTTGCCTTGTTTAATTTTGAGCTTGATTTATTAGCAGAAAAACTTGCTCCAAATTGTTGTTTGCATCTACTGATCCCCAAAACCTAGGCAGACCTGATGCTTCCCAAAGTTCCTGGGTTTGGTGTTGCTTTGTTGTGTCTTAGTGGTTCAGAGCAGACTTGGGAGTCAGAAAACTGGATTTGAATCCTGGCTTCACTCTACCAGCTGTTGCTTAATTGTGTACAGCCTCATTTCTATCACCTGTGGCGCCCTACACCCTGTCTCGGCCCAGGTTGGGTGCATTCACCTTCCTGCTCTGTGGCCCCTGCTCCATGACAAAGGGCAAACCTTACAGACACTGGTAGCGAATGATTTAGTAGGAAGTTGTCCTGCTCACCTCACAGGGCAAGACGCCATGACCCAAATCCACCCAGTCCAGCCCCCCATAGCCGTCTAGAACCCACCCCTTCTCATTGCCCCACTGTCCTCAGACCAGAGCCCTTGGGCCCAACGCGGGAGAATAGGCGCGCAGAGAAGACACCTTTACAGAGTTCTCTGCTGTCTGATCCTTGGGACAGTTCTGTCTGGAGTTGTTTGATTACTATACACATTTTACAGATGAAGTACAGTCAGTAACAGGGCCAATTGCCCTAAGTCTTCGGGTTATAAGCCGCCCCCTCCCCCCCCCCCCCCCCCCACACACACACAAGGCTGCCTGGGGCTGGGTTAGGCAGGCTGCACCGACACTGGGAGAAGAGCTCTGAATTTTCTCCTTCTTCCGAGGTGCAGGCCCAAGAGGGAGCAGTGGAGGAGGGAGGAAGGCCCTCTTTGCCTGGAGCTCTTTCTGCTTGTACTCCCCTAGCAAGAAGTGTCACAGGCCTGAGCCCAGCTCCCCCTTAGACCCAGGGAAAGGGTCAAGGCGGTCCAGTTTGGCCTCTGGGCTGCTGCTGAGAGATTAGGATTAGACTCCTTCTCTGCAGTCACTCACTCACTGGATTGGGACCTTGGAAACTTCCCAATTCAGTCTCTTCATTTTAGAAACGAAGGAACTGAGGCCAGGGGGAAGTGATGATTTTTTTTTTTTTCAACGCTACATGGTAAGTAGGGGGAGCGGCTGAACTGCTGCTTAGAATTCGAGGCTCCTATTTCAATGCTCCTCCACTGGGCCCTATTGACTACACCGGCTCAATGTGAACTCTCTACCTTCTGCTTCACGTCTTCTCCCTTTGGCTCCACCAGAAGGCGCAAGCAGCTCCTCTGGCGGGATGAAGAAGGGGGAGTGGTAGCCGGTTTGAAGGAAGGGGGAGAGGGAGGAGTAAGTAGGACAGGGCCCCTTAAAGGGGCGGGTCAATCCCGCCGGGCCCCGCCCCCTGGGGCGGCGCAGGCGCAGGCGGGCTCCAGGAACTCCGGCGGGAGGGCGGGCGCTCCTGGCTCTTGGGCCGGCGCGCTGGGCCGCAGCACCTGCGGGGGCCGGCGCAGGGCGCGGCGCCCGGCGGGCGGACCTCGACGCCCAGGAGCGAGGGCAGGGAGCCGGGACCGGGACGGGGGGCGGAGCGGGAGGGGACGCTACCCCGCAGCCCCCTCCCCCGGGGGACGGGGCGGAAGCAGTCGGGCGCGGGGAGGTGTGAGCGGACGCCGAGGACAGCACCATCTGGAGGGGCGGGACCGCGCGGCCTCTGGGGGGCAGGCGAGTGCGTTGGGCAGTGCCGGCTGGGGGCCCCAGGCGGGGAGTTGTGCAGGAAGAGCGCGGCGGGCTCAGCCCAGGGCTGCCGGAGCAGCAGCCGCAGCTGGTCGGGGTTCTCAGCTGGGGCCCGCAGCAGCTCCGCGGGCTGAAGCTCGGCGTGGAGGAGCAGGGGGGCGTGGGTCCGGCGGTGCAGGAGGAGGGCGGGGTGGGCCCGGGGGTGCAGGAGCGGGGCGGCCGAGGCCACGAGCCCAGTCTGGGGGTGGTGTGGGGGCCGCCGGACGGCGCGGACTGGAGGCGCCCGCCGCCGTGGACTGGCTCCGCGGGCTGGCCGGTGGTGCAGGAGGAGGGGCTGGGGCCCCGCAAGCAGCACCAGGAGAAAGGGGAAAGCAGCCCCGCAGTGCAGGAGCGGGGGGAGGCCCGCACCGGGGTGCAGGAACGGGGGGAGGGGAGCCCACGTCGGCTGCTGCAGCAGCCCGAGCAGCTGTCCGAGTTCGGGGAGGGCTCTTGGGAGCGCAGAGACGAGCTCGAAAGTTCCGGGGAGCAGTACTGGGAGAGCTGCGGGCACCTCAGACGGGAGGCGGTGGTCCTGGGAGAGGTCCCGGCCCGTCGCAAGAGACTCGAACTGCTGGGGAGGGCCCGGCCAGTGGGGCCCCGGGGGCCTGAGGGAGAGGGACGTCTGGGGGTGCAGGAAGCGAATTGGCTGCCTGGGGTACAGGAGGGACAGGTGGTGCGGGCTGTCCAGGAAACATACCTGGACGGGAAGGGGTCCCAGGAGGCGGAGGGTCCCCCTGAGGGGCACAGGATCCGGAGGCGCAGGCGGAGGAGGAGGTGGTAACCCACGGGCCGGCTGCTCGGCACCAGGGCCGGGCGGGGCCGGGCCGGGGTCGAGGTGAGCGCAGAATGTAGGGGTTTGGGGAGAGGGGAGCAGAAGAGCACCGCGAACCTGGGGGCGTTGGAAACCACTGCCCGGTAGCAAGCAGTGCCCTGCTGGGTCCTTTTCTGCCACCTCGGCTGGGACATCATAGAAGCAGTGTCTGCAGTGAGCCAGTGGAAGGCAGCAGGTAAGGAAGGCCAGTTCTGTTCTCAATTGGAAGGAGGGGGCTGTAGTTACCTCAGGAGAGCGTGGTCTCCGAACTGCCTTTTTTTTCCTTCCCCGTGTTTAAACCTGGAGAGGACCCAAGCAGTGCAGTTTTCAACGGCAAGGCAGGGCCCCTCCCCCCAGCACTGTTTGTGCCAACTGGAGTGATGGGACATTTCCTTAGAGTCTAGACTGGCGGTGAGACTGTCTGGGTGACTGCCAGGCCTAGGCAGAAGGAAGAGAGGGGTAGCCCTAGGGTGAGGTTGCAGAGGAAGTAATCGCCTCCCCCCCACCCCCCAGCCAACTACCAGTGGAGGTGCTTCATGCCCTAGCTGGGGTGGTGCAGTCAGCACAGGCTGCCTCACGTCCTCAAATCACATTCCAAAAAAGGGAAGGGGCAACATTGCAAGGACAGGACCTTATCTTGTAACTGTAGCCACATGAGCTGAGATGAGTGTGGCAATCAGTGACTTGGGCACGAGCCTGACCTGCTCCCGCCACACCTTCTTGTCACATTTGATTAATAGTGAGGGCCCAGAGCCAAGGATAAATAGTGGGCAGGAGGGTGGAGAGCCACTGGTGAGGCCTTGTCTCCGTGTGGGCTCTCAGGACCCCAGTCTGAAAATGAGGGAGAGGAGGTGTATCTGCATCGCTGGACTCGGGGCATCCTGTGTGGCCCAGACCTCTGCCCCACCCCAAGGAGGTGGACAGATGAGCAGCTGAGCTGCGGCATCATGAGTTCTGTACCAGCCAGGGCCAGCTTCCAGCCCAGCTTGGAGGTAGGGCTTGCAGAGGTGGGGGCTAAATATGGCTTCCTTTTGACTCCCTCATGGTCTGGGTGCCAGGCTGTTCATTCCTGCCCCATAGGGACTTGGTGGTTCATCTATGGGCCTCGTCCTCTTAGGGATGTTCATCTCTTACCTGGCACTGTGTGGGTTCTTGCTTCTCTAGCCCTCAGGTGGAGGTGGGTGCAAATTGCTGCCTGTCTCAGGACCGTCGCCAAGACCCATCTCTGCCCCAGCCCAGGGAGTGGCTCTGAGTCAGATGGCCCCCAGAACCCCTGTCCCAACCGGACTGGGTGGAGATGGTCCTTTTCTGTCAGGCATGGAGAGTGGTGGTGGCATCCTCGGCAGGCAGCTGCTGGGACTCCGCTGGAGGAGCCGGTTAGCCTGCTCCCCATGCAAACCCAGACTTGACTGTCAGCTTCATCCCACGCCTGCCTGTCATCCTGCCACCACAAACACTCAGGCACCGGAAGTTCAGCTTCTGTGTCCAAGGAGTCTGGCTCTTGGGATGGCCAGACTGGTTCTGGCTCTCTGGTTTCAGTGGAGAGAATTGTTCTGAATACAGACACACAAGCGCACACCTTTACCCTTTTTCAGGTTGATTCTTGAATTTGTGGTAGATGAAGAGAAAGGACTTTGGCAGGTCTGGGTTTAAACCATTTACTAGCTGTGTAACCCTCTGAGGCAAGATAATGTCTCTGGGCTTCAGTTTCCTCCTCTATGAGGTGGGCTGCTGTTTTCCCGACAGTGTCCTCAGTGCAGAGGGCTCAGACCCTTTACCAGCCTAGCATCCACCTTCCTAGGAGCCATGGGAGTGGACATTAGGTAGGAGGGGTTGGTGCTCCCAGACCTTTTCCTGTGTCCCCGAAGTCCATGATTATTACCCTGCCCTGTGTTTTATTCTGGAAGATGAAGTGCTTTTTTTGTTTTTATTAACAGCTTTATTGAGGAACATATTGGAATATATTTATTGGAACATATTTAAAACATAATTTAATAAGTTTTAACATTTGTATATACCTGGAAAACTACCACCACAATCAAGATAATGAACACACCCATTATTTTCAGACTCCCCCATAAAAGTTCTTTTGTGCCCTTTTGTAATTCATTCGTCCTGTCCCTCCTTTGCCATCCCCCTTCCCTAGGTAACAGTGGTCTGCTTTCTGTCACTACACATTAGTTCACATTACCTATATTTAAGGAAATGGAATCATACAGTATTTTTGTTTGTTTGTTTTGGCTTGGCTTTCTTTAAGTCAGCATAATTATTTTGAGATGCATCCATGTTCTTGTGTGTATCAATTGCTTATTCCTTTTTATTGCTGAGTAGTATTCCTTTGTATGTGCATACCACAGTCTCTTTATCCATTAACCTCCTGATGGGTTGTTTTCAGTTTTTGGTTATTACAGTAAAACTATTAAGAACATTTGTATAATTATTTGTATGGACATATACTTTTATTTCTCTTGGAGAGATCCTTAGGACTGGAATAGTTGGAGCATATGGTAGATGTACATTTCATTTTTTAACAAAGTGCCAGACTGCTTTCCACAGTGGTTGTACCAATTTACATCCCCACCAACTGTGTATGAAAGTTCTAGTTTGCTACTTTGTCAGCATTTGTCAGTCTCTTTAAATTTAGACACCCTAATAGGTCTGTAATGCTATCTCATTTTGGTTTTAATTTGCGTTTATGTAATGACTAATGTTGAGCATCTTTTCATGTGCTTATTTGCCATCTGTTTATCTTTGGTGATGTGTCTGTTCAAATTGTTTACCCATTTTTTAATTGTGTGGGTTTTTTTTTTCCATTCTAAGTTTTGGGCGTTCTTTTGTATTCTGGATTCAAGCCTTTTATGGGATATGTGATTTGAAAATATTTTCTTCCAGGCTTTGGTTTGCATTTTGATTCTCCTAACTGTGTCTTTCAAAGAGCCAAAGTTTTAGATTTTAATGAACTTCAATTTACCAATGTGTTCTCTTATGGATTTCGCTTTTGGTGTCTTAAGAACTCTCTGCCTGACTGAAAGCACGATGGTTTCCTCCTATAACTTTTATAGTTATGGATTTTACATTTAGGTCTATGGTCTATTTGGGTTTAATTCTTGGGTTAGTATATGGTGCAGGGTGTTCAGTTTTTTGCATGTGGAGGTCCAGTTGTTCACCAGAATTTTTTGAATAGACTTGTTTCTCCATGGAGTTGTCTTTGTACCTTTATTGAAAATCAGTTGTATATGTGTAGATCTGATTGTGAATTTTGTTTTGTTCCATTGGTCTAACTTTTCTATCTTTATCCCAGGACCACATTATCTTGATCACTAGATTTTATTGTAAGTCTTGAAATCACGGAAAGATCTTGAACTTTGTTCTTCCTTTTCAGAATTGCTGTAGTTATTCTGGGTTTGTTGCACATTTGTATTTTAGAGCCATTTGTTAATTTCTACAAAATAGCCTGCTGGAATTGCATTGACTCTATAGACCAATTTGGGGAGAATTGATATCTTAGAATATTGAACCTGACCCATGCACAATGTGCACCTCTGTATTTATTTATATTTATGAGTTTCACCAATGTTTTGTAGTTTACAGTGTACAAACCTTTTAAATCTTTCGTCAGATGTATCCTTAAGTATTGCAAATTTTTGGTGTTGTTATAAATGGCATTTTTAATGGAATTCAGCATTTTGTTTAAAAATTTATCTACCTTAACTGTGGTAAAATATACACAACAGAAAACTTACCATGTTAACCATTTTTAAGTGTGTAGTTCAGTAGGGTTGCTGCTGCTGCTAAGTCGCTTCAGTCATGTCCGACTCTTCGACCCCATGGACTGCAGCCCACCAGGCTTCTCTGTCCCTGGGATTCTCCAGGTTAGGTGTATTTATGTTGTGCAACCATTGCTGTCATCCATCTCCAGAACTTTTTTTTATCTTGCAGAACTGAAACTCTGTACCTATTAATCAACCTCTGTATTCCTCCTTCTACCTCAGCCCCTGGCAGTCGCATTCTACTTTCTGTCTCTATGAATTTGACATCATACAGTGTTTGTCCTTTTGTGACTGGCTTTTTTGACTTATCATAATGTATTCAAGGTTAATCCATGTTGTAGCATGTGTCAGAATTTTTTTCTTTTAAGGCTGAATAGTCATCCATCGTATGACTATATTACATTTCATTTATTCATCAATGATTGCTATGACCTTTTGCTATTGCCAACAATGTTGGTGTAAGATGGTGTTGTTTGTTAAATTTCAATTTCCAATTTTTTACTTCTGAGTATTATATACTCATATCCTCCCACCTTGCTGAACAGACTTGTTCTAGTAGCTTTTCTGTGGCTTCCATTGGGTTTTATACATAGACTGTCATGTCATCTGCTAGCACAGGCAGTTTTACTTCTTCCTTTCTGATCTTTATATCTGTTATTTCTTTTTCTTGCCTGATTGCACTGGCTAATCCTCTGGCATAATATTAAGTGGAAGATTAGATATATTGTTCCTGATCTTCAGGGGAAAGTCTTCAGTATTTCACCATTATGAATAATTTTTTTTCATGTATGATCTTTATCAGTTTGAATAAGCTCCCTTCTATTCTTATTTTACTGGGATTTTTAATAGAAAATCTATAGAAATGGATGTTGGATTTTGTCAAATGTCTTTTTCTGTGTTTCTCAAAATGATCATAGGATTTTCTTTTTTAGTTAATGTGTGGAATTGTCATGCATTAATTTTTTTCAAATGCTAGATCAACCTTGCATTCCTGAGACAAGCTCCATTGGGTCATGATGATTATTCTTTCTATTGTTGAATGCTGTTTTCTAAAAAATTTGTTAAGATTTTTTGCATCTATTTTTATGAGGATAGTTTTCTTTCCTTGTAATGTCTGCAGGATTCATGATATACATCTTTAATGTATTATAGTCTGCCTTCAAGTGATGTAAGAACCGTAAAATAGTACATTTTCATCTTTTCTTTCCTTTATGCAATCATTATCAGAAATTTTATTTATGTACATGACAACCCCCATGCAGCAATGGTAAGATTTTTATTTAAACAGTTAATTTATCTTTTAAAGTATTTTGAACAGTAAGAAAAATATGTTAACTATTTAACCATGTAGTTGCCATTTCCAGTGCTATTCATTTCTTTGCATAAATCTATGTTTCTATACTGGAGAAGGAAGTGGCAACCCAATCTAGTATTCTTGCCTGGGAAATCCCGTGGATAGAGGAGCCTGGTGGGCAACAGTCCATAGGGTTGCACAGAGTTGGACACGACTGAGCAACTTTCACTCACACACACATTTCTATATGGTATTATTTTTCTTCTGTCTGAAGGATTTCTTTTAACATTTATTATAGTGCAGGTCTGCTGGTATTGAATTCTTTCAGCTTTTATATGTTTAAACGGTTTATTTAGTCTTTATTTTAAAAAGATATTTTCAGTGGAATAGAATTGTAAATCACTAGTTTTAATGATACAGTGCCTCTGTCCTCTCATTTCCATTGTTTTCTGCAAGAAATTTGTTGTCATCTTTGTTCCCTGTATGTAGCATGTCTCCCTTGCCTTTCCCAACTACTTCTTGAGATGTTATCACTGACTTTGAGCAATTGGGTTATGATGTGCAATGATATACTTTTCTTCTTGTGTCTTGTGTTTGAGTCATTGAGCTTCTTGAATCTGTGGGCTTTTAGTTCCCTGTTCTGTAGCCTGGAAACTCAACTATAGGGCTGACTTCCTCTATTTCCTGTCTCCTAGGTATCACTGGTCTTTGTATCTTGATATACGGTGTCTTCAAAACCATTTTGTGTATTTTGTCCATGTTTCTGTTGTTTCTGTCAGGAGGATAAGTCTGATCTATATTGTTCTGTCTTGGCCAGAGCTGGGGATTTTACTTTAATTCTCTCACTACCACCTTTACTCTTCCCATCTTCCAGTCCATCCACTCTGGATGTATCTCATTTTTTCATCAGTCTGCTATTCATTGTTTATGGTATGATGTAGTAAACCATGACTTCTCCTTTCCTGCACACTTTTTTGTTTTTTCTGGAGTTGACTTTTCTTGTTTGCTTAGTTTTCTATGTACCTTTCAGTTAGACCCCACACTAGCTGTCTGAATTTCTCAGGATGTCAATTCTGTTAAGAATTCTATCAGATTCACCTTTCTGAAGAAGGCTCTTTCAGACCTTGTGCTCTGATGGCATGGATTAATTGCTCTCTATCACTGATGCTTAGCTGTCCTCCTGGGCTCTCCCTTTCAGTATCCTGGGCATTTCCATCACTGCCTTCCCGTGTTGCATTTCCCATTTCCTATCTTCCCCTTTGTTCCGTTTATTCTCTAGTTTGGGATAGCACATCGTTCAATAGCTTCCCAAGAGGAGGGTGAAAGAATGGTAGATTATTCTGAGACCTTGCCAGTCTGATAATCAAGTCACTTAATTACTGAATATAGAGATCTAGGCTGGAAATGGGCTTCCCTGATAGCTCAGTTGGTAAAGAATCTGCCTGCAGTGCAGGAGACCCTGGTTCGATTCCTGGGTTGGGAAGATCTGCTGAAGAAGGGATAGGCTACCCACTCCAGTATTCTTGGGCTTCCCCTGTGCTCAGCTGGTAAAGAATCTGCCTGCAATTTGGGAGACCTGGGTTCGATCCCTGGGTTGGGAAGATCCCCTGGAGAACGGAAAGGCTACCCACTCCAGTATTCTGGCCTGAAGAATTCCATGGACTGTATAGTCCATGGGGTCGCATACAGTCCATGGGGTCGCAAAGAGTTGGACACGACTGAGCAGTTTTCACTTTCAGGCTGGCAGTTGCTCTGGAATCTAAAAAACATTGCTGTTAAGTTCCAGAGTTAACATTAATGTCTATAGTCATTCCCAATCCTTGTTTTGTCCCCTTGCCCAGAAGTTTATAGCGTCTTTTCTTCATCTCCAATATTCTTTAATTATGTAGCTTTGGTGTGGACTTTTGCTCTCCATTGTGGCAATTCCCTGTACTTTTCCCTCCATCCCTTCTGTTGTGATTTTAGCAATTTTGATAGCAGAAAATGTCTGTTGATGTTCTTTTATCCCATGGCATGGATGAAATAGACAGAAAACTACTAAATTCACCTTAAGTTTTAATAGACATATTGGAAGAATGGGTTAGGATTTTTGGCTAGGGAAGTATCCATATTTCACTAAAAAACAAAAAACACCTTTTTTTTTTTTTAAGGACTTAATTTCTAACATTCTAAGACTCAGATTTTTTTAAATTAGAAAAATTAAGAGAAGTGTGTGAATCTGAAGAAGAAATTTTCAGAATGAATTTCTTAGAAATTTAGTAGAATGATTTTTCCATCCACTGACATTAATAGGATTTAGTGTTAAGAATTATCATCTGTATAGTAAGTAGTCCCGTAAACTGGTGCTCATGGCCATGATGAGAAGAGCCTTCTGAGAGTGGTCAGGGTCAGTGGCGGAGAATATTTGAAAACACGACTGTTCTGGCCAGGACCAATGATTAGCACAATTACAGGCTTTCTCTCTAGAGCAGCAGTTCTTAACCCCAGTCTGGATTCATCTGAAGAGACTTAACGATATGGTGCCTAAATCTCACTTAGACCAAGTTTAGAATCTCAGTGGGTGGGACCCATACATTGACACATTCCTACCCACCAGGTGATTTTTTAATACACAGCTAGTGCAGAGAACCACTGCTCCAGAGTTTAGCAGAGACCCTTGCTTCTCAGAGTGTAGGCTAAGGACAGGAGCTTGTTAGAAATGCAGAACTTAGGCCCTACCCCATATGTGTGGAATCTAAATCTGCATTTTAACAAGAATCCTCAGGTGATCTGCATTAAAGTTTGAAATAGTACCTCATTATTTATTCAGCAAATAGATTTGCAAATATATCTGTTGAACAAATTTATAAGCACCTACTGCCAGGGCAAGACTGCTGGGAGAGGTGGTGATGGGTCTATTGAATTTTTTATGTCTTCTGCCTGTTTGTAATTTTTTATTCCCCTTGTTTAAAAAAAAAAAAAAATATATATATATATATATATATATATATATCCTCTTCTTGTTTTGTATAAGACAAGATGAAACATCTTGTCTCTCTCAGGATATTAATGAGCATTTTCTGTCAGAAAGTTTCTTCTCTTGTGTAGTCTTGTTTATTCTCAGTTCTTTTTTTCTGTGTTTTACTTTCTTCCATGTTAGAGGCTTTGCTTGGGTGTCTGAAAATTTTTTTGTCATCTGCTCTTGACTGCAAGCACTGGGTGGTCTTGTTGACTGAGCCTCTTCATATGGTGACCTGGCTGGACGGTTTGAGGGGGACTCCCAGGGTTGGTTTCTTTGTATCTTTCTTGCCTGTTCAGAGTCCTCCGAAAGGATACCCCTGTCTTCTGCTAGGAGATGGAGGCCTGGCTCCACGTTGCTGGAGGGAATGCAGAAGGGGAACTAGAATCGCCATGTCTATGTGTGCCTTCCTTTTTAGGGCCATGGCATCCGGTTCTCAGCCAAGCCTGCTGTGCCAGTCAGAGACCGGCAGTTTACCTCTGAAGGAAAGTCCCGACTTTGCTGGGTGGTACCAGGGCAGCCACCCAGTGGCTTTGTATTGGGGAGGGAGTCCAGAGGGGTCTTACTGCTTCTTAAACAGCTTTTAACTAATCCTGTGTATTTTTAGCACTTCTCTCTGTCTCCTGTTCTTCTTCTAGAGGTTTCTGGGGCTGCTAGTTCCCAGGTCTTCTGAGGATTCTGTGGGGGGCAGTCAAGGACTTTTCACCCTGAGACTGGGGATTTTCTCAGGTCTGCTCTCCGTAGCCACTGGCCCATCTGCTTTCTGGCTTCTAAAGCTTTGTTGTGGTTTTTCTCCTCTGCTCTTCTTCCTGTCCTTAGGGACTTGTGCCATTCAGAAAGTTCCTCTTTTGACAGTTGCCACCTCAGGAGGGTTTTGGGAAGAAGTGGAATTATGTGCATGTGTCTTTTCCTGAAACCTCTGTCCCCTCTTTAAACTTCCTCCCAGGATCCATGAATTCATTCAGTTAAATATAAACAAATAGGATTCCAGTCCTGCCCTCCATGAGCCCCAACCCTCCAACCAAGCTGTTTCGTGTCCGGTTGTATATGGACTGAATTCTGGTTCAGCTGTTACTCCCTGCATGACCCTGGTCATGTCTCCAGAGCCTCAGTTTCCTCATCTGTAAAACTGGGATAACGTAGGGTAGTAAGGGGGAAGGTTATTCAGGCAATAAAAAAATAAAAGCTTTTAGTGAAGAACTTGCACACAGTGTCTTTTTGAGAACCCAGGTTGTGACTTCTCTGTCATACTCCCCCAAACCTAGCACAGGGTGAGCACATAGTGGGTATGTGGTGAGTGACTGAAGGAGGCGGGTGTTGAGAAGTTTGGTCTGGGCCCTCCTTCAGCACCTCTAGGTTCTGGGAGCCACAGGCTTCTGTTGGAGGTGAGAACTCCGGGTTCTTCCTGTCTCTGCCTGTCGCCTGGATGCTGTGACTCCCACTGAGGCAAGTTCTCTTCCCAGGCCCCTGACCTTGGCAAGGCTGCCCCTTCATGGCTAGAAGGGAATCACCGTTGCTCTGAACTGTTGATCTCCCCTGACTCGTAGGCATCCATTCCTTGTGACAGCTTCTAAGGCGCCTGAGACCTGGCGTGGTCCTTCCCTTTCAGGGTCTCAGTTTCTTTATGGCTAAAATGGGTGGGATGTAAGGTAACTTAAAATATTTTGTAGTCCCTGACATTTCTCTCACTCCCACCTTCGGACTCCTCCTCTCCCAGTTCAGCAGTCCACCCTGCGCTGGATATTCCTAGCTCCTGGGATTCTGGTGTGGACATGGTCCCAGGGGGATGAGCAGTCCCGCTCTCAGAGTAAATGCTCTCCAGTTCACAGCTCTGGCTTCATTCCCCACCCCACCTCCAGGCCCCAACAATAGGCCCCTTCAGCTCTAGGCTCTTGCTGAGGGGGTGGGGGTGGGGTGAGGCCTGAGCGGGACCAGCCCTGAAGAGCTCTGGGAGTGGCTGGCTGCTGCAAGCCGGACTCCATCCTTCATCTCTTCCCAGGAGCCTGTACTTCTGGGCCTTGGTGCCGTGATGATGCTTGGGCCAGAGGGTGCCGAGAGGCAGCTTGCTGCAGTGCCCTGCATCCCAGCCCTGGCACTCAGGCGTGTGTGGTACGTGTGTGCAAGAGACCCAGACAGCTGCTGGAATTTACCCACTGACACACGCGGGTGGTGTTTCTATGCGGGGGAGGGATGCCTCAGGAATGTGTCAGGACTCTCTGTGTCCTCTCTCTGGGTGTCAGGGTTGGCACACCAGTCTTCAACTGGTGGAGCGTGAAACAGCTACAAAATACGTTCAAGAGCAAATTGATAGATATGGTGAGGTGTTGGGCTCAGCCTGGGTCTGTGTTGTGCTGTTTAGTCAGCTTCTTCCCTTTGCTTTCTGAAAGTTACACTTCCTTCTCTGTTAGAGTCAAAGGAGATGAGGTATAGGAGGGTCCCTGACCTGGTGTGTCTGTGCCGGCTTCCACGCCCTGCCTTCCCACCCTCTCACTGCCTTGTCCCTGTCCTTTCTCTCTCTTTGCGGCTGGGATGCCTGACAAACCAGACCTCCTTCCCATCAGTCAACCCTGTGGCGTCTTGTACCCCAGCTCTCCCTCTCTCAGCATCTCCATCCAGTCTGATGAGAAGGCAGCCTTCAGTCAAAACTCCCCCTCTGTCTTGAGGGACTGCTCTGCTGTCCCCCGGGGCTGAAATAGCTTTGTGGGAGCAAAGTAGCTTAGTAGTTCTGGGACAGGGGTAACTGTAATGAGATTGGTAGCCCACACAAAGGTACTTGCTTTTCTGGATTAGAAATAATGACAGAGGGTAGGGGTTGGTGGGGGAAGCGGAGCAAAGCCAGAGCCAACGAGGGCAACCAGGTTTATTCCTGATATTCACTGGACGTAGGTGGCACAGCTCACTGGAATATAGACAGGTCCATCACAAAGGCTTGAGGTCCTTTTCAGCGAACTCTGTTGACCACCTGTGCCTTGCCAGATTCTTCTTCAGGGTGACAGATATAAACAGATGGTTATTTTACAATGTATAAACCACAAGAGAGGTACGTATGTAGGGCTCCCTCAATAGAATTTTATATTAATACAGAGTGGTACAGAAACAGTGACCCTTAAAGGAGCAGAACATGATGGATAATTAAACATTTTTTTTCATTCTCTTGACTATTTTCCACATGTGCTATTATGTGATATGCCACTTTGGTTTCAAATATACTTTAACAAGATAACATAGGAAGCATTGTAAAAAAAAAAATTAACCATTTGGGAATAGGAAATAGGAATTCATAAAGGAAGTGATGTTTTAGCTGGGTCTTGAGGGATGTGTAGGAGTTCATGATGTAGACAGTAAATCGCAAAGCATAGCACAAAGACATTAAGCTCCAGGAAAGGCTATTTGATTTGGTTGGAACATGGAGACATTTGAAGGAAATGATAAAAGAGGTGGAGGTGGACAAATATACGAGAGGTGGATTGTGAAGGGCCTTGTAATTGGCTCAGTGAGGAGTTACAGAAGGATGCAAGCAGGAAAGGAACTTGAGACTTGTGTTCAGATGAGTGTAACAGTAGGGACTGTGTACCGGATGCTGTGCCAGGTGTGCTACTCGTGACCTCACTGAGTTTGCACTTGATGCAGGAGGCATTGTTTATCTCCATTTTACAGATAAGGAAATTGAGGCTTAGAGGTTGTCAGTTGCCCAAATGATTAGAGAGTGATACAACCAAGATTTCAGTTCAGGTTCTTTCTGACTCTCGTCGCAGTGAGATTGATGGGAGGGAGAATGAGGAGGCAGAGAGCAGATTTTATGGTCTGCCCCATGGGGGAGTGAGTAGGGAGTTATGGTCGGGGAGCCCAGGGTGAGGTTTCCAGCCTAGGTGGCTGGCATTGGCTTATGACATTTTCAGTCCGGAGACAGGAGCACACGCTTGGTTTAAGGTCGGGGAGGCTGAGCTCAGTGTGGACGCGTGTGGTACCCCTGTATCCCCCTGGCGGAGCCAGCTGGACATGTCTGGAAACACAGGTCTAGAGCTTCAGGAGCTCAGGAATGCACATGGGGCTAATCGGAACCCTAGGAGGAGAGGAGGTGACCCCCCACTGCCACCCCCCAGGTACAGAGAGAAGGAAGGGAGAGTTTCAAAGTCTTAAGAAATACCAGCAGTTAAGGAGAAGGGTGAAGAACCTTCAGGGTTAGTTAGACTCAAGGCCTGTGCGCCCCCCAGTGCTGGCAAATATGCCTCAGCCTTGACTGTCTATCCCAGGACCTCAGCTGCCAAGCTCCCCTGGAAGGGAGTGGGTCACTGTGTCCTGGAGATGGAGAGGGTGTGGACAGCCATGGTGTGTGTCTGAATCACCCTCTTCTCTCCCTTGGCCTGTGGCCAGCCTCCTCCCAGACCAGTGTGATTTCAGACCTGGGATGACCTGAAGGAGTGAGGTTTCCTGATGCAGTTCCTCTGGGATGAAGTCCCACGGGGAACCAGCCTGGCCCTGGTCCAGAAGCTTAGGCCCTGCACACAGAGGGGTGAGTTGAAGTTGACTGGGTTTGGTGGGGCTAGCATGTGGAGGCAAGATAATCCTCAGGTCGGAAGAAGAGCCATAACCTACCCCCCGCCCCCCTCTCCCCAAACACACACTCTTTCTCCTCTCCTATATGTTATCTTCCCTCCAGGGCCTGGAGAAGAGGGAAGGCAGAGGTGGGAGAGGGCTGGCCTGGAGGTGGGGTTGGCATATATTCTCGAGAATACGGTAGATTGTTTTGGAAAAATCCTCTGGCCGGAAATTACATGTCACGTCTGCTCCTCAGTGTAGATTTGTCACTCCACTGATGCTGTAGGAGAGCCTGGGGGAGGGGAGGGGACAGCAGAGGCAGGCTGGTTCCTGGCCATTATCGGCTGCCTTTGGAGATAAGGGGCCAAGTTGTTGATCATGGGGTGTACCTGTGGGGTAGATTCCCTAAACCCGAGAGGCAGTTTGGATCTTGTGGATGTCTTGTAACAGGATGGCAGTAGGAGGCAAGAGATTTAGGAAGGGAGGAGGCAGGAAGAAAGCAGGAAGGGGGAATGGTTTAGATCGAACCCTTTATCCAACCTGGAGAAAGGATGTGTGGGCATCTTTTTCAACCTCTCTATCTCTACAGTCTCCTGAGTTTGGGTTCCTGCTGCTGTTCCCAAAACCAGTTTCTGCCTTCTGGAGCTCTGGAGACCTGCAGTAGGAGCAGAGGAGCTTCTGCCTAGAATAAGCACCCTGCCTGGTAGGGTCTCTTCCCTGGTGGCTTAGCAGTAACGAATCTGCCTGCAATGCAGGAGACTCCCGTTCGATCTCTGGGTCAGAAAGATCCCCTGGAGAAGGGAATGGCAACCCACTCCAGTATTCTTGCTTGGAGAATCTCATGGACAGAGGAGCCTGGTGGGCTACCATCCATGGGGTCGTAAAGAGTTGGACGTGACTGAGTAACAACACATACCCTGGCAAGGTCATCCCCTGTACCAGCGTGCTTCAAGGTGGAGAAGGAGCTTTTGAAGACAGTGAGCCTTATGGGAACTCACTTGGTGCCCACTTGGGGTCTCCTTCCTCAGTCTTGAAGTGGTGTGTGTTGATGTCTCAGCGTTTCCCTCCTCCTCTGCCCCAAACCCCAAAGGGGTGAGGGTGCCTTGAGCTCAGCCCTAAATAGCTGGTGCTGAGGAGTCAGTGGATGCTTCACATGCCATCGTAATGAGAGGGTGTGCGTGTGGCACCTTGGGGCCCTCCGGGCTAGAGGGAGAGGAAGAGCCTCTGCAGTGGGCTTTCTTCCATTGGCAGTGTCCTCATCGCGGCACTGGGGAGACTGCTCGTTGGACTCATGTTGGAGCAGCTCCTCCAGCAGGGAGTGTGGGTACTTGCACTCTTCTGAGGCCAGAGAGGTCAGCCCCAGTACTCTCCCCGGCCCTGAAGGCTCTGAGCTCCCTGGCACTGGGCCAGCACAGTCTTGGGGTGGGATGGGGGAGGGACGGCGGCAGGGAGAAGTCAAGGCCAAGAGACGGAGGCGGGGGCTGCGGTGGCCTGCGGTCTCCTTCCCTGTGTGGATGCCGGGGGCGTGGCTTCCATAGCCGGCGAGGAGTGGGCTGGGCAGGTTAGCTCGGAGTGCGGAGCGGCAGTGCGGAGCCACGGCGGTGCACTGCGGAGCCTGCCAGGTGGGCGCATTCTTGCAGCCAGGTAGAAGCTGGGCTGGAAGGAGAGGTTTCAGGCCCCAAGGTCTAGAGGGAGGGGTCTCGGGTTGAGTCAGAATAGGGGCTCTTGGATGGATCCCCCTCCTTATCATGGAGTATGGGGGCTCTTGAATTCCCAGGACCTGATCGGTGGCTCTGAGGTCCTGGAGGCGGCCAGGGGCTGAGGGGAGCTGTGGGTCTGTGGTCAGTAAAGGTGCGGACCCACACCTGGCTCTCTGGGTCGGGGCGGGAGGGCAGCTGGTGGCGCTGCTCTGCGGAGAGGTGGCTCCTTGGAATGGAGGCTGGGCATGGGATTGGGGGAAGGGCAGCCGCAGGCACAGCGGGAGAGGCCGCTAACCAACCCGCTCTGGTCGGGCTGCAGGTGGCAGATGTGGGGTGCATGTGGGGCAGAGGACCTGGCCTTCCTCTGGCCGAGGCGCTATAACAGCCCCTGCCCTCCTTCTGAAGGATGTCAGAGGCCCGGCCCCTCAGGACGCAGGGCAGTGACGCTGCCGGTGCGCTGGAGCGGTGGGGGGCTGCGGGAGGGCTCTGCTCCCCTCTCTGGCCCTAAAGCCGGGAGTTTGGATTTCATGGGGGAGAGATCTGCATATCAGCGCCTGACTGGGGCTGAGGAGGAATCGCAGGTAAAGGGGCAGCCAGATAGCCTGGACCCCGAGGTCTGCTGGTGAGCTGAGGACAGCCTGTCAGGAGTGAGGGGTATCTATGCTTCTGGGCCCCAGGACAGATCCTGGGGGCTAGGAGGCTGGGTGAAGAATGGTGGTGTGTTTGTGTGTGGGTTAGGATGGGGAAAGTCAGTGGTGATGAATTTCTGTTGCTGACATCTGCTTCAGTGTCTCTGAGTCCTTAGGACCCAATTAAGCTGCCCTTTGGGCTTGCCTTAGTGCTGCATGGGAGCACTGGAAGCACTGCCAGGATATGGATTTAGTCTTTCACGGACACAGAGTCCGTGTGCCTGGACATTCCCTCTTACTGGCTTTATGAATCTGCATATTAAGCCAAATGTCCTTGTTTGCTTTGGAAAATATGATCAGGGTGTTTACGGGTCTGCCTCCCTTACCCTTGGAGATCAAGCACTTTCTCTCTTGGCCAATAGAGGGCAGTCACTGACAGGACAAAGCTGGGGAAGAAGGGTGCTATTTTCCAAGGCTGGGAGAAAGGGGTCCAGAGCTAGTCGGAGCTCTGACCCCTGACCACGCTTTACTTTTCTTCACAGCCTCCTACAGCTGGATTGCTGAGCAAGCTGTTGAGGCTTGTTCTTACCTGACGTGCAAGGGGAGAATCAGGTCTGGGGTTCCAGTGAGTTTGGGACACATCTTTCTGGGCGGTTGTAATTTTCAATTCGGCCCTTCCAATCCAGTAGTTCCCCCAACTTTCGACAGAGGGAGTGATCCTGCTTAAATTGTCCCCTTTAAGTCAGGTGCCTGGGTTTCCTTCAGAGTGGTGCTTGGTGGGAGGTAGGTAATAGGTTTCTCTGTGCTGTGGGCATTGTGTGCCAGAGTTTAGGGGAAAGTTAGCTCTAGTGTGACTGCGACCTGACCTCCTCTTGTCCGTTAGCTGTGGTTCCATTCTAAGACTGGTGATTCACTGGGACCCAGGAGAGGCTGCACCTGGCTGGCATCATAAGTATTGGGTAGTGGGGGATGAGAGGGGGCTGGGAAAGAGGGACTGATTGCCTGGGGGTGTCCCATGCCCCCCCCTCCCACCTTGGGTCAGATCGGGAAATGTCTGTCCCTTCAAGCACCTCCTTGCCAGGAAGGTCAATCACTGAGAGAGAGGCCCTAGAAAGAGCCTGGGATGCTGACTCCCCAAAACTCTCACCCCAGCTGCCTATTCCACCAGCCAGCTGGGGCTCCCAGAGCTGGTAGCCAGCTGGAGAGGGACAAGAGAGCAGTGTGCAAGAAACAGGGGCTCCCTGGGCATGGCTGAGGGTGGGGGCTGAGGGAGCCTGAGAGAACTTCCTGCAGCTGTCAGGTGTGTCTGGGGGCTGTAGTGAGGGGGGTGTAAGAGCAGCTGGCACCCTTGAGGAGGGCCAGAGGGATCAATTGTCAGCTCTAGGAACATGGGGGGCCCAGGGGGGTTGATGGAGTGATGCAGTTCCCTCTAGCTGGGGCTGTTGTCCCTGTATGTAGGTACTGTTCAGGAGACATCTTATAGCCTGGAATCCTATAGTTTTGGGGTGGAGCCATCACAGGGTTTAGGGGCTTATTTGTTTGTTTTGAGGGGGCTTTGGATCTTGGCCAGCTGGTCTGGGGAGGAGGCATCCTGGGTGATGTGCGTAGCAGACAAGGGAACCCCAGGGGAGGGGGTGGAGATTCCTCACCGTCCCCCTCACCCCCACCCACCCTTGGCTGGACTGCCCCACTCGGGCAGGCTGCCAGACTCTTATTTCCGTCGGGCACCAGGGTAACAGGGCCACATTAGGGCCTGAGCCAGGAGACGCCCAGCCAAGGCTGGGGCTGGGAGATGGGGGAGGGTCTCTGAAGGGTCTGCATGCAAGGTCCAGGATTGACTTTCTGGTGTCCAGGCCCCCTCACTAGCCCTCAGAGCCCCCACACAAGCACATATGGGGGCCTCTTTGTATATTGCTGCTTGATTGACATGGCCCCCACCCTAAAATCCCAGGAGTTGTCTGCGACTATGGGGGCTGGGGTGGAAGCCAGAGACAGGGGGCCTTGTGTATGTGGAGGTGGGGGGGGCAGCGCGGGTGGCTGGGAGGAAGAGTCCCCCCATTCCCGCCGCCTTCTTGGCAGTGATTCAGAAAGGTCCTTTTTCAGCCAGTGTCAGAGCTGCTCAGCTGGGGAGGGAGGGAGGCGGAGGGAGGGCGGGCAGTCGGGTGGGGGAGCCCGGGAGTAGGGCTGAGCTGTGACCACTGCACTGAAGAGAAGACAGAGAGACAGGACAGAGGACCCAGGCTACAGCCACCCCAGAGAAGAACTAGCTCGTTCCTGCCAGGCTGGCCAGCTGTGGAAACAGCTGTAGAGTAGAGCAAAGGGAACCACCCTATTTTTCTACTGTATTCACCGCTCCTGGTGTGGACTCTGGGGGCCTCTGGGGCAGACCTCTGGCTAACCTCCCTTCTGGGCCGTACCTGCAGTTCAGGAGCTGAGACCACTGTCCCCCATCCCCCCCACTTCTCGGGCCAGAGCCCCGGTGACCTGGTCAGGGTGGGTCCTTCTCCGTGGAGATGCCAGCAGCTCGTCGGTTCCCGGGCCTCGAGCTCTCGTTCCCTCTTCTAGCCAGACTCCGGCGGAGACTGTACACAGTGAGTGGGGGGCTGGGGGCGGGAGTGGACAGCCGGGCCTGAATCAGCTCTTCAGAGCCAGCCCTGCGCTGAGGGCCAGCGAGAAGGACGGGGCGGGCTCGACAGGGGCTCAGGGCCTCTCTGCCCTGGTGGCTGTGTTCTTGGTGACGAGTGTGTCGGCAAAGTGTTGTGTGGGAAGTGTGTGTGCCAGCCACGAGAGCTACACGTGTCAGACACAGGTGTGTAGACTGGGCTGTGCTGGGGGAAGCAAAGACACGGGCTGGTGGTGGGGTGTGGGGGAGCGGACTTGTCCAGGGTCACCCTGGGCTGGGTGGTAGAGACAGGGCTGGGACCCTGGCTGCCGCCTTCTTTTCCCCGGGATCCCAGTGTTCTCTCCCGTCTTCCCACACATGCCCCCCCCACGCAGAGCAGCCTGTTCCCAGGGTTGGGGAGCAGGGAGATTTGTTAGCTGGTGTTTCAGGAAAAAGGAACAGGCCAGACTGTGCTTTCTCAGAGACTTCTTCAGGGGAGGGGCCCCTGGGTCTCCCCCAGCCCTGACCACACAGGGCAGTTCTTTGAGCTGTTCTCAGGAGTGGCTGCCTCCTGCCCCCAGGAGCGTAGGGTTGAGGGGCCTGGAGCACTGGGACTTGAGGACTGGGGAGGACGCAGTGGGGGTCTTCAGACCACCTGCTCTGGTGGCCAGCCTCATCTTAGGCTGAGCCGTGTAGGGGGTGGGATCACTCTGCTCCAGGGACCAGGTAGTGATGATGGAGGTGCGAGCTGGCCCCGTCTGGTCACTCCATAGAGAGACACTGCCTGGGTTAGTGATTTTCACAGGGGTCCTTTGGGGCTTTCTTCTGGAAAGAGGTGGTGCCCTGCTCTCTTCAGTCCATACCCCCTTGTTTGTAATGGATGACTTTGTATGAGGATAAGTGAGTTAATCAGCCAAGTGCTTAGAACTGTCCCCAGCATCTGGTTAACTGTAGTTGAAGTGTTAGTTATTTTTATTTTTCTTAAATAAAGTTAATAGAAATACAACCTGTTTATTCTGTGTGTATGCACATGTGCCTATGTGTGTAGTCAGTTAACATAATGCCTCCTGTAATATAAAGGAAAATGGAAAGGAAATCAGTTACTGCTTCAGTTATGAAGCAGTCAGATCCTAAGACCTCAGGTAGAACCAGCGTGGAGGCAAAGATGTTGTCAGGCAAGTGCTGACTGAGAGGAGACATTTGAAATAGTAAGGGTGGGCTGTCTGCAGTGACCTCTTTCTGAATGGTGGACAACTTCTCATCTCCGAACAAAGCAAAAGGCCAGTTTCTCCTCAGTTTACACAGCAGTTCCATTCTAGGAAAATTCAGTCTATATTAAAATTGCAAAAATACTTTCTTGTTTGTGTATAAAATGGAATCTGATTCTCTGTTCAGATGACTATAAGTAAATTTTTCACCTGCATAAATTCAGTTGTATGGGATTTGTGACAGTATGAGAATCCCAGCACTCACTCACTGCCACTAGCGGTCCCCAACATATTGACAGCCAGACATGTTCTCTAGGGGGCTACCCAGGCCTCCTGAGAACCATGCGGGTGAACGGTTAGGGCTTAAAGTTTGGAAACCCCCTTCTGGGCCGCCGCCTCAGTGGAGGAGCCAGGGTTTGAACTGAGGGTGTCTCGTTTCTGTCCGTGGCTCTTTGTACTGCCCAGGGCTGCCTGGGAAAGTCTGAGCTTCTGGCACTGGGCTGGCAGCTCCGCTGGGAACTGTGGGGGCAGGAGGCTCGCCCTGGGCCCAAGCTGTGAGCGCCTGCTCTCCCAGAGCGACCTGGGAGGAAAGCTGGGGGGACAAGCCTGCCTCCCAGTGGGGAGGAGGGGTTCTCGGAGCAGCTGGCCTTTTCCCTGGTCCCTGTCTTCAGCGGGGATTGAACACAGGTCAGGGCTAGGCCAAGCCCTCAGCTCCGAGGGGGTCTTACTCAGACCAGGATGGGTTTGGTGTCGGATGAGCCAAGCTGCCTAGCTTTGAGGGTGCCACTGGCCTCATTCTCTGGGCCCCAGGGAGTGTCGGTAGGAGCCCACTCCCTGGTGGCCCCGTGCCTGACTGTGACCTGCACGGAGTTTTGTTTGGCCAGCACAGTGTACACACGTGCTTGCGTGTGTATATTTCAAACTTGAATTAGTTGACATAGTTCAAAAGTCAGGAGAAAGATCTAATGTCAAGTGTAAACAAGGAACAGAATGGTGTGGGTAATGGGTGAGTATGTGTGTGGGGGGAAAACAAGTCTGGAAGAATGGGTAAAAGTCATTAACGCAGCTGACTTTGGGGACGGGCCGTGCAGCAGGCAGGGATGAGACTTTATTATGGCTTCATTGTGCCTTTTGGTATTTTACATGTGCCTATATTACCTTTTCAAAAATTTTTTTAAAGATATTTATTTGGCTGTGTCGAGTGTTAGTTGCTGCATGTGGGGTTTTTGTTGCAGTGCACAGGGTTCTCTCTAGTTATGACTTAGCTGCCCCGTGGCATGTGGGATCTTAGTTCCCTGATCAGGGTTCGACCCCGAGTCCCCTGCCTTGGAAGGTGGATTCTTAACCACTGGACCACTGGCAGAGTCCCTCAAACTTTCTTTAATGGTGAGATTTTACACACAGATTCCGATTTCTGGTATTTCTTTTAAAAATTGAAAATCTTTGACACCACTAGGCCACAGCCTGTTGTGACAACTGTTGACTGTAGCTGAGCCACACTGCCTCCCTGGGCTGCGGCTGCAAGCCCGCCCTGGCCTCCACCCCTCTTTCCCTCCAAGCTCCTGTGGTTCTGTGTGGTGCCTGGGGAGTGGTTTTTGGACCAGAGGAGAAGCTCCTACAGTGTCAGGCATTGGGAGGAACATGCTGGAGCTCATCTAGTCCCTGTGGGGTCCCTCAGATCTGCAGAGCTCTTGGATGGGTCTCAAGGGACACTGCACCCCCCCAACTTTTTTAAGTAACATTATGAATAAGAATGTATGTATTTTCCTGGAGATCCAATCGATATTTTCATCAGATTTTTATAGAGTTTGTGATGCCAGGAGAGTCGAAGAGCCAGTGGGGAACCAGAGGACAGAGTTTGATCTCAGGTCACTCGACCACAGGTGACAGATTTAGGGAGTAAGACCCTGACTCCAGGGCCTGGGCCATGTCCCAGGTACCCTGATTCTACCCCTGTTGCCATAGGAAGCAGGACATGGCTGCAGGCTCTTACGACGTGCAGCTGTTTGGGGGAGCAGGACGGGGGTTTGAGTCCTTCCCTGCAGCACACAGTAGGATGTGGGTGAGCCCAGGCCAGTAGCAGGGCCGCGTGTTACCTCCCTTCCTTCTGCAGTCCCTGAGCGGCTCTTCTGTTCCCACAGAGGCTGGGGAGCAGCAGCATGCAGCCAGAGGAGGGCACGGGCTGGCTGCTAGAGCTGCTGTCCGAGGTGCAGCTCCAGCAGTATTTCCTGCGCCTCCGCGACGACCTCAACGTCACCCGCCTGTCCCACTTTGAGTATGTCAAGAACGAGGACCTGGAGAAGATCGGCATGGGCCGGCCCGGTAGGTGGGGGTGTGGCCTTGCCCATCGTCACCCACAGACCAGTTACCTTGTCTGTCCTCAGAACTGCCGGCCTCGTGGGAGAGCCCTCCTTGCTTTGTTCTGAGTGGCAGAGCTGAGAGCTCTCACTGCCTGTCCAAGATCCGCCCCCCATCTCCCCAGGTGGGGCTTAAAGCTGTGCACAATGAGTGTGCAGTGGTGAAGGTGAATTGCAGTTGGAGGAGTCTGACTTAAATTTCTAGCTACTCAGGATTAACGACACACTGAGTTTTGTTTGTGCAGACATACGTAGGCTGTATTTCTTCCATCTCCTCCTCGTTTGTAAATTGAGCCTGTGCCAAACACCCGGAGGGCTAGTGTCTGGAGGTCTGTGGAGAAGGAAAGATAAAAACCCTCAGATGGGTTGCTGCCTTTCTCCTGATTTGTCCCTTTCTCTCCTCTCTCCTACAAAGATCTGTTCTATAGGCTAACTTCCCCTCCCCCCATGTGTTTATCCTAAAAGTACTGACTGTAGCTTCTAGAAGTCATGGTGTTCCTTGTAGAACGTTAGCAACTTTTTACTGCATTCAGCCTAAAATAGCTAAATAAGTGATAATGTGAGAATTTAGATACTGATTTACGCTGCTTGTAGCCTAGAGAACTGACAGTTAATGCCAGGAACATAATACAGCCTTATGGGAGAAAAACTCAAAATTGAAGAAATTCTATCCATCACCTTGACTTAACTATTTTTTCTTGAGAGTTGACATAAGAGTACTGCTGTTCAGTTTTGGTGGTTAAACACCTCCGTCCACTTGGAGAAGAATTGCCTGGAAGTGGGACACAGCGCCCATCTGGTTAATGGCGGCCGGGCCCTGGTGGTGGGGACGGCTTGTTCCTTGGCGTTGCTGCGCTGCGCACTGTCTAGTGGTGGCCTCCCCCCAGGAGGACGAGGAAGCAGCCTCTGTGGGGGGATGAGCGCTTTAACAGCATGGGTTCCCCTTCCCCCCTGCCCCGCAGGCCAGCGGCGGCTGTGGGAGGCCGTGAAGAGGAGGAAGGCCATGTGCAAACGCAAGTCCTGGATGAGCAAGGTGGGTGGACTGGGAAGGAGGTGGGAGTGGGGTTTCATCGGGGCCCCTCTGACGTCACCTGGGAGCCTTCCCTCTCCCCGCGGTGTAATCTCACACTTTGTACAGACCTCCTCCTCTGGGGTCTTATCAGGCAGGGTACTTGTAGAGCTGCCTGGCTAAGTGTCTGTCTCCGCTGGAGACGGTGCTGAGTGGCCTGTATGCAGCCTTGGCTTCACGTCCCCTCCTGCTGGGTGGTGGTGCCGGGCATGGAGCAGGCGCTTGTTGACAAGTGCTCTGTAACTTGAGCCCTTGCGCTGAGTGTTGGGGCCGCTGTCCAGTATGGGGCGGTGGGACTGTCTGGACCCAGGATGGCTTTGCTTCCCTCCTCCCCCACCTTCCTAGTCCGTGGAGGGTTTCTCTGGTCTACTGGCCTCCCTGACAGCTTCCTTCCCCAAGGCCTCCCCCACCCCCCTTTCTCTAATTTGGGTCTGTGGAGTGGTGAGTCCCAGGTCTGACTCAGTGGAACTTTGCCCATTGTCTGGAAGACAATGCGAGAGGAAATGAACCAGCCGGCCTTCCCGCCCCACTTCTGGCCTCAGGGTTGGGTGGGGGGTGGGCAGTACCAAGCAGCTGGACCTGGGATTGGGCTGCAGAGATTTCCTGGCTGTGATCTGGCAAAGGGGCTGTCTCTTGGGATCTTGTAGCCTTTTCTGGGGACACCGTCCTGGTCCCTTGCCCAGGTTTTCAGGAAGGATGAGTGTGTTGGGGTGGGTGAAGGCAGGAGAGAAGAGTTGTGCAGTGTGCAGGACTCAGGGGTCTTGGATCTACCTCCGACTGACTGGAGGTCTCTGGGCCAGTCAGTTGACCTCTCCAGATTTGAGATATGTGGTCGGTAAAACAGTGCCAGCCACACTGCCCAGCTCACCTCAGAGCCTTAGGGAGGACCCCTTGAGAAAAAGGCTGTGAAGGGCCTTGTCAGCTGAACGTGGCTTGGATATGGAAGAGATTCCAGTTGCTGGGAGGAAAGATGGAGCAGTGGTGAGAAGAGGCCCTCAGATTGGAGACCCCTTCACCCTGTACAGACGAGACTCTGCCAGCCTTGGGGGCAGGTGCCCAGCTGAGCAGAGTGTGCTACCTCAAGGGCTTTGCATGCCCTGGTAGGGTGGCCATGTTAAACTGTCAGAGCTGCTCTGACTCTCAGGGCTTCCCTCTTGTTCCCTGACCTTTGGCCCCTTCCCTCCCAAGCTCAGGCTACAGAGTCCCCCAACCTTCCTTCTTTCTGAGCTCTCAGCTCTGGGCCTCTCTCCAGAAGCCCAGCTGTCTTCCCAGGCCCTTCCCCAGCAAGGCCTTGCTTCATCTTCACCCCCTCTCCCCATTCCCCCACCCCCACCCCATTACACACACACACACACACTCTCTCTCTCTCTCTCTCTCTCTCTCTCTCTCTCTTCTCTCTCTCTCTCTCTCTCTCTCTCTCTCTCTCTCTCTCACGGTCCAACCTCAGGCTCAAATTATCCTCTCTCCTGGCAGGATGAAGGGCAGCCGACTCCCTGGGGAGGGTGGAGACAGACAGCGCCAAATGGGCAACCCAGAGAAGGGGCCAGGGCTAAAAATGGACGGGAGGTGTTTGTGAGGGCCCCTGAGGCTAAAGCCCATCTGCTTGGGTGAGGGGCTGGAGTCTGTGCTGGGCAGGGGTGCAGAGAGGGACAGGTGGGGTGGAGGGGGCTGCCTTTGAGCTGTCCCTGACCCCACAGCTGGGTGTGGGGCCACAGCAGCCACGGGCTACACTCCTGTAGTCCATTTCTGGCACATATCCTGAGGCCACACTGAGACCGTGGGCTCCCATTTGGTGGTGTGGTCAGGAGGGGACATGGGCCTCCAGCCAGGCTGTCTCCTGGAAGTTTGGCAAAGCCAGTACCTGTGTGGAGGCCTCACCGAGGACCAAGTGGGGCAGGACGGAATGACTGGCCCTGGGACCTCAGGGTTCCATCTGGCCCCCGACTGCCTTCAAACAGGTGTTCAGTGGAAAGCGGCTGGAGGCTGAGTTCCCCCCTCATCACTCTCAGAGCACCTTCCGGAAGACCTCGCCCACCCCAGGGGGCTCTGCTGGGGAGGGGTCCCTGCAGAGCCTCACCTGCCTCATTGGGGAGAAGGACCTGCATCTCTTCGAGAAGCTGGGAGATGGCTCCTTTGGTGTGGTGCGCAGGGGCGAGTGGGACGCCCCCTCGGGGAAGACGGTGAGCTCCCTGGGTCCTTGGGGGTGTGGTGGAGGGGCAGAGGCCCTGCTCTGCCCTCCAAGGTGGATCGGTCCCCTCCATTCGGATGTGAAGGGGGCTGGGCACAGATCCAGAGTGGCTCACCCTGGAGTCCATGCTCAGGGTTAACTCGACACAAGGGTTTCTTTTTCAGTTATAAAACTGTTTTACTTATCATAAAAGTTTGAAAACTCTTTTAAAAATTAAAATTAAAAAATATCTGTTTCCCACCACTCAGAGGAAGCCGAGTTAGTGTTTCCACCTGTTTCCCCCCCCCTCAGGCATTTTATTGAATTTCTTCAAGATACAGCTTTCAAACACAGCTTTTTAACTCTTGCCCTTTTGTCTTAGTATTGTATCTTTAAAAATTTCCCCAGAGGGATAGATAGTACGTGTGCAGTAAAGCACACAGTTTTCGAGCGTACAGCTCAGTGAATTTTCACATACGCACGGGCCTGTGTGACCATTGCCCAGATCATAGTATGGGACATCTCTCTTGCCCCAGGAGGCTCCTGCACCTCTTCCACTGGGCGTCCTCTTCCTTCAAGAGAAAGCCACTGGTCTGACTCCTGTCACCATAGCTTAGTTTTATGGCATTATATTTAAAGCATTTACTTTCCACACCAAAAACATCTTTTTATTATAATATTTTAATATTCTATCATCATACCAGTCATCTCTTTCCTTATCATTGCCACTTAACCTGGGCATGCCCTCACGAAGGGGAGGCCCAGCTCATGGCCTTTGGACGTCAGCCAGCTGCCCTCCCCATGCCAGGCCACGGGCGCCTGGGACAGGCTCACCCAGATGAGCAGACCTGAGGCAGGAGGAGGAGCAAGCTGGCCCAGTGGGTTGGGACTGGGGTCTGTCCTGACTCCCTGCAATCCCTTGCTCTGGCTAGGTGAGCGTGGCTGTGAAGTGCCTGAAGCCCGACGTGCTGAGCCAGCCGGAGGCCATGGACGACTTCATCCGGGAGGTCAACGCCATGCACTCACTTGACCACCGAAACCTCATTCGCCTCTACGGGGTGGTGCTCACACCGCCCATGAAGATGGTGCACACCGTGGGCAGAAGGGGGCTGGGGACAGGGAGGGGCCTGTGGTCTTGGGCCCCCAGGCCCCCCTCACCTCCTGCTAGTGCTGCGGTCACTCCTTCCTGACAAAGGTCCTGCTTTTGGTCCCTCCACCCACAAGTGGCAGGGGGGTTCCCAGGCCTGCCCTGCTGACTGTGCAGCCAGACCTCTCTTCCCTCTCCGGATTGTGCTTGTGTTCTCTGGCAAAGAGTTGCACCTATGGGCGGGCCTGGCCCCAGAGTTTAGTTTTTGGCATTGCTAAAAACTGGGCCCCTTTGGGTGGCTTCTCTGGGCCTCAGTTTCCCATGTTCCCTGGAGGGCGAGGGCCCCAGAGGACAGGTCAGGAAGGAGCATGGCAGTGGCAGGCCTTGAGGGGAGGGGCAGGGCTCAGCCATGCTTATGCCTCCTTCCCTCCTCCCCCGTGGCCTCAGGTGACAGAGCTGGCACCTCTGGGATCATTGTTGGACCGGCTGCGCAAGCACCAGGGCCACTTCCTGCTGGGCACCCTGAGCCGCTACGCTGTGCAGGTGGCTGAGGGCATGGGCTACCTGGAGGCCAAGCGCTTCATCCACCGGGACCTGGCCGCCCGAAATCTGCTGTTGGCCACCCGCGACCTGGTCAAGATAGGGGACTTCGGGCTGATGCGAGCACTGCCCCAGAATGACGACCACTACGTCATGCAGGAACATCGCAAGGTGCCCTTTGCCTGGTGAGGGGCAGGCGCTGCTGGCTCCCAGGCCCTGGACCCAGCCCCGCCCTAGTCCCTACACACCCAGGCCTTGGCGCTTCCAGGGCCTTCTGCACCTCCACTAGGCATTGTGTCTTCTGAGCCTGGCTTCCTTTCTCGTGTGCCCATCCATTCACTTATCCATCCAGAAATGCTTGTGGGCCCTCGTAGCGGGTGCTGGAACACACAGGGCTAAGTGCTGTGGGGATGCGGGAAGGCTTTGGGGAAGACCCAGTATTAAGCTCCTAAAACAGCAGAAGTCAGCCAGGCAGAGACTGGCTGGTGTGTTCCAGGCAGGGCCTTGTAGACTGATGAGAAATGTTCACCTGCACACTGGGCTGGTATCTGGCCCTGCCCTGGCCCCTGTGTGAGCTTATCCTGCGCTGAGACCGTCACGGGCCTCTGATATCAGAGGCACCTGGAGGAGCGTGGTCTCCTAGCTTTGGGGTGGGAGGAGTCGGTCCAGTTCTGCTTGCCAGAAAACCCTTCTAATCCAGGATATACGATCACCCTAATTAATTACTGACCTTATATCGAGGATGATCACACATCCTGGATCCTGCCTAATGTCCTCCAGTGATTAATAACACCTCTTTTCATAGTCAGGCACCCTGGTAAATTATAAGGTCACTTTGTTATGCAGCCCTCTTAAAACAACCCTATGAAGCGAGCAGACTATTGTTATTACCATTTCATAGATGAGGAATGTGGGTCTTAAGGAACATGATTTTACCTGTGTCCCTCCCTCCCACCCCCAACCCTCTACCCCGTCTTTGAATGGCTGGGCCAGCTCTCGAGTCCCACAAGACATCTATGATTCTCCCCCGAGGGCACTTCCTCCTCACTTCTGGCACTGCAGTCCACCCTGGAGTGCTTGCCCCTTGCTGGCTTCACTGCAGTGGTATGTTTCTTCCTCGCCCCGGAGGGCATGTGGGGACGTCTGGGGACACCACTGTGCCTCTTCCCACCCTTTTTGGTTCTTCTTCAGGCCCTGTCCAGATTTCCCACCCACACCTTCCTGCTGAAATGGCCTAAATCCTAGGATCCTGCCCCAAATCTGGAAATTGTCATCCTCCCACCACAATTAGAAAACAGCCTGGGATCTTATCCCCGCCCCCTTTTGCCCCTCCTGGAGCCTCTGACCCTCCTCCTTGCCCTGCTTCCCTGTGGGAATGCCCCCCCTCTTCCTGCTCCAGGCTGCGTGTGGACGAAAGACCTGAGCAGAGACGGTTGGGTCCACGACTGTGCACCCCGTAGTCTAGAAGGCCTGCCCTGTCCACTTCACACTGTGCCCCCAGTGCCTGCTGTGTGCCTGGGCTCTCAGAGCAACAGCAGGCTTGTGCAGGAGCATTTGGGGTCCACTGGGGCTGCTGCAGGGGCAAGGGTTCTCTGAGAGACCTGTTTGACCCCTGCCTCTGCCAGGTGTGCCCCAGAGAGCCTGAAGACACGCACCTTCTCCCACGCCAGCGACACCTGGATGTTTGGGGTCACGCTGTGGGAGATGTTCACCTATGGCCAGGAGCCCTGGATTGGCCTCAATGGCAGTCAGGTGAGGGGGCTGGGGTGGTGCTCCCCACCGGGTGGCCGGGGGTTGATTTGATCCCTGGCTCTCTGCCTGGCCCAGTTGGAACTGGCTCTCACCTGTTGGAATCGCTGTGTCCAGTGCCCTGTGTCTGCTCGAACCCCTCAGAGAGCTGAGCGGGGAGCATGGCCCCAGTGGTGAGGAACAGACCAGCCTGGCTTGCTCGCGGTCCTCCTCTGCCATGGCCCTCTCTTTGGAGGCCGCAGACCTGGGGGTCAGGGTCTGAGGCCTGGGGATCAGGCACAGGTCTTCTTTGCGGTGCAGGCATGGCAGACTGTGGTTCCAGTGGTTCCATGACTGGGGGACATGGAAGATGGGGGTGAAGAGCCAGGTGCTCTGCTTGTCCTTAAACTGCCCCTCCACCCCCAGATCCTGCATAAGATTGACAAGGAGGGGGAGCGTCTACCCCGGCCGGAGGACTGCCCCCAGGACATCTACAATGTCATGGTCCAGTGCTGGGCTCACAAGCCTGAGGACAGACCCACCTTTGTGGCCCTGCGGGACTTCCTGCTGGAGGTGAGGCAGGTGTGCCCACAAGGGCAGGGGTATCTAAGCAGAGATCAGCCTGGGGCGGGCAGTGACTGGTGTCTCCCCCAGGCTCAGCCCACCGACATGCGGGCCCTTCAGGACTTCGAAGAACCTGACAAGCTGCACATCCAGATGAATGACGTCATCACCGTCATCGAGGGGAGGTAGGGAGCCTGGGGTCTGCGTCCCACTGCCTTGAAGGACTCAGCCAGGAGGCGTCTGGGGCCCGAGAGCTCCTCTGCCCCTCAGGCTGTTGTGGCAACACCCTGGCTCCTGCAGCGAGATGGAGGGCAGGCTTGGGTCCCCTCCTGAGTGTGAGGAGTGAAGTATGCAGGTGCCAAGGCATACAAAGGGCTTTCCCTTCCTGGAGTCTCCTCCACCCTTTGCCCACTAGGCTTCAGCTGCGGCTCTGTGAGTCAGGGCCATGCTACCACTGTGGGTAGGAAGGAGCATCAGGGCCTGGGGCCCAACTGGGGACTCGGGGGCTCCTTTTACCCTCCCCCACCCTCCTCTTCCCCTCCTGTCAGGATAAGGACTCTGGACTCTCACCTGGGCACCCTGCAGTAGCCCAGAGCAGCCCCGCCTTTTCCTGGCAGCCTCTGCCCTCCACTGAGCCCGTAGCTCCCTCCGAGGGCTCCTCTCCATCCTCTGCTGGGCCTTTTGTCCCTAGCTGCCCTCGCAGGGTCTCTTTCCTCCCTCCCCCTCACACCTGGCAGCACGTGTCTGCCCACAGGCAGCATCCCCTGAGTCACATCTTCTACTTGCAGCCCCCGCAGTTCAAGTGGGCCTGCCTTGGAGGAGTCCCCACCCACCGCTCACCCCACCCTTTGTTATCTGATCCCTGGGATGTCTGAGGAACTGATTGAGGTGGGGCCGGCTAGAGGTGCCTTTGGGGTGGGGGCTGAGTATGGAGGAGCAGGGGAGGAAATCCCCTGGACCCCACACCCCAGTCCCCAGCTCCTCTGACTCAGAGCTGGGCAGGGATGGGGGCAGGGGCTTCCCACGGAGCCCTTTCTACCTGGACTTCAGGTTTGGGGTTTGGGGCCTTTGGAGAAACTTTGTTCCTCATGGGTGTTTGTTGAGAAGGGAGAGCTTCTGGGTCTGAGTCAGACTGATGACACAGGCCCCAGAGCCCAGGCTGTCTGTGGAGGAGCGGGACCTGCACCCCTGTGGCCCCCAGCATCTTCTCTCCAGGCCAGCATTCCGGCTTGGCAGTCTGGGGAAGGTTCTGGAAATAGGAAGATGAGGATGAGGGCCCTCCTGGAGGTGCAGGCAGGACCTTGGGCCAGAGCCTGAGCCTGCAGCCGTTCCCTCCTCCAGATGCCAGAACCCTGGGCCTGCACTCTCCTCTGCCCTGTAGATCCCAGGCCTTTACTCTCAGTAAAGGGCCCCTAGGCCCTTGCTCTCAGTGAGGGCCCATGTGCCAGGGCCCAGTGTTCCCCAGGAGGTGACTCAGGGGCTTGGTGTGTCTCTGGGGCGTGTGTCTCTGGAGCTGGCACCCAGGGTCACCCCTGGAGCGAGGCGGGGGACAGGAGGCTCAGGGGAGCCGCTCCTCCTGGGAGGCCCCAGTGGGCGGGCCCCGCCCCCACCCCGCCCTTCCGTCCCGGGCTGCTGGCTCCGCTGCCGCCGCCTGCCAGTGTGGGCTCATTGGGCTCTTCCTCTGGGGCCAGCAGTCCGACTTGGACCACAGCGCCTGCCGTGGGTCCCTGGAGCCGCTCAGGAGGTGGGAGGTGAGGGCAGGAGGCATGGCAGCCGGCAAGGCTTGGGGAGTGGGCCGTGTGTCAGTAGCGCCAGGGCTTGAGCTGCCGCCTCATTTCCTTGGGTCCCAAGTGCGTGTTTGCCTGGCTCTGTCTCCATGTCTTCGGGTGGATGGGCTGTCTGTGGGTGTCCCTTTGGGTCCTCGGGTCCCAAGTGCGTTGGTTTGCCTGGCTCTGTCTCCATGTCTCTGGGTGGATGGGCTGTCTGTTTGTGGGTGTCCCTTTGGGTCCTTGGGTCCCGAGTGTGTGTGTTTGCCTGGCTCTGTCTCCATGTCTCCGGGTGGATGGGCTCTCTGTCTGTGGGTGTCCCTTTGGGTCTGGGTTTGTGCATGTGGGTCTCAGTCTGTTTCTCCATCCTCCAGCAGCCTGGCTCTCAGCTCTCTCACATCTGTGCTCTTCTGTTAGACTTGGATTCCTTCTTGCCGAAACTGTCTCTTAGCCACAGTCTGGGAGCACCCTTGCCCCTGACTCTGACCAGTTCTTTAGACTCAGTGCTTCTCGAGGTATCAGGCAGTGGACCGAGAGAGGACACCAGATGTTCTGTGAGCCCAGCTCGCGAGGCTCTGTCTAGACTGAGAGGGATGGGTGAAGACCGCTCTTCTCCAGTGCGTCTTTGGAGGCTAGGATGGCTGACAGAACTCTGATGTTCTGTCTCCACCAGCCAGAGAAGGGAAACAGAGGTTTTGAAATCCATTGTGCTGGTCCTTGGCCTGGCTGGTGCCTGGAGCCTCTGCTTCCTCTGGTAGGCGAGGGAGGAGGAAGCGAAGGCTGTGTTGTCCCTCAAGGCCAGGGGCTGCTGGGGACACCCGGAGAGAAGCGCTCAGGTGGTGTTTAGAGCACTGTTTAAGCCACGTTTGTCAGCCATTTCTAGGCTACCTAGGCTGGGACTGAGGTTTCCAGGGACTGGTCCCCAGTAGGACTGGGGCAGCCTTCAGTGGTTCCTAATCCAGGCCCCGGTTCCTGGCTGCTGCTTCATATCTCGCCTGTCCCAGGATGCTGTGAGGCCATCCTGCTGGAGATGCTGGTTTGCTTCAGGGACTGTGCCCTCCCGTTGCCATGGAGACTCTGGGCTGAAGGGAGGTGTGGCCAGAGCAATCTGGGTGGGAAAGGCTGACCTGCTTCTCCTGGGCTGATGGTGTCTCCATCCCACAGAGCCTTGGAGGGCGGGGGAGGGGACTGGGAGCAGTGGAACGTAGCATTGGCCACCTCGGGAGTTATATTTGACTCTCCCTGGGAGGATGCTGCTTCCGTGCTTAGGATGTGGTTCCCAAGTATGTTTCCTACACATACTCTGCACTCCCCACAGCCCCCACCTGTAGCAAAGCCTTTTTTGAGACTTGGTGTCAGGACTCCCAGCAGTGACAAAGGATCCCTTCCTTCTAGGCCTGGCTCTTGTCTTGGCCATACAGGTAACAAGGAAGGTAGGCTTAGTTCTGCTCTCCCCTCTCAGAAGTGGGTCCAGAGGAGGCTTCCAGGTGAGGGGCTGTGTTAGCAAAAGGGAAGGAGTGGAGGGAGTGACCACCTGCCCCCCTGGGTGGTCGTGATTCCGGTGTGAGTCTGTTCCACTCTGCACTGCTTCTCCAGCTCAGTTAGTGAGCATCTCTGGAGAGGTGTGCAGAGCAGAATCCAGCATCCAGCTGCTGGGTTTGGTGTCTGAGGCTGTTCCGCGGAGGGGCCCATGAGACCCGGGGGCCTGTGGGTGTTGGGGGGAGGGCAGCATCGGGGGCTGGGTGCCAGGCCCTCCCCTCTATGCCTCTTTGGCCTCAGCCAGCCTGGAGGTGGGGTGGGGAGGGGATGTGCTCCTCTCCTTGGAATGGCCCTGCTATTTTTGGATGGGCTTTGTCCCTTCCCGGGTGTTGTCCTCTCTTCTTCCTTCCCTTCCTGCCCTCACCCCCGAGAGGCACGGCGGTAATCACAGGGTTGCTGTGTCTGTGGCGGCTGGGCAAGCAGCCTTGTTGGCAAGGAGGCTGGGCCCTCAGCCCTCCCCTTGCACCTCCTAGCTCCCCCAGAATCACTGTGCTCATGGGCCTCACTGCCTCCGTCCTGCTTCCACCTCCCCCAACCCTCCGATCTGGCTGCAGATGGGAGGAAACCTTGCTCTATGCCCCTGGTGTGGACAGGTAGTGTACGGGTTGGGGGCTGACAGTGAAGGGACACAGCTTGGTGCCACATGGACCCCCCCTACAGCTGCAGGAGGCCCTCCCCACCTCTGCCGTTGCCCAAAATCTGGGCCTGTTCCCAGTGTGAGCGATCTCAGCAGCAGGTGCAGGAGCCTCGGGGCTGTTGACTCTTTGGCTTTCGAAGCATCCAAGAGGGCATTTTGTTCTTTCCTGCCCACCTGGCCCGGCTTCCACCGCCGACCCCAGGCCCGGACCTAGGCTGTGCCAACAGAGTCTGTCTGAAGTCAGAGTGAGGGGCTGGTGGTCCCACAGTCCAGCCACACTAGGAGGCTGGGGTCCCTCCTGGACCCCTTGTTTAAGGCAAGGAGGTGGGTGGGAGTGAGAGCGAGGGTCCCACAGTCCTGGCAGGAGGTGGTGGAAGGCGCTGGAGATACGTAAACCTTGGGTTGCCCCAGGTGCTTCCAAGCTTCTGAAGGACTACCTGCCTGCAGGAGGGATGTGGTTGGAGGGCTTGGCCCCAAGCCCAACGCTAAGGCCGTGGTGCTCCTTTGGGCCCCTGCAGCTTAGAGCTCCTGGAACCAGGTTGAAGAGTGAAATTGGGTGGCCAGGGGAGGACAGGGGCTTAGGCCTTGCCAGGGGAGAAGGGAGGTGAGGTGGTACGGTGAGAAGAGTGCTGGCTTCACAGACTGACAGCTGGGTTTGAATCCTGGATCTGCTGCACTCTGGTAACTGTAGGCAAGTTGTGTTACTTGTTTGAACGTGTTTCTTTATTTCTAAACTGGAGGAAAAGCTGTCTGGCCCATCTGAGTCGCTTAGGGTAAGGCTCTGTGCTAACGCCAGGCCCTGTACTGGGTGAGTGGCAGATCCTGGGGGGCTGCTGGTGGGCTGCTCTGATCCTGGGGCCCTCACCCTGATGTTCTTTTCCGCTGAGGTGGTCAGATACCATGGTGCAGAGAGTTTGGTATGAAAAGGGTCCCGTCCTTGGGACCTTCCACCACACCCTGGCATTTACCACATCACCTCTGTTGGGCAGGGCTGAGAATTACTGGTGGCGTGGGCAGAACACGCGGACGCTGTGCGTGGGGCCCTTCCCTCGCAACGTGGTGACCTCCGTGGCTGGTCTGTCGGCCCAGGACATCAGCCAGCCGCTGCAGAATAGCTTCATCCACACGGGGCATGGCGACAGTGACCCCCGCCACTGCTGGGGCTTCCCTGACAAGATTGACGAGTGAGTACTGGTGGGGTCCCACATGGGGGCTCCAGGGCCAGCAGCCCTTCTCTGGGCACTCAGGCTCTCCAGGCCTCCAAGGTCCCCATTACAGCCCTGGGCCAAGGGTCTCCTGTCCTAGGCCTTTCCTTGCAGGCAGGCCTGAGGTTGCAGCTTCAAAGGTTGGACCAAGTCTTCCTTTGTGGAAGGGCCTCTAGGGCCTGCACCTCTAAGTTCTCCCTGAAAACTGACCTTAGGAAAATGGACTTGGAAGTAGCCTTTGGAAGCAGTTAGTAGGAAGCATCTCCTGATCCCCAGTACTTGGTGGCAGTTTCCCTTCTTCTGCTGGAAGCACCCATGTCCTAGAGACGGAAGCTGCTGGCTCAGGCCTGAGAGGCAAGGTGCAGAAAAACTCCCTGCAGGGACACTCCAGAGGGCATTTAGGCAGCAGCTCGGAGCCCTCTGCCCCTCCCCACCCCACCCCACCCTGCTTACTCTACCTGGGAGGGGGTTCAGCTTCCTTTAAGCGAAAGGATGAGGTCATCTAGGGGCATCTGGGGAAGACACACAGGAGGATTAGTCACTTCCTGAGGGCCCTGCCCCAGGGAGCCACCTGGAGCTCCTCCTACTGGGACTCCAAGCCTCTGTGCCAACCCCACTGGGCTTCTGAGCAGTGCTTTCTTCTCCATCTTCTGACAGGCCTTGTCCCAAGGGGCGAGGTTCAGCCTGCCCTTCACCCCCTGCTCTGCACACCAGGACACTGAGCCCAGGGAGGGTGCCAGGGCTTTCGCCTCACCAGAGCCGGGGAGGGCCTGAGAGAGCTGGGGTTGCAGACCCCCTGCAGGAGGCGGCCGTGGCAGTGTGGCCTGGCAGCAGAGAAGAGAGTGGCAGCAGGTGGCTGCTGAGTGGGGGTGGGGGTGGGGGTGCCGCGGGGGTTGCAGAGGGCCAGCTCTACCCTTTCAGGGAGTACTTGGAGCCCATACAATCCTAGGCTTTTCAGCCTACACTCAGGAGTTCTTCCTCTGCCCCCTCTCCGTGGCACCCTCCCCTGGTCACTGCTGGATCTTTGGAAGGGAGCGCCTGGGAGCCAGAAGTCCTGTGCTCCAGACCCACGTCCGTCAGGGGCTTGGACAGGACTCTTCTGTCCTCTGCCTGAGGCCTGGGCACAGGCCCAGCAACTCCCCCAGGGTGCCCTCTCTGCCACCATCCTACCTGCACCCATCTCTGACCCGCTTTTCTCCCCACAGACTGTATCTGGGAAACCCCATGGACCCTCCTGACCTGCTGAGCGTGGAACTGAGCACATCCAGGCCCACCCAGCATCTGGGCAGGGTGAAAAGTAAGGGTCCCCAAACCCTCAGTCCCCTAGCTCATCAGCTACCGAGCAAGAGGTGCTGCCTCCTCGGGCTACCCTGAGCCGGTTGGGTCAGGGCCACAGGGGACAGCTGTGTCCCTGGCTCCGGCGGGGAGTGGGGCGGGCGGTGAGAGGCAGTGGTATCCGCCGAGGTGGGCATCGTCAGTCTGGCCAGCGCTGGCCTGCCCTCTCTGCTTTCCTCCTCCCCCTCCTCCTCCCCTCCATGCTCAGATCCTGGCTCTCCTCACTGCCCCCTAATCCTGCTCTCCTTTCCTGAGCCAAAGCCACCCCCCAGGCTCCATCTTGGCTGGGAGCCTCATCCATCTCCCGGATCCTGGGCCCGTGGGTCTGGAACACAGTTTTCCCATCCTGCCGCCCCATTGCTTCCCATCGCTGCTGGGTGTGTGCGTTCACTCCCCCTATTCACTTTCTCTCTCTCTCTCTCCCCCCCGCACTCTGCCCTTCTCTCCGGCTCTGTCTCCCCTCCCTTGTCCTCTCCTGCTCTGCCCCTCTACTCTCCGCATGGCCTTTCTTGCAGGGGAGCCTCCACCTCGCCCTCCTCAGCCTGCCATCTTCACTCAGAGTAAGTGGGGCTGCTCCCGGTGCCTTGGCCCCCGCCCCCGCCCCCTCTCTCCTCTCACTCCTCTCCTTCTGGAAGGTACAGAGCCCTGGCCGGCCGGGGGGAGGGGAGGTGGGCGTGTGCTGTGAGCTTCTGCGGCTGACCTGGCCCAGCATGCCTGCCGTTCCCCCCAACCCCCCAAAGCCTGGGCTTCTGGAATAAGAGTGTGGTCCTGGTGCCCACCGCCACCTCTGCCCACCATTGTGCAGCCCTGCCTCACTTCCTGCTGGACCTGCAGAAGCTGTGTCTGGGCTTTCATGCCAGTTTGTCGGGAGCCCTGTCCTCTCTAAGGATGGCTCCTGTTGCCCTTGACGGTGGGAGATGGCCCATAGCCCCTGCCTGCACTAATGGTGTGCTGTAACGGAGTAGGGATTGCTAACCAGGGCCCACAGGGATTTGGGGTCTTGTGTCAATAGAGAGGGTATTGAAGCGGGCGGATGTGGGGTATTGCTTGCTCTAGCTGCAATGGAGGCAGGGGCTCACTGGCCCCTGTGGAGGGCTGCTAGCCCCCAGAGCAGGTTCTCCCCTCCTGTTTGGAAAGGGTCTGTGTGCACGGATAATTCTGGTGGCTGAGGGCTGCCCTTCCGGGGAATTGGGAGCTGGTAGAGATACTTGACTGTCTTCCCCATCCACCTGCCTGACGCTGCCTCCCTGTTGGGGTTCTCCCTTCCATCACAGAACCAACCTACGACCCCGTGAGTGAGGACCAAGACCCCCTGTCCAGCGACTTCAAGAGGCTGGGCCTGCGAAAGCCAGGACTGCCCCGTGGGCTGTGGCTCGCGAAGCCCTCAGCCCGGGTGCCAGGCACCAAGGCCGGCCGCGGTGGTGGCGAGGTCACGCTCATTGATTTCGGCGAGGAGCCTGTTGTGCCGGCCCCACGGCCCTGTGCCCCATCACTGGCGCAGCTGGCCATGGACGCCTGTTCCTTGCTGGACAAGACCCCGCCACAGAGCCCTACACGGGCCCTGCCCCGGCCCCTGCATCCCACGCCTGTGGTGGACTGGGATGCACGCCCGCTGCCCCCACCTCCCGCCTACGATGACGTGGCCCAGGATGAGGATGACTTCGAGGTCTGCTCCATCAACAGCACCCTCGTGGGCGCCGGGGTCTCTGCTGAGCCCAGCCAGGGCGAGACCAACTATGCCTTTGTGCCTGAGCCGGCGAGGCTCCTCCCCCCGCTGGAGGACAACCTGTTCCTCCCACCCCAGAGTGGGGGCAAGCCACCCAACTCGGCCCAAACCGCAGAGATCTTCCAGGCGCTGCAGCAGGAATGCATGCGGCAGCTACAGGTCCCGCCTGGCTCTCTGGTCCCCTCACCCAGCCCTGGGGGTGACGACAAGCCCCAGGTGCCCCCCCGGGTGCCCATCCCCCCGAGGCCCACGCGCTCGCGTGGTGAGCTGTCTCCAGTCCCCCCAGGTGAGGAGGAGATGGGCCGGTGGCCCGGACCTGCCTCCCCTCCCCGGGTGCCTCCCCGGGAGCCCCTGTCTCCACAAGGCTCCAGGACTCCCAGCCCCCTGGTGCCACCTGGCAGCTCCCCGCTGCCTCCCCGGCTCTCCAGCTCACCTGGGAAGACCATGCCCACCACCCAGAGCTTTGCCTCAGACCCCAAGTATGCCACACCCCAGGTGATCCAGGCGCCTGGCCCGCGGGCCGGCCCCTGCATCTTGCCCATCGTCCGAGATGGGAAGAAGGTCAGCAGCACCCACTACTACCTGCTGCCCGAGCGCCCGCCCTACCTGGAGCGCTACCAGCGCTTCCTGCATGAGGCCCAGAGCCCCAAAGAGCCAGACCCCATGCCCATACCCCTGCTGCTGCCCCCTCCCAGCACCCCAGCCCCAGCCGCCCCCACTGCCACTGTTCGACCAATGCCCCAGGCTGCCCCAGACCCCAAGGCCAACTTCTCCAGCAACAACAGCAACCCAGGGGCCCGGCCATCCTCCCTGAGGGCCACTGCTCGGCTGCCACAGAGGGGCTACCCCGGGGACGGGCCAGAGGCTGGGCGGCCTGCAGACAAGATCCAGATGGTGAGTAGTGGGCCTGGCTGCAGGGTGAGAAGGGGCGGGGGCCCAAGGGACCCAGAGGAAGGGGCCTGAGTGGTGCTGACGGGTGGGGGTGGTGTGCCCAGCTGCAGGCCATGGTGCATGGGGTGACCACAGAGGAGTGCCAGGCGGCCCTGCAGAGCCACAGCTGGAGCGTGCAGAGGGCTGCCCAGTATCTGAAGGTACCACCACCTCCTGCCCACTCTGGCTTTCAGGGACCCTGAAGACTGTTCTGCGGCTCTCCTCCCACTCTCTCCCTCCCTCCCCCCACCCCCCTCCTCTGCCCTGCCCTGGTCCAGCACCCCACCCCAGTGTGTCCCATGGCACCGCCCTCTGCTCCCCAGGTGGAGCAGCTCTTTGGTCTGGGTCTGCGGCCACGAGGCGAGTGCCACAATGTGCTGGAGATGTTCGACTGGAACCTGGAACAGGCCGGCTGCCACCTGCTGGGCTCCTGCGGCCCTGCCCACCACAAGTGAGCAAACCCTGCATCTGCCGTCTTCCTGTCCCCGGGCTTCCTGGAGCAGCCCCCCTGGGAGTAGCCAACATTGCACGGCCAGACGCAGGGCTCCAGGCAGGAGGAGGGAGGGGGTCCCAATCCCACAAGACAGGCAGTTCTCAAGGAAAACAGTTTCTCCTAAGCACGTTTGTCTTGACTTCATAGCTTCTTTGTTCAGATGAACTAATGAGTAAGAGGAATCAGAGCCACTCTGGTTGCAGGGAGCTTGCTTCCTAAGCAGGCTCTAGCGAGCAGCAGTTTAGGATCCAATAATTTAGACAAATACTTCTCACCTTCTCATTTCCTATTTGTGTTTAAAATAACACCTAAAGTTTTAATGCCTTTTTAAAGGAATGTCTAATAAAAAAAAATCCATTACTTTTCCTGTAAAAAATTTATATGTAATCTGACAAAATATATAGATGTATATTAATAGCAAACTTGATGTAGAGTATAAATACCAATGAAAGTTTTATTGAGTCAAAAGTGAACTTCTTCCCTGGGAGGTGCTGGCAGGGTGTGGGGTGTCAAGAGTCCCCTGGCAGGACAGCCTGATTGGAGCCCAACGCCCTGCTCACATATGGTGTCAGCTTATGCTCCTTTCCTGATCTCTCAGGGTGCTCATCTGTAACATGTGTATCAGTGTTAGTTCCAACCTCATAGAAATGGTTAGAAGAATTAATGAGGGATGCCTCTGTCATACCACACAGCAGGTGTCTGGCCCACAGGACGCTGTCCCTGAATGTTAACCGTTACCTTGTGGTCATTCTTACTCATTTGCATCAGTTATTGATACACGGTTAAAGAAGGCATCCAGGATGATAAATTCCAAAATTATTGCCTAGAACCACCCATTTTCAACCCCTTTGGCCTGCACCAAGAGGCCTTCTCGTACCTGCTTAGCCTGGACCTTCCATCCTCTTGCACTGACCCCTGCTGACGGAGGGCTTTCTGATTGTTTCCCATCCTTTAGGCGTTGAGATGCCTGAAGAGCCAGAGGATCTGCCCTGAAGGAATCACTTAAGCTTGTCCATCTGAGGAGGGCGGGGAGACTCCCTGCCAGGCCTGGAGGACCTGCTGCATCCACGGCTCCCAGTGGCAGAGCGAGGCCATGGCAGCAGGAAGCTGGGACGCTGGGACCCCCACCCCGCCTGTCCCTCGCTCCCCCAGTGCTGACCCTGCAGCTCCAGAGCCTGTGCTGCCCCAGCCAAGGTGCAGGAGGGACCTGCCTCTGGGCTTCAGTCCCTGGTGGAGCCTGTGGCTAAAGGGTGTGGCCAGGCCTTGCGGGAAAGCCAGACTTGACCTTGGGCAGGGAGGATGTGTTGGCCATACAGAGAAGTGGACCAGGGAGTGGGTGGGGGCCCTTCACAGGGCTAGGCCCTTTCCAGGGAGCCCTGTCGAACAGAATGTGGCCTCACCATGGTCGTATTATGGGACTTGGCCGGTCTTAGGATCTTGTGCCTGAAAATAGCCTGAGGTGGCTCAGGTAGCAGAGCTAGGGTGCCAGTTCGTTCTCTGGCAGGGACCAGGGCCCTAGGGCCCAGGATTGGAAGGAGACCAAGGGGGCAGCAGCCCTGGAGGGACACCAGTGCTTCCTCTTTGACCCAGCTCTTCCCCTGTGCTGTTCCGTGTTTTCCCACCAGTCTCTGTTGCCAAAGTTGCTGCCCCAGCTATGAATATCTGCTTCTTCCAGAGAAATAAAGTTAGTTTCTATTTTATGTTACTTATTTGTGTCTGCCTGTTTCTTTTGTCAGCTGCCTGAGGTTCCAGGGCTCCCCAAGCCACTGCCATCTATCCCAGGCAGCAGGCCCTGTAGCGCCATCTGTTGATGATAAAGAGGAAGTACAGGCCTCTTTGACCCTAAGGAGTCTCTCCCTTTCCTGAGCTGGCTGAGGACAGAACCCACCTAATTCAGTGTCTCTTAAGTTTTATCTCTGGAGTTCTGTGAGGCAGGATATACTGTAGGACAGTAGGACAGAGTACAGTAACTCAATTAGCTGGACTTAAGCCAGAAATTTTTTTAGCACGTGCTAAGCTCAACATTCAGAAAACTAAGATCATGGCATCTGGTCCCATCACTTCATGGCAAATAGATGGGGAAACAGTGGAAACAGTGTCAGACTTTTTTTGGGGGGCTCCAAAATCACTGCAGATGGTGACTGCAGCCATAAAATTAAAAGACGCTTACTCCTTGGAAGAAAAATTATGACCAACCTAGATAGCATATTCAAAATCAGAGACATTACTTTGCCAACAGAGGTCCGTCTAGTCAAGGCTATGGTTTTTCCTGTGGTCATGTATGGATGTGAGAGTTGGACTGTGAAGAAAGCTGAGCGCCGAAGAGTTGATGCTTTTGAACTGTGGTGTTGGAGAAGACTCTTGAGAGTTCCTTGGACTGCAAGGAGATCCAACCAGTCCATTCTAAAGGAGATCAGCCCTGGGATTTCTTTGGAAGGAATGATGCTAAAGCTGAAACTCCAGTACTTTGGCCACCTCATGCGAAGAGTTGACTCATTGGAAAAGACTCTGATGCTGGGAGGGATTGGGGGCAAGAGGAGAAGGGGATGACAGAGGATGAGACCGCTGGATGGCATCACCGACTCTATGGACGTGAGTCTGAGCGAACTCCGGGAGATGGTGATGGACAGGGAGGCCTGGTGTGCTGTGATTCATGGGGTTGCAAAGAGTCGGACACAACTGAGCAACTGAACTGACTGAAGTCACTTCAGTCATGTCTGACTCTTTGCAAACCTATGGACTATAGCCCACCAAAGTCCTCTATCCATGGGATTCTCTGGACAAGAATACTGAAAAAAAAAAAAAAAAAGAATATTGGAGTGGGTTGCCATGTCCTTTTCTCCAGGGGATCTTCCCAATCCAGGGATCAAATTCTTGTCTCTTGTATCTCCTACATTGGCAGGCGGGTTCTTTACCACCAGCACTATCTGGGAAGCCCTTTTGTTTGTTGTAACATGGAAGGCCTCAATATGTGTAAGCATTTTAATTTTCTTTTTCTGGATAGCTAATAATCACTTGGTTCAAAATTCAGAAGATACTCAGGAGTATACAGTGAGATTTCCCACCCCAGCTGCCACCTCCCCTCTTCAGAGGCTGCCTTTATCCTCAGTTTTCTGTGTGTTTCTTGTTTTTTTCACTTCAAGTGTTCTGAAGAGCTCCCTAGCCATACTGAAAGAGCTTCCCCAGTCTTGTCTAGGGTTGCGTGGATATGGCTGAACCATTCTCTGTTTAACCAGGCCCCTTTGGATGGTGAGTTATTTGGTTGTTACCAGTCCTCTTCAGTTACAGCCATTGCAGCAATAAATGGCGAATGTGGGTTATTCGTCACTTGAAAGGCAATCTGAAGGATGAGTTCCCAGAAGCGGTGTTCCTGAGCTAGCGTGTATGCAGCTCCTGAGGGATCCTGCCAGCTTTCTCCCCACAGAGGAGGGTCTTCCCAGTGTCACAGTCACCGGTGTGTGAGAGCTTTCCTTGTGGTATCAGAGCTTTCTGACCTTTAGACGGTCTGACACATGGAAAATGGTGTGTTTTAAAATGCACTCCTCTAAGTTGGGCCATTTATATCTCTTTTCTATGAGCTACTTATTAATAGCTTTGACCCATTAAAAATTAGATTATTAATCTCTTACTGGTTTTAAGGAATTTAGTGAAAGAAGAAATTTAGCCTTTTGAGCTTTATCATATTATCATCTGAACTTAAGGAAAAGAGGTAAGTCATAAAGTAAGCTGATGGCTTGGGTTTATTAAAAACAAAGGCAATTCAAGATGTGCCTGAGTTGTTCTCCTTAGTGTCTGGGGCTCCAGGTTGGCTGTGGGGTAGGCCCCCTAGGAGATCTTTATATATTGCATATATATATATATATTGCATCTTTCGGATGCAAATATATTCTGAGTATGCGATTCACAAAGGCAGGAATTAAATTATATTTAGCTGCAATTTAAAGAAATTAATCAAATATATTATCAGGTCAGTTCAGTTGCTCAGTCATGTCCCACTCTGTGACCCCACGGACTGTAGCACACCAGGAAAAAGCATGTTGTCATAGGAAAGGAAAAAGTATTTGGGCCTTGCTGCTAGACCTGGATTTCATTCTCAGTTGTTGAATCTTGGAAAAATGACAACTTTTCTGAGTCTGTAAACTGGGGAAGAGTGTAATTCCCACTTTATAGAACAGTTGTGAGGATTAAATGAGGTCATGTAGGTGAAACATTTTGCTAGGTGACTGGCCATGCGAAGTACCCAGTAAACCATAATCATAACACATTTTGTTTCTTCATGTTCCCGCCTATTGATAGCTTGCATTATACACTGAACAACTCTTAAGTGTACAAATCTCTTCTTTCACCTACCCTCTTATTTGGAAACAATTTGTTTTTTGTTAGCAAGTCACTTCTAGTTACAGATCATGGGCACTTTTAGCTCCATTAAAAAACATCATTTTTTGGAGAAGGAAATGGCAACCCACTCCAGTAAGTCTTCCCTGGAAAATTGCATGGACGGAGGAGCCTGGTAAACTACAGTCCATGGGATTGCAAAGAGTTACACGCAACTGAGCAACTTCTAAAAAAAAAAATGTTTTTTGGTGAATGATGGCAGAGCTAATACATTTCAGAATTATATTTTATAAGGGGGATACCAAAGCATCTGGAGTTTCCTCAGGGGGTCAGGAGAACCAATGTACTTTTCTTGCCAGAGACACAGCTCCCTGAATTCTAGGTTTTCCTGCCATTTTTCTTGTTTCAGGTCAGGCTGCCAGCTTCTGCCGGCATCTCTTGGGTTTATTGAAAAGATCTTAAGGAAAGATACTGAAAGAGCTGACCCAAGTTTTTTTGCCAATACGGAGCATCAGCAAATCAGTGAGGATTCACTGGATACCTTCTTTGTGTCAAGCCTTGAAGAGGGGATACAAGTTGAAGAGACATAGTCTGTGCCCAGGGGGACTGTGACATTGCAGCAAGATGATGCGTACTCTTACATGCTTGATGCCTTGGAATGAGAGAGGAGGTGGCTCCCTGGAGGAAGAGACATTGTGCTGACTTGATAGGGAAGAACAGACAAATGCCAGGAAGGCGAAGGGACGTGACAGCATTGTAGGTGTGGGAAACTGCACGCACACCCTATGGGGATGCAAACTGGCTTGTCCTGAGGACAACAGGTGGCGAGGCTAGTACTCCTCCTCTTGTTAGGTTTCTGGGGTGAGTTGGAAGTGACTTTCATTGTGTCATCCTAGTGAGTGGATCCTAGGGCTGGAACATGAAGACACTGGTGTGAAATGCTGAGTCCTCTAACTTAACAGACAAAGGGAGGTGGCAGAGGAATAATGTGGTCAGGCCTGTGTCTTTAAGAGAGATGGGATAACCAACAAGGTCCTACTGTATAGCACAGGGAACTGTATCTAATAACCTATGATAAACCATAATGGAAAAGAATATGAAAAAGAATATGTATATGGGGACTTCTCTGCTGGTCCAGTGGTTAGGACGTCACCTTCCCATGCAGAGGGTATGGACTCGATTCCTGTCCGGGGAACTAAGATCCCACATGCCTCAAAGCCAAAAAATAAAATGAAATAAAACCAAAACATAGACAATAGAAACAATATTGCAACAAATTCAATAAAAACTTTAAAAATAGTCCACTTCAAAAATGCTTAAAAATTATGTATATATGTATGTATAATTGAGTCATTTTGCTCTACAGCAGAAATTAAATACAACACTGTAAATGTACTTTATTTCAATACAATTTTTTAAAAAGAGAGAGATGGCTCTGCTTTAAAGTGACTTGCCGCGTCACTGCGGCCATGAGTGGAGCACAGGTCTATGCATGGTGTCTCACTGCACACTAGGAGAATAAAGGTGTCCTTAAAGCAAATTGATTTTTACAGAAATTTGAACTTGGAAAATGAAGAGGCCACCAATTCCTTAAATCCTTGGCTAGAACAGGGGTTCTAAAGCCCAGTCCAGGGCCTGTGCTGGTCTAGGGCCAAGTTTTCACTGGCCTGAGGTGCAATGTTAAGAATAAGAACCAAACAACTTTTTCTCAAAATGTACTCCATTACAATGATTGTCTTTATCCTGAGATTTTTGTCTTCCTGCATTGGTATTGAAGTGGCTGTTCTTGTGCAGTGATGGTAGTTGTCGTGGTAGGTGGTAGATTTGTCCTCGTGCCTTTACATAGCAATGCTATGTATGCACAACCTCGCAAGCAGTTAGTTTTACATCATGATCTCTGAAATCCATCTTCAGAACGCCTGGACAAGAGTGCTTTTGTGTTAGGCAGCACCACCTATTGGCAACATGTGACACTGCAGTCTCTTGGGCCAAATGTAAGATGAAGGGTTAAGATTGTGTGAGGTCGTTGTCCAATAAATCAAGTCCAGAAACTCCAGGCCCAGCCCCATGGGTGCTTAAAAGGACATTCCAGGGAAGCTACTGGGGAAGAAACAGGTTCGCCAATCATCTGGAGCCAAACGGGGCCGGCTAGGATTTAATGCCAAGCAGAGGAACTGAGTGGGAGGCTTTGAAGGAGCCCACCCCTAACCCAGAAAACTGGACTAACTGGGAGGAAGCTGTGGGCTGAGGAAAAAGTCCTGGGAGGACACAGGTGCCCTTTGGGAAGCCATACCAGCACTGTATTATTTATTTTTTATTGAAGTATAGTTGATTTACAATGTATTAATTTCTGCTGTACAGCAAAGCGTCTCAGTTTTACATATACATCCATTCTTTTTTATTTATATTTTAAAATATTTTTTCCATTATGATTTATCCCAGGATATTGAATAGAGTTCCCTATGTGAAGTAGGACCTTGTTGTTTATTCATAATAGTGTGTACCTGCCAACCCCAAACTCCCAGTTCATCCTTCCCGCATCCGCCACTCCCCCTTGGCAGCCACAGGTCTCTTCTCTATGTCTGTGAATCTGTTTCTGTTTTGTAGAGAGAGTTCATTTGTGCCATATTTTAGATTCCACACGTAAGTGATATCATACGGTATTTGTCTTTCTCTTTCTGACATACTCCATTTAGTATGGTAATCTCTAGTTGCATCCATGTTGCTGCAAATGGCATTATTTCATTCTATTTTTGTGGCTGAGCAATATTCCATTGTATATATGTACCACATCTTCTTTATCCAGTCTTCTGTCGATGGACATTTAGCTTGTTTCCATGTCTTGGCTATTGAGAATAGTGTTGCTATGAACATAAGGGTACAAGTATCTTTTTGAATTATAATTTTGCTCAGATATATGCCCAGGAGTGGTACTGTTGGATCATATGGTAATTCTATTTTTAGTTTTCTAAGGAACCTCCATTCTGTTCTCCATAGAGACTATACCAACTTAGGTTCCCACCAACGATGTAAGAAGGTTCCCTTTTCTTCACACCCTCTCTTGCATTTAGTTATATGTAAACTTCTTAATGATGACCATTCCGATGGATGTGAGGTGATACCTCATTGTAGTTTTGATTTGCATTTCCCTAATAATAGTGATTATGAGCATCTTTTCACGTGCCTATTGGGGATCTGTATATTTTCTTTGGAGAAATGTCTATTTAGATCTGCTGCCCATTTTTCAACTGGGTTTTTTTGTTGTTGTTGAGTTAAATGAGTTGCTTGTATATTTTGGAAATTAAGCCCTTGTTAGATAGCAAATGTTTTCTTCCATTCTGTAGGTTGTCCTTTTGTTTGTTTATGATTTCCTTTTTCCTTCGCAAAAGCTTGAAGATTTGATTAGGTCCCATTTGTTTATTTTTGTTTTTACTTCTATTGCCTGGGAAGAGTGACCTAAGAAAACATTGGTATGATTTATATCAGAGAATATTTTGCCTATGATCTCTTCCATCATTGTATTTTTTAACACTGTTTTTATGATTGTCATATGTACTTACGGTTGAATTGAAACATTCAGAAAAGCACAATTTAAAAATTAAAATTACCCAGAACCACTTGAAATTTTGATATATTTTTTCCTGTGCACATATATGTCTGTATTGTGGTTTTATAAAAATAAGGTTATCTGGCTTATATTCTTATGTACCTGACGTTTTTTACCTGCCATTTGACACCACCAGTTTTCTGTATCTTTAAATGCATCTTCTCACAGGATATTTAAACACTGCATATTTTGCATTCTGTGAAAGTGGAAAATAGACGTTCTCTATTAACACATTATTTTGCCAACATTTTTATTTTGTAACAAATTATTTTAACTGATATTGTTAAATGGCTTTTCAGAAAGATTTGTTCCCCTTATTAAAACAAAATGTATGTTTTTTCATTTCTTTTTAAATTGAAGTATAGTTGATTTACAATGTTGTCTTAATTTCTGCTGTACAGCAAAGTGATTCAGCTATATGTATATGTGTATCTATCTATCTATATATATATACACATACATTCTTTTTCCTATTATTTTCAGTATGGTTTATCCCAGGATATTGAACATAGTTTCCTGCACTGTTCAGTAGAACCTTGCTGTTTATCCATTTTATACACAATAGTTTGCATCTGCTAACCTCAAACACCCATTTGATTCCTCCCCCGACCCTCTCCCCCAAGTCTGTTCTCTGAGTCTGTGAGTCTATTTCTGTTTCATAGAGAGGTTCATTTGTGTCCGATTTTAGATTCCACACATAAGTGATATCATATGGTTGTCTCTCTTTTTCTGACTTACTTAGTATGATAACCTCTACTTGCCTCCACGTTTCTACAAATGGCATTATTTCATTCTTTGCTGTGTGTCCTTTCTTATTCCACTGTGTGTGTATATATCACATCTTTATCCATTCATCTGTAAATGGACATTTAGTTTGTTTCCATGTCTTAGCTATGGCTAATAGTGCTGCTATGAACAGAGGAGTGCATATATCTTTTTGAATTATAGAAATAAAGCCTATATGCTTTAAAAGAAAGGATTTCTATTTTGGAGCTTTGTTTTAAAATACTTTTGAATGAGGTAATCTGTTGAGAATGGTCCAGATGGTTGGAGGAAATGGGCCATGACTTGATAATTGTATAACTTAGTGTTGGAATAAGAGGGCTTGCCTACTTAAGAGAGTGAATGAACCGTTCCATGATTAAAAGCTAAACAGAAATCCACGCACTTTCCAGGCGGGAACATTCCCAGGGGTCCAGCTTTCTGCAGCTGCCCCTTGGAGGTTTCTGACTTTGTCCCTGCGGCCACCTCTGGGATGCATGGCTTCCCCCTTTTTGGCTCTGGCATCAGGTGCCCAGAATCCCCTTCTCTTGTGGGTCTTTATGAAATGGAGATCAGGTGGAGTTTTTACAAACCGCTGGACCGAATGCCGCGGGAAATATCTCTATTACTACAGGCTGTACCCTGTGTGTTCGCCCTTTATCCTAAGGGTATCCTTATCCTTGCTACTTCAAGGGTGGCACAAGGTAGGTCCGGCAGTGTCGGCATCACCTGGGAGCCTGCGAGAAACGCAGAGCCTGGGCCCACCCTGACCTACTGAATTGGAATCTCCATTGTAGCAACGTTTCCAAGGGATCCTTGGACATGCTCAGCTGTGTGAAGGCTTGTAAGGCAAGCTCCACTCTCACTCCAAAGAGCTGGGTGGCCCTGCTGGCTCCCCAGCCCTTGGTCCTCTCCCGGCATGGACTGTGCTCCCTGCCCTGCTCTCCCCATGACCCATCACCCATTTGAATGCCTCCCTTCTCTGAATAAACCATTCATTTAAAAAATATATACAAGGAATTTAATCATAACATCATTTATAATAGTTAACAATTGGAAACCATCAAAATATTCAATAATAAGTGATTGATTGATCATATTTTATTTCCTCCAAAGAATAGGATACAACACAGCATATCAAACCATCCTTAAAAGAATGTGTAATTGATATTCAATTAATATTAAAATTGATTATTCTTAGGGATAGGATTGTAGCTGGCTTTCTTTTCTTTTCTTTTTTTTTTACTTCTGTTCTATTGGAAAATGGCTTTCCATTATACTGTTTTTCCCAGGGTTTGTTTTTTGTTTTTTTTTGTCCATGCCACATGGCTGTGGGATCTTAGTTCCCTGACCAGGGACTGAACCTGGCCCTTGGCGGTGAAAACAGAGTCCTAACCACTGGACAGCCAAGGAATCCCCCCCAATTTTTTTTACTGTGGTAAAATACACATAACAAAATTTATTTATTTATTAAAATAGTAGCCATATTAATGAGGACTAGGTGGTTTTGATTTGTATCAGTGACGCTGAGCATCTTTTCATGTGCTTCTTGGTGATCCATTTTTTAACTGGTTTGTTGCTCTTCTGCTGTCTGACCTGTCCTGTTGCTTGACCTCCTCTCCCACCGTTTAGTGTCACTGGCCTTAGGAATCCTGCCTTCTGCCTTTCTCCTGTCACCAAGCATGTGAGGTGGGCCTGGCTCTCCCTACACACACACACACACACACCAGGACCTTCTGTCCCGACAGTTCCTGTTCTCGGGGGTCTTTATCCTCCCTTTCTGGAGGAGCAGCCAGCCCCTTGCCTGTTACTCTTGCCATCCCTGCCAGGCTGGCACTGCCCCTGTGTACAGACGTCTTGTAGTCTGGCTGATGGCAGCCACCCCTCCAGACGTGCTGCCTCCCCCAAGTCCTTTCATGCCCCTCCAGCCCAGGCTGCCTCTTCTGCACGCCCAAGGCCGCAGCCCCACCCCAGTGGTTCATTCGCAGGGGTCCCATCTGTGTGAGCTGCCCTCTGGAATGGTTACCAGGCTCTTAAGGGCTCACAGTAAATGAGGGGAGGTGGAGCCCAGAGTTCTGATGTGGCAGAGACAAGGAGCCCTAGTACCACAATCGAACAATTGAAGAAATGTGTGGACCTTGAAGGATGAGCAGTTGCCAAGCACAGGAGAGGAAAGTTAGGAGAAATAAAGACGTGAAATCACAGACGCACTTGTGGTAGAAAATGGTGGCTGGACAGGGGTGTGGGGAGGCAGGGGAGAGACCAGAGGAAACGCTGGACGAGGGGCCTCAAGGGATGGTTTTGTCTCTGTGATTAGGTTTTAAATTTTAAAAAAATTTTATTATTATTGATATTTTTATTTGACTGTGCCAGGTCTTAGCTGTTGGATGATCTTTAGTTATGGCCTGCAGGATCGTTCCCTGACCAGGCTACCTGTGATGGGAGTGTATAGTCTTAGCCATGGGACAACCGGGGAAGTCCCTCAGTGATTAGGTTTTAAGTTCCAGAGAGCAGACCTGTGTCTTGCTCTTCCTTCTGTGCTCCAGGAGAGCTTGTCAACTGGATTTCCTATTTGCTTTCATTGTGTTAAATTTCAAGTGTTAAATATTTCCAAATATGTCCTTCATCCACCTATCCATCCATCCAGTCATTTCCTCACCAACTAATATTTCCTGCATTCCTCCTGTGTATCAGGTACTGTACTAGGAGCTAGAGATATTGATTATGAGCAAAGCAGAAATGGGTTACCAGGCATGGAAGTTGCTCAAAGTCAGATAAGCTATTGATCCAGCTATTGTCCTCCTGCTAAAACAAAACAATGGCTTCTTCCTCTCTTAAATCAAACATTTTCTTCCTTTGCTAAAAGAACACTTTCATTACAGAATTTCTGGAACCCAGGAAAATAGAATCTTCCACTCATTTGTAGCCTGACACTTGAATACAATCAGTACTAAACATCTTGGTGTTGTTTTTTTTTTTTTTTTTGGCTTTTACTGTATTCACTTCACTTCATCATAGATTCATAAACATATTTCACTGAGTACATGTGCCAAATATTTTTAATCATTTCCCTTTGGTTGAGTATAGAAGTAGTTGCCACTTTTCTTCTATAATTATTACTGTCAAAGCTAATTGTGCTAAATCTATTACTATTTAACCAACTCCTCCCAGTGCTTTGCATTTCATCTGATGCATTCCTTTAAAAAGTAATCATTACCTATTATGTTATTTCAGCAAATTATTTATTCAGTTCAGTTCAGTCGCTCAGTCGTGTCCGACTCTTTGCGACCCCATGAATCGCAGCACGCCAGGCCTCCCTGTCCATCACCAACTTCCGGAGTTCACTCAGACTCACATCCATCGAGTCAGTGATGCCATCCAGCCATCTCATCCTCTGTCGTCCCCTTCTCCTCCTGTCCCCAATCCCTCCCAGCATCAGAGTCTTTTCCAATGAGTCAACTCTTCGCATCAGGTGGCCAAAGTACTGGACTTTCAGCTTTAGCATCATTCCTTCCAAAGAAATCCCAGGGCTGATCTCCTTCAGAATGGACTGCTTGGATCTCCTTGAAGTCCAAGGGACTCTCAAGAGTCTTCTCCAACACCACAGTTTAAAAGCATCAATTCTTCGGCACTCAGCTTTCTTCACAGTCCAACTCTCACATCCATACATGACCACAGGAAAAACCATAGCCTTGACTAGACGAACTTTTGTTGGCAAAGTAATGTCTCTGCTTTTGAATATGCTATCTAGGTTGGTCATAACTTTCCTTCCAAGGAGTAAGCGTCTTTTAATTTCATGGTTGCAGTCACCATCTGCAGTGATTTTGGAGCCCAGAAAAATAAAGTCTGACACTGTTTCCACTGTTTCCCCATCTATTTCCCATGAAGTGATGGGACCAGATGCCATGATCTTCGTTTTCTGAATGTTGAGCTTTAAGCCAACTTTTTCACTCTCCACTTTCTAAATATAGGCACCTTTCTTTTCTTGACCTGTACTCATTAATGAAATTTATAGAAGCCTTGTAGTACTGAGCAGCCAAAGATGGAGAAGCTCTATACAGTCAGCAAAAACAAGACCAGGAGCTGACTGTGGCTCACACCATGAACTCCTTATTGCCAAATTCAGACTGAAATTGAAGAAAGTAGGGAAAACCACTAGACCATTCAGGTATGACCTAAATCAAATCCCTTATGATTAGACAGTGGAAGTGAGAAGTAGATTTAAGGGCCTAGATCCGATAGATAGAGTGCCTGATGAACTATGCAATGAGGTTCGTGACATTGTACAGGAGACAGGGATCAAGACCATCCCCATAGAAAAGAAATGCAAAAAAGCAAAATGGCTGTCTGGGGAGGCCTTACAAATAGCTGTGAAAAGAAGAGAAGCGAAAAGCAAAGGAGAAAGGAAAGATATAGACATCTGAATGCAGAGTTTCAAAGAATAGAAAGAAGAGATAAGAAAGCCTTCTTCAGCGAAATGCAAAGAAATAGAGGAAAACAACAGAATGGGAAAGACTAGTGATCTCTTCAAGAAAATCAGAGATACCAAAAGAACATTTCATGCAAAGATTAGCTTGATAAAGGACAGAAATGGTATGGACCTAACAGAAGCAGAAGATATTAAGAAGAGGTGGCAAGAATACACAGAAGAACTGTACAAAAAAGATCTTCACGACCCAGATAATCATGATGGTGTGATCACTCACCTAGAGCCAGACATCCTGGAATGTGAAGTCAAGTGGGCCTTAGAAAGCATCACTACAAACAAAGCTAGTGGAGGTGATGGAATTCCAGTGGAGCTATTCCAAATCCTGAAAGATGATGCTGTGAAAGTGCTGCACTCAATATGACAGCAAATTTGGAAAACTCAGCAGTGGCCACAGGACTGGAAAAGGTCAGTTTTCATTCCAATCCCAAAGAAAGGCAATGACAAAGAATGCTCAAACTACCGCACAGTTGTACTCATCTCACACGCTAGTAAAGTAATGCTCAAAATTCTCCAAGCCAGGCTTCAGCAATATGTGAACCGTGAACTTCCTGATGTTCAAGCTGGTTTTAGAAAAGGCAGAGGAACCAGAGATCAAATTGCCAACATTCGCTGGATCATGGGAAAAGGAAGAGAGTTCCAGAAAAACATCTATTTCTGCTTTATTGACTATGCCAAAGCCTTTGACTGTGTGGATCACAATAGACTATGGAAAATTCTGAAAGAGATGGGAATACCAGACCACCTGATCTGCCTCTTAAGAAATTTGTATGCAGGTCAGGAAGCAACAGTTAGAACTGGATATGGAACAACAGACTGGTTCCAAATAGGAAAAGGAGTTCGTCAAGGCTGTATATTGTCATCCTGTTTATTTAACTTATATGCAGAGTACATCATGAGAAACGCTAGACTGGGAGAAACGCTGGACTGGAAGGAACACAAACTGGAATCAAGATTGCCGGGAGAAATATCAATAACCTCAGATATGCAGATGACACCACCCTTATGGCAGAAAGTGAAGAGGAATTAAAAAGCCTCTTGATGAAAGTGAAAGTGGAGAGTGGAAAAAGTTGGCTTAAAGCTCAACATTCAGAAAACGAAGATCATGGCATCGGGTCCCACCACTTCATGGGAAATAGATGGGGAAACAGTGGAAACAGTGTTAGACTTTATTTTGCTGGGCTCCAAAATCACTACAGATGGTGACTGCAGCCATGAAATTAAAAGATACTTATTCCTTGGAAGGAAAGTTATGACCAACCTAGATAGCATATTCAAAAGCAGAGACATTACTTTGCCAACAAAGGTCCATCTAGTCAAGGCTATGGTTTTTCCTGTGGTCATGTATGGATGTGAGAGTTGGACTGTGAAGAAAGCTGAGTGCCGAAGAATTGATGCTTTTGAACTGTGGTGTTGGAGAAGACTCTTGAGAGTCTTGGACTGCAAGGAGATCCAACCAGTCCATTCTGAAGATCAGCCCTGGGATTTCTTTGGAAGGAATGATGCTAAAGCTGAAAGTCCAGTACTTTGGCCACCTGATGCGAAGAGTTGACTCATTGGAAAAGACTCTGATGCTGGGAGGGATTGGGGGCAAGAGGAGAAGGGGACGACAGAGGATGAGATGGCTGGATGGCATCACTGACTCGATGGACGTGAGTCTCAGTGAGCTCCGGGAGTTGGTGATGGACAGGGAGGCCTGGCGTGCTGCGATTCATGGGGTCGCAAAGAGTCGGACACGACTAAGCGACTGATCTGATCTGATCTGATCTGATAGTTCTGAATTCTCCAGAAATATAGAGAGTTCAGGACAGCAAGTGTTTCTGCCACTGGTTGTATGACCTTAGGCAAGTCCCAGTCCTTCCCTGGTCCTGAGTTTCACAGACTGTAGAGGAGGTGTTGGAAGAGGGTCCTTATCCCCTGCCTCTGTTAGACAGTGTTCCAATCCTGGGAGGAGAAGACAGATGCTTTAATTCTGCCAACAGCTGCCGTCTGTGTTCCTCTGCCTTGTCTGTCTTGTCTTCTCCATCTAAAGGGCCCCAGGTTATAAGCAGAAGCCTTAATTTGAATCCCAGCTCTGCTTCTCACATGCAGCCTCGTCCCTGTCTTTGGATCTCTCAAGAGCATCCGCTTCCCCCTCTTGAAATGGAAGTGAGCTACTGTGAGGGAGTCACACCTCAGGGCTTCCAGCTGTGCGATCTGATTACTTGTCCACTTTTGCCTCCCCATCTCTCCAGCCTTAGTTGGAGGTGAGTCCTCCTTCTGTGCCTCCTGCCATGTGCAGAACACTGCAAAGAGAGAGAGAAACCACCAGTCCCTTCCCACAGGCAGCTTATATTGACTGGAGGGGGCTCATTGAGGAGTTGGTTAAGCAAATATGATAGTGAGGGGGAGGGCAAGCAGAGCCAGGTTCTGAGTGGGGAGCTAGGGTGGCTGGTCTAGGAAGAACTGGGCAAATTTAGACACATGTAGACCTCAGGGCAGCAGAACTGAGGGTTCCGGGGCCAAAGCCACTGGTTTGGTGCTGGCCTTACTGCTCCACCCATCCCTCGTCTCTTAAACCAAGGAGCCCTTGGGCTGCCTGTAGCCCATTCATCATGTTGGGGCCATCCAGTGAACTTTTTGTTTTGATTGAATATTATGTTGTGAGACTCTAGTTTTGTTTAATGCTTATGGAGGATGTTGGTTTTGTTTGTTTGAGCAGGCAATTGATATACAATAACAAATTCCTACTTGCCTTGTGAGCTGCAGTTCCAATGTCACTTCAATTTTCAAGACTTTGCTGGTGCTTTGTAATGCTACTCAGATCTGACCATGTGAGCATCACCTTGGGGGCAGTTTGGGACCTGGGTGGCAGGTTTATTTCCTTTGGTGTGCTGTTTAGGGAAAGATCCAGGCATATGTAGTTTGGATATGAGCCCAGGAGTTCCTCTACAATTTTATAGGGTTGATTTCTGGAGCCTCCCCTCCTCACCAACTCCTCAGCACTTTCTGGTTCCCAGGGGCCTTCCTTCCAGGTACTCTGGCTAGAAAGCCAGGGCTTTAATTTCCCTGCCCTACCCAACACTTCACATGATGGCAACCACCTCTGACCATGCAAACAGAGAATACAGAAGGACTGGAGAAAGCAGTGTGGTTCCCCCATACTTTGGAGGCCAGAGTCTCTGGTCAGAGAGAAGCGTTCTCTCCCCTGGAGCTTTAGGTACCTGTCCAATTGTTGCCACTGCTGCTATAGGTTTGCTGGAGAACTGGGGTGGAAGAGAGTGAAAAAACCACAGAAAACGTATATATCCTCCATTCACTCTAACCCACAGGAGTCCCCTTCCTTCTCCTTCGACCAGTAGTAGAGAGCTTCTTGGGAGCTCTTTCTGATCACAGCTCCCGGTCAGCTGTCATACTCCAAGTCTGGAGATGCCAAAGGGAAACCAAAGGAAAATTCCGTGCTGGTTTGATGGAACTTCAGGTTCTGGTTTTCTTCCCATCCGCCTGCCACCCTTTGTTTCCCAGAGTCTCCAACAGCAGACCTCAGCTTAGGACGGGGATCTGTCTCCCAGGTTAGTGCTCCTGAGTGTATGCTCACAGGAGAAAGCCACCAGCCAATCAGGCATTTACCCCGGCCAAGAAGACTTGGCTCTGACACTTAATTAATGTCACCTTGATGACCCCAGTCCCACCACATATCAACCCCACCTCAAAGGCATACACTATCTTTATCGAGCACCTACTAAGCACTTTCATTGGCCTTAGCTTACATAATACAGTTACCCCATAAACTGGAATTTCTTAGTCCCATTTTACAGACAAGGAAACTGAGTCTCAGGAAGGTTAGGTAATTTTCCTAAAGCCACAGGAAAGCAAGGGCACTGGAATCCAGGTTCAGATCTGGTGATCCCAGCACCCACATAGCTTCCTGTTACATAAATACCCACCTTGGCTGCCAACCTGGGTCCTGAGAATGCAGCCAAGATGAGAGAGTCACCTGAATAAACCATGTGACTGCTCAGAAATTTGCCTGATGTCCATAGCCCACCTGAGGGGAGAGTCTGTGCATCCTGGCCACTGTGGGCAATCCTCTCAGAGAGTACTTCTGCCACCCTCCTGCACTGAGCAGGGTGGCCATCCCAGGGTCTCTGGCACATCCCCGTTTATACCCATTGCCTCTGTGTATTGCTAGTGGCATACCTTTTTCCTCTCAGAGGTGTGCCAGTGTGGACCCTAGATTACAGTAGCGTCCCCCTGCCACTGGGGGATGCTCAGCCATGCCTCTGAGTCTGCTCAGCTTTGTTCTCAGAACAGGACAGGTACTAGATCCTCCGATAAATCTCCACGTGGGCAGGAAGATATTTCCTATGTCTTCCCTTGACCTCTTCTTCTCCAGTCTGGAGAGTCCTTCTGGCTCTCCCAGGGGGCTTCTGGCAGGCTGCATGCTGCTGTGCAAAGGGCACAAGCTCTGGAACCCGGAGTTCCGTCCTCTACTGGCCACCTCCCGTGAAATATTTAGACTGTCTGAACCTCTGTTTCTTCACCTATAAAATGGGCGTCATAAAACATAAATGTTAAGGTGGTTGTAAGGACTTGATGAGAAAAAGAATGTAAAGCACTTTGGCGCAAATGGCTGTGTCTCATTTTTCAGGCTGGATAAACTGGAGAATCAGGTGCAAAAGAGATTGCTGGGTTGGGAGGAACGCTCTCTCCTACTTGGAGGCTAAGACAAAGCTACTGTGGAGGGACCGTAGGGCCTCCTGCTTGAGACCCACACCTCCTCTCCCCTCCTTGACCCGCAGACTCCTTGGTCACAGTCTCTGCACATCTCTTCTAAGAACAAGTCAGTGAGGGTCTGGATGCTGGGAGATCTGGTAGAGGCGATGTCTCAGAGGGAAAGAACTCTACCCAGAGTGAATTCAGGGACTCAGTAAGAATTTAATGACTACCTGAATGGGTGAATGAATGCAAGGATGCACAGACAATGGCTCAAATCCTTCAGAGTCAGAGTGAAAGCTGGGCTCCCTGTGTCAATTTGAGACCTCTCTGAAGGGCCATCCAGACCTTGAACTTCCCGAGGGACCAACTGAGCCCTCTGCTATGATCGTCTTCCCAGCTCAGGTCCCTCCGCCCAAGCCTGCCTTTCCCACCCCTCACAGGGGTTCCAAGAACACATCTCAGGTAACCACCTGCATGGAACTATTCCTCTCAGGGTGTTTCCTGTGGCCCTTAACCTAAGACAATGAATGCCCTGACCATCATACAAAGGAGGAAGTGGAATTTATGATTTATAATGAAGCATGTCACTATTCAGGCATGACTGCACCAGGACCTTGCATCACTGGCCTCTCTTGGGGGCTTATGAGACACGCTGGCCGCAGACCCGCTGGAATCCCAATCTGTAGCTGAGCACGGTCCACAGGGCATGTATGTGCACAGAGTCAGAATACATCATTGAGACACGTGATGTGATTACAAATGGGCACTAACACATAGGTATTAATATCTCATGCCTGCTCAAAAACCCCAATTGGCAGTGCTGTCAGTGGTGAGGTTTTCTAAATCAGTGAGCAATTCTTGGTAAAGTGTCAAACAAAAGAAATAATATTCCCCAATTCATCCAGTGGTTGCATTCCTGGAAAATTCAGTATGTCTTAATATCATGCAAAAACCCCTCTTTCGCCACATACAGAACAGGGGCATTTCCTCACTGTGTGTTACTGCTCTGTGTAGGGTAGATCCCTGGCCCTTGCCTTCTACGTCAGGGGCCTCTGGTACAGTGACCACTGAAAACACCTCAGCACTTCCCAAACTGTCCTGTAGGGGTCATTACGATCCCTACTAAGAACCCCTGGTCCCCTAGAGAAAACCTCGACTTGGCCATGTATGTGTTACTCATCCACCCCTCCCAGTAAGCTTAGGAAGTCAGTGTTGTTATTCCCTCTCCTAAACTAAGAAAATCAAGCTCAGAGACGTTAAGCAGTTTGTCCATGTTTACACAACTGGTAACTGGGGGAGAAGGCAAGATTGAACCCAAGTCTGCTTGTCGCCAAAGCCCATGTTCCCCAGGGGACCCCTTGAACTGCTCTGCACCTTCAAAGCTTGGGTGTGCAGACAGAACCACGACCCAGACCCTCTTCCTCAAGTAACACCCCATGAGGCTGTCTGCCCCACACACCACAAACAGACCCCCAGAGACACCAGCAGGTCCAGATCCAGGAGGTGCCAGAGCGTCTCTGCGGGTCCCTCCTCCCTCCATGCCTTCGTCCCAGAAGAGCAGAGAGCGCTGCAGTATCCAGCTGGGATGCCATGCCCTTCACTTGGAATTCACTTGACCTTGAGTAAGACTTTGAAGAACAACCGTTCGGCAGGTACAAATGGGAGCTGACAAGTCACGGAGGGGCCAGCATGGGATCAAGTTCTCAACCAGGAGCTCCCTGGGCTTGGTGGAAGAGGAGGGCGGAGGGGCACTGGCTCTGTGTGCGCCTATGCCCCCTGCTGGTGGAATCGCGGTGGACTTCTTCAGGGAGTTGGGTTCAGCTGCACCTGGGGTTGTATGAGAAAACGCACAGCCCCGTTGCGTTAGTCCCAGATCCCCCAAGAAGCCATCACCAAGGGTTGTGATCAAATGCCCAAGGTCTTTATTTGGGGAAGTGATCATGTGAGAGAAAATAATGAAGGAGCTGGAGACTCTGAGAGTGTCTCCAGGCCACCGTGCAAGTCTGAACCTGAGTGAAGGAGAGAGGGAGAGTGTGAAATGGGGCGTCCTGGACAACCCCCCACCCCGTCCCACCTACCACCTGTCAAGTAGTCCTTGGAAAGTTCGACAAAGCCATCGAGGAATCCTGCAGCCTGTGTCTCTCAGGAGTGGGTTAACATCCCTACCACAGTCAGTCATTGTTTGGGAGTTGGGGGCATCGGGGGCTTTCTGCTCTGACCCCAAGGACCCCTCCTACAACACACACACACACACACACACACACACACATAATCCATTGGGTTTTCTAGGCTCTTCCATCAAGCCTCAGATGGTAAAGATACTGCCTGCAATGCAGGAGACCTGGGTTCAATCCCTGGGTTGGGAAGATCCTTCTGAAGAAGAGCATGGCAATCCACTCCAGTATTCTTGCCTGGAGAATCTCACAGTGGGGCTGGCGGGCTACAGCCCATGGGGTGGCAAGGAATTGGACATGACCAACAGTTTCAGTTTCCATCAACTCAGTGTCTTGACTCTGGCAGATTTTCCTTTTCCCGGTGTTGGTAAGGAGATGACAGGAGTGCGTAGGAGGAGGAGGAAGAAATGAAGGGAAACAGCCCCCCTGTCCAGCAAGAAAAGCACATCCACAAACCAGCAACCCTTTCCCTTGCTAGCGTTGGTGGCCTCCCACTTTGGTGTACTTTGAGTTCAGTGTGCAGTGAGAATGGCGGTCTTGCCCACTGTTTGTGGGTTTAGGAGAAACGTCTGGGCAGGTGTGACTGTGGTCACCCTGGAGGCTGGGGTAGTGCACTATGCAGGGCTGCTCAGCAGAACTGGGTGCCTGGTGATGAGCAAACTGGAGTTAGGGAGCCAGGGGGACGGGGAAGTGATTAGGGAGGAGGCCCCTGCATGGCCCCAGGAAGCAGGTCTGAGGGCTTAGCCATCTTGCTGAGCAGGAAGTGTGCTGATTTGTGACAGATTTGAAGGGGAGGAGAGCATCAGCCAGGATGGAACCCCCCAGGGCAGCCAGCCCTTCTCTCCTCTGGCTGTGTGCACGATGGGACCCCACGTGCAGCTCTGGCCTCAACTAGACCTGCTGGGGCCTCTGTGTTCACCCTAGGACAGCCTGGCCTTGATCATTCCAGAGCAGCCCAAGGGCTATGAGACCTGGAGCTGAGTCCTCGCTGTGCGAAACTTCCTTCTGTCCTCCTCATGACTTCAGCCTCTCTGTCATCCTGTGCTCTCTGAACCCAGTGACTAATGCACAGAAACCTCCCCAGGAAGAGCAAGGCCAGGTGGACTCCGAAATGGAAGCTAAGCCAAAGGCATGTGGTTTGCAATTTGGGTGGCCCCTTGTCACTGCCTGTGGGTGCCAGAAGAGAGAGCTGAGGTCCAGGGAGAAGCAGGAAGGAGTGGGTGAGGAGAGATGGGGAGAGATTTCTCACTAGACTGGGAGATCCAGGAGGGCAGGAACCAGTTTTGCCTCATGTCCCCCTGGCAAGCAGCTGGCATGTAGAAAGCACTTGCTTTAATGTTGATTGATTGATCAATCAATCACTTGATTGATTTTTGGACAAGTTCATCTAGAGGGGCTGTGCAAAAGATGGGGAGAATGGGGTTGGAATGAGAAGAGCTAGTTTTCTTCTCAGGAGAGACATGGTCTCTGGTTGAAAATGACAGGAGAATCTTTGTAGAATGGCTGTTCTTTTGAGAAATCTAAGCAGGGGCGTGGGAGGGATCTAGAGTGGGCACTGCCAGGAGGGACCTCCAGCCAACCTGGCAACGCAGCCAGTCACTAGTGTCCCATACAGCAGTGAAGGACGTGAAGGCTGCTTCTCTGGGGCGTGCTGTGTAGTCATTTCCCTCTGTGTGCTTGCCATGCACACACTCTTCACAGGGGATGCCACACGGTCCAATATGGCAGCCACTAGACTTGAAGCCTGGCTGGACACAGCTGAGAGGTATCAATACAATAACTATACAGTACACCTGGATTTTGGGCTTTCCAGGTGGCTCTGGTGGTAAAGAACTCGCCTGCCAATGCAGGAGAAATAGATGCAAGTTCCTGGGTCAGGAAGAGCCCCTGGAGGAGGGCATGGCAACCCACTCCAGTATTCTTGCCTGGAGAATCCCATGGACAAAGGAGCATGATAGGCTATAGTCCATGGGGTCACAAAGAGTTGGATATGATTTAACGACTAAGCACGTACCCACACCTGAATTTCACTGAGTGGTGGTCTGAGAAAAAACATTAACTGTCAGGTTAATACTTTTTCATATTATGTTGAAATGATATTACTTTAGATATATATTGGGTTAAATAAATTATGTTGTTAAAATTAATTTCACCTGTTTCTTTTTACTTTTAATGTGGCTATTAGAAATTAAAATTATGTGTGTGGCTTGTGTTATATTTCTCCTGGACAGCATTGCCCAGCACACTGCTTCACATCTTGCTTTTTTCCCACGTTGTGGAAATTGTCCCAAGCCAATACATATGAAGCTATCTCATTCTTTCTAATGGTCTCATCGTATGTAATTGCATCCTATACAACTGAATGCAGAGTTCCAAAGAATAGCAAGGAGAGATAAGAAAGCCTTCCTCAGTGATCAAAGCAAAGAAATAGAGGAAACAATAGAATGGGAAAGACTAGAGATCTCTTCAAGAAAATTGGAGATACCAAGCGAACATTTCATACAAAGATGGGCACAATAAAGGACAGAAACAGCAAGGACTTAACAGAAGCAGAAAAGATTAAGAAGAGGTGGCAAGAATACACAGAAGAACCATACAAAAAAGGTCTTAATGACCTGGATAACTACAGTGGTGTGGTAACTCACCTAGAGTCAGACATCCTGGAGTGTGAAGTCAAGCGGGCCTTAGGAAGCATTATTATGAACAAAGTTAGTTGAGGTGATGGAATTGGAATTCCAGCTGAGCTATTTCAAATCCTAAAAGAGAATGCTATTAAAGTGCTGCACTAAATAGATCAGCAAATTTGGAAAACTCAGCAGTGGCCACAGGACTGGAAAAGGTCAGTTTTCATTTCAATCCCAAAGAAGGGCAATGCCAAAGAATGTTCAAACTACCACACAATTACACTCATTCATTTCACAAGCTAGCAAGATAGTACTCAAAATTCTTCAAGCTAGGCTTCAGCAGTATGTGAATTGAGAACTTCCAAATGTACAAGCTGGATTTAGAAAAGGCAGAGAAACCAACATCAAACTACCAAATTCCATTGGATCATAGAAAAAGCAAAAGAATTCCAGAAAAACATCTCCTTTTGCTTCATTGACTACGCTAAAGCCTTTGACTATGTGGATCACAACAAACTGTGGAAAATTCTCAACGAGATGGGGATACCTCACCATCTTACCTTTCTCCTGAGAAACCTGTATGCACATCAAGAAGCAACAGTTAGAACCAGACATGGAACAACAGACTGGTTTAAAATTGGGAAAGGAGTATATCAAGGCTGTACATTGTTACCTTGCTTATTTAACTTACATGCAGTGTACATCATGCGAAATGCCAGGCTGGATGAAGCACAAGATGGAATCAAGATTGATGGGAGAAATATCAATAACGTCAGATATTCAGATGACACCACTCTTAGAGCAGAAATTGAAGAAGAACTAAAGAGCCTCTTGATGAAAGTGAAAGAGGAGAATGAAAGAGTTGGCTTAAAACTCAACAACAAAAAATGAAGATCGTGGCATCTGGTCCATCACTTCATGGCAAATAGATGGGGAAGCAATGGAAACAGTGATAGACTGTATTTTCTTAGGTTCCAAAATCACTGCGGTTAGTGACTGCAGCCATGAAATTGAAAGACGCTTGCTCCTTGGAAGAAAAGCCATGACAAACCTAAACAGTGTATTAAAAAACAGAGACATTACTTTGCCAATAAAGGTCCGTCTAGTCAAGGCTATGGTTTTTTCAGTAGTCATATATGGATGTGAGAGTTGGACTATAAAGAAAGATGAGTGCTGAAGAATTGATGCTTTTGAACTGTGGTGTTGGAGAAGACTCCTGAGAGTCCCTTGGACAGCAAGAAGATCCAACCAGTCCATCCTAAAGGAAATCAACCCTCAATATTCAATGGAGGAACTGATGCTGAAGCTCCAATTCTTTGGCCACCTGATGCAAAGAACCAACTTATTAGAAAAGACCCTGATTCTGGGCAAGATTGAAGGCAGGAGGAGAAGGGGATGACAGAGGACGAGATGGTTGGATGGCACCACCAACTCAATGGGCATGAGTTTGAGCAAACTCAGGGAAATGGTGAACAATGAGGAAACCTGACATGCTGCAGTCCATGAGGTCACAAAGAGTAGGACATGACTGAACGACTGAACAACATGTACAGATGTGAGAGTTGGACCATAAAGAAGGCTGAACGATGAAGAACTGATGCTTTTGACATGTGGTGCTCAAGAAGACTCTTGAGAGTCCCTTGGACAGCAAGGAGTTCAAACCAGTCAATCCTAAAGGAAATCAACCCTAAATATTCATTGGGAGGACTGATGTTGAAGCTGAAGCTCCAATACTTTAACCACCTGATGTGAAGAGCCAACTCATTGGAAAAGACTCTGATGCTGGGAAAGACTGAGGGCAGGAGGAGAAGGTGGTGACAGTGAATGAGACGGTTGAATGGCATCATCGACTCAATAGACATGAGTTTGAGCAAACTCCAGGAGATAGTGAAGGACAGGAAAGCCTGGCATGCTGCAGTCTGTGGGGCCACAAAGAGTCAGACACAACTGAGTGACTGAACAACAATAGAAAGAAATGAAGCACTGATACATGCTACAGTGTGAATGAACCTTGAAAATTTATGCTGAGTGAAAGAAGCCAGATACAGAAGACCACATATTGAGTGGTTCCATTTATGTGAGATGGCCAGAGAATAGGCAAATCCATAGAAATGAATGATTGTTTGGGGTTGGGGGAGAGAGGAATGGGGAGCAACTTCTTAAGGGGTACAGGGTTATTTGGGGAGCTGATAAAATATTTTGGAATTAATGGTGATGGTTGCACAACACGGCAAATCTACTAAAACCACCAAATCGCACACTTTAAAATGGTTAAAATGATGAATTTTATCTCAATAAGAAAAAGAAAAAGAGTAGGTTTGGGATGCAATGCTTGGTTTGGGAGAGGTGAATTTGGAGTGTCTGAAAGATATCCGGGGGAAATGCCCAGGAGAGAGTTGCAGCTTTCAACTCAGGAAAGAGGTCTCAGGTGGTTACCCACACATAGAGCTACAGAGAAGCCATTTCAGCCCCAAGATGCTCTTCTTCTGGCCCATCCTAGGGACCCCGCTCATGGTCCACAGTCTGTGCCCACGGAGACAAAGGTCAGGTTACCCATCATGTTAATCACTAGTCTTCTTTTGATGTAGATTTCTTATTTTCACACGAGGCCAAGTGCATGCACAAAATGACATATCCCCTGCATTGGCAGGTGAATTCTTAACCACTGGGCCACCAGGGAAGTCCCCATCATCAGCATTTTTATACAATACTTTCTGCAAAAGGCACAGTTAGGGTGGTGGTGAAAAGATCAGTGACTGCTAAGGGGAATGGAAAGGAGGGGCAGGAGTTGAGTAGTTGAAACCCTGGGTTTTTTTAGGGCAGTGAGACTGTTTTGTATGATATGGTTTGGATACATGACACCAGCACATGAGAACACACTTTGCAGCACAAAGAGTGAACCTTAATGTGTGCAAATGAAAAAGTAGCCATTCAGGAGGTTAGGAATCCCAGGGCAGAATGCAGAATGTGACAAAACAATCTAAGTGTATTACAAATGTGTGAGACAATCTCAGTAAAGGGGGTGGAGGAAGCGGTGCTGGCATGAGGAACTCTGCAGACGAGTTTAGCACATACAAAAGAAGCTGAATACCAAGTTGTTTCCCGTGAGGGTACAGGTTAACAACTCTGATGCATACTGGCATTGAGCAATAAAGTAAACAGTGATGACAGCAACCAGGTGAGAGGTAGGAATGCGAGGTTACAGGTAAGCAGAGGAAGAAGCTAGATTGATCTGTGGAAATGGATTGGCATTGGAGACATCAGCATGAGTTCATGTTTAGCTTCATATAGATACAGATGATTCTATACAAAATATTTGTATATGTGTATGTATGCGGGTCAGTATATACCCGTATTTGCTTGTTCCTTCAGCTAAGAAATACTATGGTAGCAATGGGAAAATCTAGCATCAAGATCTTGGTTTCTAATGCCATTTTCCAACAAAAAGGAGCTTGGGCTCTTTGGAGAAATGACTAATTCTAGGACTCAGGGAAGAAATACAAAAGATGAACTAGAGCATCTTGTAGAAATGCAGAAAGTGAGGAAGTGCCCCTCAACAGACGGATCAATAAAGAAGATGTGGTGAATACAAACACACACACAAGGTGGAATGTTACTCTGCCATAAAAAAGAATGAGATCTTGTCATTTGTGACAACATGGATGGATCTAGTAGGTATTATATACTAAGTGAAAAAAGTCAGAAAGAGAAAGACAAATATTTTATGATTTCACTTATATGTGGACTCTTAAAAACAAAACAAATCAGCATAACTAAACAGAATCAGAGTCATAAATACAGAGAACAAACGGGTGGCTGCCAGAGGAGAGGGTGGTGGAAAGGGGATAAGAGAAATAGGTGTGGGAGATTAAGGGGCACACATTTCTAGTTACAAAATAAGTGAGTCACGGGGATGAAATGTAAAGTATGGGGAATATAATCAATAATAATGTAGCATCTTTGTATGCTGACAGATGGCAACTAGATTTACAGTGATGATTATTTTGAAGTAATATTGTGCTACATGCCCACCAGGAACTGACATAGTGTTGTGGGTCAACTATACTTCAGAAACAAACTCATAGAAAAAAGATCAGATTTACGTTTACTAGAGGTGAGGGTAGGGATGGAGAAAAGGGGAATTGAAAGAAGGTAGCCAAAAGACACAAACTTCCAGTTATAATACAAAAAAGTACTAGGGGTATAATATGCGTACATGCTAAGTCACTTCAGTTGTGTCTGACTCTTTGCAACCCTATGGACTGCAGTCTGCCAGGCTTCTCTGTCCATGGGGATTCTCCAGGCAAGAATACTGGAGTGGGTTGCCATGCTCTCCTCCAGAGGATCTTCCCAACCCAGGGCTTGAACCCACATCTCTTATGTCTCCTGCATTGGCAGGTGGGTTCTTTACCATTGGTGCCACCTGGGAAGCCATTTACTATATATAAAATAGACAACCAACAAGGACCTACTGTATAGCACAGGGAACAAATTACAAGATACTCACTACCTTGTAATAATCTACAATGGAAGAGAATGTTAAAAAAAAGAAAACAAAAGAAATATTTATATATATGTATAACTGAATCACTTTGCTGTATATTGGAAACCAACACAGCATTGTAAATCAACAATACCTCAGCAAAAATCTAAAAACAAACAGCTTCTCTGTCAAAATGCTGTGAAAAAAGTGAGAGTGTTAGTCGCTGAGTCGTGAGTGACTCTTTGCGACCCCATGGACTGTAGCCATCCAGTCTCCTCTGTCCATGGAGTTCTCCAGGCAAGGACACTGGATGGGTAGCCGTTCCCTTCGCCAGGGGATCTTCCCAACCTAAGGATTGAATCCGAGTCTCCTGCATTGCAGGCAGATTCTTTACCATCTGAGCCACTAGGGAAGCCTATCAGTTCAGTTCAGTCGCTCAGTCGTGTCCGACTCTTTGTGATCCCATGAATCACAGCACGCCAGGCCTCCCTGTCCATCACCAACTCCCAGAGTTCACTCAAACTCACGTCCATCGAGTCGGTGATGCCATCCAGCCATCTCATCCTCTGTCGTCCCCTTCTCCTCCTGCCCCCAATCCCTCCCAGTATCAGAGTCTTTTACAATGAGTCAACTCTTTGCATGAGGAGGCCAAAGTATTAGAGTTTCAGCTTCAGCATCAGTCCTTACAATGAACACCCAGGACTGATCTCCTTTAGAATGGACTGGTTGGATCACCTTGCAGTCCAAGGGACTGTCAAGAGTCTTCTCCAACACCACATTTCAAAGGCATCAATTCTTCGGCACTCAGCCTTCTTCACAGTCCAACTTTCACATTCATACATGACCACTGGAAAAACCATAGCCTTGACTAGACGAACCTTTGTTGGCAAAGTAATATCTCTGCTTTTCAATATACTATCTAGGTTGGTCATAACTTTCCTTCCAAGGAGTTAGCGTCTTTTAATTTCATGGCTGCAATCACCATCTGCAGTGATTTTGGAGCCCAGAAAAATAAAGTCTGACACTGTTTCCACGGTTTCCCCATCTATTTCCCATGAAGTGATGGAACCAGATGCCATGATCTTCGTTTTCTGAATGTTCAGCTTTAAGCCAACTTTTTCACTCTCCACTTTCACTCTCATCAAGAGGCTTTTTAGTTCCTCTTCACTTTCTGCCATAAAGGTGGTGTCATCTGCATGTCTGAGGTTATTGATATTTCTCCCGGCAATCTTGATTCCAGCTTGTGCTTCTTCCAGCCCAGCGTTTCTCATGATGTACTCTGCATATAAGTTAAATAAGCAGGGTGACAATATACAGCCTTGACGAACTCCTTTTCCTATTTGGAACCAGTCTGTTGTTCCATGTCCAGTTCTAACATTTGCTTCCTGACCTGCATATAGGTTTCTCAAGAGGCAGGTCAGGTGGTCTGGTATTCCCATCTCTTTCAGAATTTTCCACAGTTTCTTGTGATCCACACAGTCAAAGGCTTTGGCATAGTCAATAAAGCAGAAATAGATGTTTTTCTGAACTGTCTTGCTTTTTCGATGATCCAGCAGATGTTGGCAGTTTGATCTCTGGTTCCTCTGCCTTTTCTAAAACCAGCTTGAACATCTGGAAGTTCACAGTTCACATATTGCTGAAGCCTGGCTTGGAGAATTTTGAGCATTACTTTACTAGCATGTGAGATGAGTGCAATTGTGCGGTAGTTTGAGCATTCTTTGGCATTGCCTTTCTTTGGGATTGGAATGAAAACTGACCTTTTCCAGTCCTGTGGCCACTGCTGAGCTTTCCAAATTTGTTGGCATATTGTGTGCAGCATTTTCACAGCATCATCTTTCAGGATTTGGAATAGCTCCACTGGAATTCCATCACCTCCACTAGCTTTGTTCGTAGTGATGCTTCCTAAGGCCTGCTTGACTTCACATTCCAGGATGTCTGGCTCTACGTCAGTGATCACACCATCGTGATTATCTGGGTCGTGAAGATCTTTTTTGTACAGTTCTTCTGTGTATTCTTGCCACCTCTTCTTAATATCTTCTGCTTCTGTTAGGTCCATACCATTTCTGCCCTTTATCGAGCCCATTTTTGCATGAAATGTTCCCTTGGTATCTCTAATTTTCCTGAAGAGATCTCTAGTCTTTCCTATTCTGTTGTTTTACTCTATTTCTTTGCATTGATCGCTGAGGAAGTCTTTCTTATCTCTCCTTGCTATTCTTTGGAACTCTGCATTCAGATGCTTATATCTTTACTTTTTGCCTTTGCTTTTCACTTCTTTTCTTTTCACAGCTATTTGTAAGGCCTCCCCAGACAGCCATTTTGCTTTTTTTGCATTTCTTTTCCATGGGGATGGTCTTGATTCCTGTCTCCTGTACAATGTCACGAACCTCCATCCACAGTTCATCAGGCACTCTGTCTATCAGATCTAGTCCCTTAAATCTATTTCTCACTTCCACTGTATAATTATAAGGGATTTGATTTAGGTCATACCTGAATGGTCTAGTGGTTTTCCCTACTTTCTTCAATTTAAGTCTGAATTTGGCAATAAGGAGTTCATGATCTGAGCCACAGTCAGCTCCTGGTCTTGTTTTTGCTGACTGTATAGAGCTTCTCCATCTTTGGCTGCAAAGAATATAATCAATCTGATTTTGGTGTTGGCCATCTGGTGATGTCCATGTGTAGAGTCTTCTCTTGTGTTGTTGGAAGAGGGTATTTGCTATGACCAGTGAGTTCTCTTGGCAAAACTCTATTAGCCTTTGCCCTGCTTCATTCCATATTCCAAGGCCAAATTTGCCTGTTACTCCAGGTGTTTCTTGACTTCCTACTTTTGCATTCCAATCCCCTATAATGAAAAGGACATCTTTTTGGGGAAGCTTATAGAAGTTCCCAAACGCCTCCTCTCAATTCCTGTTTTTACCTCACCGTGAGGAGGAAGAGCTTGTGGACTACATTTTGGGAAGTGCCCATGTAGACCTCTCTGAGCCTCAGTCTCCTCTTGGGTGACATAGGACAGTAATTCCCTTCCCAAGGATTGTCATGAGGGAGGGTTAAGCAGGTTCTCCTGGAGAGCATAAAGCAGGCCCCTAACTAAGGGAGGCTTTCTCTCTCTCTCTTTTAAAAATATTTATCTATAAATTTGGCTGTGCTGGGTCTTTAGTTGGGGCATGTGAGATGTAGGAGTCTTAACCGCTGGACCACCAGGGAGGACCCGAGGGCAGCTTCCTCATGCACTCTGCAGGGCCCTCGAGGAGGCATCCATTCTCTGCCTACATCCCCCAAGCCCTGTAGCTGCTCCCACGCCTCCCACCCTCCAGTTCCCCCTTCCCAGATCCAAGAGGGAGGTTAGGGAAGGGACGCTCCCTCCTGGATGTGATGTGACTCCAAGGTACAAGAACCAGAACACAGAAGCGCCTTGACAACCAGCCCATTTCCAATACTCGTTGCCACCCTGCTCTCACTCTATGTCTTTGCTGTGTCATTTCTCCCTTCTTTCTACCCGTTTCTGCCTCTTCCACCCCATTTCAAAGACTCTGCCATCTCCATAGTTTCCTCCTCTGGTACAGCCTCGAAGCCATCTTTCGTTCCCTCCCTCCTGTCTACTCCCAAGCTTTCTTTAATTGCTGGTTGTCACTCTGGGCACCCAGGATGAGTCAACACTTGTTTTCTGTATACCTGCTCCCATGTGTGGTCCCTCCCAGGGGGACACAGGTGAACGCTCCTGCCAGCCTCTGCTGCTCCCCAGCCTCAGCCCCCACTCACCACCTCCCACATCCCCTCCATTCCTCTTACTTAGTGACTCCCTGGACCTGGGTGCTTTGTGGACGGGTGCTTGTGTGTATCCCTAGCCCCTGGCACCAGAGCTCAATGGACCTCCCAGACTTCCCATCACTTGCAGCCTGCCTTGAGCCACCTTCACTTAACTTCCCAGTCTTTTGTGCATCTTTCCAGCTTCTGCTCTTGAGCCAGCCTCAACTCGCCCCTCAGACCCCATTCTTGGCTCTGCCTCACTAGCTATGAGCATCTGTGTTGCATTGTCCTCCGGGCTGTGCTATGGTCAGGAACACTACCCAAACTGGCCTGAGACTTTTTGCTCCTCTAGGACATGACAAGTGTGTGTCCCTGGTGAAGGGATTTGCAGACTGTCTTGGTTTTCAGGGCTGCACAGGCCTCACTTTGTTCTCTCTCTGCCAGGGAGCCCTCTCCTTTCTTTGCCTGGCTAATCTCTATAGTCTTAAAAGTTTCAGCTAAGGCATCACTTCTTACAGGAAGCCCTCCCGGATATGTGCTTTCCTGTCAGGCTGGCTCTGCTGGGAATGCCGGGAGGACAGAGACCATGTCTTTCCAAGCTAAAGCAGAGCCAAAACTTAGAAAATATTTGTCTGCTGAAGAGAAAATCACTTGCCTGTAGTTTACATGGCCCTTGACCTCACATCTCTCTGGGCCCACCACTCATTATCTTTTGAAGAACAGCTTCTTTGATTACATTTGTGGTCTGTGGGGCGGGGTGGGGACACTTTGGTTTTGTGATAGCCATGAAAATGCATTGCTCAGCTCTCCTGCTGCAAGAGCATAACTGACTCACAACCCAGCTTCTGCCCCTTTGTGCCCACCACCACCTTTGCCCAGAGGCCATTCCTTCCCCCACCCCCAACCCTAAGCTGCTCCCAGCCAATGCCTGAGCACCGTGAGGGTATAACACAGGCACATTTCAGCAAACTATGGGGCTTCTCCAATGGGGGACTCTGACCAGAGGACACCCTATTGGCCTGATGGGAACCTTCTGTGACCTACGACTCTTCCTACTCAGTCCTCCTTCCTTCCCTCTTTCCCTGCCTTGTGGTCTGAAGGCTGTTCTCACCCTCTCTGGTTCCCTGCCTGTGGTAGCCAGTCACCAAGATAGCACCCGATGATCCCCACCTCCCAGGACTGTCGGAAACACAGTCCCTTCCCACACTGTACTAGGGTCGGGCTGTGTGACCAGCAGAATATGGCACAAGTAGGTCATTCCTGAGATAAGGCAATAAAAGGCTCTGAAGTTTCTGTCTTGGTTGTTCTCTCCCTATCTGTCTCTCAAATCACTCACTCTGGGGGATGCCGGCTGCCATGTCATTGAGCAGCTCTAGCCTGAGCAGTGAGGAGTTGAGGCTTCCAGGCAATAGCCACCTGAGTAAACCTGGAAGCCTTCAGCGGACTATGGCCAGGGCTGATAGTTCAAGTTCAACCTTCCGAGAGGCTCTGAGCCAGAACCACCCAGCTAAGTCTCTCCAGATTCCTGACCCTCAGAAATGGTGTGAACTACCACATGCTCATTGTTTTAAGCCACTGAAGGTTAGAATAATCTGATCTGCTGTAATAGATAACTATTATACTCCCCTTCCTTCAGAGGTGTTTCCTCCAATTGGCCTTTTGCATGTCTAATCCTGCCATGGCATTAGCTCTTTACAGGACTAAAGCAACATAGGTGTTGTTGATAATAAAAGCAGGTAACAGTAGTGGACACGTCTAATCATGTATCATTTTAGTTAATCCTCACAACAATCCCATGAGATACTATCACTGTCCCCATTTTACAGATGAGGAAACCGAGGCACTGTGATGTTAACTCTTATGAATGTGGAACGAGAACCTAGAAGAGCAGAAAAGAGCTATGGTTCCTGCAGGGGCCACTATTCTAGGTCAGCTGTGTGACTCTGGACAAGCCAGTTCACATTCTGGGCCTCAGTTTCTTCATGTCAACCACAAGGGTGCAGAAATACCTGGTCTTTGAAGTCCCTTTTAAGAATAACAATAAGGTATCTCTGGAATTCTGAGAGTTAGACTAATAACAAGTATGTGTAATAGGTAAGATCATACTCACAGATACACATACATGTGTACATATACAAATAAATGCGCCCGAATGTCAGCCGGAGCCATCCTCTCCTTGGAGTCTAGAGATGAGGTTGGATCACGTCACATATGCCTCCCGCATCGAGTTCAGCGCTCCACCCAGACACTGAGAACCCTTCAGCGGCTGGGGGTCGGGGCGGATGCTCTTGTGCCAGCCCTGCCACCCTCTGACCCCTGCTCCAACTTCCTGCCTGGTGGCTGTTGGGGCTCTACTCAGCAGTTCTGCTTTTTCCTCTGTCCCTGTGCCAACCCAAATGTGAAACAAAGCCTTCCTCTCCTTGATCCTGGCTTCGTGCCCCACTCTCCATGAGCTCCCCCACCCCCAGCCCAGAACACTGACTGTGGTCTCCAGGCTGCTGGGCTCACTGCGCAGCAGACAGCTGCCTGTCACAGAGGGGTAGGCAGCTTCCTGTCACCTGCCGCAGACCTGCAGCCCACCCCACCCCATCCCCAACCATCCAGGTCTCCCCTTCTTGCTCCACAGATAAAATACACGATGCTCAGTTCAATTTGAATTTCACATGAATGACAAATAATCTGCAGTAGAAGTATGTCCCCAGTACTGCGTGGGGTATAGCAAAAGTTATCTGTTGTTCATGTGAAATTCAAATTTTACTGGACGTTCTGTGTTTCTATTTGTGAAATCTGGCTTCCTCTCCTATTCCAAGGCTTCTCTTTACCCCTCTCTCTAAGATCACTCCTGACACTCCAGATTCTATTCATTATGTAAGTCAGGGCGATTTTGGCGTCCCCATCCTCAGGCTCAGCCCAGGTCCGTATCTGTGTTTCTAAAGCCCTCGAGGACATATGCTCCCTTATTAGCTCAGTGCCGTTTGTGGTTGTTTTTCTTTCCTTGGATTCTTTCAATCTGGTTCTTCTAAACAGCACTTTCACCCCTTGAGTCTGATATAGAAGTCACCTTAAACACAAAAAGGCTTCCCAAGCTGTCATCAGGGTATAAAAGGTCTGTCAGAGCCTTGACAATGCAAACCACACAGATAAAGAAAGAATTTACCAGCAGAAACTGGTCAATAAGGAGAACAAGGAAGCACCCCCATAAATACCTCAAGAAGCTGATTGGGGTGGGGCAGCCTGATGGGGAGGGAAAGGCCCTGTGGGCAGGAACACAGTTCTCTACTTCCTAGAAACCATCACCAGCATTAGCCATCAAATAGTAATAGGGAGTATGGGGGAAACAGTTTCATGGTTAAATAAATTTGGAAAATTTATTGTAAACTTGTTCTTTTCACAGCCTTGAATGGGTCAACACACACTGTGAGTTTCCAGGAAGGGTGTGAAGTATTCAGTTTTCTCCAAATGCAGTTTCTTTACAAGTCCTTTTTGTGAGAGCGTTCTACTTTGGGAAATGCAACCTTACACTCCCCTCTCCCCTAATTCTGATCCAAGGTACTTAATTTGAGTCTTCAGATACCCACAAGTTATGAAGGAAACACCCTCTCATAAGACCCAAGTGTTCTAATCCTTGCAAAGGGACGGCCCCCACTGAAGATGAGCAGATCAGAACAGGGAGAATAAATCAATAGATATCAAGCGTTTAGCCACATTGGGAGTTTTATATTTTCAGTTAACTAAGTGATATTTTGGTTTAAATATCAGGTGTCCTCCAACGGATGTGGTTAGCAGGAATCATTTCCCCAGAGGCTGGGACACTGACAAGACTTCACCCTTGGCTACTGGGCTGGGAGGATAGGTCGGGCCAAAATGACCAGCAGGCTCCTTGTCGCCTCCCATGGAGCACCTTCCAACTCTAGAGCTATGGACTTTGGAAACTGTGGATCTTTCATAACTGTTAAATTTGCTGAGGACCTAGGAATCAACATGGGTGGGCCATCTTAGCAGTGGGCAAAAGGCCAGCTAGTGACTTGAGACATATGAAGGAGAAAAGTGAGAAAAAGGGAAAGGATGGGAAAGAAGAGGAGATATGAGTCAGAGAGGTGCATGATCAGACACAGACAGAAAATTTGGTAGGTGCTTAACACAGCAGGGCAGTGGGGAGAGGAGAGGTGTGGGAAACAGGAGGGCAGAAGAGCCAGGCTGCTGTGAACTGGGCTTCAGAACAGTTTCAGTTTCAAGCCAGGAGAACAAGCCAGGAGGAGACGTGTATCCTAGCCCAGGAAGGCTGAGGCTGTGGGTCTGCACAGCCACATGGCATTCTCCAGGGGTGGATAGAGTGCAGAGGCCCTTCTTGCAGGGAGGCACCTGCTCTGAGCCTCACCAGGGAGAAGGGGCATGTGAGGGCCTGACTGGAGTGCTGAGTGATGGCCAGAAAACAGAACTGAGCAGTCAAAGCCTCCCATGCTCCATCTTCCCTTTCATAGGCCATGGCCCTGGTCCTGTTCTTCTGACCCAACCTGATTATCAGAGAGGAGGGAGCTTCTTATGGGCCTGTGGAGACTGGCAGGACCCCTCTCCAGGGAACCCCCCACTTTTGCCCCCACCGCTGCCAGGATACCATGCTGCCAATTCCATTTCCTCTGCCTGGCCCAGGGGCCTGTGCCCACAGCCACCTCCCTTCTGCTTGTGACATTCCCACCCTGCACCCCATTCCCCACCCAGTTCTCAAGACAGCCCAGATTAAAACTGAATTGGAAACACTCCTTCACTTCCTTGTTCCTCTTGGCACAGGGGTCACTGCTGTCCGAGCTCCAAACACCTGTGATGCCAGCACGCTCCGGAGTCAGGGAGCCGACTCAGAGTCCCACAGCGTCCGAGCTGAAAGGAGCTACAGCAACTGACTAATCCAACCTCGCTTCACAGACAGCAACCTGAGGCACAAGGTGGGAGCAGCTGCCCACAGTGACACAGTGGTGAGACTGTCCAGGTTTCGGTATCTCCACGACCTCCCCGAACCAAAGCAGCACCCCACAGAGAGCTCCTGTCATCAAAATCCAGGGCTTATTTTGTCTAGCCTCCTGCCTCTAAGGCGTTGATGACAACAGGGGTTGCTACTGTGGCATAACCTCTGGTATGTGCAAGGATGACCCTGGCTGCTCATTGACAAATCCCGTCCGATGCTCCCTCCTCAGGCCCTAGCACTGACTTAACGTAGGCCACTGAGTAAATGGTGTTAATCTAAATAAAAAGGTAAAATGAGGTAGGATAAAAATGATCAAAAAGATGAGTTTTTTAAATCATGAGTTTTTTCAAGCAGATGAATTCCAATTCAGGACATTCATGGGCAAGAACATAAAGAAGGGAGAATTCGGTTAGCATTTGTTAAAAAACAAATGGAGACCAACTTTGAAAACTGGAGCAGCAATTTGGAGCAGACAAAATCAGTACAGTCATATAAACAAAGTTCAAGTCAGCTTAGATTGACAAGGTCAGAGGTAAATATTGCTTCCCATTCTATTGGGTTCTTTTGACTAAGATGTTTAAATGATTTGTAAGCATTAAATTAAAGGCCACTTTGGTGGATTCAGTGTCTATAGGGAGTCCAGAATTTTGTTTAAAAACAATTTGGAGTCTGCTGTAGTAATCCTGAACATATTTAGCAGGCTTTTGGATGCATATCTGAATTTTGTTCAAATTTAGAGAAAAGCCCTCAGGGTGTCAAGATGTAACCTTTTGGCTATGGTACAAGCTTGGTCGTATAGAAGAGTTGGTGGTTGACTTAATTGGAATTCTAGAGCTTTTTCAGGGCTTTCCCAATTAGCAATTTTCATGCAATTCTGGACTTGACTTTCTCCATCAAGGATGTGGACTAATTGACAAAGATCAGAGAAGCTAGGCTAATAAATTTGAATTGCAATACTGAATTCTTCAGCAAATCTATGAGAATCCTCAGTTATCTTGGGAAAATCTTTTACTATAGCCCTAAATTCAACTTTGATCCATGGGACTTGAGAAATCCTCAGAAGGATAAATTAAATACTTAAAATTAGACCTTCTGAGTATTTTAATGGAAGTATGATTGATTTACAGGGCTTCCCTTATGGCTCAGCCGGTAAAGAATCCGCCTGCAATGCAGGAGACCTGGGTTAGGTCCCTGGGTTGGGAAGATCCCCTGGAGAAGGAAAAGGCAACCCACTCCAGTATTCTGGCCTGGAGAATTCCATGGACTGGAGAAGTCCACGGGGTCACAAAGAGTCAGACACGACTGACGGACTTTCATTTTACTTCACTTATGTTTGATTTATAATGTTGTGTTAGTTTCAGGTGTGCAGCAAAGTGATTCAGTTATATATACATACTTTCTTCAGATTATTTTCAATTATCAGATCAGATCAGATAAGATCAGTCACTCAGTCGTGTCCGACTCTTTGCGACCCCATGAATCACAGCACGCCAGGCCTCCCTGTCCATCACCAACTCCCGGAGTTCACTCAGACTCACGTCCATCGAGTCAGTGATGCCATCCAACCATCTCAACCTCTGTCATCCCCTTCTCCTCCTGCCCCCAATCCCTCCCAGCATCAGAGTCTTTTCCAATGAGTCAACTCTTCGCATGAGGTGGCCAAAGTACTGGAGTTTCAGCTTTAGCATCATTCCTTCCAAAGAAATCCCAGGGCTGATCTCCTTCAGAATGGACTGCTTGGATCTCCTTGCAGTCCAAGGGACTGTCAAGAGTCTTCTCCAACACCACTGTTCAAAAGCATCAATTCTTCGGCACTCAGCCTTCTTCCCAGTCCAACTCTCACATCCATACATGACCACAGGAAAAACCATAGCCTTGACTAGACGAACCTTTGTTGGCAAAGTAATGTCTCTGCTTTTGAATATGCTATCTAGGTTGATCATAACTTTCCTTCCAAGGAGTAAGCGTCTTTTAATTTTATGCCTGCAGTCACCATCTGCGGTGATTTTGGAGCCCAAAAAAATAAAGTCTGACACTGTTTCCACTGTTTCCCCATCTATTTCCCATGAAGTGATGGGACCGGATGCCATGATCTTTGTTTTCTGAATGTTGAGCTTTAAGCCAACTTTTTCACTCTCCTCTTTCACTTTCATCAAGAGGCTCTTTAGTTCCTCTTCACTTTCTGCCATAAGGGTGATGTCATCTGCATGTCTGAGGTTATTGATATTTCTCCTGGCAATCTTGATTCCAGCTTGTGTTTCTTCCAGTCCAGCGTTTCTCATGATGTACTCTGCATATAAGTTAAATAAGCAGGGTGAAGATATACAGCCTTGACGAACTCCTTTTCCTATTTGGAACCAGTTTGTTGTTCCATGTCCAGTTCTAATTGTTGCTTCCTGACCTGCATATAGGTTTCTCAAGAGGCAGGTCAGGTGGTCTGGTATTCCCATCTCTTTCAGAATTTTCCACAGTTTCTTGTGATCCACACAGTCAAAGGCTTTGGCATAGTCAATAAAGCAGAAAGAGATGTTTTTCTGGAACTCTCTTGCTTTTTCCATGATCCAGCAGATGTTGGCAATTTGATCTCTGGTTCCTCTGCCTTTTCTAAAACCAGCTTGAACATCAGGAAGTTCACGGTTCACGTATTGCTGAAGCCTGGCTTGGAGAATTTTGAGCATTACTTTACTAGCGTGTGAGATGAGTGCAATTGTGCGGTAGTTTGAGCATTCTTTGGCATTGCCTTTCTTTAGGATTGGAATGAAAACTGACCTTTTCCAGTCCTGTGGCCACTGCTGAGTTTTCCAAAGTTGCTGGCATATTGAGTGCAGCGCTTTCACAGCATCATCTTTCAGGATTTGGAATAGCTCCACTGGAATTCCATCACCTCCACTAGCTTTGTTCGTAGTGATGCTTTCTAAGGCCCACTTGACTTCACGTTCCAGGATGTCTGGCTCTAGGTCAGTGATCACACCATCATGATTATCTGGGTCGTGAAGATCTTTTTTGTACAGTTCTTCTGTGTATTCTTGCCATCTCTTCTTAGTATCTTCTGCTTCTGTTAGGTCCATACTATTTCTGTCCTTTATCGAGCCCATCTTTGCATGAAATGTTCCTTTGGTATCTCTGATTTTCTTGAAGAGATCCCTAGTCTTTCCCATTCTGTTGTTTTCCTCTATTTCTTTGCATTGATCACTGAAAAAGGCTTTCTTATCTCTTCTTGCTATTCTTTGGAACTCTGCATTCAGATGTTTATATCTTTCCTTTTCTCCTTTGCTTTTCACTTCTCTTCTTTTCACAGCTATTTGTAAGGCCTCCCCAGACAGCCATTTTGCTTTTTTGCATTTCTTTTCCATGGGGATGGTCTTGATCCCTGTCTCCTGTACAATGTCATGCACCTCATTCCATAGTCATCAGGCACTCTATCTATCGGATCTAGGCCCTTAAATCTATTTCTCACTTCCACTGTCTAATTATAAGGGATTTGATTTAGGTCATACCTGAATGGTCTAGTGGTTTTCCCTACTTTCTTCAATTTCAGTATGAATTTGGCAATAAGGAGTTCATGATCTGAGCCACAGTCAGCTCCTGGTCTTGTTTTTGCTGACTGTATAGAGCTTCTCCATCTTTGGCTGCAAAGAATATAATCAGTCTGATTTCAGTGTTGACCATTTGGTGATGTCCATGTATAGAGTCTTCTCTTGTGTTGTTGGAAGAGGGTGTTTGTTATGATCAGTGCATTTTCTTGGCAAAACTCTACTAGTCTTTGCCCTGCTTCATTCTGTATTCCAAGGCCAAATTTGCCTGTTACTCTAGGTGTTTCTTGACTTCCTACTTTTGCATTCCAGTCCCCAATAATGAAAAGGACATCTTTTTGGGGTGTTAGTTCTAAAAGGTCTTGTAGGTCTTCATAGAACTGTTCAATTTCAGCTTCTTCAGCGTTACTCGTTGGGGCATAGACTTGGATTACTGTGATATTGAATGGTTTGCCTTGGAAACGAACAGAAATCATTCTGTCGTTTTTGAGATTGCATCCAAGTACTGCATTTTGGACTCGTTTGTTGACCATGATGGCCACTCCATTTCTTCTGAGGGATTCCTGCCCGCAGTAGTAGATATAATGGTCATCTGAGTTAAATTCACCCATTCCAGTCCATTTCAGTTCGCTGATTCCTAGAATGTCGACATTCAGTCTTGCCATCTCTTGTTTGACCACTTCCAATTTGCCTTGATTCATGGACCTGACATTCCAGGTTACTATGCTCTTTGCATATTGCTCTTTGCAGCATCGGACCTTGCTTCTATCACCAGTCACATCCACAGCTGGGTATTCTTTTTGCTTTGGCTCCATCCTTTCATTCTTTCTGGAGTTATTTCTCCATTGATCTCCAGTAGCATATTGGGCACCTACTGACCTGGGGAGTTTCTCTTTCAGTATCCTATCATTTTGCCTTTTCATACTGTTCATGGGGTTCTCAAGGCAAGAATACTGAAGTGGTTTGCTATTCCCTTCTCCAGTGGACCACATTCTGTCAGATCTCTCCGCCATGACCCGCCCATCTTGGGTTGCCCCACGGGCATGGCTTAGTTTCATTGAGTTAGACACGGCTGTGGTCCTAGTGTGATTAGACTGACTAGTTTTCTGTGAGTATGGTTTCAGTGTGTTTGCCCTCTGATGCCCTCTTGCAACACCTACCATCTTACTTGGGTTTCTCTTACCTTGGGCGTGGGGTATCTCTTCATGGCTGCTCCAGCAAAGTGCAGCCATTGCTCCTTACCTTGGACGAGGAGTATCTCCTCACCGCCGCCCTTCCTGACCTTCAATGTGGGATAGCTCCTCTAGGCCCTCCTGTGCCCGCACAGCCACGGCTCCTTGGACGTGGGGTTGGTCCTATAAGTCTCCATTATAGGTTTTTACAAGATACTGAATATTGTCCTCTCTGTTATACAGTAAATCTTTGTTGCTTATCTAATTTATGTATAGTAGTTTTTATCTGTTAATCCCATAAGAAAGCCTAATTTAAAAGGGAGAGTTGTAACAGGCTCAGCTGGTTAGTTTTAGCACTAGAGAAGAAAGGGAGCTTGGATAAAGGCAGGAAGTTAGAAGAGGGCAAAGACAGATGCTGAGGAGGTAGAGCAATGGCATTAGGGGAGACTCTGGTTGGTGCTGCTGAGAAAGAGGCCTCAGATGCTTTTTAAAAATCTGTGCTAAGTGAACTAAGTCAGACAGAAAAAGACAAATACTGTATAACATCACTCTTATATATGGAATGCAAAAAACACAACAAACTAGTGAATATTAAAAAAAAAAAGAAAAGAAAAGAAATGGACTCACAGATAAAGAGAATGACGAACTCGTGGTTACCAGGGGTAGACTAGGGGAGGGAGGGCCAAAATAGGGATAGAAGATTAAGAGGTACAAACTATGATGTATAAAATAAATAAGCTACAAAGATATATTGTGCAACACAGGGAATGTAGCCAATATTTTATAATAACTATAAATGACATTCAGTTCAGTTCAGTTGCTCGGTCGTGTCTGACTCTTTGTGAGCCCATGAACCGCAGCATGCCAGGCCTCCCTGTCCATCACCAACTCCCAGAGTTTACCCAAACTCATGTCCATTGAGTTGGTGATGCCATCTAACCATCTCATCCTCTGTCGTCCCCTTCTCCTGCCTTCAATCTTTCCCAACATGAAAGTCTTTTCAAATGAGTCAGCTCTTCACATCAGGTAGCCAAAATATTGGAGTTTCAGCTTCAAAATCAGTCCTTCCAATGAACACCCAGGACTGATTTCCTTTAAGATGGACTGGTTGGATCTCCTTGCAGTCCAAGGGACTCTCAAGAGTCTTCTCCAACACCACGGTTCAAAAGCATCAATTCTTCTGTGCTCAGCTTTCTTTATAGTCCAACTCTCATATTCATACATGACTACTGGAAAAACCATAGCCTTGACTAGACAGACCTTTGCTGACAAAGTAAATGTAGTATACCTTTAAAAATTGTGAATCACTATGTTATATACCTATAACTTACATAATGTTGACATCAATTATCTCAGAAACATAAATCTAAAAAAGTTTTAAAATCTCTGTTCAGTTATTTGCTTCCACTAACTTAGAAATACTATTTTGTAAAGAAGCAATTTTAGAATTCTGAATACTTTAGAAGCCTTTAATTATCAATTAAAATAGCTTTTCCATTCATATTGTTCAGTTCTATTGACAGAGTCAGTCTTCTAATTTAGTCCATGGAAAAACAAGTCTGGGGAGATCTAAGATTCCTCATAATAGTCATTGAAGTTTTAAATTATCTTTAGTAAGTTTGGTCTATTTAGTCAAAAATGGTTCTTGAAGGAGGGCCACCTTCAGAGCGCTCAGGTGAATGGGATCGCATATCTCAGAGGTTTTCTTCAGAGCAAAAGAGCAAAAAAAATTTTCTAAATAGCCTGGAGGGGGTGGTTTCAGCGCTGGGAGTTGTATTTCGTTTCACAGAGTGACTTTCATGGGGTTTTCTCTCTCTCTCTTTTTTCATGCCTGGCAGACAGCTTTTGTCCCAGTTGTTTGACCCGTGACCAGGGGTCCCTTGTTGCATGGAAATTGTCTTGCAATTGGCAGGCCACCCAATGTCAATGTGACCTGCTCATGACCAACTTATCCCCTCATGGAAGTCTTGCTTCAAAATAGATCTCATAACAAGGGGCAGGAATGCTCTAGCAGTTTATTTGCTTGACCTGTTCCCCCTGATTATTTATTTACTTATTCATTCATTTATTCATTCATTTTTGCTCTCAAGAATTCCAAAGGATTATACCAAAATTCTAGTATGCTTCTAGTAAGAAACCAGAGCGTACTCACCAAAAAAGGGCAAAGTATTTAAATAGATCCCAAATAAGATCATAAAGTTGGAGCGCTCAATCAGAAGGAGGGGAGACTCGTCAAACTTGAAGTCACTGGCAACTCTTGGAAATGAGACACGCTTCTAGATTTTGAGGTCATCATCCTTCACAGGTTGTACCCTTTGGGTCTTATTTCTGATGCCAAGGAATGTTGACTTAAATAAAAAGGTAAAACAAGGAAGCTCAAAATTGTCAAACTGTTACTGCTACTGCTAAGTCACTTCAGTCGTGTCAGATTCTGTGCGACCCCATAGATGGCAGCCCACCAGGCTGACCCATCCCTGGGATTCTCCAGGCAAGAACACTGGAGTGGGTTGCCATTTCCTTCTCCAATGCAGGAAAGTTAAAAGTGAAAGTGAAGTCGCTCAGTTGTGTCCGACCCTCAGCGACCCCATGGACTGCAGCCTTCCAGGCTCCTCCATCCATGGGATTTTCCAGGCAAGAGTACAAAATTGTCAAAAGGACGAGTTTACTCCAGAATAGCAGAAGCGTTGCAGTTCAGGACATGTAAACTGTAGCAAGCGGCAATCTGCTGACGGTTTGGAGTAGTCTGTATTTATGGGTAGGGGATGCAGAGAGGGGAATATTCATTTAGAGTTAGCTAAAATAAAAACAGAGACCAGCTTTGAAAATTCCTTGAGCAGACAAAGCCAGTCTAGTCATTCAAAGCTCAGTTCAGCTCATTTTGTGAGACCAGCCTGACCTGGGTCATCTCTTCTTCGGGCCTCAGGAAACCATAAGCAAAATTTCCCAAGGTTGCTATGAGGCAACTCCTGATCAATTCCCTATCATTTAAGAAAAATCCAATATTACCAGCCATCTGTTAATCAGGCACTTATGAAAAATCAGTTTCTTGGTCTTTAAGTTTTATTTTTCTGAGGGCACTTGCATGAGATTTTACATGTTATAGCTTCAGGTTCCATTACATTGATAGATTGAAATTTTCACAATAGATTCACCTTGGTGAGCCGCAGTATATTCATTGAGAAAGGAGAATAGTCTTGACTCTTCCTCTTCACAGTGGTTCAGTATTTGTAAAGTCAAAATGAAATTCAGATGCAAAAGTACTTGGGGAAGGAACATGTGAGGCCCCCATAAGATGATGGGGAAAGGAGATCTGCACTGTGGCTCTGCTCAGGCTCTGTGGCTGCCTGGCCCCATCCACCTCCAACCCACAGATTATGGCTGACCCATTCCCTCATCTGGGGAGTTCTTCCTTCAGCCCTCAGTGAGCCCGCTGGACACCACCTTCCTTTTAGGAAGACGTAACATCAAGGCTGTATACTGTCACCCTGCTTATTTAACTTATATGCAGAGTACATCATGAGAAACGCTGGGCTGGAAGAAGCACAAGCTGGAATCAAGATTGCCAGGAGAAATATCAATAACCTCAGATATGCAGATGACACCATCCTTATGGCAGAAAGTGAAGAGGAACTAAAAAGCCGCTTGATGAAAATGAAAGAGGAGAGTGAAAAAGTTGGCTTAAAGCTCAACATTTAGAAAACGAAGATCATGGCATCTGGTCCCATCACTTCATGTGAAATAGGTGGGGAAACAGTGGAAACAGTGTCAAACTGTATTTATTTGGGTTTCAAAATCACTACAGATGGTGACTGCAGCCATGAAATTAAAAGATGCTTACTCCTTAGAAGGAAAGTTATGACCAACCTAGACAGCATAGTGAAAAGCAGAGACATTACTTTTCCAACAAAGGTCCATCTAGTCAAGGCTATGGTTTTTCCTATGGTCATGTATGGATGTGAGAGTTGGACTGTGAAGAAAGCTAAGCGCCGAAGAATTGATGCTTTTGAACTGTGGTGTTGGAGAAGACTCTTGAGAGTCCCTTGGACTGCAAGGAGATCCAACCAGTCCATTCTAAAGGAGGTCAGTCCTGGGTGTTCTTTGGAAGGAATGATGCTAAAGCTGAAACTCCAGTACTTTGGCCACTTCATGCAAAGAGTTGACTCATTGGAAAAGACTCTGATGGTGGGAAGGACTGGGGGCAGGAGAGAAGGGGATGACAGAGGATGAGATGGCTGGATGGCATCACCGACTCGATGGACGTGAGTTTGAGTGAACTCTGGGAGTTGGTGATGGACAGGGAGGCCTGGCGTGTTGCAATTCATGGGATTGCAAAGAGTCGGACACGACTGAGCGACTAATCTGAACTGAATGTCCCCTGGTTTGGAAATCAGATGGAACTGGGTTCAAATCTGTGCCAGCCAGCCTGCTGCATGGTCTTGGTCTTGGTCTCAACAGCTTCCCCTCCTCTTAGAAGCCCCACATCCTTCAGATGGTGATAGGATCTACATTTGTACTCCTAGAAGTGTCCGCCTCTGGCCACCTTCCTCAGCATCACTCTCGGAAATAGGTAAAAGTGCAGGTGCTTTGGCTGAGACTTGGTGGATGGTGGGCTCCAGAGCCGACCTTGAAATCAGCTCCCCCAGGAAATCCTTATCCCTGTAAAGTTTGAAAACCTGAAGAATCTGATTCCTATCAGTTATCTAGCCTCATTCCACTCATCTTCCTGCCTTGGCCCCAATCCCTTTGGCCTTCTTTCAGATCCTTGATTAGGCCAAGTTTCTATATACCCCAGGGCCTTAGCACATGCCATTGCTCTGCTCACAGCTGTCTTGCCCCACCCCTCCTCTCTGGCTAACTCCTGTTCCTCTTTTAGCTTCTGCCTGCACCCTCCACACCGGCTAAAGTAAGTGCTCCTGCTGTATGTCCCTAGACATTCTTTGTACAAAACACTCTCATTGGTCTTTAATTTTTCCATCTGTAAAACAGGGCAAGAACACCTACTTCAAGAAGTTTCAGTCATTAGAGATAATACATCAAAATGCCAAACACAGTGGATACTCAATAAATCATATCTTTAAAAAATAGGTAAAAATGTTCAGAAAAATTAGATAACCAGCACAAAAGAGCTGGTTACCATCTGCAGATGTCTTCTGCTCAATGCTACTAGTGCCCCTCCAGGAAGAAGGGTGTGCCCCAACTACATTCTTGTAGGCCACACAGAGGTTCCCTCTTCCCTGGACTCTGGCTTATCCAGCTCTGTCCTCTTCACGGCTGCCACCCTGTTGTCCTATCGCTCTGTATCACTCTGTCCTGGCCGTGTCCACCTCTGGCCACCTGCCTCAGCATCACTTTCGGAAATAGGTAAGAGTGCACGTGCTCTGGCTGAGACTTGGTGGATGGTGGGCTCCACCAGCCTGGCTTCTGCACCACTTGCTCAGGGTCCATGGTCTTCACAGGTTGGATCAGGTGGAGAGAGGAGACCTGGGTGGCCTGAAGTGCTCGGAGGGCAGCTGGAGCCCGTGTGCCATGGGGACCCCCTTATGACCCATGAAGCGAGCAACTGAGGTGAAGGCAGTGGCTCAGAGGCTGCAGTTGTAGCTGTGACCAAGTGACTAGACACCAGGGATCTGCCGGGTTTTATTCTCTGGGGGTCTCCCATGCACCCGGCACAGAGCTGGGCACACATTAGGTGTTCCCTTAATGATATTGAATGAATCCATGGATTCATTAATGAGGAAAATGGCCTGGCATGGTGGCCTCAGTCCTGGGAAAGGAGAGTGTGTGTGTGTGTGTGTGTGTGTGTGACATTTTAATGGACCAGGGGGTAGAGAAAGGATGACTTAAGATGGAGGGAAGGCAAGGGCCTCAAAACTGGGAGTGGGGTTTGTTAAGGAGATGAGTAAGGGGAGGCAGGCCTGGACTCAGGATGACTTGGTGGCTGCCTTCAAATGTCTAAAGTACTGCTCGGGAGGAAGGAGCTAGCGGGGTGATGGAGCAGGATGAGAAGCCAAAGTTCATTAACATAAGGAAACTGTCTAAACTTTGTACTGTCAATCACCAGCACAGAGGTAGTGAGTTCCCAGTCACTGGAAGGGCTCAGCCAGGGCTGGGCAGGGCTTGGTGGGGCTACTGGAGAGTAGTGTCTCAAAGCTTTTTCTTTCCAAACAACAACCCACATAAAAGTGTAGTTCATGTTGTAGTCCTCAGCACAAGCACGCACAGTTTTTTAAAATGCTAGTCCCGACCCACTGCACTGGCATGAGGCCCAGTGCTCAGCACAAGCCTTGGGGAAACATCACACTCTTTGGTTGCAGGGTCATGTCAGGTCTGGGATCTGTGGCTGCCTTCTCAAGGAGTTCTAACTCCTGTTAATATCATCAGAGATGAACTCATTTAAGAAGATAAATCTTCATTTTAAAAACTCACAAAACATTGGATTTCCCTGGTGGCACAGTAGATAAGAATCAGCCTGCCAATGCAGGGGACACAGGTTCAATCCCTAATCTGAGAAGATGCCACATGCCCCGGAGCAACTAGGCCGTCCGTGTGCCACAACTGTTGAGCCCATGTGCTGAAAATGCTGAAGACTACGCACCCTAGAGCCTGTGCTCCACAACAAGGAGTAGCCACAACTAGAGAAAGCCTCGTAGCAACGAAGACACAGTTCAGCGCAAAATCAGTCAATCAATAAATTAAAGAAACAAAACAAAAACTCACAAAATGTTTATTCTTTTCTTATAAAAGAAAGCCAGCTTAACTGTTGACTATACCAACAAGCAAAAAGAGTAAAAGTAACCCACTTCTCAGAGAATACCAATGTTAGTATTTGGATGTATTTCATTTCAGGCTTTTTTTCTTCACTGTAGATAGTTCTTTTAAGAAACTTTTGCAATAACATGGCATAAACCATCTTTTTCCCTGATTGCTGTATATTCTTTCACCAGATTATTTTTAAAGACTGCATTATATTCCACTGTACTACTGAGTCATAGGAACTTAACAAAGTTTTCATGGTCATCCATTAGGCAGTTTCCAGTTTTTGCTATGTACGTATGTCTTAGTATCTTTGGCCTGCGATTTCATTTGGATCAATTCCTAGAAGCGAATTTTGAAGAAGAGAAGTAAAGTCTTAAGACTTTCATTATGTATTAACAAATTGCTTTCAAGAAATATATCAATTTATAATCCCAAGAGCAATTATGAATGTGTGTTTCCCCATAAGCGCATCAATCCTGGCTATTGTCATTTATTTCAAATCTTTACGAATGTGATTTTTTTTTTTTAAGTGGTGTCTTATTTTGATTTTGCATGTCTTTAAATACTAGTGGGATTGAAAACCTCTGTGTATTTCTTAGTTTATTCATGCACTTTGTTTCATCTTTATTTTATTTTAAAGTATCATTACTTTGTAATAAATATATTATAAATAATATTTAACATATAAATAGTAAATACATATTTTTATTAACATATATTTTACAACCCATGTATAGGTCAGGAGATTACAGTTTGGGACTTCCAAGATGGTGTAGTGGTAAAGACTCCACCTGCCAGTGTAGGAGACTCAGAGATGTGGGTTTGATCCCTGGGTCAGGAGGATCCCCCCGAAGAAGGAAATGGCAACCCACTCCAGTATTCTTACCTGGAAAATTCCATGGACAGAGGAGTCTGGAGGGCTACAGTCCAAAGGGTCACAAAGAGTCAGACATGCAAAGAATCGAAAACACACACGTACACATTTTAAATGTACAAATATTATGCTTATATTTTAAGGATATCTTTCAAAATGTGCAAATATTTTTCTTTAGTTATTTATAATTGCTTTGCAAATTGATTTATGCTTTTCGTTTTACATACAGGGTTAGCCTTCTGTTAAAATATTGCAAAATGTATTTGAAATCCAAAATGATGATATTTGGGTTTTGCATGTTATTCTTCCATCCTCGCTGCCCCCTCTGCCTCCTCCCTCCCACCATGCACACTCCAGAAGAAAATAAATGAGAACTCCTCATGGTTGGTGAGCTTTATCTCATTTTTTTCTGCCACTCTCCAGGTCATAGTCAGATTATGACCATGCAGTTAAACAGAAGGGTCATGGGAGAAAAGGCAACTGTGGATACTCTATGTCCTGGATTACTTGTCCCTATAATCGCAAACTCACCCATGCTGGCAATTCTGGCCCCATTCCCTTCCTGGGCACAAAGCCTGGCATCCTGACTCTGCCCACGTGGGACCGAGGAACCGAGGGATCGAGGAGCATTGGCCTGCATTCCCCCTGGTGTCCTTCATTGGCTACCCCCATGGGCTCGTCGAGAAGATTCCAGGGTGGAAAGGCCTTTCGGAGCCTTGCCTCTTGGGCCAGGCACAGCCTCTTGTGTCTGGGATCTGGCCTCTCTCAAGCTGCCAATACGCACCTGCCATGCCAGGCTTGACCTCTTCACCGCACGGTTTCTTCCACTCCGAGAAGAAGCTATAGGTGCTTTTGCCATTGGAGGAGGTTAAGTAGCAAAAGTGAAAAGCTGTGGAGAGAGACATACCTGCATTCTAAGTCTGACTCTGGTCCCTGTTAGCTGCAAAATCTTGGACAAGTTGGTTAACCTCCCTACCCAGAGTCACTTATGTAGTGTGTTATTGTTTAGTCACTCAGACTTTTTGCGACCCCATGGACTGTAGCCCACCAGGTTCCTCTGTCCATGGGATTCTCCAGGCAAGAATATTGGAGTGGGTTGCCATGCCCTCCTCCAGGGGATCTTCCAGACCCAGGGACTGAACCTGTATCTCCTGTGGCTCCTGCATTGCAGGTAAATTCTTCTCTGATGAGCCACAAGGGAAGCCCTGGCTGGGCCTTAGAAGGGAGAAGTTTTCATTGTTTATGGATACTCTGGGACACTTGAGAGTTTACCATGTGGGGTACAGGACGGCAGACTCTGGGAGGTCCACCATGCCCCTCAGGTAGGCCAGGTCCTCACTACTTACTCATGGGAATCTCTCCTAGGAACCACCTCCAAGTTAGAACTGTGAAGGTTTTATGAGTTATTACCTTAAACGTTAGAACGGTGCAGCTATAATGTTTGTCTCAGAAATACTCATTTATTTCAGTGCATTGATATATGAGGGAACGAACTGAACCTACTGCAAACTTCACATTTGCAGAGGGATTATTTCATCTTTGGGAAACACTAGGAGAAAGCAGAAAATCACACCCAGATGAACCAAGCCACCTAGGATTATAAAACACACACATGGCCACGCCGCAGACACCTCCAGCTCCCTCAGGTTACCACATCCTTCCCCATCTTGTATCAGATAACTGACACCCTCCACCATTCACTATAACACACAGCGCCATGTCCAGGAGTCAGCATCCCTTCCAACACCTACACCCGGAAGCCAACTTCACATCTTTCTCGAGGAAAAGCGCTGTTCTTATTGTAGTACTAATGAATTTCTTGAGCTTTCCAGGTGGCACAGTGGTAAAGAATCTGCCGGCCAATGCAGGAGATGCAAGAGATGCGGGTTTGATCCCTAGGTCAGGGAGAAGGAAATGGCAACCCGCACTGGGATTCTTGCCTAGAAAATTCCATAAGCAGAAGACCCTGGCTGTCTACAGTCCATGGGGTCACAGAGTCACACACGACTGAGTGACTGAGCACAGTGAATTTCTTAACCATTCAACGTGCAAAACTATCATTTTTACTAGGTGTATTTTTGTGTGTCATTGACAAACTTTTTGAGTGTTGTGCCCCAACCCCATTTCCCCCATAAGCCCTGTGAGTTTTATTCCATGATTTTGCAGAGCACTGTGATTTTTAGTATAGCCAGGACTGACTACATAATTTGTGGAGCTCATTGCAAAATGAAAATGTAGGGCCCTTTGTAAAAAAACTAAGAATTTCAACATGATGGCAGCAGAGCATTCAACCAAGCTTAGTGCCCTCCTAAGCCTGAGGTCCTGTCAGCCTACACAGGGAAATACCCATGAAGCCAGCTCTGGGTGTAATAGAACTGACTATGCTAGCATGTGGCTGTTGTTTAGTTGCTAAGTTGTGCCTGACTTTTGCGACCCAACGGACTGCAGCACACCAGGCTTCCCTGTCTTCCACTGTCTCCCAGAATTTGCACTGACTCATGAATTTGAGTCAGTGATGCTATCTAACCGTCTCATCCTCTGCCACCCTCTTCTCCTTTTGCCCTCAATCTTTCCCAGCATCAGGGTCTTTTCCAATGAGTTAGCTCTTTGCATTAGGTGGCCAAAGTATTGGAGCTTCAGCTTCAGCATCAGTCCTTCCAAAGAGTATTCAGGGTTGACTTCCTTTAGGACTGACTGGTTTGATCTCCTTGCAATCCAAGGGACTCTCAAGAGTCTTCTCCAGGACCACTGTTTGAAAGCCTCAATTCTTTGGCACTTAGCTTTCTTTATGGTCCAACTCTCACATCCATACATGACTACTGGAGAAACCATAGCTTTGACTATATGGACCTTTGCTGGCAAAATGATGTCTCTGCTTTTTAATATGTTGTCTAGGTTTGTCTTAGCTTTCCTTCCAAGGAGCAAGTGTCTTTTAATTTCATGGCTGCAGTCACTGACTGCAGTGGTTTTGGAACCCAAGAAATGAAAATCTGTCACTGCTTCCGATTTTCCCCTTTCTATTCCCCATGAATGATGGGACTCGATGCCATGATCTTAGTTTTTTCAATGTTGAGTTTTAAGCCAACGTTTTCACTCTTTTCTTTCACACTTATCAAGAGGCTCTTTAGTACCTCTTCATTTTCTGCCATTAGAGTAGTATCATCTGCATATCTGAGGTTGTTGATATTTCTCCTGGCAATCTTAATTCCAGCTTGTGATTCATCCAGCCCAGAATTTCTCACAATGCATTCTGCATATAAGTTAAATAAGCAAGGTGACAATATATAGCCTTGATGTACTCCTTTCCCAATTTGGAACCAGTCCATTGTTCATGTCGAGTTCTAACAGTTGCTTCTTGACCTGCATACAGATTTCTCAGGAGGCAGGTAAGGTGATCTGGTATTTTCATCTCTTTAAGAATTTTCCACAGTTTGTTGTGATCCATATAGTCAAAGGCTTTCACATAGTCAGCGAAGCAGAAGTAGATGTTTTTTCTGGAATTCCCTTGCTTTCTTTGTGATCCAACGAATGTTGGCAATTTGCTGTCTGGTTCCTCTGCCTCTTAGAAACCAAGCTTGTACATTTGCAAATTCTCAGTTCATGTACTGCTGAGGCCTAGCTTGAAGGATTTTGAACATTACCTTACTAGAATTAGAAATGAGTGCAATTGTGCAGTAATTCAAACATTCTTTGGCACTGTCCTTCTTTGGGATTGGAATGAAAACTGACCTTTTTCAGTCCTGTGACCACTGCTGAGTTTTCTAAATTTGTTGACATATTGAGTGCAGCACTTTAATAGCATCATCTTTTAAGACTGTAAATAGCTCAGCTGGAATTCCCTCACCTCCACTAATAAGTGGTAAGTGTTCAATAAATGTTGTCATTCCTATCGTGGTTTCTTTAATGTGTAAGCTATTTTCACACTCTGAAGTAGAAATGCTATAAAGACCCAGTCATTTATTCATCCATTTGACAAACATTTATTGAGAATCAGTAGGAGTCAGGCACTGAGACCTGGGGGAACTTGAATGTGTCACCTCACTAAACCCAACGGAATGGAAAGAGCCAACAAGCTGGGCCAGTAGGACTTGGGCTTCCCCTGGTGTTGGGTGTTGGTAGACAATTCTCCATCGGTCTCTCCTGTTTCTGCAGGTCTCAGGAGGAGCAGAGGCGCTAACAGCCTTTTGTCCTACACCAGCGGACCCCAACCTTTTTGGCATCAGGGATGGGTTTCATGGAAGATAATTCTTCCTCAGACCAGATGGGGGGTGGGTGGTTTCAAGAGCATTACAGTTATTGTGCACGTTGTTTTTGTTATTATATCAGCTCCACCTCTGATCATCAGGCATTAGATCTTGGAGGCTGGGGACCCCTGTTCTACACTATCTTTTCAAGGATGTTTACAAAGTGTGAACAGCGTTAGAAGGCAGAGGTAACGTCTCCCTCTGGGAGACTCTTCTGGGACAGAAGCTGTCCAGTATAATCATGAGAAGGTCTGCCACGGGGGAAAGGTTGAGCAGGTTTTCTTGAAGCCCCTAAAGAGACTGGGATTTCCTAAGATTAGAGCCCTCAGCACCCACTCAGGCCTGCCTCTGCATTGCCCTGTGGGACTGTGAGCACAAGGCAAGCAAATGTGAACAGGAAGTTCAGGCTTCCTCCTGCACCTTGAGTCATAGAGTCCTTTGTCTCTGACCCAGGAGTCTCCTGTCTTCTGCCTAAATCCATGAGACTGTGCAGACCAGTCCAGGAGGGACCAAGAGGAGAGACCAGGCTGGGACACGGACTCCTGGGAAATACCTGAGCAGGAGGGCATGTCAGGGAGCTAAGGTTTGCCTGGAAAACAACCTCAGCAAAGATCTGATGAATAAGCTTCAGCTGAATCCTGAGGCACTGTGAGGACCAGCCAGGGGGAGAGGGAAACCGGAGAAGTGGCTGCAGGAAGAGGGGAGCGGGCAGGGATCCCTGGGGCAACTTGAGGAGGGCTTCCTCCTCAGCAGGCAGGCGTGAGCCGCCTGGAGGTGCAGTCAGAGCTTTCTGATTGGGGGTTGGAGATGGCAGCAAAGCCAGTGAGGAAGGGTCTGCGGTCTCAAAGAATCTTTGGGCATCAGAGGGAAGTTGGGAGGGAGTCAGGGCCAAGTCTGTTCCCACGGAAAGCGCCTCCTCCTAGAGATGATGACTTTCACAGCCTGGTCCCCACCCACCATCTCTCTCTCCCTCCTCTTCACGAACTCAAAGTCCTCCATCCCAGGAAGAAAACAAGGAAACCCCCAAACGCAAGCACCTTCTGCACAAACCCCCCTCGCCACCCCAGCTCCCAACATGGGAGATGGTGCTCCTCGCAAAGCTGGCTGCTGAGAGAGTCTTCAGGGCTTCTCAGCAATCCCCCTCCTTCCTCAGAACTTCTCAGCAATCCCCCTTCTTTCTGAACCTCCTCCGATTCAGGGCAGTTATTCCGGGTTCCAGCCAGGTACCCAAAGGACTTCACCTACGTTCTAGGAAATGTGGGTGAGTCAGCTCGAGTACTTCTCACGTTTCTCATAGGACCATGCAGGCTGGCGGCACCAACGGCCAACATCTTGTAGGAGCTCTGGTTTCATTGCCTCATTTATTCTTATTACCACTCTTTTCACCTGCACACCTGGACTGCATCCACAGGGGCTGGACTCCTGATCTGCCTCTGTCAGAGGACCATCTTCCTGTGTGCTGGGGTCTCTCCCCACAGGGGCCCTTCCCCGTGGTTCAGTACTTCAAGGTCTGGCCTCAATGCCAGATGCATCCAACCTGTCCATTTGCTCAGCTCTCCTGCTCTGAGTGAAGTGAAAGTCACTCAGTTATGTCTGACTCTCTGTGACCCCATGGACTATACAGTCCCTGGAATTCTCCAGGCCTTCTGGAGTAGGTAGCCTTTCCCTTCTCCAGGGGATCTTTCCAACCCAGGGATTGAACCCAGGCCTCCCGCATTGAAGGCAGATTCTTTACCAGCTGAGCCACAAGAGAAGCCCAAGAATACTGGAGTGGGTATCCTATCCCTTCTCCAGTGGATCTTGCTGACCCAGGAATCGAACTGTTAGGGGAAGCACACTGACTGAAACCACCCACCCTGCCCAGGCACCATAGTAACTATTTGCATGAGTTGTTTTATGACAGGAGGTTCTGGTAAGGAACACGGAACTAATAAACCACCACCAACCGGAAGAGTTCAGGAAAGGTCAAAAGGAGACACCACCTGTCCGACCACCTCCCAGAATCCTCCTCTCTGGCATCCATCTTGGCTGAACAAGGTGTGCACCACCAGGAAGGACTCTGAGTCAGAATGATTGGCTAAAGACAACCAGGCAACTAATCCCATCACCATAAAACCCGAGCCATGTGGCAGATCTGTTCTCCTGGGTTCCCTTACCCTACTGCTCTCCACCTGGGTGCCCTTTCTCAATAAAATCTCTTGCTTTGTCAGCACATGTGTCTCCTCAGACAATTCATTTCCGAGTGATAGACAAGAGCCCAGTTTTGGGCCCCGGAAGGGGTCCCCCTTCCTGCAACAGAACCGGGGTCTCCTGCATTGCGGGCGGATTCTTTACCAACTGAGCCATCAGGGACACCCTTAAGAAGTACTCCTGCTTTGTCCTCTCCATTGTCTCCTTACTTTCTCCACTGCCGTACTCGTCTGATGAAAGGCTGTCCTTTAGGTCCTGAGTTTGTTTTTAAGGCATTGGTCATTTATACGGAAACACACACTCACAAATATGGATAAAACACAAGTGAATTTTAATTTTGCCTCTCGTTCCTGCCCAGGGCTGGTGGCAAAGGAAGAATAAGGATTTGGGTTTCATGTTCCTTTTTTTTCCCCCTTTGCTTCCTGTTTATTTTGGCATCTATAGTGACAACAGTTATAAAATGTGTTTTAATTAAATACTATAAAGCAATTAGAAAGAAACAACTTGCTTGTTTTACTGGTAGAAAATGCTTCAATCAAAATCTCACCTAAACTCAGACACATATGTTTGTTGTCTGCTTGATCTCTTCACTTGAGTATCGGTACCTCCCACCTCAATACAGGCCCAGACTAGAATGACTGGAGGGCTGATTTGCCAGGTACAGGCTCCATTTATGTTGTTGTCCCAACTGCTGGAGAAGACTCTTGAGAGTCCCTTGGACTGCAAGGAGATTAAATCAGTCAATCTTAAAGGCAATCAACCCTGAATACTCATTGGAAGGACTGATCCTGAAATTGAAGCTCCAGTACTTGGGCCACACGCTGCAAAGAACTGACTCACTGGAAAAGATCCTGATGCTGGGAAGATTGAAGGTAAGAGAAGGGGGCAGCAGAGAAGAAGATGTTTAGATAGCATCACCAACTCAATGGACTTGAATTTGACCAAATTCTGGGAGACAGTGGAGGATAGAGGAGACTGGCGTGCTGTAGTCCATGGAGTTTCAAAGAGTTGGACATGACTGAGCGACTGAACAGCAATTCAGCTGCTCCAATGGTGCCTCCATGTATTTTCACATGTGTGCTGGTCTGAACAATTATAATATGGTCACCCTACAAAAAAAAAACTCATGTTCTCCCCTCTTACAACCTTCCTCCATGCCTCCAACTTACTACTCCACAGATGTTCCAGTTCTCGGTTACTGGCGCCACCCTCCTTCCTGTGGCTCAAAGTGGAGGACAAGAATGACCCTGTCCCAACAAGTCTTGTGGATTCTATCTCTGAAACCTTTCCCCAACGAAGCACTTCCCACCTCCCTGCAACTGTCTCTCTCCATACACCATCATCTCTTGCCTGGGCTCTACCATGAAGCCTCCTCTCTCATCTAGTCTCGCTGCTTCAAAACTTGGTTTCCATACTGTTTGAGTCAAAAGTCTGATCATGTCATCCCTGCCTAAATCCCTGCAATGGCCTCTCATGGGCCTTAGATGAGGAGTACCAAAAGGAGCAGAGGGTTAGGGAGATGAGCCCAGTGAACCGTGAGTTTCAAGTATTTAATCCTTTAGGCAAACTATAGTGATCTTTACTTTGATGACACAGGGTGAGGGGTGCGGTGGGTCCTCTGAAAGCCAAATCCTTGAGTGCCTGCTCTTGGCAGAGGGGCAAAGTAACCAAGGGCAGTGGCCTAACTGTCCAAAGGGACCAGTGGTTAGGGTTTGGCTACCCAGACATGTTAAAAGCAGTCAGATAGGGGCTCGCCAGGCAATAACAGTCATGAAACCTTTTAAAGCATTTTTAGAAAGCCAATCTCACACTTAAATTAGGCTAATAAAATAAGTATAAATAATATACACCATTACATCACATATCATAATAATTTAATGATTAACAATATATATTATTTATCAGAAGACATTGGAGCCTACATTTGAAGTCCCAACATACACGTTGCATCCAGGACCTGCAACGTTTCACTCCTCTGTGAGATAGCCTAGTGTCAGAATAAGAAAGTAACTCTCAAAAATATTCTTCCAGGACTCACCTCTTCCATGCCCTTGCATATTATGCTTCTTAATAGCTGGATTCAATATGATTGCTTCTGATTCTCAGAACCTCATTCTCTCAAACAGGCCCCTCTCTCAGCCTCTAAACCATAGTCCTTGAAGCACTTACTGACTTAAGCATAATCACTGCATAAAATGACCTTATCTGCATATGATGAACACCAACTCACTTGATCTAGCCCAGGTGACCATCTCTCAGTTTACCAGGACCCTGGTGGGGATGATAACCACAGGCTTATAAGCCCTGTGGCTGGGCTTGCCCACCTCCATGCCCCATCTCCCTTCCAGAGCAATTCATACAGAAAGAATCATACTATAGGCCTTTCACTTCCATGAGCTGGCCTCTCCACCCAGATCAACCTCAGACTCTCGCTAGAAACAACCTTTTGACTCTGTTTCTACGTCCACCTGCCCTGTGGGAGACAGTAACATTTGCTGAGAATCTTCTATGTGCTGAGCTCATAGGAATGATTATTATTATTCCCACTGTGCATATGGGGAGACTGAGGTTCAGCTGGGAAGCAGCTTGCAACTCCAAAGTCCTTGCCCTTTCCCCTGGAGCACTCACTCTGCCTTGGGGGGCTCACATCCTCCTTCCTGAAAGGAGAGCAAGCTGGTGAGTAACTCTTCCCTCAGGCTTTTCTCTTGGACCTTGGGTCTTTTGCAGGCCTTGCAGCCACGAGGGGAGCAGACTTATCAATTGCAATCCTCTTGCCTCTCTCTTCCTCCTTTGTCCCAGGGTTTCAGGGCTCCAGAGAGTATGTGTGGGAACTGAAGGCTGGGGAGAGAGAACATTCTAATCACACCTAAAGAAGTAATTGCAAGGGAGCCGGGCAAAGTGGGAAGTTATTGTTCCCCATCAGGGGAGAGTCTGGGTTTGTGTAGGTGAAAGGGAAAGTGTCTGAGTCTAACTCTTCCCCACCCTTGGTGAGCAGGGTGTCTGTGTTGAGGCGTGTGTGGGGGTTACCCTGGGGGATAGGGAGTTGGCTGACTAGCCCAGTTGTGGAATGCCCAAGGACAGGGTACGGTTGTTTTTTTAACATATATTATCCTGTTCCTTGCCCACCCTTATTTTCTTCTTCACGTTCAGGAAGTGTGACAACTTCACTCAGCTGTACCAAGCCCACTTTTAAGAGTGAGCACAAGGCTGAAATTGCGGTATGGAGGAGGGTGTGGTCAGCTCAAGGGGGCCCTGCTCTCCTGCTCGCACCACTTTCCTGGGCAGTGGAGGGTGGTCTTGGCATAGCAGGAGGCGGCCAGACTGGGAGCTCCTGGGGCTACTGCCTGCCCACCCCCTCCCCTGGGAAATTTGATCTGGCAATTAGTCCTGCCCTGCCCATTTCCCTGGGTCACTCAGCCATGGCTCAGTGGCGACAAGAACAGGCATTTGAGGATTTCCTGAGCCAGCCCAGGGGAAGTGGGCTCACCTACCAGGCTTCCCTGCAGAGGCCGTGATCTGTTAAAATGTCCCACACTTACCCTAAGGGCTTCCCTGGTGGCTCAGACAGTAAAGAATCTGCCTGCAAGGCAGGAGACCCGGGTTTGATCCCTGGGTTGGAAAGATCCCCCGGAGAAAGGAATGGCTACCCACTCCAGTACTCTTGCCTGGAAATCCCCTGGACAGAGGAGTCTGGCAGGCTATGGATCTGGATTCTTTAAATCCATGGGATTCCAAAGAGCCAGACGTGACTGAGCGACTAACACTTTCACTTTCACATTTACCCTGGACAAACTTTCTTCAAATAGGTTGTTACTGGACTGGATAAGTGTCCCCTCCCAAACTCAGGTCACCTCACAATGTGACTATACTTGGAAATAGTCTTCGTCTATGACCACACCACCCTTACAGCACTGGATCTCATCTGATCTCAGAAGCTAAGCAGGGTTGGGCCTGGTTAGTACTTGGATGGGAAACAGTCTTCGAAGATGTAATCAGCTAAATTACACTGTGGTCATACTGGATTAGCATGGACAGCACTCCAGTGACTTTTGTTCTTATGAGACGAGAAAACAGAGACACACAGATGGAGATGGCCATGTAATGGCGGAGGCAGAGATTGGGGTGATGCAGCTGCAAACCAAGAAATGCCAAGGATGCCCTCAACCACCAGCTGGCAAGGAAGGATTCTTCCCCAGAGACTTTGGAGGGTGTGTACTCTGGCCAACAACTTGATTCAGGCTTTCTGGACTCCAGAGGCAGGAGAGAATACATTTCTGTTGTTTCAATCCACCAAGTATATGGTCCTTTGTCACGGCAGCCCTGGGAAACTACCGAAAGAAAGAGATCCTCTTGGATCTTTGTGTGGGTGCTAAGTCGCTTCAGTTGTGTCTGATTCCGTGACCCTATGGACTGTAGCCCACTAGGCTCCTCTGTCCCTGGAATTGCCCAACAGACTCCCAGATCTCCAGGCCGCAAACTCAGAAGGCCTGCCAGTAAATGCCCCTCCCCCATGTCTAAACCCTCTAGACTGTGACCCCGTGAGCTAGGGCTGTATCTTGTTCATCTCAGCATCCCCTGTCGCAGGTGCAGTGCCCTCCACACAGGTTCACAGGGTAACAGGGCTGTTGGAGTGCCAGGCTGACCCTGAGTTTTGTTGTTTCCACTGTACCCCAGGGTGAAGGGCTTGCTGGGGTTCCCAGGCTCTGCTCCCCTTCCCTCCCTTTGACCTATCCCTTGAACTTCAGTTAGCTCCTCTCCCCAGGGAGCCAGGGAGGAGAGGACAACACTTCCCAGCTAGATTTTGCTGCAGGACTACTTCCATTTTCTTCTGCTCTGACCCTTGGGTTAATTTCCCCCACCCCATCCCCTGCTTTTTCAAGTTTCTTCTGGATTACTTTCTCTAGAATATCACCTCTGTATCAAGGCTCAGGTATTCATGAGAGGCCCGGCAGCTGGCCCTGAATCAGGGCTGGGAGCTCACCCCAGGAAGGCATCCTTGAGGGACTTTGTGTGTGTGAGTGCTAAGTCGCTTAAGTTGTGTCTGATTCCTTGCAACCCCATGAACTGTAGCCCACCAGGCTCCTCTGTCCCTGGGATTCTTCAGGCAAGAATACTGGAGTGGGTTGTCATGCCCTCCTCTAGGGGATCTTCCTGACTCGGATTGAACCTGCCTCTCCTGCAACTCCTGTATTGCAGGCGATTCTTTACCACTGAGCGACTGGGGAAGCCTGAGGGACTTGACCTGTTTCCCAATCCACCGGCAGAGTCTTTAATCCACCCATGGTTTTAGCTCACCTGAGTAATGATCTTATTTTATGGTTGGTTTTGCCTCTACCATTAAACCCTCAGCATTAGAAATTTAATGGGCCCTGAAGAGTCGGACACGACTGAGCGACTTCCCTTTCACTTTTCACATTCATGCATTGGAGAAGGAAATGGCAACCCACTCCAGTGTTCTTGCCTGGAGAATCCCAGGGGCAGCGCAGCCTGGTGGGCTGCCGTCTATGGGGTCACAGAGAGTCAGACACGACTAAAGTGACTTAGCAGCAGCAGCAGGTGTCCAAGAATTCACTCACACCATGTAGATGTAACTAATTCACACTAATTGAATTCCTGCTGTAGAAAAGGAAGGTCAGAGCAGAGTAGATAAATATACCAGTCCTGATTCTAGTTTAGGGAAATGAGCTTAAGTATGAAATCACACCAGTCAATCTCACAGAAGATCAATCCTGAATACTCACTGGAAGGACTGATGTTGAAGCTGAAGCCCCAACACTTTGGCCACCTGATGCGAAGAGCTGACGCACTGGAAAAGACCCTGATGCTTGGAAAGGGACAGGAGAAGTAGGGGGACAGGGAAGCCCGGTGTGCTGCAGTCCATGGGGTCGCAAAGAGTTGGACACGACTTGGTGACTGACCGACAACAATGAGATCATCTGCATTTCTTGTAATAGGGACAAGTAAATGGCCCAAGTGTCCAACATAATTAAATACATTATATGGCAGTCCACTCAATGAAGTATTATGCAGACATAAACATGTGTGCAAAGTGTTTCATAACAACAAGAGGAAATGCTTAGGTTTAAAGTTGCATGGTCAAATAGAATCCACAATCATCTACGATGTGATAGATTAAAACTATATATATGAGCTATTCCTGGAGAAGCATCCAGAAATGTATCAGTGATTAAGAGGAGTTTTTCAAACATATTGATGATGTTTTTCTTATATTTAAAAAATATTCTCCTTATCTGGTATCATGAGCATATATTACTTTCATAATGGGGGGAAAAAACCCAGCAATGGTAAACTTTATTTTAGAAGTCTTTAAGGCCTGGTGTCTGTGAGAACCATGTGTTGGAGGTCTCTGCGGACCATCCTGTCTGAGAGGCCAGGCCTCCATCATTCAACCCCCATAATGACAGCACTTAGTGCTGCCTGTGGACAGAGGTTTAGGCGAGAGGTAGTGGTTCTGACTGGGGTGCTAGGATTGCACAGGACAATCTAATAACCATGGAGGGCAAAGCGCAGAGCAGAGGAGCAATGGAGCCATGGGGACAAGGCCTGCATCCACCACTGACCAACTGCGTGATCTGGGGCACTCCCTTCTCCCTAGGCCGGCGTCTCTTCCGTGATAGAAGGAGTGTGGACCCCATGTTTGCCAAGGTTCTTCCATTTCTAAAATTATCCTGAGATTCTCTTTTTCTTTCAGAAGTTGAAAGGGGGAGCCTACACATAGGTCTCAGAGAGCAAATCTGGACCCTTGGGTGCTGGCTTTTTGAGCACTGTTGCTAGTTTCCAGGCTGAGTTTTCTTCTCCTTAAAGGTGAGTGAATCGATAAATTTAGATTGAGCCTATGTCACTCCTGCCCCTTCACCCCTGCCTGTGCACTCAGCATGGCCCCTCCTTCTTGGGAATCCCAGGTCCGGAAGACATTACTTGGGGAGGCATTAGTCCCCCTCTGCCTCAGAGGGAAAATGAGAAAGGAGCTAATTAGCATGAAAATGCAGGACACTTTTAGAAAAAGGGACTTGAAACCCAATCCTGGGAGAATGAGAGGGTCCTTTGTGTGGCCCAAACACCAGGGCCCCCGCTTTCATCACGGCCTGGGAGCCACGACCTCATGAGCAGAGCTCCCCTTTCCTCACTTTGCGTCACTCCTCTGCAGTGGACTGACGCTGGCACTTAACGTACTCCCTGTGCGGGTCCAGGCGCGGAGAACTCCTCCCCCGCTCCTCTGCCCCACAACGGCATCAGTCCTCTTGGTCTGTATCTTTTGCGGTGTAAGAATCTTTTCCTTACAAACAGGTTTTGCCCTCCTCTGGAGCAGGACTCAGACCCACTAAGCCCACAACCCCCTCACTGAACTGTTGAGTACAGAGCCGTGGACTAACTTTGAGTTGTGCAGGTCTGGGTTTGAAACCCAGCTGAGATGGTCAGTGTCTATACCTGTAAATGGGCCATCTTCTTTCAAGTGAGTGTCTCAGGTTGGGTCCTTCTGGAAGCAAACGCTGAGATGGAGTGAAATGAAAAAGTTTACTGGGGAATAACAACTGTGAAAGGAAAAGGGAGGAGGCAGGATTGGGTGAGGGAGTCAACACAGCTGACAAAACCACACAGTCCCTGTGGGTTATGTGGGATGCTCCGGGGCGCAGACTGCCTATTAAAGGAAGCAACCTAAATGTCCATCGGCAGAGGAATGCATAAAGATGTAGTACATGTATACAATGGAATATTATTTAGCTGTAAAAAGGAATGAAATTGGGTCATTTGTAGAGATGTGGATGGACCTCGAGACTGTCGTACAGACTAAAGTAAGTCAGAAAGAGAAAAACAATATCATATATTAACTCATATGTGTGTGGAATCTAGAAAAATGGTATAGATGATCCTATTTGCAAAGCAGAAATAGAGACACAAAGAGAACAGATGTATAGATACCAAGGGGGAAAGGAAATGGGAGGAACTGGGAGATTGGGATTGGCACATATACACTAATGATACTGGGTATAAAATAGATGACTAATGAGAATATACTATGTAGGCCAGAAGACTGGAGTGGGTGGCCTATCCCTTCTCCAGGGGTCTTCCCAACCCAGGGTTCGAATCCAGGTCTCCTGCTTTGCAGCCAGATTCTTTACCAGCTGAGCTACCCTGTAGTACAGGGAACTCTGTTTAATGCACTGTGGTGACCTGAATGGGAAGCAAGTCCGAAGGGGAGGGGATCTATGTACATGCATGGCTGATTCATTTTTGCTGTGCGGTAGAAGCTGCTGCTGCTGCTACTAAGTCGCTTCAGTTGTGTCCGACTCTGTGCGACCCCATAGACGGCAGCCCACCAGGCTCCTCTGTCCCTGGGATTCTCCAGGCAAGAACACTGGAGTGGGTTGCCATTTCCTTCTCCAGTGCATGCAAGTGAAAAGTGAAAGTGAAGTTGCTCAGTCATGTCCGACTCTTAGCGACCCCATGGACTGCAGCCTACCAGGCTCCTCTATCCATGGGATTCTCCAGGCAAAAGTACTGGAGTGGGGTGCCATTGCCTTCTCCCTCGGTAGTAGCTAGCACAATACTAAAGCAACTCCAATAAAAATTAATTTTAAAGAAGAGTTTTTTCAATGGGAACTATGTTCTCAATATTTAATGATAAATTGGAAGTATGTGTAAGAATTTTTATTAAGCCTCATAACCATAAAATAAAATAAAGGAATCTTGTGGGGCTGGAACTATCCAATTCCTTGCACCACTGCCTTGCAGCACTGCCCAGTCATTGACCTGGGGGTTGCCATGAGAAGTATGTGGTCTTGGCTTGAATGCTGAGGTGCATCTGAAAGAGCTAACAGCTGGTGTTACCATCTAAACACTCTCCCTGCAGCCAACAGTGAATCCATTCTTAAAGGCGCATCTCTGTGCCTTTGAGGAATAACAGTTCAGTATACAGGTGCCCACCAGGCAGAGGATAAACTCTCAGCTCATGTTTTTTTAGCTTTGGAGCCAGACAGACCTAGGCTTGAATTTCAGCTTTGGGATTTCCTGTGTGACCTGGGCAGGTGTGATTCAGGGCAGCTGGCATTCTGCAGTTCTACTTGACCACACAGCCTGAATCGTGACTCAGTAATGACAAGGGTACATATTCATCTCCTGAACCTCAGTGTTCTCAGATGTGAGATGGGGATGATGACATGTATCTTGCAGGGTTATAGGGACATACACAGGGCCTGGCACTCTAGTTCAAGTCTTAAGACTTAATAAATCAGGTTTAATAAATATCTCACTTCCTTCTCCATCTCAGCCTAGGTGCCTTAAGGCTGACCCAGAGCAACTTTATTAGTAAGAGTAACTTTATTAGTAGTGGGAAATGGCAACCCCCTCCAGTACTCTTGCCTGGAAAATTCCATGGACAGAGGAGCCTGATGGGCTACAGTCCATGGGACTGCAGAGAATCAGACACAACTGAGTGACTAAGCACAGTTTTAATAGCATGAGAGTCTATCAGGGAATCACTTATATGGAGGGAAGCAATTTTAACCCCACCCCCAGATGAGAGTCTCCCATTTGGGTAGCTTAGGAGAAAAATCACCTTTAAAGTTCTTGACAGGGCTGCCCATAACCCAGGCTAAGTCTGTTCAAGCCACATCTGTGTCTTCCTTCTCTGTGAAAACATCATAATCTTATCCTTACTCCAACTCACTTATACCCCAAATCCATAGACTATCAACCTAATCTTGGTTTCAGATTCCTGCCCCCAGTAACGTCTAGCAGTCTCCCGGTCAAGGAGGTCTCCACCAGAAAGACCTCAGGGCATCTACTTGCCTCCTCCCTTTTCACTCACCTCTCTTTGTCCCCATCAGACACCTTGGGAGGGGAGAAGGAAGGACAAGCAGATCAAGAAAGGTATTTGTTATGGAAATCTAGAAGTGTCCCAACTCTGGAAAAGGGGTGAGCTGACAGGTGCCTTGCCATGCTAAGTCACTTTAGTCATGTCTGACTCTTTGCAACCCCATGGGACTTGTAGCCCACCAGGTTCCTCTGCCAATGGGATTCTCCAGGCAAGAATACTGGAGTGGGTTGCTATGCCCTCCTTCAGGGGATCTTCCCAACCCAGGGATCGAACCCACGTCTCTTGTGTGTCTCCTCATTGGCAGGCTGGTTCTTTACCGTTGGTGCCACCTGGGAGGCCCAGCTGACAGGTAGCTGGGCTCAGAGGGAGATGAGACAGGAACTGGAAGCAGGCAGGGAGAAGATGAATTCATACGTGCCAACATCCTAAAACCCAAAGGGAGCACTGGAAAGACCTCAGTAGGCAGATGAGCCTGGAAATTCTTTTCCAGTGTCCTCCTCATGCCCTGCTTCCCTCACTTGTTTCTACCTTCAGGGATGACGTCAGGATGAAATGAGGGGGCAAGTGCCCCCTCTGGATGTCTTCACATTTATAAAGCACGTTTCCATGTTTGGGCTTATTTTATTCTCACAACCTTTTGCGTGCCAAGTTGCTTCAGTCATGTCCGACTCTTTGCAACCCTATGGACTGTAGCCCACCAGATTCTTTTGTCCATGGGATTCTCCAGACAAGAATACTGGAGTAAGTTGCTATGCCATCCTCCAGGGGATCTTCCTGACCCAAGGACTGAATTCACGTCTCTTATGTCTCCAACACTGGCAGTTTGGCAGGCAGATTCTTTACCACTAGTGCCACCTGGGAAGCCCCCACAACCTTTTGCATAGGTGTTATTTGACAAAGACTTTTGCATGACTGAACTGTATTCAGCCTCCTAAACCTCCTTCTAGAGCCATCTGTGCACTTTTCTATAAAATTTAGATTTAGCGAGAGCCCTGCCCAGTCAGTTTAGCAAAAAAAAGGCCCATCTTCAATATCTGGTACTCTCAATGTCTGATCAGCTTCCTTATCCTCCACCATCCCCTCAGGTGATATTTAATTACCCTGGTCTGTCTTTCGCCAAAAATTCTGTTAAGTTGTTTTAGCCAGAATCCACTCACCCTCTGTTTTTTCTTAGTAATTTTCTATCCACTGACCCCCCTCCCTGCTTCTTGGCTGTAGCTTTCCACTTGTCTATGATCATTTGGAGTTAAGCCCAGGTCTATACTGAGGTCCCTTTTCTCATATTGCAAGAGTTCTGAATAAAATCTATTTTTTAATAATGCTTTAACTATAGTTCAGTTCTACTTTTTTTTTTTTTTTGACGTAATATCCCTATTTCACAGATGAAGAAAATAAGCCTCAAAGAGGACATGATTTGCCTTGGGTGGCAGAGCTGGGATTCAGGTTCAGGTGTCCTGAGCCCAGTAGAAGTCTTGACCACCACAGTGGCTTCTGGAGAACTCTCTGCACCTCTAGTGCTCCCTGCACTGAGAAGTGGGAGGTTGGCTGCGTTAGGTTGACAACATATCCAGCTCTTACTTTGGTCTAACTTGAATGCTTTTTTCTCCTCTGTAAGTTGGAAACTGTAGTCCAGAAAAATGTCATCAAACAAAACATGTTATGAGTAAATAGAAAGAACTCCTGAGCAAGAACTGACACAGCAAAATGATCAAGAAGGCCAAGTCAACTTTGGTGTCTGTGTAAATTTGTTTCAGTGATATCTTCCTTATATCCGGTCCCACCATTCTATGCTTAAAATTCCTCCTTACCTTTGTGAATTTCCTTCTCCTGGGAAAGAAAGGGATCAACTGGTCCATACGGAGGTGGGGGGACTGTTGGGGGGACCATGCTACTTCTCTGTAGTATTTACATTATACCTGGATGGTCCAGGCTTTTGACTTTGGCTGTAACTGGAATTTCAGCTTCAGAAAGCAAGTAGCCAGCAGGGCGGTGGAGCCTTCCTGGTCCTCTGAGATGGCACCACAGTGTAGCCCTCCACTCCTCTCTGGATGACTCCAAGTTCTGCCTGGGAATGTGGACATGCCGATTCCTCATCCTGGGCTGTGCAGTGGAAGCCTGAGCTTCCTGCTCAGGGACCAATCACTCCACAGATTCCACGCTCAGGGAATCAAATCTGGAGGAACCAGAAGCAAAGGTTCTAGTTGTGGCAAAGAGCAGGGGAAGATCACCATTGCTGTCCTTTGCAGAACCAACTAGCTACCTTCTCTCACCTTCAGATTCTGCCCGGCACACCCAGCTGAGGCTTTCTCTTCCTTCTTAGTTATGCCTGCGAGTCCCAAGAAGTCAAAATAGGTGACTGGAGTGCCAAGGTCTCCAGAAGCAGCCCCTACTTCCTCTTGGGGTCAAAATTCCTTCTCCCTAGGTTCTACTCTCAACCCCACTACCCGCCTCAGATTCCTCAAGCTTGCTTCCCCAGGCTGCCTCAGACTTTAAAGACCCTGACTCTGTTCCACCCTCTAGTAGAAAGAGGAAATCCACCAAATGGTGAGGGTGGACCCTTTTCCTGACATGAAGCAAATATTAAGATTTTTTTTTTAATGTGGGCCACTTTTAAGTCTTTATTGAATTTGCTGCAATATTGCCTCTGTTTTACGTTTTGGTTTTTTGGCCACGAGGCATGTGGGATCTTAGCTCCCACATCTTCTGCATTGGAACGTGAAGTCTCAACCACAGGATTGCCAGAGATCGCCTGACTGAGCAGATATTCTGAGCCCAACGCTCCACCCCACAAGTTGCATATGGGGTACCTCTAATTCCTGCCTCTCACCCCACTTCTTTCCTCCCACTTTCTATGTTTCTTAGGATCTTCTCAAATTTCATTTCTTTTCCTAGGCATACAGCCCCAAACTCAATCCCTCTTGGCTCCTCTCTTCCCTGTTCTGACCTGTTCTGTCTTCTGAAATGACTTAGCTGCTCCTGCTGTGGCAGTCCAAAGTGCTGGCAAGACATGAGCAGCCCAGGCAGAACACCAGGCAGGAGGGTGGGCTCCTCTGTGGGCCCCTCATTTTCAGGATGTCCAGGTTTCTATTCCCCTACATGCCCCTCCCCACCCTCCCCCTACCTGGCTCAGGCTGCCTAGGAATGCAGAAATGGGTGTATTGGTGTTTTTATTCTTCCCTGGTTGGAGAAGGGGGTGGGGACTGAGGAAAGAAAAGACAAGGCAAGGATGATTGGCATGGGGGCCACACCTTCTTTTGTCCTCTTCTGGTACTCTGGCCCCTCAGTGAAACACACCTATTTAAGGCCAGCAGCCAGTGGGGACAGATTCACCTCTGCTCCTCACACCATCGCTTCTGTGCCAAGGACCTTCCTGGGGGAGCGTGAGGGACTCTTTCCAGAGCCATGAGGGGTACCCACTGGAGGAGGCTCCCCTGCGTGTTCCTGAGCTGCTTGTGTTCCTACATCCTTGGGCCAGCGGTCCTGGGTAAGGGCAGCATTTGGGGTTGGGGGTGGCTGACTTCACTGAGCCTCCGAGGAGCTGCGATCTTTCGTGGGGGGACAAAGAGAGAGGCAGAGAGAAGTGAGTGGGCAGAGATGGCACAAGATGAGGGAGAGAGAAAGAGAATGCTAGACAGAGAGGAAGGAGGAAAGAGTCAGAGAGAAGCAGGGAGACGTTGGGAGGAACAGCCTGGCTTGGGGAAAACCCACAGGGAGAACCAGGAAAGCAGAACTGTGGAAAGAGAGAGAAAGTTAAGGAGAGTGAATGACACAGAAAAACAGGAAAGCTCCATGACCAAGCTGGAAGAAAAACTTATAGAAAGATGAAAGGTCAGAGGGAAAGACAAGGGAGAAACAAACAAATGAATCAAAACAAGGTACATACGGAGGGAGGAGGAGGAGACAAGGAAGTGTTAGTCGCTCAGTTGTGACAGACTCTTTGCGACCCCATGGACTGCAGCCCACCAGGCTCCTCTATCCATAAAATTTTCCAGGCAAGGATACTGGAGTGAGTTGCCATTTCCTTCTCCAGGGGATCTTCCCAATCCAGGGATTGAACTGGGGTCTCCTGCATTGCACGCAGATTCTTTACAATTGAGCCACAGGGGAAGTGGTCAATAGCCCATAGCAAAGATGTAATCACAGCTCCCTTGCCTCCTCAGGAGGCCTGAAAAAGACTTCACCTCACCCGAGGACTCATTCCTCATTAGGTGGGTCAGAGGAACACACTGTCTTAGAGATAATGAGAGGTGCAATGTGAGGGATGTGGAAGATTCCATCTTCCTTGCCACATTTAAGGGCTTGGCTAAGAGCAAATGGAACCCCCACAATCTCTACCACCCTCCCAACCACCGCTCATCCTCACTGCTCATCACAGTGAGGAAACAGAGGCCAGCAGGAGCCTGCAGAGTCTGCAGCTACCAGCCATTCAGGGTGTGTTCCTGGGGGGTAGACTGAGGGGTGTCTGTAGAAGTCATGGCCATGGGCAATGGGGAGAAGATGGATTGGATTTAGGGACCTTGGATGTGGTCTTGGCTTTGCCAATGAGTGATCTGGTCCTGTGACCAGTTCCCATTGTATGTCTTTCCAGGCCTCACTTCCCCATGCAAAAAGCAGGGTGGTGGATGGCATGACCTCTGGATTGCTAAGTCCTTAAGTTTTAGCATTCTGTGATTTAAAATCAACACACAAAGATGCTTAGTACCAGCTCTGCCCTCGGCCTTGCATTAGGGTCATCAAGCTCAAGAGGAGCCAGGAAGTGTGTGGAGAGGAGCCTGAAAGGGCAAGAAGTGGGGTGGGAGTGGGCGAGAGAAGACGGGTGGGGAGTGATGGGATGTGAGTGAGGGGCGGACCTTGAAGGTGGAAGGTTGTCCTGAAGCCGCACACAGGTGCCCTGGATCTGAGTCCTGTGCATTGGGAAAGGGCACAGGATGGAACAGGGCCAGGAAAAGAGGGGGAGTGGGCTGGGAGTTGGCCTCCCAGGCATGTGGTGGCGTATCCAGAGGACCTTGGAGGGAAAAGTAGTCTCCATGGGTTGGGCAGTGAGCCCCCCACATCTGCTGGGGTGGGGGCTTCTGGAGAAGTGGGAACTGGTCAGTCCATTTTCTTGGCTCCCTGAGGGGGTGTCTACAGGTGACCTGCCTATGTCCGAGCCTAGGGTCTGCTTCCATAGGGTGCCAGCACCCTCGTCCAGGCCAGAGTCCTCTCTGGAGCAGGTGTCTGAGCCTCTACCCCAGGTTGGAAGGAGAAACACTGGGATTTCCACTGAAACTGTTACAGTGTAAGGGCTTCTGTAGGAAAAAGCCCTGGCTCTTGAAGGGGAAAGGAGAAGAGAAAGGTGGACAGAGGCCGGCTGGATAGGGAGCCAGCAGAGACTTGGTGTCTACTGATGGCTTCTGGTAGGAATGGCTCAGAAGGAAGCCCAGAAACCCTAATTCCACACCCTCTGGCAAGAAAACTAAGTCAAAATAAGCCTCAGTCTCCCATACTCTCAGTGGTCTAGTAAGCGAAGGGCCACCGCCCTCCACAGCCATTGGGAGGTGATGAGGTCCTGTAGCAAGTGCAGGACAAGGAAGATCCACAGTCACCAAGGGCCCCAGGGAAGGACTCTCCTGTCCCCTTCTCTCTAAGAACCACTAATCTATCTAGGAGAGGCCCACCCAACTTGCCACCAGGGGAATCTGAACCCTCCACTGGGGTCTGCCCCACCTTGGGAAACCCTCCCTGTGCTTGGGCACATTCAAAAGGAGAAAGTCCCTGAATAAGAGGTCCTGATAGGAAAATTCATCAACTTCAGGTCAATAGCTCAGCAAAACGTAGAGCAAAAAGCAGGAAGTTCAAACCGAAAGACCCCATGTCAAGTTTGCCACTTACCAGCCCAGGGGATAGGAGGATAAAATATTTAGCTCACAGACGTCATTGGCAAAGTTAGTGAAATGAAAAGGCTCTATTACTCAGGGTAGTGGTGAAGATAAAATAAGGTTGTATCTAGTACAAAGCAGGGGCTTCCCAGGTGGTGCTAGTGGTAAAGAACCCACCTCCCAGTGCAGGAGACATAAGACACAGGTGCGATCCCTGGGTCTGGAAGATCCCCTGAAGGAGGGCATGGCAACCCACTCCAGTATTCTTACCTGCAGAATCCCATGGACAGAGAATCCTGGCGGGCTACAGTCCATAGAGTTGTAAAGAGCTAGATATGACTGAAGTAACTTAGCACACACAGACACAGTACACAGCAGAAGAGAGAGAGGGACCACTGCATTTTTATTTTATTTTAAAATGTATTAAATTATAGTTGGTTTACAATACTGTGTTAGTTTCAAGTGTACAGCTTCAGATTCTTTTCCATTATAGGTTATTATAAGATATTGAATATAGTTCTATGTGCTTTACGGTAGGTCCTTGTTTATCTATTTTGTATATAGTGGTCCATATTTATTAATCCCATACTCCTAATTTATCGTTGTCCCTCTTTTCCCTTTTGGTAACTATAAGTTTGTTTTCTATGTCTGTGCAGCTATTTTTGTCTTGTATACAGGTTCATTTGTATTATTATTTAGATTCCACATGTAAGTGATATCATGTGATATTTGTCTCTGTCTGATTTATTTCATTTAGTGTGATAATCTCTAGGTCCATTCATGTTGCTGCAAATAGCATTATTCGGGACCACTGTATTTTAGAGCTGGGAGACTAGGGCAGAAGGGGGATAGAGGCAGAATGGAAAGGACATTTCCGTTGGCGTGAAGACATTCCCATTCATCTAAAAGACCTTTGAGCTCTTTAAAAAACACCTCCCATTTTCCTGTAGCTTTGCAAGTGTCCACTTGGTTTATTCAGAATGTGGCTTCTTACATGTAAAAAAAAGGAAATAGACCATTTTTTAACACCACACACAAAAATAAGCTCAAAAAAGATTAAAGACCTAAATGTGAGACTGGGCATTATAAAACTCCTAGAGGAAAAAAAAAACAAACAAAGGAGAAACACTCTCTGACATAAATCACGGCAACATCTTTTTTGATCGACCTCCTAGAATAATAGACATAAAAATAAAAAATTAACAAATGGGATCTATTTAAACTCAAAAGCTTTTTCACAGCAATGGAAACAATAAACAAAGCAAAAAGACAACCCACATATTGGGAGAAAATATTTGCAAATGATGTGACTGATAAAGAATTAGTCTCCAAAATTTACAAACAGTTCATGACACTTAACATAATAATAAGAAACAACCCACTCAAAAAATGGCCAGGAGACCTAAATAGATATTTCTCCAAAGATGGCCAATAGACACATGAAAAGATGCTCAACACCGCTAATTATCAGAGAAATGCAAATCAAAACTACAATGAGATATCACCTTACACCAGCCAGATTGGCTATCATCAAAAAATCCACAAACAATGAATGCTGGAGAGGGTGTGGAGAGAAAGGAATCCTCCTACCCTATTGGTGAGAATGTAAATTGGTACAGCCACTATGGAGAACAGTGTGGAAGCGCCTTAAAAAACTAAAAATAGAGCTAACGTATGACCCTACAATCCTACTCCTGGACATATATCCAGAAAAAAAAACATGGTCCGAAAAGATACATGCACCCCAATGTTCCTTGCAGCACTGTTTACAATAGCCAAGACATGGAAGCAACCTAAACGTCCATCAACAGAGGAATGGATAAAGAAGATGTGATACTTATATACAATGGAATATTACTTGGCCATTAAAAGAATGATATAATGCCATCTGCAGTAACATGGATGGACCTAGAAAGTGTCATATTGAGTGAAGTAAGTCAGAGAATGAGAGATAACATATGACATCCCTCAGATATAGAATCTAAAAAGAAATGATACAAGTGAACTTACAAAACAGAAAGAGACTCACAGAAAACGAACTTACAATTGCCAGAGGGGAAGGGATAGTTAGGGAACACTGCTTAAAAACACTGCTATATTTTAAATAGTTAACCAACAAGGACCTATTGTATAGCACATGGAACTCTGCTCAACGTTATGTGCCAACTTGGATGGGAGCGGAATTTGGGGGAAAATGAATACATGTTTATGTATGGCTGAGTCCCTTCATGGTTCTCCTGAAACTATCACAACACTGTTAATTGGCTATATCAGTTCAGTGGCTCAGTTGTGTCTGATTCTTTACAATCCCATGGACTGAAGCACACCAGGCTTCCCCGTCCATCACCAACTCACAGAGCTTGCTCAAACTCATGTCCATTGAGTTGGTGATGCCATCCAACCATCTCATCCTCTGTCGTCCCCTTCTCCTCCTGCCTTCAATCTTTCCCGGCATCAAGGTCTTTTCCAATGAGTCGGTTCTCATTGGCTATATACCCCAATCCAAGAAGGCAATGGCACCCCACTCCAGTACTCTTGCCTGGAAAATCCCATGGACGGAGGAGCCTGGTAGGCTGTAGTCCATGGGGTCGCTAAGAGTCGGACACGACTGAGCGACTTCTCTTTCACTTTTCACTTTCATGCATTGGAGAAGGAAATGGCAACCCACTCCAGTGTTCTTGCCTGGAGAATCCCAGGGACGGGGGAGCCTGGTGGGCTGCCATCTATGGGGTCGCACAGAGTCGGACACAACTGAAGCGACTTAGCAGCAGAAGCGCAGCAGCAACATATACCCCAATACAAAGTAAAAACTTAAAAAACAAATGAACAAACAAAACCCAAATGACACAGTACACTAAAAAAAAAAAAGAATGTGGCTTGTGGCTGCTCAGTTCCTTGCACAGCAAGCTCCTCCACACCCTTGGTTACTGAGCTCTGTTCCAGATGCAGAGGCTGTCCTTGCAGAGTTTGACATATCAGTAATTTATGTCTCCCTTGTCAGGACAGGCCAAGAAACAGTTGGTCTTTTATGTGCTCAAACATGTGGTTTGCTACCGTGTCTGTTCTCTGGTTTTGTGGCATCTCTGAATGCTTCAGAGAGGCACTGATGGAGCCCACCAAGCCATCTCTCCCAAGGACAGGACTGAAGACTTTCCAGGCCATCTCTCCTTCTAGTTCCCACCTTTCACATTCTACTAGGCTGATTCATGGCAAGCAGACACTTGCTCACCATTATGTCCTCATTCCCAGCATAGCACTAAAGAGTTGAGTTGAAATGAACTCCATTTTTGGCATTTCATAGAGCTTTAAATACTCAACATTTTCCTTGAGATTCCAAAGTGGGCCTAGAAACTAGGTGTCTGTGTTTGCACACGCAGCCTCCAGAGTCATGGCCATGCTCCTAATGGAGGGCACTGGCTTGTGCAACAGGAAGCCAGATTCTCCACATGTGCACTTTTCAGGTCTTCATAGACATCTCTGATCTGTATAGAAGCCCCCAACTAAAATTGCTTGAATTTGATAGTGGGTTTGGGGGAATTCAGAACAGAAAAGAGTGAGGAGTTACTCATTCACTTGCTGAATTTTGACTCATGCCAAATGCTCTAGACACAAGGATAATGAAGTCATGGTTTCTACCTCCAAAGCTTGTGTGAGGTCATGCAGCCATAAATCGGGGAGCTGGGCCTAGAAGATGGGCCACTGCTTTAGCACTGTGACACACAAGCTCTGTAAACCAGCCCTGCTCATCAATGGAGGGTCAACAGAAGCACCCACACCTCATGCTGAGATATTCATTCATTCATTCATTCATTCATACATTTGCTAGTTAAACAACTATTTAAGAAGTTGTGCCTGACATTGTTCTAGGGCAGCACTGTGTGAACACAGAGAAGAATGAAACAGCCAAGGCCCAGCCTCCTGGAGCTAAGATCTAGTGTGCAGAGAGTTACAAAATAATTACAGAAAAATTCCTCAAATGCGGTATTATGTTGAACAAGTATTATGATGAGAGCAAAGTAGGGAAACTTCATTTAGATTAATAAGTCCATGAAGCCCTCTCTGAGGAAGTGCTGTGCGTATGAGCTGAAACCCAAGTCTAAGTAATAAAATGAGGTGGAAATTGTGGGAGAGGAGGGGGGAGGAGGAGGAGAAGGGAGCATGAGCCAGGCAGGGGAAGACGTGCAGAGTAAGGAGAGACCTTGGCCCTTAGGAGTACTTGAAAGAGGTGGGCAGATTTGGATGAGGTAAGACCTTGTAAACAGTGAAATGGAGTGTGGATTTTAAGGAACTAAGATGGGCAGACATGGGATTCCCAGGTGGTGCTAGTGGTAAAGATCCTGCCTGCCAATGCAGGAGACGTAAGAGATTCGGGTTTGATTCCTGTGTTGGGAAGATACCCTGGGGGAGAGCATGGCAACCCACTCCAGTATTCTTGCCTGCAGAATCCCACGGACAATGGAGCCTGGCAGGCTACAGTCCATAGGGTTGCAACGAGTTGGACATGACTGAGGTGACTTAGCACTTAGCACAAGATGGGCAGACAGTACAGGGTTGCAGGTAAAGCAGTGATATGATCAGGTTTGAACTTTGTAATGGCTGCTCTGGATTCCTGGAAGGAAATGGATTGGAAGAGGGCAAGGGTGAATTGGAAACCAGTTAGGAACTGGCTGTAGGAGTCCCAGCAGAAAGTGCTATGGCTTGGCCTGCTGGTAGCAGCAAAGATCTGGGAAGGGAGTGGGTAATTATAAAATCATCAGCAAGCTGACCTTCTGCCCTAATAAGGACATGGTCACAAGGACTGCTGCCTTTGCCAGGCTCTCAGGGCTTCCCAGGTGGCACCAGTGGTAAAGAACCCTCCTGCCATTGCAGGAGATGCAAGAGATTGGGTTTGCTCCCTGGGTCAGAAAGACTTCCTGGAGGAGGGCATGGCAACCCATTCCAGTATTCTTGCCTAGAAAATCCCATGGACAGAGGAGCCCGGTGGGCTATAGTCCACGGGGTTTAAAAGAGTCAGACATGACTGAAGTGACTGAGCACGCACGCGGGACTTTGTAGAGACCAGGACAGCAGGCAGTGCAGAGTGCCTTTTATTGAGTTTAGATACTGGGCTAACTATTTTACATACAGTACCCTTTGGTATTACTAGCATCTACCCTCATCCCACTTTTAAAAATAAGGACCTCAAGACTCAGAGAGGTCAAGTAACTTGCCCAAGTCACATTGTGAATGTTGGTCAGTTTGACTCTGAAACTGACACTTTATACATATATATGTATATTTATATTCATGCTCTTTTTATTATGGTTAATTGAAAGATCATTGACCATAATTTCCTGTGCTATTCAGTAGGATCTAGTTGTTTATCTATTTTGTATGTAGTAGTATGTATCTGTTCGTCTAGTCAAAGCTATGGTTTTTCCAGTGGTCATGTATGGATGTGACAATTGGACTGTAAAAAAGCTGAGCACCGAAGAGTTGACGCTTTTGAACTGTGGCATTGGAGAAGACTCTTGAGAGTCCCTTGGACTACAAGGAGATCCAACCTGTCCATCCTAAAGGAGATCAGTTCTGGGTGTTCATTGGAAGGACTGATGTTGAAGCTGAAACTCCAATACTTTGGCCACCTGATGCAAAGAACTGACTCATTGGAAAAGACCCTGATGCTGGGAAAGATTGAAGGTGGGAGGAAAAGGGTACGACAGAGGATGAGATGATTGGATGGCATCACCAACTCAATGGACATGAGTTTGAGTAAACTCCAGGAGTTGGTGATGGAGGGAGGCCTGACATGATGGAGTCCATGAGGTCTCAAAGAGTTGGACATGACTAAGCAACTGAACTGAACTGAAGGTGTATCTGTTAGGCTTCTCTCAGTCTTCGCTCAGTCAGTAAAGAATCTGCCTACAATGCAGTAATTTGCCTGCAATGCAGGAGAACCAGGTTTGATTCCCGGGTCCAGAAGATCCCCTGGAGAAGGAAATGGCAACCCACTCCAGTATTCTTGCCTGAAAAATCTCATGGACAGAAGAGCCTGACGGGCTACAGTCCGCGGGGTCACAAGAGTCGGACACAACTTAGCCACTAAACCACCACCAGTGTATACCTGTTCATCCTAGATTCCTAATTTATCCCTCCCCTCTTCCCCTTTGGAGACCATAAGTTTGTTTCCATGTCTGTGAATCTGTGGAACCCACACTCTTAAGTACTCTGTGGCCTTGTCTCCATTGACTTGTCACTGTCAGCCTCAGAAAGGACCTTGTTAGGGGGCATCAGAGGTACCGTGTTTGTCTGGAATCACAGCTAAAACAACCAAACACTGAATCATAATAGCTACTACCATATCATTTTCCCACTTCATTCTCTATTCCTTCAAGTCAAAGACCAGATTTCTTAAGCCTTTCTTCCCTTTCCTCATCAGTAAATGGAGCCACCTTCTTAGAGCTGACTGAAAAAAAATTATGTCAATAACATCAAATAGAATCATTTAGAATTCATCATTATAGCTGGCTTCAAAGCAAGAACTTTGTCTCTCCTTTCCAACTATACTCACTGAAGTCATATCCCAAACAATGCCTATTGACCACCATTTCTTCACCTTGGATATCACCACAAGTTATTTAATCTAATGTCTCCCAGCATCTGGTGTGGCAATACCAAGTTTACCCTGATGATAATTCCAGAAGCTCTGGAACCAAGTCAAAAATTGTCACAATCCAGCTTTGACCATCAGCTTACCAGCACCACTCCAGCTTTCTTTTTCCCCAATGCCCCCATCTCCAGCTTCCACCATCTTGGTCTTGGAGCTCATCTCTCCCTGACCCCCACTAAGGCAGGCACAGCTTCCTAGCCTACGGAAGCCTCAGGAGTCTGGCTACCTTTTGCCACAGCCGTGTTCACACTTCCCGGACTGTGGCCATTGTATTGTTCTCCTCCTGGCTCCTGGACCACTGTGACAGTCACAGGAGAAATAGGTGCCGTTTAACCCTCTCTCCAACCTCAGCTGAAGGAACCAACCAAGGGATGAGGATACCTTGAGTTCATCCATTCAACAGAAGTCTGTGAAGTAATTCCTGTACACCAGGCATCATTCCAGGCCCTGGCTCTATCATGAGCTCAGTCATCCTAAGGGCATTTGGAATTAGCATCTTTCCTCATCGAATTCTAGGAACAATGGAGGAAAAATACCCAGCAGACACAATAGTGGCCACAGTTTCTGTTTCCTCTAAGATAACAGCAAGAACACGAACCACAGCCACCAGTTCCACGGCCACAGTTCCTAGAGCAGGGATTCCAGTGGCCTTCACATCCTTCATCTAACACCAACCCATCACCTCTGAGGGACAGCTTTGGAAAGTCTTCAGCTATCAAATCCTGACCACAGAGGGGCAGAAGCCTGAAATCACCCCCAACAAAGAAGGCTCTCAGAAATTTCAGCCTTTAGTCGCCAAGAATGTCTGAGAGGACAACATCCTCATCCTTGACCTGGGAAGCGCAGACCCAGCTCTCTGTGAGCAACAAGTCATACATCCTCGTTTCTCCTCTGTGAGAGGGACTGCGGCTGCGTCCGCATGAGCACGGGGGCTGTGCCCCTTCTAGAGACTGACACACGCACAGATGGCCCAGGCTCCCTGCACAGGACAGCAAGGCGAATGGTTCTGTCTCTTTCCTCCAGCTTCTACACACCTTTCAGGGCACTGCTGCCCATCGGTGAGTCAATTTTCTCTTCAGGGTGAATCTTGCCATTGGGTGATTTCCTTGGCTCTCCACTGCCCTAGGCATAGCTGGCAAAGATCCCCACAAATCAGGAAACAAGAGCAGAAAACTGAAACTTTGTGGGTGACACGCTGGAACAGGAGACTCTAATCAACTCACCTCATAGTTAGCAAGTTTTCTAAAGGTTCAAAAGGACACAGCCCTGTTTGACAAGATTTTTCTCAAAGGAAGAATATATTGGGCCGTTCTCGCTCATCCACTGCCAACGGGACTATACTTTGGCATGACTTTTCTGCAAAGAAATTTGGCAGTATGTATTAATGACATGGGGCTTCCGTGATGGCTCAGACGGTAAAGAATCTGCCTGCAACGCAGGAGACCCTGGGTTCAATTCCTGGGTCTGGAAGATCCCCTGGAGAAGGAAATGATTACCCACTCCAGTATTCATGCCTGGAGAATTCCATGGACAGAGGAGCCTAGCAGGCTACAGTCCATGGGGTTGACACGACTGAGTGACTAACTCTTTCAGCTTTCATTAATGACATGAAGACTTTTATAAGCATTAACCAGTCATTCTACTTACAGAAATTTATGTTGAGGAAATGAGCTGAACAAAGAAAACAAAACAAAATGTCATTCAGAAAGATTGTCATCAAAACTTTGTTTATAATAGCAATACACTGGAAACAGGCTAAGTGTCCAACAATAAGTTAATATGGGAATATTATTTGATATAAAAATGATGTCCAGTGTTCCACAAGGGACGCAGACTCTCTCTCTCTCTTCCCTCCCCCTCCACTCCCAACACACTAGTAACACATGGAAAGAACACAAAGTAAGGTTTATTAAGGAAAAACTTACAAGCAAAGGGTACATGATCCTTGAGCTCCCATTATTTCACAGAGAGGTTGTTATTGCAGGACACAATGGAGGAAGTGCTCTAGGAGAGAGACCTGCCCCAGTGCTACTGCTCTTTGTAGGGAGATGGGAATGGTAATAATGCAGGTATTCAGGTTGATGGAGTGGCTTTGTTAGTAAAGGGAAGCCTCCAGAGCCTAGTCAGTGTTTACCTACTACATCCAAGATCTTGCTGTTGACCTTAGCTGGCCCAATCCCCCTGAGCCAGCTTTTCCAGGCCTACAAACAGAGGAAGACAAAGAACTGCCATCCAAGATAAAAAAGGTCTGTCTTTCTTCAGGGTGTCTGCACAAAGAATAAAAGCATGAAGAAATGCTTATTATATCAGATGAAATTTTTTAAAAGAATGCAGTTATATATACTAGGTAACTATGTATTTTTTAAAGCATAACAATAATTATAGAAGGACACATAACAATGTGATTGTCTAAAGATTATGAGGTTTGGTCTTTGAAAGATTTGTATTTTATAATTTTTATATAATGAGTATGTCTTCTTTAATATATTTCAATATCATTTAACTTTGTCCATAAAGATTAGCCACATCATTTGTTAGATTTACTCTTCGGTACTTTATATTTGTCACTAAAAAAACACTACCACCAAAAAACTTTTTTTTTGCTGATGTATGGGTCTTCCTTACTGGATCATATGGTAATTCTATTTTTATTATTTTTAAGGAACTGCCATACTGTTCCTGCCATACTGACTATATCATTTTATGTTCCCACCAACAGAGAACAAGGGTTCCAATCGTCCCACATCTTCATCTGCAAACAGGGATAATTTTACTTATTTCTCATTCCAATTTGGATGACTTTTAATTTATTTTTTTTTCTTGTGTAATTGATTTGGCTTGAACTCCCAGTACTTATCTTGGACAAGTTACTTATTAAGATTGAGTCTCAGTCTCTAATTTGTAAAAGGAGGGCACTTAACTAGATCTCTAACATAGCCTGTTTCTTTATAATTTCTTCCCTTTCTAGAAGTACTTTTAATAGAACAAGTTTTCTATATGATAATCTTTTATTTACACAAAAGTAGATACTGGCTAGAATTTTATTCTATTAACTGTTGGATTCTTCTCAATATTTATTAAATTTTGTATTGCTTGACCTTTGGGCTATAATTTTTTGTATTATACACCTTCCTTGCAGGTTCAAATGGTAAAGAATCCACCTGCAATACAGGAGACCCAGATTCGATCTCTGGGTGAGGAAGATCCCTTGGAGAAGGGAATGGCAATCCGCTCCAGTATTCTTGCCTAAACAATCCCATGAACAGAGGAGTCTGGAGGGCTATAGTCCATGGGGTTGAAAGAGTCAGACACGACTGAATGACTAATACTAATATCCAGTACTGTGTTGAATAGAAGTGGCGAAAACAGGCACCCTTGCCTTGTTCTTGATCTTGGAGAGAAACACTGCAGTGTTTCACCATTGAGGATGATATTTGCTATGGCATTTTCATATATGACTTTCATTATAATGATGTAGTTTCCCTCTACTTCTAGTTTGTTGAGGCTTTTTATCATGAAAGAGTGTCAAATTTTATCAAATGCTTTTTCTGCATCAGTTTAGATGATCATGTCATTTCCCACCTTCATTTTGTTAATATGATATATCACATTGATCAAGTTTCTTATGTTGAATCAATATTGCTTTTCAGAAATAAATCTCATTTGGTCATGGTGTATAATCCTTTTAATATACTGCTGAATTCAGCTTGCTATTGTTTTGTTGAGGATTTTTACATCAATGTTTATAAGCAATATTGTCATAAGGGATATCATTTTCTTTTCCTATAGTGTCTTTGCCTGGGTTTAGTATCAAGGTAATGCTGGATGTTAGAAAGTAGTCCTTCCTCTTCGATTTATTGGAAAAGTGTGAGAAGGATTGGCGTTCTTCTTCAAGTGTTTGGTAGAATTTACTAGTGAAGCCATCAGGTCCAGTGCTTTTCTTTGTTTGTTCAATCTCCTTACAAGTTGTATGTCTATTTAGATTTTCTATTTGTCCATAATTTAGTCTTGATAGATTTTGTGTTTCTAGGAGACACATTGATCATTTTATTTAGGTTATCCAGTTTGCTGGTATATAATTGTTCATAGTAATCGCTTATAATCCTTCAAATTTCTCTAGAATTGGTAATAATGCCCCCATTCTTATTTAGTTTTAGTTTTAGTAATTTGAGTTTTCTTTCTTTTTTTCCCTTTAGTCAGTCTAGGTAAAAGTTTATCAATATTGGATCTTTCCAAAGAACCAACTTTTAGTTTAATTAATTCTCTCTATTGTTTTTCTATTCTCTATCTCATTTGTTTGCTCTGATCTTTATTATATCTTTCCTTGTGTGCTTATTTTATCTTCCAAAAAACCAAGTTTTGGCCTTATTAATTCTGTTTTCAACTGTTTTTCTATCACTAAACTCTGTTCTTAATTATATTGTTCATTCAGCTTTCTTTTTCTTTTTTATCTTTCTGGTTTTTCTAGGCCATCTTTTCACTGAGGATTTCAGGTTATGCAGAAGATACTCAATTTATAGAAAACATTTCTTATACATTATCTGGCATTTGCAGGTTTTGTAAAGGCTTATCTCTTCTGTCATTTTGCTGGAAATGGAGCTGCACTACTTCAATGAACAAACAAAAACCTTTACTTAAGAATTTGGGTTGTGCAATCATAAAACTTTTGCTACTGATATTGATTTTAACAGAGGTGATGCAGGTTCTGAAAAGGTTTAATTGCTGCTAAGTTGCTTCAGTTGCGTCCGACTCTGTGTGACCCCATAGACAGCAGCCCACCAGGCTTCCCTGTCACTGGGATTCTCCAGGTAAGAACACTGGAGTGGGTTGCCATTTCCTTCTCCAATGCATGAAAATGAAAAGTGAAAGTGAAGTCGCTCAGTCATGTCTGACTCAGAGACCCCATGGACTGCAGCCTACTAGGCTCCTCCGTCCATGGGATTTTCCAGGCAAGAGTACTGGAGTGGGTTGCCATTGCCTTCTCTTAATTGCTGAGAATCTATAATAAGTTTAGTAAGTTTGGTATGTAAATAGCTTCTGTCTGGTGACTCAAAGCCAAATGACAGAGTATTGCTTTTGTTTATGTTCTTAGGGAAATATAATGTCTGATGATAATTGCAGAGGTATGTCTTCCAATCCAAACTAGAGAAACGGAGTTTTGCAAATTTACTGAGGAGAGAGCAAGTATAGAATATGGAGTCCTATAAGCAAGTCTACTCATTATTCTGAATAAAGGAAGTCCCTTTTTACTTATTTATTTTTTTTAATTTTATTTTATTTTTAAACTTTACATAATTGTATTAGTTTTGCCAAATATCAAAATGAATCCGCCACAGGTATACATGTGTTCCCTATCCTGAACCCTCCTCCCTCCTCCCTCCCCATACCATCCCTCTGGGTCGTCCCAGTGCACTAGCCCCAAGCATCCAGTATCGTGCATCGAACCTGGACTGGCATCTCGTTTCTTACATGATATTTTACATGTTTCAATGCCATTCTCCCAAATCTTCCCACCCTCTCCCTCTCCCACAGAGTCCATAAGACTGTTCTATACATCACTGTCTCTTTTGTTGTCTCGTACACAGGGTTATTGTTACCATCTTTCTAAATTCCATATATATGCGTTAGTATACTGTATTGGTGTTTTTCCTTCTGGATTACTTCACTCTGTATAATAGGCTCCAGTTTCATCCACCTCATTAGAACTGATTCAAATGTATTCTTTTTAATGGCTGAGTAATACTCCATTGTGTATATGTACCACTGCTTTCTTATCCATTCCTCTGCTGATGGACATCTAGGTTGCTTCCATGTCCTGGCTATTATAAACAGTGCTGCGATGAACATTGGGGTACACGTGTCTCTTTCCCTTCTGGTTTCCTCAGTGTGTATGCCCAGCAGTGGGATTGCTGGATCATAAGGCAGTTCTATTTCCAGTTTTTTAAGGAATCTCCACACTGTTCTCCATAGTGGCTGTACTAGTTTGCATTCCCACCAACAGTGTAAGAGGGTTCCCTTTTCTCCACACTCTCTCCAGCATTTATTATTTGTAGACTTTTGGATCACAGCCATTCTGACTGGTGTGAAATGGTACCTCATAGTGGTTTTGATTTGCATTTCTCTGATAATGAGTGATGTTGAGCATCTTTTCATGTGTTTGTGGAAGTCCCCTTTTAAAGTTGAAGCAGATTGCTCAGATAAGTGCTTAATAAATACTTGTGGAACTGAAAAAAAAGAAAATTGAAGCAGAGTCATTTTGGGTGAAGTAGAAACCCAAGGACTTTCTAACACAGGTCTGCAGCTCAATCTGTGCATTTATCCATACCAGCTTAGAAGCATGTCACCTGTAATTAGTTACTATTAATAAATAGTAGGTGAGTCACTTTCAACAAATTAGAGCTACAGGGTGAGTCACTTTTTAATTAATTAGAGCTGATTCATAGTCACTCTCCCTCACTTGAAAGTCAAAGTTTTATTGAAGTATAGTGGACTTAACGATGTTGTATAAACTTCTGCTGTACAGTAAAGTGCCTCAGCTACACATATATATCCTTTGCCATTATGGTTATCACAGGATATTGAATATACTTCCATTTACTATACTGTAGGAACTTGTTTATCCATCAAATCGCTTTTTTAAGAAGAGAAAGTGGGGAAGATCTCCTGGAGAAGGGAGTGGCAACCCATTCCAGTGTTCTTGCCTGGAGAATCCCATGGACAGAGGAGCCTTTCAGGCTACCACCATGGTGTTGCAAGAGTCAAACACAACTGAGTGACTGAGCACAAACACACATTCACAGTTGACAAAATTACTTCTGAAGCCTTGAATGAATGTCAGAGCACTCAGCACCTAGAGGAGTGTTTTGAGAGGGCCGAATCCTAACCACTAGACCACCAGGGAGCGTCTAGAGGAGTGTTTTGAATCTGGCTAATCATGAAAAATCCGTCCCCTTCTCGTAAGTATTTTAAAAAAACAGCTATTCAAAAGGGAGAGGATATATATAGATATCTATGGCTGATTCATGTTGATGTTTGACAGAAAACAACAAAATTCTGTAAAGCAATTATCCTTCAATAAAAAAATTATTAATTAAAAAAAAAAAAAACTGGCTATTTTCCCCTTGGAGAAAAGAGCTCTTTTCAAAGAAAGAGTAGTGTCTTAGCCTTAATGTTCATGTTTCTTAAGAGAACATCTCCTGATTAATGGGAAAAGTATTTCTGTAAAGAACTAAATACTGCAAATTTACTAAAACTGGATTCATTGTTGTATACAACAAATTGTATTGGAAAAAATTTATTGTCCACCTAAGGGTTAAATCAAAAAGATGTTAGCTCTGTGTTTTTTAAAAGAAAATTTTTTTTTAAGTTAAAGGTAGTTTGGGTGAAAAAATCAGATAATGTACCTGAACTAATGTAAAATATAAAATGAAATTACATTGTCATCAATAAACTGCTACTATTATTCCTCTGTCTTTAACACTGGGTATAGACTTTTGTTGAGAGTATCTATAAAAAGGGCCATCCAATGACTTTTATGGGCCCTAGGCACTTTTGTCTTCCTGGGCTTCTTCCTCTGATTAAAAAAAAACAACATTAAAAGCTATATTTTATGACTGTGTTGGACTAATGCAATCAAAGGTGGATCATTATTACATATTCATTATTATTATATTGATTTTTCCCCCTTCTGATTGAAAAAGAAAGTAACAGGAATGTATCCAAAAGTAGCTTAGGCCCGGCTCTGTGCCTCACCTACTTGCCCGCCTGCTGGCAATTGTAAGGCAATGGTGCCTTGAGAAACAGCTTGCTGAGGTTGGTCTGTTTTCAGGACCTCCCACGTGATTTTACAAATAACCAGAACTCATATTACTCCCAGTTAAAAAGAAAAGTAGGGACAGTTCTGGATTGTAGGAAGAGGGACCACCCAAAAAGATGACAGTAAAATGAAATAAAAAATATATATCTGAATATAAGAGAGTCCTCCCCCCGAAAAAAAAAAATATTCCAGAGAAGAGCGAGTCACTTATACACTTGAGTCCTCATAAATTCTCTTGTATTATTAGGTGCACTCCCAAATGATTTGGGCTTCCCTGGTAGCTCAGTTGGTAAAGTATTTGCCTGCAATGCAGGAGACCCTGATTTGATTCCTGGGTCAGGACGATCCTCTGGAGAAGGGATAGGCTACCCACTCCAGTATTCTTGGGCTTCCCTGGTGGCTTCCCAAATACTTTATACTGGTAAACAAAGTCATGTGAGACAGTACAAGTAATTGACGTGTGCTGTCAGCAGTACATATATCTAGTCATATTAGGTATTCAAATACACAAGTTCATAATGTTTCCCTTTTCTTGCTTTTTGAAGAAGGTCCTGATGGGTCAGCAAAATTCTTGGGTGTTTGAGATGAGATACAAGAGAGAAAGGCTTCCCTGGTGGCTCAATGACAAAGAATCCTCCTGCCAATGCAGGAGACATGGGTTCGATTCCTGAGTTGGGAAGATACCCAGGAGAAGGAAATGACAACCCACTCCAGAATTCTTGCCTAGGAAATCCCATGGATGGAGGATCCTGGCAGGCTACAGTCAAAGGGATCCCAAAGAGCTGGACATGACTTAGCAACTAAACAACAACAATGAGAGAGAAAGAAAAGAACTCAAGATTGTCGCTGGTGGGGGGGGTGGGTGGAGGCGGGGAGTGAAAACTTTTTAGAGATGGGATTAGGAGACAGGTGGGAAGGAAAACTGAGAGATGAACACTAGGTTAAGGAAAAGAAAAAGAGGCTATGAAAAATACAGAAGGCTATTCATTTCCTTTATCATGTTTGAACAATATTTGTATAAGATATGCAAAATTTTGAAATTTTGTGATTGAATAAACAGTGTGTGTATTTTAATTAAAACACTGTTCTAGGATGGAAGCTCATGTAGCTTGGCTTCCATATAAGCCTTATATGGGGAAAGTTGGAGTGTATTGAGCCAATTTCAATGAGCAAACCCAGAAAATTTATGGTAATGGAGAAAATGTTAGCACAAAGACATTCGTTGCAGTATTATTTATGACTAGGTGGCACAGTATTGGTAGAAATCTTGTTGTTTGTTGTTTAGTTGCTAAATCATGTCAAACTCTTTATGACCTTGTGGACTGCAGTCCACCAGGCCTCCCTGTCCTTCATTATCTCTCGAAGTTTGCTCAAACTCATATCCATTGAGTCAGCGATGCCATCCAACCATTTCATCCTCTGTTGCCTCCTTCTCCCCTGCCCTCAAACTTCCCCATATCCAAGTCTTTTCTAATGAGTCACCTCTTTTCATCAGGTGACCAAAATATTGGAGCCCCAGCTTCAGCAACGGTACTTCTAATGAGTATTCAGGATTGATTTCCTTTAGGACTGACTGGTTTGATCTCCTTGCAGTCCAAGGGAGTCTTAAGAGTCTTCTCCAACACCACAGTTTGAGAGCATCAGTTCTTTGTCACTCAGCATTCTTTATGGACCAGCTCTCACATCCATATATGACTACTGGAAGGACCATAGCTTTGACTCTATGGACCTTTGTCTGCAAAGCGATGTCTCTGCTTTTTAATATATTGTCTAGGTTTGTCATAGCTTTCCTTCTAAGAAGCAAGAGTCTTTTAATTTCATGGCTGCAGTCACTGCTGCCAATGATTTTGGAGCCCAAGAAAATAAGATCTGTGATTTTGGAGCACGAGAAAAGAAATCTTAGACATGGTTTAATAATTAATTCTGCAGCCATTCATTATGAAGCACTGTGATATAGAGTGCTACATGTGAAAAATAATTGTATTATAAACTCCAACATCACAGAAGGAAACTCTCTTGTCTCATGAGTCCTTGTATCTTATATTTACAGGCACTGCCCAAACCCAGTGGGCATCTTTGACAAGCAGAAACTGTCTGACAAGCAGTGTTACTGAGGACCTGTCCCCTTCCAGCATCAGCCACACACCTCCCACATCATCAGAACTGATGACAGGAACAACCTCAGCCAACATCACTGTAGGTCAAGCAAAGGAAATATCACCCTCTGATACTAGCAGCTTTGATCCAGTCACCTCAGCAGTCTCAATAGCAGCTGGAGGAAAGAGACAATCAAAGGCATTTTATTCCAGTTCCACTACTCAAAACTATCAGGCTCAGCTCAGAAAGACCAAGGAAGAATCCCAAACCACCACCACCACAGAAGTGAGGCAGTCATTACCTTCATCCACTTCATGTGGACATGCAACACAATTGAAAACTACCCATGGCAAAACAATCTCTTCAGTCTCATCTGGCATGAGTCACACGCTTACAACAAAATCAAAAATGTTGACAGCACCAACCTCAACAGACAGAACGTTCTCCCCATCAAATGTAAGCAATACATCTCCAATGACATCAGCATCTTCTCAGAACCACCAGACCCCGAGCATGAACACCACCAGAGGAAAACAAACCACCACCATCACAGCTGTGAGAACATCAACTGTCTCATCATCAACACGTGCACACAGATCTACAGAAGGCACTTCCCAGAGGATATCTCCTTCAGGTACAACAACCACTTCATTCCTACCCCATGTGAGGTATACACCTACAGTAACATCAAAAATATGGAGAACAAAGTCCTCAGCAGACACCACTGTAGGAAGCCCGAGGAACACATCACCAACTCTACCGAGACATATCCATCCAGTCTCCACAGTGTCAATGACAACTGGACCAGAGAAACAATCAACCTTACCCCCTTCCACCACTTCTACTGGGAAAACATCAGCATCTTCTCAGAACCACCAGACTCCGAGCATGAAGACCACCAGAGGAACACAAACCACCACTATCACAGCAGTGAGAATATCAACTGTCTCATCATCGACACATGCACTCAAATCTACAGAAGACACTTCCCAGAGGACATCTCCTTCAGGTACAACAATCACTTCATTCCCACCCTATGTGAGGCATACACCTACAGTAACATCAAAAATATGGAGAACAAAAACCTCAGCAGATAACCACTGTAGGAAACCCGAGGACCACATCACCAACTCTACCGAGACATATCCATCCAGTCTCCACAGTGTCAATGACAACTGGACCAGAGAAACAATCAACTTTACCCCCTTTCACCACTTCTACTGGGAAAATATCAATGTCTCCTCAGAACCACCAGACTCCAAGCATGAAAACCACCAGTGGAACTCAAACCACCACCATCACAGCTGTGAGAACATCAACTGTCTCATCATCAACACATGCACACAGATCTACAGAAGGCACTTCCCAGAGGACATCTCCTTCAGGTACAACCACCACTTCATTCCCACCCCATGTGAGGCAAACACCTACAGTAACATCAAAAATATGGAGAACAAAAACCTCAGCAGACACCACTGTAGGAAACCCGAGGAACACATCACCAACTCTACCGAGACATATCCATCCAGTCTCCACAGTGTCAATGACAACTGGACCAGAGAAACAATCAACTTTACCCCCTTTCACCACTTCTACTGGGAAAACATCAGCATCTTCTCAGAACCACCAGACTCCGAGCATGAAGACCACCAGAGGAACACAAACCACCACTATCACAGCAGTGAGAATATCAACTGTCTCATCATCGACACGTGCACTCAAATCTACAGAAGACACTTCCCAGAGGACATCTCCTTCAGGTACAACAATCACTTCATTCCCACCCTATGTGAGGCATACACCTACAGTAACATCAAAAATATGGAGAACAAAAACCTCAGCAGATACCACTGTAGGAAACCCGAGGAACACATCACCAACTCTACCGAGACATATCCATCCAGTCTCCACAGTGTCAATGACAACTGGACCAGAGAAACAATCAACCTTACCCCCTTTCACCACTTCTACTGGGAAAACATCAATGTCTCCTCAGAACCACCAGACTCCAAGCATGAAAACCACCAGTGGAACTCAAACCACCACCATCACAGCTGTGAGAACATCAACTGTCTCATCATCAACACATGCACACAGATCTACAGAAGGCACTTCCCAGAGGACATCTCCTTCAGGTACAACCACCACTTCATTCCCACCCCATGTGAGGCAAACACCTACAGTAACATCAAAAATATGGAGAACAAAAACCTCAGCAGACACCACTGTAGGAAACCCGAGGAACACATCACCAACTCTACCGAGACATATCCATCCAGTCTCCACAGTGTCAATGACAACTGGACCAGAGAAACAATCAACCTTACCCCCTTCCACCACTTCTACTGGGAAAACATCAGCATCTTCTCAGAACCACCAGACTCCGAGCATGAAGACCACCAGAGGAACACAAACCACCACTATCACAGCAGTGAGAATATCAACTGTCTCATCATCGACACGTGCACTCAAATCTACAGAAGACACTTCCCAGAGGACATCTCCTTCAGGTACAACAATCACTTCATTCCCACCCTATGTGAGGCATACACCTACAGTAACATCAAAAATATGGAGAACAAAAACCTCAGCAGACACCACTGTAGGAAACCCGAGGAACACATCACCAACTCTACCGAGACATATCCATCCAGTCTCCACAGTGTCAATGACAAGTGGACCAGAGAAACAATCAACCTTACCCCCTTTCACCACTTCTACTGGGAAAACATCAATGTCTCCTCAGAACCACCAGACTCCAAGCATGAAAACCACCAGTGGAACTCAAACCACCACCATCACAGCTGTGAGAACATCAACTGTCTCATCATCAACACATGCACACAGATCTACAGAAGGCACTTCCCAGAGGACATCTCCTTCAGGTACAACAACCACTTCATTCCCACCCCATGTGAGGCATACACCTACAGTAACATCAAAAATATGGAGAACAAAAACCTCAGCAGACACCACTGTAGGAAACCCGAGGAACACATCACCAACTCTACCGAGACATATCCATCCAGTCTCCACAGTGTCAATGACAACTGGACCAGAGAAACAATCAACCTTACCCCCTTCCACCACTTCTACTGGGAAAACATCAGCATCTTCTCAGAACCACCAGACTCCGAGCATGAAGACCACCAGAGGAACACAAACCACCACTATCACAGCAGTGAGAATATCAACTGTCTCATCATCGACACGTGCACTCAAATCTACAGAAGACACTTCCCAGAGGACATCTCCTTCAGGTACAACAATCACTTCATTCCCACCCTATGTGAGGCATACACCTACAGTAACATCAAAAATATGGAGAACAAAAACCTCAGCAGACACCACTGTAGGAAACCCGAGGAACACATCACCAACTCTACCGAGACATATCCATCCAGTCTCCACAGTGTCAATGACAAGTGGACCAGAGAAACAATCAACCTTACCCCCTTTCACCACTTCTACTGGGAAAACATCAATGTCTCCTCAGAACCACCAGACTCCAAGCATGAAAACCACCAGTGGAATTCAAACCACCACCATCACAGCTGTGAGAACATCAACTCTCTCATCATCGACACATGCACACAAGTCTACAGAAGGTACTTCCCAGAGGACATCCCCTTCAGGTACAACAACCACTTCATTCCCACCCCATGTGAGGTATACACCTACAGTAACATCAAAAATATTAGGAACAAAAAGGCCAACAGACAACACTGTAAGAAACACAATAGACAAATCCCCTTTTGTAACTGGAAGTTCTTCTCCATTCACTCCCAAAGCTTCTACACCATGGCAGTCATCAGTACAATCTACTCCTTTCTACCAGTTCTTCAACTCCACAAACATCTATGGTTTTCCATCCTCACTAAAGCAAAGACACAAAGACCACAGGATGGCCCTATACTAAAAGTTCAATCTCTACAGATGTTTCTTATGAGATATTTACTCCAGATAAAACAATAACACTCACTTCTCCATCCTTCAGTGACAGCCACACAACTCAGTCAGAAAAAGAACCATTGTCAACACCAGTAGCTGCCAGTACATTGATCACAGAAAGAGCATCCACCTCCCCTGCTAGTATTTCTTGAGTTACATCTGAAGTCTCAACAGTAGAAAACAGGAAGAACTAACCACATACTGCTGTCTGAGAATATCTCAGTTAGCATTTTCCCAGACTCACTGGACACGAGGGACAGAGACCACTGGGGGTATTCTTATCAGCAGCTCAAGCTCCAGTATGACTCAAACCTTCAAAACAGTCATGTTTGTATCTCCTTCATCCAAACTGTAATAGTCCCAACAAGGCAGTCAACCCCACTGTCTACCAGCATCTCTCCTCAGGAAGCATCAGCTATTTCTCAAATAGTTTCCACACAAGGCACACAGACCACACAAGAACCCCAAACCATGAATTTATTCTCCCCCATGATGAGCACAATCAAAATAGCCTCATCTGCAACTTCATTCAAACCAAGTGGACACTCAACCTCCAAAAGTGTTCTTCAGGGTACATCCACTGCAGATGAAGTGACAACCTTCACCCCAGCACCCTCCAGGGACAGTCACACAACTCAGTCTACCACCACTATCACAGGACTGTGCACAGCACCAACCCACCACGACACCGCCCTGGGAACCTCAGTTGGCACCTCACTTTCCATAACAAGCACCACTAATTCTTTATTCTCTCAATCAGCCCCTGACCCTGCAGTCACCTGGAGCTCCGCCACCCGATTCACAAGTCACCCCACTCCTCTGTCTGTTACCAGCACTTCTCCAACAGTCACAGGCTCCACCATGAAGGCTGAGACATCAGGTAGGGGGACTCTGGGGTCTTGGTCTCTTACAGTAGCCCAGTTAGCTCAATTCAGCTCAGAGGAGTGCCTGAGAGAGGACGTGAGCTAGCACTCCCAGCTGGAAGTCAGGTCCATGAGAAGATGAAGTCAGTGGCAGGTATGGTGAGTCACAGGCTCACCATCCCCTCTACCCCAGGAGATAACTGCTTTTCTGCAGGGGGTGGTTTGGGGATGACCAGAACACAGGTTTCTAGCTGTCTCTCCCAGCTCCTAAAGTCTGTGACTCTCTTAAATTTTACTACTCTCTGACTGTCACACCCACTCCAGTCTTCTTTCCTTGCCTGCCCAGAAAAAAGCACAACCTCACAGAGGGCAGACTGTGGGGGAAGCACAGCATCACTACCCTCAACAACCTCCCAGACCCTTACCACCTCCACTCCTGGGACTTCTACAGGTACCCACTCCACAGCTGCATCAGTCCCTGTTAACCCTGGGAAAGGCAAGTGATTCCATAGAGCTAGAGCCTCTCTGCCCTGGGAGGAAGAGGATGGAGCTAGACGTGGTGGTTGTAGTTGTGGCAGCTGGATTGTATCTGCCAATGACGGCCCTTGTGAGTTGTTGGGGGTTCTGTGGATCTCTCCACTGCTCCATCTGGGTCATGGGAAGTCCAGCTGCTCTCCCTATCCCCTTGATAGGGATGGGTAACTGAGTGTTTAGTCTCATCCTGCTTGCTCACAGACTATGTTGTTTCAAATCAGAAGAGCCCTACAGCGGACAATGCAAGAGCATCAGAGTTGGGTGCTGAGGGCTGGCTTTGCACATGGTGCTGGGCTAGGAGCTAGAGATACAGAAATGACCAAGGGGCTGTTTAGAGAGAGACATATCTTCTGCCTCAGTAGATGCCATTAGAGGAACAAACCCAGGATATTAGGTGCACTTATTGGAAGGCCCTAAGGGAATGTCAGGGGTGGATTCAAGGTGAAGAGGAGGCTTCCTGGAAAGAGTAAATAGGAACTGGGGAGAGGAAGTGCCCCATGCAGACAGGAGGGCCTAAACAGCTGGAATAAAGGCATGGACAGGAAAAGCAGTCCTGGTGTCACCTGGGGAGGAGATCCCCAAAGAATTTGGGGTTACCAGAAATAAGGTGAAAAGTGCCGAGAAGCAAGGCTGATGTGTGAGGGAATCTTGTAGATAACAGATCCTGTAGATGCCATCACAGCTGGGGTCAGGAGAGCGGTGTAGGGCTTCCCAGGTGGCTCAGTGGTAAAGAATCTGCCTGCCAATGCAGGAGATGCAAGAGACTTTGGTTCAATCCCTGGGTCGGGGACATCTCCTAGAGTAGGGAATGGCAACCCACTCTAAGGTTCTTGCCCGGAAAATCCCATGGACAGAGGAGCCTGGCAGGCTACAGTCCATGGGGTCATGACCCCATGGGGTCATGGCAGCCTACAGTCCATGGGGTCAGGGAAGGCTTCTTGGAGGTGAAATGCCCTACCAGCCTTAATGACTTTGGGGCCCTTGAGAACTTCCTGCTCCTCTTTGTACCGGCCCAGGTGTTCTCCTCTTCCCCTACGGGCCAAGTGCTGGAGACCGGGAGTTTGTCAGGAGGACCGTGGACTTCACCTCACCACTCTTCAAGCCCCAGATCGGCTTCCCCCTTGGCTCCTTGCTCTGGGATTCCCTCTACGTGAGTCCCCAACTGCAACCCAAAGGACAGGACTCACGACCTGCATTCCACAGGCCCTGCTTCCCCTCCAGGACTCAAAGATGGCCCTGTGCCCATGAGCAGCTATGACTATGAGGCTTGTCAGGACCTCCTATGTCTCTGCTGCTGGCTCTGTTTACACACACTATCTTTAATGACAAGGCACCAGCTGAGGAAGACAAGGAGTGAGGCTATACCCTGCCCCCTGCCCCCTGCCCCTGCCACACACACACATGTGGACAGAGTGTTGTCACCTCAGTAGAGAGGTCCTGGGGCCCAGTAATCTCTCCACCGTTTTCATGGCCCCCCACCCCTGCCCTTTTTTTTTTTTTTTTTTGAGTAGGAAGCCCTACTTGGGGAAACTTGACTGATGCTGTTCAAATTTTCTGTAATTATTTTCCTGGTTCCTTGGTCCAAGTACTTCATGTCTCATAGAAGAGGGCTGAATGGCAGTTTTGGCCCTCGACGAGGGGGCTGAGCCAGGACACACTGAGAGAGCCACACGGTGATGCAGTGAGAGTATAAATTCTTTCAGCTCTAACTGATATGGCACAAGCTTCAGGGGCGGGGCCCAAGGGGATTTACCCAGAGGCCTCTGCTCTTTGGTGGGCTGGTCTATGGATGGGTCTGCCACTGAAGCAGGACAAAACCTACCACCTTAGGAAGCTCTTAAGATGTGAGGACTGGCCTAAGAATGAAGAGTTTTTGTGGGAAAACTATGTACCGGGGCTCTCCCAGCAGGCAGGGGGATGAGACCATCCATTTCCAGGGGTTGTTGACATCTCCAAGTTCTACCCTCACGAATCCCAGGAGCTGGCCCAAGTCTGGGATGCTCTCTCCCTGAATGCTAATCGGAGGAACCTTTGTGCTCAGTTCACAGATAATGGCCAAATCATTTTCCCGAAGTCAGACTACCAGATTTTCTCCTACCCCAACCCTCCCCTTAGAGGCTTTTCAGACTGGGACTCTGTGGCCATGGTGGCTCCATTCTGGGATGATGCTGATTTCTCCAGCAGCCGGGGAACCATATTTTACCAGGTGGGCCTTTCAAAGCTCAGCACACAGGGTTCTCCAGCAGCCAGCAAGGAGAGACAAAGGCCTGTGTGGAGGGCCTTGCAAGTGTTCCTGCTGTCAGAACCTCCTATCAGGGGGTGGGAACTGAAGCTTATATGAGGGTGGGGAGGAAACAGATTAGGACACAACCATGGGAAGGCTGCATTGGGTGGGTTGGCCATCCACTGTTGGAATGAGGTTGCAGGGGGTTCCTCCTAATAAGGCCGAGTCAAGCACAGCCCCTGCGTGTGCTCCTGGGTTGGGTTAATGATTCCACTCAGAGAGAGCTCTCAGTGTAGTGAAAGCTACTGCAGGCAAATGCTGATCGTGCCCTGGCCATGGACAAGACACTGTAGAAGGTCCAAATGTGGAGAAGCACACACGTGTCTTAAAGAGCCTCTTGTTGGACCCAGAGAGGTACAAGTGGATGCAGGTGGTTGCACCATCAGAGCCAGTTTATGCTAAGAGATGCACAAGTTCAAGTTAGAAGACTTGGGTTTCTGGCTCTTGACTATCCACTTCATAACACCCCATGTTTCCCTGCAGATTGATCTTCAGGTCACTAACTGAAAACACAAGCCTGGGAGGGGGAAGGATGGGAGACATGGGTGGACTAAAGTGAGCAGAAAATGGGGGTCCCTCAGGAGTACTGAGATGGGATCCTTATTTCCTTTTCCATATCTGCCTTCTTTTCCTAGGAATATGAGACTCTCTATGATGACTACAACACACTAGTGCAGAAGGTGGAGTCTTCAATTAACACGTTAACAAAAACCGGAAACTACAAAGCCAGATGGACGCTAAAGATCACTTGGGTTCATGTCCCTGCCTATCCTGCCCAGGTGACCATCGGGGTGAGTGGACCAGTGGGCAATGTCCTGTGAACCACCTGGAAGTCAGGCATCCTAGAATCCTAAGCAGGGACCACTTGTCTAAACTCCTCTCTGAGTCAAGGACAGATGGCTGATTAGAGCACTTCCCTCCCAGCCCACCTCTTTGCCTCCCTATCCCCCATCCCCACCACCTCCAAAACCCCCTGCTCTGTCTCCTGAGCACTTACCACATGGCAGGGGTGCTTCGGGGCTTTGCTTACATGCCTCACAGCAGCCAAAGCACTGGGTATTAGAAGACTGAAACATGGAGCATGCAATAAGTAAAAAGTGGCTGTGCTAAGTCACTTCAGTAATGTCCGACTATTTGCGACCCTATGGACTGTAGCCTGCCAGGTTCCTCTGTCCATGGGAGTCTCCAGGTAAGAATGCTGGACTGGGTTACCATGCTCTCCTCCAGGGAATCTTCCTGATACAGGGATGGAACCCATGTTTCTTATGGCTTCTGTATTGGCAGGCAGGTTCTTTACCACTAGCGCCACCTGGGAAGCCCCCCAAATGGCTGGCTATTGGCAATATTATATGGCTCAATCTAATGTAATTATCCACATATTAGAGATGAGAAAGATGATGGTTAGAGAGGTTAAGCAACTGCTCGAGGTCATCCAGCTAGCAGATGACAAAGCCAGGCCTGGAACCAAGGTTTTTCTGTCTCCAGACTCTGGCTCATGACAGAAAAGCATCCAGTGGAGAGGGGCCATGCCTCGTGCTCCCCCTAGCCTTCCCTCTGGGGCCTCACCACTCTGACAGTCACAGAGTTCTTCCTTGTGTCTGGTCTGAAGTCACCCATTTCTTCATTGGCTCAGCAAGTTCATTGCTTACTCACTGTGTAGAAGCACAGTGCTCGAAATTTGCCTTCAGAGAATCTCCAGTCTCACCTGCATAGTTCCTCTGTGCTATTCAGGATGATGGGACATTTGGACGATATCCTTAAATATCCCAAAGGAAGCTCAGCAGGCCTCTCTCAGCTCTCTGAGGTCTTGGCTAATCTCTCTGGTTGCTGAAGCTTTCTCAGACAGACCCTCTTCTAACAGGATTCCAGCCCAGAATCCTTTACCTTTCCTCACTGGAAAGAAGTCACAAAGAAGGCAAATCCACCACAGCAGGTGCTTTGACAGTCAGAGTGCAATCTCTGCAAAATTCCAAACTTGCCTGTATTTAAGCCCATGCCTTTGCTCTCAGAGGTCAGGAAAAGGTGATGTGGGTGTCAGAGTGGGGGTGTGGGATGGGTGATGGGACATCCCAGATCTCTCACAGGCATCCCTGTTTGTCTCCAACCAACCCCCAGACCAACACCTACCAAGCCATCCTTTCCACGGACGGGAGCAGGTCCTACGCCCTGTTTCTCTACCAAAGTGGTGGTATGCAGTGGACTGTGACCGGGCGACCAGGCAACCCTGTCCTGATGGGCTTTTCCAGGTAGGACAGGGATGGGCTGGCAGCCATGAGCAAATAATGGGAGGTGGTGCAGAGCAGGGCTTGCACTGCACACACACTCTGTCCCCCAGAACTGGGCAGGACTCTTCCTCGCCAATGCTTCTGACTCACGCTGATTCTGGTTTCCACTTCTTTTTGTTTCAAATGCAAAGATCCCGCTTCACCCTGCCATTCCCTTTCCTATCCCAGTTCCGTGCATGGTGATAATAAATCCCAGAGCTTTGACTTCTAGGATTTCCATTGACATTAGCTGACCACTCTTGACTTGTCAAGTATCAGTCAACATTTATTACACCAAGTACTTCAGTTCAGTTCATTTCACTCGCTCAGTCGTGTCTGACTCTTGGCGACCCCATGAATTGCAGCACGCCAGGCCTCCTTGTCCATCACCAACACCAAGTACTTAACAGGCATTATTTCATTTGACAATCACAACCACCCCATGAAGGAGATACTATTTATTATCCATTCTGCAGGTAAGGAAACTGAGGTACAAATGGATGAGTCATTGCCCAAAGAGCTGGAAAGTAAGTGGCAAAGCAGAAAGTTGAATACAAAATATAAGGCTGAAATCTGCCTTTCTGACTTTATTAAAACTTTTTATTTTATATTGGAATATAGCCAATTAACAATATTGTGGTAGTTTCAGGTAGACAGCAAAGGGACTCAGCCATACATATACATGTATCCATTCTCCCCTAAACTCCCTTCCCATCCAGGAACTCCCATCTAGAGTTCCCTGTGCTATACAGTAGGTCCTCATTGGTTATCCATCTTATATATACCAATGTGTACATGTCGATCCCAAACTCCCTAACGATCCCTTCTCCCCATTCTTCTTCCCTAGTAACCGTAAGTTTGTTCTCTAAGTCTGTGAGTCTGTTTCTGTTTTGTAAATAAGTTCATTTATATCATTTCTTTTTAGATTCCACGTACAAGTGATATCACACAATATTTTTCTTTCTCTGAATTATTTCACTCAGTATGACAATTTCTAGTTTCTGATGGGCTGAGAATTAACCTCTCACCCAATGGCACCAACAGCTTGTGTGGTCAGTGGCAAAGAGGGAAAGCAGAGAGATGGATGAGCTGTGGTTTCGGACATGGGTTCCCAAGTGTGGGAATGGCTCATTCTCTAACACAATAGTTTTCAACCATGATGCATGTGCAGTTGGTTGTGAAGGTCCCATGTAAACTGTTACTGGTAATTGCTGTAGATGCCTTTCTCCTAGAATGTGTTTGGGATTGTCCCTGTAATTACACTGCTTTCACTTGCTTTTGAACATGCCCTGAAGGAGAAAGGACTGGAATTATCTAACTAGCTAGGAATTTCCCACCATTCTGAGGGCACCCATGGAAGGTGTCATGCCCATGTGCGTCATCTGTCCCATGTCAAAGAGGAGAAAGGATCCGAGTGGCTGCTCTGAGGCATGACCCAGAGTCTGCAGGCCCCACTCTGGGGTTTCCTCCTTCCTGGAGCAGGGTTTAAACACCGTCCCCTGGGCAGGGGGGTGGGGTGGGGTGGGGGTGGGGTGGCACACACATTGTCCGGATCCTCCTAACTCGAAGACTAGCTCTTAACCTGCACCACCAACCGTCCCCTATACCACCGCCTCTCCGACACCTAGTTGAAGGGAAACTAACAGGAAAGAGGCCTGAGATGTTGCTTTCAACCCATGTCTCAGGACCAGTTCACTGCAGTTTGTGCTCAGATATGAGATAAATTAGGTCCTCCCACCCCTCCCCCATCTGCCTCCTCCCCAATCCTGCTTAGCACAGGGGATCAGTGATTCTGGCTGGCTGCCTGACCAGCTGGCTCGATAGCTGACGGGCCAACTGATAACTAATGACTGGCTGGACCGAGGGGGTGGCTGGCTGATTGACTCGCTGGATGAATGAGCAACTTGCCAACTAAGGGGAAGGACTCTGTGTGTGATGAAGGTCAGATATTCTTTTCTTTGCCCACAGTGGAGATGGGTATTTCAAAAACAGCCAGTTGACATTCCATCCAGTATGGGAGAAGTATCGTCCAGACCAATTCCTGGATTCCAACTCAGGTAAAAGCACCACTTATCAGACTGGAGGGACTCAAGTCCTCTTCTGTCTCCCACTCCGTATGCCGTGACAGTCCTCAAAGGGCAACTCCCGTGCATGTCCACAAAAGGGTGTTTCCATACCATCTGACCTCCCACAGCTGGGATCTGGCCTGGGCACTGCCCAGGGAGCAGCATGCCTTCTGCACCCTCTTGCAGTGCAGAGTGTCCTCCCTGGAATCAGCCCAAAGCCAGCAGGACTGAGTGGGGGCCCAGATCCTGGAAGTGAGGACATGGGTATGGCAGGAGGCGGGGACATGAATGGGCAGTTAGGACAAGTCTCCAACTGTCCTGTCCCAGAGCTGGATGAGAACCCACATGAGATCTCTTAATGGATCTACAGAGAGGAATTCCAGGGGGTCTGACATCCATTCAGTCACCATTTATCGAGTACCTGCTGTGTGCTGAACACTGTGCTAAGAGCCAGAAGTATGAAAACATTTTTAAAAAGAGCAACTCTGTTTGCTCTCAAAGAGCTCTCACTTTGGTAAGAAGGCCAGTACTTTAGGCTCCAAGGGCCTCCTCCATGACTTGCACTGCCTGGGGGCGCCAAAGGGAAAGAAATGACAGTTTCCAAAGTGTGATAGAACAGAAGATATTTTAGCATTAGAAATTAGCCATGTGGACCATGAAGCATAAATCCAGTTCTGTTTGTTCTGTGGCAAGAAAGTCTGGTAAACATAAGCCAAGTCAGATCATTGGTGCCACCTGGTGGAGAAAGCTGTACTATGAGCTTGGTGGTGATTTAATCTCTCAGTGGTGTCTGACTCTTTGTGATCCCATGGACTGTAGCCGCCAGGCTCCTCTGTCCATGGGATTCTCCAGGCAAGAATACTGGAGGGGGTTGCCATTTCCTTTTCCAGGGGATCTTCCTGACTCAGGGATTGAACCTGGGTTTCCTGCATTGCAGGAGGATTCTTTACTGACTGAGCTATGAGGGAAGCTCCATCCTATCAGATTAAGGCCCATCTATCCAGATGCCTCTGCTTGTGACATAAGGGGTGCAGTGTGATTGTGTGTGTGTGTGTGTGTGTGTGTGTTGGGGGATAGTATCTGGTGTGTTTCTCCTGATTGCGGAGAAAACACACAAACAGATATCATAAAATGACTATCCTTTTCAAAACCTTATCAAACTATAGTCATCTTGATGATTTCTTCTTTTGTGTGGGAATAAGACCAAAATCTAATACATTATGTCCTATTGAATTCTGCTGTATTCTGGAGCCCTGTTTCTCACTCATGGCAGCTAGGGGGGCAGTAAATAACTTACAGTTAATTACATGTCTGGACTTCCCATGTAGCGCTAGTGGTAAAGAGTCCGCCTTCAATGCAGGAGACGTAAGAGACTCGAGTTCAGTCCCTGGGTTGGAAAGATCCCCTGGAGGAGGACATGGCAACCCACTCCAGTATTCTTGCCTGGAGAGTCCCGTGGACAAAGGAGCCTGGCGGGCTACAGCGCTTAGGGTCGCAAAGAATTGGGCACAACTAAAGTGGCTTAGCACTCATGCCCACAATTAAAGGTCTATTTAAATTTCAAACGCTCTTCAGGGGTTCTTCTCCCAGTTACCTCCCCCCTTTCCAAGGATGGCATCTGGGCACAGGGGAAGCTCCCCCAGTTTCATATTGTTGGAGCAGGTGTCTGTTTCACATGCCACCTTCCCTGTGGCTCCCCAGCTGGCCTCTGAACATTGGCCTCTGTCCTGGCTGCTTTAGCCACTGGTATGTCTGTGCAAGTGTCTGAGCGTGTGGCTGGTGGCATCACTCACTGAGATACAGGGTACATAAGGAAGAGCTGGTCTGGGGGGACTGGAAGAACTGGAGCTTAGAGTAGCAGGCAGGAGGGCGGAGAATGGAATACACTGAAGCTTGGGCCAGGGTTTGGCTCTGAGTTGGGTACAGATGAGGTCTCCCTGCCCAGCACTTGTCCCAGGATCTCACCCTAAGATCCAAGTTTAGGGTTCTGAAGCGCACGTCAGAGGGACCTTTGGGGGGAATCACAGCCAATCTGCATTGGGCCCATCCCTGGAAGACTGTCCAGAGTGCAGGAAGTGGCACACAGAGGATGCACTGATGAGTTTTGCTTGTCCCTAAAGCTAAATAAGAGCCTGTGGCCCCATGTCCTGGGATATCCCCTACTTCCATTGCTTCCCCAGGCCTCCGGGGGCTACAGATCTACAAGCTGCACAGAGAGGAAAAGCCCAATTACCGTCTCCGGTGTCTGCAGTGGTTGAAGAGACAGCCTCAGTGGCCCAGCTGGGGCTGGAACCAGATCTCCTGCCCTTGCTCCTGGAACCAGGGAGTATTGGATTTAAGATTCCAGTCCATCAGCAGAGGTAACAGATCCTTCTGGTCTCTGGCGACACTCCCACCATCCCTATAAGCCCACTCACTCTCCCTCTGGCCGTGCCTGACCTTTCCCTTTTGGGACTCCCTCCGTCCCTCCTCAGAAACACCCCCGCGCAATGGCTGCTGCCACCACTGACAGCCCAGGCCTGAGAGTGTCTGGGCTTGTTGCAGGCAGCAGGCAGCTGTGCAGCTTCTCCTCCTGGCGTGGGGGTGTGTGCTGCCGCTATGGACCCTGGGGAGAGCTACTCCAAGGCTGGAGAGTGCAGAGTCCTTGGCAACTTGGTAAGTGTGTTGGCAGACAACTTGAGCCCGCGTTTTCTGGAGCTCTCTGTCCTTCTCTGTCAGGGACCGGCTTGGGCTCCACACCAGCAGTGGGACCAGCAGCATGAAGCCTCTCGTCCCTGTTTTCTCCCAGCTGCCTCCCCTCCATTTCCTGACCTTGTAAAAACAGGAAGTTTCCAGCATCCCTTCCAGCTGGCATCCTAGGGATTCCTGATTGAGCTCCTCTTGCCCCGTCTCCACTTGGCCCATAGCCCCAGCTGATAGGGGCATCTTTCTAGCGAAGTGGCAGAGGCCTGGTCTGACCTCGTCAACCTGGACCCAGATTAGCAGGCTGTCTGGGGGAAGACATGAGTCATCTCTTGCAGAGACCCTCCAAAGGAGCTAGAGGGGATGGAACGGGGGATGGGGATGGGCCCAGGGGAACATCTGTTCCCTGTAAAGGCAGCAGCCTCCTAGTCCCCAGACCACCAGCCACAGCCTCTTGCTCCCAGCACTTTGAGAGTGGTGGGTCTCAGCCCTCAGCCTTCAAGAAAGGAAGGACCCTGTGCCTGCCCACCAGGGGCTTTGCTGCCCATGTCTCCACCAAGCCCACAAGGGAGACAGTAACTGGTCCATGGCCTAAGGTCGTTGAGCAGAGTGGGATCTGAACTCATGTGGGTCTGACTTCCAAATCACATCCTTGCTGCCCTTATCATCCTGCCCAAACCTCCCAGCTACATCCTGCAGGTCCTCCATCTCTACTAACATGCTGCTCTTCTGCACAGACCAAGAACTGGAGCTGCAAAACTGGTGTTGCCATTTCAACAGCAACCCTTCCTTCTGCGCCCTGTACCAGCTAAGGAGGCCCCCGGTCAGCTGCGCCGGGTACCAGCCCTCAAGTCTTGGTGAGGCTGCTGGGACCTGGCCCTTCCACTTCCAGAGCCCAAGTGGAAGACCAAGGGATCGATACACTCTTGGGGTTTGAACGGGGACAGCACAAGCTTCCTGGGGCAGGACTGTAGTCACAAGGGAAGATGGAGGTGTGTGCAGAGTGTGGCAGAGGAGGGACTTCACCCATGGCCTTGGGGGAGGGGAAGGTGTGGTGGATCAGGGGCTAATGAGGAAGTGGATGGGGTGGGGGCACACAAGTGCAAGAGGAATTTTGGGGAGGGTTAAATGCTCCCTGAGCACCTCCCCAGGCTGAAGTCTCCCAGGCCCTTCTTTCCCTGGTCTGCCCTGCCAATGTGTTAGTTGCTCAGTCGAGTCTGACTCTTTGTGACCCCACGGACTGTAGCCTGCTAGGCTCCTCTGTCCATGGGATTCTCCAGGCAAGAATACTGGAGTGGGTAGCCAATCCCTTCTCCAGGGGGATCTTCCTGACCCAGGGATCGAACCCAGGTCTCCTGAGTGGCAGGCAGATTGTTTATCGCCCTGCCAATGTGGTACCTCCTTTTTTCTAGCCTGGATGGTCGGGGACCCTCACATCACCACCTTGGATGGTGTCAATTACACCTTCAATGGGCTGGGAGACTTCCTGTTGGTCCGGACCCAGGACAGAAACTCCTCCTTCCTGCTGCAGGGCCGCACTGCACAGACACGCTCAGCAAATGCCACCAACTTCATTGGCTTTGCTGCTGAATACCGCTCCAGCAGCCTGCACCCTATCACAGTGAGTTGGAGGTGGGGGCACTCCCCTCACACAATGCCTTTAGCTCAGGGACCTTCAGCTGGAGACTAAGGCCCAGGTGGAAAAAGAGAAGGAGGAAGGGAAGGGGCTAGAGGCAGTGAGGAAGCGTCCTGCCAGAGCAGTGGTTCAAATCAGGAGTTTGGGATTAACAAATACACACTACTATAAATAACATAGGCCTTCCCCAGGTGGCTCAGCGGTAAAGAATCCACCTGCAATGCAAGAGCCACAGGAGACGTGGGTTCGATCCCAGGGTTGGGAAGATCCCTTGCAGGAAGGCATGGCAACCTACTCCAGTATTCTTGCCTGGAGAATTCCATGGACAGAGGAGCCTGGCGGGGCTATAAAAAGTTAGACACAACTGAAGTGACATAGATAACCAACAAGGACCTACTGTATAGTACAGGGAACTCTACTCAGTATTTTGTAATAACCTATAAGAGAAGAGAATCTGAAGAATTACATATATATATATTCTATGTATGTATGTATGTTTGAATTGCTGTGCTGTACACCTGAAACTAACATGATTTTGTAAATCAACTGTATTTTAATATACATAAAGAGTCAACCCTGGAGACACTGGCTTAAGGTCCTGTGAGATTGAGGAAACAACATCCAGCACCTTGTATTCCTTAGAGTAAAATAGGGATAATAATATTACCTACCTCACAAGGCTGCTGTGAGATTTAAAAGCTAATCTCTGAAACGTATCTTGCTCAGAGCCTGGCCCAGGCCAAACACCCTCATGCATGGTAGCTAGCATCACCTCATGGTCACACGCCCCATCACTTTCACCATCGTCCAAGCCCCAGGCTCCTTCCTCTGTTTCCAGCCCTGTGCAGGTTGGGCTGAGGTCTCTGCCAACTCCCTTCCAGGTTCAATGGCTCCTTAAGCCCAATAACACAATCCATGTTCAGCTCAATAACCAGACCATAGCATTTGAGACTAACGGTGAAGATACAAAAGGTAGGCTGGGCCTCTCCTGCCTCCCTGGGCCAGGGTCGGCGGGGTGCCCAGCACTGGGGAGCAGGGTGCTGGGGTGGAAAGGCAGTGGTCTTGGGGCGGAGCAGCATGGTCGTCACCCCACGGTCCCTCCAGCAGCTGTGCCGGAGCAACTTCTTCACTGGAGCCAGGCCTTAAACTTCCCTCTTCATGTCTCTCCTTTCTCTGGGGCCTCCTCCTCAGTCCCCAGGGAGAAGAGGGTGGGATGGGCCGCAAGCATGTCCTGTGAGTGTGCTTCTCCAGTGGGAGAAGGACCGTGCCGGGCATCTCCCAGCTGCTTTCAGTCTCTTCTCTGCATCTTTAAACTTTACTGCTGACAAGTCCTGGGCCTCCAGGGCTCCAACGCTGGCTTTTTCCTCATTTGTCTCCCAACATTCTAGACCAGGAGATCTTCAACAGCTCTGGAGTCATAATGACCCACCACGGCTCCACGGTATCAGCCAGTTTCGATGGTGCTGTGGCCATCTCCGTGCTCGCTATCTCCAACATCCTCCACATCTCCTGCAGCCTTTCGAAGGGGTATCAGAACCACACTGAAGGCCTCATGGGTAAGGAGTGGGCAGCACTCTGCCTCTGGAGCAGAGCTCAGATCCCCAGCCCACAGGCAGCTTCCCATCCAGTGCACCTGCGGACATCCCGAGTACAGTTTTCTTTTCTCAGCGGAGGAGGAGGTGGGACCTCTTCAGCGGCCTTTGAGGCTCACTTCCCAGCCTCCCTAAGCTGCAGGCCTGGGCAGCCGAGGGGCCACTGAGGATGGGCTCTGGAGAACATGGGGCCCAGCAGCCGCCCTTCCCCCACCTCCCTCCCTCCCTTGGGCTTCACACCCTCCTTTCATCCCCACGTTCCCTCCCTTCTTTCTCCACTTCCTCCTTTCCCTGAAGCAGAGGGTAGGCTCTGAGGTTATAGTCCTCTCCCCTCCTCCTGAGCAGAGAGCAGATGCCACCGAAAGAGGCTTCCCAGGCCCCCTACTCCTCCCCACATCTCCCTGTGCCCTGTTGGATACTCCCTGGGGAAGGGAGGGCCACCTCCCAGGGTGGCTGAGTCCTGCTTTGTCCCCCAGGCTTCTGGAACGGCAACCCAGACGATGACTTCAGGATGCCCAATGGCTCCACCATACCGAAAAGGAGCTCCGAGGAGATGCTTTTCCACTATGGAATGACCTGTGAGTCTGGGCCTCAGGGTCTTTGAGCAGATGGGGCAGGTCCCGGGTGAAGGAAGCTGCTGTTCTGTCCCCCTCAGGCCTATGGGAGCGAGACCTCTGTCCTTCATGAGAGAGGAGTAGAAAGGAAGAGATCTGGGGATGCTGGTGCCACCTCAGCTTTGTCCCCTCCACCCCAGATTTGTCCCCTCCATTCCCATCCCACCCACAGTGCTTCAACCTGGAAGAGAAGATGAGGGAGGTGGGTGGCCCTCACTCCCTAGAGCGGGGGTTTCCAGACGTAGAATCTGGAAGTCACTCTGTCCTCCCCAATCCCAAACTATATAAAGCAAGGGTAAGGGGTGGACACAGGTGGCACTAGAGATAAAGAATCTGCCTGCCAATTCAGAAGACTTAAGATACAGGGGTTCCATCCCTGGGTTGGGAGGATTCCCCTGGAGGAGGGCATGGCAACCCATTTCAGTATTCTTGCCTAGAGAATCCCATGGACAGAGGATGAGCTTTAGTCCATAGGGCCACAAAGAGTCAGACATGACTGAAGTGACTTAGCACACAGCACACACAAGTGGTAGACACAACAGAATATAGCTGGAGCCCCACCCTGGTGCCACCATCATTGCATCAAATAATGTGTTTTAGGGAAAATCAACGGAACAAGCCTTTTTGGCAAGAGGGACGACCATTTGCCTTCCAGCTTCACCCCTGTCTTCCTTTCACAACTGCTGCGAAACACATCCCTGAATAAAAATTTGACCTCTTCTTGTCATGGAGATGATCAATGCATCTTTGATGTCCTGGCTACAGGAAGCGAAAAGCTCGGAAATGACACTAGGGCGATATTTAGAATCTACCAGCAGATGAACACTACCCTGAGTAAGTGGTGTGAGGCCTGGGGAGGCGTGTGCAGAGTTAGGCCACAGATAAGGAGATGGCCTTCCATGACACTCCTTTGAGCTACACATTTGTAAAATTTAACAGATTGTTTTGCTCAAGCTATTGCTCTACTCAAACCTTCCCATGACTTCCCAGCTCACTCTGTTCTTAATGATGACCTTCAAAGCCCTATCCAGTCTGACCCCATTGCCTCTCCAAACTCTTCTCCTAGGACTTCCAGCCCCACTCCCTCCACACCACCCCCACTGGCTTCTTTGTATTCCTCAGACATGCCTGGCTCCCTACCAACTCAGACTGCACATGCAGTTCTTTTTGCCTGCTATGCTTTGCCCTAGGCTGCCTGGCAGGCTACCCCAGGTGCCTGGCGCCCCTTACCTCCTTCCAGTTTCTATTCAAATGTCACCTTCTCAGCAGTGTCTTTCTTGGCTAACCTGTCTAAAATTTCACATTCACCCACACTTCCTATTTGCCTTCCCTGTTTTGTTTTTCCTCCTTAGCCTCTATAACTATCTGTTAACAACATATTTTCTAATTTTCGTAGGTATCTTTTTTTATTATTTGTCTGTTGCTGCATCCTCACTACGTAGAACAGTGCCAGCCATAGAGTAGGTGCTCAATAAATATTTGTTAAGTGACTGGCTGAATGAATGAATGAACAATGAAATGGAAATAGCAGGGCTCCAAAACACAGAGGCCAGTGAAAAGGTTACACTCCCTCTCTATTCCTGACAAACACAATGCCGATGACGTTACCCTCGTGGTTTTCAGTCCTCTTCCAAATGTAAAACTCCTCAATAGTCTGAACAACGCTGTCCTCTGATTCACTTCACATTACACCCAGCATAGCACTCTGATCAGGAAAGAACTTGAAATAAATTCTGTCTGGGAAGAAGGTTGGGCAAACAACCACAGCCTGATTTTTCATGGGTTTGTGAGCTGGTGCACAGACTAACTCCTGTTTCTGGAGATGGGTCCCAGCCTGAGGAACGCCTCCTGCAAGCTAGAGGACTGAAAAGAGATGGCCCAGAAGGTAAGGGAGTATCCTGCCTTAAACCCCACATCCCTTCTTTGTGTCTCAGATCAGTACCCACCCTCTATCAAGGGTCCTGATGTGATAAAAGCCTACATGGGACAGACCACAGTGGTTAATTACACCAGCGACGCTAAGGACATCACATTCACCCTCAGAGAAAACTGCACGGACTTCAAGCTCTTTGGTAAGAACACTTGGCTGGGGGTTAGCGGATAAAGTCAGAGTCAAACTTTGGGTAATTTTGCATTATTATATCCTGTGCAACTTCATGTCACTTCTTCACTGGAATATCCAGGACCAGCATTTCTTAGGCATGATCACTATAATTCAAGTGTACACCCGTGGTGGATTCATGTTGATGTATGGCAAAATCAATACAATATTGTAAAGTAATTAGCCTCCAATTAAAATAAATAAATTTTAAAAATAAATAAATTAATTAAAATGATTTCAAGTTTGGAAAAAAAAAAATAGGTGCCCCGCCCCCCATCGCCAGTGAATAGCAGTGATGGGCTTATGGAGATTTGGCCAACTAGCTAGATTGCCTCTGGGCATATACAACTTATTCAAAGATTCATTTCATCTCAGTCTTGAAATATGTTACTAAATTTAAAACATTGCCTATCTATTAAGAGAAGGATATCACATGGAACAAGATTTAAGGAAATACAAAACCTTTATTTGGTCCATTTCTCACTATTTTTCTGTTTGTCAACCGTGTTTACCTCACTTTGTCTCTCCTTGTCTGCTTTTCTGTGCTTGGGCCAAGGAAAGCTTCATCTTTCTTTCGCAGGAAATGGTGTGAAGACTCCAGTTCAGGCCTGTAACCATGATCCGGCTCAAGAGTCAAAGCCCAGAGAACTCCCTGGCAGTCCAGTGTTTAAGACTCAGCTCTTACACTTTCACTGCCATGGGGCTGGGTTCAAACCTGGGTGGGGAACTAAGATCCCACAAGCTGTGCAGCGTGGCCAAAGGAAAAAAAAAAAGAGTCAAAGCTCACAGCAAGTAGCTTGCCTTCTGTTGCCAGCACTAGTTAAGCTGGTGACTGTTCTTTGCTAAACCAAAGCCCTTAGGGACCTTATTCTGAACTCCGAACACGTCTCTGACTCATTTTCTTTCTCTGCACATAAGAAGGGATGCTTTGGCTGCACCCTGTTGCTCTACATGGCATCCTCCCAGGTGTCAAATTAATGGCACCAGGAAATTTTCCCATCCACCTGGCTCCTATCCTGAAGAGCGACGACCTGGAAGTTACACTCATCTGTTCCCTACTATCAGCTCTTCTCAATCTGCTGTTTTCAGGAGACGTTCTTAAAAACACAAGACAGGCTGGATCAGAAGAGTACTTATTGATAAGTAGCAGTGTTTCACTGTAGTCTGCTGTCTGAAGCAGGCTGGCCAAAATTCTAGGAGATGAGGGCAGTGAAATCAGGGCGAGGGTGGGGCTGTTGTGAAGCTGAAGTCAGTTTGGGCTGCAGTTTAGCCTGGGGAAGTGTTGGGAGGTTGGGAGCAAGTGTTGGAAGGATCCTGGCCTTCATCCTCCGTCCCCCTCCTGATGAACCATTCTGGTGCAAGACCAGGCGTCTCTTCAAGGGGCGGGGCAACACCTTCTGCTTGTGGAGTGCTGCCCCACAACCACTGAGTTGGGCTGGTGCCACCTCCAGTTTGGAGTGTAATCAGGACCACCCCAGGAAACTAACCTTGCTCAAGGAAACGCCAGAGAAGATCAGAGGGGTGGTCTGAGAGGGGTGGGGGAAATCCAGCATCCACACCTGAGTTATCAGGCAGCAGAGCAGATGGGGCTCCCAACTCTCAACAGTCTCGTCTTCCTCGGGACAGAGAATGGGACATTGCTATGGACACCAAAGCTGCTGGAACCATTTACTCTGGAGATTCTAGCAAGCAGTGACCAGGGAAGCTTGTCATCTGTACTCAAGCCAAGGACAGTGGTCTGTGAGTGCAAGGCAGAGAGCCAGTGTTTGTACAACCAGACCAGCTGGGTGAACAACTCCTCCCTGGAGGTGAGTGTTAGACAACAGAATAGGGGCGGTTTCCCTGTGGGGGGGAAAGGAAGTAGGAATGGAAAGAATGTTGTCCTTCAGCCCCTTTGTGTCAGGTGTGTGTTGGGAGTGGGGTAGTGAATGGAGCAGATACCAATCTCGGGTCACAAACGTACGAAAGTATAAGAAAGAACTTTCTTTAATGCTTGTAGCTCAACTGAATTTTTATCTCCCAGCTCCCATTCAGCCAGGTTGGTAGGAAACTTCCACCTCAGGCTTTCTTGGAGTTTCCCAGTTGTTTCCAGCTCCATGGTTCTGGAATAAGACAGAGAAGCGTGGGGTAGGAAGGTGCCTATGCAGTCCCTGGGCCTGAGTCTACACAGATCCCAGCTCCAAGGGCCCTCCCCTCAGGCTCCGTGGCTTCTGTGCTTTGTTCAGACAAAAGAAATCTCCTGTAAGTTGGCTTAGGGTCCCATCTGCATAGAAACACTGCATAGCCACTGTTTTTTGGGGGTGGGTCATTTTCACGGTATTGGGAGGAGAAGTACAGATCCCCTCTGATCTTAGTCCCCCTCCAAACCCTTTTTTTCCCCCTCTTCCTCCAACTGAAAGAAGCATCTCTTTAGCAGTTTGGAGAAAATCCTTCTCCATTCAAGTTTCTAGCCAAGATACCTGGCCTAAGTCACGAATTTGGCCCCATCTCTTTTGTTTTTTCTTGTCACTTTTGAGGGGAGCCAGAAAGGAAAGTGTTTGGCTGGCAATACTCCACCACCCACCACCTCTTTCACGTCTTACACATACACACCCTCCTCCTGAGGCATGAGCAGAGAATCCCCACTTGAAGGGACGGAGGTAGAGGAGTCCAGAAGGCAGAAAATGAAAAAAATACAGATTGGGGGAGGCGGGGTGGGAAGGGGGAGAGATTGAAATCCATACAGTATTTTAGATAATCCAAGATACCTAGTCTTGACAGTAGAAAGTATTGAAAAGTTCCATTTCAGGGAGCTTTCGAGCATCATCTAGTAGGGGAGATAGAAAGAGAGACGTGAACTTGCTGAGAATCTGGTTGGTTCCCCTCCCTGTGCCCTTGTTCTAGTTACCGCTTGCTCTCACCGTGCTCAGCACCAAGTCTCCTTCTTGGGTGGGAGTCAGCAAGGGAAGGGAGAGCAGCAAACTGGGGCTTATGTGGGATCCAGTATTCCAGAGATGGGAGAATATTTTTTTAGCCACCATCTTACCCTAGAAAGGATTTCAGGCAAGGGAATTTGCTGTGAGAGGGAAGAGGCTGGGACCCCGGGGCAGGGGCTGGGCACAGAGCTCAGGATGGCCCAGGGAGGCCACATGGCCTGGAGGACAGCCTGCCCTTGACAGGGTCGGGTGGGCCCAGGGCCTGTTGGAGAAGGTGGTCAGTGGATACCAACATAATTAAGACAAGGACTTGGGATCCATGGGTTTTAAGACCAACAGGGTGGGTTACAGCAACACCCCAGAAACCCTTAATGGTCCAGCTCCTTGGCCGCCCAGTGATGAGCAACCCATTCTAGGCAGCGGACTGCAAGTGCGATGGGAATACCTTCGGCCGCTACTGCAACTACTCCAAGGACCCCTGTGACGAGCAGTGCTTCCCGAATGTGAAGTGCATTTCCGGAAAGGGCTGCGAAGCCTGCCCCCCGCACCTTACTGGGGATGGACGTCACTGTGCATGTGAGCTGGGAACAAGGCCTTGGCAGGAGGAGGTTCTGGGGACAAGTGACATCTCGAGGGAGGGCCTAACCATTTCTCCCCACTTTCCAGTGAGTCTTTAGAATGTTCAGTGCAGGTAGGTATGATAAGGAGGTGAGGTGGGTATCATAGGTGTGAAGCTGAAGAAGAGGTTGTACAAGCCTGGGGGAGGGGTCAGAGCAGAGCAGCCTTGAGGCACTGTTGGGAGAAACCCAGGGCAAGAGACTGAAGACGGCCTGGAGAAGGGAGGAGACTTCCAGCAGCATCCGGGGAACCAGAAGCCAGTGGCAGTGGGCCCTCAGGCTCCTGGGGATTTTCAGATATGCTGGGCCCAGGGTCTCTGCATTTCCCCAGTCAGGACATTTGGGGGCAGGGGCTGCTGTGGGCATCTGGCAGCATGGGTGCCTCATCTTCCCTTTGAGTCCTCCTCCCACCATCTGTTCCTTGACCTCTGAGCCACCAGAGTCACTGGGGACATCACAGTGAGGCGTCCACTAAGCCCCTGAAGCGCCCCAGTGAAATCTAGAGACCACTACATATTCAGAGCAGAGACCAGAGAGGGTAAAACCACAGCCTCATAAATGCAGAAAAGGGGACGGAAGTGAAGAAAACGGGCTGGTGGGTTTTCCTGGAAGAGGGTCCTTTCCTGATGGGGAGGGTCTGATAAACACTCCATTCCCTCAGTGGAAGTGAGAGAACCCTTACCTAGCAGAGAAAAAAAGGGTCGCCTGGCAAAGAAATGTCTGGAAAAAGAAGAAGGATAGTTTGGGGTTCAGAGTGGCCCACAGATGGAACATAGTTTAAGTGGGCTTTGTGAGAAAGAAACCTAGCCTGTCCTGGGAGCAGCTTTCCCTGGGCTGGGGCATGCCCGCTGGTGCCTAGTGTGGTGCTGCTGACCTCTTGGCTCCCCCTGCAGCTCTGGAGAAACCCTTCCTCTGTCAGAATAAGTCCTGCCCTGAGGACTACTGCTACAACAACGGCTTCTGCTCCGTCTCCCACACTCTGGGCTGCCAGCCCGTCTGCACCTGCCCCTCGGCCTTCACCGACGCCCGCTGCTTCCTGGCTGGGAACAATTTCACTCCAACCGTCCATCAAGGTTAAGACCAGATCCTCTGCCATCCCCACTTCTCTCGTCTTGGGTGAAGTTGGGGGACTCCAGGGGCCAGGCTAAATCCCTCAAACCCACAGGACAGAGCTCCAGATTTCCCTCAGGTGGTGGTAGATTGTAGGCTATGAGAGCGAGTGGGCGGCAACTGTCACAGCGGGAATCGCTGGCCTGAGCCGTCTGCTGAGAAAAGATTGAAGGTGACCTCACAGCTCAGCACAAGTCAGGGGACCCTTGACCGTAGTCCAGGGTGCACTAGGGTGAGGGTCAGCAGACTTAGCCACTTCTTCTGTGACCTTCTGTCAGCGTAGGATAGTGTGGTCTCTCTGAGCTGGGTAAACCTGTGAGGTGATTATGAATCTGCTTTTCCCATCTCCAGAGCTTCCTTTAAGGATCATCCAGCTCTCGCTCACTGAAGACGAAAATGCCTCCCAAGCAGATGTCAATGCCTCGGTCAGTGCTGCAGGCCAGCTCTGGGTGGAGGGCGGGCCTTGGCAGGTTTAGGCAAGGTTTTAGCCCTGGCTTCTGCCTTCTGAGTTTCAACATCCATCTGGATTCTACTGCCAGAGGAGGCAGGAGCCTCTTGCTCCAGGGAAGGCTGAGGATGAGGAAGGCAGGAAGGCCCAGGATGAAGATTTCCAAGTGGGGTGGAATGGCCAACTCTCAACAAACAGAGTCCGAGGTGACTGGGTCAACACAGCCTCTCCTCCTGAGCATCACTTGGGACCTGCACTTGGATATTATATGGAAGAAACAGAGAGGGTGTTTCACATCAAGGAAACCTTCCTTGACTTCCCCGAGGGACGTCCTCTTCCTGGCTCCCATGCCCTAGTCATTGCCTCACAGGCACAGTAGCACAGTAGTTGTTACTGAGGCTCTCGAGTCCTGCTGCTACTGCTGCTCAGTCACTTCTGTTGTGTCCGACTCTGTGCGACCCCCGTGGACTGCAGCCCGCCAGGCTCCTCTGTCCATGGGATTCTCCAGGCAAGAATGCTGGAATGGGTTGCCATTCCCTTCTCCAGATGATCTTCCCAACCCAGAGATCGAACCTGGGTCTCCTGCATTGGCAGATGGATTCTTTACCACTAAGCCACCAGGGAAGCCCACATAGAATCCTAGCTGGGCTCAAATCCTGGTACTACCACTCACTAGAGCAGGTATAATGATTAGACAAGTTATTTGATCTTCCATCTGTAAAAACAGAAATGATGATAGTTCTTAGGTCAATGGTTTGTATGAAGGTTTAAATGATTATGTAAAGTGCTCGGTTCAGTGCCTAGAACACAATGTGTTAAAAAAGATTGTCCAAATAATTATTACTGCTGCTATTACTACTACAGCACTCTACACTCTGTTTAGTAAAATCTGTTGACATTTGTATACTGAGCCACACTATGGCCTTTGAGAATGGACTGTTCCTAAGTCATACTGATATCCCCTGCACCTGACTGTCCCCTAGGTCTGGCTAAATATAATTGATGTTCATTATACACATGGGGACAGAATGAATGGGTAAGTCAGGAATTAGAGGCAAGTTAGGAGCTATTCACTGAAAGTCCGTCACTCACCAACAAACTTCTATTAAGCAGGGATTGTGTGCCAGTCACCAGACTAAGCTGGGGTGTGGGGATGAAGAAATGATAAGAAACATTCTGGCGGTCCAGTGTCCTCATATTCAAAGAAGGAAATAGGGAGTTCCCTGGTGGCTTAGTGGTTAGGATTCCGAGTTTTCACACCTGTGACCTGGGTTCAATCCCTGGTCAAGGAACTGAGTTCCTGCAAGCCGAGGGGCTCTGCAAAAAAAGAGACAGATATAGAGAGAGACAGGGATGAATAAGTTCATTGAAGTGGGAAGGGTCTCCTCTGTGGACTGGGCCTCACCCTTGCTTCCACTCCCCACCCAACCCCCATCTCTGCTCTAGGTGGCCTATAGACTGAAGAACCTGGAATTGTGGGCCTTTCTCTGGAACAGACAAGTGGATCAAACGTAAGCGGGACTGTCCCTGCCTGGTCCCCAGGTCCTCCCCCAAACTCCTCTCCCCTTGGCCCCTCACTGTGCCCCTCCCGTACAGTAAACCCTCAACGGCACCAGCCTCAGGAACCTCCCTTCGCCACTGGAACATCATCTCTGAGTTCCAGTACCGCCCTGAGGGCCCTGTCATTGACTTCCTGAACAACCGGCTGCTGGACGCAGTGGTGAAGGCGTTCTTACCCCCGGCTCCCCAGATGAGGGCGAAGAGAAGTGGGGGGCCCAGGAACAACGTGGCCTTCCATTCCATCTCCAGGAAGGACGTGAACAGTGTGATGGCTCGTGAGTCACTATCTGGGGGATAGCTCCTGGGATAGGTGAGGGGGTAGGTAGGCAGTGAGAGCCTGTCAGAGGTCTGCAGCCCACACAAACCCATAGCTGAAATGTATTCTACAGTGGGCCACAGATAAGAAGCAAGTCAATTTAGTTTTTTTGTTGTTGTTGTTGTTTGTAATTTTTGAGAGAAATTGTGAACATTTTACCCACTAGCCTTCTAGATTCAAGAACAGGAGCACAAAGTACTATTTGGTGAGTCCCCATGTGTATAATCCCCAGCTGCTGCTTTCCATCGCTGCCAAGGTTTTTCTCTCTCTAAAACTGTTAATGATTTGGTTAAAAGGCCATTGCACTTCATAAATATAAACAAAGACATTCCTTCTGGCTTTGGCCCCCAACTGGAGATAGTAAGTTGAAAGCTGGAGACCTGGCCCATGGGCAGAGACTCCCTTCCTGAAAAAGTGTGACCCTCTGCAAAAGCCATCCCTAATCCAGGTCTGAGTACCCCCACCTGGAAAATGAGATGGGATTTCCGAGGTCCCTTTCAACTCTGACAGCCCCTAATTATGCTGGAACAGGAATAAGATAGGTTGGCAAACTTGCCAGAGAAGGAAAGAAATAGCTCACTCTATTTTTTGAAGTCAGGCAGAGAACTGCCAGGGACTATGCCAAACCCAAGAGAAGCTGCTGTTACTTGGATCAAACAAGAACTTCTTTTAAAATCCAGGCTAAGCCTCTTCCCTCCCAGCGGCAAAAATTTGAAATCCTCCAAACTACTATGTGTGTGTGTGTGTGTTTGGGGATGGGGAGAAGTAGGGTTGGGGATAAGGCAATAACTACTCCAGACCTGATTGAATTTTAGTAGCAAAAACAAAACCCCCACAATTTTTATGATACAAGTACAATATGTTTATTATAGAAACTTCAGGAAACACAGATTAACAAAAAGAAAAAAAACTCACCTATAACCCCAAACCCCAGAGACAAACCCATTTTGTGCATATTCTTTTGAACTTTCTTGTCTGCATAGGAACCTTCACATAAATAAATATCAATTTATTTATTTTTTTATGATAAAAGGATCAAGTCATGCCTAATGTTTGATAACCTCCTCGTTACTCAAATAATTGTGAACATAATGGTTGGATGGCTTCACCGACTGTATGGACATGAGTTTGGGTAGACTCCAGGAGTTGGTGATGGACAGGGAGGCCTGGCGTGCTGCAGTTCATGGGGTCACAAAGAGTTGGACACGACTGAGCAACTGAACTGAACTGAATGCCTTGTCTATTGTATACACATTCCATTTGGTATTTTATAACATACATGCTATATTTTAAACAGAATGTTATACTAATAGTGACCATTTATTGAGGGTTACTGTGTCAGGCACGTACTGAGTACTCTGCATATATTGTCTCATTTAAACATCTAAGCAAGGTAGTTTCCTTTTAAAAATAAGGAAACTGAGGTTGAAAGAGTTAAGAAATTTCTCCTAAATCACACAACTAGTTAGCAGTAGAGTTTGAGTTTCAGTTCAGTCTGGCTGACTTCAAAGCATACGCTCTTAACCAATGCATATCTGGAGCTTATCAGTTGCAAAATATGCTTTGTTTTTGTTAAACAAAGCACCCTTTTTGTTAAACAACTCCATCCTCATGAAACATTGCTGCTCTTATAAACCATGCTGCTCTGAACCTTCATGAACACATGTAGTTTTCCTGTGAGTTCTAAGTATGTCTCAGGATAAGTGCCTGAACATGCAATTCCTCACCGAAAAGGTATAGGCTTGCTGTTAATCGGTTGTTTCCATGTTCACTTGTGTCCTACCCGACAGTGAATGTGAGCATGCTGGCAACTTACTTGCAATGCAATGGCTACAAGGACTACCACCTGGTCTACAGCCCCCAGGGTGGCTTCACCTGCGTGTCCCCCTGCAGTCAGGGCTACTGTAAGCATGGAGGCCAGTGCCAGCACCTGCCGGATGGGCCCCGCTGCAGGTACCTCATGGTGTCTGAAAATTAGGACAATTCCCTTTGCCACTGAGAGAACGGGGATCAGAGAAAAGGGGAGATGGGAAAAAATGTGTGAGTGCCCATGCTGGGTGGAGAATAAAGATAATATATTACCTCTGCAACTCAGACCAGCTACTTGGGGGCAGGGGGGTATTATGCCCATTTTAAAGATGAGAAAACTGCAGCTTAGAGAGCATAAGAAACCCAGTAAGTTAAGTAGCAGGATCCGGGCTCCAAAGCTAAACCCTTACACATGATCTTACTTCTTGGGTGGACAGCCTGCTATCTCCTGGTAGAAATGGAACCCTCTGTCTTGGGTCTAGACCCGGCCCTCCTTAAGATTACCACTCAAGGGTGGTCCTCTCAAACTGGCGCCCTTTGCCCTGTTACTTCATCACCAGTAGTGAGGGGAGCGCACTGAGCCAAAGGCCTGCTAAGGAGAAGGGCAGCGCCACCCGGGCCCTCTTGTCACAAGAGCGCCCTCCCTCTTCGCTCGTCCCCACTGGCAGACACACCCAGCCCGCTCCGCGTCTGCTCCATGGAGAGTTAGGGGCAGGGCTGGGTTTGTGTCTGCGCATGCTCACCTGCGGCCAACCTTTGCAGGAGAGGAGGGATGGGGAGGATCAGCGCTAGCCTCCTCCCCTGCTGACCGCGTCCCCTCCTCTGTCCCCAGCTGTGTGCCCTTCTCCATCTACACGCCCTGGGGCAAGCGCTGTGAGCAACTGAGCATGAAACTCGGAGCCTTCTTCGGGATCCTCTTCGGGACCCTGGGCGCCATCTTGTTGCTGGGGGTCACGGTGTTTGTGATCCTGCGTTTCTGGGGCTCCCGGGCCCGTTTATCCTACCGGCTGGACTCCGAGAGCTGAGGCCTCGCCCCGAACACGAACACGGGCTGCTGTGGCCTAGGATACCTCCGGACCCACCCCAGCTTCACCTGCACACACTTTCAGGCATCGTGCTTTTGGGATACTGGAAAAAGGATGATGACTGATGACGATTCATTATTCTTCAAGAATGATTAATGGGAATGAATAATAAAGTCAAGAGCACACCTTGTCAGTACAGAAGACACAGAGGCTGACAGGAAGAGGTCATAAAGATCTATTATAAAAATAGATGGGTTCTCACACAGACCTACCCACAGAGAGGACACCGACCTACAGAAACATGGCAGTCACATATCAAAGTTGATGAGGTGATGGCTCGAAATTTAAAACCAAAATGCATTTGCGTACAAAACTCTCCAGTTCACTTCTAATTAAAGCCTATTTAAAAAAAATCCCTCTGGCTTTTTGTGTTTCCAAAGTCATGGATTTCATTCATGATTTTCCTCTGATGGCTGAAGGCCTTGGCACAGAAGGTGGAGGGAGCAGAGGTCAACTGGACTCAGTCCTGCTTCAGCCCTCAGTTACTCCATGTTGGGAAGTTGGGTTGCTCCAGCCCAGACTTGGATCTTTTCTTCAGCTTCCACATCACTTTCTTCCCCTCCCCACAACACAAGCCAAGGCCTGGCCCTCTGAGGAGGATGGTGAAGATACCCCAACAAGGAGTATCCCCAACTCTCTCCGAGGACCCCTCCCTGCCTTTCTGGTCTGCTGCTGACTGTGTTCCCTGGAGGAAGGATTGAATCATGACAGCTCCCTTTCCAGGAGCCACTCCATCCTTAGATCTAGGGTCCCCAACCCATGATACCCATTTCTCTTTCCTTTCCTGGGTCCCAGTCAGAGCTTTTGAGCTGCTCCATCCCATAGTTCCTTAGCTTCATTCTGCTTGTTCCCAGGAACCTGATCAATTTCCACCCCATCCTTCTCTCTTAGCAGGCAAAATTTTATCCATATCTGATAGAACAAATCCAGCAACAACCGGTCCACACCTCCTGTGTCTAGAGCACCTCAGTTCCAGCTCTATGCAGACACTAGATAGTTGCCTTTTGGTCTTATCCCAAACCCATAGAGAGAGAGAGAATCTGATTGGTCCAGCTTATGTCAGTTGTCCATCCCTGATCCGAGCAAGTGTAGCCATAGGGTATAAAAGGTGATCACATGATACAAACTTGATGTTCAAGCTCAGACTTGTAGATGTGTGTGAGTGATGTTGAAGGAAGTTCCCAGAGAAGCTAGATCTCTGATCTAAGCAGAGCCTCCAAACTGCTTTTCATTAGAGAATGACTTCTCCCAGCAGATGAAGCTCCTGCCAATATGTACAACGCTGTTGTTTTACCTTCAAATGCCCCATAGTGTAATCAAGTTTCCATATAGAATCACATTCATTTAATCACAGCATTCATGTGTCAAGAATTAAGCACACTGGAATTTCCTAGTAGTCCAGTGGTTAGGACTCTGCACTTCTGCTACCTCCACTAGAAGGGGCATGGATTCAATCCTTGATTGGGGAACTAAGATCCTTTATGTTGCATGGTGCAGTCAACAAAAGAAAAAAAGAATTAAGCACATAGCTCAAATGGGTTCACTGGTGAAATCTATTTAACTTTTCAGGAAGAAATTCTACCAACTCTAAAATCTCTTTCAGAAGATTGAACCAGAGGAAGTCTTCCTAACTCATTCTGTAAGATCAGCATTTTCCTAACAATAAAACCAGAAAAACACATCAGAAGAAAATAAAGTTATACATCAATCTCTCATAAACATAGATGTAAAATTTTCAACAAAATAGTAGCAAATCAAATCCAACTATGAATAAAAGTATTATACACCACAACTGAGTGGCATTTATCCCAGGTCTGCAAGGTTGGTTCAACATTTTTAAATAAATTAATGTAATTTATCATGTCAAAAGACTGAGAAAGAAATCATATGATCATATCCATGCTGCTGCTGCTGCTGCTAAGTTGCTTCAGTCATGTCCGACTCTGTGTGACCCCAAAGACGGCAGCCCACCAGGCTCCCCCGTCCCTGGGATTCTCCAGGCAAGAACACTGGAGTGGGTTGCCATTGCCTTCTCCAATGCATGAAAGTGAAAAGTGAAAGTGAAGTCGTTCAGTTGTGTCCAACTGCTAGTGACGCCATGAACTGCAGGCCTCCAGGCTCCTCCATCCATGGGATTTTCCAGGCAAGAGTACTGGAGTGGGTTGCCATTGCCTTCTCCGATCATATCCATAGATGCAGAAAAAGCATTCAATGAAATTTACCACCTTTTTATGGACTTCCCAGGTGGCTCAAGAGGTAAAGAACCCACCTGCCAACATGGCAGGCATAAGAGGTGTGGGATCCATCCCTGGGTCGGGAAGATCCCCTGGAGGAGGGCAGGGCAACCCACTCCAGTATTCTTGCCTGGAGAATCCCATGGACAGAGGAACCTAGCGGGCTACAGTCCATGGGGTCTTGCAGAGTCGGACACAACTGAAGTGACTTAGCACAGCGCAGCACACAGCATAACACCATTTTATGACCAAAACTTTCAGCACAATAGGTCCTTAGCTTGATAAAACCTTCTTTCTCTTTCTCTCCAAAAAACCCTACAGCTAACATCAAGCTTAATGCTGAGAAACTCAAAACTTTTCAGCTAAGATCTGAAATAAGACAAGGATGTCCCCCTCTAGCTTCTCTCACCTCTAAGGCAAGAATGTCCAAAATCACTGCAGATGGTGACTGCAGCCATGAAATTAAAAAATGCTTGCTCCTTGGAAGAAAAGCTATGACCAACCTAGACAGCATATTAAAAAGCAGAGACATTACTTTGCCAACAAAGGTCCATCTAGTCAAAGCTATAGTTTTTCTATTATAGGTTTTCTATTTTCATATCACATGTGTGGATGTGAAAGTTGGACTATAAAGAAAGCTGAGCACTGAAAAACTGATGCGTTTGAGCTGTGGTGTTGGAGAAGACTCTTGAGAGTCCCTTGGACTCCAAGGAGATCCAACCAGTCCATCCTAAAAGAAATCAGTCCTGAATATTCATTGGAAGGACTGATGCTGAAGCTGAAACTCCAATACTTTGGCCACCTGATATGAAGAACTGACTCATTTGAAAAGACCCTGATGCTTGGAAAGATTGAGGGCAGGAGGAAAAGGGGACGACAGAGGATGAGATGGTTGGATGGCATCACCAACTAGATGGACATGAGTTTGAGCAAGCTCCCGGAATTGGTGATGGACAGGGAAGCCTGGTGTGCTGCTGTCCATGGGGTCACAAAGAGTTGGACATGACTGAGAGACTGAACTGAACTGTCCACCTCTTACCACTACTTTTCAACATTGTACTGGAAGTCCTAATTCAGTAAGACACACACAAAAAAATTTTAAGGTATACAGATTGGAAAGGAAGAAATGAAACTATCATTGCTCGTAAATGACATGATTGTCTATATAGAAAATTTGAAAGAATTTTTTTTAATCTTCTAAAACTATTAACAATAACAAGATTGTAGTATACAAGATGCACAAAAGTCAATTATTTTCCTATATACCAACAACGAATAAACAAAATTAGAAATTAAAAGCACATTATCATGTATATTAGCAACCAGTAGAATTAAAGACTTAGGTATAAATCTAACTAAATATGTTGTTGTTGTTGTTGTTTTAGTCATTGAGTCACGTCTGACTCTTTTGTGACCCCATAGTCTGTAGCTCACCAGGATCCTCTGTCCATGGGACGTCCCAGGCGAGAATACTGGAGTGGGCTGTCATTTCCTTCTCCAGTGAATCCTCCCAACCCAGGGATGGAACCCGCATCTCCTGCATTGACAGGCAGATTCTTTATCACTGAGCCACTAGGGAAGCCCAATAAAATAAGTACAATATCTACATATGGAAAACTATAAAAACTGATGAAAGATATCACAGAACTAAATAAATGGAGAGATACTCCATGTCCATGGATCAGAAGACTCAGTATTGTCAAGAAGTTCTTAATAGCTCTTCCCAGCTCAATCTATAGATTCAATGCAATCCCAATCAAAACCCCAGCAAGATTTTCTATAGATAATGACAAACTGATTCTAAAGTTTCTGTGGAGAGGCAAAAGACCTAGAATAGCCCATTCAATACTGAAGGACAAGAACAGAGGACCTATATTACTCAACTTCGAGGCTTTTAAGCTAAGTACTTTATAAACTACAGTAATCAAGACAGTATGCTATTATTAAAGGAACAGACAAACAAATCAACGGAACAGAATAAAAAACCTTACAAATAGACTCACATGAATACAGTCAACTGATCTTTGACTAAGGAGCAAAGGCAACACAATGAAACAAGATAGCTTTTTAAGATAACAAGATAGCTGGAACAACTGAACATTCACATGCAAAAATATGAATCTAGACACAGGCTTTACACCCTTGACAAAAATTAACTCAAAATGGATCAAGATATAATGTAAAACACAGAGCTGTAAAACTGGACATTAACATAGGAGAAAACCTAGATGACTTTGAGTATGGTAATGACTTTTCAGGTACAACACCCAAGGCATGATCCATGAAAGAAAGAATTGATAAGCTGGACTTCGTTAAAATTAAAAACTTCTGTGACAATATCAAAAGAATGAGAAGGCAAGCCACAGACTAGGCAAAATATTTCAAAAGATAACATCTGATAAATAACTGTCATCCAAAATATACAAAGAACTCTTAAAACTCAGGAACAAGAAAACAATCTAATAGGCAAAAGACCTGAGCATAGACCTCACTGAATAAAATACATGGATGGCAAGTAAGCTATGAAAAGATGTTCAACATCACACATCATTGCTGCTGCTGCTGCTGCTGCTAAGTCGCTTCAGTCGTGTCTGACTCTGTGAGACCCCATAGACGGCAGCCCACCAGGCTCCCCTGTCCCTGGGATTCTCCAGGCAAGAACACTGGAGTGGGTTGCCATTTCCTTCTCCAATGCAGGAAAGTGAAAAGTGAAAGTGAAGTCGCTTAGTCGTGTCTGACTCTTAGCGACCCCATGGACTGCAGCCCACCAGGCTCCTCCATCCATGGGATTTTCCAGGCAAGAGTCCTGGAGTGGGGTGCCATCACCTTCTCTGTCACACATCATTAGAAAACTGTAAATTAAGACAATAAGATTCCACTCCACATGAGAGGCTTCCCTGGTGGCTCAGTGGTAAAGAATCCTACTGCCAATGCAGGAGATGTAGGTTTGATCCCTGGGTTGGAAAGATCCCCTGGAGAAGGAAATGGCAACCCATTCCAGTATTCTCGCCTGGGAAATCCCATGGACAGAGGAGCCTGGCAGGCAATAGTCCATGAGGTCACAAAAGAGTCAGACATGGCTGAGCGACTAAACAACACACACCCATGAGAGTGGCCAAGATCCAGAACACTGACAACACCAAATGCCATAAGGATGCGGAGCAAAAGGGATTCTCATTCACTGCTTTGGGGAATTGCAAAATTGTGCAGCCACCTTGGAAGACAGTTTGACAGTTTCTTACAGAACTAAACATACTCTCACCATATGATCCAGCAGCTGCACTCCTTGGTATTTACCCAAATGAACTGAAAACTTACATCCACTACAAAAACCTATACATGTACATTTATGGTAACTTTATTCATAATTACAAAATTTGGAAGCCACAAATTTGTCTTTTGGTATCAGTTCAGTTCAGTTCAGTCACTCAGTCGTGTCTGACTCTTTGCAACCCCATGGCCTGCAACACACAACGCTTCCCTGTCCATCACCAACTCCTGGACCTTGTTCAAACTCATGTCCATCGAGTCATGATGCCATCCAACCATCTCATCCTCTGTCGTCCCCTTCTCCTCCTGCCTTCAATCTTTCCCAGCATCAGGGTCTTTTCAAATGAGTCAGCTCTTCGCATCAGGTGGCCAAAGTTTTGGAGTTTCAGCTTCAACATCAGTCCTACCAGTGAACACCCAGGACTGATCTCCTTTAGGATGGACTGGTTGGATCTCCTTGGAGTCCAAGGGACTCTCAAGTCTTCTCCAACACCACAGTTCAAAAGCATCAGTTCTTTGGCACTCAGCTTTCTTTATAGTCCAACTCTCACATCCATACATGACTACTGAAAAAAGCCATAGCTTTGACTAGACAGACCTTTGTTGGTAAAGTAATGTCTCTGCTTTTTAATATGCTGTCTAGATTGGTCATAGCTTTTCTTCCAAGGAGGAAGCATCTTTTAATTTCACGGCTATGATACTTGAGACAATGAAATACTATTCAGCACTAAAAAGATATAAGCTACTAAGCCATGAGAAGACAAGAAGGAAAGTTTACGTACCTTATGATTCCTTATGATGTTCTGGATAAAGCAAAACTATGGCATTGGTTTAAAAAAAAAAAAAATCAGTGGTGGCCAGGGACTTAAGAGGGAGGGAAGGATGAATCAGCAGAGCACAGAGGATATTTAAGGCAGGAAAATTACTCTGTACATCACTGTGATGGCAAATGCATGTTATAATACATTTGTCAAAACCCATAAAATATACAACACCAAGAGTGAACGTTAACATAAACAATGGACTTTGGGTGCTAATAATATATTATCATAGGTTCATCAGTTGTAACAAATGCACTCTGATGGGGGATGTCAATGGTGGGGGAGATTGTAAGGTGTTGGGGAAAGGGGCTATATGGGAATTCTCTGTACTTTTGGCTCATTTTTACTATGAACATAAAACTACTCTAAAAAAATAAAATGTATTAACTAAAAAACAGTAAAAATTCATGTTCAGACACCAAACTTCTTCTCCCATTGAGAGATGAAGAAGGAGCAGAAAGACAGAATGTGCATGATGGATGATCCTATCAGAAGCAGCAGCGTTGTCCAAAGCCTAAGAGAAGGTTGGGGGTTTGCCACAGCAGAAGGAAACTCACAGACTGGGAAAAGGGAAGAAGTGGGGACACTGGTAGGAGAGGAGGCATTAAAAGTAGGGTTGCCAGATTTAGCAATAAAATTACAGGAAGCCCAGTTAAATTTGAATTATTTACAAATGAAATTTCAGCATAAAATTCCTGTGAACTATTTTGGACATCCATATATTTTAAAAAGAATTCATTGTTTATCTGAAATTTTACTCTAACTGGTTGTCTTATATTTTATCTGGCAACCTGGTCAAAACGGCTGGGATGCTGTGCATGTAGAGAGAGGGTGTCACGGCAAAGGAGGATGACACCTGGGAAGAACAGGCTTAAATCAAGGACACAGCTGCACGTTTCCATCAACTCCCTGGCTCTGTGATTCTGTCACTTATACACCTGAAATAAAGAACTGATGGGCTCTTCTTCAGGGCTGCAGGCAGAGAAGAAGGAGCAGATCATTTATCCCCACCTCTGGTTGGTGACAGGTGGCTGAGACACTCTCAGTGGGCACTGGGGGTCAAAGGAAGCTGTTTGGGGAGAGGTTTGAACACAGATACCCCTGCCCAGCCTTCCCTGCTCTCAGGAACCTTCCAAAAACTCCCTGTGGGCCTGAGAAAAGCAGCTTTTAATGACCAGGGTGACGCATAATTGATCACTGACAGGATATACCAATGTACTTATTTATTGATACCAAAAACATGCCCACTCATTGGAATTTGGGGTGCATCCATGGGATTAGTTACCATTCACTGCTTTCTGCTGCCTGGTGGCTGGTCCCCCTCACAAGGGATGAAGGAAGGACAGGCCGAGGCAGAGGCTTCAGTTAAAGTCTATCATCAGAAAAGTTCCACCTGCTGTTGTCCTCACCACGCATTGCATTTTTGCCTTCTGAGTCTGCGCTGAGTCACAGGCGACTTTAGACAGGCTGTCTTGTTTAGTCCCCACCCACCTTTGTCTTCATGAAATATGTGGCGTCTTCATCTCGCATATACACACCTTTGAATCTTAAATAATTGGAGAATTTTCTCCAAGCACTGATGGTTCTTGCTGGTTTGGTAACTTCTGCTAACTTTGGTCATTTCCAGTAATTCTCTCTCCTTCCCTCTTTCTCTCTCTTTCACACACACACACAGAAGCATAATTAAACTCTTACACCTTAATTCCTAAATACTTCTATCAATAGTTGATGTAGCCCATATTTTACAGATTTTTTTAGCTTCCGATATTAGAAATCACCACTGTATGTACATGTATGTCCTTATATGTATGTAATTAAGATTAAATTATCCACTGTAATAGGTATCATCTGTTTCAAAGAAAGGAAGAAAAACGATTTTAAAATTGGATTTATACAACAGCAGTGTTATATAAGCTGCTCTCCATTCATGCCTAACTATAGTGCAGCTTAATTATATATTTTTTTCAAATATATCATTAAATTTATCAAATTTAAGAAATTAAATATACATTCTATTACTTCAACACTGAATGCCATTTTCTTACCTTTTAAAGCCCAGTGCTCATATTTCAAGGTCATCTGCTCACATGGCCCATCACCTAAGTCATTCAGCAAATATCTAAGTGCTCTCCATGGCTCTGTGCTAGGTTCTGTGGCTACAGAGATGGGTATTATATGGTGCTTTGTCCTGATTTAACAAAACTGTAAATAAGTAAATCAAGACATAGCATGTTAAGCGTAAAGAACAAATGAAGAGACTAAGAAATTAACTCCTCTTTAGGGAATTTGAGAAAAGCCATCGTGAGAAGGTGCTGGATGGACTGGGCTTCTAAGCATGAATAGGAGTTTTCCTCTCTCTGCTAACTTTAAACCATGTGGGAAGAGACATCTTTGAATTCCCCAAGGTGCACAACACGGTCTTTCTTCTGTTGTTGGTGTTGAACAAATACACTGAGATGAAAGTTTACATTATTTTTGTCCAATCTACTTTGTAAAACTCCACTCTGCAAAAGGAAGCGGGTCAATTAAATACACATACTCCCCTTATTCAGAGTCATATCCTAGTTGTTATATTTCCTTCTTTTACTTAACAAATATTTACTGAGACCCTTTTATGTGCCAGGCACTGTCCTAGACACAGGGATACTGCAATGTATAAACTCTTCATTCTAGTTGAAGAAGACGTAATAAACAAGACAAATAAAGTATGTGTTATGTCAGGTTGTGGTCAGTGTTACAGAGATAAAGCAGAGGAGAGTGGTCAGTTAGACCCACTGAGAAGGTGGGAGAGGCGGAGGAGTTAACCATGTGGATGTCTGGAGGAGAAGCGTTCTAAGCAGACTGAGCATGCATTCAGGACCTGACACATTTGAGGAACAGCAGGTAAGTCAGTGGGGCTCATGTGCAGTGAGCAAGTTCAAAAGGCTGGTGTGCGGCTCATGTACAGTTTTGCAGGCCACTGTAAGAGTGTGGTTTCTTCTGTGAATAACGTGAGGGTTAAGAGCGAAGGAGTGGCAGAGTCTGCCATACCTTATAGAAGGACAGCTCTGGCTGATGTTCCAGGACTAGACAAGGGGTGAAGGGTAAAGGTAGAGACAGGGAGACCTGTTAGGAAGATACTAGTCACCCAGGTGAGAGATGATGTCAACTTGGGCCAGGGTGAGAGCAGTGAAGATGGGATCACATGCTGAGCATATTTTGATGACACTAGAACCAACAGAATTTCTTCATGAACTGGATTTATAATGTGAAAGAAAAAAAAAACCCAGAGAAATAAGAAAGAGTTCCTTGCAATTGACATTAACTGAGATGAGGAAGATGTAGGCAGAGCAGGTTTAGGGGTAAGCTGAGTACTTTGATCTTGGAAATATTGAATATAAGGTGCCCCTTGGTGGAGATCCACTCAGAACCACGCACAAGGAGAGGCTGAACATATACATTAACAATGGTTTTGTTAGATACAACTAGACAACTCCAGACAACCAGAGGTGGGATTTTAGACATGTCTTTCTCCTCCCCTCCTCTTCTCAATTCTTTTTTCTCCTTCCTCGGTCCTTTTGAATTTCTCTAAGCTTTAAAAGCAAGTTTTACTTCTATAATAGAAAAAAAGTCCACATTTAATTTTTAAAAGACAATATGACTTGTGAGTTATGGGGAAGGAATGATTGAGCACTGCTTGTCAAGAACTTGAAATTCAAGTCAATTTACCAAGCATTCTCTGTGATCCTACTCCAGCCCAGGTGTTCTTCCGGGTTCAAGGAATCCTGAGATAAATAGATGTGGGTCCTGATCTGAAGGAGCTCACAGTTCAGCAGGCCTCAGGACCAGTGCTGTAATCAAATTTCAACCCAAGAACCAGAGAAGCATGAAGAAGGGAGGTAGCGGTGAAGGTGCACAAAATTCCTGTACATATAAAGTTATCCCTGAGCCACCCTGAGTATACTTTTAACGCCGGATGCAAGCACACAACAGGTGAAAGATGGGGGATCAGCTCACTCTTTACTGAAGTACAACACATATGCCAGCGGAAGCCCAAGGTCATCTGTGCAACAAGGGGCAGACCCCACCCCCTCCCTACACACTACCCCCAGGCATATGTGAGCCAGGGTCCCACTATTGGGTCTGGGTAAGGCCGTGATCTGCTGATCTACATGGGAACCTTCCAGGTACATGTCTTCACAGTCACATGGCTCCAGATGTGGTGGGGCCCAGGTCACAGGCAGCACTTCTCCCTTCCGCACGCAGCCGTGATGGTTGCAGCTGGTGTTCTTCAGCCACTCCTGACACGCAGCAGGGAGACTTGGACAGGAAACGCAAGCATGTCCAGTTTATGGCTGATCTGGTAGGCAAAAGGAAAAGGTGGTACTTCCAGCCCTTGTGGCCTGTGAGCTCACCACAGGCCAAGGACAGGAAGGGACAGAGGACGTTTGAAGAGGCCAGTAGCACTTCCTGAGCTTCCTGCAGGCTGGACACAGGCTCTGTCATTCCTACCATTTAAATCCCACAGTAACATATATAAAGCAGGGACTTCTCTGGGAGCTCCTGCCTGTCAATGCAGGAGACGCGGTTCCATCCCTAGCTCAGGGAGAAACCTTGGAGAAGGGAATGGCAACCCACTCCAGGATTCTTGCCTGGGAAAATCCCATGGACAAAGAAGCCTGGTGGGCTATAGTCCAGGGGGTTGCAAGAGAGTAGGACATGATTTAGAGATTGAACAACAAAAAACCTTATAAAGCAAGTTATGTGTGTGCGTGGGTGTGTGTATGCACACATGTGTGTGTGCTCAGTAATGTCCAGCTCTGTGCAAACCTTTGGACTGTAGCCCACCAGGCTCCTGTTTCCATACAATATTTCAGACAAGAATACTGGAGTGGGTTGCCATTTCCTCCTCCAGGGGATTTTCCCATCCCAGGGATTGAACCTGCGTCTCTTGTGTCTGCTACATTGCTGGGGGATTCTTTACTGCTGAGTCATCGGGGAAGCCCCATAAAGCAGGTAGTACTAGCCTCATTTTACAAGGGAGGAAAGTAATACGGAGTAACTTACAGAAGTTCACACAGTTAGGAACTGGAGCTCATACTCAGATCTACCTAACTGCAAAGCTTCTTGTTTGACCTCTGAGCTTTCACCAGTAACCAGCTCACAGCAGAAACTGATACCCAACACCTGCATGGCCTGGTTCCTACACCTCAACTGATCTGCTCCCATCTCCACACCTTCTTTCTGACCTCTGAAATAGTTTCCAGTTTGAGGGGTTCAAATCTGACATAACTTTAGCTGATTCACACTTGCTACTTGGATTATCATGTGCCCTGGGAATCTGTCATTTATTTGGCTGTCCCTCTTCAAAACCCCATGCTGTGTTCGTTGTTTAGTTGCTAAGTCATGTGTGACTCTTCTGAGACCCCATGGACCCCATGGACTGTAGCCTGCCAGGCTACACTGGAGTGGGTTGCTGTTTCCTTCTCCAGGGGATCTTCCCCACCCAGGGTTCAAACCTGCATCTCCTGCATTGGCAGGCAGATTTTTCACCACAGACCACCAGGGAAGCCATGTTCAGAGACTTTCTTATGGGAGTCCTAAGGCCCCCCTTCCACTAACAGACCTGCTGCTAAGTCACTTCAGTCATGTCTGACTCTGTGCAACCCCACAGATGGCAACCCACCAGGCTCCCCCGTCCCTGGGATTCTCCAGGCAAGAACACTGGAGTGGGTTGCCATTTCCTTCTCCAATGCATGAAAGTGAAAAGTGAAAGTGAAGTCACTCAGTTGTGTCCAACTCTTCACAACCCCATGGACTGCAGCCTACCAGGCTCCTCCACCCATGGGATTTTCCAGGCAAGAGTACTGGAGTGGGGTGCCATTGCCTTCTCCAACTATTGGGCCCAAATATTCCCTCTTCCCATCATTCCTTGGCAGCAAGATGTGGACATAAGAGTTAGGCTGAGCTGACTCATTCTAACCTTCCAGTGACTCACACCATCCCCCCAAAATACAATCCCAGAATTCCAGCACTAGAAGCTTTGTCCAGGGATCTGGGTTTTAGGAGAATTTTCCCAGCTTCTACAAATACAATCTTGATGTCCATCTAGAGCATACATCTATGGTTTTTTTCCCCTTCTGTCTAGCATGCCTACTTCCTTTGTAGTCTCTCATTCCATTCCATGTGGTTCAGGTCAGGCTGTCGGTTGTGGTAGCCCTTCCACGTCCATGAGCTCAGGCCTTCCTTAGGAGGCACTTGGCAAAGACAAGTGCCTTGTGAATCTGGCGCTGTCACAGCTGCCTTTCCTTACATATGAAAGACTCTGAGGAATGAAGGGAGCAGAGCTAAGAGGGGAAAAGAAAAGGAAAATCCTGATGATTCTGTTTGAACTTCTGGATCCAGCCAGAGCTGAAGCTGGACAGCCACTTCTAGGTTTTTTAGCCAATTCCCTGCCTTTTAAATAAGCTCCCATGCATTAGGTTGCTGCCACGTGCAACTAAAGTCCTGACTATCTGTCCATTAATAACATTAACCTTCTCCCAGGGGCCAGAAAGCCTGATCTTCCTAGGGCCTAAGGAAATTGGGATGAGGGAAAGAATTTTTTTTTTTTTTTAATATAGCAGAGAGGGGAGTTTAGTACTCAGACAAAAACAGGCAGAAACAAAGCCAGGGAGAGATTCTTAGATTTCATTCCTAACACTCCACAAGAAACTGCTGCTGCTGCTGCTGCTGCTGCTAAATCGCTTCAGTCGTGTCCGACTCTGTGCGACCCCATAGACAGCAGCCCACCAGGCTCCCCCGTCCCTGGGATTCTCCAGGCAAGAACACTGGAGTGGGTTGACATTTCCTTCTCCAATGCATGAAAGTGAAAAGTGAAAGTGAAGTCGTTTAGTCGTGTCCGACTCTATCGACCCCATGGACTGCAGCCTACCAGGCTCCTCCGCCCATGGGATTTTCCAGGCAAGAGTCCTGGAGTGGGGTGCCATTGCCTTCTCCACCACAAGAAACTAGACCCTCCCTAATGTAGCAGCAGCTCTTCTGTATCCTGCAGATCTTCCCCAGCATCTCCAAGAACCTCTCGCTCTCCTCCACTCCCCGGCACAAAGAGTGCCTGCTCACCTGATGCATCAGCCTCTCTGCCACGCTGGGATCAGTGAGGTCTTCAGGGGAGGCCACGTTCAGCCTCAGGAGGAGGAAGCCTCCATCTGCGCCTGCAAGTTGAGAACCGTGAGAAGACAAAAGCATGGGTAAGTCATTTCCTGAATCAGGATGTGAGCTGTGGTCTCCAGCTTCTGTCCCTACTCTGTAGATGTGCGCCTATGCTCATGTATAAGTGTGTCTATGTTCACACAGAGTGTTCCCTCTCTTCACTGCAGAGAAAAGATGCCTTCTCTCCAGTAACTGGACCCATCATAATGTCCTCCCAACAAGAGGGAAGAAATGAGCAGTAAAGGCCCCCTCCACATGTGGAGAAGTCAAAAGAGTAGTATGAGGAAGGAGAAATGAAAGTGGATCTAGAATATTCTGAAGGCCTGGGGGCCTTGGATGAAGCTGTTGGGAACGGGGCCAGCCAGAGAAAGGCTGCAGAGAAGCTGGTCTCTGAGGGGGTGTGCTTGGCCAGTTCTTCCAGCTCTAAGGTGGCAGCTGTCTTTCAATCCAGCCTTCCTGACTTAGAGGCCTTGTAGACAACTTCATTCTTTCCTTGAGCCTTAAGCTTTACCTGCCACCTTTTAGTCAATTCTTCCTATCAGAATACTATTGGAATTAATCCAGCAATTGCACTTCTAGAAGTTTATCCTACAGAAAATAACACAACTGAAAAATGTATTATTTACTGCAGCACTGTTTATGATAACAAAAATACTGGAAATGACCTAAATGTCCATCCAGAAAACATGGGTTAAAAAATTATGGTAAAACAAAATACTGAGAAGCCATGCCAAAAGATAGCTTTGTATCAAGAGATCTGTGTTTATCACATGTCGCATTTGCATAAAAAAGAAGATAGATATTGTCTATAGCTATATGATATAGTATCAATATCTATATTATATTGCTGTAATAAAAGGTATCTTCCCTCTTCCTTTTTATGCTTCCGTGTGCATACTGCATGTCCAGAAGAGGATTCACAACAAAGTGATACCATCAGCTATGTATGAAGGGCAAACTGGGTAATGAGGGGACAGCAATATAAGAAAGCCATTTTAAGATGTAATCTATGTACTTATTGAAATTTTAAATCATGTCAATGTATCATCTAATCAACACATAATACATGAAATCTTTTTAAAAGAAAAATATTAATACATTAAGCTTTAAAAATCAAAGCACAACAGGAGACTCTCAGTTTTGGAATCAAACAGACTTTCATTTGGAATTCCACTGCTACTTTTTTAACCATCTTTAAATGTATTTCCTCACTTGTCAGGTAGAGTAAGAACACCCACTCCATAAAATGGTTTGGAAGGTTTAGTTAGAGGAGATAACATGCAAAGCCTGCCGTCAGAGAGAACCTTCAGCTGCTGCCATGCTTACTGGCTGTGAAATGTTTTTATATCACCTCTGCCTGAAATTCAAAAGATATTCAGTAAGGTGGTTGTGATTAATATTTTTATTTCACCTTCCCCAAAAGGCCTGGCAAGCAGAAGATACTGCTGGGATGAGGCATGAGGAAAGATGATGAGAAGTGAAGGTGAAGTCTCCATGCTGACCAGAAGCTTTGCTGACTGCTGATAAGGGACTTCTTCCCTAAAGAAGTTGTTTCAAGGTATAGCTTTCAATTCCCAAATCTTTGTCCAATTTATTAATTGATTTTTAAGCCACTATTTACACTTGCAAGTGCTATTTAATTGCTGTCAGGTCCGACTTTTTGCAACCCCATAGACTGTAGCCCGACAGCCTCCTCTGTCTGTGGGATTTCCCAGGCAAGAATACTGGAGTGGGTTGCATTTCCTTCTCCAGGGGATCTTCCTGACCCAGGGGCTGAACCTGCTTCTCCTGCTTGACACCTGGGAAGCCCCCACCATTTATGTTACCAATCCCATAAACTGCATCCTGCGAGCTAAACTCTCATGGGGTCCCAGCTGCTCAGAGGGCAGCCCCTTGGGCCTTATTTCCACTTGGAGTAGCTCTGGCTGAACCAGAGGCTTTCAGAGCATGAAGGCTATGTCTTTTAAATAAAATTTGGCCCCTTCCTGGTGCACAGTAGTTACTCAACAGTTAACCTCATAGAATGGCAGAACTGGAAAGGACCTCACTGCAACCCCCTCCAGCTACTGGCAGTGAAACTGAGGCTCAGAGGGGAAAAGCCAGGCCGGGACCTGTCCTACATCACTCAGGGCAAAGACAGGATTCCAAACCATTTCTCCACACTTCCAGCACTGAACTTTCTCCATACCCTACCTTAATTCTGCTTCTTACTGGTTTTGTTACTAGAACATCATGAAGAGGTGACATCTGAGACAGGGCTCAGAGGAAGCCTCCAGATTCATTTTTCCTTTCTCCCATCTCCTTAAACACACAGATGCCAAACTTCAAATTCCCGAAGATTACACACGGGGGAGCCACTCACCTGGGGTAATATCTGTCCACCTTGTCCGAGCAGTGCTGGCCGAGGTTGTTGAGGGCTTCCCTCCACCTGCGCTGGCTGTTTTCAAGGTCTTTGCTGAGTCTGTGGTCTTGGCTGAGGTGACGCTTGTTTCTGAGCTACTGTTGGTCGAGGCTGTGATCTTGCTTGAGGAGACACTTGTTTCTGGGCTGCTCTTGGCTGAGGCTGTGGGGCTGCTGTTGGCTGAGGCTGTGATCTCGGTTGAGGAGACACTTGTTTCTGGGGTGCTGTCGGCTGAGGCTGTGGGGCTGCTGTTGGCTGAGGCTGTGGTCTTGGCTGAGGTGACGCTTGTTTCTGAGCTACTGTTGGTCGAGGCTGTGATCTTGCTTGAGGAGACACTTGTTTCTGGGCTGCTCTTGGCTGAGGCTGTGGGGCTGCTGTTGGCTGAGGCTGTGATCTCGGTTGAGGAGACACTTGTTTCTGGGGTGCTGTCGGCTGAGGCTGTGGGGCTGCTGTTGGCTGAGGCTGTGGTCTTGGCTGAGGTGACGCTTGTTTCTGAGCTACTGTTGGTCGAGGCTGTGATCTTGCTTGAGGAGACACTTGTTTCTGGGCTGCTCTTGGCTGAGGCTGTGGGGCTGCTGTTGGCTGAGGCTGTGATCTTGCTTGAGGAGACACTTGTTTCTGGGGTGCTGTCAGCTGAGGCTGTGGGGCTGCTGTTGGCTGAGGCTGTGGTCTTGGCTGAGGTAACACTTGTTTCTGGGATGCTGTCAACCATAGACAGATGGAAAGAAGGAAGAGAGCTCCTGCTGATAGGGGGAATGGGCCCACTGGGTGTGGTGTGTGTGGCAGAAGTCTCTGAGGAGGTGGAACTCGTGGTGGAGGTTTCTTCGGAGAAGCTGTAGACCATAGCTGAGAACCCAGCAGGGGAAGTCACTTTGCTTACTATTGTCGCATCCTCTGTGAAGACTGGAATTATCCCTGAGATACTGATGTCGCTTGTTGTCTCAACAGAGAGGGCTGAGCTTTCTTCCAAGAGGTTCTTGCTGACTGTCACCAAGGTTCCACTTGGGGTGGTAGCCTTGGCTGCTGTCGTTTCCTTTTCTGGGGTGCTACTGAGGATGACTGTGACCACAGGTGTGACTAATTCCGTGGCGTGGGCTATTGTCCAGGTCTCAGCAGAGGTTGTATTCCTAGTAAGGTGTGATTTTGCTTCAGTGGAGTCAGGCAAGGCTGACCTCTCAGTGGGGGACAGGGCCTGTCCTCCTGAGGAGCTGTAATCTATGTGTGAGGTCCCAGGGATGGCAGCAGTTGGTTCTGTTTCCATAACTCTGCAGTTGATCACCTTGATGTTGGTGATGTAGGTAACCAAGGCTTTCGTCAGAGCAGTGATGTCCGCTGACAGGGCTTGTGAGGTGGTGATGGCTGGAACTGAGCTCTCAGAGGAGGCACTGCTCTCTGAGGATAGGGCCTCGGTTTCTCCAGAAGTGTGAATGAATTTCAAGATTCTCTTTGCTTCTTCAGAGCTGTCAAAAGTGCAAAGGTTCTCAAAGACAACTTTCCAGAGCTCACTGCCTGTGACAGTGTCCACTGTGGTCCTTACACGTCCTGCGGGGCTGCCACCTGTGGATGACGTCACCGTGGGAGTAGTGATCACAGCCGTGAACTTGGAAGGCTTTCTTGTCATGAGAGCCATGGTCTTGTCTTCCCTGGCCTCTGCTTCTGAAATGGTGCCGCCTCTGATGAAGGTCTTATCAGAGGTCTGGGTGCTCAGGGTTTGAGTTTCCCAAGAGATGTGGTTTGACACAGAGGGCTCAATGAGGTCAGTAGCCTGAAAGCCTTCCTCTGAGCTTGTCCAGACCTCCGGAGTCACAGCAGGCAGCTCTGTGTGGCCTGATCCACTGGGGCCTGTGTTGGGTAAGAGCAACTCTGTGAGCTGTGAATCCCAGGGCACTAACTTGACACAGGCTCTTAGATTTATCCCTGGGCACTGCTGGGAGGAAGCAGGGAGGAGGGATCATTTGACCTTATTTTTCAACTATATTTTCAAGGAAGAGGAAGCGATATTGGGAACACAGCCCCATGTAGCAGGCATGGAACTGGGATTGCCCTGGCTGAGGTCCTCTGATGGCCCACTTGAGGCAAAGAAGTATGAAGTGAAGTCGCTCAGTCATGTCAGACTCTTTGCGACCCCATGGAGGGTAGCCTACCAGGCTCTGTGATCCATGGGATTTTCCAGGCAAGAATATTGGAGTGGGCTGCCATTTCCTTCTCCAGGGGATTGAACCCGGGTCTCCTGCATTGCAGACAGACGCTTTACCGTCTGAGACACTAGGGAAGCCCTTTAGGGAAGCACTTGAGGCAAGCCAGCCCCCAAATCGAGACGCTTATTGGTCTGAAGCCATCAAAGTGAATGTGTGGCCAGGATCCCAATTCAAGGGGGAGCAAAGAAAAGCAGAAGATCCAAGTGAGCCAAGAACTGTGGAGCAGGAACCAAAACTCTCAGAACTTTCTGAAAGAATCCTTGTTAGCTTCCTATAGAATTTTTTTAGCAAACTTCAGGAGTAGTGGAGGACAGAGACACCTGGCCAATCGTAGTCCATGGGGTCACAAAGAGTCAGACACGATTTAGTGACTGAACAACAACTCCATAGGGCAGAACGTCTCTGCTCGCTTGAATGACCCTCTGAGGTCCTGTGAGTGGAGGGCCAGCAGCCGTTTGTTCCCCAGGGGAGGCTGCAGCAGAATTATTTATGAGCTGATAGATGCCTCTCCTGTCTGTCGAGGGGGAGGGGCCGAGGTATCTCTTGAGGCTGCTGCTGCTGCTAAGTCGCTTCAGTCATGTCTGACTCTGTGCGACCCCATAGGCGGCAGCCCACCAGGCTCCTCTGACCCTGGGATTCTCCAGGCAAGAATACTGGAGTGGGTTGCCATTTCCTTCTCCAATGCATGCATGCATGTTAAGTCGCTTCAGTCGTGTCCGACTCTATGCGACCCTACAGACAGCAGCCCACCAGGCTCCTCTGTCCACAGGATTTTCTAGGCAAGAATATTGGAGTGGGTTGCTATTTCCTTCTCTGATCTCTTGAGGAGGGTTGCCAAATTTAGCAAATAAAAATACAGGCTGCCCAGTTAAATTTGTCAGATAAATAAAGAATAATGCTAATGATAAATATTTTTTAGTATGTGTATTTCTCAGGTAATATTTATTGTTCAGTCCCTCAGTTATGTCTGACTCTTTTCGACCCCGTGGACTGCAGCACGCCAGGCTTCCCTGTCCTTAACCATCTCCCAGAGCTCGTTCAAACTTACATCCATTGAGTCAGTGATGACATCCAACCATCTTGTCTTCTGGTGTCCCCTTCTCCTCCTGCCTTCAATCTTTCCCAGCATTGGGGTCCTTTCTAATGAGTTGGCTCTTTGCATCAGGTGGCCAAAGTTTTGGAGCTTCAGCTTCAGCATCAGTCCTTCCAATGAATATTCAGGGTTGATTTCCTTTATGATTGACTGGTTGGATCTCCTTGCTGTCCAAAGGACTCTCAAGAGTCTTCTCCAACACCACAGTTCAAAAGCATCCGTTCTTTGGCACTCGGCCTCCTTTATGGTCTCTCACATCCATACGTGACTACTGGAAAAACCAAAGCTTTGACTATACAGACCTTGATAGGCAAAGCAATGTCTCTGCTCTTTAATATGTTGTCTAGGTTTGTCACAGCTTTTCTTTCAAGGAGCAAGCACCTTTTAATTTCATGGCTGCAGTCACCATCTGCAGTGATTTTGGAGCCCCTAAAAATAAATTCTGTCATTGTTTCCATTGTTTCCCTATCTATTTGCCATAAAGCGATGGGACTGGATGCCATGATCTTCATTTTTTGAATGTTGAGTTTTAAATCAGATTTTTCACTCTCCTCTTTCACCTTCATCAAGAGACTCTTTAATTCCTCTTTGCTTTCTGCCATAAGGGTGGTGTAATCTGCATATCTGAGGTTATTGATAGTCCTCCTGGGAATCTTGATTCCAGCTTGTACTTCATTCAGCCTGGCATTTCGCATGATGCACTCTGCATAAAAGTTAAGTAAGCAGGATGACAATATACAGCCTTGATGTACTCCTTTCCTAATTTTGAACCAGTCTATTGTTCCATGTCTGGTTCTAACTGTTGCTTCCTGACCTGCATACAGGTTTCTCAGGAGGCAGGTAAGGTGGTCTGGTATTCCTATCTCTTTAAGAATTTTCCACAGTTTGTTGTGATCCACACAGTCAAAGGCTTTAGCGTAATCAATGGAGCAGAAGTAGATGTTTTTCTGGAATTCTGTTGCTTTTTCTATGTTCCAATGGATGTTGGCAATTTGATCTCTGGTTCCTCTGCCTTTTCTGACTCCAGCTTGAACATCTGGGAGTTCATGTTCACTTACTGTTGAAGCCTAGCTTGGAGAATTTTGAGCATTATTTTGCTAGCGTGTAAAATGAGTGCAATTGTGTGGTAGTTTGAACATTCTTTGGTATTGCCCTTCTTTGGGACTGGAATGAAAACTGACCTTTTCCAGTTGTGTGGCCACTGCCGAGTTTTCCAAATTTGCTGGCATAGTGAGTGCAGCACTTTCACAGCATCATCTTTAAAGATTTGAAATAGCTCAGCTGAAATTCCATCATCTCCACTAGCTTTGTTTGTAGTGATGCTTCCTAAAGCCACTTGATTTTGCACTCCAAGATGTCTGGCTCTAGGTCTGTGATCACACCATTGTGGTTATCTGGGTCATTAAGATCTTTTTTGTATAGTTCTTCTGTGTATTCTCGCCAACTCTTCTTAATATTTTCTGCTTCTGTTAGGTCCATACCATTTCTGTCCTTTATTGTGCCCATCTTTGCATGAAATGTTTCCATGGTATCTCTAATTTTCTTAAAGAGATCTCTAGTCTTTCCCATTCTATTGTTTTCCTCTATTTCTTTGCATTGTTCACTCAGGAAGGCTTTCTTATCTCTCCTTGCTATTCTTTGAAACTCTGCATTCAGATGGTATATCTTTCCTTTTCTCCTTTGCCTTTTGCTTCTATTCTTTTCTCAGCTATTTGTAAGGCCTCGTCAGAGAACCATTTTACCTTTTTCCATTTCTTTTTCTTGGGGATGGTTTTGATCACCGCCTCCTGTACATGTAATATGTAAGACATACTGAAAAAGTCATTACCTGAAATTCAAATTTACCAAGTGTTTTATCTAGTAACCCTACTCTCAGAAGGAAAAAGACAAAAGTATATGCACACTTTTGGGGGGTTCTGATGGTTTAAGATGGCCTTTTCTGAGACCTACTGTCCCAGAAGTACCCAAGGACCCTCAGGAGGGCCAGCGCCATTCGGTCATCTCTCCCCAGGATATCAGAACAGGCCCTTGGCTTGTCCTCTTGTGTCTCCCCCTGGATGATGAAGGAACACTGGGCTGAGAGGCAAGAGACTGCGTTCTAGTCATAGCTGTGTTGCCTGCTAGCTGGAGTCTGATGATTTACTGGTGCAAATCCTGACTCTGTCTCCTACCAGTGAGCGTCTCCTACCTGCCTTGTCATGGGGGTGAGCACCAGAGAGGAAGGGGAATACGGAAGCGCTTCCATTGCTAAGCCTTCCGGGGGTCGTTAAGCATCCCTCCCCGAGCATGTCCTCTCAAGGAGTCACCTGAGAGCTCGCGACCTGCTTTCATACAGCGAGAGTTCCAGGCTGTGCCCACGTGCTGCTTATGCGGTCATGGCCCTTGTTCTCACTGCCCATTCGGTGTTGTCTACCTACACACACAAATCACAGTTTTCCAGGGATATACTTGCTTCTCCTCACTTCAGTTTCTCTGAGGCTCCTCAGTCCCCACAGCTGGAGGCAGAGCTTCTCTGCGGCAGCCCACACAGCCCGAAACCCAACCATGGGGTCTGATGCTGACCTCCCCTGACACATTTTCTTCCTTTCTTGGGAGCCCCGTGGTGTTATCCTGGTGTGGAACCTCCTCAGGCTTCTCAAACCCATCACCTGTTTGTCTTCGGGGCTCTTACGACCCCCAAACCAACTCTCTTACCTGCCCAGGGTCTTCTCAAACAGAGCAAAGCCCATCCTGGCCCTTGATAGCTCTAGAGTGCTACAGCTCTCCTGAACCATTTCCTCAAATCAAACTTGGGGAGAGGAAAGCATGTAGACTTTGGACCCAGAATTCGAGTCCCCTCTCCTCTGTTTGCTTGCCGCTTACCAAACTTGTGACCTGGCCAGGTCTCCTGGCTCCATGCCTGCGTTGTCCCATCTGTAGAATGGAGCTTGAGATACCTAATTCACTTGGTTGGGAACACTACATTAAATGTGTAGCACACGCCTGGGAGATAATGAGTGCAGGAGGCAGTGTGGTCCAGTTTAGGCATGATGTGTGGAATAAAATCCTGGCTCTGCAGAGTTACTTCATGCTGGTAAGAAGCCTCAGTCTCCTCGCTTAGGCGGCAGGGGGTAGATGAGGGTAAGAATGTATCTCTCACAGGGTTATTGTGAGGATTAAAAAGCTAGTGACAGGGGTATATACGAAATCTCTGTACCTTCCTTTCCATTTTGCTGTGAAACTAAAACTGCTCTAAAAAAATTAAGTTTCAAAAGACAATGTGTGATAATGATGTGTCACTGTAGATTTCTCAGTTGTAATGCATGTATATTTCTGGTGAGAGATGTTGATAATGGAGGGGGTGGTGAGAAGGTGGGAGACAAGGCTTCTTTAGGAATCATTGCACTTTCTGCTCAGTTTTGTTGTGAACCTAAAACTTCTCTAAAAAACACAGTGTATTTTTACAAAAGATAATGCATGTGACAAGCTTGGCACCATTTCTGTTACAGGTCAAGGTTCGTTCTTTTCTTTCATAAAAGCCCTGCCTCTCTCGGAATCCACCCTCCACAAGCCGCCTGTGACAGTCAGACTTTTCAAACAAAAACACGTTTTTACAATAAGCACCTACTGTATAACACAGGGAACTCTGATGAACGAACATCATGTGACAGCTTGGATAGGAGGGGAGTTTGGGGAGAATGGGTACGTGTATGTGTGTGGCTGGGTCATTTTGCTGTGCACCGGAAGCTATCACAACATTCTCAATCAGCTACACTCCAATATAAAATTTTTTTAAATTTAATGGACTTTTAAAGGAAATCTGTGCTAAAACATTAACTTGAAGGAGAAAGAATCTTGTCAAGCCACATTCTTTGGCTTTAATCAGATTTATCACCAGCCTGCACCTGCTGACTCCCTATTCTTCCCTCCACACATACTCACACCCCACAGGCATAAAGACAAACCCATAGCAACCTCACATTTGCATGGACTGCAGCCTCACACGCACTTAAGCTGACCCTTTGCCACTGTGTACTCTTTATCAATGACAGTCATACTTCAAGTGGGGCAGCCCAGGTGGCTCAGTGTTAAGAATCCATCTGCCAAGGTAGGAGCCGAAGGAGATGTGAGTTCGATCCCTGGGTTGAGAAGATGCTCTGGAGAAGGAAATGGCAAACCACCCTGGTATTCTTGCCAGGATAATCCTATGGACAGAGGAGTCCATGGGGTCACAAAAAACCAGATATGACTGAGAACACACGCACGCAATACTTCAAGTATAGTTTTATGCGTGCTCAGTCGCTTCAGTCATGTCCAACTCTTTGCCACCCTAGGGACTGAAGCCCACCAAGCTCCTCTGTCCATGGGATTCTCCAGACAAGAATACTGGAGTGGGTTGCCATGTCCTCCTCCAGGGGATCTTCCTGACTCAGGGATCAAACCCACATCTCTTATGTCTCCTGCATTGGCAGGCAGGTTCTTTACCACTAGCACCACCTGGGAAGGCTGTATAGCTTTTTGATTGATTGTAACTAACCCAAGAGAGCTACTTTCCCCCACAAAGAGCTGTAGTATAGAAACTCCCACCCAGAGTCAGGAGAGAAGCCTACAGGCACCCTCTCACCTCCTTACCTGCAGAGCTCCTGTGGGCCCCAGCCTCCCAGCAGCAGAAGAAAAGGGGCAGAGCCAGGCACCAGAGAAAGCTCATCGTAGCTGGGATTCTGGCCACCATTGCCAGCAGTTCTGCCCACTCCTCTCACTGCCACCTTTTCCTGCTTCCTCAACCCACGGAGGATGGGCGGGCCACCTGCTTAGGTGTGACTAGCTAGTTTCCAGGATGCAACCAGGTGATCACAAGTGCACAGGCTGAGAGCTGGCAGGCTGTGTGTCAGGACTGACAAGGAGCCAACCCTCCTGCCCCCCTTGACCACTGACTCCTCCTCCCTAAGTTTGAAGATACGGAATCCTTTCTACAGTGACATTCACCCCCTGGTTCCTGCAACCAGGGAAACCATGGCACAAAGTGTTTCATACATGCTCCCCCTTCCCACAAGCTTCCCCCACCACCCTGCCCCCTGTGCATGGGATTTTGACTTCTAGTTAGAGAGACTTGGGTTTTATTCCTAATTCTGGACTTATTACCTCTATGAACATGAAAGTGAAAGTCTCGCGCAATAGTGTCCGACTCTTTGAGATCCCATGGACAGTCCATGGAATTCTCCAGGCCAGAATACTGGAGTGGGTAGCCTTTCCCTTCTCCAGGGGATCTTCCCACATTGGAAGCGGATTCTTTACCAGCTGAGCCTCAGGGAAGCCTTATTACCTCTATGGTCAAGGGCAAACTAAAGAGCTTTCTGAACCTCAACCTCCTGATCTGTAAAATGGGCCTAATCCTTACTTTACTGGGCTGTTTTTTGAGGATCACATGCAATAAAAAGGCTCTAACATAGCACCTACATACTTGGTGTTTATTGAAAACATATACATTTTAAGTGCTCAATAAATGAACCCTGATGTCCACTCGGATCCTCAAGTCATATAGGGAACAGCCCCCTGAGGTTTGCAGGAGACAACTGTCTAGTGTAGGGAAGGACTCTGATCCCTAACATCCTTCTGTCTTTACATCCTGGGATCCTCCATACCAGCCAGAGGCAGGATCCTGTCCTGGGCCAGCCTGTAGGTGCAGGGCAGGGAGCACACACCTTGAAGAAGGGAAAGGGTAAGTGTGCTGGTCTGAGTCCCCAGGCCTGGGAAGGGGGATACTGAGGGTAATAAATGAGGGAAGTTTAGGGATTTGGCCACAAGAAGGGGAATGAGGCTGCAGAATATATTTCCAAATGCCCCAGTGAAGAATCTTATCCCCTCAAAGGGCCCAGGACGTAGGCTGTTATGGCCATAGCCAGAGGCCAGACAAGGTACCTTGGGGGTCTTAGGGCCAGAGTTTTGTGGAGAAAGCAGTTCTAGAGCAGAGGAAAGCTTGTTGGACAAGCATCAAGAAGACAAGCATCAAGAAACCACAAAAATCTCATGGCGGGAAGGAACTTTAAAGTGGAATCCAGAAGGTCTAGGCTCTGTTTCCAGCTCCTTCCTTAATTATGGCCTAGGGGCTGTGTGATCTTGCACAAGTTATTTGGCTTCTATGGGCCTCTGTCATGGCCTCTGAGGTCATCTTGGCCCTGACGGCTGAGGATCTGCTTCCTGTAAGACACTGGCTTCTAGAATTTCACCCTGGGGACTTCCCTCGCAGTCCAGTGGTTAAGACTCCTCAGTTACAATGCAGAGCGTTTGGGTTGGATCTGTGACTGGGGAATAAGATCCCACAAGCCACAAAGGATGGCCAAAATATTTTTAAAAGTAAACTAAAAACAGAACCTCCCCTGTGTTGGGATAAAGGGCTCTGTGGCCTGGAAGGAGAAGGAAGTCATTCTAGGGCACGGGGTGGGGGTGAGGGGGGTGGGCAAGAAGACTCAATGAGAGGAGAGGGGGTCTGTCTGGGACTCAGCCCAGCACTTGGGATCAGGGATCCTGGACCCCAGTTCCAACCACACTGTTAATCTGTAGAGGCTTCCTGCCAGGCTGAGCCCTTCCACCATCCTGCTCAACCTCAGTCCTTCACTTTATAAAATGGGAGAAATGAATTTCCCTTTGGGGGAGTTTAGGGGGCCCTGGGCACAGCAAAGACCTGAATTCTATTTGATCAGATCTAGTAATGGGTCTAGCGGTCTGCAGTCCATGGTGTCTCAGAGTCAGACTCGACTGAGTGACTGAGCATGCACACAGTAATGAGTGAATGATTTAGTATGAAGTTTCACCCTTGAGAAAGCAGGAGAAATTCAGCAAGAATGTGCTACTTTCTGCCACCTCCCTCTCCTCCTGACCCACCTGTCTGCCCCACCCCAGCGAGGAGAGAGACTTCCTCATTCCAGCAGCTGGTGGCTTAAACTACAGACCGAGGTACTCCAGGTACCCTTTTCACCCCCCACCATGGGATTTCCTTCTCTATTTCCTTTTTCTTTTCATCATCTAGTAATCAACAGCTCAGCTCCAGCCCAGTTGCCTATCATGGGATCTAACCAGGAATCTACTAGAAGGGAAGCCTGACTGAATGCTTTCCTGGGTTTTGCTGAATTTTGTCAGTCCATCTTCCTCTGTACCTGGGGGAATTTCCAAGGCTGGACACATGACTGTTGACCTTGAGGCCATAACAGTCTTAACCAGAAAGCTCCTGAGCATTTTATTCAGCCCATTTCAGGTCTCACCCTGAATAAGCATAGGAGGCTAGTTTTATTAGTTTAGCAAACATGTGTGGAACACCTTACTAGATGTCAGACACTGTTTTCGGCACCCAGGATACATCACTGAGTAAAACAGATCCCTGCCCTTGTGGAACTAACTCCCTGGTGAACCAAGAGAGTTCAAACAATAAACATAATAAGTAAGGAATGGTATAGGGATGAATATTATGGAAAAAAGGGGGGGCAAGATAGGTAAGAAGAACCTGGTGTGTGTGGCATGCAGAGATGAGGGGCAGGTTGCAGTATTAAATAACACTATGGGACCTGAGCCATGACTCCAAGTTGGTGAGAAAGTTAGTCAAGTGGATACATGGGGAAGAACACTCTAGACAGCAGAACTGATAGAGAAAGATCCAGAGACTAAGGCAGGACCTAGATCAAGAAACAGCAAAGAGCCCATGTGACTGGAGCCTCATGAGAGAGCAGAGTTGGGGGTCAGGGGAGTAGGTGATAAGGCATGGGTGATAAAGGGCCTTGCCAGCCTTGGGGGCTGTTCTCTGAGTGAGCTGGGAGCAGCCCCTGGGGAGTTTTGAGCTGTGGAGTGATGAAATCTGACTTGGGATTTGGAAGGACCACTCTAACAGCCCTGTGCTGAAACAGAAACTGGGAGTTAGGAGGTTTTGCCCTAGTCCAGGTGAAAGAGGAGGGTGGCTCTGACCATGATGGTATCAGAGGAGGTAGTGAGAGTCAATCAGATTCTGGATATGTTTTGAAAGTAGAGCTGACATGATTTCCTGCTAGATTGATGTGGGCTGTCAAAGGAAGAGAGAAGTCAAGAAAACTACAGATTTCTCAACCTGAACCAATGGAAGGATGCAGTTGTCATTTGGGTCTGGCTTTCTCATCAAGAATATTTAGAACTCCCTCCCTCTCAATAAGCCAGTGCACATTTTAGGGATGAATTCGACTCAAGACAAGGGTATCCAGTAAAGCCTAAGCACTGGCCTGCAAAGGGTCTGATAAAAGAGTTAACCCAGTAAAATGTTCTTGAAATATAAGGTTCTAGACCTGCTAGGCCACTGAGCTATAGCATAGCCCCACAGGCCGCAGCAAACAAGTTCTGTGTTTGTTGGGAGGCAAAGCTTTTTCCTCATCCAACCTGGGTGCAGTGACTGGAGGCCAGTTAACTGAGAAAAGACAGATGAACAGAAGAAAAGACAAAGTTTACTTACACGTGCACCACGAAGCTGTTCTCACCGAAAAACCAGAGATAAAGATTTCTACATCGCCTTTAACAAAGGCACAGAGCTTAGCACTTCTGTGGGAAAACATGGAAGGTACCATTGGCAGTCTATCTCCATGTCAGCTGAAATTGGCTGGAAAGTCCCTTGGACAGGGATTAATGGCAGCTGTATTTTTAGAAGGCTCTGCTTTAGTCAGACAAGAGAAGTTCAGATAACATTTCTTTCTGCATCTTTTGTAGGTCAAATGCTTCCTCTTTCAAATAATCTTTATACTTCTCTGGTGGTCTAGTGGCTAAGACTCCAAGTTCCCAATGCAGGGGCCCAAGGTTCGACCCCTGGTCAGGGGAGTAAATCCCTGCAACTAAGAGTTCCAATACCAAAACTTAAGATCCTGACTCAGTGCAGCCAAATAAATGAATTTTAAAAATATTAATATTTATACCAGCTCTGTGGGTCTGAGTGAGTCCCTGCAGGTACCAAATGTGTAGATAAAGAGAGGTGGGAGGAAGCATCTAAATTTGCAAAGCCCTGAGAACAGACCCCTCTATACCCTAACCCCTATTTCCTTGGGTTATAGCATGGAAACCTCTGTTTCTGGGGAGCCCTCTCTTCCTTCATTTCTTTTATTAGGATACAGTCCACATAGAGTTAGCTCTGCCAATCTCAAGTAGTATACAGCTTGGTGAATTCTTAAAACTCAGCATTCAAAAAACTAAGATCATGTCATTCAGTCCCATCACTTCATAGCAAATAGATGAGGGGAAAAAATGGAAACAGTGACAGACTTTATTTTCTTGGGCTCAAAAATCACTGTGGACAGTGACTGCAGCCATGAAATTAAAACATACTTTCTCCATGGAAGGAAAGCTATGACAAACCTAGACATTGTATTAAGAGGCAGAGACATTCCTTTGCCAACAAAGGTCCATATAGTCAAAGCTATGGTTTTTCCAGTAGTCAAGTACAGATGTGAGAGTTGGACCATAAAGAAGGCTGAGTGCCAAACAACTGATGCTTTCAAACTGCAGTGCTGGAGAAGACTCTTGAGAATCCCTTGAAAAGCAAGGAGATCAAACCACTCAATCCTAAAGGAAATCAATCCTGAATATCCTTTGGAAGGACTTACGCTGAAGCTCCAATAACTTTGGCCACCTGATGTGAAGAGCCGACTCATTGGAAAAGACCTTGATGTTGGGAAAGATTAAGGGTAGGAGGAGAAAGGAGCGACAGAATATGAGATGGTCGGATGGCATCACCAACTCAATGGACATGAGTTTGAGCAAACTTCAGGAGATAGTGAAGGACAGGGAATCCTGGTGTGCTCCAATCCATGGGGTTGCAAAGAGTTGGACATGACTGAACTGAACTGAACACCCAGGATGCATTCACTACTCAGATCAGGATATAGGATGTTGTCAGCATCTCAGTAGGCTCCCTTGTGTCCATTTCCAGTCAATATCCCTCCAAGAACCACCATTCTCACCTCTATCACCATAAAGTATTTCTGCCTATTTTTGAACTTCAAATAAATGGGACTATGCATACATAATTTCTTGCATCTGACTTCTTAACTTTATTCCTGGGAAATTCACCCATGTTGTTGTATATAACAGTGGTTCATTCTTTTTTTGTTTTAAGGTAGTATCCATTGTAGAAATATACCACAATTAATTTTTTCTATTTTCCTATTGATGGATTTCTGGGTTATTTCTAGTCTTTCACTATTCTGAATAATACCACTATCAACAATCTTGTATATATCTCAGGTATGTATACATACACCCAGGAATGAAATTGCTGGGTCACATGTCTAGCTTTAATATACAGCATCAAACAGTTTTCTAAATTAATTGTGCCCACTTATACTACACCAGCAACATATGAGAGTTCCAGTCTCCATATTCTCATCAACACTGGTCTCACTGGTCCTTTTAATTTTAGACATTTTTGTGGACCTGAATTTCTCATTGTGATTTTGACTTACATTACAGGGAGCCCTCTGCTTTCTCAGGGCTTTGCCCAGGTTGTATGCCACTGCCAGGGAAATGACTTTCATGAGAAAGATACTAGAGGGACACAGGGAGGAATGATGGAGGGCTGGGTAGAAATCAAATTTGCATGCACACGTGCACCACCTGTACACTCAACTAACGCGGAGCCTGTGCCGGTACTGGAACATCTGTGGGGACCCTGGCTGGGGTGAGGGATAATGAAGGAGAGACAGGAAAGAATGGGATGGAGTTTCTAGGCATTTGGAAGGAATGAGCACTGACTCAAGAAAGGAGAAAGGGCCTGCAAATCAGCACTGTTGGGCTGTCTATGAGGCCCACAGCCTGATCCCCACTGGAGAGGTCACATTCCATATTGCCCTGAAAAACTCTTCCTGGCAAGGAAAGGACATCTCAGGCTCTGGAGGTGTGGGTGGGGCTCTCCCAAACAGGGTCCAGGGCTGTCTCTCCCTCAGGTTCCTACATCCCTGGGCAGGAAAAGACATCTGTAGCTGGAAGAGCTGAGGCATAAAGCATGTGCTCCATAGAGCCAGGAGGTGGGACAGCTTTCATGCACCATTTCAAGTCCTCTTTGCCTTGCTGCCTATTTCAGCCACTGCTGCAGGGACCAACTTCCCACCAGTGAGCAGGCAGAGCCTTGCCACGTGCCATCTGGCCTCTGTTCCAGGACCTCCCTGATACTGAGGCTTGGGATGCTTCTGGGGGCTATTCAGCTCTCACACTCAGCAGTGAAGAAATGGGAAAATTGGGCCCTGGGGAGCAACTCACGAGCCAAGGGGAATGGGGGCCCACAGACAGATGCTCCCTGTTTCATTGCTGGGACAGATGGTTCTCAGACATGCTTCTTGGAAGGTCCCAAGGATGGAGCAGCCATCAGCCATAGCAGGGGCCAACTGGCTAACACCTTTTGACTGGCTCTCCCTTCTGCTCTGTGCCATTTCTCCTTTCCCCACTACTCTGGATCATGTCCCTAAATAACTCATTCAGGCTCTGCTTTCAGAGAAACTAAACTAAAACAGAGCCACTACCCAATAACTAGGCTCTGTGCTGACAGGGCATCCTATGCTATTATCATTTTCTAGAAGCCAATGTTCGGATTAGCAAAGGTCTAGAGCGAGCCTTGGATGGGGATGACCAGTCATTCTGTCTAGCTGGAACCAAGGTGTGGGAGAGGGACCAGCAGGAGATAAGGCCAGAAGCGTGCCTTGGGTCCATAGAGTAGAGGACTCAGCAGGTCACGCACGGGCAGTTAGCCTTATTCTGGAGACAGTGGGAGGCCAGTGGTGGTTTCTGAGTGAGGGGAACTGACAACACCAGAGTTCTGCTTTGCGGGGTGCGATGTGGTACAATGTGGGCTGGGACCAGTAAGGGCGAGAGGCCCAGTAAGGGGCTGTGACGTAGGACTTGGGCAGTGGCATATGAAGGGGGCAGATGTGAACTGTGTTGTGAGGTAGAATTCAAAATACTTGGCACCTTGCAGAAGAAAACCAGGGCATAGAGATGTGAAAAATGCTCCTGAGCTTTGGAGTCCAGGAGGCTGGCAGGAAGGGCACCAGGCACAGAGCAGGAGGAAAAGCAGATCCAGGAGGAAAAGACAGCTTCAGTGGACCCCAAAGCCAGCGGCATCATTTTTTCTAGTGCTTTGAAATCCTGCTCAAGGAGGCCACTCCCAGTACACCAGAGGAAGGTCCCCTGCCACTTTTGGCGCCGTGGGAAGAGAAGGGGGTGGGCAAGAGGTCACAGGCCTCAGGCCAGGCTATGTCAGGACTCACAGGCAGTACTACAGAGCCCGGGAAGGAGTACTGAGGAGAGAGGCAAGAATTATTCAGTCACAGCACCGCTAGGGTTTTACTTCCTGCTTTCAAGATACACATTTACTATATTTACTGTAACCATCACAAAACAATAAATATCATGAGCCAAATTTCTGTTTTATAACTTCTTGTACTGATTTTATGCACATTTAAACATGTTTAGGACAACAGCAGGTTTCTGTCTTCCTCTGGTTGAACCAACGGGGAAGCAGACAGGGGGGTGGCAGCGGGGAGAGCTGCAGTGCCACTGGGCCCAGTGTTGCAGCCCTGGAGGGCCCAGGGCGGGAGGCTGAGCTCTGCTCCAGGGGCCCTGCTGGTAGAGGGCAGGGGAGGAGTTCCAGGCAGGCATCAGGCTCTCTTCTTGAGTCCCTTCACGGTGATCGAGAGGGGCAGCCCCGGGAGGTTGGTTTGGAGAAACTGCCGGACCTGAGTGAGCAGTAAGTGAAGGCCTGTTCCATTAGGTTTCCCCAAATCACAGTGCTGTCTTGTCCATCTGCCAAGAAGCAGACCTTTGCACAAGAACCCTACAAGGCAAGCTCTAGGATACAGATGAGGAAAGGAAGGCTCAGAAAAGTTAAGAAGGCTGAGGGCTTAAAGTTAGCCAGGATCTGAACCCAGGTCTATCTGGATTCAGATGGACCTGTCCAAGCTCTTTCCATTGTCCTGGATGCCTTTCTTTCTGCCCAATGCTGTAACATGCCAGGGTGGGGGCCAAGAGCTTTCCTCCAATGCTGAGCACAGCTGGACAGATCAGGGCTGAAGCCAAGACTCAAAAGGAAAATAAAGGACAGAGGATGATTTAAGGCAGAAAACGGCAAACCACAATCTGTGGACCAAATCTGTCTTTCTGCCTGTTTTTTTGTATAAATCACAAGTTGAGAATTTTTTTTTTACGTTTTTAAATGGTTGAAAAAAGTCAAAATAAGAATGGTATTTCATGACACATGAGAATCATATGAAATTAAGTGTCAGTGTTCATGGGCAGGAACCCTGGCTTCTACCATAAATCCGTGGTTGCCATGGTGCCCCACCCACCTCAGGCCCTTTGCCCTCTTTGGTAATTGCTCCTTAACTTTGGGTTCTAGAGGCCAGGGAGGCAGGAGCAGCTTGCTGGCCACCCCTTCTAAGGGCATCTCCAGGGCACTCACCATGCTCTGCATCCAGCTTACATCACTTCTGACAGCCTTGGATGGGTTCTCCATCCTCAGCACCATTTGCAGCATCATGCTGGTAGTTTGAGGAGCTGAGAAAACACGGTGAAAGCTCCTGTCCTCATCCCTGCCTCCCACCCACTCCTGTCTGCCCTCAGAAGTCTACCCAGGAAGGGTCAAGAGGCATCTATACTGTAGGAGAAGCAGGGACCGTTAAGGGGAGCCAAGCCACCCTTATTTCCCCACCCTGTTCCCCAACCACCAACAGCTGAACCTCTCCTTGTGGGACCCAGAAAAGTAGCTCAGGGAAGAGCAGCAGGTAGCGAGGAACAGTGGGCAAAGAAAGCTGGGAGGAATGTATAGGCCCTTTTGACATGAAATGGACAAAATGTCAGGATCTTGGGAATGTCAGGGACCTTAGGAATCACCCAGTCCACACCCTGGCCTTGGCCTGAAGTATAGGCAAGGGCTTGCCTCTGTCAGTCACAGCCTCTAGCTCTCCTGGGGGTGGAAAGGAGCCTGCATGTGCGTTCCTGGGCTTGCAGAGGGCATGGTGGTCTGGGCAGCAGTCTGGTACCACATGGAAGAATTCATCACAGTAACAGCTTCCTCTCCTGCACTGATGATCCATTCCAATGCGGCAGAGGGGCTGGGATTGGAAGCAGCTGCCTGGAGAAAAAGGGATGTTAAAAAGAGACAGATTGGGCTTCCCTGGTGGCTCCGTGGTAAAGAATCCACCTGCCACTGCAGGAGACACAGGTTCGATCCCTGGTCTGGAAAGATCCCACATGCAGTGGAACAACTAAGCCCGTGTGCCACAACTATTGAGCCTGTGCTCCAAAGCTGGGGAATCACAACTACTGAAGCCTGTGCACCCTAGGGCCTGTGCTCCACAACAAGAGAAGCCACCACAATGAGAAACCTGTGCACCACAACTAGAGAGCAGCCACCACTCACCATGAGTGAAATCCAGTGTAGCAATGAAGAGAAAAGCCAGTGTGGCAATGAAGAGAGAAGCCAGTGTAGCAATGAAGAGAGAAGCCAGTGTAGCAATGAAGACCCAGCCCAGCCAAAAATCAATCAATAAAAAAATATTTTAAAGAAATAGATTTAACAAATAGTGCTGGGACACTGGATATTCATATGCAAAAGAATGAATTTGGACCTCTACCTCATACCATATACAAATGTTAACTCAACATGGATCACAGACCTAAATGTAAGAGTTAAAACTATAAAACTCTGCATGTTGTCATGAGCTTGGATTAAGCAGTAGTTTCTTAGATGTGGACTTCCCTGGTGGCTCAGATGGTAAAGAATGTGCCTGCAATGCAAGAGACCCGGCCAGGTTTGACCCTGGGTTGGGAAGATCCCCTGGAGAAGGCAATGGCAATCCACTCCAGTATTCTTGCCTGGAGAATTCCACCAAAACCACAGTGACAAAAGAAAGAATAAAGTAGACTTGATCAAAATTTAGAAGATTTGTGCTTCTAGGGATACTGTCAAAAAAGTGAAAGGACAACCCATGGGATGAGAAAACATCTGCAAATCATATAGGTGATAAGAGAATTTTATTCAGAGTATGTAAGAACTCTCACAAACTCTATAACAACAAAGACAAATAACCCAATTTAAAAATGAACAAAGGATAGAGGCTCAAGAGGGAGGGGATACATGTATACATGTGGCTGATTCATATTGATGTATGGCAGAAGCCAACACAATATTGTAAAGCAATTATCCTTCAACAATACGTGAATTATGTACATGAATTATGCTTCAACAGTATGTGAGCCGAGAACGTCCAGATGTCCAAGCTGGATTTAGAAAAGGAAAAGGAAAAGGATCCAGAGATCAAATCGCCAAATTCCACTGGATCATAGAAAAAGCAAGAGAATTGCAGAAAAACATCTACTTCTACTCCATTGACTACACTAAAGCCTTTGACTGTGTGGATGACAACAAAATGTGGAAAATTCTTAAAGAGATGGGAATACCAGACCACCTTACCTGCCTCCTGAGAAATCTGTATGCAGGTCAGGAAGCAACAGTTAAAACCAGACATGGAACAACACACTGGTTCCAAATTGGGAAAGGAGTATGTCAAGGCTGTATATTGTCATCCTGCTTATTTAACTTACATGCAGATTACATCATGAGAAATGCCTGGCTTGACGAAGCACAAGCTGGAATCAAGATTCCAAGGAGAACTATCAATAACCTCAGATATGCAGATTACACCATCCTTATGGCAGAAAGTGAAGAGAAATTAAAGAGCCTCTTGATGAGGTGAAAGAAGAGAGTGAAAAAAGCTGGCTTAAAGCTCAACATTCAAAAAACAAAAATCATGGCATCTGGTCCCATCACTTCATAGCAAGTTGATGGGGAAACAATCAAAACAATGATATATTTTATTTTGGGGGGCTCCAAAATCACTGCAGATGGTGACCGCAGCCATGAAATTAAAAGATGCTTTCCCCTTGGAAGAAAAGCTATGACAAACCTAGACAGCATATTAAAAAGAAGAGACATTACCAACAAAGGCCTGTCTAGTCAATGCTATAGTCCAGTAGTCATGTATGGATGTGAGAGTTGGACCATAAAGAAAGCTGAGCGCCAAAGCATTGATGCTTTTGAGCTGTGGTGTTGAAGGCTCTTGAGAGTTCCTTGAACTTCAAGGAAATCAAATCAGTCAATCTTAAAGGCAATCAGTCCCGAATATTCATTGGATGGACTGATGCTGAAGCTGAAGCTCCAATACTTTAGCCACCTGATGGGAAGAGCCAACTCACTGGAAAAGACCCCAATGCTGGGAAAGAGTGAAGGCAGGAGGAGAAGGGGACAACAAAGGATGAAATGGTTAGATGGCATCACCAACTAGATGAACATGAGTTTGAGCAAGCTCCCGGAGTTGGTGATGGACAGGGAAGCCTGGTGTGCTGCAGTCCATGGGGTCACAAAGAGTCGGACACAACTGAGTGACTGAACTGAACTGAATTTCAATTAAAAATAAATAAATTTTTTTTAATGAACAAAAAATTTATCCAAAGAGGATATACAAATGGCCTATAAGCACATAATTATCAGGAAAATGAAAATTTGAGTCACAATGAGTTACCACTTCACTACCTCTAGGTTAAAATGAAAAAGAAAACAAGTATTGGTAAGGATGTGGAGAAATTGGAACCCCTTACATTGCTGGTGGAAATGTAAAAGGGTGCAGCTACTTTGCAAAACTGTTCGTCAGTCTCTCAGAATGTTAAATGTAGAGTTACCAAACGACCCAGCAAATCCACTTCTGGGTATATACTGAAAAGAACTGAAAATATATGTTCACATAAAAACATGTCCAAAAATGTTCAGAGAAGCATTATTCATAATGGCCAAAAAGTGGAACTAATTCAAATGTTCACCTGATGAGCAGATAAAACTGTTAGGTAGGTAGAATAGGGAAAAGGAGTCCAAAATGGTGGTGGCTAAAAGACAAGGAAGGTCAAAGGAAGGTCCGAGGACCAGAGTGAAGACTTCAGGCAGAACAAACAGAACAAACAGCACTCCTGGCTAAGCCCAATTTGCATAGGGCAGGCCCAGGTGGAGGAAAAAACATATAAGCGCTTTCTCACGGACTCTCTCTCTCCCGCGTGCGTGCCCTCTTTTCTTTCTCTCTCTCTCACTCTCTCTCTCTCTCCCTCCCCACGCACTCCTCCACTCTCTTCTCTTCAAGTCTTGGATTCTCCTGCTATCTTCTAAATAAAATGGAGCTGTAACACTGATTTGCCTAAGAGCTGTAGCACGGTTTGTCCAAGACCTGAGAGCGCCGAGGGCTTTAATGTCCGTTGCTCCAAATCTTTGCTGTGACGAGACAAAGAACCGAGGAACATACACTCGCGCGACAAAACAAAACATGGTATTTCTACACAATGGAATGCTATTCAGCCACAAAAATTGATGAAATGCTGATACATGCTACAGCAGGGAGGTACCTTGAACATATAGTACTAAATGAAAGAAGTCAGCCGTGAAATGTCACATGTTGTATGAGTCTGTTTATGTGAAATGTCTGGAATAGGCAAATCCACAGAGACAGAAAGTAGATTAATGGTAGCTAGGGGTGGGAAGGTGTAGGTAATAGAGGGGTGATTGTCAATGATACAGCATTTCTTTCCAAGGTGATGAAATGTTCTAAACTTAGGTAACAGTGTTGGTTGCACCACTCTGTGAATATGCTAAAAACCATTGAATTGTATATTTTAAAAGGATGTCTTTCACATTATGTGAACTATATCTCAATAAAATTGTTACTAAAAAGAGACTCAGAGAGAAGAGTGACAAAACAAGAGCGACAGGAGTGACAGCAAGGAAAAAAGAGGCAACAGAGAGAACAGGGAAGAGCTGTGACAAGGGGGCAGAGAGAAACCCGCACAGTTAGAAGCAGGTCTCCAAGGTCCTGTTCACAAAACACTTCACCAACCCCAGTTCCTGCTAATTCCCCAAGGCCTTCAATGCAATTATTATCACAGTGGGAAAGAATTCACACAGGAGACGCCAGTTCAATCCCTGGGATGGGAAGATCCACTGGAGAAGGAAATGGCAACTCACTCCCATATTCTAGCCTGGAAAATTGCATGGACAGAGGAGCCTGGTGGGCTATAGTCCTTGGGATCTCAGAGTCAGACACGACTGAGCGACTGAGCACATGAACACACGCTTATCACTACAAGATGAGGGGGTTATTTTCTGTAAGACGAGGAAGACAAGGCGCTGGCAGGTGGGGACCATGGCCCAAGTAACTTGGTGAGTCTGTGGCTCAGGTTGAAAGGTGCCCCAGGTGCTCTCATGCCCAGAACTCAATGTTGTTTTCCCTTTCCCTTGACCTTCTCATTGCCTTGACCTTTCCAGTCCTCCACAGGACTGGAAAGGTCAGTTTTCATTCCAATCCCAAAGAAAGGCAATGCCAAAGAATGCTCAAACTACCGCACAATTGCACTCATCTCACACGCTACTAAAGTAATGCTCAAAATTCTCCAAGCCAGGCTTCAGCAATGTGTGAACCGTGAACTTCCTGATGTTCAAGCTGGTTTTAGAAAAGTCAGAGGAACCAGAGATCAAATTGCCAACATCTGCTGGATCATGGAAAAAGCAAGAGAGTTCCAGAAAAACATCTATTTCTGCTTTATTGACTATACCAAAGCCTTTGACTGCATGGATCACAATAAACTGTGGAAAATTCTGAAAGAGATGGGAATACCAGACCACCTGACCTGCCTCTTGAGAAATTTGTATGCAGGTCAGGAAGCAACAGTTAGAACTGGACATGGAACAACAGACCAGTTCCAAATAGGAAAAGGAATACGTCAAGGCTGTATAATGTCACCCTGCTTATTTAACTTATATGCAGAGTACATCATGAGAAACACTGGGCTGGAAGAAGCACAAGCTGGAATCAAGATTGCCGGGAGAAATATCAATAACCTCAGATATGCAGATGACACCACCCTTATGGCAGAAAGTGAAGAGGAACTAAAAAGCCTCTTGATGAAGGTGAAAGAGGAGAGTGAAAAAGTTGGCTTAAAGCTCAACATTCAGAAAACGAAGATCATGGCATCTGGTCCCATCACTTCATGGCAAATAGATGGGGAAACAGTGGAAACAGTGTCAGACTTTATTTTTTTGGGCTCCAAAATCACTGCAGATGGTGACTGCAGCCATGAAACTAAAAGATGCTTACTCCTTGGAAGGAAAGTTATGACCAACCTAGATAGCAAATTGAAAAGCAGAGACATTACTTTGCCAACAAAAGTCCACGTAGTCAAGGCTATGGTTTTTCCTGTGGTCATGTATGGATGCGAGAGTTGGACTGTGAAGAAGGCTGAGCGCCGAAGAATTGATGCTTTTGAACTGTGGTGTTGGAGAAGACTCTTGACAGTCCCTTGGACTGCAAGGAGATTCAACCAGTCCATCCTAAAGGAGATCAGCCCTGAGTGTTCTTTGGAAGGAATGATGCTAAAGCTGAAACTCCAGTACATTGGCCACCTCATGCGAAGAGTTGACTCATTGGAAATGACTCTGATGCTGGGAGGGATTGAGGGCAGGAGGAGAAGGGGACGACAGAGGATGAAATGGCTGGACGGCATCACTGACTCGATGGACGTGAGTCTGAGTGAACTTCGGGAGTTGGTGATGGACAGGGAGGCTTGGCGTGTTGCGATTCATGGGGTCGCAAAGAGTCGGACACGACTGAGTGACTGAACTGAACTGACCTTCTCATTAGGTTCGCACTTGCCTGGGGCTTTGTTTAGGGATAAGCTGGAGGACATTCCAGAGCTGACAAGATCAACAGGGAGCAAGCCACACAGAGGATGTGGGGCCAGGTGTGGCTAACCCACTCTGTTGTGGAAACAGAGGCCAGCAGATAGGTGTCTGGTGAAAAGGGAGCCAAAGACCAACCCACTCTCAAGGTGATGGTGGAAGGGGCTGGAGTGCTGACCTCTGAGTTTGGTCTGGCTTCTGCCTCATGTTCTGGTCAGCAGCCTCCTGCTAATGATCAGTTTCCCTTCTCACACCAGCCCCCTTCCCGAACGCCTGGTTCAGGGTCAGGTTGTCACCAAGACCAGGAATCAATCAAAAGATTGTCCCAGGAGGGACTTCCGTGGTGGTCCAGTGGATAAAACTCCATGCTCCCAATGCAGAGGGCCCAGGTTCGATCCCTGGTTGGGGAACTAAGATCTCACATGCTACAACTAAGCACAAATGGCTTAACAACTGAGCCCACGCACTATAAGGCTCATACACCACAACTAGATAAGCCCATGTGTTGTAATGAAGACCCAGAACCACCTAAACAAATTTTTTTTTTTTTTAAATCACTCATTTCAAAGATAGGAGCAGTCCCAGGGACCATACAAATGAGGACCATAGCGCACGTGGGAGTCAGAGATCAAGTCAGTGGTCTAGTGATATCAGCATTTATTTTAACAGTTTGGGATGGAATGGAGTGGAGTGGAGTGGAATAGAATAGGAAATATCCACATATATTGTATATGTAAGTGTAAGTTTCTTGGACTTCTTTTTGAAAATTTTGTTTGCTGTTATATACATGTATTTAAGTACTGGATCAAAGGATGAAATATATTTCTTAATGTGGATTATGGCCAGAGAAGTTTGAAAGACACTGATCTAAAAATGGAAAAGCCATGTTCTTAAGGTCATGCTTGAGTGGGTGATAGAGCTGAGAGAGGAACTAGCAATCCTGACTGTTTCCCTGTTTTCCCCACAACATCCAGGCACAAGGTTCTCCTTCAAAAAGCCTCCGGATGCACTGGCCACTGCCCTCTGGCACTCTCTAAACACACCGCACACTCCTGCTTTTGAGCCTTTGTTCAAGCTGCTTCCTCTGCTTGGAAGGCCCTTCCCTCTCACACCCAGTAGAAGAAAACATTCTTATCCTTCAAGGTCACGATTAAATTCAGTCTTCCCAGGGTTGCTAAGGAACTAGCTCATTATTTTGAGAGTGATAAATGAAGACTCATTTATCCAGTTTTTCCACACAAACCAAATAGTTGAAGAGGGAAAGGTCTTCTTTATAGAAGAACTCCAGCTAACAAATGCAGAAGGAATGACAGAAGTAGAAAACCACCATTTGTCAATTCCCAAGCCCCTTTTATGAATGAAAAAATGGATCTAGGTGACAATCATCACTGGAAGTTAAAATCATTAGAGAAAGATCGAGGGGGACCTTTTTTGAACAGACCTACGTATGAACGCACCTGGCTGATGAAGTTTAACATCAGTAAAAGTGAGATGACCAGACATTGCTCATCTCCTTCACGATACAGTGGGAAGCACACAGCGTCACCTGCAGAACATTCTCACCAAAAGATATGAGCCTTAACTACCAGATTTCAGGTAATGTAACGGACAGAGGAGCACCCACAAACATCAGATCAGACAAATCCAGAATGCAGGGCTATCTACAAGACAAATGGCGTGGTTTCTTCAATAAATAAACAGCATAAAAAAGAAAAAGGGCTGGTATAGATTTAAAGAGACTTAAGAATATAACAACTAAATGTAATGTGTAGACCTTGTTTAGATCCTGATTCAAATAAGCCAATTGCACAAAGGCCTTTTTTGACAGCTGGAGAAATATGCAAACTGATAGGTATTAAGTGGTAGTAGTTATTTTCATTATTTCAGCTCTGATAAGGTATTGTGGTTATATTATTTTAATATGGTAGATAAGAATTTGGGCAAAGTGTTGATAATTTTCAAGCTAGCCAATAGGTCCACTGGGTTCGTTAAACTATCAAATTTAATGAATACATTTTCATAATAAAAAAATTTTAAAATAAATATGATCTATCCTGAGAGGACTTCCTACATCCCCTAGCTGGGATGTAGAGTTTAAGTTTTTCCTTTTACCCTTAAAACCTATTGATTTCATTATGTTAACATTAACATAGCATTAATCCCTGTCTCAATCATTGTTACCATCTTCTTTCCAGAAGTGTGTATCTGTCATCCTACCAGCTCATCAAAGGCAGAAAATGAATCTCTGTAGTTTCATTATCAAGTAATTTATATTTAGTTCAAAAGATCTGAATTGAACTTGGGCTCACACTTGCGCTCCCAGGGGCATCCAAATGTCAGGACAGATTTACATTTCCTAACAGCGCTGACCAGTCCCATCAGAAAAATGACAGCACAGTAAAAGGGAGAGGAAGTCCACCCCATGGTGAGCAAGCACTCATTCATTCACTCATTTATTCCTTTTATTCTATTCAGTGACTCTCTGAGCCGGGTACTGTGGTGGATCATGGAGGTACATTCCACTGCCCTGCCCTACCCGACAGTCCAGAGAAACACCTTCCAGGAGCTCAGTCTAGTGAAAGGAGAGGCATCCCACTACAGGTAACCAAAGCATCGCCATACTGCATGGTAAGTGCTACACCACAGGTAAGAGGAGAGGGCTGTGGGGTTGGCGGAGAGGCAGTGCACCCATCAGGAAACAGTTTTCTGGTGGGGAGGTGACAGCTCAGGGACTCCTCTGTGACCATCCCATTGGCTTCAGATGAAGAGGCTTATAGCAGTAACAAGCTGAGAGGCCAGGAAGAGCCCCAAGTAAGGTGAGGTGAAGAACCCAATGCTAATAGTTTGCAGCCCTTCAGAATAATATTCTTTAAATATGTTTGACAGTATTATAGAGAAGAGGGTAAGCATGGCCAGGGAAAGGTGTGGAAAGGGGGCATGAGGCAGACTCCTCCTCCCTTTACAGTTTTTACAAGCAACGTATTAAGACATCTTTTGTTGCTTACGCACATCTTAAGGCTCCCATCCTTGCAAAAAGTATTCCTACCAGTGATACCCAGTTTCCTCCCAAAAGATATTCTAGCAGATATAGCTTTCTCCATCCCACTGCATTTCCAGGAATATTTTAGCAAACCACATGGGTTGGTACCCAGTGAGTCTGCCTCTGAATCCAGATCTGGGCTTGTCACACCACCTTCACTCCTAGCCCTCTGACAGGGCACATTCTAGAGCTTTGTGCTGCCTCCACTCATAAGAACCTCTTCTAGACATTCCTCTGGACTCTCCAACCAAAATGGACCTTTTCAAGTGAACCACGCAAAGACATCTTATAAATATGGATGTGGTACATAGAGAAGCCACTTTAAGCACTGGTAGATGCTTAGTAAATGTCTGAACAAATGAATTATTTCATTAATAAATTAGCAAACATAAAAGGATCATGCCAGGGACAAAAATGGTTGAGTAAATGAATGAATGAATGAATAAGAAAGAGACGAGAGGCCAGGTCCCTTTGACCTGCTAGCTTGGCTCCTCACCTGTCTCCTGGTTTGGGGCCACAGGGCTCAGCCACAGTAGGAGGAGGAGAATCAGCCCCATGGCTGCAGGCATCAAGCAGAGACAGTGTTTCAGGGACCAAGAACAGGACTTTTAATACCTACTCTTTCCAATCAGGTCATTTGGCAACCTCACAGGGAGGAGCCCGCTGACACCTGGGCCATCACTGGCAGAGGGCAGGGGTGTCACACCGAGACAGGGGCACAGGTGTTCCAGCTGCTTGGAATAGCTTGGTCAAGCAGAGGTAATGTGCCAAGAAGAAATTTCCTATCTCCTGGTGTTTCCAGGCCTTTGGGAAGAGCAGAATCAGAGAAACCAGAGTGATTGCTGCCAGGGACTATGGAGATCATCTGGTCTGACCAGCCCATTCTATATAGATAAGGTTCTATCTTATCTTATAAGGCCCAGAGAAGACAAGAGGTAACCCAAGTTCACACAGCTCAGTTATTATAGAGCTGAGGTGTAGAGCTTGGTCTCCTGGCTCACTCCAATGTTCTTTAAACCAAATGTAGTAGAGGAATTCAGAAATGCCCCTGGAAGGGCCCATCAGCCTGGAAAATCAGCAGGGCAGCTCTATTTCCCCCTAGCTGGTGTAAGTTGTCTACACCACAGGAATGCTGACAGAACAGGAGGAGGTTGAGACATAGAAATTTGAGGAGACTGTCTACTATAGGAAAATGTGAAAAGTAAGGTGACTCCAAAATCCTTTAAGCTAGGCTTCAGCAGTATGTGAACCGAGAACTTCCGGATGTACAAGCTGGGTTTAGAAAAGGCTGAGAAATCAGAGATCAAAGTGCCAGCATTCACTGAATCATGGAGAAAGCAAGGGAATGGATGGATAGATGAATGAATACATAAATGAATGATTGCTGGGCTGCAGTGGCCCCTTTCCCCTCCCCTGTTGAATAGTCTTCTCACTCTTGGCCTGTGAAGATCTCACATCTAAGTTAAATATTGTGAAGAGAAGCTTAGGGCTTCCCAGGTGGCTCAGTGGTAAAGAATCCACCTGCCCATGCAGGAGATGTGAGTTTGATCCTTGGGTTAGGAAGATCCCCTGGAGGAGGGCATAGCAACCCACTCCAGTATTCTTGCCTGGAGAATTCCATGGACAAAGGAGCCTGGAGAGCTACAGTCCATAGGGTCACAGAGAGTCAGACACGATTGAACAACTAAGCATGTAAAGAGAAGCTTGAGAACTTGCTGAAAATCAAGTTTTGGCTTCCTGTGAATCACATCTAGTTTGTAACAATAAACAAAGAACCTCAGAACAAGTAAAAATTTTGTACTGTAGCTTCTCTCTCTGGTTGGAAAACATTTGGATATTCTATCAACTTCAGCAGTCTTTTGCATGTCTTCAGCATTCTTCTCTCAGCTTACCTTATAGACATAACAATTTTTAAATACCTAGTATATTTTTAGGGCATGTAAATATCATCGTATCTCCTGGCAAGAAAAAGCTGGCAGTTTAATAATAAAGTGAGTGAAGGACATTTGGAATGTTATCTACTCTGATAATGACTGTTGAACAAAACAGAAACAGTTACAGACAAAGTTGAGGGAGGAGAAGGGAGATGAAGACATTTTCATCACTTCAAGATTTGGGAAAGCAATCACTGCAGATATTTGCTGGCATGAGAAAAGACAAGAGAGCTGAGAAGGGAGGTAATCAGACGCAAGGTCAGAACAATCCCATCCCCCGTCTTACAATGTCCTTTTTGTTGGTTCTTGTCCCCACTGACAGGCAGAGGGAAAACATTCAAAGACAGAGGGGTGGGCACCCACAGAACTTGTCTGTAGGAGAGTCCCCTGGAGATCTCTGATCTGGGGAAAACCAGCAGGGACACCTTAAAGACAAGTAGTGCAGACAGACTAGAGAGCCCCAGGGTCAGCTGGCTTTATAGTCATCTCAGATTTGGACGAGTTTGGGCTCTTTGGTTGGAAGAAATCAGACCTGCTCCTGCTGGTAGTAAAGAGGTAGAGAGAAAACAGTCATTACAGAGATCCATGTGGCAAAGGGGAAAACTGATCACATTCACCTGACTATAGGACCCAAACGTGGGCTGACCCTGTTAGGGTCTCCTCTAAGACCTCAGCATAGGTTCTTCTGGCTTAATTTGGAAGGCCATGTGTGGCGTCTTTGGGGATATCACTAGGATTTTGCAGAGGAAATGCTGCTGAGCTCAGGGTGATTAAAGAAGACAGGAAAGACCATTGCTGCTGCAAAGGAGATCCTTGTCAGGAAAGATCCTTGAAGCGGCACTTCATGTCTGCTTGCCTCGACATAGAACAGGCGATTCCTTACACTCATTCATTTCATTCAGTTACTTGTTTATTTGTTCTATTTGGGAAAATACTAAATAACAACATTGTGTGACAAGTGCTCTAACAGGAGGTTGAGAGAGAGTGCCAAGGGCTCACAGTGGGCAGGTAGCGTAGAATGCAGGCAGGGGACACTGTGATGTAGCTGAGCGAGCTCTCAATAGAGGACAGATGAAAGTGCAGTTTGGAAACAGCCAATAGTTCAGGGAATGGCAGGAGCTCAGGCTATGAAGCTGAAGTGTGGTCATGGATTAAAGGTCCTTTATGTGCCAGCAGAAGAAACCCAACTTTACCTTGTGGGGAGAGAACTGTTGGTGAGTTTTAGGTAGGGGAGTAAGACCCCATGGTAATGCTTTCTTCCTTCCCACTGCTCCAATCTCCTTATTCCCACCTTGGAGGGCAATTGGCAATATTTATCAAAATTACAAACGCACAAATCTTTTGTGCCAGTCATTCCTCTTTGGAGAATTTACCTGACAGATATGCCTGCACCCATGTGAATGACACAGGACCAGGTTTTCATGGCAGCATCATTTGTATTAATAAAAGATGGAAACAACTTCAATGTCTCTCAATAGATAAATGGTTGAATCAATTATATTCCACCCATACAATGGAAAATGTATGAGTGAGTGAGTGAGTGAAAGTCGCTCAGTCGTGACCCCCATGGATTCTAAAAAAAGAATAAGAGAAACTTTTATTGAGTGATGTAGGAAATTCTCTAAGATACACCGTTAGGGGGAAAAAAAGCAAGGCACAGAAATGTGTATACAGTATGCTAGTTTTTAAAGAAGTGTGAAGAATTTTATATATATATATATATAATTTGCTTTTATTTGCATAAAGAAACTCTGTATGGATGAAAAAAAAAGTCACAAGTGACTATCAAAGGGGATAAGGCAGAAACTGGACACATGGCTACAGAAATGGAAGAGACTTCACTGTATTCTTTTCTGTGGATTTTAATCATGTGAATGTATTACAAAAGTACATTTAAATATTATTAAGTAACCAAGAAAGAGAGAGTGAGGGAGGGAAAGAAAGGTAGGGGTGGGGGGCTCTATCATTCCCTTTCCCCTCTGCAGGCTTCATTTCTGCTTTCGTATTGCCAGAACTTTCTTTCGGTGAGCTCAGTGGCTAAGGGCTTCCAGTGGTTAAGGGAAACGCACAACTTTTCTTTCAGACCTTGGTGTAGAGAGATCTATCGTTGGCATCTGGGCTGAATTTCTTTCTTTCGATTCTAAGTAGAGAAAGGCAGGGAGGTGAGGAGGGAGAGAAGAGGAAGGTACCTTTTACTTTCCTCTCTTTCCCTCACCGCTGCTAGTGTTGAAGCAGTTTTGTGCTTGCTGTGGAACAGGAGTTTGCTGGAGAGGCCAGGAGTCTGTTCCTGCAGTGGGCCAGGGGGAATGGGGAAATAAAGCCATTCAGGAACCACAGGCATCACTAGAAAACAGGTGAGAAATTGCAGAGGCTGAGAAAAGGACAGGACTTCCCTTGGGTTTGTTTCCTAATGATTACAGGTCACCTGTGCTGCGCTGTTTCAGACTTGAGTCTTAGAGGTCTGCTGTAGCTGCTTTCTTGGCAGGGGACGGTCACTAGTACTCCCAACATCCTAAGAAACTCCCAACCATGCAAGGCTTCTTTTAACCCAGGAACTCTCATCTCGCTGGTCTGGTGTTAAGTTTACCTCCAAAACCAGAGCGCAGCTCTCTGCTTTCTGTTCCTCCCCCAGAAGCAGTTCACAGAACTGAGGAAGGCAAGGGTGTATGCCAAGCACACCCTCGTGTTCTCCACGCTCCTAGAATAGTAGCTCTAAGTAGATTCTCTTTCCTTTTTAATCACATTCATCTTTGATCCCAGGAACATCAAGCTCACAGTGGGAATGCCTGGGCCATCTGGCAGCTGCTTCACCTAAGTTTTATAAGCGGTTTGATACCCTGGAGATTAGAAGTGGGAGAGGACTCTGACTGGCAGAAGAGCCAGCAGGATATGGTGGGCATGGTGATCCCTTGCTCCCATCCTCTAAGTCAAACGTTCCAAGGAAAAAGGAAGTTGGGCTGGGCCTCGCTTTAACCAGGGTGCTATAAAAACTAAGCCCTCTCTTTATACCATTAGAGGGTAAAGTAAACCTACACACATTTGGGGCCACAGAAAATGATGACTAACATAGTGCCCCAAAGGATGACTGCCTGGCTCACAGTTCCCCTTTGTGGTGTACTCCCAGTCCTCAAGAGGGAGTCCCCAGCAGAGGCTCAGGAGGTCTGCAAATCCTGCATTTGAGGTTCCAGAGCTGCTCCAGTCTCTGCCCTTTCTATTCCTGGTTGCTCATTTTCCTTGGATTCTGTAATGTATACAAACATTTTTCTAATATCTTGCCCTACCCACCTCACCCACCCCCATTTTTTACTCCCTATTTTAAAATGTCAGAGTTAGAACAAAGCATTTAGAATTTATCTTGTTTTTTAGAGGGTTTGGTGAGATGACAGTGACAATGGTATGTCATTCTAGTCTGGACGAACATAATTTCTTTCTCTCCCATCTCCCTGGGATAGCCACAGCTTCTACTCTTGTTTTGCTCTATTTTCTGCAAAAGTGGACGCTGATATTTTTAACCAGATCAGTCACTCCTCTGATTAAAACTCTTCAGTAACTTTCCAATGTTCTTAGAATAAAATTTAAAATCTTTGGTGCCCAATACAATAAAACCTGAAATTCTTAGTAAGTTCTTTTTGCAGTTCCTTGCCCAAACTCCTTCTATCTTAGGACCATCATATATGCTAGTCCCAGTCTGGAGCCCTTTTCTCCCTACTCTGAGTCTCATTTTGAGGGTCTTGGTTAAAGCATCACCTTCTCAGGGCCCCCCTTGTTATTTTTTAACAGCATCTACCCTTTTCCTTCACAGCTCTTATTTATTACAGCTCATAATTACACATTCATTTTGGTAACTCTGGGCAATGTCTGTCTTCCCCACAAGACTCGAAGTCCCTGAGGAGGGAGGGCCTATGTCTGTTTCAGTCCCTGTGACAGCCCCTGAACCCAGTACAGACACCAGCAAACAGTAGGTACCCACATATTTGATGGATGATTAAATAGGGAGAGACTGGCATGGCTGGATAAGGTTGAGATTTAAGATAAGAACCTGAATTTGTGTGCTAGTGGTAGAAAAGGAATGAGATTTAAAGAGAAAAATCACCACAACATGACAACAGGTGGTGAGGAGACACTGCTTTCCTAGTCAGAAATGCCACCTGACTCAGAGGAGGAAATGAATTTGCAAACCAGGGTGACTAATGGTTAGGTTTGAGGAAATATGATATTTATGTTGGCTTTAGACATACTGGCTGGAGCTGACCAAAGGACACTGAAGGGGAAATGTTCAGAAAGCTGCAGGGTGTAACTGGAGCTCCAGCAGGCCAGAAGCATGAAAGAGAAACTCAGAGAGGGTTGTTCACAGAAGTGGGGACTGAAGCATCTAAGACAACTCAGACTCTGTGGAGAGGAAGATTTGCCTCGCTTCAGGGGGCCGTTACACCAAGGGGACTGGTAGTGGGCACACCCCATGCATCGTAAAGTGCTACAAAGTACTTTATACACAAAGACATAGACGTCTAGAACGGTGAACTGATCTGCTCAAGGTCATGTGGCAAGTCAGTGACAAAGCATTCCAACCCACTTTTCCTGACTTGTAAGGTCCAATTTTCTTTGCATCATAACAGAAATTTCCTGAATTTTCCAACACGTCCACTTTACAGTGGACACTCAATACCACTTCCTGATAGTCAAGATAGGCAAGTAAAAAGCAGAATTTCATTTCCTTAGTTTATTAAAGGTGACAATGATATGTTAGGCTGTGTATGAATTACAGCAAGTAGAAACTCAGTTTGGAACACGAGTTGTACACACACGAGAACATCTCTATTTAGACTCTTGCTCCTTTTATGTGAATTCAACAAAAGCTCTAAAGTCTTGGTAGACAGAGTTAATAACAGCCTCATTTAAGTGGAAAATATCTGCCTTCCACTCTTCTGCTATGTCTTGAATCTTGTCTCCACCTTGCAAGCAAACTCTTTTTTCCCTTTATTTATAGAAAAGAACACATCTCCCCTCCTATTTCTCTCAGAAGGAACTCTCTTCAGTGCATTCAAAGCTTCTCCCCACAACAGTGGGGATTTTCAGATACTGATAAGTTGCAAAGTGCTTTCAAAAACACCCCATCCTCTTTCCACTCTCCCCCTACTCTCAAATAAATAAATAAATGGTATCTGGACAGTGAGGAGAGCAATGTCAAGGTCACTAAAACAGATATGCAGCCTAGAGGGACAGGGTTGGGGAGCTGGAGGAAAAAAAAAAAAAGTGAAAACCCAGGAGCACACTGCTGAGCTCAGCTTTAGAAAGTGTCAGCGTCTTCCATCCTTTCATCCTGTGCTACATGAAACACGCACGACAGTAACGAGAGGATATCTTTCCTCCAGTGTAGTGACTTGGAGTAAGGAGCTGGATTTTCAATTTAAACCAGGACTGGAAGTAGAGCTCACCATTTTCACAAACATCTCAGTCTGAATCTGAGGCCTAATTCTCAGCGAAGCTAGAGTTTCACAATGTCATTCCGAAGCTCCTTGATGGACCAGGGAGTTTCTAGTCTGCCCTTCAACACTGGGCTGGGCTGGAGCGCTTTCACAGCCCCTCTGCCCCTGCCATGAACTGAAGGGAGAACAGCCTCAGGGTCTTCCAGCCTGACGTGGCCTTCAGATCCCAAGTCTGAGGCAAAGGGACCAATGCCAGGCATCAACTTCTTCCCACTCCCTCCTGTCCTGGGGGAGCCTCAGCTCTGTTACTTTACCGCCCCTACTACTTCCAGTGACACTCCTGGTTGCCTCCGACTCAGACACTCAGCAGCTTCCACCAACCATGTGCAACTTTCTGTTCAGCTTCCCGGGGCAGCGCCCACAGCAGGTTTTTCCCTACTAGCAACCAACTATGGAAAGACAGGCACCCAGGAAGAAGTCAGCCCCAGAACTAAAATGCTGTGGGCTTTAGTTCACAGAGCTGCCAGTCCTTGGAGCTGTGACCCTGACCAGTGCTTTACAGACAGGTCAGGAGCTACAGCAACTTAAAGAATGCCACAAACATATACACAGTCCCTTCAAAAACTTTTCCCATCAAAACACACATTAACAAAGGGTGTGGGTGTGTGTTAAAATTAGTAATAAGGATGACTGCGTATACTACTGTCACCAGGCTAAAGAGTTAAGTGCATAATTGGCATAAGGTTCTTGTTATCATAAGAACACAGGAACATTCATGCTCACAGCCACAAACTATCAAGTCTTTTAACACCACTAATAGCAGGAAGCTTTCACCTCAACTTTGACAAAAGAAACTAAGCCAGGAGCTCAACCACTGGGGAGGGTCCCAGCCCCACTGCAGGAGGGAAGGGAGAGCATGGAGTTGGGCCAGGCTTCTACTCAGAACTGCAGTGACCTCCTAACAGAGGACAGAGTGGCAAGAGACTCACGGATGAGATGCTGGATGGGGCTTCTGTCCTCAGTTTAAGATGGCACCAGGGATTTGTCTGAGCTTGAAAGGTCAAACCTGCACCAGAGCTATGTTGACTAAAAGGGACCTTATCACCCAAGAGGAGGCCAACAGCTCCTCTGACTGAACAAATGCTCCTTAAACAAGAGTTGTGGCCTCACTTATGCTTGAAATAGTCCTGGTCTAAGTATCAATTCTGGTCTGTGTCAAGTCCCCCAGGGTAGATAAAGAAAGCCAGCCTGTGGTATCATCTATGCCTAAAATACAAGAAAGTTATTACTGCCTCTTCGAGGTGTCTGAAGAGTCCAAGGTAGCAGTAACACTGTTTTTATGGCCTCAGAAGCACCTACATAAGAATGCCCATGACTCAGTCCCATTCTCTGATGCTTCTCCTCAGGGTGTGACCCTGTTCCAGGACTGGGAGAGAGAAAACTCCACACTCCTGTTTCAGCAGCAAAGGAGAAGTGAGTTCGCTGAGAAAGGCCTGGCTCAGAAGCTCCAGAATTAAAACAAAATAAAACTGGAAATGATTCTTGAGATGCAGCTGAAACCAGATCTGGTCCAAGTGGAGAAGGCCATGGATATTGGAAGAACTGGGTCTCACTGTCCACTCCCCTAACAGAGGCACTGGAAGCTTCACTTAGGGACCCATATGTCAGCTCTGATGGAAATGCTTGGTACCTGCAAATTGTCACAACAGACTGGACCCCACCAACCTATATAAGGTTGAATACACATGACATTAGACAGATAATAAAAATTAATAATTATGATAACAGTTAAAAAAAAAAGATAAAACCAAGTGGGGAAAGTCCTTAGGAGGGTGGCTCAGTTCCGCACTATGTGTGACCCTCGCCCCTAGGAAGAGCGCTTTCCATGCTTTCTCAGGTGGTCTCCAGGTCAGTGGCCTCCAGGGCCAAGGCCTCGGTGGGCTCCTCCTCGTAGTCTGACATGTAGGACTCCAGGCTCTGCTTGGCCAGCAGCTCCCTCCGGGCCTGCAGCCGCTCACAGCGGGGACAGCTCCCAGACTTGAAACAAGTTTTATGGTAGCATGCTTTACACTCTGTTCAGGTTGGGAAGGGGAGAGAGAAGAGAACAATCTGTGTCATCTCAGGCTGGAAGCAAGTCACTGCCAGGACCCTTCTTACAGCCGTGGCTTAGTGTACCTGTGGTAAGACACAGGGAGCTGCTGAACCAAACCCAGCTTCTGTTAAGAGGGGCAACTGACAGGAAATTAATAAGCCCTTGTGCTCTGTCCTTATGGCCGACATGCTGGGCACCAGCTCTCACCTTCACAGATCCGGCACTTGTGGAGCTCAAAGGGGAAGATGATGTCATCTTCATTCTGGCAGAACTCACAGATGAAGCCCTTGGCTTGGCAGAGCTGGGGAGGAAACAGACAGGCAGAAAAGGGAGGCAAAGTTCACCAGGAACTGGCCAAGAGGGTGAACACAAGCAGGGCAAGGAGCAAAATATAAATAAGACTTGAGGGGCTCCAAGGGCTTCCCCGGTGGCTCAGTGGTAAGGAATCCATCTGCAGTGCAGGAGACACAGGAGAAACGGGTTCAATCCCTGGGTCGGGAAGGCCCCTGGAAGAGGGCATGGCAACCCACTCCAGTATTCTTGCTGGGAAAATCCCATGGGGTCTCAAAGAGTTGGATACGACTGGAGCAACTGAGCACACACGCACGAGGAGCTCCAAAGTGTTCTCCAACCTTCAGGAAAGAGACTGGAGCTGGACTTAGCATGACAGCCAAACTGGGCCCAGGCTGGGCAGTGTCAGACACAGTCTTAAGATGGAGACCAAGAAAGGTACGAGTTTGAGAAACTCCAGCCACAAGAGTGGTTCTCAAAGGAGAGATGACAAGAAGGAAGGAATGGGGCCACAAAGGGCTTCCTAAAGTAAAAATTCCAGTGTGGGTAATGATTTGAAATGGGAACCACAACCAATTAAGATGAAATGTAAAAGCAAGGACAGTTTTCCAAAATAATATCCAGCCTTGGGCCAGGTTATAGTGAAATCTTTCCAATTCTCCCTGCTACACAGGAGCTCTACATGTGCCCCATTTTAAGCTCTAATTCTGGGACTGTTACAGCAACACAGCCTGGACATATTCTAAGACAGGGAATTCTAAAAATGGAATTTCTGGTATGTTGGATAGATCAGGAACAATAATAACTTGCATCTACAGAATATTTAAGTTTGCACAGTGGTGGTGGTGGTTTAGTAGCTAAGTTGTGTCCAATTCTTGCCACCCCATGGACTGTAGCCCACCAGGCTCCTCTGCCCATGGCATGCTCCAGGCAAGAATACTGGAGTGAATTCCCTTCTCCAGGGGATCTTCCTGTGGTATTTCCTGTGGTCACAGTGACTGAAAATGCTAAGACAAGACCCTGTCCTTCTCTGAGTCTAATCTAATCCAGGGTCCTCCTCCCACATCATGGCAACTCTTTAGTGAAGACCCACTTAGTCCTGTCCGTTTCCCAGGAGAAATGCCAACACCACATCCTCTTCTAATTTTAGACTCCTTAGATCTGGATGATTTAGCTGTTCATCAACCCTGGGGAGAGCAAGCCTGTGCAATTGCTCTCACAGTGTTAACAGGCCAATTCAACTTCCTGGAACTCAACAGCATGAACCCTGGACCCATGCTTCTCTTCACAACCCTAAGTAAGGGCCCTGCATCGTGCTAGAGCGAGACTTTCTTACCACACATCGCTCTACATGGGCAGCCCCGGCCCTGGTGAGCTCAGCAAGCCGGGGCCCTAGCTCCCCCTTCCTGGTGGCAGTCAGGTCATTCAGCGAGTACAGGTGGAGATCCTCCGTCAGGTGGCCTGGAACGGTGTCAAAGGCATCCAGAAGCCTGCAGGAAATGAGGGGAAGTGGGCAGAAGCAGAGAATGAATCCTTTGTGTGGCCCATGAGAGAAGAAGGATTTCTATCCAGAAGCTGGTTAGGGATGAGAAGGGTCCTAGAGATAATGAGGGTGGGTAACACCCAGCCCACCCAGGCTACCCCACCCTCCCCACAACCAGGCATCTGGAGGGTGAAGTGACTTCTACACCCTTCTGCAGAGTGACTTGGGTCAGCTTGCCAAGAGTGGTGGGCTGACCCTGGATGGAATAACCAGAGAGAAGGATACATAGTTACTGTTGTAGGCTTCTTGTTTACTATTTCTAGAATTTTCTGCATGATCCCCCTACTCTCCTGCTTTACATAACAAGGGCCAACTGCTGGGACACGTTTCTTCCAGAGACACTGACTGAGCCAGAGGTCTGTGGCCTCCATCAAGACTTACTCTTTGGCCAGTCGGCACGTCTTAAACATGTTCTTCATGTGATAGAGCTGGATCCGCAGCAGCTGAAGAGAAGGGCATTGTGGGGGTGGATGGAGGGGTTGGAGGGGGTATGAAGGAGAGGGAAACAACCATTAGAAAGAAAGTGCCTTTAAACCATTCAGGTCTAGAAAGCTTGCATGCAGTAACCAGAGCCAGGCCTTTCTCTATACCTTTAACTCAACAATACGCTTCAAAGTGACCCCCAGTCAGGGAAGGTCCTTTGCTAGGTCTGCCCCAATCACATACACAGCTGGGAGCCGCTGAAAAATCCAGAATCCAAACTTTTGGCCTGATACCCTCTTCTCTGTTCACTTAATATTTTCAGTGAAGGGGAGAAACACTGCTTTTGCCATCAAGTGTTATCTATAACTCTAGAGCTGCCTTGCCAGGTTTGAGACTAACTAGACGCTTTGGAAATGGCAAGAGAAAGTGCATAGAGAGAGCGAGAATGATAAGATGGTTACAGCTCTGCATGGCAACAGAGAGGATTGTGGTGATCTTGGGAAACCGCTAAGAACAGGGGTAATTTATGCCGTCACCTTTCCGAGGGTCTCACCCGGACATGATTGAGCAGCTTGACCTTCCTATAGAGGGCACTGTTGATGTCCTGCACGTTGAAGAGAGGGTCGTTCCAGATCTTAATGAGCAGGTCCTTGGAGAAATTGCTGACGTAGTACTTGCTGAAATCCCACTTGCGCAGAATGCGGCTGGGGATAACCATCTGGGCATTCTCGTGGCAGCACTGACAGAAGTACTTGCCCAAGTACTCACAGTACCGCAGCCGCTTGATGTAGTCTGAAAAAACAGAAGGTCAACAGGTCAGAGGCGGCTTTCCCAATTATAAGCTGGTGAGGCGGCCTTGCCGTTCCTTTTGAATTAGAAGGAGGGCTGGTCAGTGGACTCCAGCCACCTCTGTCTGAGTTGGTTGAAAGCCAACAGAAACCCATACAGTGAGGCCTGTGGTTTCTGTGTCCCAGACTGGAGGCCACTGAGGAAACAAACGCTGCCAAGTTGGGAAGATCCAGTCTCCAAGAACCTGGCTGAGAGTACAGTAAGTCCCCTACATACAAACGAGTTCCATTCTGACAGCATGGTCGTTAAGTCCAGCTTGTTCACAAGCTCAACAAAGTTAGCCAAGGTATCCAACTAACACAATCAGCTATATACTGCTGCTTTTACGCTTGCTTCTGGACATCCTGGGCTCGAAGTAAAGACACTGTACTGCTGTACTCTATACAGTTGTTGTTGTTGAGTCACTCAGTCACATCCAACTCTTGTGACCCCACTCACTTAGCCCACCAGGCTCCTCTGTCCCTGAGATTTCCCAGGCAAGAATACTGGAGTGAGCTGCCATTCCCTTCAGGGGATCTTCCCAACCCAAGGATCAAGGCCGCGTCTCCTGCATTGGCAGTCGGATTCTTTACTGCTGAGGCACCAGGGAAACTCACTCTATACAGTACTGAGCAGTAAAGCACACAAAAGCACAGCCACTTGCAGAGGGTGCACGCATGTGACAATGTACACCAGACACGTGAACTTCCGTGCTTGGACATGTGAACATGTGTTCATACCTAAGTTCACAGCTCAAAGGCTTCTATGTAGGGGACTTACTGTACACAATTTTCTCTGGTAATGGGCTTCTAGAAACCATTTTCCTCTGATTACCAGTGTTCTTGCCTGGTCCTACCCCTTCCCTCTTCCAGGCCCCTTTTTTTCCTTTCCCCAGTTCTGTGCTGTTAGCTCCTCTTACTGCCTCTCTGACCAGCTCCCTTGCCCATGTGTGTGAGAGGGGGAAGCCCCTGGAGGCAGCATGAGGGTCAGAGAAGACACTCACCAGGATCAGTCCGGATGCCGCAACCTGCGCAGCGGTAATTCTGCTTGGCCACAGCGATTTTCCTCCTGAAGGAAGGGGAAGGAAAGGGGTTGGGAGATACCAGCTTTATGAGGGCTCTGAGATGTACAGGGTGAGGACACAAACACTGGGCTCCCGGAAGCTGGGAAGGGAGGGGAATTCACCTATTTTTTTTTTTAAGAGTTGGACAAAACAAGCCTATTGGGAGAGCCAATTCAAAGCAAGGATGGCAAGGTTAGAATTTAGGCCTAGGCAGTGACCCTCCCCAATAATGAGCCATAGTTTCTGAACAAATATAAGAGATGACAAATAAAGAGAAGAGAAAAGGAAAGAAAAGCATCCATCCCTCTTAAGAGGAAGGGGAAGAAAACAGCTCATAAAACTATGGGTGGAAGGCAACAGGTTGGGAGACCAGTGATAAACGACCTCTTTTCCAGTTAGCTCTGGGAAAGAATGGGAGGTCTAAGAGTAAAACTTGCAGACAAGAAGGATAATCCTCTCCCTCGGCCTTTTAGAACTGTGTGGGAGGTACAGCTGCAGATAGAGAGATGAGGGTAAGGAGACAGTTCTGACAATCCACAGAGAAAGTATCTGTTTTCCAAAGGGCACAGCCCCTGACTACTCACGTTGGGGCTGGATGAACATTAAAAATTATCTGTGGCCGGGGTGGCGCCCACTCCAGGTTGCCACGAACGCGGATACGCAGTTTGTAGATGTCAGCATGCTGCCCATCATCTGGGGAGATGGGCAGTGAGTCAGGGATGGGCAGGAGCTGCAGGAGAAAAGCACAGGTGATCTTCCATGGACAGTCTGGGGAATACACACACTTGACCCTTCTGACCACAACAGAAACATAATGGATCAAAGACTTCTCAGAAACACCTGAGCAAGGGCTTCATGGAACCTCGGCCTCAAAATAAATAAGGGACCAAGCTATTAGAAGTGAGGGCCTTGGGTTTCAAGAATCAAAAGGAACGGAAACAGCACCCCAGTTGGTGGCGCCTCTCGCTAACACTGTCCCTGAGCCCACCCTGGGCCTCTTGGTGCGCCAGGATGCGTCATGCCTTATTCAACTGTAGAGCAAAGAAGAACCTTTTTTTCAGTTCTTTCAGATACTCTTCCAGGGTCTCAAGGTGGTCACAGCTCAGGTGTGCTGCCCCCAGGTCTAGTGAGCAGTCATGTGGGGTAAAGACAGTGAAGGAGCTGCCACCTACATGCACAGGCATGTAGGCAGGCATGCACATGAGTTAAGTCTCTTCAGTCATGTCTTGGGTCTTTAAGACCCTAGGGACTGCAGCCCTCCAGGCTCCTCTGTCCATGGAATTCTCCAGGTAAGAATTCTGGAGTGGGTTGCCGTGCCCTCCTCCAGGGGATCTTCCTGACCCAGGGATCAAACCTGTGTCTCTTATGTCTTCTGTATTGGCAGGTGGCTTCTTTACCACTAGTGCCACCCTGGGAAGCCCAAGACAAGCATGCACACATGCCTTCATTTATTCATTTCACACATTTGCAGTGAAGGGCTTCTACAAGTCAGGAAGGAAACACGTACATTCATGCTAAACAGTGGATGTATGACAAAGAAGAACAATATCGGGAAGGCTCACAGCCTTCTGGGGCTGGGCGGTGGGTAGAGAAGTAGAGCTGAAGAACCTACCTTCTGAGGGGCATCGTGCTCTGGAACGAGCCACTCCAGCTCCGAGGCGGCGGGCAGCTGCATCCCCTCAAACTGCTTCAGGAGCCCCATGGCCACTGCCTCAGCAGACGTGGAGTGCAGGAAGCAGTGGGAGCTTAAGTGGAGAGAGTCAAGGAAGGCTGAACAGGGAAGACAGGAGGACAGGAGCCCTCCCTTTGGGACCCGACAACTTACGCAGTGATTTCCAGGCTGAGAGAACACTCACAGCCACCCCAGGCTACAAAGCTTTCTTTCTCATCATTTTCAGACTTCTGTGCACAGTGGGAAACACAGTGGTCCACACAGGGTTCTAAGACTTAGGCTCAGGTACCATTTACTAGCATTCATGACAATGCTGGTTAAGAATTCTGTGTCAAATCCTTTCTCTAAACTTTTCTTTTTTGGAGGCCACACCACACAGCCTATGGGATTTAAGTTTCCTGACCAGGGATCAAACCCATGCCCTCTGCATTGGAAGCGCGGAGTCTTAACCACTGGACCTCCAGGGAAGCCCTAAACTTCAATTTCTTTAACTGCAAAATGGGAATGACAACACCTGTTTACAAAGTTGAGAGAGTCAAACTGCTCTGTGGACTCTAAAGACTATTGCTGCTCCCATGTGAGCTTCTGTCTCCTCTAGCTGAGTCTACTATGGGGAATCTGTTCAATTTGATTTCATAGTCAGAAATCATGATCACTGTTCTCTCTTTCGAGACCTCATTTTCTAGGGGTCTCTGATATAATCAGACTTATCAGAGAAGGAATAATCCACACTGAAAGCTTCACTTCCACCAGAGTCCACCCTGTTTGAACCCATAATCTTCTCTCTCTTTCCCTGGCTCACCACCACCAGGCAGGCTGGTCACATTAACTTTGCTTCTTTGTGGATTCAGATGGTGCCACCCCATCCATATGCCAAGAACTGGGTTTATTTCTCCACCCATCCCAAAGTTCTATTTAAAAAAAAAAAAACTACTTACAAGGACTGAGAGGAAATGAAGGATTTGCTGTTGGAGGGCGTGCTCCTTCTGATGTCAGCATCTAAATGGAAACAACAGTTAAGGGGGACGGGAAACAGAAAGGGAGGAGGTAAGGATAATAATGGACACCAGTCTAAGCTACTGCCAGCTAAGCACTCAGGGCGGCAGCAAGGTGCCACATTCTACGCAGGATAAGGAGCAGAGTCCAGGTGAAGGTCTATATACGATTTATAGTTTGGCTCTGTTCAGGTCACACCAGGCTGAATTAGTGACATTACACACAGCATTGAGAAGGTCAAAGTGGCTACAAATCCAGGTGGAAACACAAACTCTGATTTGGTTTAAAGCAGTGAAGGAAAAAATGAAGCATCCTAAAGGCAAGCAGGGACATACTCTGTACCAAGCAGTGACAAACTACTCTAATTTCTCTCTCATCATTTAACCTCAAGCCCTCTTAAATTATAAATTCTCAGAAGTAAGAACTCTATCGAGCTCTTTTTTAATTTCAGAATCAGTACCCAGCACAGAATTTAGATCATAGAGGTTACTCATTAAATGTACATGGGATTGAAACTTTGCTTCTAATATCTGACTGCTAGTGGTATCAGCCCTGAATGTGAGAAGTCTTCCATGTCCTTAACAAAGTTTCATGGAAAGACTCCCTTCCTGTCTGGTGGCACAGGGAAGAAAAGAACTTCCCTATGGCTTGGCAACTCCCTGGAGATGCCTGGTAAACAACACATTTTTATGGAGCTATTTAACATGATCTTTACTAGAGAACTTGCAAACACAGTCTTGGGAAATTATGGCAGACTTTCCAAAGCCTGTTTACAATAAAGAATTTGAAGAGGGTTTCTAATAATGATATGATTAAATCTCTAGAGATCTCATCTACCCAAATAATTTTAATAGAGAGAAGGAAATATAGCATTCATGTTCCAGAAAGGCAGACAGAGCCTGTTCAAGTCATGGAAATAGGACTATTCTGATAAGTCTCATCCCTCACTTCCTTTGATGCCTCATGAAAAGACTTTTTCCTAATTAAACCTACACAGTGACCAATCTACTGCATTTAAGCCCCTAAATAGAGCACCAGGCTTAAATGACATCACTCTGCACTTGGCCATGGGTTGCTCAATTGTTCTTCATGTTTCCTCTGTACACATATATATTTGTATGGATCACTAGATTATAATATCTCCTTGTGAGGAAATGAGATCATGTCTAATTCTTCTGTTTAGCCCCCAAATACTTAATACAGTGGTCTGTATACAAGCATATACTCAAATAATATTCCTGGCCTTGAGGGCCAGGCTTCAAAGCTGTAAGTACAAGAGAGGAAAACTGAAACCTCTCAGCTTTCATATGCTCTTTAAGCATAGAAAACCTTAAGACAGCAACAAAATCTTTGACTAGTAAATAATGAATCCTATTTAACAAGTAAGTTCATGTATATCATATGCTCTGAATTTGCACCACCAAAATCCAGTTCCCAAGATACTGCTAGTCTGTATTCCATTCTAAATAGTGCTGTATTTCATTCTAAATAAAGCCCAAGAATACTGGAGTGGGTAGCCTATCCCTTCTCCAACAGATCTTCTTGACCCAGGAATTGAACCAGGGTCTCCTGCATTGCAGGCAAATTCTTTACCAATTGAGCTATCAAGGATGCCCTCTAAATAGTGCTATTGGAGGGGAAAAAATTCTAGGTAATAACAGATCTCAATAGACCACTGGGTTTGCAGTGCTGATCTGAGTAACACTAAACTGCCTTGGATTGTACGTAAGTCTTGCCTTGTCCTTAAAACCCTCAAAGAGCTTTGTACATGACAGGTTTTCAAAAAATATTTCCTAAATAATTGGCTCAAAGCAAAAAGCAAATTTCAGCCTGTTTAGGATAGAAAAGGAAAAAGAAGAGACAACCTTAGATATCCTTGAGTAAAGAGCTAACAGTTATTGCTGAGGGCCAGGCTACTAAGGAAAACATGGCATGCCAGAGAGGAGAGGTGGTGGACAATCCAAGGTTGCTGAAAACTACCCTCTTCATAAAAGCTAGTTAGCAGTTCTTCATCCTCATGTTCTTTGAGAGAAAAAAAGTCTTTGGAAAATAAAGTGAAGTCATACTTTATCCTGTTTCTTCATTTTTACCAGAGGTATAGTAACGTCCTAGCTAATCATGAATATTTCCAAGAGTGCAGAAGGTTACACAAGTTTGGAAGTGAGGATCTTACCCCAAGAGTGGAGAGAGAGAGGCAGTGCCTGATACCAGAGGGACATCACACCTGTCACTGGTCAGTGCCATGAAAGCCTTGTGGATACTAGGCCTCTGCTGCATCCTGCTCACTCTCCAGTCAATTCAAGCAGATGATAGCTTAGTGTGGTTGGAACACTAGCTGAAGATCTGGGTAAAAGTAGATCAGGGTCTAAGATAATTCAGGAGTAAAGAGAGAGAAGAAAGCTACTCAACTGAATGAGTTAAACGTACCCCAAATGAGAGCACTTTAGAAAGAAGTCTGAGAAGCTCTCCTTCCAAATGGAAGTTAACATAATTATGAAATATTTTATCAATTATTTAAGGATAATTGATAAATTCTTTAATGATTTCAAGTGTTTCTGATGCTTTAGATAGGATAAAGCTATTATTATGGACTGGGTAAGTTAAACGATATAAAAACAAACAACAACAAAATAATGACATGTTATAAGAATTTTTGTATGTCCAGACATGGGCATTGGAATGATCAGGGAAGAACTGGTTAAAATCCTGTACGCTAGCAAAATCTGCACATTTTTAAATAAAACAAGCAAGGCAGAAGAAGAGAGTCAACTTCAGAATTTACTGGGCAATCTGATGGGGGGGTTCAACCTGTTTTCCCTTCAGCAGATAAGGGGATATCCAACATTCAGAAATCCAACTCTAATGAATTTTCTGCAACTGCTGATTCAAGAGGAAACACTTTAAAATGGAGAACCACAATTACTCTTGTCTTAGAAGGAGAAAAAAATATATTATTAAAAGAGGGAGGGTGGGGAGGAGCAATTGATTACCTTGAATTGGATATAATTTTTAAACTTGCCAAAAATATAGTTCATGAACTTTCTTCATTATAAATTGTAACAATTATCAATTTATTGCCTTTCGGCTCCAAACCTGCCCTTCTTTTTGTCTGCTCTGTGATAATGGAGTTGGATTGAAAACACTCATCTTTTGCCAGCTGGCACACTGCTAAGCTTTGCCAGCAGAGGGCACTGGAGAAACACTGGAGGAGGAAAGGGATTCTCTCGCTGCTTCTGGTATGCTCCCCTAAGCAGACTCCTGTAGTGCAAGTGACTCCCCAGGGTAAGCATGGCTTCAGAAGGCTGTGCAGCAGAGTGCCACTGGTGGTAGTTTTCATAAATGGCTTCCCTTGCACCTCCTGGGAAAGCTTCAGAGCAGGTGCTGCAGGCCTGGTACCTCCCAAGAACCACTTCCCCTTCCCCCAACACCCCTTGAGTTCTGAGGAACAACACTCCCTGGGGGCAGCCTCCCCCAGCACCCCAGAGAATGGTTTCCTGGTGAGGGTTGTTGGCATGGCAGCTTTCATGAACAACATCACCTGACACTCTCAGGGCAGCTCTGTAGCTTCAGAGAACTTCTCCACCATCCAGTGAGCAAGGAGGCCTGGACCTCAGCCTTGTGGGTATGGCCCTCTTCTACATTCCCTCCCTGTGGCCTCTACTTCGGCCCTAGAGATGGTGACTACTGCTTATATATGCTATTCTTGTATTCTTTAGAGTTCTCTTTACTCCTTTTGAGCCAGTCTCCCACTACTTCAATCTCCCACTAGAGTTAATGATTCTTTATATTAAATTTTCCCTATTCAAATTGTCATGTGGTGTCTGTCTCCTGAATGGACCCTGACTAGGTACATCTATGTGGAAGACTGAAATTCTAGAGAAAGGAAGATTAAAGAACTGATGAAATTGCAGTGGAAAAGGAAGAAGGAAGGAAAAAACGGAACTACAAAACCTAAAAAACCAAAGAAATTGAGAAAATTGCCTGGGATCAGGAGCCTGTGAAAGATATTGTATCGATTTGGCAGATACCATCAGAAGAAACAGATGACGTTAAAGAAGCCAGACACAAAAGATCACATACTGTATGACTGCATTTATATAAAATGTCCAGAAAAGGCAACTCTATAGAGATAGATTAGTGGTGGACTGGGGCTTGGGGTGTGAATGTAAAGTAACTATAAATGGTAAATTAACTATAAATGGGCATGAGAGGGATCTTACTGAGGATGATGGAAATGTTCTAAAACTAGAATATGGTGGTGGCTGACAACTTGGTACATTTACTAAAACTCAGTGAATTGTACACTTAAAGTAAGTGGATTTTGATATGTAATTATTCCTTAGTAAGATTGTTTTTTAAAAATGGAATAGATGTTAATGAATACTAAGCTTTCTATGATTACAAGTTTATATCCACTTTACTGCAAGGAAGAAGTAACTTTCAAATCTATTTCCTTCACAAACACTTCTGGCTCCATAAGGTCTACTTGCTGAAATAGGATCTAAGAAAGTGATCATTTTAATCAAAGTATTATAATTATGCAGAGTATTTATCATAGATGATGTCTACAGTATGATGCTTAAGTAACCTTCCTTTGATAGAATCCAAAGAGACCCTTCAATAGCATATATTACCCAAGGTGATCAAAAAGAAACCTCTAGACGTGATCAGAAAGATTGCTAATGAGAACTATACTGACATTTTTTAGAAAGACTTTTGTACTAGTGATAAACTTGCTTAAAGATCAGAAACAAATAAGAAAGAACAGAGAGCAATAAGGAAACCTAGAGCAGAGAAAAATGAACTGCAAATTATGCTTTCATAATTGGGAATCTGTGTGTAGAAAGTTAAATCACTACTTTGGAGACACTTTCCCACCAAGCCCTCAAAATGTGTGGGATAGTGGGTCACAAGAAAAAGTAGTACTTTAGTTGAAAAATAGTTCATATTCTTGGTTTATAAAAAATACTTTAAAGCACCCAAAATGGGGGAAGAAAGGATGCTAGGAAGACCAAATAAAAGTATGCTTGATGGCTAAAGCAGATTGAGTATGCTCCAATTAAGAAGTAGCTGACAGTCAGTAAATGCACATGCAACGGACTTTGGTTGTAAACATATCAGAAACCACTTTTTTTGTTTGATTTTTGGTTCTTTTTGTCACCCGGCATGTGGGGTCCTAGTTCCCCAACTGTCCCCAACCAGGGATTGAAACCATGTGAAATCTTAACCACTTGACCGCCAGGGAAGTCCCAGAAACCAGTTTAAAAGTGAGTTAGGGGAATTCCCTGGCAGTCCAGTGGTTAGGACTCAGAATTTTCACTGCTGGGGCTTAAGTGCCATCCCTTTCAGGTAACTAAGAGGCCACAAGCCACAGGTGTGGCCAAAAAAAAAAAAAATGTGGCTTAGGATTGTTACTTCTCAAGTAAGACTATATTAGGATAAATTATAACAGTTTAGAAGTAAAAGGTCCCTAATTCCTTTTATTTCTCTAAATCTTAATTTAATCTTATACATATAATTATTTCAAATGCAAGTGGCTGACAATATTAAACTGCTAATTAAAATTTTAAATTAATAAAATAATTAACTATTAATTAAATTAATAAAAGCCTGAATTTTGTTGTTTGTGTGTTTTAAAGCCACTTTGAACATCCAACTGCTACTTGTTTTCGGTTAACCCCATCTACAGAAAGTCTACTTGTTTGGATCATAAGGCAGTTATTAAGACCAAACATTTGCAGCAGTAAGTCCTAATTGTAAACAAAGTAGGAGAAGAGGTAGCTTTCTGAAAGTTGGCTCTGCAAATTCAAAACTCTGAAGACTCGAAGCTTCTTCTATAGCATTCTATCTGACTTTTGCTGTCTAAATGTGTGTCAGTAACTTAGCTATAGGTTTGAATTATAATTTCTTCACCTGACCACTTCTTTCTACACTGTCCATTACCTCCATCAGCCACAATGACCATTAATCTAAAAGAATCTCTATAGAGAAGGATCAGCAAGGACAATCTCAGAGAAGAGGACTGTTGGACTCATATGAGGAAGAAGAAAAGGAGTATCTGAAAAAATGGGACAAATGAACTTATTTATAAAACAGAAACAGAGTCACAGATGTAGAAAACAAACTTATGGTAACTGGGAGGAAAGGGGTAGAGGGATTACCTGGGAGGTTGAGACTGACATATATACAGTACTATATATAAAATAGATAACTAATAAGGCCCTATTGTGCAGCACAGGGAACTCAGTATTCTGTAATAACCTATATGGGAAAACAATCTAAAAAAGAGCAGCTATTGTATATGTATAGCTGATTCACTCTGCTGTACAGCAGAAACTAACACAATGCTTTTAAGTCAACTATACTCCAATAAAAATTAAAGAAAAAGAAAAGAAGTGAATCATTTCTGGTTGGCTTAAGTTCGGTTTTCCCCAGACACTTCTCTATACCTTTTGGTTCTCATAACACTGACAAGTCACAGGTATGTACAAAAGCTGGTGCAAACATTCACATACATGCATGTATGAGCACACCCACGCTTCTAACACAGGCTACCTGAAAACAGCGAGGCCACTGACACTGAGAGTCCATTCTTTGACATGTGAGTCAGGTTAGATCCTTCACTACCATCTGTGTAATAATGATTATAAAAGGGGGTCTTTTAGTATTCAGACAGGAAGTAAATTGATGAGAATGACAGTTCTATACCACATGTTCCTGGAATCAGGACTTGACTTTTGCTCCAAATGCTAGCTGACACTGTTTTTAGAAATCTACATCCACAGTTAAGTTTTATATACATATATAAATTGTTATATATTATATTGTTATTATTGTTATATATTATAAATATATATATATATATACACACACACACACACACACACACACACACACACACACATTGGTCTCTGTTCAGTTTCTGGCATAGAGCTCTTAGAAACTTTGAAATTTCCTAAGTGATAGGAATGTCTATTATTCATAATGAGCCCTTTCCATTAAATCTGAGTTTAAGTTAATCAGATGACTCCTGGGGCCACATAGACAACTTCAGGAAGGGGCTGGTTGCCAGAAGAAAAAAGTAATTATAATATTAGAATTTTTAGCCCCACCTCAGGAACTCAGTCACCAATGGCCAATGATTTAATCACCCATGCTTACTTAATGAACTTTGATAATGATGAGGTTTGGGAGAGCTTCCTGGTTGGTGAACAGGTCGATGTACTGGGAGAGTGGCATACCCTGACTCCATGGAGACAGAGGTTCCTGTCTCCATGGAGACACTGAGGACAGTGTCTCAGTGTCTGAGACACTGAGGAGCTGAGGACACTTTGGGACCTTGCCCTGTGAACTTCCCCTTCACATGACAACTCATTTGTATCCTTTATAATAAACTATAATCATAGAGTGCTTCCCCGAGTTCTACGAGTCATTCTACTTAATTATCAAAACTGAGCGGGGAGTTGTAGGAACTCCCCTAGGAGTTTGCAGCTGTAGGAACCCTGGGGGTTGCAGTTGGTCACAGAGAAGTACAGGCAGCCTGGTGACCCCACTGGCAGCTAGCATCTAAAGATGGAGCCGCCCCATGGGATTGAACCCTAGATCTGTGGGCTCTGTGCTAACTCCAGGAATTAGTGTCAGAACTGAAATGTAGGCCATTCAGTTGGCGTACAGAAAACTGGAGAATTGTTGGAAAACCACATACCAAAAAAAAAAAGTTTTAAGGGACTATCTATTATTGTTATAAAGAGAAATCAGAGGCATTAAGGAGAACAAAGAAGGAAGACTTTCCAAAGACCTGGAAAAATATACGTAAAAACTGTATTTCTGAATGGGGGAGAAACCCAGCTACCACACCTGCAGTTGAATGGGTTCTCAAAATTGGTATAAACAGGAAGTCAGAGCCTCATGCAATAAAAGATCTATTCATCATGTTACAATGGAGATCTATAGACACAATTCACCTCTATAAGAAAATTACTCTTGGTTCCAGTCATAGGGTGAGAGCTTATGTCCCTGAACTGTTTGGTTTTCTGTTTGTTCATTTGTTGGTTGCACTGATAGGAAGATGAAGAAATTTATGATTTTCAGGTATGGATTAACCCACTAATCATGGGTCAACCTGATTTAACACAACTGCCTTTCCAGATAAGAGCCCCTCCTCTTCTCTAAGCAGAAGCTCATAAGAATCTGTGATTCTGCTATGCAAATTAGCATGGCCAGGACAGAAAATAAAGCTCTACTTTGAAAAAAAAACTTGACATTTTCCCTCCATTTTGCTTTTTCCCTGCCATGGACTCTTTTTTACCTTTTCTCTTATGATTATAATAAAGCTCCTTTTAAACACTTTGAAACAATTTCATTTGTATTATGGGGCACAAGAGAATAGGAATCTAATTTCACGTAGGTGTGGGCCAGCTTTGGACTGCTAGGAGGAGAAATTAGAGCAAGAGTCTGACAGAAAGCTGCAATTGAGGAAGAAACTCCAGGGTGACATCAACAGCCAGCCCACTTCACTGGAACACTTCCTTTCAGTGTTCTTTTCTGCTTAAATGTTAAATAGGTTTTGTTTTTTTAACAAGAGAAGTTATCCCTTACAACAGCTGACAACATTCCATAATGAACTATACTGAAGACTCCCTATTTAGGGAAAGCTTCTCGGTCTATGATTCCAAACTGAAAGAAAGAGTTAATGAAAGCTCCCTTGAAAAGTGTTAAATCATACCTTGGATTTCAAATTCATCAACCTCATCATCAGCAGAGCCAGAGTCAGAGAACTGTGCTGAATCACGTGAACTGAACTGGGAGCTGCTGGAAGTGAGCCGAAAGCCTGTTAACATTAAAAAAAAAAAACAAAAAACAACAAAACAGTAATGAACAGGACAGAAAGAAGTGTCCGACACTTTCTAGGGTCACAGGAAAAGCAAACTGGTAGGACTTCAATAGAAAAGTAAACAGAAGCTTGACTGGCAGTTATGCTGGGGAAATGGAAACCAGCTCTCGTTTCCCTTTCTTGTTTCATCTCCTTAAAAGTTTCACATAAGCAGGAAGTACTGCTCTCTGGGAAGGGAATCTGCAACCAGTGGCCTCAGTTCTCCTCCTATCAGAAATCTATTTTTTGGAAGCTATGTCTGAGGTAGAACATAGATGAACTCCAGGACTCTGGTCTAGTAGAAAAAAAAAATCAGAACAACACAGAAAATCTTTCTGACAGCAGAGGAACCCTTGGCTTGGGTATAACATCTCATATGAACATATAAAGACAGAAAAGGAAGCCCACGAGGTACTATGTCTTATCCAGAAGCCCTCAAGGGGCAGGAACAGGCATTCACAGCCTCACTCACTTCCATGCTCCATCTCCTGGTACCCAGGGAGCAGGTTCTTGGTGCGGATCTGCTGGCGACGAAGGCGGATCTTTTGCTTCAGTTCCTGGATCTCCCTGTCACTGTCCTCCTCCCCTTCCTCCTCTTCTAGGCACTGGCTCATCATGTTGCACTTCATCAGCTCGATGGCAGCGATCAAGGACTCTGATATGCTGAAGTGGGCATTCTCCTGGGGAAGGAGAGCGCCAACAAGGGGACACCTCAGTGACTGGTCTCTTGGAAAGGAACTTCCAAGATGTGCACTGCTTCCATTCGAAACACCCAGAGGAAATGTACACTGCCACCAGAAAGAAAGCTGATGGCCAGAAAATCTGTTCCAGATTCTCTTTGCTCTTGTATCTGGCCATGCCCAGCCTTCCTGTCCCACTTTTCGCATAAAAATATGACAGAGAAGTCAAGTTTTTCCTAAACTGGCAGGCAGGTTCTTTACCAATAGTATCACCTGGGAAGCCCATAAAATGCTACAGGGACATTTTCTTTATTACATATCTGAGCCTTAGAACAAAATAGAGAAGCTGATTTCAGGGACAGTCTTTATCTAAGGTTCCAGGGTCAAGGTCATGTGACTAAAATTCAATGTTTCTTTCCCAAGGGAGTTTTTAAGGCAAGATCAGTAGTATTTTTGGACTCAGTGAGGAGCATAAGCTCCCTGAAGAGTTATCCAAGGATAGAACTTGTTGAGCTTATCTTTATGGTGACTTCTCTGTATTGTAGTCTACATGCATGTTATTGCTGTGCGCCCAAATCCTGTTTAGGACAAAAGACACCATACCCCTCTGGCTAGATCTCCCTGCTGCTGCTGCTGCTAAGTCGCTTCAGTCGTATCTGACTCTGTGCGACCCCATAGACGGCAGCCCATCAGGCTTCCCCGTCCTTGGGATTTTCCAGGCAAGAACACTAGAATGGGTTGCCATTTCCTTCTCCAATGCATGTAAGTGAAAAGTGAAAGTGAAGTCCCTCAGTCGTGTCTGACTCTTCTCGACCCCATGGACTGCAGCCTACCAGGCTCCTCCGTCCATGGGATTTTCTAGGCAAGAGTACTGGAGTGGGGTGCCATTGTCTTCATGGGCTTTTCAGTGGCTCCTTAGTGTCCTCACCTTTTCCAGGTCTGCACAACTGCCGAAGTCCTGCTCAGATAGGTAGCTGATAAGGGACTGTCCTTCTGATGGTCTTCGGAACATGCCTTCTCCTGAACACAGGTACTGACTGCCCTCTGTGGGAAAATGGAATGTGGATGTCAAAAGCTCTGGCTCTGAAAAGCAAATCTTCTTTACAGCCAAGCTTCTTTGAGAAATTTGATGATTTTACTGCTAAAGATGCTCACAAGTCTTTCCCAATAATAGGTTAGAAAGATGTCTACCTTCTAAAGCAGTTTCTCTGAATCTCAGAATCCCAAAGCACTAAGTGCCTAGGTTAGAGAATGGCAGAATAAATGGAGAGAGCCTGGAGACCATCCTTTGACCACCTAAATTTAAAGATGACTTACACATCCTCCTACCCACAAAAAAAACAAAAAAACAAAAAACCTGTGCTGCGAATCAGACAAGGAAACAAATGTCTTCTTCCTATGGATAATTTCAATGTGGAGTTTATCTTCTGGTCATTAGGCTCAGACACTCAAAGGCCTCTTTTCAAGGTCTCTCTCACCCACTCAGAGAGCCACTGTAGCTGGCTCACCAGACATTCACGGTGGTAGCACCCACAGCATGAGACGGTGGGACTCCTACAGCAGAGAGGAGCAAGAAAAAATGGTGGGGCCGTGTGATTTCTAGCACAGGGTTTGAAAATGATGAAGGGGAGGGTGAGACTGTATGGTGTGCGCCCTCCACAGAGCTAAGATGAGCCATACAGCTCAGAGCGTGGCAGGCACGGGGGGAGCACAGCAAAGACACGACTGCAGCCTGGCCTTCCTAGTGCTCACTTACCATACTCCATGTACAGAGAGCTGGGTGTGCTGACTTCACTGCTTTGACCAGAGTAGGACAAGGGGCCTCTCAACTTCGACTTATCACTGCAGGATTCTAGTGTCAGTGGCCACCAGGGAGTAAAAACACACATACGAGGTGAGCAACACATATATTCCCAACCTTGGAGTTTCAACATCTAACAGCTCCCATTCCCCACGCCCTCCCGGACAGGAGAGAGGGGCACACCAATAGGACACAATCCAAGAATGCAGGAACACACGGAGGAAGGGAGGTGGGAAGTCAGTGTATTCTAAGGAGAAAAGAGAGAAAACGAGACCCGGAAGGCAGCAACACAGGCGAAAAAGAAATCAACATGGATTCATGATCGGTTCTTTCCTCTTCCATCTTCTTACCAAGTGTTTCAGGAATATCAGCCAATGTCTGCCCTCTTGATTAACCAGTTTAGAAAACAGTCCTCACAAACACATTGCAACTTTTCTGATCCCTTGACACCAGACTTTAGAACAATATCAAAGGGTTAAAGTCTCTAAAAAAAATACTAGGATATGGCCTCTCTTGAGCCTGAAATATAAATTTGTCATACTTACAAATTGAACCTATTTTTGAACTGGCAGAACAACAAAATAACACCCAGCAATACCCTTAAAAGAAGCATCAAAACAATGCTAGAGAAGCCAAGGATGATGGCCCTGTAACCAAGGGGCTCAGCCCCAGGGCTGTGGACTCAGCCTTCCTGGAAAAGGAAGGGAGGGGTTTCAAAAGAAGGTTACAAGGTAGGAAGTGTCTGGGTAGAAGTTTTCAAGGAATGTTGAGAACTGAAAGGGGAGGAACAGCTGCAGGCATGGTTTGCAGGAAATGGAAACTGATCTTCTCCAAAGGGAAACACAAAATTTCCCAGCGCCACAGAAGGACGAGCAGGCAGAAAAGCAGGTGGGTGCCTGAGAAATGAGCAGGATGTGCTGGGAGAATGAATGACTGAGCAGCATCCAACCCATTTCCCTGACAGATGGTGCCAATCTGTCAACTGCTCCTCTCACAAAAAATGCTCCTACATGGTAAGCAATAACTCCGTGTTCCCCTGGTGGCCCTGGCAGTGGGCTCTGCTCCTCACTACACACCAGCAGTGACCGTGATGTCATGGTGAGAAATCATGACAGAGACAACCTCTGAGGTCCCTAGTCAAAATCAGTGCACAACACACACTCCAATACCAGCACCCTGTTCATTTACCAGGAAAACCCTAGTACAGAGGGAAGGATGATGTATGCGAGAAGCTGCATATGAAAAGGCTGTCCAGCTTTGCTCACTGACCTCACTACCTCCTGATGCTGCCCATTCAACTGATTAGCTCTAATTCTCAGAACTTCCTCATACTGACTTGAAATCTGTCATCTCACAGTTTCTCATCTCCTTAAGGGCAATGCTCTTCTAAACAAAAGTCTTGCAGGCTTGTCTCTCTTTACCCTCTTTGCCAGTGTCTTCAGCCATTCATCATTTTCAGTTCACCCTCACCACTCTGCCTTGCAGACACATTCCAGCATCAGTATCTCCATGCATTATGTACCCAGAATGGAACACACATGCAGTTTGAATACCACTGTGAAAACCAAAGACACAGACTTAAGTCACTAGAAAAATCTTGTGCAATGGCTGGAATGAAGGGGTAGGGCTGGGGGAGATGGAATTTACAGGGGAAGGAAGACAGATAAAAGAAAAAGGAAACAGGGGAATCCAGGCGAGGCAAAAACGTGCACTCATATCCAAGATCACAGAAAGAGGAGAAAACATATTCTGGTGTTAATTCAAGGAAAATAAAGTAATTCATAATAAATATTCAGTTATAAGAAAAATTCTGCCATTGATTCATCATGATGTCTTAACAAATAGCAGGCCTCAGTTTCACCTCTAGGCAATACGGGATTGACAAGTATGAATTCTACCTCCCAAAAGCTGCTGAGAGAAGGAACAAGGCATTTGGAAGTCATAAGCAGAAAACATATCACATAAAAATATTGGTATCATTTTACGACCAGGTCCAAGCATCACAGCAGGACCAGACTAGCCAGGCTTGATTGACACCAGAATGGAAAAGGAAGCTCTGCACTAGGCAAGATGGTCACAGAGGAGCAAAAGGAGACAGGGGGTGGTGGACAGAGAGGAGGAGGACTGGCTCCCAAACCTGCAATGGGATCTTCAACTATAATGGTGATATTCCTGGGGCCTCCTGTATGTAGACAGACAGGTGCAGAGGAGAGTCCAGAAAACAAGAACAGAGAGTGAGAAAAAGAGTGTCTTTTTATCCAGCAAAGGTGGGGGTGTAACTCCTGAGAGGGAACCCTAGTACAGACAGAGTGATGGCACGTATGAGAAGATGCACAGGACCCATACTCCCTCAGACCCTCCTGCTTAGGTTTTCTCTGGCTCCCTTTTCCAATGCAGGTTACTGTGGTTTCTGGAATCCACATGGATTCAAGAATGGGGAGAGGGGAGTTTTACATGCTCAAAGGCCAGCAACCTGCAGTACAGCAGACACCGCATCTGCTCTAGGAGATGTGAAGTAAGGGTCTAACCTATGCAGTCTTCACATCTAAGAAGGCTCATGGGAAGACAGACTTTGAATTGGAGGTTTCTTGGTTTCTGAACCAGTTCCAATGAGCCAACCCACATTCTTGAGGGGAAAACAGAGACAAAAGTTTGCAATTCAGAAGTTTCAGATGAGGGCCTTAGCTCTTACCTTTTAGAAATTATAAACAGAAATCAACAGCAGCTCTAGTTGTAAAGAATATCTTCCTTTTATGCTCTTAATTTTTTCTGCTTTATTTTGATATTTTATATCCAAAGCTTTTCCACCCAGAAATGGATTTCAGCACAAAGGTCCATGTTCCACTTGCTTTTATGGAGATGTTCTTACAAATGAAACCTAACCAAAGACTGCCAGATACCAACAACCTAGGAAAGATGATGGCAGGGAAACACTAAAAGCAGTGACACCCCCCTTGGCCGTGCCTGGGGTGCTCTCTGCTAGCAGCTGGTGTTTGTGTGAGGGTGGTCCCAGGAGCCAAGGCCTCCTTATCCAACTGCCTTTCAGCCTGAATTACTGATGCAGCGGTCAGCGCACCTACTTGTTTACTAGGTCCTGTCACCGGACACTCACTACATCTCTAGTGTTAATCAGGGAACCCTAGTATCAGTTTGCCTCTCTCTTATTGTTATTATATTCTGACCAAACTTCTCAGGGAAGGAATTTAACAGGATTATTTTTAAAGCTCATTAGTACTTCCCCTCTGTCTGAGAGACACATTTAAAACTTAGACTATGATTAGTCACATTATCCTCTGATGCTAAAGAATTATGAAAGAATCCAAGAAAACACTTACTATTTAGCAATGTATAAACGAACAAACGTAAGTATCCTCAGAGAGATTCTGGATTTAGATATCCACATTATATTACAAACTTCTCTTTTTCACTATAAGCAGGATACTCTTCATATCTTCAGAAACATAACTTCTCTTCCTGCCATTTGAAGACCCTTAAGAACAAATCTCCCTTCCACCGGAAATTCCGGAGGCCACCTTTCTGACATGCGGTTGGTGGTTCTCATTACCTGGGGCTCCTCTGGAGGCAATGTTGGTGTCCGAATGGGAGCGAGTATGGCTCTTCTTTGTTCCTCCGGTGACAGTGAGCGTTTGCCCCTCTGAGAAGCTAGATCTGCGAAGGACACTGGACAACTGGCTCTGCCTACCTCCCTCCTGGTCCCCTAGAGAAGAAGCAGCAGAGTCTGGCTTCTGAGAGCTGCTGGAGGAGAACAAATTGGAGCTGCTGCTCTCAGTATTGCTGCTGTGACTCTGACAGCTGGCGGTCCGACCCCGGGGGTCCTGGTTGCCAATGGCCAGGTACTCAGGCCCCTCGCTGGCATCACTTGGGGAGTCATTCTGGCTGCTGACCCAGGATGCTTCCAAGGGGCTGGTCAGAGTGCTGGAGCTCATCTCATTGGGGGTCGAGGGGGAGTCCTTGGCTAATGCAGTGATTGGAAGGAGAGGGTCTAGGACGGTTTGATCCTCTGCTGCTGAGACAGGCCCTCTGCTTTCTTGAGGTTTTCGGGGCGGGCCAGAGAGTGAAAAGGAAGTAGATCTTCTTTCTAGGATATGAAAAGAAAGAGAAGGGAAAGGTGAGCTGGGAGCTTTTGAGCTGGTATGTATGAAGGGCTTCTCCATAGCTAAGGACTGAACTCCCTAAATTGGGGTGCCCAGGACATATGATGTCACCTCAAAAAAGGTTAAGTCATTCAAAGTAAGTAAAAATTCACTGAGAAGCAGCTAAGCCAAAAGCATGAGCTCTTGAGACAGTGGCTTCTTTGCCTACCAGTATGCATTCCCCATCTATAAAATGAGCAATAATAATAATACCTACCTCATAGGACTGTTTTGAGGATTAAATGAGATAATATACACAAACTGCTGGCAACAGAGCCTGACATGTGGCAGGAACTGAAGAAATGTTAGCTATTATTATTGAAATGCCTTCTTGGTGATGTGGATTAGAAACCCAGGGGAAACTAAAAACATCTCTTTTCTCTGTTACTTTAATGATTCTACTGTATTATCTTAGGCTAGTTGCTATATCCTCTTTAAGACTTCCATACTGAGACATGAAGTGTGACAAACTGCACTGACCAGAGGTTCTATTATAGCCAGTGGGTGAGCAACCACTATGTCCTCTGTTTTCCAAGGCTGGAGATACATGTCTTCACAATCCCTCACTGCCCTCATACCTAAGCTGTGGTGGGGGATTTGGTGGAGACTGGAGAAGGACCCAAAGTAGGAATGCTGACCACTGTTGGTTGAAGGAGTATATGCGGAACCAGGCAGAGCTGTCAGGCTCTGGCTCTTTGTCACCAGGAGTGGGCTCTCATGCTTTCTGGCAAACTATGGAAAAAAAAAAAAGTGTCAGAATCAAGGATAGTGGCCCTCAGAGGAAAAGCACAGTATTACAGAAACACTGGCAGAAACTGGCCTTTGGCAGCAGGTTTGAACTGCAGCCAGGACCTGTAGAGACAGCACAGGTACCCTCTACCACAGCACACAACTTTGAAATCTCAAAGTCTTGGCAAACATCACGGCTTCTGCAGCTGGAATCCTAGGTGATCAGACCAGAAGTGCTTTATCATGAAGGCAATATAGTAAAGGGCTTAAGTCTATGAACGAGAAGTCAGAAGTCAGACACACTGGGGCTCAAAGCCAGGCCCTATCACAAATTATTTGGTCCAAACTTTGGGCAAATGATTTACCTACTCTGTCCCTCAGTGGCCTCCTTTATAAAATGAGATTAATGTCTACTTTACAGAGTTGTGAGGATTAAATGAGATGACACATGTATTGTGCATAGCACCATGACTGGCATGTAGAGAATATTCAATAGGTGGCAAGCAAGAATCAAAATTTTAAAACCAGGAGAGATAGGGGATCCCTCCACAAGAGAAAGAGGGCTTGTGACTCCATTCTAGCCGAGGCACTGATATTAGTGATGGGACGAGTGACCTGGAGAGTGAAAAATAAGCAACACAAAATAACAAAATTTCCTTGGAGAAAATGATTCTACGTTACATTAGGCTGCACTACATCTGATGCTCTAGCTACAGTCAGCTTGATTCACCATCATCCCTCTGCCGTTTTCTCAAGCCTGCCCTTCAGGAGGTGCTTACTCAAACTAAAGATTTTTTAAGGATGAAAAAAAAAAAAAAACAGACAACTCCCTCCTCAAACAGACCTAAGCTTACTTACAAATAGGCTTTTCACTGCAACATATACTTAATGGTACCTCCTCTTCTTTTCTAAGTTTTCTGTTTGTTTTTAATGAGAGCCTTGCAGCTCATAATTGCCCGAGTGAAGTAGTTTGCTACACAGGGTTATATTATGGTGAGGTCTAGGAGGCCAGAAGACAGACACTGATAATTCCTTGCCCCCTTTACCATAGAAGCATCGATCTGAGCCAGCAGGCGAGGGTTGTTCTGTTCCACTGCTTCCAGGCACTGGAGCATGGCCGTGACATGGGCATCGCTTAGCAGGAAAGCAGTATCTGGGGAGAGAAAACTACTGCAGTGACAGAGCCCCTTAGGGAGAACTTCAGCCTCCCTATGTGGCCCTGGGAGAAGGTCAGGGAAGGAGAGAGGGAAAAGGCAAAGATAAGGAGAATCATATCACTGTGGGTAGAGGGAAACCAGGGACAAATAAAGTACAGGAGAGGCTAAGTCATGTGCAGTATAGCAAAGAGGCCATGACAAGAGGCTACAAAATCAGAAAGACCCAGATATGATCTCTGGCTTTGGGTGATTCTGGCCAATCACCTGACCTCCTTTGAGCTCTGCTTCTCTGATTAGAAAACAGGGGTATTAATACCCAACTCTCAGGGTTACTGTTAAGTGCGTATGTATAAAAAAATAGATAACACTGACTAGAACATAGAAAACTCTCAGTAAATAGTATAAATTCTTTTATTAATGCTTTTTATTGTGGTAAAAGCCACATAATATAAAACTTACTATTTAACCATATTTAACTATCCAGGCCAGGGGCACTAAATACATTCACATTGTTGTGCAACTCTCACCATCATCTCTCTCCCCTATCACTTTCCTAAATTGAAACTCTGTCCACATTAAGACACTCTAAGTCCTCATTCTCCCTTCCTACCCGCCATAGTAGTTATTCTTATTGATCTGTGTGTATAAGAGTAGGGAAATACCTTAACATAGAGCGTGACTGTATTTTACATAAGATGTTAGAGAGAAGACTAGATACATATTTCTGATTAGAATCTCTGTGATATCAAGTAAAAGTATGAGACCCCAGGGTAAGAGTGGGTCTATAAAGAATAGTAAAGTGAAGGAGAATGAGGAAGTCCATGCAGCAATCCTGGAGAGGTAACCTCTACCTACCTGTGTAGAATTTTCTGATGTACTGCCTGTCCCCCAGCAGAGGTCGGAGCTGGGCTGAGAGGCAGTGGCACTGCAGGCTGTGCTGCAGCCACAGCTCAGCCACGGCACGCTCACTCACACCATCCGTGCTGCTCTGGCCATTCTCGTGCAAGCTGATAAACTGAGAGCAAAGAAGCATGAGTCAAAATATACATCCTGATCAATCCAGCAAAGTTGAGGCCTAATGGCATGAAAACTAAACTGAGCAAGGTCAGAGGAGTTAATCAGAGGTATTTACCCTCCAGCTAGCATCTAGATGTTGTAGAGGAAGGAGAAGGAGGGAAGAGATTAATGGCCCTGCTGCTGGTGTGGACCACTGGAAAGGGACTAAGCAGTTAAGACATAATATGCAGCTCCAGGAGAGGACAAAGCTGCTACATCTGTCTCTTTATGTTCTAACTCCAAAGAGGCATCTATTCCGGGATATTCAGAGGAAAAATGAACTTGACCCCCAGGGTTCTCTCATAGAGTCTTCTATTTCAGGTATCCAGGTCAACAAACAACAGTTAGAACTAGACACGGAACAATGGACTGGTTCCAAATTAGGAAAGGAAGACATCAAGGCTGCACACTGTCACCCTGCTTATTTAACTTATATGCAGAATGATGCCAGGCTGGATGAAGTACAAGCTGGAATCAAGATTGCTGGGAAAAATATCAATAACCTTAGATATGCAGACACCACCCTTATGGCAGAAAGCGAAGAAGAACTAAAGAGCCTCTTGATGAAGGTGAAAGAGGAGAGGAAGAAAGCTGACTTAAAACTCAACATTCAAAAAACGAATATCGTGGCATTCGGTCCCATCACTTCATGGCAAATAGATGGGGGAAAAAATGTAAACAGTAACAGACTTATTTTCTTGGGCTCCAAAATCACTGTAGATGGTGACTGCAGCCATGAAATTAAAAGATGCTTGCTCCTTGGAAGAAAAGTTATGACCAACCTAGACATCATATTAAAAAGCAGAGACATTACTTTGCCAACAAAGGTCCATCTAGTCAAAGCTATGGTTTTTCCAGTAGTCATGTATGGATGTAAGCTAGACTATAAAGAAAGCTGGGCGCCAAAGATTTGATGCTTTTGAACTGTGGTGTTGGAGAAGACTCTTGAGAGTCTCTTGGACTGCAAGGAGATCCAAACAGTCAATCCTAAAAGAAATCAGTCCTGAATACTCTTTTAAAGGACTGATGCTGAAACTGAAACTCCAATACTTTGGCCACCTGATGCAAAGAACTGACTCATTGGAAAAGACCCTGATGCTGGAAAAGATTGAAGGCAGGAGGAGAAGGGGACAACAGAGGATGAGATGGTTGGACGGCATCACTGACTCAATGGACATGAGTTTGAGCAAGCTCCAGGAGATGGTGAAAGCCAGGGAAGCCTGTGTGCTGTAGTCCACAGGGTCACAAAGAGTCAGACACGACTTAGTGACTGAACAACAACAACCAGAAAAGAAGGCAAGAAAAACCTGGGGTAAGAAATCCAGGAAAAATGCCCCCAAAGATTCTTTACCAAAGAGAAACCACCTGAGCACCTCTTACTGGCTCTCACCACAGCATTCTCTGTTTGAAACATACTTCTATTGGCTATTTCTAAAAGCAAGGTTTCATAGCCCACAGTCAGTGCAAAAAAAAAAAAGTATGGATGGCACTTTCAGGTAGCTTCTAAGAGGAAATGATTATAGCAACACATTTTAGAAAAGAAAGTTAGAGAGAGGGGTTTGGTGCGGAAAATAAAGTGATAAGGACCAAAAAAAAAAAAATCCATGTAAGAAAATCACTGTGCTCTGGTCTTTTCTCAGAAAAGTGGCCAGAGTGACCACCCTGTTATTTGGTTCCCTAATCATTTAAAAATAAGTTACTTTTCCAGACATCGCCTCAGCAATGAACCTGGCAGTAAGTGTAATATACATGAAACAAGACTGGCCATGAAAAAAAAAAACAAGACTGGCCATGAATCAGTAAGTATTGGAGACGGGTGATGGATATTTTGGGTTCATTTCACTAATCTAATTTTGACTATGCTTGAAAATTTCCACAACCAAGGGTTAAATAAATAAACATATATATTTGACAGTGATTGCTGTGGACTAGTTTTGTAACTCTGGCCAAGTTACCTAACCTCCTGGAGCTCTAGCTCTGTCCCTGGCTGGGAATCAGAGCTACTATACTGAGCTGAGAGAACAAGAGAGTAAAGGGCTATAACGGAAGCTAAAGTTGTTGGGGATGTATTAGGTTCCATTTGACACTGGCCTCCAGGAACCTCACATTTTTTTGTATTTGGTGTATCCTCTTCTTCTTAAGCAGTTACCACATATCAGTCCTACTTACCCCGAACCATTCAGAAAACTTCTTGCCATTTGCTCTGGATTCTGAAAAGCTTCATTCTGGTCCCATATATGCAAATCTTTTGAAAATAACAAAACTTTATACCCCTTCCCTAGAGGAGGGAAAGTGGCCTAGAGCAAGGAGTGTGTAAGGCTTATTTTTTTTTTTAAAGCATCCTCCTCTCCAAATCAATCTGACAGGGATAATTTCCTCTCCTTGCCATATGCCAAACCTCTAGCCTAGGAGACTCTGCATACAGAACATCAAACAATGAAGCCTTGTGGTTGCCTTTACTTACCTTCTCCACATGAAGGGCTGAGTGGGGACTGAGCCACCGAATGTCTTTCACAAACTGCCAGTAATCAGTCTGGCGGCAACACACCTGTTTCAGGAACACATAAGGTAAACAAATCATTACCATTGTGAACCACATCTAGTTCTCATATCCATATTCCAAGAGAGGAAAAAGAAAAGCCTAACTTTTCCTTGCCACAATAAAGGTTCTCAACAGCAATCAAAGGAACACATACAGATAGTCACCCTTTTAAAGATCAGCTGTTAAAAACTATTCTAATTGTTCTTTAAAGGAGGTAATATATGCATATGATATAGAAGGTTATACAGCTGACCCTTGAAAAACATAGGTTTGAACTGTGTGGGTGCTCTTCTACGTGGAATTTTTTCAATAAATATATTGGAAAAAAATTTTGAAGGTTTGTAACAATTTGAAAATAACCCATAGATAAACTGCATAGCTTGGAAATATTGAAAAAAAATTAGGAAAGTTAGATATCTCATGAATGCATAAAATATATGTAGATGCTAGCCTATTTTATCATTTACTACCATAAAATGTATACACACCTATTATGAAAAGTTAAAGTTTATGAAAACTTACACACAAACACTTAGGGGCCATAGACGGTGCCATTTGCAGTCACAAGAAATGTAAACAAATATATAGAAGAACATCAAATCATAATTGCACAGTTAATTTTATGTAATTATGTACTACTATAATAATTTTGTAGCCACCTCCTGTTATTGTTTGAGCTCAAATGTTGCAAGTGTCCACTCAAAATGCCATGTGACACTAATCATCTCTGTATGAAATGTTCGGCTCTTCAGTAAAATACATATTGTGGTAAAAAGTGACCTCTCCCAGTTCTCATGTATTTTCCATTGTGTTTAATGTAATAGCAAAAATTCTGAATAACACTCTGGGACCCAGACGAAGTGCCGCTAGCAATGTTGGGAGTGCTTCCAAGAAGCAGAGAAAAGTCACGGCATTATAAGAAAAAGTCGAATCTACACCATAGATTGAGGCCTGCAGGTGCAGTTAGGTCCACCATTTCAAGATAAATGAATCCAGTATAAGGACTATGGTAAAAAAAAAAAAAGGAAATTTGTGAAGCTGTTGCTGTAGCTACTCCAGCAGGCACAAAAATCTTGTACTATTTGAGAAATAACTTTAATCACATATTGAAAACTCAGCTTTTATGTGGGTACAGGATTGCTATAGGGAAGACATCCCTAAAGACTCTAATATGATTCATGAAAAAGCAAAGTCATTATGTGACAACTGAAAGCAAAAAAGGTGGAGGATCTAAAGCTGGAGAATTTAATGCCAACGAAGGATGGTTTAAAATGTTTAGAAAGAGGTTTGGAGAAGCGGCTTCTGCTGACCAAGAAGCAGCAGACAAATTCACAGACACTGTTAAGAAAATAATTGAGGAGGAAAGAAAAAAATGAAAAGAACTGAGGAGAAAGGATATCTGCTACAGGTTTTTAATGAAGATGAAAGTACCCTATTCTGGGGAGAGGGGAGAAAATGACACAAAGGACATTAACTGATAAGGAAGAAAAGTGAGCATGAGGATTTAGGACAGAAAGGGACAGGCTTACTCCTCTGTTCTGCACAAACGCAGTCAGATTTATAATCAGGGCTGCCCTTATCTACAGGGTAATAACCTACTTTCTTCTAAATGCTTCGATAATTTTTAAATTTTCAGCAAATAAAAACATATGTTATTTACATATTCAGAAAAGAAATAAACAGGGACTTCCCTGGTGGTTCAATGGTTAAGACTCCATGATCCCAAAGAGGGGGCACATGTTTGATCCCTGGTCAGAGAACTAAGATTCCACATGCCGCAGAGTACAGCCAAATACATACATACACATACACAAGAGGTCTTTTTTGTTATTATTGTTATTTTTAAATTGGAACATCTATATGTCAACTACAGGTTTCTTCTTAGTGGTGGAAAAGGGGGGATCTCTGTACTTATAGTCAGCTCAGAAACTCGGGGGTTAAGCATCTCCACATTTCCAAGCGGCAGAAAAGGGGTTATCAAATACACCATGCCTTGTGGAAAGACTAAAAGGTAGTCCAGATGCAGGATGTCAAGGAAAATGAGATTCCTTTAAGAACAGGGTTATGATGTTATAGCTTCCTAAGGCCCTGAGTGATTAAAAAAAAACATAGTTCACATTCCATAACACATCCCTAGAAAAGCACAAAAGAGATATGCCCAGCATGAATCATTGTATCCCTTCCCCCTCCAAGGGCACAACACCCAGAATAGCTTCCTGATGACACAGCAGCTAGAAGCCTTTGAAAGCCTTAATCTTTAGAGAGGAAATGAGAGGGAAAAAACAAGTCCTTGACACAGACTTTAATTTTTAGATCTTTACAAGGCATAACAGAGCAGCAGTGAAGGTAGTATGGATCTTTTGTATTTAATTCTTCTCACTTGAGCCTGTAGTTGCTAATTTGTATGTGGATGATAGATTTGTCTGGTCTGCTCTGCTTCCACCGACTAACACTACTGCTATTTTGTAGGTGACCATATACGTTAATAGTGTTCATTCTGGTGACTAAGTGCCTTCACAGATCTTATTACTTATTCATAACAATAATATTGTGTTGCATTTACCAAGCATCTTTCACTCAGGAATTTCACTTCACTATTTCATCATGACACATTTTCTCTTTCTGGCACAGATGGTAAAACTGTCTTGTGATTACAGTAAAATGATTACTCCAGATGATGATGTAAAATTAGTAACAGAGCCAAGAAAAGAACTTTTTTACTATCAAGATGCAAGTATGTGAACCACTAAATGATGGAGCCTCTAATCTGGTAGGTCCTCAGTCTGGGAAATCTGTATTGGGTTTTTATAAAACCTTTTGGTACAGTTCCCAACTCTGGCTTTGGGAGACTGAGGAGCTGGCAATGCCACAGACTAGTATTTTAAACATCAGGAGGAAGGGCAATCTTATGAGAGAAGCTGGCAATGCCACAGACTAGTATTTTAAACATCAGGAGGAAGGGCAATCTTATGAGAGAAGATAAGTTTGTTTGGGGTCATGCTGTGTTTGGCCTGTAGGACAGCCAGCCAGATGATAATGTATAGCAGATAGGTAGTTTTGCAGATCTAAAATTCAGCACAGAGGTTTGAGCTGGGGATTGTTAGTGAACACGTGATGGTTAAAACAATGCAAGTGAATGAGACTGTTTCAGGAAAATGTACAAAGTAAGAGGAGATAAGGACATAGGACTGGACTCTATTAAAAACTAAAGTAATGCTCAAAATTCTCCAAGCCAGGCTTCAACAGCACATGAACTGTGAACTTCCAGATGTTCAAGCTGGATTTAGAAAAGGCAGAGGAACCAGAGATCAAATTGCCAACACCCACTGGATCATCAAAAAAGCAAGAGAGTTCCAGAAAAACATCTACTTCCACTTTATTAACTACACCAAAGCCTTTGACTGTGTGGATCACAATAAACTGTGAAAATTCTTAAAGAGATGGGAATATCAGACCACCTGACCTACCTCCTGAGAAATCTGTATGCAGATAGGTAGTCTTACGGATCTAAAATTCAGCATAGAGGTCTGAGCTGGGGATTGTTAGTGTACAGGTGATGGTTAAAACAATGCAAGTGAATGAGACTGTTGTTGTCAAGAAGCAACAGTTAGAACTGGACATGGAACAACAGACTGGTTCCAGATAGGGAAAGGAGTACGTCAAGGCTGTATACTGTCACCCTGATTATTTAACTTCTATGCAGAGTATATCATGCGAAATGCCAGGGTGGATGAAGCAAAGCTGGAATCAGGATTGCTGGGAGAAATATCAATAACCTCAGATATGCAGATAACACTACCCTTATGGCAGAAAGCAAAGAACTAAAGAGCCTCTTGATGAAAGTGAAAGAGGAGAGTGAAAAAGTTGGCTTAAGACTCAACATTCAGAAAACTAAGATTATGGCATCCAGTCCCATCAGTTCACGGCAAATAGATGGGAAAACAACGGAAACAGTGACAGACTTTTATTTTGGAGGGCTCCAAAATTACTCAAGATGGTGACTGCAGCCATGAAATTAAAAGATGCTTGCTCCTTGGAAGGAAAGCTGTGACAAACCTAGACAGCATATTAAAAAGCAGAGACATTACTTTGCCAACAAAGGTCCATCTAGTCAAAGCTATGGTTTTCCCAGTAGTCATGTATGGATGTGAAAGTTAGACTAAAAATAAAGCTGAGTGCCAAAGAATTGATGCTTTTGAACTGTGGTGTTGGAGAAGACTCTTGAGTCTCTTGGACTGCAAGGAGATCCAACCAGTCAACCCTAAAGGAAATCAGTCCTGAATATTCACTGGTAGGACTGAGGCTGAAGCTGAAACTCCAGTACTTAGGCCACCTGATGCAAAGAACTGACTCACTGAAAAAGACCCTGATGCTGGGAAAGACTGAAGGCAGGAGGAGAAGGGGACAGAGAATGAGATGGTTGGATGGCATCACTGACTCGATGGACATGAGTCTGACTAAGCTCTGGGAGTTGATGATGGACAGGGAAGCCTGGCATGCTGCAGTCCATGGGGTCGCAAAAAGTTGGACACGACTGAGCAACTGAACTGAACTGAAAATCTGAGAGGAAGAAATTCCAGGGAAAGAAACTAAGAAAGACTGGTCATAGGGGTAGAAGAGGTCTCTATGAGACTGGAAGATAATGCAACATGAGTCAAGGTCTGATGATGTTCAACAGTGAAGAACACAAGACAGTGTTCAGAGGGAAGATGTGCACTGGATTTGGTAACACGAACTTACTTAAACTCCAGTAGCAAGAACAACAATGGTAAGGGCAGAAGCAAGATTGTGGTGGGTTAAATTATTTGTTCTATAGATTCCGATGTTCATATTTTTTTTCACAGGACAACATGTAACTTGAAACTTAAAAAAAAAATGAAAGGAATATTTATCAATTACTTCCTATGTACCATGAACTGTGTTAGGCCAATTTGTATGCTGTTTCATTTAATCTTTCTATCAAACATTATGACATAAATAATATTATCATTATTTCGACAGATAAGAAAAAGCTCAAAAAAGATAACATCACCTAATAGTTAAGACTGACAGACAACTTATTACACTTTCTAAAGCTTTTTCAGGTATTATCTCATTTAATTCTCACAACAATCCTATGAGATACATACCAGTGTAACCGCCTCATTTTACAAATGAGGAAACAGAAGTACTAACAGTCATGTAACTTACTCACTACCACACAGTGGTGAAACTGAGATTAAAAGAAGAGCAGTCTGACTCAGAGATCCATAATTATTACTACTGTCATTTTTTTCCCCAAGGACCTGAGCAATTTCAATCCAGGTTCTGTCTGACTCTGAAGATGTCTGTCAATCTACTATACAATGTTGCATCCAAACTCCTTGAGTGAGAGTTTAATAATGATGACCACTGAGAAGAATTCAGTTCTTTAAAGGATAAAAATTGTCCTCAGATCTTCAAAATTCTTTAGAAAGAGGGCCTCACTTTCAGAACTTACTCTGAATAAAGAGAATCTAACATAAGCCAACTTTTCCAGTGAATTCTGAAAAAACAAGAAAACTGGTTTAAAGAGTTTGTTTAGAGGTAATACACACTATTTTGGAAGGGAAGGTAGCACATTAAATCCTATCAACTATGAATATCTTAATACCAATTCATTTTTTCCCATTGTGACTGCTAGTTGAGAATAAACTCTGATTAAAAAAGAAAGACAAGCTGGGCTCAGAAAAAGATTTCAGGAAAGAAGACTAGGCCCTGACTAGGGAAGTATTTGAGTGTTTGGGAACACAAATTATGCACATATATATATGAGGTTTGATTTTTAAAAAGTAGAGGATCAGATCCAATGACCCACTTGACCGTTCTACCCAGAACCAAACCTTATTTAAAACACTGCAAATGGAGTAACTGCTACTGAGAATTGAAGCAGAAACCACTGAGATTTAACTCATTTTTAATACTCAAAGCTAGTGTTTGAGGATATAAGGAAAAGAAGTTCAACATCAACAAAGTTTATACAGAAAAAAAGTAAGCTATAACTAAAAACTATCATTCATAAGCATCAACCAGTTATCTACAAAATGATGTTCAGAGGATAGTCTAAAAAGGACAATATCCTGTAAATATTTCTCAGATATATCCTAGGATACTCTAAAGAGGAAAACCTTAATGATTCATCACGACATTGTCCTTCTCCTCCTCATTATCATCATATTACAGTCCTGATCCCAAGGGCTCACACACGCAGTTGCCTTCATCTTCTCTCTGCCAAGGACTTAATGCAAATGTTTCTTTCCAACAAGTGATCTGGCCAATCTGGCAAACAGTATACATACCTGGTCATGGATGAGCCCATGATGGAGGATGCTCTGCATGTCTCTGCACAGCCGCTCCAGGCCACCATACTTGGACCAGACATTGGGGCTGTTGGCTGACACTAAACCCTCCACAGTAGTCTTCAAATTACCCAGCAGCTGCCAATGCTCCCTCCTGCAAGGCCACCAATTATACCAATGGTTAGTTTCTTTGTTGTACTTGATCATACCATGTCAAAGAAAGTCTAAGACAAGAAGCCTCCTGTCCCACATCCTAACATTCTCTCCCTATTAATTTTTTACTTGGCAGAAAGTGAAGAGGAACTAAAAAGCCTCTTGATGAAAGTGAAAGAGGAGAGTGAAAAAGTTGGCTTAAGGCTCAACATTCAGAAAACGAAGATCATGGCATCTGGTCCCATCACTTCATGGGAAATAGATGGGGAAACAGTGACAGACTTTATTTTTTGGGGCTCCAAAATCACTGTAGATGGTGATTGCAGCCATGAAATTAAAAGACGCTTACTCCTTGGAAGAAAAGTTATGACCAACCTAGATAGCATATTGAAAAGCAGAGACATTACTTTGCCAACAAAGATCCATCTAGTCAAGGCTATGGTTTTTCCAGTGGTCATGTATGGATGTGAGAGTTGGACTGTGAAGAAAGCTGAGCGCCGAAGAATTGATGCTTTTGAACTGTGGTGTTGGAGAAGACTCTTGAGAGTCCCTTGGGCTGCAAGGAGATCCAACCAGTCCATTCTGAAGGAGATCAGCCCTGGGGTTTCTTTGGAAGGAATGATGCTGAAGCTGAAACTCTAGTACTTTGGCCACCTCATGCGAAGAGTTGACTCATTGGAAAAGACTCTGATGCTGGGAGGGATTGGGGCCAGGAGGAGAAGGGGATGACAGAGGATGAGATGGCTGGATGGCATCACTGACTCGATGGACGTGAGTCTGAGTGAACTCCAGGAGTTGGTGATGGACAGGGAGGCCTGGTGTGCTGTGATTCATGGGGTCGCAAAGAGTCGGACACGACTGAGTGACTGAACTGAACTGAACTGAAGACCCAATTCTGAGAGGACTGAAGCTGCAAAGAACACTAAGTTTTTAAAATTAAAAAAAAAAAAGCCCTCATATTTACATAGCATATTGTTCTTTGTAAGGTGATCTTCATCTACTATCATTTTATCCTCATACAAGTAGCCCATAACCCTGTGTTTCTTGGCTTGTGAGCCATTAAGATCCATTTCTGGGCTTCCCCAGTGGCTCAGTTGGTAAAGATCCATTTCTGGGCAATGACATTATGTGAGCACTATATAAAGAGATGAAGGACATTTGCTGAAAACCAGAAACCTTTGCCTGAACAAAAAAGTCAAAAAACAACTTTTTATTAACTGTATTTCCAGTACTAAGTATATATATCTGTACACAAATATTATAGATAAGAATAAAAATTGCCCATGATTTTCTCCCATGATTTTTTAAGCTAAAATTGAGGCAAAAATGTCCTAAGCTTGCACTAAGCCACTTAGGACACGTCCCCAAGTCAATCAACTATTGGCTTATTCTCCTGGATCATCTGAAGTACTTCAGTGGAAAAGTCTAAAAATTGCTGCCCTAGATGATATTCAAGGTTCCTCCCAAATTCCCAGCATTTTCTCAATACAGCTTCCTACCCAATAAAAATTCAAAACCAGCTGCAATTGAATAAAAAGAATTGGATGCACAGAATCAAATGGATAAGGAAAACATGAGGAGATGCGGTATCAAACTCCTCCTCTTGGGCCCCCGACTGCTATGCTGTACACTTTGCCTAGCTTTTTCATATCTTTTTAGAATGCTGCTCTTTCCTTTTCAAGGACAGTCCTGGGGATGGTTATAATTTCTTCAAGGGACTTTTACCATTACCCGTTTAGCAACATTTAAATAGCTACAAGGGTAGGAGGGTTCTGAATTGAAATCCTTTCTAACTCCATCAGTGCTCAAAACTAACCTCTCCTACATTTTGTACACTTTCTAAGCCATTCTTGAAAAGCGGATGAATAGAGTAATGGCAGACAAATAAAATGAATGAAGCTAGGTCTGGTACAGGAGTATTATCTAAAAAGGAAAAGCCAGATGGCTGCCACTGTGATCTACTCTAGAGCCCTTGAGATCAAGAATTTATTCAAATGGGGAGACACCAGGGTTTTTTTACCCTTATGTCATTAAACATTCGAGTCACCAGGCTCCCCTGTTCTATTTCTCCCCCCACCGAGTTTTACTAAGATGTAACTGACATATAACATTATATTAGTTTAAGGCATACAACATAATGATTTATGTATATACTGTGAAATGATTACCACAATAAGTTCAGTGAACATCTATCGCCTCACACCGTTATAACTTTGTTCCTTGTGATGAGAACATTTAAGATCTACTCTTTTAGCAACTTTCAAATATATTACCACAATACAGAACTGTTAACTATGGTCACCATGCTGTACATTATGCCCCTAAAACTGACTTATAACTTTGTACCTTTGGGCCATTTCACCCATTTCCCCCACCCCCTCATCCCTTGCCTCTGGCAATCAATCTGTTCTCTGTTTCTACGCATTTGGGGTTTGGGGGATTTCACATATAAGTGAGATAATACTTATTTGCCATTCTCTGTCTGATTTATTTCATTTAGCTTAATGCCTACCACTCATGCTGTTAAAAATGGCTAGATTTTCTTCTTTATGGCTGAATAATATTCCCATGTGTGTGTCTGTGTGTATGGCATTTTCTTTATCAATTCATCTACCAGTGGACACTTAGGTTGCTTCCATGTCTTGGCTATTTTAAATAATACTGCAATGAAAATGGGGGTGCAGATTCTTTAAGAAATAGTGATTTTGTTTCCTTGGGATACATATACTCAGAAGGAGAACTGCTGGATCATATGCCAATTCTATCTTTAATATCCTGAAGGATCTCCATACTGTTTTTCAAAGTGGTTGCCCCAGACTACAATCCCACCAACAATGCCCTAGGGTCCCTTTTTCTCCACATCCTCACCAACACTTGTTGTCTCTTGCCTTTTAAATGCTAGCCCTTCTAACAGGTGTGAGATGACACTCTGGTTTTGATTTGCATTTCCCTCATGACTGGTCTTGTGGAGCACTTTCTCATGTACCTGTTGGTCATTTCCCTGTTCTATTTCTAAACCAGTCCTGAAAGATATTTCAAGGTAACCAAGATGCACACAGGACTGAAGTGGTCATTAAAAGGCCATTTACTGTTGTACTGTAAGAAACTGCCATCACAGGGGCCAACTGACTGCCAACTTTTGCTTCCGTGACTCTCCATCTCCTATGCTTCCTCAGGGTTAATCTGGCCTGTTCTGACACAATTCCAATAGGTTACAATCAAGTTGTGCAGGCCTGAGAGCCAGTCTGGTTCCTCAAGTGACTCTGCATATCTGTGTTCTGATTCATTCTATATTGATCTTACTAGTTTAAACATCAAAGAACATCATCATAAATCCTGCATGTAGACACTAAGTACCCTAAATCCTAGGGCTTTGATCCCAAAATTTTACAAAGAGCACTGAAACTCTAGAAACCTTGAGCATTCAGATTTATTAACAACTTCTGGATGAACTAAAGAACTTTTCTTCCCCAACATGAATTGTCACTGAGATACCAAAGCTAAAGAATGTGGCTCTTACTCTAAGATGTACCAAATCATCTATATTTGGTACATGCTCAAGGAAATGGCAACCCACTCCAGTACTCTTGCCTGGAGAATCCCAGGGACGGGGGAGCCTGTTGGGCTGCCATCTATGGGGTTGCACACAGTCGGACAAGACTGAAGCGACTTAGCAGCAGCAGCAGCAGCAACAGCAGCAGCAGCATGTAGAGGTAAAAGTAAACTTTAAAAAAATTTTTTATTTATATAATCAGTCTCTTCAGTGTCTTTGCCTTTTTTAGGATCCTTTTCCCTAATAATATTGTTTTCATTTTCAGAGAGTTAAAATACTAAATTCAACTGAAGCCCATACATAGTGGCTAGATTAATCCATTCATATTTGAATCTTAGATGTCAATAGATCACCATAGGAAGTAAAATATTCCTCCTCATCGTTGACCCAGATTGTTAGCAACTGAGGTCAGTCTTTCCTAAGCTAAACCTGTTTGGTAATAATTATTTGAATGGTATCCTGCATTCACATGTAACCTCATCTGGGCACAGGCAAGGACTAGATTAGGCTCAAAGCAGTCCTTTGTAGAGCCACTTCTGCAAGTATACTGAGTGCTCTTCTTCTTATTATTTTTTTTAAAAATTTATTTATTTGGCTGCATCGGGTCTCAGTTGCAGTGTGCAGGGCTTAGTGTGCAGGCCCCAAGGCATGAGGGATCTTAGTTCCCTGAGTCTCCTGCATTGCAAGGGGGATTCTTAACCACTGGATCACCAGGAAAGTCCCACAAAGTGCTCTTCTTTAATCACCATAAATTAAAAGCAGGTCTTTCTAAGCATCTCACCATATGTCAAGGAAGAACTAGGCCCAAGTGGCAAGGGACAGTATAATCCATCTCTACTTGAATTATTTTTATCAACAAACAGCAAAGCCAATTGCAGAATAAAGTTCTATCTATTTTCTTTTCAGAGGATTTTGACTACATTCTTTGAAAAGGGAACAGGAATTACTTAAGCAACTCAAATAAGGATACCCAAGAAAAACAGTTTCCCTAAATGCCAACTTAGTCTTAAGCATGCCAAATCACAATTAAAAGTGACACTCAGGTTAAAACAGTAAAGTTATAAGTAAATGCTATTTTTTAAAGAAGTGTTATACCATATACCAATATAAAACTAATCACTAAAAATAAGTGAAATCAATAGTAAATAGTGAGTACCGTGCAACTGTAAAATGAGATTCAATGCAAGAAATATATATTGGTATATCTTCTACATTCAGTGCTCTTTTTAGTGGTAAAAAGAAACAGCTTCAACTTATTAGCATATCCCATCTACAACATGCCAGTTGTCTGGATTGGCATGTGGTATCTACCTGAGACCAGAGTTGAAGGGCAGGCTGTCCCAAGTCAGATAATGATCTGATCCCTGAAATGTGAGGAGAGGTATGTGACATCCATGTGTGGAACATCATGAAACCAGTAAAACATTTTATTAGGAAGAGTTTCCAAAGCTAATGAAAGTATGTAAAAGTATAAAAAGCAGAATGTAAAATTATATTTGTGATCTCAACATACATATACTAAGAGAAATAGTGATATGTTAATCGTGTTTACTTTTGGTTTCATAAAGGAACGTAGAGAAGAGAGGAGCTATTTCCGCCTTCGGTCAGGCTAGCAATTAATGAAAGGTCAATAATATGTACCAAGTTTGCAAACAAGAAGCTGGAAAGTACCATAAAGGGTTTTTTAAATACTTAAGTATCAAAGGTATCTTATGCTGACAGACTGTGGTCAGGCAAGCACCTAGGACTTTTAATGCCAGAAAGCATTTCCTGGAAAGAAGTAATGGATTCATTCTTAAAATAAGGAAAAACATAATTAGGGAAATAAGTATCATAACACTGAGGTAGCAAGAAACTACAATGTTTAATTTGTAGTTAACTTTCTTATTTGGCTCTATATTTTCTGTTTTTAATTATATAGTATTTAACTTGTAGAGTATGTAGTTAAATATTTATATGATGCTTTTTAAATAAATAATATGCTTACAGAAAAAACACATTTGACTTTATTATACACCTCTCAGCTCTAAGGATGGAGAAGGAAATGGCACCCCACTCCAGTACTCTTGCCTGGAAAATCCCATGGACGGAAGAGCCTGGTGGGCTGCAGTCCATGGGGTCGCTAAGAGTCAGACACGACTGAGCGACTTCACTTTCACTTTTCACTTTTCACTTTCATGTATTGGAGAAGGCAATGGCAACCCACTCCAGTGTTCTTGCCTGGAGAATCCCAGGGACGGGGGAGCCTAGTGGGCTGCCGTCTATGGGGTCACACAGAGTCGGACACAACTGAAGTGACTTAGCATAGCATAGCATAGCATAGCTCTGCACAAACCAGCTGTGCAAGTCACTAAACTCCTTAGGTTTCAGTTCCCTTATCTGTAAAACAGATAAAATAGCTGATTAATAAAGAATAACCTACAGAAAGTACTACCATCATGCAGATAATAGTAGAATTACTTTCCTTTTCCTTTGAACTTCCATTGCATAAATCTCATGTTAATGTTCAGCTGCTAAGTGGTGTCCAACTTTTTGCAACCCCCATGGACTGAAGCATGCCAGGGTTCTCTGCCCTTCACTATCTCCCAGAGTTTGCTCAAACTCATGTCCATTGAGTTGGTGATGCCATCCAACCATCTCATCCTCTGTTGTCCCCTTCTCCTCCTGCCTTCAATCTTTCCCAGCATCAGGGTCTTTTCCACTGAGTCAGTTCTTTGCATCAGGTGGCCAAAGTATTGGAGTTTCAGTTTCAGTATCAGTCCTTCCAATAAATATTCAGGACTGATTTCCTTTAGGATTGACTGGTTGGATCTCCTTGCAGTCCAAGAGATTCAAAAGTCTTCTCCAACACCACAGTTCAAAAGCATCAAATCTTTGGTGCTCAGCTTTCTTAATGGTCCAACTCTCACATTCATACGTGACTACTGGAAAAAATCATAGCTTTGACGAGATGGACCTTTGTTAGCAAGGTAATGTCTCTGCTTTTTAATATGCTGTCTATGTTTGTCATAGCTTTTCTTCCAAGGAGCAAGCATCTTTTAATTTCATGCAGTGATTTTGGAGCCCCCCAAAATAAAGTCTCTTGCTGTTTCCATTGTTCCTCCTTCTATTTGCCACAATAAGCCTTCTTAGCATAAATCTAATAAACCCAATTTTTTAAATCAGAAGGGGTACCTAGTACAAAGCTTTCTTACCCATTCTGCTTCAGAGAAAATTCTGGGATTGGACAGTTTGTGATAATTAGGACCAATTACAGTGCTCAATGCCCAACGAATATCTTAACTGCATTTAAACCAGGGCCGAATCTCTTCCAGCACAGATTCCAAAGCCCTGTTTATGTTCATGGTGCTCTCACTGAAGCAGGATAGCCAGAAAGACTTCCTCAATATTGGATGATCCTGTATACAAGAGACTCAAATCTGCTTACTGAATAGAATGAAAGACAACAGAGTTCATTTTGTGAGTCACATAAGAAAGCCAAACTCATTACCCTACAGTTACATCTTAGGTTGTCTGAGTAGAAGAGTGCTTTACAAGTAAGATACACCAGTGCATACACGAGCGCTCCAATAGCAAAGGCAAAGGAGGAAAGATACTGCCTCAGTCACCTCAGTTTTAGGGAGTTTTAAAGTATATTGAAAAGCAGAGACATTAGTTTGCCAACAAAGGTCCATCTAGTCAAGGCTATGGTTTTTCCTGTGGTCATGTATGGATGTGAGAGTTGGACTGTGAAGAAAGCCGAGCGCTGAAGAATTGATGCTTTTGAACTGTGGTGTTGGACAAGACTCTTGAGAGTCCCTTGACTGCAAGGAGATCCAACCAGTCCATTCTGAAGGAGATCAGCCCTGGGATATCTTTGGAAGGAATGATGCTAAAGCTGAAACTCCAGTACTTGGGCCACCTCATGCGAAGAGTTGACTCATTGGAAAAGACTCTGATGCTGGGAGGGGTTGGGGGCAGAAGGAGAAGGGGATAACAGATGATGAGATGGCTGGATGGCATCACTGACTCAATGGATGTGAGTATGAGTGAACTCCAGGAGTTGGTGATGGACAGGGAGGCCTGGCGTGCTGCGACTCATGGGGTCGCAGAGTCAGACATGACTGAGTGACTGAACTGAACTGAAATGAACTCAAAGTAAAAGATAACCATCATTAGAACTAAAACTGGTGCTTCCAAGGTGGCATTAGTGGTAAAGCATCCACCTGCCAAGAGTCTTGGAGAGTCTCTCTTTTGTCTCTCTTGACCCCTGGATCAGGAAGATCCCCTGGAGTAGGAAATGGCACTCTACTCCAGTATTCTTGCCTGAAAAATTCCATGCGCAGAGGAGCCTGGTGGGCTACAGTTCATGGGGTTGCAAAGAGTAAACACGACTGAGCATGAGCATGAGAACTAAAACTAAACTATTTCAAAAAGTGCTAAGGAAAGAAAACAGCAGGAGAACATTATAAAAATCAGTTTTAAAAAATGACAGAATTAAGACTTGAGATGAGATAAAAATAACTATCAATGGAATAAACTCAACTATTTCAAATAAAACAGCCAATCAAACAAAAAAGTAGGAGGAAACTATATTAATATCTAGGTTGAATTCAAGGCAAGAATATTTAAAAAGACAAAGAAGGAATAACAAAGATACAGCTCTCATTAGTTCTTATGTATCGAATAACATGGCCTCAAAACATATCAAGCAAAACAACACACACAAAAAACAAAAACTGCAGAAAAGAAAAAGAAAAATGGAAATAGAAAAGAAAAAACAACGGTAATGGAAGATCATGAAAACTAAAAGTAAAAAAGTGATTAGAAGAGCTGAATAATCTACGATGAATAAAGTTGTTCTATTACATCTGGAAAACTACATCCTTAAGAACACTGTTTTAAAGGACATACAGAACAGTCACAGAAACTAGCCTTGTACTAAGGCACACACGAAAAAGTCAACAGATTCTCAAAAGTAGACATAGTATAAATATATTCTTTGACTAGAAAACAATAAAACATTGAACAAATAACAAAAATAGAACAAACCGGGGTGGGGGGGACCCTTGGAAAATTTTAAACTCTCAAAGGACTCTCTAGGAGGTTAGGAGGCAAAAATAAAATAATCTTAAAGTGATTAAAGAGGTGAAGGTGGTAAAGAGGAATGGCATTATGACTCTTACTGCTTTCTTCTCAAAAGTATCTTATGATAAAATTTTTTTCTTCTCCTAATCAACTGTAGGTTATACTACAAGTGAGCCTGATCCAGAGGAACTAAAAACATGTAAGCATGCTGCAGTTCATTCCTGAAAAAAACGCAGATTTAAATCCACAGCAGCACTGTTCAACTGAACTTTCTGTGATGCTGAAAATGTTCTCTATCTATGCTGTCCAGTATGGCAGCCACCAGCCACTGTGGCCATTAACCACTTGAAGTCTGTGCAGTATGACTAAAAAACCAAAATTTTAAAATTTTATTTTATTTTAACTAATTTAGATATAAATCACCTCAGTGGCTATCATGTTGGACAGAGCTGGTCTATAAACACCAAGGTAGGTTGTTTCTGGAGGAAAGATTACAAAACAAAATAAAAAAACAGAAAAAAACTCCATTTATGGAAGAAGCGATAAAGTAGCTGTAAAAAGCAGAAACAGCTGTGGGGATGGTAGATACTGAGAAAAGCTTTAGCTTATGGTCCATGCTGTCAGCTGATACACCTCCAGCTCCCGGGTTCTGACAATAGAATTTTCCCCCAAAGCTTCAGAGTTATGTTTCTGTGGGGTAGAGATGTGTACAAATAATTGGACTAGCAGTATGGATCGCCCCCGAATCATGTGATCCACTTGCTTTACCATCAGTGCTATATAAACTTTCAGAGCATGGTCAAAGGAAAAATGGAAAGAAAGGGAAGAAATAGAAAACGAAAACTAACGTGAAAATGTGAAAAATGAACAAAGAGGAAGGGGGAAAAAAAAGAGGCCCTTTCAATAGCAACAGTGCCAATAACAACTGCCCGACCATAAGAAGCCGGACCGAATTGCTACTGTTTTCATTCCTTGTGCAAATATTCAATGAATACCAATTATATGCCAGGCACTGTGCTAGGCACCACGCTTATGATAGTTAAAAAAGAACAGTCCTCAGCTCTCAGGGTATTCAGAGTGCAATGGGGGAAATGGGCACTCATTTAAAAAAAAATGCTATAGAGTGAGAAGTACTGTAATAAGAGAGATGGAAAAGGTCAGGTCAACGATGCCTTCTAAAGGAGCATTATTTAAAGGACGACTAAGAGCTCTCCAGGCAGAGGAGGTAACGCAGGAAATGTAGAGGAGCAGGAATCAGAATGATGAGAGAGGAGATGTAAGAGTGAGTGAATGTCACGGTTTTGTAACTGGAAACTTCATATTGAATACCAGAAAAAGTTTTGACTTTCTATTTTCAGTGAGGAATCACTTAACATTTCTGAGCAAAATACTATAGTAACTTTGCTTCTGGAAAAATTACGTTGGTAGCAATGTGGAGGCCATTTGGAATTGAGGGACTGGGTTCAGACTGGGAGCTTAGTCAGGAGGCTACTGGGAGAGTCCACAATGAGAAATAATAAAGGCCTTATTTTGTTTACATCTGCCCAGAATTCATGCCTCTTTCTTTTGGTATCAGAATACTGATTTTTCACAGGGAAATCACCCTTCTGGCACTTGACCCGGCCCATGAAGTACCACAAAAGAATCACCCTATGCCAGGATCCAAGGTTGGGCATATAACTGAGGCCTGATGGAGCAACATATTTCATACCCTGATTACAAGAACAGTAACATTTTAAAAAAAAACAGTAACATAAGTCAGTTCAAAAATTTTCACTTTTGCTATACCTATTGGCATTGCTCTTTTCCTTTTTTGGATGGATTGTTAAACTTGAAGTTGCCAAGGGTTATCCTGTAGAAAAAACTGCGGAGAATGAAGCCGACACATCAGAAAAAAACAGCACAGAGACAGGGAAAAATTTTTGTTTAAGCACCTACATTTGGCCATTCCTAAAACAATATAAGCCAATATATTTGGAAATGGAGGGGAAAAAAGCTTCAGGAGAAAAATCAGAAACAGAACTCACTCAACTACTTGGATATGGGAAATGAAGGAGAAGAAGTATCAAATTTCACTTAGGTTTCTGGCTTGGCTGACTGAATGGAAAACCCTATTAACTGAGACAGAAGACAGAGGAGGAACAGGTTTTGGTCAATGAAATGAGCTCAGTTTGGAGATACTAAAAAGTATCTTACTACTTGAATTCTGACTATCTGAATCACTAAACCAGGAAAACTTTGTAAGTAGTTGCATTCCAAGATCAGATGGAGATGGCATAGTCCAAGCCAGCTGAGGGTAACACAGCAGTGCTAGAAGAACCATCCCTTCTACGGTTCAGTCGTTTCATCAGACACCCTCCAAACAATCGGTATTTAGGAAAGCCTAGGAAAAGTGAAGCATCATCCCTAAGCACTAGGGCACTTTTCCAGTGATTACTAGCTAGATGGAAAGCAATAGGGGAATCTATGACATTCCACTCCAAGGATGAAGTTAAAAGCTGGGCCAAGTGACTTCCCTGGTGGTCCAGTGGTTAAGAATTCGCTTTGCAATGCAGGGGACTTGAGTTCTATTCCTGGTCGGGGAACTAAGATCCCACATGCCACTGAGCAACTAAACTTGGGCGCTGCAACTACTGAGCCCAGGTGCCACAACTAGAGAGTCTGTGCATCACAATGAAAGATCCCACATGCTGCAACTAAGATTGGATGCAGTCAAATAAATAAATATTAAAAAAAAAAATTCTAGGCCAACACCCCAGTCCCCAGTTTGTTCAATTTGGATAGAGAAACCACGGAAGGAGGAAGCACAAGCAATAATATCATTGCAAACAGCAAGTGGAAGAACACATGCTCATCTTATTTCAAGAAAACTGGGGAGGGGAAGGAAGTAGACATTTTCTGCACTCAGTACATATCAGCACTCTCTGAGGAGCTTTTTGCACATTATCTTACTGAATCCTCACCAGTCAGGAAGGTATCACTCTTCCCATTCAGGCTGGATAAGTCAAGTTAAGCAGTAGAGCTAGAATTCAAATGCAGCTCTACCTGGCTATAAAGCTCATGCACATTTCACTCCATCAACTGCTTTCAGAATATAATTTTATTATATTAAATATATTTAATATATTAAATATATCTTTCATATATTTAAAAAAATGATGCCATCTCATCAAGAAGATGTCTTCTGAATTGGGTGTTTTATTGGCCAAAGAAAGGTTAGGTTTGCAGTGATCCAGCCACAATGCCTCAATTCTCAGGCACGAGTCATGTATTTTATTTACCATTTGACTACCCAGAACTAAAGAGGCCATCGGCGTCACAAAGTCCCATTAAATAAATTATTCTAAGTTAACTAGTCACCAACAGAGAGTAGACCATGTTAACATTAAGAGTGATTTCGTAGGGATAATCCCACTACTGAAATTAAGTTTTGACTAAAGTTCCTTGGTAAAGAAGCAAGCATGGAAAGAATAATAGAAAAAGATATCTGCAAAGGAGAAGCCTTAGTAACATTAATGACAGACAAAGAATGCTATAAATTTATTACCTCATACATTTCTTTGTCCCAGCATATTAGCACAGTGAGAGGTAGTATAGCATAGATATTAGAAGTAGAGCCTGCCTGAATCCCAGTTCCACCAAGGATTTACTGTATGACCTTGGCAAATTATTTATCCTGTCTATGTCTTAGCTTCCTCACCTGTCAAATGGTAATAATATAGTACCTATCTCACCCAGCTGTTATGAGGATTTAATAACACTCGTAAGGCTCTTAAGCAATGCCTGGCATGTAGTAAATAAGTATTTGTTAAATACATTAAATAAATAAATAACTCAGCTGGGAGGAAATCTGAATTTCCAACTTAGCCTCTCCCACATGAACTGGTAGTGGAAAATAAAAATAATCCTAAAATTTGTTAATAAAGTATATAGGACTTTTTACAGGAAGCATTTCACAGACATCTGGAGGAAGAATAAAGAGCCAAATATACATAAGCAGAAACTGAAACATGGAAAAGGGAAGTAGGCTCTTCAGTTTCACTGAACACATCATTCACAGATCTCATGCAGTAACCCCAAGTCCTGTCATCCTTGGTTTTGTACAGCAAGCCACAGGCTAACCGTGCACATAAAAGAGGAGTCACTCTTTAAAATAGCCAGGTCTTCACTCATGTACAAAATCTCATTAATTTTCCCCTGTTGATATTTTTTCAGAGGTAAGTATTCCAGTCTTTGGATTCTAGCTGCTCCGGAGACTCTAACTACATCTGAATGTTTTTAAAAGTCAAGAAGGACTTCCTTAAGCCACATTCCTGCTCTATCCTGTCCATTCCAGATTCTTAAGAGGTTAAGACCACAGTTATTAATGAAGCAACACCTACACAGAAGTACAGCTGGAGTCCAAGCCAACATTCAGCTTTTCTAATTTCTAGAAGGTAAGAACTCGATAGCAGTTTCATATAAATAAATGGGAAATCGCTTAGCTGCAATGTGGGTAAGGAGTGACGGGTTTAAATACAGGGGGTTCCTGTCACTGTCTGACAGGGATCCAGCATTGACAAAGGGCACGCACGCAATTGCTAGTCTCATTAGCAAGCACTCCCATTCCACTGCTAGTCTCATTAGCAAGCACTCCCATTCCACTGCCTTTACAATCGCCCACTTTCACCCACAGGCCCTCCTTCACGCCTTCTTCCTCACACTCATTTTGCCTAAGCTTCTGTCTAGGCCACTCACAATGCCCAACCTTTGCTCCCAGAAATTCTTACTTCAGCCTTCTTAATACTGGCCTGAACTGCTGTCACCGCAAGTTTCAGTCGGGGCACCCACCTTGTCCCCTACTGATATCTGTAGTCTCTGGCCTATGAAATCTCACCACAGCACCTCTCAATGTCCACCTCCTGTCCAGCAGCAGCCCTGGGTCTGAATTTTACCCACTACTGCACACCCTCCACCGCCCCCCGCCCTCAGCATAGCCTACCCTTCCTCCTCTCTCCCTAAGCCCGTTCCCTCGTCCGCCCGATCTAACCTCCCCGTCTCTCCTTTCAGAATTTCTTCCCAAACAAGTCGCCCACAACAGCAGTCCTCCTGTCCGTCTCCTCGTGCTCTGGGAGCCTTCCCAAGCCTCTCCCGGCTTCAGCGCATCCATCCGCGCGCGACTTTTCCGAGCTCACCTGCTCTCCTCCGGCAAGCCCTTCTCGCAGCCGCCAAGCTCCATTCCCGCGCCCTCTGGCCGCATCCGGGGCTGCGACGTCGCCTCTTGAGAGGCGTCCCTGTCGCTTCGCCCCTCAGGGCTCCCAGAGCCCCTCGGGAATCAAGGAGGCACCCACGGCGGGTGGGCTCAGAGTGATGCACTACGGCCGGGTGACGGCAGCAGCATTGATTGCTGCCTCAGCTGCGGATTCTTTCCCTGCCACCCCCTACTTCCGGCTCTGAGAACTACAACTCCCAGCAAGCACTTCGAAGGCCCAGCCGCTACCGGCATGCACCGCCCTATCCAATCCGAAGCTGCGCTCGCCGCGGACTTCAGACCCTGGCTGCTAGCTTTCCCTACTGCACCTCACGGGCAGTAGGGGCCTCAAAAGTAAAGCTGCCGTAGTCTCCAGAGTTCCTACTGGAGTGGACCCTTACACACGCCTGTCACACTTCACCTTTGGGGCCAAACTCGGTCAGAGGTCTAGACTCGAAAATAACGCTGGTCTTAATCCAAGAACGGTTAACCCCACTTCAGCCTACCCAGGTTTAACATCTGTTGGTGGTGTTTGGGGTCCTCAACAATTTTAATAAAGAACTCACAAACTCAGAAGAGCTCAGGTTGCTTTGGTGTCACAAAGGAAGAGCAGGAGGGAAAGGCTTTGGGGAAAGCTTTCCTGGAGGACTGATGTCAGAACAGTTTTTTTTATGATGAGTATGACAACCTAGAGAAAGGAAGAAAAGGTGAGAGGAAGCACAGACATGAGGAAGTTGGTTTGGGAACAGCTGATCCTGAGTAGTAATCAGAGGTGGGACGAGGTGAGGAACAGAATGGTGTGAGTGAGCAGGCAGACAAGATCATGAAGCCATTCTGAGTTTGGATTTTATCCTGAGAACAATGAGCAAATCAAGAAGTGATTCGATCAAACCGGCTTCAGTTCAGTTCAGTTCAGTTCAGTCGCTCAGTCGTGTCCGACTCTTTGCGACCCCATGAATTGCAGCACGCCAGGTCTCCCTGTCCATCACCAACTCCCGGAGTTCACCCAGACTCACGTCCATTGAGTCAGTGATGCCATCCAGCCATCTCATCCTCTGTCGTCCTCTTCTCCTCCTGCCCCTAATCCCTCCCAGCATCAGAGTCTTTTCCAATGAGTCAACTCTTCGCATGAGGTGGCCCAAGTACTGGAGTTTCAGCTTTAGCATCATTCCTTCCAAAGATATCCCAGGGCTGATCTCCTTCAGAATGGACTGGTTGGATCTCCTTGCAGTCCAAGGGACTCTCAAGAGTCTTCTCCAACACCACAGTTCAAAAGCATCAATTCTTCGGCGCTCAGCCTTCTTCACAGTCCAACTCTCACATCCATACATGACCACTGGAAAAACCATAGCCTTGACTAGACGGACCTTTGTTGGCAAAGTAATGTCTCCGCTTTTGAATATGCTATCTAGGTTGGTCATAACTTTCCTTCCAAGGAGTAAGCGTCTTTTAATTTCATGGCTGCAGTCACCATCTGCAGTGATTTTGGAGCCCCCCAAAATAAAGTCTGACACTGTTTCCACTGTTTCCCCATCTATTTCCCATGAAGTGATGGGGCCAGATGCCATGATCTTCGTTTTCTGAATGTTGAGCTTTAAGCCAACTTTTGCACTCTCCACTTTCACTTTCATCAAGAGGCTTTTTAGTTTCTCTTCACTTTCTATTTTTTGACAATGTGGAGAAGTAATGGGTATGTACTATGTTGGCTAATGCTATGCTAAGTCACTTCAGTCGTGTCCGACTGTGCGACCCTGTAGACGGCAGCCCACCAGGCTCCCCCGTCCCTGGGATTCTCCAGGCAAGAACATTGGAGTGGGCTGCTATTTCCTTCTCCAATGCATGAAAGTGAAAAGTGAAAGTGAACTCGCTCAGTCGTGTCCGACTCTTAGCGACCCCATGGATTGCAGCCTAACAGGCTCCTCCGTCCATGGGATTTTCCAAGCAAGAGTACTATGTTGGAGGGAAGGGCAAAAGAAGGGATATGAGAAGAGGTTGGACGTCCCTAGAGAGGCCAAGCAGGTAATGCCTGTGAGTGAAGTGAGCCAGTTGTAGAAGAATGGCTGAAACTCTGAACTGGACTGTCCATACTGCCTTCAAGAAGGAAAGTCTCAGCTATGGTTGAATGTTTGAAAATATTCTGAGCTTTTAGTAAAACTGGAATCCGCCTTTTAAGTAAAATTTCCGATTTTTAAACTATTGGCCACATTTTTTTTTTTTAAGTGTGAAAGTTGTTTGTCGGCTAAGTCATATCTTATTCTTGTGACCCCATGGACTATATAGCCTGCAAGGGTCCTCTGTTCATGAGATTTCTCAGGCAAGAATACCAGAGTGGGTTGCTATTTTGTTCTGCAGGTGATCTTTCCAACCCAAGGATGGAACCTGGGTCTTCAGCATTGCAGGTGGAGTCTTTACCTCTATGCCACCAAGGAAGCCAATGTAAATAATACACAGGCCAAGAAAAAAAAAAAGCCCATAGAATAAATGTACCCTTTGTGTTACTAGTTTGCAAATCCAGGCCTAAACTTGGGCAGTAGCTGTAGCAAACAAGGAGGCTGGGATTAGAGCCATGGAAAGGCAACAGAATCAGCATTACTCTGCTAGGGAGGGATCTAATTTAACTACATAAAGACTAGTTGCTCTATTAAAAATCATACATGACTTTTAGGAATTTTCAAACTTAAGAAAACTTCTGTGAATTAAAAGGGGAAGAGAATTTTAATGCAAAATGTGCTTTCCAACTTCCATTTATATAAAAAATACTATTTGTTCAAACTTTCTCATATCTTCCTTATAAAGGGTTATACTTTTTAAGAAAGGGGCAGTGTTAGTCATTGGGGTTTCAGAACCTTCTATGTCTACAAATGTATGAACTTCATTTCTTGGCATATGGTATAATCCCAAATTAATGCCACCTGGATTTTAACATATATTTACACGAAAGTCAGCTTTATCAAGAAATTCTAGAGCTAAAATTGTGGTAAAAGTTCTAGAAAATAGGAATTTCCTCATATGTCCCAAACTGGGTTTACACTTTTTTTTTGGTCCACATGGAACAACTCACAGGAACCAGGGGTTGAGCCTGGGCACCTTGCAGTGATAGCACTAGTGACAGCGATAGTGCAGTGATGGTGTAGTGCAGTGATAGTGTAGTGCAGTGACAGTGCAGTGACGGTGACAGTGCAGTGATGGTGGCAGTGCAGTGACGGTGTAGTGCAGTGATGGTGACAGTGCAGTGATGGTGACAGTGCAGTGACAGTGTAGTGCAGTGACAGTGTAGTGCAGTGACGGTGACAGTGCAGTGACGGTGACAGTGCAGTGACAGTGTAGTGCAGTGACAGTGTAGTGCAGTGACGGTGACAGTGCAGTGATGGTGACAGTGCAGTGATGGTGACAGTGCAGTGACAGTGTAGTGCAGTGACGGTGACAGTGCCATTACGGTGACAGTGCAGTGATGGTGTAGTGCAGTGATGGTGTAGTTCAGTGCTAGTGCTAGTGCAGTGATAGTGATAGTGCAGTGACGGTGTAGTGCAGTGACGGTGACAGTGCGGTGACAGTGATAGTGCAGTGACGGTGTAGTGCAGTGATGGTGACAGTGCACTGATGGTGAGAGTGCAGTGATGGTGATAGCAGGGAGGCCCAGCCATTGGACTGCCAGGGAATTCCCTACACTTATGTTCTTTAAAGCAGTCAATTAATAAACGTGACAACCTTTAGCCATGTGCCCACTGCCCAATCCCATCATTTTGCTTTCCCTCACCCCAGGTAGCCATATTCTGAATTCCTTGTTTATAATTCCACTGCTTCTCTTTTTAAATAGTTTCTTTGAATCTATCCATAACATTTTTGTGTTCTAACTTTATAAAAATGATATTAAGCTGTATTTATTCTTTGAGGGCTTTTTCTGCTTAATATTACATTGATAAGATTTGTTTATAACGTGTATCGCTATAGCTCATTGATTTTGACTGCAATATAAGAGTTCATTGTGTGAATGAACTGGTTTATTCATGTTTTCTTCCACTGATAGGCATTTGGTTTGTTTCAAAGTTTTTGCTATTGTAAACAGTGCTGCTATGAATATTCTTTTACATGTCACCTCTTATACATAAGCAAGGGTTTCTCATGGGTACATACCTAGAAGTGAAATTGCCAAGTCATAGAGATATTGTCTGTACTAGCTTTTGTTTTGAGTGATAGGTTTGTAGGTACACAATTTCAAAAATATCTAATTAGTTATGAAGCCATAACTAATTATAATAAATTATTTAAAATAATTAACTAACCAAATGAAAATGGGCCATGCATGGAAAATGATGAGCATATACCATGAACCAAGGATTATGATTAACAAACCTTTATGCATCGCATCTGAGACCCAAATGCAAAAATTCAAATATGCAAGAATATCTAGCATTAGGGTTCAGTAACTGTCACATAAATGTAATGGCCTTATTTCCTGGAGAAGGGAATGGCAACCCACTCCAGTACTCTTGCCTGGAGAGTCCCATGGAAAGAGGAGCCTGGTGGGCTACAGTTCATGGAGTCATAAAGATTAGGACACAACTAAGCAACTAACACCTTACTTAGCAACTGCTTGCTGGGTTAATATTTTAAAGTTCAAAAAATCTGAAGAACTATATTGATCCTGATTAATCTGTTTTAAAGATTACTAGGCAATAACCTCAGATATGCAGATAACACCACCCTTATGGCAGAAAGTGAAGAGGAACCCAAAAGCCTCTTGATGAAAGTGAAAGTGGAGAGTGAAAAAGTTGGCTTAAAGCTCAACATTCAGAAAACGAAGATCATGGCATCTGGCCCCATCACTTCATGGCAAATAGATGGGGAAACAGTGGAAACAGTGTCAAACTGTATTTATTTGGGCTCCGAAATCGCTGCAGATGGTGACTGCAGCCATGAAATTAAAAGACGCTTACTCCTTGGAAGGAAAGTTATGACCAACCTAGATAGCATATTCAAAAGCAGAGACATTACTTTGCCAACAAAGATCCATCTAGTCAAGGCTATGGTTTTTCCAGTGGTCATGTATGGATGTGAGAGTTGGACTGTGAAGAAAGCTGAGCGCCGAAGAATTGATGCTTTTGAACTGTGGTGTTGGAGAAGACTCTTGAGAGTCCCTTGGACTGCAAGGAGATCCAACCAGTCCATCCTAAAGGAGATCAGATCTGGGTGTTCATTGGAAGGACTGATGCTGAAGCTGAAACTTCAATACTTTGGCCACCTCATGTGAAGAGCTGACTCATTGGAAAAGACCCTGATGCTGGGAGGGATTGGGGGCAGGAGGAGAAGGGGACGACAGAGGATGAGATGGCTGGATGGCATCACTGACTCAATGGACATGGGTTTGGGTGAACTCTGGGAGTTAGTGATGGACAGGGAGGCCTGGCGTGCTGCAATTCATGGCAAAGAGTCAGACACGACTGAGCAACTGGACTGAACTGAACTGAACTGAACTGAGGATGCAATTTTTATAGAATGGTAGTTGGCCGTAGAGTACCATTTGTTGTTGTTTGGTCACTAAATTGTGTCCACCTCTTTTGCACTCCCATAGGCTATATAGCCTGCCAGGCTTCTCTGTCCATGGGATGTCCTAGGCAGAAATACCAGAGTTAGTTGCCATTTCCTTCTCCAGGGGATCTTCCTGACCCAAAGATTGAACACGTCTCCACTGGAAGAAAGCAAAATTCACTCAAGAATCATTTATTCAAATAACAGGTTTTTAAAGCTTATTACAGTTACCTATTTGCCAAAAAAATTGGTTTTAAGAAATAGTCTTCTTGAATATATTCAACAAATATCAAAGTCATGAATATTTTATTCTTATTGTATTCACTAAAATTATTCTTAGCATTTTTTTAAATATTCAAAATTTAAAAGCTAAGGGATGTTGTCTACTTGCCAAGTCTAAAGCAATTTGAGCATCAAAATGAGTTAATTCATGATATGTGTACATATCTACATTCTTTTCAAAGGTAAGCAGAACCCTTACACTCTGCACCCCTTTCCTTTTCAAAAGAGTTACTGAACATGAGATGAGTCTGTGAACTTCTTTGGAACTTATATGTATATATAAGTAAGTATGCAAATAGATAAATAAATAGAAAAAGGAAGGAAGAAAGGGATGTAAAAGCTCTTTTCACCACTGAATGTCAGCTTATGAATGTGGAGGAATGACAGTGAGAACATTATTGTTTTGTAGCCACCATCATAATAATTGATTCAGGCAAGAATCATCAATGGATGCTAAAGCTGTTAGTAAAATTTGTTCTGAAACAGATTATTTACACAGTCGCAAACCATCTCCTCAAAGATTACTTATTCATTGTATATAGGGGGAAAAGAGTATCTTCACAATGAAGAAATGTGGCAGATATCACCTTAACCAAGTGACCAAAGATCACCAATAAGAAAATAACATCATGTGTCTCCTGATGTTAAGTACTGAGAAGGACCCAACATCATCTATGTATTAATAGTATTTCTTACAAGAGTGAATAACCAAATCTAATCATACGGTGGCAATAAGAAAACGAAACTGAAGGAAAATCTTTGCACTGATTACCTTCAACCTTCAAAAACGTAAATATCATAAAAGACTAAGAAAGGCTGATAAACTTTTTCTGATGGAAGGAGATAGAAGATAGAATTATCCTTGTTATAAAGGATAATTATTTATTAGGATAATTGGCAAAATTTAGAATATGGACTATAGTCAGAGAATAGAATTGCATCAATGTTAAGTTTCTTGAATTTGATCATTTTGGCATGGTTTTATAAAAGAATATCCTTAGATATACATTCTGTAGTGTCATGTTGTCTACAGCTTACTGAGATTTCTTGGACTACCAATTTATCTATTGAGGAAACTGAAGAAATATTTTTTAAAATAAACAATCTTTACGTAACTAAGGGGGAATTGTGTGATTTATGTAAATTTGTGTAGCTTCAGAAAGTTCCACAGTTAGTCATTCAGTGAACTGACCTAGAATCTTTGGTTGAAAGAACCCCTGTCCTGCCCAGAGAAGACAAGGCCTAATAAGGAGAAGGCTACAGCTCCAACCCCTGAGTGCAGGAAGAATTCCCCTTCAAGTTCCCCTATCTATCCAAGCAGGTTACCTAGTCAGAGAAAACTGATGCCCAGGGAACTGGAGACTAGTAATTTCTCCAGCCACGCCTGCTATCCTGCCTGTCCTGTTCTCGGCTGTAACGCTGTACTGTGTAGCAGAGTGTCTTGCCCAGAGTAGGGACTCAAATTCTGAATAAATGAATGAATAAATCTGAGATTAAAAGGCAGAAGACTAGAACAGCTAGAAACACTTAGAACAAAAGAAAAGGGCAATACAAAAGAGAAAAAGGAAGCTGTGCCAAGGTGGCAAAGAAAAGGTACTGCAGCGGAAAAGAAAAGGAAAACCATACTGTACATACAAGAGCTTAAGGGAGTTGTGTGCATGCTAAGTTGCTTCATCATGTCTGACTCTTTGCCACCCTGTGGACTGTAACTTGTCAGGCTCCTCTGTCCATGGGATTCTCTAGGCAAAATACCATGGTTGCCATGCCCTCCTCCAGGGGATCTCCCCCATCCAGGGATCGAATCCATGTCTCTTGTGTCTCCTGCATTGGCAGGCAGGTTCTTTACCACTAGCACCACCTGGGAAGCCCCACGGAGTTAGGTATAATATTAATAGTCATACCTAACTGATACATACTTAATACATACTGTATCTACATAGAATACAAACTATATCTATTAACAGTTCCCTTATTTCAGTATAATACAAATTACATCAACATATGAATTCTAAAGAGAAGGAAATGGTAACCCATTCCAGTATTCTTGCCTGGAGAATCTTGTGGACAGAGGAGCCTGGAGGGCTGCTGTCCATAGGGTTGCACAGAGTCGGACACGACTGAAGCGACTTAGCATGCATGCATGCATTGGAGAAGGAAATGGCAACCCACTCCAGTATTCTTGCCTGGAGAATCTTATGGACAGAGGAGCCTAGAGGGCTGCTGTCCATAGGGTCGCACAGAGTTACAGGGACTTCCCTGATATGAAGTTGTGGCTCAGACGGTAAAGCATCTGCCTGCAATGCAGGAGACCCGGATTCGATCCCTGGGTAAGGAAGATCCTGTGGAGAAGGAAATGGCAACCCACTCCCGTATTCTTGCCTAGAAAATCCCATGTATGGAGGAGCGTGGTAGGCTACAATTCATGAGGTCGAAAAGAGTTGGACACAACTGAGCGACTTCACTTTCACTTTCCTGGTAATCCAGTGGTTAAGAAGCTGCCTGAGAAGGCAGGGGACATAGGTTCAATCTCTGGTCTGAGATCCCACGTGCCATGGAGCAACTAAGCCCAAGCACCACAACTATTGAGCCCCACACCTAGATCCTGTGTTCCACAAGAAGAGAAGCCACCACAATGAGAGGCCAGTGCCCCACCACTAAGAGTAGCCTCCACTTGCAGCAACTAGAGAAAGCCCGCATGCAGCACTGAAGACTCAGTGCAGCCAAAATAAAGATTTTTTTTTTTAAAGGATAATACACAATGACCATGTAGGTTTATCCTAGAAATGCAAGGATGGTTTAACATTTGAAAAGCAGCCAATATAATTTGCCATATTAATAAACTTAGAAAAACCATTTGGTTATCTCAGATGCAGAAAAAGCACTAGATAAAATTCACCATTCACTTATAACTAAAACTCTCAGCAAACCAGGAGTAGAAGGGAACTTCTTCAACCTGATAAAGGGCATCAACAAGAACAAAAAAATCTAACGTCATACTTAATGGTGAAAGACTGAATGCTTTCCCCTTGGTGTTGGGAACGAGTCAAAGATGTCCACTTTCTCCATTGTTATTTAACATGGTACTAGAGTCCCCAGTCAGTGTAATAATGCAAGAAAGATAATAAAAAGCATACAGATTGGAAACAATTATGCCGAGTGAATGATCTAGATATAAAAAAGAGTTTATACTGTGTGATTCCACTTATATAAAATTCTAAAAATGCAAATTAATCTTTAGTGACAGAAAACATATCAGTGGTTGCTTAGGTAGAGGTTGGGGGGAGGGATTACCAAGGAGCACAGGAAATCTTTGGGAGATGATAGATAAATTTATTATCCTGATTATGGTGGTATTTTCACAGGTATGTATTTCACACGTCTACAAACTGCACACTTTAAATATATCTTTTATTGTCTGTCAGTTATACCTCAATAAAGTTGAAAAAAGGAGGGGACTTAAAATATATATCAAACTAATAAAACTGAGTTAAATATATGAGTTGTGCTTACCTTTGAAGAGAATATAGATCTCTATGCACATTGTGAAAAGAGAGCTAGCACATGTTAATAGGTATGGTGTTGTTAAGGTTGCCAGATTAGCAAATAAAAATATAAGACTCCTTGTTAAATTTTAATTTCAGATAAACAACAAATAATTGCTTAATATAAATATATCCTAAATATTACTGCAATATTTTGTGGTAAAAAAAATTGCTGTTTATCTGAAACCTGGAACAAAACTGATACTAAACAATTATTGATTGTTTACCTGAAAATCAGATTTCACTGGTTCTGTATTTTGTCTGGCAAGCCTAGACATTGTCTTATCTACACTGTATGAAATTAAGCCTCCAAAAGGGGCAGTTGCTTGAATTCTGTTTATTTTGACTCAGGTCTGAAGACTTAACTGCTGAACTGAAGACAAACGCTGTCTGCTCAGTGTCCAGCACATGCTGAGAAAATGTTCACAGTACACGCTCAGAAAATGTTTTTTTCTTTGCAAGCTACATGAAGATAGGGACAACATCTGTCTTGCTCAGCATTTTACCCTCGGGCCTATTATAATGCCACTGCTCAATGAATATATGATTAAATGAACATCTGCCCCTTGTGCCCCAGCAAATTGCAGGGTTGACCTTTTATCTCCAGCCCTGTAACGGGCTGGTCAACTTCTTGGACGTGCACCGGTTTTGCTTTCTTGGCTTTTCTTCCTCCTCTCTGTTGCTGTGTATGTCTCAGGTTGCTGTTTTGTTTTGTATGGCTTTGTGTGTGGCTGATCTACCCTTAACTACAATGCCTCTCGTCTCCTTGTTTTTCCCTTTGGAATAGGGGTGATTGCTCTGAGACTCTGAAACCCTCAGCCCTTGGAGAAACACAACAGCTAGAATTGCTTCATGAAACCCCAGAGCATGTTCCCTTTTAGAACTAAAGAGATTTGGTATGGGGCTTCAGTTTGGAGGAGAAGACCAGGATAAAAGGGAATCTTTATAAATTGGTGTGGGAAGAATTTTACACATTTGAGACTTTTATTTTCTGTCCTGTATTGCCTGAAATACAAAATGTATTCATACTCTAAATACATTAATTTTCTTCCATAAAATTAAGAAATCAATCCAGTGTTCCTCCCTGTAGTTTGCTCCTACCAATAAGTAGTGATTGCAGAAGTTATTTCTAGTGAGAGAAGGATAGTATGTAGAAAAATGTCTTGTGTTTAGAATATTTTAGAACTGTAAGGAATCTTAGAGATAATAAAGATTAACATATATTAAGTATAACTACTTCTTGTTTTGAAGATGATTATGAAGCCCAGACACTCTCCCAAGTTCACAAGGTGAATGACTGAAGTGAGTGAAAACATTCAATAAAACCTAGGCTCTCTTGTACTTCTCTACAATACAGTTGCCTAGTTCTTAGCAGTTGGGAAAGAGGTGGTAGCTGCAGAGTAGAACAGTAGTAATATCAAGCACATTGTGCTAGGAGCATACATGTTATTCTCCTTGACGTGCTGAATATTGTTCTTGGATCTTTTTGAGTCCAAACCTTCCTCCACCATTTAAGTTTCTTGTATCCCTTCATAGGTGTGTCTTCACCTGATTCACTCTACTCTTATGGTTGTATTTTTTGTCTTGGGGAAAAATAAGTAAGGCTATTGTGGGTTTGAGACACTTTAGATCACTGGTTGGTTTCTATGCAAAGAGAAATTTTAGGAAGTGCAGAGGGGGAAGGTGGCAGAGATTTCTAAATGAACAGAATACCTGTCCCTGATTTTTTTCTTACATGCAAATGTGTTACATAGTTTAAGCTGCAATGAGGATGATATAACTTAAATGCTTCCACACAAGCGCAGTTACTTTGGAGGAGGAGAAGGAGGTAAGAAGAGAGGGAATATCACGTTTTGTAAATAGGAAAAAAAAAGTTCTTATGCAGAAGTTAATCAAATATTAAGAAGTTTTCCCACAGGGATGATTAGAAAGAAATCGAATCCCCCTATCAATTTCCAACGCAAGTGAATTAGAGAAAAATGCAGCCAAATAAGCAGAGGTACTTACCCCTCTTCCAAAGGAAGGTGAGGTTTTAAGGTAGCTAGTACCGTGAAAAATGTTTTGAGTGTGCCGGCTGAGAAGTGGTACAGAGACGGGGAACGTTAGCATATACTTTTATTAGTATGGTGACGCAAGGATTATCAGTGCAGGCTTTGCTTTGCGTCCAGACGTGGCGATTCCGCATGCTGCAGGTGGAGGAGCTGACCAGGGAGAGGGGAGCTGAGGCACAGTTCTGCAATCCACGCTCGTAGGGTCGGCCCTGCCTCTGCGGCTGCATTGCAGTGGGCTGTGAAAGGTTCGTGTGTACCAAAGCTTACGGGGCCTTTCTGTAGCAGAGGGGACTCGAAGGGCACGGAGGAACATGATCTCACTTTAGGCATGTGATTCTGAGGTGTTCACGGTCCAGCATAATTCCGGCAGAAAGGCGAACTGCTAAAACGGTGGCTCTCACTAGCAGCCAGAGCGGCGGGTGAAATGTTTTCTCCTGTCCAGCAAGGGGCGCTAGGACCCAGTCCCTGAAAGGGGGTGGGGCCACTCTCGCAGGCCGCTCGTCTCTATGGTCCCCACCTCCCTCGCCGTCAGACGCGCGTGGGGGGAGGAGGGGGGGGCACGGACTCCGTCAGCACGCGTGCGCGCTCTCGCGGTGCGGATAGTCTGCGTGCGTGAGTGGGAGGTGGCAGGCCTCAGCCTCTGGCCTTCTCGTCTGACTGTTCCAGCTCGACGTCTCCAGCCATGAACCGGTTTAGTACCCGGTTAATGGGAGCCACCGCAACCCCGCCGCCTGCGCCGCCGAAAGCCCGCAGCAATGAAAACCTGGACAAAATTGATATGTCTTTGGGTGAGGAGCCGAGTCGGACCGAGTTGGAGTGGGAGGAGGTGTGGGTGGAACCAAATACCGTGGTTTGTGGGGGAAGGGGCGGTTGGGTGCTGGAGTTTTCTTGCGGGTGGGCGGAACCAAGCGAGGGCCGGTGGGGACGTGGGGGCGGGGGAGAGCTCGCAGGTGTCGGGGTCAAGTCGGAGGGCCTCGGGGATCCCCTCGGCCGGACTGTATCTGAGGGGGCGGAGGGCGCTTTGGGTTGGGACTTTGGGGGGGATCTAGGAGTGCGGACCCTCTTTCCTCTCGAAGGGCGCCACCACACGGGTGACCCCGGCTCTTTGTGAGGAAAACTCCGCGCGTTTCACCTCAGGCGTGTTCGGTGTGGGCGTTATCGAGGGAGCTAGGGCACGGATCGGACGGAGCCAACCTTTCTAAGGAAAGCTCTTCGAGAGCCGGGCTGGTTCGGTTAAATCCGTGGTTCCAGGGAAGGGCTAGTTGGACGTTTTGCGCGCTTGGGCCTGTGCCTGGCGCCGCGCAGAAGCGTCAAGAAGCCCCTAGAGTTGGCCATTTCTGACGGGCAGCAGACGGCAAGGCCACCGCGGGGCGCTTGACAGAAAAGATACTTAGAGAGGACTTCATGGAATGGTGGTGTATTAGGTGCTGCCCAGAAAAGCACTTTCTCCTCATCCAGTCCTTCAAGTTAGCAAATTAGAACAAAACGAAGCGAAAAGCGAAGGATGGTTTATGTGGATTGATAGGAAGACAAGTAAAGCATAGGACCTAGAAGAGTTGGAGTGGTTTGGTGACAACTAGGTAAAAAGCAGGAAGATGGGCGATTCAGTTAAAAATTCAGACCCAGCACCACGGAGGCACTAGTCTGTTTGGCTTGGTTGGTTTAAAAGTAATGCTGTTTTTATCGGGATTTAGGTTATGACATTAGATATGGTTAGCTCTGGCTGAGGCCTACAAGTTTTCGGATATTTAAAAAGTTCTGGGGACATATAGAGGGGCTTCCCTGGTACCTCAACTGGTGAAGAATCCACCTGCAATGCAGGAGACCCCGGTTCGATTCCTGGGTCGGGAAGATTCCCTGGAGAAGGGATAGGCTACCCACTTCAGTATCATTGGGCTTCCTGGGTTTGATCCCTGGGTTGGGAAGATTCCCCTGGAGGAGGGCATGGCAACCCATTCCAGTATTCTTGCCTGGAGAATCCTCATGGACAGAGGAGCTTGGCGGGATACTGTCCATGGGGTTGCAAAGAGTTGGACACGACTTAGCAGCTGACTAATAAGCACAGCACAGGGCATATAGAAGTGTAACTTTTCCAAGGATGATATTTTTCATTTTTGTTGTGTTTCTTTTTTTTTTTGCAAGATTTTTAGTCATTAAGAACTCTTGCTTTCTGTTGTTGCCATAAGTTAGAACCCAAGACATGAATTAAGCAGATCATCAGAAGATCATAGTTTTGCAAAGACATGAGGCATCTTTTGAACTAAGGCCAAGAAAAAGTATAGTAAATATTTATTGAGTGCTTACTACCTGCCAGGCACTGGACTAAGCATTTTTATATGTGTTAAATTATCCCAGTGATAACCCTATAAGGTATATAACTGCTTGTAAAGAGCATGGAATCTGGAATCCCAAACTGTCTCAGTTCAAATCCTGTCTCTGCCGCTTATTAGCCATTTGATCTTGGGCAAATTGCTTCTTAGTGCCTCATCTGTAAAAAGGTGAGGCCCTACCTCAGAGGGTTGCTGTAAGTGTTAAAAAGTCAATAAGCATGGATAAACTGCTCAGAACTGTACCTGGTACACCGTAAGCACCATATTTACAAACACACACACACTGTATAAGCCATTGTTATTTCTGTTTTACAAAACCTGAGGCATAGAGAAATTAAGTAACTTTGCCCAAGTTGTACAGCAAGTTAATGATGGAATCAGTATTTCAGAGCACCATGATATAGATGTAGAAAGTGTTAAACGTGTGTTTTCTAACCAATACATTTCTTAAGTTTCTGAGTTTTTTTGTATGCATTTTCCTTTGGTAATTAGGGTGTTCAAGTGAAGAAAACTGAGGGATAATTCTCTTTGAAGGTAGAGATGAAGTGCAGTAGATAGCTAAACTAGAACTTGGTCTCTCTATTCTCTTAAGAACATACAGCATTCTGTCAGGTGCCTTTTTTTTTTTTTAAGTGAATTTCATGTAGATGTGATGAAGAGACAGATATTTTAAGTAATTATTATGTTTTGTGAATATCCCACTTTATCCCTGATAAAATGAATATCCCATTTTATCAGGCTTGCATAGGTTTTAGAATTTAATTTTTTGTTTTATTTCTAACTGTGGCTCTTTCGGGTTTATGTGACTATTCATATAGAATTATCTACCAAGGTTATTAGTAGTTGACCTCATTGTGACTCAGTTTCTTAATTTGAAAATGGGGATTAAAATAGTTACTTCATGGAATTATTGTGAGAATTGAATGAATGCATGCTTTAAGAACCATCTTATTAGTACTCAGTTACTATCTCTCCTTGATTAGGAGAAAACCATTTTCTTCTTTAGATTAGAAGACTCTTCTGTGTCATTGTAGCTCCATTTAACTTGAGGATTTAGGTAATAAAATGCTTAAATATAAAACATAATTTTATATTTGATATGCTTTGCTACTTTTAATTTTTAGTTTTACTCTGTAATGCCCTATTTTTAAATCAACCTAATTAGGCAGATTTATACTCTACTGTTTCTTGTTTTATGGTTTCCAGACCAAATTAATTTTGGAGGGGGAATACTCTCCTGAACTCTGAGATTTCAGACTTTTGGTGAAGACTAAGTAGCACCTTGTTAAAAGAACGTAGTGCTTCGAAAGTAGTGGCTTTCTAACTATATTTTCTTTCTGCTTACTGGGAATTTAACATGTTCATGCCTCTGAGATTTGTGAAATCTTTGTATTTTATAAAAACTGTTTTTGAGTCCCTTTAACTTTGATGAATTTTTCTGTAGCTGAAAGATTTATCTCTTCTTGAGGAGATTTGAATTATTTTATATGACTATTTGTTTGAATGTGATTTAAAGTCTTAAATGTGAAAGACGGGTGAGATAGAGTAGTGCTATATGAGAAAAGATCCCTGTATATCTTTCTTTGACTTTAGAAAAGATTATGGTCATATTGATACAGTTGTTAAATTATTTGTATTTAGAGCAGTTTGGAAAAAAATAACTGAGGTTTGTTAGTTTCATTAATTTTATTTAGAAGTGTTGACAGTGTTCAGTTTATTTGGTTTATTTGCTGTAGTTTCAATTCAGAATTGGAGTTGGAACTTCAGAGAAATTGTTTGAATATTTTTAAATAGGTATTTTTTGTCTGCTAGTAATCTCCTTTTAACATATGTAAATAGGATCTGGAGTACATTTAGTTTCCTGATCTTCACATTGTTCTTTTTTGATATTAGAGCAGTGTGTTGTTTGTGAATTACCTTGGGACAGTTTGAAAGTGTTTTTGGAGATAATGAGACTTAGAACAGTGCAGAGGGAATTCCCTAGAGGTTCAGTGGTTAGGATTCCAAGCTTCCACTTGGGTCACGGTTTCCATCCCTAGTCCAGGAATTAGATCCCACAATCCCATGTGCCCCTTGGCATGACCAAAAAAAAAAAAGAGAGAACTGTGTAGAAAGAAAAATAGATAACCCTGAATTGCTGTGCTAAACAAGCAAAGAACGAGTAGTGTTTTCTTTTTGTACTGTACAAAAAGTACTTGTTTACTTGTTTGGTACTTGTTTACTTATATGTACTTGTTTACTTATATGTCTTTTATGTTCATTATTTACATGTCTGTTTCGTTCACTAATTTTAAATTTATTGAGAGTAGTCATATTTTACTTTTGTTTGTTTCTATTACGGCACAGCCTGCCACATATATTCATCGCACCATAATATATACTCAGTAAAGATTTGCTAACTTGAGATGAACTTAGAAATTTGGTTTATAGATGATTTATTATTTGACTGCCAATGGTTTTATTGAAAGTTGGTCATCTTTAAAACTGAAGACTTCTGTGTTTATAGAAGATAAATACAGATAATTTTTGTAAACAGGTTTTGCTTATTTACATTCATTAGGAAAAGAAATACTGTGAATAATAGAAATTTGACTTCAGCTTTTCCTATGAAACTTTCCTTCACTGCTCCAAACATATTGGCTGATTTGAGCTTTTATGTTCTTAGGATTATTATCCTTTTAAGGAAGTGCTTCCAAAGTAGAAAAGTAGTTAGGGACATAGGAAATCTGTCAACTAGAAAATGAGACTGAGTAATTGAGTCATTAAGTTAAAATGAAGATAATCATCACATTTTGTCTATCACAGATGATATCATCAAGTTGAATCGAAAGGAAGGAAAGAAGCAGAATTTCCCGAGATTAAATAGAAGACTTCAGCAAAGTAGTGCCAGGCAATTCAGGATGAGAGTAAGATGGGGTATTCAACAGAATTCTGGTAAGTTTTGCAAGTAAGCTTTAATAAAATGCCAATTATTTATGGGTTCATAGTATACTATCTTTGATACATACTTAAAACATGGAGGAAATACATCAGTGATTTATGTTTTTCCTTCTCTCAGTGTTTTGTTTTATCTTACAATCTGGTAGCAATTCAGGTTTCCTTAAATAGGTGATTAACCGTGTGTCTTAAAAACATTAAGTCATTTTAAAGTAACCTCAGTATATAAAGTCTTTGTTATTTTTAGGGATATAGATTTGTAAAGGATCTTACATACCATAAAGTCTCAGTCTTCTTTGCAGTTAGATGTTAGTTTGTCTGATGGATGACTGTGTAACTCTAGCTTAAATACATTCAGTGGGAGAACGTACCACCTCACAAGATAACTTATTCCATTATTGGAGACACACTGTTTACTAGAAGATTCTCTTAATTTGAATTAAATCATGCCTTCCTGTTAATTCTATAGAGTTATAGGAAACAAATTATCTTTCTTATATGAAAACCTTTTAAATACATGGAGACTGCTATTTTGCATAGAAAATTATTTCTACGTTACTTATCTTATGCAGGATCTTTAACATTTGTTAAATTCTCCAAAGGTAACACAGAATTGAATGCTTTAGATGTGGTCTATTATTTTGGAACTCTACATATACAGTTATTTTTAGTAATCTAGAAGCTTATTTATTTATAACATCTTGTTCCAAAATGGACTTACGGTTGTAAGGGAATACTATTAATTATATGTGACTCATTAACTTTTTTAGCAGTTACATCAGCATTTCAGAATAAACATTTGTTCAGATTTTTAAAACTCAAGATCTTTTTTACACATGTGAAAAAATGTTTGATAAACTAATTCCTAAGGTGATTTTTGTCCTATATGTTAAAAAATGTAACAAGTAATCTCCAGTAGATTGAACATAATTAATCCTACGTTTAATTTAACAGCTGATATGCCAACATATCCTCAACATATACCTATAACTAAAATTAGACTGTACAGAAAAATTTATTCTTCCCTAATAATTTTCTTGGATAGCTGGACTCAAGAGAATAAATCTTGTGACAGGTATTTAGCTATAGAAAATTAATATTTAATTCCAGTGATTTATATTTCAAGATTTCTTATGTTACTCAACATACCATATTTAAATATGATTTATATTAAAATAATTTTAGAGTTCATAGAAGCCAGAAATACATTTGTTTATGCTAATCATTTGTTAAATACCTGATAAATGCTCTGAACTGACCAGCTTGTTGGGGTTTGTAAAGATGCAGTCTTTTACTTCAGGGAGCTTCAGGTGACAGATAAGGTGAAAAACACTTGAGAAATATCATAAGAGAAATTCTGATAGTACTATAGGATTTTAGATAGGCATTTTGTGCTAAGATAATCGGTGGTAATTTAATCAATAAGGTGAAATAGGATCTTGTTCATGAAGGATCAGAAAAGCTTTCCTTTTACAGAGATTATGATCTCAGCGTTGAGCTAAAGATCTGCAAGTGCCTTAGGATCTTTTAAGATTGAATTTGCGCTTGTATATTCTTCACTTCCATGTGACAGGGCCTAAAATAGAACAGCTGCTCCTGTCACTGAATGTTCAGAGAGAGATGGGATTTTCTTAAGCTCTGATTGGTTTGGATAAGTTCAGATTTCCACATTGTAATGTCAGTGAGAATGTTAGCTTGAGGTAACAGAATAAGCAGAGAGCCCTTAGCAAATAATCATTTATTTTTGATGACTGAACACATAAGAGAATAAAGTTTTCCCAATTCTATTCCTGAAATGTAATTTAGTCCCTCAATGCATATTTGTACAAACAACCTAAATGTTCTTCAGGGATGGAATACTATGCAACAGCGATTATCAAAGTGTTGTCCAGAGATCCTAGGGAATCCCCAGGACTCAAGGGGTGTAAACAGTCAAAGTTATTTCTATAATAATAGTAAGACATTAATTGTTTCAGTCTTATTCTCTCATGAATGTACAGTGGACTTTTCCAAAATCTACACAGCATGTGATCAAACAGATTGGATGCAGAAACAGAAAATTTCCTATTAAGCCATACAGTAAAAAGATTTGCAAAAATGCAAATCAGTGCTTCTCTTTTTATTAAATATTTTTGTTTAGGAAAATAATAGTTGTTTTTCGTTAAAAAATGTTTTTTGCCCTACATTTAGTGAACTTTAAAATAGCATCGTTATTAAATGTTTTAGTTTTCGTTTGTAGTATGGCTTGTTGTTATTTTTAGTCCCTAAGAGTTTTGCAACTCCATGGACTATATCCCACCAAGCTCCTCTGTCCATGGGAGTTCCCAGGCGAGAATACTAGAGCCGTTTGCCATTTCCTTTTCCAGGCTGTCTTCCAGACCCATGGATTGAGCCCTTATCTCCTGCATTGGCAGGCGGATTCTTTACCACTGAGCCAACAGCATACCACCCTTATAGTATGCTAAATATCAGTAAACATAAACTCATGAAAAGAAAAGCTCTTTGGGGTCCTCAGTAATTTTTTAAGAGTATGAAGAGGTCCTGAGACCAAAAAGGTTGAGAATGCTGTCTCTTTTAGATGCAGAAGAGGCAGGGAGAAGTTTGTGTGCTGATTTGAAAAGGAGCCAGTAATACGATTGCATACACTTTGTGATACGATATTTTCTAGAAAATCCCTCAAGTCTTCGTGTAAGTGATCTGACTGCAGAAATTAAGCAACTGGATGTGTCTGTGAAAGAAATTCATGAAGGAATTGGGCTGTAGATTCAAAAGAAAGATGAAAATTCCTATGTCTAGTTTTCATTCTCAACATTAGTTGAACCTGTGGAGCTTTATAAATTAGACTTATAGTCTGGCTGCACTCCATTGCTACTGAACCAGAATCTGCAGAAGTATGATCTGGGTATTTTTAAAGTTCCATATGTCCCTCTAACACATGACTAGTGTTCAACTGCTGCTCTGGTGAAGCTTAAAATGTGGAAGGATCTTCATAGAGGTAGTAGTTGAAGTAATGAGAATGAAGGTACTCTGGAAAGACAAGAGAACTTTCTAAAGGGGCTAAATGAGTGAAAACTGAGAAAAGACTATTGCATGAAACATGACAAGGAAAGGGTGAAAAATAGAACTGTTGCTAAAACTGAGATAGAGCTAGTGAAGTTTGTTCAAAGGTAGAAAAGGAAGGAGAAGAAAGGGATGATCTAGGCTTTTTAGAAGGTAAAGGAGAAGCTGTTGATAAATAAGAGATTGTAGAAAGAAAGGGTGATGAGAATGGGAACAGTAACTATAATAGAAAGCACCTAGAAATAGAATTTCCTTTTATTTGTGTGTTTTTTTAAATTTTATTGAAGTATAGTTGATTTACAATGTTGTGTTAATTTCTTCTGTACAGCAAAGTGACTCAGTGATATATATATGTGTGTGTGTGTGTGTGTGTGTGTGTGTGTATAGTTTTTCATATTCTTTTCTATTATGGCTTACCCCGGATATTGAATATAGTTCCCTGTGCTATATAGTAGTGTACCTTGTTGTTTATCCATCCTATATATACTAGTTTGTATTTACTAATCCCAAATTCCCAATCCTTCCCTCTCCACCTCTTTTTATTCTTGTTGATGAGATTTTTTTTCATGAGTCTTTCTCATCTAAGCCTCAAACTTTGGTATAATAATGGATTCCTGCTCTCTTTAAACTTTCTCTTTGTTCTACTAATTCACTCATTCTTTTGGAATACATTCAGATTTCCTTGTTCCTCTCCCAGTCCCTTATCATGTTATGTTTTAATATTGCAATAGCATCCAGAATGGTTTCACTGTCTTCTGTCTTCCATTCAGTATAAGATACTGCTTCAAAACTGATATAATCTAATCATGAATTCCATGACCCCCTCAATTCCTATTCAAGTATAGTCTTTATCCCCACTTAGAGCCCTCTTATTTGTGCCTACCACATCCATTCACTTTCTGTCCTTTTCTCTAGACTCTCAGTACACTGTGCTTGCCTATGTCTTTGAATTGTACTTGTCACTGTTTGCCTTATTCCTTATTCACATCGTTTGTGTTTTGTAGCTAGCTCAGAGCCTGCCTTTTCTGTCATAGCTGTTTTTTTTCTCTTTGGAAATGTACCAGATTATATTCTGCCTTTTATTATTCTTTAATCGTTTGGAAAAGTGTTCAATTTTTCGAGCCACAGAAACTTGCACTTAGGTCATGGCTCTGCCATTTTCTAACTATGACCTCTGGGTAGTCACTATTCTTTGCCTCATTTTACTTGCAAAATTGAGAAGTTAGCATCAGCTTCATCAAGTTCTCATTTAAAGTACTCAGAACAGTGCCTAGCACAGTAGTAGATCCTTCATTATTTAATACAAATAAAAATAGCAAGTTGTTACAGATTTAATTTGAACTAGAGGCTTTCCCATCATGCTTGATTTTCATTTGGTTGCAATTCTAGAAGGAAATCACACAAAGAGTAGCAACAATTTGATCCTAATATTTTAAAAAGTTATATCTCTATTGTTTTTTTGATGATTATAAAACTAATAAGATCATTACTTTTAGTCCTAAGGCAGAGCACCCAAAAAAGGAACAAATCTACATGAATTCCCTACCATACAGAGTTGCCATGCAGATAGAATTCACTGGGAAGTGATCTGTAGGGATGCTGCTGCTGCTGCTAAGTCGCTTCAGTCGTGTCCGACTCTGTACGACCCCATAGACGGCAGCCCACCAGGCTCTCACGTCCCTGGGATTCTCCAGGCAAGAATACTGGAGTGGCTTGCCATTTCCTTCTCCAGTGCATGAAAGTGAAAAGTGAAAATGAAGTCACTCAGTTGTGTCCAACTCTTAGCGACCCCATGGACTGCAGCCTACCAGGCTCCTCAGTCCATGGGAGTTTCCAAGCAAGAGTACTGGAGTAGGGTGCCATTGCCTTCTCCCACTGTAGGGATGAGGGGGCTTTAATTTACTGGAGGATGAGCAGGGTCAGAATTAGAGTGATACCTAGGACTAGATCTAGATAGATACCTTGGGCCTAAAATTTAAGGTGTCATTCATTCTCAAATTTTGTGCCTTAGGCACCTCTCTTACCTCACCAGAGTCTTAGCTTGAGGGGAGGGGATAATGATTGCCATTGACTGTCCTATGCCACAGAAACAAACCTTGAGTTGCACACTAGAACTTGAAAGAAAAGCTTCTAGAGTCCCTGCAGCTCCCTCTGCTGACAAAGCCTAATATTAAGCCAACTGGTAAGAGACATGTTCCAGTAACAGAAGTGGGGCAGTAAAGGCAATGAATTCATAAATGGTTCAACCATCATAACAGGTTTTTTCTAACTGCCTTGTTGAATTCTGGTCTCAAAATTGGTACACCACAAAAAAGCATTATGGAATTATATATTTGAGAATGACATATACATGATTATGACTTAAGAGATTCATCACACACATTAGTCCTGAGAAATCCTACAGTAAACTATTTTATTTAGTTTGACTGTGAAGCAAGTTGTTAGACCTGTTACCACATTGAAGGTGTATAGTATTACACAGGATTCCATTCTAAAGACATTCCCCCACAAATTAAAATTAAGAATAGCCAGTATCACAATTGTTACTTAGCATAGTCCTCTGGAATTTCTGGCCATTGCATTAAGAAGTAAAAGAATTCGAGGTGTAATTATTGGAAGGAAGAAGATAGCATTATTTGTGAGTAATATGATTGTCACTCAGAAATCCCAATAAAATAATTTGAAAAACTATTAGAACTAATAAGTGAATTCAGTGATAGCTGATTAGAAGCTATTGAAAGCTCAATAGCTTTCTATAATCCCAGGAATGACAATATGAAAATTATTAATAGGGATCTTTTTTGAGATTAATAACATATGAAATACCTTTAATAAATTTAATGAGAACTGTACAGGACCTATGGGGGAAAAACCTTGAAACTTTACTGTGCCAATTTAGTGACCAAAGAAGACTTGAATGAGTGGAAAGACAGCACATTCCTGGATATTGTAAAGATATCAATCCTTGAAAAATTAATTATAAATTTAAAGTAATTCTTAGAGCATCAAAGAAAATTAGAACTTGATCCTGAAAGACTGATTATGAACATGGCAGTTTGGGAATGAAAGATAAAAAAAAAAAAACACATGGAAAGTGTTCATTATTGCTAGTAAACTACCAAATGTGATGAGATTTTTTTTTTAATTTCAAACATAAAGTGATAATGATTAAAAAGAATAATAGTCAAAGTAGTCAATGATGTGGAAAAATGGGCACCCTTATGTTCCTGGAAATATACATAAATACAGTCATTCTGGAGGAGATTTTTTACCAAAAGAATCAAAATCCTTAAGAATTTGCTTTACTCTTTGATACAGCATTTTGACCTTTGGAAATTTATATATTGAAGAAATGATCATGGCTGTGTATAAAAATGTGTTATCTATAGTGTTATTGTAATCTTTATGGTAGAGTAATGGTAGAAGTAACTGAAATGGTTTAGTGTGAATATTAAAGACATTAGAATTAAGGATGGTCAATATCACAGTTGTTACCTAGTGTAGTTCACAATATTCACAATACAGTGTTAACATAGACTACAAAGTAGTATTTTGAGTGTGAAATATGCTTGCTGGAAGATTGACTTGGCCTGCTTTCTCAGCCCACAGTACTACAAAATTGTAAATTACCTCATGTGATACAGTCTTTTGTGTTGCTTAAAAACAGTTGATTCTAAAAGTGTTAACTTGAAATATATGTGTATAAGTAAAATACTAGAAAAATGTAAAATGTTAGTAGTTGTTATCTCTAAGTGGTGACCTAATAATGGTGGTGACTTTTATATTCTTATTTATACTTTATATATTTTTAAGATTTATGCAGTTGAACATGTTTACTTTTCCATAATTAGAAAATGAATGTTTAAATAGATAAGACATATAATGGAAGAGTGAAGTAAGTAATGTCATGTGCCGCAGAGATTAAAATATTCATTGGAGTTTACTGCAGACTTTAGCAAAACCAGTTGGAATACAGTAAGACTGAAAACAAAGAACCCAGATTGCAGCATAGTAAGTAAATAGGAGATAATGATTCCACTCTAAATCAGTTGCCACCAAACAAATAAAGTGTGAGGCACCTGTTAATAATGTATTTTATCTAACCCAATACATCTGAGATATCTTTATAATGTATGATTAATATGAAATTATTAATGAAATATTATATTTTCTTTTGTTACATCTCAATTCAGATTAGTCATATTTCAAGTACTCAATAAGCATATGTGATTAGCAGCTGCACAGGGAAAGTTGAGACTGTTCTCTTTGTTGAGAGTAATTCTGAAGAGAAGATAGCTAGGAGGAAATGTGAGAATCCTCTAGTCCTTTGCAGTCCATTACCAGTAGCAGAACCCTTTTCAGTGCAGCTTATACAATATAGTAAAAGAAATATTATATAATAATAAGTGAAAAACTCTCATGTCCTCCACCCTGCTTAAGAAAGACAGTATCCTATTGATTCTGAGATTGTTTTTTCCTCTTCTCCTTACAGGTTTTGGTAAGAATAGTCTGAGCCGTAGAGGAAGAGTGATGCCTGGGAAGAGACGTCCTTATGGAGTTATCACTGGCCTTGCAGCTAGGAAAGCAACTGGAATTCGAAAAGGAATTAGTCCTATGAATCGACCACCTCTAAGTGACAAGGTAGGATGATAGTTAATCCTGAATCAGAAACTCTGGGACAAATGAATCTGTATTCAAAACAGAAATAAGACTCACAGACATAGAAAATAAACTTTCAGTTACCAAAGGGAATGAGGGGAGGAGGGATGAATTAGGAGTATGGGATTAACAGATACAAGCTACTATACATAAAATGGATAAGCAACAAGGATTTACTGTATATCACAGGAAACTATATTCAGTATCTTATAATAACCTATAATAAAAAATAATCTGAAAAAGATATATATTTACAACTGAATTACTTTGCTGTACACCTGAAACTAATGCAATATGTAAATCAACTATATTTCAACTAAGGAAAAAAAATAAAATTTTATTTGTACTAGTATTTTTGTGAATGAGCTTGAGAGAACATTTTATTTGAATATTTTGGTTTTTTAATGTAGTACTTTAGGGCTTATATAAAAAATTTAATAATTAAATAAAAATGATTGTCATTCATGAAGAATACCTAAACTTCCACATTATCAAATATAAACTTTTTTTTTAATAGGTTCTTAATTTTGCTTGTACATGTGCCCCCGTGTGTGTGTATACAGTTTTTAACAGATGTGTGTCTGCAGTTATTAATAGGTTATTGATGTATAATTTTATACTATAAAATTCATTTAAGTGTACAGTTCAGTGAATTTTAGAAAATTTAGAGTTGAACAATCATCACAATAATTAATTTTAGAAAAACATTTCTATCACTCTAAAGAGAAATCTCATGTCCATTCACAGTCATACCCCATCATATGCCCCCAAGCAACCACTAATCTACTTGCTGTAAATATATTATAAATTTGTCTTTCCCACGCATTTCATATACAGGCATACCTTGTTTTATTACACTTCACTTTATTATGCTTCACAGATACTGCGTTTTTTACAAATTGAAGATTTGTGGCAACCCTGCATTGAGCATGTCTGTTGGTGCCTTATTTTCAACAGCCTTTGCTCAGTTTCTGTCTCTGTGTTACATTTTGGTAATCCTCACAATATTTTAAACTCTTTCATCATTGTATTTGTTATGGTGATCCATAATCTTTGATGGTACTATTGAAAAAAGATCAAAACTCACAGAAGACTGAGATGATGGTTAGCATTTTTTTAGCAATAAAGTATTTTTAAAGTAAGGTATGTACATTCTTTTTTTAGGCATAATACTGTGGCACACTTAAAGACTACATTATAGTGTAAATATAATTTTTTATATGTACTGGGAAACCAAAAATTCTTGTGACTGAGTTTTTTGTGGTATTTATTTTACTGCAGTGGTCTGGAACCAAATCCCCAGTAACTCCAAGGTATCCCTGTAAATGGAATCATACAGTAGTATATGGGCTGGCAGTTAGCTGTATACTTTTGAGGTTTATCATGTTGTAGCAAGTCTCAGTACTTCATCTCTTTTTATTGTTGAATAATATTCCATTATATGGATATACTATATTTTGTGTATCCATTCACCAGTTGATGGACAACATTTTCATTGTTTTCACTTTTTTGGGTATTGTAAATACTGTTGTTTACATCCCTGTAAGTCTGTAGGGACACAGGTTTTCATTTCTCTTGGGTGGATAACTGTTTCCTCTAGTTTATATTTTTAATTAGAGTTATATTTATTTACCCACTGTAAATTAACTACTTTTCAAATCTTAATTGACTTTTTATTTACATCTCAATGGAGTAAATTTCGAATTGGCTAAATAAAGCACTACTTAAAATAGTTTCACACATGGTTTTTCTTTAATTTCTTATGTTTAGTAAGTCTGAACCACCAAGGAATGTAATGTTCTACTCTTCTATTTTTTAACCTGTTTGGTTTCTCTGATTATGAAAGTAAGACATTTTAATTGAAAAATTCAGGACATGAATCATTTCTTAAAATATCTTTAAGAATGTATTCTGGTTAACCACAACTCTCTTTACACCTTAACTTTTCAGTTCTGCTATCACCAACAGCTGTCTCTAAAACTTCATCACAGAACTTGCTCCAGCAAAAATTTTAGATTGCAACATATGGTATAGTCTTTTGAGTTGTTTAAAAATAGTGAAAATTGAAAGTGTTAAATTATAGAATACTTACAAGCTCTATAAATTATAGAATAATGTACTGAATGTTTTTATTCAAAGACTGAATGATTTTAGAAAAGGTATGGTTTGAAATTTTCTGGTACTTAAGAACCTTTCTCTCAACCTGAATGTAGATTAATATCTGAACAGGAATGACTGTGGTACTTGTGAAGCAGATCATTTTCTAGCAATTTATGAAATTTCTTTTTACATATAAATAACTTATACCATCCTTTTATATTCATTAAATGAATTACCCAAATACTTTAATATACTTAGAAATTTTATACCTTAAAAAAAATTCCTGACCGTAATTAGACATTTTGTTACTTTATCTCTTCCTTTCCACAGTTTATATGCAATAGTAAGATTTTATTTCAATAAAAATGTACATTTTCTTACAGATGAAGTGAAATACTAAGTGGGATGTGCTATGACTAGCAAATGACTGTGTTAGGAGGGGAATGAACATCTCTAAGAATGAATTTTTTTCTTTTATTTAGAGAAAGCTTAAAGTATCTGCCAAGTGAAAGTTCTTAAGGAATTTTTTGACTGGAATATATTACCTTGTCAGTGTCAGTTCTATAACATTTTCCTTTTAGATTCACAATTTCCTAAAACTGAGGGTATGTTATGTTTTGTAGAACTTTTAACTGGACTGTAATAGCACTAAACTATTTAGTACTTCTGTAAACTTAAAAAAATAACTGCATAAATAGCAGTTATATTCTGCTAATGGGTAGTTTTGATCATTTGTCTGATTTTGATAGTTTATTAATACCTTATCTTCATACTGTGGAATTCAACAGTAAAATAGGAATAAATGTTAATGTGCAAGACAGTGTGGATACATCTCAAAACATCGTGCTGAGCAGAAGAATTCAAACACAAAATACTATGTACTATGATCCTGTTTCTTTGAAATTGTATAAAAGGCTGAACTAACTATAGTGACAGATCAGGCATTGCCTGGGGTTAGAGTCATGTGAGGGAAGGAAATTGCAGGGGGCATAAGGAAACATTTAAGGTTAAAGGTACTGTTTTATATCTTGGTTATGATGTGTTACATGACTACATGTAGTTACCCAAATTCATCAAACTGTACACTTAAAATTTTATTACTTTTAATACTTAAGTAATAAAATACTACTTTAATAGAAAAACATTCAAATAGACTACCTTAATTTCTTTCCCTCAAGGAATAATTTTTGATATCAAAATTCTGTAGGGAAAACTTACTGCTAGATATTCTTTGTAAACACTTTTGTACACATATACAAACCTTAGATTCATGAACACAAATTTCCCAATACATTATTGGACTATTGACAGTTCTTGACCATGTATCATCATTTAATTCATGTTGACTGAATACTCAGTATGTCCTAGATGCAAGGGATTCTGTATTAAAATCCCTGTCCTCATGGAGAACTCAAATAAATATTAAATAATTTATCACACAGATAACTAAATGATTATCATATGGCAGGTATTTTGAAGGAAAATGACATGTGACAGTAACATTATAGAAGGAACTTTTACATTTACCTATAAAATGGTCTTTGGTATTTTTATTAAAGACAAAATATTAAGCTCAGAATGGGCTATCATTAGTCTGATTTCATAGCATTTCTTCTGTATGGTTGATATTCTTTATTCCTGCTTTTACATTTACTTCTTCTCTAAATGTTCATGAAAATGAAGACTATTGTAATTTTTGTGTTTTTTAATCTGTATCTTTGGGATACTTCTCATATTTTTAAAATACAAGGGAATCTACATTAAGTAAAATATACAGTTCATATTGTCAAAGACTTTTGAAAAGCCTTCATGGAAAATATGGAAACCTGAATTAGGCTTTAATGATGGACTGAATTTATGTGGAGAGAGAAAAAGTGGACATTTCATGTGCTAATATTCTATGACATTGAATTTTTTAAATTTCTATATTTCTATTCAGGTTTCTTTGCTATCACAACCTCCCTTTTTTTCTTCTCACACATTTGTTTTGGAAATTAGCTCTCTCTTTTTTTTAAAACTATTTGTATTGATATATAGTTAATTTATAATGTATTAATTTCAGGTGTAGCAAGTGATTCAGATATATGTTTTCAGATTATTTTTCATTATAGGTTATTACAAGATATTGACTATAATTCCCTGTGCCATACAGTAGATCCATGTTTCTTATCTTTTTTATATATCATAGTGTATATATATTAATCCCAAACTCTTCATTTATCTCTCTTCCCCTTACTTGCTATCCATTTGATAACCATAAGTTTGTTTTTCTATGTCTGTGAGCCCATTTCTGTTCTGTAAATAAGTTCATATATATCATTTTTTTATATTCCACATATAAATGATACCATATATTTGTCTTTCTCTGATTTATATCACATAATATGTTTTAAATCTTTCAAGGATTCTAAATTGTTGATTTTATTTAGCATGGAATGCAGTATTTGTATTTGGCCTATGTCCACCTTTAAACCTACATTCCACACCATTACCTTCACCCCCTCCTCTCCGCCATAAACATACCTCAACATTCCAAGAATCTAAAGTCATAGTTTCCTCTTTCATATCTCTTTCTCTTTGTGCATATGCAAATCTCTCTCTGTTATAATGTTATTACCGTACTTCCCATATCCTATTACATAACTTACCACAGTATATTATAATTACCCATTAATATGCATCTGTCTGTTAGACTGGATTACTTGAAGATGAGGACTATACTTAGATATCTTTGTATATCTGACTAATATACCTGTCCCATTATAGATACCTGATAGATATTTGTTGAATGTCCTCAAGAGACAGAGCTGCTCTAAACATTTTGTAACGTGTCAAATTCTTTATATAATGGAATTCTCAACTCGAGTTTAAGCTGTGCCCACTGCAGGATTTCAGTCTTTAGTTGTTAAGATAGATTTCAGAGAAGCCTATTGGCAAGGGGTCTAAGAGCCTCTTGTGAAACAGCTCAAGTTATGCCACTGCTGAGTCTGAGACATGTCTGGAAATTAACCAGTCTTTTTAAACTTGGTGGATGCCCTGACAGGTGACTCTTTGCAGGGGTCCTGGGAGGGAGCTAATTAAAAGGAAGACTGACTCTAAATGCTGGAGGGAAAGAGTGATTGTGAGCACACTGTAATACACTTTGTTCCCACAAAAGTCTTTAGACATCTCATAGAAACAAATAGACACCAAACAAAGCTTAACACAAATTCACTAAAAACACTAGAATCATAGAAGCACAAGCCACACTGCTTAGGACCCTCTAAGAGAGCAAGAGACAAAGGAGAGATAACATATCTCTTCTACTTCTCCTCTGACTTAAAGATCAACTTCAGTCCAGTCAAAGTCAAGGAAACCATCAGAGATTGCTTGGCTAGCACGATGGCGCTGCACCTGCATCAGGAATTTGGCTCTCTTACACCTTCACTTGACATCAAAATCATATTTATATGAAAGATTCCCAGATTTTCATTTCAGGCTCTCTCGATTCTTCTCTTGAGCTCCAAAGCCATGTTTCCTCATCACCTGTGTATCCCTCAGAGTATCTCAAACTGAACATAACCAAAATAGAAAAAATTCCTTCTTCTGTTTGAATTCTTCTTTAGTTGCAAGTATTTTAAGTATAATGTGGTTATCTTTTTGGTCACTTAGACTGGAAATATTCAGGTTGTTTTAGCTTCTCTGTCTCTCTAATCTGTACATCTTAAGTAGTGGTCAGTCCCTGTCCATTCTGCTTCAGAAATGTTTATATGGTAGGTTATAGAGCATGAAGCAATCTAATTAACATAATTTCTTGCTTTCTAAAAGAATATAGAACGATATTTTCCAGCATTAAAAAGGAAGGCAAACCTTCTGAGACAAAATGAAGTGCAGAGAAAACCAGTTGCAGCTCTCAAGAGACCTAACCAGTTAAATAGAAAGTAAGTACTCAAATATAAGACAGTATTATGTTATCCTTCATAAATAAAGATGGACTTCTTATACTGAGAGTTCAAATCAATGAATTTGCAGTGATGTTGTAGTTGTCTGGTCATTTTTGAGACAGGTCATTTGGGATGTCTGTTTGAATACTCAGTATGGAAGCATTTAGTTACAGCTTCCTTATTTTTTAGAACCAGTGTTGTTGATGAATTTAATTATAGACTTCTTAAGAAAAACATCACTCTGTTTCTTTGTTTCTCTTGACATATAGAAAAAGACTGAAAAAGGTGATTGTTTTGGTAAAAACACCTCAGCCAGAATTATTCAAAATTCTGAAAGCTGAATTTGTTACATACTCTCAGTGGCTCTTAACAAAATAGTGTATGTTATTTGTGGGAAAAGCAAACCTGAAAGGATTTTTCATGAATACTTCTTAAGCTTAAATTATTTATTTGTCTATGTCCAGTCTTAGTTGTAGCATGCGGGATCATTCATTGATTGTAGTGCTTGGGCTTCTCTCTAGTTGTGGCATGTGGGTTCAATAATTGTGGTGCACAGGCTTAGTTACCCAGGAGTATGTGGATCTTAGTTTCCTGATCAGGGATTGAACCTGTGTGCCCTGCATTGAAAGGTGGATTCTCAACTGCTGGACCACCAGGGAAGTCCCTAGCTGAAATTATTTTGGTATTAAATTAAAAAGGGTATGTCCTGTGATTCCACTCTTGCAAGGTCCCCAGAGCAATCAGATTCACAGAGACAGGCAGCGGAGGGGTGGGGGCTGGGGGCTGGGCGGAGGTGGGCAGTGAGTTGGAAGGGGAACAGGTTTAGTCTGTGAAGGTGAATGTTTCTGGAAATGGTGGTGGTGGTGGTACGACGTGAATGCACTGAATGCCACTGAACTGGCCGAAGCGGTAAACTTCACATGTATTTTACCAATTAAGGATATTTAAAATGTTAAAAAGACCATTGTTTAAAATGTGACCTACTATTATAGTACTTCTGCTTTATTGACTATGCCAAAGCCTTTGACTGTGTGGATCACAACAAACTGTGGAGAATTCTTAAATAGATGGGAATACCACACCACGTGACCTGCCTCCTGAGAAATCTATATATGCAGGTCAAGAAGCAACAATTAGAACTGGACATGGAATGGCAAACTGGTTCCAAATCAGGAAAGGAGTATGTCAAGGCTGTGTATTGTCACCCTGTTTAACTTATATGCTGAGTACATAATGCAAAATGCCAGGCTGGATGAAGCACAAGCTGGAATCAAGATTGCTGGGAGAAATATCAGTAACCTCAGATATGCAGGTGACACCACCCTTATGGCAGAAAGCGAAGAAGAACTAAAGAGCCTCTTGATGAAAGTGCAAGGAGAGTGAAAAAGTTGGCTTAAAACTCAACATTCAGAAAACTAAGATCATGGCATCTGGTCCCATCACTTCATGGCAATAGACAAGGGAACAATGGAAACAGTGACAGACTTTATTTTGGGGGGCTCCAAAATCACTGGAAATTGTGACTGCAGCTGTGAAATTAAAAGACACTTGCTCCTTGGAAGAAAAGTTATGACCAACCTAGACAGCATATTCAAAAGCAGAGGCATTACTTTGCCAACAAAGTTCCATCTAGTCAAAGCTGTGGTTTTACCAGTAGTCATGTATGGATGTGAGAGTTGGACTATAAAGAAAGCTGAGTGCAAAAGAATTGATGCTTTTGAAGTGTGGTGTTGGAGAAGACTCTTGAGAGTCCCTTGGACTGCAAGGAGATCCAACCAGTCCATCCTAAAGGAAATCAGTCCTAAATATTCATTGGAAGGACTGATGCTGAGGCTGAAACTCCAATATTTTGGCCACCTGATGGGAAGAATTGATTCATTTGAAAAGACCCTGATGTTGGGAAAGATTGAAGGCAGGAGGAGAAGGGATCGACAGAGGATGAGATGGTTGGATGGCATCACCAACTTGATGGACATGATTTTGAGTAAACTCCGGAATGGACAGGGTGATGGTGATGGACAGGGAAGCCTGGTGTTCTGCAGTCCATGGGGTCGCAAAGAGTTAGACATGACTGAGGATTGAACTGAACTGAACTGATTATGGTACTCTGTTCTCTGTAAGGATAAAGTAGAAGTTGACAAGCTGTGAAGTTTTATTATTTCAGTTTCAAATACCATTTATTCATCTCTTATAAAAGACAATTCAAAGCAAAAAAACCCAAAAAAACCCTGAAATGAAGTTTTTGTATATGTGGAATGGCTATAATTGTAACTTTACTCAACTATCATCTCTTTGTTTTGAGAATCAATTGGGAGTACTTTTTTTTTGGAAAAGAGGAACTTCTCAAAAATTTGTCAATTACCTGAGCCATTAATGAGTCCTTGTTAATTGAGATGGCCAGGGAAATTATGCATTTGAGCCTCTATAAGGTTGGAGGTAAGATGAGGTGACATGTTAAACATTTATTTATAGAAATAAGCAGATAAGTATGAAAAGTTGTCTTTTACCAACTTGCTATAGAAATTAGAAATTGGTGAAAGTAAAGTCAAACATAATTAAGGTTACAGTATTCTATGCAGGAGAGAGCAAACAGTGGAACAGTATGAGTTTTTGTGTGATTTATATTAATATAATACGTATTATGAGTGAAGGAGAGCAATACATATGAGTGAAGGAGAGAGATTTGGAGAATATGTTATATTTCAATATTTTCTCTTTATTGTTGATTTTTAGCAGTTTGACAGTGATGTACCTAGGTATGATTTTCTTTGTACTAATTCTTTTAGACAGTTGAATATTTGTAAGATAAATTAGCTCCAGAATTAACCAGATTGTTATATGATATCTGTAAATCAGATCTCAATAGCTTCATGTAAACAAGAACATAATTGAATCTTTGTGTTTAGTATACCTCAGTATTTTCGCCTATGCATTTAACTATTTTTGCTTATTTTTTCAAGATGTTTCAGAGTTGTTAAGTGGCCCAGACTTTTCATGGTACATGTGTTTTTTTTGTTGTTGCAGAAATAACATTCCAAATAATTTTACCAGGAGTGGAAATAAATTAAGTCATCAGAAAGACACTCGTCAGGCAACTTTTCTTTTCAGAAGAGGCCTGAAGGTATAAAAAACCCTTGACAGTGTTTTCTTTTTACACAAAGGATCCTGACCATCCACCTTTAGTAATCATCAATTATAGACATGACCCATGATCAAGGTAGGGTTTGGGTTTAGGATATGGAGAACATGACATTAGATTAATTTTTTTCCCTCTTTTCTCTTTTGTTGTCATCAATGCAGTGTCCTATAAGAATTCAACATGTTATTTAGGAATAAATTTGTTTTTACTACTTATTCTGATACAGGAACCTCAAGAAAGAGGTGTTGTCAGAATAGGCACATGCTCCTCTCTTGCATTCAAACCCACCACACAGGGTTCTAAAGTTACAGAGCAGGATAGCTCTTTGGATTCAAATCCTCTGCTTTCTATGGCATCTACTGCTTTTTTTTTCCCCTTCAGGTTCAGGCCCAGTTGAACTCAGAACAACTGCTAGACGATGTAGTAGCAAAGAGAACTCGTCAGTAAGTTTCAATTTGTTTTTCAAGATGTCATTTCAAAACTCCCAGAATAGTAGTGACCTAAATTACTTTGTGCTGCAGTTTAAAAGAAATTAAATGAGACCCAGAGTGAATTAACCATTGAGCCTGAAATAAGTAAATCCTGTTTTGTTTTTGTTGATTTCCCCCCCAAAACATTTGGTTTTTCACATGTCAGTGTTACACGTTTTAGCAGCAAATGCATTACTCTGTATTTTTTTTCCTGTTTATTCCATTTTAATGAAATAGCTCTTTATTTTTTTATAATCACTTTATACAAATGAACCAGTTCAGGGAATAAGTAGAAGAAAATCCAGTAGAGCTTTTAGAATATTTATAAATTTTTAAAAACAATACAGTGTTTTCTTCTTATATTGCTTTTTTCCTCCTTACCCCATGAAGGTATTTTAAGAATATATTTTTGTCTCTTAGAATTGCACTGCAAGTGTGAGTTGTAACATTCCATCAGTATGACCAGAGTTTAAAACTAAATCATTTAAAATTATGGCTGCTACTTAGAAAACAAAGCATATATCACATGATCGCGGTTCAGATATGATACCTTCTAGAATGGGCATGATTTTGAGCAGTTGGAGTATAAGAATGGCAACTATTTGAACTTCATGCTGATAGTATTCTTTTGCACTGGAGTTTGAGGATCAATGTATAGAACAAAGCACAAGATACTTAATTTGGTAACAATGTAATATAAATGTCAGACTTTGACCTATATAAATATAAAAGTAAAGCTGATAAAAAGTGGGTGAAGAGGTAGAGGGAAGGAATTAGAAATACTATTGTCCTTTCTTTTAAAGGAGGTAGGGGAAAATGTCAAGAGATACTACTGGAAAAAGAAATTCAAGTGTATTTATAAAATTAATGAAAATAAAATAGTGATACAGCCATCAAAATGTTTCAAACTAGGAAGAGAAACTAGAGGATAGTGTGATGAGCTGAATCCTTATGATAGCAAGATATTATTACCTAAGTATCTTGTTTAGTGAACTGGAGGTAACTAACAAGCAGAAAATCAGGAAGTTAAAAGTGCTGCCTCTGGGGAGCAGGAAGGGAGAACAGTGGAGTAAAGGATTGTTGCTTTTTATTAGAAGCTTTTCTGAATTATTTGATTTTTTTATGTGCATATATCTGTTACATGGAAAAATATTTATAAATTCATGTGTCCAGTTCTTATAACCAATATGCTGATTAATTATATCATGTCGGGGCTCAGATATCTAGAATTTCTGAAAACTTAGAAAAAGTAATGGCTACTTTAAAATATGTTTTATATAAAACACACAGTAGGATTTGTAAACTTTCGTTTTAATGAAATTTTTGGTTTTTTGAAACTAGATGGCGAACTTCCACCACAAATGGAGGAATTTTGACTGTATCCATTGATAATCCAGGAGCAGTGCAGTGCCCAGTGTAAGTCTTTTTTTTCTTTTTGGAAAAAATTATAACCTCTCATTATGTAAGATAATAGAAAAATATTTGACTCTGCTCAGGAGTATGATGTCCAGGCTAGGATAAACTGAGACAAGGAAACAATACAAAGTGTAAGTTAAAAGTAGAGAATTCCTTGGTGGTTCATTGGTTAGGCGGAGAAGGCAATGGCACCCCACTCCAGTACTCTAGCCTGGAAAATCCTATGGACGGAGGAGCCTGGTGGGATGCAGTCCATGGGGTGGCGAAGAGTCAGACACGACTGAGCGACTTCATTTTCACTTTCACTTTCAGTGGTTAGGACTCAGTACTTTGAGTGCTATGGCCCAGATTCAATCCCTGATTGGACAGGGCACTAGGATTCCACAAGCCACACAGCATGCCAAAGCAAACAAGCAAACAAACAAAAAAGCCAAAACAACTAAAAAAGTTACATGTTTTGGACTTCATTACATACACATCTGCCTTTTTTTTAAAGACTTCATAGTATATTCTTTTATTTTTGTTGTTTAGTTGCTAATTCATGTCTGTGACCCTATCAACTATAGCCTCCAGGCTTCTCTGTCCATGGAATTTCCCAGGCAGGAATACTGGAGTGGGTTGCTATTTCCTCCTCCATGGATCTTCTTGACCCAGGGATCAAACCCAAGTCTCCGGCATCGGCAGGTGGATTCTTTACCACTGAGCCACCAGGGAAGCCCATTCTTTAATTTAAATGACCTTAATTAACTTCACCATTCCATTATATTTATTGCATTATAAACTTTCTAGGTTGAAGCTGGAAGTGATATTGCCTGGGGTGGGGGTTGAGCTGAACCCTGAGTTCACAGGCAAGATGTGAGACTTGTAGCACTGGGCTGGAGGTAAAGGATCCATTTCAAGAAAGTTCTAAAACCATATTATCAAATTCAACCTGATAATTGACCTAGCCGTGGAAAAGCCTCATTGGATCCTCACTAGACCACACGGTAACTCTCACTCTTAAATTTTTCCCATCAAAAAGTATCAGGAATGAAAATCTACGTTGTGTACTTAGAATTGAAAGAAAGTCCCGTATCAGCCAGTGGTCTAGCAGATTGGCTAATTTCTTGGAACTTCATGCAGACGTACTCAAGCTAACACAGCAGAGGAAAATGTCTGTGTCGATGTGTGTAACCCATTAGTAGGTTATGAAGTCAATTATGTGAGTTGTGATGAACATATTTTTAAAATAATAAATTTTTTTTTTAATTCCTAGGTTTACAGAGTTTTTGTTTTGCCTATACATCCATTTTAATAATTGAGATGAAAACATCAGATGAGTCTCGAGGTTTTAGAGGTTGCTTTATTTTAGTAGAAGATTAAGACTTGGAAATGACCAATTATTCCAAATTGTTGAAAAGTTTGTAGTTCTACTTACAGAGGTATTCTGTGAGCAATTTATAAATTTTAGTCTCTAGATTAGTCTGTCAAGAACCAAGTTGTTTTTTTTTTTTTTTGATTCAGCAAGGTTGCAGGATACAAGATTAATATCTGTTTTTATATACTAATAATGAAATATCAGAAAGAGAAAGTAAAAAAGAAAACTGATTTAAAATTGTATTTACAAAATGCCTATGAATAAACTTAACCAAGGAGGTGAAGGACCTGTATGTTGAAAACTGCGAGATATTGATGAAGGAAATTTTAGATGATTCAAAGAAATGGAAAGATAATCCCATGCTCTTGGATTGGGAGAATTAATATCATTAAAATGACCATATAACTGAGTAATCTATAGAGTTAACGCAATCCCTATCAAAATACCCAGGGCATTTTTCACAGAACTAGAGCAGATAAAATTTACATGGAACCCCAGGTGACCCCCAAATTACCAAAGCAATTCTGAAAAAAAAAAAAAAAAAACGAAGGTGGGAGGTCACACCCTGACATAAATCTTAGCAGTATTTTCTTGGATCAGTCTCCAAAGGCAAAAGATACAACAAAAGTAAACAAATGGGACTTTTAATTAAACTTTAAAGCTTTTACACAGCCAAGGAAACCATCAACAAAATCAGAAGACAGCCTACAGAATGCAAGAAAGTATTTGCAAATGATGCAACCAACAATGGGTTAAAATCCAAAATATACAAACAGCTTATACAAGTCAGTATGAAAACAGTTCAGTCAAAAGGTGAGAAGAAGACCTAAACAGACATTTTTCCAAAGAAGACATACAGATGGCTAGCAGGCACATGAAAAGATACTTAACACCACTAATTGTTAAAGAAATGCAAATCAGAACCCCAATGAGGTATCACTTCACCTGTCAGAATAGCTCTCATCAAAAAGTCTACAAATAATAAATGTAAGAGAGGATGTGGAGAAAAGGGAACCCATGTACACTGTTGGTGAGAATGTAAATTGGTTCATCCACTGTGGAAAACAGTATAGAGGTTTCTTAAAAATAGAACTAACTACCAATTCCACTCCTGGGTATATATCTAGAAAAAAATGAAAACACTAAATCAAAAAGATATGTGCACCCCAGTGTTTTTCATAACAGCACTGTTTACAATAGTCAAGACATGGAAGCAACCTAAGTATACATCAAGAGATGAATGGATAAATCAGATGTGGCATATATATATGCATATATATGTATATATACAATGGAATGTTACTCAGCTATAAAAAGAATGAAATACTGTTATTTGCAGCAACATGGATGGACCGAGAGAATGTTATACTTAAATAAGTCAGAGAAAGACAAATACTATATATTACTTATATATGGAATCTAAAAAAATAATACAAATGAATGTATATAGAAAGCAGAAACAGACTTGTAGACATAGAAAACAAATTTGTGGTTACACAGAGGGGAGAGAAGGCAGAAGGAAAAAATCAGGTGTATGGAATTAACAGATACAAATTACTATATATAAAATAGATAAGCAACAAGGATTTACTGTATAGCATAGGGAATTAGACCCATTATCATATAACAACCTATAATGAAATATCTGCAAAAATACTGAATCACTATGCTGTATACCTGAAACACACAATATTGTAAATTAACTATACTTCAAAAAATAGAGGAGGGGGACCTACTGGATGATGATGATAATGAAGATCGGGGGATGACCAGCTGGAGTTGATCAAGGATGATGAAAAAGAGGCTGAGGAAGGAGAGGATGACAGAGACAGCGCCAATGGCGAGGATGACTCTTAAGCACATAGCGGGGTTTAGAAATCTTGTCCCATTATTTCTTTACCTAGGTGCTTGTCTAAGATCAAAATTTTCACCAGATCCTCTCCCCTAGTATCTTCAGCACATGCTCACGGTTCTCCCCATCCTTGTCCTTCCCATGTTCATTAATTCATATTGCCCTGCGCCTAGTCCCATTTTCACTTCTTTGACCCTCCTAGTAGTTACGTTAAGTCTTACCCTGTAATTTTTGCTTTTAATTTTGATACCTCTTTATGACTTAACAATAAAAAGGATGTATGGTTTTTATCAACTGTCTCCAAAATAATCTCTTGTTACACAGGGAGTACAGTTCTTTCCATTCATACAATAGTTGCTTCCCTGACAACAAAGGCAGTCCTCATTAGTTGAGTGGAACCTGAGAGCAGCTTTGAGTTAGAGGTATGTGTGTTAAACCCCACATAAGAGTGCTGTGTGGGGCTCTTCAACACAAATGTAACAATGTATTTTTGTGAATGAGAGTTGGCATGTTAAATGCATCCTCTAGAAAAATAACTAGTGTAATAGTCTTAAGATTTGTTTTCTAAAGTTGATACTGTGGGTTATTTTTGTGAACAGCCTGATGTTTGGGACCTTTTTTCTCAAAATAAACAAGACTTTATTAAACCAGGAATTTGGAGAAAAAATAAAAAATAAAAAAATAAAAACTGGGTTGGCGGGGTTATTGAGAATGTAAATAAAGTAGCCTTCATACAGTTGAACATGTATACAAGTCAAAATGTCTTAATGAACCAAGTGATTTATTTCTCTTCTTTTGATTGTTTAATTGATCTTATTTTAATTTTTTTCTAATAGAACTCAGAAACCACGATTAACTCGTACTGCTGTGCCCTCATTCTTGACAAAACGGGATCAATCTGATATAAAGAAAGTTCCTAAAGGTGTCCCCCTACAATTTGACATAAACAGTGTTGGAAAACAGGTAAATTTCCCCCCCTGTATTTCTCTGGCCATTGACTGAAAATATTTTAATTAACAAAACTAATGTTGTATAATAAATAGGATGTCCTAACTATCCTTAACCCTAGGAAACTACTGGTCTACCTGTTTTCTGTCTCTGGATTTGCTTATTTTGGACATTTCATGTGAATGGGATCATATAATGTGTGAACCTTTTTTCACTTACCATAATTTTTTCATGGTTTATCCATTGTGTATATCAATATTTTATTTCTTTTTATTCCTGAATAATATTCCACCATATGGATATACTTGTATTTTATTTGTCAGTTGATGGACATTTGGATTGTTTCCATTCTTTGGCTATTGTGAATAATGCTCCTCTGAACATTCATGTACATATGCTCACACAAAAACCTGTGCATTCATGTTTTTGTGTGCGTGTATTTTATTTCTCCTCGGTAAATACCTAAGAATGGAATTGCTAGATCATATTATAATTCTGGGTTTATCTTTTGGGGGAGTACGAAATTGTTTTCCAGAGAAGTAGCTGCGGTACCATTCCTTCCAACATGTAAGAGTTCTGAATTTTTCCATGGCCTTACCGGCATTTGTTATTATCTGTCATTTGATTTTAGACATTCTGATGCATGTCAAGTGGTATATCTCACCATGGTTTTGGCAGTTTTTGTATTATTAACCTTGTAATCTTGCTAAAATACACTTTCTGCTTTTAATAATTTTATAGATTACTTAGGATTTTCTTTGTAAGCAATCATGTCATTCTTTGAATTTCTTGCCAATCTTTAAATCTTTTCGTTTTCTTCATTATGATGGCTAGGACATTCAGTTCTATGTTGAGAGCATGTTTGCTTGCTTTGTCTCCAGACTTGAGAAGGCATTGTTTTTCACCATTAAGTTTGATGTTAGCAGTAGGCTGTTTTTATCAGATTGAGGAAGTTCCCTTCTATTTGTAATTTGCTGAGAATTTTTATCATGAATGAGTGTTACATTTTAAAATGTCAACTGTGGCATGAAGATAAAATTTTCTGTATAGACAGAAATTTGACCAAATTTATTTTGCTTATTTTGTCTGTTGTTACTTTCCTTTCAGCCTGGTATTTCCATCTCGTTAAGAATTTTCTAAGTTAGTTGTGATCCACACAAAGGCTTTAGTGTAGTCAATGAAGCAGAAGTAGATGTTTTTTCTGGAATTCCCTGTTTTTTTCCTATGATCCAGTGGATGTTGGTAGTTTGACCTCTGGTTCTTCTGCCTTTTCAAATCCAGCTTGAACATCTGGAGGTTCTCAATTCATATACTATTGAAGCCTGGCTTGAAGGATTTTGAGCATTCCTTTGCTAGCATGTGAGATGAGCTTAGTTGTGTGGTAGTTTGAACATTCTTTCATTGCCCTTTTAGGGATTCTGACTCTAGGTTTCAATTCTAGACCTCCAAGTGGACAACTGACTTCCCTAAACTTCACTAAATTCACCTATTTCATATGGGTGTTTCCCTCATATATATACACACACACACACACACACACACACACACACATATTTATTTATTTATATATGAATGTTAAGTATTGTTACTGTGAATTACCATTATGATCACATTGTTGTTCCAAAGCAAATGTAGCTTACAGTCAAGTTGTTAATTTTTGTTTTGTTTTGTTTTCTCCAGACAGGGATGACTTTGAATGAGCGATTTGGGATCCTGAAGGAACAAAGAGCCACTCTCACTTTCAACAAAGGAGGAAGCCGCTTTGTAACCGTGGGATAGATCCCATGTCACAGGAACTTTTCAGTGATGACTCTTAAAAATTTAATTGCTTGAAGAGTTCATCACAGAAATTCAAGAAACTTTATTTCAAAATATTCACAAGGCTAAATAACTCTTATTTTTATTTTTGAAGTTTTTTTTAAACATGTATAAATAATGCCCTGAAAGAATAACAGGGAATATGCCTATGTGTTCTTAAAGATTTCATGGTTGGCCCAGACAGAACAATTCTCTATTTGACTTTTTTGATTCCTCATGCAGCAGAAAGAATGTGGAAAGATAGAAATTGATTATTTTATGATAGTGGTATTTAGGATCTCATCACCTTTGCCCATTTTTTACACCTTGCCATTGTAAATCTTGGTCTTCAAGATTTGAAATAGGTCCCTTTGTTGCTGTCACTTATACTTTAATAGTGTTGGTGTAATAAGTGCAGTTGACTTTTCTGCATTAGGGATATAAAAAATTATTAGAATTTCAGTTTGGGGGTTTAAGATTTATGGGGATATCTGGAACTTGGTTCATTTTTCAAATAACATTAAGTTAATCCTCCAGAGTTGTAAATCTTTAATGCTGAACTTTTTTTTAATGAGAAATGTGACTCCGGGCATTAGCTTCTGTTTAAAATGTTGGTGTTTAAAGGCTGTAAATGGGTGTTTACAAAGTTATCTGATAGAGCCTAATTGGAGGAAAGTCCAGAGTAAAAATCTGGTAATTTGTGTGGAGAGAAAGTAGCAGGTGGAAGATGGTAACTGAGATGAAGACTTTAAAAGCTAGGTCATAGGTATACTGTTTGAATTTAGTGTAGTTTTGAGTCTAGTGTGCACAAAGTATTCTTCAGATGATATTTGGAATAATTATAATTAAAATGGATTGAGTTCTATAGATATTTTGATAGGAAAATTAGCCATAAAGTCCTGGACTTCTTATTTGAAAAAGTTAAATTTTAAGTTTACTAAGTTGAACAGTATACATACAGCTCTTAAAAAAATATATATGTCACAAGGTAAAAGGTGCAAAATTATAATAGAGTTAACATTATTATGACCTTGTTCTGTACCTTTGCTTCTGATTTCTTGTGTAAAGTTCAGGCATTTGTGGTGAGAAAAGGATTCCCCCCCTCATACTCTGGAGGGTTAGGAGGAGTTAATTTGTTGTGCCAAGCTAGTGCTGAAAGTCCTCAGATGGTTGTAAATTTTAAGTTACGATATAATAGCAAAATGCAGCAAAATATTCAAACTACAGGTTACGAGTTTGGTCATTTTGAAGCTTAACTTTTTGATTTGCTGTAATGTTAAAACCTCTAAGTAGGTGTTAGTTTTCCCTTCAGTGTATAATTTGTGTTGATTTTCCCTGTTAAAACACAAAACATTGTTATGGCTCCTGCCTGCGTTGCAGGGTATACTAGATTTCATTGTTGTTTCTCATGGTCCTTTGGTTACTTGGTTTATGCTAGCCACGGAAAGCTATCAATAACAGTTTCATGCTTATACCAAAGAATTAAATCTGATCCTTAATATCTGGTATTTTGCTTGTAAGTCTACTGATAAGGGATTATTGGAAGCCAGTCATACAATTTGAAAGTAAACTCCAGTCTCTCTGTAGGCCAAGGACTCACTGCAAAACATTTTTGCAAGTATGAATGCTTAGATTTGATTCATGAACAATACATTTTAGACTGGTTTAGAATTATTGATAACTTATTTTAAAACAAAGGAAAAACAACTGAGCACGAGTTTGCTGTCTTTAGAGCAGTTTGTGAAAATACGGTCTAAAGATGTTTTCATTTTCTTGTTCTTTTAAATATTATTGTACAGAGCTATTATTAATGCCTTCTTTTTAAATCTTAAAAATCCCTCCAAATATTGATATTAAGTGCATCAAACAAAATGTCTTTGGTATATTAAACTTTTGCTCTTCATGCATCTGTAATTTCATTTTCTTTTTAAATATAAAATCTTGCCTTTGTTACAGCCAAATTATAATTCTTGAGTGCTAACATGTTGTATAAAAACAAAGGAATATGCTCTTTTGGAGGAAATTTTTCCTTTCTTAGAATGTGGTTGTAGTCATCCTATTTCAGTTATTAAAAGTTTTTTTTTTTTTTAAACAAGATGCAACTTAAATTTCCCTTTGCATCAAGGTGTGTAAAAAACATTGATGCAGTGCATCACAAAATGAACGTTTGTATTTAATGAGGAGATGCTTTACACTGTACTTTTTGGTGTTTTTTGGAAAAGTTACCTTTAGATCTGAAGCTGTTCATTTTTAACAAATAAAATATTACAGGTCTCTCATGATTTATTCTTAGCTAAAAAGATTGAGTTGTGGTTTTTAGATTGTTTTGTGTTACAAAGAACTTTGTAGTGACTATAACATTTAGGATTTGAAAAGCTGCCAAACAATTAAATTGGTAAATCAATTTAGACTCATATTGACATCCCATTAACTCTCTTTTGACTGCTTCAATTATAGCTCCAACAAGAACTAGTCAGGGGGAATTAGAATAGAAAATCAAATTTTCTTAGACTGCAATATATTAGACTGAATGAACCTTTAGAGATCATCCATTTTTGTTTTTTTTTTTTTTTTACATCTTGGTTCAGTGATACTCAGCTTTTCAACACCTGTGTGTGATCCAGTTACTTTTTAAGCTTAGATCTTTAATTCTCCATGAATGGAACACCCACAGAAAGTAGTGGAATGGTGTGTGGCTTGTCAGATATCTAAGAAATGGTAATACCATGCTCTAGCATTTGTAACATGGTAAGTAAATACACTCTGCCAGTGATAATTATGAGATTTCATCACTTTTCATTCCAGTTAGGTAGACCTATTAGAAAAGGCCAGTGTTCCTTGTCAAACATTATGTATTTTTTTCTAATAGGTATAAACTTCACCACAATTTTAATTATAAGCAAATCATAAAATACTGTAAGTATGAAGAAACTTTGAATTTATTGCCCAGTGGTTATTTTTTGTTATAATAGATAGATATATCATATTTTGCTGTCAATAGCTTTGTAATTCACAGTGTAACATAAACAGTGTTGGGGTACCTTTTGATTTCTGTTACTCTAAGGAAGTAAGAGTGAAAAGAAATAGCGGACAGAGAATGAATACACTGCAGAGAATGAATGCCATACATTCTAAATGCAGGCAACATTAGGGCAGAAAATGATTTCTTCATTTCTGTTCACTAAATCTTTGAAGTCTCATCAGAATTATATGATTATTTGTTTTTTGCCACTGTGAAAAAAAAAGGAAGCATGAGATTTAAGCTTTCCTTAAGTTAAAAGCAAGTTATTTTTGCATAGATCAGTTTGAAGTTAACCCCTGTTTAAAAATGACACCAATAAACTCCAAGCATTTACAACAAGAATTTTGGACTACTGTGAACCATTAAGAGGGATTTTCCATGTGGCTCATATGGTAAAGTGACTACCCGCAATGCGGGAGACCCGGGTTTGATCCCTGGGTCAAAAATATCCCCTAGAGAAGGAAATGGCAACCCACTCCAGTACTCTTGCCTGGAAAATTCCATGGACGGAGGAGCCTGGGCTACAGTCCATGGGGTTGCAGAGTTGGACACAACTGAGCGATTTCACTTTCTAAGAGGGATTTAAAGATTTGTTTATAAATTGTTGACTTTGAATGTCTCTTTTTTTCCCTGCCCTTACAGTTTACTTTCTACCTAAAAATCTATCCAACTAAAAGCTTGATAAAACAAAGAAATGTGATACCATTCTGGAACTGAAATTCCTTTTTCTCAATATATTCTGATGAGGTTTATCAATGTTTAAAGAAAAATAAGAGGGACTTCGCTGGCGGCCCAGTGGTTAAAACTTCACCTTCCAATGCAGGGGGTGCAGTTCCGTCTCTGCTTGGGGAACTAAGAACTCACATGCCTTGCAGGCAAAAACCCAAAACATAAAATAGAAGCAATATTTTAACAAGTTCAATAAAGACTTTTAAAAGGTCCACATCAAAAAAAATTAAAAACAGATAAATAGGAAATTATTTCCCTAGCCTATATGTTTAATTTCTATTTCCACTTTTCCTGAGAAGAAAATCACAGTCTAAATTTTCTTGTAAAATTTTTTAAAAAGTCAATTCTTTTTTTTTTTTTTTCCCCCACTAAAGCAGTCAGAAAGGGTAGAACCAAACATTTGTTGAACATATTCAACAAACCAGTTTCTGTGCTTTGTATTTTTAGAAAAGGGGATTGGCCAAGATTTTAATCCTACTGCTCTGAGTTTATAAAGTAGAATCTTGAGTAGCCATAATATATTTCTAATGAGTAAAACTAGGGAAAGAACTTTATTTCTGCGTGATATGAGATGCAGAGGTGGAGAGAGTTACTAAGGTTGGAGTGAAACTTTTGCCACTAGTGTTCAGTGAGTAACCTTTCAGCCTATAAAATACACAGGGAGAAGCAGGGAGGTTCTTTGTGTTAATTCCTAACATTTGGTAAACCCGCATTGACTTTTCACCTGCTTCCAGACCATAGAGCAGTAGTGGAACAAGTTAGAGATCCCTGAAGCCCTTTTACTCAGCCCTTTTGCAACTGTTTCTCATCACTTCTTTTGTTCATCACTAGACTCTGGTGAATTCCCTACAATGACTCCCATTTCCCATACCTTATTTTCTCAAGATGATTTTGTCCCTTCCTTTATGGAGAAGATTGAGGGAGAAGGATGAGAATTCCCTCATTCTACCTTTACTTTATAGATAAAACTTCAAATCCTTAGAGGTCTCAAAATTAACTTCTGATTTATCTTTTCTTCCAGCCTTTCTTTATGTAGGACTAGTTCTTATAGTGTATATATAGCATCTTAATTTTTACTGTATCCACAGGCTTCTGTTTTGACCATGGTAGACTTAATATCTACAGATATTTTGGACTTAATGAGACCCTGTTCTCAAATATTGTAATTCTTTTTTCTCCTAACCTCTGATGTATTAGCACATAACTTCTACTGTGTTAGTACTTAACAGCATCTTTGTTTCTTTCCACTTACTCTATTTTTAAACTATTGATATACTCAGCCAGGATATTGAAGATAACTATAAAGTTTAACATATTAAGGACCTTAAAATCTAGTTGACTAGACAAAGTATAATCTATGTATAAACTTGGTCAGAACTTCAAAGGCCGGAATTAGCATGCTGCTACTGCTAAGTCACTTCAGTCGTGTCCGACTCTGTGCGACCCCATAGATGGCAGCCCACCAGGCTCTCCCGTCCCTGGGATTCTCCAGGCAAGAACACTGGAGTGGGTTGCTATTTCCTTCTCCAATGCATGAAAGTGAAAAGTGAAAGTGAAGTCTCCTGGTCGTGTCTGACTCTTTGCAACCCCATGGACTGCAGCCTACTAGGCTCCTCCATCCATAGGATTTTCCAGGCAAGAGCACTGGAGTGGGTTGCCATTGCCTTCTCCATTGTATGTTGTAATTATAATGATATGTGCAGGTGGATAGGAAGAATGAGGCCATATAAGGAGAATTTGTCAGGAATTCAAATGTGGAAGGTAATTGGTAATCAAATATAGATGATATCTGTGCATTTAAAAAAGTCTATAGCATTGTAGCATTAATATGGAATATATGGTTCTGCTTTTGTGGTTGAAATAGCTCTAAAAAAATTAAAATGAGGACCTGCTTTTTGTATAGCTTAAAGTCTTTCTAAGAGTAACAATTTTAGAAGTCTAGAGTAACAAAAACCAATTCATACATTGGATAGATGATACCTGCCAGGGATAACAGATCACTTGCTATTTGGGTGACCCATGTTCATTAGAGACACTGATCATGGAACCTGTCGCTGAAGAACCTAGAACACAATTTACAGAACAACTCTCTGAGCAATTGATACTAATGAACTTTGGCACTGAGATTAAACATTTTCACAGTCTCTTCTATTTAGGAGTTGGGGAAATGCTAATCAACGTTTCATTGTAAAGCTGGACCTTGAGTGATGGACAGCATCTCTCCAACCTTACTTTCTTTTGCTCTCTGACATGAACTTTTTGGCCTGTGGCAATGTTCTCCACATGAACCATTATAAATCGTACCTGGATGTGTTCATGCTGATATTCCTTTCAATTTGGGATGTTACTTTCCCCTTCCAGCCTATTGCACTTCAGAATCCTTCAGATTTGTTTCAGAATTTGACATACTAGATTCCTTTTCTTTGAATTCTGATGGTTAATTCCCACTACCCCCACTCAGCCCTTTTTTTGTGGTTTTAATCTCTATTGGGGTCGCAAAGAGTCGGACACGACTGAGCGACTGAACTGAACTGAACTGAACTGAATCTCTATTTGGCTTACTTGGATTCCATAATTACAATCTAGGAAAAGGACTGTATCTGACAGTCTTATTTCCCACAGAAAATACTAGTTGATTGATTGTAGGGGAAATTTACATCATTTAGCAGGAATGACTTAAGTGTCATTCAGTAATGTCAAGAATAAGCTGAAGACTGGTTGTAATATATGTGAGGCCTAATTGGTTTAAAATGAAGTGGTGGGAATTCCCTGGCAGTCCAGTGGTCAGAACTCCCAGCTTTCATTCTGGAGGGCATAGGTTCAATCCCTCATTCAGGAAGTCATGCTGCTGTGCAAGTCACCCAGTCTTGCCAACTCTGCAACCAGACCTCTGAACTGCAGCCCACCAGGCTCCTCTGTCCATGGATCAGGAAGCTAAAATCCTGCAAGTCCCATGGTGTGGTAAAAAATTACAAAATATTTTTAATAAAATGAAATATTTTCTAATCTTCCAGTAACTGAATGGTTTCATTTTTATTTTTAACTCTCTTCAGTTCTGTCTTTAATTCCCACATGTAGATTATGGTAAGATCATTTTCTCTTCCTCGGTTTTGCTTCTAGACCCAAATTTTAGACTTCAGTGAGGTTCACCCAGTTTTGTTCAACAATAAAATCTTGCCCAAAGAAGAGGTACTATTTAAAGTGTTTATTTTCCTTAAGAAGCTATTTTGTAGGAAGGGCCTAAAATATTTATATAACCCTTTCAATGAGAATTATGAAGTTTGGGAGCCAGGTTAACACTTCTGTTCCCTCAGGCAATAATGGTTAATAAATTCACAATCTCCACTTAAATCACTTGGCTTATAGAATGACAAGTCAAGGAACCTTTTCCCTCTTTTGTGGCAGCAACAGTGTTAAAACTTAATGTTTAATCCTCCTAAGGGAGGAAGGTAGTTTTGGTGAGGAGCGTGTCTGAAAGACGTTTTTGTAGGGGTATGTTAGAAAGGCCACTGGGAGCCTATCATAGGGAGCTGCTCGAGATTTGTGAGTTCCGTTTTAAATTTCTCTTGGAAACCTCCTGTGGGCGGAGGCCAGCCCCTGGAAGTGCAGAGCGGCACCGCAGCCCTGTCCATCAAGGGATCCGGCCGGGGTCTGTAAGCCCCTTTCCCCGCCCACCTATCATCGGGTCGCGCATGCGCTGAGCTGAAGGGCCGGAGAGTTGTCGGCTGGGAAATGGCGGCCGCGGGCTTGGTCGCTGTGGCCGCGGCTGCAGAATACTCTTGCCCAGGAGCGTCGGGAGGTAACCTCTCGGCTGTTAACTGCGGCCCAAACTCCGGGGCAGGCCCTGGTCCTGGCCCGGGCTCGTGGAGCCGCTCCCTCGACCGAGCGCTGGAGGAGGCGGCGGTAACCGGGGTGCTGAGCCTGAGCGGCCGGAAACTGAGGGAGTTTCCCCGGGGAGCGGCCAACCACGACCTGACGGACACCACTCGGGCGGGTGAGTGGGGTGGGGGACAACCCAGGGGACAGGAGGCCCCGGGCGCGGTTGGAGGCCGCCCTGGCCGTTCAGGGGAGTCGCGGGTAGTTACAGTAACTGGTCCTGTTACTCCTGGTCGGGACCAGGTTAACGGGGAGAAGCCGACTGCCCCAACCCACCCAGGCCTGCGGGTCAGACCCCGAGCCTGGGGCGAGGCGGACAGCAGCATCTCTCGGGGAAGAAGGCCGTAGGAAACTGATGGGTACTGTTTTACTTTCCTAGAAAATTAACTTTTGCAGAAGCTGAGGTAGACCCTTGCTCCGCCTGATTGCTGCAGGCCAATTCGGATTTAGGATGCCAAATTGACTTTACAGATTTAGGTTTGTAGCGCGCTTTTAATCGGAATAATATTGGTCGCTGCATTGTCAGGAAAGCATGACTCTCAGCACTGGCGTTTTTTAAGAACTGTTGTTTTCAGAGTGAGCCCGAACGCTTTTTCTTTCTCCCCTTCGTCTAGTTGACTTACCAAATGTACTTGAAAAAATATCTAGGGGCAACTTTAAGACTTCCACTACTTTTCCTCTTTCCTCATGCCCCCTCAAAAAAAAGTTGCAGAAAGAAAACTAGAAAAGGCACAAAAGATTACCTACTGTATCTATGTTTAATTCTTAAAAAAAAAATTACTTTGCCTTATACATATTTTTTTAACATAGAAAATAAAATAAATTAGATATTATTTGATTTTCTTAGTTGTAGAGAACAATATCTGGTGACTGAGGTGTTCAACATGTTTCCTTTGTGTTTAAAATACAGCTTCCTCAAGGAGTAGATTAAAAACAGTACAAAGGAGGAAAACATCTCTTACGTATAGTATATAGTATGATGTAATTATTTTCATACAACTTTTCTTAAGCTGTTAACTTTTCCTATGTTTGTGCACTCATTAAAGATTGCCGAGTATTACATATGATTCACTCATTTTGGAAAGATAAGCAAAACTGTTAACACTACTTCAAGAAACTGTTTTCCAAAGAAACTTTGCCTCTTGTGTAAAATGGAAGGAATCAAATGTTTGTTTAATCTTTTTGAAAACAGTTATATAGAATATGGTTTGTGTTTTTTAGTGAATGACCTTAAAATTAAATTTTTTTGAATATGTAAATGAGTGGCCACTTGCCTTTTGTATGTGTTCTGATAGATAGCATCTAAACTTGTTGTTCATACCCCAAATTTTGTGATTCTGTTCAGGAGGTGGCTATATGGCATATGACTGACTGTTCAGGAGATGGATAGCATAGTGACTTCATATTGGCATGAGTCATTTTGGTATTACTACATTAAGCCTCAAGTTAAGGGATAAGTTGATTGTAGGAGTTTATCTAGCTCATTATCTTACCGTCTTTTAAATAGCTCTAGGGCCAGTGTCTTTTTCCTTTAAGAAATATTAGCTAACAAAGAAAATGCAAAGGCATTTATGAAGAATAAGTAATGCCAGTGGATTTTTCCCTTACTATGCTGTGAACTTTTAATTCATTATTATTCACACTTATTTTTATTACTTTAGTAGTTTATTTATAAACCAGATTTTTTGTTCGTTGACATTTTGTTCATTTTGTTCATTTTATTTAGTCAAAAAGTCTAAAAGAGGAGAAAAAGATTGCAAAGTACCTTACAACCTGTTAGACTAGATTAATTTCTAAAATGTCAGAAATATCACTTATTAAGTATAAGAAGTCTTTGGCAGACCTTGGTGAGTACAAAAATACTTAATTCTCTAAATTATTTTAAACAGATAATTTGATGTAGATAAGATCATTGATTGAGTTTTCACTGTTTACTGTTCATTGTGGTAGATGTTTAAAGTACATTGCCTTATTAAATGCTTAACAACCAATGGATTAAATATTATTATCCCAAGGATTTCCCTGGTGATCCAGTAGCTAAGACACCGCACTTCCAGTGTAGGGGACCTGGTTTAATCCCTGGGCAGGTAACTAGATCCCTCATGCCACAACTAAGACCCAGCACAGCCAAATAAATAAAATGCTTAAAATATTATTATCCCAAATTTACATATGAGGAATCACACAGGATTTACAAAAAGACACTCAGAATCATATAAATAATAATAGCGGTAGAATTTCAGCCTTGGTCCATCTTACTCTCTTTTTCTTCACTGTGCCACACAGCCTCTTTACATACAGATAGATATTATCATTCCTGTTTTTAGAGGTAATGAAACCCAGGTTTGGAGAGAAAAATAATTTGCTTAAAGACCTGTAGCTAAAGCCAAGGAAGGTGTTGTTAGCCATGATTTGAGCCTAACTCAAATCCTGTTTGAGGTAACTCTAAAACCATAGACTGTTACACAGTGTCCTTTGAATTCAGACCCAACTTTAGTTAGCTGAAATGTTTTATTTAGACCCTATAGAAAGTTTAAAGCCCCAAACATTACTTGAACACTATATTAAAAGTTGCCAGGTTATCTGTTCTTTCCTAATATATAGAATGTATCTGTAGATACATATAACTGCTATCTTTACATTTTAAGAAATAGTACATATTACCTGTACTGTTTATAACTTGACATAATTAGAATTCATCATGCAATATTTTCTTGGAATTTTTCCCCTCCTGTTTGTTTTAAATGGTAGATTTTTAGGAAGAAAAAGAAGTGTTTGTTTGGAAATGAGTTACTTGATCCAACGGACAGGGAAGATCTTAAATCACAAAAGACTTTTGGGGGCTGAAAAGCTGTAGCTTTAATTTGGGGAGGCAGAAATGGGAAGGAAAGCCATTCCAGGCAGTAGAATGGATCCCACCCTGCCACAAAGGTGTGCACATAACTCAGGGCTAGCTAGTCAAGTAGTCCATCCCTCTGTCAACAGTGATAGTTTAGAGAGGGACACATTTTCCTATCAGCATGCAGGAGTGTTAATTCTGTTGAGAAAGAGGCGTGCTTTGAACCGTGGAGTTGCTGAGAGAATAGAATGTGAACCTGGAGCTTGCCAATAAATTGAAAGCAGAGCCAAAAGATGGAAAGAATGAGGCCAAGTTCGATGGTAATCTTTGGATCAATAGCCAGGCTTTAAATTAGTGGTATCCTTGGACTGTCTAATTATACAAGCTAATGAATTCCCTGTCCTACTTAATCTGAGTAGACTTTTTGATACAAAATAAGAGTCCTGAGTAATGACAGTGAGTCTGCTCTTGAAGTTGTGGGGAGGTCAGTTTGGTTAGAATAAATTGGTGGGATTAGAGAATATGAGAGCTGCCCTTTGCATTCTCAAAAGGGAGATTGTTCATTTAACAGATGTTTGTTGACTAAAGGATTTTCAGGTGTAGATACACAGAGAGGACCAAGACACTCCCTATTTTCAAAGAACTCAAGAGGTCTAGTGTAATAGAATGAATAAATATAAAGATTATTTGAATTGTCTGATAATAGCAAAACTTTTATGTGTAAGGCATTATGCTAGGTAATATAGTGGGAATAAAAATAAGAAAAGACTCTACCCTGTAAGTATTAAAAATCTAGTAATCTGTTTGGCTGGCTGCAGTAACAGTCAAGGAATGAAAAACAGTCTGAGATCATACTGGAAAATAAATGTACAAATGTTGACTGATTTTTTTTTTTAAAGAGACAGAATGCATCAAGTTGGCTGAGTTATTAAACCTATAGGACTAGGAAGGTGGTAATGCTACTGATAATAATAGTAGCTAACATTTTTTGAGCTGTTAGCATATTTCAGATATTGTACTAAGCTATATATATAAAATGCACATATAACAACCATCGGATTTGTAGGTACTAGTTTTAACCCCATTTTACATGTAAAAATGGAGACTTGAGGTTAACCTGATCATTGTTACACAGGTAATAAATGACAGCACTAGGATTCAAATTCAGATACATCTGATCCTAAAACTTCTGTTTTTGATCACTGAGCCGTACTGACAAAGAAAGTTTGGTTCAGTTTCTTTAGTTGGCCTGATACATGTTCTGTTGCTGTTAAGTCACTTCAGTCGTGTCCGACTCTGTGCGACCCCATAGACGGCAGCCCACCAGGCTCCCCCGTCCCTGGGATTCTCCAGGCAAGAACACTGGAGTGGGTTGCCATTTCCTTCTCCACTGCATGAAAGTGAAAAGTGAAAGTGAAGTTGCTCAGTCGTGTCCGACTCTTAGCGACCCCATGGACTGCAGCCCACCAGGCTCCTCCGTCCATGGGATTTTCCAGGCAAGAGTACTGCAGTGGGGTGGATACATGTTCTACTGGAGTCTTAAATGTGTCAGGCCAACTAAAGAAACTGTGCAGCAAATAGAAGTGTATATCTGGAACTTGTAAGAGTGAAGTTAGAACTGCAGCATAAATTTGAGACAGTCATAATGAAGGGTTTATGCAGTTCTTGGAGAGAGAATGTGGAGAGTGGAAAAGTTGGTCGCTGACAACCATGGGGTACCATAGCACTTAAAGGGCAAGAAGAAGAATCAGTCTGAGAAAAAAACAGAAACAAAGTTTTATAACTAGGCCTCTACTAGAATTTAGAGACTCCTAAAACCAAAGGAACTGTAGTAACCCTCTTAAGTTATTTTACAAATGAGAAGCTGTCTTAAAGATTAAGACTTTGTTTAAGGTTGTATAGTGAAGTGCTGTTTTGCAGAAGACAAATAGGATCATAGTTGAAGGTGTAAGAAGTCTTTTCTGAATGGAAAATCGAAAACAGGAAACCAAGGATTCATCTTTTGGGACAAGCCTGTGGTTGATGGCAGATGGAAGAGACTAATGATACAAAAAAAAGAAAGACATGGAGATGTAATGGGTGAGCCTAAGTAACACAGTCTTATTGAAGCCATGAGAATAACGCTTTCAAGAATCGTGTGCTTATTTCCTACATAAAGAAGAATGAGGATTGCATAAAAGACCATTTAGTTTTTCAAAAAACATTCTGTAACTCACACAGTCATGGTTTCATTAGTCTTGGAAATATGCACTGAAATGCCAGGTCTTAAATGGAAACTATATTTCTCTTGGATACTTATTTATGTATATTTTATATCAATTTCAGTTTGTAAATTTTAAATTTGGTTCCTTAATTGTACTAGCCACATTTCAAATGCTCAGTGGCCACATGTGTCATATTGGTCAGCACATTAGATAGACCTACTGTCCATTATATTGGACAGCACAGGTAATAGAATCTTCCCATCATCACAGAAAGTTATATTTGACAGTGATTTTGGGGTATACTGCAATGCCTTTCTATATCCATGAATACAATAAGCCACCATGATCACCAAGATCACTTAAATAATTGTTGAGAAGACATCAGCAAATGGGGGCTCATTAATAATTACCAGATCTTTGATAATATCTCAGGTCTGAAAGGGGATATATCATTTTTTCTTCTAGAAATAATATCTTGTTGTTTTTTTTTAAAGGGTGTTGACTTTTTACTTTTGTTGGCTGCAACAGGTCTTCGTTGAAGCACACAGGATCCTTGTTGCAGCACGTGGGATCTTTAGTTGTTGCTTGCAAACTCTTAGTTGTGGCATGTGGGATCTAGTTCCCTGACCACGGATTGAACCTGGGCCCCCTACATTAGGAGCACAGAGTCTTAGCTCCTGGACCATTAGGCAAGTCCTAGAAATAATATCTTCTTAATAAAAACTACCATTTAAGCATGCTATCTTTGTTAATAGAGGCATTAACTGTATCAGATCAGATCTGTCGCTCAGTTGTGTCTGACTCTTTGCAACCCCATGAATCGCAGCACACCAGACCTCCCTGTCCATCACCAACTCCTGGAGTTCACTGAGACTCACGTCCATCGAGTCAGTGATGCCATCCAGCCATCTCATCCTCTGTCATCCCCTTCTCCTCTTGCCCCCAATCCCTCCCAGCATCAGAGTCTTTTCCAGTGAGTCAACTCTTTGCATGAGGTGGCCAATGTACTGGAGTTTCAGCTTTAGCATCATTCCTTCCAAAGAACACCCAGGGCTGATCTCCTTCAGAATGGACTGGTTGGATCTCCTTGCAGTCCAAGGGACTCTCAAGAGTCTTCTCCAACACCACAGTTCAAAAGCATCAATTCTTCGGCGCTCAGCCTTCTTCACAGTCCAACTCTCACATCCATACATGACCACAGGAAAAACCATAGCCTTGACTAGACGAGCCTTTGTTGGCAAAGTAATGTCTCTGCTTTTGAATATGCTATCTAGGTTGGTCATAACTTTCCTTCCAAGGAGTAAGCGTCTTTTAATTTCATGGCTGCAGTCACCATCTGCATTGATTTTGGAGCCCAGAAAAGTAAAGTCTGACACTGTTTCCACTGTTTCCCCATCTATTTCCCATGAAGTGATGGGACCGGATGCCATGATCTTTGTTTTCTGAATGTTGAGCTTTAAGCCAACTTTTTCACTCTCCACCTTCACTTTCATCAAGAGGCTTTTGAGTTCCTCTTCACTTTCTGCCATAAGGGTGTGTCATTTGCATATCTGAGGTTATTGATATTTCTCCCGGCAGTCTTGATTCCAGCTTGTGTTTCTTCCAGCCCAGTGTTTCTCATGATGTACTCTGCATATAAGTTAAATAAACAGGGTGACAATATACAGCCTTGACGTACTTCTTTTCCTATTTGGAACCAGTCTGTTGTTCCATGTCCAGTTCTAACTGTTGTTTCCTGACCTGCATACAAATTTCTCAAGAGGCAGATCAGGTGGTCTGGTATTCCCATCTCTTTCAGAATTTTCCACAGTGTATTGTGATCCACACAGTCAAAGGCTTTGGCATAGTCAATAAAGCAGAAATAGATGTTTTTCTGGAACTCTCTTGCTTTTTCGATGATCCAGCGGATATTGGCAATTTGATCGCTGGTTCCTCTGCCTTTTCTAAAACCAGCTTGAACATCAGGAAGTTCAGGGTTCACGTATTGCTGAAGCCTGGCTTGGAGAATTTTGAGCATTACTTTACTAGCGTGTGAGATGAGTGCAATTGTGCAGTAGTTTGAGCATTCTTTGGCATTGCCTTTCTTTGGGATTGGAATGAAAACTGATCTTTTCCAGTCCTGTGGCCACTGCTGAGTTTTCCAAATTTGCTGGCATATTGAGTGCAGCACTTTCACAGCATCATCTTTCAGGATTTCAAAGAGCTCAACTGGAATTCTATCACCTTCACTAGCTTTGTATATCCACTATTAACTGTATAGTTGACCCACTTTTCATCTGTGAGTATCATGCGCTCAAATCAGGAACCTTCTAAGAGCCTTAGGAATGAGAAAAGAGTAGGAAAAAACCAAAGCTAATTTTATTTGACTAATCAGACTGTTTCAAAATCATTCCTTCTGATATTAAGAGTTGTACATGCTCATTGTAGTACAAGAAGTTATAAATAAGACATTAAAAATCTTTTGTAATTCCACTTACCACAGAAAACTGGTAGTGAACCTTGGTTTGAAATCTTTAAACATTTTCTTCATGAATATATACATTCTCACTTTAAAAAAACATCTTAAAATGGGATCTCATAAAGGCTGTTTTATCATTTTTTTACTGTATGATATATAGTATCAGAAAATAGCTGCTACAGAAAGATATGTAGCATACTTTTTAATAGTAGTCTGCCGTAGGTATACTGTCTTCTCATTTACCCTATTGATACACTTTGGAATTGTCTTCATCTTTCACTGTTACAAATGATATTGCTGAAAATAACTTCATGTGTATCTCTTTGCAGACTTGTTTAATTTCCTTAGGATAAATCCCTAGAAATATAATTGATTGGGTAAAAGAATGTATAGTTTTAGGGGTTTTTAAATACAGATTGTAAAACTGTTATTCCTAAAGGGTTTTTTAGCTTAGATTTGTATCAGCAGTTCATGAGTTGTCTTCACTCTGCTGATTTTATTCTTTGTGATCTGTGTCAGTCTGATAGCTGAGAGATTGTATCTCCTTCTTCTGTATTCAGTTCATCTTAAGAAGTATAATTTTTACTACCATAAGAAAAAGTATATAAGTACAAAGAGAAAATATTTATTTTTTTGTTTTTTTCTGTGTCCTTTTGTCAGAATAAATTGATGACAAAGACTCAGAAACTGTTTGTGCCTGTATATAAACTCCTGTATATTCAAATTTTTCTATGATTATAAAAGTAACACATGTTTTTTACAGAAAATTTGGAAAAAAATAAAGTAGAGAAAGAAAAAAGGAATACTATTGCATCAATAAACCACTGAACATTTTGACATATTCTTCCAAGTATTTTTTTTAATCTGTGTACATGTATATTGAAAAACATGGTATTAGCTTTTTGTAGTTTGCTTTTTTCCACTGTAGAGTGTATTAGAAATATTGTGTCATATCTTTCAGTTCAGTTCAGTCGCTCAGTCGTGTCTGACTCTTTGCGACCCCATGAATTGCAGCACGCCAGGCCTCCCTGTCCATCACCATCTCCCGGACGGATTTCACTGAAACTCACGTCCATCGAGTCAGTGATGCCATCCAGCCATATCATCCTCTGTCGTCCCCTTCTCCTCCTGCCCCCAATCCCTCCCAGCATCAGAGTCTTTTCCAATGAGTCAACTCTTCGCATGAGGTGGCCAAAGTACTGGAGTTTCAGCTTTAGCATCATTTCTTCCAAAGAACACCCAGGGCTGATCTCCTCTAGAATGGAAGGGACTCTCAAGAGTCTTCTCCAACACCACAGTTCAAAAGCATCAATTCTTCAGCGCTCAGCCTTCTTCACAGTCCAACTCTCACATCCATACATGACTACTGGAAAAACCATAGCCCTGATTAGATGGACCTTTGTTTGCAAAGTAATGTCTCTGCTTTTGAATATGCTATCTAGGTTGGTCATAACTTTCCTTCCAAGGAGTAAGAGTCTTTTAATTTCATGGCTGCAATCACCATCTCCGGTGATTTTGGAGCCCCCAAAAATAACGTCTGACACTGTTTCCACTGTTTCCCCATCTATTTGCCAAGAAGTGATGGGATCAGATGCCATGATCTTCGTTTTCTGAATGCTTAGCTTTAAGCCAACTTTTTCACTCTCCTCTTTCACTTTCATTATATCTTTACACTTAACCAAATCCCTTTTATTGAGCATTTAGACTATTTCTATTTTTTTCTTGTTATAAATAATACTAGAGTATAAAATGGCATCTCCAGTATTGCCTGGAAAATTCCATGGGCAGAGGAGCCTGGTGGACTATAGTCCATGGGGCCACAAAGAGTTGGACAAGACTGAGCACAGCAAGTGAACTCTTAAATAAATATAACTCTTTGCTCACATCTCTTATTATTATCTCTTACTAGATAAATTCCTAGAAGTGGAATTGTTCTAACAAATTCTTATATTGTATTGACACAATACAAAAGACTTAAAAATATCCTGTTATTTATGTCCGTAGCCACCTCCTCCCTGCTCCCCTCCTGCAACAGACACATATTTTATAAAGAGAAGCAGAGACCATGGGGAAGATCATGGCTGTTGAGTATAAAGGCTTATTTAATAAGATTTAAATTTACTTTTCAGGGGAAAAATCTAGACTCTGCTGTACTGGCATTGTTTTTTAAATAGGAAGGGTAAATAGTAGGATGGTGCCTTTAGGAGGGGTGAGAAGATGAGTCATAGATCATCACAAAAATCAGTGTTGAGACTAAAAGAATGGCAACAAGGTTGGGACCAAGGATTTCCTAGGGTTCATTTCCTTTTCCTGTGGCTGTATTTGGGGTCTAGATGCTTAATATTAATAAATTAATATTAATGCTTACTATTAATAAAAAGTCCTATTACATGAAATAGGACTTTTTAAGTAGTAACATGCGTGTTCATTTTTTTTTCCAGTTCATTTATGAAGCAGTTACTCCACTGAAGTTTGGAAGAAAATACATGGTTAATATGGTAATTCACAAAAGGAACACTGTTTTGAGTTCCTGAAGTAGCCAGCAATATCAAATGCAGTGCTGCTACTAATTATAGAATCATAAACTAGTACTAAAAATTTAAGGAATTTCCTTGCTTTTAACTTTCTCCCTTGCTCCTCTAAATTTGTAGATTTTTTATTATTTGAAAGAAATCTCAAACCAAGAACTTTAACTAATTTATTAAACATATTTCTTATAAGAACTAGGTAACTGATTTTTTTCATTAAAAACGAGTTTTTAGAAATGACCTATAATCATAGAGTGAAAAGATAAGCCACAGAGTAACAGATTGGCGATAAATACAACAAACAAATGATATTCAGAATATATAAAGCATTTCTACAAACAAGATAGCACAATAGAAAACTGAGAAAACTCTTGAACTGGTACTTCACTAAAGAGGAATTCCAAATAACTGATAAATGTGTGAAAAGGTGCTCAATCTCATTAGTAATCAAGGGCACGAAAAAGAAAACCAAACTGAGGTACTTCTCATTGACAGACAGTACGGAGTACTACAAAGTACTGTTCTCCCTCAGTGCCCTCAGGGAAATGGTTCTGGACCACCCCCCAGACACACACACACAAAGGCACTAAAATCTGTGGTTACTTAAGTCCCTTACATAAAAATGGCACTATTTGCATATAATCCATGCAGTTTTCCCTGAACTTTAATTCCTCTCCAGATTACTTGTAAGATTTAATACAATCTAAATGTTGTATAAATAGTCACTGGTGCGTAGCAAATTCAAGTTTTGCTTTTTGGAACTTTCTGTAATATTTTCCCCAAATATTTTCAGTCCAAGGTTAGTGGAATATGCAGATGTCAGATCCCACAAATACAAGGGTACTGACTGGAGCATTGGGACATTTATACAGTGCCAATGGGAGTTGAAAAATACCTAGTAAAGTTGAAAATACACATATTTTATGAACCAGAAATTCCAGGCTCTGAGGTACATACGCCAAAGAAACTTGTGTATAAGTGCGCCAGGACATATGTATAAGAATGTTCATGTGCTGTGCTTAGTCGCTCAGTTGCGTTCGACTCTTTGCGACCCCATGGACTGTAGCCCACCAGGCTCCTCTGTCCATCGGGATTCTCCAGGCAAGAATACTGGAGTGGGTTGCCATGCCCTCTTCCAGGGGATCTTCCCAAACCAGGGATTGAACTCACATCTCCTGCATTGCAGGTGAATTCTTTACTGTCTGAGCCACCAGGGAAGCCCAAGAATGTTCATAACGTTCATATTTGACAAAACAAAAAAAGAAACTATCATCAATATAATATTGTTTAGTCGCAAAGTCTTGTCAGACTCTTTTGTGACCCCATGGACTGTACCTGCCAGGCTGCTCTGTCCATGGGATTTCCCAAGCAAGAATACTGGAATGGGTTGCCATTTCCTTCTCCATCAATAGAATGGGTAAATCAATTTTGGATATTTATGTGATTTCACAGCAGTGAAAATGAATAAGTTACAACTGCATGCAATTACATAGATGAACCTTGGAAGCATGTTAAGCAAATGAAGTATATGACACTGTATTTGCAGTACAAATATGCTTAAATGAAGGTCAAAAACAAGCATAATCATAAATGCTAAAACTTTTAAGAGGCAAGAAAGTAATTACCGTAGAAGTTAGGATTATGGTTACTTGTAAGTGGGGACTTCCCTCGTGGCTCAAATGCTAAAGCGTCTGCCTGCAGTGCGGGAGATTTGGGTTCTATCCCCGGGTCAGGAAGATCCCCTGGAGAAGTAAATGGCAACGCACTCCAGTACTCTTGCCTGGAAAATTCCATGGACAGAGGAGCCTTGTAGGTTACAGTCCATGGGTTCGCAAAGAGTCGGACACGACTGAGCGACTTCACTCACTCACTCACTCTACTTGTAAGTGAGAGGGGAAAATATTAAAGGAAAGGGGCAGTGGGTTAAGGGTGGGTGCATTTCTGAAGTACTGAAAATATTCTATTCTTTAACCTGGGTTCTTCACCTATATGATTATTCACTTTATACTATTTTTTAAAAATTGTACATCTGCATTTATAATTTATTTACTTTTATAATGTGCTTCTTTGTTTAGGCTTACTTACTCATTCTTAACTTGATTATTACTCATATCACCTCTTCTTTTTTGCCTTCCCCTTTGCCTTCTCTATCTCTTTGCCATCCGCCTTCACTAGTCACTTTTCTTGCTTCCCTAATACTTGTTCACACTTTTTTTTTACTGTCACAGTGAACAGGTGTCTTTTTTCCATATTAACTTAAAGAAGGTATATTCAGTTCAGTTCAGTCGCTCAGTCGTGTCCGACTCTTTGTGACCCCATGAATCGCAGCATGCCAGGCCTCCCTGTCCATCACCAGCTCCTGGAGTTCACCCAGACTCACGTCCATTGAGTCAGTGATGCCATCCAGCCATCTTATCCTCTGTCGTCCCCTTCTCCTCCTGCCCCTAATCCCTCCCAGCATCAGTCTTTTCCAGTGAGTCAGCTCTTCGCATGAGGTGGCCAAAGTACTGGAGTTTCAGCTTTAGCATCATTCCTTCCAAAGAAATCCCAGGGCTGATCTCCTTCAGAATGGACTGGTTGGATCTCCTTAAGAGTCCTCTCCAACACCACAGTTCAAAAGCATCAATTCTTCCACGCTCAGCCGCCTTCACAGTCCAACTCTCACATCCATACATGACCACTGGAAAAACCATAGCCTTGACTAGACAAACCTTTGTTAGCAAGGTAATGTCTCTGCTTTTGAATATGCTATCTAGGTTGGTCATTAGTTTTCTCTTGCTGCGTAACAAATCATTATAGCCAAAGCTTAAAACAGTGTTTATTATTTTACAGCTCTGTAGGTCCGAAGACTGGACTCAGCTGAGTTATCTGCTTGTGGACTCACAAAACCAAAATCAATGTCTTGGCCAGGTTGGACCCTTATCTGGAGGCTTTGGGGAAGAATTTCCTGAATCATTCAGATATTGGCAGCATTCAGTTTCTTGCAGTTATAAAACTCAGGTCTCCCATTTCCTTGATGGTTGTCATCTTCCGGCTACTCTGAGGCTCTGAAAGGTATCCACATTCCTTACAGCATGGCCTCCTTCACCTTCAAGCCAACAGTCGTGTGTCCTCTTGGAATCTCTGACTTCCTCTTCTGCTATCAGCCAGAAGGCTCATTTGATGAGATTGGGTCTAGCCAGATTATCTATTTTTTGTTTAATTCAGAGTCAGTTGATTCAATTCAGTTCAGTTCAGTCACTCAGTTGTGTCTGACTCTTTGCAACCCCATGAATTGCAGCTCGCCAGGCCTCCATGTCCATCACCAACTCCTGGAGTTCACCCAAACTAATGTCCATCAAGTCAGTGATGCCATCCAGCCATCTCATCCTCTGTCGTCCCCTTCTCCTCCTGCCCCCAATCCCTCCCAGCATCAGTGTTTTCCAGTGAGTCAGCTCTTCATGAGGTGGCCAAAGTACTGGAGTTTCAGCTTTAACATCATTCCTTCCAAAGATATCCCAGGGCTGATCTCCTTCAGAATGGACTGGTTGGATCTCCTTGCAGTCCAAGGGACTCTCAAGAGTCTTCTCCAACACCAGAGTTCAAAAGCATCAATTCTTCGGCACTCAGCTTACTTTATGGTCCTACTCTCACATCCATACATGACTACTGGAAAAAACATAGCTTTGACTAGACAGACCTTTGTTGGGAAAGTAACGTCTCTGCTTTTGAATATGCTATCTAGGTTGGTCATAACTTTTCTTCCAAGGAGTAAGTGTCTTTTAATTTCATGGCTGCAGTCACCATCTGCAGTGATTTTGGAGCCCAGAAAAATAAAGTCTGACACTGTTTCCACTGTTTCCTCATCTGTTTCCCATGAAGTGATGAGACCGGATGCCATGATCTTTGTTTTCTGAATGTTGAGCTTTAAGCCAACTTTTTGACTCTCCACTTTCACTTTCATCAAGAGGCTTTTGAGTTCCTCTTCACTTTCTGCCACAAGGGTGGTGTCATCTGCATATCTGAGGTTATTGATATTTCTCCCGGCAATCTTGATTCCAGTCAGTTGATTGCTGCTGCTGCTGCTAAGTCGCTTCAGTCCTGTCTGACTCTGTGCGACCCCATAGACGGCAGCCCACCAGGCTCCCCCATCCCTGGGATTCTCCAAGCAAGAACACTGGAGTGGGTTGCCATTTCCTTCTCCAATGCATGAAAGTGAAAAGTGAAAGTGAAAGTGAAGTCGCTCAGTCATGTCCGACTCTTAGCGACCCCATGGACTGCAGCCTACCAGGCTCCTCCGTCCATGGGATTTTCCAGGCAAGAGTACTGGAGTGGGTTGCCATTGCCTTCTCTGAGTCAGTTGATTAGCAGTTACTTAATTATATCCACAAAATCCCTTCTGCCTCATGAGGAATATAATCAGTGATATTTCATATTCACAGTCCCAGGGATTAGGGTGGAGATCTGTGGGAGGCATTTTAGGATTCTGCCTTACATAGAGGGTTCTGTCTTAACTTTATTTTGTGTATCACTTAGTACAGTACCAAATATCCTTTGAGTGTTTGTTGTATGGATGGATGCATGGATGGGATATGGATGGTAGGGATGGGAGGGAAAAGTGGATGAATGAGAAGGCAAAAACAGGAAATGAAAAGCCTATTCTCTTTCTTAGCTTTAGAAATAGTGACAACTGACTTCTGTGTGACTGGGTTTAATGAGGAGCCTTGGGGCTTCAATGATATAGTAGAATTCAATCAAAACATTCTCAAGTATAATGCCAGTGAATATACTTCCCTTTTATGTCAAAAGTCAGGCATTCAGACCCTCTTTAATTGGTGTCATAGAGGATAAGAGTGATCATGTTACATGTGCTAGGAGTCAGCACCCCAAAATAATAAGTAACAATTGAGAATTTTTAGGTGTTTGAAAAATTTTAGAATATGACCTTGATTTGCTAATAAAAGAAGTAAAACAAATTTTAAACTCCGTACAGTAAAGCAGGCTTTCCATGTATATTCAGTATTTATAACTTTAATAATTAGGCAAGGCTCAGTTATCCAGGGAGACTCTTAGCCTGATAAATATGTGATCCTTTTTCTATCTCAGTAACATTGTGATATCTGATCATCTGTTATCAAGTGACAGACCATAGCCTGTTGGTTCTCAAACTTTAGTGTGCATAAAATCCCCTGCTACTGCTGATGCTAAGTCATTTCAGTTGTGTCCAACTCTGTGCAACTCCATAGACGGCAGCCACCAGGCTCCCCCGTCCCTGGGATTCTCCAGGTAAGAACACTGGAGTGGGTTGCCATTTCCTTCTCCAATGCATGAAAGTGAAAAGTGAAAGTGAAGTCGCTCAGTCGTGTCCGACTCTCAGCGACCCCATGGACTGAAGCCTTCCAGGCTCCTCCTCCCATGGAATTTTCCAGGCAAGAGTACTGGAATGGGGTGCCATTGCCTTCTCCGTAAAATCCCCTATGGCACTTTAAAAAAAATATACATACATTCCTGGGTCCAGACCCTAGAGAGTCTGATTCAGCAGATCTGGGTGGGGTCCATTAAGTTCCATTTTTAACAAGCAGTCGGATAGTTCTAGGTGCATGTGGCCTAAGAACCACTACTTGAGGAATTTGTTCATAGACTTTACTACTTTACTCTAAAATTTGTTTAGGAAAGTAGTATCTGTTCACGTCCTAAAACTATCTTGATTAGGTAAGCCAAAGATTTTATTCAATTGAAAAAAATATTAAGTATAAAATACAGACTTCATTTTGCAAAATTGGGCACTTTGATACAGAATAAACCTTTGAAAGGTTGGTTTATTTGTTTTAAAGGTAGTGTCACTGAAGAGCTGTGTTGTTAACTAGATACACATAGACAACCAATTTAATATGATTATCCAATGGATATGGGTATCCAATTTATACTAACAGATAACCAAATAAACTATGAAAATTGAGCATAAATAATTAGTTAGGGTCTTAGTTACAAGCAGCAGACACTGGCTGTGGTTATGAGTAGCCCCCATGATCTCTGGGAGGACTGGAGAACCAGGCTAGTAAAAGGTTACTTACTTATAATTAAGTAACCAGGAATGTGTCCCAAATCATGTGACAGAACTTATCCAGTGAAGACACCACTAGCATTGCCACCTGGGGATAGACACCTCAAATTGCACCACTATCACCAAAGATAATGTACACTCTTTACTAGCACTGGAGCGTTTGCCACCACTACCTGTGGAAATTGAAATGTATTGTTATACTGGTTTTAGTTCAAGGTTAGGGGAGGATGTGCCTGGGAGAACCAGATCATATGCCGATGCCCCTAGCTGTGAGAGAGTCTGGGAAAGCTAACGTATGGTGTGGCACTTTGCAGCTTCTGTTGAGGAAAGAACTGTTTCAAAAAGTATTGGATTCTCCAAATAGGAATAGTGTTTAGATCCTGGGCAGCCTAAAAAAATGGCATGTGTCTAACTACAAGTTGTATTTTATACTAAAACCAGGTAATCAATTAGGCCTTTATAATTATCAAAATGAACAAGAAGCAGTATGTATGATGCAGTGGTAGGCATCATACCTATAAACTGGTAGGCAGTTTATTGTAATTAGTATTAACTTTTTTACAACTAAACATTCCATTGCCTGGTTCAGTTGGGAGAGGAGGAAAAGATTTTCTTTTCAAGGGGTACCTTCAGTTTTCCTTTTCTGTTTTTTTCTTTTTTCCCCTAAACTGAGCATACCCTTAATTTCTGTTTAAGATCTGAAGTCTGCATTAATTTGAGAAGAAGGATCAACAGTGTTGCCTACTTCCTATCCTTTCAAGTTTGCATGTCCCAAATCCCAGTACCTACGGACAGTATTCTGTCATTTTAGCCAGTGGTCCCCATAGTAAGAAATTATTAACAACAAATGTGTTTGTTTATTGTATGTACTAAATTACATGTATTATAAAATAGGCATAAAATACAAAATTTAAAGGAGAAATTAAAGACAAATAGAAATAGAAGTTCCAATGTTTTTGTTCTATACTCCAGTGGATCATTATTCTACACTCCAGTGGATCATTACTCTGCATCCTGTGGATAGCAGGCCCACATTCCTCCCTTGAATACTTATGATTCAGAACAGTAATTAGCCTCTTAAAAATATAAGTAGAAGAAAGGGAATTTAATGTTAAGTATCTGAAAGCACTCTAGACCCTACTATGAGGCAGTATGGGAAGTGAGAGACTGAGGTATGGAATCCAAGGATAGAGAGCTGTGACCTGTTGAAAAGGAAGGGGTTTTAGAAGACAAAGACTTAGGAATTTCTTGAAGCAGAGCTGTAGATGAGGTATTCCTTTTATAGCATGTGCAAAACAAACCAGTGTCTGTGTGAAGTGTGCTGCGCTGCTCCCACGGATTTGAAGAGATGGGGTTAAGCAGGGTAGGAGCAGTGTTACTTTGGGAGTAAGAAGATTTGGATGTTTCTTCTCTGCTTTTAATACTTTTTTCCCTATGTCTTTTATTTTCTGCAGCTTGATTACGATGAAGCTTTCTTTATATGCATCCTGCCCTTAGGTGTACAGAGCCTCTTGATTCTATGAATTGAAAAATTCTTGGTTATTTGGTTTCAGTAGTGAGTTTTTCTGTTTTCTTGGTTGACAGATACTAGTCAAAGTTACAATTTTTCTTTTTTGTTTTGATTTGCTTTTCCTAGGGTATTACTATTATATAACATCTTCTTTTGAAATTTTCAAATGTGATCTATAGGTCTAAAGTTTTGCTATTCAAACTGTGGCTTATGGACCAGCAATATGGCATCACTTAGGATTTTATGAGAAATGCAGAAATTCAGGCTCCATCCCAGAATTAGAATCTGCATCTTAATAAGATCCCCAAGTGCTTATGAGAACATTGCAGTTTGAGAAGTGCTCCTCTATAGCTAATCCAGGTAACTGAGGTTGCTCTTTTTTCCAAAGGGTCTCTGAGATAAGTATATAGATAAGTATATAGATCCCCAGTTATTCTAACCCCATGCCACAGAAGTCAGCCAAATTGAGCACTCTCAACACCAATCTCTTAAAAAGGGTGGGGAGAGGTTCAGTAGGCAAAGAAGAAAGTTATGCCAGCAGTTACTTTGTTCTGCTCATGTGATTTTTTGGGGCTCCAAAATCACTGTGGATGATGACTGCAGCCATGAAATTAAAAGACTCTTGCTCCTTGGAAGAAAAGCTATGACCAACCTAGACAACATATTAAAAAACAGAGACATCACTTTTCCAACAAAGGTCCATCTAGTCAAAGCTATGGTTTTTCCCAGTAGTCATGTATAAATGTGAGAGTTGGACTATAAGGAAAGCTGAGTGCCAAAGAATTGATGCTTTTGAACTGTGGTGTTGGAGAAGACTCTTGAGAGTCCCTTGGAGAGCAAGGAGATCCAACCAGTCCATCCTAAAGGAAATCAGTCCTGAATATTCATTGGAAGGACTGATGCTGAAGCTGAAACTCCCAATACTTGGGCCACCTGATGCGAAGATCTGACTCATCTGAAAAGACCCTGATGCTGGGAAAAATTGAAAATGGGAGGAGAAGGGGACACAGGATGAGATGGTTGGATGGCATCACTCGATGCCATGTCCAACTCCATGGACATGAATTTGAGCAAGCTCCAGGAGTTGAGGATGGACAGGGAAGCCTGGCATGCTGCAGTCCATGGAGTCTCAAAGAGTCGGACACGACTGAGCAACTGAACTGAACTGATGCTCATGATCTGGGCATATCGTGGATATGTATGAGCTAGAGTTAAATATGCCGCTATCAAGTCCTTTAGACTGTGCCTTGGCTCAGCCGAGCCACTGCCAAAGTTATGTTCAACAGGTTAAAAAAAAGGTCTTGGTGTGTCATCCTGTAGGTGTAGTAAGGATGCCAGCTTGTACAGAAACCCTAACCTATGTCCACAGCTCAGTCTTCTTGTGTTTTTTTGATCTCCACTTCTCTTATGAGGATTGGAGCTTTCTACCCAAAATTACTATGTCATAAGCAGGTTTTTATTTCTCATTGGTATATTTGTTTCTCATATTTGCTTTAAAAAGTCTAATTGTTACTGGTTCAGTTGTTTATCTTGCTTATAAAGATACTGTTTAGTAACAGTAAAGTTAAATATTCTTGAGGTCGAATCAACAGTGACCAGCTTAGGTTTATTAATTTTGCTCTCCTATCATAGAACTTAGAGCTTCTCAGATGGCACTAGTGGTAAAGAACCCCAAGAGATGCATGATATGCAGGTTCAATCCCTGGCTTGGGAAGATCCCTAGAGTAGGAAATGGCAACCCACTCCAGTATTCTTGCCTAGGAAATTCCATGGACAGAGGGGCCATGTGGGCTACAGTCCATAGGGTTGCGAAGAGTTGGACACGACTTAGCACGCATGCATGCATCATAGTACTTGGAATTGTAAACACTTCATTTTCCAACATACTATAATGATAAACACAACTTAGACTTAAGTTGTGTTATTTTTTAAGTTATTTTCTATAGAATCTGTATCTTGATTATCCTTTTCTTTTGTCACAAAAGAAAGAGAATTTTTCATGGTAGGTATTGATTTCTTCACAGCATCCTTCATGTTACCTTTGCTTTTTCGGATCCTTCTGGACTTAAGAATCTCTTAAGAGATTTAAGAGTGTTCCATTACTCACATATCACTGCCTAAACCCTTCATACGTGGGAGCCCTTCTCTTGAGTAAGCCTTTCCCCGTACTAGCGTTGCTGCTGGGAACTTGAAAATTGCATTCCAAGAACAAAAAGATTTTGTAACTCCGTCTTATTTCCCCTTCCCTCAAATAAAACATTTGTTATCTTTAAGCAGTCTTTGTTCCTTGTAGTGAGCAATAGGATACAGGATTACAGTCTGTCTGCTGCAGCCTCCTTTTATCGTATTTCACATGACAACTGATACCAGACAGGATGGCATCAGGGACAACTTAGATAATTTATGTGAAGGAGTAGGAGCCTTTCGAAGTCATTAATGTGGACAATTTTAACTATTTGACCAAATTCTTTTCTCACTTTAATGTTAAAGCTCTGCAGTTGGTTCTCATTTATATTCTAATCTGAGTTACCAACTTTTCCTTTCCTTCATACCCAGTATAGTCATATTTTATGCACTGTTACTATATTTTATTATATCAAACTGTATTTTCAATTAAAGTACTGTCAAAAGGTTCAGAAATATTACATTTAAATGCCACCTTGTGACTGTTCATTTTCAATAACTCTTATATATATGATGCCACTGAACTGTATTTTTGAAGGTTCCTAAGTTTAACTTCCTTAGTTTCCTCAGTATACTGATAGTTGGTCTGATTTCGTAGGTATATCCAGTTGGTTAATCAGGACCAATTTCACCAAAGATTTATCTTCTTTCTTTAAAAAATGAGTATTTCATATGCATAATGACTTTCTGGCAAAATGTATTTAAACTAACATACTAAGTAATGTAACAGCTATTAAACTCAATGTAAAATAATATAATTGTCAAGAATAAATAGTATTGAATTATTTCATGTACTCTCTGCCTCAGCATGTGACGGTTTTTGCAGAATACAATATGTTCTTCGCTGTCTTACATTATGCTGCCTTGTCAAAAGGTACTTTTTTACTTTGCCAGGGTTATGACTCAAAACTTTATATTTTTCTTTAAGTTATGTTACTATTATCATTAGAGTATGTATTAAAAGTTGTTATTTTTATTTTCATCTGTTTTCTGGAGGAAGAAACCTTACTGCAACATACACAGTTGCAGCTTCATCAGATCAGATCAGTCGCTCAGTCATGTCCGACTCTGTGCGACCCCATGAATCGCAGCACGCCAGGCCTCCCTGTCCATCACCAACTCCTGGAGTTCACTCAGACTCACGTCCATCGAGTCAGTGATGCCATCCAGCCATCTCATCCTCTGTCGTCCCCTTCTCCTCCTGCCCCCAAACCCTCCCAGCATCAGAGTCTTTTCCAATGAGTCAACTCTTCACATGAGGTGGCCAAAGTACTGGAGTTTCAGCTTTAGCATCATTCCCTCCAAAGAAATCCCAGGGCTGATCTCTTTCAGAATGGACTGGTTGGATCTCCTTGCAGTCCAAGGGACTCTGAAGAGTCCTCTCCAACACCACAGTTCAAAAGCATCAATTCTTCGGCACTCAGCCTTCTTCACAGTCCAGCTCTCACATCCATACATGACCATAGGAAAAACCATAGCCTTGACTAGACGAACCTTTGTTTGCAAAGTAATGTCTCTGCTTTTGAATATGCTATCTAGGTTGGTCATAACTTTCCTTCCAAGGAGTAAGCGTTTTTTAATTTCATGGCTGCAGTCACCATCTGTAGTGATTTTGGAGCCCAGAAAAATAAAGTCTGACACTGTTTCCACTGTTTCCCCATCTATTTCCCATGAAGTGATGGGACCGGATGCCATGATCTTTGTTTTCTGAATGTTGAGCTTTAAGCCAACTTTTTCACTCTCCACTTTCACTTTCATCAAGGGGCTTTTGAGTTCCTCTTCACTTTCTGCCATAAGGGTGTGTCATCTGCATATCTGAGGTTATTGATATTTCTCCTGGCAATCTTGATTCCAGCTTGTGTTTCTTCCAGTCCAGCGTTTCTCATGATGTACTCTGCATATAAGTTAAATAAACAGGGTGACAATATACAGCCCTGACGTACTCCTTTTCCTATTTGGAACCAGTCTGTTTGTTCCATGTCCAGTTCTAACTGTGCTTCCTGTTCATAGTAATGCACTATTCAAATTTCTTAGTCTGTTTTTCAAATGTGGACGAACACAGAGATAATTACACAACACCAGTCATTTAGCTTGTTTGAGAAAACAGTAAGAAAAAAAAAAAAAAACATAGTGCTCTTGGTTGCAAACATTGAAGTTATTGTCTTGGACTAGAAATCCTAGGCCTGCTCTGCCAATACACAATATACTGTAGTATATGTTTATGCCAATACACAAAATAGCATAGTTTACCATAGGGCACTGATTGTCAAAGTGTGGTAATCTAGACTAGCAGCAACAGCATCACATGGGAAATTGTTTGAAATACGTATTACTATTTTTAAAGTTTTTATTTATTTTATTTTTGGCTGCACTTGCTCTTCATTGCTGTGCCTAAGGCTTTATATAGTTGCAGGTGTGTGGGCTTCCTGTTGTGGTGCCGTCTTTTGTTGCAGAGCATGGACTCTGGGGTACATGGGCTTCAATAGTTGTGTCGTACGGGCTTATTTACCTGCAGCATGTGGAATCTTCCCAGACCAGGGATCAAACCCATATCCCTTCATTGACAGGTGGATTCCCAACCACAGGTCCACCAGGTAACTCCAGAAATAAATATTACTCAGTCTCACCTCAGGCCTGTGGTATCTGAAATTCTGGGGACCAGATCTTGCCCTCCAGGTCCATGTAATGCATGCTAAAGTTTGATAGCCCTTGCCATGGAATATAGAAAATCTCAAGGTAATTTTATAATTATTTTTATAATTTCTCCATTAAATTCAGAGCATCCGTTATTTTTAATAGCACAAACTAAAGAATTTATCTAAATTCTAAAGCTCCAATTTTGAGGGGCCAGTACTTTAAAATCTTCATGGTTACAACTTTGCAATGGAAGCCCTAGTACATTGCTTGCTGCTAATAAAACCTTTATTATTCCCTCCACCATGCGTGTGTGCTCAGTCGTTTCAGTCTTGTCCATTCCTTTGCTACCTCATGGACTTTAGCCTACCAGGCTTCTCTGTCTGTGGGTTTACTCTGGCAAGAATAGTGGAGCAGGTTGCCATTTTCTCCTCCAAAGATAATCTTCCCAACCCGGGGATCATACCTGCATCTCCTGCATCAGCAGGTGGATTCTTTCCCATTGAGCTGTCGGGGAAGCCCTCCCTCCACCATACTTTGTTTTTAAAAACTGGAAAACTGCCTTTTACTTTTTAGGAACCGTTGAGTAGTGGAGGGAGAGTAAAGGTTTGATAATAGTATAAAACATTTTATTAAAAGTTTTATTAAATACTTCTTAAAATGATAATCCCCTTCCCCTCAACATAAAGGAATAGAAATTCCAGTAGATACTGGAAAAGCAGGCCAGGGAGCATGAGTAAGAAAAGTAGCTCCTATCTCTTCCCATTATAATTTTCAGCCTTCCTGTTTTAAGATGTGAAAGAAAATCCAGTCCAGTGACATACCAGAGTATAAGTATATTGTAGTTATTTAACCTATAATCCCTGTGGATCTTAAAGGTAATATTTAGTGAGAGTCTCTGAAGAAGCAATTTGATAATGCTGTATGATATCTGTATTAAATGATATCTCTTTAAAAATCCTGATTTTTCACTGGAATAATGGCATTGACTATATTAATCATATACCTGTTTTTCAGCATTTTAAAATAATTTTTAGTATAATAGTGTTTGATGTGAGTGTATTTATGCTTGGGCTTTTAATTTGAAGAAATCTAGGTTTGAATTTCGATTCAGTCACTTCCTAACTTTGTGTGACCTATAGGCAATGTTTCTTAACCTTCCTAATGGCGGTTTCCTCATTTGCCTCAAGGACATTTTTTGGATTAAATAAGATTGTGGCTATATGAAACAACAAATGTTCTAGTGCTTATATGTGCTCAGCAAAAGATAGCTTCCTTTCTTTTCTCTTTTCCTTTATTTCCCCTGCTTAATTCAGTGCCATATCTATTTAGTAAAAATGTATTTTGTGCGTGTGTCTCAGGCACTGTTCCAGGCATAGACATAGTTTTTTTCTTTTTTTTTAAATAAATTGGGAGAGCTTTTTGAAGCATGGTTTTTGAATCTAAAATAAACTAACTCCAGTTTGTTACAAAATGTTTTCTATTTTTCAGTCATATTTTCCATTTCATTATGGAGTCATTTAAGGGCTTCCTTGGTGGCTCAGTGGTAAAGAATCTACCTGCCAGTGCAGGAGATGTGGGTTCCATCCCTGGGTCAGGAACATCACCTGAGAAAGAAATGGCTACCCACTCTAGTATTCTTGCATGGGAAATCCCATGGACAGAGGAGCCTGGTGGCCTACAGTCCATGGGGTCACAAAGGAGTCAGACATGACTTAGCTGCTGAAGAATATGGAGTCATAAAATATATGTAACAGGCTTAAATTGATACATTGTATTGCCACGGTTTTAAATGGACATATACCTCCACTGTGGAGAAAGCAATGGCACCCCACTCCAGTACTCTTGCCTGGAAAATCCCATGGACGGAGGAGCCTGGTGGGCTGCCGTCTATGGGATCGCACAGAGTCGGACACGACTGAAGCAACTTAGCAGCAGCAGCAGCATAACTCCATTGTACTGATAGAAGATAAAGATAGTTGATTGATTACTACTGGTAATTGGTATGTTTTCCCAGAGTTTTTTGTTGAAGTCATTTTTTGTAATGTATGATTTAGTTTCCTTCTGTTTGTACTTTAAAAGTTTCATTTTACTTTGAATTTTTGGATTATCACTTTTAAGGATTTCTTTTAAAATTTTGGAGAAATTCTTTAGTTGTCTTTACGTTTTATATTACTTAGAGTAAGCTGTCAAATAAAAATATTTTTGACTGCAGAGTTTCATCATTAATTATGCCTTACATTTTTAAAACACCTTTTTCAAAGAACAGAGTTCTCCTGCTTTTTCATTACACAGTTTTTACATTTCACTTATCCTAGTTCTGCATATGTCACCAACGAAACAAGATTAGAACCCAGGTCTCCAGACTACAAAGATAATTCTCTTAGCTAAAGTAAATTAAGGCTTCTAAGTTTGATTTAATTTTTCACTCCTCTTGTTAAATTTCTTTAATATTTTTATCATAGCTCAGCTTTAGAAACATGTACCAACATTTTGTCAGCCTACATGCATTTTTCAGCATCCTACACTCCTAGAATATGTAGAAAACATAATTTGGGAGGGGGAGTTATTTTTCAAAATCGTTCTGTATACATTATTGCTTTTCTGGGTTAAATATGTGTAAAGTGATAAAACATGGAATATGGGCCTTCTTAGACTCTAGCATCCTTGATAGCTTTTCCATAAGACTTTTTTTTTCCTTTGGTTTATTACACACTCAGTTCCAAACGTTGACTGCCCTGGGGCCTGGCGCGTCCTCCACACAGTGGACAGAGGGTGGAAAGAAGGGCTGGAAAAAATGTGGGGTTTCATGATGTTACAGAAATGAGACCTTTACTCTGGCAATAGGAATTCACATTTCAAAAGTTGATGGTTGTCAAGCTGATCTAAAAAACTTTATGAGAATGCCAAAATAGTTGCTGCTTTTTTAAAACTTGGCCCTTTCTAAAACAAAATTTGTTTTTTCTCTAGCCTTCCATATCAATAAGGAAAGCATATAACTGATTATTTTTGAGTTAGTTCTCTTCTTTAAGATGTGTTGGGAGACAGCATTCTAAGCTGGAGGAAAAAAAGGGGGCAGCTATAGCATAGCTTAAATGAAACGAAATGCAATGAAAAAAATCCATTTACCTAGGTTTAGTTGTGTGGAAGATAGATGGCATTGCTTACATTTTCAAATCTTGTAAAAACTAGTCACAAAGTTAGGTACTGTTTAGAACCTCTTGAGGTAATAAAAAAAAAACCTCAAAGTTGCTAGAAACATCTTGTGTTAAGTTGTGAAGGAATAATGATCAATAAAAGCATTTACATAAAATGAGTATCTAGCAATTTTACACATCCTATAAAATAAGAGTTTGGGTTTTGAACAAAATCTGAACATTTTAGTATAAACAATGAAACCAAATTGCCATCCAGTAGGAGCCTAGGAAACTTTGGTCATCATTAGTGAGCTAGAATATACAAGATTACCAATATGATATTTAACAACTACATTGGGACTCCTCAGTTAATTGCTTTTATAGAATGACTGAATTGCAGAATAAAAAGGTTGTTTGAGGATCACTTTGTCTTCGTCCTTTTGCTGAATAAAATAACCTGCTTTTTTTTCTTCACGAGTAAATCCTCAATTTGATTTAACAATTATACTATGAAGAAATCATTTCTGGAAAACTGATTAAAAATTTGAATAGGGTAATGATAATACATTTGGTCATAATTTAAATTCTGCATACATTTTAGAGAGAATTTTATAAGAATGGTAAATTTTAAACAAGTCCTTATTCATGCTTTTAAATATAAATTTAGACCACGCACTTAAAAAAAAGTCAAATACATGTTCAAATTAAATACCAAGCCAGTAAAGGAATTCCATTATGAAAGAAGGCTGATGATATAATTTCAAATACTGACAGAAATTAACCCCACTATAACAAATTATAAATTCAAAGTTGAACTCCTTTCCTTACACTGAAATTGTCAAAATTTTTTGAATAAACGGTCAGCTGAATATTTTCATTTTATGATATTTGTTGAGGATGTGATATACCTAATAAGACATTTATGTGAAATTAAGTATAAAGATGAGACTAGAAATAGGTTTAAACATTTCATTAGAGATTAAAAAACAAAGCCCATACACTTAAAAAATATTAGTTTATTAGAAATTCTTCCCTTTCTCACCTGTACTGGTAACAAGATACTGATATCAGTATTGTAACCTGGATACTTGGTCAGTCTGTATATCAGCAATGACAAAAAAAAAAAAAAGGCATTAATCTTTTTTTTTAACTTAAAAAAATTTTAATTGAAGTATGGATAATTTACAATAGTGTATTAGTTTCAAGTATAGAGCAAAGTGAATCCATTATACATACATATACATATATTCTTTTTTAGTTCTTTTCCATTATAAGTTATTACAAGACATTGAGTATAGTCCTTGTGTTATATGGTAGGAAAACAAGTTAATTTTAACAATTTACTTTTCTAATGACATGTTTATGTGTTAAAAAGATTTGACAGTGCATTCACTTAAATGATGATTTTAATTTTAACAAATATCTGTTAGTAACAAATTAAACCTTATTGTAAAGAAATTCTTTATAGTGTCATGACCAGATTTCCTAATTTCAGGGAAGGCCACAATAAATTGACCAGACACATTACAGTTAAAAATTGTTGTGACAAGATTGTAATAAATTTGTTCAAAAAGTTCATGAAGTTTTAACTTGGAAGGTACTAAAGAGAAATATAAAAAGATATCATTGTATCCTCTAAAAATTTTGATCATAGTCTATGCTTTTAATTTTCTAACTGATCAAACCAACATCTGCCTCATAATGAAGCACATTTTGGCATCTCTGTAAATGCTGCTATGTGAAAGTAAAAATAGGGAAAATAAGTTGTGATAGTCACATTCGCAACTTTCAAAGAAAATTATGTATTTCCTGAATTAGTCATATCAAGTGGTCATCATTCCGTATGAATTCCAGCATTATACATAAAAGTAAGGTGTTAATGGATTTTCTCCACTTATTTCTAACAATCTACTTCATCGTTACTGATTATCAACATCCCTATTGTCAAATTGCTAGGCCCTTCTAGTTCACATTGTTTTTGACTTTGGGGATTGTGAGTTACAGAGACTGGATCTTATTAAAGTATTTGTTTCACGCAGAAATGAGATCAGATCAGATCAGATCAGTTGCTCAGTCGTGTCTGACTCTTTGCGACCCCATGAATCGCAGCACGCTAGGCCTCCCTGTCCATCACCAACTCCCGGAGTTCACTGAGACTCACGTCCATCAAGTCAGTGATGCCGTCCAGCCATCTCATCCTGTGTCGTCCCCTTCTCCTCCTGCCCCCAAACCCTCCCAGCATCAGAGTCTTTTCCAATGAGTCAACTCTTCGCATGAGGTGGCCAAAGTACTGGAGTTTCAGCTTCAGCATCATTCCCTGCAAAGAAATCCCAGGGCTGATCTCCTTCAGAATGGACTGGTTGGATTTCCTTGCAGTCCAAGGGACTCTCTTCAACACCACAGTTCAAAAGCATCAATTCTTCGGCACTCAGCCTTCTTCACAGTCCAGCTCTCACATCCATACATGACCACAGGAAAAACCATAGCCTTGACTAGACGAACCTTTGTTGGCAAAGTAATGTCTCTGCTTTTGAATATGCTATCTAGGTTGGTCATAACTTTCCTTCCAAGGAGTAAGCGTCTTTTAATTTCATGGCTGCAGTCACCATCTGTAGTGATTTTGGAGCCCAAAAAAATAAAGTCTGACACTGTTTCCACTGTTTCCCCATCTATTTCCCATGAAGTGGTGGGACCGGATGCCATGATCTTCGTTTTCTGAATGTTGAGCTTTAAGCCAACTTTTTCACTCTCCACTTTCACTTTCATCAAGAGGCTTTTGAGTTCCTCTTCACTTTCTGCCATAAGGGTGTGTCATTTGCATATCTGAGGTTATTGATATTTCTCCTGGCAATCTTGATTCCAGCTTGTGTTTCTTCCAGTCCAGCGTTTCTCATGATGTACTCTGCATATAAGTTAAATAAACAGGGTGACAATATACAGCCTTGACAAACCCCTTTTCCTATTTGGAACCAGTCTGTTGTTCCATGTCCAGTTCTAACTGTTGCTTCCTGACCTGCATACAAATTTCTCAAGAGGCAGATCAGGTGGTCTTGTATTCCCATCTCTTTCAGAATTTTCCACAGTTTATTGTGATCCACACAGTCAAAGGCTTTGGCATAGTTAATAAAGCAGAAATAGATATATTTCAGGAACTCTCTTGCTTTTTCGATGATCCAGCGGATGTTGGCAATTTGATCTCTGGTTCCTCTGCCTTTTCTAAAACCAGCTTGAACATCAGGAAGTTCACGGCTCACATATTGCTGAAGCCTGGCTTGGAGAATTTTGAGCATTACTTTACTAGCACGTGAGATGAGTGCAACTGTGCAGTAGTTTGAGCATTCTTTGGCATTGCCTTTCTTTGGGATTGGAATGAAAACTGACCTTTTCCAGTCCTGTGGCCACTGCTGAGTTTTCCAAATTTGCTGGCATATTGAGTGCAGCACTTTCACAGCATCATCTTTCAGAATTTGGAATAGTTCAACTGGAATTCCATCACCTCAACTAGCTTTGTTTGTAGTGATGCTTTCTAAGGCCCACTTGACTTCACATTCCAGGATGTCTGGCTCTAGGTCAGTGATCACACCATTGTGATTATCTGGGTCGTGAAGATCTTTTTTGTACAGTTATTCTGTGTATTCTTGTATCTCTTCTTAATATCTTCTGGTTCTGTTAGGTCCATACCATTTCTGTCCTTTATCGAGCTCATCGCATGAAATGTTCCTTTGGTATCTCTGATTTCCTTGAAGAGATCCCTAGTCTTTCCCATTCTGTTGTTTTCCTCTATTTCTTTGCATTGATCGCTGAAGAAGGCTTTCTTATCTCTTCTTGCTATTCTTTGGAACTCTGCATTCAGATGTTTATATCTGTCCTTTTCTCCTTTGCTTTTCACTTCTCTTCTTTTCACAGCTATTTGTAAGGCTTCCTCAGACAGCCATTTTGCTTTTTTGCATTTCTTTTCTATGGGAATGGTCTTGATCCCTGTCTCCTGTACAGTGTCACAAACCTCATTCCATAGTTCATCAGGCACTCTATCTATCAGATCTAGGCCCTTAAATCTATTTCTCACTTCCACTGTATAATCATAAGGGATTTGATTTAGGTCATACCTGAATGGTCTAGTGGTTTTCCCTACTTTCTTCAATTTAAGTCTGAATTTGGCAATAAGGAGTTCATGATCTGAGACACAGTCAACTCCTGGTCTTGTTTTTCCTGACTGTATAGAGCTTCTCCATGTTTGGCTGCAAAGAATATAATCATTCTGATTTCGGTGTTGACCATCTGGTGATGTCCATGTATAGAGTCTTCTCTTGTGTTGTTGGAAGAGGGTGTTTGTTATGACCAGTGCATTTTCTTGGCAAAACTCTATTAGTCTTTGCCCTGCTTCATTCTGTATTCCAAGGCCAAATTTGCCTGTTACTCCAGGTATTTCTTGACTTCCTACTTTTGCATTCCAGTCCCCTGTAATGAAAAGGACATCTTTTTTGGGTGTTAGTTCTAAAAGGTCTTGTAGGTCTTCATAGAACCGTTCAACTTCAGCTTCTTCAGCGTTACTCTATGGGGCATAGACTTGGATTACTGTGATATTGAATGGTTTGCCTTGGAAATGAGATAGTCAGTGGCAATCCCTCAGTGGCAATCTTAAAGTTTTGTGTGTTAATCCCTCAGTTGTGTCTGACTCTTCGCGACCCGCCAGGCTCCTCTGTCCATGGGATTCTCCAAGTGAGAATACTGGAGTGGGTTGCCATTTCCTTCTCCAGGGGATCTTCCCAACCCAGGGATCGAACCCGGGTCTCCCACATTGCAGGCATGTTCTTTACCATCTGAGCCACCAGGGAAGCCTACCTCTCTAAATTTTTTTCCCATTTCACTATGACACCAGTCATGGTGGTCTGAATTTTTATACAGTACTCTAATGCAGAAATTAAACTTAGCATCAGGTTGAGATTTTGAAATTTTTTCAGTCCTTGAAGTTGTTGCTACATACGCTATACACTTCCCATTATTTTCTTCCTCTAGGCAGTCAAGAGATTTCTTCAAGGTCCTTGCTTTCTGAAAAGGAATAGTAATCTTATGACAGACCATTTGTCTTTCCTTTCTGCCTCTGCAGCGCTTGGGCAGTGGTCAAAGTCCTGACTCTACTAGTCCTCTGACATCACACTAGCAGGAAGGTGGCGGGTACCTCATTACTGCTGATAACAGGTGGAAGTCCACACACACATACACACACACACACAGACAAGTCGCTCAGTCGTGTCCGACTCTTTGCGACCCCATGGATTGTAGCCCACCAGGCTCCACCATAAATGTCTCCACTGATCCCACATGGTGGGGAATGGAGCCCTGTTACCTTCTAGTGGGCGTAAAAGTCTCAGCTTCTTTCTTGACCGTCTGTGATACCATGCCAGTGGGGACTGGTTGGGGGAGCCAATGAAGTGCTAAGTTACAGTCCTGCAAGGGTGGAAGTTTAGGCTCCCTGTTTAACCTTTGCTCCTTGCATGGTATGTGAGGCCAGTTTTTTCTGAGGTGTTTGGCTGAAGTAGAGTAGTTACTGTCTGAAAGTTTTCTATCCTGTTAAGTTGCCCCTTTCCTGCTCCTTTGGCTAGAGAAAGCAGGCTTTTGTTTTAGCTGTTTTGTTTTGTCTCTGTCCATTGGTGTTTCTGGATTGCCAAGTTGGAGATGTCATCTCCAAGGATATATGGCGCAAAAAGAAAACCCAGGGAACTGATCACCATTTCATTCCTTGGATCTCAAAACCCTTAGTTGTCTTGTTTTAACCCTTTTGAATCTTATGTTTGTTTTAGATGTAATGACCAGTTTTTAGTTTAGGAAGAGAGAAAAATGCATCTACTCTTTCTTACAGGAAGCAGAAGTCACTAATTGGCATTTAAAATTATATAAATTTAATAAAAAGTTAAAATCAAAAACAATTTTTAAAGAATATTCATACATATATAAATAAGACTTAAGAATGAAAAGACTAGAAAATATTCGTATTTCAACTTCTCTCGGTTGTATGATTTTATTAATACCTAAAATAAAATTATTTTTATTGCATTCTCAACAAAATTTTCATGTCAATCTCATAGTAGTTGAAAGCATAGAGGAAATAACTATATATAGAGTATTTTTTAGATTTAAAATTTTAGAACAGATTTAAAGACAATGTTTTAAAAGTGTAACATACTTTTGTCAGTCATCACAGTATCTTCATTAAATGGTCAACTGTTTATGTTCTTTCTCCTTGGTATTTGTTAGCCTGTGGGAAGCACCCCAAACAGTATCACTGTGGCTTGTTAAATAGTTACCAAATAAATCATATTCTAAGTTATAACTTTTACATAATTCTTTAGGGTCTTGATCTTCCTTAAGAATTTTAGTTTATATTTTATAATTAATAATTTAATATTGAATGTATATTTTAGAAATTTATAATAATTTGTTTTATCTTTATTGTTAAAGGATATTATCTCTATAATATACTTCTGGAATTTATATAGCTTAGTGTTAAAATTCTCTTATACTGAATATTTGTCATAGTCTCAGCCCCTTTTCAGAGAAGGCAATGGCACCCCACTCCAGTACTCTTGCCTGAAAATATCCCATGGACGGAGGAGCCTGGTGGGCTGCAGTCCATGGAGTCGCTAAGAGTCTGACAGGACTGAGCGACTTCACTTTCACTTTTCACTTTCGTGCATTGGAGAAGGAAATGGCAACCCACTCCAGTGTTTTTGCCTGGAGAATCCCAGGGACGGGGGAGCCTGGTGGGCTGCTGTCTATGGGGTCGCACAGCGTCGGACATGACTGAAGCTACTTAGCAGCAGCAGCAGCCCCTTTTAACATTTGCAGCAGTGACAGTTCTCACAAAAAGTGATAGTACTGTCTATGTGAATATTGCATAATAGGCTTCATTTGGTAAGGATGATGTCATTGCATGGGATGGGCTCAAGGAGTTACTATAAGAACATAAGACTTTTGACTATTAGCATTTCTTAATAAATACCGTACAGTTAAAAACATTAATTTGTGTTTGGATTGGAATGAAGCTAGGTTTTCCTGGCTTACTTTTCGAGATTTAAAGAAATAAGTCCTCATTACAAACCTGAATAGAATGAAATATTAAATCCTTTTTTCCCCCTGGGATAGAGAAATGGAGTTAGGAAGGAAAGAAAAATGGTGTTAGGAAGGAAAAAGCTAATAAACAATTTACATTTTTTGTTACACAGTTGTAAAACTAACTTTCTGAGATTTGGCATTACAGAATACTTTAAATTTTTGGTTCTTTAATTTCTGCACTAAATAGTTTATTGCTGAGGTGTAAGATAGGGTTTTTAGAAAAGTCTGTGATTTTGAAGGAAAATTTTTAAGATACATATCACTAAAAAGAGACAGATTACATTTATTGTCTACTTTAAGTACTATGCATTTTTATTGTAATAAAATATATGTAACACAATTTACCATTAAATCATTTTTAAGTGTATTGTTCAGTGGCATTGAGTATATTCACATTGTTGTACAACCATCACCACTATATCCATCTCTATAACTTTTTTTTTAATTTACTTTTTTATTGAAGGATAATTGTTTTACAGAATTTTGTTGTTTTCTGTCAAACCTCAACATAAATCAGCCATAGATATACATATATCCCCTCTCTTTTGAATCTCCCTCCCCACTCCTCTACGTTGATACAAAGCCCCTGTTTTGAGTTTCCTGAGCCATACAGCAAATTCCCATTGGCTGTCTATTTCACATATGACATCTCCATAACTTTTTCATCATCTAAGACTGCAATTATATTTATTAAATAGTATCTCTCCATTACCTCTTCCCCTTACCCCCTGGTAACCATTCTATTTTCTATCTCTATGAATTTGAGTATTCTAGTTATGTATGGAATCATACAGTAGTTATCCTTTGTCTGTGGCTTGTTTTTGGAGAAGGAAATGGCAACCCACTCCTGGAGAATCCCGGGGACAGAGGAGCCTGGTGGGCTGCCGTCTATGGGGTCACACAGAGTTGGACACGACTGAAGTGACTTAGCTGCAGCAGCAGCTGGCTTGTTTCACTTAGCACAATGTTTTCAAGGTTCATTCATGTTGTAGCATGTATCAGAACATTTTAAGGCTGAATAATATTTTGTTGTAAATATATATCACATTTTATTCATTCGTTTGTTGGTGGACATTTGGATTGTTCATTTGGATTGTTCATTTGGGTTGTTTCCATCTTTTTTTCTGTTGTGAATAATGCAGCCATAATATTGGTAGACAAATACCTGTTCGAGTCCCTGCTTTTAGTTCTTTTGGGTATGTACTCAGAAGTTAATTGTTGGATCATAAACATAATTTCATGTTTATTTTTTTTGAAGAACCGCTTTAATGTTTTCTACAGCAATTATACCATTTTACATTTTCACCAGCAATGCTCAAGGATTCCATTATTACATATTCTCACCAACTCTTATTATTTTCTGGCTTTTGTTGTTAATAATGATTATCCTTATTGATATGAAGTGGTACCTCATTGTGGTTTTGATTTACATTTCCTTAATCATTAGTGATGTTGAGTGTTTTTCCATGAGCTTTTTGGCCATTTGGAAAAATATTCAATTCCGTGCCCATTTTTGAGTCGGTGATGCTATCTAACCATCTCATTCTCTGTCATCCCCTTCTCCTTTTGCCTTCAGTCTTTCGCAGCATCAGGGTCAGCTGCTGAATACATCATTGCTGCATGATGCAAAGTCAGCTCTTTGCATCATGTAGCCAAAGTATTGGTGCTTCAGCTTCAGCATCCGTCCTTTCAATGAATATTCAAGGTTGATTTCCTTTAGGATTGACTGGATCCCTGACTCAGTTGAAATTAATTTGAGCAAACTCTGGGAGATAGTGAAGGACAGAGAAGCCTGGAATGCTGCAGTCCATGGGGTTGCAAAGAGTTGGACACGACTTAGCGACAGAACAACACAACAACCATTTCTTAATTGGGTTGTTTGGTTTTGTTGTTGAGTATTAGGAGTGGATGTATGTGTGTGTGGGTATATGTATTCATTCTAGATGTTAACCTATCATTGATTTTACCCATTTTATTTTTAATTCTTGTTGAAGAGGGATGGTGGTAGTGTGGGTATAATCTGACCTGGTCTATGAGTATCTCTTCTACATTTCCACTACTGCTATTAAGGATCTTTTCTTATGCCCACATTAAAGATTAATTAATTACCTACCAAATAAACTTTGTGTGTTCAGAAATAATTTTCAAATTTTTAATTTAAAAATAGCTAATTAGAGAGTTGATCAGCATGAAATATCCAGTGTTGGCACACTGAATTAGCTTAATTCTAGCAAATAAACTTGACCTTTTAATAAGTCAGATATTGTATTAGATGCAAAAGACACAAAGCTCTTGGTCTCAAGGAAGTTAAAAATCTAATAAAGAATTACAGTACAGTGTGATCATTGCTACACTAGAGTAATGGAAACATAGGGGGAGAATTTTTTGAGTGCCTAGACAAATCAAGGGAAGTAAAATGAGATGATGTTTGAGATGGCTCTTAAAGGAGGAGCAGGAGTTTGCCAGGGTATCAAGAATGAAGTGAGCTATGGAGTTCAGTGTTAACTTCCTTTGGGAGAGTTCCCAAGGTTAAACATCACTGGTATATATGACTCGGTATATATGACTCCGAAAAGCTGGGAGGGAAGGAGAGGCAACCTTTGTGAATAAAAGGGAGAAATTAAGAACATTGTGAGCTGAGTAAACACCCTAAAAAATGTCTCACTATATATTTACATTTATGATAATAAGCAGTACACAATAGCTTAAAGCATCTGTTTTTTTAAGTGAGATTTGGTCCCTTTCTCTTGTGTGCTTTAGACAATCTGGTCATGTATAAGAGCTGGAAACATTCTCAAGAACACTATATAGAAATGAATAAATACAAGTTATTTAAGTTTAAATTTAAAATATTTGTATTAATTGGTTCAACTGAATTTAAATTATTTTGAGTATCATCCAGATAAATGGTTCCTTTATAACGGCAATGTCACCACATTATTTCTTCCGATAGCTTACGTGAGAATAGGGAGAAGAATAGATGGACAGAGGCAAGCACAATATCAGATCTAGTGGTTCAAAGGAAATGATCTCAGGCACCTTATTATAGAAGTCAGACACTGATCTTCGCAGAAAAGGAAAGTGCTTCTTGCAGCACTAGGAGGAATCAAGAATAGTGATTGTTAAGTTTGTACTGAAAGAAGGGGCAAAATTGTGCAGACTTCTTTAAGAGCAAAGAAGGAATTTGTTGAACTAAACATTGAAACTGCTTAGTTTATTTATAATTATTTCAAAATATTTAATTCATAGAATTATTTGTTATAAACAAGTTTTTATGTTATAAAGAATTAGGGTTTTTCCTTTTCTTTTTAACTAACTTATGAGAAGCAATATCATGTTAGTAAAATAATTATACTTTTTTTTTTTTTTTTGAACCTTGTGACCTTCAGAGTCTCAAACAGAAATAAGAAGTCATAAAGTTACCTGGAAGGAAAATGCCATGTCAGTTAAAGAAATGTTTCCCAAAAACTTTTTTGGGTTTAAGAAGCCATGTTACTGTTGTCTTTGGATTCCAGGTTTGTCCCCTGAAAGCAAGAATCAACTACTCTTCACTCATAAAATCATAAAGTTATTGAATAGTTAATTGGAGAGATAGACTTAGGAAAAAGTACTTTTTAACGTGTTTCTTGCCTGGAAAAAAAAAAAAAGGCAAAATAATGGAAAATATCAGTGAAAGTGTTAGGAAGATTCTGAAGTCTTCTAGAAATCTGTTGTTTAGTCGCTAAGTCATGTCCAACTCTTTCTGTGACCCTATGGATTGTAGCCCGCCAGGCTCCTAGATGGTAATAAATGGTAGAACTAGGGCTGAAGTCTGGCTATGTCATATGTCTCATTTAAGATAATAGTTTACTCTAAATTTCATTGTTTTGGAGCATGGCTTTGAAAACTTCATTGGCAGGCTTTGTAAAAGTGAAAGTCGCTCAGTCATCTCTGGCTCTTTGTGACCCAATGGACTGTATAGCCTGGCAGGCTCTTCTGTCCATGGAATTCTCCAGGCCAGAATACTGTAGTGTGTAGCCATTCCCTTCTCCAGGAGATCTTCCCAACCCAGGGACCAAACCCAGGTCTCCTGCATTGCAGGCAGGTTCTTTACCATCTAAGCCACCAGGGAAGCCCTCATTTAAGATAATAGTTTTACTCTAAATTGCTTAGTTTTGGGCTGTGGCTTTGGAAACAGTTTATTGGCAGGGTATGTAATGAACCATATTTCAAGATGAAAATATTATGAGAATTCAGTCACAATTATAAGGATGATCTTTATAAACTCTAAAGTTGAGTTCATTTTCCAATATTGTATAAAACCAGAATCCATTCTAGGCAGAAGTTCATGTTCTTTCCTGTGTGAGCAGAGAGTCTTTTAAATTGGTTGCATTACCTGAAAAGGAAAAATTTGTAATGTATTTGAATGATATTTAAAAATAAATGAGGGGAGAAAAATTTAATTAGAAAATTGCAGGAGTATATACATGTATGTATGTGTGTAAGTATATTTATATATACATCCTTTCTCATCATTAAGATTTAAGATCAATACTTAAGTAATCCTTATTGTCATGTATCTCTTAACTTCAGCTAACATGTTTCACTACCAGATAGCCACATGTATTTATGATGATTTAAATCTTTTAGATACCCTTTCTACCTGTCATGAACCAGTAGCTTGTAGTTTCTTTAATCGTTCTGTCAGAGCAGAACAAGAGTACCGTTTTCTCCAGCCTTCAGTTGTAGTTTTTTTCCCCTGTCCTCAAGCTTCCACTAACAGGCACTAGGAGGCCCTTAGGGCCACTGCCTGCTGCCTAATTTTAAGCCAGTTTTAGTGTTTTGTTACAGCAGCACTCCACTTCAGGTACCAATTTCTCCTTTGTTTTTCTATTGCCGTATAACAGATCACTGTAAAGCTGGGTGGCTTACAAAAACAACCCAGCAACAGTCATTAATCCTGAAACTTCCCTCAGAATTGGTGGTTTTCCCTTTGGTTCTCTGCTCTGCAAACTAACTTGCCACAAAAATTTCTGTTACATGAGGGTGAAAAATAGCTGATTCTAGAACTGGGGCACAGAAGTTGCAAAATAAGCCTGGAACATCTTGCTGTGTCAGAATAAAAGGAAATGCTAAAAAAAAAATGACATATCAAAAAGATACAGGAGGACTTCTCTGGTGGTATGGTATTTAGAAATCCGCCTATCAATACAGGGGGCACGGGTTCCATTTCTGGTCTCAGAAGATTCCACATGCTGCGGAACATCTAAAACCTGTGTGCCACAACTACTGAGCCCATGGGCCTAGATCAAGCGAAGCCACCACAATGAGAGGTCTGTGCACCACAATGAAGATAGCCCCCACTCACCACAACTAGAGAAAGCCCACAGGCAGCAGCAAAGACCCAGTGCAACCAAAAACAAATAAATAAGCAAACAAACTAAAAGATACAGAAGCTAGTTTAAAGGGGAGTTTTCATAATCAGTTCAGTTCAGTCGCTCAGTTGTGTCCAATTCTTTGTGACCCTGTGAACTGCAGCACACCAGGCCTCCCTGTCTGTCACCAACTCCTGGAGTCCACCCAAACCCATGTCCATTGAGTCAGTGATGCCATCCAACCATCTCTTCCTCTGTCGTCTCCTTCTCCTCCTGCCCTCAATCTTTCCTAGCATCAGGGTCTTTTCAAATGAGTCAGCTCTTCGCATCAGGTGGCCGTATCAGGTCTGGGTCAAAATGGGTTATAACATTGAATAAAATGAAAATCCATGAGTTTAGGCAGCAAATAGGTCAGTAAATGTACATCTTTTTTTAAAAAAATAGGAAGGTATCATAAATTAAAAACATTTTAAACTTCAAAATGGAAAAAAGTCCTAATGTCAGTTTTTATATACCTAAGCCATTCTTTTGTTTGTTTGTTTTATAATCTATTTATTTTTTTGGTTGCACTGGGTCTTTGTTACTGCATGCAGGCTTTTTCTAGTTGCAGGGAACAAGGGCTACTCACCGTTGTGGTACACTCTGTTCTCATGGCAGTGGCTTCTTTTGTTGTGGGGCACAGGTTCTAGACACATGGGCTTCAGTAGTGGCAGCACACAGGCTCAGTAGTCACAGCTCAGGAGCTCTAGAGTGCAGGCTCAGTAGTTGTGGCACACAGGTTTAGTTGCTCCATGCATATGGAATCTTCCTGACCATGGTTTGAACACATGTCCCCTGCATTGTCAGGCATGTTGCTATCCACTATGCCACCTGGGAAGTCCACCCTCCTATCTTGAGGCAGCATCTCTGACCAGGAGAGAGAGGCTGCAGATGGTCCGGGATGTGTGCATCTGCCCAAGTTTCTGTTCTGCATTGATAGAAACAATAATGCAATCTGAAGGGCTTTCTCAATCATACACTTTCTGAATCACTTGAAAAAAGTGCTGGAAAAGCCACTGTTTCTGAGTGTCCCTGCTGCTGGCATCGTCTAACTGAGGGTACTGGCACTGAGCATGCCTCCTTCATTCCCTTTGGAATAATCAGCCATCTTCCACCATAATTCTTCAGTGCTTAGCATGTCTTCACCCTCCTTTAAGTAGGCCCCTTGGGGAGAATAAGAAGTTGACGGAAAAGGTTTATATGGCTTACTTTTTTAGCTACCAGAGGTCTTCCATATTGTTGTTATGAGATCTGACCAACGAAGACATCTTTTTTTTTTATATATATATATTTTATTTTATTTTATTTTTTAACTTTACAATATTGTATTGGTTTTGCCATATATCAACATGCACCTGCCACAGGTATACACGTGTTCCCCATCCTGAACCCTCCTCCCTCCTCCCTCCCCGTACTATCCCTCTGGGTCGTCCCAGTGCACCAGCCCCAAGCATCCAGTATCCTGCATCGAACCAACACATCTTCTTAAGTCCTGGCCCCAGTGTGCTTCCAGGGCTCTCTCAGGCTCCCTCTGTGTGCCCCTTCCATCCAGCTTCCTAAGCCATTCTTTTTTATGGTTATAACCTATCTTAACTTTTTAAAAATTATAAATACCTATTTATGGTTTGATACACATAATAGTTTTTCCCTCAAGGGTTGGAATTGATTCATTTTATCTAAAATGTACTTCTTTAGAAATTATTTTCAATCCAGGTTATGTAGTGTTTCTTAAAAACAAAAAAATAAAGATAAAATTGTAATTTTGTCCTTTTTCAGTATATTAATTATGCCTTACCATAGATGAAGCTCTATAGATGGAAGACAGGATTCTTTATTCTTATTCCACAGTTTTTGTTTCATTCATTTATTTGGTCTTTTTTTGAATAAATATTGAGTGCTATTATATGCTATGTACTGTGGCACTACTAAGTGCCAACTTATACAGAGTTGAACAAAGCAGACCTTTTCCCTACTCTTTAAACATTCACCATGTGAATCTAGAGTGATCATTCTCGTGCACCCCCCTATAATATTGAAGATTCTCTTTACATTGTTTTAGACTTTTTTCTTTAACATAGTATTTTTAAACTTGTATATTTGAAATGAGTTTAACTTTGAGGGTAACTTTTTTTTATAAATAAGGAAAATCAGCATTTCATTGCAAGCAATATGTTTTAAAACTTTTTCCATTGAAATATTTCTTTTACTTATCTGAAGCTGCCATAATACATTTTTTTAGCTAAAAGTTTTTTCATATTTTTTATCAGGCCAAAATAGGCTTTTTCTGCTTTGTTCAACTGAATAATACATCCAGGAGCTGTGCCAGGGTGGTATAGTTGTCGGCTCATATTAAGACCAAGGCCACATTCAGGATATGATATGTAGAAGTAACTTAATAGCTTAATTTGCAGAGTTGCTTATTATCCAGTTTATGGCTTTTTATAATACTTGGCAAATCTCAGTTGAGCATGCAGTCTGGAAAACAGCCTACAACTGACTACATTGACACAGAGATGGAAATTTAGAGGGCTCATGTGGGAATAACTAGTCTTATCTATATGTGTGAAATCAAATTTACTCTAGTGATACAAAAATATAGCAACCTCTCTTTATTTAACCTCACTGAAAGATAAGGAAACTGTTAAGCATTTTAATGTAAATCTTCAAATAAGTGTTTTCTACCTTTATGCTTTTTAAATTAAGTATACTGAAAGCAGTATTCTTTTTGGTGACCAAAGATCATAAATTATTTTATTGTACTCTGCTATATTTTATTGCTATATTTATATTTACATTTATCTGCTATATTTATAATTTATAATACCTTGTAATTGGTGAGGTGGTGATATTTTCACTGTATTGCTGTCAACCTTATGAAGATAGCTTTATGTGTGTGCCTCTTTGCATTTTATATGAAAATAATGAAATAATTTTGAAGTATATGAAATATACTTTATTTGAATTTCATATATATTTGAAAATATATGAAATATATTTTATTCCTAATTTATATTTATCTGCTATATTTATATTTACAATACCTTGTAATTGGTGAGATGATGGTATTTTCGCTGTATTGCTGTCAACCTTATGAAGATAGCTTTATGTGTGTGCCTCTTTGCATTTTATATGAAAATAATGAAATAATTTTGAAGTATATGAAATAATTTTCTGTGCATTATTTGATTTTATTCTTAGAACAGTCCTAAGAGGCAGTGACAGAAGAGATGAAGAAAAATGGTTGGGCTCACAATTTATTTGAACCAAGAAATTGAGTGTTTGTTGATAAGATTATATTGGGGGGCAGGGGGACAGAGAAAGGTGTCAAGATGCTTCCAGAATCCTGACTTAAGCAATTGGATAAATAAAAGCATCATGTACTGAGAAAGGAAATACTGCAAAAAGAGTGTATTTGCACATATGTAACATTTCAGTGGCATTGTATGTGAAGTTAGTCCTCAGAAGCTCAGAAGTCTTTTTTACCTCTGTGGAAACACATGAGGTAGTTTCAGAGCATTCAGTTTACATACAAACTCAGGACACTGCCTATAACATGAGAATTTCCTATATCAATTTAGTTACCAAGTCAAATATGGTTAAATTTTTATTTCAGCCTTTATTTCCTTCTTTTGAACTTTAATGATTAATAAAATTGGAAGTATTAGTAGTCTAGCTGAGGAGACTTTGCTGTTTTGAATACAGTTGAGATTCTTATAGTAAGAAAGAAGGAAAGAGCATAGATACTCAAAGGGCAATGAACTACATCTTTCATAAATAACATGGCCCTTTAAAAAGTTCAAATATATTGATTGGGTCTCCTTGTTAGTTCCTCAGTCTTGTCCAACTCTTTGTGACCCTGTGGACCGTAGTCCACCAGGCTCCTCTGTCCATGGAATTTTCCAGGCAAGAATATTGGAATGGGTTGCCATTTCCTTCTCTAGGGAGTCTTCCTGACCTAGGGATCGAACCAGGTCTCCCGCATTGCAGGCAGATTCTTTACCATCTAAGACACCAGGGAAGTGTATTGATTAGGTGATAATGTTAAATATAGAGTGTTTCAGTTAAAATATTAAGATTGTCAGACAATAAAAAGAAAGAAAATCTACCTATAGGTTGTTTATAAGAAACATGTTCAAAGTGTAATAATCCAAAAAGTTCGAAACTAAAAAACAGGAAAAAGTACTCTGTAGAAATATTGATTGTTAGTTTTCTGTGCTATATAACAAATTATCACAAATTTAGCAGCTCTTCCTGGTTTCTTTGGATCAGGAGTCTAGGCACACCTTAGCCTGGTCTACTGCAAGGTGTTGATCTAGATTGAATTCTCATCTTGAGGTGTGAGTAGGGAAGAATCTGCTTCCACGCTCCCTCAGGTTGTTGGCAGAATTTATTTCCTTGAAACTATAGAGTTTGCAGCAACTTACTTCTTCAAAGTTGGCAACAGAGATAGAACAGATTGGATAAGAGAATCATAACCACAGGAATGGCATCACATCATGTTTGCAATATTCTATTGGTTAGGAGCAAGTTGGTTACTTTTGAAGGCCCACCTACAGTCAAGTGGAAAAAGGGATATTATACAGGGTGTTAATAGGGATCATGGGAGTCACATTAAAGTCAGTCCAACAAACCAACCAAAAGAAGAGATTTCAAAGCAAGTAACTGTACTAGGAATAAAAGGAGTAGTAACTTAGGAGTTATAAAAAGTTTGATTTTTCAGTTCAGTTCAGTCGCTCAGTCGTGTCCGACTCTGCAACCCGATGAACCACAGCACACCAGGCCTCCCTGTCCATCATCAACTCCCGGAATCCACCCAAACCCATGTCCATCGAGTCAGTGATGCCATCCAACCATCTCATCCTCTTTCGTCCTCTTCTCCTCCTGCCTTCAATCTTTCCCAGCATCAGGGTCTTTTCCAATGAGTCAGAAGATAGTAATTTAAAATTTTGGGGGTACCTAAACCCAAAACTCCAAAATACATAAGGAAAGGGTTAAATAATTATACAGAGAAATAGACAAGATAGCAATAAAAATGAAACACTGTAATATACCCTTCTCTCTCAGCAGTTGATACAAAAAACTGACCAAAAAATAAATCAGTAAGGATGCACCTTAAACAATGCAGTTAAATAAATATGACCTAATAGATATAACCAAAACATTGTTCCAATTGTAGAATAAACATTCTTGTCAAACTCACATGGGCTTCCCAGATAATTCAGTGGTAAAGAATCTGCCTGCCAATACAGGAGACGTGGGTTCAATCCCTGGGTTGGGAAGATCCCCTGGAAAAGGGAATGGCTACCCACTCCAGTATTCTTACCTGAAGAATTCCATAGTCAGAGGAGCCATGGGGTCACAAAGAACTGCCCCAGATGGAAAGCTTAGTTCCAGTGCACCGTAGAGGTTGTTTCACTATTTTGGTGTAAAATGCCATTGAAGGTGCTCCAGCAGTTTGATCTGAGCTCCAAGGATGAGGCAAACCATGAATTGGCAAAGGAAAATAATTCACTTAAAGGAACTCTAGCAGCAAGAGAAAGGATGAATAAGGATTACATCTAGAAAAAAGCAACTTCAATGAAATAGAGCTATTTGAAGAGATACATGACAAGTTTAACAAACAGAACAAAACAGAATGATCCAATAATTCCACTCCTGGGCATGTATCTGGAGAATATTCTAATTTGAAAAGATACATGCGCTTTAGTGTTCATAGCAGCAGTATTTACAATAGCCAAGACATGGAAGCAACATAAATGTCTCTTGACAGATGAATGGATAAAGATGTGGTACATACGTATACAATGAAATATTACTCAGCTGTAAAAAAGGAGGAAATAATGCCATCTGCAGCAACATAGATGGATCTAGTGATTATCATACTAAGTGAAGGAAGTCAGACAGAGAAAGACAAATATCATATGATATCACTTATTTATGGAATTGTAAAAAGTGATACAGATGAACTTGTTTACAAAACAGAAACAGACTTCAGACATAGAGGATAGATTTATGGCTACCAAGAGCAAAGGACAGGAAGGAGGTGGGGATAAATTAGGAGTTTGGAATTAGCAGATACAGACTACTATATACAAAATAAACAAGGTCTTACTGTAACAGCACAGGGAACTATGTTCAATATCCTGTAATAAACTCTAGTGGAAAAGAATCTGAAAAAGGAGATATATGTCAAGTTACATATATATATATGGGCATGTGTGTGTGTGTGTATGTATGTATGTGTGTGTGTGTGTGTATATATATATATGTGTGTGTGTGTGTGTGTGTATATATATATATGGGCTTCCCTGGTGGCTCAGATGATAAAGAATCCACCTGCAATGCGGGAGACCTGGATTTGATCCCTGGGTTGGGAAGATCCCCTGGAGGAGGGCATAGCAACCCAATCCAGTCTTCTTGCCTGGAGAATCCCCATAGATGGAGCCTGGGGTCACAAAGAGTCAGGCAGGACTGACCCACTAAGCACAGCACAGTGCACGCACGCACGCACACACACGGAACATAGTGCAAAGTGTACTACTGGTTTACAAAAGAAGATAAGGTAAATGTTTGGTTTTTTCCCCTTTGTCAGCTTACAAGATAATGAATTGGTTCTTTATCATCTTTGGGGGAGTGTTTTATTTTAAACTCCTATAATTCAGTAGCATGTTATAGATTGCAGTCTGCTGCATTTATTGTCTTTACTGAATCTCAAATTGTCTCATCTTTGGCCAGTGGGAGCAGAGATGTTTCCTGAGTCCTTTTGATATGACCCTGATACTTTTTGACTGATAAAGAGACAGTATTTTATTTTGTTTTGTTTTTCTTCATTTTTCAGAAAACTTCAGGATGTTGTCTGTGCTTTTGGGAATGTGGATTTTAGGGATCCGTTTGTTTTCTAGGATATTTGATACTTAGCATGATCTGTGATGTGATTTGTAGGCTGATATTCCTTGGAATTTATGTTACTTGCAAAGAATAATGGTTTTATCTTTTTAGTATTTGTGTGTGTGTGCCAGGTCGCTTCTGTCTGGCACATGTCTGAACTCTTTGAGACCCCATGGACTGTTGCCCAACAGGCTTCTCTATCCATGGGATTCTCCAGGCAGGAATACTAAAGTGGGTTGCCATGCCCTCCTCCAGGGGATCTTCCTGTCTCAGGATTCGAACCCCCATCTGTTACATCTCCTGCATTGGCAGGAGGCTCTTTACCATTCAGGCCACCTGGGAAGCCCATTTAGTATTTATGGAGACTCAAAAGTAACCAACAGGGCTTCCCTGGTGGCTCAGACTATAAAATAATCTGCCTGCAATATGGGAGACCTGGATTCGATTCCTTGGTCGGGAAGATCCCCTGGAGAAGGGCATGACAACCCACTTGAGTATTCTTGCCTGGAGAATTCGATGGACAGAGGAACCTGGTGGGCTACATGTCTATGGGGTCCCAAAGAGTCAGACCCAATTGAGTGACACCCAAAAGGAACCAGCATTTTCCAGCAACAGATGTAGAGGCATATGTTAAGCTGGTTTATTCAATCAGTTAATATTTGAATGTTTACTCTGGAACAAACTCCACAATAGGAACTCTGGGAGATTCTAACAATTATGAAACCTACTTTTTGTTTAAAATTTTTATAAAATAAGTTCCAGGGATTGATTTTAAAATTGCTTGTTTCAGATCTGTCACGAAATCGCCTCTCAGAAATTCCCATAGAAGCATGTCACTTCGTTTCTCTTGAGAATCTCAATTTATACCAAAATTGTATTCGATATGTACCAGAGGCAATTCTAAACCTACAAGCACTAACTTTCTTAAATATTAGGTAAGAACTTTTTTTTAAATTTTAGTTTTGTGTGGTGTTTTCAATTTTCCTCTTCCCTTTCACTAAAGTTAACGTTATCTGAGGAATTCCCTGTCGTGGTCCGGTGGCTAGAACCCCATGCTTCCATTTCAAGGGGCGCAGGTTTCATGCCTGGTCAGGGAACTAAAATCTTGCATTCTTTGCAGCCAAAAAATAGAAATGATACTTTAAAAAAAAATTACATCATCTGTTTATATCAGCAATATCTCTTCATGTTTTTAGGCTAAATTAACAGTATTTTCTGGGTCCCTCTAGTTTCTCCTTTTGTCTTTGCCTTTGCAATAGTTAACAAACTCTAATAAGAGCTGTTACCCTAATTGTTTTGTAGCAGTGGTTCTCCAATTACATTTTCAAATAAATTTCATCAAATAAGAATGGTAGATCTGAAATTATTTTGATTTTTGTGATTATGTATTTTTGTATACTAAGTTCTGAACATATAAATGCATTTATTTAACTCATCTACTCCATTGTTTCACATCTTACAAGACTTCTTTTGTTATTTCATTATAAAAAGTTATAAATGTTGACTGGAGAAAATAAATTTAGAAAAGTAAAGGAAATCCATCAAAATGTGTCTGAATTAACAGATGAATTTTTCCTTTTTTTCTAGGCCTTTAGTCGAATTTTTAAATAAATTTTTCCCCTTGTTAAGAAATATCCTTTGGAAATATTTTTTATATGTAATCATTTTAATGTATAGTTTATATATTTCTAAAACTCATTTTTGCTCTCAGATATTTACTTATTTCAGTTTTTTCTTATAAAAGTAGAACTAGTAGACAGCTTTGTATGTGAATGTCTAATTATTAGATATTAGAAGTTTTAATGGCTCATGATCAGTTAATAAAATCATCAAAAGATCTTACAAATGGGGGCAATTGTTACTAAGGATTAAGATGTTAAATATGCATAAGGAAAATTTTAACTTATTTTTATCCTTATGATGTATTTTTTACTTCCAGTTCTGATTTGTATACTTTTGTTTAGATAAAAGATTTCTTATCTATACTTCAGTCAGTATGATATGTCTAAAATCACAATCTGTCCATTTTTTCCCATAGAACTATATTTGGTTTGTTTATATACATTTGGTTATAATGCTGTAATGATGAGGCAAGTAAATGACAAATACTTTTAATGTTTATAACTCTTTGGAAAGAAGAGGAGAGGATGCTAGTTATCTACCCTATTTTAAAATAATTTTTTCTTGTATAAATTTAACTGTAATACAATAATATGATTTGTTTATGAGACTTTTCATTATTTGCTAAGGAGTTTTATGGTGCAAGAGTCCTGTAAACCCTGTGATTTACAGTTGAGGAATCTGTGTAAGATGCAGATTAATTAAATGCTTTGCCTAAAAAACAAAGCTGACAAGTGACAAACTTGAACTCAAATCTGTTTTTTCAAACTCAAATCTAATATCCTGTTTCTTTCTTGTAAGATTTACAGTTGTTATTATACTGAGTGTAGAATGAGAAAGATGGCAATTTTTCTCCCTGAGTGTTGGGCTCTGACTTAGTTCTTTTTCTGCTTACCCATTTAGTCGGAACCAACTGTCAACATTGCCGGTACACTTGTGTGAGTTACCATTGAAAGTCTTAATTGCTAGTAATAACAAATTGGTCTCACTTCCAGAAGAAATTGGACATCTCAGACATTTAACGGAACTTGTAAGTGAATATTTCATTTTTTGATTGTTTTATGTATATATGTATGTATATTAAAAAGCAGAAATATCACTTTGCCGACAAAAACCATAGCTTTGACTATATGGACCTTTGTTGACACAGTGATGTCTTTAGTTTTTAATATGCTGTCTAAGTTTATAATAGCTTTCCTTCCAAGGAGCAAGCATCTTTTAATTTCATGGCTGCAGTTACTGCCAGCAGTAATTTTGGAGCCCAAGAAAATAAAATCTGTCACTGCTTCTGTCAGTCAAAAGCCTATATACATTTTAAAAATCAAATTCTAGTACAAACTGTGGAATTATTCCTGGACAAAGAATCATAGTATTTTTTACAACCGGTGGGTATTATGTTGTCCAAACCTCATTTTGCAGATAGTTTAAAGCTGGCAAGTTTGTAATATCAGTACAGTTCTTTACTTTGTATGTTTTTGAAATAGGATGTGAGCTGCAATGAAATTCAAACAATACCTTCCCAAATTGGTAATTTGGAGGCCTTGAGAGACCTTAATGTAAGAAGAAATCACTTAGTACGTTTGCCTGAAGGTAAGAAACTGTGAAACAGTTGTTTTGTTTTTTTGCCTTTTTATTTTATCTCTCAGACTGATGTGCACATCACAAATGTATAAAAGTTACAGCAAGTGTTTGAGATGTAATGATTTATTTAATACATGTTATCTGTTCTGTTATAGATTTTAAAAGCTAGACTTTTCATTGAAAAGCTCTAATAACTATTGAGTAGTGATAGTAATTATAGATCATGTTAACTGATAACGTAGGGTCTCTGGAAGTTTCATTTGGTATAACTACTTAAGAGAAATTTCACATGTTTTTGATAAATCATATACATGATTACTGGAAAAACATAGCTTTGACTAGACAGACCTTTGTTGGCAAAGTGATGTCTGTTTTTTAATACGCTGTCTAGGTTTGTCATAGCTTTTCTTGCAAAAAGCAAGCGTCTTTTAATTTCATGGCTGCAGGCACCATCTGCAGTGATTCTTCCTGCACCAGAGATTCACATCATTCATTTTGAGAAATTGTTTTATATCTGTTTGATAATTTCCTATCTTCTGATTCCTGTTTTCTCTTTTGAGAATTTTTGTTAATTGGATAGTGGACTCTTAATTGATCTTATGGTTTTCTTATCTTTTTTATTGTTCATTTCTTTGTCATTTTGTTTAACCATGTGGTAACAGTTCAACCATTTATAGTCTAACCATTCTTCTGAATTTTTAATTTCTGCCATCTAATTTTTCATCTCTAAGAACCCTTACTTTTTGCTGATTTAAAAACAAAATGCTTTCCTTTTTCAGTAATTTAGTATTTTATTTTTCTGAAATTGGAGACATTAGTTCTAGTTTTCAGAGTTTTCTTCTGTTTCCTGTAAACCTGTTTTTTCCTGCACTCATTTTTTTCCTTTGTTTTGCATATTTTGATTTCTCTCTTATATGTTGAAAGCTCTTCTAAATGTTTGTGGGTCATATACCATTTATACAAAGCTAATTAGAAATTTCAAGTATACTGGGAAGAAATTGTATTAAGCAGTAAGCTGGATATTTTACTGGAGGAAACTATATCAGCATCTAAAGGCCTTTTGTATGGGACTATATAGTTTGTCCAGAGAAAGATGTTTTCTTTCTTCTACATTGTGTATCTTCCTAACTAACTAATGGGGTGAGGTTGGGTAGCAAAGTGCTGAGGTCTTGTCACTAAATGTGTAGACTTTCACTTAAATCCTCCATTTTTAGCAGGCAACTCATCCTAACTTTCCATTGTGCAGTCCTTGAGGCTTTCAATTCAGTTTCACTAAAGGATAACTTGTTGATTCCTGTTGTGAATGGAAAGCAGCATGCATAGTTGGGATTGAAAACCTATGCATCTAACTTGTTTTTATACAGATTGTCATCTGATCCTTTTGTTATTCCCACCTTTCTGTGGTATCAGACCCAGTTTCTAAGACTTTCTGTTGTTCTATAAGGGGTCACCATTTCATGCACAGTTGGGCAGAGTAAAGGACAGAAACGATATGGACCTAAAAGAAGCAGAATATATTAAGAAGAGGTGGCAAGAATATACAGAAGAACTGTACGAAAAAGATCTTAATGACCTGGATAATCATGATGGTGTGATCACTTACCTAGAGACAGATATCATGGAGTGTGAAGTCACATGGGCCTTAGGAAGCATTACTACGAACAAAACTAGTGGAGGTGGTAGAATTCCAGCTGAGCTATTTCAAATCCTAAGAGATGATACTGTTAAAGTGCTATACTCAATATGCCAGCAAATTTGGAAAACTCAGCAGTGGCCACAGGACTAGAAAAGGTCAGTTTTCATTCTAATTCCAAAGAAAGACAATGCCAAAGAATGTTCAAACTACTGCACAATTGCACTCATTTAAAATATTAGCAAGGTAATGCTCAAAATCCTTGCAGCTAGGCTTCATCACTGTGTGAACCAAGAACTTCCAGATGTTCAAACTGGATTTAGAAAAAGCAGAGGAACCAGAGATCAAATTGAAAACATCTGTTGGGTCATAGGAAGGGCAAGGGAATTTAAAAAAAAAATCTACTTCTGCTTCACTAAAGGCTAAAGCCTTTGTGTGGATCATAACAAACTGTGGAAAATTCTTAAAGAGATGGGAATACCAGACCACCTTACCTGCCTCCTGAGAAACCTGTATGCAGGTCAAGAAGCTACAGTTAGAACTGGACATGGAACAGCGGATTGGTTCAAAATTGGGAAGGGAGTATGTTAAGGCTGTATATTGTCACCCTGCTTATTTAACTTATATGCAGAGTCCATCATGTGAAATGCTGGGCTGGGAGAATCACAAGCTGGAATCAAAATTGCCAGGAGAAATATCAATAACCTCAGATATGCAGATGACACCACCCTAATGGCAGAAAGTGAAGAGGAACTAAAGAGCCTCTTGATGAAGATGAAAGAGGAGAGTGAAAAAAGCTGGCTTAAGACTCAACATTCAAAAAAAGAAGATCATGGCATCCAGTCCCATCACTTCATGACAAATAGAATGGGAACAAGTGGAAACAGTGACAGACTTTATTTTCTTGGACTCCAAGATCACTGCAAACAGTGAATGCAGCCATGAAATTAAAAGAAACTTGTTCCTTGGAAGAAAATCTATGATAAACCTAGACAGCATATTCAAAAGCAGAGACATCACTTTGCTGACAAAGGTTGGTCTAGTCAAAGCTATGGTTTTTCCAGTAGTCATGTACGGAAGTGAGAGTTGGACTATAAGAAAAGGTGAGCGCCAAAGAATTGATGCTTTCGAACTGTAGTGCTGGAGAAGACTCTTGAGAGTCCCTTGAACAGAGTGGAAATCAAACCAGAATATTCACTGGAAGGACTAATGCTGAAGTACCAATACTTCAGCCACCTGATCGAAGAGCCAATTCATTGGAAAAAAAACCCTGATCCTAGGAAAGATTGAGGGCAGGAGGAGAAGAGGGTATCAAAAGATGAGATGATGGGATGGCATCACCAACTCAATGGACATGAGTTTAAGCAAACTCTGGGAGTTGGTGATGGACAGGGAAGCCTGGCATGCTGTAGTCCATGGGGTTGCAAAGAGTCAGACACGAGTGAGCAACTGAACAGCAGCAACAACATAAGGGGTCAAATAGTTTGCTTTTCATTAATATTAACATCCCTAAGCACCTAGATTTCATTTTATGACACTTTGCTATATATCAGTTAATCACTAAGAAAGGATGGATGTAAATACTTAGGTTAAATCAATTATATTTAGATAGAAGCTCATGAAGAAAAAAATGTCTAGCTTTGAAATATCATTGTTTATTTCCACCTTACTTCCCTGCAGAACTAGCAGAGTTGCCTTTGATAAGGTTAGACTTTTCCTGCAACAAAATTACAACAATTCCTGTCTGTTACCGGAATCTCAGGCACCTGCAGATGATCACCCTAGATAACAATCCACTACAATCTCCTCCTGCACAGGTAAACCACAGTTGATTTGAAGTATGTTATAAACTTTTTGGACAAAGGATAAAGTTTAAAAGTTGTAAGTTATATGTATTTACTTTTTGTCAGAGATTAAGTTCTTTTAAAATAAATTCACACTCGTATGTATTCTTTAAAAGCCTTGAAGTAAATGAAATGGGAGATATGTAATGTTCCAAAAATGTTTTTCCTTTCACTAAATTGACTTTTTCACATTTGAAGGGTTCTTCCTTAAAGTTTTTTTTTTCCAATTAAGTTTGAGTTATTTCTTTCTAGTAAAACTTAAATGAAGACAATGTAAATGCTACAGACAAGATACTCAGTTTACAGAATTAAAGATCATCAGCGTATTTCTCATGACTGTTGTCTTTGTACCTTCCTGTTTTCTAAAATCTTAAGTTCCTCATTGAGTCAGTTTGGACTGAAATGAACCTACTTAATGAAGTTGTTATAAGGTAGCTTTACATACAGATTTTAGACATTCCACAATCTAAAAAGCTTTTTGTCTTATATTTTTCACCGTAGCTTTCCTTACTCTGCAGTTGATTCACCCTTGTACAAGTGTCTATATGGCAGCTGTTAAAGTGTTTGAGTAAACTTCATTAACTACAGAAAGGTCTCATATCCCTAAAGAGTTTATATGTTGATTTGTAGGACAGAAATAAATAGGTGGCAACAGAACTATATATGACTTTAATATTTAATCATTTCCTGCTTTTCTTTCTTACAGGAAGTAGGATTGAACACATAATTGTGCATGATTGTTGGATTTCTAAAAACAAAAGTTGCCAGTAGAATCCATGGGGAGCAATGCTTTAAATCTCTGACTGTGCCTAACTAGTCAATATAAGTTTACTTGGTATTCTAACAGTGTTTATAATCATGAATTATGTATACTATGTTACTAAAACTTATTAGTGACTAGAAAACAAAACCCTACATTTATATCACTTAAATACCTAAGGTAACAAATGATATAATGTGTTATAATGAATTAATTTTTAATATTACCGTACATACTTAATAGAAATACCTTCTATTTCCAATATACATTAAATAAAAAGCTGATTGTGATTTAAAAGGCAGGGGCTCCTTCAGTTAAAAAAATAAGTAAATTTAAAATTAAAAAAAATAAAAGAAGCAGAAGGAAAAAAGGTTTGGATACACATATATTTCAGATGAATAATAATTTGTTTCTATATGTTACTTTACTTAGATATGTATAAAAGGCAAAATCCACATATTTAAATACCTGAACATGCAGGCTTGTAAGATTGCTCCAGATCTGCCAGATTATGATAGGAGACCCATGGGTTTTGGCTCCTGGTGAGTATATTGTATTCTTCATTTATTATTTTCTATCTCACGGAGAAGCAAATAAATGGGACCCTTAAATTTGTCTGACGGTTTGTTTAACCAAAGCAAAATAACCTATTTTAACGTTATTTTTCTCAGAATGCTTATATTAAGTAAAAAATAGATTACATAGATGTGACCAAGTATAGTTCTAAGTCAGGGTTTCTTAACCTCAGCACTGTGGATATTTCGAAATAGATAATTATTTGTGGTGAGGACCTGTCCCGTACACTGGAAGATACTCAACAGCTTCCCTGGCTTCTGTAGCACCTTCCCAACGTAACAAACAAAGGTGTCTCTAGTTATTACCAAATATCCTCTGAGAGGTCCTCAGTTGAAAACTGCTGGTCTAAGTGACTTTAATACTAACTAACCTTGGCTCTCCTTTTAACTAACTCTATAACTTAAGGCAACTCATTCAAACTTTCTGGGCTGCATTTTTCACAAAGGGAGTGAAGGTGTTAGATTTGATGGCCATGAACTGTAGTGTTGGAGAAGACTCTTGAGAGTCCCTTGGACTGCAAGGAGATCCAACCAGTCCATTCTGAAGGAGATCAGCCCTGGGATTTCTTTGGAAGGAATGATGCTAAAGCTGAAACTCCAGTACTTTGGTCACCTCATGCGAAGAGTTGACTGATTGGAAAAGACTCTGATGCTGGGAGGGATTGGGGGCAGGAGGAAAAGGGGACGACTGAGGATGAGATGGCTGGATGGCATCACCGACTCAATGCACATGAGTCTCAGTGAACTCTGGGAGTTGGTGATGGACAGGGAGGCCTGGCGTGCTGCGATTCATGGGGTTGCAGAGTCGAACACGACTGAGCGACTGAACTGACTGACTGAATGTCATTTTGGGATCTTTTAAGTCTGTGAATCCCTCAGCTGCATATAGCATCAGACTTTTACAAAGGCATTTTCTTGGCATTCCCAACCATTACAGCAGTCTTAAGTAACAGGAATTAAATTCATAAAGTCTTTAAACAGGCAAAATAGATATCTCAGTGAAGGTGTAATAATATTAATAAACTTTACTCAAGAGAACCCTTTAGGCATTCCCATAGAATTTGTCACATTTTACATAAAAGCACAGTCCTAACCTTCTCAGTGTCCTAACTTAAAACAGATGAAGAAACTTCTATTTTATTAGAGTTTCTAAAAGCAGACATATTAAAAATACAAAAATAATTCAAAGGAAAAAATAAAACCGTAAAAAGCAGATGCATATTAACAAAATTCAAATTACTGATAAATTCTGAAAGAGAGAAAGATTCCAAGTGAAGACATAAGGGGGCTTTAAAGGTATTCGTGTCTCACCATACCTTAAAAGCTATGTCAGTTATAAGTATTCTTTTATTTTATATGGTATTTCATAATTTTAATAAGGTTTATAAAAACAATGAAGCTCTAGAAACATAGCAGTTTGACATCACCAGACATATATGTAAAGTACCCTTCATATTTTATTTTATTTATTTATTTTTTTTACCCTTCATATTTTAGTAAATTTTAAGTTATTACTATATTTTAGCACTGTACAGTAATTGGTGCTGCTTAAGAAAATGCTGAGATAAGAAAATGCTAAAATGCTACTTAAGATACTGCTAAGATTTTCCCAATAAAGGGAAATACATATAATTAAAAATTTTTTTTGTTTGTTTTACTTCTTTTTTTTTTTCTTTCCAACTACAATTTTATTTTATTTTTAAACTTTACAAAATTGTATTAGTTTTGCCAAATATCAAAATGAATCCGCCACAGGTATACATGTGTTCCCCATCCTGAACCCTCCTCCCTCCTCCCTCCCCATAGCATCCCTCAGGGTCGTCCCAGTGCACTAACCCCAAGCATCCAGTATCGTGCATTGAACCTGGACTGGTAACTCGTTTCATACATGATATTTTACATGTTGCAATGCCGTTCTCCCAAATCTTCCCACCCTCTCCCTCTCCCACAGAGTCCATAAGACTGTTCTATACATCACTGTCTCTTTTGCTGTCTCGTATACAGAGTTATTGTTACCATCTTTCTAAATTCCATATATATGCGTTAGTATACTGTATTGGTGTTTTTCTTTCTGGCTTACTTCACTCTGTATAATAGGCTCCAGTTTCATCCACCTCATTAGAACTGATTCAAATGTATTCTTTTTAATGGCTGAGTAATACTCCATTGTGTATATGTACCACAGCTTTCTTATCCATTCATCTGCTGATGGACATCTAGGTTGCTTCCATGTCCTGGCTATTATAAACAGTGCTGCGATGAACATTGGGGTACACGTGTCTCTTTCCCTTCTGGTTTCCTCAGTGTGTATGCCCAGCAGTGGGATTGCTGGATCATAAGGCAGTTCTATTTCCAGTTTTTTAAGGAATCTCCACACTGTTCTCCATAGTGGCTGTACTAGTTTGCATTCCCACCAACAGTGTAAGAGGGTTCCCTTTTCTCCACACCCTCTCCAGCATTTATTACTTGTAGACTTTTGGATCGCAGCCATTCTGACTGGTGTAAAATGGTACCTCATAGTGGTTTTGATTTGCATTTCTCTGATAATGAGTGATGTTGAGCATCTTTTCATGTGTTTGTTAGCCATCTGTATGTCTTCTTTGGAGAAATGTCTATTTAGTTCTTTGGCCCATTTTTTGATTGGGTTGTTTATTTTTCTGGAGTTGAGCTGGAGGAGTTGCTTGTATATTTTTGAGATTAGTTGTTTGTCAGTTGCTTCATTTGCTATTATTGTCTCCCTTTCTGAAGGCTGTCTTTTCACCTTACTAATAGTTTCCTTTGATGTGCAGAAGCTTTTAAGGTTAATTAGGTCCCATTTGTTTATTTTTGTTTTTATTTCCAGTATTCTGGGAGGTGGGTCATAGAGGATCCTGCTGTGATGTATGTCAGAGAGTGTTTTGCCTATGTTCTCCTCTAGGAGTTTTATAGTTTCTGGTCTTACGTTTAGATCTTTAATCCATTTTGAGTTTATTTTTGTGTATGGTGTTAGAAAGTGTTCTAGTTTCATTCTTTTACAAGTGGTTGACCAGATTTCCCAGCACCACTTGTTAAAGAGATTGTCTTTCATCCATTGTATATTCTTGCCTCCTTTGTCAAAGATAAGGTGTCCATAGGTGTGTGGATTTATCTCTGGGCTTTCTATTTTGTTCCATTGATCTATATTTCTGTCTTTGTGCCAGTACCATACTATCTTGATAACTGTGGCTTTGTAGTAGAGCCTGAAGTCAGGTAGGTTGATTCCTTCAGTTCCATTCTTCTTTCTCAAGATCGCTTTGGCTATTCGAGGTTTTTTGTATTTCCATACAAATTGTGAAATTATTTGTTCTAGCTCTGTGAAGAATACTGTTGGTAGCGTGATAGGGATTGCATTGAATCTATAAATTGCTTTGGGTAGTATACTCATTTTCACTATATTGATTCTTCCAATCCATGAACATGGTATATTTCTCCATCTATTAGTGTCCTCTTTGATTTCTTTCACCAGTGTTTTATAGTTTTCTATATAGCTTTCTCTGCCTAAAGTCTTCAGAAGCAGCTTTGTAATGATATTCGGAGTTTTTTGGTCTGGCTGTTAGACTGCAGATTTGTATAGACTGAAGGACATTGGGAACACCAGCTTTAATCTAGTTGTTTTGATTTAGTATACTTAAACAAGTACAGGGAGAAATTATGCATATGCATAAAATATTCCTACCAGAACATCCTCAGTACTAGCACTTTTAACTCTGAGAAGACTAAAAGCAGGTATGTGGTGTTAAGACAAAATGATTTCGAAAAGATGGTGGGGGAGGTGGAGATTAGGTCTTACAGTGTGCTGATCTAGGTCTGTCTTAGAGGAAGAATTTTGGCAGTGGGGAAGATATGAGGAAAGCCAGACCACTAATACCAAGAATTTTTAAATTTTCTCCATTATTTCCTTTTCATTTCTTTTTCCTCTTACCTCACTTCATTGCTTAAAATATGGAACTCTTATTTCTTATCTCTAGAAGAAAGTTTTGTTTTTCCTATTTAAATATTTCTAAAAGTTTCTACTCCTGTACTGTTTAAAAAAAAAATGTACAGCAACAAAAAAAGTAGCTTTTAGAGGACTTTGCTGGTAGTCCAGGAGTTAAGACTCAGCTCTTCCACTGCTAGGGTTTGGGTTTGATCCCCCTTCTGGGAACTGAGATCCCACATGCCACATGCCATGAGGTGCGGGGCAAAAAAGTAAATAAATAACACTAATCTTTTTTTTTTTTAAGTAGTTTTTATTTTATATATACACTAACTTATTTTCTCAAGGAGTTAGTAACCCTTGCAAAGGAAAAGTTTTTCTCTCCTGAAGTAGCAGAGTAGGAATATTAAACTGCTGCTGTTGCCTTGAGGTTTGAGTGTGAGAAGATGAATAGTGATTACTGGGTGTGTGTATGTGTAATGATTACAGGGCACACCTGAAGAAACCAAGGAGGAAACATCATTACCTCTTTGAGCAGTGAGCTTTGATTGAGGGCTGCAGTGCTGGTTACAGAATCTTTTTCTCTCTGATTCTGTCCTTAGTTTTGAGGATTAAGAAGTCTTCACCTTATTTCTTTGAATATTGCAGTCTTTATTACTTTCCTTGTAAAAAACAGATATAAAAAATTCCTGGGAAGAGATTTGTGTTTGCTAAAAGATATAGGAAGGCTTGAGTCAATAGAGAAAGTTTTCCTAAATGGGAGGTCTAGATAGCATAAACATATCATGTTTCTCAAAGGAATTCGTAATTACAGATCTAATATATTCCAATCCCTATATAATCCCTAATTATGCTAATAGATTATCCTCTGCATTTTCTATTTTTCCAGAGTTATGTTACTGTATTTGTGATTATTTCAGAATATCCTATAAGTTTATATATATGTATTTATCAATATATATGTTGTGCATGTGTATATATATTTATGTATATAAAAGAAAAATATTTCCTTCAGCTCCTCTTGCACCAACAAATGAGACATTGTACTTTCATGTCCTTTCTTACTAAGGTACAGATTAATAAGATTGCATTGTAGTTATCAGTGCATTTATTCAGAATGCAGTCATGGAGTTAGAAGGCCTTGGTTCTAGCTCTGAAACTTTGTACTATTGGGCACTTTTCTATTTATTTTTGGCTGTGATGGGTCTTCGTTGCTGCATGCGGACAGAGCTACTCTCTAGTTGTGATGTGCGGGCTTCTCATTGCAGTGACTTCTTTTGTGTATTACAGGCTCCAGGTGCATGGGCTCAATAGTTGCGGCTTGTAGGCTCTGGAGCATGAGCTCAGTAGTTTGGTACATAGGCCTAGTTGCCTCAAGGCATGAGGAATCTTCCCAGACCAGGGATCGAACTCGTGTCCCCTGCATTGGCAGGCAGATTCTTAACCACTGAACCACATAGGATCTTCACTGCATCATGTGGGCTCAGTAGTTGCGGTCTTTGGGCTTAGTTGCTCCAAGACGTGGGATCTTAGATCCCTGACCAGGGATTGAACTTAAACCCCTGCATTGCAAGGTGGATTCTTTTTTTTTTTATGGTTGTGCATAACTTTTATTTATTTATTTATTTTTTAATATAAATTTATTTATTTTAATTGGAGGCTAATTACTTTACCAGTGGACCACCAAGCAAGTCCCTCAAATGCATTGCTCTTTCCCTGTACCTTAAATTCTGATTCATTGTGACATAGCAACTTTTTTAAAGTTACGTACACAAACTGTAAGAATACATGGAATACAAAATTTGGTACCAGAAGAACACTACATGTTTTAAATTTGTACCATTGAAAGTTATTTTTCAGTCTAGGCCATCTTATTAAATAAAATGCTAACAGACCAATTTTTAACATAGGTTTTGTCATGTTTTAGACTTTAAATTAAGCTAACTTTTTAAAACTATGTTTAAGAACAAGCAAAAACTAAAGCTTTTATAGCTTTAGAAGAAAATGTAGAATATCTTTGTGACTTGGGGAATGCAAGGATTTCTGAGGACACAGAAAGAAATAACCATTAAAAAAGAAATGATAAACTCAATTTAATGAAAAGTAAAACCATCTATTTATGAAAAGAAACTGTTAAGAAAATAGGCAAGCCACAGACTGAGGGAAATTATTTGCAAAATACATATAAAATAATAGACTTCCATCCAGAGTGTATAAAGAATGTGCCGGTCCTATCTGACTCTTTGCAACCCCACCAGGCTCCTCTGTCCGTGGGGATTCTCTAGGCAAGAATACTGGAGTGGGTTGCCATGCCCTTCTCCAGGGGATCTTCCCAACCCAGGGATCGAACCAGGGTCCTCCTGCATTGCAGGTGGATTCTTTACCAGCTAAGCCACCAGAGAAGCCTGCAACTTAATGTTAAAAAGACAAACAACCCAGTTGAAAACTGGACAAAAGTCTTGAATAAACTTTACAAAGAAAGATACATAATTGATCAGTAAGCACACAGAAAAGTGCTTAACATCATTAATCATCATTGAAATGCATATTAAGTTACAATGCATATCCACAAGAATAAAATTAAGACTGACAACAGCAAATGAAAGGATGTGGAGCAACCAGTGCTCTTATGTTACTTATGTAATGTAATTTGAGTTGTAAAAAAGTAAAATCAGAACATCCATTTTGGAAAGTTAGTTTGGCCGATTTTTTAAACAACTTTACTGAGATAAAATTTACCCATTTTAAGTGTCCAATTTGGTGAGTTTTGGTAAATGGGTACAGTCACAAAACTACCAACACAATCAAGATACGTATTTTTTTAAAAATCACCCTCAGCCCCAGGCAGTCACTGGTCAGCTCTCTGTCATTTGCCTTTTCTAGAATTTCATAGAAATGAAATAAAATATATAGCGTTTTGTCTGTGGCTTTTACTTAGCAAACTGTTTTCAAGATTATTGATGTTGTATATTTATTTAAATGGGCCAAAGATTTGAACATACATTTCATAAAAGAAGATAAATAGCCAATAAGCACATTAAAATATTAAATATCACTAGTCATCAGAGAAATACAAATTAACATCAGACTTTACAGCCATCAGAATAATAACTAAAATTAATGACTGGCAGTATACAGTGTTGGCAACTGGAACTCCAGTATATTGTTGTTGGGAATTTAAAATGATTCAGCTACTTTTGAAAACAGATTGGCAGTTTTTTAAGTTAAACCTACACTTACCATATAAATTCATTCATCCAGGATGAATTCACTGACATGACAAGAATTTCACTGACATGATGCCAAGTATGAAAAGTACATACTCCATTTTTGTGCATTCTAGAATAAGCAGAACAGATTACCCCAAACTTAGAGGTTTAAACAACACAAATTAATCATTTTATGGTATAGGTCAGAAATCTAAATTTTGGTCTCACTGAGCTAAAATTAAGATGCTGGCAGTGCTCCATTCTTTTCTGTAGATTCTGAGTAAGACTGTGTTTCCTTGCCTTTTTCAACTTCTAGAGGTTGTGTGCTTTCCTTAGTTCTTGTCCCTTCCCCCATCTTTAAACCAGCATTGTATCCTCCTCTTCTTTTTCCCTCTTACACATTCAAGAGACCTTGTGATTACATTGAGCCCATTCATACAATTCAGGATAATCTCCTTATTTTAAAGTACGCTTACTAGCAGCCTTACTTTAATCTGCAACCTTAATTCCCGTTTCCAATGTAAAGTAACATATTTACAGGTTTCAGGGATTATATCTTGACATCTTTGAAAACAATTATTTGGCCTTCTATACTAATTTAAAGTAAAAAAAATTTTGGTAGTTGCTTCTTAGTTGATGAGGTGAGGAAAGTTGACTGGAAAGGGATGTGTGGTAATTTTCTGGTGAAGTAGAAGTGTCCTGTATCATGATAGGGGTGTATGTTACAAAGATGCATTCATTTGTCAAAGGTTTGTGTATTTTGGTGTATATAAATTTTACCTTAAGAAAGAGAGTGCTATTAAAAACAGAAATAATGGAGAGGGTCATTGGGAATGGCTAGAGGAACAGATGAAGTAAGAGTGTTGATATTTTTGAAGGTGGATAATGAGGACATGAAAGTTCATTATTCTCTTCTAACTGCTTTCTTTGAATTTGGAGTTTTTCATACTAAAAAATTAAAGGAGTACTCACTTCATTCTAAGCAATGAAGTCCCTAAATGCCATGAAAATATTTATTACTCAAATTGCATCTATTTCAAATGTTAATTTTTAAAGTATCAAACTTCACAATAAGAACTAAAGTTTCTTTTCGGCAGCCATGAAGAACTGTACTCAGGTCGTCCCTACGGAGCGCTTGATTCAGGTTTCAACAGTGTGGACAGTGGTGATAAGAGATGGTCAGGGAATGAAGTAAGTGTTTATTGTACTTGTTGCAACTTCTGATTAAGAGGAAGTAAAATGATAAAAATGGAAAGTGTCTTAATTGGACTCAATTTCTTGTTATGTAAAGTATAGAAAAGCCAAATGAGGGGTAAAACTCCCACATAGTCCTATCACTCAGAAACGGTATTATGTTTCTTCATCGTCTTTTTAGCATATTGTGTTTTCCATGTTTGTTACCTCATTGTCTCGTATAAATCATTTTATATCCTGGAAGATCTTAATGGGAACTGAGCCAGTTACATGGGAAACCTAAAATTTTGAGTGCCTGGGTAATCTTGAGCAGAGAGGGGTAGAAGATCTGCTAGAAGGTGAGAAAATAGAACTATAGGCTGATGGGTAATAAGATAGGAACCTGATGAAGTTACATGCTCAAGATAAATAAGTAACTTTCTCAGCAAATTATATCATTTTTCTCTTTTGTTTTAATTATTAGTATTATGTTTTCTCTTTTTAAATTACTAAGGTATAATATTTTAGCTATAAATTAGGTTAAATGATAAAAAGATTTTGTTAGCAAGACTGGTAGTATACCATTTTTAACATTATTTTATTTGGAGTCTAAAGCAAATTAGTTTTAGAATACAGCTTATTTGTCATTTGAAATTGCTTGGCTATTTGTGTGTGGTTGGGTGTGTACATGATTGTGGCAATATCAAAAAAGATACTTTTTTGGAGGGGCTGCACTGGGTCTGTGTTGCTGCTCTCAGAGTTTCTCTAGTTGTATCAAGCAGAGCCTACTCTCTAGGTGTGGTGTGCAGGCTTCTCATTGCAGTGGCTTCTCTTGTTGCTGGAGCACAGGCTTTAGGGCCCATGGGCTTCTGTAGTTGTGGCTCCCGGGCTCTAGAGCATAAGGTCAGTAGTTGTGGCACACAGGCTTAGTTGCCTCACAGCGTGTGGGATCTTCCTGGATCAGAAATTGAACTGGTGTCCCCTGCATTGCAAGGCGGATTCATAACCATTAGACCACCAGGGAAGCCCCATTTTAACCATTTTTAAGTGTGCATTTCAGTGCCATTAAGTACATTGATGTTGTTGAATAATATGTATATCTTTGTAGATGCATCTCTGTAATTATTTTGCTCTTTTTTAAAAAATATAAATTCTGAGTTTATGCTATAAATACCTTGTCTAAAATTTGAAGTGATTTATTTTAGTGTTTCTGCTATTTTTTTAAGCCTACAGATGAATTTTCAGATCTGCCTCTTCGAGTAGCAGAAATTACTAAAGAACAAAGACTACGAAGAGAAAATCAATACCAGGAGAATCACAGCAGTTTAGTAGTAACAAATGGTGGAGGTAAACGTGATTCCTGACAACATCCAAAATCTTTTTTATCTCTGACTTTTTAAACGGCCTTTTCACATCCATTCATTCCTTTTATTTGTATATCTGTAACTTCTTCCATTCTTTTTTTAGAGACCTCCCTCCTCTTCTCATATGATTAGAAAAAAAAATGTTTTCTATTAGGACTAAATTTCAATTTCTCTATGTTTTCAGGCTTGTAATTAAAATATAATGTTTTTCTCTTTATTTTGGGAGAGAACTTTACTGAATTCTCTGGAATACTAAGTTTACTAATAAGTTTATCTGGAATAGACCTTTGCTAATCTTTTTTTTTTTTTTTTTTTGGCTGTGCTGAGTCTCGGTTGCTGCGTGGGCTTTTTCTCTAGTTGCAGTGATCATACACTGCATTTTTCACCAGCTGCATGTGTGGGCTTCTTGTTGCACTGGCCTCTCCAGTAGCAGAGTGTGGGCTCTAAGACGCTCAGACTTCAGTAGTTGCAGCAAGTGGGCTAGTAATTGTGGCTCCTGGACTATAGAGTACAGGCTCAATAGTTCTGGTGCACAGGCTTAGTTGCTCCATGGCATGTGGGAAATTCTTGGATCAGGGATCGGACTGGTGTCTCCTGCATTGACATGCAGATTCTTTACCACTGAGCCATAGGGGAAGCCTGATCTTTGCTAATCTTGATTTAACCATGATCTTCTTAGAAGTATTCTCCTTTTTAAAGATTCTCTTTGTGGTCATTGTGTGACCTCTTTTAGAAATTCAGTGTATTCTTGATGTCTGCCTTGTCTTTCATCTGAAATTGTGCTCTTCAAGGGCATCTGAATCTTATTTATGTGCTTCTCACCCCAGAGCATTTTGAGAAGCAAAAATTCCTCAAATGATTCCCTTCCATCCACAAACTGCTGCAACATACCTGCAATACTGACCTCTAAAAAATATTTTTCTAAATAGGAAAATCTTTTTTTTCTAGTAATGGATAGCAGTTACAATAAGGGGAACAGTCATCAGTATCTGTTTCTTTATCACCAAGTCTTTCCTCCTGTCTTTTCACTTTTATTTAGAGTTAATTGTGTTAGGTTTTCTGCCTAATTCTTTAAAGAGATATGATTAAGCCCCAAACCTAAAACATCCAAAAAATGACACAAAACCTAAAAGAAGATATACCCTTCAACGTTAAAAAATTATTCTTCCTCTTTTTGTCTCACAGAGTCAAACTTGTTTAAAATAGTCAAGAGCTAGCCAAAGAAAAAAGAAATACTAGAGGTCTAAATTCCAGTAATTACCATCAATTACTGCATTCTTTATAGTGAATCAAGACTAGGGCTTTTCTTTAGCCTGTTCTTGTGAGTGACCATGGACTAAATGATAAAGACTTACGTAATTTATTCTTCCCACTTTCATAATAGAAAATGTTAAGGAAAAGGAAAGAATGCAATTTAATGGTTTTTGTTGGCTATCTAACTTGAATTTTTTTTTTGATGTGTGTGTGTGTTTGTGTCATATGGACAGTGGAACATGAACTGGATCAGATTGACTATATTGACAGCTGTACTGCAGAGGAAGATGAGGATGAGGTGAGACCACACAAGGGCCTGGACTCAGACAGCCTCAGTTCACAGTTTATGGCGTATATTGAACAACGGCGAATCTCTCATGAGGTAATATACACGTTTAAACCTAAATTTGTTGCCATCCCCTAGTAAAAACAATTTATGATAGTCTAAATTTCTGTCATATCAGTGATTTGTTGGTTTAGGCTCAATTATTTGTTTTATTATCTTTAGTTCCAATTTTATTACTTTTTCAAACTATTTTTAAAATCAGACAGTAGTCTTAAGTAAAGTTGAGATTTATTTTTCAAATAAAAAGACAGATTTCAGAATTTTAAAGAAGAGAAGTCCTAAGAAAATTCAAAGGAATATGATGCTTTTTATTGTTATTCTTAATGCTGTTTTGTTAACTGATAAATCATAGTTTGGTCAGTAATTAAGAATTGAACCAACGGCAGACTTTTGGAGCAACATACAAACTCAACCATAGAATTTTCATGATGAGCTTAATTATATTGGTGCTTTTATGCTAAGTCACACAGAATACAAATTGTTTGCCATTAAAATTCCTGGGTGTCTGTTATAGTGGAGCATTGAGTTGCCTTAGAAAACAAATGAGCATTCAGCCCACTGCGAAGTCTCCGCCAGTTCCCCAAGGGTCTCAAGTAGAAATAGCATTCTTCAGTGTATCTAGTCAGCATAATAAAATGGCTCCACTTCAGTGTGTGTGATGTTAATGTCTGGAGTTGGTCCCAGGCTCTGAGCAGGGATTATTTGAGAAACACTTGGGGCCTTTTTGAAGAATGATGTATTTAAGTCTTTTAGAAATAGCGAATAGTCACTTCAAGTGGGACATGTTATAGAGTGTTATTATCATTCTTTAAAAAAAAAAAACTTGGTTTTCCTATCTGAAGACTTTTGAACACAGTATTTTTTGTTGGTTCAAAAGACACTCTTGTATTTAAAGTTTGATAAATACGTTATTCCCCCCAGCCCATATCTGAGGGGAATACATTCCAAGAACACCAGTGGATGGATGGTACTGAGCCCTATATGTACTATGTTTTTTCCTATACATACATACCTATGATAAAGTTTAATTTATAAATCAGGCACAGTAAGAGATTAAGAATAATAACTAAAAATAGTTGCAACAGTATACTGTAACAAAAATTATGTGAATTTGGATGTGTGCACACTCATGCTCTCTCTTATTATCTCACTGCACAAATATAATGCCTTTCCCATCTTAACTAAGCATTCATTTACACATACTGTGGGTGTGTAACGTTTGCAGTTTCAAGTGCAATAGCAAAACTAGCATGAATGTCTCTTTCCTTCTTCACAACTTCACAGATGGAAGCTTTGTTCTTACTGTAGATCTTACCTTAGAATTCAATTTTTTTCTTTCCTTATTAATTCAAGAACTTTCACCTTTTCACTTCAATGAAGCATTTTACGACTTCTCTCAGGCATATCTGAATTACCAACATTACTACTTTTGTACTTGGGTCCATTATTAATAAAATAGGATTACTTGTACACAAGCACTGCTGTACTGCAACAGTCTGATAATTGAGAGAAACTTAACTGAGCCAGCTACTAACTGACTAACAGGCAGGATACCCTGGTGAAAGGGATGATTCGTAATCCAGGTGGGATGGAGTGGGACAGCTTGCAATTTTACCACACTGCTTAGAATGGCATGCAGTATAAAACTTACAAATTGTTTGTTTCTGAAACTTTCCATATAGTATTTTTGGATCAATGGTTGACAATGGGTGACTGACATCTCAAAAGGTGAAACTAACCAATAATGTCCATTGCTGTGAATCAAAGTCCTGCAGCCTACAGATAGCAATGTGTACAAGTTGATTAATGAAACTACTTGTGGTTCAGGCTGTAAGCATTTCTGCTAGAGCAAAGGGCATCTACTTGGCAGTAAAATTTAAGTTAACAACGCCCACTTTATAATCTTGGGGAATCCTTTTTCTTTTCTTGTAGTCTTTTTCTTTGACTGTTTTATGGTTAATTATCCTGTGTAGATGAGGTATTTCTACTAAAAGTGAAAATGCCCATTATACTGCTGGTGAAAAATTGTAATATCATTTCTTTAATCCATTATATTGGCTAATTTGTAATATGTTTTCTGATTCCATCTACCTATTACGTATAGTAGTCTTTATGATTCTGTTGTAAGGCTCTTTAGGACTTCTGTGTCATAAGGCTTTTGAAACTTGGCATATATAAAAATCTGCCTGCAATGCAGGAGACCCAGGTTCACTTCCTGGGTCGGGAAGATCTCCTGGAGAAGGAAATGGCAATCCACTCCAGTATTCTTGCCTGGAAAATCCCATGGACAGAGGAGCCTGGCAGCCTACAGTCCGTGGGGTCGCAAGAGTCGAACACGACTTAGTGACTAAACCACCACCCATATATAAAAATAAAATGAAGTAGTATTATTTTAAATGGTTTAATAACCAGTGAATAAATATTTTTTTATATTCTTGGATACTGCCTAAAAATGGGTTGTTAAAAACTATTTGAGATTTTAAACACTCTGCTATTATTTAAGGTTTATCATAATACCTCTCACATGCATAGAAATATTATGACAAAATGGGGTATGGCTTATAGACTGTAACATATTTACTTTTTTAATTAAACTAATGTTACGTTCATTTTTGTCATGAAAATTTCATGTACCTCTTGCCGTAATTTTAGGTAATCACAGCATTGTAAAACCTGGGTGCTAAGTCACTGATGGTAGCATACTAAGAGAGATTTCTGTTTACTTATAAACTTAAATTAACTAAAATTAGAATAAATATTCTCTCATCCAGATTCTAGAATTGTGTCTCATTTAATATGATCCTTATGCCCAGACTTTACAGGAATCAGCCTTAGCCCTTTGGAGTAATTCACCTAAGATTTTCTAGTTATGTGTGATGTACCTGTTTCTTGGACATAGACTGTAAAATCAAATAAAATTTGATTTTAGATTTTTAGGGAGAATAAGTTGGGTATTTTTCCCTTCTAGAATACCCATTTTGATGATTTTCTTTGGTGCTCAAGTAGGATTATATTGTTTTTATAGATTCTCATTTGACAAAATACATGGTGTCTCTATCTTTGATTTATATTTTTCAGTATATAAGCCATATAACTTAAAGCAGTTACGTTTTCAATCAATAATTTTTTTAAATGACCTTTACCCTGTGTGTTTTAGTCGTTCAGTCATGTTCAACTCTTGTGATCCCATGGACTGTAGCCCGCCAGGCTCCTCTGTCCATGGGATTTTCCAGACAAGAATACTGGAGTGGGTTGACATTTCCTTCTCCAGGGGATCTCCCCCACCCCACAGATCAAACTTACATCTCCTACATTGCAGGCAGATTCTTTACCACAAGCCAGCAGGAAAGCCCTAATTAATACCATCATGCTCGTGTTCAATTTGCTTCGGTCGTGTCCAACTCTAAATACTGGAGTGGGTTGCCATTCCCTTCTCCAGGGGATCTTCCCCATCCAGGGATTGAACCTGGGTCTCCTGCATCTTTTGCATCACAGGCAGATTCTTTACTGCTGAGTTACCAGGGAAGCCCCAATTAATACCATATTTTGCCATAAACAAATTACATTTGAACTTCCCTGGTGGTGCAGTGATTAAGAATTCACCATGCAGTGCAAGGGACACTGGTTCCATCCCTGGTCCAGGAAGATCCCATGTGTTGCCAAGCAATTAAGCCCGTACATCACAACTGCTGAGCCCATGAGCTGAAACTACTGAAGCCAGCACTCCTAAAGCTTGTGCTCCACAACAAGAGCGGCTACCTCAGTGCGAAGCCTGCACACTAGAACAAAGAGTAGCCCACGCTCCCCGCAAGTAGAGAAAGCCTGCGTGCAGCAGCAAAGACCCATCATAATAAATGGGTAATAAATAAATAAATAATAAAATAAGTAAATAAATCTTTAAAGAAAAAGGAAGAAATTACTTTTTACTTTGTCTTGATATTCTACTATCATCCCCAGGACTATTTGTCTAACATAAGTACAATTTATGATGATGATGAAGTAAAGAAATGTAGTCTCCCCAGTGAACTTCCTGTTACCAGGAATAGTCGAGAGGCTGAGCAAAAGTCAGGATAGGATCGGTAGGCGTTCTTGTTCTAGAGGAGAGTTTGTGCTCAATGACCTCTAAGATTCTTTCCAACTTTCACATCTTACTGTTTTGTAAATATTACTGTATGGTCATTATAAATCATAAAGTACAGTGAGAAGAAAATCTACATTTTTAAAAAATAAATGTTTTTGGCTTGTGAACAGTCTTCTGTTTATCAAAGCAGTAATATAGCCTATAATCCTTCTAAACGTGAAAATTCACATTCCAAGATTTTGTTAAAATATTTTTAGTGTAATATACTATATTGATCCCTAAATGCCATTGAAATGTAAACTGTGTAATTACACTTTTCTGGATACATGTGTTAAATTGATCTGTCTTTCTGTTTTTGGCCTAGGGTTCACCAATAAAGCCAATACCCATGAGGGAATTTCAAAAAACAGAAGACATGAGAAGATATTCACATCAAAATAGGTTTGAAAAACCAATGCTAGTCATTTTGTCTTAAAACTGGGTAGTAAGAGCATGAAATGATTTTGGTTTTATGTATATATATGTATAATGAAGGTGTTTAGATACTGCTGCTGCTACTGCTGCTAAGTCGCTTCAGTCGTGTCCGACTCTGTGCGACCCCACAGACGGCAGCCCACCAGGCTCCCCTGTCTCTGGGATTCTCCACTGGAGTGGGTTGCCATTTCCTTCTCCAATGCATGAAAGTGAAAAGTGAAAGTGAAGTTACTCAGTCATGCCTGACTCTTAGGGACCCCATGGACTGCAGCCTACCAGGCTCCTCCGCCCATGGGATTTTCCAGGCAAGAGTGCTGGAGTGGGGTGCCATTACCACTACGTGTTTTAAATATGATGTATTTAGAGCTAAGTGAAATGTACCTGTGTGCTCTAGAATAAGAAGTAAAACTGACTTACTGATTCTAAATTCGGATTACCTAAACCTTTATCTGTATAAGTATTTGAAGATAAGTAATAAAGTTTATTGGAGAAGGCAGTGGCACCCCACTCCAGTACTCTTGCCTGGAAAATCCCATGGACGGAGGGGCCTGGTGGGCTGCAGTCTATGGGGTCGCTAAGAGTCGGGCATGACTGAGTGACTTCACTTTCACTTTTCACTTTCATGCATTGGAGAAGGAAATGGCAACCCACTCCAGTATTCTTGCCTGGAGAATCTTGGGGACAGAGGATCCTGGTGGGCTGCCGTCTCTGGGGTCGCACAGAGTCGGACACGACTGAAGCGACTTAGCAGCAGTAGCAGCAATAAAGTTTATAATGATGTACATGGATTTATGCATAAATAGAGCTGCATGAATTTCAGGAGTCCAGCGATTTTACTTAAACTTTTGATTAGATGACAGAACAACAGAGAAAACAATATATTCTTCATTCCCATCTCAGTTGAAGTAATCTTTTATCTATAATTACTGCCTCAAAGGATATTTCTAAACTTAGCTTGACCATTTAGGGTACTGCTGCTGCTGCTGCTTTTTTGTTTTCTCAAGAGTACTGCTTCTTATTCTTGAACTCCAAAAAGTTTCTTATCATAAACTGTATCACAATTGTTGAAAGATTCTCAGCCTTTGGTTTTTTTTTGCTTCCTTTTTTTTTTTTTTTGAAATCTTAAAAAAGTAGGCTTGATAAATCTGTTCTTAAGTAACGTTAAATTTGTTGTGTAGAAAGTGTCATACATCATTCTTTACTTATACTTGACAGGATATTAAAGTTGTTTAGAAGGCTGAGCTATAGATGAATAAAGAAACTGTAGGGAGAATAATGAAAGAAATCTTATAACTTGGCCTTTTTAATCTTGTTAGTTCATGAAGATTTAGACACATTTCATGTCTTTGAAATTTATCTCAAAGTGACTTTTAAGTTGTCAGTGTGTCCCTTTACTGAAAATGTGGTTATTTGAGATTCCAGTATCATGCGGGCATTTCTTGTTACATTTCCCCATGTTGGATAGACCTCTGCTTTATTTTTGGCACCTCCTACCTTCTGTGTCCATCATAAGTAAAGCTCAGGATTTTCAGGATATGGCACACACCCTCAAGGTGAAAGCCAGCTTTTTGCTCAGTTGTCTTACTAAAGTTTTAGTTTTCTGATGCTTCAGTTCAGTTAGGTTTCGCTCAGTCACGTCCAACTCTGCGACCCCATGGACTGCAGCACGCCAGGCTCCCCTGTCCATCACCAACTCCCGGAGCTTGCTCAAACTCTTATGTCCATCGAGTTGGTGATGCCATCCAACCATCTTATCCTCTCTCGTCTCCTTCTCCTCCTGCCTTCAGTCTTTACCAGCGTCAGGGTCTTTTCCAGTGAGTCAGTTCTTCCCATCAGGTGGCCAAAGTATTGGAGCTTCAGCATCAGTCCTTCCAATGAATGCATATTTAGGACTGATTTCCTTTAGGATTGACTGGTTAGATTTCCTTGCAGTCCAAGGGACTCTCAAGAGTCTTCTCCAGCGCCACAGTTCAAAAGCATCAATTCTTCGGCCCTCATCTTTCTTTATAGTCCAACTCTCACATCCAAACGTGACTACTGGAAAAACCATAGCTTTGACTAGATGGACATTTGTCGGTAAAGTAATGTCTCTGACCCTTATATAACAAATTACCACAAATTTAGTTGCTTAAAACACACCTATTTATTATATTACAGTTCTGAGAGATAGAAGTCTGGGCAGGCTTGTTTTGGTTCTCTGCTTAGGGCCTCACAAGGCCAAAGTCAAGGTGTTGGCTAGCCTAGAGTCTTACCTAGAGACCTTGGAGGAGAATCCACTTCCAGGCTTATATAGGTTGCTGGCAGAATTCAGTTCCATGCAGTTGTAGATTTCGGTCTCCATTACCTTGTTAGCTGTTAGCTGGGAGTCATTTTTGCGTCTAGAGTCCACCCACATTTCTTGGTTCATGGTTTCCTCCATATCAAGCCAGCAGTGACGGGTCAGATCTTCACATAAATCTGATTTCCCTTTCTGCCACATCTCTCAAACTCTCTTGCCTTCCTCTTCTGGTTTTAATGACTTGTATGATTATACTAGGCCCACCTGGATAAGGTCAACCAATTAGTAACCTTAATTTCATCTGCAGAGTCCTTTTTTGATACGTAACATATTTATTGGAGTAATACCAGGGGAGGAGATCATGTACCAAAAATCTGCTTACCAAACCTTAATCCAGAGTTCCTGTTTTTTAACTTCTTTTTAGAATCTGTGGTTTTTTGTTTTTTGTTTTTTTTAGTACTTCAGCAGTGCATTTTAAAAGATTACTTTGTTGAACAGTTTTTTTGTTTCCATTGGCAGAGTCATTCAGAATATGTAACCTGCCACAGGTGCTAGAAACTGAATCAATGATTACTGTTACCTAGGTGTTTCAAATCTTTAGATCAATACAGTCTTTGGATAAGAACCCCATACTTTATTCCTGTCATCAGTTGAGCTTTAAGATCAATACATACCTCATACCTCATGTTGCTAAATACCTCATATGCTAAGTACTTTTTTAGGTATTGGGAAATAGCTGTGAATTTCAGAGTTCTTACCCTCCTCAAATGGAATCATGAATTAGAACCTAGAAAAACAAAATCACCTCAGAATGGCTGGCAACTCTCAGGCTCACAATGCTTGCCTGTAACCTGAGTAATGTTGTGTTGCTTCATGTATGTGCTCAGTCATATCCAACTCTTAACGACCCTGTGGACTGTAGCCCGCCAGGCTCCTCAGTCCATGGAGTTTTCCAGGCAAGAATACTGAAACGAGTTGCTGTTTCCTTCTTCAGAGGATCTTTCCAACCCAGGAATCCAACCTATGGCTCCTGCATCTCTTGCGTTGCAGGAAGAATCCTTACCTCTTGAGCTGTTGAGGCTTCCCAACCTGAGAAATATGTTAACCTACAAAGTCTTGATCAGTCCTTCTGTTACAAAGACTGAAAGGAATTGAGTTAGTTTATAGATTGCTACTTGCTTGTTAGTCACTGCTGAAAAAAAAGGTTGTTTGCTTTTTCCTCCCAATTCTCCTCTCCTCCCATCACCCACCATGTACATTTCTTCCTACCTCCCCCTCCCCCACACAAACACAGACACTATCTGCCTGAGGATTAAGAAAGGTAAGGAGGTATGTTAAGAGTATTATGATAAATTGGTAAGTGTTTTATAACTGTTTGCTGCTGCTGCTGCTAAGTCGCTTCAGTAGTGTCCGACTCTGTGCGACCCCATAGACGGCAGTCCACCAGGCTCCCCCGTCCATGGGATTCTCCAGGCAAGAACACTGGAGTGGGTTGCCATTTCCTTCTCCAATGCATGAAAGTGAAAAGTGAAAGTGAAGTTGCTCAGTCGTGTCCGACTCCAAGCAACCCCATGGACTGCAGCCCACCAGGCCCCTCCGTCCATGGGATTTTCCAGGCAACAGTACTGGAGTGGGTTGCCATTGCCTTCTCCAACTGTTTGCTAAGATGGAGTAAATAAATTTTTAGTTAAAATAACAAAACTGTCATTTATTTTATATATCAAAAAAAAATTTTTTTTTAAGGGCTCACTTATAACCTGATAGGCATTTTAGTTCAGGAGAGATGATAATGTGATAATGTCAGGCTAGGTCCTGTGAAGTTCGTTAATTTCTACTGGAAGCAGTATAGTATTAAAAAAATACCTGGATATTTTTAGTTTCATGTTACGTAGACAAAACTAGAAAAGCTACTATATTAAATGTGATATGATGAATAAAGAAAAGCAGAAGGGCAGTTCAGAGTCTGTCATACAGAGGTACAGTTCTGGTTTGCCCAGCTCAAGCAAGTTCAAGATTTTAAAACGCATAATTACAAACCTGTATTTTTGTGTCAATATCCCATATTTTTGAGAGGAAGATACCACTGCCATTTGTTTAAACAATATTTCTTGAGCACTGCAATAGTCTGGTTATGTTCTAGGTTCCTGATAACAACGCCACAACAGATAAATACATGTAACAAATACTTATCAGGTACTGCTCAGTGCTACAAAGAAAAATAAAGCAGGATGAAAGAGTTAATACTGAGTCAGGTTGAGGGGAAAGCGAGAGCAATTTTATGATGTAATATTTTTATCGAAACTCCAAAGAGGGATCAAGGATTCTGGCTATCTAGGGGAGGAACAGTCTAGGCAGAAGCCATTACAGAGGAACATACTTGGTGTGTTCAAGGAACACTAAGGAGTGTAAATAAGGCAGAACAGTTTTGAAGTGTGAGATGAAAATTAAGTTGTGGTTATGTTCTACTTGAGATGCTGCTAGAAATTCAGTGGTGTTAACCAGGTAAGCAGGTCTAGATGTATAAACTTAGAGTAAAGGGGAGAGAATTAAGGCTTAAACAACTGGATTATTTGTTGTTGTTGTTCAGTCGCTAAGTTGTGTCCATCTCTTTGTGACCCTATAGCCTGCAGCACACCAGGCTCCTCTGTCCTCCACTGTCTCCTGGAGTTTGCTCAAGTTCATGTCCATTGAGTTGGTGATGCTATCTAATCATCTCATCCTCTGCTGCCCCCTTCTCCTGTTGCCTTCAGTCTTTCCCAGGTCTTTTCCAATCAGTCAGCTCTCACTTCAGGTGGCCAAAGTATCAGAGCTTCGGCTTCAGCATCTGTCCTTTCAGTGAATATTCAGTTTATTTCCTTTAAGATGGATTGGTTTGATCTTCTTGCAGTCCAAGAGACTCTCAAGAGTGTTCTCCAGCATCACAGTTCGAAAGCATCAGTTCTTCAGCACTCAGTCTTCTTTATGGTCCAACTCTCACATCTATACATGACTACCAGAAAAACCATAACTTTGGCTATACGGACCTTTGTTGGCAAAGTGATGTCTCTGCTTGTATACTGTCTAGGCTTGTCATAGCTTTCCTTCCAACAAGCAAGCATCTTTTGCTTGCTAATTTCATGGCACAGTTACCGTCTGTAGTGATTTTGGAGCCCAAGAAAATAAAACCTGTTACGGCTTCTACTTTTCCCCTTTCTATTTGTAATGAAATGATGGGACTGGTTGCCATGATCTTCGTTTTTTAAATGTTGAGTTTCAAGCCAGCTTTTTTACTCTTCTCTTGCATGCTCGTCAAGAAGCTCTTTAGCTTCTCTTCACTTTCTGCCATTAGAGTGGTATCATCTGCATGTCTGAGACTGTTGATATTTCTCCTGGCAGTCTTGATTCTAGTTTGTGATTCATCCAGCCCAGCATTTTGTGTGATGTACTTTGTGTATAAGTTAAGTAAGCAGGCTGACAATATATAGCTTTTCCCAATTTTGAACCAGTCCATTGTTCTGTGTCCAGTTCTAACTGTTGCTTCTTGACCTGCATACACGTTTCTCAGGAGACAGGTAAGATGGTCTGGTACTCCCATTTCTTTTAAGAATTTCCAAAAAAAAAAAAAGAATTTCCCACAATTTGTTTTGATCCACACAAAGGCTTTAGTATAGTCAGTGAAGCAGAAGTAAATGTTTTTCTGGAATTCCCTTGCTTTCTCTGATCCAGAAGATGTTGGCAATTTGATCTCTGGTTCCTCTGCCTCTTCAAAACCCAGCTTGTACATCTGGAAATTCTCAGTTCACATACTGCTGAAGCCTGTCTTAAAGCATTTTGAGTATAACCTTGGTAGCGTGTGAAATGAGCACAGTGGTATGGTAGTAGAGACAAGCAGGAATGGTTATGGAAATAGGAGAAAGAACGTCATGTCCCAGAGGCTAAGTGAAGAGACATTCTCAAGATGTGGGGGGAGAGAGAAGCAAATCTCACATACTGCTAATAGGTTCAGAAAGGTGAGGGCTGACAATAACTATTGGATTTGGACATGTAAATCCCCCAAATTGAAGAGAGCAGTTTCAATGAACTTGTGAGGACAGATCCAGATTGGAGTGGGTTCAAAATAAAATGGGATGAGATGAAGTGCAAACAGTGAATTCAACCAACTTTTGGTGTAAAAAAGAGGGTGAAGAAATGAGGATATAAAGATGTATATTAAAAAGTTTTGCTTAAAAAGCATTATTAAAAATGTTCAAATCAAGGTACATACACCCACTTGAGATGGTTTTATATGATCCTTTCTGGTATAGTTTATCTATAGATGGCCAATAAAAGCTATAAGAAATGTTAACAGTGAAGTTGGTAATTTGGGACAAACTTGCATTTAATGCCAGTTATTCTAGTACATGGTCCTGGAGTCACTCATCTCTCATTCTTTATTGGTTATATCCCAGTTAAAAATCTTATCCTACCAATACATTCCTCTCTTTTCTTGCAAGACTTGTGACTGAGTATGCTCTGGTTAGGTGTGCTAGGATAAAGGTTGGCGAGGATTAATAGAAAGTTAAGGAAGTTTTAAATCTCTACCTTTAACATTATTTTAAATCTTGTATAGGAAGTTATTAAGTAGTTTATTTGGTAGGCATTAAGTAATTTATTCTGTTCCTTTTAAAAATTATAAACAATTTATTCTGTCAAAGTTTTTTTAATGCCTAGAAATTAAAAAAAAATTTTTGTAAATACTTCAAAGATTTGGAACCAATATAAGACAAAAATGTAGCATGAAAGAACAATAGACTAGCTTAAGTTTTTGTTTTCTTATATATTATATTTTTAAACTTTAGGAAATATAAGAAATAAATACCAAAATATAAGAATTAACACTGATAAAACTGAAAAGCAAGTTTTACTGTTTTTTTTTAAGCATCAAATCAGGTTTCATATTTTTCTTAAAGATAAAAATCAACAAAAGCTTCAGTTTTGTTACTAAAATTGCTCTTCAATTAAAAATGGGAGTAGATGTGCTCTACACGTAAAGTTATAGGTTCTGTAGTATTGCAGAACTGTGTTGATAAAGTGGCTTTGTGTATAAACCATCTCCATGTACATGTATCTTGTTTCAGTCCTAGTAATAAAGAAGATGTAGTTCTGTGAGCTGTAAAGAAACAATACCGTTTGAAAAGTGATCTCAAATAACTATCATCAGTACTGGCTGACATAGACAGTTGTCCACTATGTGTAGCTTGATCGGTGATAATCATCATGTGAAATATGAGTTGGAAGCATCAGGTGTTCCTGTAGCTTAATTTAATGACTTGGGCTCAAGTTTATAAAATGCAGTTGGTCTTTCAATGTTGACCAGACAGTTTGCCTGCTGATTAATAGAAAACTACATTAACAGTAAAATTCCACTTATCTTTTATTTATCTGTCTTACCAAAGAGTTTTTTCTTTTCTATTTTTCTTTTTTGGATCAGAGTTCCAGCTGAGCCATCTTCTCTCTTATCAGTATCACCAAGTCACAATCAGGTAAAAAGAAAATTTTCCAGTTTGAGTTTCTTTTTAAATTAAGATGATTTTCTTCTTTTATAATACTTAAATTGCAGTTAATTCCCAAACATCTCTGAATTTTATTACCTGTCTCTTCAGTCTACAATTAACATAATATGTGCACCTGAAACGAGTAGCAGTGTTTTAGAGAGAAAATACCAGAGAGAAAATAAGAATTTATACTACATATCAGAACACAGTGCAGAAATGGGAAAAAATTAGCAATAAGCACATCTGAAGAAATGCTCAGTGAATGCAAAGTAAAAATGGCTTGGGTCAGCAGTAGTTTCCCAAAATTGATAAAGAATATTAGTAAGTTGATCTTTATTCCTGCGTGCATATGCAAAATGATCCTCTTGTTCCATTTTTCACAGACAGACCTGGAACTTCATCGGAGAAGAGAACAATTAGTAGAACGTACTCGGAGAGAGGCACAACTAGCTGCCCTACAGTATGAGGAGGAGAAAATAAGGACCAAGCAGATTCAGAGAGATGCTGTCCTGGACTTTGTCAAGGTGAGTTCTTTGGGTTCATTGAATGGTACTCCTAAAGTTTCTTAGAATTAAGTGCATATTTGTTTCATTGAGACTGTCAGGTTTTATTGTCTTCATGGGGGAAAAAAATTGATAATCATAAGAATTTGTGAGTAAATAGTATAACTGTCTCCTGTTTGTGATTAGATTAACTGTCCTCAAAGGTAGATAGGCTTGAGGATAGTCTCTTACTCTTATTAATTAGCTGTCTGTCATTAGACGTATCACTTTACTGTCCAGCTGCTGTTTCCTAAACCTCTAGTGCATCATAAAAGTGAAAATGTTGTGTAAACTGTAAAGTGCCATGAAGATTTAAACTATCGTTACCTGAACCTATCACTCACTTTCTTACCTCAAAAATTTGCAAGGCTCACGGGCTTAATACTTTAGTCATCTTAGATTCTTTCCTTTCTGTTTCTCCCCAGCTACTCAGTTAATAATCCTTATTAATACTTCTGTTTTAAACAGACTCTGTAGTTGTCTCTAAATCTGGTTCACTTTTTTGGCCTGTGTTACTTACATCTTTTTGTTCTGCAATTACCTTAGTTTTTTTTTTTTTTCTTTTTAAAATAATTATTTATATTTTCGCATGTTTAATATATGTCTCTCCCAGGAATTCCCTGGTGGTCCAGTGGTTAGGACTCTACGCTCTCACTGCCACAGGCCCTTGTTGGATTCCTGGTCAGGGAACTAAAATCCCACAAGCCTAGTGGCATGGCCCATATATATGTATCTGTCTCTCTTATTTATCTGTAAATTCCATGAAGAAAGGGACATGTTCTTTCTATCGTGTTTATTCACTGATGTTTCTCTAGGTCTAACCAAGCCTTCAGAAGCCTTAGCCAACAGTAAAGTTCAGTAAATACTTTTTAAATGATTGAACAGATGAATCACTCACCCTCTAATTGCTTTCTCTTGTTTCATAACTCTAGCCAAAGTGTATCTTCTTTAACTACCATACACATGATAAATTCTTATATTTTTTTCAAATGTATAAAGCCTGCAATGATGATATTTGATGCCCAGAGAGGATAAGAGTTTTCCTAAGGTTAAATACTCAGCTAGTAAGTGGCAGAGCAAAGATTCTAATCAAGATAGACTGAATAGAAAATGGAAATGAAGCGGATGGAAAAGTTTCTTTTAAAAAAAAAATCTTGATGGTAACTAGACTTACCATGGTAATCACTTTGATTTAGAAATATGAAATCATTATATTGTGTACCAGGAACTAATATAGTGTTGTTGATCAGTTATACTTCAAAAACAGACAAGCTCATAGAAAAAGAGGTCAGAATTGTGATTACCAGAGGCATGGCATGGGGGAAGGGGAATTTGATGAAGGTATCCAAAAGGTACAAACTTCCAATCATAAGGTAAATAAGAATTAGAGATGTAATGTATTAATACAGCATATATGTTAAATGTGAAAGTTGTTAAGAAAGTAAATCCTAAGAGTTCATAATTTCATCTTTTTTTTTTTTTTCTTTTATTTTGAATCTGTATGAGATGGTAGATATCACTAAATTTATTATGGTAATCATTTCATGACTTCTGTAAGTCAGATCATAGTGCTCTCTGCCTTAAACTGATACAGTGCCATGTGTGAATTATGTGCTTAGTTGCTCAAGTTGTGTCTGACTCTTTTCGACCCCATGGACTGTAGCACACCAACCTCCTCTGTCCTTGGGCATTCTCCAGGCAAGAATACTGGAGTGGGTTGCCATGCCCTCCTCCAGGGGATCTTCCCAACCCAGTGATCGAACCCGGGTCTCCCACATTGCAGGCAGATTCTTACATCTCAATAAAACTGGAAAGAAAAAAGGAGGAGGGACAGGCTGGCTCAAATCCCTGGTCTATGACCAGAATGCTGTACTGACTCTCAGTTAATGATAATGGCTAACACATATTATGTCCTAAGTGTTCTATCCATTTTACATAAAATAACTCATTTAGCTTGCCATATGTAGAAGTCATATAACTAGTAAGAGATAATTACATTGTAGATAGCCTTGATTAAAGGTCAAATTGGAGTTTGATCTTAAACAGTTAGGCAGACAAGAGCAATTTTAGTTCTTAAGCAGGAGAAAAACATTAGAGGGAAGGTACTTCTGAAAAACTAATCTCATGTAAGAATATATTAAAAGATGAGGAAAGCAAGAAAATGAAATAGAGAGTAATTGCGGTAATTAGATGAAGGCATAAAACTAGACAATCTCTAAGTTTCCTAAGGAAAAGCTGTGTTGTCCAATGGTAAGGTCCTAGCATCAGAAATACCTGAATTTGAATCTAGCTTTGCTACTAGGTATATGCTTGACTTTTGGAAAGTTACTGAGCCGTTCTATGCCTTTATTTTCCTTATTTGTATAATATTTAACAGTTAAATATCAACTACTTCAGAATAACTGTGGCTGCACCTAGTACTTTTGTTAGTATGGTATGTGCTACACCCCTTGCTACCACAAAGGGTTTTATAAAATAACAATAAGAGTTTTTAGAAGAAGCATCATTATGTCCTATACATAGATGTGTAGTGAATGTTGAAAAATTATTGACAACGAATGGGGAACAAAAGGTTCCAAAGCAAGATTTTGAGGCTAAAAGAATGGTTTTGATGGGAATTAGCTTTGTGGAAAGAAGGTCAGATTTAGAGTCAGAAGACATTGGTATGAATCTGAGTTCTGCTGCTTACTTTGTGACCTTGCACAGACCATACAAACTCTCTATCCTCAATTTTTTCATCTTTACAGAATATGATTATGGTGTTTATCTCACAGAATAAGAAGAATCACTTGAGATACTGTGTATAGGAACACATTGTAAAACACTCAGTGCAGATATTGTGAGATTATTAATTGACGTAATAACAGAAGTTAGCAAGTTAAATGAAAGAGCCAGTTATTACGGGAAATGGAAGGGTTTTTTTGGTTATGTTGAACGTAAGATGACAGTGGGGTTTCCAGGTAGAGAGTTTCCACAAACATTTGAAAATACAAGCCTGAAATTTGGCTGATGGGAGAGAGCTAAAGCTGTTAGCATTGGAGTAATATTTGAAGCCATTAGAGAAAGAATGATTTCATTGAGAAAATTTAGTGAGAAATCACTACTCTGTGAATATGTTTTTATCCGTGTACATATTTAAAAAAGCGTTGTTTTTAAATGTTCTGTTTATAGATGCTTTTATACACAGAAAAGTACTATATATCAGCTTACTGCTTTTCCGCATTTAAAATATAAGCTACTTAAGGAAAGGGTGGCATCTTGTAACCAATTAGTTTAGAAAAGTGTCATACATAAGAGATACAGAAATTAATGTGAGTGGTTATTTAATGAACAGAATTTTTCATTTCCAGTGTTCCAAATTCTAACCAACTTCCCTTTCTTGTGGGGTATATAGCAAAAAGCATCGCAAAGTCCACAAAAACAACACACCCCCTTAGTTGGTGAGGTAAGTTTATATAATCACCTTTCTTTGAAATTTTTTATTACTGCAATGAAAATGAAATAGTTTGCATGTGATTATCATATGTTTTTAGTGATCAAATTATTGGCATTTTCTTTTTTCTCTTCACAAAAACCTACTTACTAGGGAGAAAAAGACATGGGCCAGGAAGTTTATTACAATCTATAGATCAGGATTTTTTTTTTTAATTTATACACATCCATCTGGAGGTTATTTATTACCTTCCTTGCATCCCCAGCAGAGATATCATCTCCCTCATCCATTTTCAAAGCTATTGTGTAATGAGAGATGGTCCTGAGATCTGTATCTAACACAGGTGATTGGTGTCAGTATTAAACCAAAAGCTCTACATAGTATTTCCACTTCAGAGCTCATTTCCTAAGTGTGTATGTTATTGGTTATACTTTGTACACATTAATTTTATCATAAGTTGTACATTTTCATTACAAATTGACATGTAAGATTAATTGCTTATTAACCTTTTTAAAAATCTGTGCACCTGTTTTGATCTGTTAAACTGATGCTTACTAAATGAGTATTTTTCTTGTAGTTGGCTTTTTCATTAGCTGTTTTCCTTTGTCTTTGCCTTTTTATTTTTTGAGTTTATGATCACTTCCTTAAGAATGCATTAACATGTTTTTTCATGTGAATGATGACTTTGTTTTTTGTAAAATAAGTTATTTGAAAACCTAACACATGGGGCTTTATAAGCATCAGTTTTCAGCACAGTGTTGTCGTAGCACAAGTGTTTCTAGATTGGTAAAATAATTGGAAATGTTTTAAATTATCCATTATAAAGTTTTTTAAATCTTAGACATATAATAACTATTTTTGTTCATTTATTTGAGAACTTGGGCATTGGTGTAACACCTGAAAGATTCACTCAAGCATCTTCAGTTGTCTTTTCTTCTCATGGTAATAACTATACAAACTTTTGACAGTCAGAATTTGATAAGTTAATATACTCTTCCTTTTTAAACCCAAATATTTCCTTCTTAATGATCCTTCTGGAATAATTCATTATATGAAACTAAAGCTCTTAGGAAAATGACATGTACACTTTAAAATTTCCAATTGTACCCTTGTTTTGTCTTGAAAGGTAATGAAGAGACGCTTGAATAGGAGGCATGACTCTTGGGTTTATTATTTTTAATTTATCACTAGCTCACTAAATAAGCAGAAATTCTTTATATTATTGCTACATCTGTACTTCAGCTTTCTCTTCTTAGAACAGAGAATAATTTCCTCCTCACTTTAGATTAGACAATAAAATCATATTTGAAATTGTTTAAGTTCTTTAGAAGAAAATCATTACTCACAACTTACTAGCTGTTATGACGCATGAAGTCTGAATGACTGTGAATGTGGTCCTGTATGTTGGCATCTTTACAAGTATATGTTAATATGTCTCTCTGCATGTGTATTTGTGAAATTCGTCGTGTGTGTGCATAGCTTGGTTTTGACACTGCTTCATTTTTCTCCACCTCTCCAGTGTCCCTTCCCATCCAGAAGGTCTCAACACACTGATGATAGTGCCTTGTTAGTGGTAAGAACCTTGCACAAAATGGAGTTTTACATTGCTGTAAGATTGGAGAATAGCTATTGTACTTTTCTTTCTGAATTGATCTAAATACCATAAAACATGATGAGCAGCATTACTGAATGCTTTACAAATAGTTAGAATGTCTCCCTACATTACTTTTCATGATTTACCCAGTATTCCAAGTATTCTGCAGATGTGATTCAAATACCTTTGTTAGTGTTCTCAAAAGTAAAACATCTGCATTGAGAACCATATTGGCTTTGTATGTGTGTTGGAGGAGAGGGCATAATATATTAGTTTTTAAAATGTAATTTCTAATTACAGATGTACGTTGTTAATCATTAATTTGTTTTGTGAGTCACCTGTATGATTAATGGTTCCCTTATTACTTCATCATGCTAATTATACAACTGTGTATTTGACACCCTATTTTATTACCTATTTTAAGCTACTGAAAATCCCAAACTTTAAAAAAAATACTTCCATCTCAAGATTATCCCTCCATACTCATTTTATGTTTTAAACTAAGGGAAACATTAACTTGGAATGCTATCTACTGATCTTTGTTAACATTAGTTTGCTTTTCCTTTTAAATTTTATTTGATTTTATTGAACACATTAGAAGATGCCGTAAAACACATTGGTTTACTTATTGTCTGTTTCATTAGCTGAAAATGAGTATAACACAAGAATTTTATTGAGAGCCTCATTTTTATCAGCTTTGCAAGAGGATTCTAACCATTTACACAATTGGTTTTCCCATCATGTTTTATGTTACTTTTTTCACTGTAGTATTGAAAAGCAGCAGTTCAAAAGCCTATTGTCTGTAGCAATTCCTGTCTTAGGAGCTGGTAACTGCTGCCTCTGTGCATGCTACTGCATGAACTACATACATCAGCATGAGATTTCTGTTACATAAACTTTCACTGTCAAAATCTCTGTGTTCTGCAATCATCATTTCCTTTATGATGGATAAAGCACATTTTAACTGGGCAGTCTTATAAAGAAATAAGCTTCTGGAGTTTTAGTTGAAGTTAATTGGCTTGAGAAGCAAATAATAAATTAATGTAGAAAAATACTGAGAGCCTGTGATGATCCAGACGCTGTACCAGCATTATTTCATTCATCCTCACAGCAGCCTAAAGAGCTAAGGGTAAACTTAACACCATTTTACAAATGATTACTGAGGCACAGAGTGTTTTGTCCAGATGTGATTTCTCCAAGATCACATAGCTAATAAGTACAAGGCTGGTTCAGATCTAGATCCAGGTGACTTAAAACCTGCATGAACACTGTGCTATGTTGCCTCCTGTACTATAATTGAAAACACTTTAGGGAACTGAATATGAGATTTAATAACACATACAGTAAGTGCTGAATGCCCAAACATTTTTATCAAGGAAAAAGTGGAATTTGGAAAAACAGCCACAAAATCCCCCCTTAGCGTGAAATTTGAAATTTCAGCCATTTTCAAACACGTACACTACTATTTTACTTAATAGTATTCATGTCTGGCGTAAATTAGATGGCCTTTAAAAGCAAGAACCATGTCTCAGATATTTTTGCATGCCAAATAGTGTCCAACATGTACACAAAGAGCCATTTTTTAAATCATACCTCTCCTCTGGTCTTATCAAAACTACTCTTAAATGACGTAAGAGCTTAAGTATCATCTTCACATGGTAGAATAAAGTCCATATACTTCTTAACACGGTCTGCAAACCCTTTAGAATAAGTTGCAAACTTCTTAACATGGCCTTTAAGTTCCTGTGCACTCTGGCTATTATCTGTCTCTCATCTCTGGTCTCATGCTATGTCAGCATTTTTTTCTGCTCTACAGATATGAGAAACCCTTTTCCACCTCAGGATCTTTGCAAATGCTGTTCCCTCTGCATGCAATGTCGTTCATTCCCTGCATATACCCGTTGGTTGACTCCTACTGATCTATCTGGTATCAACTTAAATGTCACATCCTTAAAATGGCTTTTCTGCAACACTGCTTACCCCAAATCAGTTCTCCACTGTTACTTGTCTTCATAGTACTTTTAGGTGGGAGTTTATTGTTTTTTATATCCCTCCCCCAACGATAGACTGTTAGATTATAAATTTCATGGGCATGGGGATATTCTCTGTTGCATTTACCTATGTATACTCAATCCCTATCATAATTCCTGGGATACATTATTTATAATTACTAATAAGTAATTCCTGAATAATTTGGAAGTTTTATGTATTCTTTACATGTAATAATTGCTCATTTGTTAAGGTGGTCAAGTGGTTAGGATTAGGAGTTTTCACTGCAGTGGCCCAGGTTTAGTCCAGGGAACTGAGATCCTGCAAGTTGCATGGAATGGCTAAAATAAATTAAATCACAGTCAGGAAAAAAAGAAAAAGTTGTCAAAAAAAAATAGTTTCGTGATGAGAAGGTCTGATGATACAGCAAGTAAATGTTGAATTTGATTTAAAGACCTTGAAATATGGGATTTGATATAAGTATTAGAAATGTTTAATATCTGTTACACTAACATTCCTTTTCGGTTGCCCTTCAGGCTTTGTTGCTTTCGTATATGTTACATCTATGTCTAGCCCATTTCTAGATACTAGCAAGTATCTAGACTCATTTCACTTCCTCTTCTCTTCATTCCTTTTTTCCTTCTTTGCCAACTTAGTGCTAGATACTAGCAAAGATTTTGACTCATTTCACTTCCTCTTCTCTCCATTCATTTTTTTCCTCCTTTGCCAACATAGTTCCATTTAGCCTTTTTATACTTGAGATTGGGCTTCCCTGGTAAGCTCACATGATAAAAAAAAAACTGCCTGCAATGTGGGAGACCTGCGTTTGATCCCTGGCATTCAGTTCTTGGGTTGGGAAGCTCCCCTGAAGGAGAACATGGCAAACCACTCCAGTAGTCTTGCCTGGAGAATCCCAATGGACAGAGGAGGCTAATGGGCTACAGTCTGTGGGGTCTCAGAGTCAGACATGACTACGACTAGGCACACAGCACATACTTGAGATTGACAGTAATTCAAGTCCATTTTATTATAAAGAAGCCCAGGAAATCTAAACAAGTAAAAGCATATAAAATGTAAGACTGCTGTCACAGTCTGTTCTTGGTACATTTCTTTCTTCACTTTTTTCTGCCTGAAGATAGATAATCTTACTGTGAGTATTACATGTTTTTTTTTTTGCACACATGAAAAAAACATTGCTATCTATCAATTCATTAAAATTATAGTTGTATTTATTTTATTGACCATCTTACCTTTTTCTAAATACCACTTGTGTTCCTGTTCATTTATCCCATGATTCAGGTATTTGTGATCATAGTTTAATTTTTTTAATTATTTAACTTATAAAGACTTTAATATCTTTAAGCCTTTGGCATTTTTAACAGGTAAAATCCCACCCAAGCACCCTTTGTGATAGTCTTGTCTTCTCTGATTTCCATTCCCCACCAGTAAAAAAAAATTGTCATGTTTTGAACAGCTTTTATCTATAAAATTCTGTATAATAGATTATAACAGTATCTCTAATATATTTAACTAGTTGTATGTATTCATAGATTGGTGAAAGGATAAAAGATTCAAACAAAAGGAAAATTGTATGTTTTAGAGGTCATTTGGACTTTCACGGAAGCAGAAATGAAATGCTGGTTCATCCTTAAGGTGTGATGCAAAACCCTTACATCCTGGCATTTCACTCCAGAGCCATTAAACTGAATTATAATAAGTCTAATTTGGATTAATATTGAAAAAATATTGCCCTTATTCATGCCAGTTCTGGTCAGTTAAAATGAACTCTTTGACTGGATTTGTTTCCCTTGTTATAGGAATAGCACAGGACTCATTTGTTTCTAAGGCTGTTTTGCTATTAAAAAAAAAATTACGTTCTATTTTATTTCTATATTAAATCTTATCTTTCACTTCTTGATTAATGTGGTATGGGGTATTGAAATAGTTGAATTAAAGGTGGAGAAACTGTGTTAAATTACAGGCCTTTTCTCCCAGGTATTCTCTTTCTGCCCTGTCAGTGTCTTAGTGAACCATTTGAAAGTTTGTCAGTGACCTTTCCTTTTCTGCTTTTACTGAGAAGATCTGCCTGCCTGCCTGCCTGTCTGTCTGACATTTTCTAACATAAATGCTGCCTTCTGTTTCTTCTTGTTTTCTTTTGCAATTTAGTCGCTGTCAGGTGTGAATCAAGTGGGTTATGCTGCTCCCCTGCCTCATGCTTCTGCCTTCAGGCCTCTTCAGGTATCCGTATATCTCGTTATTGTAATTTACCAGGAATTTTTGCAAGTTTTATTATGCCAGAAACATAGAGCCTTCATTCATTCTTTATATTGAGATTTTGCTTGAAATATTCTAATTTTATTATCAAAGAATTTTTTGATCATGAGTTTACTTTGTAACTTTGTTACTATTTTACTTTGATCATGAGTTTTTATTTGAATTAACTCTGTTGGCTAAGTGCATGCGAAATAACTTGAGTCCCAGTCTCCCAAACTGGGAGACTGTCCGCTGCCAAAACCCTTTTATAGCAGGAGTCAGTAAGCTGTGGTCCCTAGGCCACCTGTTTCTGTTTTATTGACACACAGCCACTCCCATGTGTCTATGGCTGCTTTTGTGCTTAACTAGGAAGTTACAGTGGAGATCATATGGCCTATAAGTCTAAATTAAAAACCTGTGGTGTTTTATTTTTTGAAGGCTTCCCTCTAAGGATGATAATTCCATGCTTATTATCATTTGATACATAAATGATTAATAATCCTCATTGTCAACCAGGTCCTCTCCTTGTCTAACTTATATCTGTCCTCCTGTGATTTACACCTCACCTGTTTCTTCTTTTCAGAGTGGAGATTTTCTAGTTATTTAGTAGTTCTTATGTAGGGAGAATCTTTGTAATTGAAAATTATTTTGATGCCTCCCTTGTCTTATCTGTAAGTTAAGCTTTGGCCCTTTTATGTACCTTTCCTAACCTGTTTGTCCTTATGGACTTTCACAAGTTCTCTGCCCTCCATTTTGGCTCCATGGTCCCCCTCATTAGAGCCCATGTGGTGCTGAGCATGAAACCAGGGTTATTCTCATCTTTACCTGAGTGTTAGGTTGGGGTTTTCCTTTTCAGTTGTTCATTTTACTCAGTACCCACTGTAATTCTCAAATGTTTTAATTATACTCCTAAATGATAATAATTTCTAAGTATTGTATCTTGTTTTCCTGCTTAATTTTTATTTGTGAACATTTAAAATTTTCTAGCTTACCAGAAGGCAGTGGCACCCCACTCTAGTACTCTTGCCTGGAAAATCCCATGGACGAAGGAGCCTGGTGGGCTGCAGTCCATGGGGTCGCTAAAAGTCGGACACGACTGAGCGACTTCACTTTCACTTTTCACTTTCATGCACTGGAGAAGGAAATGGCAACCCACTCCAGTGTTCTTGCCTGGAGAATCCCAGGGACGGGGGAGCCTGGTGGGCTGCCATCTTTGGGGTCGCACAGAGTTGGACACGACTGAAGCGACTTAGCAGCAGCAGCAGCAGTTTACCAGAATACTTTCAGAATCTAGAGTCATGTCCTTCCAGATGCTAACTCCAGCTTACATCTGTAAACCTGATAAACCTTCTTTCTGGTTCTTATTGAAGCTACTCATACCTGAATGACTCCTGAAAAAACTTTCTAATTCTCTTCTATATTAACCTTTTGCTAGCCTTTCTCAGTATGTTCCTTATTTGAACAACACAGAAAATTATCTGAGGGACTGTTTTCAAAATTCTTTCAAGGAAGGTATATAAGAGAAAAGTTAATTTGTTACAGTCAGGGTATCAGCATGGTTTGAGCTAATTATTTTATATACTGGAATGCAAATCAGTTAGATTTACAGTTTCAATAAAAATATATTTTAAAAAGTCGCCATTTTATAAGTCCCCTCTAATCTGGCTTTGTTTTCCATTACACCCAACTGCATTTTATCTTTTGGTACTTCTGGAGCTGAGAATATTGGCTGCCATTCAGTGGAATGTGTTTCAGCTCTTCCTTACCTAGTTCAGTTCAGTTGCTCAGTCGTGTTGCACTCTTTGCAACCCCATGGACTGTAGCACACCAGGCCTCCCTGTCCATCACCAACTCCTGGAGTTTACTCAAACTCATGTCCATTGAGTCGGTAATGCTATCCAACCGTCTCATCCTCTGTCCCCTTCTCCTCCCACCTTCAGTCTTTCCCAGCATCAGGGTCTTCTCAAATGAGTCAGTTCTTCGCATCAAATGGCCAAAGTATTGGAGTTTCAGCTTTAACATCAGTCCTTCCACTGAATATTCAGGACTTATTTCCTTTAGGATGGACTGGTTGGGTCTTCTTGCTGTGTAAGGGACTCTCAAGAGTCTTCTCCAACACCACAGTTCAAAAGCATCAATTCTTCGGCACTCAGCTTTCTTTATGGTCCTACTCTCACATCCATACATGACTACTGGAAAAAACATAGCTTTGACTAGACGGACCTTTGTTGGCAAAGTAATGTCTCTGCTTTTTAATATGCTGTCCAGGTTGGTCATAACTTTTCTTCCTAGGAGCAAGCGTCTTTTAATTTCATGACTGCAGTCACCATCTGCAGTGATTTTGGAGCCCCAAAAATAAAGTCTGTCACTGTTTCCAGTGTTTCCCCCTCTGTTTGCCATGAAGTGATGGGACCAGATGCCATGATCCTTATCTAGTAGAGTTGCCTGTTAACTTTATCATTTTATTTCCTAAATGTGTTAAAAGTTTCTAATGTATCTCACAGTAATAGGTCTTTTAAATTTTTTTTTCCCCTCTGTATCTGGAATAATCTCTACTTCTTATGTTTTTCAATTTGTACCATTGGTTCTTCAACAGGTCTTTGTTTAGCTAACTAGCTTTCTCCTTCCTATTTCATATTCTTTGAAGATAAGGATAGTCTTTTGTTCCCTTATAAAGATATCCAGCTTTTGCCTCACTTGCCTGTTCATTCCCTTTACTAGTGCCTGTTGCTTTTACTTTAAACTTGTTATTTAAATTCCCATTTCTTCTCTGCATCCTAAATTTTGTTTACTGGCATCTTTATATTTGATGAACATATTGTCTTTTTCACTAATGAAGATGTGATACAGTTCTTCACTCAAGAATGCAGCTTACTTTTTAAGTCTTAATTCTTGGCCTGAGAGTATAAAATCAAGGAATCATTACCTCAGTATTGTCTTTCAGGTCAGTCCAGTAATTTTCTCAACAGCATGGCTTCTGTTTATTATTTATTTATAGCAGTTAAAATTTCCTTTCATCATTAATTTCACCTACCCAACTACAATTTGAGATAAAAGATTTCTGAAAATACTGAAACCCAAAAGGGAGAAAAAAGCATGGGAGTGTGTATATGTGTATGGGAGTGTGTACATGTGTATGTTGTGTTTTAAAGTCGTTCTGTTCAAAAATGTCTCAGTTATCATAAATTATTGAGTATAATTCATTAATCATTTAATATAACTTGATATCAAGTCCTAAAAAACGTTAATTCTAGCTTTTGTTGATTTTACTTCTCTGCCATGTCTTTAATATCTTTAACCCAGCTAACCAATACTTCTTTTTTAATTAGCTTAACTTCAGTCCCTTTTTTTAGGTATACCTTATACCAGTTGAGCTACTTCTCTCTCCTTTATAGTTCCTTTGGTCAATAAATTAAAAAGATTTTGGATTCAAATACTAGTCTCAAAATACAGATATCATCTTGCACCATCTTATTTCCTAGATGAAATGAAGAAATCTTCATTACTCTTTCTTAAAACATTATTTGAGGAGTAGAGGAGAAATACTTTAGAAAGTATCCCAGAAAAACACTATTGTAAAATAAAATTTTATTCTCTCCTATACATTTCCCAATAAAATTTTCTGCCTTAGGATGATTTAATTTTTCACAGTCTTAGGAAAGACCTGTTTGTTACATAATAGGACTATCTTTAGAGAATGTGTTACTTAAATTTTATATTCTCTAGAACCAAGTAAAAGATTTGGCATTAAAAAATACTCAAAATTAATTTATTATACCAAATTCTCATTTCTGAATTTTATTTTGAATAGAGTTGCATGATTTTTTTTTTATAATCCCTAAGTTACCACAAATGTGGAAAGTACCTCTTCTTGAATAATAAGTATTGATGTATTTATTTCTCCACAGAATGATGACAGATCTAATGCTGTATCAAATTCACCTACAACAGAAACAGGTAATAGACACAAAAGTACAATTAACCACATCCTTATTATAATTCTTTACCAGAGTTTTCCTGATAAATTCCTTCTTAAATGGCAGTGGCTTCCTTTTCTGAGAAATCAGGCACAAATATGGGAACTCTGCACATTTTTCATTTTTTAATTCAATTGGTTGTTCAGCTACTCAGCCTTTTGATACAAAAAAATGAGTATTTGCTAGCAGGGCTATAGGTTGGCACAAGACTATTTAATATATTAACATTCATTCTGTCTTTATTGATAACACCAAGAATAACATGACAGTTAAAAATACATACATGAAACTTGGCTGGTGGTCCAGTAGTTAAGAATCACCTTTCAGTGCAGGGAGTGTAGGTTTGATCCCTGGTTGGAGAACTAAGATCCCACATGTCGTGGAGCAGCTAAGCCCACACACCACAACTAGAGTGAAAGATTCAAATAAACAGGGAATTCCCTGGTGGCCTAGTGGTTAGGATTCCAGGCTTTCACTGCCATGGTCTGGGTTCAGTCCCTGGTTGGGGAACTGAGATTCCACAAGCCATGTGGTGTGGCCTAAAAAATAAAAATACATACAAACAGCCCTCCTGTTTTCAGGGTTACTTTTCTGTACCAGATTTTTCTATTAATAAAATTATTATTTTATATCATTGCAACATTTAACATTTCTTTTTCATTTATCATTTATTGAACTTTTGTCACGTCTATTATTATATTTAATTTTTTTCCATCTCTTTTAATTTTATTTTGCTTTTCCATGCTGATTCAGCTCATCATTCCCCTGCATATTCTTTTCCTGCTGCTATCCAGAGAAACCAGCCCCAGCGCCCTGAAAGCTTCCTTTTCCGAGGAGCTGTCAGGACAGAAACAAATAAAGGTAGGTGGTAGTGACTAAAAGAGGGATAGGGGTGGAGGTGGTTATACAATGACATTAACTGTTAACATGCTTTTAAATTTCTCCCCTGGGAATTCCTTGGCAATCCAATGGTTAGGATTCGGTGCTCTTACTGCCAGGGCCCGGGTTCAATCCATGGTCAGGGAACTAAGATCCTGCACCCTGTGTGGTGTGGCCAAACAAAAACAAAACACAATAATAAACTTCTACCCTATGGTGTCACTGAGACAAAGTTTTAAGCTCTGCATTTGTCTGTGATCTCACTGACATTAAAGGAAAAGAATCTTAATCTTGCTCAAATTCATTTTGTTCAGAAAGTTTCTTAGTATCACCTAAAAGCAGGTTATAGTGTTTGAACAAAAAAAAATACTCTTTTAGGGTTTCAGGGAATGAATGTCTCTCCTCCCTATAACGTCCTCTTAGATTTTTCCATTGGTAAAAGCTGTCTATATTGTTAAAGAAATGAATCAGTAATTTAAAAACAGATCTACATAGTCTCATGGTTTTTAGTTAATATGGCAAATCTCTGCTTATCCCCAAAGAAGTTACCTAAACATGGAAACAAGACATTTCACTCCCAAAATTACTGTTAATGTAACTGATAGGTATAGTGAGATTTAAACTCAAACCAGAGGTGTGCTGCTGGTGGGACTGTAAATTAGCATAGAAAACTGTTTACATTATCTGCTTATGCTGAATACTTGTTGAGTTGGTCAGGTAGTTCACTTGGTTTTAGATAAAAATAAAATAAATTTTTCATTTTCATGAAGAACTTTATTGAACAAACTTTTGGCCAATCCGATGTATCCTATGAATAGCAACTTTGCTTTCTGAAACATGTAATATCTATACCAAAAGATGTGTACAAAAATATTCATAGCAGTGTTATTCATAATAGCCCCAAACTGAATGTCCATCAACAACAATACAATGGATACATAATTATGGTATGTTTGTACAATAGGATACCAAATAGGCAATGAAAATGAACAAGGTAATACATACAACAATGTGAATAAATCTTATAATGTTGATCAAAAAGATGCCAAACCCAAAAGCATACACACATATAATATGGTTTTATTTATAGAAAGTTCAAAAATGGACAAAACTAATCTGTGGCATTAGAAGCCAGGAAGTTTACATAGTTAGAACCCATGGTGTTAGAAATAACTCTTGGGTACCAATGGGCAGAGAACAGGAGAGAGTCTCCTGGGTGTTGGTAATTTTCCATTTATTGATTTGCTTGTGTCTACTTTGTGATGATAATTTATTGAGAGCTCTTTGCTTATGATTTGTGTAATTTTGGGGGGTGTGATATTCAATAAAAACACTTTTAAATGGATGTGATCAAACACAAAATAGTTGAGCCCAATGGATAATGGATATTTGGTAGTTTTTCATACTATTCTCCCTATTATTGTGCATATTTTTAAATTTCCATTATAAAATCCTTCTTTTAAAAAGGCAATACAGAAGTAGAAAGTGCTGTACTTTCAAGGAAACTGATCGGGCGGATCTGAGTATTTTTGCAACGCTAGCAGTCGCTTTTCTGTCTCACATATCAATATTTTTTAGGTCATGCTTCACCCCTCCTTTCATCTTCTGTACCAACCACTGATTTGAAAGATCCGGTAACAAGACAGAATTCAAGACAGAGAGAAGAAGAGCTAGAATTAATAGATCAACTACGGAAAGTATATACATTGCCTTTGAGTTAAACTTTCTTAAGTGATATTGCTATAACCCATGATCCTGGCATCACTTTTTCATTTGACTTACACATTTTTAATAGAATCAACAACTGTCCATTGTGTGATGAGTTTTTTCAGCTATTTACTAGGAAAATGAGATGGGTTACTCCATAAAGCTCAACCCCTGGCCCTACTTATTTAAAATTTTTTTCTGCTTCAATGTAGAGAAATCTTGTTAGAGTTAATAAAAATTAATGTATATGTGCACATATATATACCACACTTACATCATATGTAGTGTTTATTTTAAAATTGTATCTAGTTTTTTGTTTTTTAATCAGAAAATTGTAAATGAATTCTGTTGTGGAACTTGGCAGCACTGTCACCTGACTGCCATACATATATACATATATTGACCATACACATATATATGTATATGTGTGTATATAATATTGGATCTCCTTAAATTATTGTCTTAGGATAGAAAGATAAAATAAGAGATTGTGGTACTTAAGTTATTTGCTTTTTATCTTGATTTTTAGCATATTGAGTACCGGTTGAAGGTATCTCTGCCTTGTGATCTTGGAGCAGCTCTAACCGATGGTGTCGTTCTTTGCCATTTAGCCAATCACGTGCGGCCTCGATCTGTCCCAAGCATTCACGTTCCCTCACCAGCTGTAGTAAGTTTAATGCTTAAAAAAAGTTGGCTCTTCACCAGACATTTGTTAAGAGGCAGGCATTATGTGAGTGCTAAGGATACAAATATGAATAGAGTCTAGCCCCTGCCTTCTGGGTCTTCTGCTAGAGAAAAAACACACCTGTAAACAGTAACTTACATCTGTGTGCTATTATAAAAGAGTTGGGTCAGACGTGTGCTATGGGAATACAAAAAAGGGACCACTTCAGTGCTGCCTGGAAAGTTCAGGAAAGCCTTGCCAGCAGAGGAAGAGGTAAAATTTGAACTAATTCTTTAAGTATGAGTAGAAATTTGCCAGCATTACAGAGAGGGAAAACGTCATCCTGGACATAGTATTCCGAGATTAAAAAGCTAAGGAAGATCATGGCATATTAAAGGAATAACACCTTACCCCTAAATATTTCTGAGAATGTCCTAGGTCACTTTGCTCTTACCCATAGCTTGAAGCCAGGGATTGTAGGACGTGGGCGCTAGACCCTGTTGGTGGCAGTGGGATATGATTCATTCAGAGCTCCCTGTGGGATCAGCCCGAAACTGAGAAGAGACAGCTGTGAGCCCTTAGCAGCCAGCAGGGAGTCGGGGTAGGAAAGGAAGATTGATGCACTGGCTGAGTAGAGACATTGGATGAGACACCAGTAGCATTCACAGGTGATATTTGCATATCCCCCGTTGTTCCAAGAATATCTTTTCATGGCTGTTCTGCCTCCTGTCCCCTCACCAATACACAGACACACAGCAGGATATAATCAAAGTTTCCACATTGCATTGATTATTATTTGATGCTGTGACATCTCTTTTGATGAGTCTGAATGGATACTGTGCATTTGTAACAAGCTTAGCAGTGTCTAACCTTTTCAGAATCTCATTTTCTGGCCATGCTTCCTGATACAAATCCTTTAGTCTTAATGCAGTTGTATCCAGGCCTCTGGATTGCCACTCAGGACGTTCATCTTGCTGCCTCTCCAGATGCAAATCGTTTAAGCCTCCCAAGGACCTTTTATTCTAATTATAAAAGCTGCTTTGTTACCAAGGTCCCAGGAGACTGATATGGCCCTTTTCCCTCTAGCACATCCAAAAATAGAGTCATGCATTTGCTTCTAAGGAAAATAGGTGGCCAATTTTTATTTAGTGACCTCAGAAAACAGGCTTTCGGCTTTGTGTAGAAAAGACAAAGAGGAGTAACAGTACTGCCAAGTCAACTATGCTTCCAAGACTTGAAAGACTTGGTTTGGGTCCTGAGGTGGTGATTAAGAGAATAGGAATTGGCATGCTATTTGGCCATGCCAGAAAGGGAAGGGCTTATTCATACTTTGCATTCTTCCCAGTTTCTGTCAACTGAGTTAAGAAACATAATGTTTTTTAATAATAAAAAAGAAGTCTGTCATTCTTCATATATTCCAGGGAAATACTTAGGAAGTAGCAAGGAGCTCATGTGGAAAGTGAAATTTGAGAGTACAGGTGACTGAGGATCTTTATCTTGATCACTCAAACAGAGTACCTTTCATTTAAGCATGTAAAATACATATAGGAAAAATAAAACTATTTTATAAATGTTAAACCACTTAGAGAAATTAAACACATGGACCTTGTTTATCAAAGAAACAGGGATATAACATTAAGTTTTGTTGTTGTTCAGTCCCTGAGTCATGTCCAACTCTTTGTGACCTGATGGACTGCAGCACGCCAAACTTCCCAGTCCTTCACCATCTCCCAGAGCTTGTTCAAACTCATGTCCATTGAGTCAGTGATGCCATCCATCCATCTTGTCTTCTGTCATCCCCTTCTCCTCCTGCCTTCAATCTTTCCCAGCATCAGGGTCTTTTCTAATGAGTCTGCTCTTCACATCAGGTGGCCAAAGTATTGGAGCTTCAGCTTCAGCATCAGTCCTTCCAGTGAATATTCAGGATTGATTTCCTTCAGGATTGACTATTTGATCTCTTTGCAGTCCAAAGGACTCTCAAGAGTCTTCTCCAACACCACAATCGAAAAGCATCAATTCTTTGGCACGCAGCCTTTTTTATGATCCAATTCTCACATCATACATGACTACTGGAAAAACCACAGCTTTGATGAGATGGACCTTTGTAGGCAAAGTAATGTCTCTGCTTTTTAATATGCTGTCCAGGTTGGTCATAGCTTTTCTTCCAAGGAGGAAGCATCTTTTAGTTTCATGGCTGCAGTCACCATCTGCAGTGATTTTGGAGCTGAAGAAAATAAAGTCTGTCACTGTTTCCACTGTTTCCCCATTTATTTGCCATGATCTTCATTTTTTGAATGTTGAGTTTTAAGCCAGCTTTTTCACTGTCCTCTTTCACCTTCATCAGGAGGCTGTTTAGTTCCTCTTTGCTTTATGCCATAAGGGTGGTGTCATCTGCATTATCTGAGGTTATTGATATTTTTTCCAGCAATCTTGATTCCAGCTTGTACTTCATCCTGGCGTTTCACATGATGTACTCTGCATATAAGTTAAATAAACAGGGTGACAATATACAGCTTTACTCCTTTCTCAATTTTGAACCAGTCTGTTGTTCCATGTCCAGTTTTAACTGTTGCTTCTTGACCTGCATACAGGTTTCGCAGGAGGCAAGGAAGGTGGTCTGGTATTTCCATATCTTGAAGAATTTTCCAGTTTGTTGTGATCCACACAGTCAAAGGCTTTAGTGCAGTCAGTGAAGCAGAAGTAGATGTTTTTCCAGAATTCTTTTGCTTTTTCTATGATCCAACAGACATTGGCAAATTGATCTCTGGTTCGTCTTCCTTTTCTAAATCCAGCTTGTACATCTGGAAGTTCTTGGTTCATGTACTGTGAAGCCTGGCTTGGAGAATTTTGAGCATTACTTGGCTAACATGTGAAATGAGTGCAGTTGTGCGGTAGTTTGAACATTCTTTGGCATTGCCCTTCTTTGGGATTGGAATGAAAACTGACCTTTTCCAGTCCTGTAGCCACTGCTGAGTTTTCCAAATTTGCTGGCATGAGTGCAGCACTTTAATAGCATCATCTTTGAGGATCTGAAATAGCTCAACTGGAATTCCATCATGTCCACTAGCTTTGTTCATAGTGATGCTTCCTAAGGCCCAGTTGGCTTTGGACTCCAGAATGTCTGGCTCTAGGTGAGATGTTGGCTTCCATGCCTGATGCTTAAACCAGCAGATGAATTTGAACAGCTGAGTTTGTTAACCACTTTGGGAAATGGGATCATATTTCTTTCTCACAAGATAACCCACTTGGCAAAAAAAATTTATCACTTTAGGTCATGCAGTGCAGCTATGTTCTAGTCATCAGAGATATTTTCAGAAAAACAAGTTTAGTAGTGATTTTCCTATGGGAAATTTTCACCTTTTGGAAAATGGTTCTTTAATCCAATCTTTTAAAATTCAAATATTTAAATTTAATCATTGAATAGCGACATGATACATCTGTAGTATATTTATGGGCAAAGGCTGTTGATTTTATTATTATTATTTTCTTTAAAAAGACTGAAAGAAAATGAACCAAAGTGCTAACTGTGATTATACTTGATTGACTGACCTGTAGGTAATTGATTTTGCTATTCCTCCACATTTTCTTTGGTGTATATTTTAAAGTGGAAAAAAATTGGACAGCCATCCTCCTAAAATTTCTCTGTTTAGTACTTGCTTTATAAAAATCAAAGCCCAGTGTCTATAAAGTAGGGAGTGGCATACTATGAGCCATAGGCCAGTACCTATTTTTGTAAATAAAGTTTTATTAGGACAGTCACTCACTTGTTTATATATTGCCTATGGTTGCTTTCAGTCTCTTAGCAGATTTGAATGGTTGCAACAGATCATATCGCCCTGAGGCCTAACATGTTTATTATCTGATCTTTAAGAAAAAGTTTGCTAACCCTCCAATCTAGAACATTGAATTTATGAAGCCACTGGCAGGAGTGTTTTTAGTTAGCAAATTTTTTTAAACTTTGCTAATAATACTGTTTTCTTTGTTTTGCAGCCTAAATTAACAATGGCAAAATGTAGACGAAATGTGGAGAATTTCCTAGAAGCTTGCAGAAAAATCGGTGTACCTCAGGTAATAAATCTTATTTCTTATGTTTACATAAGAAATAAATAAATTTGGGTATTACATTCCTAAAATCTTTTAGAAATGCCAGTATTTAATATCTTATAGGATAGTACTGTGCTAAGCTGATAATTACTAACATGATTGTATTACTAGAGTCAGTCATTATGCTTTTGATCAGTTTTCCTTAATTATTTCCAAGAACCCAGCAAAGAAATAATATACATATTAATTAACTTCAATGTTACAGTAAGTAATTAGTGCCAAGTAATCAAAAATAGTTATTTTGAAATTTTCTAAATATCCCCACTTGCTCATTGACTTGTAGACAACTTCATACACAGTAAAGGCTATGCTTCAGAATATGTGCTTCTTAGACTAAGAATGCTTCAGTTGGCTTCAGTTTTTTAACACTTGCTTTAATACTTTTAAAAAATGTTTATTTTGAAATAACTTTAGACTTTGAGAAATGTTGCAAAAATGGCACAGAGAGATGACTATATACAGTTCACCTGTATATTCAACTATATACAGGTTCCTGGACTGTTAATATAAGCATAAACATAGTATGTCATCCAAAGTAATAAACACCTAGACAGCGTTGTTGACTAAGCTACAGATTTTACCAGCTTTTCCTACTAAAGCTCTTTGGAATTGAATATACAGGAGGCCATTTTAGGCACTGGTCCTGCTCTTGAGGGTTTTTTTGCCTCCAGATTCCTCAGTTATAGCTTTATTGCCCTTTAATGGTACAAATAGTTAAACTTTTACCCTTTAAAAAACAATTAAGTGTGGTATTCTTAAAAAATATTATATATAATGACATATATAGATAAATTTAAAGAAATAAAAACTGGTACCATTTGATACTTTCTTCATTCATCACAGCCATTACAGTTCTTGTCACCATATTTTGTCCAGTATTCAAAGAGAAAAACATGACTCTTTTCTATCACCTTAATTAGCTGTCAGAAACCCAGTATTGGCCTCGACTCAACAACTCCACTGTTTCTCTCGAAGCTGGGCTCTTGCCCCAAGGGCTTTCACTGACAGTGACTCGTTTTACCCAGTTCACCATTCTTTAACTAACTTGAATTGAGAAGGTCATAGCATCACTTGTCCAATGGGCGCCTTTCCCTTTCAGCGTTTTTATAAAGGGGAAGCGAGCCCAGCTACACAGAGCAGCTGCATTAGGCAGCGTGAACTCCCATGAGTGTTTTTTCTCCTTTTATTAAGTAGATTTTGATTCTACTACTTACTTTTCACTTTTTTCTTTTTTGTTTTATTAAGCTGAGTTATAAAATAACTGAAATGCACATTTAGTGATAGCAAGGATCATTTTTGTTCCTGTGGACAAATTCAAAGCAAATTGGTCATCTGAATATTGTACTGATTTTTAAAGGCTTATCATCTCTTTTAGAACAACCCATATTTAAACATATTGAGAGCATTAATAAGATTTCTAGATAAATAGCCTACATTTCTCCATATTAACAGACAGCTTCTAATATTCCCTTGTACAGTTTAACATTCAGGGTTTCCCTTATGCCTACTTAATTTGTTCCTACCTGACCATCACAGTCATGCCCAGTAGCTTCCCCAGTTTCTTAGCACAGTGTCTTTGAATAAGAGAATGTGGCACAGGTTGGTGCAGGGAATGGGAACCAGAGGGAGACTAGGAGTGATTAAAAAGAGGCAGTGCACACCTAGAGAGAAGGGTGCTGAAAACGGCCCCACACAGCTAGACATACTGGCACACTTAACCTGTGTCAGACTGTTAAAGGACTTCTTACAGTGTACACGCACTCTGGACTTGACAGGACCATCATCTGTCTCAGATTTAAAGTCCATACACTGAAATTCTTTCAGAATGTAACTGCCATCAGTCAACAAAATCAAAAACAGTGTGCCTTTTATTTTTTTAATTTATTTTAAATTGTCTGATAATCACTTTACAGTGTAACAGTATGCTTTTTAAAGCATGCATGTTAATCCACTATTGGCCAAGCAGTGGTTAACAGTTTTTATTTGAAGGCAGGAGACGGAAAAAAAATGCAATTTAAAAGACTGGGTGTTTCTCCAAGGTGGTTTTAGACTGGAGTTCTTGACACATCCCCCCTCCTATCCCTCTCCTTCACCAGAAAGAGGAAGTGGACATTCCACGCGGGCCACCTCATCCTTCTCCACTTCTGCCTTTCACCCAAGCCTCACCACCACCGTCACTACCGCTTTTAGATGCGTTCCCGTTCTGCTGCTACTTCTGCTAAAACACTTAATTGTTTGCCTAAAACGAAATGAAGAAAATGAATAAATACAAACTCATAACTTTAAACTCACATTCTCAGGTCCTTCTGCCATGGAAGAGGAGAAGAAACCTATACGTCTTCTCCATTTGTTCTCTCCTACTTCTGGGCTTTATGACCTTTACCTAAATACAACCACCTGCTATGTTTGACTTGTAAATAAAATCAGGGATGTAATGATCATTTGAAAACAGATAACATATAGTATTGAAAAAATTGTCAGATCCTCTGTCCAGAAAACATGTGTAAAGATGAACTATTTCCCTTCTCAGTATATATGTTTACAAGTTAAATTATGAAACACTGAAGAATACCAGTGACTATTGAAAACCTCCAATAAGTCTAGGGATATGGATATTCTCTTTTATCATATGATGCATTAAAAAAACTATAATGAGTGGTAAAAACTTCTGAGTCCAGTATATCATGTCCTAAGAGTTATTATCTGTTACGTGTGAAAGAATGTTTTACTGTTACCAAGTCCAGTAATGCTTTTAATTGTTAATCTATAAACTGGAGGGTGTGGATGATCTCTAAGGCCCTTTAGAACTCTAGATTAATAATTAGTAAACTGGACTTGATTTGATTTTTAGAGAAACACCAAGTCATTTAGTACAACCTGACTTCCAGGTAATAAATTTCCCTTGATTATCATACTTTCTTCATTCTTTGAACCTTCATGACTCACCTGGCTTTCTCTGAAAACTTCCCCCTCTTCTGTTCACTCCAAGGTTTTGTCCTTGCTTTCTGGCCTATTCTTTTTTTGTTAATTGCGGAAGAAGGAGCCAAGAAAGAGGTTGCCTCACCCACTCACCACCCTCAGGCCTCATATAACCCTAAGTCAGCATCCACCTCTGTTTATTTTATCCTGAATGTTCATACTAGGTAGGCACCAACAATTTTATTCTGCTATTTAGTAGTAAAATCAAGCCCAGCACATAGAGGATTCTTTGTGGTTTTGTTTTTCAGCATTTTATTTTGATTCATCATAGTAAAAAATGTTACAGGGCATGTTTCTTTGAATATGATTGAGATGATCATATTGAATTCTTTACTCAAATCTGTATTTCTGATCCACTGACTTTGTTTTTCTGTTTTCCTTTCCTGCTCACACTTTGGACAGGACAATCTTTGTTCCCCTTCTGACATCCTTCAGCTAAACCTCAGCGTAAAAAGAACTGTTGAAACACTACTTTCTCTTGGGGCACATTCAGAAGAATCCAGTTTTGTCTCTCTGTCTATCCAGCTTTTGGGTTTTGTGGCATTTTATTGTACTTTAATGTTAACTCTCTGTATGCTTTATTATTGGATCTTCCCCCTCTAGCCGAAAGAGTGCATTCCAGTGATTTTTCCACCTCATTCCTATGCTTGGTAAAGGAGGTTTGTTTCTCATTCAAAAGTATTTACATATGTGCTTTTTTTTTTTCTGGCCATCAAAGAGCTAATCAATAAAGTAGATAAATCCTGTCCTCTTGTCCCCAGATGAGCAGTTCATGACACTGGGAAGCATTTTTGATGCTAACAGAGTAAAAAGATCAGCACTTTTTCTTCTGCTCATTCATCCATTCTCCTGGCCTGCTGCTGCTAAGTCACTTCAGTTGTGTCAGATTCTGTGCGACCCCATAGACGGCAGCCCACCAGGCTCTCCCGTCCCTGGGATTCTCCAGGCAAGAACACTGGAGTGGGTTGCCATTTCCTTCTCCAATGCATGAAAGTGAAAAGTAAAAGTGAAGTCGCTCGGTCATGTTAGCGACCCCATGGACTGCAGCCCACCAGGCTCCTCCGTCCATGGGATCTTCCAGGCAAGAGAACAGGAGTAGGGTGCCATTGCCTTCTCTGCTCCTGGCCTGAGAGGCCTTGTTTTTCTCATCATGAATGCTGAGCAGGTTCTACTAATACAATCCTGAGCCTGTTGTTAAAATATGACCTATAAGTTTGTTTCCAAATGGCATAGTAAAATTTCCATCTGGCCGTTTTTCCATGTCTCAGCACAACTTAAGTACTGAAACTGTGAGAAATATTAAAATTATGACTTGCTGAATTTTTTAGCAGCTATTCATAAGGAAACAGTTGTACTCTTTCTATTCTGGGAGGGCACCTGGTCACTTAGATCTCCATATTGAACTGTGCCCTGAAATCCTAAAATCCTGAAATCTCTTTTTATTAGTAGTCACAGACCCACCTAATAATTATTTGCTGTCTGGATATCTGGAAGGCACTGGCCATTTAATCTTAATAATTTTAATTTGATTAGGATGATCAGTCCAAAGATAATGTTGGTTCCCTAGATTGCTATTCTGAGCCCACACTGAAAACAGCACAGAAGCCAAGTATCTGGAGCTGCCCTTTCAGGGGTTGGCACCTGTCAGCACATTTACTATGTTTTGTTAAACTTCATTTCTGGAATCCTATTTAGAATTTAAAATTGGAATTTATGTATTTTCTAATATATTTGAACTGTGTTAATAGGTAAACTTGTATTTGATAGGTTGTTGAGATTATATCTGAACACTAGCAGGTAAAGTATTAGGCAGCAATCTCTGTTTTGTACCCAAGGCAATGAATATTGTCTCTTTCAGAATGTTTAGTATATTAGCCTCTAGCCTTAATGCTTGCAACCACTTTATATTGCATTCAGATTCTGGTTCTTGTAAACAGTGTTTCTGAACATTCAGGAATCTCCTGAACTCTGTTAACAAAATTGGACAACTGAACTCAGGTATGAAGGGAGATTGTGAGGAACATAATAACATCATGTAGAAGTCAGTCTGAGGATCTGATTGCTTTGGTTTCTTTCATATTAAACGGGAAAAGTGTTTAATACATTAAAAACTGTTTACTGTCAATGCTGGAACATTAAACACTGTGTTGAAAAGTTCAGTTTTATACAGTAGTAGTGCCTTTCAGAGTTTGGGGGAGACGTTTTTAAGGTGTCTGAGTCAGAGATCAGTTTTGTCAAGTTTTGTCCCTTTAAAAAACCACTGATAATACACATGGTGTGGTGTGTTGTTTGGAGGGAGTAATGGTGCATAAGTCAGCTGGAAGGCAAATGTGCATCTGGAACGCATAAGCCACTGAGGGAATGTCTAAACCACGGGCTCACAGTCACTGGGCACTCCTGAAAGTGGAGATCAAGAAATCTGCCTCAGAGGAAATATGTGTCTCCCCCAAAAGCAGAACACTCTGCAGGTTCATATTAAGTATAGTTAATCTGTACTTGCAGTTGCACTCAAAAAATTTACACAACATTGCTAGCTTTATAAGATCAAAAGATTCCATTTATCTTGTTTTATCAAGGTAAGTATTAAAGAAAAAGTAACACAAGAATACCAATAACTGCTCATAATCCATACATGTTATATTTTTTATTGCAACTGGTTTTGTAAAACTTCCTGTATTAAGTGCCAGTGAAAAGCTGAGGAAAATCTTCTTTAATAAATATGTATAGTCACGTCTTCAGTAGAGCCAGAATTCCACTTTCATTCCTTTGAGAGTAATCATTCTTTCATCTAATCAGTGATAGATGTTATTATGATATGCCTTTTTTTCTTATATGAAAGGATTAACCAAACACATTAATGAGGTAAATAAGAAAGAAGCAGTTTAACTTCCTTAAGCAAATATGTAAACACTTTTCACATATATGTTCATTAAGATGTTCTTGACTAAACTCACATCATTGTTCTCCAGCATAATTTAATCCATTAAATACTAGGATATGAAACACTTTTTCAGATATGATTACTGTATTTAAATTCTATAATTCAGATTTTTAAGTGATTCAAACTGGACCTTCCATAAATTACCCAGTGTGGTGGGGCTGGGGGGGATTTTCTCAAATACATCTAAATCTCAAGAATATACTTCAGTTTCTTCCTATGATGCCTGTCTGGTATGACAACCCTAATTCTCATAGTCAGGACTATAATGTAGATAATGGCCATTCCTGTCTCATGCAGTCTGAGTTATGCCATGAAACTATCTTGCATTCCTGTGGTTTGTAATTTCCAAAGCACCTTCTCCTACAATATTGTATCTTTAGGCTTAAGCCATCTGGTAACTTGGAACGGTTTTTCTGTTTTCACCTGTCTCATTTTACTGATCTGATCTGCATTGCTTTTTTATTCATCAGGAATGAAGGATGTTGCTTTTACTCCATCATAGTATGTTTATCCTCTGTTAGTACAAGTGTATGTGACTTGTTTATTTTCTGATATTCGAAATAATCTGTATGTATTTTTAGTTGTATTAATAATAATAATAAAAAAGTGACAGTGAGTGTCAGGTACCATTTCTGTATAACTCATATGAACAGAGCTCCGATTCCCAGCTACTGACTTTTCATATCTCAATTCGTTATTATGAGGGAGAGAAGAGATGCATTTTTTTTCTTTTCACTTCTGTGACATTCATCCTCTTTTCTCTTTTGTTTTTATGTCACGTTGTCCCATTTCAGGAGCAATTATGTTTGCCTCTCCACATTTTAGAAGAGAAAGGTTTGAGCCAGGTTGCCATGACGGTCCAGGCTCTCCTGGAACTTGCCCCACCCAAGCAGCAGCAGCAGCACCAGTTATCTGCTGTGTAAGGACTCCCGGCACCTTGGGCAATGGCCTGGCCAAAGTGGAACAGGACAGCGTGACTGCTGCTGCCCGCCATCTGCTTAACAAAGCGCTTACGTGTTCTCAAAAGGGACTGTTTCCATGATTCCTGACAGGAATATTTTGCTTCATTTCTCCATTTTAGGGGAGGTTATATCAACTTGCATTGAATTGTTTATGAAGACATGGTTGGTTTTCACAAATGAAACTTCATTACTGAGAAGTAATGAAGTCATTCCAACACTGACGCCCAGCCTGGCTGTGCTTTTCTAGAGTGGGCTCTTTTAAATACTGAAGACTGACTTCTTGGAAGGGTATTTGGCTCTCTGGAAGGCACAGACATGCTTTTATTTTTACCTGTTTCCAAGCCCTCTGGAATCCACAGGTTTCAAAATGTGGTTGTTCATTAGAATCTCCTGGAGAATTTGTTAAAATACAAATTCCCATTCAGTGGGTCTACAGTGAGCCTGGGTATCTGCATTTCAACAACCATTCCAGGTGTTCCCTGTAGTGAAGACCATTGTTCCAAACTAGATATTTGTATAATTTGGGGGAGTGATGACTCCACTGTGTTTCTCTGCCACATTGAAGATGAAAAGCTATATTATACTTGGACTGTCCAAAAAAAATGTAAACACTCCAGATTTTGTATAGTGAACCAATGAAACAAATACTGTGGTATTTAAGGCCAGTGTCCTAGGTCTCCCCCTAGCACCACTCAGAGGTTGGACCCATATACCATCCCACTGTTACTCTAATCAAGCACTCTACACACAGGTTCCACATCTTCAGGCTGGTAGCACGTGGCACTCTGCATCTGTGTATTGACTTCTCTGAGCGCACCCCTTCCCCCCTCCCCCCAAGCTGCTACCAGGATGCCTGGATCTGCGAACATCTTCCAGTCACACACGGCAGATTCACTTCCAGCTCCCCAACTAACGGATGATTATGAAAATAAAGGAAAAGCCAAATTTCTTACATTTCTTTCAGCTAAGGGCCAGTTTCCATAGCTGAATTAAAGCTCTTGTAGCATTTTAAAACAGCTGCTGTCTTTTCATCTAGCTCCCCCACCAGTGCCTTATTTACTAAACTGTGAGTGTAGTAAAATGACCCACGGCTCAGACAACACAAAACCTTTATTCAAATCTAAGCCACTTGGGTCTTTTTCCCCCTCTATTTTGAGCCCCTTTTAGTTGTCAGTGGTATCTTCTGGTATTCACTGCCTTTGTAAACCAAGTAAATAGAGTAAGTGAAGATACTAGTTATCTAAGTTTTTTCCTGTTGTTAATTGTTCTGGAGTTTCTTTACCAGTGTGCATATTTAAGCATAATGTCCTCTCTTTTTTATCATGTAGCAGCATCTAAAAGTAACTTTGGATAAAGTCATGTTGTGTATCTGGTCAAAGTAATGTTTTCTCCTTGTCATCACAGGTTTAACCTTATATAATACAAAACATCTGAGCTCAAAAGCCCAATCCTTCAGGGTCTTTACAAAAGTAAAATGTATTTTAAGTGCTTAGAGCCAGACCCCATTATATTTACAGTTCCAAACAGACCCACCAATCATACAGCTTGTTTAGAATTTTAACTATTAAGTATTTTTACTTCTAGTCAGTGTTAAACCTCAGTATAATCTCCAGATTATAGAGAACAATTTGAAATGAAACTCAGCAAAGGCCACTATTTGTCACATATTGTGCAAGGAATAATCCCAATCAACATACACAATGCAACATTTGGAACATTTGTGACTAATTTTCCCATGGGAATAATTGGACCTTTTTAATTTATTTCAAATTTTATACTTGGCATGAAACCTTATTCATATATTTTACCAAACTAATTCAAATTTATGTTTGAATTGTTAGAAAATATTTGTGTATAGTTTTGGTTAATAATGAAAGAAAAATATAAAATATATTAATGTCTTTTCTATGTCAAGATGCAAAACAAGTCATGTTGGAAAATTTTTGTACTCAGTATTTTGTATGTACCTTTTTTCTTTTTTTTAAGCTGGAAAAAAAATTTAACATTTAGCCTTGCTAGACTCTAACATAAGCTGAAGATGACTTTGTAACACATCCACCTGACCATTTATGAGCTTCCTACTGAAGCAGCGAGCGGCCCAGCACTGAAGCGTGAATGAAGAAAAGGCTGAGTGCCTGCCCACCAGGGCCCCTGTCAACTGTGGAGACTTTAAGTCAACAGGTTTCTGGGCTTTCAAACTCATACTAGGTTAGCACTCCAAACAATTTTCTCTGGAAACAACTCATGGGAGGAGGGGCCTCTGTACTTGACTAGAATAGAGTAGGACACTTAGTAGCTGTAGGTCACTTTCCTTAATAGCTTTTGAAAATATAGCTTCACAGCTAATCAGGAGTCTGATTTCTCTACTTGGTAACAGTCCAGCAATGACTAATGATAGATAACTATGCTGATGAGTGTGATGAATTTTTTAAAACTAAGCGCTTAAATGGTTATAGAAATGAAGGAAAACATGGATATTTAGAAACTTTTTATACATATTGCAATAAGATGGTTTATAGCAGATTTCATTTTATTTCTGAAAATGTTATAAACGTGTAATTAGTAAAAAAATAATTTTGTAAAACACTGTCCTATATTTGTATGTGTGTAAATATAATGCATAAGTTCTAAGAATAAATATGTCAGTATCATGTATGTTATTTTAAATTGCCTGTATGCCACTTTACATATTGACATTAAAATAAAAGACAACACTTCAGTAGCATGAAATTAAAGGCTGATGTGAAAATGTTCATATCTAACGCATGGTTTCCTTGGGAAATAAAAGGGTAAATTCTCTGATGGAACATTGGTAGAAACTCGTAATAGCCCCTTGAGATCAAAACGTACTTTTTAAAGGAAGTGTAGATACAAGTATTGTCTTATATTTGGAGTTAGGTATGGCTTAATTTTGAAATATTACATATCTGGAAAGCTTTTCTCAGAAATTTCCAACTGTTCTGTAATTGTCTTAATGTTCCAAGACAGTTCTGTTCTGATTAATCAAGCCAAGAGTGACCCCATGAGTGGGCTCGTGTTCTTTTAAAAGAACATGACTAAGCTTGTTGTGCCAGGCACAGGTTAGGATTTTCACATGTGTTACCTTTTTCAGTCTTAATACCCCATAAGATGACAGTCATTGAGTAATAAGCAAAGCAGCTATAGGCCCTAGTATCTCACTTATCAAAAATATCTCCAAACTCATCTCCCCACTGACCTGTATCTTCTGTCTTTCCTATGTATGGGTTGTATATCCTGACATCGCATTTCTATCTTCCATTTATCATTTATATCCCTACCTATTTCCCAGAAAAGGAGCTGAAGCAGTTTATAATAAGATATATGTTCTTATGTGACATTCCCCATTAAAAAAAAAACAACAGTAAAGTGATAATAAATTTAAAAGGCAAGCACCAACCTTTATTAAAACTTTACTGTGTATGTATTATGCTGCTGCTGCTGCTGCTAAGTCACGTCAGTCATGTCTGACTCTGTGTGACCCCATAGACGGCACCCAACAGGCTCCCCCGTCCCTGGGATTCTCTAGGCAAGAACACTGGAGTGGGTTGCGATTTCCCTCTCCAATGCAGGAAAGGGAAAAGTGAAAGTGAAGTTGCTCAGTCATGTCCAACTCTTCGCAACCCCATGGACTGCAGCCCACCAGGCTCCTCCATCCATGGGATTTTCCAGGCAAGAGTGCTGGAGTGGGGTGCCATTGAAACATCACCTTGTAGTTCCTACTGAACACCTCACTTTTGCTTTTACTACTATCATTTTTCACAATAGGCAAATTGAAGAGTCAGAATCAGAGATGTTACAGGAAATTACTGACGTTTTAATGCATCACTATAAGATTGTGTGCTTTTTTTTTTTTTTGTCTGGTGAGCAAGAGCAAAAGGAATCTTCACAAGACTTGTAAAAATACATATTCCCAGCAGTTATTTGGGGGGGGGGAAGGGGGGATGGTTCAAGTTACGAAGAAGCCCGAAGTCACAGTATAATCCTAATTCAGGGTTTGAAAACTAGTATAGCAGGCAAAGTGACCTAGTGTAACCAAGCCTCACCTAGGAGTATCCAAATAAGAAACAACCCATAGATGAGTTAATCTGTGAAAGACATTTCTTAACTCCGTTCAGGTCCTCCTTCCCATCTCCAGAGCACCAACAGAAAAGATAACTCGGTCACTTCTTGCCTCTCCTCTTGTCCTTCTCTTTGCCTTTTCCTTTTACATCCTTGCTGTCATCTTTGTCCTTAGGCATTTTGAAACCACCAATTTCTCTCCGCACCACAGTGCCTCGCCACCAGGCCTGGAGCTGAAAGAGAACAGGGAAGTGAGTATACTTTGTAGTATGCCTGACAAGCTGCATTTTTCTTCTATGCATGGGGATGGTTTTTTCATAAACTAACTTCTGTGAAGATGGTCTCTGAGACACAGAAATGGCCAAGCATGCCTTAAAGCAGTGCTAGTCTGTTCTGCAGCTTGAAGTCCTACACTCTAAAGTTCTCAAGGAGTAAAAATAAAAGGAATCTGATTAGGCCTGACTTTCCTTTGCATGTAGAAACCTGATTACCTTGTACTGCTGCTCTTTATGAACATTCAAGTTCCCCAAATCTAAAAACCATTTGCTCCAAAAGGGATGCTAGTTGCCTGAACCATAGGTAACTCAGTCAAAAATGTGCAGATAAACTATAGATGATTCAGTAGGTTTCCTGGTGCATTTCAATCTCTAATGATTGATTCAGTTCAGTCGCTCAGTCCTGTCCAACTCTAGGATCCCATGAACCGCAGCACGCCAGGCCTCCTATCCATCACCAACTCCCGGAGTCCACCCAAACCCATGACCACCGAGTCGGTGATGCCATCCAACCATCTCATCCTCTGCCATCCCCTTCTCCTCCTGCCCTCAATCTTTCCCAGCATCAGGGTCTTTTCAAATGAGTCAGCTCTTCACATCAGGTGGCCAAAGTATTGGAGTTTCAGCTCCAACATCAGTCCTTCCAATGAACACCCAGGACTGGTCTCCCTTAGGATGGACTGGTTGGATCTCCTTGCAGTCCAAGGGACTCTCAAGAGTCTTCTCCAACACCACAGTTCAAAAGCATCAATTCTTCAGCACGCAGCTTTCTTTATAGTCCAACTCTCACATCCATACATGACCACTGGAAAAACCATAGCCTTGACTAGACAGGCCTTTGTTGGCAAAGTGATGTCTCTACTTTTGAATATGCTATCTAGGTTGGTCATAACTTTCCTTCCAAGGAGTAAGCGTCTTTTAATTTCATGGCTGCAGTCACCATCTGCAGTGATTTTGGAGCCCAGAAAAATAAAGTCAGCCATTGTTTCCACTGTTTCCCCATCTATTTGCCATGAAGTGATGGGGCCAGATGCCATGATCTTAGTTTTCTGAATGTTGAGCTTTAAGCCAACTTTTTCACTCTCCACTTTCACTTTCATCAAGAGACTCTTTAGTTCTTCACTTTCTGCCATAAGGATGGTGTCATCTGCATATCTCAAGTTATTGATAGTTCTGGCAATCTTGATTCCAGCTTGTGCTTCTTCCACCCCAGTGTTTCTCATGATGTACTCTGCATAAAAGTTAAATAAGCAGGGTGACAATATACAGCCTTGACATACTCCTTTTCCTATTTGGAACCAGTCTGTTCCATGTCCAGTTCTAACCGTTGCTTCCTGACTCGCATACAGATTTCTAAAGAGGCAGGTCAGGTGATCTGGTATTCCCATCTCTTTAAGAATTTTCCACAGTTTATTGTGATCCACAGAGTCAAAGGCTTTGGCATAGTCAATAAAGCAGAAATAGATGTTTAAGGATCAAAACTCACCTTCAAAAAGGATTTAGTTAGCTCCCTTGAATATCTTGGTCATTAGATACAACTGTTCTGAATACAGTCTGGGCTGCTTTAAAATCAGACTAAACTCCAAAGACAGAGCAAATCCACTAATGAAAACAAAAATGGTCTTCAGCTACTTCTTACAGTTTTGCTCTAAATTGAGGAAATTCAACAAATAGAAAACACTATAGAAGCTCAATAAACAATTGCTAACTATACATCGGACTCTCTCCTAATGGAAAGCTCAAGTTTGGGTTTAAATACCTGGTCCTGAATGTATTACACTTTAAAGCTTACTTCCTTAGTTCACCCCCTTATACACATCCCAAGCCACAGCTTGCACACCACAGGGCCTCAACAGATGGTCTTTCAGAGAGAAGGGCAATCCTCAACAGTACAGTTTCAGTGCAGCTGATGTTATATTTGCTTGAAAATATTTCCCACAATCTGACTTGTCAGTTTCATCATCACTAATAAATACAAGTTCATATAAAATTTTTGTTTCTGAACTACTACTTACCCTTTCACCTTTTTTGAGAAAAGCTCTTATAAAAACCTAGCAGATAGTCTCGCTAATATAAATAGGATCTTAAGAAGCAGTGGGATATTAAAAAATTCTTTTAAGAGCTCTGTTGATTAGAAATAGTATTCATAAGTTTGACCTCTGGGCACAAGGTCTAGGCTTTGCTTCCACTGTTAACCACCTCTTCTGTCCCAGATTAAAAACTGGGGGGCATGTCCTCCTAACTGTCTCCCTGCACCACGGACTATGGCAAATTCCAATGATTAGGTCATGCTTCCTCACAGATCTCCTGCTCTGTGTTTGATAATAAACGAGAGGTGCTTTGCATTCCTCAGTGTTCAGCCAGTTACAGAATTGGAAAGGCCCCAAGATGCAAAGTATGGTTTTGTACCTTTATGATGCTCCTCAATTCCAAGTCATCCTGTTCTCTCTTCTTCCGGGTCTTCTCCTTTTCTATACGATCTTCAATGATGACTTGTTCATATTCCCTTATCTGCAAAAGTAGACATTAATCATGTGTTACAGGACCCAGCCAAGCTGTGGCCCACCCAGACCCTCTTCTTTTGTTCATGCCACATGGCTTGCAGGATCTCAGTTCTCCCACCAGGGACTGAACCCAGGGCCAAGGCAGTGAAAGCCCAGAATTCTAACTACTAGGCCACCAGAGGACTCCCCAGCCCTACATTTTTATTAAAAACTTTTAAATGAACCATACCAAATTAAACCCTCCAAAAAAGAGATTTACTTGATTCCTATATTGTCAGTATTCACATTAGCTTTATAATTGTCCCCCGAATTTTTTCAGCTTGAATACATTTGCTTTAAAGTTTTCTAATAAAAATGAAATACTAACTTTGATATGTGGCTAATGACATCAAAATAATGTAATAAAAAACTAATAGAAGGCACACCTACAAATAACCATCCTTTAAAAGAAATTTGAGAAGTTCTACACTTATTCAATGATGAAACCATAATCAGAAGGTTTTTATAAATCATTTATAAATTATCTTCAGAGATCTTAAAGTAGAAATTAAAATAGTATCTAGCTCAAGGGGTTTTGGATAGCGTTAAAATAAGTTATGTATGTAAATCTGGGTTTGATCCCTGGGTTGGGAAGATCCCCTGGAGAAGGGAAAGGTTACCCACTCCAGTATTCTGTATAGTCCATGGGGTCACAAAGAGTTGGGCACAACTTGAACGACTGAAAAAAAAAAAAGTAAAATACTAGAAAAGTGCCCAGGCCAGATTAAGCCCTTTCAAGTGTTGGCTGCTGCTGTTATTGTCCCATCAATGAGGACATCATCATCATCAGAAAAGAATCCCAGTGGTTGACAGGCACACCTCCACTTCATGACCAAAAATTGTACCCCAGCTACGCAGCTCAGCTCCCGCCCACTTCTGCGAGCTCTGCCTTAATGCTATTGAGACTCCCCCTTCCTTACCGTCTTTGCAAGTTCTTGAAGGTGTGCTAAGTCACTGGCCTTAGCAGATTTGAGGGCATTTAGTTCATTCTGTTTCATTTCTGTGTCCTTATCAAATTTCTCCATCCAGAACTCTAGCTTCTCCTCAAGCTTCTATGTGGAAGAAAAAAAAAACAAACATTAAAATGTGGCCAGACATGAAACAGTATAGACTGTATGAAATCATGTATATGAGGTTCAAGAACAAGCATGACTGTTCTATAGGGAAAGAAGTCAGAATAATGGTTACTTTGGGGGGGGGATTGGTGGTTTATTGATTGGGAATGGGGTGGGAGGGAAACTTCAGGGATGCTAAAGCTTCTATTTGGAAAAGAAAAAAACATTAAAATGTGGTCAAACCTTTGACAAGTCTTAGCAAGAAACACAGAAGACACAAACTTTTAAAAATAAAGGATGTAAAAGATAAGTTCAGAAATAAAAGCAAATTTAAACTGTAAGAGACTACAGTGCGTATCTTTGTACTAATAAATTCAAAATGAATATTTTGATGAAATGGATTATTTCCAGGAAGACGTAAGTTACCAAAAATGACTCAAAAAGTTTTTTTAAGAAATGACATCAATAATCATTTAAAAAACAGAAAAGGGAGCCAAACATCTCTCCTTTACCCAACCAGACTATTTATGACTGAATTTTACCAGTTTCAAGGAACAGGTAATAATCTATTTTGTTCTGTTTCTATTAAGCTAGCTAGCATCACTGATCACAGTACAACAAAGAAGCACCAAAAATGAATCTATAGAATAATCTCATTTATGGAATACATAAATACAAAATAAAAATCTGTAATTCTAACAGTCTAGTAAAAGAATCATAAATTATGAACAGAGTAGATTTATCCCCCAAATTTAAAGATGATTCAACATCAACAAGTCTACTAATATATTTTAACTTATTAACACATTAAAAGAAATCATATCTTCTCAATGGATTTAAAAAAAAATCCATCTCATAAAACTCAATCTTCATTCCTGATTAAGAAGAAAAAAAAAAACTTAGCAAGATTTGACTAAAAGGAAACTTTATTAACTTGATAAGGCTTACCTACCATAAATCTACAGCCTAAATGTCATAAAATCCCCATTTGTGTCAGTTATCAATTTATTGCCTCTCAATTCCAAATCATCCTTCACTGACCAGCTTTGTAAGACTGGATGATTGCAGCAAACACTTCTTTCTGCAAACGGGCACAATATTCAGCTTTGTCAGTAGAGGGTGCTAGAGGGACATGACGGAGGAGCTTCTCTCCTTGGTTCCCATGTGCTTCCTCCTTTGTTTCTGGGCACAGCTGATGGTGTCATGGACGTGGCATACTCAATGGCACTTGTTCACCAACTTCTACTAACACAACAGACAGAGTCTTGCTTGCCAAACACAGTCTACAGTTCCCTGCTTGCCAGCTTTACCCCACTAGCTGTAAACCAGCTCTGACCCAGGCAACAAAGCAAATATTTATTCCTCCCTTGGATACTGTCCTCCAGCCCTAGAGTTCTCTTGTATCCTTCCTTTTTAGCCAATCCCTTATTAGCAGTTAATGATTCTTTTCTTAATATGTTCCCTGCTCAAATTACCAATGTGGTTTCTGTCCCCTAACTGAATGATAATGATACAGAATTATTATCAAAACTAGTTTGTCTCCCACCTTCTAATTCATGTGTCTCACTAAGTCATCTAAAATCCTTGCTTCTATTCATCAGATAGAATTGGCATAACGCAGTAAGCTACTAGGGGTCTCGTGGAAAGTCAAAGCAGGCAATGATCTCTGCGACCGTAATGTGGCAGAGAGAGCAGACACAGAATTGATGCAACTGTGAGTGTGTACTGCTGGCCCAGCCAGGTAAAAGTAAAGTGTTTCTGCAGTTTTTTCGAAATGAGTTTGGAGACAGGGAGTTTAGTCAAGTTAATAGCTGCTGTTCAAGATTTTCTCCAGTAAAGATATGACATCTGGAACAGTATCTGCAGTTGGAGTCACCATTCGATTATATTTACATTAGTCCACAGTCACTCTCCAAGATCATTCAATGGCACAGGCCAAACAGCTGACTTGAATGGGAATGTGATCAATGTCACTACCTCCACTTCGAAGTCTTTGATGTTGGCATTAATTTCAGCAGTTACACTGAGACTACAGTACTGCTTATGTTCACTATCTTGGTAGGGATGGCTTCTCTTAGGCCCTTCCTATCATAATGGCCCTCACTCCATGAATCAGGAGCCAAGGTGAAAATTCTGTTACCAAGTATGTCTTACTCCAACCATATGTTCAGTAACTGGGGAAAATAACCATAGGGTAGAGCCATAGAAAAGTGAGCCCAGAGTAATCAGATTTAAGTCTCCATCTATCACCTGACCATCATAATCACCCATTTTGAGAAGGGTCCACAGTGTTGTCTTGAATCCCCAGGAATTAGCATCAATTCAGAGCCAATGCTCAGTAACCTCAAAAGGTCTGGGTATTTTCTTTTTTCCAGTGCATAGTCACTCTAACAAGTAGGTCCCTTGGGTAAGGCTTAGAGGAAGATTCAATTGCATTACTTGTACAAGTGAACAGTTGCTAGTGAGTTCACCTTCAGGGGGACCTGCTGCCCTCAATCAAGGGGCTCTGGGTCTGTGAATTTACTTGGTTTGGAACCTGGGTGAGAGGCCACGACTCTTCATTGTGGTGATTCAAATCAAGTTTTTGGCTACTAGATTTGGACTTTTTCTCTGCTGTATAGCTCAAGTACTGCTTTATCCCAGTACCTCCCTGTAGTTAAGTGCAGCCACATGTCCTCTGGCACTCCATGATCCTACCAACTCCACTGAAATCAGGACTGGCATCACCTGTGGTCTTACCTGGCCTACATAAGAAAGCAAGCACAGGGCTTTTCAAGGATGCAGGTATTCCCCTATCTAAGAAGCTGAAGTTGAACAGTTCTATGAAGACCTACAAGACCTTTTAGAACTAACACCCAAAAAAGATGTCCTTTTCATTATAGAGGACTGGAATGCAAAAGTAGGAAGTCAAGAAACACCTGGAGTAACAGGCAAATTTGGCCTTGGAGTACAGAATGAAGCAGGGCAAAGGCTAGTAGAGTTTTGCCAAGAGAACTCACTGGTCATAGCAAACACCCTCTTCCAACAACACAAGAGAAGACTACATACGGACATCACCAGATGGTCAACACCGAAATCAGAATGATTATATTCTTTGCAGCCAAACATGGAGAAGCTCTATACAGTCAGCAAAAACAAGACAGGGAGCTGACTGTGGCTCAGATCATGAACTTCTTATTGTCAAATTCAGACTTAAATTGAAGAAAGTAGGGAAAACCACTAGACCATTCAGGTATGACCTAAATCAAACCCCTTACGATTATACAGTGGAAGTGAGAAATAGATTTAAGGGCCTAGATCTGATAGATAGAGTGCCTGATGAACTATGGAATGAGGTTCGTGACATTGTACAGGAGACAGGGATCAAGACCATCCCCAAGAAAAAGAAATGCAAAAAGGCAAAATGGCTGTCTAAGGAGGCCTTACAAATACCTTGAAAACAAGAGAAGCAGAAAGCAAAGGAGAAAAGGAAAAATATACCCATTTGAATGCAGAGTTCTAAAGAATAGCAAGGCGAGATAAGAAAGCCTTCCTCAATGATCAGTGCAAAGAAAGAGGAAAACAACAGAATGGGAAAGACTAGAGATCTCTTCAAGAAAATCAGAGATACCAAGGGAACATTTCATGCAAAGATGGGCTCAATAAAGGACAGAAATGGTATGGACCTAACAGAAGCAGAAGATATTAAGAAGGGTGGCAAGAATACACAGAAGAACTGTACAAAAAAGATCTTCACAACCCAGATAATTACGATGGTGTGATCACTCACTCAGAACCAGGCATCCTGGAATGCAAAGTCAAGTCAAAGCCTTAGGAAGCATCACTACGAACAAAGCTAGCGGAGGTGATGGAATTCCAGTTGAGCTATTTCAAATCCTGAAAGATGATGCCGTGAAAGTGCTGCACTCAATATGCCAGCAAATTTGAAAGACTCAGCAGTGGCCACAGGACTGGAAAAGGGCAGTTTTCATTCCAATTCCAAAGAAAGGCAATGCCAAAGAATGCTCAAACTACCACACAATTACATTCATCTCACACGCTAATAAAGTAATGCTCAAAACTCTCCAAGTCAGGCTTCAGCAATAAGTGAACCATCAACTTCCAGATGTTCAATCTGGTTTTAGAAAAGGCAGAGGAACCAGAGATCAAATGGCCAACATCTGCTGGATCATTGAAAAAGCAAGAGAGTTCCAGAAAAATATCTATTTCTGCTTTATTGACTATGCCAAAGCTTTTGACTGTGCGGATCACAACAAACTGGAAAATTCTGAGAGATGGGAATACCAGACCACCTGATCTGCCTCTTGAGAAACCTGTATGCAGGTCAGGAAGCAACAGTTAGAACTGGACATGGAACAACAGACTGGTTCCAAATAGGAAAAGGAGTACATCAAGGCTGTATATTGTCACCCTGCTTATTTAACTTATATGCAGAGTACATCATGAGAAACATTGGGCTGGATGAAGCACAAGCTGGAATCAAGATTGCCAGAAGAAATATCAATAACCTCAGATACGCAGATGACACCACCCTTTTGGCATAAAGAGAAGAAGAACTAAAAAGCCTCTTGATGAAAGTGAAAGAGGAGAGTAAAAAAGTTAGCTTAAAGCTCAACATTTAGAAAACTAAGATCATGACATCCAGTCCCATCACTTCATGGAAAATAGATGGGGAAACAGTGGCAGACTTTATTTTTGGGGGCTCCAAAATCACTGCAGATGGTAACTGCAGCCATGAAATTAAAAGACGCTTACTCCTTGGAAGAAATTTTATGACCAACCTAGACAGCATATTAGAAAGCAAAGACATTACTTTGTCAACAAAGGTCCATCTAGTCAAGGCTATGGTTTTTCCAATAGTCATGTATGGATGTGAGAGTTGGACTATAAAGAAAGCTGAGTGCAGAAGAATTGATGCTTTTAAAGTGTGGTGTGGAGAAGACTCTTGAGAGTCCCTTGGACTGCAAGGAGATTCAACCAGTCCATCCTAAAGGAGATCAGTCCTAGGTGTTCATAGGAAGGACTGATGTGAAGCTGAAACTCCAATACTTTGGCCACCTGATGCGAAGAGCTGACTTATTTGAACAGACCTTGATGCCGGGAAAGATTGAAGGCAGGAGGAGAAGGGGATGACAGAGGATGAGATGGTTGGATGGCATCACTGACTCAATGGACATGAGTTTGGGTAAACTCCAGGAGTTGGTGATGGATAGGGAGGCCTGGCATGCTGCGGTCCATGGGTCACAGAGAGTCAGACACGACTGAGTGACTGAACTGAACTGAACTGGATGCATTAGTAAAGAACTGTCTTCTAGGAAGGAGTGTCTCACAGAAACTTGTTAGAGGTGGGTGTTTGAGTCGGTGTTAGACCACACATGATAAATTCACATTGTATTCCTATCTCCCTAAGTCTTTTGAATTCTCTCCTCCATTATAGCAAAGAAGCACTGACATCTCCACTTAATTAAATGAGTCCAGGTTTTAACTAACCAATCAAGCAAACTGTTAAGAGTCACCTCCAGCTGCACAAGCTAACACATTAAATCCAGACTCTCTAGTAAACAGGTCCACATCAATGAACTCGACCTAATCCAGTGTTCTATTCTACCTTCCTTGGCCCAACAACCTTAGAATCCATTCTCATACCTGTCTCCAGGGCTTATGCCAATATATATCAGTAAAGTCTTGTAATTCTTTTAGAATGTAAGTTATGTCCTTCTAAGTTATAGTCATCCGAGTTATATACGAGCCTGGAACCCTCTGAGATTTGACTCTAGTGATGGAACCATGGACAAAAGGGGTGATTGCACTAGGTCTTGAGAGCTAGCATCCCTTTTCAAAGCATCTGCCTCAGATGCAGTTATTATCACAGGGCTTTCAGGGAAAATAAGACTAATCTCCTCAGACATAGGAGGGCAGGCGACTTCCACCAGCAAGAGAGGCTTACGGTGACGTGGGGTTTCAAGAATGTAAATTACATACCAGGAATTCCCATTCCAAGTTGCAGGGTCCTACTTTCTCCCAAGGAACCCTAACTTTCACATGAGAAACTCGTCATGACCATGAATAATTCATGTATAATACTGACTGAAACACCATTAAAACCAACCGTAGAGAAACAGTGCCACAGTATTATTTTAGTAATACTACTAAACATTACACTTGCCATTCTATGTATACAATAAGCCACAAAATGGAAACGGATGTATAAATAATGAGAGGGGAAATAGGAAACTGCTATTATTTACCGTCAATAGAAGGGGGTGACAGAGGATGAGATGGTTGGATGGCATCATTGACTCAAAGGATATGAGTTTGAGCAAACTCAGGGAGATGGTGAAGGGCAGGAAAGAAAGTCTGGCGTGCTGCAGTCCAGGGGGTTGCAGAGTCAGATACGACTTAGCAACTGGACAACAGCAAGATTTTCTACCTAGAAAATCCAAATGAACCAACTTGAAAACCATTAAAAACTAATATGAGGGGACATAAGGAATCTAGAACAATATACAAAAATGAATAGCCTTTCCATATAGCCTGCACTTAGAGGCATGTCCACTGAGAGAAAGATGGTTACCTAAACCTTGGTATATCCCCTCTTTGGCATATTATACACCAAATATACTGCTTTAGAAAAAATTAAAGACAATGCAAATTAAAAAAAAAACTGGGTCTGTAAAAAATATATACTATGATATATATATACTATATATATGTATAAAATATATACATATCCAATTTATGTCAAAACAAATATAAATAAATAAATACTAAAAACAAGTAAGCATTTAGGTATATACACAAGAACATACATGAAAAGAAAAAGATATGGAAGAAATACTTGAAAATGGGAGTAATTAAGAGAGCTTTCACTTTTAAAAATCTATACATTTCTGTACTGTTTCAAATTTTTCATTAAAAAGTATCTATGTATTGCTTATGTTATTGGGCTGAAGATCTGGGTAACACTAACTTTATCCATCCAACATCCATTTATCCACCAATTCATCTGACTGTTATCAAATACTTGCTCTATATCTCACATTTGAGGTAGGTAACATGACTCATAATCCTGAAATTGCAGGGGTGCAGGTTCTAATAGCCTAGTGATATGTTTTTCAGTAAAGCCCTGTGAGACAGCATCTAGAAATCATCTTCTTTAACCACAAATTTGGAATTATTTACTAAAACTTCATCAGCTTTCTCAAAGGTAGGCTATATCATGAGTAAGTTGGAAATTTTTTTCCTTATTCAGCCAACAGAGATATTTTGAAAGGTTCTTTCCATCCAGCTTGTTTTGTTACTAGTATTGGAAATACTAATTCAAACCATTTCAGTCACATAATTTATATAATTATATGAATAATTTCATAATTCACACAATAAGAAATAAAGTGAGTAAATAAATATGTGGAAAAAATGGTCAATTCCATTAGTAAGCAAAAAAAAAAAAGGCAAAATAAAACAACTCATTAAACTAGCAGACTTAAAAAAAAATATCTAAAGCAGTTAGTTCCATTGAGGATACCTTCAAATTAGTACCTGTGTCCCTTGCTGATGTCAGTGTAAAACAGAGACTACTAGCAATATTTATCAAAAGTCACAAAATACCAGTCTCTCAAATAATAATCTCAGGCTTGAGATTTACTTTTAGCAAATAATTGCGGTGAAGAAAACAGTCATTTGGGCCAACCTTTCATTACTGCATTATTTACAGTAACAAAACTTTGGAAATAACCTAAATATCCAGAACAAAGAGTAACAAATAAATTATAGAATAACTACTCTGTGGAACATTATAAAACCATTTAAAATTAATTATTTTACAAGGAGACTATGATAAAATGAAAAATATGGGTGAAAAAACAACAGGCAATTTTTAAAAAATCTTCACACAACTAAGAATGTTACTTTTATAATTTTAAAAAAATCAGGAAATTTAAAATTATGACTATGAGGCAATATAAGAACAAGAAAATAGTGCCTTTTATAATACTAAATGACAAAATTTTACCTGTACCCAAATTACAGCTTTATAAAACATTTATCCAGATGGATAACTTATACAGAAAACATGGGCTATATAGCTCTTTTATTAGGCTGGTACGATTACGGTCGATTTTTCTTTCCTTAAAAAAAATTGTTTTGCTGTCCTTGGCATTTTATAAGTGGGAAACAAACACTTCAGAGGATAAGAAAGGTTTGGGGACCCACCTGCTGCTCCTTTCTAAGGAACAGTTCGATCTCGGCATGAATCCGGTTCTCTTCTTCAGTTTTCAGCCGTAGCTTCTGTGAATAACAAACCAACATCAGAATTCTTCCCAACAGGGCTGCAAGTGAGTTCTCAAGATTAAGGGTGTAGCTGTAACAGCAGGACAAGTTTTCTCTACCAGCTGGGATCCTAAGAACTTCACGGTATTCCTCCAGAGCAGCAATGCCGTTTCCCTGAATTCAGTTCATGTTCACAACACATCTGAGTCATGTCGGGCACTGTGTTAGGCACAGGCAACAGCCCAGAGCAAGAGGGCCATAATCCTGTTGCCTGGAAAGTGCTGTCCATTTAAAGAGAGAAACAGTGCTTCAAGGGCACAAGGTTCTCAGGCCTACAAAAGGACATTCCAGAGTGCAAAAAAGTGTTTGCTGTCATAGTCTTAAGCCACACTTGGGAAATAAGCTTTCCGATAAGCAGGGACTCAAAGAACGGAGTCCCCCTACTGCATGCAGATGACATGCTTGACTAATGTTTGTTCCTTCTCGCCAGCATCTTGTTCTTTTAGCCATTTAGCCTCCTCCCCAAATGATTATTTTTAGAAAAAGTTTCCAGGAAGTATACAACATGTTACTATTTATCTGTAATTTGGAAATGAAAATTTGTAGTTCTAAGTACAATATGACAAGTTTGGTACTGAGCTATATAAAGAGATTTTAAAATTTTAATTAAATTAAATGTCTTTAAGAGAGGGTATGATTTAAAGAAATCTGGAAATAAGTTTTGAGTTTTCTTAATGTAAATATATGTTATTTGAAGTAGGTTATTTCTATGACTTAAGGGCAAAATTTCTTAAACACTGCTCTGAATGAACTGAATGAGTTCCATGCAGGGGGGAAAATAGCCTTTTTCCTCTAAAATGAGGGTCTACCCTTGTTTCTTTCTACTGATACTTTTCACTGTGACTTTTCATTTCTATTAATATAAATTTAGGTGTGCATGGAGTTCAGCTCTCTAAATTTTGTATTTCTTAATGGCAGGATTTGTGGAAAATTCTTCAGGAAATGGGACTACTAGACCACCTGACCTGCCTCTTAAGAAACCTGTATGCAGGTCAGGAAGCAACAGTTAGAACTGGACATGGAACAACAGACTGGTTCCAAATAGGAAAAGGAGTTCGTCAAGGCTGTATATTGTCACCCTGCTTATTTAACTTATAGACAGAGTACATCATGAGAAACGCTGGGCTGGAAGAAGCACAAGCTGGAATCAAGATTGCCGGGAGAGATATCAATAACCTCAGATATGCAGATGACACCACCCTTATGGCAGAAAGTGAAGAGGAACTAAAAAGCCTCTTGATGAAAGTAAAAGTGGAGAGTGAAAAAGCTGGCTTAAAGCTCAACATTCAGAAAACGAAGATCATGGCATCGGGTCCCATCACTTCATGGGAAATAGATGGGGAAACAGTGGAAACAGTGTCAGACCTTATTTTTTGGGGCTCTAAAATCACTGCAGATGGTGACTGCAGCCATGAAATTAAAAGACGCTTACTCCTGGGAAGGAAAGTTATGACCAACCTAGACAGCATATTGAAAAGCAGAGACATTCCTTTGCCAACAAAGGTCCGTCTAGTCAAGGCTATGGTTTTTCCTGTGGTCATGTATGGATGTGAGAGTTGGACTGTGAAGAAAGCTGAGTGCCGAAGAATTGACGTTTTTGAACTGTGGTGTTGGAGGACTCTTGAGAGTTCCTTGGACTGCAAGAAGATCCAAGCAGTCCATTCTGAAGGAGATCAGCCCTGGGATTTCTTTGGAAGGAATGATGCTAAAGCTGAAACTCCAGTACTTTGGTCACCTCATGCAAAGAGTTGACTCATTGGAAAAGACTCTGATGCTGGGAGGGATTGGGAGCAGGAGGAGAAGGGGACGACAGAGGATGAGATGGCTGGATGGCATCACTGACTCGATGGACGTGAGTCTCAGTGAACTCTGGGAGTTGGTGATGGACAGGGAGGCCTGGCGTGCTGTGATTCATGGGGTTGCAAAGAGTCGGACATGACTGAGTGACTGAACTGAACTGAACTGAACTGAATGGCAGGATGAAAAATATTGGTTGGGTAAGAAAAGTAGCAGCAAAAACCTACAGTTACTGAGTATCTTGTTTTGCCCTCTCCTGTAATTACCAGAAGAAATGGCAGGCGGCTTCATAAACTAAGGATAAAGTGACCAAGAGAAGAAAGTACAACCAATTTCAAAGTCCTTACAAAAAATCAGGAGATGTAAGCTATACCCCATCAGAATCTCTGCTTGTAAAAAAGCAAGTCTTCATCCTTTTTTTGTCTTTAACCTCAAATGTTAGGGTTGCTGGAGAGAGAGAACAAAGATCAGAGAAGTCTCCCTCTCGCACCTCCTTTGTCGGCTGAAATATCGGGAGTGACAGTTTGAAAGCCAGTCATTAGATTCATTCCTAATTAACAGTGATCACCTCAATCTCTTCCAGCAAGAGCTCTTCTGTTTTGCTACATTTTTTCTGGGTCTGGGAAATCTGCAGTTCTGTGTTTCTCTTCATATAGCGATTCTCCATATTGGTTTTTGCCTTCATCTCTTGCAACTGGTCCTTGAGGTGAGCAATATATTCATTCCGATTCTGTAGAGGTTAAGACCAGATTTCTAAATTAAAATGCATTCTACCTCCATTCAGCTCAGTCAGCAGCTTAAGCTTTTGTACTTACATATCAACAGGGAACTGGATCTGTTTTTCTGCTATCACACTATGAGAAATTTACCCAATAATCATGGATAGTATAAATGAAAATGAAAAGCAGTTCTAAGACTGTGGGATTCTTCCCTAGGCACATTATTTGGGTATCCTGTATCCACACAGATTTCCCATTACTATTTCATTTTAGTGGAAAGAGCACTGGACTAAATGATCAAAAGACCTAACTTCCCACCCAAGCCCCGCCAATTGTGTGAATTAGGACACATCAGTTAAACTCTCCAAGTCTCACCTTCTTTACAATAGAAACATTAATATCCACCCTGCCTGAAATATCTTAGCAAGTAATTATAAGGATTAATTGACAATGTATTTGAAAATTCTTCCCAGGTTGCAAAGTGCTTGGCAACTTCTCTTTTTTTAATTGCATTAACATTGGTTTATAAAATTACATCAGCTTCATGTGTGCAACATTATATTGATATTTCAACTTCTGTATACATTACAATGTATACATTGTATACATTGTATACATTGTATACATTCGGTGCTCAACACCGAAAATTTAGTTTCCATCCGTCACCATATAGTTGACACCCCTGCTTTACCCGTTTCTTACCCCCAACCCTTTCCCCTTCTGGGACCGACTACTCTGTTCTACATGTTTGTTTTGGTTTGGTTTGTTCATCTATTTTTGTTTGCTTGTTTTAGATTCCACATATGAGTGAAATTATACAGTATTTATCTTTCTTTGTCTGACTTATTTCACTTTGCATGATAATCTCAATGTCCATCCATATTGTCAAAAATAGCAAGATTCAATCTTTGTATGGCTAGGAAGTATCCATTGTCTATACACTGTTGTAAACATGTACCACACCTTCTTTATCCATTTATCTGTCAATGTGAATATAGGTTGTTTCCTTATTGTGGCTGTTCTGAACAATGCTGCAATGAACACAGGGCTACATACACCTTTCTGAATTAGTGTCTTCATGTTCTTTGGATAAATACCCAGAAGTAGAATAGCAGAATCATATGGTAGTTCTTAATTTTTTGAGGGATTTCCATACTGTTTTCCAATGCTGGAGCTGCCACTAAGATATATAGTACTAGAAAGATACTTTCAGAACAGGATTCCAAGAAGGAGTTATTTCCCCACTGAGCCTAGGAATTCTCATTTTCCTTAAATTTTTAGTGCTGGACAACTGAAAATATAGATAGATAGATACATAGATAGATATAGAAATATATCTTCCATAAGCTAGAAGAATTTGAAACTCTGATGATTATTAGAACACTATATTGACTCCGCCTCAGTCAGTCTCTTCCATCAGGAAGCTTCCATAAGCCTCTTATCCTTCTCCATCAGAGGGCAGAAAGACTGAAAACCACAATCACAGAAAACTAACCAATCTGATCACATGGACCACAGCCTTGTCTAACTTAATGACACTATGAGACATGCCATGAAGGGCCACCCGGATGGATGGGTCATGGTGGAGAGTTCTGACAAAATGCAGTCTACTGGAAAAGGGAATGGCAAACCACTTCAGTATTCTTGCCTTGAGAGCCCCATGAACAGTACGAAAATGCAAAAAGATAGGATAATGAATGATGAACTCCCCAGGTTGGTAGGTGCCCAATATGCTACTGGAGATCAGTGGAGAAATAACTCCAGAAAGAATGAAGGGATGGAGCCAAAGCAAAAACAATATCCAGTTGTGGCTGTGACTGGTGATGAAAGTAAAGTCCAGTGCTGCAAAGAGCAATATTGCATAGGAAACCTGGAATGCTAGGTCCATGAATCAAGGCAAATTGGAAGTGTTCAAACACAAGATGGCAAGAGTAAACATCGACATTTTAGGAATCAGCGAACTAAGACTGGAATGGGTGAACTTAACTCAGATGACCATTACATCTACTACTGTGGGCAACAATTCCTTAGAAGAAATGGAGTAGCCATCATATTAAAAAAAAAAAAAGAGTCCGAAATGCAGTACTTGGATGCAATCTCAAAAACAACAGAACGATCTCTGTTCGTTTCCAAGGCAAACCATTCAATATCACATTAATCCAAGTTGATGCCTTGACCAGTAATGCTGAAGAAGCTGAAGTTCATCGGTCTTCTATGAAGATCAACAAGATCTTCTAGAACTAACACCCAAAAAAGATGTCTTTTTCATTATGAGGGACTGGAATGCAAAAGCAGGAAGTCAAGAAGTACCTGGAAGAACAGGCAAATTTGGCCTAGGAGTACAGAATGAAGTAGGGCAAAATCTAATAAAGTTTTGCCAAGAGAACGCACTGGTCATAGCAAACACCTTCTTCCAACAACACAAGAGAAGACTCTATACATGGACATCACCAGGTGGTCAACACCGAAATCAGATTGATTATATTCTTTTCAGCTAAAGATGGAGAAGCTCTATACAGTCAGCAAAAACAAGACCAGGAGCTGACTGTGGCTCAGACCATGAACTCCTTATTGCCAAATTCAGACTTAAATTGAAGAAAGTAGGGAAAAACCACTAGACCTAAATCAAATCCCTTATGATTATACAGTGGAAATGAGAAATAGATTCAAGGGATTAGATCTGAAAGACAGAGTACCTGAAGAACTATGGATGGAGGTTCGTGACATTGTGCACAAGACAGGGATTAAGACCATCCCCAAGAAAAAGAAATGCAAAAAGGCAAAACGTCTGTCTGAGGAGGCCTTACAAATAGCTGAGAAAAGAAGAGGTGAAAGGCACAAGAGAAAAGCAAAGATATACTCATTTGAATGCAGAGTTCCAAAGAATAGCAAGGAGAGATAAGAAAGCCTTCCTCAGTGATCGATACAAAGAAATAGAGGAAAACAATAGAATGGGAAAGACTAGAGATCTCTTCAAGAAAATTAGAGATACCAAGGGAACATTTCATGCAAGGATGGGCTCAATAAAGGACAGAAATGGTATGGACCTAACAGAAGCAGAAGAAGAGGTGGTAAGAATACATAGAAGAACTGCACAAAAAAGATCTTCATAACCCAGATAATCACGATGGTGTGATCACTCACCTAGAACCAGGCATCCTGGAATGCAAAGTCAAGTGGGCCTCACTACGAACAAAGCTAGTGGAGGTGATGGAATTCCAGTTGAGCTATTTAAATCCTGAAAGATGATGCTGTCAAAGTGCTGCACTCAATATGCCAGCAAATTTGGAAAACTCAGCAGTGGCCACAGGACTGGAAAAGTCAGTTTTCATTCTAATCCCAAAGAAAGGCAATGCCAAAGAATGTTCAAACTACTGCACAATTGCACTCATCTCACACGCTAGTAAAGTAATGCTCAAAATTCTACAAGCCAGGCTTTAACAGCAAGTGAACTGTCAACATCCAGATGTTCAAGCTGGATTAAGAAAAGGCAGAGGAACCAGAGATCAAATTGCCAACATCCATTGGATCATCAACAAAGCAAGCGAATTTCAGAAAAATATCTATTTCTGCTTTATTGATTATGCCAAAGCCTTTGACTGTGTGGATCACAACAAACTGGAAAATTCTGAAAGAGAGGGGAATACCAGACCACCTGACCTGCCTCCTGAGAAATCTGTACGTATGTCAGGAAGGAACAGTTAGAACTGGACATGGAACAACAGACTGGTTCCAAATAGGAAAAGGAGTACGTCAAGGCTGTATATTGTCACCCTGCTTATTTAACTTATATGCAGGGTACATCATGACAAACACTGGGCTGGATGAAGCACAAGCTGGAATCAAGATTTCCAGGAGAAATATCAATAACCTCAGATATGCAGATAATACCACCCTTAAGGCAGAAAGCGAAGAAGAACTAAAAAGCCTTGTGATGAAAGTGAAAGACGAGAGTGAAAAAACTGGCTTAAAACTCAACTTTCAGAAAAGTAAGATCATGGTATCTGGTCCCATCAGTTCATGGTAAATAGATGGGGAAACAATGGAAACAGTGACAGACTTTATTTTGGGGGGCTCCAAAATCACTGCAGATGGTGACTGTAGCTATGAAATTAAAAGATGATTGCTCCTTGGAAGAAAAGCTATGACCACCCTAGACAGCATATTAAAAAGTAGAGACATTACTTTGCCAAGAAAGGTCCATCTAGTCAAAGCTATGGTTTTTCCAGTAGTCATGTGTGGCTGTGAGAGTTGGACTATAAAGAAAGCTGAGAGTGGAAGAATTGATGTTTTTGAACTGTGGTGTTGGAGAAGACTCTTGGGAGTCCCTTGGACAGCTAGGAGATCCAACTGATTCATCCTAAAGGAAATCAGTCCTGAATATTCATTGGAAGGACTGATGCTGAAGGTGACACTCCCAATACTTTGGCCACCTGATGCGAAGAACTGACTCATTTGAAAAAACCCTGAGGCTGGGAAAGATTGAATGCAGGAGAAGAAGGGGACAACAGAGGATGAGATGGTTTAATGGTTTCACTGACTCAATGGACATGAGTTTGAGTAAACTCTGGGAGTTGGTGATGGACAGGGAGGCCTGGTGAGCTGCAGTCCATGGTGTCGCAAAGAGTCTGACATGACTGAGCAACTGAACTGAACTATACTGACTCTTGGAGAAGGCAATGGCACCCCACTCCAGTACTCTTGCTTGGAAAATCCCATGGACAGAGGAGCCTATTAGGCTGCAATCCATGGGGTTGCTAAGAGTCGGACATGACTGAGCAACTTCACTTTCACTTTTCACTTTTCACTTTCATGCATTGGAGAAGGAAATGGCAGCCCACTCCAGTGTTCTTGCCTGGAGAATCCCAGGGATAGGGGAGCCTGGTGGGCTGCCATCTATGGGGTCGCACAGAGTCGGACACGACTGAAGTGACTTAGCATAGCATAGCATACTGACTTTAAGAAGAAGCAAAGTGAAACTAAAGTCCTGATTCTGGCTAGAAAAATCTTGTAAGTTGAGAATTACAAAGACTTAACTGTCTTCAACGGTTTCATTAGAGGTTGTTGTTGTTATTCCGTTGCCAAGTCGTGTCCAACTCTTTCTGATCCCATGAACTATAGCACACCAGGCTTCTCTGTCCTTCACTATCTCCCGAGTTTGCTCAAACTCATGTCCATTGAGTCAGTGATGCCATCCAACCATCTCATCCTCTGTCGCCCCTTTCACCTCTTGCCCTGAATCTTTCTTAGCAACAGGGCTTTTTCCCAAGGAGTCGGCTCGTCACATCAGGTAGTCAAAGTATTAAAGCTTGGGCTTCAGCATCAGTCTGTCCAATGAATATTCAGATTGACTCCTTTAGGATTGACTGGTTTGATCTCCTTGCTGTCCAAGGGACTCTCAAGAGTTCTCCAACACCACAGTTTAAAAGTATCAATTCTTCAGCGCTCAGCCTTCTTTATGGTCCAACTGTCACATCCATACATGACTACTGGAAAAACCATAGCTTTGACTATACAGACCTTTGTTGGCAAAGTAATGTCCCTGCTTTTTTTAATACATTGTCTAGGTTTGTCATAGATTTTCCTCCAAGGAGCAAGCATCTTTTAATTTCGTAGCTGCAGTCACTGTCCACATTGATTTTGGAGGCCAAGAAAATGAAATCTGATACTGTTTCCAATTTTTCCACATCTATTTGCCATGAGGTGATGGGACTGGATGTCATGATCTTTGTTTTTTGAATGTTGAGTTTTAAGCCAACTTTTTCACTCTCCTCTTTCACCTCTATCAAGCGACTCTTAAGTTCCTCTTCACTTCCAGTAGGAAGCTTCACAACTCAATTATTCCCTCACATTCCAGTGATCTCCACACATACTTTCACACACTCAAGCCTGCCACCTTAATTGCTGGCATCAGTTTCTGACCCATAGGTTTCCCGTATGCATGTACTTCCTGTTTTCCAACCTTGACTTGACCACTGGTTCTTCAGTAACTCTAGAGATTTTACTTGATTTCATCTCGCCAGTTGTTTTTTGTTCAAGGTTTGCCTTCAGTCTTCTAGTCCTGGTTTCACTCCTTTTCTGATGATCAAAATATCTGAGTGATATTCTACTTTAGTTTTACTGAGCCTGAATGTAACAGCTGAGACTGAAATCCAAGAAGGTAAGTTTCACAAGCAAGTGTTACTTGTTGGAAAAATTATATTATCAACAATATAATGTAAAGAAAAGAGAAAAAAGGGGGTTGTGATAGTAGTGTAGGGGACTTGATTGGCAGAGCCCAAAGCTGAGGTCTCTTTTGATACTATTTGGTTTGAGTCTTAAAAGGACATTAATATAAATATCTTTTTTTTTAATACTCAAGGAATACAAGAAGAACTTATAATAATGGTAGAGTTATTGAGGGGAAAAAAAAGTTAAGAAACTTCTGAAAAATTCTATTCATTACAGAGAAAGCCTAAGTGTACACCAGTTTTTATAAAGCTTTTGAGGTGACGGTGGTGCAAAAATGGTTTTCAAAGAGCGTAAGCTATAAACACAGGGTTAATAGGGATATTGAAGTAAAAATAAATAACAAAGGTACTTTAAAACTGATAATAGAAAATAAGAGAGGATGCTAAGCAAGTCAGAAGACCTAAAGATAATAAATATCTCAGAAGAAAGGCTAGTGACCTTCTTTAGACAATTCTTCCAAATATATTTTCCTAATATTCTTCTAACTTCTTTGTAGGAGATAAGGAAGATTCCTATATCTGAAGTATAAGCTTGTCCAAATAGCTAGGCAATGAAAAGCTGATATATCAGGCCATACTTAGTAACTTTCTTAATTCTAATAGTCATGGTACTAATTTCTAACTGCCCAAACACAGTTTTGTAAGTACTTGCTTAAAACTTGGGATGCATTTCCTTATACAGGTAAATTAGACATAAAGTAAGGCCCTAATGACCAGAAAAGCTCAATAAATCCACTCTGTAGTTGAAATATAATACAAATGACATTATTAACACTAACCATTAGGTGTAAGGAGTATTTGTGTTGTGCTTAGTCACTAAGTTGTGTCCAACCCTTTGTGACCCCATGGACTGTAGCCCACCAGGCTCCTCTGTCCATGGGGATTCTCCAGGCAAGAATACTAGAGTGGGTTGCCATGCCCTCCTCCAGGGGATCTTCCCAACCCAGGGACTGAAACCAGGTCTCCCGCATTGCAGGCAGATTCTTTACCATCTGGGCCACCAGAGAAGCCTTGTAAGGAGTATGTGATGTGCTTAAGGTACTACCTAGGACCATAATCTCCCATCTGGAACCTTGGCATACAAGAGACTGCCTGAGACAAGGTCTCCTAGAAGGAAGGAGTGGGTGATATGGTTGGATTGGTTGGGAGGGGTAAGAACAGACTAAGAGCTCCAGAGTGTTAGAGTCTCTCAAAGTTCGATTCTGGACATGTTTGTGCATTCCACCAAATATCTGCTATCCTTTTATTTTTAATATAAATATTAAAGGCAACTCAGGGAAAACAACAATTTCTTATACATAACTTCTTTTTTTTGCTTGAAAAAGATGACTTCTACTTAGCTGTTATCAACCCAGTAACTTTTGGTGTTGTCCAGATAATTCTTACCTGTACTTCAGCTTGCCTTTCTTTTTTGACATTAAGCAACTGTTTTTGAAGAGATTTTATCTTCTTTCTTCCATTTTCCTCCCTAGAGAAAATAAGGATAATTTATATTTAGAGAAGTGCTTCTCAAAATTCAGTGTACACAGGTTCACCTGGAGGCTAAAGAACAGATTCCTGGGCTCTGTCCCAGATTCTAATTCATTCAGTGGAATTTGCAACTGTGCCAAGGTCCCAGGTGATGCTAATGGTACTGGTCCATGGAGCAAAATTTCAATAATATTTTTAAAAAGACTGTGATTTTGCTCTCACTTTGCTCTCTCACCATGCTGCAGTTTGCACGGTCTCTCAGCTCTGCGTTCTGGAGATGGTGCTAAAGTGGAGAGAAGTTTCTCAAATGCTGATTGCTGAAGCTTCCAATTCAAGTTTCTCGCCTCCTTCCAGTGTCAATAGATTGGCTTCAGTGCACAGGGGTGACAGGACCCGGAGACACCTTTCTTAACACCAGAAGGTGCTGGAGTGGGCTGAGGGGCTGGTCAGTCCAGAGGCTGCTGTCCATACCCCCGCAAGGTTCTGGCTCAGAGCCTCGAAGCAGGGAAGAACCCCACGTTCCATGATGGCCTCAGGAGGGAGGATTTGTCAAGTGATCAAGCCCTGAGTCTTTAGAGTGGGAGCAGTGACTCCAAGACCCCAGTCTACCAGAGAACTAACCCTAGAGAGTATGAAATAGTGAGAACTCACAAAAAGGAAACCACTTGAATTAAAGACCCGGCGTCACCCAACCACCAGTAGCACCCTGTGCAGGATGCCTCATCTAAATGACAAACAAAACAAAAACAAACCCAATAATCAGCAGACAGGATTACCACCTCACTCAGCCTTGCCCATCAGAGGAAAAACAAACAAACAAACAAAACCTCAGCACAACTCTCACCCTACAAGAAGCTCACACAAACCACTGAACCAACCTTAGGAGGCAGAAACCAAAAGGAAGAAAGAATTCAACCTTCTTCAAGGAAAGAATTCAACTTTCCTAGAAGCCTGGGGAAAGGAGACCTCAAACACAATAACCTAGAAAAAAAAAAAAAAAAAGAAAAGGCAGAGAAATACTGCACAAATGAAGAAACAAACTAGAAACACAGAAATCCAAATAAATGAAGAGGAAATAGGCAAAGTACCTGAAAAAGAATTCAGAATAATGATAGTAAAGATTATCAAAAACCTTGAAAACAAAATGGAGAAAATGCAAGAATCAATTAACAAAGACTGAAAAGAATTACAGAATAAATATACAGAGACAAACAACACAATTACTGAAATTTAAAATACTCTAAAATGAATCAATAGCAGAATATCTGAAGCAGAAGAATGAATCAGTGAGCTGGAAGATAAAATGGTGGAAATAACTTCTGAAGAGCAGAATAAAGTAAAAAGAATGAAAACAGCTGAGGACAGTCTCAGAGACCTCTGGGACTATATCAAATGCACCAACATTCAAATTATAGGGGTCCTAGAAGAAGAAAAGAAAAAGAAAAGGTATGAGAAAATTTTTGAAGACATTATAGTTGAAAATTTCCCCAACATTGAAAAGGAAATAGTCAATCAAGTCCAAGAGGCACAAAGAGTCCCATACAGATAAACCCAAGGAGAAACAAGCCAAGACACATACTAATCAAACTAACAAAGACTAAACACAAAGAACATTAAAAGCAGCAAGGGAGAAGCAAGACGTAACATACAAGGGAAACCCCATATGCTTAACAGCTGATCTTTCAGCAGAAACTCTGCAGGCCAGAAGGGAATTTTAGGATATATTTAAAGTACTGAAAGGGAAAAATCTACAACCAAGATTACTGTGCCTGGCAAAGATCTCATTCAAAATTGATGGAGAAATAAAAAGCTTTTCCAACAAGCAAAGTTAAGAGAATTCAGTACCATCAAACCAGCTTTACAACAAATGTTAAAGGGACTTATGTAATCAAGAAATACAACAGAAGAAAAAAGATCTACAAAATCAACCCCAAAAAATTATAAAATGGCAATAGGAACATATATATCAATAATTACCTTAAATGTAAATGGGTTAAACACTCCAACCAAAAGACACAGACTGGCTGAATGGATACAAAAACAAGACCCATATATATGCTATCTATAAGAAACCCACTTCAGACCTCAAGACACATATAGCCTGAAAGTGAGAGGATGGAAAAAGTGTATTTCATGCAAATGGGAAGCAAAAGAAAGCTGAAGTAGCAATCCTCATATCAGACAAAATAGACCTTAAAATAAAGAAGATTACAAGAGATAGGGAAGGACACTACATAATGATCAAGGGATCGATCCAAGAGAAAGACATAACAATTGTAACTATCTATGCACCCAACATAGGAGCACCTCAATACATAAGACAAACACTAACAGACATAAAAGGAGAAACTGACAGTAACACAATAATAAGTAGGAAATTTTAACACCCCACTCACACCAATGGACAGATCATCAAAACAAAATGAATGGGGAAACACAAGCCTTAAATGATAGATTAGATGAGATGGATCTTATTGATATCTTCAGGACATTCCATCCAAATGCAGAAGAATACACCTTCTTCTCAAGTGCACATGGAACATTCTCCAGGGTAGACCACATCTTGGGTCACAAATCAAACCTCAGCAAATTTAAGAAAATTGAAATCATATCAAGCATCCTTTCCAACCACAATGCTATGAGACTAGATACCAATTACAAGAAAAAAAGTGTAAGACACACAAAAACATGGAGACTAAACAACAAACTTCTAAATAATCAACAGGTTACTGAAGAAATGAAAAGGGAAATCAAAAAACTTCTAGAAACAAATGATAATTAAAACACGACAAATCAAAACCTATGGGATGCAGCAAAAGCAGTTCTAAGAGGGAAGTTTATAGCAATACAATTCTACCTCAAGAAACAAGAAAAACATTGAGTAGACAACCTAACTGTACACTTAAAACAACTGGAAAAAGAAGAAAAAAACCTAAATTAGTAGAAAGAAATAAATCATAAACACCCGAGCAGAAATAAAAAGAAAGAAACAATAGTAAAGATTAGTAAAACTAAAAGCTGGTTCTTTCAGAAGATAAACAAAATTGACAAACCTTTAGCCAGACTCATCAAGAAAAAAAGGAAGAATCAAATCAACAAAATTAGAAATGAAAAAGGAGAGGTTACATCAGACAATGCAGAAATACAAAGGATTATAAGAGACTGGAATGAACAACTATATGGCAATAAAATGGGTAACCTGGAAGAAATGGACAGATTCTTAGAAAAGTTCAGTCTGCCAAGACTGAACCAGGAAGAAATGAAATTATGAACAACCCAATTACAAGCAATGAAATTGAAGCTGTGATCAAAAATCTCCCAAAAAACAAAAGCCCAGGACCAGATGCTTCACAGGCGAAATCTATCAAACTTAGAGAAGAGATAATGCCTATCCTTCTAAAAGTCTTTCAAAAAATTGCAGAGGAAGGAACACTTCCAAACTCATTCTATGAGGCCACCATCACCCTGATACCCAAACCAGACAAAGATAAACCAAAAAAAGAAAACTACAGGCCAATATCACTGATGAACATAAATGCAAAAATTCTCAACAAAATTTTAGCAAACAGAATTCAACAACACATCAAAAAGCTCATACACCATGATCAAGCTGGGTTTACTCCAGGGATGCAAGGATTCTTCAATATACTCAAATCAATCAATGTGATACACTATATTAACAAATTGAAAGATAAAAATTATATGACAATCTCAATAGATGCAGAAAAAGCCTTTGACAAAATTAAGCACCTATTTATGATTAAAAGTCTTCAAAAAATGGACACAGAAGGAACCTACCTCAACATAGTAAAGGCCACAAATAATAAGCCTACAGCAAACATTATCCTCAATGGTGAAAAACTAAAAGCATTCCCCCTAAGATCAGGAACAATACAAAGCTGTCCACTTTCACCACTATTATTCAACATAGTTCTGGAAATGCTAGCTACAAGCAATCAGAGAAGAAAAAGAAAAAAAAGAATCCAGATTGGAAAAGAAGAAGTAAAGCTCTTACTGTTTGCAGATGATATGATACTGTACATAGAAAACCCTAAAGACAGTATCAGAAAATTACTAGAGCTAATCAGTGAATTTGGAAAAGTTGCAGGATACAAAATCAATACACAGAAATCATTTGCAATTCTATATAGAAAGAGAAATTAAGGAATCAATCCCATTCACCACTGCAACAAAAAGAAGTAAATATCTAGGAATAAACCTACCTAAGGAGACAAAAGAACTGTACACAGAATATTATGACAGAAATGAAAGAAATCAAAGATGACATAAACAGATGGAGAGATATTCCATGTTCCTGGGTAGGGAGAATCAATATTGTAAAAATGACTATATTGCCAAACGCAATCTACAGATTCAATACTATCCCTATCAAATTATCAATGGCATTTTTCACATAATTAGAACAAAAAATTTCACAATTCATGTGGGAACACAGAAGAACCCGAATAGCCAAAGCAGTCTTGAGAAAGAAGAATGGAGGTGGAGGAATCAACCTTCCTGACTTCAGATACAAAGCTACAGACATCAAGACAGTATGGTACTGGCACAAAAACAGAAATATAGACCAATGCAACAAGATAGAAAGCCCAGAAATAAACCCATGCACCTATGGGTACCTTATTTTTGACAAAAGAGGCAAGAATATACCATGGGGCAAAGACAGCCTCTTCAATAAATGGTGCTGGGAAAACTGGCCAGCTACATGTAAAAGAATGAAATTAGAACACTTCCTAACAACATACACAAAGATAAACTCAAAATGGATTAAGGACCTAAATGTAAGACCAGAAACTATAAAACTCTTGCTACTGCTACTGCTGCTAAGTCACTTCAGTAGCGTCCGACTCTGTGCGACCCCAAAGATGGCAGCCTACCAGGCTCCCCTGTCCCTGGGATTCTCTAGGCAAGAACACTGGAGTGGGTTGCCATTTCCTTCTCCAATGCATGAAAGTGAAAAGTGAAAGTGAAGTCGCTCAGTCATACTCGACTCTTAGCGACCCCATGGACTGCAGCCTACCAGGCTCCTCCGTCCATGGGATTTTCCAGGCAAGAGTATTGGAGTGGGTTGCCACTGCCTTCTCCCTAAAACTCTTAGAGGAAAACATAGGCAGAACACTTGATGACATAAACCAAAGCAAGATCCTCTATGACCCATCTCCTAGAGTAATGGAAATAAAAACAAAAGTAAACAAATGGGACCCGATTAAACTTAAAAGTTTTTGCACAGCAAACGAAGCTATAAGCAAGGTGAAAAGACAACCCTCAGAATGGGAGAAAATAATAGCAAATGAAACAACTGACAAAGGATTAACTTCCAAAATATACAAGCAGCTCATACAACTCAATACCAGAAAAACAAACCACCCAATCAAAAAGTGGGAAAAAGACCTAAACAGACATTTCTCCAAAGAAGATATACAGATGGCTAACAAACACATGAAAAGATACTCAACATCATTCTTTATTCAGTTCAGTCATTCAGTCATGTCTGACTCTTTGCGACCCCATGAATCGCAGCATGCCAGGCCTCACTGTCCATCACCAACTCCTGGAGTTCACCCAAACTCATGTGCATCAAGTCGGTGATGCTATCCAGCCATCTCATCCTCTGTCATCCCCTTCTCCTCCTGCCCCCAATCCCTCCCAGCATCAGGGTCTTTTCCAATGAGTCAACTCTTTGCATGAGGTGGCCAAAGTATTGGAGTTTCAGCCTCAGCATCAGTCCTTCCAATGAATACCCAGGACTGGTCTCCTTAGGATGGACTGGTTGGATCTCCTTGCAGTCCAAGGGACTCGCAAGAATCTTCTCCAGCATTCATTATTAGAGAAATACAAACCAAAGCTACAATAAGATATCACCTCATACCAGTCAGAATGGCCTTCAACAAAAAGTCTACAAACAATAAATGCTGGAGAGCGTGTGGAGAAAAGGAAATGCTCTGGCACTGTTGGTGGGAATGTAAATTGATACAGCCACTATGGAAGATGGCATGGAGATTCCTTAAATAACTACAAATAAAACCACCATATGACCCAGCAATCCTACTCCTAGGCATATACCCTGAGGAAACCAAAATTGAAAGAGACACATGTATCCCATTGTTCATTGCAGCACTATTTACAATTGCTAGAACATGAAAGCAACCTAGATGTCCATTGACAGATGAATGGATAAAGAAGTTGTGGTACATGTACACAATGGAATTTACTCAGCCATAAGAAGGAACACATTTGAGTCAGTTCTAATGAGGTGGATGAACCTAGAACTCATATGCAGAGTGAAGTGAACCAGAAAGAGAAAGATAAATACCATTTTCTAATGCATATATACAGAATCTAGAAAAATGGTACTGAAGAATTTATTTACAGGTCAACAATGGAGAAACAGACATAGAGAATAGACTTAGGGACATGGGGAGAGGGGAGGAGAGGGTGAGATGTATGGAAAGAGTAATACGGAAACTTACATAACCATATGTAAAATAGACAGCTGGGAATTTGCTGTATGGCTCAGGAAACTCAAACAGGGGCTCTGTATCAACCTAGAGGAGTAGGATGGGGAGGGAGATGGGAGGGAGTTTCAAAAGGGAGGGGATATATGTATACGCATGGCTGATTCATGTTGAGGTTTGACAGAAAACAGCAATTATCCTTCAATAAAAAAATAACCTAATTTTTAAAAAAGATTGTGATTTTAGTAAACTGGAAGAGGATTTTCTGGCTTATCAGTGTTGTATCTAAAATTGCTGCTGCTGAGAACAAGCTAAGAAGAGGATGAACAGGAAGAGGAAAAAGAAGAATCTTTTCTATTCTGAGCACCTCTTAAAATATAAGGACATAATCCCTGTCATCACTCCTGTTTTACAGATGAGGAAAACGCACATAGAGAGTTGAGGTGACTTGCTGCAGAGGATCTGAGAATGTGCCCCACAGACCTCCAAGTACAGGCAATGTGAGCAAATAAGGGTCCAAGCTCTCGACTCTGAATCCCTCCACTGTGTGTGCTCTGGGGCCACCCTTTCCACAGACTGCTCCCAGCCAAGTTTTGAGGGTGGCAGGGATAAGGCCATCCCTTCCTAGGAGACTCTGGACTTTTCTGATGTTTGACTTTGGCTCACGGACTCCCTGCTGACCTTGCCAAATCATCCTTAGATTGCAGGGTGGTCTCATCCACCCAACCTTCCCTCTCCTTCACTTAGGGTGAGTCTAGCATTGAGTCCAAAGCCTCCCTCCCCATTTTCTCTCACTTAAGGGTTTCCCTGATAAAAATCTTTACATTAATAATCTCATCTTGGCATCTATCTCTAAGAAGATACAGACTCACACACTTGTCATAGTCACACAAGTGGTAAATGGCAGAGCAGAATTCAAACTCAGTATTGTCTGAATGAGAATTTAACTATTTTATGTTGTCCTTAGAAACAGAATTCTGCTTATCTCCAGCAATCTCTTTATTTAGGTTTAAAATAAAATAACAGAACAATACAATAAAAAAAATAATACCTATCTTAGCTTGAGCTGCTATAATAAAAATATCATAGATTGGAAGGCTTATAAACAGAGAAATTCATTGCTCACAGTTCTGGAGGCTATTAAGTCCAAGATCCGGGTGCCATCCAATTCAGTGTCTGGTGAGAACCTGTCACCTGGTTCACAATTGCCAATTTTCATTTGTATCTACATGACAGAAGAGGAAGGCAGCTCTCCTGGGTCTTGTTTATAAGGGCACTAATCCCATTGATGAGGGCTCCATCCTTAAGACCTACTCACTGACCAAAGACATCCAATCTCCTAAAACCATCACTCTGGAGGTTAGGATTCCAAAAATTGAGGTTAGAGGAGCACAAACATTCAGTCTATAGCAACAACAATAACAACAACAAAAAAAACCTTATCATTAAGTAGCATCTAGAGAAATCCTGCTAACTAGAATCTTGAGATTGTCATTGCCAAAACAAACCATAGATTATGCACTACCCATCTGTGTAGTACATATATTGTACTATACATATTATAGATACAGATAACCGAAGCCCAGAAATTGAGCTATTGTTCCAGCAGAACTCTGAATAGAACCCAACTTTCTTTTTTTTTTTTTTTTAATTTTTATTTATTTATTTATTTATTTATTTTTTATTTTTTTTTTCTAATTTTATTTTATTTTTAAACTTTACATAATTGTATTAGTTTTGCCAAATATCAAAATGAATCCGCCACAGGTATACATGTGTTCCCCATCCCGAACCCTCCTCCCTCCTCCCTCCCCATACCATCCCTCTGGGCCGTCCAGTGCACCAGCCCCAAGCATCCAGCATCGTGCATCGAACCTGGACTGGCAACTCGTTTCCTACATGATATTTTACATGTTTCAATGCCATTCTCCCAAATCTTCCCACCCTCTCCCTCTCCCACAGAGTCCATAAGACTGTTCTATACATCAGTGTCTCTTTTGCTGTCTCGTATACAGAGTTATTGTTACCATCTTTCTAAATTCCATATATATGCGTTAGTATACTGTATTTATGTTTTTCCTTCTGGCTTACTTCACTCTGTATAATAGGCTCCAGTTTCATCCACCTCATTAGAACTGATTCAAATGTATTCTTTTTAATGGCTGAGTAATACTCCATTGTGTATATGTACCACAGCTTTCTTATCCATTCATCTGCTGATGGGCATCTAGGTTGCTTCCATGTCCTGGCTATTATAAACAGTGCTGCGATGAACATTGGGGTACACATGTCTCTTTCCCTTCTGGTTTCCTCAGTGTGTATGCCTAGCAGTGGGATTGCTGGATCATAAGGCAGTTCTATTTCCAGTTTTTTAAGGAATCTCCACACTGTTCTCCATAGTGGCTGTACTAGGTTGCATTCCCACCAACAGTGTAAGAGGGTTCCCTTTTCTCCACACCCTCTCCATCATTTATTATTTGTAGACTTTTGGATCGCAGCCATTCTGACTGGTGTGAAATGGTACCTCATAGTGGTTTTGATTTGCATTTCTCTGATAATGAGTGATGTTGAGCATCTTTTCATGTGTTTGTTAGCCATCTGTATGTCTTCTTTGGAGAAATGTCTATTTAGTTCTTTGGCCCATTTTTTGATTGGGTCGTTTATTTTTCTGGAGTTGAGCTGTAGGAGTTGCTTGTATATTTTTGAGATTAGTTGTTTGTCGGTTGCTTCATTTGCTATTATTTTCTCCCATTCTGAAGGCTGTCTTTTCACCTTGCTAATAGTTTCCTTTGATGTGCAGAAGCTTTTAAGGTTAATTAGGTCCCATTTGTTTATTTTTGCTTTTATTTCCAATATTCTGGGAGGTGGGTCATAGAGGATCCTGCTGTGATGTATGTCGGAGAGTGTTTTGCCTATGTTCTCCTCTAGGAGTTTTATAGTTTCTGGTCTTACGTTTAGATCTTTAATCCATTTTGAGTTTATTTTTGTGTATGGTGTTAGAAAGTGGTCCAGTTTCATTCTTTTACAAGTGGTTGACCAGATTTCCCAGCACCACTTGTTAAAGAGATTGTCTTTAATCCATTGTATATTCTTGCCTCCTTTGTCAAAGATAAGGTGTCCATATGTGCGTGGGTTTATCTCTGGGCTTTCTATTTTATTCCATTGATCAATATTTCTGTCTTTGTGCCAGTACCATACTGTCTTGATAACTGTGGCTTTGTAGTAGAGCCTGAAGTCAGGTAGGTTGATTCCTCCAGTTCCATTCTTCTTTCTCAAGATCGCTTTGGCTATTTGAGGTTTTTTGTATTTCCATACAAATTGTGAAATTATTTGTTCTAGCTCTGTGAAGAATACTGTTGGTAGCTTGATAGGGATTGCATTGAATCTATAAATTGCTTTGGGTAGTATACTCATTTTCACTATATTGATTCTTCCAATCCATGAACATGGTATATTTCTCCATCTATTAGTGTCCTCTTTGATTTCTTTCACCAGTGTTTTATAGTTTTCTATATATAGGTCTTTAGTTTCTTTAGGTAGATATATTCCTAAGTATTTTATTCTTTCCGTTGCAATGGTGAATGGAATTGTTTCCTTAATTTCTCTTTCTGTTTTCTCATTATTAGTGTATAGGAATGCAAGGGATTTCTGTGTGTTGATTTTATATCCTGCAACTTTACTATAGTCATTGATTATTTCTAGTAATTTTCTGGTGGAATCTTTAGGGTTTTCTATGTAGAGGATCATGTCATCTGCAAATAGTGAGAGTTTTACTTCTTCTTTTCCAATTTGGATTCCTTTTATTTCTTTTTCTGCTCTGATTGCTGTGGCCAAAACTTCCAAAACTATGTTGAATAGTAATGGTGAAAGTGGGCACCCTTGTCTTGTTCCTGACTTTAGAGGAAATGCTTTCAATTTTTCACCATTGAGGATAATGTTTGCTGTGGGTTTGTCATATATAGCTTTTATTATGTTGAGGTATGTTCCTTCTATTCCTGCTTTCTGGAGAGTTTTTATCATAAATGGATGTTGAATTTTGTCAAAGGCTTTCTCTGCATCTATTGAGATAATCATATGGTTTTTATTTTTCAATTTGTTAATGTGGTGTATTACATTGATTGATTTGCGGATATTGAAGAATCCTTGCATCCCTGGGATAAAGCCCACTTGATCATGGTGTATGATCTTTTTAATGTGTTGCTGGATTCTGATTGCTAGAATTTTGTTAAGGATTTTTGCATCTATGTTCATCAGTGATATTGGCCTGTAGTTTTCTTTTTTTGTGGCATCTTTGTCAGGTTTTGGTATTAGGGTGATGGTGGCCTCATAGAATGAGTTTGGAAGTTTACCTTCCTCTGCAATTTTCTGGAAGAGTTTGAGCAGGATAGGTGTGAGCTCTTCTCTAAATTTTTGGTAGAATTCAGCTGTGAAGCCGTCTGGACCGGGGCTTTTGTTTGCTGGAAGATTTTTGATTACAGTTTCAATTTCCATGCTTGTGATGGGTCTGTTAAGATTTTCTATTTCTTCCTGGTCCAATTTTGGAAAGTTGTACTTTTCTAAGAATTTGTCCATTTCTTCCACGTTGTCCATTTTATTGGCATATAATTGTTGATAGTAGTCTCTTATGATCCTTTGTATTTCTGTGTTGTCTGTTGTGATCTCTCCATTTTCGTTTCTAATTTTGTTGATTTGATTTTTCTCCCTTTGTTTCTTGATGAGTCTGGCTAATGGTTTGTCAATTTTATTTATCCTTTCAAAGAACCAGCTTTTGGTTTTGTTGATTTTTGCTATGGTCTCTTTTGTTTCTTTTGCATTTATTTCTGCTCTAATTTTTAAGATTTCTTTCCTTCTACTAACCCTGGGGTTCTTCATTTCTTCCTTTTCTAGTTGCTTTAGGTGTAGAGTTAGGTTATTTATTTGACTTTTTTCTTGTTTCTTGAGGTGTGCCTGTATTGCTATGAACTTTCCCCTTAGGACTGCTTTTACCGTGTCCCACAGGTTTTGGGTTGTTGTGTTTTCATTTTCATTCGTTTCTATGCAAATTTTGATTTCTTTTTTGATTTCTTCTGTGATTTGTTGGTTATTCAGCAGTGTGTTGTTCAGCCTCCATATGTTGGAATTTTTAATAGTTTTTCTCCTGTAATTGAGATCTAATCTTACTGCATTGTGGTCAGAAAAAATGCTTGGAATGATTTCTATTTTTTTGAATTTACCAAGGCTAGCTTTATGGCCCAGGATGTGATCTATCCTGGAGAAGGTTCCATGTGCGCTTGAGAAAAAGGTGAAATTCATTGTTTTGGGATGAAATGTCCTATAGATATCAATTAGGTCTAACTGGTCTATTGTATCGTTTAAAGTTTGTGTTTCCTTGTTAATTTTCTGTTTAGTTGATCTATCCATAGGTGTAAGTGGGGTATTAAAGTCTCCCACTATTATTGTGTTATTATTAATTTCTCCTTTCATACTTGTTAGCATTTGTCTTACATACTGTGGTGCTCCCGTGTTGGGTGCATATATATTTATAATTGTTATATCTTCTTCTTGGATTGATCCTTTGATCATTATGTAGTGACCTTCTTTGTCTCTTTTCACAGCCTTTGTTTTAAAGTCTATTTTATCTGATATAAGTATTGCTACTCCTGCTTTCTTTTGGTCCCTATTTGCATGGAAAATCTTTTTCCAGCCCTTCACTTTCAGTCTGTATGTGTCCCCTGTTTTGAGGTGGGTCTCTTGTAGACAACATATGTGGGGGTCTTGTTTTTGTATCCATATATTAAAAGCAGCAAGGGAAAAACAACAAATAACACACAAGGGAATTCCCATACGGATAACAGCTGATCTTTCAATAGAAACTCTTCAAGCCAGGAGGGAATGGCAAGACATACTTAAAATGATGAAAGAAAATAACCTACAGCCCAGATTATTGTACCCAGCAAGGATCTCATTCAAGTATGAAGGAGAAATCAAAAGCTTTTCAGACAAGCAAAAGCTGAGAGAATTCTGCACCACCAAACCAGCTCTCCAACAAATACTAAAGGATATTCTCTAGACAGGAAACACAAAAACGGTGTATAAACTCGAACCCAAAACAATAAAGTAAATGGCAACGGGATCATACTTATCAGTAATTACCTTAAACGTAAATGGGTTGAATGCCCCAACCAACTTTCTGACTTCTAGTTATCTCCCCTTAAAAGCAAAAACTTGATTTACTTTAGAAATCTAAGACTTCCAGTAAGAGTTTTATAACACTTTATTTTTTTTTTTTTTTTAAGGCAACAAAGCAAATAAACCTAAACTTACTCTCACCTGGCAATGGTATCATAGAAATGCATTTTGCTTTCCCTCTCTTTGCCCAAAGCTTTCAGGAGATTGGTGAAAGTGCCTTCTTCTTCCAACTCCTCCAAAGTTTCTGTAATTACATCACTCAAAAATTGCCTGCAAGGAGAAACAAAAAAGATGAATCAGTAAGATATATTTCCCCACATTCACAAAGGGCTACAGAAATCACACAAGTTAAGACCCAGAAGGACCATCATAACTAAATTTGAATTATTCTTGGAAGGCAGAAATAGTTTAGTATTAGAAAATCTACTAATGGAAATCATCACATTAATGAGGACAAAAGGAGAAAAAAGCCAAATGATCATCACATCATTTAAAAACAAACAACTCTTAGCAAAAAAGAGAAACTCCTTAACCGGAAAAAGTTTACATACTGAGGACTAACGGACCTGGAATGTACAGCATGATATTGTGTATACAACATTTAAGAACATGTAAAACTATGAACGTGAAAGTCAAAGTTAGTCACTCAGTCACGTCCAACTCTTTGTGACCCCACAGACTGTAGCCCAGCAGGTTCCTCTGGCCATGGGATTCTCCAGGCAAGAATACTGGAGTGGGCTGCCATTTCCTTCTCCAGGGGATCTTCCTGACTCAGGGATCAAACCCAGGTCTCTCGCATTGCAGGCAGACTCTTTACTATCTGAGCCATCTATATGTATCGTTTAAATAAAATACTTACATATCTAATAAAAGTATCACAACATATACAAGAGAACAATAAACAACAAATTCAGAAGAAATATTTGGGGGAAGGGTGAGGGGACTAGAATCAGAGTTACAATCGTCAGTTGTACCTGACATATTTTATTTGGAAAAAAAACTCTTAAAGCTATCATGTAAAATGTTAAGATTTGGTGGTTATATACATAAGGATTATTTATATAATCCTTTTAATAAAATATAAATAATAAAATATAACAATAATCCTTTTAATAAAATATAAAAATATAATATATGTATTTTATATAAATATAAATATTTTATATTTTTATAAAATATAAAAATAATCCTTTTAATAAAATATAATAATTTTATTCTTCACATTTTTGTGCATTCTTGAAATATTTCATAATTTTGAAAAAGTTAAATCATTTAAAAATTTTTGTATAAAGAGCTAATACAACATATTTTAGAGATGAGTGAATCCAGACTCAGGAAGATTACATGCCTTCCTTGCCCAAGTTCACAGAACTAGCTTGAAAAAGAGATAGAACTATTTAATTCAGACTCTTGACTCCTAGTCCATTGACTATTCTCTCCTAGGTAGAGAATTTTAATTACTGTTATTTAATGTTTTGATATAGAATCAGCAAGAAGTATTCTTACCGTTTTACATAATTATTACCAATAGTTCACACAAAAAAATTCAATAACTATATTGAGAAAATAAATACGATGAAGTCATGTCAGTTGAAAAACTATGATCCCACATACTGAGAATGAAAGGACATTAACTAGCAGCTTATAAACAGGACACCATCTTTAAGGGATGCAAATGTGAAACCAGATTATTTCTAGCAAGAGATGATACCCTCTGGGGAGGGTCTAAAGCAGGGGTCAGCAAGTTTTTCTGTAATTGGACAAACAGTAAATGTTTTTGGTTTTGCAGGACATAAACTCCCTGTTGAAACTACTCGACTCTGCTGTTATCCCATGAAAGCAGTCATAGACAATATATAAAATGGGCAATGCTGTATTCCAGTAAAATTTGTTTTCAAAAACAGACTACAGGCTGGATTTGGCTAGTGGCCCTGGGTAATTGCTATAAACCCTTATTTACCAAAAATTACTATCATAAAGTTATACTTTCTTTTAAACTTAACAGGATTCTTTGTCAGCAAGCCAGTTGACAATGAAAAACTGAGTAATAAGAATGGAAATTGAGACTGCTTAAGAAATCCTCAGGATTAAGAGAGTTTAAAATTTGACTACTTTGATAGTATCTATCTCTTACTAAAGAATAAAGCATCACAAGAGCCACCAATCTCTGCCAAGCACTTGGCTGATACCTCCCTCCAAAGTTATCATTATTCTCATTTTTAAAAACTGTAAACAAAGGCTCAATAACTTCCCCAACCATATAGCCACCACATTAACACTTTTACTTGTACCACACTTCCCCTAGAAAGCCCTTGGCTAATTCTATTATCTGCAGTCACGTGGATATAATGACCAATCCATTAAGTGAAGAGAGCAGTCAGCCACCCCTGTACTCACTCCTCATCCATCTAGAAATACATTATCACATTTCCAAATGTGCTGTCCTTCCTTACCTATCAATCTGAATTTTCTTCAGTGTCTCTGTATTCATTATGGTCTGCCTTGTGGGTTTTTTGAAGATAAGATCTTGCACTTTGTTAAACTGGCCTCCTTGTCTGATTTCCGGCAACTTGGGTTCTTCTTTATGTACCAATGGACTGGATATTTTTGAGGGGTTTGATGCCAGTGGAACTTTTTCTGAACTTCTTCCTTCTAAATGCATTTCTTTGTTATCCTTCTAAAAACAATAAATGATGTTTCATGTTAAAGACAGATTTTTAAAACAAAAAGAAATAATGCTATATGAGGGCCTCTTCCTCCATTTTAAGCCTCTTGTAATATCAGTACCAGAAAATTATCCTCTTCTTCAGCTACATCAAACTGCATGCTCTGCTGTTTTGTGTCTTCCTGCCTTTAGACAACATTCCCACTCTCTGTCATTCCCCAAACTGGTAAACTTTAAGACTATGACCAAAGACACAGTTCTCTGTGAAACATCTCTATTAGCAGACATTTACCATTTATAATTATTTGTATAAATATCTCCATTAAATTATAAATTCCATGAGGAGAGGGACAGTGTCTTACAGATCTTGGTGCACCTCAAATTCTTTTTGGAACAAGATAATATTAAATAAATGTGGCCATCTTTATAATCCCATTGTTTAGAACAATGTCCAGGATACAGCAAAGACTCAAATGTTCGCTGAACACATGAATCTGAAATACAGTCAATCCCTTGGTAACTGTGGAGGACTGGTCTGATCCACCACCACACCCCTGACCCAGCCCTCAAGGAGACCAGACTCCACAGATCCTGAAGTCCCTTATGTAAAATGGCATAGTATTTGTATATAACCTGTTTACATCCTCTCATATACTTTAAATAATCTCTAGATGACCTATAATACTAAAACAATGTAAATACTATGTATATAGCTGCCAGCAAACAGCAAATTCAAGTTATGCTTTTGGGAACTTATTGGAATTTTTTTCTGAATATTTTTGATCCATGGTTGCTTGAATCTGCAGATGTGGAACCCACAGATATGGAGGGTCCACTGTATAAAGAATTAAAAGAGAATCATACCAAAGAGTAGGAGCCAATAGTGTATTAGTGGTGCGGTATAGATTTCGAAGTTCATGTGGGGAAAAGCCAAAAAAAATTATTTTTCAGACCCAAACTTGAATAGTAAGAGGTAAGCATTACCATCTTTCAACTGGGACAGGATACATCTTTAAGTTGATGATTCCTATTTAATCTGTGGCTAAAACCTTGAGCCAATGGGAAACCATATAACATAGCAATTATGCAGTACATATGGGACTCTGAAACCAGACTTCCTTGTTTAAATCCTGGCCCTGTTACTAAACCACATTGACTTTAGACAACTATTTAATATCTCTATGCCTCCATTTTCCTATTGATAAAATAGGGATAATAATAGTACTTGCCATCTTGCAGTTATTGAGGAAAGAAAAAAAGGAAGGAAGGAGAAAAAGAAAGAAAAAGGGCATTTAGAACACTACACAGAACCATGTAAGTTCAACATTTGATATGATTACTTAAATTCTTCAGCTGGTCCTATGCACAGAAGAGTTTTATTTGCATAAAAGCCTAGGTCTTCCTTAGCTAAACTTCAATTAGATTAGTTTTAAAAAAAAAACTATCAATAAAGATTAATAAACACACACTCAACAGCATTTTTCCTTTATCAACAGCAAGCAAAGATTCAGATCTGAGGAAAACACACATATGCAAGTACAAAAAAAAAATGCTACATTAAATAAGAATTAAATTTTAAAATACTCCTTTCAATTAAAATTGATATGACTGACTACAAAGAGAACAGAAACCATAGAATTCCAACAATTAAATTGAAAATTCAGTTCAGTCAGTTCAGTCACTCAGTCGTGTCCGACTCTTTGCGACTCCATGAATCACAGCACGCCAGGCCTCCCTGTCCATCACCAACTCCCGGAGTTCACTCAGACTCACGTCCATCGAGTCAGTAATGCCATCCAGCCATCTCATCCTCTGTCATCCCCTTCTCCTCCTGCCCCCAAACCCTCCCAGCATCAGAGTCTTTTCCAATGAGTCAATTCTTCGCATGAGGTGGCCAAAGTACTGGAGTTTCAGCTTTAGCATCATTCCTTCCAAAGAAATCCCAGGGCTGATCTTTAGGATGGACTGGTTAGATCGCCTTGCAGTCCAAGGGACTCTCAAGAGTCTTCTCCAACACCACGGTTCAAAAGCATCAATTCTTCGGTGCTCAGCTTTCTTCACAGTCCAACTCTCACATCCATACATGACCACTGGAAAAACCATAGCCTTGACTAGACGGACCTTGGTTGGCAAAGTAATGTCTCTGCTTTTGAATATGCTATCTAGGTTGGTCATAACTCTCCTTCCAAGGAGTAAGCGTCTTTTAATTTCATGGCTGCAATCACCATCTGTAGTGATTTTGGAGCCCAAAAAAATAAAGTCTGACACTGTTTCCACTGTTTCCCCATCGATTTCCCATGAAGTGATGGGACCAGATGCTCTATGCATAAATAAAGCTTTAAGTGTGTGGATGGTTATTACTCTAGATTTTCTAGTCTAGGGAGGGAATGGGAAACCTAAGACCTGGAAAGTTTGTTCTTTCTGATCGCCCTAACCATCGTTCCTCTACCTTTGTGCTCGGGCATCTGGAAAAGGAAGCAAATGTGTCAAATGGCCTGATGAACAGATTACTAGAAATAAATATGAGTTTTTAGAAGAGAACTTAAAGGAACTAGCTAAATATTCTGGCCCATTCACCTCCTTGTACGGGAGGGTGTTAGATCCTAAGGGAAAAAATAAGAACAGTATTCCCTGCAAGGGAGCTCTTTCCAAAGTTCAGATCAATTACTCCCACTTCTGGTAGAACTTAGTACATTAGTATGTTTTTCATAATTCCATTTCATGATTCTTTAGTTATAAAAATGGTTGTGGAAGAGGGATAATGCTAACTAAACTTTCATCCCAGTGTTGTTACTGTAAAGCTCAACAACGTGAAGCTTTTAAAGAAAGAAAACATCCACATTAGTACTAAGGTTTTTAAATATTTATCTTATGCAGGGCAATGGTACTGTAAAAATTTGTGAGTTAGAACAACTATAATACTATAAAATGAAAAATTATTTTAAGAGTCACAGTTTTAAAAGTTATATAACTAACATATTCTGAAAGGGGCTTTTAAGTTCTATTAATCAGAATAAGAGTACAAACCTTTACTATTTATATTTCTATAAAATCATAAGCAGGACTTCTCTCTGTCATGTCAGAAAATTTTGTGGGTGAAGATCATAAACCAGAATAAAACTGGAGAAATTTTGTTCTTTTATGTACTGGAATGGTGACCACTACTGAATGTTGTTTATAAATTTGTATTTTTCTTTCTCTCTTGAGTTTCTATGATGGAAAAGTACCCTTTTTAAAGCCTAACAGTAAATATCATTGAGAAAACTTTATCTTGTTAACTGAAGATATTTAGTGAGGTTAATGTCTCTTCTGTACTATCTGTTAACAAACAATTTAAGAATTAGACTAATTTTAAGTGTACTGAAAGGTTTAGTTCTTGGATTTCCAGATGTCTTTGCTTTTCATAAATTAATAAGGAAACTAATTTGTTGCAAAATTCCTATAATACCCATAATGTTTTAAAATCACCCTAAAACTCATAGAATGTTAGTATTAGAAGGGCTCATTTAGTTAAAACTCCACCACAATTCATTCATAAATGAGAAAACTAAGACTGAGAAAGTGAAATGAATTGCTTATTGCACAATTCAACTATAATGATCCTGTAACTTCAAATCCACTTTTAAAACTCTAATAAAAGTTTTGTGAATCCAGTTTATAAATATAGCAGTAGTAATAATAATAATAATAATTATAAAATTGTAAGGGGCAATTAAAGGGAAATTTAATTTTCTAGTCACAGTAAATATGGACTTCTTTTCTATTAGACATGAAAATTAATTTACCCTCCCATTTTTATAGCAAGTTGCATTTATCACAGAATCAGATATATTCTGTACAAATTATATAATTTTGTTAAACTTAATAAATATGTACTTAAAATAAAATGTAATAAAATTTGTACTTAAAAATTGTTTCTGGTTTAAGGGCTTAAGAATTTATGAAAGATTTCGCTCACTACCAAGTTGAGTTTTTTGTAACTCAGTGGTGCTTTGAGGGAGGAATCCATAACATCATTGAAAATATAATGGCTGATGCAATAATGCGGCTGGATATTCAGAAAAGCAGATTGCAACATATTTAGCAATGACAAAGTCATTTTAGATGAAAGCAGTGTTGACAGGGTCCAGTTGAATTTCCTCCCCCTGGTGTTCAGTTAGCTTTTGTGCTGTTGTGCTTAATCGCTCAGTCCAACTCTGCAACCCCATGGACTGTAGCCCACCAGGTTCCTCTGTCCATGGGGATTCTCTAGGCAAGAATACTGGAGTGGGTTGCCAGCTGACAAATACCAATACAAGACAAATAAGACAACACAATTATTTATCTCCTCAGTATATATATTGTATTTATACTGACTTATCTATGGACTTTTTAGAATAACACCAGTATATCAGGAGAAAAGGATATTTTGTGAGATGTACTGTGAGCTATGTCTATTTCACTCCATTAACTGAGAGTACATATCTCAGATAATTACTGTCGCCCTTTACCTGACTAGAAGGTGCTATTCCCCAAGTTGAATTGAATGGCGTAGGTACTGCAAATGATGGAGAGATAAAGAGAAAGCAAAAATTAAGTAATGGTGAATGTATATACCATGCTGATGCTTTGTCTTTTTTCATACTGAACTGGCATGATATAGTTTAGAATGGAGAGCTGGTCTGTGGTGTCCTCCAGAACTGCAGAGATCCTCAGCACGTCTAGAATGGATAGCGGCTTCATGATTTCTGGGCTGGTTTCTATGACTGCTTCTTTGGCTGTTTCTTCCTTTTCTTCTACAGAAGTATTAGGTGGTTCTCCTGTCACTGACACCGTCACTTCAGAAGGCCAAGCTTCTGGAGGAAGATTTGAGGCTTCCAGACCTCTAAAGAAAGAAGGAAGGAAAAAAATAAGTCAGCCATCAAATGTTTAAAATGACTTAAATCCAAAAACACAGGCAGCATGTAGATGGGTTCCTGTAAAGTCCATTTTGCCATATACTCAAGAGAATGAACGCAAGTACTTTGCAGATGATTCTGCTTAATAACCCCCAGTAACATTCTGACTTCCCAAAGAAAAGCAACTTATTGTTCATAAAAGATGTGAAGCCCCTGCTATTTGACTATGCTTAACCAGTTTGAACTTGAGCCAAATAAACTTTTTTTCTAGCAACATTTTCAGGTGCTAACCAAAACTGTCTCATGGTTATGTTAACTGAAAGCTGAGCCTCTCTGTACACCGGGTGCCAAATCAAATCCTGGAGACAGAGTTTGGGGTGGAGAAAAGGATAGCTAGCTTTATTGCTTTGCCAGGCAAAAAGGAACCTAAAACCATGTTCTGTCTCAAAAAACCAAGAGTCCCAACCCTAGAGAATTTGATGAGGGTCAAAGGTGGGGTCTCTAACAAGATTACAGTGTGGGCAGAATTTGCACTTTCTTAATCTCATTTTAGGTGGTGGGTCTTCTAATCTTGATGAGCTTCTCTGTTCCCTTTCATCTTGCCTCTGGTGATTTTTGGCTGCTTCTCCCTTGATTGGGCTTCCCTGATAGCTTAGTTGGTAAAGAATCCACCTGCAATGCGGGAGACCTGGGTTCCATCCCTGGTTTAGGAAGGTCCCCTGGAGAAGGGAAAGGCTACCCACTCCAGTATTCTGGCCTGGAGAATTCCATGGACTGTATAGTCCAGGGGGTTGCAAAGAGTAGGACACGACTGGGCTACTTTTCATTTTCACTTTCCCTTGATTAGCTTCCCAGGTGGCTCCCATGGTAAAGAACCCACCTGCCAATGCAGGAGACATAAGAGGTGCTGGTTCGATCTCTGGGTAGGGAAGATCCCCTGGAAAAGGAAATGGCACCCTACTCCAGTATTCTTGCCTGGAGAATCCCCATGGACAGAGGAGCCTGGAGGGCCACAGTCCATGGGGTCGCAAAGAATGGGACATGACTGAAGCAACTTAGCACATACACCCTTGATTAGCAACTGTTCAAATCTGCCCTTTGGAACTCAAGGAAAGTTATAATGCTGGAGTCTTGCCTACAAGAAATGGGAGACAGAAAGGCCTCCATGCCTGGGAGCCCTACAGGGCCCTGCTCCATTTCAATCAGCAAAAAGTGGAATGGAGTAGCCATTCTCAAGGTGGCCCATATGAGTCTCACCTTCTTGTACTCATGCCCTTCTGTGGTCTTCACCACACTGAATAGGACTAACCTATACAAGCAAAAGGATATTGTGGCTTCCAAGACCAGGTGATTTTGAGACATTAAAGTTTCTCTATCATTTTCTCAAATCTCTCACTCTGTGGGAATCCAGATGCCTTGTCATGAGGATACTTCAGAAGCCCTATGAAAAGTCTCATGAGAGTGAGGAACTAAGGCCTCTTGACAAAAGACAGCATCAACTTGCCAACTCTGTAAACGAGCATCTTGGAGTGGATACCCTAGCCCCAGTCAAGTCTTCAGATGATTGCAGCCCTGACCAACTTCAGCTTATAAGAAACCCCAAAACAGAACCATCCCACTAAGCTGCTCCTCAATTCTTGACCCATATAACCAAGCTACTCCCAAATTCCTGACCTTCAGAAACTATGTGAAATAATAAAACATTTATATTTTTAAGTCACTAAGTTTTGGAGTAATTTGTTACACAGCTAGGGTAAATAATACACAGAAATTTAATATAAGTCATTTCATAAATATATATAATCAACTGGAATTTGGAACATACTCTTCCATTCTTCTTGAGTTAGTTTTAATTTTCTTGGTACATTATAATCTCACGGAAATGCAATCACCTAAAGTGGGAAAAAACATTGAGATTAGTTTAAGGGAGTGTTGAATGACATTTATCTCTATACCCTCCCACTAAGAGAAAAAGAAGTACAAGAGCTGTGGCTTATCCCCTTTAGCTTTGCAGAGCAGTATCAGATGGAAGAATCATTGCCATCAAATGGCACAGGTCTATTTAGTGTCCAGCTTAACTACTGGCAGATAAATGCAATCTTCATGTTTCTTAAGGCAAATTAATGCCAATGTAGGGCTTCCCTGGTGGCTCAGCAATAAAGAATCTGACTGCAATGCAGGAGATATGTGTTTGATCTCCGGGTCAGAAAGATCCCCTACAGAAAGAAATGGCAACACATTCCAGAATTCTTGCCTGAGATATCCCATGGACAGAGGAGCCTGGTAGGCTACAGTTCACATGGACATGACTTAGCAACTCAACCACCACCACCAATGTCCAATATGTCTTTTGTATGTTTTTAAATTATATTCTGAGTATTAACTGGTAATCTCCATATACAACAGATTTACTTTTCTGTTATTCTGATTACTAAAATATTTGATGGTTCCATTCCCCTATCTGCTAGATTAACAGAATTTATTGCATCCAGAAAAACAATTGCCATTATACCTAGAAAAACTATTTATCCTGAAAATAAGTTTAATACTGCTATCGATATGTTATCCTTCCTCAGTAAAGGGAAGTCCTTTCTGGTTAAATAAGCTTTACAATGAGAACAGACTACGGAGAATTTTGCCATATACAGAGCAGACAGTGAATAGTCAGTTTCCAGTATGATCTCGTCTACAATAAAGTGATCCTTAGGAGGGTGGTACAAGTATGTCCCATGCAACAAACATTTTATATGCAAAACTGAAAGAATATTATAGATGTTCAAGCTGGTTTTAGAAAAGGCAGAGGAACCAGAGATCCAACATCTGCTGGATCATCGAAAAGGCAAGAGAGTTCCAGAAAAACATCTATTTCTGCTTTATTGACTATGCCAGAGCCTTTGACTGTGTGGATCACAATAAACTGTGGAAAATTATGAAAGAGATGGGCATACCAGACCACCTGACCTGCCCCTTGAGAAACCTGTATGCAGGTCAGGAAGCAAGTTAGAACTGGACATGGAACAACAGACTGGTTCCAAATAGGAAAAGGAGTACGTCAAGGCTGTATATTGTCACCCTGCTTATTTAACTTATATGCAGAGTACATCATGAGAAACGCTGGGCTGGAGGAAGCACAAGCTGGAATCAAGATTGCTGGGAGAAATATCAATAATCTCAGGTATGCAGATGACACCACCCTTACAGCAGAAAGTGAAGAGGAACTAAAAAGCCTCTTGATGAAAGTGAAAGAGGAGAGTGAAAAAGTTAGCTTAAAGCTCAACATTCAGAAAACTAAGATCGTGGCACCCGGTCCCATCACTTCATGGCAAATATATAGGGAAGCAGTGGAAACAGTGGCTGACTTTATTTTTTCAGGCTCCAAAATCACTGCAGATAGTGACTGCAGCCATGAAATTAAAAGACGCTTACTCCTTGGAAGGAAAGTTATGACCAACCTAGACAGCATATTAAAAAGCCGAGACATTACTTTGTCAACAAAGGTCCATCTAGTCAAGGCTATGGTTTTTCCAGTGGTCATGTATGGATGGAGAAGGCAATGGCAACCCACTCCAGTACTCTCGCCTGGAAAATCCCATGTACAGAGGAGCCTGGTAGGCTGCAGTCCATGGGGTCGCTAAGAGTCGGGCATGACTGAGCAACTTCACTTTCACTTTTCACTTTCATGCATTGGAGAAGGAAATGGCAACCCATGCCCGTATTCTTGCCTGGAGAATCCCATGGACAGAGGAGCCTAGTGGGCTGCCATCTATGAGGTCGCATAGAGTCGGACACGACTGAAGCGACTTAGCAGCAGTAGCAGCATGTATGGATGTGATAGTTGGACTGTGAAGAAAGCTGAGCGCCGAAGAATTGATGCTTTTGAACTGTGGTGTTGGAGAAGACTCTTGAGAGTCCCTTGGACTGCAAGGAGATCCAACCAGTCCATCCTAAAGGAGATCAGTCCTGGGTGCTCATTGGAAGGACTGATGTTGAACTTGAAACTCCAATACTTTGGCCACCTGATTTGAAGAACTGACACATTTGAAAAGACCCTGATGCTGGGAAAGATTGAGGGCAGGAGAAGGGGACAACAGAGGATGAGATGGTTGGATGGCATCACCGACTCAATGGACATGAGTTTGGGTGGACTCCGGGAGTTGGTGAAGGACAGGGAGGACTGGCGTGCTGCAATTCATGGGGTTGCAAAGAGTCGGACAAGACTGAACGACTGAACTGAACTGAAAGAATCTTTACATAAATTGGAAAAAAAAAGATATTCCAAACTCGCTAAATTTTCCAGTACAAAGGCAGTCTTAGAAGCAAGTTAATATGCTATTAAGATTTTGTTCTTTTGCTGCGTTGTTCTTTATTTTTCCATTTTTCAGGCCTGGGGCATCAGTAAGTATGCCTCACATAAGTAATAAAGGCCTATGCTTAGTGCTTTCAAGTTCTGGCTGCTCATTCCTCAACACTAGAAACTCAGGAGTCATTTCTGCTTCCTCCTTCATCCTGACATCAGCATTTCCCCAATTCAAATCATCACCAGGTCCTGTGGATTTTACTTTCAATTTCTATTTCACCCAATACCCTGCTGAATCTAGCTGTTGTTTCTTGCTTGAACTACTCTAACAGCTTCCAAATTAAGTGATCTTTTTGAAATAAAGGGCTCATCTTATAAAATTGAAAATTTCATTGTATTTCTTAGAAACTCTCAATGGTTTCCCATTAACTTGAGGAAAAAAATAAAATTCTTAACTTGGACCATAGGGCCTGCTCCTCTGTTCCTCTCCAGATCCATCTAGGCTGCCCTTTTACTGCTCTCATGGTTCCAGCTTCAATGGGCTTCTTTCTTCTAAGGAATCATGCTCCCTTCTAACTCAGGGCTTTTGCATATGCTATTCTTTCAGCTTGAACCACTCTTCCCCTAACCTCTTCACCTTGTAAAGTCCTACTGGTCCATCAGGTACCAGCTTCAATCAGTGGCATTTTGCTATGTATTTATCTCTTAGCCCAACTGGAGCCAAGCTCCATGAACAATTTTTTTCTCACACCACCTTCTAATGTGCCATATATTTTACATTTTACTCGCTCGTTGTCTTGCTGTCCTACTAGGATGTAAGCTCCATGAGGGCACAGATTTCTGTTGTTCTGTTTACTGCAGCATCCTCCAAGCCAAGAACAAAATTTTGTACATGGCAGTCAGTCATTCAACAAACTGTTGGAAAAAATGAATGAATCCATAGAGCAACACAAATAAATGTGCAATAATTAGAAAGGTAAATCTCTGGCATCCACTAAGCTATCCCATTCCAGTGCACAAATATTTACTGAAGACCAATTGCACTTGGGCTAGGTGATGGGCACTTGGAGTTTAGCAACTCCTGTCGTTGTTAAGTCGTGTCCAACTTTTTTGCGACCCCATGGACTCTAGACTGGCAGGCTCCACTGTCCATGGGATTTCCCAGGCAAGAATACTGGAGTGGGTTGTCATTTCCTTCTCCAGGGCATCTTCCCAACCCAGGGATGGAACCCGCGTCTCCTGCATTGGCAGGGGGATTTTTTTTTTTTTTTTTTTTTTACCGGTGAGCCACCAGGAAAGTCTTTTGGCAGCTGAGTTCTCCTTAAAAGGCAACAAGGCTTTGTCAGGGCTGTGTTCACCCTCAGAGTCAAAACGAAGAATGGCGGTAAGAACTTAAGTCATTTCTCGAAAGAGATAAAGGAGTAAAAGGAGGAAAGGATTAAACGGGTGGTAAGGCGGGAGGCGGGGGGGCGAGCGTTCCAGGTGGCTCAATGGGTAAAGAATCCGCTTGCAATGCAGGAGCCAAAGGAGACGCTGGTTTGATCCCTGGATTGGAGAGATCCCCTGAAGGAGGGAATGGCAACCCATTCCAGTATTCTTGCCTGGAGAGAGGAGGCAAGAGGAGGTTCTTCTTCCCATGGACAGAGGAGCCTGGCGCGCTACAGTCCATAGGGTCGCAAAGAGTCGGACACGACTGAACAAGGACGCAGAAAGGCAGAAGAGGGCTTCCCAGGTGGCGCTGGTAGTAACGAACACGCCGGCCAATCCAAGAGATGCGGGTAAGCTCCTTGGGTGGGGAAGATCCCTTGGAGGAGAGCCTGGCAACCCACTCCAGTACTCTTGCCTAGAGAATCCCATGGGCAAGGGAGCCTGGTGGAGGACGGTGCAGAGTCGCAAATAGACACGACTGAGTACACAAGCACGCAAAGGGGTAGGAAAGGTATAGAGAAGTAAGAGCTTTCTCCTCCTGCTTTCTTGCTCGCGGTCTTTCTCTTCCAGGCTAGGATCCGAGAGCTTCCGTTTGCCCTATTCCTAAGTGGTAAGTAAGAAGAAAAAATACCCCCTTGTTGGCGAATCAGTTCTAGGGTACTCGAAGCGTAGGTCGTCCTCCCCTCCGGCTTCACTTTGCCAACTACACCCCCGGATGCCGTCGGAACCAAGCTAAGGTGTTTCTATGGCAACGGACAGCTTCGGAGGACCTTTTCTTCTCTTTTAGCTGGCTACCACTTTGCCTCCTTGTGTTCCAAAATAATACATTTGCAGCTTACAAACATAAAAGGACTTAGGGAAAGAATTGTACAGATGATTTTGAACGTGGTTTATTTCAGTCAGAAGGCGATTTCTGAGGCTTAGTTTTTTGGCGGTCGCGGAAGTTACCTAAACGGGAGCGGGGCGGGGATGTGTTTACCCACAAGGCCACGCGGCGGGTCCTCGCTGGTCTCTTTCAGCCATCTTGGACCCTGTGAAGGTGTGTGGAGTTCCTGCAGCTGAGCTTTGGGGGCAAATAAGTGGGGTAGGCTCGGCTATATCTCTTGGACGAGGCACTGGTGTGACTCCGAGGCTCTATCAGCTAACGATTTCTGTGATTTCCAGCAACAGGGAGCACAGGATGGAGGAGATATGGGACTGATGGTGCTGGTCCCCTGGCCTCCGAGAATGGGTGCTCCGGTAACCCCAGTTGCTTCCGGGCCCTAGCGGAGTAAAATATAAAATAGATGCATTTTGTCTGGCAGCAGCGGCACCCTTAGGCAGGGTTCTTTGTCCACTTACTGCCACCTCAAACCTGTTTTTTGCATGTTTACTATGTCTTCCCTTAGCTTTTCTTTCCCGTTCAGTGTGTAAAAGGGTTCTCTGCGTTCTCTGGCTTCTTGACCTTCGTTTTTTCGTAGTGATCGTAGGATAAATTTTCGTAAGACTATTTTGGTGTTTCTAGGAGTTATATCTTATAGTGTAGAATCTTGCCACTTTAGTTTTTATCTTCATTTTGGCGTTTGCTTGCTCATCCAGCATTCTTTGAGTTTGGGGTGCTGTTCCACAGGAAGCTAGTAGGTGGGAAACGGGCATTGCAGGGTTTTAAACTGATTATTATTTTTGTTTTAAGGCCTGCTGGGAACGGGACTTCTAAAACGACAAATATGTCTGGAAGGTATGTGTTTTAAATATCATTGCTTTCTACTTAACAGTGTACTTGTTGTTTATTAGGCGTGATCATAAATGTAAGTTTAAGTCTGGTGGGGGAAAAAAAAATAGATGTTTGGTATAGGTAAATTTAGGTGGGGATCATCACAAGTCAAACCATACCTGTTGCTTGTTGAAGTTAAATGAGATCTTTTAACAGCTTAGAATTAACAATGTATTTTGTCTTAGGCTGTGGTCCAAGGCCATTTTTGCTGGCTATAAACGGGGTCTACGGAACCAAAGGGAACACACTGCTCTCCTGAAAATTGAAGGTGTATATGCTCGAGATGAAACTGAATTCTATTTAGGCAAGAGATGTGCTTATGTGTACAAAGCAAAGAAGTAAGTGTATAGTATTATACTCTGGACTTTTTACTTGATTTGTCTCATTTTAAGTTGGTAAAGTAATTGACACGGTTGTGGTTTTTACTTTGGGATTTTAAGCAACTTTAGGGTAGTGTTGGATGTAGATGTCTACTGCACTTAGAAAAATTACAGCTGTTAATTGTTTGAAAGGAGGAGTCAGCTTCTTATGATTTTAAGGTTTTGTAGAGCATTTTTCATGTACCTTAATTCATTTTGTTGATCTCTTGTTGTATTTTTTATGGATGCTTAAAGATAGTCTCTCTCTAGAGTACTGGTTCTTAAACCCATTCCAACTCAGTTAAAACTTTTGGGATAGAGGCTGAGGGAGAGGTGGAAGAAATGGGTGGACTGTTGTTTTTTAACTTTTAAAAAAGATCTTTGGGGAATGCTTTCATCTCCTTCAGCCCCTTTTCCTGCTGCAACCAGAGAGATCCTGTGAGATTTTTAATTATAAGTCAGATCATTTATACTTCTGCTGAAACTCCAGCTGGTCCCCTCATATGGTTAAAAGCTGAAGTCATTAAGGAGCTTCTAAGACTTTATGCATTTAGGGCTCCCTGTATTTTCTCTTAACCCAGCTAAGATTCATCTTGGTTATATATTTTTATTTTAACACAAGCTGTTCCCTTACCTTCCAGTCTTTTTTCCAGCATTAGCTTTTTAGTAATGCCTTCCCTGGCTGTTTACAATTACAAACAAGTTTCTCTCCCTATACTCAGATTTTTTGTCCCCTATTTCATCTACCCCCTGCCCTCTCCACTATTACAGCTATTAGCATTTATTTCTCAAGTGAATTAAGTGGTTAACTGGGGTTGAGGGCCACTGATCTAGAAGTCATCTTGATTTTGCACCACACTATATTGGGTCTGTGGGTTCTCATGCCTTTTTTATTTTAATCGTCTTAAAATCAGCAACACAGTAACTCCTGGTGGAAAACCTAACAAAACCAGAGTAATCTGGGGAAAGATAACTCGAGCTCATGGAAACAGTGGCATGGTTCGTGCCAAATTCCGAAGCAACCTTCCTGCTAAGGCCATTGGACACAGAATTCGTGTGGTAAGTACATTGTTAACAGCATGGAACCTTGTGGAATCAAACTAAGCTCAAGGGGTTCGGCTTGGACCACTAAGGACTATTGTGATAATAAAATGTCACCAATAGTTCAGGCTGTAAAATTAGCGGCTACTGTGAAAATATATTATGGAACATTTTCTTGGCATTATGTGAAAAGCGAAGGCAAAGGGTTCAAATGGATTGAATTTGGTAATTGCTTAGGTAATTGCTAAAGCTGCCTGGAAGTGGTGGGGAATAGCATTTGACCTTTGAACAACACAGGGGTTAGGGGCTAGTAGGAAATCTACCTATAACTTTGCAGTTGCCATCTGCATCTGTGGATTCAGTCAACTGCAGATTGTGTAGTATGTATTTACTGAAAAAAATCTGTGTATAAGTGGACACGTGCAGTTCAAACTGGGATATTCAAGGGTCAGCTATTTAAACAGTTTTCTGGCATATGTATTAGGCTCTGACGTAATTGCTAGAAAATGAAAATTCAGTATACCTTTTCCTGGCATAATTATTTTTTTTTGGACGTAATTCTTAATATCTCCCATCTCTTCATCATGACAGTCTTGAAATGGGTATTAAGGTTAACAGATGCTCACATCCCAAGGCTTCAGGCAAAGCCTTCAACTCCAGATTCTGTGGTTTTTCTAACAGGATGGCTCCTGTTTTCTTTAGTTAGGATGCATTTTTAATAGATATGGCTACATCTTTGGGGACACAGGGCACTACTGAACCCTGCTGAGCAGTTGAAATTTTTCATCAGAGCAGGTTTTTACTGTTGATGCATGTGAGTGAAGTTGCTTCGGTCCGAACGTGACCTCATGGACTGAAGCCCTCCAGAGTCCTCTGTCCATGGGATTTCTCAGACAAGGATACTGGAGTGGGTTGCTGTGCCCTTCTCCAGGGTATCTTTCTGACTTGTCTCCTGCACTGGCAGACGGATTCTTTACCACACCACCACCTGGGAAGCCCCCGTATTGTTAGAGGAGGCAAAATTAAATGGACTCTGTGTTCCCAGTACTGATGCTTAGTCAGTGAATATTCAGAAACTGAAGGCTATAAACATTAGTTCCCTTCCCATGAGGATATGAGTCATTGGGTGCCTCTCAGATAGGTAATGGGATGAGAGGCGTATTTATGTTGTGGTATTCAGTAACTCTTGTATATAACATGTACCTTGTGTTCTTTTCCCCCCCAGATGCTGTACCCTTCGAGAATTTAAACTTCTTGAAAATAAATAAAAGTGTGGATTTGTCCTGTTGTGCTTTTGTTAAATGGCTTACAAAATTCTTTGTCCTGAATACAGTTGCTAAGTCCTAAAATGGTGGTGGTTATCAGGCATATACAGAATACACAGGAGCCTAGAGAATATAGGACTATAGGAGGGTTTTGATGAGGATGGATGTATCTTGTATCTTAATACAAGACCTTAAATGGTAGGGGGAAGATTACAAGTGATTTTTAGTTGGAAACAGTGGGAGTATCTTGGAAGGTTTCTAGTGATGGCGCACTGGAACCTAGCCTATGGAAACATTTTTTAATTTGGCAGCACTGTGTGGCTTATGGGTTTTTTCTGTTCCCCAACCAGTGATCAAACCTAGGCCCTTGGCATTAAGAACCTTGTTTTGATCTAAAGTACCTTGTAATAGCATGCACTTGTTTGATATAGATTGGTTGGGAAACCTGGGGACTAAAAATGGTAGATGGGAGAAATTTGCGGAATATATTCATGGTATTTGGTGTCTTATTTGAACAAACATGGGTGAGAAATATTTGGGATTTGTGACTGGACAAAGCATTCCAGTATTTATATAACACTTGGTTGGGAATAACATGTAACTTGAAAGTGTCTCCAAAATGCCGTAAGTCTTAGAAAAAAAATCTTAGTAGAGGGTGGTCAGGATTGCCTAGACAGTGTTGCTTTCTTTCTTTGGCTCCATGTTTTAATATAGTAAAGTGCAGGATTGAAATATTTTGGCACGATATAATGGGAATTTGACAAACTGAGCCCCTTTTGACTTAAAATTGTATGTGGGCTTAGTTCAGTCGCTCAGTCGTGTCCGACTCTTTGTGACCCCATGAATCGCAGCATGCCAGGCCTCCCTGTCCATCACCAACTACCAGAGTTCACTCAGACTCACGTCCATCAAGTCGGTGATGCCATCCAGCCATCTCATCCTCTGTCGTCCCCTTCTCCTCCTGCCCCCAATTCCTCCCAGCATAACAGTCTTTTCCAATGAGTCAACTCTTCACATGAGGTGGCCAAAGTACTGGAGTTTCAGCTTTAGCATCAGTCCTTCCAAAGAAATTCCAGGGCTGATCTCCTTCAGAATGGACTGGTTGGATCTCCTTGCAGTCAAGGGACTCAAAAGTCCTCCCAACACCACAGTTCAAAAGCATCAATTCTTCGGCTCTCAGCCTTCCTCACAGTCCAACTCTCACATCCATACATGACCACAGGAAAAATCATAGACTTGACTAGACGGACCTTTGTTGGCAAAGTGGTGTCTCTGCTTTTGAATATGCTATCTAGGTGGGCTTATCTAAGAGCTCTTAAAAATGAGTAGAACATAGCAGTTCTACATTTCACTTAGTTTAATGGTGGCCCTGAAGCCAAAAGAGTCAGGGAAATTGGATATGTATGTGTACTGCCAGTCTTTGTTGTCTAGCAGCTGTCCAGCAGCAACTGTTGGGAGGCATGGCCATAAGGGAAACAATGTGGGTTGTAAGAAGCAGCAGTTTTGGAATCATTGAGCAACCATGCTGTCCTCACCCTTTAAAGGCCACCACATTTCAAATTTCTTAAGTAGGATCTTATGGAAATTGAACTTGGAAAGTTGGGTTAAGGCAAGAAGAGCAGATGAAATATCACTTGCCAAATTTGATGTGTAAGCAGAAGGCATTTGAGGAACCAATTAACTGGGTTATATAATGTGACTAAAACCTATTTGGAGTAATTGGAAAGTCTAGAAAACTACCAGATGCCAGGATATTAGTATTTAATTTTGTTTTTGACTGTGTCACCCATAGCATATGAGATCTTAGTTCTCCAACAAGGGGTCGAACCCACCCCCCCCCTGCAGTGGAAATGAGTCTTTCTTAATATGGGATGCTTCACCTATTTGTGTGTCATTCTTGTGTGGGGACCATGCTAATCTTGGTAGTATCCCAATTTTAGTTTGTATGCTTCCAAAGTGAGTGTGAAGCAGAGTCTTAACCACCGGACCACCAAGGATGTCCCAACAATATTCTCGTATTAGAGTGTCATTGAAGAGCTTGAGTGACAGGTGACAAAATTCATATTTTAGAAAGATCCCTGTGCAACCCAGCATAAATGAAGGGAAAACCAAGCAGGCTTTGCAGTCTTAACTAAGATATTTGCACACTGAAATAGACTAAACATTAACCAAATTTTAAAACCAATTGTGGAAAGGAGTCTTCAGAAGTAATGTTCTCAGCTTTGGTTGCTGAACAGGTAACTTTACACAAATTTGGGGGACCAGGAGATGGTTGGGAGGGGAGAGTTCATGAGTTCTAGAAAGCTGGAGAATGCCCACCTGTCAACATGTCTAGGAAAGCAGGTAGTTACTGGGGTCTGGATTAGGCGTACAGAAGAGAGGAAATCATCTCTGTTGTAGGAGTTCAGTGGATAGATCCAGGGATGATGGTAGAGTAATGAGGTGGTAGGCACTTGAAAAAGCAAGCTGAGTGTCTAGGATAACCAGAGTAAATGCAGTTGGAAGTAAGCCTTGCGCACAAATTCATGCACACTCAAACTGATGGAATGGTAGCACTTGTGAAAGCCTGTATTGGGCTTCATCTGCTCCCATAGAGAGGTTTGGTTTAGTGCAGACTCCTCAAGACAAAGTTACATTGGAGGAATTGCTTGTTTCACAGAAATGAACTAAAATGGCTAGCACCTTGTCCTTTAAACTGTTAAAACTGCCACTCCACAAGGGTGACACTGCTGTTATCTCTAGGAACTTGATAACTGGTACCATTCTTTCTTTATTCACAATCCGGAATTTGTAGTTTTGTGTAGAGCACATACTAAAAGTGATAAATTTGGTTTAAAATCCCAACTTCCTTTTGTTGTGGGATGATAGCCACGTCTAATGCCACTATTCTTGTGTAGGATTCCCCACCCATTTTTTTTTTTAGTACATAACCTTATCAAATGTATAAATTCTTGGGAATTTTTTTTAACCTACTACAGTTCCTAGTATAGTAATTTATAATATTCAATTCTTGAAGTGACTGTTAAAAGCTCAGTGCTTCCAGTTCCCAGTTTTTTGGTTTCTTTTGTGGGCCACAAGGAGACTAGTTTTTTATAGTTTCTCACAGCTTAGCTTTTAAGCTTTTAATAGCAAGGATCTACCAGGTTTCCTCCAGGGTTAAAAGTGTTAATTGCTCAGTTATGTCCAACTGTTTGCAACCCCATGGACTGTTACTCTCTGTCCATGCAGTTCTCCAGGCAAGCATACTGGAGAAGGTAAGCCATTCTCCAAGGGATCTTCCCTACTCAGGGATCAAACCCGGGTCTCCCGCATTGCATGCAAATTGTTTGCCATCTAAGCTACCGGGGTTAACGCATTTGCAACTCTTAACATTCATTGATTGTACAGAAAATGACTTTAGTTAAGAAGTGGGTTTGGGACCTCTGGCGGTCCAGTGATTAAATCCAATGCAGGGGGCAGGGTTTGCTCCCTGGTCAGGAAACTTAAGATCCCACTTACTGTGAAAGTGAAAGTCGCTCAGTCGTGTCCGACTCTTTGCGACCCTATGGACTATACAGACCATGGAATTCTCCAGGCCAGAATACTGGAGTGGGTAGCCTTTCCTTTCTCCAGGGGATCCTCCCAACCCACAGATCGAACTTAGGTCTCCCGCATTGCAGGCGGATTCTTTACCAGCTGAGCCACAAGGGGGAGGACAAAAAAATTTTAAGTGGATTTAACACGATATTATAAATCAACTACTTTCAACTTAAAAAAAGGTAGGTCCTAAAATCGGTGACTCAGGATAAGTAAAATTGAAAAGTACATTCCACTTACCTTTTAAACAGAGAGCTAAATTTTAAGACTTTGCATCTATTTATGTCTAAGCTCCTGGCACCTGCTGCTGCTGCTGCTGCTAAGTCGCTTCAGTTGTGTCCGATTCTGTGCGACCCCACAGACCGCAGCCCACCAGGCTCTGCCATCCCTGGGATTCTCCAGGCAAGAACACTGGAGTGGGTTGCCATTTCCTTCTCCAATGCGTGAAAGTGAAAAGTGAAAGTGAAGTCGCTCAGTCGTGTCCGACTCGTAGCGACCCAATGGACTGCAGCCTACCAGGCTCCTCTGCCCATGGGATTTTCCAGGCAAGTTGCCATTGGAGTGGGTTGCCATTGCCTTCTCCGCCTGGCACCTAGTGGGTCCATATTTTTTCACTGGATAACTGAATTAAAAAGTAAAACTCCTTCAGTAAGGACACGCACTTATCACCATCTCATTACCATCAATACCGACTAATCTCACAGCGCAACTCACGTGGGCTGCTAGACCGGCTTCACGCGAATGAGACGCGATGATCGTGATGCGACTCTCATCTTCCGCGTTGAACTTCTCACCGGTGACGCAAGCCAATCAAAAAGCAACTTTCAGCCGCCAAGTCCCTCCACCTGCCTGGAGAGGCGAGGGGCGGGGCTGGCGCTGGGCGCGGAGGCGTCACGTACTCCATGGTAACGACGCTCGGCCTGAAGATGGCGGCCGAGTCGGGTAGAAGAGCGGGCTCCTCGGATTCAGGCCTGGGCCCGAGCCGGTGGCACTGGAGCGGTCCTTTATGGGTCCGAGGCGTTTTACTTCTTTTGGGTGGGCTCCGGGCAAGCACCACATCTATTCCTGTCTCCTTGCGCAGTTCTCCTCCGTGTCGGCACCACGTCCCGTCTGACTCTGAGGTAGGGCGACGGAGGGGCCCTGTGAGGGTAAAGTAATATGGGAGGCAACGGTAGAGAGGATAGGGTTGGAACAGGGTGTACTAGGGGAGAAAGCGAGATTGGGCCAGAGACTGGACTCTGAGAGGGTTGGGACCAGCCATCAGCTCTCTTCTTGCACCCAGCAAAGTGGCTCAATTCGGCACTCGAAAAGAACATCATCACTTTCCCGTGCGGAGAGTTGTGCTTAGCAAGTTGTCCTAGAGCAGTGGTTTTCCAACTTGTGTGTACATCAGAATTACCTACTGTGCTGTGCTTAATCGCTCAGTCGTGTCCTAAGGACTTGTTAAAATTCAACTGGCCGCTCCATTCATTCCCTCCCGCTGCCCACTTCTGACTCATTAGATCTCGGATGGAGCCTAAGAATTTGCAGTTGAAGTTCCCAGATCGTTGATGATGCTTCTTGTCCAAGGACCTTACTTTGGAAACCACTGACCTAAAGGTTTGAAAAAGAATTGATTGGAGAGCTAGACAAAATCGTTGCAGAGATATTGGGGGTTCTCTGGAGACAAAATTCAGATTTATTTTTAAGTTACTTCATCACATTGCTTGCTTTAACCCTGTTCTCCTGCCCTGAAATACCTTTCTCCCTCCCATTGTATTTTTCTTCCTGTCTAAATTCTTTCATTCTTAGTTCCTTAATCGCAAGGCAGCCTGCTGAAACCACCCCAGCAGAATGTTCTTTTCATTTTACAATATGTCTTATCTGTACTCTTTTCTGGCACTTAACCGAGTCCCGCTATGTGGTGACAGCTTATTTTTCAGACATATCTTGCTTTTGTAGTTGAATTGTAATTTTCCTTGGTATATGAGGATTGTGTCTTGTACTTTGATTTCTGTACATTATTTAGAGGAGGGCCACAGTAATCAGTATTCTTTGAGGAAAGGAGACACAGTACCTGGGGGCAGGGCTGCATGTTGTGATTGATTTTATATTAATATTTTGTCTTATTACTTTATCAAAAAAGATTAATTTGGAAATTTTCAGTTCAGCCCAGAAATCTAAATCTAAGAAAATTCATTTTTGTGATAATTTTCAAATTTTTCTGTATGCTGTTAAAATCATATATGCCAGAATTCTAAGTTTGGTGTTTGTGGCTATATTACAGCTTTTATCATGACACTGCATTCTGGCTGAATTGTTTTATTTATTCTTTAGTCTCTTAGCAACTTGTAAGTTTATAATACAGTATTGTAATCTGTAATCACTGTGTTGTACATTAGATCTCCAGGACTGACTTATCTACTAGTTGCAAATTTGTACCCTTAAACATCTCAGTTCTCCCACCTACCTAGTGAATTCTTTTTAAAATACATTTCCACAAAGCCCTGCATTTCTCTCTTTGAATTTAGATCAAGAGAAAGTAGTTCAAAGAACTGCAAAATCTCTGTACTTGAAGGAACCTTAATAGCTGTTTTCTTCTTGTGATTGTTGCCAGTGTACAAATCTCTTACTTATATTTGAACATTTCCACAAATAGGGAAATTGTCTCCAGAGGCAGTCCCTTTGCTTTTTGGAGAGATCATTGTTCTTTTTATAGAACTGAAAACGGACTTCTCAGGCAGTACAGTGCTAAGAGTGCTAAGAGTTTCCACTGCAGGGGACACGTGTTCAATCCCTAGCAGAGAACTCAGATTCCACATGCTGTGCGGTGTGGCAAAATAAAATAAAGGTACACAGCTTGAAAACTCCTCCTGAAACTTCCCTCTATTCTTATTTATGGCTCTTGGCTGAACAAACTAAACAGTGATGGTGCTTTGGATATTAAAAGCAAGCTATTAAATTCTTGAGAGTTCTCATTCCTAATAAATTTTCCTGTTTCTTCATAGAATATGTTGTAACAAGTCCTCATAGCCATTCTCTTTGCTTTAATTTGGACACAAAGAATAGGCAAGTGCTAGTCATTGTAACAGTAGAGACTGCATCTCTGATAATTGCAACAGGAAATTACAGTAACTTTATATTGGTAATGATGGGGAACTACAAAACATTTGACTCATATAACTTGTTCTCAACTGAAAACTTTTAAGTTTTGGTTTAATTTTTTATTGCATAAATTAAAACAAAACCAGAATAGTATAATGAACTCCCATGATCCTTCACCCAGCTTCAACACTTACCACTGCTCTCTTATTCTGTTTCATATACTTCTGTCCATTCTCTATCCACCCATTGTTATTGTTACCTTTACAGGTTTTTTTTTGTTTTCCCATAAAATTTATATATACTAAAATGTAGCAAATGCAATCATTTACATTCATGTAAAACCAACAACCTATCACAATACAGAATAGAACATTTTCAAGTCTCCAGAAAATTTTCTCCTATTCTGTGCCAATCAGTCTCTCCCATCTCTTTTCTTTTTTTTATTTTTTTCATATTAGATTTAGATTTTACAGCAAATTAGTTTTGCTTGTTCTAGAATTCAGCTTAAATAAATGGAATTATATAATGTATAATATAGTAGATCACATTGAATTTTCCAATAGTAAATCAACCTTGTATTTTTGGAATAGATTTTAATTGGGTATGATATATTATCCTTTTTAATACACTTCTGAATTCAGTTTCCTCATAGATTAAGGATTTTTATATCTATGTTTATAAATGATGTTGGTTTATAGTTTCCTTTTCAGTGAAATTTTTATTAGCTTTTGGTATCAGAATTATGCTGACTGTACAAAATGAGTTGGAAAGTTCTATTATATATTTTCTAAAAGAGTTTGTAGAAAATATCTTCCTTAATATCTTCCCTGCCCTTCACTATCTCCCGGAGTCTGCTCAAACTTATGTCCATTGAGTCAGTGATGCCATCCATAACTGAAACTATCAGGGCCTACAGTTTTCTTTATGAAAAGTTGTTTGTTTGTTTTTTAACACTTTCATTGAGCTATAATTTATATACCATAAAATTCACCCACTTAAGTATCCAAATAAGTGATTTTTAATAAATTTACAGAGTTATAGAACTATCACCACAGTCCAGTTTTAGAATTTTTTCATCAACCTGGAAAGAACCCTTGTGCCCATTTACAGAAAACTCATGTTTTCACTTCTGGCCCCAAGAAACCACTTGGTAGGAACAGATAAATTCAGTTTCTCTGATATAGGTCTATTCATAGTATCTATTTGATCTTGTGTCAGTCTTGGTAACATGTGTATTTTGAGGACTTTATTTCATCTGAATTGTTACACTTACTGACATAAAGTTGTTCATAATATATTTATCCTTTTGATGTCTATAGAATCTGAGTGATATCCGCACTTTCATTTCCAATGTGGTATTGTGTTTATTTTATTCTAGTCCATTCTTTCTAGGAGCTTATTAATCTTATTAATAATTTTAAATAGCCAACCATAAGCTTTGGTAATTTTCTTTAATCATTGTTTTCTATTTCATTGTTTTCTGTTTTGTTATTTCTCCTTTCTCCTTATCGTGGATTTACTTTGCTCATATTGTTAGGGGGAGACTTACATCATTGTTTTTGAGCTCTTTTTTCTTTCCTACTATAAACATTTAAAGATCTGTATTTCTCTCAGTACAAATTTAGCTACACTTCACAAATTTTGACACATTGTATTTTAATTGTCACTTAGTTCAGATGCTTTTATTTTCCCAAGTAATTTTATCTTTGATCCATGGGTTATTAAAAATGTTTAAAATATAATTTCTAAATATTTCGTCCTTTTCTAGATAGCTTGTGGTTATTAATTTCTAATTTAGAGAATATCTTCTGTAAGATTTCAGTTCTTTGAAATTGTTTTACATATATTTCAGCATATGCTGTGTCCCACTAAGCTTTTCTGTGTAATAGTAAAGAGTATACTATAGGTACTGAGTGTAGTTTTCTGTACACATCAATAAGGTAAGGTAACTGATGGTACACTTCAGATTTCTATATTTTTTATACAAGTTTAAGGGTTGTATTCCATTTACAGTTATTATAAAATATTAGCTATAGATTTCTATGTTCTTAAAATTTTTTGTCTAATTGATAGGATCTTAAAATTTTCTATGATTATAAATGTTTTTCTTTTTCTTCCTTTAGTTCTGTCAGTTTTTGCTTCATGGATTTTGAATCTATTGCTAGGTACATTCACACTGGAGAATCCCATGGAGGGAGGAGCCTGGTAGGCTGCAGTTCATGGGGTCACAAAGAGTCAGACAGTACTAAGTGACTTCACTTTCACTTTCAATCCTTTATTATTATAAAACATTCTTTATTACTGGTAATACTCTCTACCTTTGTCTGCTTTGCTGATATTAGTCTAGCCATTCCAGCTTGCTTATGATTAGAATTTTATATCTCACCTATCTATGAGATGTAAAAGTTTATCTTTTATCTCACTAGAGATAAACTTCAGTATTGAACATCTTTCTTTTAGTGCTTTAACTATTTGTTTCATTGTCTTCTCATCTTTATTTTTTTAATTAAATACTTTATTTAAAAAAATAAAAACAGGTTTAGACTCACTGCAAAATTGTGAAGAAGGTACAGAGATTTCCCAAGTACTGTATTCCTCTTGACATGCATAGACTCCCCTATCACCAACATCCCTAATCAGAGTGGTACTTTTGTTGTAACTGATGAAACTACACTGACACATCATAAGCACCCAGAGTCCGTGTTAGAATTTACTATTGGTGTTGTACATTCCATGGGTTTGGACAAATGCATAATGACACATAGCCATCATTACAGTATCATACATGGTAGTTCCACTGCTTTCAAAATCCTGTGTGCTCTGCTTATTCCTCTGCCATCTTTCTATCTCTGGCAAACACCAATCTTTGTACTGTGTCCATAGTTTTCCCTTTTCCAAAATGTCATCTGGTTGGAATCATGTAGTATGTAGCCTTTTCAGATTGACTTCTTTCACTCTGTTGATGTTCTGTCTCCCAGTCATATCTGACTCTTTGTGACTGTGTGGACAGCAGTGCACCAGCCTTCCCTGTCCTTCATCATCTCCCAGAGCTTGCTCAAACTCATGTCCATTGAGTCAGTGATATGCATTTAAGTTTGCTTCATGTCTTCTCATGGCTTAATAGCTCATCCTTTTAACTCTGAATACTATTTCATTGTCTGGATATACCACTGTTTATTTATCCATTTACCTATTGAAAAGCATCTTGGCTGCTTCTGAGTTGTAGCAATTATGAATAAAACTGCTATAAAGATCCATGAACAGGCTTTTGTGTGAATTTATATTTTTAACTCATCTGTGTAAATGCCAAGGAGCATGACTGCTGAGTGGTTATGGCAAGAAGTATGTTTAGTTTTGTAAGAAACTGCCAAAACTGTCTTCCAGAATAGCTGTACATGTTACATTCCCACCAGTAATTAATGAGAATTCCTATTGCTCTACATCCTTGGCAGCATTTGGTATAGTATATGTTCCAGATTTTGGCCATTCTAATAGCCATATAGAGATATCTCATTGTTTTAATTTGTGTTTTCCTGATGCTGGGAGGGATTGGGGGCAGGAGGAGAAGGGGACGACAGAGGATGAGATGGCTGGATGGCATCACTGACTCGATGGACATGAGTCTGAGTGAACTCCGGGAGTTGGTGATGGACAGGGAGGCCTGGTGTGCTGCGATTCATGGGGTCACAAAGAGTCGGACACAACTGAGTGACTGAACTGAACTGAACTGAATGATACGTAATGTGAAACATCTTTTTGTATATTTATTTGCCATCTGCATACCTTCTTTGGTGAGGTGTGTGTTAAGGTTTTTGGCCCGTGTTTTACTTGAGTTGTTCATTTTCTTATTGTTGAGTTTTAAGAGCTCTTTGTATATTTTGGATAATAGTCCTTTATCCAATGTGTCCTTTGCAAATATATTCTCCCAGTGTGTGGCTTGTCTTCTTTTCTTAATGTTAACTTTCATTGAGCAAAGTATTTATTATTAATAAAGTTGAAATTATCAATTATTTCATTCATGGATTATGTCTTTAGTTTTGTATCTAAAAAGTCATCACTAGGCACTTCCCTGATGGTCTAGTGGGGGCCAGTGCAGAGGGCCTCAGGTTGGTCCCTGGTCAGAGAACTAGATCCCAAGTGCCACAACTAAAAGTTTGCATGCTGCAATTAAAAAATAATAAATAGGGACTTCCTTGGTCCAGTGGTTAAAAGTCCACCTTCCAATGCAGGGCATGTGGCTTTGAGCCCTGGTGAGGGAACTAAGATCGCACATGCTGTAGGGCAACTAAGCCTGCGAGCTGCAGCTAAAGAGCCCGTGCACTCTGGAGCTCGTGCCTTAACGGAGGATCCCGTGTGCCGCTACGAAGACTTGACACAGCCAAAAATAAACAATAAATAAGTATTAAAAAGTAAACAAAAAAGTCATCACTATACCCATGAATATCTAGTTTTTCTCCTATAGTGTCTTCTCTAAGAGTTTTATAGTTTTGTATTTTATATTTTACATTGAGATTTATAACCCATTTTGAGTTAATTTTTATAAAAGATGTGGGCTCTACTCTAGAGTCACTTTTTTCCATATGAATATCCAGTTGTTCCAACACCATTTGTTGAAAAGACGTTGTTTGATTTTCTTGCCTTTTTCCTTTGTCAGAGATCAGGTGAATGTATTTATGTAGGTCTATTTCTGGGCTCTCTATTCTGTTTCATTGACTTATTTGTTTCTCCTTTTGCCAGTACCACACTCTCTTGATGCTGTAACTTTATAGTAAATCTTGAAGTCAAGTGGTGTCATTCCTTCAACTTTGTTTTTTTCTTCAACATTTTGTTGGCTATTCTGGGTCTTTTGCCATCTATATAAACTTTGGAATTAGTTTGTTGATATTCACAACGTAACTTGCTGAAATTTTTATTGGGATTGGCATAGGTGAAACTGGAAAGAACTGACATCTTGGTAGTACTGAGTTTTTGTATCTGTGAGCATGAACTATCTCTTGATTTATTTAGTTCTTTTTTTTTTTCTGAGTATTACATTTAAAATTTAGTTTGTTAATTTTGAGTCCTTAAGTAGCTAATCTATATATATTTTTTCAAATCTATTCCTTTTTCTCAGGTCATAAATAAGGTCCATCTTAAAAATCATGTTGTAAAGAGAGATGTTAATGAACATTTAAGAATTAAGATTATCTACGATAAAAGTATTGAAGAGTAAGTACACCATTATTCTGTCATCTTTTTTATTAAGAATCAAACTATTGAAGATACTTTCATTTGTTACCTGGAGTTCCGTAAATGGAATTAAACTAAATATGCTTTTTAATTTAGAAAGATGAAGGCCATGAGATATGATTTAAACCTATGCATCTTGAATAATTTAAACAGAACCAGCGTATATCTCCGTGGATGTGGTCAATAAGAGACCTGGCCACAATAAGTACTTGAAGGAAAAATAAGAGGAAGTACCAATGTATGCAATAATAAGAACATGTGCAAAATTATTAACCAGAGAGGTGATATAGCCTGATTTTTAAAGAAAGAGAGGTTCAGAAAAGAGATAAATTATGAATCTGTAGTAGTTTATGAAGAGCTATTGGGAGTAGTTGATGTCTTTCTCTATCTTTAACTTCCCAAATGAACAAGACTGTATTTGATCAACTCTAAAATGCTCGCTGAGATCTGGGGCTCCTGCCAGATATATTCTGAACAAATGAGACGATGGTTTGCCCTCAGCATGGCAATCTTTATGTTTTATGTCATCATTTTCAGGTTGCTCCCTGAGAAAAGACACCTTGTAAAGGTATGTAATAAATACTCATGACTTGAACACTTAAAATCGTGCGTTTTATTATATGTTAATTTTACTTCAATAATGAAAAATATATACATGACTACTTTGTGAATGACTAAATAAAAGATGTTGGTAAATGTATTTCTCATTTTCACAAACATGTTGTTGTGATGTACTCACTAAAACTTTGTTCATATTTGATATTAAGTTTTCTCATTTTATGATGTGATATTAAGTCATTCTTATTTATTTTACTTGTCCTCTTAGGTTTTAGGGGAGCAGAGCATGCTTAGGATAGGATGGAAAAGATGACTTTTTAAAAATATCAAAAACAGTTTTCTTGGTGTAAATGCTCATTGTCCTGAAGAATAATTGGCCAGATAGTATGAAATGCCAAGGTTGTTTATAAAGGTGCTAGCCTCATACGCTTTTTAACTATTACAGAGGCATGCGCTCACACACACACACACACACACACTAAGCCAGCTCATTATGGGCAACAGAAATTGGTGAAGTTAAAGTAGATCTTCTACATATAAGATTTTCTTAACATAAACTACATTAGTGTTGGAGTCATCTAAAGCAGTCTCAAATTTAAAGTAAGTTAAGAGTGCTCGCTTCGGCAGCACATATACTAAAATTGGAACGATACAGAGAAGATTAGCATGGCCCCTGCGCAAGGATGACACGCAAATTCGTAAAGCGTTCCATATTTTTCAAAATAAACTTATTGGAGAATCTTTAAAAAAAAAAATAAAGTTAGATTAATAGTTGTGATTTATGTTTTATAATATTCTATTTAAATAGAATAGGGTACGGAAGGAACTTTCTGGTGCTTTTTCCTCCAAAACTAAACTAGAAGGTGAAGAAATTCCTTTGCTCCTACGCTCACTCTCTCCCCTACCCCTAGCCACACAACCTTTGACTAAATATTGTATTTGAGTTACAAGGCTTTTTCCTTCTTCCCCTTTAGTCATTAATACCCTGTGCTTGCTTGTTTTAAATATGGTTTATCTCTTAGTTAATTCTGACTGTTTTTTTATTTCAACTTTTATTTAGAACAAACTTTTCCCACAAGCTGTTTCTTATTTAGAGAAGACTTTCCAGGTTCGTAGACCTGCGGGCACTATATTACTTAGTAGGTATGTCACATTTCACACAGCTCATTTTCTTCAATTGTTTAGCAGTCTGCCCTCTTCATTCTGTCAGTATGGCAAATTTTGAAATTTATACTGGGAGTATTTTATTATGTTGGTTCTTAGAGACCAAACCGTAAGATATAGCATGTTGGGTAGTCATTCTGTCCCTGATTTTCCATTATGACGGGACCCACTGGGTCTTTTCTTTGGGTGTAGTTGTACCCTTTTCCCCATCTCCCCTTCCTTCCTCCTTTATGTGTACAATATAGGCTTTTGAAGTGTTTGAAAACCCACATTAGGAGGATTTCCCATGGAACCAAAATTGTTTCTGAGACTACTTTTCTAATTAAAATAGTAGCTATTAATGAACTAAATATAGCAACTACTAGTTTTTTACAGTGTTTTTAACTGCTGTGAACTAATCTTGTTTTTTGTTTTTTGTAATTAAACTTTAATGTAAAAATGAACTGAAGACAATGTGCAACGAACCAATACCAATACCTACGGAAGGAAAATGATCACCATAGATGCTGTACTGAGGAATGTGCAGAGCATACAAAATGTGGTCCCATTATAGTGCCTGAGGAGCACCTCCAGGTAGTTCACCCTGCTCTTTGCAACATTTTTATTCTTTAGGATAAACTTAGAACAGATTTTCAATTGTGATTGTTCCCAGAAGTTTTTACAGTTTTACAGTTCAAAAGCTTCATTCTCTATCGAAAGTAATCACAATTGGGTGTGCTGATTTTATTCTTTCATTGGTTTTCAAATGAATTTAGTTATTTCTTTTCTTTTTTCAGTTTATCTCTGGGGTTGCTGAATCATTTCTGCTTAGAACTTTATCTTTGCTCTCCAAAACATCTTTTAGCAGCTGTATACCTCAGTATTTTTAAAGGGCAATTTAACCTTATCTCTTCAAATAAAAGTAAGGTTCAACCCGTCATGGAAATGTATTCTATAAAAATACTTACAACTATATAATATATGTTCAAGGGTATTCTTTGCAAAACTATAAATATACCTATACTAGTTATGTTATGGCATAACCACATAATGGAATATTATACAGCTGTTAAAGAATGAAATCAATCTTTATATAAATAAATTGTAGCAAACATTAAATTTAGAATGGATAAACAACAGGGTCCTACTGTATAGCACAGGGAACTATATTCAATATCCTGTGATAAACTGTAATGGAAAAGAATGTAAAAAAAGAATGTATATTGTGTGTATAGCTGAATTACTTTGTATAGCAGATTTGCACAACATTGTAAATCAACTATACTTCAGTAAAAAATTTTTTAAAGGTAAATCAGTGTGGACAGTTAGCCTGTTTTATTTAAAAATTAAAAGTTATCAATTTTTCACCCTTGGTCTTCCCTTGTGGCTCAGCTCTTAAAGAATCCACCTTCAATGAGGGAGACCTGGGTTTGATTCCTATGTTAGGAAGATCCCCTGGAGAAGGGAAAGGTTACCCACTCTAGTGTTCTGACCTGGAGAGTCCATGGGGTCTCAAAGAGTCAGACACAACTGAGCGACTTTAGCTTATGGGTTTCCCTGATAGCTCAGCTGGTTAAGAATCCGCCTGCAATGCAAGAGACTCCAGTTTGATTCCTGGGTTGGGAAGATCTGCAGGAGAAGAGATAGGCTACCCACTCCAGTATTCTTGGGCTTCCCTTGTGGCTCAGCTAGTATACAATCCACCTGCAATGTGGGAGACCTGGGTTCAGTCCCTGGGTTGGGAAGATCTCCTGGAGAAGGGAATTCTCCTGGAGAATACATGGACTATACAGTCCATGGGGTCACAGAGAGACACGACGAAGTGACTTTCACTTTGACTTTTCACTTTCACCTTTCAATAAAGCTGAAATAAAAGCATAAGTAATAAAAATAAGTATATACACCCATATAAAAAGTTATAAAGTAATTGGAAATATACATATATTAAAAATCTGGAGACATTAAAATTTTAATGATTTTCATTGAGTTGGATTGTGGAAGACTTTTATTTGGTAAGTTATATGTTTTTGCAACTTTCCAATTTTTCATATTAAGCATATATTATTTGTATTAGAAAAAATAGAAAAACTTAAATGCATAAACCAGAAAACCAATTTATACATACTTTTTGAAAAATATGATTATTGCTTTAGATGTCTTTCTCTATTTAACTATGTTCTCTCATTACTTGTAGAAAATAAATATGTTATTGAACATTGATTTTATAAGCAAAATCAAGCATATGGTTGAAGTGTACTTCGTAATTTTTTCTTGAGGTATCTGAAGCTCACCAAAGGCTTTTCGAACCCTATAGTGGCACAAATTCAGCTAACTTACTCAGCTTCCATTTCTTTTATCAAATTCCTCAAGAGCATAAAGGGTTTTAGGGACATGTTTCAAAATTAAAACAACTTGTTAATTACATATTTATCTTTTGTCCTAAGACATTTAGAGACATTTCCTAGACATTTTAAGGCACATTTCTTTTTTCCTATTTTTGTTTATTTTAAATTATTTTGTCGTTTCAAATTCTGTATTATCTTTTTTGGGGGGGGGGTGGTTCCTAAATGTTTTTTTTAAGAAATGAAAGATCATGGAAAAGAATGCTGTTAAATCACAGCTTTTCATAACACCAACTATTAGCAGATTAAAGTAATTGAATTTTAAAATTATAAATACGTGTGTTAGAGAAGCAACAGTAAGCAGAAGTGAGAATTTCTGTTTTTTCTCTCTCTACAAACATCACTTATGTATTAAAAAAAAGCCAACATTTACTGATTTTCCTATTTATAATTTGGAGATTATGGTTATTTAGGAACTTTGATAGAAATTCTCTAAAAAGCAGGTGTTAAATGGGCAAAGTTTGCTTAGAAAACTAGAAATAAGGGTAGTAATATAAAGATGACTTTAACTTTTTACCTTATATACTTTTGTATTATCTGAATTTTTAATAAGATACATGAATTACTTTATAATAGGAATGTATTTCCACTGGATGAAGATTTTTATTAATTAATTTTGAAATAACCACAGATTCACAGAAAATTGCTAAAAAATGTATTTATAAGAAGGTTCCTTGTAATTTTCACCTAGTTTCAGGGTTTAGTAAAACCTTTTTATTTCTCTTTTTGTATCCTGGTGGGATGCCCTTTCAGAGAAGGCGATGGCACCCCGCTCCAGTACTCTTGCCTGGAACATCCCATGGACGGAGGAGCCTGGTGGGCTTCAGTCCATGGGGTTGCTAAGAGTTGGACATGACTGAGCAACTTCACTTCCACTTTTCACTTTCATGCATTGGAGAAGGAAATGGCAACCCACTCCAGTGTTCTTGCCTGGAGAATCCCAGGGACGGGGGAGCCTGGTGGGCTGCCGTCTATGGGGTCGCACAGAGTCGGACACGACTGAAGCGACTTAGCAGCAGCAGCAGGGATGCCCTTTATAAATAGAAGTTGTTTGTTTTAATTCATATTATACATTTATGGTCATTGTATATAAAGTAGAAATTTTAATAAATCTAAAATTAGAGATAGGAACTGAGTAGAGAGAGGTATGAATGTGTGCATGCTTGTGTACCCAGTCGCTTCAGTCATGTCTGATTCTGTGACCCTATGGACTATAGCCTGCAAGGCTCGTCTGTCCATGGGATTCTCCAGGCAAGAATACTGGAGTGGGTTGCCGTGCCCTACTCCAGGGGATCTTCCGAACCCAGGGATTAAACCTGTGTCTCTTACATCTCCTGCGTTGGCAGGCAGGTTCTTTATCACTAGTGCCACCTGGGAAGCCCCAGAGAGAGATATGGATTTTGATAAAAATGGAAGAATTAATAAAAATTAAATCATACATATTTAAAGTCTGGATTCACTGTAAGTAAAAGCCCTTATAGTTAACCTTATCTCTGGTCTGATTTTCTGTTGTCCCCTGTGGGCATAGCAATGCAGAGTCTGTTGTGGTGGTAAGTGGCCCTGTGGAGCAGTGGGTGTGCCAGACCAAGAGGGAGTCCGGGATGCAGACTTTGTTCTTTATGTTGGTGCTCTGGCCACTGAGAGGTGTAGCCATGAAAACATCATCTCTTATGCAGCCTATTGTCAGCAGGAAGCAAAAATGGACAGGTAAGCTTCCCCCCCGAGACTTATTCCCAAGATCTAATATAAGAACTCTCAGGGTGGGCACAATATTGTAAAGTAACTAGCCTCCAATTAAGAAAAAAAAACTCCCAGGGTGTGGAGGGAGGTGGGTGGTGGTTAGGATGGGGAGACACATGTGCACCTGTGACCGATTCATATTGACGTATGGCAAAAACCAGGACAATATTGTAATTATCCTCCAATTAAAGTAAATAAATTTAAAAGAACTCTCAAAGCGTGTTCTGAGTGTTTAGAGTACAGGGAGTTTGCATTTGCCAGATTACCCACCTCCAGTAGTAAGAAACAGCATAGTGCTTGGATGCAGGTATAGTGGGGAAATCAAGTTATAGGACTGTTATGCATATGGTAATATGAATAAAGAAAAAATCTACTGTCAATAGAATTTTCTTTGGAAGTGATGAATACCTCTCTAAGGAAACAGTTTGAACTTTAATTTTAGCACTTCTGTGCTAAACTTTAAGATGCTGAAAATAACTATTCACCTAATTTTCATATCACTTGATATGTCCTTCACTTAGTTATTTCTTAAAAATTTAGAATCCTCCTTTTTATTTATAAAATATTTCAAAAATTTTTTTCTCAGTGAAGTAGTCGTGAAATAAAGTTGTTATGTATACAGAGGATTGCCTGTCACACACTAGACAAATCAATTAAAGGCAGTAGGAACTGACATGTCTCGATTTAGATTGTGTGACATTCTCAGATCTAAGAGAGTTAATGTGACTTGTTCATTGTTTGTAAGGACCATTGGTGAGTTCCTGAACATTCATCTACCAGTCAAAATACTAACTGACTTTAAAGAGCTATTTTACTTCTATCAATATCTAATTAATTTAAGGGGAAAAAGTGAAATTATTAGTAGAATCAAGTAGACAGTACAAATGAAACACTAATATATGCTTCAGAGTAGTACTGTCAGTACTGAGGTCAAAATCAACATCATTGATTATGAAAGCAGTCTGTTAGCGTGATACCGTATACTTGTTGATCCATGAACTAAACTCAAAAATCTTTAGCTTCTGAATGCTGAGAATGCTTTAAGTGAAATATTTAATATATTACTGAAGAAGAAAGTACTAGGTAGTTTTGCAGATGTATATGTATTGTTTAGTATTCTTAGAAAAGAATATATGTATTTAGTAGAATGTTCAATTTTTTCCTGAGAAGCTATCATTAAATTTATGATATTTTATAATTGATAGTGTCTCAATATCAAGCAAATATGGTATTTGAAGTGCTAAATGAATAAGCTACTTAATAAAATGAGACACATCTCAAAGTAGATGTCTTTGAGAAATATACCTTCATAATAGCAATGTTGCAAAATCATGGTTCTTTATCTTAATTTGACCTAAGCCATATGGATTGTGCATACACCCATACACAATTTCATTTTTAATATACTGTTGAGTATCAAACATTGTAGAACAGTGTACATAATATGATTTCATATTTGCTTTAAAAAGCTGCTTATGGATTTGAACATGCTAAGGTAAAAGTCGAAAATAATTAGGATTACCAGCTATGCTAATTTTCTCAGGAATACCCTTGTGTTAGACCTAAAAGCCCCATAACCTAGGAAATCCCTCAGTTCTGGGCAAACTGGGATTGAAGGTCACTCTAAAAATAAAACATCCCTTTTGTTAATAGAAGTTACTTGTGATAGTGGACTTTAGTGGTGGTAGGTTGTAAAATAAGGAATTTTCACTTAATTCTTCATACATTTCTATAATTTGGATATATAACTCTTTCCAGTGAGCTTTTATTACTTTTCGTAAACAAAAGACATGTTAAAGTGAACTTTAAAAACACAAAAGTGAACTTCATGTATTAGGAACAGAATGGGTTCCCTGTGGAAGTAGGGAGAGGGATATAAAATCCCATGTTGAGATGGGTCTAGATTAGTTCTTCTCTTTTTAGCACCTGATAATACTGAAAGTACTGAAAGTATTTAATTGTCTTTTAGGGAGAGAATCCAGCATAGGAGTTATCACATAGATGAGAATCCCATAGCCCAGAGATTTGTTTCACTTTCAAAGCCCTGCGGTTATGTTTCCTTAAGGCACTTGAACATTGGCTCACTTTAGGTAGGAATGACTAGCTGAAAGCCCTGCGGTTATGTTTCCTTAAGGCACTTGAACATTGGCTCACTTTAGGTAGGAATGACTAGCTGAAGGAATAAATGTTCCTTGTGTCAGTGAATCTGAAGCTACTCATGTTGTCTTCTCATACCTGGGGAAGATTCTGGTTTCTTAGAAGACTGTTGACATTAAAAGAAAGAGCAATATCTTAAGTTGGTGTTTTTGAATCTTTTATGATAGAAGCGGCACTTTCCTTCAAAACTGCTATATTGCATTAATTCATTCCATAAATATTTGAGTGCTTAATACGTTGCCAGCAGACTAGGTGAACAAAACAGGCACATGTACCTGCCTCGTGGAATTTACGGATTACAGCGGGAGTCAGGTACTAGTTAAATACAGTTAGAAAGAGACATGTGACTTCAAATATGATAAATACTTTGTAGAAAAAGGGTGCTGCGAGATAAAAGAGAACAAAGGAGGCAAACATAATGTAGATGAACTGGACAAAGAAGCCCTCTTTGAAGAAGTGAAACTTGAGATATAAGCTGACAGTTATCAGTATCAGCCACATAAAGAGCTGGATAAGAGCTTATGTTAGGAAAAAGCTGTTGTGTTGAGGATGAGAGCTTCAGGAGATGCACTGTAGGGAGAAGAACACAGGGCTGTTTTATTCTAAATGCTTAAGAAGTCCCTGAGGGTTTGAGCCTGACAGAGACATTTATTTTATATTTTAGAGGTCACCATGGCAACATTTCGGTGAGTAACTTATAGTCATAATTTTCTAAGTGTAAATCTGTTGTTTTCAAGTATGAAAAAAGTGCATTGTATGTTTGTTTTTGTTTTTGTTTTTTTTTCTTTTTTATCTACATAAGGCTTTTTTTTTTTTTACCTACAAAAGCCTGTTACTTTGTAAATAGGCTATCAGTATTTGGGGAGATTTGTGATATTTCTGTGGTAAAATGTTAAGGTAGTGTTGGGAGAAAAAACCTTGGGGTTCTTTATATTGCTGTTTGGCACAGTTTTTGAAAGACAGTTAGATGCATGGTGAAATTGAATTACTCTAGGTCCCAGTCAGCTCTTGGATTCTTAAGTTCCAGGCTCATAAAGAGATATAGAATTCTGTAGATTCTAGAAGGTATAAAATACTGTATGAAAGATGATGATAGGAAGATAAAAAAATCTATGTTAGTGAAGGCATTGTTGGGACAGAAGGAGGAGGATAGTGAAATGGAAATAAGAGGGTTCTGTAACTTGCAGCAATCTGAATGATTTGCTTATTGTCTGTCTTATTATATAACTGTTTTCCTTCTCTACCTACTTGTCTGTCCCTGTGCCTGTACATAAAGTGAAATGCTGAAGTCAGAAATGAGTTTTGTGAGTAAAAATAGTGTTAGAATTTAAGTTTTCCAGTTCATTCCCTTTTTTGGTACATATTGACCTATTTTACAAATTCACACTGAAGTATAATTAACTGACTCTATCCTTTCATGGGAACAAGTGTTGATTAGCTGTATCATAGGGAAAAACAGGTATAAGTCTTAGAAATAAAATATAGTTAAAGTTAGATATTATGTTATAAAATGACGTTTGATATTTAACAAAGATTTTTTCTGACCTTAATCAGTTTTTGTAGAAAAATATAGGTTAATAGGTATCATAGTACACACTGTTCTGGAATATAATTAAAAATTCAATGTCTGTTTTAACAGGCCAATAGCAGGATATGCTAACCTGTGTCCAAATATGATCTCTACCCAGCCTCAGGAGTTTGTTGGGATGCTGTCCACAGTGAAACATGAGATTATTCATGCGCTGGTAAATTTTGCTGTTAACTATTATTCTTTCCTTCATGCCTTGAGTTTTTGATTATAGTCTCATTTTAATTATATATTAACATTTAAGATTATGTGGCTTTTTAGATTGTGTTCAATAGAACCTAGTTGATTAGACCTCTGCCAATAGCCGACAGAATTTTTAGTGATTAGGATAGTGGCTAGGTTAAGTTATACTACTTAAAATGATTAAAGTAAATCCATTGGTAAATAGGAGTTTTGAAAAAATGATTAAGCTTCTTAAGAAAATACTTAGTAATTAAAAGTGATACCTAGGGACTTCCATAGTGGTCCAGTGGCTTAAACTCTGCGCTCCCAATGCAGAGGGCATGGCTTCAATTCCAAGACCCAGTTCAGCCAAATAAAGTAATAAATCTTTAAGGAAAAAAAAGTGATACCAGGTTGTAGGTCTGTCTTCTCTCTTTTAGAGATCTCATTTCTAAAAGTCTTCTTGATCTATTTAGGCTTTCTAAATTTTATATATACTAACTGATTCAGAACTTCTCTTTGCTTTTCTCCAATCAGTCCAAAGTACTAAACTTTTACACGATGTCTGGGGAATTATATGAAGTTGCCTGAGACCTAGGAAATGTCTTCCTGATGTCTTTCATGTGTTTAGAAAATATAATAGATGGGAGTAAAATGCAGTGATTAAGAGAGAGAATAGATCACACAGATGTAGGTGTGAATTTCCTTAGCTTTACTGCTAAAAATCTTGGGGGTCTATTAGAAATTATTTAGCCTTTATAAGTCTCCGTTTCATCTATAAAATGAAGATAGTAGTACATATTAGAGTGGATTTTTTTTCTTGAAGGTTAAATAAGATAAAGCATATAAATGGTTTAGCACCATGCTCTACATAGTAAGATATAATAAAATTAGTGGCTATTATTTATTAGTCTTTTTTCATGAGCTATCATGTATGATTTGTTTAAATCAGCAAATACCTGAATAATACAGTGAAACTCTAGTGTATACAGATAGCACTTATGTTTTTCAAGTAAGGAGATTCTAAAACGAATCATGTTTTCCTTTTACTAAAAAAGTAAGTCGAACCTGCTATCGTGATGAAAGACAAACATCATTTTAAAAAACATTTTCAGCTTTAAGCTCCAAAAACTGTAGATACTTGATGCTGAGAGAACCAGAAAAAAAAAAAAAAACAGCAGGTTTTAAATCTAATGTATAAGTAAACATGAATTCAGAAGTCCCAGACATGATGTAAATTGGATTATAAACAGGCAGGTCACAAAAGAAAAGGTCCAGTTGGTCAAGAGGTATATAAGAGTATATTGAGATTTATTTTGGCAGTTAGGGAGTCTCAGAGTCAGACACCATTGAATGTAAAAGCATGCATGAGAGTTACTATGTACATTGACTTTTTTTTTTTAATAAAAATAGTGAAAATTTATTTCAGGAACAAGATGAAATAAATGAAGCACAACTCAGCATCACTCAAATGGTGTAAATAGAAACTGCAAAAAAAAAATTCAGTAATTTTGCTAATGTCTAATTATGATGGAAATGATTCTAAATTTGACTGATATTTATTTATATTGACAGGAAAGTTATTTATATTGACAGGAAATCAACTAACTATATTGTCATAATATGTACATTGACTTTAAGGTAGTAATTACCTCTGGGAAAAGAGAGAGGAGAAAGGGTTAAGGTAATGGGCCTTCAACAATATTCTGCAGTGTTTTTGTTTCTTTAAAAAAAAGTCTAAAGAAAACGTAGCAAAACTTACATCTTAAATCCCCTTAAAGAGTAAACGTAAATTTCTTTTAGATTTTTAAACTTTTTTGTATATTTGTATTTTAAAAATTGCAAAAACCTAAGAAATTAAGAATATTAGTTTGTCTCAAAAACCATCTGGAGGATGGTAAGAATTAAATGTTTAACAAATACACTTATTCTCTATTAAGTTATATATGCTCTAACTATCAAATATAGTCATTCCTGGTACTTTCAATACTAGATATGCCTTCTGAAATGTGTGTGCTTAGAAAAATTTTGAACTTGATAGGGAAGAAAAAAATGTGGATTTAGAATATTCTAAAGGATGAGGCACATCATACTATTTTAAGCTTTATATTACCTCAATGAATTGTATATTAAAAACTATTTAGATTTTCTTAGCTGACTCCATTAAATATCCTTTGCATCTTCAGAGAGTAAAAAAGAAGAAATGTAGGAATAAAAGAATACTATGGATTCCATTAATTATTTTGGCAAGCCTTGAATGATACAGAGACCACAGTTATATAAGCAAAGAAATTTGCCAAATAAATTGATTACATGATCATTTGTGATTCTTAGTTATTTGAATATAAACTATAGCATATTTTCAATGTTAAAACATACTTAAATTAGTAGTTACAAAAGTGCTTTTTTTTTAGTCATTTAGGTTAAGAAAGAAAGTAAGAAAAGAAATCTTACTCATGAAACAGATGTCCAATCTCAGTAATTGTCTTTTCTTTTTTTGTCCATTTCCTCATTTTATTTGGGAGGGGGGAGAATAGCAAATGGGACTTTGAATACATTTATATAAAGTATCTATTATCTTATTAAAATTGAAGACTTCTTAAAAATATTGTCTAAAAATGTGATTATAGACAAATTCACATTGTAAAGAAAATCTTTAGAAATACAGATGATTTTACATGTTACCACCAAAATAACTACAGCTAACACTTCTATATATGTTTCCAGTGTTTTTTCCAGAGTATACATCCCCCTAAATATGCATACATTTACAGTCATTTTTTAGGTATAGATATATATTAAGTATGGACTTTGGGATCAAAGTCTTTGAATTTTTATGAGTATTCTTACGAGTACTTGCCTGCTCTGAACTGTATTGTTAATTATTCTCAATAGTAGCATTCCCTGGTTGCAGGTGTGGAGTTTATTAGTAAGTTCATGTAAAGAAGACCATCTGTGATAAACACATCTTTAAACAAATAAATGTGTTGTCTATACCAACCAAAGAATGTCTTTTCTATTGCTTTTAATTTTTTCACTTAGAATTATCTCAAGTAATTGGAATTTAAAATTCATAATGTGAAATAATTTCAGTCCTACTCCAGTATATCAAGTTCCTACAGAAGTATTCCCATGATGCTTTTATGTGGTTCTATCAGTGTTCTCTTTTGATAGTGGCATGTTGTAATAATATATAGTCAGATTTGATATTTTTCACTGTAAGACATTTTGAACTTTTTCTTACAGGGTTTCTCTGCTGGGCTATTTGCATTCTACCATGATAAAGATGGAAATCCTTTAACTTCAAGATTTGCAGATGGTCTCCCACCTTTTAACTATAGGTATTTGGGTTTTTTTATTCTTATTCTCTTTTAGGAGGATGCTAAGACTAGAACCTGAGAATTCTTATATGTTAATTTCTACAAATAATAGTGGCTTTATGGCTAGCCTAAGATTGTATATCCTATATTATTATAACAAGATAGGATATGAGGTTATTTAGCTTTACCTTTTCATTTCACAGATGAAACAACTGAGATGGAGAGAACTTAAGTGACTTACCCAAAGAGTGAAGACTCTTCTTGCCAGGCAGAGCTCTTTTCCACCACTCTGTAGTAGCTTGTATTACTTTACAGGAGAGTCAGGCCATGGGAGAGTATGGGTTGGTTATATTTTGGTTTATTAATAATTATTGTCTATACATCATATTGTTTACATGTTAACTGTAAACTGTATTTTACAGTTTTTTAAAACTATATTTTATTTCTCATGTTAGCAGTGATCTAGAAGTTCAGGGCCTAAAAGAAATAATACTAAGAAATACTAAAAAAAAAAAATGATTAAGAATTTTATATAGACTATCAGTCACAGAACTATAACCATTTACATGGATTTATATATCTAATTTAAGAGCACATGTCCACAAAAAGACATATACATGAATGTTAATGGCAGTTTTGTTATTAATAAACAAAAAATGGAAACCACCCAAAGGTCTATCAATAGAAGAATGGATAAATAAATTGTAATTTATTCCTATAATCAAAAACTACAAGGCACTGAAAAGAACACATTATTGCTACATGTAATAACGTGAACGAATATAGTAGTTACGAATATAGTAGTTATAGGGTTGAACAAAAGAAGTCATAGTCTAGTTGTATGGAGTTTAAAAACAGTCCATGATAAAAGACAAATGAGTAATTTTACTTGAAGCTGTAGGCTATTAAATGCTGTGCAAGTTGAATAGATTGAGAAGGCACATAAAGAAACCTCAGGGTACTGACACTATTCCATAATGAGAGTAGTGAGTGGTAAACAGATATAGAATAAAAAGTTAATTCTCATATGAAGATCTCCATTTAGGTAGCTTATTGTTCAGTTGCTCAGTTGTGTCTGCTTTGTGACCCCATAAACTGAAAAGCACACCAGGCTTTTCTGTCCTTCACTGTCTTCCTAAGTTTGCTCAAACTCAGTGTCCATTGAGTCAGTGATGCCATCCAGCCATCTCATCCTCTCTCATCTCCTTCTCTTCTCACTTCTAGGTAGCTGGAAGTGCATAATTATTAAAAACAGATAATACTTTATTCATCATAGTACTTTTTTAGATTACATGTTAAACAACAAAATTGTTAGAAACAAAATTATAATGTAGAAATAGATGTTTTACTTCCTAGATTGTATTTGTTTGGATGGCTGGATGGCATCACCGACTCGATGGACGTGAGTTTGAGTGAACTCCAGGAGTTGGTGATGGACAGGGAGGCCTGGCGTGCTGCAGTTCATGGGGGTCACAAAGAGTCAGACACGACTGAGCGACTGAACTGAACTGATGGAAGAAGTCTGGTCTTTCCTAAGAATTGTGGTCTTTATGGGAAACACATAAATAGTGAGAGTGGGACCATCTATGTAGTGATAAGGAGGAGAGAAATACCCATACATAAGAACCATTATTAAGCTGATAATTGCAGTGCTTTCTTACATTTTGGATATTCCTTAAAAGCAGAAAATCTTACAGTATAAATGGAGATAACAGAGTAATAAGAAATTCAGATGGTAGACATAGAAAGAGTTGGATTTGGCCCTCACCTTTTTATTTGGAGAAACCATTAATCTTGAAATGTGAATGGTGAAGAGAATATTGGGATTATTAATACAGTAAACACTGTTTCTTTTCCTTTTGGCTTTGTTCACTATTTATATTTAAACATTGCCTTGCTGTGGAAAGAAAAGGAATTAAGAATAATCTTTCTAAGGCATGAGTAGACGAACAGATATACAGCAAATAAAACAAAGGATTAATAAGTAATGGTTATACAGTATTTACCATATAATTCTTTGAATAATATATAAAATCTTCATAAAATAATGGTGGGAAAACTAATTTCTTTATATTCTGTTTTATTGTTGAGAATGAGAGATTCATAGGGTCAGTGGTAGAAGTAATCTAGGAAAAAGCCAGAAAATAACAGTGCGGGTTATAGGCAAAAGTGAAAATTGATGACCATTATAGTTTTCTATAATAAATATAACACTTTTGTGGTAGTACTTTTATTTGTGCAAGATAGATTTTCCAAGATGAGATTGTTTTCTCCCATTTACTTATTTTTTTATCATATTTTTGCCTTGCAGAAAAGTTTTTAAATTTTATATTATTAAATTTACCTATTTCTTGCTTAAGAAAGTTTCTTCTGCTCTAAAAGATTATAAAAATATTCTAAATTTTTTTCTGGTAAATTTATTATTTGAATTTTTATGTTCATAGTTTTAATCCATTTAGAATTTATTTTTGCTTCATGTATTTTGGGGTTCTTTTGTAAGGTATATACATGTTTATTATGTCTTCTTGGTGGACTGACCCTTTATTCATTATAAAATGTCTCTAGTAACAATTTTGTCTGACATTAGTATAAATGTTCCAGCTCTTTTTTTGAGTACTATTTGCATGATACATGTTTTTAATCCTTTTATATTCAACCTATTTGTATCCTTGAGTGTGAACTGTGTATCTTGTAGGCATAGTTGAAACTTTTTTTTTTTTTTTAATACATTCTGCCAGTTAACCCTGTTCCGCTCCCTCTGGCTGCCAGGTTGCTGGTTTTCACCATGACTGTGGGTTGTTGGTTTTCAAGGCTGCTATAGAGCTGGAGAGAGGGCACGGGAAACCGCCACAAAGCTTGCTGTTTTTACTGAAACTCATCCATTTTTCTTAAATAAGTTCTTTCTGGATTGCTGTAAGCCTTTGGTTAATTTCCAGAGTTCTGAAAAAAATTCATTTGGCTAATTTTGATACTTTGCTCATTGCTTTCATGAAGTTCAGTAGTCCTTATTCTGCCATTTTTACTGACATTTGTCTGGAATTTATTTCTGTATATGGAGTAAAATAGGGATTTTATCCCCAAAATAGGGATTTAATTTTTTCTTGTTGGATAACCAATTATAAAAAATATAATTTTCTTTACAACACAATTGTTAAGTAAATTATACTTTCTCACTAAGTTAAAGGGCTTCCCCAGTGGCTCAGCAGTAAAGAATCTGCTTGCAATGCAGGAGACACAGGTTCAATGCCTGGGTTGGGAAAATCCTCTAGAGAAGGAAATAGCAACCCACTCTAGTATTCTTGCCTGGGAAATCTCATGGACAGAGGAACTTATCCTCTCATGACAGAGGCTACAGTCCATGGGGTTGCAAAGATTCAGATACAATTTAGTAACTAAACAACAATAGCAAAATTAAGTTAAAATGTCACCTTCTGTTAAGTCTTGTTATATACAGGACTTAGATCTCTCTCTAGACATGCTTTTTTTTTATGCAGTAAATTTATTAAGAGGAAATAATTCACTGTCATCTTAGCCCAGTATTAGCTATTTGAATTTGAGCAGGTTACTTCATCTCTCTAAGCTTCTGTCTCTCTATCTGCAAAGTAGTGATGATAATCTCTTAAAGTTACTGAAAAGATTAAATTAAAAAATGCTATCAAGCCTTTGCTTGTACTTGGTGTCAGATACAAGGTCAGATATTTTAATTTCATATTGATATTCATAAACACTTCTACATTTAAAGTGACAAATTTGCAAGAAGGACTGTATTTTTATTCTTTAATTGCAGTCTTGGATTATATCAATGGAGTGATAAAGTAGTTCGAAAAGTGGAGAGATTATGGGACATTCGTGATAATAAGAGAGTTCCTCACACTGTTAATCTTCTAGTAACACCTCGTGTTGTCGTGAGTATTACTGAGCTTCATGTCTCATGAGCCATCTGCTCTTCTCATTCGTTATGGTCCTTTCTTTACTAATCATTATTGTTTAAGAACTAATGATTAAATTTCAAAGCTTGTAGTAGGAAACAGGGGCTTCCCTGGTGGCTCAGAGGTTAAAGGGTCTGCTGGCAATGCGAGAGACCTGGGTTTGATCCCTGGGGCGGGAAGATCCCCTGGAGAAGGAAATGGCAACCCACTCCAGTATTCTTGCCTGGAGAATCCCATGAGAAAAGAAAATGGTGGGCTACAGTCCACCGGGTCACAAAGAGTCGGACACGACTGAGCGAGCGACTTAACTTAGTAGGAAACATAAAGGCAGTACAGTAAAGCTGCAGGCCAAGAGATATCTGAGGAAGAAAAATTTAGCAATGACTTAACGGCTCCATTCTACCCACTGCTTTAAGTTGTTACACCAGTGCTCCGTTGTGATACCCCTTAGAATCACTTGTACTGTTTGCATAATTGCTGGTCATTTCATTTGGAATCAGTTTTATTCAGGAGGGTCTCCAGAGGAACAGAAGCAACAGGATGTGTTTGTTGAGAGAGAAAGAGATGAAGAGATTTATTTTAAGGAGTGGCTGATGTAGTTATGGAGGTTTATTAGAGAGTCTAAAATCTGATGAGGTAGGCTGGCAAGCTGAAGAAATAGGGAAGAGTTGCAGTTTGAATCCAAAAACTGGCAAAATTCCTTCTTGCTCAGAGGTGAAGTCAGTCTTTGTTCTATGAAGACCTTCAACTGACTGGCCCATTTATGTTACAGAAAGTGATCAGCTTTACTTAAAGTCCACTAATTGAAATGTTAATCTCGTCTAAAAACACCTTCACAGAAACATTCAGAATAATGTTAGATCAAATATGTGGGCACTTTGCCCCAGCTTGGTTGATACATAAAATTAATCATCTCACTCGCTTATTTAATGACAGAAACCTGTTCTCCCTACCCCCTCTCTTAACTACATACAGCTCTTTCTGACCTCTGAACTTTTGTGCTGCTCTCGGAATACCGTACATCCCTGTACTTCATACTCTTAACTGTGATGTACAGATGAAACCAAAAGAACAAAATTGTTTTCTAATGAACAACTTATTTTTCTCAACAAAGACTATGTCCATAATATGAGCAGTTTATACCTATGTTAAAATCATTGTTGACACAAAAGTTACAAGTGGCAATCATACCAGTCTTTAACTTTTTAAATATATGACTTAAAGCCAAAATCTTCAAATGGAGGAAAAAATAATAAGAGAATAGTAGTTCAATAGCAAAGAAAAGTGCGACGGTGTCAAAATATTTAATTATATTAAAAGCTATATTTTTAGAAGACATTCTGTCTTTTAATCAAAGTAATTCCTTAGTGGCTACTTTATCTTATCCAGTGTGATAAGGAATTTGCCATTATGTTGTACTTTTGTGGGTTTATTTATTTATTTATTTTCTGATTCTTAGGATGAAGCACGAAAACACTTTAACTGTCCAATTCTTGAGGGAATGGAACTTGAAAATCAAGGTGGTATGGGCACTGAGCTCAACCATTGGGAAAAGCGGTTATTAGAGGTCAGTTTATTTGAAAATGTTACTAGACATATTTTTTCTTTAAGAAAATAGATACACTAACGTAGTTTTTTTTTTTTAAATAGGTTCATGCATTTATGCAGCTTTTTCCATTTAACCATATACTTTCCAAGGAATTACAGATGCTTCTGCTGTAATACAGTGTATGCTTTCCTAAGCAATCTCTTTCTTCAAAATAAAAAATAACAGTTTGTGGGAAACACAAATACCAAGTCATTAACAAAAGCAATAAGTCATAATAAAAGTGCTAGCTCAGTCTAAAAACACATTGTATTTCCAATAAATAAGCTTCTATATTTATTTACTTGAGTATTTCTTTTACTTTAAACAACAGCAAAAAGCAATGGGGGATAGATGGGAGACTATAAAGCTAAATAATGGGGACAAGAGTAAAATGTAAAAAGAGTAAAGTGTACAAAAACAGTGCAACAAGTACTTCTAAGAGCCTCTGGCCCTACTGAGCCAATTGGAAGAGCATGGAACTTCATGCACAGCACAGCATTCCTCTGTTGCTGTGTTCAGGTGTCTTAGTGTATTTTGGTTTTTTGTTTGTTTTTTAATTTTTATCTTATATTGGAACAGAGTTGACTAACAGTGCTGTGTTAGTTTCAGATATACAGCAAAGTGATTCATTTAGCTGCTGTTGCTCCACTGCATAAAACATTAAAATCCAGGAGAAATCATTATGAACCAACATGAGTCCATCTTATACTGATGTGATTCCCTTATTTGCTAGTCTCATATGAGCTCATTCACATTACAGAAGTACATCCATTAGTGGAATATACTTTATACTTGGATCTATTTATTTTTAAATAGCTACATAGTGTTATATGTGGAGAAGGAAACGGCAACCCACTCCAGTATTCTTGCCTGAAGAATCCCATGGACAGAGGAGCCTGGAGGGCTACAGTCCCTGGGGTCACAAGAGTCGGACATGACTTAGTGACTAAACCACCATAGTGTTATATGAATGTGACAATAATCCTATGTCAGTGAATAATTATGTTTTAAATGTTTTATCTTAAAAATGTTATAATGAGTGATTTATTTATATCTTCAGTGCCCTACAGGAGTGGCATTCCAGTGTGTTCTTAGGTTCAGTCAGTCAAACCTGTGAACCCTAAACAGATCACATTCAAAAAATACTAGAAGGATACAAGAGAGAAAGTACAGTATGCCAGCATGGCAGTCAGGCATTTCTCTTGTGCTCTGCACAGTAATCTAGGCTATCATCCATGCCTCTTCCCCTCTCTCTCTGGCTCAAACACAATAAGCACAAGACCGTAACAGGTGTACAAGAACCAGCCTGGTTTAGAAGTACCATGTTACAAATAAGGATCGGCATTGTTTTTTTAACAGTTTCATAGACTTAACTTCCAGATACCTGTAAGGGACATACCCGTAAGACTCACTGCACACAGAGAAGTCCCAAACTGTGGCTAACCAACAGGTATTCATGTTCATCTACAATAATCCCAAGTCCAGAAGCATATCTTAAGTCCTGTTGCCTAGTAACACAGTTGACATTCCACCTTATTAGGTTTTCAGGGGAACAGAACTAGAAAGTTAATGCAAGATCAGATCTGTTTATGTAGAAAGAAGAATGGAATTTCTGGATCAAAGGAAGTTTGAGCAAACTCCAGGAGATAGTGAAGGGACAGGGAAGCTTGACATGCTGTAGTCCATGGAGTTGCAAGGAGTCAGACACAACTTAGCGACTGAATGACAAATATACATTTTTTAGAGGTCTGTTTAAATGAGTAAACGGTTGCAGTTTACATACATCATGATCCTAGTTAGCAAAATTATGAAAAGAATGAAATTAGTGCTTGTACTGACGTTATCTGGGTGACCGTGAAGTAACAGTGATAGAAACTTACGGAAGACATGTACACTTTTATCTCACGTGGGAATTTCAGTTTCTTCATATTCCTTAAGTGGTCTTTCTCAAGTGATTCTCTTTAGAAAGCTACAGATGGGCCAGAAATGAAAATTTACTTACTTTTCAACAGAAGACTTGAAAGTAGTAATTTTACTAGTTTCATTAACTGCTGCCTTTCCTCTGAAATCAACTTTGTGTTCTTGAGCTGTGTTTTAAAAAGATGAAATTAAAGTACTTGAAATGGCAATCCAACGTTCAACATAAAGATTAACAAAATATGGGAATTCCCTGGAAGTCCAGTAGTTAGGACTCCATGCTTTTGCTGCCAAGAACATGGGTTCAGTTCCTGATCTGAGAACTAAGATACCTCAAGCCATGCAGCACACCCCCTACCCAAAAAAGAAGAAGAATCAGCATCCCAAAATACAATGTACTTTCATAAGTGACAGTGATGTCCGACTCTTAGCGACCCCATGGACTGCAGCCTACCAGGCTCCCTATCCATGGAATTTTCCAGGCAAGAGTACTGGAGTGGGGTGCCATTGCCTTCTCCAAGTGACAGTGAAGTCCTTACCATTAGGTGACCTCCTGGTAGGAATTTTATTATATATTAATTAAGACATTGGGTAGACAGTAGACCTTGATGATATTTTGTATCCCTCAGGCAACTCCTTTGACCCTATGATTTTGTGATACTTGTTTTTCATATTAGTATATATTTTTCTGATCACAGAGTATAAAAAGTTGGTTATAAAAGCATTTTCAATTGTAATTCAAGCAAGTATTCCATTCTCCTCTCCATTATCTGGGCATCTGTCTCAAACACCAATATTACTTTGCCTTAATAGTGTAATGTTTTTATAATATTTCTTTTTTTTTAATAATATTTCTGTTTCCATATATTTATCTTCATTTTCATCACAGAGTTCTAAATGCTAGTTATCTGTCATTACAGGGAAATTGTACACAATATAGATATTTGAGGGAGAGAGTAGATTTTGCTTTAAGCTTCAGTCTGTCATCTTAAAGAAAGCTTGTATATTTTACTATTTTAAATCAACATTTTGTCAGTCTCTCACACCTTCAACGTTTTGCCTGTACATCAAAGCAATCACGGAAATTATTGGGAATTGCAAGGAATCCAGTCTTCTAATTAAAATCTGTTGGTGATTTTCAGAATGAAGCAATGACTGGTTCTCATACCCAGAACCGAGTCCTCTCTCGAATCACTCTGGCGTTAATGGAGGACACTGGGTAAGACAGCTGTGAGAATTTTACGTGAATTGTTTATTAAAATGAAATGAATATTAAGATTACTATTAAGATGAAAAGAATATTAACTTAAGCAAATATATTTTACACTGAAGATAAATATACCTGTGTTTGTTTTTTTTTTAAATATACCTGTTGTAAAAATTTTTTTCAGTTAGCTATCCATTACCTATATCAGCTCCATTCATTCATTCAGTAAATGTTTGAGACCCTGAGGTATGTAATAGAGTAAAACTAAATCCCTCATAAATAAATAAATGAGATTTTTTTTTAATAAATAGAGGGCATGATGATATGAAGGAAAAGCTTATATAAACAGTATTTTTAATTACAAGTGAAATTGATTTATGTAGAGATTCCTGGTTTTTAAGGCAGTAGAACTTTCTTATAAAGCAACAGAATACTGTTTTAAAATGAGTCCAATGGGAATCTTTTTCTTGTGGGCTCTTGGGTTTATTTTGATGAGTCTCAGTTTTGATAGCTTCCTTGCTCTTTAGTATGGCAAGATGTACCAGACTGATTTGCCCATGCTCTGTATTCTAGATCTGGCATCAGCCAATCTTCCAAGGAGCACAGGAATGCTCCTTTTGATCAAGAATAGCTTTTGGAAATCGCAATCTAGGGACTCCGTTAATTTCTACTGGGTTGTCCTTGTTTCTTACAGTTTTCAGTGGACCAAGTAGGGCAATTCATATTTTTGAAAAGAAAAAAAATGCTGGATTCCTTTTAGTGCTATTATCACTCTTTCCCATTTATCCCTTAATAAGCAATGACCAACAGAAGGGGTCCTGCTGCCCTATTTTTCTAGCCCTTCTGTAAATAATGCTGGTTTCTTTAAGATACAGGTAGGATGCAGAAGCATCTTGGAGTGTATGAATCACTAGGGAAATCATGGCACTGGTTAATTTTAAAACATTTCTTCCATTTTCTGATGCAACAGAATTCCAGTTTTTCTCTCATTCTCTCTGTTTCGTTGCCTTTTATACTCCTTGTCCCACACCTTAAACATTTTCTCCTCTGTGACTTATATCATCTTTGAAAGTTACAATGGAAACATGATGTGGTTTAGTGTTTTTCAAATATAAAAGCACCCTCAAGTATTCATGTTTCCCTCAAGACTAAAGGTTCCAAGTCCCTGCTGCAGTGATCCTGTGCAGCTGGGACTTTGGTTGTAAATGTTCATCTGTGGGGATGGTCACTAAAAGCCTTTTTGAGGTCCTAGTTTGCTCATTGTTAAGATTTATAATTGATACGCTGGAGTTGTTTTTTAAGTGACAGTAATATAAAGTGCTTTGTTTGGGTTATTTCCACAGCTGGTATAAAGCTAATTACAGCATGGCTGAGAAATTAGACTGGGGCCGAGGAATGGGCTGTGACTTTGTCAGGAGGAGCTGTAAATTCTGGATTGATCAGCAGAGACAAAAGTAAGGATGCATTTCCTCTTATTGTCTTTGCTAACAGTTTACTTCTGATTTTGTTCTGTATCCAGTGTCCCTGTTTTCAAAATGTGGTGTGAACCGTTTAATTTCAAAATGTGTAGAAACCATCCATGGTTCCTTTTTTAAAAAAAATTTTGGCTATGTTGGTGTTTTGTTGCTGCACTAGGGCTTTCTCTAGTTGCAGCAAGCAGGGGCTACTCTCTAGTTACGGCAGGCAGGGGCTACTCTTCGGATCCAGTGCATGGACTTCTCATTGTAATGGCTTCTCTTATTGCGGAGCACGGCTCTAGTGCGTGGGCTTCGGTAGGTGTGGCGCGTGGGCTTAGTTGCTCTGCAGCATGTGGGATCTTCCTGGAACAGGGATTGAACCCATGTCTCCATTGGCAGGTGGATTCTTTACTACTGAGCCACCAGGGAAGCCCTAATAGGGCTTTTGTGAAGCAAAATTTTTTAATTTTGATTAATTTAAAATGATCAGTTTGTCCTTTTATAAGTCATACCAGCGCCTGATTCCTGACTTCAGATTCTGATTCGGTTGGTATGGGGTGCAAGGTGGGCATGGAGGTTTTAAAAGTTTCTCTAGATGATTCTGATGTGCAGCAAAATTTGGGAACAACAACACTAGCAGATCAGGTTGTTGTACTGGAGTTAACTAACTGTCCCAAAAGTAGCTGCAGTGTTTCATGTTACTGCTTATGAACAGCTTTCCTCATAGCAGGCTTTTAACTCAGACCTCAAACTCCTTAGTAGAAACTCTGAGTGATTAAAACTGCTTTGAGACCTAGCCCAGATGAGAAGAGTAAGACTAAGATCTTCAACAGAAGAAGTGCTTGTTACCAGGTATTTCTCTAATGGGCAAGGCACTGACCTTGGAGAGAGAAGTTTAAGTCCCATCACCATCCCTCATCAGCTATATGATCCTGGACAAGCTAAATGTCTCAAACTATTTATTTATCAGTGAAATGAAAATACTAGTTCTACTTTGGAGGGTTTCTTTAGGAATAATGATATTGTATACTAGAATGCGGTCCACTGGAGAAGGGAATGGCAAACCACTTCAGTATTCTTGCCTTGAGAACCCCATGAACAGTATGAAAAGGCAAAAAGATAGGACACTGAAAGATGAACTCCCAGGTCGGTAGGTGCCCAATATGATACTGGAGATCAGTGGAGAAATAACTTCAGAAAGAATGAAAGAATGGTGCATGAGATGGTTGGATGGCATCACTGACTCAATGGACATGAGTTTGGGTAGGCTCTGGGAGTTGGTGTTGGACAGGGAGGCCTGGCGTGCTGTGGTTCATGGGGATGCAAAGAGTCAGACACGACTGAGCAACTGAACTGAACTGAGCTGATATTATTTGAAAGTTCTATTAATCATAAAATGCTGGACTTGTGTGGTAGCCCTTGTTCACAGCAATTAGAGAAAGTCTGCATGCAGTAATGAAGACCCAGTGCAACCAAAAATTTTTAAAAATCAATTAATTAAAAAAGAATGTTAAAAGCATTGAAATTGTAACAGAAAAGACAAACTCTAAAATAGACTTCTAATATCTTCTTTAGAGTTTGATACCATGGTATTTTTATCTTTGTCTGCAGGAGACAGATGCTGAACCCTTACTGTAACACACTCAGAAGTAATCCATTGCAATTAACTTGCAGACAGGACCAGAGAGCAGTTGCAGTGTGCAATTTGCAGAAGTTTCCAAAACCTTTACCTCAGGAATACCAGGTAACACTTGTTTGGGGCACAGTTTCAGGAGTAAACCTTTTAAAAAGAAGTCTCCATTTTGAATTGGAAGAGTGAATTAAGCTCTTAAGTTTTCAATTTGTCAGGCTCCATTTGTTTTCTGTAAGTTAGAAAAAACTGAAGTTTTACATTTCTTTATAAACTGTGTTAATTGATAGCAATTAACTGATATCTAGCAGTGCCTAGTAGTAGTGGTAAGAGACATTTAGAATATTTATTTTAATGTATTTTTTAAACTATTTCTTTTTGTTTCAAAAGTCTTCATCTTTATATTAAAAAAAAAACAAGGTTCTTTGAAGAAAGGAACTGACTGGGAAGACAAATATATCGCTTATATGCAGGATCTTTAAAAAAAATGATACAACTAAACTTACTTTAAAGTTTATAACTAAACTTTATTTTAAACAGATACAGACTCGGACTTAGAGAACGAACTTATGATTACCAGGGAGGAAGGGTGAGAGGAGGGATAGATTGGGAGTTTGGAACTGACATGTACACACTGATATATTTAAAGTAGATAAACAATAAGGTTAGATAGCATCACTGACTCAGTGGACATGAATTGAGCCAACTCTGGGAGGTAGTGGAGAACAGAGGAGCCTGGCATGCTGCAGTCCATGGGGTCGTAAAGGGTCAGACCCGTCTTAGCGACTGAACAACAGCAACCAATAAGGACCTACTGTATAGGACAGGGAGCTCTGCTCAGTACTCTGTAATAACCTACATGGGAAAAGAATTTGAAAAAGAATAGATACTTTATATGTATAACTGAATCACTGTGCTGCACACCTGAAACTAACACAACGTTGATCAACTACACTCCAATATAAAATAAAAATATTTTTTAAAAAGAAAAAAGTAACTGAAGTACTCTAATCCAGTTAATTAGAAGGCTTGGAATTTCTGCTCTAGACAAGTTTGCCTAATGGTATCTAAAAGGTGAAGGCAGTGGTCCCACATGTTCAGTCTGAATCTCTGATGTAGGCTTTAAGCTTTTTGTTGAAGTGGCTATTTCTAAAAAAGCTTTAACACTGCCTGCCATTGACAAAGGAGCCACAAGTCAGAAATTATCTCAGAAGTGAGTTTAAAGTGATTGCTTCTAAATTTTGAGCTTCCTACCTGTTTATAACCCCATTGAGTGCTTTAGACACTGTAAGGCAGTGACTATATATATATTTCTACACTTAGTACTGTACTTCAGTGAGTTGGTATGAAGTGTGAAATCTTTAAAATTTTTCTGGTACCTTGTTCCTTTGGTATTTCCAAATATTATATATTATCTCATTGATTTTCTCATGGGTTTTTCAAATTTGTCAAAACAACATATAAATTAAGTCTCCTAAAAACATTTGAAGTACATTGTATTTAAAACATCTTAATTTTATGAATTAGTTTTATGTTTTGTCAGCTCTTAAAACTCTTTCTATGTATCCTTTTAAGACATTAATCAAATTTGTCATCTAATAAAAACTTAACTTAGACTAATTTACTTACCTTGCTTATTTCTAAAACTACTACAACCTTGAAATACCACAAATAACACAAAAATTAGTCTTTTTGTGTTTACTCTGTATGAAAAAAATAGATTAATATCTCCTTTGTATTATATAGCATTAGAGGGATGCTATAAATTGCCTGTGGGCTTCATATTGATTTTATAGAATGTTTCTTACTCTCCTGCCTTCCTAATATATTTTTCTTTGTAGTACTTTGATGAACTCACTGGAGTACCTGCAGAAGATCTGCCTTATTACGGTGGTTCAGTAGAAATTGCTGACTACTGCCCTTTCAGTCAGGAATTCAGTTGGCACTTAAGTGGTGAATATCAGCGCAGCTCAGATTGTAGAGTACTGGAAAATCAACCAGGTCAGTAGTTTAGTGAAGTTAAATGTTATATACATATTGAAAGTATATATAAGCAATATAAAATAGTGTATATCAACAATATAAAATAGACCCCAGAGCCAGATTGTCGGAGTTTATTTTGTGATTCCACTGCCATCTACCTGTTTGAAGTAACTTCACTGCACCTTAGTTTTCTCCTGTGTGCAAAGGAGATAATACTTGTCCCATAGAGTTGTGAGAATTAAATAAATTAATATAGTTCAGTGCTTAGAATTATGACACATAGAAAGAATTGTTAGCTATTAGATACACTTGCACGTTTGTGTATATGCTACCATAGTGATACCTTATATTTGCATGACATTTTTCTCATTTGCAAAGCACTTTGATTTTAATCATTTCATTTTATTCTTCTAAAAACCTGATAAGAGACATAGAGAAGATACTATGATTGAATTTCACAGATGAGGGAAGAGATATACTAAGTAATATCGCTAATTGATGTCAGTGCGAGATCTTCCAATGCAGAACTCTTTTTATTATATCATATTAGGTATCCTATTTTTTCCTCTCCTGAGGAGTGTGCATTTTATGTTACTTAGACATAATGTGTCATTCTGCAGATATCAGAATAATACTGTTGTCCCATAAGTAGTAAGATGTGTTGCCATCTTATTTATTCTCTGTTAGTATATATAAATGATCAGGTCATCAAGGAAGTAAACTGTATGGCATTTTTTAGAAAATGGTCACTGTGTGCTTTGAAGACTTTAAAATACTCATAAATAAAATAAATATAAAATTCTGTTTTATTTTATATTTTTTTTTCTTAGCTTATACAATTAAGATTTTTAAAAACTGATATAAAATAAAGTTTTATCTCTATAATATTTCAAAATGGACTAATTGAACCATCTATTTTCAAAAGATGAAACTTGTTTTAAGTGTAGAGAGAGAAAATTATTCCTAGGCTTTTTTTCTCTTTTTTTAAAAATTCCTAGGCTTTAAGGACTCCACCCCTTTGTCCATTAGCCATTTAGAGGTCATTTAGTCTACCCCATAACTTTGTGGGTTTGTGCTTAGTCTAAGACTAAATCAGCCTATCATTTATTGACTTCCAGGAGATGGCACAAGTTGAAAATACAGGAACATATTGCAAAAGTAATAGCACTCCCCCAAAAAATCTTCATTATTTAAATCATTGGCCTCATCTTATCATGGGTCACTTGGGAAGTGACTCCTAATTTAGACCACCACTGAAGGTGATTCTTAGTGCCATTTCCTCTGTATATTTAACTTCAGTGCTCTAGGCCCAGTTTTATCTCTTGTTTCTGATAGAATAGTTTTCTCCTAATTCCTTTATTGAGAATCCAGTTTGAGTTTGGAATTTCCTCTTTCTTTTAATTTTTTTAATTGACAATTTCCATGAAACATGTTTGATTTTTAAAGCAACTTTTAATCATAAGAGTGTAGCCCATCAGGCTTCTCTGTCCATAGGATTTTCCAGATAAGAATGCTGGAGTAGGTTGCCATTTCCTTCTCCAGGGGAGTCTTCCCAACCCAGGGTGAACCCAAGTCTTCTGCATTGGCAGGCGGGTTCTTTACCAGTTGAGCTACCAGGGAATCCCAACACTAACGAAACACGTGTGATTTTTAAAAGCAACTTTTAATCATTAGAGTAGAATGCTTCAGTTTCTTATTCTTTGAGTCCAAAGTCAATTTTTAATAAAGAAAACTTCTCTGGTTTGCTTCAGACCTTTTTAAAAACTATGGTGCTGAAAAGTATGGGCCTCATTCAGTTTGTCTAATTCAGAAATCAGCATTTGTCATGGAAAAATGTGAAAGGAAGCTGAGTTACCCGGACTGGGGGAGTGGATGCTATCAGGTAAACCATATGATTGTTAATAATTATACCAAATACTATATAATTGTATCTCATTATATGGCTTTTATATTTTCAAATATATTTTGTATCTTTTATTTCTGCTGTTTACTACTTTAGCTTATTTATTGTAACTATTAGTTTGGATGTTTTTGTTTTGTCAAAATATTGTCATTTCTTTGAGAGAATTTGCCTTTTTCTGTTTGTTTAAGTTACGCAGTTACTGTATATCAACATGTTTTATAATAATTTTGCTTTTGGGCATATATCCTAAGGAAATATTAGGGAATATGTAATTTTGCTCTTAAAAAACTACTTTGTAGTGGAAAAAGACTATAATCTTGTAAAATCTGAAGAAGGCATGTATTTAAGAATTAATAAATCAACTACTGGTTTTCAGTAGATTTTTTTCTTTGAAATTAGAAATCCAAAGAGAGCAAACTACTATTTTCTTGATTTATTATCTGCCTGTCTAGTATTAAATGACTATACTACCGTAGAACTTACTGAGATGCAGGCATTCTGTAATTTAGGAGCATCCAACCTAATGAATGGAGAAGGCAATGGCACCCCACTCCAGAACTCTTGCCTGGAAAATCCCACAGACAGAGGAGCCTGGTAGGCTGCAGTCCATGGGGTCGCTGGGAGTCGGACACGACTGAGCAACTTCACTTTCACTTTTCACTTTCATGCATTGGAGAAGGAAATGGCAACCCACTCCAGTGTTCTTGCCTGGAGAATCCCAGGGATGGGGGAGCCTGGTGGGCTGCCATCTATGGGGTCGCACAGAGTCGGACATGACTGAAGCGACTTAGCAGCAGTAGCAGCAACCTAATGAATATTTTATACTCTACTAATGGATGTCAGGGAACAGAGTGTGATCCTGAAAACTGAAAAATAAAAATTCATTGTGCCATTTCACCTACAAGAGCTAAGTGGACTAATGTATCTGGCAATTTAACTTTTTATTTTTAAAGTTTCTTTAAAATTAACTTTTTTGGTAACTGCTTTATTGAGGTATAATTCACACACCACATATAATTCATGTAAAATAATCTTTGAAACCTTACAAAAAATAATTTAAAATAAACACATTCAAGTTACAATCTGACAACTATAATCCAGCAACCATTTTCTGATAAATTCATTCTATTAAAGATTTATGTATTGCTTAAATACATAATTTTTATCTAGTTGTAATCATAATACATAGTTTTGTTTTAGTGTTTTTACTTAGTACTTTTTATATAGGCCAAAATACCTTTGCCAAGTTTTTTCCAATAATAATACTTACTATTCTTCATAGCTATAGAACATTGCATCATTTTAAAGTATCATAATTAGGGAAGTCATTTTCCTTTTAGATATTGAGTTAATTTTCACTTTTCACTATGTAAAAATGCTTTTAAAGTATATTTACATGCTTTACCTTATTAAAGTTAATTTTTTGAAATAAATTCACCTAAGTGAGAATATTAGGTTAAAGGGGATAAAGCTGGAACAGTGTGAACCTTAATAGGAGAATGACCTTTTCAGCCTATTTCAGTGTATTCTCTACACCACCACCACCACAAAGGGATTATGTATCATCTACAAAGATTAAATGTACTTGGCTTCCCTGTAGTACCTCGTGTTGTCAGTTAATTTTGCTAATTTAACCAGTTATATAGGAAAATGTGTATGATTTCTAAACAATTAGCTGTTTTGTTTTTTGTTCTTTTTTTTTACACTGACAGAGAAGTTACAAGAATGGTACAAAAATATGAGTCATTTAAGTGTAAATTGCTGACGTCTGCCCCTTCACTCCAAATACTATAAAATGTATTCCATCCTCCTATGTGACTACAGTACTAAAAAAAAAAAAAATTAGGAAATTATCATTGATATATCTAATTCTTGGACCCATTCAAGTTTTGCCTGTTGTCCAAGTAATGTCCTTTTAGTAATAGGATCTGGACTAATTTAACTACTATTAAGTAGTTGTCACATCTCTGTTCCCTTCAATGTGGAACAGTTCCTCAGTCTTCTTGATTTTCATAACCTTGACACTTTTAAAGATTACAAACCAGTTCTTATCTAGGGTATGTCTCAATTTGGGTTTGTCCGATGTTTCCTCATGTTTAAATTCATGTATAATGTTTTGAGCAATGAAATTACAGAAGTGATGGCTGTGTGCTTTTGGTGGTGCACTCTTGATTTGTCTCTGCTGGTCATGTTAACTTGCTGGTATCTACCAGGCATCTCCACTGTCAAGCTGTTTTTCTCTTTTAGTTAATTCCCTTTTTAATTAGTAAATATTTGGGTTGGGGGGAAAGTACTATATCAGTAACATATTTGTTATACTTTCATTTTATTAATTTATACATTTAAGTCTGTATTGACTCATGGATTGCATTTTATTCAATAGCTTTTACCATTAGTATCATTGTTTGGATATTCAGCTTGCCCCAGATTTAGCCAAATGAAGCCCTTTGGATTGGTTCCTGTGTCCTTTTGGCTTGTCCTATCTTTTTAAAATATTTCCTTGCTTTCTAGCATAAGATATTTTAGGTTCATCTTCACTTTCTTTGCCCCAGCTCTGGAATCAGTCATTTCTCCAAGGAGCTCTCATTTCTTTTAGTAGAGTGAGGTATTTAGAAACTAGTCTGGGTGGTAGCTGTATTGTTATTTGCTATTGGGATATAGCTGCTCCTCAGGCCTTCTTGGAGAAGGCAATGGCACCCCACTCCAGTACTCTTGCCTGGAAAATCCCATGGACGGAGGAGCCTGGTGGGCTGTAGTCCATGGGGTCGAGAAGAGTTGGACACGACTGAGCGAATTCTCTTTCACTTTTCACTTTCATGCATTGGAGAAGGAAATGGCAACCCATTTCCAGTGTTCTTGCCTGGAGAATCCCAGGGACGGAGGAGCCTGGTGGGCTGCCGTCTATGGGGTCGCACAGAGTTGGACACGACTGATGCGACTTAGCAGCAGCAGCAGCATAATGTGAAGTCTTTTTAGAAAACAACTTTGAAGTAAATAGTCATTTAAAAATTTTTTTAAGTTAGTTTTAATATGTTTGCCTTTTAAAATTAATTTCATTAGTTACCCCTTGTATTTGAGATATGAATCCTGCCTTTAAATATGTTACCAGTTTTATTAAATAACTGTGACCATTTTCATCTCTGAGCAGAGGATCTGGGGTAGGGATAAAAATAACAAACTTTTACTCTGTTATTTCTATACTGTATGCTTTTTTTTTTTTTACAGTGAGCATATATTATTTATAAAAACTAATACAAATTTGATTTACAAAATTTAGTAACTTGTAGAAAGAGTAACATGATTCATGGCTCTTTGATAGAGATTTAAACTGAATTATAGGAGGATACTAGAAGCTACAGAAATGTTATTATTGATGACTTGGCTTCCAGGGTCTGTGAATCTGCATTGTATGTAAAGCTGTGTGTTACCTGTGTTTTTCAGGAAAAGTGTCCATAGCTTTCATTGATTTTTTAAAAGGTATTAGACTCAAAGTTGAAGAACTGCTACCAGAGAGTGAAATCCTTTTAGGACGTGAATAACTTAACCCTCTTTATATGAGATTAAAATATGCCCACATCCCAAACTGTTTTTTATAGCCAACATTTTTAGTAAATTCTACTGCGTTTTCCCACAATTAAGAAAGGTTCACATACTAGAATCTTGCTGATCTGATTTTTTTTTTTTCCAACTTTTTGAAGGTTTCTTGTTCTCCAGAAGGTCTGAAGGTTTGGGTTCAGGATACTTCATATTTGTGTAGTCGGGCCGGGCAGGTCCTCCCTGTGAGTATTCAGATGAATGGGTGGATTCATGATGGAAACCTGCTCTGCCCATCATGTTGGGACTTCTGCGAGCTCTGTCCTCCAGAAACAGATCCTCCAGCTGTTAACCTGACTCGAGCACTACCCCTGGGTAAGTAGTCTCTTTGGTTGGAGTAGAGAGGGACTTTTTTTGGAAGATGTTGAAAATTCCCCACAAGGAAGCTCTAAAACAGGTTGTGCATCTTCTCTTCTAATTGCAGTTTTATGGGAAGATCTCCTTCCCTTCATTGTTAGAAATCAAAGGTAGGTAGACTTGACACGTGGGAGAAGGCAATGGCAACTCACTCCAGTACTCTTGCCTGGCAAATCCCATGGACGGAGGAGCCTGGTAGGCTGCAGTCCATGGTGTCGTTAGGAGTCGGACACGACTGAGTGACTTCACTTTCACTTTCATGCATTGGAGAAGGAAATGGCAACCCACTCCAGTGTTCTTGCCTGGAGAATCCCAGGGACGGGGGAGCCTGGTGGGCTGCTGTCTATGGGGTCACACAGAGTCGGACACGACTGAAGTGACTTAGCAGCAGCAGCAGACTTGACACGTCACTTCAGTAAGAGCGAGAGTGAGGAAACTTTGTATGCAGAGAACCTCTGACTGGCACAAAAAATTCCCTGACAGTTATAAAAAGTTAATGTTTCAGCCATTCATTTTGAAATTAAGAGTAAAAATTCTGTTCATTGAGTACAAAAAAGCAGTTAAATATATTTTAGTTGTATTATAACTAGGTGAGATGAAAGAGTGGGAAAGACACTGGAAAATGTTCTAAGATGAGATTGACATGTCCGCAAAGAAGAGATAGGTGCAAGGAGATGCAGATATACACAGTGAGATAGAAAGACAGGCTGGCAAAGACAGTGGTTTTCACTGAAGGATATTTTACTCATTCTGTGAGACTCTGGAGAGTAGAATGGAGACTAATAAAATGAAGTTGTAGGGAGATAGATTCAGTAAAATCATTCAGAACCAGGAGAGGAATAGAAGGGACTGTCTTGAGAAGAGTGCCTTCCCTATTAATGAAGATGTGCAAACAGGCTGATGACCTGTTTCTAAGAGTTATAAAAGCAAAATTCATGAACTCTCAACGAAAGCTTTGACCTATGGTCTGTGATATTTTATTAAATGATTTATGAAATTTTATGACTTTGGTGTTGGGGAAGACTCTTAAGAGTCCCTTGGACTGCAAGGAAATCCAACCAGTCCATCCTAAAGGAGATCAGTCCTGGGTGTTCATTGGAAGGACTGATGTTGAGGCTGAAACTCCAATACTTTGGCCACCTCATGCAAAGAGCTGACTCATTGGAAAAGACCCTGATGCTGGGAAAGATTGAGGGCAGGAAGAGAAGGGGACGACAGAGGATGAGATGGTTGGATGGCATCATCAACTCAATGGACACGGGTATGGGTGGACTCTGGGAGTTGGTGATGGACAGGGAGGCCTGGCGTGCTGCGGTTCATGGGGTTGCAAAGAGTCGGACACGACTGAGAAACTGAACTGAACTGATGACAGTTTGACATTTTGAAATAGGCCATGTTTCATTTTCTCAGCTGGAGGTATTTTTTAAATGGAATTATATAGTCCTTTGTTTGTTTTGTAGTTAGGTTTTAAATAGAGGGCTACATTCACTTTACAGCTCAAAGTTTCTTTATCTCTAAAATTTATTTTTTTTCCTTTCCCACATTCTGAGCTTTATCAAGACATGGGCTACAAGTAGAGGGTGAGTTTGGGGATCTGAATACTTGTGTTAGGGGTGCTCAAGACCACCCCTAGATTTCATGATTCTCTAGGACTCTACTTGGTACTTAGGGTGCTGTGTTGTATTTTCTATGGTACTATGTTGTGATTTCTTCCTGTTAACTAGTTCTATAAAGAAGCATGCTCAAAAAGGATTGTTACCTCTAAATCACTACCACAATTTTGGAAAATGTATAAAATATTATAAGAATAGATGCCTTTTAGGTGTAGTTTCCATTAGTGAATATGAAAGATTTAGTTCTAAATTCTTTTTTTTAATTTATTTTTTATTGAAGGATAATTGCTTTACAGAATTTTGTTGTTTTCTGTCAAACCTCAGTTTAGTTCTAAATTCTTCCTGATCTCTTCAGATTGTAGAGGTTGTTTTGTTTCCATTTATTAAATGCTGGACCCTTTGCTGAGTGCTCTGTCTATATCCATGTATTTAATCATCACAAAACCTAATGAGGTAGGAATTATCATTTTACATGTGAGAAAACTAAGGTATAAAGAGGTTAAGTGATACATTCACTGTTACAACTAATAAGGTGCAGATCAAAACCTAGATCGGGTCGTTTCATTCATTTTGAAACACCCTCTTTGTATCTTTCCTTTGTAGAGTACTGTCACAGAAAGTGCAGTGTTTTTGAAGGATGACAAATGTTCCAGAGCCACCATTAATGTTTTAATGGTTTTAATGTTTTAGCTTGTTAAATTTTAGTACCAACAGCAGATAAACAATAGCTAGTTCATTTCTCCTCCTATTTCCTTTGGATCAAATTGAGAATGAGGGAATAAAAGGATATGTCTGTGTTATTAGAAACTCCAGGATCTATTCCTTATTCCAACTAAGACCACTCGTATCTAATGCTTTAGGCCAGAACTAATCTGGTACATGTTTCTGGGGTGATGGAGTTGTTCTATAATCTGTACTGCCCCATACAACAGTCGTTAGTCACATGTGACTATTAAACATGTGAAATGTGGCTAGTGTGACTGAGGAACTAAATATTTTTATTTTGGTTAATTTAGATAGCACATATACCTGATGGCTATGTGTATATACACATCTAACTGATTCACTTTGCTGTACAGTGCAAAGTGACACAACATTATTGTAAAGCAACTATACTCCAATAAAAATTAGTTTAAAAAAAATTTTAAGTCACCAGCAGAATGAGAAACACTTGTATAAGCCAACCAAAGAAAGACATTTGATCAGGAAGGAAGGAGAGGTTTTATAGTAAATAGAAGACAAAAAAAAAAAAAAATCCTAATTGCTACCATCAAAGTGAAGAATGCTATGAAAACCAACAAAGACACAATGAGATGATCAACAAATCCAAAATCCAGTTTTTTAAAGCACCAGTAATATAGTAAAAATTCTAAAAATTTGATCAAGAGAAACATTGGCATGGTAAAAATTTTAAATAAACACATACACATAAATATACACATGCTTTGGAAATGAAAAAGAGTCGGTCCATCTCATGAAAGCTAGAAAATGAATAAAAAAGCATAAGGGTGCTAATATTTCCATCTTAACAGGAAGCCAAGTGATAATGTGGAAAGTATATGGGACATGAATAGAGGTTTGCTTATACAGGACCTCAGACAAACTATATAAATAAGTAAGGAGAGGGAAGAAAAGAAGGCGAAACATAATGTAGGTTAAATTATCACCTTAAATGGCAGGAGTGTTTTATCTAACTTAGGAAATAGTAGTTTAAGCTTACACTTTAAAAAAAAATTAACATGTATTTAATTGGAGGCTAATTACTTTACAGTATTGTAGTGGTTTTTGCCATACATTGACATGAATCAGCCATGGGTGTACATGTGTTCTGCATCCTGAACCCCCCTCCCACCTCCCTCCCCATCCCATCCTGCAGTAACCATCAAAGATAAAACAGGGTTGGGGTTGATGGAAAGAAAATGATGTAAGACCAAGTTTTTATTATATGTCCTCTTATACTGTTTTTTTCACCCTGACACTTGAATATTTAAAAAACTAAAATAAAAATGCTATTTAATCAGTAGGACTTAAAACAATAAAGTCAAACTGGTTACATTTAACATGGTTTGACAAAGTGCCTTCTAATCTGACTTTGATTTTGCCATTAAAGAGGCAAAATAATCACATTCATCGACTGTAGCTGTAGCTCAAAGTTATGTCTTTATTGTATATAGTGTAGTCTAATGAATATTTGCTGGTATTTAGAGGCTACTTTTTATTGCATTTCACCTAAAATATGTCATTAAAAAAGAAATGCCTATTTGCAGGGCAGGAATAGAGATGCAAATGTAGAGAATGGACTTGTGCACATGGAGGGGAAAGAGAGGGTGGGACAAATTGAGAGAGTGGCATTGACATATATACCATACCATGTGTAAAATAGATGTACTTCCATATATACTACTTGGAAGCTGCTGTATAACACAGGGAACTCAGCTTGGTGCTCAGGGATGACCTACAAGGGTGGGATGGGGAGGGGTGGGAGGCTTGAGAGGGAGGGAATGTATGTATACATATAACCGATTCACACTGTTGTATAGCAGAGACTAACACGACGTTGTAAAGCAATTATATGCCAATTAAAAAAAAATCAGCGGGCTTCCCTAGTGGCTGATTGGTAAATAATCTGCCTGCAACTGCAGGGGACACAGGTCCAGGAAGATCCCACATGCCACAGAGCAGCTAAGCCCATGTCCCGCAACTCCTGAGCCTGCACCTTAGAGCCTGTGCTTCACAACAGGAGAAACCACTGCAATGAGAAGCCCATGCACCACAACTATAATAGAGAGTAGCCTTACTCACCGCAGCTAGAGAAAAGCTCATGCAGCAACAAAGACTCAGCACAATATATAAGTAAATTATATATATAAATAAATATATATCTATTAAAAAATCAGCAAATGATAGTTCTTCCCCCCCGCCACAAAAAAAAGTGTGTTTATTGCAGAAAGAAAAAAGAACAGTAAAAGTTACTTTAAAATAAATTTAAATAGCACATATAGCTATCAGACATATTGGACAGTACAGAGAAGGCAATGGCACCCCACTCCAGTACTCTTGCCTGGAAAATCCCATGGACGGAGGAGCCTGGTAGGCTGCAGTCCATGGGGTCACTAGGACTCGGACTCGACTGAGCAACTTCACTTTCACTTTTCACTTTTATGCATTGGAGAAGGAAATGGCAACCCACTCCAGTGTTCTTGCCTGGAGAATCCCAGGGATGGGGGAGCCTGGTGGGCTGCTGTCCATGGGGTTGCACAGAGTCAGACACGACTGAAGCGACTTAGCAGCAGCAGCAGCTCTAGGTCAGAAGTTCAAACTTGCATAAGATGCAAACTTTAGCATGCATCAAAATCATGTTAAAACACAGATTGCTAGGAATTACCCCCGAGTTTCTGATTCAGAAGATCTGGGTTGGAGTCTTGAGAATTTGCGTTTTTAACAAGTTCCCATGTGAGACTGATGTTGTTGATCCAAATGCCACACTTTGAGAAGGATTGATTTTTGTCAGCTGGTTCCATTGGGAAAGAATATAAGTTCCCCATGGTTTACCTGAATTATATACAATGAAATAATTTTTTAAAATGCTTATTTCACATTGTTTAGTTCTCAGAAAAACATCTGTAGTACCTTAACATTATCATTTTTTTAATTCTAAGATCCAGTCCTTTTTTTTCTTTTTAAGAACGTCGGACTAGAAGCTTGGTTGGTTCTTTATTGGTCAAAATGGTAGAAATGACAACTCATCCTAAAATAAAGTCAGGTTGGCCTGGTCTCTTGACTGCTAAAAATTGTTCTCCATTCTGAGAATTGTTAGGGAAAAATAGTTTTAGTTATTAGAGCAACTTATATAAATTAAAATATACTCCTACTGCCAAAAACCTGTAAAATCTTCTGCTGTTTCCAAATTAAGCCTGGGGTGATATGGATAGATGGGTAGATATTTAGAGATTGGGAAACATATGTCCTGTTTTGCCTGGGATGGTCCAGGTATGATTGTTATTATTTATGATTGTATTAAAATAATCAAAGAGAATAGTTGATCAAAGCAAATTTTATTTCACATAGGTAGTCTCTAAGGAATCCAGAGAACTGTAAAATAAAAGAAAAGGTCTATAAGCAGGAAATAAGGAAGAAATACTCAGCTTAGGTTGATGGGCTGACGTTAGTATCTAACCGTATTTAGAAAGATCAAGGAAACAAGTATAGAGCCCAGAGTTGACTTGGTGGTTGGAGATGGCTGACTGGATATGCTGTGGTTCTGGTCAAGTGGAGCATTTACACAAACATGAAAGTTATCTAAGTTTTAGTTTGATGAGTTATCTAAGTTTAGTTTCCATCTTGAGACTCAAAATTTATTTCAACACTTATTTCAAAATGTCCTGATATGGAATGATAAATTTTGTGGTCACCCTACTTAGAAGAGACAAGGGAGAATAGAGTAGAGTCCTGCATCCCATGTTGGAATAGCCAAGAATTTAATTTACTTTCCTGTGTAGCATCTTTAGCTTTACCAGGATACCACTACCCTGAGACACCTTTATTGTTTCTTGGGTGCTATTTTTGAACCTTGATTGGGTAGGCATATCTTTTCTCCTGCGTAAATATTTTGTTCTTTTTCTATAAACATAAAAGACTGCATATCTCGATTTCAGGAAGTCACTCTTGAGTCTGCTCTCAGAGGTGGTCCTTCTTCACCTTTTAATAATTAACTCTACTCATTTGTCAATATTTTGTCAATATTGAAAAAAACTATTTGTCAATAGTTTTTTCCAAAAATGTCTATGGAAAATCAATTTTTTGTTTTCAACCCTAGATCTCTGTTCCTGTTCCTCTAGCCTGGTGGTCACCCTCTGGCTTCTGCTAGGCAATCTGTTTCCTCTGCTGGCTGGATTTCTTCTGTGCGTATGGCATTAGGAATGGAAAAGTGAAATCTAAAGACATTCCTTTGTGTCATGTTCCTCTGAACAAAGCACAAAATCTGGCAAGTGCCAGCCTGTGTGGATGGTGGAAGTGGCATTCCTGACTTTGGCTTGGAAGTGTGGACCACAATCAGATCCTGAAGCAGAGCTTCACAGTGGTCACTCCTCATCAGCAACCCAGCAGCCTCAAAGTTTGGAGGAGAAGGATTTCCAAGTCTCCGAGTCTCTTTACATTTCAGGATATATAACCTTCTTGAAATTTTCCTTTGAAAGTGGGATAAAAGGTGAAGATTTCAGTGATTACATACCTCAGCATTTCCATTAACCTAAAACAATGGGAGAGTTCATCTCTGCTGCAATAATTTAAAGAACAGCTAATTGTTCCAAGATTATAAGTTGTGGACCCTGTCCTCAAAAGTATAAATTGTCCTTTGACTTACAGAAAATAATTTGATTTCTACATAAACTGTTATACCTAGTTTAAATTTAATGACTGTACATAGTATACCTAAATCATTGTTCTAATGAGTTTTTTTTTTAATTTTTGTTTTGCTAAATCTTATGATTTAACCTTTTTCAAAACAGCTGTGTGGCAGTTTCCTGCTGAACCATTATGTGTTGGTAGCCCTCTTCTAGCTATATCCATACTCACTGATCTTCAGAGAGTAGCTTCCAGTTGTATTCTCCATTAGTTTAATAATGACTTGAAAAACTGGGAAGCAGAGGGAGAAAAATATTCTGCCCTGTGAATCATTGAAGACATGCAAATTGAATAAAACCTAATTATATGTTTTTCAGATAATAGTTATGACAACTGCTATCCAACAAGAATAGAACTTTCCTTTTTGACAAATGAAGATAAAAAGAAATTATGGTATAGACAGGGATGCAGTTATTTTTAGGTTGGCTTAGAAACTGTTAGGTTTGGAGGAGCCTGGTAGGCTGCAGTCCATGGGGTCGCAAAGAGTCGGACACTACTGAACGACTTCACTTTCACTTTTCACTTTCATGCGTTGGAGAGGGAGATGGCAACCCACTCCAGTGTTCTTGCCTGGAGAATCCAGGGACAGGGGAGCCTGGTGGGCTGCCGTCTATGGGGTCGCACAGAGTTGGACACGACTGAAGCGACTTAGCAGCAGCAGCAGCAGTAAAGTGTAGGTTTGGTGTAGAGCCTATCCGATAGGGTCCACTTTACCACACAGCGTATGACTTAGTCCATAGAAATCAGAAGATTGCTTTGTAATGTCCTTTACCTCTTGTATTTGACACTCTTTATGTCACCCATTGATTCTGGTTCCCAGAAGCAGTTCTGCCATGATACCAGAGCTGCCCAACCCTATTTAGTAATCCCAATGTGAAATTCTTTAATAATGAATGATGTCCAGTTTTTCTTAAAAAGAAAAAAGAAACTTCATGAGCTCTAAAGCTGTGAAGTCCTATGGCATTATAAACGTAGCCCTTGAACAAACATTAATTCATTAATTGGTTGGCCCTTTAATTCAGCATACAGTTATCAAGCATTCAGTTTAAGAAATTGTGCTAAGTGAACAAACAGCATAATTACTAAGAAATAATTCCAACCTACTATTTGGCACTGGAGTCAAACAGCAACTCCAGCATAAAGGAAAGTCACCTCTTTTTTTTTAAGTGCATATATTTAAAATACTTATCTGCCTACAATTTTAAATTGGAGGTTTTTGTCTTTGTGAAATGCTGGGAGTCTCTAGCATAGCCAACCTCAACTGAAGAAGAGCTAATAATAATGGTGTTTCTGCCTTTGTCCTGCATACTTTAAATCATGCAAATCAGAAAAATGTAGAGTATATTTTTAAAGAAAGTTATAAATCTAAGCATATATACCTAATGTGATTATGAATCATTGCAAAGTTATATAAATAATTTTACCAAAAATAATACGGATTAATAATATATTTGAGACTCACAGTGATAGGTTCAGTTATATTTTGACTGTTGTGCAGTAATCCCATTTAGGTAGTATTGTTTCTGAGCATGGTGCTTTTTATACTTGAAATATATTTTTGCTTTATTTTTATTGATATAATTATATTTGCACTAATGAATTTCTGAAGAAGATATTATAGATGACATTTTTTCTATCTATATTTATTAAGCTTGGTATCTGGTAGCCCAGTGTTTCCTCTGCACAAATGTAGAATCTGATACAGCATAATGTTAAGAAATCTTGAATTTTTGAGGGTAACTAACTGTGCTGGTGTCTTCCTTCCTCCTCACCAAGTTTTGAAAATGGTTGCTTGTCACTGATTGTGCATAGTATACTCAATGAAGATTTAGAAAACGACTGAACCTTTAAGAAATTTTAAAAGGCATAGTTTAGTCACTTAGATGATGAAATTCTAAAACAATATTCTAAAAACAAAAATTTTTAAGTCTGAAATTTCAGTGCAGAATTAGTGGACTGTAATTCAGCTTTGAACTGAAGAACTTGAAATGACCTAAATGTCAGTATCCTGTGGCAGGTGATTCCCTTTATGTTTGCAAAACCAGTTCACAGAGAGACTGCAGCCATGGTGGAGGGAGGTGGGGCAATAGCTAATTTGATGATAGCAGACTGAAGTCCCTTTCTGATTCAGAAGGGGCCAAGTGCTTATAAAAACTGACTACCTCAGTTTTCATTTCAGACTTAAGTTCATTTTGATAGTATTAAGGTCCCAATGTCAAAATTAACAAGTGAATTTATCTCTCAGGTTTTCAAGAACAGAATTTATAGGAAGGAAGCAAAAGCCATGTCGTTAGACTTGAGCTGACAGCTTTAAAGAAACTGACAAGCAGTTAGGTAGTCTTAGTATAGATCTCTCTGTATTCTCCTGAAAAACATCTTTTCCTAAAAATGTTATAAATTATGCTTAAAGTTAGTTTCAGCCTAATATATTGGCTAAGAATTTATCAGTATTTGAAAGTGAAACATAATGAAGTTTAAATAGTTATAAGATACATAAATAAGTATTCCAGAGTATTCCATAAAATTTTATCAATATTCTCTTCAATATTAGAAGACTCACTGATTGAGACCATCTGTAAAATGACCATATGCTGTCTCAGAATCTTTCCAGCTCTAATATTCTGTGACTGATACTCGTGCAGAATTGCTCGGTCACTGCTGGCTCTGGCCTGCTTCCTGGAGTACGCCAGCTTACATCCCCGTCGTGTTCATTGCAGTGTCCCGTGCTCAGTGCCTTAGCACTGTCCTTGTCCTTGGACGCTGAATGGAGAGAGAAGAGGGTGTTTGAGTAATCTTGGCAGGATGAGGTGGACTTCAGTCACAGCCCCACAGACCTGTTTCATAGTTGGCACCTGTCATCCGTGCCAGGTCCTTGCAGCCAAGAGGACTAATGTATTTTAATAAAGTCTGTGTTACTTGTTCTCAAGAAAGAACTTACCTGAAAGGATGACCTTTTTTTGATACATTTAGTCAGGGTTGGGGAGGGAGTGGTGAATTATTTTCTTTTTGTTTACATTTTTAATAAAGTAGATTTCAGAACTAATCTTTATTTGTGGTATTTAACTTTAAGTGTAATATATTACCTAGAAAAAACAAAGCTTTAATAAAAATGGAAACTAATTTGCATCTTGTCTTTACTTAACACCATCAATTTTTTTTGGAATGATTTATAAACATTTATTAAAATAGAAAGCTGGAGAATTTCCTGGGGGTCCAGTGGTTAGGGCTGAGCTTCCACTGCAGCAGTCACAGGTTTGATCCCTTGTCAAGAAGCTAGGATCCTAAGCTGTGCAGAGCAGCAGCCAGTGAATAGTTGTTTGCTCTTGTATCCCATGGGCATCCATCTGGCTGCCTGTTATGTCTGACTGGTATCATAAACGCCCTTGAAATCTTCAGGACAACAAACATCTTTGGTTAGAACTGGTTCCTTGCATTGTAGTCACTACCTCTCTTCACACCCCAAAGAAGTTATCTGTAGAAAAAAAAAAAAAAAGAAGTTATCTGTAGAAAAAAACATGTACCCATCATCAAAAAGTCAGGCCAACTGCTTTTGACAGGTCAAGGATTCAAGTTCACCTCTTCAACTTCCAGTCAAGTCTGCTTAACAGCTGTCTGCTCATAGATACAGCATCCAGCTTGAGCTTTAAGACCCCAGCAGTAGTTGTCATCCTGCTGGTACACAACTGCCCACCAGAAGCCATGAAAATCCACCTTGGAGTCATGCCTGCCACGGTTCTTAGCAGCAGAGAACAACTCACAGGAACAGCCAGCTTGCAGCCACGAAAGCCGTCAGTTTTTTAAACCAGGTTAGGAGAAGGCAATGGCACCCCACTCCAGTACTTTTGCCTAGAAAATCCCATGGATAGAGGAGCCTGGTAGGCTGCAGTCCATGGGGTCGCTAGAGTCGGACAGGACTGAGCGATTTCACTTTCACTTTTCACTTTCATGCATTGGAGAAGGAAATGGCAACCCACTCCAGTGTTCTTGCCTGGAGAATCCCAGGGATGGGGGAGCCTGGTGGGCTTCCGTCTATGGGGTCGCACAGAGTCAGATACGACTGAAGTGACTTAGCAGCAGCAGTGGCAGGAGTACAAACCTCAGATGGTGAAAGAATCTGCAGTCAATGCAAGATGCCTGGGTTCGATCCGTGGGTCAGGAAGATCCTCTGGAGAAGGGAATGGCTACTCACTCCAGTATTCTTGCTTAGAGAATCCCATGAACAGAGAAGCCTGGTGGGTTACTACTATCCTTGGGATTGCAAAGAGTCAGACATGACTGAGCGACTAACACTTTGAGGAGTACAAACACATCTATACACTTTATATGGGGACAATGAGGTGATTATTGTGAAACATAATTCAATTTTTACTTTAAACTGGAGTAATATTGTCCTACTTAAAGACTGGGGACAAATATTATGTAAACCTATAGGGAATAACCCTCCTCAAATAGTTAAGCAGAAAGAGAGCGGACTAAAACAGTTCAGGGCAGCTGTCTGTGGCTGAGGATGATTCCTGCCCTATGAGTTTCGTGCTGTGAGCCAGGACCACTCTGTGTGTTCAAGTACCACACTCTATTTGTGGCTGTAATCGTGGAATGTGATTCTTCATCATAACCTGACTAGTTTGAGAGAACGTACCTGGGGCATGCCTTCATGTGTACGCAGAGCCGTCTTGCCCTGGGGGCTGGAGCTAAGCACCATGAAATGGACTGAATGTTGCCTGTTTAACCTACTTGCTGAGTAGATCTTATCAGGAAATTTTAATGATAATATTTAGATTTTTTTTAATGTTTTAAGTATTTCATATAAGTACTAAAACTATGTACAGAGTTTAGTAAATTATGTATTTACTATATATATATATCAAACTACGTATGGAGTTTAGTAAATTATATAAAAAAACTATTCACAGAGTTTAGTAAATCCAATATTATTTGCACAATGTACTGAAGATAAAGCCATCTACACCTCATACATTACCTGTTTATACTCCCTTTTTGTATATTCATAGAATATAGCTTATTTAGTAGGTGTCATTGCTTCCCTGGTGGCTCAGCTGATAAAGAATCTGCCAGCAATGCAAGAGATCTGGGTTCGATCCCTGGGTTGGAAAGATTTCCTGTAGAAGGGAATGGCTAAGCACTGCACTATTCTGGCCTGGAGAATTCCATGGACTGTATAGTCCTTGGAGTCACAAAGAGTTGGACACAACTAAGCAAATTTCACTTTCAGAAGGTATCATTACATAAACAAGTCTTTTGTCCACACATCTCTGGTAGATACGCTGAAATGGAGAGGTTTATTTAAATCAGCTTGTTAGTGGTCCATCAGAAGTTCATTCTTTAATGTTTAAAATAAACTGGACATATTTGGAGATAGAAGTTCAAATACACTATCTGATATTCTGGTAGATGACCAATACCATTCTCATTTTGTATGTATAGAAATGTTTTGTTCTGCCTATAGACCTTGATATATCTTAGATTTAATGCCATTTTCACATCCAATGCCACTAACAGCCAGTTTTTTCAATTTCAACAGAAACATTAGAGACTCAATGTTCTAACGTCGTCGTCTTGTTTGAGAATCACAGTCAAGAAGGCTACAGGTTGATAGGAAGAAATTTCACATGTGATTACACACACGGGTGTTCATTAGTGTGTATATAGTGACAGCTCTGATGTATTTGGCTGAGAATATGAAAATTTACTGTAAGTGGGGTAGCTGCAAATAATAGAGCAAATGCCTCACGCCTCAGCAGTTTGCCAGAGCCTTGAATCTTTAATAGAAGTCAGATAAAACAGGTTATGCCACTGCTCTAAAATGATATTGGTTAGTTGTGAGGCTTAATGCTTGTTATTAAGTGTGTAAAATCTGCATTTCTTACAATAGGTTTGACAAAGGAGTAAAGGGAGAGCCAGTAAGTCTATAGGTGTTAAATGATCCTTAGGAATAAGCATCATGGAAAGAAAAATGAAGAAGTGAAATATCTAAGGCAAATCAGTCCTCAGTCTGATTGAGGTGAGTCAGTGGCTTCGCCACTCTGGGATTTTGCTCCAGAACCCCAACATCAGCAGTGTGCCCCACGCCTGGTCTCCACAGATGGGTTTTTTCCCTCCTTTTTGTTCTAACTTACCCTTTCACAGCTGCCCTCCAACCCTAGGTTGTGATCATTCCTCCTCCTGTTTACCCGTTACCATTTCAAAACAACCTGGTTTTCTCAGGTACATACACATACCTATGTGGTGGTATTATTAACTGGGAGTGGTGGCGAGGGGAATCTTACCCCTCCATCTTTTTCCAAGGATCGATTTGAAAAGAGGGAACCAGCAGCTCTCACTAATTTGTCAGAAACCCCTCCCTCTGCAGTTTGCTTCTGCTGTTTTATAGTTTTCATGCCATCATTTAATTCCAGGTCTGGAATGACAGTGCCTGGTGTGGCTGCCGTGCACCATGGCCCAGGAGCCATGGTGGTGAAAATGAGCAGACTAGCATCTACTGAGCTCAGGAATCGGAGCAGGTCAGCTTCAGAGAGGGCAGGCACTGATCTGGATGTGGCTTCCAGCTACTCAAGCCAGAAGCATAGATGCAGAAGTTATTAGTGCCCTGGAGAAGGAAATAGCAATCCACTCCAGTATTCTTGCCCAGAGAGTCCCATGGACAGAAGAGTCTGGCAGGCTGCAGTCCATGGGGTCTCAGAGAGTCAGACACAACTGAATGACTGAGCACAGCACAGAGGAAGAAACAGATGGTGAAGGTAAGTCTAAACTCGAGAGTGAAGGCCTAAGAATTGGGTACTAAGAAATGACTCAGGAGGGAAACAGGAGCAAGAGGGTGCATGCAGAATGACCAGGCCACTACTGCGACATGGGGAGGGGCTGCCTTGTGTTTTTGCCTCCAAGGTGTAAGCGCACTTGAGAGTACCTTCTGATGCTTATCGAGGTACTAAATCTAGTGATTGAGCATTGAAGTATTTGTTGGGTACTTACAATGTTCAGCGCATATTTAGCACCAACTCTGGCAGGCACTCTGCTGGGAACACAAGAAACCGACAGACATGGTCTTTGTCCTAGAGGTGGTGAAGGAGGGGGACAATTAAATGATTGTTTCCTCAATACTCTGTAATAACCTGTATGGGAAAAGAATCTGAAGTAGAACAGCTAATCCTTTGCAAGGAGCCATTGCAGACTTCTGCTCACTGTGAAGACAAGGAATATAAACCTTTCTTATACCCTCTGTGCCCCTCAGCCTCCTCCATCCTTACTGCCTCCCCTTATCTACATTAGATCACATGGTCCCCCATTTCACTCTACTGCAGTGGCTCTCAAAGTGTGAACTGTGAGTTCAGTTCATTTGAGTTCAGTCGCTCAGTTGTATCTGACTCTTTGCAACCCTGTGGACTGCAGCACACCAGGCTTCCTTGTTCATCACCAGCTCCTGGAGCTTGCTCAAACTCATGTCCATCAAGTTGGTGATGCCATCCAACAATCTCATCCTCTGTTGTCCCCTTCTCCTCCTGCCTTCAATCTTTCCCAGCATCAGGGTCTTTTCCAATGAGTCAGTTCTTTCTATCAGGTGGCCAAAGTATTGGAGTTTCAGCCTCAGCATCAGTCCTTCCAATGAATATTCAGGACTGATTTCCTTTAGGATTGACTGATTTTATCTCCTTGCAGTCCAAGGGACTCTCAAGAGTCTTCTCCAACACCACAGTTCAAAAGCATCAATTCTTCAGCACTCAGCTTTCTTTATGGTCCAACTCTCACATCCATATATGACTACTAGAAAAAACCATACCTTTGACTAGATGAACCTTTGTTGGCAAAGTAATGTCTCTGCTTTTTAATATACTGTCTAGGTTTGTTATAGCATTTCTTCCAAGAAGCAAGCATCTTTTAATTTCATGGCTGCAGTCACCATCTGCAGTGATTTTGGAGCCCAAGAAAATTAAGTCTGTCACTGTTTCCATTGTTTCCCCATCTATTTGCCATGAAGTGACAGGACCAGAGGCCATGATCTTAGTTTTCTGAATGTTGGGTTTTCAGCCAACTTTTTCACTCTCCTCTTTCACTTTCATCAAGAGGCTCTTTAGTTCTTCTTCACTTTCTGCCATAAGGATGGTGTCATCTGCGTTTCTGAGGTTATTGATATTTCTCCCAGCAGTCTCAATTCCAGCTTGTGCTTCATCCAGCCCGACATTTCACATGATGTACTCTGCATATAAGTTAAATAATCAAGGTGACAATATACAGCCTTGACATACTCCTTTTCCCAATTTTGAGCCAGTCTGTTGTTCCATGTCCAGTTCTAACTTTTGCTTCTTGACTTGCATACAGGTTTCTCAAGAGGCAGGCCAGGTGGTCTGGTATTCCCATCCCTAAGAATTTTCCACAGTTTGGCATAGTCAATGAAACAGAAGTAGATGTTCTTCTGGAATTCTCTTGCTTTTTCTATGATCCAGTGGATGTTGGCAATTTGATCTCTGGTTCCTCTGCTTTTTCTAAAACCAGCTTGAACATCTGGAAGTTCTCAGTTCACATATTGCTGAAGCCTGGCTTGGAGAATTTTGAGCATTACTTTACTAGCGTGTGAGATGAGTATAATTGTGCAGTAGTTTGAGCATTCTTTTACATTGCCTTTCTTTGGGATTGGAATAAAAACTGACCTTTTCCAGTCCCGTGGCCACAGCCGAGTTTTCAAAATTTGCTGGCATATTGAATGCAGTACTTTCACGGCTTCATCTTTTAGGATTTGGAATAGCTCAGCTGGAATTCCATCACCTCCGCTAGCTTTGTTCGTAGTGATGTTTTTAAGGCCCACTTGACTTCGCATTCCAGGATGTCTGGCTCTAGGTGAGTGATCACACCATCATTGTTATCTGGGTCATGAAGATCTTTTTTATATAGTTCTTCTGTGTATTCTTGCCACCTCTTCTGAATATCTTTTGCTTCTTTTAGGTCCATACCATTTCTGTCCTTTATTGTTCCCATCTTTGCAATGATGTTCTTTTATGCTTATCTGTAAAAAAAACCAGAAAGAACATCTTTTTGTGGCTCCTGGACCAGCTGTATTCCTCAGAATGCAATTTTTTTTTTTTTGGCCGCACTGTGCAGCTTGCAGGATCTTAGTTCCCTGACCAGAATAGAACCAGTCCAGGGAATTCCTATAAAATGCAAATTCTTTGGCCCCATCCCAGATCTGCTGAATCAAAATCTCTAGGGTTGGGGCCCTGCAATCTGTGTCCTAACAAATCCTCTAATTGATGCTGTTGAAAACTCAAATTTGCAAATTACTGCCCTTAAACTCTCTGGTGCTTCTTACCAAAATCCACTTGGTAAAATCCCAACTTTGGAGGAATCCTATTATCTGCCTTGACCTTACTTATACTAGATGAGCCCTACTAGGGAAAAACACCAAGCTGATTGTATGTGTACTCAACTGGGTTTTGCCCAACAATCTTATCTTCCTCTAGTCACTTCCTCTCCCATGCTCAAGGTTGCCAGAATTAGTGAAGAAAAACCCCAAACCAGGACACACAAATTTTAATTTCAAATAAGTTCAGTTCATTAACTCAGTTGTGTCTGACTCTTTGCGATCCCATGAATCGCAGCATGCCAGGCCTCCCTGTCCATCACCAACTACCAGAGTTCACTCAGACTCACGTCCATCGAGTCAGTGATGCCATCCAGCCATCTCATCCTCTGTCGTCCCCTTCTCCTCCTGCCCCCAATCCCTCCTAGCATCAGAGTCTTTTCCAATGAGTCAACTCTTCGCATGGGGTGGCCAAAGTACTGGAGTTTCAGCTTTAGCATCATTCCTTCCAAAGAAATCCCAGGGCTGATCTCCTTCAGAATGGACTGGTTGGATCTCCTTGCAGCCAAGGGACTCTCAAGAGTCTTCTTCTTCAAAAAAAAAAGTCTTCTTCAACACCACAGTTCAAAAGCATCAACTCTTCACTGCTCAGCTTTCTTCACAGTCCAACTCTCACATCCATACATGACCACTGGAAAAACCATAGCCTTGACTAGATGGACCTTTGTTGGCAAAGTAATGTCTCTGCTTTTCAATATGCTATCTAGGTTGGTCATAACTTTTCTTCCAAGGAGTAAGCATCTTTTAATTTCATGGCTGCAGTCACCATCTGCAGTTATTTTGGAGCCCCAAAAAATAAAGTTTCTCACTGTTTCCACTGTTTCCCCATCTATTTCCCATGAAGTGATGGGACCAGATGCCATGATCTTAGTTTTCTGAATGTTGAGCTTTAAGCCAACTTTTTCACTCTCCACTTTCATCAAGAGGCTTTTGAGTTCCTCTTCACTTTCTGCCATAAGGGTGGTGTCATCTGAATACCTGAGGTTATTGATATTTCTCCCGGCAATCTTGAATCCAGCTTGTGCTTCTTCCAGCCCAGCATTTCTCATGATGTACTCTGCATATAAGTTCAATAAGCAGGGTGACAATATACAGCCTTGACTTACTCCTTTTCCTATTTGGAACCAGTCTGTTGTTCCATGTCCAGTTCTAACTGTTGCTTCCTGACCTGCATATAGGTTTCTCAAGAGGCAGGTCAGGTGGTCTGGTATTCCCCTTTCTTTCAGAATTTTCCACAGTTTATTGTGATCCACACAGTCAAAGGCTTTGGCATACTCAATAAAGCAGAAATAGATGTTTTCCTGGAACTCTCTTGCATTTTCGATGATCCAGCAGATGTTGGCAATTTGATCTCTGGTTCCTCTGCCTTTTCTAAAACCAGCTTGAATATCTGGAAGTTCACAGTTCACGTATTGCTGAAGCCTGGCTTGGAGAATTTTGAGCATTACTTTACTAGCGTGTGAGATGAGTGCAATTGTGCGGTAGTTTGAGCATTCTTTTACATTGCCTTTCTTTGGGATTGGAATGAAAACTGACCTTTTCCAGTCCTGTAGCCACTGCTGAGTTTTCCAGATTTGCTGGCATATTGAGTGCAGCACTTTCACAGCATCATCTTTCAGGATTTGAGATAGCTCAACTGGAATTCTATCACCTCCACTAGCTTTGTTCATAGTGATGCTTCCTAAGGCCCTTTTGACTTCACATTCCAGGATGTCTGGCTCTAGGTGAGTGATCACACCATCATGATTATCTGGGTCATGAAGATCTTTTTTGTACAGTTCTTCTGTGTATTCTTGCCACCTCTTCTTAATATCCTCTGCTTCTGTTAGGTCCATACAATTTCTGTCCTTTATTGAGCCCATCTTTGCATGAAATGTTCCCTTGATATCTCTAATTTTCTTGACGAGATCTCTAGTCTTTCCCATTCTGTTTTCCTCTATTTCTTTGCATTGATCGCTGAAGAAGGCTTTCTCATCTCTTCTTGCTATTCTTTGGAACTCTGCATTCAGATGTTTATATCTTTCCTTTTCTCCTTTGCTTTATTTAATTATTATTTAATTTCAAATAATCATATACTAAAAAATTATTTGCTCGTGTCAACTACAAATTGGCACTTACCAAGAGCATTGCTAATGACTGAACAACCAAGGCATTTGCCATCTGCCTCTATGCAGACTGAATCCTGTGCTGCTATACCTGTTGACCTTCAAATACCCCTGACTGAGTTCACAGTAGAGTGAGGCACTCTGTGCTCCAGGAAATCTGGTGGGACAGGTCTTTAGATAGTTGGATGTTTTTAGGAATAGATTTTATGATGTCAATCTTTGTATCTCCTCTTATCTAGAGAAGCACTAAATCTGTTAAAGGTGACATCAGATCCTCATGACTAACAAAAAAACCTTTTGTAAAATGAGGGCTGCTTAATGGTATTGAACTACCCACCGCCACCCCACCCCCCCTGCCTGTTAACCAAAGCTGCTTTGGAGCAGTCTCTCAGAACTATCTGAGATGCTGCCTCCCGGGCTGCAATCCTCATGTTGCCCCAAATAAAACTTAACTAACAACTCAAGTTGTGCATCTTTTTTAGTCGACACTTCTATCTGAAATTCACATTTCACTGAGCAACCTATATTTTTATTTGCTAAAATTAGCAACTGTAACTAGGAGATATATATATAATCAGTATGCAGGCAGTTGGGAAGCGAGCAAGCACAGGATGGAGCCAACAGTGAAACCATGTCAGTCCTTGTTGCCTCTGACCTTGATGGTACAGATGTCCTGGAGAAGCTAGGACCCTCCAGCACGAACTAAACACACACACACCTGGTCCAAAAGCCAGAGATGCTGCAGGAGGATTCAAAGGAAGATGGGACAGTTGGAGTCCTGTCTGATGCCTCACACCAGCAGGGTGACCCAGCAAATAAATAACAATGTGTTTGCAAAATGATTGTTGCTTTACTTCTGTCCTTAATCTCCCCCGGGTATGTCTCTGAACCATGCTAACTGGAAACACACAGGGAAAGGAATTTTGGGATAAGTAACAACCTAGTCAGGGTGATGCATTGTACTCCACCACACCCATTCTTCAACTTAAAAGAGGCTTGATATTAAATGCCAGTGACAGATGAAAATTTTACACAGCTGCCCTTTACATAGCAGCCCTTTGGGAGAATGACGTCAGCAACATAGTAGGGTAAGATACCATCTTTGTCTTTCCTCTTCAATCTACAACCAGTAAAACATCCACAACACAGCAAGGGGCCTCTGTCCGAAACACCAGGATGACAGAGGATTACACACATCTGTGTATCTACGGGTAGACTGGAACACACAGAGGAAGTGGAATTAGGGGAACAGCAGACAGTGCCTGCAATCCTGGCCCTCTAGCTATGGCAGCCCACAGCCCCAGAGAATCCAGTGGTGGTACTGAGACCCTGGCCTCTCTGTACAGTGCTGAATCAAATCCTAGAGACAGAGTTTGGGGTGAAATAGAAAAGGATAGCTTTATTGCTTTGCCGGGCAAAGAGAGACACATCAGGTTTCTGCCTCGAAAAATTATTATGTCATCACCTGGGAGGATTTGATGAGGGTTTTATAACAACTCTCCCCTTTCAAAGGTTTACATGATAGGGTGTGCAGGGCTTTCACTCCCTTAATCTCTTCTCAGGTGGGTCTCCTAATCTAATCTCTGGTCCATTTCATCTTGCTTCAGATCTTTCTTGGCTGCTCCTCCCATAGCAACTGTTCTGAATCTGCCTTTGGGACTCAGGGAAGGTCATGGAGGCAGAGTCTTGCCTACAAGAAATGGGAGACAGCAAGGCCTCCATGTCTGGGAGCCCCACAGGGCCCGCTCGGTTTCAGTAGCTGCAGGAGAGGCAGTGCATACCACTCCAGTCTCTCAGGCACAGTGGCACTCATGGCCACAGGGAACTGGACAGCAGTGACAGTGGGACCTGGGGCCCTGGCCCTCCAGCTGTGGAAGCACCCAGGACTCCAGCCCTCGACCCTCCCAATGGCAGCAGCAGAGCCCAGGAACCTAACACCAGACACAGCAGAGGTGCCTTGACCCTGGCTCCTTTCCCTCCCCTCCTCCTTGGCTGACAGCAACAGAGCCTGATTCCATTTGCAGAGGAATCACCCACCATCCTGGTGCTTCAGGTGGGGTAGTGACACTGGCAGCATCAAAGGCTCCAACAACACCAGAGACACAGGCAGTGATAAAGGACCACATGGAGCCCCGCCTCTGATGGAAGCAATGGAGAGCGGCAAGTGCTGTCTTCCACCTGAGGCAGCCAGGTAAGAGAAACCAAAAGTTTGTGCTATATCGCCACCTGCTGGAAAGTAGAAGAAAGGCCTCTAATTTTTAATTAAGTTGAATTGTTAGAATCAAATAGAAAGGTGTTCCCTGTTTCAAATGAGTTGGCAGAGGTGCTGAGTAGACATTTTCCCAAAGAACACATACAGATGAACAACAAGCAGATGAAAAGGTGTTTAGCATCACTAATCATTAAGTAAATGCAAGTCAAAACCACAATGAGATATCACCTCATGCCTGTTAGAATCCTTATTATCAAAAAGGAAAGTATTGTTGAGTATGTGGAGAAAAGGGAACTTACGTATAAATAGAAAGATATTTCATGCTCATGGATTAAAAGAATTAACATTGTTTGTTTAAATGTCCATAATACCTACGGCAATTTACAGATTCAGTGCAGTCCTTATCAATATCCCGAGGACACTGGGGACAAATACTGTTAGTAGGAATGTAAACTGGCACAGCCACTATGTACAGCAGAGTGAAGGATTCTCAAAAAATGAAGAATAGAAGTACCGTATGACCCAGCTATTGCACTTCTATGTATTATCCAAAGAACATGAAAACACTAATGCATGCAGCCTTATGTTCACTGAAGCATTATTTACAATAGCCAAATGTGGAAACAGCCTAAGTGTCCATGAATGGATGAATGGATAAAGAAGAGGTGATATATAGATACATATAAAATGGAATATTGCCTAGGAATAAGAAAGATGAAATCTTTCCATTTGTGACAACAGGGATGGAGCTTGAGAACACTAGGCTAAGTGAAATAAGTCAGACAGAGAAAGACAAGTATCATATGATTTCACTCATATTTGGAATATTTAAAAAATAAATCAACAGGGCTTCCCTGGTGGTCCAGTGGTTAAGAGTCTGCTTGCAACACAAGGGACGCTGGTTTAATCCCTGGTCTGGGAAGATCCCATATGCTATGGAGCAACGAAGCGCATGCACCACAACTGCCGAAACTGTGCTTTAGAGCCCATAAGCCGAAACCACTGAAGCCTGTGTGCCTAGAACCTATGCTCTGCAATAAGAGAAGGCACCGCAATGGGAAGCCTGTGCAGCACAACAGAGAGTAGTCCCTGCTCGCCGCAGCTAGAGAAAGCCCTTGCACAGCAAAGACCCACCACAGCCAAAAAAAACATGAACAGAAACAAACACACAATGCAAAGAACAGAATAGTGGTTACTAAAGAGGAAGAGGCCAGGGGGAGGGCAAAATAGATATGTGAGATCAACTGTACAGTGACAGGAGGAAACTCCATTTTGGTGGTGAGCATACTGTAGTGCATTTGTTGTTCAGTCAGATCATGTTTGTAATGTATGTATTCATATATCTATGTAAGTAAAATGTATGTGAAGAGTTTATAGTTGAATCTAAAAAAAAAAAAACACAAATGAATATAACAAACAAAAACAGACTCACAGGTATAGACAATAAACCAGTGGTTACCAGTGGGGAGAGGAGTCGGGGAGGGGCAAAATGAACTAGGGAATTTAGAGGTACAAACTACTAGGTCTAAAATAAATAAGATATACAGATATATTGTACACACAGGGAATATAGTCAATATGTTATAATGATTTTACAAGGTGTATAATCCATAAAAATAATGAGTCACTGTTGTACAACTTTATTGTACAACTATACTTTAATAGAGTATATTAGAAGTGCTTAAATAGAAAGGATTCAACAAAATGTAGCTATTTCTTTTCTTTTTTTTGATCTTTTCTTGTCCTTTATGTCTTTTTGTGATTTTTTTATATTTTATTTTTTACTGAAGTAACATTGGTTTATAATATTACATGTTAATGCATACAACATTGTATTTCTACTTCCGTATGCACTACATGCATATCAATCCCAAAGAAGGACAATGCCAAAGAATGTTAAAACTAACATACAATTGTGCTCACTTCACATGCTAGCGAGGTAATGCTCAAACTCCTTCAAGCTAGGCTTCAACAGTACATGAACCAAGAACTTCCAGATGTACAAGCTGGATTTAGAAAAGGCAGAGAAACCAGAGATCAAATTGCCAACATCTACTGGATCACAGAAAAAGTTTTTATGAGTTCTCCCCCTTTCTCACTGAATTAGCTACTACTACCTATGTCTAGGCTGCAGACCCTTTAATCTATACCTTCAGTTCTAGTCTCTGATTCTTCCTCTAAATTTGTGTTTCTTGTTTCTCACCAGAAAGCACAGCCAACGCCAAATTATCTTCACTTGAACAATTTTTCCCAGCTTTTCAACAATACCATCAGTGCTACCTTCAATATATTTCTGGTCCTTGAGCTCACTTTCTTAAAATCATCTCCATCTCTCTCTCTTTCTACTTGTCAGATATCATATGTACACATCACTCCTCTTTCCCAAGAAAAATATTTCAACTCCTAGTGCCATATTTTAAAAAGTATATTAGCAAATTATGTTTGAGAGTTGCCAAGAGAGTAGATCTTCAAAGTTCTCATCACAAGGAAAAAAAAAATGTTTTCTTAACTATGTATGGTGACAGATGTTAATTAGGCTTATTGTGATCATTTCACAGTATATATAAATATCAAATCTTTATCATCTGAAACTAATATCATGTTATATGTCCATTATATCTCATCTGAAAAATCATACTGTGGAAAAAAGAAAGTACATTGTCAAATTTGAGTAAATTAGAAGGATCAGGATGATGAGAGCCTGGAAACTGGCATAGTGAACATATATGTATGTCAAGGAAATAGGCATTTTCCTCTTTTAGAACAAAAACCTAAGGTTTATCACTGGGAAGAAAAAGTTCTTTCTCTGTAGGCTTCAAAGTACAGGCCTGATCCATAGGAAGTGGATTTCTGCTTGAAAAAAGGAAACATTAAGGACTTGAGTCTCTGCCAGTGAGATGTGGTACAGCCATCTGGGATTCTCTGTCTTTGTCTCATCTGCTTGCTTCTTCCATTCTCATGTCAACAGGGAGGAGGAGGATTTAAGCTAAAAAGACATAGTCACCATCTGCTATGAGAATCTTAAGGAAGCAGCTTGCTAAGTTTCAAGTATGCGCATACTTTGTTGAATGATTTAAGACTCTGGAATCATATGCTCCCATTTTGAGCCTGTTTGAAACCTGGCTTCCTAGCACCAGTGACATGAAAGCTAAAGGCTGCTCATGGCAATGAAGGGTTTATAATCCCCCTCTGAGTCAACCAGACTCCTCAACTCATAATATTGCCTTTAATAATAAATTATCTAGCACATTCATTTTCAAGGCAGTCAATATCAGCAAGACAGAGGCTTTTCTTTTAAATGATCCTTCTGCTTTTAAGAGTACGAGGACCACAGCAAAGATAGTTTGCAGATGGATCCCACTGGCCTGAAGACAGAAGGTGTGGGTAGGATGAAGCAGGACAGGCTTCTGAGGGTTTAGCATAGGGGGAAGGGTAAAAAAAAGGCAGAGGGCAGGAAGAGGTGCCTGCCTACCCATCCAAAAGGAAACTGCGCAGCAACAGAAAAGAAACATATTGCTCCGTCCTCCAGGCTCTGAATGTGTTGACCATGCTCCACAAATGGAGCAACTTGAGAACAAAAGTGTACAGGGCTTTTGGGCACTGGACCAAGAGAAGGTACAATTGATGGCTGACCTGCAGGCGCCAGAGCACGTGGGATCTTTCTTGCATCATGTGGAATCTCGCATTGCAGTGCACGGACTCTCTAGTTGTGGCATGCAGGCTTACTTGTTCTGTGGAGTGTAGAATCTTACTTCCCCAACCAAAGATTGAACCCATGTCCCCTGCATTGCAAGTTCAGTTCAGTTGCTCAACTCTTCGTAACCCCATGGACTGCAGCACGCCAGGCTTCCCTGTCCATCACCAACTCCCAGAGCTTACTTAAACTCATGTCCCTCAAGTCGGTGATGCCATCAAACCATCTCACCCTCTGTCGTCCCTTTCTCCTCCCGCTTTCAATCTTTCCCAGCATCAGGGTCTTTTCCAGTGAGTCAGTTCTTCCCATCAGGTGGCCAAAGTATCAGTGTTTCAGCTTCAGCATCAGTCCATCCAATGAATATTCAGGACATATTTCCTTTAGGATTGACTGGTTGGATCTCTTTGCAGTCCAAGGGACTCTAAAGAGTCTCCTCCAACACCACAGCTGAAAACCATCATTCTTTGGTGCTCAGCTTTCTTTATAGTCCAATTCTCACATCCATACATGACTACTGGAAAAGCCATAGCTTTGACCAGACAGACCTTTGTTGGCAAAGTAATGGCTCTGCTTTTTAATACACTGTCTAGGTTGGTCATAGCTTTTCTTCCAAGGAGCAAGTGTCTTTTAATTTCACGGCTGCAGCCACCATCTGCAGTGATTTTGGAGCCCAAGAAAATAAAGTCTCTCACTGTTTCCATTGTTTCCCCATCTATTTGCCATGAAGTAATGGGACCAGATGCCATGATCTTAGTTTTCTGAATGTTGAGTTTTAAGCCAACTTTTTCGCTCTCCTCTTTCACTTTCATCAAGAGGCTTTTTAGTTCTTCTCTTTCTGCCAGAAGGGTAGTGTCATCTGCGTATCTGAGGTTATTGATATTTCTGCCATCAATCTTGATTCCAGCTTGTGCTTCATCCAGCCTGGCATTTCACATGACGTACTCTGCATATAAGTTAAATAAGCAGAGTGACAGCATACAGCCTTGACATACTCATTTCCCAATTTTGAACCAGTCTGTTGTTCCATGTCCAGTTCTAACTGTTGCTTCTTGACCTGCATATGGATTTTTCAGGAGGCAGGTAAGGTGGTCTGGTATTTCCATCTCTTTCAGAATTTTCCGCAGTTTGTTGTGATCCACACAGTCAAAGGTTTTGGCACAGTCAATAAGGCAGAAATAGATGTCTTTCTGGAACTCTCTTGCTTTTTCGATGGTCCAATGGATTTGGCAATTTGATCTCTGGTTCCTCTGCCTTTTCTAAATCCAGCCTGAACATCTGTAAGTTCTTGGTTCACATACTGTTGAAGCCTGGCTTGGAGAATTTTGAGTATTACTTTGCTAGTGTGTGAGATGAGTGCAATTGTGCAGTAGTTTGAGCATTCTTTGGCATTGCCTTTCTTTGGAATTGCAATGAGAACTGACCTTTTCCAGTCCTGTGGCCACTGCTGAGTTTTCCTAAGGTCTACTTGACTTCACACTCCAGGATGTCTGGCTCTAGGTGAGTGACCACACCATCGTGGTTATCTGGGTCATTAAGACCTTTTTTGTATAGTTCTTCTGTGTATTCTTGCCACCTCTTCTTAATCTCTTCTGCTTCTGTTAGGTCCTTGCCATTCTACCCTTTATTCTGCCCATCTTTGTATGAATTCTCCAGGCAAGAATACTGGGATAGATTGCCATTTCCTTCTCCAGGGAATCTTCCTAATCCAGGATTCAACCCTGCATCTCCTGCATTGGCATGCAGATTCTTTACTACTGAGCCACCAGAGATGCCCTTTTTATGATTATATATTAAAATTTTCTGAATATAATTGGTTCTGTTGTTTGCTTTAAAGACCTTTGGGATTCTTTTTGCCACATCCTCATCAAAATTCCTCAGTTTTTACTTTCTAATATGTCCAGAGTACACTCTGTTCCCACTGTCTTAAATTTCAGGCAGACGTAAGACATAGCACCTGCCAGTGCTTATCCTTCCTGGTTTGTTTTGTTAAACTCTAAAATCAGTAGATTGTGAAACAACTTCACCATATATTTGTCCCAGGTCTTCCCCTAAGGCTGATAAGAGTTGATAAAACTAGTTTAGCTGTTCCCTATGTTACGCTACAAAGATCTCAGAGTAGTTTTCTGCCCCAAGCCCCTGTAATTAAACATTTTGTCTTTTATGAATCTTGGGATTCATAGGATTTACACTTTTTTTAATTAATTTTTATTTTATATTAGACTATAGTTGATTTACAATACAATGTTAGTTTCAGGTGTACAGCAAAGTGCCTCAGCTATGCATACACATAGATGGATTCTGTCTCAGATTCTTTTCCTATGTAGGTTATCACGGAGTATTGAGTAGAGTTCCCTGTGATATTCAATAGGCCCTTGTTGATTATCTACTTTATATATAATAGTGTGTATATGTTAATTCTAACCTCCTAATTTACCCCTCCTCCATTTTCCCCCTTTGGTAACCATAAGTTTGTTTTCTAAGTCTGAGGACTTAGGCTTTTTACACTGTGGCTGTGTGATTTCACTAAAAGCTCTTCTTTCCTTGGTAGAAAATGTTCATGGTTTATTCATTTATCTTCTTTTTACTTCTATTTAAAAATTGTGGTAAAATATGTATAACCTCAGTTTTGTCATTTTAACTATTTTTACATGTGCAGTTCAGTGGCATTAAGTATGTTCACAATGTTGTTCAACCATAGCCAAGGTTTCCAAAATTTTTCATCTCCCCAAAAAGAAATTCAGTGCCTATTAAACAATAATTTCCTTTTCCTACTTCCCCAGCCCTAGCAACTTCTGATCTACTCTCTGTCTCTATGGATTTGCCTATTCTAGTTATTTCATGGGAGTGAAATCATCCAATATATGTTCTTTTGTCTGGCTTATTTCACTTAGCATAATGTTTTCAAGGTTCATCTGTGTTGTGCGGTGTGTCCAAACTTTATTTTTATGGTAAAATATCTGATTGTACATATATATCAGATTTTGTTTATCCACTCATTTGTTAATGAACATTTGGATTGTCTCTACCTTTTGACTATTGTGAATAGTGCTGCTATGAATGTTGACACTGAGTCCTTGATTGAAATTCTTTTGGGTTTATACTTAGAAATGGAATTACTGGGCCATATGGTAATTCTATGTTTAACTTTTCAAGGAATTGCCAAATTGTTTTCCACAGCAGCTGTACCATTTTACACTCCCAGAAATGCATGAGATTTCCAATTTTTCCACATCTTTAATGAAATATTTTATTTTTTATGTTTTATTATAGATCTTCTAATGGGTATAAAGTGATATATCATTATAGTTTTGATTTTTGTATTTCTTGATGGCTAATGATGTTGAGCATCTTTTCATGTTTATTGATCATTTGACTATCTTCTTTGGAGAAATGTCAAGTCCTTTGCCCATTTTTAAATTGGGTTGTTTGTAGTTTTTTTTAACCCAGAGTTTTGAAGCCCTCTCCACTGTAGGTCACCAGCAGTCAGTCTGCACTTTACAAACTAGAACTACTCTCAACCTTAGAAGACAGACTCTGGTATCAAGGACTGTCCATTTTTAAATTTGGGGTTGATTGGAGGAACTGGGGTTGATTGTGTTGATTGCTCAGCCATAGAGGTCCCTCTGGTCATATTATATCATAAGATAGATGAACCAAAAACTAAAATTAAAAACAAAAGGAGAGGATAGAATTTGAAGTTAATCTAGTTTACTTTTCCTCATTCATCAACTTAACAAATATTTCTTGAGCACTTTATAGGTGACAAGCATTGGCTAGATACTGGGGATATAGTGGTCAATGACACAGATGAGGTTCATGTGGGAGGCAAAATAATGGTCCCCAAAGATGTCCACATCCTAATCCTGGGACCTGTGAAATGTTACCTTACATGGGAAAAGGGACTTGGCAGGTGTGATTCAATTAAGGATTTTGAGGTGGACAGATTATTCTGGATTATCTGGTGGGCCCAATGTAATCGTATGTCCTTATAAGACGGAGACAGGAGAATTAGAGTGAGAGAAGAGGGAAGCAGAGTTAGAGATTTGAAGACAACAAATAGCTTTGAAGACAGAAGGGGCCACGAGCCAAGAAATGCAGATGACTTATAAAAGCTGGGAAAGGCAAGGAAGCACATTCTCCCCAGAGTCTCTGGAAGGAATGCAGTCTGGCCAACCCCATAACTTTAGGACTTCTGCCTTATAGAACTGTAAGATGGTTGATTGGCCTCATTCTAGACTCTCACTTTATGATCATTCATTATAGCAGCAGTGGGAAGCTGACACAGTTCCTTACTCCTCCATATAGGGCACTGAGGTATAGTGTCAGTGCTGAGTCGGAGTCAGACTCCTGTCAGAGTCCAGTAGCCATGTGACTTGGGACAGAGTTTCTTCATCACCGAGATTCATTTTCCATGTCCGTAGAATGGGGGACAGCAATGTCTGCCTTGCAACATTGTTGTAAGAAGTAGAGATAAATTATATAGACAGTGGGCATTTAGTAGGCTCTTAGTAAGTGGAAGCTATTATTTTTGCCATCACTATTTTCTTTTAAATGCTTTCCTTTAATTAGGCAAGAAAGTGAGAGATCAAAGACGTGGACCTTATTTAAAATTAGAATGTTGGAAGAGGAAGGGATTACAAAATGCTTCCATGGGAGTAATTAGGGGAGATTCTCTTCTAGGGAGCAAGGCAGTGGCCCTGGTTGCCCTTCTCTCTCCCTTCTCCTCTCTGTTAGTCACACTGTCCTGCTGCTCAGCTTCCATGTATCAAACACAAGGATTCACTTCATCCCTTCTTTTTTTTTTTTTAACTGCCATCAAGTCCTGCTTCCATTTCTCCATCTAAACCCACTGCCAAGAAAGGCCCTTGTTTTGTTTATCTTTCTCAGTCATGACTAAGGTGATTTTGGTTATAGTTGTTCACATTTGGTCATGTTTGCTTTCTTGATGCAGCATTGATAACCCAGTCTAGATTGATTTCCAGTCCTTGGTCATAAATTATAATGTATGTCTCCCTTCTCACAAAGAACAGGCACCAGCAGCCAGATCTGCTTTGGGTATCTCATTTCCTCTGCCTGTAATAGCTCACTGGCCAGGATGGACACCTTACCCAAGCCAGGAACTGGGATTTGTGACCTAATCAGCCCTGACTCAGAACTGATTCGAACTATATCCATCAATCAGTCAATCAGGAGAGTAATAACAGCTATATAAGCTTGGGGGGGGGAGGGGGAGGAGAGGAGAGAAGAGCTCAATGGACATGCAAGGAGACGTCTCAATGGCTCTGCAGTCCCATTTTCTAGCCCCTTCCTACAGCTTTACTGTATTTCTGTCTTCAGATTCCATGAAAAAGCACTATGCATATCCTTATGCAGTTAAGATTTCTTTATATGGACCATTTTTAAAGTCTTTATTGAATTTGCTACAGTATTATTTCTGTTTTATATTTTGGTTTTTTGGCCACAAGGCATGTGGGATCTTGGCTCCCCAACCAGAGACTGAACCTGCACACCCTGTATTGGAAGGTGAAGTCTTAACCACTGGACTGCCAGGGAAGTCTCATATCCTTATACATTATACATGGTGTACATACATAGAATATATACCTAAACATAAATATGCACACATATAAAAACATGTATATAAAATATACAAATACATTTTGAAATAAATTTCTAGGCCACTCCTGCTCAGGGTCTCATGTCAGCAAATGAAAATTTAGATAACTTTCATGCCCCTGTAAATGCTCCATTTGACCAGAAATGTAGCATATCCAGTCAACCACCCCCAAATGCACAACCCAGCTCTGAGCACTATACTTATGTTCTTCTTCCTCTCACCACAAACAAGGTTGGCCATGTGGCCCCAGTTAACCAGATATCTTCATTTTTCTTTTCTCTGTTCTATATTCTCTACCCTGTGAAAGCTATCTGCCTTCAGCCCCATTTTGCAGTTCTCTGGACCCTTGTCAATGGAGACTGGCTGCCTCGTGAAGCATTAAATGACATTTGTTTGTATCACCTAAATTGTCTCCTTTAATCATCTGTAATATGCATATACATAAAATTATCAGTTTTCCCTTCAGCCAACTTTAAATGAATTCTGTTATGGCAACAAAGGGTTTCAGCTAATTTAAACATAAATATCTTTGGGGACAGCAAGCTCTAGAATTCCTAGAGGAAAACCATGTAATATAAATGCTGCCATACATCCTCATCTCATTTTATTGCTGAGCCAGAGGCCTAAAAACTTTAATCATCAATGTCTTACATCATCAAATGCCTTCATCCAGGAGAAGGTCTTTGGAAAAGCACACGATGCAATCATGCCAACATCAGACACTGACAAAAGCATCATATCCCTTCTTGATATGTATCCAAAGAGAAGAAAATTTCAGGATGTCCCCAGCTCTGGCAACTCATCTCAATTTCTTTTAGTGTGGAAAAGAAAAGCAATAAAAATTATGCACTCAAAGATTCCTTCTTTCCCTTCCTTCCTTATTTCCTTTTTTCTTTCTTTCTCTATTTCTTTCTCTATTCTTACAGGCCCAAGTTAGTCTTAAAAGAGGCACTTCAAGCAAAGATCCCCTCCATGGATGCAGACATTAATGTTCCAAATGCCTTTTGGATTTTATTGTTCCCACGAGGCAACTCACCAAATCAGGCAGTGCTACCAGGTGTTTTGCAGCCAGTCCCTCCTGTCAGTCACTTCAGTTGCTCAGTCGTGTCCAACTCTTTGCGACCCCATGAATCACAGCACACCAGGCCTCCCTGTCCACCACCAGCTCCTGGAGTTCACTCAGACTCACGTCCATCGAGTCAGTGATGCCATCCAGCCATCTCATCCTCTGTCGTCCCCTTCTCCTCTTGCCCCCAATTCCTCCCAGCATCAGAGTCTTTTCCAGTGAGTCAACTCTTCGCATGAGGTGGTCAAAGTACTGGAGTTTCAGCTTTAGCATCAGTCCTTCCAAAGAACACCCAGGGCTGATCTCCTTTAGGATGGACTGGTTGGATCTCCTTGCAGTCCAAGGGACTCTCAAGAGTCTTCTCCAACACCACAGTTCAAAAGCATCAATTCTTCGGAGCTCAGCTTTCTTCACAGTCCAACTCTCACATCCATACTAGTCAATCTAATCACATGGACCACAGCCTTGTCTAACTGAATGAAACTAACCCATGCCCTGTGGGGCCACCCAAGATGGGCGGGTCACGGTGGAGAGGTCTGACAGAATGTGGTCCACTGGAGAAAGGAATGGCATACTACTTCAGTATTCTTGTCTTGAGAACCCCATGAACACTATGAAAAGACAAAATGATAGGATACTGAAAGAGGAACTCCCCAGGTCGGTAGGTGCCCAATATGCTACTGGAGATCAGTGGAGAAATAACTCCAGAAAGAATGAAGGGATGGAGCCAAAGCAAAAAGAATGCCCAGCTGTGGATGTGACTAGTGATAGAAGCAAGTTCCGATGCTGTTAAGAGCAATATTGCATAGGAACCTGGAATGTTAGGTCCATGAATCAAGGCAAATTGGAAGTGGTCAAATGTAAGGAGATGGCAAGAGTAAACATCGACATTCTCGGAATCAGCGAACTAAAATGGACTGGAATGGGTGAATTTAACTGAGATGACCATTATATCTACTACTGTGGGCAGGAATCCCTTAGAAGAAATGGAGTAGCCATCATGGTCGACAAAAGAGTCCGAAATGCAGTACTTGGATGCAATCTCAAAAACGACAGAATGATCTCTGTTCATTTCCAAGGCAAACCATTCAATATCACAGTAATCCAAGTCTATGCCCCAATCAGTAATGCTGAAGAAGCTGAAGTTGAACGGTTCTATGAAGACCTACAAGACCTTTTAGAACTAACACCCAAAAAAGATGTCTTTTTCATTATAGGGGACTGGAATGAAAAAGTAGGAAGTCAAGAAACACCTGGAGTAAAGGGCAAATTTGGCCTTAGAGTACAGAATGAAGCAGGGCAAAGGCTAATAGAGTTTTGCCAAGAGAACATACTGGTCATAGCAAACACCCTCTTCCAACAACACAAGAGAAGACTCTACACATGGACATCACCAGATGGTCAACACCGAAATCAGATTGATTATATTCTTTGTAGCCAAAGGTGGAGAAGCTCTATACAGTCAGCAAAAATAAGACTGGGAGCTGACTGTGGCTCAGATCATGAACTCCTTATTGCTAAATTCAAACTTAAATTGAAGAAAGTGGGGAAAACCACTAGACCAATCAGGTATGACCTAAATCAAATCCCTTATGATTATACAGTGGAAGTGAGAAATAGATTTAAGGGACTAGATCTGCTAGATAGAGTGATGAACTATCTGGTGAACTAGTTCATGAACTAACGAACTATGGATGGAGGTTCACGACATTGTACAGGAGACAGGAATCAAGACCATTCCCAAGAAAAAAAATGCAAAAAAGCAAAATTGCTGTCTGAGGAGGCCTTACAAATAGCTGTGAAAAAAAGAGAAATGAAAAACAAAGGAGAAAAGGAAAGATATACCCATTTGAATGCAGAGTTCCAGAGAATAACAAGGAGAGATAAGAAAGCCTTCCTCAGTGATCAGTCAAAGAAATAGAGGAAACCAATAGAACAGGAAAGACTAGAGATCTCTTCAAGAAAATAAAGAGATACCAAGGGAATATTTCATGCAAAGATGGGCTCAATACAGGACAGAAATGGTGTGGACCTAACAGAAGCAGAAAACATTAAGAAGAGGTGGCAAGAATACACAGAAGAACTGTACAAAAAAGATCTTCACGACCCAGATGATCACAATGGTGTGATCACTCACCTAGAGCAAGGCATCCAGGAATGTGAAGTCAAGTGGGCCTTAGGAAGCATCACTATGAACAAAGGTAGTGGAGGTGATGGAACTCTGGTTGAGCTATTTCAAGTCCTAAAAGATGATGCTGTGGAAGTGCTGCACTCAATATGCCAGCAAATTTGGAAAACTCAGCAGTGGCCACAGGACTGGAAAAGGTCAGTTTTCATTCCAATCCCAAAGAAAGGCAATGCCAAAGAATGCTCAAACTACCACACAATTGCACTCATCTCACACTAGCTAGTAAAGTAATGCTCAAAATTCTCCAAGCCAGACTTCAACAATATGTGAACCAAGAGCTTCCAGATGTTCAGGCTGGATTTACAAAAGGCAGAGGAACCAGAGATCAAATTGCCAACATCTGTTGGACCATCGAAAAAGCAAGAGAATTCCAGAAAAACATCTATTTCTGCTTTATTGACTATGCCAAACCTTTGACTGTATGGATCACAACAAACTGTGGAAAATTCTGAAAGACATGGGAATACCCAACCATCTGACCTGCCTCTTGAGAAATCTGTATGCAGGTCAAGAAGCAACAGTTAGAACCGGACATGGAACAATAGACTGGTTCCAAATAGGAAAAGGAGTATGTCAATGAGGCTGTATATTGTCACCCTGCTTATTTAACTTATATGCAGAGTACATCATGAGAAACGCTGGGCTGGATGAAGCACAAGCTGGAATCCAGATTGCTGGGAGAAATACCAATAACCACAGATGTGCAGATGACACCACCCTTATGGCAAAAAGTGAAGAAGAACTAAAAAGCCTTGTGATGAAAGTGAAAGAGGAGAGTGAAAAAGTTGGCTTACAGCTCAACATTCAGAAAACTAAGATCATGGCATCCTGTCCCATCACTTCATGGCAAATAGATGGGGAAACAGTGGCTGACTTTATTTTGGGGGGCTCCAAAATCACTGCAGATGGTGATTGCAGCCACGAAATTAAAAGACGCTTACTGCTTGGCAGGATAGTTATGACCAACCTAGATAGCATATTAAAAAGCAGAGACATTACTTTTCCAACAAAGGTCCGTGTAGTCAAGGCTATGGTTTTTCCAGTAGTCATGTATGGATGTGAGAGTTGGACTATAAAGAAAGCTGAGTGCAAAAGAATTGATGCTTTTGAACTGTGGTGTTGGAGAAGACTTTTGTGAGTCCCTTGAACTGCAACGAGATCCAACCAGTCCTTCCTAAAGGAGATCAGTCCTGAGTGTTCATTGGAAGGACTGATATTGAAGCTGAAACTCTAATACTTTGGCCACCTGATGCCAAAGACTGACTGAAGAACTGACTCATTTGAAACGACCCTGAAGCTGGGAAAGATTGAAGGTGGGAGGAGAAGGAGACAACAGAGGATGAGATGGTTGAATGGCATCACCAACTCAATGGATATGAGTTTGGGTAAAGTCCGGGAGTTGGTGATGGACAGGGAGGCCTGGTGTGCTGCAGTTCATGGGGTTGCAAAGAGTCGGACACGACTGAGAGACTGAAGTGAACTGAACTGAACTGAAGCAAGATAATCAAGGCTTCAACCGTATTTCCTGAACACAGCACAAAAGAATAGGGACATGATTAACATAGAGAAATCAATTGCACTCCCCCCATACTGTGGCCTCCCATAAATGCTATTATAGCACTTATGTTGCTGTCTTATTGTTTATTTTCATGCCTGTCTCCCTCTGATAGTGAACTACATGTAGTCAGGGTCATTACACATTACACAAGAAAAGTGTGAATATGTTTTCTGTGTTAAATAAAAATTTTAAAAAATTACAGAGAAGGCTGAGATCCTCTTTGACCTACTTTTTGTTTAGCATCCCTGAAACCACTCACCTCAGACTTGATTTGAACCCATATGCCATTGTTGTTGTTGTTCAGCCGCTTAGTTGCATCCGACTCTTTGTGACCCCATGGACTGTAGCACATCAGGCTTCCCTGTCTATCACCATCTCCTGGAGCTTGCTCAAACTCATGTCCATTGTGTTGGTAGTACCATCCAACCATATGGTCCTCTGTCATCCCCTTCTCCTCCTACCTCAATCTTGCCCAGCATCAGGGTCTTTTCTAATGAGTCGACTCTTTGCATCAGGTGGCCAAAGTATTGGAGCTTCAACTTTGGCATCAGTCCTTCCAATGAATATTCAGGGTTGATTTCCTTTAGGATGGACTGGTTTGATCTCCTTGCAGTCCAAGGGACTCTAAAGAGTCTTCTCCAACACCACAGTTTATTAGCATCAATTCTTCAGTGCTCAGCCTTATTTATGGTCCAACTCTCACATCCATACATAACTACTGGAAAAACTATAGCTTTTACTAGACAGACCTTTGTTAGCAAAGTCTCTGCTTTTTAATATACTGTCTAGGTTGGTCATAGATTTTCTTCCAAGGAGCAAGTGTCTTTTAATTTCATGGCTGCAGCCACCATCTGCAGTGATTTTGGAGCCCAGAAAATGAAGTGTGTCACTATTTCTATTGTTTCCTCATCCATTTGCCACGAAGTGATGGGACCAGATGCCATGGTCTTAGTTTACTGAATGTTGAGTTTTAAGCCAACTTTTTCACTCTCCTCTTTCACCTTCATCAAGAGGCTTTTTAGTTCTTCTTTGCTTTCTGCCATAAGGGTGGTATCATCTGCATATCTGAGGTTATTAATATTTCTCCTGGCAATCTTTTTTTTTTTTTCTCTAATTTTATTTTATTTTTAAACTTTACATAATTGTATTAGTTTTGCCAAATATCAAAATGAATCCGCCACAGGTATACATGTGTTCCCCATCCCGAACCCTCCTCCCTCCTCCCTCCCTCTCCTGGCAATCTTGATTCCAGTTTGTGCTTCATCCAGCTCGGCGTTTTGTGTGATGTACTCTGCATATAAGTTAGATAAGCAGGGTGACAATATACAGCCTTGATGTACTCTTTTCCCAACTTTCAGCCAGTCCACTGTTCCATGTCCAGTTCTAACAGTTGCTTCTTGACCTGCATACAGGTTTCACAGGAAACCTGTACTGGGTCTTGAACCCATGAGACCAGGACTCAAAGCCAGCCAAAACCCACAGTCTTCCTTTCAACTGAGATCACACACCTAATTTCAGAACCTAATGAACCTCAGCTTCTTGCTTTCTCATCACAGAAAGAATTCATTGAGAAACAAAGTGATAGGTAAGAAGTGGATTTATTTAGAGAGAAACACACCCCACAGATAGGAGCATGGGTCATTGCAGGGGGTGAGTGCAACCTTAAAATGTGGTGTGGTTAGCTTTTATGGTCTGGGTAGTTTCACAGGCTAATGAGTGGGAAGATTATTCCAACTATTTTGGGGAAAGGGTGGAGAGTTCCAGAAATTGGGCCATGGCCCATTTTTTTATCTCTGCTGGTTGGCATTGGAACTGTCATGGCACCTATGGGTATCACTTAGCTTGCTGATGTGTTACAGTGAGTGTATACTGAGTCTCAAGGTCTAGTGGAAGTAGACCTGTCTGTCACCTTGGACTCATTTGGTTCTAATCAGTTTATGTTGTGTCCTTGGGCTATGCCATTCTTTCAAAGGTCATGTCCTGCCTCATTGCCTCCTGTTTCATCCCCAATCCAAGTTTTCTCCTGGGGTGTAACCTGAGTTAGCAGGATGAATGGAGATATTTTTCTATGTATTTCAAATGAGTGTCATACATATATTTAGCTTACGCAAATTTAATTTCAGCCAAAACAGAACAAAACAAACAAGACTCTGAAATGGTAATTTAACTAGTGCCATTCCACATACTGAGTCAATGGCCTGGAGAAGTGTGAGATGAATGGCAGAATCCTTCAGTTAAACCCAGATCCCTCCGCTGTCCTGGTGCTTCTTTTGGTGTGACCATTTCACCACCCTTGAGGACGATTTTAAATATTTTCAAGGGTATTTCTTTTTTAAAAAATTATTGTTTATTTTTGACTGCACAGAGTCTTGGTTGCTGTGTGTGGGCTTTCTCTAGTTGCGGTGAGCAGGGGCTACTGTCTGCAGTCGTGATGCTTGGGCTTCTTCTGTTGCAGAGCACAGACACTAGGGTGCATGGGCTCGGTAGTTGTGGTGCATGGGCTTAGTTGCCCTGAGGCAGGTGGAATCTTCCCAGACCAGGAATCAAACCCATGTCCCCTGCATTGGCAGATTGATTGCCAACCACTGGACCTCCAGGGAAGTCCTTCAGAGGTTATTTCTGATAATACTTGATTTTTGCTTTAGACATTAACTTTTGGATCCAATCCGTATAAGAGGTATACTATATACACTCTTTCAGGCTCCATGTCATACCATGATGCCAGTGCCAGACCTGAAACACAGCAATAAAGTGAATTCCTCTATCAGGACCCACAAAATGCAGGCTGCCCAGTGGCCCAGCCCTCAAATCTAAGCTTAAGTCAGCAGCACTTACAGGAAAGGCCTCACTGCCAAGGAAACCTAATACCAATTTCAGTCCTCCAGCTCAGATTTAGTTGGTTTATCCAACCCTAGAAAATAGAGCCTACTAGCCAATCATGCCTTGTTTCCACATTGCTGCTTCTAACACAAAATTTGCTCTTGTCAAAAATCCCTGGGAAGAGCCCTCCACTGCTGGTGAGGCCCTGTGGATTCCCCAGCCCATGGATTGCTTTCCCCTGAATAAAGGAAAGAACACTAACTTGTTTTTGCTTTTTTTAAAAAAATATTTACTTATTTGATTGTGCTGGGTCTTAGTTGCACGGGGAGAATCTTCCATCTTCCTTGAGGCATGCAGGCTCTTTAATTGTGGTATGCAGTCTCTTAGTTTTGGCATGTGGGAGGCAGTTCCCTGACCAGAGATTGAACCCTGGTCCCCTACATTGGGAGCTCAGACTCTTAGCCACTGGAAGCCACTGGACTTCCACCAGGGAAGTCCCAATTGTTTTAGTTTAGTCATTTGACTCTAGGAATGAATGCCCTTTAATTTTTTAGGACAGAGGAAAGGAAACTAGGGAGGATCCTGGAGTGGTGGTACCTTACAAAAGAAGAAAATCCTGGCTACAGATTATTCTGAGTAATGGCATTTCTGACTTTGTTGAGATGATATCCAGAGGGAACAACCACTCTGCTTATATGTAATATGAGTCTTAAACGGTCACCATTTGGAGGCTACCCTTCAAAGCAGCAAGTGTGGGTTTTCTGTTTTGAACATGGTATCATGCTAACAGGGCCCCCATCAGCAGTAAATACCAATGCGCTGACCCCTGTCCACATGAACTCCATAGTTACAAAACCTGACTTGAGCCAGCTATACTTTCCCTTCCACAAATGCACTTTAAAGAGAACCAGTCTGGCTGTTTTCTTTAAAAACCAGGGGAACTTTGGTCCTTACTCTCTTTACTACATTGTTGAGGGGCCTGGTCTCCTGGCAGGTACTTGGTGTTTTAAGGGTCCTGATTTGGTGATTGCTATCAACAAATCTCTCCCACCCACCAGCTCTTCCTTAACCCAGAGTTTCCCTTTACTGTCAGACTTACTGTCTTTTGGATATTCGGGGCAATGATTCCTGCAATGGGGATTTCCTTTCAAGGAAGAGAAGAAAAGTGGATGGCTGATTCTCACAATGTTAAAGATTGTCCTGGAACAAATAAAAATAGAAAGATTGTCCTGGAGTTGCACAACCAGCTCAGAACTGCCAGATAATATCCAGTCAGATCTAACCTTCCACAGGAAACAGCTGCGTTAGGAGAACATGCTAGCTCCTGCCCAGCTGTTCCGGGGGCGAGGCAGAGCTGGGCTGAGACCGTGTAGCTAAGTACCCACTGTGTAAGCCTTTTAGCCCAGCAAAGGCCCAGCAGAGTTGTTCATCCCTTCTAAGCAGGACAGAAAATAGGGATTAGAAGGGCTGGCTCCTAGAAATTATCTAATCCAGCATGTCATTTTAGGGTTTTTTTTTTTTTTTTCAATCATTCAACAAACAAATGAAGAATTTGAGGCTCCAAAAGTGGAAGTGTCTGATTCAAGATTTGCATTTGCATTTCTGGCAGAGAGGAAACGAGAACTCAAGTCTTCTGACTTCTCATTCAGTGTCCATGCCTCAACATTGTGCTTTGGAAGCCCTGAGTGAAACAAAATTAAGCCTTGTTCTTTAGCACTAGACATCTGAGCCTTTAATATGCTAATAAAGTCTTCAGACTTTCTCAAACTTTTTTGACTGGATTACTTTTTAATACAGTTTCCTATTTACATTTACAAAAGAGGATTAGAGGATTCCTCATAACAGTTGAGGAAATGCTGCCCTAGCCATGCAGTTACTGTTAAGTGCTACACCAAATAATTATTTACACATAATCCCTACAAGCCACATTATGCAGCGCTGATGCTGAAACACAGGATAATCAGCCAATGGCAAACATCATCTGTCATTCTAAAGCAGCCCTGAGCTCTGCATCTCCAAATGCAGTAGTGTGTGTGTTGGGGGAGGGGGAATACGGGCAGGACCGGGGCTAATGGTCAGTTCTTCTTTGACGTGCAGTCAGTTCAGTATATTGGATTTAGGGCTGTTCAGCCTCCATTCAGCATGCATGGTTGTGCTTCTGAGATGTGTCCTAGGTCCTTGCCCTCAAGGAGGTCAGTCTAGTAGGGGAACCAGCACATGAAGGAGTGAGCACTGTGATAATGCAATGACAGGGACTGTACAAGGTACTGAGGAGGGAGAGAGTGAAAGTTAGGCCTGGAGACACGGGTGGTGACTAAACAACTTCCCAGAGGGGTCCTTTCCACTGGGTGTTAAAGGTCAAGTAGGAATTCACTAGATGGATGAATGGGGTGAGGAAGAGAAAAGACAGCATATTAAAAAGCAGAGACATTACTTTGCCAACAAAAGTCTGTCTAGTAAAAGCTATGGTTTTTCCAGTAGTCACATATGGATATGAGAGTTGGGCCATAAAGAAAACTGAGCGCCGAAGAATTGATGCTTTTGAACTGTGGTGTTGGAGAAGACTCTTGAGAGTCCCTTGGACTGTAAGGAGATCAAACCAGTCAATCCTAAAGGAGATCAGTCCTGAATATTCATTGAAAGGACTGATGCTGAGGCTGAAACTCCAATACTTTGGCCACCTGATGCAAAGAACTGACTCATTGAAAAAGACCCTGATGCTGAGAAAGATTGAAGGCGGGAGGAGAAGGGGATGACAGAGGATGAGATGGTTGGATGGCATCACCGACTTGATGGCCATGAGTTTGAGCAAACTCTGGGAGCTGGTAATGGACAGGGAGGCCTGGTGTGCCACAGTCCATGGGGTTGCAAAGAGTCAGACATGACTGAGCGACTGAACTGAACTGAACACAGGCCAAGAGGAGAGAAACAACATGGGTTTGGGGGCAGTGAGGTCATTGAGTAGTGAGAAGAGGGGTATCATGGGGTATCTGGCCAGGACCTGAGTATGAATAGCCTTCCACAACATGCTGAGGTGTTTGGACATCATCTGTGGATAACTGAAGGCATTAGGCCAGTCTCACTCTGTAATTACCAACCATTCTGTGACCATGAGGAAAGCCAGGGGCCTTTCAGATCAGACCAAGATTCCAAACTGCCTTGTCAGCAGATAGCCTTGAGTGTGGGGCTTCAGAAGAAAGGGGTTAGGTGGGGCTGAGTTTTATAATAGCCTTTTCTACTACAGACAATTTTAAAATGGAAGCTACCTGAAACTTAGAGAAGAGACACTTTTTGAGAAGGAAGACTTTAGAGTTAAATCTATCCTTATATCTCTTTTTTATGGTGAAGTGAAAGTTGCTCTGTCGTGTCCGACTCTGTGCCCCATGGACTATACAGTCCATGGAATTCTCCAGGCCAGAATACTGGAGTGGGTAGCTTTTCCCTTCTCCAGGGGATCTTCCCAACCCAGGGATCAAACCCAGGTCTCCCGCATTGCAGGCAGATTCTTTACCAACTGAGCTATCAGGGAAGCCCAAGAATACTGGAGTGGGTAGCCTATCCCTTCTCCAGCAGATTTTCCCGAGCCAGGAATCCAACCGGGGTCTCCTGAATTGCAGGCAGATTCTTTACCAACTGAGCTATGAGGTGATATAGCCAAAAGTATCAGAAGTAGAATTGATGAGACCCTGTGTGTCCTGTATCTAAGACCAGGACTTTTTTTTATATATATATAATTTGCAGTTAAGTTAGCCAAGTCAAGAGGAGCTTATCATCGAACTTGTGCCAATTTGTTTATTCAGCATCACTTATTCACTCTCCTCTATAAACCTGGTTTTAGAGACTGAGGATTCGTGTATGACAAGTACCTGTCTTAGAAGAGCCCAAATCAAAGGTGAGGATATCAGGCCATGGGAGGCTCTCATGGCTCTGAGGACTGACAGCATGTTGAGGGAAACAGGACTGTGTAGCTCAACAGGAAAACACAGTCACAAGGATAGCCTTGCCGCAGCCCTTGCCTGTCACACCAATTCCATTTCCTCAACAGTACTATTCCAACAATCCCTACCTTTGTGGATCTCACACACAATGCTGTTTCCCATCTTGATGCCTTTGCTACTGCTTCTCCTTCCCAATGCCCTGAGATGCAGTCTGTCCCTTTTTAAACCCTCCTTCACCAGGTTAGTGCCTGCTTTTTAATCATCTAAGATCCTCCTGACTCCCATGCTGGTTAAGTTCTGCCGTCTGTGCTCCTGGGATGCCCCTTCCATAAAATGATTACTCTTCTACCACATCAGTTGAATTCAGTCACTCAGTCGTGTCCAATTCTTTGCGACCCCAGGGACTGCAGCACTCCAAGCCGCCCTATCCATCGCCAGCTCCCGGAGTTTGCCCAAATTCATGTCCATTGAGTCAGTGATGCCATCCAACCATCTCATCCTCTGTCGTATCCTTCTGCTCCCACCCTCAATCTTTCCCAGCATCAGGGTCGTTTCAAATGAGTCAGTTCTTTGCATCAGGTGGCCAAAGTATTGGAGTTTTAGCTCCATTATCAGTCCTTCCAACGAACACCCAGGGCTGATCTCCTTTACGATGGACTGGTTGGATCTCCTTGCAGTCCAGGGGACTCTCAAAAGTCTTCTCCAACACCACAGTTCAAAAGCATCAATTCTTCTGCACTCAGCTTTCTTTATAGTCCAACTCTCACATCCATACATGACCACTGGAAAAACCATAGCCTTGACTACACGGACTTTTGTTAACAAAGTAATGTCTCTGCTTTTTAATATGCTGTCTAGGTTGGTCATAACTTTCCTGCCAAGCAGTAAGCGTCTTTTAATTTTGTGGCTGCAATCACCATCTGCAGTGATTTTGGAGCCCCCCAAAATAAAGTCAGCCACTGTTTCCACTGTTTCCCCATCTATTTGCCATGAAGTGATGGGACAGGATGCCATGATCTTAGTTTTCTGAGTGTTGAGCTTTAAGCCAACTTTTTCACTCTCCACTTTCACTTTCATCAAGAGGCTTTTGAGTTCCTCTTCACTTTCTGCCATAAGGGTGGTGTCATCTGCATATCTGTGGTTATTGGTATTTCTCCCAGCAATCTGGATTCCAGCTTGTGCTTCATCCAGCCTAGCATTTCTCATGATGTACTCTGCATAGAAGTTAAATAAGCAGGGTGACAATATACAGCCTTGACGTACTCCTTTTCCTATTGGGAGCAGTCTGTTCTTCCATGTCCGGTTCTAACTGTTGCTTTTTGACCTGCATACAGATTTCTCAAGAGGCAGGTCAGATTGTTTGGTATTCCCATCTCTTTCAGAATTTTCCACAGTTTGTTGTGATCCACACAGTCAAAGGCTTAGGCATAGTCAATAAAGCAGAAATAGATGTTTTTCTGGAACTCTCTTGCTTTTTCGATGGTCCAACGGATATTGGCAATTTGATCTCTGGTTCCTCTGCCTTTTGTAAATCCAGCTTGAACATGGTTCACATACTGCTGAAGCCTGGCTTGGAGAATTTTGAGCGTTACTTTACCAGTGTGTGAGATGAGTGCAATTGTGTGGTAGTTTGAGCATTCTTTGGCATTGCCTTTCTTTGGGATTGGAATGAAAACTGACCTTTTCCAGTCCTGTGGCCACTGCTGAGTTTTCCAGATTTGCTGGCATATTGAGTGCAGCACTTTCACAGTGTCCTCTTTTAGGACTTGAAATAGCTCAACCAGAATTCCATCACTTCTACTAGCTTTGTTCATAGTGATGCTTCCTAAGGTCCACTTGACTTCACATTCCAAGATGCCTGGTTCTAGGTGAGAGATCACACCATCGTGATCATCTGGGTTGTGAAGATCTTTTTGTACAGTTCTTCTATGTATTCTTGCCACCTCTTCTTAATATCTTCTGCTTCTGTTAGGTCCATACCATTTCTGTCCTTTATTGAGCCCATCTTTGCCTGAAATGTTCCCTTAGTATCTCTAATTTTCTTGAAGAGATCTCTAGTCTTTCCCATTCTATTGTTTTCCTCTATTTCTTTGCACTGATCACTGAGGAAGGCTTTCTTATCTCTCCTTACTATTCTTTGGAACTCTGCATTCAAATGGGTATATCTTTCCTTTTCTCCTTTGTTTTTCATTTCTCTTCTTTTCACAGCTATTTGTAAGGCCTCCTCAGACAGCCATTTTGCTTCTGTGCATTGTTTTTTCTTCTGGATGGTCTTGAACCCTGTCTCCTGTACAATGTCATGAAGCTCTGCCCATTGTTCTTCAGGCACTGTCTATCAGATCTAGTCCCTTAAATCTATTTCCCACTTCCACTGTATAATCATAAGGGATTTGACTATGCCAAAGCCTTTGACTGTGTGGATCACAGTAAACTGTGGAAAATTCTGAAAGAGATGGCAATACCAGACCACCTGACCTGCCTCTTGAGAAACCTGTATGCAGGTCAGGAAGCAACAGTTAGAACTGGACATGGAATAACAGACTGGTTCCAAACAGGAAAAGTAGTATGTCAAGGCTGTATATTGTCACCCTGCTTATTTAACTTATATGCAGAGTACATCATGAGAAACACTGGGCTGGATGAAGCACAAGCTGGAATCCAGATTGCTGGGAGAAATACCAATAACCACAGATAAGCAGATGACACCACCCTTATGACAGAAAGTGAAAAAGAACTAAAGAGCTTGTGATGAAAGTGAAAGAGGAGAGTGAAAAAGTTGGCTTACAGCTCAACATTCAGAAAACTGAGATCATGGCATCCAGTCTCATCACTTCATGGCAAATAGATGGGGAAACAGTGGAAACAGTGGCTGACTTTATTTTGGGGGGCTCCAAAATCACTGCAGATGGTGATTGCAGCCACGAAATTAAAAGACGCTTACTGCTTGGCAGAAAAGTTATGACCAACCTAGACAGCATATTAAAAAGCAGAGAGAGAAGGCAGCGGTGGCGGCAGTGACAACGGCAGCTCTGGAGGCTGCAGTCCCGGTCCTGGCTTCGGCCCCAGCCCCACCATGGTGACGCTTGCTGAGCTGCTGGTGCTCCTGGCCACCCTCCTGGCCACGGCCTCGGGCTACTTCATCAGCATTGACGCACATGCAGAGGAGTGCTTCTTCGAGTGGGTCACCTTGGGCACCAAGATGGGCCTCATCTTTGAGGTGGCCGAGGACGGCTTCCTGGACATCAACATGGAGATTACAGGACCTGATAATAAAGGAATTTATAAAGGGGACCGGGAGTCCAGTGGGAAATACACATTTGCTGCTCACATGGATGGAACATATAAGTTTTGTTTTAGCAATAGGATGTATACCATGACTCCAAAGATAGTGATGTTCACCATTGATATTGGGGAAGTCCCCAAAGGACAAGACATGGAAACAGAAGCTCACCAGAACAAGCTAGAAGAAATGATTAATGAGCTCACAGTGGTGATGACAGCTGTGAAGCATGAACAGGAGTACATGGAAGTTCAAGAGAGAATACACAGAGCAATCAATGACAACACAAACAGCAGAGTGGTCCTTTGGTCCTTCTTTGAAGCTCTTGTTCTAGTTGCCATGACACTGGGATAAATCTACTACCTGAAGAGATTCTTCAAAGTCCGGAGGGTTGTTTAAAAGCCTTTTCCCCATAATCCCAAATTCATAATTCACTGTTTACCAAACATCTTGGTCATAATAATGTCATTAGTTTCTATGTTTTTATTTTCTGAACTGTATCTTCACAGCTTGTTTCTTTGTGATTAATAGATATTGGGGGAAAACACTTTTTTAGGAAAGCTATAGTGAAAATTTGACATTTGATTGGCATAAATTCATATTTGAATTCTGCCTCCATTATACAGGCCCTCCCAAAGTTCAAACACTGTAAGCCAGATATAGGTGTAGAGTCCTTAGGTTTCTTTCCTTTTATTTTCATTATAAAATACAGTTTGTTCAGGATAGTACTTTACTAAAATGACTCTCTTCTTGGGATCCCTTATCCTGCAGTTCAGGTCACTAGAAAGATTCATTTTGTTGAGAAACAACAATCTGAATCTTGACACTTTCTATCCAGCTTGATGGTAGAGCTCTGTGACTAGAGTATGTGACCAGGTTGATACTTTTATACTTTGTCTATCTTATTTTTGCTTTAAAGATATGACTTAAACCAACAACCTTTACCCACCCCTCCAAAGTTTCACTTTGAACCTTAGAAGTCAATCACCTCCACTTAAAATTGTTGACACAAGCAGCTAATAACCATTTTTTGGTTTCTGCCTAACCTTGTAAGAAGTCTATTAAAGCAAATTCTCTTGGGAGTTTTAGCAAATGGTAGCTCTTTTTCTTTCTATGATGGCGCATCCACCTTTTCTACTCTTGGCATGTAGGAGGTATGCATTCATGTAACTGGAAAAATCTGGATTTCTGATGCCAAAGGGTTAAAGCCTCTTGGATTTCTTTGCAGTGATATACAGCCACTATTTCACTTTTGATCAGTGGCATTTTGGCCACTGTTTAATTAGGGTACTGAATATCACTGTCAGTACTAGGGTTTTTGTTTTTCTTGGGTCTTTCTTTTTTGGCACATGTGAATTTTGTTTTGTGTAGAACGAAATGACTTTCTTTTGGTCTCTGATGATGGGTTTAAAAATCAAGGAGCATCTGGTTTTATTGTGGGGATGATCCAGGATTATGTTGTGACTGATGTATATTGGTTACTTGTACATTTTTTTTTTTTTTGGATCTTTACAAGGGGAAAACTACAAGTAACGAGTTTTGTATAATTAAATTTGTTACAGGTTTTCATGTTCAGGGTACACAATTTTTCAACCTTGGGTGAAAATACTAGCAACAGTTTAAGGTAACTGAGTTTTACCTGAGGACAACTGTTGCATGCCAATTTGTGTGTGTGTGTGTGTGTGTGCAAAAACTTCAAAATTGAGTTAAAAGATGTAAATTTAAAATTGGTTGTGTATCTGATCTGCCCCAGGTTCAGTAAATAAACAGTTCTTTTTAAAAACAAACAAACAAAAAAACACATTAAAAAGATCATACACCATGACCAAGTGGGCTTTATCCCAGGGATGCAAGGATTCTTCAATATCCACAAATCAGTGTAATACACCACATTAACAAATTGAAAAATAAAAGTCATATGATTATCTCAATAGATGCAGAGAAAGCCTTTGATAAAATTCAACATCCATTTATGATAAAAACACTCCAGAAAGCAGGAATAGAAGGAACATACCTCAACATAATAAAAGCTATATATGACAAACCCACAGCAAACATTATCCTCAATGGTGAAAAATTGAAAGCATTTCCTCTAAAGTCAGGAACAAGACCAGGGTGCCCACTCTCACCACTACTATTCAATATAGTTTTGGAAGTTTTGGCCACAGCAATCAGAGCAGAAAAAGAAATAAAAGGAATCCAAATTGGAAAAGAAGAAGTAAAACTCTCACTGTTTGCAGATGACATGATCCTCTACATAGAAAACCCTAAAGACTCCACCAGAAAACTACTAGAGCTAATCAATGAATATAGTAAAGTTGCAGGATATGAAATCAACACACAGAAATCCCTTGCATTCCTATACACTAATAATGAGAAAATAGAATGAGAAATTAAGGAAACAATTCCATTCACCATTGCAACGAAAAGAATAAAATACTTAGGGATATATATACATAAAGAAACTAAAGACCTATATATAGAAAACTATAAAACACTGATGAAAGAAATCAAAAAGGACACTAATAGATGGAGAAATATACCATATTCATGGATCAGAAGAATCAATTGAGTGAAAATGAGTATACTACCCAAGGCAATCTATAGATTCAATGCAATCCCTATCAAGTTACCAACGGTATTTTTCACAGAGCTAGAACAAATAATTTCACAATTTGTATGGAAATACAAAAAACCTTGGATAGCCAAAGCAATCTTAAGAAGAATGGAACTGGAGGAATCAACCTGCCTGACTTCAGGCTCCACTACAAAGCCACAGTCATCAAGACAGTATGGTACTGGCACAAAGACAGAAATATAGATCAATGGAACAAAATAGAAAGCCCAGAGATAAACCCACGCACCTAAGGACACCTTATCTTTGACAAAGGAGGCAAGGATATACAATGGAGAAAAAACAATCTCTTTAACAAGTGGTGCTGGGAAAACTGGTCAACTACTTGTAAAAGAATGAAACTAAACACTTTCTAACACCATCAGATCAGATCAGATCAGATCAGTCGCTCAAACGTGTCTGACTCTTTGTGACCCCATGAATTGCAGTACACCAGGCTTCCCTGTCCATCACCAACTCCTGGAGTTCACAGAGACTCATGTCCATCGAGTCAGTGATGCCATCCAGCCATCTCATCCCCTCTCGTCCCCTTCTCCTCTTGCCCCCAATCCCTCCAAGCATCAGTCTTTTCCAATGAGTCAACTCTTCGCATGAGGTGGCCAAAGTACTGGAGTTTCAGCTTTAGCATCATTCCTTCCAAAGAGATCCCAGGGCTGATCTCCTTCAGAATGGACTGGTTGGATCTCCTTGCAGTCCAAGAGACTCTCAAGAGTCTTCTCCAACACCACAGTTCAAAAGCATCAATTCTTCAGCGCTCAGCCTTCTTCACAGTCCAACTCTCACATCCATACATGACCACTGGAAAAACCATAGCCTTGACTAGACGGACTTTTCTTGGCAAAGTAACGTCTCTGCTTTTGAATATGCTATCTAGATTGGTCATAACTTTCCTTCCCAGGAGTAAGCGTCTTTTAATTTCATGGCTGCAGTCACCATCTGCCGTGATTTTGGAGCCCAGAAAAAGAAAGTCTGCCACTGTTTCCACTGTTTCCCCATTTATTTCCCATGAAGTGATGGGACCGGATGCCATGATCTTAGTTTTCTCAATGTTGAGCTTTAAGCCAACTTTTTCACTCTGCTCTTTCACTTTCATCAAGAGGCTTTTTAGTTCCTCTTCACTTTCTGCCATAAGGGTGGTGTCATCTGCATACCTGAGGTTATTGATATTTCTCCCGGCAATCTTGATTCCAGCTTGTGTTTCTTCCAGTCCAGCGTTTCTCATGATGTACTCTGCATAGAAGTTAAATAAACAGGGTGAAAATATACAGCCTTGACGTACTCCTTTTCCTATTTGGAACCAGTCTGTTGTTCCATGTCCAGTTCAGACTGTTGCTTCCTGACCTGCATGTAGGTTTCTCAAGAGGCAGATCAGGTGGTCTGGTATTCCCATCTCTTTCAGAATTTTCCACGGTTTATTGTGATCCACACAGTCAAAGGTTTTGTCATAGTCAATAAAGCAGAAATAGATGTTTTTCTGGAACTCTCTTGCTTTTCCCATGATCCAGCGGATGTTGGCAATTTGATCTCTGGTTCCTCTGCCTTTTCTAAAACCAGCTTGAACATCTGGAAGTTCACAGTTCACATATTGCTGAAGCCTAGCTTGGAGAATTTTGAGCATTACTTTACTAGCGTGTGAGATGAGTGCAATTGTGCGGTAGTTTGAGCATTCTTTGGCATTGCCTTTCTTTGGGACTGGAAAGAAAACTGACCTTTTCCAGTCCTGTGGCCACTGCTGAGTTTTCCAAATTTGCTGACATATTGAGTGCAGCACTTTCACAACATCATTTTTCAGGATTTGGAATAACTCCACTGGAATTCCATCACCTCCACTAGCTTTGTTCGTAGTGATGCTTTCTAAGGCCCACTTGACTTCACATTCCAGGATGTCTGGCTCTAGGTCAGTGATCACACCATCATGATTATCTGGGTCATGAAGATCTTTTTTGTACAATTCTTCTGTGTATTCTTGCCATCTCTTCTTAATATCTTCTGCTTCTGTTAGGTCCATACCATTTCTGTCCTTTATCGAGCCCATCTTTGCATGAAATGTTCCTTTGGTATCTCTGATTTTCTTGAAGAGATCTCTAGTCTTTCCCATTCTGTTGTTTTCCTCTATTTCTTTGCATTGATTGCTGAAGAAGGCTTTCTTATCTCTTCTTGCTATTCTTTGAAACTCTACCTTCAGATGTTTATATCTTTCCTTTTCTCCTTTGCTTTTCACTTCTCTTCACAGCTATTTGTAAGCCCTCCCCAGACAGCCATTTTGCTTTTTTGCATTTCTTTTCCATGGGGATGGTCTTGATCCCTGTCTCCTGTACAATGTCACGAACCTCATTCCATAGTTCATCAGGCACTCTATCTATCAGATCTAGGCTCTTAAATTTATTTCTCACTTCCACTGTATAATCATAAGGGTTTTGATTTAGGTCATACCTGAATGGTCTAGGGGTTTTCCCTACTTTCTTCAATTTAAGTCTGAATTTGGCAATAAGGAGTTCATGGTCTGAGCCACAGTCAGCTCCTGGACTTGTTTTTGTGACTGTATAGAGCTTCTTCACCTTTGGCTGCAAAGAATATAATCAATCTGATTTCGGTGTTGACCATCTGGTGAGGTCCATGTGTAGAGTCTTCTCTTGTGTATTTGGAAGAGTGTGTTTGTTATGACCAGTGCATTTTCTTGGCAAAACTCTATTAGTCTTTGCCCGGCTTCATTCCGTATTCTAAGGCCAAATTTGCCTGTTACTCCAGGTGTTTCTTGACTTCCTACTTTTCCATTCCAGTCCCCTATAATGAAAAGGACATCTTTTTTGGGTGTTAGTTCTAAAATGTCTTGTAGGTCTTCATAGAACCATTCAACTTCAGCTTCTTCAGTGTTACTGTTTGGGGCATAGACTTGGATTACTGTGATATTGAATGGCTTGCCTTGGAAACAAACAGAGATCATTCTGTCGTTTTTGAGATTATATCCAAGTACTGCATTTCGGACTCTTTTGTTGACCATGATGGCTACTCCATTTCTTCTAAGGGATTCCTGCCCGCAGTAGTAGATATAATGGTCATCTCAGTTAAATTCACCCATTCCAGTCCATTTTAGTTCGCTGATTCCTAGAATGTTGACATTCACTCTTGCCATCTCTTGTTTGACCAATTCCAATTTGCCTTGATTCATGGACCTGACATTCCAGGTTCCTATGCAATATTGCTCTTTACAGCATTGGACCTTGCTTCTATCACCAGTCACATCCACAGCTGGGTATTGTTTTTGCTTTGGCTCCATCCCTTCATTCTTTCTGGAGTTATTTCTCCACTGATCTCCAGTAGCATATTGGGCACCTACTGACCTGGGGAGTTCCTCTTTCAGTATCCTATCATTTTGTCTTTTCATACTGTTCATGGGTTTCTCAAGGCAAGAATACTGAAGTGGTTTGCCATTCCCTTCTCCAGTGGACCACATTCTGTCAGATCTCTCCACCATGACCCGCCCATCTTGGGTTGTCCCACGGGCATGGCTTAGTTTCATTGAGTTAGACAAGACTGTGGTCCTAGTGTGATTAGATTGACTAGTTTTCTGTGAGTATGGTTTCAGTGTGTTTGCCCTCTGATGCCTTCTTGCAACACCTACGGTCTTACTTGGTTTTCTCTTACCTTGGGCGTGGGGTATCTCCTCACTGCCGCCCTTCCTGACCTTCAACGTGGGATAGCTCCTCTAGGCTCTCCTGCGCCCGCGCAGCCACGGCTCCTTGTACGTGGGGTTGGTCCTCCCGGCCACTGCCCCTGGCCTCGGGCGTGGGGTTGCTCCTCCCGGCCACACAAAAATAAACTCAAAATGGATTAAAGATCTAAACATAAGACCAGAAACTATAAAACTCTTAGAGGAGAACATAGGCAAAACACTCTCCGACATACATCACAGCAGGATCCTCTATGACCCACCTCCCAGAATATTGGAAATAAAAGCAAAAATAAACAAATGGTATCTAATTAAAATTAAAAGCTTCTGCACAACAAAAGAAACTATAAACAAGGTGAAAAGACAGCCTTCAGAATGGGAGAAAATAATAGCAAATGAAGCAACTGACAAACAACTAATCTCAAAAATATACAAGCAACTCCTACAGCTCAATTCCAGAAAAATAAACGACCCAATCAAAAAATGGGCCAAAGAACTAAATATACATTTCTCCAAAGAAGACATATAGATGGCTAACAAACACATGAAAAGATGCTCAACATCACTCATTATCAGAGAAATGCAAATCAAAACCACAATGAGGTACCATTTCACGCCAGTCAGAATGGCTGCGGTCCAAAAGTCTACAAGTAATAAATGCTGGAGAGGATGTGGAGAAAAGGGAACCCTCTTAACACTGTTGGTGGGAATGCAAACTAGTATAGCCACTATGGAGAACAGTGTGGAGACTCCTTAAAAAACTGGAAATAGAACTGCCTTATGATTCAGCAATCCCACTGCTGGGTATACACACCGAGGAAACCAGAATTGAAAGAGACACGTGTACCCCAATGTTCATCGCAGCACTGTTTATAATAGCCAGGACATGGAAGCAACCTAGATGTCCATCAGCAGATGAATAGATAAGAAAGCTGTGGTACATATACAAAATTGAGTATTACTCAGCCATTAAAAAGAATACATTTGAATCAGTTCTAATGAGGTGGATGAAACTGGAGCCTATTATACAGAGTGAAGTAAGCCAGAAAGAAAAACACCAATACAGTATACTAACGCATATATATGGAATTTAGAAAGATGGTAACGACAACCCTGTATGCGAGACAGCAAAAGAGACACAAATGTATAAAACAGTCTTTTGAACTCTGTGGTGGGGGGGAGGGGGGGATGATTTGGGAGAATGGCATTAAAACATGTATAATATCATATAAAAAATTAATCACCAGTCCAGGTTCGAATGAGGATACAGGAAGCTTAGGGCTGGTGTACTGGGATGACCCAGAGGGATGGTATTGGAGCGGGGGGAGGAGGGAGGAGGGTTCAGGATTGGGGAACACATGTACACCCGTGGTAGATGCATGTTGATGTATGGCAAAACCAATACAATATTGTAAAGTAAAATAAAAAAATAAATAAAGTGATTTAAGAAAAAAAAATAAATAAAAAGCAGAGACATTACTTTGTCAACAAAGTTCCGTGTAGTCAAGGCTATGGTTTTTCCAGTAGTCATGTATGGATGTGAGAGTTGGACTATCAAGAAAGCTGAGTGCAGAAGAATTGATGCTTTTGAACTGTGGTGTTGGAGAAGACTCTTGCGAGTCCCTTGGACTGCAAGGAGATCTAACCAATCCATCCTAAAGGAAATCAGTCCTGGGTGTTCATTGGAAGGACTGATGTTGAAGCTGAAACTCCAATATTTTGGCCACCTGATGCGAAGAGCTGACTCATTTGAAAAGACCCTGATGCTGGGAAAGATTGAAGGCAGGAGGAGAAGGGGACAACAGAGGATGAGATGATTAGATGCCATCACCGACTCAATGGACATGAGTTTGGGTAAACTCCAGGAGTTGGTGATGGACAGAGAGGCCTGACATGCTGCAATTCATGGGGTCGCAAAGAGTCGGACACGACTGAGCAACTGAACTGAACTGAACTGAATGGTCTAGTGGTTTTCCCTACTTGAATTTAAGTCTGAATTTAGCAATAAGGAGTTCATGATCTGAGCCACAGTCAGCTCCCAGTCTTATTTTTGCTGACTGTATAGAGCTTCTCCACCTTTGGCTGCAAAGAATATAATCAATCTGATTTTGGTGTTGACTATCTAGTGGTATCCATGTGTAGAATCTTCTTTTGTGTTGTTGGAAGAGGGTGTTTGCTATGACCAGTGCGTTCTCTTGGCAAAGTGCTATTAGCCTTTGCCCTGCTCCATTGTGTCCTCCAAGGCCAAATTTGCCTGTTAACTCCTGGTGCTTCTTGACTTCCTGCTTTTGCATTCCAGTCCCCTATAATGAAAAGGATATCTTTTTTGGGTGTTAGTTCTAAAAGGTCTTGTAGGTCTTCATAGAACCATTCAACTTCATCTTCTTCAGCATTACTGGTTGGGGCATAGACTTGGATTACTGTGATATTGAATGGTTTGCCTTGGAAACAAACAGAGATCATTCTGTTGTTTTTGAGATTGCATCCAAGTACTGCATTTTGGACTTTTTTGTTGACTATGAGGGCTACTCCTTTTCTCTAAGGGACTCTTGCCCACAGTAGTAGATATGATGGTCACCTGAGTTAAATTCACCCATTCCAGTCCATTTTAGTTAGCTGATTGCTAAAATCTCAACGTTCACACTTGCCATCTTGTTTGACCAATTCCAATTTGCCTTGATTCATGGACCTAACATTCCAGGTTCCTATGCAATATTGTTCTTTACAGCATTGGACCTTGCTTCCATCACCAGTCACATCCACAGCTGGGTGTTGTTTTTGCTTTGGCTCCGTCTCTTCATTCTTTCTGGAGTTATTTCTCTTCTGATCTCCAGTAGCATGTTGGGCACCTCCCAACCTGGGGAGTTCATCTTTCAGTGATCTATCTTTTTGTCTTTTCATACTGTTCATGGGGTTCTCAAGGCAAGAATATTGAAGTGGTTTGCCATTCCCTTCTCCAGTGGACCACATTCTGTCCTCTGATTATATAATCTGCATGGAGATCCTTTGTCTTTACACTGGAAGCTCTTGAGTACAAGGATGCTTCTTTTTCATTTCAGTATTTCTGGGGTTTATTCCAGTGCCTGGTAAAAAACAGGGACTCACAAACATTTACTGAATAAATGAGTTTAACCACTTGGGAACTGTGCCATCTTAGCATATCTCTTAACCTTCCCCCGGAGTTTAAGATTTTATCTGTACAAGAAGGTAATGATACCTCCTCCCTAAAGCTGTTATGAGAATTAAGTGAGATAATGTGCATTAATGCATTATCATAGCACCTGGCTGATGGAAAGCAATCAATAATTATTTTCAGGAGAAAAGATTTAAGAAGTTATCTGTTCCAGCCTCCTACTTTCATTAAGCCAATCTCCTCATGCTGCAAGATCTAGATACTATTTTAGATTAAATGAAGAAGATAATAACCAGGTGCATCTCTTTGGGGATACACACTAGATTGGGTTTTAAAGAACAATCCTCTCAAGGGCAAGTTCTCCAGAGCACACTCTGCTTAAGCCACATCTAGGTAGATAATCAGGTTTTATATATGCAATATTCCTTTCATATGTAAACCAAGTCAAATACTCCTTTTACCCTGACTCTCATGAAACAGTAAACACTCCAGACTTCCACAACTCTTTATTACTTTATTTTATTTTTGGCCATGCCATGCAGCTTGTTGTGCTTCTTCCCTGGTGGCTCAGATGGTAAAGCGTCTGCCTGCAGTGCGGGAGACCCGGCTTTGATCCCTGGGTTGGGAAGATCCCCTGGATAAGGAAATGGCAACCCACTCCAGTACTCTTGCCTGGAAAATTCTGTGGACTGAGGAGCCTCGTAGGCTGGCTACAGTCCATGGGGTCACAAAGAGTTGGACACGACTGAGTGACTTCACTCACTCATGAAGCTTGTGGGATCTTAGTTCCCTGACCAGGGATCAAACTTGGGCCTTCAGTAGTGACAGCGCAGAGCCCTAACCACTGGACAGCCAGGGAATATCCATACTTCCACTACTTTGAAAAAATATAATTTATATATGGCTGTGCTGGGTCTTCCTTGCTGCCCACAGGCGTCCTCTAGTTGCAGTGTGTGGGCTTCTCATTGCAGTGGCTTCTCTTGTTGCAGAGCACAGGCTCTAGATTCACGGGCTTCAGTAGCTGCAACATACAGACTCAGTAGTTACGGTGCACAGGCTTTGTTGTCCTGCAGCATATGGAATCGTCCCAGACCAGAGGTCAAACCTGTGTCCCCTACGTTGACAGTTGGATTCTTTACTACTAAGCCAGCATGGAAGCCCTCTGCTACTTATTAAATCAGGAAGGAAAAATGAAACAGAGTCAATGGTCCCAGACTATGTTCCAAAGATAAGATGTTATTCCTAAACTCTCACCCATCAATCCTTTTTACTTCCCATCCTTAAGATAATATCCATTTGCCTTTATAATTGGGCAAGAGTGAATAGGCATAGCAGAGAGGAAGAGAGTAGGTTGGATAGACTGCCAACTGTCTGTGCGTTGTAAGTGCTTCAGTCGTGTCTGACTCTTTGCGACCCCATGAACTATAGCACACCAGGCTCCTCTGTCCACGGGATTCTCCAGGCAAGAATACTGGAGTGGGTTGCCATTTCCTTCTACAGTGGATCTTCCCAACCCAGGGATCAAACCTGCGTCTCCTATGTCTCCTGCATTGGCAGGCAGGTTCTTTACCGCTAGCACCACCCGGGAAACCAGTTGTTTCATTGTAATGACTGTAGAATGAAATCAACATATCATGTTAGTATCTTTTTCACACTTAAATTTGCCCTTGAAATAAGGGTGGAAGCTGTAGAAGGTCTTAACATCTGGACAGATGAGCCTCCTCAAGTTTTACTTAGAACCAGAAGTTTGCCTTTTTAAAGGTAAACCAAAGAAAGTTGCCCAAACCTAGAGTGCAGAGGAGCCATCCTCAGGGCGCAAGTCTTTGGACAGGTTGGACTGTCCAAAGTCAATCCAATTCAACACATAATTACTGCCTATTTTGGGCTATGCACTGTGATAAGGGCTGGGGAGACATGTATCAATAAGACATGATGTCTGCCCTAACGTAGCTCCCAGGCTGGGGCCCGCTTCCTAAATGATGTCCAGGTCTATCAGTGGATGTGCCAACTGGGGATGACAGATATGCCATCTCCCCTCCTATGCCTACACTCATGCCCATTCAGCCCAATGCAGTCTCAGAATCGTTCTCAAGATAGCACATCTGACTGACCACCTGGCCAGGAGTTGACTCTAACCCTACAGTTGATAAAGTATGGGCTTTGGATAAAAACAACTCTAAATTCAAACCCCAGCTCCATGTGTGGCATTGGGAAAATTCCTTACTATTCCTTGAGCTTCAATTTTTCTCATCTGTAGAATGAGACAGACTTCACAAAATACTGTAAGGCTGGCACTATTACTGTCCCCATTTTAAAGATGAGAAAAACGGAGGCACAGATAAGGTAGATAACTTGCCTAAGATCAAAAACAGGAAGAAGGAGAGCCAGAATTCAAAACCAGAGGTCTATTTCAGAGCCTGTTCTGGTAACTGCTATGCTACTTTCCTCTTAGGATGGTCAAATGCTCTCTAGGTGCCAAGAAGCACAGAACTGCCAGTCTCAGGTGAAATATTCAATAGAGGGATTTGCTGCTACGTCGCTTCAGTCGTGTCCGACTCTGTGCGACCCCATGGACGGCAGCCTACCAGGCTTCTCTGTCCATGGGATTCTCCAGGCAAGAACACTGGAGTGGGTTGCCATTTCCTTCTCCAATGCATGAAAGTGGAAAGTGAAAGTGAAGTCACTCAGTCGTGTCTGACTCTTAGCGACCCCATGGACTGCAGCCTACCAGGCTCCTCCATCCATGGGATTTTCCGGGCAACAGTACTGGAGTGGGGTGCCATTGCCTTCTCCGACAGAGGGGTTTACTAAGGGCCATTTTCCATTGGCTGAGACGTTAGCTCTGGTTGGAGACAGTATTTTGTCTTCAAGTAAAAAAGGCTGCGGTGGAGAGACCTGCTGGATTTGCAAATATAGAGGCTCACATCATATTTTAAACTATTTGGCAGAGTCTGACTCTTGAAAACAACTCACCTGATAACAGAAATATGAGAATCAGAGATCACTTGACACAGTAGTCCAAGGTCATCTGACTAAAAACTGTGCCTCCAAGAAACATTATTAAAGTCACCACGCATTTCTAAGATGATTCCACAATGACTAGGGCACAGGTTTAAAAGTAAAAAAGAAAATAAGCAAATCTTAACTCATAATTGAGCCCTAATAAATGGGCTGGTATTTGTAGAACTCTTAGAACACTGTCTGGCACCTAAGTAAACACAAAGTGTTTTGTAAGTAAATGAAAAACAAACAAGTGGGCCTGGCAGAAGACCCGGTCAGAAGCACCCGTGCTTGGGTGCCAGTTGATCTTTTTTTTTTTTTTTACACACTTCCCCGACTGGCCTTAGAAAAAATCTTTTCTGAACTTCAGTTTTCTTGCCTGTTAAATTATAACAATAACTAATTCAAGGGAATTGTAAGAACCAGATGAGACCAGTGAAATATAAAGATGAAAACATGTCAATTGTAAATGATAAAGCACCATACAGATGTCATTATTATTACTACTAGGACTAGAATGAGGTCCTAAGGCAGAGAATCAAATTTCTGGTGTTTGTGCCCAGGATCATCTGCCCTTCTCCCCAGTTCCCTCCCTGGCACAGCCCTCCACTAGCTGCTGGCCCTGCCAAGTAGGGAGTAGGGGAGAGCTGGGTCCCTGGCACCCGGGGCTGGAACACAGAGTGCCCTCTCTCCCGCTCTCCCCCTCTTGCAGAGTCAAAGACATATAGAGCTGTTGAGAGTAGCTGGATTTAGTGTGCCAGGTCGGCCACATTCAGGAGTAGATAGACTTTTGTGGACTGCCCTGAGAACCCAGTGACCCAGGGTAGCCTCATTCCTGTGGGCACTGGTATTGTGAGTTTTAAATGACTGGCTTTGTAATTATACTTTGGAATGCATAACCTATTCCAGAAGTGGGGACTACTTGTGCAGAACCAAACTGAACTTTTTGAACTATGGTGTATCCTTCAGAAAACAGTACAAAACCATAGCATTACCATAAGCTGTGAGAATTACCTCACAGGAAATTCCCTTTTCTTTCTCTCTCTTTTTTCTCATTTTCTTTTACTATTTGGGAGAAAACCATAATTACCCATTGATTTAGCTCTATGATTAAATCAAGAGAAAAAAACAAAGTGACTCCTCAGGAGTATGTGAAAGACAAAACTTCATGGATGCTGTGTATTGGATTTAGCTACCTGGAAGGGCAAAAAGCAATATAAAGCCACCAAGGAAAAATGCAGCTGAAAGGTAATAAGGAGGAATTCTTATATGGTCCATTAGTTCAATAGGGAAGCAGAAACCCACAGGCTGATGGGAACTCTTTGTAAATACAGGTTTTAAGCAACTCTCCAGTATGCCATCAGTAGCAGAGATCACATGATTTTTTTGATGTGGATCATTTTTTGAATTCTTTATTGAATTTGCTACAATATTGCTTCTGTTTTATGTTTTGGTCTTTTGGCTGCCAGGCATGTGGAATCTTAGCTCCCTGACCAGGGATAGAACCTGAGTCCTCTGCATTGGCAGGTGGGCTCTTAACCACTGGACCTCCAGGGAAGTCCCTAATTTTCTTACTATAAACCATGAACATGCTTGTGCAGCTAGTTGTTCAATAAATTACTTATGAGAAACACTGTCTCTAAAAAGCTAGATGACCATTATCTTATGGCTAACCTGATTTTTCCACGAGTTAAGGGATGTATTAAGATAGTAAGGTAACTCTTTAAGATTACTTCAAACCCAATTAATGTCAGCCAAAACACAATTGAGACCAGAACTACAGAGACTACTACTCAGTCCATCAGAATAGAGTTTAAGGTAGAGAAGAAATCTTACAGCTCTGGTTCTCTGGTTCTGGTCTGAATGTTTGTGTCTTCCTCAAATTCATATGTTTAAACCCTAACCCTCAATGTGATGATATTAAGAATTGGGACCTTTAGGAGATGATTAGGTCTTGAGGATAGAGCCCTCGTGAGTAGCATTAGCATCCTTATAAAAGGGACCCCAGAACCCTCTTGCCATTTCCACCATGTGAGGGCACAGAAAGAGGGAAGCTGGCATTTGTGAACCAGGAAAGCAGCTCATACCAGACACTGAATCTGCCACTACCCTGATCTTGGACTTCCAGCCTCTAGAACTGCAAGAAATAAACATTTGTTGTTTAAGCCACCCAATCTGTGGTACTTTTGTTATAGCAGCCCGGACAGACTAAGACAGCTCTCATGGACATCCTTGAGAAGCAAAGGTGAACAGGATGAAAATGTGATTTATTTTTCCTTTGAGGCCTAGACCTAAAGAAGCAGCTGGTGACAAAGGGGAGAAACTGGGCTGAATGGAAGAGCCTTTCAGAGCAATGCAAAATGTGAAGCTGATGGACCAGGTGGCATCCAGGAAGCAGTGTCCTACTGGGTCCTAGTAGGCAATTTGGACATTTGAGACTTAGAACAAATGCCCTCCACTCTTCCCTCTCTGTCATAGCTCTCCTTCTAGTGGTTCATTAACACTCAAGACAACTGAAACCCTTCCAAGGTCTTGGTTAGATTTGTTTGGGGTTATACCTTCCTCAGGTTCTGTACCTGACAGATTGGTGTTAATTCTTTGCTGAAAGCCCTGCAGGGATCAAGAATTTCCAGTATTTTCCTTGTAGACTCGTCTCAGGATCCCCCATACTTTCATAATCAGAGAGACACCCCATGTCTCCCACCTAAAGTGGAGCTCAGTGTTTTTTGCTTGGATTTTAGAGACAAGGATGAGAACAGGAGGTCAGTTGTGATGTCAGAGTTATGGCACTCAAGATGGGCATAGAGGCTTTTGAGTACTGGTCTAGGCTTCAGCCCTGGGATTTCTTTGGAAGGAATGATGCTAAAGCTGAAACTCCAGTACTTTGGCCACCTCATGGGAAGAGTTGACTCATTGGAAAAGACTCTGATGCTGGGAGGGATTGGGGGCAGGAGGAGAAGGGGACGACAGAGGATGAGATGGCTGGATGGCATCACTGACTCGATGGACATGAGTCTGAGTGAACTCCAGGAGTTGGTGTTGGACAGGGAGGCCTGGCATGCTGCGATTCATGGGGTCGCAAAGAGTCTGACACGACTGAGTGACTGAACTGAACTAGGCTAAAATGTCTGAAGCTCTGAAGTATGTGTAGATTTAGTAATGGTTAGTTTTCTTAACTAGTCACTTAGTAAAAACATTCTCTTACTTGAGAATGGGAACAAAGGAGTCCTAAGAACTGTCTTAAAACTGTAGTGGTGGATCCATTTTTGAATTATTTTTTCCTCCCTTCTTAAGCTCCACACAAGTGATGTGGATCACATCACTCAAAGTGTGTGTGATGCAGGCACAGGTGGGGAGATGTGGCTGAAGCCTCTTTGACCTAAGACCAGGCAGCACTTTAGTATGAAATTTTCCTTGTCGTGGATGCTTGAAACAAATGCCTTCTTTCTTGGCCCTCACTGCTACAAGACCATGGCCGTAAGGACTGTAATAGCCATCTGGCCCAGATCTCCTGTTGGATGTTCCTTACGGCCAGTCTATGCCAACTGCAGCAACCTTTCTAGGAAGGAAATTTCACAGAGGCTGAGGAAAACTGTTTCAAATGACTAACAGCCCATACTTAAAGAAAATTTCATTTCCTCCATTTTTCAGAAATGAAAAATCATGGGAAAGGACATGGCATGCTCAAAGTAGATTCAGCCAAAGAGGCTTTTATATGCCTACAGCTCTGTTATTAAGTTTGAATCATGGACGGTCCCTCTAAGGTCCGCCCTTCTTCTTCTTTTCTTTTTTTAAAATATTTATTCATTTGGTTGTAATGGGTCTTAGCTGTGGCATGCAGGATCTTTAATTGCAGCATGTAAACTCTTAGTTGCAGCCTGTGGGATCAAACCTAGACCCACCTGTGTTGGGAGCTGAAGTCTTAGCCACTAGACCACCAGGGAAGTCCCAGGCCCTCCCTTCTTGTATCTCATGTTCTCTCTACTGATGGGGAAGAGAAGTGCCTGGTCCTCTTGACTGTGTCTCAGTTGTGTGTTCTCGAGATTTGGGATAGCAGAGACCACACTGTGTGTAGTCAGCCACTAACTTGTTGGGAAATTCTTCTTTTTTCTTTATTTTTTAATCTGGGTAATTCTTTAAAATTAAGGCTGCTAGAAGATAGGATAGAGAAATGTTGTGACCACAAAATTTCGCCAAATCTCTTATAACAGCCTTTCAAATTAGGAGTATGAGCTGGGTGAGGCACTCCACCACGCCAGAGGATTCTGATTGATTGCATCTATGTGAGTCCAGAGGGAAGTCTCTATCAGGCTCTGTCCTGGTCAGAATTTTGCCCATGAATTGGATGAGTACAGATGACAACTTGATGAATCTGCAGTGGACATGAAACCAAATTGGTGTAGTTCACGAAACCTACATATTAAACAATTTTTTGATAATTATTAGTTTTGTTTATTTAATTTATTTAGCTGTGCCAGGTCCTAGTTGTGACAGGTGGGATCTTAGCTGTGGCATGTGGGAACTAGTTCCCCAACCAGGGACTGAACCTGAGCCCCTTGCATTGGGAGTGCGGAGTCTTAACCTCTGAACCATCAGGGAAGATCCACTTTTTTGAAATAGTGGTGAACATTTAAGACTTGAGGGGCTTTCACTTTAAAGCTCATATTTCTGGCTTCTCTTAGAAGATTTGGCTTCACTGGGCCTTGGGCCTTTCTGGCAAGAGTTTGTTGGAATGGAGTAGTACTCGTCTCTTAAGATGGAGCATACACTCTCCACTTAATACAATCCCCACCTGGCCTACTGCATTCATTTATCTGACCCTGTCCTGTGTCTACGACTCTTGTTAACTAAAAAGACAAAAAAAAAAAGAAAGAAATAAACCTTTTACTCTGTACTCTGCAGAGTCATCACAAAATTCCCGGTTAATAGCAAGATACATATAATTACAAGTGTGATTATTTTCTATCACAAGTGTGATATAGCAAAGCCTATATCACGTTTGGCTTTTTGGATCTTGATTAAAAGCTGAGCATGAAATAGCATGTTGCCATGAGAAAGGGTCATAGAAGCCTGAAGAACTTGGGCTTGGGAGGACTGGATACAGATCAGAGGACTACCTGACCTTGGCCTCTGGAAGCCTGACCAGACACTTCAAATAATTAGCAGCTTGGCCTGCCAACAGTACTGCTTTCGCAACGGGTACCTTAAATTGCCGAGAGCAACGAGGAATTGTTGGTGCAATCCCTCCAGGATTGAAAGCGCGTCGAATCAGACAGCTGGAATGACTGAGGACACTGTCTCTCTGCTATGCTTGAGATGAACTGATACTATTGGGCTGTGGTCTTTGTGGAATGCCTTTACCTGTTCTGTTCTGAGAACAGATGAGAGCTTGGTTTAAGCTCTGATCAGTTAAAATCTAAAATGTTGGGAATGGTTCAGAAGAGCTAAAATAGGTTTTGTTGCAGGTGAAAGTCATGAACAACTCTAATTGCCATTAAAAGTACAGCTTATGACAAAGCTAAAGTTGCTTTGGAAAATGGAAAGAAGGAGCAGAATGTCCCTGATGCTGTTGAGCAACTTCTCACAAGGTTGGGTGGTTGCCCAGTACTACTTGAAAATCTATAGCCACAGTCAGGGGAAAAGAAAGGAACAACTAGGAGAGGACTCACATGCCTTTTTCTGGGCAAATGAGAGTCGGGAAATCAAGAAATGCAAACAGGTGGTAAAAGATCCATCACTTAACTCCCTCAGACACTTCAGGAAGAAGACATCCTTGCTGGAAGTTTCTCTCTGTATCTTATGGCTTGCAAGACCTGGCAGTGGAGCTAGGTGTCATTTTTCTACTTGAAATCCAGCAATGAGTAGGCACAGAAGTTTTCCTGAGAACCTAATTCAGGGCAAGAGTATAGTTAGGTCCAAAAGAAGCTAAGTCTAGAAAGAATGTCATTCTAATTTAGATGATCTAAATCTCCTCGTGTAATTAATTCCTTTGCTTAGAATCATTCAGTGACACTTCTTGTGCTTAGGGAAAAGTCTAAATTCCCTGGCCTGGCATCTGATCCCTCACTCCCTCCCTAGATTCATGTTCTGTTATACTCCTTTTGATACTTGGCCATCCTGGCCTTTAAGTTTCTCATATCTCTTCTCTCTCATCTTTGAACATGTTTTTCCTTCTTCCCAGAATATTGCCTCACTCTGTCCTCAACTCACGCTTCTAGTTTTAAGCTTAAATATCACTTTTCTCTGGACATGGAACAACAGACTGGTTCCAAATAGCAAAAGGAGTTTGTCAAGGCTGTATATTGTCACTCTGTTTATTTAACTTATATGCAGAGTACATCATGAGAAATGCTGGACTGGAAGAAACACAAGCTGGAATCAAGATTGCCAGGAGAAATATCAATAACCTCAGATATGCAGATGACACCACCCTTATGGCAGAAAGTGAAGAGGAACTAAAAAGCCTCTTGATGAAAGTGAAAGTGGAGAGTGAAAAAGTTGGCTTAAAGCTCAACATTCAGAAAACGAAGATCATGGCATCCAGTCCCATCACTTCATGGGAAATAGATGGGGAAACAGTGGAAACAGTGTCAGACTTTATTTTTTGGGGCTCCAAAATCACTGCAGATGGTGACTGCAGCCATGAAATTAAAAGACGCTTACTTCTTGGAAGGAAAGTTATGACCAATTTAGATAGCATATTCAAAAGCAGAGACATTACTTTGCCAACAAAGGTTCGTCTAGTCAAGGCTATGGTTTTTCCAGTGGTCATGTATGGATGTGAGAGTTGGACTGTGAGGAAGGCTGAGCACCAAAGTGATGCTTTTGAACTGTGGTGTTGGAGAAGACTCTTGAGAGTCCCTTGGACTGCACAGAGATCCAACCAGTCCATTCTGAAGGACATCAGCCCTGGGATTTCTTTGGAAGGACTGATGCTAAAGCTGAAACTCCAGTACTTTGGCCACCTCATGTGAAGAGTTGACTCACTGGAAAAGACTCTGATGCTGGGAGGGATTGGGGGCAAGAGGAGAAGGGGACGACAGAGGATGAGATGGCTGGATGGCATCACTGACTCGATGGACGTTGAGTCTGAGTGAACTCCGGGAGTTGGTGATGGACAGGGAGGCCTGGCGTGCTGCGATTCATGGGGTCGCAAGGAGTCGGACACGACTGAGCGACTGATCTGATCTGATCTGATCACTTTTCTCAAGAAGGCTTCTCTGATTGCTCCAATAGGTTAAAAAACCACCCATACACCTACAAACCTATTTCTCCTCAGGCTCCATACTGTATCTATCTTGACACTTCTCACACTTTTTTTAAATTTCTTGTTTGAGATCTGTCTTCCCAGCTCTATACATAGACTTTGGGGCCAGAAACTATGTCTTATTTATGGTTGTTACCTTTGCAACTAGCAGAATACCTGGCATTTAATTCATGTGCAATAAATATTTGTTCAGTTAATGACTACAGTGAAGGCTTTCAAAGAAGAAATAAGAAACAGTATTCATTGGCTTTGGAAATCTGAGATCATCTTATCTCCTCTTCTCTAGGCAGACTTCATTTCAAGTCAAAAAATGAGGAAAAGGAGAAACCATAACTCTCTTGATAGTTCATCTTTGGGCTGCACGTAGGCAACCTTTGAATAAATCTGACAATTACATTCTCTCCATAATCTTACCTTTTTCATACTGACTATGCATGTTACCAAACCTAGTCCTTTGCCAGTAAACTTATTATAGAAAGCTACTTTCTACATCACTAATCACTTGATCTTGCCTCTTTGTCCCCATCCCAGATAGCCATTTTCCATTTCCTGAACAACAAGCAGCTCTTTTCATTTAAGCATTCTATCTACTAGTTTGATATTTAGAAAAATGAAAGTAATTATCAGCAGAATGCTGGTGGCTTATGTGCAAAAAGATATGAGGATTTGATCTCCAGGCCCTGTATGAGTGACAACATCATGTGCTATTTATCTATTTTACTCACATGCGTGCATGCTAAGTCAATTTAGTCATGTGCTTTCCCAACCCCATGGACTGCAACCCACCAGGATCCTCTGTCCATGGGATTCTCCAGGCAAGAGTACTGGAGTGGGTCACCATGCCCTCTTTCAGGGGATCTTCCCGACCCAGGGATGGAACTGTGTCTTTTTTTGCCTCCTGAATTTGCAAATGGGTTCTTTACCACTGGATCCCATGGAGGGAGGAGCCTGGTAGACTACAGTCCATGGGGTCGCAAAGAGTCGGACATGACTGAGCGACTTCACTTTCACTTTCTTTACCACTAGCACCACCTGGGAAGCTGTATCACAGTAAGTAACCTGCCCTGGAGGTGCTCATAGCCTGGGGTAGTGGTGGGATTGAAACAGTTCTTAAATGAAAGATATTACTTCTGTTCTTGCTTATCAAAGATTTACATCAAAAAATACGTGTAAATGCAAACATAGCTGCACAGAGACCTCAAGTGCAGAATCCATAATAGTTATTCAGATTAAAAGACTGAAGGGGGAAAAAAAAGACTGAAAAAGACAAAAAAAGAGGGCCCAAGGCAAAACCATCAAATAAGCAATCCACTATCCACTTAGCCAAAGCAGGCCCAATTCCCTGTTGCCCCAGGCCTGTCATCACTGGGCTGATAACCCTGGGAGTTCACTCACTCAGTCCTGTCCAACTCTTTTTGACCCCATGGACTGCAGCACTCCAGGCTTCCCTGTCCATCACCATCTCCCAGAGCTTGCTCAAACTCATGTCCATTGAGTCAGTGATGCCATCCAGCCATCTCATCTTCTTGTCCCCTTTTCCTCCTGCCTTCAATCTTGCCCAGCATCAGGGTATTTTCCAATGAGTCAGTTCTTCCCATCAGGTGGCCAAAGTATTGGAGCTTCAGCTTCAGCATCAGTCCATCCAAGGAATATTCAGGACTGATTTCCTTTAGGATTGACTGGTTTGACCTTTTTGCAGTCCAAGGGACTCTCAAGAGTCTTCTCCAACACCACAGTTCAAAAGCATCAATTCTTTGGAGCTCAGCTTTCTTTATGATCCAACTCTCACATGCATACATGACTACTGGAAAAACCATAGCTTTGACCAGACGGACTTTTGTTGGCAAAGTCTCTGCTTTTTAATATGCTGTCTAGGATGGCCATAGCTTTTCTTGCAAGGAGCAAGCATCTTTTAATTTCATGGCTGCAGTCACCATCTGCAGTGATTTTGGAGCCCAAGAAAATAAAGTCTCTCACTGTTTCCCCATCCATTTGCCATGAAGTGATTGGACTGGATGCCATGATCTTAGTTTTCTGAATGTTGTGTTTTAAGCCAATTTTTTTCACTCTCCTCTTTCACTTTCATCAAGAGGCTCTTTAGTTCTTCACTGTCTGCCATAAGGGTAGTGTCATCTGCGTATCTGAGGTTATTGATATTTCTTCTGGCAATCTTGATTCCAGCTTGTGCTTCATCCAACCTGGTATTTCGTGTGATGTGCTCTGCATATAAGTTAAATAAGCAGGGTGACAATATACAGCCTTGACATACTCCTTTTCCTATTTGGAACCAGTCTGTCGTTCTATGTCCGGTTCTAACTGTTTCTTCCTGACCTGCATACAGATTTCTCAAGAGACAGGTCAGATGGTCTGGTATTCCCATTTCTTTCAGAATTTTCCACAGTTTATTGTGATCTACACAGTCAAAGGCTTTGGCATAGTCAATAAAGCAGATGTTTTTCTGGAATGCTCCTGATTTTTCTATGATCCAACGGATGTTGGCAATTTGATCTCTGGTTCCACTGCCTTTTCTAAATCAAGCCTGAACATCTGGAAGTTCACAGTTCACGTACTGATGAAGCCTGGCTTGGAGAATTTTGAGCATTACTTTGCTAGTGTGTGAGATGAGTGCAATTGTGCGGTAGTTTGAACATTCTTTGGCATTGCCTTTCTTTGGGATTGGAACGAAAACTAACCTTTTCCAGGTCGGTTTTCTGAAATCCCTAGCTCCCTTCTTGTTGCAAGCTTTCTACTACTTCACCTTTCCGAGTCGCCTCTCACAGATGCGAAAGCAATTGAACCAAGTTCATTTGTACCAGGGTACTAGTACGGGAGTCCTTAGGATTCCCCCTCTCCCAGACAAGAGAGCATCTCTCCAGGGAAGTGCTGGGCCACCCAGTGACCAGAGTAGGTAGCTTCTTGGCTTTCAGTAAAGCTCTGCTCTTCCAAGTCTTTCCAGAGTTTGCTGGAGAAATCCAAACTTTGTTGGACTCCTTTTCATTTGTTTCACAGGTTGGTATTATTTTTATTTGGGAATCACATATGAGAAACCCCATCTTTTCAATGCTTAGGACCTTGAAGTTGCAACTCCTTCACTGACAGGGGCTTTATGGGCACATCTGAGGCCCAGGGAAGCTATTTTTATGGTAAGAATTCTGAGCGGTGCAGAATCAGAGGAGGTTGTAGAGAAAAATGGTGCTAAAACTTGCAAAATAAGGTGTATTTAATCTGGGTGGGTTTCCTCATAAAATTCTACTTGCTTTCTAGGGGTATCCCAATCTTTAAACTTTGTGGACACTATTTCTGGGAGATGTTCTATGTAAAAAGAGTTCTGTGGTCAAATAATTTGGGGAAATATTGCACTTTCTATCTCCCTTTAAAAGATATATGATGTGCATTAATATATTAGATCCTCCAAGAAGTCCTGCAATAAAGGAACTGGTGTAACTTAAATGTATATAATCACAGCAAGAAAAAATTTAAATCAAGTAACATCTGTTAATATCCTGCAATATTGTGTGGCACACATATTGAAAAATGCTACCCAAGTATTTTTTCCTTTTGTGGGGGGAAGTTGGTGGGGGACACAGTGTTTTCAAAAGAGACTTTTGCACATATCCAATCAGGTAAATCAATGTTCTCTTGTCAACTGGGCAAAATGAAATGGCAACCCACTCCAGTGTTCTTGCCTGGGAAATCTCATGGACAGAGGAGCCTAGCAGGCTACAGTTCATGGGGTCGCAAAAAGTCAGACACGACTGAGCGACTAACACTTTCCTTTCTTTCTTGTCAGCTGACTTTTTGATGGGAACAATAAATTTGAGTGCTGATCCCCAGAATTCACACCCATGTGATTTCATGATAAAGCATTAGTTGGCATGCTTTAAAACATCAGTTAGCATTTCTTTCTCTCCCTCCCCAGGGTATTCACCAGTAAATGATGGCAAGGCCAAGTGACTCCTGTTGAAGGTGCATTTTTATGGGCTTCTGTCAGCAAAACATTACCTGCACTAGCCAATGAGTCTAAAAATGGACAAGCCGAACACATCATACTGAAAGAACATATGTTCTCATTTTATAACATAGCTTGAAGAGCTAATTTTACTGTCTACTGGTTATTTAAAAAAAAATACTTTCAGGTTCAATAAGGATTCAGGGGAGAGGTCTGGGAGAAGCAAAAAAAGGGAGGGGAAAAACAAGTCATGTTATCAAAACTGATCACTGCTCTATTCTCTCTTCCCCAAGGTTCCTTCCTTCTCTCAAACAAAATCTCTGAGTATGTCTGCTTCTTTAACTCCCCCCAGGAGCTTGGCAGGGGAATATTTCCACTTTAATGCTCCCTACTTAAGCCCATCGTCAGAATCAGCCACATTGGTCTGGGAAACTGATCAAGATTTCAGTCTAAACTGGAGGCAGGGAAGATGGGGCTCCTGGTTAATCAAAACTCTGTTTCACCAAAGTAGTAGTAACATCTATTGTGAATATGAACATTTTGTCCTCTCAGAATTGCTCTTTTTTTCTCTTTTCCTTCCTTCATTTGTATATATATATATATATATATAGAGAGAGAGAGAGAGAGAGAGAGAGAGAGGCATGTGGGATCTAGTTCCCTGACCAGGGATGGAACTTAGGCCGCATGTGCTTTGGGAGTGCAGAGTCTTAGCCACTGGGTCACCAGGGAAGTCCCCTTCATTTTTAAAAAAACAGAAATTTCAGGTCCACAGCCTTATTCTCACAGTGGCTCTCATGGGATTATTACTGCTCCCCGCTCCTCTGCTTCCCAATCCCCTCCTGTCCTGTTTCTCTGCAGCCTGTCAATCTCCTTATTCCAGCTGCTGTAGCTGCCACAGCCAGCTGCGGGCTCAAGGAGAAAGAAGGCCTCCTGTGCTTCTGGGAAATAAATTACCCTTCCCCTCCCTGCACACCAGGGTGAGAGAGAAAATGTGGCCAGCATTGGTTCAGTGTTTACTAGATGCCAGGCACTGTGCTAATAAGCACTTTTCGTATATTTTCTTATTTCATCCTATTTCCATTTTATAGATGAGAAAAGTCAGATTCACAAAGGTAGTAACTTGCCCAAGATTACATGCTGAAAGTGACAAAGCCAAGATTTGAAGGCTGACGCCAATTTTATATTCCTAACCACTGTTGTAAATTCATTCATTCAACAAATGTTCCAGGCAGTGTTCCAGTACTGGGGGTGCAGAGGTGGGAAAAAAATAATTGACTCTTTCCTCATGCAGCTTACCTTTTAATGAGCAGACAGAAAATGCACAACAGAGCATATAATGTTAGGTGCTTAGAAAACGAAAGCAGGGTAAAGGCTGGAAAAATGGGGAGGAGCTGCTGCTCTGTACAGAGTGAGTGGTCAAGGAAGGCCTCTGTGAGGGGGCGACACTGAAGCAGGGATCACCTGGTGCGCCTGCCTTTTCACCCAGACACCCACACGCTGGTGATTCCAGGTAATGTCCTTAGGAGTATTTATCTCCATACCCTGACAAGTCTCTTTTGCTGCCTCTGGAAACCTTCATTTCATCTGGGAGACAAAGCTGGCATTCTCCCATAGAAAAATGTGGGTGTCTTCAGAAATATGCTGGTTGGTGTGTCTTCAGAGCTGTCCAGGGGATAGGTGCCCTCGCCAAACACAGCCATTCACTGTATTTGTCAAGGAAACCCTATTCTTACAGTAACCATGGCTAACAGTTGCTAAGCACTTACCAAGTCATGTGCCAGATTTCACATGTGTCATTTCATTTAATGCTGATAACCACTCAAAAGGGAGATTGTCTTACCTTCAGCTGTCATCATAACAAAATACAGTATCTGAAAGTTAGAGTTCCAAGATCAAACTCACCAATTTCTAGTGAGAACTGTCTTCATGGCCTGTAGATAGCCTCCTTCTTCCTGTGTCTTCACAGAGGAGTTGGGGGCAGGGGCGGGGGTGGGGGCACAGAGAGAAAGCATTCTGGTGTGTCTTCTTAAAAAGGTACTAATCTCATCATGCGGAGAAGGCAATGGCACCTCACTCCAGTACTCTTGCCTGGAAAATCCCATGGATGGAGGAGCCTGGTAGGCTGCAGTCCATGGGGTTGCTAAGAGTCAGATACGACTGAGAGACTTCACTTTCACTTTTCCCTTTCATGCATTGGAGAAGGAAATGGCAACCCATTCCAGTGTTCTTTCCTGGAGAATCCCAAGGATGGGGGAGCCTGGTGGGCTGCCATCTATGGGATTGTACAGAGTCGGACATGACTGAAACAACTTAGCAGCAGCAGCAGCAGCAGTCTCATCATGGGGACACCAGGCTAATGACCTCATCAAAACCTAATAAACTCATAAGGTTCCTTCTCTACACATTGAGAATTAGATGAATTTTCAGGAGGCAAAATTCAACCCATAGCAGAAAGGTTATTACTCCCATTTTCAGGCAAGGAACAAGTATAAAGAATTTAGGTAACTCACCCAATGTCACATGCATGCAATCAGTAGTCAATCATGGTCAGTCTGACATATAAGTGCCACTTTCCACGTGCAAGGATGCACTGATCCATCATCACCCACCTGGAATCAGGGGAATGTACCTTAAACTCTTCAAAAAGATGAACATATCCTTCATTGAAGGCATTAAAAAAAGTGCCTTTATCTTCTTTGTTCAAATCATATGCCCTCTTTTCTCCTTAAACATTAAATGAAAGTTAGACTGATCAGACCCTATTGTACAACAACAAAAAATTTTTACTTAAAAAATAATAAAACACCTATGAATCAACTCTCCTGGCTCTGATTCCATGAGCATCATGTAACCTTCTGTTAATAATGTAGCTTTTCCTGTTGATTGTCTTTTATAGAAAGTGCTGATACCAAACTTGAGTACTCTGTATTGTATTTTTCATTGTTAAATAACACATCTTTCCAGTTGCTACACATCCATTTGTTGTTCATTTGGTTAGCATGGGCTAGTCCCCGAGTCTCATCACCATTGGGAGCAACAAAAAAATAGTTTATAGGTCTCAAAAGTTGAAAACTTTTCCAGACTCCTGTGCTCATGCTCAGTCTCTATGTCGTCCCTATTCTTGTTGTAGCATATATTAGCACTCCATTCCTTTTATGGCCAAGTAATATTGCATTGTGTGGATATACCACATTTTACATTTCCACTATCAGAGTATAAGGATTCCAATTTTGCCACATCCTTCATCAACACTGGTTAGCTTATTCTCTACCTTTTAGATATGTATTTATTTTTTCAGCCACACTGCACAGCATACAGGGTCTTAGTTCCCCAACCAAGGATTAAACCTGTACCCTTGGCAGTGAAAGCATGGAGTTCTAACCACTGGACTGCCAGAGAAGTCCCTCATTGTGGTTTTTTTTTTAAATGTTGTTTTATTTTATCTGTTTATTCATTGATGGTTGCACTGGTTCTTTGTTGCTGTGCACAGGCTTTCTCTAGTTGTGAGAAGAGGCTACTCTCTAGCTGCGGTACACCGGTTTCCTATTGTGGTAGCTTCTCTTACTGCGGAGCACAGACCCTAGGCACTTGGGCTTCAGCAGTGGTGGCTGGAATGCTCTAAAGCACAGGCTTAGTTGCTGTGGTGCATAGGCTTAGTTGCCCTCCAGCATGTGGGATCTTCCTGGACCAGTGATTGATCTAGTGTCCCTTGCATATTGCAAGGTGGATTCTTTTCCATTGGACCACAAGGGAAGCCCTGTTCATTGTGGGTTTGACCTGTTTCCTTGGTTAGTAACAATGTTGAAAACTTCTTAATGTAGTTTTTGATCATTGCTATATCTTCTTTGAATAAATGTTCCATTCCTTTGTCCATTTAAAAATTTGGTTATTTGTATTTTTATTAATGAGTTGTAAGAGCTCTTTATATATTCTGGATATAAGTTCCTTATATATATGGTTTGCAGATATTTCCCCCCCATTTTATGGGTTGCCTTTTTACTTCCTTGATAGTATTGCTTGCAAAACAAATGTTTTTAATTTTCATGAAATCCAATCTATTTTTTCTTTTGTCACTTATGCTTTGATGTTGTAGTCAAAAGGCTTTGCCTGACCTCTGGTTGTGAAGATTTATACCTTTTTTTCATTTAAGAGTTTTAATATTTTAGCTTTTACATTTGTGTCTTTGATACATTTTGAGTTAACTTTTGTATATGATGTGTAGGGTCCAATTTTATTCTTTTGTATGTGAATATCCAGTGTGCTAGGACCATCTGCTGAAAAGACTAGAGAAATGGTCTAAAAACATAAGTCAGATCACAATCCTCCTTTATTAAAAGTCTCAATGACTTTCCATTGCACTTAAAATCCAAATTTCTCTGCCTATCTCTTCACTTTCATTTCACACCACTTTTTATTCACTGAGATCCAGGGTCCCAGGTTTCTCATTTCCCAAAATAAGTAAAGCTTGCTTTCCCCTTAGCTTCCTCTCCTTTCTTTATTCCCTCACTTTAAATGCCACCTCGTCATCAGATCAGATCAGATCAGATCAGTCGCTCAGTCGTGTCCTACTCTGCGACCCCATGAATCGCAGCTTGTCATAGATGACTTTTTTCAATTGTTCTTCCTAAAAGTAAGTTCTCTATTCCATCGTGCTTATTTTCTACATCATCTCCTTTTATTTTCTTCATGGCTTTAATTATCTGTATAACTATATCTATATTACTACTTTATTTACTTTTTTACTTTGAGACATCACCAGATGGTCAATACTGAAATCATATTGATTATGTTCTTTGCAGCCAAAGATGGAGGAGCTCTATACAGTCAGAAAAACAAGACCTGGAGCTGACTGTGGCTCAGATCATGACTTCCTTATTGCAAAATTCAGGCTTAAGGTGAAGAAAGTAGGGAAAACCACTAGGTCATTCAGGTATGACCTAAATCAAACCCCTTATGATTATACAGTGGAGCTGATGAATTAAGGGATCAGACCTGGTAGACAGAGTGCCTGAAGAACTATGGATGGAGGTTTGTAACAGTGTACAGAAGGCAGTGACCGAAATCATCCCAAAGAAAAAGAAATGCAAGAAGGCAAAGTGGTTGTCTGAGGAGTCTTTATAAATAGTTGAGGAAAGAAGAGACATGAAAGGCAAGGGAGAAAGTGAAAGCTATGCCCAACTGAATGCAGAGTTCCAGAGAATAGCAAGGAGAGGTAAAAAGGCCTTCTTGAAAGAACAATGCAGGGAAATAGAAGAAAACAATAGAATGGGAAAGACTAGCGATCTCTTCATGAAAATTGGAGATACCAAGGGAACATTTCATGCAAAGATGGGCACAAAACAGGACAGAAACAGTAAGGACCTAACAGAAGTAGAAGATATTAAGAAGTGGCAAGAATATACAGAAGAACTATACAAGAAAGGTCTTAATGACCTGGATAACCATGATGGAATGGTCACTCACATAGAACTGGGCAACCTGGAGTGTGAAGTCAAGTGGGCCTTAGGAAGCATTACTACAAACAAAGCTAGTGGAAGTGATGGAATTCCAGTTGAGCTATTTCATATCCTAAAAGATGATGCTGTTAAAGTGTTGCACAATATGCCAGCAAATTTGGAAAACTCAGCAGTGGACATAGGACTGGAAAAGTCACTTTTCATTCTAATCCCAAAGAAGAGCAGTGACAAACAATGTTCAAAGTACTGTACAGTTGCAGTCATTTCACATGCTAGCAAGGTTATGCTGAAAATCCTTCAAGCTAGGCTTCAAGAGTACATGAACTGAAAACTTCCAGATGTACCAGCTGGGTTTTGAAAAGGCAGAGGAATCACAAATCAAATTGCAAACATTTGTTGGATCATGGAGAAAGCAAGGGAATTCCAGAGAAACATCTGCTTCACTATGGTAAGACTTTGACTGTGTGCATCAAAACAAACTGTGGAAAATTCTTAAGGAGATGGAAGTACAAGACCACCTTATTTGTCTCCTTAGAAACCTGTATGCAGGTCAAGAAGCAACAGTTAGAACTGCACATGGAACAACAGACTGGTTCAAAATTGGGAAACGAGTATGACAAGTTTTTTGTCATACTGTATATGTCACCCTGCTAATTTAACTTACATGCAGAGTACATCATGTGAAATGCCAGGTTGGATGAAACACAAGCTGGAATCAAGATTGCTGGGAGAAATTATCAACCTCATATATGCAGATGATACCACTCCATTGGCAAAAGCAAAGAGGATCTAAAGAGCCTCTTGATGAAGGTGAAAGAGGAGACTGAAAAAGCTGGCTTGAAATTCAACATTCAAAAAACTAAGACCATTGCTGAATCTGAAGCTCCAATACTTTGGCCACCTGATATGAAGAGCTAACTCACTGGAAAAGACCCTGATGCTGGGAATGATTGAAAGCAACAGAAGAAGACATCAGAGGATATTAGATAACTTAACCGACTCAATGGACATGAATTTGAGCAAACTCTGGGAGATAGTGGAGTATAGAGGAGCCTAGAGTGCTGCAGTCCATGGGGTTGCAAAGAGTCGGAGAAAACTTAGTGACTAACAGCAATACTTCTAGTGTTTCGCACATGGTATACGTTCAAAAGCCATGTTGTTAGAAACTGGAATTTACAATTAGAAAGAAAGAAAGTTTCGTTGCTCAGTCGTGTCCAACTCTTTGCGACCCTATGGACTGTAGCCTACCAGGCTCCTCTGTCCTTGGGATTTTCCAGGCAAGAGTACTGGAGTGGGTTGCCATTTCCTTCTCCAGAGGATCTTCCCAACCCAGGGATGGAATGCGGGTCTCCGACATTGTAGGCAGACGCTTTACCGTCTGAGCCACTAGGGAAGTCCTAGAAGGAACTTTAGAAATCACCTAAACGGAGAAGGCAATGGCACCCCACTCCAGTACTCTTGCCTGGAAAATCCCATGGACGGAGGAGCCTAGAAGGCTGCAGTCCATGGGGTCCCTGAGGGTCAGACACGACAGAGTGACTTCACTTTCACTTTTCACTTTTCACTTTCAGGCATTGGAGAAGGAAATGGCAACCCACTCCAGGTTCTTGCCAGGAGAATCCCAGGGACGGGGGAGCCTGGTGGGCTGCCATCTCTGGGGTTGCACAGTGTCGGACACGACTGATGCGACTTAGCAGCAGCAGCAAACATTCTGATTTTATAGATACAAAAGTCTAGGCTTAAGGAGGATGAAAGAGTTGTCTGAGGTCAGAAAGAACATTGTCCTCAGTCCCTAAGTTGTGTCCGACTGGACTCTTTTGAGATCTCATGGACTGTAGCCTGCCAGGCTCCTCTGTCCAGGGGATTTCCCAAGCAAGAATACTGGAGTGGGTTGCCATTTCCTCCTCCAGGTAGTCTTGGAGACCCAGGGATCAAAGCAGCATCTCCTGCATTGGCAGGCGGATTCTTTACTGCTGAGCCACTAGGGAAGACCCTCAGAATAACTAGTTTTGATTCTGAGAGCTCTAATTTCCATGATAGTTTCTTTTTCATTTATAATACTGATTTGCCTTATGCCACTAAGGCTTTTTTTAAATTACTAACTCACCCTGCTTATTTAACTTAAATGCAGAGTACGTCATGAGAAACGCTGGAATGGAAGAAGCACAAGCTGGAATCAAGACTGCCGGGAGAAATATCAATAAGCTCAGATATGCAGATGATACCACCCTTATGGCAGAAAGTGAAGAGGAACTAAAAAGCCTCCTGATGAAAGTGAAAGTGGAGAGTGAAAAAATTGGCTTAAAGCTCAACATTCAGAAAACTAAGATCATGGCATCTGGTCCCATCACTTCATGGGAAATAGATAGGGAAACAATGCAAATAGTGTCAGACTTTATTTTTGGGGGCTCCAAAATCACTGCAGATGGTGACTGCAGCCATGAAATTAAAAGACGCTTACTCCTTGGAAGGAAAGTTATGACCAATCTAGATAGCATATTCAAAAGCAGAGACATTACTTTGCCAACAAAGGTCCGTCTACTCAAGGCTATGGTTTTTCCAGTAGTCATGTATGGATGTGAGAGTTGGACTGTGAGGAAGGCTGAGCGCCGAAGAATTGATGCTTTTGAACTGTGGTGTTGGAGAAGACTCTTGAGAGTCCCTTGGACTGCAAGGAGATCCAACCAGTCCATTCTGAAGGAGATCAGCCCTGGGATTTCTTTGGAAGGACTGATGCTAAAGCTGAAACTCCAGTACTTTGGCCACCTCTTGTGAAGAGTTGACTCATTGGAAAAGACTCTGATGCTGGGAGGGATTGGGGACAGGAGGAGAAGGGGACGACAGAGGATGAGATGGCTGGATGGCGTCACTGACTCAATGGACCTGAGTCTGAGTGAACTCCGGGAGTTGGTGATGGACAGGGAGGCCTGGCGTGCTGCGATTCATGGGGTCTCAAAGAGTCGGACACGACTGAGCGACTAAACTGAACTGAACTGAAGATGAATTATTATTTTTTAATAATAATTCTAAATGTCATTTTAGAAATGACATTTTTCTAAGCTTTCTTCCTAAAATGCCTGGAATGGGCCCTCAAATGGAAGGCCTTGCCCAGGACAGGAAGGCCGCAAGACACCTTCATTAGGGCGCTAACTCCTTTTTTTCTGCCTCGCGACTGGCCCACCGCTCATCCCCCAGCTGCCTGCCCCCTCCCTTTCCCCGGAGCCCACGGCCCCAGCGCCGCGATTCCCGAGGCTCCGCCCCCTTCAGGGCCGAGCGCCCTTCTTCAAGATGGCGCCAGTGGCCTCTTCTCTGGGGGAAGTGAGCTCACGCTACTCCGGAAGGGAAGGCGGGGAGAGAGCGAGCGGGCGGGTGACCAGCTGTGGGTCTGTAGGACTGTGGGTGGGGCGGTGGCCGCAGTTGTGGGTTTCACGTTTGGGCAGTAGCGAGGGTGAGGGACTCTTCCGCCGCTGGGAACCCGGTCGAGGGCTCAGGGCCGGGGGCGTTGGAGGAAATCGTCCCTAGCTGCTCGCCTCTGACTGGAGGCGAGGCGACCCTGGGAGCCGGCGTCCCGCCCCCGGCGGCCTCCTTCCCCGACCCTCCTCCCGGGCTGAGCGCGAGCCGTTCCAGCTCTGTCTCGAGAGCTGCTGTGGGAACCGCCGAGTGGGCTGGACTGAACCTTCCCGCTGAGGACCAGCTTGAGAAGAGGGAGCGAGGCGGGTCGGTCCGTCAGCCCAGAGGTCAGGCCGCGGGTTCCCGTCAGTGGACCGTACTTCGCCTAGCCCTCCTGGCTAGGGTCCGCGACCTCCTCACGCTGTTTCTGCTCCTCGTTTGAGCATGCCACCAAGTCCTCTGGCAGGGTGATTTTTTTTTTTCCTCCTTGCTTTTGCCTGGAAGGAGATATATATTTAAAGGACATCTGCCCTCTTCGCTGTCCTTCTCCTCTTAAAAGTTTCCTTCAGGGGGAATGCTTGTATTCCTTCCCTGGACTATTTGATGATTACTGCTCCAGCCGCCGGCTAGTTTAGCAATTGGGAGCCCTTTCATATCAGATCTTAAATCTTATCACTTACAAAACTACTCTACAGAGTTGTTTCTCCCGCCCAAGAAGGGCAGATGGACTTTGGAGTTAAGATGCAGGGGGGTGAACCCGTGTCAGCAATGAAAGTCTCAGAGAGCGAAGGAAGGCTGGAGGGCCTGGCCACCGCGGTGACCCCGAACAAGAACAGCAGCAACAGCAGCTGTGGGGGTGGAATCAGCAGCACCAGCAGCAGTAGCAGCCGAGGTGGCAGTGCTAAAGGCTGGCAGTACAGGTATGGCCCTTTCTTCAAGGTGATTTCCTGAGGAGGGGGTGAGTATGCTGAAGTCTGCATTCTTGCAGTTGTTGAAGGGTTAGGTTTATGCAGTAACTTCAGAAGTAGCTAATACGTTTCATTTGGATCTGGGGGTCTCAACTTTCATTAGCAAGATTTAATACATTTATTTGTCCATTCAACAAGTATTTAGGCCTTTAGGAGAACACATAAATGTATCCCTTAACTCCCTCTACAACCGTAGAGTTAATTTTTCCTGTGATTTGAGTCTATACTCACTTTTGTTTTTTCCTATATTGTAATTTGTTTACAATAAGTCTACCTCCCTTTCTTGCTTGTGGAAGGCGGGGGACTGTTTAACTCCACTCTCTCCAGAGGCTAGCAAAATGCTTGGTGGTGAGAACTTGTTTGTCCAGTGATGGATGGAATCATTCAATCAGAGAAGATTCTTGCCCTCATAGTATTTGTGATTTAGAAAGAGAGATGTACATAAATAATTAAATACAGAGTGTGTGCGTGCTCAGTCTTGTCTGAATCTTTGTTAGCCCATGGACTGTAGCCTGCCAGGCTCCTCTGTCCACGGAATTCTCCAGGCAAGAATACTGGAGTGGGTTGCCATTCCCGTCTCTAGGGGATCTTCCCGATTCAGGGATCGAACTCAGGTTCTCGACAAAAGTACAAACTCTACTCTACTCCGATACTCTGAACTAGTGAGATGTTTCAGTTTGAGTTGATTAGGTCACTCACACCCCTCTGTCTTTGAGAGATTCTACATTTATTAATTTTCATTGATATGAATGAAAAACTGAAGGAACAGGAAGTGAGTGCTAGAGAAGTAATGGTAGTTTTTTGTTTTTGATAATGTATAGGATAGGTGAGCATAGCCATCCAGAATCTTTTTTTTTTAATTGAGAAATATTTGACATGTAACATTATATTAGGTTCAGATGTACAACATAAAGATTTGATATTTGTATGTATTGTGGAGTGATCACCACAGTAGATCTAGTTAATGTGTGTCCCTGCACAGTTAAATTTTTTTTTTTAATGAGAACTCTGTTAGCAACTTTCAAATGCGTGATACAGTATTATCAACTATAGTCATGATGCTGCACATTACGTTTCCACGACTTACTTATTTTATAACTGGAAGTTTGTACCTTTTGATCACCTTCACCCATTGTACCCACCCCGCCTCTGGCTGCCCTCAATCCGTTCTCTGTATTTATGAGTTTCGTTTGGTTTTTTAGATTCTACATATAAGAAGCGTTGTACAGTATTTGTCTTTTCTCTTTCTGACTTTTCTCACTTAGCATAATGCTCTCAAAGTACGTCCACCTTGTTGCAAATGGCAATATTTCCTTTTTTATGGCTGAATAATATTCCACTGTGTGTATATATACCACATTTTATTTATCTACTCATCATTGTCCATTTGATGGACTCTTTGGTTGCTTCCGTGTTTTGACTTTTGTAAATAATACTGCAGTGAACATGAAGGTTCAGATATATTTTCAAATTAGTGTTTTCCTTTCCTTGGGATGAATACCCGGAAGTGAAATTGCTGGATTATTCAGAATCTTAAGAATGAATGAATGAAATTGTAATATCCTTTGTTATTGGAACTATAGGAATGAATTCTTAAATTTTGGTCAAGTAATTGCCTTGTGCCTAGCTCTAGTCCTTTTTAGCCTTTGTGATGTTTGTAGTTGTGAAATTTGTATGAAATTTGGAAGAGATTAAAATCAAGATTTTGTGAAGGCCGTACATTTATCATGAATAATATCCATATATGTGAAATATGCTTGGCTGTGTTTACATATAGAAATGTAGAAGATTATAATTTTTTATTGGTAAGTGATTATGAAAGGAAAGTATAGTTACTGTGAAATGTCTAGGCTCAGTTTTGGAATGCATGATACTTTTGTGTGTGTGTGTGTGTGTGTGTGTGTGGTTTAAGACTAACCATATAAAATTATCAATAACTTGGCAGGGTTATTTTGCTATAACTTAAGGAAGCAAGATCAAGTAATATTTCATGTAGCCAGAGGTCAGTCTTCTGACATCTTCAACTGTTTGAACCCCAGTCTTTAATTGAACTGAAAAGTGAAACAGGTTTCTTAACACTGTCATAAAGCCATATACTTTATTACTATACTTTGATTCAGGATTCTATTATCCCTTACTTAGGGTATTATTTAATGGTTATATAATTTTAAACCTAGAATCTGTTGAAAGCACAAAGGAAAAAAGTTATCAGGAAATGGCAGCTGACAGAACAGTCAAAGACTTGAAAAATTAACATGCAGATTCAGCTATATTACTTCCTATTAATACAATTATAGTTACAATGACCTTGTCATCCAGGAGAGTACAATATGTTTAAGAAGGCAGACAACTGTATCATATGATGATGAACAATTTCAAGGAAAATGACTAAACTAAAAAAAATGCTTGTGTTGGCTAATTCAGTTATGTGGAACTCTTCCCCAGTGATGCAGATACATAGCGCATTACTGCATTTACATACGGACATTTACTTACATGAGGCTTGTTCAAAGCTAGTCTTTCAGCCTGTTTCTCAGTTGAATTTATCCCTTTATCCTGTAGGACATTAGTCAAACAGTTTCCTTCATTGTCTTGTGTTACTTCTTCCAGGCTTCTTCCTCTGAGGCCCAAAGTCTCTAGATTTAAAAAACAAAAACAATAATGAAAACTAATCTAAATCCTTTCCTTTTAAAAACAATTTACACTCAACTGCTTCCATTTCTGTAACTCTTATTTGTTGCTCAACCCACGACAGTTGGCTCTGTCCTTACCAAGGATATGAATAAAAAATGATGAATATTTTTAGATTCTTATTCCAACTTTTTAAGATATATGATATCTTTATAAGTGTATCTGTTACTATTCTTTTCTTGCCTTTTTTGACATTACTTTCTCTTAATTTCTCCTTTATTGCTCTAAGAGAAAGCACCAAGTCATGTTCGACTCTTGTGACCCCATGGATTGTAGCCTACCAGGCTCCTCTGTCCATGGGATTCTCCAGGCAAGAATACTGGAGTGCGTTGTCATTTCCTTCTCCAGGGGATCTTCCCGACCTAGGAATTGAACCCAGGTCTCCCTCATTGCAGGCAGATTCTTTACTGACTGCTATGCTGGGAGCCCCTTTATTGCTCTGTTGTCTAATTAATTGCTCCTTTCTCACTTCTTTGGTTGGCTCTTTTACTTTAGAAGCTGATATGTTGCTTTATCATCTCCTCTTAAGCTCATGTTTTCTGTTTTCTGTCTCATTCTCTTCCATGGCCTCACCAGCCCCCTCTGGAACTTTAGAGCCATAAATGCAACTGTGCTTACCTGTAACTTGCTACTATCCCATTTAAAAAAATGGAGATTTCAGGTTATGTCTTAGGGAGTGGTTGAAATTCAGTTAAGACTATGTGATTCAGTTGCTTCCCAGGTGGCACAGTGGTAAAGAATCTACCTGCCAGTGCAGGTGACACAGAGATGTGGACTCTATCCCAGGATTGGGAAGATCCCCTAGAATAGAAATGGTAAAACACTCCAATATTCTTGCCTGGAAAATTCCATGGACAGAGGAGCCTAGTCTGTGCTCATGACTGAGCAGTTGAGCACATGCACTTGTGTTTCAGACACTGGGCTTTGGCTTTGCAGACTTAGAAGATTAATTGGCATAATGCTTTCATGGGTCATATATGTTGTAGCATATATTGTTACTTTATTCCTTTTTGTGGCTGAATAATATTTCATTTATGAATACACCACATTTTGCTAATCTTTTCAGTCAGTTTCCATGTTGTATATTATGAATAATGCTGCTTTGAACATTTGTGTTCAAGTTTTGTATGGACATGTTTTCATTTCTCTTGAATATATACCTAGGAGTAGAATTATTGGGTTATAAGGTAATTGTTTAACTGTTCAACTGTTTGTGAACCTCTTAGACCATTTTCCAAAGCTGCTGCACCATCTTATCTTCTTATCAGCAGTATATTAAGGTTTTAACTTACTTGACATTCTCATCAACACTTGTTACTGTCTGTCTTTTTGGTTTTAGCCATCCTAGTGGCTATGAAATGGCATCTCATTGTGGTTTTTGAATTGCATTTCCCTGATGACTAATAATGTTAAGTATCTTCATGTTCTTACTGGTTATTTGTCTGTCTTCTTTGGAGAAATGTGTATTCAGATCTTTTGGCCACTTTTAAAAAGTTGAACTGGATAGCTGGTTTACAATATTGTGCTAGTCTCAAGTATACAGCAAAGTGTCAGATTCTTTTCCATTGTAGGTTATTACAAGATACTGAATATAGTTCCCTGTACAGCAATTTGTACCTGTTAATCCCAAACTCCTAATTTATCCCTTACCCCTTTCCCCTTTGATAATCATAAATTTGTTTTTAGTGTCTGTGAGTCTATTTATATCTTGTAAATAAGTTGCTTTGTGTCTTTTTTTTAGATTCCACATATAAGTGGTATATGATATTTGTCTTTCTCTGACTTATTTCACTTACTATGTTAAAGTCTAGGTACATCCATGTTGCTACAAATGGCATTATTCTTTTTTTGCTGAGTAGTATTCTATTGTGTGTGTGTGTGTATTACATCTTCTTTATCCATTCATTTGTATCGGTGGACATTTAGGTTGCTTCCATGTCTTGATTATTATAAATAGTGCTGCTGTGAACATTGGAGTGCATCTGTCTCTTCAAGTTAGAGTGTTCATCTTTTCCAGATATATGCCCAGGAGTGAGATTGCTGGATCATATGGTAACTCTATTTTTGGTTTTTTAAGGAACCTCCATACTGTTTTCCAGAGTGGCTGTACCAGTGTGTATCCTTACCAACAGTGTAGGAGGATTCCTTTTTCTCCACAGCCTCTCCAGCATTTATTATTTGTAGACTTTGTTGATATCTTTGGCCATTTTAAAATTGGATTATTTATCTTTTGATTATTGAGTTGTCAGGGTTCTTTGTGTATTATGTGAACAATTCCTTTATCAGATATTGATTTGCAAGTATTTTTTCCCACTCGTGGGTTGTCTTTTCACTTCTTTTTTTTTTTTTGGCCAAGCCTCAGGGCTTGTGGGATCTTAGTTCCCCAACCAGGGATTGAATATAGGCCCGCGGCAGTGAAAGCACGGAGCCCTAACCACTGGATCACCAGGGAATTCTGGTCTTTTCACTTTCTTGATGAAATTATTTGTAGCATCGAAGCTTTTAATTTTCATGAAGCCCCGTCTGTTTTTTCTTTTTTTGCTTATACTTGGTATCACATTTAAGAAATCATTGGCAATGCCAAGGTTGCAAAGATTTGCACGTATATTTTTTTCTAAGAGTTTTAAATTTTTGAACTTACATTTAGGTCTCTGATCCATTTTGAACTCATCTTTCTTTATGATTAATTTTATTTTTGCTCATGTTAAATATCTGCTTATATCTTTTCATTTTTTTATTAATATATTTGAAGTTTATTTTAAATATTCCATGTTAATACTTTTGCTAGTTAATATTTTTAATATCAGTAATACTGTAAACTATTATTACTTTGTTGATAGAAGAGGGATATACAGTGAAATGTTTACCTTACATACTTGTCCCAGCCACCCATGTTCCCTCCCTGGAGGCACTACCTTTTACTGATTTCTTCACTATCATTTCAGAAAATTTATATTAGTTTTTTATGTAACAAATATGTAACTACATATATCTTAATTTTGTATGGTTATAAATATTTTTCTATACTTGCTGCAAAGATTTTCCTGGTCTTTATATTTTAATCTATTACATTTTTCCAGTCATATAGAAAACCTGTATAAATCAAACTCTTACTCTTTTTTCTTTCACTTCAAATTATAGAAATTTTATAAATATTTGTTTTCATGTAGTTTTAAGATAATTTGGTAGTTTTATATTTAATCTTTTAATCTTCCTAGAATTTATTTAGAAATATGAGACAGTGTGTTTGTTATCTATTATTGTGCTACAAATTATCCCCAAATGTAGTGTATTGAAACAGCAGTGTTTTTTTAATCTCACAGTGTCTGTGGGTCAGTAATATTGGTGCAGTACTGCTGGGTGCTCTGGCTCTGGGTCTTTCACAAGGCTATAGTCATCTTGAGGCTCAGCTGGGAAGGATCCACATCCTGGCTCATTCATGTTTTGGCACAATTCATTCATTTGGCACAATTCATGTTTTGGCACAATTCATTTATTTTGGCTTGTTGGAAACAGACCTCAGTTCCTCACGAGATGACCACTGGTGGCCTTCTTTGGTTCCTGGCCACATGGACTTCTCCATGGAGTGTCTTACAACTTGGCAGCTTGTTTCGTCAGAGTGAGGAAGTGAGAAGAGAGTGCTAGAAAGAAGGAAGTCAGTCTTTCGTAACCTAGACATGGAAGTGAAGTCACATCACTTTTCACTATTCATTAAGAAAAAGATGAGGTTTAGCCACACAAAGGTTGGATACCAACAGGTAGGGATCAATGGGAGCCGTGCAATAAGGTGCACGTCATAAATGTTAATATGAATGGATTCAAGATTGTCATCTATGATTGAGATAGATTTGACAGCTACACTACTGGAAGTTTGTCTCTAAAGCTGAGAATTGGGGGCTGAATTTGATCTTTGGGGAATAAGAGGAACTACTTGGAAATCAGTTGTCATGACCCAGACATTTGATAATAAGGAAAATGTGCCAGTAGGCTGAAAAAGAAAGAACTCATTAGAGGAAGAGTGACAGGGCTTGGTGGTTGATTGGGTGATTAGGTGGAAGGCAGTAGAGGGAAAGGAAGTAAAAATTGACTTCGGTTATCCAGATTCAAAACTTTGAGAAGTCTGTACTAGGAGAAACAGATTTTTGAGAGTCACGTGCTACATTTGCTTTTGGGTAAATTGAGCCTAAGTTGCCAGAATGTTTAAGTGACTTAGAACTATGGGGCATTAGAAATGTAGATAATTGCCTTTGTAGTATCCAGAATGTCCTCTCGTTTATTATCACGTTCAGTCATCTTGGACGAAGAGAGAGAGTCATTATTCCCATTTAGATTACAAATGGTTGTTCAAGTTCCTACGAATGCCACAACCTCCTCTACCTATTACTTGGGGCCCCTGGATCAGAGACCCTCAATATGAGGGTTAGGAGAATATGCTGCCTCAACAATTTAGGGACAATGCCCCTTCCCAGAAAGTAGTCTAAATAAGTTGGCCAAGGTTATATAGCTAGTAAATGAGAGAACTTTTATTCCCAGGGAGCTGTTTGCCTAAAGATATTAAAAGTAGATGAGCTCTCTAAAGGAATGAATAATTATTGATGAAGAATTAGTTTAGGACATGGAAGCTTCTTCATTGCCTTTTCATATTGCTCATGGGGTTCTCGCAGCAAGAATACTGGAGTGGTTTGCCATTCCCTCTTACAGTGGACCACATTTTGTCAGGACTCTCTACTATGACCTCTCTGTCCTGGGTGGCCCTGCACAGCATGGCTTATAGCTTCATCGAGTTATGCAAGCCCCTTCGCCATGACAGGGCTGTGACCATGATGCAAAGAGCTGCTCATTGGAAAAGACCCTGGTGCCAGGAAAGAATGAAGGCAAAAGGAGAATAGGGCAGCAGAGGATGAGATAACTGGTTGGGTAGCATTACCAACTCAATGGACATGAATTTGAGCAAACTCTGGGAGATAGTGAAGGAAGGACAGGGAAGCCTGGCATACTTCAGTCCATGGGGTTACAAAGAGGTGGACATGATTAGCAATTGAACAACAACAAAACTTTCATTATTTACTAGTGTTGTAACTCATGCAGCAAATAGTTTGAGTCTTTTCCATGTATGAAGCTCTCTGTTAGTTAATTCTAAAATAATGTATACTCTCAGAACAGTGGAAGTAGGGACCCCAAGGCTTATTTTGGGAGGATCATGAAAAAGGATCAGAAAAGGGAAGAGCCTCAACTATATTTGCAAAATATTAATGTATCATGATGAACTTTTTTAAAACCAAAGCTGAGAAGTGTGTTTATTAGTCTTAAAATTTCTTTCCAGGGTAATTTATATGCATATGATTTATATTCACTATTTAAAATGAAAATAGATTTCTTAATTCTATATCCTTCCTTCCTTTTTCATAGTAAATGTTCAAAGTTTATAAAATGTGCATGTTTCCATTATTTTTCTTCTTGCCAGCTTTCAGAAAAATTTACAAATCTGCAAATCTGCCACTTTTTTGTTTAAAATGGAGAGAAGAGAACTACCCAGAGGAGGAACTTAAAAGCAAATTGGGGCATATGATGGGCCTGCTTTTTCTTATTTTGGACTCTGTGCTACCTGCTGCTGCTGCTAAGTCGCTTGTCGTGTCTGACTCTGTGCGACCCCACAGACGGCAGCCCACTAGGCTCCGCCGTCCCTGGGATTCTCCAGGCAAGAACACTGGAGTGGGTTGCCATTTTCTTCCTGTTAACAAACAGATCTCTTTGTTAGAAAAGAGTATGCTAACATTAGCAAATAGTATACATTTCAGTAGATTGGGTAGACGTCTGCAAATGCATAGAAATAATTTTTGTGGTCAGATCTGGTGTCTTGCACTCTAAATACTCTGTTACAGGGAAAAGTACCCATTTGCAAATGGGGAAATGACATCTGCCTAAATATAACCTGGTGTTTGCTGTCTTTGAGATTTTTACCACTTTTGAGGTTGATTTGAAGAAAAAGTCGTAAACGTTTGCTTTTTTTCTCTTAAAGGTTAAAGGAAAGTTGAATATGTATTTCTGTACCCTAGTATTTGTTTTGTTTTGTTTTCCTTAAGTCTGCTACAGCTGATAACAAGGGGAAGACACCTTATAGGCATAAAACTGAAAACAGTAATTTTCTGTTGCAGAAATCTAGTGAGAACCCTACCAAGCTTTGAACAAGATTTGGTTATAGTATACTGTGATTTCTTATATTTTTGCTTTATGAGTTTAAATATAGTCTATTTGAGTTCATATTTCTCGAGAAGTTATACTTATTAAAACTGTACAAACAGCTTAATGTTAGAACACACAAATTAGTCTTTTTAGTATTTTCTGAATGTCATGTAATTTAGGTTCCAGAGGTAATTGCCTGTCAAATAGACTTGTGGGAAATTATGTCTTTTGTTTTTGCTTTTGAAAATGGTAGAGAAAACAGGCCCCATGGTGTAATGGTTAGCACTCTGAAAATAGTGGAGAATATTCTTTTTTTTTTTTTGAAATGTGAAGCAAAGTATATTGTAATGTACTTGGTTAAAAAAAATCTGGGATTTCATGAAATTGAAAGTCAGAATTACATAAGAGATTAGTAACTGTAACCAGACATATTTGCTCCTTTTTTGTTTGTACCTTTAAAGTGTTCTGAAGAGATGTTAAAAAAAACACATTCCATCAAAAAGACAAACACAGCATTTAAAACACATACGTTTTGTTTCACCTCATCTTCTCTACCAGAGAGTAACTGATACACAAAAGCTGAATGAAGCGGCTTTTACAATTCCAAGGCCAGGCAATCAGGCTTAAATTCAGAAGACAGAGTGCAAAAGTTACATCATCAGCTTCTTCACATGAGGGAATTGAGATAAATTTCTGTTGTTTAGTCCTTCGCATTGTTGAATACGCATAAAAACTAACAAGGCTGGCAAGCCAAAAGGAATTTTCAATGGGGATTGAACATGTTTGCCATTTAGGTGCTACAGCTATCAAAAAGCAAATCTTTTTCATAAGATATTGCAGGTTTGTTTTTTTTTTTTTAAGCTCAGCAGTATGTTTTCCAGTTTCAAATCACATTTTCTCACTTGATATTTGTTTAGAATGCTCTCTCACTCTCTCTTTGTAAAAATAATTCTGATTTTCAGAAAGGCAGTATCAGGCAGAAGAACATACACATCTGAGACAGAACTTGACCCAGAATTGATTTAAAATGTTTGAGATTACAAATCCCTAAAAGAAAGTAAGTTGTACTACTTTGAGAGAGGGAACGTCTTTCCTAGCTAAGAATCTCCCACTGTACTCATTTTGTTTAATCAAATAATTTGTGTTCAGACTTGTTCAGGTTTAACTTAAAACTAAATTGCCTAATTTAAAAAGTTGCATTAGCGTTTTGACATTACTATCTGGGTTTTAGGAAGATTTTAGAGCAGTTTAGTTTCTGGTGAAAAAAAGATTTTCTTTTTGGTTACTTAGGTATTGTAACAAAGCATGATTTCCTATTCAGAGTCTCCCCGTACTTGAGTTGCCCTGCTTTTGCAGTTTGCTTCCATTGCTGTTCTTGAGGTTGGCTGGAAAGTCCCTGGAGGGGTAGACTGAAGCCTGTGGTTGCTACTGGCTGTATCTGGAAACCCTAGTCAAGAGGGATAGAAGGAAGAGAAAATTAGAAATAGAACAAGAGGTAAAACAGGGATGGAAAAAGGACATAGAAAAGAGAGATAGACCGAGGGAGAAAGAGGGAGGGACAGAAGAAAGGGACAGAATAAAAATGATGTAAGGGATGAGATGAAATGCCACCAAGAGTTGCTTCTGAAACAGGTTTCCTATCCTTGATACAAGAGGGCTTTTTAATGTAGTGTCGGAGCCTATACTCTCAATTCTATAAAGAATAAGGTGTTTATCAATTTTGTAGATATTTCACGTATTTATAACTAACATAAATGAAAAATATTCTAAATCTAATTTTGGAGAATAGGTAATATGTTCACTTGATCCAGAAGAAAAACAAGATTTGTAATGAAAATCTTTCCACCTGATCTCTACCTGCTTAGGACTCCTCTCACCTACAAATAGAGGGGATACACTTGGTTTTTTGTCTTTCAGAGATTTTTTTTTTTAAGAATTAAGTAAATACAATATACATTTGCTCCACTTTTAATTTTACTACAAATGGTATCAAATTATGTATATGTATATAGTATTAGTTTAGGCTTTCATAACAAAAATGCTGTACTCTGAATGGCTTAAACAACATAAATTTAATTTCTCACTATGAAGGCAGAAAGTTTTGAGATCAGGGTGCCAGCATTGTCAGGTTCTGCTGAGGGCTCTTCTCCAGGTTTTCAGGTGGTCTTCTCAATGTGTGCTCACATGGTAGAGACTGAGGGGTGGGAGAGAGCTCTCTGGTGTTTCTTTTAAAGGCACAAATCTCATTATAGGGGCCCCAGTCTATACCTGCTGCTGCTAAGTCGCTTCATTCGTGTCCGACTGTGCGACCCCCTGAGTATCTCCCAAAGGCCCCATCTCTGAAAACCATCACAGTGGGGGTTAGGACTTTACCATATGGATTTTGGAGAGACACAATTCAGTCTACCTTTAATAAGCTCCCTATTGATGGACATTTGTTTTCCAAAATTTTGTTATTATAATGTTGTAGTTAATAACCTTCCACACATGTCATCTTGCAAGCATATGAATATATCTGTGGGAAAAAATACCCAGAGGTTGGACTTACTGAATCAGTAAGTATCAAAATTGTAATTTTGATAGTAGTTATTACCAGATTTCTCCTCATTGGGGTGTACAGTGGCAGTGATTGAGTGCTTGTTTCCCATCAGCCTTATCAGTGTAATGTGTTATTAGACTGGCAAAAATCTAAAAGTTTAATAGGTTAAAAAATGGTATTTCAGGATAGTTTTAATTTAGTTCTTTTTTATAATGAGTGAAGTTTAGCATGAAATTCTGAGTGGGATTTTATTCTGTTTTGCTATCATTGTAAATAGTGAATCAATTTATTAATAGATCAGCAGTTGGGAAAATTCTGTACAAAATATACTTATGCCTTTAACATTTTTGTTTTTATTATTATATTCTTGGTAACCAGAGACATGGTTTCATTTTAGAGTATACTTTGTATGTTTTGAAGTTATATTTTTAAAATTTCACATGATTTTATAGCTATACCAGATAACAGAATCATTTGATTATGCAAATTTGTAATTGGAGGTGATCTACTTCCTAGAAATGGGAAGCTTGAAGATTTGCTACCGAAAATTATGATGAAACTTATAAAAAAAAAAAGATTTCTTTTTTTGGCCTCTCCATGAGGCATGTGGAATCTTAGTTCCCCGACCAAGGATCAAATCTGACCCCTTGACAGTAAGCGTGTGGAGCCCTAACCACTGGACCCCCAGAGAATTCCCAGATGTTTCTTTTATTTCTGTAATACAGTGAGCTTTAAATTTTTCTGTTTTTTTTTTTTTTTAATAACTTACAGGTTCTTTAAGATAAAAAAACTTGAGAGTTTGAATTTGTCGTTAAGTAATGTAAAATTTTCAAAAGAATCAACTCTTTAGTCAGGTTATATATATATATATAAAAGAACTTTGCTTGGAGCTTCTTGTGTGGTTGTCACCTTTTTTCTCCTTTTTATTTCAAGTATGGAGGAAGGGAAATGATTTTCTGTTATTTCTTTTTACATTCAATTTAGAAAGAATTAGCACAAGGGAAGAGGAGAAGGCGATGGCACCCCACTCCAGTACTCTTGCCTGGAAAATCCCATGGACAGAGGAGCCTGGTAGGCTGCAGTCCATGGGATTGCTCAGAGTCGGACACGACTGATCGACTTCACTTTCACTTTTCACTTTCATGATTGGAGAAGGAAATGGCAACCACTCCAGTGTTCTTGCCTGGAGAATCTCAGGGATGGCGGAGCCTGATGGGCTGCTGGCTATGGGGTCTCACAGAGTCGGACACGACTGAAGCGACTTAGCAGCAGCACAAGGGAAGAATGTATTCTTTCTTGAATTATGCTGTACAGGCAAAATTTAAATGTTACTGTAAGTGTGTTTTGGAACTAAAGCTAGAGAGAGGTACATAACAAAAGTAGAGAGAATAGATATTCAGTTAGGGAGACGATAGCAGGGACTTTTAGTATCCTGCTGTTCTCTTGTTCTGCGGTGTCCAAGTCTTATTGAAATGGCTACTATGAAGACTTTTTGAGAGTATATGGGGTATAAGTAAATGCTACTATGTGAACAAGATATTGTGCTAGAAAAATATGTCTACTTTTCTCTAAAAATTTTAAATGTGAAATATGTTGCTCTTACATGCAAACTTTACTTTTGAAATAACAATTTTCTGTTGAGAAAAACCTTTGGAATTTTGAGTGATGAGTAATGTACACGCATTTTAGATTGAAAAGGTCATCTAATACATGAGAAAACTGACAGAATTTAAGTGATTTGGCCAGCGCCAGTCGTGGCATTAGTCAGTGGGAACGTCAGAACTTGATCATGTATCCCTTTCAGGTGTGCATTCCACAGTATATATTACCTCATGCTTAAGCTTTAGAAACTTAATTTTGAGTATAAAGGTATTGAAAATCCTACTAGTAATTTCTGAAATTCCTGTTTATAAGTAAAGTCTTCACCCTATTTTTGTTGGCAGTGGTGCTGTAGGTTGGTGTGAGGAAACTGGCTGTTGTTGTATTGAAAGGTGGGAGTTAATATTGGTTGCAGCCTCTTTAGAGAGTAGATTGACAATATATAAAAATTAAAAATGCATATACATTTCAAGGAACAAACTTGAGTCAGTTGAAGTGAGGTGGATGAACCTAGAGCTTGTTATAGAGTGTAGTAAGTCAGAAAAAGAAAAATATTGTATATTAATGCATGTATATAGAATCTAGAAAAATGGTACTGATGAACCTCTTTGCAGAGGATGGAACGAAGTTGAGAGAGTAGCATTAACATAAATACACTACCATGTCTAAAATAGATAGGCAGTAGGAAATTGCTGTATGACACAGGGAGCCTAGCCTGGCGCTCTGTGATGACCTAGGTGGGTGGGAGGGAGGTTCAGGAGGAAGGGGATATATGTATACATATAGATGATTCACATCGTTGTACAGCAGAAACCAACACAACATTGTAAAGCAATTATCCTCCAATTAAAAATAAATTTTAAAAATGCATATCCTTTTCGCCTAGGAATTTCACTTTTAGCAAATATATACAAAGATATGTATAACTTAGTTTGTTACAGTATTGTTTGTAATAATAAAAGCCTGGAAGCAAATGTCCATCACTAGGAGGATTAGTTAATTATATAGTAATACTGCTGTGCAGTGGGTTTCTATGCAGATGCTAAGAATGAATTAAATCCATATGTGTCAAAATGAAATCATCCCTAAGAAAATTGTGAAAAAAGCAAGGTACAGGGTATGTAGTAGCAATCATTTAAAAAAATTTAGTGAGTGCACACAAGTGTGTGCACACACACTTGTAGGTACATAGACTGTCTCTTGAAGAGATGATAAAAAGTTGAGGGAAGTGCTTATCTCTGAGGAGGGGAATTGTTGGTGGAATACAAGGTTGGAAAGAGACTTTTCACTGTATATGAATTGTAGCTGCTGCTGCTGCTAAGTCGCTTCAGTCGTGTCCGACTCTGTGCGACCCCATGGACTGCAGCCTACCAGGCTTCTCCATCCATGGGATTCTCCAATGATGTAGTTAGGGAACAGTTATTAGGAAAAAGTTCTTCGTGGGATTCTTCATGGGTCGCTCATATTTCTGCTTCCCTTGTGCGTTGAGGTACTGACTCTCCTTTGTTCTTTACTGTTTTTTTTCAAAAAATATTTGTATAGCAAAAAGTCTTAGAGGATAGAGATAATATCTCCCTCCTGAGCAAAAGTCAGGTTTGTTTACTGTCCAATATAATAAAGATAATGTCTCCTTGCCATGGAGGTCAGATAGACTTACTGTTCTTAAAAGAGTTGGGTTCCTTCCACTCAAGGTTCCTTGTCTGTACTGCAGCCTACCACATGTGCAGGCATCTCCTGCCCTCTGCATTGCCCCATGTGACTGGGCTGATAATCTACTGGTATTGCTGTGACTACTGAAGTCTTTGGTATCGACGTACGAGTTTAATGTATTATGCCAGCATCCAGGAAACTGTGGCAAGCTAATTTGTTGGCTTGCAAATAGGGTGAAAGTGGAAACAGTGGCAGATTTGATTTTCTTGGGCTCCAAAATCACTGCAGACGGTGACTGCAGCCATGACATTGAAAGACACTTACTTCTAAGAAAAACTACGACAAACCTAGACAGCGTATTAAAAAGCAGAGAAATCACTTTGCTGACAAAGATCCGTATAGTCAAAGCGATGGTTTTTCCAGTACGGATGGCTGAGCACTGAAGAATTGATGCTTTCAAATTGTGGTGACTGGAGAAGACTCTTGAAAGTCCGATGTACTACACGGAGATCAAATCTGTCAATCCTAAAGGAAATAAATCTTGAATATTCATCAGAAGAACTGTTGCTGAAGCTGAACTTCCGAACTGTGGCCTCCTGATGTGAAGACCCGAGTCATTGGAAAAGACCCTGTTGCTGGGAAAGATAGAAGGCAAAAGAAGAAGAATATGACAGAGGATGATGAGGTGAGGTGGTTGGATGGCATCACCAACTCAATGGACATGAGTTTGAGCAAACTCTGGGAGACAGTGAAGGACAGGGAAGCCTGGCGCACTGCAGTCCATAGGGTCGCAGAGTTGGACACGATTGACTGAACAGCAACAAAATAGGATGATGTCTCAGACCCTTCATGGTTCTTGACAAGATACCTAGTGGACAAAAAAATTATCTTTTTCAAATAAAAGAAGTGGGAGACTCAGAGCTTTTTAGATCCCATCATTCTGACTTGAAAATGTCAGTCTAACAAGTAAGACAGATCTAGAGAACTGATCTAGAAAATGAGCCCTTTGTCTGAAGAGGAATCGACTCCCTTAAGCGGGAGAAAACCAGTATTTCCTGGGCGTTCACCATATTGAAATGCACTTCAAATATATTTGGATTAAAATATCTCTTCTTCGTTCCTCATTATAAATCTGAAGTTAGGTTTTTTAATTCACATTTACAGAAAGTTATGACCAACGTAGATAGCATATTGAAAAGCAGAGACATTACTTTGCTAACAAAGGTCCGTCTAGTCAAGGCTATGGTTTTTCCAGTAGTCATGTATGGATGTGAGAGTTGGACTGTGAAGAAAGCTGAGCGCTGAAGAATTGATGCTTTTGAACTGTGGTGTTGGAGAAGACTCTTGAGAGTCCCTTGGATTACAAGGAGATCCAACCAGTCCATTCTAAAGGAGATCAGTCCCGGTTGTTCTTTGGAAGGACTGATGCTAAAGCTGAAACTCCAGTACTTTGGCCACCTCATGCAAAGAACTGACTCATTGGAAAAGACTCTGATGCTGGGAGGAATTGGGGGCAGGAGGAGAAGGGGACAACAGAGGATGAGATGGCTGGATGGCATCACCGACTTGATGGACGTGAGTCTGAGTGAACTCCGGGAGTTGGTGATGGACAGGGAAGCCTGGCGTGCTGCAATTCACGGGGTCGCAAAGAGTCAAACACGACTGAGCGACTGAACTGAACTGAACAGGTAAAGACACAGGACCAGATTTGTTACTTGCCTAAGGTCACACTGGGATTCAGACTTGTGTTTGTCTGGGTTAAGCTCCTGCTCTTCACATTATAGTAAACAACTTCCTAACTTTCTGTAGGAAAGTTGAGAGTTGACTTTCTACTTTTTCGTGTATAAGTTTCTTCTTTCCCATCTTCAGATGGCTGGTTATCTGCATGAGGGATTTAGTTGTCTGTAACTATAGGATTATATATTGAATTTTTCTTTCTGTTTCCAGTCTGTATAGGCAAATGTTTTACAGCTGTGTTTCTCAAACTTCCTTTATGAAAGCTCTCTTAATTGCGTAAGACAGTCAGTGCAGTTTGTGATTTAAAGGAGCCCATGGCTGATGTAACTTTATGATCTTCAAAATTCACGAGGATTTATATTCTACCCTATAATATATCTGTTACTGGGTTTTTCAGAAATAAATAAATAACATCATGAGTTCAGGACCAGTTGAGAGGACATAAGGATCAGATAGGATGCAGTCAAATTTTCAGGTTATTTTTTTGTTGTAAAATGTACATATCATAAAATTTACGACTTTAACCATTTGTAACTATTTATAAGTTCAGTGGCCTTAAATATATTCACATTGTTATTGCAGCCATCTCCACTATTCATTCCAGAATTTTTTATCATCCCAAACTAAAACTCTATAACTATTAAATAACTCCCTACATCAGCCCCCGCCCCAACCACTGTTGTACCTTCTGTCTCTGATTTTGACAAATCTAAGTACCTCATGTAAGTGGAATCATAAAATATTTGTCATTTTGTGAGTAGCTTATTTCATTTAGCAGTGTCCTCAAGATTTATCCATGTTGTACCATGTGTTAGAATTTCCGTCTTTTTCTTTTAAGGCTGAATAAATATTCCATGTATATATATACACACACACACACACACACACACACACACTACATTTTATTTATCCATTCATCTGTTGATGGATACCTGAGTTGTTTCTGCCTTAAAATTTTTTTTTAATTGAAGTATCATTGATTTACAATGTTGTGTTTAATTTTTGCTCTACAGCAAAGTGACTCATATATATATTTTCTTTTTCATATTCTTTTCCATTATGGTTTATCACAGGATATTAAATGTAGTTTCTGGTGCTAGACAGTAGGACTTGTTTATCCAGCCTATGTATAATAGTTTGCATCTGCTAATCCCAAATGCCCAATCCTTCCCTCCCCCAGCCCTATTCCCCCTTGGCAATCACAAGTCTGTTCTCTATATTCGTGGGTCTGTTTTTGTTTCACAGATATGTTCATTTATGTTGTATTTTAGATTCCACATATAAGTGGTATCATATGGTATTTGTCTTTCTCTTTCTGCCTTAACTTCACTTTGGGCGAACCTAGAGGTCCATGCATATTGCTGCAAATGGCACTATTTCACTCTTTTTAATGGCTGAGCAATATTTCCTTTGTGTGTGTGTATGGAAAAAGCAAGAGAGTTCCAGAAAAACCTCTATTTCTGCTTTATTGACTATGCCAAAGCCTTTGACTGTGTGGATCGCAATAAACTGTGGAAAATTCTGAAAGAGATGGGAATACCAGACCACCTGACCTGCCTCTCAAGAAACCTGTATGCAGGTCAGGAAGCAACAGTTAGAACTGGACATGGAACAACAGACTGGTTCCAAATAGGAAAAGGAGTACGTCAAGGCTGTATATTGTCCCCCTGATTATTTAACTTATATGCAGAGTACATCATGAGAAACACTGGGCTGGAAGAAGCACAAGCTGGAATCAAGATTACCGGGAGAAATATCAATAACCTCAGATATGCAGATGACACCACCCTTATGGCAGAAAGTGAAGAGGAACTAAAAAGCCTCTTGATGAAAGTGAAAGTGGAGAGTGAAAAAGTTGGCTTAAAGCTCAACATTCAGAAAACGAAGATCATGGCATCCGGTCCCATCACTTCATGGGAAATAGATGGGGAAACAGTGGAAACAGTGTCAGACTTTATTTTTTGGGGCTCCAAAATCACTGCAGATGGTGATTGCAGCCATGAAATTAAAAGACGCTTACTCCTTGGAAGGAAAGTTATGACTAATTTAGATAGCATATTCAAAAGCTGAGACATTAGTTTTCCAACAAAGGTCCGTCTAGTCAAGGCTATGGTTTTTCCGGTGGTCATGTATGGATGTGAGAGTTGGACTGTGAAGAAAACTGAGCGCCGAAGAATTGATGCTTTTGAACTGTGCTGTTGGAGAAGACTCTTGAGAGTCCCTTGGACTGCAAGGAGACCCAACCAGTACATTCTAAAGGAGATCAGACCTGGGTGTTCATGGAAGGACTGATGCTAAAGCTGAAACTCCAATACTTTGGCCACCTCGTGCGAAGAATTGGCTCATTGGAAAAGACTCTGGTGCTGGGGGGGATTGGGGGCAGGAGGAGAAAGGGATGACAGAGGATGAGATGGCTGGATGGCATCACCGACTCAATGGACGTGAGTTTGAATGAACTCCGGGAGTTGGTGATGGACAGGGAGGCCTGGCGTGCTGCGATTCACAGGGTCTCAAAGAGTCGGACACGACTGAGCGACTGAATTGAACTGAACTAATGTATGTATGTGTACCACATCTTCTTCATCCATTCATCTGTTGATGGACATTTTGGTTGTTTCTATGTCTTGTCTATTGTAAATAGTGCTGCTATGAATGTAGGGGTGCATGCATCTTATTTTGTTTTGTTTTTTTATAGTAAGTTTTAACATACTGGAGAACAATTACTGAATAATTTTAAAATAAGTAAAGGTTATTACTATCAGCTTAAAATAAAATTTTAAGTAACATTTATCTGTCATTAGATAATTCTCTAATAATTAGCATCTTTTCATATGCCTGTTGGCCATCTATATGTTGTCTTTGGAGAAATGTCTGTTTAGGTGTTCTGCCCATTTTTTGCTTGGGTTGTTTGTTTGTTTTTATTATTGAATTGTAGAAGCTGTTTGTTTGTTTTGGAAATTAAGCCCTTGTTGGTTGCATCATTTGCAAATATTTTCTCCCACTCTGTAGGCTGTCTTTTCACTTTATCGTTTCCTTTGCTGTGCAAAAGCTTGTAAATTTGATTAGGTCCCATTTGTGTGATTTTACTTTTATTCCTTGGGAGACTGACCTAAGAAAATATTGGTACTGTTTTTGTCAGAATGTTTTGCCTATGTTCTTTCGGAGTTTTATGGTGTCTTATCTTATATTTAAGTCTTTAAATCATTTTGAGTTTATTTTTGTGTGTGATGTGAGGGTATGTTCTGGCTTCATTGATTTACGTGGGACTGTCCAGAGTTATTTCTACCTTTTGGCTGTTGTGAATAATGTTGCTATAAATATTTGTGTGCAAATATCTGTTGGAGTTCTTGCTTTTATTCTTTTGTGTATCTACCCAGAAGTGAAATTGCTGGATATAGTAATTCTATATTTAACTTTCTGAGAAATGATTATACTGTTCTCCACAGTGGCTGCACCATTTTATAGTCCCACCAGCAACGCACAAGTGTTCTAATTTCTCTACATTCTTACCAACACTTGTTATTTTCTGTTTTGTTTGGTTTTATTTATTTATATTGGCTGCACCACACAACATGTGGGATCTTAGATCCCTGACCAGGAATCAAACCCGTGCTCCCTGCAGTGGAAGCACAGAGTCTCAACCACTGGACCGTCAGAGAAGTCCTTTGGTTTTGTTTTTGATGGGTAAGGGCTTCCCTGGTGGTGCAGTGGTAAAGAATCTGCCTGCCAATGCAGGAGGCACAGGACACTTGGCTTGGATCCCTGGGTCAGCAAGACCCCTTTGAGTAGGAAATTGCAACCCACTGCAGTATTCTTGCCTGGAGAATCCCATGAACAGAGGAGCCTGGTGGTGTATAGTCTGTAGGGTCTCAGAAGTGTCAGACATGGCTGAGCACTTACACACACACGCGCATGTACATATCCACCTTGTTACAAGCAGCTTAGAATATTCAGGTCCTATCTCTGTCAGAGCAAATGAGACTATGTTCTCTGGGTAGATAGTCTAGGATACAAAGAAGCGTGCCCAGAGGGAGTGAGCTATTCATGCCTAGCTATGGAAAGAGTGAAGGGAAAGGGGAAGGCTGGGAGAGGAGGACAGGAGCTCTCTGGTGAAGTCATCATCATGAAAATACATGAGCAGGGAGTAAGTTTCTTAACATTTATGTGAGTTTTAACATTAAAAATGCTTTTAATTTCTTACAGTCAGATAAGTTGGCTCTAGAAATATAGCCTTGTTTTACCCTGTTCTCCTAACCACCTAGCCCAGTTTTGGGTATGTGTAACCTAATTTGAGAATTAAAAGCTTATAGGAACATAGTTTTACATCCCAAAAAAGCAATGCTCATAGGGTCACATTGAAAAGTTTTTAAAAATTTAATCCATTCCTATGTTAATAAGTATAAATAGCTCTGTGTCTGGACTGTCCCACCTAGTCAATATGATTGAACATTTTAAAATGTTTTACTTGGTTATAAAAATAATGTATTAAAATTGAAAAATGTGAAACAGTAAAGGAAGCGAATTAAATCAACCATAATTCTTCTATCCAGTGATAATCACAGTTACGATTTTGTGTGCTTTTGTTCTGTGCATATATTTTACTGTAACTATATGAAATTCTGTAACCTGCAATTTTAGGCTCTTGATAAGTGTTTCCCCATGTTAAAAACTCATAAACATTTTAACTGGTGAATACTATTCTATATTAGTTCGTCATTTTCTTAATTTCATTTGTTAGTTTGTTTTTGTTTCCTTTTCACTTCCTTTTTTTTCCAATCTATATTTTTTACTATTGTAAATAGTGCTGCAATGGACATATTTGCACATTATGTTTGTCTACATTTCTGTTGTCTGTCAGGATACCTAGAAGTGAAATTCTTAGGCCAAGGAATATTAACATTTTTAAGACTCTTTAGCAGAAAGGTGAGCATCTCCCTTGACTGTATACTTTTTGGTATAGATTAAGATAGTTGCAATTAGAATTTGTTTTATCTGGGATTTATTTCAGTATACAGGCTGTGAATTTAATTTTTTTCTGTTTTTTTGCAAGCTTCTCCGTTGTCTTATGCTTTTATAGGAAAATTTTGCTTCTGTCTTCTCATTGCTTAATTCATTCAACAGAGATGTAGTGAACACCTGCTTATATCCCAGACTATGCACTAGGTGCTGCACAGGCTGCTAGGATGAGTGAGAAGCAGTCGCTGCTCTGTGGAGTATCTTTACAGCAGAAGGACGCACGTGTGTTGCAATCATTCCCATCTGTTGTCAGTGGCTTTTCCCTCAACTAAGAAGGCGGCTCCCTCCGTTCATGCTATTTATATTATCAAGGGAATGAACCAAAACTCAGCCTTTTTGGAGGACAGTTTTTGCCTAGTAGAAAGTAGGAATATTGAACTGTGGCTGACTGGCACTTTCTTTACTACAGCTTGCATAAATTTCTGCCCATAATTAAGTGTCCTAAGGTATCTGATGCCAGTTCCTCTACCTGGGCTCTGGAGCCCCCTCTCTTCCTCATTTCCATCTCTCTTCTGAGTTGTGAGCCTTTTTCTCTTTACTGTATCCTACCCATTAGGCACTTTGAACTACCCCTGCCTTAAGCCCACATTGCCTTAACCACTTTTCTTTCTCCCAGTCTTTCTTCAGTTCATTACCAGCTAGCTCTGCCTTCATCATTACATTGAAGTATTATCTCTTGGTTGTTAAATCTTTTTTTTTTTTTTTGGTCATGCTTTGTGGCTTATGGGATCCTAGACCCCTTATCAGGGATTGAACCCAGGCCCACACAAGAGAAAGCACTGATTCCCAGCCACTGGACCACCAATGGATGCCCTTGGTGGTTGACTGTAATAGAAATTGCTCAATCTTCATCTTCGTTTACTCCTCAAATACTATTAACATTCTTGACCAAAAAGTTACTTGAAATGCTCCTGGTTTTTGTCCTACTATTCAGCTACTTCTTATCTCCTCTCTGTATTCCTCTTGCCTATAAAACTTTTCCCTAGGGTTCTCTCTTAGAATATGTCCCTTCTCTTGTCATTTAAAAAAAAAAATATTTATTTTTAATTGAAGGGTGATTACAATATTGTATTGGTTTCTGCCATACTTCAACATGGATCAGCCACAGGTATACATATCTCCCCTCTCTCCTGCCTCCCTCCCACCTACTACCCCTTGTCATTTTATATAATTCCTAAGTGATGTACCCTCATGGTTTCAAATACCAGTTATATGCTTATGTGCTGATTACCACCAAAACCTGTGTGTTCAGTCCAAATCATACTACCTTATTGGGTATCTTCTTGTGTTATGTCTCACAGGTCCCTTAAAATCACCATGGTAATTTGGAACAAATCCAAAACTTCTTTTATCATCCCCAGTGCAGTGAGGGTGTTCATATCTACACAGTTGTGCCAGCTGGAAATCTGGGTTTTTGCCTTTGTCCCTTCTCTTATTCTCACTCTCATTCCACATCTGATAAGTCCTGTCACTTCAACCTAATCACCATTGAATCCTGTATCTTTGTTTAATGAATACTGTATCTTTAACAAGCTATCCTTTGCATTTGTATGACAGCTAAAAACAGAGTTGCTGTGGGTCATTGTCTTTTCTTCAAGAAGATGTTTTTCTTATATTTGGTAATGAATTTGGACGGAAAGGTATAGCCTTCTTTACTTCCCTATCCTTTTCAGTGGATTTTCAGAGTGCGTTATATTTAGAAGGTACTGAGCAATTGTGTTGAACTGAAATAAGAGGATTTGAAACTGTTTAAAAAGTAGCTTAATTTAGAAGCTTCTACATGTTTTCCTTAAGTCTGATGAAGAAGAATTAAGAAATGTGTGTTATAATAGTGGAGAATTAGAAATTGAAACAGTCATTATTAAGCTACTTGGGAGGTGGTGAACAAATTAAATAGAATAATGCTGCTTGACATATAGTTCAGTTCATCAGCTGTGTTTAGAGATTATCAGCTTCTAGCTTGATTTCAATGAAATGTTAACAAGATCAGAATGTACCAAATTTAAGTGGTGGAGTTGCTGAAGGACAGAAGAAGAAATTAACTTTTTTATTGCTTATTTTTCATTGTGTTAATCTTTTGGACCATCATCTCTACTTCATAGGAAAAATATTAGTATGCTATAATCAAATATGTGGTATATTCCCACTTTAACAACTAGGTTTTATTCATATTAACAGGTAAATCTTCAGTTAAATTCACATATTTTAATTGGGAGCAAACCATGAATGTTAGAGGTACTTCATAATAACTCAATTACAAGGAAGTAGAAGAAAGGAGAGTGAACGAAGGACGTTCACTCACAGAGCTTTTTATGTGGGCCACCAGATGGCACAGTGGTTCCACATCAGCTGGTTGCACTGAGAAGGGGAGGGATGAGAGAGGGACAGTGTCACCAGCTGTTCAGGGATGGGGTGTTCTTAAGTCGGTTCTTTGTAACCTCAGATGTCTGTTTTCTGTGGTAAAAGCAGGCCAGCAGCTTGTTATTGCATGTTTGAATTTGTTTCTTTTGAAGTTGGCTTTATGCTACTACCAAATGAACCATGTCAGTATCCCTATTGTGATTTTTGTGAGAAGGTTATTAACTTTTTAGATACAAGAATCAAAAATACTAAAAACATTAAAAATTGAACATAAAGCATTACTATGCAGTATGAAGATAAACTTTCGTTGTTTAGTGAACAATGCTAGTGAAATTATACTCTAAAAAATTCATTGATATTCATTAAATGACCAATATAAATAACTTACGACCCAAATAAGGAATACCTTTAATAATATGAGGGACCAAACAAAGGTAAGGAACAGGAGCCCTCATTGCTTTGAAATGAAGAGTTTTGTTTTTCTTAGTTGTTGATAGTTTATTTGAAGTTTTAAGACAGATTTTCTGCACAGTTCATATATTCATTTGAAGAATATATATAGTCCTAGAACCAGAGGAAGTGAACTATAATTGAATTGTAATGTTTTTATTACATACCAATAGCTATGAAATGATTCTTATTTAGTAATGAAAGCTTGGTATAGAGAACCTAGATTAAAATGGAAAATAAAAAATGGTGAATTATGGACTATCTGGGTACTTTAGGGAAATATTTAATTCTGGTTGTGTGACACCTTACTCCTCTTGTGGGTTGATACAGAATGTAATTAAATAAATATTGAGGTTATAAAGCCACAAGAATAGGCAAAGAATAAGGTTTTTAAAACTTTGGATATAATTGTCATGTAACATTACTTTTAGGTATATGGTGATTTTTTTATATGTTGCAAAATGATCACAAGTCTAATTAACATCTATCACTACACAGTTACACTTTTGTTTTCCTTATGATGAGAACTTTTAAGATCTATACTTAGCAACTTTCAAATACACAATATGGTATTATTAATTATAGTCACCATGCTATAAACAACATCCCTGCTGCTGCTGCTAAGTCAACGTCAGTCGTGTCCGACTCTGTGTGACCCCATAGACGGCAGCCCACCAGGCTCCCCCGTCCCTGGGATTCTCCAGGCAAGGACACTGGAGTGGGTTGCCATTTCCCTCTCCAATGCATAAAAGTGAAGAGTGAAAATGAAGTCGCTCAGTCGTGTCTGACTCTTCGCGACCCCATGGACTGTAGCCTACCAGGCTCCTCCATCCATAGGATTTTCCAGGCAAGAGTACCGGAGTGGGGTACCATTGCCTTCTCCGAATAACATCCCTAGGACTTACTTACTTTATAACTGCAAGTTTGTGTCTTTGGATCACCTTCACCCATTTTGTTCACCTGTCACCTCTGGCAGCCACTAATCTCTTCTATGAGTTTTAGGTTTTTTTTGGTGGAGGGGGCATTATTAGATTCCATATATAAGTGAAGAAATAAGTTTTGAGGATGAGAACTATTCAAGACAGCTAAGCTATATGTGAAATATCAAAAACAGACGAGGAACTTTTTTGTGAAATTATTTTGGGACAGAGTCCAGGGACATTGGGACTCCTGTGGCCCCAAAACGCTGTTTGAAGCCTGGGAAAAATTTGAGAGCCAGACTAGAGGAGTATCTCTCTGCCTTTTCAAGTACCAATGTAACTGAAAGAAGTACCTTTGCTGTGACCTAAGGATGGAAATAGGGCAAAAATCGAATAGGTTGAGTTTCAGAGAAGAATCCTTCCTCTAGATACGGGCTTTAGAATATACTGAAATGAGAATTCAAATGGTACTGTCAGTTTTAACATGACAGAGCACATATATAATTATCTTAACTTTGGGTTGGCATTTTAGAAGTTGACAGCCTTTACCTTCTTGAGATTACTGACCTTATAAAACCAAAAGGACTTGAGTAGTTTCATTTAATGTTAGTGAATAAATGGTGTTTTTTGCTAATCTTGGATTGGAAGAAAAATATAGAAAAAAATAATATATTTTTTGAACTGGGGTCAGTTCTTTACTTTCAGATTTGATCTTTATTTCCAAGCACTCTGAAGAAATGAGGTTAGAAAGGCATCCAACACTGAGTTTATTCCCCAGGCATCCTCCTACTTGATCTCCAGTAGTAATAATGCCTAGCTAGACTCTTATAGTCATTTTGTTGTGTGTTTACACGAGAGTGTCTTTATCTTCATCTCTTCATTTGTCATTCAGATCAATCTAAATCTTTGAAAAATTCCGTTCTGTTGGTTGTGTCAGCTCTCTCTTGATTTTACTTTTGATGTCCATGTTTTAAAGGTTGTCAGTTGTCTGATACTTTCCATTTCCTAAATGCTGGTTAGCTGAACTTTTACCAAATAAGTTCTGCAATTCAAGGATAGTAGAGAAAATAAATGTTTAGTATTAGTTGCATTTTATAGTGTAAAGTTAAAACTTCAGAGGAGTTTAAAAGGAATTCTTTTTTTTAATTTATATCTCTTTAATCTCCTTTTACTGGAGGAATTCTTAATGTAAATTACAAAATAAAAAATGAAGCCTGTATGTCAAAAAGATATATCAATGTAGTTGTAGCTTTGATATCTTTTCATAAGTATAGGGAACCTTAAAATATTGGAAAAGAAGTAGTGAGGAGATCTGCATTTTCTATGAACCACAATAACAGAATATATCTATTAAATAGAAAGAGGGGCAGAAGTAAAGGAACTCAGTAGTAGTAAGGCTCAGTCTTGCCAGTGGCAAGATTTGCAGTGAGCACTTTGCCTCATGCCTGTCTGGGATGGGGGAGTGGGAGTAAGGTGTCACAGACATCGAAAATCAGGATCGTCATTTTGGAAGCCCAAAGATTGAGAGACATAATGTGTCCCACCAGAGTGAGGAAGCACTATTCAGCCTAGAGATTTTTTAAAATTTATTTTGGAACCATAAAACTGGGTTGTCTTTGTTTAGTTTTGAATTAGGTTATTAAATGCTTTTATTTATATTTATAGTATATTTGTTTCATATTTATGTAATTTTATACTCATATAATGATTTTATGTTTGAAATACCCAGTAATTTATGGGTGATTACACTTGTTTTGAAGAATTCTGATAAAATATATAGTCCTTTGGATATGAAATATGGAGGATTAAATAAATAGCTCTATTTGTTAACCTATGAATTTTACTTCTGAAGTAAGTTTGAGACATTTATAGAAAAAAGTATGTTTCTACAGCTATTTTTTCAACTGTACAGTTAACTTCCTGGAATTTCTTCTAATTTTCACCGATTTTGGCACTTTCTGATCTTTTTGAAACAGTGACCACATGGAAAATGTGTATGGCTACCTAATGAAGTACACCAACCTCGTCACTGGGTGGCAGTACAGGTAAGTGTGAGTATTCTGTAGCTTTCTCTCCCAAGAGAACAGAAATGGGCATGATGATTTTATAACTGATGTTACATGACTGGGAAGCATGTTAGAGAAAGACTTACCATGTTTTCTATAAGTCTGATGACTTTCTTTTTCTATTTTTAGGGGGTAAGAGGAGTTAACATTGTCCAAATTGCAGCCTCCAAATACGTCAGAAGTTACTGTTACGCCAAGATTAGTATCATTTATCAACTCACCTTGGGCTTCTTATGTGTACTTCCAGTGGTTAGGCTTTTTGGGTGGTTTAGAGACAGCAAAGAGATTTGTGTTAGGTGCCTGTTGAGGATTCTTGCTTCTTTTCATTGTTGAGGATTCTTAAACTCTTCTGGGATCTTGAAAAGTTTAAATGACCAACCTGAGGTCACACAAGCAATCAAGAAGTAGCACAGCCAACTGTCTTAAATACTTTGTGGAATTGATATTTGTGGGGCAGGGGACTAAACTTTTATTCTTTTATTGTGGTAAAATATAACATAAAATGTACCATTGTAAACATTTTTTGGTATGCAGTTCAGTGGTATTAAATACATTCACATTTTTGTGCAACCATCACCTACATTCATCTCAGAACTCTCTGCATCTTCTCAGACTAAAACTGTACCCATTAGACAATAATTTCACATTTTCCTCTCCCCCTGAGTCCTTAGGCAACCACTGTTCTACTCTCTGTCTCTATGAATTTGACTACTCTAGGTACCTTATATAAGTGGAATCATATAATATTTGTCCTTTTGTGATTGGCTTATTTCATTTAGTGTAATGTTCTCAAAGTTCATCCATGTAGTGTGTGTCAGAATTCTCTACCTTTTGAGGGCTGAAAAACAGTCCCTTGTAAGTGTATACCACATTTTGTTTATCCAGTTATCAATCAGTAGACATTTGGGTTGCTTCCATCTTTTGGCTATTGTGAATAATGCTGCTTTGAGTATTGGTGTACACAATATCAGAGTCACTGCTCTCATTCTTGTGTGTGTATACCCAGAAGTGGAATTGCTGAATCACATTGTAATTCTATGTTTAATTTTTGGGGATATCTCCATACTATTTTCCATAGCAGCTGCACTGTTTTACATTCCCACTAGCAGTGTACAAGGATTCCAGTTTCTCTACATCTTCTCAACAGTTGTTACTTTCTGTTATGTCTATGTGTGTGTATATAATAACCATCTTAATGGGTATTGAGTGTTATCTCATTGTGGTTTTTTAAAACTATTTTAAAAAGTGATAAAGCTAGAATCTGAACCCAAATAGTTCTGACTCCAGGTTGGTATTTTCATTATAAATACTGCTTCTTATTCACATGTCATTTGGAGATCTCTGATTTTGGTTATGATGGAATAATAAGCTGATTCTGCCTTTCTACCTTAAACAATTAGAAAATGGTACATAGTATATGAAGGAATGTTTTTCAGAATTCAAAAAAGAGTTGAAGCATTGTAATGAACATGTGATTGCTTAAAAGAGAAGGCAGTTTGGGATATGTTTAATTTGAAGTAACAGTACGACTTTCACATAAGAGTGATACGCCAGAAGTTGGAGGTCATATGAGAGGTCAAAGCTGGATATGAAATTATAGAAGACAATCATTCCTGTTAAAGTGAAAAGGGTAGTTCTCTAAGGTTCCCACCCTTTATTTTTTTTAAGAAAGAACAAAGTCAGGGGAGCCTTTTCACTTTGCATTTTCTCACCTCAGTTTTTATGTAATTTTTTGAAGGCTTATACATTTAAATGACATATAAAATATTAAAAAAAATTTTATGTCACTTTGCTTTTAGCACTGTTTTTTGTTCTTTTTAAAAAGGGAAATAGGTTAACTTTTCTCCCCCATTCATTCAACTAATTTCATTCATGTTATATTATTGAGTATTACTGAGAAATTCTCAGAAGTGGAATAGAGTAGGAAAGCTCCAAAGTATCCCCAAGCACATAAGATTAAGTATATGTTAAACATGGCATTTCAAGTTAGTGGTGACTTGAGGCCATGGGAAGAAGGGGCATGTGTTTGTATCCTTGTGTGGGGGAGCATACTAAAAAGATCCATTGGCCACTGGTTGCCCAGGAAGTTAGCTAAGAGATCCAAGCAAAGTTCTAGCATAGGGAAAGGCATGGCTTCTACCCTTGCGATTCTTCTAGCTGTCCTAGAGGCCAGTTTTAGCAGCAAAGAAAGTGTGGGAATGAAGACAGCACATCACCATTTGCCACTGAGAACACAACCTTTTATCCGCTTGTCCCATCAGAGAGGTCTCAGGTTGTCAACTGGTTTACTGCAAGCTCGTTTTCTCTTTCCTGCCAGACTGCCTGGAGGCTTGTGGCACAGCAGCGATATCCTGGGTTCCCAGCATGAATTGCAGATTGAATGATAAAAGAGGAACAGAAAGGTTCAGTTCAGTTCAGTTCAGTTGCTCAGTCGTGTCCGATTCTTTGCGACCCCATGAACTGCAGACGCCAGGCCTCCCTATCCATCACCAACTCTTGGAGTCTACCCAAACTCATGTCCATTGAGTCGGTGATGCCATCCAACCATCTCATCCTCTGTCGTCCCCTTCTCCTGCTACCCTCAATCTTTCCCAACATCAGGGTCTTTTCAAATGAGTCATCTCTTTGCATCAGGTGGCCCAAATACTGGAGTTTCAGCTTTAACATCAGTCCTACCAGTGAATACCCAGGACTGATAGGATGGACTGGTTGGATCTCTTTGCAGTCCAAGGGACTCTCAAGAGTCTTCTCCAACACCACAATTCAAAAGCATCAATTCTTCTGCACTCAGCCCTCTTTATAGTCCAACTCTCACATCCATACATGACTACTGGAAAAACCATAGCCTTGACTAGATGGAGCTTTGTTGACAAAGTAATGGCTCTGCTTTTTAATACGCTGTCTAGGCTGGTCATAACTTTCCTTCCAAGAGTAAGCGTCTTTTAATTTCATGGCTGTAGTCACCATCTGCAGTGATTTTGGAGCCCCCAAAAATAAAGTCTGTCACTGTTTCCCCATCTATTTCCCATGAAGTGATGGGACCGGATGCCATGATCTTCGTTTTCTGAATGTTGAGCTTTAAGCCAACTTTTTCACTCTCCACTTTCACTTTCATCAAGAGGCTTTTTAGTTCCTCTTCACTTTCTGCCATAAGGGTGGTGTCATCTGCATATCTGAGGTTATTGATATTTCTCCCAGCAGTCTTGATTCCAGCTTGTGCTTCATCCAGCCCAGCGTTTCTCATGATGTACTCTGCATATAAGTTAAATAAGCAGGGTGACAATATACAGCCTTGATGTACTCCTTTTCCTATTTGGAACCAGTCTGTCTGTTCCATGTCCAGTTCTAACTGTTGTTTGCTGACCTGCATATAGGTTTCTCAAGAGGCAGGTCAGGTGGTCTGGTTTTCCCATCTCTTTAAGAATTTTCCACAGTTTATTGTGATCCACACAGTCAAAGGCTTTGGCATAGTCAATAAAGCAGAAATAGGTGTTTTTCTGGAACGCACTTGCATTTTCAATGGTCCAACGGATGTTGGCAATTTGATCTCTGGTTCCTCTGCCTTTTCTAAAACCAGCTTGAGCATTTGGAAGTTCACGGTTCATTACTGCTGAAGCCTGGCTTGGAGAATTTTGATCATTACTTTACTAGCGTGTGAGATGAGTGCAATTGTGTGGTAGTTTGAGCATTCTTTGGCATTGCCTTTCTTTGGGATTGGAATGAGAACTGACCTTTTCCAGTCCTGTGGCTACTGCTGAGTTTTCCAAATTTGCTGACATATTGAGTGCAGCACTTTCAGAGCATCATCTTTTAGGATTTGAAATAGCTCAACTGGAATTCCATCACCTCCACTAGCTTTGTTCACAGTGATGCTTCCTAAGGGCCACTTGACTTCGCATTCCAGGATGTCTGGCTCTAGGTGAGTGATCACACCGTCATGATTATCTGGGTCGTGAAGATCTTTTTTATACAGTTCTGTGTATTCTTGCCACCTCTTCTTAATATCTTCTGCTTCTGTTAGGTCCATACCATTTCTGTCCTTTATTGCACCCATCTTTGCCTGAAATGTTCCCTTGGTATCTGATTTTCTCAAAGAGATCTCTAGTCTTTCCCATTCTGTTGTTTTCCTCTATTTCTTTGCATTGATCACTGAGGAAGGCTTTCTTATCTCTTCTTGCTATTCTTTGGAACTCTGCCTTCAAATGGGTGTATCTTTCCTTTTCTCCTTTGTTTTTCATTTCTCTTCTTTTCACAGCTATTTGTAAGGCCTCCTCAGACAGCCATTTTGCTTTTTTGCATTTCTTTTTCTTAGGGATGGTTTTGATCCCTGTCTCTTGTACAATGTCACGAACCTCCATTCACAGTTCATCAGGCACTCTGTCTATCAGATCTAGTCCCTTAAATCTATTTCTCACTTCTACTGTATAATCATAAGGGATTTGATTTAGGTCATACCTGAATGGTCTAGTGGTTTTCTCTACTTTTTTCAATTTAAGTCTCAATTCGGCAATAAGGAGTTCATGATCTGAGCCACAGTCAGCTCCTTGTCTTGTTTTTGCTGACTGTATAGAGCTTCTCCATCTTTGGCTGCAAAGAATATAATCAATCTGATTTTGCTGTTGATGATCACCAAATTATCATCATCTGGTGATGTCCATGTGTAGAGTGTTCTCTTGTGTTGTTGGAAGAGGGTGTTTGCTATGACCGGTGCGTTCTCTTGGCAAAACTCTATTAGCCTTTGCCCTGCTTCATTCTGTACTCCAAGGCCAAATTTTCCTATTACTCCAGGTATTTCTTGACTTCCTACTTTTGCATTTCAGTCCCCTATCATGAAACGACATCTTTTTTACGTGTTCTAAAAGTTTTTATAGTCTTCATAGAACCTTTCAACTTCAGCTTCTTCAGCATTACTGGTCGGGGTATGGACTTGGATTACCATGATATTGAATGGTTTGCCTTGGAAATGAACAGAGATCATTCTGTCGTTTTTGAGAGTGCATCCAAGTACTGCATTTTGGACTTTTTTGTTGACTATGAGGGCTACTCCTTTTCTCTAAGGGATTCCTGCCCACAATAATAGGTATAATGGTCATCTGAGTTAAATTCACCCATTCTAGTCCTTAATCGCTGATTTCTAGAATGTTGACGTTCACACTTGCCATCTCCTGTTTGACCACTTCCAATTTGCCTTGATCCATGAACCTCACATTCCAGGTTCCTATGCAATATTGCTCTTACAGCATCGGATCTTGCTTCTATCACCAGTCACATCCACAGCTGGGTGTTGTTTTTGCTTTGGCTCCATCCCTTCATTCTTTCTGGAGTTATTTCTCCACTGATCTCCAGTAGCATATTGGGCACCTACAAAAAGGTTAAGACCATGTTAAAGGAACTTAGGCTTAGAGCTCAGTTCTTTTGGTAGACTTAGCCACTTGGTCCCTGAAGTGTGGATAAAGCTTAAGTAACAAAAGCACTGTACCTGTGCCAGGTATTCAAGGTGGTCTCCTGGCAATCTATTTCTGTTTGACTAAGAGCAACTGAGAGAAGCTTGGAGAAATCCAGCATGAGCATACTCTGTAAATAATAAACTGCTTGTTTTGGAATGTGGTACCCTAAGAAACAGCAAGACCCTCTCTTGAATGTACTTCCTTTCACTTTGAATTAGCATTCATGAAGAGGAGATCTCTTCCTACTCAGAAGTTCTGTACATGGTCAGCACTGAAGCCTAGGATGGTCAGCACAAAGCATATGCGTGTCTTTCCATCCAAAATCTTCCCTGAAGTTGGCTATTGCTATCATAAGACATACTTCCAAGTCAGAATATTTTTTAAAGTTCCATTCCAAAATACTTCATTTTAAGTTGTCAGCTATTCTGAGGATTAGTCATTTTCTCAAACTTGCAGTCTTTATTATTTTGAAATTGCACAAAATAAATAATTATTTAATTTTTCTTTTTAACAATGTGGTGACTTTTCAGCATATAAAGAAAGATGCTGAATCTTAAGCCTTTTTTTCTATGTTTCTTTAGCTCCTAGGTTAGACCAGCTTGCTAAGAATACTATAATCAAGAGTCTAGTCGTCTTCTGGGCAAAATAGCTTTCAGTTTCCTTGCTATGTGAATTGTCTCTCCATCTCCAATCTGCACATCTTATACATCTCCAGAGAAAGGGTGAAGGAAGAACATTTGGGTTAATTCGTGTGTAATGAAAGACAGCATACAATGCGTTATTGGTGCCACTGGGTCCATAGCATCATCTTGGTATTAGGTAATCAGTTTTTGACTCAATTCTATCATGTTACCAGTTCCTCCTCAGTATTACTTTTGTATATCTAGGTGAGTGCTTCCCATGTTGTAGATTTGTGGTAATGCTTTTGGGATAAGAAATACATGTTCCCAGTAACTTGAGATTTCCAACATTGTTCTCTAAATTTTCTTTGAATTGACTTCTTAGAAGAGACCAGTCTTCTTTCTTTCTTTGGAATAATTGGGCTTATTGCTTAGACTAGGAGAAAGAGATTTCTTTCCTTATTTCCTTCATTCATTCCTTTCCTTATTTCTTGTTTGTCTGTTTGTTCAGATTTGTCTGAACCACCAGGGAAGCCCCGTTAAAAGTCACAAGCATGCTAAAGATGAATGAGAAAAACAATAGTCTTGCTTTTCCAGCTCCCTTTTCAGGTAGCTGCTTTCAACTTCTCTTATTTGCTTCTCATTATTTCTTTTTCTTTCCCTTAATAAAAGGCCAATTGCATTCTCTCCCAGTTTGGTATGATTGATATAGTTGCCACGTTGCTTAAGATAGTATCTTCTAGGAACTTGAACTGGATCAAATTGTCTGGATGTATTACAGAATGCATTAACATGTAGAATACCAAATTGCTGTAAACCCAAACATTAATTTTTTGGAATAGAGACTTTTTAGATTTTTTTCCTAAAGAAAAGAACTATTGTACTACTTAAATTGGAATCCAAATTAATATATTTCCCAAAGTAGTTAATCTAAAACCAAATCAGAACATCAAATTCTTTTCCAGCGTGTTTCATTATATCATCATTTAGTTTCAAGTTCCTTATGGTTCTGCATCTCTAGTTGCAGCCTTTTCATTTTAAAACAGGATAAGTAATCTTTAGTTGTGACCTATTTAATAATGTGTTCACAAAGTCTTGCTACTTTGGCATTATTCATATTGTTTATTTCACTGGTTAAATCTTAAATCATATTCATTTCTTACCTAGCATTTGTTAATCCCAGAGCTCATGCTTTGATTTGTTCCCAGTGAATTTTAAATAAAAACTCTCCCTACCATTTGTCTTTGGGAACTTACCCTGTTAATGAATTCTGGAGAGAAATCTTCCTCTGAAGGATACTGTATTTTTGTTTCCTTTCTGCATTGTCTTGTATTCCCTATTAAATGCCTCTTTCACAGCTGAAGATTTTATATCTTTTATTAAACTCATTCAATTCTTCAGTAACATTTACTACTAGGAAATTCAGTCTAGTGTTTCTAAGTACTTCTTGAGATGCTTTTGAATTTTATTTTTTTAATAGCAAAAACTCAAAAGTATGTGATTAAAATTTGGATTGCTCTAGTTTGACTAGGGGAAATATTTTAAAAGTATGACCTTTTTTAAAATTATTGCAGGTTTTTTGTTCTAAACAATGAAGCTGGGCTGTTGGAGTATTTTGTGAATGAACAGTCTAGAAATCAAAAACCCAGAGGTACTTTGCAGCTTGCAGGAGCTGTAATATCACCCAGTGATGAGGACTCTCACACCTTCACTGTAAATGCTGCCAGTGGGGAACAATATAAACTCAGAGGTATGGCTGAAATATGAGAATTAATAGTGTGATTTTCTTCTTCCTTGAGAAGTTGATATACTTCCCTCCTTTCATTTAGGTTTTGGAAATAGAAATTACTATCATTGATACAGAAACAGTATTCTACACCTTGTAATTGTTTTAAGGGTTTATGAGATCTGTTTTAATTAATGACTTTTAAGTTGCACAGTGAGTAAGTCTGTTTAAAATTGACCCCTCTAAGAAATTTGTATAGATGAAATACTGAGAAATCTAAAAACATAGACTTGTTAAAAATGTTTTGTCTTCCACAGATTTGTATTTTATTTCCTTTCTTAATTTAGTTGATATGTTCTCTTCGTGTTTTTTAATGATTAATGTACATAACTGGGATTTATGAAAATGCTTGTATTCAGGTGTAACATCTGTTTAGATAAATATAATTTGTATAGAGGTTTCTATTTTTTAATTAATACACATAAAGTATGATGTTAATCCTAATTGATCATGCTAGAGATCTGAAAGAATATATTGAGTACACACCAAATGCTTAATAAAGGATATTTATTTGAAGAAGAGCATATCTTTAAGCGAAAGTTAAGACATGTCAAGTTCCATCTACCCACCGAGCTATATGTCATTTATCCTCCCTAGGAAATATCCACATCCAGCTATGGTGTTACCTAACAAGGTTGATGCTTTGGCCTTTTTCCTACCTCACTCTGGTCAGGGAGAGTGGGAACATGCCCTGATTTTCAGTGATCCATTCTTCATGCTATAACAATTAATTGTATTCTGAAAATAAATGAAAAAGTAAATAACTTGTAGATACTTTTTATCAGCCACAGATGCTAAAGAGCGACAACATTGGGTTAGCAGACTTCAGATATGTACACAACACCACACTGAAGCTATTGGCAAGGTATGTGGATTCATGTATGATATTAATGCACGGAAATGGGGAAAGATCTTTTTAACTTTATTTTTTTGCATTTTAAAATTGAGATTCACATACCATAAAATTGATCCTTTTAAAGTGTACAATTTCATGGGTTTTATTAATATATTCATAAGATTATATAGTTGTTGCAACTATCTAATTCCTGAACATTTTCATCACCTTCCAAAAAACCCGTATCTGTTTAACAGTCACTCCCTATTTGAATCTCTTTTCCCAGTCCCCTGGCAAAAACTAACCTATAATTTCTGTTTCAATAGATTTGTCTATTCTGGGCATTTGATATAAATGGAATCATGCAGTATGTGGTGTTTGTTTGTTTGTTTTTGTCTGGCTTCTTACGATAAGCATAATGTTTTAAAGGTTCATCCATGTCATTGCATGGATCATACTTCATTCCTTTTTAAGACTGAATAATCGTCTTTTATGGATATACCACATTATGTTTATCCATGCATCAGCTGATAGGCATGTGGATTGTTTACATGTTGTGGCTGTTATGAATAATACTTCTATGAACATTTGTGTTCAAATCTTTGTATGAACATATGATTTCAGTTTTCTAGGTTATTCCTAGGAGTGAAATTACTGGGTTATATGGTAGTTGTCTGTTTAACTATTGAGGAGCTGCCAAACTGTTTTTGAAATTGGCCAAATTATTTCCCATTCTCACCAGCAATACACGAAGGTTCCAGTTTCTCCACATTATTACTGATACTGTTACTGTCCTTTTTTAACAATTATTATGGCCATCCTCATGGTTATGAAGTAGAATTTTGTTGTGGTTTTAATTTCATTTCTCTAATGGCTAATAAGGTTGAGCGTCTTTTCATGTGTTTATAGATAATTTCTGTATCTCATTTGAAGTGTTTTCTTTTTTAAAATGAGGAGGGTCTTAGTACTTGAAATCTGAGGTTAGAAATGTCTAAAAATTAATATGTGGGAAGCAGAGTTAAAGGATTTCCATACCTTTTTGTTTTCTTTTTAGTGTTCCTTCCCCATAGCTAAGTTTTTTAAAATTGTGATTTAGGCCTGCAATCTTTAAGAAATCCAGCAAAAAACTTTATTCTTGCTGCAAGATTCTAATCTTTGGCAGTGACCAGAAAGTGCTAGTTTGTTTCAAAGATACTTGAATGTTACACTAGAAAAATTATTATATTGAATATTGATGAATGTATTTTTTGCTTCAATCATGATGTTTAAATATCTGAAATTAGAAATTTCTTGTTATTTTAATATATGTCTAATGTAAAAAAAGAATTCTTGACAGCACACACCTGGAATTAATTTTCTGAATAAATTACCAGTTTACTATGGGATGTGTGAAATTCTTAAACTTTGAAGGTTTTAAATTTTTCCATCTTCAGAACTATTCTTGTAGTTAATTCTGAGGTTAACCTTATTTTTAAAACTGTTTGTGTGTAAGCCTCCAGTATATTATAGGTTGAGAGTTTACCTAAATTTTAAAAAAGGAATTATTTTCTTTGTCTAATAGAATAATCCTCCTCTGAAGTCACGGAGCTTCTCACTTGCATCTAGTGGTAATTCTCCTATATCCCAGAGGAGACCAAGTCAAAATACCATTTCCTTTTTTAATGTTGGACATTCCAGACTACAATCAGTGAGCAAAAGAGCTAACTTACCTCCAGACCATCTTGTGGAAGTCAGAGAAGTAAGTATGAATTGAAATCAAGTTAAAATGCATAAAATAATATTACCAGCTTGATTTTGTCACAAAAAATTTTTTAATCCTGTTTGTGTCTTCTGGGGGCCTCAATGTTTAGGTCATAACAATTCCCTGATTTTTTAGGTGTCCTAAGTTTCCGCAAGTCTGTCAGCTAGGTTCTGTGTACACTATCATATTTTAAAAATCTGTATCTTTTATTTCTCAAGAGAAAGTATAGACTCCTTTAATGTAAAATTTATGATAAAAGGATTATTAAGCCTAGTGGAAAGACTGTGTGATCAAACAAGTGACCTTTTTTTTTTTTTTAACTGATACATGTAAATAGAGAATTTCAAACATACAAAGATAGAATAGTTAAATCCTTGATGTTCCCTTATCTCACCATTTTCCTTATTCTCTTTGAAACTAAGTACCAAATAATTCTAGTTAATAAAGAATGCAGGAGAGGGAAATGGCAACCCACTCCAGTATTCTTGCCTGGAAAAGTCCATGGACAGAGGAGCCTGGCGGGCTGCAGTCCATGGAGTTACATGACTGAGCATGTGTGTATAAGGGTGGAGGATGATGGGTTGGTAGCAATAAACTGGTAGAACTAAAAAAATAAAATAAAAATAAAGAATGCAGTTAGGTTCTTAATAATCCAGGTGTTGTTTACTGAGTTAATTTTGATAGAGCCCATAGATACCTATGTAGTGGATTGTGGATTATAAATCACACCCAAATGATTTAAGGCAGGAAGCTGGGGAGAATGTTCCCTCTATCAGGTTATTTTAGGTTGTATTTGTAGGTGAAGAAATTGAGATTTGAGTGAAATTATACATTCCTGGGAAAGATATCCTTGAAGATATGTATTGTCAGTACCTATATCAAGGAGTTCGTGATATCAGTATGTTACTGGTAATGTTCACCTTGATCTCGTGGTTAAGGTAGCTTCTGCTTGATTAAAGTAGCTTTCCTCCACTGTAAAGTTGCTGTCTTTTTCTCTGTAGTTAATAAAATATCTGGGGAGCTTCTTTGAGACTATGTATTTCCTTTTTCTTTTCAAAGACATTGAGAGAACTTTTGTTACTATACTGACCATGGTTCCCGGTGGGTGTTCTCAAGCTTTTTGTGGCCTTGGTATCTGTTTCACTCTTAAAAATTATTGAGGACCTGAAAGAATTTTTGCTTTATATAGGTTAAACTTACCAATATTTACCTTATTAGAAATTGAAACAGGTATTTAAAAAATGCTTGTTTTTAAAATTTACCTTTCAATTTTATGTTTTATTATTTTAAAATAAAAATTAATAAATTCATACATATTAACATAGATAACATATTTTTATGTCAAACAGCTATTTTCCCCCCCAAATAAACAAAATAATTGCACTCAATGCAATTATTGCAAACTCAATTTACTGCAAATGTGTAGTTTTAGTTGAACTATATGAACTATATGAAAAAAACCTTTGTGGTTGGGGAAAAAAGAGAAATGTTTTAAAATAGTTTTTTAAGGTAAATGTGACTGTTCTTTGATACTCCAGTAAAAGTGGACAGTGACAGTTTCTTAAGTGTTAGATGCAGTGTGGAATCTAATATGTATCAGTGGACTTTTCAGATTCTGTTTCATGACAGTACACTGGTTTGCCTTGCACATTGAGTGGATGTTTAACTTATGCACGATTTTGTAACACTGCATTAGTCATTTGGAAAATGTTAGTTTGGAGTTAGGCAGCCCTTACAGATACTGGTATACAATATCAAAAATTCACAATCATTAACATCCGTACCAACTTCATCAGAAAAGGCTTTCAATATTGGGAAACTGCAAAGCTTATGGTGACTGATACAGGTTTTCCAAAATTGTAATTTCATTTTAAAGCTCATATTTTATCAGTTCAGTTCAGTCACTCATTCTTGTCCAACTCTTTGTGACCCCATGAATCACAGCACGCCAGGCCTCCCTGTCCATCACCAACTCCCGGAGTTCACTCAGACTCATGTCCGTCAAGTCACTGATGCCATCCAGCCATCTCATCCTCTCTTGTCCCCTTCTCTTCCTGCCCCCAATCCTTCCCAGCATCAGAGTCTTTTCCAATGAGTCAGTTCTTTGCATGAGGTGGCCAAAGTACTGGAGTTTCAGCTTTAGCATCATTCCTTCCAAAGAGATCCCAGGGCTGATCTCCTTCAGAATGGACTGGTTGGATCTCTTTGCAGTCCAAGGGACTCTCAAGAGTCTTCTCCAACACCACAGTTCAAAAGCGTCAGTTCTTCGGTGCTCAGCCTTCTTCACAGTCCAACTCTCACATCCATACTTGACCACTGGAAAAACCATAGCCTTGACTAGACGGACCTTTGTTGGCAAAGTAATGTCTCTGCTTTTCGATATCCTATCTAGGTTGGTCATAACTTTTCTTCCAAGGAGTAAGCATCTTTTAATTTCATGGCTGCAGTCACCATCTGCAGTGATTTTGAAGCCCAGAAAAATAAAGTCTGACACTGTTTCCACTGTTTCCCCATCTATTTCCCATGAAGTGATGGGACCAGATGCCATGATCTTAGTTTTCTGAATGTTGAGCTTTAAGCCAACTTTTTCACTCTCCACTTTCACTTTCATCAAGAGGCTTTTTAGTTCCTCTTCACTTTCTGCCATAAGGGTGGTGTCATCTGCATATCTGAGGTTATTGATATTTCTCCCGGCAATCTTGATTCCAGTTTGTGCTTCTTCCAGCCCAGCATTTCTCATGATGTACTCTGCATATAAGTTAAATAAGCAGGGTGACAATATACAGCCTTGATGTACTCCTTTTCCTATTTGGAAGCAGTCTGTTTGTTCCATGTCCAGTTCTAACTGTTGCTTCCTGACCTGCATATAGGTTTCTCAAGAGGCAGGTCAGGTGGTCTGGTATTCCCATCTCTTTCAGAATTTTCCACAGTTGATTGTGATCCACACAGTCAAAGGATTTGTCATAGTCAATAAAGCAGAAATAGATGTTTTTCTGGAACTCTCTTGCTTTTTCCATGATCCAGCGGATGTTGGCAATTTGATCTCTGGTTCCTCTGCCTTTTCTAAAACCAGCTTGAACATGAGGAAGTTCTCGGTTCACGTATTGCTGAAGCCTGGCTTGGAGAATTTTGAGCATTACTTTACTAGCGCGTGAGATGAGTGCAATTGTACGGTAGTTTGAGCATTCTTTGGCATTGCCTTTCTTTGGGATTGGAATGAAAACTGACCTTTTCCAGTCCTGTGGCCACTGCTGAGTTTTCCAAATTTGCTGGCATATTGAGTGCAGCACTTTCAGAGCATCATCTTTCAGGATTTGGAATAGCTCAACTAGAATTCCATCACCTCCACTAGCTTTGTTCTTAGTGATGCTTTCTAAGGCCCACTTGACTTCACATTCCAGGATGTCTGGCTATAGGTGAGTGATCACACCATCGTGATTATCTGGGTCGTGAAGATCTTTTTTGTACAGTTCTTCTGTGTATTCTTGCCACCTCTTCTTAATATCTTCTGCTTCTGTTAGGTCCATACCATTTCTGTCTTTTATCGAGCCCATCTTTGCATGAAATGTTCCCTTGGTATCTCTAATTTTCTTGAAGAGATCTCTAGTCTTTCCCATTCTGTTGTTTTCCTCTATTTCTTTGCATTGATCACTGAGGAAGGCTTTCTCATCTCTTCTTGCTATTCTTTGAAACTCTGCATTCAGATGTTTATATCTTTCCTTTTCTCCTTTGCTTTTCATTTCTCTTCTTTTTACAGCTATTTGTAAGGCCTCCCCAGACAGCCATTTTGCTTTTTTGCATTTCTTTTCCATGGGGATGGTCTTGATCCCTGTCTCCTGTACATTGTCACGAACCTCCGTCCATAGTTCATCAGGCACTCTATCAGATCTGCTGCTAAGTCACTTCAGTCGTGTCCAACTCTGTGCGACCCCATAGACGGCAGCCCACCAGGCTCCCCCGTCCCTGGGATCCTCCAGGCAAGAACACTGGAGTGGGTTGCCATTTCCTTCTCCAATGCATGAAAGTGAAAAGTGAAAGTGAAGTCGCTCAGTCGTGCCCGACTCTTAGCGACCCCATGGACTGCAGCCCACCAGGCTCCTCCATCCATGGGATTTTCCAGGCAAGAGTACTGGAGTGGGGTGCCATTTCCTTCTCCTCTATCAGATCTAGTCCCTTAAATTTATTTCTCATTTCCACTGTATAATCATAAGGGATTTGATTTAGGTCATACCTGAATGGTCTAGTGGTTTTCCCTACTTTCTTCAATATAAGTCTGAATTTGGCAATAGGGAGTTCATGATCTGAGCCACAGTCAGCTCCCGGTCTTGTTTTTGCTGACTGTGTAGATCTCCATCTTTGGCTGCAAAGAATATAATCAATCTGATTTCAGTGTTGACCATCTGGTGACGTCCATGTGTAGAGTGTTCTCTTGTGTTGTTGGAAGAGGGTGTTTGCTATGACCAGTGCGTTTTCCTGGCAAAACTCTTATTAGTCTTTGCCCTGCTTCATTCCATATTCCAAGGCCAAATTTGCCTGTTACTCCAGGTATGTCTCTACTTCCTACTTTTGCATTGCAGTCCCCTATAATGAAAAGGACATCTTTTTTGGTTGTTCGTTATAAAAGGTCTTGGAGGTCTTCATAGAACTGTTCAACTTCAGCTTCTTCAGCATTACTGGTCGGGGCATATACTTGGATTGCCATGATATTGAATAGTTTGTCTTGGAAACGAACAGAGATCATTCTGTCGTTTTTGAGATTGCATCCAAGTACTGCATTTCGGACTCTCTTGTTGACCATGATAGCTACTCCATTTTTCTAAGGGATTCCTGCCCGCAGTAGTAGATATAATGGTCATCTGAGTTAAATTCCCCATTCCAGTCCATTTTAGTTCGCTGATTCCTAGAATATTTTATAATTGGCAACAAATGCTGTCAGTTGTTTTTCTTGAAGTGACAAATCATCTTGTTTAATTTTGAAAGGATGTCTACCACATACTCCCAAGCCTGAAGAGCTATAGTTATTAGCAATCATTCTGTCAGGGAAAAACAACACTCTTGTGCTTCTCCTCTATGCTACTATAACACCCCATGCTTCTGTATCCAGTCACCAAATGTGTGGGGGTTTCCTTCACACTAGGTAATTCTCTGATTCTTGGCAGATTCCAGCTAGGTGTTCTACAATTTAGTTCAGTTCTGACACCATTTAGCTGAGATAGTATCAGATCCCACAAAACTGCCCTCATTTCAGATGCCCTTCCCAAGTCCAGGTTGTCACCTGTGTTTCTGAACAACCAATATAATCACGTTCTTTCATGTCAGGTGGTGATCTGTGAAAATAAACTGCTTGTTCAACCTGTAACTCAGTCTCGCAAGTGCTTTTCCTTGGGCAACCACAGTGCTTTGGTATGCAACAGTATTGTACATTTTTTTTTTTTATGTACGATAGAAGTGTGCTTCTCATTTTTCATATAGACAATTTTAAATATGTGTACTCAAGAGTGGATAAAGTAAAACTAATAATTTTTACTGATTTTTCAGAAATATTCTTAACAAAATTGGCTGTCTTTTCCCCAGCCCCCAATGCTTACATGGGGGTGAAGTGCATGGCAGTGAAGAATACAATCGTGACACTGTTGTATCAACTGCCATGATTCTAAGACACCAACAGTTTTACCTACCATTGCTTTTGCACCATCTGTGCAAATGCCACCAAGTGAAGAAGGCAAATTAATTTCCTAGAATTATTGTGAAAATAATCTTGACTCCATAGACCCCCTGAAAAGAGCCCCATAAGAATCTGGAGAGCACTGTTTGAGAATTGCTATTCTATAGTGATCTAGCTCCAGTTGGTTATAATGCAAAGATATAATTCAAAGTGAGTTTGAAAGGAGTATTTTAATCAAAGTCCATGAGTAAGTCCAGCAATAAATGAAGTAACAGTTGGCAAAAGCAACTGACTGTTGAAAATCAAGTCATATTGTGGCTCTGTGGATTTATTACTGAAGTGTTAAAGTGATCTATTTTAGTATTTACTAATTACAATAAATTACTAATTTACAATCCATCAATCACTCTATTAATCAGTGCATGCTTCTTGCAGGTTACTATGCTCTGCCTTGGGAGAAGCTAACATCACCAGTCTAGTAAGGGAGACACATTTAAAATACAAGCGATAAAATCATGATTCTCATCTGATTTTCAGACAAACTATATGCCACATAAGTGATGTTCATTATCATCGTATTTGTCATACCTAGCTGCAAAACACAGATTAAGCAAGTTTTCAGCTTTCATGATGGTTTTTCATTCTTAAGGAACTGGTTTTACTATTGTCAGGAACACTCACTAAAACAGCTTCACAGAATCAGTTCTATTTCATTGTAAACATATGGTCAGCCCATTTGTTTGCTTTGGAAAGAACCATAACCAAATTTTATTCTTTGGCAGGAGGAAGGGGGCATGCCATGCAGCTTCTGGGATCCAACTGGTACCCCTTGCAGTGGAAGCACAGAGTCCTAATCAATGGACCACCAGGGAATTTTCAGATTTTAACATTTGCACTCTAATGATAATTTAAATTTTATTTTTTCCAGTTAAGAGCATCACTTTCTTAAGCCTCTTCACTTTTTTATTTTAATTTTTTTTTTATAATTTGTTTATTTTATTTTTTGGTTGTGCAGGGTCTTCATTGCTGCCTGCATGCTTTCTCTAATTGTGAAGACGGGGATTCCTCTCTAGCTGTGGTGTGGGAGCTTCTCATTGTGGAAGCTTTTCTTGTTGTAAAGCATGGGCTTCAGTAGTTACAGCATGCAGGCTTAGTGGCTTGAGGGCCCTAGAGCTCAGACTCAGTAGTTGTTCGAGGCTTAGTTGCTCTGCAGTATGTGGAATCTTTTCCAGACCAGCGATTGAACCCATGTCTCCCGCATTGGCCGGCTGATTCTTAACCACTGGACCACTAGGGAAGTCCTTAGGCCTCTTCACTTACAATATCCAAACTAGCAAGTGGCTTTTTTGGGCCATTTGTATAAAGAAACACTTTTCTTCTTTAATGTTATATTGTGAGAGCTGATTATTCATATTGTTGATATCCTGCTTATGATTTTTTCCTTTATTAAACTTTTATTGGCTTATAACATAATATAGGAAAGTATGCATAATCTTTTTTTCCTTTGTGTTCTCTGAAGAGTGTATTCAAGTGAATAGGTGTTTTTTTTAATTTGAATGTCCAGTTTTCCAATGTTTTTCTTGTTGTAAGAATAAGAAGTTGTATTCTCTTGAGTTCAAAGAAGAAAGTGAAAAATAGTCTCTTGTTTGGCTCTAGATTGAATCTCTTAGGAAGTAATGTGGAGCCTGTTTAACCAACTCACTTCAGTCATTAGCAACTCTGTTTCACTGTGCTTCCTTCTGAATGTTAGACAGTCCCTAAAGACCATACTTCCTCCACGCTATTACTTTTGTTGTAAAGTCAACCCATCCTTGAATGTTGTATGTCCCCAAGAAGTTTACGTAAGATTGGCTATTTGATTTGTTCTGGAAGGACAGTTTTCCCTTGTCTGGAAAGTAATAAATTCATCTTGGTTCAGATATACTTGAGTAGTAATTTTTTCCCTCAACATTACTAGCACTTGTGACTTGTTTAAAAAATCTGACAAGTATAAAACTTAGTATTTGCTTATAGCATTGTTAGAAACAGAGGAGAAGAGCAATTATAGTTAGGAAACCTAGACCAGTGGGAGATGCAAAAGAGGCATAATATAAATCCCATTTATATATAATCCCATAATATATAATCCCATTTCTAATTTCATGCCAAGAAGTTCTTGTAAAATGAAGAAATAGGGTAAGTATATAATTTGGCCTTCAAGCTGTAACAGGTTTAGACATAATTACAGCAGGACTCTAAGCATGAATGGGGATTGTCCCTGGATATGTGGGGCTTATGTATCAACTAATTGTAGAATTTTGTCTATAATTTCTTATCTGGCTTTCTGTTCTGTTTAATTAATCATGGAAGTTCTTTTCATTAGACCAGTGGTAAACCTAATGGATCTGTTTGGCCCCCTTCCCTTGGTCTCCATCCCAGTTCTTAATTAACCTTCTCAGCATGTATCCTTGTATAAAACAACCTGATACACAATGTGCATCTTGTAATTTTAACGTAACTACCTCCTGGATCAAAAAATTAAATATTACCAGTACCCTAGAGGACCCTCTCATGCCTCTTCATCATTATACTGTCTTCACTATCCTGACTTCTAATGTGTAGAGGTTTCCTCACCTATAAACCATAGATTTATTTTGCCTGTGTCTGAAATTTCTGAACTGAATCGAGTAGTATGTGTTTCTCTGGGTATGGCTTCTTTTTAGTCAGCATATGTTGGAGATTTACTTATGTGTTATCATTTTTTGAGTAGCACTATTAAATGCTTATTGAGAATAGCCAAACAAATTTAAAATAGATTTCTAGGCTGAATATATCCTAAAAATGACAATTGTATGTTACATGTTATACAAAATATGGTAATTAAAGTGGCAACTGTATGCTATACAGAGATCATGAGTGAGACACATGGAACTGTTATTTTCCATAGATGATGTCTCATGCTGAAGGACAACAAAGAGACTTAATTAGAGGAATTGAATGCCTTCCTGCTTCTGGCCATCTTAGTTCCCTGGACCAGGATCTGTTAATGCTCAAGGCTACTTCCATGGCAACTATGAACTGCTTAAATGACTGCTTTCATATTCTCCAGTTACAGCATGCATCACATCAGAAGGGCTCATTGCCTTCAGGTAAGTTATTGCTTAAAGGTAGGACTGAACATTGCAGGTCAAAACATGGAAATAGTAACTGCATTCTTTGTAATTCTGCTCCAGAAAATCTTAATCAAAGCAAGACAAACAGAAAACCAGCTAGCTTCTTGGTTTTTATTATCATACTAATGTTATGCAAAATCTCTTTTACTGTGTCCTTTTTCAAATCTAAAACCATTTTAGGTCTCATATAATTAAATATTCATTTAGAGACCTCAAATTAAACTTGTCAAAAACTGAATTAAAAATTTACATCTTCTGTATTTCTATTGAAGTTGATGGCATTACTCTATCCAATCAATCAAAGTAGAAACATTAGAATCATTCCTTGGTTGCTTTAGTCCACTATTCACTATTTCCCTGTTGACATACATATATATAAAAGTCTATCAGTCACCTTTCAGTTTGAAAAATAAAGATATACATCTAGTATTTGAGAGCACCTATTTGTTGAAATTAATTTACTGGGGAAAACAGCGTTATTGCATTATTTGTTATTGCATAACAAAAAATGAATTTTTCTATTAAATGAGATTAATAAACTCATTTAAAAATTGAGATATAACTGACATATAGTGCATATAAAATGACATTATGCATAATTGACATGCGAGTTTAAAGTGTTGATTTAACACATTTATATATTTATATGCCACCAGAGTGTTAGCTAATGTCCCAATCATATCACATAATTGTCATTTCTTTTTTTCTCTGCCCCTTCTTGGCCTGCCCTCCCCCCACCCCCAACACATACACACACACACACATACAGACACACAGAGCTTGTGGAGTCTTAGTTTCCTCGGCCTTGGCAGTGAAAGTGCCAAGTCCTAACCTTTGGAACTAAGGAATTCCCTATTTTGTAATGAGAACAATTAGAATCTAGTCTCTTAGCAACTTTGAAATATTTACTGTAGTACTGTTGACTCCATTCACTGCTGTGTATTAGATATACAGGACTTATTTGTCTTCTAGTTGCAAGTCTGTACCCTTTAACAACATTGCCCCAATTTCCCCACCGCCATCACAATGAATTAATAGTAGTAACTTAGTATTCCCAACACTCATTGTTTTCTGATTCAATGAACTCCTCTTGCTTGTGAAAGAAAGATATTTTAGAAAGAACTGATTTAGAAGGACCCTGAGACCAGATGATTTGTTTGCTAAAGAATTTTGTTATGTGAATCATCTGTGAAATATCTGTGAATAATCTCTTAAAACAAATCTCTTAAATTCAGTGTTTATGTGCATCTTATTTCAAGAAGTAGGGGAATCTAGATGCTGATATTAAAAATAAACATATCAAAGTAGAAACAAAGAGCTTTCATTTCTTTGGAGTTTTGAAACAGGCTCCATGAACTTATCCAGGGCATTCCCCCAATTGTGAATCCCCCTCAGTGAATCTGAACTAAGTGCCAAGGCAAGATGCTCTGGAAGCCTGGTAGGTACTTTGTAATTTATTCCTCTACTGAAGTCTAGGATTTTGTTATAGACTAAGTAAATTCCATACTCCTTTTAAATTTCTGGTGTAGTAGTCTGAGTATCCCTTAATGTAACACTGTATAACCAAGCTTCTGTGAAACCTAGATCAGCCTCTGAAATCAAATGGAACATTTTCCATTATTGATTAGGCATAGAATCCACTTTGTTAAACTAGTTGAGGGTAATAAGAGACATTTGAGTCATTAACTGAGAAGATGACAAGTCTCTAAATGTGACCACTGTCTTTCATTAGGTCAGCTATTATTTATTCAGTAGAAGAACCTTTCAGTTTAAAAGTATATGGAGCCTTTTTATATGATTGGAAAGAAAACCATAATGGACATGGATCTGCAATTCTTAAATTAGATTGTGGGGTTATCTTGATTGGTTAGAAAATTGGTACTGAGAATAAGGTTCAACCCCAAATTGAAGTAGATTTTACTGTTTCACAATCCCAGGCTATTCCTGTAATTGTGATTTCCTCAAGTCTAACTGCATACTTCTTATCACTAGAGGGTCAAGATTCATGCAGAAAGGTCAACTATTGGGGTGAGAATACACTTAATGATTCAGATTTTCCCAGGAAGTGAGTTCATTCCTATTCAGGGTTGATTCACTTAAATGGTATCTGATTACAAGTTGCAGGTTGCTCTGTTGTAAAATAACCAATCGTCATGCTCATGCTAATGAGATACAAGTCACTGTCTTGCAGAGTCTCTTAACAGGTTTTGAATTGCTTTTAGCCTTGTAGATGCAAAACAAAATCGTTTAATAAAATCCACATTTGCTGAACTTTCCAGATTATGAGCAAGTTTCAGCGAAAGTTTTCTCTTACTTCATCAGGAACGACAATCGAATGGTTAGAACCAAAGATACCATTATCAAACCACTATAAAAATGGAGCTGACCAGCCCTTTGCAACTGAGCAAAGTAAGCCAGTGGCAGTCCCAGAAGAGCAGTGTGTTGCAGAATCTGGACTATTAGCAAGGGTAAGGTAATACGAAAATACAGTTTTGAAGTAAAAATTAGGAATTACTGAAAAGCACCTTTTCATTGTCAGGATGTGCATACTCTAGAGAGCTCACTCTAAGAGTTGTTCTACTTTGAACTGCATTGGCTTTGGAAGGGCTCTATTGTGTAAAACTTGTACATACTGTGTTTTCAAGGTTAAATTATGTGTCCTTCTTAGTTTTAGTTTACTTTTGCTTTATATAAATGTATTTAAAATTTACATGTTTTTCTTTTTCTGGAAAACAGCTTTTCTAATGGAAGATTATTTGCGTGATATTTATCTCATAGATTTCTTAATTTAACATTATTTAGTAGGTGTTTGCTATTAAGTTTAAAAGTTTGCTATTAAGTTTAAAAGTTTACTATTAAGGTTTTTTTTGATAGTAAGCACTGTACCAAACCAATTTTTTAAAGTGTTAGTCTAAAAAAGAAAGAAAGTGTTAGTCTACTTAAAATAGCACGCAGTCTTAGAGTTTAATATTTTAGTAAAGTAATGTTCGTTGCACATTTCCCAGAAGCTAAACAGGCTCTCTTCTATTCTTAGTTCTACCTCTGTGACATATCATACTGTTTTTTTGCCTCTTGAGTTTACATCTTTTATTTTTATGGTTATCATAATTACATAGATAGTTTTGTTTTAAGCTCTTTTTACTTGATACTTCTCATAAGTGTTTTTATATGTTATTCTGGCCTATATAATTAAAAATTTTAAAGGTTGAAGTAGGCTATTGAATGTCTAGGTTGTTATTTTTTTTTGTTCTTATAAATAATGCTCTATCATTTTGTCTACTGTTTTATTTTTTTTTCTCCTCTTTATTTAGATTATTTCTTAAGTTATTCCCAGCTAAAATTACTGAGTCAAGAGTCAGGCGTGGTTTATGGTTATTTATATATTAGTAAATTACTTCTTGAAAGAAACATATAACACAGGGACTTCCAAAGCTGGCAAAGGTTTTGACTCAAGGAGGCAGGCAGTGGCAGCAGGGTGACTGAGGAAGAAGAAAAAAAAAAATCCTCTTTTTCTTAGTTTCTTAACTAATTCATTTGTGAAGTCAAGCAGTTAGTAAGTATTCATTAAGTTATATTAGTATATGACAAGTCCAATGTTAAGAATTAGAGGAGACACAAAAATAGAAGACCGTTCTTTCACTGGAGAGACTTAAAATCATTTAGAGTTCCTACTTCCTGTGGGGAAGGCTTGCCTGATGCTGGTGAACCTGGGTGCTGTCATTTACTAACATGTGGGCCAACTCATTAACCATGCTTAACTTTCTCATTTGTAAAGTAGGGGTAATAATACATTATAAGTTGTTATTAAGATAAAGTAAATTTAGCAGAGCACCTAGTTTATGGAAAATGACCCCAGGGTTGTTGGATTTTACAAATCCAGATGGCCATTCATGTTGCATTCTTTGTGGAATAATTATTCCTGGAACACTGCTACACAGAATACAGTGTAAAATCAGGCAGAAAAATTTAGTCTTACTGTGACAGATACTGAGATCATGAGCATGAGGAGGGATGCAAAATGTATAAGAAGATTGGTGTATCATATGACTTGGAATTGAAGTGTGGATAGAAGTCTGTGGAAGTAGGAATGAAGACATGAACAGGTAATATGCATTTCAAATAAAAAATCAGTTGAACTTGTGATTGACTGGATATAGGGTTGGATCACAAATGACTTCCAAGTTTTTGAGCCTAAATTGAGATTAAAATTAGGGTCCCATTCACAAAACCTAGCAAAATTAGAAAGAAAGCTTTTTAAGAGAAAAGGTTTAGTATAGTTTATAAACATGTTGAATTTTATGTGGGAAGAGGATGTATGATTGTTAATGTACATGAAAAACAGTTTGGAAATGATGAAACCAAAGCTTTGCAGAGATCAGGACTATAATTTTTTGTGAAAAATTACAAACAATAGGTCATATACTCCACAACATTTTTATTCTTCTAAATGAGAATACAAAACATGTTGGAGATCAGGATAGAAACATGGTAGAGATAGGGCACAGGGATGTGGGGGAGAGGATTGTTGAATTTCTAAACCTTTTGAAATGAGTAGCCTAGTGTATGACCTAGTGCAAACAGAAAAAACTCTAAGTGCATAGATTCTTTTTTTTCAGTTAACAAAAGATTTTAGACTCCACTCAAGCTTTCCTGGTGGCTCAGCTGGTAAAGAATCTGCAATGCGGGAGACCTGGGTTTGATCCCTGGGTTGGGAAGATCCCCTGGAGAAAGGAAAGGCTACCCATTCCAGTATTCTGGCCTTAAGAATTCCATGGACAGTATAGTCCATGGGGTCACAAAGAGTCAGACACAACTGAGCAACTTTCACTTTCAAGCATACAAGAATAGACCTGAATTGTTTGAAAATTTCACCTGTGCCTTTTTTGGAATATAAGTGTCAGTGCAAGCTGGAAACATGTATTATAGTGGTGGAAATGTTGCTGTCAGGTGATAGAGAAGATAAATGCTAGAGGCTAGAATGAAGCCCACAGTTCCCTAGTGCCCAAGTCAGAAATCAGGAAAACAAAAAATGGCATTGGTATGAGTTTTGTGGAATTTCCTTTTGCCATGCAATCTCCGGATATTATGAATACCTAGAAACTCAACTGCTTTTGCCACTGTATTTACTAGTCATTCTGAGTTTGTAGGGATTTTATACATTTGAGCAGTTTGTTTGAATTTTGGTAATGCCTTTTTTTTTTTTTAACCTTAAGCTTTTGTTTGAGAAAGGCATGATCTCTAAGAAGAGGCATTTCAAAAAGAAAAGAGAGCTTCCAGAATCTTCCATTCATATCATACTTTAGAATCAGTATTTATTCGCGAATGTAATTCCTTTTTTTTCTATTAAGTGTTTGACTATTTTTATAAAGATAACAAAAATATGTTCTTTAGCTTTTCTGTCAAATTTGTTTTATCTCTTTAGTTTAATACTATTTTCATTAAACTACACAATAAACTTTGGGTATAACTGTGTATAATAATGTTAAGGATATATTTGCATTATTAATCTGTGTCCTAGGTTCTGACCTCAAATGTAATAGTACCTTTCAGAAGCTGAAGGACATTATTTAATCAAGATCTGTATTTCTCCCCCCTTGACATTTCTCAAATGAAAAATTGTTATATTTAGTATTGTATATAGAAAGAGGAATGATCAGTTTTTTTCTCTGATTTATAATAAGTATACGTTCACAAATATACTTAAACTGTATTATGCAACTGACTTAGGGTAGATTACAGGAAGTACTTCCTAACAGACTTACTAGCCATAGAAAAGGGAAATTGAGAAATTCGCCTTTGGGAATCTCTCCTTAAGGTCGTAAAAACAAATAATTGTGGTATATACAAGCAATTGTTGTATTTGGTCTCTGAAGAAATGAATTGGACTCAGTTCAGTTCAGTTGCTGAGTCGTGTCTGACTCTTTGTGACCCCATGGACTGTGGCACACCAGGCTTCCCTCTCCATCTCCAACTCCTGAAGCTCACTCAAACTCATGTCCATCGAGCTGGTGATGCCATCCAGCCATCTCATTCTGTGTCGTCCCCTTCTCCTCCTGCCTTCAGTCTTTCCCACCATCAGGGTCTTTTTCAGTGAGTCAGTTCTTCACATCAGGTGGCCAAAGTATTGGAGTTTCCGCTTCAGCATCAGTTCTTCCAATGAGCATTCAAGACTGATTTCCTTTAGGATTGATTGGTTTGATCTCCTTGCAGTCCAGAGGACCCTTAAGAGTCTTCTCCAACATCACAGTTCAAAAGCACCAATTCTTCGGTGCTCAGCTTTCTTTATAGTCCAACTCTCACATCCACATGTGTGACACTGGAAAAACTATAGCTTTGACTAGACGGAGCTTTGCTGGCAGAGTAATGTCTCTGCTTTTTAATATGCTCTCTAGGTTGGTCATAGCTTTTCTTCCAAGGAGCAAGCATCTTCTAATTTCATGGCTGCAGTCACCATCTGCAGTGATTTTGGAGGCCCAAAAAATAAAGTCTGGCACTGTTTCCATTGTTTCCCCATCTATTTGCCATAAAGTGATGGGACTGGATGCCATGATCTTCGTTTTCTGAATGTTGAGTTTTAAGCCAACTTTTTCACTCTCCTCTTTCACTTTCAAGAGGCTCTTTAGTTCTTCTTTGCTTTCTGAACTGGACTATTAATTGATTTGTCAGAATTTGATATAATAAGGATTTTACTGATAGAAGGGATGATAGAAAGGAAGAAGAAAAAAGAGAACAAAGGCAAAAGAATGACCAGAAATTCATTATTTTTCATCTCTATCACCAAGTTTTGTATTTTGTTTTTAATATTTTTTAAGAATATTAAGTTCTTGATTTTATGCCTGATTAGGATTGGTTTTCTTTGTCTAGCTACAGAGAACAGATGGGCTTCTTATTTGATAGGATTTGTTTATGGGAATAGAAAATTAAAAGCAGAGACATTAACAGAATCATTTCTTTTTTAAAACCCTCATAACTTAAAATTTAACACATTACCAAAGATAATATACTCATGAAAGCTCTCTTGCACAAAGGTAATGAAAAGAGGTACCCCTGAGAAAGATCGTATTCCATCCCCACATAAACATGGAAAGTGACATCCAATAAAATTATTTAGAATTTTGGGATTTGAAACTGTTACTTGTTGTTTACATAAAAATAGGAAATTAGATTTCTCTGACTTCTCTGGTGGTCGGTCCAGTGGTAAAGAATCCGTCTGCCAATACAGGGAACACAAGTTTGATCCCTGGTCAAGGAAGATTCCACATGCCACAGGGCAGATAAGCCTTTGCGCCACAACTACTGAGCCAGTGAGCTGCACCTGCTGAGCCAGCGAACTACAGCTGCTGAAGCCCACGTGCTCTTGAGCCTGTGCTCTGCAATAGGAGAAGTCACTGAAATGAGAAACTCATGCACCACAAATAGAGGGTAACCTCCTCTTGCCACAACGAAAGAAAGCCCATGTGCAGCAACAAAGACTCAGCACAGCCAAAACTAATAAATAAACCTAATTTAAAAAATGAAATGAAATTAGATTTCTTTTAAGCAGTTATTTGGAGGAGGAGGGTAAACAATTTTGGCTTTTCAAGGGGTTGTTTTATTGATTGATTGAAAAACTGTACAGAGAATGTTTTGTAGTCTTAAGACTGCATAACCAACTACAGGGTTTCCATACCTGCACCTGGAATTCTCTTCATCCCCACAGTTTTTTCCTGACAACTCCAAGGATGAGTAAATATCTAAATACAGATTACAGAAGTTAGACTTGATATGTACAGTCACTTTAAAATTTTACTTTGACAGTATTAGCTTAAAAATGGGGCAAATATTTAATTCTCAAAACATCTTGAATTATAGATAGTAGTAGGGCCCCTAGGCAGGTGGAGAAAGCCTTCAAAGCCTAAGTTTCAGATGAGACATTTTTCATTCTTCCTGAAAAATCCTATTTTCACAAAGCATATGTATTTTATGTGTGATGCATATGACAAAACAACAGTATGTCCAATGTCAGTGATAATGCGTTCTTTGAAGCAAATCTATTCCATGGCCAAATGATGTAAGTTGTATTTTCTGAAAGATTTTTGTCTGCTCTCAGTTTCGTTTAGGCCCAATATGTCATCATCTGATGTTTATACTTTTATTCTTAGTGCATATTGATATGCACTTGTAACAATAGACTTTTGCTTTATTTTGCATCAAGGAACCTGAAGAAATAAATGCAGATGATGAGGTGGAGGATGCTTGTGACAACAAGGAGGATGACCTGGGAGCTGTGGAAGAGCAACGCAGTGTTATTCTACATCTCTTATCACAGCTCAAGCTGGGCATGGACTTAACAAGAGTAAGTAATGGGATAAACAGTCTATGAAGATCATTTGGTCAGGACTATACCTATAATTGTTAATGCTGTCAGGGCTTTTTAATCTTTATGAGTTGGTTTCTTTTTTTCCTGATCAACATTTCTTATTTTCATTAAAAATGTGATGGTTTTTTGTGCAGATTAAGTCACATGGCAACTAAAGACCTATAGTCTTGTTTTTGTGCAAAATAAAAGAGTCCATTGGAATCAGAATTGGAAAATCTAAAGAAAAGGATTTAATCCCATAAAACGATTAAAGTCATTGATCCTGCTGCTTTATTCTTATTTCATGTTTGATAGTACATTTTGGGTATTATCTGTAACAGAGGTCAGCAAACATTTTCTGTAAAGTATCAGATAGTAGATGTTTTTAGCTATGTGGGCATAGATCTCTGAGGTAGCTGTAGTTGATTCTTGAACAGTGTAGGGGTTAGGGACACTAGGCCCTCATGCAGTTGAAAATCCACATATAATTTTTGAAATCCCTCAAAACTTAGCTACTAATTTATTTACTGGAAGCCTTACCAATAACAAAAATACTCAGCACAACTTTTGTTTATATGTATTACTAATACTAGACATCAAAAATGAAAAGAACATGAAAAATATTCATGTTTATTTACAGGTATAATAATTTATGCATTGATAATGATGAAGCAGCAACATGATTGTTTTATGGTATCCTAGGCTTCATGGTAGCCTAGCCTATATACTAATGAATATTGTTATAAGATTTTTGTGACGTGCAGTATTACAGTCATATTCATGATATAATATAGGAAACATTGTTCAATTTTTAAAAATCCCACATACCTGTGATAATACACAGTTTCTTGCCTTATGAGAGAGGTATGATAGTTATGGTAATATAATTCTTTGAAAGCAAAGTTATGAAACAGTAATAAAACTAACATATTCATTTTATATTATGTATTACTCACCTTAAGCCTATGTAAAGGTGGACTATCCACCTCAGTACAAGTCTTGCACATTATGTTCTACATGTATATTTTGTATGTTTATTGGAAAAAAAAATCCATGTATGAGTAGACCTGCATTTCAAACCCATATTGTTTAAGGATCAGCAGTATTCAACTCAGCCTTTGTAAAAGCAGCCAGGATAATACTGGGTTAACCAAAAGGTTCATTTGGGTTTTTCCGTGTAATACCTTACAGGCAAGCAAGTAAGCAAGTGAAGTCGCTCAGTCGTGTCCAACTCTTTGGGACCCCATGGACTGTAGCCTACCAGGCTCCTCTGTCCATGGGATTTTCCAGGCAATAGTACTGGAGTGGATTGCCATTTCCTTCTCCAGCGGATCTTCCCAACCCAGGGATCGAACCCGGGTCTCCTGCATTGTAGACAGACGCTTTACCATCTGAGCCACCAGGGGAGTCCGTAACACCTTACAGAACAAACCTTTTGGCCAACCCAATGTGTTAGATTGGAATGAGTGTATTTCCATACAAAACTATTACACAAACAGGAGGCCAGATTTGACCTGAAGGCCATAGTTTGCACACCCCTGGTCTGAAGGCTTGCTACTTTAAAAATGTGGCATGAATTAATTTGACGGTGGAAGTCCTTTTACTGTGTGCTGTGCTTAGTTGCTCAATTGTGTCCGACTCTCTGTGACGGTATGGACTGTAGCCTTCCAGGCTCCTCTGTCCATGGGGATTCACCAGGCAAGAATACTAGAGTGGGTTGCCATGCCCTCCTCCAGGGGATCTTCTTAACCAGGGACTGAACCCAGGTCTCCCACATTGCAGGTGGATTCCTACCATCTGAGCCACCAGGGAAGCCCAAGAATACTGGAGTAGGTAGCCTATCCCTTCTCCAGGGGAACTTCCTGACCCAGGAATCAAACCAGGATCTCCTGCATTGCAGGTGAATTCTTTACCAGCTGAGCCACCAGGGAAGCCCCCTTTAACTATATATGTGTATATCAAATCACTACAAGGTACACTTTAAATAACTTATGATTTTATTTGTCAGTTATGCCTTAGAACTGAAAGGAGAAAAAAAATCTGAAAGTCAGTATCATCACCATCACCTGAGAACTTGTTAGAAATGTATAATCTCAGCCCCAATCTCACAGTTAGAGAAACAGAATCTGTGTTTCAATAAATATGTATATATACATTAAAGTTTGAGAAGCACCGATGTATAATTTTTAATTTTAGGCCCATCTTCTCCATTCCCAGTTTATCTAATGAGTGTGCCTTTATTTGTTTTAACAATTAATCCATGACGTTGATTTAGAAAGTCAATGAGGTTCAAAACCTATGTATGTTAGACATTACTTACTGTAGAATTATATATTTTGAATCACTACTAATGCTACTTTGCATTAGTTTGGAATTTCAAAATTGACTTCAGGATGTATATTTCGAATTGAGGTTTTCAATGCCTGTGAGGTAACAAAAGTATAAATTAAAAGATTGTTTGATTCCAGTGAATTACTTACCTGAAAATGTAACTTAAAAACATTTTGCTTTTAACATTCACTTTGAAGTATTTCAAAATCAAAAAACATATTTCTCTACTTATATTTACAGTAATTATAAGACAGTTTGTAAGTTGGTTAAGTTAATAACCTACTAAGAAGCAGATATTTTAGGAATAAAGAAAGCCATCTAACAATTCATCTTTCATCTAATCTTAGTATTTCAACTGAGTATCATTTTTATTCTAGAAATATTTTTGTATTAGTGGTTCAGAAAACACTAGCTTTAAAATTGGTTAAAATGAGCAGTAGGTATAGAGTTTATTTGGTTATCGTGGTGTTTACTGTCTTCTAGTAAATGTAGGTTTGTAAGTCATAAGAACAATGTTGGGGTTTATGAGGTATTCAGTTCAGTTCAGTTCAGTCGCTCAGTCGTGTCTGACTCTTTGCAACCCCATGAATCACAGTACACCAGGCCTCCCTGTCCATCACCAACTCCTGGAGTTTACCCAAACTCATGTCCATCAAGTTGGTGATGCCATCCAGCCATCTCATCCTCTGTCATCCCCTTCTCCTCCTGCCCCCAATCCCTCCCAGCATCAGGGTCTTTTCCAGTGAGTCAACTTTTCGCATGAGGTGGCCAAAGTACTGGAGTTTCAGCTTTAGCATCAATCCTTCCAATGAACACCCAGGACCAATCTCCTTTAGGATGGACTGGTTGGATCTCCTTGCAGTCCAAGGGACTCTCAAGAGTCTTCTCCTCTTGTTCAAAAGCATCAATTCTTTGGTGCTCAGCTTTCTTCACAGTCCAACTGTCACATCCCTACATGACCACTGGAAAATCCATAGCCTTAACTAGACAGACCTTTGTTGGCAAAGTAATGTCTCTGCTTTTCAATATGCTATCTAGGTTGGTCATAACTTTCCTTCCAAGGAGTAAGCATCTTTTACTTTCATGGCTGCAGTCACCATCTGCAGTGATTTTGGAGCCCCAAAAAATTAAGTCTGACACTGTTTCCCCATCTATTTCCCATGAAGTGATGTCAGGCCACCTTATATTCCAGACACTGTTCTAGGTACTGTGACTACAGCAACAAAGAAGGTCCTTACTTGCATATTGTGAATAAGTAATAGCCATTTCCTCCATTATTTTGTTCTTTTAAAAATAGTGTCATGAAAAAAAAAATAGTGTCATGAATTTAGTATAAACTTTTCAAAGAAAGTTTTTGAGAAATGAAAGGAAAAAATCTATAATTCTACCATCCTAACAACACAAATGTTACTTTTTGTGATTTCTTTTCAGTTTTTCTTTATATAATTATATTTTATATCCAATTTTATAACGTTTTCATTTTTTCAGTTAATATCTTTTCTTTGTGAAGTGTATTGTACATATAGAAGTACATGGCTTAGAGTGCATAGAAACAGTTCAGAAAACAATGGTAAAACAAATACCTGTGTACTCACCTCTGATTAAGTTACAGAACATTGCCAGATCTTGGAAGCTCTCTGAGTGCCCCTTCCAGCTGTAGTCCTCTGTTTTCTCCTGGATGTAACAACTTAACTTGTCTTTTGTGTTAATCATCCCCCTACTTTCATTTATAGTTTTACCACCTATATATGTACCCTGTAACAGTGTTACTTAGAGGAAAATGAATAGTGAGTACAATCTTGGCTGTATATTTTCTTTATATTTCTTAGGAGAGGTATTCTTAGAGATCTGATGTTTCTTGGATTTCCACTCATGTTTAAGTATAGAGGAACTAAAAACCTGATTTTAAGTTTTGAACATGTGAGTGGAGCCTGTGCTTTTCAACATTGAGTAATCTGAATTTGTTGGGGAACCTGATGTTAGTATCATTAGATTTTTCCTCTATGGTTAGTCAAGTTCCCCTAGAAGAAAATTCTTCTAACTTCTTGCTTAGGTAGGTAAAGCAAGTAGGAGTCAGGGAGAAGAAGAGGGCTAGGTGGGAAATTGTCTTAATATCAATCGTTTAATTTATAGAGGGTTACTTTGTACCCTTTTATCATATCACTTAACTAGACCCAGAGTATTCTGGGGCATCCCTGTGGCTCAGCTAGTTAAGAATCCGCTTGCAATGCGGGAGACCTCAGTTCGATCCCTGGGCTGGGAAGATCTCCTGGAGAAGGGCATAGCTCTTCTGCAAACCCATTCCAGTATTCTTGCCTGGACAGTCCCCATAGATCGAGGAATCTGGTGGGCTACAGTCCACAGGGTTGCAAAGAACTGGACACAGCTGAACTGACTAAGCACAGTACAGAGTTAAAAACATAGACTGTTTTAATTTTATTTTCAGGTTTCTTACTTCCTAAGACTAGATTCTTCAAGGAATCATTATTAGGCTAAATGGATATGAAATCTTCAGGCTCTTGAAAAAATGTTGCCAGATTGTTTTGTCACAGAGTTGAACCAATTTCAGTGCTTCTCCAATTCTGCTTTAAATAAAATGTTTAATCTTCCTACCTGGCTTTAAGTATCAAAAGGTCTTTTCTTAGAATTAGTCTTCTTGAGGTTAAAATTAAATGTAAATTACCATTCTCTTCCCTTATGTCTTTCCCCTTATGATACTTTTATCCAACCTAGGAATTTGAAGTGGTTGTTTTTTTTTTTTTAGTTGACCCTCTTCAAGTGCTGAATTGATTGTTTGACCTTAACCATTTGGAAAGGCTATTTCCTTTTAAGCATGCTTATATTTTTAAATTTATTTTTAATTGAAGAATAATTGATTCATAACAATGAGCTTGTTCCTGCCATACATTAATATGAATCAATCATAGGTACACATAATGTTCCCTCCCTCTTGAACCTTCTTCCCACCTCCCTCCCCATCCCACCCCTCTAGATTGTCGCTGCTGCTGCTGCTGCTAAGTCGCTTCAGTCTTGTCCGACTCTGTGCGACCCCATAGACTGCAGCCCACCAGGCTCCCTCGTCCCTAGGATTCTCCAGGCAAGAACGCTGGAGTGGGTTGCCATTTCCTTCTCCAATGCAGGAGAGTGAAAAAATAAAGTGAAGTTGCTTAGTCGTGTCCGACTCCTAGTGACCCCATGGACTGCAGCCCACCAGGCCCCTCCGTCCATGAGATTTTCCAGGCAAGAGTACTGGAGTGGGGTGCCATTGCCTTCTCTGCTCCAGATTGTTACCTACAGCAAATTCCCATTGACTTATCTATTTTACATATGGTAGTATATATGTTTCCTTGCTACTCTCTCCATTAGTCCCACCCTCTTCTTCCATTCTATGTCCGTAAGTCTCTTCTTTATGTCTGCATATCCACTGCTGCCCAGTGAATAGGTTCATCAGCACCATCTTTCTATATTCCCTGTATATGCATTAATATACCATGTTTGTCTTTCTGACTTACTTCACTCTGTATAATAAGCTCTGGGTTCGTCTACCTCATTAGAACAGACTCAAATGCATCCCTTTTTATGGCTGAGTAATATTCCATTGCATATATGTACCACAACTTATTTATCTGTTCATCTGTTGATAGACATCTAGGTTGCTTCCATGTCCTGGCTCTTGTAAATAGTGTTGCAGTGTACATTGGAGTACGTGTGTCTTTTTCAATTTTGATTTCCTCAAAGTATAACACGCTTATTTTTTACTGACACAAATTACTTGTCTTTTGTGACTCTGCTTTTAATACCCATCTAGAATGAAATATTTTCAGGGAAATAAGAATCATTCTCTACAGATGTATCAGGTCTTTGAGAAGACCTCTAATTAGGAATATAAAGACCAAAATAAAGAAACAGACTTGAAAGAAGCAGAAATCTCATAGGAGAATAGAGGACCAGACTAGGAAGGTCCTCACCTTTATCTTCTAACCATTCTCTTGAATTTTAATTTTTCCTATCATGTTTTAATTTTTTCTGAATTTTCTTTTTCAGAAAGCATTCTTGTTTCATGTGTATAATATCATCTCAATTCTCTGAAAGTATTTATTACTGTTTTTTTGTACTTCCCTCTTTGGTTGATTTGTTGTTGTTATTGTTGTTTTAGGTGGTGCTTCCTACATTTATCTTAGAGAAGCGATCCTTGTTGGAAATGTATGCAGACTTTATGTCTCATCCAGACCTATTTATAGCCATCACTAATGGAGCTACAGCTGAGGACAGGATGATTCGTTTTGTTGAGTACTACCTTACTTCATTTCACGAAGGCCGTAAAGGAGCCATTGCTAAGAAACCATACAATCCTATCATTGGAGAAACGTTTCACTGTTCCTGGAGGATGCCCAAAAGCGAGGTAGCATCCAGTGTCATTAACAGCTCTTCTACCCCGGCCATCACAAATCATGTACCTCCGTCAGAGGAGGCTTTGAACCAGATGGGTTCAGACTGTTACACAGTCAGATTTGTTGCCGAGCAGGTTTCCCATCATCCTCCAGTCTCAGGATTTTATGCTGAATGTGCAGAGAGGAAGATATGTGTAAATGCACATGTCTGGACTAAGAGCAAATTCTTAGGCATGTCAATAGGCGTGACAATGGTTGGGGAAGGTAAGTAGAAAAAATTATTCTCCAATTTTTCACATCAAACTATAGCCTTAAATTGGGGGAAGCTAGATAAATACTAATTGTAAATTTGAACTGTATGTGTACTACTTTTTCCCCCAATTCCTAGTATGTTTTAGAATGTTGGTAGAGGGGAGAGGGTGAATCTATCAACAAACAAAAATTTCTTTTGCAATTTTTTTCCTGATTTTAAATGTAAATTATTTTTATTATAGAAAGTTTAGTAAACTTAGAAAAGTGTCAAGGTGAAAAAGTATGTCTAATTCCTTCATTCAGAGATAAATAAATATAGCTAGTATTTTGTATTTTTTCTATGTGTGTGTGTTCATACTTTCAGTTTTATAAAATTAGGATTCTCTCTATGTAGTTGTGTCCTCCTTTTTTGCAGTGAATATTTTCTCAAGTTATTGATAATGCTTTAAAACATAAAACATGTTTTTATTATAAATAGCACTCAAGAAATATTTTCTAGGTAAATCTATGTCTGTATCTTTTATATATCATAGGAAATATTAATAAAATATTTTAAAATATACTGCCAAACTTTAAATCTATTCCAGCACAAATGATTATAACAATTAAAAGAAATTGTTTTTAAAAGGAATTGTTTTCTTTTAATTTCTTTTAACAATTAAAAGAAGTTCTGTGTTTTTTGGCTAAGAATACAAAAAACAGATTAACAACAACAGACAAGTCTCCACAGAAATCATTGCAGAGTTAATGAAAATATAATGGAAGAAAAAAACTCTGCTATTTTAATGTCAAAGGAACACTCCTATGCATGAGAAAATTTGTTTTAAATATAAGCATGGTGTAGTTAAGCCTGTGACCCTAACATTTTGAGATTGTGTTTTTTTAGCCCTGAAGAAAATATTTTATTCCCCTTACAAGCATTCCTCATCTTTAATACCTGTTGTGCTATGAGTCAGTTTCCAAGTAATGTTTCAAACTAATCAAATTTTTTATAACATAGTAAGATATTGTATTAAAAAAAAAAAAAGAGTTGGCTAACTCCGTTATAAGGTCTATCACATTAACCTTAGGCTCTTCACAAAGCAGTTTACTTATTTTAGAGATGAAAAACCTGAAGTCTGGTAGTGATGGAATGTGTCCAGAATCATAGAAATTAAGGCATAGTCAGATTAAGACCCTCATTCTTTGGCACACTCTCCCCAAGGCCAGTTACTCTTACCAGTTCATGAGACAGATAGTATCTGGTGGCTTCTCCCACTCTAAGAAAGGAAATACCTCAAGAAATGAGGAAAAGCATTAATAGCTTACTCATGTGTTAAATGAGAAGGTGGTATTGATATTTTTTTATTATTATTTAAGTGCTGGTTGTATATTCATAGATTTGTCTTTTTAAAATTAAATTACCATTGACACCTTCAACAGAAGGTAAATTAAATCAGAGAATGGAACTTCTCACAATTTATTTTGCTCCTGTTAGCAGCTGTTTTTCTTTTAAAGTAGGAGGAAAATGTGTTTAATTATTAGATAAATGAGATTTTAGGATTCTTTGAATTTCAGTTATCCTAGCTAGTCTTATTTTCCTTTTCAATAATTACATATTTCTTGGACCTTAAATTCCATAATGAATGTTAACTTTTGTTAACTATATTCCTAGAAATAAAAGATCCTGAATCCAATTTATAAGGCCAAATGTTTTTAGAAAGAAACATGATTTCCTTTCCAACTTAGAATTAATCAAATTATTATCAAATACTTGAATAACCAAATATATATATGTCTCTGACAGCTCCCATTATATATAAATATATACAAAACCATGTTTCTTTTCATGTGGCTCAATTTATTATTGCCCTGTGTGAAAACTACTACAAAAAATAGTTGCTGTTGCTTTATGTAAAGTAGACTGCTTTAGAATTCAATCTATTTGTCCTAAAAATTTGACTATATGAAAATATAATTTTTGCCCTTTTTTGTGAACATTAAGAACACAGTACTTCATGAGCATTTATTAAGAGAGAGATATCCTCAGAGTTCAAACTAGCAGTACATATCCAGTTCAGTGTTTATTTTGATGGTGAACTAGGTAATGAGCTTAGGTTAGTAATGTAATTAGCTCAAGTCTTCTCAATGTCTCTTAATCATCTGTGATAGATTGATTATTCATTAATGTAATTCCCTTTTTTCCCTGTAACTCTCTTTCATATATGTTTTTTAAAGTCATCTTTTAATATACTATCATTTAATATGGAACAAGCCCCATTAGAATATTGTTTGAAAACTGCCATTTCTAACTCTTGTAGCTTTGCCTTAAATATTTCAGAATTTGGCAAGCAAAATTACTATGATGACATTAGTTTATATCATAAAATAACTTTTTTCTATCTTAATATGCATAGAATAAAATGACGAACTCCCCCCATGTTGTTTGAGATTAAGTTCTATGTTATGTTAGATATTTAGTTGTTCTAAAAACTACTTTAAAAGTTATTAGTACTAGCTAAAGATCAGATCTTAGGATGATACAGTCTAGCATGGACTTAAATTCTGACTTGAAGTTTTATTTTATTTTTAGGAGCATTAGAGGGAATTTTGTTCCATGAACCCAAAGGGATAATAAGGTCATTATGAAAGTAACCTTGATTAACTGTTACCATGAATTGTTGTCAAATGTAATTGTAAATGAATCCAATTTCATCCAAAGCAAAAAGAAAATTAAGCAAAATTATGATGTTCCTTTACCAGGCAGAAGAAAATCCTAATATGGATTTTTCATAGCTATCTTTTTTTTGTTTGTTTTTTTTGTTTGTTTGTTTGTTTTTTAAACATACTATCCACCTTCATGTTTTCACATTCAGGTATTCTCAGTCTACTGGAGCATGGAGAAGAGTATACGTTTTCTCTGCCTTGTGCATATGCCCGGTCAATTTTAACTGTTCCTTGGGTAGAACTGGGTGGCAAAGTCAACGTCAACTGTGCAAAAACTGGGTACTCAGCCAGCATCACATTTCATACGAAGCCGTTTTATGGTGGCAAACTGCACCGGTAAGAATGTTTTAGTGATATCTGGCTCTTATCAGTTTAATCTTGTATTATAACTCATTCATTTTCTGCTTTGTTTTTTGTGAAATGAGGTTGGATTTCTTTCATGTTTATTTTTTTAATATATTTCATCTTTGAAGGAATTCTGGAAATTATGATCTGATTTTAAAAATAGTGACAGATCTTTCTACTCTAATAAACTAGAACTCCTAACAAATGGTACGTTGTTTCTGGTCCAATTTCTGCTTTTAAAGTGATTCAGATTTGGACCGAGACTTCAGTAGAGGTAATATTGCTACAGATTAGGAAGAAAATATATCTACTAATCTATAAAGAATAATTCAAGAAGCACAATGATGGAAGTCAATATCTTCAGGCACCAGTACTGAATAATGGCTTTGTTCTCATTCCATCTAGGAATGGGCCAGTTATTATACTCCTTAATGGTTTGTTGGTCTCTTTAGCACTCGTCCAGATCACCCAACTACATGAAGACAAGTTTTCTAACAGGATCCTCAAAAGAATACCCCTTGTTTTAGCTTTTGATGTCTATTCTGATTATTCTGAAGTAGGGATAGTTTTCTTTACAGTTTGTATTAAAGAATAACATATAAAAGTATGTACGTCGATTTTGGGCCATTTCAAATAGTGTTTCTAGAACATTGGTGAATGTATGAATTTATGTTTGATAGATATCTAGGAGTGGAATTGTTGGGTCATAGGGAATGAAAATTTGACTTTATTATTGCAAAAAGTTTTCTTACATGGTCATACCAGAATGCACTAGCTTCGGTTATGTATGAAACTTTCAGTGTGTATAGCTATTTTACGTCTTTACCAGACAGCTAGTACTGAACAGTCTTAGAAGTGGAAAGATTTATTGACTCCCAGGCATTGAATGGGCCTTAAAAAATACGAATTTCAAAATACTGAAGCACAGAATTAAAAAAAAAAAAATCACTCAAACAGAACCACTGGAGATTATCAAAATAGTTGTCCTTTATCCTCAGAGAAGGTATTATTATGGTTCACATTTTGTCGATGATTTCCTGCCTTTGCTTTATGTTTACTGGTGAGCTTTCCCATTCATAACTTCCCTGGTGGCTCAGCTGGTAAAGAATCCACCTGCAATGTGGGAGACCTAGGTTCGATCCCTGGGTTGGGAAGATCTCTTGGAGAAGGGAATGGCTACCCACTCCAGTATTCTAGCCTGGAGAATCCATGGACTGTATAGTCCATGGGGTCGCAAAGTATTGGACACCACTGAACGACTTTTACTTTCACTTTCCCATTCATAATCTTTTTTTGTTTCTAGTTGTGGCCTTTTCTGCCTAGAGAAGTTCCTTCAGCAATTATTGTAAAGCTGATTGGGTGGTGCTGAATTCTCTTAGCCTTTGTTTTTCTGTAAAGCTCTGAACAAGAGCCTTGCTAGGTAGAGTTTTCTTGGGTATAGGTTTTTCCTTCTCATCACTTTAATATATTGAGCCTGCAGAGGTACAATATATCCTAGCTTGCAAAGCTTCTACTGGAAAAAATTAGCTGATAACCATACTGAGATTCCCTTGAGTGTTATTTGTTGCTTTTCATATTTTCTCTTTGTCTTTAATTTTTGTCAGTTTGATTAATATGTATCTCAGTGTGTTCCTCCTTGGGTTTATCCTGTATGGGACTCTGTGTTTCCTGGACTTGGGTCGTTATTTCCTTTCCCATATTAGGGAAGTTTTCTGTAATCTCTTCAAGTATTTTCTCAGGCCTTTTCTCTCTCTTCTCCTTCTGTGCTGTGCTGTGTTTAGTCACTGTCATATCCCACTCTTTGTGACCCCACCAGGCTCCTCTGTCCCTGGGGATTCTCCAGGCAAGAATACTGGAGTGGATTACCGTGCCCTCCTCCAGGGGATCTTCCCAACCCAGGGATCGAACCCAGGTCTCCTGTATTACAGGGGAATTCTTTACCATCTGAACCACTAGGGAAGCCCTATTCTCTTCTGGGACCCTTCTCCTTCTGGGACCCCTATTATGCAGATGTTGGTGCATGTAATGTCCTAGAGGTCTCTTAAACTGTCTTCATTTCTTTTCATTATTTTATCTTTATTCTGTTCTGCAGCAGTGATTTCCACTACTCTGTCTTCCAGCTCACTTATCTGTGCTTCTGCCTCATTTATTCTGCTATTGATTTTTTCTAGTGTATTTTTCATTTCAGTTATTATGTTGTTCAACTCTGTTTGTCCTTCGTATCTTCCAGCTCTGTTAAACAATTCTATCTTCTTATTCTGTGCCTCTCTTCTTTTTCTGAGGTCTTGAGTCATCTTTACTATCTTTACTCTGAATTCTTTTTTCAGTAGATTGCCTGTCTCGTCATCACTTAGTTATTTTTCTGGGGTTTTTTTGTTTGTGTTTCTTTGGATACTTGGAGATTTTTTTGATATGATAGTGATTGTGACAAGGGTGAGGTAATATCTTACTGTTTTTTGATTTGCATTTCTCTATTGGTTAGCAGTATTGAGCATCTTTTCATGTTGATGTTAGCCATCTGTATGCCATCTTTGGAAAACTGTCTATTTAGGTCTTTTGCCCACTTTTTGATTGGTTGTTTGAGTTTTTTTTGATACTGAGTTGTATGAGGTGTTTGTGTATTTTGGATGTTAACCCCCCCCTTTTTATTGGAGGTTAATTGCTATACAATGTTATGGTGTCAATCCCTTATTGATCAAATCATTTTCAAATATTTCTCACGTTCCATAGTTTTTCTTTTCATTTTGTTGATGGTTTTGTTTGCTGTGCAAAAGCTTTTAAATTTAATTAGTTCCCATTCATTTATTTTTGCTTTTGTTCCTTGTACTAATCCAAGAAAATACTGCTACAAGTTATGCTAAAAAGTGTTTCTCCTGTGTTCTTCTCTAGAAGTTTTATGGCTTTAGGTCTTTAAATCATTTTGAGTTTATTTTTGTATATAGTGTGAGGGAAATACAGTAAGTGTGAGTTTCTTTCTTCTTAAAGATACAGTCTTATCCACCCTGTCAAATTATAGCTTTTCCCAATGATGTTTTGATCTGCTACTGGTTAACTTCTGTATGAGCCCTTGAATTTGATATTTTTGGAGCTTTGTACAATTGATACTCCCTTTTTCCTCTAGGATAACCTTTCAGAAGTTTGAAAACACCTGTTGTGCACTCTCTTCATGTTTAATAAATTGAGAGTTACACCTACATATTGGCTGTATGTATAGAATTTCTCCAGGGAGAAATCTTTAATATTATAAGGTTTTTAATAGTTATTGAAGACTTTCCTTTATTCATATTATTCAAGGTGTTGTTCTCCAGTGAATTCTCACGTTTTACAAGTGTTGCTCAATGAATAAAGAATTTCTCACATTCATTTAATTGAACTTGTATCTGCTCTATGAATTCTCTGGTACTCATCAAGAGTCTCCTGTTGAAGACTTCTTCCCATTCATTATGTATATAGGATTACTCCCCAATATGAATTGTCTTCTGTACATTGAGGCCAGAGCTCCAGCTAAAGGGTCTCCTACATTGATTTCAAAAATAGCATTTCTTCCTCGGAGTTCTCTGATGTCAATTAAGGTAGAGCTCTGGCTAAAGTCTACATTTACTGGCCATTTACACAATTACTACATTTGTAAATTGTATAAATTATCTTGTATTACCTGAGTCAAGTAGTGATGAAAGACTTTCCCACATAAATCTCATTCATACAGGGTTTTTTAATATTTTTTTTTTGGTATGGACTCTTTCATGTCGTTTAAGGAGTGAATGATTATAGAGAGTTGCCTCACAGCATTTGTCTTCATATAATTTTCCTCTTCTTTGTTTTCTCTTGTGCCATTTAACATATGAAAGACTAATAAAGATTTTTCTCCAGGGTGAGTTCTCCCATGTCTATATTGAGTAAATAATGACTGGACTTCTTTTGAAATCATTATTATTTGTCATAAGGCTTCTCTGTTCTGTGAACTCTTAACGCTCAGCAATACCCACTCTTCCTGATGAAGTCCATAATCATGTCCTTTGACTTCCTGTGTCTGTATTTTTTAAAACTCAGCTGTTGTCTGTCTCACTCAGTATTCCCTGCTAGGAGCAGGCAGTAAACAAGCAAAGTAGAGATGTGCTGACGAGCCTGATGCCCACCAATGGCTGAATCTCCAAGGGCAGCTCCAGAGAGCAAATCAGCTGGATTAGGATTCAGGTTGGCAAGTGGGAGGAAAGGTGGCTAATTTTATAGTTCCTTTTTTCTCTGTATGTAATTTTCATAGCCCTTCTATACAAAAATAGTTTCATTTATTTAACTACTTTGTAGCCACAATTTTGTTGATAACAGAATCTATTTTAAAAGTTAGAGGGACTTTAAAAGATAGGGCATGTTCAGCCTTCCTTTTATGATTTAACATTCCTATCATTATTATCTTTAGTGATATTTTTGTTGACAAATTCAGTATTTATTCTGAAGGCAGTGGGAGCCAATGAAACTTTCAAACATTTAATGATATATTTTGTTTGTTTTACTTATTTTTATCTTTTCTTTTGTAATCATTTCAAACCCACAGAAGAGTTATAAAAATTCTCATGTCCCGTTTGCCTAGATTTCCAGTTGGTAACATTTTGTTACAACAGCCTTATCAAAATCTCTCTATATTTATACACACATACTTTATTGTCATTGTTGTTTTATTGTTATTATTATTCCTGAAACATTTGAGAGTTAAAAACATCGTGACACTTTACCCCAAGTATTTCAGCCAGAATTTCCCAAGAACAGGAAAATGCTCTTACATAATTACTCTGTCCATGATATTCTGGACAAGAGTACTGGACTGGGTAGCCATTCCCTTCTCCAGGGGATCTTCACAACCCAGGGATTGAACCTGAGTATCCTGCATCGCAGGCAAATTCTTTACTGTCTAACCACCAGGGAAACCAACATAATCACGAATGTTGTCAAATTCAGGAAATATAAAATGATACGATACCATTATCTAATATATGCTACTGCTGCTGCTGCTAAGTTGCTTCAGTCGTGTCTGACTCTGTGCAACTCCATAGACAGCAGCCTATCAGGCTCCCCCGTCCTTGGGATTCTCCAGGCAAGAACACTGGAGTGGGTTGCCATTTCCTTCTCCAATGCATGCAAGTGAAAAGTGAAAGTGAAGTCGCTCACTCAGTCGTGTCCAACTCTTCGCGACCCCATGGACTGCAGCCTACTGCCTGGATGGAAAATCTTCTGTCCATGGGATTTTCCAGGCAAGAGTACTGGAGTGGGGTGCCATCGTCTTCTCCAATCTAATGTATAATGCATATTAAATTTTTGTAAATTGACCTGATAATTAGGGATGTATTCTCTCCTGACCCAGGATCATGCATTACATTTTCTTGTTATATCCCTTTAGTCTCATTTAATTGGCAATATTTCTTCAGCCTTTCTTTGTCATTTATGACATTGACATTTTTGAAGAATACAGGCCGGTTTTATAAAATGCATCTCTTTAATTTGGGTTTGTCTTTTGTTTTAGGTTCAGGTTATACATTTTTTATAAGAATACAATATGAACAGTGTTGTATCTGGAAGTGGTATGCTTCCCATCAATAAAAATCAATTTGGTGGCAGATAAAGATTAGATTAGGTGTGTGGGGGGGGACATTAAAAGTTGAGAGACCAGTTAGGCATTCAGAATGGACAGACTTCAAGGAGTAACTGACTGTTATAGGGGAAGCCAGTATATCTAAGATAAGTTTGGATGATGACCTAGTTATCTATGGCTTGTAATAAACCTCTCTAAAATTTAGTGCTGAAACAGCAATTTATTATTATCTTTATAGTTTTGTGGATTGGCTATGCTCAGTTAGGTGATTCTCACATGGCATCTTTCATGTGGTTGTAGTTGGGCCTTGATTTGGCTTCAGTTACCTACAGGCTTGAGCCAGCTGAGTATCAAAAGCAGCTCAGTCACATGGGAAGCAGGAGAGCTGGCTGTTGACCAGGGAGGGCCTCAGCTGGGGCTGTAATCCAAGGGGGACTGCATGTGGCCTTTCCACATTATTGGAGCTTCTCTTATCTTGACATCTGGGTTCCTAAGAGGGAAGGAGTATCCAAAACCAAGAATTTCAAAAGCCTTACTGGCTTTTGATACCTGGTGTTCATACTTTGACTTTTTGAAGACTTCTAATAATTTTAGATAGATATCCTTGGTTTGTTAATGACCAGTCATTATATTTGCCATCTTATTTCTTTTAATATTTTACTTAAGTTGGCTTCTTTTCTCCTTTTGTATCTTTTAACCTGTCCACAAGGCCTTTTTGTTACCTAGAAGTATACTTTGGTTGACTCTAGAGTTTCCTCATTTTTTCCACTGAGATTTCACTTAAAACCAATGATTTCACTTAATTTTGCATTTAAAAGATTAATATTAGAAACAGGCTTCTCTATTTTGATATCTTTTCTTTGATTTTACAGAATATTTTAACTTAGGCTCTCTTTGGTGTCTTTATTAGCCATGCCTCCCTCCTCAGACATAGCCTAGTTTTTTACTGCTATCTGCAATCAAGCAGACACATTATCTGCTGTCTGCATTTGGTATAAATATATTATCTTCCACTTGCCTTTCCTTACTCCCTCATTTTCCACAGCTATCTCTGATGGAGCCAAACAGGCCTAGTTAACTGTTCCTCATGCCCTTTTCCATATCCTGATCCCATTTTCCATTTTAAAATATACGTAGTGGTATAATGTCATTAAGATTGTGTCAGCTAACTGCTAAGTGGCACACTGAAGATATAGAAAAGAAAAAAAAAAACAACATCTGCCTTCAAGAAGCTTTTGTTTTTCAGTTGCTAAGTTATGTCTGACTCTTTATGACCCCATGAACTGTAGCACACCAGGCTTTCCTGTCCTTCTCTATCTCCCAGGGTTTCCTCAAACTTGTGTCCATTGAGTTGGTGATGCCATCTAACCATCTCATCCTCTGTTGACCCTTCTCCTGCCCAGTCTTTCCCAGCATCAGAGTCTTTTCCAACAAATCGGCTCTTCACATCAGGTGGCCAAAATATTGGAACTTCAGCTTCAGCATCAGTCCTTCCAGTGTATACTCAGGGTTGGTTTCTGTTAGGATTGACTTGTTTGATCTCCTTGCTGTCCAAGGGATTCTAAAGAGTCTTCTCCAGCCTCACAGTTTGAAAGCATCAATTCTTCGGTATTCAGCCTTCTTTATGGTCCAGCTCTCACGTCCATACATGACTACAGAAAAACCATAGCTTTGACTACACCTACACAGTCCATATGTGGACTTTTGTCAGCAAAGTGAGGTCTCTGCTTTTTAATACGCTGTCTAGGTTATCATAGCTTTTCTTCCAAGGAGCAAGTGTCTTTTAATTTCATGGCTGCAGTCATAGTCCACAGTGATTTTGGAGCCCAAGAAAATAAAATCTGTCATTGTTTCTACTTTTCCCCATCTGTTTGCCATGAAGTTTTGGGACCATATGCCATGATCTTAGTTGTTTGAATGTTGAGTTTTAAGCCAGTTTTTTTCACTTCACTCTTTCACCCTCATCAAGAGGCTCTTTTTAGTTCTTCTTTGCTTTCTGCCATTAGAGTGGTATCACCTGCCTATCTAAGGTTGTTGATATTTCTCCCGGCCATCTTGATTCCAGCTTGTGAGTCATCCAGCCTGGTATTTTGCATGATGTACCCTGTATATAAGTTACATAAGCAAAGTGACAGTGTACAGCCTTGACATATTCCTTTCCCAATTTGGAACCAGTCTGTTGTTCCATGTCCGGTTCTAACTATTGCTTCTTGACCTGCATACACGTTTCTCAGGAGATAAGTAAGGTGGTCTGGTATTTGAATCTCTTTCAGAATTTTCCACAGTTTGTTGTGATCCACGCTGTCAGAGGCTTTAGTGTAGTCAAATGAAGCAGAGGATTTCTTTTGAATTCCCTTGCTTTTTCTATGATCTAAAGGATGTTGGCAATTTAATCTCTGGTCCTGCTGCCTTTTCTAAATCCAGCGTGTACATCTGGAAGTTCTCTGCTTACGTACTGTTGAAGCCTTGAAGAATTTTGAGCGTTACTTTGCTGGCATGTGAAATGAGCGCAATTGTATTGTAGTTTGAACATTCTTTGGCATTGCCCATCTTTGGGATTGGAATGAAAACTGACCGTTTGCAGTCCTGTTGCCAGCAAATTTGGAAAACTCACAGTGGTACTCAATATATCAAGAAGCTTAGACATTCTAGTATTAGAATTCAGGACCCTATCTTTGGAAAGCATTTGTAAGGCTTTTAGAAAAAACTCATGTATAACAGACAGTTAAAAATAACATCTGTTATTATAATAAACATGGTGATGGAAAAGGATGAGTATTCTCATGTAGTGGCATTAAGTAACGTGATAGGACAGTGTGTCCTGTAGTTGTTCTGCATAAAATATAATTATCTTTCATGTGGTGTTTCTTATATACATATCAATAAAACCCAAAGCTGAAATCTTAACTTTCAGTCTTTAAATAAAAGCTTCCTGTATGAAGCCAAGTTAATATATCCAGTGATTTTCTAGTATTCTATGGGCTTCCCAGTTGGCGCTAGTGATAAAGAACCCACCTGCCAGTGTAGGAGACATAAGAGACAGATTCAATCCCTGGGTTGGGAAGATTCCCTGGAGGAGGGCATGGCAACCCACTCCAGTATTCTTGCCTGGAGAATCCCCTGGACAGAGGAGCCTGGCAGGCTGACGTCCATAGAGCTGCACAGAGTAGGGCACAACTGAAGCGACTTAGCACGTGTGTATGCATGGCCTATCTCTAGCATGGGCAGTTCTTGTTCCCTGCCCCATTTCTTGTCATGATGATCTTGCTATGTAACTGCAGTAAGGAGCAAAGATTCCATGTAACCCAGCATGCTTGTTACTTCTCAAGTGGAAAGGCTTGTGACAGAGATAATAACTTGAGAGATTGTGGCAATAAAAGAAAGATCAAGTGAGAAATGGATTATTATCCCTAAGTTTGCAGAATATAGTTTTGAGTGTGTCTGGTTATAAGATGGAAGAGGTAAGTGTTTAGTGCCATTTCTTTATATCCTGTTTGGTTAGATATACATTTTCAAGGAAGGAAACAATGTTGGCAGATAGGATCAGAGAAGAAACATGGATGTCACAAAAATCAGGGAAAACCCCTTAGCAGCATAGTTATTTAAGTTCATATGCTTTGAATTATAACCCAGAGTTCCCACTTCTGCTGTAATCTAGCAGACTTAGTGTTCTTTGTGTCTGCTGCTGCTGCTGCTGCTGCTAAGTCGCTTCAGTCGTATCCGACTCTGTGCAACCCCATAGACTGCAGCCCACCAGGCTCCCCCGTCCCTGGGATTTTCCAGGCAATAACACTGGAGTGGGTTGCCATTTCCTTCTCCAATGCATGAAAGTGAAAAGTGAAAGTGAAGTCGCTCAGTCATGTCCGACTCTTAGCAACCCCATAGATGGTAGCCCACCAGGCTCCTCCGTCCATGGGATTTTCCAGGCAAGAATGCTGGAGTGGGGTGCCAGTGCCTTCTCCATCTTTGTGTCTAATTAGCTACAGTTATGCCTAGGTATTTATTTTTTTCTAACTTTTGATTTTTGATGTTTGGTCTGCTCTTGGATTCTAAACCCTAGTACACCTTCATCTCTAAGATCTGGTTCATTTGCTTATTGGCTCCTGTGCTGTTGTTGATGTTGTTGACGTTTAGTCACTGAGTCAGGTCTCATCCTTTTGCCCCGCCATGAACCCCATGGAGCCTGCTAGGCTCCTCTCCATGAGATTTACCAGGTGACAATGCTGGAGTGGGTTGCCATTTCCTTCTCCAGGGGATCTTCCTGACCCAGAGATCGACCCAGTGTCTTATGCACCGCAAGCAGGTACTTTACGACTGAGCCACCAGATAGCCCATTGGCTCCTATACCTCTGCCTTGAGTTTTGAATTTGTAGGCCATTCACTTCTCCTGATTAAAAGCTTTGGATTCCTTAAATTCAACATATCCTTCTGGTTCCCAGGCCCTTGACTTATATCTGACAAATGCTACTTCGGGTTCCTGAGCTGTCACCTGAACATGGGCTTGGGTCCTTTGGATTCCCTTTTGAATCCAGATAAACCATAATCCCTGGTACACTGACCAGACCCTAATATTTGCTCACTATTCTTTGAGTTCTTAATCTTTGTCTAGTCTTACCCTGTTGTTTGTGTCCAACAGTGAACATAGAGTACTTCATTAAAAATAATTAGACCTGTTTTCTATTCCAACCTTCATTTGAGCTGCATCCTATCTGTCTGTTGATAAACCAGCCAGATAATCCTTCATTAAACTTTCAACAGTAGTGCTTGAGCACTCTCAGAGTTTTGTGTTGCTGGCAATAATTTTTGTATGCCAGTGCTCTTTTTAAGAGAATTATAAAATTTTTAATATATCTTATTTTTTCTATCTCTTATTATCTGGTTTCTGTATTTAACTTAAAATTAAGCTTATGTGATTTTATACAGAATTTATGTATTCAGAATTTCAAATTTTCTAAACTTTTTTTTTAATTTAAAAATTATTTATTCATTGATTTATTTTTGGATGCACTGGGTCTTCATTGCTTTGTGTGGGTTTTTTCCTAGTTGCAACAAGTTGGGGCTACTCTTCGTTGTAGTGCATAGTCTTCTCATTTCAGGGTCTTCTCTTGTTGCAGAGCACAGGCTCTAGGGCCCAGAGGTTTTAGCAGTTGTGGTGTGCAAGGTTAGTCACTCTGTGATATGTGAGATCTTCCTGGGCCAGAGACTGAAGCCATGTCTCCTGCATCAGCAGGCAGATTTTTATCCACTGCACCACCAGAGAAATCTAGGGACTTTAATTTTTTAAATAAATAGGACTAGTTCTTTTTTAAAAAATGTTGAATAAGCTATAGTGTTGTAACATTTTTTTTAACCCTGCCCCTAGTGTTTTAACATTTTTGACTGTAATAAAAAAAAGTTAATATTTTTCATATTCCTACTTAGTTTTAATGTTATAATAGTTGTTTGTAGCAGAAATTAAAATATCATACTTTGTGATCATTTATGGTAAGTCTAGTTTAATTCCCAGTATTCTTTCTAAAATTAAGTTAATATTATTTGAAAAAATTATCTTAGAAACTATCATGGATTTACAAAGACCCTGACTTTGGCACTGACAAATTGAAGCGAATTGTGTAACTATTTTAAGCAGAATTCACAAAGTACATTCTTGGGGTTTTAAAATCCCTAAGAAACAAGCACAGTATTACTTACTAAAGCTTTTTTTTTATTTTCCTGCCTGCTTCTAGGGTTACAGGTGAAGTAAAGCACAACATCACCAACACTGTTGTATGCAGAGTGCAGGGGGAATGGAACAGCGTTCTTGAGTTTGCTTACAGCAGTGGAGAGACAAAATACGTGGACTTGACTAAGTTGGCAGTGACGAAGAAAAGAGTAAGACCTTTGGAGAAGCAGGATCCATTTGAATCCAGGTGTGTCATCCTTGCATCCATCAGGAAAGAGTCAGAAAGTCTAGATCTTAATTTAAGCCTTTTCACTAATTTCTAACCCTTGGCAAGTCACTTCACCACTTTAGATAAGCTTCCTCATCTCTAAATTGAAAGTATTGGTCTGATCTCATGGTTGTAAATACTGTACCAGCTATGACATTATGTGTACATAATCACATTTTAGTAAAAATAAAACATTTGTAAACTGGACAAAAGTACTAACTTTTAGCAGTTAAAGGATCACTATCTTTGTCATACAAACTCTTACAAATTATTAATAAAAAGAGAGGTACCCTAATAGGAAAATGGGCAAAGGCATAAAGAGGTAGTTCACAAAAATAGAAGAAAACAATACCCACTAAGAAAATGGAAAGTTGTTCATTATAATTAGAATTCAAAGAAATACAAATTAACAGAAAGACAAAAAATTTTTTTTAAATAGTATCTTTTTTGGGAAAAAGTGAATAGACATTTTCATATTGTTGGTTAGAGAGGTAAACTGATACAACCTTCCTAGAAGGTATTTTGGAAATATATGTCATAGGCCTTTAAAAGTAAATGAAATGGGGGACTTCCCTGGTGGTCCTGTGACTCCATGCTCCAAATGCAGGGGCCTGGGTTCAGTCCCCAGTCAGGGAACTAGATCCCTCATGCCACAACAAAGATCAAAGATCCAATGTACTGCGACGAAGACCCATCACACCAACTAAGTAAATGAATAAAAATAAATATTAAGAAAAAAGATAATGGAATGGAGCTTCCCTGGTTGCTCAATGGCAAAGAATCCTTGTGCCAATGCAGGAGATAATGGGTTCAGTCCCTGGTCTGGGAAGATCTCACATGCTGCAGAGCAACTAAGCCCATAGGCCACAACTATTGAGTCTGTACTGTAGAGCCCAGGAGCCACAAATACTGAAGCCCATGTGCTCTAGAGCCCATACTCCACAACAAGAGAAGCCACGGCAATGAGAAGCCCAAGCACCGCAACTAGAGAGTAGCACTCGCTTGCCGCACCTAGAGAAAAGCCCATGCAGCGATTAAATAATTTTTCTAAAAAGTAAATAAAGTAGCTCTATATGTGTTAATAAGGTAGTCTCCAGAATGTATTGGCAGTAGTTGCTTCCAGAGAGGAATACTGGGGTCTAGGCTTTCCAGGTGGTGCAATGGTAAAGAATCTGCCTGCCAATGAAGGAGACGCAGGAGATGTGGATTTGATCCTTGGGTCAGGAAGATTCCCTTGAAGAGGAAATGGCAACCCAATCCAGTATTCTTGCCTGGGAAATTCCATGGACAAAGGAGACAGGTGGGCTGCAGTCCCCGGGGTCACAAAGAGTCAGACACAACTGAGCCACTTATTCATCTCTCTGATAAGAAACAGACTTACTCTTCACAGAATGCCCTTTTGTACTGTTTAAATTTTGTATCACATGTAAGTATTACTGTATCAAATATAAGGAAGCATTAACCATCTTAAATGAAGTCGCTCAGTTGTGTCCGACTCTTAGCGACCCCATGGACTACAGCCTACCAGGCTCCGCCGTCCATGGGATTTTCCAGGCAAGAGTACTGGAGTGGGGTGCCATTGCCTTCTCCAAAGATCACATAAATGGAACCAAACCATTTATAAGCAGATGTTTAGTACCCATTATGCAAAAACTCAGGTTGGTTCAAAAAATAAAACAGTAGTGATTGAAAAAAAAATTCTTATTTAGGATTATTTAGGATTTGTTTAGGAGCATGCATCAAGGTTTGGTTTGTGGACCCCTGGGGCCCTTGATATTTGTACCAGGTGTTTACAAGTTGAGAAAGCTTTCTTAATAATGCTAAAATATTATTTGCCTTTTTCACTCTGTTGGCACTTGCATTGGTGGTACAAAAGCAGTGGTGGGTAGCACTGCTGGGCCTTAGCACCGTTCAAGGCAGTGGCATCAAACTGTAAAAGTAATGGTGGTATTCCTTGCTGCCCTGCAGTTTTTTTTCTTTTCTACGTTGCAGTTTTTTCAAAGCCATTTTCTTTTAAAAATGTCCTTGAAAAGCAGTACAGATTATTAGTTTTGTTAGATCTGGAACATTCATTACCTACCTTTTTAAAAAATATTCTTCATGACACATTTGGAGTATAGATAAAGCACTTGTGGGAGATTATGAAGTACACTGATTATCTGAAGGAAGAGAACTTGTGCAACTGATGGAGTTCCAACCAAACTACCCTTTCTTGAAGCACCATTTTTACTTAGATGATTGACAGACAGATTAAGACTATTATAATTTTAATATTGGGAAGACATTTTTCTTGTAAATGAATGTTGTAAACATGGCATTTAAAGGAAAACAATTGGCAATATTTTTTTTTTTGCTAATAATAAAATTTAAATGGAAACAACCTAACCATTCATTGACAGATAAATGGATAAGCAAGTTGTGATGTGTATTTATAATGAAATATTATTAAGAAGGAAAGGAACCCCACCATTTGTGATAACATGGACGGACCTTGAGGGCATTATATGAAGTGTCAGAGAAAGAGCAAATACTCTGTGGTCTCACTTATACAATTGTTAGTATTTTTTTTTGTATTGTATGATAATACTCCCAGTATTTTTATAATTGGGAGTATTATTCAACCATAAAAAGAATGAAATCTTGCCATTTGAGACAACATGAGTGGATCTTGAGAACATTATGCCAAGTGAAATGTCAAATATGTAAAGACAAATACTGTATGATATTACTTATATATGGAATCTTAAAAAAAAAAAAAGCTCACAGATACAGAAAACAGAGATTGGCATTATTCCCAAAATGCCAGAGGTGGGCACCTGGGCAGTGAGAAATGAATGAAGTAGGTCAAAAGGTACAAATTTCCAGTTTTAAAATAAATGTGATGAGGACATCATAATGTACAGCATAGTGGCTATAGTTAATACTGTACTGGATAATTGAAAGTTGCTAAGAAAGTAGTTCTTAAAAGTCTTCATCACAAGAAGAAAATGTTTTTGGTAATTATGTATGGTGATGGAGGTTGACTAGACTTATTGTGGTGAACATTTCGTAGTAATACAAATACTAAATTACTATGTTGTATACCTGAAACTAACACGGTGTTATATATCAACCATATATTTCAACAAAACTTTTTTAAAAAAATTCTTAGAAAGGAAGCCAGATTGTCGTTACCAGAAATGTGGGGTAGGGAGTTAAGGAATTGGATGAAAGTAGTCAAAACATACAAACCTCCAGTTATAAGATAAACAAGTACTGGGGATGTAACGTACCTCATGATGATTGTAGTTAACACTGCTGTTTGGTATATTTGAAATTGGTTGAGAGAATAGATCCTAAGAGTTCTCATCTCAAGAAAGAAAAAAAATTTTTTCTGTTTCTCTGATTTTGTGTCTATATGAGAGGATGAATCTTAACTTATTGTGGTAATCATTTCACAATATATGTAAATCACATCATTATGCTGTACTCCTGAAACTTATACAGATCTGTATGTCGATTGTATCTTAGTAAAACTTGAGGGAAAAAATGAAGCTTTTAAAGGCAAATATCAAAATTTTAGAAAACTTTTATCTGTCGCAATGAATTGAAAGCTTCCCTAGTAAAGAGTTTTCTGATGAAATTAGTGATGAAACTAATGAAGGTGATTTTTTAAAATATGACATAATAAAATATGTCAACATCTGGAAGATAATTTTTTTCAGATGATCACTGCATGATAATTATAAAATTATGCATGGATAAAAATTCCATTCAAGATACAAATTAAACCAATGGATTTTCATGTATCAGAGTATGAAAAATTCATTGACATTTTTCAGTTTCCACATTGCAGCTAATCTTTTAAGAACTACCACTTTCTGAGTTTTAATATAATAACAAAGAATTGAGTTATTTGAAATAGCTATTAAAATACCCTTCCCGTTACTAACTATATATCTTTGTGAGGCCATATTTTCTTTATATACTTTAACTGAAACAATATATATCACAATAGATTGAATGCAGAAGCAGATATGAGAATCTGGCTGTTATTGAACCAGGTGTTTAAGAGATTCTCTATGCTAAACTTGTATTATAGATTTTTTTGTCTGCATTCCTGGGGGTTATTGGTTTTTTGTTTTCTTTGGGAGAAAAATTTTAACCACAAATTTAATATCTTTAGTACCTAGGGCTACTGAGGTTATCTGCTTCTTCTTGAGCAAACTTTGGTAGTTTTTATATTTGAAAGACTTGGTTCAATTTTTCAAATTTATTGATATGTATTTTATAATATTTGCTTATTTTTTAATGTTTGTAGGCTCTATCGTGATGATGTCACACTCATTCTTTGTATTCATGATTCTTTTCTTGATCAATGTGATTAAAGGTTCATTAATTTTACTCAGAGAACTAGTTTTTGGTTTCATTGATTTCTCTCTATATTTCTGTTTTCTTTTTCATTGATTTCTGCTCTTATTTCCTTTTTTCTCCTTATTTTATGCATCGTTTGCTCTAACTTTTTATAGTTTCTTAAAATAGAAGTTAGGTAAAGGTCAGCAAACTTCTTTTGTTAAAGGCTCAGTTCAGTTCAGTCGCTCAGTTGTGTCCACCTCTTTGCGACCCGATGGACTGCAGCATACCAGGCTTCCCTGTCCATCACCAACTCCTGGAGCTTGCTCAAATTCAGTTCCATTGAGTTGGTGACACCATCCAACCATCACATCCTCTGTTGTCCCCTTCTCCTCCTACCTTCAGTCTTTCCCAGCATCAGGCTCTTTTCCAATGAGTCAGTTCTTTGCATCGGGTGGCCAAAGTACTGCAGCTTCAACTTCAGCATCAGTCCTTCCAATGAATATTCAGGATTGATTTCGTTTAGGATTGACTGGTTTGATCTCAGAATGAATATCTTAAGCTTGATGGACTAGATAGTCTCTACCACAGCTCAGTTCAGCCATTGTAGCATGAAAATAGCCATAGACAAAAACAGATAGATGTTGCTATATTAAAACAAAAGTCTGCTTACAAAAATGAGCATTAGACCATAGTTTACTCCTGGTTTGGCTTCCGGGATAGCTCAAATGGCACCCCACTTCAGTACTCTTGCTTGGAAAATCCCATGGACGGAGGAGCCTATTAAGCTGCAATCCATGGGGTCGCTAAGAGTCGGACACGACTGAGCGACTTCACTTTCACTTTTCACTTTCATGCATTGGAGAAGGAAATGGCAACCCACTCCAGTGTTCTTGCCTGGAGAATCCCAGGGGCAGGGGAGCCTGGTGGGCTGCCGTCTATGGGGTCGCACAGAGTCAGACACGACTGAAGTGACTTAGCATAGCATAGCTCAAATGGTAAAGAATCTGCCTGCAATGTGGGAGACCTGGGTTTGATCCCTGGTTTGGGAAGATCGCCCGGAGAAGGGCATGGCAACCCACTCTAGTATTCTTGCCTGGAGAATCCCATGGACAGAGGACCCTGGTGGGCTACAATCCATGGGGTCACAGAGAGATAGGACTGAAGCGACTTAGCATGGACACACCACTGTGAATATTCTTGTGCAAATATTTTTGTGGACATGTTTTCATATCTCTTGGGTAAAACACCTCAGAGTGGAATTGCTGGTTTGTGTGGGTTTTATGTCCAACTTTTCACATAACTGCCTGTTTTTCAAAATGGCTGCACCATTTTACATTTCTGCTGGGAACATATGAAGGTTCCAGTTCTCATCCTCATCAATATTTGTTATTGCCTGTCTTATTTAATATACCCATTCGAGCTGGTCTGAAATAGTATCTCACTGTGATTTTAATTTGTATTTCCTTAATGGCTAATGATGTTGAACATGTCTTTATGTGCTAGTTAGCCATTTGTATATCTTCTTTGTTGAAATGTGTACTTATAAATTTTGCCCATTTTTTAAATTGAACTGTTTGTCGTCTTATTGTGTTATAGGAGTTCTTTATAAATTCTGGACACAATTCCTTTGTTGGGTATGTGTTTTGTAAATATTGTCTCCTCATCTATTGTTCGTCTTTTCATTTTCTTAATGGTGTTTTTTTCAGTAATAAGTTTTTATTTTGATGAGGTGAGACTATCAATGTTTTCTTTTATAGATTATGGTTTTGGTGTTGTAGCTAAGAAATCTTTGCCTAACCCAAAGTCTCAAAGATTTTCTCTTATATCTTCTTCTTAGTTTTATTGTGACATGAGAGTCTAAGGTCACATTTTTGTACGTGGATATCCAGTTTTTTCAGCACCATTTGTTGAACAGACTATACTTTCCCCAAGAATTCTTGGCAGTTTTCTTTTGCTTGAAGTCTGTTGAGCTTCCCCTTCCCTGTGCTGTGCCTGCAAATGCTCTCTAACTAGTCAATTGGAGTGCTCGTAGGGTTCCCCTCATTAGTTTGCCTGCTCTCAGGAATCACTGTCCTGTGCTGCCTTTTGTTCAATATCTAAAAACCATTGTTTCAATATATTTTTGTCTAGTTTCCTAGCTGATTAAAAGTGGGAGGGTAAATATGGTGCCCCTTATTTCATCATGTCCAGAAGCAGAAATGGTGTCTTCTGTTTCAGCTTTTTAAATATTTATTTCTCTTTTTGCTTCTTATTTCCTAAATTTCTTTAAAATAAAATCTTGGTTATGTAACTTGGGAAAAAATACATTATTTTTAATTTAAAAAGAAGCAGAAACAGCAGCATCTTGGACATTAACATCAGCAACATAGTATGTATTCTTATAACTCGTGTGAAATTATAGATATGATTCAGGAAATGTAATTTATGAAAATTACTGTTAATTTTGCAGGTATCCATTCTTTTTTTTTTTTGAAGAATGTTTGTAAAGCATGTGGTTTTCTAATTTCAGGCGATTGTGGAAAAATGTGACAGACTCTCTGAGGGACTCGGAAATCGATAAAGCCACAGAGCATAAACGTACCCTGGAAGAACGCCAGAGAACTGAAGAAAGGCATCGAACTGAAACAGGCACACCTTGGAAAACCAAATATTTTATTAAAGAGGTATATGTCCTATATGCCTTCAGACTAAAACTCATTATCTACATAATGAGAACTTTAACTTAGGAGGCTTTTTTGGCTTATTAACAGGTACATATCTTTGTTTCTAAAAATAGTCCAGCTTAACCATGAGCTTTTTTGTGACCTTTTTACAATTTGTCAGAATAGTTTACCAGCAGTTCTGAAGTAGATTTAGGGATTTAAATTCGCCACAAAATACTAAGATTAATCTTTAATCTTAATAATGAATACACAGTTAAAAGTTTGTTGCCATTGTACCACAACAGTGAAATTTTTTCACTTCTAAAGATCACATTTTAAGGGATACATGAAAAAATTAGCCACACAGAGGATAGTGAAGGGGCTAAAATCTTTACAGTGCTTAAGGATAAAAGAATGAAATGGTGAGTGTTTAGACTGAAAACAGAAAATTGGGGCCGTTTATTATAGCTTTCTTCAAATATATATAGGCTTTCACATAGAAGTTTTTTGTCAACTTGGATAGCAGACTTGAGCCAGGCCTAGATCTAGGAGCTTAACATAAGAAAGAATTGTTTATCAATAAAAATATCCAATAATAACAAGTGTACATTTTATAGTAATGTGTTCCCATCACTAAGCTCATATAAGAGACCAGAGCTTATATAGAAGAGTTTAATTCACTGGTTTTGCAGTTAAGACTAAATGATTTCTAAAGTCTTTTCTAAATTTAAAGGTTTTGTTTTGTTTATTACTGTTTGGTAGAACTCAGAGTAAGGTGAATAATGGACCAGAGCCAATGCCAAAAAAAGTTTTCTTGTCCGTAGCCAAGTCTAAGGAAACTCATGGAATTTCAATTGGTCTGTCAGGAGAAAATCTGGAAAAATAATTTGAATATGAATTTTGCATAGCTATTACTCTTAAAAGCACATCATTCATTATAGTAATTTCATTGCTTTAATTTTTCTCATCTTTGGATATCTGATATAAATACCAACTGTTTTCATGGATAGGAATTGAAGGGAAAGTCCTTTTCATCTATTTTTATATGAAAAGATAAAACCATTGTAATTACTCTGCAAGATTGAAGTTTGGTAACCTTGGATTTTTTTCATTTCAAGCTCACTAAGAAAGCAGATATACCAAACACAGGAAAAATTTTCTAAGGGAAGATTTCTATAAATCATTAAAAATGAACTCTATTGGCTAAGAGCAAAACACTGTAATGATAAAAGATGCAACCAAATTTAAGACAGGCCTCCTGTATCTTTCAACTAACATGACATGGAAACATGCTACTTCTTATTGATTCTTTATTTGACAGATTATTATTAAGAGCCTACCACTTAATACCATTATTATATTTTATGATGTTGAATAGACAGATGTAGAAAGTGGTAGCAAGATATGGCAATTGTCCAGTAAAATAGTGATTTTCTTTCCACCTAAGTAATCTTAACCAGCTGCTTGATGGAACAGTAAATTGGAGATGCTGACTCACATTTGGGCCCCTTCAGGTGGTAAGATGTAAGATGACTTTCTAAATGGTGTGCCATGGCAGCGTGCTACAAAATAGATACATAAGATTTTATGACAAATATTGATTGCCTAAACTCATGGAGAAGAGAAGTGAAAGGCAAAGGAGAAAAGGAAAGATATACCCACCTGAATGAAGAGTTCCAAAGAATAGCAGGGAGAGATGAGATAAAACCTTCCTTAGTGATCAATGCAAAGAAATAGAGGAAAACAATAGAATGGGAAAGACTAGAGAACTCTTCAAGAAAATTAGAGATACCAAGGGAACATTTCATGCGAAGATGGGCACAGTAAAGGACAGAAATGGTATGGACCTAACAGAAGTAGAAGATATTAAGAAGAGGTGGCAAGAATACACAGAAGAACTAAACAAAAAAATCTTCATGACCCAGATGATCACGATGGTGTGATCACTCACCTAGAGCCAGACATCCTGGAATGTGAAGTCAAGTGGGCCTTAGAAAGCATCACTACGAACAAAGCTAGTGGAGGTGATGGAATTCCAGTGAGCTCTTTCAGATCCTAAGAGATGATCCTGTCAAAGTGCTGCACTCAATATGTCAGCAAATTTGGAAAACTCAGCAGTGGCCACAGGACTGGAAAAGGTCAGTTTTCATTCCAATCCCAAAGAAAGCCAATACCAAACAATGTTCAAACTACCACACAATTGCACTCCTCTCACACACTAGCAAAGTAATGCTCAAAATTCTCCAAGCCAGGCCTCAACAGTACGTGAACCGTGAACTTCCAGATGTTCAAGCTGGTTTTAGAAAAGGCAAAGGAACCAGAGATCAAATTGCCAACATCCATTGGATCATCGAAAAAACAAGAGAGTTCCAGAAAAACATCTGCTTTATTGACTATGCCAAAGCCTTTGACTGTGTGGATTACAACAAACTGTGGAAAATTCTTAAAGAGATAGGAATACCGACCACCTGACCTGCCTCCTAGAAATCTGTATTCAGGTTAAGAAGCAACAGTTAGAACCGGACATGGAATGACAGACTGGTTCCAAATAGGGAAAGGAGTACGTCAAGGCTGTATATTGTCACCATGCTTATTTAATTTATATGCAGAGTACATCATGAGAAATGCTGGACTGGATGAAGCACAAGCTGGAATCCAGATTGCTGGGAGAAATACAAATAACCACAGATAAACAGATGACACCACCACTATAAAGAAAGCTGAGCACCAAAGAATTGATGCTTTTAAACTGTGGTGTTGGAGAAGACTCTTGAGAATCCCTTGGACTGCAAGGAGATCCAACCAGTCCATCCTAAAGGAAATCAGTTCTGAATATTCATTGGAAGGACTGATGCTGAAGCTGAAACTCCAATACTTTGGCCACCTGATGCAAAGAACTGACTCATTTGAAAAGACCCTGATGCTGGGAAAGATTGAAGGTGGGAGGAGAAGGGGACGACACAGGATGAGATGGTTGGGTGGCATCACTGACTCAATGGACATGAGTTTGAGTAAACTCTGAAAGTTGGTGATGGACAGGGAGATCCAGCGGGCTGTGGTTCATGGGGTTGCAAAGAGTCAGACACAACTGAGCAACTGAACTGAACTGAAGCTCATGGAACAGTCAAGTCACATCCTGTGTATGACAGGACCATGGCTTGTGCTGTGAGAAGCACTGCAGAGTATAAATGAGGCTGATGAGCTAGCTGAAGCTGGTACCCCAAGGTTCATAACAACTTTGGAGCTCTTGCCATCAGGTATGGCTCTTTGCTAAGAAAAATCATATTACTGATAAGTCTGTTTTGTCTTCCTGTGGTCCTAAACAGAATGCTAGATACATAGTAGGTGTTTCATGCATATTGTTATGAGTAACAAGAGCCTTTTCATTTGTTTTGTACTTTCATTATTGCTGTCAGACCAATTACAGACCAGTTTGAAATTGGCCTTAGATGGAGTATGGAATAGAGTCTCTTGGTATAGAACAAGGAGAGAGAGTAATCTGAGAAAGTATAGGTGAACTTAAGTGTTTCTAGAATCATTTGGTAATACCCACCCTTTTTTCCTAACCATTTTTCATTGACATTTAGTTTATTAGATCTTCTTTGCCTTTGTTCAGTCGCTTAGTCATGTCCACCTCTTTGTGACCCTATGGATTGCAGTACGCAAGGCTTCCCTATCCTTTACTATCTCTTGGAGTTTGCTCAAATTCATGTCCATTGAATCAGTGATGCCATCCAACCATCTCGTCCTCTGTTGTCCCCTTCTTCCTGCCCTCAGTCTTTCCCAGCATCAGGGTGTTTTCTAATGAGTCAGCTCTTCACAACAGGTGGCCAAAGTATTGGAGCTTCAGCTTTAGCATCAGTCCTTCCAATGAATATTCCAGGTTGATTTGCTTCAGGATTGACTGGTTTGATCTCCTTGCAGTCCAAGGGACTCTCAAGAGTCTTCTCCAGCACAACAGTTCGAAAGCATCAATTCTTTGGTGCTCAGCCTTCTTTTATGGTCCAACTCTCATATCTGTACATGACTACTGGAAAAACCATAGCTTTGACTCTATGGACCTTTGTCGGCCAAGTGATGTCTCTGCTTTTTTTTTTGCTTTTTTTCCCCAACTCTTTGCAGTGCCATGGAGTATAGCCCATTATGCTCCTCTGTCCATGGGATTCTCCAGCCGAGAATACTGGAGTGGGTTGCCATTCCCTTCTGCAGGGATGTCTCTGCTTTTTAATACGCTGTGTAGGTTTGTCATAGCTTTTCTTCCAAGGAGCAAGCATCTTTTTATTTCGTGGCAGCAGTCACTGTCTGCGGTGATTTTCGAGCCCAAGAAAATAAATTAGATCTTCTGTTTCCTCCCTTTTGTGATTATACACATCCATCAGAATCTGTATCCTCTTAAATGGATGTTTAAAATTTCTTAAGATGTGTATAAATGCAAACAGGAAGGCTTTTACAGAATAGTGGGCCATATTGGAGTCAGATGTGCTAAGTTTCCACTCCAGCTCATACCTTGGATAGTTTATTTACCATTTCTCACTTCAGTTTCCTCACCTGTAAAATGTAGGTAGGTGCTAAACTTCCGTGGTGGCTCAGTGGTAAAGAATCCACCTGCCAATGCAGGAGACACAGGTTCTATCTCTCATCTGGAAGATCCCACATGTCACAGAGCAGCTAAGCCCATGCACCACAACTATTGAGCCTGTGCTCTAGAGCCTGGGAGCCACAACAATGGAGCCCATGGTGGGTGCCACAACTGCTGAAGCCCACGCACCCTAGACCCCAAATGCTACAACAAGAGAAGCCACCACAGTGAGAAGCCTGGGCACCACAACTGGAGAAAAGCCCATGCAGCAACAAAGATCTGTCACGGCCAAAAATAAAAATAGATAAATAAAATTATTATTTTTAAGTGTAAGTAGATATACAAAAGTGGTACTGGAAAGAACTCTGTCCCTTCCTGGGTGAATTTGGGCTGTTCATTTCACTTCTCAGAGCCTCCATTTTCTCTTTGAAATGAGATGGTCAGATGGCACAGGTTAACTTGTAAACCTAGCATTCTGTAATGTGATTAAATGACATCAGAGTATTGCAATAGAGGAGGAAGATTGAATTCAACACTGAATATGGGGCTAAGTAGGAGTTATACCCAGCATGTACGATGAGGGAGTGGATGGAAAATTACCAAGAGACCTTGGTCACGTGTCAGTGATGGTGGATCGAGGGAGGCTGTGATTAGATCAAAGGTGGGAGGAGAGGAGTTTCATTGGATATCAAAGATGAGAGGATTCTTGATAAACTGGTTCATGGGGATTTTTTTTTGGCTAAAACAGAGTTCAGCAGGCCTAGAAGGCTGAGGCAAAACTGGAGACAAAGGAGTCTTAACTTGAGAGTCTTGTCACTATGAGCCACATAATTGCTGACCATAAGTTATTTTGGGGACAGGGTATTGTAAATATATATATTTTTTAATTTAATGCAAATATATTGAAGTCGATATAGGGATTATGGACAGAGGTTCAAATCTGACTTACCTAACCTCATTGCCGGAGAAGGCAATGGCACCCCACTCCAGTACTCTTGCCTGGAAAATCCCATGGGTGGAGGAGCCTCGTAGGCTGCAGTCCATGGGGTCACTAAGAGTCGGACACGACTGAGCGACTTCACTTTCACTTTTCACTTTCATGCACTGGAGAAGGAAATGGCACCCCACTCCAGTACTCTTGCCTGGAGAATCCCAGGGACGGGGGAGCCTGGTGGGCTGCCATCTGTGGGGTTGCACAGAGTCAGACACGACTGAAGTGACTTAGCAGCAGCAGCAGCAGCAACTTCATTGCAGAAACACTAAATTTCAGTCTTAGCTACTGTGACCTCAGCTCTGCTTTTACCCCAGTATGCTGTTTCACGCATTCTTGATGGCACTTTTTTCCTCACTTGGTCTTCTCTTGTCTTTAGTAAACTCTTTGACTGACTTTATCTCCTTTTGGTAACCTCCTGTTCACAGGAACCAGGGAAAGCTAAGGGGTAGAGTCAGGAAAGAACTAGAAAACAATACTCAGCTACTAGAATGCCATTTGCCATGTAGAGAACAGCTGGTACCTTGGTGACCGTTTTTCGTGCTCCACCTGCTGCCTGTCACTCCATGGGTGAGGCTGTCTGAAGCATCTTGGCAAAAGTAGCAGAATTGCTACAGATGACTTCCACGTGGAGCCCAAACTAGGTCTTCCCAGACCAGAACTTCTCACCTAATCCTAGCTAAACCACACATACTTTCTGATGTCTTAAGCAAAAGAGATCTTTTCTTTAAAAACTTTTGTGTTTAAATGTGAAAATAGAATTCCATTTCAGTAAAAGCATGGCATCTAGTTTTGGTTACTGATTCTGAAAATACTAGAGGAATGGTTCTTTAATTTGTTTTTCTGCTTGTTTCAGGGAGATGGCTGGGTTTATCACAAACCCCTTTGGAAAATAATTCCAACAACACAACCAGCAGAGTGACATATACTATCTAAGACTCAACTAAATGAACTTCTCTGTTTACCCTAAACCCTCCCAGTATGGAGTCATTGCACTGAGTGACCTGCTTCCTGATTGCACAGACTGAAGCTAATCACACACGAATGTACCGATAGGGCACCGTAGAGCTGCAGCACGACCAAAGTGTTGAAGAAGCACGGTGGACTTCTCACCAAGCTGTTCATGTGATATGAGCAATATCATCTGAAAACCTTTCACCTGAATTATTAGATGATTAATCTCTTATCCAGTTTCTGCTCCAGATTGAATCCCCTGTTTTTGCATGGGGGCAGCAGATAAACACAACAGTGAGAACTCAGTGATTTTAATTTCTTTATAGTGAAAATTGAAGTCTCTTTTAGAGTTTGTGCTTTGCTTTCTGTTAGTAGCTGAAGTATTCGCTACTCTTACAACAAACCAAGAGGAGGAAGAAGATGACCCAGAAGTGGCTTCAGCCATTGTGCCTGAAATCAGTGTTAAAAAAAAATCAACCAGGTTGTCATAACAAGGCATTCTGTTCCTTCAAAGAGACTGTGTGCCTGTGTCTGAGGAACTTATCCATTATCCACCTCTGTTGGAACTCTCTTTTAAAAAGTATATTTATAAATTGATTAGAATTATAACCATGGAGAATTTTTTCTTCTGAGCATTTTAATATACTTGAAAACAACACTGACTTGAAAAATTTCAGAACATTTTTCAATACCTAGTTTTATTAAATATTATACTTGAGAGACAATTTTTTAAAATGTGTTCATGTCAATATGATGAGATTTTGGCCTTTCTCAAGAACTGAGGCATTAAAGAACATAGCAAATATTTAAAAATAAAACTGTTACTGTTTTCCTTATCTTTTTTTCATTTGTAGATTAATATCCAGTATTATGTGCTATCCCTCTGGATAAGTATGCTTTATTTTACCTCCGTTCACTCAAATTTAAAACAACTATTCCTATTTGTCAGTAATTCAGAATTTTAATATGTGACTAAGTGCATGTATGGTATGGTTTTGCTTTCTTTTCAAGGAAACTAAAATGCTGAAGAAAGAGTATGAAATAAAAAAGATACCAGGAAAAAAGGTATCAGGAAGTTGTATTCAGGTACAAATCTTTTTTTTTTTTAAGTATTTTATTGAGGTTAAAGAATTACTGACAAAAGAATAGTGCTAATTATGGCTTTCATCATTCATTCAAGTATTTATTGAGCACCTGCTTATGGTACTCAACACTTGTTTTACTGCAAGCTACCTTAATTTTTCAAGAGTGGTGCCTTACTCTGTTTCTCCTGATGTGGTCTTCCAATCAGTGTGTGTAACATATAGCTATTATTCATCAGCCATTGTAGGTAGCTGTATCTGTTGCATCAACATAAGATGTTTAAGCTTTGTGCGCTGATAAATTGTGTTTTATTGAAGGGGGTTAATAGAATGAAAACAGCAAAATAATTTTTTCAACAAATTGTAAGTTGTAAGAAAATAATTGGTTTATGTACAACCATTTTAATGATTCCCTTGTTCATTTTTGCTGTGAAATGCACTGAAAAAAATCTCAAAATGAATTATAGTTCATGTGTTGGAAAGATTAAAAAATAATAAAACTGGACAACAGTGATGCCTTTGTCTATTTTATGAGTGGAGAGAAATAGAAAGTTGAAGTTATTGCTCTATTCATTTGAGAAGGGCATTTATTTTATTTTTTTACATGAAACTTTTAGTATTTTATTCATTTTTCATAGTTCTACAGTATTAGTAAAAATAATGGTCATTATAAATAAGTATAAAATGGAAGTTGATGAAAAAATAACCCAAGTCTTCCTTGACTCCCACCCTCCCCCAAAGAAACTAGCTGCTGCTGCTAAGTCACTTCAGTCATGTCGGACTCTGTGCGACCCCAGAGATGGGCTGCCCCACCCCTGGGATTCTCCAGGCAAGAACACTGGAGTGGGTCGCCATTTCCTTCTCCAATGCATGAAAGTGGAAAGTGAAAGTGAAGTCACTCAGTCGTGTCCGACTCTTAGTGACCCCATGGACTGCAGCCTATCAGGCTCCTCCATCCATGGGATTTTCCAGGCAAGAGTACTGGAGTGGAGTGCCATTGCCTTCTCCGAAGAAACTAGCTAATATATGGCAAATATCCTTTTCACATGTTATCTCTAGGCATGTATTCACTTTGTGGTGGTAGATGGTTTAGTCACTAAGTTGTGTCTGATTCTTGCAACGCCACGGACTGTAGCCTGCCAGGCTCCTCTGTCCATGGTGTTTTCCAGGCAAGCTTACTGGGGTGGGTTGCCATTTCCTTCTGCATCTTTTATTTTTTTTATTGGAATTAGTTGTTTTACAATGTGCTGTACAGCAAAATGAGTCAGCTGTACATATATATATATATATGTACACATACGTATATCTGTGTATATGTGTACATATATATATCCTCTCTTTTGGATTTGAGAATGATGTGTACTTTTTTAAAAATTATTTATTTATTTTTGTCTATCCTGGATCTTCATTGCTGGGTGGGTTTTTGTCTGGTTGCAGAGAGCAGGGGCTACTTTCTAGTTGCGGTTTGCAGTGGCCTCTCATTGTAGAGCATGGGCTTCAGGGTGTACAGGCTTCAGTAGTGGCTCAGTAGTTGCGGCTGCCGGGCTTGAATGCAGGCTCAGCAGTTGTGCCACAGGAGCTTAGTTGCTCCACGGTGTGTGGGATCTTCCCAAATCAGGGATTGAACCCACATCTCCTACACTGGCAGGTAGATTCTTTACCACTGAGCCACCAAGGAAGCCCAGGACATTGATTTTAAATCCTTACCTTCAGGAATCTTTTGGGAAGATAAGGGAGTAAACTTAGTTGTGTGTTTTTTTTTTAATGAAATATTTTAATTTTACTACTTAAGTAAATTGGAATAGAAGTTTTTATTTTGTTCTTTGAACCATTTGAATGCTCATTTATTTCTTTGAATTTTTGAACCATTTTAAGAATTACTGAAATAGGATTTTTTAAATTCTTGCTAAAAATACATTTAAAGTAATTGAAATCTCCCCATGTTGACAGAAGTGAAGTAATACCACTTTAGGGTAACTGTTTTACCTTGTCCTTTTAAAAAATAATAATAATAACCTATGAGTCCCTTTTTAAAATATATTATTCATTTATTTATTTATTTTTGGTTTCTCTCCATCTCCGTGGCTGTGCATGGACTTTCTCTACTTGGGGCAAATGGGCACTATTACTCATTGTGACGCCCGGGCTTCTCGTTACAGTGACTTGTCTTGTTGTAGAGCACAGGCTCTAGATGCACGGTCTTCCGTAGTTGAGCACGTGGGCTGCTGCTCGTGAGTTCTAGAGCTCGGACTCAGTGGTTGTGACACAGAAGCTTCGTTGTTCTGCAGGATGTAGGACCTTCCTGGACCAGGGATCAAACCTGTGTCCCCTGCATCACCAGGCAGATTCTTGTCCACTATACCACAAGGGAAGTCCCTGTCCTTTTCTTGACATCTACTGCAGCTTACTCACCTAACAAGAGGTAGAGGCCTCTTCTGGTTTTTGTTTTGTTCTTTTAGTCTACACCTTCTTAATTGGTCAGGGAAGCAGTTTTTGTAGCAATTGTGTCTGTCTTTTGGGCCAAAGTTTTAAATATACACTTTCGTTCTGGCTATGAGAAATTGTGTGTTAAGAAGTCCAAGACTGGAAGTGACAAAAAGTAGGTATTCTGACTTTTAGGTTATGTATTGGGTGAGGTATGGCAGCTATATGTTGATTCACTGAACTCTGCAAGTTGTAACCATCAACTGTAATACCTACTTGTCACTAAAAATAAGAAAAAAGTATTGAGTTCCTCACTCCATAATCCTCATATATTACTCTCACTGTAAATATCTGATACTTGATGAACCAACTTCTACAGATGGATTCTTCAGTTCAGTCTCTTAGTCATGTCTGACTCTTTACGGCCCCATGGACTGCAGCACGCCAGGCTTCCCTGTCCATCACCAACTCCCAGAGTTTACTCAAACTCATGTCCATTGAGTCGGTGATGCCATCCAACCATCTCATCCTCTGTCACCCACTTCTCCTCCCACCTTCAATCTTTCCCAGAATCAGGGTCTTTTCAAATGAGTCAGCTCTTCGCATCAGGTGGCCAAGGTGTTGGAGTTTCAGCTTCAATATCAGTCCTTGCAATGAATATTCAGGACTGATCTCCTTTAGGATGGAGTGGTTGTATCTCCTTGCAGTCCAAGGGACTCTCAAGAGTCTTCTCCAACACCACAGTTCAAAAGCATCAGTTCTTTGGCGCTCAGCTTTCTTTATAGTTCAATTCTCACATCCATACATGACTACTGGAAAAACCATAGCCTTAACTAGATGGACCTTTGTGGGCAAAATAATGTCTTTGCTTTTTAATATTCTGTCTAGATGGATTCTTAAGATTTATTAATTAATTTGGTAAGTCTGAAATTTTGTTAAAAATATTACCTTAAGATGAAAGCTAACTTCTATTCAATGTGTTCCCATAGAAAGGCAAATTGGTGTGATTATTCCAGAATCTACACTTTGGAGAGATTCTTTTTAGCTGTTACAGTGACTGGAAACTGAGTGATGATTCACCAGAGATATAAGATGATTCTACCACGTGTGTGTTAGTCACTCAGTCATGTTTGACTCTTTGCGACCCCATGGACTGTAGCCTGCCAGGCTTCTCTGTCCATGGAATTCTCCAGGCAAGAATACTGGAGTGGACTGCCATTCCCTTCTCCAGATTTTACCATATGGGGGATAGAAAAGACAAAGCTCATACACATGAAAATTCTAATAAAATATATATTCTAGTGGCATAAACAACAACAACAAAAATTCCTATTTGGTCCAAAAACCAAATTGCAAAGGAAATTCTTACAAAACATTTTCACTTAATGTTCAAACAACCCTGTGAAGTTGTAAACTCAGGGATGGGTGTTCATACTGTACAGATGAAGAAATTATTGCTCAGAGAGTTTAGTGCTCACTTCAGGTCACTTAGCTAGAGTTTCATTCATTCAACAAACATCTTCTGAGTATTCCTTTTAGAGCTGATTGATGCACTGGACTCAGATATGGTAAATACTCTCTGTATCCTCACAGATGAGGGAAGAAACTAAAACTTAATTCCTGAAAATGGTATGTTGACACAGGCAAGGCTATGTATTGGTCTTTCCAAAACTCAGATACCTCCGTAATGTGGAAGGCAGAGTTGAGCACTGAGACGAAATCAAGAAGGTTGGTTTAAAGTCTGCATAAGAAGCTCCAAACAATGCATCCAGGTGACTTATCCTTGTTCATCCCTACAAAAGACTTGGAGAGATTTAACCAGAGAGGTTCCCAATTCAAGAACGCAAATAAATTATTAAAATGAAAAACAGAAAAAGTTAGTAAAAGTGAGACCTTTCAGCCCCTTCCTCTATCCCATTCCCAAAATATTGGCAGTCAGACTTAAACCCTTAGGTGAGAGATTAAAAGATACATTTTCTGGAGTAAAACTCCAGAAAACAAAAAGTCCTATGATAAATTTAAAGGGTCCACCAACAAAAAGCTCAGCTGACAACTCTGTTAGTAAAGCCAGCTCCTTCAACATAACTTTCTACCCTCTCTCCAACACACTACACACATCTGTGTTCCTCCACACTATATATACACACACACACACACACACACAACATCACACTTCATTTTAATAGCTAAGGTTCAGCAGACATTTCAGGAAAGCTTCCAACATAAAGAGATCAAAGCAAACAGGAGAAGGGAAATAGAGGAAGGAAATAATTTAGGAAGTTTAGGGAAATTACTTGAGAAAAAAATAAATCTTTAGATGGTTTTGCTTCTATGAAACATGAACAAAATGCTATTTTTTTAAAATGGACTGTTCAGAGAACAGGCACTGGTCTTGGAAATTTAAAATATGATAGTTCAAATTAACCACTCAATAGATGTTCTAGAAGATAAGTGAGAAAAAGCTGTCAGCAAATAGAACAAAAGGACAGACCATGGACAATAGGAGAGAAATAATATGAAAACGGGAGATGCAGTCCAGGAAGTCTAATGTAACTAGTGGGGATTCCAGGAAAAGAAAACCAATGGAAAGGATGATACTATTTAGATATTTGTGTATATATAAAATTTCCCAGGAGTAAATGATGTGAATTCTTTCGAAAATGCCATGAATACTCTGCACAATAGGGGAAAAAACAAAAGCCCAAACCAAAACACATTGTGAAATTTCGTAACACTAAGGATAGAGAGGGCATCTTAGGCGGTGCTAGCGGTAAAGAACTTGCCTGCCAATGCAGGAGACAGATGCGGGTTCCAACATCCCTGGGTCAGGAAGATTCCCTGAAGGAGGGCATGGCAACCCACTCCAGAATCCTTGCCTGGAGAATCCCGCAAACAGAGGAACCTAGTGGGCAAAGTTCACACGGTTGTGCAAAGTCGGATATGACTGAAGCAACTTAGCACATATGGAGGCAAGGATAGAGAGAAGATTCTAAAAAGAGAATAGTGCCAGCCCTCTCGATAACATCACTTAAAGCTAAAAGGCAAAAGAGTAATACCTCCAATTTTGCCTAGAATTTTATTCCCAGCCAACAGACAAATCTGACATTCAAGATTTCAAAATTTTATGCCAGCATTTCCTTTTCTGAAAACTTCTAAAGTATATGCTCCAGCGAAACAAGAGGGAAAAAACAGAAATTGGAGAGGATAAAAAATCATGAAAAACAGAAGATCAAACACAAGTCAGAGAAGCTTCCACTCTATGATCTTGAGACACATTGTTGTTCTTTAGTTGCTAAGTCGCGTCTGGCTCATTCACGACCTCATGGACTAGCCCACCAGGCTCCTCTGTCCATCTCGGCAGGTAGTCTCCCACTAACTAGCTCCTCCAACCACTATCATATCTGTGGACAGGTACTGACTTTAGGAAGTTATTTGAACCAAAATCTGTCTCACAACAAGGATATCATTGATCGATTCTAATGAAGTTCATATAAGATGAGAATATTTTAACTTGTACATCACAATACTTAATATATTTGATTACTATATATATTTATATGTATGTTCATCCTCCCAATTTTAGTATTCTGGTGTTATTTAGCTGTTCTTCATATGATGGTATGTTCTCTCATGATCAATTTTCTGAGACTGCACCATATATCAATGTTACTTCCAAAAAGCCAAAATATTGCAAGTGGAGTCTTGTTTTGGACCATCGATCTTTCATCTTTTTAACAGTTCTGTTAATGTATAATGAACTTAAAGTGTACAATTTGATAAGTTTTAACATATGTCTCCATCCATGAAACAGTATCATAGTCATAATAATGAAAATATTTATCATTCCCGAAAGTTGACTCTTAATTCTTTGTAATCTCTCCTTTCCACCTCTCCCCATCTTCTTTCCCATTTCCAGGGAACTTCTTATATCAGTGTATTGTATTGTAAGGACACTTGACATTGAATTTAAGGCCCACCAGCATAATTCAGGATGGTGAACTCATCTCAGGATTTATTTATTATACCTGCAAAGACCTTTTATCTAAGTAAGGTAACATGAACAGGTTCCAGGAATTGGGATATGGAATATCATTTTGGAGGTCATCATTCAACCCATTACATCACTAACTGCTTTGTATCACAGATTTGTTAACAGAATCAAACAGTATGGTCTTTTGTGGGGCGGGGGCGGTGGGGGGGGGTGTCTGACTTATTCCATTCAGCATAATTATCTGCTATTTATCCATGTTGATTCGTATATTCTTTTTTATTGCTGAATTGTTTGGAATATACCACAATTTATTCATTTATTCATTGGTGTTGATAGATAGCTGTGGTTGTCTTCCCAGCACCTCATTCTGCCTCAAGTGGAAGAGAAAAAACTTCTCCTGCTCCATCCCTCCAGACAAGGAAATGGCTTCCTCTGGCCTTTAGAAGAAGCTAAGCCAGGCACTCTCTGCCCCTCAGTCAGAGTTTGGGGCTAGTGAGCTCTGTCCCAACCACCTTCTGCTATTAGCTGGTTGTTAGTGCTGACTATGTGCTTCCCTGGTGGCTCAGATGATAAAAAATCTGTCTGCAATGCAGGAGACCGGGTTTGATCCCTGGGTCAGGAATATCCCGTGGAGAAGGGAATAGCTACCCACTCTAGCATTCTTGCCTGGAGAATTCTATGGACAGAGGAGCCTCGTGGGCTACAGTCCATGGGGTTGCAAAGTCGGACATGACTGAGCGACCAACACTACTACTGCTGCTAGTGCTGACTATGTGTAAGTCTAACTGCCTCTTGGGGCTTCCTGGCCCTCATCAGAAAAATGAAGGCGTTGATTAGAGGATCTCTCGGATAACACCTTACTGATGATCTCCAGTTTGGGTTATTTATATAGGGGGAAAAAAAAAGAATCCCCTCCTCTCCCATTCCCCTTAGGGCTGAAGTTGGTTTCTGGAACCAGTCAGCTGACTCAGATCTCTGCCATGTCACCGCTTTTCCTGCCTAAAGAAGGGGAGAAGTGAGGATGGTAAGGCTGCTCAGAGTCACTCCCTGGTGGAAGCAGAACTCTGCCTTTAGGGCCCAGAGGCATAAAGGGACATGGTGACTCCGCTTCGTGCCTCTCCATCTCAAGGAAATGGTTCTCAGGAACCACGCTGGGGTCCTCACAGGACCAGGCCCATGGGGTAGGGGCTAGGGAGGAGGGCCCATCTTGGGACTGGGGAAGGGATATGAAAGGAGGCAGCACTGGCCACCATTCCACCATCACCATTTTTACCTACTCCCTTGCAGTTTTAAGGAGAATTCAGTTCAGTTCAGTTGCTCAGTCGTGTCTGACTCTTTGCGACCCCATGAATCGCAGCACGCCAGGCCTCCCTGTCTATCACCAACTCCCGGAGTTCACTCAGACTCACATCCATTGAGTCAGTGATGCCATCCAGCCATCTCATCCTCTGTCATCCCCTTCTCCTCCTGCCCCCGATCCCTCCCAGCATCAGGGTCTTTTCCAATGAGTCAACTCTTCGCATGAGGTGGCCAAAGTACTGGAGTTTCAACTTTAGCATTATTCCTTCCAAAGAACATTCAGGTATGAGGAAATACCTACATGGGCTGGAGGAGGAAGGACTTTCTTTTGGCCTGACTGGTACAATGAGAGCTAGGGTGGACAGGAGACCTACCCGGCTTTAATAAGTAAAAGTGTGGTTTCTTATTACTTGTTTGCTTGTTTTGTCTTGTATTCTCTGTCCCACCCCCCACTCATTTATTAATCCAGGAGACCTATATGCTGAGTGCTGGGGACACAGAGATGTGAGACACTCCCCATTCCCCCATTAGCCTAGAAGAGGAGACAGTCTGTTAGTAAACCAAGTGAGACGTGCCAGAATAGAAAAAAGCCAGCCTTCAATGAAAGGGGTTAATGAGTATGTGAGAAGGAGGTCATGAAAAAATCTCATTAAGAAAACAACCAGTCTAAACACAGGGCAGAAAGGGAGAGAAGATGGTGGAAGAATAGGATGGGAAGACCAACTTCTCCCCAACAAATGTATCAAAATATCATCTACATGTGGAACAGTTCCCACAGAACACCTTCTGAACACTGGCAGAAGACCCCAGATTTACAGAAAGACAAGCCAATCTCCTCGGAATGAGGTAGGGCGAAAGATAAAAGACAAAAAAGGGGACAAAGAATTTGGGATGGGGGCCTGCACCCTGGGGAGGGAGTCAGTCCTGAAGGAGAAAAGATTTCTGCATACTAGGAAAACCCCTCACAAGCAAGGTCAGGGGAAGGGAGCTTCAGAACCTCAGAGGGAAGCACAGCGAGACAGGTGTGCCGAAGGCAAAATGGAGAAACTTCACCATTTTGGCTCGCACGTGGCTCACACGCTTGTGGCAAGTAGGGGCTGGGTGTGGAGGCTCAGGCCTCGGGATTGGTCCTCAGTGAGAGGAACAGGGGTTGACTACTCTGAGGGGGCTAATATGACACAGTGGAAGCGGATCAGGGAAAACCCTGGGACTGCCAGCCTGTGTTAGTTGCTCAGTGGTATCCAACTCTGTGACCCCATGGAATGCAGCCCACCAGGCTCCTCTGTCCATGGGATTCTCCAGGCTAGAATACTGGAGTGGCTTGCCATTCCCTTCTCCAGGGGATCTCGAACCTGGCTCTCCTTCATTGCAGACAAATTCTTTACCATCTGAGCCACCAGGGAAGCCCTGAAATGTGTAGGACATATTCAAATTCTTAAGGGAGAGCTATATGGGACCACCAGAGAAGCAAAAGATTATTCCCGTGGGAAATCTCTAATGCCGCCATTTTCTAACTCTATGTACTCACAGATCAAAGGACTCTGATCTACCAGTCTAAGGTCCCAGAGGCAGAGAAGCAGACATGAGTGCCAGGGGCAGGAGATCTACAGTCTTGACCCCACAGATCACAACTACCATCAAGCTGTGAGCACCTGCCGGTCGCTACCCACATTTTCCTGAAAGCCTGAGTGGCTTGGCTCTGCCAAGGGTGTCACAACCTGGGACCAACTCGCCTGGGGAAGCATACGACCCACCCCAGCCTGGGCAACCTCCCTCAGGGCCCAGCCATAGCAAGCACTCCCTACACACTCCAGCAGTATCTGCTGTACCCCTGCCTCTTCCCAGCACAACTGAGCAAGTGAGTCCTAATAAGTGACTACTTTCGCCCCCTCACGTATGGGCAGAGAACAGGCACTGGAGAGAGACTTAGAAGAAGAGGCAACCCCAAAACCAAAGTGGAACACCAAGAGCTGTGAGCAAAGGACAGAAGAGGAAACCGCCCCAGACGTGGCAAGTGCAGAGGTTTAAATTCCTGCAATTATTCTGAGGTTGTGTGCTTTAGTGGCAACTGTGGATTTTGAGAGCAAGTACAAGCTTGAGCAAGGGAAGATCTGAGTCTAAGCTGACCCCACACCACCCACAACAGGTTGAGACCTTCCAAGATGTATTGAAGGACTTTCTGAATAGGCAGATCGACTGCAGCAGGAAAACAGGAATCACTTGAACATGCCTCTCACTGCCACTCTCTATATTCTGCACTCCCCTGCTTTTTCCTTCTTCTCATATTGGCCTAATACGGTTCTTTAGTACTCCTTTAATTTTTATTTTTTGTAACCTACTACTTTTTATCTTAAAAAATGAAAACACCTTATCTTTTAAACAAATTACATATTTTTTGTTTTTGTTTTTGATGTTTTTGATTTTATAATTTTGAGAGTCTAATTTTTTTCCACGTTTTTGATTTTTGTTGTTTGATCTTTTGTTTTTAATTTTGTATCTTTGAGAGTCTAATTTTTAGTACCTGTTTTCATTTAGGAATTAGGTTATTGACTTGATTGCTCTCTTTTCTTTTGACCTTTTTTCCCCGTTTTTTCTCCTTCTTTGTTCCTCTTTGCTTTGTATAAGTGTGTGAATCTCTTTGGGTGATCTTGGATGTTGAGAATTGTTTCTCCATTAGTCTAGGTGTTTTGTCTTCTGTGCTGCGTGCCCTGTGAAGTCTTGATGCTGCTTAAGGGGTTGAGCCTGAACCCCAGAGGCAGGAGACTCGACTCCAGGACTTTGGACTACCAGAGAACTCCTAACCCCATGGAAAATTAATAGGCAATAGCCCTCCCAATGGCCTCCATCTCAACACTAAGACCATGTTCCACCCAAAATCCAGCAAACTCCAGTGCTGAATGCCCCACACCAATCCTTCAGCAAAGCAGGATCACAACCTTGCATATTAGCACACAGGCTGCCCAAATCCATATTGAACCCATAGACAGCCAAAACACACTACTGGCCATGGCACTGCCTTCCAGAGAGATGAAATCCAGCCCCATCCATCAGAACACAGGCACAAGGCCCCCCAAACTGGAAACCTTCACAAGGCACTAGTCCAGCCCACCCATGGCAGGCAGACTCCACAATTAAGAGCAATGGTGACCTTCCAGTCTGCAGAAAGGAGACCCCAAACACAGTCAATTAAACAAAATGAAAAGACAGAGAAATACGCAGCAGATGAAGGAAAATGGTAAAAACCCACAAGACCAAACAAATGAAGGGGAAATAGGCAGTCTATCTGAAAAAGGACTCAAAGTAATGATAGTAAAGATGACCCAAAATCTAGAAGATAAATGGAGGCATGGATCAAAAAGACACAAGGTCTTCTTTAACAAGGACCTAGAAAAATTAAACAATCAACAACACAATAACTGAGATTGAAAATACACTGGTGGGAATCAACAGCAGAGTAAGCGAGGCAGAAGAACAGTTACGTGAGCTGGAAGATAGACTGATGGAAATAACTGGAGCAGAACAGTGATGAAAAAAGAATAAAGACAGGGCAAAGTACATTCAGTATAAATTTACATATTTAAAATTATTTTTAGTATTCAGGAAGTCCCCTATTGTTCTATAGATGTCCATAAAAAGGACAAAATAGTTTAGGAGAAAACAATTGAAGAGCTCTCCACAGGTTATCAGTCACAACAACCATTTCTTGCCTGTTTCTTATTCACCTTTCTGAACATGTATTGGGACACACTGCTTCTCAGGCAGAGGTAAGATCCCAGATAATGCTCTCTCTCCTGCGTCCTGCCCTCCCTCACTTAATTCTATTCCTGAGTGTTCTCATTCACAGCATGGCTTTCCCTTCGCTTTGCTGCCCTCGGAACCACTGCTTTTTGAGGGTGGTTGGCTGAAGAAGGATAGGATCCCCCTCAGGAGGGCTGTACCTCTGATTAGTGACTTAAAGTGTTCCCCTGTGGCAGTCCACACAGCAAGGGGCAAACGATACCAGAAGTTCCACGTAGAAGATTCCATCTAAGACATTAATGTTTTAAACTGATTCATGGTAATTTAAATTTTCTCACAAACGCAGCCTTCCTCCCCACTCCCCCCTCCCACTTACACTGTCTATAAAAAACACTTTAAAGACACAGGTTGAAGATAACAAAATGGAAAAAGATCTACCATGCAAACAAAACAATAAGCATTACATACCTGGTGTGGCCATATTGATATAAGATAAAATGGGCCTTAATGCACAGAGTATCTGTAGACAGAGACACTTCTCCATGATAAAAGATCAATTCCATTAGAAATACACAACAGTCATAAGTTTGTATGTGCCTAATATACGTCTTCAGAATACATGAAGCAGATGTCACCCACAATGACACTATAATGAGAGATGGGAGGGGTTGGGGCTGGTTGCTAGTCAAGGAGAGGAAGCGTATAGTTTCAGAGGAAGAAGAACATGACCTTCACAGACCCTGAGGGGTGGCCAGACACAGGAGGAGAATCCTGGAGAGGGAGCACAGAACCTGGATGATGTGGAACAAGAATGGGTGTTCAGAGTTCCTAGGCTAATAGCAGAGTTCAATTAAACCCATGACAAAATGGGAGCTTAAATCATACTATTCAGATGTAAGAAACTGAAGTTCCTCTGGCTGGATGAGGTGAGGAGTGTGTCCACATAGAAGGTGACTATACCACCCTGGCTAGATAACCCTGCTCCTGAGATTTTCCCATTCAGGCACCCGCCGAGGGAAGTGCTGGGGTAGATATCCTCCTATCTGAATCAGAAGAATGGGGAGCATCTGAAATCTCCACCGAGTTAGTCTTAGGCTCTTCTAAACTTTAGCCAGTGCAGTGACTTTACCTTCATAATCAAGGAAAGGTGCCTCAGGTCACTTATGTTAACCCCACATCATCAAACGGGACTTAATATTTAACTTAATTACAGTTTGAGCTCTTCCCAAAATGGAATCAAACTTGTCAATCAGGAATTACTTGGTCAGCACTAGTGAGGTAATTTGTTCTTTAGACACTACTATCCTCAAAAGGAATGTGTCCTTATCACAAACAATTCAGTTTTTGCTGGTATAACTTCTTTGCCCTCGTTCCCTCCTAAGTCTTCCACTTTGTACAGCTCATTGGAGTGCCTTTCTCTCTGCTTAGATGGGATGCTGCCTGATCCATGAATTGTTGAATAAAGCCAAAAAGATCCTCAAAGTTTGTTGTTGTTCAGTCATTCAGTTGTGTCTGACTCTTTGCGACCCCATGGACTGCAGCATACCAGGCTTCCCTGTCCTTCACAATCTCCTGGAGCTTGCTCAAACTCATGTCCATTGAGTCGGTGATGCCATCCAAACATCTCGTCCTCTGTCATCCCCTTCTTATCCTGCCTTCAATCTTTCCCAGCATCAGGATCTTTTCCAGTGAGTCGGCTCTTTGAATCAGGTGGTCAAAGTATTGGAGATTCAGCATCAGTCCTTCCTATGAATATTCAGGGTTGATTTCTTTCAGGATTGATTGGTTTGATCTCCTTGCTGTCCAAGAGACTCGCAAGAGTCTTCTCCAACACCACAGTTCAAAAGCATCAATTCTCTGGCGCTTGACTTTCAAAGTTTACTCAGTTGAATTATGGTTTTTTAACACTACTCAGTGCAAGGTGTGATGCTCAAATCACCAGCCCAGAGTAATTATCCCAGTGGATCTAGGACTTAGTTTCCTGGGTATCTCAAAACTGGGAAAAAGGCACAGTATAACAGATACAGACAAAGGTCCATATAATCAAAGCTATGTTTTTTCCAGTAGTACATACTGGTGTGAGAGTTGGACCATAAAGAAGGCTGAGCACTGAAGAATTGATGCCTTTGAATTGTGGTGCTAGTGTAGACTCTTGAGAGTCCCTTGGACAGCAGCAAGGAGATCAAATCAGTCAATCCTAAAGGAAATCAACTTTGAATATTCATTGAAAGAACTGATGCTGAAGCTGAAACTCCAATAATTTGGCCACCTGATGAGAAGATCTGACTCATTGGAAAAGACCCTGGAGAGACTGAAAGTAAAAGGAGGGGGCAGCAGACGATGAGATGCCTTGATAGCAACACTGACTCAATGGACATGAATCTGAGCAAATTCCTGGAGACAGTGAAGGACAGAAGAGCCTGGGGTGTGGCAGTCCATGGGGTCTCAGTTGAACACCACTTAGCGACTGAATGACAAAAATTAACAGATACAAATCTGTCCCTGAAAATATATCTGTAAATTAATAAAGTCTTCTGATTTAAAAATGGTTCCTGGAAATTCCTTGGTGGTCCCGTGGTTAGGACTCAGCACTACCACTGTGAAGGGCTGGGGTTCTTCAACCCTTGGTGGGGAAATTAAGATTCCACAAGGCACACAGTGAGGCCACACACACACACACACAAAAACTAAGAACTTGCCTAGCATGGATATTCCCTGAAAAACTGTTTCCATGCCTTGAAACATTAAAGCTTTGCTTATTTATTTGGCAGTGGTGGGTCTCTGTTGCTGCACACGGGCTTTCTCTAGTTGTGGTGCACAGGCTTCTCATTAGTGGCTTCTCTTGTTGAGCAAGGCTCTAGGCATATGGGCTTCAGTAGTTACAGCACAGGGGCTCAGTGCTGCATGTGGGATATTCCTGGATCAGGGATTGGATTTGTGTCCCTTGCACTGCAAGGTGGATTCTTAACCACTGGACTACCAGGGAAGTCCTAAATGCCTTTAAACATTTATTGAGTAAATGTCCTAGGCTTGGTAAGAGAGAACAAATAATACAATAGGGTCCTTGCTTTAAAGGAGTCTGAAGTCTAGTTGGGGCAGACAGACATAAATAAATAATTGTAAAGAAGTATGAGAAAGGTCATAACTGATTTATGAACAAAGTGATATTAGCACTTGGACATAACCTGAGGTTTTAGGGATGAATGGGAAAAATCGCTACCATGCCAAAAGAAGTATCAGGAGGAGGAGAAAAGTGCGTGTCACCGCTTCGAACAGCTAAGTTATTTGGACAGAAAGATCAGTTTCTCTCCTTGAAAACTTGATGAGCAGACTTCCTATACAAGGTACCACAAAGTACCACAATCTGGTACACCCAGCGAGTGTTTCCCGGCAGGTTATCATAGTGAATGCTTGCCTAGGAAACAGGTTCCGAAAATTCAACTGAAGTGTTTACAGAAAATTATCAGATATCACGAGGGCTTCAAGAAACACTTGAAGATAGAACTCAAACACAGCTTCAGTTAAGCGTTTCACTTTTCTCAGAAAAGTGTTTACCTTTTCCTGATTGTGTCACTCAACCTGCCGAAAATTAGTGAGTTACGCGGCTCTGATCTTTCTGGGTGTGTGTTTAGGGGGTGGGGGTGGAGCCAAAAAGGACCCAATGATGGCAGGCAAGATAAAAGGCCAAGAGGGAGCCGTCAGACCACAGCCACGGATTTCTACTGATTTCAAGTTTTCTTTAGGTGATCACCAACCTGAGTGGTTCCAGCACCCACCCTGTCTTCACCTTCCCCTTGCCTTTCTGTCTTTCCCCCACCGGTTCTCCCGGATTCCTGGGTCTCCTGGCTCGGGAGCTGACCACTTTCCTCGCAGGCCCGCCCTTCCCAAGTACTATTCCCAACTGCGGGCCAAGCCCTGGAGCGCTCTCAGCCTGCGCAGCCGTGAGCTAGGCGCGGCGCGGCGCGGCGGGGCGGGGCGGGGCGGCCGCAGGCAGAGGGGGCGGGGCCTGGTCGGCGGCCGTGGGTGGGCGGCCCAGGCGAGGCGGCGCCGGCGCAGTGTGTCCGCTGCGCTGAGCCGCAGCCATGGAGCAGGCAGCTCCCGACCCTGAGCGGCTTTGGCAGCCTGCGCCGCTGGAGCCGCTGAGCCACCCCGACGCTGGGCTGGAGTCCATGGTTGGTGAGGAAACGAAGGGGGCCCGGGACGAGGGCCCCGGGGACGGCACGGTGAGGAGAACGGGTGGCAGAGGCCCCCCCACCCCCGCGGCCTGGGGCGCGGCCTAGAGGGCAGAATGGACTGGTTTACGCTGACCGCGCGGGTGGGCTCGCTCGGCCGAGAGGCCCCGCGGTGACGGGGAAGCGGGGTGCAGTCAGGTGGGGGAGGCTCGGTGGGAAAAGGGGGTTCTGAGTAGGGGGCGAGCGCCAGGGCTGCGGGACCGCAGGAAGGGTGGAGAGGGCGCGGCCGAGGGAGCGGAGGGGTTCTGTGGGCGCGGCTCGGCGGGCGCGGGCGCGGGGCCCGGAAAGCTCCAGGCTGAGGCAGGTGCGGTTTCAGGGTCGGGAACCCCGGGAGGTTGGACCCGAAGAGGAACGCTGATGTTTCTCGCATCTGTAAGTTGTGCGGAGGAGTAGGCTTAACCGTGGGCGGTGGCAGCGGTGTTTGAGAAAGAAGAGAATGGGGGACTTGAGGAACAAGTTTGGGGCACGAGGGTGTTTGGCTTGGTGCCACCATCGGGAGATGGAATAAAGTGTTAGAGTCAAGAAAAGGTACAAGTGAAAAAGATTTTTTTGTTTGTGTGTTTTTAAATATATTTTTAGTTGGAGGATAATAAAATTGCTTTACTGTATTGTGTTGGTTTCTGTCACACAAGAACGTGAATCAGCCATACGTAAATATACGTATGTCCCCTCCCTCTTGAACCTCCCCCCATCCAAATTCTTATTTGACTTGTAATTTCATCATTTGGGGGTCAGTGCTGTATCTCCCAATGGAGATGTGTCATGGATATCCCATTTATTGGCATTGTGAAGCTCCTTTGGTAGTGATTTTCATTTGCTTGACAGAAGGAGAAAATGCATCATTTTATATTTGTAATTACTTTCATTCCAGAGTGTTTTCACGCATAATGCAAGATGAGTAGACCATGTTAAATAAAGTGATTCGGAAACTCAGTCGAGTATTTATCATCAGACCACCCTAATGAGCCTGTGCAGTGCTCATCCATTTTGATTATTTTTTTCTGAAACAAGTTCTCAATATAAAACTGCCCATCCTTGTGATAAATGGATAAAGAAAAGTTAAAAGTTGTTTGCTGACTGTAACTAGAAAGACAACTAGCTAGGAATTTCAACACTAGTTGAAGTTCAACACTTCACCACTAGCTATTTTAACTAGCTAGGGGTACAAGGTTTTGCCTACTTAGGGGAAATGTTGAGGTATATAGGATAGCATGAAAACTTCTGTGGGTGAATTTTAAGTTTTTCATTTATTTTCTTCCTAAATTATAGAATTATTTGTGGAGAGGTATCTTATATGAAATGTGAGAGCAGTGTGTGTATTCTGTAGTCCATAAACTTGACTCTTACATGAATTGCTTTTTTAATGCAGATTCCATTTGTGACTTAGTTTTTCTGTTTCTTCAAAAAACTTTTATCATGAAGTATATAATTAATGCAGAGAAGAGTCTCACAAAGTAAAAATCAGTTTCTTTGAAACCTGTGTATATTCTCCTATGTTACATCTGCTCCCTCGACCATAGAAGTAATTATATTCTGAATTTTGTATTAACAGTTTTCTAGCTTTAAATATACATATAAATGTAAATGTCCCTAAAGAACATGTTGTTTAATTTTACTTCATTTTGAAATTTACATAATCAAACTAGTTTTACTATGACTTCCTTTTTTTGCTCTATACTGTTTTGGGGATTCACCCAAAATGTGACTTAGTTTATTTTTATAGTCATGAGACTATGTATACCATTTTGTAGGTATTCTACAGTTGATTTCTCTTTTCCTCGTTTTACAGACATTAGGGTTGTTTCAAGATTCTTGCTGTTTCTGAAAGATTACTACCACTATGAACTTCTTACATGTAAGAAATACGTAGTGCAAGTGTCTGTAAACTTAACAGTGGAATTGCTGGATTATAGGGTGGTAGCATAAGACACGGAGAAGGCAATGGCACCCCACTCCAGTACTCTTGCCTGGAAAATCCCATGGATGGAGGAGCCTGGTGGGCTGCAGTTCATGGTATCTCTAAGAGTCGGGCACGACTGAGCGACTTCACTTTCACTTTTCACTTTTCATGCATTGGAGAAGGAAATGACAACCCACTCCAGTGTTCTTGCCTGGAGAATCCCAGGGACAGAGGAGCCTGGTGGGCTGCCGTCTATGGGGTCGCACAGAGTCGGACACGACTGAAGCGACTTAGCAGCAGCAGCATAAGACATCGAAGAGTGTGTGTGTGTGTGTGTGTGTGTGTGCGTGCATGTGTGCGTGCACGCGCTGTCAGCCACTCAGTCATGTTTGACTTTGCGACCCCATGGACTGTAGCCCACTAGAATTTTCTAGGCAAGAATATTGGAGCGTATTATTGTTTCCTACTTCAAGGGATTTCCCTACCCAGGGATTGAACCCACGTCTCTTGCATCGGCAGGCAGATTCCTTAGCAGTGTGCCACCTGGACAGCACTGTAGTATAGTAAGTAGTGCCAAGTTGTTTTCTAGAGTGAACATACCAGTTTGTATTCACATCAGTAGTGCCTGCTGCTGTCTATCCTTATCAGCACTTAATATTTTCAGGCTTTAAGTTACTTGCCAACCATATGGATATGTGTTAAAGCGATTTTAGATTGTTTCAAAGGGTAAGAATCATATCTTTTGTTAGCTGCATCATGAGTTTAATTTTGATTATGACTGAACATTTTGGTAATTTTTTTTTGTGAAAGCCTTTGGATAATTAATATATGAAGTTGCAACTATAGTATAAAATCCATTTGTGTTAAGTGATTATACATATCTCATTTAAAATAAAAAACCTGTGTTTGGTTTAAGATATTTGAAATCCCAAAGATGCCATCATACAGTAAGAGTTGTAGTTATATAATATTACCTGACTTTTAAATGTGTTGTAAGAGACCATTCGAGACTGCCCAAACTTAGGGTTTCCTCAAACAATGATTTAGTAATTTATAGAGATAATTTAGTAATTTTTAGAAATACAAGCCATTTGGACAAATATTTCAGAATCATCTGGAGCTTATCAACACACACACGTGCATTCACATACACTCTATATATTGTCCCCTGCAGTCTCAGAAGATCTACTCCTTTTCCTGTTTCTATCCCCTCTTCCACTCTAATCCATCCTCAGTTGAGAAGTATTGCAGTAGCCATAGCCACATTGCTACTGTTACTGGTAGATAGGAATGTGGTCTGGGCAGACAGGTAAATTACATTTGTTTGTGCTAGACACTGTGAGGCTCTACTTTTCATTTAATTTTCAAAATTACTCCCAAAAGACATAAAAGACATACAGAGATAAGGAAGCAGAGGCTCTGAGAGAAGTGATTTGGCCAAAGTCACAAACTGGTGACATGGCTGGGATTTGGGCCCAGGTCCTCGTGGCTTTGACATCAGTGCTCTGTTCATGAAACCATGAAGCTTCACTCCCTGCACCCCCTGCCCCCGACCAAAAAAGAAAAAAAAAGATTAAAAATAATCTTGTAAATTGTAAAATACTATACTTAAATATTTTTTTGTTTTATTAAGATTTAAGTTGTTATTTTAAGAAGAAAAGAGCTCTGAATAATGTGTTGACTTATCAATGACTTTTTCACCATAAAAGCATCTATACAGATAGTGTGCAGAAATGACAAAAAGCCTCATCAGCCTTATTTTTGACTCTACATTTTGGTTGGAGAGTAAATTGTGCTAGTTGCCCTACACCGAGGGATAGTAGAAACAAGCACTGCCAAGGTTGCAGATGTTTTCCAGTTTTAAACATCACTAATTTTAACATTCTTTAAATTCTGTTGTAAACTCTATTCTCTTGTTTTTGTTTCTGTGAGTCTTCATCCTCTTCCTTTCCAATGTCTAGTTAGAAGTTTCCCTTTCTTTCTTTCTTTCTGTACTTTTTCCTTACGAGGAAGAGTGTATTTTTTTTTTTTAAGTATTGTCGGTTTTATTTAAAGAAGTTTAGAATATGAAGAATGAGGGAGGACCACAATCTTCAAGAGAGTAGCAATCAGTCCTGGCGAGGACGCAGCAAGGGAATGGGAGTAAAAATGCTGCTTTTTTGGGGCTGGAAGATTCCACTGAGATGGCAGTTAACAGTATTTGCTTAGAGAACTGCTTCCTGAGGGATTCAGTGTCTCTCTTTTGTAGGGAGGGTTCTTTAGGCCTCTGAGTGCTTCTGGGGCTAAGAGGGCTTGAGCAACCATTGCTTGAACAATGCCTGTACACTGTTAGTTCCTTCACAGGTTGGCAGCAGAAAGCTCAGTGGAGGGGTCCAGAAGGGAGTGGAGGAAGGTTTGAGACATATGTGGTAAAGATAATATGAAAAAGGAAGTGCATAGGCAGAGTTACAGAAAGTTTAGGGCTTCCCTGGTGGCTCAGCTGGTGAAGAATCCGCCTGCAGCGCAGTAGACCCGGTTCAGTCCCTCAGTCGGGAAGATCTGAAGGGGAGGGCATGGCAACCCCCTCCAGTATTCTTGCCTGGAGAATCCCCAAGGATAGAGGAGCCTGGCGGGCTACAGAAACGGAGGTCGCAAAGAGTCAGACATGACTGAGCGACTAAGCACACCCGACACAGCAAGTTATTAAATAATTCTCAAGAATTGCTTTCCTCACTTTCTACTTCAGCAGCTCTCAGTTACCTTTTGAAGGCAACTCATGGTGCAGAATACGTTTTTACATCATAGTCAGAACACATGTACTTGTATACATAAGCATTGTTTCAACTCAGTCATGGCTGACTCTGACCCCAGGGACTTTAGCCCACCAGGCTTCTGTGACCATGGGATTTCCCAGACAAGAATACTGGAGTGGGTTGCCATTTCCTTCTACAAGGGGTCATCCAGTCCACGAATTGAACCTGTGTCTCCTGTATTGCAGGTGGATTCTTTACCACTGAATGACCAGGGAAGACCATGGGAAATAAGATATTTGCATTTATTATCTATTTTTTATTAAAAAAAATTTTTTTAATGTGGACTATTTTTGAAGTCTTTACTGATTTTTTTTACAGTATTACTTGTTTTTTGTTTTTTGGCCACAAAGCTTGTGGGATCTTAGCTTCCTGACCAGGGATTGAATCTGTGCCCCTGCATTGAAAGGCGAATTCTTAAGCACTGGACCACCAGGGAAGCCCCTACATTTAAAGCCCCTACATTTATTATCTTAACTAACTCTATTTTTAGCTGATTTTTTTCTGTTATAGTTTATGCTTTCTTATTTTGGTTTCTGGTTTTGGATTTTCCTTTGTGGACCATAGTTTCTTTGGTTTTATCCTCTATAATGATTTTGAAGGCATGTCTTTTTTTCTTCCCCAATACATAATTGAGACATATTATTTATGTAAATGTAATGCCATTAAATTTTTTGAAGTAATTTATAGAAATGATCTCAAATTTATAAGCAAGTACAGTACAAAGAATTGTTTCCCTTGAAATATTTGAGAATAAACTGCTGTTTATCTTATCCCCAGAACATTTAGTATATATTTCAAGGGCAAAAAAGGACATTCTGTATAATCACAGAGCTTCTATCAAAAGCATTGATAAATTATTATTATCTAATCCTCAGACTTCATGTAAGTTTTGCCAGTTGTACCAACAGCGTTCTTCAGAACAAAATAATTCAGTCCAGACTCAAGTATTACATCTAGTTGCATTGTCTCTTTAGTCTCCTCCCATCTGAAAGTGTTTCTTGGTCTTTGCTTTCATGACTTTGACCCTTTTTTATATTAGCAACCAGTTATTTTTGTAGAATGCCCTTCAGTTTGGGTTTGCCTGATGTTTTCTCATGGTTAAATTCAGGTTGTACTTCTTTGGCAGAAATTGCCACTAATATGATGCTGTGTTCTTCTAATTGCTTCTTACCAGTTTGCACATGATTCAGGTTTGATCACTTTCTCTGCTAGTCTTCTCCAATATAAAGTTCTCTTTTCTTCTTTGTGATTAACTTTCTGGGGTATACTTTTTTTTTTTCTTCCTGTTTTATTGAGGTCTAATTGGCATACACAACTATATATGTTTAAGGCATACAGTATAGTGATTGGACTTACATTCATCATGAAATGAATGTCCATCATCTCATATAGATACAATATTAAGAAACAGAAAAAATACATTTTTTTCTTGTGACGAGAATGCTTAAGGTTTACTCTCTTAACAATTCTCATAAATAACATACATCAGTGTTAATTTATCATGTTGTACATTATATCCCTAGTACTCTTTATAACTTTGTACCTTTTGATTCTTTGATCCAGTTTCTTTTTTCCCCATCCCCTGCGTCTGGTAACTACAAATCTGATCTCGTTTTGTGAAGACATACTTTGAAACTAGAAAAATACTTTGTTCCTCATCAAAATTTCTATTTACTTGTCTGTTTCATTATGGACTGATGGGTTTTATTTTTTAAACTTTATTAAGATATGATTTATACACCATAAAATTCACTCTGTAAGTATATAAATTCAGTAATTTGTAGTAAGGGCTTCACTGGTGCCTCAGATGTAAAGAATCTTCCTGCAGTGCAGAAGACCTGGGTCTGATCCCTGGGTCAGGAAGATCCCCTGGAGAAGGAAATGGCAACCCACTCTAGTATTCTTGCCTGGAGAATTGCATGGACAGAGGAGCCTGGCCGGCTACAGTCCATGGGGGTCTCAGAGTTAGATTTACAGAATTGCACCGCCATCACTACAACCTAGTTTTCGAACTTTTCTGTTTTTTTTTTTAATTACTGAATAGCATTCAGTTGTATGGATGTATCACTTTTTGTTTATTCACCATTTGATGCAAGTTATTTTCAGCTTTTATATTATGAATATTATTGCTGTGATGAACATTCATTCACATTCAAGTCTTTGTGTGGATGTATGTTTACATTTCTCTTGAGTTAAATTTGTAGCAGTATAATTGCTGGGTTATATGGTAAATTTTAACTTTTTGTTTTAAGAAACTGCCACTCTTTTCCCAAGGGGCTGTACCATTTAACATTACCACCAGCAATTACGAGGCTCACTTTTCTCCACATCCCTGCCAGTACTTGGCAGTGTCTGTCTTTCGGATTATAACCATTCTAGGGGATGTGAAGTGGTTTTAATTTGCATTTTTTAAATGACTGATGGTGTTGAACATCTTTTCATGTGCTTATTTCCATTTGCATGTCTTTTTTGGTGAAATTCTATTCAGGTCTTTTGCTTATTAAAATTGGGTGGTGTTTCTTTTTATTGAAGGTGCTTCCTGCATGGCTTAGTGGTAAAGAATCTGCCTGCCAGTACAGGAGACACAGGTTTGATCCCTGCTTGGGAAGATTCTCTGGAGTAGGAAATGGCAACTTGCTTCATCTTGCCTAGAAGATTGCATCTACAGAGGAGCCTTGTGGGCTATATATAGTCCATGGGGTCGCAGAGTCGGACACGACTGAGCACATAAGCACATGTTGTTCAGTTAGTCTGGATATTTGTTTTTTTAATCAAATAATGAGATTTGCAGATATTTCCCCTGGGCCATGACTTTTTACTTTTTCTTAATGTTACCTTTGAAAGTTTAGCAATAGTTTTCAATTTTGATGAAGACTAGGAGATCAGGTTTTTGTTTTTGTTTTTCTTTTATAGATTGTGCTTATAAGAACGCTTTGCTTATCCCAGGATCATGTTTTGTCTTTTTTTTCACGTTCCCCAGATGGCTTATGGGATCTTAGTTCTCTGACCAGGGATGGAAACTGGGTCCTTGGTGGTGAAAGCATATGAATCCTAACCACTGGATTGCCAGGGAATTCCCCAGGTTTTGCTTTTACATCTGAGTATGTAAACCATTTTGAGTTAATTTCTATGTACAATGTGAGTAAAGGGTCTAGTTCTGGGGTTTTTTCTTTGGTCTGTGGCTACTCAGTTGCCCCTGCTCTATATGTTGAAAAGACTCTCCCTGTTGAATTGCCTTGGTGTGTTTATTAAAATCACTTGACCTTAAATATAAGGGTTTATTTCTGGATTCTCAGTTCTGTTCCATTGATCCATTGATGTCTAAGCCTATCCTGCCAGTGTCCCCACTGTCTTGATTAGTTTAGCTTTTTAATAAATTTTGAAACGAGATAGTATAGATCCTGCAACTTGTTATTTTTCAAAACTATTTTGGCTATTCTAGGTCCTTTGTATTTCCATATAAATTGTAGGAACAGAGCATCAGTTTCTACAAAAAAAACAACAACACAAAAATCCCTTCTGGATAAAGTTATCTTTAAAGGAACAGTGTGTTAGTATTTTTATAATATTTCAAGCATTCTATATGCATGATGTTCCTTTGTCATTTGGACTTTATATTATTGTGAAATCTAGGGCAAATCTGGTCTTTATTCTTTGGTAGTGATTGTGCTTTTTATTTTCCTGTCTTAATCTTTTTACGATTTTTTTCCTTTATGCTGAAGATGTTTACTTTTCTAATTCATTATACATGGACCACATGCCTTTCAATTTGGAGCTGTAGAAATATTTTTCAATCCAGAAAGAATTTTTGTTGGTTTCTTTTTTATTATACTGGTGATTATTATTTCTGTTCTGTTTCCTCCAATTTCTTCTTTAAGAACTATAATTTAAGCATTGATGCTTCTTTTTCCTTTTTTAAAAAAATCATCTTTCATCATTTTCACTTTTCTGGATGGTGAGAATTCCTCAAGCAAACTCAACCACTGAACTCTGCACTTTGAACCACTGAACTCAAGCACTTTGTCTCAGTTATCTTCCCATTCCTAATGACTGGCACTGTAGATACTCAGTAATCATTCAGTTATTGAATTAATAGTTTCTTATCATTCCTTTTATCACTATTAACCTGTCTTATGCTTGCTTTTACTGTTTCACTGTTTCAGCATTATTTATTCATTTATGGCGGCACTGGATTTTCATTGCGGGCATGGGCTTTCTTCTAGTTGTGACAAGCAGGTGCTGTTCTCTTCTTGTGGTTTTCAGGCTTCTCATTGCTGTGGTTTCTCTTGTTGCAGAGCACAGGCTTTAGGGCACATGGGTTTCAGTAGTTGCAATTTGAGGGCTCTAGAGCGCGGGCTCAGTAGTCGTGGCACACAGGTCTAGTTGCCCCGCAGCATGTAGAATCTTCTTGGACCAAGGATCGAACCCATGTCCTCTGCATTGGCAGATGGATTCTTATCCACTGAGCCTCCAGGGAAGTCCTTGCAGTATTTTTAAAACTTATAGTAGATTGATTTTGGGGCTTGCCTGGTGGCTTAGATGGTAAAGAATCTGCCTGCAATACAGGAGACCTAGGTTTGATCTCTGGGTTGGGAAGTTCATTGGAGAAAGGAATGACAACCCACTCCAATATTCTTGCCTGGAATATCCCATGGATGGAGGAGCCTGGTGGGCTATAGTCCATAGGTTTGCAGAATTGGGCATGACTGAAGTAACTTGGCACACACGCACACAGATTGATTTTTGCTCATTGACTTGAAATAAAAAATTTCATCAACCTTTTAAATATGTCCATTTTTTAATCTTTATTTGGTCTTAAGTCAGGTAGGAAGTAGTGATTCACCTATCAAGCATCTACATTTGGGATGTTATTCTTTGAATGTAAGTATAGGATACAAGTGTAGCATCATTCTTTAATGATGTTCTTTACTCTGATGAGAAGTCCACTTTAATACATCTAAAGCATTGTGTTTCACCAATACAACATTGTAAATCAACTGTACTTCAATTTAAGGTAAATACATAAAATATTCTCTCTCTCTTTAAAACACACTCCTAGTCTCATCTTCCAGTCATCAAGTTTATCCATTTCTAAATCTTTTGAATGTGTCCTTTTAACAGTAGTTATGCTATTCTTGGCACTGTTTGTACTTTAGTATGACAGTATTAGCAATTTTATATCATCTACCAATCCCTGCTGATATCTTTAGTTTTTATGATAGTTGATTTTATACTTTTATTTTTCCCTTCTGTGTAATTATTTGGATGGCATAATGGGGTAAATTTATGATTCATGTGCACTATCTTTTTGGTGGGAAATAATTTGTTTTATCAGTTTTTGATTCTAGAATTCAGAGAATTTTTCAGTGTAGTACATGATGATAAATCAGTGCTTGGCTGTGGGCCAAAATGTTTTATATGTATAATCTCAGCCAGTGAGGGCTTCATCATCCTGATGTTGGGTGGTTTATGCTTATGTAATTTCTTGAGCTTTCTTTTAGTTGAATGGTTTTTCTCTCTTATTTTCTCTTTTAATACCTGGACATAAAACTTACATTTTATAAAATTGTCTTGTTTGGCAACAGAGTAGTTTTGTTTTGGGTTCATTTTTAGTTCTCTGTCCTTTATTTTCTTTTAGCATTTTTACATCTTCTATTATTCTTCAGCGTTTTTGGGGTACTTTCTAAGCATGTCGTCTTGATTCATCACTGATTTAATTTTAGGTATTGTCACATAGCTTATTCTGTCTTCATAGCACATAGCTTTGATTTCCTGTGTAAAGTATCATGGATTTTTATTGCATACTGCTTTTTCTTTTAACTTGTTGGTATATCCATCTTTTTACTTATATCTCTTCTTCACAAACCACCCCCAGTTTTAATACAATACAATGCTTTTTAATTAAAATCCACCTCTGAACTTTGAAAGTTCAGGGAGAAAAAAAAAGCAAGGGAACAAAAAGAAAAGCACAGCAGTTATCGCATGGCCTCACTATGTCTTTCTTGTTTAAACTTGGAGCTAGTTTGGGTGTATTCAAGACGCTTCTTCAGTGGCAGGACTTCCCTGGTGGCTCAGAAGGTAAAGTGTCTGCCTACAATGCAGGAGACCCAGATTTGATCCCTGGGTTGGGAAGATCCTCTGGAGAAGGAAATGGCAACCCACTCCAGTACTCTTGCCTGGAAAATCCCGTGGATGGAGGAGCGTGGTGGGCTACAGACCATGGGGTCGCAAAGAGTTGGATAGGACTGAGCGACTTCACTTTGACTTTCTTTCTTCAGTGGCACAAAGAACCTGTGAACCACCAAGTGATGTTGTTTGATACAGACCTGGGGATGATCTAGCAAGAAAAGAAAGAGGTTTCCTGTTCTTAAAACCTGCTGTCTCAGATAGACAGGGTCCTGTGTATAGCACAGGGAACTCTATACATTATCCTGTAATAAACTATAATCACAAATAATATGAAAAAGAATATATATTAAAGAATATCTTTGCTGTATACCAGGAACTAAGACAACATTGTAAATCAACTATACTTCAATAAAAAATGAATAAATCAATAAAAGCAATATTTATAAAAAAGAAAAACCTGCTATCTCACAGTGGAGCCTGTTAACCACTGCCAAAAAGTTTATGCAAATTTATGATCAAATATGTGATGGCTCCTTTTTAAAAATTAACCTTCTTTTAAAAAAATTTGAAATTCAGCTTTAATTTTTAAAGCTGAAAATCTCACCTTTTGTCATATAGCATTTTATATTTGATTTGACTGGTAAAATAAAAAGATGTCAGTATTGAGGATCATTCGTCTTTATAAAGAGTGTTTTTAAATTTTTTCATACGTATTTTTATACAGATTTATTCTTGGTCATTTAAGTGATATGTATACTTTTTATTTTAATTTTTTTCTCCTATAATCATGCCTACATTTTAATAATTAAATCTATGGCACTTGCTAAAATAGCTCCTGGAAAAGTTTAATGTGCTACATGCTGATAAAAAGAGGCATATCATTTGCTGATGTCGTTTAGCAACCACTAGTAATGCAAGAGATATAAAAAAGTAACCTGAGATATGTACTAATAATGGGTTTGATTATAATAGCTGGGTTTTTTTTCAGTATCATTTAAAAAGTTTTTTGTTGTTCTATTTTTATTCAGATGACAGAAAATAATTTTTCGTTGAAGAAGATAGAAATTAGTGTTTCAGAAGCAGAAAAGCGAACTGGAAGAAATGCCATGAACATGCAGGAAACATATACTGCTTACCTCATTGAAACAAGGTGAGTGATGAGAATTATGTCTGAGGTTAGAAAAAGCTTTGGTAGCTGTTGATGTAAATTCTGTTGTATAATGGAATCATTTACAGGTCATTGTCTTTTAGTTTCTTTACTTTTTAACAGGTGACAAGGTTTTCTTTTACTCTGGTACTCTTAGTAGCTAAATTTGAATGTATTAATTTTGGAGGGAGAACAAAGGTTACTGGATGTTACTTGATGCTTGCTTTAGTGTCAAGTAACATCCAGATCCCATCTACATCACAGGCCTGCCCATGCGGGAGACACGGGTTTGTCCCTGGTTTGGGAAGATCCCACGTGCCTCAGAGTAACTAAGCTCATGTGCCACAACTGCCGAGTCTGTGCTCGAGAGCTCGGGAGCCATGACTTCTGAGCCCACGGGCCACAACTACTGAAGCCCGGCCCCTAGAGCCTGTGCTCCACAGCAAGAGAAGCCGCCGTGCACCGCAACTAGAGAAAAGCCCACACAGCAGGGAAGACTCAGCACAGCCCCAAATAAAATTATTTATTTAAAAAACTCACCAGAAAAGTCTTTTACTTTATAAGGAAAAAGTTAAATGAATTAAACTGTTTGTCCAGAGAAAAGCAAAGGATGTGTGTGTGTGTGCGGTCATGTCTGACTCTTTGTGACCTAACAGGCTTCTCTGTCCATGGAATTCCCAGGCAAGAATACTGGAGTGGGTTGCCATTTCCTCCTCCAGGGCCTCTTCCTGACCTCTTCCTGACCTAGGGATCGAACCCACATCTCTTGCGTCTCCTGCATTGGCAGGTGGATTCTTTACCACTGCACCACCTGGGAATTTTGCTTATTATAAATAGTTTATATAAAGACTATACTGACAAGCTCTTTTCTTTCTGTGAACTGAGAAGAAATGCTTTCAGTTAAAACAAATCGGGGGGCTTCCCTGGTAGTCCATTAAGACTCTGTGCTTCCAGTGCGAGGTGTGCAGGTTTGATCCCTGGTTGGGGAATTAGATCCCACATGCTGTGCAGTGTGGCCGGAATATAAAAAAAATAAAAAAGTATAATTCATATTTTTATAGAAAAGTAGAGGGCCTTGCCTGGTGGGTCAGGGAAGTATCCTGCCTATGTACATACATGCATATGTTTCAGAGAGGTTTTTAAGTTAATTTAAAAAAAGTATGATCCTGTGAGAGGTTTTTTTTTAAGTTAAATTAGCTATTTTAAAATATCATACTTTAGAAATTTGTATTGGCTCTAGCTTTTTAAGTAAATTCTTAAATTTAAAGCTAAAAAGGATATTTTTAGTATATGCCTGTTTCTTCATCCAGTTGAACAATGAAATTAGCTGTTGATTAGCTTTACTGCTAGAAGAACCTCTTGATTTCAATAATGTGGAATAATTTATAGCTGTTTACTCTTTATTTATTATAGTTGTTTACTCTTGACTTTGAAATGAATAGAGAATTATAATTCAAAAGTTGGAGTTAGAAGTGACCATCAGATCAGATCAGATCAGTAGCTCAGTCGTGTCCGACTCTTTGCGACCCCATGAATTGCAGCACGCCAGGCCTCCCTGTCCATCACCAACTCCCGGAGTTCACTGAGACTGATGTCCATCGAGTCAGTGATGCCATCCAGCCATCTCATCCTCTGTCGTCCCCTTCTCCTGCCCGCAATCCCTCCCATCATCAGAGTCTTTTCCAATGAGTCAACTCTTCGCACGAGGTGGCCAAAGTACTGGAGTTTCAGCTTTAGCATCATTCCTTCCAAAGAAATCCCAGGGCTGATCTCCTTCAGAATGGACTGGTTGGATCTCCTTGCAGTCTCTGGATAAATATCTAAGTGAATCATCAGTAAATAATGTGGTACATAAAAGGATATTCAGTTGACTTTCACACTTATATTTCATTTATTTTAAAACAGTGATTCTTAAACTTTAAAATATATAGGAATCACTTGGAAAATTTGTTAAGCTACAGAATTTTGAGTGGGGTCCAGGAATTAACACATTTTAAGCTTAAGTTCCAAGTGTTTTTGAAGCAAATGAGCCATGGACCATAGTTTTATCTTTCAAATACAAAAGCTTTACATTTTAAGGTAGTCAAATTTATCTTTCTTCTTTATGACTTGTGTTTTCCCTGTCTTAAATTCTTGCCTATCCCATATCATATACACGTCCACTTTGAGAAATACTGTTTATAGATACTGTTTATAAATAGATTATTTTGTCAGTACTATAACTGACCTTTAGCAACCACAGAACCCTGGAATTTATTATTTTGGTCATGTAGAATTCTTGCTGTAATTCAGTGTTATGCAGAGTATCTTGGACACTATGAATATTGTTGAGCCTTGACATTGACTAAAAGTTCAACTTTATCACATAGCTCATCTCTTCTGTGGACACAAGAAGAAAGTCAGTTTAGCAGTTGCCTATTGTGTTACAGTTTAATAGGCTAAAATTAATAAGGCTAAGGTCATTGATTTTAATTTTTCCAGAGATTTTTATGTTTTTCTGTTCATAAAGTATGAACCCTTTTAAAATAGGTAAGAATATTGTATGTATTAACAGGTAAGAAAGCTTTTGTCCTGGGAAGCTATATGATGTCTTAATTCTTCTAATTTGTAAAGCAGGGCTAAAGATCCTATATACTTAGTCAAATTAAATGGTTTAAACGGTTAAATTTAATTTAAATGTTGCATGTGAAACCACTTCAGTTCAGTTCAGTTTAGTCGCTCAGTCATGTCCGACTCTTTGTGACCCCATGAATCACAGCACGCCAGGCCTCCCTGTCTGTCACCAACTCCCGGAGTTCACTCAAACTCAGGTCCATCGAGTCGGTGATGCCATCCAGCAATCTCATCCTCTCTTGTCCCCCTTTCCTCCTGCCCCCAATCCCTCCCAGCATCAGGGTCTTTTCCAATGAGTCAACTCTTCGCATGAGATAGCCAAAGTACTGGACTTTCAGCTTCAGCATCATTCCTTCCAAAGAACACTCAGGGCTGATCTCCTTTAGAATAGACTGGTTGGATCTCCTTGCAGTCCAACGGACTCTCAAGAGTCTTCTCTAACACCACAGTTCAAAAGCATCAATTCTTCGGCGCTCAGCTTTCTTCACAGTCCAACTCTCACATCCATACATGACCATTGGAAAAACCATAGCCTTGACTAGATGGACCTTTGTTGACAAAGTAATGTCTCTGCTTTTGAATATGCTATCTAGGTTGGTCATAACTTTTCTTCCAAGGAGGAAGCGTCTTTTAATTTCATGGCTGCAGTCACCATCTGCAGTGATTTTGGAGCCCCCAAAAATGAAGTCTGACACTGTTTCCACTGTTTCCCCATCTATTTCCCATGAAGTGATGGGACCGGATGCCATGATCTTAGTTTTCTCAATGTTGAGCTTTAAGCCAACTTTTGCCACTCTCTTCTTTCACTTTCATCAAGAGGCTTTTTAGTTCCTCTTCACTTTCTGCCATAAGGGTGGTGTCATCTGCATATCTGAGGTTATTGACATTTCTCCCGGCAATCTTGATTCCAACTTGTGCTTCTTCCAGCCCAGTGTTTCTCATGATGTACTCTCCTGACTTCCCTTGTGGCTCAGATGGTAAAGTGTCTGCCTACAATGCGGGAGACCTGGATTCGATCCCTGGGTCAGGAAGATCCTCTGGAGAAGGAAATTGCAACCCACTCCAGTACCCTTGCCTGGAAAATCCCATGGACGGAGGAGTGTGGTAGACTACAGTCCACGGGGTCGCAAAGAGTCAGACACGACTGAGCGACTTTCATTTCACTTCACTCTGCATAGAAGTTAAATAAACAGGGTGACAGTATACAGCCTTGACTTACTCCTTTTCCTATTTGGAACCAGTCTGTTGCTCCATGTCCAGTTCTAACTGTTGCTTCCTAACCTGCATATAGGTTTCTCAAGAGGCAGGTCAGGTGGTCTGGTATTCCCATCTCTTTCAAAATTTTCCACAGTTTATTGTGATCCACACAGTCAAAGGCTTTGGCATAATCAATAAAGCAGAATAGATGTTTTTCTGGAACTCTTTTGCTTTTTCCATGATCCAGCGGATGTTGGCAATTTGATCTCTGGTTCCTCTGTCTTTTCTAAAACCAGCTTGAACATCTGAAAGTTCACTGTTCACGTATTGCTGAAGCCTGGCTTGGAGAATTTTGAGCATTACTTTACTAGTGTGTGAGTTGAGTACAATTGTGTGGTAGTTTGAGCATTCCTTGGCATTGCCTTTCTTTGGGATTGGAATGAAAACTGACCTTTTCCAGTCCTGTGGCCACTGCTGAGTTTTCCAAATTTGCTGGTATATTGAGTGCAGCACTTTCACAGCATCATCTTTGAGGATTTGAAATAGCTTAACTGGAATTCCATCACCTCCACTAGCTTTGTTCGTAGTGATGCTTTCTAAGGCCCACTTGACTTCACATTCCAGGATGTCTGGCTCTTGGGATTATCTTGGTCATGAAGATCTTTTTTGTACGGTTCTTCTGTGTATTCTTGCCACCTCTTCTTAATATCTCCTGCTTCTGTTAGGTCCATACCATTTCTGTCCTTTATCCAGCCCATCTTTGCATGAAATATTCCCTTGGTATCTCTAATTTTCTTGAAGAGATCTCTAGTCTTCCCCATTCTGTTGTTTCCCTCTATTTCTTTGCATTGATTGCTGAGGAAGGCTTTCTTACCTCTTCTTACTGTTCTTTGGAACTCTGCATTCAGATGCTTATATCTCTTATGTGCTATTAAATATTTGTTAAATGATTGGATAAATGGGGTAGTTTTGTGGTCCAAAGAAAGTCTTTTCTATGCTTTTAGGTGGCTTCTGCTGACTTGTTTTTGTGGCCTTTGAAATAAAACCAAGTGAAAACAACTTGTAGCAGCTCTTCTAACAGCCTTTAGATGTACTGCCTATAGGCTATATTTATCTACTTTTTAGCAAGATTTGGGCTCTGTTGGTAATGATTTTGAATAATCTGAAACTTTATATTAACCCAAGATATTTTTTTTTTAGCTGAAGTTGAAAATCTGAATTAGAATAGTTTTAGTCAGCTAATGGTTAGGTCAACTCTTTAAAATGAATTATCATTTAATAATCCTCTATCTTGCCATGAAAGCCATTTGTATATTTTGAATTTCATATTATGTTTCCCTTTTTATTACAGTGAATTAATTTAGCAAACTTAATATATAAATGATAAAAACATTGAACATCTTGTGTTGAGCATGGCATGATGTATACATTTTCTCAAGACTTTATTCTGAGACTGATTTAGCCTCTCTGCCTTTATACTGTACATGTACAAATGCACATTTTGGTTATATGCATGTTTCTTGGAGGAACTGTAAGTTATTTTCAATTAGGAAATAGGAAGGTTCAGATAATGTTTAGAAGGCTGATGTTTTTTAATAGTCATTATGCTAGCAGAAATCATAAATAGTCAAAATAATTTCAAATACTCTTTTTATGATTTTACCCAGCTTTCCTCCAAATTGAACTTTTATATGGATGATTCATGGCATCGCCTGCAGCTCTTTATAGTAAATATAAGACTAAAATTGATTTGTTACTTCCCTTCTTGCCACTGTTTCAGAGTTAATTGACATTTTACTTTTGTGGATCTTTTCTGGTACTTGGATGCATCTGATTCATTGATGATGTTAAATTGAGGGTTTTTTTGGTGTCATGGTCTTTGGCATGAATGTTGTTCTCTCATGGTGGCAGGAATTGTTCTTTCATTGTGGCAATTAAAAGTAATTTTTCTTTAATGAAATGCTGATGAAGCCAGACTTGCACTGTATTGTAAAGCCAGCCATTATGTTAACTGAATTATTTTACATTGAGGCTCTTGTTGAGAAGAGTATTCCTAATATGACTATTTCTCTCAAGTTCAAATAGGTTTTCTATAATGGAGCAAAGTGGTTAGGAGTGAGGGCTTGGGAATCAGATGGATCTGCGTGCTCTACCAACAAATCTTTGTGATTGAAGGAAGAGCATATACCATGCAGCTGCTTCCTCATCTGTGAAGTGGGGACAGTAATCCCTGCTTCACCAGGTCTGTTGTAGGGGTTAAATAATACATGAAATGTTCTCAGTGCCTGGTTCATAGCCCTCCTGGTTCATAAGCATTCAGTAAATGGAGTTATCAGTTTTAAAGGAGGTCGTATGTATGCATTTGTATTTTTAAAAAACACTAGAAATCTTATTCTGTCTTTTTCAGGTCAGTTGAACATAATGATGGTCAGAGTGTCCTAACAGACTCACTGTGGAGGCGGTATAGTGAATTTGAGTTGTTGAGGAACTACCTTTTAGTGTACTATCCACATATTGTTGTGCCACCTCTACCAGAAAAAAGGGTAAGGAGTGAAATGGTGGTGTAGTTTAGAAGTAGTTAGCGCTGAGACTGTTCTTCATGATTGTTTTTTTTATCTAGGCAGAATTCGTTTGGCATAAACTCTCTGCTGACAACATGGACCCGGATTTTGTGGAAAGACGACGAATTGGTTTAGAAAATTTCCTCTTGAGAGTTGCTTCACATCCCATGCTTTGTAGAGACAAAATCTTCTATTTGTTTTTAACACAGGTATTTTTCTTTTATTTAGTCTTTTAAAAAATTTCATTTTACTTGGGATTTTAAACATTTTAAATTGTGGACTGCTGCTGCTTAAGGATTCTCTTGGAGCCGCCCTTTGTTAATTTATATGTATTTTCACAGTTTGTTTTGTTTTGAATTTCCAAAGTATTATATCATTCTTTTGGTTAACATTTTTATACTTAAAGATACTAAAGATGGTACTTTTTGGTATCACTTAAATGGTATCAAAGTTAGTCTTTAGTTTTTTGAATCCCGGATCTATAAAATTTGGGGGCTGTCTCCGGTAATCTTTTGGAATCTGGATTGTATGTGCCTCTCCCCCATCTCCCATGAAAGAAGAACAGAACGATGGGTATTTAATTTGGGATATTACTTATGGGCTATTTTACAGTGATATCTAAAGTTATCTTTAATTTTTAGGAAGGCAACTGGAAAGAGACGGTAAATGAAACTGGATTTCAGCTGAAGGTAAGGGTAATTGTATGAAATAATGTGTCATGTCCATATACAATTTCTAGCACAGTGCCATGCCTTAATGGATACTTGCTATTTATTGAATGAGTGAATGTTGGAAATAGGCTTTACATCTCATATCACTGGTAATTTTAAAGAAACAATGTGGTTTATTTTTGATTGGTGTAATTTTTGGTAATAGTGAGACTATAATGGGCATATTTATGTGTGAATTTAATTCTCTTGGGAAAGAACATTTTGAAGCAGTAATTCACGTTTAAGCTATAGATTTTCCCCGCAGTATACTCACATTATGCTTTTTATGTTTTTTTCTTTCCTCTGTCCTTGTCACTGTCACTCTTAGTGGTGCCCACATAATTGCTAGCTCTATTAGATAGAAAAAACACTTCTAGAGGGTTGAACTTGGGTTTTCTTATCTTAATAGGCTAAAAGAGTAGCCATCCGTCATGCTTATTTTGTATACTGAGACACGGTGGCCAGTTTTGAGTGGGCATAGGATTCATTTTGTATCAGTGATACAGGTTTAATTAGATTTTGATTGCTCATCATATTGATCATTAGAATTAGTGTTTGGGAATGGAACTGTTACCTAAAAATTAAAGACCATGTCAGTCATAAGATGACTACCCTCACTCTGCTCTGCTCTCCCCTCCCTCTGGTTTACAAAAGTAATTTAACACTGCATATTTTTAAAAGTTTTCATCTTTTACGTAAACAGAATATATAAGAAGGAAAAGTAATATAAATTGATATATAAATTGATAAACAGTTCATATGATATTGCAGTAACAGAAGTTCAATAGGTTTAGGCAGCAAGAACAGAATGTCTTTACAGTAATTTTCAGAACTAGAGATTTATGCATTGGCATATAGGTATTTTAATTTTAACACAAAAAGACAGGAGAAAACATTTTTTTCTGCACAGAAAATGTAATTATGTATCTAATTTTGTCATAAACCAATTTTAACTTACTGGTTCAACTTATGAGTTATCTGAAACTTCAGATAACATGAAAAAATTAGTGTTTTCTTAGCTGTAACTCACTATAGTGCTCAAAGAGAGAATAATAGAATTTTGAAGATGATTTGAAATAACTCTGAACTTTAAAAAATTGTTTATATTTTGATAGAATTTTATGAGAACTAGTCCAGGATTTCTTAGGAGCTAATAATGAAGAAAAGAACAAACTGAAATATTTTTTTGGTGATGCTCTTTATATAATAGAAAATTTAAAAACTGTTAACTTTTTAAGAGTTTCATTGATTTAGTCATTATTTTAGTAACTGGTTATCAGTTGTTTGTCCTTAGCACAGTTTTTGGGCGTAACTGGGTGGCCTTGAGAAAATTCATGAATTTCCCCATCCATTTAGACTATTCTGTTTACAAAGTGCCTTGAATCTTGTGTGTCGGTGCTACCTAAGTATTTAGATATAATGTTTTATATTTGGGTAGCCTTACGGTAAAATCCTAGTTTCACTTTTATAAAATCTTTGAAAGGTAATACTCTGTTGAGTTCAGTTCAGATGCTCAGTCGTGTCCGACTCTTTGTGAATCGTAGCACACCAGGCCTCCCTGTCCATCACCAACTCCTGGAGTTCACTCAGACTCACGTCCATCGAGTCAGTGATGCCATCCAGCCATCTCACCCTCTGTCGTCCCCTTCTCCTCCTGCCCCCAATCTCTCCAAGCATCAGAGTCTTTTCCAATGAGTCAACTCTTGGCATGAGGTGGCCAAAGTACTGGAGTTTCAGCTTTAGCATCATTCCTTGCAAAGAAATCCCAGGGTTGATCTCCTTCAGAATGGACTGGTTGGATCTCCTTGCAGTCCAAGGGACTCTCAAGAGTCTTCTCCAACACCGCAGTTCAAAAGCATCAATTCTTTGGCGTTCAGCCTTCCTCACAGTTCAACTCTCACATCCATACATGACCACTGGAAAAACCATAGGCTTGACTAGACGGACCTTTGTTGACAAAGTAATGTCTCTGCTTTTGAATATGCTAAGTTGGTCATAACTTTCCTTCCAAGGAGTAAGCGTCCTTTAATTTCATGGCTGCAGTCACCATCTGCAGTGATTTTGGAGCCCCCAAAAATAAAGTCTGACACTTTGCACTGTTTCCCCATCTATTTCCCATGAAGTGATGGGACCGGATGCCATGATCTTCGTAATACTCTGTACACAGTGTTAATAATTTGAAAAGTAGGAATTGAAATGGACTAGACATAAAATGTATAGGGAGAATTTGGAAACATTTGCAAGGAAATGGAACCTTTTGGACTAACACATGCATGTTTGTGCATGCATACATTCAAGCATGTACATGCATCTGTGTATATCTATATATATATAGAGAGAGAAAGACTCACTTCTCTTATCTGGAGGTTGTGTATTTGGTAGTTATAACTAACCTGATCACAGTCAAAAGGTGGGATTTAGAACTGACTTCTGAGATGTTCAGATGGATGTGACATAACTTACTACAGTGTTTACAGATATACTTTGGTCCTTTCACATAGTATCCAATTAATTTTATTGTAGTTATCCAAACATACTTGACTATTTTTAGTCGGCAGCCTACTAGAAAGTTTTAAAGGTCTAAAGGTGCATACTGCTGGAGATAGGCATACTGTGACAATAGTGAGAATTGACAGCGAGCCTGCCGGTAAAGTATAACAGTGATATGAGCGTCAGACACTGCAGTACTGGGGTCTGTGTCATGGTGCCGAATCCCCACTCACCTTTGTAGCCTCTCGGGCTTCACTGCATCACAGGTGGATTCAGTATTAGTTGTTTATAGTGGTTACTTTGAGGCTTCCAGAGAAGGTTGAATTGCTGTCTGAGTACTTACAATTCAGTGTTTTTTCTTCTTCTTCTCCTTCTTTTTAGCATGTAACTAGTATTTTGATGTAAAAAATTTTTTTAAATTCAGTGTTTCTTCAAGTGTGGTCAGTTGGCTTCATGAGTCTCAATATGTTGGGATTGTTCAGAATACTGAATCCTAGAATTCATTGCAGGCATATTGACTCCCATGGGCCAAAAACTTGACAAACATTGTTGTAAGATGACCGATAAGAATGTTTTTAGGAAGATAATTTTAAAAGATTATCAAAATTGGTAAGAAAAAAAAGTTTAGAACCAAAAGCAGCATTTTTTTTCTGAATATCATTAACATTAAATGTTTACTATGTGCTTAAGCACTGTACTCTGATACAGTGTTCATGGTTTTTTTGCTGGCAGCTGCCTCAGTACCTTTGAGGTTAGTTCAGTATTATCCCAGCTTTTTAGGTCAGGAGAAAGTGACTTAACCCACGGTCATATAGTTATAAGTGATAGAGGCTGAATTGAAGTCCAGGCCTTCATAATTACCATCCTGTATTACTTATCTTTTCACTAGCTACTTATATAATTAATGTATATAAAGATGATTGGTAAAGGAATGTTGGAAACTATATTTCAGTGAAAATGAGATTCTTCTGAGTCAGACTGGAACTAATATAGTGTTATAGGTCAATAATGAAAGTGAAAGTGAAGCCGCTCAGTCGTGTCCGACTCTTTGGGACCCCATGGACTGTAGCCTATCAGGCTCCTCTGTCTATGGGATTTTCCAGGCAAGAGTGCTGGAGTGGGTTGCCATTTCCTTCTCCAGGGGATCTTCCTGACCCAGGAATTGAACCTGGGTCTCCCACATTGCAGGCAGATGCTTTACTGTCTGAGCCACCAGGGAAGCCCAGGTCAATAATACTGCAATTAAAAAAAAGAATATTTGAACTTGGCTATTGGATTGTCATCATCAAATTGAAATAATAGCTTTAATTTCTCCCTTTTAGACATGTTTAATCTGTAGTTTGGGCCTGCTGCTGCTGCTGCTAAGTCGCTTCAGTTGTGTCCGACTCTGCGACCCCATAGACGGTAGCCCACCAGGCTCCCCCGTCCCTGGGATTCTCCAGGCAAGAACACTGGAGTGGGTTGCCATTTCCTTCTCCAATGCATGAAAGTGAAAAGTGAAAGTGAAGTCGCTTAGTCGTATCCGACTTTTAGCGACCCCATGGACTTCAGCCTACCAGGCTCCTCCATCCATGGGATTTTCCAGGCAAGAGTACTGGAGTGGGGTGCCATTGCCTTCTCTGAGTTTGGGCCTAATAGTTTACATTTTCTTAAATATTTTGAGTATTATACTCAACAGGATAATTGTAAAAATTTAGTTTTATAAAAGTCTGTGCTTTATTATTTTTGGCCATGCTACATGACTTGTGGGATCTTGATTCACCAACCAGGTATTAAACATTCAACGGAGGCCCTTGACAGTGAGCACACAGAGTTCTAACCACTGGACCGCTAGGGAACTCTCTCCCCTCCCCTCCCCTCCCCACTCTTGTTCTTCATTTAACACAAATATGAGCAACAGACTTTTTCATCACTGTTGTATATTGGCATTCCTTCGTTTTTCTTGGATGTCTATATGATAACTTCTGTTAATTCACTGAAGGGAGAGCAGAGTTTCTCTTTAGAGTAATGAACATATTAACTAGTTACTTTAGTTTAAAGAAATACCATTTTAACCCAGTTACATGAAAGTAAGTGTCATCCATATGCCCAAATCTTAAATGAATTCAGGCTGACTGGGAAGTATCTAGAACTTTGTTTGTGGCTTGGAGCAGGAACTGCCACAGACAAGATCTGAGCCTTTAGGATCTCTGCTAACTCTGGAAAGTCCAGATGCTAGGTACCTACAGACTGTCGGATACTCTTCTAGGTGCTGTGGATCCAACTGTGGATAAGCTGGAAACATTCATAAGCTCCGTGTTCTTATGGAGCTTATACTGAAGTAGTTGAAGTTGAATTAACATCTGTTTAAGATACTTTAAAAGTTATAGGCGATAAAACAGAAAACAGTTGTCGTTGTGAGATAATATGACAGCTGGAATTTTTTCCCCAGGGATTATTTTGAGCTATGACAGTATAATTTATTGTTCAAATGGAGACAGTTTTGAGAATAAAAAGGGGCTCTGTTAATAATTAGGTTAGGACAGCAGGTGTAAACCAGTAGTACTGTTCTGGGAAAACTGGGTCACATGGTTGAAGAGAACACTTGAGCTGAGACCTGAATAATGAGAAGCCTGCAGGGGAGTCAGCCTAAGGGTCAAGGAAGAAGAATGTTAGAGACAGGGCAAGCTGGTAATGGTTTACTAGATAAGGCTTGGAGGAAGATAAGAATCTGAAAATGAAGTAGAGGAAAGACAAGGTCTAGCACAAGAGAAGTATAGTATGTAATAGGGATTGGAAAGGGAAAGGGAGGTGGGGATTAAAGAATATGGGAAGGTATAAAGTTGGGACTGTAGAATAGTCGGGGTTTTTTTTTCTTTTCATTCATCCAGTATACTTATTGCATGTTTTTCTTGTGCCAGGCATTGGGAAGTGTTGGGGATACAGGAATGAAAATGCAGTTTAAAGTAGTGCCACAGCGGCTATTGTGCAACTCTCGGGGCCCTATTCACATTGTGTTTTTCTTGTGGCTCTTATATTTTCATGGACAGCTAGGAAACAAGCAAACAGCCCAGGGGATTTCAGACAGTGCTGTAGTAAAGGAGACAAAGTAGGGTGGTATGAGACAGTGGTGTAAGGGCTTCTTTAGATACTTAGTGGGGAATCTGATAAGATGGATGAACGGTAACCTGTCAGATTTGGGTAGGGCTTCCCTTGTGGCTCAGCTGGTAAAGAATCCGCCTGCAATGTGGGAGACCTGGGTTCGATCTCTGGGTTGGGAGGATCCCCTGGAGAAGGGAAAGGCTACCCACTCCAGTATTCTGGCCTGGAGAATTCCATGGACTGTATAGTCCATGGGGTTGCAAAGAGTCGGACACGACTGAGTGACTTTCACTTTCACTTAGAGATCTAGCTTTGGGGAGAAGTTTCTGACTTGATGACATTTTAGGCAGTTTCTCTTCTTATGGAATCTTGTGAAATGATGAGCAGATTGAGTGGGGTATTATGATGAACTGACCTGACGGTGTTTGGTAAGCAAGGTTAGGATGGTGATGGTTTACATTTTATATGCCTTCTATAGTGGTAAATTGGTAATATTAAAAGTAAAAAGTAAATTGGTGGGATTCAGTATAAGATTCAGAAAAAGATACACATGAAAATTTTCTTTTTTTACTGATGGGTTTATGTACTTTCATCCTTATTTAAAGAATCTCATTTGCTTGTGCCTATAATGTCACATTGGTAATTTGAAATCACTTAAAGAACACAAGGAAGTAATATATGCCTTAAATTCATATATGCTGTGATTGAAAGGACTTTCACATGCATTAGCTCCTTGGCCCTTCAGATGTAAGAAATGTCAAGAATTGGTAAAATATCCATTTATTTATTAAAAACTTTTTTTGGGGGGGCCATGCCACACGGCATGTGGGATCCTCATTTCTTGACCAGGGATCCAACCTGTGCCCCCTACATTGGAAGTGTGGAGTCCTAACCCCTGGACTGCCAGGGAAATTCCTAAAATACACCCCATTTTAGAAATAAGAGAATCCCCTGAATTCAGTGACAACTTAAGCTTTAGATATTCTTGATAGCTCTTTGAATTGCTTTTGGTCTAAAGTTTTAGGATGCTGGATTTGTGGAGTGGTGTATTATTGCAGTTTGTTTTTTTTTTAAGCTGTGTAATCTGGGAAGCCTTAGTTGTTCTGGTTTATTTGTTTTGTTATTTGGGGAGTATTTGTAATTAGGATTTGTAAGTTGGAATGATATAAAATGTTCAGGATGATTGGTATTTTCAAAACCAAATCATGTTATAAAATTGTTAACCAATTGAGCTACACCTTTTGTGAACCCTATTCTTTTGTGCCTTGGTCAGGGGAAAAAATACATTTATGTATATATTTTAAATGAGGACATAGACAAAGAGGATAACTTTGGATATATTAAGTATAAGTTTATACAGTGAAATTATTATTTAGTGTTGATCCTTCTGTCTCTCCTTTGAAATAAGGTAGAAGTGAAGGGGTTTCCCAGGTAGCTCAGTGGTAAAGAATCTGCCTGCCAACACAGGAGATGTGAGCTCTATCCCTGGATCAGGAAAATCCCCTGGAGAAGGAAATGGCAACCCACTCCAGTATTCTTGCCTGGGAAATCCCATGGACAGAGGAAGTCTGGCTGGCTGTAGTCCACAGGGTTGCAAAGATTTGGACACCACTTAGCGACTAAGCAGCAGCAGAAATAACTAAAGGTAGTTAAATAGTTGTGTCAGAATATCTAGAAATAAGGTTGTTTAAAAGTTGTGTTGTAATATTTTCTGTCAACTAGAAAGGAATTAATTTGATGTCATCTAGCTTGTTTTTCGGAGAAGGCAGTGGCACCCCACTCTAGTACTTTTGCCTGGAAAATCCCGTGGACGGAGGAGCCTGGTAGGCTGCAGTCCATGGGGTCGCTAGAGTCGGACACGACTGAGCGACTTCACTTTCACTTTTCACTTTCATGCATTGGAGAAGGCAATGGCAACCCACTCCAGTGTTCTTGCCTGGAGAAATCCAGGGACGGGAAGCCTGGTTGGCTGCCGTCTATGGGGTCGCACAGAGTCGGACATGACTGAAGCGACTTAGCAGCAGCAGTGGCTTGTTTTAATTTAGTACAGGCATTTCCATATTTCTTTCTTTTCCTAAAATACTGATCATGAAAATGAGAAAAACCAATGTACATTTGGTTTAGATTCCGTCTGAGAATGACCCTCAGTAATGCACAGGCTTCAAAGCAGTAATTTTATTTAGTTTATATATACAGATCATTGTTTTTCTTGATTTAGAGAAAAAGTAAACTACTTTTTAACACAACCTATTCTGAGTTATAATAATGCAGAGCTGTATGCTTGCTCGCCTGTTGGTATTTACAGTTGTTTTACTTTGAAATCATTAACTGTCACGTATTCAATATTAATTTATAATATTTTTGCAGTGTTTAAAAAATAACTACTAGGTGTTTTTGGGGTATGTTTAATGTGTTTGACACAAATAATATGAAGAAAAGTATACTTGAATAGCTTAATTCTAAAGGGAAAATAAAACTGTTTGGATTTATACCCTGAAATATAATTGTATTAAGTGAATAAATTATTTTTTCCAGGCAGACTCCAGGTTAAAAGCGCTTAATGCAACATTCAGAGTGAAAAACCCAGACAAGTAAGGTTTTGTTTTAATAACAGTTACAATGTTGTTTTGAATGGTGCCTATCAATCTATTTAATTTTTCATTTCTGAATGTATGCACTTTATTTGCTAAATATTTTAAATAGTAATTCACATTAGTGAAATCCTTTTACAGTCTAAAACTGATTTTGAAATTTGATGATTTTATTGGGATTAAGGTTGTAAGTAACTGACGTTTTAGAAAATTAAACCACTGCTTTTTCCTGGAAGGATTTCTTAAGTGTTATTGAAGGTATCAGAAAAATGAGGAAAGTAATTTTAATTTCATATAAAATAGGTTTTTCTTAATAGACTTTGCTTGTCAGATAGGTGCAAAACTCAAGATAATATCTATTTTAATAATAAACTATCTACTTTGAATGCCAAGAAAACTTGATAAATAAATGCATACTAATATAATAATTTCATGGAGCTATATCTATATGACAGTTACCTGACTTCATTAATGTTAGTTTGGAGTTTGTGAGAGCATTTCTGTATTAAAGGAAACTGTGTATTCAGAAATAACTTTCCGGAGGGTGGAATCTAGGTATATAAGATTTGGTTTTGTTCATTCTCGGAATTTGCAGATAATTCAGGCTCTTCATCATACGGACCTTTGCCTGAAGCTTAGTTCAGTTGTACTTTCCAGTTAGAAATGTGCTTAGGTGGATGGGGTTTCTCCATACTTGGCGACCAAGTTTACAAGGTCTGTTAGAATTTCTCTAGTCAGGCCTTCAAGCCTTAACTTCTACATAGCGTACATTCTTAGCAGATAGAGGCCAAGTTTGCATAGTCTGATAGCCTGTTATGCTGATTTTCATAAACCATAACACATTAACGTAATGCCTCTACTTTTTAATATAACTTTTGAATATAAGATGTAAACACTAATATTTGAAAGTTTGGTAATTAGGAAATTGTGATGGTAACCATTGAGGTTTTCACTTTTTTAATAGACTTTGTTTCTTAGAGTAGTTTTAGGTTCCCAGAAAAACTAAGTGAGACATCATACAGAACTCCCGTATCCCCTCTGCCCCTACACTTGCATAGCTGTTCCTGGATACACACAGCCACCCCTGGTATCCCTTTCCAGCGTGATACATTTGTTACGATTGATCAGCTTGCATTGAATCATCATGATGCCTGTCAAAGTGCATAGTTTACATCAGGGTTCACCCTTGGTGTTATATATTGTATGGGTTTTGAAACATGTACAATGACATGTATGTATCATTATACTATCATGAAAAGTATTTTCATTGTGCTAAAAATCCTTTTTGCTCTCCCTTTTTATCTCTTCCTCCCCGTAACCCTAGCAACCACTTATCTTTTTACTGATTCCATAGTTTTGCCTTTTCCAGAATGTTGTATCACAGTACGGAGCATTTTCAGACAGACTTTTGCTTTACAGTATGCATTTAAGATTCCACTGAGGTTTTAATAAAGGTTATGACATCCATAATATATAATAGGTGTTGTCTAGATTAAGAACTAAAATTATGTCACCCTCCAAAAAAAGCTTTGGAAAATTTAAGCAGCAGAGTTTATGACATTGGTGAATGTACATTTGTTAGAGGAGCATGTAGATGAGACAGTTTAAATTAATATTTTAATGTAGCTGTTAGTTAAATGCTTTTTAATGTAATAAAAAATGTATTGTCAATTGTATGTTTGTCTTCCCTTTTCTGACCTACCCATCTTTTCTAGATTGCTAAATTTTGTTTAATATCCATATTATAGAATTTTAAATGTGATATGGCCAATAACATAACCAGGGCAGTTTTTGCTCCTAAGTTCTTGTTAAAGTATATAATTAGTAATAGAATTTGTTTGCTTTAAGTTTTAGATTAGAGAATTATCTATCAGTCATTGTTGTAACAGATTTTTAATATATAGAATCTCTGTTCTAGGTCTAGCTGGCCCAATAAATTAATTATTATTCATACTGTTATTAAAATAGTTTATATCACTAAAATTCTTTCTTTCTGTTCTTTCTTAAAATCTAGAAAACCAGAAAGAGTTTCAGAGGGAATACCAAAATGATACTCCTTCATGTTTATTTTTCTTTACACTGTTCAAAGCAGTGAGGAGGAGGACCTCGAGTCTTCTACTTTCTTGTGGCAGTATTTGGCTGATATTTAGGAGGTAGACCAAGTGAGTAATAGAATGTATGGCATGAAAGAGAGGAGAAGGAAAACAGGTGGCACCCAGGTTTCATTCTTTAAACTGCTAGGGAGTACAGAGGAGAGAGATTTGATGGCATGGGGGAAGATAAGTTGAACTTTGGATATATAAGCAGCCACTAATATCTGCTAGCCAGTTGGCATTATAGATACAGCATTTAGGAGAGAGTTTGGGGCTGGAGATAGATATTTGGAGTTAAGCAGCATGTAGATCATAATCGTGAAGCTTTGTGAATAAGTCACATAGAGTACAGGCTTTCCACATGGCACTAGTGGTAAAGAACCCGCCTACCAATGCAGGAGACCCAGGTTTGATCCCTGGGTCAGGAAGATCCCCTGGAGGAGGGCATAGCAACTCACTCCAGTATTCTTGCCTGGAGAATCCCATGGACAGAGGAGCCTGGTGGGCTACGGTCCATAGAGTTGCAAAGAGTCAGACACGACTGAAATGACTTGGCACATATGCACACACATACAGTATGTAGACCAAATAATTGGTTGTAATATGGGCAAGGACCTAGGGCTGAACTCTAAAGAAACCAGTGCTTGAAGGGTGTTTTCCAAAGTATAATCTGAGGATTACCAGCATCTGAATCCTGTGAGTGAGTTTGTTATAAATTCAGATTCCTGAGTCCCACTAGGGCCTCTGTGTACAGTTATGGTGATTATTCATGCCCTCTTTTACTGAGAGGCCCTCAGTTGTGTTTCTGGCAAATATTTTAGGAGTCCTTTGCACACTAAAGTTGGCAGCATAAGAGATGGGTGAAGGAAGTCAGTCCTGCAAAGGAGACTTTAGGAGTGACCAGAGAGTAAAAGGAAAATCATTAGAAATTAACAATGATGTCAAGGAAATAAGTTTTTGAGGAGGGTGAAGTAAGCTGTTACATTGCTGGAAGAGCGGTGGTATCTGAAGTTTCAGGTCGTTATGGAGAATGGCAGATATTAGATTATAGAAACAAAGATTACTGAGCAGCATGAAGATTAGGGTTAGAGATCATGAGTTTATGTTTGTACCAAAAGATTTTTTTAGCACCATAAATTTTCTCCTGTTTTCTTTTTTTCCCCAGTAGTTTTTCATACCAACAAATTTTATCTCTATCTCTGTTCCACGGTGTGAATTATAAAGTATGACATCTTTTCTCAGCTTTAAAAATATCTAAAGAAAATGTGGTTATTTAATTGTAGAACTTTTTGAGTTTGTATCAGTGTGTAAATGTTTAAGGCTAGCATATGGTTAAATAGAATCAGTTTCATTATTCTCAGGAAGTGCTGTTTTGTCTTTCAGTTTTTGACTGCTCTTCATGAAAAAAATGATGTTTTGTTTCCTATTTCAGGAGATTTATTGAACTAAAACACTATAGTGATGAACTCCAGTCTGTCATCTCACATCTTCTTCGAGTCAGAGCTGTAAGTGGTCACCAGAAGCTTTTTGACAGGTGTTTTTATGGAAGTGCTTCTCATTTAATCATTATGTTTTTAAGTAATGGAAGGTGTTTATGATGAATAACTGATTTTTATATTCAAATTTGGTGTGTTATTCACCTAAATAGCATTTTTTAAAAATTGTGAAATTTTTTCTGGCATAAATAACTTAAAGAATTTTAACCTATTGTTTTTTCTGTAGTCTATATATGGTTTCTTGTTTTTTTTTTTTTCTTACTGTATGGTGGTTTTGACATTTATCAAAGTGCCTACCATTTCAGCATTGGAATATAATTTTGTGACTTTGATGTACATATTCTTTTATTCTTTCAAGATTTTTTTTTAAGGTTGGTGAATAGTTAATATTAAGCCATTCTGCATCTGTGCTCTTAAATTATACTAAATAAACTTATGTAGGGTAATGGTCTGCTATGACATGAGGAACTAGAAATATACCAATAATGATTGTACTTACCTGTAGAGTTTGGCTGTAATAGACATGGAGAAATATATTTTTGGGTAGATTAATGTAGTACCTGAAAAATATCCTGTGGGGTAACCTAGAGAAAACCTTAGAACTGGTCTTAAAGGCTTTGAAAGACACTGAGTTACCAGGTCTATGATCATATCTTACACTCATTGGAATCATCTTGAAATGAAATATATTATCTGGGATTTGTTTTAATGAAAGAATCTGATGGTAAAGGGTGGAGAGTAGGGTCAATTTTAGATGCAATTTAATTGGCCATATGATAATTGTTGAAGGTAAATGTTGGGAAATGGGAGTATATCCTACTATCCTCTACTTTTTGTATGTTTGTATGAAGATTTTCATTAAAAGTATAAAAAAATAAAGTAAGGGAACACTCCTTTTGAACTATCCTCATATTGACCCAATCTGTGTAACCGTCCAGAGTACTATAGGACTCTTTATATAAATTGTAAGATACTTTGTAGGAAAAGAAAAAGGTACCTATGAGAATTACTAGGATAGAGTCAACAATGGGGTATTGAAAAGGACTTGTGAATTGATGAGATAAAATTTCTAGGCCTCTAGTTGCTTTGAAGTTACCTAAACAAATAAGGCAACAGTTCTTAATGGAAAGTGAAGGTGGGGTCAGAGACACCCCAGAAGACTGGAAGAACCCTTCATACTATTTTTGTCTTCTGTCAAAAAACCTGGAGAATTTACTTAAATTAGAGGTCTGGCTGATTATGAAAGCTGTTTCCTCTTAAAGACATTCCACCGAAGGGAAGAGGGGGCACACTCTAGAAGGTGTCATGCCACAGGAAGCTGGACGGTGCTGGGTGTCTTGGGTAGGCAGAGGCACACTGTTAAGCAGTCACATACCAGCTCCAGGTATTGAGAGGTTCTCAAGCAGTCGTTCACATCCAGAAGAAACAAAGGGAAAAGGCAGAAAAACCAGCCAGAGTCAGATTTATCGGAAATAGCAGAGATGAGTTGGTGAATTGAACAAAGTGTAACAGTTAAAACCCAGAGAATCTGTAAAATGCAGGGAATAAGTTTGAATGATATCTAAAGGAGGGAGGAAATAACTGTCACTGTTGTGAAGCTGTGCTGCAGATCATCTAGCCTGCAAGAAGGTATGGGTGATTGCCCTCATAAAGCAAGTAAGAAAATTATCACAGTCAAGGTAGGATATCCAGTGATCATATTTGGCTTTCTGCTGAAAGTATATTTTTGAATGTGATTAATACTTAATAATCTTTAGAGATCATGATAAAATGTAATAGTGATGTTACAGAAAATTTTGAGTCTCACACACAGCTGTTTCAATACTTTGTACATTTCATTTTGAGGGCTTCCCTCGTGGCTCCATGGTAAAGAAACTGCCTGCCAGTGCAGAAGAGGCGCAGGTGACTTGGGTTTGATCCCTGGGTTTGGAAGATCCCCTGGAGAAGGAAATGGCAACCTACTCCAGTATTCTTGCCTGGGAAATCCCACGGACAGAGGAGCCTGGCGAGCTACAGCCTGGCGGGTTGCAAAAGAACATGACTTAGTGACTAAACAAGAGCAACGCTTCATTTTAGCCCTGTTGTTCTTCTAACTATTTTTAACCATGCCAAGCTTGTTTCTGGTCTTTTATTTGCTGTTTCCTGGGCCTGTACCATTCTTCCCCCATGGATCCTCATTTGGCTTATTCTTTTGTTATTCAGTTACTGGTTCAAATACCTCTTGAGAGAAATTATCTTTCTTGAGCATCCTATATAAAATGTGGTGCAGGTTTCTATGGTTTCTGTCATTTTCCGTGATTCCGAACTTGTTAATTATCTCCTCTACTAGTATATACGTGAGCTCGTAAGAGCAGGAGCTTTATTTTCTCACTGCTGAATCCTGAGAATAATGCTGGACTCAAATAGCACCCACTATGTATTCATTGAATGGATGAATAAATAAATGTATGTGCTGACAGTTTTATGTTTTAAAAAATCTTGAAAAGCAGTAAGATAAATTGCTTCTTGAACTTAATTATAACCAACCAAGGGGAACTGGTTAGTAATGTATATATGACAAGAACTTTCAAAGAAAATGACCTTGTCATCAAAGAGCTTGTAATACACAAGTAAGAGAATTCTGGGTATAGATATTTGCCCTAGACTTTATGAAAACAGGCTTCAGAAACTTAATTGACCTGAAAGACTGCTTGAGCTCTTCAAAGGTAAGACAGCACTTGATAAACAAGATAAATGCCAGTGAAAAATATGGAATAGCTAAAATCTTGATTTATACTAAAATTAGGAAAAAGGCTTTTTAATCATTGACAGTAACATAAAAGTTAAAAATGGAAGGTTAGAACCCAACACTGGTAGAATCCTGAAGACAACAGAGATCACCACAGGGAGGGCCTTTTTGTAACATTCAGTGTCAAGAGAAGAAGGCTTAGACACTGTTGGAGACATGATGACTTATTAACAGATAAAAAGAAAATACAATTATTTGGCTATCTTTTCTGTTGAGGAAAATTCTTTTCAAAGTCTTGATAGAAAAGGCAAAAAATAAATGACTTACAGGTTAAAGAGTTAATATTTAAGGTATTAAAACAGAACCAGAAAGGGTGGGTAGTCTTAGATTGAGAGGAGCTGGAGTTAGCACTTTCTCTGCTGTTTACTAAGTTCTTCAGGCCAATCCAGAGACCTTTCAGAGTTTGTTTTCTTGGAGAGTATCTGCCTGGTACACAGTAGGTACTGCATAAATATTTGTTATATGAATGAGTGTGTTATTCATAGAGTTGTGATATTTGGATGAGATAATCCATGTTTCATAAACTAAAACAAAAGGAAAAGGTACTAATATCTAATATTTTGAACCGTGGTGTTGGAGAAGACTCTTGAGAGTCCTTTGGGTTGCAAGGAAATCAAACCAGTCCATCCTAAAGGAAATCAGTCCTGAATATTCATTGAAAGGACTGATGCTGAAGCTGAAACTCCAATACTTTGGCCACCTGATGTGAAGAACTGACTAATTGGAAAAGGCCCTGATGCTGGGAAAGATTGAAGGCAGGAGAAGAAGGGGATGACAGAGGATGAAGATGGTTGGATGGCATCAACGACTCGATGGACATGAATTTAAGCAAGCTCCAGGAGTTGGTGATGGACAGGGAGTCCTGGCATGCTGTACTCCATGGGGTTACAAAGAGTCAGACATGACTGAGGACTGAACTAAACTGAACTGATCTAATATTTATTATATTTACTGTTGTATATAAGCCAACTATGGTGTGTTATTTTTACCTAAATCTGACAGTGGCCCTTTGAAAGTAGGTGCTATGACTGTCCCCAGTTTATAGATAAGGAAGCAAATCCCTTATTTTCTACAATCATATTTGCTGCCTTTCTAGGGGAAATCAAATTTAGAAGGGAAGGAGGATTGCTTGACTTTGCTAATACGCTAACTATGTAAATTGAAAGTATTGAGCTACTATTTAACATTTAATTTGTAGTTATTTGTATAGATAACATATCTAGTGTTTGTGAAATATTCAGTGATGGCAATGTAAAGTCTTAGGTACAACTCCTTTGGGAAAGATTTTAGCAGTACTGTCATGAATCTTAAATCTCATGATTGTTGCCTCCTTAGGAGATAATTCTGGAGAAGGCAATGACACCCCACTCCAGTACTCTTGCCTGGAAAATCCCATGGACGGAGGAGCCTGGTGGGCTGCAGTCCATGGGGTCGCTAAGAGTCAGCCACGACTGAGCGACTTCACTTTCACTTTTCACTTTCATGCATTGGAGAAGGCAATGGCACTCCACTCCAGTGTTCTTGCTTGGAGAATCCCAGGGACAGGGGAGCCTGGTGGGCTGCAGTCCATGGGGTCGCTAAGAGTCGGACATGACTGAGTGACTTCACTTTCACGTAGGAGATAATTCAGAAGAAAAACTATGTGTCCAGATTTTTAAAATAAGATCATTTAGTAGACTGTCATAAAACTTTATGTCCTTTTTAACATTTAATCTACTACTACTTCAGCATGGATAGGGAAGGCATTCTTAGCATAGTTCCAAATGATTTCAGAGCTGGGGAGGATGATACGATGAGTCTGTCAAGTTTCTTCTGTTGTCATATTATTTGCTAGGTGTCAGTCCTTTGTTGTCAGTTGTTAAGATGATCAGTTTTCAAAAAGAAAGACTTGTCAACAGAATTGAAATTGAGTGGCAGTCTAGACTAAATCATTGGGTCTAGCCCCTTTTCCCTGGCACCACGATTCTTGATTACCAGTGACCATTGAATTAATCTGGTTCTGTTGCTGTTTAGTCCCTGTGTTGCATCCGACTCTTTTGTGATGCCATGGACTGTAGCCTACCAGGCTTCTCTGTCCATGGAATTTCCCAGGCAAGAATACTGGAATGGGTTGCCATTTCCTTCCCAGAGGGATCTTCCTGACCAAGGGATTGAACCCACATCCATCTCCTGCGTCTCCTGCATTGGCAGGTGGATTCTTTACCACTGAGCCATGGGTTTTAATAATTCATGATTTATTTCTTGGCCATTTTTATCTTTACTTTTCTGTAGAAATGCTCATTTTTGGTCTATAGTTTTTCTTTGCTTCATCTTTTTTCTCACTGCCTGATGATCTGGGTACTAGTCATCTTGTGTTTTAGTTGGCTAGCACAATTTACTTCCATGAGTAGTTGATACCAGAAACATTACTGCTGGTTCAGTAACAACTGCTGAGTGGCTCTGTGTTGCCTCATTCTCTAGTAGAGTGGTTCCTTGTGTAGTTGCTCATCTTTTTGGCGTATGAGAATTCTTGCCTCTTTTTGTCAAGCTCTGTGGACTAGAGTATTTTCCAGAGCTCTAATTATTATGATTGAAGCTCTTTTTGTATCAGCTGCATGGAGTGATAAAATTTAAAGAAAAACAAAACAAAACAAAACTTTTAAACACCTGGAATTCAAAGCTTTATCTTTGCACGTTTATTTTGGATATGTATTTTGTATTTAAGTTGCTCTAGTTTTTACACTTACGTGGTTATTTAACAAACTCTTTCCCTCTCTTCCATGCTTAGTATCTTAGGTAGATGATGAAATGCTCAGCTTTCAGGAGGAGGTTTGATTTTTAAAAGTACAAGAATCTAGAAAAGTTAGTAGTCTAGAATGGCATTTTCCATTTTGTCATCTTTAGAATGCCAGTCCTATAATGTGGTCCCTACCGCAAATCACCCTCTCTCAGTAGTCCTTATTCATATATAGTGTTAAAGATCTAAAAAGTCAGGCAGAAAAAAACCACAACAACCTGTTAAACTTTTAAATCTCATTGCTTCCAAAATTTATTTAACAATGGAACTCATTTAAACAACCAGTCAACACTCTGTAGGACTCTCAAAAAATAATTGGGAAGTAATGTCCCAGAGTAATTAGTTTCGAGGTCTGCGGACAACCCTGAAAAGTTTCAAGCATAATAAAGACTGAACTTTGTACTGGAAGTGGAGTCTAGTACATTAGTTGGCAAACTTTTTCTGAAGGCCAGATAGTAATTATTTTCACCTGCTCGGGTCGTATGGCCCTTGTTGAAGCTGTTCAACTCTGCTATGAAAACAGCTGTGGGTAGTGCTAGCGTGAGTGAGTAAGACTGTTCTAGTAAGACTTCACAGAAACCAGCTGCAGACTGGTAGTGTGCTCCCCCTCATCTAGCAGGCATGTGTTTCTTCATAGCAGGTCAAGGAGAGATGGAAAGCACTTCCTGATCCTCTTATACCAGTTCCAAGTTTTACAATGTAGTTTACTGACTTTTAAGCTGAAGTGTTGAACGGGTTAAGATTTATTGTACGGCTAATGCCTGTTTCCTCAAATTACTCATATTTGAGTAAGGAATTTGGCCACCTGATGCGAAGAGCTGACTCATTTGAAAAGACCCTGATGCTGGGAAAGATTGAGGGCAGGAGGAGAAGGGGACGACAAAGGATGAGATGGTTGGATGGCATCACCGACTCAATGGACATGAATTTGGGTAAACTCCAGGAGTTGATGATGGACAGGGAGGCCTGGCGTACTGTGGTTCATGGGTCTCAAAGAGTCGAACATGCCTGAGCGACTGAACTGAACTGAGTGAGGAATTAGAGGGGCAGTTCATCTTCAGGATTTTCATTGAGAAATTGAATACTAGAAATTTTTTTTTAAAGAGTTTTATGTGACATTGACTTCTGGTCTTCTGTTTCATGTCCATAACACTTTGGAGAAAGGAGATTACCACATACAGTGTTTTTTGTCTTTTGCAAGATGTGTGTGAATGATGGGGCGGTATGTGTTTTAATCTCAGTGAGCTAAACTATAATTCTACTGTTATTAAATGGTTAGAAGGCATTAATTTGATAAAGTAGCACAGGAAGTATATTGCATGTATGTAGCGTTTATGTATAAAACTATCAATAATACAATTGAAAATGTTTATATCCTCTTCCCTGGTAGATCCGTCTTTGGGGACTTTTATCTTAAGGAAGTAATCTGAAATTTGGAAAAAACTGTACTCTCAGAGAATGCTTATTTAATACTGAAAAAATTAGGGATAACTTGAGTACCTGACAAGGAATGCGTATATAATTTATATACCACTAGGTGAAATTTTATGCATCTGTTTTTTTAACTGGTGTCTATTAAAAATAATATTAACCTGCTTGATAAAAATATTAGCACTCTTGGTATAGGAAATTTTAAAATGTTAATTAAAACATATATATATATATATATATATGAAAATACAAATATGATGACATCATTAGTTTTTTCCCCCCATGATGAGACTTTGGAAAATTTAAGCTCTTTTTTTTTTTTTTGGCGTATTTTTCAAGTTGTACTGAGTATACATATGTATTTTTTAATGAAGATAAAATGTATTTTTAGTGATCTGTTTTTAACTTATAAACAGTGAACTGTTTATAACTAATAGCAATTTCTTTTGAATATTTGTTCCAGAGAGTAGCAGATCGACTATATGGTGTATATAAAGTACATGGGAATTATGGGCGAGTTTTCAGGTATGCATTATACAAACTTTTATAATAAACAACAACTAGCTCTAATCAGCTTTTTGCGTAAGAACTGTAATTCTTGAATATATATGAGTCTGCAAAGCAAAAGATAGTTTTTAATTGTTATTTATTTAATTTCTGTGCTGGGCTGGGTCTTCCTTGTGAGGTATGTGCTTTCTAGTTGTGGCGCGCAGGCTTAGTTGCCCTGCAGCATGTGGGATCTTAGTTCCCTGACCAGGGATCCAACCCACCTTCTGTACGTTGAAAGGCAGATTCTTAACCACTGGACCACCAGGGAAGTCCCCAAAGCTTATTTTTTAAATCCTGTCCAATAGTAGTAGTTTTCAGACTTTTCCTGCAAGTTCTTAATTCCCTGACCAGGGATCGAACCTATGCTCTCTGTAGTGGCGGAGTCTTAGCCACTGGACTGCCAGGGAGTTTTAAGTCTTCGAACTTTTTATTGTAAAGCCTTTTTTTAAATAAAAAATAGTAAAGGAGTCTAATATATTGAGCAGATAAAAGATAAACTCCTCTTAAGCAGTGAGCAATGTCTTTTATTTTCTTGGCAGGATACCCAAGGAGATTTCTTTTAAGTCACTGTCATATTGAATTGGTGGTTTTCTTTTTTTTCTTCCTTTGTTTTATTTTATAATTTCTAAGGCTTTTGCAAGATTGGTTTCTCAGTCTTGGAGTAATATTAGTGTAAATTAGAATATTTACTTGTGTATGTAACTTGCATATATTGGTAATTTTTGAGCCTTTTCTTTTGTGAATTTTTGTTGATTATTTTAGTTGTGAAATTTTAGTAGTTATTATCCATATCTCCTTGTAAGAAGACTGTCCTTGCTAATGTTCTGTCCTTTTGATTGAAGTAGTCAAAAATAATTCATTTAACATATTTGAATAGATAAGATATTCATATAATACAAAATTCAATAGGAACAAAAGCTTGTATAGTGAAAAGTCTCTTTGCTCCTCCTGCCTGCCAACCACCCAGGTTTCCTCCTCTGAGGCAACTACTAGCAGTTTCTGAGTTACTTGTGTATCCTTCCAATAAAATGTATTGTAGCACTGTCAATGTATAAAGTGAAAGTGAGGTTGCTCAGTTGTGTCAGACTCTTTGTGACCCTACGGACTGTAGCCTACCAGGCTCCTCCGTCCATGGGATTCTCCAGGCAAGAGTACTGGAGTAGGGTGCTATTTCCTTCTCCAGGGGATCTTCCCAACCCAGGGATTGAACCTGGGTCTCCAGCATTGGAGGCAGACACTTTAACCTCTGAGCCACCAGGGAAACCCGTCAATGTATATTAACACACAAACGAATGCATTCTACTCCCTCCCTCCCCCCACCTTTTTTAAACATGTAAATGTTCACTTCTTTTATTTTGCTCTTTTTAACTTAAAAACTGCTATCCTAAATATATTGTTATCAGCAAATAACTGTATTGGGCTTTATTGAGCTGAAGCATCATAATTTATTTAACCAGTTTCTTCTTGATAATTATTTCTAATCTGCTGTTGCATTCAATGCTTTAATTAATGTTCATGTTCATGTCATTTCACACATGATTGAGTATATATGTAGGACACGGTGAACGGTGAAGATCGCTCAGTCGTGTCCAACTCTTTGCAACCCCATGGACTGTAGCCTACCAGGCTCCTCTATCCATGTGATTTTCCAGGCAATAGTACTGAAGTGGATTGCCATTTCCTTCTCCAGGGAACTTCCCGACCCAGGGATCGAACCTGGGTCTCCCACGTTGTAGACAGACACTTAACCGTCTGAGCCACCAGGGAAGTCCATATATGTAGGATAAAATTCTACAAATGTTGTTACTGCATCTAAGGATAATTGAGTTGGTAGATATTGCCAGATTTCCCTGTATGGAAGATATTCAACTCCCATCATCAAAATGTTAATGTCTGTTTCCTCAGATCCTCACCCAAACAATTTTTAGTGAACTTTCGTCTTTATCAGCCTGATGGTGAAAAATGCCTTCTCACTGTAGTTATAATTTATATTACTCTAATTATGGATGAAGTTAAACTTTTTTCCTGATGATTAATAGCCTCTATTTTATTTTTTTAATCTTATAAACTGTCTGTATGTATCTTTGGCCATTTTTTCCTACTGGGCTGGTAGTCTGGTTTCTTAATTGATTTGCAGGAGTTGTTTATCTTTTAGGAACATTAGACGTTTGTGAAATGGATTGCAACTTTTCCCCCACTTTGTCATATGTCTCTTGACTTATGTGGCTTTTAATATACAAAAATATTCAATCTATTAAATTCAGTTGACATGCAAGTGATTAGTTTTTGAATAATAAAGCATATATTTTTTATTTATTCTATATTTTTGTGGTTCTGGAAATTTTTGATTCATCTGAAATTTATTTGAATATTAGTGTTCAGACGTAGCACAGCCAAAAAAAAAAAAGAGTCATTTTGTAAACAGCCAGCACTAAAAAAAGATTAACTGTTGCTATTACTATTTTGAGAATACACATGAGTAAAAATTATCAGAAGCAGATATGTTTATTTATGTTTGTTTTCCTTCCTTGACAATTTTAAAAACCATTTGAGGGTTTTCCCTTCTAGTATTATAAGCATATAATCTTGATATTTCAAGAACAGTTTATAAAGACCACAGATTAACAGAATCATAGTGTTTTAATTTTTCTTTTTATGATATTTTGCAGTTGAAGGTGTTTATTATACATTCTTTACATAGCAGAAAAATTGGAAACAATCTTGAACGGTTCAGAAAATGGTTAAAAAAATTAAGAGTTGCCACTGAAACAATGCTGGGAACAAATTATTTTAATAATGTGGGGAAATACTGTTAACAAGAAAAAACATGGTACAAAGGTGCATATACTACATGATCTCTGCCATATTACAATAAGTAAAAATAACTGGAAGAAAATATATCAAATTATGTCATCTCTTAGTATTTAAGATTATAGATCTATTCCCCCCTTTATTATAATGTATACATCTTCCATAAAAAGGAATTTTTATTTCAGGAATTTCCCTGAAATGGTAACAAAATGATCTGTAGTTCCAGTAGACTTTGTTGTGCAACTTTAGTACAAGTTACTGAAGTTTTATGGTACACCCAGTATTTCTGTACAATTGTCTTTTTCTGTTACCTGTTAAGATAGTGATATGTAATCATGTATGGTTATCACAGTCATTCATGTAGAGTTTAAAAATATATGTGCCTCAGCTCTATCCTAGAAATTCTGATTAAGTCATTCAAGAGCAAGACAAGCATTCTCCACGGTTGATTTACATAGGCTCTGTAGCTGAGAAAGCTGTTTATAAGCAGAAACTGTTTTGTATGATACTAACTTTGTACTTAACAGCAGATATGAACTTTTGAATTAGCATTTTTAAAGCCTTCATTTGCATTTAGTTGTTAAACTTCAGGGGAAAGGAGCATATTTGAGTCACAGAAAATAAATCATCAAGAAAAAAATAAAATAGATATCATACTGTTTAAAAGCTAACTAGGAAAAAAATGTAATAGATTCTGTTTAATAATATTTCATATATAATTCTTGATGGTTTTGGTTTTATCTCTTTCTTCATAGTGAGTGGAGTGCCATAGAAAAAGAAATGGGTGATGGACTGCAGAGTGCTGGTCATCATATGGATGTGTAAGTACCCAGAGAATTTAAGGTAGAACTGGAGGTGACATTTAGTGTGAAAGTGTTAGTGATTCTTCTGTTTTTAAAAAGTTTGCTGGCATTTGTATTGTGCTCTCTGTATACAGATTTGACTTAAAGAAGTTAATCTCAGGAATGCAAGATTAACATTCAAAAATCTTTCAGTTCAGTTCACATATTGCCAGAACAGAGAAGAAAATCCAGATGTTCATTTCTGTGTATATCGAAAGCATTTTACCATCTATTCACAGTAAAAATTTTCATCAAACTAGGAATGTAAAGAATTTCTTCAGTGTAAAACATACACCTAATACTGTACTTAATAGTGAAATATTAATGTTTTCTCCTAAAATCAGGAATAAGGCAAGACTGTTTGCTCCACCACTACTGGTAGAAGTGGTAGTAGAGGTCCTGGTCAGCGCAGTAAGGCAAGAAGATCAAATAAATGGCACATGTCTTAGAAAGGAAGAAGGAAAACTGTCCTATCTTTATTGGCAGTTAACAGGATTTTTCTGTAGAAAATAAAGAATCAGCCAAAAATACTATAGAACTAACAATTGAGTTTAATGAGAATGCATGATACATAATGCATATATAAAAAAACCATTTTTTCATACTAGTAAAATTAGAAAATAAAAGCTTGAAAATGCTGTTTATAATAGTGTGAAAGACCTCTACACTGAAAACTTTATATATAAACATTGCTAAGAGAAACTAAGTACCTAAATAAAAGGTGAGATTAAACCATGTTCATAGCTTGGAAGACTCAGTAGTGTTAATATGAGCATTCTTCCTAAATGACAGTCCCAATCAAACCTCCAGAGATTTTTAATAGAAATTGATAAGCTGATTCAAAAATGTATATAGAAATTCAAAGAACATGAAGTAGTCAGAACAATCTTGAAAAAAAGGACAAAGTTGAACATATTACCTGATTTCAAGACTTACTATAGAGCTACAGTTACCAGGAGATATTGAGATAGATCCATGGAATAGGATAGAATTCAGAAATAGATGCACATTTACATAGCTCATTTCAAGAAATGGTTCTGGAATAACTGGATATCTTCATGGGAAAAAAACTCCTGAACCTTGAGGACTTCCCTTTTGGCCCAGTAGTAGAGAATCCTCCTGACAGTGTAGGAGCCACAGGTTCAATTCCTGCTCCTGAAATAGCCCACATGCCATATGGCAGCTAAGCCCCTGTGCCACAACTATTGAGCCTGTGCTCTAGAGCCCAGGAGCCGCAACTTCTTAGCTGACATACTGCAGCTCCCAAAATGTGCATTCCCTAGAGCCCAGCATATGCTCTGCAACAAGAGAGGCCACTGCAACGGGAAGCCCATGCACTGCCACTAGAGAGTAGCCCCTGCTCTCTGCAACTAGAGAAAAGCCCATGCAGCAACAAAGACTCAGCATAGAAAGGAAGATGGAAAACTGTCTTTATTTGCAGTTAACAGGATTTTTTCTGTATAAATTTTATTTTTTCTGTGGAAAATAAGTAATTTTTTAAAAAAGTGAATCATTAAAAAAAAAGGAACCTTGAGCCATATCTCACATCGTACATAAAAGCTAATTCAGTTTGGATGACATACATCAATATAAAATCTTAAACTATAGCTTTTAGTAGGAAATAGAATATTTTAGCAGCCTTCGAGTAAGCAAAAGATTTTTTTTAAAGGACATGAAAGGAAAAAAAGTCTTTTAAAAATGATAAATTGTTCTTCAAAATTAGAAATTTTGGGATCTCCCTGGTGGTCCAGCAGTAAAGATGCCATGCTTGCATTGCAGGGAGCATTGGTTTGAGCCCTCGGTAGGGAACTACTACCTAACATCCTGTGCCAAAAAACAAAAAAAATTTAAAAATTTAGCTTATCAAAAGATTTCCTTTGTAAGTGGAAGGAATGTAGGAGTACAGAGTCAGTTGGGGAAGATAAGTTCTGGAGATGAATGGTGGTAATGGTTGCACAACACCATGAAAGTACTCGAAGCCACTGAACTGTATACACCAATAAATTGTTAAAAAGGTGAATTTTACGTTACGTTTTACCACACACGAAGAAACACACCCCATTAAGATGGTGAAGAGGCAAGCCACAGACCGGGAGTAAACATTTCCAACCCAAATATATAAAGAGCTCCTACAACTGACCAATAAAAAGACAAAAATATTATTTTATTTAAATATCATTTTTCTTTGGATTATTTAAGCTGACCAGCTGCTTTTCAACTATTTTGTTGTCTTCATACATTCTGTTGACAGGACAGTCTCAGTATTTGCAGGAATTTGGGATTATCCCTTCACTTGGTTTATGTAAACGTTAAATAAAATTAATTTTAGTACTAATACCTAAAACATCTTTACCACTTACCCCTTTCTCCACACTGTGTTTCCAATCTTCAACCAACCAGCCACTTACCTTTTTTGTTTTCTTAACATTAACTTTTCCAGAATCGTAGATTTATGAACTACAGAGTTTTTCCTACTCTTAACAATGATTCTCAAGCCATTTTTCAGTCACATAGGACAAAGTCCACACTCTCACAAATGTAAATTTATATTTATAGAATACGTATTTTGCCTACTTTCATAAATACTATAAGCACATCGCTTTTCAGTGAGCAGTAACTTAGATTTTTTGTTTATTTTTTAATTCAGTAAACTTGTTTACTTAACTACATGAAGCAGGCTTGGAGGCATAAAGTATATTTTTATACTTTATGTAGTTGATTTGCAATACTATGTTAGTTTCAGGTATATAGCAAAATGATTCAGTTATATATTTATTTCTTTCAAATTTTCCATTATAGGTTATTACAAGATACTAAATATAGTGCCCTGTGCTATACTGGGGCACTGTGCTATATTTAACAAAAGATACTACAGTGCTTATTAAGCTACCTTAAGAAGGACCATTTTTTGGTTTTTTTTTATATCCAAGACCTTGCTAAACACATTTTGGTAAAATTCAGTAGAATTGTCATGGTAATTAAGGATTGCTCTTTGGGGGTGGGATAAATTAGGAGTGTGGGATTAACAGACACAAACTTATTCTCATTGTCTGTATTTTGGTCAGTCATTCATGGGTAGCAAGTGGTCAGTGGACCATGCTTTGAATAGCCCTTCTTTAGAATATTAATATTTTGTATCTTGATAAGAGTCACTATATACGTTATTTTTTAAACAGGTATGCATCTTCTATTGATGATATTTTGGAAGATGAAGAACATTATGCAGATCAGTTAAAGGAGTATCTTTTTTATGCAGAAGCATTGCGGTAAGTATAATACATGTTCCAGATGCAGTCCTATGGCTGGTCAACACTCTCTTCATCTGTTACTCTAAAATAAAGAGAATAAGATGATTTTTAAATGAATTCCTTCCCCTAGATATTGACTGAGATCTCACTGTATTCCTATCTGTTGCAGAGTGCTAGACATAGGAATTTAAGACGACCCTGATCCCTGGTGGCTCAGATGGTAAAGAGTCTGCCTGCAATGCAGGAGACCTGGGTTTGATCTCTGGGTTGGAAAGATACCCTGTAGAAAGAAATGGCAACCTACCAGTATTCTTCCCTGGAGAATCCCATGGACAGAGGAGCCTGGAGGGCTACAGTCCATGGGGTCACAAAGAGTCGGACATGACTAAGAGACTAACACTTCCACTATATTTGAAACATTATATTGATAAAACCTTTTAGTCTCTGACTTCAAGTCTGTCTGTATGTTGTTGTTTCTGCTTTTTTCTTGGAGATTGGAAGCAGAGTACACATTGAGTGTATGTTATTATGATCTGTCATTAAATTGTATATTACCTTTAAATTCTGTGATTTTCCATACCTGCATATTTTATCTCCTTAGTAAGGTTGTAAAATTTCTTAATGTTAGGACTTTGTCTTCTGTTTTTATGGTATCTCCTACAGGGCCAAGCAGAATTCTCTGGGAGATATTCCAGTTTAGAAAAATGAATCATTTTCCTGTCACTTTTAAAATCAGTATAAGAATTCTGTTAATAAAACAGAAGAGCAGTATTCCTTTGGCTGTTCAGTAGCTGGGATGAAAACATCACATTGTTAGCATTTTTCCTTCTAGAGCTTTGAGTAGTAGAGGTCACACCAAGCTTTTTCAAGTAACTTACCAAAGGAAGGTTGCTCAACACAATGGAACTCTTTGCAACTCTTAAAGATTATAGAAAAGATGAATGTATATTGATAAAGAAACGTGTCTTTGGTATATAGTTCAGAAATGCCTAGCTAAAGTCTAGAACAATATATACCATCTATTAATATGAATTGTGTCTGGATTGTAGAATTATGGAGAAGAAAGTGTTTTTAAAACTTATTTAGTACATTCCTGTGTTAGAATCTTTTTTTTTTAGTAAGCATGGATTACTTTTATGATAATAAAAACTAATAGACATTTCTAAGTAGAAAATTTTGAGATAATCTTTTTAAATAATACTCAGTTGTTATGTGAGATTATAGCATTAATTCCAGTGCTGTACAAAAAAAGCTTTTTTAAAAAATGTATGTGATAACAGTATGTTTATTGAAAAAACTTTTGCAAGTATCTGGAAAACAACCTTTTTTGATTTAAAATATAAAGTATTTATGCTTAGGTTCTGCTAGATTAAATTTTTAATATTGGGGTACTACATTGTAAGCTTAAAATTTCTAGATATAAAAGTTCTGACCATAGTAAGATATGAATGCCTCCACTATACCCGCTGAGGAAAAATTTAACATGTTAATAATTAGAGAGGCCACAAAAATTAAATGGCAGCACTTTTTTTCTCCTAGGGCTGTGTGCAGGAAACATGAACTTATGCAGTATGACTTGGAGATGGCTGCTCAGGACCTAGCATCCAAGAAGCAGCAGTGTGAGGAACTGGCAACTGGGGTGAGCTGTTTTCTGTTTGGGTCTTTGGTATTATAATGACCCTTAAGTGAAATGGGCTGCAGGATGCCTGTAGCTTTTCAAGGGGAGTAATTTGTGGACAACTGTATAATTCTTTTGGTTGTGATCTTGACATAAAAAGATATAAGCCACTAGGGGCTTCCCTGATGGTCCAGTGGTTAAGACTACGTGCTTTCATTGCAGGGAGCACGAGTTCAATCCCTGGTCAGGGAACTAAGGTCCCACATGCTGCATGGTGGTGGCCAAAAATTAAATTAAAAAATTAAGTCTTAAAAAAAATGTAAGCCATTAAAACATATATAGTGTTATAAGAAATTTTGCCAAATTGCACTGTATAATAAGAACCATCTCTTTTCTGATTAAGTGAAAAAAAAATTATTCTTTGGGATTGAAATAATGACCTTTGCAAGATTTAATTTTATCACTTACATTATAGAAATTTTAGTTAACTTGAAAAACTGCCCTGTTAGAATCATTGCCTCTCTCCTAACAGAGAGCTTTTTGTGTACTTTATTCTTGAATCCTTACAGTGAGTACTTGTGAACAAAATTTTGTATCTTACTGTATTAGACTTAGATCATTTTTATAATCAGCTTTCTACTGTCCAGCTGTTTCATTGGAATAAATAAGCTGTCGTGGTGAGGGCACACAATCTGGAAGTAATGAGGCCATGACAGTGCCACTGCTTATAAGTCATCTCATAGTTAACAAGTCCTGTACTTTTAAAAGTGCTTGTGGGTTACCCACATAAAGATACGTGGGGAAAGACCTTTCACCATGAAGCAGGTACGCACTGGCTTGATTTATTTTTAAAATCCAGGGGAAATTTCCAGTCCATTTTCAGGGAGCTTGGTCCTCTACTCCTGCATGTGCAGGGAAAAGCATTTTCTTCAGTAAACTCCAGAGAGTGAGGAGATGGTGAAGTTTGAGGCTTGGGTGTAGGCATTCTGTTTTATTAATAGATAACCAAGTTTTAGTGTGAGTTATGCAGATTTTAAATGGTTTTTTCAGTTTGGTTTATTTTCATTGTTGCCTGTTGAATTTTATCCATTTTTTATGATCACAGAGTAATTGAAAGAATATGACTCCTGACATAAATAACTTGCCTAGTATTTCACTTGGAAGTTTTCCATATGATGAAGAAGCTCAGTTAAAATTTTTCCTTTTTTGATTCTTCAGCATCTCTAGTATCATAAGCCTTAATAGTAGCCCCCTGGTTGTATGGTTTGTGGTCTTCTGTCTGAGTTAGGGGGAAATGGCTATTTCCTCTTTAAAAAAAAAATTGTGATAAAATATACAGAACATAGCATTTATTATTTTAACCATTTTTCAAGTTCAGTAGTAGTAAGTTCATTCACATGGTTGTGCAGCCAACCTGCAGAACTCTTCATCTTGCAAAATTGAAACTCTATACTTACTAAATATCAACTATTAATTTCCCTCTTTACCTAGCCCTTGGCAGTCACCATTCCACTTTCTGTCTCTGTAAGTTACACTACTCTGGATATTTCATGTAAGAAGACTTGTACTGTATTTGTCTTTTTGTGACTGGCTTATTTTACTTAGCACAGTGTCCTCAAGGTTCATCCATATTGTATCGTGTGTCAGAATTTTCTTCCTTTTTAAGACTGAAAAATATTCAGTGTACAGATGTTATTTATCCATTCATCTGTTTCTGTTTCATCTTAGACTGTGAGAACATTTTCTTTGAAGGGAATGACTACCAAGCTCTTCGGTCAAGAAACTCCAGAGCAGAGAGAAGCCAGAATAAAGATGCTAGAAGAACAAATAAAGGAAGGAGAACAACAACTTAAGTCTAAAAATCTGGAAGGCAGGTAAAAATGCTGGGGTGTTTAACATGGCTAGACTTATAGGCTCTGTGGCAGGTGGCTTATAACCATTCCTAGCTTCATCAGTGTCCCTGGATGTAGCCTCATCTTCTAAAATACAGTGATTGAATATTCATAAGAAACTTGAGTAATCAAAAATCATGTTACATAGAAGCATTTGTGTTAGTGTTGGGGGAAAGAGGAAGAAGGAAGTGTTTAAACTTCATAATATTATTTTTTTGCACTTTACATGATTTCTATCTTTTGCATATTTCCTCTGCTCTTTTCTGTCAGTTAAAAGCCTGATCATTCTGCAATGCCCAGCTCTTGAACTGCTTCCTTTGTTAAGCCTTCTCACAGGCTGTCACAGCACTTGGTTCATACCCTTACCCCGTGGCAGTTTGTACAGTGTGACTGTCTCTGGCTATACGAACCCTTCAAAGTCAGTGATTGTGTCTTCTTCATCTTTGTGTCCCAGCACCTTGCATATGGCTTAGAATATAATTATTCCATAAATATTTTTAGAAATTCAGTTCTCAGAGATCTGCCATTACTTCTGGGCCCATTTTTCATGTTGTTTTTGTCTGATAGTTGTTGAGTAAATCAAGGCAGACCAAGAGTTCCACTGATTTGGAGGTGGTTTTGTTAATTTTTGAAACTGCTGGTGTCAAGTAAGTCAAAGTAAACTCAAGAACAGAGTTAAAAAGACAAGTGGCTCTCAGAATTTTTAAAACTTTAGTTGTCATTTAAAGTAAATACATGATAAATGTAATACGTAATCCATCTTGTTGAAAAGACTGTGTGTTTTGCAGTGACTCCAGGCAGGTAAGTTCATGTGGCATCTGTTGGCTTATAAGTTGGTTCAAGGAGCCATTTACATCTTTTTTATAGGAATAATTTGAAGCTGGAATTTGTGGTAAAAGAGACTATTAAATTATAGAAGAGTGTATGACTGTCTGCTTTTTCTCTCACTTTATAGACAAAAACCCAACTCAGATGAGAAGTGTTTATTTGAATTAATATATAGTTTACTTAATTTAAATACGAATAATAATGATGACTATACCCTTTATTTCAGAGAGTTTGTCAGAAATGCTTGGGCTGATATTGAACGCTTCAAAGAACAAAAGAACCATGATTTAAAGGAGGCCCTCATAAGCTACGCAGTCATGCAGATCAGTATGTGCAAAAAGGTAGGTTTTGGTTTCAGTGAAGGTACCAGTATATTCAGAAGTGCTGGCAAATTTCTTTAAAATCAGTTTCTTATTTGGAACAAAGTATATATCATTTTCATTTTTACAGTCCATTCTTTTCCAGAATGTTTCCCAGTTTCTCTACTTAATTTTGAAAGAAATGTCATACTCAGAATCTTAATTACCAAGTCTCCACTCATCTGAAGTTTCAAATTTGTATGCCCTATTTATTACTTGTATTTGAAAATATGTACTAAAAGCATTATATGGTTATGTGATATTCTTGAACAGGGCAGTAAAATACCATTCCTAATAGCGATACATACTTTCATTGGAAAATGGTCTAAACGTTAGGGCCTGGATAAAGTAGTAGCTAATGGAGTATTCATTGTTAGAAAAGACAAGATGGATCTCACATGCACTGTCCTAATAAGATGTCCTAATAGGACGGCAGATGAGAAAACAAGCTACACACTAGTGCGTATAATGCAATCCTGTTTTTGTGGGAAAGAGGAAAGTGTGTATTTTTTAAATGATTGGATGTATACAAATGAGTTTGAAAAGATACACATGAAAGTGTGTATTAATAAACATGTCACTTACACCTATCATATAAGGTATGAACACTGAAGCTTATTCTGGTTAAAATAAGTGTTTTGGCAGTGATGGAAATTTTTCTAAAACGATGTTGTAAGAACAACATGTATAATCTTCCTTAACCTCATTTTCATAGCCCCAGTGCTGCCTGTGTTTACCAGTCAGTACTGGTGCACCTTTCTCTAGTGCTTCTCACTTTATTGAGCGATTCAGCATGCTTTATCTCAGTAAATCATTTAGTAAGGCAATCTGGGACGTTTTAAAGGATTGTGCGGTTTTGTTTTGTTTTTCTTTTGTGCTCCATCAGGGAGGAAAAAAAGCTAAAAAGATTGATTTTTTTCCTATTGTTCAAAGCCTCAGTAAATATTGATAAACTTTAATGTATAAGTATTAAAATATTCTTCATAAATTAGAAGTTATTAGAGAATATATATATATAAACAAGAGATATATATGTATATATCTTGTTTGTTGAAAACATACCTTCTACCACTTTCTAGATTTTACTGTTACATTTTTTACAAACATGTGTTTTTGTTTAAGCCTATTAGGTATATAATAACGTGTTAGTTTTTGCTAAATAGCCTGCTGTAACCATTGAGAGGGAGTTTATAACTTTTTATCAAAATATTGGTTATTAGGTTAATTAATAGTTCATTAAATTATATTTAATTGTTAGACTAATCAAGTTTTTCATTTCAGATATTGCAAAACTTGTTTTATAAGTAGAAATGATATGAGTATATGATAGGAGTAAATGAGTCTTTCAGAAAGAAGTAGGAATTCTGTCTCTTTTTTGAAGATAGGCTCATACAATGATTCTATTACTTTTTTCAGAAGTATTTCACTTTGACTTACATTAGCCATTGCCAGAAAAAGTATTCTGTTTGTTGGAGTTATTGATTATTCCGAAAGGTGAAATCTAACATACCAGTAAGCCAAGTACTTGGGCTTTCAAAATCCTTCCAAAATTACATTTTAAGGTTTTGGGGGCTTTTTTTTTTTTTTTCCGTTTGTTTGTTTTAAAAGGGAATTCAAGTTTGGACCAATGCTAAAGAATGCTTTAGCAAGATGTAATCCTGTGAAATGAATTTCTCTTCAATCAAAGTACCCCAAAACAGAAGCACAAGTAAATAAAAAGATTTGTTACCCTGCATACACAAAAATATATAGTAAGTTGCGTTAAGTTCGACTTTCCTTAATTTGATTATATTAATAGTTATATTAATATAGCACAAAAGGATGTATTTTAATGAAGATTAAATATTATAATTTGAGGTTTTGGGGACTGGTGCTGATTGTAAAATGTTAATTAGATAAAATATACCAACAGATTGTTGCTTCTGAACCAGTGTCTGAGTATCAAGATGTTAGATCATTTCTAGAAGTTCATTTCAGTGCCCACTGTTTCATATTTGCTTATGTAGGGAGTCTTTCCCTAAGACTGAATTCTTATCTTTATGTGCTAAGGCCCACTAATCTATCAGAGAGGGTTAATTTTTCTTGCCTTACAGTTGAGCTGTTTGGTTTGACAAAGCTCAGCTGAAATTTAGTGTGAAATCTAAGAATTTCTCCTACGTTCATTAATGCCCATGAACATTAATACACTAGACAATGCCTTCAGTGTGTGTTTTACCAGAATTTTGATGTGGTCAAAAATTTTATACTGCCAACAAAGAAGACTCAACTTCTCAGTGGAATACATTGTTATAATTTAGGAATTGCTATATAGAAAGTTTTGAGTATGTTACATATACAAGCATTAAATTCTTAAATAATTCTTAACCTCAGTGATGAGCCTAAATTTACTCTGCTTGGCTCTCTATACATGGCATTTCAGGGTACAAGATGTAGCATTTCAATGTATAAGATATATGTAGTGAACATATGTATTAGTATCTTCATTATTATCATCCTTTTTTATTGCTTGGCTGTAATTTTTATAAAGATAAATTATATTGCTTTTGTGTATGTGTTTTTGTGGTGTATGTTCAGAAGCCAAGCACCCTTGGAATTTGCTAGCTTTGCAGAACTCTACATGTGTACTCATTATTACTAATTATGTAAAAAAATTTTTTCAGTACTGTTCAACATTTGACTTTTTTACATGTTTGAAATGTTGCTGAATTTTTGTGCTGTTTGCCAGACTTATACAGTAAATAAATGAAGTACTGTGTTGATTTTCATATGATTTTTGTTATTTAACAAAGTGGTCTATATCTATTAGTATCTGATGCCCTGTGGAAAAATAATATATGCCATACTATGTTTTGAAGAGTTTCAGTTCAGTTCAGTTCAGTTGCTCAGTCGTGTCCGACTCTTTGTGACTCCATGAATTGCAGCACGCCAGGCCTCCCTATCCATCACCAACTCCCAGAGTTCACTCAAACTCAAGTCCATCGAGTCAGTGATGCCATCCAGCCATCTCATCCTCTGTCGTCCCCTTCTCCTCCTGCCCCCAATCCCTCCCAGCATCAGAGTCTTTTCCAATGAGTCAACTCTTTAATTGTATACATTTGTCTTATGCCAAAATGTTGGATTTCTTAAAAATAAGATTATGAAATGATATATGATTTCTAAATTTTTACCTTTTTTTAAAAAAAGATAAAATTGTTAGAAGCAAAAGTCATCTTGGTAGGTACACTTTTCATCCCACTGAAGTGTATCCTCTCTTGGCTCACGAAATAAAATAGCTTTCCATTTGGCCTTTAAAATCAAAAGCCTTTTCTTCCAACCTAACCTTATGCTAAAAGAAAAAATGTATTAGAGGACTTGCCTGGTGGTACAATGGATAAGAATCTTGCCTGCCAGTGCAGGGGACACAGGTTTGATACTTGGTCTGGGAAGATTCCACATACCTTGGAGCATCTAATCCATGAGCCACAACTGCTGAGCCTGCACGCTCTAGAGCCTGTGAGCCACCACTAATGAGCTCCTGTGCTGCAGCTACTAAAGCCCATGCACTTAGAGCCCATGCTCCACAACAAGAGAAGCCACTGCAATGAGAAGCCTGCTCACTGCAACAGGAGCAATTCCAAGCAACACTGAAGGCCCAGCACAACCAAGAAAAAAAGCATTAGATTTTTTTTCTACTACCTGACCTAATTTGAGAAGGTCACTGATACCTATGTTTTGAGATAAATTAGCAAAAATATTTTATCATCTCTGAAATACACAAATATTCATTTGGTTGTATGTATATTTAAGTAGGAATATCTTGATGGATTGAGTTTGAAAAAGTTTCACTTGATAGTACAATAATTCCTTTAAAAAGAACTCTTAAAGGTTTTATGTGAAAATCATTTTTGGTACTATTATATGTGCGTGTGTGCTCACTCAGTCGTGTCTAATTCTTTGAGACCCCATGGGCTGTAGCCCACCAGGCTCTGTCTGTGGGATTTCCTTCTCCAGGGGGTCTTCCTGACCCAGGGATTGAACCCACATCTCCTGCACTGGCAGGCAGATTTCGTTACCACTGCGCCACCTGTGTGCATTTACCCTTTTCAGTATTTAAAAACTAGAACTCAAAAATGAATTATTTAAAGGGGAGATAGATCTCCAAAAATAAATATAAAAAGCTTGTATGAGCAATAACTAGAGAAGACTTATTACATAAATGTAAATACTTCATAACGGAGGAAAATTTAATCTTTACAGTGTACCAGTGATGCAGTTAGTGTAGTCAAAGCATTAAAATTAACTGAAGTCATACCTCACCTTCATTTATATCCAAAAACTTGATGAATGAGTCACTGGTAATTACAACATAGCATCCAAAACAGGAACTGAGAGTTCTTAAAATTCAAGCATCTTTAGAATAAACACATACCCAGCTCGGAATGGAATGAAAAGCCGAGGGTTATATAACAGGAATGCTAGCTAGGCTTTGTATATTCTTATAATCATTTTTTATATTTACATGCATACTCTCTTCATGGTAGAATTTACTGATTATCCTGGAAATATTTACCTAAAAAAATTTTAGAAAAAATTTTTTTTATTTAATAATCCAGAGAAATAAACTAACAAAAGGCCAAATCAGTAAAATTGTACTTCCTTCCTTACTTTATAGCTTTAAAAGAGCATACTAGAGGGAAAAAAATGAGCCAATAAAATTCAAAGTAAGTAGAACAAAGAAATATTAAAAGCAAGAGCAAAAATCAGTGATATTGAAAACAGGTAATACAGTTAACAAAGCCAAAAGTTGGTCTTTGAGAGTATTAATAAAATTAAACCTCTAGCAAAATGATGGAAAAACCTAAAAGACAGATTATCCCTATCAGGAATGAAATCAAGAATGTTATTTAGATCTTTCAGACGTTAAAAGGATAATAAGGAATGTTACGTACAAATGTAAACCAATAAATTAAAGTCATCAAATTTCTTGAAAAATACAGCTTACTAGAACTGACACAAGACAGAAAATGTGAATAGTTTTAATATTAAAGAAAATATCAGAAATTTTCATACAAAAGAACTCAAGGAATAAAAAGCTTTAATTCTACACAGATTTTCAGAAAATAGGGGTAAAGGGAATACTTCCCCAATTAAAAAAAAAAAAATGAGAACAAGTATTATCCCAATAGCGAAACTAGCCAAAGACATTTCAAGGAAAGAAAGTGGACATTCCAATATATATCATGAACATAGATACAAAAATTATTGAACTATTAGCTAGTTGAATCCAGCAATAAATAAAGAGCATAATACCTTATGACCAAGTAGTTTATCTCAGAATGCGGGGTCATTTTAAAATTAGAAGAGTCAATTACTATAATCTACCCTGTTAACAAAATAAAGGAATCCTTCATGATCACTTCAATACATGCAGACAGACATTTGACAGGATTCAACTCTGATTCATGACTTAAAGCTCTGAAGAAACTAAGAATAGAAGAAACCTTAATTTGATAAAGTGCATCTGTGGAAAACCTACAGCTAACATCATATCTAATGTTGGGAAAGTTAAGTTCATCACTAGACACCTCCTCACTAGACAATACATGCCCCCATTTCCCCCTTTGTTCCCACCAATGCTGAAATTCTCTGGCTTTCTCCCTTCAACTGTCTCCTTCCCAGATTGTTCCCTGTGCTCACTTTTCTCTGAATATTGTTGAACCTTGAAGAAGATCGATGCCTCATTCGTAAAGCTTATAACAGGAAATTCATTCACGTATGTTCACCAGGTGGACACTCCACAAGTCCAAAAAGTCTGGGGAATCTGTTGATTCAGCAAATTTTATAAAATCATCCCCAGATGAAGGTGGAACTAGTTGATTCAGTAGCAGAAGTCCAAATGAATAAACCATCGTGTGATACAAGCAGCATCAGCAGAAGACGAGGAGAAATTCCTAAATACTCGGTTATTAAGGCCTTGATTGCAGAGCATAATAGCTAACATGCATGAAAATGCTACTCATACTACACCTAAAACTGAGGCACAGTGTGGCAGTGTGCTGACCCAAGGTCCCATATATAGTAACTGCTAGAGTCAGAGTTTAAATGAACCCAAATAACATGGCTCTAGAGCCTGTACTTTTCAAGGCTTTTCCCGTTTGGAGGAGCAGAGACTTGGAGGAGACCCTCTGGGACAGACCCATGAGGATGGCAGAGGGATAGAAAAGGTAACTTTCACCATACTCAGACTGTAAGGTATTTGAAAGGAAAATGTCATGGGTACTTCTGGAAGTGGGGACAGGGAGTGGAGACATGAGAGAGAAGCGGGATGTGGTGAAATACTAGACTAGTGCTCCAACTTACGTATTTGTGAATCACTTGGGGATCTAGTTAAAACACAGATTCTGATTGTATAGATTATAGAGTGGAGCCTGAGAGTCTGCATTTCTTAACAAGCTCCCAGATACTGGCAGTGCTACTGGTCACCCTTAAATGCATATATTTATATTATATTGGACATCACTATTAGGCCAATGACCTGGCCAAACAGATATATTTTGGTTCAGTTATTTAGAAAATATACAAAAATTTAGCAATTATACAAAAAAAAAGAAAATTAGATAATAGCAACTTTTTAGTACTATGTCAAGTTTGGAAGTTTATATCAAAAGCAAATTCTGTGTGAAGCTTTAATGATAAAGATGAGTAATGGATAATAATTACATAAAAACAAATTTTATAGTGATAAAAATAACATTTATGAGGCATTCATCAAATATTGTGGAAGACTTGCTATTAAATAGAGTGATTTACACTGTACTTTTGGTTTATCTTTGCACCTTCACCATTCCTCTAAAATGGCAGTAAGGGGAAAAATTTTTTTTTGAGTACCATTAAGGACAAAGGGAACAGAAGAGACAACAGTGCACAAGAAATGTTGACAAAATCACAAAAGTTTGGAAGAATAAAAAGATGGAGAAGTGTTAATTGACTAAGCAAAATGTTGACAACTGAAACTTAATAATACATGCTTATAGTGGGGGCTGCTAATGAGAAGCAAGCTAATTTGCACAGCAGAATGTAAGACTCAGGAATTAGAGGAAACCGAATGAATGGGTGTAGAGTTAAAGGTGGGGCAAGAGCAAGTAGACGCCCAGGACCTGACTCTTCTCCATATAATGAGGAGAGCACCATTGCACATTACTATGAAATTTCAGATGAATAGAAAATTCCAGGAAACAGTTAATATACAGAGAATTGCTATCATCATAGCATCAGGCTTCTCAATAGCAAAGTCTCCAAAAAGAAAAGAGTAATTGCTTCAGAATTCTAAAGATGAACTATTTCCAGCTTGACAGCCAAACCGTCAATCACATGTGAGGCAGAACAAAGACATTTTTGGATATGTAGTTTCAAAAAATTCTCTTCCTATACACTTATTCTCAAAAAGCTATCAGAGGATGTGGTTCACCAAAGCAGGAGCATTGACCTGGAAGACATGGGATACAGAAAAAGGAGATCCAGCATAGAAGGTAGATGACAGAAATGCCCAGAAGACAACCAGAAGGAGTCCCAGGAGGGCACTGTCCGTTGGGAAGCCAGAGATGGAGAGCTCCAGGAGAAAGAACGGCTGGGGAAAAGTTGGAATTGTAGGCTTCTGTGTAGATCTGACAAATGTGGAATGTTGTATGTGGAACCGTTGGAGTGGGATGTTAGACATAGAAAACTAAGCAATAAAAACAAGTCTATTGTAATATTCAGGAGGAAAAGGAGTGTTTTGCAGGAAGAGTATCATAATCAGAATATACTACATGGCTCTGAAGTTAAAATATTTACGTAATTACAATAATGGAAACCTGACAAAGAGCTTATCCAGACACGGTGCTAACCACTGTAATGGTTGTTTGGGAGGAGAGATTAAGCATGCCAAATAGTTAACCTAGTATGTTGATAAATCAAGACACAGCACCAGAAGCATTGTTAAAAAATACAAAGATAAATGTCCAGAGAAATGGCAAAAAGAAGTGAAGGGACTGAAGAATAGAGGATAGGTAGAAGGTGAAATAAGGGGCAGCTATTTTTGTCATAAGCCGTTTTTTTTTTTTTTAACACTGTATTGTGGAAATTCTCAAACATACTCAGAAGTATAGAGAAAAGTACAGTGAATCTCCATGTACCCCTCAACCAGCCCCAACAATTACAGACATGGCCAATCACATTCCATCCATACTCTGACTAATTTTATTTTATATTGTAAATCTTTAAATACTATTTAATTTTTTAAAAATTTATTGAAGTATAATTGATTTAGAATGTGTCAATTTTTACTGTACAGCAAAGTGATTCAGTTATACATTCTTCTTTACCATTATGGTTTATTATAGGAAATTGAATGTAAGTACTATTTAATTTTAAATTAATAGTTAAATACCTGCAGATGATAGGAATAATATTTGTGAAAAATTATCACTATATACCAAACTGCTTTGTGACCAAAAGGAAAATAACAGTAATCACTGCCTCAGACAACATGACCCCATAGGAACCAACCATATCAAAGTTGGTACATGTGGTAGACAGTATGCTGCTGCTGCTAAGTTGCTTCAGTCGTGTCCAACTCTTTGCGACCCCATAGACGGCAGCCCACCAGGCCCTGCCGTCCCAGGGATGCTCCAGGCAAGAACACTGGAGTGGGTTGCCATTTCCTCCTCCAATGCATGAAAGTGAAAAGAGAAGGTGAAGTCGCTCAGTCATGTCGGACTGTTAGCGACCCCATGGACTGCAGCCTACCAGGTTCCTCCGTCCATGGGATTTTCCAGGCAGGAGTACTGGAGTGGGGTGCCATTGCCTTCTCCCGGTAGACAGTATAATACACTAGAAATGAATATGGATATGAGTGATAAAAGTGAGAACACACATCTCTCCAGAAGTGGCTCCAAAGGAATTGTAACTAAAAGAAAATTAAAGAAGTATCAGGAATTAGGCTATCAGCAAAATATGGCTGCAGTATACTGACATGAAACGGCAATGTCCACATCTGCCCCTCCCCACTTACTGTAGATGATGTCATAAGTGATGGTTTCCAGTCATCGCAGTGAAGTACACTTCCTGCTTGTTACAGACTCGGCTTGGTGTGCAAATGCTGCGCTCCTGTATGTGACAAGATGAAGAAAAGAGAAGTAATGTGAGTCAGTAGCTAATTCAGAACATGTGTAATAAAAATGTAAAAATAATTGCTTCTTTCGTCTAATATATAAGAAGCAGAGAAAAAGATGGGGCACAGGTCAAAAGGATTAAGAGTGGGGAGCAGTGTATACATTAACCAGGGAGCAGCTGACATGGGAAGGGAGGTATATTCTAGCACATTCATGTCTGATTACGTCCCCATGCTGATTTTAAAATAATTTGGCAATGACCTACCATTAAGAACTGCTTACATTTTACCTGTCCCCACCCCCCTGCCCACAAGGTGAAAGTGAGAGCCGCTCAGTCATGTCTGACTCTTTGCGACCCCATGGACTATACAGTCCATGGGATTCTCCAGGCCCGAATACTGAAGTGGGTAGCCTTTCCCTTCTCCAGGGTATCATCCCAACCCAGGGATCAAACCCAGGTCTCCCGCATTGCAGGCGGATTCTTTACCAACTGAGCCACAAGGGAAGCCCACCCACAAGTTGAGCATAGCTATATTTTGTTTATTCAAAGGGAAAAGCTATCAAAAGCACAGAAAGGTAGCCAGCAGTGCATCAAGGCTCAAAAATGATAGATTCTTATCAGGAGAAGCAAGTCTGAGGCCAGAAACTCAGGGTGACGGGGCAGCATGGGAGGCCACTGAAAGATGGTGTGGGCCCGCATGGGCATTGGCACCTTCAGTGCCTGTCCTGGCTCTGCCCTTTCTTTTCCTGCCCTTGAGCTTCCAGTTTGGAGTGGGTGGGGGCAGTTAGTGATTTGGGAGTTGCTCCAAAGGACAGAATTACTGTGAGAAGAAATTAATACTGTGCGATCAAGCACCTGATGCTCAGGCCAGATGAAAGGCAGATTCTTTCTGGAGGCATCAAGTGAATAATTCTTCCCAGAGTTGCTAAATTTTAAGAGAATGGTTGAGCGGTGTGTTTTCTGGTTAAAGGAGGTGATAAGAGCCAAGGCATTCATTCCCTCAAAATCAATCCCTGATCTTTCCTACTGACTATAATAAATGTGAGAAAGAAATTTTCAGTGTTGATATTTATGAATTGTTAATTAGCATAGTTGACTTTTGTTGATCTCATTAGTGAGAGTCAAAATTTGAAGAAAAAAAAAATTCATGGGATTCTGATTCATGGAATTTCAGGTGGGGCCTGGGGTAAAAAATCTGCATTTTCTAAAAATGTCCCAGGAGATTCTGATGAGCAACCAAGTTGAAAACACTTCATTCTAAGGATAGAGGCAAATGGTAACCACCACAGTGGAGTTCAGTTATAAATGACACATTCCATACCCTTCTTTGCCTTCCAGATATGGTCAATAAAAATACAGCCCATAAAAGTTGAAGCCCTTCCAAATATGGTCATGGATGTGGTGAAGAGTTCACTTTAGGACATGTGGAGCTTTGTATGATGAGAACAACCAGGTCGAGGTGACCAGGAGGGAGTTAGATATACAGGTCAGAAGCTCCAGAAACGTCTTAGCTGAACATGGGTTTGGGGGACGTTAGCAAATAGATGGAATGAACACTGTGGGGAGCAGCCTGAATGAACGGAGACCCAAGTATGAAACCGTATGTGTGGATATGGGCATGACCATGGTAACTAATCTTTCTTCCTTCTACTTCAGTTTTGGTAAAAACTCAACTCTATTTCTGTGTTAACCTGTGTTCCCGTTTAGACTCTGAATGCCCAGTTCTTTCAGCCATCACTCATGTGCTTTCCAGACTCTGACCCACCTGAGCTAATATTACTTGTCAACCTCTGATTTGAAGTATCCTTCTCAAAACTTAGGACCCAGAAATAAGTATGACCCTGCAGAGGTTCACCCAGTGTAAGCAGGATACAGGAAGGCTGCTCCTAGCTGGTGTTGAGACACCACTCGTTACCCGTCAGCCAACTGAGGGTCACCACTGTGAGCCAGGTCCCTGTTTCCCTTACACCGCTAAAAGCGCTCAGGAACCAAAAAGAAGAAAGAGGGAGTCACTCAGTCCTGTCCAGCTCTGTGACCCTATGGACTGTAGCTCACCATGTCCATGGACTCCATGTCCATGGACTTCTCCAGGCAGGAATACTGGAGTGGGTAGCCATTCCCTTCTCCAGGGGATCTTCCCAACCAAGGGACCAAACCTAGGTCTCCTGTATTGCAGGAAGATTCTTTAACCACCAAACCTATGTTGTATCACATAATTCTACTTTTCTGGATTCACTATATATTCATATATATATATATATATACACACACACACATATATATGTGCTAAGTCACTTCAGTTGTGCCTGACTCTGTGCAACCCCATGGACTGTAGCCCACCAGACTCTTCAGTCCATAGGGATTCTCCAGGCAAAAATACTGGAGTGGGTTGCCATGCCCTCTTCCAGGGGAGATATATATATATATAGAGAGAGAGAGAGAGAGGGGAGAGAGAGAGAGGGAGAGAGAGAGAGAGGTTTCAAGTTTCTCTCTGTATCTTTAGGTATAGATACATGCATACCCCCAGGTAAAGGATTGGCTTCTCTTAGGACTAGGCCTGATAGAGGCACCAGTGTTCCCCATGTTGCTGTGTTGGTCAGGTGGGGATGACCGAAGAACACTGGCCCCACTGCAGCCCTGAAACCGTGGGTAACCATTAGTCAAAATTCCATGTCACCTGCCTTTACTAGTCAAGGTTATCTACAAAAGGCTTGCACGTCCTCCATGCAGCAGGTAGCCTAAAACAGTAAGATGTTTGCCAGAGTTATTTTCCAGGAACTTGGAGTCTGTTGCATCTAGTTTGAGCTGAGCCGGTTGAGACTGGACAGGACCACCGACCCTGAAACAGCGTGCATGAGTGTCTGCCCAGTGACCTTTGATGGCAGAGGGCTCGCAACCACCCTCAGGTGGTGCGTGGTGCCTGCATTTGCCAGTTATGTGCTGATGCTTATAGCCTAGTGACACCTGTGCAGAATATCTATTACCTCACCTTTCCCCATGCTCCCCGCGCCTCAGGCTACCCTGCATCTTTATTCTTTATTCCTTAAGTGCCCTGAGCCCCTTGCCTGTGGGGAGGTACATGTGAGGCTTATTCGCCCCTGGCTGCCTTGTGAACAAGCCCCCTCTCTGCTGTAAACCTCAGCACCTCAGTGTTTTGGCTGATGAGTGGGGAGCAAAATGAACCTGGTACCTGGTCTGGCAACAGCCCCTTAGAGGTCTAGTTCCCAGTCCGGCTCAGCAGAGACTCGGGGAGTCCCACTTCTGCTGCTTCCACCTGTCAGCAGCCCTGGTAAGTCAATGGAGGGAATGATACCCTCTAATTAAGAACTTACTTGACTGACCTTTGAAACAGACCCAGTTCTTCCAATGATAGGATCCCAGAATCTTCAGCAAGAAATGAGCTTGGAGATGATTTCCCGTCAATTTAGAAATGAGGAAACGTGACCAGAGAGGGGAAGTGACTTGCTCCCAGTCACACAGCAGATTCTCGACTTGGGCAGGGTTCCTCCCCTCCTGTATTAGCTCTGTCTCCTGAGCTAGTGGGCCTGGGTGGCTTGACCAGACCTCTCTGGCTCTCACGTCTCACCACTTGCTCAGTAGCCAGGGACAGGGACTGGAAAGGGGATAAGGCAGGCCCCCACACCAGGTCAGGGGGCACATGGAGAGCAGTTTGTGGAGAGAACACGGGAAAGCAATTGGCTGAATGAGTGTTTGGGATCAACACTGCCTTTCAACCACACAGAGACTTTGGACGGTTACTGTTGCAAACACCTCTCCAGTTCCTTCCTTAACTTGAGCCTGTGTATGTGACACCCTGGGGGGTGGGCAGAAGGCCAGTGATAGCTGTGTTTAACAGGTGGCCTGAGCCCCAGAGGACGATGGGTGATCTGGGTCACACAGCTGGGGGGACCAGGCCTGGAAGCTGTGGCTCCCCCTTTACCTGGCCCAGCCTGCAGGGAGGCCTCTAAGGCTTTTCAGGGATCCCCCTGGTGGGCAATGGGTTCCTTTGGTGGTTGGCAGAGCCACAGGAGTCCTGTGACCTTCCCGCTTGTGGTGAGCTCGCCAAACCTGCCTGACACCTGAGCTCCAATGGTTTCTTTTCAGGCCCAGCTCATGTTCCTCTTTGGGGGACATGGCCCTGCTTGGAAGTAACTGAAGACCCCCGTCTTCTCTTAGAGGTGGAAACTGAACCATAGCTTCTGGTGGGGCCTGGGTAGTCATGACAGAGAGCTGGTGTTACTGCAAGGGTTGCCCTCTGCAACTCCCTGAGCTCATTTGCTTTAGTTTGCCTCGGGACCGGGGGACCTGGTGCCTCTCCTGCATGAGGCAGGCTCGGCTCCCAGCCCATCTTCTCTATCTAGAGAACCATCCTGACAACTCATCTCAGCCACAACCTCCTGTGGGCGATCTTTGTGCCCCAAGTCAAAGAGCCTCCGGCTTCCCAGACCCCCTGTTCTTAGACTTTAGCATCAGATGCTGAAATTGCTGGTTTCTCCATGGGGGTGGGGAGGGTTAGGGAGGGGGGGTCAAGTCTGCATTTGAAAAGGACATGTTTGCTTCAGCTACAGGGAGTAATGTACTCTGCAGTGTTTTTATTAAATTTCCAAATTGTGAAGTTCAGCCCTTTATCCTTACAGGTTGTGTTTTGGTTGCTTGATCAGCTACTGAAAGAGGTATATTAGAATCTACTTCAAATGCTGAACTTGTCAATTTCTCCCCATAGTTTTGTCAGTCGATGCCATATACAATTTGATGCTCTCTCATTGCGTGCATGAAGGGTTTTAATTTTTATCTTCATTGATGCTTTTTTTTTTATTGATGCTTTTTATCAGTATTTATGCCTCTTTCTATTTATACCATGGTCCTCCCTCCATTCCAATTTTTAAGGACTACATATGGATAAACCATGATTTAATTACCTAGTCCTCTATTATTGAACATTGATTGTATCTAATTTTTCACTTTATAAATGTCACTGGAATGAAATTTTTGTATACAACTCTCTCTTCTTATTTCTTCTGCGCAGAGTCCTAGTAGTGGAATTATGAGGTCAGGGCATATGAACGTTTTAAAGGCTTGTCATATCTGTTGTTCCTTCATGGCTATTGATCAAATTAGAATTTTGAGTGTGGAGTCACCCAGTTGGCTGTGGTTGAGCTATGTGTTCTTAAAATCGCTCAGTGTTTTAGGCTTGGTCTTTTTTTGTCGACCAGGCATCCCCCACATTTATGCACTTGGTGGACAATAAGTGTAATTGAGAGCTTTATTCCTGTTACATTTCGCCTGTTAGTTTTGGCCCAGCCCGCTGATGCCTCAGCCTCTGATTCAGTCACCGATGTGGGGCCATGCCTTCTGTAACTTCGCTTGGGTCAAGATGGTAATGAGAAGAGGACCCCACAGGGATATTGAATTCTTAAGACTAACTAATAGTTTATTACACATATACTATGCACCATGCATTATATATATGTTAACTCATTGAATCATCACAAAATCCCTAAGAGGTAGAAAATAAAATTCAGAGAGGGAGACTCTAACTAGTCACCCTGCTCCGAGTGAGCAGAGCCACGATTCCAGCCCTGGGCTCGGGTTCCAGCCTGCGACCCAAATTGCCAGCCCTGCTCTACAGGAATCCACCAGCAGGTGACAGTAGTGCTAATGGGCCTAGGAAGGACCTCTTGCTGGAGATCAGAAATAGCCACAAACCTGGATTTTCTTCCTATAAAGTAGCACTGACTCTTATTGACATGCCTAAAACTAGATTATTCAATAAAATAAACATTAACCCAGCAGGCACATTCCTCAGGGTAAAAAGATAATAAAGTAAACAGACCTTTGACCTTGGCCCTCTCTTGCCTAGATTTCATCACTGTGATTCCTCAGGGGGAATCTCTGCTTTAAACTCACCTGCACTTGGATGATCCTTCCTGACTTTCCACCCACCCTTTGCTGCTCCTGCCCCTGCTTTTCCACCCCTGGCAGAAACCAAGGCTGTGGGGCCATATCCTCAGCCGGGAGAGCCTGTCAGAGCCTTGGGCAAGGGTTTTAGAGAGGGGAACTTGGTGGCCTGTGGAAACCCTTGGGGACTGGGGTAGACCTATTTTTGGAAAGAATCTTCGACTCACGGCCCAACCACCCGTCCTTCAACCTATCCAACTTGTATGCGAGAATGTGCTTCTTTCTGATCTAGGAGCCCACAAACCCGTCTCATTTCTTCAGTCTCCCACTCACAGTTTGAGATTTTTCTGCCTCCTTAAAAAAAAAAAAAAAAAAGTTTTATTCTTTCTTTTTGGAGTTCCTGAACAAGCATGAGGGCTTTGCTTGCTGCTTTCCCCCCTTGCCCAGCAGCATCTCTCTCACACCCTTTGTACAAGCACACATGTGTATTGTCTAACTGCGTCTATCCTTCAACAGAAATAGAACAGCAAAAGGATTTTTTTAACGTTTCACCACATGTGGGTTCTGCCTAAATGGTCCAGGGTTGAACTCCAAGCCTCCCCCAGCGGTGTCCCTTGCTGCAGTCTGACTGCTCCCAGTGCCCAGTCTTCATGCTTGGGGGAAGGTCTCTCGCAGGCAGACAAGTTCCTGACTGTTAAGGACCTCAAGGTGGGGCTGGTGCTAGAGAAGCAGCCAGGGGTGGCATTCTGAGCTCCACCCTTTGCAAAGTCTGTGATTTTAAGGTACGCCCCTAGAGTTTTTGAGACTTGGTTTTCTCAGTGCAAAGTGGGCATAAGCATAGCATCTACTGTGCAGAAATGTTGTGTTAGGTACAGTAATGCCTGTAAAGTGCCTAGCATTGCACCTGGCACACTGGGCCAAGTGCTTGGTAATGCTGGCTGTTGTTCAGTTAAGTAAAGGATGGAGGTAGCTCATGGGATCGTGGAACAATACTGCTGATGTGCCTGGAGAGGTCAGGCTACACTGTGGTCTGAGTGCTCATTTCCCCCCAGATTGATAATGTCGAAATCCTTATGCCCAGCCTAATGGTGTTAGGAGGCGAGGTGTGTGGTTCAGAGGGTGGAGGCCCCCAGGAACAGAATTAGTGCACTTACAAGAGAGACCTCATGGAGCTCTCTCATCCCTTCTGCCATATGAGGGTCCAGAGAGAAGTTGGCACCCAGAAGAGGGCTCTCACCACAACCTGATTCAGCCAACATTCAACCTTGGACTTCTAACCTCCAGAACTGTGAGCAATTTCTGGTGCTTATCAGCCACACCATATGTGGTGTGATGTCAGGGCAGTCCGAAAGGACTAAGGCAGGATAGTTCTCTCAAATAACCAGAAGTCTTGCTTCACCAACTTGGATGAAAATAAGAAACTATTTTTTAATGTCCAAATAAGCAATTCCAAGCTCCAAACATACAACTTGTTAAAAAATACCTCCTGTTATTTGTCAGTTATACTTCAGTAGAACTTTTAAAAAATGTGTCCTGTCAATAATGAATCTAGAAACCCTTAGTGGTTCTCAGTCATGGTCATTTCATGTCTGAGAAGATACAAGAGGCCAGAAGGACCATTCACCATGCGGCCTGCCACCTAGGCCACGGCTGTTTCTCAGGGTTGTCTCTGCAGGTTGTGGTCAGCTGGCCTGGGCTTCCATGGCAGTGATGTTTTAGAAATAAAGCTATTTGAACGTTGGGCTTCCCAGGTAGCTCAGCAGTGAAGAATTTGCCTGCAGTGCAGGAGACACGGGTTCGATCCCTGGGTCAGGTAGATCCCCTGGAGAAGAAAATGGCAACCCACTCAGTATTCTTGCCAGGAAGAATCCCATGGGCAGAGGAGCCTGGCAGGCTACAGTCTGTGTGGTCGCAGAAAGTCGGACACACTAGCACACACACTCCTCTTTGAACTTCTCCACACAGATGCTGGTCAGCCGGGGCTAGTTTTCTCCAAGGCTCTGAATCCTTCAAGGGCTCTTTGTGTCCCCTGGAAGCTGTCCCTCATTGCAGCTGCCAGCAAAAGTAAGATGGCATCCAAGGATGCTGTTAATCCCCCTTCACCCCTGCAGCAAGCATCAACTCTCTGTTGTCCGCGGAGCTGCTTCCCATCCTCCCAAAACTCCAAGTTCCAGAGTCCCTGGAGCAAGTCCTTCATCTCCCAGCCCCAAGTTCACAGCAACCCTGGACTCCTCTTCCCAGCAGCACCTCCCATTTCCTTCAGGAGAAGCCACCATCCTGTTGCTCCTGTATTTGGGCGAGACAACTGCAGCCTAAGAGAGGCAAGGTGACCACCCAGTACACACAGCTGGTCAGTGGACACAGCTCACAGATCCTGGCACACAGCATAGAGCTCTTTACCCAAAGCATAAGGGGCCTGAGTTAGAGTGGAGAAATTGGGAGTGGCCAGGGGTCAGGAACAGGACAGTTGAGACAGGCAGTTGTTGACTTTGTAGAAGTGATGAGGGGGCCCAGGCGTGCTGAATGTTGTTTTGCATTTTTGATAGAAACTTCCCTTAAGAGCTGTGCAATTAGGTGCTTAATGAATCAAATAGTATTTTGAAGATTAGAAGGAAATACCCAGTGCTGGCCTATGGCTATAGAGCTGTTTTAAAAACCAAAACCGTGAAGTCTGGGGACTGAATTCCACTCATTTGCATGTGAGCTGCCATTAATTTGTAGATTGAATTTGGGGCCCTAATAAGGCACACATAAATTAGCTAATTAGTGCTAATGTCTGCAACTGCTCTCAGGACAATTACTCAGTGAGGGAGGCGTGCAAGCCTAAGAACGTTAAGTCAGGCTTTTCTTTTTCTTGGTCAGCTGCGTAAATGCGGGGCTGCAGAAAGCACAGGAACACACGTGAGTATACCACTACCATCCCAGAAGCTGCCACGCAAGTGGATGGTGCCAACACGGAGTGGCCAGAGACCAGAGAGCCTGTTGGCTTTGACCTCTCTGTGCTCGAGACACTTCTTTATTTTTATTGAGACCAGGAGCTTGGGATGCCTGCAGGAGAGATGAGGGAGTTCATCCAACTTGGGGTTGCAGGATGGAGCATCCAGGCACCTGGGAGCCGTTCATCCCAGATGCTTAGAGAAGGAAGCCCTTGCTCTAGGTGCTGGCTTCTCCTTCCACCTTGAGATGGTGGATCTCCCGAGTGTGGAGCCTGGGCCAGCAGCATCAGCATCACGTGGGAACTTAGAAATCCAGATTCTCAGCCTCATTCCAGGCCTACTGAATCACAGGCTGCGCAGATGGTGGGGACAGCACTCTGCTGTAGTGGCTTTGACGCACCCTCAAGTTTAAGAAGCTCCTCCCTTAGGGGATCCTGGGATGGTAAGAGTGGCCTGCGTTCCAATTCTGGCTTCACAGTGGGTGGGACTAGGGGAGCTGGGCACCTACATTTCGATTGTACAAAGGCTGGCTCTCTCTGTGTACCCTCCCTCCAGCTGCTTCCATTGCCTCACCCCATTCCCAGACCTGTCTTCCCACTGGATGGGTAAGTAACCTTGGATCCTAAAGAAATGAGTTCTGGTTTTGTTGCGCTGAGGTCCATTTTAAGAGCTCCCCAGTTATTCTGATGATCAGCCAGGTTTGGGGATGACTGGCTTAATATCTGTGATCCTCAGTTTTCTAAACAGGGTGGCAGTATCTGCCCCGTGGGGTCGTTGTGGAGATTAAATGCACTAGTGCAGAAAAAGCACTTAACATCTGTCTAGCATGTGGTGAGTGCCAACACTGGCCGTGAGGGAGGATTTGCTGGGCGCCCCTGAGGGGCACTGAAAAGGCCTGGACTGGGAGGGGCACCACGGTTGACCCTCCCCTTACCAGAAGTCTGGCCAACCTCCAGAAAAAGGGCTTTGGTCATCCCACACGGTGACAATCTGCAGAGGCCTGGGGTACTGTGCTGAGCTCCCCACCAAGCCCAGGGAGGGATGCCCATGGTACGCTGAGTTAAGACTTGGGTTAGAATGAAATGAGAGAGGCACAGACATCTTGGATTGCCAACTGAGAGCAGATGTGCTTGACCTCTTGGTCTCGTCAAATTCTTCTAAAACCGGTGAGGCAGGTATCATTGTCCACCTCGCACAGATAAAGATACAGAGGTGCAGAGATGTTCACCTGCTCTGAAGCCCAGGCTGGCTACCTTACACAAGCGGTGTTCAAATTGTGCTCTGCTCACCCCAAGCCATTGATGTCGCTTTACAGGGCACTGTAGGAGCAAGGAGGGCGTCCTGTGGACCAGCTTGGATGTCCCCCTCCCTCTTCAACTAAGCATAGCTTTTAACTTGTTTGGACCTTCAGATAGGACTCTGCCAGGATTTCCCAGCTAAAAAAGAAAAAAAAAAAAAAATATATATATATATATATTTTAAACCACTGTCCCATCCATCTGCTTGAAGACTTCCAGTCAGTATCTGCCCCAGCTGGTCCTGGACCCAGTGCCACAGAACCTGAAAGTGAGGCTCTTTGGGCCTCAGCTTTAACTGAAGAATTACTATGAACAATACCAGATGCTTGTGTGAGCATCAGATAGAATTCCCATGCACTTTGAATTTGTAAAGGAAATTTCAAAGAGCTGATTCCACAACTCTTGGACTCCTCAGGCAGATTAGGGATATGAAAGTACTCAGGTTAGGGATATGAACTCTATTCCAGATTAGAGTGTGGGGAGAGAGGGTGACTTGTGAGAAATCACAGATCTTGGAGAGATCTGTTGCCAGGCTGAGTCCCCATCCCACCGTCTATTTCACGTCCAACCAGTGGTAAGGGCTTCCACGGGGCTACCTGGAGAACTTCGAAGCGTGTCAGTTACTGATTGCTACAAAACAAACCACCCCCCAAACTAGTGCCTTAAAACAGTAATCACAGATTTGTTCACATCTTTACAATTGGGACTGGGCTCAGTGGGGACATCTGTCCATGTTCCACATGGCTTGGTCACCCGGTTGGCAAGTTGGTGCTGGCTGCAAGCAGGGAGGTCAGCTGGGGTCATTGTGCAAGAAGGTTGGTTCTCCTCCATGTGGCTGCCTGGGCTTCCTCACAGCATGGATGCTGGGGACTAACAGGGAGGAAGAGGGAAATGCCAGTCTTCCTAAAGCATGGGTTCACACCTGGCTCAGTCATTCCCAGCTGTGCCGTGGGAACAGTGAAGGTCGTGGAAAGAAGTGGATTCCTCACTCCTGTCGCCTCGGGCCTCATTTTAAGTGAAGAACCCCTTCCTCCCAGAGTGGATTAGCCCTGGGAATGACATTATTTCAAGGAAGTCTGTATGCTTGTCTGCCCCCTCCTCATCCCAAGGAATTCCTGGATTGGGTTCAAGTTATATTTCAACACCGGAGCCCCAAGATTCATATAGCAAAGACTCCTAAACACAGAAGTAAAGCCCAGGTCCAGACCTTGTTGAACTTTTAAGTGGCCAGTAAAATCTAGGATTCTTCCGGTCATTAGTGCTATTCACCAGAGGTTTACATTTCATCTCCCAGTTACATCTTTTGCTTTGAAGTTAGGTGTAGGCTTGTGAGGTGGTTTTAAAATATCTAAGTGTTCTTTGATACTGCTCTCTTCAGGAAGTAGAACTTCGCTTTGCCCATATAGTATGGGCTGGAGTTAACAACTCACTTAGAATGAACAGAATATTCTGACTTTCAGAGAAGGTCCTAAAAGGTTTCGTGGCTTCTTCTTGGACTCTCTGTTGACATGCTTATTCCAGGGGAAGCCAGCTGCCATATCATGAGAACACTCAAGGAGTACTTTAAAGTTTCATGTGGCGAGGACCTGAGGCCTCCTGCCAACAACCAGTCCTAAGCTGCCAGACGTGTTAGTGAGCTGCCTTGCAAACAGACTCGCCAGCCCCTGTCAAGCCTCCAAATGCCTGCAGTTTTGTGAGAGGCCTGGGGCCAGAGCCACCCAGCTAATCTGGTCATAGATGCCTGACCCTCAGAAGCTATGTGAGATCATAAATGTTCGTTATTTTCAGCTACCAAGTTTTGGGGTTATTTGTTATATAGCAATTGATAACTAATACACCTGTGATTTGCTTTGGCTTATAAAGAATGGACAGAAGTGTCATGTGTTATTTTCAGGTAGAAGAAACCTTAAGAAGAAGGTACATGCCACTATATTCTTTTTCCAGACAAGTTCTAGATGGTGGCAGCTTCATCAGGCTGGCCCTGGAGTAAGGACCATGTGTGAATCAGGGTCCAGCAGGGGAAAGATGACACAGGCAATAGGGGAATTGAGCGTTTAATGAGGTGTTAATCCACAAAGGTGTGGACAGCCTTAGCAGAAACTGGGGAAGGATGGTGAGATGTCCCGGCCAGCATTACTACCCCCAAGCCTGAAGGGGCAGAGGATGGAGCAGTTGCTAGGATTTGGTGAGAGTTGTAGCTGGAGGAGGGCCCCAGCAGGGCTATAGCTTTCAGTACAGAAATGCCACTATTCCAACTCACAGCCCTGCCAGGAGGGCTCTGGAGGAATGAACACCTGACCTTACCTCCTCCTGGGTCTTCCCCCTGGCCAACACATATAGTTTCAAATATTGATTTTGCCAGTATTTAAATGACTTTATTTTAATGCTATTTATTTGGCTGCGACGGGTCTTGGTTGTGGCATGCAGGATCTCTACTTGCAACCTGTGGGATCTAGTTGCCCAACCAGAGATCGAACCTGGACCCATTGCATTGGAGCATGGATTCTTAGTCACTGGACCACCAGGAAAGTCCCTCAGTGAGTCTTTAAAAATGGTACCAAACAGTTCTGTTAGGTCTTTAGGGTCCCCTTGCATTGGGAGCATAGAGTCTTGGCCACTGGACCAGCAGGGAAGTCCCTAAATTAGTCTTTAAAAATGGTACCAAAGAGTTCTATCTATTAGATATTTAGGGATACAGTTTATAGCTTACTCATTTTGATAGTTCAGTGAGTTGCTGCTGCCTGCCAAGTCACTTCAGTCGTGTCCGACTCTGTGCGACCCCATGGACTGCAGCCTACCAGGCTTCTCCGTCCATGGGATCCTCCAGGCAAGAACACTGGAGTGGGTTGCCATTTCCTTCCTCAATGCATGAAAGTGGAAAGTGAAAGTGAAGTCACTCAGTCGTGTCTGACTCTTAGCGACCCCATGGACTGCAGCACACCAGGCTCCTCCATCCATGGGATTTTCCGGGCAACAGTACTGGAGTGGGGTGCCATTGCCTTCTCCCAGTTCAGTGAGTGTTTTTCTTAAAATAGTTGTACTTCTGAGGCTATCCTGAAGTTCTGTGGAAGAGGTGGCCAGCATCTGCTTTAGATCCTTTTCCACAAGGAAGTCTTTCTTCCTTGTTTGATGGGGCTTTCCACACGCCTAGTGGCCGACCCCTGGCCTGCACTCTATGAGGCTTGCTCATGGAGGTTGTGGCCTCTGATTTCAGAAGAATACATCTTTTCCCAAATAATCTCGGGCCTTCTGTCCTTCCATACTCACATGTAATGGTCCAGTCTAGTCCTAAGTCCAGCTGGAGGACCTATACAACACCCCTTCCCCAGAGGTGCTTTAGCTACCCCTACTCTTGCCTGGAAAATCCCATGGGTGGAGGAGCCTGGTAGGCTGAAGTCCATGGGGTCGCAAAGAGTCGGACACGACTGAGTGACTTCACTTTCACTTTTCACTTTCATGCATCAGAGAAGGAAATGACAACCCACTCCAGTGTTCTTGCCTGGAGAATCCCAGGGTCAGGGGAGCCTGATGGGCTGCCGTCTATGGGGTCGCACCGAGTTGGATACAACTGAGGCGACTTAGCAGCAGTAGCAGCAGCAGCAGCAGCAGCAGGCTTTCAAGATCTAGGAGTCCTAGGCAGAGAAAGGGGCAACTGAGTAGGAAAGAGCTTATAGGGTAATTGACTCAATGTGCAAAGTTCTTAGTGTGTGCTTGCTTTCACAGAGAGCCTGTGCCAGGTTAGCAGTTTCAAACCTCTCCTTAGAGCCTTATTATTCTAGTGACGTCAGCCCACCCAGTGTCCACCACCCAGGCATCTTCTCCCTAGGATTTCAGGTAGGTCATGGTCATGAATGAAAAGATCTTGCTTAAGAAGTAAGTATTGGCTCTTGCCTAATGTGGTCACTCTTAATGTTTGTGTCTGTGTAAAACAGTGGCTAAACAGTAAGTTCAACTAATCTGTGTTCACCACATAATGTCAACTTAAAAAAAAAATACCTGTCAACCAGAGCTTATATACCCCCTCTTTTCTATATTTTAGAAGAATACATAATGTTCTGTTCTAAGACATTTAATATTGGAAAGAACAGTTCACTAATCTGGACTCTGAAAGCACTGAAAGAAAAAGAAAGAGAAATTGCTCAGTCATGTCCGACTCTTTGTGACCCCATGGAATATAGCCTATCAGTCTCCTCCATCTAAGGGTTTTTGCAGGCAAGAGTGCTGGAGTGGGTTGCCATTTCCTGCTCCAGGGGATTTTCCCAACCCAGGGGTCGAACCCACGTCTCCCACATTGCAGACAGATGCTTTACCGTCTGAGCCACCATAGAAGCACTGACCCAACATCAAAATTAAAGTAAAAGTGTGTCTGTGGGCATAGGGAGGTCCAAGTCAGCTGGCCCAGAGTTGCTCAGATGGGATAAAAACAGCTCATCTTCCTGGATCACCAATTCTGTTAGAAGTTTTAAGGGTGGGGGGAACACATTTTTATCTATAACACATTATGAAACAGACTGTAATTCACATGGACTTTAAATATAAATTGCAAATCTTCAAACACATTTTAGCTTACAGCTGGCCTTTTTGGGCTACAACATCTTCTCACCCACCTCCAGCTCGTATTCACGTGAGGGTGCTTTCGTGGCAAAACTGAAAAAGCACAGGATCTGAAAGCGCCTTGCTGGTGGTAGAGCTCCCCAGATGAGAAGAAGACTCAGCTAGGACCAGAAAATAAAATACCTGGACCCCTCTCTTGTCTGTTTACATAAATAACTTCCCCAGGTTGGGAGAGGATATCTTGCTGTGTGCTTTTATTTTTATAATGAGTGAAAAAAAATTTTTTGATATGAACCATTTTTAAAGGCTTTATTGAATTTGTTACAATATTGCTTCTGTTTTATGTTTTGTTTTTTGGCCACAAGGCGTGTGGGATCTTAGCTCTCTGACCAGGGATCAAATCCATACCCCCAAGTGTTAGAAAGTAAAGTCTTAACCACTGGAGCCCCAGGGATGTGCTGTATGCTTAGTTGCTCAGTTGTGTCCTACTCTTTTGTAACCCCATGGACTGTAGCCCTCCAGGCTCCACCGTCCATGGGGATTCTCCAGGCAAGAATACTGGAGTGGGTAGCCATGCTTTCCTCCAGGGGATCTTCCCAACCCAGTGACTGAACCCAGGTCTTCCTCATTACAGGTAGATTCTTTACTGTCTGAGCCACCAGAGAAGCCCTTGGAGCCCCAGGCAAGTACCTTGGTATGTAATTTTATGGCAAATTCTTGGAGAGCCATCCAGGCCAATGAGTTTAACAGGGTATCTTTATAAACTGTTTGAAGATAGTAAGGGATTCGAGTACCCAGTCCCAGCTTGTGGCAGGGGTGAGCATGAGGGTGTGTTCCCCACACCAACAAGCAATTCTCCTGCACCAGTTGGGTGTCCTGCGATTCAACTCTATTCTGACACTGTCTACCTGGAGATAGTGCCAGCTTTCACAGGTTAAGGGCTCAGTCCCACAAGAGGCACACCCGCCCCTACCCCCACCAACATTCCAGTCACAAATCTAGTTTGTATCTGTACTTCTGACCTCCTGCCTATAGGTTGGAGGTTCTTATGACCCCCACTTGGGTTCAATCAGTTTGCTAAAGGGGCTCACAGAACTCAGGGAAACATTTTACTTACTACATTACCAGTTTATTATGAAAGGAATCAAGATTGCCGGGAGAAATGTCAATAACCTCAGATATGCAGATGACACCACCCTTACGGCAGAAAGTGAAGAGGAACTCAAAAGCCTCTTGATGAAAGTGAAAGTGGAGAATGAAAAAGTTGGCTTAAAGCCCAACATTCAGCAAACGAAGATCATGGCATCCGGTCCCATCATTTCATGGGAAATAGATGGGGAAACAGTGGAAACAGTGTCAGACTTTATTTTTCTGGACTCCAAAATCACTGCAGATGGTGATTGCAGCCATGAAATTAAAAGACACTTACTCCTTGGAAGGAAAGTTATGACCAACCTAGATAGCATATTCAAAAGCAGAGACATTACTTTGCCAACAAAGGTTTGTCTAGTCAAGGCTATGGTTTTTCCTGTGGTCATGTATGGATGTGAGAGTTGGACTGTGAAGAAGGCTGAGCACCGAAGAATTGATGCTTTTGAACTGTGGTGTTGGAGAAGACTCTTGAGAGTCCCTTGGACTGCAAGGAGATCCAACCAATCCATTCTGAAGGAGATCAGTCCTGGGATTTCTTTGGAAGGAATGATGCTAAAGCTGAAACTCCAGTACTTTGGCCACCTCATGCCAAGAGTTGACTCATTGGAAAAGACTCTGATGCTGGGAGGGATTGAGGGCAAGAGGAGAAGGGGACGACAGAGGATGAGATGGCTGGATGGCATCACTGACTCGATGGATGTGAGTCTGGGTGAACTCCAGGAGTTGGTGATGGACAGGGAGGCCTGGCTTGCTGCGATTCATGGGGTCGCAAAGAGTCAGACACGACTGAGCGACTGATCTGATCTGATGAAAGGATATAACTCAGGAACAACCAGATGGAAGAGATGCACAGGGTAAGCCATAGGAAAGGGACCAGAGATTCTCCATCTCCCCCCATCTTCATGTGTTTACCAACTCCAAAGCTCTCTGAACCCTGTTCTTCTGGGGTTTTATGGAGGCTTCGTTACACAAGCAGGATTGATTAAATCAGGGTCGTTGGTGATTGAACTCAGTCTCTAGCCATCAGGGAGTAGGACTGAAACTTTCAACCCTTTAATCACAAGATTGACTCCTCCAGTAGCCAGCCCCCCATCTTTAGGTGCTTTCCAAAAGTTGCCTTATTAACATAAAATCAGTTGTGGTTGAAAGGGACTTACACATAACAAGATATCCACTTCACCGTTACGGCTCTGAAGCAATTTCAGAAACTGAGGACGAAAAACTGAATATTACAACAAAAGATGCTCTCATGATTCTTATAGCTCAGAAAATTCCAAGGGTTTGGGGAGCTCTGTTCCAGTCTTCAGTGTCCCTCAAAACCCATTACATGAAGATTCACATAAATTTCTGCTTGATTTTAGATCTCAAAAAGAGCTGCCTCCACAAAAGAATTAGTATGAATTATTTTCTTACGGGACAATGAAAATTATGTAACTTACTCTGTTTCTTTCTGCTTTGTTCCCAGACAGCTTAGAACCAAATTGCTCAGGTCTTGTAATACGTTCTGCTCTGATGACAGAAAATGCCTGCCTCCTCTGCCTCCTTCAGATGGACTCTGAGCTCTTTCATCCTTATATGTCAAGTCTTGTTCTGTGTTGCAAACAGTCAGCCAACTTAGGAAGCAAGCAGGGCACAGATTTTAATGTAAATATTTTTTTCAATCAGCATTTTAATGAATGTGATCAATGTATACCAAAATTCAGATGCAAGGCCAAAAATTATAAACACAGACAAAAAGATAAGTCAAGCATTAGAGAGGAACAACTGATGAATATTGTTTTAAAACAGAAAAACATATAAATTCATATTGCTATAAATAATACTACAATGAATAACTATGTGCATAATTCTCTGATTAGTTCTCTAAAGTATATTTCTATAGGTAAAGTTATTGCCCTAATGGCATAACTATTTTCAGTGAAAGGTGCTCAGTCATGTCCAACTTTTTGCGACCCCATGGACTATACAGTCCATGGAATTCTTCAGGCCAGAATACTGGAGTGTGTAGCCTTTCCCTTCTCCGGGGATCTTCCCAACCCAAGAATTGAACCCAGGTCTCCCTCATTGTAGGCAAATTCTTTACCAAGTGAGCCACAAGGGAAGCCCAACTATTTTCAAGGGCAAGTTAATTTTCTATGGATATAGGATACTTGGGGTCACACACAAGGCTGTACAGCATCATGGCTGAGACTGTGGACTCCAGGGTTCAAATTCTGGCTCCACTACTGAGTAGAATTAAAAGCAGGCTATTCACCCTCTAGTTTGCTTTAGGAAATAGTGGTAAACACAGTGATCTACTCAGTTCAGTTCAGTTCAGTCACTCAGTCTGACTCTTTGTGACCCCATGGACTGTAGTACGCCAGGCTTCCCTGCTGCTGCTAAGTTGCTTCAGTCCATCACCAACTCCTGGAGCTTACTCACACTCACGTCCATTGATTCGATGATGCCATCCAACCATCTCATCCTCTGTCGTCCCCTTCTTCTCCTGCCTTCAATCTTTCCCAGCATCAGGGTCTTTTCAAATGAGTCAGTTCTTCACATCAAGTGGCCAAAGTATTAGAATTTCCACTTCAGCATCAGTCCTTCCAAGGAATATTCAGGACTGATTTCCTTTAGGATGGACTGGTTGGATCTCCTTGCTGTCCAAGGGACTCTCAAGAGTCTTCTCCAACACCACAGTTCAAAAGCATCAATTCTTCGGCCCTCAGCTTTCTTTATAGTCCAACTCTCACATCATACATGACTACTGGAAAAACCATAGCTTTGACTAGATGGACCTTTGTTGGCAAAGTAGTGTCTCTGCTTTTTAACATGCTGTTTAGGTTGGTCATAACTTTTCTTCCAAGGAGCAAGCGTCTTTTAATTTCATGACTGCAGTCACTATCTGCCATGATTTTGCAGTGATCTACTCAGCAAAAGGTAAAACAGAAAAGAAAGAGCAAGGATACATAAAAGTTAGAAAGCATAAAACAAAATGAGTGAAGCAAACCCAAATGAAGCTATTATGAAAATAATTGTAAATGAGTTAAACTTGCTAGAGTAAAAGAGAGTGGTTCTCAAAATTGGGTCGGGAGTCAAGAGATTGTTCCTTCAACTTCAGCTAACTCTTTACTGTGAAATCCCTTCACCACGCGCAACTCGGGTCACTAAATCCAACGGAGTCTCTTCAGCCCTTGTCTTTCTTAACTTCTTGGAAATATTTGATGTTGCAAGCCACGCCCTTCCCCTCTATACACACTCTTTCCTCAGCTTCTAGAAGGCTGCATTTCCTCTGTTTTCTTCCTGTCTTGTTGGCTTTTCCGTGTAAGTGTCTTCGGCCCATCCCTTCAGTGTTGGCACTGTTCCTCAGGGTGTGCCCTGGGCGCTTTGCTTTCTCCCTCCACATATTCTCTCTGTAAGGTCTCCACCACTCCCAAAGCTCTGATTATAACCCATATGCTGATGGATCCCAAATCTAGAATTCCAGTCCAGGTCTCAGGAGCAATTCTGAGCTGTAAATCTGTATATCTAATTGCATATTGGCTATTTCTATCTGGGAATTTTGGAGGAACCTCAAATTCAACTTTATCCAACTGAATTCATAATTTTTCTCATATCTTTCTCCTGATGCTAGTAAATGGCACCCCCTGGTTGCTAAAGTCAGAAACCTAGGGTCCAACTTTGACTCCCCTCTCCCTTACCACCCCTGATTCAAATGAAAGTCTCTCCTAAATATTTTCCAGATCCATTTGCTTGTCTGAGTCCTCAGGGTCAACACCCTCTTGTGGCTCACTACCCTTTCTTGCCTGGCTTATTGAAGAGCTTCCTGAATTATTTCTCTACCTTGAGTCATGCTATACTTCAAACCAATGGACATTGGAAGCTCCAGGGTGCTTCCTCTAGAGCAAAAAATTTGACCATGGAACACCCATGCTTAACATCCTTCAGTGACAAGGCCCTTAGTGACCTGCCACTGAATTTCTTTTGTCTTGAATGTGCCTTGCTCTTCTTACATTCAGGCCTTTGCACTCGCTGTTCTTTCTCCCGAAAATATTATTTGCAATTCTTTTCTTAGCTTACCTCTTCTCATTCTTCAGGTCTCAGATTAAATGTCACTTTCTCAGGAAACTCTAAAATAGGTTAGGCTTCCTGGCCATGTGCTTCATTATCACCATACAATTTCTCTACCACTTATCACAAAAGTGTTGTAATTTCTTAATTGTAGGTTTCCCCACTGAGCTGCAAGGTCCATCAAGATGGGAACTGTGTCCATCTCTTTCACCACCATGCACGCCAGAATGTGCCCAGTAATGCTCAATAAATAGTTACTGACTCCATGGACAGATATACAAGAAAATGTATATCTTAAGATTGCTCAGAGTGGCAGAAAAACTTGGAAAACGCCTAATTTTCTAACAGGAGAGGATTAGTTCAATGAAGTATGAGTCTTCATATTTTAAATTTCCCAGTCCAGTTACTAGGAAAATTATGGTTAAAAAAATGTGAATGACATATGGAAAGACATTTCTCATATATTGTGAAGTGAAAACAGCAGTATTACATGGGTAGATGTCTAGTGTGATCTTATTCTTGCCCTTGTGTCTATGATTTTCCCTTTGCATTCTTCATCTCTTTCATCTACCTTTGTATTTATTTCGTTCTTTTTCTTCTTAGCTGGTTTTCACCCTATGACTATCTGCTTATGTTTTATGAAAGACGTCTCTTCTTCCATCCTTTTGAGGCTGCCCAGCAATTGCTCGGCATTTTCCTTCTGTATCCTGTAGCAGTCTACATTTTCAGAGATTGGTCCCTTCCTCTTGTTGTTCAGGGATCAAGAGGTTTGTCCTTCTAAAAAAAATTTAGTAGAATTTTTTCATGGGTTCCATTTTTTTCTCCTTTTACTTACTTGGATTGAATGAAACAATGCCATCAGCTTGGCCCAACACTTTCTGCTTGGGAGATAATAGCATCCTTTTCTTAGATCAACAGCTTGAGAGGAGGTTGGTGTGAATGGTTCCCAGTCAAATTCTGAGTCCTAGGGGACTCTATAGACAGCTTTGCTCACTAAAGTGACATCTCCTTCAACACCTACCTCCTGGCTCTTTGATTCTGTGACCCTATATGGTATGTAACAACTTCAATTTCTTTTCCACTAAAAGGAAACAGGGCTTCTAGGGAACATGGCTGATTCCAGGTCCGGATGGGAAATACACAAGATAAGCCTAAACATCTTGTCACACCGGATAGTGAGGATTGTACATCAGAAGAATTCAGGAACTAATGTGAAGGGGTTTCCATTGGCCAATGGTGGATAATTTGAGCATAAGTGAGGGTAACTGCAATGGATTGAAACACTGAAATAATTAAATCCATGCATTCACAATAAACCCTTTCCTGGCAAAGCTCTAGTTGGTCTCTGTGGGAGGGTGCTAGAGACGAACTCATTGTTTTTAAAATTAATAAATAAGATAAATTAAACAGTTATGGTGCCTTTTCTTTTTTGAACTGTATCATGTAGAAGCCAAATACAGATTGTGGTAAGTTTCTCTTTATAGAAAGAAATAAAAAATAAAAATTATGAAGTTTCTCTTTATTACAGTTAGTAAATGAAGAAGGACGGATAGAGTTAGAACCATTTTGCAACCTCCACTGTATCAGCGGGCCTAGGCTTTGACCATCAACAGCTGTCAACATCGCAAAGAAGAGATGCAACCAGACAGTAAGGGACTCCTGGGGGAAGAAAGCAGCAGCACCTAGAAGGTAGTCTTGCCAAAAAAATCTAACAAACCTGATTAAGCCTCCTGATTCAACTTCCTTTTATAGGAAATTCAGGGGATAGAGGAGCATGCTAAGCATTTCAGCACCACCAACATGAGGATGCAATCATCAAAATCCAGATGGTGGGAAACTGCCTATTCTCTTCCACAAACAATTTTCCCGGAAAAAGAAAAAAAAAAAAAATATATATATATATACATACACACACATATGAGAAATAGTAAAGGGAAAATGTATAAAAGATAGTATTATCACCATTTTCAATGTATACACCTTATTTAAACAAGGTTACCATTCCTTTCTCCAAGAGATCTTCCCAACCCAGGGATCAAACCCAGGTCTCCTGCATTGCAGGCAGATTCTTTACCAACTGAGCCACCTGGGAAACATTTAGTTAAACAAGCAAACTATTAAATAAATCAAGACTTCCCTGGTGGTTCAGTGATGAAGACTCTGTGCTTCCAATGCGTGGGGTGCAGGTTCAGTCCCTGGTCAGAGAACTAAGATGACACATGCTGTGTGGCCAAATTTTTTTTTTAATCATAATCTTTATGAAACAATTGAAAAATTGAGCACTGATTGGATTTCTTTACAATGTTAAGAAATTACATTAACTTTTGGGGGGTGATAATGATATTTTATTAATGTGAAAAAGTCTTTGTTTTTGCAAATGAAATGATACGGTGTTTGGAGTCTGTTTCAAAATATATGGAGATAGTGAATGAAATAGAAAAGAAAAAAGTTTGGCCATGAGTTGATAGTTGTTGAACTGGGTGATGGGAACACAGAGGCTATTATAACATTAGACTATTCTGCTAATTTTGTACATGTGATAGTCTCTATAATGAAAGTTTTTAAAATTGCAACTATCAAACAAATTCCCTTAATCACCCAGTAAACACTGCCTCTATCCTTATAGCATGTTAGAATCCTTCCAGCTCTCTTGAAACTACAGTAGATCCCATTCCATCACAATTATGTTCTTGCATCAGTACCTATGGCTAAAATCAACTCAAGTCAGAACTACCTTGAAAATCTTTTAAATTTCCCACAAAAGAAGTAATTACGGCATCCTCTGGATACTCTGTAGAGTGATTTTTATGAACGTGAGCATTTGAAAAAAAAACAGGAAAAAAAATCTAAAGGAAGACTCAATAATTTGGAATACTTCCTTCATTTGTTTTCCTGAACACCACTTTTTCTTGATTCTCCCCTTTCCTTACTAGCCGCTTGCACTTTTCCCATCCTCCTCCTCTCCATGTTAGAGTGTCCCAGGGTTCAGTTCTTGAATTTTTCTTTTCTATCTGCCCTAACTTCCTACTGAATTCATTGGCTCAGGGCTTTAATTAACGTCCATAAACTGATAACGCCCATGTTTCCATCTCTAGCCAGAATCAATCCTTGAACTCCAGACTCATTTATTGAACTGTCTACTTAATTTGCCCATCTGGGCATCTAATAGGTATCTCAACAGATTCAAAACAGATTTTTTTAATTATTTATTTTTATTTTACTATGGTCTTTTTTGAAGTGTAGTTGATTTACAGTATGTTGTTGGTTTCAGGTTTACAACATGATGATGATGATGATGATTACAGTACCAATGACTGTTACTTGTGGTGTTTTGATGATAGTCATTCTGACCAGAGTGAGGTGATATCTCATTATGGTTTTGATTTACATTTCTCTGATGATTAGCAATGTTGAGCATCTTTTCATGTGCTTGTTGGCCATCTATGTCACCTTTGGAAAAATGTCTATTTAGGTCTTCTGCCCATTAAAAAAAAAAATTATTTCTTTGTTTGACCACACTGGGTCTTAGTTGCAGCATATGGAATCTAGTTCTGTGACCAGGGATTGAACCTGGGCCCTCTGCACTGGGAGAGCAGTGTCTTAGCCGCTGGACCACCAGAGAAGTCCTGCCCATTTTTTAATCCAGTTGTTTGGTTTTTTGATGTTGAGTTACATGAGTTGTTTATATATTTTAGATACTAACCCCTTATTAGTCATATCATTTGCAAAAGTGTTCTCCCATTCAGCAAGTTGTCTTTTCATTTTGTCAGTGGTTTCCTTTGGCATGCAAAAGCTTTTAAATTGAACTAAATTTTGTCTATTTTTGCTTTTGTTTCCTTTGTTTTAGGAGACAGATCCAAAAAAAAGACTGTTACATTTTATGTCAAAGAGTGTTCTGCCTATTTTCTTTGAAAAGTTTAATGGTTTCTGGTCTTTAATTCATTTTGAGTTTATTTTTGTATATGGTGTGAGAAAACTATGATGTCATCTTCTACATACAGTTGTTTGGTTTTCCCAGCACCGCTTATTGAAGAGACTGTCTTTTCTCCATTGTGTATTCTTGCCTCCTTTGCTGTAGGTTAATTGGCCACTGGTGTGTGGGTTTATTTCTGGGCTCTCTATTCTGTTCCATTGATCTGTGTGTTTCTGTGTGTTTTCTGATCTGTTTTTGTGCCGGTATATACTGTCTGATTACTGTAGCTTTGTAGTATGATCTGAAGTTAGGGAGCATGATGCCTCTAGCTTTGTTCTTCTTTCTGAAGCTTGCTTTGGCTGTTCAGGGTCTGTATAAATGTTAAGATTGTTTGTTTTGGTTCTGTCACAATTCTTGATTTCTGAACCTTCCCCATCTTACTCCTCCCCCATCATTCCTCTTTCTTCTTAATGGCACCAGTTGCTCAGGCCAAAAACTCTGGAATTGTCCTTAATGACTCTTTTTTTTTTTTGTTCCCATATTTATTCTTTCATTAAATCTTATTTACCTTTAAAATAAATCCTGAATCCAGTCACTTCTTACCATTTTTGCCTGTATTATTTCTATTGTTTTGTAACTGGTGTCCTGGCTTCCAGCCTTGGCCCACAGACCATTTCTTTTTAAACCTAGCAACCATGTGGTCTTCCATCCGATCATGTTACTCCTCCTGTCCAAATCTGCCCACCATGTTCCACCTCACAGTAAATATCGAAGTCTTAAAATGACCTGCAGAACCCTTCAAGTGACTGTGAAATGAGCCTCACTGCGTTCCGTGAATCAGCCATCCCTCTGACCTCCTGTCGTACTGTTCTCTGCCTCGCTGACTGCTTCAGTCCCATGGACTTTACTGCTGTTCTTCAAACACATCAAGCACACTGCCACCCCAAGACTTCTACCTTCTATCACTTCTCTGCTCAAATGTCGTATCATAACCTCCCGTCACACAGACGTACACACCCCTCAGCACTTCCTGGTGGCTTAGATGGTAAAGAATCCACCTGCAATGCCGGAAACCCGAGTTTGATCCCTGGGTTGGGAAGATCCCTGGAGAAGGGAATGGCTACCCACTCCAGTATTCTTGCCTGGAGAATTCCATGGACAGAGGAACCTGATGGGCTACAGTCCATGGGGTCACAAAGAGTCAGACAAGACTGAAAGACTAACACTTCTTTTTCTTCTCTATAGCACTTGTCTTCTGATAAACTATACAATTCTTTTTTTTTTTTTTAATTAAAAATAGGAAAAATATTCTCAGACATAAAACTGAAATACAGATAGGTAAATTTGAATACATATAACCTAAAATATTAATCTAAAATAATAAACACAATAAAAGGACAAAATCAAACTTGTAAAGTTTTGCTTTAAATATAACAACCGAGGGTTGATCTTTTAAAAAATATTTGCCAATAGTAAAATAGTAATAACCTTATTTAAAATTGGAAATAAAATATGAATAAACAATTTTGAAGCACTTCCTTTATTTTAAAAATTTTATTGGAGTATAGTGATTTACATTGTGTTAGCAAAGTGAATCAGTTATACGTATACATATGTCCAGTCTTTTTTAGATTCTTTTCCCATTTAGGTCATTACAGAGTATCAAGTAGAGTTCCCTGTGCTGTACAGTAGGTCCTTATTAGTTATTTATTTTATTGAGAGACCCAGAGTTAGGAACCAGCTAAGCCATGCTTGGACTCTGACCCCTAGGAACTGTGAGAAAATAAATGTTTTAAGCCCTTAAGTTTTGTGGTAATTTGCTACACAGCAAATTAGTTAACTAAGAGCTTGGTTTAGTGACTGGACCAGAAATTCCTTGAAGCAGTGACTATTCAGCACTTGTCAGATGAGTGGTTTTTTTTTTTAAATCCCTGGATGACTTAGAGTTTTAATCTTTTTCTGTGTCTGCATGTATTTTGGGGGCGGGGAAAGCTCCCTCCAGCGGCTGCTAACCAGGTGCTACGTTAAATGTAATGTCTGTATCTCAGCCTTGCCCTCAGTCCTAATACCTCCACCTCATTTGTGTGAATCTCCCTGTGGTTGTGATAACACGGACAAGAGTGAAGTTTCCTAAACAAGCGATCACTTTCCACCCTGTCTAGGATGCACAGTTCAAGGAGGGGGATAAGCAGAGAGAGGATGAACTATTATCAGTAACAATGGCCCCTTGATTAGAAATTGGAATGCTGCTCCTCTTAAAGCATTAACCTGTAGTTAACAATCACAAGTTATTGTTACAGATCAAGCTGCTTGACTATTTCCCGCTTGATTTTAAGATGCACTTCCCTAGAGGTGCAGTCAGCAGGAAACAATCTTCCCAGTCTAAATGATGCATCATAGAGGGGACTTTTCTAGAGCCACTAAATAATGCCAGCTCCCAGGTTGCCAGCATTTAATCCCTCACTTTGAATCTCAGCCAGAGAATGTGATAAATACAAGGGATTCAACACATCGACTATTGGGTGCAAGCACTTGATTTTCCATGTGCACATTTTGATACAGGCAATGCTTATACTGAGACATAGAGAATCCTTTTCATCAGAGAGCTGACTGAGCCTCAAAGTTAAAATTCCTTATTGTACCAGTCAGAGACTCAGGGAGAGCTGTTCTGCTCTGCCAAGTCACGTGGTCAGCGGCCAAGATGACAGGGAAACTAAAAAGCAATGGATGTGAACACTTCCCTATATACCAGCTTCTAGGGGAAAGATGTGAGTGCCCAGGAGAAAGGTGGTTAGCTCAGAATCTTTTCATTCAACCCCACATTCCATATTCCAAGAAAGGATTTCTACTCTCTATAGGGTATGTTCTAGGGCCCTAGGGATTGGGAGAACACAGCTGCATGGCTTTTTTTTACTCAAATTTGTATGCTTCTCCAGCAGATGATTGCTAACACTGGCAGGGGTGGACAAGCCTAGTTCTAATTTCTTAAGGCACGCACACACACACACACACACATTAAAGATTTTCTAAGCTGCTTCTGAGGAGGAGGAAAAGGGCTTGGTAATGCATCACCCAGGTTGGTAAAACTGAAATTATGCAAAGGTGTCGGGGGTCAGGCTGGAGACCTGAGACATGAGAATGGATTTATGAGGGGCCCTCCCTGGAGGTGGGGTGGGTTAGTGCAGTTAATATTGGGGAACCCCTGAGTTGGGGGAGGCAACTCTGTGGAGGGATGCTTCCTGATGCTCAGGGAATTCTTGGCAGTGAGAGTGTTTGGGGTGGTCAGTTAGCAGTGGATCTAAGACTTCATGTAGGTTGAGCCATCTTTATTCCTACAGATCCCCTGGAGGAGGGCATGAAAATACAATCCAATATTATTGGGCTTCCTGGGTTTGATCCCTGAGTTGGGAAGATCCCCTGGAGGAGGGCATGGCAACCCATTTCAGTATTATTGCCTGGAGAATCCCCATGGACAGAGGAGCCTGCCAGGCTACAGTCCATGTGGTTGCAAAGAGCCGGACATGACTGAGTGACTAAGCACAGCACAACGCCCTAGATTAACATGTAACATTGTCCAGAAAGTTTTCCTCTGCTAGTATCTGAAGCTCTAGGAAAACCAAAATCTGTAAATAAATATTTTACGTATTTATTTTTAAGTAGTATCAATGGTCTCTGGAGTTCTCTCTGGGCCCCTATTAGTATTAGATTCATTCATTCATTTTATACATCCGTTGAATACATTTCTTGAGCACCTTCCTGTTGGATGTTGTTCTAGGCTTTGAGGTCACCAGGGTGTAGAAGTCCCATGAGATCTGTGCCTTCATGGAGTTTACTTTTGTGTGGGGATGGCAGGGACCTAGCACCATCCAGAAGAATGAGTCTGCTGGCTCATCAACTTCTGTGGGCAGCTTTATTCCAATAGTCAGCACAGATGTGATTTCCCCAGTGGGCAGCTATTCTTGACTACAAACAGCTGTGAATCAGCATGTCAAAAGCCTTCTTAAAGGAACGCAGTCTTGTCTGAGACTGTGGAAGCTCCAGAGAAAGAGGTTTTTGTCCAGGCCTGGGGAGGCTGTGTGTTGGCAAGGGACACCCAAGAGAAACCCTCAAAACACCTAGGGGTGAGTGTAGCTTGACCACCACCCTAATTTTGTCAGAGATGTACAACACCTCTCAACCTACGCCCTACTGTCACTCCACCATCATAGCTGGGTCAGCAGACCTGAGGCACAAGGTCCTCTGAGAATCAGGACAACAGATAAAAACAACTTGTCCACTGATTGCGGAATGGAGCTTTGTGATATGGTAGAATGTAAGCAAACTGGCTTGTTCTGAAATGATGTCTGAGAGGAACATGGTTTAAAATGGCAATTCTCAAACGTTCAGCAACAGAGCTTCTCACCTCCGGCTGCACATTGACCCAGAGAATTAAATAAATGACCGATGCCTGACCCAATCCCAGCCCAGTTGGGAGCCACTGCTGTAGCCTGCTCTGAACCAGATGCTGGGTGACCTGCTAAAGGGCAAAGGTAAGTTAAACAGGCCGCTGGCAGAGGGCCTTCCAAGCTCACCACTAAACTGGTCAATAGATGTACATTTCAAAAGCCAGTTTGCAAAAGTTCAAGTCATCTTTCTTGTGGCTAGAAACGTTTAAAATTGTAAAAGCAAATTTTTATTTCCAAAGCAGCTTTGAAGTTTGAATTTTAAAGCTGGCAAGCTGTGCCGTCCTGCAGAAGGGAATATTTTAAATTCCTGGAGAGCATGTCAGAATTTCAAAGGCTAATAATAATAGGTGAAAGCTGACTGATGTCTAGTGCCAAGCAGGCCACAAGGTTTAACAGGATCCTAGTCACCAAAAACCTCTGGACCCTCCCTTGGTGTTCTCCATAGAAATAGACAATTATGGATTTGGAAGGCCAGCCCTTACCCGGCACACGAATCTCTGGACCATCTCTGCTGGAAGGAACGTCACTGCTAGAACAAGTTAGAGACAGAAATACCATTTTCTAGAACACTCTGCACCACTTTAATGTATCTGGGTTAGTGTAAGGACGGCATTATCTTTGGGTTGGCCTGAAAGCAGCAGATGTATCTCAACAGTCTCTGGATGGCCGTGTCCACTCCCCAAGTCCTCCTTCTCTAGCCCACACCCTCAGTTTCTCTGACCATTCTGGGTGTAAGATGCCTTCCAGATTCCTCACTACTTGGCTGTTCTCTCAAGTTTGTCAACGTGCTTCTCAAACGATGACAACCAGGACTGAGCACAGGGTATGAGAGCGGGTGCGTCAAGCGCCGGGACAAGACTCAGACACGAGACCCCCGTGGTCTAGCGCCCCTGTAATTACAGGAGCAGGCCGGCCCACACTGGTCAGCGCGGGGACTCTGGCATAGTCCCACATAGACCAGGGAGAGGCACAGACCTTGGGTGACCATAACTGTGTGATCAGAGAAGGATGGACAGGATTTAGCACCACTTTGTAACCAAGGATTACACACAAATGCTACTCTGTAATTTTAGATCACTCCTTTAATTTTCTTTAGTAAACATCTTGAAAATGTGTGGTCTGCTCTTTGTATTGTCTTTGCATATGGAAAAGAGGGAGGCCCACAGATGGAAAAGAAGGAAAAGCAAGGGAGGAAAGTGCTCCCTGTGCTCTGGGCAGGAAGGACCTTGTCAACCTCTGGCATGTGGGCTGAGAAGTCAGAGGCTGTGATGTCAAACAAAAGTTATTGAGAGGACTGGGTGGTGCTCTAAAGCTAATGGAACAATCTGGAAGCAGGGAGGGATTGAGACCAAATAATGAGTACTGGTGTTAGTGCCCTATCCCCTTCCGAGGACAGTGGAAGCTCAGTGTTTCAGGAGAGCATGGAGGAGGCAGAGGTGGCGCCCCAGATATATTCACCAAAAGTCACTTTTCTTGGAGAAGGAAGAAGACAGTTATTTCAAGTCCCTTGCACACCTGTTTCTGTCTTGTGCCAGAGAGTCTGGGCTTTAAAGAACGCTTTAAAGGGTGTCTTGTCTTGAAAAGAGACAAGCTCAGGGTGATTTCCAAGGTAGAAGACCAGAGGCAGCTTTGTCCTTCACAAGGTGGAGGCTGCTTGGAGAGCAGCAGCCTGGAGGTGAGCAAGCACAGAGTTTCCTCCTGTCGGAGCCAGAAAGAGGAACTGTAATTAGAAGTGATGTAATCATTATGCTTGCTTGTAGTTTCTGCAGTTGTAATAGTTGAACCTGGAGAGTCTCCCTTTACAGAGAACATGTTCTGTGACTCACCAACAGAGTGCGTTTAATTCAGAAAAACACCCAGGCAGGGCCAAAGTCTCAAGTGGTCATATGATGGGGACCGTCCTACAGGAGCAGGTACTGAAGCTATGTTGACACCAGCCCAGGCGCCACTTTGTCCTTTTGTTTAGTCCTAAACGTGTCACCATATGTAATAACTACGTAACGAAAGACTTTCTGATTTTTTGGGTAGTTAATGGCTGATGAGGCCACTTTTAATCTGATTTTCTCCTGCTAATTTCACCATCTTCCTGTAAGTAACCTCCTGAAATAACAGAGTTGAGCTGATGAACAATTAACTGTAAGAACTGAAGGTGGGGAACAGAGAGGAGGGGCATTTTCCTTGTCTGAAATATCTGAACTCTTTGAGCTCTGACATGGCTTGGCTGACATCTGAAATGATATGACATTGTGGCAGTTAGAAACAAGTACATGCAAAAAACTTGCATGAAAGGATATTTTCCTTTTAGGGCAAAAGCAGCCTATTTTGGGTGCTGTTTCTTTAAACTGAAACAAGTCAACGTTTAGCCTGAATGGATCCTCACAAGCTTCTCTAACAATGCAAACAAAAGACCTAGAGAGACACTAGCCACTGTTAGAGCCACTAATAAACGGAGGCACTTCTCTTTGCTATTAGAGAGATACTGCCTAGTAAAATCCACAACATCTCAGATATTCCAGGGAATGTATCATTCTCATGTTTTAGAGAAGAAGGAAGCAGGTTTGGAAATGGAATCTGTTGAGATGAATGTCAGCCCATAAGGAATTATGCTGCTTGAAGAGGAATTTAAATGTTCTGAACATGTGCAGCTACTCAGTCGTGAAATGTGTTTGTTCATTCACCTATTCATTTATTCACTGATTTAACAGATATTTATTGGGGGGTCATCTCTGTGTCCACAGTGGCTCTACGGGTGCGAAGCGGCTGTCTGTAGGGTTCTAACTCTGTAGGAGAGAGACAGTGCGCAGTCACGAGTGTCCTCCCGAGATGCAGGCGACAGGACGCTAGTCAGGCACAGGGAGCATCACCCTATGTTCTGTAAGCTCCTGGTAGCCTTCATATTTGGGAACACACTGTTAGGGAGGTGACTGCTCTCACCCATGTGGCTGGGAGTGAAGCCACATGAACCCATGCTTGCTCAACTTCCCTAATCTCCACAGTGAAATATACACTTTCCTGGTGGTCCAGTGGCTAAGACTCCGCACTCCCAATGCAGGGGGCCCAGGTGCGATCCATGGTGAGGGAACTAGATCCCACATGCTGCAACCAAAAAAAAAAGATCCCTCATGCCGCAACTGAGTCCCGGTGAGGCCAAATAAAAATAAATAAAAAATGCACATCTTTACTCACTGTCTTCTCCTGTCTTCTTGTTTCAAAGAAAGAAGTGTCCAAGACAGACCTCACAGCATCTGATCTCTCTCTTCCCTCTTGATTTTTTTCCAATCTCTCCATAAACATTCCTGATTCTCCCCCTTTTGCACAGACCATCTTTCTATTCTGCTACTCCTCTGCCTCTATCGTTTTCTCTATTTCCAGTGAACAGTAACGTTCTCACATGGTCTTTCCTCTCTAGGAAGGACCCACCCTCTCCCTATGAACTCCCTACAGCCCACTAGATGAAGCTAACTGCCAAGGTGATCAGTGACCTCTATGGTAGAGAGCTGTGTCCTGATTCTGTCATCTTTTTTTCTACTTTTAGAAACAGAACTCATCACTTTTATCTGAGTACCACTACCCAAAGAAAGATTGCATTTTCCAGGTTCCCGTGCAGCTTGGTGTTGCCAGGTTCATAGCTTCCAGATCATCTCCTTGAAAGGAAGGGGTGCATTTTCCATGAAGTTTTTAGCCTTCATGCTGCCTAGACTGTGAAGAGATGACAGGAACAGTCATTTAAAGATAGAAACCTCATGCTCAAGATGGCAGTGCACCAAGGTGAGATTAGCCCAGAACTGCTTATGCTGGACTGTCATATGAGGGGAAATATGCCTCACACTGGCATTTTTGGCCTTTGTTGTAGGCCTCTGTAGGCCGCTTAGTCATGTCAGACTCCATGCGACCCCATGGACTGTAGCCCACCAGGCTCCTCTGTCCATGGGATTCTCCAGGCAAGAATACTGGGGTGGGTTGCCATGCCCTCCTCCAGGGGATCTTCCCGACCCAGGGATCGAACCCGGGTCTCCTGCATTGCAGGTGGACTCTTTACCGTCCGAGTCACAGCATCCAAATTGGTATCCTTCGGGGATAACCCAGTCTTCATCAACACAAGCTTCAAAGTGCTAATTCAATGTCTGTTTCTCAGGCCCCACTCTTCTTGATCTTTCTGCAGCACTGGGGTTCTGTGGATGACCTTCCTTCCTGAAGCTTCTTCTCCTTGTACTCCCCTGCTTTTGCACAATCCTGCTTCCCTGTATACCTCTCTGACTGTTCCTTCTTTGTCTACCTACCTTCTCTTTCCCTCCTCTCACCATGGCATTCTCCACTGATTTTCTCCTCTACATGCAGTGCCCTCCTTTGGAAAGCTGACCCCAGCCATCAGTTTCGATCCTTTTCTCAGGTCCACCTCTTTGACAGGTACAGATGCTTAGCACATAGCACATGGTGTGATGGTTAAGAGCACAGACTCTGGATCCAGACTCTTCTGTTTGAATCCCAGATCTGCCACTTGGGATCTTGGGTAAGTTACTTAGCCTCCCTCTGCCATGGTTTCCTCAAAGATGAAAGAGAGATAATAAGACTACTTATCTCAGAGGGTTTTTGTGAAGATGAAATGGGTTAAAAGTTGTGCAGCACCTGAAGCAGAGCTTGACACCTGGACAGCACCACGACAATGTTAACTCTTGTTATTGGCGTCACACCTGGGGAAACAGGTCCAAGGCCCTGACCAAGCTGTGGCTGGCCCAGACATTATGTCAGAGTCATAATCACTTATGGTGCTTTGGTAGCTAGAGATGTGATTGGATTTCTCTACTTGCCTCGATTTCTGATCTCTTGTCTGCTCTGGTCTCTGGGAAATTACAAGACAGTTTTATTCGCCTTTGTGTCAGTGACTTTTAACACCAATCTCCAGTCTTGCCGCTACCCTAGAGCCCCAGTGCTGCCTCTTAAATAATCTACGGCCATGGCACCTGGAATCCATCTTTCATATCGCTGTCAAAACTGCCTGTGTGGGTTCTGCTTGGCTGTTGGAATCATAGGCCTTATACCTGTGGGGACGATTCATTGTGAGAATTTCATACACTACCAAGCATTTTCACTGAGAAGTTTCTCTTTCCTTCTCCCGGGTAATTATGGTGTCAGATTTATGTGGATTAGTAGGGAGACCTAATTCTAGAATCAGACTGATACTAATAAAAATCCAAGCTACTCCTACTAACATTGGGGAGATTATTTAATTATTCAGTAATTCATAACATATAGCCCACAAGTATGTTAGGTAAAATTGTACCCATTCACATAACACACATAGGGAACTTGGACAAGGAGGCAGTCAATAAATTTTTTCTCTTATTTTAAAAATAACATTTGTTCTATTTACTTTTATTTATAGTTTGGGTTTATTTTCCCATTAACCTTGTATGAGAGGCTGAAGGGGCTGAAATTGCTTGTGCCCTTCTCTATAGGAGAGGCTCACTCTTAGTGGGTTTGCTGGCAGTGCAGTGACTCAAAAAGTTTAACATGAATGCATTTATATAAGGCTGATTCCAGAAATGAGTTTGAGTGACCCTTTAATAAGGATTGGCTCACTTCCTTCCCCAGCCATCCTGTGTTGAACAAACGGAATGGTCAGTTTTTCATCTGACTATACACAGAGCCAGCACAGAAGGAGCTTTGCTTTTTTTTTTTTAAACAGGAATTGGTACTGATGGTCATTGCCATCTAGCTCTGGTCCTTTTGCTTCTGAAGTCCCGTAACTGATGCTGCGGTGGAGAAAATAAGTAGTTGTCTATATATCCTGCCTCTTGGAGGTGCAGGAGCAGGGGCGGGGGCGGGGGTGGGGGGTGAGGGGGTGGGCGGGGAGAGAACAAGCACAGGGCTAAAACAAAATCAAATAGGTTCTTAGTTCTCTCCCTAAGTAATATCTTGACTCCCTTAATAAAAATAAGCTAGCCCCTCCAACATTAGCACTACAAGAAGACTCCAACTATTATATGGGATATACTTCCACTAAAAATTTGTGTGTTGTTTATTTGAAATTCAAGTTTAACTGGGGATCTTCTATTTTTTCTGGCAACCATAACTAGAAGAGCAAGGAAAAGTGTTAAGGGTGATGGGTTCTGTGTGAGAAGAAGAGAGGGCAGGATAATGTCCACTTGGTGAAATAAACTTGTGGATGGAGGATTTTAGTACATGAGGCAGCGTGCTCTTGCTGGGTTTGAGTCTAAGACAATGCACCCTCAGGGCTGCTGGGGCTTGTTTTTCTTTCCTTTTCTGCTTTAGAGAGTATCCCTGAGGGTGGTCTCTGTCACCTGCACTGTCCTCAGAGAGGGAGAATCTTCACTCGGACCCAGAGCTGTTTGTTCTTTTGAGAGCCTTCTGAGAAACAGAATGCTGAGGAGGAAAAAGAGATATGCAGTGAAATGCCTAAAGTATAGCCTAATCTGGGCCAAATGTAGCCCACAGCATCCTAAAAATGAGACACGTGGGCACCTCCAGCCTCTAATTACACAGTGAGGATGACGCAGATTGGCTGCAGCTCCGGGTTGCTAGAGTGTACAAAACCAGACGTCTCTTTTCTTATGGGAAGTGGGGAAGCAGTCACTTTGATGATGGTGGGGTGGAGAGAATGCATGCATTTAATTCTCATCAGTATGAACATGTTGTTTATTTTTACCTACTTAATATAGTTTTCTGTGAGGTTTAAGGCATCCAAAATGGTCTGTATGTTAAGAAATGAAGCAAAACAAAGGCATTCAACACTGCGAGTTATTAGGGACAATGCAAATTAACACAATAAGATACTACTACCTACTTTCTAGAATAACTAAAATTGCAAAACAAAAACTAACAGCATCTTGTGCCAGCTAGGCTATAGATCAGCAATGCAAAATGGTACAGTCCCTTTGGAAAACAGTTGGGCAGTTTCTCACAAAGTTAAACATACATTTACTGTGACACCAAGAAGTCTTACTCCTGGGATTAAACTTGTTAGTTTCAAGAGAAATAAAAACACACATCCACAGAAAGACCTGTGTTTATAGCGGCTACATTCATAATAGCCAAGAAACTGGAAACAAAAAAAAAAGCCCATCAGCTGGTAAATGGATAAGCAAAACTGTGGCACATGCACACAATGAAATACTACTCAGCAATGTAAATGAACCAGGCTACTGATGCGCGCAAAAGCATAGGTGAGTCACAAAAGCACTGTGTAAGCAAGAGAAGCCAGACTCGAAGGCTACGTGCTCTACGATTCCATTTATATGATGCTTTGAACCAGGCAAAAGACAATACTACTTTCTAGTAGATCAGTGGGGTGAGGAATTTATACAAAGGGAAGGGATAGGAGGGAATTTTGGGGGTGATAAACCTGTTAATTATTGCAGTAATGATCACACAATTGTGTTCATTTGTCAAAACTCACTGTATACTTAAAAAGATGATATTACCCTATGTAAATCAATACAATACACCCAACTTAGAAAAATCCTAAGGTATTATTTTTATTAGGATATCATTATCAACTATGTTTATGTGAGCTAATATCAGAACATTTAATATGTGCCAGTCACTATGCCACACATTACTTATTAGATGAGTCTAAGTATATGTATATACACATACGTATATTAGAGTGATTATTAGCTGAGGAAACTAAGGCTCAGAGAGGTTAAGAAACTTGCTCAAGCTCACAAAGGCGGGTAAGTGAAAGAGCTGAGATTTGAATCCAGCTGTGTCTGATTCCAGAGCCTTCACATCTTGTGGCCCTAGTTCAAAATGTAAGCATGATTGACATATATGTCTTGTCGGGGTTTCTTAGTCTGCATGATTGACAGTCAAGACTGCATAAATTTTGTTTGGGCTTCCCAGGGGCACTAGTGGTAAAGAACCCGCCTGACAATGCAGGAGACATGAGTTCAATCCCTGGGTTAGGAAGATTCCCTGGCGGAGGGCATGGCCACCCACTCCAGTACTCTTGTCTGGAGAATCCCATGGACAGAAGGGCCTGGTGGGCTGCAGTCCATAGGGTTGCAAAGAGTCGGACACGACTGAGTGCACACACACAGAGGTTTTCGTTTGGGGGTTGTCCTGTGCCTTGTAGGATGTTTAGCAATGTCCCTGGCCTCTGCCTGCTGGATGCCAGTAGTCCTCCCTTTTGGATGTGACAACCAAAAATATCTCCAGACGTTGCCAAATGTACCCTGGGGGCAACCCCCTCCCCATTGGAAATACTGAGATTTCAGGGAGACTGTCTCAAAGAAAGACCAAAATGGGGTCATTGTGAATACTAAAGACCCAGAGAAGATATCTAGCATATTTGGGTAGCTGGAGCCCTGACTTACTTTGGAGCATTTGAATAGTGGGTGAATCCTCAGAAGTTGATTCTACGTAAGGCTCACGTGCAGAATATATATGCACATGGACATAGAAATACAAAGATGAAACTATGAAGTTTCATGCTAAATAACTATGTCAAAATGCATGTTTTTCCTCCTGTAGTCACTGTGGGGAGCTTTACACTTGGGCCAGAGGTGCCTCATTATCTAGGGTGGTGCTGGGCCTGTCCTTGGAAACTGCTTCTGCTTTGAAATCTCTACCCATGGCAAGTCTTCATCTTTTTGGTAACGCTGCTGCTGCTGCTGCTGCTGCTAAGTTGCTTCAGTCGTGTCCGTTACCAAAAATAATGAACAAGGGGGTAACCGTATTAGGTTGTTATGTTTCTTCTCAAAAAGTAGATGTGACAACAAAGTAATAAGGTTGATCTTTCTCTGAGAAGTTTTTTTGGTGATTGTTGTGCATTTGATGGTTTTGCTAAACAAGTAATACAGTAATAATACTAGTTACCAGTCATGGAGAGCTTATTACATGCTTTGTAATATGCAATATTCATTTCATTGAATCATTGTAAAAACTCTGTGATCTATCACCAAATATAAAACTGAACTCAAAATGGATCAACAACCTAAATGTAAGAGTTAAAGCTTACAATTTTGTAGCTAAAACTATTAGAAAGCATAGTTGTAAATCCTGGTGACTTTGGATTAGGTTATGTTTTAAAAAATATGACACCCAAAGCACATGCAATAAAAAAGAACAAATTGAACTTCATCAAAATTGAAAGCTTTTGAGATTTTCCTGGTGGTCCAGTGGTTAAGAACCTGCCTGCCAATGCAAGGGACATGGGTTCGATCCCTGGCCTGGGAAGATCTCACATGCTGAGGGACAGCTAAGCCTGTTCACTCTGGAGTCCACGCTCCACAAGAGAAGTCACCACAATGACGCTCCTGCACACAGCAGTGAAGAGTAGCCTCTGCTCGCTGCGACTGGAGAAAGCCCACGGGCAGCAATGAAGACACAGCGCAGCAACAAAAACCAAAATTACAAACAAAAAAACTCAGCCTGCACACTGCAGAGAGAAGCACATGTACCATAAGACCCAACATAGCCAAATAAATAGTAAATATTAAAAAAAAACTCATAAAAACAAAAAATAATTCCAAAATGGGCAAAGTAAATACACATTTCTCCAAAGAGGATATGCAAATGGCCAATAAAATGTGAAAAGATGCTCAATATCATTAGCCATCAGAGACAGGCAACTCAAAACCAAAATGAGATACCGCTTTACACCCAACAGGATGACTGGGAGAAAAAAGACAGACAACACCAAGTGTTGGCAAGGATGTGGAGTAATTGGAACAGTCATACATTGTTGATGAGAATGTAAAATAGTGCAGCTGCTGTAAAAAAGTTTGGCAGTTCTCAAAAAGTTAAACATAGAGTTACCATATGACTCAGCAGTTCCACTCCTAGATATGTGCCCAAGAGAAATAAAATCTATGCCCACAACAAAAACTTGTACAGGAATGTTTATAGCAACAGTATTCATAATAGCTAAAAAATGGGAAAAAAAAACCCCAAATGTCTGTTAACTGATGAATAGATAAACAAATTGTGATACCCTCACCCAGTGGAATATTATCCAGCCATAAAAAGGAATAAAATAGGTTACATGTTATTACATGGATGAATCCTGAAAACACTGTATGATTCCATTTATATGAGATTCCCAGAATAGCCAAATGCAGAGAGGCAGAATGTAGATGAGTGGTCACCAAAGACTGGGAGGAAGAGAGCTTGGGGAGTGACTGCCTAGGGCTTTGGGGCTTCTTTCTGGGGTGATGAAATGTTGTGGATTAGATAGTGGTGATGGTTATATACCTTTGTGAATATACTAAAAAATACCAAGTTGTACACTTTAAAAGCGTGAATTTTGTGGTGAATTGTATCTCAACTTTTAAAAAAGAACTCTGTGAAGTGATTACTATTATTATCTGTATTTTACATAACAGAAAACTCATATTCAGAGACAACAAGTTATTCTAAGTGACTAAATAAAATGTGAAAATCCCCCTTTGCACCTCTAAACATTTGGCAGTTTGGTATGTTTGCTTCTAGTCCTTTTTCTATGCATCCTGTGTGTGTGTGTGTGTGTGATATAAATGTAATATAAATCATGTTATACCTATTATCCTACATTTTGCTGGCTGTTTTATTCTGCGCTTTATTTTAGAGATCAGTCCATGCATATATATATAGAAAAGAGATGGAGACAAAGACAGAATGAGAGAACGAGAGAAAGGAGTTCCTTAGGATTTCCCAGAATGAATGCATTATAATTTATTTAATCATTTCTCCTGTCAGGGGATATTTCAGTCCATCCATACCACAAACAGGCTTCCCTTGTGGCTCAGCAGGTAAAGAATCCGCCTGCAATGTGGGAGACCTGGGTTTGATCCCTGGATTGGGAAGATCCCCTGGAGAAGGGAACCTCATGTTACTCCCTATCCAATGGTACCTACTCAGTACTTCTGTTAGACAAGAGGGTCCTTCCCTGACTTGCGTACTTTGGAGATTCCTTCATATGCAAACATATACAGTATAAATGAATGGAGGACTACCTGAGCACCTTTGTCATCCAGGATCAGCATAGATACTCAGGTATCAGCTTCAGTACTCAGCACAGGTACAGTGTGATCCATATCTGTAAACATCCATTCTACTAATACTGTTCAGGTCCCAAGGAAACACTTCTCCACGTCTTTCGCCCTATGTCCCTAAAACAAAAGGCAGCTGCCTCTAAATTCCTGCTGCTGACATAGAGAGGGATGCTGCTTCTGAGTTTGAAGAGGATTTGAGCAGGGTAAGTATTTAGACAATTAACTGATCAAATCCTTTCTTTCAGACTGCATGAAGTATAACAGATCCTTGCATAACAAAGTGTTTCCCACTAATCGTAGAAAATGGATGATGAACCTCCATTTTCTTGCTTCTCTTCATGTTCTAAATTCTGATTCTCCTATTGTTGTACAGAATGGTGGAGGATCATTTTGCAATATTAAACAAAATTATTATTTTAAGTTATATATCCTGTTATTTACTATATCCTATTATTTTAAATTTGTATATATGTAGGTCTGTGCCGCTATGAAGATAACCAGTTCTTCACATTGACAACCAGATGGACTGTGGTAAATTGCATATATAGCTGCTAATAATGCTTCCCATCCCTGTCCACTCATGGCATTTCTCCTATCAAGAAGCAGAGTCTGTTTCTTTCCAGCTGGAATGACCTTATGATTTGTTTTGACCAGTAGAAAGTGACAGAAGTCTGGGGAAGAACAGGGGTCGGAGGGCGGGAGGGCTAGTTAGGGAGTTTGGGATGGACATGTACATACTGCTGTGTTTAAAATGGATACCCAGCAAGGAGCTACTGTATAGCTCAGGGAACTCTGCTCAATGTTATGTAGTGCCTGGATGGAAGAGGAGTTTGGAGAAGAATTAGTTTTAGAAGAGTGTTTGTTGCTCAGTTGTGTCCTATTCTTTGTGACCCTAAAAAATACTGGGGTGGGTAGCCATTCCTTTCTCCAGGGGATTTTCCTAACCCAGTTCTGGCTGAGCTTCCGTACAACTGCAGACTCATGAAAAGCTCAGGAGAGACTACGAGAAGAACCAGCCAGCCAGTCCACACAATGGTGACAGATAAGAGCTCGTGTAAGTTTTGAGATGATTAGTTACGTGGCAAGAGAAAATGAAAACATGAGTTGCTAGGGTTGCTAATAGTTTTATCTTTCTAAAAATATTTAATAAGTTTTAAATTGTCAAAGAATTAAGACTTTCAACTTTAAGTGCTTTCTCTTTAAATTGATATTTATTCATTATAATTTGTATTTTGCTTTTTAATTTTAATAGTTTTGAATAGTTTAGAAGAAAAATAATTTTTAGAAACATTCATGAAAGGTAATTGAAATTTTTTACATTTTTTTGATTTACATTTTAATGAAAATTTACTAAAATTTTTTTGTGTACTTTGAATAGTTACATTTATTGTTTAACCCTTCAAATCATTATTGTCAGTTGCATACAAATTATGTGAAAATCTTCATTATAACAACTTCATTGAAAATTCTGCTGAAATGAAGGCATGGAAAATAAATTTCATAAAGGAAATAAACAATAATTTATGAATTACACATATACTTTATGACTTATCCTAATCACTGACCCATCAACAGAACTCCCAAGGCATCTGCCATTTTGCCAACTTTCATGCATATAAAACCCATCTCTTTATACATATTTAAAAAAATTTTGTCATTATGAAGATATATGTGTCATAGTAAAAGGAGACAGTGTATTTTATTTAAAATAACTTAGTCTGATTGATAACTTTCAAACATTTAAATATTAAGGTTCAGGTTATGTGTACTCTTGCCCCAGGCTTTGCAAATGCTGAGGGCCAGCTTTTCTGTCACCATCTTCCCTTCTACCATCTGATGTGTACATTCATTTGCCTACTAAACAGTCTACCTGTTTGTCTTAGAACTTCAGAATTGGCTTGTCCACAACAAAGTTCGTTGCCTTTCTCCACTAAACTTCCTCCTTCTTTGGGTGATTTCTCTGTCACTCAAGCTAGAATCTCATCCTGGGTTTCTTCACCCAGTTCCTCTCCCTTAACTTTCTAGATAATTCTCAAATCCATACTTTTCACTCATCTTTGGCACACATGCCCCTGTTTAGGCCTGGAAGGGCAGCGTCACCTGGAGCAGTGCTTCTCTAACTTCAGTGACCTGGAGGGCCTGGCATGTTAAAACAGATTACTGGGCCCTGCCCCCAGAATTTCTGATTCACTTGGTCTGGAGTGGGACATGACAATTTGCGTTTCTAATGACTTCCTTGGTGCTGCTGCTCCTGCTGGACTACAATTTGAGCCCTAGTGATCTATGGGCTGATTTCAGATTTACTCCCCTTATTTACTGTGTGATGTTGGGCAAGTTATTTAGTTTTTCTAGGCCTGTTTCCTGGTATATAGCATGGTGATAAAAGTCTTAGGTTTGAGAGTTGAATTAAATGCGATAATACAGTAAAGCACTTTCAATAAGCCTGGACGTTTGTAGGCCTTAAAAACGGCAGTTATCAAGGCCCTCTTGATAACTTTTATCTTTCTCCTGGACTCACTACTGGTCTTCTCCATCCTTCATAAAACCATCTGAGTGATTTTTTTTCTCTCTCTGACCACAATCTCTTCCTTTCTATTGATGCTTACCAAATAACATTTCACTTCAGTTCAGTTCAGTTCAGTTGCTCAGTCGTGTCCTATTCTTTTCGACCCCATGAATCGCAGCACGCCAGGCTTCCCTGTCCATCACCAACTCCCAGAGTTCACTCAGACTCACGTCCATCGAGTCAGTGATGCCATCCAGCCATCTCATCCTCTGTCGTCCCCTTCTCCTCCTGCCCCCAATCCCTCCCAGCATCAGAGTCTTTTCCAGTGAGTCAACTCTTGGCATGAGGTGGCCAAAGTACTGGAGTTTCAGCTTTAGCATCATTCCTTCCAAAGAAATCCCAGGACTGATCTCCTTCAGAATGGACTGGTTGGATCTCCTTGCAGTCCAAGGGACTCTCAAGAGTCTTCTCCAACACCACAGTTCAAAAGCATCAATTCTTCAGCACTCAGCCTTCTTCACAGTCCAACTCTCACATCCATACATGACCACAGGAAAAACCATAGCCTTGACTAGACGGACCTTTGTTGGCAAAGTAATGTCTCTGCTTTTGAATATGTTATCTAGGTTGGTCATAACTTTCCTTCCAAGGAGTAAGCATCTTTTAATTTCATGGCTGCAGTCACCATCTGCAGTGATTTTGGAGCCCCCAAAAATAAAGTCTGACACTGTTTCCACTGTTTCCCCATCTATTTCCCATGAAGTGATGGGACTGGATGCCATGATCTTCGTTTGCTGAATGTTGGGCTTTAAGCCAACTTTTTCACTCTCCACTTTCACTTTCATCAAGAGGCTTTTTAGTTCCTCTTCACTTTCTGCCATAAGGGTGGTGTCATCTGCATATCTGAGGTTATTGATAAATAACATTTCAACACTTTCAAATTTCTTCCAGTTTTTAAAAAACCTATAATCTGGCTTTGACTCCCTTCTTTCTTCCTGCCATCCTATCTCTATCCTTTCCTTCATATCTGTGTCAAAGTCGCTCAGTTGTTTCCAACTCTTTGCAAGTCCTTGGAATTCTCCAGTACCGAGTACTGGAGTGGGTAGCCATTCCCTTCTCCAAGAGATCTTCCCAAGCCAGGGATGGAAACCAGGTCTCCTGCATTGCAGGCAGATTCTTTACCAGCTGAGCCACCAGGGAAGCCCAAGAATACTGGAGTGGGTAGCCTATCCCATCTCCAGAGGATCTTCTCAACCCAGGAATTGAACTGGGGTCTCCTGCATTGCAAGTGGATTCTTTACTACCTGATCTAAGCATCTTTTTTAAAAACATTTTTTTATTGGTGTGTAGTTGCTTTACAATGTTGTGTTATCCTCTGCTGTACAGAAAAATGAATCAACTATATGTATACATATAGCCCGCCTTTTTTGGATTTCCTTCACATTTACATCACCACAGAGCACTGAGTAGAGTTCTCTGTGTTAAACACTAGGTTCTTGTTAGTTACCTATTTTATACATAGTAGTGTATATATGTCAATCTCAATCTCCTAATCCATTCTACCCCTCTTCCCACTTTGGTATCCATATGTTTGTTCTCTATTCTGTGTCTCTATTTCTGCTTTGCAGAAAAGATCATCTATGCCATTTTTCTAGATTCCACACATATGCATTAATATGATATATTTTTTTCTCTTTCTGACTTATTTAATTCTATATGACAGTCTCTAGATCCATCCACATCTCTACAAATGACCCAATTTCATTCCTTTTAATGGCTGAGTAATACTTCATTGTGTATATGTAGCACATCTTCTGGAGAAGGCAATGGCACCCCACTCCAGTACTCTTGCCTGGAAAATCCCATGGATGGAGGAGCCTGGTAGGCTGCAGTCCATGGGGTCACTAAGAGTCAGACACGACTGAACAACTTCACTTTCACTTTTCACTTTCATGCATTGGAGAAGGAAATGGCAACCCACTCCAGTGTTCTTGCCTGGAGAATCCCAGGGACAGAGGAGCCTGGTGGGCTGCCATCTGTGGGGTCACACAGAGTTGGACACGACTGAAGTGACTTAGCAGCAGCAACAGCAGCACATCTTCTTTATCCATTCCTCTCTTAATGGACATTTAGGTTACTTCTATATCCTGGCCATTGTAAATATTGCTGCAATGAATATTGGGTTGCATGTATGTTTTTGAATTATAGTTTTCTCTGGGTACATGCTCAGGAGTGAGATTGCTGGATCTTATGGTATTTCTACTTTTAGCTTTTTAAGGAACCTCCATACTGTTCTTCATGGGTCTTCCTCGGTGTCTCAGTGGTAAAGAAATACCCGGCAATCCAGGAGACTCAGGAGATGTGGGCTTAACACTTGGTGCAGGAAGATACCTTGGAGGAGGGCATGACAACCCACTCCAGTATTCTTGCCTGGAGAATCCCAAGGACAGAGGAGCCTGGAGGGCTGTGAACCATGGAATTGCAAAGAATTGGACAGAACTAAGCCCTGGGTATTCTTTGGAAGGAATGATGCTAAAGCTGAAACTCCAGTACTTTAGCCACCTGATGTGAAGAGTTGACTCATTGGAAAAGACTCTGATGCTGGGAGGGGTTGGGGGCAGGAGGAGAAGGGGATGACAGAGGATGAGATGGCTGGATGGTATCACCAACTCGATGGACGTGAGTTTGAGTGAACTCCGGGAGATGGTGATGGACAGGGAGGCCTGGCGTGCTGGGATTCATGGGGTTGCAAAGAGTCGGACACGACTGAGCAACTGAACTGAACTGAACTGAACTGAAAGCGATTTAGCACAGCACAGCATATACTGTTTTCCATAGAGGTGCTATGGAGAACAGCATTTACATTCTCACCAACAGTGTAAGAGGGTCCCCTTTTCTCCATGCCCCCTCCAGCATTTTTTGTTTGTAGATTTTTTGATGATGGCCATTCTGACCATGTGAGGTGATACGTCATTGTAGTTTGGATTTGCATTTCTCTTAATAATTAGCAATGTTGAGCATCTTTTCATACACATCTTTAAAGAATTGTCTGGGATAGATGTCTCAACTACTTCCATTCTTACTCTTCAAGCCATCAGAGTCTGGCCTTTGCTAAGCCAGCTCTCTCTAAAATAACAAATGGCTTCCCAGGAGATTGCCAAATCTCCTGGACACTTGATCATGCTACAACATTTAATACTGCTGACACATCTTCCGTAGGAGGCAGTTTCAAAAATGGATCCCAGTGATCTCCACCTCCTGGTATTCACTCCCTTTCATGATCCTCTCCCCTTGTGTGTGGGCTGAGTTGGTACCTTTCTTCTAAATAACAGAATAAGACAAATGTGAGTCTTCTGAGATTAAGTTATAAGAGAGTTGCTTGCACTTTTCCTCAGTCTTCTTTCATGTTTGTTCTGTTGATGCAAGCTCCCAAGTTGTGAGGTACCCTATGGCGAGACTCACATGAGAAGGATCCAAGGCCCTCATCCTAACAGATCTTAGGAAATGGAATCCTGCCAAAAATTGGCCAGTTTTAACGGTTTTGAAGAGGATTCCTTCTCAGTCAACCCTACCAAAGAGACCACAGCCTTGGCTAATAACTTGACTGCAGTCTGGTAAGATAACATAACACGAGGCCCCAGCTAAGCAGTGCACAGATTCCTGACCCATAGGAGGAGTAAGATAATAAATGTGCCTTATTTTAAGCCAGTACATTTTGGTGTAATTGTTATACACACATGTGTGTTTAGTTGGTCCAATTCTTTGTGACCCCATGGACTGTAGTCTGCCAGGCTCCTCTGTCCATATGATTTTCCAGCCAAGAATACTGGAGTGGGTTGCCATTTCCTTCTCCAGGGAATATTCCCCACCCAGGGATTGAACCTGCATCTCCTGATTCTCCTGCATTGCAGGCAGATTCTTTACCTGCTGGGCCATCGTGGAAGCCCATTTATATATTTATACAAAACAGTAAATGCTATCAGGGAGAAATTGAGGAGGCAGAGCAATGAATGTCATGGAGAGTATACTGTAGTATTAAATGGAATGGTCAGATTAGACCTTATGAAGGAAGAGACTGTTGAAGGAAGCAAGAACTGTGCTAAATGAATAAATATTTGGGGGAAGAGGATTTCAGGAAGAGGGACTGCTGGTTCAGAGGCCTTGGCCAGAAACTTAACTGGAGGATTTGAGGAACTGCCAGGTGGTCAGTGTGGCTTGAACAGAGAGAACCATGGGAAGATTATTAGAGATGAGGTCAAGGGGGTACCTAAGTCCAGATCATGTGCAGTCTTACTGTCCATTGTAAGGATTTTGAGTTTTACTCTGAGTATAATAGGGAACCATAGGAGGGTTGAGTGGAGAAATCATACAATCACTCTGATTAGAAAGTTTAGAATAGGTTGTAGGGAAATCATTCCTCTTCTTTTTATCTCTCAGCACCACCCCCCCAGTTTTTTCTCACTAAGCCCTTTTTACCTCTTAAATATATGTTGAACCCATCTGTTTAATTTCTGTTGTCACTACCTGTGTCAAACCAACAACTTCCTTTATTCAATCAATCAACTAATACTTCTTGATAAGCATGATGTTCCAGGAACTATTCCTTATTCTCTGGGCTTGGGACACAGCAGTGAAAAAACAGCTTGTGTGGAGCTTACATTTCTCCCTTAGATTTATAGCTTTTAAAAACATGCCATCCCTCAAATTGTTTTATGTATATATTTGGTTACGTGGGCATTGTATCACCTCTCCTCACCGATATGTAAATCTTGTGAGATCAGAGACAGTTTCTGTTTTGTTCACCAACTATATTCTCAGTGCTTATAACAGCACCTTTCACATAGGATGTGCTCAATAAATACCAGTCAAATGAATGAACAGACTACTGTAATAGCCTCTTAACTGGTCTATTTTCAGAGGCTTTTAAACTTTCTTTGAACTTGACTTACAGGAGAAAAAACATTTTACAGTATAATACAGTGAAGAGCCACACGCATGCACACATGAACATAATATAGTTAAAAGTATCGTTAGTGTGAAGCTGTCTGATATTATTTATTCTCTTCTATTACATTTCATTGAAGAAACCCTGCCAGTTACAACTTTAAATTTGATTTCAGAATCCTCTAATGGAATTCAATCAGAAATTTCATGAACACTTCCCTAATGCATTGTCCACAACTAGAGTGTTCTTTCTGACTTCAAAAGTCTTGTCCTGATACTTTACTGTATAAAATTTTTCAAAGGCAATCTCTGGGTCTTAGGCAGTTTCTCCAAAATGTCCATCTTTTATGGTTGTTCATGTACCGGTGATAATATATTTTAAAATTTGTGTGAATTAAATCACTTTTGTTGCTCAGTCCCATCTTGAGCAATAATGTAAGAGAATATGTTGGATACTTGCATTATGTATTTTCTAACGCATATAAAATCCATTAGCTACCAAAAAAAAGAAAGAAAGAAACACACATTGGTTTGCACACCATCTAAAATCTTGGTCACCACTTGGCCACACTTTTGGGAAACCTGCTCTCAGGATAAAGGTCAGATAACACAAGGTAGCCCACGAGGCACTCCGGAGTTGGCTGGTGCTTTCCGCTGCAGTCTCTCAGTTTTTTTTTTTTTTTTTTTTTTTACCACTTTCTGCACTCATTCATTCTGAATGACTGGCAGTTCGGTGAAGACACTGAGCTCTGTCTGTGCATAGAGCTCTCCCTGGCTCTGGGACTCTGTACTCGCCATCTCCTTATCTGTTCAGGACTCCATCAGAACCCCAGCCCATTACCTTTCAGGTCTCTGCTTTGGTCTTATATTGGGAAGGGAGAGCTGCCGGCCTAGGGTTGAGCCACGTCCCCCCCGGGAGCCTGGCTTGTCCGTCCCATAGCGTATCATCCTCTAGTGAATCGGCTTCCTTACGTGTTTGACTTCAGCTGAATGAAGACTGTAAACGCCTTTTCAAGGGCTGGGGGAAGAATATTTTATTTACCATCGTATTTCTAGTATTTACTATAGTACCAAATATTCAGGAATGATCTAGTTGATGAATAAAAGAACAAATGTACGTATTTTTCAAGGACATGAATAGCAGTAACATTCAGCACATCGCCTGATACTGCTAGGCATTCAAAAAATATTGCTGAATGAAAGAAGTAAATGCTGCTCCTCACCCTAGTGATATTACATTTAAAAAAAATTATTTGAGAGATGGTCTCCGATTCAAATGGTGTGGCACTCTGTGACATTATTCTCTACTGTCTGCCCAGGAAGAGGTCAGAAATGAGGTCAGAATGTCTATCTGTGCCTGAAGAGACTTTTGGTCCTTCAGTAAATAGGCTTGCTGCGACAGAGGGCAGACTGTCAGGAAATCTGCAGTATAGTGTGCTTTTCTCTTAGTGCAAAGTAGCTATATGTAAGTAGGAAACTTTAAAAAAAATTATTTATTTGTTTATTTGGCTGCTCTGGGTTTTAGTTGTGGCACGCAGGATCTTTAGTTGCAGTGTTTGGGATCTAGTTTCCTGACCAGGGATTGAACCCAGGCTCTCTGCAGTGGGAGTGCAGAATCTTAGCCACTGGACCACAAGGGAAGTCCCAATATTAAACTTTTGAGTTAATATTAGAATCCATACTTCATGTAGGTTTTCAGTGTATTTAATGTTATCTTACTATATATCCAAATTTTAATGCCAGTATTCTCCTTTCCTGAGATTCCAGAGTACAACCTATGCAGTTTTTAAAACACCTTTTATTTTGTACTGGGCTATAGCTGATTAACACTGTTGTGATAGTTTCATATGAAGAGCAAGTTTCAGTGAAGTTTCAGTTTCAGTGCATCTGCATGTATCCATTCTCCCCCAAACTCCCCTCCCTTGCAGGCTGCCACATAACACTGAGCAGGGTTCCCCTTCATACGAAGTCGTGAAAGTCCTTTTCACAGCACTTTTTAAGACTGATGGTACCAATGTTTCTTCCAACAATGTGTGCCAAAGGGCATATAATAAAGGTTTCACGATAACTAAATTGTACTTTTATTTTTCTCTTTTGTAATATCTCTGCTGCTGCTGCTGCTAAGTCGCTTCAGTCGTGTCCAACTCTGTGCGACCCCATAGACGGCAGCCCACCAGGCTCCCCCGTCCCTGGGATTCTCCAGGCAAGAACACTGGAGTGGGTTGCCATTTCCTTCTCCAATGCATGAAAGGGAAAAGTGAAAGTGAAGTCACTCAGTCGTGTCCGACTCTTAGCAACCCCATGGACTGCAGCCTACCAGGCTCCTCCGTCCATGGGATTTTCCAGGCAAGAGTCCTGGAGTGGGGTGCCATTGCCTTCTCCAGTAATATCTCTACTCTCTGGCATCTTGAGGAATGCAATATTTGATATAAGTGGAGTTTCCAAACATTGATATTTACTCTTGTAAATACCAAAACATTAAAAAAAACAACAACTGAAAAAACAATGGGAACTTTCCAAAAGTATTGCACACTTCTCTGGCTTTGCCTGAAATATTAATGGTTCTTTGTTGATTTGAGGCTCTACCTACAGATATCAGTTATTGGGATTCATGTCTCTCTGTGTTAGAGTTCAGTGGAGCACACATGGAGACCCACATGCTGTGGGGCCTGAGGCTGACTGGATGATCACTTCAGTGGTGACAGCCTCAACCCTAGCACTCCATTCTTGTGCATCTTGACCCTTCACCTGTGTCTCCCCCTGAATCCCTCCAAACTATAGCTATCTTATAGCTGATGAACTTCAGTGCAATCCAGGACCTCTTTTATCTCTTTTGCTGAGTCTTGCATATGTGCTTTTTGTAAATGTTTATCCCAGGGAGGAAGATGGTCATTTTGGAGGAACTCCTTCATTGTGTTGATCTTTACAATTGTTTGTGTGAATGCTTAGTCACTCAGTTGTGTCCGACTCTTTGAGACCCCATAGACTATGACCTGCCAGTCTCCTCTGTCCATGGGATTCTCCAGGCAAGAATTCTGGAGTGGGTTGCTATTTCCACCTCCAGGGAATCTTCCTGACCCAGGGACTGAACCTCTGTCTCCTGCATTGCAGGAGATTCTTTACTCACTGAGTCATCAGGGAGGCCCTCACAATTGTTTCTGTTCAGTTCAGTAGCTCAGTCGTATCCAACTCTTTGCAACCCCATGGACTGCAGTACGCCAGGCTTCCCTGTCCATCGCCATCTCCCAGAGATTACTAAAACTCATGTCAACTGAGTCGGTGATACCATCCAACCATCTTCATCCTCTGTCATCCCCTTCTCCTCCTGCCTTCAATCTTTCCCAGCATCAGGGTCTTTTCCAATGAGTCAGTTCTTCACATCAGGTGACCAAAGTATTGGAGTTTCAGCTTCAGCATCAGTCCTTCCAATGAATATTCAGGACTGATTTCCTTTAGGATGGACTTGCAGTCCAAGGGACTCTTAAGAGTCTTCTCCAACACCACAGTTCAAAAGCATCAGTTCTTCAGGGCTCAGCTTTCTTTATAGTCCAACTCTCACATCCATACATGACCACTGGAAAAACAATAGCTTTGACTAGATGGACCTTTGTAGGCAAAGTAATGTCTCTGCTTTTTAATATACTGTCTAGGTTGGTCATAACTTTTCTTCCAAGGAGCAAGCATGTTTTAATTTCATGGCTGCAGTCACCATCTGCAGTGAATTTGGAGCCCCAAAAAACAATTGTTTAGCAACAGGGTATTTTTAAGATTCTCTGGTAAGGCTGGAATTCTGATGTGCTTTTAAAATTTAAATTATAAAAGATAGTAAAAACAAGAAAAAAAATCATCTCCACGTTATATCACACTATCTGACAATAAGCTAAATTATGAAATCTTTGAAAGCTCTAGAATGATAAAAATTTCAAATTGCCATTCTTTCTATTTTATGGAAACCCACAGCTTTAGTACATATAACAGTAGTTAACTTTTCTTCATTCTGCTTAAACTTTGGGAAAGGAGAGGTAGGAGCTTGATTCATTTGTACTTGCTAAGTAGAAAATAGCAAGCATCTTTACAATTTCATTAGCCTTATAAATAAAATTATTCAGGCAAAAATTATGCTCAGAAGTAAATTCTTTAAATAATGTTGTGCTTAGTTCCTCAGTCATGTCTGACTCTTTGTGACTGTATGGACTGTAGCCCACCAGGCTCCTCTGTCCATGGGGATTCTCCAGGCAAGAATACTGGAGTGGATTGCCAGGCCCTCCTCCAGGGGATCTTCCCAACCCAGGGATCGAACCCAGGTCTCCTGCATTGCAAGCAGATTCTTTATCACTGAGCCACCACTGTCTAAGCCATCAGAGAAGCCCTTGAATAATGTTATGTATTATTTTTCCCTGCAGCTTAATTGCTTATTTTTCTTGGCTCCATCTATCATATACTGTCTTTATTCCCTAAGCTAAACATTTTCTAAGATATTTTCCCATTCAAATCACTTTTTTTGTACTTGAATAGTTCTTATCTTTTCCCTTGCCTTAGTCCACTTCCAAGAACTGACTTTTTGCCCTTATCATATTTTATTTTTAGGCAGTTTGGTTCAGCACCGTCTTTAAATCCTTTTAAATAGTAAGAATAACAACAGCAAGATGCTGGGGAAAATTGAGGGCAGGAGGAGAAGGGGATGACAGAGGATGAGATGGCTGGATGGCATCACCGACACAATGGACATGAGTCTGAGTGAACTCCAGGAGTTGGTGATGGACAGGGAGGCCTGGTGTGCTGTGGTTCATGGGGTCATAAAGAGTCGGACACGACTGAGCGACTGAACTGAACAACGATATCTACAACACAAAGAACACTAACTATGTGCCAGAAACTGTTTTAAACACTTTAAATGTATTACCATTTCATGTTCTTAACAACTGCAAGAAGAGGTTACTATTATTAGTCTCATTTTCTGGATGGAGTACTTGATAACACAGAGAAGTAGCTAAGGTTGCAAACCTAGTAAGTGGTAGTGATAGGATTTAAACCGAGAAGGATTTAGTTTAACCACAAGGCTAATCTCTAGGTCCTGATAATATTTTATCCTTATAATGTTGCTTTATTTAATTTTTCCTTTCCCTGGATGTCATCCTGGCCCAAGGCGTTATTTTCATTCATTGCTGTGTTCTTGATGTTCACTCAGGTCTTCCCTGGATCCCTCCCAACTATAGTTATCTCATAGCTAATGAACTTTAGTGCAACCCAGTACCTCTCTCAGAGGCTACTGAGAGGTGGAGGGCTACTTGCCCTCCTAAACTGAAAAATATTGTCTAAGATATTGTCTAAACTCAATATCCTAAGCAGGAAAGAATAGGCCTTTCATTAGTTTTAGCTTTATTTATTAAATAGCTTTATTTCCCTGGTGGCTCAGATGGTAAAGAATCTGCCTGTAATGTAGGAGACCTGGATTTTATCCCTGGGTTGGGAAGATCCTCTGGAGAAGGGAATGGCTACCCACTCCAGTATTCTTTCCTGAAGAATTCCATGGACAGAGGAGCCTGCCAGGCTATAGTCCATGGAGTCAAAAAGAATCAGACATGACTGAGGGACTAACACGTTCACTTTTCACCCAGAACAACACATATTTATGTGTACAATTTGATGATTTGGACATATGCAAACCCTGGTGATGCTATCACTACTGGCAAGGTCAGAGATACCCAAAACCTCCCAGAGTTTCCTTCTGGGTGTGTTTCTCTCTCTCTACCCCTCTCCCTCTCTCTCTCTTTGGTGGTGAGAACACCTAACATGAGATTTGTCAGGAAAGCAATTTTTTTTTAAGATTATTTTTAATGGGGACAATTTTTTTAAAAGTCTGTATTGAATTAGTTACAATATTGCTTCTGTTTCATATTTTGGCTTTTTGGTCAGGATACATGTGGGAGCTTAGCTCCTTGCCCAGAGATTGAACACATACCCTCTGCGTTGAAAGGTGAAGTCTTAACCATTGGACCACCAGGGAAGTCCAGGGAAAATAATACTGTATTGGTAACTATAGGCACTATATTGTATAGCAGATATCTAGAACTTATTTTTCTTGCATTACTGAAACTTTATGCCCATTGAATAATAATATTCCATTTCCCCTGTGCCCCTTGTCCCCAGCCTTCAGTAAGCACTATTGTAGTCTCTGCTGCTATGAGTTTGACTATTTTGGATACTTCATACAAGTGGAATCATGCAGTGTTTGTCTTTCTCTGTTGGCTTATTTCACTTGGCACACTTTTCTCCAGGTTCATCCATGCTGTTACAAATGGCAGGATTTCCTTCCTTCTAAAAGCTGGATAAGATTCCATTGTATGTATACACCACATATTCTTCTATCTGTACATCTGTTGATGGACACTGGAGTTGTTACCATGTTTTGGTCATGAGTTTTAGAACATATCAATGATCAGTAAGTTTCCTTCAAATCTGAAGCGGGAACTGAGGGAAAAGTGTCCTGTGAAAAGATGGCCCTTGAGAACAGGAGAAGTCATGCTTTTCTGGATTGAGTGGGATGGACTAGATATAGTGGAGCAGGCTCCTGTGACCCAATCGCTGACAGGGTTATGAATTTAGAATTTTGCACACACAAAAAAGCCAAGTTTCTGCTTAAGGTAGCAGCAGCCTTTATAAATGGCTCATGCTGCAGGCAACACATGAGTAGAGAAGGTAGTACTTCCACATCCTCCTGAGCCTGAGAAGTCCAGGAAGCTTGGAAGATGGTCAATACAGGAGGTTCTGAAGACCTGGCGAAGTCTTTGGGGACAAGAGATGGAAGTACATTCCTCTTCTAAAGAAGCCAGAGAGCCAGAAGGTTGTAGGCTGAATCTGACCCACAGACACGTTTTGTTTAATATGCTTTCCTGTTTTAAAGAACTTTAAATGTTATTTGCCAACATTAATAGTTGGGAGAGTTCACCCCAAAATTCAGATTCCTGATTTCTCTTGACTTCTTGCTCTTTACATTCTCACTTGGAAATAATCAGCTGGAAATGAGTAGTGATGATGCCCTTTAGACTGGCTTGAACTGTCTGGCTCTTTACTGTCCCTTTTACTGTCAGTTATCTTTATATCTGGCCTGCCTCACTTATTCATGTTATCTGCTTAGCTTGTTGGGCATTAAAGTTTTCTACCTGTGAACTGCATCCTGAGCAGCTTATATATATCACTTCCTCAGGGAAATTTCTACATCTGCTTAACAGATATTTCCTGGAGCCATCTTAAAAAGGGTGTGAAAAAAAGATATATGCTGTATGTGCTTAATATTAATTTAACAATTTATCCACGAGAGTTGTGCTTCTCTGCAGTAATATGTAAGATATATAAGATTCCACTGTATGTATACACCACATATTCTTTTATCTGTTCATCTGTTGGTGGACACTTGAGTATCCTTCAACAAATGGGCTGGTGAGCTTGTTTAAAAATGCACCACGGAAAGTAAGAGAGAGAGAGCATATATCCTACTCAGGAACCAGTTTTGTGGAGACAGTGCTCCTTTTTAAAAGGGAAAGAACCACAGTGAGATTCCACTACATATGTATTAAAACAGTTAAAATAAAAAAGAGTGATAATATCAAGTGCTGATGAGGATGGGGACACACTAGATCTCTCATACATTATTGATGGGAAGGTAAAAGGATAATAGCTACTCTAGGAAATAGTTTGGCAGTTTCTTAAAAAAATTAAATATGCACTTACCATATGACGCATCAATCATAATCTTAGGTATTTACCCTAGAGAAATGAAAATTTAAGTACACACAAAAACATGTACACAGGTTTTCACAGCAGTTTTACTTATAATAGCAAAAAGGTTGGAAACAACCCAAATGTACCTCACCTAGGGAATGGGTGAACAGATTTTGGTACAGCCATACAATGGAATATCACTTAACAATCACAAGAAATGAATGTTTGAAACCTGTCACAACATGGATGGAACTCAAAGCCATTGCTGTTGTTTAGTCACTCAGTAGTGTTTGACTCTTTGTGACCTCATGGACTGCAGCACATCAAGCTTCCCTTTCCTTCACCATTTCCCAGAGCTTACTCAAATTCATGTCCATTGAGTCGGTGATGCCATCCAACCATCTCATCCTCTGTCATCCCCTTCTCCTTCCCTCAATCTTTCCCAGCATCCGGGTCTTTTCTTATGACTTGGCTCTTTGCATCAGGTGGGCAAAGTATTGGAGCTTCAGCTTCAGCATCAGTCCTTCCAAAGAATATTCAGGATTGATTTTCTCAGGATTGACTGGTTTGATCTCCTTGTAGTCCAAGGGACTCTCAAAAGTCTTCTCCAACACCACAGTTCAAAGCATCAATTCTTCAGGGCTCAGCCTTCATGGTCCAACTCTCATATCCATACATGACTACTGGAAAAGGGCATTATGTTAGGTAAAAACATCAAAAGGTTACATGCGATATGATTCTGTTTATATAACATTATTGAAATGACAAAACTATAGAGATGAAAAACAGATTGGTGGTTACTAGGAAACAGGGATAGTGTGGGGAGTTAGAAGGGGAGGTAAATTTGTGAATACAAGAATGTAGCATGAGGGAGTTTTTTTTGTGATAATGGAGCAGTTTCATATCCTGGTTGTAGAGGGTACAGAAATGACACATGGAATAAAATTGTACATGCTGCTGACAGGTGCTCAGTTGTGTCTGACTCTTTGCAACCCCATTGACTATAGCCTGCCAGGCTCCTCTGCCCATAGAATTTTTTCCAGGCAAGAATACTGGAATGGGTTGCCATTTCCTACTCTAGGGGATGTTCCTGACCCAGAGATTGAACCTGCATCTCTTATGTCTCCTGCATTGGCCAGCAGATTCTTTACCACTAGTGGCACCAATTCTTCAATCCAGGCTTCAGCAATACATGAACCAAGAACTTCCAGATGTTCAAGCTGGTTTTAGAAAAGGCAGAGGAACCAGAGATCAAATTGCCAACATCCACTGGATCATCGAAAAAGCAAGAGAGTTCCAGAAAAACATCTATTTCTGCTTTATTGACACAAACCCTTTGACTGTGTGGATCACAATAAACTGTGGAAAATTCTGAAAGAGATGGGAATACTAGACCACCTGACCTGCCTCTTGAGAAACCTATATGCAGGTCAGGAAACAACAGTTAGAACTGGACATGGAACAACAGATTGGTTCCAAATAGGAAAAGGAGTACATCAAGGCTATATATTGTCACCCTGCTTATTTAATTTCTATGCAGAGTACATCATGAGAAACGCTGGGCTGGAAGAAGTACAAGCTGAAATCAAGATTGCCGGGAGAAATACCAATAACCTCAGATATGCAGATGACACCACCCTTATGGCAGAAAGTGAAGAGGAACTAAAGAGCCTCTTGAGAAAAGTGGAAGAGGAGAGTGAAAAAGTTGGCTTAAAGCTCAACATTCAGAAAACTAAGATCATGGCATCCAGTCCCATTGTTTCATGGCAAATAGATGGCGAAACAGTGGAAACAGTGGCTGACTTTATTTTTCTGGGCTCCAAAATCACTGCAGATGGTGATTGCAGCCATGAAATTAAAAGATGCTTACTCCTTGGAAGGAAAGTTAGGACCAACCAAGGCAACATATTAAAAAACAGAGACATTACTTTGTCAACAAAGGTCCGTCTAGTCAAGGCTATGGTTTTTCCAGTGGTCATGTATGGATGTGAGAGTTGGACTATAAAGAAAGCTGAGCCCTGAAGAATTGATGCTTTTGAACTGTGGTGTTGGAGAACACTCTTCAGAGTCCCTTGGACAGCAAGGAGATACAACCAGTCCATCCAAAAGGAGATTAATCCTGGGTGTTCATTGGAAGGACTGATGTTGAGGTTGAAACGCCAATACTTTGGCCACCTTATGCGAAGAGCTGACTCATTGGAAAAGACCCTGATGCTGGGAAAGATTGAGGGCAGGAGGAGAAGGGGACGACAGAGGATGAGATGGTTGGATGGCATCACCAACTCAATGGACATGAGTTTGGGTGGACTCCGGGAGTTGGTGATGGACAGGGAGGCCTGGCGTGCTGCAGTCCGTGGGGTCACAAAGAGTCGGACACGACTGAACAACTGAAGTGAACTGAGTGCCACCTGGGAAGCCCAAAATTGTGCAATACACACACACACACAAATGTTTTTTTAAAAATGGTAAGAAATAAGTTCTGCTGCTGCTGCTGCTAAGTCACTTCAATCGTGTCCGACTCTGTTTGACCCCATAGACAGCAGCTCACCAGGCTCCCCCGGCCCTGGGATTCTCCAGGCAAGAACACTGGAGTGGGTTGCCATTTCCTTTTCCAATGCATGAAATTGAAAAGTGAAAGTGAAGTCGCTTAGTTGGGCCCAACTCTTAGCGATTCCATGGACTGCAGCCTACCAGGTTCCTCCGTCCATGGGATTTGCCAGGCAAGAGTACTGGAGTGGGGTACCATTGCCTTCTCAGTCTACTAAAAAATATTGTACCATTGTCAATTTCCTGGTGTTGATATATTTCTAAAACTCTCTTGCCATTGGGGGAAGATGAGTGAAGGGTAAATGGGACTCCTTATACTATTTTTGCAATTTCTTGTGAGTCTTTAATTATTAATTTTTTTTTTAAAGGAAAGTAGGCTGAATGCCTAGGATTGGTATTGGGGAAGTGAGCAAGAGGAGCATGAAGAAGGCAGACTGGGGCTCTGAGAACTATTACCAGAAGTTTAACCTACCAAAGGCTTAAACTTGCTCCGTGTCATCACTTCTGCTGTCACTACCCCTTTATGCTCTTTATTCTGCCCATGTTAGAGTTATTCCTCTATTATTTCTTAGTTATGGTACTGAGTAGAGAACTAGGTCTATTCCTGATGATAGGCCAATCAATCTTAGCCTACTGGGTGTAATCTCCAGGCCTTTAATTCTTTTTAGTTATTAGTTTTCCTATTACCTAATATTCAGTGTCTGCCTCTTTGCTGCCAGAGGTGTTTTTTTTTTTAATATCTGAATTTGATGCCATTGCAGATGCTAGAAGTTGCCAGAAGGCTGTCCTCCAGATAACTGTCCCTTGCTCTAGCTTGTATCAATGTTTTGTTGCAATTAGCGTTCAGAATATGCACTGTCATCTTATTAAAATTTATATTTTTTAATGAAGAAAGCACAGGAAGAGTTGACTGTGGAGCTGTGGTTTACCCTTGCTTTTTCTTAGTTACCTGTGTCTAAATTAAGCTGAACCTCTGGGCTTCTGCTATTTCTAAACAGGCATCACGATTTACTAAGGTTAATGCCTGGGGGAACATTAACCTTGCAGACACTAATCTAATTCAGTGCCATCACAAGTGCATAATGCAGGAGTTTGGAGTTTTGCCAAAAAGCACTATTCGAATGAAGATTCATTTGGCAAGGGGTGAGAAGGTGGGTGTGGAGAAGGGAAGAAGAACTCCAGAAATGGTTATATAGATATTTTAATGATTTCCCTTTCCCTTTCCTCTCAGGGGTTATATTTAAGTATTGCAGAGAGACGCTAAATAAATCTTCAGACTATTATGAAGAAATCTTAATGAAGGTGTTTCATCCCATGATACCTTTCTGATCTCACAATCAACATTCACTGAGCATCTATTTTACATGGCTGACCTTGTGCTAGGGTGTGGACACAAAGATGAGTAATTGTAAGCCACTGCATTATGCACGACACCTCACAGCGCCCAATAAATGTTAGTTGAATAAAGGCACCATTAAGGAGGTCACAGTTTGGCTAAGGTCACTTAAAGGTCCTCCAAGTCTTGAGACATTAACTTTGCAATTCTAGCTCTACATAGACCATTACCAAGTTTTTGCCATACAGAGACGTTTTGGGCCCGAAGTTAAGTGAAGGGGAAACACCATGTAAGATCTTGCCCAATAGGATCCAGGGCTAGGTCTCTTGATCCTTTCCTGTGCTCACACCTTGCGTATGTTTGCAGACACTAAAGGGGTTTTCTAGATTCAAGGGCGCAGGGCTACCGCCTGTGGGACAGGTAGCATTTGGGATGGTAGTGACTGGGGGTCACAGCGGAGAGGGCTGGGGAAGAGAGGAGAAACGAAAAAGCCCCCAAACTCTGATAGATAACCTTTCACCTGGGTCCCCACCCGACCATTCCTTTGCCCTGGGCCTGAAATGCACCCGACCACTGAGTCCTCCACGTCTCAGGGAGTTAGGCACTGATTTATACTGAAGCCGGACCCCCATCTCAAAGACATTTCCTCAGTTCTGATCTTTTTCAAATTGCTTTCCTTCCGGGTCCAGCCCGAAGGGACCCTGCGGCTCAGGGCCAGCTTCCCGGACCACGCCGGTCTGGTGACACGCAGGCGCCGGAATCGAAGCCACGCTGGGTCTCCTCAGCCTGGTCCCCGGCCCAAGGAGGGCGGGCGCCGCGGAGCGCTTCCCATGTGCGGGGCTTCCCACAATGCACCGCGCCGGCAGTGGCGGCGACCGCGGCGGCGCTCTAGACGCGGCATGTCTGCGTCTCTACTGCTCTGGGAGGAGGAAGAGAAGGAGGAAGAGGAGGAGGAGGAGGGGGAGGAAGAGGAGAAAGGCGCAGGGGTGGGAGCTGTTGCCGAAGCTGCCACAGCAAAAGTTCTCCCCCCTCCCCCCTTCCCCTCCTCTCAAGGCCCCTAGAAAGGTTGAAGCTGCCGCCGCCTGCAGTCGGTGACCGCGCGACTCGGCGCCCGCCCGCGGTAAAGCGCTCGGCCTGGCAGGCCCGGGCCCGGGGGAGGGCGAGGGAGGGGGAGGGGGCGGCGCGCGGGGGGAGCGCGCGGCGGTAACGGCCTGACCCGGGGGGGAGCGAGCCGTGGCGAGGCTGGGGGTGGCCCCGGGACCGGCCAAGGCCGAGGGAAACGCAGGAGCAGGTTGGGGGACGGGAGGAAGCAGGGCGCGGATGGTGGGTTGGGGGGTTGAGAAAGGATAATGACGGGGGTGGTTGAAGCGAGAAGGCAGCCTCCGAGGCCTGAAGCGGGTGTCAGAGGTAGGGAAGGAGGTGGGATGGTGGCACGGGTTGGCCCGAGGGTGCTGGATGTGGGTGTGAAAAGCCTAGGGAGACACCAGGTCTCTTGTCTGCCGTGCCTGGTGCAGTGCTTTATGCACCGCAGGCCTCAGTCACTGTTGCTGCCTGAATGTGTTCTTTGGGAGAAGGGAAGGGCAGGGGTTGGAGAAAAGGGAATCCTTGCAGGAAACGTAGTGGGAGCGTGCACTAGGAGAGAGGCCGGAGGGGAAGATGCCAGGTAGGTGGAGGAATGCAGGGGGCGGCTGTGGAGGAGTCTTGAGGATTCCGGGGGGTGTTCATTGTGTAGATACATTAGGTATTTCGTTGTGGAAAGAACTCAAGCGTTTCTAAGGAAAGGAAAGACGGGATATGAGGAGTTTCCCTGAATAGAAAGGGTAGGTTTGAAGCAAGAGGGAGTGTTTAATACCAGAGAATATGAAGAGAATGCATGATAGAATAGACAGATGTAGCAAAATTAGTAAATGTTGGTCCAAAGACTAAAGAGTTATTCCAGATGGGCCAGGATGGCCTAGTTCCGAACCTGTTTGGGCTCTTCTGTAAGATGACATCTGGTAAGTGTGGGTACTGACAGTGGTTGGGGGTCACTGAGAATCAGAGTGTAGTAGTTTGGTCTGAGAAGCTTTAGAACTGCACCAGTGAGTCTGAGAATCTCTGAAGCGGACCTTAAGAAGATGCCCGGCCTACAGGCATTCGCTAGGCCACAGGGTTTAGATTTTAGCAATTTTGAAATATTATCACTTACCAGTGGCTGGGTGAACTGAACACTACTGGCAGATGCTGGAATGGAAATTACTTGACTTGGCGGTTTTCTTCTTCACTGCCCAGCTTATCTGGTCCAAGAGAACTGTTGCCGTGTTATTCAGCTTGGGTTGCAGTACACAGGGTTATAATTAATGGTGGGGAGAGTCCATGCATGGTGGCCCTTCTTTGGAGGCCCCATTTGTAGCTCAGATTAGTCTGATTGACAGGACTGGTTCCATAACCCTGGTTATTGGTTCCTCTCTGCTGGTTGGAGATCTTTTCCACTCATGGTTCCTGAATATATACCCTCACTAAGGCATGGTGGTATTGAAGAAAATGCATTAGCCTACAAAGTGTGCAGCTGCAGAAGGGAGGATGAGGATATCTGTTTTGGTCTTAAGAAGTTGCAAGGAGGTCAGAACTGGCTGTTTTGAAGTCTAGGGGAACCTGAAGAGACTGGGTGATTCTAGAGCCAGGTTGGAGGGAATATTAGTATTTCCCTATCAGGAAATGTACCCAGGCTATTGGGTTTGCTGAGCTCACACCAGACTGGCTTTATTTCCAAGAGGGAACCCTGGGCTAAAACCATACCCTTAAGATTTATCTGAAAATTATTCATGTTTTATATTATTAAAGACTATATACACATTGCATTGTAATATTAATTAAACTGAGGAGAGAGTAGTATGAAAAATCCTTTTATGGATATAGAGGGTGGAGGAATTAAAGGGGAAGATAGAAATTTAGGGGAGCGATGGGAAAATTCAGTCATTTGTTCTTTTAGGAAATAACTCTAAAGGAGAATACAGTTTAACATTTGAGTCGAGAGGGGCTTTTATTAAAAATTTTTTATAGAAATAATTCAGGATTATTTTTAAAAGATTGGAAAACTTTCTATGTCAGTACATTTATAGAGTTATTCATTCTTTTTAAGAGTTTCAATATATTACATAGTAGGTTGTACCCATTTTTATTGTCATCATAGTATGAGAAGATCTGTTTCCTTCCCCCTCACTGGCACTATATATTATCAGTTCTTTTAGTTTTTATAAGTTTAATGGATTTAAATAAAGTATATCATTGTTTTCTCTCCATTAAATTATATAAAGTAATACATGTATGTAATTTTAAAAATTGTCCTGAGGGAGCTTATAATGAAAAGCAGTAACCCCTGTCTCACCTGTCCATTACAGCCCCACTTTCCAGAGACTGCTTCTAAGCATTTTTTGTAGTTCTTAACCATGCTTTTCTCTAGGTCTCCAGGTAATATGTATGTATTCTTATTTCTTGACTGATCAAAGTAACATTAAAAAGGAGTCAAAAGACTTCTTATTCTTACTCTGAGTGGAAAGGATTTGTCATTGCCATTATCCTTTTTTTCCTCCTCCTTTTCAAACTTTGATAGTTATTATTTTAGCTTTTTAATTTGATGTCATATATTTAATATTCTTAAAGGAAAAAAACATTTTAAATTAGACTGGAAAAACTGGGTGAGATGAGTAAGGGAAGTTAGATTGGTGGACCTTTAGGAAAGACTAGGTTGTAGGAAACAGCATCTTTGCAGCCTAAGTGTCGCTGCTTAGAGATGAGGGGGAGTTGCTTGGCAGTGATAGTTGTTCTTCTTAAAAGTAGTTACCAGGTCAACAGTGCAGAATTCTTTGACAGGCTTCTGGAGAGTTTTAGTGTGGGGAATCTGGGAATGGATTAAAACGATCTTTGATTATTCTTTCCAGGCTTTGGTGGTGTCTTACGTTTTTTAGGAAAGAATGGGTCAGTGTGATTATGTGTTTCTTTGTGGGCTGGGGGATGGGGAAATTGGTAAGAGGGAGAGGAGGATGAGGGACAGGTTATGGTGGAGATGGTGATAATTTTGTGGGAGACTGAAGAAAAGGTAAAGAAGTCTCAAGACATTTGGATATAGTTGGCTCTGAAGGAGATTTAAAGTACATTGGTGAGACAGATTTGTGACAATCATTAAGGAAATTAGCATATTTAAGTCACTGATATGTTGGGAATATGGTGGGAAAGAGCATCTGCTCATTTATTGTAGATTCTTGAAATGCTGGTTTTTGAAATTTGGTATGAGGTTCAACATTCCCGAGTCAGGGTGACAGATATTGGGAGTATAGAAAGGTCTTGCTCCCCTTTTTAAGAGTCTTGTTTTAAGTAACCCTAGCTCTTGAGACGACTCCTTACATGTTGAATAAAAACAACATTCACATGTTGATTCTATAGTGCTAAATCTTATATTTGTTTATGGTAATTTTTTCTGTTTGTTTTGCAAATAGTAGCTAGATTGTAACCTGCTCTAGAGCTGACACTTTAATTTCTGGGAAAATTCACAACAGCTTGATTCTTAAGTGCTTAATAAGTACTTGTTGAATGACTGATAGAAAGTAGGATTCACCTTACTGTTAGTAGTGGGACTGTGAAATTGCTGAGCACTATGAGTATTACAGACAGAGTTGTGTATGTGTGTGTGTGAGACAGAGAGAGTGTGTATTGGAGATAGTGAAGAACAAAGGGCTATCTGACTGGGGAAGGCCTTTAGATTTAAGGGAAGACAACAGAATGGATTAGACTGGAACTGTAATAGTCCTGCAGAAACATCTAATGGATGGGACCAAAGGTTCTCTTCTAATTTGAGGCTAGTTTAATCTGAGTAAATCTGGTTTGAAACTGGAGGCTGGTTTAATTTTGATTTTCTTACCTCAGGCCTAAATGACTACTTAGAGATCTTTAGCTGTTTTAAGAATCTGTCTAATTCATTTTGAGGATTTAATAAAAAAGTGTTAGATGAAGTTTCTACCCTCAAGGAATTTATGGTATTTTTATTCTTTTAGAGGGAGAAATACAGTTGTGAAGTAATCCCATAACAGTGTAAGATTTCAGAAAACTGACTTTTTCTTTTTTCCCCCACAATTCCCTATTCTTTTCTAAAACTCTTTTTCTAAAATCCACTCTTCTTTTTCCTCCCAGAACTGCCATCTCTCTTACAATTCCACATGTATCCCCAAATTCCGTGTCTTTGTCACTCTCACAGTTACTCCTTCTTTTCCAAATTACCCTTTTTCTCCAGATTTCCTGTTCTCTTCCACAGTGCTTATGCTTGTGTGGTCAGTCGTATAGCTGTGTCGGATTCTTGGAGACCCCATGGACTGTAGCCTGCCAGGCTTTTCTGTCCATGGGATTTCCCAAAAGGAATACTGGAGTGGGTTGCCATTTCTTTTTCCAGGGGATCTTCCAGACCCAGGGACCAAACCTGCATCTCCAGTGGCTCCTGCATTGGCAGGCAGATTCTTTATCACTGAGCCACAGGGGAAGCCAACATTTCTGTCCCTCACACAATTGTTTTTCTCCCACATTCCTCCCATCTCTCTCCAGCAATCCTCCATTCTCTCCCCACAACCCTCTGTTCTTTCAGAAAACTGATTTTTTAAAACAAATATCAAAAGTATACCTCCAAATGGGAATTTTTGTATTTTGGTAGTCACTTTGAGTGGTAGTGTTTAAAAGGTTTTTGGAACACCTTTTCTGATTTAATGTCTAGCACATTCTATCCAATTTACTTATTTATTGAGTACTTGTAGTGTGCTGTTGAGGGGAGGGAGTCTATAAAGATGAGTAAAATATGGTCCCTATCCTGTAAGAGTTCATAAACTCTAGGATAGCACAGTTACAAATAATACCGGCATAATGTTATTCTGAATGGTCTTATTGGGACAAATCTTTTTAGTTTGAAAGATTTGATTTTTAGAAATACCAAGGCTCTGTTGGTATCAGAGTGAATAAAAAATAATTTTGGTTTAGATTTAAGTAACACAGAAATGGGGATGATTTTCTTGGTTGACTTATTAACTTTGGAATATACTTCCAAAGAGGAATTTGGAAATACTTTGAACAGTGGCAGTAGGTACTAGATGAATGTTGGTTAAGTGCATCAGATGGTTGGATAGACGGAGTGAATAAAAAATAAGTAAGTGGTAGCCTGCCAAGGTAACTATTTTAAAGAAGACCACACTGACTTTAATATGTAAATAAATTCTGGCTCTGTTTGTTAACAGTTCATTACAAGATGGTTTATGATTAAGTTCCCAAATGAGTTTTATAGACAATAATTGCTTTAGGAGTTCAGAGAATGGAGAAATGAATATTGGCTTAGGTTTGGGGAGAGGATTTACATGTCCCAAACTTTAGCTAGGTATTTGAAAAGATTCCTTAGAGATCTCAGGAGAGGAACTAAACTGCTCCAAATTTCTCTTACAGCCCTAGAATGAACCTAGAGTCTGAATCTATTTTTGTCTGAATGCTTTCTGCCTGTTTCATTTTCACTACTCTTAATGGTTTGTTCCTTTTCAGATTCACCTTTGCTGGGTAGATTTTGAGGTCCCTTTGGAACAGCTTGTGGGGGGATGGTGTCAGTTCTCAGGTATATCTAGTAAAACTGTTAGTTTGTCTTCTTTTTTGAGCCTGTATACCCCACAAATGACTTGGTCTCTGTGAGTGAAGAGAATGAGTCAACTTGGCTCTGTTATCCTGGCATTTTCCTGAATGCTTTTCTCAGAGCTGCTTTCTGAATTACAGAATAGAATAGACAAGAAAATTGAGGGCATATATCCAGTAGACACATGTTTGTTGAATAAATGAATGAATGAGAGTGTCTGAGATAATTTATCTGAACTGTCTATACGTTTTGTTTGTTTCAATTTATTCATAACCTGGCTTTTTCTACAAGGATTTAATGAGGCTGACGGAAATACGTTCACCATAAATGAATTGAAATAATTGAAGTCTAGTTGATGAGAAAAGGAAAGAATGTTAAGACTTATCATTATGGATGTTGAAGAACTAGGAATAAAGTGGAATATAAGCAGATGGAGAAGAAATGGTGTTGTTTGATGGAAAATATGATTCTGAAAGAAAAAAAGTTATTGATATGTGACAGGTTATTAAAGGGAAGCAAGAGAAGATTGAAAGTAGAGGATTATTTGAAATGGCTGATTTTGAGAGGAAGATGATAAGACTTTGAAGGATGAGAGTTTCAAAAGTTTGAAATGTAGTGGAAATTATGATGTTGATTTATAACAAGTTTCAGAAAGTAAAGGGGTGAGTTTTCTTTAGTCAACAGATAATGCACATTTGTTATGTGCAAAAGCATTGTTAGATGCACTCAAGGATAAATCCTTTGGGATTTAATTCTAATAGAGGGGCTAGACTTGAGCACAGAAGACTACACAGTATGATCACAAATATATTAGGAGAAAAGTACCAAATGTTACTAAAGTTAAAAGGTGGAAAAAACATTTGATTAAGGGAAAGCCTGGGACGGCATTTAGTGGCATGGAAGTGACATTTTAGGTAGTCTTTGAAGGGATAGGGATTCCAACTGGCAGAAATTACTCGAAAGAACATTCCAACCTGAGGAAGCAAAAATGTGGTGGTGAGAAGTCAAGGAGATGTGGAGACGAGTGTGTTGGTTTTAGTTTTTTTTTTTTTTTTTTACTATGGTCCACAGTAAGGAAAATGTTTCACATCTTCACCTAATATATGCATGTATGAATGTGTGTATGTTTAGAACACAAAGTTTCAATAACAGTAACTGTCCTTACCACGGTGGAGGCACTGTATGTTTTCTCTTGTTCTCTTTGACTAAAAAGAAAAAAAGGATGGCTGTCACTTACTAAACTGATTTCATGATGAATTAATTGATCATAACCTGTAATTTGTAATAAAGAGTTCATGAGTATGGTATAAGATAGGAAAGCTCAGTTGGGGTTGAGTTGAAAATGGATGGCCTTGAAAGCTAAGCTAAGTAGTTTGTATTTGATATGACATAGTGTTGTGCTTGGTAAGCAAGCAAGTTAGGTTTTAGTCTTGGCCTTTCTGTTTACCTCCACGATGGTTGTGGAGAGAATTACTTCCTTTCTGAGACCCAGTTTTCTCATCAGGAAATTGATAATCATTACACCTTCTGGCAAGGGTTATTGTGAGGGTTTGAGGATTAAAGTATGTTAATCTAGGATTTAAAGCATGCTAACATATATCATTACTGTACAGCTATTGAACTTTTTTGAGTAGAGAATTGAATCAAGGACTATGTATTAGATACCTTAGTCTGATGATAGCCATACCATACAAGATAGATTGGGGATAGTGTGGTGGCAGAGTATGACTGGAGGTGAGGAAAGCCCAGTTTGGAGGCTACAGGAGAAGCTAAGACGGGCTTGAATTCGTTTGATAACAGGAGGATTATAAATGAAGGTGTGAGATTTGATTGGATGGAGTGAAGAGGGGAGGATGACTAGGAAATGAGAGTTGGGGAAAGATGGTAAAAGGCAGCAACTGCAATTGGATTACATCTTTGGATAGTTTGGTGGGGTACATTAGAATAGATACAGTTTCCTGCATGAGTAGGTTCTCAGTTGTTTGTTGAATGATTAAATAGGTAAGCCGAGCAATGAACTGTGAGTGAAGACAGTGATAGATGGTTTTGAGAAGGAGGGGTTAGATTGGAGGGTGCTTTTGATGATCTGCCAGGATTTATTCAGTCAGGAAATAATTTTATATACTTACTGTGTGCAAGGTTCTATGGTAGGCCGTGTGAAGGATACACATTTATATATGATGTAAACATGTTCATATTCTTCAAGAGTTTGTCCTGGAACAAAAATGTGTACACATCTGTCTGACAGAAGTACTATGGCAGATTCAACTTTGTGAAGAATTGGTACATAGCTTAGAGCTTGAAGGATAAATAAGATTATAGTAGGCATGATGGTGAGGGTTGGCACTCCAGAAAGAAGTGATATGACTGATAGAAAAATTCTGGATATATTAAGTAATTGGTGGTCTACATGAACTGGAATTTAGGGTTCATGTTGATGAATGGAGGAAAATAAAGTTAAATAGATACCTAAATATCCAGGCTAAAGTGGTTCTTAAAAATTTGTTGGGAAATGACTTATATAGAACGCTCAAATCTTGAGTACAGTTTAATTGTTTCTCTTAGGTTTACATTTATGTAATCATCACCCAGTTCAGTATAAACATTCTCAACATCCCAGAAGGTTTCCTCATGTGTCTCCTCTAAGTTTATGCCGCCTTCAACCAAAAGTAATTACTATACTAACCTCTGTCACACAGAGTAGTTTTGTTATGTTTTCATATTAGGGGAATCATACTTCTGTATCTGGTTTCCTGTGCTCACCATATGACTGTGAGATTCATTCTTTTTCATTGCTCTTTGGGGTTCATTATGTGAATATACCAGAGTGTTTATCTATTCCATGATTATTGGAAAATTGAGTAGTTTCTATTTTTTGGAAATAGAGTTTTAACTTGACTCGGTATGTAGTGGAGAACCATTGATTTTTGAGTGGGTTTAAGAGTGTTTATCTGGTTACCTGTTTTGTTCGTTTCTCTGGTTTTTTTTTGCAATGAAGAGAACCTAGTAACTAGAAGACAAAGAAGGCTATGACAGAAGTGTGAAGTACTGAGAATCAAAGTTGGGATGGTGGTAATGGGAATAAAGGGAAAGGGAGCCATGTAAGAAATAATTGAAAGAAAGATTGAAGGATTTGATGGCAAAAGGGCTTTTGGGAAACAGTGGAGAAAAACAAAAGGGGAACTCCAGGGTTTTTAATTTGGGTGACTGTAAGAATGGTGGTGTCATTAAAAGAAATTATTATATCCCTTAGCAGAACCATGTTGATGGGGAAGAATGGCTACTTTGGTTTTAAGACACATTGACCAGTGTGTGAGGCACCAATGGAAGTATCCAAGGGGTATTGTCTGCTGCTGCTGCTAAGTCACTTCAGTCGTGTCCGACTCTGTGCGACCCCATAGTCAGCCCACCAGGCTCTTCTGCCCCTGGGATTGGAGTGGGTTGCCATTTCCTTCTTCAATGCCTGAAAGTGAAAAAGTGAAAGTGAAGTCGCTCAGTCGTGTCCAACTCTTAGCGACCCCATGGACTGCAGCCCACCAGGCTCCTCCATCCATGGGATTTTCCAGGCAAGAGTACTGGAGTGGGGTACCATTGCCTTCTCCAGGGTATTGTCTAGCTAGAGTTAAAAATACTGCTCCAGCTGAGGAAAGAGTTCCAATGGAGATTTGGGAATATATACGTACAGTTGTACAGAGTTAGTACAGAGCTACTAACTCTGGGTTTGGTAGGGTGCTGATGGCTATAAAATTATCTGGACTAATGATTGAAATGTAATTTGAAACAACCATTGAAGAATTTAGTTTAAAAGCAATAAACTATATATTCTAATTCCTCAGGAATACGTTAGATTGTAGCAGAAGGTAATGATTTAAAGATCATTTGGGGCAGCTGGGGGAAGGTATCCATACTGCTAAGTCACTTCAGTCGTGTCCGACTCTGTTCGACCCCATAGACGGCAGCCCACCAGGCTTCCCCGTCCCTGGGATTCTCCAGGCAAGAACATTGGAGTGGGTTGCCATTTCCTTCTCCAATGCATGAAAGGGAAAAGTGAAAGTGAAGTTGCTCAGTCGTCTCCGACTCTTAGCGACCCCATGGACTGCAGCCTACCAGGCTCCTCCGTCCATGGGATTTTCCAGGGCAAGAGTACTGGAGTGGGTTGCCATTGCCTTCTCCAGGTATCCATAAGAGGAGAGAAAATGTAGAAACAGCAGTAAGGGATGAAACCCTGAGAAGCAGAGAACTGGAGAAAGCTCCTGGACAGAACTTGGGAAAAGACCCATTCTTTGGGCTAAAAAGAGGACTAGTAGTCACTGGAGACAGAAGAAGCAACCAGAGAGACCGGAGTAGAATTCTGTGTTGTGTGTGCATGCCTGTATGCTCAGTTGCTTTAGTTGTGTCTGACTCTTTATTTACCCTATGGACTGTTGTCTGCCAGGCTCCTCTGTCCATGGGATTCTCCAGGCAAGAATACTGGAGTGGGTAGCCATTCCCTTCTCCAGGGGATTTTCCAGACCCAGGCATCAAACCCACGCCTCTTCATGTCTCCTGCATTGGCAAGCTGATTCTTTACCACTAGTGCCACCTAGGAAGCCCCAGAAAAGGAGGTAGTTCAAGTGTCATTGCCAAAAAGATTAAGAACTTGGGTGGTGAGCCATGGGATTTGGTACATGGAATTTTTTTGGTCTTCAAGAGAGTAGTTTGGAGACCAGGGTCCATAGGGTTAAAGGACTGAGTGAGTTGGGAGAATATGGAAGCATCAGCTATAGGAATTGTCTTAAGTTTATTTTAAGAAGGAGGAACAACTCTTCTTCCAAAACTGAAGGCAAGAAGTAACAGATGGATGAAAAGATACAGCATTTTAGAAGCTATATAAAGAGGATTTGATTACAGGTGGAGAAATTGTGATCTGAGAGAATATTATGGAAGAGATTACTTGATGAGATTAAGGATTTAAATATGAAAATGATTTGGATTAGTCAATGAGATGGAGAGTTGTATGTAGAATAAGTCAGTTGTAGAAGATTTCGTAGCTTTCTGGTGATGCTTAACACTCAGTGTGTGGGTGTGGATAAAACAGATGGTGAAGATTGTCTTTCCTTGGGGAAATGCATGGTGAATGTAATGGGAAGTCATGGTATTCTGGAGAGGGCAATATTAAAATGGTTGATGGACAGATTTAAATTGTGTAGGGAGATAAGTGAAGCCAGAAGGAGGTGAAGAGCAGGTGTAGACTTAGAAAATAAAGTAGTTGTGGTTAAAAAAAAAAGGTCTCTAACGTTATAGTCCTAGTGGCGCTGCACTTCCAATTGATGTCCTGTTCTCAGTATATATCTGTAAGTGGCTGAAGTGCACATGCAGGTCTTGGGAGTTGAGGAAGGTCTGTGTAATGTGCAGAAAGGTCTTCAGCACCTCGGTCACTGAGAATAGTGGCTGAATGTGGGACAAAGTAGGACTGACTTCTTTGTGGGGAGCAAGGTGGGAGGGATTCTGGAGCTTGGTAGATGCTGCAGATAGAATGGTTTAAGTGAGTAATGTGAACTGCAAAGAGATTTTCTAGTGATAAAACAATGGGAGTGGCCTTGGGGAACAAAAAGCAATTGGTGCTTTTATCAAGCTGAAGGAGTGGAAGAATGGATAGCTAAGGTCTGTGAAGCAGGTTGTCCAAGAAAAGCCAAACTTGAGACAAGATGAGGGGCTATCCAGATAAGAGATAGAAGTGATCTGAATTGTTGTAGCATGAGGATGGAGATAAAAAGATGGATTTGTTTCATTCACTCTTTAAGTTTTTTATAAATAAATTATACTTGCAAAATCGTAACCATTCATGTGTAGTATACTGAGATAAATTCAACTGAGAGATATTTGTGGATTAGAAAGGAGACAAAGGGGGAAAAAAAGCTGAGGTGGAGGTTACTAATATGAAAGTCAAAAGACATGGTAATTTGTTGACAGTAGAACATGGACAAGCTGATAGAAGCTAGTAAATTGATAGAAATGAATGCAGAGATTGAAGTTGACTCTATATCAGTCTAGTGGGGAGGGATGGGGAGGAACATGGGAGGGAGGTTCAAAAGGGAGGGAATATATGTATACATACCTATGGCTGATTCATGTTGAGGTTTGACAGAAAACAACAAAATCTTGTAAAGCAATTATCCTTCAAATAAAAAAAAAATAATAATAATAAAAAAAGAGATTGGAGTTGACCTGAATAGGAATAAGTAAGATGAAGAGGACAGTGAGTAGCTTGTAACGGAGAAAATATGGAGGAAACATAATGCCACCTAAGAAACAAAGCCAGAACCCTATTCCTTCTCTGTGCATGTGAGGACAGTCCTTGCTATCCATGATGTTATTATAAAGGTGATAGATACTATGTCATGTATAATTGTTTTTTAAAAAATGATGAATGATAGAGACATTGAGATTTTTGATCTCTCCTTGAGTGCCTCAAAAACCACAATTCTGCAAAAATTGTGTGGTGATAATTTGTATATGTAAAGAGGTTCAGGTATAAAATGGAAAACGTGGGGTGGATGGTAAAAGGAAGTGTCTTAAGGGATCTAAAGTGGCTTCTGTAGTTTCTTTTTGTCTGTGACTTTTATCTGATATATTTCTTAGTGTGTTTAGGAAGTTGGTCTGCTCTGTCTTCTCATTTCATTTATTACCTGAAAAATACTTTTACTTAACTTTTTATTTAGAGTAGAGCCGATTAACAAAGTTGTGACAGTCTCAGGTGCGCAGCAACGCAACTCAGCCAGACAAGAGAGAGCATATAAATGTATGGTTCTAAATATGGCCTATTTTATTTCTGATTATTTATCATTTGTTGAACATTTCTAGAGGAGCAGTGTTGCCAGTTCCAAAGCCACAATATAGCTAAAACTGAACCATTGCTTCCTTTTTTGTTTTGTTGTAAATCTTCAGCATTATCACCTCAGGGCATGAAACCTTCATCATCTTCCGTGCTGTAGCCCATGGGGTTGCAAAGAGATGGACACAACTTAGTGACTGAACAAGACCTAGACCAGGCCTTCAGTGTTTTGGCTTGCATCTTTGCTCTTCAACTTTTGCTTCTCCTTTTATACAGTAGAATTGATTTTTGTCAGACTTTGTCTTCTGTTAACATTTCCCTTGTACTATCAAAGACTTGACTCTCAAGTGCTTACCTAACTGTGCTTTTAGAGATTCTCCATTAGTACCATGCTCTGGTCCCAGTAATTGGCATTTTAAACCATTAAGGGAAAAATGCTGTATGCTTTAAATCCTTACTATTTGCATTATATTCTTCACATGGTTAATGAATTCTTTCATCTTTCAGTCTCTGAGCAAAGAACACTTCCTGACTCTCCCTGTTCAGATCAGGGTTTTTGATGTTCCTTTATGTTTCATGGAAAGAGAACGTGTTTATTTATTTAACTTTTTATTTTATATTGGAGTATAGCCGATTAACAAAGCTGTGATGGTTTCAGGCGCACAGCAACGCGACTCAGCCAGACAAGAGAGAGCTTATTTAGTGGCAGTGAGAAAAATACGACAAAGCACGAAATATAGTTTTGGTTTTCCATCCTAGGGCAGCTTTGCTTCAGAATTAGTTTCAGAATCTAGCTCTTGGTCATTCAGCCTTTTTCTCTTATATCTACATTTAGTCACCAAATTTAATAATGAAGAACCTATGGAGACCACCCAGAGCTTTGAAGGCCTAAGATGACCCAAGGATGTCACTTGTTCGATTCACGACTTTACTGTAATCTGCCAATACTCTAGAATTGTTTCTGTGAGTGAGTGAGTGAAGTCGCTCAGTCGTGTCTGACTCTTTGCGACCCTGTGGACTGTAGCCCACCAGGCTCCTCCATCCATGGGATTCTCCAGGCAAGAATACTGGAGGGGGTTGCCATTTCCTTCTCCAAGAATTGTTTCTAGGACCTGCCTTATACAGGCCTTGGCGAGTAGGGGTATGCTCTGAGTCTTTGAGTGGATTGTGTGGGTTAGACCAATGATGGATATCTTAAGATATGAGGAATGATTATAGTAGAAATGGTGACAGTATGTTTTAAAGTGATAAATTAATTTAACACAGATAAATGACTTCACAAGATAGGGGTTGGATGCCTGAAAATCTTGGTTCATGTGAAGGAGTTTTCATTGTAAATTTGAGAGGATCCAGTATATAAGGGATTAGAATGAAATACACAGTTGCTGTTTTGCAGGGTGCCCTGTATATTTGTCAACACGTACATACACACCTGCATATGTAGATACATATAATGATAGAGATAATGTGTTAATTTGATTAGGTTCTATAATTAGAGTCTTTGGGGAAATAAATATGGTAGTCTTATTATGAGTGATTCAAATGAATTGGTAGAGAGTAGTTGGAAAGATAGTTATTAGCGTATGTTTAGGAAGTAGATTTTTTCAGTGACTTTGGTAGCCTGTCTGGCACAGTTTCACAAAATTTGAGGGCCATTTGGGGCAAATTTGTGTGTTAAGTTTGGGGATGTTAGCTTTGAGGGATTGTAGGATCAAACAAAAAATGCAGTGCCTGAGAAAGTTATTTATGAATTGATTTGGTAGATGCTGATAAAAATTAAAGAAGGTATTTGTGGAGAAGTTTGTGTAGGTAAGTGGGATAGATAATGGAGGGATTTAGGAGAAAGCTTGTTATTATTAGAAAAGTAAATTTCAAAAGAGTAAAATTGAAAAGACCTTTGGGGAAGATAATTCTTTTGAGAAAATGCAGCTCACAGGTTGAAAACAGGAAGGCAAGGGAAAAGTAAAAGGAGTAAACTAAGGTGTGGAAGGAAGAGTTAAGAGGAAGATTAAAGAAGAGGTTACTGGAAAAGATTTATTGTAAGGAATGTTGTGTTAAATACTACTTTTGATAGTGGTTCGGTGGGGAGGGGGACTTTTACCAAGGATAATTCAGTGTAATAGTTTTATTTCTTAAGAAACCCGGGAAGTAGGGAGCCCAGGCTCGCCCGCGCGGAATTTCACCGGAGCTCGGCTCAGCGGCAGGCGGAGCTGCGCGCGTGGTGGGCCCAGAGCCGCCGCAGCTGCCTGCGAGCGCGGCCGAGCGGAGTGGAGGCGGGCCGGGCCGGTGGGACTCGGGCCTCAGGGATCCGCGCACCCTCGGGCCCTCGGGGGGCGCTCCAGCGAGCGAGCAGGCCCGGGGCGGCGCGGTGGGGGCCGGGAGGAGGGGCTTCCCTGAGCGCCCGAGCAAACCTCCGCACGCGGCTCGCACCGCTTCCTTTTGTTGTGTGTACGGGAGTGAGAGAGTGCGCGCGCGTGCGTGAGTGCGCCCGTGGGCAGAGAGGCGGCGGAGCGGGGCCGAGAAGCTGGGGCTTTTCCTGCTGGGGTGGCTGGCGCGCCCGGGCCTCGGCGGGCGGTGGGGCCTTGCAGACACCCGTCTTCCGGGTCGGGGCCCGTGGCGCAGTCCAGGCCCCTTCACCCAGCGAGATGGCAAACTTTGTGAGTGACTTCTCGGCGGCTAACAAGTGTCTGCCTGACAGCGGGGGCCGACGAACGTTAATTGACACCCTCCTTTCGGTCCTAACCCTGTGTGTTTTTTTTTTTTTTTTTTTAACAAATCTTATGTTGGACTGTACTGTGTTTACAGTTTTACGGTGTGCGAAAAGGTCAGACGGGTAACTTGGGTCTACTAGACACTTTTTTTACTTGGTATCAAGAGCAAAAAATGTACGCTTGTATCTATCCTTATATTGGTTGCGCTACTAAAACCTGCATGTTTAGTGGTAAGAACAGTCCTAAAGGCCTTTCCAGAATTAGGCTGTAGGGCACACTTTGTCTCTCCAGACTTCGTAAAGCATTTTTTACAGTGCCAAGAAAGAACTATTTGTGTCTTAGACTAGATAAAGTTAGGAAATGAAAAAGTTAAAGCCCTTACCAAGAGCTTGCGTTAAAAACAGCTTTTTTGTTTTGTTTTGTTTTACATAAATTATGATTGGTGTAGTTTGCATATAGAGTTTTACACAGTTGGGCACGATGTGATTTTAAAAAGAGCGTTTCTTACTAATTTTACAAAGGGCGATGATAAAGGCACCACACAGTTTTGAAATTTCAAGTATGTTAAATGTTGCTATAAATAAAATCCTATTCAGATTTTTAGATTTAAGAAATCTAAAAATACGTTTGCAGTTGTCCTTTGGGTGCAGGAAGAAGTTCTAGGTTGCTCAGGGCTTGTTTCTGGGCAGATTTTCAGTGTTGTCAGCGTGATATGGGTGTAGAACCTTAACCTGAGTGAATAATTTGCTTGAGATTACCAGTCTGTTTGCAGCTGGGAATGGACTCCGAGTCTCTTATTCCCAGTCTGGTGACCTATCCAAGAATAGACTAAGGAAACTGGGTATTTGTCTGTTTGGTGGAAAATATGGCCGAGTTGATTTTATACTAAGTATTAAAGAGCCAGAAATGGAATGTGTGAACGTTTAATCTTTGTAGCACTTAGATGTATGTAGTTTCTCCATTCTTTAAATACAAAAAGGATATGAGGATATTCGTGTTGCTTTTCATGGCATTTGTAGCATATTTACATTTGATTGAAACGTAGATGCTTATTATATTTAACTGTGGGAGATGAGTTTTTCAAGTGGGTGTTCTCAGTGGTTGAAGAATAGTTGGTAACCTGAGGATGTTTAGCCTCATAAATGCTAGGGAGAAGAGGAATTATGTTAATTTCATTAATTTCTAAGTAAAAAATCTTCAATGGTCTTTATTGAAGATGCTTACAAAGGTCCTGATGGAATACCTGTGAATTTTCTTCTCAGCTTTCTGTATTGCTATTTTCATTATAATTACTAGCTATGATTTGTTTTGTTCATTCCTAGTCTTTCCTTTTACTTTTCCTCCTGTGTCACAGAAACATTCTTCTTCCTGCTTCTCATCTCCGAAGAACCCTGGAAATTTTTAATCCTAATACAGTTCTCCATGAGAGATGGTTTTGGCAATGTCTGAACACATTTTTGGTTGTCATGCTGGGGGATTCTATTGGTATCTAGTGGGTAGATAGTAAACATCCTACAATGCACATGATAACCCCCACAACAAAGAATTATCCAGTGCAGTGTCAGTAGTGTTGGTGTTGAGAAGCCCTGATTTAATTATTGTGGGTGATATTCTACTTATAATTTGTCATGTAATTGATATCTCTATATCAGATCTGTTATAAATCTTTTCTTAGAGTTGTCGTTAGAATGATCATGGGTCAGAGGTTATGAAGTATATTTTAGAGCATGAGTTAATAGGATTTTGGAGTGGAAAGGTTAACAAGTATAACTGAGTATGTGGCTAAGGAAATAGTTTCAGAGAGATTCAGAGAGGTTCTACGGATATGGAGAGCTCAGGTCTTGTTATTTCTATTATAATTTAATTTTAATTTACTTAATTAAAATTAATTTTAATTATTACTGAGGGAAATGGTATTTTGTAACTTTTGGTTGATAAATTTAAATAATTAAAATTTTAAAAATTGCATCATGAGAATCTCAGTATTCACTAAATCATTGTTACTTTTTCATATTCCCATGTTGTTGAATTCTTCAGCATGGTTTTGTTAACCGTTGTAAACTTTTCAGCATCTTCTTTTTAAAAAAATTTTGAAAAATTAAAAAAGGCCACATACAATTTAAAAGCAATTTGGAGTTAATTAGGATATCGTTGGCAGTATTGCAGATGCAAACCCAACTAGAATTGTTAAAATGTCTCAGGGTGTCTTGAATTTAGACATCTATTTTATGAGGATTACTGTAATGGTCAGTTATTGTACTGATTGTAAATCTATTTTAGCAAGATTCAGTTAATTTTAGAAAAATATACTGGAACTTTGAGGTGAAATGCAATTGAATGAAATATAAATTAGATATTTAAATTGGGTATTTCAAATTAAGTGCTGTATTGTTGGAGGGAGAAATATGAAGTTCTTTTTAAGTTAAAAAATGTTTTCTGTGGTGCTGCTTTTTAAAAATGAGGAAACCAAGTAGGACAGAAGACCAATATGAGCAAAGATTTTTATAAAATTGTTTTATTTAAGAAATACAAGAAATTTTTTTTATAGAAAAATTTTAAATGCTTTTTAGCAAAAAGAATAAAATCACTAACTGGAATACACTACTGTTAATGTTTTAATATATGGCATCTTATTTTTTTGTTAACCGTTTATTATGAAAAATTTTAAAAGATAAAAAATGCAGCATTCTTACGAACTGGTATATACCAGACTAGCCTCAACAGTTAGCAATTAATGGCCAGTCTTATTTCATCTTTGCTTCTGCACCCTGTCTCTCAACTCACATAATTTTTAAAAACACTTTAATTTGAAATAATTATAAACTCAGGAAGTTGCAAATAGTGGAGTCCTGTGTATCCTTTACCCAGCTTGACCCCAATGGTGAGACATTGAAGTTAGGAATTTGACATTGGTATTAATACATTACTGTTATAGAGATTGCCAAACTTAGTCAGTTCTCAGCATTTTAAAAAATTTAGTTATTTTGGATAATTGCTTTACAATGTTGTATTGGTTTCTGCCACCTTCACCCCCTCTTGGCACCCATAAGTCTTTTTTCTACATCTGTGAGTGGGTCTATTTCTGTTAAGTAGATCTATTCATTTGTGTTGTATTTTAGATTCCACGTATAAGTGATATGATATGGTATTTGTCTTTCTCTTTCTGATTTAATATAATAATCTCTAGGTTCATCCATGTTACTGTAGTTGGTGTTAGTTCATTCCTTTTTTATGGCTGAGCGGTACTCCATTGTGTAACTATGGGCTTCGCTGGTAGCTCAGCTGTTAAAGAATCCTCTAGCAATTCAGGAGACCTGGGTTCCATCCCTGGGTTGGGAAGATCCACTGGAGAAGGGATAGTTACCCACTCCTGTATTCTGGCCTGAAGAATTCCATGGGCTGTTTAGTCCTTGGGGTGGCAAAGAGTCGGACACGACTTTGTGACTTTCACTTTCATTTTTCATCCGTGTTACTGCAGATGGTGTTATTTCACTCTTTTTAAGGGCCAAGTAGTATTCCATTGTGTATCTATACCACATCTTCTTTATCCATTAATCTGTTGATGGACATTTAAGTTGCTTCGATGTCTTGGCTGTTGTATGTAGTGCTGCTGTGAACATAAGGGTGCATGTAATCTTTTCAAATTATAATTTTGTGTGGATATATGCTCAGGAGTGGTATTGATGGATCATATGGCGACTCTGTTTTTAATTCTTTGAGGAAGCTCCATACTGTTTTTCGTAATGGGTGCACCAATGTACATTCCCATCAACAGTGTGAGAGGGATCCCTTTTTTCCAACATTTATTTGTATGGTTTTTAATCATGGCCATTCTGACTGGTGTGAAGTGGTACTTCATTGTAGTTTTAATTTGCATTTCTCTAATAATTAGCAATGGTGAGCATCGTTTCATAGGGCAGCATGTTTTTTATTTTGATGAAGTTTGGTTTATTTATTTTTACAGAATATGCTTTTGGTGCCAAGCCCAAGAACCTTTCTTTAGGTCTTGAAGACCTAATTTTTATTCTAAAAATTCTGTAGTTTTATGTTTATGTTCATCATCCTTTTTGAAATAATTTTTATATGTGGTTGTGAGGTTTAGGCCTAGACTTTTATTTGGCATGTGCATGCATGCATGCTCAATCCCTTCAGTTGTATCTGACTCTTTGTGACCCCCTGGACCACAGCCTGCCAGGCTCCTCTGTCCATGGAATTCTCCAGGCAAGAATACTCGAGTGGGTTGTCATGCCCTCCTCCAGGGGATCTTCTTGACCTAGGGGTTGAACTTGCATCTCCTGCATCACAGGTGGATCCTTTACCCACTCGTTCCAGCATTGTTTGTTGAAAAGGCTATCCTTTCTCCTTTGAATTATTTTTCTGCTTTGTCAGTTAGTTAATTTTTCTTTACTGGTTATAGAATTATTTAGATTATTGGCTTCATTTTGGTTTAGTTTCAGTTGTATGAATTGGAGAAATTGTTCAGTTTTTTTCTGTGTCCAGTTTAAAAGTGTAAAGTTGTTTTGTAGTATTCCCATGGTATTAATATTACTTAATATTTATTTATTTGACTGTGCTGGGTCTTAGTTGTGGCACACAGGATCTTTGATCTTTGTTGTGGTATGTGGGATCTTTTTAGTGTGGCATGTGGACTGTTAGTTGTGGCATGTGGGATCTAGTTCTGTGACCAGGGATCGAACCCTGGCCCCCTGCATATACAATGTGGAAGCTTAACCACTGTGCCACCAGGGAAACCTTCCTTATTATCTTTTCAAGTTCTGCAAGATCTTAGTGCTATCCCTGTTTCAATCTTAATATTGGATTTGTGTCTTGTCTCTTTGTTTTTGTTAGTGATGGTAGAGGAATGTAAAATTTTTGCTTCAATGATATTCTCTGTTTTCCTATTTTGAATTTTGTTGATTTCTGCTCTTCATTATTTGCTTTCTATTGCTTGCTTTGGATTTATATTTTGCCTTTTTTTTAAAGTTTCTTTTAAGTAATTAAGGTATTGATTTGAATCTTTCCTCTTTTCTAATGTAAGCACTTACTGCTACAAATTTCCTCCTAACTACTGATTTAGCTGCATCCCACATTTTGACATGTTATGTTTTTATTTTCATTCATTTTATGTACATATTTAAAATTTTTCTTTGAGTGTTTGTCTTTGACCCATGGACTTTGTTTTTCCACTTTACTTTTCTTTTTTAATTGGAGGAACCCCATGGAGTTTTAAAAAGTGTTTATTCATTTGTGTTCAGAAATTTTCCTGTTGTCTTCCTGTTACTGATTTCTAGTTTGAGTCTAATATTGTTATATAATGTACCTCCTATTTTATTTTGATTCTTATAGATTTGTTGAGGTTTGTTTTATGTCCCAGGATATAATCTGTCTTTGTGAATATTCCATGGATGTTTGAAAAGAAATATGTGTTCTGCTGTTGTTGGGTGGACTATTCTGTGTACATCAAGCTGACCCTGTTGGTTGCTTGTGTTATTAATACAGCCTCTCTGATAAAAAACAAACGAACCATCCTAGCTTTTCCATTCTTCTTACTTTCAATATATGTTACTGAATTTCTTGTTAGTAGTATATAGTGGGCCATTTCAGAAATATATTCTTCCAGTCTTTCTTGATTTGTCTGTTTAGACCATCAACATTTAAGGTAATTACTGATAAATATTAACACTTAAATCTGCCTTTTTATTGTTATTATTTTGTAATTTTCTCTGGCTTTTTATTTCTCTCTTCTTTCCATCCTGCAGATTACTAAAACATTTCTTAAGATTCTGTCTTTCATAATTTGTAAAATATTTATAGTTTTGAGTCTGTTTTGGTATAGATTTTGTAGTGGCTGTTGTAGTTATTACTAGTGTATATATGACTTATAGCAGTCTCCGGGTATCAGTACTTTACTGCTTCAGTTGTCATGTGGAAACTTCACTTCTCATTTGCCTTTTTTTACCATCTTGACTTTTTTTTTTTTTTTTTAACCATCTTTTAAATGTAATTAAGTATCAGTATAAATTTTTGTTTCCGTCATTAAGTATGATCTAGAAAACTACGATGCAGCTGAAGATGGGAGAAGCTCTATACAGTCAGCAAAAACAAGACCTGGAGCTGACTGTGGCTCAGATCATCAACTTCTTATTGCAAAATTCAGGCTCAAATTGAAGAAAGTAGGGAAAGCCACTAGGCCATTCAGTTATGACCTAGATCCAATCCCTTATGATTATACATGCAGTGGAGGTGACAAATAGATTCAAGGGACTAGATCTGGTATACAGAGTACCTGAAGAACTAACTATAGATGGAGGTTTCTAACATTGTAAAGGAGATGGTGACCAGAACCATCTGCAAGAAGAAATGCAAGAAGGCAAAGTGGTTGTCTGAGGAGGCCTTACAAATAGCTGAGAAAAGAAGAGAAATCAAAGGTAAAGGAGAAAGGGAAAGATATACCCAACTGAATGCAGAGTTCCAGAGAATAGCAAGGAGAGATAAGAAAACCTTCTTAAATGAACAATGCAGAGAAATAGAGGAAAACAATAGAATGGAAAAGACTAGAGATCTGTTTAAGAATATTGGAGATACCAAGGAAACATTTCATGCAAAAAGATAGGCATAATAAAGGACAAAAACTGCAAGAACCTAACAGAAACAGAAGAGAGTAAGAAAAGATGACAAGAATACACAGAAGACGTGTACAAAAAGCTCTTAATGACCCAGAAAACCATGATGGTGTGGTCACTCACCTAAGAGTCCTGGAGTGTGAAGTCAAGTGGGCCTTAGGAAGCATTACTATAAATAAAACAGTGGAGATGATGAAATTCCAGCTGAACTATTTCAGATCCTAAAAGATGATGCTGTTAAAGTGTTGCATTCAATATATCAGCAGATTTGGAAAACTCAGCAGTGGCCAGAGGACTGGAAAAGATCAGTTTACATTCCAGTTGTGAAGGACTATGCTAAAGAATGTTCAAATTACAGAATGTTGCAAATTACAGTTGCACTCATTTTACATGCTAGCAAGATTATGCACAAAACCCTTCAAGCTAGGCTTCAATAGTACATAAGCCAAGAACTTCCAGGTGTACAAGCTGGATTTAGAAAAGGCAGAGGAACCAGAGATCGAATTGCTAACATCCGCTGGATCATAGAAAAAGAAAAGAAATTCCCCCCAAAATCTACTTTTGTCTTATTGACTATGCTACAACCTTTGATTGTGTGGATTACAACAAACTGTAGAATATTGAAATATCAGACTACCTTAGCTGTCTCCTGAGAAATCTGTATGCAGGACAAGAAGCAACAGTTAGAACTGGACGTGGAACACCTGACAGGTTCAATATTGAAAAAGGAGTACATCAAGGCAGGATATTGTCACCTTGCTCATTTAACTTAAATGCAGAGTTTAGTTCAGTTCAATCGCCCAGTCGTGTCCGACTCTTTGCGACCCCATGAATCGCAGCACGCCAGGCTTCCCTGTCCATCACCAACTCCCAGAGTTCATGCAAACTCACATCCATCGAGTCGGTGATGCCATCCAGCCATCTCGTCGTCTTTCATCCCCTTCTCCTCCTGCCCCCGATCCCTCCCAGCATCAGAGTCTTTTCCAGTGAGTCAGCTCTTGGCATGAGGTAGCCAGAGTACTGGAGTTTCAGCTTCAGCATCATTCCTTCCAAAGAACACCCAGGACTGATCTCCTTTAGGAGGGACTGGTTGGATCTCCTTACAGTCCAAGGGACTCTCAAGAGTCTTCTCCAACATCACAGTTCAAAAGCATCAATTCTTCAGCGCTCAGCCTTCTTCACAGTCCAACTCTCACATCCATACATGACCACTGGAAAAAACCATAGCCTTGACTAGACGGACCTTTGTTGGCAAAGTAATGTCTCTGCTTTTGAATATGCTATCTAGGTTGGTCATAACTTTCCTTCCAAGGAGTAAGCGTCTTTTAATTTCATGGCTGCAATCACCATCTGCAGTGATTTTGGAGCCCCCAAAAATAAAGTCTGACACTGTTTCCACTGTTTCCCCATCTATTTCCCATGAAGTGATGGGGCCAGATGCCATGATCTTAGTTTTCTGAATGTTGAGCTTTAAGCCAACTGTTTCACTCTCTTTCACTTTCATCAAGAGGCTTTTGAGTTCCTCTTCACTTTCTGCCATAAGGGTGGTGTCATCTGCATATCTGAGGTTATTGATATTTCTCCTGCCAGTCTTCATTCCAGCTTGTGCTTCTTCCAGCCCAGCGTTTCTCATGATGTACTCTGCATATAAGTTAAATAAGCAGGGTGACAATATACAGCCTTGATGTACTCCTTTTCCTATTTGGAACCAGTCTGTTGTTCCATGTCCAGTTCTAACTGTTGCTTCCTGACCTGCATATAGGTTTCTCGAGAGACAGGTCAGGTGGTCTGGTATTCCCATCTCTTTCAGAATTTTCCACAGTTTGTTGTGATCCACGCAGTCAAAGGCTTTGGCATAGTCAGTGAAGCAGAAATAGATGTTTTTCTGGAACTCTCTTGCTTTTTTGACGATCCAGCCGATGTTGACAATTTGATCTCTGATTCCTCTGCCTTTTCTAAAACCAACTTGAACATCTGGAAGTTCATGGTTCACGAATTGCTGAAGTCTGGCTTGGAGAATTCTGAGCATTACTTTACTAGCGTGTGAGATGAATGCAATTGTGCGGTAGTTTGAGCGTTCTTTGGCATTGCCTTTCTTTGGGATTAGAATGAAAACTGACCTTTTCCAGTCCTGTGGCCACTGCTGAGTTTTCCAGATTTGCTGGCATATTGAGTGCAGCACTTCCACGGCATCATCTTTCAGGATTTGAAAGAGCTCAATCAGAATTCCATCACCTCCACTAGCTTTGTTCGTAGTGATGCTTTCTAATGCCCACTTGACTGCACATTCCAGGATGTCTGGCTCTAGGTGAGTGATCACACCATTGTATGCAGAGTAGATCATATGAAATGGTGGAGTGGATGACTCAGAAGCTGAAATCAAGATTGCTGGGAGAAATATAAAAAACCTCAGCTATGCAGATGATACTACTTTAATGGCAGAAAGTGAAAAGGAACTAAAGAGCCTTTGATGAAAGTGAAAGAGGAGAGTGAAAAAGATGGATTAAAATTCAACACTCAAAAATTGAAGATCATGGCATCCGATCCCATCACTTCATGGCAAATAGATGGGGAAAAAGTGGAAACATTTTTTTGGGGCTCCAAAATCACTGTGGATGGTGACTGCAGCCATGAAATTGAAAGATGCTTGCTCCTTGAAAGAATAGCTATGACAAACCTAGACAGTATTAAAAAAACAGAGATACCACTTTGCTGACAAAGGTCCATATAGTCAAAGCTATGGTTTTTCCAGTAGTAGTGTATGAATGGTGAGTTGGACCATAAAGAAGGCTGAAACCCAGAGAATTGATGCTTTTGAACTGTGATGTTGGAGAAGACTTGAGAGTCCCTTGGACCGCAAGGAGATCAAACCAGTCCATCCTAAAGGAAATCAATGCTGAATATTCATTGGAAGGATTGATGCCGAAGCTGAAGCTCCAATATTTTGGCCTCCTAATGCAAAAAACAGACTCAATGGAAAAACCCCTAATGCTGGGAAAGATTGAGGGAGGGAGGAGAAATGTGTGACAGAAGATGAGATGGTTGGATGGCATCACTGACTCAATGTACATGAGTTTAAGCAAACTCTGGGAGATACTGAAGAACAGGGAAGCTTTGTGTGCTGCAGTTCATGGGGTTGCAGATAGAATGTGACTTAGTGACTGAACAACAGAAAATTAATGATGAAAAAGATAATGTGTTGTGTGTACCTATATTTCTATTTTTCTTGTTCAGAAAATTTTCTTCAGCCAGGGATCGAGTTGCTAGTGACATATTCTTTTAGTTTTTCTTCTCTTGAAAATGCATTAAAATTTTTTCCATTTATTACTTGTTGTGGTCTGAATGGATTTCTCTAAAATGTAAATGTTGAAATACTAATGCTTAGCATGATAGTATTGGGAATTAGGTCCTTTGGGATATTTTTAGGTCATGGGGGAGAGCCCATGAGTGGGATTACGGCTGTTACAAAAGAGGCCCCCAAGAGACCTCTCTTGCTCCTTTTCTGCCATGTAATAATATAGTGAGAAGTCTGTGACCTGGAAGAGGGCCCTCACCTTAACCATGTTGGCACCCTAATCTTTGGATTTCCAGCCCCAGAACTGTGAGAAGTAAATTTCTGTTGTTTATAATAGAGCCACTCATTTTGTCATGTTTTGTTATGGCAGCCTGAATAGATTTACAACATTCCTGAAGAGTAGTTTTCACTGGGCCTAGAATTCTTGGTTAGCAATTCTTTTTTTTTTTTTAAGCATTCAAAAAATATTCTGCCACTTTTTCTAGTCAAGGCTGTATATTGTCACCCTGCTTCTTTAGCTTATATGCAGAGTACATCATGAGAGACGCTGGGCTGGATGAAGTACAAGCTGGAATCAAAATTGCCGGGAGAAATGTCAATAACCTCAGATATGCAGATAACACTACCCTTATGGCAGAAAGCAAAGAATAACTAAAGAGCCTCTTGATGAAAGTGAAAGAGAAGAGTGAAAAAGTTGGCTTAAAGCTCAACATTCAGAAAACTAAGATCATGGCATCTGGTCCCATCACTTCGTGGCAAATAGATGGGGAAACAGTGGAAACAGTGACAGACTTTATTTTTGGGGGCTCCAAAATCACTGTGGATGGTGATTGCAGCCATGAAATGAAAAGATGTTTGCTCCTTGGAAGAAAAGTTAGGACCAACCTAGGCAGCATATTAAAAAGCAGAGACATTACTTTGCCAACAAAGGTCTGTCTAGTCAAAGCTGTGGTTTTTCCAGTAGTCATGTATGGATGTGAGAGTTGGACTGTGAAGAAAGCTAAGCGCTGAAGAATTGATGCTTTTGAACTGTGATGTTGAAGAAGACTCTTGAGAGTCCCTTGGACTGCAAGGAGATCCAACCAGTCCATCCTAAAGGAGATCAGTCATGAATATTCATTGGACGGACTGATGCTGAAGCTGAAAATCCAATATTTTGGCCACCTGATGCTAAGAACTTTGAAAAGACCCTGATGCTGGGAACGATTGAAGGTGGGAGGAGAAGGGGATGACAGAGGATGAGATAGTTGAATGGGATCACTGACTCAATGGACATGAGTTTGAATAACCTCTGGGAGTTGGTGATGGACAGAGAGGCCTGGTGTGCTGCAGTCCATGGGGTCACAGAGAGTCGAACATGACTGAGCGACTGAACTGAGCTGAACTGATGGTTAAGAAATCTGGTGGTGTTGCAGTTGTTGTTCAGTTCTAGGAAATAGTTATTTTTTTATGGCTGCCTTCAAAGGTTTTTCTTTCTTTTTAGTTTTTGAAGTTTTAATTATGATGTGTCCTGGTGTAAATTTCTTTGGGTTTATCCTGTTTTGGGTTTACTCTGTTTTTTGAATCTGTAAGTTTGTATGTGTCATATTTGAGACATCATTAGCCATCTTTCCTTTATATACTTTTACAGTCCTTCTCTCCTCTCTGGGACTCCAACGATAAGAATGTTGGATCTTTTGTTATTTGGCCTCAGGTCCTTAAGACTCTGTTAGTTTTCTTTCAGTCTTTTCTTTCCTGTTTTTCAGATTGGGTTAATTCTATTTTTCTGTCCTCAAATTCAGTGATTCTTTTTATTATCTCTGTGATTGTATTGAGCCAATCCAGCAACCTTTAAAGTTTTATGTTATAGTAATTTTTAGTTCTGTAATTTCTTTTTGCTTCTTTTTTATAACTTTTGTTTCTTTACTGAGGTTTTCCATTTTTTTTTTCACTTGTTTCAGGAGAATTTAGAATTGATTGCTGAGACATTTTATAATGGTACTTTAAAATCTTTTTCAAATAATTGTGTAGCATCCAACTCATCTCTGTATTGGCCTTGGTTGATTATCTTTTCTCACTCATGTTGGGATTTTCTTTTGTCATTTTCAGTTGTGTATTATGTCAGAAGGCTCTGGGCCCTATTTATATTTTTTATTTTATCACACAGTCATCCCACTTATATTTAGTGTACAGGTCTTCACCTGCTTTTGTAGGCTTTGGTTTTAATGGCAGTTTAATTTTCAGAGCCTTTGTGGTTGGCTTGGTTTATCTGATGCTGTCTGGACACCCACTGGTCCTTGATGATTTTACCTTAGAGAATAGAAGGCATTTCCTTTTATCAGGTTTCTGGGTGTCTCCAGATGGGAGAGGATTGTGGTGTGGTCCTCCTGGTACCCACCCCAAACCCCTAGTTCTTCCCTGACCCTGTATCTTTGGGTGAGAGAGGAGAGTCTTGGCCCATACTGAGTTGTTTGTGCTGGCTGGGTTCCTAAGTTTTGACCACTTGCCTCTGCATCTCAAGGTGGAAAAAAAGAGTTTCAGATCATACAGGGAAGGAAGAGTTGCTTCCTCTGTCTGGTCTTTGTTGTTGGCTGAGCTTCCAGTTGCCCTCCCTTGCTTGATATTGCGGAGAGACTCCTGTTTAGTTTGGGGGAGGATTATGCTTATCTAGTCTGCTTTCTGTTGCTGAATTGGTGGCTGTGAAATGCCAGTCTGGGTTGCCTTCTTCTATTGGTTGTGGGGACGTAAAGCACTATGATCCTTTTTTTGTTTCTCTGATCCTAGAGTCCGAAACTGGTTAGCTGCCTTCTTTCCAGTTTTCATAGTTTTCTTTTGGTTGTCTCTTTCTGTTATTCCCATGGTTTATACTTATGCTTAATGTGGAGGGGCAGGGAAAAAGAGAGCTATGCCATCTAGACTGGAAGTTCAAATTCTTTATTTTTTGTGAACTTGCATCATCTCCACCTAGCAGGTTATTTCAACTTTGAAAATAATAGTTTATGGCCATGTGCTTTGTGAACTTTTGAGCACAGTGTAAATGTTTGCTTCAATTATAGACCATAGTATTGTACCCTAAGGAAATTTTTGGAACATGGGTAATAATCAGTTCAAGAGGGTGCCAGAATATATGCTTGCTATTATACTAGGCATGTATCACATAAACAAACTTTGTAATATAGTTAATTAAAATGAAACTGTGAATTCTGGGTAAAGATGTGTTTATTTAAAGGATTATTTGTATTTAAAGTATTTAATAATTTCAGTACTAGATTGTTGCTGTTCAGTCACTAGGTAGTGTCCGACTCTTTGTGACCCCATGAACTGCTTCACGCCAGGCTTCTCTGTACTTCACTATCTCCCTGAGTTTGCTCAAACACATGTCCATTGAGTTAGTGATGCCATCCAACCATCGCATCTTCTGTCATTCCCCTTCTGCTCTCAATCTTTCTCAGCATCAGGATCTTTTCCAGTGAGTTGGCTCTTCACATCAGGTGGCCACAGTAGTGGATCTTCAGTTTGAACAACAGTCCTTCCAATATTCAGAGTTGATTTCCTTTAGGATTGACTGGTTTGATCTCCTTGCTGTCCAAGGGACTCTGAGGAGTCTTCTCCAGCACCACAGATCGAAAGCATCAGTAATACATACTAGTTTTTTAATATTAGTAAACATTTTTAAAAACAATACTGAAAATGTTGTATTATGCAGACAGGTTAATCTGTTTCTAATTCATTAGTTGAAAAGGAAAGATAAGATAAAAGGTCCTGCTTTTTACATTCCATGGTTTTCTAATTGAGAATAAATTGGCCCCAAATAAGAAAATGTCCATTCTATGTTAGTAGAAGAAGCCATTGTTTCTGAAGGATGAATAACTTGTTAAATCAACTACTGCTATTTATTCATTTGGCCACCCTGCTCAGCATGTGGAATCTTCGTTCCCTACCATATATTGAACCCATGGTGCCTGCAGTAGAAGCATGGAATCTTAACTACTGGACTACCAGGGAATTCCCAACTATTACTGTTTTTTAAAAAAATCTCACTAGCATATGGAAACAGTGGCTGACTTTATTTTTTGGGGCTCCAAAATCACTGCAGATGGTAATTGCAGCCATGAAATTAAAAGACGCTTACTCCTTGGAAGGAAAGTTATGACCAACCTAGACAGCATATTAAAAAGCAGAGACATTACTTTGTCAACAAAGGTCCGTCTAGTCAAGGCTGTGGTTTTTCCATTGGTCATGTATGGATGTGAGAGTTGGACTATAAAGAAAGCTGAGCGCCAAAGAATTGATGCTTTTGAACTGTGGTGTTGGAGAAGACTCTTGAGAGTCCCTTGGACTGCAAGGAGATCCAACCAGTCCATCCTAAAGGAGATCAGTCCTGGGTGTTCATTGGAAGGACTGATGTTGAGGCTGAAACTCCAATACTTTGGCCACCTGATGCGAAGAGCTGACTCATTTGAAAAGACCCTGATGCTGGGAAAGATTGAAGGCAGGAGGAGAAGGGGACGACAGAGGATAAGATGGCTGGATGGCATCACCGACTCAATGGACATGAGTTTGGGTAAACTCCGGGAGTTGGTGATGGATAGGGAGGCCTGGCATACTGCAGTTCGTGGGGTCCGTAAGAGTCGGACGCGACTGAGCGACTGAACATATTTTGTCAATTGTGGTGTTATTTTAGTTATAGAGAAATAATTGGGCTCCATTGCAGCCACTTGTTGAGGTATTCTCCGATTGACTTTAATGGCAAAGCTTAGATTTCTAATTAGACTAGAAACCATTTCTTTTATGTGTGCGCACACCTCTACATTGTGTTTAGTGTCTAATGGAATTCTGGACGTATGTTCTAGACAGAGGAGATAAAAATGACTGATTCTAGTATTGAATAAGATTAAATTATCAACAGGTGAACTGGCTTTTTAACGGACCATTTATGTTTTTAAATGAAAATATTTAATTATATTTCATATTTGAAGTAATAATTCTAGTTCCCTCTTGTTATTTTTGGTTTAATAGTATTTTAACATTTTTATTAATAAAGAATTGACACTTTAAATAGCTGAACTTATTTTCAAATGGGTATTTCTGTAATCTCTTCTTGGGTCTCATAAATTATTAGAATAGAATAATTTTTATAAAAATCAGGTGAACTTAATTTTTTGTTTCTCTACATGGTAACCATTATGGAAGCAGAAGAGATTAAGAAGAGCCGGCAAGAATACACAGAGAAACTATACAAAAAAGGTCTTAGTGACCCAGAAAACCACGATGATGTAGTCATTGATCTAGACCCAGACATCCTGGAGTGTGAAGTCAAGTGGGCCTTAGGAAGGATTACTGCAAACAAAACTAGCAGAGGTGATGGAATTCTAGCTGAACTATTTAAAAATCCTGAAAGATAATGCTGTTAATGTGCTGTACTCAGTATGTCATCAAATTTGGAAAACTTGGCAGTGGCCTCAGGAAAAGGTCAGTTTTCATTCCAATCCCAAAGAAGAACAGTGCTAAAGAATGTTCAAACTACTGTACAATTGAGCTCCTTTAACATGCTAGCAGTGTTATTCAGCTAGTAATGCTGAAAATCCTTCAAGCTAGATTTCAGCAGTATGTGAACTGAGAACTTCCAAATGTACAAGCTAGATTTAGAAAAGGCAGAGGAACCAAAAATCAAATTGGCAACATTTGTTGCGTCATAGAAAAGGCAAGGGAATTCGAGAAAAACATCTACTTTGCTTCATTGACTATGCTAAAGCCTTTGTATTTGTGGATCACAACAAACTGGAAAATTCTTAAAGAGATTGAAGTATCAGACCACCTTGCCTGTCTCCTGGGAAACCTGTATGCAGGACAAGAAGCAATGGGTAGAACTGGACATGGAAAAACGGACTGGTTCATAGTTGAGAAAGGAGTTCATCATGGCTGTGTACTGTCACCCTCCTTATTTAACTTATGTGCAGAATACATCATGCAAAATGCCGGGCTGGCTGACTCTCAAACTCGAATCAAGATTGCCAGGAGAATCAACAACCACAGATTTGTAGATGATACCACTGTAATGGCCGAAAGTGAAGAGGAACTAAAGCACCTCTTGATGAGGGTGAAAGAAGAGAGTGAAAAGGCTGTATTAAAACTCAGCATTCTGAAAATGAAGACCATAGCATCCGGTCCCATCACTTCATGGCAAATAAAAGAGGGAAAAAGTGGAAATAGTGACAGATTTTATTTTCTTGGGCTGCAGAATCACTGCTAACGGTGACTGCAGCCATGAAATTAAAAGATGCTTGCTCCTTGAAAGCTGTGACAAATGTAGACAGTGAATTAAAAGCAGAGCCATCTCTTTGCCAACAAAGATCTGTATAGTCAAAGCTATGGTTTTTCCAGTAGTTTTGTATGGATGTGAGAGTTGGACCATAAAAAACGGTTGAGTGTTGAAGAACTGATGCTTTCAAATTGGGATGCTGGAGAAGACTTGTGACAAGTCCCTTGGATAGCAAGGAGATCAAACCACTCAATCCTTAAGGAAATCAACCTTGAATATTCATTGGAAGGAATGATGCTGAAGCTCCATTGCATTGGCCACCTAATGCAAAAAGCTGACTCATTGGAAAATATCCTGATGCAGGCAAGAGGAGAAGGGGGTGATAGAGGATGAAATGATTTGATGTCATCATCGATGCAATGAACAGGAGTTCGTGCAAACTCTGGAGATAGTGAAAGGGAATCCTGGCATGATGCAGTCTGGGGTTGCAAAGAATCAGACATGACTTAGCGACAGAACAACAACAACGATGATCATTACTGTAGATAGCATTTTAATTTCAAATTTTGTTTTCACTGATCTTATCCTTACTTCAAAGATGTTTATTTTTTTTTGACTCCCAGAATATTGTTAATAGTAACGTTAAATATATTTTAATTGGAAACGACCTCTCCTCTTGTGCTGTTGCTGCGTCGCTTCAGTCGTGTCCGACCCTGTGCGACCCCATAGACGGCAGCCCACCAGGCTCCCCCATCCCTGGGATTCTCCAGGCAAGAACACTGGAGTGGGTTGCCATTTCCTTCTCCAATGCATGAAAGTGGAAAGTGAAAGTGAAGCTGCTCAGTCGTGTCCGACTCTCAACGACCCCATGGACTGCAGCCCACCAGGCTCCTCCGTCCATGGGATTTTCCAGGCAAGAGTACTGGAGTGAGGTGCCATTGCCTTCTCTACCTCTTGTGCTATGTTAAAGTAAACATTTATTTGGATGTAGGAGATCTGGTTGAATTCTTTGCCATGATGGTTAAGTGCTGTGTAACCATGGGTATTTAACCTCTTCAACCTCAGTTTCATGATTTTTTTTTTTTAATTTATATTTTTAATTGGAGAAAAATTTCTTTTCATTGTTGTGTTGGTTTCTGCTGTACACTGCCAATCAGCCATATTTATACATATCTTACCTCCCTTTTGAGCCTGCCTCTCATCCCTTCTCCCCATTCCATCCCTCGAAGTCATCACAGAGTGCCAAGCTGGGCTTCCTGTATTATATAGCAACTTCTCGCCAGCTGTCTGTTTTACACATGGTAGTGTGTATATGTTAATTCTGCTGTCTCCATTTGTCTCTCTCTTTTCTTCTCCCACTGTGTCTACAGATCTGTTTTCCAAATCTGTGTTTCCATTCCTTCCCTGCAAATCGATTCATTAATACTATTTTCTGGATTACATATTTATGTGTTAATATATGGTATTTGTTTTTCTGTTTCCAACTTACTTCACTTTGTATAACAGTTTTTAGATTCATCCACCTCACTAGAATTGATTCAAATTTTTTCTTTTTTATGACTAATACTCCATTGTATATATGTACCACATCTCTTTATCCATTCATCTGTCAATGGGCTTAGGTTGCTTCCATATCCTAGCTATTGTAAACAGGGCAGCTATGAACATTGGGGTACATGTATCTTTTTCAGTTGTGGTCTTCTCAGGGTGTAAGCCCAGTAGTGGGATAACTGAGTTATATGGTGGTTTTATTCCGGAGTTTTAAAGTAATCGCCACACTGTTCTCCATAGTGACTGTATCAGTTTACATTTCCATCAGTGAAACAACTGACAAAAGATTTATTTCCAAAGTATATAAGCAGCTCATATAGCTCAATATCAGAAAAACAAAGAGCCCAATCAAAAAATGGGCAGAAAACCTAAACCCACACTTCTCCAAAGAAGACTTACAGATGGCCAAGAAACACATGAAAAGATGCTCAGCATCACTAATTATTAGAGAAATGCAAATCAGAACTACATGAGGTATCACTTCACACCAGTCAGAATGACCATCATCAAAAATATACAAACAATACATGCTGGAGAGGATATGGAGAAAAGGGAACCCTCTTGCACTGTTGGTGGGAATGTAAATTGATTCAGTTTCATCATTTGTAGATTGGAGACAAACAATAGTCCCTTCCCAGGTAATTGTGTGTGTAGGATTTTCTTTCTTAACCATGTGGATTGACTACACTGATTGTGAAATTTTTAAGATTTTGGCATAATTTTTGGTGAAAGTAGAAATAGAAAATCATTCTAGAAAGAATTGGTTAGGGTAGTTTCTGGGATAGTAGGTTTGAATTTGGAGGGTTTCCTTTCCTCCTCAGGATAGATCTGTTCATGAAAAGTACACTCTTGAGTTCTAATAAATGAATTTTTCAAAGCAGGTAGTGTAAAGTAAACAAAGTTTGTCTACTTTGTTACTGAGTTGAAATTCTAAGCGTATTCATAGAAATCTCTTGCCTGAAACAAAGTTTTTTCCTTTACTTTTTTTTTTTAACACTGTTCAGAAAGTATCATTAAATCATAAAAATAAGAACTAACGTAAAAGTAGAATTTGAATACTTTCAAATGTGATTTAATTAAAAATGCTAAAGGACTTGAAGCATTTTTCCTCTCAGATTCTTAGAGCCTTCACGGTTTCGTGGTGGTAGTGATGAGAAACAGGAAGGGGTAGCACAGTAGGTTCTGGAGGCCTGGTTGTGGGGGTGGTTTACTTGCTCAGTTGTGTACTGACTCTTGGTGACCTATGGACTGTAGCCCGCCAGGCTTCCCTGTCTGTGGGATTTCCAAGGCAAGAATACTGTTTCCTTCTCCAGGGGATCTTCTGGATCCAGGGATCAAACCGGAGTGTTCTGCATTGCAGGGAAATTCTTTACGCCTGAGCCACAGACCATTATGAAGGCTTTGGTTCTGCCACTTACTAGTTTTGTAACCTTTGGTGAGTTACTTGTAACCTTTGGTCAATTTTTTCTTCTTTAAAACGTAAATAATATTAGCACCCACATCATAGATTTGTTTTTTTTTTATTGAGTTAATATCTGCAGAGATGTAGCAACATTATTGACCAAAGTCCAAAGCATATACTATTCATTGTATTCTTAAGTGTGGAACCAACATTAAAAGATCACTTCTTCTCTTTTGGAAAAGTAACAAAGGGAGAATTAATTGATCCCTGCTTTGGTTTTTCCTGTGATAAATTGCTTAGACTTCAGTTATAGCACTTAACACTTTGCATTATCATCACTAACATTATCTGTTGTATGTTTATTTACTCTCCAAGCTAGATTAGGAACTCTTTTGGGAAGAGACCACAGTATTTTAATGCATGTCTTAGAAATCTTAGGTAGTATTGCATATACATATCAGGTGATCAAAAATGTTGATTCAGTTAATGACAGAAATGTCCCAATTAATGACCTGCTGGTAAATGCATTGAAATACTATGGAAGGGTATAGCTAATGGTCCTTGCAAGAAATTTCATTTATTTCTTAATATGTGTTTTGTCTTAATTTGATTATACCTGTGCAAGTGATTATAATCACAGAATAATTAGCCAGCAGAGTCTTAAATCAGAAGAAATGCTAAGCAGGAATATTCACTCCCTCTTAAAGTAGGGGAAGTGGGGCAGGGAAAGAGGAAGATCTTACCAGCTCACTGGGGTTCCCTTGTGGCTCAGCTGGTAAAGAATCCACCTGCAATGTAGGAGACCTGAGTTTGATCCCTATTTGGGAAGATCCCCTGGAGAAGAGAACGGCTACCCACTCCAGTATTCTGGCCTGGAAATTCCATGGACTGTATAGTCCACGGGATTGCAAAGACTTGGACATGACTCAGTGACTTTCACTTTACCTGATCATTAGGTGGTTGTCCAAGTAACTTTATACCTTTCTTTTTGTATTTACAGGGTCTTAGTTTCCAGCCTGGTAGATTCTTTCCCCAGTTCTTAGTGGAGAGGAGTGGCAGAGGAGAAAGAGGGATAGAGACACTTAGAAGGAGAAGTGAAATTGGTAGATGGTGCTAAATAATTTAGGTTTCTAGAGACAGAGACTGTGTGGTCTGTGAGTTAGGGAAAATTGTGCGTTTCCATGATAGGAAAGGTTGTGATAGGAAAGACATTCCAAAATTTCTGTTTATAGATTTAGACTTTGAGGTTATATTATTCTACATCTGGGGGATGTGTGTATTTAGAAGTGAAGCATGATTCCCTTTCCTTCTTGCTTCACTATTTTTCTTTCTTTCTCTTTTAACGTATCTAGTTATAGTTTTTGATGTGTGACAGCTGTAATTTGGGGCTTTCAATAAAACGTGATGCAGGAAAGTAAGTAGGCTTTTTGTGAAAATGTTTTCAACAGAATATTAGCATTTCAAAAACATTTGTTCAGCTGTATATGTTACCATTATTATATGACATAAGTAATATCATCTTGATTGTTGACTTGATATATCCTATCAACTTTAAAAGACTTGTAATGTAATACCAAAGTTTATAATTTGAAGATTTTTTATTTACTGTATATAGATAGAGTTTACCATGCAACTTTATTCCTGTGAACTGTTAGAAATTCTAAACGTTGAATTTAGTAAAGAATGTACAGTGATGAATAGGAATGTAGTGCAGATATAGTTTTGTTTTACTTTACATATTTTTGGTATTGTCTACTACAATAATATAGTTCCATGGCTTTTATCTTTTTGGTGCTAAAGCTATCAGATCAGATCAGATCAGATCAGTCTCTCAGTCGTGTCCGACTCTTTGCGACCCCATGAATCGCAGCACGCCAGGCCTCCCTGTCCATCACCAACTCCCGGAGTTCACTCAGACTCACGTCCATCAAGTCAGTGATGCCATCCAGCCATCTCATCCTCTGGCGTCCCCTTCTCCTCTTGCCCCCAATCCCTCCCAGCATCAGAGTCTTTTCCAATGAGTCAACTCTTGGCATGAGGTGGCCAAAGTACTGGAGTTTCAGCTTTACATCATTCCTTCCAAAGAAATCCCAGGGCTGATCTCCTTCAGAATGGACTGGTTGGATCTCCTTGCAGTCCAAGGGACTCTCAAGAGTCTTCTCCAACACCACAGTTCAAAAGCATCAATTCTTCGGCGCTCAGCCTTCTTCACAGTCCAACTCTCACATCCATACATGACCACTGGAAAAACCATAGCCTTGACTAGACGAACCTTTGTTGGCAAAGTAATGTCTCTGCTTTTGAATATGCTATCTAGGTTGGTCATAACTTTCCTTCCAAGGAGTAAGCGTCTTTTAATTTCATGGCTGCAGTCACCATCTGCAGTGATTTTGGAGCCCAGAAAAATAAAGTCTGACACTGTTTCCACTGTTTCCCCATCTATTTCCCATGAAGTGATGGGACCGGATGCCATGATCTTCGTTTTCTGAATGATGAGCTTTAAGCCAACTTTTTTTTTTTTTTTTTAAGCCAACTCTCCACTTTCACCTTCATCAAGAGGCTTTTTAGTTCCTCTTCACTTTCTGCCATAAGGGTGGTGTCATCTGCATATCTGAAGTTATTGATATTTCTCCTGCCAGTCTTCATTCCAGCTTTTGCTTCTTCCAGTCCAGCGTTTCTCATGATGTATTCTGCATAGAAGTTAAATAAACAGGGTGACAATATACAGCCTTGACGTACTCCTTTTCCAATTTGGAACCAGTCTGTTGTTCCATGTCCAGTTTTAACTGTTGCTTCCTGACCTGCATACAGATTTCTCAAGAGGCAGATCAGGTGGTCTGGTATTCCCATCTCTTTCAGAATTTTCCACAGGTTATTGTGATCCACACAATCAAAGGCTTTGGCATAGTCAATAAAGCAGAAATAGATGTTTTTCTGGAGTTCTCTTGCTGTTTCCGTGATCCAGCGGATGTTGGCAATTTGATCTCTGGTTCCTCTGCCTTTTCTAAAACCAGCTTGAACATCTGGAAGTTCACGGTTCACATATTGCTGAAGCCTGGCTTGGAGAATTTTGAGCATTACTTTACTAGCACGTGAGATGAGTGCAATTGTGCGGTAGTTTGAGCATTCTTTGGCATTGCCTTTCTTTGGGATTGGAATGAAAACTGACCTTTTCCAGTCCTGTGGCCACTGCTGAGTTTTCCAAATTTGTTGGCATATTGAGTGCAGCACTTTCACGGCATCATCTTTCAGGATTTGGAATAGCTCAACTGGAATTCCATCACCTCCACTAGCTTTGTTCGTAGTGATGCTTTCTAAGGCCCACTTGACTTCACATTGCAGGATGTCTGGCTCTAGGTCAGTGATCACACCATCGTGATTATCTGGGTCTTGAAGTTCTTTTTTGTACAGTTCTTCTGTGTATTCTTGCCATCTCTTCTTAATATCTTCTGCTTCTTTTAGGTCCATACCATTTCTGTCCTTTATCGAGCCCATCTTTGCATGAAATGTTCCTTTGGTATCTCTGATTTTCTTGAAGAGATCTCTAGTCTTTCCCATTCTGTAGCTAAAGCTATAGAAAATACATATTTAAAAGTAGTTATAGGTTATTGAGAGGAATGGCATATATGCTCTTTTAAATGCTTGGGAACAAAACTTTGAGGCAGGCAATTAAGAGGTTAGTAGAAATAAATTATTTTAAATAGGTTTTTTGTTGTTTTTGTTGCTGATGATGACTAGTTTAGCAAAGCTACTGACTGGCTAAGGACTAGAAAATGCTGAATTATCAGAAAGGCTGTTGTAATCCCTTGATGAAATTGTGTTAAACGCAACTTTGGATTAATATACTTGGTGGTTTTCTGAAGATTTATAGTTTAATTGTTCTGCTTTTATAATTATAATTTTATTGATTTGCAAGATATTTATTAAGCCCTAAAAATGTGTTTGGGTTATTATATAAAATGCTTAATTATTTCTGAATAACAGTTATATTTGGCCTGAATTTGTTTCTAATAAAATTTCAGGTTTCAGTCCTCATTACCTCCATTTCATATACTGGGAAAGCATATCGCAGTTGCAGGAAGAAAATTATATATGTCCAATATCAATGCAGTACCAACATAGAGTGTTAATTTTCTATATTAGTTGCTGTAAGATTGATTATAGCATGACATTAAAAAAAATATGTGGACGATTTTAACGTTATTAAACACCTTTGTCTTGAAAATTTTAAATACTTAACATTTTTGTAGTTTCAAAAGCAAATGTTTTTAATATAATTAGACTTTTGAGATGAGGGAAATGTTACTGTGAGATTTCATCAGGAATAGAACTGTTTGAGTAATTGAGAACATCAACATACAATTTTAGTGAAGTACATTTTGTGTCCTCCTATTTTAAGTTGTTGATGGTAATTCTAGTTTATTGCCCTGATTTTAAAGAAATCCTAATCCTTAGCTAGAAGTTAAATTTGAAAAAGTCCAATTAGTGCCTGGGTCATTTTTTCATGAAATCATTTAGCACTGATGGATCATTACAGTTGTGCTGTTCTAAGTGAATTAATATTATTTAATCCATGAAAAGACTTTTGTCTGATTTAGCACATTTTGATATAACTGTTATAACTGTTTTATCTGGCTTTAAGAATGTATCTAATCATGATTTTTTTGAGGGGAATAACCTGAATTTTTGTACTTTTACAGGCTAGAGGGAGGAACCAACAGCTTGGAAATTCGACCAAGTGATCTGGCGGGATGGGCATTTTCCTGACCTATTTTGTAGAGGTAATCTAGCACTGTTTTCTTCACTCTTACCTATGATTGATGGCTATATACTTGAACATGAACATACCTGTCACAGCTGTTGGATAGTACTCTGCTTTTCCTGGATAATCCCTTTTCTTTTATACTTAAATATTCCTGCAGTGCAGGAGACCCTAGTTCGATTCCTGGGTGGGGAAGATCCCTTGGAGAAGGGATAGGCTACCCACTCTGGTATTCTTGGGTTTCCCTGGTGGCTCAGCTGGTAAAGAATCTCCCTGCAATGTGGGAGACCTGGGTTGCATGCCTGGGTCAGGAAGATTGCCTGGAGGAGGGCATGGCAACCCACTCCAATATTCTTGCCCTGTGGACAGAGAGCCTGGCAGTCTACAGTCCATGGGTCACAAAGAATCAGACACAGCTGAGCAACTAAGCACACAGCACAGCATGAATATTACATATAGATACCATGATATGAACATCTATACATAGGAAATAATTGATGTTATTAGTTCTCTTTGATGAAAACCATTATCTTTTCTCACTTAACAAGATTATCTGCATTTCTCTTTTTTAGGCCCAAGGTCCCTTATATTAGGAAGACCCAAAATCCTCTCCTGTCTTGTTGGGCTATGTTGGTAGATGTATTAGACCTGTGCTTTTATCTTTCAAAGTGAAAGAAAATTAAACATGAACAGTATTCAGGGTAATTACATGTGGCACATATTCTCATGTCATTATTAATGATCATAACAGTTCTAAGATTCTCATCTTCACCAGACACTAGCTCAAATCCAGCTCTTGATCTTGGATTTCCAACTTGTGGAACTGTGAGAAGTAAATGCTTGTTTAAGCCACCTGGTCTTGGATATTTTTGTTTTAGCAAGGAGCCTGTTCTTAATCCATATGTATCCATGCAATCTGCCTCTTGAGAAATTTGTATGCAGGTCAAGAAGCAACAGTTAGAACTGGGCATGGAACAACAGACTGGTTCCAAATAGGAAAAGGAGTATGTCAAGGCTGTATATTGTCACCCTGTTTATTTAACTTCTATGCAGAGTACATCATGAGAAACGCTGGGCTGGAAGAAGCACAAGCTGGAATTAAGATTGCCGGGAGAAATAACCTCAGATATGCAGATGACGCCACCCTTATGGCAGAAAGTGAAGAGGAACTAAAAAGCCTCTTGATGAAGGTGAAAGTGGAGAGTTGGCTTTAAAAAAAAAAAAAAAAGTTGGCTTAAAGCTCAACATTCAGAAAACGAAGATCATGGCATCCGGTCCCATCACTTCATGGGAAATAGATGGGGAAACAGTGGAAACAGTGTCAGGCTTTATTTTTCTGGGCTCCAAAATCACTGCAGATGGTGACTGCAGCCATGAAATTAAAAGACGCTTACTCCTTGGAAGGAAAGTTATGACCAACCTAGATAGCATATTCAAAAGCAGAGCCATTACTTGGCCAACAAAGGTTCGTCTAGTCAAGGCTATGGTTTTTCCTGTGGTCATGTATGGATGTGAGAGTTGGACTGTGAAGAAGGCTGAGCGCCGAAGAATTGATGCTTTTGAACTGTGGTGTTGGAGAAGACTCTTGAGAGTCCCTTGGACTGCAAGGAGATCCAAGCAGTCCATCCTAAAGGAGATCAGCCCTGGGATTTCTTTGGAAGGAATGATGCTAAAGCTGAAACTCCAGTACTTTGGCCACCTCATGCCAAGAGTTGACTCATTGGAAAAGACTCTGATGCTGGGAGGGATTGGGGGCAAGAGGAGAAGGGGACGCCAGAGGATGAGATGGCTGGATGGCATCACTGACTCGATGGACGTGAGTCTGAGTGAACTCCGGGAGTTGGTGATGGACAGGGAGGCCTGGCGTGCTGCGATTCACGGGGTCGCAAAGAGTTGGACATGACTGAGTGACTGATCTGATCCATGCTATATGCCTGGATGATCACAGTGAACATTCCTTTGGCCTTCAGTTCAGTTCAGTTTAGTTCATTCGGTCAGTCATGTCCGACTCTTTCCGACCCCATGAATCGCAGCACACAAGGCCTCCCTGTCCATCACCAACTCCTGGACTTCACTCAAACTCACGTCCATCTAGTGGTGATGCCATCCAGCCATCTCACCCTCTGTCGTCCCCTTCTCCTCCTGTCCCCAATCCCTCCCAGCATCAGAGTCTTTTCCAATGAGTCAACTCTTCGCATGAGGTTGCCAAAGTATTGGAGTTTCAGCTTTAGCATCAGTCCCTCCAATGAACACCCAGGGATGATCTCCTTTAGGATGGACTGGTCGGATCTCCTTGGAATCCAAGGGATTCTCAAGAGTCTTCTCCAACACCACAGTTCAAAAGCATCAATTCTTCGGCCCTCACCTTTCTTCACAGTCCTACTCTCACATCCATACATGACTACTGGAAAAACCATAGCCTTAACTAGACGGACCTTTGTTGGCAAAGTAATGTCTCTGCTTTTGTATGCTGTCTAGGTTGGTCATAACTTTCCTTCCAAGGAGTAAGCGTCTTTTAATTTCATGGCTGCAGTCACCATCTGCAGTGATTTTGGAGCCCAGAAAAAGTCTGACACTCTTTCCACTGTTTCCCTATCTATTTCCCATGAAGTGATGCGACCAGATGTCATGATGTTCGTTTTCTGAATATTGAGTTTAAGCCAATTGTTTCACTCTCCTTTTTCACTTTCATCAAGAGGCTTTTGAGTTCCTCTTCACTTTCTGCCATAAGGGTGGTGTCATCTGCATATCTGAGGTTATTGATATTTCTCCCGGCAATCTTGATTCCAGCTTGTGCCTCCTCCAGTCCAGCGTTTCTCATAATGTACTCTGCATAGAAGTTAAATAAGCAGGGTCACAATATACAGCCTTGACATATTCCTTTTCCTATTTGGAACCAGTCTGTTGTCCCATGTCCTGCTTCCTGACCTGCATATAGGTTTCTCAAGAGGCAGGTTAGGTGGTCTGGTATTCCCATCTCTTTCAGAATTTTCCACAGTTTATTGTGATCCACACAGTCAAAGGGTTTGGCATAGTCAATAACGCAGGCAATGGCACCCCACTCCGGTACTCTTGCCTGGAAAATCCCATGGAGGGAGGAGCCTGGTAGGCTGTAGTCCATGGGATCGCTAAGAGTCCGACACGACTGAGTGACTTCACTTTCACTTTTCACTTTCATGATTGGAGAAGGAAATGGCAACCCACTCCAGTGTTGTTGCCTGGAGAATCCCAGGGACAGAGGAGCCTGTTGGGCTGCCGTCTATGGGGTCGCACAGAGTTGGACACGACTGAAGCGACTTAGCAGCAGCAGATGTTTTTCTGGAACTCTTTTGCTTTTTCAGTGATCCAGCGGATGTTGACAATTTGATCTCTGGTTCCTCTGCCTTTTCTAAAACCAGCTTGAACATCTGGAAGTTTACGGTTCACTTTCTGCTGAAGCCTTGCTTGGAGAATTTTGAGCATTACTTTAGTAGCGCGTGAGATGAGTGCAATTGTGCGGTAGTTTGAGCATTCTTTGGCATTGCCTGTCTTTGAGATTGGAGTGAGAACTGACCTTTTCCAGTCCTGTGGCCACTGCTGAGTTTTCCAAATTTGCTGGCATATTGAGTGCAGCACTTTCACAGCATCATCTTTGAAGATTTGAAAGAACTCAACTGGAATTCCATCACCTCCATTAGCTTTGTTCGTAGTAAGGCCCACTTGATTTCACATTCCAGGATGTCTGGCTCTAGGTGAGTGAGCACACCATCATGATTATCTGGGTCGTGAAGCTCTTTTTTGTACAGTTCTGTGTATTCTTGCCATCTCTTCTTAATATCTTCTGCTTCTGTTAGGTCCATACCATTTCTGTCCTTTATTGAGCCCATCTTTGCATGAAATGTTCCCTCTGGCCTTAAGGATGAACCTAAGGCCCTTTCATTGATTGAACCAGAGGCAATTCTGTTGAATGAGAAACATAACTCTTTTTTTCCCCTGAGTTTGGAGCTGTGAAGATACAAACTTCTCTTGCCACTACAGTGAAGATTTGCCCAAGAATGGACCAATATAGAGAAGAGCAGCATCAAGACATAGCAAAACCAGGTGCTGATATAAGTCCTTAGATCCAGCTGTGCTTAGAGCCTTTTCAGTTGTGTCAACCAGTAAATCCCACTTTTAAGTTAAACAAACTACTTTCTGTTCTGTTACTTGCAACCAAGAGTCCTGATTAATATGTAGAATGAGGTGAATGACTTGATGGTGACTTAATAAATTGGAACCTTTATAATTATGCATTTGAGTTTGAATGAATACATATGTCATAAAACAAATTCTATGATTGTCATAAATTTTGTTTTGAGGATCTTTTAAAATGAGGATGTGAAAATATTAGCAGTTTTAATGGTCATATTTTAAGATTTCATTTAACATTTTTTACTTCTTAGGTTTATTATAAGAGGAATAGACACTTAAGCTGTAGAGAATGTTATAAAAAAATTTAAAAAGGCTCTCTTCATTCCCATTCACTGTTAACATTTGTGTGTGTATGTATCATTCCATATATCTTCCATACGTGTATATATGTATACATATATTTACATAATGATTATAAAAATGAAATCACAGCATACATATTGTTTAGCAAAATACCGTTTTTGTTGTTAATTTCTGTACCTTTGCATATAATTCCTTCTCATTTCATTCTATGTAATATTCCAATATGTTGATGTACCATAATTATTTTAACTAGCCTCCTATTTATGAATATTTAGGGGGTTTTTTTGTAGTATTAAATGGGAATATAGTGAATATTCTTGGATACATTTTTGCACATGTTTAAAAATACTTTTGCAGTATAAATTCCTAAGGAAAAAATTGTTGGGTCAAAAAGTGTGTACATTTAATAATTTGTGGTTGAATTGCCTAACTATTGTCCCTACATCAGTAGTGTGGGAAAATGGGAAGCTCTTTATCTCTTTGATGATACTAGCTAGTGGCAAACTTTTTAGTATTTGTCAGGTTTTTGTTAGTATTGATTTTCAAAATTTCATTATGAGTTTCAGCATTTTTTCCCCATTGTTATTGGCCATATGTATATTTTCAGTGATCTTTTTGGTCATGTGTTTGGTCATGTGTTACTCAGTTTTTGCTTATCTTTTGATTTTGCTTTTGCCTTGTAGACATTTTAATTTTGTGTGATTGAATTTAGTTATCTTTTTATTCATGGTCAAGGGTAGGGGAGGCGGTTTCCTGTGTAAGGTTTAAAAGGTCTTTACCACTGATTGTAGGACTCATTTTTCCTTCCATATTGTAACATCTCTGAAAGACATGAATTTCTGTCTTGTCATAGTTTGGCGTTTTTTTCTTAATAACATAAAATAGTTGTGTTTCTTAGGATTGGTAGTTTTAGATTCATGAAGTTGAAAAATCGTATGGGTTTTCTATTTTTATGGTTTAAATTGTTTAAAATCTTTTTGATTTATATTGAATATTTTTGGTATAAGCAGTAAATGGAGAGATCAGCTTTACTGTTTTCCAGATGGCTAACCATTTGTCCTCATTCCAGTTATTGAATGATACGTTTCTTTTCTACATATTTGAAATGCCACATTTATCATATACTGAATTTCCATGTTTTGGGGGAAGGCAGAGTCTGTTTCTGAAATCATTTCTGTTCAGTTCATCCGCCTGCTTGTTTTTTGTGCTGATAGTTATGAGAATTCTGTAAAGGAACTGCTTAGAAACTCAGTTTTACACAAATGATTTTTTATTAGAAATAATAGGATTAGGGCTATTGAAGAAGAGGTGTATGTTCACTATAACAACTAAAAAGATAAAATGCCTGTGATAAATCTAACTTGAAAAAAAAAGTTTAAACTACTGAGGGATAGGAAAGAAAATATGATTAATTCAAATTTTTGATAGATATGATAGAAAGTTGTCATTTCACTATAGAAATATAATTGATTTTTCTTTATTGATCTAATCTCTTGTGGCCTTGCTGAATTGCTTATTAGTCCTTGTAATTTTTTTTGTGGATTTATTAGGAAATTTCTACATATGAAATCACATCACTAGAGGTTTATTTCTTGTTTTCTAATTTAGATGTCTTTGCTTAATTGGTTGGTTGATTTTGCCTACTTGGTTTTACTAGTTAGAACCTGTAGTACAGTGTTGAATAGAAGCGGTGAAAATGTACATTCTGGTTTTTAGGAGGATAGTGTTCAGTGTTTAACCATTAAACATGATATTAGGTTTTTTGTAGATACCTTTTATCAGTTTGAGGAGGTTCTCTTCTGGTCTTAGTTTTTTTAGATTATTTTGGTCATGAGTAAATGTTGAATTTTGTCAAGAGCTTTCTTTTATGTTTATTGAGATAGCCATGTGGCTTTTGTCCTTTATTCTTTTAATATGGTGTATTACATTAATTGATCTTCAGATGTTAAACTAGCTTTGCTTTCATGGGATAAATGTTACTTGGTCTTGGTGTATAGGCCTTTTTAAAAAATCTGTTGCTAGATTCAGTCTGCTAATACCTTGTAAGCATATTGTATCTGTTGATGAGAGACACTGGAGTGTAGTTTTCATCTGATGTCTTTATATCAACTCTAGCCTTAACTGATTGAGTTGGAAGATGTACCCTCTCCCTTTGTTTCATGAAGGAGTTTATGAAGGATTGGTGTTTCCTCTGTAAATATTTGATAGAATTCATCAGCGAAGCCATTTCTTTTGGGGGGGCTTTTTAAATACTAAGTCTGTTTGTTCAGATTTTTCTGTTTCCTCTTTAGTTAATGTGTCAGTAATATGTGTCTTTTAAGAAGTTTTATAAAAGTTGTTTAATTTCTTGGCATTTATTTGTTTATAGTATTCCTTCCCTTATAAGCTTTAAATTTTTGCGAGGTCAGTGTTAATATCCCTTCTTACATTTCTAATTTTGGTAGCTTGTATTTTTTCTTTTTTTTTTTTTAATGTATTTTTAATTGGAGGATAATTGCTTTACAGTGTTGTGTTGATTTCTGCCATATGACAGCATGAATCAGCCGTAAGTGTGTGTGTGTGTGTCCTGTTTTTTTTTTTCTCTTTTCTGTAGGTCAGTTTTTGTAAAAGTTTGTAAATTTTTTGAGTCTTTTTAAAAGAACCAAGTTTTTCTCTATTTTTCTGTTTTGTATTTCATGTATTTCTGCTCTAAATTTTGAATATTTTTTTCAGCTTGCTTTATGGTTTAGTTTGCTCTTTTTCTGGTTTATTGAAATGGAATCATGTCATTGATTTGAGATTCCACTTTTTTTCAAATATATAAAAGTATATCATTTCTTCTCAGTACTGCTTTAGCTGCATCCCATCAATTTTGGTATGTTTGTTTTATTTATTCTGTTAAAAGTATTCTCTAACATCTCTTTTAATTTCTTCTTTGAGGTATGTACTATTCAGAATTCTGAAGTTTAATTTTCAAATACTTGATAATTTTCCAGTTGATAGCTACTTAATTCTAATTTAGTTGATATCTACTTAAATTTTGTTATGGTTGGAAAACATACTTTGTATGACTTAAGTCCTTTTACATTTTTAAGGCTTGTTTAATGGTCTAGCATTTGATCTGTCCTGAAGAGTGTGTGCTTGGAAACTATTTTTTATGTTGTTGGAGTTTTGTATATATGCCAGCTAGGTCTGATCAATTGAGTGTGTTCTTCTGTTTTCAGGTTTTCTGTATCTTTGTTAATTTGCTGTTTTTATTCTATCAATTATTTAGAGTGTAGTATTGAAATCTCCAGTGATAATTTGTTGAATTTTTTGTTTTCTTTTTAATAATGTTATTGTTTCATTATTTTAGGGTTTATAATTATTACAATACTTTATTGACTATCATTAGAAAGAGATATCTTTCTTCATCTTTAGTATTTGTCTTAAAGTCTATTTTGTCTAATTCTAATGTAACCACTCCACCTATCTTATGGTTACTCTTTCCATGGGGGTGGGAGTGGGGTGTGTGTGTGGGGGTGTGTCTGTCCTTGTTCCCCATCTTTTTTCTTTCAGTCTTGAATTTAAAGTATGTCTCTTGCTGGCAGTACATGGTTGAATCTTGTGTTTTTTTGTCCAGTTTGAGTCTCTACCTTTCCATTGTGCTCTTCAGACATTCATATTTAATTATGGACTTCGTTGGATTTACATTTGCCATTTGCTTTATGTATATCTCATGGGTTTTGTTTCTCAGTGCTTCCTTACTGCCTTTTGAATTAAATGTCTTTTAGTATGCCATATTAGTTACTCTGTTGGTGTTTTTTCTAAATATAATTTAAGATATAATTTTCTTTGTGGTTGCTATGATATTTACATTATACATTTTAACATTAAATAGACTTATTTAATGTTAAATTTAACATTAACTTATTTAATGTTAAATTTAACATTAAATAAACTTAGTTAATAGTAACACTGAGTCAGTATCAGTAAAATATAGAAACTTCGCTCAGTATAGCTCCATTTTCTGCTTCCTCTATTTTGCCACTGAAGTGAAATGAAGTGAAGTGAAGTTGCTCAGTCGTGTCCGACTCTTTGCAACCCCATGGACTGTCGGCTACCAGCCTCCTCCGTCTATGGAATTTTCCAGTCAAGAGTACTAGAGTGGGTTGCCATTTCCTTCTCCAGGGTATCTTCCCAACCCAGGGATTGAACCTGGGTCTCCCGCATTGCAGGCAGACGTTTTACCATCTGAGCCACCAAAGAAGTCAATTATGTTTTGCACTGTTGCTATATATATATAACATCCATATATGCCATAAACCTGGCAATACAGTGTTAAAAATATTGCTTTATATATACTTATGTCTTTTAAAGATGTTAAGAGAAGAAATGAGAAAAACGTGTTTATAGTCTTCTAGCTTAACCCACATATTTACCATTTCTGGTGTTCTTTTCTTCCTGTGTATTTTAAGTGTGGTGTCATTTCCTTTCAACCTGATGGACTTCTTTTAGTATTTCTTGTATGGCATGTTTGATCTGCTTTGTTCATCTGAGACAGTGTTTATTATGCTTTTATTTTGAAAGGTAGTTTTGTTGCCTTCTTGGTTGACAGGTTTTTTTCTTTTAGCACTTTCAGAATGTGATTCCTCTGTCTTCTGGCCTCTGTTGTTGTTGATTGAAAGTCAGCTGTTAGTAAATTTCTGAGTTAGAGCTCAGGAAAAGCCTGCTGAATTTATGTTGCAAGCATTACTTAACACAGTATAAGGATGAAAAGACAGCAAAAATATCTTCTTACTTTCTCATCCCCTCATTGTAACAAAGCCCTTAACTGGGAGAACCTTATTCCCCTCTCTTTACTCTTCCTCCTCCACTTCCCACTTACCATCACCTTATAATATTCAGAGAGCACTTGGATTATGGGTCTGACTAGAGAAATGCTTTCAGATAATCATTAGCCCACATCTCCAGTGGATCAGATCAGATCAGATCAGTCGCTCAGTCGTGTCCGACTCTTTGCAATCCCATGAATCGCAGCACACCAGGCCTCCCTGTCCATCACCAACTCCCGGAGTTCACGGGATGGAGTTGTAAAGTGCTTTTATAATACAGTATTATTGTTAAAAGAAAAAAAAAATAAGAAAGCTGTTAATCATGTTGATGGTTCTCTGCTATACTGAGTAATTTTTCTCCTTGTGTTTGTTCTTAACAATTTTGACTATGATGTGTCTAGGTGTGTATCTTTGTAATTATTCTCCGTGAGATTCATTGAACTTCTAAGACCTATAAATGTGATTTCTACTGAAAAATCTAATTTGGGAAGTTTTTGGTTGATGTTTTATTAAAAAAAAACCTTATTTCCTGCCCTTACTCTCCTCTCCTTTGGAACTTCAGAAATGTTGGTAAGTTGGTTGCTGAGGCTCTGTTCAATTTTCTACAACTTTTTTTTCTTCACTGTCCTTCAGATTGGATATTTTCTACTGATATATCTTCAAGGTCATAGATTTTCTTCTGCCGTCTTGAATCGTGTAGTGAAGTTTTTGTTTTAGTTATTTTACTTTTCGGCTTCAGAGTTTCCATGTGGTTCTTTTACATAAATGCTGTACCCTTACTGAAAATTTTTTTATTTGTTGATTGTTTTCATAATTAAACATTAAAGATGGGGTCAGTTAAAATTTTTAACATGTTTATGATGGATATTTTGAAATCTTTGCTTAAACCAACATCTGGGGATACTCAGAAACCATTTGTAGCAGTTGCTATTTTTTATTAATGTGGGTCACATTTTTCTTCCCTCCTGTCCTTCCTTTCTCCCTCCCTCCTTTCCTTCCTTTCTTCCTCCCTCCTCTCCTCTCCTTTCCTTTCCTTTCTTCCTTCCTCATCTTATAATTTATTGTTGAAAACTGGGCATTTTAGATAACATATTGGAATAATTTCAGATTGTGACTCCCCCATCCCTGCCTGCTTAGGTTATTGTTACTGTTGTCATTTTGGTATTATTTATATCTAATACAATCCTACTGAAATTTTTTTTTAAATTTTATTTTTAAACTTTACAATATTGTATTAGTTTTATTTTGAATAAAAGTTTATCCGCTAAAATAGACATGCTTGAGTGAATATCCAAGAAAATTCTGAAATGAAAGGGTACTGAGAGGTAAATAGCTCTGTCAGAATTTAAACTTAAAAAAAATATGGATACAGTGTTGAAATGTTTTAAAAAGTGAATTAGTGTTTTACTTTCTAAAGTATGCTTCCCTGATGGCTCAGACGGTAAAGAATCTGTCTACAATTCAGGAGACCTGGGTTTGATCGTTGGGTTGAGAAGATCCCTGGAGGAGGAAATGGCAACCCACTCCAGTATTCTTGCCTGGAGAATCCCATGGACAGAGGAGCCTGGTGGGCTAGAGTCCATGGGGTCGCAGTCAGACACAACCGAGTGGTTAACACTTTCCCTTTTTCTGAAGTACAAAGATGGACTTATTACTGGTATGTTTTAGGTGAGAAAGCCTGTTCTTCTTTGTCAAAGATAAGGTGTCCATATGTGCGTGGATTTCTCTGGGCTTTCTGTTTTGTTCCATTGATCAATATTTCTGTCTTTGTGCCAGTACCATACTGTCTTGATAACTGTGGCTTTGTAATAGAGCCTGAAGTCAGGTAGGTTGATTCCTCCAGTTCCATTCTTCTTTCTCAAGATAGCTTTGGCTATTTGAGGTTTTTTGTATTTCCATACAAATTGTGAAATTATTTGTTCTAGCTCTGTGAAGAATACCGTTGGTAGCTTGATGGGGATTGCATTGAATCTATAAAGTGCTTTGGGTAGTATACTCATTTTCACTATATTGATTCTTCCAATCCATGAACATGGTATATTTCTCCATCTATGAGGAGGGAGGAGGGTTCAGAATGGGGAGCAGGGTTATACCTGTGGCGGATTCATTTTGATGTTTGGCAAAACTAATACAATATTGTAAAGTTTAAAAATAAAATAAAATTTAAAAAAATAGGAGAAAAAAAAGACTGTTCTTCTTGCCTTTGCACCACTGTAAAAACAAATCTAAAATCATAGGATGTATCATACACCGTCTGGTCTCAGAGCTTCCTGTGGAGGAGTAAATACAAACTATTCTTTATAGATAGGTAATGTTTTTAAAGACCTCTATGGTAGGAAGCTCCATAAACTCTTTAGTGTATTTAGTCTATGCTGAGAAATATTCGCTGATAGGAAATTTTCTTCTTGTGTATAGCTTATGATCTTTATTTCTATTTTTGAGGGGTGTGGTATGCAGTCTTCCTATGATTATTCTCATCTTCTGTCAGCTTTTCTTCTCAGATGACCTTGCTGATTGTATTTCTGTAGCTATTTCATGATTTTACAACTCTTAATTTTTTTCTATTGTAAATACATGGGCACTCTGTGTAGGACTAGTTCTATTTGTTGTTTGTAAGGCCTAAGATTGTGTTTGCTTCTCTCTTTACTTCATAGCCTTTACAAAGCAGATACAGTGTTATGAAGTGATTTTTTAAATCATTTATTTTCTCTCTTGTAAATGTTTAGGTCTGTAACTTTCTGAATTTTCTTCAGTATCCCATGTCTCTGAAGTTGTTCATCCCAGATCTAGGCAAATTATTCTGTACAAGGCCAGGATTATTGCAGTTACTCCTCATCACTGTTATATTTTCCCAGTTTCAGATTTAAAGACAAGTTATTGCACTGTTTATTCAGACATAGTTTACTATTTACAAAGAGTGATCACTTCATTATGCATGTGAGTTTGTCCATGTTGTATTTGTACAGTATTTTTTCTCTTCGTAAGTAATGTGTGTTTTTTTTTTTTTTTTGTAGGAATTGGATGGCATAAGCAATTGAGGTGGTACTGAGGGTTTCTGAAGTCTTTGAAAGGTAGAAACTCAACCATGATTTCTTTTTCAACTCTACAGCATTCCCTTCCTTGAAGTCTTCATTTTTACATTAGTCTCAGGTAACTTCAGTACTTAACTTTTCATAATCATGAATAAGTAAATTTTTCTAATATAGAACTTTTTTTTTTTTGGCTGCTGGATTTTCATGTTGAGTTTGTGTAATAGTTTATGTTGTGTTTATATCTGGAAGAAACTTGGGATTTAATTTTTTTTTTTTTTTTCAGAAAACAGTACTAAGAGAAAATTGATGAATAAAGATATAGTTTTGGGTTTTAAGTTTAACACAGGAAGATCTGTGTAGCTTATTATGTAATCTTAGATGAAATTTAAGTGGGAAGGTGTTTCCTTCTTTAACCCTTTTTCTCAGCAGGCTATTTCGCATTTTTCACCCATCTGTCATCAACACATACACACCCACATTAAGTTTTCCAGAATTTCCAGGAAAGCTATTTTCATACATTGGAAAATTAGACCTGTTAATCAAAGTTAATGGTGTTTGGCATACAATTTTTTAAATGTGAAAGAACATACCAGTTACTGTACATTCTTTCATATTGTATGTTTGTTTATGCCAATATAAGGAAGCAATCATGTAGATAATTTAATAATCATTTATATTAAGTATATTGGTTAAAATTTAGACTTGTCAACTATAATAGGTGCTTAAAATGGTAGAAATCTATTTATGTTTATTTGAAAAGTCCATATAAACAAATTCAGGATTGTCTGGAAGCTCCAGAATCATCATGACCTACGTCTTAGTCTTGCTTTGCTGTTGTTAATATGTGCCTTCTGTCTTGTGGTCCAAGAAGGTACCATCATGCCTGCCAATAGAAAGAAGGATAAGGGAAGAACATTCCTTTTCCCTTTAGGAGAGTTATGTATATCATTTCTATTCATATCCCATTGACTGTAACTGTCACATGACCACAGCCAGCTGCAAGGAAGGCTGGAAAATGAGTCTTATCTAGGATCTAGGTCATATGTGTCTCATTTAATATTTTATTTTTGGGGGAGAAGGAGAGAACAGCATCTAGGGGTCAGCTAGTTGTCTCTTACGTTAGGATTTGTCAGATTTACTTTCTATTTATCTAGTTGCTCTAAAATTAAAATATAATTTTTATCATCTAAGACGTATTAACTCTTGGGCTGTGATAATACTTGGGAAATTGTTCTTACTTGAGTTTTGAGGCAATTTTAGTTTTGTGAATAGTCATCATAGTTCTTTGATTAAATACTGCTAATTTCGATATCATAAGATGGAATAAGGTCTTAAAATTGATTTGAAAAAATTCCTTATTTTGTTTCACTGCCATTAGATTGATGTGATTTATTTAATGTTTTTAGACTCTTAAGGCAAGGATGAGGACCTCGGGTGAGATGATCTTTTAGCTACACATAAAGCTAAATGATGTGTAACTAGTTCCTTCTAACTCTAAAAAGTCTGTTATTCTAAATGTTCAGATCTCATCAGAACAACTTATTCCCAGAGACATTATATACTTGTTTTTTTAAATGAGAAGTATTTCATTGTGATTACATTTTGTGATTCTTATGCCATTTAAATATTTTATTTAAACAAATATTAAATAGTATGCTTCTATAAGAGAATTTATTAAAGGGTTGGAAATTAGTTATCAGTTTTCCATTGTATTTTATGTCAACATCAACATATATTAACCTTGTTACCTTTTTCTGAGATTTAAGATAACAGTTTTGATAAATTAGTATACTTGTATTTATATCAGGCCTCTTGATTTAGCTTTTAGTAAACGGTTGTAAGACATTGTAGGTGTTTTTGGCATTGAAGGTGACGAATACATTTTTAGTTTTATTGTACTTCACAAATAAGGTTTGTACTGATAAGTGAGAACATTTGTCCAGTGTTTAAAAAATGTTGATTTGGATAGTTAACACTTCTCTGTTTTGGAATGAGTCTTTGTTATTATATAGTACATGTTAAAAATCACTTAGGTGTTTGGACTAGGTAAACGTATACAGGGAAGTTTAGGAAGTATTTTTTATATTTTTAGTATACAAGGCTAGAAAATTTATAGTTTCCTCAAGATTAATTATTTTTAATATTAATGTTTGAATTTTTGGTATTGGCATAAAGTGAGATGAATGAAACAGCTAGATTTAGCAGAATGTAGGATTCTGTTTTACTTGGTTCGTTTTTACCCTTTCCCTCTCCCTTTTAAATGTAGCTGTTTCTCAACCAATAGTTGACATAAGTTTGATGTTTGGTATTTCCAAATAGCACTAATTTCTTATTGTTACATTGTATTAGAAGACTAGTGACAAGTATTTGGAATAGAGAATATGCTTAGATTCTGCTTTATTTGAGCAGAGCATCATATATATGGAGATGCCTGTTAACTTTGGTTTAAATATTTTTAAATTAATTTTCTGTGGTTAGAAAATGATCATAGGTTTTTATTTAGTTGTCATGTTGTATAAGGTGATTTATCTTACTCTGTAAATTCCTTTAGTAAACATCTTTTATTGTCACTGGCACTAATAAGAAAGGCCATTTTGTTTAGCTGTGATTATTATAAATGATCCTCCTATTAGGATGTTTTGAATAGTATCAATTTAAAAATCAGGGGGCATAGTTTACAAGATAAGCTTTGTAGATGCAAGATGGTAGTTATACAAAGGTGATCTGAAGGGGTTTCTGGAGGTAAAATATCCCTAGATAAGAGGTAAGTCTTATTTTTAAATTAGAGATGAAGCAGTTTTTGCTTAAATCAACCTTTTGAAGGATGAGAAGGAATAGAAAACTTAGGAGTGACAAAAGGCAGATTGTTAAATCCGTTTTTATCAAGGGTTTCTTTGTTGCCTTGTAGTACCAATTTGATCTTAAGGCTGATTGATATTTGTATTTGTAATGCTGATGTTTGTAAGGCATAATTTCTTACTGAATCCTACATAGGTTAGAAATATTACTATCCAAATTAACTGGCATCCTTCAGATGAGTTTGTTGAAAAATACTTTGAATCAGAAGTAATTTGTGAAATCTAGCTTTTTAAAAAAAATCTGTTTGAGATTCCTTTAAGTACTTCTGTTTTGCCTACAAGTGATTGGGTTCTGGTATAAAAGCAGGCTATTTTTAATTTGGGAGAATATTTGGAGTTGGAAATTACTTATTTTTTTAAAAAAGAATGATATTTAGGTTTGCCCACTATAATCTGTTTTGACTCATTTAATGTTTTATATTATTCAGTAAATGTTAATGGAAAATAATATTACAGCCAAACTCAGTGAAAGAAACACAAAAGCAATATCTTTAAGTGAGAAATATTTCTTTCATGGTTGAGTACAGATTTAATTAAAGGTGATAAAATGGCAGATGAATAATCACCTGTATTCTGAAGGAGAAATTAGATACTTTAAGAATTTGAGAAGAGTATTGCACAAATCTTCAAATCTGTTTTCAGTTTAAAACATATAGCCCTTTTTTTTCTTGATATAGGTGTATCTTTGGCATAGCTCCTACATTTATCAGCCATATTCAGGATTGTTTTTAAAATTTCCAAGTGAAAATGGGAAAGTAAAGGAAAGAGAGAGATTTTCCTAAAATAACTTGGTAAAGGTTTGAAGAAAGAGTGGAAGGATTTAGAGGGTGTATAATTCCATGAAAAAAGAATGAAGGAGAAGTGCACTGAGGCAGAAATAGAAAATAGGGATTGTGGAAAGTGTCCATCCCTGATCAAGGAAAAAAGGGATTCTGTGTCACATAGAATTTTCCCATGGTAGCCATGAGATGGGAGTAGCCAACTATGGGGGGTTGGATTGCTTTATTGAGCCAAGCAGTGGTGACAGGGTGGCCTCAGTGGGTGGGTGAGAAGAGAATGAGTTCAGTGAGCTCTTAGTGTCCAGGGCCTTTTCAAGACAGGAGGTAGTATGGTATGGTAAATTGTGCATTAAACCAAGGAAGTTTGTCTTCAAATCCCAGTTTACCTCCTAGCTATGTAACTTTGGGTGAGCTCCAGTTTCTGCATCTGTTAAATGGGCATATACTGTTAGTGTCTTGAGTGTTAAACTGTAAACATTAAGTGAAGTAACACACCAGTGTGCCCAGCATATTGTCTTATAGTAGATCCTCAGCACATGTTAGTTTTCTTTCTTCTCCAGGTTATGCTAATCTCTGAATTTTGTAATATAGCCTCAAACCTATTAATAAATTTGGAGAGACATTTTCTTCATTCATTGCATAGAATTCCCATAAAAAAACCTCAGTAAGCATTTTAAGTGCCTTGTATAATTGATTAAAAATGAGTAATAAGGCCCAACTTATTCATATATTATGCCTCTGTTAACTTTGTCCTCTGAAAACAAGCCCAGACTGAGAAAATACTTGTCTCAAATGCTTATATTAAAGCCTATGTGTTTGACTCCTTATTAAAAGCCCTAACTCAAAGCTTATTTACTCTATTTCAACTTATACAAATCTATTAATATAAAGCTTAGTTTCTATTTGGTTGCACACAGTTGATTAGAAAGAAGCATTAAATTAGAAGGTGACAAGAAGGGTCAACTGTCTGGAAGGGTCTCCAGTTCTGGAAGACTGGAGAAAGTGATGGCTTACAATTTATATTCTCTTTTTAAGTACTGCACTGCTGTTAGGCTTACGTGTTTAGGATTACTTAATTGGCTGTAACTTGGATTAATTTTATACGACTGAACCAAACATTTTTCAATACTGAAGGATAGTGAGGGTGTGTGTGGGTGTGTGAATGGAGCAGAAAGCTGAATTGTGATCCCTTCAGTATCCCTGTTATTATGTATACCTTCTAGCTTCTCTGGCAGAGGGATGGAGATAGAAGGATTAAACTTGGAAGGAGGAAAAGAATGCAGCATTTGAAGTAATCTGTTGGAGGGAGAAATTGGCCCGAGGTAGGCCCCTTCCTTCCTTCTGTCTTCCTAAGTTCTGGTTTTTAGTAATCTGTGTTCTGGCTAACTCCAGAAGGAGTGCCATTTCACCTTTAGCTGAGTTATTTCTAGAACATCATTGTCCATCCTGTCTTGGATCTTAATAGCTCTGCGATATTATATTCTTTGTCAGCTACCCAAACTTCCTTCACATGCAAAATAATGGATCGTTATAAGGAGCTCAGGGTGGCTTAGAGCTTATTCCTCCATCTAGTCATTCTTTCCCCCTGTTTGACAGAGGCTCCTGGGGATGTAGATTAGTTATTTATTTTTTCCTTCCAGAGCAGCCTTTCATGTAAGAGACATGACTTAAGCATTTTTTCTTTCTCTCTGATGTGTAATATTCCATTAATTATATAGACATGTGGGTCAAAAAATAGTTGGCTTTTTGAAGATTTAGCAGAAAGAGACACTTAAATATTCACTTTAGTGTGGATTGATAACATCAGTTTCATTTCTTTGTACTTGACTGAATCTTCCTGAAAATAACTGAAATTAGAGGGAAAGTAACCTGTGTTAACTTTTGAGCATGCATGGAATCTTTTGCAGGGTTTGGGTTTTTGAATGTGCAGTGAAGTGAAGCACATGGGAGCTTTGACTGAGGTCACATAGGAGGTGTAAGGGAGAAATTTAAGGTTGGTGAGAGCTTCAAGGACAGTTAAAAACGTACTTTTCCTGATCATTTTTCTTAGGGTAACTTTGTCCTTTTCCCTTTTACCATGGGGCTTCCCTGGTGGCTCAGATGGTAAAGTGTTCGCCGGCAATGAGGGAGACCCGGGTTCTATCCCTGGGTTGGGAAGATCCCTTGGAGAAGGAAACGGCAACTCACTCCAATATTCTTGCCTGGAGAATCCCATGGACAGAGGACCCTGATAGGCTACAGTCCATGGGGTTGCAAAGAGTCAGACAGGACTGAGCGACTTCACTTTCATTTCAGTTTAATGAAATTAACTTTGTTTGAGAGCCTTGTTTATTTCCTGTCCAGCTTTCTCTGCCCCAACACTGGTTAAGATAATGTGATACAAGTATGGCTCACTTATTTGTCTGTATGTCTTCTCCTTGATTTTTTTCCCCCCATGTATCTTGGAGAACTTTTTACCCAGCACATATGGCTGTCTCATTTATTTTAATGGCTAATGTGTATTCCACTGTGTGGCTGAATCATAGTTAAAACAAGTTTTCCATTAAGAGGATGCTTAGGCCGTTTCCAGTCTTTTTCCATTAAAAGGTCACATCCTTGTACATAAATCTTTGGTTAATTTTTATGACTAAGCACATAATATAGGATTATATATACTCCTAGCAATGAGATTGTTGTGTCAGTGGTCAGCAGTTTTCATTTTGATAGATATTTCCAAAGCTGACTTTAAAACTGTCAGAGCAGTGTTCCTTGATATTGAAGTCTGTGTTGATATCTTAATATTTTCTGGTATTTCAGGGAAATTGTCTCAGAAACAGTTTCTAGGCCAGCCAGTAACTTGAAATATATAGGTTAATTTGGGGTTAGAGGAATAAGAAACCAAATGTGAAAAAGGAAGATCGATTCCTTTTTCTGTCTATATGGACTGTTTTCAAGAAAATTTTCATAGAGGTCAAGTTTGCCCTTTATTTACAGTGTTTCCACTTCCCATTCCATTTACTACTTCCTTATTGAGTTGTGGAATCTTCCTGTTTCAGATGCCTCATTCTGGCACTTTTTTTTTTTTTTTTTGCATACTTAACCTTTCTTCCCCCAAATATTCTCTACCTCCAAAGTATTTTGACTTCCTCAATACCTACTGTTCCAGCCTGATGTTAGGGATAAGATTAATTTTTTAAAAATTAAATTTTTATGTTTGTTTTACTAGGTTTAGTATATGTTAACACACTATTATAGGAGTATAGTTGTAAGCATTATGCATATATTAGGATAGGGCTTCCCTCATAGCTCAGTTGTTGAAAGAATCTGCCTGCAATGCAGGATACCTGGGTTTGATTCCTGGGTTGGGAACATCCCTTGGAAATGGGATGGAAATGGAAGGAAATGGCAGGCCACTCCAGTATTCTTGCCTGGAGAATCCCATGGACAGAGAAGCCTGGTGGGGGGTTGCAAGAGTCAGACACGACTTAGCAACTAAACCACCACCACCGTATATTAGGATATACTAAATTTTTTTAAATTGTTGAGGTACATTATAAAAAACATTGGAGATGAGGACCACTGCTTTAAGGAAATGTAGACCTTGCAGTGGGTTAGTAAGTCAGCTTTAACTTTTGGTAATCTTAAAAAAAAAAAACAGTCTGTCCTAGGTTAGTTTGTCTAATGTCTTTTATTAATGTCTGCTTTTAATGATTACTTCTTTTTACTTCTCCCATATTCTTTAAAAGCTCCCAGGGTGTGTGTGTGTGTGTGTGTGTGTGTGTGTGTGTTTAATAATGATGTATGTGGCAATAGCAGATGTCAGAGCAGTAAAGGGTGGCTTTGTGTATATATTGGTCCCTTTTGAGTCCTTTAGGAAAACAGTAAATAGATTAGAAGTATATAATTGATTTGGTAAGGATTTCCAAAGAAATAAGCAAATTTTAACCCTAGGAGACTTAAGTTTATTAGTTGTAGGATAGTTTATTCTCTAAGACATGTAATAAATAGAATATTTGAAGAGGATAGTTATTTGGTGATGTATTTTAAATATTTGTCATTTAGACTACTAAAATATTTCAAAAAGGGAAATTAAATTCTTGTTCCTTTGTCCAGTATGTCTTCTGGATTTATGATACTACCTGGTTCCAGGGAAGACACAGCAAGTATGAATTACATTTTTCTTTTGTTTATGTTACTGTTTATGTGAGCTGTTTTTAAGCTGTTGTATTTTTGTTGAGTTGCTAAGTCGTATCTGACTCTTTTGCAACCCCATGGACTCTAGCCCACCTGGCTCCTCTGTTCATGGGATTTCCCAGGCAAGAATTTTGGAGTGGGCTGCTATTTCCCTCTCCAGAGGATCTTCCTGACCCAGGGATTGAACCCGAGTCTCCTGCTTGGCAAACAGATTCTTTACCACTGAGCCACCTGGAAAACCCCATTTTTTGAGCTGTACATTTAAATAAAGTTTTCTCCTTAGACGATGTTAGTAAATGAAAGATTACTTTAGATTTCAGTAGTGTATTTAAATTTAACATTTGAAAGCTGTGATTAAAGTAGTAACCATTACTACCTCATTGATTTATACTTAATACAGTCCTTTCATGTTGGGTGAGTGTGTGTGTTTATTTTATACAGCCTGGTAAAAAACAAGCCATACCAGTGCCTTGACAGGCTTTAAGGTAAAATGTCTTTGGATTTCAAGATTATTATGCTAGTTCCTCAAGTAACACAAGGGAGTATGAATCTATAGCAACCAAAGTTAGAAGAGCAGGCTTAATATTGCCTATTTTTCCTATAATAATGGGGAAAAAAGATAATGTAATTATTTAGTAGGGTCTAATTCTTATGACCTCTTAAATTTAATCATGCGCAACTATTTAAGAGTATATTAGTAATGAAAATACTTTTTCCATTTTAACAAATTTAAAGCATTTAAAAGAAATAAAATTACTTTATAGAAAGTTCAAATTAGAGAGAAATACAAGTATGAAAAAAATTAGTAATTTCACTACCCAGTGGTAATATTAATGTTAGCATTTTCAGTAAAGCTGTATACATTCAGACACATATTTACATACACATTTCCTTTAATATATTGGGCTGTTTGCCAAAATTTTAAAATATTTTTCAAGAATATTTTTTGACTGTATTTTTTTTATAATTTAAACAGACAACTTTTTATTGAAGTATAATAACTGACAGAAATGTGTGCATATCACAGATACACATCTTAAAATTTTACAAAGTGGGCACACCTGTATAGCCAGCATTCCACTCAAGAAAAAATGTCTGCTCCCAGATAGCCCACTTTTCCTACCTCCTATCAACAGTCTCCTCACACAAGCATAGCCATTTTTCCGATTCTATTTTTAAGAAAAACTTTGAGATATAATTTATATAAAATAAAATTTGCCCATTCTAAGAGTACAATTCAATAATTTTTAGTAAATTTATTGAGTGGGGCAACCGTTACTTTAGTTTTAAAATGTACATATTGATATAATTTAACCCAGTTTCTTTTTGTTGAATACTTAGTGTAATTCCAGTTTTTCAGTATTAAAGTACTGCCATAGTGATTTTTCATGCATATCTCTATATGCATTTCTGATTTCATCAGGGTAGTTTCCTAAAAGTATTATTTATCACCAGTTCAAAGAACATATGCATTTTTCTGGGTTTTGATACAGTGTACCAAATTACCTTTGGAAAGAGTTGAACTAAAGTACTCCCACTGTCAGTAGATTTTTTTCCCTGTGAGCTCAACCTTGGATGTATTTTTTAAGAGTTGTTATCAATTTGGGGGATAAAATATGGTTTTAATGTTCATTTCTTTGATACTGCTGTGACTACTATTTTATATATTTAGTGACTGTTTCTAATTTTTCTTTATGATTTACCTGATAGTATTCTCTCAGTTTATTTCTTAATGTTATTTCTTATTTTAATTTTAAGATGTTTTAATATATTAAAGGATATGGAGCCATCTGGTGTTCCAAATACTTTCTCCCAGTTTGCTTTATTTCATGCTCATTTTTCATAATGAAATAGATTAGTGCCTTAATGTCAGAAATAAAGATCTGTGTTTCCTACCGGCTTTTGGAAATTTACTGGTAATTTTTAAATTGGAGGCAATATTGAATTATGTGAATAAAACTTTTATTGAAGTATGGATACCTTTCATAATTTGAAATTTAAAAAATTCAAGTAGACATATAAAACTAATTTATTATGCTTTGTTGCCAAACTTGGTCTTTCTAGGCAGTTATACTTAAGCATGAACATTGACGACAAACTGGAAGGATTATTTCTTAAATGTGGCGGCATAGACGAAATGCAGTCTTCCAGGGCAATGGTTGTAATGGGTGGAGTGTCTGGCCAGTCTACCGTGTCTGGGGAACTGCAGGAATCGGTGCTTCAAGATCGGAGTATGCCTCACCAGGAGATCCTTGCTGCAGATGAAGTGTTACAAGAAAGTGAAATGAGACAACAGGATATGATATCACATGATGAACTCATGGTCCATGAGGAGACAGTGAAAAATGATGAAGAGCAGATGGAAACACATGAAAGACTTCCTCAAGGACTACAGTATGCACTTAATGTCCCTGTAAGTAATTCCTTTATAAGATATTAAACTTAGTTAGAAACATAATTAATTTTCTGTTAAGTGATACAGTCATTGAAGAAATTTCAAAAAATGTTTAAAATCTGAATATAAATAGTTCAAATGTGTGTTCTAAAATAAATATACCAAATATTGATAAAAATCATGATAAGGCAAAATTAAGTTTTTGTATTATGTACATTTTAGAAGCATATTTTCTGGATAACATTTGTCAGGATTACTGTGTGTTAAATTTTAAGTGCTTAATTTTGAAGGATACTTTGTTTTAACTTTCGGATTTCTCCTTAAAGAATAGAAGGATTGGAAGAAAAAAAAAGTATAAGGATTGAACCTGGAGCATAGCTAGAAAAAAATCATGTACTTGAGAATTTTTCCTTCAAATTTTGTAACTGTTGGCAATTCCTGCCTTCTTTTATTTTTTCATTATCTTTAAAAAGTATTTCACCCTTTCAGTCTTTCCTGTTTAACCTTGATGTCACAGGTCATCACCTAAGATACTCTTTTGTAGATACCCGTAAATTTTTTTTCAATTCAAAGGAGCATTTATTGAGCCCACATTAAATGGGACATGCTTACGATATTATGAGATGCCCTTCTTCTGTGTATAGTTTCTGCTTATCCCCAAGTGGATACATGCTATGTTTCACAGTCTTTGTAGTTATTCAAGCTTCTGTAATGGAATAGTAGGCTTGTTCAGAGACTCACAATCTTTTTAGAAAGTTGTACATTTTCTGGAAAAAAAAAAAACAACAACAACAGTAACAAACAAAAACAGTGAGCTGGACTTGTTGCTTCCCCTGAAGGTTCAGGGCTCATTTGGTGCTTCAGTCACAGGCTCTTTGGAACAACCAGCAATGACCTCTTTATAATCTTCACTCCAAAATTATCTTTGTGAAGTGAATTGTAATCAGCTCTGGCCTCAGTGATTTCTTTCTCAGTACTGAGCGTATTTAATTCCACATCAGTAAGCAATGCAAAAGTCTGTGTGTTCTTTAAGTACAAGTCAGTGATAGTTTCTGTATTTTGGTCACTGATCAAGTCTAGTAGTTCAGTGGTTGACTGACTGTAGGTCAGTAGTGAATTTTGGGAGTAGTGTGGGATAAGTCACAGCCAGGGCAAACCAGGCAGAGGAGCAGGGCCTTCCTGAGCATGGTGCTGATGCAGGCGGGGAGTCTGAGAAGCTGAGTGGTTTTTTTTGCCTTCTTGTGTCTTTATTTTTACCTGATGATCAGCAAAACTACTACTGTCATAAAATCTTCTATTCTTTACGTGATATTAAACCTCATCCTTTCAGTACTTCTGATATACTGTGCTTTTTCTTTTGCTTTAGGACCTTCATGTATCCTACTTGTAATATTCCCCTTAATCATAACCCCTCTCTGTTTTTTAAACTGATTAGTGCTTCATCATCATCAGCCTGCCACTTCTGTCCAGTCTAGGTTTACTCCCTGCAGTAGGGACTTGTTCAGTTTGTCTGTAATAGATAGTAGGCTCTTTGAGAGCATGAATTTTGTCTTATTTTTCATTATGGCCCATGTGTTAGCACATGATGTGAATGAGTGGATAACTACTTACAGTTGTGTTCTAATACACGTGCTCACCAACTTTTACCTAGTCTATTGCAGTAGCCTTTTCCTTTTTCTACCTGTTGATGGTGATGAATTACATTAATTAATTTTTTAATGCTGAATCAGCCTTGCATACCTGGAAGAAATCCCACTTTGTTGTGGTGTATAGTATTTTTATACATTTTTTAAATTCACTTTACTAGTACCTGTTGAGGATTGATAGATTGGTCTAGTTTTCTTTTCTTGCAGTATCTTTGTTTTGATGTTAGAGTAACCCTGGTTTCATAGAATGAGTTAGGAATATTCACTCTGCTTTGGTCTTCTGGGAGAGATTGTAGAGAGTTGGTACAGTTTCTTCCTTGAGTGTTTGATGGAATTCACCAGTGAATCTGTAGGGCCTGGTACTTTGCTTTTTGGAAGGTTAGTAATTCAGTTTCTTTAATAGCTATAGATTCAGATTGTATGTTTCTTCTTATGTGAGTTTTGACAGATTGTATCTTCTGAGGAATTGGTTCAGTTCATCTAGGTTATCAAATTTGTGGGCATAGAGTTGTTCATAGTATTCTTTTATTATCCTTTTAGTGTCCATGAGGTCTGTAATGATGTTCCCACCTTAATTTCTGGTATCAGTAATTTATGTCTTTTTGTCTTAGCCTGACAAGAGGCTCGCTGCCTTTTTTTTTTAAGTATGTCAACAGTTGCTTATTTATTTATTTTTGGTTGCACTGGGTCTTCCTTGCTGTGTGCGGGCTTTCTCTAGTTGCAGTGAGTAGAGGCTGCTCTTTGTCTTAACAGTTTTTAAGCATATAGTATTATATCCAGTGTCAGCGTACAGTTAATTGCACTCTCGTTGTACAGTAGATCTCTAGAACTGTTTTGTCTTGCAAAGCTGAATTTCTATACCCACTTAACACCAGTTCTCCATTGTTACCTCCCCCTAGTAAAAGCTTACTAATTTTTAGAGAATTAGCTTTTGATTTTTTTCTGTTGTTTTCCAGTTTTCAATTTCATTGATTTCTCCTCTAATTTTTTTGGTATCTTTTCTTATATTATTTTGGATTTAATTTGCCACCCATGGTTTTTGGGCTTCTCAGGTGGCACTAGTGGTAAAGAACCTACCTGCCAATGCAGGAGACACAAGTTCAGTCCCTGTGTTAGAAAGATTCCCTGGCGGAGGGCATGGCCACCCACTCCAGTATTCTTGTCTGGAGAATCCACGGACAGAAGAGCCTGGTGGGCTGCAGTCCATGGGGTTGCAGAAGAGTTGGACACGACTTTGCTACTGAACACACACACACATATAGCGTTCAGTAATACAAATTTCTCTCTAAGCGCTGCGTTCACAGTGTTCCACAACTTTTGATAAGTTGTATTTTTATTTTCATTTGGTTCATTTTATCTTTTTTTTCTGAGATACGTTCTTTGATTCATGTGTTATTTGAAAGTGTGTTACTTAATCTCCCAAGTTTTGGGGATTTTTTCAGCTATTTTTTTGTTACTGATCTATAGTTTTAATTCATTTATGGTCTGAGAATGTATATTGTATGATTGTTTATTCTTTTACATTTATGAAGTTGTGTGTTTTGTGTGCCCTAAATGTTCGCCTTGGCAAATGCATGTGAGATTGAAAAGAATAAAATAGTCTGTTGATGGTAATAGCTTTCTTCTTGGACTGATTGTAACCTGAGCCATACCTGTCTGTTTTTCAGATGATTTCTATAATGATCTTTTCAAAATGAGATTTATACTTATCATTTTCCTCCCAGAAAATTTTCAGAGGTTTCTTTTTGCTAAAAAGCTGAAATGCACTCTTTTGCTTGGGCTAAAAGAGCCTTTGAATCAGGTCTTTTCTCATCTTATCCAGCCCCTGCAAGCCCTACTGCCCACTTCATAGTTTAAGTACATTGAAATTAGATTAGTTGCCCAGGTCCAGTATGATTTTTTCTCTTCTGTACATGTTGGATATACCTGTAATATTCTTTGTTTGGCAGTCTACTGTTTTTCACTTCTCAAAACTTTTCCTTTGTGTAATTTTTCATTATAATAACTAACTTTTCATTTCTTTGCTTGTGAGACCATGAGGTCTCTTTTCTGAAACTTGTATTTTAACTTTATGTTCTCAGTAACTGGCCTGTGGTAGGCAGTCATATATTTTTTGAGTGAAAGAAATCTTTTTTAATTGAGAAAAAGTTTGAAGTGAAATGTGGATCCTAAGTTACAATTCAGAATTTTGACAGCTGCATAAACTTGTATGTAACCCATAACGCATCAAGATATAGAATATTTTTATCATCCTGGAAAGCTGGAAAGTTTGTTTTCTTCTTGGTCAGTCCACTCCACAACAATTGTTCTGATTCCCCTCCCCATACCCCACCCTCCCCATCATAGATTAATGTTGTCTCTTGAGAAGTTTGGGCTTCCCTGTTGCCTCAGACGATAAAGAATCTGCCTGCAGTGTGGGAGACATGGGTTCAGTCCCTGGGCTGAAAAGATTCCCTGGAGAAGGGAATGGATGTCCACTCCAGTATTCTTTCCTGGAGAATCCTGTGGACAGAGGAGCCTGGTGGGCTACCGTACATGGGGTTGCAAAGAGTCAGACACAGTTCTAATGTGAGAACTCTGTATGAATGGAATCATGTGTAACGCTTCTCTCCAGCTTCTTTTGCTCAGCATAGTGTTTCTGTAGTTTTCCATGTTGGTTTAGTGTTATCAGTAAGTAGTTCATTCTTTTCATTATTGATTAACATTCTGTTATACTATCCTAAAATTTTATTTCCCTCTTTATGGTTATTTATTACCTCTAGTTTTCAACCTTTATGAATAAAGTCACTGTGAATGTTGTTAAAAAAGTCTTTTTTAATTTCTTCTGGGTACATTTTTATAGAAGTTAAGCTATTTCTCTTCTGTTTTCATTTTGTTTAATCTAGTTTCTGTCTTTGCATCAGTATTACTCTTGATTGGTATATTTTCTATACAAAATCCTGAGATCAGGTAGTGTAGGTCTTCCAGTTTTGTTATTCTTTGGCAGATTACTGTGACTGTTCTAGTTTGTTTGCATTTTCATGTAAAATGCAGGATCAGCCTTTCGGTTTCTGTAAAATGAACTATCTGGGTTTTAGTTGGGATTGCATTGCTTGTATATATTGACTTGATAAAAACCAGCAACTAAAAAGTAGAGGCTTCCAGTCCATGAACATGATGTATTGTTAGGTTTATTTTGCTTTTCTCTAACTTCTCTTGGCATAGTTTTTATCAGAATTTCTGGACATATTTATTTGGTTAAGTTTATCCTTAAGTATTCCATGTTTAAGATGTTATTGTAAATGGTGTTTAAAAAAAAAACTTCAGTGTCTAATTGTTCGTGACTAGTACATAGGAATGCAGTTGATTGTTTTTATGTTGACCATGTATCCTGTGATCTTGTTATATGTACCTGTTCTAGTAAGGTTCCTTCTGTTTTTTTCAGGGTCCCTATTGTCCATACATTTTAAATCTTCCTTTCCAATTTATATGTTTTTTACTTTTTTCTTCCTTATTGTATGGACTAGGCTTCCAGAACAGTGTTGAATAAAAGTGGTAAGAGTCGATATTTTTGCTTTTTTCCTGATCTTTAGGGGACTGTATTGAGTTTTTCACCATTAATAATTGTTTTAGCTATAAATTTTTCATAGGTTATGTTTATTTATGAGGTGGAAGATGTTTTCTTTGTAGTTTGCTGAGATTTCTTTTAAAGTTGTGAATGGATGTATAACTTCATTGATATTTTTTCTGCATCTATTAGATGATCATATGATTTTCCTTCCTTTTCTTAAAGTGAACTTACTGATTTTCAAATGTTAAGCCAATCCTGCATTCCTGGGATGAATTGTACTTGGTCATGATACATTGTCCTTTTTATATGTTCTTGGATTCAGTTTACTGATTTTTTTTAAAAAGAATGTTTATGTATATGTTTATGAGGCATATTGTTTTCTTGCAGTCTTGTTTTAGGCATATTGGCCTCATAAAAAAATAGTTCCTTCTCTATTTTCTGAAAGTTTATAGAAAATTCGTGTTATTTCTATCATAATAATATATATTTAGTAGACTTTACCAATAACTCAATCTAGGGTTGAGTTTCCTTTGTGAGAAAGTTTTTACTCCCATATTTAACTTTTAAAACATAAAAAACTAATCAGATTTAAATTTTTTCTTGATTTAGTTTTGACAAATTATATTTTTCATTAAAAAAAATTTTTTTTAATTGAAGGATAATTGCTTTACAGAATTTTGTGGTTTTCTGTCGTACATCAACAAGAATCAGCCATAGTAGGTACACCCATGTCCCCTCCCTCCTGGACCTTCCTCCCATCTCCCTCCCCACCCCACCCTTCAGCCTTTCACAGAGCCCCTGTTTGAGTTCCCTGAGTCATACAACAAATTCCCATTGGGTGTCTGTTGTGCATATGGCATTGTAGATTTCTGTGTTGCTCTCTCCATACAGCTCCCCTTCTCCCTCCTCTCCTCCCACTGTGTCCTCAGGTTTGTTCTCTATGTCTGTTTCTCCATTGCTCCCCTGAAAATAAATTCATCAGTGTCCTCTCTTTAGATTCCATATATATGTGTCAGTACACGGTATTTATACTTCTCTTTCTGACTTTCACTCTGTATAATAGGCTCTAGTTTTGTCCACATCATTAGAACAGATTCAGATGTGTTCTTTTTCATAGCTGAGTAGTATTCCATTGTATGTATGTACCACAGCTTCTTTATCCATTCATCTGTTGGTGGACATCTAGGTTGCTTCCATGTCCTAGCTATTGTAAATAGTGCTGCAGTGAACTTTGGGGTACATGTGTCTTTTTCAGTTTTGATTTCCTCAGGGTATATGCCTAGGAGTTCATTTTTTGACTGAACAAAAATTTTCATAATATTTTCTCAATTCGTTTACTGTCTAAAGGACTTGTAATAATTTCTGTTTTCACCTTGATAGTGCCAGTTGTCTTTTTCTTGATTAATCTGGGTAGAAATTTGTCGGTTTTTCTGGTCTCTTCAAAGAATAAGTTTTGGTTTTAGTGCGTCATTAGTAAAGAATGCACCTACCAGTGCAGGAGATGCAGGAGACATGGTTTGATCCCTGGGAGGGAAGATTGTCTGGAGAAGGAAATTGCAGTCATGGCCAGGAAAATTCCATGGACAGAGGAGCTTGGCAGGCTACAGTTCATGGGGTTACAAAGAATCAGACAATACTGAATGCACACACACATTGTTCATTTCAACTTTCATCTTTACTCTCAAGTTATTTCTTTCCTTCTGCTTACTTTATTTTAATTTGTTCTTATTTTCTTAGCTTTTTAAAGTAGAAGGTTTGGTAGTTAGATCTTTCTTTTTGATGTAAGCATTTTAAGCTCTAAAGTTCTCAATTTCTTTTGTGATTTCTTTGTGACCCATGCTTAATTTCTGAATATTTGAAGTTTTCCAGGTATCTTTTTGTCATTGATATTTAGTCATTGTGGTCAGAGGCTATACATGTACAACTTACGTCCTTTGAAGTGTGTTGAGTCTTACAAGGTCTACTGTGTGGTTACCTGGTGAATGCTCTGTATTCACTTGAGAAGAATGTGGAGTCTGACTGTTGTCGGGAGGGTTTTTTGTAAATGTCAATTAGGTCAAGTTGGCTAGTTGTATTCTTTTTTTTTTTTTAATTTATTTTTATTGGAGTATAGTTGCTTTATAATGTTGTGTTAGTTTCTATTGTATAGCAAAAATGAATCATCTATGCGTTATACATCCCCTCTTTTGGATTTCCTTCCCATTTAGGTTACCATAGAGGATCTAGTAGAGTTCCCTGTGCTATCTGGTAGGTTCTCATTAGTTATCTAATTTATACACAGAATCAGTAGTGCATATATGTCAGTTCCAGTCTCCCAATTTCTCCCACCCATCCCCTTTCCCTCTTGGTATCCATACATTTGTTCTTTACATAACTCTTTTATATCCTTACTCATCTACTTATTCTCCAGGCATTAAAGTTTGTTTGCAGAAGGATCCAATTAAGATTATACATTGCATTAACTGTCATGTCTCTTTAGTTTTCTTTAGTCTGGGTTAGTTCCTCTCTTTAAAAATTTTATGATCATCATACGTAAAAATTGCCATTTATTTTGTAGAATGTCATTCAGTTCAGGTTTATATGATTTTTCCTCTTAGACTTAAGTTGTTACTTTGGCAGGTGTATTGCAAAAAGTGGTTTGGGTTTGAACAGGTGGCACATGATTTTTATTTTCCCCCTTCTGATGATGGTTCACTTTGATCAGTTAATTGAGCTAGGGTCTGCCAGGTTTTGCCAGTGTAAAGTTAATCTTATCCCTCATCATACTTTGAAATTTGTTCATTTGTTTATTTGTACCAATATTGATTTTGAAGTTTTATTCACTGGGTAAAATCTACTACTATGATTAATGCTTAGTTGATGATTTGTCCAATCCGAGCCTCTTCAGGTTGGCTTCTGTGTTCTTTTGACCTGTCCCATCAGTCCTTGAGCACTTCCTTTAAGTCATGAGATGTTCTAGGTTTATATTGTATTTTACATGCCCATCCCTGGAATCAGACATTTTTTCTAAAGAGTCCTAGTTCATTTTAGTGGAGAATGGTATTTAGAAGCCAAGATCTGAGTGCTCAGTGTGCTGCTCATTGCTGGTGGAGTATAACTGCTCCCAGGACTGTTAGTGGATAAAGCCAGAGAGTATATATATATGTACATACTTACATACATTTATATGTATATATGTACATACATTTACATCTATAATTATCCATTTATCTATAAGTATTGAAAACCATGAGTTCACACTGATACCTCCAATTATAGTCTATTACCATGGAGTACATTTTAGTTTGCTTCCTCCCATATTTTATGAGTCCTTTCTCAGACAGTAATAAGCCTGATTCTGTTATTCTTAATGTATTTATTTACTTAATTGATCAGATCCTCCTCCCAACCCCTGTATGTAACTATTTTCCCTTTAGCACTGTTGCCCTTCTCCTCTTCCTATACAGGTATACTCTCTTCACCCAGCTCCTGTACTCCATGGCAGTGCAAGCCATCCCTTGTCTCCTGTGTGGATGCCTTCCTCCCCCTGCATGTCTTTGGCAATTGTGCTGGGCCTCAGTCACCACTTGGATCCCTCCTTGTACACTGTGCTGGTCCATGCTCAGTCCTCACACCACTTAGTTCTGGTACCTTGCTCAAGGCTGCTGTTCACCCACAGCATAGACCCTTCTTTATGTTGCTTGGGCTCTGACACTTTCCTGCTGAACTGCCCTTTTATCTGGAGAACTTCCTCTCTCTGCTTACACTCTGATGTCTTGCTTTGGGCAGCCCTCCCATGCCAGTACCCTCTTCATTCTGTCTAGGACCTGAAACCATGTTTTGCTCCACAGTATGGCTTTAGAGGTGAATGGTTTATGGAGCCTAAGTAGATAGGGAAAGTCAGGAAGGGGAAGGGATAAGATTTATCCTTTTGTTTTCTTTAAAAAAACCTTAATTTTGAAATTATATAGATTCATAGGTAGTTGCAAAAATAATACAGAGATGTTCCATGTCACCAGTCTGGCAGTTTCTCCCCAGTGATTGCATTTTATATAACTATAGTACAAAATCTCAAAATAAAGAAGTTGACATTGCTACAACATGTCCATTTTTGTGTGCTTTATCCTACAAGTAGATACAGAACTAATCCTTCATACCAAAGATCTCCCTGGTGCTACCGCTCTGTAGTCACACTGCTTCTTGTTGCCCCCACCATTCCTAACCCCTGGCTATCCTACCCTACTCTGTTTTTTGTCTCTAAAACGTCATCATTTTGAGAATATTTTATTTGAGATATTGGAATCAATAGATACTGGAATCAATATATTAAGTGACCTTTTGAGATTGACTTTTTTCACTTAATGTAATGCCCTCGAGAGCCATCTGAGTTGTTATATATATAAATGCTTTGTTCTTTTTTTTTTTTTAATATATAGTAGTATTCCATGGTATAGCTCAGCTGGTTAAGAATCCACTTGCAATGCAGGAGACCCTGGTTCGATTTTCTGGGTCAGGAAGATCCCTTGGAGAGGGGATAGGCTACCCACTCCAGTATCCTTGGGCTTCCCTGGTGACTCAGATGGTAAAGAATCTGCCTGTGGTGTGGGAGGCTTGGGTTCGATCCCTGGGTTGGGAAGATCCCCTGTAGGAGGGCATGGCAACCCACTCTGGTATTCTTGCCTGGAGAATCCTCATGGACTGGTGGGCTGTAGTCCATGGGGTTGCAGAGTCGGACACGACTGAGTGACTAAGCACACACACACAATTCCATGGTATGGTTGTTAAGTCAGTCAGTTCAGTCGCTCAGTCATATCTTATTCTTTGCGACCCCATGGACTGCAGCACGCCAGACATCCCTGTCCATCACCAATTCCTGGAGCTTGCTCAAACTCATGTCCATCGAGTCGGTGATGCCCTCCAACCATCTCACCCTCTGTTGTCACCTCCTCCTCCTGCCTTCAATCTTTCCCAGCATCAGGGTCTTTTCCTTCAATCTTTGCATCAGGTGGCCAAAGTTCTGGAGTTTGAGCGTCAACATCAGTCCTTCCAATGAATATTCAGTTCTGATTTCCTTGAGGATTGACTGATTTGATCTCCTTGCAGTCCAAGGGACTCTCAAGAGTATTCTCCAACACCACAGTTCAGAAGTATCAATTCTTTGGCGCTCAGCTTGCTTTATGGTCCAACTCTCACATCCATACACGGCTACTGGAAAAACCATAGCTTTGACTAGATGGACTTTTGTAGGCAAATAAGGGACATTTTAGTTGTTTCCATGTTTTGGCTATTACAGATAAAACTGCTGTGAACATTGATGTGTAGGTTTTTGGGTGAACATAGGTATACATAGCTCTAGGATAAATACTCTGTTATCCCCTTGTCACTGGATATAATCACTTCTAACATTTTGGTATATGTACTTCAGTGCTGCTTTGATATGCATACCGAGCATAGGAACATGTTGCTTTTTATCTCTTCATTTACCAGCATATTTTGAACTTTTCTCAACTCCTTGTTCTTCTAATGCTTCTTAAATATCTGCTTGATATTCCAAATTCTGGGTAGTCCATAGTTGAGTCCTATTACTCCTAATAGATGATGATAAATCTGAGTCCATTCTGAGAATGAATCAATGGAAAGTTATCTCATACTGAATACCAAATGCCAGAATTTAGGATTTGTGTAATATTGCTTTATAGAAGAACTTAACAGAGATGAGAAATTATATCCCTTCCTTATTACTTATGCATTCCTGCTGGTAAGGCAGAGTTGTGAAGGGCAGATCTTGGGATCATGAATATACATTTTTGAATTAAAGAGAGGGTGTTGATGTAGAACAGTATGATCTAGGTTCCTCACAGTGTGAAAACTTAAGCTCCAAGGCCTTTCATCCTTTCTAGAGTGTATGCTAAAGTCTTTTTAAAAATAGATATTGAACATGTTGATTTTTTTTTCCTTTTATTTGCTAATTCACTTGGAAGTCACAGAACTTTACTTCATATTAACTTTTTAGTTAATTCAAAACAGAAACTTGAGGTTTGTGTTTCCTTAAACTGTTAATAACAGTTTAGGTTCTGTAACCTGTATAAACTCCCTATTGTTCTGTGATAGTTGCTAAGTAAAGTTCTTCATTTGTGATAACTGCTGGCTTTCAGGATTTATCATGACCGTATTACTCTAAATCAATCACCCAGCTTCAGCTATGTGGCTGTACATTTTCAACAGCAATCTGCAAGCCAACTTTCAGATGTCTGTAGTATGCTCATTAGAACTTAGTTTTCTAGCATGTTAGAAATTTGAATTAAAATGAACTAAAATTAGTATTTCAGTTCCTTAGTTGCATTAGCTACATTTCAAGTGCTCAATAGTCACATGTGGTTAATGACTTCTGTATTAGACAGCATAAAGAACATTTCCATTATTTCAGGACGTTTTGGATAGCGTTGTGTTAGAAAGCTTTTCAACTTAAAAATTAATTTCAGAAATTTGAAAAAAAAAGTATTTGGCTTGTCCTTTTAATTCTTTTTATAGAAAAGGGATTGGAAACTTTGTGGACTATATTTTTCCAACTGATATCAGATATGTTGAAGAGTAAAAGACATGTTTATATTGACAGAAAGAAACAAATTGTTATTTGTAATGATATATGCCACATTTGTTTCCTAGAAAAGTACTGAATTGCACTTTTTTGAAAGAATTTTTTAAATAATTTATAGTCAAGTATGTCCAACTCTTTTGCGACCCCATGGACTATGGCCTACAAGCTCCTCCATCCATAGGATTTTCCAGGCAAGAATACTGGAGTGGGTTGCCATTTCCTTCTCCAGGGGATCTTCCCTACCCAAGGAAATTGCCTGGTAGCTGAGTTGGTAAAGAATCTGCCTGTAGTGCAGGAGACCCAGGTTCACTCCCTGGGTTGGGAAGATCCCATTTTATGTAAATTAGGAGCTATAAAAAAAAAAAAATCATGCTCCAGTCATATAGTGATATAATAAAGTGTAAAGTATTTCAAGTGTTTGTGATTCCTGAAAAAAATATACTTTAGCAGTCATGAAGATTTTAGTCATGAATTTCTGTTCTGAAAGCGGTATGAATAGAATTGTAGACATCCTTTTATGCATTTTGTATTCATGATTATTTTAATGGCTTAGGAAACTCAAGACATATTTGGCCATTGCTGTAAAACCTGTCTTTTGTTTTTAGTTATAAAAGTTGCCTTAAATCCTGTCATTAGTTTAAGAAGGATTATATAGACATTTCCCCAATACCTTTTGCTTCAGTGAATAAAACTTTAACATGCTGTTGCTAGGAATTTGAGTACATGTTCTGGAATAAGTGTCTTTTCCTTTCCTATTTAACAAAATGAGAAGAAAAAAGTATTATTTTATTTGTGTCAGTGATTTTAAAATACTAATTTTGCCATGTATTTTGCACTCTGTTTTAGTCACAGGATTGGATTACATTTATTGGTATCAATGATCTTTCACAATCATCTTGAAAGGTGACAAATCTATTTGATTTTGTTTATTTGCTTAAATAGTCATTGGTAGGATATGTTTCTTCCTCTCTTTTTGGCTAAATCCCAACTTGTTATCTCTTTACACTGTATACTTTTCAATAAAATTATTTATTATAGCCAGTTCTTACTACTCTTTGTTTCTTTTAAAGTTCATTTGAGGGATTCAGAAGTAATTTTATGTTTATTGACTCTTGGGTCCTTGTCTTTTGAGGCATTTGTGTTGACTTTTTGTGTGTTTGCATGCTTTAAGGAGTACCCCCCCATTCAAATACTTTTCACTTCATCATACTCTTTGAGTATTATTTTCAGAAATAGATTTATTAATTGAGCTTGTTTTAAAGAGAATAGATGGTAGTTTATATCAGTTCCCCAAGGTTATTTTTTTAAACAAGATTTTACTCTTTTATGTGGCTCTTAGAAAGTATCCTATTTGATAGGAATCCGTTTTAGCAGAAAACATAGAATAAGTAATCTTGCTTTATAGTTTTTCCTGATGAGAGTCATATTATTGCTTATTATTATTGATTTCGACTCACCTGGTAAGTAAATGAATCAAAGTATCTCTATTAGTCGGTTGTTTTAGGGAGCTAACCTAGAATGGTCTATTTTTCAGTATTCTCCAGTGCTCTTAAAGTTGTTAGACTCAACTTTTTTTTTCCCCTTGCTGCTAAGTCGCTTCAGTCGTGTCCAACTCTGTGCGACCCCATAGACGGCAGCCCACCAGGCTCCCCCATCCCTGGCATTCTCCAGGCAAGAACACTGGAGTGGGTTGCCATTTCCTTCTCCAATGCATGAAAGTGAAAAGTGAAAGGGAAGTCGCTCAGTCGTGCCTGACCCTCAGCGACCCCATGGACTGCAGCCCACCAGGCTCCTCCGTCCATGGGGTTTTCCAGGCAAGAGTACTGGAGTGGGGTGCCATTGAGTTTTCTTTCTATATTCTTTAGTAACATAGCTAGTTTCCTAACACTTTTCATATAGTTCTGTGTGATATTTGATACCTAATTAATTGATCTGGAATTGTGAGATAGTGGTACTGAGTGAGAGTTATACTCTTTCTTAGATCAAATAGTGCCCAAATTGGAAGTCATAGACAAGGCTCTGATAGCATCCATCTAGCTAGATCAGTCTCAGAGATGTGTACTTTGACTTTTTTCATACTTGTATAATGAAGTTCATTGTAAAAAAGGACTACATAGTCATTATAAAAATTAGTATAGAGGAGAACAAAAAAAGTAAAAGTTCCTTCTTTTCTACTCTTAATTCCAAAGAGATACCTGCTAATACTGATAACCTGAAAATTTTTAATTTATAGAAAAACATTCAGAAATGTCTTTATTTCTATATGTGTTTTGTAAATATATATCTTATGAAAATATACATATATTTTATTTTATACAAATTAGATAATGTTATTTTTGTATATTTTTGAAGTCTGCATTATTCATTTAATAATATTTTGTAGAAATTTCCATGTTATTATATCTAAAGCTTGCTTTCTTATTCTAATGAATGATTAAGTGATGTGCCTTGTTTTATTTAATCACTCCCCTATTGGTGAATATTTATGTTATTGCTAGATTTGTTTGAATGAAATAATGATGAAAGGATCATGCTTGTATATATAGATACCCGTATGATACAAGCATGTTTCTTGTATCTATCTATATATCTGCATATTTGTAATGTTTTTTCTCTAGGTGTATATCTTTTTATTGAAATAAAAGTGCACAAATTGTTAGTGATGAATTTCCTCAAAAGTGACATACATGTGTAATTACTGCCCTGATTAAGACATAGAACATTATCAGCATCCCAGAGGCCCTCCCCTGTGTCCTTTTTAGTCACAACACTCCTCTAATTCCTAAAGATAACTGCTTCCTATCAGAACACTTTTATCACAGTTAGTTAGCTTTCCCTGACTTTTGAATTCCGTATGTACTATCTAATATTTGATTTCTTTAGCATTTTTATGAGATAAATCCATCCATGTTATTGCATGTGCTGCTGCTGCTGCTAAGTCGCTTCAGTCGTGTCTGACTCTGTGCGACCCCATAGACGGCAGCCCACCAGGCTCTGCCGTCCCTGGGATTCTCCAGGCAAGAACACTGGAGTGGGTTGCCATTGCCTTCTCCATTGTGTGAAAGTGAAAAGTGAAAGTGAAATTGCTCAGTCGTGTCCAACTCTTAGCGACCCCATGGGCTGCAGCCTACTAGGCTCCTCCATCCATGGGGTTTTCCAGGCAAGAGTACTGGAGTGGCTTGCCATTGCCTTCTCCGGTTATTGCATGTAGTAGTAGTTTATTCTCATTTCTGTGTAATTGTCAGTAGTGTGACTATATCAAAATTTATTCTCTGTAGCATAATAGGCATCTTGTTTCATGATGTTGATTGTTCTGAAAAGTGCTGCTGCAAGTAGGTTTTGGAGGGGATGGTCAGGTGACATGCTTCCTGGCTTGTAGGATCTTAGTTACCTGACCAGGGATCAAACCTGGGCCCTGGCAGTGAGAGCGCTGAGTTCTAGCCACTGGGTTGCCAAGGAACTTCCTGCTGCAGATATTCTTCGATGTGTCTTTGGCGCATGTGCACACTCATTTCTGTTGGTTATATCCTGGAGTTTGCTGGGTATGTGTATGTTCAGCTATAAGAGTTACTATCCAGAAGTTTTTCTCATGGATTTGCCAGTTTATTCTAGTTGTTCTCTATCCATGATATTTGGCATTGTCAGTACTTTAATTTTAACTGTTTTGGTGGGATGGTAGTAGTATTTCAGTGTGGGTTGTTTTTTTTTTCCCAGTTTGCATTTCACTGATAACTAATGTGAGTGCCTTTCATGTTTACTGACAGTTTGGATATAATTTTTTTGTAAGGTGCATGTTCATCTTTTGCTCTTTTTTCTATTAGGGTGTTCCTTTCTGTTACAGATTTGTGGTAATTCTTTTATATTTGTTGGATATATATGTATCAATTATCTTTTCTATGCTTCCACTATGACTTGCCTTTTTACTCTTTTGATGAACGGAAGTCAGTGTTAACGAAGTTCAGTTTATGTCTTTTCCTTTTGGTGTCTTGTGTGTCCTGTTTAAGAGTTCTTTGCCTGCCCCAAGGTTGTGACGATATTTTCCTTTGTTAACTTCTGGGAACTTTATAGTTTTCCTTTCCCATTTAGATCAGTAGTCTGTTTGGAATTGAATTTTGCTGATGATGTGAGATAGGGGGGTCACGATTTACTTGATGACTTTGGCTTTTTTCCCAAACTCACCCATAGAAATTTTTTCACTTTCATTTTTCTGGCTTAATATTTCAATAAGTTAGTATATTAAGATAATAATAAATAGATTTTTCTTTAATTAATCCTAAGAATTTGTACTAAGATTGGACTTAATGTCTTTTTAGGATTATAAAATAATACATTGTTTGTTAAGAAAAGGTACAAATTTGAAAGCTAAACTATCACAATGTTGTTAATCAGCTATACTCCAATACAAAATGCTTTTGGTATTAAAAAAATAAAAATTAAATTAAAAAAGCTATCAAGATAATAGAAATTGCTGCAATCTTACTACTCTAGGATAATCATTACTAACATTTCATTGTTAGTATTTTAGTGTTCCCTTTGTTTTTCTGCATATATGTGTGTGTAAAATTTGCTGCATATATATTTGTGTTTGTGTAAAATTGTATATTTATCCATATTTATTAATATCATTTAATCTTAAACCATGAGCATCTCAGTATTATTAAAATTATTCAAAAGTAAGATTTCTCATTCATGTATATCATATAGCTATATTGTAATTTATCTCACTGTTTCTTTATGTGTATTAGACTGCACTTTATTTACAGTTGTAAATGTTATTGTGATATTATATGTAGTGTTGTCATGTGAGATTATTTCTTCTGTATAGATTTCCTAAGACTCTTGATATATACTGCCTAATTTATAGTCCACAAATGTTGATCGTTTTATTCTCCCTCTTGTAGTATATGAGAGTCCCAACTTAATTTCTTTAAAAATGATCTAGAATAGGAAATACAGAATATAATTTCCAGATTTGTGTGTGATATTAAGAAAAAGAGAAATAACTGGGCTTGGTCTTGGTTTGAGAGTGGAGAAGAAAATTAAAAGATGTCTTTATAGTCGAGAGACTGGGTTGCTGAAAGGCAGGGGGAAGAAAAAAGAAGCAGGGAATTTAGAAGGAGGTGCTGATGTGAAAAAAGATTTTATTTTTAGCAATATTGAGTTTTAGATAATAGGATGTATTAAGTTGAGATGCTCTATAGAAATTGGTAACCTTCCATGTATCTAAGCAATTACATATCTGCAGTTGTATAATAATAATTACTTAGAATTTATAGTTTTTGTATAATCTCATTGGATTTTCTGATGTGTATAAACTGGATATTATTACTGCCACTACTTAGCAGGTGAGGAAATGATTATGATACTGAAAGTGAAGTTGCTCAGTCGTGTCCAGCTCTTTGCAACCCCATGGACCATAGCCTACTAGGGTCTTTCATCCTTGGATTTTCCAGGCAAGAATACTGGAGTGGGTTGCCATTTCCTTTTCCAGGGGATCTTACCAACCCAGGAATCGAACCTGGGTCTCCTGCATTGTAGGCAGACGCTTTACTGTCTGAGCCACCGGGGAAATCATGATAATGAATGGCATCAAAAATCAACTATAATGCTGTATGCCATAGTTGATGATTTACATATATAATCCCTTTAACTCTGCAGAGATTCTGTGAGAATTATTCCCTCCATTTAAAGGTGAAGAAAGTTACAGATGACTAAAATTCTAGTTGTTTAGCTTGACGCTGCTAGTGTCACTCTTTCGGAGTAGATTGTATTTCTGACACTGCTAGTGTTACTCTTTGGGATTAGATTTTATTTCTTTTAACTCTCACCCTGTGCTTTTTTTGTTTTTCCATACTACTTTTGGAAGCCAAGTTCACCCAATAATAATTGGAAGAGGTAGGATTGAAATTCAGGTCTTACGCTTTATCTAAATATTGTTGACATTTTGTCCACTTTGTTATTTTTTAAATTATTTCCTTTCTCTAGAACCACTAGAAATTCTTTCTATATTCTGGAAGCAACCAAACTATAGTTTGTATAAGGGAAAATGAAGTATGTTTGTGCAAAAATCATTTTTAAATGTTTGAATGATTTATTAGATTTATAAAGAAGCAGTTATAGTAATGGAAATAGCACTGAACTAAAAGATATAAAATCCCGGTTTAAGTACTAGTGTTGAAATCTAGTCCCATTGATAGCCTGGGTAAGACACTTGCGTCCGTGATGTTTTAGTTTCTTCATTGATAATGCGAGGATAAAAAATAATTCACAAATTACAGTAATTAGAGTCTCTGTTGCTGGATTTGGAAGACTTGGGTGTAAGTTTTTGTTTCCCTTCTTAGACAAATAACCTTTCTCAGCCTTAGATTTCTTATTTGTAAAATGGGATGAAAATGCTTACCTCACAGTCTTCCTGTAGGATTAAGTGCAATAGATTATACAGGATAGAGACCACGTGCACCCCCTTCCTTCTCTGCATGCCTTCCAAACATTGTATCCATAGCACCTAGAAGAGAGTCTGGCACATAGTAATATTAGATAAATCTTAGTTACTAATGCTGAGGAGGAATCACAGATTTGTAGAACACTATATAGACGCTGTTTTTTGTTTAAATGTAGTAGATTTACAATGTGTTGATTTCTGGTTTACAAAAAAGTGACTCAATTATACATGTGTGTGTATGTATATGTACACCTATACACATATTCTTTTCCATTATGGTTTATAACAGGATTTTGAATATAATTCTCTGTGCTATACTGTAGGGTCTTATTTATTTTATAGATAATAGTTTGTATCTGCTAATTGGAAAGTCCTAATTTATCCCTCCTCCACAACCTTTTTCCTTTGGTAACCATAAATTTGTTTTCTTTGTCTGTGAGTCTGTTTCATAAATTCATTTGTGTTGTATTTTAGATTCCTTGTTATCAGTGATATCATACGATACTTGTGTTCCTCTTTCTGACTTACTTCACTTAGTATGATAATCTCTAGGTCCATCCATGTTGCTGCAGATAACGTTGGTTTATTCTTTTTTATGACTGAGTAGTAGTCCATTGAGTCTCCACTGTTCTATGACAATTCAGTCTTTCCTTATCTTTTATGACCTTGATAGTTGATGGGTATTGATTATTTTGTAGAATGACTTTTGAGTCTTTCTTATATATTCTTATGATTAGATTGGTGCTTTTATTTTTTGACAAATCCCACAGAAGTGTTGTGCTCATTTCAGAACATCATATCAGGGATTATAAAATGTGGAGATATGTCTTATTAATGGTGTTACTATATTCTCTGTGCTTTGGTAAGGTGATAAATGCCAGTTTTCCCCATTTTAAAGTCACTTTTTTTTCTTTTGTAATTGGCAGATATCTTGTAGGAAATATTGAATAGTTTGAGTCTGTTTACATATCCTATTTCTACTCAAAATTTTACTTACCTATGTAAGCATCCATTGGTGGGTCCTGCCAACTGTAGTTATTAATGTGGTGTTTACCTAAGTGTGAATTTGTATTTTCTTCATTCCTTCTATATTCACATTAATTGTAGCTGTCCCTTCCCTCCATTAAAAAAAATTCCATTTATATCAGAATGGGTATTTGTTTTATTCTTTGCATTATAATCTGGTACTACCATTTATTATTTTCTCACATTGTTTCAGCTTGCCCATTAGGAACTCTTTCAGACAAGCTCTTGTGTCCTTTTGACATGCACTCTAGTTTCTGGCACCACAAAATGTTCCAAGGTCATCTTATATATAGTTCTCCTTGCCTGTTGAAATCAGTCACTTCTCCAAGGAACTCCAGTTCCTTTTGTTTGGATAACGGTAGTTAGAAACTAAGTTTTAGATGCTAGGTGTGTTTCATTGCTTCTTAGTGATCTTAGCACACAGAGTTAGGCATTATGTGTGTGTCTGCTAATTGGCAAATGCACACACATCTATACTAATTTATGTTGGTTGGGCCAAGGCATCTATTTTGAAGGAGATTGAATGGAGAAAAGGGAGGGAATGCAAAATATAGTTAAGATGTATCTAGATCAGTGGTTCTCAAAATTTCTGGCCTTGGAACCCCTTTGCTTTTAAAAATGTTGAAATCTCTTAAGAACTCTTGCTTCTGTTGGTTATGTATGTTGATATTTACCGTTTTATAAATTAAAACAGTTAAAATTTTTATTTTTATAAATAAATCGCATTACATGTTAACACATAGCATATTTTTTAGTGAAATATAACTTTTCTAAAATAAAAATTTTGTGAAGTTTTAAAATTTTACAATCTGTTTATTGTCTAGCTTATCTCATATTTGCTAATATATTTAGTCTGTGGTGACATCACATGTTAGCTTCTGAATACTGCTGCTATATACTCTTAAGAGGAGAGTGAAAAAAAACAAAAAAAAACAGCCTGTGTATTATAGTGAAAGTGTTTTTTTCTCTCATGGACCACCCACGAGAAAGAGTGTCAGGGATCTTCTGGAGTCCCTGGACCATACTTTGAAAACTTTGATAGAGATGTACTAAAACTGTTACAAAATAAAGGTACATATATAGTAGAAGGATGGATCCAGAAGAACTTCTGTGAGGAACAGGGAAGAACTTGAACCATGAAGATACAGAAGTTAAAAGAATAGAATTTCTGGGTAAGATGGGGATTGTCAGCACTATTTCAGGTAAGATAACTTGATATGATCACTTGTTCCAGTTCATCTTATAGTTACTAAATTGTAAAATGCTGATATAGCAATCAAAATATAAATTTTTAATGAGAAATATTACAGAGGAGTAGATTAGAATGTTTGTTGTGAACTGTGGGTCCCTGAACCTTTTCAAAATCAAAAGATAGTTATGGACTTCCTCAAGCCCTGACAAATGTAGCTTGTATCAGAAGTTGACATGCTGTCAGGTCACACAGAAAGGGAGGGTTGTGGTTTATGATTCACACCAAGGCCTGTCCATCAATGTGCTGCTTCTCCTTCCTGCCCTATTCTGTGGCTTGGTGAGCTTGGAATTAGAAATCTTCCTGTTGACTGGTTAAATCTGTTATTTCCAAAACTATCCTGGAAATAAACTCATGCATGCATATACATAGGGATATATTCTTGATGTTAACTTTCTCTTTTCCTGGACTCCATGAGTACTTTCAGATATTGCTAACATCATTTCAGTTCAGTTCAGTCACTCAGTCGTTCAACCGACTCTTTGTGACCCCATGAACTGCAGCACACCAGGCCTCCCTGTCTATCACCAACTCCCAGAGTCCACCCAAACCCATGTCCATTGAGTTGATGATGCTATCCAACCATCTCATCCTCTGTCATCCCCTTCTCCTCTTGCCCTCAATCTTTCCCAGCATCAGGGTCTTTTCCAGTAAGTCAGCTCTTCGCATAAGGTGGCCAAAGATTGGAGTTTCAGCTTCAACATCAGTCCTACCGGTGAACAGCCAAGACTGATCTCCTTTAGGATGGACTGGTTGGATTTCCTTGCAGTCCAAGGGATTCTCAAGAGTCTTCTCCAACACCACAGTTCAAAAGCATCAAATCTTCGGTGCTCAGCTTTCTTTATAGTCCAACTCTCACATCCATACATGACCACTGGAAAAACCATAGCCTTGACTAGACAGACCTTTGTTGGCAAAGTAATGTCTGCGTTTTAATATGCTGTCTAGGTTGGTCATAACTTTTCTTCCAAGGAGTAAGCGTCTTTTAGTTTCATGGCTGCAGTCACCATCTGCAGTGATTTTGGAGCCCAGAAAAATCAGTGTATTTACAGTACAGTTAATTGTTTTATATCTTTCTCTTTACATTTAAACACTTTGTTGTGCTTGTGGTCACTTTGATTCCATTTGTTTCCTACGCAATATTTTGGAACAGTTTCTTTCTAGTGATAGTTAAACACATTCTTTTTATATGACTGTGTACTATTTTTACTCTCAGAATAACCATTTCTCTTAAGTTTGGTGGCAATTATTTATATATTATATACTTACTTCAGACTGTTCTTTCAAAAAGTTCGGCCGTAAGAGAATGGAAGTTGTTGGAAATATTTTGGTCCACAAGAAATTTTATGGGGTAAATTTAAGTATACTTTTAGGCAGAGAAGTAGTTGATGAAGTAAGATTATTTTAGAGACAGGGAAGATGCAGAGCCTGAAAGATGGGTAGTAGTGGAATCAGCAGCACAGTATAGAGGAAAGCACAAAGATGCTTTCTTTTTTCTTCAGCAGGGGTGGGAAGATGATTGAGAATACCTAAAAGTGAAGTTGAAAATTGAAGGGAACATATGGCTTCAGAAATGGAGAGATGGTAAGGACAGATACTTCTGCCAAGTGACCTAGGTCTTTACTCTAAAGGAGATCATGCAGAATCATGAAAGCTGAGCTGGGGAAGAGTATAATTGATAGGAAGGGCAGTAAGGAGCTCTTGTATATTCCTCACTGGGGAAATGGCAAGAAAGCAGTCTTATGTTAATTTATTTGTGGAAGAGTACATTGGTAGATTATAATGCTGTAAAGCTTGAAATAGATATGGATGTAGGTTATTAAGAATAAAGAGTAAGAAGAGGTCAAATGATTGTAAGGGGTCACTTTGGGAGTTAGGGGTAGACCAAAATTTGCAAACCACGTCAAATGTGCATCACATACTATGTCTGGCAGTGTTATTTTAGGTATGCCTACATTTGTTAAATTGCTTATTAACATTATTGAGTGTGGAAGAAGGTAATTGGGAAGAGTAGCAGGTTTGGTGGAAGAAGAAAATAAAAAGAGGATAGAGTGAGAAATGTGCAGCTCTGATTGAGTTTCTTACTCAATCTAGAAAGCTTTTTGCAGTTATTTCAGATCTCATGAGTTTGTCCATTTGGTTCCTGCCTTGTGTCATTTAGGTTGAGCCAAATATGTGCCATTTTATTAGTTCATTAGTGTTTTTTTTTTTCCTTTCTTTCTTTCTTTTTTTCTTTTTAAGGCATGAAAACTTCCCATCTGCATTTTAAGATCTTTGGAAAGATTTTAGAATGTGTTCTTTTTATCTAGTATTTTGCTCTGTACAATGTTAGAATCTCAGTAAATTTAAAGTTTTCATTGTATTATTTTAAACTGACTGAATTTAACACTTAGTAGCTATTGAATACAGAGAAGGCAATGGCACCCCACTCCAGTATGCCTGGAAAATCCCATGGACTGAAGAGCCTGGTAGGTTGCAGTCCATGGGGTTGCTAAGAGTCGGACACGACTGAGCGACTTCACTTTCACTTTTCGCTTTCATGCATTGGAGAAGGAAATGGCAACCCACTCCAGTATTCTAGCCTGGAGAATCCCAGGGACGGGGGAGCCTGGTGGGCTGCCGTCTATGGGGTTGCACAGAGTCGGACACAACTGAAGCGACTTAGCAGCAGCAGCAGCTATTGAATAAGTGAGTGAAAGCTGTTATGAGAAAAATCAAGGAAGAATATCTTCCTTTTAGATACCAAGATAAGATACAGGCACATGAAACAGAAAAACAGAAAAGTGAGATAGTTTATGTTTGGGCCAGACATGATATAAGTCTTGAAAAAGACTTATATCATTCTGGATTCTGGGCATGAATTACTAGTGATTATAATCAAGAGAAAGATTTTTATTTTTTTCAGTATAGAAGGGCCTCCTATGTTTAAAGTTTAAAGTTGGGAGAATAAAGAGAGAACAATAAAAAATGAGGAATACTTGAGTATAGTTAAGATATATGTATATATCTTATATATACATATACCTAATTATATATGTGTATATATATAAAAAAACTTGCAAGAATGAACCAGCTTGGGAAGTGGCAAGGGGTGAGGAAGCATGGGCTCTGCCTCTTGAAAGGGTGTTGGGGTAGAAGTTAGATGAATGTATAAAGTAAGTGTGACACAGGATGGTAATGCCTGATGGCCTCCTTTGTCTTAAAAGTGGGAGGCCCATATGGAGCTTTGATTAGTGGATGAGCAGGAGTTTCAGGTGGAGAAATGTCTGGGTTTAGTAAAGTCTTAAGAAAGAAGTATGAGTAGGGTGATTAACAGTGTTGATGACGTTTTCTGATTTGGTGTGAGCAAAGCGTTGACATTCAGATTCTCAGATGTAGGCAGGAGGTTGCACATGGGACTAGGTGAAATGGTAAAGATTAAGCCATGGGGGAGAAATGAGAGACTTGTTTTTTAATCTGACACACTTCCTAGCCTATTGATTTTCTTGATGTTCTAATGAGTACATTTCAAAAAATCCAGCAAATTAATAAGTTTTTTTCCCCCCCAAAATCAACATCTACAGATACCTGCTTTGATTAATTATACTTTGGTTTATTTTAGGTGAAAAGTAACACTGAGAACTTGATTTTTGTTTAAAGATATTTCTCAAGGAAGAAGTAGGAAACTTACAGATGAGTTTTGTCTCTTTTGCCATGCTTAAAAAGATTTTGTGTCTTTATAGATTATTGTAGTCTTCCTTGGGCCAGTGAAGATTTGTTTTCCCAGGCTTTTTGCGCCGCATTCTTGCTAGCTGCCTTGTCATTTTCATACCTGTCTCTCTATGTTTGTGGATTTACCGGTAACTTTTCTAAGTACTCTAGGCTGGACCATATACTTTAGTATGTGGTTGTATTATATGTGGAGATTACCTTATTTCATTCATGAGTGATAAGCCTATTGGAGTATTCTAAAAATGTAGTTTTTGTGTGCTTACTAGCATTCACAGTGCTTTGATTCATTGATACTTCTAAGTTTGGTTCTATACTTTGATAATGTTAGAAGTGCACCTTACATTTGTCAGTGTTAGTACCAATATGATCACTCTCCATATATGTAGAAATAGCTAAAAGGTTCAGATGTATGTATTAATCTTTTTCACTATTTGCACATAAAGGCTCTTCCTTGGTTTAAATAGCTGCTAATGGCAGAACTTATTTGTGAATCTGCCTTACATTCTACCTGACACTTCTGCTAAAAAATGTTATTCTTTCTTATTGCTGCATTCTGTATTTTCGTGGTTTCTTTGTAATTTATCAGCCAGCAGAAATGTTTGGAACTACTTTATGGTGTCCTTGCAACATAAGAGAGAGCAGTTCAACAGCTGCTTAGTCTGTTGTCGCTTCTCCTTGTCTCATACCCAGCCTCAGTAGCTGTGTTTCAGTAAATATCACTTCAGAGATGGTAACGTGTATTCTGAAGCCTTTGTTAGAGGTGACTTTACCATTCTGTTTTATATTTCAAATAATTACACTAAAAGAAGCTACAAGAATGGTCACTAGTACTATTCTCTAAGCTGATAGAATTATTAGCTAAATAATCATCTATGGGCATGTTTTTATGCCTGAGTTCTCCTTGATTTACAGTTTTGATGCTGCCCACATTTCAGAAATTTATGCAAACTTCCAGTTCTGTATTCTGTCAGTTTGAAATCCCTAACTTATGTTGCATTTTCCTCATGAACCCTTCTACACAGCTATGTCTTCTGACTTTAAACTATAAGTCTGTAAGATGTTTATAACCTTTAGCACCCCCTTTTTAAGTGTATTTTTTGAAAATATAGCCATTAGCACATTGTACTTCCTGGAGTATTATCAATATATATATTTTTTAATCAAGATTTTTTTTTAAACGTTATAAACAACAGAAATTTATTTCTCACGGTTTTGAAGGCTGGAAGTTCATGATCAGGGTGCAAGCATGGTTGGGTGAGCGTCCCCTTCCAGGTTTCAGACTTCTCGTTGTGTTCTTCTGGTTGAAGGGTCAAGGGTTTTAAATGTATTTCAGAGCCTGTTAAGTTGAAAGTTTCTTAGTTTTAATATACTTGTGTTTTCATTTCAAGGATAGTTTGAAAATGTAGTGGTGAGGAGTGGGAGACTGTGTACCATCAGTTCTGATGAGCATTGATGCTACCATTGCTCCACATATTAGGACATATCTTCACATCTATGAGAGCTGAGCTCTAAAGATGAGATAACGTTTTGACATCTTAATGCTTGTAGTTATTTCTTTGCTTATTATGTAGTTAGAATTGTCTTGTACATAGCTGTGGCCTAAAACCATGTGTAATTCTGAAAAGACATATTTGGTGATGGTTTTTTGTAGAGCCTGGGAAAATACTGGTTAAGATATTGCCAAAAACATTGAACTTAAAGATAATTAAATTTTATTGTTAGATTATCATTCCTTTTTTTGATGAAATTACCTTTTAGAATTTTTTGTTGTTTGTGTGATGTTTTGCCAATTGACACATTGACAAATTGAGACCCATCATGAAGTCTGGTCCCCTAGTATTTTACTGATTTTGGAATTTCACCTTTTTTTATGCTTTTAACCTCAGTTTTCTTAAATATGGGAGTGAAATTGTATCCTCACTTCTACTTTATTCTCCTAGATCTTATTTTCTCCCAGGACAGCTTTAATCTTTTTTTTTCCAGATAAATTTTTATAAAATCCTAGTTTATGCCTTCAATTTATATACTGTTGATTCTTATATGTCAATTACCTATTGAATTCTTCAACATACTATTTACTTGCACACACAAGTAATCTTTCTGGGAACATCTGTATGTAGATTTAGCAAAGAATTAAGCATGCAATGGCTGTTTGTCACAGTGGACTTTTTGTTTATTTCTAAAATTGGCTTTTTTTTTTTTAACAGATAAGTGTAAAGCAGGAAATTACTTTCACTGATGTATCTGAGCAACTGATGAGAGACAAAAAACAAATCAGAGAGCCAGTAGACTTACAGAAAAAGAAGAAACGGAAACAGCGTTCTCCTGCAAAAGTAAGAGAATATTTTAAGGTGGTGGTCCCAAACTATTGCTTAATCTTATAGTCAGGAACTTGGCTGGACTATAAGTCTCATGTGGCTTAATAAAGTTGGACTGTTGCATCAGGAGTAAGGAAGAGATGCATGTCTGCATGGAGGTGGTAGGCCATTGCTTTAAAATTTCCACTTCCCTTTCACATCTTTTTTTTTTTTGAACAAACTTTTCTTACTCCATATCTCTCTTTTCTTTAAAAACTGATAATATGCAGTGCCCTTGCTTCTCATTCATATTAGTCTTACTTATTTTAGTATTCCTGTTTCAGGAAAATTCAGTACCAATTGGTCATGAGAAAAAGGTTGTGCAATACCTGTGATATAGACTAGAATGTAAGCTCCATAAGAGCAGGGACTTCATTTTATTCACAGCTATATCCCAAGAGCATGGAATAGTAGGCCTAAGAGACTCTCAGTAAATACTATGGGTGAATGAATGGCTTAGTAAATAAACAAGTGACCCATAAATACTATTAGGAATTGCCTGCCTTTTTTCCCTTCAATACAGTAGTAGCTGACTCTATGTATCATTTTGATATTCCTAGGACATCTTGGAACTCTGTATAATTTACAGTTATTTTTCATCTTTTGTTTTTCTAAAAAATTCTATAACATGATCTTTTTTATTTTGAGGGCTACTTTTGTATTTGTGATTTAAGTCATCATCATTATTTATGCATTTTGTGCACTTTTGGATACGTGGTATGCTGCGGTTTGTACTGGCTTGCCAGAGCTGATTAATAAGTTTTCAGGAATTTGGCAAGCTGACTCTGAAACCGTTGGTAATTTGAAATTAGCCACGGTGAGAATATTTATACCGTGGAAATCAGCATCCCTACTCTGTAACCCCTTAAAATGTTAAACATTTACCAATATGCTGCTTTGGGGATATATATAAATATGGTTACTGCAAAAATTTTTGAAAAATACAGAGATGAAAATAACCCATTTATTCTTAGAGATAAGTATTTCCGTTTTCTGCCATATTCCTTTTCTATTTTCAAATTTGTATAGGTTCGTTGAATTTCCTGTTTGTAACTAGAGTATGTAAGCTATTTTTAAAGTTACTAAAGGTTTTTACAAATATTAGCTGCATATGTATTATTTTGATATGTCACATTATATTCAATGATTGCTATGTCGTTGGAAAGTTGTTTTCTCTTTGCCTTTATTTTAAATCATGTTGCACTTGAAATATTTGTGTGTACATTTTCATGTACTGCTAAATCAAAAGGTGTGAACTTTTTAAAAGGTTTCTTTAAAAATTAAATAAGTAAAATAAGCAAATAAACAACCAAGCAAAATAAGTGAAGTTTCCTAATAATGTTACCCCTTCCAGCAATGTCCTATTAGTTACATTCCTGCCTGAAGTGGACCTAAGATGTCTGTCCATACCCTCTCATAACCTTGAGTATGAAACTTTGCTTCTTTTGTAACTTAAGATGAATGTCTCATTATAGTTTAAATTTTAATTTCTTTGGTTATTGGTCATACTAAAACTTGTGTGTTTTTCATAATTATTGACATTTTATGTTTCATGTTTTGTGCAATCCGTTTATCTCCCTCCTCCCTGCTTCTTTCTTCCTTTTCTTTTCTTGGGGTTAATGTTTTTCTCAGTGATATATGATGCTTTAAAAAATTTACATTAATGAATAAATCAAGTTGTTTAAGGAAAATATTAATTTCTAAAATTATGATAGTGGTTATGTTACTTGTGTTCATTGCAAAATCTGTTTCAAATCTTTAAAACTTTTTATTTTGAGTATCTATAATCGGTTTTTTTTATTATCTTATTGGAGTATAATTGGTTTACAATGTTATGTTAGTTTCTGCTATGGAAAAAAGTGAATCAGTTATTTCAAGTCTTAAAAAAACAACATATGTAAGTTGTACATTTTCCTTGATACTTTATAGCCATGTTTTTCTGATACTATTTTTGATTGTAATTCTGAAATTCTGACTAAATCTTAGGTTATTATCTTCTTCAGGGGTGTTTGGAATTATGTCCTAAGTAATACAGATCTTATTTTTACAGAGTTTAAGTTTAGTTTTTGCTTATCTGATTTGAGATAAACTAATTTATAATGTATTATCATAATACTCCTAAAGTCATTTATTTAATTTTATATATATATATATATATATATTTATGTTGTTGCTGGATGAAAGAAATTTGGCCTAATTTGAGTATATTGCATGTAAGAAGATGTTTTGGCCAGTCTTTTTAGACATTCTTAGGACAGTGAAATTACTGCAGATAATACATGGCAGACAGGGCTGTGAGAATAACAAAAACAAGAATTTTTACATTGTCCTGACCTATTACATGTGACAGGAGAGAGAATGGTTGTTGTCTGTTTTTAACCCTGGCCTTGCAGTGTCCAGATGAGTGGTTTGTGTCTGGATTCTCACAGCTTTGAACTTGTGTTTAAAAATTCACACTTCAGATTTTTCATTAAAGTGACTCTCCCCTTTTTGTATGAAGAGAAGGAAAAGCTTACCTCTTGCTTAGGAATCAGTGTTACTTGTTTTAAATTCCTTAAAAGCAACTGTAAGTCTCTCAAATAATTGTAGTGTATTATGCTTAGAGGCTTCCCCAGTGGCTCAGCAATAAAGAATCTGCCTGTACCACAGGAACCACTGCAGGAGATGCAGGTTTGATCCCTGGGTCAGGAAGATCCCCTGGGGAAGGAAATGGCAATCCACGCCAGTATTCTTCCCTGGATAATCCCATAGACAGAAGAGCCTGGTGGGCTATCGTCCACGGGGTCGCAAGAGTTGGACATGACTTGGCAACCACAACAACAATGCTTAGAGGACTCTACTCTCCACCAACACTTTTCACAAATCTTGAATTTTTGCCATTATGAAAATTTTGAGTATGTGTCCCCATTATATCATGTTAGATTGGGGATCTGCATAGGAAATATAGATGAAGTTACCTTGCAGACTTTAGTAAAAATATTGGAGCTTATATAGCCATATAGACCTGGCTCCCTTCCGTATAAGCTTTGTGGTGAGAAATACTGCAATATTATGTCATCTTTAGCTGCCATGAATTTTAAGCAATAATTGCTTTCTGATCCTTTATCATATGGCAAAGCTTAGTCATCCTAAGGTAGATTTGATACTTGAAAATTGCCAGAATATATTCGGTAGCATGTCTAAAGAAGAGGGTTATCTTGGTCAAGTAATTTGATACTGTCATGGAATAAGTTTTATGAAAGTGAATTTTCTACATAATAAAAACTTGTCCCGTTTAAATGTTTAAATTTAGTTTTATTTCAACCACCTTGTTAGAAATCTTTAATATAATGTTTTCTTTTAAACATAGTACATTTGAACATAATTCAGCTTTTAATGGTTTGGGGTTCATGTTGTAAACATTAAAAAAAATCATATGTATCATAGTGAAACTCTCTGGGAGGACTGAGATGTTAGGTCGCCCCACCCCCACACCCAACACACACACACTAGGAAATCCTAACTGCTAAGCTTTTCAGTTTTAAGTTTTTGGTTTTTTTTTTTGATTGCTTATAAGTGCTTCATCCTCTCATTTCTTAATGACATACTGTTCATTTTTACATTGCTAGATCTGTGGCCACTTAACATCACCTTCCGTTGACACTGTGTTCTTTTTTCCCCTTGTGGATTAGGACTATAGAGAACTACAGTTATTAGAAATGTATGAAAAGTCTTAGTGTACTTAATTCAGTCTCGGTGCATTCATGTCAGTGGTTCTCGTGGCTCTGCATTAGATCATCTGTAGGGCTTTTCCAGTTATAAATACTCAGGCCCCATTACCAGAGTTTCTTACTAAGAGGGTTTCCATTTGTACTAAAAAGAGTCCAAGATAATTGTAATTTACATTTAAGTTTGAGAATCTCAAGTCTTGATTTTGAAAGTTTCTGGATAAGGTATTGCCACCTGACTTTGCTATTGACTTGTTTTGTGAATTAAATGAGAATGTTTTCCACCACAGAAGAGTTTTATGAGGATTGTTGAGTTAACATCGATAAACTCTTAAGAATCCTTTCAGTAAAGATGTAACAATACTATCTTAACCCAGTATTATATACATCTTTTAGGTCTTTTCAAACTCCTTAATAGTGCTAGAGCAGAGTGCTTTTTGGTTACCTACTTCTTATTCTGAAATATATATCCTTTTCATTCTCTAAGCAGTTAATTTGAATGCCTATTAATGTGCCAGGATCTCTTATAGGGTACTGAAGAAAGGAACTGGGTTCAGTTCTTTGAAAAAAAAAAAAAATTCTAAAATGAGGAAAATTTAATTGAAAGGCAAGAAATAGAAATACTAGCTATTTGTCAGACTCTCTCCTGCATGCTAACTTGATTGTTGAAGGAGTAGCTTTAAGGTAAATAACTGATTGTAAGACTAGGGATGGAAGTATGAAATAGTACTTAAGAGAGAAACTGGAAAAGTATAAGTATTTTACTTATTTATCTAATTTCTCTAGGGAATTTTGAATTCTGGGTATATAATTTTTCCACAGAGCCAAACTATAAATTTTAAAAATATTTGGATGTACATCTTTCTTTTAAAAAACATCATATACATCTTTGCCTGATATTTAGGAAATCTGAGAGAAAAGACCTTTTCTAAAGCTCTGGGTCATTTCTCCTGAACACGAGTTACATATACCAAGCTTATGATACAGTGAATTTCATGTTCTTGGACTGGCAAAAACTTGCCATTTAGAAATGAAATTTGGTAATAAGTAAAACCAGGTACTGAGAGACAGTAAAAATCAGGGAGAATGAAAGAAAGGGACAGTGTGAAGATGGAATGTTAGTGATTACTAGGATGGTAGAGATGTTGAGGGTAGGTATTGCTGTGGGCTACTTTGTTGTTGTATGTCTTTGGGGTTGCACTGGTGTTCCATTTCTAGTTGGGTTTAGAGAGTAAAGGGAATTTTAGAAGATCTCATTTTCCAGTTGCAGTAAAATGTGATAGGTGAGAAATTTAGACTATTCTTCCAAATTGTTTTGCATTTTGGTGATTTATAAATCAATTGATTAAGAATGTATGGTAAAACCTATACTTATTAGTTTAGAATATACTTTAATAATTCCAGTACAGAATGAGGGAAATCATGTCTGCCTTTTAAGAGAACAAAACTTTCTCACTGAGGGCTGTCAGGTTTTAGCTAATTGGTGGCAGTGACCCTTGAAGAGTCAAAAATCTCTGAATTGAATAGGCAGAGTTTAGTGCTTTGTTGGTTAAAAATTGGTATATTATTTAACATAGCAATTGCTATGTATATGGATAGCTGGCAGGGAACAGATTTGTCTCAGAACAAAAAATGTATTTGCTAACGGACTGTGAGATTAAGAAAGCAGATTGAGGAATTCATTTGGTATTGAAATATTTTGCTGAAAAATTCTGTTTTAAACTTGTGAAATGGTTAAGAAAACAATCAAGTATTTAGAGTATTGTTTAGACTATTACCAATTTCTTTACTCTTGATAAAGCCCAATTGCTTGATCTTTATAATTACCATATTTTTCCAAAAGTCGCAGTGACAGGAGTCAAGACAAATCATGTCTTGTCTTGCAGACACTTTAGGGTTTAAACTTGGAAATTTCACATGCTTCAGTTGTAAAAGTGTTCATATGCTGAAGGAAAAAGAAAAAAACATTTTATGGTACTGTTAGCAAGTAAGACGGCTAATCTCTAAGGCAAATACACTTAATTGGTAGATCACATTTTACTAAAAGATCTGGAAAGGGTGTGGGCAGGAAAAGAAACCAAGTCTATACCAAGGAAGATAATTTTACCTGTGTTAATGAGCCATTTCTCTTCCACCAAGAAACTTTGTTCTTTACATACCCATTCTTTGCACACCTTTTTCGTGGTGCTGCTTAGTGAATTTGCAGACACTTACGAATAGAAGTGGTAAGCTGTGAGCATGTTTGGCGTGGGTAATAGGTTGCCATTATCTATAGGCACTGAGTCTCACTATGTACAATTGGGTATTGGGGTTATAGTGGTGAATAAAACAGGCAAAATCTGTCGGTTATACGTGAAAACAGATTACAAGTTAGAAGAGCCAGTGGTGTTCTTCTGTGGCAAGATAATTTTCTTCTGTGTCTTTTGTACAAAGATGTGTGTTCTGGCCTAAGAAAAGAAGAAAATAATATAAAATTCAATGTAAAATGTCCACCAATTTGAAATTTTTGTCATTGAACTTATAAATATGCTAGATTTTTTTCAGTCTCCTTATTCACAAGAAAGTGTTTGCTCTTTCATCCATAAAATCCACCTTGAATTAAGGCTTGGAGTCTACAGTGAAAGGCAGTATTACCTCCAGTGAGAAAACAATGACCTAGAACTCCTTAACTCTTCATAAAAAGGCTTTGTACAGTCAAGGATTATATCCGTTTCACATTAAGTAAATTGGGCCAGATTTGTCCCTTGCAGAGCTTTTCCGTGTAGGTGCTATGCCACAGAAAGCTATTGAGCTGCCATTTTTTTTTTTTTTGGCACTTGGATCTTATTTGTTATCAACATATGAGAAAAAAATACCTGGTGCTATCCTGTTTTTATTGTTTCGTATAAAATGTTTAACATCTTTTTGTTACTGGTTTTATGTTAGGAATATTTTAAGTCATGTTTTAAAAGATTTTGGTTTTTTTGTTTGTTTGTTTGTTTGTTTTACACAGTGTTAACTTGAATATTATTTTGTGACTTGGAGGGGTTGAAAAAATTTTAGACTGACCAGAGATGAAACTTTCCGTTCTCACTGACTCTTCAGGAAGCTGTGACACCCACTTGCGTTCTCCTGCCAAATGTTTCCCTCTGTGACTTTGGTGCATAGACTTTGAAGCATTGTTGACCACTTTGGCAGTTTGCCCAGAACCCACATGCCCTGTATAATTAGCATAATAATTACCATTGATTTACATACAGTATAGTCTGAAATGTGTTCCTGAATTTAAACTAAAAAAATATTTTTTAAAAAATTGAAGCCCTTTTTCCTTACCTAGTCCCTCTGAGTTTTGGGATGGGGGTCATAGCTGTGTATCTACAGGCCCTAGTCGATTCCCACAGGCCTCTGTTTTTCTTAAGATGCCTGTTAGATTCCGGTATTCTGTGTGTGACGCCGTTTCTCGGCTTCTACTCTCTGTGCTCCCACCTCCACTACTGTTTCCTTCTTCCTTGCCATATTCCTCCTGATCTTACCTCCTAGTTTTCTTTGTTTCTTATGTTCACATCATGTTTTGTCATCTTTCTTCTCTCCTCAATAATGAAAAAAGGGATTATTTGTTATTTTTACTCTGCCACGTGGCTGGTGAGAGAGGCAGTTTAAATGTTGCATGTTGGGCAAATGGTTGTTAAACTGGAAGACATGAACCCCAAAAGTGAACTTCTCTCTGGCATTGTTTAGACCTTGCCCAAGTTACTGTCAGCCTCAAGAAGCACAGGCAGATAAGGTTGATGTCTTTGTCACCTGCCTTCCTTCCCCCATAACCCTCTAATTTATTAAGGAATATGCTTAACCATAGTTCGGTAGTCCTAGAATAATCTTAGAGGTCCTTAACAGAACCATTCTGACTCCAGATCGTATGCTAGGATGACTTAAAAACAGTTTTCCTTTTTATTTCTTTAAGAAAAAAAGAAAAAGGAAAATGTAATAGGTAAGCATTTATATGGTTCAGAAAAATACTTTAAAGTATGTTTAGTGTAAAGTCTCTCTCTTACCATATCTTCTGCCAAGTTCCTCAGCCATGACAACCAAAGTTATATACATTTATGTACATCCTTCTCAAATAGCTTTTATGCATATGCAAACAAATATATATTGCTGTATGTATTATCTTATATTCAAACTTAACAAAATTATATCTTAGATTCTAAACCCTGCTTTTTTTTTTTTTAACTTAAGAATAAATCCTGGAGCTCTTTCTATATAAGTATAGAAAGAGCTTTCTCATTTTATTTCACAACCATGTAATATTAAGTTGTATTCATTTTTCATGATTTATTTAACCATTCCTATCTGATTGATATTTATACCATGTCTAGAACATAAGACTTGTACTGCATATGTGATATTTTAAAATTGAAAATAAAGCTATACTCATCCTAACAGAGAACACTTAGGGACTCTATTAGACATCAGCTTTGGAGAGGAGAGTACACAATGCTGAAATTTTACTTAACCAGCTTCCAAGGCTTTATTAGTAATTTTTACCCACTCTGAGTCACATTTTACTTTCTTCAAATAATGATAAAATTATTCCAGTAGCCCTCTCAAGATTATCTAGGAAAAAAATACTTCATAATCTCTGGTGACCACTGTTTGCATTAAAAGGCATTATCTTTTTTATAATTAGTATTACATTTTAAAATTTTCTTTCTTTTGTTTTGCCTTTTTTTTTTTTTTTAAACCAGATCCTTACAATAAATGAGGATGGATCACTTGGTTTGAAAACCCCTAAATCTCACGTTTGTGAGCACTGCAATGCTGCCTTTAGAACGAACTATCACTTACAGAGACATGTCTTCATTCATACAGGTATTTCTTGAATTAAAGTGGGCTTATAGCCATTAAAATTATTATCTTTGCTATTTTCATCTTCTTGTAAATGTCATTCATTCCTAAGACTGTAGTTAACCTGGCATTTCAAATCAGATTTCATAGGCCAGGATGTCACAAGGAAACCAAGAAAAACTTTAAATGAGAAAACAATTAGCATGGATGTGCAAAATTAATTAGCTTAGTTGAACACTTTATTTGGCTTAATGTATTCTTTTTAACCAGAGAAACAGTGAAAGAATGAACTATTAAAAGCTGGTCAACATTTATTTTTCTGTATAAGATGTCCAGATGGAATTTGAAATGTGAATTTGGAATCAAATATAAATCAAAAGTTAGACCATAAATTTGTGGAGATCAGAGCAAAAGGCTGATCACAGATCTTTAGGGAAATATTACTAGACATATAAGTTGAGTTAAAGGGTGGAGAAAGAGACAAAGTAATAAATAATAAGGTAGATTTGGTGAACTGGTGAAATACACCCAGAAACCAAAAGAGGAGAGAATTCCAAGGAGGGTATGATCAATAACTGCACAACCTTCTGAGAGGAGAGCGAGAGAGAGCAAGAGCAAGAGAGAGAACTGAGAACAGATCACTAGAATAAACAGCAAGGAGATCATTAGTATCTTAAAGCAGAGTATAAGGGTTAAAGGACAAATGGGTGGTGAAGAATTTGAGACATAGGTTGGACTATGAAAGGAAAGGCTCCAACAGAGAAGGAATATTTGAAGAGACAGGATTATTATTTTTTTAAAGAGGATGTTTAGAAAATTTTGAAGGTTCTAGAGAAAAAAGTGAAAAGGCATAAAGTGGTGGTTAGCCAGGGAGAAAAAGGTAGGTGGATCTTCCTCCACAGAGAAAGAAAAGCTGTTTAAGACACTTGGTAACCTGTGGAGGCCTTTCTAGCCTCATGAGTTTTAAATTCTATTGTAAATTGTTTTATTTATTTACTTTTTTTTTTCCCTTGAAGGATATGAATCATTCAGTCTCATTTTTGTGTGGTTGTGAGAATGTGAATTTTTAAATCTTGGTGGGGGGGAGATTGAGAGGAAATAAAATTCTATTAATAGTATAAAACCTTTGTATGCGTAATTTGCAATTTTTCAGAATTTGGGCTTCTAAGATTTCTCTTTCCTCAGAAATAGTTAACTCTAAACTGTGTTTTATTCAGTAACTAATTTGTGGATGTGAAATTATTTTAAGGTGAAAAACCATTTCAATGTAGTCAATGTGACATGCGTTTCATACAGAAGTACCTGCTACAGAGACATGAGAAGATTCATACTGGTGAGTGTTGCCACCCTTACTAGGGTTGTTAAAATTACCATTTCAAATATAGGGAAGAATTTTTAATAAGTAGCAACAACTTGTTGCCTCTTTGGTAATTTTGTTTAAGAGTATTTATCATAGCTCATCTTTTTTTCTTTCTTCAGTAAATCAATGTTAACTGTTAAGACGTGGCTTACTGTTTTAGCCTAACAATTTGCTTTGAAGTAAAGTTTCATAATAACTTAAGATATGTTTAAAGTGACAAAGGGAAGGAAGGAAGGAAGGAAGTTTTTGTGAAATAGTTGTTTCTGTAGATGTTTAACAGGTTTAGAGTAGGTAAAATGATCATTTGCGATAATTAGGGGGGAGGAAGCAAAATGCCTGAGTCTTAAATAGCAATAACACTCCCCCCACCCCTATTTCATGTATACAGCTTACTATCTCAAGAGAGTTATAATCTTATAAATTGGAAACTTCCAATTTTTCATTCAGGTTGTTAAGGATTTAGAAACAAATATTTTGGAAGAGTACTATAAAAGAACCCCTACTTTTAAAAGTTGAGCCTCATTTTAGAGCAAATGTTTATTTGCGTTTATTCTTTTTTTTTTTTTAACAAATGTAAAGCCAAATTTTATATGTGACCTAAACTTAGTATATTGTCAGCTTTTGACATCTGTAAGCACAATGAAAAGTGTTTCTTTATAATTTATTTCCAGCATTTTGCCTTTTTGTGATGGAGTGAAAGAGTTGGTAAATTTATATAACTTTTGTTCTTACGTTTAAGTAGAATTGAAAAATGATAGTGCTAATATTTAAGTATTGAAAATACTGAAGTTCCTCGTATACCTCCTTATGAAGTAGTCAAGCAGCCGCCTGCCCAGTGTTGTTACTTAGTTGTGTTCTCATGGAACCTGCAGTCCCTGTGAAAGGGGGTCCTTGGACAGTGTATCATGGAGAAGCAGCAAGCTTTTCTGCCTAGTAACTTTCCTTAACTCTGTTTGCCCCTAACAAACATGAATGTGGCTGGTTCCCTGTGCAGCACATTTTTATGCTTTGATGTTCTACTTTTCAAAGATCATTATGCACACCACTCATTTCAGTTTCTTAAGTAAACATTATTCACCATTTCCAGATGGAAGGAAGTATACAAGGCACTTGGGAGGAAGAACAGCTTTATTGATTTTGAATGTGTGTTTGTGTGTGTGTGACTTACATGGCTAAATTAAAATTTTACACAATAATAAAACCCAATCAGATAATGATAAATGAAAACAGTTAAGTATTTTTATATGTTTTTAATGCCTATTAGATTTTAATGATTTAATGATTCATTCAACAAACATTTATTGAGCTGGCAGTGTTTTTCAGATACTAGAAATAGAGGATAATAAAAGGTAGCTTCCATGGAGTTTGCATTCTTTTTTTAATTGCCACTAGAGTATAGTTGATTTACCATTTTGTGTTAGTTTCAAAGTGTACAGCAAAGTGAATCAGCTATGCGTATACATACATCCACTGTTTTTGTAGATTCTTTTCCCATTATAGGCTATTACCAAGTATTGAGTAGAGTTCCCTGTGCTATACAGTAGATTGTTATTAGCTATGTATTTTATATATAATAGTATGTTTATGTCTTTCCCAGTCTCCCAATTTATCCTTGCCCTCCCTTATCCCCTGTTAACCATAAGATTGTTTTCTACATCTGTGACTCCTGTTTTGTAAATAAGTTCATTATGATATTTGTCTTTTTATCTGGTTTCACTCAGTATGATAATCTCTAGGTCTATTCATGTTGCTGCAAATGACATTATTTTGTTCTTTTTTATGGCTGAGTAATATCCCATTGTCTATATGTGCCACATCTTTATCCATTCTTCTGTTGGTGGACATTTAGTATTGCTTCCATGTTCTGACTCTTGTAAATAGGGCTGCAGTGAAAAGTATGGTTTTTCTCTAGGAGTGGGATTGTTGGGTCATATGGTAGTTCTATTTTTAAAGGAACCTCCATACTGTTGTCCATAGTGGCAATACCCATTTACATTCCCACCAGCAGTGTAGGAGGTTTCTCTTTTCTCCACACCCTCTCCAGCATTTATTGTTTGTAGATTTTTTTATGATGGCTATTTTGACGAGTGTAAGGCAATACCTCATTGTAATTTTGATTTGCGTTACTCTGATAGCAATGTTGGAATTTACATTCTAATGTGAGAGATACACATGTAAAGCCCACTGTAGTAAGTGTTGTAGAGTTTTGTACAAAATACTGTTGTACCCTGAAGAAGAGCCAGATATGCTGCTTTTGAAGACTACGTAGTGAAGGCAATAAAGAAAAACTGGGAGGCTCAGTTGAGAGAATGTGTTTGAGTCTGAAAAAAAGATTTTCAAAACATTACCAACCCTTATTGCACCCTATTATTTTCTATTCTGTTCTAGTAGCCAGTTCTTTTTTACAGTGCTGGTTACAATTTAGTGATAACAAGTTTGGAAAAATAATTGTGCTGGGCCTTGGGCTGTCTTGAATTTCAACAGGTTATGTTGGATAGTTCATGTTTATTGAAAATTTACTAAGACTCGACATTGAGCTAAATGTTTGTTAAATGTCTCATTTAGTCTTTATACTAATCTTGAAAGGGAGATGCTATTATTACCATTCCCTTTTTTTTAGATGAAGAAGCAGTAGGATGCACACAGAAGTTAAGAAGCTTTCCTAAATTTATATAATCTAGTATATGGTAGAGCCAGGATTATAGCTCAGGTTTCTGCAATTCCAGAGCACACATGTAAAATCACTAATTGTGAAGAATGACCAGAAGCAGAATGATGTTGTTTGGCCTTTGGGAATTTTCTTGCTCTTCCACTAAGCCAGTTATGGCTTAGCCTTCCTTTGTGTTTAGTAACACCTAAAAGGGGTGGAAGCAAAGGCCGGAGTTCTCAAGGTACAAAAAAGAAGTGAAGTCGCTCAGTCATGTGGACTGTAGCCTACCAGGCTCTTTTCGTCCATGGAATTTTCCAGGCAAGAGTACTAGGGTGGGTTGCCATTTCCTTTTCCAGGAGATCTTCCCAACCCAGGGATCGAACCCTTGTCTCTCACATTGCAGGCAGACACTTTACCATCTGAGCCACCTGGGAAGCATTCCAAGGTACAGAGACGACAGGAAATTGAGTGGAACCAGTCAAACCAGTCACTTTGGTTCTTTAACAGAGAAATTTCTTTTGAAGAGAAATGCAATTTTGTTCATTATTACCACCCCTCACCCCCCAAGTGGAACTGATATAAAGGAAATAAATTTTCCTTAATTTCATTGTTCTTGATTCTTTTTATGTACACCATTTCTGAAGATAGTAAGATATTTTTGTCCTGTTACCAGGTTACTTATAAGCTGTACTGAGCTGGAAATACATGTATAAAACAACATAGATATTCTCCATCATTTATTATTTTGTTCTTAGAGTTCTTTATTTCATCTTTTAAAGGACTTTTATTTTTGGAGGGGATTGTGCCTAAAGTTTGCCAATGTCAAGACTTTCTCTGTAGGTCTTTATTTAGAAGAATGCATTGAAATAATTAGCAGTAAAAAAGCTTTTGCATATATTGTTTATCCATTTTTTAATTGTCAAGAAAGTAATGTCACCTATCTCCTGAACCTTAAAGGTTGTGTGGTGAGAAGAACTACCAGTTCTTACAAGCTTTGTTTTCCTTATAGCCTCCCTCATCCTCTTTATACTGTCACCTCAAGTCTCCCAGCCTCTGAGCCTATGTCTGTTCCATTTACAAGATGGTTAAAAATCAGTACCTGCTTGTCTGTGCTTGTTACCAATTAAGAAATCTTCTGTGGCTTTTAAAACCCAGAAACCTAGCTTGATTTGGTTTTCAAACTGAAAAAATTTAAACTCAGCCTGGACAGGTTATTATTACTTGATTGTTTGCTAAATTTGAACTGGCCTATGAAATAACTAGGGTAAAATACCAACGCTGATCCCTGAACATTTGATTAAAGCTCTGTTCTTTTAGCCTAAGGCACTGAAACTGTCAAAAGTCAGATATCCTTGGGACTGCTAATTTTGGCAGTCATGGGAGATTTGTATCTTTTGGGAGTGTATTATAGATTTTGTGGATATGGGAGATAAGGTGAGGATTTGAAGCCAAGGCTGAAGATAATAATCCTAATGATTATTTTGGCTAGGGTCAGAATTACTGGTAAGGTATACACCAAAGGTAAATATTCATCACTGGAGGATTTACCTTGTGATCAGATGCCTGTATCTAAGGTGCTTTTTCCTTTGCATTTTCTAATGCATGTGTTCTTTCTCTCATCACTTTGTCACCGTTTTAGCCTAAGGAAATTCCATCTTATTGCCATGAGTAGGGTCTGGGGGGTTTGAAGAGTAAAGAACTTTAATTTTACATTAATTTTCTTAATTCCTTCAAGTAGTAAGCCACAGAATACTTACTCTAGTATTCTGACTATTATAGCAAATTATGGCTATTTTCTATAGTTGTGGCAATTTTCATAATGTTTTTTATTTTATTAGTAAAAATGTTATAAAATAATTTCTATATTTGGGTAAGTTTTTATAAAGTGATTTTCTTCCCAAAATAAAAGGGATTTTGAAAATAAACCAAATCATTTAGAATTATACATATTTATTAGGTTTCTTTTCTCACAAAATTCTTTTTTAAGGCTTTAGATCTTGAATGTATGCAGTTCTATAGATGAAAATGTAGCAAGAAGCACTAGAAAATCAGTCTTCTAAGTTGGCATTCGTAATATCTGAAAACATGCATTGATCTTCTTTTCCTCTTGACTGTGACTTTTATTCACAACTATGTTAAATAGCTGAATGACAATATTATTATTATTATTATTTTTAAAACCAGTTGGGCTAGTGAGGTGGAGTCAGAGAGCGTGTTGATTCACCCTTGACTAAGTTTGTTCAACACTTTGTATTTCCTTCACTATGGTTCAATTATTGACAAAAATTAATTTACCTCTCATTATTTTGAAGCCTTAAATTACTGTTTATTAGCATAATAGAGAAGTTTATAAAAAGAAAATGTTATAGACCTAGTTAAACTCGTTATTTGTGGCAAAGAAGGAACTGAATACTGTTTGGGGTACTGAAAAGGTTGCATACAGTGTGAGCTCCTGGCATTGTGCTTGCTGAAGCCAGACAGCACTGGTGCAGACAGAGCTTGCCAAGAAAGATTAAGCAGGGAAGTACAGATTGCTGTTACTGACATTCTCTGGTCTAACAGTTTTCAGAAGCCAGATTTTTTTTTCTTTGCAAAACTGTTAATAATCCATATTAAACAATATGATAATGTAAAACATAAAAGTTTTAAGACTTTATTTAACAAAATATCTCAGAATGTAAAAAAATCATACACATGCACATATGCATGTATGTATAAAAAGTATACCATAAGTTTTTTAAAGTATTTTGTTTTGGGGGGATAGGAGAAGTCATCCAGAAAGTTAACTCCATTTAAACATACCTTAGAACTGAAATAAAAAGAATCAGAGGATTTATAATGAAAGTTGGATTGTTTTCAGTTAGTTATATGCATTTTGTGTGTGTGAGTGTTCTTCCCCTCAAATCCATGTCAGTTTATAGTGTCTGTAGTTAAAAGAAAAATGTCTACCATTTGTTTCGATAGGTTTCTAGTTTAACAAATTGGGAATCTCTTGAAATAGTCTCATTCTTATTTATGTGTAATTATTGAATGGATGAACATGTGAATCACATGACTCACAATTTGACATATGCTACAAATAGTACCCGCCTGCCAATGCAGGAGACGTAAGAGAAGCAGGTTTGATCCCTGGGTCGGGAAGATCCCCTGGAGGAGGTCATGGCAGCCCACTCCAGTATTCTTGCCTGGAGAAGATCATGGACAGAGGAGCCTGGGGTCGCACAGAGTCAGACACGACTGAAGCAACTTAGCACACAGGCATGCAAATAGCAGAGACCACATGTCCTTTAGGAATTCGGTTAAAATAGACCAATGAGGGTTTAGATTGGTTGGCCCCCTGAGTTAGATTTAGTTCATGTGTGACATGTGAGTCAAGTGTCATCACAGGAACTATGAAGCAGAAGCATGATGGTTCTAGGACTGGGGAAGAAAAATCTGGGATGTACTGAAGTTGGGAATCTTTGGGGAAGGATAGGTAGGCAGATACACAGATAATTTGGAAACACAGAACAGCACGTCAGAAATCACGCAGACAAGAAGCCACTAGGATCATTGCAGATGGTGGGTAACAGGAGAAGTAGTGTGTCAGATTTACTAGTTTAGAAGAACCAGGAGAAGGAGGTACTTTAAGATAGTTAAAATGCTAGAAATTCCTAAAAGTCACCATTATAAACCTAATAATACTGTCAGATTTATTGAATACCTATTTTCTGCCAAACACTGTATTAAACACAGTACGTAAATTATCTTGCTTTAATCATCAGAGCAGTTCTGTGAAGAGGGTACTATTCCTTTTTTTAAAAAACAGATAAGGAAATATAGGTTAAGATGATTAAGAAATCTAACCCAGTGTATAAATAGTTCAGTTAATGACATACAGTTCAGTCTTAAGAGTTCTTGCTCTTAACTGCTATGCTATTGAAAGAGTAAAGCAAGCACCAGGAAGATTTTTAGTTCACAAAAACTTTGGTTTCAAACATGGAGGTTTTTATTTTGTTCAGGAAGGAGAAGAGCCATTCCTGGGCCTGGCCTTACAACTTGCAGCAAGGCAGTTGGGTATGTCTGAATGACAAAAGTCTATGGATGTAGGAGTAAGAACAAAGGCAAGACGAACAACATGTAAAGGGCCATTCTGAGTAGAGCAGAGAGGGGTAGACTAGAAAGCGTGATTTTAGAATTATGTTGTTAAGCTTGGATGCCAAGCATAGGGGTGTCAAATTTATCCTGTAAGCATTATAAAAAAGCAGTGCATTTAACTGCCATGTTGGAGGAACGTTATTGTTTTGTGAAGAAAACTAGAAATTTGACAAGTGTGTTACTTTTTTGTTAACTATGTATAACTAATATTAGAAATTATAGCTTAGATAATGTGCACATTTATTAATCAGGTTTAGTTTTAGTATTAAAAATCATTTTAAACATATAAAACAACATTGTTAAGCTTCATGAAATATAATATAACTTCAATTTTCACCAGGTTTATGAGAAGTAGGCAAAATTTGGAGACCACTGAATATTACTGTGAAACAAAGAAAATTAATTTTGCTGGGCTTTAGAGCCTCTTTTTCTTTGAGCAGTTTAGGATGAGCTAATTTTTAGAAAAAGGGCTGAAAAAGGACCCCCAGAATTTAGCTTCACACATAGAACTTTCTAATTTTGTTACTTCTGACAGCAGTTTCTCATTTTTGATGTTTTGCTTTTTCTTTTTTAACCATTTTCAATGTGGTTAGTCTAGAACAAGATAAGTTTCTCTACTCTTTCTCTTGTTCATTTGCCTTTCCTTAATATGGCTTTTTCTCTGCCTCCTCCCTGTTCTTCAAATTATTTTGCATTCTGTAGAAGATGAAGCTTTAAGACAGTTGAGTCTGGATCCGATGTTTTACAAATTCTTTGACATCATATTCTTTTGGAAGAATACTTAATTACTTAAACACCTGAATACCTTCAGGATTCTCCAGTTTTGAAGCTGCCTTTTGGACAACTGCTTATTGTTCGAGAACCCAGTTGGGTAGATGTTAGATGACTGCATTCATGATTTTCAAATCTTGAATTTATTAAGTTTCAGATGTCTGGATAGGCTGACAACACATTTTAAAAATTTGTTGATAAAGTTTTTAATTTCACTGACTGAATGACATTTAGGCTTAAAATTCGTATATTTTAGTATTATATTTTTTATTTGGCCCTTTTGGTGAAAGAGTGACTGACAAAATGTAGTATTTGATATGGACTCAGTCATCACAAAGAAATTGGGTTTAAAATATTTAGGGCAATCTAAATTTGCTTATCAAGGTCATTCGTTTTTAATTTTTCTGGATACTTTTAAGATCTTTAGTTGTTGATCCAAAGAGTCTCTATTTTTTAAAACAATGCCTAAAGTCTCATCATTTTCAGCCCCCGTCTGAACTGTATGAAAGTGTCTTGATAATAATAATAATAATAGCTTCTGCATATTTTGTAATTTGTTTTGCTCTTCTATAGATCTTTTAGGGAGATGATGCTGTTATGAAAAATGGAGTCATAGGACTGACTTCCTAATGTAGTACTAGGTAGTTACTTACTGATACATCCAGCTTCTCCCAGGGCTGCCTTTATACTGTTTGCTTTATTAGTTGTTGATAGAAGTACTTCTTACTCTTTATTTACTACTTGGCTACGTTAAAAAGCTGATAGACAAATTAAGCTTATTGACCCCCCAACCTGTCCTGGTATATTTTCATCCCTCTGTAAATTCTTTTACAAGGCCTAATTGATTCTTCTTTACCTACATTTCATTAACTATTTTGACTTTTACTTTCTAAAGATATTTAAAGAATTAATGCTTTCAGTGTGTTTTTCAAATTATTCCAGAAAATGTATTCATTCAGCTCTCAATTACCTTAGGGAATTGATCAGATTGTACATTATTTATTTAAAAATTAAAAAGACAAATGCAGCTGTGAAAAAATTATTATCAACACAAAAAGAGCAGGATATTTATTGCCCTTCTTTGAATGACATGGTGTTCTATATAGGCTTGTTGTGCTTATAGAATTGAGATACTCTCTTCATCCTTAAAAATCAGTTGGATATATTCTTGCCTACTTCATCTAGCTTTTAGTTCTTTATAGTTGGATAGAGAGGAGAGGGACATGGAGTCTGATCAGCTGAAACTCGAGGGTCTTAAGGTCTAACTTTATTCCTATAGAAAATATCCCTGTTCTTAAGGTGTTTTATTTTTTATATGAGAATTGGGGAAAAAGGACAACAGACTCATGGAACCTGGAACTGAAAGATACTTTAAAATGTTAGGGTTCAGTGACAAATGCAAGAGTTTTCCTTATGTCGAAGCCATGGACATAAATATTAGGGACTGGTCAGGAGACACTTGAGGGGCTGCTGTTAATGGGATGAAAAGCTAAGAAAGGGTGGAGAAGAGAATGATTATTGTGTGGAGTGGTGGTGATCACCTACCAAAAGTATTGCTTGATGTTCTGCTTAATCACTGAGAGTTCTAGATTATTATTTAGTGGGAGAATTTGCTCAGTGACTCAGTAATGTTACCTAGGCTTTTTTGGATATTAAAAAGAAAAAGATTGCCTCTAAGAGATAGACAATAGCAAAAACTCTTAGCAGAATATCTTTTGGGGTCTTTTCTCCCCTTGTATTTCATGTGGTATTTTCTGTCTCTAAGCTATTGCATTTGTATTGTTTTATGTTTTAGGTGACAGTTCTTGAGCTGTAAGTAAGTCCCTGAATATTTTGTATAAAGTTTGCATTAAGTCATTAACTGTGATGAATTGAGAGTTGAAACTGCTGCTCTTAATAGTCCTGATTTATTTGCTTAGCAGTGTTTTATTGTTGTTACTCAGTTGCTCAGTTGTCTCCGACTCTTTGGGATCCCTAGGACTGCAGCACGCTAGGCTTCCCTGTCCTTCACCATCTCCCGAAGCTCCTTCAGACTCATGTCTATCGAGTTGGTGATGCCATCCTACCATCTCATCGTCTGTCATCCCCTTCTCCTCCTGCCTTCAGTCTTGCCCAGCATAAGGGTCTTTTCCGATGGAGTCAGTTCTTCACATCAGGTGGCCAAAGTATTGGAGCTTCAGCCTCAGTCCTTGCAATGAATAGTCAGCACTGATTTCCTTTAGGATTGACTGGTTGGATCTCCTTGCAGGCCAAGGGACTCTCAAGAGTCTTCTGTAACACCACAGTTAAAAAGCAGCAATTCTTTGCCACTCCGCCTTCTTTATGGTTAACTCGCACATCCATACATGACCACTGGAAACCCCATAGTTTTGACTGTACAGACCTTTGTTGACAAAGTAATGTCTCTGTTTTTTAATGTCCTGTCTAGGTTTGTCATAGCTTTTCCTCCAAGGAGCAAGCATCTTTTAATTTCATGGCTGCCGTCGCCATCTGCAGCGATTTTGGAGCCCAAGAATATAGTCTGTCAGTTTCCATTGTTTCCCCATCTGTTTGCCATGAAGTGATGGGAACTGATGCTATAATCTTTGTTTTTTGAATGTTAAGTTTTAAGTCAACCTTTTCACTCTCCTCTTTCACTTTCATCAAGAGGCTCTTTGGTTCCTCTTTGCTTTCTGCCGTAAGGGTGGTGTCATCTGTATAACTCAGGTTATTGATATTTCTCCTGGCAGTCTTGATTCCAGCTTGTGCTTCTTCCAACGCAGCGTTTCTCATGGTGTACTCTGCAATTAAATAAGCAGGGTGACAATATGCAGCCTTGATGTACTCCTTTCCCAGTTTGGAACCAGTCTGTTGTTCCATATCAGGTTCTAACTGCTGCTTCTTGACTTCCATACAGGTTTCTCAGGAGGCAGATAAAGTCGTCTGGTATTCTCATCTCTTGAAGAATTTCCCACAGTTTGTTGTGATCCACACAGTCAAAGCCTTTAGTGTAGTCAATAAAGCAGAAGTAGATGTTTTTCTGAAATTCTTTTGCTTTTTGTATGATCCAGCGGATGTTGGCCATTTGATCTCTTGCTCCTCTGCCTTTTCTAAATCCAGCTTGAACATCTGGAAGTTCATGAGCTGTTGAAGCCTAGCTTGGAGAATTTTGAGCATTACTTTACTGCATGTGAGATGAGTGCAATTGTGCTGTACTTTGAGCATTCTTTGGCATTGCCTTTCTTTGGGATTGGAATGAAAACTGACCTTTTCCAGTTCTATGGCCACTGCTGAATTTTCCAAATTTGCTGGCATGCCGAGTGCAGCACTTTCACAGCATCATCTTTTAGGATTTGAAAAAGCTCATCTGGAATTCCATCACCTCCACTAGCTTTGTTCATAGTGATGCTTCCTAAGGCCCACTTGACTTTGCACTCCAGGATGTCTGGCTCTAGGTGAGTGATCACACCATTGCAGTTATCTGGCTCATGAAGATATTTTTAAGGCCCACTTGACTTTGCACTCCAGGATGTCTGGCTCTAGGTGAGTGATCACACCATTGCAGTTATCTGGCTCATGAAGATCTTTTTTGTATAGTTCTTCTATGTATTCTTGCCACCTCTTCTTAATATCTTCTTCTCCTCTGTTAGGTCCATACTGTTTCCGTACTTTGAACCCATCTTTGCATGAAATGTTCCCTTGGTATCTCTAATATCCTTGAAGAGATCTCTGGTCTTTCCCATTCTATTGTTTTCTTCCATTTCTTTGCATTGATCACTGAGGAAGGCTTTCTTACCTCTCCTTGCTATTCTTTGAAACTCTGCATTCAGATGGGTATATCTTTCCTTTTCTCCTTTGCCTTTTGTTTCTCTTCTTTTCTCAACTGTTTGTAAGGCCTCGTCAGACAACCATTTTGCCTTTTTGCATTTCTTTTTCTTGGGGATGGTTTTGATCACTACCTCCTGTATAGTGTTACGAACCTCATCCATAGTTTTTCAGGCACTCTATATATTAGATCTAATCCCTTGAATCTCTATGTCACTTCTACTGTATAATCATAAGGGATTTGATTTAGGTCATACCTGAATGGTCTGGTGGTGATATTCTCTGCTTTCTTCAATTTAAGTCTGAATTTTGCAATAAGGAGTTCATGATCTGAGCCACAGTCAGCTCCAGTCTTGTTTTTGCTGCCTGTGCAGAACTTCTCCATCTTCGGCTGCAAAGAATATAATCAATCTGATTTCGGTATTGACCACGTGGTGATGTCCATGTGTAGAGTTGTCTCTTGTGTTGTTAGAAGAGGGTGTTTGCTATGAGCAGTGAGTTCTCTTGGCAAAACTCTGTTAGCCTTTGCCCTGCTTCATTTTGTATTCCCAAGACCAAACTTGCCTGTTATTCCAGCTATCTCTTGCAGTGCTTGGGTTTTAGATGAATTAATTAGCTATTGAAATTTTTTCCACTGCAGAAAAGTAACTTCTGAAACAAATTCCAGTCTTTCTTTTTTTCCTTAAATTAAAAAATTGCTTTTGTAATGAGATATGTTAGTAATCCCATTATGTTACTGTAGCAGATGATGAGAGTCTGAACTAACGAACAAAACATTAATACAGCAGGACGGTAGAAGTCTAATGAAATAACTTTGAAAGACATTTTAAAGGAAGAATAAATATAGATGAAGTTTAATAACAATTTAAATGGAAGGAACTAAAGGAGCAAGACTTTTTAAGCTTTTATTGTGGAAGCTTGGTTTTTAAATAAAATCTTGCATGAAGCAGCGTCAGTAGTCAAGGCAGATGATTTCACGTGGTTTCCTTGACTCTTGATAAGTTGACAGATGTTTCCAGTACTACTTAGTTGTTATTTATTCAAGGAGACAATGCCAGATTTCAAACGACTAAAGTAGTAGCCTCTCTGGAACAACATAGTCAAGAATATTTTTTAAATGGAATTATATACATTTGGCTGAATTGCATGGTATGTAAATTAAATTTCAAAGCTTTTTTTAAAAAGTACCTGAGAAAACATATTTCAATATAAGTGCAGTGTGAACTGCACCAAGATGTGTTGTTACAACTAATGGTGGGAGAAATAAGTGTGGAGCAGAAAGAAGTTCAGCTGGCCTAATTTACAAAACTTGAGAAAATGTATAGCATTTAAAGCTTATGGCTGTTCATTGCATTATATGATCAGACTTTCTAGTGAAAAATATTTGAATATATTATGTGTCATTGAGCTAGATCAACAGCAAACTTCATTTGCTCTGGTGGACTTCTGGTGGAAGTTTTGTAAATAGAAACTGAATAAGCTGACTCTTCTACTGTACAACTATTTAATATCTTAAAATTGGTAAAGTTTTATTGGAAGTGTTTGCATGTAGGGCCAAGGTTAGATTCTTTTTGTGGGGGCAGGGTGAGAACAACCACTCTCTACCACTATTATTTGAATATTGAAGAATGACTTTGGAAAATTAGGTTTCGCTAAAGATGTGAAAATTCAACCTACAAGGGGAAAACAGTACTTACAGTGAAGCTTCTACTGTGGTAAAGTCATTTTGACAGCTGTTAATGTTGACTCACAAAATGCTGCTTTATATACTTTAAATGTTGTTACAAATTACAGGAAGTGCAATCTCCTTTCCCACACAAGTATGGGGCAGATATTTTCCAAGTTCAAGCTACACTCTGATCAGTTTTTGGACCTTGTTACAAATGCAAAGGAAATTTCCATATTTCAAAACTAATTAAATTGTAACTCTACCTAATCTTCAGTTGGAAATAATCTATGATGTAATAGTATGCTGAAAAGACAATTAAGAAAAGAATCTAATAGAATTCTGTATATCTCTTCCAAGTGTTGAATAATTCTTGAAATTACGTTTTCATGGATATCAGTGCCTATCTTTGTGACAAGACAATTTCAAAGAATGCTTGTTAAGTTTCATTGCAAATTAGCATTAGCAAATAAACACTTGCAATTGACTTTGATGACAGGGAGTACTAACTTTGAATCCCAATTCAGCAAAATGCAACCCTCTCATATAAAAAAAGTTTCCAGTCTTCTCATTAGTACATCTGCATGATGAAAAATTACATTCTGTCATCATCATCATTCTGTTTTGAATTTCAGCAGTAAAATATGTGGACTTTTTTTGCCCTCTTGTTATATGAGTATGTATACACTGTCCTTGATTTTACCTTTCTGCTCACAAAGCTTAATACATTTACCATTTGCCCTTTTAGAGTAAATTTCCTGATCTCTGTCAAAGTTTACTCCTTGACTGTCCTGCTCATTCTTAGGCTTCTGCTTTGTTGGCCGTCTTGTCATTCATTCTTCATTACTGTTAGTCATGTTTTAGACCGTTAGATACTAAACCTCAGTCTCCTCATGATTTCAGTTTCTCATTTTCGAAGCATTACTTCCTGCTAATGCCTTCTAGTATTTCAGTTTCAACAATTTCTTTGTCTCCACTAGCTCCTACAGTGGGGCTTCTGTGGCTCAGACAGTAAACAATCTGCCTTCAATACAGGAGACCCAAGTTCAATCCCTGTGGGGCATGGCTGAGCAATTAATACACAGCTTCTACAGTCCAGTCATTCTACCTCCTTTTTACTATCCCTAGTTTCCCTCATATCTCCATTACTTTTTTTACACAGTGTAAATCCTGTCATCGTTTTTTTAAATCACTCTTTTGCTTATGCTCGAACCTCTTGTGCTCTCTTGTACATAGTACTCGCTTTGCTGAATTACAGCTTTGGTGGGAAATTTATTATTTTTCACGTAATTATATTTATAGAGTTCAGTAGATTGATCTTTTACTTCCAACAGGGTATAATTGAGATTGACATGTAATACTGTATAAGTTTAAGATGTACACCATAATGATTTGACCTACATACATCAGGAAATGATGACGACAGTGTTTAGTGAGCATCTGTCATCTCATATAGATACAAAATAAAGGGAAAAAGCTTTTCCTTGTGATGAGAACTTTTAGCATTTACTCTCCTAGCAACTTTCTTGTATAACATATAGCAGTGTTAATTATATTAATCGTGTTGTACCCCTATATCCCTAATATTTATGACTGAAAGGTTGACTTTTTACCACTTTCATTGGCATACAAAGATACTACATTAGTATTGACTACACACATATACATTTCATCCCTATGACTCATTTATTTTGTAACTGGAAGTTTGTACCTGTTCATTTTCCTCACCTTTTAAATTCACTCTCCACCTCTGCCACCCTCTGGCAGCCACCTGTTTTTTCATTGTGTTTATGACTGTTTCTGTTGACTATGTTCATTTCTTCTGTTTCTTAGATTCCACGTATAAGTGAAATCATATAGTATTTGTCTTTCTCTGACATATTTCACTCTGGCAGGGTTTTTTTTTAATGGCTAAGTGATACTCCAGTGTATCTGTCTAGGAATCTTCTTTTAACAGTAAGCTATGGATGGGCACTTAGGTTAGTTCACTGTTTTGGCTATTATGATTAATGCTGCAGTGAACGTAGGGTTGCATATATTTTTTAAAAATATTAGTGTTTTCCTTTCCTTTGGAAAGAGCCAGTAGTAGAATTTCTGGGTCATATTGTAGTTCTAATTTTAATTTTTTGAGGAACCGTCATACTCTTTCTCATAGTTCGGTTCGGTTCAGTCGTTCAGTAGTGTCCGACTCTTTGCGACCCCATGAATCGCAGCACGCCAGGCCTCCCTGTCCATCACCAACTCCCGGAGTTCACTCAAACTTACATCCATCGAGTCGGTGATGCCATCCACCCATCTCATCCTCTGTCGTCCCCTTCTCCTCCTGCCCCCAGTCCCTCCCAGCATCAGGGTCTTTTCCAGTGAGTCAACTCTTGGCATGAAGTGGCCAAAGTACTGGAGTTTCAGCTTCAGCATCATTCCTTCCAAAGAACACCCAGGACTGATCTCCTTCAGAATGGACTGGTTGGATCTCCTTGCAGTCCAAGGGACTCTCAAGGGTCTTCTCCAACACCACAGTTCAAAAGCATCAATTCTGCACTCAGCTTTCTTCACAGTCCAACTCTCACATCCATACATGACCACTGGAAAAACCATAGCCTTGACTAGACAGACCTTTGTTGGCAAAGTAATGTCTGTACTTTTGAATATGCTATCTAGGTTGGTCATTACTTTCCTTCCAAGGAGTAAGCGTCTTTTAATTTCATGGCTGCAGTCACCATCTGCAGTGATTTTGGAACCCCCAAAAATAAAGTCTGATACTGTTTCCCCATCTTTTATTTACCATGAAGTGATGGGACCAGATGTCATGATGTTTGTTTTCTGAATGTTGAGCTTTAAGCCAACTGTTTCACTCTCCTCTTTCACTTTCATCAAGAGGCTTTTTAGTTCCTCTTCACTTTCTGTCATAAGGGTGGTGTCATCTGCATATCTAAGGTTATTGATATTTCTCCCGGCAATCTTGATTCCAGCTTGTGCTTCTTCCAGCCCAGCGTTTCTCATGATGTACTCTGCATAGAAGTTAAATAAGCAGGATGACAGTATACAGCCTTGATGTACTCCTTTTCCTATTTGGAACCAGTCTGTTGTTCCATGTCCAGTTCTAACTGTTGCTTCCTGACCTGCATATAGGTTTCTCAAGAGGCAGGTCAGGTGGTCTGGTATTCCCATCTCTTTCAGAGTTTTCCACAGTTTATTGTGATCCACACAGTCAAAGGCTTTAGCGTAGTCAATAAAGCAGAAATAGATGTTTTTCTGGAACTCTCTTGCTTTTTCACTGATCCAGAGGATGTTGACAATTTGATCTCTGGTTCCTCTGCCTTTTCTAAAACCAGCTTGAACATCTGGAAGTTCACTGTTCACATATTGCTGAAGCCTGGCTTGGAGAATTTTGAGCAGCGTGTGAAACGAGTGCAATTGTGCGGTAGTTTGAGCATTCTTTGGCATTGCCTTTCTTTGGGACTGGAATGAAAACTGAACTTTTCCAGTCCTATGGCCACTGCCGAGTTTTCCAGATTTGCTGGCATATTGAGTGCAGCACTTTCACAGCATCAGCTTTCAGGATTTGAAATAACTCAACTAGAATTCTATCACCTCCACTAGCTTTGTTGGTAGTGATGCTTGCTAAGGCCCACTTGACTTCACATTCCAGGATGTCTGGCTCTAGGTGAGAGATCACACCATCGTGATTATCTTGGTTGTGAAGATCTTTTTTGTAACTGTACCAATTTACATTCTCACCAACAGTGCACAAAAATTCCCTTTTTGTCATATCCTCACCAATACTTACTAGCTCTTGTCCTTTTGATAATACCCATTCTGACAGGTGTGCCATGATACCTCTTTGTGGTTTTAATTTGCATTTCTCTGATGACTAGTGATGATTAGTGGCCTTTTCACTTTGTTGATCGTTTCCTTTGTTGTACAGAAACTTTTAAATTTGATGTATTGTGTCTTTCCCATTGGAAAGACACTGAAAGGGGGACCCAGGGCTTGGTTGAAACATTCGGAGAAAATACCTACTATGGAAAGGCACCGGTGGTGGCAGATTTGGTTTTTACCGAGAAATACCCAGGGCTCAGTTGAAAGACATCATGGTGGCTCCTTTGTAGAAAGATGTAAGGAATGGAGCTCATACTTGCAAGTGCCTAGTTAACTGGAGAAATTAAATCTTGCCCTAAATATTGAGGGTGCTCTTTAACGCATATGCAGTTAAAAATTAAAAGCTGGCTTGGTAAAATCTTAAGCCAGACCTTCTAGGGGGAAGCTAAGATTTCTCTGTCTTTGGGTTGTAAAAGTCCTGTCTGATCTTCCTAGGTTGTTCTATTGTGTTTCTTTGTTTATATTAGGACTTCCCAAGCGGTGCAGTGGTGAAGAATCTGCCTGCAGTGTGGGAGACCCAGTTTGATTCCTGGGTAGGGATCCCCTGGAGAAGGGAATGCCAACTCACTCCAGTTTTCTTGACTGGAGAATTCCATGAACAGAGGAGCCTGGCAGGCTACAGTCCATGGGATCGCAGAGTCGGACACAACTGAGTGACTAACACTACTACTAGTCCCATTTGAAAAATGTAACTTTTTCCATCTCAAGAATAAAACAGAAAGCTGTGCTGAATTAGGTGCACTTTAAATTTTCAATGGGCCCTTAATGCCTACTGAAATTTATTTCTTTAGTCTATTCATTCTATCACTCATCTAGTTGGGGTCCGTTTTTCAGCTCATAGACCAGTTCCTGCTACCTGTTAGTGTAATTAAAATTTTATTGGAATATAGCCATACCCATTCCTTTATCCAATGGCTATGGGTATTTTCTCTCTATAACAGCCAAGTTGAGTAATTGTGAAAAAGATTGTATGATCCTCAAAATCTAAAATATTTATTGTTCAATTTCTTACGGCTGTATGCTTGCCAATCTTTCCTCAACATATTTTTACTTTCTCCTTTCTATAAATCTGCATTTTCTCCTACTTTCTCATGTTCAGCTGATTACTTGCTTTCTATTTCATTGAGAAAATTGAAATAATCAAAGAGAACTTTAATCAATTTCTAGTATTGTATCTATTGATTTATTAGAAAGTTTTGATCTTTTGGAGGAAGATAGATTGCTAGTGATTTATTTTATTTTGCAAAGTAGCTGAAGATTTTCCATTATTTTGTGTAGGGATACATATGAAATAGTTTAAATTTTCATTATTTTTTTCATCTTTAAGGGATATACGTTTTGTTAACTTTAGACTTTTTTTCATTGTTTTAAATTGAGACAATGTACATACAATAAGCTTTACTATTTTTCGTGTATATACTTTTAGTATATACATACACTGTATATGTAAAAGGATAAGCATACACATTTTTGTAACCCACTACAACATATAGAACAGTCTTATCACTCCCCAAAATTTCTTTGTATTTTTTAGTCAGCCTCTCCCCTACCCCTGTCCTCTGGCAAATACTGATATATTTTTCTGTCTCCTTAGTTTTTCCTCTTCCAGAATATCGTATAAATTGAATCACACGGTATGTAGCCTTTTGAGTCTGGCTTCTTCCACTCATCCTAGTGCATTTGAGTCATTCCTATTGTTGATGCATGAGTAATTTTTTTTATTGTTGATCAGTATTCTGTTGTATGGATATGTATCACAGTTAGTTCATCCATCCCCCGGTTGAGATATATTTGGGTTTTTACCAGTTTTTGGTGATTATGAATAAAGTTTCCATAAACATTTGTTATAAAAATTCATGAACAGCTGTTTTTGCAAACATATTTTTATGTTGCTTGGGAAACTTAAGAGTGGACTTGCTGGGTGGTATGGTATGTGAATGTTTAATTTTATAAGAAACCACTGAACTGTTTTGCAAAGTGATTGTACCATTTTGCATTCCCATAGTGACTTAGAGTTCCAGTAGATCTGTGTCATTGACTTCCCTTAACATTGTCAGATTTCTTTATTTTAGACATTGTAATAGGTGTGTACTAGTATCTCATTATGGTTTTAATTTGCATTTCCCTAAGGATCAAACACGTTGAGTATTGTATTTTTATGTTCAATATTAGCTTATTTCAAACTTTTGTAAAATAAAGAATGAAATGGTAATGAGTTTACATTAATGTAAGTATTTTCTGAAATATGCAGAAATCCAAAAACAAAAATTTGCCCGAAATATTAGACTTTATTTTTCTGCGTTAAGTATTGAGCATTAGTTTTATTAATAGTATATATTTCAAAGAACAGTGTGAATATTTTTACATTTAGTAGATAATAAACTATTCATACCTAACATCTGTTATCTAAAAAAAATTGCTTAAACTATTTCACATAAATCATTGTTAGTACCCAACCTGAAGCACCAACATAATTTAAGTGGAAGATATGGAAGATAATTTATATGGAAGATAAATTACCTGTTTAGAAAATATTTTTAGTATGTGACTTATATTTAATTATATAGGATGTAATTTGTCAGATTTGTGCTCTGCTTGCAACAGTTAAGATGCTATTACCACATTATATGTTAAGTTAACGATGCATTCTCAATTAGCAATGACCCTCATTCATAATGCATAATCTAAAAGCACATAGTGAACTTCATAGACCTGATAATATCAGAGAGAATGGGTTATATGAAAATTTAGAACTTATATTGTGAAAGTATATAGTTGTTGCACTAAGTATTGAATTTTAGCTATAAAAATAATTCTTTGTTTGATATAAAAAACCCAGGCTCAGGTTGGCTTAATCCATTTGGGGATTCAGGTTATCATCCTCCCCAGTATGTGTTCAGAAAGAGGGTGAACCCTCTTTAAAAGAAGAAATCATCCAGAGTTTGCACAACTTTTTACATACAGTGTTTTGCATTCAGTCGGAAATTACAGTGCATGCCAAGTGTTAGGATGGAATCATAGAAAGGCAAGAGGAAAAAAAGATAATGAAAAACATCTCTAAGGTGACTCAGATTTAAAAGTATCATAGAAGGGCTTTAAAATTTAAACTGTGACTAATATGTTTTAAAAATAATAGAAAAGGCATAGGAAATAGAGAAAAAGAGAATTTTACTAAAGAATTGTAAACTGTGAAAAAGAAGCAAATGAAAATTCTAGAACTGAAAAATAGAGTAATTGATATAGAGAACATAGCACATAGGTTTAATGGAATAATAGAGGCAGTAAAAGAGGTTAGTGAAATGGAAAACATCAGCAGAAAATATCATAGAAAAAAATGAAAAAAAGACTTGTGGGATATAATCTTTCTTAACTGGGATATAGATAGTGTTAGTCATAATAGAAAATTTAAAAATGGGTTCATTAAGACCTTTTGTTCCTTATAGACAGCATTAAGTAAGTGAAAATAAGTCTGATAACTTATGTGTAGAATTCTTACTGATCTATTAAGAAAAACACAAACTAGTAGAAAAGAGTGCAGAGTGCTTGAAAAGATACTTTATACACCAAAAAAGGATACCTAAGTCATCAAGGAACATATGAAAGGGTACTCAGTTTCATTAGCCACCAGCAAAATTACTTAAGATTACAATTTGATACCACTTGCATATACTTCAGAATGGTTAAAATGAAAAAATACAGGTGGTATAAAGTACAGTAGACCCTCTGTATCTGCAGTTCTGCATCCATGGATACAGCCAACCAGAGATCAGAAATACCACATGATCTGCTGTTGATTGAGATTTGGCTTCTGGGGGATTTTGGTATCCATGGGGATTCCTGGGTCCAAGGGACTACTTGGTTACTGGATACTAAGGGATGACTGTACTTTAAAGGTTGTGGAGCTTTATACAATTGGAGTGCGAATATTATGCTGGTGGGTGTGTAACTTGGCACGTCCATTTTTAGTAAACAGTGTCTACCAAGGCTGCATGTGCACAACTCTTGATATGTCATTTTCACTTGTAGTTTAACGCCTATATAGTGTGTGTATATATATATATATATATATATATGCATCAAGAGACATGTAACAGAATGTTAAGCCAGCATTGTTATGAATAGCCCTAAACTGGGAACAACCCAGATTTCCATCAAGAGTTAAATAAATAAATTGTAGTACATTCATATGAGAGAATGCTAGACATAGCATAATAGATAAATCTTAAAACCATAACATTGACTGAAAGAAGCCAGACACAAAAGAATACGTGCTATATGACTCCCTTTGTGTGAAGTTCATAAACAAGGCAAAATGTGTTATCTGTTAGAAATCAACATAGTAATTACTAATGGAGAAGGAGTAGGAGTGCCTCTTCAGTGCCTGTAACTCTTTTAAGTTCTATTTGTTGTTTGGGTGCCTGTTACGCAGGTGTGTTCACTCTGAGAAAATTCATCAATCTGCATCTTTACTTGGTGTACTTTTGTGTAGGTTATATTGCATTTCAAGAAATTTGTTTTTAAAATATGGTGAGAGTATCTTCTGTATATTTTTTAAATATGCTTTAAAATTTCCGTAATAGGCAGTTAAGGCAGAACTAATATTGATGTTGAAAGTTGGATAGTGGTTATTTTTGAGAGGTTAATGGCCAAGTGAGGTTTCATGAGGTACTTAGGAGATGCTGATAATGTTGTATTTCTTTATTATGGATGCTTGTTACAGGCATTAGTAGGTTTTGTGAAAATTCAATGAATATGATTATGATTTCTTTGCTTTTCTGTATCACTGTTATTATATTCCAATAAAAAGTTCACTTGATAGTAAGAAGGGAGGAAAGAGAATTAGTTGAAACAAAATTTGCCTAGTGCTGATAATTATTTAAACTGAGTGATGAGTACATGAGGGCTCTTTAGTGTCTTCTCTCCTTTTAAAATTAAGATAAACTATAGGGACAGAGCAGATAATTGTTTGCCTGGAGAATGGGGAAGGAAATGACAAGGGGCAGGAGGAAGGGATTATGTATAACAACAGGAAACTGTGGTTTTAGGTAAATTCATGATGCTTATTGTAGTAATGTTTTCAGAGTTGTATTATTTTGTGAAAACTCATCAAATAATCAAATAATGTAAAAAAGGAAGCAGACAGGTTTCAACTGATACACTACTATCATTTTCATGGACATTTCCCGACAGACACTTAGTACTTGCTAAATGAATTGATGAAAGCCCGGATTACTACCTGATGTATTTATTGATCCACAGTTTGGGATTGCTGTAACGAGGTACATGAATTTGATGCTAAAATTGAGCCACCAGGGTTCATTATTACCCTGACTTTGGGCAGAAGTTTCCTAGCCTTGCCAAATGAGGATAATTTACTTGACAAGAACAGAGTTGATTTAAATGTAAGAGTGCCCAGCATGTGTTTGGCATATAGTAGGTACTCTATAACATTTTAAAATAATGACATAAATAAGACACATATTCTAGGTTGGAATGCAATTTCACCTGCAAGGTGACACTTTAAAAAATAGAGTGCTTGGAGCAGACCACTTCATACCATGTCCCTGGAACCTGTAGTCCTTATTCCTTCTCTTTAGCTATTTAACTGACAACTGAATTCAGAAAAGGTAGCTATTGAAATTGTCACTGATTGAGTCAGACTACCTGGATCCTTTGCGTGGAAGTTCTGTTGTGTTCCTTGTTCAAATTAAAGCATCTATTAATACACTGTACTTATCAAATACTTTTGTATGTGAAGTAAAAGTGTAGGTTGCAGTTAATATAAAAAAGCAAATCACAGTATTGTGGCAGAACAATAGAGACAGTGTTAAGCGTGGGTAGACAGTTAAAGGATCTTGATTAGCTCTGATGAGAAGGATTTTATTGATGAACAGACTATTTGTTGAGAGAATGGTCCTTCACTCTTTGATATCCTAGTTAATTAAAAAAAACAAAGCAAGAATGAAAGCTAATATGTATTAGTGCAGTCTTATATGAAGACAGTGCCACAGATAAGAAAGAAAATAAACTGATGATGAGTTTCTTTCTTTTACTGGATGGGGTATAAGGGATTCAGTATAGAGTCTATTCTGTGTATTCTTGCCACCTCTTCTTAATATCTTCTGCTTCTGTTAGGTCACTACCATTTCTTTCCTTTATTGAGGCCATCTTTGCATGAAATGTTCCCTTTGTATCTCTTAATTTTCTGGAAGAGATCTCTAGTCTTTCCCATTCTATTGTTTTCCTTTATTTCTTTGCATTGATCATTGAGGAAGACTTTCTTATCTCTTCTTGCTATTCTTTGGAACTCTGCATTCAAATGGGCATATCTTTCCTTTTCTCCTTTGCTTTTCACTTCCTTCTTTTCACAGCTATTTGTAAGGCCTCCTCAGACAGCCATTTTGCTTTTTCGCATTTCTTTTTCTTGGGGATAGTCTTGATTCCTGTCTCCTGTACAATGTCATGAATGTCTGTCCATAGTTCATCAGGCATTCTGTCAGATCTAGTCCTTTAAATCTATTTCTCACTTCCACTGTATAGTCATAAGGGATTTGATTTAAGTCATACCTGAATGGTCTAGTGGTTTTCTCCACTTTCTTCAATTTCATTCTTAATTTGGCAATAAGTTCATGATCTGAGCCACAGTCAGCTCCCTGTCTTGTTTTTGTTGACTGTATAGAGCTTCTCCATTTTTGGCTGCAAAGAATATAATCAATCTGATTTTGGTGTTGACCATCTGGTGATGTCCATGTGTAGAGTCTTCTTTTGTGTTGTAGGAAGAGGGTGTTTGCTATGACCAGTGTGTTCTCTTGGCAGAACTCTATTAGCCTTTGCCCTGCTTCATTCTGTACTCCAGGCCAAATTTGCCTGTTACTCCAGGTATTTCTTGACATCCTACTTTTGCATTCCAGTCCCCTATAATGAAAAGGACATCTTTTTAGGGTGTTAGTTCTAGAAGGTCTTGTAGGTCTTCATAGAACTGTTCAACTTTAGCATCTTCACCGTTACTGGTTGGGGCATAGACTTGGATTACTGTGATATTGAGTGGTTTGCCTTGGAAACGAACAGAGATCATTCTGTCGTTTTTGAGATTACATCCGGGTACTGCATTTCAGACTCTTTGTTGACTATGATGGCTACTCCATTTCTTCTAAGGGATTCCTGCCCACAGTAGTAGATATAATGGTCATCTGAGTTAAATTCACCCATTCCAGTCCATCTTAGTTTGGTGATTCCTAGAATGTTGTTGACTTTCACTCTTGTCATCTCCTGTTTGACCACGTCCAATTTGCCTTGATTCATGGACCTGATATTCCAGGTTCCTATGCAGTATTGCTCTTTACAGCATTGAACCTTGTTTAAACCAGTCCCATCCACAACTGGGTGTTGTTTTTGCTTTCGCTCCATCCCTTCATTCTTTCTGGAGTTATTTCTCCACTGATCTCCAGTAGCATATTGGGCACCTACCAACCTGGGGAGTTCATCTTTCAGTGTCCTATCTTTTTGCCTTTTCATACTGTTCATGGGGTTCTCAAGGCAAGAATACTTAAGTGGTTTGCCATTCCTTTCTCCAGTGTACCACATTCTGTCAGACATTGCATGCAAAGATGGGCTCGATAAAGGACAGAAATGGTATGGACCTAAAAGAAGCAGAAGATATTAAGAAAAGGTGGCAAGAAGAGGTGTACCGAAGAATTGTACAAAAAGATCTTCATGACCCAGATAATCACGATGGTGTGATCACTCATCTAAAGCCATACATCCTGGAATGTGAGGTCAATTGGGCCTTAAGAAGCATCACTATGAACAAAGCTAGTGGGGGTGATGGAATCCTAGTTAGGCTGTTTCAAATCCTGAAAGATGATGCTGTGAATGTGCTCCACTCAATATGCCAGCAAATTTGGAAAACTCAGCAGTGGCCACAGGACTGGAAAAGGTCAGTTTTCATCCCACTCCCAAGAAAGGCAATGCCAAAGAATGCTCAAACTACCACACAATTGCACTCATCTCACATGCTAGTAAAGTAATGCTCAAAATTCTCCAAGCCAGGCTTCAGCAATAAGTGAACCGTGAACTTCCTGATGTTCAAGCTGGTTTTAGAAAAGGCAGAGGAACCAGAGATCAAATTGCCAATATCCGCTGAATCGTCCAAAAAGACAGTTCCAGAAAAACTTCTATTTCTGCTTTATTGACTATGTTAAAGCCTTTGACTATGTGGATCACAATAAACTGTGGAAAATTCTGAAAGAGATGGGAATACCAGACCACCTGACCTGCCTCTTGAGAAACCTGTGTGCAGGTTAGGAAGCAACAGTTAGAACTGGACATGGAACAACAGACCAGTTCCAAATAGGAAAAGGAGTACGTCAAGGATATATATTGTCACCTTGCTAATTTAACTTCTATGCAGACTACATCATGAGAAATGCTGGGCTGGAAGAAACACAAGCTGGAATCAAGATTGCCGGGAAAATATCAATAACCTTAGATATGCAGATGACACCACCCTTATGACAGAAAGCAAAGAGGAACTAAAAAGCCTCTTGATGAAAGTGAAGGAAGAGAGTGAAACAGTTGGCTTAAAGCTCAGCATTCAGAAAACTAAGATCATGGCATTGGGTCCCATCACTTCATGGCAAATAGATTGGGAAACAGTGTCAGACTTTATTTTTCTGGACTCCACAATCACTGCAGATGGTGACTGCAGCCATGAAATTATAATAGATTTCTTGCTCCTTCAAAGTTATGACCAACCTAGACGGCATATTAAAAAGCAGAGACATTACTTTGTCAACAAAGATCCGTGTAGTCAAGGCTATGGTTTTTCCAGTGGTCATGTATGGACGTGAGGGTTGGACTATAAAGAAAGCCAAGCGCCAAGGAATTGATGCTTTTGAACTGTGGTGTTGGAGAAGACTCTTGAGAGTCCCTTGGACTGCCAGGAGATCCAACCAGTCCATCCTAAAGGAGATCAGTCCTGGGTGTTCATTGGTAGGACTGATGTTGAAGCTGAAACTCCAATATTTTGGCCGCCTGATGCGAAGAGCTGACTCATTTGAAATAAGACCCTGATGCTGGGAAAGATTGAGGGCAGGAAGAGAAGGAGACGACAAAGGATGAGATGGCTGGATGGCATCACCGACTCAATGGACATGGGTTTGGGTGGACTCCAGGAGTTGGTGATGGACAGGGAGTCCTGGCGTGCTACGGTTTGTGGGGTCACAAAGAGTTGGACACAACTGAGTGACTGAACTGAACTGATAGAGTCTATTGATTTGATAACCCCCTATTGTTCTTAATGTAGTCTTAACTGTTGAACTTTTTTTCTAGAACACTTTTTTGAAGAAGTAGCTAGAAATTAGGGATTTATATTAAGTTCAAAAATAGATGGACTAATTTAAAATGTAAGTAGGATAATGTTAGCTCACTGCTATTTTAAATCTGTTTTACATTTTGAGACTCTAACTTAAATTTCTTTTTATTGAAGATATATATCCCGCCATTTTACTAATTTAAAAAAATTTTAACCACATCTGTGGAAGACAGACTTGTGTGATAGTCTAAATTAGTTTTTTAAATAAATAAAAAGTAGTTACATATGTTACATATACAAGCTCTCGAAGATGATGAAAGACAGGGAAGCCTGGCCTGCTGCAGTCCATGCAGTCGCAAAGAGTTGGACACGACTGAGCGACTGAAGAACACAATATATGCCACATTTGGATGGTTCAGATCAGTTCAGTTCAGCTCAGTCGCTCAGTCGTGTCCGACTCTTTGCGACCCCATGAATCACAGCATACCAGGCCTCCCTGTCCATCACCAACTCCCGGAGTTTACCCAAACTCATGTCCATCGAGTCAGTGATGCCATCCAGCCACTCATCCTCTGTCATCTCCTTCTCCTCCTGCCCCCAATCCCTCCCAGCATCAGGGTCTTTTCCAATAAGTCAGTCAACTCTTCACGTGAGGTGGCCAAAGTATTGGAGTTTCAGCTTCAGCATCAGTCCTTCCAATGAACACCCAGGTCTGATCTCCTTTAGAATGGACTGGTTGGATCTCCTTGCAGGGCAAGGGACTCTCAAGAGTCTTCTCCAACACCACACTTCAAAAGCATCAATTCCTTGGTGCTCAGCTCTCTTCACAGTCCAACTCTCACATCCATACGTGACCACTGGAAAAATGATAGCCTTTACTAGACAGACCTTTGTTGGCAAAGTAATGTCTCTGCTTTTGAATATGCTATCTAGGTTGGTCATAACTTTCCTTCCAAGGAGTAAGCATCTTTTAATTCATGGCTGTAATCACTATCTGGAGTGATTTTCAAGCCCAGAAAAATAAAGTCTGACACTGTTTCCACTGTTTCTCCATCTATTTCCCATGAAGTGATGGGACCAGATGCCATGATCTTAAGTTTTATGAATGTTGAGCTTTAAGCCAACTGTTTCCCTCTCCTCTTTCACTTTCATCAAGAGGCTTTTTAGTTCCTCTTCACTTTCTGCCATAAGGGTGGTGTCATCTGCATATCTGAGGTTATTGATATTTCTCCCGGCAATCTTGATTCCAGCTTTTGCTTCTTTCAGCCCAGCGTTTCTCATGATGTACTCTGCATAGAAGTTAAATAAGCAGTGTAACAATATACAGCCTTGACGTATTCCTTTTCCTATTTGGAACCAGTCTGTTGCTCCATGTCCAGTTCTAACTGTTGCTTCCTGACGTGTATTCAGGTTTCTCAAGAGGCAGATCAGGTAGTCTGGTATTCCCATCTCTTTCAGAATTTTCCACAGTGTATTGTGATCCACACAGTCAAAGGCTTTGGCATAGTCAATAAAGCAGAAATAGATGTTTTTCTGGAATTCTCTTGCTTTTTCCATGATCCAGCGGATATTGGCAATTTGATCTCTGTCCCTCTGCCTTTTCTAAAACCAGCTTGAACATCAGGAAGTTCACGGTTCACATATTGCTGAAGCCTGGCTTAGAGAATTTTGAGCATTACTTTACTAGCGTGTGAGATGAGTGCAATTGTGTGGTAGTTTGAGCATTCTTTGGCATTGCCTTTCTTTGGGATTGGAATGAAAACTGACCTTTTCCAGTCCTGTGGCCACTGCTGAGTTTTCCAAATTTGCTGGCATATTGAGTGGAGCACTTTCACAGCATCATCTTTCAGGATTTGAAATAACTCAACTGGAATTCCATCACCTCCACTAGCTTTGTTGGCAGTGATGCTTCCTAAGGCCCACTTGACTTCCCATTCCAGGATGTCTGGCTCTAGGTGAGTGAGCACACCATCATGATTATCTGGGTCGTGAAGCTCTTTTTTGTACAGTTCTGTGTATTCTTGCCACCTCTTCTTAATATCTTCTGCTTCTGTTAGGTCCATACCATTTCTGTCGTTTATTGAGCCCATCTTTGCATGAAATGTTCCCTTGGTATCTCTAATTTTCATGAAGAGATCTCTAGTCTTTCCCATTCTCTTGTCATCCTCTATTTTCCTGCATTGATCACTGAGGAAGACTTTCTTATCTCTCTTTGCTATTCTTCGGAACTCTGCATTCAGATGCTTATATCTTTCCTTTTCTTTATCGTTAATTAATATTACTTTAAGTTTTTCTAGGTGCTGTCATTGAAACATCAGTTACTTAGTGTTAATATGCTTATATATTAGTACAAGTTGTATATTGGCTGACAGAAAATGAACTGTGGAAATTGCCATATTTAAATGATGTTCACTTATTTTCAGAATTAGGACAGTGTTTGTTGTTTTGATTTTGTTTTCTTCAAATAGTTCCTAGACCAACTTTCAAATTTTTAAAAATTTGTATAGTGCATCAGGGATGTTGCTCTTACTAGATAGAGGTAATTTATAATTTTTTTTTAAATTTTATTTTAGTGTTGTTTGTCACAAAAAAGGAATCTAAAATCTAATCTATGGTAGCCTAAAACATAGTTTCCCACCTGTCATTTGCTATTTAATTCTAAGAAAACTAGAGCATTAAAAAAATTTCACTGTAAATGTATAATTTCATTGCTTTACCAAAGAAAAGAAGCCCAGAAAAAAATGAAACAATTCTTTCATTGTTTTCTTTTGTGGGGGGAGATGGTGACCCCAGTGTGTTATTTTAAAAAGGGCAAACATTGCCAGAGTTTCTTTCTAAAGTTGAAAAGGCAGGCATTGAAATTGTTCTGTATTTCCTGAAAAGTGGGTTTAAAAAATTTGCTGCCCACAAAAATTACTACTGTTACTAGTTAACTTAAGCCCTTTTGGGTTTTTACCAGTTTAACTGACATTGCTTCATTTTACTGTGGCAATTTCACAGTTTTTATTTAATAACATAATTTGTACTTCATTGGTTGTGGTTTTAGTCTCAGATGATTTCCTATCAATTATAGTTCCTGGGACTTCCCTGGCAGTCCAGTGGTTGACTCCATGCTTCTAATGCAGGGGTCATGGGTTCGGTCCCTAGTTGGGGAACTCAGATCCCATGTATGCCATGCAGCATAACCAAGAAAATAAATACATACATATGTACATATACATACACACACACACACACACACATATATATATATGTATGTATATATAGTTTCCTGCATAGTATATGGGTTCTTCTTAGACTGATAAATGAACTTTCTGACCTCCTATATGCCAAGGATATTCTTACTTCTGTTTGTTTGTTTGTGTGTTTATTTGTTTTTAAATTTTACTGGTACCTTCATCTTATTATAGAAAGTTTCCTTGTACTGTCTGTTTACAGCCACACGACTTCTTTCGCTCCCTCTCCTCCATAATTAACTCCTGACAAACACTAATGTGTTTTCCATCTTTATAGTTGTATGCCATTTTGAGAATGTTAGATGAATTTAATTGTGCAGTAAGTGACCTTCTTATTTCTTAAATGCTCTGAAGTTTAAAGCAAGTTACTGGGAGTGTGATTATGTTTCTATATAATTATTTCAGTAATCCTCCTTGTTTCCTGTTTTCCTGAATTGTCTGTCTAGCTTAAGGATACTTTGATTTGGGATATGTAGCCTAGTCACTGGATTTTAACTGTAATCAATGTGTTAATATAGTGATAATCATTTACATCAGCCTCTTAAGTTATATGTTTAATAGCTCATGTTTATTGAGCTATTAAAATTTGCTAGATTTTTCTTAAGCAAAGACTAGTTACTCACACAGGTTATCTCATTTAACATTTGGCTCCAATATGTATTTTTTTAATGTTTTCACTTTACAGATGAGAATATTAAGAAGAATTTAAATAACATGATCAATGTCTCACAGTTAAGAAATCCTGAGATAGCACTAAAACCCAGCTAGTCTGGTTCTAGAATCTATAATCTTAAGTACTTATAGTGGTTCTCATAGTAATGAATAATCTTTTTTGATTAGTATAATATGTGCTATACTTGTAAATTTTATTTTCTCTGCTTTTATGACTTATTAAAGATAGAAAATCCCTTGTGTTACCAAGTATGTATTACTAGGCCATGTGAACTTAGTCATAGATATCATAATACCTAAATATTATAGTATTTTATATTATTATATTTGATGTCATAATATCTAAATAATTTAAGTATTTTGACCTAGATTTTATGAAGACTTCATTATTAAAATGATTGCCATTTTCATTCTGATTACTAAGAATAGTAGGTACTATTTTTTGAGTGTAAAGCACTTTAGATTGACTATCATGATGATGAATTGGTTTGCAGGAGGAGTTATAAGAGAAAATGATCCTGGGAGAAGAAAAAGCATGACAGTACTAGGAATTGAAAGAAGGTTTTGGTTAGAGCTCAGAAGGTGAAGAGGAGTATTGTAAAGAAAAATCAGAGAAAGATACAGGGACCAGATGGTAATGAATGGAGTGCTGCGTGTTTGTGTGTGTATTGATCCTAGGAACTGTAGGCTTTATACATGATCACATGTACTTAATGTTAATAAAATCTAGCTGTGGTGTGGAATTGGAAAGAGACAAGAGTGAATCACAAAGAGACTGTTGTTAGGAGGATATTAGATAGCAGTCCAGGCCAGAAGATGAGAGTATCTTGGACTTGGGTGATGACAGTGGAAAGTAACGGAAAGAACTGGGCAGATTTGACAGGTACTTAGTAGGTAGAATCAGTAGGTCAGTAATGTGTTAACCAGTTGAATACGGAGGGGTTGAAGAGAAAAGTTGTGTAAACTGCTACTGCTGCTAAGTCACTTCAGTCGTGTCCGACTCTGTGTGACCCCATAGACGGAAGCCCACCAGGCTCCCCTGTCCCTGGGATTCTCCAGGCAAGAACACTGGAGTGGATTGCCATTTCCTTCTCCAGTGCATGAAAGTGAAAAGTGAAAGTGAAATCACTCAGTCGTATCCAACTCTTAGTGACCCCATGGACTGCAGCCAACTAGGCTTCTCTGTCCATGGGATTTTCCAGGCAGGTGTACTGGAGTGGGGTGCCATCGCCTCCTCTGGGTTTGCAAAACTAGGTGGATGAAATTCCCTAATATTTATCCGTATTTTGAGTAAGAATTCATACAAAGAGGGAGTCTGGATAAGAACTAAGCTGTGGGTTGAAGATCATTAGTGATACATTTGAGATACATACGATACATTTGAGATCCCTGAGTGTCATGGAAGTGTAGGCAGTTTGGATGCATGATCTGGAGCTCAGAGTTGAGAGTAATTAAAGCCGTGGAAATAGATGAGTTTCCCTTCTTGCCAAAGATAAGTATATAGAAGGAGAAAAGCAGGTAGTTTAGAAGGAAGCCATAAAGAACTAAAATATTTCATAGTTGGAGGGAGGAGAGTGAACTGCAAAGAGCCTTGATTGAGAAGGAGCCGTTAGAGAGGTTGAAAGAGCATGAATGTCACAGAAATCAAGAAAAAAGAAAGGGATCACCTGAATCGAATCCTGCTGAGAGGTCTGCTATGATAACTGAAAAGATTTGGTTGTATTTAACCTGAAGGTGATCTACGACAACCATTTTGATAAAGTAAGTACAGAAGCCAGATTAGAATGATTGAAGAGGAAAAAGCAGATTGGTTGAAACTACCAAAAGTCAGATTAATATATTGTCATTGTGAGGTATTTTGTTCATAAAACTTATGTCCTTATCAGTTTCTTGTATATAATTTTCCCTAATATTTACACACATTTTAAGTAAGAATTCTTGCCCTTAAACAACTCAGTGTCAAGTTACCAGGAAAAAACACTGCAGTGGGAAAAAAGGAAACACTGCAACGTCGTCTCATTGATAACTGGTAAAAATGAAACTCCAGGCTCCTTGGGTATTGGAAAAGTATCATTAGTAGAACAGCTTGAGATTGTTTCTTCTTCACCATGTTATTGCTTTCCTGAATTGCAAACAGTATTTACAAAATTCTTAGTATTTTTCATGTAAACAAACCTTTCCTGTTCACCTTAAAGTCACTCAAGTGTTGTATAGATTGTCTTCCTTTTCCAGTAGAGAGGCTCTGGAAAGAAATTTAACTTAAGTGTTTTCATGTTTCTTAAGGAAATATTTACCAGTCATTTTATTTTCATTTCTATTTAAGAGATATATGAAAGTACCAAAGTTGGGAAGAAGATACAGAGCACATTATTACCATTATTTTTAACATAATATTTGAGAATAGTAGCCAGCAGAAGTAGCAAGAGAAAAATATTATAGTTTAAAAATAACTGTCTGCAAACAATATTATTGTAAACTTGGAAAACCCATGAGAGTCAACCGAAAATGACTGCACACCAGCAAATTCACTAAAACTGCCAAAAACCATATACTTTGTATGTAAATAACACACACAGTAGAAGATATAATGGAAGAAAATAACCCTTTATAATATCACAATAAGAAATGTGGAAAGTTCCATATTGGGAAATTATTAAAACTCTGTTGAGGACACAGAACAAAACTTTATCCCCTTTCCCTTTCTTTTTTTCAGTTAGAAGAGGCATCTTCGTAAAGCTCATAAAGTGTATCAGTTTTCCATAAGTTAACCTAAATATTTCAGGCAACTGTCCCTTCCTCTCACCCCAGATATTAGACCAGCTAATTCAGAAGTGTTTTGAAAAGTGGACAAATACGACAAACCAGACAAAAATAAAAGAAGAACAATGAGGGGGATTGTTGTTCACTAAGTCATGTCCGACTCTGCAACCCCATGGACTGAAGCACGTAGAGTGATTAGTCCTACCAAATGATAAAGTATATAAAGTCTTAAAAACTAAAATATGTTGGTTCTGGCTTATTAATAGTCTGATAGAATAGAATATAAAGTCTGGAAATAGACCCGTAGAACTTACTAGTATATGATTATGATAAAAAAGTGATCAAGTAAAGCTGAACCTTGCAGTAAATTATGTGGGAAAACCAGGATAGCCATCTGGAAAGACAGACTTTTATCCATCACATTCTACCTCAGGATGAGCTCCAAATGTATCAGATTTAATGTAAAAGATGAAACTACCTATGTGTCATTAAAAATGTGGACAGATTGGAACGGGAAAATTCTGAAAGTACTCAAAATTTAATATCCATAAAATAAATGTTTGATAATTCATCTATGTAAAGATGGCACTAATGGTAAAGAACCTACCTGCCATTTTGGGGGACATGAGAGATGCGGGTTCAATCCCTAGGTGGGGAAGATCCTCTGGAGGAGGGCGTGGCAACCCACTTCAGTATATTCTTTCCTGGAGAGTCCCATGGACAGAGGAGCCTGGTGGCCTCAGTCCGTAGGGTCACAAAGAATCACGCACCAAAAAAAACCCATGGAAAATAGTTGTAGAACTCATACAATCAAAAGACCAGTCTCTTTAATAAAGCTCTTATAAATCATCACAAGAAAGATCAGCAACCTAGTTTAAAAAAATAAAAGGTGAAAGATAGATATAGACAGTTCATAGAAAAATGACATATAAGATGGTCAACCTCATACTGAAATACTGTTTTTTCATGTATTTGAAGTCATCAAGATGTTTAACAACATAGTAGTTTATGGCAGGGTTATAGGGAAACAGTCACTCATACATGGGTGGTGAAATATACATTAATATCTCCATGGAGACCAACTTGTCAGTGTATTTCATAATCACAAATATTTTTATTATTTGATCAGGAATTCTGTTTCTGAGAATTTACCCTACAAATGTACCTGTAAATGTATGAATTAATATATTGACAGGATATCTATTACAATATCATTTATAATAGGAAATATTTGGAAATAATAGGGACTGGTTAAATGTGTGTCCATCAGTGAAAGATATATCAGTTGTCAGAACAAATGAGCTAATTCTTTTTCTACTGACAAGATCTCTAAACACAATAAAATATGCTATAGTCACATAGGAAAAAGAGAAAAATTATAAAAAGAATATGTACTTATTTTTCTTTATGCTTGGGTCAAGAAACTGGAAGGAAACAGAGCCCCAACAAGTAAATGTGGGTACCAATGGAGGGGCAAAGATAGGAAGAAAACTTTTTCCCATATACTTGTCTGTATTGTTTTGTGTTTTTGTGTGGTTTTTTTTTTTGAACCATTTAAGTATGTGATCTAATCCATAAACAAAGAAGGATCCTTAAATGACAAAACTTAAATTTTAAAAAGTCTTATTTCTGGAATAGCTAGTTAAAAAGTGAGAGAAGAAGGGAGGGGGGAATGGGAGAAAAAGATGTGAAGAAAGATGATATAGTGAAAAAGGAAAATATTAAAGGAGAAAACAGACAAAGGATTAGAAATAAGTATATCAAAAGTGAGTACTCAAAAAGTAAATGACTATGGAAGATAAATTTGTGTCTACATTAATTCTGGCTGACTTGGCCATTGTAATTGTTCTGTTTAAGGGGCCATGAAAGTTGTTTGTTTTTTTAGTTTTATTTTGATTTTTGTTTTTTTTTAAGCAACAAGGGAACATTTGTACAAATTTCTTTTAAGGTATTAATGTTTCTAGTACCTTTTTGTTTAGGTTTGTTAATGTTGCTTCTAGTTAAATGAGCTTTTAATTCTTGATCATGTACTAGTGTGTGTGTGTGTGTGTGTGTGTGTGTGTGTGTGTGACTCATTCAGTCATGTCCGACTAATTTGTAGCCACATGGACTGTAGCCTACTGGGGTTGCCATTTCCTACCCAACATGTACTAATACATAGTTAATAATTCAAGCATGATTTTTCTCCAGTTAATTTATTTTGAATTCAATTGTTTGCGCCTTGCGGGAAGAAATAATCTTACTCACTTTGTATGATGTCAGTTGTGTTAACTTGCAGTATATAAATTTGCAACTTTATTGAAATATAATTCACAGTGTCAAAAACCCCATCCCTTTAAAGTGTGCAGTTCAGTAGTTTATAGTATATTGACAGAGTTGTACAACTGTCACAGGACTCTTAACAGTCTATTCTAAGTTAGAATAACCTTCACCATTCTAAAATCCTGTACCCATACCTCCCAGCACTAGGCAATCTTTAATCTACTTTCTGTTTCTATGGATTTCCCTGTTACGGACATTTCATATGAATGGAATCACACAGTAGGTGGTTTGTTTGCCTAACTCCTTTCACTTAGCATACTGTTTTAAAAGTTCATTCATGTTGCGACATGTACTTCTATTCCTTTATATAGCTAAATGATGTTCCATGTATGAATATACCATGTTTTGTTCATTTATTCTATTAAGGGACATTTGGGTTGTTTTTACTTATTTGTTTTTGTGTGGAAATAATGTTTTAGTACTCTTGGGTGTATGCTTTGGAGTGGAATTGCTGAGTTATATGGTATGGTAACTGTTAAGGATCTGCAAAATTGTTTTCCAAAGATGCTGCACCACTTTACAATCCTACCACCCAAGCATGAGAATTCCAATTTCTCTGCATCCGTGCTAACACTTGTTATTATTGTCCTTTCTACTGTAATTGTCCTGTTGGGTATGAAGTGGTATCTCATTGTGATATTGATTTGCATTTCCCTAATAAGTAAGGAAGGGACTTCCCTGGTGGCTCAGACGGTAAAGCGTCTGCCTACAACGCGGGAGACCTGGGTCGGGAGGATACCCTGGAGAAGGAAATGGCAACCCACTCCAGTACTCTTGCCTGCAGAATCCCATGGATGGAGGAGCCTGGTAGGCTACAGACCATAGGGTCACAAAGAGTTGGACACAACTGAGTGACTTCACTCAACACTCATAATAAGTAAGAATGTTGAGCATTTTTTATGTACTTATTGGTTATTTGTGTATTTTCTTTGGAGAAATGTCTGTTTAGATCCATTGCTTGTTATTAAATTAGATAATTTGTCTTTTTACTGTTGAGTTAGAAGTGGTTTTTGGGTTGCTTTTTTAATACACTAGATAGACATCCCTTTTCAGAAACATGATTTGAAAATATTTTATCCCATTCCTGGGTTGTCTTTTCACCTTATAAGAAAAAAAAACTGTAACTAAATTTACCATTTTAATAATTTTTAACTATGCAATGTAGTGGCATGAAGTATATTTATGACATTGTGTAACAAAATTATACACAAACAAAAACTTGTAGCCATTAAGCAATAACCCTCCTTTCCTCTCTCTTCCAATCCCTGGTAACCTTTATTCTACTTTCTATCCATGTGAATTTGCCTATTCTAGGTATTTCTTATAGATGGAATCACTCAGTATTTGTTCTTTTTATGTCTAGCTTCTTTCTCTTAGTATGATTTCTTCAAGGTTCATTCATGTTATATCATGTATCAGAAATTCATTTCTTTTTGTGGCTGAAAAATATTCCATCTTCTGTATGTATCACATTTTGTTTATCCATTCATCTGTTGGTGGACCCTTGGGTTGTTTCCGTCTTTTGCTTGCTGTGCATAATGCTGTTATGTGTTTTGGTTTACAAATCTCTGAATGAATACCTGTTTTCAGTTCTTTGGGTTGGTACCTAGGAGTAAAACTGTTGGCTTATATGGTAATTCTAAGTTTAACATTTTGGCAGATTAATTCTCACAGCAGCTACCATAGCATTTTGTGTGTTCACATTCTTGATAGTGTCCTTCGAAGAACAAAGGTTCATTTTGATGAGGTATATTTTATTTATTTTTTGTTTGGTTGCTTATGCTTTTGGTGTGATATCTAAGAAATCATTGCCCACATAATCTAAAGTCAAGATTTATTCATATATTAAAGAGTTTGATGGTTATAGTTTTCACATTTAGGCCTATGATCTATTTTGAGTTAATTTTTGTATGCAATGCGAAGTTGAGGTCCAATCCCATTCTTTTGCATATGGGTATCAAATTGTCCCAGTATTATTGTTGAAAAGACTTTTTCCCCACTGAAGTATCTTGGCAACTATAATGAAAGGTCGGTTAACTGTAAATGTAAAGATTATTTTTAGACTCTCAGTTCTGTTATTTAATATGTATGTCTCCTTAGGCCTTTGGCTGTAAGTTTTGAAGTTGGGAAATCTGAGTTTTCTTTTTCAAAATTGCTTTAGCTGCTCTGAATCCCTTGCATTTCCATTTGAATTTTAGGATCAGTGTGTCACCTTCTGCTTTAACCAGTGTGAGGTGTTATATCATTATTAACAATATTAAAGTCTTCTCATGGAGAATTAGTTGAATTCTAATTCATTCACTAATTTTCTCTTTATCCTCTCTCACTTTTGAAAAATGATCTAAATCAACTTCTGATCTTAATGTGCTCTATCATATACATCTTTTTACTTCAAAATATGCATCTATTCTTACTTTTTAAAAAATAATACTTGTACTTTCCCTTTTCATCCTAGTTCCTCTGAGATCTTGTTCTTTTGATTAGTCACCATAATAGTCCATTTCAGTTTTAGTTAAGTTCCTCATCCTTAACAATTCTTAATCTCGAATGGATTGTCTATTCGCACCTCCTTTTTCTCATTTCTTTCCCTTTGAAATGTTCTAAGTAAGTGATCTTCTCTCCCAGCGTTTGTTGGACAAATACCTTAACTTTTCTGGACTTTGTTTTTGTAATGATAAGTAAATTGGTAGAGGTTAGTTGTGTTAGGTTCTTCATTCTAGTCTCTAAACCCTTGGAGTCCTTACTCAGACCCCCTGTGTACAGAAGTAGAGCTATTTCCTCCTGAATTCTGGGTGGAAGCTTAGAGCCATTTGCCACATTAGCCTTTGGGGGCCTCTGTGGAGCTCCCAAGAGCACAGTTTGAAGTCATTGCAAAGTCCCTTCAGCCCTAAAATTTAGTTAACTCCATAGCAATTACTGAAGTTGGCATTCTTGAAAGTTTCAAATAGTTGACTTATTGCCAAGTTAAAGTCTCTTCTTAGGCACCATTTCTCCAGTATCAGTTCAGTCGATCAGTCGTGTCCAATTCTTTGCAAGCCCATGGACTGTAGCATGGTAGGCCTCCTTGTCCATCACCAGCTCCCAGAACTTGCTCAAACTCATGTCCATTGAGTTGGTGATGTCATCCAACCATCTCATCCTCTGTCGTCCCCTTCTCCTCCTGCCTTCAGTCTTTCTGAGCATCAGGGTCTTTTTCAGTGAATCAGTTCTTTGCATCAGGTGGCCAAAGTGTTGGAGTTTCAGCTTCAGCATCAGTTCTTCCAGTGATATTCAGGACTGATTTCCTTGAGGATTGACTGGTTTGATTTCCTTGCTGTCCAAGGGACTCTCAAGAGTCTTCTCCAAAACCACAGTTCAAACGCATCAATTCTTCTGCGCTCAGCTTTCTTCCCAGTCCAACTCTCACATCCATACGTGACTACTGGAAAAACCATAGCTTTGACTAGACGGACCTTTGTTGGCAAAGTTATGTCTCTGCCTTTTAATATGCTGTCTAGATTGGTCATAGCTTTTCTTCCAAGGAGCAGGTGTCTTTTAATTTCATGGCTGCAGTCACCATCTGCAGTGATTTTGGAGCCCCAAAAAATAGTCTGTCACTGTTTCCATTGTTTCCCCATCTTTTTGCCATGAAGTGATGGGACCAGATGCCATGATCTTTTTTTGAATATTGAGTTTTAAGCCAAGTTTTTCACTCCCCTCTTTCACTTTCATCAAGAGACTCTCTAGTTCCTCTTCACTTTCTGCCATAAGGGTGGTGTCATCTTCATATCTCAGGTTACTGATATTTCTCCTGGCAGTCTTGATTCCAGCTCGTGCTTCATCCAGCCTGGCATTTCGCATAATGTACTGTGCATATAACTTAAAAAAGCAAGGTGGCAATATACAGCCTTGACGTACTCCTTTCCCTATATTGGGAACCAGTCTGTTGTTCCATGTCCAGTTCTAATTGTTGCTTCTTGACCTGCATACAGATTTCTCAGGAGGCAGGTCAGGTGGTTTGGTATTCCCATTTTTCACAGTTTGTTGTGATTCTCCAGTATATCTTATAATATCTAAACCCTTACTTGCTCTGTTATTCCCCACTAAATATTCTTTTCTTGGCTTTAATCACATATACACAGTCTCTTTTAACGACTGCTCAGCATAGATTCTGACACTTCCAAGAAACTTTTCCAAACCATACCAGTTCATGATAATGGTTTTTTCCACTAACAAGCCTCTGTAATAATCCTTTATGCCATTCATGTGGCACTTAAAAAATTGCCCTAAGTAATTTGAGCTACATAAAGATAATTTGGGCCCCGATTCTGACCTAAAGAACTTTAGTAAAAGAGTAGAGTTGTAGACTAATTATTGAGATGAAAGTAATGAGTGCCTTAGGAAAGGTACAGCTACAGTTCTGTGGAAAGTTAAAGAAGATAATTTGATGATAATTTAATGAAATGAAAAGATGTTCTTGGAAGAAAAGCTGTGATACACCTAGACAGCATATTAAAAAGCAGAGACATCTCTTTGCTGATAAAGATCCATCTAGTCAAAGCTATGGTTTTTCCAGTAGTCATGTACAGATATGAGAGCTGGACCATAAAGAAGGTTGAATGTCAAAGAATTTTGAACTGTGGTGTTGGAAAAGACCTTCGAGAGTCCCTTGGACTGCAAGGAGATCAAACCAGTCAGTCCTCGTGGAAATCAACTCTGGATATCCATTGGAAGGACTGATGCAAAAGCTGAAGCTCCAGTACTTTGGCCATGTGATGCGAAGAGGCAGCTCATTGGAAAAGACCCTGATGCTGGTCAAGATTGAAGGCAGGAGGAGAAGGGGACGACAGAGGATGAGATGGTTGGATAGCATCACTTGAGTTTGAGCAAATTCTGGGAGATAGTGAAGGACAGGGAAGCCTGGTGTGCTGCAGTCCCGGAGGTCACAGAGAGTCAGACAGGACTTAGCAACTGAACAACAGAGAAGATAAAGATACCTTTCCTCTGGGAGAATAGGGCAACGTATTCTAGAGCAGGTGGGTTGGTCCTCGAGGGGGGCGTAGTATCTGAACACACAGAAGTGGACTTAAGGAGCAGCATGAAGCAGGCAGAAGTAGCATGAGGATGGTAGGTTCTTCAATTTGACTGGAGGAAAAGGTCAAGAAGAGAGCTAGTGGGTTATAAAGTTGTGAAAGTAAACCAGAGCTGGGTATAGTTTTGTTAGTTGTTCCCTTGTAATATTTGTATCATGTTTTCCCAATTATGTTATAAACTGTTTAAGGACAAGTAACAAGTCTTTAATTTTTAACCTCTTACAGAGGGGTTATGGGTAGAGGAGAAGAATTTAGTAAAATTTTGTTGACTAATAAAGTAGAAACAGTGGTTTTCCAAATAGGTGAAGGGTGTGACTTCTCGTCACACCCTTCTGTTTACTTAGGCTGTGGCTTCATCAGTGCAAACTATTTTAGATCTTCATAAGATGGTTCCTTCAAGCTAAGAAGTCCTTTTGTCATTTTAAAAAAAATTGGAGGTGGGGTGGGAGTTCTGTGTCCAGTTAACATCGCTCATTTTAATTCTTTCCCAGAAGGACTTGAAAAATGCTCATTTGAGTTGAGGAAAAGAGAATCAATATAAACAAACATTACTTTTAAAACCTAGCTCTGATTTAAACTTGTTTTATGTTTTGATAAATTAGATTTAAAATATATTTTCTTAGGATTTAGATTTTATTTAAGCACAAAAATCTTTGAAAAGACATGAATTTAAAAAAGTATACTCAGAATTGTGTTGGTCTATGTATGGGTAACCTTTTCTTTTTCAAAAATTTTTCTAAAATATTTTTTGTATGATTGAAAAAAAGATTAGACGTTAACCACTCTACTGAGACCCGTTCATATTACTGTGAAGTTCTTGGTCATACTGGTCTCTATGGAAAGAGTATTTTATGTGTACATATAATAAAAGGCTGGGAGATTGAGCATGTGTGCCTTCAGTCTTGTCTTCTCAATGGCATGTGCCGCTCTCTTTCATTTTTGTAAAGCAAGATATTCTTGACAAAATAAATTGGAAGATATATTTAGAATAAAGACTTATGTCACTTAAAAAGAACAAAGTATGGCAACGTTCTTGTGGTAAAGTAATTTATTAGAGATTCTTGTGGTAAAGTAATTCACTAACTTATATTTCACAGTATTTGTTTTGTTTTAAACTTTATGTATCATATACTAGGTGAAAAACCATTTCGCTGTGATGAATGTGGTATGAGATTCATTCAAAAATACCATATGGAAAGGCATAAGAGAACTCATAGTGGAGAAAAACCTTACCAGTGTGAATACTGTTTACAGGTAAGATGTGGTTTGAATTTTTTAAAAAGTTACTTGATTGAGGCATGACTGACATTGAAAGTCTTCTGTCTGGAATTCAGTTATAAAATAATTCTAATGAATTAAATTAGAAAACGTTAGTAACTACTAAAGCTATTTGAAGAATTTCCTAACTGTTGTTGATTCAATTTATAATAGTTGGCTCAGGAAATTAGTTTGGAGTTGCTCATATTATTACACTTATATCTATCTTTATATTAATTGCTTTTTTTCTTTTCTTTTCTTGGTTGACCAAAACACAAAACTAAAACAAAAAACTCCCTTCCGAACTTTGAATTCGACAGTATTTTTCCAGAACAGATCGTGTTTTGAAACATAAACGTATGTGCCATGAAAATCATGATAAAAAACTAAACAGATGTGCCATCAAAGGTGGCCTTCTGACATCCGAGGAAGATTCTGGCTTTTCTACATCACCAAAAGATAACTCACTGCCAAAAAAGAAAAGGCAGAAAACTGAGAAAAAATCATCCGGGATGGACAAAGAGAGTTCTTTGGACAAATCTGACCTAAAGAAGGACAAAAATGATTACTTGCCTCTTTACTCGTCAAGTACGAAAGTGAAAGATGAGTATATGGTGGCAGAGTATGCTGTGGAAATGCCCCATTCCTCAGTTGGGGGATCGCATTTAGAAGATGCATCAGGAGAAATACATCCACCTAAGTTGGTCCTCAAGAAAATTAATAGTAAGAGAAGTCTGAAACAGCCATTGGAGCAGAATCAAACAATTTCACCTTTATCCACATATGAAGAGAGCAAAGTTTCAAAATATGCTTTTGAACTTGTGGACAAACAAGCTTTACTGGACTCAGAAGGCAATGCTGATATTGACCAGGTTGACAATTTGCAAGAGGGGCCCAGTAAACCTGTGCACAGTAGCACTAACTATGATGATGCCATGCAGTTTTTGAAGAAGAAGCGGTATCTTCAGGCAGCGAGTAACAATAGTAGGGAGTATGCGCTGAATGTAGGCACTATAGCTTCTCAGCCGTCTGTAACACAAGCAGCTGTGGCAAGTGTCATTGATGAGAGTACCACAGCATCCATATTAGATTCACAGGCACTGAATGTGGAGATAAAGAGTAATCACGACAAAAATGTTATTCCAGATGAGGTACTACAGACTCTGTTGGATCATTATTCCCATAAAGCTAATGGACAGCATGAGATATCATTCAGTGTTGCGGACACTGAGGTGACTTCTAGCATATCAATAAATTCTTCAGAAGTACCTGAGGTTACCCAGTCGGAGAATGTTGGATCAAGCTCCCAAGCATCCTCATCAGATAAAGCCAACATGTTGCAGGAATACTCAAAGTTTCTGCAGCAGGCTTTGGACAGAACTAGCCAAAATGATGCCTATTTGAATAGCCCGAGCCTTAACTTTGTGACTGATAACCAGACCCTTCCAAATCAGCCAGCATTCTCTTCCATAGACAAGCAAGTCTATGCAGCCATGCCCATCAATAGCTTTCGTTCAGGAATGAATTCTCCACTAAGAACAACTCCGGATAAATCCCACTTTGGACTCATAGTTGGTGATTCACAGCACTCATTTCCCTTTTCAGGTGATGAGACAAACCATGCTTCTGCCACATCAACACAGGACTTTTTGGATCAAGTGACTTCTCAGAAGAAAGCTGAGGCTCAGCCTGTCCACCAAGCTTACCAAATGAGCTCTTTTGAACAACCCTTCCGTGCTCCATATCATGGATCCAGAGCTGGAATAGCTACTCAGTTTAGCACTGCCAATGGACAGGTGAACCTTCGGGGACCAGGGACAAGTGCTGAGTTTCCAGAATTTCCCTTGGTGAATGTAAATGATAATAGAGCTGGGATGACATCCTCACCTGATGCTACAACTGGCCAGACTTTTGGCTAAAAAAAAAAATGTGTAAATAATACTGGCACTTTAGAACAGATTAATCAAGAGTGGGGTTACTCTGTGTAAAATGGAGTGCTGTACAGATTTAAGAGCAATGCGTTAAAACAAGTTAAGCTGATAATGAATAGCAAGATAATCCAATAACTGTGTTTTGTTTGGTTAGTCAGCATTCTTTGAACTGCCTTACATGTTGTCACCTTTACAGAAGCAATGCATTACTTGTTTTAGATCAGAAACTTGCTATTCCACCTACACCAAGTTTAAAAGGAAAAAAAAAAAAGAGACTTTCGCACAATTGTTTCCTAACTGATATCATTGTACATTCTTAGGAGATTAGTAATTGTGTGAAATTTACTCATACTGTTTCTAAGTTTTCAGCATAGTCATGGCACTTCAGCAGGGAATCTGAGTATACTTTACAGACAGAGTGAACTTAAAAGTTTAAATGTCAAGAGATTATGGCTTAAATAAATTAGTGTGTCCTATGAGGGGAAAAAAGAAACCACCTTTTAAAGAATGATATGCCATATACCCTTGATTTTCATTTTGCATTATATCGACTTTTTCTTTTTGAGAAAAGTAATAAAAATCTGATAGTCTAAGACTCCACTATTTAAAAGCCTAATTACTTTAAAAATATGCATACTTTCAAAACTTTTACCAAAATACATAACTGTTGAAGCATTCACTTCTATATGGAAGTATGCATATTGGTGTCAGTTTCTTTGTACAGTTGTACTTAGATATTTTTTATGATTTTTTCATGTGCAAGTATCAAGGTTTTGAAGTTTTAGTAAGAAGATACTCTGTAGATTACATTCCCAAGAACATAATGCTTATACAAAATGTATATTCCACGTTTTAAAGCTTAATTGTATTTTACTTTACATATACACTTCAGTTAACATAGAGCACTTAGAATCTATTTGGTATTTTTGATTTCTCAAAGTAAAAAAAATTTTAGATTTTTAGGTTTGATATGGTTGTGTCATAATCATCTCATAATTGAAAATTTTAATTTTTGACAATAAAAGGAAATTGGGTATCTTTGGAACTGTAAAATCTGGTTTAATCCTTCTCTTTCTAGAATCTTGATAGATTGGATAATTAAACAGTATCCAGAGAAACTAAAGAAATGGGCATTTTAATTGCTTATTTTATCTTGAGTTACTTTTTAATGAACACGGCTCATTACAATTTTACAAACCAAAAGTGTTTACTAATTCTAGTAACTACAGTTTCTTTTTCAGCTAGATGAGTGATCGGAAACCTTTTGTTGCATTTCAAAATCTAAATAAACTACAGACTTTATCCTTATACCACGAATGTTTTTTTTAATATTTTGTCTTAATACAGCATGGTACAATAAATAATGCTTTTATATATATACATATTATATATATATATATATATATACTTTTCTAAAGAATGATGGTTTGAGTTACACATTGGACAGTTTTAATTTTTGGAAAATAACAGTTATATTGATTTTATTATCCTCTTTAATTTGTTCCAACTTTTTTGTTTTTTATTTTAAATTTCCACCATCTTTGTCACAATGCACACATACTGATAGAGCATCAGTAATCTAAAATTAATACCCCTTGAAGATGCAGCTTTCTTGTTAATTTCCATTTTAGCTTTTATATTGGCCTTATAGACCTTCAGTCTTTGTTTCAGTATAGAATGTTCTACATTTTAAATTATTTTTTATTTTATTTAATGTTATCCCAAGACTGTTCTCATAAAGAAAGGGAACAAAGAAATATCTAACCTTAACATCTTTTACATTTATTTTGAATATATGGTGTTTTATGATAAATATAAATTATGTTTAATGTGGTTTCCTCTATACTTTGGTTATTAAACTTTGCTTGAAACTTTCCCATTTGACAGCTTTCTTTGCTGCCAAATTTTTCAAGAATTTTAGACTTCTTTGAAGTATATATTTAAGTTTTGCCATTATTGACTCTTAAGCATGGTGTGTCTTGCGTTGCACATCACAACCTCAAGAAGTCATCATTCAGGCGAGATGTTAACAATGAAACTGTGCTCTCTGTAGGAATAGGCATTTGTGTTTTTCTCATACTGTTTATTGGGTGATAGTAGGCATTGATGTCCTGAGTTGTTTGTTTTTGTTTTGAGCCTGATCAGAATTTCTGTTCTGTTGAGAACTTGGTACAGAATAAACTGGGGTTTTTGGTTTGTGTTAACATCACCAGCACAGTTTCTAGAATGTGGCTGTACTGCTGAGCAGTAAGCCTTTGAAAGTGGCAGTCAATGCAAGTAGAAAGAAGTTCAGGCGTTGCATTCCTGTGTTCGCCTTATTTCTGTACATCTACATAATGGCAGACTTTTCTACCACATTAGAAGCATATTTTGAGGTAAATGATACTTTGGCATAATTTACTGACTTACCACTTAAAGTATAGTCATTACTCTCTTTACTGTGAAATTTTACATGCCTACCAGAGTTACCGTGTATTAATATTATCATCATATGATAAACATCTCAACAGTTGGGTTTCCCCATTTTGCTTCAGAAAGTTACTTAATTTCTATCTGGGCATTAACAGAGAAAGCAAGTAGCCTTTTGTGCTGCTTTAAATCAGAATATTGAGGATATCCTTTTGCAATTTGGGTTTTGTTTTGTTTTTTAATTTCTCTTGGTGAGCAAATTGTTCTATGAAAACATACTCTTACATCCTTAAACTTGGTGAAATGTGAGCCAAGGTGTGCTTTCTTAGAACCTGTTCTCACATTTGAAGATTGGAAACAGATGACATTAGATGAAGTAATATCTCTTGAACATCTTCTAAAAGCGCGTTTGTTTTTTAACTTACTGTACACATATTTCATTTAGTTCAGAATATTTGAAGTGGCTCTTAAATTTTTTGGATCTACTTGCAGATTTTCTAGTTGATACCACAGAAATCCATCCTCTTAGCTCTGGCTGAGTGAGGACTGCCAGTGGTCGGGTAATTTTCTCGTTCTGAGAGGCAAAAGAGGCCTTGTGCTCAGGGTAGGCTTTCATTTCCACAGGCCAGAGAAGCTTGCAAAGTGCCAGCTAGGTTAGATCTTTTGCCACTTCTTTCATTTTATTAATTTGGGTTTTTAAAGGGCTGTTTAAAAAAAAAAGCCGGGAAACTTAAAAGTAGGCATTACTGTAAAACTATTTCTTAGACTTAGAACATTTTAAACTAGGACTCATTTTTCCACAGTATATTTACTTGAAGCACTATTATAATCGATGAGAAACTTTTTGACTCTGCAATTTAATTTAAACTTTTTCCGTTTCAAATTGCTTTATTTCAGGGAAATAATTTTCCAGTTGTTTTTGCTATATTCTGCAAATAAAAAACGGATGTTTCCTCTTTCACTTAAACTTTAGTAGGAAACAAACTACAGCAGACAAACATTTCTTGTTGTGTTTGTTGCTTTCTTTAATCCAATGGATAAAAAAGTAAAACCCTGTAAACATTATTTTATTTTTTTATGCAATACCATGCTGTAAATATGGTTCATCAAATAAGGATGTACCTATGATTGAATCTTTAATTCTGCACAGTTAGAGTTTATATATAAACGTGTCTTGACAATCAAGGACTTTTATGTGCGTCTTCCTTTATGATGTTTTATTAATGTTATGCATTCCATTTGTTTTGAAGTGAGTACCAATGTGCTAATTTGTATTGTCTGAAAGTATGTAATGTTTTTACAGCTTGTTTTTAAGAATCTGTAAATATGTACAAACAAATCACAGTACTGCTTTATGTTAGAAGGCATATGATGTTGTACTGTATGTAAGCAATAATACATAGCAGTGCTAACTTTACAAGTAGCATCAGGAAAGTTCTAAAAACATTTCAGAGTTATTATCTTTATTTCATGTAATAATGATTATCTTTAATCAGTTTTTATAAGCAAATTCCATTGTTCCTCCTATTGGAACGTAACACTGTTTACACAGCATAATTGAAGTTGCAGGGGAGACAGGCTAAATCTGACTTCATCTGTACTCACTTTCACTAAGCATTGAATGGCCTTACCACTCTTCTGCAAGATGGAGGAAGACTGCAAAACTTAGTGCCCATCACACTGAAGGAAGGGGTGTGGTTTTTTTCCTGCTTCTGTACTGCTACCTAACTTTGTGGTTTGCTTTGGATTTTAATATTTGTTTCTGTTTTAGATTCAAGCCCATAAGTTTTGAGGTGACTTCAGCTCCATTGTGAAATAGTTCTCTTCATATTTCATAGCTACATTTCAACAATGCTGAACTTTCTACTTTGATTTTTAGATACTTATTTTTCAACCTTGGTTTCTCAGCTGATCAGATGAATTTGTTCAACTTCAATACAAAGAAAGACAAACCTATTGTAGTTTGAATTGAGTAGATATTATACTGTACAGAACAGCTAACTATTTGAACACACACACATCACTGCTTTAGAAATAAACTCGCCAATTTATAAATGTATATGACCTACATTTTATAGGAAAATGTTTTTAAATGCTAGTCATTTATATAATGTGCTTTGAAGGATTTGCTAGTCCACTTCTGTCACTTTTTAGTACACTGGTATCTTTTATATGTAATGTATGCTTTTTATTATTGTAGCAGAGCATTTCAGTAGAAAGAATTTTGCAACAAAATGGGGGAAATTTTTCATTGTTGGATTTGAATTATACTGGATTTTATCTGTGTAGTCTTACTTGTCTTTATTTTAATGCTGTCTGGAAGGGAACTTGGTATCCAAATAAAGCAGGTAACCTCATTTTACTTCAAGGGCATACTGTGTAGTGCTGAATTTAATCTGGAAATCTGATGACTTTGAAAAGAAAAACAAGTTTATAAAAATTGTACAGAAGAAATTAAATGTGTAATGGAAATCCTGATGGTGGAGCACGTTGAATTTTCTGATATATAGTGTTATTTTCCTGGGATCCCCTATGCCTTCTTTGTATTTCAACTAATAAAGGAAAAAACCTTGTCACTGAAACTGGTAGGATAATAGGATATTCTGATTATACAGTATTACTTTTCCTATCCCATTTTCTGACCCTTTCTCAATCACTGTAAATTTTATTTTCTATTTTCTCTTGATAATTAAACATGTACATAATATAGACACTGTTGTATAGAACTGAATGAATTTTGAGTTGCTGTGCTTAAATGGGTAAACAGGAATATGGATATTGAGAATTTATAAAATGCCAGAACAAATTTATTGGAGAAAAGGGGGCATCATATATGTCCTGGAAGGTAAAATAGTTGATGTTTCTTCAGCCCTCTGGGAAATCATTGTGAAAGAACTACAAACTCAGTATCTGACACCAGTGGGTCTTTCTTTCCCCACTTCTCCTCCAAACATATGAGCACTAAATTTCAAACTCTACTCAGGTGAAAATTGCTTTGCAATGAAACTTATCACGTTGAAATTTTCACTGTTAAAAGATGTCTGTGATATTTTTAAATACAGACTTTTACATCAGTGGTCAGCAGCTTGGCAACTGAAATTTGGTAAGTCAATATATTTTAAAATACATTTTACCCTCCAAAAATTGTTTTTAAACAATTGGGAGGATTTTTGTTGTTGTTTAAATGTGTTTTTTATTGTCATTGTAAAAATAAAATTTTGCTTGACCCCATATTATGCCATGAATAAATTGCTGAGCCTTCATAATATAGTGAAAGCTTGTTTCATGCATAATCATGGAACAGAGAAATGTTCTTTAAACTGACCTATTCATTAAGAGGTTTAATGAGTTTCAGAGCTTCTTGACATTATTGTCATGTAGTAAACCTTGCCATTTGGAGTTTATAATACCATTTTATGTATTGTGATACTAAAGGAAATTGTTTTTGTTTTATTTTTAATTGAATTATTAGACTAATTTATATTTGCAAATTCTGCATTTAAAATGTGGACACTGGCTGTTTGAAAAATAAAATACAGAATACAGTTTTATGAATAATTTCTTAGCTGAATTTTTCACAATATTCTGATTCAAGTAACTTAGTGATAAATATTTTAAAATTGGTAAGGTTAATATTAAAAAGAGGAAAAGAATGTCTGTATAGAGCGAACAGTTTGGTACACAAATTGGGTAACAAGTAAGAGGGCCTTTACGGTAGCTTTGTGTAGAACGTTATCAGGCAGTTCTAAAATGCAGGAGTCTGGTGTTAATGTTAGTCACCAGTATTTTAGACGAAATAAGTTTAACATAGAGCTAAGAAAAAGAGTGTAAGAATGTATGTTTTTTCTTTATAGATAAGATTCAATTATCATACATGGCTTTTTCCCCCCCCTGTTTGTGGAAATTTGTTTTCATCCATTTATCTCCTTGCCAGTACTCCCTCCCTGTTTTGTGACCAGTGGGACACATTGTAAGAAAGCTGTCTGAAGCTTGGAGTGCAGCCTGGGTCCTTGGGAGGAATAGAAACTAACTGGCTTTTGCAAAGATTAATCCTAAGACCGTGATGAGTTTATTAGCATGGTGCTTTAACCAGTACATAATACCACCGATAATCTACTAAACCTTGTTTAGATCACACTTTTTCTTGAATGATGAGCTATGGTAGGGAGAGGGCCAGTGAGATACATATCAGATATACATGATAGTTCTCCCACCTTCTGAAGATTGCAGGAAAAATTGAAGTCATTTGACTTAATGTTTGTTATTGAATCCTTGAAAATTTATCAGGCACAAAGGAATATGAAGATGTTGATGATCGCGTGTTTGGATAGAAGTTAAAAATTCTTTTCAGAGTGCTGGCAATTTTTCCCCCACTTTGATGAAACTGGTATGGTATTGGAATAAATTATTTTCATTTTATGGATAAAGAATCAATGGAGCAGAAGTTTTAAGTGAACTAAAGGTAAATTTAGAGTCTTGTTATTTTAGTTCTTTTTGTCATTTTAAAATGTCCTTAAAAGGACATTTCTAGTAAAAACATTTTACAGACACACTTATGCAGCTGTATAGCCATGTGAATAAGAGCTGGAATGTGAAATGTGATACTGTAAATGAGTGACATTTTCAAAGGGGTTTTTCCAAACTACCGGGAAAATTCAAGTTTAGAAATGGACTTGAATTGTGAAACAGAGAACATTTGAGGCTTTGCATATTTATCCATATGAACTTTTAAAGTTGTTGCTTTCTTAATTTTTTCTAGCTTATACCATTCTTAATAAGATTCTGAAGCCATGATGCTTGTGTCAAGGTGATGAAAGGGGCCAAACAATGTATATTATCTGTGATAGTAACTATATTTTGTTGATTTGAATTCTTACTTGTGAGGGTATAGTATTCAGCATTGATCACCTACTTAGTAACAGGCATTGTGCTAGATAGAAATAGGTGGTTGAAGCTACTAGTATCTTTATATGAACATCTGAAAGGTGTCAACTGCAGGATGGTATCAATTTCAGGATGCAGGGTTGTACTTTAGATTATTAAAGCAAATATTCAGTGTTAGGATGTGTTGGGTAATTTATATGTCATTTCTCAATGAATGAGTAAGTAGTAGTCTTATTTTAGGATAGTTTTCTAGAGAGTTTTAGTAAGTTGGTTCCAGAAGATAGAAATATACAGATAAATACAGTGGAAATAAGAAACCATTGTTTAAAATCCTCCCCTAATTAAAATATCTAGGGTTGAATAGGATTATGGATAGGATTCAAACCTGGCCTGTGGAAATGAGACAGTAGGCTTTATTCAGAAGGAACTGACCTATTTCTAAAAAGGAAGATGAATACTCTGTAGGGATTCACCAACCTGAGGATGAAAACGGAGGAGAGAATCACCTCTCTCTTATTGGGGGTTTGGAAATGGATGTTGGAGGATGCTTTCCTGGCAGTAGGCAGGCCAGTGCTTTTAGTCATTCTATCAGTATCAGTCTTTAGAGAATGGTACTAATGTTTCTTAAGTACTCGGAAATAACCCCCAACTGGCCATTACTCCCAGACTATTATTATGATACTCTTCATGTCAGATAACTTCCACTAGCGCCTGATCATTTGCTATCTTCTTTTCCTTAGCCGCTTCCTTCAATGTGTTTGGGTCACTGTAAAATTTATGTTTAAACCTCCAATATGGTAGTTTTCCTGTTTTCTTTGTGGGGACTGCAGCACTATCATGTAACTTTTTTCCATGGCAATAATGAAAGTCGAGTGATTGCTGGAGCACAAAAGTAAATGTTAGGAAGAGGACACAACTGAGTAAATGTGTTCAGAACACCTCAGGACTCCACAGGAGACTTTGGCTGAGAGTTGTCCGAGCAGCTTGTGGAGCTGGCCCTCAGGATCTGGGGGCAGGTGATGGCACGCCAGGACAGCATAACCGGTGCTGCATGGGACAGCTCTAAGTAAGCTGTGTGGGACTTTGCTGATTATAATTGTGAGACAGTAGGAGTACAGTTTGGTACTCTTCAGATAAAGAGCAGTGAAATAAACAAGGAATTTAGACCTTCCAAATTCTGGCTCCATCTGGATCTCTCTCTGTAACATCGTCCAAGTTGCTTACTTTTCCTGAGTCTGTTTTCTTCATCTGTAAGATGGGCATAATAATCCCCATGAGAGTTGCTGTGACAAGTCATTTGAGGTAATTTGTAAACTATAAAAGCACAAACAGATGCTCCCTAGTTTAGATTTTAGAACACAAAGGCAAGATGGAGCAGAGTTGGACAGATGTTGCAAGCTTAATTTTGTGTAAAGCAGCACATGGAATAAATTCCTGACTTGCTGACTATACCTTTCAAAAGATTAAAGTAGTTACGAGAGGATCTACCTGCCTGGATTTAATTGATCAGCAAAGAATAACTACTTAGCGAGGTGAAAGTGACAGAAATTTTGTGAAGTTATGATTTCATTGTCTGAGACCCTGGAAAGGATGGAACATTTGTGTTGCTCTGAGTGAAAACGAAATCAGTAGACTTTCAGGGAAAAGAAATCATCCTTCAAAAGCAAGAATATATTGAACTTTTGAATCCTAAGCTACTGGTTAATCATGAGCAGGGACCTGGCTGCCCCTGAGGCCAAATCAGAGTCATGGACAAGAAGATTGGAGGAGCACAGTCAGCCTCACCAGTTGGGAGGGAGTGATGTGTGGATGCGGGAGGCCTGCCCAGTCACCTTTTTATTTTTCTTTGACCATTTCTGTTTATCTCCTTTATTTTCTTCCTCCTAAATGGCTGTATATATGGGCCATAACAGGTATACATCAATCAGAAACAGCTAGACAGTGTGCAATGCCTGGCTTTTCATACAAGTTAGGTTTATTTATCATACATGTTTTTTAGTATTACTATTTCCAGAGAATTCAAAACTAATTGTTCATCAGGAAAAGACTCTGGATGCCTAGGTTGGTTTGTGGGCTTTTTGAAGGCATTTTGTTCACAGACTATAGATCCATGCTTCACACAAGCAGATACCAGTGAGTGAATGAACAATGTTATGGGATAAAAGAGGCATTAGCAGTGAAGGTACTAGAAGTGGTGGACATTTGATGGCATTAAGATGATGCTATGATCAGGGAGCCTGGAAATGCCAGATTCTGCATTCAACCACAAACTTAACAACAAGATCCCCAAAAGAAGTCCACACAAGGACCAATGGCTAGTAAGATATAAGCTATCTTAAGTGCTGGACCTGTTTCCCATACCCTCATGTAGAAATGGGCCAGACAGTGTCACCAGGACCACAGGCCCCTAGAGCGTTCCCTTCCCCTTGGCGCATCTCAATATGTGAGAAGAGTAAGGAACAGTATAGCCGGGGCTTGATCAGTGAACAAGAAGGTCCCAGCCCTTTCCTTAACCCAGTTGTATAGGAACAAAGAACCATGTCTACATGTGTGGCCAGTTAATGGAAAATGACCTTACTCACTGCTGGGTGTGGCCCAGTAAATGTTCTATGATCTGTTCAGTCAGATTGACAACTCATGGAGTCAGGGCTTGTGAATATTTCTCAAATCCTTTTGAACCCCACCTCTCTCATTGCCACAGCCCAAGCTAACCTCAATTCTTGCCCAGGCTGCAAGTTTCTGCACAAGGAGTCTTGATAACCTCCAGTATTTTCGCCAGATGAGAATCATGGACAAGACCTTCAGAAGGGTCTCAGTTGCTACTTGAATAAACACTAAGCTCTTACCTTGACCCTTATGTTCTCTGCAGTGACCTTATGTTCACTTGTGTTCTCTGCAGCCGGTAGTCCCCACCTCCCCCACCCGTGAGCCTCTCATCCTCTGCTTTTTCACTACTGAGCTGCTTCCAGTCTCTTACACTTGGTTATGACCCCTTTCTACCACTGGCACGGTTTTCTCTATTAATCTCCCCTCCCCAATTTTAACTACAGCATCACTTGTTCGGAAAAGCTTATCCTGATCTCCCTGATCATGTCACACCCACCCTCTCCTCTGAGTCACCCCCAGTCTTGGACCACCCTGTACTGTTCTTTTCTAGCATAGGAAAGAACTGGCATTGGCTGTTTGTAATGATTTACTTATTAGTGTGGGAATTTGATTTTCTGTCTGTCGCGAGCCATATTGCTCCCCATTGTGTATCTGCATTGGGCACAGTGGTGATCAACAGATGTCTAGAGAATGTGGTTGAAAGAGGGCATTCAGGAACTATGAGTTACACCTGAGGATGCAAAGAGAGCTTGCAGGTGGTGTAGAAGCACTGCCAGAGAGTTTGAGGCTCTGGATAGCAGCTGTGGGACCAGAAAACGGGTCATGTGAATTTCAAAATGGGAGGAAAGGGGGGATTTTGAAAACAACAGATAGCTGAATTGGATTTCAATCTCCAGCAACTTCTAGAATGTTCGTAAAAACTCCGTCAGATAGTTTTTACAGGTCTTATCATTCACTGTTAAAAATGAGGACACTGAGGCTCAGACACATTAAAGACTTTGGACAAAGTTACACAGCGGAAAGGAAGATCTGGGACTCACACTCTGACCTAATTTTTGTCATCTAGACTGTTGAAGGTCTGTGATGGGTCTTACATGATATTTGAACAAAGGCTGAGTGCTAATTGCACTGTTGTCACATTTCAGTAAGACTGCCACAATCATCCATGAAATACTGGACCCTGTTCATTAGGCTTCTGTGTGCATACCATGTTTTCTCACAGCCCCAGCAGGTCCTGGCTCATGGCAGATGCCAGATGGCTGAGGGAGAATGCCTTCCTCTTGACTGAGGGCAAACCCCCAGAGTCAACAAATAGCTTAGATCCTGGAGGAGAAACCTGCTCAACAGGAGCTGGGGACACCTGATGGCAGGACAGTGGCGGCCCCTCCCTCTCCACTCAGCCCAGCCTGGGAAGTCAGAGCGGGGTGAGTCTCCTGGAGCCCCGTCCCCTCCTCTGGGCCTGCAGTGTGCAGTGCTGGCACTGCCGTCAGGCTTGCAGCTCTTGATTCACCCCCTTCCAACTCCTAGTAGCATATGATAGCCCTTCTGACAGACTTTTTTTGTATCTGGGGCTCTTGGGAAAGCATTTCAAAATCCAGGAAGAAGGAAAACTCTCTTTCTGCCTCATCTCTTCACCTGGATTAGAGAAGCTGGTATAGGAGAGGGTCTGGTATTGAAACCAAACCAAGTTTAGGTTCAAATTCTGACTCTCCCCTCAGAGCCAGCAAACAAAAGTTTGCGGAGTGTGTGCAGAATATCTATGACTTTTTAAGACAGGTGTGATGTTGCAGGAGGTGCATCATGTCCAACTAAAAAGAAAAAGTATACATATTTTATATTTGTATATTTACAAATATATTTGTTTTGCTTGTGTTCTCTGCACTCAGCTATATTTCACACTTTCCCCTTGTCCTTGAAGATTATAATTGGAGTAACACACTATTGTGGACAAGATGTATGCTCCCTCTGATATTTTAGAGAAGGTAAAAACAAAAACCCTAAAATGACTGAGCTAGAAATTCCATAGTTTACAACTTGGCTGTCACTTAGAATCACCTGAGAAGTTTAAAGAAAATGCTGGTGCCAAGGCCCCACCCCATACCCAGGTGATTACAAAATGCAGACCTGGGGGAGAGAGTACCACCAGACTAGCAGATCAATTATTTGCAGCCCTTCTGATGCTGGTTCTAGGGCACAGGCTGTGAGATATGGTTTTGTAATTATTATACATATTTACATTTTGATTTAATGTTTTCAACCTGTTTGCACATTTCTATTTTGGTTGAATTTGTCCAAGTTCTGATCCCTCCCCAGGGTTCAGACTTTCTGATAAATGAGATCATTTTTCAAGACATGGTCTCTTCTCCAGCTTTTACACAGAAGGCAATTCCCAGCACTGACCACTGGAAAGGAACGAGATGAAGGATCTTCTGTCTGCAGCTGACAAGGTAGGACCCATAGAGCAACAGCCTCACTACTGTGGGCTTCAACTCTAGCTGGAGTGGTTCCCAAATAGAAAAAAAAGGTGAGTTTAAGAATATTTCTTAAATGTGAGTTTAAGAGGTGAGTTTAAAAGGTGAGTTTAAGAAAATTTAAGAATAATATTATTTTTAAATATAACTACTGCAACAAGGGTAAAGTCAAACAATTTGAGATGAATAAAAATACTGTGAAAGGAAATGAAATATTTTTTATCTTGGTTAGATGCATTATGTATTTGCTATCTGTTGCTGAATAACAAATTACCCCAAAATTTAGTGGCTTAAAACAATAATAATTCACTATTTATCATGGTTTCTGTGGTCAGGAATTCAGACAGAGTCCAGCAAGGGCAGCTTATCTTTGCTCTGCAGCGTCTGGGACCTCAGCTGGAAGAATCTAAGGCAGGGAACTTGAATCATCATCTGAAGGCTTGTTTCACTTACGTCTGGCTATTGATACTGGCTATTGGTAGGAACATGTGGTCTCCCCGTGTGGCCTGGGCTTCCTCACAACATGGTGGCTGAGTTCCAAGGGTAAGTGCTCTGAGAGCAAGGAAGCCAGATGGACTCCCTACTGCCTTTATGACCTAACCTAGGAAGTCAAGCAGTGTCATTTCTTTCACTTCTATTGGTTGAGGCACTTACAAAGGTCCATTTGGCTCAAGGGGAGAGGACATAGATTCCCATCTCTTTTTGAAGGAATGTCAATGTCATATTTCAAAAGAGCATATGGGATGGAATATGTTAATGCAGTTATCTTTGGAAAATGCAATCTACCCCACATTGTCTTTTAATTTTCTTACTCATTTTTTCAGATCCCAAAAATAACGTGCTCATTGTAAGAAAAAAATTCAATAAAAATCCAAAATTTGTGCACCAAACTTAGATTTCCTCTCCCATTTTACTATCTCAACCCCCCTCTCTACAGATAACCACTGTTAACAAATGGATGTGTATTTTCCATACAAACTATACACATATATGCACTGCTTAAAAAAAACTGTATATGTTATTCTACAATTTGCTGTTTTTACTTGTTGTTATGTGATGATCAAAGTTCTATATTAGTACATATAAAAATACCTAGTTCTTTCTAATGCTGGCTATCATAGTATGGCTGTACCATAACTTATTTAATCAGTCTTCTATTAGTGGTCAGTTAGGATGTTAATTTGCAAAAACTATTACAAAGTAATGATGCAGTGAACATCTTTGTACTAGGTCATATAGGGTAGTATATTAAAAATGGAATTGTTCTGTTCAGAGGTTATGCAGGATTCTATTTTTCAATACAGTAAGAGTATTACTATTTTTTTACAGTTATATCATTGTTATAAATCTACATTAAGCAGGATACACTTTTTTTATTTGCAAATGGACAGGTTTCTCTAGCCTTAACATGAAGAAAAAGGACAAACATTTGTTCTTAGGTATAGAAGATGCTCATAAGTTTTAAAGGAAACTTTTCATTTGTTTAGAAAATGATGAGTGACAAGAAGTAGGTGGTTTTGAACAGAGGGGTGGATTTCCTTTTTTAATGTTTTTAGCTCAGGCTGATATGGAATTGAATGTAGATTCTTCAAAGTTCACATGACGCTTTGAGAGAGGCTCATCAGAAGGTGACAGCAAACAGGAAATCAGCTTGAGGCAAAAAAACGAAGTGTCAGGTGTGACCCCCCAAAAAAGTGAAGTTGCTCAGTCATGTCTGACTCTTTGCGACCCCATGGACTGTAGCCTACCAGGCTCCTCCATCCATGGGATTTTCCAGGCAAGAATACTGGAGTGGGTTGCCATTGCCTTCTCCAGGGGATCTTCCCGACCCAGGGATCGAACCCAGGTCTCTCTCATTGCAGGCAGACGCTTTACCGTCTTAGCCCCCAGGGAAGCCCCTGTGAAGCTGTTTCCATGTGGTTTCAACCGGGGACCTTTCGCATGTTAGGCAAACGTGATAACCACTACACTACAGAAACCACACACGTGACCCCAAAATAAATAATAAAGATGGCACTACTCTCTGTACAGATGTCTGTACAAACATGAGATTCCAAAAATACGCCCACCCAGCCATCCATTGCTCACAGGTGGCTAATCTGTAATTCATCCTGGGGTTCTTTCCTCTTACAGAGTGCATTGGTACAAACTTCTTTACTGGGAAAGAAGTTCTGACACATGCTACAACTTTGAGAACACGATGCTAAGTGAAAAATCAGACATAAAAAGGACAAATGTCATCTAATTTCACTTATATGAGAAAGGTTGGAGAAACAAATTTATAGAGCCAGAAAATAGAGATTACCACTTGCTGGGACAAGAGGGCTGTGGGGAATTACTGCTGAAGGGTACCAAGTCTCAGTTTGGGGGTGATGAAGTTTTGGAAATAGTTCAAGCTGCACCACGTGGTAAATATTATTAATGCCACTGAACTATACCCTTAAAAATCGTTTAAATGGTACATTTTATATTATATATATATTTTCACATCAAAATCCACACACACAAAAACCCAAAAAACCCTTTGCTGGAGCAGAGGAGGTTGGGGCTCTGTCAGTGTTCCCATGACTTTGCCTTCCCTTTTGTTTTTAAAAGAACAACCTCTATTTTTAGGGATTTTCACACAAAGGCTCCTGTGGGCGTGGGAAGTACTCCCAGCTGCCCTCCGGTTTCTCAGAAGCCCACAAGGAGGCCTAGCAAGTTATTTCAGGCTTAGGAAATATGCCGGATTGGAAATAGAGATAATTTAATCTCTCTGCATGATGATGACTTTTTTTTTTTTTCCTTCAAGGTGGGGTCCTGGAAACCTTACCTCATCCCTAATCCCTTCAAGCCGATTCTGGGAATCGCTGAAGGTGGCGAAGGTAATTACTTCCCACACCTCAGCATGCCCGAGGGCACTTTCTTGGCGAAAGAATTCCACTTCCGGCAAGGCTGAGGGTCACCTAGGTCGCGTGGCCGAGGCACACTGGGGTCCCTGGAGCGCAGACTTAGTCTCTTGCGCCAGTGCTTCTGCTCCCCAGCCTCTCATTCCTGCGTTCAGCAGTGTCAGAGAGAGCAGGTGCAATGAGTAGGCTCGCGTCCTGTCACCCTAATCCGAGGGTCGTGCACCTCGGCGGGGTGCGGTGAACGAGCTATCTCAAGTCTGAGAGTTTGCGGACTCTTCCCTTGTCCACTCCTGCACCCCCGCGCAGTCCCTTCCCACCCCTGTTAAGATTGCTGTTCCTTTCTCCCGGGAGCTCTCCCGGGCGGCCGACGGTATGCGGGCACCACCCTTGGGGAGGGGAAGTGCCCGCGGCCCGACTCTCTCAACCTGGATCCGAGAGTCGTGGCCGCGGTGCCCGAGCTCGGGCCGGACGCCTCGTCAGCGGGACAGCTGGGACCCGTGCCGCGCGCACCTGGTCAGCCACGTGGCGGCGGGGCGGGGCCTGGGCGGGGCGGGCCCAGCTCTAGAAGCCGGCGTCCCGAGAACAGGTGAGGGCGGACACCGAGCGGCTGGTGGGTGGGGAAACCGCACGGTGGTCTTGGGCGGCTCCTCTTTCCCGGGAACTCTGTAAGCCGGTGCCCGGCTTGGGTCACCTTTGCCCTCTGCTCAGGTAGACCCCATTCCTGTCTGCACACGGCAACTGGGACCCGAGCCTCCCGCCGGGCCCAGGGCTTCCTGAGAACTTGGTTCGAGAAGGGCGGACGCTGGAGAGTGGGTGTACGCTGCGCTGTAGGGGTTCGCGTAAGTGGGGTTGCTGGAGGCACGCGAGTTCAGCGTTGACCGAAACCCTAGGGGTCTGTGCTCTGTCTCCGGAGCTGGTCTCGGTAAGTCTCCGGTCCTTTGACCACCTGCAGCCAGTTCTAGTGGATCGATGGTGTCCTGGCCCTGGACAGAGGGGTTCACAAGGAAGGAGAGGAGTGTAAAACTGTGTCCTCAGGCGCTGGGCAGCTAGGCAGTCAGCTCCGACCCCTGTGTTGAAGGAGCTCAGGGCAAAAAAGAGCTGGGGGCAGCTGTGTTTAAAAGAACAACATTTGAGCAGAGGGAGTCTGTGAAGGATGAGTGGGATCAAATATTTGGGTACCAAAGAGGGAAGGAGATGTTTCCAGATGAGGCAAGACAAAGTTCCTTCCTCAGACAGGGCCTGGTATAGGAAGGATGGGCAATAAGGATCCAGGGAAAGAGGAGCCAGACTGATCGGGAACACTGTTTACTTTCCAGAGGGGTCTCCCCACCCAGACCACCAGGACCCCCATTTCCAGAAGAATGGCCCAGATATCTCAAGTGCAGGAACTCTTCCACGAGGCAGCCCAGCAGGTAGGCCTGGGTGGTGTGGGGGTCTGTGAGAAAAGGTCACCAGGCAAGATGCTGAATGGAAATCTTACGGTGGACTATTTTAAAAGTAATGATCTCAGACATTTATTTTGGTATTCCAGCTTAATCGAGAAAATGTTACAGCCAACTCCTAGCCATCTGTGTGCAAAAAATATTCTTTGGTATCTAGCAGATTCCGAATCCTGGACACTCCTCCTCCTACCCTGCCCCACCCATGGAGGTTTTCCATGAACAGAGTGAGGACTGAGATAATACAAACTCCTTTTAATACTGTATCAAACCAATGTAAGAAGGTAAATTTATTTCTGACAAAGTCATACTGTATATACTGAAGTCAAATAGATTTCTGGATTCCCTGGTATCTGCAGGTTTTTCTTTTTCTTTCTTTATCTGTTGATCATTACAGTAAGTATTCAGTGTAGGTATGGAATTAAATGACTCTCCCCTAAAAAACCAACTGTGCTTAGGCATTTATCAAGGAGCAACTTGCACCAGGGTCTTTGCTGTATGATGATCACTCAACTGTGAAGTTTTCAGTCTCTTGGATATCTCTCGTCTTTATAGAGAGGGTTAGAGGGGTTTTCTGGCATTATAACAGGGAGAATGAGCCCCCCAAAAGGAGAGAAAATCAACTCATGGCCTCACACAGTAACAAGAGAATGGGGTCCAAAGCCAGGGAGCCCTGAGCCAAAGGGCAGAGGCTGGAGAGGCAGATGGGATTCAGGATTGGTGGGGAAATCCAAGCTGGCTAGTTACGCCTCTTCATGTGCATGGGTACATATGAAAAATGCATCGTGGTGGCTGGCAGCTGGCGAGTGCTCAGCAAAAGGTACTGCTCCCCTTCCGCCTGGCGGGCCCAGTACTGTATCCTGCATTCTCTACTGAGCTCCTTACACCCAGCCCCCTAAATATTCAAGGTGTTTAGAAAAAATGAGTGACTGGAGACCCAGAATAGCTCCTCAGAGAGATTTCAGAACTCTTGCCCAGAGGTCTTTGCTCCTAGGTGAACGAGCCAGTACCATATTTTTAATGTGGTTGAGTACCCTTATAGAAACCTTGTCTTACTTATTTTATTTAACTTTAAGAATGTGTTTAGCTCGACCAGTTTCTCGTCATACTTGCCATGCATTTTATTTGTGTTTGCAAGACTGTACATGAGTGTTTATGCACCTAATATATGTTCATGGACTACTTCCTAAATAATGGGTACTGTTAAGCTTGAAAAATGTACCCAGATGGAAAACATAAGGCCCTCATTTCCAGGGATTCTGAAAGGAGAGCATTTGGTTCATTGCTGTGAGAGGGATCCATTGAGGCTCAGCTGTGACCCTCTCTCTCGTTTAAAACCTTCAGTGGCTCTCCTATCCACCACTCAAGAGTTCAAACTCCTTAGCCTAGGTCCTGCACAGTCTGACCCAGTCTGAGTTTCAAACCTGCTCCCCTGCATCTTACTCTCTGTACCCCACCTTCCAGACAAAGGTCCATTCCCTAGGCCCTGTACTTGTATCTTTCCCCTTGCTGGTCTTTGCTAATACTTCTCACTCAGCTGATTTGTCTCTGAACTCTCCGAGTATCTAAGGCTATGCTTGGCATTTAAGTAGCAGTAAATGTTAATCGACTAACCAAATGAACAAGTAACAGATGACCACAGTGCAAGCTAAATTGCCATGAATTCCCTAAGAGAGAGTTGATTTTATTTTTAAAATTTTTTGTAATTAATTAAAGCCACAACTACGTGGCATGCGGGATCTTAGTTCCCTGGCCAAGGATTGAACCCGTGCCCCCTGCAGTGGAAGCACAGAGTCTTAACTGCTGGACCACCAGGGAAGTCTCGAGTGTTGATTTTTAAAATGATGAATGTAAATGCCTATGTATCACCTTCCTCTCCATCTCCCTCAGTCTCTGAACATACAGGGATTAGACAGTGTTCAATGTCAAGGCCTTTGGTGTTCATTATCTAGACATCTTGGAAATCTCTCCCTTTGTCTTCATTGCCCTGTCTTGTCCAAGGTATCATTTTTTAATTGAATTATTTCATATCTTCCTAACTTCTTTCTCCACATCTCGTCTAAAGCGATCCCTTTTTAAATCACAAGTCTGTACATTTGACTCCTCTGCTTAAAGCCTTTCCATGGCTTCTCGCTGCCTTCAGAACTCAGTTCAGACTCCTTACCTTGGCCCCCACAGCCCCTGCCCACCCGCCCTCACATGATCTGACTGGCTTCCCCTGCTCCCTCCCGTAGCATGCTCTGTCAGTGCACTTGCTCTGCAGTATTGAAGTGAGCTGTTTCTTTCCTGTCTTCCTGGGTGGTGGTGGTTTAGTTGTGAAGTCATGTCCAACTCTTGCAATCCCCACAGACTGTAGCCTGCCAGGCTCCTCTGTCCACGGGATTCTCCAAGCAAGAATTCTGGAGTGGGTTGCCACTCCTGTCTTCCTTAAGACTGTGAATCCCTGAAGTTCAGGGCATTGTCTTATTCATTTTTGAGTCCTCAGTACTTGTCGTTAGTGCTCGGCGTATGGAAGATGCTCAGTCAGTGCCGGTTCTGCTTAACTGAACTCACCTGGCTAAGGATAGGGGGAGCTGCTATTTGCATTAGGTCTTGAAGGGTCAGTGGTAAAGTTGGGGCACACATCCCCAGGCTGCGAGGGTAAGAAAATGATTATAACTATCAACTTATTATGTGCTGAACACTTAATGTGCATCATCTCTTTTAATCTTCACAACATTCTGAAGTAGATATAATAATTATTTTGGTTGACAGATGAAAAACGGAGGCACTCTGAACCCGGGAATGGTTGTTGCCAAGGTCTAGGCTTTAATCTTTTCTGCTTTATGCCTCCTGCCTCAATGGCCTGGGCGAAGCCTGTATGGGAACAGATAGCAGGCTGGACAGCTAACATGTTTGAAGTGGTTGGCCTTCCAGAAGTTTCCCATAAACCTTTTTCTCCCTTTACTCCAGGTTTGGGAGTTAGGAATTCTGCTAAGAGCTTTGAGGCCTGAAGAGCATGGAACCAGGAAGGCCATGCCCAGTGGGAAGACAGGCTAGGGGGTGTTACCCTAAACCCTTCTGTTCAGATCTGCTCTGTTCTTGGTCACTGTGTCATTTGGGAAGAGTGGGGATGCTTGCAAGTTAAGTGGAGGGGTTAATGAATGGATTCTTGGTTTGCTTTACTCATTTTGGGACCAGATTGGGTATGTGGGGGTGGGTGGGGGTGGGTAGGTGTGTGTTGGTCAAGCAGACCAGCTGAGAAGGGTCTGTAGATCTAAGGGTTGATGGTGCTGCCTGATTCAAGTACTGACTCTAACACTTTGTAACTTTGGGAAAGTTACTTCACCTGGTTATTAAGCCTTTGTATCCTCCCATAAAATGACTACAATAATAGAACCCACCTTAGAGAATTATGAAGATTAACAGAGACACTTCATGTAAATGTTTAGTATAGCACTCAGTTCATAGGCATTTTGTAAATGTTGCCTAATAATAAAACTGAGATGGGCAGTATGTATTTGATCCATGAGGTAGTGATATGACTGATCAGAGGGTTCAGTTGGCAAATGAATACATAACTCAGCACATCAAATTCAGGTAGAAGACCTAAGGTAGGAGTCCCAAATCCAGAATAATTTCCTTGGCCAAAACCAGAGACTGGGATAGTGTCTGGGACACTCTGGATGATGTGGGAGGGGCAGTCCATTGAGGACTATTTTAGGCCTGGAGTGGTTTGGGAATGTGTGTGTGTACCTTGTGGAGGTATGAGTCATTTCGGGAACCTCTGTCCCCAGGCACTTCACTGATGTGCAGTATGGTTTAAGGGTGGACTTGAACCTGGGAACCTGGGGTTCCCAATTCTGACTATGCCATCAGGCATGCCAGGCCCTTGGGCAAGTTACTCAAGGGCTTGCCCTCTGTTTCCACAACTGCAAGATGGGGTGAGTGTGCCTGATTTTCAGGGTTCTTATGCCATCTACAGAAGGGTCTGGCCCCGTGCCTGTCACATGGTGCACACTAAATACAGTGCTTGTCCGGTGATCAGATGAAGCAGATTTCACACAGAAACCCAGTCGAGTAGTCTGCTTGTGAGATGCAGGGCTGGAAAGCTAAGGAGCAGCTGGTGCCAGAGGGAGGTGAATGGAAAGCTAATGGCCTTTGATAGCAGCCATCTCTCCATCAGTCACTGGACAGAGAGGACTGTGACAGACGCAGTGGTCAGGAAGATGAAGCTGACAGGAGAAAGGAGTAGCTGGAGACAGGGAGAGATGGCAAGTGGACATCTGTGCAAGGTCTGGGGTCCAGCAGGATCCAGTGCTCTTAGTGTGGGAAATAGCAGGAAAAGTTGGCTCAGCTTAGAAGGCATTTATCGAGTGCCTGTTCTTGCCAGGATCTCCAGCGAGTGCTGCAGATAGTAAAACAGAAGTCTCTTAATCATGATGGAATAAGGGATGCCTCCCACTAGTCTGGTGTGCTGTTTTCCTTCTCTCAGGATTGGATAGTCTCCAGAAAAACTTAAAGGGAAGCTGTGTCATGCTGTGGTCTGAGAATGGGTGACCAAAAGCCGCAGATTAGCTAGTGTGAGTAACTCATTCTCTTCCTTCTTTATCCAGCTGGAAACTTGGGATCCAGCAGGAGTGAGTCTGTGAGGACCCTGTTCTAGGAAGTCTGTGGGGTAACTTCTGCCTGGCCTGAGATAATCACTGTTGAAAAAAGCCCCATGCAGACTCACGGAGTAAGTTGCCCATCAGAGCTATGGCATCTGGCCCATGCGTGAGCCAGGGTGCGAGCCCTTCATGATGCTGCACCAGGACTCAGTGCTGCCAGACTCCCTGCCTCCCTTTCCCTCTCTGGCCTCTCCTGTGCTTGCTCCCTGTTCTCGCTTCCTCGGTTCAGTGGCTCACTGAGGTTAGCTCAATGTGGTAAGAGTAAGAAAGAATATGATCCAGTTGTGGGACCAGCAAGCGAGGCAAAAAGAGGTGAACATGTTAAGAGACAGAGGTGATACAAGTTATTGCAATGAATAAAGAGGAATTTTCTACTCTCAAACTCAAAAAAATGGAGGAGTTCTTAGAGATCCTCTGGTCCAGCCCTTGCTTAGCTTGTCAATAAACAAGCCCAGAGATGTGGAATGACTTGCCCAAAGATACATTAAGAGAGTGGCAGAGCCAGGTGAGAACTGAGCCCAAACACCCTCACCCTATATTATGGCTCTGGGTTGATCTTAATGCAGCCAATCTTTAGGTTATAATTTTGAGCATTGGTATCAGGCTTCATCACAGAAGCTTTGCTGTAGTTTTCTGCACCCTTATTAGCCCATGTACAGTTAAGAACTGACTTTCATTTTTGCATTTTTCAGGCCCGTTTTAGCATCTTTAAAAAGCCAATATGCAAAGTGAGCCTTGGCAGCCACATGCTAGGTGATAGCTTATTGCTTTGTTAGAATATAGAGAAATGAATGCACCTGAGGAGAAAAGGGAACCCAGGACAAGGCCATCTTGTTATCCCTTCTTATACAGACAGGGAAGCTGGGGTCCAGAGGGGTTGGGTGGAAGAGAAGGGCTTACATCTGGGATTCTGGGAGTCATGACCCCTATCACCCTCCCAGTTTCTGTAGGGCATGAAGCTTATACCATTTTCAGGGATTCTCTTCAGTCAAAAGGATACAAATTATAAATACAAAATTACGTGTAGTCTTTGGAGAGACTCAATGCAAGTGAAGGGTCTTGAGGCTTAGAAAGACCAAGGGTACCTAGACAGAACCACCTATGGGATATAACAGAAGAAACAGGCTTGGGCCCTGGAGCCTGGGAGAGAAGAAAGGGCAGCGATTACTCTCAGGGTTGAATGAGTCTGCAGCTTTCATGTGAGCTCGGTTCGTCTTTCTTGCTCTCTCTCTGTTGTCTTTGGCCCCTTCCACTTTATAGGCCTACTTGTCACTTAGCCTAGGAGGTCAACCTCGAAAATGACAATGCTCTGAAAATGCCTCATACTTGTAAAAAGTTGGAGTGGAGACATTTTCTGGATGAACTAGAATGAAAGTGATTCTTCACAGAAATGAATGCAGTGGGATTGTCTCATTTATATTCACAGGATCTTCATTTGTAGAGGTGACTGATGACACGGAGAGATCAGTGCCATTGGAAGAAGAATTTACCACTTACATTTCTCAAGAGAAGGAGGAATGCCATGCAGGGCCACAGGGAAAGCACCAGGTTCTGGTCAGGAGGCAAAAGCAGGAATGAAGGGAAAACCTGGGCCACAGCCCTTCTTGTGCTTTTGGTGGGAAGGGCAGGGCAGGGTAGAGCAAACAGCTTAGGACTGGCTGGTTTTAATAGTTCTGGTAAGCTTTGGCAGTAGAGATGGTCTCTAGTTTCCTAGAAACTGACCTGGGGGTGATTTAGAGCAGGGGAAATATTGGCTTGGTGTGTGAGAATTAGATAAACAGAGTGGCTTAGGGAATAACTCAGAATTGGTAGGTTTGCATATGAAAGGCATGCTCCTGGCCAGCTGTGTGCTATCTATAAGAGCTGGTTAGCCCTGGGAAGGTTGATCTGTTCCCTGAACTACAAGATTTTTAAGATATCATAATGTCATAAGCGGAGAAGGCAATGGCAACCCACTCCAGTACTCTTACCTGGAAAATCCCATGGACGGAGGAGCCTGGTAGCCTGCAGTCCATGGGGTTGCCAAGAGTTGGACACGACTGAGCAACTTCACTTTCACTTTTCAGTTTCATGCATTGGAGAAGGAAATGGCAACCCACTCCAGTGTTCTTGCCTGGAGAATCTCAGGGATGGCGGAGCCTGGTGGGCTGCCGTCTATGGGGTCGCGCAGAGTTGGACACTACTGAAGCAACTTAGCAGCAGCAATGTCATAAGACAGAAAGGAAAAAACATGATTAATATATTCTGCCTAGCTGTGAATGACGGAGAAGGCAATGGCAACCCACTCCAGTACTCTTGCCTGGAAACTCCCATGGATAGAGGAGCCTGGTGGGCTGTAGTCCATGGGGTCGAGAAGAGTCGGACATGACTGAGCAACTTCCCTTTCACTTTTCACTTTCATGCATTGGAGAAGGAAATGGCAACCCACTCCAGTGTTCTTGCCTGGAGAATCCCAGGGACAATGGAGCCTGGTGGGCTGCCGTCTATGAGGTTGCACAGAGTCGGACACGACTGAAGCAACTTAGCAGCAGCAACAGCAGCAGCTATGAATAAATGAACTAGATGACTTAAAAATTTCTTACTGCCTTAGGTTATATTGCATCCATGGTCAAATGCAGAAAAAATGCAGTCCTTTGTTTAATAGTTTGGGGTTTGGAAGGAGAATCCTAGAGGCCGTGTTAATGATTCTGAAGTACTTTTCTTATAATTTGTGTAAGGAGCTGCTAGGTGGTGCTTAGACTCTGGTCAGGCCTGATTGAACAACTGGCTTCCTATAGGGGTGGATGACAATTTTAGCTTATTTTTCCATTCATTTTATTCTTTTGCTGACAAAATATCTCTCTTCAGGATAGAAGCTTTAATACTAGATATATCTGTATTCATAAAACAATATCAAATAAAAAACATTTAAAGAAATATACATACCTTAGGGAGTATAATTCAGTATCTCTTTTTGCTCTTTTCCAGGCAAGAATACTGGAATAGGTTGCCATTCCCTTCTTTAGGGGATCTGCCCAACCTAGGGATCGAACCCAGGTCTGCCACGTTGCAGATGGATTCTTTACTGTCTGAGCCAGCAGGGAAGACTTGTTTGCTCTTTAATCATTATCAAGTAGCAATGTAGGGCTTCCCAGGTGGTGCTAGTGGTAAAGAACCCGCCTGCCAGTGCAGGAGATGTAAAAGACTCGGGTTCAATCCCTGGGATCAGGAAGGTCCCCTGGAGGAGGAAATGGCAACCCACTCTAGTATTCTTGCCTGGGAAATCCCATGGACAGAGGAGCGTGGCTGGCTACAGTTCGTGGAGTCACAAGGCGTTGAGCACAACTGAGCGTGCATTTGTGCAAGTGCGTGTGCATGCACACACACACAGACATACACCCTCAAGTAGTAATGTAATCTGATTCTTAAAACTTGTTTTCTTTCTTTCTGAATTTGACAACTTAGTCAAAAGCCTGCAGAGGTTGTAGTGATGGTGGTATGCTTCAGAATAGCTCAGCATGAACAGTCTGCAGAGGTACTACTGCTCTGGCGTGAATACCTGGCTAGTAGGATATTGTCATTGTCACCTATCAGAAGAAAGCTACATTTCTTTTGTTTTTGTTTTGATGTGCAAGTATTCTCTTCTTTATATGAACAGGCATAAAGAAAGAGAAAAAGATAATGAAGTAAAAACCACTGGTCTGTGTAAAAAAATTCGATGATATGCTTTTTCCAGTCTGCAGATAGCTTGTAAATCACATCCACAGCCTCTGTCAGAAGTTGCAGGATTTAGGTGCTTACTGATGAATTTGAAGTGATGGTAGCCTAGTGATCCTCATTGAGCCAAAAATAGTTATGTTTGATCCTGATGATAAATTTGCTCTAAAGTGAGTCTCAGTGTTCATAGAACTTAGAAAACAGAAGGCCATGGCTCATTTTGAATAGCTTTCCCTTTTTGTTTTAGGCAATTATCAGTTAAAAAAAAAAAAAAAAACCAAGGCACAGGCAAATTTTAATTTTAAACAAAGATATACACATGTATGGATAGATATTAATTTTATCAAAGAAATTTAAGCAGACTGTACATTTCAAATGTGATTCAGATCACAGGTATCTTTTGGTGTATCCATCCATTGCATAAAGTGAAGTTGAGTTATAAATAAATTTCTAACTTGAGGTCAGCATTTTATTTTTCAAATATTTATAATATGTGATAGATTTTTCTTCAAATAAAAATTGTTATTATTTATATTGTAGAAGTACTACACGTATGCGATAAAAACATTTTTTAAGCAAAAGAATGATACAAAATTAAAAGCCTTCTTCCTCTCTTCCTTTACCGCCATTCCCCAGAGACAGTCGCTAATGGTTTATAACTTTAAATATTTTATTTATACCTCAGTTTCTTGACTACATTATCAATTTAATATCAATTTACTTATTGCTTCCCAGTATGAAAAAAGAGAACATTGGCATGTTTACCCTTCCTTCTGTTTCTCTCATTTGATTTCTAATTTTTTGTTGGATTGTTACTTTTACATTGTCATGGTTTATAAAACTTATATATATTTTAATTGTAATAAGTATTTTCATGTTTGTTATAGTTGGTTATAAAAACTTTACACCTGCAAATAGCATTTATTGTAGTAAGATCTATAAATGTGTGTGTTTAACTGGAAAACCAAGTCACGTTATCAGACTCATGGAGGAGAAGACACAGGCCTAAGTTGTTAAAGCTTTGCTGCTTCTGAGCAATAAAGTCTTAATTTTTTTTTAAGTATCCTTTAATTCTTCTGGTTCATATGTAGCTACTGCTGTTTCTTATATTCCCTGTCACTTTTTTTTTTTTTTTTTTAATATTCTTCTCTTTGGGGTGACAGGAATTTTTTTCTTATATGGATTGGTGGTAGTAGATTACTCTTTCTAACTATAGGAGCATGGGAGGCCAAATTGTTTTCATGTACTTCAAAAATAACATCTCACAGCAGATTGGATGCAGGAGATATGAGAGTCCAGCTGTATTCTATCAAGCCAGAGATTAAAATGTTTTCATTAAGTATTTTTGCTTGGGAAAGTAGTTATTTTTCATGCAAACATGATACTTATTTTAACAGATAATAGGTTTGTTATTATTATGTTTAAGTGATTAATAAGTATTTTCAAATATCTCCCTTTAAGTTTCTAATATGATAAATATTGAAAGAGCTCACATAAACAAAAACTCTTGGGGATCCTTAGTAATTTTTAAGAATGTAAAAGGATCTGGAGATCAAAAAGTTTGAGAACGGCTGCTCTAGAGATTAAACATACATTTAAAAATGTTCACAGTTTGTTTAGAGTTAATATTATACCACTTCAATGTAAAATGTAGGAACTTGGCAATCACATAGGCCTGTTTCCCAGCTCCGCCCTTCAGCCTTTTATGCTATAAATGCCATATGTGTTACATCCATTACATGATGAAACCTCCAAGATGATCTTATTCCCAGTGATTGCTGTGGCCTGTGTCTGCCCCTAGCATTTGCTGGCTCTGAGCCTGGAACTTCTTAGGGGCCTTGGAAGACAGCTCTTCTCTTGGCTGCCCCAGGCTGCTCCATCATGTGCCTTCTTTTGCCCATCCAAGTGCATATGCAGAAGTCTCTCCAAATATCTGATCTACTAGTTCAGTTCAGTCGCTCAGTCCTGTCCGACTCTTTGCGACCCCGTGAATCCCAGCACGCCAGGCCTCCCTGTCCATCACCAACTCCCGGAGTTCACTCAAACTCATGTCCATCGAGTTGGTGATGCCATCCAGCCACTCATCCTCTGTCGTCCCTTCTCCTCCTGCCCCCAATCCCTCCCAGCATGAGAGTCTTTTCCAATGAGTCAGCTCTTTGCATGAGGCGGCCAAAGGATCTACTAGTAGCACTTGTTTTTTTCCCTTTCTAGTTATAACTATGGTTTCATACATTAAAAAAAGCCCACATCTTTTCTGTTATTGTCATGGTAATTTGGAAGGTGGGAAAGTGCATATTCTGCTATCTTAAAAGAGATATCTAATGTCACTTTCTAAAGCACAGTTTATTCATTCATTCATTACGCTAACACGTTTAGTAAGCACCTGTTCCCTGTTGAGCACTGGGGGTACAAGAGTGAACAAGCTATTTTTTTCAATATATATGGGCTTCTTTTAAAAAATAAAAATTGTATGTATTATTTTTAAACTTTTGAAATTTTGAAATTTTCCCAAATTATAGGAAGTTGCAGTAATACAAGGAACTGCCATATACTCTTGACTCAGGTTTACCAGTTGTTAACATTTTGTCGTTTTGCTTTATTATTTGTGTGCTCTCTCTGGCTCTTGCTCTCTCTCTCTAAATTTCTATTCCATATGTATGTTTTGATACATATTATGTTCTATTATAGGCTTCCTAGGTGGCTCAGTGGCAAGGAATTCACCTGCCAATGCCAGAGCCATAGGAGATGCAAGTTCGATCCATGGGTCAGGAAGATCCTCTGGAGGAGGAAAATGGCAACCCACTCCAATATTTTGCTGGGATAATCCCATGGACAGAGGAGCCTGGCAGGGTGCAGTCCATGGTGTTGCAAAGAGTCAGACACGGCTGAGCACATATTCTATTGTATGTATTTTTTCCTGAACCACTTGGAAGTAATTTGTAAACATATTCCCTTATCCATAAATACTTCAGTGTCTGTTTCCTAAGAATAGGACTTTTCTTTTACCTAACCACAGTATATTTATCAAGATCAAGACATTTAGAGAATTTTCTGGTGGTTCAGTGGTTGACACTCCACGCTTTCACTGCTGAGGGCCTGCATTCAAATCCCTGGCCAGGGAACTAGGATCCCACAAGCCGCTTGGTGTGGCCAAATAAAATAGTCATAGTGCATGCCTGGATGGCCAGACTATGGAATTTTTTTTTTTAAAGATGAAGACATCTAACATTGATCAATCCTATTATCTAATCCACAGGTTCACAGTCCACTTTTGGCATTTATCCCACTGATATCCTGTCGCTTTTTCCCCCAGACCAGGAGTCAGTCCAGCACCACACAGGGCATTCAGGCATCCTGCCTCACTCAGGCTCATTTAATCTGAAACAGTTCCTTAGCCTTTCTTTGTCTTTCATGACCTTGACTTTTTTTTTTTTTTGGTAAAACACAGGCTAGTTGTTTTGTAGAATGTTCCTCAGTTTGGGACATGATCTCTTATGATTAGATCTGGGGTTTGTATTTTGGGGCAGGAACCCATAGAATGATATTGCATTCTTTCCAGACATCATATCAGGAGAGAGGTACAGGGTTTCTGCTTGTTCCGTTATTGGTAATGTTAACTTTGGTTAGCATTTCAGGTGGTGCCCACTAGGTTAATCCAGTCTGAAGTTACCAATTTTCCCTTTGTAGTTAATACATAATTTGTTAGGGATACTTTGAGACTATGGAAATATCCAGTTCCTCATATATCTCCTACTCACTAGCTTTAGCATCAGTTGTTGATTCTTGGCAGAATCAGTTATTACTGTGATGGCTGCAGAATGATGATTTTCTAACACCATCATTTCTTTTACATATATTAGTTGGTCTTCTACTAAAAAGGATTTTCCCTCTTTCTGCTTATTTTAATTTATTCATTTACTTATATCTGTATGGACTCAGATTCTTATTTTTCCCATGAGTATTCTATTGCTATAATTATCAATTTTGATGCTCAAATGATCCCAGATTTGCCCAGGGGATGCCCCTGCAGGCTGTTTCCTCTTTCCTTTCGACACGTCCTCATCATTTTTAGGGGCACTTCCTTACTTTCTGACAGAAAATATTCTAGGCTCATTTTGTATTTTCTCTGCCTTGGCCCTGAATCAGCTATTCCTCCAAAGAGCTCTGGCTCAGTAAGATGAGAAATGGTATTTAAAGACCAAGATCTGGGTGTTAGATATGTTCGTTGCTACTGGGGTGTCTTACCTTGTAGATCCTTTAAGTAGACAGAGAGAAGGAATATATATTTATATCTTCCTCTGCATATTAAAAACTACGAATTCAAACTGATGCCTCTCATTCTAATTTATCACCCCAGGGTTCTCCTTCCTTAGTTTTAACTGCCTTCTCCAACAGTGAGAAACTTGACTGTCAGTCAATATATTTATTTCTTTGCTCAATCCTATAATTGATGGAAAGTAGATTAACTCCTACCCCTGCAAAAAACAAACTTTCTTTCTAGAATGTGTGTTGCACCTGTGCTCAGTTGCCAAGTCATGTCCGACTCTGTAACACTGTGGACTATAGCCTGCCGAGCTCCTCTGTCCATAGGATCTCCCAGGCAAGAATACTGGAGTAGGGTCCAATTTCCTTCTCCAGGGGATCTTCCCAATCCAGAGATCAAACCCGTGACTCCTGCATTGGCTTTACCTCTGAGCCACCAGGGAAGCCTAGAATTTGTATTAGTTTGTAGTTATTTGTCTTTAGACTGAAAGCATATAGTCAAAATAATATGTTCGGAAGTTACTCTGCTTTGCTTTTTTTCCACCTTCGGTGTGATTATGTTTTTCCTTAGAAATAGTTAGGTTAATTTGTTTCTCTCTGCATTCTTAGAGTTTTTCTCTCTCATCCTCTTGATTTGATTTTGTTTAATTTTGAGTATGTAAAACATTATGTGATTCCAAAAGTCAAAAGTACTCAGCACATAGGAATTCTTAAATGAGTATAGTATTGTCTGATTCACTGAGTCATCTAGAAGAATAAATCTTTTGCAGTTGGTATTTAGCAAGTTTGCCTGTTACTGGTGAAGGGCATTAGGGCCTGTGTTTGTCCTCCTGATATTAAGCCGAGATAGATTGTCTAGTGACAGCCCGAGTCTTGCAGGAAGCTTCTGTCCTCTTGTCAAGGAGACTGGGAAGGGAAGGGGAAGCTCTTGTTTAGGTGACCATGGCATTGCTGCTGTGGGAATTTAGATTTGTGGGATGGTATTAGGTGTCCAGAGCATAGTGTCTTTGGGTTGTGCATTCTGAGTGCAGACGTGGCTGCTCTGTAGGGAAGGAGCTGCTGCTGTGTGACTGTAAGGCAGAACCTCATCAGGAATTCCCACCAGCATCAACATTTTCACAGCATCTGAGGGTCTTGCCGCTCCTGTGCCTATATGGTTCTATGACCAGGTTGTGCCTTGAGAGATTCCTAGCCTTGGACCAGGATCAGCACACACAGGATGGAAAAACCACAGATCAAGCATCTGGAGCTACTGTTATGGAGACGCTGGCTTTTGAACTCACTCCATGCAGATTTCCACACAGCCACAAAGATCTCACATTGCTAGGAATGACTAAATCAATATTGACCAAGGGTGCTGCCCAGATTCAGATCCAAGGAAATCAGACTTTGACCACTCCCGATGGGTCCTTGCCACTTCCCCTCTGGAGTAGTTTCCACGACCAGCATCAATCTGATAGCAAAGTGCTGATCAGATGCCCATTCTCAAACTCCTAGTGCAACAGAGAAGGTGCCAGCTGCCCCAACCCTGGGACCGAGCAGGGCTGAGCTGTAGAGTGAGGATTCACCTGAAACATGAGGCCAGGTAGGCTGGGTTAATAGAAGAGGTACAGTCAATTAGACATCTTTCCTTTTCCTCTCAACTGCCCTGAAGAAATCCTCACCCACGTTTAAAACTGCCTGATGTGCTTCATGCTTACGAAAAAACCTTTCACAATTATCATCTCACCTAAACTGTGCAACCCCCCTCGAGGCAGGTATGCAGCTACCTGCATCGGCCACAGGTGGCCATGGCCGTGAAGCTGCTGCCCCCCTACCCAGCTCTGCCTGTGGTGCTTATTCAGAGTCAGAGGAGAGGAATGTGGCTGGTGCCCACTGGGTCACAAGCCAGCAGCAGCTTGGGATCTTCTCTGATGTGTGATTGATAAGTAAATAACTAGCGTTCAGAGAGCAAGTTGCTGGTGTATGTGTGTGCTCCGGGGAGAACCAGCCTTTGGGAGGGAGGGCCAGGTCATGTCCTGCTCTGACCCGCTCCTGACCCAAGTGGGCAGAAGCCAGATTCTTTTTCTCCAGCTGCTGGCGGAAAGCAGAGGTGTCATCTCACATTTCAGGCCTGCTTGATGGCCTGCTGGAGGGAGGTGGCTGTCTGAGAGGAAGGCTCACGGGCGGGAGCTCACATGGCCGCCTGTGGCAGAGCTTGTCTGTCTCAGCTCCGCTTGTTGCATGCTGGAAGCCACGTGTGTCCCACTCCAGACACATTTCAGGGTGCGATTTCCCTGCCTTCCCAGACGTTCTGCCGAAGAGTGAAGATTCTCTACTCACAAGAGAAAGATTTCTACTTCAGAACTAAAACACCCACCCCACAGCTGTGGTGTCTCCAGTGTGGTTTTAGCCCTCAACTCAGAGGGACCAGGCCCTGGCTTCTTGTTCTGGGAGGTCAGGAAGGGAAGCCCTAGCAACAAGCATGATTCAGGTGTGATTACCCGGGACCAGACTCCAACTTGCTGTACCCCAGAACCTGCCAAGTGTCCACCTGAGGGGCCTCAAGGAAGAGAGGAACCTGCCCCTTGAACATGTCTGTGGGCCCTTTCTGAGGGATGCTTTGCCCCTCTTGCTTTGCTTTCTCTTCTTCTTTAGTTCCCCCCCTGTCTCCCAGAAGCCTCACTGCTGGGCACACACATTGTCTTACTGCCATCTGCCTTTCCCCACAGCCTGTTATGTCTGTGCCATAGAGCACGGAATGATACTCCTGTTATTTTGGAATAGATGACTGGGACCCAAATCTGAAGACAGTGAGGTTCTGAGAGAGTTATCAACAGTTGGTGCCGATCACAAGATTGCCCGTACCTGGCCCAGCTGTCGCCCCATCACCCAGTGATTCCACTGCCCTCCCCTGGGCACCAGAGATGACTGGCAGAGGCACAAAGGAGGTGTCTGTGGGCCACAGCCTCTGCGGGAGAGGGTACTGTAGATGAGCTGGGGTTCCTTAACCTCCCATAAAGGAGGGAGTTGGGTTTGAGACCCCCAAGAGTGGGGAAAAGCTGAGACTCTGTCCTCTGGTTGGAGGTCTGCACATGCTGAGGGCGTGGCTCTGTCTGCAACCTGTCTGAGCAAGACCTAGGGGGATTTAGAGAGCTGGCAGGACAGACAGAGGGCAGGGTTGGGATACTGTTATTTATGATAAATATGGGCTTCCATGGTCGCTCAGATGATAAAGAGTTTGCCTGCAATGCAGGAGACCTGGGTTCTATCCCTGGGTTGGCAAGATCCCTGGGAAAGGAAATGGCAACCCACTCCAGTATTCTTGCCTGGAGATTTCCAAGGACAGAGGAGCCTGTCGGGCTACGAGCCATAGGGTCACAAAGAGCTGGACACAACTGAGCGACTAACACTTTCACTTTTTCACCTTCATGCTAATATGTATTTTACACAGAGCTCCTAAAACCCTTGGAATTCCCTAAGTGATAAAAGTGATAAGATGTCTTGATATTTATAACAAACGCGTTTTAAGCACATCTGGGTTTATATTAATGAGGTGACTTTTAGAATCACCTAAGGGTGGGGGCTGTTTTTAGGGGAACCAACCATGTGATTAGAGGGTTGCAACTTTAAGGGGAGGGGAAAGAGTTGGAGGTTAAATCGGTCACCAGTGACCAGTGATTTAATCAATCATGCCTATGTGATGAAGCCGCCGCCTCCTGCTGCTGCTGCTGCTGCTAAGTCGCTTCAGTCGTGTCCGACTCTGTGACCCTATAGACGGTAGCCCACCAGGCTTCCCTGTCCCTGGGATTCTCCAGGCAAGAACACTGGAGTGGGTTGCCATTTCCTTCTCCAAAGCATGAAAGTGAGAAGTGAAAGTGAAGTCACTCAGTCGTGTCCGACTCTTAGCGACCCCATGGACTGCAGCCCACCAGGCTCCTCCATCCATGGGATTTTCCAGGCAAGAGTACTGGAGTGGGGTGGATGAAGCCTCCTAAGAAAACCCAAAAAGAGGGTTTAGAGAGCCTCTGGCTTGGTGAGCACATGGAGATGAAGGGACGGTGCTGCCCTGGGAGAAGGTGTGGGTGTCCCAGGCTCTTTCCCCAGCCTGGCCCTGGGCATCTCCTCCATCCCGTGGTTTCTGAGTTCTAGCCTTTCATAATAAGCTGGTGATCTCTGAGTTCTGTGAGCTACTCTAACAAATGAACCCAAGAAGGGGGTGGTGGGAACCTCCGATCAACAGCCCCTGGAAGCTGTTTACCTTCCCAGGTAAACACAGATTACAGCAGACTCAGTCTGCTGGACTGAGCCCTTGATTGTGGGATGACACTATCTCTGGGTAGATGGTGTCAGAACTGAGTTGAATTACAGGACACCTAGCTGGTATCAGAGGCTTGCTTGATGAGGGGCAAACACATACACATTGGAACTGGTGTAAGAATTGTACCAGCCCTGGAGCCACACTGTTATTATGCATGGGAGCTGGTTTGAGCTCTCCCTCTCTGGCTAGTACTCTCCTACAAGGTCAACACTGGGGCCACCAAACTCATTTCAAACCACGCATGCCTTTACGTACAGCTTTATTCTGAGGGTGAAGATCTCCTAAAGTTTCTGCCTCATTCATGTGTGCGGCACCTTTAAGGCTGGTTTAGTCCAGTGAGGTCCGGGGAGTGAAAGGCTTTTCATATCCTATTAGGTAACTAAACAAATAAACAAAACAGCCCTTCAGAGTGGAAATATGAAGACTGTGATGAATGATGAATAAAGTTTCTAGAATCACAACAGGAATTTTAAGGATAAAGCAGGTGTTGTTGTTGAGTCACTAAGTCGTGTCTGGCTCTTTTGTGACCCCATGGACTGTAGCCCACCAGGCTCTTCTGTCCATGGGATTTTTCAGGCGAGAATACTGGAGTGGGTTGCCATTTCCTTCTCCGGGAGATCTTCCCAACCCAGGGCTTTCCTGCATTGGCAGACAGATTCTTTACCACTGAGCCAGCAGTACTTAAGCAAAGTCCAGGTGTTAGAAATTGCATCATAAAGCGTGAAATTTAGGAGAGAAAAGAGCAAGTGAGCTGTGGTGCGGGTTTTGCAGTGTGGGTTGGGGAACTGCAATCCAGCTGTGGACCTAGGGCAGTTGTGTCTCTTCTCCCGGGCTCTCTTTCCTCAGCGAGCTGTAGACAGGCGCCCTTTCCCTGCCTGCCTTCGGGGATGATGTGAGCACCAGTGGAGGGAATTGATATGGAAGCTGAAACCACTCTCTAAGTTATTACACCTTGTTGCTATTGTTATGACTGTTTCTAATAAATAATAGACCTGCAACAAGCCATGGTAGGAAGTGAACATAAGCAGAGACAGGAAGTTGGGCCAGGTCCTGGGTTTTGAGATTAAGATCCTGGAAAGCAGTCTTATTATACTTACCCCAAGGTCCCTCAGTACCATTTGTTTGAAGACAAGCATAGGTTGGCATGGTCTTCACTCTGAACCATGATCACTGTTCTCATGTTTATTGACTTTCAGGAGATTGCTCATTAGTAGTTTGCTAAAGACATGAACAGAAATACACAGAGATGAAAGGCATTCCAGCTGGTGTCAGGGACTGTCAGAGACTCCAAGGAGTCCCCCGGCCCATCTGTCCCGTGTGGCTTCATTGATGTCCCTGATGATTATTCGAGGCCCTTTCTTCCTCTGTCGGTGCACAATACAAGGCAGGAAGCTGGAATCCTCTCCTTCCGTTTTAACTGAGTATAGCTGGATGCTGGGCTTGGTCCTAGATCATAGGCACACCCACTGTGCTCAGATGTTCAGGGGCCCTGCCCCTGACTCTGGACCTCCGATTTCCCTGTCGCTTGACTTTCCTGCTTTCTCTCTGAAGTTACAGCTCACATACATGCACCAGTCAGGCTTACTGCTCACAGTGGGTCTTGACTGGGTGCCTCTTTCCCCGGTCCCCAGGTGAGAGTCACTCATCACTGTTGTGGCAATTGGAGGCCATTGGAGGACTCTAGTGATGTTTGAATTTAATTACCAAACCTATGCAGAAGCAGTTCCTAGTATGAGTGGCTACTGATTTTAAGATCATTTCCATAAGTTTTAGTCTTTCTAGTAAAGAGTTTCTGTTTGAGTGTTCCGTAAGTGCCTTTGTTATTTTTGAATTGGAAAAGTGAGCAAAGTGTCTATTTCACCACTTGTTAGCCTTCATTCCAGACAACTGCCAAACGATGCCGTGGGCTTCTGTGGTCTGGGGTGAAAGGGCACTTAGGAATCACTGTCTCAGCTCATGTTCAGTGAGGAACACAGACACTGCCCTAGGTTTTTTAAACAGAGGGAATTTAACATACAGAGTTCATTACAGAAGTGTTAGAAGGGCGGGAGCAACAAAAAGCTAAGTAAAGTAAGGTTCCCCAAAGACTAGTAACTGCTGGGAGCTGCTGTTCCCCACCAGGAACAGAGGACTGAGAGGGAGGGTGGCATCACCCAGAGCTCGTGACCACTGTGTGAACTGGAGCCCAGCATCCCAGGCTCACCCACATCCCAGTGGCTGGAACTCAGTCATGTGGCCACACCGCCCATAAAGAGGCTAGGAAACAGTCCCCAGAGTGGGCAGAAGGAGAGGGAACAAAGTTTGCTGAACAGCATGTCTGCGCTGCATGCGGGCATAGGAATCGCAGTGTGCATAGGCCTGTGTGGCGTGGCGAAATGCAGAGCTTTAAAGCTGACTTCCCCCAGCATCCCTCTCTACCCCCACTGCTGTTGAGTTGACTGCTGTGTGCCCTGTTTTCAGGAGGCCCTGGCCCAGCCCCAACCCTGGTGGAAGATCCAGCTGTTCGTATGGGAGCCGGTGCTGTTCGGGACCTGGGACGGTGTGTTCACCTCCTGCATGATCAACATTTTTGGGGTTGTCCTTTTCTTAAGGACCGGCTGGCTGGTGGTGAGTGATGAGCTGGTGGCGCTGGAGCCTCTTCTAGGCCTGGGACGTGGAAAGCTCTGTCACCCTTGGGTATTCCACAGAGTGCTCGACAGATTCCTAAAGCACAGATGCTCCAGAGACAGGAAACAAGATCAAGCACATGGAGTAGCTAGCATTGCTTTTTACGTGCAAATCCTGAGAACCTGGGCCTCAGACAGAGGTTCATGTGAAAGCCTCACCACGGATTTAACTAGAAAAATGAGAGCACAGAAGTCAGGGTGCGTCTCGGGTGGGACTAGAGGTGGGTCAGGGAGAGCAGACTGATGGCAAGTTTGCCTCCAGTTCGTGACCCTCTCCAGCTGTCCTGGTGATCTGTGACTTGGCTGATGCCCCGCCTGGAGAGGCAGAGGGAACTGTAAAGACCTACAGTCCTCTGTGCATTCTCTTTGCTTTCGCTTCACTTCTGACACTACTGGTCACCAGATATGGGGTTTTTTTCCCCTCACCAAGCAATTCTGTAACACCAGCTGAGTGTCCTACAATTTCACTCAATTCTAACACTGTCTACCTGGAGAGAGCGTCAAATCGCACAGGTTAAGGGCTCAGTCCCATGAAGCTGCCCCCACCCACTTCAGCTGCCAATCACAGGTTTGGTTGCCCCTGTGCTTCGGGGGTTTCCCTGACACCTCCCCCAGATTCAGTTCACTTGTTAGAGCAGCTCACAGAACTCAGGGAAGCACTTAGGTTTACTAGCTTATTAAAGGATATGATAAAAGATATAGATTGATAGACAGATGAAGAGATCCATAGGGCAAGGTGTGCAAGGGTCCTAGGAGCAGGAGCTTCTGTCACCGTGGAGTTGAAGTGTATTACCGCCCTGGTATGTGGATGTGTTCACCTACCTGGAAACGTTCTGAACCCCAAACCTTGGGGATTTGTATAACTTCAGCATACATGGTCCATTACTGATTCCATTTCCAGCCTCTTTCCCCTCTCTAGAGAAGTGTATGTGCATGTTGAGGGTGGTGGTGATGGAAACTCCAAGCTTCTAATCATGGCCTGGTCTTTCTGGTGACTAATCCCCACCCAGGAACGCACTCACAGCTGCCTGGTTAGAACAAGAGATGCTCCTAGGGCTTTTATCCCTTAGGAGTTTACGAGGGTTTTAGTAGCCCTGGGTCAGGGATGGAAAGGGAAAAACCAGTAGTCGCTCAGACGCGTTCGACTCTTGGCGACCCCACGGACTGTAGCTGCCAGGCTCCTCTGTCCATGGGATTCTCCAGGCAAGAATGCTGGAGTGGAGTGCCATGTCCTTCTCCAGGGGATCTTCCTGACCCAGGGATTGAACCCAGGTCTCCTGCACTGCAGACAGATTCTTTACCATCTGAGCCACCAAGCTCAGGGATGGGGTCAAACACTAATATTAGAATGACAGATGTTCCTAGTGCCCTTGTCACTGGAGAAATGACAAAGTTTCAGGGACTTTGTTCCAGAAACCAGGTGCAGAGACCAGTATGCAGTTGACCCCTGAACCATACGAGTTTGAACCACACACTCCATTTATACTTGGATTTTTCTCAATAAATACTACAGTACTACATGGTCCACTGTTGGTTGAATCTGTGGATGTGAAATTGGTTAGGGAGAGCTGACTATGGAACCTGAGCATTCACAGATTTTGGTATCTGAGAGCAGTCCCATAATTAATCCCTTGGGGATACTGAGGGATGGCTGTATATATTTTCTGTCATCTCACAGAGGTAGAGAGAGAGGTGTGTGTATGTGTTTATTGTCAGAATTTGGCTCATGTGATTATGGGGGCTGGCAAGTCCAAAATCTGTAGGCTAAGTGAGATGCAGGTAAGAATTGAGTTGCAGGTTTTTGAGTTGAAAACTTAGAAACTTATATGTTGCAGTCTGGAGACCAAATTCCTTCTTTTTTGGGAAACCTCAGTCTTTGCTCTTAAGGCCTTCTGATTGCGTGAGAACTACCCATATTATGTAATTTCTTTTACTTAAAGTCAACTGATTGTACATGTTAAACACATCTTAAAAATACATTTATAGCAACTTCTAGACTAGTGTTTGACTAAAAAACTGGTCATTATAATCTAGCCAAGCTGGCACATAAAATTAACTGTCACATCTGTAAATTCTAGGGGATGAGAGCTTCACTATAGTGGGGTATATGTGATTCTTAGCCCTCTTAGGAGGCTGGGTGAGGCCAGCCCTTCCTCAGCTCTTGCTCTCCTCCATACCCAGGCCCATAGCTTCAGGTTCTACCTTTAACCAGAGCCTGAAAGTGGGTCTGAAAGTTTTCTTTATTAATGTGTGGAAAGCTTAGAGCAGATTTAGCAACCTCTCTAATATGGATGGTGTGAATCCCTGCCTCTCATACTCCTCCATAACTTACAGGGGAGCCCTTACAAAACACAAAGCCTCCAGCTCAGATGCCTTGTGCCGGCAGGCATTGTCTGGCTTCTGGGATTGAGCTCTGGCTTTTCCCCTTCCTGGGTACCACCCCTCTCCCCAGCACCTCCAGCCTGTGTCCCAGGGAGGCCCAGCCATCTGCCTGCTGTGGCGGAAGAAGGCCTGGCAGTGACAGCCTGGGCCCCTGGGCTCTGCCTTCTGCAGGGGATGATTATAGAGTAGTGGAAGGAGGAAAGGATAGGCTCTCTCTATCTCGATTCTTAAATCGTAGGGCCTCCTCTTAACTTTTCTGCTGGGTGATTATTTTTTGAGAAGAGGCTATCTAGAAGTGTTGGCCCCATCCCCCAAGTGAAGTAAACTTGTATAAGTTATGATCTATTGCTGCATAAAAAATTACTCCAGTACTTAGCAGCTTGAAGTCACAAATTTGTATTTAACTGGTGTTACTGTGGTTCAGGGATCCATGAACAACTTAGCTGGCTGCCTCTGGCTCAGGCTTTCTTATGGGATTGCAGCCGAGCCATCAGTCAGGGCTACAGTTTCAGCTGAAGGCTCCACTGGCAGAGGGTCTGTTGCTAAGATCACAATGAGGTTGTCGTCAGGCCTTGTTATGTTGGCCTCTTCACAGTGTTGTCTCAGTACCTGCAGCTGGCTTCCCCCAGGGCCAACAACCTAGAGAGTGTGAGGAAGCAGCTGCCCAAGATGAAAGGCGTGGTCTTCTCATACCCTCATTTCAGAAGTGACATCTCATCACTTCTGTGGGGCTCTGCTCACTAAAAGTGAGTCACACCATCCAGCCTCCACTCAGGGAAAAAGGGTACACAAGGGCGTGAATGCCTGCAGGTGGGGACCACCAGGACCATCTTTGAGGCTGCCACCACACAAATACATCCTTTTGCCCTAAAGCGATCTCTCCTTTTCAATTCTGACATTAGTTTTGCCTGAAAAATCATATTTGAACATGGAAATAAAGGTACATGTGAAATGCCAAAAATAAAGTAGAGCTTTTAGGGGATAACATAAAGTAGAGGTCATACCCAAGTGATTTTTAAATAGAAAATATTCTAAAGAATAATTTGGCAACATGTTTGTAATTTGAAAAATGTTATAGTGGCAGTTTTGGTATGAAAACTGAAAGATTGATACAGACTTTTAAAAAAGTATCCCATGTAGACAAGAACACAAAAACAAAGGAAGATAATAGTATAAGTTCATTAAAAATATAAAATCAACAAAATAAGTAACTTCCTGAATAAAACATAACAGAATGAAACCTAATCCCTTAGGTACCCTGTAGTTTACTGTGACAAACTTTAAGTCCATTTTTTCCCCTTCTCTATTAATAGAATCAGTTTTGCTTCGTATGGCATTACTCTCAGCTGAAAATCCACCCCCACACTGCTTTTGTTGTGGTTCAGTCGCTCAGTTGTATCCAACCCTTTGCGACCCCGTGGATTGCAGCACACCAGACTTCCTTGTCATTCGCCATCTCCCAGTGTTTGCTCAAACTCTTGTCCACTGAGTCGGTGATATTATCCAACCATCTTGGCCTCTGTCATCCCCTTCTCCGCCTGCCTTCAATCTTTCCCAGCATCAGGGTCTTTTCTAATGAGTTGGCTCTTTGCATCAGGTGGCCAAAGTATTGGAGTTTCACCATCAGTCCTTCCAAGGAATATTCAGGGTTGATTTCCTTTAAGATTGACTGGTTTGATCTCCTTGCAGTCCAAGGGACTCTCAAGAGTCTTCTCCAACAATGCTTCTTTCCTCATTTATAAAAGGTATTTCATATAAATTAACCAATTTTTCAAAGCATCGAACTTCTAAACATGCAAGTAACTTTCAGAAGAGTGAGAAGAGAGTAGATATAGTAGACGTGCACTGGGCACACAGATGAAAGAGAAATGGAGAAGGCAAAGAAACCACCCCCTCCCCAAACCTAATCCTGCTCTCCCGGAGTACACAGCCCAGAGGTAAGATGGGCTTGGAAACAGACTCAGTAAGACAAGTGCTGGGATGGGCACTAAGCCCTGAATACTGCTGGAGTCCAGAGGAAGCGGTTTGGGGACAGCTTCTTGGAGAAGGAAATGGACCCTGTCTTGAAGGATGCACTGGAGTCAACTTGTGAGGGAAGAGGAGTGGGCAGGAAGGCATTCCAGGCGGGAGCCTCATGGGTGGGAGGGTGGAGGTGAGGGAGCAGTGAGATCACCACTGGGGCACCCAGTGTGTCTGTGGGGGAGTTGTCAGCTGAGGGATGGGAGGGTGGGGAAGGGGAGAGGACAGGCCAGGAGGGGCCTCGTGGGGGTAGGAAGTGGCTTTGACTTGACTTGTCAGGGCTTGGAAGTCTCTTAGTGTTTGCTGTGAGAACACCTGGCTCATTGGAATCTCTCCCAGGCCTCACCCCTGTGGTGCCGCCTCTGCCTTTTCCCAGCGGGCTCACCTGTGAGGACATGGGGGTGGTGGTCAGTGCTCCCGCTGTGCCCTGACTCTGAACTGACTGCTTGCTTTCCCCCCTGCAGGGAAACACAGGCGTGCTTATGGGCGTGTTTCTGGTGTCCTTCGTCGCCCTGGTGGCCCTGGTCACCGTGCTATCCGGCATCGGGGTTGGGGAGCACTGCGGCGTGGGCAGCGGCGGCGTGTACTCCATGATCGCTGCGGTCCTTGGTGGGCAGACGGGAGGCACCATCGGGCTGCTGTACGTGTTTGGACAGGTGAGGCTGCCGACCTGTGGAATGGCTTCTCTCGACTTGCCGTCTGCCGCCACCTTCTCATCCACGTTCCACTTGCCCCCTTCCCCCGACCGCTGACCTGAGAGGCAAGTGGGTGGTTGAGGGAGCTCAGGGCGGAGCTGGGCTCTGGTCCAGGGCCCTGATCCTTGGTCTCCAAGCCTCCTCCTCCACTACCTCTGCCTCTGGAGTCCTGCTGCTGCCAGGGAGCAGGGAGGTGTGGGCTAGGACCATCCTTACAGCCTGTTCTGGGGAGGGGGTGCACAGCAGTGGCTGGAGCCCGAATGGCAGCTGGGTGGCCTAGTCCCTGGGGCACTTTTACACTGAAAAGGGGACATTCCGCCTGTGCCAGGGACTTCCCTAGAAGCAGACAGTTCTCAAATGAACCGGAGCTCTAGGCTCATTGATGGCTTGACGGCCTCAAGAGGGAGGCTGAAAGCCCCTGTGTGGACGCCCTGTCCGAGAAGGAGAATACTAATGAGGGGGCCCCTCACCGGGGTGGACGGAGGCCCTCAGAAAACCACTGAGGAGAGAGAAGTACTGAAGCGTGTTTAGCTAAAACACAGAGATGGTGACCTAGTGCTGAGGAAACAAGTGCAGACATTAAGAAGCAGGTCTTTGTGAGGACTTCTTGGACTGAAAAAGGCTTTAATGATGGTGCAAAGGGTGGTGGGTGGCTGAAAAAATAGTTTAAAGAAAAGAATCTGTCTAAGTAAGAGTACAAGAGTCTCCTCAAAGAAAGCATCAGTCCATTCCTTTTGTTTGTAAGCAGCAGGGGCAGGATATTGTAGCAAAAATACATCTGATTCTCCAACAGCACGAAGCTCTGTGTGTGTGTGTGTGTGTGTGTGTGTGTGTGTATAGGACAGATGCGTGGAAGGCAGACACATGGTCAGTGCACTCTTAAAAACCCCTTGCCTTTATGGAGAAATATCTTTAAGCAGGGTAGTTTGGGAGGTGAGCAATAAACAGTCAGTTTACTTTATTATCCCGGGGATTTATATACTGATTTTTTTTTTTTTTTACTTTGTTTTATAGTCAGGCAGGCTGCAAGAGGAACAAACAGAAGTCCCCTGCTTCCTGGGGTAGACAGAAAGCTCAGCTCTTGAAGCAGACACCACAGACAGGGGACCGGTGCTACTGGACAGGAAGCCCTCCCTGCTCATGCCCCCCACCCTGCCCCCCACCCCCAAAGAGAGGAAGTCTCCTGAATGTGCACTGACTTGGGAGGAAAAGTGATCACAAAGATGTTTTCCGAGGGCAGGCAGCCCCTCTTGAAAAGCCATCGCACTGACAGCCTTGCTTGCTTGCTTTCTGTTGGTTTGGGACCCAGCCAGAAACATCCGTGCCCCTCTGGTCCGCGTCCTCACCACGCCCCTGCTGCTTCTCTGCCTGACCTGGGCTGGGCTCTCTGATAAGGATGCGGCTGTTTTCGTATGCTGCTAGATACAGTGCGCTAGCATTTTGCTGAGGATTTTTGCCTCTGTATTATGAAGGCTATTGATCTGTAGTTTTCTTGTGATACTGTTGTCTAGTTTGGGTGTCCTGATCATACTAGCCTCACAGAATGAGTTGGGAAGTGTTCCCACCTCTTCTATTTCTGGGATGAGTTTATGAAGGATTGGTGTTAATTCTTCTTTAAACATTTGGGAGACTTTGGTGGTGAAACCTTCTAGTCCTGGGCTTTTCTTTGTAGGAAGTTTTTGATTGCTAATTCAGTCTCTTTACTTACATAGGCATATTCTGACCTTCTGTTTCTTCTTGAGTTTTGGTAGTTTATATCTTTCTAGGAATTTGTCCTTTTTATCTAGGTTATCTAATGTTTTGGCATATAATCGCTCACAGGTTCCCTTATAATCTTTTGTTTTTGTAAGATTGACAGCAGTGGTCTCCCTCTCATTCCTGATTTTAATCATTTGAGTCTTCCTCTTTTGTTGGTCAGTCTAGTTGAAGGTTTGTCTGCAAAGAAGCAATTTTTGGTTTTGTTGCTTCTTTTCTATTCTTTTTCTGACCTCTGTTTCATTTATTTCTGCTCCAATTTCTATTAGTTCTTTCCTTTTGTTTGCTCTGGGTTTAGTTCACTCTTCTTTTTCTAGTTTCTTAAGGTGGAAGGTTAGGTCATTGATTTGAGATCTTTTTCTTCCAGAGAGTGATTAGGGTTTCTGAGGGTCCTCATTCCTGGTTCTTCATTTCAGTTGCTAAGTCGTGTCTAACTCTTTGCGACCCCATGGACTGCAGCACACCAGGCCTCCCTGTCCATCACCAACTCCCAGAGTTTACTCAAACTCATGTCCATTGATTCGATGATGCCATCCAACCATCTCATCCTCTGTCGGCCCCTTCTCCTCCTGTCTTCAGTCTTTCCCAGCATCAGGGTGACTGACTTTTCCAGTGAGTCGGTTCTTCACATCAGGTGCCCAAAGTATTAGAGCTTTAGCTTCAACATCAGTCTTTCCAATGAATATTCAGGATTGATTTCCTTTAGGATTGACTGGTTTGATGTTCTTTCAGTCCAAGGTACTCTCAAGGGTCTTCTCCAACACCACAATTCAAAAGCATCAATTCTTTGGTGCTCAGTTTTCTTTATGGTCCAACTCTCACATCCATACATGACTACTGGAAAAACCATAGCTTTGGTTCTTATTAACCCCTAATCCTCTCATCCCAGGGCATGCATGCCCTTATGTATTTTTAGTAATTGCCAGAGGAGATGGCAATTACTTCTGCTTTATTTACTATGCCAAAGCCTTTGACTGTGTGGATCACAACGAACTGGAAAATTCTTCAAGAGATAGGAATACCAGACCACCTTACCTGCCTCCTGAGAAATCTGTATGCAGGTCAAGAAGCAACAGTTAGAGCTGGGCATGGAACAACATACTGGTTCCAAATAGAGAAAGGAGTACGTCAAGGTTGTATATTGTCACCCTGCTTATTTAACTTATATGCAGAGTACATCATGGGAAATGCCAGGCTGGATGAAGCACAAGCTGGAATCAAGATTGCCAGGAGAAATATCAATAACTTCAGATATGCAGATGATTCCACCCTTATGGCAGAAAGCGAAGAAGAACTAAAGAGCCTCTTGATGAAAGTAAAAGAGCAGAGCAAAAAAGTTGGCTTGAAACTCAAACTAAGATCATGGCATCCAGTCCCATCACTTCATGGCAAATAGATGGGGAAACAATGGAAATAGTGAGAGACTTTATTTTCTTGGGCTCCAAAATCACTGCAGATGGTGACTGCAGCCATGAAATTAAAAGACACTTGCTCCTTGGAAGAAAAGCTATGACCAACCTAGATAGCATATTAAAAAGCAGAGACATTACTTTGTCAACTAAGGTCCATCTAGTCAAAGCTATGGTTTTTCCAGTAGTCATGTATGGATGTGAGATTTGGATTATAAGGAAAGCTGAGCGCCGAAGAACTGATGGTTTTGAATTGTGGTGTTGGAGAAGAGTCTTGAGGGTCCCTTGGACTGCAAGGAGATCAAACCAATCAATCCTAAAGGAAATCAATCCTGAATATTCATTGGAAAGACTGATGTTGAAGTTGAAGCTCCAATACTTTGGCCACCTGATGCAAAGAACTGACTCATTGGGAAAGACCCTGATGCTGGGAAAGATTGAGGACAGGAGGAGAAGGGGACAACAGAGGATGAGATGGTTCGATGGCATCACAGACTTGATAGACATGAATTTGAGCAAGCTCTGGGAGTTGATGATGAACAGGGAGGCCTGGCATACAGCAGTGGGATCTCAAAGAGTTGGACATGACTGAGTGACTGAACTGAACTGAGGAGATGGCCTGTTGTGCCCTGGAGCAGGATCATCAAACTTCTTCTAAAACGGGCTAGATAGTAAATATTTTAGTTTTTTGTGAGAGTGTCCTAGGTTCCTTTCACAGTGACTCAGCTCTGCTATATAAGTGTGAAAGAAGCCATAGACAGTTTGAAGTGGGCATGGCTGTGTGCCAGTTAAGCTTTATTCCCCAAACAGGCAGCAGCAGGATTTGGCCAGAGTGCCAGAATTTGCTGGCCCTTGCCCCAGAGCATCAACATTAAGAAGATACAGACACTTAAAATAATGATTTTTTTTTAAGCTTACGAAACTTTCCATTGCTTTGCATCCTTCCAGACCCTTCCCCGTTCATCTGAGACACTGGTGCCAGGCCTGTTGTGTGTGGAGGAAGTGATGAACTGGAGTCCCTCCTTGCTCCGTGTCCTACTCACCCGAGTGCTTCCTCAGGACCGCTTGCCCTGGACACAGAATATCCCCCTTCAGCTTGCACTGTCCTGTCTAAAAACATTTATTCATGGCTTACCTGCTGCTCACTAGACTCTGTAAAAACAATGGAGGACAGGAAGCTTTCCCGGACCCAGTACAGGCCTGGGGTTTGTGATGTGGGGGCCAACACATCTGTAGGACATATAGCCTACCAACTCAGACCTTAAACTAAGGCTTTCATGTGAGAAGAGGAGGGTTGTGGAAGGACAGCTCTGTCTTCTATGTAGATTTTCTTTCTGGAAAGGAAAATGCCTATGATTGTGAAAATGCAATTTTTTAAAAAAAAAAGAAATGCTTTCAAAGGGAAGTGTTACGCCCTGAAAATATAGTGGGTGACACCCTCTGGTTCCTGTGTCAGAGGGTTAGGAGTTCTCCGTAGAGGACCTAAGAGAAAAAGGAATGCTTGTGATTCTAAACTTTAAGAGGAGATAAAAAAATTTTTTTAATATAGTAAATTCTGGGGAGATTTACACATTAAATAAATCGAAAGGGATATTTTCTAGTGAAGAGGAGCTTCACAGTTGGAGGGTAGACCGTGTCTGAGGTGGCTGGATTGCTCTGGGCAGGGGCTGGCAGCCGCCGTTGTCCATACCTCTCCCTAGGGGAGCCCAGGCCAGGCCTGAGCTCGCTGGCAGGGGTCAGGCCATGGGGGAGCCTTGTGTCCTAGAGACACTGTGCCCAGATGCAGTTTTTGCATAAACAGAATAAAACTCTAAATGTGTTTGTTCTTATTTTCCTTGATAAAATTTCTTTAAAAGTGCAAAATGATGTGCATTGTAACAGTTAGCATATCAGAGATAATGGAGATGAAAAGGTCATTTCCTTCCTCTCCTGTGGTAACCAGTGTGAACACCAAGTGTCCTGTTCAGCACCTTCCCTGTGTCCACTGACATGAATTTATGGATGTTTGAAGCACTTGCTTGTTTTTACAAAGATGGGGACACATTTCATAACCTATTCTATGACTTGTATTTATCGCTGAACAAGAAGTCATTGACATTCTGCTAGGTCAATGCCTTGAAGTCATGCTTTTAAGCTAGTTGCTTAGTATTGTATGATATGGGTGTACTGTAATTCATGGTACATTCATTCTCTATTCATTGTTTACTCTCTTATGTAAGAGTAGTTTTATTCCTTTTGTCACTTCTAAAAGTCTATATTTTTGTACTTTCTCTTCTTAATCAGGCTGTCAGGTGTTTATGTATTTTATTGATCTCAAGAAAGAAAAAATCAGCTTTGTTCTTTGTATACCTTTTGTTTTTTCCTTTCATTTTATTAACTTCACATATCCTTTTATTAAATATTTCTTCTATCTTTGTATTTATATTGATTTTTAAAATCACTTCTTAATACTTTGTTAATGTATTTTTAAACTATTAAAGAAAATAGGAGTTATAGTTTTCCCCCTTCTGAATGCAGCATTAATGTGCTTCTCAAGTTTTAGAGTAAATCTGTTTTATTGCTTTCTAGATAATTTGAAATTTTAAAAATTTCTCCTTATTTTGCCAACATGGCTTAAATTTATTTCTGTTCTATTTTCCTCCTTGTTGATTTGGAAGTTCTACTATGCTTTTCATTCTTTGGGTAGTTACTATCTGCTTTTAGAAGCTGTAATTATACTTTTTCTATACTTCCCAAACAAAAACATTACTTATCAGCTCCTCCACATACCAAATATGAAATCTCTGATTCTTTTACCTACATTCCATAGTTACTTTTACCTCTTACCCTCAAATCCTTAGGTTTTTGAGAAGATGATTTTTGAGCTGTCAAAACTTTCCCCTAAAAGTAAATCTCTTCAGTTTCAAGAATATTTATTTATAACTTGTGTTGCAAATTTCCAGTGACAGTACCATCATCTATTTAACACTCAGTTCAGTTCAGTCGCTCAGTCATATCCGACTCTGCGATCCCATGAATCACAGCACGCCAGGCCTCCCTGTCCATCACCAACTCCCTGCATTCGCTCAAACTCATGTCCATCGAGTCGGTGATGCCATCCAGCCATCTCATCCTCAGTCGCCCCCTTCTCCTTCTGCCCCCAATCCCTCCCAGCATCAGGGTCTTTTCCAACGAGTCAACTCTTTGCATGAGATGGCCGAAGTATTGGAGTTTCAGCTTTAGCATCAGTCCCTCCAGTGAACACCCAGGACTGATCTCCTTTAGGATGGACTGTTTGGATCTCCTTGCAGTCCAAGGGACTCTTAAGAATCTTCAACATCATAGTTCAAAAGCATCAATTCTTTGGCCCTCAGCTTTCTTCACAGTCCAACTCTCACATCCGTACATGACCACTGGAAAAACCATAGCCTTGACTAGATGGACCTTTGTTGGCAAAGTAATGTCTCTGCTTTTCAATATGCTATCTAGGTTGGTCATAACTTTCCTTCCAAGGAGTAAGCGTCTTTTAATTTCATGGCTGCAATCACCATATGCAGTGACTCTGGAGCACCCCAAAATAAAGTTTGATAGTGTTTCCACTGTTTCCCCATCTATTTGCCATGAAGTGATGGGACCAGATGCCATGATCTTCGTTTTCTGAATGCTGAGCTTTAAGCCAACTTTTTCACTCTCCTCTTTCACTTTCATCAAGAGGCTTTTTAGTTCCTCTTCACTTTCTGCCATAAGGGTGGTGTCATTTGCATACCTGAGGTTATTGATATTTCTCCTGGCAATCTTGATTCTAGCTTGTGCTTCTTCCAGCCCAGCGTTTCTCATGATGTATTCTGCATATAAGTTAAATAAGCAGGGTGACAATATACAGCCTTGACGTATTCCCTTTCCTATTTGGAACCAGTCTGTTGTTCCATGTTCTAACTGTTGCTTCCTGACCTGCATATAGGTTTCTCAAGAGGCAGGTCAGGTGGTCTGGTATTCCCATCTCTTGAAGAATTTTCCACAGTTTATTGTGATCCACACAGTCAAAGGCTTTGGCATAGTCAATAAAGCAGAAATAGATGTTTTTCTGGGACTCTCTTTTTTGATGATCCAGCAGATATTGGCAATTTGATCTCTGGTTCCTCTGCCTTTTCTAAAACCAGCTTGAACATCTGGAAGTTCACGGTTCACATATTGCTGAAGCCTGGCTTGGAGAATTTTGAGCATTACTTTACTAGCGTGTGAGATGAGTGCAATTGTGCGGTAGTTTGAGCATTCTTTGGCATTGCCTTTCTTTGGGATTGGAATGAAAACTGACCTTTTCCAGTCCTGTGGCCACTGCTGAGTTTTCCAAATTTGCTGGTATATTGAGTGCAGCACTTTCACAGCATCATCTTTCAGGATTTGAAAGACCTCAACTGAAATTCCATCACCTCCACTAGCTTTATTTGTAGTGATGCTTTCTAAGGCCCACTTGACTTCACATTCCAGGATGTCTGGCTCTAGGTGAGTGATCACATCATCGTAATTATCTGGGTCGCGAAGATCTTTTTTGTACAGTTCTTCTGTGTATTCTTACCATCTGTTCTTAATATCTTCTGCTTCTTTTAGGTCCATACCATTTCTGTCCTTTATTGAGCCCATTTTTGCATGAAATGTTCCATATGACATTAGAAGAATGCGCTGCTCATTTTTTTCTCATTTCTAAATTTTAGGTAATTTAAAAAATAATAGTAACACATTCAAAGAAATAGAGAAAACACTGCAGTTTGCTTCAGTGGCCTCTAAGGCTCTGAGATAGGACCCCACTCTACCCTGTGTTTGTGTTCTCTATTTAATTCTTCACAGGGGAGTCTCAAGGTCTCTTTGGCCCAAAGCCCCATCTTCTTCCTCCCATAGTCTTTCCATGTTAGTTACCACTGATAGTCATTCTCCCCTGTGGATGGTGGGAGAGATGTTGGCAGGAAGGAAGGGGCCCCAGGAAGGGCTCCTGGGGAAGAAGGGCTCGTTTAACCCCCTTGATGCTTTCTGGGTGTTGAATTCCGAAGGTGAGCAGGGTCCTCAGTGCTGGGCAGCCCTGAGGCTTTTTTTTTTTCTTGGTGACTCTTCCTACCTGGAGATGCCTGTCAGTGTGTTGCAGGTGCCATGTACATCACCGGCTTCGCTGAATCCGTCTCAGATCTTCTGAGTCTCAGGAATATCTGGGCCGTGCGAGGAATTTCAGTCGCCGTGCTTCTGGCCTTGCTGGGGATTAACCTAGCAGGTGTCAAATGGATAATCCGCCTCCAGCTGCTGCTGCTGCTCCTGCTCGCCGTGTCCACCCTGGACTTTGTGGTGGGCTCTTTCACACACCTGGACCCAGGTAAGCCTTTGGGTGTTCAGTCACAGGCCTTAGGGGGGTCTGCTCTGCTTCCTAGATGTTGGTAGGTCTGAGTATGCACAGTGACCCTGATACCCTTTGCCTGCAGTGAGCGTGTCCTGTGCCTGGAGCAGGTGAGAGTGTGTCCTGGTGCAGCTTCTCTTCACATAGACATCTTCCCTTGTACATTGTTTTTTTTTTAATTTGCTTTCTGTTAGAAAAAAATTTTCGATAAGGGAAAGAATAAAGTAGAACTGGATTAGACAAAGATAAATTCTTGATAGGAATTGTAGATAAACAGATTTGGGCGTAGGGAAGGTAATAGATTTTAATTTTATCTGTCCTATTATTTTTTTTTTAAAAAGGACTTGATGCGAACATAACAAATGTTAACAATTGTCATTTCTGGGAAATGCAGACAGATGTATGTTTGATTATAGTTTTCAATATTGATTTTTTAAAAACAAAAATATGAATCCTTAGCTTAAAGAAAGAAAGCAAACAGCTGGATATTCTTTTGCACCATTTGGAAATGGTGTCATATGTTGGTAACCAATCAATCACTGTTTAATCCTGGGTTTTCTGCAGCCTTGATGATGCCTGGCAACTCTAATCCTAGCTCCTATGTTTGAGTTAGAGTCTGTTACCCAAAATGTCCATAACTGTATCAGTAGCTTTGTGATTTGGGATGGTTTGGCGTCAGAAGTCTTTGTTTCTCTCCAGAATACAGAACCATTCCTGGGATGCTGTAGGAAAAAGATAACTGCCTGATATTTCACACTTTGGGGACTTTGTATTTTACGGTGATAGTGACTGGACATCTGTGTTGAAATATGGACAGAGAGAGGGTGATGGAACCCCTAGCTATGTTAACAAAGAAAAAGGAAAGAAATCAGGAGCACAGACCAGCCATCTCTAATGGTGGCGGCGGCGATGGCACTATATCGTATGAGCACTTCTGTGCCAGGCATTTTGGCTAGCACCTCCCAGGGCTTATCTCATTATCATAAACTCATGGAGGAGAAACCATTACACTGCTTTTACAGCTGAGGAAAGTGGGGATTATATAGTTTATAGTAACGCTTGGCAGAGCTGAGTATGAAATGGATCTGTTTGATGGTAAAGCTGTGCTCTTCCCGGAGATGGGAACAGGACCACAGTCTGTCTGTGGTATTGGCTCTGCTTTTTCCCTTCAAGGCTGCCCTGGGGTGTATTCTAAACAGTCTTGTCTCTCATAAAAGTGTTGGTTGTGGGCAGGTGAGAAATCAGTTAGAACACCCTGATCTAGCCTTTTGCTTTTTCATATGTTAAGATTCATTTGTGGGAAAATAGTCACTCGCCTGAGCTCCTGGAATGCCCCCTACCCTCTGACCTCCTGGTCCATCCCCCAGAACCTCCAGACTGCCCCATGATCCAGCATCTAAAATGTTAACCCCTGTACAGTGTGGGACACGCAGGGCCCACTCCAGTGCTGAGGGCCAATGCAGTGTCCAGACTGATCACCTCTAGCTTTGCAGCTTCCTGCACATTTGCAGCATCTCCTTTGGAGAGAAGAAGTGATTTTTTTTTTTTCCTGGCTTTGCACCACGCTGCTGAGACAGCCCACATCCTGAGAGAGACCTGCTGGCTGTTTGGCCATCAAACTGTCAGTGAAGAGAGAGAATGTATTCCAGCCGATTTGCCTGGGTCCTTTCCCCGCATTGACATGGTTGCTGAAAGAGCATAAGTAGTTAAATTGCAAAGTGATGTTACTGGCTTCTTTGCAACTTCAGTAGGCTGAAGTATTTGCCTTCCTGATTAGAAGTTTTCTTGGCTACCCTTCTGACTTACTCCCGATATTTCTCTTTCCTTCTGGTCAGTACATTACCAGGGTGTAGTGTGAAATGAAATTTATTTTCAATCATTCCCATAGCAACTGGCCCCTCTAGAATCTGTTTTTGGTATCACTAGTGTTTTATATGGGCTACTTTCTTTGCAGTTAAAAATCTAAACTGAAACTAGACCATAAACCTTCAGAATGGATTTCGCAGAATGATTTCAACTCTTTTAAAAAAATAAAAAATGATGTACGCATAGACATTAAAAAAAAAACAACAACAAAACCCAAAACTGGAAAAGCGACTGGAGGGAACTAAGCCCAGGTGTTAACAGCGGTCGTCTTTCTGCTGAGGTTGTAGGTGGCTGCATTATCTTATTTCAACTTTCCCTTCAATTAGTTAGTGCTACTTAAAAAAAAATAGACTTTAGTTTTTAGAGCAGTTTTAGGTTTATAGAAAATTAGCACATGGTTCAGAAGTCCCTGGATTACCAAGTGGCTCAGGGGTAAAGAATCTACCTGCCAATGCAAGAGCCACAGTAGACATGGGTTTGATCCGTGGGTTGGGAAGATCCCCTGGAGGAGAAAATGGCAACCCACTCTAGTATTCTTGTCTGGAAAATTCCATGGACAGAGAAGCTGAGCAGGCTTCTGTCCATGGGATTACAGGGTCGGACACAACTGAGCATGCGTACTACGCAATGCAGCAGAAGTCCCCATATCCTTTCTGTCTCCTTCCCCTACCGGTTTCCCCTATGACACCCTGCACCCGTATGTTTGTCATCACTGGTGAACCAATAGTGAGATGAGGGTTCATCCTTTGTGTTTATAGTTCTATAGGTTTTGACAAATATATATTGATATGTATCCCTCATTATGAGGAGGGCACGGCAACTCACTCCAGTATTCTTACCTGGAGAATCTCATGGACAGAGTAGCCTGGAGGTCTATAGTCCACTGGGTCACAAAGAGCTGGACATACTGAAGTGACTTTGCACACATGCATGCATGCATGCATCATTACAGTATCATACATAATAGTTTTAATGCCTGAAATTTTCCCTCTATTTCATTTCCTTCCTATCTCTACTCCTGAATTCCTGGCAACCTGATGAACTCACTGATCTTTTCAGTACCTCTGTATTTTGCCTCTCCCAGAGTACCATACAGTTGAAATCATACAGGATGCAGCTTTTTCAGCCTGCCTTTTTACACTAAGCATTCAAAGTTTCTCTGTGTATTTTTGTGCCTTGATAGCTCATATCTTTCTATTACTGAATAATATTCCATTGAATAGGTATACTACAGATTTGTTTGTTTTGAGGTTTCTTTTTTTTTTTTTTTTGGTTCATTCACCTATTGAAGGACATTTTTGTCACTTCCAATTTTGGCAGTTATGAATAAGACTTCTATGGACACTTGTATGAAGGTTTTTATGAAGATATGATGTTTAAACCCATTTGAATAAATACCTAGGAGCATGGTTGCTAGATAATATGGTAAGACTATATTTACCTTTGTAAGACGTTGCCAGATTGTCTTCCAAAGTGGCTGTACCGTTTTGCATTCACATTAGCAACAAATGAGAGTTCTTATTGTTCCACATCCTCATCAGCATTTGGTGGTGTCAGTTTCTTGGATTTTAGCTATTCTGGGAGGGGCATATTGATATCTATTGTTTTTTAATTTGCAGCTCCCTAAGAATATGATCAGAGAAGGCAGTGGCACCCCACTCCAGTACTCTCGCCTGGAAAATCCCATGGACAGAGGAGCCTGGTGGGCTGCAGTCCATGGGGTTGCTAGGAGTCGGACAGGACTGAGTGACTTCACTTTCACTTTTCACTTTCATGCATTGGAGAAGGAAATGGCAACCCACTCCAGTGTTCTTGCCTGGAGAATCCCAGGGACGGGGGAGCCTGGTGGGCTGCCGTCTATGGGGTCGCACAGAGTCGGACATGACTGAAGTGACTTAGCAGCAGCAGCAGCAGCAAGAATATGATATTGAGCCTGTTTTCATATGCTCATTTGACATCTGTATATGATCTTCAATGAGGTGTCTTTTGCCTGTTTTTTGGGTTGTTTTCTTATCATTGAGTTTTAAGACATCTTTGTATATTTTGGATCCTTTATCAGATATATATTTTGCAAATATTTTTCCCAGTCTGTGGCTTGTCTTTTCATTCTTTTAACAGAGCCTTTTCTAGAGCAGATGTTTTTAATTGTAATGAAGTCTAACGTAAGTTTCTCCCTTTCTCAGATCATGCTCTGGGTGATGTATTTAAAAACTCACCATTAAACCCAAGGTCACCTGGATGTTCTATGTTATCTTCTAGAAGGTTTATAATTTTGTGTTTTACATTTAGGTCCGTGATCCATTTTGAGTTAACTTTTGTGGAATGTATAAGCTGAGCATCTAAATTTTTTGGCATGTGGATGTCCAGTCGTTCTAGCACCATTTGTTAAAAAGACTATCCTATCTTCACTGAACTGTGTTTGATCCTTTGCGAAAGATCAGTTGACTATATTTGCATGGATATGTTTCTGGGCTCTTTCTTCTGTTTTCTTGCTCTATTTATCTGTTTCCTAGTATCAGTCTTTTTGGATTATTATGGCTGTATAGTGAGTCTTGAAGGTGGGCAATGTCAGTCCTCCAACTTTGTCCTTTTTCACTAGTGTTATTTTTAAGGCCAGGAAATAGTTTTTTTTGAATATGCTTGAATGTCTAAATTTCTTTCTCTTTCTTTCAATATAAATGATTTTAAAAAGCCAAACAATCATAAATGTATAAAGAAAAAAGGTAAAACTTAAAAAAAAAAACCACAACAACAACCAAAAAACCATCCATTTCCCCACTCTGCTTTCCAGAGGGAGATTGGTAGGTATTTGTTATTTATTGTTGCTGAACAGATTACCCTCAGATTTAGTGGCACAAAGCAACAATAAGCATTTATTATTTCTTGCCTTTTCTTTGGGCTGGGAATTTGGGTATGGTTTGGTTGATGGTTCTGGCTCAGGTTTTCTCATGAGGTTCAGAGACTGCAGACTTATTAAAGCGTGGCTGGAGCTGGAGGATCTAGCTGGCAGGTTGGTATTGGTTGCTGGCAGGAGGCCTCAGTTCCTCTCCATGTGGTCCTTTCCAAAGAGCTGTTTGAGTGTCCTCAAGTCATGAGGTAACTGGATTCCCCAAGGACAGACAGGAGAGAGAATGAGCAAGAGAGAGCACACGCGTGAGAGCGCGCACGTGCGAGAGAGCCATCCTTTTTATGATCTAGCCTCAGAAATCCCATAGCAGCACTTTTACCACAAACTGTTAGAAGTGAGTGACTTAGTCTGGCCCTCATTCAAAGGGAGGGGATTTAGTTTCTACCTTTTGAATGGAGAAGTGTCAAAGGATTTGTGGACACATTTAAAAACCACAGTAGTTAATTTTAAAATCAGAAAACAAATAACACTTGTCAAATTTTATTTTTCCTTTTATTTCATAGACAAAGTTAATGTTTTTATGTTGTAAATTTTTAAAATTTTTGAAATATAAAGTAGAAAGTGAAAATATTTTCCCCTTACTCCATTCTCCCACTACCATTCCCAGAGGGAGACTGTGAATATCTTTCCAGTCTATTTTCTATACGTGTACAAGCGTGTATGCACATGTTTACATACAGAAACATGTAAATATAGTTCTTTGTAAAAATGTAATTCTATATTGCTTTGCTGCACTTCCTTTCCCACCCAATAATATATCACAGATACCCTGCAATGGCAATACATTTAGGATTCCCTTGTTCTTTTAGAAAACCTGCAGAGTATTCCATATCCATATAAAACATTAATTTATTGATATTTAGGTTTTCACAGTTTGTTGTTATTACATGTTGCCAACATGAATATCCTTATACAAAATTTGAAGGATTATTTCTGGAGGATCAAGTCTTATCAGTAGAACTCATAGGACAAAGATGAAGCACATTGAATATTTTGTTAGGTTCTACCGAATGGCCTTGCAATAATGTTCCTTTCTGAACACCTGGTAACAGTATATAAGAGTTCTTCCCCATATCCTTGACAGTATTGGATATGTTCAGTCTTTTAAATTTCTGCCATGTGTTGGGCAAAAATTGTGATCTTTTTAAAATTTTTCTTAAGTCATTACTGAGGATAATTTTATTCATTTTTTTAATTGCCACTTGTATTTCTTTATCTTTGCATTGTCTGTACTCTTATTTTTCCTTTAGATTGTCTTACCTTTTAACGTATTGGGTTGGCCAAAAAGTTCGTTTGGGTTTTTTGGTAAGATGTTATAGAAAAAGTCAAAGGAACTTTTTTACTAACCCAATATTATAGCTCTTCTACTTTAACAATTCAACATAAAGCAAATATTTATTTAGCTTTATGTTAGTGCTAGACAATGTTTATTATATGCTGAAAAAATTTTCCTGTCATTTTTTCTTTTAGTATTTTTATATGTAATAAAATATATTAATTTTGAGTCACATTGTGTATTCTGATTGCTTTTTGTATATTTTTCAAGTTTTCCTAAAATTAAATTTACTCCATGTATTAGTTTCCTAGAACTGCTTTAATAAATTACAGCTTGGTGACTTAAAACAGCGGGATTGTATTCACCTCCAGCTCTGGAGGCTGAGCATCTGAAATTGAGCAGGGCTGCATACTCTTCAAAGGCTATGGAGGAGAACGTGTCCTGCCTCCTCCCATTCCTGATGGCTGCAGGAGTTCCTTGGCTTGTGGTCATATCACTCTCATCTTGCCTCTGTCTTCACATGGCCTTCTCCTCCTCTTGTCTGTGCTCTATATGTGTCTTGTAAGGCCAACTTGTCATTGGAAATAGGTCCAACCTGGCTAATCCAAGATGATCTCATCTCAAGAGCCTTAATTATATCTGAAAAGATCTTTTGTCTTTCCAAATAAGGGCACATTCACAGGTTTCCAGCAGTAGGATGGGGACATCTTTTGGCAGGCCACCAGTCAACCCAATACCTTCTATTTTTTTTCATTTGCTTGATTTTCTAGGTGATTATCACTATTTTATAAAGTTCTCCACATAGCACTTTCAAATACTTAACAGGCATTTTCTTCTGTGCTCCGTTTGTTGTATTTTCTCTTGGAGACTCCCTCTTCGTCGTCCTTCTGGATGGACGGTCTCAGGCCTGGATCATGGCTGTTGTACTGGTACTTGCATTCCCTGTTCCCAGCTGTTGGTTCCTGTTGTCTGTATCCCAAGTCATCCTCTTTTATCTATGATGGAATATGTTACTTTTCCACTTTCACATGTGATTGATAGGAGATGTAAAAATCTAGGCTGAAAATCATTTTCCCTTTTGTAATACTGTGATCTATAATTAGATAGATATATAGGTAGATAGATGTGGTCTTCATTCATTCCTGGCATGGAGCCCCTAAAAACCTTAGAATTTCCAGTGATGAGAACCCTAAGGTGTCTTTGTGTTAATTAGATGACTTACGGAAGGCATCTCAGGATGAGGGCTGGTTGCCAATGGAGCCAACCTTGTGATTTTGGGGTTGGAACTTTCAGTCACCCTCCTTCCCCCACCTCAGGGAAGAGAAGAGTGGTTGGAGATTGAGCTCAAACACCAATGACCAAGGATCTAATCAACCATCCTGGGTAGTGAAACCGTTGCAAAAACCTTAAAGGGCTAGGTGTGAAGAGCTCCTGGGTTGGTGAACACATGAAGATGAAGAGAGAGTGGCTTCCAGAGAGCATGGACGCTCCATACCTGCCCTGTGCTTCTCTTCCATTTGACTGTTGTTGAATTATATCCCTTTGTAATAAACCGGTGATATAGTAAGAAACCTGTTTCTCTGAGTCCTGTGAGTCACTCTAGCAAATTAACTGAACCCAAGGAGGGGATATTTGGAACCTCCAACCTATAGGCTGTAGCTCAGAAGTACAGGGGACAGCCTGGACTTGGGAGGGCCACCTGAAGGGGAGGAGGCAGTCTTGTAGGACGGAGCCCTGAGTTGTGGGATATGATGCTGTCTGGGTAGACAGTGTCAGAATCAAATTGCATGTAGGACACAGAGCTGAATTGCCAGAGAATTGCTTCATATGGGGACGTAAATGTGAATCACAGTCTTCGAATTTTGCAGTCGTTGCTCTACCTTCTATCCTTCAGTGACATCTCGGAGGTTGGTGCTATTCTGATTTCTGCTCTTGGTAACCTGTTTCTTCTCCTCAGAGTGCTTAGGATCTCCCCTTTACCCTGAGTTTTACAATTAATATAATGAAATTTTTTATTAATTGGACACTCAAAGAGTTGAATATGACTCAGCATGAAGACAGGCAAGCAGGGGCCCTTTCCATCTGGAATTTTCAGCAATTTCTGTGACGGTTTCTTCTCCTTTGTTTTCTCGGTCTTTTTTGGTTTGCTTTATTTTTTAAATTTTCTTGATTTCTGGCTAGTGTGATGGTGGGGTGCCTGGTTTGAACCTCCTCTTGTATTTCTAATCTTCCTTACAATTTATTCCTTTTTTCCTTCCTACTTTATGGGAGAGTTCCTCCCTATTTACAACCTTTTAACTGAATTTTTTTGTTTTGCCCATTAATTTCCAAGAGCCCTTTGTTGTTCTCTGTTAATTTTAAAAGCATATCTTGTTCTTGTTTTATGAATATCATATCTCCTTTTGACTCCTTCAACCTGTAAATTATAGAGGTTTTATTTTCTTTTGATGTTTTCCTTTGCTGTCTACATCATCTGGTTTTCCAGGCTTCTTTATTCTGTTGTATCCTGTTTTGTTCTCTGTGATAATTGCTGCAAGCGTCCTTCAGTGCTGTCTTATAGTCCTTGGTCATTCCTTAGTGTTTAGTAATGAGGCTCTGAAATGCTGGTTGGAAGTTCTATGTGCAGAGTGGTGGTTGGCAGGAGGGCATCACTGTCAGGTAACCCTGTGGCAGACTGGGCTGTTTCATCAGAGGTCTCCCAGATGTCAGTTTCTGTAGGTCTTTCCGCCGGTGCAGTTCGTATTCTCTAGAAAGTTCTCAAGTGTCCTGCCAGGGCATGCCTGGCTGCCACAGTCCTGGGAGCAGGGTAGAGAGGAGGAGTGGCGCTGGAGGCCTCATGGTCAGGATGCAGACTTGCCCTCAGTCTGATGTTTTTCACCTGGCGCATCCTCCTCTCCGCCCAGGTCACTATGTCTGTCTCAGCCTTCCATCTCAAGCCGCTGCATTGTAGCTCTCATTTCATGTCTAAACTTCCCATGACAGTGCATCTTCTCATCGCCTCCCTTTCCTCACCTCCTGACTCCCTAGCTTGCAGGCAGGCAGCACGAACCCCTCTTCCTTTCCCACCTCCCTGTCTGTCTCTTCCAAAACATGCATCATTGCACAACGCAGAGCTCCATTACTATACAAAACTAAATAGCATGACAACTTAATTTAAACAAGGTACTCTCAAGCATTTGTTTGGCTTAAAGCTTCTACAGTGCCATTTTCTTGGATTATATTTTCATTTGTGTGAGATGAGTGTTGTGCCAAAATGATTTTATTGCTGGAGAAGTCGGACAAATAGAAATACATTTTAGAAAATAAAGTGACATGTGGCACATTTTAGTTCTTTGTTCTGCATTTAAAACTGAAATGATGCATCTCCAAGCCCAACTTTTTGGTAATCTAGGAAGACTGTTGCCTGGCCTGGCAGTGTGGTGCCTTCCACTCGTGGGCCCACATTGCAAACGCTGGTCTGCTTTGGCCACCTGCACCAGGGTGGCTCGCTGGATGGAGCACAGCAGTGGCCAGCAGGTGCCTTGAGCTGAGCCAGCAGGTGGGAGCTGGTACTGCTTGGTGAGAGAGGGGTTTGTGCTTGCCTACAGGGAAGGCCACAGCCACTTCTCAGGAGCTACGAAGGGAGTGGGTCCAACACGCCTGACTCTGCTGTCTGTGAAATTCTTCTATCTGAGGTCCCACTGACTTCTCAATCCCTAAATCCAGAACCATTACTCATTTCTTATTCTTGACCCCCGTTGGGCCACTGACCACTGTCCCAGCCTATTCAGGCTGCTGTATCAAAATGCCATAGACTGGGTGACTTCTAAACAGCAGGTGTTTATTTCTCTAGGTCCAGAGGCTGGAAGTCCAAGGTACTGAGGTGCAGACCTGCTTCCTGCTTCATAGACCGCTGTCTTCTCACTGTGTCCTCACATGGAGGAAGAGTAAGCAAGCTCTTTGGGGTCTCCTTGATAGTGGCACAGATCCCATTCCTGAGGATTCCTGCTTCATGAGCTGGAACTCCAGCTTGAATCACTTCCCAAAGGCCTCGCCTCCTAACACCATCACATTAAGGGTTAGGTTTCAGCACGTGGATTTGGGGGCGGGGGACACATCTTCAGTCTGTAGCAACCAGACTGTGCTGATTGGAAATGGTCTCTTCCCACTCCTCCTAGGACCCAGCACTGTCTTGACTCTCCTCTTAGTCTTCCTGTTCCCTGCTGTGGGCAGAGGGCCCAGGGTCCATTCCGTGCAGTCAGTGCTTCTCTCTGTGCTCTTCCTCAGGGAGCCTTCCCGCATCACTGAAGCTTGGGTGGCTCTTACCTGCTTCTCCAACTTCCTTGAACTCAGCCCCACAGTGCCAACTCCCTGGATGTCTGAGCATCACCTTGACTTAGACAGAAGCAGGGCTGAACTACTCAATTTCTTTCTCCTCTTTTCATTTACCTTCTCCTTACTCTCTCTCCCCAAAACAACAACAAATAATTAGCTAATCTTCTGAATTTCCCCAAGCCTGGAAAGTTAGTGTTAACGTTTATTTCTGTGTCTAGCTTAAATCCTCCTATCTTTTTCAGTCTCACAGCTCTCACCTTAGATCAGCAGATGTCATTTCTTATGTGGGCTGCTTACACTATTTCTAAATCTTAGTGTATCCCTCCAAAACCTTCTCATCCATCGCCTATAGGCAGCTGACATCTCCTGTGTGCTGAAGCCAGATTATCTTTCCTAAAACAGTGCTTGGCTTGTGTCATTCCCCAGGTTAAACATCTTCAGTAGCTGTCTGTTGCCTATAGGACAAAATCCAAACCCATTTGGTTTTCAGTCAATAAGCTTCATTATTTCATTCAGTAAAGCCCTAAGTTACTCATTTGGTTGTACCTGCAGCTTTGCACCTCTCTGAACCCTCTTCTTCCCCTTGATATATACTGGTTTATAAATACAGATGAATGCAACTGTTTCTAGAATTCTCTTTACCATTTTCCATTTAACCTAAGTTCTTGCTCTTGGGTGAAATAGGGGAGAGAATATAAGCAGATGATATGGTCCAGAACCTGGGAGCCTGTGTGGTCTGATCAAGGTCGGATGTTCTGAGCCTGGTTTTCTCATTGGTAAAAATGAGGATAAAAGTAATATTTACATATCCAGGTCGCCTTCCTGCCCAGCTCAGTGGGGCAGGCAGGCTGAGGGAGTTGGGTTGAGGTAAGAGGCTGCAGCAGTCTGCTCAGACCCTGAGGGATATTCATGAGGGCATTTGAGACTCTGGTTCCTCATCAAAAATTTTAAAATGTACTGATGAAATACTTCAAATATACAGGAAATAATATAACAGATGCTCATCTATTCACACCCCAAATTTCATGGATAATATTTTGCTAGGTTTGCTTCAGATCTCTATTAAAAATAAAAATAAATGAAGTGTTACAGACATAGTTTAAGCTGCACTTTTACACACTCCCTCTTCTCCCCTGGGCAACCACATGCCTGAGGCTGATGCATGTCCTGCCTGTACATTTTAATTTTTCTACTGTCTGTAGACAGCCACAATTGATTTCTGTGGTTGTTTAGTGTTTGAAAATTCTACGTACCTTAATCATACTGCATGGATCCTTTCACCTGCTAAATAACTGTGGATGAATGAATTATTTTGCAGTTGGCTTTTTTCACCCAAGGTATTTTTGAGATTTATCTATGTTATGACATTTACCATTTCATTCATTTTAATTGCTCACAGTGTCACCAGAGACTCAGACAAGTAAGCTGTTACTAAGTTGTGGAAAGTACCATGACAGGGGTTTACATAGGGAACCTGGGGTTCTGGTGGGCTCTCAACCCAGCCTGAGAGTCAGGAAAAGAGATTCCCCCTGAGCTGATTGTTGCAGGAATACAGGGTTTAGAAGAAGAGAAGGAAAGAAATCTTACAGGGAGGGAAGCTTATACAAAGACCCAAGAGAGTATACAGTGAGGAGAGAGTATACAGTGAGGGTACCTGGGGTGGGGGGTGGTGGGGAGCAGGCAGAGCCAGCTCACCAAAGGCCTTGTCTGCTGCATCAGGGGACTTGGGCTTTCCTTGAGACTGTGGGGAATGTGATAGCACTGTTATATTTTAGAAGATCAGTGGCTTGAGACAGGGGTGCAGAATGGAGGCAGAAACGTGATTTGACAGGCTGTTGTTGGTAACCCAGAAAAGTAAGGGCGATGCAGTGCCTCTGCAGGTGGGGGAGGGGCAGGTGAAGGCGAGATGGTGAGAGGCGGTGCAGGCAGAAGAGACAAGGCTGACCCCCGGGATCTGGAAGGAACACGTGGCAGGAACAGGGCGGGGGAAGGGGGGCGGTGGGGGTCGGGGGTGGGGCGGGGAATGTAAGAGGTGAGTGAAGATCTGGTGATCAAGTCATAAGCGGTGTGGACATGTAGGTGAAGCGCTGGGATGGGTGGAAGTTTGGGGAGGGCGTGCTGATTTTGAAGCCAACAGAGCTGTATTTGTTAAGATGGAAATTAATTTCACCAGAAGAGACAATTTTACTGTTTGGGATTAAAAAAAAACAAAAAAACTCTGACAAAATTCCAAACATACAAAGTGAGTAGGCTAAAGATGTATATTCTTTACTTAAGAATTCACCCCAGAAACTCTTCAGGTGACTATTCCCTGTTCCACTCAGGGTGTAATAAGCACACCCATGCTTCTGCCATTCTCTGGAACTCACTGTTGGCTTGCACTTGTGGCTACTGAAGAGAAGCTTGGGGTCTTACTGGGTGGACTTCTTAAGGTCCTGGAGGGTAGTAGACTGAGTGAGTGTGCAGGAACAAGCACGTTGAGTGTGAGATAGTGACACCATACCGCAGCCTCTTAGCCCCCCTACAGTGATGATAGCCTGTCTGCGGACACCCTTACTCTGGAACTTCTGCCCAGGGCCCCCCTTTCCCTGGGCCCCCATTCTCCTCCTGAGATGAAGACAGTGGCCCAACTGCCCCCATGACCCTGTTGCATCGTCCTCCCCTCCCGGCAGCTTCCCCAGCCTTCCTGGCCGACTCCTCTCCCTCCGCAGGGCTTTGTTGCCCTTGCTGGAAAGGGGAAGGGTTTTCCAGCCCTGGGGAGGAAGGGCTGCCTGGAAGGGCCTTGCAGTACCCAGGATGGCCTCTGTGTGGAGTCGTGATTCTGGCTGTCCGCTCTCGAGCCTCTCAGAGCTGGGGAGCCCTGTCCCAGGGCCGCTCCCTCAGCCTTTACTCTCTGCTCAGGGAGGGACCAGGAGGAAACCTGAACTCCCCCATGCCAAGTGGTTTGTGAGGTCCTGGTGTCTCACTTATGAGGTGGTGCAGTACACACACCATCTTGTGTGATCCTCACAGGTAACCCTGTTGGGGAGGCTGGGCAGGGTTGTTTTCTCCTCTCACAGATGCAGGGACAGTGGCCCAGAGAGGTGAAACAATTTCCAAGAACTCAGGCCTCAGTACCCAGCCCCCTTCCTGGTCCAGCCGAGAGAACAATGTCTTCTTGGCCCTGCTGATGAGTTCTTTAAATGAGTATCCCAGGCTCTGTCCCTGGGGTTCTCCACCCTGCCTGCACATTAGAAACACTGGGAGATCCTCATGGGGGAAAAAAAAAGAATCCCTGGCCCCAAGCCTGACCAAGTGGATCAGCACAGCTGGGATGGGGCCCATTGATCTGTATTTTCAAGTGTTCCAGATGATCCCACATGTAACCAGGGTTGAGAACCCTGCTCATGTAGGCTCAGCTCTGCTCTCAGGCTCTGTGAAATAAAAACCAAACGTGATGGGCCAAGACCTCAGTTGCTCAGGGTGACAGAATCCTGGAGACCGGTCTGAGGAACTCACTGCTCTGGGAATGGGCTCAGGGCAGGGACAGGAGCTCTTAGCCCCAGAACAAGGACTTGTCCCTCTTTCCTCTGTGTGTCTCACTTGACCAGCACTCATGTGGCAGAACCTGCTTGTTTGTGTGTATGGATGTAATGAGCACCAGCTCTGAGTCAGACACTTCACATGTATTTTATTTTATTCTTGAAACAGCCTAGTGCTTTGGGTCAGATGGTGATCCCCATTTTATGGTGTTTTGGTTTTTTTTTAATCCCAAACAGTGAAAATTGTCCCATTTTATAGATGAGGAAGTTAAAGTCCCGAGAGGTTATGCTACTTTCCTGAGATTGCAGTCAGTGGCTCAGCTAAGCTACGAACTCAGAGCTTGGGCTCCAAAGTGCTGTTCCATAGTGCTTCTCTGGGCACAGCCTGCAAGGAAAGTGGTGAAATTGTTCTCTTCCACCAAGAATTCTCTACTGCTCCCCTTCTCCTGTGGATCAAGGGGTTCTGAGGCCCTGCCAGCCTCTGTGGGCCCACTTGGGCCTGCTCAGAACTATGAGGGCTCAGAGCTTGCTGGGGAAGCAGGAGATGAAGTAGAGGACTGTGAGGCAAGATCAGAAGCTGGAACCAGGTGCTGCAGTGGCTAAAACGTGGTTCCCAAAGGCCACCAGGGACAGAGACAGTAAACAAGCTAGCTGACCAGGACCGAATTCAAGGCAGGCCTGGTGTGGGTCAGGGCTGGGGGTTGCTCCCTGCATAGCTGGACACTCCCTTCTGGTCCTCAGGCACCACCCCTCTTCCTGGAGAGCACGGGGTGAGGCCAGTCTGGAAGCCAGGATGTTCATTCCTCTGCCCTCCACATTGTCAGCCTCAGACAGCCTGACCCGAGCATGGGTGGGGACTTCTGTCACTTTTTTAGGTGATTTCTTGGGAAGTTGTGTTAATTCAGAAATGTATGAGGTCCACAGGACCCCAGGTGGGAGCATCAAACCATCTACTGGAATTGGTGGACATTAAGAGAATGTGAAACAGCGAGTAGCATTTTAAGCCTCTCTAGATTTCTCCTGCTATCTCCCCTCTCCCCCACCCCCATCACACCACCATCTCTTTCTGACTCCTTTTTACCTCCCTCATTTTCTTGTTTCCTCCTCTAATCCCCTTTCCTCCTCCCCTCTACCTCTATTCACGGCTGGATCTTGGAATGAATTACTATATGGGGGTTTCCTGGCCCAGTCTGGGGTCCTTTTTACTTCCCTAATCCCCCTGTGTAAAACACAAGATTCTGCCATTGTAGATAGAAGCCAGTTACTGTCTAGTTAAAGACATGCTTCATTGCAGACTGGTAATGAGCAGGCTTTTGGAGGATCCAGAATTGGGCTGTGTTTAGTCTTGAAAAGTTTATTTATGATTTAGTCTTGAAAAGTTTATTCACCACAGCCAGCCTGCCATTAGTCTGTGACAAGATGTGTTCTTGGGACTGGAAGGTGGACCTGTATCTGCAAGCCCCCTGTGTGCTAAGGGAGAGGTGAGACCCAGGAAAGGGCTGGGTGGGTGATCATCTGCTCACTCCCCTACTCAAGCCTTCCATTACCTCAGGGACCCTGCTGTGGGATCTGCACTGGGATTGCAGAGGCTTCCCTGGGGGCCCCAGAGGCATGCAAGTTGCCGGACACCTCAGTGGCTGTCACAGTATGGGGGCCCCTGAGATAGGGGTTCATTTCAACCATCTTTGTGCCCAAGCCCCAGCTCAGGGCTTTAAACCAGTGGTACTCAATTCATGTGTTGAGTGAATGAATGAACAATTAATCAGATGGGTTGACTGGGTCAGATGGGTTGATTGGGACATAACCGGAGGTGTGTCAAGCCCGGCCCCCTCATCTCTTATCTGCAGTCGCCTGGGAGATGGATACTCCCCAGGCCTCCCTTCAGAGAGGCGCCGGCCTTCCTGTTTTGGCCGAGGTTCTCAGGTATTCTGTCTGCACAGGCTGCAGCTGGCGGGAGGAACCACAATGCCTGCATGGAGAGCCCAGCCCAGGGTGGGGTCAGGTTCAAGTTCAGTCAGACCGTCTTGGGAAGGAGGAAGGAAGGAAGGGTTGCAGCCGAGGAGAAACTATGGCTTTGAAAGTTTTCCTCTTGGATTTTTTTGTTTGCAGTGAGTGGAGATGCTTGCTTAGGTCAACATTAAATACTTGATGAAAATGTGTGGACGAATTACTGGTAAAATCAAAGTGCAGGTCTTATCTGCTGTGAATGCACAGGGCTAGTTGTGTCTGCGAATGCCTGCCTGCTGGAAGGACACCTCAGCCTCTGGTAATAAGATTTCTGTGTCCCTTAAAAAAATTTTTTTTTTGGAAAAGCACACAGGTTTCATGTTACGCATATCCCCTGAGTGTGTGTGTCCAGATGGCCGGGGCAAGAGTCTTCTGACTCTTTCTTTTCCAACTGTGCAGGTTTGAGAGAAAGACCAGGGATCTAGCGATGTTGGCCAGAAATTTCAGCAGGTCAGCTGGAATCTGCTTGGGGATTTGCTGATGTGAAACATGCATGACAATCAGACGAGTCAAAGAGCAAAGCCATCTTGACCTCGAACATGATCTTCCTTTGCTCCCGAACCACACACCAAGCAAGGCAAACTTAGGGGGATCAGAATATGGATTTCTATTTGTTACAAACTAGACAATTGTTTCTCATCAGGCTTTTCCAGTTATAGCACATAGGATTGCAATGACCTCATTTTTGACCAATGGCCAATGCATTCAACTGTCTGGTGGAATAATCTATTAACTGAGCACCTGCCAATTTTCTGCAGTAGGAACTAGTTTAGGCATATGTTTTAAAAAGTGATAACATTGTTACAGGCCCTGCCTAGACCTGAGGATGGAAGCCCACAGCAAGTCAGCACCAGCTCTGAAGTCAGGTTTAGAGGATGGGGTATGTTTTCAGAAGATTCTCTGCCCCATGACTGACCTCCCTTCCCCCAACCCTGCACTGATTGTATCACATTTAAGGATAAACCACCCCACACTGAGAATTCCAGAACTTGGGAATGCTGAATGATGTGTTTGATTCTGTGGGTGAGAAAACAGGCAGAGAGAAGTGGAGTGGCCTTAGGTGAGTCACACGGAGCCACAGTTGGAACGCAGTGCTCCCCACTCCCGGTCCAGTGCTCTTTGCCTCAGACCCTGTTGTGGCCCTGGGTGTTTACAGGGAGTCATCGCTCACATTTAAGTGTTGGCTCTGCTGAGAGGAATCCCGTTATGATGCTGGTTGGTCAAGGAGGCAGCAGAGCTGTTTGATAGCCCACCTGCAAGTTAAGTCTGCCACTTTTAGGGAACCATGTCTCAGTCCTGAGTGTGAGAAGGCTTTGACAAGTTGTTATAAACACCACCTGCTTCCTCCAAACTTACATCTGTAAGTAGGAGCAGATTAGAAGATAGTGATAGCTGTGGAATACCAGGAGTTCATGGAGAGAGGGACTGACCACAGCAAGGGCCAGTACTCATGGACCTTTTGATGGAAATAGCTTCTTTTGTAGAAAGATGGTTGGTTGCCACATATAGTAAAACAGTTGCTAATCTTTATGAAAATAATAATAATAGCAACTAGTCTTTGCTGCTGCTGCTAAGTCGCTTCAGTCGTGTCCAACTCTGTGCGACTCCAGAGACGGCAGACTACCAGGGTCTCCCGTCCCTGGGATTCTCCAGGCAAGAACACTGGAGTGGGTTGCCATTTCCTTCTCCAGTGCATGAAAGTGAAAAGTGAAAGTGAAGTCGCTCAGTCGTGTACGACTCCTAGCGACCCCATGGACTGCAGCCCACCAGGCTCCTCTGTCCATGGGATTTTCCAGGCAAGAGTACTGGAGTGGGGTGCCATTGCCTTCTCTCAACTAGTCTTTCAGTTCACTTCAGTTCAGTCACTCAGTCGTGTCCGACTCTTTGCGACCCCATGAATCGTACCACACCAGGCCTTCCTGTCTATCACCAACTCCCGGAGTTCACTCAGACTCACGTCCATCCAGTCAGTGATGCCATCCAGTCATCTCATCCTCTGCTGTCCCCTTCTCCTCCTGCCCCCAATCCCTCCCAGCATCAGAGTCTTTTCCAATGAGTCAACTCTTCGCATGAGGTGGCCAAAGTACTGGAGTTTCAGCTTTAGCATCATTCCTTCCAAAGAAATCCCAGGGCTGATCTCCTTCAGAATGGACTGGTTGGATCTCCTTGCAGTCCAAAGGACTCTCAAGAGTTTTCTCCAACACAGTTCAAAAGCTTCAATTCTTCGGCGCTCAGCCTTCTTCACAGTCTAACTCTCACATCCATACATGACCACAGGAAAAACCATAGCCTTGACTAGATGGACCTTTGTTGGCAAAGTAATGTCTCTGCTTTTCAATATACTATCTAGGTTGGTCATAACTTTCCTTCCAAGGAGTAAGCGTCTTTTAATTTCATGGCTGCAGTCACCATCTGTAGTGATTTTGGAGCCCAGAAAAATAAAGTCTGACACTGTTTCCACTGTTTCCCCATCTATTTCCCATAAAGTGATGGGACCAGATGCTATGATCTTCGTTTTCTGAATGTTGAGCTTTAAGCCAACTTTTTCACTCTCCACTTTCACTTTCATCAAGAGGCTTTTTAGTTCCTCTTCACTTTTGGAATGAAGCAGGGCAAAGACTAATAGAGTTTTGCCAAGAAAATGCACTGGTCATAACAAACACCCTCTTCCAACAACACAAGAGAAGACTCTATACATGGACATCACCAGATGGTCAACACCAAAATCAGATTGATTATATTCTTTACAGCCAAAGATGGAGAAGCTCTATACAGTCAGCAAAAACAAGACCAGAAGCTGACTGTGGCTCAGACCATGAACTCCTTTTTGCCAAATTCAGACTTAAATTGAAGAAAGTAGGGAAAACCACTAGACCATTCAAGTATGAACTAAATCAAATCCCTTATGATTATACAGTGGAAGTGAGAAATAGATTTAAGGGCCTAGATCTGATAGATAGAGTGCCTGATGAACTATGGAATGAGGTTCATGACATTGTACAGGAGACAGGGATCAAGACCATCCCCATGGAAAAGAAATGCAAAAAAGCAAAATGGCTGTCTGGGGAGGCCTTAGAAATAGCTATGAAAAGAAGAGAAGCAAAAAGAAAAAGGAGAAAAGGGAAGATATAAGCATCTGAATGCTGAGTTCCAAAGAATAGCAAGAATAGATAAGAAAGCCTTCTTCAGCGATCAGTGCAAGAAATAGAGGAAAACAACAGAATGGGAAAGACTAGGGATCTCTTCAAGAAAATCAAAGATACCAAAAGAACATTTCATGCAAAGATGGGCTCAATAAAGGACAGAAATGGTATGGACCTAACAGAAGCAGAAGATATTGAGAAGAGATGGCAAGAATACACAGAAGAACTGTACAAAAAAGAACTTCACGACCCAGATAATCACGATGGTGTGATCACTGACCTAGAGCCAGACATCCTGGAATGTGAAGTCAAGTGGGCCTTAGAAAGCATCACTACGAACAAAGCTAGTGGAGGTGATGGCATTCCAGTTGAGCTATTCCAAATCCTGAAAGCTGATGCTGTGAAAGTGCTGCACTCAATATGCCAGCAAATTTGGAAAACTCAGCAGTGGCCACAGGACTGGAAAAGGTCAGTTTTCATTCCAATCCCAAAGAAAGGCAATGCCAAAGAATGCTCAAACTACCACACAATTACACTCATCTCACACGCTAGTAAAGTAATGCTCAAAATTCTCCAAGCCAGGCTTCAGCAATATGTGAACCGTGAACTTCCAGATGTTCAAGCTGGTTTTAGAAAAGGCAGAGGAACCAGAGATCAAATGGCCAACATCCGCTGGATCATGGAAAAAGCAAGGGGGTTCCAGAAAAGCATCTATTTCTGCTTTATTGACTATGCCAAAGCCTTTGACTTTGTGGATCACAATAAACTGTGGAAAATTCTGAAAGAGATGGGAATACCAGACCACCTGATCTGCCTCTTGAGAAATTTGTATGCAGGTCAGGAAGCAACAGTTAGAACTGGACATGGAACAACAGACTGGTTCCAAATAGGAAAAGGAGTTCGTCAAGGCTGTATATTGTCACCCTGTTTACTTACCTTATATGCAGAGTACATCATGAGAAATGCTGGACTGGAAGAAACACAAGCTGGAATCAAGATTGCCAGGAGAAATATCAATAACCTCAGATATGCAGATGACACCACCCTTATGGCAGAAAGTGAAGAGGAACTCAAAAGCCTCTTGATGAAAGTGAAAGTGGAGAGTGAAAAAGTTGGCTTAAAGCTCAACATTCAGAAAACGAAGATCATGGCATCCAGTCCCATCACTTCATGGGAAATAGATGGGGAAACAGTGGAAACAGTGTCAGACTTTATTTTTCTGGGCTCCAAAATCACTACAGATGGTGATTGCAGCCATAAAATTAAAAGACGCTTACTCCTTGGAAGGAAAGTTATGACCAGCCTAGATAGCATATTCAAAAGCAGAGACATTACTTTGCCAACAAAGGTTTGTCTAGTCAAGGCTATGGTTTTTCCTGTGGTCATGTATGGATGTGAGAGTTGGACTGTGAAGAAGGCTGAGCGCCGAAGAATTGATGCTTTTGAACTGTGGTGTTGGAGAAAACTCTTGAGAGTCCTTTGGACTGCAAGGAGATCCAACCAGTCCATTCTGAAGGAGATCAGCCCTGGGATTTCTTTGGAAGGAATGATGCTAAAGCTGAAACTCCAGTACTTTGGCCACCTCATGCGAAGAGTTGACTCATTGGAAAAGACTCTGATGCTGGGAGGGATTGGGGGCAGGAGGAGAAGGGGACGGCAAAGGATGAGATGACTGGATGGCATCACTGACTCGATGGACATGAGTCTGAGTGAACTCCGGGAGTTGGTGATGGACAGGGAGGCCTGGCATGCTGCAATTCATGGGGTCTCAAAGATTCGGACACAACTGAGCGACTGATCTGATCTGATCTGATCACTTTCTGCCATAAGGGTGGTGTCATCTGCATATCTGAGTTTATTGATATTTCTCCCCCAATCTTTTTTCCAGCTTGTGTTTCTTCCAGTCCAGCGTTTCTCATGATGTACTCTGCATATAGGTTAAATGAGCACTTAAAATATATGTCAGGCATTGTTTCATGTACTTCACATGTGTTAATTCATTTATTTCTTCCAGTGAGATGTAGGTAGTATTATTTCTGTTTTACAATGGGGAAACTGAGGTTGTGAGAGAGTTCTTGTTTAAGGTTACAGCATTAGTAGAGTTGACAGTCGCCCTAGATAGTCTAGTTCCAGAATGCAAACTGTTTTTGTTTTTTTTTAAATGTCTGTTTTTGTATTTTGGCCATGCTGCATGGTATGCAGAATGGTTCCCTGACCAAGGATTGAACCCTAGCCTTAGACCTTAAGCCAGAGATGGGAACTTCTGGTCTTTAATTTAATCTGGTCTTCACATCAGTTTTTTTGTCAAAATGCAGGGAGATTCTCAAAGTCTTTACAAAAATATACTCAGATATCAGAAATGGAGATATTACTTCATAAGGTAAACAATTATGTTTTTCTCTGTGAATAAAGTGCAGGACTTTACAGAGAAAGAACATGGAGGGGGTAGTTTACCCCTAAACAGGTGGCAAAGTATTCCTGCTTCTAACATTTACATTAGAATTGATTTCTTAATTTATTATAAAACATATCTTGCATATAGAAGAATGTATGAAAAAACATATGTCCTTGTTAAAGAATAGCAAAATGTCATCTAGTCCTAGGTTAAGAATCAGAAGATTGCTAGTCCTGGAAGGAAGCAATCAGAAAGCTCCCTGTTGCTTCTTCCCCAAGTGCATCTCCCTCCTTCCCCACCAGAAGTAATCACTGTCTGACTTTAGGTGCCTGCCTTTCTCACAGTTATTATATGGGTCATGTACTAAATATCTGAAGGCATGTTTTGGAGGACTGAGCTGCTTTCTATTTCTACGTCTAAACCCATCATTGCCTACCTCTAGACCTCAGGAGTAAGTAAAAACAGAGCACTTCTGGGAGTTGAAGCAGCAGTATGAAGAAAAAAGACCAGCAACTTCATGGCCAAATTTGTGGTCAAAATGAGCCAAACACAGCTAAGGCTCTGAGATAGGTTCATGCTGATGTTCTGACCTCAGGTTAAAAATTAGGTGTGGCAGCTGTGGGGATCTTGGTGATGATGCTTTCAACATGTCCTTAGTCACATTGCTTCAGTCTGGGTGGTCACCCTCTCCTCCTGCCCATAGCTGTCATCCCAGGATCTCTATTCACCTTCTTTATCTCTCTTCTTTGTTGGATCTCCTGTTTCTGAATACCACGCCATCCTAGTCTGCTCTCTCATTTTAATAGAGGTCATTTTCTAGTAATTTCTTGTGAAAGAGCACATGGGAGATCAATTGTTTGAGATTTTCTGTGTCTCAAAATTCTTTTTCCTGTGCTTATACTTGACTGATCATTTGGCTGGGTATCAAATTCTAGGTTGGAAATTATTTTATCTTAGATTTCTAACTGTTTTCTCATTGCTTCTACTATTGCCAGGGAGAAGTCTAAAGTTATTTCTGATTCATAATCCTTTATATGTAACCATGAGTTAGAAGGAAGTTCTTCTTGCCCCCGGTTTTCTGAAATTTCAAAATGATATGTTACCATGAGGTTCTATTTATGTTACACTGGGCACTTGGTGGGTCCTTTCTGATAGCTTATATCTTTTAGTTCTAAGAAATCTTCTTGAATTATTTCAGTGATGATTTTTCCCCCCTCTACTTTCTGTTTTCTCTTTCCAGTACTTCTGCTATTTGGATATTGGGTTTTCTTACTTTTTTCTCACCTATTTTTATCTTCACTTCTTGAGAATTTCCCTCAGCTTGATTCTCCATTCTTTCTATCATCTTCCTCCTTTGTTACCATGTTTTTCCTAATCAAGATTTTTTTTTAATTTTAGTTTTATGAATGTTACTTTTTATTGCCTTAATAATATCTTTGCTTTTGTTGTTTTTTCATGGATACAGTATTTATTCTTAACTCTCGAAAGATTTATTAAAACATTTAAAAGAAAATCTCTGCCTAGTTTCTGCTTCCCCTAAGTGGCCCTTTCCTTCTTTGTTTGGGTTTTATCTTCTATAATAAAGGACTTTATGATCTATGTGGTAATTCTTGGCATTTTGTTTATGATTAAAAGTTGGGGATAAAAGCTGATGGGAAATACTGAACACACAGTTTAGTCCCGTCAGTTCTGAACTGCATGGGACAGTTTGGGTAGACTGGCTGTTGAGGTTACTCTCCTGGGTTCATACCTTTATGCACTTCTGGAATTACTTCACTTTCTCCAGAGAGGAATCTTCCAATGTGGCTGAAGGATGTTTCTGGCTGTCCTTATTGTGAGAGCTGAATTACGGAAAAGGATTGAGGGTCTCTGCTTCCAGTACTCACAATGACTTGATTTCCCTCAGCTGGACCCCTTGTCAAAGCTCTTGGCTTATCCTCTCCAGAGAACAAACCTTCAGATTTCTGTGGGTTGGGGAGCATCAGGTGCCTGGTAGCATGAGTGACTTCTCAGAATTCCCACCTTGGTCTTCCTTGTTTCAACCTACCACCTCTCATTCCTATGTCCAGACACCTGGTACTGCTCATCCTGGGACCTTTGAGAATTGTGTGGGGTCAGTCAGGTGGGTTCTTGCTTTTCCCTCTGCAGACTTGAGATTCTGTTCTCTCAGGTCTGATCCTAGTTCTACTGGACCATCCACTTTTTAGCTTCTAAAGTTTGTTGTTCTTTTCTCCATTCTTATTGATTTACATAATTTATTTTTTTAAAAAAGCCCTCTTTGCTATCTATAAGTGGGATTTGGGGAGAGGACAAATTTAGGAACATGCATTCAGTCTACCATCTTACCCCAGATTTCTGGTGCTAATATTTTTAAATGATAAACTGACTATGTTAAAAAATGTTAATTAGAAAATTTTATTTACTGTTTCCCTTCTATTAATTAGAATTTTTCATGTATAAATAAATATTAGTATATCTTCATGAGAGATCATTGTCTCTCTTGCCCCAGCAAACTAAAATATTGTGCTCAGGACTGTAGTCACTGTGTGGATTATACCTGTAATTCAGGGGATCACTTGTGAAAACCTGAATAATACTTTTTAAACAGAAAGGTTTTTTTTGCAGTTACTAAGGATGATACTGTAGAAGAGATATGAAGAAGGTACTTTCTCTTGGTGGATTGCTGCAATATGATTTGTGACCTGGTGTTATAATAAATATTTGAGAATACTTGTTATCTCCAGTACACGTGACCTTATGGGTTGCTACTTCATCATAGCAGTCAGAAACTGTGACTTAGCACTGTGAAAACTCTCCCAAGTGACTGTCAGAACTTTCCTCCCCCACTTCTGAGAGATTGCAGGCTATCGAGAAACAAGTTTTAGGTATTGCTCTAAGGAAGAAAGTGACACCATGCTTGAAATATGTGAGATTAGTATCTAAGAAAAAGCTTGAGTTGTCTAAAGAGGATCCTATAGAGGGCATCAGGGCTCACTAGGACAGAAAATAAGCAGAAAAACAATTTACTAGAAATGAAACATAAGGTTGAAATGGGAAAATGCTCTCATTCCTAAAGATTTTTCACTGTGCATTTTGTTTTTTAAAAAATTTTTATTGAAGTGTAGTTGATTTGCAATGTTGTGTTAATTTCTACTGTACAGAAAAGTGATTCAACACAGCATTGTAAATCTGATATATATATATATATATACACACACATTCTTTTTCATATTCTTTTCCATTATGGTTTACCACAGGGTACTGAATATGCTTCCCTGTACCATGCAGGAGGACCTTGTTGTTTATCCATCATAATAGTTTGCATCTGCTAATCCCAAATTCACAATCCTGCCGTCTCCCACCCACCCACTGCCTTGGCAACCACGAATCTGTTCTCTATGTCTATGTGTCTATTTCTATTTAATAGATAAGTTCATTTGTAACATCATATGGTATTTGCCTTTCTCTGTCTGACTGACTTTGCTTAGTATGGTAATCTCTAGGTCCATCCATGTTGCTGCAAATGGCATTAATTCATTTATTTTTATGGCTGAGTAATATTCTATCTGTATATGGATCGCATCTTCTTTTTCCAGTCCTCTGTTGATGGACATTTAGGTTGTTCCCATGTCTTGGCTATTGGGATACATGTATGTTCTCAAATTAAAGTTTTGTCTGGATATATATCCAGGAGAGGGATTGCTAGATCATATGATAGTTCTATTTTTAGGTTTTTGAGGAACCTCCACAGTGACTTTACCTATTTACATACCCACCAACAGTGTAGGAGGGTTCTCTTTTCTCCACACCCCCTCCAGCACTTGTTATCTGTAGAGTTTTTGATAATGGGCTTTCTGACTGGTATGAGGGAGTACCTCATTGTAGTTTTTATTTGCATTTCTCTAATAATTGTCAGTGATGAGCATCATTTTATGTGTCTAGTGACCATCCATCACTGTGCATTTTAAAGTTTTGTTAATCTTTCTGTGATTCCTTCATTGCTGCTTTGTCCTTCATTGCCCCCTTGTCTCTCATTGTCCCCTCTCCACTTTTATTTCTCTCTCTCTCCCACTCTAATCAATTAACCAGAAAACTTTTCTGAGTGTCACTGTGTACAGACCCAATGCTAGAAGTTTAAGATACACGTAAGAATACTGTACAGTCTCTCCCCTAGCCAAATAATCACCATATGTTGTTTAAATGTTATAAAAGAAAATATATATGTAACTGGTAGAGAATTAGTGGAAAGGTTACCTCCAGATGTTGTATAGGAGAAGGTGACATTTGAGTAGACCTTGGAGGTTATTCAGGGGTTCACCTGGCGGTAAATTGGGGAGGGTGATCCCAAGGAAAGGGAAGAGCATAAGTGAAGACACAGAGATGAAATGTGCCTGGAAAATTTTACAAAGTTCAGGAAATTTTAGAAGGTTCAGGTGTGTTGGAGCTTAGGGCACTGGGGTAGCGCTGGGGAGAGAGGGCCAGAAGGGAATAAGACTCTTTCAGGTTCAGGGAAGAGTGATGTCCTGGGGTGTTGGTGGTTGAATGTGAGGAGGCAGAGGAAACCTCAGGAGACTCAGCAGTGGGGATGTAACCCCTGTGCATCTCAGTGCTTCCAAGATCAGCTTGTGCTGCAGGCCTTGGTGACTAATGAATGTTAGCTTGTCTCTCTTGGGATTACAGCCGCATTGACAGGTGCTGTCCCCCACGCCGCTTCTGAGGATCTCTCCTTCCATCCTCTCCAAGAGAATCCCAGTTGGGCAGGTCTTATGGGAAATCTCTTGGCTGTCTCTTTCATAACCAGCCTCTGTGTGGTCACTTATGGCTCAGGCTCCCAGTTCTGGTTTGGAGATTGTGTCTGGGAAACTAGAAGCATAGAGTACACGGAGATCTTGGGACAGAAATCAGTTCTCATGGTCCATATCCATGAAAGATGTAAGCATGGAGGCATCAAGGGTTTCCTGGATTGTCCAGTTCAGAGAGGCTGGGTTTATCCCTTGAGGCAGGAGGAGCTTGCCAATTTGAAAACTGTTCCTTAAACAACAGTAATTAGTATTCTGACAGTTCTAAAGGCTGAGAGTCCAGGATAAAAATTCCAGCTGATTCGGCTCCTGATGAGGGACTCTGCCTGGCTTGCAGATGGTCACCTTCTCTTTATGTCCTCATGTGGCCTTTCCTCAGTTTGTGTGTGTGTATGTGTGCACGCACACAGTGTACACATGCTTGCACATGTGTGGGTTGGGTAGTGCACACTCCCTCCCTGGTGTCTCTTCTGATAAGGACGCTAATCCCACTTTAAGACCTCCCTTAACCTTAATTACTTCTTGGAAACCCCATCTCCAAATGTAGCCACACTAGGGGTTAAGAGTGGGGTAAGGATATAAACATTCAGTCCATAATAGCTGGTGTATTCTAAATTATAATTCTAATTTATTCTAATTGAGAATAACACATTTCATTTTTAAATATGAAGTATAAAGGCTATTTCTTTATAGACTTTTTTCTTTTTAAAACATAATTGAACTCATACAATGTACAGTATTTTTAAAGTTAAAATTAATGTAGCAACATTCAGAAGTCCCAGATGGAATATAAAATAAACATAGGCTTCATGACACATCTTGAGGATGTTCTTAGCCTTTTTAGTTAGGAAAGCAAACAAACAAAAAGAAACACAGAATAACCAGGGATAACTTAAAACTCCACATACATTTTAAAGATGCAGAAAATATAAAAGCCAAGCAAGGTCAATAGGTTTTTCTTTTAAGTGGGGAGGTTGCAAATCAGATTCGCTCTTGGAGAATCCTGCCAGGGGTTGGTGTGGGTGTGGACAGAGAGGGACTGAAGCCAGAGGGAGCCAGTTCGTGGAGGTGCAGTTATGCAGACAGAGAAAACCCAGCCTGGATGGGCAGTGGAGGTGGGGTAGAGATGAGGACCAGATGCAATTTAGGAAACTATTTTATGATCTCATTCCCTTGACTTGTTCCTAAATACCTCTTTATTTTTCCATCTCCTCTCTCCCCACCCCACCTCCTACCCTGTCCTTACACTATCACCCCTCTGAGGGACATGCACACACTCCTTAAATGCAAGCAAACGAAATTTATTTTAACCAATGAGAGCCCTGATTGATTTTTCTCTTGTTAGTTTATGATCCAAAATAATAAACAAAGATCCTGCTGTAGATATTTTTCTAACCCCCACCACCACCAGCTGTGTGAATGGACATACACATAAACCCACACAGGGCCACATGCACTGCCGGACTGCCCACCTGAAATACTCTATACGAAGTGCCCAGCACAGGGCCTGGCATACCAACCCAAACATTTCACTTCTGCTCGTAAGCCTTGGCCAACCCCAGCCATGATCCTGTGACTAAAGCCTGTTTACTCCAAGCTAAACTCATTTGCATGGTTTCCAGCACACTTTGTATTTTTATTCTTTCTCACACATACCCTCTCTCATTGGACAGTAGGCTCCCTAATTAGCTCAGCCACATGCACCATGAGAGCATGACTAGACAGCCCAGGCTGAGGTCTCTGCCTGCCCCAGGCCTGGATTATCACTCTATGTGGCCATCATTTGCATGTGAAAATAACCGTCTGCCTCACGAGTCTGTGGCCCAAACAACAGTCCCTTTCACCCTGAACAGTTGGTCTAGGGATGTGAAGGGGAAAATTTGTGTCCCTTTCCTGAAAAATTGAAAATATTGGGTTATGAAGGCTTGGATTTTTTCTTGCAAGAGGAAGCTTAATGATTAAGAAAAGGGTTAATAAACTGTTATCCAGGTCTTAACACTTTCACACTTATTTCTAATAGTTCATCAGATTTTTATGTCCATATCAGTTAGTGCACCAGAAATCTTGCCATGCCTTTGTTCAGAAATTGTTTATCAAAGGGCCCAGGTACAGTTAATACTTTTTGAAACACTAAGTATATCTCTCCTTGTAAGTAGAGAAAAAAAAATTAAATGAAATAGTTTATTAAGAAAAGAAAGGAGTTGTGGGTCAGTTCCCATTGCTGCAGATTGCTTGAATTGAAGATCTGAGGACAGCATAGTGCCCCAGGAAGGTAACAATGGCTAATATTTATTGAGCGCCCTCTATGTGCCAGGCACTGTACCGAGCATTTTACATCAGTTCAGTTCAGTACAGTTCAGTTCAGTCACTCAGTTGTGTCAGACTCTTTGCAACCCCATGGACTACGGCAAGCCAGGCTTCTCTGTCCATCACCAACTCCTGGAGCTTGCTCAGACTTATGTCCTTTGAGTCAATGATGCCATCCAACCATCTCATTCTGTCATCCCCTTCTTCTCCTGCCTTCAATCTTCCCCAGCATCAGGGTCTTTTCTAATGTCAGTTCAACATATTAGGTGGCCAAAGTATTGGAACTTAGCTTCAGAATCAGTCCTTCCAATGAATATGCAGGGCTGATTTCCTTTAGGATTGACTAGTTTGATCTCCTTGCAGTCCAAGGGACTCTCAAGAGTCCAAGTCTCCAACACCACAGTTCAAAAGCATCAATTTTTTGGTGCTCAGGATTCTTTATGGTCCAACACTCACATCCATACATGACTACTGGAAAATACATAGCTTTGACTAGATGGACCTTTGTCAGCAAAGTAATGTCTCTACTTTTTAATTTTCTGTCTAGGTTTGTCATAGTTTTTCTTCCGAGGAGCAAGCATCTTTATTCTCATGGCTGCAGTCGCCATCTGCAGTGTTTTGGAGCCCCCCAAAATCAAGCCTGTCACTGTTTCCATTGTTTTCCCATCTATTTGCCATGAAGTGATGGGACTGGATGCCATGATCTTTGTTTTTTGAATGTTGAGTTTTAAGCCAACTTTTTCACTCCCCTTTTTCATTTTCATCAAGAGACTCTTTAGTTCCTCTTCACTTTCTGCCATAAGAGTGCTGTCAACTGCATATCTGAGGTTATTGATATTTCTCCTCGGCAATCTTGATTCCAACTTGTGCTTCATCCAGTCAAGGTAATTTGCATGATGTACTCTGCATATAAGTTAAATAAGCAGGGTGACAATATACAGCCTTGATGTACTCCTTTTGCAATTTGGAACCAGTCCATGTCTGATTCTAACTGTTGCTTCTTGACCTACATACAGATTGCTCAGAAGGCAGGTAAGGTGGTCTGGTATTCCCATCTCTTGAAGAATTTTCCATAGTTTGTTGTGATCCACATAGTCAAAGGCTTTAAAATAGTTAATGAAGCAGAAGTAGATGTTTTACTGAAATTCTCTTGTTTTTTTCTATGATCCAACGAATGTTGGCAATTTGACCTCTGGTTCCTCTGCCTTTTCTGAATCCAGCTTGAACATCTGTAAGCTCTTGGTTAATGTAGTATTGAAGCCTAGCTTGGAGAATTTTGAGCATTACTTTGCTAGCATGTGAGATGAGTGCAATTGTGTGGTAGTTTGAACATTCTTGGCATTGCCTTTCTTTGGGATTGGAATGAAAAGTGACCTTTTCCAGTCCTGTGGCCACTGCTGAATTTTCCAAATTTGCTGGCATATTGAGTGCAACACTTTCACAGCATCATCTTTTAGGATTTGAAAAAGCTCAGCTGGAATTTCATCACCTCCACTAGTTTCGTTTGTACTGATGCTTTCTAAGGCCCACTTGACTTCGCGTTCCAGGATACCTGGCTTTAGGTGAGTTATCACACCATTGTGGTTACCTGAGTCATTAAGACTTTTTTTGTAGAGTTCTTCTGTGTATTCTTGCCACCTCTTCTTAATATCTTTTTCATTAGGTCCATACCGTTTCTGTCCTTTATTGTGCCCATCCTTGCATGAAATGTTCCCTTGGTATCTCTAATTTTCTTGAAGAGATGTCTAGGCTTTCCCATTCTGTTGTTTTTCTCTATTTCTTATCATTGATCACTGAGGAAGGCTTTCTTATCTCTCCTTGCTATTGTTTGGAATTCTGCATTCAAATGGGTATATCTTTCCTTTTCTCCTTTGCCTTTCATTTCTTTTCTAAGCTATTTGTAAGGCCTCCTCAGACAACCACTTTGCCTTTCTTTTTCTTTGGGGATGGTTTTGATCACTGCCTCCTGTACAATGTTAGGAACCTGCATCAATAGTTCTTCAGGCACTCTGTCTATCAGATCCAGTCTCTTGAATCTATTTGTCACTTCCAGTGTATAATCATAAGGGATTTGATTTAGGTCATACATGAATGGCATAGTGGTTTTCCCTACTTTCTTCAATTTAAGTCTGAATTTTGCAATAAGGAGTTCATGATCTGAGCCACAGTTAGCTCCCAGTCTTGTTTTTGCTGACTGTACAGAACTTCTCATCTTTGGCTGCAAAGAATATAATCAATCTGATTTTGGTATTGACCATCTGGTGATGTCCATGTGGAGTCGTCTCTTTTGTTGTTGGAAGATGGTGTTTGCTATGACCAGTGAGTTCTCTTGGTGAAGATTTTTTAGCTTTTTCCCTGCTTAATTCTGTACTCCAAGGCCAAACTTGACTGTTACTCTAGGTATCTCTTGGCTTCCTACTTTTGCATTCCAGTCCCCTATGATGAAAAGGACATCTTTTTTGGGTGTTAGTTCTAGAAGGTCTTGTAGGTCATCATAGATCCGTTCAACTTCACTTCTTCGGCATTAGTGGTTGGGGCATAGACTTGGATTACTGTGATATTGAATGGTTTGCCTTGGAAATGAACAGAGATCATTCTGTCATTTTTGAGACTGCATCCAAGTACTGCATTTCAGACTCTTTTGTTGACTATGATGGCTACTCCATTTCTTCTAAAGGATTCTTGCTCACAGTAGTAGATATAATGGTCATCTCAATTAAATTCACCCATTCTGCTCCATTTTAGTTCACTGATTCCTAAATTGTTGATCTTCACTTTGACCATCTCCTGTTTGACCTATTCCAATTTACCTTGATTCTAGGACCTAACATTTCAGGTTCCTATGCAATATTGTTCTCTACAGCATTGGACTTTACTTCTAGCACCAGTTACATCCACAACTGGGTATTTTTGCTTTGGTTCCATCTCTTCATTTTTTCTGGAGTTATTTCTCCATTATTCTCCATCTTACTGTCCCTACCATAAAGATGAGAAAACTGAGGTTCAGAGAGATTATCATGTCCAAGGTCAAACAGCTAGTAAGCCATGGAGCCAGGATTGGCACCCTGGCAGCTGATCTCAGGTTCTATGACCTTTGTATCCATCAAGCTCACACTGCTCCTAGCCATGCTAATTACTGAATAAAGGAACAAGTAGTACACTTAGGGTGTGATACTTAACATGCATTTTGAGAAGGTGCTAAATAAGAAAGTGAAAGAACTACTGTAGTTATAGTGTTTTGCATTGAGAGAGATGAAGCCGGGGCCTCTCAATGGCTGTCTCTGGGACTCTGGGCCAGGGCCCTACCATCTGTGGGTCTCAGTTGCCTCGTAATAAGGCTTGGTTTTAGAGTCATCATTTGTTGGAAGTCAGTGGGCTATGGTTCCCTTCTGACCTAACTCTTCATCTGTTGGTGTGCAGAGTAGGTGCCATGAAAGGATGCTGGCCGAGAGCAGCCAACTCCACCAGGAGTGGGGGCAGGAGGGCTTTTACCTATGTTTCCTCACCTGTAAGAGGCGTCTAGCTCCTGAGGCTGGTGCTTCCAGGCACATCCGTCTCACAGCTCAGGCCAGAACTTGGTGTGACATCATCAGCCTAACTCCTATCTCTTAGGCCTCCCAATGTGCGAAATGTACCCTCATGAGAAAAGTGTGAGAATATGCTAAAAGGTAGAGAGGAGAATCTCACTGCGGCTGTCGTTTGACATCTCTGAAAATAAGCAGACAAAACTTCAGAAACAGCAGAAGTGTTGGTGGAAAGTAAGAGAGTTTATAGGCAGCTTCAGGAAACCCTGTCTTCATTGGGTTCTGAAGGTATCCAGAGCTGATAGGAAATACAGAGATCATTGCCTTAAGCTGTGGGAGCCTCCAGGATGGGCATCGAATCTTACTGTTTTCCCCCAGCATCTTAGAAAGTACCTGGCACGCTGCTGGCTCTCAATTACACTTTGCTGAGTGATGGACTGGGAAAGGAATCAGAGTGAGCAGGTGCCAGCAGGCAGAGGGATACAGTCCTAGAAAACATGGTCAGAAGTGCAATAGGAGTTGTGGGAGCACAGTCACCATGGAAGTGCAGGTGGGGGGTGGAAGAGCAGCTGCTCCAGGGGCCGGCCCATGGTGCGCATATCTCTTCCTGCCTCCCTTCTATCCACCAACCCAACCAGCAGTTGCCAAACCCCATTTTGGGCTCCAGGATATAGTGGAGAATAAAATGGACATGGCCTCTGTCCTCATTCAACATGGCGATGACTAGGAAAGATCGTGGCTGATGACAATTGTACGTGCTTAATATTAGTGCCGCCGGAACACAGGCTGCTTACTAGCTGTGTAACTGTAGGCAACTCACTGATACTCTTTGAGTTTCTAATCTGTAACATGGGATGGGCATTTTTAAGAATTATAAATAATAATACCTGTTAATAGTGGCTCCTTTTCTTTGCGTTTATGTGTGTGTGTGTGTTGGGTGTGGGGTGGAAGATGGGGTTCTCTTTCTGTCCCCGGCCGCTTTCCAGAAGATGAACACTTATTGACTACTGTAACCAACAAATTTTTGGTTTTATTATTTTGACAATGATTTCTTCTGTTAAACGACTTCCTACTCCTCTTAAACTGGCAGAAACCAAATGTGAGATTTCTTAAGGTATTCAACACTAAATCCCAATTACAAGAAATCAGTAGAAACATTCAAAAACAAATAAAATAAATTCAGACAGTGAATCTGTAATTACGGTCCAAATGCACACCATTTTAAACTAAACCTCCAAAATGTGATCATTATATAGTAGTTACAGCACATCCTTAAGTTCCTGCAATTAGAGAGGAGGTAGAGTTATGGCCTAAAATAGACAAATAATAGCAACCAAACAAACTCTATATATATTTTTATTTTTTCTCAAGTTTGTATTTGAGGTAAAATGACCATCACTTTTTATTTTCTTGCACTGCAGTGACTCCGGTAGAAGTTACTTTTCAGAGCACTTTCCCCTCAGGAGTTATTCCATGACCCCAGCTCCTACTGTGTGGTCAGGTGGGCTCACGCAGGTGTGCTCACACAGGTGTACTCACGCAGTGCACAGGGTGTGCCAGGCGAGGGGTGGGGTTTGGGGGAGGCCTGGGAGACGCCTCCAGTCCTGGCTCCGTGGCTTCCTCACTCTGTGACCCTGGGCAGGACACCAGGCTGTGTTCCACTTGCCTCATCTGGAGCACAGAAACAGTTGCTGACTCATGGGTCATTTCGAGATTAAATTAGGTGATATGCCCTATTTCCTCAATTCTAAGATCCCGTTAGTTTTACAGTACACCAAATTTTCAGGTGGAAAAAACCATTATATTAAGTCTACATGTTGAATCTAAGACAGCCAAAGTTCAAGAAATCAAATATAAGAGGAAAAAAAAACTCACTAAATTGAGGGTAAGGCAGTCTTATTATTATGGATTATTATCTTATTATCCTCTCTGTATTGGTGGAGCTGTGGTCTGTGCCCAGATGTCCCTGTTACCGCCTCTGTGCCAAGCAGTCTGAGATGGGCTGCCTTTTTAGCATTTCTCTCAATATCTTGCCCCCACCAATTGAATGCCAGGCCCTGTGTGGACAAGCTTGGGCATGTTGTTGCTTCCTGTTTGTGTGGATTCCACCTCGTAGAGATTCAGAAAAACAATCACTTCTGGGCCAAACAGTCCCTCCTTTTCCACAAGTTTCTTTTACACCTGACCTAGTGGCTCCCAACTGTTTTCATGTCACTGCACAGCCAGAAAATGATAATATTTGTACAAGACTCCAGGGTAAAGGGAGGATCACTCAGGCCAAGAGGTCCAGATGCTCACCATCTGGAATCATTCAGGCCGTTCCAGTGTAGCCCACCTTCTCTAGTTAGCGTCTACAGTGAGCAAGGAGGAGGAGAAGGAAGAGAAAAGCCAGCAGAAACCCTGCTAATGTTCATTGGTTTTTGCTGGAGAATTTTAAGAGCATCTTATTTTTTCAAAGCATTTTTACAGTAGTGGTCTGATATCTTGATTGAAATACCCTCTGGCCTTTGGGTACCATCAACAAACAAGCTCTATGTGTCAGAACCACTGGGAAACCGTTAGTATCAATAGTGTCATATATATTCCCTACTGGCCTGAGGCCTGGGAGACGGAGTCATAAAAGCACTCCAGGTGATTCTTTCTGTGCTGACAGATTTGAGAACCACTGAGCCACAAAGGCCCTTCGAGGGTTTCACTTGGCTCTATACCTGTTATGCCCTATATGGTTTACCTGCCTTTTATACCCTGTAAAGATAGCCTTTCTGATGCAGTGGTCCAAACCTAGTCACAGACCAGCCCTCCATACGTGCCTGGTGACACCCCTGGTGTACGAGGAGGACCACCACAATGAGCAGGGAATCGGCACATCTTCTGGGCCAGAAGCTTGCAATCTTCTACAAGAAGAGCATGTCTCAGAGTGTGATCTGGAGATTGCCTGCGTCAGAATCACCTAGAAAGAAGCTCATTAAAAAAGTCTGAATAAGATTCTCAAATTTTGGCCTAGTAATCTACATTTTAAATCAGTACCTTGCTAATGCTTATACACATTCCGATTGGGGAACTACTACTGCATATGTGTAATTTAATAATCCTATCAATCTGCAAAGGGTTAATTTCAAGGTAAGCACAGACACTGTGGCCTGGGTCAAAGGCAGACCTTTTACTGCATAATAGCCATCCATACACACAGCTAGCTCCTTGAATAAGGAACCTTGCTTTTAGTACCACCAATGGGGTAGTAACAAAAGAAGGGTGTTTAGGCCCCAAAATTCTATCAGTGAAGTAAATGGTATAATTAAAAGCCTGACATGATGGCTTGAATACACACAAGATTCAACACCTCCTCCCTTATCTTAGTTTAATTTGGCAGTGGGAGTGTTTTTGCTTTGGTCATTACGTGTCTCTCAATCATAGTAGAACTTCTAGAATAAATAGTTTTTAACAGGATCCATGAACCCCTGAAATTGCAGGTAAAATTTTATGTGAATATGTATATTTTTCTAGGAGAGGGTTCAGACTACTGCCAGATTCTCAAAGGAATCTCTGACCCTGAAAAGGGAAAGATTAAGGATTTGAACGGAGGGATTTTTAAGGATTAGAACAGTGAAGAATTGTAAACAAAGGCTCAGGTCTGGATAAGGATTTCCAAACTTTTGTAAACCAACAGAACTGAGATCTCCAGCATTCCTTAAAAGCAGACCTGCTTTCTCTCCTCTCTCCTTCCTGCATCATTCTTTATTCCTTTAGGTTTGTCTGTTTTTCTGTGTTTTTCCTCCCCAATCTTTTCCCCTCTTTTTTCTCTGTGTCCATCTGGTCATCCCTCCTTGCCATCCACTCCATCTCCCTTCTGCTCACTGACTGACCTAGTTCAGTGCAGTCGCTCAGTCATGTCTGACTCTTTGCGACCCACAGACTGCCGCATGCCAGACCTCCCTGTCCATCACCAACTCCCGGAGCTTGCTCAAACTCATGTCCATTTGAGTCGGTGATGCCATCCAACCGTCTCATCCTCTGTCGTCCCCTTCTCCTCCTGCCTTCAGTCTTTCCCAGCATCAGGGTCTATTCCAGTAAGTCAGTTCTTCGCATCAGGTGGCCAAAGTATTGGAATTTCATCTTCAGCGTCAGTCTTTTCAATGAATATTCAGGACTGATTTCCTTTAGGATTGACTGGGTTGATCTCCTTGCAGTCCAAGTAGAAAGCAAAGCACATTTCTCTATTTGTTCTACCTGTGGAATAACTTTTTTAAAAAATAGTGCTTTATGTTGGTGACTCTTGTTTTTAAATCAACTGAGTTGAACATTTACCATTTCTCTGGTAGAGAGAGGTCATAAAACTCTAGGTGCCCTGCCTTCCTGGCTTTTGGGGTTCAGCCCTCAGGAGGAAGTTTTCTGGGGCTGTGATCCTGACTTCTGCCTGGCTGGAGGAGGACAGGGACAGGCACCTTCAGGCCTTCCTCTTGTTCTGAGTCTGCCTCTGATGAAGAGAATGACTGACTGCCCAGAATTCCAGGCCCCCAGCTCCAAAACTCTCCCACCTTCTCCACTGCATTATTTTTCATTTTCTGGCTTTGCCTGTGGAAAGCAGAGAAAGGAACCCCTAGGCTGAGGAGGCCGTGGGGACCCAGTCATGGCTGCAGAAGGAAACCCGAGCTAATGCTGCCCGGCTCTGTCCTTGTGTCGGCTCCGGCTCCGTGAGCAGGAGGGGGCTTGGCCCGCCAGGCTCCCCAGACAGCTCCCTGGGATGGATGCCTGAAGCATGAAGTCACTGGCTTGGGAGGGCCCTCGCCTTGCTGGGCTGCCTGCCTCAGCCCTGAACAGCCAGGAGTTTCAAGGAGGTGGAGGGTGACACCCTGAGGGGTGGATTAGCACATCCTGCCTGTACCCCTGGTTCCGCCCTGCGGGCCTGGTACTCCCCTCACTGCAGGAGGGAGTCCTCTGGCTGTGGAGGGTGAGCCAGATGCCCTCAGCGTGGCTGTGGAGGGTGAGCCAGATGCCCTCAGCATGGCTGTAGAGGGCAAATGATGGCATTTTCAGACTCAAGCATTTGGGGGGCACCTACTTGGCTTCCCTGGTGGCTTAGACAGTAAAGAATCTGCCTGCAATGAGGGAGGCCTGGCTTTGATCCCTGGGTTGGGAAGATCCCCTGGAGAAGGGAATGACTGCTCACTCCAGTGTTTTTGCCTGGAGAAGTTCATGGGTAAGGGAGCCTAGCAGACTACAGTGCATGGGGCCACAAAAAGTCGGACACAGCTGAGCAGCTAGCACTGACTGGATTGAGACTCGTTTTAGTGGGTCTGAGAGGGACACAGAGGCAAGAGACAGGCCCTCAGGCCACTCATGTTTGGGTGGGGAATGACAGCCATCTACAGACAGAGAATCTCAGGCTGACTGTGGGTGGTGCAGAGAGGACTGGCTGGGCTGGGCCATGTTCTGTGACCTGAGGAGCCTGTGGGTGCTGGCTGGAAGGGAGAGTGAAGTTTGCTATGGGGGCCTTTGGCAGGAGAGTGCTGCCTTTTGGGGCTGGCAGGAGATGAAGCCCCAGGTCATAAACTCCAGGGCTCAGATGGGGTTAGGGCCAGAGGTTTCTGAGCCTGTGGCACAGGTGCCCTAAGCCTGCTCACCATCTAATTTATTTGTCTCTCCAGTCCCAGACTTAATGCTTGCTGGGAGCTGGGCCATGCAAATTCATCTTCAGGGACGTATCCTGAAGAAATAGTGAGCCCTCTGCCGTGAGGTAGTCCAATCCCAGCACACAAGTGCCCAGAGCCCAGCCAGCACCAAGCACCACCGCAGCCCCTAGAACACCTCTCTGGGGACTGCATTGGCCAGTGCATTTCTGGGCCCCATAGAGAACTGACAAGTGGCTGAACCTGTTGGCCCCATTTGAAGGATTGCATCACACTTACATAGTTGTCAGAGCTGTAGCTTTGGACTCAGACCTCTGTGTTCAGATTCCAGGACAGCTGTAACTCATTGCATGGACTTGGTCAAGTTAACCTTTCTGACCACTCTCATTTCTGAAAATCAGGTAATAATGCCTACTTTACTGGGTTGCCAGAGCATAAAATAATATATATAAGAGGCCTACTGTCATAGCCTGAACGAAGTGGGTGCTTAATAATTATTAACATTGTTTATCCTGGATGACTGTCTCTCTGGAGGCCCCGGGGTTATGCTCCAAGGCAGTGCTTCTCAAGCTTCAAGATTGGGGGATCTTGTAATGGTGAAGGTGCCAGTTGCAGGGTCGGGGCAGGGGGAGATGCTGCAGTTCTAACAAGCTCTCGGGTGGTGCTGATACTGACACCCCTGGCCCAAGACCAGGTAGGGACACATTATCCAAGTGCCCCAGAGGAGCATCCCTGGCCTCCTTTTTCTTCGCACTTGCCCAGGACAGCCCAGGTTAAAGGCATATTCATTCCAGGCCAGCTCTTATTAAGTGGGACCTGTGTTAGACACTGCTCCCAGGCCCAGGTTGCCAGTGACCAGCAGAATATTGAAAGCAAGAACATGTGTCAAAAACAAGACTGAGACAATAGCATCCTTGACTTTGCGGAAGTTTTCCATGCGGTCTGGGCATGGTGGATATTGAGAAACCACAGTCTGTGCTTCTGGACAGCTCTTCCTCCAAGTCCCACAACCCAGCCCATGATGCCTGAATAAAACCTTGTAAGGTCTAGATGTTAACAAAAGGAGCTGGGGTTTCTGCCTGAACTCCTGAGAACATGGGACTTTCTGCCCAGTTCCTCCAGGGAGGGGTTGTGCATGAGCAGATGGCTCACTGTGGGGTGGGGGGGTGGGGCAGTGCTCGCCTTGCAGTGGCTGAGAGCTGAGGCTTTCACTCATCTGCTTCATCTGAGGAGGCAGCTTGCTTTGGTGGGAGAATTGGAGTCTGCATCTGGGACTAGTCTGCACCTGTGGCTTCGCTCCTCCCTCTCCGCTCTGCCTTGGCTGGGAAGCTCCCTGCATCCTCTATTCCACATCTGCAAAGCAGAGACGGCCTGGCTGAAACAAGGATGCTGCAGGTGGTCCCTGCAGGGGGCGCTTTTTTTTTTTAATTGTGGCAAAATATATATGACAAAAAATTTGCCATTTTAACCGTTTTAAAGTGTGCAATTCAGTGGTACTTACTCCATCAACCGTGATGTACATCCATCACAACTGTCTTCTTCTAAAACATTTTTTATCACCCCCAAACAAAAGCTGTGTCTACAGAAAAATAACTCTCCATTCCCCTGCCAGTCCCTGATAGCCTCTGTTCTATTTTCTGTTTCTGTGAATATGCCTATTCCAGATGTTTCATATGAATGGATCATATAGTATTTGTCTTTTTGTGGTTTTTTTTTGCACTTAATGTGTTTTTGAAATTCATCCGTGTTGTATCAAGTGTCCGTGCTTCATTCCTTTCGATGGCTGAATAGCACTCTCTGGGTAGACCATGTGCTGTTTCCCCACTCATCTGTTGATGGACACCTGGGTTGTTTCCATTGTTTATTTTTTACTTTAAACAATATTTATTTATTTGACTTAGTTGTGGCAATGGGGTCTTTCGTCTTCCTTGGGGCATGCGGGATCTTTAGTTGCAGCAGGTGGGATCTAGTTCCCTGACCCGGAATTGAAGCTAGGCCCTCTGCATTGGGAGTGGAGTCTTAGCTACTGGACAACCAGGGAGGTCCCTCTATTGTTTATTAATAAACTATAATTTTTTTTGCTTGCCCCCTGGTTCTAGGCAATGAGATATATCATGACATGGAACAGCATAGTTCCTGCCCTGACGCGGCAGGCAGCAGGCAGTGACAACAGAGAGATGGGTGCCTAGCAGGGCACACGTTGGAGGGGGCTTGGCTGCACTGGGTTCTTCTGGTCTTGCCTGACCGGCTGCTGACTGTGTGGCGTGGGGTCTCCTTTTTGGGGCCTTGGCGTTCCCACTTGTACAATGGACTTGCACTGTAAGGACCATAGTCCTTGTTGGACCCCTGTGGTGTTGGCGTGCTATAGTCCTGTGATACAAATCTTCTGCCGTGGGGTTCTAAGAGAATATCCCCTGCGTTTCTTTCTTGGGTAGGGCTTGCGGTAAGCGAGAACTGCACTGGCTGCAGAGCTGGGGTGTGTGGAGTCCAGATATTTCCAGCATGGTGCTAGGCAGGAGGGCGACCCTGCTTGCATAACCACGGGGATGCTGACTGCGCCCTGCAGGGGGACCCCTTGTCCCCCCACCCCCTTCTCAGTGCCTGCCTGGAGACAGTGTCCAGGCAACAGCGGGGCTGAGGACTGACTCCCAGGTCAGAACTCTGGACCCGCCGCAGAGGCCGGGGCTATGCGGAGACAGTCGATGTGGGGGACCCCAAGTGGGGTTGGATTATTTTGGGGGGTGTGCGGGAGTGTCTGGGGTTTAGGTAGGATGGGAATTAGGATGCCAGAGGCAGGGACAGCCAGAAGGAATAAGTGGTGGCTGGGAGGAACCCACAGCCTGGGTGGAGACTTCCTGTCAAAACAGCCACTTATCCTGGCTGGAGAGTGCATTCCTTTCCCCCAGGAGATAAGAAGGCCAGATTTTCCTTTCTCAGTGCTCCTTTGAGCTGAGAGCAGAGTTGGGTAAGCCAGTGGGGGCTTTGCAGGCTGGAGGCTGGGGGCTTTGCAGTCCCTTCCATCTGGCCCCAGCCTGTCCAGCTGGGCTCCTGGCCCCCCTCTCAGACTCCCTGCAGCCTTGGGTGAGCTCTGACCCCAGCAGCCAAGGGTTGATTCAAATCTTGTCTCCTCTCTGTGCTTCAGCTTCGTTACCTGAAAAATGCACCTATCTTGTTGATCGAAAGTATGTAATGCACTTGGAACAGTGCCTGGCACAAACCTTTGCTCAGCAATTTGTGGCAATCCTGGTTGTTATCCAAAGACTCCACTTTGTTTCTTGGGTCCAAGTGAGTTGCGGATTCCTAAATTTCCTAGGGCATCTGACAATCCTCTGCTCTGTAGACTTTTCCAGGTGAAAAATCTCTTCTCATCTCAACTTGACCCCAAGGCCATTATAAAAAAAGTCCTGCTAAGCATGTAAAATAGAGCCGATGTCAGAGGATGGAACAATTTCTCGGATATTAGAAATGCCCCGTTTCACAAGTGAGAGCTCCTTTTCTCAGGAGTAACTCCAGGACTGCTGTCCTAGATTGTAGGGGTTGGCAGGAGCTTCTCTTCTTACTGGAAACTAAGCCACTGCCTCCCAAGGGGGCTGCCCTGACATCCCCCCAACCCAGGCCCTTCATGCCCTGGGTTGCCTGGCCCTGGGGGCTTTTCCGGCTGTTCCTGCCAGTCAGTTGTCCTGAGGGCGGAGGCCTTCCCCCAGGGGCCTGGAGGCTCCAGGCTGCTCCTCCCCACGCCCTCTGGGCAGGCTCAGCTCCACTTCAGACTTCCCTTCTGGCCACTGCTAGAATGCCCAGCCTTCCCTCTGTGTATTTTCTCTCTGGGTGGGGGCCCAGGAGCTGGAAACCCTGTTCACATCCTCTCTCCACCCTCCCTTTGGAGGACCAAACTCACCAGGGCTGAAGCCAGAGAGGCGGTTGTGGTCTGGGGAAGGCTCCTAGCTCATGGAACAGAAGTCCTGTGGAGAAGGAAATCCATGCTGTGGGCGGGGGCTTTGGAGGGATCTCTTCCTAACCCATCATTATTGCTCCTTCCAGTCAGTACAACCTGATCTGGTTCAGTTTCGGAGTATTTCTGATGGCGCACCTGTCGTGGACTAGAACTGTTACGACCCAGATCAATGGGAGAATCCAGCAAACGAGGAGTATTTTGGGGACTCCAAATGGGACTCCAAGCCAGGGTTCCGTTCCCACTTTCAACTCTCATGCCTTTCGAGTAGCTGGCTTCTAGCCAGTTCCCTCACTTATAAAAACAGACCAGTGAATTAGACCAGGAAGCTTTTAGTATCTGCATTAATGGAGGGTATACGTGACTGTCATACTCTAAGACCTAGTGGCAGGACTTGTAATTCATAATTGCTTTGTTTCATTAGTGGACGAAAAATGTGGTAGTGACCTTGTCTCACAGTCTGGAGCACACTTGGTATCCATAGCCACAGAGATGGTGAAGGGTAACAGGGAGGTTACCCTTTGCTACTTGGAAGAAAAACTATGACAAACCTAGACAGAAAATTAAAAAGCAGAGACATTACTTTGCCGACAAAGGTCCATCTAGTCAAAGCTATGGTTTTTCCAGTAGTCGTGTATGGATGTGAGAGTTGTACTATAAAGAAGGCTGAGCGCTGAAGAATTGATGATTTTGAACTGTGATGTTGGAGAAGACTCTTGAGAGTCCCTTGGACTGCAAGGAGATCCAACCAGTCAATCCTAAAGGAAATCAATCCTGAATATTCATTGGAAGAACTGATTCTGAAGCTCCAATACTTTGGCCATCCGATGTGAAGAACTGACTCATTAGAAAAGACCCTGATGCTGGGAAAGATTGAAGGCAGGAGGAGAAGCGGACAACAGAGGACTAGATGGTTGGATGGCATCACCGACTCAATGGACATGAGTTTGAGCAAGCTCTGGGAGATGGTGATGGACAGGGAAGCCTGGCTTGCTGCAGTCCATGGGGTCGCAAAGAATTGGACACGACTGAGTGACTGAACAACAACAGAGAGGTAGAGGGCAGCACTGACAGCTCTGGAAGCTAGTTTGGGATTTTATATCAGCTGCTGGAGATCAGTGGTGCATTTGGATGATGTGCCCTGAGTCTTGAGAATGGACTTCTGACTGGCGGCTTTCAGAATTAGAAGTGTTCTGAAAAAGAATTTAGTTTACCTGTTACTGAGAGTGTGATCTACATCACCTGGGTTCATTTAGACTGCAGACTCTCATCCCTGGGGGACATCCCCACCTGGACATCCCAGGTGCCCATCCCAGGTGGACAGAGTTATCATTTGCATTTCGAAGAAGGGCTCACTTACAGTCCCACAGTGAGTCTGTGGCAGAACCAGAGTGTGAGCCCAGGTGTCCTGTTTCTTCGTCCTGTCACGGTTCTTCCCTTCCTCCCAGAGATCCCCAGGGCCTCATGCTCCACCCCAGGGAGGAGAAGAATAGCCTGGGCTTCTCCCAGATCTACCCTCTTTGAGCTCAGTTTGGGCACATTTTGCTCTCTCAGGACTGAGGCTGCCTCACCCATTGCAGCTCCCAGACCTGACACCAAAGCCCTGAGGCAGAAAACTCCACTGAGCAGCCCAGGCCCCTGGGCGCTTGCTCGCCAGACTGCCCGTCTGTGTCCACTTTGGACCTGCTGGGATTGGGCCATATCTGAGTAAGTGCAGGGCTGCGTGGCAGGAGCTCTGTGAGAGCCTCAGTGATAGGATGAGGCCTGGACATGCCTCTTTTCTCCTTGGCACTGACCTGTCTTTGTTAGGCCATTTTAGGCTTTCTGTCCCTCCCCCCAAATGCAGGTCTCTGTCCCCATGAGACAGAGTCCCAGAGCCATCAAGGCAATGCCGGGCAATGAGCAGACCATCCCGGGTTCCCGGTGGGCTCTGCTGCGGAGGAGGCTCTTGGGAGGGGCGAGTGTCCAGGGTGAGGCGGGGCCCTTGGTCAAGGCCCCCCGTTCACCTTTCCCTTACTGCTCACCCTACTGTACTTTCCGGCTCCTCTGGGATCCTCTGAGGCCCGGTGGCCTTCTCGCGCCCTCCCCGCCCCCAGGCCTTGTTTTGGTGTGTGTGTGTCCCTTCCCAGAAGCTCGGCCTCTCCTTTCCTTTTCCTTGCAGCGCTGCTCTTCCTGTGATGTCCTAGGATCCGGGCAACATGCCCCTCCCGCCTTCCTCTCCCTGGGCCCTTCCTCTGCTCTTTCTATTCCTGGTTGGACCGGCCTCTCCCATTGTCGTTCCCAGGAAAGGGCTGTCTTGCTGGTCGAGGGGTGGGGGACCTGAGCCAAGAAGAAAACTGGGTGGGAAGCCCCCGACCCGACCTGGGCTTATCAGAGGGATGGCAGGGCCCCCGGTGCCAGCGTCGTTTTTAGATATCTCACTTTCCAAGTTAGTCAGCAGTGGCCATCTGACACCCATGGTGGAGGCGGGGGATGACTTCCCTCTGCCTGCTCTGATTTCAGCGGACCCCAGGGGCAGTGAGGGCGGGTGACACAGAGTTTCCCGGAAGCCACCTTCCCAGAGGGCACAGCCCAGCCTGAGGGAGCTGCCGTTTGTAGCAGTGCTTGACTCCTTTGGCCCAGATGAGGTAGGCAGGGTCCTGTGATAGTCCTTGGGAGCAGATCCTTGACCCTGCAGGGGGCTTCCTATGGTGACAGGAAGCTGTGATACCTGAGTGCAGAGGGGGAAGGCCAGCCTTCAAGTGTCTTCCCACCTCCTGCTCTTGCCTGGTTTTCATCATGTTTTCTGTTTCCTCACTCTGTTCTATCTTTGTTCTTCCTAAAAGCTCATAACTCACGTGGGGCCAAATAATGTTTTCTGTGGATACAGAAGCAGATGTTCAGGTCAAACCCAGATATAGTTACATGCAGCAGCTGCAGGCACTGGGCATTCTGGGCCTCGCAGAGCTGGAAGACATCAGCTGAGAGCGCCGGAGCCCTCTTGTTACCAGCAGAGTCTCTGAAGGGCCCACAGAGGCGAAGACACTCACCTTAGACATCTCTGGGGAAACAACTCAGGATAAATTGCAGGGAGTTGCTATGGTAGATGGAAACCATTGACTTCAGACAGACCTGGGGTGGAGGCTGGGCTCTGCCTCTTCCCAGCTGTGCACACACCCCTTAGTGCATATGGCATTCCACAGGGAGACCCTCGTGGTCCCCACAGAGGTGGAGAAGGGGAGATGCCATGACCTCAGGGGCGTTTCTCTCGGAGTTGAAGGAAACCTCGGCTGTATGCATCCCTCTGTGTGGGAGGGTGGTGTTGGGGACCTGGGGACCTCAAGACTGGCCTCCCAGAGGAGACGCCAGGGCTGTCATACAGGCAGGTCTACTGTGTGACCTTGGACAAGACTCTTCACCTTCATGAGCCTGGTTTGCTCACCTCTGATCTTGCAGGGTAGTTGTAAGGATCAAGGATGATGTTGTAAAGGACTTGGTGCCCAGTGACTGGCACAGAGGAGGTGCTTAATAACTGATGACTTGTCACTGTGTTCAGAAGGGAGTGTCCCGGGATGTCCCTGGGGGACCTGCCCTGTCCCCATGCATGCAGATGCCTTGCCTGGCAGAGATGACAGCAGGAGATGTTGGCCTCTGTTCACCCCAAGGCACGGCATGGTGGGACTTGAGACATCATAGGTTAGGTGGGGCCTGCCGGAAGTCTCAGGTACAGAGGCAGCCCCTAGCATAGAGGTCCTGAACCTTGGGGAGGCTTCAGGGAACCCCCACAATGGAATGCAAAATGTGCTTTCATCAGATTCTCAAATGGGGCCATGACTAGAAGAATTAGCAAATCAGGCAGCAAGACCCACTGTGAGAGGCCGTGGCAGGTGGTGTCTACTCAGCCCTGCAATGCTGGATGTGGCCAGCGGACCTCAGGCCATGCCTTAAGTACAAATTCTTCTGAGACATCAGTGCCTGACCTGGGTCCAGCTGGACCAGAGGTTAGGGTTGTGGGCAAGAGACTGGGGCCCCAGAAGTCAGGATGAAGGCCAGGTCTTCTGTGGGGCTAGCTCAGGACTGGGGAGCATGATGTGGGGGACTGTCAAGTGGATGGAAGTCATAAGGGCCCCGGGAAGGTAAGGGCAGAGGCAGTTAGACAGGTCCACCATGCGAGCCTAGGCCTCCTTCTCGTCCACTAGAATGCGGCATGTGTGAATGGTGGCCGTGAGGCCCACCCCTGCTGGACTGGGCTGTGTCAGAAATGATCTCTCTAGGCCTTGAATTCCAGCTTGAGGAAAGTCACTGCAGGGTCTTACCTCAAATACCTGAGGCTGTAGGTATTTCCTCCCTATCTTTTGCTCAATTTCGTTTTTTTTTTTCCTTCTGTTTCTTTTTTGCCCCTTATTTTACTTGCCCTATCTTATGTTTTTCTCATAAGCTACTTATTTTGAAAAATGGGGCAAGTATCATTTTGAAAAACAGGGAGAGTATAAATGGAAAGGAAAAAAAAGGAATAAATTTGTTAATAGAAAAGCTATCTGGAGAAAGTAGGCTTTCAGTTGTGGGATGTTTTGTTTGTTTTTACAAAAGGCATTACTTTTTGATGATAAGTGGATTATGCTCATGACAGACAACATGGAAAGTTTTTAAACATTTAAAAAAAAATTGCCCATGATTGCATTATACAGACAACAACAATTAGTTTTTGGTATATTTGCTTTTTTTACATATATACATTAAAACTTTTTTTTGTATTTATTCTATAAATGGTATCCAATTTCTTACTTAATATATGTCATATGTAACATGGATAGGTTTCTTTGGCACTAGTAAGTCTTTATAAGGATTTAAAATACCTCAACCTTTCAGTTGGACATTTAGACACTCCCCACTTACACGATTATAAATAACTCATTGACAAGCATCTCTGTTGATAAAGTTCTTGTCGAAGTTAAGATTTCCTTGAGAACAATTCGGGACTGGACTTGGGGGGAAAGGGCTGGGGTCAGCAGCAGTTGTCAGTATGAGCGTGTGCTTGTGAGCGTGTGAGAGCTGCATTTGTGATCATCCTGCAGAGGAGGGACCCCGCCCCCACCCCTGCCGCCTCAAATAAGCCAAGTGACTCATCCGCTCAATCTGTGGATCTCGTTGGTGGGATGATGGAGAAAGAGAAGAGGCTTCCCAGTGACTCATCTACAGCGCCTGAGATCCCTCTGGCCCTTCAGGCTGACCAGGGCCAGGCCCTTCAGGCCTGGTGACCAAAGGCCTGCCCGTGTCAGGGTGGCTTCGGGGAGAGCCAGGATCCGTGGAGCCTGATGAAGTGTTCTTGATCCTCACAGCCTGCCTGCCCAGCGCACAGCCCTGTGCTCAGATGTGCTCAGACCTGTGTGTCATCCAGCTTGGCCAAGCTCCCTTCCAAGGCAGGCTGGGCTGGTTTTCTCCTCAGAAAGTCTAGTCAGTGGGGTCAGCCAGCGGATAAACTAAAGTTAACTTGGCTATTATTGCTTTTCTGTTAATGAGGGGAGGACCAGCTGTGAAGACGCCAAACCATTCGGAAATGCTGCACAGTCCTTGGGATCTAAGGTTCAGGAGAAAGAGAGCGATTGACAATGATTTTAAGTCCTGACTGGACTCCCCAGGGTTCCTTGTGCTTCACTGAGCTTTCATTTTACTGTTTTTTTTGAAAAATATTTTTCCTATGAAGATATGAATCTTGGAAGCCATGAGAAGTGCCCGTGATCTCGGACTCATCAGCAAGCCAGCACTCTTTACTGGATGGAAGCTCGGGGTGAAGTTCAGCCCCGAGGGTGGTGGAGGACAGGCTGGCAGGGGATTGTCACCACAGCCCTGGGGGTCAGCTATGGAGAGACTAATGGCTAAGTGCTCATCTTGCATGTCAGAGGGGATAGAGGGAAAAAGATCAAGACCGAGTTGTGGACTAGAGTGAGCAGGAACAAACCAACTCATTCTCTAAAAACTGACACTGGATATCCTGCGTGTTTCTGAGCCCAAGGACACTGGACTTGTATCTTAAAATTCCACAGCCCACTAACACATCCACAGATACTGTTCAAGGTGACCCCCTTTGACAAAAAAGCAGTATCTGTAGGAGTGAAACCTCTTAACTGCATTTAAGGCAATGTAAAAAATGTTTAAAATTCTTTGAAGAAATCAGATCTGAGATGTTTCTGCTATAAAGTAGTCTCTGAACCATCAGACTGAAAGCACGGAAGCAAAAGATCCAAGAGCAAGGTTCTTTCAGCGTGACCCATATTTGCACCCTGCCTGCTGTGTGGCAGGCACAGTGGCTGGGCCTGGGGGACAGAGGTGTTTAAGAGCAGATCTGTAGCCCCAAGGAGTCTGGTCACGGAGGGCACTTAGGAGGAGGATTCTGATCAGGGAGTTAATGTAAAGCCCAAAGAGAGCAGTGTTTGGGTTGGGCTTGAAGAGTGAGCACCATATTGATGTTCAGAGATGTGGGGAAGGGTCTGGAAGCAGGGGACACAGGAATGGGTACTAGGGGGCTTCTTGGGCAGAGTGGTCTGTGTGACTGCTGGGAAGAGGAGAAGGCAAAGCACGAATAGGAAACGGTGGGCCATTGCCAGGTTGTGCGGAGCTTCCACACTTGTCTTAAGGAGTTTGGACTTTATTCTGTAGCTAATAGGAATCTATGGGAAGGTTTTTGAGCAGGGAGTTAATGTAATTTTTTAAATCAAAAGCAAACACATCAGTGCATGCTCACTGATTTCAGCTGTACCGAAGTCTACAAGCAAAAAAAAAAAGCTCCCCTTGCTAGAGGTGACTACTCTCTTCTTCATGTCATTTTATTTACCTACATCCATAGATATATATATACGAAAGTCAAGCCCTAGACGTGGGAAGGAAGATGTTTCTATAATCTTCTGTGTTCTCTCCCTGCCCCCCCCCACATCATACCTACCTTTTACTATTTAAAGTTACTATTTAAAGCTGGGACTATTTACTATTTAAAGCTGGGACTGTAATCTAGGGAACTTGTGCTATGTCTTGTCACTCGGCTCATTTTGCTTTCTTGGTATTATTTCAGAACATGGTTTTATTGGATATTCACCAGAACTGCTACAGAACAACACTCTGCCAGATTACAGCCCTGGAGAGTCCTTTTTCACTGTCTTCGGGGTGTTCTTCCCCGCAGCTACAGGTACTGGCATTCTTTTTCATTATCATGTTAGGGATATAAGTAAATGCTTGGTTCCCAAAATGTAGTATCATAATGGACCTGTATGTGCTTATAGGGTATATACCTGACTTTATAGACAGCCTTAGCTTTAACTACACATCTATTATTTTGACAGAGGCTTTACTTGTTCATAATTCCTGAAGGCTCCCAACATGATTTGATCCTCCTTACCCCTTATACTTACATATTGACACCTCTTGGCCAAGTTAGTAGAGGGGACATATTCTCTTAGGGCTAAGCAGGCTGGATTCCTCAACAGGACAGCTGCCCTTTCCACCTTGTATCGAGTGCAGACTGGTCTCTAATCTCCCCCTCCCCTACCCCAACCCACGTGTCTTCTCCCAGGGGCAGAGAAATGCTCTTATCTTCTTGCCACTTTGGCTGTGGGTGAAATCAGGATCCCACGGGCAAGGACTGCGTCCTCTCCCCCACTTTCCCGTTCCATGGTGCCTGCAGAGGAGCCTTGCACAGCTGAGGTCCTGGTAGAACTCCTGTTGCATGCTCGGGTCCCAGGCCCAGAAGGTAGTAAGCTAACGTGTTGACCAAATGCTCCACAAGAAATAACCATTTACTAGGGACTGGGCTTGTTCCCAGAACACAGACTCAAAAAAACGTTTCTTTCTCCATCCAGGCAGTGTTGATGTCCTGGAGCTGATTTTGTCTCCTTTCCCTCTTCCTTCTGCCTTCCTCCAGAGAGAAGGGAGGAAAAGCTACTAGATTGTTGAAAATTTAAGAGACTGTCCCTATCAGATGTGGACAAGGATTTGGAGGAACTGGAACTTGCATACATTGCTGATGGGAACGTAAAATGGGACAACCATTTTTGGAAAATGGTTTGACAGTTTCTTAAAAACCAAACATACCCAGCCATTCCAATCCTGGTTATCTACTATTGAGGGGGGGAAAAAAAAAAAGCATGTATCCATATAAAGACTTGTATATGAAAGTTCAAAGCAACTTAGTTTGGTATAGTCCCAACTGGAAGCAACTCAAATACTCATCAAAGGGTGAATGGAGAGACAAATTATGGTATCACCACACAATATAAAACTAATCAGCTATTAGAAAAAGTGAACTATTGATAACTTGTGACGATGTAGATGACTCTCAAAATAAGGCTGCTGTGTGAAAAAAGTCAGGCAAAAAGAGAGTTCCTTTTTAAAAAGATAAAATTATTTAAAAATCCATTTATATAAAATTCTAGAAAATGCAAACTACAGTGACAGAAAGCAGGTCAGTTAATACCTAGGAGTGGAGGTGAAGGGAGCAGGAGGGAGGCCAAGGAAATTTGGGGGGATGAAAAAATGTGTTTCTCACTGTGGTGATGGACTCGCAAGTGTGTTCTTGTCAAATTTTACAGACTGTCACACTCTTAAACTTGTAGCTTATTGTATGTTAGTTATACCTCAGTAAAGCTGTTAAAACGCGGGGGGAAATTACTGACTGTAGTCATATTTAACAACTCCCCTGAATCCCATTTCTCCCTCTGGCCACCACCCCTTTCTCTCCCCTGCACAGCCACAGTCTCTGCTCTCCCAACCACTTTCCTGCCTCCTGCTCTACTCGTCCACTCACTCCTTTTGGAATTCCAGGCCTCTCTCTCCAGTGAAATGGTTCTTTCCAAAGTCATCAGTGGCTTCCACTTAGTTCAGTGGGTACTTAAAATTTCTCAGTGTGTTTGACCTCTCAGCTGCGTTCCACTTTCTCCTTCATTTCTCGTACCTTCTATGATGTAGCATCCTGCTCTGACCCTCTTGATAGGGGCATCCTCTTCTGCCTGCCCATTCAATGCTGGGGTTCTTCAGGCTGTGCCTACTGTTTCCCTTGGGATCTCATTCATGCCCATTGTTCAGGGACCACCCACAATGCTGGCCATTCCCAGATTTATGCCTCTAGCCCCAACTTCTCTAAGCTTCACATCGTGTATTTAAGTGCCTACCTGACACCTTCTCTTGGTATCCTAGACTCAGCATGTTCAGAACCCATCCATCCCATCAGCCCCAACTGGTTCTCCTCCACTCCTGATCTCAGGGATGGCACCCTCATCCCCGCAATTTCTTGAGCTAGTAATGGGGAGTTACTTCTGACACCTTCCTCTTGTCAGGCTCCTCTGTCCATGGGCTTCGCCAGGCAAGAATACTGAAGTAGGTTGCCATTTCTTCCTCCAGGGGATCTTCCCAACCAAGGGATCGAACCCATGTCTCCTGTGTCTCCTGCATTGCAGGCAGATTTTTTTACCCACTGAGCCATCGAGGAAGCCTCTTCCTTACCAGTCTCCTGCAAGTCCTCTCCTGCAAGTCCTGTGAATTTTACCTCCTAAATTTACCCGCCTTTACTCTCACTTCCCTCTGTCTCTACCACCTGACCACTCTGCCCCAAGCTTCATTTCTCAGCTGAGTAACTAAGGCAACTCCGAGTTGACACCCCTCCTCCCTCCTCCCTCTTTGAGGCTAGGTCTCAGGAAGAAGACTGGAGCTAGGTCTCGGTGATGGCAGGTAGCATGCTGTTCTACAATCCAGGTGTGCCAGAAACAATGCGTTTCTTTCATCTTAATGAAGTGGAAAGAGTTGGTCTCTGAACCTAAGCCTTCAGGCTGCCAGGGTGGCTGGGAACTGATGTCAGTCATTCCTCATGCCTCTGCCTTGCCTGTCAGGTCTCAGGGTCTTACTAAGTACAGGGCGTGTCAGGGGCTCTGGCTGTTCATCATCTGTGCTCTGAGCCAGGCCCTCCCACAGCCCTGTCTGCAGCTCCCTTTAGGTTTATGGTCTCTGCTGCTTCCGAGCCACTTTGGGGGATGGAAAGTTTGCGGAACCTGGGAACCTCGTGCCTAGAGTCTGTGTACCTCTCAGACCTTCTTTCCTGAGGTCTTGCTGGATCCCACTGGTGCTGCCAGGGAGTAGGCCTCAGGTCCCCGTTGTTCAAATCCTGTGGGCCTTTCTCTTCCTGCCCAAGCGTGAGGGGCAATCTTCTGTTCTAATACAGGCGACACTGCTGTCCAGGGCCAGCTTAGTGAGCATGAATTTATGCATTCACACTTGGTCATAAGCTCAGAAGGACCCCACACTTGGTTTAATGCTTTGCTGTTGCTAAAATTCTTAATAAATTTTGAACAAAGGGTCCTACATTTTTTTTGCACTGGGCCCTACAAACAATGTAGCAAATAGGTTTTGTTCCCGCCATGCTCTCCCCAGTCACTCTGCAGCTTCTTTTCTACCTCCTCCTGCTGCTGCTGCTGCTAAGTCGCTTCAGTCGTGTCCGACTCTGTGTGACCCCATAGACGGCAGCCCACCAGGCTCCCCGTCCCTGGGATTCTCCAGGCAAGAACACTGGAGTGGGTTGCCATTTCCTTCTCCAATGCATGAAAGTGAAAAGTGAAAGTGAAGTCACTCAGTTGTGTCCGACCCTCAGCGACCCCATGGACTGCAGCCTTCCAGGCTCCTCCATCCATGGGATTTTCCAGGCAAGAGTACTGGAGTGGGGTGCCATTGCCTTCTCCTAGATCCTCTAAAATCTCCTAAGGGCCCAGCCTTTTGAGAAACAGAAACCAAAACAATGTGAAAAGTCTGCTTCTTCCCTGCCACGTATTTCCACCAAGATAATAAAGGTCACGTTCCTTTTGAATGGACAGAAAAGGAAAGGGGGAGGGGATGAAATACACGAAGAAGAAAATTTTCGAAAATTTTTAACATTAACATCTGAAAATATTTTCTAGCCCCTTCTGCTCCCCATTCCCCCACACCTTGCCCCTCCCCAACACATTCAAGAGGCTTCCCACCTGAGCCTGGCCTGTTTCCCACATGAGCCTGTTTCCTTGGGCCTGGCAGGGAGTCCTGATGCCAGGTCAGATCCTTGCTTTCAGGTGCCAGGTTAGCAGCTCCAGCTGAAGCAGGGCCGTGGTCCTTTGAGGCAGGCAGTACCACCAGGATGTTGCCTTATGTGCGTGACCCTGTCAGGTCCCCTCCAAGCTTCTCCCATGGCTTCCCTCCTTTTTATTTGCAGGCCTTGCATTTTGTAAGAGAGGGAACGCGTGGCCTGAGTGAAGGGCCCGGGGTGACAAGCCTTCCCTCTGGTGCTTCACCCTTCAGTAGGGAATCAGCAGTGCCTTGAGGTTGGAAGATGCCACCCAGGAGCCCAGAATTTGAGCTGGACTACCATTTGAGATCAGCCAGTCCAGCGAGTGACTCTCAACTTTTTATCTTTTAATCCATGTTCGTTTTTGTTAATCATACTGAAAACCTTACTACACTGGAAATTCTGTGTCTCCCTGGACCAGAAGGAATATCTTGGTCCTTTCTTTGAGAAAGATTCTACCTAAGAAGATTAGCCAAGCTTCTTTATTTTCTGTGGCTTAAGTTATGAAGGTATTGTTTGGTAATATTCCAAATATAAAATTATAATATTGAACAAACTGTCTACACAGGCCTCTTTTACCCCACCCCTCTCAGGGGATGTGCTTTTCTGCCTCCCTGACACCCCCGGCCCCAACCCCACCCTCCACACCCCGATCTGGGCCCAACCAGGTTGAGAATCACTGATCTGGGAAATGAGCACAGAGGAGTTTACGAAGGATTGCGGAAGGTCACCCAGCTAAGGTGTGGAAGGTGACCAGAGTTGTTAGGAGAAACACACTGACTGAAACTGCCTGCTCTCATCAGGCACCATAGTAACCATTCCTGTGAGTTATTTTACGACAGGAGGTCCTGGTAAGGAATACGGAACTAAAAAGCCACCGACAACCGGTAGAATTTGGGAAAGGTCAAAAGGAGATACTCGTGTCCCATTGACCTCCCAGAATCCTCCTTGTTAGAATCCATCTTGACTGAGCAATGTGTGCACCACCAGGAAGGGCCCTGAGTCAGAATGATTGGCCAGAGACAGCCCGGAAACTAATCCCATCACCATAAAACCCGAGACTGCAAGCCACATGGCAGAGCAGGTCTCCTTGGTTCCCTGACCCTCTTGCTCTCCACCCAGGTGCCCCTTCCCAGTGAAGTCTCTTGCTTTGTCAGTACATGTCACCTCTGACAATTCTTTTCTGAGTGTTAGACAAGAGCCCACTTTCGAGCCCTGGAAGGGGTCCCCCTCTGCAATAAAGTTGGGCCACCATCCCTCTGTAAAGGGTTGCCTCTCCTGGCTATCTCTGTTTTCCAGGGGCTCCAGTGTAAACACAGTAGGCAGGACAGGCAATTTGTATCCCTTGGCTTTCCCCTGGCAGATGTTCCATTAAGCTATGAAAAGCATGGATGATTGGCAGTTTCCATGGTGACGGATTTGCCAAGGATTAGCTCTGAGTGAGTCATGGCTGGGGCTCCCTCCAACGCCATCCTCTCCTGGAACAAGAGAACCTCCAGGCTGTGAGAGGGGAGAGGAGTTTGGAAGAACAGACACTTCCAGTCCCCCAACCCTGCATCCTCATCTCTGACCAGTGATGTTATTTAGGTTACTCTAGAGATTTTATCCCCGGGGGCGGGAGACTTCTGGGGAGAATAGCTGAAGCCTAGGTTTCAGTGGCTCCTCTGGAGTTAGGAAGCAAGGTCTTCTGTCAGTGCTCCTCGCTGCACTCCACCACACCCTGTGGTGGTGGCTGCAGGGTGGGGCTGGGACCTTGGAATAGACTCTGCATTTAGTTTCCCAAAGCACTTTCCTTCTCTGAGCTATACCACCAAACTTTCTCTGAACAAACACCTCTCCCTATAGTTATTCATACACACACATAGCCACTCTGGGAATCTGGGACCACAGTACATGGAGGAACTAGAAAATGGAAATTCACTGGGATAAATACCATTGTGTGAAGTTGTGTAACCCTTGTCCCCAAATTTCAGACTCCTGCTGGAAAGGATAAGGGCCTCTTGTGGTTGACCACACCCAGCATCAAAATGTATGGGGGAAACCAGCAGCCTTTACCAGAATGTCCACGCTTACCTTTGTGGTCAGGAGCCCTGCTATTTCTGTGACATCCTTTGGCCTCCCTGGACCTGATCCTATCTCTCCCCACCCCACACACATACACACACTCTGAGAAGTTCTGGATTCTCCTGGGCTCTTCCAGATTGGCTGGCTGTCTCTGGGACCCTCAGCTCTAGGCATCCGTGCTGGCTTTGCCTTCAGCCTACCCGTACATTCCTTCTCTCCCAGTGTATCCCCAGGCCTCCTCCTAAGTTATGTGTTCTTGTGGGTGAGAGAACGAGGACCTGCTGGGGCAGAATGAGGTCTTGTTTTAAGGAGCAGAGAGCCTGAGGAAGGACAGTCTGAGGGCGGGACTCACCTCTCTGCATTCTGATGGACTTGTGAGTAGGAACAGGAGAAAGGGAGGGAGCTTTATAATTATTATATATGTTTATTTTTGTAATCTCACTTATAGAATTTATGATTTTATCAAATTATCACAGCATCTATAATAATTATCATTACAATAGCCTACAATATCAGGCACTGTGCGGAACACTTTATAGTCTTTCATTTAAACCTCATCATGACCCCAGTGCTTATATCAGATGCAGATTTACCATTAAGCTAATGAAGCCTGGGTTTCAGGGTCCCTTGGTTGCATGACCTCCTTCTAAAGTTCCATTTCATATTCATAACTTGGTATTTTTAAAAAGTTTTAGGCCCCATGGAACCTGTATCCTTCCCTGGGTTCTATTATTAATCCATCTTACATATGAGGAAACAATGACACAGAGAGGTGATTTCCCAAGGTCACCCGACAAAAAATGGTGATCCCCATCACTTCCCACGTGCTTTGGCAAGGATGCTGGGAAAGAGGACACACGTTTGTCTGGAGCTGTACTCTACCCGGAAGTCAATAAATCCTGCTGGAATCCTAGTGTTTGAATGTCCCATTATTAGACACAGTCTGTCTCAGCATCTCTAAGGCATTGCGAGGGTGGAGCACTGACTAGTTCTGCCTCTAAGAATAGAGCGAAGAGGGGACGAAAGATTGCTACTTTAACAGCTAAACAAACCAATCAGCCAGGTGTGGGGAAGGAGTGGGGTTTTGACGATCAGGTGGAAGGTAAGGAGGGGCAGCCAGAGTGCTTAGGAACCCAGGGGAGTTCTGAGAGCAGAAGGGAGCCCATCTTCCCCAAATGGACATTCAAAAAAAATGTTTTTTTATTGTGTTATAGTTGATTTACAATGTTATGTGAGTTACAGGTATACAGCAAAGTGCACCAGTTATATATAAACATATATACATATATCCACTCTTCTTGTTTTTTTTAAGATTCTTTCCCCATATAGACCATTGAGTAGAGTTCCCTGTGCTATGCAGCAGGTTCTTATTAGTCATCTATTTTATAGATAATGTGTATATGTCAGTCCTAATCTCCCAGTTTATCCCATGCCCCCACCCCCAGGTGGACATTTATTTAGCACCTACTAGGTGCCAGGCACTGTGCTAGGTGCGTTATAGATGTTCTTTCTAGCTTTACAACAATCCTGCAAGGTACATAATCTTATCCCCATTTGCAAATGGGGAGACCGAGGCTCAGAGCCACACTGCCTCCAAACAACAAAAGGCGGCAGATAAGGTTAAGTCACTTTAGTGCATGGATATTCTACTTTAATGAAAAAGAAAAGTAATAAATTTATGAACTTAAAAAAAGAAACAAAAAAGGCAACAGAGAAACAATCTCTAAATGGAAAGGGAAAATTGAAGGCTTCTAAAGTAAGAGTAGTTCTTTAATGACCAACCAACAGAAACCAGGAAAGTCTAGAAAATGATTAGGTGTTTTTCTTTATAAAAAGTATGTATTTATTTATTTATTTTTGGCCGTGCTGGGTCTTTGTTGCTGTGTGCGGGCTTTCTCTGGTTGTGACTATCCTTCATTGTGGTACACAGGCTTCTCCCTGTGCTGTGTGGGGGCTGTCCTTCACTGTGGTACACAGGCTTCTCCCTGTGCTGTGTGGGGGCTGTCCTTCACTGTGGTACACGGGCTTCCCCCTGTGCTGTGTGGGGGCCGTCCTTCACTGTGGTACACAGGCTTCTCCCTGTGCTGTGTGGGGGCTGTCCTTCACTGTGGTACACGGGCTTCCCCCTGTGCTGTGTGGGGGCTGTCCCTCACTGTGGTACACGGGCTTCTCCCTGTGCTGTGTGGGGGCTGTCCTTCACTGTGGTACACGGGCTTCTCCCTGTGCTGTGTGGGGGCTGTCCCTCACTGTGGTACACGGGCTTCCCCCTGTGCTGTGTGGGGGCCGTCCTTCACTGTGGTACACGGGCTTCCCCCTGTGCTGTGTGGGGGCTGTCCTTCACTGTGGTACACGGGCTTCTCCCTGTGCTGTGTGGGGGCTGTCCTTCACTGTGGTACACAGGCTTCTCCCTGTGCTGTGTGGGGGCCGTCCTTCATTGTGGTACACGGGCTTCTCCCTGTGCTGTGTGGGGGCTGTCCCTCACTGTGGTACACAGGCTTCTCCCTGTGCTGTGTGGGGGCCGTCCCTCACTGTGGTACACAGGCTTCTCCCTGTGCTGTGTGGGGGCTGTCCCTCACTGTGGTACACAGGCTTCCCCCTGTGCTGTGTGGGGGCTGTCCCTCACTGTGGTACACGGGCTTCTCCCTGTGCTGTGTGGGGGCCGTCCCTCACTGTGGTACACGGGCTTCTCCCTGTGCTGTGTGGGGGCCGTCCCTCACTGTGGTACACAGGCTTCTCCCTGTGCTGTGTGGGGGCCGTCCCTCACTGTGGTACACAGGCTTCCCCCTGTGCTGTGTGGGGGCTGTCCTTCACTGTGGTACACAGGCTTCCCCCTGTGCTGTGTGGGGGCTGTCCTTCACTGTGGTACACGGGCTTCCCCCTGTGCTGTGTGGGGGCTGTCCCTCACTGTGGTACACGGGCTTCTCCCTGTGCTGTGTGGGGGCTGTCCTTCACTGTGGTACACGGGCTTCTCCCTGTGCTGTGTGGGGGCTGTCCCTCACTGTGGTACACAGGCTTCTCCCTGTGCTGTGTGGGGGCTGTCCTTCACTGTGGTACACAGGCTTCTCCCTGTGCTGTGTGGGGGCTGTCCTTCACTGTGGTACACGGGCTTCTCCCTGTGCTGTGTGGGGGCTGTCCTTCACTGTGGTACACGGGCTTCTCCCTGTGCTGTGTGGGGGCTGTCCTTCACTGTGGTACACGGGCTTCCCCCTGTGCTGTGTGGGGGCTGTCCTTCACTGTGGTACACGGGCTTCCCCCTGTGCTGTGTGGGGGCTGTCCTTCACTGTGGTACACGGGCTTCCCCCTGTGCTGTGTGGGGGCTGTCCCTCACTGTGGTACACGGGCTTCTCCCTGTGGTGGCTTCTCTTGTTGTAGACCATGGACTCGAGGACATGTGGGCTCAATAGCTGCAGCTCGAGGGCTCTACTAGAGTGCGGGCTCAGTAGCCGTGGTACACAGGCTTCGATACCCTGTGGCGTGTGGGATCTTCCTGGACTGGGGATCGAACCCAAGTCCCATGCATTGGCAGGCAGATTCTTAATCACTGGACCACAAGGGAAAAGTGAAGTCACTCAGTCATGTCTGACTCTTTGCGACCCCAGGGACTGTAGCCTACCAGTCTGCTCTGTCCATGGGATTTTCCAGGCAAGAGTGCTGGAGTGGGTTGCCATTTCCTTCTCCAGGGGATCTTCCCAACCCAGGGATTGAACCCTGGTCTCCCACATTGCAGGCAAATGCTTTATCCAGAAGCCCCAGGCTTTTTTTTTTCCCATTGTTTCCTTGTTGTTCAGTCACTATGTCGCGTCTGACTGTGACACCATGGACTGCAGCACTCCAGGCTTCCTTGTCCTTCCTGGAGTTTGCTCAAACTCGTGTCCATTGAGTCAGGGATACCATCCAACCTTCTCGTTCTCTGTTGCTCCCTTCTCCTCCTGCCTTCAATCTTTCCCAGCATCAGGGTCTTTCCCAGTGTGTCAGCTCTTCACATCAGGTGGCCAAAGTATTGGAGCTCCAACATCAGGCCCCTTCAGTGTTGACTTCCTTTAAGACTGATTGGTTTGATCTCCTTGCTGTCCAAGCGACTCTCAAGAGGCTTCTCCAGCATTACAGTTTGAAAGCATAAATTCTTCAGGGCTCAGTGTTCTTTATGGTCTAACTTTCATATCCACACATGACTACTAGACAAACCATAACTTTGACTATCCCAATCCCAGGATCAACCTGCACCTCCTGTGTCCCTGCATTGCAGGTGAAGTATTTACCCATTGAGCCACTGGGGAAGCCTTTTTTTTTTTTTTTTTTCTTAAGAATTCTCATTTTCAGGATCAAAAAAGGAAATAGGGTGGGAGTGGGATTAAAATAACAGGCAAGAGGTGAAGACTTTGATCTCTGTACTATGGTTGATGAAGCGGGCAGCGAGAAAAGGCAGAGGACCACTATCTTGCAGATGCTGGTAAGTGGTTAATGGACATTTATCCTGGTTATTTTTATCAATAGCTGATCCTAGAGATGTTTAAGGGATCAGTTCCTCTCCTGACCATCCACGTCTGTTGTCACAGATATTTGAGCCAGGGTGCCAAGCCAAACCTCCCAGTTCACCTGGTGCCACACAACCAGACTGTGAGGTTAATGGCAGTGCCCAGAAAGGTCTGGATGATGCTGGAGGTTTAACCTCCTCAACTCAAGCTGGTAAAGTGATGGCCAACACCACCATCCTCACATGTGAAAGCTGAGTCGGTGAGGAGATGTAAAAGGCCTTAGGACGAGGACGGAAGACCAAGTCAGAAGGCTTTACCTGTGTGAAGAAACCTGTTGCCTAAGTCATATGGTCACGATGCAGCCCATATCATCATCCTGATATAGGGCGAGGACGTGGTTTAGGGTAAAGCAATTAACTGCTTCCTGGAACTGGCAGCTCAAGACCAACGAGGAGGGGAAATGCCCTGGACCAGGACAGACTAGTGATTCAGAACTGGGGACGGAAATTGCTGTAGGAAAACCAACGTGTGGTGCTGATTATAACTGATTATAAGTAGGGCTGATTATAACTAAGTTCAGCACTCTTGTGGGGGCGGTAGCCCCAAATTAATCATGCTGTTGCTCTGGTTTAAAAAGAAAAATCCAAAAAGAGCATGGGTGTTAGGAGGAAATGGAGAGACTGTATGATGTGGAGGAAATAACATGACTTGAATTAAGGAAACTTCAACATGAGTTCTGCTGGTTTTGCAAGCAGCTAGCTTGAAAACATGATCAAAATTGCTTCCTCTTTTGGGGTCTCAGTTGCCTCATCTGTGAAATAAAAGGCCAGAGTCGATGATCTCTAAGATACCTTCCAGCTTTAAGAATTGATGATTCTAAATAACCACTTTAAAGATTTTTAGGAAGCCTGCCAAAAAGAGGATAAAGATCAAATAGGAATTACAAAATGGACACTTGGTGTTTTCCAATGATTAAAGTGTTTCATTTTTTTAAAAAAAGTGTTGAATGTCAAATAAGTTTTGGGAAATAGTATGTGCTACATTTCTCTTCTTACAAATGGACAATGAAAATTAGAATGTTGTATGGTAAGGCAATGGCACCCCACTCCAGTACTCTTGCCTGGAAAATCCTATGGACGGAGGAGCCTGGTAGGCTGGTAGTCCATGGGGTCGCTAAGAGTCGGATACGACTGAGCAACTTCACTTTCACTTTTCACTTTCATGCATTGGAGAAGGAAATGGCAACCCACTCCAGTATTCTTGCCTGGAGAATCCCAGGGATGGGGGAGCCTGGTGGGCTGCTGTCTATGGGGTCGCACAGAGTTGGACACGACTGAAGTGACTTAGCATGGTAAGTCCAGCAGTAAGAATCTCTCTGATCTTGTTTAATCAAGGTTTTTCCCACTGATACGTTTTTTAACTGTGGAACCTTTTTTTAGGGGGCATTATTTGTAAATATCACTGTGAAATAGTACTTATTCTACTATTCCTCCACTAAATCTAACTCTAACATTAATAATATTTTTAAATTGTAACAGAAGCAGAAAGGTAACTAGGGAATCTCTATAATACCTGATTAGTATGGGTGAATATGAAATCAAAATAACTTTTCTAGATCTAACTGGTAAGCAAGACATTTATAGTCCACCAGAACTAGAGATCATCTGCTCAAGAATTGTGTAGTCGTGCAAGGGCAAAATTCTGGGAGTAACAGTGTGCAAACCAATCTAATAGGTGTGCCCGGAACACCCACAGGAGTCACCCCAAGGCTTCCTGTCTGGAGTGCAAGTTACTGCCATTTCCTTGTCTTGGGAGTTCTGTGTTCACGGTACTGACTGCCTATTTTCTGGCTTGCCTGTTTTGTCTCACAAGCCCACTTCCTGGCTGTCTGGGTCTGGCCCATTCCTGAGGGTGGCCTGTGTCAGTGTCAGCTGTTTCTGCTCCCACTGAGCAGGATTCCCACGTGCCCCATACCAGGCCAGCTAGTAGGACCTCTAATTAAAGGCAGGGTCATCACTGTGCAAGGGATTGTGGAGAGAGAAGAAAAGGGCGTTTGTTTGTTATGAATACAGAACCTTTGGGAAGCAGGAAGCCATTACGATTAATCAATCACTTTCCTAGACAGAAGCGCCTATGGCAATGGAGTTCTTGTGGCTCCTTATTTCTAGAGTTTTGTAAATGATCTGAAGGAAGGAGTACATAAAGACATGACAAACTAGAGGAGGTACGGAAATGGCAAAGAATGCATGGCAGTATGTAACTTTGCAAAGCTGAGTGAATGGGCATAGAACTGCCAGGGGCTTGGGGGCAGAATGAAGTCATTGCCGAAGGTAGGAAGCCAGGCAGGTAAGACACTGGTAAACCTGGTGACAGGTGAGAACCTTGGCAGAGGTTCAGCATTTGGGAGGTTCAGAAAGCGGAGGTGTTAATGGACGAAGTTAGTGGGGCCTGAGTATCAGGTAGACATGGGGATCTGGCCAGGGCTGGCCTTGGCCGTCAGACTGTTCTAGCAACAAAGGACATGGTCCCGTGAGCTGTGGTCAGAGTAAGGCAGGTCCTCGGCCTTGCTCTCTTAATCTAAATAAAACCTGTATGTGATTTAAAAAATAAAAAAAAATAGTGCAGAGGTGCTTGTAACGTAAAGCAGTAGTCTCTCAGCCTGCCCTCCCTCCTCCACCAACCTGACCACCCAAAGAACCCCTCTACAGGGGCAACCATTTGTAGTCATTTTAGTACTTCAGGAGCTAACTGCATTACCAAGCAACATGCCTACATCTGAGCTTCCCTGGTGACTCGTTGGTAAAGAATCCGCCTGCAGTGAGGGATCCGCAGCTGGTGTGGGTTGGATCCCTGAGCTGGGGAGATCTCCTGGAGGAGGGCATGGCAACCTGCTCCCGTATTCTTGCCTGAAGAATCCCATCGACAGAGGAGCCTGCTGGGTTATGGCCCAGAGGGTCGCAAAGACTTGGATACAGGTGAAGCGACTTAGCCTGCATGTACATGCTTATATCTATAACTTGACAGTCAAAGTCACATGTAATTTATTGACTCCATGGTAAGAAATGTAGAGGGTTTAGCTTCCTTACATGTTCCTTTATCCACTTCCCAATTTTTAATAGTCATATTTTAATTTTTGTTCTTTTTTGATTATCTTTATAACTTTAAATAATATGCTTAAGTCTGTTATCCATCCTAGGCTATATCTCTTCACTGCTTATTGTTTGTGTGGAAAATTAATATTCTGTGTTGTGTTTTAAGATTAATGTATTAGGGTCATATTTATTTCATGTGTAAAGTATTTTGACAAGGAATGTGTTAGTTATCTTAAAGGAATCCCTGATTTTAAGGGATTCTGAATAATCCTTTTATATTTATGTTTTAGAGCAATATCAGGGAAGCTATGACAAGCTGATGACTAGCAGGTAAAGAGGAAAATCTCATGAAAGCTGTAGTTTACAACTTGCAGTGAACAAACACAGTTTCACACCCACCCCATCCCCCACACACACCCCCCCCCACCCCGACACACACACACCCTCTCTCTACTAAAAAATGTTTTTTTTTCTTTTTTCTTTTGCCTTTAGGTTACAAGTCAACAGGTTTTGGAACTTCAAAAACAAGTTGTTCAATATTCTTGGAAATTTCTTTGCTCCTCTTAGCAAACATTTAGAAACTCCCCTTTATGATGACAAAATACAGAATAAATTCTAGCATTAACTTTAAATTTATTGCAGCTAGTATATAAATATTTGCTGGCATTTCCTTATTGACCTAACAAGCTTAATGGCTAACTCACATTTCAGGTTTTCTTATTAAACTAACTGAAGCTTGTAACATTCAGCCAGTCCTGAGTGAAGATCCTGGGACTTTTGTTTCCCACACTACTACAACAAAAATATGAGTGCCTTTCCTCTTTCTAGTTTTCTTTTCTCTTTTCATTTCGTATTAGCTGTTAGCTATAGCTTTATGTCACTTTGTCAAGGTAGATGATATTTGTATTCTACTTTGCAGCTAAACTTAAGTCCTCTGGGCTATGTCTGTGACTCCGTAGCTGTGGTTCACTGAAGAGCAAAGTGGTGGGCTACAACCCCACTTCCTTGGCTGCATCTGACGTGGCCCCTGTGTCATTTAGGGGAGAATGTTCCTAATATAATGGCCAAATGGATTAACTTTAAGACTTTTTTTATTAGTTGTTTAAAGTCATGTCCTATTTTAGTTTCCTTCCTATTTACATGTTGGCTTTCTTATTTACTTCTCCTCGAGTTTCAGTAAGCGTTTTCTCTTGTTGCCAAAATACGCAGTCAGCAAACCTTTAAAATAATTCATAGTGTCCTTTGTGTTGAGTCCAGTCCTATCCAGAGGCATCCCTACTGGGGTCTCCGTTCTTCTGCTTCAGTCCCTGCGGGTTTCTCTGCTGCACAACTGTTACTCTGGGACTTTGTTAACTCCTGACTTGTCACCACTGCTTTGTGAACCTTCTTTTTTTCTCTTTCATAGCTTATATCCTCATTGTACTGGAGTCCTTGCTTTAGTGTCTTCCTCAGAAATGATGTGTGGGAGGTAAATTTTCTGAGCCCTTCTTTGCTTAACTTTACTTTCACTTAATTGGTAATCTGGCTAAAACTCTAGTTTCAAAATAGCTTTTCCACAGAATTTAAAAATCAGTGCTCTTTTCTAGAACTCACTGTTGCTGTTGAGAAGTCTGATGCCAGTCTAATTTTTGTTCCTTTGTAACTGTTGGGTTTTTATCTTTGAGAATATTTAGGATTTCTCCTAAAATGGCACAGTGATGATTTAGGTGTGGGCCTTTATGTTGTTTACTTTATGGGATATTTCAGCCTGAAGACTTGTGTCTTCTTCAGGTTGAAGACATTTATTTCTGTTGTTTACCTGCTTAATTTATCTTCTCTGTTCTCTCTTTCTGGACCTCCTCTTAGTTGGATATTGTAACTCCAAGATTTCTTCTCTGTTTCTCCTATTCTTTGCTGAAAATTTTTACCCCTTTGTCTTTCTGTTCTAAATTCTGGGATATTTACTTAACTTTATCTTCTAGATACTCCACTGCATTTTTAGTGTAAGTGATCATGTTTTTAATTTTAGTGATCATGTTTTTAATTTCCAAAAGTCTTTTTCTTGTTCTTATTTTTTTGTTTTTCATAGCATCTTGCTTTATAGGTAGAATATTCTTCTTGGATGTTTATGGAGCTACTAATTAGTATTTTCTTCAAAATTTTATCCTGTGTTCTGATTTTTATGTTTCTTCCAGCCCAGGTGGTCCTGTTTTTGCCGTGCACGTGTCTGTGTGTTTGCTGCTGGGTTTGTTATACACGTGACTACCTTTGGTTGCTGGCGTGGATCTCCTGCTGCAGTGTGGGGGGGGGTCTGTCTCCTGACGGGGTTCTTCCTTCATGACAGGGTGACAGCAGCACATTTGTGGGTGTGTCTGGCTCTTGAGGAGAGCTTCACCTGGGGTGTGAACATCCATACTAGTAGTCCTGGTTTTTCTTGGGCAGTTTATTTAGGTCCTCTAGATAAGCGTTCCAAGGTTTTCTTTTCCTTTCATTTTAGTACTCTGTATCATTTTATCCATTTTCTATGTTCCAGACATTTGTGGAAACTTTTCATCTATTTATGGCTCCCCCTCCCAATCCTCTTTTTTTTTTAGGCATGCATCCATTTTCCCCTTTTACTATCCTTTTGATAGGGTCTTGGGAGGGAGAGGACTGAGAATAAAGAAAATGTGCCCGACATGCCATTTTAAACAAACAAAAAACATTTAAGAATTACTTCTCCCTTATTTCATAATGATCACTATAGAAAATTGAGAAAGAAGAGGTAAACGACAAAATAAAAAATGATCTGTTTTTCCGTCACCCAGAAATAACATTTTGAACATGTTCTAGTTCCTTTTTCATTTTTCTACACATCTATTTATCTGTTTTTTTTTTTTTTTTTCACAATAAGATCATACTGTATGTTCTGCTTTCAGATATGCCTCTGAAAGTGAAAGTGAAGTTTCTCAGTCGTGTCCGACTCTTTGCGATCCCATGGACTGTAGCCTACCAGGCTCCTCTGTCCATGGAATCTCCAGGCAAGAGTACTGGAGTGGGTTGCCATTTCCTTCTCCAGGGGATCTTCCCGACCCAGGGATCGAACCCGGGTCTCCCATATTCCAGGCAGATGCTTTAACCTTTGAGCCACCAGGGAAGCCCAGATATGCCTCTGAAATGGAAACAATTGCTCTTTTCATGTCACAACATATCCTTGATGTTTTCGGAGGGCTGGTATATATTGAAAGATGTATCATCACTTATTTAGCCAGTCCTCTACGTGTCTCAGATAGTAAAGAATTTGCCTGCAATGTGAGAGACCCAGGTTTTGAACTCTGGGTAGGGAAGATCCCCTGGGGAAGGAAATGGCAACCCACTCCAGTGTTCTTGCCTGGAGAATTCCATGGACGGAGGAGCCTTGTGGGCCACAGTCCATGGGGTTGCAAAGAGTCGGACACGACTAAACGACTAACACACACACACTACCTTTAGACCTTAGATTGCTTATGATTTTCACCACTCTATATATACAAGCTTTAATAAACATTTTTGGATAAATCTTTACTTATGTCCTTGACTGTTTACTTAGGATACAACTGTAGTAGTGGAATTGCTCAGTCAAAATGTATGCGGTTCTCTGCCTTAGTTCAGCATTCACGATAGTCTTTGAAATAGTTCCTGTTTAACTTTCTGGGCCCAAACTTTCACTTTACTCCACTGCACTTGAGTTCCCTCAAGCATTATAGCAGAGGCGTTAAGAGAGCAATTTTCCAAATCACACAGACCAGGGTTGAATCTTAGCTTTGCTACTTACTACATGTGTGACCTTAAGCTATTTTAATTTACCTCTTTTAGCACTAGTTTCCTTGTCTATAAAATGGGGGAAATAATTCTACTTTTCTGATGTGGTTGTTGTGAGGATTAAATGAGATTTAAAAAAAAAAAAAGCATGAAAAGCACTTAACACAGGCTCTGTCAGGTTCAAAGGGTTCATAAATCCATATTGATGGAGTTGGACCCATTCCTCTCCCCAAACCCATGCAAAACGTCCTTCAAGAGCACATTGACAATGCACCCATCCCCGTGGGCTTGCAGAGCACGTGTGGGCTGGATCCACACGATGTTCAGCACCCGCTGTCTTGTTGGTTTCCTGCCTGTGTGTGTTTGGACCACAGCGATGACCTTCCACCATGACTACGTGCTTTCATGAGTGCTTATGAGGAATAGAGTCCACGGTGAAGAGGAGCTCGCCACTTAGCGTTGGTAGCATCAAGATGGTTTGTTGGAATCTGTTTAGAGTCCTTGGCAGCTCAGGAGCTTTGAACACGGCTGCTGACTCTGAATATTGGATGAAACGTGTCCCTGGGGTCCCTGAACCCCAGTGTAGTCTGAGGGTAGCAGAGGAAAAGAACTGTGCTGAGCAGACAGGGTGGGTTCTTTGCTAAGGCTGAGTCTTTCCTGGGTGTTGTCCGGCTGGAAGGCAGAGCTCAGAGCTCAGCATGTGGCCTTGGGACCTTTGTGTGGCCTGCCAGCCGCCTCCCTGGCCCTCATTACTTTGCACTGGGCCATAAGATGCTTTTGTCGCTAGTCGAGCTCTCCTCCTGAGCATCAGCCAACCCACAAAAGTCCCTTTCACGCCTTGAGGATGCCTCCCTAGTTGCCAGGGGAGACTGAGAAGTGCACTTTGCAGAGCCGCAGATGGGAGGGCATGCCCGAGGATCCCTTCCAGAAGAGGCCCCGAGGAGGGGAAGGTGATGTGTGGAGGATGCTGCTCACCCTTCTCTCCTGTCTGGGTGTCTTTCAGGAGTCATGGCCGGCTTCAACATGGGGGGCGACCTCAGGGAGCCTGCTGCCAGCATCCCCCTGGGCTCCCTAGTAGCCGTTGGCATCTCGTAAGTTCCCCTTGTGGCAGTCAGCTGGAGAGAGGGAGAGAAAACCCAAGGCAAAAGAGGGGATTGCTCCTTTTGTTCTAAGAGTGCCCTGTATGTGACCAATCTATTCTATATTCCAATCCTCCTTTTAACGCTCAGCCAGCTGGAAAATTCACGTCTGGTGGGTTTAGATACTCGCCCTTTCATCCCTCCTGCCTGGGAATCCAGCAAGGAAGGGGGTCATTAAAGAAGGTGGACTCCTTTCTTTCCTTTTCCCTCAGCCTCCTGCCCCTCCCCTTCCCCACCCCCATTTTGAACTTGGGCATTTTGTAACCATTGAGTTTCCAGGACCATTGCAGGGAATATAAAAAGGAAGAGTTCTGCAGACAAAACAAGATTTGCATACTACACCCCTCCGCTGATTGTCTGCGGGACTTCAGACAATTAACCTTCTGAGCCTCCATTTTCATCTCTGTAAAATGGGGTTAATGAGAACACATGTGTCCTGTCGATTGTGGAGGAGATGCTGTGTGTAACGGTGCACAGTAGGAACTCAGAGGCTGATTGTCCTCTTCTCCCAGCTTGCTTCCCCAAGGCTGCCAGACTTCCCTGTGTTAGTTCACACTGTGCCACCCATGTGAGCAGGCTGGGTGCCTTGGGTCTGGTTCTGACCTAGAATCTTCTGTTTTCTCTCTGCACTACGGGAAGAAGCTCCTTTGCCTTCACTGGGTAGGTGTGAAAGGTAATGAAATCCCAGACATGACAAGGATTAAAGTACCTGCATTATTTTAACCGTGATGTTTAAAAAATATGAATACACCTCTTCATCATTGCTGAGTTTGCTTTAGCTTGTTGTAATGGCACTGTGGCTCCTAGCCAGGCATACAGCACCTGTCTATTTTGTGCTAAATAAGGTGATCTCTCTGGGAAGAAAATGAGGCTGACAAAGATAAGGGTGGGTGTCCAGAAGGAAAGGAAAGAGCCCACCTCATTTTTGGTCACAGCTGGAAGGTCCCAGGAGGAGCCTTTGGCCCATTCTCCTACTGTCCAGATGGAAATGAGGCCCCTGGGTTCATGTGAGTTCATCAAGGTCACAGGGCTTCTGAGGGCAGAGCCAGCTCACTGCTGGCCTTTCACATTCGGCTTGGCTCTCTGTCACCTGGGGACCAAGGAACAGCGGGACTCCAAGGCCTGACAGCTCATCGGCTTGTTCTGCTGCAGGAGGATGGGGTACAGACCTGCCCGTCGACCGTGGCCTGCATCCTGGCCAGCTGGGCTGCTCCCCACCCCAGAAAACCTCTGTGTGTTTTCCTCCGGAAGAGGCAAATGATGCATTTCTATACGTTTATATGAAATGATATGTTTATATATATTTACATGAAATATGCTAGAGGAGAAAAGAGTACCGGCAGTGCCCCCAGATAATCTGGGGAGCCTTCGTGATGGCCATTCTCTGTCCTTGGGGACAGTTCCCTGGGGGAACCCTCAGCCTGAGGAGGGTGGAGTGGGATGGGGTTGAGTGATGTCAGGTGGCAGCCCTGTTCTGCTCTTGGGTTTCTTGCAGGTGGTTTCTGTACATTGTCTTTGTCTTCCTGCTCGGCGCCATCTGCACCCGAGAGGCCCTTCGCTATGACTTCCTGATAGCGGAGAAGGTGGGTGAGTCCTGCAGCCTGGTGGGCTCAGGCTGCAGGTCGTTGATCAGCTCTGAGCAACAATGGCTGCCTCCCCTTTGTGTCCTGGCTGGGGAATCCATGTAGTCGTGGGCCCAGGATTGCAGTACAGCGGCCCAAACCATGGGAAAGATACAGGTCCTTCATATGTATCCCTAGACCTGGGTAACCACATCAGAGAAGACACATGCATGCAGGTGCTAAATAATGCTAAATAATGGGGACACAGGCAACCCTGCATGTCAAAAATCAGAGCAGAAACAAAGAATCTGGTCACCTGAGATCCCCAGCTCCAACAATCCTTCATTATTGCCAATAGCCTCCCTTCCACTATGAGCAGAAAGCTACTCACAAGAAACCGGTAAGAAGGAGGAGGCTGATGAACAGAAAAGAGGGCAGGAAGCCCAGCGCCAAGGTGAGGGGTGGTGGGAGACAGGGTTGGAGGCCCCTTGTCCTCTCGGGCTCCCCAGGGGATGGCCCAATGGATTTGGATACTGCAGCTTTTTTTCCTGAGGACTACACTGGTCTGAAGATGATTAGCCAAGTCCTCATGTTCCACAGCCTCTGAACAGGCTGGAGGTCATGTGACAGTCAAGGACACTCACTTGGCATCTCTAGAACCCAGGAGATTAAGACTTCCAGACATTTTGCTGGAAATCCCCTAAAACTCCTGTCTTCCCTCTGTCTTCCCTTAAGTTCCCTGGGGGAAAGTGGACCCTGAGATTCCCATCACGTATCAGAAAGACGCGCCAGGCCAGGGAGGTGTCCTTACTCAGTTAACTCCTGAGTATCACTGCTCTTATTGAGGAATAAACACCTTTTTCTCTGGTGTGAGGCTTTACAAAGCTGCCTTGCAGGTACATAGAGGGGTGCTGCTTGGGGCAGCCTGGGGCTGGAAGCGCTGAACTTACATTTTAGAGCAGTGTTTGGGCTTGCTTTTCACATTAGTGCAGGTTTATTTTTCAGGTGTGTAGACGCCAGTGTCAAGGTGATATTTATTTTCGGGGGTGGGAAGGTGTCTTGGCCTTACCTTGCAAGAAGGTTTGCAAGGGGGAGCTAGCTGTTCAGGGAGTGAGAGAGCTGACATCCACCCCCCAGGTCTCAGACCCCCCAGGTGAGCAGGGTTTACTCTCAGGGAAGGAGTCAGTGTCCCTCATTTATATGTCTGTGCTTGCTGGTGCCGTCTCACATCTCATCTCCCAGGGGCCTCTTCTCTAACTGTGGAATAAAAAGCTGGGCTCCATTAGAGCGACTCAAGGCCTCCAGGAGTAGCTGGGCCTGGACTGAGGGAGCACCCAGCTGCTGTCCACACCATGCCAGCAAGCTCTGCCCCTTCTTGAGCTGGTTCTTTCTTGTGGATTCCCCCACAGAGGCCCTTTCAACCATCAGAGACTCTGATCTGGATGAAAAGAGTCAAATGATCCCCTGGGTGGGGCCCCTCTCTCCACTAATTCCCTTGTTTTGCAGGGAAGCTAAGAATAGGTGTGCCTGAGGGGGCAGCACGTGTCCCAGGAAGGCCACAAGTAAGAGTGTAAGAACAGCTTTCACCAGCAGCCCAGCGGGGAGACTTCATGGGTGGAGATTCCACCTCTAATAATAGACTTATGCATGGAGGTTGGGGGTGGGGGGACTTGTTTGAAAGGCCACCTGTCCCTAGCAGTGAAACAGATAGGCCGGCCAGCGCTTCGCTGGGGGCTGGGGGACCGGCTAAACCCTGCCTGGTGACAGCACGTGGGCAGGTCACTATGCACACAGCAGGTGAGAGGTGGAAAATGGGTTTTTGGAGAGGACACAAGACTGTTTCCCGGAACAGGCAGTTGTAAAGCCTGTGCAAGAAAGAAAAGATAGTATCCTTGGTTGTAAGTAGCAATCAGAGGTCGATGCCACAAGTGTGGGAACAGGGACGGAACCGCTCAGGGCAGCTCCGCAATAGCGGCTCCCTGGTGTGCTGCCCACTCCATGCCACCCTCGGGTCCCACAAAAAGAGGACCAAGTGAGATTCTTCTGAAAGCCACGAACCCTGGCTTTTCTTTCTTGCCCTCCTTGGCACTGACTGGGCTGCAGCAGCGGGGACTGTACTTAGGGAGTAAGCTGGGCCACAGGCAGCTGCACTCTCGGCACCTGGAGGACAGAAGGGTGAGGCCTGAGAGGCTGGCGGGTGTGGTACCCTGCCCCCCTGACGTGGTGTGTAATAAACTGTTCATCCCCCAACTCTGCCCCCTGTCTTAGCTGTGGCCTGGTCCTGAGCTGGCCCATCTCTGAGCTCTCCTGGGCTCCAAGAAAGCAAGACCTCTTCCTTCTGGTCTGTGTGCCCTGAGGGTCTCGCCTGGGCCCAGACCTGGGGCCTCCGCCCCTTGACTCTCCTCCTAACGAAGCAAGCGCCTCTGAGCATTTCCTTCTCTTTCTCTCAGGCCTTTTCTGCCAGAACAATTATCCTCAGCGGCTGCCGGCTGCCCTGGATTCCTTTCTACTGACCTGCAGCTGGTCAGTTCATCTGTTTCTTTCTGGGTTTCCTGCCGCTCCTCTGATCTATTTCTAATTATTTGGCTTCCCAGCCCATGGTTTCTCTCAGAAATTTCTTTTCACTTTATATCCCTACCCCAGAGGAACTTTTCCCTGGCTGTCGGGTGTTAAGCTTTCTAAAAACTCTTGACTATGTCGCAATGACTGAGGCCCTATGTGTGAGGCACAACCCCCGGTGCGCGGTTGACGCTTACTGCATTTTGATTCCCCGACACACTCCTATGGGTTTCCCAGGTGGCGCTAGTGGTAAAGAATCGACTTCCCAATGCAGGAGCAGGAGATGTGGGTTTGATCCCTGGGTTGGAAAGATCCCCTGGAGTAGGGAATGGCAGGCCACTCCAGTATTCTTGCCTGGAAAATTCCATGGACAGAGGAGCTTAGTGGGCTACAGTCCATGGGGTCGCAAAGAGGTGGTCAGAACTGAGCGACCGGACACAGACATACTCCTATGGGGATATCTTTACAGACAGTGCACATTTTCAGGTGGGGACATTTTTTCCCCCTATTAATCCACATGTTAAACTGAATAGGAAAAACCCCCAAAGTGTCAATCTCGATATTATTATAGAAAAAGGAATTGTATAAACAGCAGGTATTAGTAGGGCTAAAATGAAATAGACTGATTGTTTCACAATGAACTTATATGAAGCCCAAGAAGAAGTGTTTATTACACATCAAAAAGACCAAATATTTTAGGAGCCCTGGAGCTTGCTAACTAGCAGAATAAGAACAGATTAGTAGGAGGAGTATCTTCAAAGCATGCCTGTGAAAAATGAGCCATGGCGCAGGGAAAACTCTCATCACTCTTGATTTGACAGTCACGATTTCCCATGTTCATGAGCTGCACATGGAGTGAGGCAGGGCTCGAAGCTGGGGGCGAGCCCGGCCCAGCACAGCCACCCAGCCGCGCCTGCCTGTCCTCTGCTCTCTGTCCTGGACACAGTGCTGCCTCTCAGGAAGTGAAGTCAACCATGTTTCCTTGTGGTGGTGGTTTAGTTGCTAAGTTGTGTCCGACTCTTGCGATTCCATGGACAGAGGAGCCTGGCAGGCCACAGTCCATGAGATTCTCCAGGCAAGAATACTGGAGTCGGTTGCCATTTCCTTCTCCAGGGGATCTTCCCATCCCAGGGATTGAACCCGGGTCTCCTGCACTGTAGGTGGATTCTTTACCAACTGAGCTACAAGGAAAGCCCACATGTTTCCTTGTGGAAAGTGGCTATCAAGTGAGAGAAAAACTTTGGCTGAAAGTGGAGATGTTGGTCACCTTGTGGAATGAGGACAGTATTAAAAAACTCATGTCTGCAGAAAGAAGGAACTGCTTGGGATTGTAAAGGGGTAAAGGTGTCAGGATGTACTCCTCAGTAATGCCAAAGGGCCACAGGAATTGGATGAGGCAGAATGAGTACGTTGGAAATGACCCTATTAAACCCAGTTCTTCAAGAAAAGGGAGTGGCCATTGGGTTGGCAGGATCTTTGAGTGGCTGGAGTTCCCATGGGAGCTGGGATCAAGTACCAGGAACAGAGAGACGAGTTAGTGCTTTTCATCAGTAGTTACTGAAAAAGAAATTAGGGTAGTTCACACCCCAGGTAATATATTAGAAAGACAGCATTTTGTGATGACTCACACAGGTAGATGATAAAAGGGCACCTTTTGGGTTTTCCTAAAGAACCGTTGACACATATCTGCACAAATACTCACTTCCACCTTCACTGGCACAGGTAGTTAAGTTTACAGTCCCAGATAAATAGAGGAAATGATTAAATTCTACAAGGCTTGGGGCAGAGCCACAGAGCTTACTGCTGTACCTGGAGAGCTCTGCTCTCTGCCAGGTATCTAAGCTGTCCTCAGTGCTCCCTACAAGGGCAGATGGATGACAAGGAAGGGGCAGGACTCAGGTGGGGGAGAGAGAGAATGGAGTTGTTACATTCAACCACAAGGACCAACGTTCCGTTTCTTTTTCAGAAAATTGGTTGAATAACAGTTTTACATAAAAGAGTGGCAAGTGGACAGTCCATTTAAATGCAGTTGACAAACTGGACCAAGCTTCCTATGCCTAGATGGTCATCCCTCTGGCCCTTGGCCCCAGGGCTCTGCAGCGGTCCTGGGGAGTGTTTCTGGGAAGGCTGGCTGGGATGGAGGTCACCGTATCCGGCCACATGTTGCCAGAGACTCATTGAATTCCTGAGGTTAGTTCCAACACTGAGGCACACCAGCCTGGGCCATCTCCTTCCCACTCACGTTCACTGTAAATGGATAGGCTATATATACACACGGAAAAGAACTTTTTACACTCAAATATATGTAACCTTTTGGATAAGAAGCAGTAAACTTTCTGCAAGGAGATACCATGCCTGCCTGAGATGGAGAATTCTCTGAGGGGAGTACGCATTGGAGATAGGGAACCATGCCCAGGGGCTTTCACCCTGACTGCACCTTAGAATCACCTGGAGGGCTTTTGGAAAAATCAACCATGTCTGAGTCCCACTCTGTAACAATTATAGCAGAATCTTGGGGTGACTTGTGTGTATAATCAGAGTGGAGGACTACTGGGTCAGATTTTCAAAAAGCTTTTGATAAAATTTTATTACAGAGTCCTTTAAAAAAAAAAAAAAGTCAACAGAAGGTGGAAACAAAGGCTATAGATGAATGATTGCATCTCAGAATGAGTCAGGGGTTTGATACTGGGACTAGTGTCTCTAACAATTTTGTGAGACATCCAGGACACCAACTACAGTGGAGTTGTAAAGCCTTATTACTCCAGCCAGCAGTACTTGCTGAACACTGTGTGCCAGAGGGCCAAGGTGCGGGCGACTTAGAAGCTTATGGCATGCTGGCAAGAGGGGCCATGAGTGTAATTAACCACAGGGTAGATGACCTGCCATTAGAGTATACAAATAAAGTGAGGGAATATTATAGGACATTAATTTCTTCTAGTAATAAAGTGGTAAATAGCGTAGGGTGGGATAGGCATAAATTCATGACACTGAAGTAAGGAAGGGAGATTCATTGGGGATAAAGATGAAGTAATGCATTTAAGGAGAACTAATCCACACTGAATTAAGGAAAAGGTAGGCTCTTTAGTGGCTTATCCACAAAACTTCTGACCTCCCTGACTGTTTGAGGGTTATTCACCTATGTGAGGTCTTGAAGGGAGTGATCCCCATTTTTTATTATAGGACCCCAAATGACCAGACTCTTGCTTGCCTGTCCCTTTGTGCCCCTGGTAGGGCATGTGACTTAGGCTGGGCCCACCAGATGCTTCAGATGTCATGAATGATGCAAAGGTAAGGTGATGGTGAGAATTCATCTTTGGGGCAGCAGGTGCTGATAGCATCTTGATCAGACTGCTCCTGTTCAGGAATCTGAATGTGCTGCTAGCTTTGGGTCTTGCCTTTTTCCAAGCCTCATCTTTCAGCCTTCTGATGATTCTGTGACCCTCCAGTATCCTGTAAACACATGCTTAAAAAATATTTCCTGTCAAGAATCCTGGCTGATACAGATTTTTGGTGCTAGTTTATGGCCAGTGTTCAGTATAGCTTGATGCATTGTTAAAGCAAGGAAGTAAAAACTGCGGTGAGGAACGTCTTCATGGAGAAGGGTATAAGGGACAAAACGGAAAATGAAATCTAATGCAGCTGTAACAGCTGGACAAATGAGCGCTAAAAATACACGGTTCAGGGCATTTGCCTAAAGTAAAATATCAATAGAAAGGAAATGGCACCTCAAATACTTTCCTGTTGGTGTAGATGAAGTTCAGCTCAGGAGGGGGCTATGGACTCACAGACTCATGACACAGCGTGGGACACAGCTGCACACAAGCAGCACTGATCTTTGCAAGGGGACACCAAGCAGAGCAACTCTTCCCTCTCTCCTATCTGCTGGTACCTTGTGGGCTATGTGGATCTCACTTTCTCATTTAACACTTACATCTCTGTATTGGCACCAAGTGGACCAGGATGAACTAAATAGGAGCCCCATGGAAGTGAAGCCAGTGGAGGAAATAGTGTGTCTGGTGCCCCCCAACCTCACATTGAGGTGCAGCAGAGCCCTGAGGAGCACCCACTCATGTCAGGGGCTGGAGGGTGCGCTCATGGAGGAGGAGAGGTTTATGCTGAGTCTTGAAGCACAATTGGGAGTTTAAGAGACAGACAGTGAGTGGCTTAGGGATGTGGACAGAGGGTTCCAGCAAGCAGAGAAATCATGCTGATGGATTCTGAGTGTGCAGAGTGTGGGACTGGAAGTGTCACAGACCATGAAGGGCCAGGTATGTCAGGGCATTGGGGAGTCATTGATATTTTTATGGCAGGGGCATTCATTATGACCAGTGTGCATGTAGGTCATGCTGGCAGAGGCCTGGGGACAGAGTTTAGCCCTTAGCATTCTTGCTGGCAGTGGTTCACAAAGGATAGTCCCCAGGCCATCAGCATCAGTATCACTGGGCGCTTGTTAGACCGTGGAGAAGGGAATGGCTCCCCACTCCAGTATTCTTGCCTGGAAGATCCCGTGGACAGAGGAGCCTGGTGGGCTACAGTCCAGAGGGTGGCACAGGGTTAGACATGACTGAAGCAGCTGAGCATGCACACACTTGTTAGATATCCAAATTTGGGGCCATATACCAGACCTACTGAATCAAGAAACTGTGGGGTAAGACCCAGAAAATCTGTGTTTTAACAAGCACTCTGGATGAATCTGTGATTCACAGGGTCGCAGAGTCGGACACGACTGAGCAACTGAACTGAACTGGATGAATCAGACACAGTCAATTTGAGAAGCTCTGTGTAGGCCGTACAAGAAGTGATGGCGGGTCAAACAAATGGTGGCAGTGCCAAGGTGGTGGGGTGGATCTGAGGTGTTTGGAATATATCTAAGATGTCGAATCTGGAGGATTTATGATCAGATGGGGTGTGGGTGGGTGTGTACCAGGGGAACAGAAGGGAGCAGAAGCAGATTCTGATGTTGAGTAATGAAACTGCCTCCTCATACAGGTGTCCCTAGTGGGCTTCCTATTCCTTTTGGGCTTGTACATCTCATCCTTGGCCTCCTGTATGGGAGGCCTCTATGGAGCCCCCCGGATCCTGCAATGCATCGCCCAGGAGAAAGTGATCCCCGCATTGGCCTGCTTGGGGCAAGGGGTGAGTGACCTTTTCTTTGAGAAATGTATGTTTTTGCTGCTCAACTGACTGTTGGCCAATAAATTGCTTAAGTATTTCTGATAAGAGCCACTGGTCTGGTTCTGGTAGGGAGAAACAAGCCTGCACCCCTGTCCTCTGGATTCTTTGGTCTGGGGCCACTGGACAAAGCATCTGTCAATGTCATAACTTCAGCACTGGGTGCCAAAGTCACAGTAGCACCATGGACCATATAACTGTCACAATAGCACCATGGACCCTGCCACAGCAGAGAGAAATAGTGCCACAACCTTTAGTAAAAATAAATTCCGGATCCTCCAAGTTTAGCCTAGAGGGGAGAACCTCTTGCTGAGGAGAGGACCTGGTCTTTGCAGCTCTAACTCTGTCCTGGAGATTCACCTCCCCTTTGGGGTCGCTTTATGCTGAACTCTCACACTTCTGGTCTCTGGGCTCCCTGTTAATCTTCATAGCCCGAACCCTAACTGATACAACTTGGTCGAGTCAAATCAAATGAGACATTCCTAAAACTGAAGGCGTGACAAGAGAAGGAAGCCGAGAGAACCCCACTTCCCGATAATGTGTTTTGCAAGCTGTCAGTCAGTTCAGTTCAGTCACTCAGTCGTGTCTGACTCTTGGCGACCCCATGAACCACAGCACACCAGGCCTCCCTGTCCATCCCCAACTCCCGGAGTCCACCCAAACCCATGTTGCAAGTTGTAGTTGATTTCTATGTTGTGGAAACACGACAGGGTTTCTGCCCACCCCAGTCCCATCCCCAGCCCCACTCTTGTTTGATGCCACGTAGGTACAAGTCATCTTTAATCCCTCTCTCTGCCTTCCTCTGCTTCTTATCTACCAGTCAGTGTGGACGGGTAGGACAAGTGACTATCATCTCTAGTAACTTCCCTGTGGTATGTGCCTTTTATTTTATTTTAATTTATTTTTATTAGGTAACAGGTGTAGTTGTTCAGTCGCTCAGTTGTATCCAACTCTTTGTGAGCCCCTGGACTGTAGCCGGCCAGGCTCCTCTGTCCATGAAATTCTCGAGGCAAGAATACTGGAAGGGGTTGCCATTTCCTTCTCCAAGATAATGTGTGTACAGGACTCAAAACTAAAAAGATACCCTGAGAATTTTTGCTCCCTCATGAGTCGTTCTACTTTTTCGTCACACATAGCCATGTCCTATCATACCTGGTTTTATTAGTTTTTCATGAATCCTTCTCTCTCTTTACAGCGGTGGTGGTCTGTGTACATTGTTCTTTGCCTTGCTTTTCTTCATTTAATATAGCTTGGAAATCTGTCTTTTCATATGAATATAGAAAGAACTTTCTCATTGTTTTCCCATCATGTGGATATACCGTAGTTTATTAACCAGTTCCCTATAGATAGTATAGCTTCCAGTAAACAGTGCTACAAAGGATACTCTGTGTGTGTGTGTGTATGTGTGTACAATTTTACACATATGCAGATAGATATATCTATAGGATCAATTTTCCTAAGTGAGTTTGCTGGTCAAAGGGTCAGTGCATTTTAATATTAATAGATATTGCCAAAACACCTTCCATGGGAGCTGTATCATTTTGTATTTCTACCAGTAATGTATGACAGTTACTGTCTTCCAGCAGCTAGCATGACTGTTAGACCTGGGCCAAGGACCTTGCTTTATAGGACTCTGTTCTGGTCTCTAGGAGACTCCTGAGGTCAAGGGGACATGCCCTTAGCCTGTGGGCTTACATAAACAGATGGTGACCACATCTGGCCCAGGGACCATGGTTTGCCAGCTCTGGATTACCTCCTCCATATGTATATCTAAACAAAATAGTTCAGTTTTGCCTGCTTTTTAAACTTTATATAAATATGGCATGCTTTTCAGGCATCATTATGTGACTCACCCATGTTTTTGCTGATAGCAGCGGCTTGTTTATTATCATCTCTATATAGCATCCTCATTTGCTGCAGTTTCTCACTAATCCTGCTGTCGTGGTATGTCCCTGTTTGGGACTGTTACGGACAGTGCAGGGAACAGCCTTGTAGTAGACTGGTTCACGTGTGGAGTTCTTCCAGACCTGTTAGTGGAATTGCTCAGTTGTAAGTTGTGTATATCTTTGCTTCGTAGATAGCACTGAACTCTTTCTCCAAAGCAGTTGTGTTAATTTAAACTCCTGTCAGCAGTTGGTAAGTGTTCCCATTCTTCTGTGTTCTTGCCAATACCTGGTATTATCAGATGTTTTAATTTTTGCCAATCTCGTAAGTGTTTAATGGTATCTCACTACAGGCTTAATTTGCATTTCCCTGATTGCTAATGAGGTTGGACATCTTTCATATGTTTAATAGACATCCTTTTGCACATTGTCTTTAGTGGGTTATCTGTCTTCTAATTATTTTGTAGGGATTCTTGTACATTCTGAATTGCTCTTTGTCAGTTACACGTGTTAACAAATATCTTTTCCCATTCTGCAACTTGACTTTTATCTGTGCTATCTTTTGGTAACAGAAGTCCACGTATGACTGTTTTATCACTTTACAACCCACCCTTATCATAGTCCTTCCTGGATCACTAGCATATCCTACAGTTTACCTAAAAACCTCCTTCCACTTATTTTAGACCCTCCTTTTATTTCATTAGTTTTTGACAATTTACTTTATTCTTTATAGTTCTATTGTTAGAGTATGTTAAATAGCTAACCCACTCCAGTACTCTTGCCTGGAGAATCCCAGGACGGAGGAGCCTGGTGGGCTGCAGTCCATGGGGTCACTAGGAGTCGGACACGATTAAGCATCTTCACTTTCACTTTTCACTTTCATGCATTGGAGAAGGAAATGGCAACCCACTCCAGTGTTCTTGCCTGGAGAATCCCAGGGACGGGGGAGCCTGGTGGGCTGCCGTCTATGGGGTCGCACAGAGTCGGACACGACTGAAGCGACTTAGCAGCAGCAGTTCAGCAGCATGCTAAATAGCTGTAGTAAGTATATCCAAAATGTAATTTTCAAAAACAGTGAAATGTATCTTTACTCTTTTAAAAAAAATTTTACTTTGGGTTCTAGGAAGGTGTTTCAGATCAATAGGGCCTCTGATCCTCAGAGACTCAGGCCAATGATGACTTTGCTACCTCCATCCTGTGAAGGTTGAACTCTGTTTCAATCCTCACTAAGGGGGATGCACTTGGAGGAACATACCTGGGAGGTTCACAGATCAGGTCTGGATGTAGCTGACATGCCTGTCCCTCCCATCACAGTGCTAGCATAAAGGAGGTGGGTGCAGTGGTTAGGTCCTGTGTCTATCCTGAGAGTAAGGCTGACAGTATTTCCTGAAGAATGAGGCAATGAGAGGAATCATTAAGAATTTTGCTTACTGAGTAACTAGAAGGATGCAATGGATACTTTCTTAAGTGGAGAAGCTGCAGAGTAGATTTGAGAGGCAGGACATCGAGGGATTAGCAGTTTTGTTTTGGAAATATTTGGTTTGAGGTCCTATTAGACATCAGCTGGAAATGTTGAGTAGACAGTTGACTAAGTCTAGATTTCAGGGAAACATTTCAAGCTGGAGTTTCAAATTTGGGAGCTACGAGCATTAAACTGGTTTTCAAGGCCATGAGCCTGATTGAGGTCCTAGAGAAGGAAGATAGGTAGAGAAGAGAAGGGGTCTGAGGATGGAACTGGAGAGTGCTCTGAATGCAGAATTCAGAAATGTGGAGTGGCCAGTGACAGAGACTGAGGAGCAGCCAGTGACAAGGGGACCAGCAAGAGAAGCAAGGAGACCAGGGAGTAACCAGCTGGGTCGGATGTAATGCTCAGGTCAAGGAAGGCGAGGACTTAGAAGCACTGTTACTTTTGGCCCAAGAACCGTGTCAGGGACTGTGAGGAGTAGCTTCTATGGAGCGACAGGTCACAGTACATGGAGTTAGCACATTTTCTCCACTTCTGTCTTCCTGCAGGTCTCCCATACTCACCCCCATTAGTAACATGTGCATAAATGTGTGTGGGAGAGTTTGTTCATGTTTTTGGAATCTCCCCACCTCAGTCACCAACGAATGTGCTGTGTTTTCTGGAGTCGGCCACTCCCCTTGAGGTTGTTTTCTCCATTAAAGCTTGGGAAGAATCGATTTTGTACCTCTTCGATTTCCAAAGCTGACTTTAAAACCCAGTGAAAGACAAAAAGAAAACTATTTGTGAAGTTCATGTTCTATAGTATTGTCCCATATTAATAGTTACTCTGGATTGGACATCATCATCCCAAGCTTGTAGATGAACTTATTAACACGCCAGGAAGCACATGGGAGAAGTGACTGAGCCAATTTGAGTTGTGTTTCTATCATGCAATGTGATTTTCTTCAGTGAAATTTCATGGTCCTGCATGTTGCTTTTGTTTCTGCAGAAGGGGCCAAATAAAACGCCTGTAGCTGCCATCTGCCTGACCAGCTTGGTGACCATGGCCTTTGTCCTCGTGGGTCAGGTGAACGTCCTGGCCCCCATCGTCACCATCAACTTCATGCTGACATACATCACAGTGGACTACTCTTACTTCTCCCTGTCCATGGGTGGCTGCAGCCTCTCGGAGAGGCCTGAGCTGGTGCCCGGGGAGGGCCTGGGTACTCTCCACTGCTCTGAGCCCCTGCTTCTGGAGAAGGCTCCCAGTTATGGCTCTGAGGGCATTGCCCAGGGCTCCTCTGAGGGCACTCTGCTAGAATTCACCAAGGACATGGATCAGCTCCTCCAGCTAACCAGGAAGCTTGAGAGTAGCCAGCCCAGGGGAGGAGAGAGCCATGGGATCCTAGAGAATCAGAAGGGGAAGACCAAGAAGGCCAGCAAGCAAACCCTCCAAGAGAGCTTCCTCTTGGACCTCAGGTCCCCTGCTTCCTTCTCTCCTGGGGACACTGATGGATGGCCTACTGCCTCCTGGGAAGGGCAGGGGCCCCACGGGAACGCACAGAGTCCCAGAAGTGAAGGGGATCAGCCTAGGGGAGCCTATGGAGCAAAACTCATCCCTGAGCCAAGTAACCAGCCCAGGCCAAGCAGAGAAGGTGGGTGCTTTGCAGTCACACCAGGGCCTCCTAATTTGGGAGTTATCACAAGCCTCTTTCAAATCCTTAGGTCATTTTATAGTTGGGTTTAAAATCCTTGTTAATTTCGTTTGATATTTACTTTAAAATATTATGGTCAGTTATCAGCTGAATTTATAATTCTAATCTGGTATAGAGTGTTAATTTTAAGCATAAATTTCTATCTACTCTTGTATGTTAGGGCTGGGAGCCATGACTAGTAACTAAATATTAATTTCATTTTACTCAAAAATCAGCTAACATGAATGAAACCAGTTTCTCCTTTCAAGGGAAGTGGAAGTGTGTTGTGACCAACTGCCTGGCAAGGGCTCAGTCTGTTTTGTCTTTGGAGGATGAATCTCCCAAACCAGGCAGGAGGGGGATGGAGAGACAGGAGATGTGATAAAGAGGACAGCTTTTCTTTGCTTCCTCGTATCTGCAGACAGAGACAGGGAGATGCTCAAGGGAGACTTCTGGAGCATGAGAAATTCCAAGGGAAGAACTCAGAATTGTTTAGTCTTCCATATTTTAGGTGCTTCTTGTGCTCACTCAGTTGTGTCTGATTCTTTGTGACCCCATGGACTGTGTAGCCTGCGAGGCTCCTCTGTCCGTGGGTTTCCCAGGCAAGAACACTGGAGTGGGTTGCCATTTCCTTCTCCAGGGGATCTTCCTGACCCAGGGATCAAACCTGTGTCTCTTGTTGGCAGGCAGATTTTTTTTTTTTTTTTACCACTGCAGCACCTGGGAAGCCCCGTATTCTAGGTACTTGGCATACATGATTGCATGTCATATAATTGTCGTTAGCACTTCCTATTTTACCACTGAAGACCCCACATCCCAATGAGATTACAAAGACTCCTCAGAGCTGGTATTCTGCATGCCTGGATATCACACCCCGGTCTCTCTGTATCTGAAGCCCAGTACCTTCCTCTGCATTAACCTGTTTCCTGAGGTCTGTGCAGACAAGTGTGGGTAAAGAGGAGGAGACAGGGGACATAGAAGAGATGTCCAAAAATAATTGCTTTGGGTTCTTTTGTACACCTTCTTTTCCTTCTTTACCTCCAGATAGGTGGATGGTTCTTAATGGTAGGAGCATAATTAAAAATCTTTAATCATATCATTTTTGTCAAAATAACAAGTACAGTTTAATAAGCCAAGTGGAATTAAAAGTCACATAGCCAGAAATAGTAGTCCTATTCTTCTACACCATCCCTCTTCTCCATCCTGTAGTTCCACTCCCATAAAATCCCACTTTCAACCAAATCGTGTTAACCTTCATGTTACTAAATAATATATTTGTATTGCTACTTCTTGATATATCAGTTTTAGATATCATTTTTTAATTTACTATTATGATAAATGAATACTAGCTCATTTATGCCACTCTGATTTCTCACCCAATGTCCCCCATGTAATTACATCACAGTTTTAAAAATTAATTTTAGTAGCTACTATTCATATTATCATGATTAAGTAAATATTGCTTAACTATGAGCTATATATTATACTATGATTACATTGCCTTTTTTGTCCAACTTCTTCTGTTTCCTGGGGTTAATAATTGCCATGGTTTTTTCATTTGCTTGGTTTTTCTGTCATCATTTTTCTCTCTGTACTCCGGTGAATATGGCAAATGGCTCTCAATGTTAAGTTCCGAATGCTCAAATTCTTAAGACAGTCATCATGTCCATTTGCTTTTTCTTGTCTGTCCTATGGCTCCTACCTGATCCCCTCGTCTGTCAGTTCTTTAGGCCTGCTACAAAGCTGTTGTCTTGGAATTCCTCTTTGTCTTTTTTTTTTCCTACTTGGCATTTACCGACCTCTCTATGTTAGAAGAATTTCCAGTGCTATGAGTGTTGGTGGGAGGCAGAGCAAGCCTTTCACACTTAAAACTGAAAATGTCAGATGCTCAGTTTTCCAGTCCCTCCTACAGCCAGAGTTCAGGCACAGGAATAAACCTCAGTGAATCAGATAAGCTGAGTCCAAGTGAATCAGATACTTGGAACTGGAAACCTGAAGAGATGAGGGCTTTGAGGAACTCTCTGGAAGCATGATACTGGCTGCAGGGTGACTACATTTCTGGCTCCACCATCCAGGGCTTTTCAGGGTCAACGGTGTGGGAACCTTGGTCGCTGCAGCAGTGATATCCCCTCTACACTGCTTTGACATATAATTTGGAGTGTTGTCCTTGGCTGTTTACCTCTGAGATTGATTCACTAGCCTTTCCAGCTATTCTCAGAGACCGGGAAATATCTTTTTAGCTGGTCATATTACCCTGTTCTTGATTTCCAAGAGCTCTTGGTTGTAATCTGATTTGTCTTTATCTTTTAAAAAAATTTGAAAATCATCTCATTCTTGTTTTATGGGTACAATATTTTCCAGGTAATATTAGTTTTTCTCCTTTTAAAGTCTTTTTCTGCCCTATGATCTTTAGATTCTTTTCTCTTTGGCTTCGTCTCATGCTCCCTTTTATATTGGAGGCTTTACTAAAATATCTGTTGATCTTTTGATTTCCTTTTCTCCTTAGAAGTGAGTCCTGAAAAGCTGTTGAGAAGACCTGTGTCCTGGACAGAGCTTATTGGTTAGGGCACCTCATTGTAGAGTGATCAAGAAGCTGGCTTTTTCATGAGAGGACCCCCAAGTGTGATTAGCTAGAGATTTCCTCTGTGGCTCTTCAGTTCCTCCGGAGAAGAGTCCTTTAATCTCTTGCCTGGGAGTCCCCCAGAGAGCCAGGTGATATAAGGGAGTTGAGGTACCCCACTGCTTGGGATACAGACGTCATTGAATCCTGCAGTTTCTAGCTCCATCCCCTCTCTCTTTGTTATGCCTGGTGTCCCAAGTCCAGACCCTCTCTGGTTGGATTCCTTCAGAGGAACCCCCTTGCCCTCCACCAACACACACACACCTTGGGGAGGGGTCAGGCAAAGAGGAGTTATTCCCCAGCTGCATGAACAGAGGAAAGGAACTTGATGCCCAGCTGTTTCATATACAGTCTTGCGAACGGTCGCCTGCAGCGTCCCACTTCCTGGTCCTGAACTTTGTGTGGTCCACTAGGGTACCTTGGGTTGGTCCTTGCCAGCACCCTCTCTGGGGGCCCTAGAGTTCATCCTCGGCTCTGCTCAGTTTGTTACTACTCCTCTGCTACCTCTCCACCTTCCAAGACTTGTTTTTATCTTGTTTCTCTGATTCTTCTTGTGTTTGTGGGTTTATGGCTATTTAGTTCCTGTTCTGTTTTCTTAGTGGGTTATCAGGAAAGAAGTGTGGTCATTTTGCAACATTTAATCAGTGATGTTGCCACATCTTAGAAATGTCCTGAGCTCTTTTTGACCCCTCCCTCTCCTCCATTCTTGCTGCCTGTACCTTGGTGCAGGCCCTCATTATTCGGCACCCAGATTCTTGTTTATCTCCACGCTCATCTCCAGACTCCAGATTCTCCCATACATATCCTCTTTATCCTTTTCACTGTCCTCTGAATGATCTTTCTAGAGTAAAATTCTCATCCTGTCTCTTTTACTTAAAAACCTTCGTTGGAATATAATACCTTCCATCTTGGTGTGATTTGCAAGGTTCTTGGCAGTCTTGCCCTACCCTACCTTCCTGGGCACTTTTCTCATGACAACCCATATAACGTATGTTCAGCCACACCCAGATGTGTGCCCCAAACACATCGTATTCTTTATTCCTTCCTGCCTTTGCAATGCCATTCTGCCAGCTGCAATTGCATTGCTCCTCCTCTTCCATCTGAAATGCTGACTTGCAGTTTAAAATCCATTTGACTTTTCAGACCCACTCTGAGAAGGATTCCCTGATCTCCTCTCGTATGCAAGCATAACATTTGAGCCACACTAAAGGTAGGAACACTTATCACATTGTTTTATACATTTGCTTACACATTTGTCTTCAGGCTTACTCATCTATCTGTCTAAGGAAAAGAAATGTTAGTTTTATTCCTTTGCCCCTAGTCTGTGAGCTACCTTTAGTCACAAACCATGTCTTTCTACCTTGTCTTCATCGACAATATTCCCACACAGTACATGACACTGACAAACACTCAGTAAAGGCTAATAAACTGATTAACAATTGTACAGATACTGGCTAAAAATTTTAAACATTGATAGGTAGAGTAGAAAGAGTTAAACTATAAGAACCTAATGTGTGACAAACCAGATGCCATAAAATAATGAGTCAAATCACTAGTGAATATATATTGTTGAGAGTAAGTGGATCAAAAAATTAACTTGGGGCTGTATTTGATACCTTATTTAGCCACAAATTCCTTATTTATAACAGCTGCCCAAGAAAGAGATTTGTGACTATTGAAGATATCATCAAAGACAAAAAGGATCTGATTAAACAGAAATAAAAAACATTTGCACAACGCAGTGTCACAGAAGGAAACAATTATTCCAACAAACACAACTGATAAAAACATACCTCCCAAAGCATATTATTTTTAAAAACAGGAAGGTCAAAATCCAGATTCCACTAAAGAGAGGTCAGAAGAAATGAACACGCAATTTACATTTGAAAAAACAGTGCCCAGACTCACTCACTGTCCATTCAACAAACTAACTTTTGTGATTAAGTGTTGAATGTTGTTAGTAGCTAAAAATAGGAAGCATTTACTGAGTCTGTCCCACGTGCCTGGTGTGGAGATACTCTCTTAAATACGGATGATCTCAGCTCAGATCTAGGCACTGTTACTAGCTTTTTCCAGATGGCAAAGGTGAGGCTTAGGGAAGTTATACACTTACTCAGAATATGTGGCAGCTGGAATTTGAACCCAGGTTTATCTCATTGTAGAATCTGTGTTCTAAACCACAATCAGTTCAGTTCAGTTCAGTTGCTCAGGCGTGTCAGACTCTTTGCAACTCCATGAATCGCAGCACGCCAGGCCTCCCTGTCCATCACCAACTCCCGGAGTTCACTCAAACTCACGTCCATCGAGTCGGTGATGCCATCCAGCCATATCATCCTCTGTCGTCCCCTTCTCCTCCTGCCCCCAATCCCTCCCAGCATCAGAGTCTTTTCCAATGAGTCAAGTCTTCGCATGAGGTGGTCAAAGTACTGAAGTTTCAGCTTTAGCATCATTCCTTCCAAAGAACACCCAGGACTGATCTCCTTCAGAATGGACTGGTTGGATCTCCTTGCAGTCCAAGGGACTCTCAAGAGTCTTCCCCAATAGCACAGTTCAAAAGCATCAATTCTTTGGCACTCAGCTTTCTTCACAGTCCAACTCTCACATCCATACATGACCACAGGAAAAACCATAGCCTTGACTAGACGGACCTTTGTTGGCAAAGTAATGTCTCTGCTTTTGAATATGCTATCTAGGTTGGTCATAACTTTCCTTCCAAGAAGTAAGCTTCTTTTAATTTCATGGCTGCAGTCACCATCTGCAGTGATTTTGGAGCCCCCCAAAATGAAGTCTGACACTGTTTCCCCATCTATTTCCCATGAAGTGATGGGGCCAGATGCCATGATCTTAGTTTTCTGAATGCTGAGCTTTAAGCCAGCTTTTTCACTCTCCTCTTTCACATTCATCAAGAGGCTTTTTCGTTCCTCTTCACTTTCTGCCATAAGGGTGGTATCATCTGCATATCTGAGGTTATTGATATTTCTCCAGGCAATCTTGATTCCAGCTTGTGCTTCTTCCAGCCCAGCATTTCTCATGATGTACTCTGCATAGAAGTTAAACAAGCAGGGTGATAATATACAGTCTTGACATATCCTTTTCCTATTTGGAACCAGTCTGTTGTTCCATGTCCAGTTCTAACTGTTGCTTCCTGACCTGCATATAGGTTTCTCAAGAGGCAGGTCAGGTGGTCTGGTATTCCCATCTCTTTCAGAATTTTCCACAGTTGATTGTGATCCACACAGTCAAAGGCTTTGGCATAGTCATTATAGCAGAAATAGATGTTTTTCTGGACCTCTCTTGCTTTTTCGATGATCCAGCAGATGTTGGCAATTTGATCTCTGGTTCCTCTGCCTTTTCTAAGACCAGCTTAAACATCAGGAAGTTCCCGGTTCACGTATTGCTGCAGCCTGGCTAGGAGAATTTTGAGCATTACTTTACTAGCGTGTGAGATGAGTGCAATTGTGCGGTAGTTTGAGCATTTTTTGCATTGCCTTTCTTTGGGATAGTATGTATATGCTGCTTGGGTCAGTGTCTATTATGAACTAGGCCGTGGTACTGAAAATGTTAGTTGCTCAGTTGTGTTCGACTCTTTGCAACCCTAAGGACTGTAGCCTGCCAGGCTCCACTGTCCATGGGACTTTTCAGGCAAGAATACTGGAGTGGGTAGCCATTCCTTTCTCCAGGGAATCTTCCCAATCCAGGGATCAAACCTGGGTTGAATGAATCCAATTTAAACCACCATTAAAATATCATTGCATATCTATTAAGCTATCAAAAATTTCAATAAAAAGTATTTAGGTCAGTGGAAATCAGGTATTATACGTAAACATTGTTGGAAGCAAGGTCAATGGAGTCATTCCTTTTGGATTGATTGATTAGTTTTTTCATCAAACTTAGGAGGTTTGGGGTCATGATTTCTTCGGAAAGCAGTAGTTTTGTTGCCAGAGGGAGCAAATTTGTGGCCTGTCCCTTTATAAGCTCAATGTGGTGAGCCAAGTAGAAATGGAATGGGGAAATTTTTGGCTTTGCTAGCCTGAGGGAGTGGAACCAGTGAGGGTGAGCAGTGTACCAGCCAGAAATTTAATAGGGAGATTCTAGAAATGAGAGAGCCATAGAAAGACTGTAGCTCCCCACACCGCTGATCTGGGCAGCCTGAGAGAGACTAGGAAAAGTCAGTCCGCTTCAACTGTGGTTCCCAACCCACACACAGATCTGCTGGCAGAGGGGGAAGCCTCCTCGGCCACATAGACACAGGGGCAAGCTCTGTGCGACTAAAAACTGGAGTGGGAATATGAGTAGCCCAGGAGGAAGATTGTAAGCTCTCACTGTTCTTACCCTCAGCTCCAGCAGTTTTAGAAAAATAAACACTTCTTAGTTTGTCTCCATTTGGTAAATTTCTAGAGCCCCAAGGGACTGTTTCTGATAATTTCATCTAGTTGTATACCTATCTCTTACAGAGAGGATTTACTGCCCTCTTCACATTGCAGTAGCTGGAAGTCCCTCTGGTTCATCCTCTCTGGAGAATGAACTTTTAGGATGTAACAAGAAATATAAAACTGTCTAATCACTCTGACTTAGTAAATCTAGTTGGGGGAAGTGTATCTCAAGAAAACAACCGTAAACTGAACAGCAAACCATAAGTATTTACCGGATTCTCATAACTGCACTGTTGGTGCTGATGACAACCTAGAAATAAATGTGCAGTATTTGATAAGTGGTTAAAAGATTGCAGAATCAACATGATCAGATACCACATGAACTTGAAACATGCATGAAACATGATCACTTATGGACATATCAGTGCCCATTCTTATTTTGTACGTGCTAGTCAGAACTATGTGTTTGTTTATCCTGATGAAAATATGGAGTGTATTTCCAGAGGTGGCTTCATATTGATTTTAAATAATTTCTATAAAATTATTTAAATTTGTGGTTTAAAAAATTGACATAATTGTTTTCCCCTTCAGGCCTAAAGTCTTCATGTCTGCATGGGTTTTATGAATACAGAACTTGTTAGACATACTGCTACATTTTAAAAGACAATTTAACGTTATATATTATGTTTCTTATATTTCATATTTTTAACATGCCTAATACATGCTTCCCTGGTAGCTCAGCTGGTAAAGAATCTGCCTGCAATGCAGGACACTCTGGTTCAATTCCTGGATCAGGAAGTTTCCCTGGAGAAGGGATAGGCTACCCACTCTAGTATTCTAGGGTTTCCCTGGTGGCTCAGATGGTAAAGAATCCCCTGGCAGTTGCAGGAGACCTGGGTTTGATCCCTGGGTTGGGAAGATCCCCTGGAGGAGGGCATGGCAACCTCCAGCGTTCTTGCCTGGAGAATCCCTGTAGACAGAGGAGCCTAGAGGGTTACAGTCCATGGGGTTGCAAACAGTTGGACACTACTGAGCGACTAAGCACACAGTGCTTACCTGTTCGTTTTGTGACTAAAGCTTGATAAAATTGCCTTCCCAGTTGTTATTCTATTATTTCTAACATGAAAAACTGTCTCCTTCTGCCACTAATCTATAAGACTTATTTCTTTCAGCATAATCCTTGAAAAGAGGGAGGGGAAAATCCTTCACTCATTTTGGAAGGGTTTTGAAACCATAGCTGTTCAGAATTCTAATAATTGTCTGCTTTTATTGTCATACCTATTCAGAGTCATTGAGCATCCTTGACTGAATTCTCCCTTGCATTGCTGATGTGTAAAACTGCACTGTGCTTGCGTAGAAGACACACCCCTTCCTATCACTGTCCCTGTAGTTCCTCAAGAAAACACACATATACACTCATAGCTCCCTTGAGTATAGTGTAATTGAGTTGGTGTAAGATCAAGTGTGAAAAAGTAAGTTTAACACTTGGCAAACATTTTGTTTCAGTTAGGCAAAAATCTAAGTTCTTCACCAGTCGTGTTTCTTCTTAATAACCAGTGGAACAACTATATTTCACTAAGCTTGTGATTGAAAAAATGAATCATGCCTTGGGCATGTTGAAAGTATACAATGTAATCAAAGACAATCTTAACAGTGCTTCGTCTTAAAAAAAAAAAAAAATAATAGCACTGTCAATTCAAATCAATTATAAACCTTGGCAGAGTTTTCCAAAATTTGTTTTATTGTAGTTGATTTATAATGTTGTATTAACTTCTGTATAGCAAAGTGATTCACTTATACATATATATATATTCTTTTTCCTATTCTTTTCCATTATGGCTTATCCCAGGATATCGAATATAGTCCCTGTGCTAGACAGTAGGACCTTGTTGTTTATCCATTCTATATGTAACAGTTTGTGTCTGCAGTCCATCCTTATGACCTCGTCCTTGGCAACCATGTCTGTGAGTCTGTTTCTGTTTTGTAGATAGGTTCATTGGTGTCGCATTTAGAGTCCACGCACCAGTGACGCCGTTTGGTACCTGTGTTTGTCTGCCTGACTTCCTTCACTTAGTATGATGATCTCTAGGTCCATCCATGTTGCTGCAAATGGCATTATTTCGTTCTTTTTTAATGGCTGAGTAGTATTCCATTGTATATATGTACCACATATTCTTTATCCACTCACCCGTCAGTGGACATTTAGGTTGTTCCCGTGTCCTGGCTATTGTAAATAGTGCTGCAATGAACATTGGGGTGCATGTATCTTTTCAGATTATAGTTTTGTCTGGATACATGCCCAGGAGTGGGATTGCTGGATCATATGCAGCTCTGTTTTTAGATTCTTAAGGAACCTCCATACCTTTCTCCATCGTGGCTGCACCGATTTACATCCCCACAACAGTGTAGGAGGGTTTCCTTTTCTCTACACCCTCTCCAGCATTTGTTATTTGTAGACTTTTTAATGATGGCCACTGTCTCATATGAGGTGAAACATCATTGTTGTTTTGATTTGCATTTCCCTAATAATTAGTGATGGTGAGCATTTTTTCATGTGCTTCTTGGCCATCTGTATGCCTTCTTTGGATAAACGTCTAGGTCTTCTGGAAGAGTTTCTTTTAATCCACAATTAAAAAGGAGACATTTGTTGAGCACTTCCTATGCACAAACTGCCTAGATTTGACATTTAGAGCTACAAAAGACAGTCTTTGCCTTCAAGATAGGGAGGGGTAAAAAGTAAGTATAGTGGGTTGGAAGTATATGATAAAGGCAGACATGCTGAGAGGATGCAGACTTCTCTGGGGCCTGGGTGGGTTTGTCATTCATGTACCCTCATGCATGGGATATTTACCACTTTCCAAGCACTATTCTAGACTAGGGATGGAGAACATGCTGAATAGATGTAGAAGGTCTCTGCTGTCATTGATGTTGCCTTCTATCAGGAAAGACACATAATAAACAAGCAAACACACATACGGAATGTCAGTAAGTGATGTCATGTGATGAATCATAAAGTGGGGTAACAGGATAGAAACTAGGGTGGGAATAGTGGTTCTGTTTCAGATAGGTTTGTCAGAAAAGATCTTTTTAAGAAGAGGATATTTTTGTGGAAAACTGAAGTGTATAGAGTAGTGAGCCAGGCAGAGATGTGAGGGAAGAGTTCCAGGTAGAGGAAATGGCATGTGTAAAGGTAGAGATGGGAATTGGATTGGCAAATTGCAAGAAGAGCAGAATCCCAGGAGTGACTGGAGAGGAATGGGTCACGGGAGATGGATAGGAGATGAGCACAGTAAGGAACGCAGAGGTCAGTCCTGTGTAGTCACACATGCCATGGTGACCACAACAGAAGGTCCCTGGAAGTTCTAGCTAGGGGTGTGATATGATAAGATCCAGCCTTAAAGAAGATCACTGGCTTTGTGAGGAACAGATTGTATAGAAGTAGCAGAAGGACCTAGAGCCTGCTTGGAGGTATATTAATTAAGGGAGGCTAAACTGCTGTAACAAATAGGTAAAAACTTAGCGGCTCAAACACAATGGAACTTTATTTCTCACTTGCACTAATAGTCCAGGAGGGGTGTTCCAAATCAGTGGGAGGCTCTCCTCCATGCATTATTCAGGGACCCAGCCTCCTTCCATTGTTACGATTCCACTATCCAGCCAGTCCATCCTAAAGGAAATCAGTCCTGAATATTCACTGGAAGGGCTGATACTAAAGCTGAAGCTCCAGTACTTTGGCCACCTGATGCCAAGAACTGACTCATTTGAAAAGACCCTGATGCTGGGAAACATTGAGGGCAGGAGGAGAAGGGGACGACAGAGGATGAGATGGCTGGATGGCATCACCGACTCAATGGACGTAGGTTTGGGTGAACTTCGGGAGTTGGTGATGGACAGGGAGGCCTGGCGTGCTGCGGTCCATGGTGTCGCAAAGAGTCAGACACGACTGGGCGACTGAACTGAACTGATCCCCTAGGACCTCGTCGTGAACAAAATCAAGACTGAGTTCCCATATTCAGATTTCAGGCACAGAGAAGAGGTATACCTACTCTCTCAAAGGCGTTGGTGCAGAACTGGCACTCACCACTTGTGTTCACATTCTGTTGGTGAGAGCTTAGTCACATGACCACACCTAACTGCAGTAAAGAAGAGTGCTGAGGACTGAATGAAGTATTTGGGGGTCAGAAGGAAGAGACGAGCCAGTGAAGGAGACTGAGTAGTGGACAGTGAGATAGGAGGAAAAGTAGGAGACCAAGGCATCTTAGAAACCAGGAGACAAATATATTTCAGTCAGGAAAAAGTGATCACATGTGTCAGATGCTACCAGAAAGGGCAAATGAGATGAGGAGTTGACCATTGAATTTGAAAAGATTCAAGTCACTGACAGCCTGAGGAAGAGTAGTTTTAGTGGAGTGGTGTGTACTATCCTAAAAGTAGGTTGAGGAAACAATAGGAGGTAAAAACCACATAGGCGATTCTTTTGAGAACTTTTGCTATAAGGGAGACAAAAAAACAATAGGACAGTAGCTAGGGGATGACCAGAAACTTTCTTTAGTTGGAAGAAATTACAGTGTATTTGTATTTGATGAGGATGATTTGGTAGAAGATGGAAAACTTGATGACGCAGAGGTGAAATGAGCAGGGCGCAAATATAGGGATGGGCCTTAGGTAGGAGCCAGCACTGTTCATCTGCTTCCTCAATGGAAAGGCAGAAGAGAGGGCACAGGTGAAAGCAGGTTGGCAGACTTGCTGATGAAAGGATATGAAAGCTCTCTTTTGAGAGGACAGGTTGTAAATTTATTACATCAGAGCATAGGAGAATGAGTTAACTTAAGGTATAAGACTTGTGAGTGATGCTGAAATGAGAAGGTAGATGATCTGTCCAAGGGAGTGCTTGCTAATAGTCTTGGGCATGGACTCTAAGCTAGGTAAGAGGGTAATGAAAAGAGAAAGTAGGTGGTAGGAAGCAAAAACATATTAGGGCAAGTTGACTGAAGGTCCCCCTGCAGGCTATGAATAGTTGGGGTGGGAGACAGCAGAGTGAAGGAGAAAAAAAAAAACAGAGGTGATGGACTGAGGGCAGATTTATTGAAATCATGATTTAGGAGGTGAACTTTCTGGTAAAGACAAGCCTCAGGTGTGGCCCAGGAAACTAATGGTTGAGGTGAGTGGACATTGTCTTTTAGACTGAATTACAAAATTAGAGAAGAGGAGCACATAGGTGTTTGCTAATAGAAACACTAGAAGCTTTGATAACAAAATAGTAACCAAGGATTTTGGCTCATTTATTTTTTAGATTTCTTCCTGAAGTCCAGACTACAGGAACAAGGTATCCAGAGGAGACCAACTTCTTTCTACACTCACATATGCAATCCCTGGGTCTCCCTGTTGGGGGTGAGAACCTTCATTTTGATCTCAACTGTTCTTGAGACTTAATTCAGGTGGATACATGTGTGATCTTGGGGTGGGGGTTGAGGGGAGGACAGAGGAAAGTCTTTATTAGGAGAAATGTGTTTTAATTGCCTGATATATTAGAATTTAGATGAGGCTACACATGGCAAGATTACATTTAATGAACCATTTATTTTAATCAATGGTTTACTTTTTAAATAATCATCTCTGATAAATTCTGGATCACTGAATTTCCAGGTATACCATATTAGCATAATTTAATTTGCTTCTCTTAGAGAGGAGTAGGACAAGGAGCTAGAATAGAATATCTATTTATTGATTGTTTTGATTAGAAGGTACTTTCAGCAGGACATCTTCTCAAATATCTTCTGTAAAGAGGTTTTTGCATTACAAGTAAACTTCAGTTATTCAGACTTCTATAGGATTCATAAGTTGATGAGAGGACCATTGTTTCTAAAGGTCCTAGTCTTATCAAGGGTTTTTGTTTGTTTTTTGAGGGGACCACACCACGTGGCTTGCGGAATCTTAGTTCCCAGACCAGGAAGCAAGCCCTGGTTCCCTGCAGTAGAAGCGTGGAGTCCTAACCACTGGAGCACAGGGAATTCCTCCGCTTAAGGCCCTTGTCTTGTGGCTTGCTTAGTGCATGTTTCAGCCATGAGCTGACTTGCTCTTCCTTCTCTTTCCACAGGCTGTTGGGTCCCTTCTCATCATGTTTGTTATCCAGTGGGTCTATACCCTGGTTAACATAGGTGTTGCTGCCATTGTATATTTCTACATTGGTCGGACAAATCCTGGACTTCACCTTGGTGAGCAATACAGCCATTCTGCCACCACCTCCTTTCTTCTCTTTCAGCATTTATTGAAAAGCACAGGTTTTGAACACCTATTAAATGCCAACACTGACTCAGATACAAATCCCACTTTCAAGCTGACAGTCTAGGAGAAAAAAATATGGCATGTGCATAAATGATAACAAATGAAAAATAATAATAAATTGTGAGGTTTATAAGACACGTAGAAGTAAAATGGATGGCAACAATAGCCTAAGAGCCAGGAGGGAAGAAATAGGAATAGACTGTTGAAAGTTTCTTATCCTGTATGTGAAGTACTAGAATATCACTTAAAGATAGACTGTGGTAAGTTACAAAGGTGTATTACAAACCCTAAGCAACTACTAAAAGACAAGTATACCTTGAAAATATTGTGAGTTCAGTTCTAGATCACTGCACTAAAATGAATATCACAATAACGCAAGTCACACACTTTTTTTTGTTCCCTAGTGCATACAAAAGTCATATTTATACTATACAGCAGTCTGTTAAGTGTGTGCATTATGTCTAAAAAACATTGTACATATCTTACTATTAAAATACTTTATTGCTAAAAAATGCTAACCATCGTCTAAGCCTTCAAGTCACAGTAGTAACATCAAAGATCACTGATCACAAATCACCATAAGAAATGTAATATTAATAATAGTGAAAAGGTTTGAAATATTATAACAATTACCATAATGTGACTCAGAAAGTGAGCCAGTACTGTGGGGGAAATGGCCCTGGTAGACTTGCTTGATGCATGGTTGCCACAAACCTTCAACATGTAAAAGATGCAGGACTCAGAAGCACAGTAAATGTAGTGCAATAAAATGAGTTATGCCTATAACACAACAAAGACTTACAGCTAATCAGCCAATAAAGAATATAAAATGGAACACTCAAATCAGAAAAAAGAGAAAAAGATAATAGACCAAAAACAAATAGCAAGGTGGTTTATGTAAACCTAGCCATATCGATAGCCACACTAATTTTAAATGGTCTAAACACTCCTGATTAAATGGTCTAAACCATTGTCAGATTGAATTTGTCAGTTCTCAGTTTGAATTGAGATTATCAGATTGAATAAAAAGCATGATCTAGTTGTTGCTCTCTACAAAAAACCTACTTTCAACGTAGAGAAGCAAATAAGTTACAAGTAAAAGAATGGGACAAGCTATATCGTGATAAATCAGACAAAGCTGGAGTGACTATATTAACAGAAGACAAAGTAGATTTCAGAGAAAAGAATATTACCAGGGATAAAGAGGGTCATAAAGACAAAGGGAAAATTAACCAAGAGGACATAATAAATCTTATTATTGATGCACTTAAAAACAGAGCTTTGAAATACAGAAAACAAAGCCTGATACATCTGCAATAATAAGTAGAAAAGTTCTCAATTATATTCAGATTTCAACACCTCTATCTCAATACTTGATAAAACAAGTAGGAAAAAAATCAGTAGGGCTTTAGAAGACTTGACTAACATTATCAACAAATGTGGCCAAATTGATAGTGTAGAATATTCTATATAACAACAGCAGGATATATATTCTTTTCAAGTGAAAAGAATGAAACATTTACCAGAATAAACTGTATTTTAGGACATTTTTTTAAAGTCTCAGTAAATTTAAAGTATTTAAGTCAATACAAGAACAAAGAGGAAGTGAATTAGAAATAAATACCAGAAAGATGTCTGGAAAATCCCCAAATATTTAGAAACTAAAGAACACTGAATAACACTAAATGACTAAGAATACTAAAGAGCACTAAATATACTAAAGAAACTAATTAACTCATGGTTCAAAGAAGAAATAAGTAAAATTTTAAAGGATTTTTAACTGAATGAAAATGAAAATATAACATCAAAATTGTGGGCTGCAGCTAGTTCAGTGCTCAGAGGGAAGTTTACTCCATCAAATGTTTATATTAGAAAAGAAAAATGTCTCAAATCAGTAACCACTGTTTCCCATTTAAGAATGATTTTTAAAAAATGCAAACTAGCCTATAATGACAGCATTATCAGTGGTTGCCTTTGGATGGGGTGGAGGTGTGGATATGAGGGAGGGAGGTCTTAGGAAGTGGCTTGAGGGGACTTGGAGGTGATAGATACGTTCAGGATCCTGCTTTTAGTGGTGCTTTCACAATATATACATGCATTAACACCAAATGGTACACTACAAATGCATATCGTTGTTGTTCAGTCGCTCAGCTGTGTCCGACTCTGCGTCCCCATCGACTACAGCACGCCCGGCTTCCCTGTCCTTCATTATTTCCTGAAGTTTGCACAAACTCATGTCCACTGAGTTGGTGATGCCATCAAACCATCTCATCCTCTTTTGTCCCCTTATCTTCCTGCCTTCAATCTTTCCCAGCATCAGAGTCTTTTCCAGTGAGTCAGCTCTTTGCCTTAGGTGGCCAAAGTGTTGGAGCTTCTGCTTCAGCATCAATCCTTCCAATGAATATTGAGGGTTGATTTCCTTTAGGATTGACTAATTTGATCTCCTTGCTGTCCAAGGGACTCTCAAGAGTCTTCTCCAGCACCACAGTTCTAAGGCATCAATTCTTAGGCACTTACTGTCTGGCTCTCACATCTATGTACATGACTACTGGAATAACCATAGTTTTGACCATATGGACCTTTGTTGACAGAATAGTGTCTCTGCTTTTTAATACACTGTCTAGGTTTGTCATAGCTCTTCTTCCAAGGAACAAGCGTCTTTTAATTTCATGGCTGCAGTCACTCCATAGTGATTTTGGAGCCCGAGAAAATAAAGTCTGTCACTGTTTCCATTGTTTCCCCATCTGTTTGCCATGAAGTGATGGGACCAGATGCCATGATCTTTGTTGTTTGAATGTTGAGTTTTAAGCCAACTTTTCCACTCTCACTTTTTCACTCTTTTCCACCTTTATCAAGAGGCTCTTTAGTTCCTCTTGGCTTTCTGCTATTAGGGTGGTATCATCTACATATCTGAGTTTATTGATATTTCTCCTGGCAATCTTGATTCCAGCTTGTGCTTGCTTTATCCAGCCTGGCATTTTGCATGATGTACTCTGCATCATAAGTTAAATAAGCAAGGTGACAATATACAGCCTTGACGTACTCCTTTTCCAGTTTTGAACCAGTCTGTTGTTCCATGTCCGGTTCTAACTGTTGCTTCTTGACCTGCATTCAGGTTTCTCAGGAGGCAGATAAGGGGGTCTGTATTCCCATCTCTTTCAGAATTTTCCACAATTTGCTGTGATCCACACAATCAAAGGCTTTAGTGTAGTCAATGAAGCAAAAGTAGATATTTTTCTGGAATTCTCTTGCTTTTTCTATGATCCAACGGATGTTGGCAATTTGATCTCTGGTTCCTCTGCCTTTTCTAAATCTAGCTTGTACATCTGGAAGTTCTTGGCTTGTGTACTTTTGAAGCCTAGCTTGAAGGGCTTTGAGCATAATCTTACTAGCATGTAAAATGAGTACAATTGTGTGGTAGTTTGAACATTCTTTAGTGTTGCCCTTCTTTGGGATTGGAATGAAAAACTAATCTTTTCCAGTCCTATGGCCACTGCTGAGTTTTCCAAATTTGCTGGCGTATTAAGTGCAATACTTTAACAGTATCATCTTTTAGGATTTGAAATAGCTCAGCTGGAATTCCATCACCTCCATTAGCTTTGTTTGTAGTGCTTCCTGAGGCCCACTTGACTTCACACTCCAAGATGTCTGGCTCTAGGCGAGTGATCACACCATCATGGTTATCTGGGTCAGTAACACCTTTTTTTGTGTAGTTCTTCTATGTATTCTTATCACTGCTTCTTCTTATCTTTTACTTCTCTTAGGTCCATACTGTTTCTGTTCCTTATTGTGCCCATCTTTGCATGAAATGTTCCCTTGGTATCTCTAATTTTCTTGAAGAGATCTCTAGTCTTTCCATTCTATTGTTTTCTTCTATTTCCCTGCATTGTTCACTTAGGAAGGCGTTTTTATCTCTCTTTGATATTCTTTAGAACTCTGCATTCAGATGGGTATATCTTTCCTTTCCTCCTTTGCCTTTTGCTTCTCTTCTTTTCTCAGATATTTTTAAGGCTTTCTCAGACAACCATTTTGCCTTTTGGGATTTCCTTTCCTAGGGGATGGTTTTGGTCACTGCCTCCTGCACAGTGTTATGCACTTCCATCCATAGTTTTTCAGGCACCCTTTCTATCACATCTAATCCCTTGAATCTATTTGTCACTTCCACAGTAGAATCATAGTTCAGTTCAGTTCAGTTCAGCCGCTCAGTCGTGTCCGACTCTTTGCGATCCCATGAATTGCAGCACGCCAGGTCTCCCTGTCCATCACCAACTCCTGGAGTTCACTCAAACTCACGTCCATCGAGTCAGTGATGCCATCCAGCCATCTCATCCTCTGTCGTCCCCTTCTCCTCCTGCCCCCAATCCCTCCCAGCATCAGGGTCTTTTCCAATGAGTCAACTCTTCGCATGAGGTGGCCAAAGTACTGGAGTTTCAGCTTTAGCATCATTCCTTCCAAAGAATACCAGGGCTGATCTCCTTCAGAATGGACTGGTTGGATCTCCTTGCAGTCCAAGGGACTCTCAAGAGTCTTCTCCAACACCACAGTTCAAAAGCATCAATTCTTTGGTGCTCAGCCTTCTTCACAGTCCAACTCTCACATCCATACATGACCACTAGAAAAACCATAGCCTTGACTAGAGGAACCTTTGTTGGCAAAGTAATGTCTCTGCTTTTCAATATGCTATCTAGGTTGGTCATTACTTTCCTTCCAAGGAGTAAGTGTCTTTTAATTTCATGGCTGCAGTCACCAACTGCAGTGATTTTGGAGCCCCCAAAAATAAAGTCTGACACTGTTTCCACTGTTTCCCCATTTGTTTCCCATGAAGTGATGGGACCGGATGCCATGATCTTCGTTTTCTGAATATTGAGCTTTAAGCCAACTTTTTCACTCTTCTCCTTCACTTTCATCAAGAGGCTTTTTACTTCCTCTTCACTTTCTGCCATAAGGGTGGTATCATCTGCATATCTGAGGTTATTGATATTTCTCCTGGCAATCTTGATTCCAGTTTGTGTTTCTTCCAGTCCAGCGTTTCGCATGATGTACTCTGCATATAAATTAAATAAGCAGAGTGACAATATACAGCCTTGACGTACTCCTTTTCCTATTTGGAACCAGTCTGTTGTTCCATGTCCAGTTCTAACTGTTGCTTCCTGACCTGCATACAGATTTCTCAAGAGGCAGGTCAGGTGGTCTGGTATTCCCATCTCTCAGAATTTTCCACAGTTTATTGTGATCCACACAGTCAAAGGCTTTGGCATAGTCAATAAAGCAGAAATAGATGTTTTTCTGAAACTCTCTTGCTTTTTCGATGATCCAGCAGATGTTGGCAATTTGATCTCTGGTTCCTCTGCCTTTTCTAAAACCAGCTTGAACATCAGGAAGTTCACAGTTCATGTATTGCTGAAGCCTAGCTTGGAGAATTTTGAGCATTACTTTACTAGCGTGTGAGATGAGTGCAATTGTGTAGTAGTTTGAGCATTCTTTGGCATTGCCTTTTTTTGGGATTGGAATGAAAACTGACCTTTTCCAGTCCTGTGGCCACTGCTGAGTTTTCCAAATTTGCTGGCATATTGAGTGCAGCACTTTCATAGCATCATCTTTCAGGATTTGAAATAGCTCAATGGAATGCCATCACCTCCACTAGCTTTGTTCGTAATGATGCTTTCTAAGGCCCACTTGACTTCACATTTCAGGATATCTGGCTCTAGGTGAGTGATCACACCATTGTGATTATCTTGGTCATGAAGATCTTTTTTGTACAGTTCTTCTGTGTATTCTTGCCACCTCTTCTAAATATCTTCTGCTTCTGTTAGGTCCGTACCATTTCTGTCCTTTATCGAGCCCATCTTTGCATGAAAAATCCCTTGGTATCTCTAATTTTCTTGAAGAGGTCTCTAGTCTTTCCCATTCTGTTGTTTTCCTCTATTTCTTTGCACTGATCGCTGAGGAAGGCTTTCTTATCTCTTCTTGCTATTCTTTGGAACTCTGCATTCAGATGCTTATATCTTTCCTTTTCTTCTTTGCTTTTCACTTTTCTTCTTTTCACAGCTATTTGTGAGGCCTCTCCAGACAGCCATTTTGCTTTTTTGCATTTCTTTTCTATGGGAATGGTCTTGATCCCTGTCTCCTGTACAATGTCATGAACCTCATTCCATAGTTCATCAGGCACTCTATCTATCAGATCTAGGCCCTGGAAATAGAATCATAAGGGATTTGATTTAGGTCATACCTGAATGGCCTAGTGGTTTTCCGTACTTTCTTCAGTTTAAGTCTGTTTCAATAAGGAGTTCATATCTGAGCCACAGTCAGTTCCTGGTCATGTTTTTGCTGACTGTATATATCTTCTCCATCTCTGGCTACAAAGAATCAATCTTATTCTTAAATACACGTAGTTTATTCTAAAAATGTACCTGAAAGTGAAAGTGAAGTCGCTCAGTCGTGTCCGACTCTTTGCAACCCCATGGAGTGTACCCTACCAGGCTCCTCTATCCATGGGATTTTCCAGGCAATAGTCCTGGAGTGGATTGCCATTTCCTTCTCCAGGGGATCTTCTCAACCCAGGGATCAAACCCGTGTCTCCCGCACTGTAGACAGACGCTTTACTATCTGAGCTACCATGTACCTGGAACTTGTTTTAATCAGGTAGAATAAGATACAGACACAGAAATGAAGAAACAAGTTTATACTCATGACCCCTAGGAACAGAAGGGCCATGTAGGGCCACAGGGGAAGGACCAGAGTTGGTCATGAGGCAAAAGAGGTCAAGGGGAGAGCATGGCCCCTAATTACCACTAGATATCAAAAGTGTGCTCTTAGGGGAGTTTTAGTGGGAAAGAATGGGCGAGGCAGGTACGTAGTTGAGTAAGTTTAGGATTGGATAGTTTGAATAACTGCAGGGGCTCGGGGCTGTAGGGGTCATCTCCAGTTGTCTAGTATTTGGCCCTGGGGTGAGTTAAGGCGGGGGGATATTGGCTTGATGTATAAGAGCTTGATAAAATAAGTGGTTGGGAGTGTGGGCTCTGGATTAATTGGTTTGGGTATCAAAGGTGGGGCTTCCCTGGTGGCTCAGTTCAGTTCAGTCACTCAGTCGTGTCTGACTCTTTGTGACCCCATGGACTACAGCACACCAGACCTCCCTGTCCATCACCAACTCCCGGAGTTGGTCAGTGATGCTATCCAGCCATCTCATCCTCTGTCGTCCCCTTCTCCTCCTGCCCCCAATCCCTCCCAGCATCAGGGTCTTTTCCAATGAGTCAACTCTTCGCATGAGGTAGCCAAAGTATTGGAGTTTTCAGCTTGAGCATCAGTCCTTCCAATGAACACCCAGGACTGATCTCCTTTAGGATGGACTGGTTGGATGTTCTTGCAGTCCAAGGGACTCTCAAGAGTCTTCTCCAAGACCACAGTTCAAAAGCATCAATTCTTCAGTTCTCAGCTGTCTTTCAGACCAACTCTCACATCCAAACATGACTGCGGGAAAAACCATAGCCTTGACTAGACAGACCTTTGTTGGCAAAGTAATGGTGGCTCAGTGGTAAAGAAACTTCCTGCCAATGCAGGAGATGTAGGTTCAATCCCTGGGTGGGGAAGATCCCCTGGAGAAGGAAATGGCAACCCACTCTAGTTCTCTTGCCTGGGAAATCCCATGGACAGAGGAGGCTGGGCGGGCTACAGTACATGGAGTTGCAAGAGTCAGATATGACTTAGCAACTAAACCACCACCATATATCAAAAGTGTGCTCATAGGGGAGTTGTTTGTTCTTTCTAGGAGTCAAGACCCCCAAGTGCCAGAGTAAAAAGAATAAAGAAAGGAAGAAAATATTCTCAATACTTTGTTTATTGTGTGTTATTTATTCCTCAATAATAAAGCTGTTTGGAAGATACATTCTAGAGACCTTTTCATCAAAATTCTAATGTCTCAATTTTTAAAATAAATAATGTAGTTTTAAGTCCTAACTAAATCAGATGGACCATAACAATCCAGGCCAACTGAAAAAGAAATTCTTTGAAATTAGAGTAGTTTGACATATATTTTTTAAAGAAATGCACTTCAAACACTTGAATCATGTGTACATTAAAAATAATGTTTTAGAAAACAGACATGCTAAATGTCCTTATATCAGCTTCCTTATATATTGCTTCAGTCATGTCCAATTGTCCGTAACCCCAAGGACTGTAGCCTACCAGGCTTCCCTGTCCATGGGATTCTCCAGGCAAGAATACTGTAGTGGGTTGACATTTCCTTCTCCAGGGGGTCTTCCTAACTCAGGGATTGAACCGTGGCCCCTTAAATCTCCTGCAGTGGCAGGTGGGTTCTTTACCACTAGCGCCACTCAGGAAGCCGAATTTAATGGATAGATATATTTTAATTAACATTGTAATTACATCAGTGATTGCTCCTGAATTTCTTAGAAGTTAGTTAAATCCAAGAAATTTAAATATTTCACAGAAATTTGTTAACAGGAAAGTATGAAATCAAATTTCAGGCAAACCTACATCTAAAATGTAGATAATTTAGAATTAAAATGGTCATATATAAGTAAGACCAATTAATGTTTATTTTCTTCCTTCTGACAATGTCAAAATATATTAGGGACTTTCTCTTTGCAATTGCAGATTATTAATGCAAATTTAAAATTTTTCCTCCCCCTAACTATAAGAACGCTAAATGAGATTCAATAAATATGTCTCATCAGCTGCATACTGTTGATATTAGCCAAGACTCTAATGTAACCTCTTAAAATAATGCTTACTTCCTGATCATATATTGAACATGATCTAATAAATTTTCAACCATATATATATATCTGGTGGAGTGAATATATGTAATTTGGAAAAGCATTTTATAAAATTACATTTCATTTGGTTTCCTAAAGTTATATATAATTCATTTTGTGAGATTTTAAAAATATGTAATACCAGTTATCGTGTTGAGAATTTTACATTATCTCACTTCAGTTCAGTTGCTCAGTCGTGTCCGACTGTTTGCGACCCCATGGACCACAGCGCTCCAGGTCTCCCTGTCCATCACCAACTCCCGGAGTTTACCCAAACTCATGTCCATTGAGTCAGTGATGCCATCCAACCATCCCATCCTCTGTCATTTATCTCATTTACTTATGTAATATTTTCATTTTACTGTTATAGGCACATTTTTTAGCATTTATAAGCTTTGCCTAAGACTCCTTTTTTAAAAAAAACTTTTTGTTTTGTATTGGGGTATAGCCATTTAACCAGAGAAGGCAATGGCACCCCACTCCAGTACTCTTGCCTGGAGAATCCCATGGATGGAGGAGCCTGGTAGGCTGCAGTCCATGGGGTCGCTAAGAGTCGGACATGACTGAGTGACTTCACTTTCACTTTTCACTTTCATGCATTGGAGAAGGAAATGGCAACCCACTCCAGTATTCTTGCCTGGAGAATCCCAGGGACGGGGGAGCCTGGTGGGCTACCATCTACAGGGTCGAACAGAGTCGGACACGACTGAAGTGACTTAGTAGTAGTAGTAGTAGTAGAGCCATTTAACAAACAATGTTGTGATAGTTTCAGGTGAACAGCGGAGGCATTCAGCTATATATATACATGTATCCATCCGCCTCCCAAACCCCTCCTTTCCAGGCTGCCACAGAACAGAGTTCCCTATGCTATACAGTAGATCCTTGTTGGGTATCTGTTTTAAATATAGTAGTATGTACGTGCCCATCCCAGACTCTCTAACTGTCCCGTCTTCCCATCCTTCCCACCCGCAACCATAAGCTCATTCTCAAAGTCAGTGAGTCTGTTTCTGTTTTGTAAGTAAGTTCATTTGTATCATTTCTTTTTAGATTCCACACTTAAGGGATGTCATAGGATATTTCTCCTTCTCTGTCTGACTTACTTCATTGAGTATGACACTCTCTGTGTCTATCCATGTTGCTGCAAATGGCATTATTTTGTTCTTTTTTATGTCTGAATAATATATCTGGTGGAGGGAATATGTGTAAATGTGTAATTTGGAAAAGTATTTTATAAAATTACATTTCATTCGGTTTCCTAAAGTTATATATAATTCATTTTGTGTGATCACCCAAAAGGAGAAATGGATTAAAAAAAAACTTTAAAAAAATTTGATAAACCCTATTCTAAACAGTGTATCTGATGGCAGGCTATTTGGTCAGTATCAACAACAATCTCATCTTGAACTTCAGCTCTAACATTTCTACATGGGGAGCTATTTGAGTCACTTAGCACCTGTAGAAAACTTCCTAAGGGCCAGATGCTGTGACTGTTGTACTGTGAGTCTTCCTGGGTGAAAAAGATGTGTTTCTTGTCCTCATGGAGGGTATGGTCTAGTGGCGGATTTTACAGCATATATTTAACACATATCAGTTTGAGTCTAAAAATAAAATTATCAAAATTTAAAAAAATTAATAATTCCTAAGACTGAAATTCGGAGAAGGCAATGGCACCCCACTCTAGTACTCTTGCCTGGAAAATCCCATGAGCAGAGGAGCCTGGTAGGCTGCAGTCCATGGGGTCGCTGAGTCGGACAAGACTCAGTGACTTCACTTTCACTTTTCACTTTCCTGCATTGGAGAAGGCAATGGCAACCCACTCCAGTGTTCTTGCCTGGAGAATCCCAGGGACGGGGGAGCCTTGTGGGCTGCCGTCTATGGGGTCGCACAGAGTCGGACATGACTGAAGCGACTTAGTAGCAGTAGTAGTAAGACTGAAATTAACAAATCATCTGCTTCTTTCTCTCTAACACATTCATTTTCTTTCTTGGGATTTTGGAGTTTAGAAATAAACTTTTGGAAACTACTTATAAGTATGAAGTCCTTAGCTTGTTACTGTCAGAGAGTATTATAATGAAAGTAGTTTGATTAGACTACAAAAGAGGGGAAAACTGTGCTCTTCTTTGTATCAGGGGATATATTTACCTCATATATTATAGCCCATATATTTAATGGGGTATATTTACCCCATTAAAACCTGGGATTGTAGATGCTTCCTAGAGTCTTCATAAAGTTTTATGTCTATGTCTTCCTTGCAGGTTTAGCCTCCAACTTCAGCCTTTTAAGATGGATGAGATCCCTTCTGATCCCCTCCTACAGGTCTGTGCCAACCTGGGGCCAGGATGAGGGCAGATGCATGGTCTGGGAGGTGCTAAAGATGCTTCATGGGCTTGGGTGAATTGTGGTGTGAATACCTGACATTTGAGAACCTCAAGGAAACTCAGACTGCTCCTCACTGCCCTCCACCACCCAGCCCCTCTGCCTCAGCTCATCAGAAGCTTCCTCTGGCCCCATCTTCTCTTCTTATCCTCATGAATCGAGAACAGAGGCTTTCTTTAGAATCTGGGTGCTGAGAGATCTAAGTCAAGAGAGTTACTTTTAGTGAGTTTACAATCTAAGACACATTAGCATCAGTACTGACTCACACACAAACTCAAGGCCCAGAACTTGCATTCTTCCATCTCAAGTCAGGGGTAGTTGACATGACTGTATTGGTGAAAGTGCAGAGACCAAGTACAGAAGCAGAGTAGTGACCCTGCAGTATTTCTGTGGGACTTCAATGTTCAAATACCCAAGGAGAGGGAAGAACATACTCTCCTGAGAAACAGTAGAAAGCCTTTCAGGGAAGGTAAGATTTCATGAGTGCCCCAGTTTCTTTCCTCCTCCTCTATGCTTCCAGTGCCAATGCTTGCTCACCTTTGGAAGCCTCAAGACTCTGGAAATTTGTATTTATTTATATTGTTTTCGGCAGTACTGGGTCTTTGTTGCTGCACGTGGCTTTCTCTACTTCTGGCAAGTGGAGGTTGCTCTCTAGCTGCGGTGCGCAGGCTTCTCGTTGCGGCAGCTTCTCTTGTTGCTGAGCATGGGCTCCAGATATGCCAGCTTCAGTAGCCGCAGCACACTGAGTGGCTACGGCTCCTGAGCTCTAGAGAACAGGCGTAGGAGTTGTGGTGCGCGGACTTAGCTGCCCCACAGCGTGTGGAACCTCCCTGGACTGGAAATTGAGCCTGTATTTCCTGCATCAGCAGGCAGATCCTCAACCACTGGTCTACCAGGGAAGTGCCCAAGAATCTGTTTTACGACAATATAAGCACTGCCAGTCTGTTCCAGTCAGCCCAAGAATGACCTGGATGCTAAACCAGGATGCTAAACCCTGGATGCTGAAGAAATGATGATGACAGGCGCAGGGGTCATGGAAACCAGCAGGGAGGGGGCTGGCAGGGAGAGTGGTGTGGAGAGGGGCAGTTCCCTGCCATCTGCTTGGAAGCTGAACTGAATGTCCTGTGTGAAGCTGTAGTGGGGTGGGGCCACTCTCTGCCTCCCTTTCAGGCTGAGGCAGCAGCTTGGTGACTCAGGTCACAATACACCTGCACTGATCCTAGTCCTGAGGGCAAGTAGAGGTTAAGTGGAAATAGAGTCTGTGTGGAAGCTGCCTTCAGATTCTGGAGCTGCAACTGGTGTGTCGCTGAGTGTCTTTGACCTTATCCAATTTACATGAATATTTTTAGGTATTGTAGGTTTGAAAGCCTACAAATGACTATGGGAGGTCAGCATTCCTTTTTGATCTCTGAATTTCTGGAATTTCACCTCAGAGGTCACTGTTGTGCTATGTAGAAAGAAGAATGTGTTAGGAGGAGATTATTCTTAGAAAATGACAGTGGTTTGTTTGGAAGAGAACCTAGTTCACACTATTCATGTCTCCGTGGACTTGTCGAGTGGGTGGTAAAGGCCTCAGCTAAGAGTCAGCGTCAAGCTTACTGGCCTGCTCATGGCTACTGAGTGATATCTTGGGGTGACGGTTCAGGGGAAAGGACTTAGAAATCATGACCATTTAAAAGTAGGAATTGGTTGCTGTGTTTTCTTTTTTGTAATTTTGAATTTTTTTCACAACTGCCACCCCAGATGCTCTTCAAAAACAAAGAAGAAGAATACTGTAGGGTGTTTTGGGCAAAGAAGTTTGGGTATATTACTTCCTCTATTACACCTACAATTCCCAGAATTATGTAAAATTAAGCCTGACCTTAGAGAAGCTTTCTTTCCTGAAGTCTCAGCAACTGCCCAGGTGAGAACTTGTAGGCCGTTCTAGACTAGAAAGTGAAGTGTATTATTTCCCTGAACTCAGAAAAATATTATGGTTTGACCTTAAACACACGTTGACTGGTATGGCATTTCTGTCACTTCCTAACCTTACTTCTTGCGCATTCAACCTTTATAGAAGTTAGTTCATTTCTCAGAAAGCCCAACCCCTCTAATTTAGATATGTTCTCATCAAGTGGCTGCAAAGCCTTAGTCGTGTGATCTGAACTCCTATAACAGCATGTTTTTCTAGTCAGTGAAGCTTTCTGCTTAAGTTCCACAGATTTATAACAAGGTTTCTACCATTTTTTTAAAACAACTATCGAATATACTCCTTATTTAGACAATTCAACATAACTACCCACAAAGTAAAGATTTAAGAGGAAATCTATGCCTAAGGTGATTTCAGGACCTGACATACTGCAGCAGCTAGAAGGGGGTTGAGAAGGTGAGGAAATAGAAGCGGAAGGAGGTGAGGAGGTTCGCCTGAGGCCGCCAGGCTAACTGGTGACAGAGCTGTGACTGTCTTCTTTGGATATCCTGTCTGCCAGACTCGTCTTTCTGCTGCCAGCACTTTCCTCATGTATCCCTAACATTTTTCTCTACCAGTTTCTCCCAACTCCAACTCTATGTGGACCTTTCGGTGACACTGGAGCTCACCTTTTGCCTGCAGGCCAGCTTGGTGCCAAAGCTTTTATGCTTTACTGCATAACTGCTTACTCTGTAAACCTTGGCTGTTCCTCATTCATCTTTCTTTCTGGTGAACTAAAGAGAAGGTTTTTCTTTTTTATTTGCTTCCACTCTCCAGCCTCTCCATTCCATTATTTCATTTGACAAAAAGGCAAAGTAAAGCTATAGAGCCCCAACACCACAACATTTGGAAGATTATTTTTATAGTTTTATACATTTCTGCTAAGGAAGGTAAATATCATTCTTTATTTGATACTTATTTCTAATACTTTGGATTCATGAAGCGTTGTACATAGAGCTTTCAACAGTTCTGTTGTTTAATACATATTAAGTAATAGGCACAATGGTGTTTTTGCAAATCATTTCTCTCTCCTAGTGAAGACTGACTGCCAGTGGTTAGTACTGTGGTCTTTCCTTCTGACTGCCCTCCGTGTTTCTCTCACCAAAGGAGCTTGCGATACCCCCAAGAGCAGATCATTTTGGCACCGTCTCTGACTAGGGTTGACATGGAGATGACTCAGCTCACCCAGGAGAACGCAGACTTCGCCACTCGGGATCGCTACCACCACTCCTCCCTAGTGAGCCGGGAAGAGCTGATGCCTCAGTACTAGGCAGCCCAGAACCCTCCCCTTTTGGAGCTGTCCAGGGTGCAGTGGACCCAAATCCCAGAACCTCTGTGGAGCTGGTTCTCCTCGGTAAGAAACTCAAAGACCTGTCCTCCCCCTGCCGTTTTGGACAATGGAAATGAGCATTCTGGTCTGGAGCACCACGTCGACCAGGTACCCACTGCAGTGGCCATGGCCCCTGCAACACGCGTCCAGTCAGAAGAGTGCCACATGGACACCAAGACTTGCAGGTGTGGAGAACCAGGCCAGATTGCTTGTTCTAAGGGCCACAATAAATGATTATTTTAAGCTTTATTATTTATTCCTTGAATAAATAATATGTTTACATGGTTCCAAACCCCAAAGTGAAATCATATATACAGTGAAAAGTCTCCCTCCCATTCTTGTTTCTCATCTGCTCAGTTCCCATCTCAGAGATAACCACTGTTCTCAGGTATACTACCTGAGTTTCGTTATGAATAGAGAAGCAAATAGGAGTGTGGTGTTTTATTGCTCCCTTTTCATCCACAAAAGGTAGCATATTATACATGTGCTCTGCACCTTGCCTTTCCCCTAACGATCTATCTTGGAGACATTTCCATATCAATACACATGCAGTTTCCTCATTATTTTTCATTGTATGAATGTGCTATAATTTATTTCATCAGTTCTACAGTGATGGCATTTGGATTGTTTCCAGTCTTTTGCTATTACAGTCAGTTCTGCAGGGAATAATCATGTTCATATGTACAAGCATAATGAATATCTGTAGGATAAACTCCCAAAAGTGGAATTGCAAGATCAAAGGGGACATGCATTTGTAAGCTATTATTGTTTAGTGAAGGTCTTTTTAATTAAAAAGTTAAATTACCAAGAATTACTTAATGGTGACTCACGTTCTCAAAAGCATGTGTGGCGCCCCACACTCCAGACACCTCTGCAGCTGTTTTGCAGTATGAACACACGAGGGGACACGACTATTTTGGTTCCTTAGTGTGGCATTCCTGGTGACTCAGATGATAAAGAATCTGCCTGCAATGCAGGAGACCCGGGTTTGATCCCTGGGTTGGGAAGATCCCCTGGAGAAGGAAATGGCTACCCATTCTGGTATTCTTGCCTGGAGAATTCTATGGCCAGAGGAGCTTGGTGGGCTACAGTCCATGAGGTCGCAAAGAGTCGGACATGACTGAGTAACTAATGCTTTCACAACTCACTTTTTCTAGTGTGGCATTCATCACAGGCATCCAGTCTAGGGGCCCTGGCAGGGGCTGTTCCTGCGTGAAGTCAGTCCTGGCCCAGAATTGGTGGTGTCACCACTGAACTATGAAGGGACATACTGTTGGGTCATTCTGACTTCTTTCTTCTGTAGTGCATGCATGGGTGCTAAGTCACTTCAATTGTGTCCAACTCTTTGCGACCCCATGGACTGTAGCCCACCAGGCTCCTCTGTCCATGGGATTCTCCAGGCAAGATTACTGGAGTGGGTTGCCATACAATCCTCCAGGGGATCTTCCCAACCCAGGGATTGAATCTGTATCTCTTAGGTCTCCTGCATTGGCTGGCAGGCTCTTTATCATTAGCACCACCTGGGAAGCCCTTCTTCTGTAGTAGAGTTTCTCGAAGTCAGTGCGCTAAGAAACCAGAGAGGTTTGTTAAAAGTGCAGATTTCTGCAGCTCAGTCCTAGAGGTGAGCTTTGGGGTCAGTACTGGACTTTATATTTTTAATGAGTGCCTCAGGTGATTCAACACAGGTGACCCTTGGACCCCATTTTGAGAAAAACTGACCAGTTGGATGAAATAGGCTTAAAGCAAGTGAGGGCAGGGATGTCATGATGAGGGGCCATTAGGTCTCAACATTCTCCCCTAAAAAGTGAGGTCTAGTTTATGGTAACTTCACAGTGACATCTAGTTTATAATTACTGTTTTTGCACCTTTGGGGTTAAATACCAGACTTCCAAACATCATTAGAAACAATGGAAAGAAAATAAATGCTGAGTTGACTGAGCGACTGAACTGAACTGTAGGTATATGGGAAAGCATGGAAGACAACGTATTCATAAAGGGCTGAACTGGTGTCTCTGAGGGCCCTTTTAAAGATGAAGCGGCACTAGATTCCTGTGGCTGCTGTAACAAATTACACAAACTGAGTTGCTTAAATCAACAGAAATGTATTCTCTCCCTGTTCTGGAGACCAGATGTCCCAAATCAGCATTGCTGAGCTGAAAACAGGGCGGCAGCAGGACTGCGCTCCCCCAGAGGCTCTCAGGGAGAGTCTGGTCCCGGCCCATCCAGCTTCTGGAGGCCGCTGGCATTCTTTGACTCATGGTCACATCATTCCCATGTTTAAGACAGTATCTTCTAATCTCTTTCCATGTGACCACTTTGCCTTCCCCTGTGTGCACACAACTTGGGCTTCTGCCTCCCTCTTATAAGGAGACACGTGATTGCATTTAGTGGGTTGATCTCCTCATCTCGAGCCTGCAAAGGCCTTGGCAAATGAGGACACAGTCACAGTAACGGGAGGGGATGGGGGTGCCCTCTTTGGGGGCACTGTTTTTCAGCTGGTCACAGAAGGCTTTAGTGATTCTGCCCTTGGCTTTTTTGAATTCTGCATAACAAGCCAGAAGAGTATCCCCTCTGATAGAGATGGTCCTGGGTTTGGAAACCATACACAGCAGAAGATTCAGGTATCCAAGATGAGAACTTCCCCAGATGATTGATTTTATGGAAAAGAGTGAAAGAAGAATGGGTGTGCTAGAGAATTCCAGCATTCTGCTCGGTGTTGGGGTTACTGAAAGGAGTCGCTCACACAGTCTAGTGTGGGAGGCAGACACTCAACACTGGAATCTCTAATTAGATCCAGATATCTTGTATTTAAACAAAACTATATTGTATAAATAGTAATCAGTAAAGCAGTAATGGAGTGATGGATTCTTAGGCTGAACTCCCCAGAAAGCAGAAGTCTATGTGTTATTGCTTTATTGGCGGGGGTGGGGGTGGGGGTGAGGGGTACATCCAGGGAAGGAATGAGAGAAAAGAAGAGGGTGGACCAGGTGAGAAGGCATGACGTTGGGTCATGTGCCAAAGGGCCACTAACCCAACATCATGCCTTCTCACCAGGCCCACCCTCTTCTTTTCTCTCATTCCTTCAGCATCATGTGCCGGAGAAGGCAACAGTACCCCACTCCAGCACTCTTGCTTGGAAAATCCCACGGACGGAGGAGCCTGGTGGGCTTCAGTCCATGGGGTCGCTAAGAGTCGGACGTGACTGAGCGACTTCACTTTCACCTTTCACTTTCATGCGTTGGAGAAGGAAATGGCGACCCACTCCAGTGTTCTTGCCTGGAGAATCCCAGGGATGGCAGAGCCTGGTGGGCTGCCGCCTATGGGGTTGCACAGAGTCGGACACAACTGAAGTGACTTAGCAGCAGCAGCAGCATCATGTGCAGTGGAGCACTTAGTCTCTGAGGACTCTTCTGAGAGACGGTAGGAACACCTGTCTTGTGACCACCTTGCAGAGGGAGGAAAGGATGAGAATTTCCACTGGTTGCTGTTCCCCACAGTCAAAGGGTAGCTGGGAGGGGCATTAACCCCGCCTCCTGCACTTGTGATTTCAACTTGTGTGAGTATCTCGTTTCTGCAGCAAGCGGCTACCCCATGGGCACGAGGCACTGTTGGGTCTGTGCACACGGACTTGACTGGAGTCCAGCATAACTTCTTGCTGTGGCTGTGGCCAAGATGGACCAGCCATAGCCCCAGAATCAGGTGGATCAGAGAGAATCTGAGGTGGCATATAAGAGGTACCATGTACTATCTGTGTATGACAGAGGTCAGCAGTAAGTTCAAGTTGTCAGAGAGGTGAGGCAAATGACATTGGATCATTTAGAAGAGTTTGCTTGTATAAAGAATGCTAAAAATGACAGCACAGTCAGGATATATGGCAGTGAGACTAGCAACATTTTCTTAAAAAGGCAAAGGGTCAGATTCCTAGACTCAAGATCTTAATCAAGGAGTGCCAAGTTGTAGGGGAAAACATCTGAATGAATGAGGATCATATTAGATCTGGGACCATAAATGCATCCCTTCAGGCCACACTTTCTTTCAATTTATCCCTCTAATGATCCATCCATCCACCCATCCATTTAACCATCTACTCATTCATCCACTGATCCCTCCATTCACTCAACCATCCTCCCACCCACTGACCCACCCATTGGTCTACCCATCTACCCACCCCTGCATGACTGAAGCAGTTGTACACATGCCTGAGACCACCTCACCTGAGTTGAGTAACCAATCTCGGAGCTTTATAATGTAAAAATATGATCACAGGCCATTTAGGCAGAAATGAACTAACTCCTCAGTCACCACTGTCAAACTTTCAAGGTGAATACTGCCCAGTTCTAGAAGATTCTTGAACTCAGGACTGGGAACCAGGACAGGGGTCATTTTCTCAGCTATCTCTGGGAATCATGCTAATAAGTTCTCTGACCTACGTAATCAATAGAGAGCATCGTGCACAAATGATTCTAAGTCAGTGCAGAGGTCTGAGGTTCAGGATTTCATCATCCTGCCTTCCCTCCTGGTTTCTGATTGAGGGAGTATATTAAGGATGGAAAGCACCATGCTGGTATGGTGTAGCTGATACCAGAAGGCTGAAGCAAGACCTGTAATGTGTAACTTTCTTCCTCTTGAATCTAAGAATCTGCTTCTCCCAGACCCTTGGATGAGGGGCTGGAATCAAGGCAGAGAATGACCAGCTGGCCTCATTCCCAATAACACATGGACAGAGGTCATAAAGTGATCACCTACTACCTTTCAACTCCAGGGCCTGCCTGCTCATGAACTGTGGCCCCAGCGTGGACCAATCAGACTGGTGTTCCCCCTCCCATGGGGAGGAGCTAAGACTGACTGATGGGCTGGTAAGGGGCGAGGGGCAGAGTGTTCCTTCTGCTTCTGCTGGTGGGAGCTTGGCTGGTAGCTTCGTCTTCCCCATGGAGAAGGAAAGAGAGGAAAGCTAAAGGGATCCCAGTAGTAGTGAGAGCAGTGATAGAGGCAGACACAGGATCTGTGAGTAGACCAAGGAGCTCTCAGCCACTCTGACAGTAGTCAGGGAGGTCTCCCTGGAGGAGGAGATATCTTACCTCATTCAAGCACTTCATGGGCAGAGAGGAGGGGCAGGACATTTTCAATAGAGAGGTCAGTGTGATCAAAGGCGTATGGGACTGAAGGGTAATTGAGGGCTTCCAGAATGTTGGAGTGAGGCAGTGCACGGCAGGGGGAGTCCTGAAAAGGCAAGCAAGGGCTGGGGCCAGAAGGGGTTTGTACTACTCTTTGCTGAGGAATGAGGAGGGAAGTCTAAGAGTGATGATAAAAATCCACCCTCAGCATTGCTCGGGCTTTTCCAGAAGATCCTTGTGAGAATCCAGTGAGCGTGCTCCAGGCTCTGGAGCCACCCGGCTTCAGACATGGTTTCTGTTTCTGCTCTCCTATGGGGGAGGGAAGAAAGGGCCAGTGGGGGGCATCCGCCCTGAGATCAGAGCGTGTGGGAGGAGGGGCTGAGGAACCAGTCCGGAACTTTGCAGGGGCAGGACCGGTCACTGGAGGTTCACTAGCCCCCACCCCTCCCACCATGCCGAGGACCAGCTGTCCCAGTGCCTCGTGGGTGTGGGTAGTGGGGGTGGAGGGGGCCAGTGGAGATAGGAGCAAAATAATTAGAGCACTCAGTCCTGATGTATTACTTTCCTGTTGCCACTGTAACAAATCACCATGAACAGTGGCTTACGGCAGTACAGAAGTACTCTCCTACAGTTCTAGAGGTCAAAAGTGTGAAATGGGTCCCACGGGCCTAAAATCAAGACATCAGCAGGGCTGGGTTCCTTCTGCAGGATGTAGGGGAGAATTTCTTTCCTCACTTTTTCCAGCCTCTGGAGGCTTCAAAGCCAGCAGTCGGCAAGCCCATTTACTTCCTCCTCTGCTTCTGCCATCACATCTTCTCTAACTCTCCTGCCTGCCTCTTCGGCTTTTAAGGACACGTTTAATTAGATAGGCCCACCCGGATAATTTAGCACTACCTCCCCATCTCGAGATCATTAATTTAATTGAGTCTATACAGTTCCTTTGGCCATTTGTCGTGGTTCAGTTGGTAAGCCATGTCTGACTCTTTGGGACCCTATGGACTGCAGCATGTCAGGCTCCCCGGTCCTTCACTACCACCTGGAGTTTGCTCATACCCATGTCCATTGAGTTAGTAATGTTATCTAGGGCTTCCCTGGTGGTTTAGATGGTAAAGAGTCTGCCTGTAGTGCGAAGACCCAGGTTTGATCCCTGGGTTGGGAAGATCCCCTGGAGAAGGAAACGGTAACCCACTCCAGTATTCTTGCCTGGAAAATCCCGTGGACAGAGGAACCTGGCAGGCTACAGTCCATGGGTTCGTAAAGAGTCGGACACAACTGAGCAACTTCACTTTCTTTTCTTTCTAATGCTATCTAACCATCTGCCACGCCTTACTCCTTTTGCTTTCAAGCTTTTGCCTTTGGCCGTGTAAGTAACTATTACATAGGATCTGAGGATTAAGACCTGACCCTCTTTGGGAGTCTGGAGAGTAGGGAGATGCTGGAGGGGCACAGGGAAAGGGCTGAAAGTGTCCGGCATCCAGTCAAATGACTGCTGCAAGTTGAATTCACGAATGCTGAGGAGACACCAAGTGAGGAAGAAACCCAGGCGACTTCTTGAAGGAAGTGATTGGTCAGAGTATATGGAAAGGCTCATCAGCCAAGGGAGTGAGGTGAGCGAAGGCAAGTAACACAGAAGGACCAAAACAAGAGAGTGTAGATCATCCCTTCTTCCATTCTTTGACCTTTAAGTGGATTCCTTTGAGAGGGAGTTTGGTATAGTTGCCAATTCATGGGATTTGGGCGAAGATCTCTGTTTATCCTGGCTCCAGCATTTACTAGTTCTGTGACCTTGGGTAGGCTTCTTAACCTCTCTGTGCCTTGATTTCCTTCTCTGTAAAGTGGGAATTATAATCCCTGCCTTCCTCCAAGTGCCTTTGTGAGTATTTGGGGAGGAAATCACTGTGGAGGAGGTGTCATAGAAGTGTTCTCCCACCAGCGCTGCTGATTGTGTGTCACTCACTGTGGGCAATATTGAAAGAAAACAAAGCCACAGGAGCTGCAGTGGTTCTTGGCATCTGCTAGCTCAAAGTCTCAGAGCAGGGTGGAGTCCACTTGCTTCAGGAGGCCCCTCTGTATCTTGTCAGCGGCAGACAAGGTGGGCCCGCTTCTCCAGACACCAGCAGGGGCTCTGTGGCAGGTGCAGTCAGGGTGTGGGGAGCCGGCAGTCACCACTTACTGATTTCAGTTCTGCCTCCCCTCACCCCCCTCAGCGAATCAGACTCATCTGGTCATGACCCTATACCACTGCTCTCAGCCTTCCTTCCCTTCCCAGAGCCTTGGGGAATTTTCTTAAACGTCAAAATATCTATCCCACTCTCAAGTTAAACAAGGGTTGAGGTAAAGTGGAATTCACTCAGTCATGTCCAACTCTTTGCAACCTCATGGACTGCAGCCTGCCAGGCTCCTCTGTCCATGGAATTCTCCAGGCAAGAATACTGGAGTGGGTAGCCATTCCCTTCTCCAGGGGATCTTCCCAACCCAAGGATTGAACTCAATTCTCCCGCATTGCAGGCAGATTCTTTACCATCCGAACTACCAGGGAAACCTTCTAGAGCAAATAATCCTTTTCTTGCTATATCTTATTCCCTACATATCCACGTGGATGCCCAGGAAGAGAAGATCAGAAGCAGTGGTTGCACGGGCTTGGTTAGCCCATACTGTTTGCACTTCTCTGCAGACAAAAATGCAGAAGTCTATATTTACCACACACTGTTCAGCATCTCTGCCTCTGGGAGGTGTGCCTGGGCTGCTATGAGGAGGCTCACAAGCAGAGATAGAGGTCAGTTTGTCGGTTTGATGGAAGAAGTAGAGGTGTAAGTCCTTGACTCTTGACAAGGCACTCTTCTTAGGTGATGAGGGGAAGGTCACCTTCAAGTAAAGGGGGAAGTAGATGGCAGGAAAGGCCCACCAGCATCATGGGGTCCCCAGCTGGCTCTGCTCCTGGGCATGCAGCCCATCTCACAGCATCAGGGCTGGTGCCCTTACCTGTTCCCTGGGCTGCTGGGCCGGGGTGAATGGAGGGCAGAATAGTTGACTGCTCACCACCGTTTATTGACATGAGGTGGCTACAGCTTCCTTCTAAAAGAGGCAGAGCACTTCTCTAATGGGAGTCTCTTAAAACAATGGAGAGCCTGGGGTTTTCTCTTTTTTAAAATTGTTTCTTTTTTTTTCTCCAAGTTTTATTCCAAGAAAGAAAAAAGGGGAGGAAAAGCGGGTAAATTGTGTTTCTTTGAAAACACACACACGTGTGTGTATATGTGTGTGCATGCCTGTGCACTTACCTGATTGTTTGTGTCAGTTAGAGATGCCTCTCTGTAAAAAGAAGCTGGACTCACCACATGTGAAGACGGGGTTGAAATATGGGCCATGTGGTCTCTATCAGATTCACTCAGGGCAGCCCTGAGGGTGAGTGGCGTTTCAAAGGATTAGCAATCATCCCCCAGCAGCCAGCAAGAGGGCTCGATGAATGCTGATCTGTGCAATGTGACGTACACCATATGTGTTAAGAGGCTAAGGTTCAAATATGAATCCCAAGCTGAAAGTCACAAGGACAGACACAATGGCAGTGTCAATTTTTTTTTTGACTGAATTGCTTGGCAAGTGGGCAACTCTGTGTAATTCTGTGTGTCTTTATGGGTCAGGATGGGCTTGCTGCTGCAAGAAACAGCCCTCAAGTCTAAAGGTGAGATCCCAGTACAACACACTTTGAGGATTGACAGCATCACTGGAATAATTTTATAAGGCCTTTCAAGATGCTGATTTGAAGGAACAGCACAGTTTATTTAGGAAAATTATGTGTGTGTGTGTATGTGTGTAGTGAGCAACTGTAGTTTTGATTCTGTGCATCTTTTATTCATGATCTGTGTAGCTCTTTTTTTGCTCAACAAGATTGAAAGACCTTCAGTAGTAGAGGTGTGTCTTTAGTTATAAATCATCCCAATTCATGGCTTTAAGTATTTTTTATTTGCCCTGTCAACCCATCCATCTCATCATGGATTCATTCAGTCACTCACTTAGCAAGTATTTAATGAATGTGTACAAGCCGCTCCTTTTGATTCAGAAACTGTGAAACCAGATGACAGCACTTGCTTCCTGAGTAGCCTGCAGCTTGGTTTGCAGGAGTGCTCTAGGATGAAGAAGCAGGAAAAGGGTGCAGACTTCTGAGCTGGCCAGGAGGAGAGGAAACAGGATTTGGAATAGACTGCTCATGGATGGTTCAACCAAAATGTTCTGAGACTCATAATCATTCACCATATTTTCTTATGGACTGAGGACACAGCATCACCTCTTCTTTCAGTTCAGTTCAGTTCAGTTCAGTCGCTCAGTCGTGTCTGACTCTTTATGACCCCATGAATCGCAGCACTCCAGGCCTCCCTGTCCATCACCAACTCCCGGAGTTTACCCAAACTCATGTCCATCAAATTGGTGATGCCATTCAGCCATCTCATCCTCTGTCGTCCCCTTCTCCTCCTGCCAGGAATGTTTTACCATCACCTCTTCTCTTGAGTTGAAGAAGGCAATGGCACCCCTCTCCAGTACTCTTGCCTGGAAAATCCCATGGATGGAGGAGCCTGGTAGGCTGCAGTCCATGGGTTCGCGAAGAGTCGGACACGACTGAGCGACTTCACTTTTACTTTTCACTTTCCTGCACTGGAGAAGGAAAGGGCAACCCACTCCAGTGTTCTTGCCTGGAGAATCCCAGGGATGGGGAAGCCTGGTGGGCTGCCGTCTATGGGGTCGTACAGAGTCAGACACGACTGAAGTGACTTAGCAGCTTCTCTTGAGTATTCCTACTGCACTAAGGATAAGGCAGTGGTTATCAACTGTGGCTGTAAATTAGAGTCACCTGGAAAGTGATTCTAAAGTTTAAAATTTTTATTTTTTTATTTATTTGGTTGAGCTAGGTCTTAGTTGCAGCATGTGGGATCTAGTTCCCTGACCAGGGGTTGAACCCAGGCCCTCTGCTTTGGGAGCTTGGAGTCTTAGCCATTGGAACACCAGGGAAGTCCCAAAAATCACCTAGAAAACTTTAAAAAATATTGATGCCCCACCTAATAGCCAATGCTTCTGATTACTAGGTGGGTTCCAGGCACCAGCATTTTGTAAAAATTCCCTCAGCAATTCTCATATTCAACCTGGGCTGAGAAACTCTAGGGCAATGCCTGGTTTTTAAGGCTCTCATTCACTTCCCCATCTCCTCAGGAGTTCCTGCTCAGAACCCCTCTTGCACAGTGGCCTCCTTCCCAGACCCCTCTCTTTCATTTGGGCCACAGTTCCCTTCCCCCACCAGACAGGGGCAGGGACCGTGAAGGTTCACATCCATGGACAGCAAGCACAGGACAGCCAGTGCTGTGGGAGCTCCCTGCAGGGTGGGGGCTCAGCACCGGGTTTGTTTGGGTTGGGCGGGGAGGAAGAATAGGGTGGGATGGCCATGCCTAGCCTGCATCCGCACTAGCGTGTGGACAGCCCCAGTGCCCTCCACTGACAAATGACCCCATGCTGGCCGAGAGCTTGGAGCCTCAGATACGCATGCTCTGCTGGTCAGCAGCCATGCAGCCCTGTTTCCAGTCCTGTACTGTTGTCTGAGTCTCTCCTTATGAGGGGAGACTCATCCAATACAGGGGATGGGACAGGGCACTGGTTTGGATCTGAAGATACGTCCAGTCCTGGCCTTGTGTGTGTCCTCTGTGGGCACATCCCTCCTCTTGCGAGTCCTGGGTCCATCCCCCAGGTTCCTACAGCTCAGTCAGTGAAGAGCTTGTCTAGACCTGGGGCCCCATCTACTCAGAGACAAGGCCACTTGAAAGGGATAAGAGACGTCACAGGCCACCTGTTCTCAGTCACTCATGTGAAACACTTTTGGAGACAGGATATTTTGAGACATTTATTGTCTTTATTTGTTATCTTTGAGATATGTGTGTATCTTGTATTGCCTACAGTGGGTCACGATTGGGGAGATCTTTTGTCTAAGGCCCCAGGTTCAATTTTGTTTTCTCAAATTTTAAAAACAGGTGAATCAAGATGTAACTATTATTTATTTTTTCTTAATGTGTTTCATTTTTGCATGACACTTAAACCCTCATATCCATCATCCGTCTTGATTGTGAAGTAGGCATGCCTACCAATGGCAGATATTACTGTCCATCTTTTGCAGATGAGAAAACTGAGATTAATTGATTGGCTCAAAGTTGTAGAAATAGAGAACACAGAGGCCAGAACAAAGGCTCATGTGTTCTTATGTATTCTACTTCCTACTCCAGAGCCCTTTTCTAAACACATCGCACCGGTCTGCCTCCATCTTTTAAAATGGAAATAGTTTGCTTTTCCCCCCCTAAGTATAAAAGTAATATATGCCATCAAAAGACACATGCACAAATGTTAATAGCAACATTATTTGTAATAGCTGCTCATGGAAGCCACTCAAATGCCCATTAACCATAGAAGGGAAAATAAATTGTGGGTTGGCCCCACCTTGGGTGCTGTGAAGCAAGGAGAATGAAGGGTTTATAGCTGCATGTGAGTGAATCCACCGTCATATGCTGAGCAATAAAATCCAGGCACAAAAGGGTGCATCCTACAGCACTCCACCGATAGAAAATTTAAAAAACAGGTATTTTGTATTTTATCAAAAACTACTAATCTGTGCTGAAAGAATTCAGGATGGTGGTGACGGTGTGGGAGGATGGGCAGAGGAGAACGTGACATCTCTCCCGCGAGTGTTCCCTGTGCTTACGCTCTGGTAGTGAGCTCGGAGTGGTACACTCACAGCCACTACATGTGCACTTGTAGAACCCTACATATATTCTGTGTACGTCATATTTTAATAAGAAGTTGTAAATAGTGACTCATGGTCCTGTAAGAAATGCAGATGACACAGAGAAGGACACATATTCAACCAATTTTAAGAATAAAACCCAGAGAATGTAAAGGTTTATTCCACAAACACTTTTTAAATGTATTTAGTTCTGTGTAACAGGAGGCCTGGTGTGCTGCGATTCATGGGGTCACAAAGAGTCGGACACGACTGAGCGACTGAACTGAACTGAACAGTTTGTTAGAGAAAAGAAACAGAAAAAAAAGAGAAAAAAAGAAGAATTTGATTAGAGGAAAGGCAGGAAAAGAGAGTCTGATGGAGACACAGAGAAATGGACAAACCGGGAGGCACTCAGTGATGCAAAGTGAGACTTGAGTGCCCACGGAGGAGACCCATGGAGGTGAAGCCACAGACTTGCTCCTGATTTCTAACCTGGGCTATGTGTGGGGAGCAAGTTATTGCTGCTCTTTGAAAGACAGGGATGCTGAGCTGTCACATGAAGATACCACCTTCCCAGTGACTCTGGATCAGGGCCTGACACTTGGAGAGTCCTCGTCAACCATATGTTGACTGGTGAATGAGATGATGCCTGCAAACGCAGGCCTCTCTGCCCATGGCAGAAATGTCATTCTGGGTTTTCTGATCCTTCCTTAGGGCCCAGGCCACTCTGCCCTGTGTCCTGGCATCCCAGGAATTTCTCTGCCTGCTCTGGGGAGGATTTTTCATGCTAGAAGGCCTTGCAAAATCAGACCACTTTATCAGAGTCCCATTGCACTGGAGAATGTTCCTGGCTCCTTGATGTTTCCACTGTGTAACCGATTTTATCGGAGGAATGTTGTTTGGAAAGGAACGGTCCTCTCAGATGGGCAGACAAGAAACGGAAAGTCATTCGAGGACCCGCCCCGAGCTGTCGAAGTTGGAACTCAGGGTTGCTGTACATGATGCTTGGGAGCTGGGCCAAGCCGTGAACAAGCCTTCCTCCCTGGAGGAGGTCCCAGCCCGTTTGCAGTGCGTTTGCCTTGCCGTGTTTACGTTCTCACCTTGGCCATCCAAGGCAAATGCCTCTGGAGCCCTGCACCAGCAGGCGGAGAGCAGCCCAGCTTGGCCTGGACAAAACGAAACCATTCCTGACATACCAGAAAAGGACAGTAAGGCATCTCCTGGGGGGTCAAAAATAAGGAGATGTGTTTATTCCTTCAGTTCTCTTGTCAAAATCCCAAGGCATTCTGCTTCCTGGAACTCTGAACAAAGCAGTGCAGGAGTAGCAAGTGTCCCCTGGGGGCCTGCATCCTCTCCCTTCTGTTACAGCCCCAGTGCTGTCAGGGCTGGCTCAGCAGCTTCTGTCTGCAGCAGTTCTTGATGCATCACTGGCAGAGGAAAGGATGGGGTGGAATGCAGAGATGAGATGGAGACGGGAAAGGAGGAGGGGTCAAGGGAGGGCAGAAGTATTTGTTCCTGGTGGGAAGGAATCTACCCTGAAATGGGAGAGAGCTGACACGCCCCAGCTCAAGCTAGGGATTCTGGGTGCAGATCAGCAGAGAGGAGCACCCTGGAAAGAGCTGGGAATGCTGGACACTGTCCACTAAGCTCTGGGAGCCCTGAACAGGGTGAGTCTACTGGCGTATTGGTCTCACACTCTACAGTTTTCTAAACTTCTTCATTCTGGTGGGTAGAACTGTGTCTCCAGAAAGATGTTCAAACCCTAACCACTAGTACTTGTGAATGTGACATTATTTGAAAAGATCTTTGCAGATGTAATCAAGTTAAAATGAGATCAGACTGAATTAGGTTGGGCTGTAAATCCAATGACTGGTGTCGTTATAAGAAGGCCAGGTGAAGATACAGAAGGAGGAAGGCCATGTGGTGACAGAGGCAGAGACTGGAGTGATATGTCTACAAGCCAAGGAACACCGCTGATGGCTGGCAGCCACCGGAATTAGGAAGTGGCAGGGGAGAATTCTCTTCTGGAACTTTCACAGGGAGCATGGCCCTGCTGGCACCTTGACTTTGGACTTGCAGCCTTCGGATCTGTGAGAGGATAAGCTGTTGTTTTAAGCCAGCAAGTGTGTAGGCACTTTGTTTTACAGCAAGCCTAGGAGATGAATGTACTGATGTTCCCCAAATTTCAAATTCAGAGGCCCCACCCCTTCAGTCCCCCAACTCTTAACAAATAGCCTTGTATTTGCTATTTTACAAAAAAATTTCAAGTCCTCAGAAAGAAATCCAAACCCCATCAGCCCTCTCCTCTTTCCCTTCTCCCAAGGCTGGTCCTTCCACCTGTGCTGTGGATTCTCTTTTCCTGCTTCTCAGAAGCCATATTCTGTCAACTCATCTTTTCTCTTTTTTAAACTTCAATTTTTCTCTCTCCCAAGCAGACCCTTTCTATGACCACATTCTCCCACTAAAATCAACAAAAACTCCTGGCCCCCTCCACTCCCCTGTAGTCACTCTCCTAATACACTTTCCCCTTCAAAGCCAAGCTCCTTTTTTTAAAAAAAAGATTTATTTATTTGTTTATTTTGGCTGTGCTGGGTCTTCGTTGCTGCATGTGGGCTTTTTCTAGTTGCGGCGAGCAGGGGCTACTCATTGTTGCCGTGTGCGGGCTTCCTATTGCGGTGCCTTCTCTTGTTGTGGAGCAGGAGTTCTTGAAGAGTGGGCTTCAGAAGTTGTGGCACATGGGCTCTAGAGCACTGGCTCAGTAGTTGTGGCCCACAGGCTCAATTGTTCCCAGGCATGTGGCATCTTCCCGGACCAGAGATCGAACCCGTGTCCCCTGCATTGGCAGGCGAATTCTTAACTACTCGATCACCAGGGAAGCCCAAAGCAAACTCTTAAAGTTATATCTACCAGCTTGGTTTCATCACTTCCCATCCTTCCCGACTCACTCCACTGTCCGTCCCTTCAGCTCCCTTGATACCTTTCTTACTATGGTCGCTGGTTACTTCCATGTTGGTAGAACCAGTGGATTTTCAGGTCTTTACCTTACTTGACCTTTTCAGCTGAGTTACATGCTGTTGACCATGATCTCCTTCCCTTGCTCCAGTGACACAGCTTTTCCTGGATTTTCTCCCACATCTCCATGGCTCCTTCCCAGTCTCCTTTCTGGCATAGTCCCTCTCCCCAGCCATTTCATGATGTGTCCTCCGGGCTCATTTTTAGGCTTCCTTCACTTACTACAGCCCTATCCAGATGATCTCATTCCCTGTTACGCAGATCTAGACCTCAAACTTGGACCTCTCCTCTCAGTTCCAGGTCTGCAGAGGCACACTTGGCATGGCCACGTGGGCATCTCCAAAGCTTCCCAAGTCCAAGACAAACTTAATGATCTTGACCGCAGTGATCTAGTTCTCACCCACTGTTCCCCTTCCTTGTGCGATACCACTATCCATCCAATCATGAAAACCAGAAACTCGGGAAATCTTTGACCTCTTTTCCTTACCCTCTGTATCTATCTGTGTATCTCATGGGTTTTACCTGCTGCAGTTTCAAGTGTGTTTTCTCCTCTGAACCCATTTCTATCATCCTCGTCCAAGAATATTCATTTCTCACATGGGCTCCAAGAGTTCAGGCATCAGTGCTTGTCTCTTTCTAAATCATTCCCCTTGTCACAGCCGGAATGATACTTTCCATCTCCACCTCACTAACCTAAAACCTTAAAATGACTTCTCTAAATTATTAAGATAAAGCAAAAAGTCTTAAAAATGGGCTGTCAGGATCTGCTCTGAAAGTCTCCAACCCCACTTCCCTCCATGTTCTTCCTCACTCTCTGTGTTCTAACCAGGTTGGCTTGCTTTGGTCCTTTCCCTTTATCTCAATCCTTCCTGCTTCAGGGCTTTTGCTCCTCATTCTCCTTTGCCTGATTGGTAGCCTACATGTTAATTGCTTCCAGAGCTTCCAGATAGTAGCTCAGTATCACGTTTACAGGGAAACCTCACACCATGTCTCTTCCTCCAGGGCACTTTGCACAATGACAAGTTTACATTGCACTCTTTTGATTGCTATCTGTCTTCTCCAAACCTTTAAGCTTTGTGGGGTCTGAGAGACTCACCCAACAGATAGTGCCAGGCACAGTGCCAGCACAACACAGCACCCAGCACAGCGCCAGGCACAGAGGAGTTACTTAGTAAATATTTGTTGAATGGCTAAATGAAAGAAAGAAGGCACTATTCTGGGTTCAGGACTTCCCAGAAAGCAATTCACAGATGAGGGGCAGAAGGGACAAGCAGATGAGAGGATGAGTAAACACTCCCAGGGTGTAAAAATGTGATGAACACACAGCAGAGGGGCAGGCCCAGTATCCCACCCCAGATGAAGCTCAATCCAGGAGTCTGTTGATTGGCTTCTCAGCCCTCAGGGTCTCTCGTCCCCTGATGTTACTGATATGCAGTCACCACTGTGTCTACCGCCACAGACCCTACCGGGGCACTATCCTCAGGAACCGGCACACTCTGGTCCGGTTCTGAAGGCAGTGTTATTAAAGGCTCTGGTTAAAATCAGAGCATCATGTGCAGCACTTTAAGTCCAATGGGCTCCTGATGCCTTCCCGACAGTGATCTCATCATATCCTCAGATCAACCCCAAGAGGCAGCAAAGGGTAATGATTTTTTTTCTCCCCACTATACAGTTGGGGAGACTGAGGTCAGTAGAGATCACTTTTCTTGGCCAAGGAGTGAGAACAGTATCAGGAACAGAACTTGGAGAGAACCCAAGGCCCTCTCTGCAGGGTCCACCCTCCAGATGATTGGCAGAGGAGGAGTCCACAGGCCGCGGCACAGGCTGCCGCAGGAGCCTGCAGGCTTGTTTACTTTGGTGCAGAAGGACATTTCATCACCTCTTGGAACCACAGAATGTTAAAACAGATGGGCCCTGACAGATCATCTGATTCAACACCCTTGTTATATGAAGGAGGAAACTGAGGCCAGAGATATGAATCTCCTTTCTCCTCCCTTTCCTTTCCCTGCCCTACTGATAGCAAGCGGTGGGGTAGAGACTGCCAGCTGTTTACCCAAATCCCTTCTTCCCTTCCAGCCTGTATGGCTAGACTATATTTCCCAGACTCCTTTGCAGTTTGGTGAGCCATGTGATTATGTTCTCTCTAGTGGGATATAAGAGGAAGCGAAGCCTGGCCCATCCAAACCTCCCATCCTCACATCTTCATGTTCTTTTTCACCTCTGGCTGATTGGGATGTCAATTCCAAGGGCAACTTTGGAAGCTATGCATTAGAGAATGGCAGAGATGCCACAGTGTGGAGCCCAAAACACAAGTGGGGGAGAGCCACCCCCCTGACCTGAACATCAGTGCTTCAGTCTGTTAAGTGAACGGGGAGAAGCTGCTGCCTTTGGGGAACCTATCTGTTACTGCAGCCTAGCCAAAAGCTAATCCAACTCCTACAAGTAGAGCAGGCTTGTAGCCCCTACAAACAAGCCCCTACAAAAGCTCTGACTATATACAGTACTGGAGATGCCAGGCTCACTGCTGATTTCACAGTCAACCACTCTGCAGTGGCCCCACTCCCACCCTTAGAGAGGTTAGGAATGTCTGACTCTTAACCTACTCAGTCCAGGAGTTTGGTCTGAATGGGTTTCCAACCTGTTTAATTCTAGATCTGGAATGGACCTAGGAATGTCATCTGATTTATCTCCTTGGCTCTGGACAGGCCTCTTCTAAGCCATCTGAGATGACCAAAAATCTTGTCTGGATTTTTATATCCCTAGGAAGGAAACATTCCAAATTCCTTAGACACCTGTTTTATACTTCCTTGCTACTGTGTCAGAGGTTTTTTTGTTTTTGTTTTTTTTTTTTAGAACACTAAAATAGCAGAGCTGGAGTAGTCTTAGCAATCATCTGGACAATCTTTGTTTCACAGATGAGGAAACAGGCCCAGATCATACAAACAGTGGTGAAGTCAGGACAGAAGGCAAGGGCCCTAAAACCAATATGATTACTCTCTCCAGGGTTCTCTTTGGCTCCAGCTCTCTCTTGCTCTTTTCTCTTGTTCTGTCCTGGGAGGAGATGAAATTATGCTGGGATCCCTCTTCACTGTGATCAGTCTTTCCAGGTTCTCCTGTGTTTCCCACCCTGCCCCTCACCCACAGTTTAAGCCTTACCCAGCTGACCTGAAATAGGTCCTTCTCCTAGAAAGTGGAGAGAAGATCAGAGATGGTGAATCTGTGCCTAAAGGGGAGGCAGGTGTGACAGGAGCATGTTTGGTCCCCAGGCCTTGATGGTGAAGAACTCTCTGAATCCACACCAGAAGCCTGAGAGTCATTAAGTCCTTACATGTCACTGGTGGCCCAGGAGGGCAACTGGGTTATGTGGAATGTTCTCTGAGGAAAGAAGGGAATGGCAGTGACCAGAACCTCTGAACCTTACAGTGTCTTGGCTTGTTGGGGTTTGTCTGGCTGCCTCTGGGCAATGGGTTATATCAGAACTCTGGGCAGCCTATTACTATGAGAGCAGGATCCAAGAAGTTGAACTGGGGCCAGGAGGGCAAACCAAGTTTCCTACAGGGGTGTGATGGTATGACACTTTCTTGGAAAGGCCTGGTAATTCCACGCGAGAGCCCTGGAAAGCTGGGTTTGTTTTGTGGTTCTTTAAAAACAAAATAAAACCAAGTCATTAACTTCTCACTCCACAGTTTAAGGTGAGCTTGTATATACAGAGCATCCTTTATGTTTTCTACCAAGTGACTCCCTTTGAATCACCAGAGTGGGTCTGGGTTCCTCTGTAGCTGTCCTGGACACCATGATCTGCTCATTACCCTCAAGGTGGGTCATGGGGCTCAGGGACGGCCACTGAGAGGAGCAGAGAATCAGGGTGGAGACAGGCCTGAAAGGGAAGTCCACCCTCATAGCTTCCCAAGCATCTGGTGGTCAGACAGGGTCCCCAGTAGAACTGACGAGCCTCCCAAGGAGCGCCAGCATTCATTTCAGTTGAGACATTGTCTGGATTATTGCAAATTCAAAATTGTGGGACCAGAATTAATGATGCCACATGGTCATTCACAGATAAATCACTTCATCTTTGGGTCTAGCTTCAGAATTTTGAGCAAATTATTCTCTTATTTTGAGCCTTTCTTTCTTCACCTAGAAATACAGAGGCTTAGTCTTACAATTTTACAGACATTTTATCCTTTATTTACCAAGAAAGTCTGTTTACATGAAATCTTTGACTCTTTCCCCTGAAGGTATCCATTTAGAATTTACGGATCCCTATGCATATTCTGTTTAATACGCGATCTACATCCCTTTGCCGGATAGAGTTTGCCCTAGGCCTGTCTGAATTCACAGTTTTCTTTTCCCTGCAGCCTCTTTGGGTGTCCTGACCATGACATTTCTGCAGAACTCTGATGTGAGCCAAAGGCAGTGGTGGGGTGGAGATGGAATCCAGGCTTGAGAGGGCGCGGGGAGCTGGGTAGGATGACTCTCCAGTTGGCTGAAGGGTGAAGTGTTAAGGCTTGGCCACCGCCAACTCAGTCCCAGCCCTGGGGGCCTGGAGGAGAAGTGGTGGTGGGTGGTGGGGACACTTCAAATTAATAAGGCTGGGAACAGGGCCACAGGTTCCACTGCTTTGCATATCAAAGCACTTTGTAGGATCTAGTTAGTGCTAATCACATTACCCAGTACCTGCTTCTCACCGATCGATTGTGCATTTAAGGAGTTGGGAAATTCTGGTTCCGGATTTGGAAGACTCGGGTTTTCTAAATTTTCTGCACATGGCAAGGCAATTCTAATTGGGGAAGGGAGGGCGTGTGTGCATGTGTGTGTCTGTGTGTGCGTGTCCGTGTCCGTGTGTGTGCGCGCGCCCAAGGTTGCCCTCTCCGAGGACCTCCCCCCGCGGTCCCAGGCCGGCGCTCGCGGCCCGGCCCCCGCCCCCTTCCTGCCCTCTCCCCGCCCCGGCCGGCCCGGCCGCGCTCGGTCGGTGATGTCAACCCGAGGAGGAGCCGCCCGCCCCGCGACCCGCCCGGGCTAATCAGCATGGAGCGGCGCCGAGGCCGCCTCCGCCGCGCCCGCCCGGCCCCCGGCCTCCCTCCCCCGGCTCCCCACAACTTTTGAGGCGGGGACCGCGCTCGCAGCCTCACTTCGCTCACTTCCCCGGCCCCGCGCGGCACCCGCCGCCCGCGTCCCTCGCACCCGCGGCCGCCCCGCGCCCGCCCCGCGCGCCGGGCATGTGAGCGCGGGCGGGCGCCGCCACCATGGCCTCGCCGCCGCTCCTGCTGCTGCTGCTGCCGCTGCTGCTGCTGCCGCCGCCGGCCGCCCCCGGGACACGGGGCCAGCCCTTCTCCCCGGCAGGCGCGGGGCCGGCGTGGCCGACCGATTCCAGCCCGGGTCGCAAGCTGCCGCCGTCGCCCACGTCGCCCCCGGAGCGCCGCGGGCCCGCATCCCCCGGCCACCGCCAGACCGCCCCTGCGCCGGGCGCCGCGAAGCGGCCGGGACCCTCGAGCCGGGCCCCGCGAAGCGGGAGCGCGGGTGAGTGAGAGCAGGGGACGGGCGCCGAGCGAGCCTCGGGCTGGGAGCGTGGGCGCGCCCGGGGCCGCATCCCGCCGCCCTAGGCCCGGGCGACGCTCACCCCCGTGGGGGCTCCGCTTGGCCGGGCGCGCCGGGACTCTGCGGGTGGACCCGGAGGGAGGGCAGCGAGCCAGGAAGAGTGGTTTCCTAGACGCTTTCGCGGGAGGCTGGCCTGGGGGGTGTGGCCATCCTGTTGTCCCCCCACCCCCTTGGAGGAAAACTTATCTCCCATGGTGGACCCCGGATCCTGTATACACCCACCTTAAAAATAAAAGGAAAAACCCAAACCTCACAAAAAGCACTTCTCCCACTTCGGAGGTGATAACATCCGGCCAGCCCATTCCCCAATTCCATTTTTTTTCTATGGATGCAGAAATGGGCCTCTCTCGGTACAGAGCCTGACTTTCAAATTTAAATAACTAATTTTTTTTTTTAAGGGTTCTAGCCTTAAGGATATTTGTAAAAGACAAAGGGTGTAGTTGGAAACCAAACACTCCACTGGCTCTCTGTAAAGCAGAGAGATCCAGGGACTGTGTGGAGGTGGGGGGTTCCAGGGCGAAGCCCTGTACGGCAGACCCCAACACAGGACTGTCCCCCAGCCTTTCCTCCCTTTTGTTTTCCTGATGAGCTGCGGCTTCATAAACGGCCACCGCCGCCGGTCCACTCAGAGAGGGATCTGCCTGCTCACCTCCAGACCTTTGTATCCAGTTCCTTCTTTGGGTCTGGAAGAAATGCTAAGGACCAAGTGGAATTCCAATCATAATACCATTGTGACCCCGGGAATGTCACCTCTTTTGATCTCGGTCTCTCCATCTGTGAAATGAAAGTAATGACCCTCGCTCTTCCCAGCCTCCTGGTGATGATGGGACAAAATGAAAGTAAAAATAAGTGGAAAGTTCTTTGAACAAAGTCAGCAATGCGGTGGTGTTAAAGCACTGCCTTCCCATGAGTGACACAAGGTGTCTGTTCTCCTGGGTTACCCAGAGAAGCCAGGTCACTTGGAGCACTAGGTACTGTCTTAGAGTTTAGGTGAAGGCTGAAGACAGGCTTCAGCTTCCTAGTGGACACTTCATTTAAGTCTCTCATATCACACAGACTTCCTGGGATAGGACTTAGCTTACTTCATTGCACCTAGGGATGCTTCCTCTAATTAAATAAGCAAAAAGCTTAAAAAAAAAAATCAGATCCTCAAGTAAAAACTCAATTTCACATTCATTAGTACTCTCATCATTGCAAATGCCTTGCCCTTGTGAACTTCTCCATCACGGGCACAAGATTGGGAAACTGAGAATCTGTAAAGGGAAGAGAGAGGGGAAAGAAGCTTCCAGAGACCCAAGAGACACACTCACTGGGACCCCAACTCTAGGTAACTTACAGCGCACATTGTTTTAAGTTCCACGGAAAGGAATCAAGAACATAAAAGAGAACATTTCCTGCTTTTCTCACACAAGGAAAGTAACCAGGAATACTGTGCAGAAACATATCAGTCTTCTAAATGAAAGTGGAGTACAGGAACTGAAAGCAGCTTTCTATGGCTGGAAGTCAGGCTTTCTTAGCTGTAGGGTCCTGTCTTGTTCATGGATGGATGGGAGGGATGCTGACTTGCCAGGGACCTGAATGGGTGAGACTGGTATAGAAGTCTCCTTCCTTCTCTTGTGGCTGAGAATCCTCACATATCACATAGAGCTCAGTGTTACAGGAGAGGGACAGTGGAGGCAGCTGGCTTAGGGGACTCAGCAGGTGAGAGCTGGGGCTGATCTCCCTTGCTGGTCAGGGACCCCTGGCACCGTAGATGATACACGCTTCCTCACACGCGTGGCGGGTAACTCTGCTAGTCTTGACTTTGCAACCTTTCCAGTTGCAAAGATTCCTTTGGGGAGGTGAGAGCAAAGGAGGTTTCAGATGCGTGGTGGCTCTAGAGGCATGCACATGAGAGCCACAGAGAGCAGCTAGGCAGGAGCTGGGGGCATCCCAAACTTCTCTGACCTGAGAGGATCTCCCCTGTTCCTCCTACCCCTCCACAGAGACCAGCCGAGGAGTGTCTGTGCTTCAGTTGAGCTCAGGCTGGCTCTCAGGTGGAATGTAAGGAAGGTGAGAGTAGAAGAGAGGAAATTGATTACCTATTGAAAACTAATAGAAGCTACTGATACAGCTGAGGATTCAGGCGGGACTTGTACTTCTTTTCTGGTGGTGGCTCAGACAATGTCACTTAAAGGGAAAAAAGAAACAATGAACAAGAAACTTGCATCAAGTGATTTTCAGTGAGTTTGAGTTACCTAGTAACCTCTGAGATATTCTTTGGACCTTTTTTGATCGGCCACTGTGTATCACAAGGTACAATCAGTTATTTCCAAAGCAGGCAAGTCTCAACGCTGGAAGGGCCTCTGGAGGCCCTGTGGTCCACACACTATCCCATTTGGATGTCTGCCCTCTCTGCACCCCTGACAGATGGACAGCCAGTATCTGCACCAGTGCTCTTGTGTTTGGGGAGATGCTTGCTGCTGCTGGTTATGAGCCCTGAGTCTTACAAATAAGGTGCTTCAGTGGATTGTTGGGGAAACTGCCTGCAGCCCCTTGTGTTGTGGGGATGTTGGTGGTCAGTGCCTGGTCCTCGTGGCCTGGGCTTCCAAATACGGTGTCAACGGAGGGACCAGAGATGTCCTTTTCTTCCCCGGGGCCATTTCTAGCCCTTTTCCTCTTGGCAGAGTTCAAGGTTCTCACTGTTGAGTGATTGGGCTTGCATTCTGTGGGTTGTTAGCCTGCTTAGACCACAAGTCCCTGGCCGGCAGCTCTGCCCTGCTTCCCGTTTGTGTGGCCTTTGTTAAACTTTTGCGCCCACCTGTCACCCGCAGGCTGTTCAGCTCAACTTGTTGCTGGTGTTTCAGCCCGCGGAGATAGGATGCCAAGTCCTCGAGGTTTCCTTTCTCTTGCTTTTCTTTTTTTTTTTTTTTAACAACTTGGGGTTTCCAAGCCACAGTTTTAAGCGGAGTGCTTAAGTTTATACACTGACTTTTGCAGTCCGTATGCCAGGCTTTAATTGTGAGATCCGCAAATGAGAGTGGGGGTTGGGAGAGGAGGCTTAAGTCATAATGAAAATCAATGCAGAAGGAAAGAACTTTCCCACCCAAAGGGGAAATGACGCTGAGGAGCTGAGCAGCCAACCCAAGGAATAATAATCGTAGAAAAATGCAGTCCCCTAGAGTAAAGGAAGCACAGTGAGCCCAGCCCCTTCTGGGCTGTTAACATAGCTGTCCCCTGAGTGGCTGTAACTTTGCGGGCCAGCTGGTCATTCAGCTTTAGCTGGGGGGAACTCTTACACAGTGCAGTGAAGACCCAAGCTGGGCAGGAGGCAGCCCCCAGGGAAGAGAGAGGGGCTTCCCTTCAGAACCGTCCTGGCTGGGACGGGTGGTGGTGGTGGTGGGGATTCCTGAGCAGCCCTGTTGCTTTGATGGGGGGTACCCCAAATAGAAGGAGAGGTGTGGGGAAAGGGACTCACCCTGGCCCGCGTGTGTTTAAAAGCCACATCCTTTTAACCTCATGCGTGCAAACACTAAACTGCTGTTTCCTGCCCCAGTGGTGTGGGCAGGGTGAGAATGAAAGGTGTTTGCTGCCCAGCTGGGCAGTTACTGCACCCCTGGTCCTGGAGCGGGGGCGGGGAGGAGCCTGTGCCCTCCCAGTGATTCCCCTCTGCCTACCAGCAGCCCTGCCCAGCTGGCTGAAAACGGCCTTCTCGGAACTGGCGTGTTGTCTCAGCCACTCAGAAGGAAAGCAAAGCCCCTATGGCAGTTGCAGTTTCTGAGTCCTTGGTGTCTCCTTCAGTGGCTGCCCTCTGCCCCACCTGCTTTTGTGTGAACAGAGGTTTCAGCTGCAGTAAATGTCCCTCCTTTCAAGAATCCTGGGGAAGGAAGCAACAGGAAAGACAGTTTCACTCCCTCTTTGACTTCTAGTCTTTGAGCAGCTGTGTGGTGGGAACTTTCGCATTCATCATCCCATTTAATTCTCAAAATAACCCCCACGAGGGATATTATTGCCCTTTTATAGTTGTGGAAACTGAAGCCTGGTGATGTTAGATAAGACATGTAAAGGGAGGAGGAAGAATTGAAATCGATTTGACCAGATCCATTTGCTCTTTCCACAATTATCATGTAGCCTGAGTTTTCTCATCAGTAAAATGGGGTGAGAGTTGTCTCGATCACTAAGATCCTCTCCAGCGTATCATCCTTCTTCCTTGGTCCCTTGCTCTCACCCTTTTTTAGAGAATAGGGAGTAGGATTGGGATGAGGAGGTGGCAGGGGTAATGGGGACAACCTGCAGAGTAGAGATTCTAATGAAAGAAGGTGGGATCATGAGCCTTTCTACACATATAAAATGGTATTTTATATATAGATTGTGAGTTACACCCTGCTTATATGCCAGTCCATAGGTTATTGGTGCTAGAGGTAGCTACATTCGATAGCAACCAAACTGAAATGAATTGGTGATGTTCTTAACGGGCTCTCCAGGAACAAGGCTGATACTCTGAGGCCGTGTTATGAATACCCATTCAGTAGGAGGAGACATCAAATGGTACCTCATTCAGAGGCTGTAGAATTGTTTCTTTTTTCACATCTATGCCCTCTTCTACCCACTTACCATACATCTTGCTTAGACCAAAACAAAGATGTTTCTGTCCTATCTTCTCCCTCTTCTTTTGTCGGAGTGTGGTATGTGACTGTGTGCGTCACATTTGATTGATCTGTAGATCAGAAAATATGTACAGAGCCCTTTCTCTGTGTGAGGAGCTGCGGCAGGTCATAGGGAGGGTGTGTGCACCTGGGGTACATGCAGTCTTGTTGGAGTGCAAATACCAATGTCTAAAAAGCGAAATGATGGTGCAAGAGTGCTTCATTGCTGACACAGTGTCACGGGACAATCATACTGACCCTTAGGTATGCTGTGGATGGAGACAGCCTACAACGTGCAGAAGTGGAGAGACAGCTGATGCGGGCAGTCCAGGGGGACACGATAGAGAGAAGGAAGGAGTTGCCTGAATATGGATAGACAGACGGGGAGGCTACTGACATCAGCAAAATCCCAAACACTGAAACACTGAAGATTTTTTTTTTTTTTAATGCAGCTTCTTAACAGCCAAGAAGATGGGAGAGAGGACCTGGGGAGACTAGTTAGACTCTAGTATAACTGGAGTCATTGAAGACAGGACTGGAAAGGAGGACCGGGTCATGTTGGGAAGGCTTTCGAGGCCTCCTGAAGGCGTCTGTGTTTGTCTCATCCACAGTGAGGAGCCCCCTGAGGGCTTGCGAGGAAGGAGCAGTATTGTTTTCTTGTTGCGTGTTCACACATGCTTGGTGCTGGGGCCCATGAGTGAATCACATACACATCTGCCCATACTACCGCCCAGCAGTCATGTCAGAGATACTGGAATGTTGATGGGCAGTATATCCCAGATGCTGGGAGGAAAAGGCTGAGCAGGGCTAGAATGGAGTGAGCGGAAATTGAAAGGGAGCGATGCAAGAACCCATGCAGGAGAAGGAGGTGACCACCTGGCTGCGGGGCTGATGGGCGCACAGTGGACAGAGGAGCTGGTTTCCATCAGCTGAAGTGCCTTTGCTGTAAAGACTGTAGCCTGCCCCAGTGGGTGTCTTTCGCGGACAGCTGAGGATGCAGACCTGAGCTCAGATGAGTTCAGGACTGATTCAGCCTGGCGGGTGAGCCTGAGCAGCAGTGAACACCCCAGAAGAAGAGAAAGCCAGCTCTGACCTGATGGAGAAAGTCCAGCGTAGATGGTGAGAAAGCAGCAGCGCCTGGCAAGGGACCAGGCAGGCCTGAGGGCAGCATGAGAGCTGGGCAGCTTGGGGCTGGCTGTGGAAGGGCAGGTGATTTGAGTCAGTGCCCACTGTGGGCATACAAAGCTGTGAAGGAACACGTAAGCTAACATTAGTTGCTGAGTCTTGTCTCATCTGTACACTGTCTCAGTTGGAAGGAAAGGGGGGATGGGGAGAATGAGGCCTGAGGGAAGAAGGCAGATGTTGGCCTCCCTGGGCAAAGTTCAACAGTGACGTCAAAGAGGAAGGTCAGAGACCTGGGGCCCTTGATTCCCACCCCAAATCATCGTTGACTGCCCCATCCTCCTGAGACAGGAGTTGGCGATACCGTCCACCTAGTTACTTAAAGGAGAAGCTGAGAAGCTACCCTCCATCCTCTTTGTCCCGACCCTCTACTTTTTGGTGTGCGTGTGCAGTGGTGGGGGGCAACTCCAGTTGCTTTTGTTTCAGAACTATATCCCCAAACCGCCTTCTTCATCTCTGCTGTTCTTTTGTCCTCCCTGTGTCTACTCAGGCTCTCCCTCTGTGCTCCCAGGAGCCAGTGATTTTCTTAAATGTACTTCCGGTAACCTCGCTCTTGGGCTGAACCCCTCACTCTCAACCCTCCATGGGCTTTCTGTTGTGCTGAGAATAAATCTACACCCCCTGGTAGAACCCAAGTTCCGCGGGTCTGACCCCACCAGCTCTCCAGCTTCTCACACCACTCCCCATCCTAACCCCCAGATCACTGTTTGTACACACCCAGCCCCTTCCTGTCCTGGAGACGAGGCGCAGGTGTCTCCAGCTGTAATGGCGCCTGCCTTGCAGGCAGAGGGAGCAGCCTGTGCGAAGGCCCCAAGGCCAGAAGCAGCTTGCTGCCTGTTTTGGGATGGAGAGACGGGAGGCCACAGTGGCCCGGGTCATGTGGGGCCATGGGAGGGCGGTGAGGAGGGCAGACTGTCTTCTAGGCACCAGGAGGGGTGTTAAGCCGGGGAGTGATGTGGAGAATACGCTGCGGGGAGCCAGTGGCTCTGAATGCGTACTTGTGAGCCCACGTGAGCTACTGCTCTGTGGGAGGAAGTGCAGATTTTACTCATGTTTGTTCCCTAGTGCCCAGCGTGGCCCTGGCATAGGGAGCATCTGCCTGGCCTCAGGCCACCCTCTGCCCCAGTGCCACCGCGGCAGCACCCGCACACCGCATGCTCTAGGGCTCCTCTTGTAAGATCTCTTCAGGAGCCGGCAGGTCCCCAGAGGCTGCTCAAGAGGGACATGCGCCTTTGAGCTGTATTTTGGTTTGGGGTACTTGAATGTCATGTTGTTATTCTGTCACATAAGCGTGTCTGAGGAAAGCTTAAGGTCAGATGGTATAGGCAGCAGGTAAGGCTCTGTGTTCTTAGTTCCTGGGGTTGTTGGGGGTGGGGGCTGGAGAGGAGGCTCTGAATTCATTGGAGACCCTGAATAAGAGCCACCCCCAATCTCTGGGCAGGGAAGGAGCTGGGTTGCTGGAGGCAAGGACATGGATTTGTTAAGTTTGACAAGTTTCTGCTTAATGTCTTTGATAAGTTGGGAGATGAAGACCAGGGAGGAAGATGGGTGATGAGAGGAGGGCAGAGGCCGAGGTCAAGCTCTCCAGCTGGCCCTGCGCCATCCTGGGCGTCTGAACAGAGGCTCACACAGGAGGAAGGAGCAGCAAGAATCTGGAGGAGAGACACCCAGTTGTAATCTGGTGGGATGTTGTTCTTTGGGTGAGGTCCTGACTCGTGATTACCGAGTGTCAGGCCAGTATTGACAACCACTGTTTCCCATCCCCAGCTTCAACGTGGGAATGAGTTTTACTTCTGACCTCTGGGGCTACCGCTCCCTCTGGGTGAGACTTTTTCTGGGATCATCTTTTGCCAGGGTGTGGATGAGAGCCTTGCGGGCTTTGCAGTCATGGACCTGGGGAGGTCCCGGCTTGGAGGTCAGACAGACTCAGTCCCAACCCTAACAGTGCCTCTGGCCAGCTGTGGGGCCTTGCTGTGGTATTCAGCCTCTGTGTGCCTTCAGTTTCTCATCTGTCAAATGGGCTATTAATAGGCCTCTGCTCAGGGAATAGAGTGTCATGATCCCCTAGAGAGCAGATGCGAGTGCCTGGGCAGGAGAGCTCTATAAATATCGGCCATGATGACACTCCCTAACCTAGGCCTGTTCACACTGACCGTTGTACTGGTGGCAAGGCCACCTTCACCTCCAGGTTCAAGGTGCCTTCCAAGGACCTCTGTTACCTGATTCTCTCTCACCCTAGACCCCTGCCACTCTCACCTGGGGTCTTCTAGAACTCTCTCTCTCCATCCTTAGCTTCAGATGCAGAGAGGAAAGAGCAAGATTTGAAGTTGGAAAAACTCAGTGCGACAGTCCTTGCTTACAGTCATCTGAGGAGACCAGGTTAACACACATGAAGCGATTAGGATTCAACAAAAACAGCATGTAAGGTGTGCCTGACTCCAAAACATTAGGCCTTTGAAAGTAGTCGTAGTTGGGCCTCTGTGGCCAGTGAGCGTTCTTCTTCAGGTCAGAACCTTTGGACGTTACTGACACACACCTCCAAAGTGTTTGAAGGAGTTGGGAGCCACTTCAGAGCTGGTTTGTGGGGCGCAAGCAACTGGCTGCAGTTATACCTTCTCCCAGATCCAAAATGGGTTCAACTTATCTCCATCTCTTATATTAGAATGGGCCTTGAATTTGTGTCTGTTTCCAAAATAATCTAACCCCTTTATTAAGGGATGAAAAATTGCTGTTATCTAGAAAACTCCAGAGAATATTCTGCAGGCTCTGTTGAAAATTAGGGAATTTTTAGAAAAGAGCTCTAGCCGTGACAGCACTGTTGAAATAAGTGTGGTCTCAATGGGACCTCCTTGAAGGGGATCCGCCTCTGGGGAGGTGAATTCTTGTGGTTTGCTAGGAATTATTTATAGTATCGTCACGCCTTGCGGTGATAGAGTGCCGCTGTCTCTAGCCGCTTGGAGGGCTGGAAAGACAGATACCAGGGGTCGCTCAAGTGCTCTGACGGGGTCAGAGAACTTCTGCTCTTAACCCCTTCACTTTCTAGGTCTTTCTAGGTATGGGGCACTGGGCAGACACCTAATGTCTCTGGGTCTTACTGTCCTTAGGTTAAAAATGAAGATAATAATGTCTATTAATGCTTCCCTAACAAGGCTTTTGAGGAGAAGCAAATATAATTATGACTGTGAAAGCATGTTTAAATGTAGACATGTCAAGTAATGAGTCATAATATAATGAACTTACGGGGACCTTGGGCAAGGCTTTTTGTCTCTGAGCCGTTGTCCGTATCTGTAAAACGGAGGTGATAACACCAGTTGTGTCTGCCGCACAGTGTGGTTGTAGGGGGTGAAGTGGATCCATGCACATGGATGAGCTTTGTAAATGTGTGTGCTGCGTGTGAGTGTCATTGATGCTTCAGGGGGACACATCGGACATTGTTACTACTCTTAAGTGAGGTAGGGCTCCATGGAGAAGGTAGATGTGGGAGGATAAGGGAAAGGTGGAGAGGAGGTAGAGGAAGGAAGAACATTCTAGAAAACCTCGGTGGCCTTTTTCAAGCCTCTGTCTATCCTCTAAGCTAGCACTGGCTGAATAGCTTCTCCCCGTCTCTGCTTCTCCCACCAAATGGGATATCCCTCACAGCCCTGCTCTCAGCCTTTTCCCTCCAACTCAGTGCAGTAACGTTTATCGGGCATCTCCTGTGAGCCACAGTCTCTCACAGCGGACACAGACATGGGATCATGTAAGTTACAATTGTATAAAAGAGTGAAACAGTAGTGTTGAGGGAGAGAGTTGTCTCTGGGAAGGTTGTCTCTGGGAAGGCTTCCTGGAGGTAGCAGTCTCTGGGCTGGGCATGAGAAATGAGTCAGATTTTGCCAGAAAGCCAAGGGCAAGAGAGCGGGGTATTCTAGGTAGGAGGATGGCAGGAAGGAAGGCTTGGAGAGGAGACAGCAGGGCTTCACCTGTTTTCACTGAGGGGGTGGTTCCCATACAACCTGTCTTCTCTGTAGAAACCCAGTTCCATGCCTTCAGCCAGCAGTCAGACATTCACACATTCATACACATTTATCCTGCTTCACTTCCAACACCTCAGATAGCAGTCATAAATGCAGACAGGTCACCCTTTCACTCCCCTGGACCTGGCCTCCCCTCGCCTGATAATGGTCCTGTTAATCTCTCCAATGCACGTTGAAAACCCCCGTCATCTTTGTTTCGCTGCCTTTTCTCACTCACGGGTAATCATTGTGGACTCTTCCCTCCCTTCTTTCCTCCCATCCTCCTTCCTCCCTTCCTTCCTTCCTCCTCCTGAATCCCATCACTTGTTAATCAGGTGGAATTAAGTTCACATAACTCCATTCTGATGGTGGGCGACCTGAGCTGTCGTGGTGTGTCATCCCACTTGGGCAGTGAAGCTGCAGTGTGGAGCCCGGGTCCCTTGGAGGGCGTCCTGGAAGCCGGAGGTCTGCCTCAGCCCTTTCCTGCTTTCCCATTCACAGGTGTCTTTGTTTCGCTTCTTCCTTTTCTAACCTTCATTCTTTATTTCCATCGTTTTGATCAGTCTTTCTTTGGAGTTGGACAGACCTGGGTTGATGTCCAGGGCTTCTACTTGCCATGTAACCTTGGCCAGTTTACTTATCTCATTGCACCTCAGTGTCTTTATCAGAAAACAGGAATATTAACGGTGCCTACCTCCCAGGGCTGCCAAGAGGATTAACTGGGACGGTCCCTGTGAAGTGCTGGCACGTGCCTGCTGGAAGCCAGCGCTCCCCTCATCTGGGCTGCTGTAATAATAACCAATAATTACCCTACTCTGGTGGACTTCTTTAAAAAAAATTCTCCCTAGCTTTATCTCTCCCTCCCTCTGTAAATTTCTCCTCTTTGTCTTATTTCTCTTTTCGGCCCCATTCCTTTCTTCTCCCTCTATTTTTCTTTGTTCTTCACTGGCTATGGCAGGTGATTTTTCAAGTGTTGCTTATATTTGAACCGAGTGTCAGGTTTCTCAATCTTAATTTTAAAAGGCTGCTAGTAAACTTTTAATTCATCTCCCAAAATAGATTTCCCTTTGCCCCTGTGGGCTCCCAGTGGGCCCACGCCGAGCCCCCCACCCTGGTCCCATGAGAGGCAGTGACCTCGGCGACCACCTCTTCTCTTCTTCAGTCCAGGCCTCAACGTGGGTCTGATGTGTACATTTTCTAACCTGTAAACTTTCCGGACAAATGATGCTTCTCTGGTTTCCTCCGAGGCCTGACCACCTCTCTCGGGCCGGTGGAGTAACGGGACTGCAGACTGTGTAAAGGCACCGGCGTCTGGCTCAGTCCGCCCGCCGCCCCGGTAGCGCCCAGGCTTCCTGCCCCCTCCCCATGCCTCTCCCCCTTCCTCCTCGGAACCAGGATGTTTTCCTTGCCTCTTTATTGTTTCGCTAACCTGGCAGGCCTCCTTTGGTGGAGCTCTGCCACCAGGCTTCCTCTCTGGGTGTGAGCGAATGTCAGAGTGAACACGCGGGAGGCAAGGAGGCCGGCTCCCCACCCCGAACCTTCACCTCCAGGCGCCGCTTGCTTCTGCCTCTTTCTCAAAACTGCATCTTTGCTAAGGAGCCTCCGTTTCAGCTCCTCTGTGCATGTTTATTTTTCAGAGGGTGAAGCAGGACAAAGAACACCAAGGCACAAGGTATACAGGCTCCCTGCAGAAAGCCTTTTGTTTACTTATATAATCAATGGGAATCTTCTGACCTTTGTCCTTCTAAAGGTCTTGTTCCCCCCTTAAACCTATAGAATTATTTTTAAAGCAAGGAGCATGAGGTCACACCAAGGTCCTTCATCTTTCATTCCTGCCTGGATAGGCAGCCTCTTTCCTTAGCACCCCCAAGGCCACCTCAGGGGCGATTCCCTCTCTGGAAGCCTGATCCCAGTCCCTGGTGGGCTCCAGGTCAGGCGGACTCCCGGTCAGTCCCGCAGGCCTGCCTTTGTCCCCGGAGTACGGTCAGCTGGACAAAAGCCGACTCTTTCACTGGGAGGGGAGAATAATGTGCCTTGTAAAGTTCATGCTTCTCATGACAGGAGGCCTTTCCAGGGGAATCTTTTTAAAAAATCACATCATCGGATCTTGAGTCCAAACACTTCTCAATGTGTATGGTTTTTCTTGGGGCTGCTCCTTTCAGGGTAAGAACAAGGAAGGAAACGAAACTCCCCGAGAGCCCTGGACAGTCCCGATTGAGAGCTGAGTCTTTTGTTCACACAAACTCATTTGGCTCCTAAACGTCCTCCACCCAGAATCATTACATCCGCAGCAGCATTTCAAAACACTGCCCAGAGTGGCCCAGCTGAGCAGGCGGCTGCCTTGCTGATGAGATTGCAGCCACCCTCCCCCCACGCCCCCAAGGTTCCTGCCGGCTCCAGAGTATCCCGCCACTGGCCATCCGGCCTGAAATCCCCCTCATCTGGAGGATTCCTGGGGTGCAGGCATGAGGCCACCAGGGCCCTGCTGTGGAAGGCCTGGGATTGGAGGAGGGGGCAGCAGCCGGGGAGGGAGGGTGGGGTTCTGGCCTTAGCTCCGCACCTTCCAAACTCCCCCAGCACCCGCTCTGCCTCACTGGGCCACCATCTCAGCAGCATCAGAGGGATTTATTTCCATGGTTCAGCTTTCTTGAAGCTCCTTGACGCAAGATTCCAGTGTCTTGTGTGTGGTTGACGCTCAGTAAACATATGTATTTTTTTATTGTGAAAAAATATGTCATGTGACTTCCCAGTGGCTCAGTGGTAAAGAATCCACCTGCCAGTGCAGGAGACGCAGGAGACGTGGGTTCGATCCCTAGGCCGGGAAGATCCCCTGGAAGAAGAAATGGCTCCTCACTCCAGCATTCTTGCCTGGAGAATCCCATGGACAGAGGAGCCTGGTGGGCTACAGTCCATGGGGTTGCAGAGTCGGACACGACTGAGTGAGCACACGCACCATATGTAGTATAAAATTTACCGTGTTAAGTGTACCATTCGTTGGCATTCATCACATTCACAGTGGTATACAACCATCACCACCACTCATTCCCAGAACTTTTTCATTTTCTAAACAGAAACTCATCCTATTCCTCCCTCCCTCCAGCCCCTACTAACCTCTATTCTGCTTTCTGTCTGTATGACTTTGTCTGTTCTAGGTACCACAAAGCAGCAGAATTATGTAGTATTTGTCATTTTGAGTTTGGCTCATTTCACTTACCATGATGTTTTCAGGTCTCACCACGGTGTACCGTGTGTCAGAGTTTCTGTCCCTTGTGAGGCTGAGTAATATACTGTCGTATGCGTGCACCACATTCGTTTATCCGTCTACCTGATGACGGGCACTTGGTCTGGTTCCACATTCTGGCTACTGTGAATAACGCTGCTGGGAACATGGGTGTACACGTATCTGGCATCTTGATTCCCTGCTTTTGGTTCTTTTGTATAGATGCCTAGCAGTGGGATTGCCGGATCGTATGATAATTATATGTCTATTTTTGAGGAATCACCAAACCATTTTCCACAGTAGCTACACCCTTTTCTATTCCCTCCAGCAAAGCACCAAGGGTCCCAATGTCTCCGTATCCTTGCTAACACTTCTTGTTTTTCATTTTGTTTGGATAATCTCTATCCTATTGAGTGTGAAAGTAAACATATTTTTAAAACTCATAAATGCCACTGACTGAATTGTGGATTTGGAACTGTTACCGCTCCTCTTGGGCCTCAGTCCCGTCATGTGAGGGCCAGAGTAGTTGGTTGCTGGGGTCCCTGAGGACAGAGATCACCTCTGAAGAGGGATGAGGGCACCAAAGACCACACAGCCAAATTCCCAACTTCCCAGAACAAATAACAGCCCTTGGGTTCTAGCTAGTGAAACAGGTCACACACCATACACTACATAGTCTGGGAAGAGCTGGCTGAGCTTCTCTCAGTCCTGACTGGTGTTCACGTAGGTGCGTTCATTAGGAAAGACGCTGGAATGAAAGAGCTGACCTCTAGTCTCCACTCTGCCACGTACTGTCTGGGTTATTCTGGGCAAGTGACCCCAATACTGAGCCTCAGTCTTTTCTTCTGTAAAATGGGGTAAGAATTCCTATGCTACTGCACTCTGTCAGGATCTAATAGGATAATTTAGCCCCCTCCCCCAAAGTTATCCCATAAAAAGTACTTTGCAGATTGTGAATGTGTGAGATTTCTTGATAACATCTCTGAGAATAGGAGCCTAGTTTCCTTCTCCCTTAAAGTTCTTGTGAACAATGTCCTCCTCCTCTTGTGGTTTCCAGCCCAAGGAATTAAAAAGAGAAGGGGCTCACAGTCTCTCTCTTTTAAAGTCTCATTTCTTCCCTCCCTGTGTGAGCAATTGAGTTTTAGGAAAGTCTTTGAAAATTACAAAGAAACTGCCATCAGAGTTTTAAGAAGCCACGTCGGCACATACGACTGTGCAGATCCAGGCACCCAGCTCCGCAGCACTCTGAAGAGCGTTCCCCAGGCTGAGGATCCCAAAAAAGGGGGCAGGAACGGGGAATCCCACAGCTGACTGTGGTCAGGACTCAGTGTCTTATTGACCTCCCAGAGCCTCTCCCTGGGGAGCTTTAACCCCTAGCCATCTGACCTTCACCTTCCATCTTCCAAGCATCACTCAGCAAAGTCCTGGGAACTTCGGTTGACTCTCTCTGGCCTTTTTGCAGCCCTGCTGACTGTGGCCTCTGTCTGCTGTATCTCTGCACACACTGTCTTCCTGACTCCTGCTTTCAGTGTCATCCTGTCCTTCCCTTGTCATCTGTATCTCTTTCACTGGCTCTCCTCCCACCCAGTTCTAGTTCTCCCCTCAGTTCAGTCCTTTCCCTGCCTTCCCCTTCACCTGCCGCCCCTCTGCCCTTCCTCCTGATCACCCGTCCCACATCTTAACTGCCTGTCATACATTTCCACCTGGAAGTCATAACATCATCCCAGACTTCATATTTTGAAAAAGGGCTTTTCTTCTCTTATAAATTCATCCTCCATCTCACCACTACTCCTTCTTTGTTACCATCCTTTTCGTTACCCATGAAGTTCATCTCTGAGTTAGAAGCTAATTTAGATGTCCTCTTGTTCAGTCTTCCAGCTAATAACACGCAGCTGCTGCCAGGCCAAGTCTGTCCGATGCCAGAGCCCACGTGATAGGCACTGTCTTGCTGCTCTTAGAAGCAGGGAGTGCAGCTGGGCTTAAGGCTACAGGTTGGAGGCCCGTGAGACTTCCTCTGGCCCTGCTCGTTGGTTAGTGCCTCGAAGGCCCAGTGTCACCGAATAGGCTGAGGTGTGATGGAAGGAGACCTGCGTTGACTGTTTTCCCTCTGCTGTTGAGCTGTGACCTTGAACAATCAACTTTACTCCTTAGTCTCCCTCATGTGCCATGACACCCGCTTGACCAGCTGTCACGTGTGTTGAGTGAGATAACACAGGTGAAAACACTTAGCACCGTGGCATGAGATCTGAATCTAAATGGTGGGAAATGAACATAAAGCACTTGTGCTTCAACTCTGTGCCCCAGAAGCAGAGGGTGTAGCCGGCAACACTTGACTTGGGGCGGCCGCAGCAGTAGGTGGTGCCTCGGGGGCGGGGGTGGCCGGGCCGCCTGGAGGAAATTGCCTCTGTGGATGACACGGGAGGCTCTCCACACACACCCACTCTGCTGCTCAGGAACAGTGCGAGCCAAAAACCCTCAAATCAGGGGGTTGGGGGGTGAGGAGTTGACTCTGTAGCAGCTGCTAATTAGGAAATGCTACTCCCAGGCAGTGCTAGCACCCCTGATGATCCTGGTTCACAAACAGATGTTTTGGAACATTAAGACATTACAGAAGTGGAAGTTGTCAACTTGGGAAAAAAATAAAACAGGCAAAGCAGTAAAGCTCTCTTGTTAATGTAATCTCCATTCATGGTACAAGGGAAAGTGATGGCCCGACACCAGGAGCTGAGCACAGAGGGAAGGATGCTAATTTCCAATTCCAGAGACAGCTGGGAAATGACCATCTAAACTCTACTATGAGGCTGGTCGTGTGGCTCAGTTGCCACAGGATGTGAGTGGGGTTTGAGTAATCACCTCTGACCCCGCCATGGAGAGGGATGGGTGAGGTGAGGAGTGCCAGCCCCCCTGCGCCTCGGGGCGCCCCTTCCCACCCAGAGGCTGCGCCCGTGCATCTGGTGGGGCAAGCCTCTTCTGCTCACTGGCTGGCTGGCCCAGGCTCCGTGGCCTGAGACATACCTTCTTTCTTTCTCGGATTCCTCTTCTCCACCAAGAAGAGCAGCTTTCTGGATACCTGCCCCTGCATGTGGTGGGTTCCTGTAGAGTCCTGTTCACTTTACTCTGAATCGCTCTCCCACTGAGGTTTTTACACCTGCGCTAAATAAGGAGCACACCTCAGGCAAAATTTAGCCACAGGAACCCTGAACAACCCAGGGCTTCTGTAAGAAGTTGTCCTTGGACTTCGGTAAATATTTTAGCACTTGACTCATTACTTTTCCTGAGATAGAGCCTGGAATGGTGCAAAGCACTTAACGATCACAATCAAGACCTTGAATAGCAGAGAGGGTGGGCTGGGCTCTGCCTGCCCCCACTACGTGGTTAGTGAATCCCTTTTCTGAGAAATAGTTCATATGCAATAAAAGGAGTAGAGATACCTCCAGAGTTAAGCGGGGGGCAGTGGGATACTGTTCTTTGGGAATCCCAGGCCAGGGACATCAGGGGCTTGTTTTATAAAATTTTATTTTTATTTTTATCAAACTTCTGCGTGGTTTAAAGATTGAGTATGTTTTACATGGCTATTATAAAAAACACTGACCACTCCTACCATTATCATTTTCTGCTTCCCACTTTCAGCCCTTTTAACTGATTTTTTAAGGAATTATATCCATATCTCTAAGTAGCATGCTTATGTCCCTGTTTATTGATTTTTTTTTTTTTTTTGGTTTTGGTTTTAGGCTACAATCATTGATTTCTCTTGGTGGAAATTTTATATCATTCCAAGCTCTACCAGTTTTACTCTTTAGGGTCAGCTTTAAAATGCATTTTGACACAGCTTAGTTACCTTTCTCCTGCACAACATGATTCTGATCGTCCCCCCTGACTTATGTTATGTTTACTCTGTCTTGTCTTCTTAATCCGACCAATGAGAAATTGCTGTTTTATAAATTCAGTGCTTCTTAGGTTTTACGCACATATTTACCATTTGCTTTGCTCATTATTTCTTGTACCTTATAGCTTTCACCTAAAATTGCTTTTTCTGCTACTTGAAATAAATTCTCCATCATTTCGTTTAGTGGACGTAGTTGATTAACCCAAATCTGACTGAGAATGTTTCTGTTTTGAAAGATAGTTTCAAGACAGTTTTCAAATTCTGTCGAGTATACAATTCTAGTTTTTTCTCTCTCAGCACATTAAAAATATTTATCCACAATGGCTCCCATTGTTGCTGTTGAGAAATCAACTATTATTTGAATTATCATCTTCTGTAGCTGCTTTGTCATTTTTTCCTCCTGGTTGTTTTTAAGACCTAGTGTTTGTGATTTTTCTGCCCTTTCTCTGTGATATGGGCTTATATTTCTTTTTATTTAGCTTCCTAAGGATTCATTTGACTTCCTTAGTCTGAAGACATATACTTTTTATCAGTTCTGGAAAATTCTTAGCCATTACCTTTTTGAATATTACTCTTTTTCTTTTTTCTCATTTCCCCTCCTAGAACTCCAGTTAGATATATGTTGTACTTTCTCACTGTATCTTCTTGTTTCTTCATCTCTTTTTCATATTTTCTGTCTCTTCATGTCATCTCAGCATTCTCTTGGCATCTGTCTTGTAATTCTTAATTCTGTTTTCAGCTGTATCTAATCTGCTGTTGAGTTTCCTAATTTTAATTATTATTTTTTCATTCCTAGAGTTTCCATGCAGATGTCTTTCAATTTTAAGCCATTATTTATAGTCTTTTTCTCTCATTTTCAATTTTTTCTTATTTATCTTCATGGAGTTTTAAATACTTACATTCTTTGTCTGATAATTCCAGTAGTTGAAGTCTTTCTTGTCTAGTTTGCTGACTTTTGCCCACAAATGCCTTTTTCTTGTTTATTTTGTGATTTTTTTTTTTTTACTGTGATTTCTTATTCCTTAGGATTTTATCCAATTTTATATAATAGGATTTTATCCAATTTTAAATAAAAAAATAAGGGGAAGGTATGTTCACCTACAGATCATTCGCATTTGTTCCTCCCTAGTACTCAGAGACACTGTGTATCAGCACCACTTTTTCCTCCCCATTAACAGTGTGTGTGTGTGTGGTTTGTGATATAATTTACATACCATAGAATTCAGCATTTTAAAGTACAGGCATACCTCCGAGATATTGTGGGTTTAATTCCAGACCACTGCAATAAAGTGAATATCACAATAAAGCAAGTCACATGGAATTTTTGGTTTCCCAGTGCATTTAAAAGTTGTGTTTAAAATATACTGTAGTCTGTTAAGTGTACAACAGCATTATGTCTAAAAAGCACAATGTACATATTTTAGTTAAAAATAATGCTTTTGGTACCAATAGACTTGATTGACACAGGATTACCACAGACTTTGAATTTGTAAAAAAAAAAAATGCAGTATCTGTGAGTTACAATAAAATGAGGTATGCCTATATATAATTCAGTGGCTTCTAGTATATTCACAAGGTTCAGGACCACTTTTAAAAACATATTTGTAATAATTTTCTTTGGTGTATAGTTGATTTACAATGTTGTTAGTTTCAGGTATAGAGCAAAGTGATTCAGTTACGCAAATATTCATTCTTTATTGGATTATTTTCTCCTATAGGTTATCACAGAATATTGAGTAGAGTTCCCTGTACTATACAATGTGTTCTTGTCGGTTGCCTGTCTTATTTGTAGTAGTGTGATTTATCCCTTCCCACTATATTTCCCCTTTGGTAACTGTAAGTTTGCTTCTGATATCTGTAAGGCTGTTTTGTGAATAAGTTCATTTGTATCATTGTATCATCAAATAATTCCAATTTTAAAAATTGGAATTCAGAGAGGTGAGCTAACTCCGAAGCTGGCAGCTGCTCTGGGGCACCTGCTCATCATTTGTGACCTTGAACTTCTGTCCTGATGGCTACAGGGATGCAGGAGATAGGAGGGAGCCTGAGAGAAAACTCAGGCTATGAGTGATATCATATGATATTTGTCTTTCTCTGCCTGACTTACTTCACTTAGCATCATATCTCTGTAGGATCACTTTTAAATATACCCGTGGCTTGAGGTTTAGACCACACAGGTGTTGTATGTGCTGCACACCCACATAAGGGCTAGCTTTATGGTTATCAATTCTTGGGTGAGTTGTTATTTTTCTTTCACCTGAAACCAAGATTGAGGGGCCAGATTTAGTGCTGTCCTCTTCGGCAGGGCAGGTTTGTTTCTACTTGCCTTACACCCAAGGTATAGCCCTGGTCTCGACTTCATATAGGAGTTTTCTCTCAGGCTCCCTCCCATCTCCTGCATCCCTGTGGCCACCAGGACAGAAGATCAAGGTCACAAATGATGAGCAGGTGCCCCAGAGCAGCTGCCAGCTTTGGAGTTTAGCTCACCTCTCTGAATTTCAGCTCTCGGTTCATTTTTGACCTCACTAGATTTGCTTGCTAACTCAGCAATGCGTTTATAAGTATTCTTTAGAAAACATTTTATTCAGCGTTTTTAGTTGTTGTTAGCGGCAGGGTTATTCAGGATACTGCAGGACAATAGTCTACCTTTTAGTTTTGTTTATAGTGTGCATTTTTCCTGCCTTCTGTTTTTAGTCAACCCTCCAGGGAGACAGCATGGTTCAGTGATAGCCATGTCCTGTCTTCACGTGGCCATTCTCTTCCGTTTGAAGACTGGAATTCCTTGAGCTGATTGGATCGTGGGGCACCCATCTCTTGCTCCCTAAAGGAGACGTTGCTGCTTCCAGAGGCTCAGCCATTCTGACCATTGGCCAAGCCTCACACTCGTCTTCAGGCTGTAAATAGAACTAACTTCATTTCCTTCTCTTTGCTCATGGCTTACCAGTTTTGGAGCAAGGGTTTTAAAGTCCCTTCTGCCTCCTGACAATCACTTTTTTCTGGCTTCTTTTGAGAATAACTTATCTCATTGTGCCAAGATGACCAAGAGGGTAGGGAGGGCATCTTCAGATCCTTTCCCTCCTCTTGGGAGGTCAGCTGGCCTTTGCAGCTCAGAGAGGAAGAACAAAGGTTACATGCTGTGTGGGTTGCTCACTGCTGTCCATAACCCTAGAGTCGCACGTTGAACTTATGTACTTGGTAGCTGCCCTGGAAACACCACTCCACATCCCATTTCTAGCTGAGTGTGGACCTTGCCTGTCTGGGGCTGGGCCCCAGGGGAGCTCAGATGCCTAGGAAACGCCCTCCTCCTTAGGAAGCTTCTGTTAATTATCACTTACAGGAAACAGAATAGGAAGCATGGAAAAAGTAATTCTCAAGGGGGTTGGGGAGGAAATGATTCCCTTAGGAAAGGTCATCAGAATCTCTTTATGGAAGAATTTATAATCAGCACCCCTCCAACTCCAGTCTGTGCGTCATTGCTTCAGGTAGGAGTGGATCAGAGTGGGGACAATGTCGAAAACCTCTGCTCTAGAATTGCACTGTCTATATGGCCTCATGTGGCTATTGTGCCCTTGAAGTGTGGCTGGCAAATTACTCTCTGGACTTTAAAGGTTTAATTCTGAAAAAAGAATGCAAAATATCTCAATAGTTTTATATCAGTTACGTATTGAAGTATTATTTTGAATATGTTGGAGTAAATAAAATATTTGTTAAAATTATTTTCACCCATTTCTTTTAAAAATGCGCTACTGTAAGTTTTAAAGTTACTTATGTGGCTTGCATTTGTGGCTTACTTTATATACCTCTTGGACAGGGCTGATCTAGAAGATAACTTGCTCCTTTGGTGTGTGTGTGTGTGTGTTATATTTTGAGTTGAACTGTAGGTTCTGCCTGCAACATTTGCTGGTCCAATGGTTGGCCATTTTTGTCTGACTCATATGGATAGAAGTGACTTCATTCATCCCTGCAAAGCTTTCTCAACACCAACCTCAATCCTAAGCAGAAAGAAAAATATCATTCCCAAATGGGAACATAAAAATGGGTTTTTCAAGGAGCTATGTGGTCAGCAATAACTTCAAATTGGTCTCTTTCTATCGATCTTCATCACTTATTCTGTTTATTGTAAAATTTAATCCTGTATAATATTGTTGCTTTCTAATTTCTTCCCCTGGATTGCAAGAATAATTACTGTTGGAGAAAAAGAAAGGTGAAGTTATTCTCCTTGAACCCACTTCTCCATTGATGTATGTGCTTACGTATGTTTTCTGAAGGTTTAGTGCTCTTTTTAGAAGGCAATAAGTTCTCACTGATTTGTTTTCCTCTTGTTTCAGCTGTTGTAAAAAACCACTGGCTAGAAAGCAACACTGAACCCCAAATAGAAAACATTACCTTTGATCAGAATCAAGTGGACTTTTCAACAGTGGTCTCCAAAGAGGGTGTCATGGTGCAGACCCCCAGGAAGATCCATCCTTCTTTGGATGCTCCAGAAAACATCACCTTACAAACTGAAACAGCAGCTGCTAGAGGAATAAATGACTCTTCAGGGAGAACAGAGTTCACCGTTCCCCACTATGGGCCTGGAAGAACAACGACTCTGACTTCTCAGAGCAGCACCTTAGGTGAGTTTATGCTAATGACACTATTTCGTGCATGAATATCCAGTCCTGGGAAACCAAATATCTGATGATCTCTGCCTTCCCCCATCCTGAGTCATGATGCTCAGCCAAGGGTCCTGGGACAGAGAGGACCACACTGTTCCTTAGGCTCCACCTGTGGCTCATTGTGGTTAATTGAGTTGTAAGTATAGACCAGGGGAGGGTGCAGATTTGCTGAGTGGCCTGACCAATCCTGTGGAATCTACATTCCACGGCCATACCAAATCCACACCACATTGGCGGTCCTGCCATGCTCAGCCGTCTCCTAGGTACCAGGTCTGGTGGACTGCTGGGCTGTGTTGTTTGTGTTGACGTAGCTCAGATGGTTGTTCTTGTGCCAGTCTGCACAGCACAAACTGTTTCGCCATTTTTAGCAAAAGATTTCAATAAGGGGCTCAGGCTGGATGAGCAAGATTTGATTGAAGAAGCGAAGACAAAGAAAGCTAGCACCGACTAGATACCCACTCATCACCAACATATCTCATCTCTCTATTCTCACAGCAAGTGATAAGGTCACATTGCTCTCATTTTAGGAATTTGGAAACTGAAGCTAGAGAAATCCATCAGTCCAATGTGTGCAGGTCAGACAGTTAACGGGTTTCAGAGCTGAGATTTGAGCCGAAGCCTGTGTATCTGAGCAAGGTGGGAGGGGTGGCTGAGGAGTGCAATGTCTGGGTCATGTGAGCGAAGGTACAGAGGAAGGAAGAGAATGTGGCCCTTTGTGGATGGGGAGGATGTAAGTCACACACACAGGAGAGGAGCAGCGGGTAGGACAGTCGTGTGGGTGGGGTTAGGCACAATTAGCCAACACTTTGAAAACCAAGCAGTTTTGATTTGGTGTGATGGGGAATGTCACTGAAGATTTTTGAACAAGGCAGTCACATGATTAAAGTGAATTTGGGCAGGTGCATCTGGCAGATGGGTAGACGATGTCTGGGGTGGGAGATGGAGCAGAAGTAACCTGGAGCCCGGAGAGCACCCAAGCAGACACAGAAAGCCAGATACCAGGTGCTAATGTATAGCCTCGTGTTAACGTATGGTCTGGTGGCTTTGGGGATGGAGAGGAAAGAATCAGTAAAGACTCTTCACAAAGGAAAACTGATACGCTTTGGTGATGACCTAAAGGAAGAGGCTGAAACCATCAAAGATGACCCATCCCACCCCAGTGATGGGAGGTCTGATTGGGGGACTCAATTCTGTAAAGGGTATGTAGGGCAGAATTTTACATTCCATTTGTGAATGGTGGATATAGAGCTTAGAAACTGTATGTGATGCTGCCTGGGTTTGTTGGTCATTCAGATCGTAGAAATTTTATGTTAAATTTAAGTAAATTCTGGGACCAGCTTTGTGGAATGTGAGTGATGTGTCATGATCCAAAACCGACCTCTGGTTCCATGTCATCTGATATTTAGCTTCTTTGTGCTCCTTTGTTGATAATTTTACCATAAAATGCAGAGTCTTTGTTTGCGAGATCTGAAAACAGCCTTTGTGTGAGTCTGTGGTCTCTGCTTCAGGAGGAAATTTTTCAAAGAATGAACAGTTGCTCCTAATTTCTTCTCGTGTCTGTTTTATAGAGGTCAGAGGTGAGCTCACTCAAAGATGGTTCAGACATTTGGAAGTCTGCTGGTGGAATGTTAATTGTCTCTGTCTACTTTCAGCCTTGGGAAAGCATCACCCGCCATCCAGCAGTTCAGGGTCAGAAGCAAGAACTGCCCCTCTTTACATGGAGAGTGGAACATCCTGGGGTTCCCCAGCGGGGGCACAGGGGCTCCCCGAAGAAGTGACTGTGCACACCCAAATGGCTGCCACTTCAGTTTTGAGCCAGTCCTCTCTCCCTGCTGTGGAGGGGGGAGAAGAGACAGCACTCCCCAGGCAGAGAAGTTCCTCAGGACCAGAGCCCTCCTGGCCGCCTCTCTCCAGGACATCGGCTTACTCCCCTCCTTCTGACCATCCCTCATGTGAGTGCTTCTTTCCCAGCTTCACCCTCTGAAGTCATGCAGAATAGAAATAAATGGCCCTGAATGTCCAGCCAGTTACATACTCATCACAGGGGCTAAGGAAAAAGACTTTAAGCACCAGGGCAAAGTATTGGGGGTTAAAAGTACAACCTGCACAATTTATCTCGGTGCTGAGTTCATTTTTAAAATGTGTTTTCTTTACTTGTATAAGGAAGAAAATAATAGTTGGTCCAGTAGCTGCTCTAGACCTTTCTCTCCACCAGGCCCTGCTTTTTCCCCTTTCCCCCACATACACACACAACCAAGACTGAGTGTGGCGGTGTGTGTTCTTGCCTAAGAGACCAGTTCCAGGGTGAATAAAATGGTGAACATTGTGCCATTCGACAGAGAGTTATATTTGTATTTCCTCATTATTGCAAAAATGTTTCTTTCAATGGCAAAGATAACAGACAGTTTTCTCTGGGCATCATTTCAAGAAAACCCATACAGGCAGGTGTTTGCAAGGTTGCAGTGGTGGATCCCCGGGCCCTTTGTGTTCCAACCCCTGGCCATCAGTTAAGTCTCCATGTAGGTGTCCCACCTCCACTGAGCCTTTCATGAACCCTCTGAGCCATGCACCAGGTCACACTAGCTTATCCTTATCCATCTTCACCTTCTACCCAGCTGCACTGTAATCCTCTGAGGACACAGATTGTGTCTGTTACTTCTCTTAGGTTCCTCTGCCCCACAGTGAGGTGCAGTTGACGAGGAAGGGGATGAGCATGTGCCAAATGTTACAGGGTACATCCAGCCACAGGCCAGTGCTGGAAACTGCCCAGCGTTTCTCTTCTGTGAGATTTCATTCGGAGCCTGTGCGCACTACGTGTGTTTCCATCTGCGTGCCGTGGGGAGCAGGGCCGGAGGGCGGGAAGTATCCTTGGGAGCTTCAGAAGTTGCCATTTCAGAGGATATTAGAAATACTTTACAGGACTAGGGGTTCCAGTTTATGTCATCAAAGTGAAAACGGAGATCCTCTCTGGAATACCTATTGAAAGCAGCCCATTCCCCTTTCATATACTCTATATAGTTTCCTGCCAACTGGGTATGTGTATAATTTATGATTCATATTTTTAGGGGATTGCTTTTAAAATTATTCTTAAACGTTGGTTAGATTGGATAAAAGCTACGATCCTTTCCAGCTTCAAAGTCCTGTGGTTCGGTGGTTTAAGAACCACTTTACGAAATGATGGAAAGGAAGCATTTTCTAGGAGGCTAAACTTGACTCTGGTCAGGGTCATTTAATATTTATACTTTAAATTCAACCCACTGCTGTGGTATATTTCTTGTGGTATATTTGAAAATCAGTCTATGTTTCTAAATCTATACTTTCAGAAAAATATTTAGCCCTCCAATTCCTTCATCCTTTTAGAACCTTATACTTTTGATTTTTGAAGTGGTCTACCGTATCGTTCCTCTTCCTTAAATCCTTTGCTGAGCATTGCTCTTCCTTCTTAGTGAACCAGTTGTTCTATTCCAGGTAGAGTCCCACCTCGCTCTTAGATACTGGAGGGGACTTGGGGTGCTGTTCAATGCAGGGAGACCCAGGCATTGAGGATGTGACTGCCAGCCATCTGGATCTAGCCTGCTAGCCCCATCCGGCTGCAGGGATGTACAGGGGACATGAACAAGGGCCTGAAGCCATGTGGAGATGAAGCTCTGCTTTATTATTTTTGTTTATTTTGTGTTTTGGCTGTGCTGGGTCTTCCTTGTAGTGTGTGGGCTTCTCTAGCTGTGGCACATGGGCTTAGTTGCCCCTCGGCATGTGGGATCTCTGTGCCCTGACCAGGGATTGAACCTGCATCCCCTGCCTTGCAAGGCAGACTCCTAACCACTGGACTGCCAGGGAAGTCCCAGAGCTCTGCGTTATTCTGAGTGCTGGGCTGGTCCCTGCTAACCTGCTAACCAGAGCTCTAGTGTATCTTCTACCTCCCCTGAAACCTGAATTTTGAGATGTAGATTTCCTGACTGTGGGATCTAGGAGTTCTAGGCATGCAGGCAAGAGTGCTGAGAAAGCCAGCAGGACTTGGCAGACACAGACTGGGAGTCACCCAACCCAGCTGGCCTCTCCGAGGGGAATCGAAGCCAAGAGGGAGTGTGGCGGGGGCGTGTACTTTGTGACACTTGGCTGCTTTGTCACTAGTGAATGTGACCCTGTGAAAGTCCTGGCACTTGGATCAGTCAGAGGACTGATGCTGCTCACTAGGGCTTGGGGAGGATGGGGGTCCTTATTCGAAACATGAAGGGATTAGACCAGCTGATCCTGAAGATCCTTCTAGTTCCAGCATCTGTTATTCCAGACACATCAGCCTTTGTATTCTGTGACTCCTTCACTTCTCATTCTGCTGCACACAGATGTACACACAACATAGCCTTTCTGAGGCTTGGGTAGCCAGGAGTTGCCTGCTTTCAAAAATAAATTACATGCTAATAAATATATGCATTAAATCAAGTATAGGCCTAGACAGCTAACTCAGATTTTAAAAAAAGAGATCGGAAGCCATTTGAAACTTTTTGCTTCCTTCTTTTTTTTTCCTTCTCTACTTTTTATATTTTCTCGAATGACCATGTGCTATTTGATAATTAGGGGGAAAAGTAAGCAAAGCAACTAATAGGGAAAAAAGTTCTCTTTTAAAGGTGAAAAGAGATATGTGTATGTTGAACTATGTGAGAGTGGCTACAGTTGAGCACTAAATTTAGTACCGAGCTTCCTGGAAACCAGGGCACAGAGGGAAACTGGGCTGGGTATGATATATTGTCAGATAAAGTGAGTAATACAATTTCATCCATAGGCTTCAGTGTTTTGGGGGCAGTACCTTCTAAGAGGAATTTTATGTAACGAATATTGAGGATCATAATAGAAAATGCCTTCAATTGCTGTTTTGTGGAAATTGTGCTAATGTTCTTTAAAAGGTGATGTTTTCTATATATACTCAATAGGAGCAGAGGGTGTAGTAATGGATCTCAACTCATGAAAGTGTTTCTGTGGGCAGCTGAGCTGATATGGTCCAGGTAAATTGCTCTGTGGTGATTTCACTTTGCAGAGGAAGAGAATATAAATAACTCAGAAGGTTGTAGATTTAGCAATACCCTTGCCAAATATCAGCTGCTTCAGCAAGATTTTTGGCAAGTTCTGGGTCACAGCCAAGTCGGGGGCAAGCATCGTAACATGTGCCCGAGGCTCCAGTACACTGTGTTGTAATGGGAGAGGGACCCGTGTTCTTTCCCCAGAAGAGCAGGTGTTCTTTTCACCCCTTATTATAAATATTAGGGAATTAGCTTTTTCTGCTCCCAAATGGATGGTCTTCTCATTTTTGAATGGCTGCTTCAAGGGTAGAAAATGAGCAAGGAAGGGCAATTATTAAATAATCAGCAGTGCTGTTCTGCTGATTATAAACATAGCACATTTCCCCCTAGATGTATTCAGCAGGTGCGCATTTGGTAACATAAGTGGTGACTGTAGATTAGTTTGACCAAGCCTTTTCTCCTTTTGTTAAGAAGCACCAACTCTGCAGAAGTATTCACACTGCTTAGTAGCTTTACTGTGAGGACTGAATGGGATTATACAAATAAAGTCTTAGGTAGCACAATCTGGAGGTCTACGTAAAGTATGGCACATTGTTATTGGTTGAAAAGGCAGCTTGTAATACTGATGATAATGAAATGGTGAAACAGTGTTCCGTGGAGCCTCAGGGTCAGGGAAAACCTAGCCGTTTTCCTTTTGTGACTTTCAGCGGTTGTGATGTTTACGGTTGTATTTCTGAGGCCATTTGCTTTGCTGGACAGGTATTCAGGCTGAGTCCAATAAAACCATCACTGTGCACTGAGTCGATGAAATAATGCAATTTACTGGGAATAGAAGTGTTTTGAAGGAGCACTCAGCAGTCCGATGGGGCTGTAATTGGTGGATATAGATGGTGACTCTAACGAAGTTAGGCGCAAGAAGCGAAGTAGGTGAGTGAGGATTTGGGACATGTCTGTGTTGTGCTTTTTTTTTTTTTTTTTTAATACTGAACCTTTTTTGTTAGTTTGTAGCAGAGAAAGGCTTATTTCAGGGTTAAGCAAGGAGAATGGATGGCTTGTGCTCAAAAACCCCAGGTCCATTTGTTTTTGGTCTTAAGTAGGGATGGCTATAGGCGGCAACTGTTTTTGTTTCCAGGTCTCTCTCTTCCTTTGATTTAGTTACTGGTTTTATGGATTGCCTGCGTCTTCCTTGTCTCCCTCAAGGTCCAGCAGCCAGAGCCACAGCCTGTGTTCTAGGTATACCTGGTTCTGTGGTTTGGTACGAAAGTAGATGGAGCCTTTTTGTTTCCTGTGCTCGCCCTCTATGTGTATGTTTAACTTTTATCTGTGCTTTTGTTAGGACTGCATGTTGGACTGGTCTTCAAAGAAACGTTTATAATGAGGACTTTATTTTTTCTCCTTTCCTGGGTCATAATTAACAGTTTGAAGCTTTTCATTTTATAGGTATAGAGAGTACTTTTTAAAAAATTTGGCTTAAAAAGAGAAAAAAAGCGCTCTTCCTTCTTGCCTCTGGGTCTTCTTGCCCACTCACCAGGCTTCCCTGCAGTTTATTCCTGTTTGGCATGAGGCTTTCAGTGCACCCTTCTGGAGGTCATTTCTCAGGGTGTCCTTTGGAAAGTTCTTTGTGGAAGGGAACCACCAGCAAGCCACTGTACTTCTGTAGAGCAGACTGTCCACTTTGACCAATGGTGTGTTACTCAGCTCTTGAGGCTCTTGACAACTGTTCCAGTGTCTGCCATCCATTTCATCAGAAATGCTGTTCCCAACCTGGAGTCCTTGGGACCCGCTGGAGTACTGTGTGAGCCAGTCTCCAAAGCTTCATGAGGTTAACTCCAGGGATGGAGCCTGTTGCTTTTGGGTGGAATTAAATCAAATCAGTGGGGTAATGATGAGTATCTCCTGCTGATTAGAAGCTCTGCTACTTAATAAATGCAGCTTGGTTAATAGTCTTTTGAAATGTCAGTTTTACAATGGCCCTGAGGTGGCAAGTAATAAAGAACTGTCGCTGGCGGCAAGGCTGGGAATGACTGTTCTAGGCCACCATTGTCCCGACTGTGGATGCAGAGCCCAAGGCCTCCTCGCTGGGGACACGGTCCCCTGTAATGCACCCACTTTTATGCAGTTTTAGGTATAGGCTTTAATCTATAATAGCATTTGAACAAAAGGCTTACGTGGCTAAAACAAAACAAAACACAGACTGTGTCACAGTGGTCTGTCCTATATAGGTTATAAGGTGGACTCAAGAACAGAAGTTTTTAGCTTCTTCTATATAGACTGACGCAAATCGGGTCTAGAGGCTTTCTGCTGTCTTCCTCTTAGCTTGATCTGAAGCTTTCTCTGTGCTCAGTGAAGGATCTCATGCTTCTTCACTTAGCTCTGTGAAAAGAGGGAGAATGAGTTAGGTGTGTTTATCTATTAGATCCATATTACATATATTCACCTACCAAAATGTAATTACCATCATTTGTATCCAGATATACCCTGGCTAGTCTTAAAGCATATTTTCTTCCGTTCTAGCTTCTGGAAGTACAGAGGATTTAAACAACTCTACTGCTGTCCACAGCTCCTCGGTGAGTGGGACAGAGAGTGTCCATGTTGCCACCACGTTCCCCAACAGTGTCCAAAGGACGCCCCAGTCTTCAGCCACCAGTCTGCGACCTCTGAATGAGACAGAACATTTCCCCGAGGACTCTGAAATTGCCATAACTTCATCATCAGTCCATTCTTCCCCGTCGGAGGCAGAGTTGAGAAGAAGCAGTGGAGTATTCGGGAGCCCAGGGAATGGTGCATTCACAGAGCTGTCCACAGAAATTGCATTTGGTCCTACATCTTCCAACATCTCAAGGGAATTTTGGCAAAATGATTCTCCAAGTAAGTCTTCAATCTCTATTTGATCTATTATGGACATTTAAAAATTGTTGAATTTTTTCAAGGGGTCACTTCAAGACCATTTGTAATCTTAAAAAAAAAGAAAACAGCTGTTTTCTTGGATAACACTATCTCCTTTATCTGGTAGACCACATTATCACATTTTGATTTTCAGCCCCATGACAATGTTGTGAAATTAGTGAAACAGGCATCATTCCTCCTGCTTTCTTGTAGGTGAGGAAACTGAGGCTCAGCTGGTTTAAGGAGTGAGTGCGTGATCTTTATCTCACTCACCGCAGAGCTGAGACTCCCACCTCCGAGCTCCCGGTGCTGATGCATCTTGTGGCTCTGCAGCTTCAACTGCAGACTGAGAGCTGGCCGCTCTTTAAAGCCAGCTTCAGTTATCTTATGTACAGATCATCTTCACAAATAAATCTGCAGAGTATGTAAATATACTCCTCAAGTTCATGGTTTTAGTGAGCCCCCATGGTTGATTTTTTTTTTCTTTTTTTGTGGTATTTCAGAATTAGAATAACCTTTATTTATAATAGAACTGCCTTAGGAAAATACTGACTAAGCATAATATTTGGGCACATTGTGTTTGATGGACGTAGCAGCATACTCACTGGCTCGTACTACCCCATGTTTTAGGGGAAAGAATAAAACACTCAGGCCTGTAAGTTACTCTGAGACTTTGCACGTACTGTTTAAAAGCTCCGCTGTTCACCAGTTTTTGGTATTGCTGTCTTATTGACACTGAATAGTTTTGAAATAATTGTTTAGAACATGAAAGTGTACGTCAGGTCACACATATAGTAAACACTGTACAAGGTCCTTGCAGAGGGCACTTTCTCTTGGGGAGCTCGTGTCTTAGTTGTGGAGGGATCTCTCTTACATCCACTTAATGGCCTTTTATGTCTGACACCTTTCAGCCTCCAGAGGACCTCAGCTGGCCAGTGGCTCTGGCGCAGGGAATGGCAGCCCTGTGTCTCAGACAGAAACCTCCTCTCGGTCCATCCCACCAGTCAGAGGTGAAGAGAGCACCGCTCTCTGGTTTTCCACCGGCAGCGAGCCCTTTGCAGGTGCAGCAGGAAGCTCCACTTCCCATCCTGAGGTTGTGAATGCTTCGGTTCTGACCCGCTTCTCAGCCTCTGCCCCACAGTCTCAAGGAAGTGACCCAGCGCTGTATGAAATGAGCTACTCTGAGCTGGCCACCGAGGCCTTGTCTTCATCCTCCTCAGAAAGTCTGGGCTTCTCGGCACCTCGCGGGGAGCGCTCGAGTGAGTCTCCATCCACGGAACCGCACCCCGAGGAGGGTGGGGGGCTGCCTGAGCTTGATCTTCAGTGATAATGAAATAGTTCTGCAGGCCTCTCAATATCTCCAGGCCATCCTTCTAGCTGGTTGATACCCATGTACCTGTATATTCCCCAATTTTTCTGTAATGTCTCCAAGATGCTGCTGTTATCACTTGCCACACACGGCTCGGGGACTTCTCTGCAATGTCCTTCCAGCCCTTAGAGCTCACCCCACACCCCCATGCTGCCGCCATCACACAGCTTCTGGAAGGTGAGAGTATCACCTCCTCGTGAGTGGTTGTTCACGCCAGGTCTGGGCTTTCATCAAGAGACATTCTCCTTTCCCCCTTTTAAACAGCCTTATTGTACTATATTTCACATTCTGTACAGTTCGCCCATTTAAATGTACAATTCCGTGGGTTTTGGTATAGCCACAGAGTTGGGCCACCATCACTACCATCTGATTCCAGAACGTTTCCATCATCCCAAAAAGAAACTGTGCTCATTGTGGTCTCTTCCCCATTCTCTGCTCTTCTGGGCCTCTGACAGCCATGAATTTACTTTCTGCCTCTATAGACTTGCCTACTCGAGACGTTGCTTATAAATGGAACCATAAAATGTGTGGTCTTTGTGTTTTTCACTTAGCATCAGGTTTTCAAGGCTCATCCATGCTGTGGCGTGTGTCCGTGTTTCATCCCTTGGTACTGCCAAATACTGTCCCACTGTATGGATGTGCCACATTGTAATGTATACCTTTATCAGTTATTGGATATGTGGGTTGTTCCCACCTTTTGGTTATTATGAATAGTACTCTTGTGAACATTCAAGTACATGTTTTTGTGTGCACAGATGTTTTCTTGGAATTGCCAGGTTAGATGGTAGCTCCGTTTCTGACCTTTGAGGGACTACCAAACTTTTCCAGAGTGGCTGCACCATTTTGTATTCCCACCAGCAAAGTAGGAGGGTTTTAGTTTCTTAGCACCTTTAACACCATTTGTTGTTGTCAAGCTCTTTTGATTCTAGTGAGCTGACTCATTGGAAAAGACCCTGATGCTGGGAAAGATTGAGGGCAGAAGAAGAAGGGGGCAGCAGACGATGAGGTGGTTAGATAACATCACCGACTCGATGGGTGTGAGTTTGAGGAAACTCCAGGAGATAGTGAAGCACAAGGGCTCCTGGTATGCTGCAGTTCGTGGAGTTGAACATGACTTAGCAGTTGAGCAACGGTAACAGCAATCCTAGTGGAGGTTAGGTGGCGTCTTAAGTGGTATTGGATTGCAGGTTTCGCAGCTAACTAGTGATGGTGAGCATCTTTTCATGTGCTCATTGACCATTTGTGTATATTCTTCGGAAACTTCTGCTTAGATCTTTTGACCCTTTTTAAATCGGGTTGTTTATCTTTCTTTAATTGAGTTGTGAGAGTTCTTTATGTATTCTGGATACTTGTCCTTCATCAGAAAGATGATTTGCAGTCATTTTCTCGTATTCTATGGGTTGTCTTTGAACTTTCTTGCTGTTATCCCATGAACAGCACGAATTTTTTAATTTTGATGAATTCTAGTCTGTTGCTTTGAGAAAACTTTTCCTTTGATGTTCCTTTTTAAGCATGTTTTGGAAAATATTTTGAAAACAATTTTCATCAGCCTTATCAATGTAAATTGTATGTTGATAAACCAAAAACGCAGTAACTTATCATTTAAGCTGATAATAGGTTTGAATTCTTACCTCTCTACCACTAACAGTGGAAGCTCTTTTCCCTGCTATTGAGTTCTGTAATTAATGAGGAAAATTATTATTTACTACTGATGTGATATGGAAAAGCATATGCTTTGTTGTAAAGAATACCACGTGTGGGTGGAGACTGTTTGTGCTGTTCTATGTCCAGGCATGGAAAACACACTCTTTCTGTCACTTAAACACAAGGTATCCTTTTCTGCCCTGCCCGGTGGTCTCAGAAGTTTCGCCTTCGCAGGCCTGGAGTTTACATCCCACAGAATTTCCCTCTTCCATCTCTTCAGTGCCCTACACTCTGCAGTCAGGGTGCAACTGGTGTGTGGACAATGTGACCTCAGTGTGAGTGGCACGTGGGGTTCTGAGGCACCAGATAAGGAAGAGCCATGATCCTGAAACCACCTGCTCTGGGTTAACATTAATGCTTTCTCTTTTCTCCTTGGAAGCACCCACAGCTCACAGCTTCTGCCATACAGCTTTCAGATTTCTTCCTCCCTTCCTCTGAGTTCAGGTGCAGCCCCTCTGTTTCAGGACATGACTTCCCCCTGTGTTAAGTCTATCAGCCTGAGAGGGGTGGTTGGCCTACATTTTGTGTAACATCATTGCAGGGCTGTCCTCCTTGTCAGGGAAATTGTGGTCAGGTACGCTCAGCTCTCCAGCTTCTCCTGGTGGACTTTGCGTGGGTCTCTTTTAAGTCCCCCCGTGAGGGTCAGATCACATCTGCAACCAGGTCCTGGCTTTCCTGGTGCTGCCCCAGCTCCCTGTGTGTGCCTGTGCCCGTGTTCATCCCTGCCGATCAGTTCACACAAACCTGTCATGAAGTGAGGGTTTCCTGGGTGGCACTAGTGGTAAAGAACCCACCTGCCTTTGCAGGAGGTGTAAGAGATGTGGATTCAATCTCTGGGCTGGAAAGAGCCCCTGGAGGAGGGCACTGCAACCCACTCCAGTATTCTTGGCTAGAGAATCCCATGGACAGAGGAGCCTGGGGGGCCACAGTCCATGGGGTTGCAAAGAGTTGGATACGACCAAAGCCACTTAACACTAAGCATCATGAAGTGAACTGACCTTATACTCAGCTTTACATCCATTTTCCACCAAGGTAGGTTTCTCAAGGACTAGACTGACTTAGGAATTGGAATAAGAATCAGAAAAGTGCCGTTTTTCTCATTAGATCCAGATTATGAAGCAGTTAGGCCAAGAAGAATTGGTCCTCATTTCCCTCATTTCTGAAAAGAAGGATTTATTTGATAATACTCTAAGATTCTTTAAGTTTATAGCATAAAATATATACCCAAGAAAAAAGGAAAAGGATATTTAGTCATGTGTCACCTATTCCTATTCAGTCCCACCAAGAAAAAAAAAAAAACCAAGCCCACCCGTAACCTCTAACCATGATGCCGTTTCTCACTAGGTGCTAGGGTGAGGAGCTGCCCTGTAGAATAACAGCACTGTAGCATGGCGGGCCTGCATCCATCAGCTGTCACTGGTCCCACTGGGAGGTAGAAGCCTTGAGGGTAGTACCAGCCTCCCTCCCCGGTCTTGTCAGGTGGGAAGCTCCAGCAGGGTTAGTTTTTTGCCCACTTAGGTTTTCACTGGTGGCTCAGCTGGTAAAGAATCTGCCTGCAATATGGGAGACTTGGGTTCTATCCCTGGGTTGGGAAGATCCCCTGGAGAAGGGAAAGGCTACCCGCTCCAGTATTTGGTGGACTGTGTCGTCCATGGGGTCACAAAGGGTCGGACATGGCTGAGCGACTTTCACTTTCACTTCCCCCCACCACTGCCACCAATTTCCCTGACATAAACACTGTTTATTATGTATCACCAAGAAGAAATATTGTATCGACCCTGTTCACTGGAGTAATGAAACTTATCGTAAATCTAAGTCCCGTGAACAGCAGCGCTGATCCCGCACTGCCTCCGGAGGTTTCAGTCACTGCTATGTTAGCAGGAAAAACACACAGGTTGGGTTTTCACCTCGTCAGTTTCAGACAAAGACCCTGAGAAGGCGGAGGACAGCGTTGTGGCTCACACAGCCCCGCTGTACACCACACTGACCAGCCCTCCTCTTTCCTGTCCTCTTGTAGCCACCGAAGACAGTCCTGAGCTGGGTGCTGGTACCAAAGCTGAGGAGGGGGCTTCCTGGGGAGTGCCTGGAGTCCGCACCCACAGCCCGCACACTTTGGCTACGTTCGCTGGAGTTGGGGAGCGCACACTGCGATCTCTCACCAACCGTAGCACGACTTCCGGGGATGTGGAGCGATCGATGGCGACAACTGGAGAAATGGAGAGTGCCACACAGCAGGGAAACATGACGGTGACTGGGGACGCCCGCCCGGTCTCGGGGTCACTGGCGGCCACAAGGACCTTCGGAGGGCATGGAGGTGATGGGCAGGATCTCTTTGCATGTTACCTCGGCATATCTGTCAATTTGCTTGTGGTGCTAGGATGATTTTGGCTTCCCTGGTGGCTCAGATGGTAAAGAATCTGCCTGCAATGCAGGAGGCCTGGGTTCCATCCCTGGGTTGGGAAGGTCCCTGGGAGAAGGAAATGGCAACCCACTCCAGTATTCTTGCCTGGAGAATCCCACGGACAGAGGAGCCCAGTGGGCTATAGTTCATGGAGTGACAAAGTGTCAGACATGACTGAGTGACTTGCCTGACATGACATTTTCACCTTCACTTTCTAGAATGAGTTTGCTGTCAACCCGGAAAGTGTCTTACCAGCTCCCTGTGAAGAGCACTGTCTGGGTTCTCCCACCTCCCTACCCCTCTCCTCCCCCACACTTACCCGAGACGTTGGCACTGCTTGTCCGCCAGGATGCTTGCAATCAAGGAGCCCGGCCGGGTTGTGGCTGAGGCCAATCTCCTGGGAAAGAAATATCTCATTATACAGAATGGAAAGTTGGGAGGGTTTTCCTTTTTCCATTTAGGCACAACAATTGTTCTATTTGGGGTCTTAAGAGCTTTTCAGATACTAATTTGCTTTTATCAAAAAAAAAAAAAAAAGGTCTGTGGAAGGAATTTGGACCTGTTCCCTATTATTTGGGGCCCCACTTCTCTTTTATTACCGTTTCCAATGCTGCCACTATGCTCTTCACAGGAGGGCAGGTCCATTCAGACCCTGGCTGCCTCCCTGTACAGTCTCTCCAGAGAAAGTGTCTCTTCCCCGGGGGGCAGTTCACGGGCCGGACACTGAAAGTCTGTCTCAGAGTGCAGGTTCACAGATGCCTGTCTGATTGGCCTAACTGCAGTTTTTTTTCCCTTGGCAGTGACTGGGATTAGCTACGATGGAGCGAGCAGCACAGATCCTGATTGCAGGACCTCCAGTGAACACACGAACTATACCTGTGCTTCATCTCCTTTCACCAAAGGGGAACGGACACTACTGTCCATTACAGACAACAGTTCATCCTGGGATGGAAGGGAGACTTCCACCTCTTCCGTTAAGATCTCAAGCTCTTTGAGTTCAGACTCTTCTCCCTCTTCTCAGGCTCAGACCGAGAGGAGTAACGTCTCATCCCACCAAGGAGAACATGCTCAGCCTTCCACTGGGGCGCTGGTTCTGTCCACGGCCAGCTCTCCGTCTCACACACCCACCCTTAATACGCTGACCACTCTGGTTCCTCGGGACACCGATGCTAAATCTGTTGGTGGTGCATTATCATCTTCTTCCTCGGAGCCACCCTTGCCCCTGCCCTCAGTGTCGCAGTCCTACCAGTTCTCATCAACCTTGCCATCTGCTGGGGCCTCCACTCACCGCCTGCAGTCCAGCCCTGATGCGCCCACTCCTTTGTCCTCCTCGCCTCCACCCTCGTCAGTGTCCCTGACGGCATCTGCCCCGGCCTCGCTGTCTGACTCACAGACAGCCCTCCCACATGCACCTTTTACCCCCATCCTGCCCAGGACAAGGGATGCTCCCGTGACTTCAGTTCGGATGTCAGCAGTCGCATCGTCTATTCCTAGCAGTCAAACGGCAGATCCTCCTAAGAACCAGAGTAGCCCATACCTCAAGAACACCGTTACAGAATCAAAGCCACCAAGCCTGCAGACTCTGCCTGCGGAGGCCACGAAAGCTGTAACAGTGATGTCTACTCTGGGGATCCCTTCACCCCGGCCTTTCACAGACTACTCCACTTCTACAGACACTGAGCAAACCCTTCCAGCCACGAGCACCGACTTAGCCCACACGTCTCCAGCTTTGGCAGCCACCACTCCCGAGACCTCTCATTCTCCTGTGGCCAGCCCTAGCCTCCAGTCAAGCACAGCAGCTCTGACGGGTGGCCCCACCACAGGACAGACAGTGGCCAGAGAAACAGAACAGACAGTGGTTCAGCTCTCGCCAACCAGTCCTGAAATTCTCGTGGTCCAAGTCACAACAGAAGGTGCTGTCACCACAGAAGAGAGCCCAGTGGATAGAGATGCTGCCACCAGATCGTTCCCTCTGACCAAAGAATCAACAACAGGGCCTGGCCCTATAGAAGACAACAGCCTGGCTTCACCTTTCCTCAAAACATCTCCTTCCCCCAGAACCACGCCTGTCTCTACAGCTAAGGTGTTAACTCCTCCATCGACCACCTCCACTGTGCGGAGCAGCACCCGGTCACCCACAGCACCGTCGTCTCCCGCTGCAGGTAGGGCGTGGCTGTGGACACGCCGAGGATTGGTCGGGGCTCTGGTGTGATCTCAGTGCTCTCTGTTGAATCACTTAAAGCAGGAAAGAATGCCCCAGTGACCATTTTCTCACCCTTTTCTCACCCCTGAGTTACAGAGGGCAGACAGGAGAAGATGCCGTTGGCTGTGTTGACACTAGTAGTGAGTAGCTTGTAATGCCCCGTAATTGCGTGACCTTTTCAAGCATGCCTTTAACAAGGCCAGAGTGGGCTAGTGAAGTGAGATTGAAGGGTGGGAAACTGGAGTCAAGAAGCTTTACGTGACTTGTCTGAGACACAGAGCGAGCAAGTGCCTGCTTCCAGATCAGAATCCCAAGCTTCTGGGTTAGTCAGCTGGTGCCCCAGTCACCAGGGAAGTGTCTCTTGATCCCCTGAGATTTCCCTAAGACTGTGGCGCTGGCTGATAAATGTGGGTGAAGGGACATGTTCAATGAGAAGACGATGAACTGACCTTTCCCATAGTGACTATGTGACATTGCGCTTGAGGTTATGTATCTCTATCCATGTAAAAGTTGCTGGGACAAGAGAAATAAAACCATCCACCTGATTCTTTGTCACTTAAGAACAGGGAATAGGGAGTAGGATGGTACCTCCTTTGATATCAAGGTCAAAATTTGCTGGATATTTAGTTTGTCTAGACTCAGGCAAGGAAAACTCTATTGATAAAAATGTGAAATGGAGACTGAAGGAAAGCGGGAAGAAGGGGAGGGCATTGGAGGCAGGTCCAACTAGGCAGCCATCATCCAGCTTGTGGTCCAGCCATAGAGCCCACGCAGCCCCGAGAGCCCTGATGCATCAGTGCCCGCTTCGTGCCGGTGGTCTGAGTGCCACTAGGAGATGAAGCAGGCTGCTGCTTCTGGCGAGTTTGCAGTCCTGCTTCAGGACTCACAGGCTTCATTTCCAGATGCCAAGTATATTCCAATATTAGATAGAACATAATTCACAGGTGTCCCTTAAAGCCGATTACAGCCCCTGCAGTGATAACTAGACCAGTAGGAGGAGGATTGATACTGGCTGTTGCTGTGTCTTTTGTGACAGAGCCCGTGGGTGCAGCGTTTGGATATAGAGGTGCTGTGCACACGTTTAGGTATATCTGAAGTAGCCATGAGGAGCAAGGACACCGTCTTCAGGTTCGGCCTATTTGTCTTCAGGGAAATTCTGGAGCTAGAACTCTTGATGTTTGTCTTCTTTTTCTCACTCTACCACTGACTTTTCTCCTTGGAGGTGACTTTTCTCCTTCTGTTATAAGTTTGGATTTTTCTCAGTGTGTGTCAGAAACCTTTATTAGGCACTTATGGTATAACAAGTGTGACAAGGCCAGTTATAGAGACCAAAGCAGAGAGTGTGGTCACTGCTCCAGGAGCCGGCAGTCCAGGAGGACAGTGGGGCCTGGGCCTCGCAGGGGCCTGGCGGAGTCAGATGGGCTCATGGTCACACCGTGTGAAGAGAGTGCTCATTTGCAGGCTTTTTTCTGAACAACTGCATAGTTATTTGGAGACCCATTTATAGTGTGAGATCTTTGAAAAAGAGAAAACTTGGAGCAAGGAGGATAGTTGATCAGGTGTCATGTCCCCCTTAACGTGTGTTTTAAATAGGCATTGTTTCAAGTAGAATTTGTTAAGTATCTCAAGGCAATGTCATCATTTCCAGGCTCAGGAATCTGTAAGCAGCATTCGGATTTGAACCAGCGCTTGTATTCAGGGATCCAGCTGTTTAATATGCCTGTGTATACACAGCCAGTGCTGGTATCCAGTCCCCACGCTTCTCTTCTGCACCTCCGGGAACCCATTCTATTTCATAGTACGGCCTTTTCAGGGCAAGTACACAGAAATAAGCAAGAATCAAATATTAGTTGAGAGAGTTAAATATTTACCTAGAGCTGCCTTTTTACCTTTGCTGTGTGATTAACTGCTCTATTCTGGAAATGTGTTTTCAGTTAACAGCTGCACCACTCACCCTTGTCTTCATGATGGGAAGTGCGTTGTGGATCCCACCACACATCCTGGGTACCGATGTGTGTGCTCACCTGCCTGGCAAGGGGACAACTGCAGTGTGGGTAAGAAGAAAAGTCATCTGCGATGGTCTATAATGTAGTGCCACACTGAGGCAGGCAATAGGCTCCTTTTCCTCCAAAACATAGGGCAGTAAGATTTTTAAATTCATACCCTGCTTACTTGAAGTTTGGAATGCTTATGCATTGTCTGCAGAGTAATGTCAGACAGTGACATTGACAGGCCGCCACGGTCCGGCTGCCTTCTGTGGACTCTGCATTTCTGGACCACCCACGGCTCCCTGAAAACTCCCACAATTTACTGCTCTGACCTTCGTTGTGCTGGTGCTTCGGCCTAGAATCCCCCTACCCACATCTGCTTATTAAAGTCCTTCCAGTCTTTGTCCAGATGTTATTTGAAACAGTCCTTAATTCTCTCTCCCATCAAAATACTTACCTCCTTTACTTTCTCTGTACTTTCAAATCCTGCCTTATATTTATATTTATTTGTACCCCTGGCTGCCCCCACCCTCAGTAGACTGGTGGCCCCTTGAGAACAAGTGCGGCGTCCACTCGTTTCTGGTTTTCTCCACATCCAGTGCCATCTGGCCCTTGGAAGTGCTCCTTATACCAGATTATGAGTGTGCTGCCTGCTGCAGACTCACTGTGGTCCTGTGTTCCCTCCTCCACAGATGTGAACGAATGCCTCTCGAACCCCTGCCCACCCCTAGCCACGTGCAACAATACTCAGGGATCCTTCACCTGCAGATGCCCAGTGGGGTACCAGCTGGAAAAAGGGATATGCAATTTGGGTGAGAGAGCTCGTCTGTCTTGGAATTTTCTCTGCACTACAATGTATTTTGCAAAATAACATTTACTGTTTTTCTCCCTAATCAAAATCAATATTTGCCCAAGGTATAAACTGAAGGAATATAGGAGTAGAAGATACTATTATTCCACCACTCAGAGGTGTAGCACTCTATTTGCAGTCTTTTTTTAGTGTACATTATATTTTTATACAGTTGGAAGTCATATGGTATTTGTACAAACTTTATGTCTTAAACATTTTTCATGTTATTAAAAATATTATACAGACTTTGTAGTGACTGCATAAATATGCCATCATTTATGCAAACACTATTTGCTTAATGTTCTTACCCTACAGTTAGGGGGAAAAAAAGATCAAAAGGATAGTTCAACCAAAGAGTAAAAAAAAAAAAAAAAGGAAAAAAATTAGGGAGAGGAAAAAAGAGAATAAAACCCTGATTGTCCTACCATATTCGCACATACTTCTCATTTTTAAAAACTATCTTCATGTTCTTGTCCACAGGTAGATAACATTTTTACAAAGCTACTGCCAAAATTGTATCATACAATTTGTCACATTTTGACCTTGAATTTAATAGAGTCCAGGAAGCTGGTTGGTTTTAGATATAATCTCCATTTTACAGGTTAAAAAGCAAACAACCCAAGTGAAAACTAAGGCCCTGCAAAGTAACCAGTGGCCCAGCTTCTATAATTGCTTTGTGAGAGGCCAGATTTGCAGCCCACAGTTCTTCCGTCACACAAGGCTGTGTTTGTCCTAAGAACTTTTTTGCACCCAGGGTGTGTAACCTGCGTTAGAATGCCAAGTTCAGTGAAGAACTAGAAGAAATTAGAAGTGAGGAATGGGGTTATCGAAGATAGATAAGGGAACTGTCAGGTACAGTGACACAACTTGGAATCATCTTAAATCTCTTACTGTTGTATTTAACACAGAAAAAGTTCTTAGTAAATGCTTTTTTGAGAGAACAAATGTCTGTATCCTTTGAAATTGTTATTTGTGTGATTTCTACTGCCCATGAGCTGAGGAGGATCATCAAGACTTTTTAAGAAGGTGGTGTCAAATGACAAAATTAAAACAATTTGGTAACGAATTTGATGTCCTTTATTAAAGGGAAAGTAATTCATGGACTGGGGAAGTACAGGGCCTCACAAACCATGTGAGGAACACTCTTTTGGAGCTACTTTGGGCAAGAGTGAGTTTTACTGAGTGTTAAAGTGCTGCACTCAATATGCCAGCAAATTTGGAAAACTCAGCAGTGGCCACAGGACTGGAAAAGGTCAGTTTTCATTCCAGTCCCAAAGAAAGGCAATGCCAAAGAATGCTCAAACTACTGCACAATTGCACTCATCTCACACGCTAGTAAAGTAATGCTCAAAATTCTCCAAGCCAGGCTTCAACAGTACATGAACCATGAGCTTCCAGATGTTCAAGCTGGATTTAGAAAAGGCAGAGGAACCAGAGATCAAATTGCCAACATCCGTTGGATCATTGAAAAAGGAAGAGAGTTCCAGAAAAACATCTTCTGCTTTATTGACTATGCCAAAGCCTTTGACTGTGTGGATCACAACAAACTGTGAAAAATTCTGAAAGAGATAGAAATACCAGACCACCTTATCTGCCTCCTGAGAAATCTGTATGCAGGTCAAGAAGTAACAGTTAGAACTGGACATGGAACAACAGACTTGTTTCAAATCGGGAAAGGAGTATATCAAGGCTGTATATTGTCACTCTGCTTATTTAACTTATATGCAGAGTACATCATGGGAAATGCTGGGCTGGATGAAGCACAAGCTGGAATCAAGATTGCTGGGAGAAATATCAATAACCTCACATATGCAGATGGCACCACCCTTATGGCAGAAAGCAAAAAGGAACTAAAGAGCCTCTTGATGAAAGTGAAAAAGTTGGCTTAAAACTCAACATTAAGAAAACTAAGATCATGGCATCTGGTCCCATCACTTCATGGCATAAGTAGATGGGGAAAAAATGGAAACAGTGACAGACTTTATTTTTCTGGGCTCCAAAATCACTGTAGATGGTGATTGCAGCCATGAAACTAAAAGATGGCTTGCTCCTTGGAAGGAAAGTTATGACTAACCTAGATAGCATATTAAAAAGCAGAGACATTACTTTGCTAACCAAGGTCCATCTAGTCAAAGCTATGGTTTTTCCAGTAGTCATTCATGGATGTGAGAGTTGGACCAAAAGAAAGCTGAGTGCCGAAGAATTGATGTTTTTGAACTGTGCTGTTGGAGAAGACTCTTGAGAGTCCCTTGGACTGCAAGGAGATCCAACCAGTCAATCCTAAAGAAATCAGTCATGAATATTCATTGGAAGGGCTGATGCTGAAGCTGAAGCTCCAGTACTTTGGCCGCCTGATGTGAAGAGCTGACTCATTGGAAAAGACCCTGATGCTGAGAAAGATTGAAGGCAGGAGGAGAAGACGACGACAAAGGATGAGATGGCTGGATGGCATCACCTGCTCAATGGACATGAGTTTGAGCAAGCTCCGGGAGTTGGTGATGGACAGGGAAGCCTGGGATGCTGCAGTCCATGGGGTTGCAAAGAGTTGGACATGACTGAGCAACTGAACTGAACTGAGTTTTATAGAACATAGAAGCAGCAATGGGGAAACAGGGCATGATTGTCTAGGGTTGCATATCTGACCTTATGTAGAAAAAAGTTTAGAGCCCAGAGTTGGCTTCACTATTGAGGATGGGCTGACTGATGCGCTGCATTACTAATCAAGGGGAGCATTTTAGGAACTTGAAAGTTGGACTTGCTGATGTGGCACCCCAGGCAGGTGTAGCTACATCTTGGGGCTAGAAATGTATTTCAGCAACTTGTACCCTACTAAAATAAGGGTCGAATTTGAAAATTGTTTAAAATACAGGGATCAAGTCAAAGTGTTATTTTTTAAGGTAGAAAAATCTGAGAATATAGACATCAGTCAAAGTCAAGACATGCTCGTAACCTATTCCTAGCTGCACCCTGTAGGAAGTAAGCAAGGAGTTTTCTGTTTAAGAACGGAGACGGAAATGATTTTATTTTGAAACAGTATGGAAAAGTATACTTGCCCAGAGACTCAAATGCCAGGTTTCCAGTTCCAGGGTCAGCATGTACAGCACAGTGACTCCCTGAGCCTCAATTTCCTCATCTGTAAAATCAGATTACCACCTGCTCTGCTTCCCACTCAAGGATATTATGAAGAGCAAATAAAATAATGTATTTGAGCAAGCTTGGAAAGTGGTAGGATTCTTCAGATGGGAGGTATCCTTTGACATTAGGTTTCTAATCTCTTGGACCAGAACTGAAAGCAATGAAAGTGATAAACTACTCTGAATACAGAGCAATAATTATGGATCTTTTAAGAGTAAATCACCAGTGAAAAAATTGCCCTAGAGCCAGATGATGTAACTGCAGTGTGAAGATGTGACTATGCCTGGGGGACACTGTGGAGCCTTATTCACGTTCACACGGATGCAGAGGCCATGTTTACTGCGCTGATTGAGAAGAGATCTGTACTTGCCGGTTACCATATGTGTGTTTCTGCACAGAGAGTCTGGGTGCAGACCTAGACCTGAGGATGGAGTGGGGGGACTGTTCTGGAAGCCTGTGTGTGGAGTGTCCCACAGGCACCGTGGATCAGGAGGAGAGCCGCTTACTGTGTTAACAATCATCTTTCCCTTTTCAAGTCATTTAGCTTCATTGTTCATAAACATCAGAGGAACATGCAAATTAGAGTGTGCTGAAACGCTTTCATTTGGCCAAGAATGTTTTCAAAGAGCTCCCTGCCGCTCAGAAAGAGTCCTAAGCAGCTGGCTTCACTGAACTGTAGAACAAGCAAAAAGATGTTAAATAAGGATTAAGGGCTTTAGACAGTAAGTATACGATGTTAAATGTTTTCCCTGGCTCATTTGTGGGCCTTTTTCTTAATTCAGCAGGCAAGCTTTCTGTGAAAGAGCAGCTTCATGGGTTTCTGTGTTGAGATTTTTTTTTTTCTTGTCCAGAGGGAGAGATAAGAATTTAATCTAAAGGAAGATAAGAACCAGATATAAGGCAGGCTACCCTAATTTTTGATTGCCTACCCATTTGTAAGTTCCATTCCCCTCAGGCCCAATCAGCACAAATTGATGTTAACTGGAATTTTATTTTAGGAGTGAAATGGACCTTGGAAAATGGGGCTACATGCTTTTGTGTCTGAACCCAACGGTATCTTGAATATGGGTTGTTTTCATATACAGCTTATCATCATGGAGTCTGACAGCTCCCTGGGGTGGGGTCCTGCTGCAGATGTTTGACACCTTTCTCTGCAGCCACTTAGTTGCCCTTAGACTGTTGGATTCCTCAGGGGTCTGTGGGTTTAGGGGGTAGAACACCTTGGAACATGGACGCACGTGATGTTAAATGTTAATTTTGGCCCTTGGGAGCTGGGTGATCCTGGGAAGTAACCCAGCTTCTGGAAGCCTCTTTTATCAATGATAGAACAGACATTTCCTCTGAGCAAGAGGAATAGGGATTGGATAGAGGTGACTAATGAGAAGAGGAAATCAGAGCACACCCTTGAAGTTAGGGCTTGCTAACTAACTTGATAAAAGACCTAGAAAGCAAGAACTTTGCTTCATCCAAAGCTTTATAGGGGTTGACAAGTCTTTCCAGCCCCAGGTCTCCCTCCCCTCCTCCTTGAACTGTGTCCTTAGCTCACCTCTCTTCTCTGCCACAGCTTTACTGAGCATCCAAGGTGTGAGAGCCCACTGGAGAGGTGAGGAAGGCTTGTGCCCATGTAGGCTAAAGGCTCCTTGGAGCCTCTCACCCAGAGGTCTGCTCAGTCTCAGCCTTCAGCTCAACTGAGTAGGTGCTCATGTTGCTAGAGGAGCCCTGAGGAGGGAGAGGTGGTCTCCACCCTCCAGGAGAAAGAAATGTTTAGAGAGCATCCTGGGAGGTGGAGGAAAGCTGGGTGCCCTGAGATTTATAGATGCTCACACTTGTGCAGGTTGACCTTGTGAGGTCTAACAGGTTATGTTTTCATTTTCAGTTAGAACCTTCGTGACAGAGTTTAAACTAAAGAAAACATTTCTTAATACCACTGTGGAAAAACATTCAGACCTCCGTGAAGTTGAAAATGAGATCACCAAAATGGTAAGTTTCCCAAGAGGCATCTCCCTGCTACTCCTTTGTTTTCTAGAACAGATTTTATTCAGAGTGGAAACTTCCTGAGGATCACCTGTATCTTCATTTCTATCATACTTGAAAGGCGAATGTCAGGGTAAAATTAAAGGCCTCTCAGAAATAGTAGGGAGGTGTTGAGAACTAGTGATGTTGGTAGAAGCATTTCTTCTAATGTGTCTTCCTGAACTGCTTTTATCAATGCCTTGGCATTTATTTCTTTTCCATGTCACACACTTAGATGACATGCACTAGTAAGAGCTGTTGGTAAAGAGGAAAGACCTAGAGAATCCTGCCATCCCATCTGCTGTTGACCTGCTATGTGACTTTTTTGTGTGTGTCTCAGAACTTGGGGCGGAGAAGGCAATGGCACTCCACTCCAGTACTCTTGCCTGGAAAATCCCATGGATGGAGGAGCCTGGTAGGCTGCAGTCCATGGGGTCGCCAAGGGTTGAACACGACCAAGCGACTTCACTTTCACTTTTCACTTTCATGCATTGGAGAAGGAAATGGCAACCCACTCCAGTGTTCTTGCCTGGAGAATCCCAGGGACGGGAGCCTGGTGGGCTGCCATCTATGGGGTTGCACAGAGTCGGACACAGCTGAAGCGACTTAGCAGCAGCAGCAGAACTTGGGGAGAATGATGCTTTTTCTCAAGGGAATGACAAAGGTGGACTTTAATCCCATTATCCAGGGTTGAGAATTCACTGAATGGATTATCTGGGGGCCTTTGATTCTTCTTCTTTCCCTCCTCTCCTCCTTTTTGTCAGGAAAAAAGTAAAAGTGGAGAGGAAGGAAGAAGAGTCAGAAATGAAGCTCAAACAGTATTTTGCTTCTCAGCTGCTACCAGAGTCTGAGTTAATGCTCAGAAACTTGAAATTTGCCATTAAAATAAGTTTTAGAGATTGATTTCTGATTTTAATTTTACTTGTTCTTTATGGGTAAGAGTATATTAGCCAAAACCTATAAGATTTTAGAAGACCATGGGTTTGATTTGTGTAAAAATTAGATTCCAGTTCCCTTTCTGTATGAGCATCTACTCTGTAGCAGGCACTTTGCCTCCTGTAAGAGGTATTGCCAACACCTTTACAGATGAAAACCTGGAGGGCTCTGGAAGTTAATGACATTGCCTGAGATTACACAGAGCAGGTGCAAAGTTAGGAAACAATCCGCTAGACCACTGTCACTTCTGATACCAATTGTGAGTTCAGGAATCTCCAAGAGACAGTTTTGATAATGCACTAGAAGTACTCAGAAATCTCACTGAAAGTTGTTAAATTCAACATTAGGGTTTATTACAGTGGAAAGAGCCAGGTAACAGCCAAGGGAAGAGATGCATGGGACAAAGTCCAGAAGGGTTTCAAATTCATTCCAGTCATCCTCTCTCTGTGAGGTCATAGACAGGGTTAACTCCTCTCGGCAATGATGTATACAGTATTCATGGAGCATCGCCAACCAGGCAGACTCACCGAGCCTTGGTGTCTGAAGCCAAAACACAGATAGTTGTCTGTAATCCTGACCTGAGTCTCTAGCCCCTCTGGAGGTCCAGCTGGTACCTTGTAACTCAAAACCCCCAGCATAAATCATACTATTAGACTATCTGGAGTGGCCAGGGCTTCCAGATCTACAAAGGCAGGACATTCCAAAGGATTAGAGATTACCTTCCAGGAGTCAAGGGCTGGACCTCTCTTTGGTTAAGGTCAAATTCTTTACTAAATGGCAGGGTTTTATGTCTACTAACCCTATAGTGAGTGTTCTTGGCACCCTACTGCAGCTGCCTCTTTGCTGGGCTGTAGGTCAGTATTTCCTTCTAAGATAGTATAGGGGCTAAGAACCTCCTGCAGAGATATAGTCCTTCCCATTACACAGTCCTCAATGACCCATCTGCTTTGCTCAGTTTTACCCAATATCAACCGGCTTCCCTGGTGGCTCAGTGGTGAAGAATCCGCCTGTCAATGCAGGAAATGCAGGAGACACAGATTTGATTCCTGGGCAACCCAGGCACGGCAACCCACTCCAGTATTCTTGCCTGGAAAATCCCACGGACAGAGGAACCTGATGGGCTGCATGCAGTCCATAGGGTCACAAAGAGTGGGACATGACTGAAGCAACACACTCACACACACCCAGTATCAACATATAATTTATTAGTGATGTGACATCCCTACCCCCAAGAAATAGCAAAGATTTAGGGAATGACTAGAAAGGATTTAGGCTGTGACTCAAATGGCCTTTCCCAAGATGCCGCTCTGTTCTGAAATATGCTATTTCTGTTTTTTCCTGGGGAAAAAGAAAATTTAATAATAATACATCATTGCCTTATGAATATAAAGCAATGTTAATACAAAGACAAAAAGGGTTTGATAGTATCCTGTGTCTGAATCCATCTTGTGAAGGATGAGATATGTCTGACACACGCTTTGAAGACAGGTAGACTGCATTGGTCGAGGTATTGAGACCCTCAGCTGCATGGAAGGAAGCCCCAAGCCCCAGTTCATGCTATGGGCGGAGTGGGGAGGCAGGCATGGTATATCATGCCCCACAGGGGTTTTCTGCTCTTTCCAAGGGCACAAGGCAAACACAGGGAGTCACTCTTAATTTGCTCTCAACAAAAGGGCTCTTGACCCATGTAATGTAATTTCTCACGGAGAGCCTTTTTGAAGAGGATCTATCTGTGAGTTAGGTCAACTCATTGTAGATTACCAAGGGTCTGTGTAAGGCCTGCCAGACCTGAGGGAGCTGAAAGGAACCCAGCCTTCTCAGGAAGTCTTGTTCACTGTGCAAAGTCCAAATAAACAGTTGCCTCTGAGGTTTTTTGAAACCCTGGGTCTTAGATGAGATCTGCTCCTTTGAAGATGTTTTGCATCCAAGGGCGCTATTCTGAACATCATTTCCTGCCAAGGTTTCCCCTCACTGATTTACTATCTGCCTCTCTCCCTTTGTGCTCATGGAACAACAGAGTGAGAGCAGAAAGGCATTTAAGAAAGGAACAAAAAGAAGGGCACCACTCCTGTGTGAGGCTGCCTGCTGATAACTCCATGACTGGAGAATGCCTGTTTGATCTTGAAAATAGGAAATTGGTTCTAGGTTCAAGGCTTTTTTTGTCTGACTTACAGTTAATGATAAACTTCTTCCTTTCAGTTAAATGTGTGTTTCTCAACATTACCTGGTTATACCCGATCCACAGCTCATGTTTCTAGGTAAGTAGCAGGATTATATGTACTTGTTTGTGGACCAGTCCTATAGAAAGGGGAGGATATTCTAACAAGTGTGATGGCAACAAAACTGGCCCCTATTTTGACTGTAAAGTAATTTCTCATGGAGAACCTTTTGGAAGAGGACCTATCTGTGAGTTAGGTCAGTTCATTGTAGGCTACGAGGGGTGATCCCAGGCCAAGGTCACAGAACCTTCATGCTCTCCCAGGCCCTCACTGGAGAATGGGGAGGACACTCATTTTCCAAAAATCCTGGGACCCACGTATCAGGTTAGGATGATTAAAACATGCATACTTTGCCTGTAGGGAGTCCAGTGTTGTGGTGATGTCACTGCAAGCCACCTTTTCCCTGGCCTCCAACGTGACGCTGTTCGACCTGGCCGACAGGATGCAGAAATGCGTCAACTCCTGCTGGGCCTCTGCGGAGGTCTGCCAACTTTTGGGGTCTCAGAGGCGGATCTTTAGAGGTAAGAGAGGGGCCCTCTGGGAGGACCCCCCCATCCAGTTAGGCACAGACCTAGGGTAGATGTGTAAGGCCTTCTGGGCGCAGGTCCAAGAAACTTGTCATAGAGCTGGCCTGTCTTTGAAATGGGCATTAAGCACAAGGGCTTTGTGTGTGTATATCTTTGTGTACATGTGCCCCCCCACACACACACACAATCCTGTACACACAGCCTTGAAGTCTCCCAGTCCTTGGCATGCTGTTTCTGTTTCTCCTCTACAGCGTTGGTATTGGAAGGGATATAGGAGCAGATGTAATGAAGCAGAAATCACTCTTCTTTCCCTTGAAAGGCTCCCTCCCTCTGGGGAGGTAGAATTCACACACAGAATGTACAACACTTGTCAATGGCCCGAAACCGTCATCATGACATGCTGTTAGGTAAATACAGCACGCGCAGTGTCTCCCATCCTCCTGTGTATTTGTTTGCAGATTCTAAATGCACAGACACATAGATGAAGATTAGAGGCCAGACAGCTCATGGTGCCGTCCGTGATTTCTCTTTTCTTGTTCTTTATCTGTTAGCTTCTACAGAGCATCTGGTGTGAAACAGATGAATAAAGGGATTAGGAACAAGTTTGGAAGGCAAATTTGGGTCTTGGAAGGGAGCTTTCGCCTCTGGGATGGGAAAATTCTGCTGGCATCAAAAGTGCTTCCTCATGCAGGGGGGCCTGCCCCCGCTGCGTCTCATAAGTGGTCTGAGCTGGCTCTGGTTGGCTCATTTTACTACACACAGGACTGGTGAGGGACGCAGAGTCAGAGTCAGCCTCCCCATCTGGTGCCCAGATGCTCAACTGTAGGTAGCAGGTTTGGCCCTCTGTCTGCGAGCAGATCCTGGACCTTCCCGGTGGGCCAGAGCTTTGTAAGAGCTGGTCCTAAAAGCCCTCCTTGTGGACTGTGCTCTGTAGAGCTGGGAGCTCACCTTTTGTTCTGGGATAAATGCTAGAGCTTTGGCCCATTTCAGGGCTAGTTATTCACTTGAAGGAAAAAGGAAAGAGCCCAACATTCTGGAGTTGAAGTTGCTATCATTCAGCTTCATTGGGGAATTAGCTAAAAAGTTCCTGCCCTCTCATACTGTGCTCTACCTTTTGAGGCAGGAACTCTTTGATTGGGCTTTCTTTTTCTTGCCAGTGATGCAAAGGTCTTGCTTTTTCCTTCCCAGAAAGGGGAAAGGGCACCTTTCAGTTCATAAAACACGTATGCTGTGTGTTCTGCATGGTCAACATTGTATCAGGTTACTGCTTTGTCCTCAGTGAACACATTTCATGTCTTGCCAATCAAGTGGCCAGATATATGGGTTTGTAAGGCCCTACCGGTGGCTGCCCTGCTCATGCTGTGGCCCTCCTTCTTCCAGCTGCTCATGGGAAAGCTCCTGTCTTCCCTTGCTTCCTTGCCAAAGTCCCATGCTTTTTATTTTTTAAAGACTTAAAAAAAAATATTTAGAGCAGTGTTAGTTTCATAGAAAAATTGAGAGGAAGATATAGAGATTTCCCATATATTTCTGCCCACACAGGGGCTGGTGCCTGTTCTTTGACTCTGCTTTCCGAGCCCCTGAGATCAAAGACAGCTGAGCCTCCTGGCTGAACCCGGCCTCCCTTCTCTGTTTGCCCTCCCAGGGCTTCTCCAGGTTTTGCCAGCCTGTGTTTGGTGTCTCACTCACCTCTCTGAGTGCTAGAGAGTCGGGCTGGATGAGCAGAAGCGGTCAGGTTTTGACATCTGGTTGTTCCCAGCATATGAGAGGCCGTGGGCTACCCTGGATGCTGCCATTGGATGGGCGGGATTTTCCCTTTCAATTCACAAAACATCTACTTCCTCGCCTTTCAAAGAACTGTAGCTCTCATCTCTCCAGAGGTTTCGAGTCCTTGGAAACCCCCCAGAGGAGTGCCCCAGCCTTAGATTTACATCAGTTCTCATTGTCTGTTTGGCGGATGTTATGCCCAGGAAGGACCATGGGAATTGTGGATGCAGAAAAATCACATCGCCAGGCTTAAAATGAAAACTGCATTATATGTGGTTCTATTTGACGGATTGATGACAAAATATTAAAAATCTGGAGGACAGCAACCCCTCCGTCACAAAGCCAGGGCCAGCTTCGCCTGCCTTCGCGGGAATCTGCTTCGATTGAGGGCAGAGTCACTTCAGCAAGGCAAGTGGTATTTGCCCGCAGGCGGGCTTTGCGGGCAGGGCAGAGGGAAAACATGACATTGGCTTCCAGAAAATATCTAATCAGCCCAGGCAGCTCAGACTGGCTGCTGCACAAACTAGTACCGGCCTGGAATTGCCTTTTGTGCTGGAGGTATTTCTTTATGTTAAGACTTCAAAAAGTTTAGATGAGAGATTGTGGCCTTTTCGTACGCCCTCTGTGCCAGCTTCACAGTTTGCTTGGTGAGATTTTCCATTTTTCATTTTTCTCCCTTAAATGCAAACCTTTTACAATAAACAAAGGAAATTCTATCACACACACAAATAGGGTTCTGATTTAGCACGCCAGCTTCCACTGATAAAGACAGGAAATTCAGCACCGAGAGCTGAAGCTGTGTCCTAAGCTAACCTCCCTGTGAGCAAGCCACCCATAGGCCCCCAGCTCTCAGGACTCAGACAAGGGGGCGGATGCCGGGGTCCCTGGGGGGTGTCCAGGGTCACACGAGCCTGCCTGAGGTTGGGAGGGGGCGCAGTTTTGCCGCGTGAAGAGCAGGCACCTGGTTTGGTTTTTTGCATCAGGTGGTGGTGGCCTTCAGGTGGGAGAAGGGAGCCCAAACCTCGCTGCCCGGTGTGCACCTGTGGCCCTTGCTCAGCTCTGTCCCCACGCTGAACTTGTTCACACCCACCAAAAACAGCGGTGTACGTCAGTCTGTAAATGGTGTAAATAAGATACTCTCCACTATCCCTTGATTTATGTTTCTGTTCTGTTGTCTGTAAATCCCAATTATGTGTGCTTTTTGTCCAGACCTATCTTAGATGGTAAAAGCACCCTCACTGTGTCCGCTGTGTACAACCTCAGAAAGGGCCTGCTGGTTAGTGCCTCGTGAGGGCCTGCTGTATACAACCCATTCAACCCGAGAGAGGGTTCACTGTGCACAGCCTCACAGAGGGCCTGCTGTGTACAGCCTCTGAGAGGGCCTGCTGTGTACAGCCTCTGAGAGGGCCTGCTGTTTACACCTCTGAGAGGGCCTGCTGTGTACAGCCTCTCAGAGGGCCTGCTGTATACAGCCTCTGAGAGGGCCTGCTGTTTACAGCCTCTGAGAGGGCCTGCTGTTTACAGCCTCTGAGAGGGCCTGCTGTTTACAGCCTCACAGAGGGCCTGCTGTTTACAGCCTCTCAGAGGGCCTGCTGTATACAGCCTCTGAGAGGGCCTGCTGTATACAGCCTCTGAGAGGGCCTGCTGTTTACAGCCTCACAGAGGGCCTGCTGTTTACAGCCTCTGAGAGGGCCTGCTGTATACAGCCTCTGAGAGGGCCTGCTGTTTACAGCCTCTGAGAGGGCCTGCTGTTTACAGCCTCACAGAGGGCGTGCTGTTTACAGCCTCTGAGAGGGCCTGCTGTATACAGCCTCTGAGAGGGCCTGCTATTTACAGCCTCTCAGAGGGCCTGCTGTTTACAGCCTCACAGAGGGCGTGCTGTATACAGCCTCTGAGAGGGCCTGCTGTTTACAGCCTCACAGAGGGCCTGCTGTTTACAGCCTCACAGAGGGCCTGCTGTTTACAGCCTCACAGAGGGCGTGCTGTTTACAGCCTCTGAGAGGGCCTGCTGTATACAGCCTCTGAGAGGGCCTGCTGTTTACAGCCTCACAGAGGGCGTGCTGTTTACAGCCTCTGAGAGGGCCTGCTGTATACAGCCTCTGAGAGGGCCTGCTATTTACAGCCTCTCAGAGGGCCTGCTGTTTACAGCCTCTGAGAGGGCCTGCTGTATACAGCCTCTGAGAGGGCCTGCTGTTTACAACCTCTGAGAGGGCCTGCTGTATACAGCCTCACAGAGGGCCTGCTGTTTACAGCCTCACAGAGGGCGTGCTGTATACAGCCTCTGAGAGGGCCTGCTGTTTACAGCCTCACAGAGGGCCTGCTGTTTACAGCCTCACAGAGGGCTTGCTGTTTACAGCCTCACAGAGGGCCTGCTGTATACAGCCTCTGAGAGGGCCTGCTGTATACAGCCTCTGAGAGGGCCTGCTGTTTACAGCCTCACAGAGGGCCTGCTGTTTACAGCCTCTGAGAGGGCCTGCTGTATACAGCCTCTGAGAGGGCCTGCTGTTTATACCTCTGAGAGGGCCTGTTGTTTACAACCTCTGAGAGGGCCTGCTGTATACAGCCTCACAGAGGGCCTGCTGTTTACAGCCTCACAGAGGGCGTGCTGTATACAGCCTCTGAGAGGGCCTGCTGTTTACAGCCTCACAGAGGGCGTGCTGTATACAGCCTCTGAGAGGGCCTGCTGTTTACAGCCTCACAGAGGGCCTGCCATATACAGCCCAAGCGAGGATTCACTGTGTGCAACCTCAGAGGGCCACACGCGCCTCAGTGAATGCTCTTTGATGATCATGAAAGAGTTCTTTGTCGTCCTTGAAATGAGCATGGCCCACATGCCCAGGGCTGGACAAAGCCAGGTGGATATGCACACATAGAAGAACTGAGGCTAAAGTGAGGGAGGCAGAGCAGGGAAGGGTGAGCGCCCTCTCGGCCCGGTAACCGGTTGTCGAGTGCCACCTTCAGCATGTGTGTGTCAAGCCTGAGTGTGTGACCAGTCCCGCCAGGTGCTGGCCACCCAGAGCCGAGCCAGCCCCAGGCGCAGGGGAGGCGGACAGTGACGGAGCACAGATACCCAGATTACATTCCACTCCTCTTCTCGACTCTACTCGGCAGCAGTGGGCTGAGACAGGTCTTCTTCCCTGAGAGGGCAGGGGCATGCTTTCTGGGTTTGGGCTGGTTCTCCACTGCAGCCCTTGAGTGAGAAGGTGCAGAGGACCCCACCTATTGGGGGCTGTATTTGCAGGGGATGCTGGAGTTGGGGATGCCACCCTATTTCTTCTGGGTTTGCTTTCTCTCTGTGGCACGCTGTGTAAACTTTTAGTAACAGGCTGGGCCAGCCCCGGGAAGGAGTGGAAGAAGGCAGCGCAGAAGGACCCCCTGAGAGGAGTGCACTTCACGCAGGCTCTTTTGGAAACTGTTCTCTGAGCCTCTTGAAATAGAAAGTTCATGCATCTAAGTGTTTGACATGGAGGAGGTTTTGTTTTGTTTCAGTGTCTTGTTTTTCCATTTCAGCGGGCAGCTTGTGCAAGCGGAAGACTCCAGAATGTGACAAGGAGACCTCCATCTGCACCGATTTGGACGGGGTCGCGCTGTGCCAGTGCAAGTCTGGTTACTTCCAGTTCAACAAGATGGACCACTCCTGTCGAGGTAGCAGCAGGTCTGGGGCCCTGGGGCCCGAGGGATGGTGGGGAGGGGCCTCTGTCTGCTCTGGGGGTGACTGTTCTAATCTGGGGGTAACTGGTCCTGGTTGTTTGGCTCCCAGCAGGGTTGAATTTGTTATCTCCTTGGAATAATAGCATTATCTCTGACTGGTGCGCACTAGTCTGGCCAATCAGATTCAAAGGAAAAGAAAAAAGAATGGAATGCCTGGGGTGGCCAGGCCTTTTCTTTTTTTTCCTACTTAAAGGAAGTTAGAAAAATTACTGTTTTAATTCCTAAAGCTTTATTCTATTGTCTGCTAATCTTTTAAAATGGAAATACCAGCATGAAGGCAGGGGTGTACCCTTTAGCAGTAGCTGGCAGCTTGGGAGACCTGAGTCAGAACCCTCTTCTGCCTGCCCGTCCTCTCTCGGGCAAGTCACTTTGCTTCGCTGAGCCCGAGTTCCCTCTTCTGTGCAGTGGGTGCAGTGAGGCTTCATCAGATATTCTAGGAATTAAAGAGGCAGTGGTTATGGAGGTACTTTGTAAGCCATCAGCATTTGCTCTTGTGTTTTACCCAGGTTATTATTGAACCAGTGGGTTCTGGTTTAAAAGATTTTATGTCAGAAACCTGATTCTGCTAACCTTTGGGTGAGGATTAAATTCATCCAGTTTCATACATGGGCTGTTCAGTGAATACAGTGCACGAATACTGCTTTAAAAAAAAATGTATTAAAATCCAGAGCACTGGATACCCTGACTTATGAAAGCCTGCTGCAATTCACAGTCACAGGAAAACTGGCAACATAAAGGTGTCATGTAGCCTTAGGCCTCGCATCACATGAGAACGTGTGTGGCCCAGTTTTCCTGCTCAGTCAACACCTGCCAGTGACAGATGTACTGGAATCTGAGTGAAAACAGTGTCCTAGGGAAGGTGACATGCCACTTATTTCCGTCAGGACCTCCTGTTAGAGGAGAGGATAAAAATGCATCTCAGGGCAGTGCTGTATCCTGAGATTCGGACCCTCTGACTTAGGTACTTTAAAAGTGCAGCTTCTCGGCTCTGCATGCAGCCCTGAGCAGGGTTTGGAGAGGGGGCCTACGCTGGGGCAGCGGGCCTGATGCTGACACTCAGGGCACTGCTCAGCACCCCGCCAGTCTACCACTCTGATGTGGAGATGCTGCTTCCTAGTTCCTTCTTACCTGGTTTCATGCAGAGTGCTCCTGGCCTGTCTTAACTGGGGCACTGAGCCCACTTCGGGCGGGTAGGGGACATCTGCTGACATCCACGTGTGCTGGGGCCGAGGAGTGGTGGCTTCTGTGCACAGGGCCTGTGCAATTTCAGGTGGTCTCAAGAGTAGCCCTGCCACCTCTGCTTCTGACTGGCCTAAGTCATTTACCTCTCTGGGCAAGTCCACAATTTCCTAATTGTGTCGCTTACAGACTAGCGTTAGCAATAGCAGAGCTGCCGAAGATTTACCATTCGCAGGGACACAGGCACCAGCAACATTATGTGTGTTAAGTAGTGACCCAAGAATCGGAATAAGGAAGCCGTGGTTAGCTTTTGGGCTTACGGCCAAGGCCCTACTTAGCCTGGTTTCTGCGGCATCCTGTTGGTTAGATTTTCACCCGTGACAATCAGGGCTCCATGAATGGATCCTGGAGCTCCTTGGGCCACAGACCTGTGGCTGGGTTCTGAGGGGTTACAGTGACATCTTCTGGCCGTTGGTGCTGGAGCACAGGGTTGGTTAAAAGGAGTTCTCTTTAGGACACCTCAAATGTGGGTAAAATCCCTGGTGTAAACTGAGGATAAAGGCATGTGGGTGTGTGTTTTCTAAATCTCTACAATTAACAGTTGCATATTAGCAACTGCATATTGTTTTTTGTTGTACACACACACACATACTTCCTACTATCTCACATAAAATGTCTTTACCAGACTTTCAAAGCCTCATGTAAAATTAAAGTAGGTGTCCTTCCGATAGATGTCTTGTAGCTTCCTTCCATCATGCAGACATCCTGATGGATCCCAACCACCCATTAGCAAGTCTCTTCCTCTGACTAGACTGCAGATACTTGGACAGAGGAGCCTTGCAGGCTACAGTCCATGGGGTCCCAAAGAGTTGAACACTGCTAAGTGACTGATACTTCTCAGTGAGGTCTAGGCTGATGTGTGAAGTTCACAGCGCTGCTCAGCACGCCTCCATGGGATTCTCCAGGCAAAAATACTGGAGTGAGCAGCCTTTCCCTTCTCCAGGGGATCTTCCCAACCCAGGGATCGAACCCAGATCTCTTGCATTGCAGACAGATTCATTCCTGTCTGAGCCACCAGGGAAGTGGGTGGCTCTCTGTAGAATATGTTTGTACATTGTGGGGTTCCACAAACGTCTGTTGAAGAAACAAATGGACGATAGGCAGCAAATACGATAGGACAAGGTTGGCAGGTCTTGATTTGGTTTCCTGCAAGGGAGCAAAAAAGCCTAAAGACTCTACCATGTACTGATTTTATGTTAAAAGGCCAGAAGGCCTGAATGTGCTTATGTTCATATCAATAGGGGGAGCCCACTTCGGGCATATATGAATACTGCCACATTGATTTCATCTTCAGTGCTGTGTGGGTCAGGGTCACTCTAGGGTGTGGAGACGAGGAGCTGGGTCCTCAGGCCCACTGGAGTGCCCTGTGACAAGGCTTCCCTCCCAGAGCCTGAGAGCAGCCCATGGTAGCCCATGGTACCAGGCCCATGGTAGCAGTCGGTCTTTGATGAATGACTGAATGGGCCCATCTGAACTAAGGAAATATCATTATACCAGGAAGCCAGGCCACTTCTGAAGCTACGTGAAAACAGCCCAGCCCATCAGCTCACAGACAGGACAACACAAGGACCTTACATCTGGGTGGATGACAGCCATGGTGTGGAAAGCTCCTACCCAGCAAATGAGGGTTGGGTCGGTAGAGCTGATGTAAAAACTTTTCCAGGAAGAAATGTTCAGAACAGAACAGACTAGTGTGACATCAACCTGCCTTGGGGCTGAGATGGGTGGGGATGAGTCATGGGCACCTCCAGTCCCTGTGTGGCTGCCCTGCAGTCAGAGCCAAGGGTCACCCAAGGGCAGCTTTCCCTGCTCCCATGACCCAGCTGTAGTGTGGGGACTGCCAGGCATGGCACTTCCACTCCAGGGAGACAGGAGTGCTCTGCTTGTTCCTTAGAGAAGGTCCACCTGAGTAAGGGCTTCCCTGGTGGCTCAGATGGTAAAGAATCTGCCTGAAATGCAGAAGACATAAGAGACTCAGGTTTGATCCCTGGGTGGGGAAGATGCTCTAGAAAAGAGAATGGCTGCCCACTCCAGTATTCCTGCCTGAAGAATTCCTTGGACTGAGGAGCCTGTGGGCTGTAGTCTATGGGGTTGCAAAGAGTCAGACACAACTGAGCAAGGCACCCACACCCACACCCACCCACCCCTACGTGAGGCCTACTCAAAGTCATCAAAGATTTGGGCGCGGGGCCTGGTTCCTCCTTCCTGAAATGGGTATGATCATACTCTGCTGCTGCTGCTGCTAAGTCACTTCAGTCATGTCTAACTCTGTGTGACCCCACAGACGGCAGCCCACCAGGCTCCCCCGTCCCTGGGACCTCCAGGCAAGAACACTGGAGTGGGTTGCCATTGCCTTCTCCAATGTGTGAAAGTGAAGTCATTCAGTTGTGTCCGACCCTCAACGACCCTATGGACTGCAGCCCACCAGGCTCCTCCATCCATGGGATTTTCCAGGCAAGAGTACTGGAGTGGGGTGCCATTGCCTTCTCCGATGATCATACTCAAACTTATTGCAAAAATGATTTGAAGCACCTAATGAAAATTCACTGTAACAAAATGAGATTTAATTTAAAAGGTAAATAAGGTTGAAGGAGAAATACAATGACTACTTTGTTGAGGCTAGAAGGAACATGAACATACAAAAAGATATACCCTAAGTTCTCACTTGTTTGGTAAAGATAGGCACTCACTCAAGTTCTGAACATCTGGGACGCTAAGGCAAAGAGAGAAACGTGATTTGGGGGAAAAAAATAGTAACCATAAAATAAATAGTTCTTTAGGACCATCCCCATTTTTCTAGATCCTGGGACCCAAGAGAAATTTCTCTGGAAAGTCCACAATGTGATCCATGATAGCCTGTGATAAATACCCTAGGCTATGCCTGGGGCTGCTGCTACTAATAGATTGCCTTTAATAAAGCAAGTGTAGCTCAGGAGAAGTGAATCCAGGGGAGCTGAAACAGTGCAGTGCAGGCTCACAGCTCTCATGATCTGCTGTGAGAGAATTTAGGTTATTTAGAACAGTATTTCCCACACCATTCTGTAAGACTCTAGTGATATGTCAATAGTCTATGACAATAAAATAGATGCTAGAATCATTTAGTGTCTAACAGTGAAAAATAGAACAACATCAAGCACGTCTACATGTGTGCGTGCCAAGTCGCTTCAGTCGTGTCCGACTCTTTGGGACCCTGTGGACTGTAGCCCCACTAGGCTCCTCTTTCCATGGGATTTTCCAGGCAAGAATACTGGAGTGGGTTGCCTTGCGCTTCTCCAGGGGATCTTCCCAATCCAGGAGTGGAACCCTAGTCTCTTATGTCTCCTGCATTGGCAGGCAGGTTCCTTACCACTAGCACTGCCTGGGAAGCCCACATAGTTAAATGTTAGGACGCACCGATTCTTGAAGGGAAGTCTGTGAGCGATCTCGCAATCTGTGGGGCCTGCAGCCTTTGAGCCACGTGCTGCTGGCACTCAAACGTTGCCATCAGTGTGTGTGCTGTCTGTCTAGAGATTACTGCTCTGTGCTATGTTCCTTTACTTAACTGTGATTCTTGTGTGCAGCGTATATCATACATTAACGATGAGTCAAATTTCTGTCATTCCTTGCAGCAGTGAATTTATCTGAGAGGCTATTTTTTATTATCTACTTTCATCCAAGCACATGTTAGGGCTTGTGATGTTCTATCAGCTTATTGTAGTGCTGAAAATGTTCCGTAATCAGATCAGTGCAGGAACTGCTGATGCAGGGGAATGACTGGCCCACAGCCTTCAGTGAAGCAGTGGTCTATTAAGCCTCAATGCCAGAGGGTTCAAAGCTATAGTCTTGTGTGATGTGCTGATTAGGGCTCAGCTAGGTATGTCCAGAATCCACTACACAGACCACAGGGTGAGCATTCTCTTATGGAAACTGACCATGGACCATGGCTTTCTCACTTCCTGATGGAAGGGCGCTAACAGAGCCAACGGCAGGTTAAAGAAGGTTTGACTTAAAGACGGTGAGGCATTTATCTTTTGTTTATGGAAGGAAGTTACTCAGGGACCACAGAGAACTTCCAAAAATAATTGCAAATGTTAGATAATAGTTACAATTACAGTTAGTGGTTACTGCATGCTAGGTCCTGTGGTAAGTCATTTGCATGCCTTATTTTCCTTAATCCCCTCCAAGAAACTATAAAAAAAAATTATTATTATCCTTTTTTTATAGCTGAGAAGCTAGAATCACTAAGAGGTTAAGTTTTGGGGGCTTTTTGATATTAAAGATTGAGCTGGCAGCAGTATTTAGGCCAGGTTTTAGATAATTCTAAAGTTATTTGTGGGCTTCCCGGGTGGCTGTGTGGTGAAGAATCCACCTGCCAATGCAAGAGACACAGGTTCAATCCCTGGGTCAGGAAGATCCTCTGGATAAGGAAATGGCAACCCACTCCAGTATTATTGCCTGGAAAATCTCATGGACAGAGGAGCCTGGCATACAGTCTATAGGGTTGGGGTCAGACATGACTCAGCAACTAAATAACCTACAACAAAGCTATTTTGTAGCCTTTTGGTTCTAGAACATTCTTGTGAACTTTAGGGTGGCCAGTTTTGTTAACCATCAGTTGGGCCAAGATAAGTTAATAGACACGATCATGGATTTTCATTTTCTCTTTCAGCCTGTGAAGATGGATATAGGCTTGAAAATGAAACCTGTATGAGGTAGGCAGCATGTTCATTTATTCTGACGAATTTGTTCCAAACCTTATTTGGAAGTTATGTAGGTAAGTTGCCTCAGTAATTTCTTCTGATATTTGAAACTAATTCTTGTTCTTTTTTTTCCTGTCAACTCGCAGTTGCCCATTCGGTCTTGGTGGTCTCAACTGTGGAAACCGTAAGTATGCGGGCGTCCCGAGCTCCATGTGGGCAGGGCTGGTGACATATGTCTATTCCCTGCCCTCACCCTGGAGAGCAGAGTGCTCACCAGGGCTGGAGGTTTGTAGGGGGAGGTCAACATTTATTTATTTACCTAGATAAATTTCCTAGATAGCCGGACAGAGGAGTATCAGTCAATAAATGTGGCTGGGAGGGAGGGACCACCCCCAGGAGAATAGAAGAACCTCCTGGGTACTTAGAGGGGCTGGAACTGGAAGAAGACCGGCAGTGACTGGTATGGAGGGAGAAGGAATCCAGGCAGAGGGGACAACCTGAACAAAGGTCTCGGGCCAGTCTGGGCCTGTGATTCTGGAGGGCAGTGTGTAAGTAGGTGTGACTGGGACAGAGGAAGGTAGAGAGTGAAGGATTAGGTTGGCAGAGTATGTGAGGATCAGATTCTTGGGGTTTTTGATAGAGCCTGAGAATTTAGACTCTAGTCAGTAGCCTCTGTAGAACTAGCAAGTCTTAGAGCAGGAAGGCATTTTTGATCAAGAAAATCAAGTCAGGAGGCAGTGAGAAGGACAGAGAGCGTGGGGCCATTTAGACCAGAGTCGTCAGGGCGGGGGTCATGGCTGGATGCAGACTAGGGAGGCCCCTGATCTTAGCTGACGTCTGTGCCCCTGGAGTACAATGGTCGAGGGGCACTGACCATGCATGTGGCATGTTTCACACTCAATTTACTTCTCTGAGAAGAGCAGTTGGGATTCATTTCAGATCACTTTCACTGACATTTTCTTATCCTGAGACCTAAGAAGTTAAAGTGACCCTCAAAACTATTGAAAGAAATTCTAGGATATAGGATGAAAAAGGAATGGTAACAGTCAGCACTTTAGAATAGCTTTGTCGCTCATTCTGTAGAATCTTCCAGCAGTCCATAGTCTTAAGTTTACTCTCCCACAAGTGGACATGACTTTATTTAATAAGAGATGCTACCTTTACCCCATCAGTCATAAATTCCAAATGTTTTTAAAGCTCTCATGCAAGAAACGGGAGGAGGGTGAAGACTAGGCAGCTCTTTCTTATAGCACAATATCACAGGTGTACTTGGTTTAATAAGAGTGTGAGTGAGACACGACAACGTGTGGAGAGATGTAGCCGGCTGGGGCTGAGCCGGGAGCAGGACCCCGCTGCCTGTCCTCCTGGGGCTCCTCGGCCCCTCGTAGGATGAGCCAGTACTTCTCACTTGCTTGTGGTCAAACAGCTCCCTGACTAGGTTTCACTAGAAAATGCTTCCTATTTCTCTGTGAATGGAAGAGCAAAAATGGATCAGTGAAAAACCCTCGAAAGGGTTGAAAGAAGGGAGTAGCGCGTTGCTCTTGGTGGCAGTTAGTGATTTGCTTTTCAGAGATCATTAAACACCACGTATGTAGAGATGATGTACGCTACATCCGCTGACCGTTCTGTGAGTTCCTATGCCTCCGCATGATGTGGGTGGGGTCTTGGGAGTAGCAGGATCTCTCTCTGTTCCTGAGATTTCCTTTTCCTCCCTTTTATCCGAGTCATCACAGTCATTTCCAGCAGAGGGCAGACTCTGGCCTGGATGGCTAGCTCTCTGCCACGTTTTGTTGGGGACTCTGGTTATCTCTGATGGCGTGAATACCACTTTATGACTTTGACATCTATTTGCATGTCAGTGTCACAAAGCAATTAATAGTCACTGATAATAAATGGCACATGCCATCTCCGATCAGCCCTGGTGTGGGTTAAGGAGTCGGAGCACCTGAATTTCATCCCCACCTATGCTGATAGCTAGGTGAGGATATGCCTTGTGAGGTCTGTGACTTGTCACCTGGTGTTTTGTGCCAAATAACAGAGATAACCACCCACCCCTGTCACTTCTGCTGTCACCACGAAAGACAGTTTAAATGCCTTCTTGGGGGTCTGACTCAGGCTGGACCTTTTGTAGAAAAGAAACTCTGCTCTCTGCAGCCTTCTGGGGACACGTGCTCTGGTACCCAAGCCCTGTGAGTTAGGGCACCCTGCTCTGTCCAACCACGCATGTGGCGTTCCTGGAAATCTGCCAGCTCTACTGTATTCTTGCTTTAGGCATAGCCTCTGACCTGCCTTTCTGCAGCCTATTAGCTTTCTAGTTGCGCCCAGATTTCACTTGTCGCTCCTCATAGAGAATGTCCTTCAGACTGGAGAGGGCAGAACAAGCTCTGCTCTCACATCCCTTAGTCCGTGTGCACCTGCCCGGCGCGGCAAGGCCTCCCCTTTTAGTTTCCTTTCTGTGTAAAGTATGTGTTTCTACCACAGATCCCAGCAACTCTGTTTTCTCGTACCGCTGTCCTGTGGCTCTAGAATTCTTACAGAGCTGTTGTCAGAGTGTCCTCACTTCCCCTTGTCCCCATCCCAGCCTTTCTGAGGCACGCACATTTCCTTCTTTGCATGAATTTTATAGAGGCTCCTTCTCGCAATTTTATTATATCTCTCATGACCACATAGTTTGCTTCACCTGTTTTTCTCTTTTTAAAGTAGGTGAATTTTTTCTTTTCATAACATAAAAAAAAATACTTGTACATTAATTTTCCTTCTGTAATCCAAATTAATTAGCAGATAGATACAAGGGAAGAAGAAAACTAAAGTCTCATCCCCATTAAACCTCACTGCTAATACCCTGCTGTATATCCCTGGTATGACATGTGGTGGATAGGACCACCAACAGCAACCAGGACCTTGTCAGAAATGCAGGATTTCAAACCTCTTCACTTTGGACCTACTGAATTAGAATTTTAACCAGACTCCTGGATTCAGTGAATAGGCAGATTTGCATACATCTCACAGTTTAAGAAGCAGTATACCAGAAGTTTGTATGTGTGTCTTTTTAACAGCAATTGGATCTCACAGAAGATACTGTTTTGTAACCTGCCTTTGAACTTAGTAAACTGTGCAGTGTTTTCATTGGCATAAATTATAAGGTGACTTTAGATAGTTCTGTTAAATTCTACTCTGTATATATCATAATTTACTTAACCATCCCCTCTTATTATCAATTTAAAATCTTTTTTTTTTCTCTGTATTGCCATTCTTCTGTTTGTGGTCACTGTCACTTGGTGAGGATAGAACATCATCAGATAATTTTCCTAGATTACCTTTTTCTGGCTGCAGACATTTTAATCCATCCCTCCTCCTTATCTGCGACACATCCTTTCGTAAGGCACCCTTTCCGTTCCAACGCCCCACGCCTCTCCAGTGGAGACTCCTTCCCTGCCAGGCTCCCTGAGCAGCCAGGAGGATGTGGAGTCTGTCTCCCACATGTCTTGGCATCTTCTTCCTCTTCCACTGAAACCAAACATTCAGCTTAAAGATCTTTCTGCCTTGTCTTCTCAACCTACAGTCTGGCAGCAGGTGTATGAAGTCTTCACCTTGTAGTTACATTAGGCTCAGAACTCAAACCAGTGGAAACACTACGTGTCAGCAGGAGTCACTTGTAACACACTGCTCAGAAGGAGGAAGAGCTCATTAGTTATCCAGCAGGCAGCTGGAAGTCTCATGCAGTTAACAGCAAACCTCTCACTTGGTGTCAGAACTGAAAGGAAGCAGCCCTGGAAGAGGGGATTGCAACTCTCCCGACTCTTGTGTGCTACGGCCACACTTACAGTCTGCAGATGCGAGAAAGGGAAATTTCAAAAGGAAAAAAAAAGAACGTTGTGAACAGAGTTCTAAAGGAGAGATGGTGTAAGAGGAGTGGAAAGATTTAAATGGCAGAACTCTAATCACACTTCACTAATGAACACAGTGGGAGGGCAAGTGGGAGACCTAAATGAATTTTAAGGTGAAACGAATGTGGCCGCCTAGAAAGGTCTGTAATGAAGCCTAAGTTTAAAGGAAGGCATATAGGTTGGTACGGTTCTGACCTCAATTCAGATGTATTTTTTTCCACGTCACTAAGCCAGTTATCTCAGTTCTGACGCTGTCTCCAGGTACATCCCGCAGCTTAAGGGCTGGGCCTGCCGACTTTCCCACTCCACGCCCCTCCCCAGCAGACCCCAGTCCCTCATCCAGGTTATCACCTGTGCTTCTGACTAACTGACTGTAGATCAGAGGTCCCAGTGACCTCCTCCCTAGGGCCCGTTGATTTGCTGTACTGGCTCACAGAACTCAGGAAACATTTTACTAGATGCCAGCTTATGAAGAGACGCACGAGACTTCAAAGCTTACTGCTGGATAACTAATGATCTCTTCCTCCTCCTGAGCAGTGTGTTACGAGTGACTCCTGCCACACGTAGCATTTCCACTGGTTTGAGTTCTGAGCTGTTGGCTTCCCTGACAGCTCAGTTGGTACAGAAGCCACCTGCAATGCAGGAGACCCCGGTTCGATTCCTGGGTTGGGAAGATCTGCTGGAGAAGCGATAGGCTCCCCACTCGAGTATTCTTGGGCTTCCCTTGTGGCTCAGCTGGTAAAAAAATCTGCCTGCAATGTAGGAGACCTGGGTTCGATCCCTGGGTTGGAAAGATTCCCCTGGAAAAAGGAAAGGCTACCCACTCCAGTATTCTGGCAAATAGTGGAGAATTCCATGGACAGTCCATGGGGTCGCAAAGAGTCAGACGTGACTGAGCGACTTTCACTTTTCTTTTCAGCTTATTATAAAAGGAGAGTATTCCTGAACAGCTGGATGGAAGAGATGCACAGGGCCAAGTTAGGGGAAGGGCCGGGAATGTCATGCCGTCTCCTGGCCCTCCCATCCTCCCCTCATTTCCCAACCTTCACCAACCTGGAGTTCTCTGAATCCTGTCCTTTTGGGGTTTTATGGGAGGCTTCATTACACAGGCACAGTTGATTAAATCACTGGCCATTAGTGACTGAATTCAGTCTCTAGCCCCTCTTCCTTCCCAGGAGGTTGGGGGTAGGATCGAAAGTTCTAATGGGCTAATCACAAATTGGTTTCCCTGGCAGCAAACATCCATCCAAGAGTTACCTAAGGGCTATCCAGATGTCACTAATGTAAGAAAAGACACCATTGCTCTGCAAGCTTAGGAAATTCCTAGAGTTTTAGGAGCTATGCCTGGGACAAGGATGGGGAACAGATAAAAATTATTTCTTATAAATCAGTATCATAATTGACTAAGATTCTTCTGGGGTAAATAAATGTAGCTAGCTTGAACAATGAAGACGGATTATTGGAAATCATGAAATTCCAACTTCAGGAGTGGCAAGAATCAGGGAGTTGTGGGGAGTCTCAGCAGAGGAGGTTGGCACCTTCTTTTCAGAGCACATGTTAACATGGAGCCATCTTCATCTCTGTCTTGGCTCTTACTGTGGGTCTGTGCACAAACTTGCTGCCTCACAATGGAAAACAGGCTCAGCAGACAGCTTCAAGTGTGTGTCAGTACCTTGGTCATTTTTAAATAAAAGGTTCTGTCTTCCAAAATGAGATTCCTGGGAGGAACTAATTGATCCAGTTGGGATCTTGTGTTTACTCCCAGATGAAACTTTTGTGGCTTGGGATGGTGTTAAAGTACAAGCATGACCGCCCCACTGAGCCCTGCATGTGGAAGGGAGTAGATAGTTCCCAGTAGGCGGTTGGCTAAGCAGGCAGTCCTATAGATTCCAAATAACCACATAAGCAAGGACAAATATGGCTTATAGGAAAGACTAAGGCCCAGAGTGAGTTGGTTTAATGAAAAATGGCAACAGCAATGACAAAAACAGCAACCTATGATCAAACCATAAGAAGAATAAAGAAATGTCAACAAATGTGGAAGACGAAAACAAAGAATTCTAGGATCATCATTCTGCAGGATCTCTTCAAAGGAGGAAGGATAGAACAGACCACCCTAAGACAATACCCATGACCTTCACTCTCACCTGAACATTCAGGGAACCTACAGGACTAGTGAACATTATAGTAGGCGTTGGTATAAATCCCAGGCACTGTAATCGTTGTGTGACCTCATCGTGAATCTAAATCAGTCCTTAAATGTGAAAGATCAGTTGTAGTTCATGAGCTGACTTGACTGCAGGTATGAGAAAAAAGTACTAGAGAAGATTCTTGAGAGTTCCTTGGACAGCAAGGAGATCAAACTAGTCAACCCTAAAGGAAACCAACCCTAAATATTAATTGGAAGGACTGATGCTGAAGCTCCAATACTTTGGCCACCTGATGTGAAGAGCCGACTCATTAGAAAAGACCCTGATGCTGGGAAGAATTGAAGGCAAAAAGAGAAGAGGGCAGCAAAGGATGAGATGGCTAGATAGCGTCACCAACTCGATAGACATGAGTTTGAGTAAGCTCCGGGAGATAGTGGGTGGAGGACAGGGAAGCCTGGCGTGCTGCAGTCCATGGGGTCACAAAGAATTGGACGTCGCTTAGCGACCGAACAACAGCAACGTGAGAAAAAAGATCTGTGACTACATTGTCTACAAGCTTGTTACAAGCTTCCAGTGAAATAGCTGCCAGAGAACATCAAATGACTTCTTAAAAAATGTATGTGTATAAAGTATATTATATATGTACACATATACACATACAATTTCTAGATTTTTAGAGAAGGTTGTGTGTGTCTATATATAAAGACATGAAGAAAGTTTGGGAAGCAGAAAAACATGAAGAAAGTACCAGTCCATCAGTACTCGAGGTGGCACTGATGTCTGAACATTTTTGTGAGTTCCCTCCCAGATGCTTTCCCTGAGCTCACACGCACAGAGGTCTTCTGGCTTTCAGTCCTGTGTTCTTTCCTCTCCTGCATAATTTAAGCCAGTGCCACCCAAGATCTGGCCTGCAGGTTGATGGCATCTCCATCCCCAAGAAGCTTACCAGAGATACAACTTCTTGGACCTTGCCCAGACCTGCTGAATCCAATCTCTTGGGGTGGGGACCAGGCATCTGAGATTTAACATATCCTCTGGGTGATTCAGATGGACAGGAAGAGTTTGAGACGCACTGGCCTATAGCATACAGGATAATGTTTCTTAGTCAATAAGGAAATAACAGTCCAAACTAATGACATATTTATTAATTACACTGTTGTTCCAGGAAAGGGGAGATGAAAGGAATAAAGTCTAAACTTAACTGCAGTTTCCTTTCAACAAGTTGGTTCTCAGGAGAGACGGTTCAGCTATCTCCAGTTGTCAGCACAAAAGCCAGAGTTCTTGTTTCCAGAGCAGATTTCTAGGGAACCAAGACACTTGTGTTGACAAGCAAGATGATCTTCACGGGACTAAACTGCTGCACGACTTCCAGCATTGCTGGTAGAAGAGTCTCCTTTACCTTGGGAGGTGGGAGGAACTGGTGTCCCAGGGTCTTCAGAAAGCTTTAGATCAGCAAAGGATAGCCTCCTCCAGACTGGATGCTCTTAGAGAGTCCTCACAAACTCTTGAGTGTGTAGAATCTGTGTTCCCCCACTCGTGGTGCTCCTTCATAGGTTCCTATTGATAAGCTCCCAGCTGTGCCATTAAGTGCTGTGGGCAGCCATAGATGTGGGTGATGACATCCTGAAGCATGTTCTCACTTTTATAGCAAAACAGTAACTTCATTCTTTTGTTGTTTTGTTTTGGCATGCCGCATGCCTTGCAGGGTCTTAGTTCCCCAACCAGAGATTGAACTTGGGCCCTGGCAGTCAGAGCACAGAGTGCTAACCACTGGACCTCCAGGGAGCTCCCCAATAGCTTCGTTCTTAAAAGCAACTTCATTTTTGTCACAATCAAGGGGACCTGAAGTCATATAAAACCACCTCATAACACAGCGCCCCTCAAAGTGTGGGGGGCTGTGAACAGTAACAAGACGGTACAGAAACAGAAAGTAAGCACTTAGAATCCTTTACATGAGCGCGGCTGTGACACCCAAGCATGGGATCCTTTGTAAAGTGAAGAGCCTCGTTGTGTTTTAGTGTTGGTCTACAGGAGAAGGCAATGGCACCCCACTCCAGTACTCTTGCCTGGAAAATCCCATGGATGGAGGAGCCTGGTAGGCTGCAGTCCATGGGGTCGCCAAGAGTCAGACACGACTGAGCGACTTCACTTTCACTTTTCACTTTCATGCATTGGAGGAGGAAATGGCAACCCACTCCAGTGTTCTTGCCTGGAGAATCCCAGGGACGGTGGGGCCTGGTGGGCTGCCGTCTATGGGGTCGCACAGAGTCGGACACGACTGAAGCAACTTGCAGCAGCAGACTCTTTAAAAAAAAAAAAAGGAGAGAAAGAAATTCATGATAGCCGGTGCCCAGGGGAAAAGACAAAGGAACAAATGAGACTCTATTTAAAAATAATATCCAAAAGCGCGAGCCAAAAAAACTGGCCCTTGACCATGGATGGTTTGGGAAGCACTGGTCTCCACTGTCTTTGTCTCTTTTCAGACACAAAGGGGGCTTTTAGGGTGCTTGTTTCAGAGGGGAACCTGCCACAATCGCAGCCACCTGCAAGGGTCACTTCCAAGACAAATGCGTGCTTGTTTTGCCGGAAGTGAGAAAACATGAACTTGGTGTGGAGGGATAAGCAGAGCAGGAACTAGCCTTGGGTCTCTGCTTGGGAACAAAGGGCGCCACTCTAGGTGTTTTGAAGCAGGGAAATGCCGTGGTTAGGTTTGGTTTTTTAATTGAGTGGGCAACACTGGGCACAGAAACATGAGTTGGGAGGTGTTTACCTTTGTCTGGTCAAGGGTCAGTGGGGGCCTAGGGTTGTGTTGGTGGAGATAAAGAGAAGTCGACACATGCGTGAGGTTTGTCTTTTGTCCTCACTTTTAAAAAATGAAGCTTGACTACATGTGTCAGGAGGTGAGGGAGAGAAATAACTCATTTCTTAGTTTGACTTTGTTTCATGGGTATCTTAATACTGATGGTTTTTCATAGTAATCAGGTTTCTGTGCTAGTTATTTCAGGAAAAGACAGGTGAGTGGTTGGGGGTATTTCTGTTGCTCTTGTATTTGCTCCTCTCTCACAATCTGCCCATTGTCACCTCTATGCATTATCCTTTGACTTTAGGTATTACCTAAATACCTAAGAGCATGGTTCCATCCTAATTTACTATAGAAAATCTGGTTATTGGCTCTCTTTTTTTTCATACTGGACCTTACAGCCTGAAAGCACAATTATAATCATATTTCCACAGCAAAAAACAACCTGAATATTTAATAGATTATATTGAAAATATTATTTTCCCATAAATACACAGGTATGAAATCAATTAATTAAAATTTATATTGTTTATTATACATGATAAGTGCTTGTTTATGTGACTGCTAATTTCTGATAATTAAATTCAGTGTGTGTGTGTGTGCATATGTGTGTGTTGAGACTATTTAGTTCCTATCCAGGGTTATGCAGTGATGCTTATAAAATTGTGGAATCAAAAATTGTGGTTGTCTTCTTTTTATTTTACCAAGTAAGAACCTAAAACCGTGTTTAAAATTTTTTATATCACCATCAATTTAAAAACTTCAGAAAACTCCAAAGAATGGGAAGTAACCAAGGAAATATTATCTTTTTCCCCCAATTACTTTTTAGAAACCAGCTTTACTGGAGGCATAATTTACACATTAAAAAATGCATCTAAATTAAGTGAGGGAAAAAAGTAAGAAGGACCAAACTTTAGGAAGTATTAAAACTAAGAAAAAAACCCAAACAAGTTTAGGTTTTGAAAAATACATGCATGCATCTCTAATTTTTCTCATCTGATTGTGGATTGGTAATAATGTCATCAGGCTGGTCTGCAGGTAGAATCTGGGAGCCCCTCTTCTAGGAGGGGCTAAGAATGGGGAACTCTTCTCAAAATAGTTTAGGGGAGGAAATGTCATTTTCCCTCTACCCTTCCAGATTCTTGGCTGAGACATCCCTACCCCCATTAAAAGCCAGAGTAACAGGAGAAAAAACTATTTTAATTCTGTGAATACACATGGGGATCCCACAAAGATGTGAAACTCAAAAGGCAGTCAGATGATTGAGGCTCACATACCCTCCTGAGCTGAAGAAAAGGCCAGGTGTCTAGGGTTTCAAAGGGGAAAGTGCAGTTTATAGGAAAGTAAGAAGAGGAAATGTTTGGGAAACAAAGGTTGTCAAGCAGATAAGTCTCTCAGGTGAAAAAGTTCTCTCTGATACTAGCTTTCTTCCTGGTACAAGTCTCTTTCTAATGTACATTTCCCTTACAAAAGGGTAACTATTAATAATACTCAGTTTTAGACCTTCTCCGGTGCTGCAGTTTCTCAAAAATATCAGCTCAAAATAATAAATATACCAAAGAGACATATTTTGGGTTGGCTCATTCTGCTCCCTCTTCGATGGAGAAATTGCAGAAATGGCCCAAGTAGCTTTTGCTGGGGGCCCAGAAAATGAAAAGTGGTCACCAGCTGAGGCATGGGGTAGCCGTGGGGTGGGGAACGGGACCATTTGGGGGCATTCCTTTGTTCATTCTTTGTCTGCTCCCAATCCACTTTTCTCCTTTTTAAACCTGTTTAGCCTATCAGCTTATCACTGTGGTGATCGCGGCTGCAGGAGGTGGGCTTCTACTCATCCTGGGCATCGCACTGATTGTTACCTGTTGCAGGTGAGTGCCAAGAGTCCACAGTCTAATCCTCTTTGCCTGTGCTAAGCCAGGGTCAATTTTTTGCCCTTTTAAAAGAATGTGTGGGGTGGTTTACAGTATTAAATCCTATTGTGTGACTGAACCATTAAAAAAAGGGAAACTCATGATAGATAGTGCCACTGGGGAAAGAAAAGGACAGCAAATGGGATTTTCACTTAAAAAAAAAAAAAAAAAAGAATATTCAAAAGCACAAGCAACAGAAGAAAAGGGATTGGACTTCATCAAAATTAAAACTTCTTCACTTCAAAGAACACTATTAAGAAAGTGAAAAAAGACAACATACAGAAGAGGAGAAAGTATTTGCAAATCATATGCCTAATAAAAGACTTGTATCTAGAATATATAAGGAATCCTTACAACGGTAATAAAAAGGTGAAACCACAGAACACATTTTGGGACTTAGTAGAGTGTAGGGTCTTCTGTCTTGGTGCAGAAAGAATTCAGCAAAGTGTTGGATGAAAAGGGATTTATGAGAACAGGATGCTTTTAAGGTTTACAAGCAGGTGGGCAGGAGGGTGCTGCACTAAGAACTTAGTGGGCCACAGTTTTATAACCAAAAGAAGAATGGGGCAGGGGAGCCAGCCATTGTTGAGCAGATGTCAAGCTTCCGTCATCGGCTCCTTCTCCCTGTCAGGCGGGGAGTTTTCTTATTCCTGCTTGATCAAGCCAGGACTATCATGGCACTGTTTAAGTTAGCAGAAGGGTGGTAACCTCTGCTAAAAATGGTAAACCATCTCAGGTTTGAGCATAATGTTTTCTTTTCCCTGTATTTTTGTTTTTAGTGTGCACAGGGGAACACGTCTTGGGAATCATTAACTTACTGACCTTACTGGGCAGGGTGTGGGTCTTGTTTTACCATTGTTTTATTGTTTGGGGCATGTCTTGTGCTTGTGTGGCATGGTTTTGTTTCAAAGCAAGGCAGCTTGGGTTTGTGGTTAAGCAAACCTGCTTTCTGGAGTGATCACTAACTTATAGGGGATCTCCCATACTTTTTTCTTTACTCATGATCCCTTAGTGGGATTAACTGTTTAATCACCTATTTTGTTCCTTTACTCTGTCCCTATCAAAGGCAACCAAGTTAAAAATGGGCAGAGAACTTGAATTGTCATTTCTATAAAGAAGATATGCAAATACCCAATAAACCTACGGAAGCATGCTCAATGTCTTTAGCAGGGAAATGCAGTCAAAACCGACAGCATCAGATACCACTTCACAAACACTAAGATGGTTACTAAAACAAACAGAAACTAGAAAATAACAAGTGTTGGTGAGAACGTGGGGAAAGTAGAACACTCATACACTGCTGGTGAAAATGTACAGTGGTGTAGCCACTTTGAAAAAGTCGCAGAACGTCAAGCAGAGTTGTCGTTCCACCCAGCATGTCCACTCGTGTATCAAAAGAAATAAAAACAGGTATTCACACAGAAACGCGTGAATAAGTTTTCATAGCGGAGTTGTTCATGATAGCCAAAAGGTGAAAGTAACCCAATATCTATCAGCTGATGGATAGATAAACAAAACGTGATATATCCATACGTTGGAGTGTTGTTTGCCATAAAAAGGAATGAGATACTGAATCACACTATAACATGGATAAACCTTGAGAATAGTGTGCTGTGTGAATTAAGCCAGTCACAAAAGACCATACCTGTATGATTCCATTTATTTGAATGTCCAGAATAGGCAAATCCAAGAGAGGCAAAGTAGACTGGCAGTTGCCTAGGGCTGGATGGACAGGGGAAGAATTGGGGAAGAATGGCTTAAGAGTGTGGGGTATATTTCTGGGGTGATGAAATTGTTCTAAAATTGCACGACCGATGGCTGTGTAACCCTGAGGATACCAACAGCCATTGACTTTTACACTTTAAATGGGAAAATTAAGAAGCGAACAAAGATGAAAGGGGTTGCCTGAATATTTAGCAATGGAGAAGTGGCAGGCATGTAGATAAGCAGACAGTAGTAAGCTTGGCTCTAGGCTTCCTGGATAGCAGTAGGACTGGGTTTTGAATGGAAAAGGAAGAAAAAGGAGTCAGTTCCCTTCTCTGTGGTTATTCATTTAAAGGAAAACTCAGATCTTTGGTTTAGATGGTAATAAATGGCAGGAATTACCCTGACATGTCTAATGGAGGGGACCTACAAAAATAGCAAATTATCTTTTTGACCATTGACCCAAAGGGCATTTTAAAATAATCTCTATCTCCAGGAAGGCTGCAGAGGGCCAGCTGCTCCCACCCAGGGACGCAGACTTCAGGGTTCAGTCTTGACCTGTCGTTTACAAAGTTGCCATCAAAGCATCCAAGAGAAACCTCACGAGTAGAAATAAAGTTCTGGGTGTGAGACTAGGAGCTAGAGAGACAGACCTTGAGTTCTGCAGGGCACAGAAGCCACCTGTCTACTAAGCACCCTGTCAGGTAATACAGCCATCTGGGGAAAGTTTGTGACTGTTGGTCCCTGGGAGAAGGTCGTTGTGAATCATTGAGGCATTGTTTGAGACCGGATGCTCCACCCCTCAGGGAGCAGCACAAAGGCACATCTATTCTCAGCTTTTGTAAAGAGAGACAGAACCTAAGGCCCATGGCTGGACATTTTAAGATTCTGAATGATGTGGTGTCTTCCCTAGAAAGTTCATTTACAGCAAAGTGAGGTGGAGGGAGAAAACTCCAGGTTATCTTACTGTCTGATCTGAGGCCTGTTACAGAAGGTGAATAATATATTCTCCAACAGTTTGCAGTCAGAGGACTCTCAATGGTAAGGAACTTGTGCTAGGGTTTCCCTGCCCTGCTGACATGAGGATTTATATGGGTGTATATATAGGTGGGCATTTCTGCCAACAAAACATACTATTTTCATGGTTTGTGAAGTAGCTCTATTGTAGGAAGGGAGACCCCTAGAGAGTAGGCTTGAGAGTAGGCTCTTGCTAACATGTAGAAATGAACTGTCTGAGGAGACACACATGCTGATAAAGCAAGAGACTTTTTTGGGAAGGGGTGTCCGGGCAGAGAAGGGCAGGGTAAGGGAACCCAGGAGAACTGCTCTGCCACGTGGCTCGCAGTCTCCGATTTCATGGTGATGGGTTAGTTTCTGGGCTGTCTCTGGCCAGTCATTCTGACTCAGAGTCCTTCCTGGTGGTGCACGCATTACTCAACCAAGATGGACTCCAGCAAGGAGGATTCTGGGAGGTCAGTAGGACATATGGACTGGGGTCTCCTCTCTCCTTTTGACCTCTCCCAAGTTCTTCCGGTTGGGTAGCTCATTAGTTCTGAGTTCCTTACCAGGACCTCCTGTTGTAAGGTAGCTCACGCAAATGGCTACTATTTTGCCTGGCCAGGTGGCGGTTTCTGTCATAGTCCCCCCTAACAGCTTCATGAAGTGGAAGAGCACTGGCCAAGGAGTTGGGAGGCCTGAATTCTAGTCCCAGCTTTGCTAGAGGCAAACTGTTACCCCAAGAGAAGTCATATCCTTCACAAAGCCCCATCCCCAGAGCTCCTGGAGCAGGTTGGGAACCCCTGGACTAAAGAACCATCAAGCCCTTCTAGCTCCAACACCTTGTGAATTTATGACTCTTGTTTCCCTGCCCGCCCCCACAGTACAGTGATCTCTGTCCCCCAGTAGAGTCTAAATCTGCTCCACTGCAGCTGTCTTTGTCCTCTCTTCCCCCAGTAACCTGACCATTTTGGTTGGAAGCTTTTTGCATGTAATATATTTACATCTAGTTGCATTTTTATAGGTAAATACTAAAAATAAGAACAATAACAACATTTCTCAGTGGGCAATTACAAAAAAAATACAGTGGTATCTTTAGGCTTGTTTTTCCTTGTTGAAAAGCTAGATGGTATTTTCACAAATATCATTTCCTCACAGAACTTTCAATTCTTTTTTTTACCATGCAGAAAGAATAAAAATGACATAAGCAAACTTATCTTCAAAAGTGGGGATTTCCAGATGTCCCCATATGCTGAGTACCCCAAGAACCCTCGCTCACAAGAATGGGGCCGAGAAGCTATTGAAATGCATGAGAATGGAAGTACCAAAAACCTCCTCCAGATGACAGACGTGTATTACTCGGTGTGTATTCCCATGCCCAAGTGACCTCCTAGCTCCAACTTCCTTGGAGAATTAAAGGGATTCTGTTTTTTTGTTTTGGGATTTTTCTGTTTGTTTTGGTTTGGTTTTTTGGTCACTACGCACAACTTGCAGAATCTTAGTTTCCAACCTCCAGAATCTTAGTTTCCTGACCAGGGATTAAATGTGAGCCTTGGTAGCGAAAGCGCTGAGTCCTAACCAGCAGGCTACCAGGGAACTTGCAAGGGATTCTGTTTTGTTGTAGTAAAAACACTCCAGCTTATTAAGGGTAAAAGAGAATGGTGGCCTATACCTTTGTCTCATACAATTTAATATTCAATTTATTTACTATCTCTTTGCATAGTATTTATTAGTTTCAACATTGAGATATGACGAGTACTTCTAAAGAGCACAGTATGTACTTTATGAGGTTCTAGCAATAAACGTCTTGTCACTGAACTTGCTTTTAAGTTATAGAACTGGAAGTTAAAAGATAGAGAAAGAATTTAATGGTATTTGGTCTTTGACCCTTTCATTTCTGTCTCTTGTCTGCCATGCTTTATGTCATGTGGTTTGGTAGTTGAAACTGAGGGACTGGGAAAAAGTGTAAAGAGAATAATTCAATGTCATCCTCAACCAGCACTTGTCAAAAGGTTTAGAAGATTCAATAGGTTTTTAATAATTTGCTATGTCTGGCCCTGGACTGGGTCATTTGGAAAGATGGGAGACCACCTTGAACCCTTGCTTCTTTTGTCCCACATTGAATAACCCATGTCATATTCCCATGCCTGCTCAGTTCTTTTGTGTTACACTGCATCAGCCGTAAAGCAAACACAGGCAGGGATACCTGAGCTGGAAAATAAACAGTCATCAGGTGATGCAAAGCCGTTAGAGGTACAGCAATGAAACCTTGCCTGTGAGGACTTAATCACTTCAGGCAATCCTGTTAAAAGCACAGCCCCTCTGGTTGCTATAGAGATTAACCTGTGGGTTTAGACTTTGGATGGGAGAGGCGATTCATGCTAAGGAAGCTATAGTTTCAACAGATTGTGAAAATTTTGAACCTGGCGTAGAAGAAAAACAAAAAGAAACAAGGGGAAAGATAACCGTAGTTACGAAGATCGATCTGGTTCAAATGTTCCTGTTGGTATCTCCCCGTAGTGTTAGTTGCTCAGCTGTGTCCGACTCTTTGCGACCCCATGGACTGTGTCCCGGCAGGCTCCTCTGTCTATGGAATTCTCCAGGCAAGAATATCGGAGTGGGTTGCCATTTCCCTTCTCTAGGGGATCTTCCAGACCCAGGGATTGAACCCTGGGTCTCCTGCATTGTGGGCAAATTCTTTACTATCCGAGCTACCAGGGAAGCCCTATTTCTACATAAGGGCTTTGCTTTCCCGTTGGCTTGTCAGGCCAGTTCTTTTCCTCTGGTATCTGCAGCTGAAACTAAGCCTGTATCTCTCCTGGGTTGCCTGCACCCTCACACCCTCCTCTAGAGGCTCTTCAGAGCAGCGCCAGGACAGAGCAGCTGACAGGCCTGCAGCGTCACAAGACCCACCTTTGCTGCATGTTCCCAGGCCAATAGCTGAAGAGTTGTCTTACAGAGATACAGTCATGAACTTAAATGAGCCCCGTCTTCATTTCAGACAGTAGGCTGAACAGTCTGTAGAGGCAGAGTCTAAGTTTAGGGGCTACTTTTGCGTTAGGTAGGTAGTCACGACCCACTAAGCTGGGATTTGATCAGAGAGACACCTGAGAATCAGCTCGCCTCCTTCTTTGGGGTCCTAACTCCCTCTGATGGGTGGCCAGACAACCTTGCAAAGGCCAGGCCCCTGTCTCAGCTGGGATGGTAATGTACCACTAAATGCCATAGAGGATCTAAAGCCATTGTGTTGGGGCTTCCCTGGTGGCTCAGTGGTAAAGAATCCACCTGCCAATGCAGGAGACTTGGGTTCAATCCCTGACCAGGGAACATCCCACAAGCTGAGAAACAGCTAAGCCTGCAGGCCGCAACTGTTCAGCCTGTTGTGCTCTAGAGCCTGGGAGTTGCAACTCCTGAAGCCCAAGTGCCCCAGAGCCTGTGCTCTTCAATAAGATAAGCTACGGTCATAAGAAGCCTGCACAGCAACGAAGACCTCAGTACAGCCATAAATAAATAAATAAAATTACTTTAAAAAAGTAAAGCCTTTGAGCTCCAGAGAGAAACGCCTTTTGAAAGTCAAAATAGTAATCAGATAATCATTACTTTTGATAATAATCAAGGGAATAATTAACCCAGGTCTGGGTCACTGGGCTGCTCTTGATTATATAATGTTTCTAAAACTCTGCCCTTAAAATATGGGCAAAGGGTCCCAGGTTCCATAAAGAGACAATCTGGGAGGTCCTGACTTGTAGGTGAGACCTTGCTCTGCAAAGTATCAGTTCAGTTCAGTTCAGTCCAGTTGCTCAGTCGTGTCCGACTCTTTGTGACCCCATGAGTTGCAGCACGCCAGGCCTCCCTGTCCATCACCAACTCCCAGAGTTCACCCAAACTCATGTTCTTCGAGTCAGTGATGCCATCCAGCCATCTCATCCTCTGTCGTCCCCTTCTCCTCCTGCCCCAAGATCAGGGTCTTTTCCAATGAGTCAACTCTTCGCATGAGGTGGCTTTGGTATTGGAGTTTCAGCTTCAGCATCAGTCCTTCCAAAGAACACCCAGGACTGATCTCCTTTAGGATGGACTGGTTGGATGTCCTTGCAGTCCAAGGGACTCTCAAGAGTCTTCTCCAACACCACACTTCAAAAGCATCAGTTCTTTGGCGCTCAGCCTTCTTCACAGTCCAACTCTCACATCCATACATGACCACAGGAAAAACCATAGCCTTGACTAGACGGACCTTTGTTGGCAAAGTAATGTCCCTGCCTTTGAATATGCTATCTAGGTTGGTCATAACTTTCCTTCCAAGGAGTAAGTGTCTTTTAATTTCATGGCTGCAGTCACCCTCTGCAGTGATTTTGGAGCCCAAAAAAATAAAGGCTGACACTGTTTCCACGGTTTCCCCATCTATTTGCCATGAAGTGATGGGACCAGATGCCATGATCTTAGTGTTCTGAATGTTGAGCTTTAAGCCAACTTTTTCACTCTCCTCTTTCACTTTCATCAAGAGGCTTTTTAGTTCCTCTTCACTTTCTGCCATAAGGGTGGTGTCATCTGCATATCTGAGGTTACTGATATTTCTCTCGGCAATCTTGATTCCAGCTTGTGCTTCTTCCAGCCCAGCGTTTCTCATACTAAGTATAGCTGCCTCCATTTTAAATTCATCAAAATGTAGCATTCGTTGTTTCTTTTTTTGTTATCTGTTAGATTTAAACCTAAGATTAAATTGATTTTTCTTCTTTTCTCTTTGGCCACCAGCCCTCAAGTGTAAGGAATCCTGAACTTGAACGAAATGGACTCTACCCGGCCTACACTGGATTGCCAGGATCACGGCACTCTTGCATTTTCCCTGGACAGTATAACCCATCTTTCATCAGTGATGAGAGCAGGAGAAGAGACTACTTCTAAATGCAGAAGAGAGAGGGGCCCCTTGCTCTGACTGCACCAGGGGAGCACCACCCTGGGGCCGCTCCCAGGACTAGTGGAGCCATCCCTGAGCAGGCAGCAGAAAGGGGATGGGCATGGGGGGACGTGACCACAGTGGAGGGGACAGCTGGAGCCCCTGGATGTGGAACTGCAGGCTGCTCACCCGGCACCTTCATTGCTACTGTGAATGTGAACACGGGCCAATCCATTCAAGTCCCCGCGTGACCGCAGCATGGCCACAGCTCTGGAGTGGCTGTTAGTTAGGGCTGATCACTAGGCATCCGTGCAGGAACCCAGGTTTTCCTCAGTTTGCACTTTAGTAAATGCAGAAGGAGGGAGGGAGGCCTCCTTTCAGATTCTTTCCAAGACTGCTCTAGAAAGGCCTCTTCTCCTCAGACACTTCCATAGGACTCTATTCAGTGATTCATTTACAGTGAAATGCTCTTTCATTGTCTTCCTGCCCAGTAGCTACATGCTGAACAGTAGATGCTGAAGGACATGCCACTAGTGTTTGGAATTGCTGCAGGTTAACATGCATGCAGCATTTTCACACGCTCCCAAGTCTTCTTGTGCAACGTTCTCCAAACAACCCCAAAGGGAGGAACTGAAACTTGTGAGGCGAAGCACACAGCTCCAGTTTGTTTTCTTCAGTCAAAGGGACACATTTATCTAGGATTATTCCTTTGCGGTTACTTCTCATGTTACCATTCATATCTGGATCAGAGCAAAACAAGTTTCATTTGATTCTAGTTTGAGGCATCCATCCGCCCCATGGTGAGCCCTATGGGCACTGGGCAAGGACCCTGGGGGAAGGTGCTGGCCCTGAGGGCACTGCACGGGGTGTGGGCTCAGACCTCCACCCTCAAGGCCAGGGCTGCTGTGTGTGGAGCAGAAGTCTGAATGCAGGTTGGATCCAAGCTGGTAGGTACTTCACCACTCATGGAAAAGCAGCTGAATGTGCTTCAGGAAATGGGCTGAACAGGTGTGTCCATTTTCTGAGACGCCAGTGCTTTGGGAAGCCAGGTATGTGGTTCCCAAGGAAGAACGGGGAGCTGGGCTGGAACCACACGCATGTCTGCTTACCCACCAGTGCGGCATCTTTGCTAGGAGCCCTGATCTCGTCCACAAACTCAGAGTTGGTTGGTTGGTTCAGCCAACCACTCAAAGCTATTTATTCATTGAAGAAATAACTTATTTTCTCTCAAACAGTAATTTGTAACTCTCTCTACTACTATGGAGTTCTGTCCTGAAACAGGGGTGTAATTCAAGTTAGCATCTGAGAACTAAAGATTGCTGGCTGTTTAGGGAATGGAGCATCTGCCTGCGGGGAGGCGGCTCCACACATTTGTATGAGGCTGTGGCGTGGGTCCTGCCAGGAGGGCATAGCCAATGCTGTGCCTTTACCTGCTGCTGTGGACCCATGATCTTTGTCATCTGCTTTTGAACATCCTGGTTCGGGATGAAGTGAACACAGAAGTAAAATAACTGTTCTCATCCTAAAGCTTGGAGTGCAGTGACACCCACACTTCTGGAAATGGTGCAGCCTTTGGAGACCGTTCTAGCCCAGGCATGGTTGTTCCTTCAGGGTTCTCTAATCTCTTCAGAATGAATCTAATCCTAGTGTAATCCCCGTCCTAATGGTTTTGAGTGCAAATTCCTGAGTCCCGTGGTCTGCACAAGTCACCGTCGCCCCGCCGCGGCCAGGTTACTCTTCAGGTGTGATCACTTAGTGCTTAAATTGCATTCATCTCATGAGACACATGGAAAGAACCCTGCTTTTTGTCAGTGGGTGCGAACTTAACATAGGATCACCTGTTAGAGATCTTGGGTCTTGCCTCTCTCCGTGCAACCAGACATGCCTTTCTGTGCCTCGTGGGCTCTCATCTAACTGGAGAGCTCGAGCTCCTAGCCTCAGCTCACCTGAGCCAGCAAGCCGGGCCGCGAGGAGCTGCTGCTTCTGGGCTCCTGCTGCAGAGCCTTGCTGGCCCCCGGGACCCGGGGCCGCAGTGGGGGCCGTCCCCAGGCATACAAGCCCACCACCTGCAGCTGACATCACAGCTGGCAGGTCATCTCCTGTGCCCGGGGCCAGAAGCTATACTCTTCACCGAATGAAGCGTTCTGTCCCCAGAGTGTTGTGGAGCAGAATCCCAACGTCCAGAACAGAGTATGCTGTGAGTTTCAAAGAGGCTTTCCTGGGAGTGGTTTTGTGCATGTGAAGTGGATTGAGAGAGTTGTTTTTTCTTGGACTGTGAAAAACGGAGGCACCCTGCAAGGCTGAGGTCACATCACATATGCAGTTGCTAGGCGGCTTGCAGGGGTGGGGGCTTAGGGTGCCAGTGCTGGCTGCCCACCTGGGTGAGGAAGGGAGAGGCCGGCTTCATTCCTGCTTGGGGTTAAAATACTTTCAGAAAGGTCCTCCCTGAGCTGGGAAACAGCTGGTGGGGCAACAGCCCCGGGACTGAGGGGACAGGCTGGATGCTCCCCTGGTGACCAGAAGCCCAGGCACAGGTTCAGGTTAGTCCACGCACCTGGAGTGATTCCTGGTCACAGAAATGCCATGGTCCTGTGTGGGGCCCCACTTGAGGAAGCTGCCCATAAGACGCTCAGACCTCAGTAGGAAAGTGTGGGGCTGCATGGAACCACCGTGTCATTCAGCATGCCAGAGCGTGGTGACTCTCAGAGCAGGGCAGTGCTCACTGGGGCCTACCATCATCTGTGGAGTCTGCCGAAGCTCCAGAGGGTCTGAAATCTGGTGTCTTTTATTTTTTGCCCCATGACCCAGCCTTGCTAAAGACATTTTAGAAAGCCTAAATAGTCCCAGTGAGCATCTCATGTGTTCCCAGCAGAGCCAGGCTCTGTGCAGACTACTTGGTCTCACCCCACCCTTGTGAGGTGGGCATGAGAGGGCCCATTTCTCGGACATGGGAACCTTCAGAGGGGATCAATACCTTGGCTTAGAGAGCCAGGACCCATACCCTCTGCCTGGCTCCCTCTTCCCACTGTACCTCTTGCCTCACCTCCCTGGCAGATGCCTCACCATCCAGTATCAAAGAGAGCTTGAGAGAGTGGGCTTAAAAGTTGTGTTTAATATTGGTAAGCAGTAGCTAAACTAATGCCATAAAGTGCAAAAACAAAATGTTGAAAAGTCCTTTCAGGTCCTTACATGTATTGCTTGGATGCTTGTGGTCATTGTTAATAGTGGCTGGCTCATGCTTATTAGCAAGGAGCATATTGGTACGTGGCTTTGGATGAAGGAAGTGTATGGTGATGACCTGGGTTTTTGACAGACGTGGCCAGACTTAGTCATCCTTCTGAGTGCTGCCTTGCCCTGTTCCTGTGGTGAGGCTGTGTTTCCCACATATTGGAAGCATGTTTTTGTGAATATTATCAGAGTCTGGAACCTATTCAGTTGAATGTCTTAGATGCTGACAAATCTTCCTCCTTTGACACAAGTTTGTTTTCAGAAGCAGCTAAGTCATTTAGAGCCAAAATTGCTGAGTGGAGAATGTAATCAAGCTGAGTTATCAGCATTTGAGGTCAAGAACTAAGATGTAACTGTTAAGTTCTTGAAGAGGTCATTCTTAACGTTGGCCCAAATGAGAGGGCAACGTCTTTGCAAAGATAAGACGGGATGGCTGCCCACGAAAATGTCTTTGAAGGATGATGTTCATTCAGATATAAAAGTTCCCAGAGTAGACACATCAGGGTCAGTCCTCACATGTGACTTTTTGGAGCCCCCATTAAGCCATCTTGCCCACTGTCGGGGCATCCTGTTGCTGTAACTGTGAGTGCTGCTGGCAGAAGCTAGAGTGGTGTCCAGGCCAACTGTTCCTGGCTTAGTTTAGTTGAAGGAAAAAAAGTGAAGTGAAATACACCCCAAATTAGGGTTTTGACCCATGGTTCTAAGATACACTGATTTCAAAACTAGAGCACTTCTTCAGAGAGAGGAAGAATGCAAAGTTCAGTATCTCAGTATTTTGTATCTTATTGAACACCACCCTTAATATCAGAGAGATTCTTTTCTGTGTGAAACTGTGGGGATTAGAAGGGACATTCCATTCCTTCCTTCTTGACAAAGCGTCATTCAGAGGTTCTCCTGTGCATTCTTGGAAACAGATACAGTTTTGTAGAGTTGCCTGTTGAGTATGTATTCTTTTTCTTTTCTTGAATCCCCAGAAAGATTAAGGTATTAAATGTCAGTTAATTTGTTGTGCTAAAGTATCTTTTCAAGTGTGTTATAATCCATCCTATTTGATTTAAAGTGCTCACAGAAAACCCTGTGCAACTCAAGGGGACAATTGAGGTCTAAAAAGAGACGTATCTTATACTGGCTCTGTCTTCTAGGCATTGTAAAGAGCACATTTAAAAGAAATTGTATGTTAGATTCTGGCTTTACCTTTTTTTTTTCTCTCTCTCTTGGATACATAATAGTGCACTTCGGGTGCAGAGTTTTTGGGGAGGAAGGATGGGACGAGACAGGGATGGGATGGAACCAGTCTACCTGGGAAACTAACCCAGGTTTCTGTATTATTTTGCCTGTTTCTTAAAAGACCTCTCATCAGGGGTTGCTGTGAGTTTTGTTAATGTTTGTGTTGCTGGATTTTTGGTTAAATGAAACCTGTAGCTGGAAAATTAACTTTTTGAGTTTTCACATTGTCCCAAATTTCTCTTTGCAGACCTTTAAACCTTAGCCCCTGGTTGATTGTGTTAAATCCATTATAAGAATGTTATTTAAAGTTGTATTATAATTGCAACCTTCACTAATTATTCAGTACTGTAGCAGCAAAATATTATTTGTAAGAATTCGATTATTTTTATACTTATACCCACTATTAAGTCTGGCGTTCTAGTCAGTAAAATAATGCAATAAAATCAATATCATTTTCACTGTGTTTTTCTGGTGATAACAAACACACCACCTCAGAGTACAACAGGTTCGTTTTCATGAGGGCATCATTTAAACGCTGGAGCTACACCATGAACTCTAATGGCAGAGCAGGGGTTGAGCCGTTTCGTATGCTCAGTGCTATGGGTGAGGAAATATGCTCTTGATGATGGATGGATGGGCAGATGGATTGACCTAAATGATGAAAAGCCTGCTTCAGGATAACACCTGCTTTGTTTGCTGTTCTTTCTGTGTGTTGGAGAGAGCCGGTAACCAATCTTCGGACACAGAAAATTTCCTCCTGAATGCCTCCCACCACCGGGTGCCCACTCTTCAGGTTTCAGAGGAGAAGGTAAAGTAAGCATATCTGTGATCTGTGGTCGAGAGATGTTGGAGCTTGAAGATGATGAGCTGTGGGCCTCATATTTACATGGCCAATGAGTGTGGCAGCTTGGCTGATTGTTCATTAATTACTTACTGAGGGCCTTTCATGACAGGGATGGATGAGCCTTTCAGATGCTTTGTGACAGTAACCTTGGCATTAGGAGACGCCAGTAATAGCAGCTTGGGACATGAAGGTGACCTTTTGGCAGCTTAGATCAGGGTTGCAGCCCACCAAACATCTCTGAATGGAAATGAGCAGCACACTGCTTTCTGTCCCATCATTTAATCCCCCATGAGACCTTGGCAGAATCTGCTGACTCTGACCCTGTTCACATTCCGCATCAGCTCAGCCAGACTGTAAACATCACAGCATGTCCACACCCACTCTCCCCCGGGAGCTGTTTAGGTGCTGTCCACCCACACGCTAGCCTGAGTGCTTGTCCTGCCTATACCTCTGACCTGGCCATGTTGAGCCTTCACCTCAGGACTGATTTGCCAGTAAGTAACAATCTAGAAACTATTTTTAGACCTTTGGACTTAAATGACTCCAGCAGGGCACACTCATTTTCCAATTGTTTGGGAAGTAATGAAAGGTAAGGGGCATGATATAGAGATTATATAGGCCAGAGTCCTCCTGTCTTGATATCAGCCAGGACAACTTTTAAACCCTCATAACTAAATGGTGTTGACCTGAAGCCACCTGACAAAACAAACATGAACTTCAGGTTAGATACGAGAGAGATGCCAGGAAAAAGAAATGCAGGTAGATATTTATAGACCTCATAAAAACTTACAGCATCACCAGAAGGCCCAGGCTCTAACAAGCTGGTATGAGACACTCCCTAATAGTGTCCTGGATGTTTTTTTCCAGATCGTGATGTCAGGCCTAAGAGTCTGCTCATTTCTCTGAGCCTCAATTACCTGACCTGATCAAGGAAGTGGGGATAATAAGTATTGCCTCTCCCAGAGTTGTTGTGAGGATGAAAAGGGAGAATCCATATGAAAACACTGTAAACTACAAAGAAACATACACAGATGGGTTCTCTTCAGTAGGGCCATCTTATCACCAAAAGAAAGACAATTACAAGATTAATGTGTCATTTCAAACTGACTAGTAACTAGACCCAAAGACCTTGGACTTGCCATCAAAGAGTTCTTGTCATTTCCCCTTCCCTCCTCCAGCCTGCTTCACCCATCATGAAGGGATTAATGGGCTAAAAAGTATAAGTTCTATACAAGTAGGAACCCAGACTGACCTTTCCACATGATATGCTCAATGCCTGGCACCTAGCAGATATTCAGTAAAACAAAGAACAGGTGAGTGGGTGGATGAATCATCCAATAGAAGACGTATATGGAAGTTAAAGTTCCTGGAGACCTACCCCCTCTAGTAGCTGCAGGCTGATGACCAGCCGATGTTAGGTAAATATGCAGCCATTACATGTAACTGAACAGGAACTCTTAACAAAAATCTCTGGTAGCAAACAAGGCCCAGGCAGGCATTTGTGGACTAAACACTAAAGATCCGCTAGAAAGCCCTTCACCTGATGAATTATGGAACAACTGGACAATGAAATGTCACTCGCCAAATAAAAGGAACAAACTACCTCAACAGGCAGCACCGCGGATGGGTCTCACAAATATCCTGCTGCGCGAAAAGAGTCAGCTGTAAATGGCTACCCACTGTATGCTTCCCTTTATGTTCCATTCGGGAAAAAAGACAAGATCAAAGGGACTGAACACAGGTGAGTGGTTCCCTAGAGGTCAGAAGGGGCTTTCCGCTGTTCGCCAGATACTTCCCCTTTCTTCCTTCCAGGCATGTGGTAACTGTGCTTTACCACCCGCTTTGAAATACGGCTGTGTGACTGGTTTTGGCCAAAGAAATGTGAAGGGAAGTGAGATGTGTCACTTCTGGGAAAACACTTTAAGAGCTGGTGTGGTGTTCATTTCTGTAGCCTCAGCAGTTGTGGAAATATGTGTTAAATACTATTGGCCTGGGACCCTGAGTGACTAAGAGGAACATAGCCTCTTGCTTACTGGGCTTGGACATTAATGAGGATGAAAGGAACACTAGTTACTACCCTTCGTGTGAATTCCTTGATTCTTTGTTCAATGCCACGGAACATTTATATCACTACAGTTCTTCAACTAAGTTGTTTCAGGTTTGTTTTATAAAAATTCAAATCAGAAACACTTAGTGAGTGGCTCATATTTTCCAAGTCCATCAATTGAGACTTTGTGATATGAGTGAGATTTTGAACCAGAATAACCTAGATTTGAAACTCATCACTACTGCTTATTAGCTGTGTGCCCTTGATGGGTTTCCTAACTAGTCTGATCCTGAGTTTACTCCTCTATAAATAGCAATAGAGATCATTCCTAATTCAGAGGTGTGTTGAGAGATTAAATGGTAGGATATCTCTAAAGTGTATCTCCGTGATGGGATACATCATTTAGCTCTGAGCGTGGGATGAAGCAGGCATTGATGTGTGTGTGTTATGGGCATGATGGGCATGCTTGAAGCATGTGTCTGTGATGGGCATGCTTGAAGCAGGTGTCTTGTTCAGATGTGCTGTGCTGTGCTAAGGCACTTCAGTCGTGTTCAACTCTTTGCGACACTATGGGCTGTAGCCCGCCAGGTTCCTCTGGACATGGGATTCTCCAGGCAAGAGTACTGGAGTGGATTGCCATTCCCTTCTCCAGGAAATTTTCCCCACCCAGGGATCGAACCCAAGGTTCTGTTTCCTGCATTGGCAGGCCGGTTCTTTACCACTAGTGCCACCTGGGAAACCCTATGGTTCACATGGAACTAGAATATTTATTCCTCTGCCCTTTCCTCCTGCTTACTTCACAGTAGTTGTTAAATTTTATTGTAAGTCATTATCATAGTGATACTAGTACCATCAAGAAGACAAAACTTGTTTGGGGAAATGCGCTATAATTTTATAATCTGCATAGAACCTGATCTATATTTAGCTCAGTGATAACTAGATTAACTGAGGAACAAGGTTCAGCTTTCCTGACTCTCCAACACCCGTCACCCTCACCGTGGACGATCTTGTCTCTCACTTCCTCATCAATTGTCCCCATTTCACAATGAGGTTGATTCCTTTCTAAAGACCAAGGAACTGGGATATAGTCGTCCTACCTGGGGAAATAAGGAGAGGTTTCACTGGTTCTCCTAGTATCATAGGGGCTTCCCAGGTGACTCAAGTGGTAAAGAATCCACCTGCCAATGCAGGAGACACAAGTTTGGTCCAGGGTCGTCGGGAAGATCCCCTGGAGGAGGAAATGGCAACCCACTCCAGTATTCTTACCTGGAAAATTCCATGGACAGAGGAGCCCAGCAGGCTGCAGTCCATGGGTTGCAAAGATTGAGACAACCAAGCAGCTGAGTGCACATACATAGTATCACAGACTGTGAGGCCTGGGACACTTGTTAGTGAGTTCATCTTGGCAATGGTTTACAAATCCTGTTCATGGAGGGATGGTGGGTTTTTTTGTTTTTTGTTTTTTGTTTTTCCATTTTTAAGACCAGATTAATGTTTGGTATGTAAAGGAAGTCTTCTTCAAAAGGGTTGAATCTGACTGGTTCCACACTTCTTCACAGTAACACAAAACTTGAAGGCATGAAGCAGTATCTACAAGTTTATCCTCTTAATAATGAAAGCAACAGAGATCATCCAAAAGAAAAGATTTCAGGGAACCCAGCGCCCAAGAAAAAGCACTCCATAGTGAAGTGCTGCTAACCAAGTGAGAAACCGAAACACTGAATTTGGAAATGGATCAACTATGAGGGATACATACTGGATCTGGTTAGAGAATAAAGACATGGGATTAAGAAAATGAAAGAATGGGCGGAGGAGCCTGGGAGGCTGCAGTCCATGGGGTTGCTGAGAGTCGGACACGACTGAGCGACTTCCCTTTCACTCTTCACTTTCACGCATTGGAGAAGGAAATGGCAACCCACTCCAGTGTTCTTGCCTGGAGAATCCCAGGGACAGGGGAGCCTGGTAGGCTGCTGTCTATGCGGTCGCACAGAGTCAGACACGATTGAAGCGACTTAGCAGTAGCAGCATAAAGGTTACAGAAAGTAAAAATAATGGAAGTAACAAAAACAGGAGGTATAGGAGAATAAGATACTCTTTTCCTTATTTTTCATAGCAGATAGATCAAAAAATACTATTTAAAGTTAAATAAGTTTATAAAATAGCATATCTAATTATGAGTTTTCATGATTTTTTTCTTAATTTTGGAGGAGTATCCTTGGAACTAATATTGCTTATGGTAAAGACACGTTTTTTTCTAAGTTGAATAATTATTTCATTTTCACATCATCTGGTTCTTCTGTTAATTCAAATGAAAAACTAAATGTCTTGTTCCAATTGAAAAAAGAGTTTCTATGTTATAACGTCGTGCTTATAAAATTATACCTACTCAACTATCTATCTCCAGCTATTCTCTCTCCCCCACTATCAGTCTCCCTGCACAGAGAGAGGTGTCTCACATGTTGTCTTCTAAATATTAATGCTGGTTATGGATCATGGGTACCTTTCCTTTCTTCTTTATACTTTTCCATGTTGCTTGAATTTATCTTAACAAACATGAGTCATTTTAATAAGAACAATAAAATTATTCATTTAAAAAGGAAAATAAGGGGCTTTCCTGGGAACTCAGTGGTAAAGAATCCACCTACCAACACAGGAGACACAGGTTCGATTCCTAATCTGGGAAGATCCCACATGCCATGGAACAACTAAGCCTTGCACCACAACGATTGAGCCTGTGCTCTAGAGCCCAGAGCCTCTACTGTGGGAGCTTGTGCATCATAGCCACAGCAGTGAGAAGCCAGCGCACTGCAGCTAGAGAGTGGCACTTGCTCACCGCATCTAGGGAAAAGCCCATGCAGCAAGAAAGGCCCAGCACAGCCAAAAATAAATCAAATTATTATAAAAGGAAAATGAGACAAGAATATGTAACTTTTAGAACTATCAAAATAATGTATATGTGTGTATGTATATATGTGGATCTAAATATAGCTATCCTAACAGTTCCTGGCATATTGTAGGCACTCAGTAGGTGCCAGGTACTATTATTATTGTTTTCTTGGGAAGAGAAAAACCTTAAATCCTGACTAGTAATTTTCAGTGTTAGTTGGGGTTCTTGGTTGCAGAGATGAGCATTCACTCCGTTTGGTTTATTAAAGAACTTTAGGTGTCTCTCAGAATCTCCAGGAGGGCCTTGGAAGAACAATAGCAGATCATGCTGCAGGAGTGAGAACTCCAGCAGAGACAACCCCCTGCCGCCACTGCTCCATCCAGAGCCACAGCTTACACCACCGCCCCCTGGTACAGTGCTGGTGCCTCAGGTTTCTGCCTCCATCTGGTGCTGGTACCTTTTATTTCCTCTTCTAAATATATGTCATGTGAGGAAGCCCTGATTTATGGTGCTAAGTCGTAGGCCTGCACCCCAAAGACAAGAAAGGCTATGAAAGTGAGATCTTGGTGTCTATCTTGGAGCAGCAAGACTTGATAGAGGAGATCTGCAAATACGGGCAATGGGGATCAAAGATGCTGAGCAGCCTCAGATAGAGTAAATTCTATCAACGATACCTCCCAAGTACCCCTTATGAAGCTTGGCGAGCCAAAGACTAAAAGGATTCCAAGAGCACTTGAAAATTATTGTATATTCCCTACTTGTTCAAAGGTTCTGCTAATTTACTAAAATATATTTATGTACAGTAGCTCCTCCATATCCACAGGTTTCATATCCAGAAATTAAACCAACCATGGACTGAAATTTTATTTTTTATTTCCAGAAAGTTCCAAAGAACAAAACTTGAATTTGCTGTTCACTGACAAATGTGTGTATGTGTGTATGCATGAAGAAGTATGCTATTCACAGCTATTTTCATAGCATTTACATTGTATTAGGTATTATAAGTAATCTAGACATGATTTGAAGTATATGAGAGGGGGAAGTTCACTGACGGTCCAGAGATTTGGACTTGGTGCATTTACTGTTAGGGACCTTGGTTCATTCCCTGGTTGGAGAATTAAGATCTCACAAGCCATGCAGTGCAGCCAAAAGAAAAAAAAAATTTAAGTATATGGGAGAGTGCTTATAGGTTACATGAAAAATCTGTTATATAAGAAACTTGAGCATTCTCAGATTTTGGTATCTGTAGGGGGTACGGTCTTTAAAACAATCCCCTACAGATACCAGGAGACCACTATAAAATTCTAAAACCTCAGAGAAGGCTCCCCTTATCCAATGTAAACAGTGTTATCAGAGACCTCTCGGTTCTTAGCTGAAAAAGGAATAGAGTTTTTTCTTTTTTTCGTGGGGGGCAAGGGTTGCTTTCTGGAACTCTCTTGCTTTTTTGATGATCCAGTGGATGTTGGCAATTTGATCTCTGGTTCCTCTGCCTTTTCTAAAACCAGCTTGAACATCCAGAAGTTCATGGTTCACGTATTGCTGAAGCCTGGCTTAGAGAATTTTGGGCATTACTTTACTAGCATGTGAGATGAATGCAATTGTGTGGTAGTTTGAGCATTATTTGCATTGCCTTTCTTTGGGATTGGAATGAAAACTGCCCTTTTCCAGTCCTGTGGCCACTGCTGAGTTTTCCAAATTTGCTGGCATATTGAGTGCAGCACGTTCACAGCATCAGCTTTCAGGATTTGAAATAGCTCAACTGGAATTCCATCACCTCCACTAGCTTTGTTCATAGTGATGCTTTCTAAGGCCCACTTGACTTCACATTCCAGGATGTCTGGCTCTAGGTAAGTGATCATACCATTGTGATTATCTGGGTTGTGAAGATTTTTTTTGTACAGTTCTTCTGTATATTCTTGCCACCTCTTCTTAATAGAAAAACATCTATTTCTGCTTTATTGACTATGCCAAAGCCTTTGACTGTGTGGATCACCATAAACTGTGGAAAATTCTGAAAGAGATGGGAATACCAGACCACCTGACCTGCCTCTTGAGAAACCTGTATGCAGGTCAGGAAGCAACAGTTAGAACTGGACATGGAACAACAGACTGGTTCCAAATAGGAAAAGGAGTATGTCAAGGCTGTATATTGTCACCCTGCTTATTTAACATTTGCAGAGTACATCATGAGAAATGCTGGGCTGGAAGAAGCACAAGCTGGAATCAAAATTGCTGGGAGAAATATCAATAACCTCAGATATGCAGATGACATCACCCTTATGGCAGAAAATGAAGAGGAACTAAAAAGCCTCTTGATGAAAGTGAAAGAGGAGAGTGAAAAAATTGGCTTAAAGCTCAACATTCAGAACAGTAAAATCATGGCATCTGGTCCCATCACGTCATGGGAAACAGTGGAAACAGTGTCAGACTTTATTTTTCTGGACTCCAAAATCACTGCAGATGGTGACTGCAGCCATGAAATTAAAAGACACTTACTCCTTGGAAGGAAAGTTATGACCAACCTGGACAGCATATTCAAAAGCAGAGACATTACTTTGCCAACAAAGGTCCGTCTAGTCGAGGCTATATTTTTTCCAGTGGTCATGTATGGATGTGAGAGTTGGACTGTGAGGAAAGCTGAGCGCTGAAGAATTGATGCTTTTGAAATGTGGTATTGGAGAAGACTCTTGAGAGTCCCTTGGACTGCAAGGACATCCAACCAGTCCATCCTAAAGAAAATCAGTCCTGGGTGTTCATTGGAAGGACTGATGTTGAAGCTGAAACTCCAATACTTTGGCCACCTCATGCGAAGAGTTGACTCATTGGAAAAGACCCTGATGCTAGGAGGGATTGGGGGCGGGAGGAAAAGGGGAAGACAGAGGATGAGATGGCTGGATGGCATCACTGACTTGATGGACATGAGTTTGGGTAAACTCCGAGAGTTGGTGATGGACAGGGAGGCCTGGTGTGCTGCGGTTCATGGGGTCGCCAAGAGTCAGACACGACTGAGCGACTGAACTGAACTGAAGGCTTGCTTTGGGTCTTCATTGCAGTGTACTGACTTCTCATTGCAGTGGCTTCTCTTGTTGCGGAGCACAGGCAGGCTTTTTATAAAAGATATAAACTGTCGGACTTCCCTAGTGGTCCAGTGATTCAGAATCCACCTGGCAGGGGGCTTTCCTGGTGGTTCAGTGGTAAAGAATCTGCCTGCCAGTGCAGGAGACACAGGTTTGATCCCTAGTCTGTGAATATCCCACATGCTGCAAAGAAGCTAAGCCCGAGTGCCACAACTCCTGAAGCCCACTTACCTAGAGCCTGAGCTCTGCAACAAGAGAAGCCATTGCAGTGAAAAGCCCAGGCACCACAACTAGAGAAGAGCCCCCACTCACCACTACTAGAGAAGTCCTAGCAAAGACCCAATACAGTCAAAAATAATTAATTTAAAATATACAAACTGCATATAATGAAAAATATTAAAAGCCAAATATGATTTACAGCACATCTAACAGAAGGGGTTAATACATCTTGATATTCCAGCACTCATACAAATGAATTTAAAAAAGAGACCACTAAGAACCCAAGAGATACATGGGCAAGGACATGCACAGATGATTGACAAAAGAGAAAGTACAAGACACATGCTATGAAAAATATTAGCACTCACTTGTAACAGGAGAGGAAGGGAAACTACTGCTGCCTAGCCACCAAGCATTTCGCTAGCATTTTTATTTCATCCTCACAATCATGGTCATGTTAGATGCTATAATTCCCTTTTTATTAATGAAGAAACTTGAGGTTCAGAAGGGTTGGGTAGCTTGTTGACCAATATCAACTGGCAAAGCTGATACTGACCCTGTGACGACTGTCAGGCTCCAAAGACCAGGGTCTTTCCACTAACCAAGCTGTCTCTTTAGTGACTGTTATGAATCTGAGAAACTCTTTTCAACTATTAAATTATCAAAACCCAATGTTGATGAGAGTAATGAAAGTTGCTTGGTTGCTAAGCTGTGTCCAACTCTTTGGTGAATCCATAGACTCTAGTCTGCCAGGCTCTTCTGTCCATAGGATTCTCCAGGCAAGAACACTGGAGTGGGTTGCCATTTCCTACTCCAGGGGATCTTCCCGACCCAGGGACTGAACCCACATCTCTTATGCCCCCTGCATTGGCAGGTGGGTTCTTTAGCACTAGTGCCACCTGGGAAGCCTTATGATGAGAGTCCTTCTCATAAAAGATTATGGGACTGGAAAAGGTCAGTTTTTATTCCAATCCCAAAGGAAGGCAATGTCAAAGAATGCTCAAACTACCGCACAATTGCACTCATCTCACACGCTAGTAAAGTAATGCTCAAAAGTCTCCAAGCCAGGCTTCAGCAATATGTGAACCGTGAACTTCCAGTTGTTCAAGCTGGTTTTAGAAAAGGCAGGGGAACCAGAGACCAAATTGCCAACATCTGCTGGATCATGGAAAAAGTAAGAGAGTTCCAGAAAAACATCTATTTCTGCTTTATTGACTATGCCAAAGCCTTTGACTGTGTGGATCACAATACACTGTGGAAAATTCTGAAAGAGATGGGAATACCAGACCACCTGACCTGCCTCTTGAGAAACCTGTATGCAGGTCAGGAAGCAACAGTTAGAACTGGACATGGAACAACAGACTGGTTCCAAATAGGAAAAGGAATACGTCAAGGCTGTATATTGTTACACTGCTTATTTAACTTCTATGCAGAGTACATCATGAGAAACGCTGGGCTGGAGGAAGCACAAGCTGGAATCAAGATTGCCGGGAGAAATATCAATAACCTCAGATATGCAGATGACACCACCCTTATGGCAGAAAATGAAGAGGAACTAAAAAGCCTCTTGATGAACATGAAAGAGAAGAGTGAAAAAGTTGGCTTAAAACTGAACATTGAGAAAACAAAGATCATGGCATCTGGTCCCATCACTTCTTGGGAAGTAGATGGGGAAACATTGGAAACAGTGTCAGACTTAATTTTTGGGGGCTCCAAAATCACTGCAGATGGTGACTGCAGCCATGAAATTAAAAGACTGACTCCTTGGAAGGAACGTTATGACCAACCTAAATAGCATATTCGAAAGCAGAGACATTACTTTGGATGTGAGAGTTGGAATGTGAAGAAAGCTGAGTGCCAAAGAATGATGCTTTTGAAGTGTGGTGTTGGAGAAGACTCTTGAGAGTCCCTTGGACTGCAAGGAGATCCAACCAGTCCATTCTGAAGGAGATCAGCCCTGGGATTTCTTTGGAAGGAATGATGCTAAAGCTGAAACTCCAGTACTTTGGCCACCTCGTGGGAAGAGTTGACTCATTGGAAAAGACTCTGATGCTGGGAGGGATTGGGGGCAGGAGGAGAAGGGGACGACAGGGGATGAGATGGCTGGATGGCATCACTGACTCAATGGATGTGAGTCTGAGTGAACTCTGGGAGTTGGTGATGGGCAGGGAGGCCTGTCATGCTGCAATTCATGGAGTCACAAAAAGTCGGACACTACTGAGCAACTGAACTGAACTGACCAAATTTAAAACACCTTTGAAATGTATCAAGACTTACTAAGAGCCATAAAAATGTTGATTTCCATTGACCCAGCCATTCTACTTTGAGGGAATCTTCTCTTAGGAAATAATTCAGTATGTGGAAAGAGTTATGGGCAAAAGGATGTTCATTGTGGATCTGTAAGAGTTAACAATTCAAAGCAACCTAAATGTCCAGAATTGTTTAAATAAATTGAAAAATGTTTACTTTCCACTTAATATTCAGTTCAGTTCAGTCGCTCAGTCATGTCCGACTCTTTGTGACCCCATGAATCGCAGCACGCCAGGCCTCCCTGTCCATCACCAACTCCCGGAGTTCACTCAGACTTAAAGTCCATCGAGTCTGTGATGCCATCCAGCCATCTCATCCCCTGTTGTCCCCTTCTCCTCCTGCCCCCAATCCCTCCCAGGATCAGAGTCTTTTCCAATGAGTCAGCTCTTCGCATGAGGTGGCCAAAGTACTGGAGTTTCAGCTTTAGCATTATTCCTTCCAAAGAAATCCCAGGGCTGATCTCCTTTAGAATGGACTGGTTGGATCTCCTTGCAGTCTAATTAGTGTCTTATAATTTTCTGTATACAGTTCTTTTGTCTTCTTAGGTAAGGTTATTCCTAGATATTTAATTATTTTTGTTACAATGGTGAATGGGATTGATTCCTTAATTTCTCTTTCTGATTTTTCATTGTTAGTATATAGAAATGCAAATGATTTCTGTGTATTGATTTTGTATCCTAAAACTTTGATAAATTCACTCATTAGCTCTAGTAATTTTCTGATAGCATCTTTAGGGTTTTCTAAGTACAGTATCATGTCATCTGGAAACAGTGAGAGCTTTACTTCTCTTCTGATCTGGATTCGTTTTATGTCAACAGTCACATTAGGCATTACTGACAAAATGGAGGCATGGCCCCAGACCCCTCTCCTCATTCTGTAGGCATTGGCCCCAGGATGAAGGAGTTAGGCCTTATAATTCTGACTAGTCTTTTCCTCTGCTCGACTGAGTTGACTGAAAAGGAATATTAAGGTGCTTATTGTTCTTGAGAGGAGCATGAGAAGGCACAAAGCCTTCTGCAGCTGTGCTCAGAAAATAATTCATAAAGTTAATCACTGACATTAGTTCAAGGACTTTTACAAAAGAGTGTTCCAGGATGAGCACATAGGCCATAGCTTGAGGCCATGGGAGGGATTGCTATCTGAAGCCTATTTGTGAGGAGAATGTTTATGGCAAAGGAGTTTACCAAATTTAGGGCTTAGAAATAATTTAAACAGTTAGAAGTTAAAGATTTAAGGAATGTTGTAAAGTTAGCATATTTTACTATAGCTTATAGAAGTTTGAAATTTTTAGAGAGACTTTAGCTAGAAGCCTTTTTAAGAGATAGTGAGCTCAGGACGTTAGGGGCAAACAGGATTTAGGAAGATAAGTAGTAAACTGAGGAATGTAGCATGAGTTACAATGTAATCACAAGTTAACCATCAGTTCAGTTCAGTTCAGTCACTCAGTCATGTCCGACTCTTTGCGACCCCATGAATCGCAGCATGCCAAGCCTCCCTGTCCATCACCAACTCCCGGAGTTCACTCAGACTCACATCCATCGGGTCTGTGATGCCATCCAGCCATCTCATCCTCTGTTGTCCCCTTCTCCTCCTGCCCCCAATCCCTCCCAGGATCAGAGTCTTTTCCAATGAGTCAACTCTTCGCATGAGGTGGCCAAAGTACTGGAGTTTCAGCTTTAGCATCATTCCTTCCAAAGAAATCCCAGGGCTGATCTCCTTCAGAGAGAGGAGGAGCAACCCCACGCCCAAGACCAGGGGCGGCAGCTGGGAGGACCAACCCCACATCCAAGGAGCGGTGGCTGTGCGGGCACAGGAGGGCCTAGAGGAGCTATCCCACTTTGAAGGTCAGGAAGGGTGGTGGTGAGGAGATACCCCTCGTCCAAGGTAAGGAGCAATGGCTGCACTTTGCTGGAGCAGCCATGAAGAGATACCCCATGCCCAAGGTAAGAGAAACCCAAGTAAGACAGTAGGTGTTGCAAGAGGGCATCAGAGGGCAGACACACTGAAACCATACTCACAGAAAACTAGTCAATCTAATCACACTAGGACCACAGCCTTGTCTAACTCAATGAAACTAAGCCATGCCTGTGGGGCAACCCAAGACAGGCGGGTCATGGTGGAGAGATCTGACAGAATGTGGTCCACTGGAGAAGGGAATGGCAAACCACTTCAGTATTCTTGCCTTGAGAACCCCATGAACAGTATGAAAAGGCAAAATGATAGGATACTGAAAGAGGAACTCCCCAGGTCAGTAGGTGCCCAATATGCTACTGGAGATCAGTGGAGAAATAACGCCAGAAAGAATGAAGGGATGGAACCAAAGCAAAAACAATACCCAGCTGTGGATGTGACTGCTGATTGAAGCAAGATCTGATGCTGTAAAGAGCAATATTGCATAGGAACCTGGAATGTCAGGTCCATGAATCAAGGCAAATTGGAAGTGGTCAAACAAGAGATGGCAAGAGTGAATGTCGACATTCTAGGAATCAGCGAACTAAAATGGACTGGAATGAGTGAATTTAACTCAGATGACCATTATACCTACTACTGCGGGCAGGAATCCCTCAGAAGAAATGGAGTAGCCATCATGGTCAACAAAAGAGTCTGAAATGCAGTACTTGGATGCAATCTCAAAAACGACAGAATGATCTCTGTTCGTTTCCAAGGCAAATCATTCAGTATCACATTAATCCAAGTCTGTGCCCCAACCAGTAATGCTAAAGAAGCTGAAGTTGAACAGTTCTATGAAGACCTACAAGACCTTTTAGAACTAACACCCAAAAAAGATGTCCTTTTCATTATAGGGGACTGGAATGCAAAAGTAGGAAGTCAAGAAACACCTGGAGTAACAGGAAAATTTGGCCTTGGAATATGGAATGAAGCAGGGCAAAGACTAATAGAGTTTTGCCAAGAAAATGCACTGGTCATAGCAAACACCCTCTTTCAACAACACAAGAGAAGACTCTATACATGGACATCACCAGATGGTCAACACCAAGATCAGATTGATTATATTCTTTGCAGCCAAAGATGGAGAAGCTCTATACAGTCAACAAAAACAAGACCAGGAGCTGACTGTGGCTCAGATCATGAACTCCTTATTACCAAATTCAGACTTAAATTGAAGAAAGTAAGGAAAACCACTAGACCATTCAGGTATGACCTAAATCAAATCCCTTATGATTATACAGTGGAAGTGAGAAATAGACTTAAGGGCCTAGATCTGATAGATAGAGTGCCTGATGAACTATGGAATGAGGTTCATGACATTGTACAGGAGACAGGGATCAAGACCATTCCCATGGGAAAGAAATGCAAAAAAGCAAAATGGCTGTCTGGGGAGGCCTTACAAATAGCTGTGAAAAGAAGAGAAGCAAAAAGCAAAAGAGAAAAGGAAAGATATAAGCATCTGAATGCAGAGTTCCAAAGAATAGCTAGGAGAGATAAGAAAGCCTTCCTCAGCGATCAATGCAAAGAAATAGAGGAAAACAACAGAATGGGAAAGACTAGAGATCTCTTCAAGAAAATTAGAGATACCAAGGGAACATTTTTTGCAAAGATGGGCTTGATAAAGGACAGAAATGGATGGACCTAACAGAAGCAGAAGATATATAAGAAGAGGTGGCAAGAATACATAGAAGAACTGTACAAAAAAGATCTTCACAACCCAGATAATCACAATGGTGTGATCACTCACCTGGAGCTAGACATCCTGGAATGCAGGTCAAGTGGGCCTTAGAAACATCACTACGAACAAAGCTAGTGGAGGTGATGGAATTCCAGTTGAGCTATTTCAAATCCTGAAAGCTGATGCTGTGAAAATGCTGCACTCAATATGCCAGCAAATTTGGAGAACTCAGCAGTGGCCACAGGACTGGAAAAGGTCAGTTTTCATTCCAATCCCAAAGAAAGGCAATGCAAAGGATGCTCAAACTACCGCACAATTGCAGTCATCTCACACGCTAGTAAAGTAATGCTCAAAAGTCTCCAAGCCAGGCTTCAGCAATATGTGAACCATGAACTTCCAGTTGTTCAAGCTGGTTTTAGAAAAGGCAGGGGAACCAGAGACCAAATTGCCAACATCTGCTGGATCATGGAAAAAGCAAGAGAGTTCCAGAAAAACATCTATTTCTGCTTTATTGACTATGCCAAAGCCTTTGACTGTGTGGATCACAATACACTGTGGAAAATTCTGAAAGAGATGGAAATACCAGACCACCTGACCTGCCTCTTGAGAAACCTGTATGCAGGTCAGGAAGCAACAGTTAGAACTGGACATGGAACAACAGACTGGTTCCAAATAGGAAAAGGAATACGTCAAGGCTGTATATTGTTACACTGCTTATTTAACTTCTATGCAGAGTACATCATGAGAAACGCTGGGCTGGAGGAAGCACAAGCTGGAATCAAGATTGCCGGGAGAAATATCAATAACCTCAGATATGCAGATGACACCACCCTTATGGCAGAAAATGAAGAGGAACTAAAAAGCCTCTTGATGAACGTGAAAGAGAAGAGTGAAAAAGTTGGCTTAAAGCTCAACATTGAGAAAATGAAGATCATGGCATCTGGTCCCATCACTTCATGGGAAATAGATGGGGAAACAGTGGAAACAATGTCAGACTTTATTTTTCTGTGCTCCAAAATCACTGCAGATAGTGACTGCAGCCATGAAATTCAACAACGCTTACTCCTTGGAAGGAAAGTTATGTCCAACCTAGATAGCATATTCAAAAGCAGAGACATTACTTTGCCAACAAAGGTCCATCTAGTCATGGCTATGGTTTTTCCTGTGGTCATGTACGGATGTGAGAGTTGGACTGTGAAGAAAGCTGAGTGCCGAAGAATTGATGCTTTTGAACTGTGGTGTTGGAGAAGACTTATTGGAAAAGACCCTGCCAAAGATTGATGGCAGGAGGAGAAGGGGACGACAGAGGATGAGATGGTTGGATGGCATCACCAGCTTGATGGACATGAGTTTGAGTAAGCTCTGGGAGTTGGTGATGGACAGGGAAGCCTGGCGTGCTGCAGTCCATGGGGTCGCAAAGAGTCAGACATGACTGAGCGACTGAACTGAAAATTAAGCCTTTACCTGTGTGATTCCTGCCTTTGTGTGCCTTCAATATGCCCTCAGGACCTATGTCAATTGAAGCCCTGGACCTAGAGGAAGACCTTGAATGACGAAGATCTGTGAATTCAGCTTCTTAGAAATCAGTGGCATTCAGTGTCTGAGGCAGAGCTATCAACAGTTGGTATTAACCTGGACATAATAAGAAAAATATGTCCAAAATGAGCCTTAACCTTAGAGGAATTGGGTTCAGGGTTTTTGAAGAGGGTGGTTATGGGAGAAGGTAGATATAGAGACCCCTCTCCAAGTGAAGTGGATGTGTCTTTGGGATGCTTTTGAACTGTGGTGCAGGAGAAGACTCTTGAGAGTCCCTTGGACAACAAGGAGATCAGATCAGTCAATCCTAAAGGAAATCAGTCCTGAATATTCATTGGAAGGACTGATGCTGAAGTTGAAGCTCCAATGCTTTGCCAACCTGATGCAAGAACTGACTCATTGGAAAAGACCCTGATGCTGGGTAAGATTGAAGGCAAGGTAGAACTAGTAAAGTTGGAGAAGAGAAATGGTTCAGGACGTCAGAGTGGAGACCCTTGCTTTAGTAAATATTAAAGACAAATTAAAACAGTGCTAGAAAACATAAAATATAGAAACCCAGAATCTCAGATTTGGAAATGATTTTTAGCCATTGTTTATTACAACTACTCTTAAAAAAAAATAACAAAACTTCAATTCATCTCATCTGAGTGAAGTGAAATTGCTCAGTCATGTCCAACTCTTTGTGACCCCATGGACTGTAGCCTACCAGGTTCCTCCATCCATGGGATTTTCCAGACAAGAATACTGGAGTGGGTTGCCAGTTCCTTCTCCAGGAGATCTTCCCAACCCAGGGATTGAACCAAGGTCTCCCGCATTGTAGGCAGACACTTTACCGTCTGAGCCACCAGGGAAGTCCTACTCATCTGAGTAGATGTCCCAGAAACAGGGAGCTCATTTGCTTGGAGGAAGCCCCCTGCATATCTCAATTCCAGTTGCTAGAAAGTTCCTCCTTATTTTCAACCCAGTTATTTCATTCTTCTTGGATAAGAATCATTTTGGGAGTGGCAAGGAATTTGGAGGGTGGAGAAACTGGATTTAGGTTAGGGCTGTATAGGGATAGATTTGAGCAGAGCTAAGCAGGAGAGATGAGGGGTTGAGGCTAAGGAGGAGGGTCTGCATGAAGGCAGGGTGGACTTCAGGTACAGAGAGACACCAGTGACTGGGGACACAGGGTCCTCTGCTCTGGGTGAGACACAACCAACCTCCCAGGAGTTCCTGGGAAAAATGTGAGGAGAAAGAGGTTCTTGCTCGTCTCTGCAAATTTTTCTCCAGCCATCCTTGCAGATGTGGAGGGGGATGGAAAAGGTTGACAAGATGGTAAGACAGGGGAGATGACCCTGGCCACTCATGCAGACTTCCTGGGGTCACACCCTCACTTTCTTGCTCTATGACCCTGGACATGTTATTTTTTTAATTTTTTTTGGAGTATAGTTGATTTACGATGTTAGTTTCAGTTATATAGCAAAGTGAATCTGTTATACATATATCCGTATTTTTTTTAGAATCTTTTCCCATATAGACCATTACAGAGTATTGAGTAGAGTTTCCTGTGCTGTTTAATAGGTCTTTATTAGTTGTCTATTTTATATACTATAGTAGTGTGTCTATGTCAATCCCAATTTTCCAATTTACCCCTCGCTCTCTTTCCCCTTGGTAACCATAAGTTTATTTTCTACATCTGTAACTCTATTTCTATTTTGTAGATAAGTTCATTTGTACCATTTTTTTAAATTCCACATGCAAGCAATATATGATATTCATCTTCACCTGACTTACTTCAGTCACTATGACAATCTCTAAGCTCATGTTACTGCAAATGGCATTATTTCATTCTTTTTTCTAATTGAGAAATATCCCATATGTATATATACCATATCTTCTTTATCCATTCATCTGTTGATGGACATTTAAGTTGCTTCCATGTCCTGGCTATTATAAACAGTGCTGCAATGAACATTGGGATGCCTGTATCTTTTCAAATTATGGCTTTCTCTGGATATATGCCCAAGAGTAGGATTGCAGGATCATATGGTAGTTCTATTTTTAGTTTTTTAAGGAACTTCCATACTATTCTCCATAGTAGTTGTATTAATTTACATTCCCACCAACGGTGTAGGAGGATTCCCTTTTCTCTACACCCTCTCCAGCATCTATTGTTTGTAGATTTTTTTGATGATGGTCATTCTGACCTGTAGTAATTTCATTGTAGTTTTGATTTACATTTCTCTAATAATGAGTGATTATTATTAATAATCTAATAATGGCTGAGCACCAAAGAATTGATGCTTTTGAACTGTGGTGTTGGAGAAGACTCTTGAGAGTCCCTTGGACTGCAAGGAGATCCAACCAGTCCATGCTAAAGGAGATCAGTCCTGGGTGTTCATTGGAAGGACTGATGCTGAAGCTGAAACTCCAATACTTTGGCCACCTCACGCGAAGAGTTGACTCATTGGAAAAGATCCTGATGCTGGGAGGGATTGGGGGCGGGAGGAGAAAGGGACGACAGAGGATGAGATGGCTGGATGGCATTACTGACTCAATGGACATGAGTTTGAGTAAACTCTGGGAGTTGGTGATGGACAGGGAGGCCTGGCATGCTGCAATTCATGGGGTCACAAAGAGTCGGACATGACTGAGTGACTGAACTGAATAATGAGTGATGTTGAGCATCTTTTCATGTGCTTTTTGGCCACCCATATGTCTTCTTTGGAGAAATGTCTATTTTGATCTTTCACTCATTTTTTGATTGGGTTGTTTTGTTTTGTTTTTTACATTGAGTTACATGAGTTATTTGTATGTTTTGGAGGTTAATTGCTTGTCAGTTGCTTCGTTTGCAAATATTTTCTCCCAGACAACCCTCCCTGAGATTGTCGTCATTTTGTTTATGGTTTCCTTTGCTATGAAAAGCTTTAAACTAAGTCCCATTTATTTATTTTTTTATTTTCATTACTCTAGGAGGTGATTGGGAAAATCACCTTGCTGCAATTTATGTTCTTATTATTTTTTAACTGAAGGATAATTGATTTACAATGTGTTAGGGTCCTGGGCAAGTTATTTTTAATCATTCTGTGCCTTAGCTCCTCAGGTAAAATCATAATGGAATCTACCCCTTAGAGTTGTCTTAAGGATGAAATAAGTCATTATCTATAAAACATTTACACCAGTATTTTACGTGTAGTAAGTCTTATATGTTTGTTAAACATAATACATTTCAGAGTTCAAACTGGAGAACAAATTTATGGAACTATGACTTGGATTTCATGATGTATATAGCTGATTCCATACACTGCCAGGTCACTTTTTTATTACTATATTCCTGAAAACCTCCTAAACAATGAAACTAGTTGAGAATCACATTATAATGAGAGAGGTATTCTAATAAAAGTTGCTAAGAGAGTAAGTTCAAGTTCTCACTGCAAGAAAAATAATTATTTTGTAATTATGTGTGATGATGGATGTTAACTAAATTTATCGTAGCAGTCATTTCACAGTCTAAATGTATGTCAAATCATTATATTGTACACCTAAAACAAATACAGTGTTATTTGTCAATTATATCTTGGTTGGAAAGAAAACCAGGTCTTCTCCTGAAAGAGAACGAAAGTGTGTGACGGGAATTGAAAAACCATCTGAAGTGGCTGTTTGGGAAATGATAGGAAGGTGATTCAGGACATGGGGTAACAGAGAGGCAGAACAATAAGCTTGTGGTAGTAGCAACCCTTATAATACTTTTTCTCTAGCAGAACTCAGCAATAGGTATTAGAGCAGAGAAGGGGCCAACGAGTGGACCCAGAATTGAGGTTTGGGCGGGTGGCACCAGATGAGAGAATATCGGCTGGAGGACTTTACCGCAAACGATGCCTGTGGGTCTGGACTTAGAAGAAGGAAGGACTGGGTGAAAATGAAGGGCTGATAACAGTTTATATCTTTAATCCACAAAAATATGTAAAAAACTCATACATTTTCATTAGAACATTATGAATAACCCTCCCCCTGAAACAACAGACAAAAATTATAGACAGGAACTACACATAACCTAACAAACATATGGAGGATGTTCAATGTCATTAGTGGTCAAAGAAATGAGAATTTAAATACTGAGATAGCATTTCTCACCTTCCATGGTAGGACTAAAGCCTACTTTTTACTAGTGAAAATACTTGTGCTCTTGGGTGAAAAGAAAACTACTGGACAGTAAATGAATATGAATCTTTAAGAACATAATTTGGCCAATGATTTCAAGAAGCCTTAACATTTTTACTCTTAAATTAGTAATTTTATTCCTTGTAATTTATACCAAGAAAACAATACAATACAAAGACAAAACAGGAGAAAGGCACATCCTTCTTGCTCCCTTGTCACACCTTAGTTCTTATATCCAAAGAACTAAGCTAGTTGGCCTTCAGGAAAAGTGGAAGTTTGAGGCCATTAATGTCCTGTCCCCTGAAGCTCTCTGTCCTTTGATTAATAGTTATCACAATAAAGGAAGTTTTCTCAGCTCACTTCTCTACAGAGGCAGGCGGATCAAAGTCCTCCTGACTTCATTGCCATCGATTTCTACATTTCTATTAGCCTAAGTTTCTATTATTTAGCACTTCGATTATCACCTACTGGACTGTGAACTCCTCAAGGGCAGGAACTTCAGCTTTACTTATCTCTGTTCTACATCCTCCTCTATTCCGTATGGCGAACACTCACACAGTAGACGCCTCATAGATATTTATAAAATTGGCTGTCATTTCAGCCGCTTCCCACTCCATAATGCCCCATTCTCTACCCTCTTCAGTCTGTGCGTTTGGCCGAAGTTGGTGTCTCTGTTCAGTTGATTTATACATAGATATCCTTGTGTATGTGCCAAGCAGTCTGAATTTCAGGAGTGCTATGTTTATTAGAGGACTCTCGTGTCATGTACCTTAAAGCAAGGTTTAGAGTCCATGCCTCTCTGGGCCTATCAACAGTAATTGCTTTCCGTAACTATTACTAACAGAGGGATGTGGTAGTATGTGGGTAATAAAACATGATGGAAAACCAGTTGACTCATAGAAAGTTAAAACTGGAAAGGAGCTCAGGAAATGGTTGTATCATTCATGCTCCACTCTGATTTTACGTATAAGGAAACAAGACCAGAGAGAGAAAATTTTCCCAAAGTGGAACAGCCAGTTCTTGGGATAAGGGTCCAAGGTCTAGGCAGCCAGCTCATTAAGATTTCCAGGGCACTTGTTGTCTTCAAAAGTATGTGTCAGCAGAGCATGTGAACTGCAGAAGTGTATGGGGGACAGGGAGGACAGTGAGCCCAGCCATGGTGACTGACAAGGCAGAGCTCCACAGTGGTGGCAGAGTCAGCAGGGATTCTGTGAGATGGCCTAGATGGCAGCATGGGTGGGTGAGGGGGGAAGGCCTGGACAAATACCTGGATGAAATAAAAACAGTGTGGTAAGGTGAGTTGAGCATGACCTTTAGAACTTGGAATTCAATCTCTGGACTGCCAAATATCCCTTTGTTATGTAACCTCTCTAAGATCCAAGTGTTTGGTCTGTAGAAACTTACCCACAGACTTGACTTCACAGAATTAGATTAAGAGAGCCAGTGGAGGTAATTTCAGCTCAGCACCAGGAAAGAGCTCCGGAAGATGATGGTTGGTGCCCTCCTCATCGAGGTCAAGTCTCATGGTCCTTCCAGGAGGTGGAAAGTGAGCTCTCGTCCCTCTGTCCGTCTTCAGAATGCTTTTGGATATGTCATGCTCCTACCTTGTGAGGGAGGACCTGTTCCCAGTGGGCTGACTGCACTCATGAGCATGGGTTGGCCAACTACAGCCCTAGGCTGAAGTCAGTCGGCTGCCTGTTTTGTAGGACCCACAAGCTAAGAGGGATTTTTACATTTTTTTTTTTAAACTGGAAAAAATTAAAAGAAGAATCGTATTTTGTGAAATGTAAAGATTATGTGGAATCCAAATTTCAGTGTCACAGGGTCTTATTGGAACAGAGCCACCTTCATCTGTTTGTATGTTGTCTATAGCTGCTTACATGCTATAGTTGCAGGGTCATTTACTCATAAGAGGTTATGGTGACATGACGACACTCTGATCACTTCACACTGCTACTCAGCACACTAAACACCGTAGTGATACAGGTATAACCCAGTAGTATTTCAGATGCCATATGTAGTAATACTATGGCATTTTGTGAAATGTAATTGATGTACAATCTTATGTTAGTTTCAGGTGTACCTCATAATGATTTGACATTTGCATTCCCCAGTGGCTCTGCAGTAAAGAATCTGCCTGCAATGCAGGATTCACAGACAATGTGGGTTTGATCCCTGGGTTGGAAAGATCCCCTGGAGGAGGGCATGGCAACCCACTTCAATATTCTTGCCTGGAGAATCCCATGGACGGAGGAACCTGGCAAGCTACAGTCCATGGGGTTGCAACCAGTCAGACATAGCTGAAATGACTTAGCTGCTGTTGTTGCTAAGTCGCTTCGATCATGTCCGACTCTGTGCAACCCCATAGACAGCAGCCCACCAGGCCCCCCCGTCCCTGGGATTCTCCAGGCAAGAACACTGAAGTGGGTTGCCATTTCCTCCTCCAATGCATGAAAGTGAAAAGTCAAAGTGAAGTCGCTTAGTCATGTCCGACTCTTAGCGACCCCATGTACTGCAGCCTACCAGGCTCCTCTGTCCATGGGATTTTCCAGGCAAGAGTACTGGAGTGGAGTGCCATTGCCTTCTCCAATGATTTAGCTAAGTCATGGTAAAATGATAACCATAAGTCTAGCAATCATTTGTCCTCATACAAAGTTATTAATACAATGTTATTAACCATATTCCTTATGCTGTATGTTATATCCTTGTGACTTACTTATTTTGTTACTTATGTGATTGGAGTTTTGCAACTCTTAATCCCTTTTACTTGTATCCTTCATCTTCCACCCTATTCCTTTCTGTCAACCACCTATTCAGGCTCTGTATCTATGAGTCTCTTTTCATTTTGTTTTATTTGTGTGATTGCTTTTTTCATTCCATATATAAGTGAGATGATGTGATATTTGTCTTTGTATTGCTTATTTCACTTAGCATAATTGCTAAGATCCATCCATGTTGTCACAAATGTCAACATTTCTTTTTTTATGGCTGAATAATAATACACTGTATATGTACACCACATCTTCTTTATCTATTCATATATAAATTGGACATTTAAGGTGCTTCCATATTTTCTCTATTGTAAATAATGCTGCAAACAGCATAGCATTTCCATACCCACTCACCCCTGGGCACTGTTTAGGACTAAAAGTGGTAGGACTTTCTGCTGTCCACCTACAAGCTGGCCTGAGGGCTTGTCCTACCTGAATGTTGGTCATTGCAACAACCAATGCAAGATTGGTCATTCCGAGAATCTTGAACCTCCATATCAGAACTTGATTTGCCATTAGTAAAAATCTAAAAAAATAATTTTAGATCTTTAGACTTAAAGAACTCCAACAAGACATGCTCATTTTCCAATTGTTTGAGAAGTAATGAAAGATAAGGGGCACAAGATAGAGATTACATTAGCCAGAGTCCTCCGGTCTTGGCTACTGCTCAGTCAGGACAGTTTTAAACCCTCAAAATCGAATGACACGAAGTCGCCTGATGCAGCACATATGAACTTTAGATCAGAAAGCTACAAGAGAGAGATACCAAGAGAAAGAAATGCAGGTGGATATTTATTGACCTCATAAAAACTTACAGCATTATCAGAAGGCTTAGGCTCTAACCAGCTGGTACGAGACACTCCCTCATGGTTTCCTGGCTGTTTTTCCCAGGTTGTGATGTCAGGCCTAAGAGTCTGCTCATCTCCCTGAGCCTCAGTGTCCTGACGTGATCAGGGAAGTGGGGATTATTATCCCCACTTGTGTTGCCTCCCAGAGTTGTGAGGATGAAAAGGGTAAATTCATATGAAAACACTCTGTAAACTACAAAGAAACATAACACAGGTTCTCTTCAGTAGGGCCATCCTGTCACCAGAAGAAAGACAAGCAATTACAGGATTAATGTATCACTTCAAAGCTGACTCACTAGTAACTTGGACTTGCCATCAGAGCATTGCTGTCATTTCTCCTTCACTCCTTCTCCCACCTGCTCCCCCTATCATAGAGGGGTTAATTGGCTAAACAGTGTAAGCTCTGTAAGGTATGAATTAGTGCCTGGCACCTAGTAGGCATTCACTAAACAAAGAATTGGTAAGTGGATGGATGAATCATCCAGTGGAAGAAGTATATGGAAGTTAAATTCCTGGAGACCTACCCTCTCTGGTAGCAGCAGGCTGATGACTGGCTGATGATAGAAAAATATATAGCTATGACATGTAACTGAACAGGAACTCAGCAAAGATCTCTCGTAGCAAACAAGGCTCAAGCAGGCATTTGTGGACCCCCAAAATTGAAAGATATTCTAGAAAGCCCTTCACCTGATGAATTATGGAACAACTATAAAGTGAAATATCACTCAACAAATAAAAGGCAGAAAGATAATAGATATCTGTGTATTAATTCTGTATCCTGAAACTTGGTGAATTTTTTAGTTCTAATAGTTTTTTGATAACATCTTTAAGATTTTCTGTGTATTATAATGTCATCTGCAAACAATGACAGTTTTACTTCTCCCTTCCAAATTGAATTCCTCTTATTTTTCTTGTCTGATTGTGTGGCTAGAATTTTCACTATTATGTTGAATAAAGATGACAAAAGTGAGTATCTTTGTATTGTTTCTGATTTAGTGGAAAGGCTTTCAGCTTTTCACCACTGAGTATGATGCTGGCTCTAGGGTATCATATACAGGATTTATTATATTGAGGTATGTTCCCTCTATACCCACTTGATTGAGAATTTTTATCATAAAAGGATGTTGAATTTTGTCAAAAAGTTTTTCTGTATCTATTGAGATGATCATATATTATTCTTCAGTTTGTTAATATAGTATATCACATTGATTGATTTAAAGATATTAAACCATCCTTGCCTCCCTGGGAAAATCCCACTTAATCATGGTATATGATTCTTTTAATGTATTATTGAATTGTTTTTGCTAATATTCCATTGAAGACTTTTGCATTGATGTTCATCAGTGATATTTGCCTGCAATTTTCTTTTTTTGTGTGGTACCTTTGTCTGATTTTATTATCAAGGCAATGCTAGCCTTGTAGAATATTTGGAAGCATTCCTTCCATTTCAAAACTTTTAGAATAGTTTGAGAGGGATGGGTGTCAATTCTTCTCTAAATATTTCATAGAATTTACCTGTGAAGTCACCTGATATCGGACATTTGTTTGTTGGGCTTTTTAAAAAAAATTACTGATTCTGTTTTATGACTGGTAATTGATCGGTTCATATTTTCTATTTCTTCCTGTGAGAGTGTACATTTCCAGGAATTTCTCCATTTCTTCTAGGTTGTGACTTTATTGTCATAGAGTGTGCATAATCTCTGCAGTGTCAGTTGTAACTTCTTTTTCATATCAAATTTTATTGAAATGGGCCTTTTTTTTGCCTCATGAGTCTGTCTAAATGTTTATCAATTTTTGTTAATATTTTCAAAGAACCGGCTCTTCATTTCAATGACCTTTTCTATTGTCTCTTTAGTATCTATTTTATTTATTTCTGTTTGATATTTATTGTTCCTTTTCTTCTATAAAACTTGACTTTTGTTTCTTCTTTTTCTAGTTACTTTAGATGTAAGGTTAGGTTGCTTGAGATTTTTGCTTGTTTCTTGAGGTAGGCTTGTATCACTATTAACTTCCCCCTTAGAACTGGTTTCTCTGCATTCCACAAGTTTTGGATCATTGTGTTTCATTTTAATTTGTCTCCAGATTTTTATTGATTTCCTCATTTCTTCAGTGACCCAGTCATTGTTTAATAGCATCTTGTTTAAGCACCATGTGTTTATGTTCTTTTGGAGTTTTTCCCTGTAGTTGATTTCTAATCTCATACTGTTGTGGTTGGAAAAGATGTTTCTTATGATTTCAGTCTTCTTAAATTTATCGGCACTTGTTTTGTAGCCTAGCAAATAACCTATCCTAGAGAATATTCTATATGCACTTGAGAAAAATGTGTTATTCTGTTCCTTTCATTTTTGTTTTTGTTGAAGTATAGTTGATTTACAATATTGAGCTAGTTTCTGTTGTACAGCAAAGTGATTCAGTTACATATTTTTTTTCTGTGTCTACTATATATATATATATATTCTGATTCATAGACTTTTCCCTTATGGTTTATTACAGGATATTGAGTATAGTTCCTTGTGTTATACAGTATGTTATACTTGTTGTTTATCTATTTTATATATAGTAGTTTGCATATGCTAATCCCAAACTCCCCCACTCCTTTCCCCTTTGGTAACTATAAGTTTGTTTTCTATGTCTGTGGGTCTATCTCTATTTCATAAGTAAGTTATTTTGTATTATCTTTTATATTTCACATATAAGTGATATCATATGATATTTGTCTTTCTCTTTCTGACTTAGTTCATGTAATGTGATAATTCTAGATCCATTTATGTTGTTGAAAATGTCATTATTTCATTCTTTTTTATGACTGAATACTATTCCATTGTGTACATATACCACATCTTTTCCCATTCATCTGTTGACGGACAGTTAAGTTGCATCCATGTCTTGGCAATTGTAAATAGTGCTGCTATGAACATTGGGGTGCACATATCTTTTCAAATTGGGGTTTTATCCATATATATGCCCAGGAATGGGATTCCTGGATCATATGAAACTCTCTTTTTAGTTTTTTGAGGACCCTCCATACTGTTTTCCATAGTGGCTGCACAAATTTATATTCTCATCAACAGTGTAGCAACATTTGTTATTTGTAGATTTTTTAATGATGACCAGTTTGACTGATGTGAAGTGTTACCTTATTGTAGTTCTCATTTGCATTTCTCTAATAATTAGCAATGTTGAACATCTTTTCATGTGCCTATCAGCCTTATTATTTTCTTGGTGAGCCTGGCCAGAATTTTGTCAATTTTGTTTACCCTTTCAAAGAAACAGCTCTTCATTTTATTGAATTTTTTTCTATTTTTAAAATCTCTATTTTATTTCCTTTCTGATCTTTATTATTTCCTTCCCTCTGCTGACTTTAGGCCTGTTCTTTTCTTTCTAATTCTTTTTAGCAGTAGGTTACGTTGTTTATTTGAGATTTTTTCTTGTTTTTTGAGGAAAGCCTGCATTGCTATGAACTTACCTCTAAAAATTGGTTTTGCTGCATCCTATAAATTTTGTTTGGTCATTTGTCTCAAGGTATTTTTATTTCCTCTTTGATTTTATTATTGATCCATTAGCTTTGTAATACCATGTTGTTTAGTTTCTATGTAATAATCTTTTCTTTTTCTGTGACTGATTTATAGTTTCATGCCATCAGGAAAGATGCTTGAAATAATTTCTATCCTCTTAAATGTGTTGATGCTTGTTTTTTGTCCTGGTATGTAGTCAATCCTAGAAAATGTTCTATGTGCACTTGCAAAGAATGTGCATTCTGGGTTTTTTGGATGTAATACACTGAAAATATCAAGTCTAACTGTTCTGTTGTATTATTAGGATCTCTGTTGCCTGATTGATTTTCCCTCTGAAAGATCTGTCTATTGATGTGAGTGGGCTGTTATAGTCTCTTACTATTATTGCATTCTCATCAATTTCTCCCTTTATGTTTGTTAGTATTTTTTTGTGTATTTAGGTACTCCTATATTGGGTGCATATATGTCAATGAGTTTAATATCCTCTTCTTGTGTTGATCCTCTTATCATTATATAATGTCCTTCTTTACCTTTATTTATAGCTTTTCTTTTAAAGTCTGTTTTATCTAACATGAGTATTACTAATTATTTCTTGTCATTTCCATTTGCACGAAATATCTTTTTCCATCCCTTCACTTTCAATCTATGTGTATCTTTTGCCCTAAAGTGGGTTTCTTGTAGGCAGCTTATTGTAGGCTCTTCTTAAAATATTTAATCTGCCACTCTATTTTTTTTGATTGGAGCATTTAGTTCGTTGACGTTTAAGGTAACTGATAGATATTGATAGATATGTATTTATTGCCACTTTAAACCTTGTTTTCCAGTTGCTTTTATATTTCTTCTTTGTACTTTCCTTTTTCTTTTTTGTTTTTCCTTTTGTAGTTTGAGGTTTTTCTATTATGCTATGGTCTCTCTTTTTTGGTTTTGCGAATCTGTTGGCCACCTGATGCAAAGAACTGACTCATTCAAAAAGACCTTAGTGCTGGGAAAGATTGAAGGCAGGAGGAGAAGGGGATGACAGAGGATGAGATGGTTGGATGGCATCATCAACCTGATGGACATGAGTTTGAGTAAGCTCAAACAGGAATCCTGGTGTGCTTCCTGTCTATGAGGTCACAAAGAGTTGGACACGACTGAGTGACTGAACTGAACTGTGTGTTTTTTATTGTTTGTTACCCTGTTTTTCAAGTATGTTAAGGCATCGCCATATCTATTTGCTTTAGACTGGTAATCGTATAGGCTCAAACACATTCTTTTTAAAAAATCTATATTTTCTTACTTTCCCCACAACATTTTATGATTTTTATGTCTTCTTTTACATCTTCATGTTTATCCTTTTGCTGTTCATTGTAATTATCATTGCTTTTACAAGTTTTTTAAAAATCTGTGTACTGGCTAAATTATCTACTTTCCAATTATGATATTCTCTTTCCTATAGATTCTTGCTTCTCTGTTTAGAAAAGAACTTTCAATATTTCTTTTATTTTAAAAGAATAAACTAAAAGGTTTAGTCTTCCTGTATTCTTTAGTTTTTGGTTATCTGAGAAATTCTTTATCACTACTTCTTTTCTAAATGATAATCTTGCTGGGTAGATTAAGTTGCAAGCTTTTCCATTTCAGGACTTCAAATATATCTTGTTACTCCCTTCTGGCTTGCAAGGTTTTTAGAGAGCAATCAACTTATGGAGATTTCCTTGTAATTAACTTTGTTTTTCTCTTGTTGCCTTTAGAATCCTCTCTTCATCCTTAACTTTTGCCATTTTAGTTATTATATGTCTTGGTATAGATCTTCTTGGGTTCACCTTGTTGGGGACCCTCTGTTCCTCCTATACCTGGTTATCGGTTTTCTTCTTTAAGTTTGGGAAATTTTCAGCCATAATTTTTAAAAATACATTTTTGACCCCCTTTTCTCTTTCTTCTCCTTTTGGGATCCCTATTGTTCATAGATTGGGATGCTTTATATTCCCATAGGTCTCATATATTGGTTTCATTTTGTGTGTGTGTCTTTGTCTGCTCTTTTGATAGAGTGATTTCCATTATTCTACCTTCCAGCTCACTTATTCACTATTCTGCATTACCCAGTTTGCTATTTACTGCCTTTAGCTCAGCATTTGTCTCAGTGGGTGATTTTTCCGCTGAGTATGAGAACATTACATGAACTGAGAACTTCCAGATGTTCAAGCTGAATTTAGAAAAGGCAGAGGAACCAGAGATCAAATTGTCAACATCCACTGTATCATCAAAAAAGCGAGAGAGTTCTACTTCTGCTTTATTGACTATGCTAAAACATTTGACTGTGTGGATCACCACAAACTGTGGAAAATTCTTCAAGAGATGGGAATACCAAACCACATTACCTGCCTCCTGAGAAATCTGTATGCATGTCAGGAAGCAACAGGTAGAACTGGACATGGAACAACAGACTGATTCCAAATTGGGAAAGGAGTGTGTCAAGGCTATATATTGTCACCATGCTTATTTAACTTTTATGCAGAGTACATCATTGGAAATGCTGGGCTGGATGAAGCACAAGTTGGAATCAAGATTGCCAGGAGAAATATCAATAACTTCAGATATGCAGATGACACCACCCTTATGGCAGAAAGTGAGGAAGAACTAAAGAGCCTCTTGATTAAAGTGAAAGAGGAGAGTGAAAAAGCTGGCTTAAAGCTCAACATTCAGAAAACTAAGATCATGGCATCTGGTTCCATCACTTCATGGCAAATAGATGGGGAAACAATGGAAACAGTGATGGACTTTATTTTCTTGGGCTCCAAAATCACTGCAGATGGTGACTGCAGCCATGAAATTAAAAGACGCCTGCTCCTTGGAAGAAAAGCTATGACCAACCTGGACAGCATATTAAAAAGCAGAGACATTACTTTGCCAACAAAAGTCCATCTAGTCAAAGCTATGGTTTTTCCAGTAGTCATGTATGGATGTGAGAGTTGGACCATAATGAAAGCTGAGCGCCGAAGAATTGATGTTTTGGGTTTTGTTTTTGTTTTTTTTTTATTTTATTTTTAAACTTTACAAAATTGTATTAGTTTTGCCAAATATCAAAATGAATCCGCCACAGGTATACATGTGTTCCCCATCCTGAACCCTCCATCCTCCTCCCTCCCCATACCATCCCTCTGGGTCGTCCCAGTGCACTAGCCCCAAGCGTCCAGTATCGTGTATCGAATTGATGTTTTTGAACCATGGTGTTGGAGAAGACTCTTGAGAGTCCCTTGGACCTCAAGGAGATCCAACCAGTCAGTCCTAAAGAAATCAGTCATGAATATTCATTGGAAGGACTGATGCTGAAGCTGGAACTCCAATACTTTGGCCACCTGATGTGAAGAACTGACTCATTGGAAAAGACCATGATACTGGGAAAGATTGAAGACAGGAGGAGAAGGGGATGACAGAGGGTGAGATGGTTGGATGGCATTACTGACTTAATGGACATGAGTTTGAGCAAGATCTGGGGATTGGTGATGGGCAGGTAAGGTTGGCATGCTGCAGTCCACGGGGTCACAATGAGTCGAACAAGACAGAGTGAGCGACTAAAGTGAACTGAATTGTGTCCTCTTTATAATGAAGGGATGGAACCAAAGCAAAAAGAATACCCAGCTGTGGATGTAACTGGTGATAGAAGCAAGGTCCAAAGCTGTAAAGAGCAATATTGCATAGGAACCTGGAATGTCAGGTCCATGAATCAAGGCAAATTGAAAGTGGTCAAACAAGAGATGGCTAGAGTGAATGTCGACATTCTAGGAATCAGAGAACTGAAATGGACTGGAATGGGTGAATTTAACTCAGATGACCATTATATCTACTACTGTGGGCAGGAATCCCTCCGAAGAAATGGAGTAGCCATCATGGTCAACAAGAGTCCGAAATGCAGTACTTGGATGCAATCTCAAAAACGAGAGAATGATCTCTGTTCGTTTCCAAGGCAAACCATTCAATATCACAGTAATCCAAGTCTATGCCCCAACCAGTAATGCTAAAGAAGCTGAAGTTGAATGGTTCTATGAAGACCTACAAGACCTTTTAGAACTAACACCCCAAAAAGATGTCCTTTTCATTATAGAGGACTGGAATGCAAAAGCAGGAAGTCAAGAAACACCTGGAGTAACAGGCAAATTTAGCCTTGGAACACGGAATGAAGCCGGGCAAAGACTAATAGAGTTTTGCCAAGAAAATGCACTGGTCATAACAAACACCCTCTTCCAACAACACAAGAGAAGACTCTATACATGGACATCACCAGATGGTCAACACCGAAATCAGATTGATTATATTCTTTGCAGCCAAAGATGGAGAAGCTCTATACAGTCCACAAAAACAAGACCAGGAGCTGACTGTGGCTCAGACCATGAACTCCTTATTGCCAAATTCAGACTTAAATTGAAGAAAGTAGGGAAAACCACTAGACCATTCAGGTATGATCTAAATCAAATCCCTTATGATTATACAGTAGAAGTGAGAAATAGATTTAAGGGCCTAGATCTGATAGAGTGCCTGATGAACTATGGAATGAGGTTCGTGACATTGTACAGGAGACAGGGATCAAGACCATCCCCATGGAAAAGAAATGCAAAAAAGCAAAATGGCTGTCTGGGGAGGCCTTACAAATAGCTGTGAAGAGAAGAGAAGTGAAAAGCAAAGGAGAAAAGGAAAGATATAAACATCTGAATGCAGAGTTCCAAAGAATAGCAAGAAGAGATAAGAAAGCCTTCCTCAGCGATCAATGCAAAGAAATAGAGGAAAACAACAGAATGGGAAAGACTAGAGATCTCTTCAAGAAAATTAGAGATACCAAGGGAACATTTTATGCAAAGATGGGCTTGATAAAGGACTGAAATGGTATGGACCTAACAGAAGCAGAAGATATATAAGAAGAGGTGGCAAGAATACATAGGAGAACTGTACAAAAAAGATCTTCACAACCCAGATAATCACGATGGTGTGATCACTCACCTATAGCCAGACATCCTGGAATGTGAAGTCAAGTGGGCCTTAGAAAACACCACTACGAACAAAGCTAGTGGAGGTGATGGAATTCCAGTTGAGCCATTCCGAATCCTGAAAGATGATGCTGTGAAAGTGCTGCACTCAATATGCTGGCAAATTTGGAAAACTCAGCAGTGGCCACAGGACTGGAAAAGGTCAGTTTTCATTCCAGTCCCAAAGAGGGGCAATGCAAAGAATGCTCAAACTCCCACACAATTGCACTCATCTCACACACTAGTAAAGTAATGCTCAAAATTCTCCAAGCCAGGCTTCAGCAATACATGAACCGTGAACTTCCAGATGTTCAAGCTGGTTTTAGAAAAGGCAGAGGAACCAGAGATCAAATTGCCAACATCCGCTGGATCATCAAAAAAGCAAGAGAGTTTGAGAAAAACTCTATTTCTACTTTATTGACTATGCCAAAGCCTTTGACTATGTGGATCACTACAAACTGTAGAAAATTCTGAAAGAGATGGGAATACCTGACCACCTGACCTGCCTCTTGAGAAACCTGTATGCAGGTCAGGAAGCAACAGTTAGAACTGGACATGGAACAACAGACTGGTTCCAAATATAAAAAGGAGTACATCAAGGCTGTATATTGTCACCCTGCTTATTTAATTTATTTGCAGAGTACATCATGAGAAACGCTAGACTGGAAGAAGCACAAGCTGGAATCAAGATTGCTGGGAGAAATATCAATAACCTCAGATATGCAGATGACACCACCCTTATGGCAGAAAGTGAAGAGGAATTCAAAAGCCTCTTGATGAAAGTGAAAGAGGAGAGTGAAAAAGTTGACTTAAAGCTCAACATTCAGAAAACTAAGATCATGGCATCTGGTCCCATCACTTCATGGCAGATAGATGGGGAAACAGTGAAAACAGTGTCAGCCTTTATTTTGGGGGGCTCCAAAATCACTGCAGATGGTGACTGCAGCCATGAAATTAAAAGACACTTACTCCTTGGAAGAAAAGTTATGACCAACCTAAATAGCATATTCAAAAACAGAAACATTACTTTGCCAACAAAGGTCCGTCTAGTCAAGGCTATGGTTTTTCCAGTGGTCATGTATGGATGTGAGAGTTGGACTGTGAAGAAAGCTGAGCACCAAAGAATTGATGCTTTTGAACTGTGGTGCTGGAGAAGACTCTTGAGAGTCCCTGGGACTGCAAGGAGATCCAACCAGTCCATCCTAAAGGAGATCAGTCCTGGGTGTTCATTGGAAGGACTGATGCTAAAGCAGAAACTCCAGTACTTTGGCCACCTCACGTGAAGAGTTGACTCATTGGAAAAGACTCTGATGCTGGGAGGAATTGGGGGCAGGAGGAGAAGGGGACAACAGAGGATGAGATGGCTGGATGGTGTCACTGACTCGAAGGACATGAGTTTGGGTGAACTCCGGGAGTTGGTGATGGACAGGGAGGCCTGGCGTGCTGCAATTCATGGGGTCGCAAAGAGTAGGACACGACTGAGTGGCTGGACTGAACTGATAGTACACTGGAGAGTTCTGTTTCATTGTTCTTTCAGGGAAGTTCTCCTGATCTTTTAATTGGGAGTGGTTCCTCTGCTTCTTCATTTTACTTATACTTCTCTGGCTTTGTGAGTTTTGGAGAAACAGTTATCTACTGTGGTCCTGAAGGGTTTTTTAATGTGGGAATGTTCCTGTGTGGCGTCCATGAGTCTCATGTTTTTTGTGTGAGGGCTATTTTTAGTATGGATGCCTGCCACATCTTTCCTCAGTGTATGTTGGCCATTATCCCCCTGACAGGAGATTGTGATTGCTGTTGTGGTGACCAGAACCTGCACTGAATGTTGAATGGGACCTCCTCTGTGGTTGTCACAGCCCTATTAGGGGTGGGATCTGCTCCCCAGATGTTGGAGTAGACATCCCCCAGATCTATTTCTGAACTGCAGTGTGCAGTAGGCAGGACTGGAGCACTCCCACTGAGAGATGAGCCACTGTGGATTCCTCTGTAGAAACTACATTCTGGGAAGTGCTCTCCATGGTGTCGCCTGTCACCCATTGTGCAGGCTCACAAAATACAGTTTGGGGCACTGCCCTCAGCCCCACTTCAACCATGGAAATTCAGGTGGTTGGCCTGGGTGTCCCTTAGGCACTGAGCTCACAAAGCCATTAGCGCAGACCCACTGGTTCAGAACCGCTGAGGTCAGGCACCAGAATTGCTGTAGTCATACATCTGGACTCACCACAGGAGCTATTGAGTTAGCCCAGACCTCAGCCCTACCTCTACATGTTCCCACAGAGCCTTCAGCCGCTATTGCTGGACCCAACCTACCCACCGAAGCTCCAGTAATCTGATTGGATATCCCCCAGGCACCAAGTTTACAAAGCTGCCAGTGGCACATAAATCTGCAAATCACACAGCTGCTGGGACACAGCTCAGATTTTAGCCCTGCTTTTGAAGTCACGTGGCCCTTGAGGATCAGCTTGGATTTTAGCCCCGGCTACATGTGTGGACAACCTGCCAATGCTTGCATGCTCTCAGAGCTTGTAAAGGTGGAGCTGTACCCACCATAAGAATGAGGCTGCTATGATGGGCCCTGCCTCTCCCTTCAAGTACGCACATTAACAATGGGGCTTCAATGGCAGACACAAGCTCCTTCCTGTGTACATCCCCAGTTGCTGCTTGGACCACATTCCAGCCTTTTCAGGCTATCTCTGTATAGCCAACCCCAGTGCTCTTCCCAGGTCTGTCCTTTGAAACCCAAGTTTTAGCACCCAGCCCCTACACACAGTAGCAGATTTATTTCTTGGACTGGGGGGTGCAGAGAGGTGACCAGGATCCCCTATACTGGTCTCTGTTCGCCTGCCATAAGCTGACTGCTGTGCTCTTCTCTGAGCCTCTGAAGTTCCATTTCTGTCCCAGCTGATCTCCCAGTTGAAGGAGGTTTCCAGGATGAAGGAACCTTTCCTCTTTCACAGCTCCCTCCCAGGGTTGCTGGTCTCATCCCATTTTTTTTTTTTTTCCTTTATTTCATCCTTCTTGGTTACATGGTGATCTTTCTTGTGATTTTGGTTTCATGAGATCTTCTGCCAGCATTCAGCAGTTATTCTGTGAGAATTGTTCCCACATGCAGATGTATTTTTGAGGTATTTGTGGGAGGAGGTGAGCTCCAAATCTTTCTATTCCACCATCTTGATCCAGCCCCCCTCAACTCTTTTCCTATTCTGTTTCTTTTGGATGGAAGTAACTAAACAACAACAATATATAAAATCCATCTGGTCTAATGTGCCATTTAAGGCCAGTTTCCTTAATGATTTTCTGTCTGGATGATCTGCCCGTTGATGTAAGTGGGATGTTAAAAGTTCACTATTATTACTGTGCTACTGCCAGTTTTTCCCTTTGGGTTTGCTAATATTTGTTGGATATATTTTAGGTGCTCTTTTGTTGGGTCATATATATTTATAATTATTATACCTTCTTATTGGATCGGTCCCTTTATCTTATGTATTGTCCTTTGTCACGTGTTACAGTCGTTGTTTAAAAGCCTATTTTGACTGACATAAATATAGCTACCAGCTTTATTTTAGTTTCCATTTGCATAGAATACCTTTTCTGTCCCCTCACTCTGTTTGTCTTTTTTTTTGTTTGCGTCTCTTTATTTTTTTTTTAATTTTATTTTTAAACTTTACATAATTGTATTAGTTTTGCCAAATATCAAAATGAATCCATCACAGGTATATTTAGATCGAAGTAAATCTCTTGCAGACAACAAATAAATGGTTCTTCTTTCCCATCCTTTCAACTACTCTATGTTGTTTGGTGCATTTAGTCTATTTACATTTAAAGTAATCATTGATGGGTATGTACTTTTTACCGTTTTGTTCATTTGTTTTTTTTTATTTTTGTAGTTTTTTGTTCCTTTCTTCTTTTGCTCTTTTCCCTTGTGACTTGATGACTATCTTTAGTGTTATGTTTGGATTCCTTTCTCTTGTGTGCGTGTGTATCTATTATATATTTTTGATTAGCAGTTGCCATAAGGTTATATATAACAACATATTTTTTTAAGTTGATGATCTCTTAGGTTCAAATACATTCTAACAACCCTGCATTTTCACTCCTTCCCCACAACACTGAACAGTTTGGTGTCATATTTAACATTTTTTTATTTTGTACATCCCTTTACTATGTATTGGTATATAAATGATCTTACTACTTTTGTCTTTTGATCTTCCTACTAGCTTTATGAGTGGTTGGTCTACTACCTTTACTCTATGTTTGTCTTTACCAATGAGATTTTTTCCCTTTGTACTTTTCAAATTTCTGGTTGTGGTCTTTTCTACTTAGAGAAGTCCCTTTAACTTTTCCTGCAAAGCCAGCTTAATGGCAATGAACTCTTGTAGGTTTTGCTTATCTGTAAAACTCTTTGTCTATCCTTCAAATTTGAATAATAACCCTGCCAGCTAGAATATTCTTGGTTATAGGTGTTTTCCTTTCATCACTTTAAATATACTGTGCCACTTCCTTCTGGCCTGCAAAGTTTCTGCTGAAAAGTCAAGCTTATTGTCGTAGGAGAGTTCCCTTATGCATAAGTAGTTGCTTTCCTTTTGCTGCTTTTGATATTCTATCTACATCTTTAATTTTTGCCATTTTAATTATAGTATGTGTTTCTGTAGACCAATTTGGATTCATCTTGTTGAGGACTCTCTGTGCTTGTTAGATCTGAATTATCTTTTTCCTTTCCCAGGTTAGGGAAGTTTTCAGTTATTATTTCTTCAGATAAGTTCTCTGTCCCCTTCTGTCTCTTTTCTCCTTCTGGGACATCTACAATACAAATTTTAGTATGCTTTATGTTGTCCCAGAGATTTCTTAAACATCCCTCATTTTTAAAAAATGTTTGTTTTTCTTTTTGGCTGTGCTATGCATGGGCTTTCCTCTAGTTGCTGCAAGTAGGGGCTGCTCTCTAGTTGCGGTGCACAAGCTTCTCATTGATGTGGCTTCTCTCGTTGCAGAGCACAGGCTCTAGGGGCTTTCAGTAGTTCAGGCTCCTGGGCTCTGGAGGGTCAGTTCAGTAGTTGTGGCACTTGGGCTTAGTTGCCCCTTGGTATGTGGGATCTTCCCGGATCAGAGGTCAAACCCATGTTTCCTGCTTTGACAGGCAGATTCTTTACCACAGAGCCACCAGAGAAGTCCACACTCCTCATTTTTTAAGAATTCTTTTTTGATTTCCACTACTGTCTTCCACTGATCTGTTCCTCTGTAGCATCTAATCTACTGTTGATTCCTTCTAGGATGTTTTTTATTTTGGTTATTGTACTCTTCAGCTCTGTTTGTTTCTACTTTGTATCTTCTAACTGTTGAAATCTCACTGTGTTCATCCATTATTCTCCTGAGTTCACTGAACATCTTTATGATCATTAGATTGAATTCTTTATCAGGTAGATTGCATATCTCCTCTTAGTTCTTTTACCGAGGTTTTGTCTTGTTGTTTTTTTTTTCTCATTTGCAACATATTCCTCTGTCTCCTCATTTTGCCTAATTCTCTGTTTATTTGTGTGTATTAGACTGGTCACTCCTCAGTCTTGGAGAAGTGACCTTATGTAGGAGACATCCTTTGGGGCCCAGCAAGACATTTCCCTCTGATCATTAGAGTTCTATACGCTAGGGGTGCCTTATATGTGGGCTCTTCTGTTGTAGAGAGGCCAACTGCTATGGGCACATGGTAGGCAAGCCTGGCCCTTAGCCTGGTTGGCTGCCAGGCCTTGCCTCATGCAGAGGCTGCTGGCCCATTGGTGAGTGAGACTGATTCCTCGGGCTGCTGACTACAGGGTCCAAGGAGTTCCAAGGGTGGTTCTGGCCAGCTGTTGGGCAGGGCTGGGTCTTGGGGCTGTGTCTGTCCACTGGTAGGCAGGTAAAGCTGTGATGCTAATAAGCTAGAGAAAGGACACCAATATGGCACTCACTAGCACCAGTGTCCTCCTGGTAGAAGGAGTTCCCCCAAATGGCTTCTGCCAGCATCTGTGTCCCCAGAGCATTTCCCCTTTGCTTTCTGCCTCTCTGGGAGGTACTGTAAGATCAACAAGTGTGTCTGACCCAGGTCCCTTTCAATGTATTGCCTCTGTACTGGGACTTGGAGCATGTGAGATTTTGTGTGAGACCTTTAAAAGTGGAATTTCTGTTTCTTTGAGCCCTCCAGCTCTCCTAAACATAAGCTCTGCTGGTCTTCAAAGCCAGACATTCTGGAAATTCATCTTCCCAGTGCCAGACCCCTAGGCTGGGGAACCCAGTGCAGGGCTTAGACTCCTTGCTCCTTGGGAAGAATCTTGAAGATTGTGTTTATCCTCCTGTTTGTGGGTTGTCTCTCTAGGTGAGTGAATCTTGAGTATACTGCATCCCTGCCCCTCCTACCTATCTCATTTTGGTTTCTTCTTTATATCTTTAATTATAGAAAATCATTTCTGCTGGTTTTCAAGTTATTCTAATCAAATAGTTGCTTTGCAAATAGTAATTTTGTGTGTCCATGGGAGGAAATGAGGTTAGGCTTTTCCTACTCCCCGCTGTTGGCTTCACCTAATAGCAGACTTTGTATTAGCAATGGGAAATGAGTTCTGTGTCCCCTCTGGTCCCTAAGGACATGCCAATGCTTCAACATTTTCATTTTAAAATCACCAAAGCATATTCATCATGTCAAAAAAAAAAAAGAGGGGGAGAAAAGTTGACTTCAAATGCCATACTTTAAAATCCCAGTATGGATTATTTTGGAGTATGGATTATGGATTATTTTGTTATCAAATTCAATGACAAGGCATTTCTTATTATACAGTGACACTATTGGTGGGCTAAAATAACAGATTGTTTTAATTAACAGATTGTTTAAATTAACAGACTAAGGATGTATCCTAGTATTCCCAACTCACAGGAAAGCAACCATCAGGAAAAATAGAAAATTTTAAATGAATTATCTCATTATGGAAAAATTTCTTCATGAAATTAAATAATGAAAATGAGTCTGCAATCAAAGCAAGTTTTCAAGTGGCTCATGTGTTAGCCAGGCAAGGAAAACCATTTAGGGATGAGTTAATTAAGTTGTGTTTGATTGTAGCAGCCAGAGAAATGTGCTCAGATGAAATAAGCTTATTTAAGACTGTTTTAGCCGAACAGTTGTTCAGAGAGTTGAGAACATTGGGAACAATGTCATAGTCAATTAATAAGCAAGGCAAATAATTTTGAGTGTTTTCTCTTGAATCTTGATGAGTTGATGGATGTTATCGATACTGCTCAGTTGTGGTTTATTCAAGGAGTCAGTTACAAGATGGAAATGACTGAATAATTAGCCTCTCTGAGTAGCTTCTATGGCAAAACCTGTAAGAAATAATATTTTCAAAATGAAATTATACACTTCAAATGGGTGAATTATATGATAGATGAGTTGAATCTCAATAAAGCTATTTCATAAAAAAATTTTCAAGGTAATTGTGAAAAACAGTATGAACAGAATAAGGATCTCCTCGGGTATGTTATTGCTCTTTACAGCATTGGACTTTACTTCCATCACCAGTCACATCCACAACTGGGTGGTGTTTTACTTTGGCTCTGTCTCTTCAGTCTTTCTGGAGTTATTTCTCCACTGATCTCTAGTAGCATATTGGGCACTTACCGACCTGGGGAGTTCATCTTTCAGTGTCCTATCTTTTTGCCTTTTCATACTGTTCATGGGGTTCTCAAGACAAGAATACTGAAGTGGTTTGCCATTCCCTTCTCCAGTGGACCATGTTTTGTCAGAACTCTCCACCATGACCCATCCATCTTGGGTGGCCCTACACAGTATGGCTCATAGTTTCATTGAGTTAGACAAGGCTGTGGTCCATGTTATCAGATTGGTTCGTTTTCTGTGATTGTGGTTTTCATTTTATCTGCCCTCTGATGGAGAAGGATAAGAGGCTTATAGAAACTTCCTGATGGGAGAGACTGACTGAGGGGGAAACAGGGTCTTGTTCTGATGGGCAGGGCCATGCTCAGTGAATCTTTAAACCAATTTTATGTTGATGGGTGGAGCAATAATGGATGCTGTAAAGAGCAATATTGTATAGGAACCTGGAATGTTAGGTCCATGAATCAAGGCAAATTGGAAATGGTCAGACAGGAGATGGCAAGAGTGAACAATGACATTCTAGGAATCAGCAAACTAAAATGGACTGGAATGGGTGAATTTAACTCAGATGACCATTACTTCTATGACTGTGGGCAAGAATCCCTTAGAAGCAATGGAGTAGCCATCATAGTCAACAAAAGAGTCTGAAGTGCAGTACTTGGATGTGATCTCAAAAACGACAGAATCATCTCTGTTCATTTCCAAGGCAAACCATTTAATATCAAATTAATCCAAGTCTATGCCCCAACTACTAATGCTGAAGAAGCTGAACAGTTCTATGAAGACCTACAAGACCTTCTAGAACTAACACCCAAAAAAGATGTCCTTTTCATTATAGGGGACTGGAATGCAAAAGTAGGAAGTCAAGAAACACCTGGAGTAAGAGACAAATTTGGCCTTGGAGTACAGAATGAAGCAGGGCAAAGGCTAATAGAGTTTTGCCAAGAGAATGCACTGGTCATAGCAAACACCATCTTCCAACAATACAAGAGAAGACTCTACACATGGACATCACCAGATGGTCAACACCGAAATCAGATTGATTATATTCTTTGCAGCCAAAGATGGAGAAGCTCTATATAGTGAGCAAAAACAAGACCAGAAGCTGACTGTGGCTCAGATCATGAACTCCTTATTGCCAAATTCAGACTTAAATTGAAGAAAGTAGGGAAAACCACTAGACCATTCAGGTATGACCTAAATCAAATCCCTTATGATTATACAGTGGAAGTGAGAAATAGATTTAAGGGACTAGATATGATAGACAGAGTACCTGATGAACTATGAACGGAGGTTCGTGACATTGTACGGGAGACAGGGATCAAGACCATCCCCAAGAAGAAGAAATACAAAAAGGCAAAATGGTTGTCTGAGGAGGCCTTACAAATAGCTGTGAAAATAAGAGAAGCAAAAAGCAAAGGGGAAAAGGAAGGGTATACTCATTTGAATGCAGAGTTCCAAAAAATAGCCAGGAGAGATAAGAAAGCCTTCCTCAGTGTTCAGTGCAAAGAAATAGAGGAAAACAATAGAATGGGAAAAACTAGAGATCTCTTCAAGAAAATTAGAGACACCAAGGGAACATTTCATGCAAAGATGGGCACAATAAAGGACAGAAATTGTATGGATCTAACAGAAGCAGAAGATATTAAGAAGAGGTGGCAAGAATACACAGAAGAACTATACAAAAAAGATCTTCACAACCCAGATAATCATGATGATATAATCACTCACCTAGGGCTAGACATCCTGGAATGTGAAGTCAAATAGGCCTTAGGAAGCATCACTATGAACAAAGCTAGTGGAGGTGATGGAACTCCAGTTGAGCTATTTCAAATCCTAAAAGATGATGCTGTGAAAGTGCTGCACTCAATATGCCAATAAATTTGGAAAACTCAGCAGTGGCCACAGGACTGGAAAAGGTCAGTTTTCATTCCAATCCCAAAGAAAAGCAATGCCAAAGAATCCTCAAACTCCCGCACAATTGCACTCATCTCGCATGTTAGTAAAGTAATGCTCAAAATACTTCAAGCCAGGCTTCAACAGTACATGAACTGTGAACTTCCTGATGTTCAAGCTGGATTTAGAAAAGGCAGAGGAACCAGAGATCAAATTGCCAACATCTCTTGGATCATCAGAAAAGCAAGAGATTTCCAGAAAAATATCTACTTCTGGTTTATTGACTATGCCAAAACTTTTGACTGTGTGGATCACAACAAACTTTGGAAAATTCTTAAAGAGATAGGAATACCAGATGACCTTACCTGCCTTTTGAGAAATCTGTATGCAGGTCAGGAAGCAACAGTTAGAATTGGGTATGGAACAACAGACTGGTTCCAAATAGGAAAAGGAGTACATCAAGGCTGTATATTGTCACCCTGCTTATTTAACTTCTGTGCAGAGTACATCATGAGAAATGCCAGGCTGGATGAAGCACAGGCTGGAATCAAGATTGCCAGCAGAAATATCAATAACCTCAGATATGCAGATGACACAACCCTTACGGCAGAAATCGAAGAAGAACTAAAGAGCCTCGTGATGAAAGTGGAAGAGGAGAGTGAAACAGTTGGCTTAAAACTCAACATTCAGAAAACTAAGATCATGGCATCTGGTCCCATCATTTCATGGCAAATAGGTGGGGAAACAGTGGAAACAGTGACAGACTTTATTTTCTTGGGCTCCAAAATCACTGCAGATGTTGACTGCAGCCATGAAATTAAAAGACGCTTGCTCCTTGGAAGAAATGTTATGACCAACCTAGACAGCATATTAAAAAGCAGAGACATCACTTTGCCAACAAAGGTCCATCTAGTCAAAGCTATGGTTTTTCCAGTAGTCATTTATGGGTGTGAGAGTTGGACTGTGAAGAAAGCTGAGTGCCAAAGAATTGATGCTTTTGAACTGTGGTTCTGGAGAAGACTCTTGAGAGTCCCTTGGACTCCAAGGAGATCCAACCAGTCCATCCTAAAGGAAATCAGTCCTGAATATTCATTGGAAGGACTGATGCTGAAGCTCCAATACTTTGGCCACCTGACCCAAAGAACTGACTCATTGGAAAAGACCCTGATGCTGGGAAAGATTGAAGGCAGGAGGAGAAGGGGATGACAGAGGATGAGATGGTTGAATAGCGTCACTGACTTGATGGATGCGAGTTTGAGTAATCTCCAGGAGTTGGTGACAGGGAAGCCTGGTGTGCTGCAGTCCATGGGGTTGCGAAGAGTCAAACACAACTGAATGACTGAACTGAACCGAACTGAACGGGTATGTTATAAATGAAGGTGGTAGAAATATGTGTGGAGCAGAAAAAGCTATAGTTGGATTAATTTGCAAAGCTTATGAAAATGTTGCACATTTAAAGCCTATGTCAAAGATAAGGTGTCCATAGGTGCGTGGATTTATCTCTGGGCTTTCTATTTTGTTCCATTGATCTATATTTCTGTCTTTGTGCCAGTACCATACTGTCTTGATGACTATAGCTTCGTAGTATAGTCTGAAGTCAGGCAGGTTGATTCCTCCAGTACCATTCTTCTTTCTTAAGTTTACTTTGGCTATTCGAGGTTTTTTGTATTTCCATACAAATTGTGAAATTATTTGCTTGATAGGTACTGCATTGAATCTATAGATTGCTTTGGGTAGTATACTCATTTTCACTATATTGATTCTTCCAATCCAGGAACATGGTATATTTCTCCATCTATTTGTGTCATCTTTGATTTCTTTCATCAGCGTTTTATAGTTTTCTATGTATAGGTCTTTTGTTTCTTTAGGTTGATTTATTCCTAAGTATCTTATTATTTTTGTTGCAATGATGAATGGAATTGTTTCCTTAATTTCTCTTTCTGTTTTCTCATTGTTAGTGTATAGGAATGCAAGGGATTTCTGTGTGATAACTTTGTATCCTGCAACTTTACTATATTCATTGATTAGCTCTAGTAATTTTCTGGTGGAATCTTTAGGGTTTTCTATGTAGAGGATCAAGTCATCTGCAAACAGTGAGAGTTTTACTTCTTCTTTTCCAATCTGGATTCCTTTTATTTCTTTTTCTTCTCTGATTGCTGTGGCTAAAACTTCCAAATTCAAGTACTAAGTTGAGTAGTAGTGGTCAACCACTTGTAAAAGAATGAAACTAGAACACTTTCTAACACCATACACAAAAATAAACTCAAAATAGATTAAAGATCTAAATGTAAGACCAGAAACTATAAAATTCCTAGAGGAAAACATAGGCAAAACACTCTCTGACATAAATCACAGAAGGATCCTCTATGACCCACCTTCTAGAGTAATGGAAATAAAAGCAGAAATAAACAAATGGGACCTAATTAAACTTAAAAGCTTTTGCACAACAAAGGAAGCTATAAGCTATAAGGTGAAAAGACAGCCTTCAGAATGGGAGAAAATAATAGCAAATGAAGCAACTGACAAAAAATTAATCTCAAAATTATACAAGCAGCTCCTGCAGCTCAATTCCAGAAAAATAAATGACCCAATCAAAAAATCAGCCAAAGAACTAAACAGACATTTCTTCAAAGAAGACATACAGATGGTTAACAGAAAAATGCTCAACATCACTCAAAGACTTGGTAATGCTTCTTAATGAATTCAACTTAACAATAACAAGGTAAAACAGCAAATTTTATACTACGGTTAAGTCATCTTAACAGCAATTTAATAGTGTTATATAATTTACAAGTGTTGTCAAACTAGTTTCTATATGACCCATGTAGCCAAAATTTAAAATGAGAAGCAAGACCTTCCTATCTGGCCCATTACTGAAAAACTTTGCTGACCCAGATCCAAGTCACAGTCCTAACTGTGCTTCAGAGTCCTAGCTATAATATATGTATTATAATGGTAAATCTTCTTCATGATTTTGAGTAAATTAGTGTGGAGTAAATTGTGTAGAATAGTGACACATGGTAAGTGCTTTTACAGTTTAAGTTGTTGTTAATAACTATATTTCTATAGCTCTTCTGAACTATACAGAGTTGTGGTCATTATAAAAGATTATCTGTAGGCAGAGGTAGGTCTTTGGTGAATAGAAATTTCCTTTAAAAGACAGTCCTCTTTAAAATTACTGGAGGAATTTCTACCTTGTCCATCCCTTGCTTTTTTATGTTTTGGTAGCAGCTTTATTGAGATATAATTCACATACCAGATAATTCACTGATTTAAATTCAATGCATCATCACAACCAATTTTAGAACATTTACATCATCCCAGAAAGAAATCCATACTTCTTAACCATCATTCCCTAATCCTATTTGCCTATTTTGGACATTTAATATAAATGGAATTATACTGGGCTTCTCTGGTGGCTCAGATGGTAAAGAATCTGCCTGCAATCCAGGAGACCTGGGTTCGATCTCAGGGTTGGAAAGATTCCCTGGAGAAAGGAATGGCTACCCACTCCAGTATTCTTGCCTGGAAAATCCCATGGACAGAACAGTTTGGCAGGCAACAGTCCACGGGCTTGCAAAGAGTCAGACATGACTGAATGATAACACTTTCGCTTTCATATGAGATGAGGTCTTTTGTGACTGGTTTGTTTCGTTTAGCATATTATTTTCAAGTTTTAAACATATTGTACTTTATTCCTTTTTATGGAGGAATAATGTTCCATTTATGAATATACCACATTCTGTTAAACCATTCATCAGATGATGGAGTTAGGTTGTTTCTATCTTTTGGCTATTGTGAATAATGAATGAACTGTCATGTACAAATTTTTATGTGGACATTTTTTTCACTTCTCCTAGGAATGTATCTAGAAGTAAAATTGCTGCATGAAATGGGAACTTTGCATGAAACGGGACCATACTTTTGTCCAAAGTGGCTATACCATTTTACATCCCTGCCAGCAGTATATGAAGATTCCAGTTCCCCCATATCCTCACCAACACTTGAAATTACCTGTCTTCTTTATTACAACCATTTTAGTGATGATAAAGTGATATCTGGCTCACTTTTAATTCTCTGGGATGATGTATTGGGGAAAACTACTCTTCTCACCACTCCACGCTGGGTTCATGAGGGGACAATACCCTGAGGGCCCAGCCCTGCAAGAGCATCAGGATATTTCCACTAAAACTTAAGTTTTTCTCAGAGGAGAAAAGATTCCCAGAGATTGTGCTCAACTGGTAATTAGTTTCCAATTCACAGACTCACACATTCATACTGCCCTCAGAGGGGGCATTATTGAAAACTGAGGAAATATTTTTCAAGGTATGGCAAAAGAGTTACAGGGCATGTATGCTCAGTCACTTCAGTCATGTCCAACTCTTTGTGACCCTATGGACTGTAGCCCACCAGGCTCCTCTGTCCATGGGATTCTCCAGGTGAGAATACTGGAGTGGTTGCCATGCCCTCCTCCTCCAGGGGATCTTCCTGACCCAGGGATCGAACCCAAGTCTCTTATGTCTCCTACACTGGCAGGCAGGTTCTTTACCACTAGTGCCACCTGAGAAGCCCAAGTTACAGGGCAGATGATCACAAAGCATCTTGACTCAGCAGAAGCCAGAACAAGCTCGCTTCCAGAGAGAAGTTCTATGGACATTGCTGCCCAGCCCCACCTCCTACCATCTGCTCCCCATCTCTGCAATTTCCAGAGACACCAAGGAGCCTTCTGGGGAGAAGGATCAGGGCTACTGGGAGATAGTTACCATAAAGGAAAGAGGAGTCTCCCTGAAGAGGCAGACCCTGCATCACAGCAGGACATCAGAGGGTGCCGGGGTCCAGCCCCAGCAGGAGCCAGGGGTACCCTCAGGATGACGGCCTAGGTGAAAGGATAGCAAAGCGGAGAGAGAGGCTTGATCTTCCTTGATTAACACAGAAAGCCAATAAAGCTCCTGTGTTCCAAGGAGTCATCCTGAAAGAAGAACAGAGAGAGGAAAGGAGAGAAAAGGAAAAACGAATGACACGGGGAGACCAAGCTTCATTGAGCGAGGCCCATAACTTTATTTTCAAAAGGAACTTTTATACCTTGACTTGTACATAGAGGGAAATGAAAGATGCAAAGTAATACAGAGTCAGCCCAAACATTACATCTGTTTTGTCTTTATCAAAACCAGGATTTTTTCTGCACACCTTTCCCATAAACAATGTTGTGTACAATATCTTCTGGCCTTGGAGGCCTGTGGACATTTTATGACCCTTTTTTGATAAAGGCTGCTCAACCAGAAAACTTGTTTTCCCTTAAAGTGTTTCTTCTTTATTTCTCCCAGCCTCAGAAAGTACTAAACAGAGTTACATTCTCACGGAGCAAAGGTGCAGTGAGTTACAACAAAGAAAGAACCAATTAGCTCAAAGGTCTGATGTGGCTAATTCCAAGGCTGCTACTTGTTTTTCTTACATTCCAGCTATGTTAACCAATGCACTCCCAGGTGCCCAATGGATAAGGGATATGGGCACTTGGCAGCAAGCATTGGCCCAATAATGAAGCCCTTTACCAGTACTATCTATTCTAATAATTTTTCATCCCTTAAAGGACTCTATGCTCGTTAGGACTTTTAGAATGTTTTGGCTTCCCGTGCCTTTCAAAGTTGGGGAGTTGTGAACAATCATGTGTGTTAATTGCAAGAGTATGGATAAACATGTCAGGCAAGCTAGAATGCCAACAGAGGGGTTTGAATTGAAACACTCCTATCATGCCCATTAACGAAAGCCCTAAGTTGATTTTTTCCAGAGAAAGGTGGTCAGGGATAGCCCCCTGTTAATGTCAGAAGAGTTGGTGAAAGGCACAAAATAGTAAGACAGACAGATTTTGGTTTTGGGGTGGATGCTCGAGCAGATTCAGGGGGTCCCTTGAGGCCTGATCCACCTTTGCCTGTTAGGTCTCTTCCACATGACCTTTGTCATGGGTGGAATCTCCTGTGGTGGCTCCCAGCAAGAGGGGAGGGTGGTTTCTGGTCCTGCCCTGTATGGCAACTGCTGCCCAGGGTGGAGAGATTTGCCCCCAGAGGAAGTCTGCCGATTGGTGGCTGTTTACTGCACGCCTGCATGCACTGGCCTCTGCTGGGTGTTGTGCTTACTGGGTGCACTTTGCAGAAAGTGTTTCAGGGTAAGGTTTCCTCTTTACGTGCTCCTGCCACCCCCCAAGTGTGTCCTGTGTAGCACTTTCACAGTTACCGCAGAAATGTAAATTTCAGTACATTGCTCTGTTCTCTAGGGTCGGAAATAACACCTGACATTTGTAGACTCTCTAAAGTATTTGCTGAATGAGGATAAAAACTGAAGTCGACACTGGCTCCTTGAACCCAAGCATAGTACCTCACTGTATATATTGTTTTGTAGTTTATTTATGCCTAGTAATCATGAGAAACGCTGGACTGGAAGAAACACAAACTGGAATCAAGATTGCCAGGAGAAATATCAGTAACCTCAGATATGCAGAAGATACCACCCTTATGGCAAAAAGTGAAGAGGAACTCAAAAGCCTCTTGATGAAAGTGAAAGAGGAGAGTGAAAAAGTTGGCTTAAAGCTCAACATTCAGAAAATGAAGAACATGGCATCTGGTCCCACCACTTCATGGGAAATAGATGGGGAAACAGTGGAAACAGTGTCAGACTTTATTTTTCTGGGCTCCAAAATCACTGCAGATGGTGACTGCAGCCATGAAATTAAAAGACGCTTACTCCTTGGAAGGAAAGTTATGACCAACCTAGATAGCATATTCGAAAGCAGAGACATTACTTTGCCAACAAAGGTTCGTCTAGTCAAGGCTATGGTTTTCCCTGTGGTCATGTATGGATGTGAGAGTTGGACTGTGAAGAAGGCTGAGCGCCAAAGAATTGATGCTTTTGAACTGTGGTGTTGGAGAAGACTCTTGAGAGTCCCTTGGACTGCAAGGAGATCCAACCAGTCCATTCTGAAGGAGATCAGACCTGGGATTTCTTTGGAAGGAATGTTGCTAAAGCTGAAACTCTAATACTTTGGCCACCTCATGCGAAGACTTGACTCATTGGAAAAGACTCTGATGCTGGGAGGGATTGGGGGCAGGAGAAGGGGACGACAGAGGATGAGATGGCTGGATGGCATCACTGACTCAATGGACATGAGTCTCAGTGAACTCTGGGAGTTGGTGATGGACAGGGAGGCCTGGCGTGCTGTGATTCATGGGATCGAAAAGAGTCGGACATGACTGAGCGACTGATCTGATCTGATCTGAAATATAGTATTGTTGAAAATTTCCTTTGTCCTAGCGACTATGTAGTATTCTTCTCACAAACTCCCCAAATTTGTCTTGAGCAGGCTCTAGGTTTTGGACATTTACATAGTTGAAAATTTGTAAGCACAGGCTGTAGGTGAGCAGGCTGCGGTAGTTGCAGCACATGGGCTCGGTAGTTGCTACTTGTGGGGTCTAGAACATTCAGGCTTCAGTAGTTGTGGTCCGTGGGATTGGTTGCTCTTCGGCACATGGAATCTTCCTGTACCAAGGATTGAACCCATTTCTCCCTCATTGGAAGGTGGATCCTTAACCAGGGAAGTCCCACTATTATTTTTGAGCACAAATCTCACTGTTTCTTAGGATAAATTCTTAGAATGGAATGGAACGTTGCTGGGTGGAACGATAGGTCTGTTGTTAAAGTCTGCAATGCATATTGCCAAATTTCCCTTCCCCCAAAGACTGTGTGTGAAACCTATTTCTCACACACATTGTCCTTGGCAAGTGCCGTCATTCTCTTCATCTTTTCAGTGAACTAGGCCCACAGAGTATCTCATTGATTCCTGAAGCTATGCAGCCTCTCAGGAGATTGCTTATGAATGCCTTCCCAAGTTTTATTTAAAATTTGTCGTAAAGAAAACTGTTCCCGAGAAAACCAGATCAAAGATTCCTTCTTAAAAGAGACATTTTATAGGTGACAAAGAAAAACAGCAACCAAAATGAATGTCCGGTGAAAGATCACCGGGAAAGTTGAAGGTCGAGTTTGAGTCTTGAATGTCAGGTTAAATGTCATTGCATTCTCCCTAGACTGACAGTCAGCTGGGGGGCAACTTCCCTGGAACAGGTGCTTATCTGAAAATAACTCAGTTATCAGAAAGTAACTCAGAGTTCAGCTCCAATGCAGGCTTGGTGCAGTCTTCTCTTTTACTACTTTCATGTGACATTTGTCATGTTATTGATATTTGATATTTCTTTTTCAGTTCATTTACCTGTTTGCTTCCCCCACTACCCTACTTTTAAAAACCATTTTCCTCAACATGCATGCAGTGATGTGTCCTAGAGTTGTGTGGGTTCTTGACAAACCATATATCATCTCTACTTTTGTCTTCCGTAATCTGTCTTCTTGAAACTGACTTATTTTTTTCAAGACCTAAATAAATTTAGTTCTAAAATAAACTTTACATCACCTGAAATAAAAAAAACTAGTTTCGTTTTCCATGAATAGAAAGTCCCCATAAAATAAATACAATTAAAATAAAGTGTGATTGGATTCTGGGTGGGTATCTATGATTGTCAAAGGCTCTTTGAGCAATTCTCTTCCTTGTAATGGGAAACAATGCAAGAAAGAGATATGCTAGCAATGGATGAGATGTCACAATCAGAATGACTGAAATAAATTTGAGAATGCAGTTACCTCTCCCCTCTAAGTAAACCAATGTTCTCCAGTACTGTGTCCACAGATGACTTAAAATCATCTGTTTACCATGGGCACAGTGGCTGTCACACCCGAGCATGCATCAGCGTTTCCTGGAGTCTTGTTAAAACACAGATCACTGATTCATTAAGTCTGGGCTAGCACTTGAAATGTGCATTTTTAAAAAGGTCCAAGCCATGCTGGTGCTTCAGGTCCAGATCACAGACTCCAAGAAGCACAGGCCTCACTGCATCACCTCTCACTTTAGGAAAAACTGGCTGGAGAAGGCCAGCAGGTGCAAGCCTACTCCATTCATTGTGACTATTTTCCTCTTAAAGTACAACAAGCCCAGGTCCAGCTATAGCATCCAGAGAGCAGTGCTATCGTCTCTCTAGAACCACTCACTTCCTCTAGAAGGAAAACTGAATTACAGTGTGTGACCAGAAGAGAGATTTATGGCCTTCATAAAACCTCCCCACAATCAAGGAGCAGAGGAGGAAGTAGGTGAGAAGCCTTCCTTGGGAAAGCCCCTCTCTATGACTTCTCCCAGAGCTGAATTTCCTGAAGACTGATAATCAAATGGAATTAAGGAGTTCACAAAATTTGACTCTCCATGATGCAAAAAAAATTTTTTTTGAGAACTGACTAAACTCAGTGAGATGAGTAGGTAAGTGATTGTGGAATTTTACAAGCCAAGCTTCTAAAGTTAATGCCTCCCTCTTTTGAAGGCCAAGGTGTTTGAAACTTAGCTCCAGTGATAGAATGCCCATGTGTCAGCATTGGAACCTTCCTCTGAGCCCTTGACATCAACTGTGTGTGAGAATAGAAAATCTCGAGAGAGCTCAACCATAATACTGCCTCCCAACAATTCAAAGCACATTAATTGGTCCATGTTTCCCTCTAGGGTTGGCCCTGCTGCTGCTGCTGCTGCTAAGTCGCTTCAGTCGTGTCCAACTCTGTGCGATCCCATAGACAGCAGCCCACCAGGCTCCCTCATCCCTGCGATTCTCCAGGCAAGAACACTGGAGTTGGTTGCCATTGCCTTCTCCAGGGTTGGCTCTAGAGGGGACCATTACATGTGAAACGTCATGTATGAAACGAGATGCCAGTCCAGGTTCAATGCACGATGCTGGATGCTTGGGGCTGGTGCACTGGGACGACCCAGAGGGATGGTGTGGGGAGGGAGGAGGGAGGAGGGTTCAGGATAGGGAACACATGTATACTAATTAAATAATTTTCTATTAAAGAAAAAAAAATAAAAAAAAATAAAAAATGAAGTACATGAAGCATAGTTAATTTACAATGTTGTGTTAATTTCTGGTGTATCACAAAGTTATTCAGTTTTATGTGTATTTATATATTTTCCATATTCTTTTATATTACAGTTTATTATAGGATATTGAATATATTTCCCTGTGCTCTACAGCAAAACCTTGTTGTTTATCTAATTTATATACAGTAGTTTATTAATCCCAAACTTCTACTATATCCCTCTCCACCCCTTTCTCCTTTGGTAACCATAAGTTTGTTCTCTATGTCTGTGAGTCTGTTTCTATTTTGTAAATAAGTTCATTTGTGTCTCATTTTAGATTCCACATGTATGTGATATCATATTAGTCTTTCTCTGTCTGACTTATTTCACTTAGTACAATAATATCTAGGTTCATCCATGTCGCTGCAAGTTACATTATTTCACTTTATGGCTGAGTAATATTCCATTGTCTATGTATACTGCATCTTCTTTATCCATTCATCTGTTGATGGACATCTAGGCTGCTTCCATGTCTTAATTATTATAAATAGTGCTGCTAATGAACTTTGGAGGTGCATGAATCTTTTGGAATCAGTGTTTTCTCCAGACATATGCCCATGAGTGGGATTAGTTGGGTCATATAGAAATTCTATTTCTATTTTCTAAGGAACCTCCATACTCTCCATAATGGCTTGACCAATTTATATTCCCACCAACAGTGTAGGAAGGAGAACCCTGCTTTTTTTCACACACTGTCACAGTAGAAGAAATGCTCTCCTTTACTGCTATATCTAGGCTTCTCTCATGCCATGTATCATTCGCTTCATCAAGGATAGTCACCACAGTTATTGCTCTGTTCTTTGATTTATTTGACTGGAATGGGTCTTAGTTGCAGCACTCAGGATCTTTGTTGCATCCTGTGGGATCTTTCATTGGGGGCACATGGCCTGTCTAGTTACAGCTCACAGACTCTGGAGCAGGCAAACTCAGTAGTTGTGGGGTGCGGGCTTTAGTTGCTCCAAGACGTATGGGATTCCCTGACCAGGGATTGAACCAGCATCCCTGCATTGCAAAGCAGATTCTTAACCATTGGACCACTGGGAAAGTCCGTATTCCTCTGGTCTTGACTATAAAATGTTCCTTTTAATTTTTTATAATAAACATAATAGTGCAACAAATGTATTTGCACATATAATTTTCCCTTCAGTTGAAAATATTTCCTTAGGATACATGCCTAGAAGTGGATTTCTCAGTCAAAAGCTAAGGATATTTTGAGGGCTCTTAATATTTGCTGCTAAATTGCTTTTGGGTATGGACCTAACAGAAGATATGAAGAAGAGGTGGCAAGAATACACAGAAGAACTGTACAAAAAAGATCTTCATGACCGAGATAATCACAATGGTGTGATCACTCACCTAGAGCCAGATATCCTGAAATGTGAAGTCAAGTGGGCCTTAGAAAGCATCATTACGAACAAAGCTAGTGGAGGTGATGGCATTCCATTGAGCTATTTCAAATCCTGAAAGATGATGCTGTGAAAGTGCTGCACTCAATATGCCAGCAAATTTGGAAAACTCAGCAGTGGCCACAGGACTGGAAAAGGTCAGTTTTCATTCCAATCCCAAAGAAAAGCAATGCCAAAGAATGCTCAAATTATTGCACTCATCTCACATGTTAGTAAAGTAATGCTCAGAATTCTCCAAGCCAGGCTTCAACAGTATATGAACTGTGAACTTCCAGATGTTCAAGCTGGATTTAGAAAAGGCAGAGGAACCAGAGATCAAATTGCCAACATCTCTTGGATCATCAGAAAACCAAGGGATTTCCAGAAAAATATCTACTTCTGGTTTATTGACTATGCCAAAACTTTTGACTGTGTGGATCACAACAAACTGTGGAAAATTCTTAAAGAGATAAGAATACCAGATGACCTTACCTGCCTTTTGAGAAATCTGTATGCAGGTCAGGAAGCAACAGTTAGAATTGGGTATGGAACAACAGACTGGTTCCAAATAGGAAAAGGAGTACATCAAGGCTGTATATTGTCACCCTGCTTATTTAACTTCTATGCAGAGTACATCATGAGAAATGCCAGGCTGGATGAAGCACAGGCTGGAATCAAGATTGCCGGGAGAAATATCAATAACCTCAGATATGCAGATGACACAACCCTTACGGCAGAAATTGAAGAAGAACTAAAGAGCCTCGTGATGAAAGTGAAACAGTTGGCTTAAAACTCAACATTCAGAAAACTAAGATCATGCCATCCAGTCCCATCACTTCATAGGAAATAGGTGGAGAAACAGTGGAAACAGTGACAGACTTTATTTTCTTGGGCTCCAAAATCACTGCAGATAGTGACTGCAGCCATGAAATTAAAAGACACTTGCTCCTTGGAAGAAAAGCTATGACAAACCATATTAGACAGCATATTAAAAAGCAGAGACATCACTTTGCCAACAAAGGTCTATCCAGTCAAAGCTATGGTTTTTCCTGTAGTCATGTATGTATATGAGAGTTGGACCATAAAGAAAGCTGAGTGCTGAAGAATTGATGGTTTTGAACTGTGGTGCTGGAGAAGGCTCTTGAGAGTCTCTTGGACTGCAAGGAGATCCAACCAGTCCATCCTAAAGGAGATCAGTCGTGAATATTCATTGGAAGGACTGATACTGAAGCTGAAACTCCAATACTTTGGCCACCTGATGCGAAGAACTGACTCACTGAAAAAGACCCTGATGCTGGGAAAGATTGAAGGTGGGAAGAGAAGGGGACGGCAGAGGATGAGATGGTTGAATGGCATTACTGACTCGATGGACATGAGTTTGAGTAAACTCTGGGAGTTGGTGATGGACAGGGAAGCCTGGTGTGCTGCAGTCCATGGGGTCACAAAGAGTTGGACACGACTGAGCGACTGAACTGAACTGAATATTGGCTGCTGAATTGCCTTCGGGGGAGGGGGGATGTAGAACTGACCAGCATGTTAAATTACGTATACCCTCACCAGAAATGACTATTATCAATGTGAATATTTTAAACAGACGCATGTCATTTCATTTCTGTTCTGGTTAGCAGCATGTCTTTAAAATGAGTGTAAAGTTGAGTACTTTTCCCACATTTCTTAACTAATTTTATTTTCCCTTTCTGAATAATTTGATTATGTCAGCCAACTTTTGGAAAATAAATTATGGTGAGTCTGAAGACCCAGAACAGTATCTTATTTACTTGCTTTCTGTGCTCCCTGAACCTTCAACAAACTGGATGACATTTGTCCATTCTTTCCTTTAATCCATAAATATTTGCTGAGCACCGGCTGTGTGCCAGTGTTCTGGCTGCTGGAGATGGAGGAGTGAATGAGGCAGGGAAGCTCTTGTGGGCAACAGACACTCAAACCAACAGAGACAAAGTCATTTCATACATGGTGAGGACATGGAGGAAATGAACTGCAGATGGATAGTTAGGTGGCTCTCTTAGAGGAGACCACAGAGAAGCCCCCTGTCATTCACTTGTTAAAAAAAAAAAAAAAGCCATCTCTACGGCTTCCTGTTTTGCACTTAGAATAAGATCTGCACTCCTGCAGAATCAGGCCCCAGTCTGCCTCTCTGACATCACCTCCTTCCAATCTCCTCCTAAATGACAGTGCTCCTCAAACACCAGACTTGTTCTCATTGCTCCTTCTGGCTTCAAAGTTCTTCTCCTATGTTTGAATGGCAAGCTCTTTCTTAATATCGAGTCTGAGTTCAGATATCAACTCCCATGAGAAGATTCTGCTTACTGTCCTATATAAAGAAGTACCTTCTAACCCACCAGTCACTATCCTGTTGTGTTTATTTTCTTCATAGCATTTATCTCTCTCTGAAATTAATTGTTTGCTGCCCAGCCCTTTGCCTCTATAAACTCCAGGCATGTAGGAACCATTGCCATCTTGTCCACTGCTTCAGTGATGTGTCTGATAAATACACAGAACTGCCCCAGACATCTGATATCAATCACCTGACTTTATTCCTGTAAAGTATCCATTAGGTGAAAAGTTAATTTCAGCAGATAAGAATGCCAGGATTGGCAATGGTTTTTTTCAAAACGTCAGCAGTTAAACACTTGAGTTGGGAATATTGCTTTTCCACAAGGCATTTCTCTGGGGATGGTTTACTAAAATAGGAAAATAACTGATAACTTTATTATCCAAATAGGATATTAATAGTATTAGTGAATCTGAGAAGACTATATATCAAGGGACTAGAATTAGTGAGCAGTAGTTAAGGGCAGTTAAAATTTCTTGCAACATTTGATCCTGTAGGCAAAAAATTCTGTGGGCCAGTTATTTAATCCTGATAGAGATTTTTGGTTTCTAATGATTCCCCAAAGCCTTGGAGTATTGATGCTGTGGAATCAAAGTAGCTGAAGAGGGGCTCTTGACGAATCAGATTCAAATCCTAAATGTCTTTGACTCAGCACTCTTCTGTTTGCCCTATGTCTGAATATTCAGATATAATTTTAAATTAATGAACACGTCCTGTCCATCTCTATAGACAATAGATCATTGATAAGGCCTCTGCTGAAGTATAGTTCTGTGGTAACCAAGTAAATACAGGTAAACTTAACTCTTTTTAGCTGATTCTGTGACATCACCTACGTATCACATTGTTTTTATGGGAAAGTGGAATCTGTGTTTTTTACTTATAGGTAAATACAAAAAATATAGCTGGTGTGGTGCTAATATCACCCCTTTTCCTTGCCCAGGAAACATGTGAGAAATGAGACAGAATATGGCAAATGGAGACAAATATCACTTGCAATAGGAGCTTATTTTGGAGATTTTGATTTGGGGGCCTCCTTATTTAAAATATTTTTTTATTTATGACTGTGTTGAGTCTTGGTTGCATCGGGTGGCCTCTTCGTTGCAGTGCTTGGGCTTCTCTCTAGTTGTGGCCTGCAGGCTCCAGGGCACATGAACTCTGTAGTTTGCAGCACGTGGGCTCTCTAGTTGAGGCATGTGAACTCAGTAGTTCTGGCCCATGGGCTTAGTTACTCCATAGCATGTGGGATCTCTGTTCCCTGATCAGAGATCAAACTCTGTCCCCTGCATTGCAAGGCAGATTCTTAACCACTGGACCACCAGATAAGTCCCTGATTTAGGGCTAATACTGAATCCTGACCCTCCCTGTTACAACAGTCCTAAGTGGGACTCTGGGAGAGTCCAGGTGCTCTCCCAGAAGGGAAAGGCAGGATCAGAGGTTAGTATTCCTGGTTTATTCTTCTGAGATAAGTCAGTACACCTCACTTGGGACAGAGTGAATAAGGGCTCTGAGAGGCCAGGAGCATGGCACTTATTGAGCTGCTCCACATGGAAGGAAATATCAGCAATGAGCAAGAAGCATTTCCCCTCTTGAGAAGGTCTATGGATTTGTCTCTGTAGTCCTAGAGTGTTGCCAGCTGGTGTGGCCTGGGTTCAAAAAGGCCTAAGAAAGGATGACTGTGGATTCATGCTTTCAGGACTGCCTGACCTTCTTGTTGCTCATGTTTTGCCAGGGAAGAGTCAGGAAGGCAGATGCCTAGCAGATCTGCATCTTTTCCTGGTCACACTTTCTTGTGTCCTCAGTAGGGAATTGGAGTAGAAAGCCACGGCAGATACTGACACTGTTGTAGTAGAGTTTCATTAGCAGACATTGGCAGTAGGACTCTGTGTACAGTACAATCTTGATGTCTTGAACCCAGGAAAAGGTAGAGCAGTGGGCTCTTCCTGTTTACGAAACAGGATTTGAGATGTAGCAGCTAATTATGTGACCTCAGGCTACTTTCTTAATTTTCTTAAAATCCTGGTTAGCCTTTTGTAAAGTGAATGTATTATGTAGAAATGCCATGTAAAAATGGTGGAAAGGGAGAACATATTTGTGAGATGTATATAAAGAACACTGACAACTCAAAAATAAGGAGACAAACTGGTCCACTAAAAATGGACAAATGATTGATTTGAAGCAAGTATTTTTAAGAGACATGAGTAGCTAATAAGCACATGATAAAAGGCTCCATATCATTTGTCATCAGGAAATGCAAATTAAAACCAGAGTGAGATACCACTACATACCCTTTAGAATGGCTAATATTATAAAAACTGGTAATAACCAAGTGTTGGCAAGGCTGGAAGCAACTGGAACTTCTATGTTACTGATGGGAATGTAAAATGGAACAAGTCTGGAAAACAATTTGAGATTTATTAAAAGTTAAACACATACCTATCATATGATGTGGCCTTTCCACACCTAAGTATTTACCCAAGAGAAATGAAAGCATATGACCACACAGAAACTTGTGTATAAATACTCATAACATCTTTATTTGTAATAGTCAAAAACTGGAAACAACATAAATGTCCATCAACAGGTGAATAGATAAACCATGGTATGTCCAGCATATCTACACAATGGAATATTATTCAGAAGTAGAAAAAAAACCAAACTATGAAATATATACAATCATATGGATGAATCTCAAAATAATCATGCCAAGTCAAAGAAGCCAGATCAAAAAATAAACCCTTCCAAACCCAGTACTTTGGCTCCAATATTTTGGCCACCTGGTGCAAAGAGCTGACTCATTGGAAAAGACCCTGATGCTGGGAGGGATTGATGGCAAAAGGAGAAGGGGGCAACAGAGGATGAGATGGTTAGATAGCGTCAGTGACTCAGTGGACATGAATTTGAACAAACTCCAGGAGATAGTGAAGGACAGGGGAGCCTGGTGCGTGCTGCAGTCCAGGGGGTCACAAAGAGCTGGACACAACTTGGCGGCTGAACAACAGCAACAAACCCAGTACATCTGTATGACTCCATTTGTATAAAATTCTAGAAAATACAAATTAATCTGTAGTGACAGAAAGCAGATCAGTGGTTACGTTAGACTGCAGGTATGGGAAAGGTTGAACACAAGAAAACTTTTGGGAATTATAAGAACATTTGGTATCTTGATTGTGCTGATGGTTTCATGGGTGTGTATACATGTCAAAAGGCTTCCCAGGTGGCTCTAGTGGTAAAGAACCTGGCTGCCAGTGCAGGATATGTAAGAGACATGAGTTTAGTCCCTGGGTCGGAAAGAGCCCCTGGAGGAGGTCATGGCAACCCACTCCAGTGTTCTTGCCTGGAGAAGCCCATGAATACAGGAGCCTGGCGGGCTACAGTCCACAGTGTCCCTAAGAGTTGGACACGACTGAAACAAGTTAGCATATACACGCACACATGTCTAAGCTTTAAACATGTTCCATTTACATAAAGTATACCTCAATAAAATTGTAAAAGAAAGCAAAAGAAGTAGGGAAGGAAGAAGAACTGATACACAGTAATAAGGAAGAATTTCACAGTGTGCTGAGGGTGAGAAGCCAGACACTAAAATAGCACATGTCGTACGACTCCATTTATATACAATTCCAGAAAAACCAAACTAATCTCCAGTGACAGAAAGCAGGTCTGTACTTGCCTGGGTTAGAGGGTGGAGGAAAGAATGGACTGCAAAAGGGCAAGAGGGAACTTTTGGATGTGATAGGAAGGTTCCGTATCTTGATTGTATTGGTTGCACATGAATATACATCTATCAAAGCTCATTGAGTTTTATACTTTAAATGGATTCATGTATTGGAGTAAATTATATCTACCTCAATAAAGTGAGTTTAAAAAGAATTTTAAAATGCCTTTGTTTAACTCTCGCTTCCAGGAATCATTCAAGCTGAGAATAACACAAAACATAAGGGCCTGAGAGGTATCTTTGCTTGGGAAAAATACTTAAACGGGCCTCTCTGCTATGTAAGAGTTAATCCCAAATCCTATTCCTGAATGAAGACTTTGGGGACAACAGGGAACTCACCTGCTGTGTAATAACATAAAAATTTTTGCTTTCACTAAGGTTAGAGTTAACATTCTGGCTAATATTCACGAGGTGTTACTGGCTTCATTCCTCTGCCTGGGGCCAAATTGCAAAGGGAGTTGGGGTCCTGGACTTCTAAAGAGGGAGGATTGGATTAAAAAGACCCTCATCCAGGACTTCCCTGGTGGTCCAGTGGCTAAGACTCTGTGCTTCCAATGCAGGGGGTGCAGGTTCGATCCCTGGTCAGGGAACTAGATCCCACATGCCGCAACTGAGTTTGAAACCCACAACTAAAGATCCCACATGCCACATCCCAAGTGTCATAACTAAGACCTGGCACAGCCAAATATATATATATATATTTTTTTTTTTTTTTTAAGAGTTAGCAAAGTTAAAAAAAAAAAAAAAGACTCTCATCTGAGAGATAAACTGGTTCCTGAAACGTGAGAGGTCAGGGGCTAAGGAACAAGAGGTGAGCAGGGGACCTTCGAGGCGGGACATGGCTTGTGAACAAGCAGGAGTCACGATATCAAGTAACCTTTTTTGAGTTGTTCTCTTTCTTTCCCTCCTTGACCTGTTATCCACAAGCTCTCAGTAAAGTTAAATACTACAACATTATATTAACTGCTTTTGAGAACATTAGTGGGGGGCCATGTCCAGTTACAGTGATATGTGGGGAGCCAGGGAAACTTGGAGACATGAATACACAGTTGTTGGAAGTGGTCATCAAAGAGACCCACAGTAGTGATCCACAGCAAAAGGTGATAAAAGCTCAGCAACAAACAGTCTGGGGAAACACATGAGGACACCTCAGGGATTCTCAGAACTATAGCTGGAGGAAACTGGATTTCCTGCACTCCATCGCAGCACGAGGGGCCCAGACTCTATTACTGGGTGTTTAGAGGAATGTGACCTCCTAAAATGTGGTAACTTGGGGATGTTTGGGATATAAAGACATTAACATTCCCCCCTCCACTCAATAATCTCCCAAGGATGTTTGGATGGACTGTCCTGAGTTGTTTTGGACTATGAGACAGAAAAAATAATCCGTAAGGTCTGGTTCACCTCTTTGATCTGAAAAGCTTGAGAGAGACCTATGTTATACGACCAAACCCTAACTAGTAATTGCCTCTGTTGGGTTTGACGTCAGTTGATGACTGGACTTTGAACCTGAGAGAGAGTTTAAAAGAAAGGTAGCTGGAGGCAAATCATTTCCTTCCTGGATTACCTAGCGAGAACATCCAAAATGAAAGCCTTCGCTCACCTTGCTCTTCTTGCCCTCCTTTTTCCAGCCTTAGGTAAGGAACCCTTAAAATTTTTTCATTCCTTTAATCATGTTTGTTGTCTCTGAGATAGAATCAGCAGGTTTAAGCTACTAATTCCCACCGCCCCATTAGGTGGACTGTGTTGTGGATGAAGTTTCCTAGGGGCTCAAAGGCACAAGACATTTCAGTCTGTGACGAAGGCAGATAGAACAGTAGTGAAAAGAAATTTCTGAACTAGGATTTGGGGTTCAGAGAGCCTGAGATTTGCCCTTGAAAGTCCTGAGGCCGAGTAGTTCCAAGAGCTCAGTGTCCTAGAATCTCCTTCTGTTTAACCCCCAAATGTCATTTGGGTCCTAATGCAGAGCATGGACCTGGTTTAATCCCTGAATGTGGCATCAAGAGTTTTCTGCCCCTTATACTTGGGAATTAGCGTTTATGTCTAGGCAAATCCCTTAATCCTCTGAGTATTGGTGGCACTTCTGTCAAATGTTGATGCTCATATCTGTTCCACAGACACAGATGGGCACAGGTAAGCCCTTGATAAGTGAGGGTAGCAGCAGTCAAAATGGCCAGAGCTGGTCAACTGTTCTCTTGTTCCTGGAAGGACACTTGCCTATGACTGACTGGTTAAACCAGGCCTTGTTCAAGGTGAAGAGCCAGATTCTACCATCCAGGGGTGTCCAAGACCCAAGGGGAAATCTGGTAGCATCTTCAGCAGTTTTCTATATCCAAAGGTTTAGGAATAGCTTCCTCACTAAAACTTTTCTTTTAATTATTTCTTTTAAACTGACCATCATTCTCAGAGCTCTTGGAGACAATTAAAGGTTCTAGAAAAGTGATTATGGGATCACTAAGACTTTACTACTTCATGTGTCCAGGGGTTCCTAAGAGTGGAAAAAAGATGACTTTGATGATTACCATAGCCTTTAGGGCAAAGATCATCTCTGTTCATCTTACTCTTTAAAAAGTTCCTGTGTTTAGAATTAAGAATTGGGTACACATCACTAGAAAACATCTTGAAAGAAGTTTGATACATTAAATACCTTAATGGGGGTATTTTTTATCATTGTTTAAACATACCCCCTTCTCTACCATCCCTCAACTAGTATGTCCTGTAATGGAAAATTAGGGTAATTGCCATGAACTGTAAGGACAAAAAGGAAGCCACTTACAGGTGGTAAACAGTGTCCCCTGGTGGCATTTTCAATTGTCCTCACTGAGAACTACTCTGAGGAATATTAAACTCAGATTGATAGTTCTGCAACTACAGACATAAATGCTATTACATCTCATAATAATATATGTTGATATTAATGTATAATTATATTTCAAATTGTAGTAATATAATTAATAGCAATTAATACAATAAATGATATTAACTTCATATTTTTCTAACCAGCTGAGCTAACAGGCCAACTGCCGTCATCGTACTTTTCAGTATCTTTTTTTTTTTATTGCCATGATGCCCAGCTTGTAGGATCTCAGTTCCATGATACGGAATGGAACCCAGGCCACGGCAGTGAAAGCCCGGTATCCTAACCACTAGGCAACCCACCAGAGAACTCCCCAGTAACATTTTTCCAGTTTTGTCTGTTCAATTTTTAATTTCATTTATGTCGGGTTTTTTTAGAAATAGTCATGTATTTTTATTTTTAATATAGTCCACTGCATTTATTTTTCAGGAAAAAATGGATTAGGTACTAATTAGTATTAAATAATAGCAACTGCCATTATATGTTCAGTGTTTTGTTTTCTGAAACTTGATATCTTTATTCTTCCAGCCATGAGCCAAGACAATACAACCTCAAGTGTCTCTTTAACCACAAATATTACAGCTACTACCATCACAATTATACCTATTTCTAACACATCTACCATCACAAGTCCAACTACCACAGATACTACAACCTCTACTGTCACAAACACATCGACTACCACAGATACTACAACCTCTACTATCACAAACACATCTGCTGCCACAGATACTACAACCTCTACTGTCACAAACACATCGACTACCACAGATACTACAGCCTCTACTGTCACAAACACATCGACTACCACAGATACTACAGCCTCTACTGTCACAAACACATCGACTACCACAGATACTACAACCTCTACTGTCACAAACACATCGACTACCACAGATACTACAACCTCTACGGTCACAAATACATCGACTACCACAGATACTACAGCCTCTACTGTCACAAACACATCGACTACCACAGATACTACAGCCTCTACTGTCACAAACACATCGACTACCACAGATACTACAGCCTCTACTGTCACAAACACATCGACTACCACAGATACTACAACCTCTACTGTCACAAACACATCGACTACCACAGATACTACAACCTCTTCGGTCACAAATACATCGACTACCACAGATACTACAGCCTCTACTGTCACAAACACATCGACTACCACAGATACTACAGCCTCTACTGTCACAAATACATCGACTACCACAGATACTACAGCCTCTACTGTCACAAATACATCGACTACCACAGATACTACAGCCTCTACTGTCACAAACACATCTGCTACCACAGAGAGTACAACTCCTAACACTGCTACGAGTACACCTACTCCCGCAGGTGGTATAGTTCCTGCTCCCTCCTCGAATACGTCTACTTCTACCATACATACTCCAGGTAAGAGCAGGTCCCTCAAATCTCCTCACTAAGGAGTCACAGTATTGTGAAGGATGGTAAGTATGTGCGTTCTGCCAGAGAAGGGAAGTGTGTATAAAGAAACCCAAGGTGTCCTTGGATATAAAACCCTGGAATTAAAAAGTCTGGGTCGCACAGGCTAATAGTGATGGCAGAGATGCTAAAATATTACCTGCAGTTCCATTCTATTCTTTCTTCAAGCTACTTGCCAGATGTGGAAAAGTTTTTAAACTTGGACTTTGTTAAAGCTACTTTTGCAGCTTCCCTCTCCCTAGGAGATTTTTAGAAATAGTCTCTTTTCTCTGAGGTCAGGTGCTAATAAGCACTGATGAGATCTCTAGCCCCACTACTAGATCCTCGGTCTACTGAAGAAAGGAGCCAATTCTACCCTGATTCTTCATCAAATGTTATTGAAAACATGTGACATTACCAGAGTCATGATCCAAAGGACAGATGTTTAGGGATACTGTCTAAGAGATGAAGGTTGACCTCCAGCCTAAGTTATTGAGACAGGAAACACTTGCTTCTTTTCCCAAAGTTTGGTATAGAATAGAGGTCAATAATGGAGAAGGAAATGGCAACCCACTCCAGTGTTCTTGCCTGGAGAATCCCAGGGATGGGGGAGCCTGGTGGGCTGCCGTCTCTGGGGTCGCACAGAGTCAGACATGACTGAAGCGACTTAGCATCGGAGGTCAGTAAACTTTATCAGTGAAGGCAAACTAATAAAAATTTTAGGTTTTGTGGGCCATAATAAGATCTGTTAAACAACTATCCCACTCAGCCATATTAACATCAAAGTAGCCATGGGCAGTGTACACATGAATGTGCTGATTGTGTACTGATAAAACTTAGTTTACAAAAACAGAGGAGGACTGGCAAGAATTGGCTTATGACATAGTTTTCCAACCCCTGGTCTAAAAGAGTCCTCAAACCTATGTTTAAAGGATCTAGATAAACCCTGTTATTCTCAGTTAGGGAGACTGAGGCTCAGTGAGGGCAGCCACTTGCCCAGGGTCAAAGAGCAAGTTCATGTCTTCTTATACATTCTTCTTTTGGCTTCCTCAGTAATCTTTGGTAGATCTAAGAAATAAATGATTAAGGAAATGGAGCCAGAGGGTGCACTGAAACCTGCTTTCCAATCTTCTTTCATGTTTGGAACAGCTACACAATCAGTTCTCCTGTAGTCAGGAAAGGGAGCTTTTCTATGCCATTTCTGCTTCCCTAGACCCTCTGTCCGGAGAAGGCAATGGCACCCCACTCCAGTACTCTTGCCTGGAAAATCCCATGGACGGAGGAGCCTGGCAGGCTGCCGTCCAGGGGGTCGCTAAGAGTCAGACACGACTGAGCGACTTCACTTTCACTTTTCACTTTCATGCACTGGAGAAGGAAATGGCAACCCACTCCAGTGTTCTTGCCTGGAGAATCCTAGGGATGGGGGAGCCTGGTGGGCTTCTATGGGGTCACACAGAGTCGGACAGGACTGAAGCGACTTAGCAGCAGCAGCAGCAATAGACCCTCTGTCAGAGTAAGGCAGCCTTCTTGTGTTCTGGCCCTATACTAACTGTGAGGTGTGGGCCAAACCAATTCTCTTTTGGCTTCAACATACTCACCTGTAATAAGAGATGATTGAACTAAATAGTCACAAAATCCTTTTCCCACTGTAACATCCTGTGACTTTATTCCTGGCACACAGAAATGCTACCGAGTCTGTCCTTTATTGCCAAGGAGAAAGCCACACTGGGAGTTATCTGACCAGTATATCCAAAATGGTGCTGCACTCGACTTCTTCCCTAGGCTTTTCCAAATCATCCTTGCAATGTGGTTAAGGCTTTGTTGAAAAGCCATTGACTTTACTTAGAATATTGGTTAACACCCTGTTAGAGAGCTGGCCCTTATTGTTTGTGAGATACTGCATGCCCTATGCCTCCTATGTCCAGGTAGCCTGTTTTGTTTTTTTCTTTTACTCTTAAAAATATTCTTTTTAGATAGAATTTATTTTTTAGAGATGTTTTAGATTCACAGCAAAATTGAGAGAAATGTAGAGAGATTTCCATATTTCCCTGCCCCCATACCTGCACGGCCTCCCTTATTATCAACATTCCTCATCAGAGGGTACATTTGTGACAGCTGATGAATCTACACTGACACGTCACAGTCCAGTTTACTGAGGGTTTACTCTTGGTGTTGTATATTCTATAGGTTTGGACAAATGTGGAATGATATGTATCCATCATAAAGACCATTTTCACCTTCCTAACAATCTGCTGCGCTCTGCCTATTCACCCCTCTTTCCCTGCTAACCCTTGGCGACTGCTGATCTTTTGTTGCCAGAGTTTTGCCTTTTTCAGAATATCATATTGTTGGAATCACACAGTATGTAGCCTTTTCAGATAGGCTGCTTTCATTTAGTAATATGCATTTAAGATTCCGCCATGTTGATTGTCAAGGCTTGAACATGAATAATATTCCATTGGCTGTACAAGTTTGTTTATTCACTTACCTACTGAAGGACATCTTGATTGCCTCCAACTTTTGGCAATTATGAATAAAACTGCTCTAAGTATTCATTTGCAGGGTTTTGAGTGGAAAAAGGTTGGTAAATACTAAGTGAATACTTAGCATTTATATTGGGTAAATACTAAAGCTTGCACTTGCTGGGTCATATATTTAGTTTTGTAAGAAACTGCCAACCTGTCTTCTGAAATGGCTATGCTTTATATTTATATTCCCACCAGTATGAGAATTCCTCACTAGCACTATTTTATTTTTTAGTAAAAGTGAATTAGGCCCATAGTTATAGAAAAAATAGCTTAAATGGGGTAAAAGTTTATGCTGCTGCTGCCGCTGCCAAGTCACTTCAGTCGTGTCCAACTCTGTGCAACCCCATAGATGGCAGCCCACCAGGCTCCCCCGTCCCTGGGATTCTCCAGGCAAGAACACTGGAGTGGGTTGCCATTTCCTTCTCCAATGCATGAAAGTGAAAAGTGAAAGTGAAGTCGCTCAGTCACGTCTGACTCTTCATGACCTCATGGACTGTAGCCTACCAGGCCCCTCCGTCCATGGGAGTTTCCAGGCAAGAGTACTGGAGTGGGGTGCCATCGCCTTCTCCGAACCACCAAAGGGGAGGGGGACAAATTAGGAATATGGGATTAACAGATTCAAACTACTATGTATAAAAGAGATAAGCAACAAGGATATATTATATAGCACAGGGAATTATAGCCATTATTTTGTAATAACTTCTAATGTAGTATAATCTGCAAAAATACTGAATCACTATACTGTACACTTGAACATTGTAGATCAACTATACTTCAGTAAAAAAGAGACCATGTTATATACATTGTACCTTATACGTAGTTTTTTTTTTAAGCAACGATTTCCACCTATGGAACCATAAGAATTTTAAGACAGCTCTGAAGTTTGTCAGTCATTCAACCTATTCTGAAATCAAAGCTCAGAATCATTTCATTTGACAGAGGGAAATGGCTAGCCAAGATCTCCATTTGGCTAACTGGTGGTTTCTCTTCTCGGATCCCGTCAGTTTTCCAAAGATAGAAAAGATGCTGCACGCTGTCTGATCTAGGAATCCTCAGCGGTGGTGTAGAAACCATGGTAATATTCTTCTCACCATTTATTCAGTCATCCACTCGGAAAGCCAGAAAGTAGAGTGGCCCTTCATCACTTCCTCTTAGAATTTTTACTGAGTTAATCCACGTTGTTCCCTTCCCCTTCCTCATAGGTCTGTATACCATGTATGTTAACCAGAGTATAATATCTAGTTTTGGGTGGCGGGTAGTTTTTTGCCTGGTCCTCCCTGTAAGTCAGTCATTCATATCTTCCGAAAAAAATATGGTGCTTTCTCTAAAATGATTTTGGAGCACTCCACCTAGTATTAGAGGAGTGGACATCAAAGTTCTGGAGGATCTGTGAAATCCAAAGTATTTCCTTACTCCTTGGAATTAGAACACTGGGATCTCTTTCTGAGCAGACTGTTACTCACCAAACTCTGACCTTTACTATTGACAAGTGCTTGGCTCTAGAATTTTAGCAACAATCTTCCTAGAGACATAAGAAAATATGTGTTTGTTTCTAGCTGTTCTAAGGGTATACCATGGCGTAACAGCCAAGTAATAGAAAGTGCCCAGGAGGGAGACATGAAGATTTAAAAGTATATTTCCAGGTGTTATTTGTTGTCACTTGTAGACTTTTAATCTCTTTCTACTGTATCTCAGGTCCCAGCACACCTTGCAAAGAGGATTCATGTAAGGGTGGTTCTTGGTGTGTTAATCTGCTCAGTGATTATTTTTGCCTGTGTTCAGAAGGATATTACTATAAGTCTTCCACATGCAATAAAGGTGAGTTACAAAGGCTGAACAATGGGAATGTGCATCTCAGGCCTAAAGGGAATAGAAAACTTAAAATAATGATGAAAAGAGCTTCTGGAATATTAAAAGGAGAAGAAAATGTGCAGGCAACAAAGGCCAGCCAAGCAGAAAAAAAGTTTGCCTTTATCTCAGTGGAACCTAGTGGGAGAGGAGATGGACCAATTCAGATATGTGAACTAGTTCTAGAAGTATGGCAGGGAATGGGTCCCTTCACTTTATCTGGTTGAAGGATCAGTGCCATGGGGTCAAAATGAAAATGATAGGTGTAGAAAGGTAGGTGTGTAAAATGAGAGATGTGGGTGTGTAAAACCACAAAGACTGCAGGAATACAAAGCAGTGCTGTTACATGGGGACACTGATGCAAGATGAGGTGGTTTCCTAAAGCTACAGAGTCAGACAAGCCAGGAACCTGCTCTCTGACTTTGGCTTCGTTTTTTTTTTTTGTCATAGGATTTACTTGTACCATAACACCAAATCTTAGTTTTGGAGACTTAAGAACTTCTCAGCTCTGGAAATGGACTTTAAGAGCAAATTGACACTACACTTTTTTGGTTAGATCAGCTGGGTGCTATAAAAGTCCAAGGCTGTTTCCTGAGCTATATGTTTTTGTCTGTTTCATGAAAAAGAAATATCCCTTCTTGCCAACTGCACTGGAAATGAATGTATTGTGTTGGCACAGGGATTAGAGATATCCCCAAGGCCAAATGGCTGTTCCTGTTGTTAGCATGAGTAATCTCATTTTGGGGATCCACTGTAAGTGAATGACCCCCAAAATAGAAAAGTTTTGTGCATTGAGATGTTTGTGCAAACTTTGTTTCCTTTTGAATAATTAAAAGCATTGAAAACAAAGAGTGACTCCATCAATGAAGGAAAGATGTGTTTCATAGAATATTATATAGCATTTAAGATGATAATTATGAAGACTTAGTAATGATTTGGAAAAATGTTTACTATTAAGAGTCAGTAAAGAAGACTCATGATATAAACTTGCAATTATAATGATACAAACTAGACACCTACACACACACAAAAGAGCTGGGAGAAATATACCAAAATGAGAATAATTGTGATAGGTTAGGTTGGGTTTGGGGTAATGTTTTTCATATTTCCAGAATTACTGTAGCATCAAAATGTTTAGAATTTAAAAACAATCTATGCTTTAAGCAAAATGGACCTTATTTGCATTGAATATCACAGAAGGATTCTGCTTAAATTTCAGGAAAGATATTCCCTGGTACAATTAAGGTCAAAATATCATACACATCTGAACTTGAAAATAAAGCTTCTGAGGCATATCAGAATTTATACATTCAAGTTACTACATTTGTAAGTATTTTCCAAACATCCTTCCTCTATAAATATTCTTTATTCTAACACTGACTTGTATAGACTGGCATTTGGGTGGTACAGGCTGGTACAGCTATCCCAGTGTTTCAAACAGTGAAATGTACCCTTATTTGTCTGTAAACAGTAGCTGTTCCAAATTCCCAGTGCCACTGCTTCCTTGGTGCCTGGGCTCTTCCTCTAGGACCTGGGGGCCTCCCTGTGATCCCACAACCAGAGGTAATACGAGGCACGGCCAAGGGCCTTCAAAGCCACTTCTAGCCATGCCATACTCTTTCTTACAGAGGCTGATTAAATGGGCAGATAAATGTAATGCTCTTTTAAAATAAATTATTTCCATAGAATTGAAGAGAAAAAAATTGAAAAACTGTATTTTTTCCTTTGGCATACATAGTCTGGCTTCTTTAATGTCTGGAGGAGGAACTCCATCTGAATTAATAAACATTACTTCTTTATCCCGTTGTCAAAAAGGTCAAAGTGAACAACAATTTCATTTCATGTTGATTACTGTGAGTGAGTGTGTAGACATGGAGGAGATGAAGATCTGTATTCTGGAACCACATATGTCAGGAAGGTCTGGAAGGTCTCAGAGACGGTGTCCAGCCAGTGTTTCTCAAAATTTAGTTTTGAAAGGAAAAATATTAGGTTGGGAATATATCTCAGAAGTCTAGGTGGAGAAAGACTTTAAAAAACGAATGTCTTAATGGGGGCCCACGAAGCATGGTGGCATGAAAATGGACCACAAAGTACAGAATAACAGCATCTAGCGACAGATTAAAAACTATGTAAAGAAGATAAACACACCTCTTTTAAGTCAAAAATCAAAAGATGTCAAAGATCCTTGGAGTACGGCATGAGGATGAATGTGAGGTTTGTCAGAGTTGTGTGTTTTATTAGTAGTGTGTGCTTTTGGCATGATGCTTTAACTCTTAATCTTGTCTTCTCAGTTTTCAAATGAAATTTGGTTAGATTAGAGGCTCTACAGTAGAAGCTACCGTGCTTTATGGTTTTTGTGTTTTTAAAGAAACCAATAAAGCATTTTACACAAATTTGAAAAAAAATTAACGTTTTACTCTATGACAGTGTGTTTACATTTGAAATTACATAATTATAAAAGAGTTTTGTTATTAGAATTGTTAAAACATGAAAAAATATTATCCAAATGATCTTACAGATAGTCCAGGGAGAGCACGTGCTCATGACCAAACAGCCGGTGGCTGGCACTGCTGTGATAAAAGCTGTGTCTGCTGTATCCCAGGCTTGCCTGAGCCCCTTTGCCTTACCTCTTGTGCATGAGTGGCCTGCTGGCTGTGACTTAGCTTCTTACCCTGGATCTATAGTCCAATTTCCTGCTCAGATGATATTTGGCACATTGAGGATAAGCAACACCAGTGTTTCCATTTCTAGGAAATCCTTCAGCTGTCTCATGTGGCTTTACTGAGCACTGGCCACTGTGGCCACTGCATTTCCCAACATGATTTGGGTATATGAGTGTCCAGAAGCCTTTCCTGCTACAGATCTAGGCCCCTGGTCTTCAGAGACTAGTTTAGTGACTTGTGCAGTCAGATCTTGATGGTCCCAGAGGTGCCAGGGAGGGGATAGAGCACTTTATAATATCCAAGAAACTTTTAATCTTAAAGGGATACACCAGAACTCCTTTGCAACTCCTGGAGATAGGATAAGAAAGACAGTTTACTTTCTTTAATGTCCTCTTAGCAGACCATGTAGCCGGGGCAGTGCCAGCTCAGGCCCTGAGAAGCCTCTCAGGGTCTATTTTGTCCCCAGCTAGATCCAAGTGGACAGGCTGCATAGGGATTTGAAGTTTCCCTGTTATGCTGTACCTGGCATTTTATGTATATTTCTAATTCGCAAAGTAGCCACATGGGGAAGATGGTACTATGATACTGTTTAGCAGATGAGGTAGGTAGTCAAGGATCAGGAAGGCTAAATAAACTGACCGAAGGTCACCCAGCTGATGAGTGAGGACGAGGAATTTGAACCCAGTCCTGCCTGACCCTCAGGGCTGCTGCTTCTCCCCTGCTGGCTCTGTTGTGCAGTGGGGGCCTGGCAGGCCTGTTTGCATAATTCCTGCCACCATGCCCAGCCTTTTGGCCCTTCAGATCAATAAGTGTATATCCTCAAATCCTTGAAGGATGACCTGGAAGAAGGAAAAAAGAAAAGGAAAGCCTTTTTCCTATGCCAGATGCTAATTCTGCAATCTTTTTTTTTTTTTTTTTGAGATTTAAGAAATTTAAATGGCCAATGGTCAACAGTGGAGCTGGATAGAACCTTGGAGGTCATCCAATGAACTTGATCCTACGTAGACTCGCAGTGCTCCGATGGTTTACAGAAATACTAGCTCTTTCTGATATTTAAAAGAATTAAAAGGAATAGAGACATATTCTGGATACAAGGCTGCTCAGCCTTAACTAGAGTATCAAATTTATTTGAATTTGACTAGAATAAGAGAAATGTTTTAAAATCTCTTAAAATTACACTGGTGCCATGATCTTTTAAAGTGTGGGGGAAAATAATAAAATTCTTGAATTATAAAAAGTTGCACCAACCCAGTTCAACATTCATGTAATAAATATCAAGACTGGGGTCCAAAGAGAGGAAGACATGTCCAAGGTTATGATTTCACATTTAATTTCTTCAATCATCAGTCAGCTTGTGTTTGTTGAGTGTTTCCTAGAGATGGCCCTATGCTGAGTGCTATGGGATGGAAGTTGGGGATGGGCAGGTATCGGTGGTATCATAAGAGGAAATGAACCCATTCTTGGCATCAAATAACTTACCTTCTAGCTGGGACCTCCAGCCTACCTCCACCTCACCCCTGCCAGAGGTCCCAGTTTCATCTCTGGCCACTTGTTTACAAGTATCTAAAGTTGTCTGCTCTTAGAACACAACTCAGGCCTAATGAGATCTACCAGTGCTGGAGCCCTTCCAGCTCACAAAGCTATGTATCATGTATTCCATCTCATTTTCTACACATTAGAGCCCTATTCGGTGGGAATTACTGCTGTCTCAAATTTCCCAGTGAGAAAGTGAGGTTCAAAGAAGTTAAAATTTGCAAATGCTGACAAATGGAGAAACTTGACCCTTCAGCTGTCTTCTGAGCCACACTGCTCCCAAGCATTGGTGTGAGCTATTCCTTCCTCTGTCTACTTCCTGGACCCATGCCACCTACTGAAATGCTTTATGGCCCGTTTCCTTTATGAAGCCCTGTCTTGTGCTCTGAGACTGGAAGAGCGTTTCTTTGAACTTCCATGGAAGATTGTATTATCTCTGGCACTTACCTCTGTCAGCTTCATGGTATAATCTGAAGTTACATGGTGTAACTTGATCATAGGCTGGGTCTGCCCATCTTGGTAATCTATGTCTCTGGCATAATGCCTTGGGAAGGTAAGCATTTAAGTCTTCCTTGGGTAAATTGATGAGTGTATGAAGTATGCATATAGATAAGTCTAACAAAGATGCAAAACTTCACATGACTTCAAAAAGAGAAAACAAGTCAGTCACACTATATTTAAGAGTATTGATTTGACTGAGCACTTCAGGTTTCCATCTTTTTCCTAGGTAGCTCTAACTTATAGCAGAATCACCCTATTTTAAAGCAGAAATTACTGAAAGGTGTTAGAGCACATGTAAAGAATAAATTTGCTGTGTTACATAAATGCGTTTAGAAATGGGTTTATATTAAAAATCTAGATATACTATTACTTTTCCCCCTTGCTGTAGTTGTTATTAAATCTGTTCTTCTTCTCCACAGTTTAAAGATACATTTAACAATTCTGAATACGGACAGACTGTAATTGTTAAAGTAAGGTAAGTTTGCTGTGGACAGAGTACTTTGGAAGCAGGCTGTGTTCCCTAACTTTTAGTCTCCTCTTGCATTCCCCATATGGCACTGAAGTCCTAGGGTGGCCAGTCACAAGTCAAGAAGAGGTGGTCAGTCTGAGTACCACAAAGGGCCCTGACTCAGATGCATATTGACCCTGGCCTGGGTGGGCAGTGTAGCCTGGGGATAGCAAGATGTTCCCTGTGATTGGCTACTTAGCAACTTGCTCACATGGTCCAGGACATCACCTGAATCTGTTTGTTCTGTTTGATCCCTTGGCTACAAACCACACCTGGCCATTCCCTGGAATGTGCATCCCAGGGGGCCTGGAGGAGAATGAATGGTTCATGGCCATCTCTTCCTTCAAAGGGGGAAATGAGGCAGACAGGAAGTCCCCAGTCACATGACTGGTCACTGAAGGGCCTGTCGTGAGCTCTTTCTACAGTAAGAACAGGCATGCAATGAGCGTATCAGCATGTGGTGACCAGGGCTGTGTGCTATTTGGAAACCCAAAGAGGTAGAGGATTCTCAAGAAATTAGTGATTCCATCTTGGCCTTCTCTGAAGGATATCGATACACAAATGCTACAGGCTGAGGAAAGAACTCTCTAAGGTAAACAGAATCGTGCAGAACAAGCAGCTCTAATGTATTTATATTTCTGTGGTTTTGTTATCACATCTATCTTCATAAACATTGTCAAATCCTTTGTGGAAAAAGATGAATTAAGAGAAGATCCCCTAAAAGTCGTGAGTTGTGATCTTGGCGATGAGCAAGGGGCACGTGTGACTGGTAGCCAGGAGGCAGTCTAACGGGAGGCACGGTACAGGCAGCAGGCAGAGAGGCTGGGCCCCAACACAGTGGCTGGAAGCTGGAGACACAGCAGACAATACTGAAGGCTATACATCATTGAAGGGTGTTAGGCTTGCTTTAGGGGACAACAGGGAGTTCATGCATCAGGATGACTGGATAAAAGCAGGAACAGTGAGGTATGACAGTAGTAGGTAGTAGGCAAACCTCTTCTTGAATCCCAGTCTTGGCACCTTATTTCTGTGTGACTGGGTTGGTGTTTTAACCTCTCTGAACTTTTGTTACCTAATCTGTATATCTGGTTTACTCTGATCAACTTTCCCAGAACCCTGTGGGGAGCAAATGAGATACTGTTGGAAAGCTTCCCTGTGCAAAGTACCTGGCATGTAGTCAGTTTCAACATTTATTAGTTCCCATCTGTTTGCCTTCCAGAATAGGGGACCCTGCAAGTGTGATGGAGAGCTGGTCCCACGGAGTCATTTGGTGGGGAGTGGTTCCCTGAAACTGTGGCACTCCTTCCATTTTTAGGGAGTTACTGAAAGGGAGCCAGGGGTGTTTGGTGACAACACCTTACCTGTGAACTCAGTGTCCTGAGAGGAGCAACTCCCCCAGCTTGGGGGCAGTGGCGGGCAGATGGACCTCAGTCTCACTTCAGAGGGCATTTCTTAGGCTCCAGACCAGTGCTCTCTCCTCGGGATCCCCAAGCTCTTTATTTACTGCCCGAATGTTGGAATTGGAAGGATCCCCAGAATTCCTCCTACACTCCAATCTCTCTTTGGACAGAGGAGGACACTCAGGCTGAGGGAAGTTAGGACTGGTCTTGGGCCACAGAAGATGGTGGCTCCCCTGGGTCTAGATCTCTGGGTTCTTAACTTGGAAGCTAGCGCCCTGGTTCTGTATGCTGCTGCTGCTAAGTCGCTTCTGTCATGTCCGACTCTGTGCGACCCCATAGACAGCAGCCCACCAGGCCCCGCCATCCCTGGGATTCTCCAGGCAAGAACACTGGAGTGGGTTGCCATTTCCTTCCCCAATGCATGAAAGTGAAAAGTGAAAGTGAAGTCACTCAGTCGTATCCGACTCTTAGTGACCCCATGGACTGCAGCCCACCAGGCTCCTCTGTCCATGGGAGTTTCAAGGCAAGAGTACCGGAGTGGGGTGCCATTGCCTTCTCCCCTGGTTCTGTATACGACAACCTTTTGTCACTTGAGTGCATGGCCACTCCATCCTTTCCTTGAACTCGTCCATGAGTAATGTCTTGCCTCCTGAGCTGTATGCTAGTAGGTTCTTCAGATGATGAATGAATTATGGATGGCATTTCTTTCCTAGCCCCACTGCAAATTTATACCATAGATCTCTGGTCATCTTTCAACTGATAAAGACGAGTTTGTACCAGGTACCCCTTTCTCACTGCCTGGTACCTTCCTTTGTTACCTCTGAGTTCTACCATGAACAAATCATGAAACTTTAAGATTCTAAAGCCCACTTTGCTTTTTGGACTCCTTTTTTTGAGGTGATCATTCCTAAAAACAGAATTTGGTTCATGTTTTGGATTTTCTGAATTGTTCCACAGAACCCATATAGCTGCAAACATTATCTAAGTAGGGTTGGCTGTGTTTTCAAACTTCTGTATTTATTCAAAGTCAGAATGGAGTATAGAAAAACAATAGGACTGCAAAAATATATCCTGAGTCTTAAAAACACATGGACACAAATCAGAGAGGGAAGAAGTTTTTTAAAGTCTTCTTTTTTCTCTCTCAGTGGTTTTATCACTTGATTTTTTTTGGATAAATGAAAGAATTAGAACTTGGCACAGCTGATCTCAGGACCCCAACTGTAGTGCTAGTTAGAGAGAGGGAAAGACCCTTAGGATGGCTTGCAGCAAGGTGATGTGATTTGGTATTACATTCTGATGCTTCCTGGGCTTCCCAAGTGGTGCTAGTGGTAAAGAACCCACCTGGCCAATGCAGGAGACCTAAAGAGATGCTGTTTCCATCCCTGGGTTGGAAAGATTCCCCTGGAGAAGGGAATGGCAACCCACTCCAAATTCTTGCCTGGAGAATCCCATGGACAGAGGAGCCTGGTGGGCTACAGTACACAGGATCACAAAGAGTTGGACACAACTGAAGCAACTTAGCACGCGTGCACGTCTGATGCTTCCCACGGCCCCTCCTTTCTTGAGATCAGTTCTCCTCTGGGTCAGGTGTGCCCAGGCCTAGTCACACACACACACTTTGAAGCTGCCTGCTGGCTTTCTGGGCCCTTTCTGGGAATGATCCAGACTCAATATGGTTGATTACTGCTCTCTCTGTGTGCAGAAAAGAATACATATCCCTTTGTCTCTCTCAAGGCAGAAATCTGAGATTTTGCAGCTCATCGGGAGATCTACTCTTGATTTTCTACAGAAAATGGCAGCTTACTGTTTCACATGTCACTGATTCTACTTCTGGTTCAATCCAGGCACTTAGTAATGATTGTCCACAATTTTTCTAAGTGCCTTCCACTAGGACCTTACTATAGTCCTAGATTTCCTCTGAATGCATATTGAGTAGAGATCTCTAAGTCTATAAATGGCCATCTTATAGCAACCCCAGGCCTCCCTCTTTGAGCCTCAACTGTGGATATAAAAAAATGGGTTGGGACTAACTCTGAGAGATTTGAGAGTCTGGGAGGTCTGAAGACCAATTTGGTGATGCTTTAGTTCAATTCATCAAGTGATGGATTCATTTCATTTTTAGCGCATCCACTTCAGCAAGATCTGAAATGCGTGCTGGTAACCAGGGTGTTGACGTAGCAGTAGTAAACATTTTTACAGAAAGTACAAAGGAAAATGAGACAACCATATCAAATGCCATTACAAAGGCGATTAATGCACACTCAAGTAACTTTTCAGGATATGACCGTAAGTATTAAATAATTTTATTCAACATTTACCTGAAGACCTATCTACATTTTCTATTATAAATAAATAGAAGTAAATTTTTTACTTTCCTTGTGAAGGGGGCCAGAAGAACTGGATAATTGAATCCACAGACGTCTCTGAGTTTTCTTTGAACCATCCTTTCTTCCTCCCTCCCTTTCCCCAGTCACTTGACTTCTGCTCATTTATAACCATCCCCTAAGTCATCAAACTGACTAGTTTCTTCCTCTTCTTCGAAGGTAGCCTTGGATAAATAGCCTCTGGACTGGGAAAGATGAAGAAAGGCGGAAACAGGAGTGCTCTGTACCAAGTTACAGCTTTCCAAATGCTTAAAGAAAATTTTACGTCCACGGTTTCCCCTTTAGGCAGATGCACATGCCCGCAGGAGAGCTGTAACAGTTCACTTTTGCTGTTTTATAAACACACCAACCAGGGCTGGCCTTTTCCATGAGCCCCTGTGACATGGAAAACACACACACTCTTTATTTGCTCATTTTTTATTTTTAACCCTTTGCTCTTTGTAATTGGATTTTTGTTGTCGTTGTTTTGGGTTTTGCTTGTAACAAGCCTGAGCTCATTTGGGACTCTGGACTGTCATACTTCTAATTTTCCACCTTTGGTTTCAGGACTTTCTTTTTATATTTTGTTTATATCTCTCCTCTGAGAACTTCCTGTGCAAACCATGCCAGTTTCTTTAAATTACCTGGCCTTCTCCCACTTTTTTTTTTTTTTAATAGCTCATTGAGGGTCATTTACAGCTACACAGTTAGGATTACATTTTCAAAGCTTCTTACTTTCCTGAACTGTTTTCATCTTCCAGAGTCTCATACCATGGAACTACACCTTAGCGTTTCTGAACATTACAACATTTACTCTCTCAAAGTCATACTCCTGTTTCTGGCTATCACTTGGTCCTTGTCTTCCAAGGAGCCAGTCACTTCTACCTGCCAATAAACTTCTCCTTGGGGGTCAGAATTTGGTCCAGAGTAGCAATTCATGTAGTCAGAATAGCTATACCCGCCTGGAAGATGAAATTGTCAGCAGGGCAAGACAAAACCTTACTATACACCCTGCTTTTGGCTAGATGAGATTTCTAGCAAGTGTGAGGAAGTTGAGAGTCCCGATCAGCTTGGGGATGGACCACTCATAATGGTCATCAAATGAATATATCCAGTGCATTCTTCAAGATAAAGTTAGGGTTCTCTTTGCAGTTCTCCCATTTGGCTGTACTTGAACTGCCTTAGCTCTGAGCCTGGCCAACTTGAAACCATTCGGCCTCAGCTCTAAGAACTGCTCTTTTTGACAACTCCTCTCAGCATCTCTCCACTCTGAGACCAGGCATGTGCTCTCAGATACATTAACAGTCTCAAATGATCCCAGCTGGAGATGGCCACAGGAGCACGAACTGCCCAGCATGTGGAAGGGAGAGCTCAAAACTTTTAGAGAAAAGTTGTTGCTCTCTCATTTCAGCTGCAAAGACAGGGTCTGTCTTCTATGTCAACAGTTGTAAAATCTCTTTCTCTGAGTTTTTATTTAGAGGCATTTTCAAACAGCAGGTGGTAAAGGAAGGTTAGTTACAGGCTTGGGATGTTTGGAAGAGAGTAACCACATCTCTTCTACCTGCTCCTATTATCTCCCCCTAATCTATTTCAGATTCATCTTTTTGTCCTTAATGCCTTCCAGTCTTTTTCTAGACTAACATTCTTAAAAGGTGGTTTTCTCATGGCCATGCTTCTGCTTAGAATCTACAATGGATTCTCAGACTTGTAGGATAAAAGTCAGTGGCCTTAACCTAGCCTTCTAACCCTGCTATACCAATGAATGAACCACGGGACGATTATTTGTTGAGTCTCCTGTAGTAGACACTTGCATTAGCCCCATTTCACAGGTGGAAGACACCTTGAACCCACCAAAACTCAAATGATTGAACAAAAAGCCTCCAGACAATCAACTGCAGAGCCAAGAATTCTACTTTCTTCCACCTCACCTCCCTGCCTCTCCCCTGCCCAAGTACAGTCCCATCACTCCCAGACAACAATCCTTTCCTTCTTTTCATCCCTTGTTTACTGCACTTAGACTTTGCCTCGGACTATTAAAATCTTTCCTCTCTTTCAAGACTTAGCCCAATTTCCACCTTCTCCATGTTATCTTTAGCTATCTGAGCCCCTGAATTCCCACTGTACTTAAAATCCGTGTTACAAGTTGCTGGTCGCAACTTCCTAAGGGTGTAAACATGTAACTTTCCGAAGATGGGGTCCAAAACTTATGCAGCTACTGTGTCCTTCGTGGAACCCAGCAAAGAGCTAGGTACAAAAGAGAATTTGAACAGAATTCTATTGCATGGGATTGAATTAATTTTAATTGAATTATATAAGGAAATATTTACAGAAGAGACCCACTTGGGAGCTGAATTTCAGAATCTTGGATTTTCATTGGTTGAATCCCAAAATGTGTTAAAAGGCAGTGATGACCACAATGGAATGGGGTGTTTTCACAAGTTAGCTTATCCATATTGTCTTGCTAAGTATGTCTTTGAATTATTTGTGCCTCTCAGAGCAAGATCAGTGTGATTACTATGGTTGTAAAAAACCGAATGACCAAAATTATTGTGACAATAGCTTACTATGTGAGTGCAAAGACGGGCTGGTGAGACCAAAACCACAGATGCCTATGTGTGTTGGTAAGTGTCCCATCTGCTTCAAATGGTTCACCTCTTTCCCCTTTCCTTCTGCATTCTCACGAAGTACACACTTTCCTGCTCAAGCCTCCATGTGCATTTCAGTCTGAGGGATGTGAATTTTGGCTTTCATCCTACGGGCCTGGAGGGGGCCTTGGGTAAGAGCTGGTGAAGAGGTCCACGTACCACTTCACAGCCACTGAGCGCCTAGTTTCACCCAGAAAAAGCAATGTGAAAAATTGTATTCTGTGATGTGTCACTTTGGGGTTGAAGAGGCTGTTTCTGAAAATTACCCAGAAATCACTCTCTTTTGAAGCAATGTGTTCCGATACCTGCAATGCACAGAGCAAGAGGCAATGCCTAGTGACGAGCAACGGGACAGCTGACTGCATATGCCTGCCAGGCTACAAGGAAGATAAGCAAGGGATTTGTCAAGAGTAAGAGAAATCACCCCCTTTTCGTCTTTTCATAGCTAAGGCTAGGTGAAAAGGACAGAGCTTGTAATGTACGTATGAGTTTAGGTTTGGGAAGTTGGTTCACTGGCAGAAGGTTCAGAGCAGCAGCACTACCACCACCAATTTTTGAACGTTTATCTGTGTGCTGGGAACTACAGTAGGTAACGCTTCTCAAATAACAACTTCAGGAACGTATTCATTCCCCCATTTTCAAGTGACAAAACTAAAGCTCAGAGAATATAAATGGCAAGTCCCTGCTCACAGGGCAGCAAATAAGTAATAGAGTGAGCCATGTGGTCTCCCAGCTTGAGGGGTCCCACTAAGTGCTAGGCCTCTGGGACTCATCTTCACCCAAACCAATGAATCCTCCCGTGCTCTGAAGATGGAGCATTCAGCTGGTAGCCAATGGAACCACACAGCATTGTATGCCCCCTCAATCTTCCCGAGAGCCATGAAAGGTACTTACCTGGAAGATCGGGGTGCATAAGGAAGAAAAGAGAAAGAGGAGACAGAACGGGGAGAAGACAATGAAAGAAGGATGCACAGAAGACATGGAGGTTGGGTAGGAACTCTGACCTGCTTTCATAAGGTTCTTTACCACAGTTTCCTTTTCCTTCTTGTATTTTAGGTGTCCATTTGGCTACAGAGGAATCAACTGTGAAGACTGTGAGTAGAAAAGTCTTCCTTTGTTATTAAGCTTCTGAGAAACAGACATTGACCACATTCAAAATTCTGTCCAGTCCCCCAAAGTCTCTGACATGAAGAGAAAGAAAATCTGCCTGGAGTTTGTCTTCTGGGTCCATGCCCACCCTTAGGTCATAGGTAGAGCCTCTCGGCTATGGGAAACAATAGAACTCAGCCCAAGAGATGGGCTGGAACCCCTGGACTTGTCCCAGGCCAAAGAAGGTTGTCCCAACATTGTATTCATTTCCTGCATTAGATTAAATATTCATTGTCTGCTACTAGAAAGGATAAAGACCAGTATATTCCAAAAATGTTTACATTCATAGTGGAGCAAAACTGGAAACCAGACATTTAAATACTCAAATCATCTTTTTGTTTTACTAGTGTTTCTTAACAATTTTTTTCCTTTTTCCAAGTTTGGGATATGTTGTTGTAAATTCAGTTGCTTTGTTCCCTCCCATGCCCTACCCTCACCAGACTGGGACAATACTAGCTGTATTATATTTAAAATTTTATATAATGAACTAAAGATCAATGACCCAAGGTGAAGGAAATATTTCTGTTAGTTTCCCAGCCAGCCACAAAGTTAGTGATTAGAAATGCTCTTCTTTTCTACTGTATTTTGTTGTAAACCTGGGTTTGATAAGTCATTTCTTCCTTCTGGGCTTTCAGTGTCTCTACCTATAACATGAGAAGTTTGGCTCAGATGACCTTTGAGGCTTTTTTCCAGACTTAATGATCAATGGCCCCATGCATCCTGGTTAGTTAGAGGTGGCATAAAGGGGAGTCATGGAGCAGGAAGAATCAAAGGGATCTAGAGCAGCACTGACCAATAAAAATACAACATGAACTTCAAACTTAATTTCAGATTTTAAAAATTCTACGTAAAATTTTAAAAGTAAAGAGAAATAAGTGAAATTGATTTTTAATGAAATTTTATTTCACTTACTATATGGAAAATAGTATCATTTTAGCAGGCAATCAATATAAGAATTATTAGAGATATTTTACATTTTTCTTCATACCATGTGTTTGAAATCCACTGTGTACGTTACACTGACATGCCACATCAGGACGACATTTTAAGTGCTCAGGAACACTAAACAGACCAGATTTAGAGGAGACTGAGTGGGAATGAACCTCCAGACTCTTCCCTCACCAATCCCATCCAGTCTTTACCTGGCTCCTCTATTAGGGACGAATTTAACTCCAACCTAGTTCCCCTAAGTTTATCAGCAAAATCAGTTATGGCGGCAGGCAAAGGCAGCAGAGGTAAGGAGGTAGAGTGGACCTCAGGTGAGATCCCACTCCCTACAAGCCCAGGAAGGCCTGCCACCATGGCCTCCTTTGGGTTTATGGCCTTCTTTCTTCTGGCAAGTTTGTCTCTTCTGACTGAGTTCTGAAGACACAGTTGGGGGTGACGGTGGACACAGGGTTAAAGGAAGTGAGCCACCCACTCATCCTGGCCCTGGAAGGGGGGTCACAGACCACAGCCCCATTGTGTTCTTGGCCAGAAACCACTGGGAATACTTGTACCTGTGCAGTAGACAGGGGCGTCTGCTTGGGGGAAGCTGTTCCTACTCTTCTCTTTTCCCTTTCAGCATTTCAGCTGATCCTCACGATCGTGGGCACCATTGCTGGCATCGTCATTCTTGGCATGGTGATTGCACTCATCGTCTCAATGAGGTATGGGACAAAGTGTCCCTTTCTTGGGTCACAGCGCCGTCAGCACTACACTCTGGTTTCCAAACACATTCAGCCTTTCCCAGGCAACAGAAGGAAAATAAGGCGAGACCTCTCTAATACCATTGACCTTTTATCATCAGAACTTTCTTCTGATTCTATGAGCTACACATGATTCACTGAAGAAAATAGAACATGTGTAAGGGAGCAGAATAAAAAAATCACCCATAAAACCCACCACCCTGAAACAACCAACATTTTGGCATACATCCTTCTAGGTTTTTTGACTACTGTTTAAAATCAATTTTGTATCTTTTGTGCTTTTAAATTTTTTGTTGAGATTTGTTTTTGCTTAATACTATAAAGTGACATCAGTGTTAGTTGCTCAGTAGTGTCTGACTCTTTGTGACCCCATGGATTGTAGCCCGCCAGGCTCCTCTGTCCATGGGATTCTCCAGGAAAGAATAATGGAGTGGGTAGCCATTCCCTTCTCCAGGGGATCTTCCCAACCCTGGGACTGAACCCAGGTCTCCTGCATTGTAGGCAGATTCTTCACCATCTGAGCCACCAGGGAAGCCTATAAAGTGACATAGCAACCGTTTTCTGATGTCATTAAAAATGCTTTGGGTAGTTTGGGTTTTTTTGAGCATGAGCCACTCATTCTCCTTGTTTGCCCTACAATAAACCTTTATTTGCTCAAAAAAAAAAAAAAAATCAAACAAAAAACTATTTTGTTAGCAATATTTAACTCCATTGATATTGTCAAATATAATTTTCATCAAGTCACCCCTGCCCAGAATCTCATGGCAAATAGCCTAACATCCCTGGTAGCTCAGATGATGAAGAATATGCCTACAATGCAGGAGACCTGGGTTTGATCCCTGGGTCAGGAAGATCCCCTGGAGAAGGTCATGACAACCCACTCCAGTATTCGTCTGGAGAATCCTATGGACAGAGGAGCCTGGCAGGCTGCAGTCCATGGGGTCACAGAGTTGAACGTGATGGAGTGACTAACACTAGGACAAGGACACCTCAGCTGAGCCTCCTGGGTTTTAAGTAGAAACATTATCTCTGCATGGTGTTTTTTCAGTTTGGTGCCTTAAGTGCCCTTTTTCAAAACTTAAGTAGGATCCATTCATTCACTCCACATTTAGATAAAGTTCCCTCCATTAACAGGGATGGAATGCTATCATCTATTCCATTCTAGATGTGCCACGTGAGGAGTCACTCTGATTAAAAAAAAATGAAAAGCTACTTTTTAAAAGCAGTATTTGGCTCATAGCTTATATTTTGGCAAATAGGTTTTCTTGCACTGTAATGTGAGAGGACAAATAGTTTTCATTCCTAAAATATTTTGTTTCTTCTTTTTTTTTTTCCTTTTCACTCCGTTTTGTTATTAACTCTTCCCCAGAGACTTGATTGCAAGGATGCCAAGCTGGGAACTGGGAACATGGCCTTCCCTTTCCCAGGGGGAGGGGGGCCAGGACATTCAGCTCCGGAGCAAGGCTGCCTCCTCCATGGTGGACCGGCTCACTGCCATGGTCTCCAGGGCCCTCAGGGGCTGCAATAGAGCTGTGTCCCGGAACAGCCTTGGTTCTCAGTTCCCTCTTCCTGCTGCAGAGCCTGGTTTTGCTCTTAGCTCAGCCTTGGATTCATTTCTCCCGAAGCCCTCCAAGAATTAGAATTTCTTGCCCACTCCCAAGGGAAGGGAGCCTCTTCTCAGCCACCATAGACAGGAGTGTTGTCACAGGGAAGAACTCTGTGCTGGCTATCGGGGTCAGCAGGTGAATGGGTCTTCCTTTACAACACCCCAGTGTCTGAGAGTCACCCTTGGACTGCCCTGTGGCCTTTATGGATGCCTCTGGCCCTACCACCCACTCTAACAGAGCAGCACTGTGGGTGACTGTGGGCCAGAAGGAAAGAAGGGTAATGATCAGAGTAACTGGCAGGGAGGCAAGTGCCTCCCTCACCTCAAATCCTTCCACTTGGCACTGAATGCTTACATTTGAGGTTCTTGAGGGCTCGCAGCAGATCCTGGGAAACTTCTATTTCTCCTTAAGACCTTCATGCCTTGAACTCATCTTATTCATTGAGGTGCTTCTATAGAATTGACTTTGCTTGAATGAAAAACTGTATCACAAATCATCCTTTTTCTTTAACGTTTACTATCATTTCCATAAGTAATTCAAAGGCACATTGAAGAATACTAACATTATTAGCAAAATGTAATATGACAGGCAGAATTATTAATAGATGGTAATGTTGGATCAGGATAATGTTCTGGTTTTGATGGTTACATGGAGCTTATGCGGAGAGTTAGGGAATCTACACTGAATGAAGTACTGAAGTATTACCAGTAATGGACATCAGGTCTGTAGCTTATTCTTAAATGGTTCAGGAATGTTAACAGTTGAGGACTCTGGGTGATAGATGTATGGGAGCTTTGTGTAATTTTTTTGGGGGGTGGGGGTAACTTAGGATGTAAATTTGAAATTATTAAAAAAATTTAAATATTGAAAAAAGAATATTAACATTTGCTTCAAGGAACTTGCCACCATTGTCAGATCCTAATTTCTGTTACCAATTACAGGTTAAAGAACAAAGGCATGAATGTGGAAGAAGAGACCTTGATTGAGAAGGACTCAAGAAATCTGAGACTCAAGGAGACTGGCTTTAGCAATCTAGGAGCAGAGGGGAGCATCTTCCCTAAGATCAAGGTGAACCTGCCCAGAGACAACCAGCCAGAGAACCCCTACACAAGGCACATACCCCGACCAGACTATTAGGTGAGTATTATATGCTTTCTATTTGCCTTTGTTAAGTGAAATGCCCCAGGGCAGACTTGGGACTGGGCTACTATATCAGCAGCAGGCCTGGCTTCCCCATAGACCTTTTTTATTTTTCATCAGGAAGCTATTATAATTAGCCACCAGTTGGTCCCTAACACTGACCATCTATGTGACTTTAGTTCAGTTCAGTCGCTCAGTCGTATCCGACTCTTTGCGGCCCCATAGACTGTAGCCTACCAGTCTCCTCTGTCCGTGTGATTTTCCAGGCAATAGTACTGGAGTGGATTGCCATTTCCTTCTCCAGGGGATCTTCCCAACCCACGGCTCGAACCTGGGTCTCCCGCATTGTAGACAGACGCTTTGCCATCTGAGCCACCAGGCAAGTCCCATATGTGACTTTAGACACACCACTTAATTTCTCTTACCATCTATTTCCTCAGCTGTAAAAAGGGAAGCTTAATTCAGATACCCTTAAGGTCTCTTTATACATTTCTTGGGCTATAACTCCAGTGGTTGTGATGGTAATTCCTAGACTGCTGAAGGCCCTAGGACCCAATGTAGGTCTGGCCTGGGAAGGACTATTGGTTGTAAGCATGGAACCATGTTTACATGGGTCCTTTCCAGCCAGCCCACATAAAGGCAAATCTCTCTTCTCCTTCCCACCCAGACCACAAGGCAACCTGGTCAATTTCTAAAGTAACAAGTGAGGCTGGTAATATTTTCTTTCCCTTGGGAGGACTTTCAAGGTGAATAGCTTGTTCTCCTGAGATTTGTATTAGAGAATTGTAGCTGGCATTGCTCAGTGTGACCGAATGAAACACTGAAAGGAGAAAGCCTGCCAGAGGAGACTCCTGAAAGGAGGAGTGACAAGACAGAAGGCAAAGGAGAAGGGCCGGAGACGAGGAGGGGGAAACCCAAGAGGCAAGGAGAAAAAAGGCTTGTTTAAAAGAGGAAGAGCGCGGAGACAGAGGAAGCAGGAGGGGTGAGGCATCACAGGAGAGAAGAAAAGTAAAGAGGCTGAGGAGAAGGAGGGCCTAGGAGGTTGGGGGAAGGGCCGGGGAAGGGGTCACAGCATCCCCGCTTCCCAGGTTTGAGCTCAGCTTCTGTGGGTGGCCCTGGTGAACGGGCCATCCTTTGAGAGTCTTAACGCACTTTGAATATTCTGGGAAAATCTGAGTCGTTTTATTTTAAAATCTCATGGTTGATTTTCCTTTAGTCACAGACTCTAAGTGTTTCATGTGTGCATGAAGGGGTGATTTGCACAAAGTGTGCCATGTGGGGTTGGACACAGGGTCCAGTTAGCAGTAGTCGAGAATGGATGTCTCATGGACGCCTGTTGGTCCTACCTGGGGTGAACCTTCCATTGAACTCACCTCAAGCCTCCCTTTCTCCACACTGGTGGAATGCTTACTTCAAGTATTGCCTCTGAAGAAAGGCCTTTAGTGGCTCAGTTTGGAGAAGGCAATGGCAACCCACTCCAGTACTCTTGCCTGGCAAATCCCATGGATGGAGGGGCCCAGTGGGCTGCAGTCCATGGGGTCGCTAGGAGTCGGACACGACTGAGCGACTTCATTTTATTTTTTCACTTTCATGCATTGGAGAAGGAAATGTCAACCCACTCCAGTGTTCTTGCCTGGAGAATCTCAGGGACAAGGGAGCCTGGTGGGCTGCCGTCTATGGGGTTGCACAGAGTCAGACATGACTGAAGCGACTTAGCAGTAGCAGCACGCATGGGATTTAGAATCTGACAGACCTGGTTCACAATCTGGCCCTTCCTGCTCTGAGCTGTGTGATCTCTGACAGGTTATTTGACTTCTCTGGGTTAGTTTACTCATCTGTGAAATGAACTAAATGAAGCCTACTTCAGAGGATAAAGATCAAATAAGCCAAAGTGCATAAAGAGCTATTTGAATAATATTATTCAAATAATATTTTAAAACAGTGTTAATCATTTATGAAACTGAATTTTTTTATGCATTTCTGTCAGAATACTTCTTTTCTAAGAGTTCCCCTCCCCTCTCTCATTTTGTCTAGAATTTTGTAAGAATTTGGATCCATCTACAGCCCCTCAACTCATATGAGCTTTTATTTTGAATGTTCAAAAGACTGATGGAGAAGGGAGCAGCCTTGAAGATCTAGCCTTTGGTACTTCTCTTCCATCTAATATCTAGCCTCTCTGAATGGAAGTTGTGACTATTTACAATGAATACAGCTTGTTTGCCAACCAAGTACCTATGAAATTAAATGCATATAGATACTGTGAGCATTTGCAAGATAGTTGATTTGCTCCAGTCAGGACAGTGGTTAGTTTTTCTTCCTGGTGGGGCAATAATAACAATTTCCTATCTAGAAGGAAGCTCCCTGGGATTATTCACTCCTGGAAGAGTCTAGAAGAATGTTGCTTGGAGTTGATACACTGCAGATAAGTGGCCTAATTTTGGAAGACTCTTACACACCAGCTATGGAGGTCCCAGGCAATGGGAGGAGATACCATCCTTCAAGGTGCTCAGGTTCATCCTCTAGCAAGTTAAAACAGAGATGCTACTTCTGTTCCTCAAATATAGGGATTTCATTTCCCTGCTGGGAGTTTGTGACCTGGCCTCACACCCAGGGGACAGAAAAAGAGACATGTCTCTTAGTTTTTGAGGAGCAGTTACTGGCAATGCAGGACCTTCTTAATGTCAACTAGAAGGCCTGGACTGGAAATGTCCCTCGAGCCTTGTGATACAGATTCCAGAGGTACTTCACCAAAGCATCAGCCTTCCCTCAGAGGCTCAGCAGCGGCCACCAACATACACACAGCCAAGAATGGGGGCAGTCACCTCGAGCACAGTCTTTCTTTAATGTTAACAGTATCCTTGCTTATGTCTAATGTCCTGTCTCCGTGCAAGTTATTTTTAATTATTATTTTTTTTCTTGACTGTGAAATATAAAAGATAACAAATAAAGTGTCTTTAATAGATGGTGTCCTTCCTTGTGTTTGGGACTTGGGGTAATGCAAATGGTGGTTAAGTTTCACTTTTAATAGCAAACCTGACATGTGGTAAACCGAATTGATTAACATCTGGTCATTAGGTGCAGTTGGATTACCCACGGTAATTTAAAAATAAAACGTTTGGCTGCCCTGGGTCTTCATTGCGGTGCGTGGGCTTCTCTTGTGGAACGCAGGCTCTAGGGCACGTGGGCTCAGTAGTTGTGGTGTGCTGGCTTAGTTTCACTGTGGTATGTGGGATTCAATTCCCCAACCAGTCGAACCTTCATCCCCTGCATTGGAAGGCAGATTCTTAATCACTGAACCACCAGAGAAGTCCCTACCCAAGGTAATTGTTTTTTATCATAGAGTAGACATTTCTGGCTTCTTCCCCTGCATATCCCACTACTCTTCTATTATGAAGTAACCAAGCATTTTGAATGGGACTGATCCAACCCCCCGACCCTCAGCTTCAAATGTAGGCCTTGGTTGGCCCAAGCCTTTCAGTGGAATCCCATGCCCCCTTGCCACAGTGATTGACTTAGTGAATGTCGATTGTATGGCCTAAGTGCATAAATTAGAACAAAGCTTAAATGTTGGTAGGAGACTTGTGGGAGGAGAGAGTTCTGGAGAGGGGTGTTGAGGTATGAGGCCTTGAACTGCTTCAGTTTTGCTGAACTGACACATAGAGGGCAAAACTCAGAGAATCATGGGAAAATGGAGCTGGTGCTCTGATCAGACCATACCTGAAGGCTTTAGATTTTACTTAGAGGCCAGTTTGAGTAATTATTTCTCTTTTTGCAGGTGAAAGCAGCCTTACCGATACAGCTTGTGTTTACTCTTGTGTTCTCAAGGCTAACTGGTAAACAGAATAAAAGAACCACACTCATGTGAGCTATTAATGCCCACAGTAAAGACATCTGTTATCAATCAATGAGTTTTGACTGACCACTGTAACTTGTCAAACTACCGTACAATTGCGCTCATTTCACATACTAGCAAGGTAATGCTCAAAATCCTTTAAGCTAGGCTTCAACAGTACATGAAGAGAGAACTTCCAGATGTTCAAACTGGATTTAGAAAAGGCAGAGGAACCAGAGATCAAATTGCCAACATCCTCTGGATCCTAGGAAAAAGCAAGAGAATTCCAGAAAAACATCTGCTTCATTGACTACACTAAAACCTTTGACTGTGTGGATCACAACACATTGGGGAAAATTCTTAAAGAGATGGGAATACCAGGCCATCTTACCTGCCTCCTGAGAAATCTGTATGCAGGTCAAGAAGTAACAGTTAGAACTGGACATGGAACAGCAGACTGGTTCCAAATAGGAAAAGGAGTACATCAAGGCTGTATATTGTCACCCTGTTTATTTCACTTATATGCAGAATACATTAAGCAAAATGCCAGGCTGGATGAATCAATAGAGGGAATCAAGATTGCTGGGAGAAATATCAACAACCTCAGATATGCAGATGATACCACCCTAATGGCAGAACTCGAAAAGGAACTACAGAACCTCTTGATGAAGGTGAAAGAGAAGAGTGAAAAAGCTGACTTAAAACTCAACATTCAACAAATGAAGATCATGGCATCCGTTCCCATCACGTCATGGTAAATAGATGGGGAAGAAATGAAAAAAGTGACAGACTTTATTTTCTTGGGCTCCAAAATTACTATGGATGGTGATTGCAGCCATGAAACTAAAAGATGCTTGCTATTTAGAAGAAAAACTATGACAAACCTAGACAGGATATTAAAAAGCAGAGACATCACTTTGCCAACAAAGGTGTGTATAGTCAAAACTATGGTTTTTCCAGTGAGAGTTGGACCATAAAGAAGGCTGAGCACCGAAGAGTTGATGTTTTTGAACTGTGGTGCTGGAGAAGACTCTTGAGAGTTCCTTGGACAGCAAGGGGATCAAACCAGTCAATTTTGAAGGAAATCAACCCTGAATATTCATTAGAAGCACTGATGTTGAAGCTGAAGCTCCGATACTTTGGCCACCCAATATGAAGAACCAACTCATTGGATATGACCCTGATGCTGGAAAAGATTGAGGGCAAGAGGAGAAGAGGGCAACAGAGGATGAGATGGTTGGATATCATCATCGACTCAATGGACATGAGTTTGAGCAAGCTCTGGGAGATAGTGAAGGACAGGGAAGCCTACTGTGCTGCAGTCCATTGAGTTGCTGAGAATCAGACACGACTTAGTGACTGAACAACTGTAACTTGTCATCACAGACTCTAGTTCTGACATGCATGTTACCTCCTTTACATTTGAATAGGATTCTGGATTTAGTGCTAAAAAGTAGGCTATTTGAACTTCTTCTCTAAGAGTCTCACCTGTCTCATACCCCTCTTCACTACACTATGTCAGTTTCCATCACTTCTCAAAGGTCCTGGGCCATTCAAAACTCTGGGCTTCATGGAGCAGAGTACCTTCATTCTTGGGAGACTTTCATTGCTATTGTGTGAATAAAAATAATGTTCTAAATATATATAATGTTCTAAATATATATAATAAATGTATAATGTTTATGAAAATGGCTCTTACCTCCAAAGTTGCTTTTGATTCTTATATAATATGCTGTAATTCATTTGCTTCTGCTCACTGGGCCTTCTGCAAAGGTCTTCTAACTGACTGTCCTGCAACACTAGAGGGTTGTCGGAATGAACTTTCTAAGATGTGAGTCTGATCATGGCACTTCCTTGCTTAGGGCTCTCAGGGGCCCTGCACTGAGAAAATGAAGCTCAGAGAATCCAGTCAGACTCCCTGTGGCTCCTTTCATCACTCCTGCTATGGCACCAACAGCTCCAGCTTTGCCACTCCTCCCCACCCCATGCCTCTCCCCCTCCCCAGCAATGTACTAATACTGGTACACCAGCTGCTCCCTAAACATGCCACCTCTTTCTGCCTCTACTTTTGGCCTATGCTGTGTCCTACGCTTGACACACCCCTTTCCTTCAACTGCCTAACATACACCTCCATCTGTCGAGAACAGCTAAACCACCACCTCCTCTGACCAACTTTCTCTACTCCTCCTCTTCTCTACACAGCCCTCTTAAGTAGAAGCATCACCTCCCTTGTGTCAGCTGAGACCTGGAACTCGCTTCCCCAGGAAAGAGGTCCTGCACTAGGTAAGTCTGTGTTTCTTTCTCACCCAGCACAATGCCTGGCATAGAATATCAAATAGTTATGAAACAGTATAAAGCAGGAGTCTCTCAGTTCAGCCTCGAAGAGTATGCTCATTATCTTGATGGTGGTGAAGGTTGCACGGGTATTTGTTGTTGTTCAGTAGCTCAGTCATGGCCAAAGTATTGGAGCTTCAGCTTCAGTATCAGTCCTTCCAATGAATATTCAGGGTTGATTTCCTTTAGGACTGACTCATTTGATCTTCCACTCTCAAGAGTCTTCTCCAACACCACAGTTTAAAAGCATCAATTCTTCGGTGCTCAGCCTTCTTTATGGTCCAACTCTCACACCCATACATGGCTACTGGAAAAACCATAGCTTTGACTGTATGGATACACTGTCTAGGTTTGTCATAGCTTTTCTTCCAAGCAGCAAAGCTATGACAAACCTAGACAGTGTATTAAAAAGTAGTCCCATCCATACATGACTATTCATGGATATCAGTTCAGTTCGGTCACTCAGTCTCATCTGACTCTTTGCAACCCCATCAACTGCAGCACGGCAGGCCTCCCTGTCCATCACCAGCTCCTGGAGTTCCCTCAAACTCATGTCCATCAAGTCGGTGATGCCATCCAGCCATCTCATCCTCTGTTGTCCCCTTCTTCTCCTGCTCCCAATCCCTCCCAGCATCAGGGTCTTTTCCAATGAGTCAACTCTTCACATGAGGTGGCCAAAGTATTGGAGTTTCAGCTTTAGCATCATTCCTTCCAAAGAGCACCCAGGACTGATCTCCTTTAGGATGGACTGATTGGATCTCCTTGCAGTCCAAGGGACTTTCAAGAGTCTTCTCCAACACCACAGTTCAAAAGCATCAATTCTTCGGCCCTCAGCTTTCTTCACAGTCCAACTCTCACATCCATACATAACCACTGGAAAAACCATAGCCTTGACTAGATGGACCTTTGTTGGCAAAGTAATGTCTCTGCTTTTGAATATGCTATCTAGGTTGGTCATAACTTTCCTTCCAAGGAGTAAGCGTCTTTTAAGCAGTCAAAACCCAGATCACATCATTTTTCCATTCCTTCTCCAGAAATTCTAGAGATCAGGAGTTTTTTATGAACAAGAAATCTTCAGTGGGCTCTGAGCCTCTTTATGGAGAAGGGACTTACCATCCAGGTGGCTTCAACACCAAAACAGCTGGAAACTTAAATCTTTGGGGCAGTTTTACCCCTGAATTAATCACCACCCTCTTTCCCCTTCTTAAGTGAAAGTGAATTTGCTCAGTCGTATCCGACTCTTTGCGACTCCATGGACTGTAGCCTACCAGGCTCCTCCATCCATGGGATTCTCCAGGTGAGAGTACTGGAGTGAGTTGCCATTTCCAACCCCTGGGCAAATTACGTGGCCAGTAGGTGGTGCTGTCTCCTGTGGTTTGCAAAAAGCAACTTCGGGTGAGATAGTTCTTTTAAAAGCCTTGTTTGAAATTGCTCACTTTTAATGCAACAATTCTAAATAATTCCCCCTTGACTTTTTCTTGGTCTCTTCATTCCTTCCTCTTGTGCCAGGTAAACATGAATATTATCAGGTCACTCTTGTTACAATATTTGAGTAATTTTGACTGGATCATTAGAGATCATATATTGTTTCTAGTGGGCCTATAATACCTTGAGAATTGAAGTAATGTCAGTGTCATCTTAATGATGCATAAAATTTGCATCATTATCCAGATAATCAATGTTTTATTTAATGGCCTTCCAAAATAAAAAAAAAGGAGAAAAATCCATTTCCATTGAAAAATTCATCATTTTGTGTTAAAAAAGAAATGCCACGAGAGGGAGGTTTCTGTCTTTCATCAGCTTTCATGAGGTGAACAAGGTCTGGTTGGATTCCTGGGGCACAGAATGGGAATCTTCTCTTCAACCTCCAGGTTGTAACATGTACATACTTTTATTCAAAAATGAAGCTTGGGGCAAACCATCAAAAGTTTCATTATTCATGCAGTCTCAGTTAACATCTTCTGAGCCAACAATCACAACATGTGGTCTAACAAAAGAACTCTCCTGCTTCCAGATGACAGTCAGTTTGAAATAACAATAAAAATAGTAAATATATTAGGGAGTATTTAATATATGCCAGGCACAATTCTTAAATTCTCACAATAACTGTGAAGTCATGCTGTTATTACCCTTGTTCACTAGTTGGGGAAATAGAGGCCAGAAACACGCCCAAAGCTGTACGGGTAGTAATTAGTGCTGTGTTAGCACTGCTGTGCTGTGTGTAGTCACTCAGTTGTGTCTGACTCTTTGCAACCCCATGGACTACATGGAGCCCGCCAGGCTCCTCTGTCCATGGGGATTCTCCAGGAGAGAATACTGGAATGGGTTGCCATGCCCTCCCCCAGGGGATCTTCCCAACCGAGGGATCAAACCCAGGTCTGTGTGACCTTATGGATTGTAGCCTGCCAGGCTCTTCTGTCCATGAGGAGTCTCCAGGCAAGAGTACTGGAGTGGATTGCCATGCCCTCCTGCAGGGGATCTTCTCAACCCAGGGATCAAACCCAGGTCTCCCTCATTGCAGGTGGATTCTTTACCACCTGAGCCACCAAGGAAACTCAAGAATACTGGAGTGGGTAGCCTATCCCTTCTCCAGCAGATCTTCCTGACCCAGGAATTGAACCAGGGTCCCCTGCATTGCAAGTGGATTCTCTACCACTTGAGTGGTGATAAAGAATCCACTTGGTGATTCTCTACCACTTTACCTGGTGAGCTACCAGGAAAGCCCAGTTGGGTTCAAATCCCAGGTACTCTGACTCAGAGTCTACCTTTCTGTCATTAATGCCAAAATATTAACATAGGGGCTTCCCAGGTGTAGCTGGTGGTAAAGAACCTGTCTGCCACTGCAGGAGACTTACAAGACATGGGTTCAGTTCCTGGGTCAGCAAGATCCCCTGGAGGAGGAAATGGCAACCTACTCCAGTATTCTTGCTGGGAAATTCCATGGACAGAGGAGCCTGGCGGGCTACTGTCCAGGGGGTCACAGAATTGGACATGACTGAAGCAACTTAGCATGCATGCAATATTAACATATGTAGGCTGTTTCGGTGATTCATACACATAGTATTTGAAACTGAGAGTGTCCTATATTTACTAGGTCTGGTGCCAGATACAAACAGGACTTCCTGGAGCATATGGGTTAATGGGCCTTTATTATAAAAAATGAAAATTTTATCCTTATGCAATTGTTCAGATTTCAGAAAGTATTCTCTCCATTAAAGTAATTCATCTAAAACCACATACAAAATGCCTGCTGTGGATTACTGATGACCCCAGCTGTGGCTGTGGCCTCACACTCTGGGCACAGGGGCTCCAGTTTCTCTCCAGTGAAAACTCTGTGCACTCTCTCTGCCCAGCTGTGGTATCCTGCCCATCTGTGGTGATGGAGGAGTCTTTGAGGCTTCTTTCCTTATGCTGGAAACAATAACCTCTTGACGGGGTCCCAGCCCCCACTGGATTGACACTGAACACCGCTATCCCCACCCGCCCCTTAGTACCACCTTTATCAGCCAGTCCTTCTTTGCTCCTGAGCTTTTGGGGAAAAACCCTCTGTCTTGTTTCTCTGGTGTGTAGAAGGTCCTCAACAAAACTGACTGAAAGAATGAAGCCCCTATTTCAGTGAACTAACATCCTAGAGCAAAGAATATACTGGACTATGGAAGGAAAGAATAGAATTAGGGAAAAACATCAGGAGAAGTCTCTGGATTATAATAGGGTTGATTGTCCAAATGTCTGTTTGTAATGACACTTTCGAGGTATTTGATTTTTTTTTTTTTTTTAAAAAGCTTAGGCCATAACAGAAAGCCTCTCTTAACTAGCCCTAACTAACCAGCTTTACCATTTTCTTGAGAATTAACTTATACAATACCCTCTAAATGGTACATAATTCTCATTCCACAATAGAACATCTATCATTTTAAACTAATGCTTTAAATTTTTCTATTGTTATTAAGTCTCATGCTTTTAAAAAAACACACCTTAAAAGGGTCAACACAAATAGACTCTTGGACCGAGAACTGCCTGATAGCCCAGAGGCATCTATTTTTGCTCCTGGGGCTCCTGTGAGCCCTCTCTACTCTCCTCTAAGCAGTGATCCAGGCTCCTTCCTGCTATGGCTCATTTTGAATATTTCTCAAGGTCACGCCATACTCATCTGCATCAATGTTCTGGAAAGGGAAAGAGTGTGAAGGATCATGCAACAGAGATTTTCATGGGTCGGGTCTGGTGTTAATACCTTTCATTTCTTCCCACATCACACTGGCTTAGAACCCAGTCACATAACTACACTCAACACACCAAGGGAGACAGAGGAACATAGCAGAGCTACACAGGCAAGAAGACCAGGAAATGGGTGCTTTGTGAACAGCTAGCCTGCCTCTGTTCCTCTCCCTCCCTTTACTGTACATTTTCTCACCCTTCAGGATTCTTCATAAATATCACCATTCCATCCTTAACCTAGAACAATATCTGGCACAAGGTATACACTCAATAAATATTTGTTAAATTAATGAGTCATTCCACAAATAATTTTTTACATTTTATTAAATTATAGTGGATTTACAGTGTTGTGTTAGTTTCTGCTGTATGGCAAAGTGATTTTCTTTTACACATTCTTTTCCATTATGGTTTAGTACAGGATATTGAATATAGTTCCCTATGCTCTTCACCTTGTTTTTTATCCCACAAATACATTTTAAGTGCCGACTCTTAATTCTCAGTTAAGGCAGAGAGTCAGTCATGCCGTATGCAAAAATTTCGAATTCAACTCATCTGATGAAGCAAGGACCAAGCCCTTTGAGAACATGGAGGAAAACATTCTTACAAACATCAGTTCTGGAAGGCTTGAACTGGGTATGGAAAGATGAGTCGGGTTTATTAGTTGGGAAGATCAAGGATACAGCCTTCTAGGAGAAGAAGCCTGATGTGCGAAGGTGAGAATGTGCTTATGAGGGCGAGTGTCAGGGCCAGGTTATGATGGGTCTTCTTTGTGTTGCTTAATCATCGATTCCTGGTGTGATGACCTTTCAGTTACACCAACTATGTTCCCTGCCTGCTTTTCTTGAAGAGAAGGCTGAACAGCGATACCTACTAAGGCGTTCACTCAAGTCCTTCTTGTGTGGAGTCACTTACAATGCCCTCCCTGGTCCCTTGGAAGGAGGGAGCCCCGCCAGCTTGTTATAGCTCGTGGGTTTCCTGCTTTGTGTCTGGTTGGCTTTGTCTTTCAGCGGCACTTGGGAAACATGGTTTGGGTGGCCTAGTCTGGGAGACGCAGATCTCCACAGCTAACTACACTGCAGCCTCTTGACCTACGGGCAGAAGACCCTGTGCTTGCTGTTAGTTGTTGTTTGGGAATGAACCTTATTAGGGTAGTTATAAAGTATGGAGCTCCATGTAATGAAAAGTTTGCTGTGACCCTGGATGGCCACCCTGTGTAACATGACTCAGGAGACTAGTGGGTCAAAACTGTGGTCCTAAGAAATCATGTGGGGACCCAATTTAGGAAGTACAAGACAGATTCAATGAACATTTATTGAAAGCCCGCTGTGTGCCAGGTGTTTTCAGATGTATTGGCTAATTTAACCTGCATGTAAATACTTCCTGAAATGATCACAAATAAGACCAATTATGAGATAACACTGGGCTTCCATGGTGGCTCAGATAGTAAAGAATCCACCTTCAATGCAGGAGACCTGGGTTTGATCCCTGGGTTGAGAAGATCCCTTGGAAGAGGGCATGGTAACCCACTCCAGTATTCTTACCTGGAGAGTCCCCATGGACAGAGGAGCCTGGTGGGCTACAGTCTATGGAGTTGCAAAGAGTCAGACATGACTGAGTGACTAAGCACATGAAATTACATTGCACTTCAGAAAATATTAAGATATATTTCTTTTAAGTACACTCAAATTAAGACTAGGCCATTGTCATAGTGAAGATCAGAGTTTCATTCAAATGAGGCAGCTGTGATAGAATAGAAGGAACTATGGCCCTTGGAGTAAGGCGATCTTGGCTCTATCACTTATCATTAGTTCTCCAAAGCCCCAGTGTCCAAATGGGGGAGAATGAGGTATGTTTTACAACATTGATTTGTTCTATAAATACCTAACTTAACTATAAATACTTGATTGGGAGCCATTCTTCAGGCCTCTCTGAATGTGGTGACTTTTTGAATTGTGCTTGTCTTTGGGAGGAACCTAGAAACTATTCTCCTGGAATTACTACAAAGTATAATGTCTTCTAAGTTGGGGAGGCACCTACATCTGTGCAACCATGCTCTTCTCTCCTGCACCCGAGATGAGTGCTATGTTAGACTGAGGGCTGAGTTCCCATGAGATGAACCCTTGATGCTGCCAGGCTGGCTAGCTCTTCCCTACATCTTCTTGACTAAAGCTACATGTGGCCTCAGAAGGCTTGTGAGTCTGAATACTGAGTTGACCCTTGGAGGAACCTCTGGTGGGTACTACAGGCATTGTGTTTTATTGTATGGTCTCTGAAATGTTGGAGCAGATAGTGACAATCTCTAGTGAGGCTAGGGAAGAAATTACCAAAGAAGGAACTTGGGTTACATGGCCCGAAGAATGTGCTGTGATTGATGATTAAATAACCAGAGTAGATTAGCCAGGGAGCTGGTGGGGGGCTATCCCTTAAAGAGGTAAAGTGGTCCTTTTCAGAGTGCCCTCTCAAAATAGGTCCTCACGATCTTCCCATGTAAAGAATGTGTTCAACTGGGTCCTGCATCCTGTTAAAGGGCAGTGGTTTTTCTGCAGGACAATTTTTAGTTGGTAGAACAGGTTATGTAAACCAGAGCCTGCTGCCAAGTGCCAAACACATGTGAGTTCACAAGCAGTAATTATAGAGCCAGCGCTGGCATGGATCAGATCCTTTGCTTTCCAAGTGAGCAAACTGAAGTCCAGGGAGGGGCAGGTGATCGCACAGTTGCCCAGCTAGTTGATGGCACTGAGGATTGGAACTGAATTCTTATAAGTTCAGATTTATAGTTTTGCTCCACTAGCAATTAAATATGAAGAGCTATAGTCTACCAAAGGGGCAGTAGCCCCGTACATGGTCAAAGCTGGGTCCTGGGCTGGAGGCTTCTTGCAGGGCTGCTGGCTGTTGACTTCTGCAGACCCGGTCGTTGAGTCGCTCAGCCTCCACTCCCCATCATACCCCTGAACTTGGCCCCCAGAAAGGGGTAGGGGTCAAAAGTCCTACCTTTTAAAAAGTGGCTGAATTCCTAGCTCCAGCATTGCCTGAAGGACCACTGATAGAGCTAAAACAAGGCAGAAGAGAAAGGCAAGATGGAAGTGGGGGATGGCAAGGATGGGATTGTAGGAGAAAAGGAGGATTAAAAAAAAAGGTGGTCCTCTACTGGCGAAGGCAGAAAGCTGGATGGGCTTCCAAGAGCGTTCCCAAGTGAACTTGGGAATGCATTGGTGTTCACTGCCCTCTATCCTATACCCTCATTTTGTCGCATTTCTTCCCAGGCCACATCTGCATGGACCATTACCTGTTCTGTGCCCCTTCCCAATTCCTTACTCACTCCTTTTTTCCTGGCATTTATACTAGAAGTCTCTAGATATGACTAATTAAAAAGGAGTCTGTGTGCGTGTGTGTGTGTGTGTGTATTTGTCTTTATTCATTGTAGTTTTAAGTAACTGGAAAAGCATCTGTGCCCTTTAGGTGGTGTGAGATAACTTCTAGGAAAACAGAAACAAATTGTAATGGCTTTGCTAGAGTGGAAAAGGGGCATTTATAGAAAGACTCCAGCAGTCTCCTCCGGGTCTAAGCTCTACAACAGACATGTCAAAATTCATTGAAAAATATCACAACTTTTACTGTAACTAAACTAATGGATATTGTTTTCAAATATCTCAGTTCATGAAAGCTGGAAAACATACATTCCCTCTGGAATATATAATCTTAAAAATATTTTCAAAACTAACCTTCAAAAAAATGCTCACAGAAAGATATAATAATTCATGAGCATTTTCAGAATTGATAATTCCATGAACAGAGAGGTTGAAAAAACATGACTTATGTATCTAGGGTGTGCTATATTCTCCTTAAATAAGTTTAAAAAAAGTTTCTTAACGAATTCCGACAATTTGATGTTTCTATGCCTTACAACTATATTTGTACATTAAAAGCAACAAGAAACAGAAACTTAGCTCACTGCTGAAATTTCCATCAAGACTGTTTTGTTTTCTGTCTCTCAATATGAAATTCCACCCATCTGAGCCTTGGCATAACCACAATATGTGTCCTTAACCTCAAAATAAACAAACAAAAATTACCGAGATCAACTACATGCCAATTAACATAATAGGCTATTTTCACCAAAATGCAACTTGCTGTGCGTCTCATGGCCTGTCATTTGCCCATCTCCTTTGTTCATTTTTTACGTGGACGGTGCCTTTAGGTCTGTCCTTGGCAGTCCTGTATGCGCTGCCATGGGGAGTGCTTTTGCCTAACCAGGATCATGTCACATAGAAGTAGAAAAGTCTATAAAGAACATTTTCTTATATAAAGGAATATAATTTTATATTTTTAAAACAAAAAGTTAGGGAATTCCATGGTAATCTAGCTATTAGGATTCCGGCCTTTCACTGCCATGGCCCGGTTCAATCCCTGGTCAGGAAACTGAGATCCCACAAGCCGTGCAGCATGGACCAGAAAAAAAAAAAAACAGTTAATTATTAGGTTGATGCAAAGTAATTGTGGTTTTGCATTGTTGAATTTTGCTGTTTGATATTGGAATACATTCTTAAATGCGGTCATGTCATACATCATTTTAATGCACATTTCTTGTGTTTTATTTTTTTGCTAATGACTTATTACTTGCTGTTTATTTTATATTATTTTAGACTAGGGAAATAATGTTAGAAAAAAGCAAATTTAAGCAATCTTTTTATTTGAGTTCAAAATGGGTCGTAAGGCTGTGGAGACAACTTGCAATATCAACAACGCATTTGGCCCAGGAACTACTAATGCTCGAAGTTGTGCAAAGGAGACAAAAAGAGCCTTGAAGATGAGGAGGACAGTGGCCGACAGAGGCCGGCCATCAGAAGTTGATAACGACCAACTGAGACCCATAGTCAAAGCTGATCCTCTTACAACTACATGAGAAGTTGGCGAAGAACTCAACATTGACCACTCTGAGGTCATTCAGCATTGGAAGCAAATTGGAAAAGTGAAAAAGCTTGATAAGTGGGTGCCTCATGAGCTGACTGCAAATTCAAAAAAATTGTTTTGAAGTTTTGTCTTCTCTTATTCTATAGAACAACAATGAACCATTTCTCAACTGGATTGTGGCATGCAATGAAAAACTGGATTTTATACAGTAACCTGTGACGACCAGCTCAGGTTGGACCAAGAAGAAGCTCCAAAGCACTTCCTAAAGCCAAACTTGCACCAAAAAAAAGGGTCATGGGTCACTGTTTGGTGGTTTGCTGCTGGTCTGAGCCACTACAGTTTTCTGAATCCTGGCAAAATCATTATACCTGAGAAGTATGTTCAGCAAATTGATGAGATGCAGTGAAAACTGCAATGTCTGCAGTGGTCAACAGAATGGACCCAATTCTTCTCTCCCACAATGCCCAACTGCACATCACAATCAATGCTTCAGAAGTTGAATGAATGGGGCTATAAAGTTTTGCCTTATCTGCCATATTCACCTGACCTCTCGCCAACAAACTACTACTTCTTCAAGCATCCTGACAACTTTTTGCAGGGAAAATGCTTCCACAACCAGCAGGAAGCACAAAATACTTTCCAAGAGTTTGTCAAATCCTGAAGCATGGATTTTTATGCTACAGGTATAAACCAAACTTATTTCTCATTGGCAAAAATGTGTTGATTGTAATGGTTCCTATTTTGATTAATAAAGATATGTTTAACCCTAGTTATAATGCTTTAAAATTCATGGTCTGAAAGCACAATGACCTTTTCACCAACCTAATATTAACATTAAAGAAAATTTTATACATGTTTCATAGTCCTATCAATTGCTACAAAAGAATTTGATAACATTCTGTCATCAAGGTCATTCATTTCTAGCACTGTGACAAGCCCCAGGCATGACTATTATAAAAGCAGAGTAAATTAAGCATATTATCTAAAGTAAGGTGAAAACTGTAGGGTTGTTCTTTTCCCCCTTGGACTTCTTTTCCCTGCATATTACAATGTATCTATTTATCAGTGAAATATTTTTGACCTGGATTATAGATTGAATTACACAATAGGACAATTTACCCGTGGGAGTGAGTTAGCATGGAAATCTGAATTTCAAAATACAAAATTTTCTTTTTAATGAATTAATTTTATTTTTGACAATGCTGGGTCTTCATTGCTGTGAGGGCTTTTCTCTAGTTATGGCGAGTAGGCTTCTCATTGCAGTGGCTTCTCTTGTTGCAGAGCGTGGGCTCAACAGTTGCAGCTCCTGGGCTCACAGGCTCAATAGTCGTGGTGCACAGGCTTAGTTGCTCCATGGCCATGTGGGATTTTCCTAGACCAGAGATCAACCTTGCATCTCCTGAATTGGCAGGCAGACTCTTTCAGGGAAGCCCCAAAAGTCTTAATTGATTTCAAGTTTTTTAAAAAAAATATTATATAGATAACACAAAAGTTGTTGTTCAGTTGCTCAGTCATGTCCGACTCTTTGTGGCCATGTGGACTGCAGCACGCCAGGCTTCCCTGTCCTTCACTATCTCCTGGAGCTTGCTCAAACTTGAGTCTATTAAATTGAATTGGTGATGCCATCCAGCCATCTCCTTCTCTGTCGTCCTGCCCCCTCTCCTCCTGCCTTCAATCTTTCCCAGCATCAGGGTCTTTTCTAATGAGTCAGCTCTTCCAATCAGATGGCCAAAGTATTGGAGGTTCAGCTTCAGCATTAGTCTTTCCAATGAATATTCAGGGTTGATTTCCTTTAGGATTGACTGGTTTAAGTGGACAGCTCAGTAGTAGTAAACATTCTCATGTTGTGCAACCATCACCATGATCCATTTTCAGAACTTTCCCATCGTACAAACTGAAACTCTGTACCATTAATAACTTCCCATTCACCCCTCTCTCCAGCCTCTGGTAACCTCTATTATCCTTTCTGAAGCTATGCATTTACTTATTCTAGGTCTCTTTTATTACTAGAATTCTACATTTGTCCTTTTGTGTCTTGTTTATTTCACTTACCACAATGTTTTCAAGGTTCATCTGTGTATAATGTGTCAGTATTTAATTCCTTTTTAAGACTGAATATTTCATTGTATGTAGATATATTTTATTTATCCATTCATCTCTTAACAGATATTCAAATTATCTCCACCTTCCTGAGATTGTGGATATTGCTGCTATGAATGTGGGTGTATAACTATCTGTTTGAGGCCTTGCTTTCAATTCATTTGGGAGTTGGAGTTGCTGGATAATATGGTAATTCCATTTTTAACTTTTTGAGGATTTAATCTTATTTTAAAACTAATAAGAAACATAAAATTCCTCTGGGTTATCTATGTTCAAACTTTGAGACTCAAACTCAATCCAACCAGCAGCCTCCTTTGGATCCAGAAGCTCAGCAATGATTAGAAATGGGATGTTGTGGAGGCAGCCATAATATTCCAGTGGCTGGGGGAAGCACAGCCTTGTCTCCTGCCTGAGAGGGACCATCAGTGCACGCTGACTTTGTTCGTCAGAGGAAGTCAAAGCATTTGAAGGGCACTTCCACTCTCCCTGATGCCTCAGATGGTAAAGAATCTGCCCAGGTTCAACCCCTGGGTCAGGAAGATTCCCTGGAGAAGGAAATGGCAACCCACTCCAGTATTCTTGCCTGGAAAATCCCATGGACAGAAGAGCCTGGCAGGCTATAGTCCACGGGGGAGCAAAGAGTCAGACATGACTACAACTGAGAGACTAACATGTCAAGCTTTACTTGTCCACTCTAGCTAATAAAAAGAATGAAGGGTGACTGGACAAGAAAAAGCCACACAACAGAAAACAAAAGCTTGGGAGGAATTAGAAGAGGCACCTACCTCCAAACTAGTTCTGAGATAATGGAACATGGAAGAATGTTGTCAACACTTGGGATTCAGTGGTTTATGGCAGGTCTGGGCAGGTTGGAAACCACCAGGGTGGGACTGGAGGAGTGCAGATTTGGTTGCAGGTTTTTCCAGGTGCAGTCCAGGTAAACAGGGGTGTGTGTTGGGGCTGAACAGTGAAGGGCCATGTGGGGTGGGGGAGGTGGTACACATACCAGACCCCACAGGGTATAAACTTAGAGGATGCTTGATAAATGCAAGTTTTTAATTGTACTTAACAATGCAATACTTGCTCAATTTCTGCAACTTTCCTTCCATCTAATCTATCCATCACATCCTTACCATACAAATCTTTGAAAATCACCACTTGGCACTGACACCTCTCAGTTCAAATTCTTTTACTGGCTGCCCATTAATTATAATCATTGCCTCTCAAGCTTGGATAAGAGTAGTCCCAAGGTCATTCAGCTGAGGCAGAAAGACCTAAGATAAACCTGGAGAAGCTCTGGCAGCACCAATTTTACTGGAAAAAGTTTAAGGACAAGCATGACTCTTACATCAGAATAAACACTGGGAATATTTAGAGTACAGTGATATTTACATGCAATTTATGGATGAAACCCTCTTTCAAGTGGAACTTGGAGCTTGGCCTCTATAGGCACACTGTACCACAAGAATAAATTGACTTCCTCTGGCATCAGGCCACCACCTTGGTAGAATGTGGGGTGGGAGGGCACAATTAAACTCCAAACTCCCTAATCTGGTTAGTTAGAACTGCTCCCCCTCCCCCGCCCTCCCCAGAGCCATCTGTCCGACTGGTTCCTGACCTGCAAAGGTCATATCACTTTGCTTTTTGTTTTGCTGCTTCTGCTTCTAGTCAAAGGCACTCTGAACTTTTGGACAAGGCATCCAGCTCTGTCGCTTTTGGCACGTTAATCCCTTTGCCTCAGTTTTCTCACCTGGTTAACAGTAGGGTTGTGGGAGAGGATTTCAAGAGTTAATAGGGTATTTACATTTCAGTGTCTGGCTAGCCATGGGCTCTTTCTGCTCTACGTGTTAGGCTGCTCTACTGTTATCTCCTTCTACGTGAAGACCACCTCTTCTTCTCTGGCCTACAAACCATTCCGGTCTTAACCCCCTCAACGTGGCGCAGCCCAAGCCCACCTGGTCCTTTACACATGCTGTTAGAAGCTCCCCACCCCATCCCTTACAGTCAATTTTAGAACCAGCTCTCAGATATAAAGAATAAGGTGAAAGGTTGAGCATCTGTTTTTAATTTGTTTCGCTTTATGGAAACCGCCAGCGTATCGAGATAAGAAAAACGCATAATAGCGACATATCGACCAATCTCAAATCCGCGTAAGGGGCAAAACTTTAAAGAGAGGACAGTGTGTTTCAGGTGTGCTTCCACGCCCCACGTTCCCCATGGAGCGACTCTCCTCGCGTTAACACGCACGGTGCCTTCGTCTCTCGGGCGAGCGCTGCTTTGGGAAGGTAGACCAGACTGCCGCTGCACGATTCCCCCCGCCCCCTTAAATTCAGCAATCCCAAGTAATCTCTGCTCTCGGATGGAGCGTGCCCTGCCGCCTTCCCGCAGGTCCACGCTGCTAGGAAAGCCCGGCAGACCCCACCCCGGGATTTAGACCCCCATTCCGGCCTCCAGGTGCGCCGGAAGCGACTTCCACCTGGATGCCCCCGGCCTCCCGTTTCGGGCCGGTCCCCGCGAGGGGCGGAGCTCGGCCCGCCCCGCCTTGCCGTCAGCGGACCGTGTGGCAGCCGGGCGGGGGCCGGGAAGGGGAGAGAAGGGGAGGAGTGAGGAGAGGAGGAAAGTGGAGCCCGGCGGGCCGGAGCGAGGAAAGGAAGGGAAGGGGTGGAGGCGACTGGCAAGAGTTTGCCGGCGCGCGGGGGAGCCTCCGCCCGGGACGCGTCCCGGAGCCAGAGTCGCGGCCGCAGCGCGGAGCCTGCTGTCCCGCCTCTGACCAGACCGCCCGCCGGGGCCGTCCCGAGCGGCGACACCCCGGGCGTCCCGGCCGGCGAGCCGGCGCAGCGGCGGCCCCGGGACTCGGCGGCGAGCGCTGCGGGAGGGATGGTGGCGGCGGGGCGCGGGCCAGAGCAGCCGCCCCCGCCTCCCGTCCGGCCGAGGCCCCCGGCCCTCCGCCCCCGCTCCCCGGCCGCACGCCCCCGCGGAGTCCGCCGCCCGCGCAGCCGCTGAGCCGGGCGCCCCACCATGCCGCGGGCCCCCGCGCTCCTGTTCTCCTGCCTCCTCGGGCTTTGCGCGCTCGTGCCCCGGCTCCCAGGTAAGCTACGCCGTCCGCTGTGCAGAAAGAAACTTCGTGGCCCCCCGAGCCGCCCGCCGGCGTCTTGGAGGGGCAGGGGCCAGGGCAGTTGTTTGAAGGTGGGAGGCGTCCTCGGGGACACCCCCAGGTGGCGAGCCGCCCGGAACGACCGGGTAGGGGGCTTTCAGACTGCGTGCGCCACCCCGTGCGCGGCCCGCCGCAGCCCCGCTGGGCTGTCGTCGGCCCCTGGTCCCCTCCCGGGCGAGGAGGAGCCTTCCTGTGTAAACAGCCCTGCCCGTCTGCTGACCTAGCCCGCGAGCGCCCGCTCCCAGTGCGCGAGGAGGGCCGCCGCCAGCCCCGTGTCGGGATCCGGGCTCTGCAACTCCCGGCACAAAGCGGCCCTTGTGGCCGGCCCGGGGCGGCCGGGCTGCTGGGAGGCGCCGGGTGATGCAGCCGGTGCCCCGATCGCGGGGAGCGCGGGGTAACTGGAGGCGCGTGACCCGGAGCCAAAGCGTGGGGTTCACGGCTACTTTCGAGGGCTAGACTCTTGCAAGCGTGGATGCCCAGGGTCTCCTGGCGAATCCTATAGTTTCACCCCACCTAGGCCAGCCGCCTTTCTTTAAAGATGTAAACACCCCTTCCTCCCCCAAGCTCCCGCATACCCGAGGGGAGACCCGCGTCCGAAACCACAGCCCCACCTGGGGACCAAGCCCCACCTAGGATCTCGCGATCTACTTCCTTCTGCCTGGCTTTATGTCGGAGTTTACAAACACCCCGTGCAGCGTACTCCCCCTGATTCTGAAGGATTCTGGAGCAGGGGATGTGCAGTTGCACTCGCGCGATCCTGCTCTGGGCTGGCGTCTGTGTGAGGACCCTCAGTTACCTGCTTTAAGTTTTCAGAGTTGGGAGACTGCTGAGGAAGGATGCTGTGTTGCCGCTGGGGTTGCCAGGCAGAAGGAGCTACCCCCACCCCGTCCCCTCTAAAAGCAGGAAGCTCCAGACTTTCTCTTTTCCGGTAGGAGATAATTGTGTTGAGGTTCTCCGCTCACTGTCAAGCCTAAAATTCTTGATTGCTGTTCCGAACCTTGTGTCTGGCCAAGAGGGAGGGGAGGACGGTCCCCTGCAGAGTTTCATATACATGAAGGCAGTGAAGGTTGCTGTCTGAGAGAGAGGAGAGGTCTAGACAGACAAAAACTTTTTTAGGCGATATTTCAGACTTATTAGTGTAACAGGTTTCTTTCATCAGTCCAGAGCTTGGAGTGGATCACTGGTTTCCAAACACCCATCTGGCACCCAGTGCCCATTGCTCATGGGTCCCCAGGGAAGGGCAAAGAGAGGGATATAGCCTGTGTCATACACAGGAATATATTATTGCCAACAGCCCCCTGCTTCACAAGGACTGTCCTTTAATTCGAAATTCTTTTTTATTTTTAGGAAAACTTTTTTTTAAATAATTTGTAGTGATAAATCCCATGGATGGAAGGGCCTGGAAGGCTGCAGTCCATGGGGTCGCTGAGGGACGGGATAGGACTGAGCGTCTTCACTTTCACTTTTCACTTTCATGCATTGGAGAAGGAAATGGCAACCCACTCCAGTGTTCTCGCCTGGAGAATCCCAGGGATGGGGGAGCCTGGTGGGCTGCGGTCTATGGGGTCACACAGAGTCGGACACGACTGAAGTGACTTAGCAGCAGCAGCTTCAGCAGTGATAACAGGGTGGTTTTTCGTTTTGAGCAAACCAAAAAATCGGCAATCCTATATAAATTTTACCTTCTCTTTTTGTTTTCTTTTTAAATCATAATCTGTGCAATACAAAAGTTTAGGAACTGCTGAAGGAGATGTTTTTTTACTTTCCTTACAGGTTGACATCCTGGTTCTGATAAAAACTTAAATACTTCCAGTGGCGAATAATTCTTTCAATCCATTATTTTCCATTTGCATTGTGATTTCTGCTTTTCAAAGTTCATATATTTCTTCTTAATGATCTCCATTTTGGGGGTTGGCCCAGGATAGTGAAGTGATTTGCCCACTCTCCTTGTCCATAGGCCTCATAACTTTTTGGTTTAGGGCCCTTTGTCCTGCATGACACAATTTAGGTAGGGAAAAAAGCTTTGAGCCCACAGAGGTTTATTTCCAGTGCTGTCTCTTCTTCTGCAGTTGCCTTAGAGCTCAGCCATCCCTCCATGGATCAGCAGAGCAGTGAGAGAGCAAGCCCATCACTGGCTTCCAGACCTGGCCACCTCCCTCTTAATGCCCTGGAGCTTCTCAAGGTTACCAGGGACTGACACATATCTGTGTGACTTCTCCTAGTTTGCCAGTGTTACTGAGCCAACTGGAAGCTTTCACACTGCAAGTCTGAAACAGCTTTTCTTTTCTCTTCCTTCCCTTGTCTTCTCTTTTTCTTGAAGCACTACAGGTACTTTATCCAATTTGTGTTTTGCTACTAGGACAGAATTTGACAGAAAAACCTTCATTGCCCACTAAGAGAAAAAGGTGATCTGCAGGGTCCTGCCTGCCTGGGTGTCCCTGGATCAGTGGTTAAGTTACCAGTCTATTGCTTTGCACTACTTTCGTCTGTGTGTTTAATCCAGCAGGAAACAGACTTTTAATTTAAGGGGGCTCACTTCAAACAAGTCCCCAGCAGGCTGACAATCCCCCGTCCCAGAGTTCTCTGCTCTCCTTATTAGCAAAGACCTGCAGACAGGACCTGAGGAAGGGTTTCTCTTCGGGGAGGCCCTTGCTCTCTACTAAGGAGGGAGGGGTATGGCATTGACTGGGCTGCAGAACTGGAGTCATGTTTGCCATCATAGTTTATTAAAAGGAAAAAAAAAAATCAAATGTTCTTTTAGTGAATGCCCTGCACATTAGAATGCTCTAAATCCTAGGCGAGCCCTTTATCCTATTTACTGGACTCCTGTTGGCAGCACTTCCCCACCACCACGATTGCCGTGGTCTGTGATGGGGCTGTTGGAATTTGGCCTTGGGTTTGCAGCTCTCAGGTAACCAGGCAAAGGTTTAGAAATGCAAACCAGGGGGCTTGGTGGGTCGGCTGCTGTTTACCCTAGGTATTTACACTTTAGCGCCATCATCCTTGAATTAGGGGGACTTTTAATAAAGGAGATTGAGGCAAAAGAGGGCAGGGTCTAATTAGCTCTAATTAGTATTCCTCTCCTGCTTGTTCTCCATGCTTATTTAGCTACTGAGGCAACGGAGAATGAATATATCTAAGTAGTTGGCAAAAGGCCCTTTGTGCCTGCCTACCCTGGTAACTACTTTTTCTTCTCCAGCCAGCTCACGGAAATATTCTGAAGTTTTAATGTAATGTGGGGTGATTACCTAGTGCTTAGATGATAATACCCCATTCACGTGGCAGTGAGCAGTCGGGTTAATGGCGGTGGGGTCGCATCGCAGGTATTTTCAATACACTGGGACTGAGGGCTGTGGTGTGTTTCTTCTTTCAAGCTGAAATGAGATTAATGGCCTTTATGAATGTAAAGGAACACTTTATAGGCACCCATTTGTTTGTGAGGCTGCTGCTTCTATTGATTGCTGGGTTTGATTCCTGGGCCACATGGTGAAAAGTTTGCTTCCAGGGAAGGCCGGGACACCTTCTCTGTGGTCGATGCTAGTTCCCGCCCCCACCAGTTTTTCAGAAACAGTTGCTTGTCTCTTGTAGAGTTAAACTCAACTCTTACTCAGAATGATCCTGTCAAAACTCAACTTAGATTGTGTTACTCTACCTAAAGTCCTCCACTGGCTTCCAGAAGTCCTGCCAGGCTCTGCATGAACACCCCCTGACCGCCCCCTCCCCCGCCCCACCTAATGCCTCTCACTGCTCCCCCTCCCCCACTTCAGTCCCATCACTGTTCTAAGGGCTGGATCACAGGCCTTCCCTCTGCCTGGAATGTTCGCCCTGCCGATCTCTGCACAGCAGGCCTCCGCAGCCTTTTCTCAGCGTGTCCTACTCAGGCAAACTGCAACCTCCTGCCTCACATTCTTCCTATCTTCCTTGATTTTTATCCTTAGCACTTACAACCATCTAGTGTACTTGCTTATCTGGTTTATTGTTCATCTTCTCCTCTGAGCATTCAACCCCCAATCAGGACATAAGGTCCATGAAAGCAGGGAGTTTTGTTGGTTTTATTTGTCCTTGTATTCATCTGTGGTTAGAACAGTGCCTGACTAATACTTGTTGAATGAATGGATGGACACAAGTTTTGGTACTCTGTGTGTGTGTGTGTGTGTGTGTGTGTTGGAGGCAGAGTGGCCCATCCTCACTTCCTTGCCACCTTCTACAACTAGCTTTGAGGTCAGAGACTATGCATGTAGCTTGTTAGGAAGAAACAGTTGCATGCGAGAGAACTCATTTGAGTCTGTCAAGATTTTTTTGAACTGGCACCTATGATACAGCTTGTTTTTATCACCCCTGAATTGTTTGCAGGGGGATGCTAAGGCCAGGAAAAGTGACTTGTTCAAGGTCATGTAGCCAATAAGTGACAGAACAAGTTCTTGGGTCTTTCATGCCAGGGCGTCCTCTCCTTATCACATGACTCCAGCCCAAATGTTCTGTCTTCTGTGAAGCCTGGTCTGCCTCCCTTGGGTGGAGCAGAGTGGGCCCCTCCTTCCCTCCCTCTCATTGCATATTCTTTTAGAGGAGGCTGGAAGTTGGAGGGGCTCTGCCTCACCTGCTATAAGGTGAATTGCCTGGCTCTCTCAAAACAGCAGCAAAAACAACACTTACCTTTGGGTCCTTGATATGGACAGAATGATTGGTACTGGGTTGATTCCTACCCCCCTCCCCACTCCCACCATGATTTCAATGATCTTTAAAACAAACCACAAAACCCTCAACTTTTTAAATATGTAAAACAGTTTTAGACTTACGGGAAAACTGAGACTTTAGTTTGGGAGTTCTCATGTGCCCCAATTCCAGCTTTGCCTGTGGTTTGCATCTTGCATTCATATGGCGTATTTGTTACAATTCATGAACCACATCAATAAGTTGTTATTAACTAAAGCCATACTTAGATTTTCTTAGTTTAAGTCTGATGTTCTTTTTCAGTCCTAGGAGCCCTTGCAGGACACCGTATTACACTGAGTTGTCATGTCTCCATAGGCTCTTCTTGGTTGTGACAGTTTTTCTATCTTTTAATGACCTTGACATTTTTGAGGAGGTATTTTGTAGATAGTCCCTCCACTGGGATTTGTCTGGTTTTTTTTTAATGATTAGACTGGAGTTATGAATTTTTAGAGGAAGGTCATATAAGTAGTCATTTGTCTTTTTAAAAATAAATTTTAAATAGGTAATAGCTTCACATACTTTTAAAAAGCATATCCAGTGTAGGGTGAGAGATTGCTCTTTCATTCTTGTTGCTGGTTAGTCTGGGACATTACCCGGACCTGCTTCCCTGCTCAGACCATCCCTGACAGTTTCTTATGGGTCCATCGTGTTTTTTATATGTTTACTACAAATCTCCCTCCCCCAGTTTTATTGAAAGGCAGCACTAAACACACTGTTCTGCACCTTGCCTTTTATGTTAACTTGGTGATAACTGTCTCAGAGTGAGCATCATACCAGCATGCAGGCAACAGAGAGCATGCACATTCTTTTTTAAAGCTGCATAGTATCCTATGTATGAACTGAGGCTTTTCAAACAATAAGTCATGTCTGTAAACGTGATGTTGTTGAATGTTCTGCAGATGTCTGGTGTTCAGAAAGGCAGTAAAGATACGAATGAGACAGATCCTTTCTAGGGTGTATTTACACTTTGTGGTAACATCTTTAGACTGATGACTATTTAATTGCTAGATTCAGCACTGGAAAGACTTTGTCTATCATGTGACACATGAGTGGCTGTGGTTCAGGGCATGGATGGGGAGAAGCAGTCCAGTGCCTTACCATTTTTTTCCCCCCAACAACAATGATGAGATGTTTTTATTTTCTGTTGTCTTGAAAACAATGAGTAAAATGTAATTCAGGATTGGGTTTCTCTCGCTGGCTTCTCAGTTGTATCTTGAAGGTGGTTGCACAGACATTAACGGCAGGGTCTGTTCTCGTCTGTGTGCTTTCCAGGGTGAGTGCACACCCAACTTGCTCGCTGTGTGTTTCCCACTATTCCCAGTGAGTAGTGTCGTGTCTCCTCTCTCCCTGCCATTAGGGCTGCTCCATCTTGGGACTCACCTCTATTATCCCATGGAGTGTTTTAGATCGGGAAATTCCAACTGCTGGAGGTGTGCGTCAGTGGGTGCTGAGTGACCTTGGCCACGTCGGGTAGGTAGACAGAGGTTTGGAGAGGCTGAATGGAGGGAGACCAGCCAGGAGGTGACCACAGAAACCTGCGGAGGGCCTGGCTTGGGCTGTGTGGGGCTGGAGGAGGGTGCAGGCAGGAGGGTTGGATTAGGAGAAACATTTCATGCATGTTGAAGGAAAGATCGGCCTGGATAAGACTGATAACAGGGAGGGATGAGTCATTGAGTTTCGGAAGGAGAGTGTATTTTCAGATGATGGTTTGCAGTAAACCCCTGGCTTCAGAGACATTAAGGGCTGCAGGCAATTGACACTGAGCTGGGAGTGGTCACCGTGCAAACAGTAACCAAGAAAAGTTGTGGCCACTGTCTGGGCCTCTAGCACCTATTACTATGACCTAGACACAACACTCTGACATTTGTGAACTGCAGCTGTTTAAGGTTTTATTCATTACTTCCTTCCTTTCAGAGTGCTGTTGGTGCCGAATGACTCATCCGGCCAAATCCAAACTCACTGCAATATTAATAGGTGGAGGGAGGGGAGATGCCAGAGGAGTAGCACTGGCACTGGGGCACATGTCAGCACACGGTCTATGCTTTTGGTTCCCAGAGTGCCTGGCGGGACTGGCATGACCTGTCCCTGGCAGCTGTGAGCTCCCAGGGAGCACAGCCTGGGTCATTCATCTCTGTGTCTCTAGCATCCCCTAGTCCAGTACTTGGCATTTAGGACTTGCGTAGAGCAGGGTTTCTTGAATTTGAATTTGTCTCAACAGCAACCTAATTTTATTTTTATATTTTAAAATTATTTTTTATACGGTTTTTAAAGGTTACTTTCCATTTCGTTATTACAAAATATAGCAACCTGATTTTAGTGGAATCATTGTCGGTGCAGTGAGACCACTATTGCATGTGAATATGTAAGAAGTAACAGAAACGACTAAGAATGGAGTATGACAGATATTTTACAGTTGTTCAATATGTTTTCATACTGGATGCTTGTCACACCTGTGGAGCCTCTTCAGGATTTTGTCCAAGGTCTTTTAGGCTAACAAAGCAGAAGACCAGAGACCAGTGTGATATGGGTTGGAGAGGAGCCCTTAATGCTCTGAACTCGAGGTCTCTGATCCAAGGTCCCAGAGCTCACTGATGAGGCCCTGGTAATTAGAAAGTGGTGTTTGTGAATTAATGTGAGCTGGGGCAGAGACGTAAATGAGACATCCAACCTCAAATTCCTTTCTGACTGAGGGCCTGTTGAACATCTCCTTCAGAGGACCCTGGAACTCACTGGTCACATGGCCCGTGTCTGGGTGGCACAGAGACCCCATATGGGTACTTGCGTGCTGGTTCCCCTTCTGACCTCTTACTGGAAGACTGGGCTCCTTGTTATTTTTTTCAAGTTGTTGTTGTTTTCTCAGGTTTTCAGCTGTAAAATGAGATGACTTAGTGAGCTGATCCTAAAGCATTTCTAGCTCCAAGGTTCTGTACTTCCATGATTTTATAGAAATGATTTATAGGGATGATTTTATGCATCCTTTATAGAAATTATTTTCTATGTCAAAGCAGATGACATGCCACAAGAGCCTGAATGTGTATTTGATAAGGTGGAGGAGAACAGGAGAAAAGTTACTTTCAATCTAGGTTTGATTCTGTCCCCTGCGCAGCTAGAGGTTTCTGTTAGATGAGGAGTTTTTTTTTTTTTTTTTTAAATTTTAGTTGTCCACGTCTGTTTATTTTTCTAAGTTTATTTATTTTTGGCTGTGCTGGGTCTTCGTTGCTGCATACAGACTTTCTCTAGTTACAGAGAGCAGGGACCACTCTCCGATTGCCACGCGAGGGCTTCTCATTGTGGTGGCTTTTCTCGTTGCAGAGCAGGAGCTCTAGGGTGCACGACGTCAGTAGTTGTGGCTCCTGGGCTCAGTCGTCGTTGTGGCTCACGGGCTTAGTTGCTGCACAGCATGTGGGATCCTCTTGGATCCAACTCATGTCCCCTGCATTGGCAGGTGGACTCTTAACCACTGGACTGCCAAGGAAGTTCCCATATCTATTTATTTAATGTCAACTTTAAGCTAAATATTCCGGGAAATATTTTTTTTTCAATTGTAGTGTAGTTGGTTTACAGTGTTATGTTAATTTCTGCTGTACAGCAAAGTGATTCAGTTAAGGAGATTTAACCAAACAATGAAACTGACAGTTTGAAACTTTTCCTGCAATCATTTCTCTTTTCTAATAGGCTCAGGTACCTATTTGAAAGTCTCCAAGTGAGTGGATTCATTTTAAAGTGAGAAAGGAGGTTGTCAGTGTAAGCAGGTGGACGGCCAGCCCAACTTCCCTGTGGGCTGAATTCTGATACCTTCTTGGTGAATGTTTGGACCTGCGAAGGACTCTTCCTCCTGAAGTGAGGCATGCAGGGTGATTGGTCCTGGCTTTGTTTCTCCTATAAAATGCATTCCAAGTCCAACGTTGTACCCAGGAGGTCCCACTGCAGGCCTGGCAGTGACACTGGGGTCCCCAGCTCTGGTGGTATGAGGTGGAGTCCCAACAGGGTGGCAGTTGGTGGAGATGAAGTGCCGAGGGTTCCACGTTGGGGTCTCTGGCTGGGAAAAGCCATCATTCTCGCCCTCTGTGGGCTCCCAGAGTCACCTCTTTTTCTTCCCAGCCCCTCAGCTCCTGCCAGTTTCTCCACTTTCATTGCCTGAAAGTGGGAATGAGCTGCCATTCTCATCCCAAATGGTTTTCCCTCTAGTGCCTCAATGCAGTGACTCAGTGCAGCCTCCTGCGTCACCCGATTTCTGTGGGTTTTTTTCTGCTAGTGACAAAGAAGAATCAAGGAGTTAAAATGACCAAATTAGAGAAATGTTATAGTTTTAAGATGTCTTACAACCAATATTGTTATGTTGTTTGGCGAAGCTGGGGAAGAGTCTCAACCTCCCCATTTTCTCCTCCACACTCTCTTGTTAATCTTATTGCCTCTGTTTTTCCCCTTTATGATCTGAGCCCTTCTTCCTAGGGCTAGTGGCCCTGGGTTTTTCTTTTTCCCATTTATCCAGTGAGCCTCTAGGCAATGACCAGAAGAGACCAGTGGGTCTGTTAGTGCTGTGAGGACCAAATAAAGTTACATCTGTTTAGAGAGAAGCCAGTAAGTATTGCTCTTGGTCAAAAAAAATCTGTCCCAGAAGGAAAAGACTTGGGTGATGATAAATTTCACCAAGGATGCCTTTGCTGTTGGGGATGGTAGTGGGAGGGGCATACAGTGGAGAAAGGAGATGGGGGAGGAGGGGGACAATGGATTTAACCTGAATACCACACTTGAGTTTGCTTCAGGAGACCCCTCCACAGATTAATGGGATGGGGACAGAGGGTGGAGAGTAAATAATTTTTACAAGGACGTTTCCTTCTAGTCTTCGTTTCTGATCTTTTTTTGAACATCAGGGATAGACTTTGAATGGGTGGTTTTTTAATGTGATCAAATACCTTTTTATTATCTCCCCAGATGATATGTATTTTCTTGATCTATTAGTAGATATATTGAATTAATAGATACCCTGTATCTTAAGCTGGCATTGTATTCCTCGGCCACATTCTTCTTTAAGGACTTTGCTGCTGTCTTTCGGTACACCATGTATTTGGTGCGACACCTGATTTAGGATTTTCTTATGTCTGAAGAAGATCAATCAGTTCTTTTTTTGATTTGCTTTTTGTGCTATTTATGATATTTTGTCTGGACTGAGCATAGAGGGGCCTTGTTCTCGATGAGCCAGGACCTGCTGTGTCAGGAAGAAGGCAGTGGGACCCCTGTAGGCACAGTGGAAGTGACGGGAGTTGCTGACGCAAGTGTGCATGCGGTGGGTGCTTCAGAAACCGGCAATGTCTAGCTTCTGCCAGTGAGCAGAGGCCTGCAATCAGCACAGGGGCCTGCACCCTTCAGCTTCAGGGAGGCCCCTGTTAGAGACGAAAGTGACTCCTCCTCCCGCCCATTCAAAAGCCCATTAATGGAGGTTATGGCTGGAAGCTAATGGCTGCATCTTCATCTTTCTTTGAAGGTCTCAACATATGCACCAGTGGAAGTGCCACCTCATGTGAAGAATGCCTGCTAATCCACCCAAAATGTGCCTGGTGCTTCAAAGAGGTGCGTAGGTGGGGGAGGGGAGGAGTGCTCTGAGGGGCGGGTGGGGGAGGGGTGGGCTTCACCTCGGCATCCAGGCAGAAAAAGAGTGTGCAGGTTCTGTGAGCTGCCTCTTCCTTTCTCCCAGGGCGGAGACAAAAGAAAAGCTGCATTTTTAGGTGTTAATCCTGTTGTAGGGAAACAAGATCTTCTTCCCTTTTGTAGGGGAACCAGTTATGATTCTTGTACAGTTTTCTGCTATGTGGTAAAAGACCTGAGCTTGTGAAGTGAGTCTTTTGCCTAACGATATAAAACATGCCTGGGTGGTTGGCCTGTTGGCGGATGCCGGTCATTGTTCAGTGGCTTATCTGAGGATGAATATTATGAATTGGCCTTTATGGAATGATTTTACTTGAAAAGAATAGCTGCTGTTTCTTTAGACTCTGTAGGAAGGGATGTAAGTTTGGGATGGTGATAGGCATATTGCTCTCGTAAAGCAATACAAATATCAGTGCTTGGTTGGCTAATCAGGAAATATTCAGTTTCTAAACCTATACTGCCTCTTCCAAGTGACTGTTGTAGATTTTTTTTTTTCTAGTAAAGAGTAAGATTACTAAACAAGCTACTTTGAAAGAGGACTCTTCCCAACATATGAACCCCTCATTGTATTTGGGGCTTAATGGTACTGTTTTGTTATCAACTTTAAAATCTTTCACGGATTCCTTACAACCTGCATGACAAATCCAAGTTCCATGGCCCCTGCCTGCTTCCCTACCTTCATCTCTTGCTTGCCTTCAACACTTTAGCCCCAGGGGATGACCCGAGCGAGGATCCCCAGAGAGCCCTGACTGATGAACACCCTCATGGTTTTCTCATTGCTGTTTCTCCTAAAGAGCTTCCCAGATTTCCCCTCCTTCTCCTCACTAACGCCTTGTCTTCAGTTTTTAAGAGATTAGTTCAAGACTCATCTACTCCATGAAGACTTTGATGGTTTTCCCCAGACACATCTGTCTGTCCACCCAACCATGTTTCCGTCATCTATCCATCTATCTGCAATAAGAATGTAAGCTTCCCCCACCAGAAATTTAGGGCAGGGGTTTTATCTGTTTTCTTCACTGTTGAACCTCCCATACCCAGAGTAGTGCCTGGCTCATAGTATTAATAGCTGCTCAGTAAGATTGATGAAGGATTTCATTGGGTGGCTGTTTATTACACATCTGCATGTATAGCCCATGACCGACCACCTTTCTGTCTCCCTGTAGTTAGTCCTCCAGCAATAGCACTTGTAACCTCTTACTCTGTGCATTTGTTTTCATGCCTGTTTACAATTAAATCATTATTTCCTCGAGAATCTGTGTCTTCCTCATCTTCAAAATTGGCCAAGAATCTGTCAGGAATTCATATTTGATAAAAGAGGCCAGCTAAAAAGACACCTTGTTTAGAAAACCAAAGTTGAAATCTCAGTTTCACCATAATTTACTGTTTCTTGGTATGTAAAATGAAGATGACAATTCCCACCCTCCAGTACTTTGGAAGTACAAAACAAGGTCAATTCATGAGAGGGCTTGTGGATGGAACTGCTAATTAACTGAGCCTCCTGTACCTTATAGATATTTTCTAGTGGAATGTGAGCCATGGTTTCTGGAAGTTGGGCTGGATTGTCAACCTTAGGTCTCTTCCTTTCCCCAAGTCTGATGTCCTGATACTGGTCGTATCTGATGACACTTTTTTATGTTTTTGTTTTTGGCTGAGAAGCACAACATATCTTAGTTCCCCAGCCTGTTCAAGTCCATGTCCCCTGCGTTGGAAGCGTGGAGTCAACCACTGGACCACCAGAGAAATCCCGACTGATATCTCCAGGAGTAAATCATTGTCCTGGTCCACACCTGGGTCCCCTCTGTAGCTTACTGGGCTCTGTCTGTGCTTATGGCCTCAGTCTTGGCTAATGAACCTCCTGTGGTACCTGCGTGGGAATGCAGCTTCCCATCCCCTTTGGGGGTGAACTTTCTCCAGGGCCTGAGTAGTCTCAAAGCTGAGTTTGGGGCTTTCTAGACTGCCCCTTAACAGGGTGAGTGTGGCTGAGTGCCATAATCATGAATCCTGGGACATCATCAAAGAGGTGAAGTTATCTGTCGAGAGCACATGATGTGGAGGGGCTGGTACCCAGTAGGGGGCTGGGTCCCTAACCAGTGTGTTCTTGTGGATTCCGGGCTGCATACCACCACAGATTAACCCCCAAACACATTCCATTGAGCACCTCTGCTTCAGATCCTACAATGGCTTTCTTGTTTACCTGGGGTGGGGGTGGGGACGCCTTACTCTGCATTTAACAAACTTGTAACCTAATTCCATCTCCCAGGTCCCCCTCCCATTGCTCTGTTCTCCCACAGGTGTGGCGTTTGAGTCAGCCAGTGCCCTTGCCACCCTTCCCCGCCCCCACTTCATGCTACTCTGTCTGCCTGGTTCTGCTGCTTGGCTGGCCCTGTTAACCTGGCTCTCCTGTCTTCATCTTTCAACTGTGGCTTCATTTTCTCTGGTAGCTACAGATCTTTCCCTCTGGCTCTAAGGTCAGAGTCTCCAGACTCTCTCCTACCCTGGTTGAGGATGTGGCATGGGGCAGGGAGACTGCCGGTCCTTATCACACAACTCAACCCCTGTCCCTTGCCCTTTGTCAGAGCCCGGGGCTGTTCTCCACCAGCTTGAACTCTCCCAGTGCTGTTTGTGCTGCACGGCCTAAGACATACAACAGACTCTGGTGGCTCATTACCTATTTTTCTATTTTGTCCTTCACATTTCTGAAGTAGACATTTGCCTCTGCTCTAAGAGAGTAAGTTTCACAACCCAGCTGGCTGTGAAGGGGTGTGTGCGTGTAAGAATGTGCGCGGGTGCTTTTATGGCAAGGCCTCGGGGCAGCCCACGTGATTTCCACTCACATTTTCTCATCTAAAACCAGTCACAGCACTCAGCCTAAGTGCATAGGGAGCTGGGAGACTTCATGTAGCTGTGTGCCCGGGAAAAAGGGGGAAGGGGCTTTGTGGATCAGCAGCCTGTGCCGGAAGCAGGGAGGCCAGCGTACTGGACAGAGGACGGTGTTTAGGGAGAAGTGGGCGGGGCTGAAGCAGCAGTGCTCCCCCAGGACAGAAAGCAGGGTTACGGGAGCTGGAAAGGAGACAGGCAGGCTAGGTAATGGTGCTGAGGCTGTGGGGAGACGGGAGGCTGTTGGGGTGTGAAGGTGAGACACCCTCAGGAGATGTGGCTGGGAGTAGTTCAGACTGCCATGCAGCCAGAGGGAGAAGGGCCCAGGCTGCCAAGGCCGCCCTGTGGATCCTGGACAGAATCCCACCGGGACAAGAACAGGAAGGCCTGGGGCACGTCTATGGTGGCTATAGGGGCAGACGTGGGAGAAGGCTGGGGCACCTGGGCTACGGGGACCAGTCTTTCTCTTGGAGGTGGACATGGAGAGAAGGAATGAAGGGGTCAGTAGGACTGGAGGCGGGAACGTGAGGAAGGAGACAGATTAGAGGCTGGGAAACAAGACCAGCTGACTGGATCTTCTGGGAGATTACCGTGCTGGGGAAAGTAGAGCGGAGGGGTCATGACCTGTATTCTCCTTTGAGCTGGGAAGGAGTGAAACACATGAGTGTCTGCTCCAGCTCACAATGAAACACAGATCTGTGGAGAACATCTCGGTGTGGTCGTGAAAGGGAAGCGTCTCAGCCCATTGTGCATGCTCCATGAACAGCCATCCAGCGCGTTAAGTGCAGCAACCCTGACGGGACTCGCCCGTCTCCCAGCAGCCGGGCCGCGGCGGTATGCTGCCACTCCCAGCAGCCGGGCCGCGTGGTGGTGTGCTGACGGGGCACGGATTTTAGTTTGTCATCACTTACCTTCGGCCTCCCCTCCCCTCCCCCAGATCCATGAGGGCTCCAGTGGAGCCAGGGCCGCAGCCACAGAGGGCCCCAACTTCCTGCCCCTGCCCAAGTCTCTGCCAGACCCTCTCCCTGTTCACCAGTTTGCATTTGCTTCCCCCTCTTACCAGGATCAGGGTGTCTGCCCATGGTCCGCACCCCCCGATCCCGCCCTGTTCCTGCTTGGGTTCCTCTTTCCCCAGGTCTGCAGTTTCTCAGCTCTTCACCCTGCTGTTTCAGAAACAAACCAAAACACATCTTTTCACCCTGAATACCACCCACATCTTTTTTGAGTTTTGGCTTTCCGCAGCAGGCAGTGAGGCGCACAGGGGATGTGATGACCGGAGTGGTGCAGGCGGACAAGCTGAGTGCCCTGGCCGCTGTGCCCGACCGCCGAGAGCCTGCTGAGCGCTGGTCTTGGCTGCAGGAGGGAGTTTTTTGATTAACAAAATGTATGAGAATTAAGTACTATTTAGGTGAGCAGTAGACCTCATTATATCCTCCGTGTGACAGGTGACAGAGGCAGTGCAGAGGGTCAGATTGTAACAGCTCTGAGCACCAGTGTTAGAACAAAGTAAAAGTCATCTAGGTTTGGTACGCCTGCTTCTTATGTTTTTCTTTCTTATGTAATTACCGTTTAGTGACTAAAAGCCATGAAAGATATTTCGAGTTCCAGTGTGCCTTCTGTTGCTTCTCTTAGTGGGTTGCCTGTCATACAGTTACCTTCCCTGAGCCCTTTGGAGGGTTGGAGACAGTGTTTCTGGAGACTGTGTGGACAGATGCTTCCTTCGTGAACTGAAACTTCTTCCACCACAGAGCTGTGGCGCTAGTGGTAAAGAACCCGTCTGCCAGTGCAGGAGACTTAAGAGACACTGGTTCAATCCCTAGGTCGGGAAGATCCCCTGGAGAAGGGCATGGCCACCCACTCCAGTATTCTTGCCTGGAGAATCCCATGGACAGAAGACCCTGGTAGGCTATACAGTCCATGGGGTCGCAAAGACTCGGACATGAACTCAAGCAACTGAGCATGAGAGACCATTCTGAAACTAGTTTCCATTTTTCCATGTTGAGATGAAGTCTCATGCCTGTTTTTCTGCATCAAGTGGATAGTTATCCTCCAAGTTTGATAGGTGGCAGAAGAGTTCGGCACCTGGAGCAGCTAAATTCAGGGGGATGGAGTCTGGGGTCACAGAGTTAGTTTCCTGCTCTGGAATTCAGCAGTGACCTTGACCAAGAAGGGCGGCAGATGATGCAAGGAACACTGAGCTTGTGTTCACAAAGCTGAGGCTGGAGAAACTTAAACTCCTCAGGTGAACATAGGCATGAACTTAGGTGTGTGGACCTCAGACTCGTCATCTGTAGAAGCGAGGGGCTGGACCAGGTGATGCATCCGAGGTCCCGTCTCCCTGGAAATTGCTTTGTTCTGACACCTGGCAGAGGCTCTTGGCACATCAGACTTCAGGATGTCACTCATGTGAGGAGGAATTTTAACCATGAGTCCTCCTTTCCTTCAAGAGTTTATAATTTGGGGCATCTGCATTCATTGAATTTAAAGCTTAGGAATGGAGGTATTGAGACATTGTCTTTATAACATTTGTGCCACCTGGCAAGATCATAACTCTCATAACATATGCCCTGGTCTTTGTGATTTTGGTTTCTTCTCTTTTAATGTGCATCTGCCCTTATTCAAAATTAAAATATCGAGTGAGGATCTCAGGGGAAGAGAGCAGAAGCTTGTGGAGGGTTTGTCACTCGCTGCTGGGTCTGCAGTGCTGTCTGTCCCTTTCTTGGGCAGCAGGAGCCTATGCTAGAAATCAGGCATGGCTATCTTCAGATTCCATGCCAGAGAGAACTTCAGCTATTGTGGGCATCCGTGATAGACTTCAAGAAAGCCACGTTATCCTCAAAGGGTTCTCCAGACCTGCATGCCCAGAGGTGCCTCAGCAGGTGTCATTGAGGCCCTAAAGGTCTGGGATAATGACAGGACTTGATTCTATAGATAAAGGTATCTTCAAAGGATGTCAAGCACAGGAGAGAAGCCACTGGGACTGCCCCAAATAGCAAGAAAACCAAACTCTGAAACAGGAGACGGTTGACAGATATGATAGATTTGATGGCCCCGAGGCGAGGTCTGGGTTTGGTATGCGTGTCGTGGTAGGCTGTCCGTGAAGCTGGAGCTGCTGAGCAGGGCCCCCCTTACTGTCACGTTGCTGATGCGTTTGGCGCTTGTAAAGTCATCCTGCAAGTGGCAGTTTTTATGTGGTCAGTGGTGGTGCTCGTGCTGGCCGACTCCAGGAGTTCATGGTCTTTCCTGCTGGCGCAGCAAACTTCAAGGAGGCCTTGTGCATTGGAGTGAAGGTTTGCCACAACCTTGAAGAATGTCATTAAGGAGAAATAAAGCTGTTACCAATGAAGGGAATGAAGAGGGCTTTGCTCCTAACAACCTGGAAAATAAAGAAGCCCCGAGCAGTCAGGAAAGCCAGCTACACAAACAAGGCTGTAATGGGCTGTCTGTGGCTGCCCGTCAGCTCTTCAGGTCTGGGAAGTGTGTCCTGGACCTGGAAGTCTCCTGATGAACCCAGCAGGGGAGCAGCAGGTGGCTCTGTACTTGTCCTCCCTCGGGGACTGATAGTGTCTAGCAAAAGCAGCCTTTGAGCAGATTGACTGGGCAGCTCGGACGAAGTTCATTGCTGGTGCTGTTGTCCATGCATCACAGGATGATCTTGCTGACGTAAATGGCTGAGGCTGTGGATGAGGAATCATGCAGCTGCTTCCCACTTAGGGTGAAGCAGTTTGATTCTGTGACATTGTCTGTTCCAGAATGCAGGCTGTACCAGGCCAAGGGGAGGGGTGTTGGGGTACTCATCACTCTGGGGAGACCGAAGATGCTTTCCTCACCAGCCTGGTGGTGGGGATGTGCACGGGTCTGCTCAAGACATGTGCACTTTGACAATCAGAACTGGGTGGAGGACAACCAGTTCCTCAGGATTCGAGGAGCTGGCAGCAAGGCCCAGTGTGCTGGCAAGAAGTTCAGAAATTCCTTTGCCAAGTAAGCTCTGAGCAGCCCCTGAGCCCTCTCAGCTCTGGACAGCTATTCAGTAATTCAACCTCTGCTTCCCACAGCTTAGGACAGCAGATCCATACCTGTAAGGCCCTTAGGACGGTACCTCTCCTTTCCCCTATTGCTGTGATTTTTTGTTTGTTTGTTTTTTTAAACTGCTTCATCAGAATTGCTTTATCAGAGCCTAGCTTGACTGTACAGAACCCAGCTTTGGACTCTTGTAATTTCTAGAATAATCATTTTTCTAAGCTTGTTCCACAAGTGTTTTTGGAGACATTTATATGTATATTTATTGTGGCGTCCCTGAGGTTGTTGACAGGCAAGATCTCCTGTTATGTCAAGAGTTCAATATACAAAATTAAAAAAAAAAAAACAGTTATAAACAAACAAAATCACAGAAGCTCAGAACAACACATCTGGTTTCACTTACTTAAAAATACTTCAAAGTCTCCTTGACTTCCTGGTCTTGACTCTTGCAGAGGCCCTACTGGGCACCTACTGGCCTTGGGATATTGTCTGAGTGACGGCTACTCGGCCACTTGTATCTTTCAAAATTTTTAGTTATGCAACTTTTGACCATATCAGTTGTTTTCTTCTGCTTATCAGGTAGACAGGCACATTTTTTTAAAGAAGCATTTTGACCATTAAAATAACAGTGCGGCCAAATGTTTTACTGTGTGTGTTTACAACTTACAAAATGCCTCCGTGTCCAGCACGTCAGTTCATTATTTAATTCTCGTAATACTCCGTGAAGCATTTGGGGTGGGGGTGACCATCTTGTCCACTTTTGGGAAATGGACCATAGAGGGTCCATGGTCGAGGGGTGATGATGAATCCACAGCCTGAGGTGCTCTGGAGCCATCCTGACTGCCCCCTGCCCTCTTCCCCTGTTTCCGTGCCTCCAGGACTTTGGCAGCCTGCGGTCGGTCACCTCCCGGTGTGACTTGAAGGCGAACCTGATCAGGAATGGCTGTGGTGGCGAGTTCGAGAGCCCGGCCAGCAGCACCCAGGTTCTGCGGAGCCTGCCGCTCAGCAGCAAGGGCTCCAGCCCAGCGGGGTCCGATGTCATCCAGCTGACACCGCAGGAGGTCACGGTGACCCTGAGGCCCGGTGAGTGCCCTGGGGTGGTCCAGTTCAGGATGGTGGGAAGAGAAGCCTGGCAGGGGAGGGCAATGGGAGGCATGGCTGAGACCCCGGGAAGGGAGGGCCAATGCCTTTGGGATAATAAGAGTATCTTTGCTATTTTAAAAATTGTGAAATATACGTAACATAAAATTTGCCATTTTAACCATTTCTAAGTGTGTATGTCAGTGCCATTAATTGTACTCCCCGTGTTGTCTAACCATCACCACTGTCCATTTCCAGAACTTTTTTCTTATCCCAGACTGAAACTCTGAACCCATTAAATGCTAACCCCTCAGTCCCTCTCCCCCTCCTCACTGCCCCCCAGTCCCTGGTAGCCACCATTCTACTTTCTGTGTTGTGAATTTGACTACTCCACATACCTCATACAAGTGGACTCCAATACATTTGTCTGTGACTGGAGCATTTCATTTAGTATAACACCCTGCAGGTTCATCCATGAGGTGGCACGTATCTATTTCCTCCATTTTCAAGCTGAATAGTCTTCCATTGGCTGTGTAGACGCAGTTGTTTATCCATCCACCCATGGATGGGCTCTTCAGTTGTTTCCACATCTTGATTGTTGAGTAATGTTCTTATTTTCGATGGGAGGATGCTGGTATGTTTACTCCTTAGTCCGTGCAAGTTTCTAAGGGAACGTGCTACCTCCGGGAGAAAGTATTTTTTCCTGTCAGCAAATTTGAATCAGTGGCATTCTGAAGTGACAGACTTGCAGAGTAGAGGTATTTTTTTCTTTATGACCTTGGAACCTCTGCCTTGGAGTTGATGGTGGCATAAGGGGACTAACAGTTTGCACACATACTATGTGCTAATTACTTGACCTACCCAAAGGTAGCAAACGTAATTTTACACCCGAGGAGCTGTGTGCTCAAGGGCTCGCAGGCAGAGCAGCGAGCCTCGTTCAGTGTTGGGTCTTGTGGTTGCACAGCTCACGGTTTCTTGCTCACCACTTTTCTCGCCTCATATTCCACACATGAGGTCCCTTGTGATATCAAGGGAGGATGTGAACATGGCCAAATTAGAAAGTATCACTTGTTGAGAGAAGGCAGCCTTTTCCCCCCGAATCCCGTTGACTTTTAGCCTCTTGTCCTTTCTCATTGTCTAGGAAGCCACTCGCAATAACCATTTCCAGATGGTTCGTTGAGACTTCGGGGTGGCTGGAGCTGTGGGAAGATGAGGGATCTGGTTGGCTGTCCGGCTTGGGTTCTGGCTCTGTTTCTAGCTCGGGGCCCTGGGCAAGCGGCCCCACTCCTTAGCATCTCAGGGTCTTTGTCACCTTCATTCCTCATAGCCTTATTCAGGGGCTTAAATGAGACTTTCTGTTTAAATACACTGTAAGAACTTTAAATTACTGTTTTCAGAGGGTCATGGCCAAAGATGCAGATTTTGGAGACAGCCACGTCTCTATTTGGATAGAGATTCTCATATCTCAGAAACAATCTAGTGTGGCCCTGCACATCGTAAGCGTTCAGTCACGTTTCTTCCAGTTGTTAGAAAGGCCTCTGAGTCACCGTGTGTTTGAGAATGTCGCATTTCACCTACTGACTTGGCTTGGAAATAAGAAACAAAAGAAGGTGTCAGTGGCCCTGCTGGACATAGAGCAGTGTGAACTGCTGCACAGCCCAGGGCTTAGTGCTGGGTTAGCTCAACATACTGTTCTTACAAGTCATCTGACTGGAAGGGACACTCGGAACCTTTAGTGAGGTTCCGAGCTGAGAGAGAGAGAGGAGCCCTTACAGAACTGTGCGAGTGGGTAGAAAAGAGGAAGCCGAGTGGGCAGATGTTTGATGGTGTCCTCTGGGGAAAGACGAACGCCTCTCCTCACGTTAATCTTTGATTCAGACTCAAGGTCAAGGGCTCTGACCTAGAAGGGGACATAGGCATCCTTGTAGATTAGTAAGTTATCAGAGCACAACGTATGATAAAAATGGTTATTGGCTAACATAAGTGGTGTATTTTCCTTTTTATCTTAAAAACTGTGTAACAGGCACTTCAAGAAAAGCCTTGAAAAATCATCCACTTTAACACTGTTTTCATTTTTGCTAGGTTTTCTGTCTTTATTTATGTATTCGTATTGTTCATATGTTTATGATGTATATATTACTGTGTACCGTTTTCAGTAAGTTTTTGAAAACAAAGACCAAAATTAACACCTCTAAAAGAGTTTGAGGGTCATCATTGAGGGACGTTTTTATTTTGGGAACTCCTCATCTAGAATTGCTCTGAGCCTGTGCTGCTCTCTCCAAGAAATATTCTTCATGGGGGTGAATCCTTATTCTTAAGGGTAGATTTAGTTTAGGGAGAAGCTGGAGGTCACACAAAGCCAAAGATGTCGCAGTTTCAATTCCAGTTTTTAAAATGAGAATTAAGGTGTGGCTCTAAGGCAGAGAGACTGTTGTTTGGTTTGAGTTATCAATTAGCTTTTGAAGCAGCCCCCAAAGAAATGACTTGAATAAGGGGATCCTCCTTGTGCAAAGTCCTCATAACGTTCAGTTTATGCGCAATGCTTATTTATGCACAAAGGTCAACATACACTCAGTTAAAGAAAGAAAGCAGTCTTATTTGGTATAGTTACATCTCTCACTAAGCATTGTGATTCAGTTTCCAATATTGAAGATAAAAATCCATGATTCTGTGTTTATACAATATCATGATGTGAGGACTGTGTGCAGCTCTGGTCCTACAGAAGGTGCAATAATGGAGAGCCCATTGCAGCCTATAGAGATGAAGATAGAGAATTGGAGAAGAAAATTAGTGAAAAGTGAGGAGGAGACCTGATGAAAATCTGAATTCCTAGAGGCCTAGAACCTCATGAACACGTTTCTTTTTCAAATATAGAAACATGTGATGCCAATGATGCCTCTTAAAATTTTGAAAATTTCAGTATTAATAAAGAGAAATACAGGCAAACCCCAAAAGCAAAACATTTTCAAGATTCATTGATGCTGTAGCATGTATCAGGACTTCATTCCTTTTTATGGCCAAATAATGTTCCACTGTAGATGTATAGATATACCACATTTAGTTGTTTGGGGGAAGAGAAGAATAGTGTGTTGTAATTAGCAACACTTTCAGTTTACCAAGTGCATACTTATTTCAAGGTAATGACCCTCTGACTCTGGGGAAGGCATTCAGGTATGCAGTGATTGATTTCTCCATTGTGTATTTTAAGAAATGCTTTTGTGTCTCCTTTGCCCAGCTCCCCCAGACCTCATGATAGGTGTTTGTTGAGTGAAATGTGTAGCACTTTATTAGCTTTATGCCAGACTAGTCAAGGACAGGCTTCAGCGCTATATGTGAGGCACTTCACCTAGGCAAGGTTATTATTCCAGAATAAGCCTGGAAGAAAAAGAACAATTTTCCCTTTTTTTAAGTAGAATTTAAAAAATTTTATTTTGTTTTTTAATTGAGAGATAACTTGCATACTGTATAATTTACCATTTTAAAGTATACGATTCAGTGGTTTGTAGTGTATTGGCAAAGTGGTACAGCATCACCACTATATGAATCCAGGACGTTCTCATCACTACAAAAAGAAAACCCTGTAGCCTTTAATACTCCTTATTCTCTCCCTCCCCACCACATGCACTCAGCCCCTGACAACCACTAATCTGTTCTCAATCTCTGGGGTTTTGCTTACTTTTCATTTCATTTAAATCACATAATATGTGGTCTTTTATGTCTGGCTTCTTTCACTTAAGCAAAATATTTTCAAGATTCATCGATGCTGCAGCATGTATCAGGACTTCATTCCTTTTTATGGCCAAATAATGTTCCACTGTATATGTATAGATATACCACATTTTAGTTGATGAATATTTGGGGCTGTTTTCACTTTGGGACAATTATGACTAATGCTGCTGTGAACATTTATGTACGCATTTTTGTATGGACATATGTTTTCAATAATCTTGAGTGTATAGCTAGGAGTGGAATTGCTGGGTCATATGGTAATTCTGTGTTTAACTTTTTGAGGGACTGCCAAACTTCAAGCAAGATTTTGTATAAACACAAGATCATGTTTTCCATTCTGTTTCCAATCCTGGAAACTGTATGTCAGGATAACAATCTTAAAAAAAACCTTAATGAAGAACATAAAATCCCTAAGAAAGAACATAAACTTTAGAATAAAGCATACTGAAATGGTGAAAAGCTAGGGGTGGAGCAATTAGAAAGGGTTTACTTAAGTCTTGATTTGCCTCAGTCCATTAGTCTCTTAAAAAATGACCTCTGATTGGCAGCTTTAAAGCATTTTTTTAAAATGTTTTATTTTGAAGTAATTTTAGAGTCACAAGAAGTTGCAAAAATAATAGAGAGTCCTTGTGTACCCGTCTCAGCTTTCCCCAAGGATAACTTGTTACGTAACTGGAGTGCATTATCAGAGCCAGGAAACTGCCCTGGGGCTGTACTGTTAACTGCAGAGGATGGGTTGCTTTTGAGATGGGCTTCTTTCCATCCCTGTGTACACTGCCTCTCTCCCCTCTCTCACATTCTGATTGGAGATGGCACGTGCCTGACTTGGATATTGCGTCTGCTCCCCAGACTGACAATGCACACACTTAAAAACACTTGATGATGGGTGGATAGTGCTTCGCTGTGGGCTGAATGTTTGTATCTCCAACATTCATATGTTGAAATCCTAACCCTCTAATGTGATAGTATTAAGAAGTGAAGTGGGGCCTTTAAGAGATGATTGGGTAATGGGCTGGAACCCTCATGAATGAGATTCGTGGTATAAAAACAAACCCCCCAAACCCCAGAGGGTTCTTCTGCTTGCTTCGGCAGGAAGTCTGTAGTCTGAAACCCAGAAGAGGGCTCTCATCAGAACCCAGCCACACTGGCCTAGTCTTGGTCTTACACTGTTGTTAATTGTGAGAAATAATTTATGTTGTTTATAAGCCACTTGGTCCATGGTACTTGTTATAGCAGCCCAAACTAAGATTATTTTCAAGGAAACTAAAAATGCTGAGCCCTAATTGCTTGGCGTCAGGTACTGTAAAGGTTAATAACGTCTTCTGATAGTTCCATCTGTCGAGTCAGAATTCTGAGGAGGGGGAGTAGCGTTTGGTGCAGCACCCAGCCTTGTTCTGGGCCAGGGAGGCAATTCTTCATTATGGGTCTGGATTTAATTCTGAGTCTTAATTGCCTTCTGCTTCAGTGAGCAGAGAGCTGGGTGATAGTCTTAGAAGTTATGTGCTGGGGCCCTAATTCCCTGTTCAGCTGTAGTCCATTTATAATGTAGCTGATTTTAACGTTTCTTTCAATTTCTAGCACAGAAGTATAATTTTAAGGAATCAAAAACTACTTGCAATGGGGATAGTGAGAGTGTTTATCTGTTAGATGCTACTTTGTCTAAAATATTTGAACACGAGTCAGTTTTAGGGAAACCAAAAGTTGTTGCTAGAATTCTCTACGTTCATTTTCTGGGAATGTTTGTCATCTGGTATATGTTCCCAGGAAAAATAACTTTTCACTTTTTGTTGGAGGGAAGACAGAAGAAAGCTTTAAAAGTACATTTCAGAGGCAATGCTGGTAGATACTTGATTATGGAGGGAGAATCTACACTGAGGAGCCAAGCAGTGGCATGAGTTCTGTGCAGAAACAGCTGAGGCTGGCTGAACTGGAAACTGGAGGAACCAGAGGGGCTGCAGGAGTAGCCGTGTCCTCACAGGTGTGAGGTGATCAGCTTTACTTTGGGGTTTGTTTTATCCTATTTCTCTGATTCTGCTGCTGGGCCCAAGGCGGGGATTTTGTGGACTGGCCCCAGAGAAGAGGGTGACAGCCACACAGGGAGAAGAACCTGTAGGGGTCTTACGAGGAGAGGGAGGAGGGGGACGTGTGGGCTGGGCTGGTGTCACCAGAGACAGGCACAGACTGAGTGCCCACAGTGGAGGTGAGCCCGGGTCTCAGCCTTCTGTACTCACAGGAGGTGGCGACTGGTTTAACGTCTCGGGTGGTGCCAAACTGGGCGGCTGGATGTATTATTGAGTGTGTCTCAGTGGCTCAGATGGTAAAGTGTCTGCTTGCAATGCGGGAGACCAGAGTTCGATCCCTGGGTTGGGAAGATCCCCTGGAGAAGGAAATGGCAACCCACTCTGGTATTCTTGCCTGAAAAATCCCAGGAACAGAGGAGCCTGGTAGGCTCCATTTCATGGGGTCGCAAAGAGCTGGACACGACTGAGTGACTTCACTTTCCCTTTCAAGTGTACTTGGTTCCAGAAGTGTACTCAAAGATGGAAAAGGTGCCCCAGACCCTCTCCTGGCAGGAGGTGCCCCTGGCCTGCAGCAGCAGCTTCACCTTCAGTCAGCTAACCCTGGGGCTCCCTCATCAGGGAGTTGGGACACTGTAGCTTAACTCCCACACTTAGCACCCATGCTGAGAACTGGTCCAGAAGTGTCAGTCCCTCCAAAATCTGCTGTTAATTGAGTCCAAGCTTATATTGCTTGCTGTGTAACAGGCCAGTAAATCAAGAGACAAGTTGTTGGGACAAGGAATAATGACTTTATTCAAAAAGCCAGCAGACCAAGGAGATGGTGGACTAGTGTCCCAGAGAAGCATCTTCTCTGAATTAGAATTCAGGCTTCGTCCCTAATGGCTCAGCTGGTAAAGAATCCGCCTGCAATGCGGGAGACCTAGGTTTGATGCCTGGGTTGGGAAGAGCCCCTGGAGAAGGGAAAGGCTATCCACTCCAGCATTCTGGCCTAGATAATTCCATGCACTATATAGTCCATGGCGTCGCAAAGAGTTGGACACTACTGAGCGACTTTTGCTTTAACTTTTATACTAAAAGGAGAGGAGGCAAAAGCTTAGTTCCCAGCAGGCTTCAAAGGAGATGTTTTAATTTCTTCCTTCCTGCAGCCATTCACAGGTAAGCCTGGTTGGGATGTTTCTTTCGAGCAGATAAGCAATGGTACCTGGGAGGCAGGGTTCCCTGAGATGGGCCAATATGTGTAATTTAAGTTTATAGACAACATCCCTTTTAATTTGTGACAAAGGTTCTTCCTCGATTACATTGACAGAAATTCCATTATTGTCAAGGACTAGTGAGGAGTTTGTAGCATTTAAAATCCAGCATAGATAAGATAGCCGTAAACCCTTATTTTGAACATTAATGATTTAACCCTTTTTCATATATTCCTCCATTTTTGGAAAACTTGGAGAGAAATTTTTTTTTTTTTTTTTTTAGCATTTGCAGCCCCCCTTTGGGGAGGGGTGTGTGTGTGTGTTTTAGTGATCAGCTTCTCTTAGAATTTACTGGCAATAGATTTCTTACTTCAAAGTAGAGAACCTCTTGCATACAGAGAGACCTATGTATCACATCTTGTTTCTCTGTTTGCCTTCATGTCTGGAAAATTTGGAGTTAAGTATAATACCGAAGGCTGTTAGCCATTCACACTCAAGTTTTTGGCAGAATGTTCTGTCTCTCTTTTTAGCCCCACAGGAAATTGCTTTAATAATTGACTTTCAGGGGACCTGGGGTTGAAGTTTTTCTTGCATAGAAGCATTTGTACAGTGTTTATATATATATGTGTGTGTATATATAGAGAGAGAGAGTCTCCTCCGCACCCACAGTAATGAACATCTTCCCCATTTTACTGATCTAGAAACTGGGCAGCAAGTTTAAAGGAGCCTGAGGTCTGGAATCCTTGGTGACAAGGTCTGGATTCCAACCTGGCTCTTGCTCTCCAAGGCTAGTGTCTACTTCTCTCCCGTGGATGCCTCCCAGCCTCCATGAATCCAAGCTGGTTCCCTGTTTCCTGGTCCTAAAGTGCTCATCTGTTAACTGGTCATAATCCCCCCAAAGGTGGAAGCAGATTCTGGATTAAAGAAGAAGATCCCAAGCTGGGAACTTGGGGGAAGGGCACAGGTCAGAAAACCAAAGAAGACCCTGCAAAGAGGTCATAGGCTTGGATGGAGGGGACATGTTCGCAGGCCGCCGCCCCTCCCCGACTGTGGTGTGGCATCCAGGGATGGGAGGGGCCGTGTGCTGAGAGCTGCTCTCTCTGCCTCATGGGAACCAGAGACAAATACTGTAGCAGTCCAGAATTCATTCTGGAAGAAATCTCGAACATTCCTCTGAGTCAGACTCCAGTGGTTTTTTAAAAATAGACTCATACCAACAGGCAGCCCAAACTACATCAATCTCCAGGTGGCTTGAGCAGCACATGCAAGGACAAGTCAGGGGAAGCAGGCTGGGCTCCGCCACTCAGGCTACAGTGGTAATTATAGTAATCATTCTGCATTTGGGCAGGCCTTCACTGCTTGCAAGACTCCTTCCCACGCGAGTGCTTCATAGACTCAATGCTGGGTGCCGTTATTGCCATTTTACAGTTAAGGAAATGGAGATTTGAGTGGCATCCCTAGTTGAGGGGCAGAGCTGGAATTTGGACTGAAATCTTTGGGTCCTTAGATTCTTCACAGTCTAATTAATGAAGTATGCCTCGTCTGGGATGGGAGGAGGGGAGGGAGAACAGACCACTGGGTCTCCCATCCTGCAAGTTCAAGAAGGCTTCAACCCACTGGTTGTCAGCTAGAGGTGAAAGATTGGTTCCTCTGAAATGTCTCTGTGGGCGTATGAGGTGTGGACCCTCATGTGGGAGCAAAGTCACCTTCGACATTGCACCTCTGAACACAAGAGAGTACATCCACATTTCAAACGTGTGTGGGCAGTTCTACGCAAAGAGTTCAAAGACATCTCTTGGTGTCTCTGGGAGGCTAATAATTTTGATGGCAGATAGAATCACCTGGTAGGATTTACTTCTTGAAATTATGTCTGAACAGTGTGTTTTTAGAGGTTATGAAATGATGAAGAATCATTGTCCTGGCATGCATTCCCCAGTTACTGCGCTGACTTGGGCCTTTTTGCACAGCCCGTGGGGCAAGCTTGCAGAGGCCACGCCTCCCAGACACTGCCTTTTTCTCTTTGTTCTTTTCCTCTGAATCAATTTCTTTTTCCTTTGTCTGTTGACTGTCTTATTATAGAACCAAAAACCGTTTTCTCTCTTATAGCTGTAGATAAATCTAATAGTTTTTTTTTTTCCTTTTCTTTTTGATGGTGCTAAAATTTGTAATACTCTCCTATTTATAGATAATTTATGATAATGGTTTGTGTCTGCAATGTCAAATATGCCCTAGAACTAAATACTATTGTTTGCTAAATGGCTAGAGAGGTAGAAATAGGTGACACAATATAAGCGTAAACATTTTTGCCCTTGTGGGGGTATTTTAAGTAACCACCTTTGTTTTCCCCCTTTCTCTTGCCTTCTCCTCTCTCTTGCCACCTGAGTTCTTATATCTGTACCCTTCTTTTGTTCATTTCTTCCCTGTTTTCTGTTTCACACACACCTTTATAGTCTCCTGGCCATACTCCCACCCATGTGGTAGGTGGACTACTTCCACCCAGTTTGTGTCCATGGAATTGTCTGATTCACTATCCACCAATTACCTAAAGTCGTTTTTGCTGAGAAAACAGAACACTGCTAAGAAGACTCATTCTTAAAGAGTTTCCTTAAAAATTGCTGAGCCCTGTGTGTGAAAAGAGTGGCTTCCCTAGTGGCTTAGATGGTAAAGCATCTGCCTACAATACGGGAGACCTGGGTTCGATGCCTGGGTGGGAAAGATCCCCTAGAGAAGGAAATGGCAATGCATTCCAGTACTCCTGCCTGGAAAATGCCATGGATGGAGGAACCTGGTAGGCTGTGGTCCGTGGGGTCACAAAGACCCCATGTGTGCGAAAGGAAAATGCCATGGATGGAGGAACCTGGTAGGCTGTGGTCCGTGGGGTCACAAAGACCCCATGTGTGCAAAAGGAAAATGCCATGGATGGAGGAACCTGGTAGGCTGTGGTCTGTGGGGTCACAGAGACCCCATGTGAGCGTAAGGAAAATGCCATGGATGGAGGAACCTGGTAGGCTGTGGTCCGTGGGGTCACAGAGACCCCATGTGAGCGAAAGGAAAATGCCATGGATGGAGGAACCTGGTAGGCTGTGGTCCGTGAGGTCACAAAGACCCCATGTGTGCGAAAGGAAAATGCCATGGATGGAGGAACCTGGTAGGCTGTGGTCCGTGGGGTCACAAAGACCCCATGTGTGTGAAAGGAAAATGCCATGGATGGAGGAACCTGGTAGGCTGTGGTCCGTGGGGTCACAAAGACCCCATGTGTGTGAAAGGAGAATGCCATGGATGGAGGAACCTGGTAGGCTGTGGTCCGTGGGGTCACAGAGACCCCATGTGTGTGAAAGGAGAATGCCATGGATGGAGGAACCTGGTAGGCTGTGGTCCGTGGGGTCACAGAGACCCCATGTGAGCAAGAGGAGAACCTAGAGCTGCATCCTTAGCACCCGTATTCCATCAGTCACTGCTTCCAGGAAAAAGATGTCTTCCAAGAGGCACACGGTCACTAAAGAAAAGTCGCAGGTGGACCGGCTTTGAAAGCAAAACCCATCCCTTCCGCCCCAGCAAACTGGATGACCTACCTCTAACACACATGGTCTCTCGGTTGGCACAGGTGACAAGACTGCATTCCAGCTGCAGGTTCGACAGGTGGAGGATTATCCCGTGGACTTGTACTACCTGATGGACCTCTCTCTGTCCATGAAGGATGACCTGGAAAACATCCGGAGCCTGGGCACCAAGCTAGCTGAGGAGATGAGGAAGCTCACCAGCAACTTCCGGTTGGGGTTTGGGTCTTTCGTAGACAAGAACATCTCTCCTTTCTCCTACACAGCGCCGAGGTACCAGACCAACCCATGCATTGGGTGAGTGACAACCACCCTTCTGTTGGGTATTTAAGGATGGAGAAATGGTTCAGCAGGAAGACTGACCCTAAAGAAAGGCCTAGGGAGGTCATATCTGGGTGGGGGAGGGAACCTGGCTTAGGTGTCAAATTTGCTGAAGGATGTTCTGGCTCTGTTCTCCCTCTGCTTGAGAAGAAAGAAGTTGTTACAAGGTTGTGTAACACTGCAGTGATGATAGCTCATTTGTTTTCCTGCCTGCCTGACACAGCAGTGTTTTCTACATTAGTGGATTTTAGAGAGTGTTCTCAGGAAGTGATGGACACCGATAATCTGGAGCAGGCAGAATAATTTAAACTTTCCCCTTGTTTAGAGTAACTCAGGTGTTTGGAATGAGTGAATTCAGTCTGTTCCTATTGTTTATATAAATAACTATAATTACCTTGACAAAACAAAATGAAAACCCTGCCCTTTATAAGTGTGATTTTTTTTTTTTCTAACATAAGTACTTGAATTAGAAAAGATTTGACACATTGTTAGAGAACAGCAGTTTCTAACTACGGCAGTGAACAAATCTAAAAAATTATGTAGTGACTCAAGCTTGATGAAAGTTTATTTTCTGAACTCATCTAAGGGCAAATGGGTCTCCTGATCAGTGGGTACCTGTCCTCTAAGCAGTGACTTGGGACCCAGGCTCCATTGGTTCATGTGTGGCTTGTAAGGTCATCGTGCCTCGAGGATTGCTCCTAGGAGGATACTCTGGACCAGAAGAGAGTGGCCTCTGCTCCTACATTCGTTTCTGTAGTACTGGGTTCTACAGGGAGGCTGGGAGCTAGGTTAGCTGTGCACAGTAGAGGAGATAAATGAGTTGATGAATAGGTTTCTGCCCTGGTACATTTGTGTATTAGAGGTGGAGGATCTCTTCCTCCAACTCCCCAAACACAACCTCTGTGAGGTGGGTTTGTTCAGATGGCAAGACTATGTGGTGTGACAACAATGAGTGATAACCTTCAACTTTTTCTTGTCTCTTCTCCATATTCAGCTTTGGTTAGGCTTTGGCATCTGAGGCCCCAAAACAGTTACTAGATGAGGAATAGTAAGACTTAAGTTCTTACTAAGTGTCAGGCACCCACTGCACTTCATACCTTATATGGATTGTCTCATTTAAGTTTCCTAGCAATCTTTTGAGGTTTCTAAAGTAGAAGTGAGCTGTAGTTTTAAGATAAGGAAAATGAGGCTTAAAAAGAATAAATAACTTACCCAAGATTATACAAATAGTAAGGGGCTTCCCTGGTGGCTCAACCAGTAAAGAATCTTCCTGCAGTGTGGGAGACCCGGGTTCAATCCCTAGGTCAGGAAGATCCCCTGGAGAAGCGAATGGCAACCCACTCCAGTATTCTTGCTGGAGAATCCCATGGACAGAGGAGCCTGGTAGGCTACAGTCCATGGGGTTGCACAGAGTCGGACATGACTGAGGGACTAGCACTATCTATCCACACTTGGAATATGAATCAAGATGAACTACTTCCAGAATCTGTTTCCATTAATGCTTATTTTTACCCCGTCCAAATCACACCACTGCACAGTTGCTTTATTTGAGTTTCAGTAATAATACAGTGAAGATCGCTCAGTAGTGTCCGACTCTTTGCGACCCCATGGACTGTAGTCTACCAGGCTCCTCTGTCCATGGGATTTTCCAGGCAATAGTACTGGAGTCAATAGTACTGGAGTGGATTGCCATTTCCTTCTCCAGGGAACTTCCCGACCCAGGGATCGAACCTGGGTCTCCCACATTGTAGACAGACGCTTAACCGTCTGAGCCACCAGGGAAGTCCAATACCCATTCCCAAACCACCCAGCCTTCAGGGCACTTGCATAAGGGTCATGTATCTATGCTGCAGTAATAAGCAATCAATCCCCAGATCTCAGTGGCTCAACACAATGAAAGTTTATTTCTTGCTTGTACAGAATCTCGGGAGAGCTGCTTTCTGTTGCAGCTCTTCTTCAAGGGGTGACTCAGGGATTCAGGCATCTTGTGATGTCTTTTGATTCTTTGTTTCCTTGACTTTCCCTGAAGGGGAGTCTTAAGCCCCTGAGCCTGTCTGTCCTCTTGGCTCCCGTTCGGCAGCCTCAACAGTTTGCAGGTCTGGTTTGGGCTGGCTGGGGGAAGGGCCGAGGTGATAGTTATGCTGGTATTGTGTGTTCTGAAACCTTCATCCCTCTGTACATTCTTCTGGAAGTTAGCTTCCAGATCTTCTTAGATCTTCTCCGGGGATTGCAATAACACAGTGGTGGAGAAAACAAAAACAAATTTTAGATACAGATGATTCTGAGCGCCTTAACCATGAAGAGGTACTAGGTGTCCTCATTTGCGGGGTTTGGCTTCCTCCTGGCCACTGCTGGCTGTGGTGTTATTGTTACTTTGGTCCTCTCCCCGAGTCCCCTGCGCCACATCTTTTTGTTGGAGTTCTGTTACTTGCCAGGAGCAACAGCATCTTAATCAAAAGTTTTTTCAGTTCATCCGGAATGGTGATTCTTTCTGTTGCTTTTCCTCTCTGCCCTCTGGCTGGGCCCTGTCTCTGGACAGGCAGGGTGTGTCTGTACTTCGATTCTTCTGGGGACCATCGGCGAACTGTCAGATGTTAGATTGGAAGCTGGCAGAGGATGAAGGGCTGGCTCGGGGCCCTCAGCATTGAGTATTCAAGGTTATTACACTCTCATTCAGAGCTGCTTCTCCAAGCCCTAGAAGGCAGAACCAACTGCAGACAGTAGAAGTTTTGACAGTGAGTACAAGGCACACTGACAGGCTGCTTGGGAGACAGGAAATCCGGTGAAAGAATGGGGGTTTGAAAGGAAACATCAGGTCTGAGCTATGCAGATCCCTCCTGCCTAAGCTGGGCAGCACTTGAGGGAGTTGCTCCCTGAATCAGTGAGCAGGCTGAGATAGATGTCCTGCATCCAGGCAGTGGACTCTGCTGTCGCCTGGGTGTCCTCGGAGATCTCCCGCCACCTCTCGGGGAGAACAGAGCGAGAGGATGTAGGCAGCTGTTTCTGCCCTTGATCTGGCCTGTACATGGGCTTTGTTTGCTTTCCTAAGTGTCAATGGCACTGTGAATTAGTTACCAACAGTTAAAAGATTTAACAAAGAATGGCCAGGATTTCTAGGTTTTCTCCAAAAACTAGGAGGTCTGGTAATGCAGGCTGGTTTCACATGTTATTGGCTGCTACAGTCCCTACCTCTCCCTCTTGTCTCCCAGCTGGTCTCATTCACTGGTTCTGTTACTGGGCCCTCTCTAGTTTCTTGGATAGCAATGCCATAGAAACAAATGTTGCTCCCATAAGACTCTTAGACAAGCAGAGCTTTTTATTGAAAGGATAGCTTATGCATAAGAAAGAAGGTGGAAAAGAATGTCAGTTCCCCAAAGACTGTCTGATAAGGGGTTTTAAAGGCAGTGTGAGGGAAGAGGGGCTGTGGTTTGCCTGATGAGCTTGTGCTCAGTTCTTAGATTGGTTGGCATCAGGGTGAAATTTTGAGCATCATCACCCTCTGTGTGCCTGCAGTCAGCAGTTTTCGGCTTGTGGAGGGGGCGGGGCGGGCCTGCTTCCTGCAAAAACAACTTAGGAATGTGTGTCAAGGTTTTATCTATATCTTTTGGGGAACTGGGAGTTTGGCAATTCTGCTAGGTGGTGGTTTTATGGTTCCACTTTTGTCTTTTGGAAGCCGTGTACAGACAATCTCATGTACAGAGATGGAGCTCGTCTTTTATGCCTGTGGGTCTTTCGTTGTTGTCTCAGAAGCCCAAGCTTTTAGGCGCTGTTCTTCTGGCCTGTGAAGCCCACTTGCTCAAGGCCTTTCGCTCAGTTCTGTTCCAGAATGGCTGTACTCTTGTCTCCCTATCTCATCTTGAGTTCTGTGCTTGGCTCTGTAGATGCTGTCTGGGATCCTTGTCTGTTCTTTTCCTTCCACTCACGTGGAAAGAAGATCACAGTGTTCTCCCCCAGTGGTACGTTCTGTAGGTTTTTCTCCCTATGATGCTGGAAGCAGCAGTAGTAGCCCCTGGGAAGTTCTGGGGAGATGGGGGTCAGGAGGAACGATCTGACCACCTGTGCAGGACATCTCAGAAGAGAACCAGTTTCTCATGGGGCTTTCCTAAGGTGTGTCCCTCCTCCTGCTCCAGATGTTTCTGCCAAAGGATGAAAATCCTAGACTTATCTTCTCCCATCTTAGAATGAACCAGAAATGCCAGAACTGAAGTCAGTAGTACTAGGGCTGCCATAAGAAGAAAAAACAAAAAATAGTTTAATCATCAGATTAAAGAACTGTTTAATTCTTTAATCAGAATTTCTGAATTTAATCAGCAGCTCTGGGTATTAGCAATACTGTGTTCCTATACTATTCTGGGTAATAGGAATAGTGTCCTTGGGAAGAGTCACATCATATTCACTGATACAGGATTTGACGGATTAATCCAGCCTGGTATTTCTGGTTCTGAACCTTTTTCTTTTGTTAGAGGTATAGAAGCAGCTCATAGAAACAGACTTTAGAGTGGCGGTTGCCAGGGGCTGGGGATTTGGGGGTGGGGGAAAGGGGGAGAAGTTGGTCAAAGGGTGCAAACTTCCAGTTATAAGGTGAATACATTCTGGAACTTTAATACACAGTGTGGTGGCGGTAGTCAACAATACTGTATTTGAAATATATAATTGTATACTTGAAAGTTGTGAAAGAGTTGTTAAATGTTCTCATGCCCACGCACAAACAGGGGAAGTACATATCTAAAAATCTTTGCAAATGAGATAAGACATTTTGTCATTTATTGTTTATATTTTTTTCCTTAACCCTTTGTATTTCTTCCAAGAGGTCATGGTACTCCTTTACCACCTCGAAGGCATTATTTTATCATCTTCTAGAATGTTCTGTGGCTGGTGAGAAGTCTGCTGTCCATCTAATGGTTTTCCTTCTCTCTGGTAACTTTTAATATTTCCCTGTTTTTTCATGTCCTATACAGATAGGCACTCCAGTGTGACTAGGTTGGATTCAAGTACTTTTATTTGCGTTGTATAGAGCTTGCTCTGCTTGTTTAATTCAAGAGTACAGCTCTGTTCTTGAAGGTTTTCGGACATCTGATTGCCTCCTCTGATGCTCTTCATTTTCTTTCTGACACTGCTAGATGTGTGTTGGAGCCACTCATTCTAAACATCATGTTTCTTAAGTTTTCTTCCATAATTTCTCTCTCTTTCTTTCCTTTAGCTGCATAATAGAAAATGTCTTCCAGTTTACCATTTTGTTCTTCAATTAAAAAAAAAATCTTTATTTTATATTGGAGGATAGTTGAGTACCAGTGCTGTGTTAGTTTCAGGTGTACAGAACAGTGCTTCAGTTATATCTATACATGCATCTCTTCTTTTTCAAATTCTTTCCCATTTAGGTTATTACAGAATATTGAGCAGCATTCCCTGTGCTATACAGTAGGTCCTTGTTGGTTATCTGTTTTAAATATAGCGGTGTGTACATGTCAGTCCCAAACTCCCAATCTACCTTTTCCCCCCCTCCCCCCTTCCCTGGAACCATAAGCTCCTACTCTTAAGTCTGTGTGAGTCTGTTTCTGTTTTGTAAGTAAGTTCATTCATATGTTTTTTTTTTAGATTCCACATATGTGCCATGCTGCTGCTGCATATGCAATTTGTCTTTCTCTGTCTCACTTCACTTCGTGTGATAATCTCCAGGTCCATCCATATGGCTGCAAATGGCATTATTCCATCTTTTTAATGGCTGAGTAATATTCCATTATATATATATGCACCACACATCTCTTGATGGACGTGTGGGTTGCTTCCATGTCTTGTCTATTGCAAACAGCGCTGCAGTGCACATTGGGGTGACTTCATCCTTTCAAACCATGTTTTTCTCTGGATTATGCATAGGAGTGGGAATCCTGGGTCATAGGGCATGGCAACCCTCTCAGTATTCTTGCCTGGAGAATCCCCATAGACAGAGGATCCTGGTGGGCTACAGTGCATGCGGTCGAAAAGAGCAGGATACGACTGAGTGACTAAGCACAGCACAGCACATAGTGTTTCTATTTTTAGTTTCTTAGGGAACCTCTATACCATTCTCCATAGTGGCTGTCCCAGTTTGTATTCCCATCAGTAGTGTAGGGGGGTTCCCTTTTCTCCACATCCTCTCCAGCATTTATTGTTTGTAGATTTTTTGCTGATGGCCATTCTGACTTATGTGAGGTGATATCTCATTGTAGTTTTGATTTGCATTTCTCTAATAATTAATGATGTTGAGCATCTTTTCATACGCTATCTCTTGGCCATCTGTATGTCTTCTTTGGAGATATGTCTGTTTAGGTCTTCTCTCTCTCTTTTAAATTTATTGGCTATGCTGGGTCTTCGTTGCTACTTCGGCTTTTCTCTAGTTGCGGTGAGCAGGGACTACTCTCTAGTTGCGGTGTCCAGGCTTCTTTTGCCGTGGAATGCGGGCTTCAGCAGTAGTGGCACTTGGGCTTGGTAGTTTTGGTTCCCAGGCTCTAAAGCATGGGCTCAGTAGTTGTGGCATAGAGGCTTAGTTTTTCCGAGGCATGTAGGATCTTCCCAGACCAGGGATCGAACTCGAGTCTTCTGCATTGGCAGGCAGATTCTTTACCACCAAGCCACCAGGGAAGCCCCAAAGTCTTCTCATTTTTTGATTGAACTGTTTGTTGTCTTATATTGAGCCACATGAGCTGTTTGTAAATTTTGAGACTAATCCCTTGTTGGTCACATCATTTGCAAATATTTTCTCCCAATCCATGGGCTGACTTTTCATTTTATTTATGGTTTCCTTTGCTGTGCAAAAAAAGCTTTTGAGTTTAATTAGGTCCCATTTGTTTATTTTTGTTTTTATTTCCATTAATCTGGGAGACAGCTCAAAAAAGATATTGCTGCAGTTTTATGTCAAAGAGTGTTCTGCCTATGTTTTCCTGTAAGAATTTTATGGTGTCTGGTCTTATATTTAGGACTTTAATCCATTTTGAGTTTATTTTTGTGTGTGGAGTTAAAGAATGTTCTAATTTCATTTTTTTACATGTTGCTGTCCAGATTTCCCAGCACCGTTTATGGAAGAGAGTGTCTTTTCTTCATTGTATAGTCTTGCCTCTTATGTTGTAGATTAATTGACCATAGGTGCATGGGCTTATTTCTGCACTTTTTATGCTGTTCCATTGATGTATATTTCTGTTTTTGTGCCAGTGCCTTGTTCTTTAGTTTTTAAATTCATGCACCGAAGTTTCATTTTTGAATTTGAGTGACAATATTTTTTCTTTTTTTCAGACTTTTGCTTTTTTATAATATTTTTTCATAACCTTCTGATTATTTTTTCTCCCTAATACTATCCCATTCTAGTCTTTGGTATTTATTCCTTCTTCTCCTCAGTGTTTTAAATATGTTTGTTTTAAAGTGCTTTAGATCATTGTGCTATCTGTTTCTTGAAGATCCTTCAGTTGGTTGCATTTGCTACATTCCTTCATGGTGGTTCATTTCTCATAGGGTCTGTAACATTTTCCTTAGCTCCTCTTTAGAAGAGGTTGTTTTCCATCAGGGGATCCTATGTCCCAGGTATGCTGGCTTCCCTGCAGGGTGGTTTTTTGTTCCCTGCTTCCAGGATCCTCCAAGTCTCACTGTGGGACTAGTTCTCCTGTTTTGTTTCTCAGCAGGGGGGTTCCTTCCTTGTATAAGTAATGAATTCTGACTTGTTCAGGCCTGGGGTTACAATCTTTGTGGGTGATTCATCCCACCCTGGCCCTGGAGTGCATCTTCCTTGCTTCTTTCCCAAGCCAGGGGCTGGAATTTTTCTGGTTTTAGTTTTAGTGACAGGGCAACTCTTCGTGGCCCACAGCTTTATGCAGAGAACCCTGTTCTGGTGCTTGACCCTGCGTGGCTGAAGTCCATCATCCCTGATAGAACCTGGCCCCAAGCCCCAGATTCTCATATTGAAAACATTGAGGAGAAGAAGGAAGAAATACCAAAGACTAGAATGGGATATTATTAGGGAGAAAAAACAATCAGAAGGTTATGAAAAAATATTATAAAAAAGCAACCCAGTGTAACCAACTAGGGTTCTTGGCCTCCTTAAGCAATAGAAATTAATCAGAGGCCAGACGAGAAATTCAGGCAAGGCTTTATTGAGGTCTCTGCTGCAGCAGGGGCAAGTAAGAACGATCAACAGGTTCTCTTGCTTGCTTGCTTCCCTTCCCCCCACACCACCCCCCACCCCGTTGGAGCCGGGAGTGGTGGTGAGCTTGTTCCTTATATGGGCTGAGGGTAGGGGAGCATCCAGGGGTGGGGCTGGAGGGGGGCTTAGGTGGTCTGCCCATCCCTTCAGTGGTATTGCATGCAAGGGGGCATGTGCAGTACCCTGCTTTTGCTCCTGACCCTCTGCTTTTTTACTCCAGGCTCTTCAAAAGTGGCAGATGGGTTTTTTGGACTCCCCAGCTGCACATGCACTCCGTCTTGCACAGTTTCTTTGTATTTTGTTGCTTGAGGAGAGATGTGTCCAGGTGCAAGCATTGCAGCACTACAGCAAAGGGGCCCAGGTCTCAGCCTGTCTGACAACATGCCATGGTGGGGCGGCAGAGGGCCCCTTTGCCACGAGATCCCTGCTCACTGCTTTTCCTGCTCACTACTTCCCACCTACTCTTAAGTCCATTCATTTGTGCAGTGCTTTCTTCTCCATTCCTGGCACCTGGGATTTCCCTGCGAAGCTTCCAGTCTTGGCTACATATTAACATTTTTCAAGATTAGATTTTTACACAGCAGTTCTCTTTGTTTAGAAGAAGAGGGGAGGTCTTTCTCTGTCAGCTCCAGGGTCCACAGTATTATTGTTCTGAAGCATTAGACTGTTTTCTGGATTTACCTAGATTTAATGTCTTCAAATGGGATTCACTTTATACACACATGCGCCCCCAAGCTCTTTAAGCATATATATTTTATTCATCTTCCTGGTTCATCATCCTTAATTTAGTAACAATTTAGTAGGCCCTAAATCTGGGGTCCTACAGCAGAGACACAGGTTGGGGGGTGGGTGGGCTTCCTGACACAAGATCATCGAACACCCAGATCTTCAGGTTCCTCAGTCAGCTCTCCCAGGGGGAAAATAACTAGTCACAGGTGACATTATTTTCCAGTGACTGCAGAGACGTTCAACAGAGCCTGTGTGACATCGCTGTTTTCCTCTCTAAGAGGTGCCTCTGATTTGGTTGTAATAAAGTTCTCTGCAGTGAAGACTTCTCTCTGGTAAATGCATTCTCTAGTTCCTGATTATTAATAGTAATTCTCTGCAGTAAAAATGTATCTATTTAACTGTCCTTTGCAGGAAGGGAAGGGAAAGGTGAAAAATGCTGATTTAGCTGAGCTTTTCTGGTTTTCTCATTGAACAGCAGTTGCTGTTCTGTTCCCCTCCCTTCCTCAACCAACCCCGTCAGCCATAGCAGTAAATACCCGTAGTCCACAACCATGGGCCAGCACAGCACAGGGTGAAGTTGCTTCAAGGGCGAGGAAGAGTCTGTGTACATTTTTTCCCTCCTGGGTCCCTCTATTTGCCAGATCACCACAGTGGGACTCACTTCCTATTTCTCAGCTCACTTCCTATTTCCAGCTGGGAATGCAATTTCCGTGACCTTTCTCTTTATGGCCAGCTGAGAATGGGAATATAAAGTTTGGATGGCCTGGAGTCATGGGTTATAGACAAGCTTGATCTGTGCAAACACAAGGGGTGGGGAAAGATTTAGGTGGAAGGAAGAGTAAAACAAAGGAAAGGCAAACAGGGACAGCCTCTGATGGTTCTCCTCATCCGGGAGGCACCACAGCCATTACAGCAGTGGGGTTGACCATCCACAGCTGGCTTGCAGCTGGTGACTGATGGAGCAGGTACTGAAGGACCTGAGAGGAATGGGGCAGCCTCTTAGAAAGCCCAGGGTTGCCTCTTGTGGAGGAGGGGAGCCTCTCAGACCTGCCCTGGCTGCCCTTCAAGGTGCAATTAGGCAGGAGCTGCTAGGTCCTGAGCTGGCTTCCCTTCCCATGCACATGGCTTGGATTGGGTTATGAAGCCATCCCCTTGTGCCTGTCTGTTAAGTTTGGTTTTCATCTTTATTCTGAAAGAGAAGCTTCCTTAGCATGGCCACAGACCTGCACAATCTGTCCAGCTGGCCGCCCAGCTGCCTCACTGCCCATCTTTGCTCTTACTCCCAGCCCTACGGTCTCGCTGGCCGCCCTCCGCCCTTGGGCTCACCTCTGCCGCAGGGCCTTGTATTTACTCTTCCCTCTCCCCCTGTATCTAGTGGACCTTCCTGGAAGCGGTGTCAAGCCTCTCACCCTATTCTGTTGGCTGTATGCCCAACTGACACTCCTGCAGCTATGGTTGGGATCTAACTTCCTCCAGGAATGGGGCCACTTGGGATCTCTACTGTGGACTGAAGATGAGAACACCCAACACTCCGGAGAGTTGTTTTTCGTTATTGTTCAGTCACTAAGTTGTGTCTGACTCTTTGCAATCCTGTGGACTGCAGCACGCCAGGCTTCCCTGTCCTTCACCATCTCCTGGAATTGGCTCAAACTCCCTGGTGGCTCAGACGGTAAAGTGTCTGTGTACAATGCAGGAGACCCGGGTTCGATCCCTGGGTTGGGAAGATCCCCTGGAGAAGGAAATGGCAGCCCACTCCAGGACTATTGCCTGGAAAATCCCATGGACGGAGGAGCCTGGTAGGCTACAGTCCATGGGGTTGCAAAGAGTTGGACACGACTGAGCGACTTCACTTTCACTTTCATGTCCATTGAGTCAGTGATGCCATCCAGACATCTCATCCTCTGTTGCCCCTTTCTCCTTCTGCTCTCTATCTTTGCCAGCATCAGGGTCCTTTCCCACAAGAGGGCTCTTCCCATCAGGTGGCCAAAGTATTGGAGCCTCAGCATCGGTCCTTCCAATGAATATTCAGGAGAGAGATATGGCATTAGCCTTCTATTGAGATGTGATACTTCCCTCTTTCCAAATTTCCAGATAGAATATTCCATTTCAAGATGATTTGCTTCTAAATGATTTCTCTTTGCATGCATCTGGGAGAGCTGACAGTTTATCATTCCAATATTTATAAATGAATGAGGAGGCAGGAAGGGCATTTTCATTCCTGTTGCATTTAGTGTTTGCTCATGTGCCAGCGTGTCCTGGTTGTCTCTGAGTGGGTTGACAGGAGAGGTTATGTGATCTTTTATCATGTGACAGCAGCAAAGTGGATGTGAGAAGCTGGTTTTGTAAAGTCACTCTGCCATCCCTTGACACTGCCCGCCTTCGCCAGCCCCAAAACGCCCCCACCCCCTTCCTTAGGCACTGCTGAGGCTATGATGCCCGTGCTCCAGGCCCTTGCCTCTTCAAGGCGCATGTCAGGGCTCCTCTGTGGCATCTTCCTCAGACTGCAGAAGCCCATCGTTACCTCCGCTTCTTTTGACCTGTTTGTCCATTTCATGCATTTACAGCCTAATGCATGCTGTCTTTCCTGCTGATTAGGACTTGTGTTTGGGAGGTAGGAGCTGTTACTGCTCTGTTGTCCCCCGCGTATCTGTCCCAGGGACACTTGGTAGGCGGCTGAGTATTCGTTGGTGCCACTCAGGGCACTCAGTAAAGGCACAGAGTATGTTGTTGTTTAAGATTTTAAGATAATGAAGGAAACGTGACTCTTGTCCTCTTTCTCTCTAGTTACAAGCTGTTCCCAAACTGTGTCCCCTCCTTTGGGTTCCGCCACTTGCTGCCTCTCACGGACAGAGTGGACAGCTTCAATGAGGAAGTTCGGAAGCAGAGGGTGTCCCGGAACCGCGATGCCCCGGAGGGTGGCTTTGACGCAGTGCTCCAGGCGGCTGTCTGCAAGGTAACCTTCCCTTCTGTCCCGTCCCCGCATGGGAAGTCAACAAAGAGGCATCAGTGTGGGTGTTGGCATTGCCTGCGTATTTTAAGCCACCCCAGCCCGTGGGCTCCCGTCCGCTGTTGCATCAGAGGGTGAGCTCAGTGGGCCCCTGGGGAAATCTGCAGCCATCAAACCAGCTGGAGTGCAGGGATAACTGGGGGCTGGTGCGTGTCTGTGTCAGGGTGTGGCTGTGTACAGTGGGAAGCCGTCTTTGCCAGCAGACAGCTGTTCTGTGTTTCTGCATTTGACTCTTTCGTCTCTTTTTTGGGGGCGGGGGGAGGGAAGGGGTGGAGTCAAGCCATACGCATAGAACCTTGTAGAGCTTTATGATCCAATTTTCGTAAAGATTGCTCTCTTGGGGAAATCCAGTGAAAAAAGAAATTGCTTGTCATCTTTGGTTTTGTTTGTTTGTTTGTCTTTCTCCTGTTTCTCTATAATATATGAATCCAGAGGGAGGACACAGACTTAGGTCAGAAATGAACTCAGGCTTTGAGAGGTTCCAATCTCAGCAAAATATATAAATGGAATGTTGGTAATAATTTATTCTTAAAATAATTTTCTACTGTCAAAACAACCCAATAACATCAACAAAAGATAAAAATAAATGTCACTCTTGAATTTTGCTATCCCAACACATACTTCAGAATTTTTTCCAGAGTGGTCATCACAGACTATGCATAATTGGTAGCACTTTCTTGAACGTTTCAGTGGGCTCAGCAGCAGGGCGGTGGTCGGGACACCCATGTCTGGGGGAGGAGGGCTGGGTAGGGAGGTTAGCATTCAGTTTGGGGAGGCCGCATAACTGATCTCAGAGAGCCTGTGTCTAGTGCTTCAGAGACTCACTTCTTCTCTCAGTCCTTTACAAAATGATAAGAGAGCCATGGTTGTCCTTCCTGAAATATTAATAAAACCCCAAATGGTAGACAGGGGAAATAAGGGGAAAGGAAAATGTGAAGGAAGCACAGCCTTCTCGGTCTTCTTCTTGGTCCCACTGGCGTTCTGCCCATCCCTGTTCCTTGGGGCCACCCTGGAGAGGAAAGTCTCATAGTGGCCCCTGCCCAGCTGCTGGCCAGAGGTGAATGGTTTGATTCAGAGGCCCCTGATGTTTCATAGCAGCCCAAGAAAGGCAGACAGGACCCAGCTAGATTAAGCTCTGAATCTTTCAAGTAAGTCACAAAGTAGTTCATGGATTTGCCTCAGGAAGAAAAATTATGACTCTCATTCAGGTTTTGACTCTCATTCAGATACTGACTGTATGGGGTGCTATCTTTAGAGATGTTCTGCCAAATCCACTGCTTGGCTGAAGAAAATAGTGCAGGGAGAACACAGGATCCCTCTCGTCGCCCCATCCTGGGAATATTGTGGGTTTTCTTTTTGAGGGGGAAGTCATCTTTAAGGCTTAGGGGGAAGAACCCAGTAACAGGCCTGTACACTGTCCAGTTATATTAATTCTGTTTGATTAGATGAATCAGAATGGCGTGATGGAATGCTGGAGGTTTGGTGGTCTGTGGGAAGCTATTTGATTTGTTCTTTGCCCAACAGTACCTTCCCTTATTGTCCCAGACCCATGACAGTATCCTTCCCTTTGAAAATGCAGTATTTTGAGACTCGGGTATTGAGTGGAGATGCTAACAGATTTCTTAAACTCAGTGCCTGCACCTGGTTGTGAATTGTTGGCTAAGAGGCATTTTAGCGTGTGTTTCGGTTTCGTATCTTTTGGCGTTTTTTCTTTATTCCCCACCCTGCCCTTTGCTGTGGGGAGTCTGTGGAAAGTTACTTAATTGCTTGGAACTAGGCAGCTTGATGAGACCCCAGCTTTTCTCTTCGCCATTCCTTCTCCGTTGTGCTGTGTCACTCTTTGAGTACCGATCAAGCAGTTTCTTTCTCAGTTGAAATCACCTGTTTATAACATGTCATCTTTCCTGGTTGACCACAGGCTTATTTATAGTAGCTGAATATTGGAAATAGATTATGACCTGTCTATTGATGAAAGGCTGTAACAATCATACCTTATAAGAATATTTGAGCACTTGAATAATTCTTAAGATAAATTAAGAGAAGAAAGAAAAGCAAGTGATAAAACGGTGTAGAGGTATGACTGTATTGTGCAAACAAAAAAGAAAAATAACAGAAAAGATTGGAAATAAGTAGACCAAAGTGTTAACAGCAGTTGACTCTAGTGATAGGATTATGTGTGGCTTTTTTTCTCTGTGTTTTTTTAATTTCATATTTTACTTAAATTTTCACAATAACTAGCATGTGATTTTTAAACTTTGTAATGGAACATTTCAAACATGTGAGAGTAGAGAAAATAGTGAAATAAAACCCCATGTACCCATGGTCCATTCTTAGGCAGTTACCAATCTGTAGCCAGTCTTGTTTCATTTGTATTCCTAACCACTTTATTTTCATTATTTGACGTAAATCCTAGGTATCATTTGTTTCAGTGATATTTAGATTTTTAATGTTAATTAGATTTCAGTGATAATGAGATTTTTAAAGTTCTTTTAAAAGCCCTAAGCATGCCTTATCTTGTTGACTGTATTTTCTGCCTCCTCCTGATTTGCCCAGATTAAAGGCCCTTCCTCTTAATCCTACAACCCGAATGTGACAGCACCAGCAGGCCTGTGATCTCTGCAGTTGGAGAGAGGCTCCTGCAGGCTGGAGTTGACTGGGCAGCCCCAGCGCTGTCTTCCTCTGACCCCATGCCCTGGAGATGGAGCTGATAACAGGCCTACTCCCAGCCTACAGGGGCGGGTGCTTTGTTCTGATTTCATTCTCACTCTGGCTTCCCTAGGATGGACTGATAGTTACCAACTAGAGAGACTTAGGGGTGTGGAATGCTCACATGACTGGTCTTAAATCCCACCCTGACCACCAACTTTACATTTCTTGGGAAGCTGCTCTTTGCAAAAAAGAAGGAAACAGTCTGTTTCTACTTAGGATTGTATTTAGGTTAAGTAGAATTCTGCTTTTATGAGTGGACATTCTGAGTTGCCATCTCTGCCCCCTGCAGGTCACATTGTTAGGAGAGGCCATGGACCAGCAGCCACAGCTAAGGAACCCCTCTGTCACCCATGCAGGCGTGTTTCCCGAGACTCTACTGGCCTGGGCTGGACGAGGGAGGGCCACTACCCCCAATTTCTTATCTTTACCTAGAGACCTGTTATTAAACTTGTTATGCTTTTTCTTGGTCTGAATAATGGTTTCACCCTTTACTGCTTCTGTTGTTCTCCGGGGACTTCCTAGAAGTTGACTGTAAGTTGTTTATTCTGAAATTGAGTAGGTGGAAGTGTGATGAGTGGTTCAGATTGGAACCATGGCTGCTTTCCTGCTCTCCCCAAATAGGGAGAGCTGGTGCCCCGGGGAAACAAAGGATGGAGGGGGTTGCCCAGGCGCTCTGAGTTGTCAGTCTCAGCTCTGCTGTTCTCTGTGACTCTCAAGTCAAACCAGTTCCCTGCAAATTTATGCCTGGCTGGGTGTGTCCCAGCTATGTGGATTCTGTGGGCTGCTTTCTCCTGTCAGACAGAAAAATCAGATCTCTGCAACCCAGCCTGTTTCCCTTTGGCCTCACCTTCTAGCCCCCTAACATTTATCCATCTTACCCTTTAGACAGATTTTCTGTTCTAATCTCAATTACCTAATTTTGCATTATTATTTTTTTAAGCATTGTATGCCTTCTCAGAAATAGGTTAATAAGTGTGTCTCAAAGCCAACAAAGTAAGTTTGCATGTAAACAGTCTTGGTGTGGCGTGGATCCTTTATCCCTTGACTAGTGAGAGAATCCTAATGTAAAGTGGGGACCACAGCCCCAGAGAGGCTGGAGGGACAGCTTCCTCTGATAAGACTTCCTGCAGGAATGCAGATTCTGTGGGTCTCTGGAAGCAAAACAGTGGCTGCCCTTGCCCCACTATCGTCCTTGCTCCATGTGTTTAGTATACATTAGCTCAGATTCTCACAGCAGCTCTGTAGTGTATTGGTGGTGTTGGTGCACAGTTTGGGGGCTCAGTGGTAAAGAATCTGCCTGCCAGTGCAGGAGATGCCAGAGGCACGAGTTCAGTCCCAGGGGCAGGAAGATCCCCTGGAGGAGGAAACGCAGCCCACTCCAGGATTCTTGCCTGGAGAATCCCCATGAACAGAGGAGCCTGGCGGGCTACAGTCCTAGGGTTGCAAAGAGTTGGACACAACTGAGCACGCATGCCGTAGTGCCCAGTTTACAGGTGAGGAAACTGAGTATCCCGAGGTTCATTATACTGACTGTTGGTGACAGGTAGAGCCAGGTTTGAACAAGTTCCAGTTCCTCCTAAAGCCCAAGCCCTGTCTATTTCCTGGTACCGGGCACTTTGGGAAGTATCGATAGTGCCATGCAGAGCAGAGAGGACTTGATTTAGAGTCCTCTTGTCCCGATTCAAGCTGTGTCTCTTCTGCTACTAATGGCTCCATGGTGGTCTGGGTGCTCGGCTGGAGGGGAGGAAGTCCAGGGTGCCCTCCAGCTGTGCTGTCAGCGCCCCTTTTCACAAAGGCCGTGTCATAGCCTTGTTTGTGCCCCTTGCCCAGAGCCTTTGATTTTGCTTTTTGTCTCTCCTGGTTCAGTTTTGAGCCCAGGCCAGGCAGTGGCTGCTGTGGATACAGCAGAGGGTGGAGAATTCCCCAGTCCTGGAGGCAGGCTCAGCTCCGAGAGGTTTTCACTCTGCCCAACCTCCCCTGGAGTTGATTTGGCTTCTTTTGACTGTTGTCTGATTTCTTTTAGACCTGAGACTTGTCATTCTTCCAAGTGCGAACTGAGAAATGTAGACAATTGCCTTTCTTTCTGAGTTATCTGTCTCAGCGTGTGTGAGCTGTTTCTGCTAGCAGAGCACACAGTGGTTTCTGGGGCCTAGCACAACCCGCCCTGCTTGCTCTTCCCCTGGTCTTTGTGAAGCCCGGGAAGGTATTGGATTTCCCTGTGGTCCATGGTGGCTGTGGGGCTGTGTGGGCAGGCACATGGGCCCTCTGTCCATGCTCATAGGTGTTTTTGTCGGAGGTGGTAAAGGTTCTCCTTGGCTTTCTGTTTTGCAGATGGTTGTGGTTTAATGTGGGACTTACCTGGTGGCTCATACAATAAAGAATCCACCTGCAATGTGGGAGACCCAGGTTCGATCTCTGGGTTGAGAAGATCTCCTGGAGGAGGGAACACCAACCCACTCCAATATTCTTGCATGGAGAATCCTATGGACAGAGGAACCTAGCGGGCTGCAGTCCATGGGGTCTCAAAGGCGGGGGGCGGGGGCATGACTGAGCGACTAAGCATGCATACATGGTTTAATGTGAACTTTTGAATCACTCAACTGTCTTGGTCCCTCGAGTGATATGTCCTTGTTCTGCCTCCTGCCTGTGAGCTGTGCTGTAGGCCTCACTGTCCTGCTCACAGCTGCTGGTTCTACACGAGGGGTAAGAACAGACAGAGTTACAACTCAGAGTTATCAACAGGGTACAAGTGAAGAGTTTGTGTCTCACTTTTAAAAATAATTAATTAATTCATGGCGGCTCTGGGTCTTCGTCCTTGCGTGGGCTTTTCCCTAGTTGTGGTGAGCGGGTGCTCCTCTGTAGTTGCGGCGTGTGGCACACACACTCATCGCAGTGGCTTCTCTGGCTGTGGAGCACAGGCTGCAGGCGAGTGGGCTTCAGTAGTTGTGGCTCATGGGCTTAGTTGTCCTGTAGCATGTGGGATGCCCCCAGACCCAGGGATCCCCCCAGGGATCAAGCCCGTGTCCCCTGTGTTGGTAGGCAGTTTCTTTACCACTGAGCTACCAGGGAGGCCCATGTCTCAGTTGCCTGCATAGCTGTCCCCACAGCTTGGCTCCTTGGGTGACGATGGCAGGGAGGACTCAAGCTGGGAAAAGTTAGAAGGCCCCTTCAGTGAATGCCTGGTTTTGTTTCAGATGACGGGCTCATTTTTGCTCTATTTGAGGAAAAGGGGGAAAGTGACAAGGGTTTATTCTTGGGCTCTCCTGACACTGCTCTTCCTAGCCTCCATCCTGGCCTCTGCATTCCAGTCACAGTGACCTTCAGTCCATTACTCTGACTCATGGGAGGCCCTTTGCACCTGCTGTTTCTTCTGCTTGGAATACTCCTCCCCTGTATTCTTGCATTTCTTTCAAAAATTAAAAACAATTAATAGACTATATTTTTTTAAGAGCAGTTCTCTGTTCATAGTGAAATTGAACAGGAAGTACACAGAGTTCCCATATACCCTCCTCCCATACGCAGCCTCCCCCAGCAGAATGACACATCACTGTCTCTCAAGGCCTGTAGTTGACGCAAGGTTTTTCTTGGTGGTTCTGTGGGTTTGGACAGATATAACGACATGTGTCCCCCAGTGTCATATCATGCAGAGCATTCCAGTGCCTATGCATCCCTCCCTCCTCTGCCCACGAACCCTCTTTTCATGTTTGTTCTCTGCCTACTTGGGACCTCTGCTTGCTTGCCTTATGTCAAGGAAGCCTTCCCTGATCCTCCTGGAGAGGTTGGAGTCGCTGTGCACCAGGCCCTTGGTCATGTCAATGACAGTTACTTTTATTTGAGCTACTCCTTGAGTGATGTCTGCCTCCCCTGTGAGACTGGAAGCTTTCTAAAGGCAGGGAACCATGACTGTTTTCACACACCTGGTTCTGCAGCACCAAGCTCATTGGCTGCGCACAGCAGTTTCTTCTTGAACATTCGGCAAACAAGGAGATGCTTTGTCCTCACTGGTTCCTTCATGCTTCTGAAGTTTCGGATGCCCAAGTCTGTGCTCCCGAGTGCTCCGTGTCATTCACACATACTTCACACGTCCTCTAAAGCAGAGCCAGAAGTACTGTTACTGGACCATGCTTTCCAACTTAGGAGTGTTTATTGTGTGCCCAGTAAGTGCTCAGTGACAGGTATGGTGAAGGACATTAAAGAAAGATGAGAAAAAGTCCTCATCCTCCGAGATTTGATCTGAGCTTGCAGATCCACTCAAAGGAAATAGAACAACCTATTTGTAAACATTAAATAGAACCATGTAAAATCATGGACATTTTACTATCAATGAAATTTGATATTTGACTATTGATAGTTTCTCCTACAAAAATTGAAAATGCATATAGTTCAGCTTCATATACTACTAGTGTTGTCTTTAGTTGAGGTTGGACTCAACATAAGAGTCTTCATTATACACGTTCCACTGCGAGTTGTTAGGGCTTGGGCTGCAGATGAATGTCTAAATCCTGAGTCATGGGCTGAGATTTCCTTTCCCTGAGGAATGAAATGAAACATTTTTACCTGTAAGTTGAACCACAGACAGATTTTTTAAAAAGATTTTTCATTGCAAAACATGGACAGAAACAGGAGAAACAAACATCAGTAGCATCAGTAGGAATGCTACTGATGAGAGCATGTTTACTGTTACAAAGTGACGAAAGTAGGCTTAAATGTCCACATGATTGGGGAAGTGAATCAGGGAGCATCCAGCCTTGATTTTCCTCATGTGCATCGTTGGAATTGAGACTCCTTGGTCCCCAAGCTCAGCTCTGCTATGGGTTCTGCGCCTTGGCTGGTCAGGTCTGCCTTCTTCCCATCCTCATTTCCTCCCTCAAACCTATTCTCTCTCTGTGCTTGCCTGAAAGGTCAACACACAGAGTGTTTCAATTGTGACTTTGAAAATTTCTTGGGCACTTACTTGTCTGCAGGATGCCCCATTAGCTGCTGTGAGAGATACACAGATGATGAAGCCACAGCTCCCGCCCTGGGGAGCATCTTTCCAGTTGGACGACAGATGCCTATATGACAGTCTAAAGTACTGGTGGAATGCACAGACTCTGTCGAAGGTCTGGCTTGGGGGACCCAGTAGTTAACTAAGTGTTCTTTCCCTTCAAGTGATCACCTTTGTCTCTTTGCCTCCCTGTGTTGTTTCTGAGGCTATGATGCTGATGATGTTATTGATTACCATTGGCTGAGAGCCAGGCTTCTATGCCACGTACTTCATGGGGCTTGTTTTACCTAATCCATTGAAAAGAAAGTTAAAGTGAAGTCCCTCAGTCGTGTCCGACTCTTTGTGATCCCTTGGACTGTAGCCTACGAGACTCCTCCATCCATGGAATTTTCCAGGCAAGAGAACTGGAGTGGGTTGCCATTTCCTTCTCCAGGGGAACTTCCCGACCCAGGGATTGAACCCGTGCCTCCCGCATTGCAAGCAGATGCTTTTATCACCTGAGTCACCAGGGAAGCTATATTATATTGTCCCATTTTGATGATCAAAACAAGCCTGGAAAGGTTGAGTAGCATTAGAAGGTCTTACAACTGGAAATGACAGAGCCAGAGATGGAACTGTTCCCACTCTCCCAGCTCCTGAGACAGAGTTCTTAACCTTGACCTTAGAGAGCCTGCGGCTTTTTGTGGCCACACAGGAGCAGAAAGGTGGGAGGGGTGTGCTTCCAAAGAGGGCGGGTCCTGGTCTCAGGAAGCATTTTGGTTTCCTGTGTGACTCAGTTCACCAGCAGAAGAGCCAGGACCAAGTCTGTCCCTGGGGAGACAGCTGCACATGCTGCTGCCCTCTGGAGCACAGAGCTTCCTGTTTACCAGAAATAGTTATAAGGAGGCTCCAGCAGCCTCTGAGTTTGCTAGGGAAACCTCAAGTACCATGCCAAGGTCCGTGTGCTGCCGGAGCCCAGCCCTTGGAGTGATGCACATCTTTGCCCTTGGCTTCCCCATCTGTGAGATGGGAACTCTGAATCCCCTTTTGCATTTATAATTTCCAGCATCTGGGAACCGTGGCTCTGCTGTTTGGCTCTCCCACATAGCACTATGGAGATACTTTCTCAGATGGTACGTCCTTCCCAGCAGTGAGGGAGTGTGTTCCATGACAACTGAGGCCTGTGGCTGTGTCGACACCTGGCTGGAGGCCCCAGGTGTTTGAGTGACCATTGCTTTTACTTAGATAGGCTCATGTTGAGAACAGAGAACCCCATGATTAAAGCTGGTGTTTCTGTCCTTGCAGAAACTGCTAGCTACACGGCATCCTGACCTAAGGCCTCCCCTGTATTGAACTGTGTCTACCAGAGAGAGTACTGTGGGCTTGTCTCCGAACAGGAACAAGCTGAGTTGAACAAGGCAGCCTGCCTTTGGGTGGCCCAACCCATGTCCTCTAAGGCTGTTGGGTGGGGTGTCAGCTTTTCTCAGGTTCCTAGAGATCGATGTGCCAGGCCCTCCTCCACCCTCCCACAGGGCATATCTGAGACTCCCTTTCACACTTGCCATGCTCTGATGTGGTCCCTGCGTGTGAGAAGGTCGTTGGGATGTGAGCATCAGGACCCACAAGCTTCTGTGAGCCTGTCAGAAGACCCAGCCACTTGCAGTCCCAGCCCCTCCTTCCTCTGCAGCCAGGCTACATCCCAGGACCTGAATGTGCCTCTGGGCCTGTGTTTAAGACAGACATTGATCCTGGAGAACAGAGAGGGTGAGTGGATGGTGCTGGGGTTGGAAACCACACCCCTGAGGAGTGGTTAAAGGTTAACTAGGAGGAGAGACACCACCGGAAGAAGTGTGTTTCCCGACCTCAGACCTCACTACGGAGGAGGGCTGTTCCAGGGAACATACCTGGGTGGCCACAGAGAAACAGGTTCGTGTTCAAGGCAGGGGAGAATTGTCTAACAAAGACCTGTGTTGGGCGTGGAACAGGCTGCCAGGTGTGACAGTGGGTCTGTATGGGGACCCCAGGCCCATATGCTTGGGGTGCCATTCAAAAGGTCCCTGCCCGGGGCAGAGCATGGTTGAGCCAACCTCTAGGGTCCTTCCAGCTCCAGGCGCTGGGTATTGCCTCTGAAGTGGCTGTTCTGCCCAGTAACCCGCCGGTGCTTCTGTTCCGTAGTGACCTCTTCTAGCCTGTTTCCTTTGGGCCTCACTGCACCCTTTTGAGCTGCATTTGTATTCAGTCACTGTGACTATGAACTCTGCCTGCACACTCGTTTTGTGTGCCAGGCACAGCTAGCCTGAAGCTAATGCCCGGAAAAGCTTTCCGCTCCCGATGGCTTCCCCATGGAGCCACCTTGCCCAGTGGGCAAAAGTCCAGGTGACGTGGGCAGCTGATCAAGGGGACCCAGGGACAGTCTGGAAGTGGACAGGGAGGATGGAAGCCTGTTCTTGGTCCTTTGAGTGACCTTTCTCCTTTGTTAGACCTCGTAGCCCCTTGCGTGTGACTTGTTCCAACCCCAGAAACCAAAGCCTCACAGGCCAGAGCTTCATGTCATCAAATAGAGAAACTACACCCTTACTCCCTAGCCCTTATTTTTCCCCCAGTCCAACCCTGGAGCCAGATGTTGGAGATGAACAAGCCTGCAAGTTTGTCTTCACTCTTGGGAGGATCCAGTTTCTATTTATTTTCTCAAAGGCTGTAAGACCGGGTATTCTGTCTCCAGTCTGCTTCCCCTTTAATGAACTGCTGCTCCCTCTTCACCATTTCAAGGTCCCAGGTCCCCCCATTCCAGGCCTGGCTGCCCGGGGCTTCCAATAACGATCCCACTGCCACCCACCCACCCTCCCCGCTCCTGCAGCTTGTACTGGGGGATCCCCTGGCCCTGCAGCCACTTTTTCTGCAATCCCCATTAGTTTTCTCGGATCCCAGTGTATAACAGGTGATTGGATGCAACATTTTTCAATTAAATTAGCCCCTTAATGCTTCCCATATTTATATGATTAAAAGAAGGTGTTTGTTGGATTCCAAAGCATATTAAATAGTTGGTGGAATAGGGAGTGACGTGAGTGAACACTTGTAGACATTGTGAGGGAGGTTTCTTGTTGCACAGCCCCGATCTTATTCATGTGTCCCCTTACGACTCATTCCTCACTGAACACAAAGTGTGTGCCAGGTGCAATGCTCTTTGTTGTTTTGGGCCCCACACCTCTTTCTCTCTTCTCTCAGCTCTAGATTGCTACTGCTTTTTAAGGACAGAGCAGAGTGTTGGTAAGTTCTCTACTGAGCTTCCAACTGGTGAAGTCATCTCCAGCCCCAGCACAGAGGAGACTGTTCAGTACCCAGAAAACCAGAGGGTTTGCCTCCTGGGACCTGGACAGAGTCAGAGATTCTGGGTTTGGTGACAGGTCCCCCCAGCTCATGTGTCTGGAGTCTGTGGATTGCTGCTTTTCACATAGCATGGTCTCCTATGCACATGTGTGCCTCACCTGGAACAGCTGGAGTAAACGTGAGTCACAGAATGCATCACCTTCTGGTGGCGGGATGCAAGCTGGTGGCCTGGAGAGGGGTGGGCCTGGGACCTTGGCTGCTTACACAGAGTGGGCTTAGGAAAAGGAGGGTGAGACATGCTGCACTGCCCAGAGGTTCTGGCTCAACACAGGTCATGGGAATGGATTATAAGACAGAATGGACAGTTTGGGACTGGACAGGTGCTGTTGGGGGACCAGGAAGGTAGGATGAAAGAGACACCTTTAAGTTTTCTAGATAAGACGTTTGATGGTCCCTTTGTCAGAAATGGGGAAGAAGGTGCCTCAACTTTGGAGTAGTTGAGTTTTAGGTGATGGCAGACACATCTGGCTTTTGATGAAGACCCGGGACTAAAACTCCAGAAAGAGGTCGGTGGGGGACGGGGGTGGGGGTGGCGGGGACGTAATTGTGTGCTGTTCAAGCAGATGTACGGAACTTGGGTAAATCTCCCCAGAGGACAGTCTTGCCTTTGACCTCATCCAGTGCCTGGAGAGGAAGTGGAATCTGCAAGCAGCGGAGGGGAATGGGGCACTGGACAGTGTAATGTCCAGGACACCAAGGGCAGGAGAGCTCGAGGGAGGCCCTGGTTGGCAGCAGAGAGGCGGGAGAACAAGATGAGAGGATCGCTGTGGGGCTGGCGACAGGACCTCAGCATGGGGTTCTCCACCTTGGCTGCACTGGAGTCTCACCTGGGAGCTGGAACCTGGCCTACAGATCACAGGAGAGCCGCTGGGCATTAGCATCATTAGAGTACCCTCAAGTGCAGCCAGGGCAGAGAACCACTGTGGGGAGCAGCTAGAACCATCTGTGAAAGAGGGAGTGGGGGCATGTGAGGAGACTGGGTTATACAGAATTGGGGAGAGAGTGGAGGCAACCTGTCTGCTAGTCTTAGAGACAGGTGATGAGAGATGCTGGGTCAAAAGCAGGGTATTTATTTTAAGTGGGTCATGAGCATATTTTTAGGCACGAGGAAGGAAGCAAAGGAAATTGACTAATGGAACAGTGCCCAGAGAGGGTGGAATTTGGGAGCTGCGTTTCCTAGGGGAGGGAGAGCACTCCTACCTTTAGGGCAGTCAGACCAGAAAAGAAAGCAGGAGGATGCCCCATTTATTTATGATGGAGAGACATCCTTGAGCTGTGGAGGCAGACTCTGAGTGCCTGGAGTAGACGAGTCCTGTTCCGTCTTCCCTGGATGCTCCTCCTAAGTGCGTGGGAACCGGGAGTTGGGAGGATAGAACAGACCTCATGTGGCTTTGATGCAGACTTGACCAAAGAGAAGGCAAGCGAACTGCAGTCTTGGCCAGATACTGGGTTTCTGACTTCTGAGTCCAGTGCATTTCCGTCCCGCCCACCCCTGACATTTTCATCTGAGGGCAGACCTCTATCGTGTTGGAGGAGATTGGCTTTTAAAAATCTTGTTTTTACCCAGAGACTTGGAGAAAAGTTTAGCTAAACAAATAAATCTTTTTTTTTCCCTCTTAAAATAGTTTTGTATAAAAAACAGAATATATTCAATTTAAAAATTTGGAAAATGCAGAGAGCCAAAAGGAGATAAACATCATATCCCTACAATCCAAAACCAAGATTGTGCATTTCTGGATTTCAGTCACAGATTTTCAGCCTCATGGAAATACCAAGGACAGTCACTGTCAGTTTTTCTCTATTTACATCATGCAAGTACTGAACTGATTGCTCCTTGTATGTGGATTTTGTTTTAATCCTCTCAACAGCCCTATTCTATCAATACTATTATTATCTCCATCTTATAGCTGAGAAGCTGGGACTGGAAAAGATAAAGTAACTTGCCCAAGGTCACAAAGAAAAGCTGAGGGAAGGTGTGGGCATGAACCAAGATTTGCCACTCACCCATTCATTGGAGCCCATGCACTCAGCTGCTTCTGTGGACACTGCCTCCAGACAAAGGAATACTCATAACTGGTGTTCCAGTGCAGTACTGACGTCAAGTCTGGTCATCTAAATTTCTGTATTTGAGTGAATTTCTGAGCAAACTAAGCCCTCTTTTTCAAAAAAGAAAAACTTTATTGAGGTACAATAGATGTATGGGCTTCCCAGGTGGCTCATCCACCAATGCAGAAGACGCATGAGATACGAGTTCGATCTCTGGGTCGGGAAGATCCCCTGGAGGAGGAAACGGCAACCCACTCTAGTGTTCTTGCTTGAAAAATCCCATGGACAGAGGAGCCTGGTGGGCTACAGTCCACAGGCTCAAAAGAGTTGGACACAACTGAGCTTGCACACTTAAGTTTATTATATATCCATCGGGTACGTGCTCAGTCGTGTCTGACTCTTTGCAACTTTGTGGACTGTAGTCTGCCAGGCTTCTCTGTCCATGGGATTTTTCCAGGCAAGAATAATGGAGTGGGTTGCCATTTCCTCCTCCAGGGGATCTTCCTGACCCAGGGATTGAACTCATGTCTCCTGTGTCTTCTGCATTGGCAGGCAGATTCTTTACCACTGAGCCACCTGGGAAGCCCCTAGTATAATAAATTACATGTATTGAAAGTGTACAATTTGACAAATTTTGACCTTTATACGTACCCGTGAGATATATATGCACTGCAGTCAAGACGACGAGCACACATCCTTCTCGCCACGACGAGTGCTTTTGCTCTTTTGTCATTTCTCCCTCCTGCATCTCCTGCCCTCTTTCCCCAGGCCCTCACTACTTTGCTTTCTATCACTACATTTGACTTTGCATTTGTTAAAACTTTATGAATCCAGTATATACTCTTTTTTTTTTGTCCTGGTTTATTTCAGAACCATTGTTTTGAGATTCATCTGTGCTGTTGAGTGTCTCTATTCCTTCCTTTTGTTACAGAGTAGTATTCCATTGTATAGATCCACCACAGTTTGTCCATCCACCATTGATGGATATCTGGGTTGTTTGGATATTTGGTAGTTTTTGCCTATTATAAATGGAGCAGCTATAATGTAAATGTGCTCAAGTCTGTGTGGACCTATAGCCACGCTGGTGTGATCACTCACCTAGAGCCAGACATCCTGGAATGCAATGTCAAGTGGACCTTAGGAAGCATCACTACGAACAAAGCTAGTGGAGGTGGTGGAATTCCAGTTGAGCTATTCCAAATCCTGAAAGATGATGCTGTGAAAGTGCTGCACTCAATATGCCAGCAAATTTGGAAAACTCAGCAGTGGCCACAGGACTGGAAAAGGTCAGTTTTCATTCCAATCCCAAAGAAAGGCAATGCCAAAGAATGCTCAAACTACTGCACAATTGCACTCATCTCACACCCTAACCAAGTGATGCTCAAAATTCTCCAAGCCAGTCTTCAACAGTACATGAACTGTGAACTTCCAGATGTTCAAACTGGATTTAGAAAAGGCAGAGGAAACAGAGATCAAATATCCAACATCTGTTGGATCATCGAAAAAGCAAGAGAGTTCAAGAAAAACATCTACTTCTGCTTTATTGATTATGCCAAAGCCTTTGACTGTGTGGATCACAAAAAACTGTGGAAAATTCTTCAAGAGATGGGAATACCAGACCACATGACCTGCTTCCTGAGCAATCTGTATGCAGGTCAAGAAGCAACAGTTAGAATTGGACATGGAACAAGAGACTGGTTCCAAATAGGAAAAGGAGTACGTAAAGGCTGTATATTGTCACCCTGCTTATTTAACTTCTATGCAGAGTTGCTGCTGCTGCTGCTGCTAAGTCACTTCAGTCGTGTCCGACTCTGTGCGACCCCATAGACGGCAGCCCACCAGGCTTCCCCGTCCCTGGGATTCTCTAGGCAAGAACACTGGAGTGGGTTGCCATTTCCTTCTCCAATGTGTGAAAGTGAAAAGTGAAAGTGAAAGTCGCTCAGTCGTGTCTGACTCTTAGCGACCCCATGGGCTGCAGCCTACCAGGCTCCTCCGTCCATGGAATTTTCCAGGCAAGAGTACTGGAGTGGGGTGCCATTGCCTTCTCCATCATGACAAATAGATGGGGAGACAATGGAAACAGTGACAGACTTTATTTTTGGGGGCTCCAAAACCACTGCAGATGGTAACTACAGCCATAAAATTAAAAGACACTTGCTCCTTGGAAGGGAAGTTATGATCAACCTAGACAGCATATTGAAAAGCAGAGACATTACTTTGGCAACAAAGTTCTGTCTAGTCAAAGCTATGGTTTTTCCAGTAGTCATGTATGGATGTGAGAGTTAGACTGTAAAGAAACCTGAGTGCCAAAGAACTGATGCTTTTGAACTGTGGTGTTGGAGAAGACTCTTGAGAGTCCCTTGGATTGCAAGGAGATCCAACCAGTCCGTCCTAAAGACGATCAGTCCTTAATATTCATTGGAAGGACTGATGCTGAAGCTGAAACTCCAATACTTTGGCCACCTGATGCGAAGAGCTGACTCATTTAAAAAGACCCTGATGCTGGGAAAGACTGGGGGCAGGAGGAGAAGGGGACAACAGAGGATGAGATGGCTGGATGGCATCACTGACGTGAGTTTGAGTGAACTCCGGGAGTTGGTTTTGGACAGGGAGGCCTGGCGTGCTGCAGTCCATGGGGTCGCAAAGAGTCGGACACGACTGAGCAACTGAACTGACGCTTTTATTTCTCATGGGTCAGTCCTTTGGAGTGAAATGGCTGGGTCATATGGAAGATGTTTAACTGTTTAAGAAACTATCCAACTGTTTTCCAGAGTACATGTATCACTTTACATCCCTAGCATCAGTGTATGTTGGTTACATTTTCTCCCTCAGCATTTGATATGGCCAGTCTTTTTAATATTTAGCCATTAGGTGTGTGGTAGGATATCAGTGGTTTTTATTAACAGGAGGCTTTTAAACTTCCTGGTTTGCAATTCTTCACTGTCCCTGTGGCAACTGTGGAGCCTCATTCATTAGGCAGTAAAAGGAGAAGATGTAAAAGTTATTGCTGGTCTGAGAGTAATAGCCATAGATCCTTTTTTAAGTCCATCATATGTACTAAATACTTGTTAACCTAGCAACCACCCTGCAAAATAGGATTATTTTCATTTTACAGATGGAGAAACTGAGGCTTAGAGAGACGACATGACTGACTTAGTGTCTCAGAAAGCAAAGAGTTGAACTCAGCCTTGCCTCTGCCGACACTCTCATACACTGGCCCCCATGCCACACTCCATTTTGTATTATAGTTATTCCCTTAAAAAAAATCCACTTTCCCAATACTGCTCTCTGTCCTAAATGTGGATACAAAGCTTAAGCCTTCAAAATAGTCCAGGCAGACAGTGGGAAAATTATTTCTATTGTAAATTCTCTTTGGAGTCAGCGCTTGTATAATCTCCCAGCCCCAAAGCCTGGGTGAATGAATAAGCACGTCATTCTCCACAGCCCAACCTCTTGGCCAAGTTTGTTAACATCACTTACACAGTGAGAGTCCACTTCAGAGAAGACAGAATTAATATTATTATGCTACACTACTCTTCATTTGTGGAACTATTTCTGTTTCAGATGCAATTTTCCAATTCAACAAACCTTTATCTTGGACCCAGCAGTCATTAATTGAGAGTCTACCATGCACTTTGAATTATTGCAGTTATCACACACCCTCCCCTCTCCCTGTGTGAGTGGATAGTTCAGCTTTGTGTATAGAGGCAGATCATCTGAATCTGACTTCTGTGGTCCTTACTGGTTCAGTGACCTTGGGTTGGTTTCTTAATGTCTGAACACCAGTGTCCTCATCTGCAAGATGACAATATGTTACCTCCTTCATAAAGTTTGCAGTGAAGATGGAATGGAACAGTGGACATGATCAATAAACTTTAATAAACTATTTTCCTTCTTACTAACATGAAAAAATGTAGAGGGTTAAATAATGTGGTCAGATCTACACAGGTAATTGCTGATGGCATAAACCTCCCATGCCCACCTTCAAGCTCCCAAGTTTCACGTTATTCTGACTGCTTGTTGTCACTCTCCTGTAGGTTTCTGCATGCCACTTGAGAAGCTGGTGTGGAATAAAGGAGGCAAATGACAGAGCCAACATTGAAGTCTTTTAAAGTTGCACTTGGATATTAAAGATAGTTTGAGGGAAAAAAGGGGAAGATTATTGCCTCTAATCTCAACCCCAGTGATATTCTGGTATATTTTGTTTCAAACTCTTCTCTTTTTAATAGAAAGTGATGCTGGTTTCTTACTTGGTTTGTTCAGTTCAGTCGCTCAGTCGTGTCCGACTCTTTGCAACCCGATGAATCACAGCACGCCAGGCCTCCCTGTCCATCACCAACTCCCAGAGTTCACTCAGACTCACATCCATCGAGTCAGTGATGCCATCCAGCCATCTCATCCTCTGTCATCCCCTTCTCCTCCTGCCCCCTTCCCTCCCAGCATCAGGGTCTTTTCCAATGAGTCAGCTCTTTGCATCAGGTGGTCAAAGTATTGGAGTTTTAGCTTCAACATCAGTCCTTCCAGTGAACACCTAGGACTGATCTCCTTTTGGATGGACTGGTTGGATCTCCTTGCAGTCCAAGGGACTCTCCAGAGTCTTTTCCAACACCACACTTCAAAAGCATCAATTCTTCGGCACTCAGCCTTCTTTATAGTCTAACTCTCACATCCATACATGACCACTGGAAAAACCATAGCCTTGACTAGACGGACCTTTGTTGACAAAGTAATGTCTCTGCTTTTGAATATGCTGTCTAGGTTGGTCATAACTTTCCTTCCAAGCAGTAAGCGTCTTTTAATTTCATGGCTTCAGTCACCATCTGCAGTGATTTTGGAGCCCAGAAAAATAAAGTCACCCACTGTTTCTACTGTTTCCCCATCTATTTCCCATGAAGTGATGGGACCAGATGCCATGATCTTAGTTTTCTGAATGTTGAGTTTTAAACTAACTTTTTCACTCTCCTCTTTCACTTTCATCAAGAGGGTCTTTAGTTCTTCTTCACTTTCTGCCATAAGGGTGGTGTCATCTGCATATCTGAGGTTATTGATAGTTCTCCCGGCAATCTTGATTCCAGCTTGTGCTTCTTCCAGCCCAGCGTTTCTCATGATGTACTCTGCCTAGAAGTTAAATAAGCAGGGTGACAGAATATAGCCTTGACGTATTCCTTTTCCTGTTTATAACCAGGCTTTTATTCCACGTCCAGTTCTAACTGTTGCTTCCTAACCTGCATACAGGTTTCTCAAGAGGCAGGTCAGGTGGTTTGATATTCTCATCTCTTTCAGAATTTTCCACAGTTTATTGTGATCCACACAGTCAAAGGCTTTGGCATAGTCAATAAAGCAGAAATAGATGTTTTTCTGGAACTCTCTTGCTTTTTCAATGATCCAGTGGATGATGCCAAAGAAGGCAATGGCAACCCACTCCAGTACTCTTGCCTGGAAAATCCCATGGACAGAGGAGCCTGGTAGGCTGCAGTCCATGGGGTTGCGAAGAGTTGGACACGTAAGCGACTTCACTTTCACTTTTCACTTTCATGCATTGGAGAAGAAAATGGCAACCCACCCCAGTGTTCTTGCCTGGAGAATCCCAGGGGTGCGGGAGCCTGGTGGGCTGCCGTCTATGGGGTTGCATAGAGTCTGACACAACTGAAGCGACTTAGCAGCAGCAGCAGCAGCGGATGTTGGCAATTTGATCTCTGGTTCCTCTGCCTTTTCTGTAACCAGCTTGAACATCTGGAAGTTCACAGTTCACATATTGCTGAAGCCTGGCTTGGAGAATTTTGAGCATTACTTTACTAGCGTGTGAGATGAGTGCGATTGTGCGGTAGTTTGCGCATTCTTTGCATTGCCTTTCTTTGGGATTGGAATGAAAACTGCCCTTTTCCAGTCCTGTGACCACTGCTGAGTTTTCCAAATTTGCTGGCGTATTGAGTGCAGCACTTTCATAGCATCACCTTTCAGGATTTGAAATAGCTCAACTGGAATTCCATCACCTCCACTAGCTTTGTTCGTAGTGATGCTTCCTGAGGCCCACTTGACATTGCATTCCAGGATGTCTGGCTCTAGGTGAGTGATCACACCATCATGATTATCTTGGTCGTGAAGATCTTTTTAGTACAGTTCTTCTGTGTATTCTTGCCACCTCTTCTTAATATCTTCTCCTTCTGTTAGGTCCCTACCATTTCTGTCCCTTAGTGTGCCCATCTTTGCACGAAATGTTCCCTTGGTATCCCTAAATTCTTGAAGAGCTCTGTAGTCTTTCCCATTCTGTTGTTTTCCTCTATTTTTTCGCATCGAACGCTGAGGAAGGCTTTCTTATCTCTTCTTGCTATTCTTTGGAACTCTGCATTCAAATGGGTATATCTTTCCTTTTCTCCTTTGCTTTTCGCTTCCCTTTTTTTCACAGCTATTTGTAAGGCCTCTTCAGACAGCCGGTTTGCTTTTTTGCATTTCTTTTTCTTGGAGATGGTCTTGATCCCTGTCTCCTGTACAGTGTCACAAACCTCCGTCCATAGTTCATCAGGCACTCTGTCAGATCTAGTCCCTTAAATCTATTTCTCACTTCCACTGTATAGTCATAAGGGATTTGATTTAGGTCATACCTGAATGGTCTAGTGGTTTTCTCCACTTTCTTCAATTTCAGTCTGAATTTGGCAATAAGGAGTTCATGATCTGAGCCACAGTCAGCTCCCAGTCTTGTTTTTGCTCACTGTATAGAGCTTCTCCATCTTTGGCTACAAGGAATATAATCAGGCTGATTTCGGTGTCGACCATCTGGTGATGTCCACATGTAGAGTCTTCTCTTGTGTTGTCAGAAGAGGGTGTTTGCTCTGACCAGTGCATTATCTTGGCAGAACGCCATTAGCCTTTGCCCTGCTTCATTCTGTACTCCAAGGTCAAATTTAATCACACTCTAATTACAGTACTGTATTCTTTTCCACTGTTATAAATGTTTACAATAATTTCATACTTTTTATGAACACAATTTCTAATGGCAGTGAGGAGAGATCTCAGTTGACTTAACTGTTCCGAGTAGTAGGGTATTCACCTGTTTCCCGATTTGTCACTATAGTAAGAACACTGCTATGTGTGTTTCAGAATACTTCTTGCAGATAGGCTCCTGAAGGAGAGAGTCATTGAGTCAAAAGATGTGTACTTCTTCAAGGGTTTTTTTCAAGTCAGGTGTACTGAGGGATAATTTACATAGAGTAAAATTCACCCTTTTATATATATAAAGTCTTAAAGCCACGCCAAGAATTAAGATATAAATGAAGAAAAAAATTGATGAAAAAAGAGATGTAGATGATTTCTTTCGCCTGAGGAAGTTTTCTGGTGTTGTCTCTTGTTGACTCCTCTCTTTGGCCTCAGCCTTTGGCCATCACTGATCTGTTTTCTATCCCTATATATTTGTCTTTCCATGAATGTCTTCTGAATGAAGTTAGGCTCAAGTTTCCCTTTGAGGGTTTTTTTTTTTAGGCTTTTTCCACTTAAATCTGGAGCTTTGGAGATTCATCTGAGTTGTGTGTATCTGCAGTTTGTCCCTTATTATTGCTGAATAGTATTCCATTTAGAGATGTATGACGGTATGTCTATGTGTTCACCACTTGATGGACATCTGGATTGTTTCTAAATTTTGGTAATCATGAATAGCTGCTATATAAATATTTGCATAGTAGTTTTTATGTAAGCAAAAGTTTTCATTTCTCTTGGATAAATACCAAAGGGTGAGATTGCTGAGTTGATGGTCAGTGTGTATTTAACTTTATAGGAATATGCCAAACTGTTTTCCAAAGTTGCCAAAACATTTTGTATTCTCACTAGCAATTTATGAGAGTTCTAGTTGTTCCACCTTCTTTCCAGCACTTGGTATCTTCAGGGCTCTTTTTTTTTTGGCATAGCTATCCAGTGGCATCTCATTGCGAATTTAATGTGCACTTCCTTAATGACTAAGGATGTTGAGGATCCTTTTGTGTGCTTATTTCCATCCATATCTCTTCTTCGGTAAAATGTCTATTCAAGTTTCTATTTTTAAAAATTCAGTTGTTTGTGTTGTTACCAACCTACGAGAGTGCTTGGTACATTCTGAGTACAAGTCCTTTATCAGATTTTTATTTTTTGCCAAACATTTTCTCCCAATCATGCCTTGTCATTTCATTTTCTCAATGAGAAACCATTGAGAAAGAGAAGATGGTTTTAATTTTGGTGAAGTCTTGCTTATACCAAGATTACAAACCAAGATTATAAAGCTTTTTCTCCTTTCTTTCCTTTGGACATATTATAGTTTTAGGTCTATGGTCCTATTTGAGTTCATTTTTGTACATAGTGAGAGGTATGGGTTAAGCTTCATTTTTTTTCAAATAGATGTCTAATTATTCCATTAAATTGACCACATGTGTGTGGGCCTATTTCTGGTCTCTGTTGTGTCCCACTGGTCTGAGTGTCTTTCCTTTTGTCAGCAGCACGCTGTCTCAATTACTGTAGCTTTTTAGTAAGTCTTGGCCTTATTGAATGAATTCCACAACTTTGTTGTTGTTTTTCAAAATTGTTTTGAGTTTTCATTGTTGAGTTCTCATATATGCCAGTTATTAGCCCTCCTAACATATTCTCAGTCTTGCCACCAAGGGGACCCACTCCTCTCCACTTCTAATCCCTTAAATTAGATTTGTCACAATTTAGGATTTCATGGCTGTAAGGGAGTTTCTGGGTTTCTTCCTCAGGGTTTTGAAAATGTGCCCGGCCTCCTCATCGTGGCTTTACTGGGCTTCCTAGTGGCTCAGACGGTTAAGAATCTGCTTGCAAGGCAGGAGACCTGGGTTCGATCTCCGGGTTGGGAAGATTCCCTAGAGAAAGGAATGGCAACCCACTCCATTATTCTTGCCTGACCATTATTCCATGGACAGAGGAGATTCTGTCCTCTATACCTGGCCTTCTTATTGAGCCTTTACTAGTGCCTAGGATACCTCCCCATCCCCAGCTTCTGCCTTCCCCCTCATGTCTTCTTCCAGCTTCCTGGAAGGATCCTCCTGACCTTTAGCTCAGTTTATGTTTCCTCTGCCCTGGGAAGACTTTCTTGCTTCTTCCCCCAGTTTCTGTTGAGAGTGTATTTACCTTTTTTAGCACATACAGCCTGATATGTTGAAGTTGTATTTCTGCTTGACTGCAAGCTTTTTGAGGTCCGGAACAGATGATTTCATAGACCCAGTGCCTTCCATGGAGCCTGCGCGAGGTCAGAGGTCAGTAATTGTTTGTTGGCTGAATGTTGGGCATCTGGGAAACCGATTCCCCAGAGGTAGATTCCTTTCTCACAGCTGGTATCCTGGCTTTCAGTCTTTGCTGGCTTCCTTTCAAACCACCTTTTCTTCCTTGTATTACTCTTTTTGTGACTTATTTCCATGCTGCTTTTCGAGTGAATAAGAAAATGTCATAGCTCTTAAACGCTGTTTTGTCCATCATTTTGGTGATAAGAAAGGATGATACCCTCATCCCCTCATCTGCCATAAGGTGATAGCTTTTAACTTGTGAAGTCTAAGAATCCGGTCTCCTATTTCAGTGTCAAGTGTTCGTGTGCAGATAACTCAGCAGTGTTTAGACCCTTCCTGTGTTCGTCCTGCTACCATGTATTTTCTTTCACTACTGCTATGAAAGCACCCCAATCCCAGATTTTGTTGCCCTGTATCAGGATCTAGCTGCTCCTAACGGTAATGACTAGGAGTGCTTTGTGTAATGTCAGGGCCACAGTGGTTAAAGATTTAAAATAGAGTCCTTCCCTGACACTATAGCCTGTATTGAGCCATGCTACTGTCTGAAGCGTGGACATATTCCATACAGGGAAGCAGTTAAAGGGAGAAGAGAGGTTATCTGATTGACCTTAATCACTGGAGTAGTTCAATTAATGATTGAAGTGGTTTGCATCTACCAGAAAGATGGCAGATTTTACCAAATTCTCCAAAGACAGATCCATCTGTTGGTCATTTGGGTGCTCTGTTCTGAGTGATTTGTGTCTTAATTGGGGGACTGAAGTGGTCACTTACCGGTCACCTTAGACCGTGGCAGCCAGCCGAGTGTGTTGGAGTGTGGGGAAGTTGAGATAGGCTAAAGGCTGTTCTGTGGAAGGAATACTAGGGGAGACTCAAAGGGGAGGCCTCCAGGAGTGGCTATCAGGTAGAGAGTGGGAGCAGCGAGGGCAGGGTGGCCTGCAGCGAGGGGTTCCAGGCACAGGTGGGTCCCGCGGTGGAGATTCACCTCTGCCCTTTGGCTTCCCCCATCAGCTGGCTCTCTGTGATCCCACAGTGCTTGTAGAGTGATCCCCCAGCTGTGCACGCAGAGGATCACCTGTGATCCGCACCATAACCCCTGGTAAGGGCCAGTGCCCCGTCTGATGCCCCAGGGCAGCCAGGAAGCCTTTAAACCCGTCAACTTCTGTCCCTCAGGAGAAGATCGGCTGGCGAAAGGATGCGCTGCACTTGCTGGTGTTCACCACGGACGACGTGCCCCACATTGCACTGGACGGAAAGCTGGGGGGCCTGGTGCAGCCGCACGATGGCCAGTGCCACCTGAACGAGGCCAACGAGTACACGGCGTCCAACCAGATGGTAAGGGCTGGACCCCCAGCACCGCCCTTGCGACCCTGCCTGTGGTCTGAGGCCTCACCCAGCCTTGACCACCTTCCTCCGGACTTCTCACTGACTTCCCCATCCTTTCTTCGGACTGGGTTTCTATTCCATCTCCTCCAACTGGGCTTCCAGAACTCCTGCTCATCATTACCTTAGAGCATTTCTCAAGGATTTCTGTAGCTGGTTCAGCTTTCTGCTGTTGTGCACCCACACGAGAAATGTTTAGTTGAAGGAAGAGGTGGGTGAGACAGGATAGATGTCAAAGGGAAGAGGCGATTTTACACGAGAGAGAGGACTGTGTTCCGCAGAGGAAAAAAACTGGGACAGAAGTTATGAGGCAAGACCAGCAAAGACTAGACTTCCTGGTTTCTAGAAATGGGTTTCCTGAGGCCCTGCGTTCCATCAGTGTTGGGGCAGGTGGCAGGTGTCCTGTACTGGCTGAGAAGCCCCAAGGACTTGCCACTCTCGGTAGTCTATCACTGTGGTTGTGCAGTTAAATAGAATTTATGCAGAATTTCAAACATACAATAGGCCAGTAAATGAACTTCTACCTACCTGTCACCCAGACCCAACAATTAAGATTTTTTTCACACGTGCTGTACAAAGTTTGTTTTTTCTTCCCAAATATCCTCTTCCTTCCCAGATGCGCTTTCCAGAGTGCATTTGGTAGAATGGGTGACTAGAGAGAAATTCTTTCTAAGTCTTGCTGGACTAACCTATTTTCTCCAGTTTTAAGAGGTGGTCAAAAATAATGGAGTCCAGAGAAAGAACTCCTAACTATACTACCTGATAACTGTAGAACCTCACTGATGAGGAGTCCTGGACCCATTCAGTTCAGTTCAGTTCAGTCTCTCAGTCGTGTCCAACTCTTTGCGACCCCATGAATCGCAGCACACCAGGCCTCCCTGTCCATCACCAACTCCCAGAGTTCACTCAGACTCACTTCCATCGAGTCAGTGATGCCATCCAGCCATCTCATCCTCTGTCATCCCCTTCTCCTCCTGCCCCCTTCCCTCCCAGCATCAGAGTCTTTTCCAATGAGTCAACTCTTCGCATGAGGTGGCCAAAGTACTAGAGTTTCAGCTTTAGCATCATTCCTTCCAAACCCATTATCAGCCCTTAAAAGCCTTCAGGACTTTGTTAAGCTGCCTTGCAGCATCCTTCAGGGAGCATTCTCCCTCCCCCCCTCCTCTGTACCCCTTCCCACACCACAGCCCAACTTGTCCAAATGTCAGCAGCCTTTTCTGCCCATTCTGAGCCGTGAGAGGACTGAGCAGAACCTGTGTAGGACATTGGCAGGCCCAGCACTGGGCATGGGAAAAGGAAAATAGGGCAAGGAGATCAGGAAGAAAGTCTTAGGGGAGAGAGGACAGATAAACAGGTGCTGATGGCAGGATGTGGTCACTGCTGTCTTGCTGGCTTCCCCACTCTGCCGCATTCCTGCGGAAGGGATGGAAACATGGACCAAGTGTGGGAGACCTCCACTCATCACTTCTCCATTCTGGGTTGAGAGGGGCAGGAGGAGTGAGTCTGGTTTGGTGGGTTCCAGAGGGTCCTTTCCTGGAGAATCTTCCCTACATAGTTTCTCAGTAAGGAGCTGCCCAGGGGGCTTAGCTGGGGAAGGGACTGCTAGGGGAAGATGCTTATTATCTGCACAGGTGATGAGTTACTGAGTGCATGTTAGAGCCAGGTGCTAGTGTCTCTACTTGCAAGAAATGTTACAGCCTTGACTTTTGCCTTGGCCCTAGGACTATCCATCCCTTGCCTTGCTCGGAGAGAAATTGGCAGAGAACAACATCAACCTCATCTTTGCAGTGACGAAAAACCACTATATGCTCTATAAGGTACACTTGAAAGGGAGCAAGGGAGGCTGGTGGACTGAACCTGGGGGGCCTGCTGACTCTCAGATGATTGGGAGAATGGAATATGGGGCCACGTGAAGTGTGGGGCGGCTGCATGAGGAGTGTTAACAGCCCTGCTCTGTGTGGGCAGAGATCCAAAGGAGCGTGGAGTATAGTCCTGTCTTGATCTAGTGGAAAATGATGGTATTGAGGAAGCTCTTAAGCATTCATATAGCAGAGCATACCAAGCGAGTTTCTAATTTGATAATGAGGGAAACAGTATCAATTCCTGTTTTTCAGATGATGAAATGGAAACACCCAGGGAATAGGGAAGGAAGATATAAAAGGAAGATGTGCAGAGAGAAAACTAGGCGTACATGTAGACAGGCTGCATGCAGAGTCTGTGTGCCTTCCCGCAGAGTGTGGGAGACCAGTGGGTTAGTCTGGGGCAGGAATTTCCAAAGAAAACAGTAAGTGTCTTGAGTGCACAGAGCGGTCTGTATGAGTCTGTTACAAGACTTTCCCCAGTCATCCCACGGGCCACCGCTCTACTCTCCCCTCATGAATGTGCTTCTCCCCCACAATCATGGGCAAATCGCCTTTCACTAGAACTCTCCTGTGAGCTGCTCCCGGAGTGTTCGTGTCAGTTGGTGTGAAGCCCAGCTCACCTCTGACATCCTTTGAAATGAGAGGTCATGAGAAGTTCATCCCCACCTCCAGAACGGTCAACCCCAGTCCCCTCTCTCTGCTGCTCTTAAATATCCGCAAGAGAACCTTTGTCTGAAGGTGTGTTTCTACTGTACCTGCCTGAGATGATCATTGATAAAATGCCACTTATATCTTCTTAAGTTCTTACCTTCTTTTGGTCTGAATCAATTTTAGATGAAAACAAGAGAAAGAGATTTTTTTTTTGTCTTTGTTTAGTGAAGATAGCAGGATAGGACATGGCCATTTACAGGGATCAGTTTTGGAGAGGTGGTTGCACGGGCTGTACTCCAGATGCTTCAGGAGGGAAGAGACCCACCTTGGCTTAAGCCAGCCTTGCTCAGAACCAAGTACACCTCACTCAGGGAGGAAGCATGTCCAGTCCAAGGCAGGCTGAGGGTGGTGGCTATTTCTAGATGTTTCTGTCACTTTAGTAAGTGACATACACAGGCCTTGGTACCAGTGAAAGAAGAAAGGCAGCCACGTCAAGGCAGCCTGCTTTGCCAAGGACTTCACCCAGAGATACCAGACCTCCTTGGAAGGCACCATTCCCATTCAGTTCCCTGCTAAGGAAAGAGACTGTCTTGGAGACCACTGGCAGAGTTTCCTCTTTCACTCTTCCTGGACAGGTTGAGGGCATCTTTGAACGGAAACTGGGAATACCTACGTAGTCTAGAAGAGAGGACAAGAACATTGAGAATATATTGATTCTGGTGGTGGTGGTGGTTTAATCACTAAGTCGCATCCAACTCTTGCAAACCCATGGACTGTAGCCTGCCAGGCTCTTCTGGCAGGCGAGAATCCTGCCAGAGATCAAACCTGCATCTCTTGCATTGCAGGAGGATTCTTTACCATTGAGCCACCAGGGCTCCCTATATTGACACTAGAGGATGGAATTTCAGAGCGTTTTCCAGTACATGCCAGAGAGGAGGGGTCTCCAGGAAGAAGCCTGATGTTGTACTTTAGAAACACATCTTGTCAGACCCTTCTCACTCAGACCTTGCAGAACCGAGATTCCACAGCCTACTGCAACAGCTCCATTCCCTTGTGCTTGGTGTGGTATCTCTGAGTTCTGGTGCCAGTGAGTGGCAGAAGCAGTGCGGAGGGCCCTGACCATTCTAGCTCAGTAGGGCAGTGTTCACTGTTGGACAGGATGGAAAGGCAGAGTGGGCTCATTTATTTTCTTTTGTTTTTTTCTCGCAAGAATTTTACAGCCCTGATACCTGGAACAACAGTGGAGATTTTACATGGAGACTCCAAAAATATTCTTCAACTGATTATCAATGCGTACAACGTAAGTCACCAATTTCTTCTCCCACCTTCACCCCCACCCTCTCCCCCTGGGGCTCCAGGAGCTGGTGCAGACTCAGGTTGGAAGGGCGCCATTGTGCTGGGGTGCTTGGTTCCGTGTGTTGCCTCCTGCCTCTTGAGTTTAGCACCTTCCTCCTCCGTTTGGATTCGGGGTAGAGAAGGCATCCTGTCTCTGCATCGGTCTCCCCTCACCCCTGCCACACCTTGACTCACATTGTAAGCGGATCCCAGTGAAGCAGCAAATGGCTCAGTCAGTCTCTGGCTGGTGGCCCTGGGATGTGCTTGGGTTCTGACTTTGTGGTAACCCCGGTCCCCGTTAGGGCACCACGCTTGGGTGGTGGGTACTGCTCTTCATCCATCCAGGTGCCTGGGCCATCCTGCCACTGTGTTCCCTGTGGCAAGAAGTGAGAAGCACGCTCACTGCTCGCCTCCTAGCAGGACTGAAATCCCCCAGGCTCCTGGAGCTCCACATTGAGCCATAGACTAAAATGGATCAGAAGAATCCAACAAGAGTCCACAATAGTTCTTTTGCCTACTTGCATAGGCTCTAATTGTATTCAGGTCCTTTTCACGGGAGCCTGCGGGGCTGTTGAATACTGTGCTATTGTAGCTCCATTAGCCTGACTCTGCTGTAGTAATAAGTACGGTGCTTAAGGACATGATTTAGGGGGTCACTGCTGCATCCCAAGCCAGTCATCTGCCATTCTCAAATCTCTCTCCATCCCACCCCCTTCCCTCCATTCCTAACACCCAAAAAGTGCTTGACGCAGACCTCCTCTCCTCGGGGAAATGACGAGCCCCGATTCTTGTGCTGGCACGTATGTGCCCCTCCCTGTGAAGCCTCCAGTGCCCACCCAGCCCCTCATGAGGCCTGGTGGTTCCCGAGTTGGAATTCAGAGTGCATCTGCCTATTAAAAACAAAGTTCTACATAGAGTAAGTGTAGTTTAGCTGGCTCTAGTATGTAGACTAGACCCGTGGGCTAACCTAGGAATACAGTCAACTGCACTGGCATCACACGGTATTAGAAAAACCGTCTTACTTTCCCATGAATGATTTACACATGCACATTTGGAGCTCTGTCTTTCCAGCTGAATTTGTTTCCTACTGTGGTAGCCTTATTTGGGGTCACAAAATGCTGCTGTGCTAGACCAGGGGCTGTAGGTAATACCCTTGTTACGGAGGACCTGGAGCATAGGGTGCCAGCCCTCTCCTGGTCCTGAAGGCGGTGAGTGGGTGGCAGTAAGGAGTTGGGGCAGGTTTTCCTGCCTGCCCGTACCTGTCCCCCGATTCTGTGCAGCTAAGGGTCCTCTTTCTCTCATACATACTCTGATCCTCATTCTTGAAACTTCCTGTTGAGAGAAACTGGATTTCCTTCTCCTTCCTAACTCACTCCTCTCACACTAACATCCTCTTTTCTGATCTCTGACCTTTAATCTTCATCGTGTCTAGCACGGAGCCCAGTGAGACCAGGTCTCCGGGTTAGCTACGCTTTGTGGTTTTCAGATTCCTGCAGTGTGTGGAGGCATAATGTAGTGAGGGAGTCTGAGCAGGGTGTGTGTGAGGGAGGGCCCAGGCCTGCCCCACGTCACCTCTGTCCTAAGGGCCCCCCTCACCGTGATACCCAGGGTCTCAAGCTCTGGATATGAACAGGGGGGTCAGAACGAGAGCCAGAGGCCAGCCCTGGACTGATTGCCCCATCCTGCTGGAGTCCTAGGGCTTGAAGACCCCTGGGTTAGCAGGGGGACTGTTGCTGACCAGCTCTCAACCGTGGAATGACCACTGCTTACCTCTTGCCAGGCCAGAGCCTTTGGGGAAGAAATGGCTGAAAGGTGACTATGTCCTGAACTCCGGCATGGGGTGCAGGTTTCTCCTGGGCTTCTGGGGAGGAACCGTCTCCCAGCATCTCCACCCTCAGTCAGCTCCTGAGTTCTGACATCCTGGGTAGCTGGCAGCCAGCTGCTCTCCCTCTGAGGCACGGTGCAATGACCTGAGCAGGACTCACGACAGATGAATTCGCTTTCTTAATGGAAACCCAGGGGCCTGGGTTAGGCAGAGTTCTGGAGGGGAGCAGGGAGCCCTCTCTGTGGCTGAGGATTCCGGAACAGGCAGAGTAGAGAGAAGATCTATTCCAGGCAGGGGCTACATTTGGAACCCGGAGTGAGCCCCCAAGGACCTCTATGGGTCCAGTACTATAGCTGCTCCCTGAGTTAGATTGGTGTGTCTGAAAGGAAACATGTCAGGAAACCAGACTCTGTGACTCCAGAGTGAGTGTGTGAAACCCGCCCTTTAAAATGGGCATTTCTGGAATACGATCCAAAGTAGCTATTCAAATTCAGTGGAAAAAGAAAACAGCTTTCTTGAGAAGTAATTAACAAACTGTAATTTATAATGCACTGTACAGATTTAAAGTGCATGCTTTGATAAGTTTTTGACAGTTGTACACACCTGTAAAATCATCACCCCAGTGAACGTGTCAGTCACCCTGAAAAGTTGGGACCCTTGGTCGCTCCCTACTTCTGCTCTTTCCTTCAGTGGAAATTTTAAAGAAATACATTAACTATAGAAATGTGAAACAGCAAGGTGTTCAGAGCCAAGTCTAGCTGGTGGGAGCTGTGTTGGGGGGCACGTTGGTGTTCTGTGTTCATTAGCACCTGATTCATTGGCTGCGGTCCTCTCTGGTAAGGACTGGCCTTGGCCGCCCACACGTCTCCTGGATTTGAGCCTGCACGGGTCCCTGTGTATGTGTGTACTTTGGCCTGTGGTGGGGGCTCTGGTTATCCTTTCACCTGCTCCTCTGCCGGGTCAGGGTCAGGGCATGGCTCTAACTGGACTGTTTGCGTTTCTTGGCGTCACCTTCCCGCCTCCGCACTTTGTGGTGGATTTCCTATGAGTCACACAGGCATGACTAAGTGTGGTGTGGACGCCTGCCTCCCCCAGTGCTGGCACACCATCTGTGGGGACATCCTGAAGGGACTGCAGCGGAACACACGTATCGGACGAGGTGGTGTGACTCGAGGCTGGGGAGGGAGCGCAGCAGGAAGGGTGTGTCTAACGTATCGTCTCGCAGAATCGAGTCTGTTGTTCTCAGCTTTCATGGTGGGACGTCTGCACCTCTGGGCTCTGATTGCTACATTTTTTCTCGCTATGCCAGATTCTTCATTGTAAGGGATCCCCGGTGTGGAGCTTTGCGCTACGGTTCTGGGTTCCCTTCCAGAGCTTGGAGGTAGGGCACTCGGTGCACGAATGTGCGTACACACGACACCAAGCATTGTGTCACATAGACAAAGGGAGGGTCGAACTCGGGGAGAAATTCTGGGGGTCCCTTTTCAGGATGAGCAAGAACAGGGTGTGCTGGACGCCACTAGAGCTGCACGTGGAGGGTGACGTCAGAGGCCTCCTCACCCAGCACATGGTTTTCTTTTCTCTGTTGCCATACGGTCTGCTCTTCCCGCTCCACAGCTGGCCTGCCTTAAAATGATAGCAGATGTCACCTAGCCTGGGTATTTAACAGCCTTTAAACTTCTTGACGTTGTCTACTCGTTCTAGGCTGTGAGGAATAAGGAATCATATTCAGAAACAAATTTGGGAGGAGTTCATTGAATTTCAGGAGTGACAAATAATGTTTTCATACATCACAACTGCATTGGCTGTGGCTTTGATTTTCTACTGTATCCTGTACCCCAGCCACTTCTTCCTTCCTTCATTCATTCAACAAACAGAGACAGCTTAACGTGTGGCAGGCGTCATGCTACCTCCTGGGGATAAAACTGAACAGAACACAGTGCTGCCCTCCAGAAACTCATAATCTTTGAGGGGAGACTGACTCAACCAGGATACGCCCTAAGCATCCACCTCCCTGAGGTCAGAGCCAGTTTCCAGTTAAGAAGTGTATAACTGCAGAGAGCACTGCAGGGGGACCCAGAAGGCCCGGTTCTGATCCTGCCTGCCCCTGCCAGCTAAGTGGCCTCAGTTCCCACTTCATAAAATGGGAAGTTTGAACTGAATAATCTCCACAGTTCCTACCCTTGCTAACATCTTAAAGCGTTTCTCATTCCAGAGACTGCATGGGGATCGAGAATAATACACACTGTGGATCTGAACACAAAGCTTAGGGGTCTCGTGGCCAGAGTAGGACATAAGATTCCATGTCCATCTGCTACAGTTACCCATGCATCGACTAGGAGTTCAGTCCTCAGAGTCCCCTTCCTCCGCCAGATTCCCCGTTAATTCTTCCAGGCAGTAGCTTCAGGAGATCTTGATGGCAAGTACTGATGCTTCTTCCCAATGTCTTGTTTGTGAGCCATGGGGCCTTCGCATTTCATGAGACTGAGCCTAAGGAATTTAAATAGCTCCAGTCTACCTAGCTCTTTAATGATAAACTGCTTTGCCTCATCCTCACTTACTCACAATTAAAATATACAATTTTAATTTACCTCATCTTCCAAAAATTTTCTTCCGCTAAGCCTGAGCTGCCTAGCATAGCTGTTGTTAAAAATATCCATCTTTCCCTCCATCCATCCATTCAATAAAAGTTTATGTTCAGTCCTAGAGAGAAATATGCTATGGTCCTTGGAATTCACAGCTCAGTGGGGAGAACAGATTTGTAAAAAAAACTGACCACATTTAGCAGGGCTTCCCTGGTGGCTCAGCAATAAAGAATCCACGTGCAATGCAGGAGATGCAGGTTTGATCTCTGGGTTAGGGAAGATTCCCTGGAGAAGGAAATGGCAAGCCACTCCAGCATTCTTGCCTGGGAAATCCCATGGACAGAGGAGGCTGACAGGCTACAGCCCATGGGGTTGCAGAGAGTAGGACACGGCTGAGTAACTGAACAGCAACAGATTGCGTTCAGCAAAGCTGTGCGTGCTGAGTGGCACTCTCACAGTCCTCCGCCAGTGGAGGCTGGCACTACCAAGAGAAGAGGAAGTGGATTTAAGAGAGAATATTTTTAGAGTTGTAGAAGCACTTAGACAATTTGTGGCAAAAGGAGAGACTATTTTTTGCAGAGAGTGTTTTCAATAAGCTGTTAATGTGTTGGGAAAACTGCATATTTAACTAATGCAGGTTTAACACTTCATGCTCAGCAGGAAAAAAAAAAAAAAGATAAGCAGCCCTAGGAGAGCAGGAAGTAGTTCTGCCTTCCTCTGCCCAAAGCCTTGTTGCTGGAGTGCACCCGAGGAGGGTGGTAGAGGCTGAAGGGCCGTCAGCTGATCTGGGGAGGGAGATCCATGTGTCTCTTGGAATGTGTGTGCAACCTGCTATTCTGAGTGTATTTAGTGTATAAAAAATCCTTTTTGTAAGATGTACCTTAATTACAAGTTAGTTAGTTCATTTGGCCTCTGTCTCCAAAGTATATCCTCCTTAGAGATTTTCAGTGGCGATTTTTAAAACTTGGAGACGTACAGACGATTGTGTAGACTTTTCACAAATTAAATACACCCTGAGTATTGAGCCACCCAGGCCAAAATGGAATATTACTATTATTGACTCCAGAACTCCTATGTCCTCTTCTATTACTATCCCCCAGGGGATAGTATAAATAAGCAGAATCATAGATTGTATGCTGTGCACATCTGGTTTCTTTTGGACTATGTGATATTTATGAGATTCATCTGTGTGGCAACAGGCAGTCATGTTTCATTCATTCTTGTACTGTATGGTATTCTACATGAGCACACCATAATTTGGAACAAAAATTCTGTTCTATCGATAAGCATTTGGCTAGTTCCAGTTTCTAGCTGTTAGAGACAGTGTTGCTGTGAGCATTGTTGTATGTGTCTGCTGGTCAGTACACATCTCTGTTGGATATGATCCTGATGTGAATTGCTTGTCTAAGGTTGACCTAAGCATTAGTAGGTACCAACTGATGTTTTTCTTGAGGGTTGTACCAGTGCACACTCCCACCAGCAGGGTTTGAGAGCCCCAGTTGCCCCAACTCCGTTCCAACATTTGGTGTTTTTAGTCTTTTATCTTTTCTATTCTGATGGATAATTTTAACTTGATTTTGGTTTCATCTATTGTCTTGAGGACATATCCACACATAAGATGTTATGTTCTCTCAGAAAGTAGTTGAGAGCTCATGAATGTGGACCTCATCTGATGGGGGATGGATGTGATGGTGAGCAGTGGAGGGTGGGTTCCAGGAGAAAGTGCCTGCTGAGCTGATGGGAAGGGATGATAAGGAGCTGGTCAGGGGAGGAGAGAGAGGAGCAGTTGAGCAAAGGACCGTAACCCCAGGCATGTGCAAGGCCCATAGTCTAGGGAGCACCTGGCAAGATATGAAGAGCTCCATGTCTAAAGCTGAGGGTGGGGATGAGAGATGGCTCTGCAGAGATGAGCAGGGACAGTTCATCACCCTTGGAATCAGATGAGGTTATTGTGCGGCAGGTGGACCACTAGCCACTTCTCTGAGCTCCCAGAGGGAGACCTCAGGCCCAGCCTAGTACGATGGTGTGTGGGTGTGGAGAGGAGGAAAGGGATGAGGGAGGAGCAGCGAACCTAGCTCACTGGCTCTCACCTTGGCTTGAGACCCCAGAGTCAGAGGAAGCCATGTGGGCATCGGAGAACCAGTGTGGAGAGCATCTCAGCTGTAGCCTTGACTGAGTGGTTCCGGCTTCTTCTCTCTCTGTTCAGAGCATCCGGTCTAAAGTGGAGCTGTCTGTCTGGGATCAGCCTGAGGATCTTAATCTCTTCTTCACTGCAACCTGCCAGGACGGTGTATCCTACCCTGGTCAGAGGAAGTGCGAGGGCCTGAAGATCGGGGACACGGTAAGTTCTCACCTCCTCATATGCTTAGACTTGTTAACACTGGTCATTGTGCTTTGGCTTCTGATAACTTTTGTGACTTACTAGAGGCCTTTGGGAGTTTGTATTCTGTCTTCCACTCAGCCTTCTCTGTGCTGTGCCTTCAAGATGCAGGTGGACTTCTTAAAAACTCCAGTCGGTACACAGCCCTCAGTATATTGGCTTCCTCAAGTTGACATGGTACCTTTGGTGCCTTTAACTTATTATTATTACCTTTGTTTGACAAGGATTAAATTGGGTTGGGGGAGTGTAAGTGGAAACCTAAAAGCCCCTGCCTTCATTCCTCGTCTCCTGGAGCTTGCTCTGTGCCTTGGGTAGTCTGATCTTCACTTTCCCCTTCTATAAAATATGAAGAAAACCTTTCACCTCTTCTGATCTGATCAGATGGAATGGATAACTCTGTCACAATGGAGGGAGCATGGATTGCCTTGTCTGAATTTAAGTGGATATAATCAAACGGTGGGGAAGAAATATCGCATATGAAGATACATTCCAAGCTAAGGACTTGAGGGGGGGAGGAAGATGTACAAGTGATGAGAACAGAGATGAAACACTGGCTCAGAGGCAGGCAGAGCGGTGATGGAGAGCCAGCCACACTTCTAGAGACTTCTGCCACCAGAAGCACCAGACAGACTATGAGATGCATTCTTTGCTTTACTGTCACTGTCGATGCTCAGAAAATGGGAAGGCAGTGAGGGTAAGTTCTCCTCTGTAATGAAAGAATCTGATTGGAGCCGGAAAAATTAGAGGGATCTTAAAGATCCATGACTGTATCTTCTGGGCTTTCATAAGCACTAATGATGGCCAAGGTGGAGATTAGCAGACATATCCTGGACTCCAGGGAAATGGCTCAGAAAGACATGGGTGGGGTCACACAGTTGCTTACACTGCAGTCTGGTCTTTTGGAGTTTCCTCATGTTCTGTAATTGATTCTGTCCCTCCTTCACCTTCCCAACTGCTCTTCACCCACTTTATGACCCACAAGCATACATCTCACCCATTCTAAATCTTATAGGGGTGCCTTACCCCAGCAATGGGACAGTTCAGAATGTGGTATGAAAGTTCAGAAAGTGAAGGACTCTAATAACCAGATAACAAATCTTTTTCTAACTCAGGTTTTTTTTCCAAGTGTCTTTTTGATCTTAAAAAAAGGAGAGGGGGAGATTGAGCTAATCAAGTTGTCAGATAGTAAATTATTAAAATTTAAAAATGCTTATTTATGGCTTTTAGCTCAGAAGATATTCATAGAATAAGGTGATGTTGCTGTAACAGACTCCTATTCCCATCTTCCTATTGACATGAATAAATTTTGGAGAGAGTGGTTTAGTCTATACAAATAAAATATAGGAGTAGAATTGATGCTAATCCCTGTCTTATTTAGTAATAAGTCAAATTTTTAATATACATGGACTATTTGGGTAGAGAAAGCCCCATCTCATTAAAGTTGTACACCCAATAAAATTTTAATACTTGTCATATTTTGTAATATATTTATGTTGTTTTGATCAGTTGCAGTGATTAGTCAAATCCAGATGGTGTTTTTAAAAACATAAAAGCCTTACAGTCACCGAGTTTAAAGAGGCAATTATGAAATGTAGGAGGAGTCAGAACTAACCAGAAAAAATACATGTAAGTGGGTTCTGTAGATCTGTGGTGCAAGGGGTGTTTAGTGCAGCGTGTCAGGAAAGCCAACGAAGGATGCATGAGACACATCCAAGGAACCCTTTGCTTGGAGAAATAGGTGCCGTGAAACTGAGGAGGCGAGGATGTACAGCACACACCAGGTGCCTGGGTGTCAAGATGTCTCTTGACGGTTTCTAATGACTTCCTAATCCAAAGGTAACATAGGTTGGCAATAGCATAGCTGGGCAGATGCATAGCTGAGTGAGTCTGCTTGCTAGGAGTGTTGATGACATCAGCTGGAGGAAGGCTTGACTGAGGTTCCTACTGTCTCCTGTCTGTGTTTACTACTGGTTTGAGGTTAACTCGTGGGAGAACTGCTTATCAAAGGTGGGAAGGTCACAAAGCTGGAGAAAATAGATTACTTACAAAGCAGGAAAACCAAGATTTAAGAACATTTTTCAAAATGAAGTGGAGTTGAAATCATCAGGATTAGTATCTTGCATTTAGTTCAGAATATTAATAAAATAGAGGGAACTTGGTTTGATAGTAGCTTTTAAGTAAAGGATCTGGTAGATTCTAATTCTCAAAGGCTCCACGTGAATAACTAGTGTTGCTTTAAAAAAAATACAATGCCAACTGAGGCTGCCTTAATGGAATCCCGAGATAACGGTTTCACTTTTCTCTGTGCAGGTCAGACCGCATCTGGAGTTCTTTGTTCAGGGAAAGTTCTTTGACAGGGAAAGCAATGTCACGATGAGGTATCTGGAAACCAGGAAGGTCAAAAGAGCTAGTTTGTTGATAATAAAGTTGAAATAGCGGATGCAAGAAACTGAAGCTAGTTTATGCTGCCATATCAAGAAAGGGAAATTTATTGTAAGAATATTGGGTTCCTGATGGTCCATGCAGGAAGGGGGCCATGCAGTTAGTCTTGGAAAGGACTGAGAAGTGACTGGACAGAGTTAGCTCCATGTTCCTCACTGGGTTCCCTGTAAGGAAGGTAGTTATTCACGTTGACAGATGAGAAAAGCTGAAGCACAGACTTACAGTCAGTTCCTCAGGTAAGCAGCCAGTAAGAAGCAGGGCAGAAGTTCAAGGCTCAGACCTTCTGGCTCTGGCACCAGTACCAGTGCTCCTCCCTACCCCCACCACCTTCCCTTAGCACTCGCTGCCCATCACTGTGTTCCATCACACCTGTTGCACCTGTCCAGAGGGCTCGCCTCAGAGTATGATCTCAAGGGCCAGCCTCTAGCAAGGGAGTACCTCCCCATGTGCTCTGCACACCCCCCGTGGCTCAGTGCTGCCAGGCACCCTGAGATGTGAGATCACCCACAGATGGGCAGTGGACTTGCAACACTCTCCTAACTGAGTCCCCTCACTGCTCATAGCATCCTGACCGTGGGAATAGTGACGCGAGCTACCGTTTCCTGGGAATTTATAATGCACTCCATGCTGTGCTAGGGCTTTGCTGCCGGGTCTCTGCTGCTTGCAGCACCTGGGTCAGGTGGACATTACGTCTCCATTTTATGTGAGAAAGACTGAGACTCCGGGGTGGGGTTGTGGGGCGGCTCTGAGGGACTTGCTGGAAGTCTGACTGCTGGTGAGCACGCACGCTAGGAGACAGCTGCAGCCGCTGATGCTATAGTCCAGGTTTTTTCCCTTAAACCTTGTGCACTTTGGAAAGTTTCAGAGAAGCGAAAGGTGTTATCAGCACCACTTTCATGTGGTCACTCTAGTGTACAGATCTTGTTTTTGCTAGGATATGTCAGCAAGATAAGAACATTGTCCAGAAGACAGGACAGGATTCTAAGCGGCATTTTTCTCACAAACGTGAACAATGTCAGATGTATTTGGATGGTTTCAGGAGCATTTGAAGCAGAAGAAGGAAGGGTGCTTCTCCCACACTCTCCATAGCATATCTATCCCAGCAGGTGAGCTGGAGCCTCCCTTGAGCTCTGAGGGGCCTTGACCCTGTTGAGACAGTGGCCCAAAGGCAGGCCTCCCATACTGGCTCCCTGTTTCCTCTCTCTGTCCAAGAGGCTACAGCCATGTGGCCCCTGGCTCTGCTACCAGGGCTGTTAAGTTTTGTTTTCTGTGGAAGGAGACAGGCTGGCACAGAGCAGCAGCCACTCACCCATCATAACCGGACCAAGTGGTGCTGGCCAGGCCACCAGAGGTGAGCTCCTTGAGGGCCCTGGAGGCAGCAGAGGACAGAATCCAGGGCAAAATGGAAAGGTGGGGTCCTTGTTCAGAAATAACTTCAGATAGCAGAGTATTACACCTAAGCATGGGTTGTTCTGAGTGTGGGGTCCACCATGCTGGTGTGGCATGGAAACTGGGGGCCTCCCCTCAGCCCCCTTTTTGCTGATGGAGCCCCAAGGAAGAAAGGCCCCTCATCACAGGGGCCGCTATTTCAGCTGAGGCTTAGAGTTTTCCAGACATAGAAGAAGGTTTAGAGAATTGAAAGAGACACGTGTACCCCAATGTTCATCGCAGCACTGTTTATAAGAGCCAGGACATGGAAGCAACCTAGATGTCCATCAGCAGATGAATGGATAAGAAAGCTGTGGTACATATACACAATGGAGTATTACTCAGCCATTAAAAAGAATACATTTGAATCAGTTCTAATGAGGTGGATGAAACTGGAGCCTATTATACAGAGTGAAGTAAGCCAGAAAGAAAAACACCAATACAGTATACTAATGCATATATATGGAATTTAGAAAGATGGTAACAATAACCCTGTATACGAGACAGCAAAAGAGACACTGATGTATAGAACAGTCTTATGGACTCTGTGGGAGAGGGAGAGGGTGGGATGATTTGGGAGAATGGCATTGAAATACGTATAATATCATATATGGAACGAGTCACCAGTCCAGGTTCGATGCACGATACTGGATGCTTGGGGCTGGTGCACTGGGATGACCCAGAGGGATGGTATGGGGAGGAAGGAGGGAGGAGGGTTCAGGATGGGGAACACATGTATACCTGTGGCAGATTCATTTCGATATTTGGCAAAACCAATACAATATTGTAAAGTTTAAAAATAAAAAAAAATAAAGAAGTTTTAGGAGGCCCCATTAGTGGTGAGTCCATGAGGGTATTGCCCTTTTGCAGGTGGGAAGCAGCTGAGGGGAGTGGGCTGGGGATGGAGGGGAGAGTGGCAGGGACAGAGGCAGGATCGGGCCGACTGGTAGGGCCCACGTTCCAGTACGGTGTCTGGCTGTTATTCGGTAGGTGTTTCCTATTCCTTAGCACCACAAGTTGGGAGGGCTGTGGGCAAGTCAGAAAACGGCGAGGAGGTAGGCAGGGGCACAGGGCACAGCGGAGAGGTGCTGGGTATCAACCGGAGAAGAGGAATTAGGGAGCGCAGACGGGTTATCACTACCATCAAGTGTCTCGGGGCCTGGCCTGTGGATAAGGACATGGCCCATGGGTTGTGGGGAGCCATGAGACAGCTGAGTTCAAGTAGCTTCCGTGTGGGTCTCGCCTCTGTAACCAGAATTTCCTGCAGGGGTCAGGGTGGTCAGGCAGCAGCTCCGTGGTTCCTTCCAACCAGAGGTTGTGGTTCCCTGACTGTCCTGTGTTCTCTGGGTAAGGGGTCTATTCAGAAAAGCAGGTGGTAGGGTTGTTGTTATTCAGTTGCTAAGTTGTGTCTGACTCTTTGCCACCCCATGGACTGCAGCTCACCAGGCTTCCCTGTCCTTCACTGTCTCCCGGAGTTTGCTCAAACTCATGTCCATTGAGTAGATGGTGCTGTCCAACCATCTCGTCTTCTGTCGCTACCTTCTCCTCCTGCCCCCAATCTTTCCCAGCATTGGGGTCTTTTCCAGTGAGACGGCTCTTTGCATCAGGTAGCCAAAGTATTGGAGCTTCAGCATCCGTCTTTCCAATGAATAGTCAGGGTTGATTTCCTCTAGGAGGTGTAGGGGGTAAGGGTCAAAGGTGGTCCTCAGAGAAATAATCCTTAAATGAAATCTTGAAGTCCCGAATCTAGTGATTTCCATTTTTCCTCCCAACATCAACCAAGGCTGACTGAGTGGGCCTGGCTGCTGGAAGTTGGTTTTCTCGTGAACGGGCTTTGACACATCAGTATGCAAGTGGCCTGCTGAGCGGCCAGCACTAATGCCTGGTACAAAGGACCCTGTGAGCCTGTCACAGGCTTCCCACGGCATCCCCTCTACTGTCCCCTCCCCTGGGGCTCTCCACCTCGTGTCCGGGCCCATTGTCTCAGTGAGCTCCTAGGAGCCTTGGCATCTGCACAGCCTGGATTTGGTGGGCCTGAGTGGGGGTTGGGCAGCCCCTGGGAAAGGATGAATCAGGCCAGCAGCCCCAAGGCGGGAACCAGGAGCATCTCAATGAGGTTCAGATAACAAGGCTGGGCAGAGGAAGGGCTGCTGTGCGCGTGACCATCCTCTGGAACCTCAGAGTGGAAAGCAGAGAATCTCTAGAACTGGGGGCCTTCACCGTCAGTCCACAGTGGTCGCAGAAGAGGAGCCTCATTCCGGCCACCTGACAGGCTCTCTGGATTCTTTCCTGATCCTTCTGGGAAATGGACTCTGAGGGGAGGGGTGGCAGAACAGATTGACTCTCTGTTCCCAACGTGCTTTTTATAGCATTCCTGTGCCCAGCAGGACCTGAAGCTTGGCTGAAACTGAGCCATTCTCTGGTTATCAGGTGGCCAGGCAGACATTAGGCCGCATGGGGCCCGACAGTGAGGGCCTTGGTTGGACCAGAGCTTGGCTGGGGAAGGCCAGCGGGACCTGCTGAGAAGCCAGGCCTTCCTGCTCCTCCAGCCGGGCAGCCTGGGCAGACAGCAGGTGAGCATTTCTGAATCCTGGGTGGTTGGCTGCCAGCACTCATTGAGGGGCTTCACCTTTCCACTTCCTCCTGGTAAGTCCCAGGAGATTTAATCCCCTCTCTTGCTACTTAATTCCATGATGCAGGCAAGTTTTCCTGGGGGAAGGTTATGCTTACAGATGGACACTACCCACAGTCTTGCAATAATTAAATGCCTTGGACTCTTGGTCCAGGCTGTTTCTTTGTAACTTTTTTCATTTCTGACCCCCAGCTGCCTTTGCAGGGAGCAGAGCTTTCCTTTACTAAGTCCAGCAAAGTTGTTCCCCTGGGAAGCACTAGGCTTCTCTCTGAGCCTCAGAAGGAGGGATGTTCACCTCCACATTCTTGGTGCCCTTGGCGCCTTGGTCAGGTGCAGCCTCCTTGTCCTTCCATTATCATTCAGCTTACCCCCAGCCCAAGGCTGGGAGATTTAAAGAAACCTCTGGTCACCCCTTGGGGGGTCCCCACCTATGGTCCCCGTGTGAGCTGGGCCTCTCCCTCTGAACCCAGCTCTGGACACCCGACGCCTGCCTCATTCTCTCCTTCTAGGAGGTGATGTGCCAAGGTGAGCACAGGCCTAGCCCCACCCCTCCCCAGCTGTGTGAGCATCACTAAGCCCCCTGGGCCCACCAACCAACCCCGCTTTCTCTCTGGTAAATGAGGATGCCTCCTCCTAGGGCGTGTAAATGAGATGCTCATGGAAATACCAAGCACGGTGCCTGGTACGTGTAGTACTCAGCAGCTGGTAAAAGTTAGGCAGATTGCAGTATCCTGGGTGGGTCCCCATCTTACTTGCTTACCTGGAGAGCCCCGCTGTACCTGAGGTCCTTGGAAGTTACTCTTGAATTTGCTTTCGTCAGCCTTTCCCTTTGCCCCTCCCACTGCCCACGTGGAAGTGGGGGTGGGCCAGTCCCAACTATCTGCAGCTGGCTTGGTCCTCCCAGCTTCCTGACCCTGGCTCGTGGCCATTGTCCTCAATTCACGTGTCCGACAGCATGTCCTGTGACACCCCTTTCCTGGTGCTGACTCCTGCTGTCTTGTTGCCAGCAGGACCCTCTCCAGGGCCTGGGGAGCTGGGTCTCCTGCTCAGTCTCACACTCTCCCCCTCCCACCCTGGGGGGGTCCCTGGGTGTCACGGAATCTGAGGGAAGGCCTTTTAGAATTAGTAATGGTCCCAAAGTAAAAGGGATCCATAGAACGTTAAGAAAATTATATTTTGAGAGTTTTCCGAAAATATACCTAAAGAGTACGGAGTAAAGCAGGTAATTGATGACTTTTTAAAGAAATCAGTTCTTTTCCAACCCAGATAGTAGAATTAACAACAACAGTAGCTAAAAGTGGTTCCTAACTTGTTTTGAGCTTCCAGAATGTTCTGAGGAGCCTTTTGAAAAAGAAAGACATCTGGGCCAGGCAGTGGGTCAGTTTCTGGAGTGGGTCCAGGCCTCTGTCCATTTAAGGGAGAAGGACTCAGGGTATTGTCTGGCCAGGTGTGCCAGCTACCTGTCTGGAGATTTCTGCAGCGCCACGCATGGAGGGCATTGCTAGATGGTTCTCACCACACATCGTGAGAGGGGAAGTGGTGTCATGCTTGACTTCCTGGGAGAATCACAGCGAGCAGTGTCTTTCCTTTCCTCACATCCCAGCCATGTGGGCAGCTAACAGGCACCTTTCCTCCATTGTGATCTGCCATCGAGGTCCACCTTCCTACCTGTTTCCATGGCAACTCATAAGCAGCTCAGGAGTTGGCAACATGCTTTGCATGCTTTGTTTAAATAAGAAAAAGTCTGTCCACATGTATCCCTGGTGACTCAGATGGTAAAGAATCTGCCTGCAGTGCAGGAGACCTGATTTTGATCCCTGGGTCGGAAAGATCCCCTGGAAAAAGGAATGGCTACCCACTCCAGTATTCTTGCCTGGAGAATCCCGGTGGACAGTGGAGCCTGGTGGGCTAAGTCCATGGGGTCACAAAGAGTTGGACATGACAGAGCGACTAACCCTCTCACTTTTTCTTTCACTTCTAAATACAACCTCAGGGCCATGGGCTGATTGTGAAAGACATGGTTGTGGGCACCACGCAGAGAGAAACTGGGATGAAGGGAGGCTCAGGTGTGTGTGTGAGGAGACAGCTAAGCTGGAAGGGACCCAGGGGTCATCTGTCCCTTCTCCAGCAGGGGAGGAGGCACCTCTGCGGGAGAGTAGGCAGCTGCCAGGGCTGCTGGGCCCCAGGGCCCCGCGTGCTCAGGTAGCATGTCTAGCTTGGCCCAGACGAGGTGCCTGGTAAATTGTTGAATATTTTGTTGACTTTCAAGATGGAGATGAGGAGAGGATAGGATAGAAGTGAAAAGAAAGGGGAGAAAGAGAACCATGTAAACTTGAGTGAATCTTTCTACCTTCCTGTGGAAGCCTTTTTCCTCCAGGGTGTGAGGATTCAAAGAGATAATGAACATTAACGAACCAAGCACGATGCCTGTCAGATGCTGGTGCCTGAACACACCCTTCCTGGGTAAAGGGAAGGGCTTGCTGACTTGGGGCCTCATCCTCCTCGGGTGGCTGGAGTGGCCTCCCTGCGTGTGGGCAGGGGCCAGATTTGATCCCAGCTCTGCACTGAGGGCCTTGGAGGAACTGTGCTCAGGCCCCTGGGTGATGGGGAGGCCAGTACAGGGAGCGGGAGGCCCAGTCACGCCACGGTCACAGCATCCCCTCTCTTTCTCCTGCCCAGGCGTCCTTTGAGGTGTCGGTGGAGGCCCGGAGCTGCCCCAGCAAGCACGTGCAGCACACGTTCACCCTGCGGCCCGTGGGCTTCCGGGACAGCCTGGAGGTGGGGGTCACCTACAACTGCAGGTGCGGCTGCAGCACAGGGCTGGAACCCGACAGCGCCAGGTGCAGCAGCAACGGGACTTACGTCTGCGGCCTGTGTGAGTGCAACCCCGGCTACCTGGGTACCAGGTGCGAGTGCCAGGAAGGCGAGAGCCAGAGCGGGTACCAGAACCTGTGCCGGGAGGCGGAGGGCAAGCCACTGTGCAGCGGGCGCGGCCAGTGCAGCTGCAACCAGTGCTCCTGCTTCGAGAGCGAGTTTGGCAAGATCTACGGGTCCTTCTGTGAGTGCGACAACTTCTCCTGCGCAAGGAACAAAGGTGTCCTCTGCTCAGGTAGGTGCCCCCGCAAGCACTGTTGCTCTGAGCCAAAGCGTGCCTTTTACTGATTGCCATGGTTCTGCTGGGAGCAAGCGAGGGCCAGCCTTGGGGTGGCACCAGCATGTTGAATACAAAAACAAGAGACAGCGCTGCTGCGTTGTCTGAGGGACTCTCAGGGTTGGCGGGGTCTTCGGTGCGTCCTTCAGGACTCACCCACACAGCATTCCTGACTTGTAGATGATCAGCCTCTTCTTGATCGCCCTGGGGACAAGGAGCTCCCCGGAGATGGTAGTGATTATTCCTTTATTAGACATCCATTCATCGCCTATGGGCTTCCCTGGGCTCAGCTGGTAAAGAATCTGCCTGCAATGTGGGAGACCTGGGTTCAATCCCTGGGTTGGGAAGATCCCCTGGAGAAGGGAACAGCTACCCACTCCAGTGTTCTGGCCTGGAGAATTCCATGAACTATACAGTCCATGAGGTCAGACACGAGTGAGCAACTTTAACTTATCATCTCCTATGGCTGCTCTAACAAGTTTCCATAGACTTAGTGGCTTAAAACAACCCAAGTTTATTCCATTCCTGTTCTGGATGTCAAAAGTCTGAAGTGGGTGTTATTTGGCTAAAATCCAGGTGTCTTCAGGGCTGCATTCCTTCTCAGAGTTCTAAGGGAGAATCTGTTCCTTGGCCCTCTCCAACTTCCAGAAACCCATCTGCATTCCTTGGCTTGTAGCACCTTCCTCTGTTTTCACAGCCAGCAGTGTAACATCCTCACATCTCTCTCTGACCTCTGTTTTGCTCTGATGCTCTTTGCCTCCCCCTTATAAGGAGCCCTGCAGCTGCACTGGACCCACCAGATAGTCCAGACCAGTCTCCTCATCTCAGGATCCTTGACTTAATCACATGTGCAGGGTCCCTTCTACCCTGTAAAGTAACACTGTTACAAGTTCCAGGGATTAGGCTCTGCATATCTTTGAGGGCCATCCTTCTGCCTCCTACAGGTATGATTTGAAAGTTTTCTTTTATATCAAACAAAAAATTGTTTCTCAGTCACTTCCACTGGTGGGTCACATTTTAGGCTTCCCTTTTCCATATGGCAACCTGCTAAAACATCTGAGAACTTCTTCGTGTTTCTCTGTTCTCTTTTCTTTTTTAGTTTTCAAAATATTACAATTTTTTGTTCTCTTTTCTTAACCCAAACTAGATACCAGGTCTCTTCCTGCTTTGAGGCTCTGTCATTTTGCTAAGCATGCTTCTCAGAATCAGGCAGGTTACTTGTCATCTGGGTAACAGGGGCTCAGCCCCAGGTCCAACTAACATTTGCTTCCTGTGACCTGAACTTTCCACTTCCATAAACACCTCCTAACAACACTCACCTTTTCTTTTCTATTAAATAATCACATTGTATGGTTGAACTTGATTTTAACTTGACTACCAAAAGTTGAAGATTAATATTTGAATGAACTGTAGCAAAGCCAGGTTTCTGTTGTGTCACATCTGAGCACTTAAGTGTTTGAATCTAAGCAAAGGACTTTACATGGATTGCAGTTAAGTGGAAGTTTGGCAGTTCCCATTCTGGGAGTGGCACTCTGGTGAAACACTGTGTCCTTTAACACGTCTCTTAAAGGTCAGTCTGTCCAACACCATGCCACCTACAGATCGAGTGAACAGAACAGTTTTGGGCAGGATTATAGTTTCTTCTACTACCTCTTATTCTCTTATATGTTCTGTTGCTTCCAGGATCCCTTCTTTGTGAATGGTCTCCCAGGGGTGAAGTGTTGATTTAGAAGGAACATGGAGTGTGGCAGGGAAGATGAAGCACAAACATGTGAAGTGAATCAGATCATAGAAACCATCTGTCCCTGTGGGAGGAGTAACCCCCATTCTGTCCACAGGAGAAACAAATGCAGATGGTAGCACAGGGGAGGATAAGCCAGTGAGGTCTCCAGGGGCAGACCACACTGTGAGACACATACATGGGTGTGGCGTGCTCAAAATTGGAAATGTTCTAGAAAGTGCAGGACGTATGGTGTCGTAGAAGAGTCAGCTAACTGATAGGGTCTGGATTTGATGTGCTGAACAGGCAACAGGGATCCGCTCTTCCTGAGGGGTTGGATGGTTCCCCTGGATCAGCAGAAAAGTGCTTAGGATCAGGCAGGCCTGGGCCTGACTCCAGCACCACCATGGGCTGCTTGTGTCCCTCTGGGCACAGGACTTTAGTGAGCAGTAAGAGAACGTGTCTAAGCACCTAGCACATTGCCTTGCTGACCGCCAGCTCCTCTAAGAATCAGGGCCACACACTCCTGGGAGCTGTAGCTGCTCCCAGTGTGCGCACGGGGCCACCTTCCCCATGAGTCCTGCATGGCGGGATGGACAGACTGCCGCCACAAACACTCTAAGATACCTGACTGTGTCTGTAATTGGCTTTCAGCAGTTTTTTTTTTTTTAAACAAATTAGCAAGTATTATCATGGAATGCTGTCCTTTCCCCTCAAGTGCCAAAAATGCGCCGGTGGGAGACTCTCACGTGTCCCCGAGTGAGGAAACAGGAGGTTAGAGATGCTTTGGGGCTCCTGCCTGTGTGGTATGTTGAGTCACTAACTCCTCTGGGTTGCTGAGCTGGATGTCTTCTGTTCCCTCATAGGAAAATTTGAAAAATACAGGGGAGTCGATGGGAAGTGTGGTCAGTCTGAGCTGTCTGTCTCCTTCTTGGTGACCAGGATTAATTTGGACCATCTGGTGAAGCAGACAAGAAACTTCTTTTACCCTCTGTGTCCTCAGTCAAGAGAATGATTCCAGCTAGCTGGAGGATTATTCTTAGGTCTAGAATATTCTGAAGGGAAAGAAAGAAGTTGTTCATCATTCCAGCATTCTTACTTTAAGAGGTCTCCCATCTAAATTTTTTTCTAAATGTATATGTGTATGCACTTTTGTATCTTGCTTTTTTTTTTCTTATATTATATCCTAAGAAGCACCTGAAGTTGAATTACTTGAACACAGCAATGATTAGAAGAACATTTGGCTGTCTTTCCACTGCATCTCCAATTAGCCGCCTCCATCCCTTCACTTTCTGGCTCAGACAATAAAGAATCCCCCTGCAATTCAGGAGACGTGGGTTCAATCCCTGGGTCGGGAAGATCCCCTGGAGAAGGAAATGGCAACCCAGTCCAGTATTCTTGCCTGGGAAATCCCACAGACAGAAGAGCCTAGCGGGCTACAGTTTATGGGGTTGCAAGAGTTGGACCGACTTAGCAACTAAACCACCACCCCTTCACTTTGAAAGCAATAGCTAGTTGAAGCTATCCAAGTCTTTCTGGAGACAGTAGTTTGTAGGTCAGGAGTGTGGGTGATGTGAGGTCATCCAGGAAGGATGCCCAGCTCCAGGCAGGACCCATCCGCATGCATGCAACCCTGCCTGCCCATCCATGTACCGCCCAGCTCCTCGTTGCTTGTCTCACAAGCACTCCAGCTTATTCAGGAGGCAGCAGTGGGTGGGTGAGGGGTCCACCCACAGTTCTTGTTCCCGAGGTCAGCTTGGGGCTCCCGCTCTGAAATTGAGTCCTTTGGTTTCAAGCTCTCAGATCACTGTTATGTTTGGGGTTTTGTGGGGGAGAAGTCTTATTTCTCAACAGCCGTTCTGGTCTTGAAGATGCTGACTCAGAGACTCACAAGCAGCTGACTTCAGCATTCTCTCAGCCCTTCCCCCTGCAGCCAGGCCTGCGGGGGCCGTGAGGTTGTGATCCACCTTCAGACACGGCCTGAGGCAGAGCCAGGCCAGAGCCGCCGGGGACGTCCTGGAGAAGTTCTTCCACTTCTCCCAGGTCTTTTCACCTGTAAGAGGCTTCTGGTCCTTACCCCCAACCAAGACACAGGACCGAGGGTCAGGCAAGAAGTTACAGGTTTGAGATGTGTTATACGTCACAGAAGTTAGTAGTGAAGGAAACCGGACTAAGGTCTGGAAGCAATTGAACATCTTGGTTATTACTTTTGTGACACACTGTCATGGGAATGTGTGTGGATCCAGGGCTGCTATTCCTCCCTCTGGTTTCTAGAGGCAAAATAACTCAGAGTGGTTCTGTCCACAGACCAATCCTGTGAGTACAGAGAGAGCCACAGGGCCATTGTGAGGGTTTCTGTTCCTTTGAGTCTCCTTAAGTGTTGACCCTTCAGAATCGCTCTGTTAATAGAACATGTGGACATGGTCTGTTTAGTTGTTTTCAGTGTGATTAGAGGTTATTGTGCAAACTTTGTTATTCTTTGCTGGTTTCTGTACCCAAACAGTGCATTTCCTGGGATTTGAGTTACTCTGCTGTGGTAAGCTGTTGAAATCATCCCAACCCTAGTGCTTTCAGCAATCTCTGTTCTTAAAATGCCTGCACTGCTGAGTCGCTCAGTAGTGTCCGACTCTTTGAGATCCCATGGACTGTAGCCCGCCAGTCCATGGGATTCTGCAGGCAAGAATACTGGAATGGGTTGCCATTCCCTCCTGCAGGGGATCTTCTCAATCCAGGGATCGAACCTAGGTCTCCCACGTTGTAGATGGATTCTTTACTGTCTGAGCCACCAGGGAAGCCTGCACTGGGATATGTGGAATAATTTACTGAAAGCTTACTTCTTGGGTTTCATATACTGAGAAAATTTATATCAAATAGGATATAGAATTTTGAACAGAATGCTTTTGGTCTTGTGATTGTGAGATCATAGAAGTATATCTAAGTATTTTACTTCATATTTTACTTCATCTAATAGGTTATTTGGGCAATTAAGGCAAGTAGAGGTCAAGGGGCAATTGCATTATTCTTCCAGACGTAAAAAAATGGAGAGTTGCATCATTCTGAGTGGCCAGAACCAGTGTCCAAACAGAGATTCCTGGTCTGGGCTGATGGTTTCCAGAAGGTTTCACAAGGTTGTATTAAACCCTTCCTGTTAAAAGCACCTCTGACATTATGGCCTGCTTCTAGACTTATTGATTCTTGCCAAATGAAACACCTCCCATGGCAACAGTTATCTGGATATGTTTATAAAGTGCTTCTCCCTCTGTTTATACTATTTTCTTTAGAAATATAATTTTCACACTCAGAGTAAGTGTCCTAGTGGCCATCTCTGGAGCTGTGGTCCCAGCTCTACCTTCTGTCACTGCATTGCAATTTCAATTTCCATAAATGACTTACAGGATCTTCTGGAATGTGGCTCCATGACAGAGGCCTCAAAAAGTACCTTTTGAATGAACCCAGATTTGACATATTTAATTTCTCAAGAAGAAAGGGGCTCTTGGTGGGATTACTACCACTGAGTGCCTCAGGTGGGAGAGCCTAGAAAATTCTTCACATCTTTTCATGTGTATTAGCCTCTATTCAGTTTCTTGATGGTTACCTGGATGCTTTTTGCAAATACAAGGAGGCACTATATATGAGTGTGAAAATTCCATCCTTATCTTGCTCAAGTTCATTTGAAAAAACAGCAAAATGTAGGGCTTAGTCAGTCATATAAGCAAATGATGTACCTTTCAGACTGGCCAGGTGAAGCAGATGAGCTGGACTGCTCAGCTCTGGAGTCATCCAGCATCTTGCAGCCTGAGGCTGGAGAAAGCTCTTTCAAAAACTGTCATGTAGAAGTATCCGATCTTAGTGCAGCTGCAGACACTGAGGCGGTGATCTCTCACTGAGGTCGTTTCGTTTTGGGTAGAGTGCTGCATTCATCCCATTGAGGAGCTCAGTGAGCATTCCTCACGTGCCAGGTTTTTACCGGGTGCCAGGGGTACAGAGTTGGAATTGTTCACAGTACTGAATTAATTTTTAAATGTTTGTTCTCACTAGAATTTTCCACTCCTCAGAAATTTTCTGGGTTAGAGGAGCGAGGATATGAACCGCTTAAGCTTCTACCTTCACCATCCAGACTTGTGTGAGATGTGGAAAATTAAGCATGTCGGCAGGCCGTGTGGAGAACCTGCCTTGTTCCATGCTCTGGGCTCTTGTTCCAACTCTGGGAATTGAGTTTTCTTACTGCTCTTCTCACTGCTCAGTTCGATTCAGTCGCTCAGTCATCTCCGACTCTTTGCAACCCCATGAATCGCAGCACGCCAGGCCTCCCTGTCCATCACCAACTCCCGGAGTTCACTCAAACTCATGTCCATCGAGTCGGTGATGCCATCCAGCCATCTCATCCTCTGTCGTCCTCTTCTCCTCCTGCCCCCAATCCCTCCCAGCATCAGAGTCTTTTCCAATGAGTCAGCTCTTCGCATGAGGTGGCCAAAGTACTGGAGTTTCAGCTTCAGCATCATTCCCTCCAAAGAACACCCAGGACTGATCTCCTTCAGGATGGACTGGTTGGATCTCCTTGCAGTCCAAGGGACTCTCAAGAGTCTTCTCCAACACCACAATTCAGAAGCATTAATTCTTTGGCGCTCAGCTTTCTTCACAGTCTAACTTTCACATCCATACATGACCACTGGAAAAACCATAGCCTTGACTAGACGGACCTTTGTTGGCAAAGTAATGTCTCTGCTTTTGAATATGCTATCTAGGTTGGTCATAACTTTCCTTCCAAGGACTAAGCGTCTTTTAATTTCATGGCTGCAGTCACCATCTGCAGTAATTATGGAGCCCAAAAAAATAAAGTCTGACACTGTTTCCACTGTTTCTCCATCTATTTCCCATGAAGTGATGGGACCAGATGCCATGATCTTAGTTTTCTGAATGTTGAGCTTTAAGCCAACTTTTTTACTCTCCACTTTCACTTTCGTCAAGAGGCTTTTTAGTTCCTCTTCACTTTCTGCCATAAGGGTGGTGTCATCTGCATATCTGAGGTTATTGATATTTCTCCCAGCAATCTTGATTGCAGCGTGTGCTTTATCCAGCCCAGCGTTTCTCATGATGTACTCTGCATAGAAGTTAAATAAGCAAGGTGACAATATACACCCTTGACGGACTCCTTTTCCTATTTGGAACCAGTCTGTTGTTCCATGTCCAGTTCTAACTGTTGTTTCCTGACCTGCATACAGGTTTCTCACTGCTCAGATCCCAGAAATATCTGAAGCAGCAATTTACCAGTGACTGTGAAAACTGGAGTAATCTGGACATTGGACCTCACCTTACTACCCTTGTCTCTCTACTTAGAAAGGGAAGTGTGCAGACAGGGGAGCCTGTGATGTGGACTCTGCACATGCTTTTGAACTTCAGGCCTAATCCAAGGTCATGGAATTTGGCTTGTGAAGGAAATAATGAAACTTTAAAAACAAAGGAAAAGCCTAAGAAAACCATGAAAATGCCAAAGATAAAATCTTAATCATGTATAGAATTGGGTGGCATTAACTTTTTGATATTATGGAATAACACATTAGGAAATTTTCTGTTCTTAGTTAAGTTGAAAACAATGAGAGACCTCTGGTGACTAAAATAGTTATTCTTAGAGCTACTTTGGTTTCCTTTCTTCAGTGTTGAGCTGTCACTTTTGAGTTTAGTCTTGATTTTGGAAACTGTTATATAACTGATGGTAAGTCTCTGCTGCTCAGTGCTTTGGGTGGGGTGTGGCAGGATTGGATGGAGCCCTGTTTTCCTTTGGGGTAAGTGTTCTTAACTGTCAAACACTGACCTAAGAACTCCACCCAGATCCAGACTCTCCCTGCTGTCTGGAAGTTGCTCTAAGTGAGTTCAGCCTCCTGAAATTTTGTGTCTTGTTAATGAAAGGTCGACCGGGGTCTGTTAGTCTGACTTCCATCAAAGCCATTCGACTGACACTGTGTTGCGGTGAAGGAAAGCACAGTGTTTATTGCAGGTGCCAGGCAAGGAGACTAGACAGCTCATGCTGGAAAGACCCTTAACTCCCCAAGGACCATCACAGAAGAGTTTTTAAAGGCCACGTTAGGGGTGATGGTTGCAGGGAGCCTGACCAGCTTGTGAACATTCTTCTGATTAGGTTATGGTGAAGTAGTAGCATGAATTTTTTTTTGAATTTCAACTGGTCTGGCGTCTACCATCATCATGCAGTCAATTTTCTCTACTTGGTGGGGGCTTTAGTTTCTGCAAAACAGCTCAGGGATATGACTCAGGATGTCAGTAGCCCTTGAGGAGGAGCTAAGGGTCCTTGACTTGGTTTTATGCCTAAGCTGTTATTTTGCTTTTCTTGACTGCATTTCTTTGTTTCTGCATTTTCTCACTTCTCTGATTAAATTTCCTCTTTGGAACTTGGGGGAGGCCTCGGAGGAGGCTAAAGCTTTTCTGCAAACAAGAGTCAGAGGACACAGGGCAGGAGGAAGGTCTATCCCTGGAAGGCCCCTCGGACTTGTTGTCTTCTGGACATCTTCCTGAGCCCTTGCCTATTGCCCTCTGACCCAGCAGACGGGACCTCCTATCACCCCAGTCCACAAACCCCAGCCCCAAAGTCTTGATCAGGTGACCCATCATCCTTAAGCTAAAGGAATATACTTCTCAGGTTGCTATTTTATGTTGTTTGACATTGCAGTATTGGCCTTTAGGCAAACATTGTAACAATGCAAGGAGAATCTACTTTAACACACTTTTTAGTATCTTGAGGTGTTTTTCCTTGGAAACACACTGAGGCTAATTTGTACTCTCCATAAGCAAGCATGAAATAGTAGGATTATTTGCATCTCCTGCGTTTCCTGCCACCACCAGACACACACACACACACACACACACACACACACACACACACAGCTGCCTATTACCTGCACTGACCGTTTGCATTGTGGGAAACTGAGGCCCAGAACCTGGACTAAATCACTTTATGATTCTTGGTTATAGATTCAGACTTGGGGAACCTTGCAAGTAAATAGTTAACCTTGTTTCTACTGAATTTTGCTCATTTTGACTAGCTTGAGACCCTTCCCAAATCTATTACCAGTTCAGCCCTTCCTGCCACCACTCAAGCATGTAGCCCACAATTTTCCAAGTCTTCCCTAATAAGTACGCTTTATTTTGGTCAAAATTTTAGGAAACATTTAGTCTCTGTTTTGCTCAGTGAGTTTTCTCTGGGTTGCATAAGGAGAGCACACACCAGGCTAAAGGACACTCGTGGACCAGGAGGCCAGCCGAGGCGCCCGGTTTTATGACTGTTACTCGAGAGGCACAGACCATTCCCCTTAGTAGCCATTGAGTGTCTGGCTATTGTTATTGATTAGACTGGACCCACTTTTCCTTAAATGAGCCTTTGTTAGCCTGTTTTAATTTATAAAATGCTCTTGATGTGAATGATCTCATTTGGTTGTTTTCCTCTACCGGGAGTTGGAGGTGGCTGTTACTGATCAGGCCTGTGGGGGAGACTGTGGCCGAGAAGATTGGCATGTTGGCCATGCTCCCCACTGGTGGTGGTTGGCCCAGAGCCTTGACCTAAGAAAAGCCCACCTACCCTAACCCTCAGGGGATTCTCTTCTCTTGGCAGCTGCTTCCTGCCATCTTGTGGCTTGGCTGGGCTTCTGGCAGCCAGGCTTCAGCGTGGCCCACTCTTGTCACATGCCACACCGACTCTGTCTATCAAGAGTGCTACTCCAGGCTCTGAACAGTGGCCAGCTGAGGATGGAATATGGCACCTGTTCACCAGCCACAACAACATGACAGCTTTCCAGGTTGAAAATAGTCACCCTCTCATCCTGTCGCAGTGACCAGAGGAAAGGGGAGAGAATTCACGTCTCCCCAGATGCGGTTGGCATTTCCCCACAGTGCCTGCCAGGCAGATTGGGCAGATTAAGCCAAACTTGAGAAGTTGATCTGGGGCACCTCTGTTTCTCTTGGCCTCAGGCCTTCTGTTTTTCTTTCTGAGTCAGCATTCTTGGGGGCCTGTGAGGACTCTGGTTCATTGCATTCAGCTGATTACATACTCCTTTGAAACTGGAAAGGTGAGTTCATTAAGGAACTCAGGATTTTCCATTTTCTCTCCATGGCCTGAATCTCCCTGTAATCGATAGAGTTGGGTCAGACACCAAGGCCTTTCCTTGGTGCCCTCGTGTGAAATGCAGCAGTAATAAGAGGGACTTGGCAGCTGGGCACCAGCATGGAGAAGTCAGGTGCTAGGACCAGAAAGGCAACGATGTCCTTTGAGAGGGCTCTGCTGCCTTTGACCGTGGAGTCTTGACTTTCTAGCCAGTGAAAGTGAAAGTCGCTCAGTCATGTCTGACTCTCCGCAACCCTGTGGACTATACAGTCCATGGACTTCTCCAGGCCAAAATACTGCAGTGGGTAGCCTTTCCCTTCTCCAGGGGATCTTCCTAACCCAGGGATCAAACCCAGGTCTCCCACATTGTGAGCATGTTCTTTACCTGCTGAGCCACAAGAGGAGCCCAAGATACTGGAGTAGGTAGCCTGTCCCTTCTCCAGAGGATCTTCCTGAGCCAGGAATCAAACCGGGGTCTCCTGCATCGCAGGCAGATTCTTTACCAACTGAGCTATCAGGGAAACCCTGTCCAGCCTGAGCTATCCTCTTTAAGTAATCTTGAGGTTTGGGAAAGTTTAGCTTAAAGCATCAGTGCCTTGTTTGCTTAGTAGTGGTTGCATTTCACCGCTCATATGCAGAATGCAGCATGCAGTCCAGCAGATGTGGGCAAAGGGTGAGGGGCTTATCAGGGCCTCGCCTATTGGGAAGCAGCGTCAGCTGAGCTTGTCAGGGCTGGTTCATTGACACTAAGCCAAGGACAGAGGAGCAGCCGATCCCAGGACTGAGGATGCGTCATTGTTCACATCTCCGAAGAGCCTTTTGCTGGAGAAATCTGAACAATGTGCAGTCACGGTAGTGAGTGCAAAGCCTGTGACTTCTGCTTGACCACAGCCATGTGTTGCCATAGGAAAGAGTTTCTCATTTTTATTTCTCATGTCATCCTGCAGTCTCTGTTTTTCTTGGGCATTTGTTGAGAATTTGAAATATTTTGAGAGTGATGTTTAAACATCAGTAATACTCCTTTTCCTTTTCTAATTTCCAGTATCAGATATCTTCTCCAGGGTTTCAGGCTTGTCCTGATGGCGTTCACAGCCTCCAAGAGCCAACAACATATTCTGAGCATCTACTGTGTACCTGACACCATGCTAGGCATTGGGCAAGCAAAAATAAAACACCGCCTTTGATTTTGTATGGGTTTGCAGGCTAATGAGATGTGTCACATGGGGAAACAAATGTATCTGTGTGATAAGTGATGTGTACTATACTCTCCCTGTTAACTATTCTAGTTGACTTAAGAACATGCTCAGGACTCTAAAGAAAAAAAAAAATAGAGAAATAGAAACCCTTAACCCCTGATCCCCCTCACTGTGAGCTCCTCTCCTCCATTCTCACAGCCGTATTCCTCAGAACATTCGTCTGCACCCACCGACTACATGAACTACCTCCCAGGCAGCCCTCACCTCAGTCCAGTTCAGATTCAGCCCCACAATTCCACCAGAGCAGGTCTTCCAGGCCCCATATGGCTGTGTCCTGCTATGTCTAAGGCTTATCAGCCCTCGTCTTGACCTGAGTGTTGAATAGCAGCTGAACGCCTTTCAGTGCTGGGATTGTCTGCGGCACGGCTTAGCCATCTGCTCCTCTAGAGTGTCCCTCGGGCATTTCGCTGTGCCCACACCTTCAGTCACCCTTAAGTTGCTCGGTTGCTCAGACCTGCTTCCAAGCTCCCTTCAGCTTTGTATGTCTTAAATGCACCTCAATCTCAGGACGTTTCAGACTGATTTTATGATCTTCCTCCCAGCCGTGGTTCTCTCCTGATTTTCCTTATCTCCCCCTTTCATCCACCTGTACAAGCCAGAAACCTGGAAATCATCCTTTTTCCTACCATCTCCTCAACTCCTGCATTCCTTCTACTATCAAGTCTTGTGCACTCCCCTCTTCTGTCTGAAATCCGTCTTCTCCCCATCTGTGCTGCCACTGTCCTAGTTTTTCTACTCCTGATACTGCGGCCAAAGTAGTTATTTAAAAACAAATATATGCTCCAGACATATAAAAAAACAAATATATACTGCAGCCAAAGTAATTGTTTCAAAACAAAGATACGCTAAAGTTCAGCATGTTTCAGAAGCTTGGAGTGGTTTGGAATGGCCAGAACTTGGGGTGCCTGGGGGCACAGGGGCAGCTGAACAGACTCGAGAGGTAGGCCTCAAACAGCCCCGTATGTTGGGGACAACAGTTTAAATGTGGAAGCTGTGCTTTTGGTGGTGAGGAGCTGTTGAGTTTTAAGCGAAAGGGTGTCATGACATAGTTGACAATTTAGGGAAGTGATGGAGGAGGCCACGTGGACACTGACCTGGGGAAAGGGCAGACTGTAGTGTGAGGACTCAACCAGGAGAGCCCTGCAGTGTCCAGCTGAGGCACTCAGCCTCCCTCTCGGGAAGGGAGTTTATTGTCCAGCCATCTGGGGACTATGGGATAAATTCACGCTCCTCAGTCTAGCCCTCAGGCCCTCCTTCCTCCACAGTCGGCATCCCGCCCTCTTTCCCTTCCTTCCCTTCTGTTGGTTTCTATACACACTTGCCTGCAAACATGTACGCCTACAAACACACATGCAGACAAACAGACCCATGTCTAGCCCCTGGGTGGCCATTCTCATCCACCTCTTCTTTTCAAATACTTCCCTCCAGGCTGCCCACTCTCTCTATTCATCCTCACAAAGGAATGCATCCCATTTTTTGCACCCCAAATGCCTTCTGTCCTCTACTATTCCAAAACCTGTAGCTTAGCCTAGAGCCTGTCCCAGTCTCTCTCCCCTCTGACCTGGAATAGCAAGTGCCAGTGTGGAGGACGGGAGAGCCCACCTAGTTACCGCCCTTACTGTTCACACAGGAAACAGAGGCCAAGAGGGATTTAATGATCAGTGATTAAAAGGACCAGCCTTGGGCATGGGTCTGTTGCACATTTTTAAGCTATAAAATACCCTGGGTCACCTTGAACATTTATCCTGTGTGTTGTTTTGTTATGACTTAGTCATGACTAAGTCACGACTGGGCTGGAGAGGCAGTACATGTAGTGGTTAAGGCTCCAGAGTTAAACAAATGTGGTTCCAATCCCAGCCCTGACTCCTACCTGCTTTGTGACTTTGGATAAATTACGTGGCTTCTCTAAGCCTCATTTTCCATACTTGCAAAAATTAGGGTAATAATTATATCAGCACATAGGGCGATTGGGACTATTAATGAGAACATTCAGATTAAGTGCTTAGAACAATGCCCGTCCTGTTGTAAGTACCCCAAAAAGTTTCTCTATTAAGAGATTTTAATGACTTGATGTCTCAGTGAAATTAGAAATTCCTTAAAGGCAGTACCTGATACAGTTCCTGTAGTGCACATTAACAGAGAATTCCCCCAGTCCTGTGAGATAGACAAGCCACTGCGCCTTTTTTATTGATGAAGAAGCTGGACCGCTGCCAGAGCCAGCAGGTGGCTGGGAGAGATTGCACGGTAGGTAGCTCCGTCCAGAAGAGGTGCCCCCAGCTGAGGGGTTCCAAGTCGAGTGGCAGGGTAGGGCCGAGTGGGTCTGAGGAGAGTCTCTGTAGAGCTGGTGTCCAGGTTGGCGTGGAGCAAGGAGCGCTGTGCTGTCTTTGGGAGGGGCAGCCCTTAGTTGGCAAGTTCTCCAGTCAGTAACTCATCCTTGGCAAGAGCAGGCTGTGTTTACAGGCTCAGGAAGCCCGTGGTGAGAAGGACACAACCCTTCAAGAGCAACTTCTCTCCTGCCCCTGGAGATTTATTTAGTTTCCGCTGAGGTGTCCGGAGCCGGGCCGAGATCGCTCTCACAGGAACTGAGGAGATGTCCTGTGCATTTCCCTGTTCTCTGTTTTTTCCAGCACCAAAAGCCAGTGCATGGAAGGGAACACTGAGACAGGGAGGGGCCCTTCCCATGGGGACCAGACTCACGACACGAGAACACTAGGCTGTTATGTAATCCTAACCTGCTCCTGGGCCAGGCGCCAGGAAGAGTGCCTCTCAGGAGGGTTTTCCCCTTCCCAGCCCCGGACACAGACACGGACCCTTTAGAAGCCTGTGTGTGTGTTTGGCCACAAGGAGGGCAGCCCAGATCTGGCTGTGGTTCACCATGGAGACTGTGTGAGTGCCAGGATGTCTGTGACCATGCCCTTCTGTCTGCTGTTGTGTCCACAGGCTCAGAGAGCGGCTCTGAACACTGGCTGATGCTAAGGAGGGCAGGGCTGTGCACTGTCTCTGCCTCAGCAGTGGCTTGGGATCCCCGAGTCACACAGACACCGGGGGACTGGAGGCACACAAAGCTCTGAGTTGGTTTTCCTGCTTTTTTTAAAGACGGCTGTTAGAGAGTTCTAGAGGCTGTGCCCCGGGTGTCACCCAGAGGTGTCCACACCGCAGACAAGGCCTGACTTCTGTGGCAGGGAAATCACCCAGATGAACAGAGGTTTTCCAGCCCACATCCCTTCTTTTTCTTTTCTCTCTTAACCACTTCCTGTTTACATGCTGCCCGTCCTGGGAAGAGTGGGAGAGAGAGGAGGAGGAGATGATGACGGGCAGACAGAGGGCTGTGGGAGAAGTGTTGGGGGCTGTGAGGGAGGCAGAAGCTGGAGTATATACTTGCATGAGAGAGGGATGCTGCCAGTGGGAGAGGAAGAGACGGGAGTGAGGGACGCACCCTTCCAGTCCAGGGAGCTACGCGCAGCCCTCCACTCCTCAGCCTGGAGAGGAAGGGCCGCAAGCTGATCAGTGACGGAAGCGAAGTGCGTTCCCAAGCTGGATGGAAACTATTTTTGGACCAGCTGTGGAGACAGATGATTTGTACCTGAAGCATCTGACGTTTGTGGTGACCCTTGTTCCTGGGCTGGGCCAAGATGGGGAGAAGACACCCACTTCTGTTTCTGCCCCGTCCCAGGCTGGCTCGCTCCTTCTTCCAGCCCCAGGGCTCTCACTCAAGTTCCCTGAGGTCACCCCAGGGCCCTCTTGGGTCTCTGCAGACCATCGTCCAGCTGGGAGCCGAGGGCCACATATGCTCTGCCTCAGACGTCCTGCTCTCCCTGCTGAGGCTGGAACCCTGCCCCCCACACTCCCCTCCTCCAACACACACACAGAACAGGGCCTCCGGCACCACTGGGTGTCAGCCTCCACAGCAAAGCTCTGGGGTCCAGCGAGCGGTCCAACCAAACCCTGAGTGTTCTCTCTTTGGGCTGGATGTGGATTAAGTCACTTTCCGGGAGCTTGTAACTCTGGAAGTCTGTTTTTTTTTTTTTTTCTTGGCTGTACCATGCAGCTAACCAGATCTTAGTTCCCCAACCAGAGATTGAACCTGGGTCCCGGCGGTGAAAGCGCTGAGTCCTAACCAGTGAGCCTCCAAGGAGTTCCCTAACCTTGGAAGTCTTTGATCCAAGCTCCCAGAAAGTGTTTCCTCTCCGAACTCTGAGATCATCTGCTCCAAGCTTCCCTTCCCTCACCCTCCCTCTATTGTGACAGTGACTACGATGGAGCTAGCTAGCATTAACTCAGCACTTTTGTCCTTTAGTTGCTAAGTTGTGTCTGACACTTTTGTGACCCCCATGGACTTTAGTCCACCAGGCTCCTGTCTGTGGGATTTCCCAGGCAAGAATACTGGAGTGGGTTTCCATTTCCTTCTGCAGGGGATCTGCCCAACCCAGAGATCGAACCTGAGTCTCTTGCTTGGCAGGCAGCGTCTTTACCACTGAGCCACCAGGGAAGCCCATATGTCAGACACAAGTGCTTTATACAGGTTAAGTGATTGAACTCATAACAGCAAGCCTACAAGGGAGGCATCTTTATTGGCCCTATTTTATTTTTTTAAAGAGTGTTCTAGATTTTATTTGAAGTTACAGTTTATTGAATTTTTATTTTTTGGCTATGCTGCATGGCATAAATGCAGGATCTTAGTTTTCCAACCAAGGATGGAACCCATTTCCCCTGCAGTGGAAGCACGGAGTTTTAACCACCGGACTGTCAGGGAAGCCCCTATTGGCCCTCTTTTAAAGTGAAGAAACCAACATGCAGAGGGGTTAAACATCAGTCACTTCTGGCAAATAGCAGAATCAGGAGGCGACCCAGGCTCCCTGATTTCAGAAGCCCCGTGTTAGCCACCACTCTACCGCCTCAGTTTCTGAATGTTTCCTGTATCCCTGCTCTGTTGCCCATCACCCATGTTCTGTGGTGTGTTTACTCCCCTTCACCCTTTGCCTCATGCAGGAATGTCCACCCCTCCTTTTCCTGAGGACAGGGGGCCTGGCTGTCTCCTATCTGAGTCAGTCACCCCTCGCCTGGCAGATCCTTGCTTTCCACTCCCTTGAACTCCCCCCGTTTGAAGTTGTGTCCTTCCACGGCACAGTCCCATACTTTTTCTCATCCCTGTCTTCTCATCACCCCGGAACAGTGCTGTGACCACTGTCCAGAGCACTGATCCTTGCTTGCTCCGCTCCAAGGGCAGTCCTGTGTCAGCTGCTGCACTAGGGGCTTGATTTGCAGTAACATCAGTATTTCTGAAGACACTCCCATGAGGAAGGCATTGTCCTCATTGACAGATAAGGACATGATCATCAGTCAGGTTTAGAGATTTGCCCAAGGTAACATAGCCAGTGGTGCAGGATACACTTGAACATGGTTCACACACTTGAACAAGTATGCACAGCCCCCAGCCCTTCATGCAGCTGATCAGGGTTATCCTGAGCTCCTCCGGCCACAGCCCTCACCCCAAGCTGTTCAGTCTGCCTTCACCACCCCCCACCACTTCCTCCCCACCTCAGTCTCTTTCTGCTGTGATCTCTTTAGAGTTTGTTCTTCCCTTGATCCCTCCACTTGCCACCAGATTTTCTCTTTTCTGTATCTTTCTCTTTAATCAGAAGGATGCTTAAATATCCCCTTTTTAAAATCCCCAGCCTCCTTCCTCCCCATCTCTTCCTTTCCCTGAACAACCGGATTCCTTGTGGGAGCTGCCATGCTGTCTGTGGCCACTGCCTCACCACTTTGTCACTGGATTCCACCCTCACATCCCACTGCACTGTAGAATTTGCCCTTGTTGGCCTCTGCAGAGCACTGGTTCTGGCTGGGCTTCCTCACAGCCCCCCATCCCTCCTCTCCAGCAGCTCCTTCCTGCCGGCTTCCACGGCACCCCTGCCTCTGAATAGCCCGTATTCTACTTTATCAAGGGAGGCAGGGGGCTGCGTCTTGGCCCGTGGCCCACACAAGCACCGTTTTGCTGATGGAAAGCTGTTGAATTCTGTAGAGCTGAAATTCTGTATAAATAGACACATTTACAACTTCCTGTCCATTTAACTATCAATCATTCCAACAAAGGTACTAATAATAACTTGCACGTGTAGCAATTCACAGCTTACAAAGTGCTTTCACATGCCCTTCAGTATCCCTATCTGTATGTAATGAAAATATTTTTTACGTCTGCAGAGTATTAAACAGGCATCATGAAATTCAGCACACTCTGCCAAGGTGCTGGGGAAGCATTATAAATGAGCTCTGTTATGATGAGGACTCCTTGCTTCGGCCCTCTGGGTGTTCCCGTTCCCCATGCAGCTCTCCTGGTAATAGATGGGTTATTGAGCCTGGGGATGGGACCCAAGTGGCCCTTGTCATTTTAATAACACATGGTCCTCCTAGGGCATTAGGAGAGGCCAAGGGCTGACCAGAGGATGTGGAAATCTGCATGTGTGGGTCGAGGGAAAGGCAGGTTGAGGCCCAACTGCAGGGTCTGAGATGTTTGGGTTAGGATACATTGTGACCAGATTTACATGCTTGGTGACACTCTGTAGAGGTCACGCTTTCTGGAGGAGACATGGAAGCTTAGGCTGAGATGGCGCGTGGCTGTGCCTTATTGCCAGCTCCTCTGGTTGGGAGGCCGTCCTTGGAGGACGGTGTTGAGGGTGATTCTGAGGCTAATCCCAGGCTCCCTGGCAGAGACTCCCCTGATTAGACGGTAGGATCTGCGTGGGAGTGAAGGAGGGCAAGGTGCGTGCGCCCCTCTCTGCTGTAGCTTCTTTCCACTGTCTTGGGAGGCAGTGGATCACCTGACGGACAAACTGGGGCCATCCAGGGAGTCCCTGAGGACAGCCCTTAGGCGGATTCAGCCACTCCACCAAGCGTGGCTTCTCTCTAGTGTGACTTGCTGGGACTTTGCATTGGAACTGGCAACTGTTAGAAGCCGAAGAGCCCCATGGATGAGGACTTTCCAGTCCTGTGGCCTCTGTGCCTCCCACCTGCTGCCCCCACTAATGGCACAGCTCTTGTGTCCTCACTCACAGGCTCTTTGCACAGCGTTTCCTTCTCTCCATGTCCTCGCTGCTCAGGTGCTGGGGGCGCGGCTTCCAGGGATGGCTTACATCTCTGGCCATGAGTCCTGCCCCTCACCATGGAGCCACATTGGTGACCACTGACCCCTAGTATCTCCTGCCTGTGACTCCTAACTCTGCTGACACCCCAGATCCAGGACACATTCAACTGCTTTGACCTTGGGCTGGGTTTTGGAGCTCTTGGGTTCTCATGGGTCATATGTGCCCGAGGCAGCTGGGTTTACTTGCCAGTCAACAATCATGGGGGAAAGTACGAGCAGTTGGCAACTTTGCTATCTTCTCATTGAGCAGATCTTTTCACGTGAGATGCTCAGTCACAATGGGGAGCAAGTTCTTCTTTCAACACACACATACCCACACTTCACCACAAAAAATAATATACTACCTCTTCTCCAAACCACTGACAGTCTGGAATAGTTGTCAGGTTACATCTGGTTCATTGTACATTGCTGCCAAATACAGAGTAAGAGGGAAAACAACACTCATCCAGGTCAAACAAAGCAGTCCCTCTGGCTGAGTAGTGTCTTTGCTGCGTGTAAATATGGCACCAGCCATGCCTCTTCTGATATTTTTGCTTTATGAGATGCTGCTATGTACAAGCCATTGGAGAGGCCAGAGCTAATGAAAAACCTACCCCTGAAGTGCACTCACTTTGAGATGCATTTAAAAATATATGGATGGATGGAAGGAGGGAGGGATGTGTGATGGAGCAGGTAACACGCTGGCAGTGGGAGAGCTGGTAAACAGGCGGATGTTCACACCACAGTCTTTTCATCTTGGCTGCAGGTTTGGAATTTTCATAATAAAATGTTGGGGGGGGGGTGGAAATTACCCTGACAGTGAACCATTTTAATCTAAAACAGGCTGCTGACCAATGTGGTCCCAAGGTTGAGAGTGAGGGAGCTAGCTATGTGGATTGGATCCATTTCATTTGGGAAGACTTCCCTGTGGAGGGTGGTTTCCTGCCTGCCATGGCTGTTCGAGGACTGGTGGAGAGGAGGGGTGTGCAGGCCTGCCTCCCTGGAGTGGCTGTGTGCTCTGCTCCCCCCCTAACCATAACCCTTGAGCCAGGGGTGCTGCTCTCTCCTGTGGCCCACAGACCGCATGCCAGCTTCCAGGCAGTTAAACTGCATTCCGCAGCCTCCTCCTGGCTGGGCCTGGCTTTCCTCACCTCTCCCAGAGGGCTGCCATATGCCTCGATGCTGCCTGTGAAGTGGGGAGGCTGTTGCCCAGCGCAGTGTCTGCCGGGGCTCTGCGTCCCTGGGCTGTGGTCCATGTGTGGGGGGTTTGGTGGGGGAGGCTTGTTGGCTCCAGATGGCCACCCTTGCGTCCCGCAGGTCCCAGGCACTACAGTGAGGACTGGGCAGAGAGGGGGACAAGAAGGAAGTAGGGGTGAAGTGGCGCTCTGAAGTTAGGTCCTGACCTGAACTGTGGATCACACTCGCTGGGGGCCTCACAGAAGGTGCTGAGACCCAACTATCAGGACAGCTGACTCAGGAGTGGGAGTAGAATGCAAGGCCTCCCCCGACATCTGACGCCATCCCCTGTCTGTCTGGTCTCCTGCTAGTGTGTCTGTGGGTTCTCAGTAAATACAAATTCTTGGTCCTTTTGGTATCAGTCTTAGAAGAATGGCATGAGAAAGAAAAGTATGCTACAGTAGTAGTGTAAGGAAGACTTTAAAAAACTGCCATTTGGAGCACTGCTTTCCACTGTATTAGCACAGAGAACAGGAGATCCATGAACAGTCAGACCCCCCTGGAAGCTGGCACTCCCCATGCGTCTCACTGCACAGCAGGTGCACGCATGTGCCTGGCGCACACACAGTCCTCTGAGCCCAGCAGCCCCCCTTCCCTTGATGCCTGCAGAGCTTGGAGGGGATGCCCGGCCCCTCTTCCCTTGGAGGCTGTGGAGCAAACAGGTCCCTCCTGCACGGGGGAGCTGGGGGGCCCTCAGCTGGTTCTCCTCGTGATTAGGGCCTACTCTGTCTCCTGAGAGGCTACAGGTCCTCAAGTTCAGACTGTGGGTCCTTGAGCCATGCTCCGGGTTTGGGTCCTGGCGCTGTGGCCACCCTCAAGCTGCTCTGTCCTTCCGTGTGTCGTTTTCATCACTTGTGAGCAGGGGATGGTTGTAAGAGTTCCGTGAGCCCACGCTGTAAAGCCTGACACGTTCGTAGTGAGTTCAGTGTTAGCTGCTGGCGCCCTTGGCCCCTGCTCCTGAATCGTCCCGCTCTGGCCACAGTTCTGGAGTCAGCATCGCCCTGAGACTCGGGGACAGTGCCTGTGTGCGTTTCCATTGCGGCTGTGGCAGGTTACCACAAATTGGTGACTGAAGACGACTCCAGTGTGTTCTCTTACAGCTCTGGAGGTCAGAGTCTGCCATGGTTCTCCCTGGCTACAGTGTCGGTACCAGGAGGGCCACAGTCCCTGCCAAGGCTCCAGGGAGGGTCCTTCCCTCACCTTTTCCATCTTACAGAGCTGTGCTCCTTGTGTTCCTGGCTCCTTGAGGCCGCTGCCTCTGTCTTCAGAGCTGGCAGCACAGCATCTTGCTTCTCTTGGCCGTGGCCACCACCTTCTGCAGTCAGATCTCCCTTTGCCTTACTCCTACACGGAACCCTTGTGATGGCACTTAGGGTCCCAGGATAATCTGGGAGAATCTCCCCTGTCTCAAAATCCTTCACTTTACCACGTTGCAAAGTCCCCTTTGCTATAGGGGGGTCACATCCACAGGCCCTGGGGCTGTTAGTCACATAACCAGGGAGACAGGAAGAAGTCCTCTGGGGTTCTGGGTCCAGGGCACAATAGTCACATAACCGGGGAGACAGGAAGAAGTCCTCTGGGGTCCTGGGTCCAGGGCACAATAGTCACATAACCGGGGAGACAGGAAGAAGTCCTCTGGGGTCCTGGGTCCAGGGCACAATAGTCACATAACCGGGGAGACAGGAAGAAGTCCTCTGGGGTCCTGGGTCCAGGGCACAATAGTCACATAACCGGGGAGACAGGAAGAAGTCCTCTGGGGTCCTGGGTCCAGGGCACAACTTGGCCAAGTTCTGAACCGACTTGGAGCAGCATCCAGCCCCGGCGGACGACGTGCACCGCCTGGGCGCCTGGGTGTCACCTTGTGGTGGCACCAGGCCCTCTTTGTCTGCCCGGTCAGAGTCTGAGGGCACAGTCCGTGTCTCATTGTTACATTTCCAGGGCCCAGCACGTGGCAGGCACCAGCTTGGTTGTGTGTTCGTGCAAGCAGGCTGGCACTGATGTGTGGTGTGTGTCCTTCTAGGCCATGGCGAATGTCACTGCGGAGAATGCAAGTGCCACGCAGGTTATATTGGGGACAACTGTAACTGCTCGACAGACATAAGCACATGCCAGGCCAGGGATGGCCACATCTGCAGCGACCGTGGGCACTGCGTCTGCGGGCAGTGCCAGTGCACAGAGCCTGGGGCCTTTGGGGAGACATGTGAGAAGTGCCCAACCTGCCCCGATGCCTGCAGCACAAAGAGGTAAAGCCCCCACCCCAGCTTCTCCCCCAGACCATCCTGCCCTCTGGCCAGTCAGCCTCCAGGGCCACCAGGCTCTCACTCCCCATCTCCCACACCTTGCCCATGCAACCTTGTAGGGCAATGAAACTCTTACTCGCATGAACTAGAATAGGGCTTTTGAAGCTCTGGTTCCATGGAGATTTTGTAAAAACAACACAAAAGCAAAACAGAACAACAAAAAGCAAAGACTGTTATTCAAGTTTAGAAATTACCAGATTACTAGGTTAAATGAATTGATTTTGGTACCAAAATAGCATCTTCTTGAGCCCTTACTCTGTCACTGAGTATTTCAAAAGGACATTCAGCATGCATGTTTTTTCCAAATAAATTTGACCCTCCCCATTAACATCTCCCAGTGTTTCACAGGCCACCTTCCCTGTATAGAAAATACTGCTTTAAACAAAACATCATCAGAAGGTAGATTGGACAGGAGGGCACCTGACCTAGATAAGGCATGCCAGGAACAAACTGCAGTGGCTTTTGAATTTTCTGCTCCATTTGCACAGATAATGGAGCGGGTCTCCGTGCTGCTGCTGAATGCAGAGATTGTCCAGATACAGGCTCCAGGCCTCCACTGACCCAGCCACAGGGTCGCGTTCCCCAGTTGACCTCGCAGCTCTGCCTCCACATTCTGACAGAGCACGAATGAGAGGGAATGAAGGAGAGCAGGGAGTTACGGCGTCGGGAGAGCTAGAGTGACAGCTTGCCTTGATTTTGCTAGAGAAGCAGCTGCGCCATCGTCATCCTCGTGCTGAGGGGCCAGGAGGGAGGGGCACAGATAATCAGAAACAAGTAATAATACAGACGTTGTTTCCTTTTGGCTGGGAAATGCAACTGTGCAATTTTTTTTGGCAGATATCCCTTCCAAATGCCTGGCCCAGGCTCCTAATGAGAGGAGGTCATGCTCCCCGAGTGGCTGGGGCTGCCGGTCAGTCTGAACTCAGAAACGTTATGGGTGGCAGAGCCCCTGTCTGGACGTTTGCCACAAATAATCCAGGCGTGGGTAATTGAAAGCTGGCCGCAGATGGAGAGACAAGATAGACAGGGCCAGATTTTATTTTGTGTAATTAGAGGGAAGCCAGGCAGAGTAAGGGAAAAGAAACACAGATCCACTGTAGACCTGCTAAGAGTGGAGAAACAGCAGAAATGCAAATGGAAACGTCCCAGGGGAGGAGGTTAGGATCCTGGGTCTGGAGCCCAAATAACTGTGGCCATCTGAGCCTGGACTCTCAGCCATTATCAACATGTAATGCCTGAGGGAGGCACCCTCCCCCCAGCTCCCACCAGCACGACCCTTTGGAGTCTGTGCTCCCAGACCTTGGGGCCTGTGAGGCTGTTGGGAGGTGGGGATGCAGCCAGGACAATACACGTAGAACAATAAAAGCTGATAAGACCTGTTTCTTTGCCTTCCTCTGGAGCAGCAGGGCAATAAAGGGTTGGCTTAGGTCAGTTAAAAGGCCGCTTGGGAAGACAGCCTTAGCTTTAAATGTTTAAAGCATTCATTTCCAAGAAGACATGGATTTTTTTTTTTTTTTTTTTATCCATTAAACAACACCAAAGGAGCAAGGAGAGCAAAGAGATGCCATCAAGGAACCTCACTATTCCTTCTTACTTGTCTCTGGGCCACACTGACACTGCCTCTTTCACAGCCTACTTGTAACTTTAGAAAAAAAAAAACAACAAAAATGAAGTCCTTTTGATAGTGCCTCATTTCAGGCTGTTTTTCTACTCACCGCTTTGCTGAGAACCACCAGATTTCCAATGCCTTATGTCCTTTTTTTCCCCCTCTGGTACTTCAGAGCAGGCAATCTCCACTTTCTAGAACTAACCAAACACACCCTTCACCTTGGGTGAGTTCATATTCAGCCTCAGCTGATTTCAATTAACAGACTCCCTGCGCAGAGTCTGTCTCAGCAGCTTGTTTGTTTAAAGGCCAGACTTATGTTAATACGTGACTATAATAAATCACAAGTTTCAACCCAGTGCGAGGAGCACGTGGGTTAAACTGATTTGCCAGTGTGGATGATGAGGGAATGTTCCCTGGAAGCAGGCCTGTCCTTTCCCGACTGCAGGGCCTGCAGGTGGAGGCCCCCGTGGTGAATCCTAGTGGAGACCAGAACCAGACACCTTTCTTTGCAGTGTGTTAATTGTGGGGAGGGGGGAGGACAGCGGCATTAGTGAGAAGGACCAGAGGAGGAGCCACCCCTTCCTGGTGCCCAGCCAAGTCTCAGTACCCGCCCACTGGGCTCTGGCCTCAGGGGAAATGCAGCAATTCCGACTTGTTTAACTCCGGAATGTTTCCATGAAGTCATTCCGGGAGAGAGGAATTTGGTGGCCCATCCTGGAATGGTTGAATTCTTCAAACTATTAGAACCCTAGTAAGAAAGTCTTATCTGCTTTCTCTCCATGATCTACTCACTTGCGCAGTCCTCCTCAATGTTCAGAAAGCAGAGGAAGGACTTGGGAAGGGACTTGACGGAGTGGCGGGGGTCCTGGGTGCTGAGCCCTGCTGCCTTTGAGTCCGCATTTCCCTCGCCTGTAAAATAGAGTGACTTAATGAAACGCTCCCAGCTCCCTTCAGGCCTGGCATCTACTGCACAGGTTTTGTCCTGGAAATGTAGTAACTGGTTCCTCCATCCCAAGGAATTTAAAAATGAAAATGAGAAACCTAACGCGTGGCAGTTATATTTCCTGCCATGTTTTTCCCAGAGAGCCTTCCGGACACACAGCCCTGTTGGCCCCCATAGGCCTGTGGGGTACGGACTGCTGTCCCCTGTGTCGTTGAGGCTCTGTAAGCTTCCCCCTCACCCCTGCCACATTCTGGTGCCAGGACACAGCTGCAAGGAGGCAGTGGCCTGCCCCACATGCTTAACTCTGGAGTCCTCACCCCATTTCCTGGAGAAGCCCCTGTTTGGGGGATCTCTTTCCTCCCTGCAGGTCACCGAGCACCATCAGCTGCAAGTGGACAGTCCGCTGGCAGTTTTGTTGCAACCCACTTCTCCCTGGAGTTGAGTTCTTGCCACCCCATTTATGCACCTCCCCACAGTCCCCCAGAGGGGTTAGGGACCCTGTCTCCCCTCCACAACAATCTTAATGAACCGTTAGAGCTTGGCTCCCATGCCACATGGGCTCTGTCTGGGAGGGAGAAGGGGAAAGGGCTGAGTCTCCAGGACAGTGGTCCTTAGCCCTCACCTTTTTGCTTAATCCCTGGAAGACCAGGCTCTAGCCCTAGAGATCCAGATTCTGTGGGTGTGGCTGGGCCCCTGCAGAGATGTCCTAAAAGCCCACCCAGAGAGGTTAATGTGCAGGAGGGCTGAGAGCCCTGCCTGCGTGATGGTCTCCTGGTGGGGATCTTGGGAGTTGGGCCACGGGGGTGTGAGAACCCCTCCTCAAGGCCAGGAATATTTTTTTTTTAATCATCAGAAGCTCCCTGTGTTGGGCAGACTCCTCAGGGAGGCATTTGACACAGCGGAGTGCAGGTGGATGTGGCTCCTGGTGTCAGAATTTGAAAGGCCTCCAGCCTGCAACTTGACATGGGGACCAGACACGTCTCTAAACTCACCTAGGCTCCTCCAAGGACCTTCAGGCTTCCCTGCATGAGGGCAACGGCGGGGACAGTAGGGCTAAGCAACTGGAGATGGCAGAAGTTAAAGCTTCAGGGGCCTAAAGGAGGGCTGGGATCTGCACTCTTGGGGCATGTACTCGGTTACATGTGTGGAGCTGATCCACAGCATTTAACACCCACATTTATCGCCTCTCTTCCAAAGAGACTGTGTCGAGTGCTTGCTGCTTCACTCAGGGAGCTCAGCTGACAACCAGACCTGCCAAAACCTGTGCAAGGACGAGGTGATCACACGGGTGGACACCATCGGTGAGTATGCCGAGTGGCCTGGGCAGCTGGCCCCTTTTGGATCCTGGCAGTAGATGTAGAGACGTAGAGACTCTATCCTGTGGGGATCTTCAGGGCTGCCTGGCAGACAGGACGCTAGTTTTAGCCTTGAGTTAGGAAGTAGCCTCAGGTCCTTGGCCAGTCCTTGCTGGCTCCCCAAGAGGACTTGGGGTACCTGGGCTAGGGCACAGGTTCCAGGCTTTCCTTGTTCATCGGTGTCTATCCTGTCCCTGGGCCCAGTCCCTTCCTAGCCACATCTTCTCCCAGGCTTCCTGAGAAGTTGGGGTATTAGTTAGAATAAGTACTGTCAGCTGCCACAACAAACAGGCCCCGAACCTCAGTGACTTAACAAAACAGAAGTTGGTTTGTCACTCACTGAAAGTGAAGATGTTCCTGGTTGACAGAGCCTCCATTGGTCCTTCATGAGCCCAGATACCCTCTCAGTTTTGGTTCCACCCTCCCCCACGCCCTCAGAAGCCTCTCCATTGAGTCTACAAATGGGGAGGACAGAGGGAAGGATTGGATGGGAGGTTTACATGGGCTGGACCTGGAAGGGTACATGTAACTTCCCCCCAGAATTCAGTCACCTGGCCACATTTACTGCAGGAATGGTGGGAAATGCCATCCAGGAAATGCAGGAAGCTGGGAAACCATGTTTGGTGACCAGCTAGCCAGTCTCTGCCCCATTTGGCCTCAGCCCAGCACAGCTCTCTTGATGCTGCTGGCATCAGACAAGGCAGAGCTTGCATTCTGTCCAGGTGAACCCAGGATAGAATTCCTGCAGGTCTCTCTGCTCCCTGTTCCTGCCTCCCTGGTCTTGATTGATGCTCTGGCCAAATCATGGCAACCAAGTCATGAATGCCATCAGCGCATAGTCACTGAGCACCTACTGTGTGCCAGGGCTTGTACTGCACCTGGGAGCCAATGGGGAGCCCCCCACCCCCCCGCCAGCCTGGCCTCATCATGCCAGTTTTCCTGCCCTACTTCTGTCCTATGACTTGAGACCTGGCTCGCAGCAAGTTCTGCCTGCAGACCTGGGCCATTGCCTCATGACTGGACACCCACAGAAAGACAGGGCAGTGCCTCTCCTGACCCACTGACTACTCTGTCACTCTGGAGCAAATGTTGCTGTTCATGCACAGCTGTGACCTGAATCAGCTGCTTCACAGAGAAAGTTTCTGTTCGAATTCAGCAGTTATCCTTCCTTCCCCCAGGCACACACACACACACACACACACACTTGCTCACACTCAGCCAGACTGGGCTTACGGTTGGGGTTTGAGAGGAAAAGCCCAGTTTCTATTTGAATTCAGCAGTTATCCTTCCTTCCTTCCCCCAGGCTTTCACACACACACACACACACACACTTGCTCACACTCAGCCAGACTGGGCTTACGGTTGGGGTTTGAGAGGAAAAGCCCAGTTTCTATTCGAATTCAGCAGTTATCCTTCCTTCCTTCCTTCCTTCCCCCAGGCTTTCACACACACACACACACACACACACACACACACACACTTGCTCACACTCAGCCAGACTGGGCTTATGGTTGGGGTTTGAGAGGAAAAGCCCAGGCCTCTGCATCTGATAACCACTCAAAACTGTCTGGTCCCAGGTCCTCCTTTGAGCCACAGGCTTACAGAGGGTGGAGCTGGAAGGCGTTCCATGTCACAATATAACCTGCAGTTGTTACTCAGGACCTGTGGGTCATTCGCTTATCACCCGCCTCCCTCTTACTTCACACTCTTCCGGGCTTCCTTCCCCCTAAGAAATCAGTCTAACCCCGACCCAGGGAAGCCTTGGACTGTGGATAATGCCTTGGGGGTGGGGACTGGAGGGGGTGGGGAGGGTGGCGCCTTCACCTCAGGTGACAGCCGTGTGGGGACAGCAGGTGTGAGGCAGTGTGAGGAAAGGAGCTTCTTCGCACGGGGAGCAAGGCAAGCAGTGTGCACCATGCTGGGGGCTGGGAGTCTCTCTCTCGCCTCATGGCCTGGCGTGCTCATTTCACGTCTCAGGACAGCACTGCCAACTCTCGTCCCCCTGCAGCTGGCTCTCGGCAGGGGGCTCGAGTGCGAGCTCTCACTCAGGCCTCCGCGGGCAGCCGGACAGCCTCCTCTTTCTCCAGTTCCATTGTCCTGCCCGCCTGGCCATAGTGCTTCCTTTCCTCCCACATCCCCACAGTGAGTGCTGCAGAGGTTCCCTCACGTGGAGGGGAGTTGGCATCCCTGGGGCAGTCTAACTCAGTGCTGGGCCTGCATTCTTGATATGAGAGACTCCCAGTCGGCCCCTCTGCACCCCTTTTCTTTGGGGGCAGGATTTGGCTCTTCACCCCATCCCTCGGTGGCTCCAAGTTACTCAGAGAGATACTCAGGACATCTCTGCTTGGTTTTCTTCCAGTGAAAGATGACCAGGAGGCTGTGCTTTGTTTCTACAAAACCGCCAAGGATTGTGTGATGATGTTCACCTACTCAGAGCTCCCCAGTGGGAAGTCCAACCTCACGGTCCTCAGGGAGCCAGGTGGGTGAGGCCTGGCCCTGTCTGCTCCCCCGGGCCGCTTGGTTTCTGTGTCACCCATCCTCTCCTCACCATCCTTTCCAAACTCCAGAGAGGGGAGGGACACAGTTCCCTGTGAAGATCAGGATCCAAGGCCTCCTCTACCTGACTGCTGTAGTTCAGAAGAAAGATGAGTGTTCATCTGGGGACCATCGCTGGGGCGGAGCTGGGGGGCTGTGACTGGAGGGAATGGGAGTTATAGGAGGATAGGGCCCTGCCCTGGGGGAGTGTCTCATCTCAAAGGAAGGGGTACAGGGGTGATGGTAAGCACAAAACACACTTAACCTACATGGCCGGCGGCAGTGCGAGTGTGCAAGGCAGGGCCGGACCATCAGGGCCAGGCATCGGGGAGCTCTGGGTACATGCATGGCCCTGGCTGGGCTGCCGCTTCCTGGAGTGGAGTCCAGGAAGGGCAGAGCGCTGGGTTAACATTCCCACAAGTGCTGTGCCCAGCCACTGAGGACGGCAAGCTCTGACCCTACATGGACATTTCTGCCTCATGCTCCGGGCCTGGGGACCAGTAGCCCTTTTCCTTGGGATAATTAGGGTTTCTGGTATGACCCCTTTTATTCTTTGGAGGAGGTTGGAGCGGGGGTGAGGGCGCAGGAAAAGATCTGCTCTCTTGAGTTCACAGCATTGCAAACTGCTTCCACTTGAGGCCAGACCACATAACATGCCTTCCCGAGGCAGAGGCAGAGGGAAGGGTTGTGGTCTCAGCCCAGGATGCACGCCTGAAGAATGAGGCTTTGTTTCCAAGCACTGTCTTTGTGGTTCTTTGAAAATAAGCACATTTGCTCCAAAGGCTGCACACTAAGGGCTTACAAATGTTGGCTGGCCCCCAGCCCAGCCCTTGTGGAATGGCTTCGTGAAACCTCCTGCCGCCTGGTCTACTCCCGAAACCATTTATGTGAAAGTTGAGACGTGGTCCAGCATCCTGCGTGGGCGGCGGGGCCGGGCTGGAGCGTGGGTGCTTCGAGTTGGGGGTTGCAGCCGTGCGGAGGGTGTGCGGGGAAAAAGTGGAGCAGCCTCCAAGTTCTCCTGGACTTTGCCCTCGATTTGCTGTGTGGCCTTGGGACAGTCACCAGCCTTCTTTGAATCTTTTACTTCATGTGCATTGGAGAAACCCACCTGCCACCCACACCTCCCAGAAGCCATGTGAGGGTCTTATGAAGCACAGGAGGGCCTCTGGGGAGAGCTGGTGGGCCTGAGGTTGGAGCGGGGGGCATGGTGATGCCGGCAGCTTGCTCACTGTGCCCTGGTCCTCCAGAGTGTGGGACCGCCCCCAGTGCCATGACCATCCTCCTGGCTGTAGTCGGCAGCATCCTCCTGACTGGGTTTGCACTTCTGGTCATCTGGAAGCTGCTCGTCACCATCCACGACCGGAGAGAGTTCGCCAAGTTCCAGAGTGAGCGATCCAGGGCCCGCTACGAAATGGTACGCCAGTGGGAAGCTGGAAGTGGGAAACATGTCAAGCTTAGGGGTCTAGTTGAGTTCAGGCAGAGGCCCCCTCACACCTTTAGCATTCAGAACAAAGAAGTGAAGCCTGAGGGGTGGTGTGTACCCAGTTCTGAACACTCTGCACAGAGCCCCACACCACATCCAGGTCAGGAGGCTCATGAGCAGAGGTGCTGGGCACAGCCTGAGCAGGGGGAGTCTGGACGGTCTGGACACAGCCCAGGAGGGGACCCCCTTACCCACAGTCTATCGCAATGTCTGTGTGTGCCTTGCTTCCGAAAGCAGACTGCGAGTCACCCAAGGACAGAGCACAGTGAGTACCCCCTGAAGTCCTAGTTAGTTTCTGTTAAAACTGGAAGGGACTTTAGAGACCATCTGATGGACAAGGTCCCTCATTTCAGAGATGGAGAGAGAAAGTTCATGGAAGAGCGGGGCCTTTCCAGGCCAGTGGGTTGGAGGAGCAAGTCTTGCAACACAAGGCAGCACCTCCACCCGAACGCTGAGCCCGCTGCCCTCCTGGTGACTGACCCTGGAAGGGCCTCCAACCCTGTGTGTTCGAATGAGTGAATGAACTAACACATGTCCTTTTACCCTCTGTGTTCTCTAGGCTTCAAACCCTCTGTACAGAAAGCCCATCTCCACGCACACTGTGGATTTCACCTTCAACAAGTTCAACAAATCCTACAATGGCACAGTGGACTGACAGCTCCTTCCCCTCAGAGGGCTGGAGGGGGTGAGCTGTCAAGCCAGAGACTGACACGCTCTGGACAGCTGCTCGGCTTGATCGCTGCTCCCTGCTCCACCGAGCGCAGAGACCTTCCGGCAAGCCCGGGCAGGGAGCCTGTGCAGGAAGGCGCCCGGCTGTGCCGGCTGGCCACCCCTCCAAGCCTGGCCGCGGTACTCTCGGCTCTCCTCAGCACGTCCAGCTTGTCGTCTCAATGAACTACTGAGACGCGGGCCGCGTCCTCCTTCCGGGAGGGCTGGGCCTCAGATCTGGCCCCACGAGAGGGCTCTTGGGAGTGTCAAGAGTGTGTAAAATCCACAGTCTGGCTTCGCTCATGTTGATCATGTTTGTATGAAATAAAATGATCGTGCATTTATGTATAGTTCTGATTCCCGAGAATTACCTGCCTGTTGTCTCTGCCTCGCACGTGGGTGTTGGTGACGGGATCGAGATGCCTGTTGGAGGCATGTAGTTTGCAGAGGTCAGCTTTCTTCTGTCCACGTTCATCTAGTACTTTTGTAATGAAAAGGAAAGAGATTGTTTGGGATTGAAAGTAAAGATTAAAACCAAAAGATTTTGTGTCTGACACTCTTCATGACATGCACTTACCTTTCTGAAGTCCCCAGCAGGGACACCACACAAGCCAGTCCAATACTCCAGACCAGGGCTCATCACACAGAGCTCCATGCAGTACTCGGGGCATTTGGCGGGGGCAGGGAGGCACTCCAGGGAGGGCTGAGCAGATGTCTTTGGACACTCCCAGCTTTTCCTTAGGTTCTAAACTGTGATGATCACCTCTTTGGCTTCTTTCCCATGTCCCAGGTGTTAGGCTGCGAATTGTGCAGATGAAGAAGGGTCAAGATGTGGCTTCCACATAAAGTGACTTCTTGCACATTATAACAAGTTTCCTGTCGGCTGTCCTTCCTGCAGGGCCCTTTAAGGCCTCTCTCTTTCCATATCTGAGTCAAATTATCTGATCCTATCCCCTGTTTATAGACAAGGAAACTGATCGCTGGAGAAGGGATGGGGCTTTCCTAGGTGTCATTAAGTGTAACTAATGACAAGCTGGTACAAAGAGCAGGCCTCACAAGCAAGGTACCTGCTCCTTTTTGCAGCATCTCTTTCACTAATCACTTAGCTGCTGCTAGCATCACTTCAAGGCTATTGGGCTTTCATTCCAGATTCATCTGTTCTCAGCCTTGGACCAAATTCCCTTTACTTCATTTCAGCAAATGCTAAGACAAATGTCTATTAATAAACAGCCGTATTTATGACCTGGGGCAAATATGAACAGATTCGTGTTTCCTTTGTCCTGTGTAATTAGGATGAAACAGAGACCTTGCGGCTTGGTGAAACTGCCTTCAATCCTTTTTGGAATAAAGCCAAATGTAGGTAAATATACAAAATAGACACAGGGTGGTCTTGTGACTTTTCCAAACTGAGAAAAATATGATTTCAGAAGAAACGTTAGATTTCTCTTTTGATTGTGGGTTTCCTGATGACACGGTTAACTTGTTCAAAGTCTAATTTTCTACCAGGTGGCTCTGTAAGGGCACAGCATTCTTGAGCCAGGGACAGAAAGGATGAATTGCTCCAGGCTTCCACCTGATGTGGAAGTTCGGGCTATTTCCTCGGTGACACTGATGGCTGTTGCTCACAGTGCCCTGCTGCCCCCTGCTGGAGGCTCTGGGGACAGCTGTTCAGAGACCTGACGAGATTCTAACCCAGTGTGTGATCCCCTTCCTTTCTTTTGGTGATTTGGCCAGGTCCTCACTGCCTCCTGTTAACACAGATAATGGAGCAGGAGCTGAGGGTGCTCTGGACCTTTGCTCTGCCAAGCTCTCTCAAACCGAGGGCCCATTGTTGCTGGGCTGTGGAAGCACTCAGGTGAGAGTGAGCTGCAAAAGGACCTGCCGCTGTGTGGCCACTGGAGCACCTGCAAGGAGCACATGCCTGGTGGCCTCTGGAAAACTCTTTACTGTTATCTGTTTGGACAGGTAATTAGTAATGTGTTTGTTGGAAAGGAAGAGTGGAGGTGCTATTTACCTTTGTAATCAATCTTTGTTGACTTAATAGAGATTTCCAAATGGTACTTTATTCATTTTTAACAAGTTTTCTAATTGCAAAAGTAGCACATGGGAAAAATGAAAAAGAGATCAGAAGGAAAGTAAAAATCTTTTACAATCACAGCACACAGAGGCAACAACTCTTATCCTTTTTGTGGACGACATCTCAGTCTTTTCTCCCATGCATGTATGTGTGATTTTAACCAAATCTGAATTACGCTGTCACTTTTCAAGAGGACTGGGGATTCTCATTCCACTTGGTTGACTAGTACTTAATCAAATTAAAGTAACTAACAGCTGCCTCTTCTGAGGTGATATTTTTTTAAACTTGCTTAATCAGGTTCAAAGCTGGCGGTGATTATTGTGAAACTCGTGGGATGAATTTCAGGTAACAGCAAACAGATGGGGAGATCAGAGGGGCGGAGAGACGGCCCTTTTTTCTGTTCACGTGACATCTCGATTGAATAGCTCCTCCCTCTCTGGAGGGCTCTCGTCGTGTGGGGCTCCTGTTGCTTCTGAGAAGGGCAGCCTGGCGAGCTCAGCTTGCACGGGCCTTTGTGACTGGCTGGGATGGGGCAGTGGAGTGGAGGACACTCAGGAGGAGGTAAGAGCCTCTGCAGCATCCTTGTGGACGTGTGGGGCCTGTGTGAGGCTGGGTGAGGTCTCTCCTGAGCTGACTTCTGTTTGCACCCAGCTCAGGGGCTCCAGGCTTCCCAGGAAGGACGTGGTTCCATTCTGATCCTCAGAGAAGGATGTAAGTGAAGGCAGGACAATGAGGGAGACAGTTGAGCTCAGCTTGTGAGCTCCTGCTCACAAGCAAGCTCCCGCTGAGCTTGTGGCTTTAGGGATGGTCACTGCCCAGCCGGCCCCAGCTGACAGCGCCGCCTCCAGGACAGGCTGGTGATGTGTCACAGTGAGACAGATGGTCATCGCATCCAGTTTGTGTCTCTCGAGTTCAGTGCCGGGACATTCGGAGCCTCCTTTTGTCATACCATGGGAATGTATAATCTAGCTTCGGTGTCTGGAATTTTTGCTTTTGGTTGTAGTCGGTATCTTGAGCATCAAGAGGCTGGGAACTAAATGTCAGGAAATGGAACCTACCTCCAGTTACTGAAATCTCCATCTTCTCCAATGAACCCCACCCCCTCCACGACCCCCTCAATCCTTGGCTGTCTCCCCTTCCACACACGCTTTCTGATCCTTCCGATGTCCTGCTCTGTAGTACTTCGTTTTAAGTGGCCTTGAATTCTTGTTGCAAACAGGCAAGCTCTAACCTGTAGGTAACCATAGGGCTGTGTGCTGCGGTGACCTTCTAGGAGAGGAGTTCTTGGTCATATTGTGTTGGGGACACTTTTGGTGTTCTAGTGAACCTTTATTAGAATAAGGCTAATACATGTGTAAACAGGGGTCATACTAAAAAGCCTGGACCCGTTTATCAGGGCAGCTGGTTACTATTTACCAGCTTAGTTTGACTTCAGAAACCCCTTGGAATACTCATCAATTACAGCCTCATTGGTTCCACGTGCATCGCATATCAAATGCTTGCAGCGAAAAGCAGCCTCTCTCCACGTGACCCTCACAGTAGTGGCACCTGGTGTTCAGGGAAGGTATTTCCTGTCTTCCTAAGGAGCGAGTTGAGACCAGTCTCTCTGGGAGAGGGTTGGCACGTGAGACTCCGCCTCTAATTCGATGCTTTCTCCTCTGTGTTCACCTTCTGGGAAAGAAGGGCTGTCAGTTCTTATCTCAGAACTCTGTCGTGTGACTGGAAGGCACACATGTCTACTGAAATTAAGTGAGTGTGGATGAAGAGATTATGTCCCTTCCCCTCCCTCTTGCATCTTTTTCTCCCATCTCCATCTCATCAGCAATCTCTGGTATGTGTGTGTTCACCGGAAATCGAGGTGCTTTTACTATTTAAAACTTGAGGGAAGATGACAACTGACACACGTTTCATGGTTCCTGGCACCAAAGTTCAGCAGTTTAAAGACTTTTCTGTGGAGGAGACCACAGATTGGTGCAGACGCTGGTTCAGGGCTCACCTCCCTGCTGGTTCAGCCAGCCCGATGGGAATAGACTATTTGTATGAGTGGTTGTGTGTGCTGGTTGATAGTCACATCCTCGCCGGTGTCCATACAACAGTATTTCTAAGAAGCCTACAGTGAACGGAACACACCGTCAACTGAGGGTTGTGGGTGGCACCCCATGTGAGGACCCCACGTGGGCAGCAGAGCTGGGCAGAGGTCCCAGGAGAGGCGGGGAAGCCAGGGCTGCCTGACTGCCTGCCTGCCAAATGTCCCTGAGGGCTTGTTCCTGCTCAAGTCTCGGGGATTGTAGGCTTGAGGTGGGAGACGTCCCGTATCTGACGGACCCAGAGAAGAAGGCAACAGGGAGGGAGGGAGAGGGGAACACTCCGGCCCAAAAGGAAACCACAGGGGCTTGGGGAAGTCAGGGCAGCAGGATGTTGGGGGTGAGAGTGGAAGAGGAAGTTGTAAAGGAGGAGGGAGAGCAGAGACTGACGAGGCTGTTTTTCCCTGAGCTAGTTCTTTTTGTTTGTTTGTTTTTTGGCTGCACTGGGCCTTCGTGGCTGTGTGGGCTTTTCTCTAGCTGCGGCGATCGGGGGCGGCTGTCTAGTGTGGCACACGGGCTTCTCCCGGCAGGGGCTTCTCTTGTTGCGGAGCACAGGCTCGCAGGCGCACAGGCTCCGGTAGTACACGTACCGGAGTACCTCCGTGAGGTACACGGTCTCAGCAGGTGTGGCTCGTAGGCTCTAGAGCGTGGGCTTAGCAGTGGTGCACGTGGGCTTCATTCCTCCGCTGCGTGTGGAGTCTTCCTGGACCAGGGGTTGAACCTGCACTGGCCCGTGGATTCTTACTGTATAACCAGGGAAGTCCCCCCTAAGCAAATTCCATGAGGTCATCATTCAAGTGTGCAAAAAACATTATTTTTTAAAAACTTATCACCTCTACTTCAAGTGTCTGTTCAAGTGATGGGAGAAAACAAAGCCACTAAGTAAAGAGAGACAGTGTCTTGTTAAGCACAGTCGTTCCAGGGTCTCCCGAGCCCCAGCCTGGAGGCTCAGTGCAGCATCATGACGTTGGAGGCAGGTCCACAGAGCTGTCTGCGCACGTGATGCCTGCTAAGAGGTCACTGGCCTCATCAGGACCACGTTCCTGCATGGCGGTGGAGAGAGCCTTCAGGTCCACCAGGCCTGTTTCTCAGTTAACTTCCAGGCCCTTTTCAGGGAAACGCGGCTTCTCCCTCATGTTATCTGGAGCCACAGGCCACCTCAGGCTCTGCCCCAGCCACACCTGGCCTCCAGGTCCACTGTCCTGCTCCATGCCGGGGTCTCTGGCATTGCTGCTCTCCTGGGCCCCTCCTGGAAAGTGAGGCCCAGAGCTCCTCTGCTGGCTGCCTGTCGATTTCCCTCTCTCCCTCCCTGCCTGGAGTGGGGCGCCTGTGCCACAGCCTCCCCCAGGATCTGACTGTGCCCACCCCTGTACCTTCTTTTCCTCTCCCCAGGTCAGAACACTCCTCCCCGCTCCCTTGGTGGGAAGGGGAGAGGCAAACGTTCTTCCAGACCAGTCCTTCTGCCAAGACCTTGAACTTTAAAAGTTAAAAAAATACTCTAATTGTTTTGTTTCTCTTTGTATTTCCATTGTGGCATTACTTTCCTGTGGCTCAGAGGCCAAGTGTGGGCTTGGAAGGGCTGTGGAGAAAACAGACTGTGGAGCAAAAAAAAAACAAAAAATCACTTGATAATTCATACAAGGCCGGATTATGAACTTTAAATGCCCTAAGCCCTAAAAAAGATATGGCACCTCATGTTCTATAATCTAAAATAAAAGCAGCATTTAACAAGACAGCAGCTACTATTAAATAAAGAACCTCAAGGAGTCCTGATTTGCACCTCCCCCCTTTTTAAAAAAATACCAGATTCCTTCAAAAAACGTGTTTCGGTATCCTTGCTCCCTGGGCCTCTTAGCCCGTGCCTCAGTCAGGTGATGGTGTGCCCCAGCGCTGATGGCAGGTATCACGTCGTCTGCTAAGGGGTGGAGGAAGCAGATGGCAGAGCCCATGGGTGACACACCGATTGATGGCGGCTTCTCTGCTGAAGCACAGCAGTCACGCGAGAGCCAAGTGGCTGGCTGTTTCGGAGAGGTCACTGACTGCAGCCGAAGGTGAAGGCTGAAGGCAGGCAGGAAGCCTGAGTCTTGGTGGAATCAAGCTTCTGTCTTCCTGGCGACCAGGGCTAGACGTGGGGGAGCTGCAGCACGCCGTTGCATGTGTTAGTCAGCTGCTGCTGCACAAGCAGCTCCGAGCCCCCAGTTCCATGGCATACAAGGATGCGCATTTACTACATGCTCACAGGCTTGCGGACCACGTGAGGCCCCTGTGCATCGGGCGTGGAAGGCTGGTTTGGGCTCTGCTCCGTTTTTATTCTCCTGGGATGTGTGGGCTACTCGGGGCATGTTCTTCTCATGGTGGTGGCAGACATGAAGGGTGAGCGGAAATACAAGTCTAGGCTCAGAACTGGGACCCTGCCCCCTTCCCCCACATTCCACCGGTCAGAGAAGGTTACACAGCTGAGCCCTCCAGTGGGGAGTGGAAATACTCTCCACCTCAAATGGGAGGAACTGATGAGTCATAAGGGAAGGTGTGTGGATTCAGGGAGGAAGGAAGGGTGGGAGTATCAGAAGCACTGTCCCTTGTCTTGACACTTACTGCTGAATCTTGGTAGCAGGGAAACATGAGTCTCCGAGTTGTGACTGATGGTGTTACCGACCATGGTTGTTTGGCTTCCTTAATAGAAGGTGACCAGAGGCGAGACAAGAAATTCAGGCAAGGCTTTATTGGGGGCCTCTGCTGTAGCGGAGGGGAGCAAGAACAAACAACTGGAGAGTGAGCTTGTTCCTTATATGGGATGAAGGTAGGGATGTGTCCAGGGGGTTGGGTCAGAGAGCTGCTGTTGTTCAGTCACTCAGTTGTGTGCGACTTTTTGTGACTCCATGGAATGCAGCACACCAGGCTTCCCTATCTTTCACCATCTCCTGGACTCAAACTCATGTCCATTGAGTCAGTGACGCCATCCAATCATCTTTTCCTCTGCCACCCCCTTTTCCTCCCGCCTTTGATCTTTCCTAGCATCAGAGTCTTTTCCAATGAGTTGGCTCTTTGCATCAGGTGACCAAAGTATTAGAGGTTCAGCATCAGTCCTTCCAGTGAATATTCAGGGTTGATTTCCTTTAGGATTGATTGGTTTGATCTCCTTGCTGTCCAAGGGACTTTCAAGAGTCTTCTTCAGCACCACATTTCAAAAGCATCAATTCTTTGGTGTTCAGCCTTCTTTATGGTACAACTCTCACACCCACATATGACTACTGGAAAAACCATACCTCTGACTAGATGGACCTTTGTTGGCAAAGTGATGTCTCTGCTTTTTAATATGCTGTCTAGGTTTGTCATAGCTTTTCTTCCAAGGAGGAAGCATCTTTTAAGAATACACAGAAAAACTGTACAAAAAAATATCTTACTGACCCAGATAACCACAATGGTGTAGTTACTCACCTAGAGCCAGACATCCTGGAGTGTGAAGTCAAGTGGGCCTTAGGAAGCATTACTATGAACAAAGCTAGTGGAAGTGGTGGAATTCCAGCTGAGCTATTTCAAGTCCTAAAAGATGATGCTGTTAAAGTGTTGCACTCAATATGCCAGCAAACTTGGAAAACTCAGCAATGGTTTTATAGGACTGGAAAAGGTCAATTTTCATTCCAGTTCCAAAAGCCCACCCCTTTTGGGGGTTATGTGCAGCAGGGCATGCATAGTACCCTGCTTTTGAGCTTCTGCTTTTGCTCTAGGCTCTTCAAAAGTGGAAGTTTGTTTTTTGGAGTCTCTTTGTATCTTTTGTCCATAATTTTGCCCCAGCTACACATTTGTTGTGCTTAGTCATTCAGTCAGATCTGACTCTCTGAGACCCCGTGGACTGTAGCCCACCAGGGTCCTCTGTCCATGGGGACTCTCCAGGCAAGAATACTGGAATGGGTTGCCATGCCCTCCTCCAGGGGATCTTCCCCACCCAGAGACTGAATCCAGGTCTCCCACGTTGCAGGCGGATTCTTTACTGTCTGAGCCACCAGGGAAACCCCATGCATGCAGTTATTTTTAGTCCCATATGGTTTCTTTGTATTTTGTTGCTCAGGGATAAGTGTGTCTGGGTGCAAGCATTGCAGCCCTGCAGCAAAGGGTCCCAGGTCTGTCTCATTCCCGCCTGAGAGACTCCACACACTTATTCTTAGGGGCTAAGGAGCTGAAGATCTCTTCTGAAACTTCTTCCTGCTGGACAGAGGCTGCAGTCCCTAGCCTGCCCTAGAGGTGTAGAAGTCCCTCACTTAACTGTTCCAGGGACCTCTAGGGAACTGAATCGTTTTCTTCTTGTAATGGACTGAATTCCTTAAGCCATCATGATCCTTACTTCAAACTACTGGAACCTGAAAGATGCAAACTTAACCAAAAGGTTAAACAAGGGCTAAAAAGAACAACAGTAGCTGTTAAAGAGCTTAGAAAGGGAAGGAGCCAGGTGAATTTTGGACTTCCTTAGCTGTTGACCAGACAAAGCTATTAATAAAATTGCCAAAATTATGAAGCCACTCTGTCTGAGCATGTATTTCCTTAACGTTAACTTTCATCTGTCCTGTCCCATTGATCCAGATGCAGCAGGAAGTATTCGTTATTGTGCAAACTCTGCTTTGTTCTGCCAGAAGGCAGTCAAGGGCAGGATGATTGTCAAGAACCACATCATCCAAGGAAATGAGAGATCCCAAGTCCCATTAAGGCTTCAACTAGCAGCCAGCCCGCTACATCATTTTACTTGTGTGTTGTTGGTGCCTGCCTTTTGAACAGCTGTCTCAGGTCTTTCACTGGCTCACAGGTATACTGTTCTTCAGTTGTGATTCAAGGGGTTTCTGGACGGAAAAGCTTTAGTCTGAATAAATGTGCACAGCTAGGTATCCCTTGCGGAGAAGGGCATGGCAACTCACTCCAGTATTCTTGCCTAGAGAATCCCATGGATGGGAGGGGCCTGATGGGCTGCTGTCTATGGCGTCGCACAGAGTCGGCCATGACTAAAGTGACTTAGCAGCAGCAGCAGATATCCCTTGCAGTTTAACAGCAGTGGGGGTGGTTAAAAGTACTTTATAGGGACCTTCCACTTTGGCAATAGCTAATCTTCAGGAGACCCCTCTTTCTAGGTTTAAAGAACTTGGTCCCTGGGTTTATTTGTGCAGAAACTCCTCCTCCTCTGTAGTTTAGTGGGAGCTGGAAGTGTTTTGTGGGCATAGTCCTGGACTGCCTTCTGAACTTGTCCTAGATTAGTAATATATCTCAGGGCCTGATTCACATCCTCATCCAATAGAATGGCAGTAGTAAGACAAGGTCTCAGACCACTCCTGGGGGTGACATGGACCCTGAGGAGTGCAATAGGAAGCAAGTTGGTCCAGGGTTCATGGCAGAGGTTTGCTAAGGTTTTCTTTAAAGTACGGTTCATTTTCTCAATTTTCCATGAGGACTAGAGATGTCAAGAGGTTTGTGGCTCAGTCTATCCCTAGGACTGTTGTGAGCCCCTGTGTGATTTTTGCTGTAAGAGAATACCCGCTATCACCCTGGAGGGACTTTGGAAGTCCAAACTGAGGAACTATTGTCTTTTAAAAGGGACTTGCCAGGGCTTTCCTGGTGGCTCAGTGGTAAAGAATCCACCTGCCAATGCAGGAGACACAGCTTCAATCCCTGATCTGGGAAGATCCCACATGCCTTGGAGAAACTAAGCCCGTGCGCCACAACTATTGAGCCTGTGCTCTAGAGCTCTGGAGCCACAGCTGCTGAAGCCTGTGTGCCTAGAGCCTGTGCTCCGCAACAAGAAAAGCTGCCACAATGAGAAGGCTGCCCGCCACCACTGGAGTAGTCCTCGCTCTCCACAACTAAAGTCCACGCAGCAATGAAGACCCAGCACAGCCAAAAATGAATGAATAATTTTTTTTTAAAGGGACTTACTGACTTCCATAGCCTTTTCAAGTGAGGTGGGGAAGGCTTCAACCTATTCTGTGAAAGTATCAACAAACACCAGAAGATATCTGTATACAGGTTGTGGGGGCATGTGAATGAAATCTGCCAGTCTTCCCCCAGATATGTCCCTTGGCATTGAATTGCCCTGACTTACAAAGAGCAGACTGGATACGTCTGTGGGTTATTACGGGCATAAATCATAGGAGGCATTACTTATTTTACTGTTCTTTTAAGCCCCTTCCCTTCTCTTCCCTTAAGCTCTTTGCATCAAGTTCCATAGTGCGTCCCTCCCATAGTGGCTGGCATCATGTAAGCTCTTAGTGAATTTCCATTGTTGAGTTTCAGGGATTAGAACCTTATCCTTCTTTTTATACCAACCTGTGCTTCTCTTCTCATAACCCCATTTTTTGCCATTTTCTTTTCCCTGTGGGAAATACTAGGGAAGGCCAGGGAGTTCAGGGGGACCAATCCCTAGAGCTGTAACTTGTTCAGGTTCCTGCAAATTGCCTGTTTTGCAATTTGATCACCTTTGCTATTCCTTTGGCTCACAAAAGATCCATCCCTCTATACATCCCACTGTGGGGTTACAGAAGCTACACTGCCTCTAAAACAGCCAGATCCAAATCTTTGTGTTTCATGGAGGAATTTCTAGCAGTTAACATTCCTCTTTATTTCCAAATGGCAGCATGAATCTGTAACATGTGATAGAGTCAGTAAAAATATTTAGAGTCTGTAAAATATTTAGAGTCACATTTAGAGTCAGTAAAAATATTTAATTTATCTTTCCCCAGTGGAAAATTCCCATTAGTGCATTTAGTTCAGCCTTCTGGGCTGATTTCTAGGTTGGCAGACCCTTGGCTTCTATGACTTCATCTAGGCTAACTATGGCATACTCTTGCCTTTTGGGTTCCCATTTCTACAAAACTGCACCCATCATTAAACAATTTGATCTCAAGGCTGTCAAGAGGCTCATCTAGAAGATCAGACTTGCTGGAGTAAGTTTGTTCTAGGGTCTCCATACCAGTCTCCTCTCTTGACTGCTGGAAGCAGAGTTGCTGGGTTGGGATCTTGCACACTTTGAAGTTTTGTAATGTTGGGGGTGTCCATCAGGAAGGCCTGATATCTTATTAACCTTCTTCCAGTCAACCAATGATGTCCTTTGACTTTCAGCCCAGATTGTACCTGATGAGGGGTTAGCACATCTGAGTGTTGTCCCAGGGTGAGTGTGGAAGCCTCATTAACCAACAGGGTCGTGGCTGCTACTACACACAAGCAGCTTGGCCAGCGCAGGGCCACTGAGTCCAGTTGTTTCGAAAAGTAAGGCAGTGGCCACTGTCTGGTCCCAGCTTTGGGGCCAGGACTCCTAGTGCCATCCCTGTCCTCTTGTGAATGTGTCGCGTCAAGGGCTTGTCCAGATTTGGAAGCCCCAGTGCTGGTGCTCTACTCAGCTCTGTCTTTAGTCTCAAAGGCCCGCTGGTGATCTTCATTCATCAAAGTTGTTTGTTTCTCCTCCTCTTAAAGCCTCATACGGGTTTTGCTCTAAGGCCATAATTTGAAATCCAGATAAAACAGCTAGCCTTCCCAAGAAAGTCTCGGAGTTGCCTCTTTGTGGTTGGAAATGGTAATGCACTAATTGCTGTTTTTTGATCAATAGCCAGGGCTCATGCTTCTGGGATCAAAACAAATCCTAAGTGTTGAACCCCCTGCTGTGAGATCTGAGCCTTGGTTTGAGAGACTATATTCCTTTTTATACCAGAAAATTTAGGACCCTAAGAGTATTTTGACCTAAATCTTGTTTGGTCTCACTACTTATCAATAAATCTCAATAGACTGTAGCAGAGTTCCCTTGCTAATGCATTTCCAGAAACATGGGAACTGTCTCAAAAACCTTCTGGAATCACTGTCCAGTATATTGGATAGCCTCCAGGGTGTCAGGGTCCCTCCATTTAAAGGCAAAAAGTAGTGAGAGTCTGAGTGCAGGGGAATACAGAAAAATGCATCTTTGAGGACCAAAATACTGGGCGCTCCCTGGCACTTGGATGAGGAGGGTGAATGGGTCTGGCACCTGTGGCTCATTCAACTGCTTGTAAGTCTTGCACAAACTGATACTCCTATTAGGCTTGTAAACAGGGAGGATGGTGTTACAAGGGCAGGATGCAATGAGTCTGTGTTTTAGGAATTTGCTGAATGGCATTTGGACTCCCCTCAGGGCCTTAGGCTTTTAAAGGGCATTTTCTGTTCCAGGGGTATTTTTCCTGAGGCCCTAACCTTATTTTTATTAGGGGAACTTATCTTGCCCTTCCTGGCACCAAAGTATCCCAAACTGCAGGGTCTACTTGTTCTCTGATTTCCTGGAGAATATTTTAATACCCAATAGTAGGTCATCTGGGGTTACTAATAGATGAATTTTCAGTTCAGATACTTTACCCCTTGGACTTGACCCTGCCCTAAGAATATACTAGTTCCTAACTTATCAGCAGACCTCTCCCGAGGAGGGGCACAGGGCATTCCGGCATATACAAAAAGGCATGAGTAATAATAATGGACCCAACTCCTCAGGCAAGGAAGAGGAGATGTAAATCACCCTCCCATTGGCTGCCCGTCAGCTCCTGCCACAGTACAGTCCACGGATGGAGAAGGGGCTGGCTGGTCAAGTCAGAACAGAGCAGGCACCTCCAGTGTCTACAGGAAATTCAGTTCTTCTGCCTGCCACATCGAGGGTGACCTGAAGCTCCCCTGGGATAATGAGGATGGATTGAGTGGAATCTGGAGCTGGTGCCACTTGGGCCCTATCAGTTGGTGTTTGAGAATCTCTCATCCAAGGGATTCACAAGGAACTGGGGCCAGTCAGGGTTGCCCCTTGGGCATCCCACAGGAGGGAGCTCAGGCCATTCTCCTTCCAGCGGCCCCCTTTCTGACAAAGATGCACAATGGTTCGGGCCCCGGCAGCTCCTTGGTGGTCTGTCCAGCCAACTCAGCCCCCCAGGGTGCTCTCGAGGTGGTGGGTGAATCAGAGCAGCCAGAAACTGTTTCATTAGCCTCTTATCCTTATTGTCCATTAAGTCTTGGTTGTTGCAGACTTTGAAGGCCTCCTCTACCAAGGCTGACAGTGGGGTTTGAGGTCCCATTGAGGCCCCTCAAGCTTCTGTAATGTTCTCCGGATACCTGGAGGAGCTTGGTGGTAAAATGCATGGCCAGTAGTGTCCTCCCTGTGGCAGACTCGGGGTCTGTGTTGGTGTATGTCCTGACTGCCTCTCTCACCTGGCTGAGGAAGACTGCCAGGCTTTCACCTTCTTCCTGTGTAACCTCTCAGACCTCATCATAGTTTACAGGCTTCGCCATGTGCCTTTTCATTCCTTCTGATAGATAAGTCATGTCTCACCCTAGCCTGGCCTTACACAGTCCTCTGGTCCCAGTGTGAGTCATGTTCTGGGATTGCACCCCCACCTGCCTGATGAGTTGGGTGGTGTGGGTTGGTGGCCAGGAGGCCATCTGTCCCCTGGCCTTTGTGTGAGTACACTCTGCTTTTCATCCCTGGTGCAACAATGGGCCAGAATAACCATGAGGTCCTGCCAGGTGAGAGAGAATGCCAACCCCAGCCTGACAAGTTCATCCCTAAACTTGTCAGGGTTCTCTGAGAACCTCGCAAACCTCTCCTTACAGATGAACCCAGTTAAGTTTAAGATCTCTCTTTGGGATGTTCAAGGGGCTACTTGAAGCACCCCAAAGTTAACTGCAAGTCAAGAGAATTTCAATTAGATTTTTTAAAAAAAATTCCACACAGTGATTTTATTTTTTATTATCTTTTAAAATAGTGCCGGTTCTTAGTTGCAGCACACGGGATCTTCAGTCTTCATTGCAACATGCAGGATCTTTAGTTGCGGCTGACCAGAGACTGAAACTGGGTCCCGGCATTGGGAGTGCAGAATCTTAGTCACTGGGCCACCAGGGAAGTCCTTCAATTAGAATGTGATATTTGGGAAGTCTGTCAAAATTGTTTAAAAGTTTCAAAACACCTGATCAGGTAGGAATTAGGTTTCTGTGAAACAATACTTACTCATTGAGCTAAGGTGGGGGGAAAAAACAAAAGTAAATATAGATTACTTAAAGGCACAGAAACTCAAACAATCTGTTATCAAAAGCAGCATTCCAGGACAATGCTGTTCTCTTATGAGACAAACCAAATCCAGTCTTGCGTCAGCCTACTCATAATAAAATCCATTTACCTAATTAAATTTAATCCAACCTTTGAAAATTCTGACCACATACAAAATTCTTTTCTCAATGTTCTTCTTCCGCAAACCCGCAACTTTCTATAGCCATACTTTGTCCCTTATTCTTTCCCCATTCAGAATAGCCAGCTCTAGGACAAAATCACCCTTTTCCCTTTCAACAAAATATATTTGCATTCCTCATACCTTCTTTTCTGAAAACACACCCTACTTTCCTAAAGCAACCATGAACTGTCCTCTATATTAGCATACATCTCACGGTGGCTCCAGCGTTAGTTTCTCTCTCTGAGGAAGACAAAGTAGGTAAATTTAGAATAGACCTGCTTAGCAATTAATGTTCCAATATTTTATCTTATTTGAAATGATCTGGATATTCAGTGAATTCCTGTCATTTATTTTTAAATTTATCAAAATTTGGACTGTTTTACATGGGTGTTTCCAAGACATAATTATTCCTGTACAGTTTTCCAAATCCAATACGTGGGACTCTCACCCACAAGTACACCAGTATATGGAAATCTGCTGCTTCAGCCCGTTCCCAGCGGACTTTTCTTGGTGGAAGGAAAATGAAGGCGAGAATATTGGGAGAATCAGACTTCGAGCCACTACACGATATGAGGTTTAAACCTCTATCATGCTCATAAATCTTTGGTCAGGGAGAGCCCGCTGGACCAAGGTCTACGCGGTGTGAGGCGAGCCTCTCCCACCTCTGCTCGTCACCATCAAGGGAGCCATTACTGCAGAGAGAGCAGGTCTCACAAGCTGAGAGGAGCGATGCTGTAGCTGCCAACGTCTCAGAAGCATGGGACAGAGGGAGGAGAGGACAGAGAGGACACAGAAGTAGAGATATTTCAGGAGAGGGAAAGGGAAAAAGGACAAAGGGAGGGGGGAAGTGTTGCCTGGATGAGGGCAGGAGGCCAGACTTACCGAACATGGTGACACTGAAAGATTCAATTGGTCACTTGTCACCCATGGAGAAGCTGTGTTCAGTATTCCCAGAGGTGCCCAGATCCTCTCCCCAGAAGGGGACAAGCCCCACGTTGGGCACCACAAAGTATGTTACCAGCTAGGGTTCTTGACCTCCTGAATCAATAGAAATTAATCAGAGGCCAGACAAGAAATTCAGGCAAGGCTTTATTGAGGTCCCGGCTGCAGCAGGGGCAAGGGAGAACAATCAACAGGTTCTCTTGCTTGCTTGCTTCTGGGTGGAGTGGGGATGGGGGTTGGCTTGTTCCTTATATGGGATGAGGGTAGGCGTGTGTCCAGGGGTTGGGCTGGAGGGGTGGTTTGCCCACCCCTTAGGTGGTATTGTGTGCAGGGGCCATGCGCAGCTCCCTGCTTTTGCTTCTGACCCCCTGCTTTTTTGCTCTAGGCTTTTCAAAAGTGGCAGCTGGGTTTTTGGTCCCTTTGTATCTTTTGTCCAGAATTTGCCTCAATTGCACATGTGCTCAGCCCCATAGTTTCTTTGTATTTTGTGGTCTGAGGAGAGATGTGTCTGGGTGCTGATATTGTAGCACTGCAGCAAAGGGGCCCAGGTCTCAGCAGTGGAAGGAAAGACTAGCTGTGTGTCTCAGGATGGTAATGGAAGTACCTTTGAACCTTTAGTAAGTTCCTTAATGACTGGGATGATGTATATCGGGTTGACTCCGTGTTCAATAAATTGACGCTTTTCGACCCCATGGACTATACAGTCCATAGAATCCTCCAGATCAGAATACTGGAGTGGGTAGCCTTTCCCTTCTCCAGGGGATCTTCCCAACCCAGGGATTGAACCCAGGTCTCCTACTCTTGCCTGGAGAATCCCATGGACAGAGGAGCCTGGTGGGCTACAGTCCATGGGGTCGCTAAGAGTCGGGCACGACTGAGCGACTTCACTTTCACGCATTGGAGAAGGAAATGGCAACCCACTCCAGTGTTCTTGCCTGGAGAATCCCAGGGATGGAGGAGCCTAGTGGGCTGCCCTCTATGAGGTCGCACAGAGTCGGACACGACTGAGGCGACTTAGCAGCAGCAGTAGCAGAGAGCTTTCAAACTCAAGTTTCCTAAGATTCTGGGATATATATAGTCACTGCATCAGTGGGTGACTGGTCCCAGTATTGCCAGATTCCTCCCCTGCACCCACCCACCCCACCCCCGCCCACCTGCACACTCCCAGCCTCCCCCAGTGAGCCTTTCCATGAATCGGAGCACTGAGGTGTGCCATGAATGCTCACAGCCAGGCTGCCACAGCTGGATGGATCATGTGGCTGGGCTCAGGATTCCTGGTTGTGATGGGCCTTTCTCAAGCCCAGGTGATTCCCTCCCTTTGCAAGGGATTATTCCTCGAGATGCTTATAAATTTTCCATCCTTGAAATTCAGTCATATTGACAGATGTGCCCAGGTATACACCTTTGTCCGTAACACCCGCCTAGAACTTAGTGGGCCCTTTGCTTCTGCGGACGCAAGTATTTTTTCGTGACTGTGGAAACTTTCCTCAGTTATGATTACTTTCTGTCCTTACATTGTCTTTTCCTCTTTATATGCATGAATCTGTTCTCTAAGCCTCTCATCTACTCCCTCATTATTTCCATTTCTTTGTCCCTTTGTTTTGAATTTTGGTATGCCTTCCACTTGACCTTCCCGCCCACAAATGTAGTTCTCAATATTATACCATCTTGAAATTTTTCCACCTAATTTTCACATTCAAATCATGGCAGAAATCTTCATTTCAGTGCCCGCCCCCACCCCGTGCTGGGGCCCCCCAACACACACAAACTGCCATCCTCCTCTTGTTATCCTGCAGTGGGTCTGCATCCTGTGGCAGCCCCCCTTCCCCAGAAGGCCCTACGCTCACTTTCATTCAGAAGCACTTGCTGGGCCTGCTCCAGTTACTGCACTGAGCAGGTGAAATCCCTGCGCTCTTAGAGCTTATACCTATCACAGGTGGTTCTCTTTGCTTTCCTCCCCTGGTTCCTGGATTTCCTCAGGTACTTTCTTTCGTCCCCTTTCACCACCCCACCCCCGACCCCCCAGCCAGCACTTGACCCTCATGTAGCAGTAGACCTATCGTTGGTAGGAGGCCCACAGACTGTATCTATGGGCCAGCACTGCGGTGACCAGAACGGGCTGTCGGAAACCTCAGCTCCTCCCAAGGGCCATCCAGTTGGTGCTCTGACACCCACACACACGAGCGTGCATCCTAGCCCTGAGCCTCTCCACTCTTGCTCCTGTGTCCACCCACCTCACAGGATCACGGGGGTGCTTCTGGGCCTTGCCTGCACGAACCCAGCAGCATTAGGTTCAGAAGAAGGGGAGTGCAAGCTGTATCCTCAGGCTGCCATGCGCACCCTCCGGTGCCCGTTTTCCAGAGGCTGGTGGCGGTCCACATCAGCATGGGTGAGAGTGAGCTGGGTCTGAGCCCTGGGCCTGTGTTGCTCACAAGCTGGTTGTGAACAGTGTCTGTACGCCTGTAGCTCTAAACTGAGGAGAGGACCAGGGTTGTGAGGCTCGTGCAGCACTACACATCTGCTGCCCTTTGCTGTACTAAAGACCTGGAGTGGAGGAGAGGCCAGTGTTCGTATTGCCCACTCCCACTGCTCTCAGATGTCGTTCTGGGTGCCCTGTGAGGGCTGTCCCCACATTCTTCACTACGTTAGGTGTTTTCAATACTCCTTGACCACAAAAGGGCTGAACTATCAAAAATGCCTCTAAAATAGGTCTAGGCTGAATAGCCTGCTCACAGGTCCTGGACAGCCAAATTCTTCTTTGTCTTGTCTTAGTCAATTTGTGCTTCAAAGTTTCATGATTCCAGAATGTCTGAGCTGGGCTTAGTCTTGAGAAACATCAAAATCACCTGAAGTACCTGTTAACAAATGCAGATTTCCAGGCCTCATCGCCTGTCTGCTAAACCAGTCTCTGATGGTGGGGCCCAGGTGGTTCTTTGATGCTCCTGAATTCCCTTCATTACCCCTGAGAAGGGGCCTGAGTGAACCTCAGTACCAGAACTGCTTACGGCAGGAGTGGGTTTCTCAGCAGGAGGTGGAGACCCCACGACCGTCTTATTGCAGAAGAAAAATGTGACGAACCAGGGCGGTGATGCTCCAAGTGTGGTGCCTGCACCAGCATTAGCATCGCCTGAGTACTTGTTAGAAATGCAAACTTTCATGTCCTGTCCTAGAGCTACCCAGAGGCAGAAACACTGGAGCTGGGCCAGCATCTGACTGACTGAGATTCTACGTGATTCTGATGCACGCTGAAGTGCAAGAATCTCAGCACATTACTGCAAAGGTCTCTCAGCCTTGAGGTCACCAAGACATTGAAGACAATTCCTAACTTTCAGCTCCTCCAGAGTAGCCCCAAGGTCACACCTCTTCCATTTCCTTCCAACCTTATTCTGTGATCATTTCCCTTTCCCAGAGGGGACTTCTCTGGAGCTGCAGCACTGGGACCTGAAGCTGAACTGGACTTTAGGGCAGAGGTGATTAAGTGTAGACTCTAAGATAAGCCCTAAATGGGGCCATTTCAAAATGATCATCTGAGCCCATATCCTTCACTCCCCTCTAAGATGCTTCCTGAACAGACCAATTTCTTTGGAGAACAGGCATCATCCAGAAACTGAGAATTTCTAGGAAAAAGTGCAGTTGTGGCCAGAATAAGAGGACTGCCTAACTGCCGCATGTGTGAGGAAAGGTGGATGTGCCCAGCGCCTCCACTGTGGAAACCCAGATGGTTGTCACTACCAACTTCAACTCTGTTGCTGGGCTCCTTTCTATTTAGGAATCTGAAGGCTGACATCTCTCTCTCTAGCAATGCCCTTTGGGACAATCATGTGGGATCCCCTGACAAACTTCCAGGTGAAACCTCAGACCTCTTGACACTGTTGTCTTTTTAAATAAATGAAAGAGCAGTTGCTCCATATGTAACAGAGAAGCCCTCTCCATGTTGCAATGAAGCCAGACACTTTCGGGAGCAGTGCTGGGAGCTAGCACCATGTAGACACCTGGACTATTACTTTTAGGCAGAATGGCTAATATTTAAGTATTATTAGGGTACCACATTAGAGAATAAAGGACACAGAAATGTTGTACTAGTTTTAGGCTTTTTATGACCTAAAATTTCTGTCTCACGGCAGTTAAAAGAATCAAAAGGTCTGATCTGGAGATGGTGGGGGGCACAGTCCTCCAATGTGACATTCTGACAGAACGGGGTGTGACTGCCTAACTACCATCAGTCTCAGTAAAGAAATCTTGAACGGATTACAGTGACAGTGTAGTGATCACAAGTCATTAGATATTTCCTGTAGACCACGGTAACTCCAGTTCCACACAGGACCCATGGAAAAATCCAAGCAGGATTAAAGGCTGCTTATTGTTTCAAGCCAGTAGCATCTCAGGAGTCCATGTATCTAGCTCCAGGGCCATCCCAAAAGCACATCCAAGAGGCTCAAACAGCAAGTCTACTCAAGTAAGCTTCCCAAGCAGCTTTTCTGTACATCTTGGCTGCTTCCAGCTGATTAGCTGATGCTATTATGCCCCGGCCCACAATGATGATATCAGAGCCTCGTTTGCCGATGACTTCTTGGGGGCTGTGGTACTGCTGGCCGAGATTATCACCTACAAACACAAAGAAGTCTGTTTAATACAGAAAATGAAAAAAACCTGAAACATCACCTTTCTGAGAAGTATCTAACCTGATTTAAATAAGAATATGCTCTTGTTCACCATGCCCCTTCTACACAGCAACTGAATAAAGGCAGGTGAAGAGACTCTTAAACTGGCCAGAGATCTCCACAGTGGAAACAGATGCTCACCAATTCCTTTTTGATGTCTAATTTTAGAGCATTTACACTTTAACAGTATAAAAAAAAAAAAAATTTATTTTGCCCTAAAAGGTTCAATACTAAATATAATGCAATAAAAAGTACCTCACAATTCAAGACTATCTAGTATACATTTTAGAATCACTGCGCCACGCTGTTGGAAAAGTCCTCATAAGGCATCTGCCCTGACCACAACCACATGTGTGAAGCTTTCCCTGCAACTCTACCAAATGCTTCGATTATGTACAGATCCTAATTCTTAATTCTGGCTTTTTTTTTTTAAGAATTGTTTTTTACTGAAGTGTAACTGACACATGACATTAGTTTCAGGTGTATATCATGACTCAGTATTTGGACACATTATACATTATGAATGTATTTGGAAACAGTATTTGGATACATCATCACAGTAAGTCTAGTCAACACCTGGAAAGGTCTGACAGAATGTGGTCCACTGGAGAAGGGAATGGCAAACCACTTCAGTATTCTTGCCTGGAGAACCCCATGAACAGTATGAAAAGGCAAAATGATAGGATACTGAAAGAGGAACTCCCCAGGTCAGTAGGTGCCCAATATGCTACTGGAGATCAGTGGAGAAATAACTCCAGAAAAAATGAAAGGATGGAGCCAAAGCAAAAACAATACCCAGTTGTGTATGTGACTGCTGATAGAAGCAAGGTCCGATGCTGTAAAAAGCAATATTGCATAGGAACCTGGAATGTTAGGTCCATGCTGCCACTGCTGCTAAGTCGCCTCAGTCGTGTCCGACTATGTGTGACCCCATAGACGGCAGCCCACCAGGCTCCCCCGTCCCTGGGATTCTCCAGGCAAGAACACTGGAGTGGGTTGCCATTTCCTTCTCCAATGCATGAAAGTGAAAAGTGAAAGTGAAGTCGCTCAGTTGTGTCCAACTCCTAGAGACCCCATGGACTGCAGCCTACCAGGCTCCTCCGTCCATGGGATTTGCCAGGCAAGGAATCAAGGCAAATTGGAAGTGGTCAAACAGGAGATGGCAAGAGTGAACGTTGACATTCTAGGAATCAGCAAACTAAAATGGACTAGAATGGGTGAATTTAACTCAGATGACCATTATATCTCCTACTAAGGGCAGGAATCCCTTAGAAGAAATGGAGTAGCCATCATAATCAACAAAAGAGTCCAAAATGCAGTACTTGGATGCAGTCTCAAAAACAACAGAATGATCTGTTTGTTCCCAAAGCAAACCATTCAACATCACAGTAATCCAAGTCTATGCCCCAACCAGTAACGCTGAAGAAGCTGAAGTTGAACGGTTCTATGAAGACCTACAAGACCTTTTAGAACTAACACCCAAAAAAGATGTCCTTTTCATTATAGGGGACTGGAATGCAAAAGTAGGAAGTCAAGAAACACCTGGAGTAACAGGCAAATTTGGCCTTGGAAGACGGAATGAAGCAGGGCAAAGGCTAATAGAATTTTGCCAAGAGAACACACTGGTCATAGCAAACACCCTTTTCCAACAACACAAGAGAAGACTCTACACATGGACATCACCAGATGGTCAACACTGAAATCAGACGGATTATATTCTTTGCAGCCAAAGATGGAGAAGCTCTATACAGTCAACAAAAACAAGACCGGGAGCTGACTGTGGCTCAGATCATGAACTCCTTATTGCCAAATTCAGACTTAAATTGAAGAAAGTAGGGAAAACCACTAGACCATTCAGGTATGACCTAAATCAAATCCCTTATGATTATACAGTGGAAGTGAGAAATAGATTTAAGGGCCTAGATCTGATAGATAGAGTGCCTGATGAACTATGGACGGAGGTTTGTGACATTGTACAGGAGACAGGGATCAAGACCATCCCCATGGAAAAGAAATGCAAAAAAGCAAAATGGCTGTCTGGGGAGGCCTTACAAATAGCTGTGAAAAGAAGAGAAGTGAAAAGCAAAGGAGAAAAGGAAAGATATAAGCATCTGAATGCAGAGTTCCAAAGAATAGCAAGAAGAGATAAGAAAGCCTTCCTCAGTGATCAATGCAAAGGAATAGAGGAAAACAACAGAATGGGAAAGACTAGAGATCTCAAGACAATTAGAGATACCAAGGGAACATGCAAAGATGGGCTCAATAAAGGACAGAAATGGTATGGACCTAACAGAAGCAGAAGATATTAAGAGGAGGTGGCAAGAATACACAGAAGAACTGTACGAAAAAGATCTTCATGACCAAGATAATCATGATGGTGTGATCACTCACCTAGAGCCAGACATCCTGGAATGTGAAGTCAAGTGGGCCTTAGAAAGCATCACTACGAACAAAGCTAGTGGAGGTGATGGAATTCCAGTTGAGCTATTTCAAATCCTGAAAGATGATGCTGTGAAAGTGCTGCACTCAATATGCCAGCACATTTGGAAAACTCAGCAGTGGCCACAGGACTGGAAAAGGTCAGTTTTCATTCCAATCCCAAAGAAAGGCAATGCCAAAGAATGCTCAAACTACCGCACAATTGCACTCATCTCACACACTAGTAAAGTAATACTCAAAATTCTCCAAGCCAGGCTTCAGCAATACCTGAACCGTGAACTTCATGATGTTCAAGCTGGTTTTAGAAAAGGCAGAGGAACCAGAGATCAAATTGCCAACATCCACTGAATCATGGAAAAAGCAAGAGAGTTCCAGAAAAACATCTATTTCTGCTTTATTGATTATGCCAAAGCCTTTGACTGTGTGGATCACAATAAACTGTGGAAAATTCTGAAAGAGATGGGAATACCTGACCACTGACCTGCGTCTTAAGAAATCTGTATGCAGGTCAGGAAGCAACAGTTAGAACTGGACATGGAACAACAGACTGGTTCCAAATAGGAAAAGGAGTACATCAAGGCTGTATATTGTCACCCTGCTTATTTAACTTCTATGCAGAGTACATCATGAGAAACACTGGGCTGGAAGAAGCACAAGCTGGAATCAAGACTGCTGGGAGAAATTTCAATAACCTCAGATATGCAGATGACACCACTCTTATGGCAGAAAGTGAAGAGGAACTACAAAGCCTCTTGATGAAAGTGAAAGAGGAGAGTGAAAAAGTTGGCTTAAAGCTCAACATTCAGAAAAGAAGATCATGGCATCTGGTCCCATCACTTCATGGGAAACAGTGGAAACAGTATCAGACTTTATTTTTTGGGGCTCCAAAATCACGGCAGATGGTGAGTGACAGCAGCCATGAAATTAAAAGATGCTTACTCCTTGGAAGGAAAGTTATGACCAACCTAGATGGCATATTGAAAAGCAGAGACATTAGTTTGCCAACAAAGGTCCATCTAATCAAGGCTATGGTTTTTCCAGTGGTCATGTATGGATATGAGAGTTGGGCTGTGAAGAAAGCTGAGCACCGAAGAATTGATGCTTTTGAACTGTGGTGTTGGAGAAGCCTCTTGAGAGTCCCTTGGACTGCAAAGAGATCCAACCAGTCCATTCTGAAGGAGATCAGTCCTGGGTGTTCATTGGAAGGACTGATGCTAAATAAAGCTGAAACTCCAGTACTTTGGCCACCTCATGCAAAAAGTTGACTCATTGGAAAAGACTCTGATGCTGGGAGGGATTAGGGGCAGGAGAAGGGGACGACAGAGGATGAGATGGCTGGATGGCATCACTGACTCGATGGAAGTGAGTTTGAGTGAACTCCCGGAGTTGGTGATGGACAGGCAGGCCTGGCGTGCTGCGATTCATGGGGTCGCAGAGAGTCGGACACGACTGAGAGACTGAACTGAACTGAACTGAATGGGTCCAGGACTCCTCATCAGTGAGGTTGTACAGTTATCAGGTAGTATAGTTAGGAGTTCTTTCTCTGGACTCCATTATTCTTGACCACCTCTTAAAACTGGAGAAAATAGGTTAGTCCAGCAAAACTTAGAATTTCTCTCTAGTCACCCACTCTACCAAATGCACTCTGGAAAGTGCATCTGGGAAGGAAGAGGATATTTGGGAAGAAAAAACAAACTTTGTACAGCAAGTGTGAAAAAAATCTTAATTGTTGGGTCTGGGTGACAGGTATAGAAGTTCATTTACTGGCCTATTGTATGTTTGAAATTCTGCATAAATTCTATTTAACTGCACCACCACAGTGATAGACTACTGAGAGTGGCAAGTCCTTGGGGCTTCTCAGCCAGTACAGGACATGACTGAGCGACTGAACCGACTGACCTTATATAACCACAGAATTTTTTTTCTCTTGTGATAAGAACTTTTAAGATTTACAACTTTTAAACAGCAACAAATTTGGCATGCTGTACACTACATCCTCACGACTTACTCTGTAACTTCAAGTCTCTACCGTTTGACACCCTTCGTCCATTCCATCTATCCCATCCATCCCACCCTAAAACTCTGGGAGCAAGCAGTCTGTTTTGTCTATGAGCTTGTTCTTTTGGTTTTTAGCTTACATTTATAAGCGATCATATAGTATTTGTCTTTCTCTGACTTATTTCACTTAGCATAGTACCCTCAAGGGTATCCATCCATATTGTCACAAATCCTAAGGTTTCTTTTTTTAATAGCTGAGTGATACTCCATTGTGTGCATATACTGCATCTTCTCTGTCTGCTCACCCATCATTGGGCACTTAGCTTGTTTCTGTATCTTGGCTGTGGTAAATACTGCTGTGAACACGGGGGTGCAGATATTTCTCCGAGTTAGGGTTTTTGTTTTCTTTGGATAAATACCCAGAAGTGGAGCTGCTGGATCATACGGTAGTTCTATTTTTAATTTTTTGAGGAACCTCCATATACTGTTTCCCATAGGAGCTGCACCAATTTACATTCTCACATACAGTGCACAAGAGTTCCCTTTTCTCCACATCCTCACCAACACTTGTTATTTCTTGTGATAGTGGGCATCCTTGTTTTGTTTCTGATCATAGAGAAAAAGCTTTGATAGTAGTCATTCTAACAAGTGGGAGGTGGTGTCTCATTGTGTTTGCTTTGCATTTTCCTGATGATTAGTGATGCTGAGCATCTTTTCATGCATTTTTTGGCCATTTGTATTTTTTTTGAAAACTGTCTATTCAGATCCTTTGCCAATTTAAAAAATATTTACTTAGTATTTATTTTTATTTATTTGGCTGTGCTGGGTCTTGGTTGGGGCATGTGGGATCTTTAGTTGGGACATGTGGGATCTAGTTCCCTGATCAGGGATCAAACCTGGGTCCCCTGCTTTGGGAGCATGCAGTCTTGGCCACTGGACCACCAGGGAAGTCCCCTTTGCCAATTTTTTAATCTGATTGTTCTGTTGTTCTTATTGAGCTGTATGAGTTCTTTACATTTGTACACTAACCGCTTATCAGACTTATGATTTGGAAATACGTTCTATCATTCAGCAAGTGAAAGTGTTAGTTGCTCAGTCGTATCCAACTCTTTGTGACCCAAGGACTGTAGCCTGCCAGGCTCCTCTGTCCATGGGATTCTCCAGGCAAGAATACAGAGTGGATTGCCATTTCCTTCTCCAGAGGATCTTCCCAACCTAGGGATCAAACCCAGGTCTCTTGCACTGCAGGCAAACTCTTTACTGTCTGAGCCACCAAGGAAACAATCATTCAATAAGTTCCCTTTTTATTTTGCTGGTTTCCTTTGCTGTGTGGAAGCTTTTAAGTTTGACGAAGTCCCACTTGTTCATTTCTGCTTTTGTTGTTTTGGAGTCAGATTTTTAAAAAATCATTGAGAAGACTGATGTAGCAATGATTACCACATATGTTTTATTCTAGTAACTTTACGGTTTCTGATTTTACATTCATGGCTTTAATCCATTTTGAATTAAGCTTTGTGTATGGTATAAGATAGTGGTCCAGTTTCATTCTTTTGCATGTGGCTAACCAGTCTTCCCAACACCACTGTATTGAAGAGGCCGTCCTATCCCCATTGTATATTCTTGGCTCTTTTCAAAAATTAATTGACCATATGTGTGTGGGTTAATTTCTGGGCTATTTTGTTCCGTTGATCTAGGTGTCTGCTTTGAAGTTTTGTAATGTGAAAGCAGGGAGTGTGATGCCTCCAGTTTCATTCTTCTTTCTCCAGACTGCTTTGGCTATTTGATGCCTTTTGTGATTCCAAAGAAATTTTAGGACTCTGTTCCATTTCTGTGAAAAGTGCTATTAGACTGTTAGTAGGGATTACACTGAATCTGTAGTTTGCTTTGGGTAATTCAGACATCTTTACAAGATTCTTCTGGTATATGAGCATGAAATATCTTTCCATTTCTTTGTGTGCTCATTGTCATTCAAAAATGATTGTCTTTATGGTTTTTAGTGTACAGGCCTTTCACCTCCTTGGTTAAATTTACTTGTAGGTATTTTTTCTGATGCAATTGTAAATGGGATTGTTTTCTTAATTTCTGATTGTTAGTGTATAAAAATGCAACAGATTTTTGACCTTGTATCTTGTAACTTAACTGAATTTGTGTATTAGTTCTAACAGGTTTTTGAGTCTGTAGGGTTTCCTATATATAGTAATGTCTTCTACAAACAGTGACAGTTTTCCAATTCAGATACTTTCTGTTATACTTTTTCTTGACCAATTTCTCTGGCTAGGATCTCCAAAACTAACTTGAATAAAAGTGGGCACTGCTGTTGTGTTTTTGATTTTAGAGGAAAACCTTTCACCTTTTTTGGTATGATGTTGGCTGTGGCCTTAATTATGTTGAGGTAAGTTCTCTCTATAGCCACTTTGTTAGGAGTCTTTCTCATAAATGGATGTTGAATTTTGTCAAATACGTTTTCTGCATCTATTGAGTTTCTCTTCTTCCTTCTGTTGTTTTCTTCCACTGCATATGAGTTTCTTTAGTGGTATGCTTAGATTCCTTTCTCTTCATCTTCTGCTTATCTGCTACAGGATTGTGCTTTCCATGTGGTTTATTATATATTCTATTTTCAGTTGATAACTTAAGTTTAACTGCATTCTAAATCTCTACATGTTCATTCCCTCCACAAAGTTTTGTTTTTGATACCACATTTTACATCTTTTTGTCTTATATTTTAATTAATTCTATAGTTGTAATTATTTTCACTACTTTTGCCTCAACCTTTTAAGTGGTTGATCCACTGCTGCTGCTAAGTCACTTCAGTCATGTCCGACTCTGTGCAACCCCATAGATGGCAGCCCACCAGGCTCCCCCGTCCCTGGGATTCTCTAGGCAAGAACACTGGAGTGGGTTGCCATTTCCTTCTCCAATGCGTGAAAGTGAAAAGTGAAAGTGAAGTCGCTCAGTCGTGTCTGACTCTTAGCGACCCCATGGACTGCAGCCTACCAGGCTCCTCCGTCCATGGGATTTTCCAGGCAAGAGTACTGGAGTGGGGTGCCATCGCTTTCTCCGGGTTGGTCCACTCACTACCTTGACTATATATTTGCTTTTTCAGTGAAACTTACTCTTTCTAAGTTTTCTTGTTACTAATTAGCACCCTTTCTTTTCAGCCTAAAGAAGTCCTTTTAACATTTCTTGTAAAGCCAGTGTAGCAATGCTTGAACTCATTTAGACTTGCTAATCTGGAAAACTCTTCAATTCTGAATAACTCTGCTGGGTAGAGTTTTGTTACAAGGTTTTTTTTCTTCACACTTCCGCTATATTATGCCACTGCTTTCTGATCTGCAAAGTTTCTGCTGAAAATTCTGCTGATAGTCTCATGGGGGGTCAGTTGTATATAAGAAGTTTTTCTCTTGCTGCTTTAAGATTCTCTTCTTATCTTTAGCTTTTGGTGCTTTTAATTAAACGTGTCTTGATGTGGGTCTCTTTGGGCTCATCTCATCTGGAACACTCTGGGCTTTCTGCATCTGGATGTCCATTTCCTTCCCTTGAGTAGGGAAGTTTTCAGCCGTTATTTCATCAAGTAAGTTTCTAGCCTTTCTCCATCTTTTCTTCTTGGGACTCCTATAATGAGAATGTCAGTCTGCCTGATGCATCCCATAAGTCTTTTAAGCTATCTTTAGTTTTTTCTTTTTTTGGTTTCTGTCCCGATTGGGTAAGTTCCACTGCCTTTTCCTCAAGTTCCTTTGCTTCACCCGGTCTACTAGTGAACCACTCTACTGTATTTTCAGTTATGTTATTGTATTCCTCAGCTCTGTGACTAGTATTTTCCACCTCTCTTGAAGTTGAGTTTGGGGAGCATCTTTATGACCATTACTTTGAACTCATTATTAGGTAAATTACTTATCTCCATTTCATTAAGGTTTTTTCCCCTGAGGCTTGTATCTTATTCTTTCATTTGGAATACATGCCTCTGTTTCTTCATTCTGCTTTTCTCTGGGTTGGTTTCTATGCATTAGATGAAACAAGTGTCTCTCCCAGTCTTGAAGGAATAGCCTCATGTATGAGATGAACCTTGTCATTCAACCCTTCCCTAGCTCCTGGTTGTTTCTCAAATCTTCTGATTGTCAAAGCAGCCTATGATATTTGTAATAGCTCCCAGTAACTGAGGGTGTGCCAAGACTTATCAGTGTCCCAGAGAGAAGGGGGTCTCAGTTAAGCACCTAGATTCATTCTCTGGTTGCCATGGCTAGGACTTTCAAATCTGTGTTGAATAAAAGTGGCAAGAGTGGACATCCTTGCCTTGTTCCTGATCTTAGAGGAAATGCTTTCAGCTTTTCACCACTGTGATTTTGTCATATATGGCCTTTAATATGTTGAAGCAGGTTCCCTCTATGCCCACGTTCTAGAGAGTCTTCATCATAAATGGGTGTTGAATTTTGCCAAAAGCTTTTTCTGCATCGATTGAGATGATCATATGGTTTTTATTCTCAATTTGTTGATGTGTTATATTACATTGATTGATTTGTGGATACTGAAAAACCCTTGCATCCCTGGAATAAATCCCACTTGGTCGTGGTGTATGGTCCTGTTAATGTATGGTTGGGTTCAGTTTGCTAGTATTTTGTTAAAGATTTTTGTGCCTATATTCATCGGGATACTGGCCTGTAATTTTATTTTTTTTTGTGGTATCTTTGTCTGATTTTGGTATCAGGGTGATTGGCAGCCTCTTAGAATGAATTTGGGAGTGTTCCTTCCTCTGCAGTTTTTGGGAATAGTTTCAGAAGGACAGGTAACTTTTTCTAAATTTGCTAGAACTCAACTATGAAGCCAAGCCATCTGGTCACAGATTTTTGTTGGGAGTGTTTTTTTACTCAGTTTTAATTTTAGTACTTGTGATTGGTCTTTCATATTTTCTATTTCTTATTTGTTCAGTCCTGGGGGCTTGTATCTTTCTAAAAATTTGTCCATTTCTTCTAGAGTGTCCATTTCATTGGTGTATAATTGCTTGTAGTAGTCTCTCATGAGCCTTTGAATTTCTGTGGTGTCTGTGGTAACTTCTATTTTCTTTTGTATCCATTCAAGCAGTCTGTTTTCTGGTTGGAGCATTTAATCCATTACACTTAATAATTCACTTTAATTATTGATATGTATGTTCATACTGCCATTTTGTTAATTGCTTTGGATTTTTGTTCATAGACCTTCTTTTGTTCTCTTTGATTTTACGACTATCTTTAGTGTTGTGTTTGGATTCCTTTTTCTTTTTTGTGTGTGTACTACTGTAGATTTTCAGTTTGCCATTAACATGAGGTTTTATACAGCTCACTCGCGCGCACGCTCTCTCTCTATACACACACACACACAATTGTTTTAAGTTGTTAGCCTCAATTTCAAATGCATTTCTAATATCTTACATTTGTACTCTTTTCATGATTTCTGGTTTTGATATCAGATTTGTATGTGGATGATTTCCTATCTTTATATATGCCTTTATTGGTGAGTTTTCCCACTCATAATATTCTTATTTCTACCTGGGGCCTTTTCTTTTCCATCTAGAGAAGTTCCTTTAGCATTTGTTGTAAAGCTGTTTTGATGGTGTTGAATAAAGCTTCTGATTTCTCTAATGTGAATAAGTGCCTTTCTGTGTAGAGTATTCTTGGTTGTAAGTTTTTAATCTTTCATAATTTTAAATGTATCATACCACTCCCTTCTGGCCTGCAGAACTTCTGCTGAAAAATCAGCTGATAACTTTATGGGGATTCCCTTTTATGCTATTTGTTGCTTTTAATATTTTCTCTTAGTTTGATTAATGTCTCTCAGTGTGTTCCTCCTTGGGTTTATCCTGTATGGGACTCTGTGCTTCCTAGACTTGAGTATCTCCTTTCCCATTTTGGGAAGGTTTTTGGACATTCTCTCTTAAAACGTTTTCTAAGGTCCTTTCTTTCTCCCTCTGGGACCACTATAAAGTGAATGCTGGTGCATTTCATGTTGTTCCAGAGGTCTCCGTCCTCATATCTTTTCATTTTTCTTTCTTCTCTTCCATAGCAATGATTTCCACTAATTTTTCAGTTTGTTCCATTTGTTCTATTGCCTCAATTTATCTGCTGCTGATTTCTATGTATTTTTTATCTGTTCTCAAAAGCTTCTTTTTTTTTCTTTTTGGCTATACCATGCATCCTAATTCCCCAACCAGGGATCGAACCCATGACCCCTGCACTGGAAGCACAGAATGTAAATCACTGGACCACGAGGGAGTCTCCTAGCTCTTTAATAAACGTGTCTTGTATCAGTTTGTGCCTCCATTCTTTTTGAGGTATTGGATCATCTTTACTTTGATACCATTACTCTTAATTCTTTTTCAAGTAGACTGCCTATCTTCACTTCACTCAGTTGTTCCTTCATCTGAAATGTATTTCTTAGCCATCTGATTTTGTCCGATTTTCCGTGTTTGTGGTCTATTTTCTTCAGACTGCAGGACTGTAGCTCTTGCTTCTGGTGTCCATACTGTGGTGGGTGAGCTTGCTCCAGGGGTCATGCAGATTTTCTCGAGGGAGGGATGGGTGCTTGCCCACTGGTGGGTCTTATGTCTGGTGAGCAGGGCTATCTCAAGAAGTACGTTTACAGGTAACTGTGGAGTCAGGAGGACTTTAAGCAGCCTGTTTGCTGAGGGCTGAGTCTGTGTCTCTACCTGCAGGCTGTTTGGCCTGAGGTGTCCCAGCACTGGAGCCTACAGGCTGTTTTTGGGGCCAGGCCTTGCCAAAATGGTGACCTCTGGGAGAGCTCACACTGATGAATACTTCCTGGAAACTCGGCCACCAGTTAACTTGCCCCCACAGTGAGCCACAGCCAACCTGCACCTTCTCCCAGGGACCCTCCACATTGCTTTCCTCTGGGTCCAAGTGCGTGTGAAACCTTGTGTGTGCCCCCCAAGAGTGGAGTTTGTTTCCCCAGTCCTATGGAGCTGCTGCACGCAAGCCCACTGACCCCTGCAGTGGAAGTTCAGAGTCGAAGCCACTGGACCACCAGGGAAGTCCTCCAGCTCTTTACTAGACATTTCTTGCATCAGTTTGCGCCTCCATTCATAGGCAAATACTCGGGCTCCTTGTCTAGCGTCAGGAAAAGGAGGCTGGGGAGCCTTATGCAGGGCTCAGAACTCCTATGGGAAAACCTCTGTGATATAATTATTTTCCAATCTGTGGGTCACCCACCTGGCAGGTATGAGATTTAATTATAAGGTATAAGCGCCCCTCTACCGTTTATTTGTGGCTCCTTCTTTATCTTCGGGTGTAGAATATCTTTTTTGGTAGGTTCATGTCTTTGTTGTTGACGGCTGTTCAGCAGTTGTGATTCTGGTGTTTTCATGAGAGGTGAGCTTAACTCCTTCTACTTTACCACTTTGTCTCCATCCCTGGCAAAATCTTTTGAAGTCTGCAAATACATAGTCCTGCAGGACTGCAAGCATTACGTCCTGCTGGCCCCCAGATAAGTTCTTTACTAGGTGATAAACAGCGGCAATGACGCACAAGCAGAGCACAAAGATGGTGTCCACCAGATTATGCTCTCCTGAAAACACCCTCTTTAACAAAGGCTGTGCTCCTGGGTCTGCTGCCTCCTGCTGTGCCCTGGGGGTGGTGGCTATTTAAGAACTCCCTCTCTGTTGATGATAGTTCAGTGAAACCTGCAAGTGTAACCCTCACTGGTCACAAGAACCAGCCCATGCAAATATATCCCTCAATGGAAGCTATAAAAACCAGGGTCCCAATCAGGGATGTAAGTCCCTTTTTGGGAGATAACAGTGAGCTGGAATGTGGAGAGAGACAGCACAATGATTGTGTCCACAGCCGCTTTTCCCTGAGAGGACTTCCACGGGGCCACTAGGTATCTGCCCCACAGGCCTCTTTCACACACCCTCTTTGTGGGTGCTATCTGTGCAGTGTTGGGGGATGCCAAGTACTGTCTCTACAGCTCTTATTATCATGGGACCAAACATAAGCTCTCCTGACCTTCAGAGCCCAGTAATCAAGGGGTGTTCCTTGGGCAGCAGCTGCAAATATCAGGGCACATGTAAACGCTCCTTCCAGGAGATAATGCTGTTCGTCAGCAGTTCAGCAAAGGGATAGTGTGAAGATGGTGCCCACTGGTCTCCATCCCTGGAGGGAATTCCCACAAGCTCTTCAAGGTATGTGTTAAATTAGATGCCTACCCCTTAGATCAACTCTTAAACATTAGCAATGAGCCTTTACTTCAAGTCTGAGGATGGGCTGCCTCTGAGTTGGGCCCTGAGCCAGGTGAGTCTTGTCAACATGAGCCCAATTGGGTTTCAGAGCTAGATGTTTTTGGGGCTCATCTCTCAGGTTCAAGTTTTAAAAAAGGTGGGATGCCTGATGTGGAGTTCAAACCCTTTGCTCCTCAGAAAAAGCTCTGGGTTTTGAGTTCCACTTTGTATCTGGGTCTCCATACCAGGGGCGAAGACCCAATATCAAGATGGTTTTCTTGTTTGCTTACTGTACTGTGCTCAGCCAGCTCTTAGGTTTTATCAAGAGGAAACTGTTACACAGGTAGTTACAGACTCAGCATATCTGGGAGGAGGTTGGCTCAGGATTAGTCTACATTGCCATCTTGAACCCCATTTTTCCCTTCCTTTTAAATTCTGCTATTCCAGAAGACTTCTGATAAGTGGCATATCATTATCTTTCAAATCCAAGATGCTTTAAAAATCCCAGATCCTAACTGTACTATCTACTTGAAAACTATGGCAGCTTCCAATAAATATTACTAATTAACAAGCCGAGTACTCTATGCCAAGACATTGTGCTAAGTGCTTTGCACACATTATCTTTTAAGCCTCTCAACAACTCAGGTTCAGAGTTGTTATCCACATTTTACAGATCAAGAAAATGAGACTGAAATAAGGGAAGTGATTTGTCTAAAGATACTGTAAGGGCTAGGAATCCAAATCCAACCAACTCATAAAATGTTTAGCACAAGTATAGGGTTTAAAATAAAAATTGTCAAGTACTTTCTTATTTAGTTGCTAAGTTGTGTCTACCTCTTCTGCCACTGGATGGACTGCAGTCCTCCAGGCTCCTCTGTCCATGGGATTTCCCAGGCAAGAATACTGGTGTGGGTGAACATTTCCTTCTCCAGGGGAATCTTCCTGACCTAGGGGTGGAATGTGCTTGGTGGGTGGATTCTTTACCACTCACCCACCTGAGAGGTCCATCAAGCTACTAGAGCAACTCTTTAGTCACTCAGTCTTGTCCGACTCTTTGAGACCCCAGGGACTGCAGCATGCGAGGCCTCCCTGTCCATCACCAACTCTTAGAGTTTACTCACATTCTGTCCATTGAGTAAGTGATGCCATCCAACCATCTCATGGTCTGTTGTCCCCTTCTCCTCTGCCTTCAATCTTTCCCAATGAGTCAGTTCTTTGCATCAGGTGGCCAAAGTTTGGAGTTTTCCTTCAGCATCAGTCCTTCCAATGAATATTCAGGACTGATTTCCTTTAGGATGGACTGCTTGGATCTCCTTGCAGCAAAGGGACTCTCAAGAGTCCTTTCCAACACCACAGTTCAAAGCATAAATTCTTCATTGCTCAGCTTTTTTTATGGTCCAACTCTCACATCCATGCATGACTACTGGAAAAGCCACAGCTTTGACTAGACAGACCTTTGCTGGCGAAGTAATGTCTCTGCTTTTTAATATGCTGTCTCGGTTGGTCATAACAAGAGTCTTAATTTCATGGCTGCAGTCACTATTTGGGGGGGCTCCGAAATTACTACAGATAAAGTCTCTCACTGTTTCCCCATCTATTTGCCATGAAGTGATGGGACTGGATGCCATGATCTTAGTTTTCTGAAATGTTGAGCTTTAAGCCAACTTTTTCACTCTCCTCTTTCACTTTCATCAAGAGACACTTTAGTTCTTCTTTGCTTTCTTCCATAAGGGTGATATCATCTGCATATCTGAGGTTATTGATATTTCTCCTGGCAATCTTGATTCCAGCTTGTGCTTCCTCCAGCCCAGCATTTCTCATGATGTACTCTGCATATAAGTTAAATAAGCAGGGTGACAATATACAGCCTTGACGAACTCCTTTTCCTATTTGGAACCAGTCTGTTGTTCCGTGTCCAGTTCTAACTGTGGCTTCCTGACCTGCATACAGGTTTCTCAAGAGGCAGGTCAGGTGGTCTGGTATTCCCATCTCTTTCAGAATTTTCCACAGTTTATTGTGATCCACACAGTCAAAGGCTTTGGCATAATCAATAAAGCAGAAGTAAATGTTTTTTCGATGATCCAGCAGATGTTGGCAATTTGATCTCTGGTTCCTCTGCCTTTTCTAAAACCAGCTTGAACATCAGGAAGTTCACGGTTCAGGTATTGCTGAAGCCTGGCTTGGAGAATTTTGAGCATCACTTTAGTAGCGTGTGAGATGAGTGCAATTGTGCGGTAGTTTGAGCATTCTTTGGGACTGGAATGAAAACTGCCCTTTTCCAGTCCTGTGGCCACTGCTGAGTTTTCCAAATTTGCTGGCATATTGAGTGCAGCACTTTCACAGCATCATCTTCCAGGATTTGAAATAGCTCAACTGGAATTCCATCACCTCCACTAGCTTTGTTCGTAGTGATGGCCCACTTGACTTCATATTCCAGGATGTCTGGCTCTAGGTGAGTGATCACACCATTGTGAAGATCTCTTTTGTATAGTTCTGTGTATTCTTGTCACCTCTTCTTAATATCTTCTGCTAGGTCCATACTGTTTCTGTCCTTTAATTGTGCCCATCTTTGCATGAAATGTTCCCTTGGTATCTCTGATTTTCTTGAAGAGATCTCTAGTCTTTCCCATTCTGTTGTTTTCCTCTATTTCTTTGCATTGATCGCTGAGGAAGTCTTTCTTATCTCTCCTTGCTATTCTTTGGAACTCTGCATTCAGATGCGTATATCTTTCCTTTTCTCCTTTCGCTTCTATTGTTTTCACAGATATTTCCCCAGCAAGACGGTAGGAGGGGCGAAATCACATTTAGAATCAAACCCCATACCCGCCAGAGATGCTCAGAGGGCTCAAACATACCTTGTGCACACCAGGACCCAGAGACTGAGACAGAACTATGTTTGAGTGTCTCCTGAGGAGGTATGGGTCAGCAGTGGACTGCCACAGGGGCTCTGGGTACAGCAGCTTTGGGTGTGGCATAAGCCCTCCTGAAGGAGGTAGCCATTCACTCCACCATAGACCCACCAGAACTTACACAGGACTGGGAAGCAAACTCTTGGCGGGCACAAACAGAACCTTGTGTGCACCAGGAGAAGGGAGCAGTGACTCCACAAGAGACTGACCCAGGCTTGCCCGTAAGTGTCTGGGAGTCTCCAGTGGCGGCCCGGTGGTGGCCTGTTGCCGGGTTGGGGGCACCGAATGTAGCAGTGCCATGGAACCTGTTGAAGAAGGTCACTATTATCTTCATTACCTCCACCATAATTTGGCCCTGGGTCAAATACCAGGGAGGGAACATGGCCCTGTCCATCAGAAAAAGACCCAATTTCCCCCTCAGTCAGTCTCTCCCATCAGGAAGCTTCCATAAGCCTCTTATCCTTCTCCATCAGAGGGAAGACAGACTGAAAACCACAATCACAGAAAACTAACCAATCTGATCACAGGGACCACAGCCTTGTCTAACTCAATGAAACTATGAGCCATGCTGTGTGGGGCCACCCAAGATGGACGGGTCATGGTGAAGAGTTCTGATAAAACGTGGTCCACTGGAGAAGGGAATGGCAAACCACTTCATCTTTCAGCGTTGTATCTCTCTGCCTTTTCATACTGTTCATGGGGTTCTCAAGGCAAGAATACTGAACTCCCCAGGTCTGTAGGTGCCCAATATGCTACTGGTATCAGTGGAGAAATAACTCCAGAAAGACTGAAGGAACAGAGCAAAGCAAAAACAACACCCAGTTGTGGATGTGACTGGTGACAGAAGCAAGGTCTGATGCTGTAAAGAGCAATATTGCATAGGAACCTGGAATGTCAGGTCCATGAATCAAGGCAAATTGGAAGAGGTCAAACAGAAGCTGGCAAGAGTGAATGCTAACATTCTAGGAATCAGTGAACTCAAATGGACTGGAATGGGTGAATTTCCCTCAGATGACCATTATATCTACTACTGTGGTCAAGAATCCCTTAGGAGAAATGGAATAGCCATCATAGTCAACAAAAGAGTCCAAAATGCAGTACTTGGGTACAATCTCAAAAATGACAGAATGATCTCTGTTCGTTTTCAAGGCAAATCATTCAATATCAAAGTAATCCTAGTCTATGCCCTGACCAGTAACGCTGAAGAAGCTCAAGTTGAATGGTCTTCTATAAAGACCTATAAGACCTTCTAGAACTAACACCCAAAAAAGATGTCCTTTTCATTATAGGGGACTGGAATGTAAAAGTAGGAAGTCAAGAAGTACCTGCAGTAACAGGCAAATTTGGCCTTGGAGTATAGACTGAAGCAGGGCAAAGACTAATAGAGTTCTGCCAAGAGAACGCACTGGTCATAGCAAACACCCTCTTCCAACAACACAAGAGAAGACTCTATACATGGACATCACCAGATGGTCAACACTGAAATCAGACTGATTATATTCTTTGCAGCCAAACATGGAGAAGCTCTATACAGTCAGCAAAAACAAGACCAGGAGCTGACTGTGGCTCAGATCATGAACTCCTTATTGCCAAATTCAGACTGAAATTGAAGAAAGTACGGAAAACCACTAGACCATTCAGGTATGACCTAAATCAAGGCAGCTATTATCAAGTCTTAAATAGGTAAGTCATTCTGCTGAGGCCTACTCTGTAGTATATAAAACCTACAATGTGAAACTTGAAAAATAGCAGAGGCCTTCAATATTCTCTAGTCCCAGGGGAACATCTACTTTTTTTTGGTTAACCTGCAATGTTTTTTGTTTACTTAATTGAAAGCAAAATCCTGAAAAGGATGTCTTTCAAGTGTTATTTATAAAAATTAATTAGTAAAAATTAATTAGTTCTGTCAAGGTTAATAGGTATCCAACAGTGAAGTACTTCAGTATTTAAAAGCAACTAAGCTTTACCAAATCTATAATCTCATTATGTTCTCAATATTATCATTCCATCCACAGAAACACCAATTCTTGCATCTGCTCCTCTATACAGTGTATTATCCTTCCCTCAACACGTGTGTATTTATAGAGCATTTATGATGCACAGGGGTACTGTGCTAGAGAATATGCATTCTTCAGAAAGAGACCTCATCCTCAAGGGGTTTCTAGCCTAATAAACGTGTTCCAAATACCCTACATGTGCAAAATATATGTACAACAACGTTAAGTTTATAAAAAGTTCAAGTGTATCCACAGTGAAATGATTGAACATATTATGGCCCAATTGTAACTAGGATACACTAAGGGGTTGTAGAAAAGGTACCTCTCGATGTGGGAACATAACATAGAAGCACATACACAAGTCACTTCAGTCATGTGAGACTCTCATTTTGCCATGACTGTAGCCGCCAGGCTCCTCTGTCCACGGGATTTTCCAAGCAAGAATATGGGAGTGGGCTGCCATTCCCTTCTCCAGAGGAACCCTCCTGACCCAGGGATTGACCCCATGCTTCTTATGCTTCCTGCACTGGCAGTGGGTTCTTCACCGCCAGCGCCACCTGGGAAGCCCCAGCTCCGCACGTGGAAACGTAAGACAGAGCACGTGCGCAAACATTCTCCATCCTCCATGAAGCAGAGCTGTTTTCATCTTAAAGTTTTTCTGAGAACCAGATGTTCATAGTTCCAATCTTAAGGAAAGAGATAGAAAGTGGAATAGAATAAACTCCCATACTTGTGATAAGCAAGGTTTCTCATACAATAACCAATTCAGGAAAAATATTTCCAGACCACCATTTCTTCCCCGTTCAAAACAGAGTTATCCAGATGGAAGAATGTGAAGTTCGCCTCCTCCCACAAATACATCAAAAAATACATCTACACATGGAACAAGTCTCACAGAATACCTACAGAATGCTGGCAGAAGACATCACACTTCTGAAAGGACAAAAAGAATCTCCATATAACCAGGTAGGACCAAAAAAAAGAAAGGAATCTGGGCAGGACCTGCACCCCTTGGAGGGAACCGTGAAAGACCAAAGGCTCCCACACCCTCCTGGTGGGAAGAAGGGGGACTGAAAATATAAAGTATTTCTGAAAACTTCCCAAACTAAAGAAGGAAATATATCCAGGTATAGGAAGCGCAGAGGCTCCCAAACAGAGCTACACCAAGACATAGTAAAATGGCACAAGTTAGCATTTTAAAGGCAGTAAGAGAAAAACAATCGGCTTATTTCTCTACAGAAACACTGCAGGCCAGAAGGGAGTAGCAAAATATATATTTGAAGTCCTGAAAGAGAAAAATCTATAACCTAGAATACTCTAGTCAACAGCATCATCATTTAGATAGAAGCAGCGATAAAGAATTTCTCAGACAAGCAAAAAGTGGAAGAATACAGCAATACTAAACCTATTATGAGAGAAATACTGCAAGGGCTTCCCTAAATAGAAAAGCTGTATTAAAAGAAAATTAGTCAAAAAGTAAAGCACTTAAATAAAGCTGGTATACAGATTAAAAGAAAAAAATCCTGTGTGAACGTTACAATAACCACAATGAACAGCAAAAGGATAAATAAGAAGATGTAAAAGAGGACATCAAAATCATAAAACAAAGGAGATTAAAATGTAGATTTTTTTTTTTTCAGAATGTGTTTGAGTCTATGATTACCAGTTTAAAGTAAGTAGATATATGAAGGGGTTAACATACTTGAAAAACAGGGTAAGCACAATTCAAAAACAAAATAGATTCACAAAAGAGAACACAAGCATAAAATAAAAGGAAATCACCAAACTGCAAAAGGAAAAAGGGGAAAAAGCAAATATAGAATCAACTAGAAAGCAAGGTTTAAAATGGCAATAAATACACCTATGAACAGTGACCTTGCTTCTGTGATGATCGAGACGGGTGGGAGGGAGGCTTAAGAGGGAAGGGATATATGTATACACATGGCTGATTCACACTGATGTACAGCAGAAACCAACACTGTAAAGAAGTTATACTCCAGTAAAAAAAAGTCAATGGGCTAACTGCTCTAATCAAAAGATGCAGAGTGGCAAACTGGATTAAAAAACAGCAGACAATCTGTTGCCTACGAGAGACCCACTTTAGGGCAAAAGACACACATAGACTGAGTAGGAAAAGATATTTCCTGAAAATGGCAATGACAAGAAAGCACAATACCTGTGTCAGACAAAACAAACTTTACACCAAAGGCTGTAAAGGAAGATAAAGGACACTATTTAATGATAAGCACTACAAGAAGAAGATATTTACTCTTGTCAACAAATATGCATGCACCTAATAATAGGAGCATCACTACGAACAAAGCTAGTGGAGGTGATGGAATTCCAGTTGAGCTATTTCAAATCCTCAAAGATGATGCTGTCAAAATGCTGCACTCAATATGCCAGCAACTTTGGAAAACTCAGCAGTGGCCACAGGACTGGGAAAGGTCAGTTTTCATTACAATCCCAAAGAAAGGCAATGCCAAAGAATGCTCAAACTACTGCACAATTGCACTCATCTCACATGCTAGCAAAGTAATGCTCAAAATTCTCCAAGCCAGGCTTCAGCAATACGTGAACCGTGAATTTCCTGATGTTCAAGCTGGTTTTAGAAAAGGCAGAGGAACCAGAGATCAAACTGTCGATATCCGCTGGATCATCAAAAAAGCAAGAGAGTTCCACAAAAACATCTATTTCTGCTTTATTGACTATGCCAAAGCCTTTGACTGTGTGAATCACCACAAACTGTGGAAAATTCTGAAAGAGATGGGAATACCAGGGCACCTGACCTGCCTCTTGAGAAACCTGTATGCAGGTCAGGAAGCAACAGTTAGAACTGGACATGGAACAACAGACTGCTTCCAAATAGGAAAAGGAGTACGTTAAGGTTGTATATTGTCACCCTGCTTATTTAACTTACATGCAGAGTACATCATGAGAAACGCTGGACTGGAAGAAACACAAGCTGGAATCAAGGTTGCCGGGAGAAATATCAATAACTTCAGATATGTAGATGACACCACCCTTATGGCAGAAAGTGAAGAGGAACTAAAGTGTCTCTTGATGAGAGTGAAAGAGGAGAGTGAAAAAGTTGACTTAAAGCTCAACCTTCAGAAAACGAAGATCATGGCATCCAGTCCCATCACTTCATGGGAAATAGATGGGGAAACAGTGGCTGACTTTATTTTCTGGGCTCCAAAATCACTGCAGATGGTGATTGCAGCCATGAAATTAAAAGACGCTTACTCCTTGGAAGGAAAGTTATGACCAACCTAGACAGCATATTAGAAAGTACACATTACTTTGTCAACAAAGGTCCGTCTAGTCAAGGCTATGGTTTTTCCAGTAGTCATGTATGGATGTGAGAGTTGGACTATAAAGAAAGCTGAGCTCCAAAGAATTGATGCTTTTGAACTGTGGTGTTGGAGAAGACTCTTGTGAGTCCCTTGGACTGCAAGGAGATCCAACCCATCCTTCCTAAAGGAGATCAGTCCTGGGTATTCACTGGAAGGACTGATGTTGAAGCTGAAACTCCAAAACTTTGGCCACCTCATGCGAAGATCTGGCTCATTTGAAAAGACCCTGATGCTGGGAAAGATTGAGGGTGGGAGGAGATGGGGACGACAGCGGATGAGATGGTTGGATGGGATCACCAACTCAATGGACATGAGTTTGGGAAAACTCCGGGAGTTCATGATGGACAGGGAGGCCTGGCATGCTGCAGTTCATGGGGTCACAAAGAATCGGACACGACTGAGCGACTGAACTGAACTGAATATAGGAGCACCTAAATACATAAATACTAACAGGAGACTTTAACACGAAACTCACAACAATGGACAGATCCTCTAGACAGAAAGTCAATAAGGCAACAGAGATCCTAAATGATACAATAGGAGAGTTAGCCTTAACTGACATTTTCAGAACACTGCACATTCTTTTCAAGTGCACATGCAACGTTCTCTAGGCTTGACCACATACCAGGGCACACACACACACACACAAAGCCTGAACAAATTTAAGAGGTAAAGAGGATAGAAATTATTTCGAAAATCTTTCTGACTACACAGCATGAAACAAAAATCAGCCACAGAAGAAATGAGAAAAAAACAATTACATGGACTTTACAGATAATCATTCAAAATCTGTGGGATGGTGCAAAAGGGTTTTTTAGAGGGAAGTTCATAGCAATATAAGCCTTCCTCAAAAAACAAGAAAAATCTCAAACAGCAGAATCTACTACCTAGAAGAATTAGAAAAAAGAACAAAGCCTAAGTCAGCAAAAGGAAATAATCAAGATCTGAGAGGAAAAATATGAAATAGATTAAAAAACAATAGATAAAATCAATGAAACCAAGACTTGGTTAAACAAAATTGACAAACCTCTGGCCTGGATTATAAAGAAGGAAAGAGCCCAAATATGAAATGAAAAAGGAGAAATAACAACCGATACTGCAGAAATACAAATGCCATAGGACAATATTATAAACAACTCCATGCTAACAAATTTGCCAGCCTAGAAGAAATGAAAATATACAGCTCTTCAAAACTGAAGAAGAAACAGGTAATGTGAACAAAACTAGAAGTGAAACAAAATCTGTAATTAAAAAAAAAAAAGAACAAGCTCCCGACAAACAAAACTTAAGGACCATGTGGTTTTACAGGTGAATTCAACCAAACATATAAAGAAAAACTAACACATTTGAGGATCCTTCTCAAATTCTTCCAAAAGGTTGAAGAGGAGGGAACACTCAAAGATGTTTTATGAAGCCACCATCACACTGATACCAAAACCAGACAAGTATACCACCACAAAAGAAAATTACAGGTCAATACCTTTGATAAATATAGATGCAAAATTTCTAAACAAAGTATTAGCAGACCCAATCCAACAAACATAAAACAGATCATACACCATGACCAAGTTAGATTCACTTCAAGATCACAAGAATGGTACAATATACAAAATCAATATAATACACCACATTAACAAAGAAAAGTCACATGATCATCATACAGAAAAAAAGCAATGGTGGCAAGCTGAAAAGCCTTCCTGCTAAAATCTGGAACAAGACAAGGACGCCAACTCTCATCACTTCTATTCAACATAGTATTGGAAATCAGACAAGAAAAAGAAAAGGTATCCAAATTGGAAGGGAAGAGGTAAAACTGTCATTTTATGCACATGCACACATGCATGCTAAGTCGCTCAGTCGTGTCTGACACTTTGCGACCCCATGGACTGTAGCCACCAGGCTCCTCTGTCCACAGGATTCTCCAGGCAAGAATGCTGGAGTGGGTTGCCATGCCCTCCTCCGGGGATCTTCCTGACCCAGGGATCGAACCTGGGTCTCTTGCCTCTCCTGCACTGGGAGGTAGCTTCTCTACAGCACTACCTGAGAGGCCCTCTGTGCAGATGACACGATACTGTGTGTAGAAAACCCTAAAGAACTGATACTTCAGCAGCGTAGTGGGATACAAGATTAACATTGAGAAGTTGGTTTCATTTCTTTAACAATATCAGAAAGGGAATAGAAAACAAAAAACTAAAAAACTTTTAAAATCACACAAAATAAACCCAAAATACTTAGAAATAAACCTGACCAAGGAGGTGAAGGACTTATAAGCTGAGAACTATAAAACGTTAATAGAGAAAACTGAAGATGATTCAAAGAAATGGAAAGATATCCCATGTTCTAGGGTCAGAAGAATTAAGATGGCCATACTACCCAAAGCAATCTTCAGATTGCACCCTCACCATACACAAAAATAAAATCAAAATGGGTTAAAGACCTAAAGACGTCACATAATAAAACTCTGAGAACACAGGCAAAACATTCTCTGACATGAATCGTACCAGTGTCTCAAAGCAATAGAAACAAAAGCAAAAATAAACAAATGGGAACTTACCAAACTTACAAGCTTTTGCACAGCAAGAAACCATGAACAAAACAAAAACAGTCTATGGATGGGGAGAAATATTTATTCGCACATGTGACTGACAAGGGCTTGATTTCCAAAATGTACAAACAGCTCATGCAGTTCAACAACAACAAAACCCAATCATGGGCAGAAGACCTAAATTCTCCAAAGAAGACATACAGATGGCCAACAGGCACGTGAAAGGGGTGTTCAATATCGCTAATCACTAGAGAAGTGCAAAGCAAAACTAACAGCGTGGTACCTGATGATAGCAAATGCTGGAGAGCGTGTGGGGAAAAGGGAACCTCCCACAATGCTGGCGGGATGTACACTGGTGTAGACTCTAAAGACCAGTAAGGAAGTTCCTCAGAAAGCTGAAAGTACAGTTGCCACATGATGCAGGAATCCATTCAAAAGACACACACGCTCCTGTGTTCACAGCAGCACTATTCACAATAGCCAAGACATGGAAACAATCTGAACGTTCAGTGAGTAAAGAAGATGGGTGACACAAACATGCTCACGTGCACGCACGCGTGCGCATACACACTGGACTACTACTCAGCCACAAAGAGAACGAAACAACGCCATCCGTCCAACATGGATGGACCTACACAGTCTCACACTGAGGAAGAAAGACAAATCCCCTATGATACCACTGACACGTGGAATCTAAAATATGACACAAATGAACACACGGACAAGATAGAAGCAGACTCCCAGACAAAGACAACAGACTTGTGCTCGCCAACTGGGAGGCAGACTGGGAAAGCGATGGAGTGGGAATCTGGGGTTAGCAGATAGATTCTATTATATATAGAATGGATGAATAACAAGGTCCTATTGTATATAGCACAGGGAACTACATTTAATATTCTGTGATAAACTATCATGGAAAAGAATATTTTTTAATGTGTATATAGGACTTCCTTGGTAACGCAGTGGGTAAGAATCCACCTCACAATGCAGGAGACACGGCTTCGATCCCTGGTCGGGAAGATCCCACATGCCGCAGGGCAACGAAGCCCTGACCACAACTACTGAGCCTGTGGTCTAGAGCCCACAGGCCACAACGGGAAACTGGGGCACCACAGTGAAGAATAGCCCTGGCTCGCCCTGACAGGAGAAGGCCCACACACTGCAACAAATAAATACACACACACACACACACATAACTTAATCACTTTTCTGTACAGCAGAAATTAACACAACATTGTAAATCAACTATATCTCAATAAAAAGGTAACACAAAAAAGAAGGCTTATTGAGTTCCATAGGACATTAACCTAGATCATTCCTTTATTAACTCAAGACTATCAGTGGGAAAGTTCACAGTTTTTGAGCCACTGCAATTGTATTTCGAAGACTGCTACAAGTGTTATGTGTTCAGATAAGTTTGAAAGACATGACAGAACCCTGCATGTCCACACTGAAAAGTCACAATAAACATTAGCAAAACAAAGATTCCGCAAAGTCCTAAACAAATGTCTGATTCTGTTTAGAGGATTCCTCCTTGAGCATAGAACACCTGTTTTTTGGCAATATCTTCAAAACATCAGTTGGGAAACAATTATCAGTTTCTAGGCTTATTTCAATAAAAAGTAACCTTCTAGATTTTCATCCTAAAATTAGACTGCAAGCTATTTTTGCACATCTAGGTTTTATTTTGCTGACTTGGAAAAAGCATTTTAGAGGAATCATTACCAATCAATAGGCTTACCTCCTGCTTCTAACTGAACTCCTGGAGTCAAGTGAAGAAATTCTGGTTTCATGCTTACTCGGGAGCCAGAAATAAAACCAATCACAAATTCAGAATGTTCTTCAGCCATTTGCACCTGAATGGAATGTAATAAACAGATGACAAGACAGCAGTTAACCACACCAAACGTAAGAAACTCTGCTGTCTTATGGATGTATTTTCTCATGTCACATTGAACTCATATCTAAACAGGTAATCTTAGATATGAATCTACATACCTGCTCCACTAAGACCCTAAAATAACTCCTATCCCCTTCTCCCATAAGCAAACACTAAAAACACTAAAAATCCTATCCTATTTGCATCGAAAATCTAGATGCTCCATTATTATCTATTTTTAATAATGTTTAGGGACCTACCTACTTCCAAAAAGGATATAAATCATACCCTAGAATACATTTATAATGATATAAAGCTACACTGAAGTCTTACTGCCCATCTACACATATATCCAAGGACAGCCACCACATTAAAAACAGCTGTGCTGTAAAGAGCTAGCTGAAGAGGTGTGAAGAGGTGTGAAGCCACCTCCACAGCTTTCCCTATACTTTAACACTGCCTCCACAATTTCTCTTCCATTACCTCACATCTTTAGAAGATTCCCTAGGTCTGCCTAACTCTTTTTCCGCCCCCTGCCTAACTTTCTAATTTGGTTCTTCCCTGAGGCCCAGACTGTTTCATTCTTGCTACTAAGTACTACCACCTACCAATAATCAATGTACTGTCCTTGAGCCAGATCCAGAATGCCAAATATTAACACTGACTCATGGACCCTCTGCTAAGTCATCTGGGAAATCACAGACATTTATGGTCAAATCAAGGGTAGGGTTAATACCTGGCCCTAGGGCCATGAGTTTTTCACAGTTCCACAACCTTTGAAATATGAAAAATAAAGTTTTAATTTTTACATGGGAATTTATTAAAATAAAAGTTCCTACTACTTTAAAAAGTAGTCTTTAAAATATATGCAAAGGTAATCCATCTCATCTTTCTAGGTGACTATCCAACTAGGAAACTTGCCCAGAGGAGAATGTGAAGAGGGACTTTATAAGCAGATGATTATCCATCTCTTATGCTGTTCTGGTGTGCAGGGGGTGGGAGCTGGGTATGGTACATTAGAACATGTATGGTGCTATAAGAACTTCCCTGGCGGCTTAGTCGGTAAAGAATTCACCTGCAATGTGGGAGACCTGGGTTTGATCCCTGGGTTGGGAAGATCCCCTGGAGAAGGGAATGGCAACCCACTCCAGTATTCTTGCCTGAGAATCCCCACGAACATAGGAACCTGGCGGACTGCAGTCCATGGAGTGGCAAAGAGTTGAACACAACTGAGCGACTAAGCACACAAACAATTTTTAATAATGGGGAGTTACTAGAGGAAATAACGTGTCTGGACTCTAATTAAGAGCTCTCCTATAGAACCCCAATCAATATCAAAGACTGAAAAAGATAACCCACTTCGTGGGCTGCTGTCATGAGAACGTGTATCTTTGTGACTCAGGAAGATTCCAAGAAACTGGAAAAAAGCTCTTCACTTTCAACTCATGGGGAGATGGTAAAAACTCTATCTTAAAGGCCAGGTACATACAGACACATATGTTTATTTGACCCAATATCTGTGTTTCAATGTTTCTCTTGTAGTACCATTCAAATCTCTTTAGTGTCTGCTATAAGACATAAAAGGCTACTAACCATCAGTGCATTCTAGCCAACTAGTATTACTATACTGCCCCAGTAACAGCAGCTGATTTGTTGTTTTGGGCGGCAAGTCCACAGACCCCAAATGCAGGTATTTTCTTTCCCTGTAACATCTAGTGCCACAGTCCTGCCTTCCTTGCCCCAGTCCCTCTCCTCTGTCACTTACTGCTGCCTCAGTGTAGCTCCCAGTAGCCAAGGTGCCAGCAGAGCTCATTTCTGCAACAAGGAGGCACGCCCGGTGCAGTGGCAGGCCGACTTCTTCCAGGCCTTTCACAACTCCTGAGCCGGGCACGGCGTGAGCATTCACAAGATCTGCCCAGGAAGCTATTTTAAAGACCCCACCTCAGAAAGGGAAAAAAAGATGTTTGTCAATTTTCAAACAAAAACCTTTAACTTTTAACTCAACCAACCATCTACAATATGGAAATAATCTAATAACATGCTAATGAAACAGTGAAGCACTTCAAGAATTTTAGTAACTATCAGTGGACCTATTTGTGAAAAATAAAATTTTCCATCTGCTTAGCTAGTTGAGAAATAACAAGGAGAAAAAAATCTTGTAAGCTCGATACTTAGTTTATTAGCAAAACTGGTAAGGGTGTTTTTCTTTGCAGGCTGATGTTTGTGGCCATCAGTAAGATTTATGCAACTGGAAAGGGACTCCAGTGAAGACAGGTGTATTGAGGTCAAAGATAGCAAACTGAAATTCCTCTGAAGATGACAGATTTTCACTCTGTAGGGATATCTCAGGAACTTACCAGCTCTTAAATCTTCTTCCTGTTCCTTAGGTTTCACTAGCTCTTCAAATTTCAATAAAGCAATTGTATTCATTTTAAAAGCAGAACAATAACTCAAGTAGATTTTTGAAAAAACTATATGCAAACTTGTAGAAAGCTTGTATAACTTTTTCAACAGTCAGTATCTTAAGCATATGAAGTCATTACAAACAAATCTATTCTTAAATAAGTAGCTTAAGAACATGCATATATTACTTTAAGAAAAAATTATCTTAAAAGATGCTTATTAAAGAACAATGTCTGTTGTAAGGTTAAGTGAAAACAAAAAAGCATTACATAAATATGACAGAAATTTGCATAGATGAATGAGTAAAAGAAGCATTTTTACTAATGTATGCTCTACTCTGAGTTCCTATTTAACACTTTTAAAAAAGGATGTGTATCAACAGATCTTTTTCTGCTAAAAATAAATCTCACCACTTTATACTACTTTTTCCTTATTTCCTGTATCTGCGATTTTCATTCTCCAAAGATGCAGAACTGTGTTTTATTCTGCCAGGGCCAACACCTGTCATTTCTGCCTGCCTAAAACCCATGTCCCTTTCTTCTGGCATCAGCCCAGCCATTTTCTTTAGGAGAATTAACCCTGTACTCGGGTTTCAAGTTTACGTAAAGCTAATAGCCTCACATCACCAGCAGTAGGGTGTATTACCCAAGTGAGTTAATAAAGGTATGCTATACCCAGACCTGAGTGATTGGCTTGGGGCAGGCATGAGGAATGTGCCTACCTGAGGAAGAAGAGAGAAGAAAGCAGAGCTGAGACTTGAGGAGAAAGTAAGCCCGAAAGATATCACTTGAGCTCCTAGATCCAACCACGCTTGACAGGCTGTTCTACTGCTGCGCTTGTCACGTGAGCCAATACATTTCCTTTTGTTCTTCAGCCAGTTTAGGCTGGATTTTGATTCTTGTTGGTTCCTGAATAATGCTTACCTTCATACTGCTTTTTTACTGTGTTTCCTATATCTGCAAATTTCCGGTCTTCAAAAATTAGAAACTCATGGCGTTTTGCCAGAGTGGTTAACTCCTTCATCACATCCAGAGTAAAATCATTCAAAATATCTACATGAATCTTAAGCAAGCAGATTCTGGATCCCAAAGCATCTGCTAGCTGCAGCAGCTCTCTGGACTCTGAAACATCAGCAGACAGACACAGATTGGTCTCCTTCTTTTGCATAAGCCTGAGAAGCTTCGCTGCAACTGGGTGGGTCCCAGGCAGCTCTGCACGTGCACCAAAACTTAGTTCTTTGGGTTCTTTCTTCACAGAAGGGAGAGAATCATTAGGGTTAGCTGCCACAAAAGCATTCTCCTGAATAAATCTCTTCACTCTCTCCACCGTCTCAGCATTGATTTTCTTCTGTTGCTCAAGAATACGCAGCACTGTGGACAATGTGCACACTGAGTGGAGACGAATCCCACGGGCCTGCAGATTGTCCCTGCCCCCCTGCTCTCTGTCCACCAGCACTACGGCGTCAGTGACCTTCAAGCCTTCTTTCTGAAGAACCTCAGCAGTTTCCCAAACACTAGATCCGCTGGACACAACATCTTCAATGATCAAGCAGGTGTCTCCTGGATTAACAGCCCCTTCTATAAGCCGTTTAGTACCTGGGAAAGAAAAAATTATGTTGATTCCATTTTAAAATTATGTATTTCAACCAACTCAAGATGTATCTATAGTATAAATTTGGCATGTATTTATGAAAAGGTGGATAATCTAAATTATACTTTCTGATAATCCACTTTGGAAATATATTTTTTAAATTTCTGATGAATCTTCAATGTGCTATGATTTACTGTTTTGTTAAATGTCTCTATTTCCAAACTGTCAAAGTTACATATACAGAATATTTACAGTAAAACTAGCAAATTATTTAACTTTGTAAAACATCACAATGTGTTTATGATCAAAATTTCAAATATGGGGTTTCTTTAGGCAAGATCACCTGGACTGATGAAAGTTATTAAAGAATAGCACAATATCATCAATGAAATCATTCTTTTTTCCATTAACAATTTCTTTATTCAAGATCGGCAAAACAACTGGCCTTTGAGTATACAAATTGAGGAGGGGAAAATATTCAACCACCATTTAGATGAATCACTACATCCTTATGAATTATATAATGTAATGTGACTAAATATACTGGCCCACTCCAGTGGGCCCACTACAGACTATTTTCAGATAATCTACAAATTGTAAATAATTCATGCTGTAGACTACAAAGACCTGTGTTTTCAGAGACGCATTTTTGTGTTTTTCACCACCAAATTTGCCTTATTTTGACGCAGAATATATTTAGTGAGTGTTTTGCCCACTTTTAACTTTCCCACATGTACTATCTTTGTCTTTTCCCCAATTCCTTTTCTTCCTTGAGGAACTGGCAAGTTTAACTTAGATGAGAACATAAGACTGTATTTATAGGTATATTTTAAAATGAATGATCACATTCTAAGCAATTTTTTGAAGATACATAATAAGAAAATAGAAATAACAGTTTCCTTGTGGGAGAGATTCATATAGATAAAACACTGTGCCACTAAATAGCAAAAATATTATTCTAGTTTTTATAATGTTGAATAAACTAAAACTAGACAAGAGTATAACAAATCTCCACAAATACAGCCACTTGCCACCTAATAACTCATGGGCAATCTTGTTTCAACTATAATTCCAATCCCACCCTCCCCCCAACAAATTTTAGAAGCAAATCTCAGACATCATATGATTTCATCATAAAAAATTTTTAGAACACATTGGTAAAAAAGGACTCATCAAAAAAAGCAACAAAACAGAAATAATACCAAAAAACATTAATTCTTAATGTAATAAAATATGAAGTCAGTCCCAATACTTTTAGACTGATGTAGCTTTAAAACATGTTTGAAATACCCACCTGATAACTTATTACCATGAACCCATTAAAAAAAAATAAATCTCTATTTAGAATTCTATGCAGCATTTACATTGCCTCCCCCTCCCCCCCTCTTTTTTGCCAAGCTTCATGGCTTGTAGGATCTTACTTCCCCAACCAGGCCTCCTGCAGTGGAAATGCAGAGTCCTAACCACTGGGCCACCAAGGAATTCCTTTACCTCGCTTTAAGGGAATGGTTTTATTCGTGTAATTTGAACATGGTACCTGGGAAAGTATGTGCTCTAAAAGCATTCTGCTGATGAGGAAAGTCCTGGTAAAAATGTTGGGTTTCATAAATTTGGAGCACAAAGCACTTTTTTTTTTTTTTTACTGCCTAATTAACATAAAGCATTTTATCCCCAGACTCTAAAGGAAAGGGGGTTGCTTTATAACAGCAGTTAACACACTCCAAGGTCGTAACAACTTAAAGGACTTATGAGGAATATTCAAGGTGACTATCAACCTCAGTGCCTAGAAGAACAAATTCTAAAAGTGCCAGGTTACAAATCAACTTAATGCTATACTACTTTTACTTTACCATAATCCTTTTTCTCCTTCCTTCTGATAAGCATTGGAATTTCGTGGGTTGAACAGACAATTGTAGCCAATGGTAAAGCTGTATAAGGTACTCCACACACACTGTCAAAATTGATCTCTGCATTTCGGGCAGTTTGAAATAACATTTCTGCAACCTGTTAAAGAAAAAGAACATACGAATGACCTATTATTACTATCTGTATATAAATCATGTAACAAAGTGACAGTAAGAACCTAGCAAAGGAAAGTCTCAAACTTGGGCCAGAAAAATATAAATGCCTTGTTAAATTATTCTCTCCACAAATTCCAGTTTACAAAACAAATATAAAAACACAAGAATTAATCTACTTGGATAGTCTCAGGGCTGCTTCAAGGGCAACATGGAATGTGTCAGGAAAGACTATGATATTGACCCTGAGACTGAGCATTACACTTAGGCTTCACAGTTGTTCTCAGTAATTCATTATGCTTTGAGTATCTAAACCCATCAGTTTTATTTTCCCAACATAAGTTTTCAATTAAGAAGTTTTACAAGAGAAATTAAGAAAACAATCAAAAAAAAAAGAAAAGAAAACAATCGAATCAGGACTTGTCTGGTGAATGAGTGGCTAAGACTTGGTGCTCCCAACACAGGGGACCCAGGTTCTATCCCTGGTTGGGGAAGTAGATCCCACATGCCACAACTAAAGCTCCTGCATGCTGTATCTAAAGATTCCACATTCTACATTCCACATATCTAAATATTCTGCAACAAAGGTCAAAGGTCCCATGTGCCACAACTGAGACCCAGTGCAGTCAAATAAATAAATACAGATATTTAAAAAGAAAACAGTCACATTATGAAGAATAAAACACCTGCTGCTGCTGCTGCTAAGTCGCTTCAGTCGTGTCCGACTGTGCAACTCCATAGACGGCAGCCCACCAGGCTTCCCCGTCCCTGGGATTCTCCAGGCAAGAACACTGGAGTGGGTTGCCATTTCCTTCTCCAATGCATGAAAGTGAAAAGTGAAAGTGAAGTCGCTCAGTCGTGTCCGACTCCCAGCGACCCCATGGACTGCAGCCTAGCAGGCTCCTCCCTCCGTGGGATTTTCCAGGCAAGAGCATTGGAGTGGGGTGCCATTGCCTTCTACATAAAACACCTACAAATAAATTTAACCAAGCAAGTGAAAGACTTGCACATTAAAAATATTAGATTTAAAAAAAACTGAAGGTGGCATAAGCAAATGGAAGAAGATTCCAGGCTCATGGATCAGAAGAATTAAAATGTTAAAATGTCCATGTTATCCAAAGCAATAAACAAACTCAATACAATTTCTATATAGTTACAATGGCACTTTTCACAGAAATGGAACAATCCTAAAATTTGTACGGAACTACAAAAGACCCAGGATAGCCAAAACAATCTTGAAAAAGAACAAAACTAGAGGCATCATGCTCCTTGATTTCAGACTATATTACAAATTAATAGTAATCAAAACAATATGGTATTGGCATAAAACCAGACACACAGGTCAACAGAATGGAAAGCCCAGAAATAAAGCTACACATATATGTTCAATCAATACACATTAAAGGAGCCAAGGATATAAAAAGGGAAAAGGATAGTCTCTTCAACAAACAGGTTTGGGGCACATTAGACTACTATCTTACACCATACATAAAAATTAACTCAGAATGGATTAATGACTTGAATGTTAAGATAGGAAACCATAAAATTCCTAGAAAAAAACAAGTGATAAGTTCCTTGACATTGGTCTTAGCAATGATTTTTGGATTTGACACCAAAAGCAAAGGCAACAAAACCAAAAATAAACAAGTGGGAAAGTGGTTCAAGACTGCAGAGTAAGAACTCCCCTGAACTCACCTCCTCTCATTGACACAATTCTGTAACTCACTGTGAACAATTCCCTCTGAACCTGAGAACTAGCACAACAGCTACATCACAACAAAGGATAAAAAGGCCTATTGAGATAGGTAGAAGTTAGACACAGTCCCCTCAAAACTCCATCCCCACTTCAGCAACCCATAAGCAACATGGAGCTCACAAAAACTGAACTTCCCCCTGACACCCTACATCAGTTGCCCTAACCTGCGAACCCGCACCAGACAGATAAGTACTCAAAACACTTGGCTTTGAACACCAACAGAATTTAGATCCAGGAAAACCAGATGGATGCAGGGAATGGAGATTTGCTCTTAAATGGATTGTGAGCAGACTTACTCACCCTGGGACCCAGCTAAAGGGCAGCAGCTTGAAAAGAGCCCAGATCATATATAAGGGAAATTCATTTGGTAATCTTAAGAACTCTGCCGGAATGTCACCGCTGGAGCTCTCTCCAGGTATGGAAGCACTGCTGCTGCTGAGTCGCTTCAGTCGTGTCCGACTCTATGCAGCCCCATAGACAGCAGCCCACCAGGCTCCCCCGTCCCTGGGATCCTCCAGGCAAGAACACTGGAGTGGGTTGCCATTTCCTTCTCCAAGGCATGAAAGGGAAAAGGGAAAATGAAGTCGCTCAGTCGTGTCCGACTCTTAGCGACCCCATGGGCTGCAGCCTACCAGACTCCTCCATCCATGGATTTTCCAGGCGAGAGTACTGGCGTGGGGTGCCGTTGCCTTCTCCAGTGGAAGCACCAGCAGGCACCATTTTCACACTCTCTAACTTGCTAGTGCCTTCCCCACACACCTCTGCCCAGCACCCCCAGAGGCAGCAGGGGAATGCACCATTTCCCCATGCTTCTGCAACAGCATAACAGCATGCTCCCTATCCCTTCCAGTCCTGCAGCCACAGCAGCAGTGTGGATACGCACCAAAGCCAGCAGGCATATGCAGCCCAAACAGGGGACACTACTGGAGTGTGTACTCTGGTTGCAAAGGCGGATTTCATTTCTGGGCTCCACAGGTGTGAAACAGTAGAATACACAGTTTGAGAAGTAACCAAGAACTATGGCAAGGTTAAAGGGTAAGTAAGGTTCATTTCCAACGTGGGGCCACCCCATCAAGACTGGAAGAAATAACTGTTTCACCTAACACATGGAAACAAACACAGAGTCAAGCAAATTGAGGAAACAGAGATATATGTTCCAAAAACAGAAAAAGATAAAGCTCCTAGAAAAAATCTTAATGAAAAAGGTAAGTAATTTACCTGATAAAGCATTTAAAGTAATGGTCATAAAGATGCTCACCAAAATAGGAAAAAGAATAGATGAACTTGAAAAAAGAGAAAATGCAAAAATCAGAGAGCTGAAGAATATAATAACTTATCTGAAAAACACACTAAAGGGGTTCAAAAACAGACTAGATAAAGCAGAAAGATTGGTAATCTGGAAGACAGGGTAGTGGAACTCACCCAAACAGGGCAGCAATAAACAAAACCCCAGAATTTTAAAAAGCAGAAACAGTCTAGGAGACCAAGGGGATAATACTGAGAAGAATAATGGCTTCCAGTTTAAGATAGTGGAGTAGAAGATGTGCACTCATCTCCTGTGAGAACACCCAAATGGTAACTAGCTGTTACCATCATTGACAGGACACTGGAACCCACCAAAGAAAGATACCCCACATCCAAAGACAAAGAAGAAGCTGCAGTAAGACAGCAGGAGAGGCACAATCACGATAAAATCAAATCCCATACCCGCCAAGTGGGTGATCCACAGGTTACAGTACAATAATGCCAAAAAGTTATCCCACTGTTATGAAGTTTCCGAACACCACTTCAGGCTTCCCAGCTTGGGGATCTGACAAAGGGACTAGAAATCCCCAGGGAATCTGGCCTCAAAGGCCAGTAGGATTTGATTACAGGACTTCCACAGGACTAGGGGAAACATGGACTGCAGTCTTCGAGGGCACAAACAAAATCTTGCATGAACAAAGACCCAGAAAAGGAGGAGTGATCCCATTGGAGACTGAACCAAACTACCTGATAGTGTTGGAAAGCCTCCTGTGGAGTCAGCAGGGGCTCACCACAGGGACAGGGGCACCAGTCTGGGAAGGTCCCCCTTGGTGGTTGCCATTAACTGTACCAGCTGAGCTATCTGAAATCCTAAAAGAAGATGCTGTTAAAAGTGCTGCACTCAACATGCCAGCAAATTTGGAAAACTCAGCAGTGGCCACAGGACTGGAAATGGTCAGTTTTCATTCCAATCCCAAAGAAGGGCAATGACAAAGAATCTTAAACTACTGCACAATTGCACTCATCTCACACGCTAGTAAAGTAATGCTCAAAATTCTCCAAGCTAGGTTTCAACGCTACATGAACCGAGAACTTCTAGATGGTTAAGCTGGATTTAGAAAAGGCAGAGGAACCAGAGATCAAATAGCCAACATCCGCTGGAACACCAAAAAAGCAAGAGAATTCCAGAAAAACATCTACTTCTCCTTCATTGACTACACTAAAGCCTTTGACCGTGTGGATCATGACAAACTGGGGAAAGCTCTCAAAGAGATGGGAATCCCTGCCTCCTGTGAAACCTGTACGCAGGTTAAGAAACAACAGTTAGAACTGGACATGTAACAACAGACTGGTTCCAAACTGGGAAAGGAGAATGTCAAGGCTGTATATTGTCATCCTGCTTATTTAACTTACATGCAGAGTACATCATATAAAATGCCAGGCTGGATGAAGCACAAGCTGGAATCAAGATTGCCGGGAGAAATATCAATAACCTCAGATATGCAGATAACACCAGCCTTATGGCAGAAAGCAAAGAACTAAAGAGCCTCTTGATGAAGGTGAAAGAAGAGAGTGAAAAAGTTGGCTTAAAAGTCAACATTCAAAAAACTAAGGTCATGGCATCTAGTCCCATCACTTCATGTCAAATAGATGGGGAAACAATGGAAACAGTGACAGACTTAATTTTGTTGGGCTCCAAAATCACTGCAGATGGTGACTGCAGCAATGAAATTAAAAGACACTTGCTTGTTGGAAGAAAAGCTATGAGCAACCTAGACAGCATATTAAAAAGCAGACGCTACTTTGCTGACAAAGGTTCATATAGTTAAAGCTATGGTTTTTCCAGGAGTCATGGATGGATGTGAGAGTTGGACCATACAGAAGGCTGAGCACCAAAGAATTGATGCTTTTGGACTGTGGTGCTGGAGAAGGCTCTTGAGAGTCCCTTGGACTGCAAGGAGATCCAACCAGTCAATCCTAAAGGAGATCAGTCCTGAATATTCACTGGAAGGACTGATGCTGAAGCTGAAACTCCAATACTTTGGCCACCTAACTTGAAGAACTGACTCACTGGAAAAGACCCTGATGCTGGGAAAGATTGAAAGCAGGAGGAGAAGGGGATGACAGAGGATGAGATGGTTAGATGGCATCACTGACTCAATGGACATGAGTTTGAGCAAGCTCCAGGAAATGGTGAAGGACAGGGAAGCCTGGCGTGCTGCAGTCCATGGGGTCGCAAAGAGTCAGACATGACTGAGCAACTAAACACCGGTGGGCAGACAGAAGAAGCAAGAAGCAGCACAGTCCCACAGTGGCTAAAGGAAAAAACATATTACGGAGAGTTAATCACAATGAAAAAGTAAAAAGTTATGTCCCAGATGAAGGGACAAGATAAAACCCCAGAAAAACAACTAAATGAAGTGGAGAGAGGCAACCTTCCAGAAAAAAAATTCAGAATAATGATAGTGAAGATGATCCAGGATCTCCGAAAAACAATGGAGAAAATGCAAGAATACCAAAGATCTACTAGAACTAAAGAACAAACAGATGAAAAATACACTAGAAGGAATCAGCAGCAGAATAAGGCAGAAGAATGAATAAATGATCTGGAGGACAGAATAGTGGAAATCACTGCTGTAGAACAGAATATAGAAAAAAGAATGAAAAGAAATGAAGACACTGTAAGAGACCTCTGGGATAACATTAAACAACCAACATTTGCAGTATAGGGGTCCTAGAAGGAGAAAAGAGAAAGGACCTAAGAAATATCTGGAGAGATAATAGCTGAAAAGTTCCCTAAATTGTGAAAGGAAATAGTCAACCAAGTCCAAGAAGTAGAGAATCCCAGGCAGGATAAACCCAGGGAGGAACACTCCAAGACACATAGTAATCAAACTGACAAAAATTAAAGACAAAGATAAAATATTAAAAGCAACAAGGAAAAAACAACAAATAACATACAAGGGAACTCCTATCAGGCTATCAGCTGATTTTTCAACAGAAACTCTACAAGCCAGAAAGGAATGTCACAGTATATTTAAAGTGATGAAAGGAAGAACCTACAACCAAGAATATTCTACCCACCAAGTCTGATTCAGATTTGATGGAGAAATCAAAAACTTTCCAGACAAGCAAAAGTTAACAGAATTCAGGACCACCAAACCAGCTTTACAACAAATATTAAAGGAACTTCTCTAGGCAGCAAACACAAGAGAAGGAAAAGACCTACAGAACATAAACCCAAGATAATTAAGAAAATGGTAGTATGATCATACATGTCGATTAATTACCTTAAATGTAAATAGATTAAGTGCACCGACCAAAGACACAACTGGCTGCACTGATGAAAACAAATGCATGTATGGACTTCCACTTACCATACCACTCTGCCGGACCCCCCAAATTGTATCTAATTATTTCATATTGCTAAGTTAATCATGTTCCCATGTAATTATCTTCTATTTTTGGTCTGGCTATTGATTATGAAAACTGATAAAACATCTTTTACTATTATGATCATGTAATTATTACTTAATATCACTGGATCACAATTGGTCAGCAGAAAAAATAATAGAACTCTATATCACCAAAACTACCATAGAGAAACCTATAATCACTTTTCAAAATCCAGATGCATATCAGAATTATCTTGAAACTTTTTGAAAAATACAAATGCCCAGGTATTGCTTTTTTTTCTCCAGAGCTCCAGGTATGTTAAAAAAAAAAAAGTTCTGTCCCGTTTCCCAGGATATCAGCTCATTCAAGTCTCATCTTTGGTAATTAAGAGTAGGCAGGACCTTCGCTGGCAGTCCAGTGGCTAAGACTTCACCTTCCAACGCAAAGGGTGCAGGTTCAATTCCTGGCGGGCGAGTTAATAATCCCACCACCAAAAATCCAAAACATAAAACAGAAACAATATTGTAACAAATTCAAGAGACTTTAAAAGTCCCTCTCTTACGGAGGACTTCGTGCATGAAAGTGAAACAACTGTCAACGATTAGGGGATTCTTTTATCTCTTTCTCTACACATGGAATCTACTCACATGATATTTTAAAATTCTGCTTCAGTCCCACACCCCATTATTCAGAATGCCCATCATACTAAAAAAGCTGAAAGAATTCCAAAGGACACATAACTTTAGGTGGGAAAAAACTGTAACACTTATTTTAATACCAATGATCATTTTTTAGACATCAAGACCTTCTAACAGATTCTAACTCCAAGGAGTCCCAAGCTCCCTAGAAGTCCTCCTGCCTCCTGTCTTGACTGTCTTAATTAACACAGTCCTGTCCTACCCAGAGGCTTGGATGCACAAGGATTTCCTTTTCTCCCTGCTCTCAGCCCAGGGCCTCTGCCAGGGAGTTTTCACCACTTGTGCCACAAAGGGTGAGCCCAGGTGCTTCTTGTTTAGAGCTCTTCCTTTGCCCTTCTTGGATGTGACTAAGGGAAAAAAGCAAGGGAGGAGACATCCCAGCGAGTGGATGCTTCTCATTTAGATCGAAAAAAATCTCCAACCCAATAAACAAGCCCTTCACAAACTACCAACCAGAAAAACTGCTAGCCATTGCCAAGCACATAGTAGGCACCTGTTCAATACTGAAGAAATGAATGAATGAATCTAAAGAAAAAAATACTGAGAACATTCACATTGTACACTATATATGTAACAACTGTAAATACATATGTACCCAACATAGGAGCACCTCAATATATGCAAATATTAACTGCATATATTAACAGCTGCAAATATTATGGCAAATATGGCTGCAAATATTAACAGCCATAAAAGGAGAAATCGACAGCTACACAATAATAGTGGGGGACTTTAACACCCCATTTACATCAACAGAGATGGTCCAGACAGAAAATCAATAAGGAAACACATGCCTTAAATGACACATTGGACCAGACTGATTTAATTGATATTTATAAGAACATCCCATCCAAAATACACATTCTCAAGTGCACATGGAACATTCTCCAGGATTTATCACATGCTGGACCACAAAGCAAGCCATGGTAAGTTTAAGAAAACTGAAATCATATCAAGTATATTTTCCCATCACAACACTATGAGATTAGAAAAGATAAGACAAAAAAACTGTAAAAAACACAAACATGTGGAAGCTAAACAATGTTACTAAACAACTCACTGAAGAAATCAAAGAATAAATGACTGGAGACAAGAGAAAACGGAAACACAGACCTCCCTGGTGTTCTAACGGTTAAGAATCCGCCTGCCGGTGCAGGGGACACGGGTTGATCCCTGGTCTGGGGGCATCCCACATACAGTGGAGCAGCTACACCAACGTGCCACACTACTGAAGCCCGCACGCCTAGGGCCCGAGCTCCGCCAGAGAAACCGCTGCAACGAGAAGCCCGGGCAGCTCGGAGAGCAGCCCCCACTCGCCAAAACTAGAGAAAGCCCATGGACAGCAATGGAGACTTGGTGCAGCCTAAAAATATACACATTAAAAAAAAAAAAAAAAGATTCAAAATCTATGGGACGCAGCAAAAGCAGTTCTAAGAGGGGAAGTTATAGCAATACCATCTTACCTCAGGAAGTAAGAAAAGTCTCAATGAAATGACCTAACTTTACACATAAAGCAAACTAGAGAAAGAAAAACAAACAAAACCCAGTTAGTAGAAAGAAATCATAAAGATCAGAGCAGAAATAAATGAAGTAGAGATGAAGACTACAATAGAAAAGACCAATGAAACTAAAAGCTGGTTGTTTGAAAAGGTAAACAAAAGTGATACACCTTTAGCCAGACTCGTCCAGGAAACAGGGGAAAGCGCTCAAATCAACAACATTAGAGATGACAACGAAGTTACAGTGGACACCAAGGAAATACAAAGGATCGTGAGAGTACTATAAGTAACTAAGTTAATAAAATGGACCATCTAGAAGAAATGGACAATTCTTAGAAAGATTTCCCAAGACTGAATGAGGAAGATATAGAAAGCATGAACAGACCAATCACAAGTATTGAAATTGAAACTGTGAGTAAAAAACTAACAAACAAAAGTCCATGCATTTATGGTAAATTAATCTTTGAGAAAGGAGGCAAGACTATATATGTAACAGAGAAAGTACAGTCTCTTCAATAAGTGGTCCTGGGCAAAGTGGACAGCTATATGTAAAGCGATGAAACTGGCACACTCTTTAATACCATATACAAATATAAACTCAAAATGTATTAAAGACTTAAAGACTGGATACTATAAAATTCTTACAGGAAAACATGTGCAATGCTCTTTGACACACATTGCAGCAGTGTCTTTTCCAATCCACTTCCTAAAGTAATGGAAATAAAACAAAAATTAAATAAATGTGACCTAATTAAACTCAGAAGTTTGTGCACAACAAAGGAAATAACAAACACAATGAAAAGACAACCCACAGAACGGGAGACTGTATCTGCAAACCATGAAACTGGCAAGGAATTAATTTCCAAAATTTACAAACACCTCATGCAACTCAGTATCAGAGAAACAAACAACTCAATCAAAAAATGGGCAGAAGACCTAAACAGACATTTCTCCCAAGAAGCCAGACTTATGGCCAAGAGGTACATAAAAAGATGCTCAACACCGCTAATTAGGGAAACGCAAATCAAAACTACAATGAGACATCACCTCACACCAGCCAGAATAGAATGGCTATCAGCAAAAAGGTTACAAACAATAAATACTAGAGAGGGCTTGGAGAAAGGGAGCCCTCCTATGCTTTTGGTGGGAATGGATATTGGTACAGCCACTACAGAAAACAGTATGGACATTCCTTAAAAAACTAAAAATATATATAGCTATGACATTATCCAGCAATCCCACTCCTGAGCATAGATCCAGAGAAAACCATGGGTCAAAAGGATCCATGCACCCCAATATTCACCACTGTGTTATTCACAATATCCAAGAAATGGGAGTAACCTAAGTGTCCATCAACAGATAAATGGATAGAGATGGGGTACATATATACAATGCAATGTTACTCAGCAATTAAAAAGAATGAAATAATGCCATTTGCAGTAATATGGACGGACCTGGAGATTATCATATCAAGTGAATTAAGTTAGACAGAAAAAGACAATGAACATATTTACAAAACATAGACTCACAGACTACAAAACAAACATATGATTATCAAAGGGAAAGATGAGGGGAGGGATAAACTGGGAGTCTGGAATATACACACACTGCCATATTTAAAACAAATAACCAGCAAGAACCTACTGCATAGCACAGGCAACTCTGCTCAATATTCTATAATAACCTACATGGGAGAAGAATCTGAAAAAGAACAGATACATGTGTACATATATAACTGAATCACTTTGCTGTACGCCTGAAACTAACAACACTGTTAATCAACTCTGCTACCGATATAAAACAAAAACGTTAAAAAAAAAAAAAGAAAGAAAGAAAGAATGACTGAAAGCTTTCTTAACTCGGGGATGGAAGCAGACATCCAGAATTAGTGTTTGAAAGAAGATGAACCCCAAAAAACCTGAACATAATTAAAATGTCAAAGTTAAAGACAAGGGGAGAATCTTAAAGGAGCAAGAGAAAAACAACTTGTTATGCAAGAGAACAACCCCCCTACCCCATTAGGACTATCAGCAGATTTCTCAGCAAAAACATTGCCGCCCAGAAGCAAGTGGCATGATATAGTCAAAGTGCTTAAAGGAGAACACTTCCTACCAAGAATACGCAGACCCGATGGACGACATTCCATCCCAAAGCAACAGAATACACACTCTTTACGTGTACCTGAAAGATTCTCAAGGATAGATCATATGTTAGACCACAAAACAATTCCCAAGGAATTTAAGAAGACTGAAATCATATCAAGTATCTTTCTGACCACAATGGCATGAAACTGGAACTCAGTTACATGAAGAAAACAAGAAAAATCTCAAATATATAAAGATTAAACAATATGCTATGGAACAACCAGTGGGTCAATGAAGAAATCAAAGGACAATTAAAAAAAAAAAACCCTTAATTCAAATGAAAATTAAAAGAAAACATACAAAGTCTATAAGATTCAGCAAAAGCAGTTTTAAGAGCAAAGTTTATAATGATAAGGCCCACCTCAAGAAATAATAAAAATTTCAAATAAACAACCTAACTTTATGCCTAAACAAAGCAGAAAAAGAAGAACAAATGAAGCCCAAAGGTAGCAGAAAGAAGGAAATAAAGATCACAGTGGAAATAAATGGAGACCAAAAAGACAATTTAAATAAATGAACTAATAGCTGGTTCTTTAAAAAGATAACCAAAATCGATCAACCTTTAGCTAAAGTACCAGGAAAAAAAGAGAACTCAAATCAATAAAATCAGAAATCAAAGAGCATATACACCTGATACCAAAGAAATAAAAGGCTCCTAATAGGTGACTATAAACAACTGTAAGTCAACAAATACCCTGGGAAATGGATCAATTCCTAGAAACAGTCTTCCAAGACTGAACCATAATTAGAAATAATGAATAAATAGGAGAAATAATAAGAATTAATCAATAATAAACAAACAGACAACTCACAACAAACTAAAGTTTAAGACCCTATGCCCTCATTGCTGAATTTTACTATTCAAAAAAGACTTAATTCCTATCCTCCTCCAATTCTTCCAAAACATTAAAAAGAAGAGGGAATGTCCCCAAACTCCTTTTACAAGGCCAGCATTACACTGATACCAAAACCAGACAAGGACACATACAAAAAAAGTACAGGTCAATATTGATAATGAATTTAGATGTACAAACCTTCAACAAAATATTAGCAAACCAAACTCAACAATGCATAAAGAAGATAATAAGCTAGGATCAAGTGGGATTTATCTCAGGGATACAAGGATGATTCAACACTACAAATCAAGGTGATACATCACATTAACAAAATGAAGGATAAAAATCATACGGTCATCTAAATAGGTACAGAAAAAGCACTTGATAAAATTCAACCACCACTGATAAAGACTGAACAATGGGTAGAGATGGAATAATACAGGCCATATGATAGGCCCACAGCTGATCACACTCAATGGTGAAAAGCTGAAAGCTATTTCCTTAGGATCAGAAATATGACAAAGATGCTCCTTCTTGCCACTTTTTACTCAGCATGGTACTGGAAGCTCTAGTCAGAGCAATTAGGCAGGAAAAAAGAAATAAAAGGCATGCATATTGGAAAGGGAGGAGGAACCAAGTGCTGGTGGTGGCTTAGTCACTAAGTCGATTCCGACTCTTGCGATACCATGGACTGTGGCCTGCCAGTGGACTCTGTCCATGTGATTCTCCAAACAAGAATACTGCAGTGGGCTGCCATTTTCTTCTCCAAACTAAGTGGATGACATGATTTTATATTTAGAAAACCATAAAGACGTCACAAAAAATTGTTAGAATAAACAAACTCAGTAAAGTTGGAAGGCACAAAATCAATACACAAAAATCTGTTGTTTTTACAGAATAACAACAAATTATCAGAGAAATTAAGAAGACAATGCCATATACAATTGCCTCAAAAAGAACAAAGTACCTAAGAATAAATTTAACCAAGGAGGTGAAAGCCTGTACACTAAAAAGTATAAGACACTAATGAACAAAATTGAACATGACACAAATTAAGATATTCCATGCTCATATTTGGAAAAATTAATATTGTAAAAATGTCCACATTACCCAAAACAATCTGCAGATTCAATGCCATCCCTATCAAAAATCCAATAGTACTTTTCACAGAAATAGAACAATCCTAAAATTTCTTTGGAACCATCAGTTCAGTTCAGTCAATCAGTTGCTCAGTCGTGACCCCATGAATCTCAGCACGCCAGGCCTCCCTGTCCATCACCAATTCCCAGAGTTCACTCAGACTCACGTCCATTGAGTCAGTGATGCCATCCAGCCATCTCACCCTCTGTCGTCCCCTTCTCCTCCTGCCCCCAATCCCTCCCAGCATCAGTCTTTTCCAATGAGTCAACTCTTCGCATGAAGTGGCCAAAGTACTGGAGTTTCAGCTTCAGCATCATTCCTTCCAAAGAAATCCCAGGGCTGATCTCCTTCAGAATGGACTGGTTGGATCTCCTTGCAGTCCAAGGGACTCTCAAGAGTCTTCTCCAACACCACAGTTCAGAAGCATCAATTCTTCGGCGCTCAGCTTTCTTCACAGTCCAGCTCTCACATCCATACATGACCACAGGAAAAACCATAGCCTTGACTAGACGGACCTTTGTTGGCAAAGAAATGTCTCTGCTTTCCAATACGCTGTCTAGGTTGGTCATAACTTTCCTTCCAAGGAGTAAGGATCTTTTAATTTCATGGCTGCAGTCACCATCTGCAGTGATTTTGGAGCCCCCAAAAATAAAGTCTGACAGTTTCCCCATCTATTTGCCATGAAGTCATGGGACCAGATGCCATGATCTTAGTTTTCTGAATGTTGAGCTTTAAGCCAACTTTTTCACCCTCCTCTTTCACTTTAATCAAGAGGCTTTTTAGTTCCTCTTCACTTTCTGCCACCCAAATACCCAAAGCAACCTTGAGAAAGAAAGATAAAGGTGGAGACTTCACACTCCTTGATTTCAAACTATATTAATAAAGCTATCGTGGTCAAAACTAATTGGCATAAAAACAAACAACAGATCAACAGAACAGAATAGAGAGCCTAAAAATAAACCCAAGCACCTATTTCAATTAACTTATGAGAAAGGAGCCAAGAATGCACAATGGGCGAGGACAGTCTCTTTAATAACACACTGCTGATAAAATAGGACAGCCACATGCAAAAGAATGAAAGTGGACTGCTATAATCCACCATACATAAAAATTAACTCAAAATGGATTAAACCTGAATGTAACACCTGAAAACATGAAACTCCTAGAATAACACACAGCTGGTAAGCTCCCTGACATCACTCTTGGTGACATTTCTTTGGATCTCACTTCAAAGGCAAAGACAACAAAAGTAAAAATAAACAAATGGGACTATATCAAACTAAAGAGCTTCCACAGAACAAAGGGAGCCATCAGCAACACCCCCTCCCCCCAAAAAAGTACCCTTCTGAACTGCAGAAGGTATTTGCAAATTATATTCCCGAAAAGGGATTAGTATCTAAAATATATAAAGAGTTCATAGAGCTCAATAATAAAAAAATGATCTGATCAAAAAAATGAGCAGAGGATCTGAATGGACATTTTTTCCAAACAAGACATACAAATAGCCCAGAAGCATATGCAAAGATGCTCAAAATCACCAATAATCAGGGAAATGCAAATCAAAACCACAATGAGATATCAAATGGCTATTACCAAAAGAACAAGAAATAATAAGTTTTGGTGAGGATGCAAAGGAAATGGAACCCTTCTGCACTTATGGTGGGAATGATAATTGGTGCAGCCACTGTGGAAAGTAATATGGAGGTTCCTCAGAAAGTTAAAAACAGAACTCCCATGTCACCCAGCAAGTCCACTTCTGGATATTTACCTAAGGGAGATGAAAACACTACCTTAAAAAGATATCTGCACCCCCACGTTCACTGGCGCATTATTACAATAGCCAAGATGTGGAAACAACCTAAATTGCAAAACAACCATCAATGAACAAATGGATAAAGAGAATGTGGTATGTGCATACACACACGCCGCGGAATATTATTCAGCCACGACAAAGGTGATACATTGCCGCTGGCTCAACACTTAGGGCATTAAGGGACTTTAAGGGTATTATGCTAAGCGAAATGGATGGAGAAAGGCAAATACCTCATGATCTTATTTACATGTGGAGTCTTATAAACACAAAGAGAAATAGTAGATATAAAGAACTGATTGGTGGCTGCCAGAGGCAGAGTAGGGGAGAGGCAAAATGGGTGAAGGAATTCAAAAGGTACAAACTTCCAATTATAAAATAAATAAGTCATGGAAATGTATTATAACACACAGCATAGTGACCAGAGTTCATAATACTGTTTTGCATATTTGGAGGTTGCTGAGAGATCTTGAAAGTTCCCAGCACAAGAAAAAGATTGCAATTATGTTAACTACACTTACTGCGGCAATGATTATGCAAATACACAGTCATTACGTACACCTGAAACAAATTTAATGTTATCTGTCAACTGTATCTCAATTTTTAAAAAATCAACAAAAGACTATACACCAAAGTGTTTTTGAAAGTTCTCATAAATACAGAGCCACTAGTTGATAATATCTTTTCCCACAAAAATCATCACATTGTAACACTACAATGCATATTCCCACCCAACACCATCTTATTTTAAGAAAAGCGAAGAATTACTAAGTGACCTATATCAGAGGTGTTCAAATTTTTTTGTTCCTGTATTTCTAAAGATTTGAAAAATTTATGAATATTTTTAAGTGGCAAAAAATGTAACTTCTGGAGTCCTGAAAAAATTAACATGTTATTCTAGAACTGTTACATCATTCTTTTAAGTCCAAATGCCTTATTGATTTGATACGCAACATCTGCTTTTTAAAAAAAAAAGAGAGAGAGAGAGACTTCCCTATTGGGCCAGTGGCTAAGACTCTGCATTCCCAGTGTGGGGGAAGTGGGATGGGGTTGGGAACTAGATTCCACACAAGGCAACTAAAGATCCTGGATACCACTACTAAGACTTCAGGGAGCCAGAAACAAAACAAACTGCAACATGAAAATGCTTAACTATGAAACCTGGAAAAATTTACACTTTTTTGAACTCATATTCTCATTTCATTATCTTCAGAGAATTTTATTCTAATGCAATATACATTTATGCTTGAAAAACTTCTACTGATCGTTCTATGATACTTCTCCAAAACAAAAATGTATGTAAACTGAAATTTTAAATTGTTTAAATTTAAAAAATTTTCCCATGACCATAAGTCTCTAAAGGTTAAAATTTCTATGTTATTACAATTGTTATGATCATAAAATGAATTAAAACATAATCTGCAAATTTTGATAGAAGCATAAAACATATTATTTTGAAAATGCATTGCTCAGTAACAGGAATAGTAGTACCTGATCCTGGCAATTTGGAAAAGGCAATGGCACTCCACTCCAGTACTCTTGCCTGGAAAGTCCCATGGACAGAGGAGCCTGGTAGGCTGCAGTCCATGAGATCACTAAGAGTCAGACACAACCGAGCAACTTCACTTTCACTTTTATGCCTTGGAGAAGGAAATGGCAACCCACTCCAGTGTTCTTGCCTGGAGAATCCCAGGGATGGGGGAGTCTGGTGGGCTGCCGTCTATGGGGTCGCACAGAGTCGGACACGACTGAAGCGACTTAGCAGCAGCAGCAGCAGATCCTGGCAATTAATTTATGTATCTAGTATAACTATTACTTACTATTAGGAAGTCAGAGTTCAGTGTAAGTTCTATTGTGTCTTAGGGCTTGCAAATAATAAGAAACCCTATTTACATACATAAGCAGACATGAAAGAGTTCTGTTATAGCCAGACCTCTCAGTGTTTTGAGCTCCTTCTGAGTTAACTACCCAAAATAACACACACATACACACAAACCTCAACATCTAGTTTCAAAAGATAATTTTCAGTCATCTGTAAACTGATGACTTCTTCAAAAATAAACCAATTTTTCAAAATAAGATCCCTAATCATTCACTTTCTCAGCACTGATGAGATGCACCATAGCAAGATTCTGGATGGCGAGAACATTCTAACCCACTTCAACTAGAGCTTGAGATCTTTTTGTAATAACCTCATAGAGTGGGGTTCACAAGGGGTGAACATAAACCCTTAGTGGTGGAGAAAGCTTTACACGTCTTCCAGACAGAACTTCTGTGACAATGGCAAGGTTCTGTATCTTCACTGTTTAAAAAGGTAGCCACTAGTCGCATGTGACTAAATTTAAAAATTCCGGGGACTTTTAAGTTAAGAATCCGCCTGCACGGGACAGGAGTTCAACGCCCGTTCCGGGAAGATCATACATGCCCCGGAGCAACTAAGCCCACGTGCCACAACTACTGAGGTCAGAGTGCTTAGAGTCTGAGCTCCACAAGAGAATCCACAGCAACGAGAAGCCCAAGCACAGAGTAGTCGTCTCTGGTGACCACAGCTAGACAAAGCCAATGGGCAGCAAGGAAGCCCTAGCGCAATCAAAACAACAACAACAACCCATAATGTTGGATACACGCAAGCGGCAAGGAAACCCTATTAAACAGCACATTTAGACCCTTCTACTTACACTGTGATCTGCAGCTTGGGTCGGCAGCTTGTGAGGAAAGCATAACCTCCTATCCTGCCTCAGATGTACTCAATCAGTCGATCAGATTACCCATTTTAACAAAATTCCAGGTGATTCATATGAGTTTGAGAAGCAATGTGCTAGAAATCTCTTAACTTCTACACAGTTTTTCCCTTTTATTCACCAAGGAACTGCCTGCATGAAATGTCCACCCTCTGGCCTTAATTCTTGCTCCTGGCCACAAAGTTCAAAATCGAATCCCCTTTTCCTAGCAAGAGCCTTTCCAAGTATTTAAGAAGCTACTAAATTCTTCCCTCACCCACCTTTTCCTCCCCGTCCCATTTTCACGAAGTTGAATACGCAGAACTTCAACTACTTCTGTGACAGCCAAGGCCCCAAACTGGGTTCCTTGACTCGGCTGCAAAGCACGTGTCAAAGCCAAGCGAGTCTACGAGCAGGCTGCCCTCTAGATCCTAAAGAGCCTAACAGTTCCTGGTCTCTGGGTTTCGCAAACCAACTCCCCCAAGCCGAAGCAGGGTCGGCCCTCCTGCTTGGCTCTTTTGATCTCACCCAGAGCCCAGCTTCCGTCACTCCACTCCATTCCTCCTGGTCCCCATTCACGCCACGAAACACTCTTCTTTCCTTTCCCCGGTAGGTACCTGATTCAGAATACTCGGTCGAGATATGATGCCCCGCAGATCGATGTACACGGGGGAAGAGAGCCCACTCTTCAGCACGAAGTTCCCAAACTTAAAAGCCTGCACATCGTACAGACCCGATACCAATGACCCCAAAAGGGCATCAGCCGCCGCCATGGTCGCGCTCTCCCAGTTCACTCCAAACTCCAAACCTCAGCTGGCCGCGGCGCCCGATGACGCCACCTGAGAAGTCCCGCCTCTTCCGCCCCCTTTTCCGGCGGCTAGGCGGGGTAGCTGGCTGCGCGCGGCTCCGGTTCCCAAGTAAAGAGGAAGATGAATTTATACTTTGGTATCAAGGTTATCCAGGAGGAATATCATGCCAGCCACTCTGAAAATCTAAGCATATTTTGTATTCACAAATCAGTTCCTTAGAGGAAATTCCCTTTATGGGTAGATGGCAATACTTTAAAGATAATTACCGTTAAAACCATAAGGCTCACACTTGTTACTCATCAAATTGATTCTGACTCATTTGAAGAACTGACTTATTGGAAAAGATCCTGATGCTGGGAAGGATTGAAGTCGGGAGGAGAAGGGGATTACAGAGGATGAGATGGTTGGATGGCATCACCGACTCGATGGACATGAGTTTGAGTAAGCTCTGGGAGTTGGTGATGGACAGGGAGGCCTGGCGTGCTGCAGTCCATGGGGTTGCAAAGAGTCGGACACGACTGAGCGACTGAACTGAAATTGATTGTTATTTCTGTTTTATTTTCTTGATGTATGTCTGTGTTTTCTGTGAAGACAAGATGACCAGCCAGCGTGAAGGAGCCCATACTTTTGACAGTTCTCGTTTCAAATAAATGCAATAAAATCTTGATGAAATAGAAACCAAACTTTAAGATATTTCTATTCTTGTTTGCAAAATAAACTAATCATAATACTTCAATCCCTAATACTTGTCAACCTAAAGAATAAAATGGCCAGTTACTGTACCAGCAAGATGAGTTTTATTTGGGAATGGCAGAGGAATTGTATTATCAGCATGGAAACTGTGGCAAACCATAAGCAATCCTGGAGAACAAAGGAGAGGAATGCTACTTTATGAAGACACCCCGGAAATTGGGAGGGTTTTCTTCGAAGGAAAGCTCTTTGGAGTAAATCAAGAGTTCAGGGTGGTGACAGTTTCTTATGGGCTGACAGTTTCTTGGTTGCTTTTCATTGGCTGCATTGTTGGTGGGCAAGGAAAAAAATCTTCCATCCTCATGCTAAGGAAGTTAAGTAAACCTCTTCCTAACCAGGGATGTAAAATAAGGTGCACAGGGTGGTATGTGCTTTTGTGTGCAACAGAGCTCCTCCTTCAGGGCTTCCTCCCTCCACTTTAAATGAGATTTTTCCTTTACAGTATAAATTTTTACACACTCTAGTTAATTGACAATATACTATGAATTAGTTTCATTTGCATTTGGGTGGCACATACAGACTCTTTCAAAGCCTGATTACGTCTGCACAGTCTAATCCAGACTCCTGGAGTCCACGATATATTGTGTAAACTTGTGAGATCCATCCCCTATGGCCTAACAATTTTCTAACTAAGTTGCCAAATGAAACACCAGAATGAAGTTAACAACACACATTGAGGCTTATTTGGCATTTTTAGATAGAGAAATGCCTTAGAGTATTTCTTCAGGCTACAAAATTGTTCTTTTCTTTCCAAAATGCTGGGCAAAATGTGTTTTAATAAAAGTGCAATATTTTCATCTTGTCAAAGGCTTTCATATATTTGGAGGAAGAACAAAAAAAATTACTCTTTTACTGGATATTTTAATTTGAAAGAAAACAAAAGACCACCAGAAATAATTTTTAATATAGTATATTTATAGGAATGCATAACTTGAGATGTACATTTTGAAGCTTCATCCATAACTTAGAACATTTACTGTAATGATAATAACAAGACAGCAAGTCATCACTTTACAACATTACACATGAGTGATTTTGACTTACAAATAAAATATTTACAACCTACCTTTACAAAACAACATTGTGTGCATACAAAATGAACAACTGCAGAAAAATTTAAAAATAATGAGACAACCAAAAACCCAGAAGATACACTTAAGGCAGACCAGCAAGACACTGAAATAATTAAGGCTGTGGAATTCTTCTGCACCTTGAAAATATAGAGCTATTTATCAATACTGTGGAGTGATTTTAAATCAATTGTTACAAGCCTGATGGAAGTATGTACTTATATGTATATGTGTAATGGTCCCTATGGGGAAACCTGTCCACTTATGGATAAGGCCCTTTATCTGAATGGCCAGAGAAGCCCACCCCCAAACTCTCAAACGATCTGGTGGGGAGGAATCACTCAAAACCAAGAGGTGCCAATAAAATTTGCAAACCAACTGTTAAATATTCAAATGTAAAGATTCTTCTGACTCCAGGCAAACAATAACCTAAATGATGGTCCCATTATGTTTCAAGCTTTGTTCATTTGGCTTTGTAGCTTCAAAAGACAGCAAATAAATCCCCAGTGAGTAGACTCTAACTCTACCCATCAGCCCTAATGGTTTTGAATGGCCCTAAATGGTTTTCTACTAGAAAACTGATCCACCTGGGCTGTCTTCAAATGGATAGATTTCTGCATATGAGCAATAACATATACATACATATTATACACTATATACATGTACAGATGTACATATATCCAGATTTTCCAACAGTTTGCACTTTGATCACTACTGTTCTCTGACTAGGATCTCGTTCTGAAGAACATGTTTAGTTATTTCACAGTCTTCACATTTGTCCTAACTACTAGTTTTACTCACTCACCTTCCCCATAGAGTAGGCCAAAGTTTGGCAGAAACAGAAGTAAAAGCACCGGGGTCAAAAAAATCAATCATAGAGATGACGTATATGGCTTAAGTTAGTAAGAGAAGATGTATGTTTTGTTACCTTCAAATTCATAACAGTCTTTGAGATCATAGTAACAGTCCCCATAATACTCCAAGATGTGGCTTCATTTCTTGATGGAAGTCGGGCGTTGATGTAACTCTTACACTAGCTATTCATCAGCTAGTAAATTCATTTGCACTCTTTTCCATTTCTTCAGCCATCCTCATTATCCAAAATAACAGTTATCTGAATAAGCAGTTAATCTTGTTCATCTGAATAAAAACAGAATCTGACCACAATTTAGAATCTCCCAGCAAACAGGCTAACAGGAAACACAATAGCCCATGAGTATTAATTTCAATCTTTTCATAAATGTCCCTTAAAGATGAAAATTTGTCTTAGAGTAATTGTTTTTTCCTCTCTTCTAACTTCTACATATATTGAAAATGAGGAAGAAATGTCTTTCATAGAAAATATGGCCTGTGTTCTACTATTTTTGTGTGTATTTCTCACATGAATAATATTCTCTATTAAAGATATCTAATGCTATGGATAAATTTCAGCTGTTTTTAACCCTCTAGAATTAATGAAACAAAGAACCTTTTAGTTTTTAGAAAATGTATATTAACATAGTAGCTCCCCTTTTCTTAGTAGAGAATGGGCACATCTTACCTTTTCTAACCCCACCTTGGGTTTAGTTATTCATTTCCAAATGATCCCTAGATTTTAAATAGCTAAGAAAACTGTAATGCTAATAAACCCACTGAAAGCTCACATTCTGTGGTTGCCTAACCCAGACTCCACGGAGATGCTACACAGGAGGGCAATAAATAAGCCCCACATTTCTCAAAACTGAACAAGGATGTGGTGAGTTTGCACTTTTTCCCCTCCTCTATCAAATTTACGGGACAAAGTTTTACTTAATATACAGAAATAACCAGCATCTAGTTTATAACATATTTGCCCCTTTGTAGTCTCACAAATCTAAATGTCCATGCTCTTCCACAAGGCAAGAAAAAAGTAACAACTGACTCACCAGCACAAAATCATGGAGACTATGGAAAAACAAATATGCTACTTCCAGAACATCTAGTTATCTTAAAAAAAAGAAAAAGATCCAAAGTTTTCCCTCCAAAAACTAACAGTTCATTTCTACACCTGTGCATTTAATTTGCCTCTTATTATAGAAACCTGTGAGATTCTAAAGAAATGAGTTGTGATATCAGAAAATATTTTATTCTCATCTCTGCCCTCCCAGTGAGGAAAGTGGCTGTTTGGGCTTTTCTCTGTCAATTTTTCTAGAGCATAAAGCTTGAGAAGAGAGTCGTGGTTGCTTTGGAGGGCATCTTACTCTGTGCTTCTGCCATAAGACATACTCGAGAAAACAGTTTATTGACAAACACTTCATCAGCTCTCCTAACCTTTTTCTGTAAATAAGCTTTTAAATGATCGAAATTACAGGCTAAGATCAAATAACATTCAGACAAAGAGCACCTAGTACTTCCAATTAAAATCAATTTACAGAATTTAATCTCATAAGTTTGTAAATGGTATCTAAAGACATGAATATTGAAATCTTGGAATGTTCAAAGTTACCATCAATAAAATTCTTAGCACTGGCAGTGTGTAGCACTTTTTAAAAAATCAAAGTATTTTCTAGACATCCCAACTAAGGTATTTTCCCCACATTCCTATAAGATTAATTCCTCCCTCCTTCCCCCAACTCCCATTTTCACAATGGGGATATTTGGGGCAGAAAAAAACAGACTTTCTGTAAGAAAGGACGAATCAGGAACAGCTGAGGTTGAAACTCAAGAATTCCTGGGCTCACCCTATGTTCAGATGGTTTCATTTAAAAGATATTTTAAAGAAAAAATGCTGCAATATCAGTCAGTCTAAATACAATGAACTTCTTTGTCTCCCATTCTCCCCTCTGAAAGGCACTGCTATTTATAAAGACTTGTGAACCACAAAGCGGTGCGGCCAGCTTTCCCTCTGCTTCCTCTGTTCCCCCCAAGAGTGTTTATGGCTGTGAGAGACCTGAAGGACACCTCCAACATTACAGTTTTTTTTCTTAAAAATTTTCTCACATTCAGCTGTAAGTGGATATAAATCTGTTTAATTTGAAACCAATGTAAAAGATGTAGTAAATTACTATATATACCTTTAAAAAATTATTGTGGGTTGTCCCTGATCTTTTCCTTCTTTCTGCATCCCATCTTTATACAACAAAAAAAACCCAAAACCCTATACAATGGATATAAGCCAAGCAAGAAACTTGTGACTTTAACCAATATTTATTTTTCCCATTTCAACTGGAAGTTCATTCTTACTGATTCCTAGTTAAGTTTTGATTGCAAAAATTACCATAATTAGAAGGGGACTATTTTCTCATCTCTCCCCTCTTCTCTACCACAAAGTAATAAATCTCTCTGCCAAAATAGGTACATGAAAGTGGTTCCTAATCCTTCATCCCTCACCACAGTTGCCCACAGAGCAACTAGAGTATATATCCCAGCCCATCTTCTAGGATTCCTTGTTGTTTCCAACTTGCTAAAGAGAATTCCTGAACCAGGAACACAATTGACTCATCCTCATTGGGAAGGACCAGGAGCTTTGCAGATAGGATGTCTCCCTGTTGGCTTTCTTCAGTTATCAAACCATATAAAATATATACCCTTTCTCTTGGGGCCTCTATTAAATTCATTCTATTCTAATGATTGTACTTTGGCTCCAGTTAACAAAATCATACTTGCCTTCCATCTGGACCATTCCAACTCTGATGTGAAAGCTGTTATAAATGCTTTGGCTCTAACATTCTTGCCCTCCCAACAGCACAATTTCATTAATGCTCTCCTGTGCAGTCTGGACACCATTATCCTTCTCAAGCAAAAACTCAGCTTGTCTCCTACATGGTCATAAAAACTCATAAAGATTCAGCAGGGGGCTTTTTAGTTCTCACCCACAGTGGACGGAAGATAACTTGCCAAGCCATACTGTACAGATATTCAGAATCCTCAGTGCCTGTATCTATCCCATGATGAGCCCGAGGGACCAGGCTTTCTTCTTTTATGTTATATCTTATAACAAAGACATGTTTACTAAAAGAGTTTTTAGTAAACTTGTTTTAAATTTCAAAATATTGTATCATATAGTATTGGTATAGAACTATGGGTTTAAATGAAGAAAATGAAGGGTTAGAGAGCTCTGAGGAAGTAGCCTTGGTGGCCCAGGGCCATTCGAAAACTAGGAAACAAATACAGTCAGAATCAGTTTCCACTTATTTGGTTAATCCTGAAAATACATAAGTGCTATCTAGTCTTATTGCTTGTACTTTCTACTAATTTATTAGTCTATAATCTTAGATGGGATGAGGTGGAGCATGGATGAAGAAGTTGACTTTGAAGTCAATGGAAAAGAATGATGAGTATTTTTAATTCTACATTTCCACTGCAGGAATAAGTATTTTATATATTAAAGTTCAGGCTTAGTTTCCATCATTCTTCTTCATTAAGATAGGTTTATAGTTCTATTTATCCTTCATAAACTCTCTGCTTGCACTTCTGTGCTGCATGATTTTAATTTTCTCAGTCTTTTTATAAGAGAGAAGCAATGCCATTAAACCTGATTTGAACAAACACTTAAGTTATATTTTTTAAAATAGCATTTGCATAAGAGTAATTTAAAAAACACATTCTAGGAAACAAAAGATGGCTCATGTACAAAACACAAAAACAAATCTCCCAAAAACCGAGGAAAAAGAAAGAAAGAAAGAGACCATGAAATGCCCAGGTTTAATTTTTTTTCTGCCAGTGGAAAAAAAAGCAGTTCATAACCATCTTGTATGGAGAATATATACCAGAAAGCAGCGTCGGCCTCAAAATGCAATTAGTCCTTTTAGTCCAGGGAAATATTGGTGGCTGAGCAGTGATAGATATTGCAATTGCAGTTAAAACTCAATGCTCTGTTAGGATGACGTATCAGATTTTATTCCATGGCTTCAAAAAGGACTTGGGACCAGGCCTTTGAAAGGCCTGTATGGCTGCTTCCTTTTGGTAAGCACCCCTTCATTTCCATAAAGGGTTAGAAATAAAGCAGGCTAGCTTTCTGAGGACTGCATTCTACAGCTGCAGAAGACATCAGAAAGTGTGGGTACGTTCTTCACAGGAACTGCAGGAAAGGTTTCTATTTGCACTTTTGTATGAACCTGTTTTACTCGTTACCTATTTCAAATCAAGTGTAGACATAAAAAATAGCCCCACAACTCATGCTGTATTTGGACTTATTCCCTGGCAGGCTTTCCTGCCAGATGAACTCTGAGCTGCCAGTGAATCCGGGGATAGCATTTCATAAACAGAACCTAAGTTAGTCAAATACCTGTGACCGAGAGAAAAATCTTCTCACTCACAGATTGCAAAAGGGTAACATTGCTTTCTCTTAATGCACAGGTTCTGGTAAAATAGTTCTATACAAGATTTATAAAAGGCTCTAAAAAAACAAAACAAAACCTGTCATCTAATTGTGCTTAGTCAAAACAATGTAATGCTTCGGTACATAAGTTACTGTCTTAACTGGAGCACTCAAAGTTACTTAAGATTGATTTCATATATATCTCTATATTATAAAACTCTGAAAGTTGAATGTGATATATTTTTACTGTATGTGTACATGTATCCTATTAAGAAACTATATGTAAGTAATCTAAACCGGCACAGTTGACATACATGACATCTCTGTTAAATAGAACTTCTTGCTTAAAATTTCAGCAAAGGCAGGAATCTTTATACTTTCTTCAGTGATCTTATGTTTTGCCAAGTTAACCACTCATTTTGGAACACAGTTAAAATGTCATAACAGCTGCTATTCTTGTTATCTCCACCTCTCTTCTGAATAATTTCCGTGACTCTACATCTGTATCTCTTCTGAACGACCTTCTGGAAAGTCCCTGGATTTAGGGTGATTTCACTGCTGCTCAGACCTTGACAAACCACTGAGGAGATTTAAGAGGTACATCTCTCAATCCAGAGAACCACATGGAGTGAATGATGGACAGAATTATTTACAGACACATTCAGTCTTGCTTTGGTTCACACTGCACTTCCATGTGAAACCACGAGGGCTGGGAGATGGCTACGTGCCTTGGTTTAGCCGATTGACAATGTAGCTCTTGACGTTGGGAATGGGGCGCACATCATTCTGATGCTTGCGGCGCTCGATGAAGCACGCCAAACGGGAGGTGTCCAGGGGGATCTTGGAGTAGCTGCCATTGTGGGGCTGCAGCCACGGATGCTGCAGGCAGGTGGCTGCTGTGGGCCGCCTCCGAAAGTCTTCCTGTAGGATCACATTGATGAAATCTCTGGCAGCATTGCTCACACCGCAGAAGTACTCATGGGGGAAGCTGAAGTCCACCCTGCACACATTGATACATGTCTCCTCCTTGCTCTCATCCAAGAAGGGGGAGACCCCACTCAGCATGACGTATGTCAAAACCCCGATGCTCCAGATGTCGGTGCCCAGGGATACAGGGATGCCCTGGATCACTTCTGGGGCAGCAAACTCGGGGTTCCCCAGAAGGTGGTGGATATGGAAGTGACCTGAGATCTGGACAGCATCCTCCAAGTCAATGAGCTTCACTCGAGGCACTGGGATCCGTAGGTCAATGAGCAGGTTTTCAGGCTGTGGAGATCCAAGGAGGTGGGGAGGAAAGAAGGCAAGTTCAGCTCTGTTTCGACTTTCTGTAGGACTCCAGCCACTCCAACACGGTTCTGCTATTCTTTGATAAAGTCTGTAGTGTGTGGGATGTTCCCTATGCTTCAAACTGAACTAAACTCTGAGGCTGGATGGTACTTCAGAGAAATTGGTTGACACTGAAAATCCTGTCTTTTTAACTAGCCCTTCTGCACTGAAAGAGTAAATTATTTATTTGGGGGGAACAGGGGCTTCTTTAGAAAAAGACAGCAACATTTAGTGATTCCTTCTATAAAGTTAGACAAAGTGGTTAAAGCCCACCTACATTCTCTTAGCCCAGATATTATGTGACTCTGATGTGTTCTCATTAATTCAATAATAACACACAAATTGTGTGACAACCCATTTTGTGTTTAATATTCATAGGGATTCTAATGCAAGGAAATAAAATGAGAATTTATATTCCTCAAGGGCAATGACTGGCAGGTTGAACTTAAGCACTTCTCTGCTGGGGTTGCTGTTTATTGTTACCTTTATGTCCAAATGTGCAACTCTGCAGTTATGAAGGTACTGCAGGGCTTCCATGATGTCTCGAATGTAGAAAGCTACTTTTTCTTCCATCAGCTCATCATGATTCATAAGATAGTCTAAGAGTCGGCCATCGTCCATCCTGAAAAAAGGGAGGAAAAGGCCAAGGAAATATGTTTGCAAAGAAAACAAAAAAAATAGCACACATATAAATCTGTAACATTGCTAATATTTCTCCTATTTCCTATTATAAATGAAGATCAGTGTTGCAAGACATGTAAATTTTAGTTAGAGTCCAAAGTTAGTATAATGTTCAGAACTTACATTAAAAAGATAGATAGATAAATAGATATGGAGGAGATAGAAATAGATGGACAGATAAGAGAGAGATGCATGCTTCAGGAAATAAATCTGTATAATCTTAAGAACTAATACAATTATGTAAAGTTTAAAAATAAAATAAAATTTTAAAAAAAATAAAAATAAAAATACATGTATTATGACAAAAAAAAAAAAAAAAGACACATTGTGAATGCTTGCTAAGTTACTTCAGTTGTGTCCAACTCTACAATGCTATGGACTATAGCTCTGCAGACTCTGTCCATTGAAATTGCTCACAAGAAAAGTCTGACATCCCTTTAAGAGAGGTTGCTGCTGCTACTGCTGCTAAGTCGCTTCAATCGCTCAATTGTGTCTGACTCTGTGCGACCCCATAGACGGCAGCCCACCAGGCTTCCCCATCCCTGGGATTCTCCAGGCAAGAACACTGGAGTGGGTTGCCATTTCCTTCTCCAATGTAGGAAAGTGAAAAGTGAGAGTGAAGTCGCTCAGTCGTGCCCGACTCTTAGCGACCCCATAGACTGTAACCTACCAGGCTCCTTCATCCATGGGATTTTCCAGGCAAGAGTACTGGAGTGGGGTGCCATTGCCTTCTCCTTTAAGAGAGGTTAGATTGCAAAATAGAGAAAGGGAGGAGACAGAGAGAGATCTTGCAACTATCTGAATAACTGGAATCTGGTGGCTTCAAGGAGCCTCACATGTGTTTTGCAAATTGCTTTTCCTTTGTCAGCTTTTAGTTGGGGAAAAGTAGCCAGTAGGCAAAATTTGACCTTGACATTCACGATCCCTTCTTGAATCCTACTCCTCCTGGGCAACTATCCAACTTTAAAAACTATGCCTGAGAGCCTGCTACGAGGAGCCAGCCAAACCTAGACTTGAATGCTGGTTCTGCCACAGACAGGCCGGGGGCTTGGAACAAGTAATTTACTCTCTGTTTTGCTTTCTTCATCTTTAAAGTGAGAGTAACAACAGTAACAATCCCTATTTCATCTATGAGGACTGTTGATGGATCAAGTGAGACAATGAGGCATTAAAGCATAACTGGTAGCAATAGTAAGAAAGCAACGAATGGCAACTATCTTCAGGTACCCTGTGCCCTCTTTAGCAGGGAGTGACCAGATGTCAGGCGGCTGTTCTCTAACGTGCACTGGGCCATTGAGGACCATCCCCGGGAGAGGCCCAGGCAGAGGAACCTGAGCCAGAATCAGAAGCTACTTTTGAGCACAGCTGACATCCTCCCACCAAGTTCCCATTCTCTTCTCTAGCTTGTTCCTTCCCACCAGCTTGTTTTCTTCTCCTGCTTTCCTTGACAGGCTCAGAGGCCTAAATCACAGTTGAAAGCTGTAAATGGAGGTGCTTCTCTACTGAAGACAAGTACATGTGGAGCCATACACAGTACTAGTCTCCAGTATAAATGTCTGTCTTCTCTCCAGACCCAGGGCCTCATCACACCAACCAGACAACATTTCTATGAGGGACCCATACTTCTGAAAAGACTGTCCTCTTGGGCCTCTGTAAGATTTCTCTAAACAACAGGGCATGATCTCTGTTCTTAGCTTGGGGAAGGAGTGGGAAGGATGTGACCTTATTGCTCCCTTCTAGGACCCAGTATGTAGCCCAAAGTATACAGGGATACATACTGGAATGAGTGGAAGTTTTTGAAGGTCTGGAATGAGAGGAAGTCTGGAATGAGTGGAAGGTTTTGAAAGTAAGATTCTACCCTGAAAGGACTTTCTTGGGGGTAGATTGGGGATGCTATAGCAGTAGATGAGAGGGGCAACCCCATGTCCAAGGAGTGGCAGCTGCACAGGTGCAGGAGGACCTAGAGGAGCTACTCCACGTTCAAGATCAGGAGGGGCAGCCCTGAGGAGATACCCCTCGTCCAAGGTAAGCAGCAGGGCTGCGCTTTGCTGGAGCAGCCGTGAAGAGATACCCCACGACCAAGGTAAGAGAAACCCAAAAAGACGGTAGATGTTGCGAGAAGGCATCAGAGGGCAGACATACTGAAACCATAATAACAGAAAACTAGCCAATCTGATCACATGGACCATAGCCTTGTCTAACTCAATGAAACTAAGCCATGCTGTGTGGGGCCACCCAGGACGGACAGGTCATGGTGGAGAGGTCTGACAGAATGTGGTCCACTGGAGAAGGGAATGGCAAACCACTTCAGTATTCTTGCCTTGAGAACCCCATGAACAGTATGAAAAGGCAAAATGATAGGATACTGAAAGAGGAACTGCCCAGGTCAGTAGGTGCCCAATATGCTACTGGAGATCAGTGGAGAAATAACTCCAGAAAGAATGAAGGGATGGAGCCAAAGCAAAAACAACACCCAGTTGTGGATGTGACTGGTGATAGAAGCAAGGTCCAATGCTGTTAAGAGCAACATTGCATAGGAACCTGGAATGTCAGGTCCATGAATCAAGGCAAATTGGAAGTGGTCAAACAGGAGATGGCAAGAGTGAACGTCAACATTCTAGGAATCAGAGAACTAAAATGGACTGGAATGGGTGAATTTAACTCAGATGACCATTATATCTACTACTGTGGGCAGGAATCCCTTAGAAGAAATGGAGTAGCCATCATGGTCAACAACAGAGTCTGAAATGCAGTACTTGGATGCAATCTCAAAAATGACAGAATGATCTCTGTTTGCTTCCAAGGCAAACCATTCAGTATCATGGTAATCCAAGTCTATGCCCCAACCAGTAATACTGAAGAAGCTGAAGTTGAACAGTTCTATGAAGATGTACAAGACCTTTTAGAACTAACACCCCAAAAAGATGTCCTTTTCATTATGGGGGACTGGAATGCAAAAGTAGGAAGTCAAGAAACACCTGGAGTAACAGGCAAATTTGGCCTTGGAGTACAGAATGAAGCAGGGCAAAGGCTAATAGAGTTTTGCCAAGAGAACGCACTGCTCATAGCAAACACCCTCTTCCAACAACACAAGAGAAGACTCTACACATGGACATCACCAGATGGTCAACACCGAAATCAGACTGATTATATTCTTTGCAGCCAAAGATGGAGAAGCTCTATACAGTCAACAAAAACAAGACCGGGAGCTGACTGTGGCTCAGATCATGAGCTCCTTATTGCCAAATTCAGACTTAAATTGAAGAAAGTAGGGAAAACCACTAGACCATTCAGGTATGACCTAAATCAAATCCCTTATGATTATACAGTAGAAGTGAGAAATAGATTTAAGGGACTAGATCTGATAGATAGAGTGCCTGATGAACTATGGACGGAGGTTTGTGACATTGTACAGGAGACAGGGATCAAGACCATCCCCATGGAAAAGAAATGCAAAAAAGCACAATGGCTGTCTGGGGAGGGTTTACAAATAGCTGTGAAAAGAAGAGAAGCAAAAAGCAAAGGAGAAAAGGAAAGATATAAGCATCTGAATGCAGAGTTCCAAAGAATAGCAAGGAGAGATAAGAAAGCCTTCCTCAGCGATCAATGCAAAGAAATAGAGGAAAACAACAGAATGGGAAAGACTAGGGATCTCTTCAAGAAAATTAGAGATACCAAGGGAACATTTCATGCAAAGATGGGCTCGATAAAGGACAGACACAGAATGGACCTAACAGAAGCAGAAGATATTAAGAAGAGGTGGCAAGAATACACAGAAGAACTGTACAAAAAAGATCTTCATGACCCAGATAATCACGATGGTGTGATCACTCACCTAGAGCCAGACAGCTTGGAATGTGAAGTCAAGTGGGCCTTAGAAAGCATCACTATGAACAAAGCTAGTGGAGGTGACAGAATTCCAGTTGAGCTATTTCAAATCCTGAAAGATGATGCTGTGAAAGTGCTGCACTCAATATGCCAGCAAATTTGGAAAACTCAGCAGTGGCCACAGGACTGGAAAAGGTCAGTTTTCATTCCAATCCCAAAGAAAGGCAATGCCAAAGAATGCTCAAACTACTGCACAATTGCACTCATCTCACACGCTAGTAAAGTAATGCTCAAAATTCTCCAAGCCAGGCTTCAAGCAATATGTGAACCGAGAACTTCCAGATGTTCAAGCTGGTTGTAGAAAAGGCAGAGGAACCAGAGATCAAATTGTCAACATCCGCTGGATCATGGAAAAAGCGAGAGAGTTCCAGAAAAACATCTATTTCTGCTTTATTGACTATGCCAAAGCCTTTGACTATGTGGATCACAATAAACTGTGGAAAATTCTGAAAGAGATGGGAATACAAGACCGCCTGACCTGCCTCTTGAGAAACCTATATGCAGGTCAGGAAGCAACAGAACTCGACATGGAACAACAGACTGCTTCCAAATAGGCAAAGGAGTATGTCAAGGCTGTATACTGTCACCCTTCTTATTTAACTTCTATGCAGAGTACATCATGAGAAACGCTGGGCTGGAAGAAGCACAAGCCGGAATCAAGGTTGCCGGGAGAAATATCAATAACCTCAGATATGCAGATGACACTACCCTTATGGCAGAAAGTGAAGAGGAACTAAAAAGCCTCTTGATGAAAGTGAAAGAGGAGAGTGAAAAAGTTGGCTTAAAGCTCAATATTCAGAAAACTAAGATCATGGCATCTGGTCCCATCACTTCATGGGAAACAGTGGAAACAGTGTCAGACTTTATTTTTCTGGGCTCCAAAATCACTGCAGATGGTGATTGCAGCCATGAAATTAAAAGATACTTATTCCTTGGAAGGAAAGTTATGACCCACCTAGATAGCATATTCAAAGGCAGAGACATTACTTTGCCAACAAAGATCCATCTAGTCAAGGCTTTGGTTTTTCCAGCGGTCATGTATGGATGTGAGAGTTGGACTGTGAAGAAGGCTGAGCACTGAAGAATTGATGCTTTTGAACTGTGGTGTTGGAGAAGACTCTTGAGAGTCCCTTGGACTGCAAGGAGATCAAACCAGTCCATTCTGAAGGAGATCAGCCCTGGGATTTCTTTGGAAGGACTGATGCTAAAGCTGAAACTCCAATACTTTGGCCACCTCATGCGAAGAGTTGACTCATTGGAAAAGACCCTGATGCTGGGAGGGATTGGAGGCAGGAGGAGAAGGGGACAACAGAGGATGAGATGGCTGGATGGCATCACTGACTCAATGGACATGAGTCTGAGTGAACTCCGGGAGTTGGGGATGGACAGGGAGGCCTGGCGTGCTGCGATTCATGGGGTCGCAAAGCGTCGGACACGACTGAGCAATTGAACTGAACTGATAGCAGTAGATAGATGCACAGACTCCTCTCTTTCAATTCATTTTCACCCCTGTCAATGAGCCCATTGCCAATAAGCTTTTCCTAAACTCCTGCCCTGCCCGAAAGCCCATAAGAGAAAGAAGATGAAAACTGGAGTGAGACAGATGTGTGTTCAAGTCCCAGCTTCTCCATTTCCTAGTTTTAAGGAGCTACTTTTAATGAACTTCCTTATCTCTGATTTTCTGATCTATAAAATGGGAATCACATTTTTATACAATGGAGGGGAGAGTGCATGTTACATACAACACTTTGTAAGCTAGAGGCATTATATGAAATGTAACTGCCATTTCCATTGTGAGCAAGAAAGAAGCCAAACAGCTGGGGACTGCGTTCAAGAGACGATACTGGTACTTACAGTTCCAAAATGAGGATGTAGGAAGTGGGGGACTCATAGGTGTCATGGAGAGTGATGTATTGGGGGTGCTGCAGGTGTTGAAGCAGGGCAGCCTCGTGGGCAGCCTGCTCTTTTTTCTTCATTTTTTTGCTAACAAATTTCACAGCGACATCTTTGCGAGTAGCTTTGTGAATGCACTTCTTTACTATGGAGAACCGGCCTCTGGAAAACAAAAGGGAGAAAGTGTTTTGCCAAGATTCCTCAATCAACTAGGTATCATTTTATTCAAGGATGCGAGAAGTTTTATCTGAAGTGGTTAGACAGTAACATTTTATTATTATAGAAATCTACCTTTTTTGCATTTTTAACTATAACATTATCATTCAGAATTGTTAACTATAATATTATCTTTCCTTTCTTAGCATTTGAGGGTTCTCCAAGTTGCAAAAAACTAAATAACATTTTTAGTCAATGAACATCAACTACAAGTTCAGTTTCCTGAACAGAGTATATTTCTATAAAATACAACAGTAAGAATATCAAATAAGGAGGAATTCTGCTCTATGATAATTTCAAAACATTTTCTAAAGAGGCAATTTTTTTTCATCTTATTTTATATTTCTTATCCTTTTGTTACAGAAAATTTCCTATATACACAAAAGTAGAGAGAAGAGTATAACAGATCTTCTATGTACCCAGCAGCCGGTATCAACAATTATCAACATTTTGCCAAACTTTAATCTACCCTTTACCTATCTCCTGCCCATTTTTTTTTGTTTTGTTTTGTTTTTCTGGAGTGTTTTAAGTGTATGTTATTTCTAGAATAAATATTAAGTTTGCATCTCTAGTTTGACAAGGACATTTAAAAATATATCACCACCACTCCATTTTCACATCTAACAAAATTAACTACACCTAAATTAGACAGACTGATTCCCAGACTCACCTATAGGCCTATGGAAGGTGGTAAGAAAGTAATACAGAAGGAGAAACTGGTTGGCAGAGAAGGAGAGAGAGGGAGGGCTGAAGAGGTGACAAGGCAGCAACATTCAGAATCTGTCCATGAGGGGCCCTAACCCAAGAGTAGGGGAGTGAGAAGTCCTAGGGCAGTCCACTCATCTAGCAGAAATGAATGCATCAGATATCATGGGTACCACTAAGCTTGTCCAGTTGACTCCTTGACCTGGCTCTGTGTTCACTAAGCAACTTCCTGATAATAACTTTTTTCACTATAAATTTTCCCCAAAGAAGAGAAGGCCCTAATTAACAAAGTAAGTATTAGACAAGTATTAATTGAATGCCTATTACATGCCAGACATCAATCTTGGCATAGTGAACAAGTATTGGCCAAACTGGCAGTTCTATTTTACATTATCAAGTAATAAGTTGCCATCCTGGGTTTTAACAGCACTCTCTCTTCTTTGTTTCCTATAGGTCACTCCTTCCAGAGGACTTTAAATGCAGGAAAACAACTGATTGCTGAAGAGAGATCTGAATTGGTGGTTATGTCACGGTATTGCTACCTTAATTTTTAAAATATATTTTGTGTTTATCAATGTTATGCATCCTTATGGTTTAAAAAGTCATTAGCTTTAGCAAAGTTTGTCATCAAAATCAGTAATGTCTCATTCTCCATTCATCACCATTTTTCTTCCCGTAGAAGCAGTTTAATGTATTTTGCTGATTTTTCAGATATTTTCTTCTATGGCAGTAAGTATAGTATGTTTTGTATGATTACTTCTTGATTTTTCAGTTTTAGTTATTATCTGTTGACATCCCACTATGGAAGATGAGATTTTAGCCTCTTTCCTTCCTTTGTCTCTACTGCATAACCACTTTTCCCATTCCCTGTCCTTCCAAGAGAATTATATTGTAATCAATATTCAGTTTTTCCATTATTGCAACTATGTGAAGTGCGGTCACAGTTGAACCTCTAGTAAAGTAAGACAATTTTTCATGTTTGTAGTAAAATGCATTCTTTAATAATTTCTGACAAAGAGTGTATGGGAAATAAGTTGTTTGATATTTACATATCTAAAATGCTTATTCTACATTTATAATTGTTAGGTTAGCTGGGTATAATTCTAGGTTGAAAAAATTTGAAGGAATTATTCTGTTGCCTTCTAACTTCTAGTGTGAATGATGATGTTAACTGTTAATGCCCATAGCATTATTATTCCTAACCCTTTGCATGATTCTTATAAAAATATTTAATTGTCTTTTCATTGAGATTTCTCTTACATTCTTTAGCTCAACGACCCTTTCTATAGTTCTGCTGGCCAGAAATATTGGATTCCATCAGAATTTTAGCCTCTGCATCATCATATACTTTCACATGAATACCCTTGCGGGTAAAGGAGTAAAAGAAAGAAGAAAAAGGTGAAAATAGGGATCTCATTGCTCTCTTCCTGTTTTTTGGCCATAAAGACGGGTTTCTCTCAGAGAGTTTGCTCTCTGGGGATGCGGGACAGTTCCCTGATTTGGCCCACCCTTGGGTCAAAGCTAGGAGATCAAAGAGAGAAAAAAACCTCAAAGCCCAGAAAACTCACTGCCACTGTCCATGTCTTTTTCAGGTGTTACCCTCCCTCCCCAATCTCCCTGTCGTTAACTTTTCAGGAAGCTCAGAGAGTTGCTGTTTGTGTTTCATCCAGAGATGCTAGTGTAGTCAGTGAGAGAAAAGGCCACAATGCCCTTACTCCATCTTGGCCAGCATCATCAATTGGTTCATGTTAACAACTGGGGACTAGGAAGTTGTTTGGAAGCTCTGAGTTTGTGGATGGAGTCTGTCAACTTGACTCTCACTGTATGGTGAACTGCATGGACTGTTCAGCTGGGGGAAACTTCAAAGTCAGTATCTTTAAATCTTTCCTCTTGAGTTGGTCAAATTTTGCAGAGAAAGATCCTCCAACTTTCTGGCAAGAATGTGAAGCCTTGCTTTTCCACCTCTGAAAGCCTGTTTGGTAAGGGAACAGGGGTCCTCGGTATCTAGCATTTATATATTCTCATAAGGGTCCTGTGTTGGTGATGCCATCCAACCATCTCATCCTCTGTCATCCCCTTCTCCTCCTGCCTTCAAACTTTCCCAGCATCAGGGTCTTTTCAAATGAGTCAGTTCTTCGCATCAGGTGGCCAAAATATAGGAGTTTCAGCTTCAGCATCAGTCCTTCCAATGAATATTCAGGACTCATCTCTTTTAGGATGGACTGGTTTGATCTCCTTGCAGTCCAAGGGACTCTCAAGAGTCCTTTCCAACAGCACAGTTCAAAAGCATCAATTCTTTGGTGCTCAGCTTTCTTTATAGTCCAACTCTATGGCTATACTGCTGCCTTTTTGGATCCTGTAACCAGGTAGCATTCCCAGGGGATAACTCTTCGGCTTCTTTAAGCTGCAGTGGTGCCTGTATACTTTATTTCTGGTTAAGTATGCTATGCTCAAGTGCTCTTTACTTCTATGAATGAGCTATAGGAGTGAAGATATTTCTTTTTTGTAATAATTACTGAAGAGCCATTTCTAACAAGATAGCCATATAGACCCAGAATTCTAGGTTTATGTGTGATGGAGAAAGCTGACTCACATATATGACCCTGGCACAGTGGCACAGATATATTTTGTGTCTTATGTAAGTATCTACATGTCTTATTTCCATTCTGTTAACATAACAGCATTTTAAAGGATCTTCTAAAAATATGAAGACTATCTTGGGAGAGAGGAAAATCTTCAGGTTATTGGAGATAAAAAACGTGCCTTCGCCTATGACTATCAACAGCAAATACAGGCTTCGGGGAGGACTTAACTGGTACATCCAGGGGACTGAGCCAGTTTCATTTAGAACCAGATGGGGATTTGATCTGCTTATTATTGGGGCTCACAGTGTGGTAGTGTTTTAGTCACTAAGTCGTGTCTGACTCTTGCAATCCCATGGACTGTAGCCCACTGGGCTCCTCTGTCCATGGGATTCTCCAGGCAAGAATACTGGAGTGGGTTGCCATTTCCTTCTCCAGAGGATCTTCCCAACCCAGGGACTGAACCTGGTTCTCCTGCATTGCAGGCAGATTCTTTACTGCTGATTCACCATGAAGCCCTGGGGGTCATATATAAGCTTCACAAAGTTCAGTATCATGGAGCAAACTAGATTTCAATTACCAAAATTTATTTTTGACAAAAATTACTGTGATGAGAAACAACATATATTAGTAAAAAAAATACAGGCTTAAAGTCAGGTACCCAAGGTTTGAATCCTGGCTGTATACTTACTAGTTGTGGGATCTTGAAAAAGTTACTCAACCTTCTGAGCCTGAGTTTCTTTTATTGTAAATCTACTCAAACACTACCTCATGGTGTTGTAAGGATTAGATTAAATAACTTTTGTATAATATCTGCATAGTATCCAGAGGACTATATTACTCAATAAGCATCATCATCATTCATTACCATGTAGATTTCCACTGGCTCTCCCCCGTTTTTCTGTTTGGCTACCTATGTGAAGAAGATCAGGAAGTAGAGCTAAAGCTGGGTTTTGATGAAAGGAGCTGTAACAAAAGGCAGTGAATTACACTGTGACTCCTGCCTAGGAAAATAAGAATAATGAACATTTTTGCTCTCTCCACAACCTCTGCCACAACCACTTAGGAAATTTTATGCTTCCTTGAGAAATGTCAATTAGAGATGGAGATGATACCAATGGCCCATTGCTAGTGGGTGCTCTCTTATTTACACATCACAGGAGGTGGGTGACTTGCAAGACCTACTCACATTCTCTCACTTAGACCACCTGGAGACCAATATATCACAAGCATGAACCCCTTTTTTTCCTTATCATCAACTATTTTGTGAGACATGCGATACACTATTTTTCACTATTCTGTTAAAAGTCATATTTTTATCCTTTTCATTTTTGAGAACACATTTTTCTAACTAAAGGGGAGAGAGAAAAAGAGAGAGACACTTGAACCCAACAATTAGTGATTATACATTCTTCTAAGGAAGACATGGAACTTCTTATGAAAATTGACCATATACTACTCATAAAGCATGTCCCAACAAAAATCAGGGAATCAATATCACATAGACCAAATTCTTTAACCACATGGTAATTAAATTAGAAATCAGTAGTAAGAAGATACTTTTTTAAATGGACAGATTTTTAGAAAAGTTCAATCTTCCAAGACTGAACCAGAAAGATATAGACATTATGAACAACACAATTACAAGCACTGAAATTGAAACTGTGATTAAAAACCTCCCAAAAAACAAAAGCCCAGGACCAGATGGCTTCACAAGGGAATTCCATCAAACATGTAGAGAACAGCTAATGCCTATCCTTTGAAAACTCTTTCAAAAAATTGCAGAGGAAGGAACACTTCTAAACTCATTTGATGAGGCCATCACCATGATACCAAAACCAGTCAAAACAACACAAAAAAAGAAAACTATAGGACAATATCACTGATGAATATAGATGCAAAAATCTTCAACAGAATTTTAGCAAACAGAATTCAGCAACACATCAAAAACCTCATACACATAATCAAGTTGGGTTTATTCCAGGAATGCAAGGATTTTTCAATATACACAAATCAATCAATGTGATACACCATATTAACAAACTGAAAGACAAAAATCATACAATAATCTCAATAAATGCAGAAAAAGCCTTTGACAAAATTCAGCACCCATTTATTCTTAAAACTCTTCAAAATATGGGCATAGAAGGAACCTACCTCAACATAGAAAAGGCCATATATGATAAGCCTACAGCAAACATTATTCTCAATGGTCAAAAACTGAAAGCATTCCCCCTAAGATCAGGAACAAGACAAGGGTGTCCACTTTCACCACTGTTATTCAACATAGTTGTGGAAGTCCTAGCTAGAGCAATCAGAGAAAAAAAAGAAATAAAAGGAATCCAGATCGGAAAAGAAGAAGTAAAGCTCTCCCTGTTTGCAGATTGACATGGTACTGTATATAGAAAACCCTAAAGACAGTATCAGAAAATTACTAAAGCTAATCAGTGAATTTAGCAAAGTTGTAGGATACAAAATCAATACACAGAAATCACTTGCATTTATATACATTAACAATGAAAATTCAGAAAGAGAAATTAAGGAATCAATCCCATTCACCAATGCAACAAAAAGAATTAAATATCTAGGAATAAACCTACATAAGGAGACAAAAGAACTGTACACAGAAAATTATAAGACACTAATGAAAGACATAAACAGATGGAGAGATATTCCATGTTCCTGGGTAGGGAGAATCAATATTGTGAAAATGACTATACTACCAAATGCAATCTACAGATTCAATGCTATCCCTATCAAATTACCAATGGCGTTTTTCACAGAACTAAAACAAAAAGTTTCACAATTCATATGGAAACACAAAAGACCCAGAATGGCCAAAACAGTCTTGAGAAAGAAGAATGGAGCTGGAGGAATCAACCTTCCTGACTTCAGATTATACTACAAAGCTACAGACATCAAGACAGTATGATACAGGCACAAAAACAGAAATATAGACCAATGGAACAAGATAGAAAACCCAGAAACAAACCCATGCACCTATGGGGACCTTATTTTTGACAAAGGAGGCAAGAATATACAGTGGGTCAAAGACAGCCTCTTCAATAAATGGTGCTGGGAAAACTGGACAGCTACATGTAAAAGAATGAAATTAGAACACTTCCTAACACCATACACAAAGACAAACTCAAAATGGATTAAAGACCTAAATGTAAGACCAGAAACTATAAAACTCTTAGAGGAAAACATAGGCAGAATACTTGATGACATAAATCAAAGCAAGATCCTCTATGACCCACCTCCTAGAGTAATGGAAATAAAAACAAAAGTAAACAAGTAGGATGTTCAGTTCAGTTCAGTTCAGTCGCTCAGTCATGTCCGACTCTTTGCGACCCCATGAATCGCAGCAGGCCAGGCCTCCCTGTCCATCACCAACTCCCAGAGTTCACCCAGACTCATGTCCATCGAGTCAGTGATGCCATCCAGCCATCTCGTCCTCTGTCGTCCCCTTCTCCTCCTGCCCCCAATCCCTCCCAGCATCAGAGTCTTTTCCAATGAGTCAACTCTTTGCATGAGGTGGTCAAAGTACTGGGATTTCAGCTTTAGCATCATTCTTTCCAAAGAAATCCCAGGGCTGATCTCCTAGGATGGGATTAAACTTAAAAGCTTTTGTGCAGCAAAGGAAACTATAAGCAAGTTGAAAAGACAACCCTCAGAATGGGGGGAAATAATAGCAAATGAAACAACTGACAAAGGATTAATTTCCAAAATATACAAGTAGCTGATACAACTCAATGCCAGAAAAACAAACAACCCAATCAAAAAGTGGGAAAAAGACCTCAACAGACATTTCTCCAAAGAAGACATACAGGTGGCTAACAAACACATGAAAAGATGCTCAACATCATTCATTATTAGAGAAATGCAAATCAAAACTACAACGAGATATCACCTCACACTGATCAGAATGGCCCTCATCAAACAACCTACAGACAATGCTGGAGATGTAAATTGATACAGCCACTATGGAAGACAGTATGGAGAGTCCTTAAAAAACTGGGAATAAAATCACCGTATGACCCAGAAATCCTAGTCCTAGGCATATACCTTGAGGAAACCAAAAAGACACATATGTCCCATCGTATACTGCAGCACTATTTACAGTAGCTAGAACATGGAAGCAACCTAGAGGTCCATCGACAGATGAATGGATACAGAAGTAGTGGTACATACACACAGTGGAATATTACTCAGCCACAAAAAGGAATGCATTTGAGTCAGTTCTGATGAGGTGGATGAACCTAGAGCCTATTATACAGACTGAAGTGAGTCAGAAAGAGAAAGATAAATATTGTATTCTAACACATATATACCAAATCTAAAAGAATGGTACTGAAGAATTTATTTACAGGGCAGCAGTGGAGAAACAGACATAGAGAATAGACTTAGGGACATGGGGAGAGGGGAGGAGAGGGTGAGATGTATGGAGGGAGTAACATGGAAACTTACATTACCATATGTAAAAAGATAGCCAACGGGAATTTGCTGTATGGCTCAGGAAACTCAAACAGGGGCTCTGAATCAACCTAGACGGGTGGGATGGGGAGGGAGATGGGAGGGAGTTTCAAAAGGGAGGGGGTATATGTATACCTATGGCTGATTCATGTTGAGGTTTGACAGAAAACAACAAAATTCTGTAAAGCAATTACCCTTCAATAAAAAGAAAAAGAAAAAAGATAATAAAAAAAAATCTCACACATTTGGACATTTTAAAAACATTTCTACAGTTGGGCCAAAGAGAAGAATCATAGTTGAAGGATAAAGTACTTACAGCTGAACAATGAAAATGTCACAATCAGAACTCTGGATGTAGCTAAATTGTACCCTGAAGAGAAGACTGAGCCTTAAATTCTTATATTAGAAAAGCAGAAAGGCTGAGAACTTCAACTTAAGTTAGAAAAAGAACCATAGAAAAGACACATAGTCTAGTTTTTTCTTAGTATGGAGAAAATGCACTTAGTGAAAGAAACAAAAAACAAGAAAAAAGTCATTTTCATGATGTGATGTTGTTAAGTGTTCATAAATGAAGGAACAGAAAACTGAGTCATTACCTTCCAATTTCATTCAGCTCAGTATAAGCTGAATCAAAATTTTCCTTCCAAGAAATGGTGGCACCATCGGCAGCAGCGTCTTTGGAAGAGAAAGGATCCATTTATCATATTGAGGAAGTCATACAAGAGGAACGAAAAGGTTAACAGAAAAGCTCCAACATCACCCGCAAAGCAATTCTCATGACTAAATATGGGATCTAACTCAGTGGGAAAATACCACAATTCTCTGAAATGTTATCTAAAAAAATACTAGCCAAGGGGAAACTGATATGACAGAGTCAGACTCCCTGTACTACCTCCATAAATGAAGGGAAAACTTGGAACAATCAGAAATGTAACTTCTGGATGTTTTCAAATAGAAATCTGGTAGCAAAAATTAAAAGGGAGAAAAAAACCCAAAACACTTTGAAAGGCCTGGAAAAGCCAGTGAGAATCAGGGCTGTAGGAAGGACCCAGCAGAGAGGAAAGGGGAAGAGTTATAAAGCCAAGAAGAAAAGGAACATGCACAGAGCAGGCTAAAACCTGCTCATTCTCACCCCTTTATTCTCTGCATTAACGAGCCTATCTGGTGTACTGAATGATTTAGCTGTACCCCAAATATATTAATACACTTGGCATAATCTTTGGTGGTACTACCTTGTTTGATACGTTAAGCAATCATTCCCTGGCAATGATTTATATACACACACGCGCGTGCACGCACACACACACACACAAACATGCACAACAACATTTGTGTTGTCTGCTAGGGAGCAAGGCTCGCAACAGGAAGCAAAACAGACAGTGGTCATCCCAGGTGGGACTCAGGGGGCAGCTGAGAACAGCAGTCAAGCTGCAGCACGTCTCTTTTGACCCTGGTCATCTCAGTCTGCCCACAACACAGCTGGGCTGATGCTGGACTTGGCTTACCCACATAGAGTTCTGAGGAAATAAAGAACCAGGACCAAGGTTTCCCAGTGAGTCACAGGCCCTTCGGGAGCAGAGCTGAGCCTGGCTGGCAGTGGGGAGGGCCTGGGGAGCATTTCCGGAGTTAACCGTGGGGGTAGGGGGCACTGCAACCAGAGGGCCCTAGAGGGTCCACAGCCCCTCTGGAGACTCCGGGATGCCCTTGACCCAAAGACACAAGTTCACTGTCTTTTAATTTCAGGGACTTCCTCTCCCTACCCCATACAGTCCATTGTCCTGCACTGTCCCAAACTTCACTATTGGGAGATTTCTTACAAAATGTCCCAGGGACCAAGGTGGCTTGGTGAATTCACGAATGCTGCTGCTGCTGCTGCTAAGTTGCTTCAGTCGTGTCCGACTCTGTGCGACCCCATAGATGGCAGCCCACCAGGCTCTGCCGTCCCTGGGATTCTCCAGGCAAGAACACTGGAGTGGGTTGCCATTTCCTTCTCCAATGCATGAAAGTGGAAAGTGAAAGTGAAGTCGCTCAGTCGTGTCCGATTCTTCGTGACCACATGGACTGCAGCCCACCAGGCTCCCCCATCCCTGGGGTTTTCCAGGCAAGAACACTGGAGTGGGTTGCCATTTCCTTCTCCAATGCATGAAAGGGAAAAGTGAAAGTGAAGTCGCTCAGTGAAGTTCCTCAGTTGTGTCCGACTCTTCGAGACCCCATGGACTGCGGCCTACCAGGCTCCTCCGTCCATGGGACTTTCCAGGCAAGAGTACTGGAGTGGGGTGCCATAGAGGGGCAAAAAAAGAACCAGGTTCGTAAAATACTCAAATGCAGCTAGTTAAATGCATATCTTGGTCATTCAATGTATCTACATAAAAATGTATCCACCCTGAAAAAAGACATTCTGGGAGGGCTGGGGGTGGAGAAATGATACTCATTTTAACTCCAACCTTCGAGCAGGTGGCTTTCCTCTCCCCATTTTAAATTGGTGAGTGGGGCTGTCACTAATTCTGTGAGGCGCACTTAGGCTGGCAGGGGTTCCCAGGGAAGAGGAGGCTTGGTGTTTCCATCACAAAAGAGGGACAAGAAGTACCCACGGGGCTCATGGCTCCTGCCTGCCCCTCTAGGTGCCTGGCAGCACACACAGATGCCCAGGACCTGGTAGGCCTCGGGCAGACACGGGTGGCCAATCTAACTTGAGCCCCATACTTTATGGAAACACTCGTCATCAGGCCTCTGAAATGCTACTTGACAGAAGCCGACGAGCAAATCCAGGTCACCTCTAGCTCAATGGCCCAGCAGGCCAGTGGTCTGCCAGGGCCAGTGAGTGTATGACAGTTGGCCAGTTATCTTATATCCACCACCAGGGTGCTGGGTGTGGCTGGGACTCACCGTAATCCGGAAGTCGCACGAATTCTGAGGGCTCGCTGGGCAGGCTGATCCCCCAGGGGTTACTGGCACTGACTCTGAACTGATAAGGACTCCCAGGACTGAGGTCTTCAATGACAAGGTAGGTGTCCAAGGTCGATGCTACTGACTGCTGCCAGGCCTGGGAACCTAGGGCACAATTTTCGAGGAGTGGGAAAGACAAAAGGCCAGAGGGACATTGTTTCAAAGACCTTCAGCAAACAATGAAAGGAAAAATGACACATTCCACTCAAGGGACAGTTGTGGTCACTGCCTCGGGCCCTGAAAGCCTGTTGGCTAACTGTCGCAGGTCTGGGTTCGATTTCTTAAGAGCCTGAATACATCATGAGTGGCGGTAAAGCAGCTGGCCTGTTGAGTCTGTTCGTTTCCAAATGGGCATGTGAGAGAGTGAACGACAGAGCATGACAAATTCACAGAGGAACACACAGCACATTTTCAACAAGGCCAGAAAAATATACGGCACATTAATAACAAAGGGAAAGAAAACAGGCATTTCAAAATGGAAACAGAATGGAAATGAACATGTATGAGCACCAAGTACCTGTAAGATACTGTGGAAGGAGTCTACCCGTAATCCTCTCCTTCCACGTTGTCACTTAAATCCACAGAAGCCCTGTGAGATCGGGAGTATTCATCTCACTTTACACATAAAGTAACCGAGGCTCAGAAAGATTAGATAACTTTCCCGAGAGAACTTAGTTCATAAGATGAACCATGACCTGAAGAATGCCAAGGGAAATACAAGCTTGGAAAGACTTCTCTCAGCTCAGCATCAATGCCTTTGTGCTGAATTGAGAGACAGAGTGAAAAGCTAAACAAAGAGGTGGACAAATATTTTTATAACTGCAGAGGGTCTTTAAGAGAAGAGAGAAGGGTGAAAATAAGAGTAGCAGAGAGCAGAGTAAAACAAAGGATTCTGGTTCCAGGTGAAAACCGTTGCTTTCAATTCAGGTGTGTGATTCATCACCTGGTTCAGAGAGTGCTATTAACAATTAGAGCTACCTGGCAGCTTCTCATTTCAATGAATTCTTCTTGATAATAGTTGTTCCTAACTACTAAGGATATGTATGCACTCTTAGTGTGTTAATGTAACAAAGTTAAAAATGGAACAATTTAAAAAGTGATCTCTAAATTTATACAGTTATCTCTAAGTTTCTTCTGGGGTATAGATGGGGAGGGGGGAGGTGGGGTGGAGCATTGCTTTTGCTCTCCTAGTTACTACTCTGGAAGAAAGATCACAGATTAGCAAACTATTAATAGAGAGCTGGGTTCTCATGCCAGCTCTGCCTCTTATGAACCCCAGCTTCATGCTTCTTATCTTTCTTTAAGCTTTAGCCTCCTCATCTGTAAAATGGGCCTGATTGTCCCTGTCTGGGTGATCAGGCTTGTTAAGTAGGTAAGAGCAGGTGAAGGTACTTTGCCACCTGCCATGAGTCATTATCATTTTGGCAAAAAATCGTGCTCGGGGTTTGAGATCAAAGGCAGCTGAAGCCTGGCCTGAGGCCTTGGTGCTGAGTTGGAAGATATGAGAAGGGACAGCTGATGAAAGGCATGGAAGCAGACAGTGTTATGACTCCGAAGGACCTCCTTAAGAGAGAGAAGATGGAAGCGGAGGCAGGGGAGGCGGCACACCTTCCTCTCTGTATTCCACGGTGTAACCGGAAATGGTGCAGTTTCCCGTGCTGGATGGGGGCAGCCAGCGGAGGATCACGGAAGTGCAGCTTCTCTCTTGGGCAATGGGGCGGTTAGGGGCCGCTGGAACACCTGCGGGACAGAAATTAAGATCAAATGCCATTTCTGCAGAACTTGGCATTTATGCCAAGGCTGAAAGTCACCTAGGGCATGTGACCTAACCTTTACCTCATATGCTTCCTGTTACCTTGCCCACCAAGTGGTACACCTTTCCTAGGCTAAGGGAGACTTGGGAGACACACCTTGCTGCCGGAATTCTTCCTTGGATTAAATGCTGCATACTGGACAGAAAGCTCAGTGAGAGAACTGTGCTGTAGGAGGCATACAGTAGGGCCTGGACAGCTCTTATCAAAGATTCATTCTGTTCCCATTTGCTGCAACCTTGTTTTGGAACTTTCACAATGCCCCTCTTCTTCCCCAGGTCTCAGGGAGCCCTTATAATGTCCAGTTAAAATGTCTGACTAACACAAACTCATAGAAAGTAGAATGGTGGTTGTCAGGGGCTGAGGGGAGTGAGGGGGAAGTGGAGATACTTTGTTTCAAGGGTGCAGAGTTTCAGCTTTATGAAGTGAAGAGAGTTCTGGAGATGGGTTACACAACAGTGTGCCTGTACTTCACACTACTGAACAGCACACTTGAAATTGGTGACGATGGTACATTTTGTGTGTATTTTACCATAATTAAACATGAATATTAAAACACAAGAAATGTTTGACTAACAAAGAAACTGTACCTTGCACTTTAACAGTAGCAGATGTTGACGCAGTACCATGGTCGTTTGCTGCTATGCAGGTATAGATACCGCTGTCTTGGGGCATCAGATTGCAGATTTTCAGGGTGATTTCCCCAGAGTCACTAGGGACATGAAAAGGATGTCCTTCAAACACCAGTAATGAGACAATCAACTAGTAAGGGTACAAGGTGTGCTGAGCGGAGTCCTTTGGACCGACTGAGCACCTTGCCCTCTATTTCCCCAATTCCATATAGAGGAAGAAAATTCTTGGCATGCCTATCTCTCAAGTTGGTTGTAAATGAGGGATAGTAAAGGAGTAAAATGAGATAAGAATTAGAACATGGTTTGAAATAAAGTCCTATACAAATACTGATCCCCAATATTATTACTACCTAAAATATTTGGTCCTAAAATACTTTCAGTCCATAAGCAGTAACAAGTGGTACAAAAAATGGAAAGACTAAAGAATGAAAATGCACAAGTAGTTCGCATTCTACATGTGGCACCCTTGAAATAATTGAGTGACTTAAGGCAAATTCCTTCACTGAATAACTTTCCCAGTAGTTCCAGCCAGGGGTTCAAGACATTAAAGACCTACTCTGAAAAGGTTAAACCCAGCGGTCACAGTCAGTCCCACTCCCTCCTCACTGGTTGTAACATAACGTGGTAATCTTCATGACCCTTGCCACGCACTGACTCTCATCCTAAGCTCCCTGGGTCCACTGATATTTTAGGATCAGGCCATGGAGTCTCTGATAGGAATATCATTTCACACACAAAAACATTAAGCTAAAGGATGACGTGTCTTGATCCTAGCTGTTTCTTCCATAAATGTTTTTTAAGCATCTAGGGCTTGTTACTGCTTGTCCTATGTAAGCAGCATTGTGCAAGAAAGTTCTTAATTAGCAGGGCTTCCCTGGTGACTGAGAAGTAAAGAATCTGCCTGCAATGCAGGAGAACCAGGTTCAACCCTTGAACCAGGAAGATCCCCTGGAGAAGGGAATGGCAACCCACTCCAGTATTCTTGCCTGGAGAATCCCATGGACAGAGGAGCCTGGTAGGCTACATACAGTCTATGGGGTTGCAAAGAGTTGGACACGACTGAGTGCCTAACACTTTCACTTTTGGTTCAACCAAGTTTGATTTTATAGTCTTTGCGTGGAAGCATACTTGTGGCTGGATTTTCTGTTTTCTATTGTACACTTCGGAGTAAGTCATTCTTTTTTTCCTTCTAAGAAGATTGTTCTTAATGGAGGAATTGAGTATATCACTGTTTCACAGGATCCCAAGGGCCACAAAGGGTCTGTGCTAGAATAGGTTCCAGGGTAGCTCTTCTCTGAGAGGCTAAGTAACCTGCACAGGAAATGCATCCCAGACTTAGTTTCTGGGTACTGCCCGAGGTGTGGGGAGGTGCGGTGCTGATGTGGGGCTGCTGCTTACCAGGAGGAGACGGTGTATGTAGCTGAGCTGTTGTCAGTGTCAAGGATGTTCTGGTCGGGACCCTTCCAAGTGATGGTGGGCTTTGGCCGCCCACAGACTTTGCACTGCAGAGTCACTGTGTCCCCAAGCAAGCAGGTCACATCCACTAAGGGCACGAGGAATTCTGGCGCCACTGTGGTCAAATCAACATGACATACATTTGCATTATTCAGAAGAAACCGAACAAAACAATTATTTTATAATACAACCCTCTCATTCCCCACCCATGCTGTGTAATGATTCGAATAATCTTCAGCTTAACAGCACAGAGTCACTTGTGTCCTGTGAAAAAGTATTTTTAAAGTGCCGGGCCATGTTAAGTCGCTTCAGTTGTGTCCGACTCTCTGTGTGACCCTATGGACTGTAGCCCACCAGGCTCTTCTGTCCATAGAATTCTCCAGGCAAGAATACTGGAATGGGTTTCCATTAATAAATGTTTAGTTTTAGAAAAATTAGGAAATATTGATTTAAAAAAAGAGAAGACAGTCTCCATGATGTCATCACTCAGAGGTTTCTGTGAACAGTCTGGTATATATCCTTTTAGATTTTATAGAAATATATCTTTTCTTACAAAAAGTGGATCCCATTATACACATTGCAAGTTGTGGTCTTTTTTACCCCACTGTTTATCCTAAACATTTTCCTTGTCCATAAGTACAGGACTACATGACCATTGTTTAAAGATGCTACCTCAGTGCTGGATTTGCCATAATTTATTTAGCCAATCCCTGTGTAGTCAATTCTGTCACTTTTTAACTCACCTTCTTGGATGAAATTTGGATTTAAGATCTGAAAAACACAAAGAAACAGAAAATTGCATAAATCCTAAGCTACTTAAAGAGAACGGGAGACTCATCATAGTGACCAAAACGGAAGTACAATTTGGGGCAAGAAGCCTTGAGCCCAGCCCCTATAGTTTGTGATCATAGCACTAGGGCAGTAACAACAAGGGCACCTGATTTACCTTCCCCTCTGCTCTGTTCACACTCCCTCTGGGCAGCTGGGGCCCCAGGCAGGGGTACTGTGACTGCAGAGCTGGCCTTGCTGTCCTCCGTCACTTGCTTTCCTCCCTATTGTATGCATGCAACCCATTCTCCTCCACCTTGACATTCACTCAAGCATCATGATGGCACTGATTCTTCCCAGCATTGGGAATATTAAAAAATAGAGGAACTGACATCTATTAAAGTGGAGGGGTGCTGGACAAGAATCCAGTCATTTCCTCCCAGCAGCTAAATGCAGTTTGACTGGTTGAGGGGAAAGGAAAGTTCCACTTCTTCAGCCTGCCCTCCCAGGACTCCTCCTGTGGCCCAAGTCTCCATAGACAGCTTGAAAACCACAGAACTGCCCTCCTGGCTGCCTAGGTGAGGAAACGGAGACTTGGGCTGCCCTAGTGACCTGTCTGGTCATACAGCTGGTTCGTGGAGGCCCTGCTGGTGCCCTTTGTACATATCAAGCTGTCTGCCATGTGACAACATGGAGCTCACAGAAGGGACAACCTTCCAGTCCACTGGCCATTTCCCCTTCTTGAGAAGATGATTGCTTGATTTTTCTCCCGTCTTTTGTCTGACGTCTAACCCTATAGTCTAGGTCACAAAGCTGGGTGGGGTGAACAAAACCTGGGCTACAGAGCAGAAGAGGCTGGGGCTCACTTCTTTTGTTTTATGTGATTTTATCCTAGTCATTTAAACTTTACTACCATTACTTTCCTTCATTATAAACTGGGGATAAATAATAACTAGTACAAAGTGTTATCATGAAGATTAAATGACACCATGTATATTGCACAATGCTTGACAAGTATTTAATGACTATTTAAACAAAGATTATCTAATTCTAATCATCTCTCTTTTGCTAAGAGGCCTATTGCTGCAGTGGCTTCCAATAGTTTATCTTGCAAAATTCTTCCTTACTTCATAATGAAGGCAGGAAGCTTGTGTGCCTGGCAAACCGCCCACTGGGGCAGTCACACTTCTCTCCCTGATTTACCCAAGTCCCAGGTCAACTCGGTTTCTGTGTGGTTTTGCCTTATACAGGCATCCATCAAGCCCTTTGGAAAAAGATATTCCTCCTCTGAGTTCCTCTCTGCAAACCTTTTGCCTGCGTCTATCACTCAGGCTTTTCATGAAACAGGCTGCAGGAAACTGCTGTAATGCTGTGTCCTGGAGCTGAGTGTCTCAAGATTCTGACCACCACAGGGCTCTCTGCTAGTCTCCAAGGCTGCTCACACCACTGCCCTGCCTGCTTTTAAACCGGTGATTCTCACTCCTTGACCCAGGTGGCTTTAAAAACACACAAAAACCCAATGCCTGGGCCTTATGCCTAGAAATTCTCTTTTAATTGGTTGGGATCAGCAGTTTTAAAACACAGGTGAATCAACATGCAGCCCGTTGAGGAAGGCTGCTAAAAGTTTCCCTCAATCCAAGGAAACCAATCTCGGATAGACCAGTTTCCTGCCCCAGAGGTTTTTCTGGGTTGGGTGGGGGATGCATGGGGCATATGGTAAAGGGACTGCTTTTCCCACACTTTTGAAACCCCATCTACGTGAGGAGACCCCAGACCATGGTAGGAGAAGTGTGAAGAGTTGCTCCAGTTGACAAGGCAACTAAGCCACCAGTGCCCTTGATGGGCAGCACAGCATCATGTGCAGGGGCTGCTAAGGGAGCCAGAAGTCGATCCGCCTGGCTTAGGTGGAGTGGGAGGACGACATGGAATTAGGCATTTCACAGTCAAGGAAAACTAGGAATATTTCCTAAACGTTAACAGTGGTTTTCTCAGGGTGATGAGATGGCAGGTGGCTGTCCCCCCACTCAAAAAATACTGCTTGCTTCTCTCAGTTCAGTCACTCAGTTGTGTCTGACTCTTTGTGACCCCAGACTGGAGCACACAGGATGGTGTAAGATTTTGTGGATACAGAGATACTAAGACATAGGCTCTGACCTCAGAATTTATAAAACATCGGAACACTGGGTAATTTTTTTTTTTCTTACACGGGCTTTCCAAATATTCTGCAGGCATTATGTTTCACTTTTGTAATAAATTTTTAAAGGAAAAAAAGGTTCGGTCAGAGGTATTAGACTGTACGTTCTTAAAAAACAGGAGCCATGTTATTCATCGTTGCACCTCAGGCCTCTAGCCCCCAGTGTGCCACGTAATGGGCATTTAATACACGTTGGTTGAATGAATATTTGATCTATGTCACATTTCAGTTCTCCCATGAATTTAGGACTGATTTATACATAAAATCTGGAAACAGGACCAAAGATCTATAATATTAATTACTCCTGTGTATAATCCTAATAATATTTGACTGGAGTCAGCTTTTAAACACAATAGAATGCAAACTTTTTTTTTAAAAAGATTAAAAACAATAAAATCCATGGCCTCTGAGAGAGTAGGGTCTTTAGGAATATGGGATGCATGAGGGATTGTAAACTCTAGGAGCAGACAGAGCATGTAGTATCCAGACTCTAAGCCAGACACTCTCTCTTGCCTTGAACAACATTCCCAAGCAACTGAAGCCTCAGTTTTATCTGTAAACTGGGGATCATAATGCCCACTTGGAAAGCTGTTTGACTGAAGGGCTCAACCTATTTGATGATGATTTACTGAGCTTACCATTGGTTAAGTGGTGGTGGCCAGCAGGGGGCAAGGCAGAATGCCCACTACGCTCCTTGAGCCAACGGTCTAGTGGGAAAGATGGAATTAAATGACAGGCAGTGTCGAGGACAGTGCTTGGCTGGTGTCAATAACCAGCCTTCAAGAAACACGAAGCACTGCCCTCTCCCTCCTCCTACCCCAAGTCAATCAGAAGGATTTGACTCTAGGGTCAAAAAGATTTGGGAATGCTGCCAGCTTTGTTCCATGGCCTGTATTTCCCATCTTGATGGGAATCCCCAAGGGAGCAAGACACCAAGCCCACGCCAGGAGTCTCAGAGAGCTCTCCAATGGCAGCTTCCTATGTTACAAACATTTGAGTGGGGTTTCATAAACCTACACTGTGGCAGTGCTTTATAAACATCCCCCACTGCTGCTTAGAGAGTTTACCTTATTCCCCTTTCTTGTCACAACCCCAACGGTGTTAAGTATATTATTAAACCCAGCCAGCATTGTTTAAAAAGAAAATACTCCTAGCTTTGGTGTAGACCTTAGTGGGGACTTTGGAGAGAAAGGCTGCCAGTACGGCCTAACTGCAGGTTCTTTATCTGGAGGCAGCTTGTGGAAGGCATCTCTTTTCGTGCCGCTGCCCTCTGGCCGGCCCAGGTGTTGCTGATAATGGTAATACCATCACTGATTTGTTTAGCCTTTCATAGTTGGCACAAACTACTCAGACTCCTTCATTTGCTCCTCCAAAGCCCTGGGAGAAAGTGCTGAGCAGTTACTTATTCCCATTTCCAGAGGAGACAGGGAAGTTAAGTGTAACAGCACAGAGACAGTGATGGGGAAATGGCTCCCAGCGCTTTTTCCACCTTGGCGTTCAGTGCAGAGGCAAGGTCTTGGGAAAAGCATTGGGAGACTTTGTTATCAATGTCAAAGGACTGCCTGCTGACCTTTGCTCCGTGTCCCATCTCTACCCAGTTCTCCTCTACAAACTTGTCCAGCAAGAACAAAGAGCCCCCCCCCCCGCAAAAAAAATCCATCCTAATGTTTTTCTGTGACTCTGGATTATGCCCATAGGGGATTCCTTCCTTGTTTTCTTTTATTTTGAAGCAAATCAGAGTATTGACTGGAGGAGGGTCATGACAACCTTTCATCCCGTAGCTTCCTATTTATCTGTGGTTCCCTATGGACCACCAGGCCCGTGTGGGCGAGGGCCATGTTTCATTCACTGTCATTGCCTCAGAGCCTAGCACAATACCTGACTCACAGTGTTTCATTGCTGTCTGCCAAATCAATGAAGAACTGAAATGATAGGGAGGAGAGTTGAGAAAAATGCCTTGCCGTGAACTCGGAGTATTTTTCTATTTCCGTTTATCCGGAACATGGCTTGTTCTGAAATCTCATCAGCCAGTCACCATCTGAGATTTAGCTGACAGTGATCATCCCCTCTTCTCTGCTCTTCCAGAGGTTGGTCCCTTTGGCTCTGATCATGTCATCTGTGATCTGTCATCACATCTCCCCTGCATGTTAAGAGCCCCACCAGACTTGTGAACCCTTTTGAAGCCATAACCTGTTCATGTATTTTATGTACTCTTTGTCATGTTGCTTGACATAGCAGAACAAGCAGAATTTGTTAAATTAACTGAGGTCACTCAATGAGTTTAGACTAGAACTTAGGTTTCCTTTCCATTAGACACTATTGTCTAATGATCACAGGTGGTGTGGGACAGGACCTGAGGTATCAGACTGGGACTCGAAGGGTTAATTATAAGGTGCACACATTTCTTGAAACCTAATGTTTTCCTTCCTCAGAAACAGTCTGGGAGCCCATGTAAAGTGGTGGCGCGGCAGGGGGTGAGATCTGGATTCCAAAATGGAAGCGGAGGTGGAGGGAAGATGACGTTGTTTATATGAAATGCACGTTTTCTCTCTGAGAGACCAAACTTCGGGAGGAGGAGGCTGATATAGACCATGTGGGAAAGGGCTGGTTAGGAATCCGGTTGTGTATAAACAGCAGAGGGCAGCAGGTGGTAGTGGGTCCTCCTAGAACCACCACAATCCGGTTCATCAGCAACTCAAGTTTCTTCCTTCTGGAGAGAATTCCAATTGTTTTCTTGATTTTACTTTAAGATGGGGCGGGGGGTGGAGGGTGGGTAGTGAAGTAACAGGAAAGAATTACAGGTGAAATCAACCAGCAATGAATAATAAGCTGAGCTTTGAGCAAATCTGGAGTTTATTTTTCTTGCCAGTCAGTGTCCAAGATTCTGACTCCAAGACCTGAGCATGAGGATGAAATCCCATCTGTCTAGAAGACTAGGTGTCAAACGACTGCAGAAGAAAAATACCTCTTTCTTCTAAATCCCTCATCACCTCTCACAAAACACAGTTCAAAGCTATACATCGAGAATGCCGACGGAGTCAAAATAGTCAAACAAAACTCTAACCAAAGGTCCTAAACTCAACTCAGAGCTACCTTGAGTGAAATAAAATTCCATTCTCTGCCTCCTCTTTCTCTTAATGCTTGTGTCAAGCGAGTCTGTGTTCCAACAAGGAAAGAAAGGGATTTTTAGATGATGAATAAAATGGACAGATAACAGAAAAACAATGTCTAAAAGTTGAGGTATGATTTCCGGTTTTGAGGTTTAGCCCTTCATGTTTCCAATCTGGTGAAACCAGACGCAATATTCTGTTTTTTTTTTTTACTAAACATTTCTCTAAATATTTAGAAAATATTCCTATTTCTTCTCTTTTCTAAGAGGACATAAGCTGAAATTTAAAAAATACATAAATGCAACACAATCCCAGACAACAGAATTCTCTTTGAACTATCCTTACCTCCCAAATATTTTCATTATCATTTGGTTCTAAGTACTTTTCCTTCAACCATGATTTTTACCTTTGACCCAATTTTAATAGAAATGCTTTTAAATTTACAAATATATGAAATTTTAAAAAATTATCTTCTTGTTCCTGGTTTCTACAAGACTGATTCCTTGATTTTCACTGGGATTTGCTTTATGGGTAGTACATGGTTGATTTTCACAAAAAGTTCCATGTGTTCCTAAGAACATATTAAGCACTACTGGGTAGAGTTATGAGTGTCTATGTGTGGAGCACGTTGTTTCATGGGGACTTCTAGTCCAAAGTGAAAGTCAAACCAGAAATCATACCTCAGTCTTGTCCTACTTTTTGTGACACCATGGACCATACAGTCCATGGAATTCTCCAGGCCAGAATACTGGAGTGGGTAGCCTTTCCCTTCTCCAGGGGATCTTCCCAACCCAGGGATCGAACCCAAGTCTCCTGCATTGCAGGTGGATTCTTTACTAGCTAAGCCACAAGGGAAGCCCAAGAATATTGGAGTGGGTAGCCTACCCCTTCTCCAGGAGATCTTCCTGACCTAGGAATCGAACCAGGGTCTCCTGCATTGCAGGAGGATTCTTTACCAACTGAGCCATGAGGGAAGCCCCTTCTAGTCCAAATCCCTCTCCTATTCTTCAAGCTTTGCTTTAAGAAGATTGTGTTCTCAAAAATAAAAGGGATAAAAATATGACTTACACAGAATAATGAAAAAAGATCTATCTTCTATCTCACAAAATAGTAGAGGAGAAAGGAACTACAAGGTGGTTTATGGCGTGCACATACTGGTCTCTGGTGTTCGTGAGGATGGGGCTGGGGTTGCAGTGGTGGTGTTATCCTTTCCCTTCTGTAACTCACGTTTCCAACGTGGAATCTAGTCTTGACTTTGAATATTCAAAATCTCTATGCATGAGTGTCCTGAGATCTCATCCCTTAATGATTTGACCTTGATCATATCCTGATCCCCCAAACCTCTTTTACTGGGGAAACAACCTCCCAGAATCTGTGGACCCACAATATTTACGATGTGCTCTGAGGACAAGGGCCAGAGGAAGACTGACTTGTGGATTCCCACCCGGGTGCTTCTTCCCTGAGGTCCCTGAGCAGAACACACAGTTGCTGTCGTCCCTGTTTCCCCTACCAGTCATTCCCTGCCTTTCACCAGCGCTCTTCCTCTCCCTGTCCTGCCCCTTAGGGCTGGGTATTTGCCACCTTCCACTTTAGTCTATTACAACAGCCCTCCAATGGGCCTGCCTGTCCCCACTGTGTTCAGTTAGGTGCCAGTTACTTCCTAAAGCCCAGAATGAATTATGGGGACTCTGCCCAACAACCTTCGACTGCTCCTCACTGACTGCTCAATCAAGTCCAGGCTTCCTGGCAAATCCCCCGAAGCCTTCAGAATTTGGTTAAAACTCACCTGCCAGGCTTTATTTCCTACCACTCTTCTCACATACCTAAACCCCAGGTATCCAGATATCGGTCTCTTTTCAATATGTGCTAGGTACTCTCAAGCCCCTTCCTCACCCTTCACACTTCTCCAAGACTCTTTACATCCTATCAGTCCCTCCAACCCAGCCCCTGACATTGTGTGAAGCCAATAACCATGCACACAGGCATCCTGGGAGACAGGTTGTGAATGCACAACCTTGGGGCAGTTACTTAACCTCTCTGCTCTCTCACCTGTAAAGCAAAAACATTAACAGTACCTATGTCATGGTACCATGACAGGACTCAGTCTGGAGCCGGATGCACAGGAAAGGCTGATAAACAGGAGCTACTGTTATTAGCCCAGCCCTGCTGCTGCTGCTAAGTTGCTTCAGTCATGTCTGACTCTGTGTGACCCCATAGACGGCAGCCCACCAGGCTCCCCCATCCCTGGGATTCTCCAGGCAAGAACACTGGAGTGGGTTGCCATTTCCTTCTCCAATGCATGAAAGTGAAAAGTGAAAGTGAAGTCGCTCAGTCGTGTCCGACTCTCTGTGACCTCATGGACTGCAGCCTACCAGGCTCCTCCGTCCATAGAATTTTCCAGGCAATAGTACTGGAGTGGGTTGCCATTGCCTTCTCCTAGCCCAGCCCTGAGTGGCTGTTAAATATTCACCGAATGAGTACTTGAATGGCTCTATGACCCCAAAAGAGCAGATTTCAAAGTTCCCTATATAACAAAGGCATTTAATCAAAGCCACCTCCCTCCACGTGGCAGCACAGGGAGGAACCTAAATTACATAATTTGTTGGCCCTCTATAGTACTCACTGCAATGCCTTGTATCAACCAACTTGTGTTAAACTGAATTGACTAGGAAATCATGTTGAGCGGGCCTGTAGGTGGATCTTGACAGCACAGGGTGTGGGCAAGGGAGGTGGTGGCCTCTGCTCCTCTAATGGCTGGCTCTTAGAGCAACTTCTTCTGGGTCAACAGCACCTCATAATCTCATCAGTGTATGACACAATGAGATGGGCCAGGCTTCCAGATGAGGGTGAGGGTGTGCTGGGTGACTGTTCTGAACTGAAAAAACAATTCAGACGTTTCCAGCTCTTGAAACTAGACCTCTTTCCTGGCATTTATGGCTGGACTCCTGAGTCACTGGGAACAGGTGTGGTGAGGCCAAATAATTACCCCAACTGTCAAGGGATTTAAAAAGTTGTTGAGGAAGAAATTCTCCTCCAGCAAGCAAATGTGCAGCAGGGGGCGGCCTGAAACTGACCTTCCTTAAGGAACTGAGCCTCACTTGGGGAGCAGAGTTCTCTATCACATGCCAAGTCTGTCCTCTCAAAGCACCACAATTAAGACCTGCTGTTTCTATCGGTTGTGTGACCATGATCTTTCTGAACCCGTTTCTTCTAGGAGGGTAAGAAAACCCCATATTCACTAAACGGTTGGAAGGAGCAGAAAGCATAGTAGACGTGACGGTGCTGTGGAAGATCTTGTAGTGAATCCTCTTGGGAGAAACACTAGCTCCAGCCAGCTAAGTGTGCTTCTCCCAGTGGCAGAATATAAATCAATCTGCATGTAGAGTTAGAGCTAAGCTAGGCAAGAGGAGTGAATCTCTGGGCCCAACCCATCAGATCTATTACAAAGAAAATATTTTGTAAAAAATAAAATGAGAGGAATGTGATGCTTCACTTTCTTTTCTCCAAAGAGTTCTTTTCATTAAAAGAAAAAAAAATTCTTTTTATAAAACGCAGAAACAGGCACCAGTGGAAATACACTGGCGATGCCGGGAGGTCAGTCACCCGACCAGGGGTGTAAAAGTTTCCTTGAATCTGTCTGGCCAGGTTATTTTGAAGCTCTGAATCTGGGACAAGGCGCCGAGGCAGCTAAGGTGGGAGCAGCAGGCTAGCTCTTTGAAGACGTGAAAGCCAGGGCTAGGGAATTGTGGGTCTGGGCGAGAAAGAAAGGTCAATTCTGGCCACTCAAACCCTTTCCAGAGCCCCAAGTGGATGCTCCAGCTGGGGCTCAGGAGGAAATGTACCCAGGCCATTCCTGCCACAGCCCCTGCAGAACAAGTTTCAGGGGCAAAACACAAACTCTTCTACTTTCTCTTCTGTTGGGGCCTCATTGTTCTCAGAGTCAGAAGTTCAGAAGAGCAAGGTCTTTCGATTCTACACCTTAGACCGGCATGAGGCTCAAAGGGTTCAACATCTCTTAGATAAACACCCGTGCTCCTGGAGCTCTGTGACCTCCCACAGAGAAACCCCTCAGGCTCAGAAAGGCTAACCTGCCTGAGGCCTTACAGTTGACAGGCCCTAGACTGGAGTCCAGGTTTCCTGGCTCCTGTGCCAGTGTTCTTTCCATATGATACTGCCTTTGTGTGATCTTTATTTAAGTCCTGCTTCAGCCTTGCAGGGCTGGGATGGGTGGAAAAGATATTCTTCTTTGTTGAGCTGGAAAACTGAATAACAAATGAACAGAGGAAAACTGGCACTGGAAGGCACGTCTTCTTGTCTGCCAGAATCTGTGTTTTAGATTAAAAACAACCTGAAGATGGGGGTGGGCAGCTCCAAGCGGAGAGCAGGATACTGTGGGTGGGGGAACAAGGGCCAGGGAAAACCAGAAACAGGCTTCAGGGCACCTGCTCATTTTGTGAACAGAAAGCCACAACTTCCTCTGCCTCGGTTTCCTCTTCTAAAAGTCTTGGAAGGGGCTGGAGAGACGGCGAGTGGAGTGGAGTTATTGTTCAGCAGGTAAAGTTTCAGTTTGGGATGATGAAACAGTTCTGGAAATGAATAATGGTGACGGCTGCACAACACTGTGAAAGCACTTAATGCCACTTAAAACAGGTAAAATGGTAAATTTTATATCATGTATGTTTCAGCACAATAAAAAACAAACAAATGAAGGGGACAGTGTTAACTAAAGGTTTCCAAGATTCCATCAACTCTGAAAGTCCATGATTCTTACCCTAGTTGGAAATTTCTTTTCAAATTAGCTTCATCTTCCCACATGCTTTCTCTCCCACAGGTTCCCAACCCAGTTCTTACACAGCAAGCACCAATACCCACCCCCTGGAGTTAAATGCCTCATGGCTGGCATTATGACTGCACGTAGCCTGTGTTGTGTCTGAGGACGGCCCTGTGTCAAATGGCTAGCTAGGGCAGAGATGTGATCTTTTTAGAATCATGACAACCTCTTACTCTGATGGACCGACCATCTCTGTTAAAAGTGGTATTGGCAGTAAAAAATATTAAGATGCATTTAATTAACTGGACTTGACATAAATGCTAGCCTGAAGACTGAGACCCAAGTCTGGGAGGTTGGGTCAGGCCTTTCTACGCCAGCATCCGCTGCAGGCAAGCAGTGATGCTGAGGTTGGAGGAGTGCCAAAGCCCAAGCATCGAGTCTTCAGACAACTTTTCAAAGGTGGCAGGGATGTGGGAACCCATGTAGCCTGGGTCCTGGGAGAAATCCAATACAGTTCAGAAAAACCCAGACTCTTCAGAGATGGGTGTGTTAGCTGAGAGGGTGGAGGCTGAGCCTCAAGTCTTCAGCCCTGCCTCCCGCCTGGGTGTCAGTGCAGATATGGGGCAGGACAGGGTGAGGAGCTGGCAGGTGGGCATGTGGTACCTAGCCTACCATCACACCTGCCTGCCTTGTCAATAAAAGACAACTGGCAGTCTAAGCTCTACTGGGAAGTGAATGTTCCCAAGCCTCGTGTTTGATTTTCAGCCTGATTTGACTCTTCTTCCACGTACAGACATTTCTCTCATTTATAATATCCCCCTCCATTGCCACTCCCAAAGTGTAATCAGTGCAGGATAAAGAACAAGACTAAACTATGGAGAGATCTAGTTGTTTTTAGAATGGTTCCCTCTGAGATGTGCTCATGGATCAGCAGGAGACAAGGGGGCTGTGAGCTGTGAGGGGATCGCAGAGACCCAGAGCCAATTCAGCAGGGGCTGGTGGTGTGGCTTGCGGTCCTGGGAGTGGGAGGGGAGGTTATGCTTGAGAACACTCATGAGCATGTCTCTATAGGGGAAGAAAAAGGATGTACACGTCAGAGCAGAACTGCCTCCCTTTACAAAACTGGGTGTTCTCAGAAAGCTTTGAAAATCAGATTCCTAGGATTCAAGGTGCTTTATTTTCCTCTTACTAGCTTTCAGGGATGTGCCTATATATCTCCCTAAAATTGTATGTTAGGCACATGTTAGGACATATGCCTGCCATGAGGGTAGCAATCAGCTAATGTATAAGCAGAGACCCCAGAAAACTGCCCCTTGAAGGAACCCTTCAACCCACTAATTGAGAATAAATAAAGAATGCTTTGGAAATTATATTTGTGCAGAGGCAGGAGATAAGAGCCTATACATGACTAGGCTTGGAATCAACATGCTGGCATCAGGTCAAGGGTGGGCAGAGAGCAGGGCAGGACTTAGCATTCAGAGATCTAGCATTGAGCAGTGCACAGGATGTGTGGAGTGGGTGTCAGCTGAGGGGCTCAGGCCCAGGGGATCTTAGCAGAGGTCATAGGAATTGCAGCTCAGCTCAGCAGGGCACAGGGACAAACTCCCAATGAGACCACACCTATTACAGTCATCAGGTACAAAAAGCCTGGGGCCAGACTGGGCCTGGAAATGATGCCCAAAGCTCTCAATTTAACAGCAAGAGTCCTTTATGAGGTGGACAGCCCACATATTTCTCAAACCGGGTCTTTAACATATAGCTCTTCTAGTAGGCACCCCCAAGCCATTTTCTTCTGCAAGGGACATCGCAATAAAGTGCTACCTATACTTATCCCTTCAGAAAATTCATATTGAATAGGTTAACTTTGTATATCTTATTCGTCATCTGTGTCTGAAAACGCTAGCAGTGCCATGATGCCTGCTTTCCCTCAGCACCTGCTTCTGTGCTCAGAGTTAATTTCAACATAGCAACACAGTTTAGAAGAGCCCGATAATTCCTACAAGGATCCATATGAATGTTCAAGGGCTGCAGGCACTTCTACTACAGAAAACTAGATTAACCAAAATATTTGCAGCTTCCAACTCCTTCAAGAGTTCCAGTTCTGCCTCAACTGTTACATCTAAAAACTTTTCATACATGCATCAACACAATTTTTGGCTTTCTTTATATCAGCACTGACATCCTAACATCTTTCCTTATGCAACCACAGCACCTCCCGGTGCTCAAGCTCATGTGAAGCCTTGGATGAACAAGAACCCAAGAAATGTGTGCAATTCACAAAGCAGGGCTACAACATGCACACTTGCAAGCTTTTGTTCGTCTAAACGCAGAACAGAGAATTAATTACATCAGTCAACCTTCTCAGTGTTGACCCATGAGAAGGTCACCTTGTCCCACACCTCCCTGTGCCCAATTCTTCCTCTAAAGAGCAGCGAAGGAAAGTCATCCTTCTCCCCCTAGTCCACCAGAGCTGAGAAACGTCCCAAATTGCCTTGTAGAACGCAGATAGCTGGCTCTCCCCCCTCCCTCCAGGTATTTGCAGATGACATTTACAGGACATGCCAGCAACGCTGAGATCTGGAGATACAGGTGCCATGAGGCATATCTCCGAGCTGACAGGTGTGGGCGTCCCAGGAGTTGGTGCTTGTCCTGTGAAATGCAAGGAAAGCAGAGCCAGAAATTTCCCCCACCTTCCTCACTCTCTAAGATACATTTAGACTACGAAGGCCATATCTGCTTCCTCCCACAGGGGAGCACCGGACTGGCCCACACCTGCCAGATTTAGCTCCGTGGCAACACCTGCAGCCACAGGGGACTATTTTCTCCTGATCTCTCACTTTCAACCACTAGTCTCTGGCTTGGTTCAAGTCAGCTGGCATCTTCCACCACCGACTTATCCCTCAGAGTCATTTGGTTTTCCTTGGCTTTTGTGCTGGTTGTCATAATATAGTGGTGGCTTTCTTTGGGATTAGGTCAAATTAGAATAATAAAGGTCCATTTAGTTAAGTGAAAATCATAGGGCTATAAAAAGGAAAAGTTTTTAAAAATACATTCTACATTTTATGCACAGAAGAACTCTCAAACTTTTATCCATTATCAGGGATGTGGGCACAGATTTGGAGAAAAACATTTCAATTTACTGGGAAAGACAAAATGGCAGGAAAGCCATTTGCTCCAATTCTCTAGGGTTTGTAAATTTATGATGCTTGTCAGTGGTGAGCCATGTGAAAGTCCTAATTCTATAATCCCAAAGAGTTCCTGGCCTAGAAGGAGTTGAAGTTGATTGGATGTCCTTGGTGGTGAAGATGTTGGTTTCTCTTCCACATTCCTGTAACCCTGTGGTATGAGAAAGGCCCCCGAGCTGGGTTTCAGCCTCCTTATCTCTAGAAAGGACTCAGCAAGGCCTACAGGAGGCAGGCTGTTCCCAGGGCTCTTTTCCTTCATGACAGGTGCAGCTACTGCCCAGGAGCCCTGGGGGCTGGGGAAGAGCGGGTTCTGGAGTTGCTGTGATCACTCCTCATTTGCTATCCACCAGCTATACCCAGTGACCAGGGGCCAGGTCATCCCACAAACCACACCTAATCCCTGATTTTACTGGTGCCTTCAGGGAGGAATTAGTCCCAGAAAAAAAAGAACATAAAGGGGAAAGGAAAAAGGGAGGAAGGAGAACTAAAAAAAATGGGTTCTTCTCTTTAATTGAGAGCCAGTCACTATTTATAATGCTATTTTCCATGAAAAAATGTTTTCCAAGTCTCCCATTATGATGCTGGAGATTTTCTACACAAAGCCAGATCGTCCAAAGAAGAAAATAATAAGCAAGCATTCAAGAGAACCAGAAGTTTTTAAAAAGGCATCTAGGAAGAGTTTTTTTTTTTTTTAAATCAAAATTAAACTGAATTCAGTTTTGTTTTGTTTTTTATAAGTTGGATGGGATACCCAGAAATGCCCTAATATCACCACGTATCCTTGACTGGCTGGTCACTTGAGCAAGGTCACTGTTACAGAACACATCAAAACAGACAATCATTGTAGTAAAGAGGACAATAGCTGCTTCTACCTCCATGCTAGTATTAGGGTCAAGATCATCACACTCTGACTCCTCGGAACTGTTCGTCTCCTTGATGGGCAGCATGAGGTGGGGGAAGAAAGAGAACACAGTTAGAACACAGGCAGCTTTGGCTAGAGAGTGGGGAGAACTTGAGAGAAGCATGAACAATGGGAAACCGGGCAGAGAGAAACCGGGTGCTGTGAGGTGCGTGCGGGCCACCTCGGGCGGCAGCATGCTCTTTCCAGGGAGAGCCGCTCATCTCCCAGGAAATAGCAATGCAAGCAGCCAAATGAAGCATGAGCGCTGTCAGATCTCAGCTGTCGTCTTCCGTGAGGCTGGACTTCCCCGGCGAGGGTGAGGGGGACACAATAATTTCTTTTCCCCAAGAAGGACATTAGAACGGGCTTTGACTGTTCCTACTTTTCTCAGAAGACTCAGGTAGATAATGCACATGATAACAATATTACACATCAGCAATCTAATTTCCATTGTCCAGAGGCAGATCTTTTCCTCTGAGGGCCCAAAACAAAGAAAACAGATCACATCATTTCAAGATGGGGTACAACAAGGATCTGCCGAAGCTTAGAATCAGGGAGTTCATTATCATAGTTGGGTTATTACAGAGCGATAGCTTGGGTTTCATCAACATGCTTCCCTTCTCTGCCCAGGCACAGGCCTGAAGGTGATGTCTGAATTCTGAGGAAAAGAAATGAAACTTTACCAAGGACATAGTAGCCCTTACATTCCAAACCTCAGACTTCAAAGGGTTGGAGGTTTGGAAAACAGCTCTAATCTCTTTACCTTGCATGTATTTTTAAACCCAAGACACTGAATGGGTGACTTTGAGAACTTTACTATGGATCAAGCATCTTGCATTTCTAAGAGAATAAATAATACTGCAGATAATTTTGCTATAAAACATCTGCATAGTATAAGAAGGAAGGTATAAAAGAAAAAAAAAGAGATACTTACTTATTTGAATCGAAGTTGCCAGGAGAAATAAAAAATAAAAAATAAATTGATCTCGCATGCAAAATCCTACTAAACTACTTCCCCTCTGGTCCCCATCCACCCAAGTCTCCTTGTGAGAATGCTGCAGGGTGGGGGTAGATGAGAGGTTGGACACAGTTCCGGAATACCTTACTCACTTTAACAGAGACTTTGTTGCCCAGAATATCCTTGGGTTTACGAGGCCCTGTGGCTTCATTTTTACCCGTGTTCTCCACTTCTGCCCGCTTTCTCATGCGTAGAGTATGCCATGAACATGACTTCCTGTTGTACCAAAAAATGCACCAATCAAAATGGTAGGTCAAGGCAGAGTGAGGCGGTGGGTGGGACTGCCACCCTCTGGTGAGTCAGCAAGTGAGGCACTCCAGTGAAGCCCTGGCGGCGGAGGCCCCAGACCTGCACACCAGCTCCTGTGGTGGAGGCTGAAAGTGGATCTTACTTCCAACAGGAAGTCAGTAGGATGAACTTTGACCCCTGCCAACAGACGTGCGAGGTTGGTTGCAGCATTGGAGGGAAGAATGAGAATGGAGTTATTAATACTCTACTGAGGGAAGTTTTTATATCATACTGATGAGGGCTTAGAGGACTCAGGAATTCCCTTCCTGAAGGGTATGGTGGATGGGAGACGACTAGGGGTGGGGAGTCAAATAGGAAATATAAGGGAGGTATATTCTATAGTGTGTAAGGTACTTGCCCAGGATCAGACACAAAGACCCAAAAGGATGATAATGAGGTTTCCATCTCATTATTTGTATTTGGGTTGTGGCCAGTCTCAAACGCTGTATAGTACAGATAGAAGTTCTAGGGCATTGACTTAATAGACTGGTGAGTACCACTCAGTTATCTGGAGGAGTTAGGATGAAGGGTTGGTGTTCTCCACATTATCCCATGTCTGTGAATACGGGGCTCTGTCAACCACTGAGAGGTCCTAGAATTTTCCTGTTGGGAGAAGACTCAACATGTGCTCTCAGGAGGTGAGAGTAGCAATGCCCTTTCACACTATCCTAACTTATTTCTTCTCCCTAGGGGGTTTGGAGCTATTTCTTCATAGACCTGTAAAGAGAGGCTGGTGCAGAGCTCTTGAGTTCCACATATGTCACAACTCAAAGACAAAGACATCAAAAGTCAAGCCACAAACAGCATTGGGGACCTGGGCGAGTATCGTCAGTTTCAGATGTGGTCACAGAGTTTGGATGACATTCTATCACGTCTGGAGTAAGTGAGGCTGGCTCCTCTCCAGTGTCTCCTTATCAAATTTAGGCCTATACAGACAAAGCTCAATTAACAGAGCCTTCATTAAGGGAGACAGGGGAGAGAGAGAGAGACCTATGAGATTCAGGAGGAAGGAGGATGCTCTGAAATACATAGCATCTCCTCCAGAAAACTCCACAAATGTCAGGGATTTTAGGATGTTTTGGGGAAGATATGCTCAAAATATTTATCACAAACATGGAGGTTTAGCAATCTACTTTCTGAGTAAGAAACAGTGATAATAGTCATGTCCTCATTTTTTGTTTTTTGGAAAGCAGCTCCTACAAAAGGCAAGAAAGAATCTCCTGGCCAGACCTTCTCTTGTATCTTCTAAATTGGCAGGCTCCCTGGGATCCCTTGCATACCAGCTGTTCACTCCAACAGTTGTTTCTGAGTGAGAACTGGTCACAGAAACTAACTTCAGGTAATATCATCTTAACACCAGACTTTAATCCCCTATCTTTATCCCCAAAGCAAAGTCCCTGCTCATTCTGAGAACATCTTGAGTCAGGGAGGTCCCTGCTGAAAAAACTCCTAGAGCAGCCAGCACAGTGTGTGTGTGTGTGTGAGCACGGGGGTGCGTTCCTATGTTTATCACAACCCTGAAACTAGAAATGCTACAAGTAATGTTGAGAAGCAGACACAAAATAGTACAAGAGGCAGAACACATTTAATTTCACTATTCCTTTTCTCAGAAGAAGGCGTCATCATGGTTTGGGATCTTCCATCTCTTGGCCACAAGCCCGGGGATTGATGTGGAAACAGAGACATTTCAGTGACATTTATCCTGTAGCAATACAACCAACTTGACACTTGTGGTCACAGCAGCCCTTGGGAGGGTGCAATGAGTGTCCTTCATTGATAAATAGTGACAACCACTTTCAGTCCACTGCTCTGTTCCACTAACCCTTGTGCAAGAACTGTTGATAAGGAATCAAATGAGCAATTGGTATTTGAATCTGCTCTCTTCTGCCTGGCTTGACACCCTTCCTACCAGTCTTCCCGTGGAAGGTGTGAAACGTGAACAAAAGATGTGAAGGTGAGAAGGGAGAAGTGCTGAGTGCCTGGATAATTAGATCACAACTAACTGGCTAGCACTGTAAGTCACTGATTAATAAGAACCTGAATGCTTTGAGGGCCTTTATTTCTAAGGCTTCTGAAACCAAATATCTAAAGGATAAGATGAATGGGGTCTATTGCCCTTTAGGGGCTGCTGCTGATTTCCAGCTGGGCCTATGGTTACCTGGAAAGGCCAGGGTGGGGTCAGCAACTTGTCTCCTGAGCCAGAAAGCACCAAAGAGGTGCAGCTCTGCTGGCGTTGCTGCTCAAGTACCCTATGCGAGTTCCTCTCCCCTGGGCACCGGTGACCCTCAGTGTGCAATGCAGCAGGGGCTGCGAGCCACCCCACCGCCTTCTACACTCGCCATTGATTTACAGCAGCACCACCAGGTCACCCAGTTGGACAGCATCTGATCTGCATCATTCCTCATCTCAGAGGTTAGAGACAACCCACAGGGGCTGTTTAGAAGGGAAGGCTAGGGCTGGAGCTTTGGTGGCAAAGGCACTTTTTGTTTAGGAAAAAATTGCCAATGCATTCAACCAACTCTTAAAGGAAAAAAAAAAAAAAAAAAAGAAGAGGAAGAAGAAGAATCATTTGTACATTTAAAAGTTCCAGAACAGTGCAATGAGGAAAAAGGGTCCACTAGTCTTTAACCTCATAAAGACATGCTCATGGTAAAAATTTATTTTACATATTTAAAATAACACATTTAAAATTATGAGTTACATTACAGGTACAATGATGAACATTGTGGCTCTCCATTATATTGCACAGCCTGACTTCATTCATACGGGTTTCTTTAAATAGTGCAAAATACTTTACACAGGAATGTGTTTGGAAGGGCCTTCGCAACCAAAATGCGGAAGAGAAATATCTTACAAATGACCATGAACATATATTAGAGAGACAGGGGAGGGGGAAAATTAGAAAAAAAAGTTACAATCTGTACACAGGAATTTCCATAGACAACCAAAAAGTTGCCTCTCTCCTGGGAGAAGCAGCAGGCCTCTGACCTATGCAGGTCTGGCGTTTGTGCTAAGGTAATTTTTTGGAGTCAATCAAAAAATAATATATATATATGTGTGTGTGTGTGCGTGTGTATATATATATATCAGTAACTTAATACAATATAAATAGAAGTCCAGTCCAGTGGATCCTGTGGTGGGTCAAATGGAGCAACAGGAGGCATGCCTTTTGTCACCTAGGGTTTCAGTAGGGTTCTTTTCTTAACAAGGGGCCGGTGGGGAGAAAAGAAAAAAAAAACAAAACAGAAAATTATAAATGAAAAGGAAAGAAAACCACCACTGTTACCACCACCACCAAAGAAAGAACTGAACAATCCAGCCCGGATGCCCCCTGCTGCGTGCGGTCCAGCACTCAGACCTCGGCTCCGCTGGCGCTGTCGAGAATAAGCAGCAGTAACTCCCTACCATGCGTTTGCATTTTTGTGTTCTTCGTTTTGAAATTTTTTTTAGATCCACATACTCCTCTCCCGGGGACGCCAACGAGGCACTTACTTGATGCTCCCGTCACTATTTTCTGTGGCTGCCATGGCTTTGGTGAGGGGCGCCAGGATGCTGCCAGGGACCCAGCCCTCAGCGGCGGGGGAGTGGTCGCTAGCGGGCTGGTACACCAGGCACATGTTCTGCTGGTTGACGGCGAGGACCTGGACCACCTCACCTTGGCTCACACAGATTTCGTTCTCCTTCAGTGCATAATAATCTTTGATCACGGCCATGGATGAGGCCCCGTTGCAGCCTCCCAGGTCATTCTGTGAGGAGACAAAGGTGAAAGGGACACAGATACAGGAAGGCTGGTTCACACACGCTCGCTCTGCACCCTTGTGGGGTTAAAAGCCAAGCTTCCTACTAGCAAGGTAAACAGCAGGCAGAAATTATCCTGAGAAACGAAATTATATTCATAAATGGGATCTGAGAATATATTTTATGGCAATGTTTCATTAATGTTATAATTGAGGGTGTAAGGGTAGAGATACTGCTCAGCCATAGGGAAAGGTATGAACACGCCTTCGGCATGGAAATCCCTCCTTAGCACGCACCTTCCTGCCAGCATCCTCCAGCTCATGGGAGGAAGAGTGTGGCAAAGGTACAGGCATATGTAAACACCTGGGCAAAGGTCAGGTCAGTGGTCACAACCTCCCAGTGAAAAGAACACAGGCTCTTTGATACATTTTTTTTTCTTCCTTTTGAAAAAGCACTGGTCTTACTCTACATTCTGACCCTCTTTGAGACAGAAGTAACAGTGAGACATTTGCCCAGTTCAAAGGCCAGGCCATGACTTATCCTGACCCAACCACTGTGGGAACAGAACTCCTCCAGACCCCCAGCTCCAGCCCCCAGCCGGTACTCATTAATATGAAGGATCCTGCCCCCATGACTTTTTCACGTGACTCTCCACCGGGAAGCTACTTCAAGACAGACCTGCAACTCCCAGGGATGCCTGGTTGCCTCACAGCATGGTGAGAGCCAGAAATTCTTCAGTAAATTAATGTGACTTCAACTTACTCACAGGGCAAGGGATTTTAAGATGAAAAAAATCACTTCCAGGTGATAAAATAGGTCAGTATAGTTACTCTAACACAGAATTGAACTTGGTCATCAATAGTTAAAAAAAAAAAAACAATGGGAATTCCTTGGTGCTTTCACTGCCGAGGGTCTGGGTTCAATCCCTGATTGGGATCTAAGATCCCACAAGCTGTGCAGTGTGGTTGGAAAAAAAAAAATCAGTATCATCTAATAATTTGGGTAAGAAAAATAAAACTATAAGGTAAAACATATAGGTCAAAAATGTAGACATTCCTATCCATAGACCCATTGAGTTCTAGAGGAAATGGAGGCCTGATGAGATTAAGTAACCCACTGAGGTTCTAATGCAAGACACAAAGTTCTGAGCTGCAGAATTTGGAATGGAAACCAGATAGCCTAACTCCTGATCTAGTACTTTTCCCATTCGTTCTCATTTCTACTACTTTGTGGGGTCAAAACAGCTGTGTACATTGATGACAATCCTCATGACAATGTTTGAATTGTGGATTATCTGTGATAAATGTCTAATCCAAGGCTAGCTTCCGCAGTTACACATCAATGGGCAGCACCCCCTTGCTGCATCAGCCTATGGGTGGTGAAGAGCTGTGGGCTCGCTTCAGGAGCTCATCTTTAGAAAGGGCAATCTCTTTAAGCTGTCAAACCCTAGAGCTGCGACTTTTAGGTGATCCATCTCACAACTCCTCTATTTGCTACAAATCATAATTGCTACTACAATATTACCTACAGTGTTTCTGCAGATGGCAACAATAGCCCTTCAACACAGAGTGTCTGAACCTGGGGGAAACTGGCCTTACTCACTCAGTTTTTCAGAGAAGGAAGAGACATAATTGAGACTAGAAGGTATTTACTGTATTCTTCCTGCTAAAACAATCAGCATAAAAAGATGCTACTTTATGAAGTAAGAACAGAGGCTGTGCCCTCAAAGAGGGTGAGGGTGGAGGTGATGGGCCATCACTTACCTTGCTGGCCTCAAACTTGTCCCCAGCCTGGTGGTAGTCAAACCCTGGACTGCCATTGGAGGTAGATATCTTCAGGGGTGGCAGAGGCGGGTTATAGCTGGAGCCCTTTGGGGGCTTCTCGGAGCCCACGGGGATGGAGGAGTAGGGCCTGGGGCTGGCTTGGGGAACCCTAGCAGGCTGGGACCTCATCACGGCTGTGCTCCTTTCTTTCCGCTGATACTCAATGGGCGACTGTAGGGCTGCAGGGAAAGAGCAGACTGTTACTCTCAGCTTTGGAAATCCCATGAGGACTTGGAGGCTCATGAGGTGAAGGCTTTGTGAGAGAGAGAGTGGGGATACTCTGTATCCCCAGTATCATGAGGAAGATGCTGCCCTGTTTTTAATGAATGTATAAGCTACTGAGAACTATTCTTAGTGTTGTCTAAATGATGAAAATGCAAAACCAAAATGGTATAAAAGGAGGGAGAGAAAGCTCTGTAGTATGTGTGTGTGTGCATGGACACAGGGGCGAGTGGGGGTGGCGACAGAGAGCTTCAGAAACTGCTGGCCCTCAGCCACCATGCAGGCTCTGCAGGGTGGGAACAAATGGGAGGTGGGTCTCGGGGACAGAATGGAGTCAGATTCCCTGGTGCACAGGGCCATGGCTCTCCGTGGAGGAAAAGGAGATGAGACAGGTAAGGGAGGCTCAAGTTGCCATGGTGTAAAAGATCTAGAAAGTTAGGTGACTGAGTCTGGATTTAATTCTGAAGATCACGAAAAGTGACTGAATTCAGTGAACTTGCATGTTTTAAATGCAGGTGCTGGCACCAAAACCTTGCAGCAGGTTGGGGGAGGGATAGGCCAGGCTGATCAGGAGCCCTGAGATGGTGACAGGGCAGAGGCGGGACCTGAGCAGAGCCGTGGGAACAAGGAAGGGGTGTGGCAGGTGCTCCAGCGGGAGGCGAGGCTGACACAGCCTAGATGGGAAAAGATGGCAAGAAGCCAGGGTACCTCGAATTTGGGAGCTGGGAGAATGGTGGTCAGCGGAACTCAGGAGACAGGGGAAAGCTGTCTTGAAGGGAAAGAGATGAACTTTGTTTTCCTGAGTTTAAGATGATAAAGTTCCAAGGTCTGAGTAGTAAAGAGGTACAGCAGGTAAAAACCACACAGGTCAAATTCTCTAACAGTGACTTCAAGGCTGGCCTGATTATGTTGTTTCTATCAGTGTTCACTGTAACAGATATTTAATTGGGTTAATGGCTGAAGCCCAGAGAACTTTCCATGATGAGGACATTTCTATAGTAATAGGTATGTACTTTAACAGGACTCAACATACAGTCCAAATTTCCTTTCCATCTAAGGCCTCAGGACGGGAAGGCTGACTCTGAAGTGCCTGCACATGTGTCTATAAGTAAAAGCCTGGCCCCAGTCCATCGTCACGTCCTTTGTCTTCTGAGTGTACAAGTGCAGCGGCTGCTACCAGACCTCGACCTTTCTCCTTGGAGAACAGTAAATATTTAGGCATTGAGAACTGAGTTCAGTAATAGCTTCATAACTCACTATAATTAGGGAAAAGTTTTCTTGGAACCAGGTATCAATACAAGTCTGGATAAGTGACTACGGTCAAAGAAGTACCATTCCAAATCTGAAGCAGATAGCAAGACAGCTGTGAAGCAGACTGTAGCAAACTGATTTGATGAATCAATATCTATCTCATGGAGCTGGGGTTTTACTTTGATTATATACAAGAATTACGCTAAAGTGTTTGAAAATGGTGTATCTTCTTAAATAAGCTCCACAGAGAGACTGTCTTCTTCTACCAGCCTTAATCTGCATAATTTAGGTCTTAGGATTAGGAAAGCTGTACATCTCTGGATTGGGTTTGTATCTGGCTGACAGATACAGTGTCTTATACCTGATCCTGTTTTTTTGTTTTGTTTGCTGAGGAGTTCATAGACAAATGTATGCCCTACCACTAGCAACTATACTGCAGTTTTAGGGTTAAGAACCTGATTTTAAGTTACACAGCTCTTAGTTCAAGTTCTTATTCTAGCACCTACTGGTTTTCTGACTTGGGACCAGTTTATTTACCTCTCTGAGCTTCCTCTTCCTCATTTGAAAAATACAGTGTGATAATATGTGAAATGTTCAGCACCGTGTCTCACACAGAGAAAGGACTCAATATATGGGTGGGAGCCATTACTGGTACTCAGTTATCTACAGTTTCAATTTATTGTCCTACCTTATTATTCTTTCGTCCTGAATTGATGAACTTAACAACTTCATTTTCAACTTAAAGTCTGTCAGAAATTCCTAACAGAATGCAATTTAATGAATGTTTTTTATATTTCACACATTTTTGCTTACTTTATCCACATAAGCATTAAATCAAAGTTGTATATTCAAAAGCTGTGAACAATATACAGCTTTCATTACTATCCCTCAGGGCTGGGCTGGTGTTTAATTTTAGATTCTTTAGAATTAGAAAGAACCCTAGAGATCACATAGTTTAGTGTTGTTGTTGTTGTTTTTTTAACCAAAATTGTTCTACAGTTGGGAGACCAGAGGCATGGCCCAAACTCTCTGTATAACTGCTTTAAAGTCTCATGTTGTTGTTTTACTTGCTAAGTCATGTCCAACTCTTTGCGACCTCATGGACTGTAGTCTGTCAGGCTCCTCTTTTGCGACCCCATGGACTGTAGTCTGTCAGGCTCCTCTGTCCATGGAATTCTCCAGGCAAGAATACCAAAGTGAGTTGCCATTTCCTTCTCCAGGGGATCTTCTGACCCAGGGATTGAACCCATATCTCCTGCGTTGCAGGAGAATTCTTTACCACTGAGCCACCTGGGAAGCCTTGAAGTCTCATGTTCTATCTTAAAAAATCAAGGCATTCTACTATATAATCTCATGTTATTTGTTTTAAAATAGATACAATGTGCTAAATCCCTTACCGTAGAGTACAATTGATACCTGATGATCTCACAGGCTCTGTGGAGTTATCTGGAGATAACAGGGGCTACACAGAGAATGACGCTATCTATGGGAGGTGTGCTGTGTTTTCCTGCTTCCAAAGCTGCAGAGTAGATCGTTCACCAAAAAAGCCAACAGAGGCCCAGCGACACGTCATGACTTGACCAAGGTTCATCACCTCTAGTCTCTCCCCACAGTATTCAGTCCGTGCTAGACACCCAGCAATTGCTCTATGTGCATCATTTGAAAGAGACCAGATTCTAGACTAGAAAAAGTGATATGCCTAAGGGTTGGAAGTGTATGTGTAAACAAGGGAACACATATGGCCATACAGTACTCCTGTAAGTCTATAGGGAATGTCATTCTCTGTGTAAGTGACAATTTGTTCTGGGAAGCTTCAAGGTATTCCTGAAATTTAGAGTTAGCAATCACCTCTGTTGGGAGCAAAGAGGGATTTGAGCTGATCTGCCAAACTCCCAGTTATCTCTAGATAACACTAGAGAACCTCTGAGATTACCAGCCATTAACTGCCAAATGGAAAAATATACATCACTGATAGCTGGCCCCTGAGACAAAGAGAATGCGCTCATTTCAGATTTTGGCCCCAGTTATTACCAGCTGGTAATGGTGGCCACAAGGCACAACTTCTGTGCCAAGGCTGTAAGAGATTATCTCTTCTTTTGGAAACATGGCCTTCTTTATCATGCCCTATCTGCCCACTTGTATATTTGGGTTCAGAAAAATTCTACACAAAGTGTTTCTGAAAACTACAAGGTTGGAATGCATGTAAATGTGATCGAGGCTCATAACTCACCAACAGTCCAGACCCAAAGGGGCTTAGGGGTGGGTGTGAGGTTCCCTGAAAATGGCCTGCCTAGAAGCCAGACCCAGTACCTACCATTTAAGAAGTCTCGCTGTGTTTCTAAGACTTGGTTGATGTCCTGCACCCAGGCCTGCTGGATGTCAGCATTGGCGGCTTGCAGAATGACCCTCTCTGAAGTCTCCCTGTTCAGAAGCGAAAACTTGCAGGGGTCATTGTCCACGTTCTCCTCCAGGACCAAGTAGTTCATCTGGAAGAAACCAAGGGGATCCTTTACATATCTAAGTGGCTTAAAAATATCAACAATATATTACAGTTCCTTCAAGCTTTTATTTCATATGTTTCCAAAAATGTGCCCTGGCTCTAACAGCTTAAATACTTTGGTTTCTGCTTTTGAGTGAACGACATGATCTTGGAGAACCCGCACGATCACCTTAGAGACTGGTGCCAAGCTGTCACTTTTTCTCACGATAATCGACCTTCAAGCCTGAAGGCTACACGCTTAAAAGAGCTTCACTGTTCTGGATCCTCACTCATGCCAGTGCCTTGTCTTTGGAAAGCAGCTCCCCCAGTGTGGCTCTTCCTTGCCCGTCCTCATCCTCGCCTGGATCCTCACCTTGATGCTCCTTTTGAACATGTAGCCTGGGGTGAGGGATCCCTTCCTGAGCAGTTCACTGAAGATGACGATTTGCTCAAAGAGGAACACACGCCTCTCCTTGGTCCGCGACTGCATGCCAGTGTCCAGCTCAATCACGTAGAATGTGTCCTGCTGCAGCAGCTTGCCCTGAGCAGTCAGGGTCCCCTGATGGGAAGAAAGGCTGGAATGCAGTAAGTGAAGGACAGGGAGATGACCCTAGCCCCCTGGGTAACAGAACCTCCCCTCTGGGGACATGGACAACAGACAGCAAAAGCCTCAGGTTCTAGTAAGAGACTGAATCAGGGCCCATCTAGGGTAGACTGTGGCCACCTTCCTTCTCATAGGGCCCCAGACGGAAGGGAAAGATGGCTACAGAACCACGAAGAAGCAGTTCGGGGAAAATGCCAGAAAGAAGATAAAATTATTAGCTACAAAGATGTTCAGGAATTGTCCTAGCCCCTATTTTTTTTTAGTAAAAGCAAAACACAAAGTAGGTGATGCTGGAGCTGGAAGCGGCCTTGCTGTCCTTGGAGAAAGTGTGCCACTGAGAGGTATGCCTGCCTGGCCCTTGGGAGAAGACCAGGGGTACTCTCAAAGCCATGGACCTAGAACCAGTCTAGGGCCAGGGAAATGATGGAGGCAGGACCACACACACACACCAGATGAGCTGGGCCCCTCTCTTCTATTATTTCAGGCTGGTGAAATTGAGACCTTCATCTCCTGCTACAGATCAGCAGGTACAGCTGAGGTACTATCAATAGGTACCCTTATTTTACAAGCTGATGGATATTTTTTTGGGGGTCCTGGAATCCTTCTTATAATGTCTCCAGTTGCCAGATCACTTGACACCCAGTCTAGGAAGTAGAGTATATTTGGTTTACCAGTTCTAACCAGATTTTCAGAATACTGTCACATCTTTCAAGGGGATCTAGCCAAGCCAGCAAGTCTTCACAGATGCTACTGGAGAGCCTTGCTTTTTCTACCGTTCTGCAACAAGAAGATGCTGCCATCTGAGACAGTGACCAGAGCGCTGCCTCGAAACTGTATTCTCAGCTGAAAACTTTTGTCCTTTAATGCAAATGTGGGCTATTCTCTGCACATGATGCCTTTTTCCAAACATTACCTAACACATGAGCTATTTTCCTTTCATGTTCCTGAGAAATGCCTGCCCTTTGCTTGGATCATGGTCCTTACTGTCAAGGTCAGCAGCCAAACAGGCTTATCTCTACCCTGGTCCAAAGTTAATATTAAGCCAGTGACCAGCTCTAAAAGCTCTATTAATATTACATAAGAGCCTGACCCAAGAGTTATAGCCCTGCCAACACTAAAGGGAAAGCTAAAGGATGTAAAAGGGAGGGAATCTAAGTGAAGGGGTTAACTTCTCCCTGCCCCAGAGCCATGGACTTCAGAAGGAATGGTCCTTCCCAGTTAGCAGAAGGAATGAAAAGCAGATTCTCTGGGACTTGACGAAAAAAGGAGATGGTGGTGGTTGATTTAAAAAAGAAAATAATTCCACCCTCCTATATACGTCCTTCTGTGGACACATGATCAGGTACGATATGGTTCCTGTGAAGTCTGAGTGGGTCAGAAGGCACATCAGATGCTCCTCCTGTCAGAGTTCAGTTCCTCCAGAGACCAAGAGAAATTCAAGTCAGACTCTTGCTCAGAAAAACACAGGGAACATCAAGGATGAAGGGCAAAAGGAATTTCTTGGCTTGTTCAGAACAGCCTCAGACCTGGCATAATTCCAAGCAAACAAGTGTAAAATGTCATCTAGTGTGACTTAAGAAACACCATGTGAAGACTTGAGATGTATTTCTGATGCACGGCCCTTCTCAAATACCTCAGGTCTACTGTGGAGAACCGGAAGCTGTGAAAAACATTAAGAGCAAAAAGACCCTCCACATAGTTCCTGATCACAACAAAGCGATGAAAATCAGACAGGGAGAGCAGGATGGGCTGTAAGGGCAGAAAGGACAAAAGAATTTGGCTCAAAACCATCATGAATCAGACTCATTAACCCAAACCTGAATATAGCACTTCCTAACCTTACATATATATCAGTCTACCTTATGTCTATTCTATTCTAGTTTAGCCAGAAAGAAAAGCCCCCTGTTTCCAAAATGAAAAATGCAATGTTACAAGATTACTGGGAAACAGGATTAGAAGATCCACATCTTTCTCTAAGGGGCTCAGCAACAACTATAAGCACTGTCAATAATTGTGTTAGTTCCAGTTTTATCATATTAGTATTTAAAATAGACTGTGTTCAGCTTAAATCAGGAAAGCCAATTTGCTCTTCTGAGATTCATTGTTTTGGGTTGAACTGAATCCCCTCTCCAAGTTGCATGTTAAAGTCTTAACCCCCAGTACCTCAGAATGCAACCTTATTGAAAGACAGAGTCTTTACAAAGGGAAACAAGTTGAAGTGAGGTCATTACAGTGAGCCCTAATCAAATGATTGACGTGTTTATAAAAAGGGGAAACTTCCACAGAGGTATGTACAGAAGGAAGATGATATGAAGACACAGGAAGAATGCCATATGAACATGAAGATGGCCATCTACAAGCCAAGGAGGGAGGCCTGAACAGACCCTTTCCTCACAGCGCTCAGAAGAAACCACCCTTGCCTACAACTTGATCTGATTTCCAGCTTGTGGAAACATGAGATGATGTATTTCTGTTGTTGAAGTCTACAGTACTCTGGTTATGACCACCCTGGCATGCTAACTCTGGTTATGGCAGCCCTAGCACACTGCTGCTGCTGCTGCTGCTAAGTCGCTTCAGTCGTGTCCGACTCTATGCAACCCCAGAGACGGCAGCCCACCAGGCTCCCCCGTCCCTGGGATTCTCCAGGCAAGAACACTGGAGTGGGTTGCCATTTCCTTCTCCAATGCATTTAAGTGAAAAGTGAAAATGAAGTCGCTCAGTTGTGTCCGACCTTCAGAGACCCCATGGACTGCAGCCTTCCAGGCTCCTCCGTCCACGGGATTTTCCAGGCAAGAGTACTGGAGTGGGGTGCCATTGCCTTCTTCGCCCTAGCACACTAGCATATTCAATTGAAACCCAAATCCTGGGTACATCCAGCTGTTTCTCCCAAGGCTTGACTCTTCTTGTCAAAGAATAGAAATGTGCACTGTGAGGTTTTAGAGCTTTAACATCCACTTAACTAAAAAGCCAGTCACTACGTAGACCTGTTTATAAGAACCACCCTCTCAGAAGGAAAAAAAAAGTGTTCTATTTCTCCCTAGTTCTACTCCCATCACATAGTCCTGCACTCCCTCACATTCCTAGCATTTCTTAAGTAAGAAAGAAAAGGGAAGAGGTCATTGGCAGGTCCACGGCTATAAAGAATCTTGGGTCTTTCCAACCCCCTTGGAATTCTGACTGCAACTTGGTTGACCTCCTATGACTGCTCTATTGCTGGAAATCCTAAATAGGTGCATCTTCTAGGCCCGTGAACCAGAGGGGCCCAGGCACAATGGCGTAGACAGCAAGAGAGACAGAGAGGGTGGGCCCAAGGCTTCAAAGGGAAGCCTGGGCTCCTGCTGCTCCAGAGAGAGAGGGCTAAGAAGCCTTTGTGAGAGCTCACCTCAAAGCCCTGCAGGCGCCCCAGGTTCATCATGTCATTGCAGCGTTTTGGAACAAGGCACATTAACTCCACTGCTTTCTGCGGGGAAGAAAAGCAGTAGTCATAGCCAGGAGCAGCACTTGGGTGGGGGGCTCAGGACAATTCCATACTGGAAGACTGAGGCCTCCTGGTGGCTTCTTGATCCTAGGAAAGGACACTGGTCCCTACTGTCCACTTCAGAAGAGAATGGATTTCCTGTTCTAGGTTGCGGGGTGTTGGTCATCCATGCAGAGGCTCCACACGAATCAGTGACCACATCAGGAAGGAGGCTACCCAGTCCATCCTTTTTCTACCTTCCCGCTTTTGTTTATCCGTTTGTTTTCCTTCTCACATTTTCTTTCTTCTCTTTGTTGCTTTCTGGCTGCCCAAGCAACAGCTTAGCCTTGCTTGTGAAACACTAGAGGTTTTAACCTAAAATAACCTGCCAGAATGGTCTGTAACCACTCTGGCTTAAAATAATCCCCATGGTGACGTTGTCTCAAAGGACTTCACTTAGAGAGTAATCCTCGGGGCCCAGGGAGGGAGTGAAAATGGAATAATTTATATGTCAGCTTCAAACAGTACCTGGATTCATGGATAAAGCTGTACACTGAAACACTCAATCTCTGCAGGATGTTAGAGAGCTCAAATGCCACCCTTTCCCCCACATGCCACTGGGAGCCACAAAGAGAACACCAGTGGGGCTAAGCTCTGCTCTGGCTCAGGTTTGGATTCCTGTGTTCTTGATAAGCCCTCAGTGTGCTCCTCAGTGCTTGGCATTCCTCATCCTGCTGGGCAGCTGTCTGTAAGGGGCTCTGCTGTCTCTATTCTCCAGAGTCAATACTTCCCCTCTAGAGGGAGACATTCAGTACTGTCCCATGAGGACCACCAGCATTACAAGCAGAAAACTCACCTCAATATCTGAACACTCCAAACCAGCCTTCTCGCTGTATCTCAGGAAGTCCTAGCAAGTGGGGAGGCAGGGAAGGGTGAGGGGAGGGTAAAACCAGTTAGGAAAATACAGCACTATTAAAAAAAAACGGAAGCATCATAAAAACCAAGATGACACCCAGAAGACTCCTCCCCAGCAGAGATGGCAATGCTTTGTAGTAGCTGAGATATGAAGTTATGAGTCACGGTAGACACGGAGAAAACATTCAAAGATTCAAAAATATGGGTAGAGGGGAGGGGCGAAGTGGAGAGAGTGAGTGAACAGGGACAAAAGGGGAATGATGACAAGAATGAATGAGAAGGAATGGGAGACAAGACAGTTAGAGATCTCTTCCATTTGCCTTATATTTCTGTAAGACAACTCAAATTAAACCACTTTAAAAAGTAAAAAATGATCAAATTTTAGGTTTAACTCTTCTGAGATTTCTAGGTTTTTTTGCGTTTTCTTTCTCAGTGAATTCTTCTCTGATTTTATGCTCTTATAATTTTTTAGTTTTTAAAGGTACCAAGTCAGTCGGTGACTGGAACAATGTAAGAAAGTGATTTGGAACAAAGAAAATCAAATAATGACCAAACTTAAAGACAGGAACAACAGGCATGCAATTTATTTGGGGGCAAAGGTGATGCAAATAACCAGCGGGTAAGGTAAAAACCCACACAGGCCTCCCATAGGAAAAGTGTGGTGGAGACAGAACCTCGAGCTGACCTGCTCCCTAACTCAGAGCCTGACTAAGACCCTGCTCTGGCCCTGAGCAGAGCTCACAGCCCTCTTACCTTGAGGAGCAATTGATATTTTGTTATTCTCTGAATGGGCTTGATAAGGAAGTCGCTAAGCGTCAGCCTTTGATTTATCTCTTGTTTCACCTCCTGGAACACAAGGGAGCTGTATTACGCAAAAAGGAACCAAAGGATTGGGGTGCTCTGGTTACGGGTTCAAAGGAAAGGAAGGCAGGTCTTCGTGTTTGCCAGTAAAGGTTTAGAATCTCCAAGGCACACGATGGGTAGAACTGCCTACACAATGGTTCATTGGTTATTAACACATAGCACACCTCATCATCACCTTCTTATCTATCAAGCTCTGTCTCCCTGTGTCCTTACCCCTGTCCTGCGGACAAGCTGGAATGGGTGTTCCTTTCTCTCTTCCCCTTCAGGGTCAAGTCAGAAATGAAGGGATTTCCCTGGGACACAGAGGCCTAGGGGCTGGACCCTGGACTCAGATCTGCAAACAATTAGTTGCGGGCTCTTTCCTAGACAAGGTGTTGCCTCTCCTCCAGCAAAATAAACACTTCCAGGTTGGGGCAGAACAGATACTTTGAGGTGCTTGCTGGATCTCTGGGAACAGGAGCAGAGGCTATGTACAAGGTGCCTATAAGTGCCCCCGGGGAGGAGGAGGGCCCTCAGCAGTCTCCAGGGCCTGGTGATGAAGACTGGGGGCACAGTGGGCTCCGGGGCCATGGGAGGAGGACTGGAATTCTGCGGCAGTCTTCGAATTACAGAGTCGTTCTATCAGCAGGGACTCCAGTCCACTCACTGGGCTGCCTCTGCTCCTCTCCAGCAAAGGGACTCATGAGAACTTAGCCAAGAAGCTAATTAATGGCTCTGAGGAGGCGGCTATCTCTGTCCTGAGGGATGGGCAGTGCTGGGTGGGGGGTTCCTGAATGGGTTGATCTTGGCCTGAGTTTCTTGCTCCAACCCTGGTTCAGCCAAAATCGAGCAGCTTACTTCAAAGTAGGCGTCGTACTCGGCGACGATGTACTCGGAGCGCGGCTTGTTCTGGCAGTACCATACGTAGATGTGCAGCTTCCGCTCCTGCAAGGAGGGAAGAGGGAAAGGCGCTCAGGCACCTGAGCTGCGCAGTCAACCTGAGAGCGCTAAGCTGGTCTAAGCGTGGAGAAGAGGACACAGATCTGGTTCACGCTCTGGGGATGCACCAGGGCGGCTGAACAACAGGGACAGAAGAGTAAACACAGTGGGCAAGAGCCCATCTTCCAAACTGCCAAGCAAGGCAGGAAAGAACCCCAACAGCTCAGAAAGGGGTGAGGAGGAAGAGGAGAGAAGGGAAGGGATTGTAAAATGCATGCAATGAGCCTGCTGTGAGGGGGAGGGGTGGGGCGTGGGGCAACACTCACATATTTAATAAAGAGCTGTGCCAATCTGTCTTGCTCCTGGATACATTTTTCCAGTTCACCCAGGAAAACACTAACGGAGGATGGAGAAGAGAAGAAAGCCACATTCTTCAGAACTGTATTACTTCTCAATGAGGAGATAAATGACAGAAGACTCCCCCCAGACTCTACCCCTAAGGTCAGATGCGGGAGGCTGGAAGCGCCCCAGGTTCCAGGACACCCTGATCCTCAGGGCAATGCAGCACTTACTCCTTATGCCAATCATAAATCTGGTGAATATTTCCAAACACGATTTTATCCTTTCCTCGCATGTCCTCGGGGACACCCTTTTCTTCTGTTCTCTTCATGAAACCCTGCAGGGCGGAGGCAATGGTGAGTAGAGCATTTCAGAGAATATTTCTGGACCAAGGCCCACCCAGAAGCCTGGAGGAAGCCCACCCTCTGTGTGAGGAGAAGCCCTTAAGGGCTTCTATGGTTTCTCACCACTCAACCAGGACTTCATCCTTATGCAGAGTGACAGACAGAACTTTCTGAAGTTCTGGGTCCCTTTCTTGGTCTCCAGCCCCCTTAAGAAAGTAGGGACAAAGAAGATATAGTTGGCTGTTCCTCTCCTGTCTCCCAATCCAAATTATGTCTTTGAAGGCTTAAAACTAGATGTGTCTGACCTAGAAATAAGTCTTAATATGTGAATACTTCAGCTTCTGTAACTGGAGAAGGACATGGTAACCCACTCCAGTATTCTTGCCTGGAGAATCCCATGGACAGAGGAGGCTGGCAAGCTATAGTTCATGGGGTCACAAAGAGTTGGACATGACTGAGTGACTAAGCACAGCACAGCTTCTGTAAAGTGCTAGCAAATATAATCTCATTTCAGCTTTAAGTTCCGATGTTGTTATCAGCAGCATTTGTCCCATTCAAAAGATGAGAAAGCCAATGCACGGGGGATTATGTGATATGTCTAAGTCATACCACTGATGTGACCAATTCCTGGACCTCAGGCTCCAGACTCCTAAGCCCACCACACTCCCAGGCTGGACTGCCTCTGGTAGCTGCTACACCTTTAGCTGTCCCCATCTCACCCTGGAGAAGAGGATAACTTTCCTAAGTTAGAATTTAGGTCCTCTGTATGCCAGGTTAGTCTGTTTATCCAAGGTTCGGGACAGGCAAATGTGTGTGTGTGCATGTGTGTGCGTGTGTGTGTGTATTAGTTGCTCAGTTGTGTCTGACTCTTTGCAACCCCATGGACTGTATGAACCCCTAAATCAGCAGGCTGCCTAGGACTGGGACTTATAGACCCAATGCAAGGAAGCAGCAAGTGATTTAGATATCAGGCATTCACCTTGTTAGACTTCACATCTTTTCGTTTAAGATGATTAACCACAGGGCTCTAAGCCATCTAAATTATCCATTTACTTTCTTATACCTTCTCATCCATGTGTCTAAATCCCTCTAAAGTAAACCCCTATGGAGAGAGAATTGTTTTATTTACTATCAAGTTGACTCAACTGTGGATCTGCCAATTACTTTATTGGTGGTTTTTAGTTTGTCTGTCGGCTTGGTAGCAATATGCTGTCCTTAAAAATCTAGGGAAACACAGAAGCCCCGAGGTTTCACTAAGAGTGACCTGCTTGACCTGCTGAGTGCTCATGGTGGCTCATAGACACGAGGAATATATATGTCCATATATTTCTTATATATACACACACACACACAAATATGGGCTTCCCGGGTGGCGCTACTGATAAAGAACCCACCTGACAATGCAGGAGATGTAAGAGATATGGGTTCGATCCCTGGATCGGGAAGATCCTCTGGAGGAGGGCATGGCAACCCACTCCAGTATTCCTGCCTGGAGAATCCCATGGACAGAGGATCCTGGCAGGCTACGGTCCATAGGGCCACAAAGAGTCGGACACGACTAAAGTGACTTAGCACACGTGCACACATATATATAACTAATATATACGTTGGTTAAATACCAATGCAAAGCTTTGGAGACAATGGCTTGGTTACCTAAAACAAGGTGAAATGGATTCAGGTCTAACCAAGAGGCTGCAACATTTGAGGCCCTACATCCCCCTAAATCTCCTATAGTATTTCAAGGGGAAAAGGTAAAAAAAAAAAGTGTAAAAAAAAAAATCACATATTGTATTCGATCTACTACCATTTTTAGTTTCATCTCTGTAAACACCCAAGGAGAGGAAAATACCCTGGGACCCAGGTAGGGTCCAATATCCCCCTGGCTGGGTGACCACAGACGTGTCCTGAGCCAGGTACTTACCTCCACCACAATTCCCAGGTCCTTGACATAGTCCTTCTCTGTCTGTACCAGTTCATTCAGGACAAACCTGAGCAAGAGATTAAGAACAATGAGGGCTCCTCTTCACTGTGAAGCAAGAAATTCTCACATCAAAGTTCACAATAAAGTCACTTTGGTGCCTCTACAACAAGACCACCCAAACCCACACTGAGCACTCTGGCGGAGGTGCTGGCTGACGCCCCCTGGATGAGAGGCCCCCACTGGTGAGAAGCGGAGGGCATCCAGGCTGAGAGGGCTTTCCCAGACGGCAGCAATGCCAGAAGAACAACACTTACAACCAAGCGTTTGTCTTCCCATTGTTTACAATTCCTCCTCCTTCACCTATAACTGAATAATTGTACAACACAAGGCAAAAGAATACCAGCCACTTGGGCAAAACTGAGTTATGAAAGCTTTGATCAGCATGAGACTTCTCCTTCAGGTCAACTCTGTTCTTTGCTTAACCAGAACAGAAAGACATTTGTTTGATAAGCAACCTTTGGGCCTCAGAGACACTCATCAAGTGAAGTGTTTGAGATACAGAAGCTACAATTATTCAGATAGGTGTCCATGGTAACCAGCCTGCAAAATCCCCAGTCAAGGCCAGAAAGACTGACTGAAGCCATTCCCTAATCACCACTTTCAGTGTGGCCACCTCCCCAGCCCCACCAGAGGTGGGATTTAACCACTACAAGGATATTTACTTTCTTGGTTTCTTCCTTGTTAATGATTTCTTCTTCTTAGAGCATTTACTTTGTGCTTATGAGAGGGTAAGTGCTGTAAGCCCTAGTTTATGCAGATGTTGAGACTGTGGCAGTATTGCCAGAAATGACAATGTGAGAGGCAGAGCTGGGATCTGAACCCAGCTGTACGAGAGTTCAGAGACCATTCTTTCACTGCTGCCTGCTGCCTGGCTAAACTACTCAGACTGGCTCTCTGGAGTCCCTGAGGCATCAAAACCAAACATTTCTTTCTGTCCAGACAGTAAAGAGCTGGACACAAAGCAAGTATGGCTGTGTACAGAGGCAGGGTAGCTGTATGCAGCCTACTAGAGTCTGACTTGTATCCAAGTTTGCAAGAGTTCTGCCTAGAGCCACACAGCTGCATTTTTGGTCTGAGTGGGAGAAGGAATCAAGTTCTAGGACATCAAAGAGGGGCTGCATTACAAGGGTGGTAGCCATTCTAAGCCGTGGAAGCAATTCATCTGAAATTTTTGTCCAATACAGCGCAGAGAAGCCACAAATCCCTGGGCCTGGAGCCCCAGGGTGATGGGGAGGAGGCAAGGGAAACACACACTTCTTTATCAGTGTGCCCAGCACTTCCAACCAGCTCCCTCTCTCTGATACACACAATTACGTGTTTCAGGCCACAGGAAGGAACTGGCAAGGCCAAATAAAAGCATTTAAATATACTGGAGCACAGACTGAGTTACGGCTTAGAAGAAAGTGGTAAAAAGAAAAACCACAGGAAAGTCAGAGTGGGAATTTGGGGCTGGAAGGGCTCTCTGGGGAGGAAGTCCGGCTGTCCGCCTCTGGATGGTATTTCTATCCTGCTGACATTGAAGGGTATCCTAGCTTTCCAGCCTCTAGGAAAGGGGACTGGACTAGGTGCTGCTAGTGGACCTAGCATCTCCTCCCTCAAAGGGCTGATGAAACACTTGAAGAGATGAGGACACATAGAAAGACATCTGAAAGGGACATAAAAGATTTATGCTGCCTGCATCTCAAGGCAATGCACAATCAATTGCCAAATAAATTGAACTGATAATAAAACAATTTTTTCATGTTCAGTTCTTCTGATTAAAAGTTATTTATCATTTATTAATTATTATTTGTTATTTATTATTTATTTATTAGTGGGCTTCCTTTATAGCTCAGTTGGTAGAGAATCCACCTACAATGCAGGAGACCCAGTTCAATTCCTGGGTTGGGAAGATCCACTGGAGAAGGGATAGACTATCCACTTCAGTATTCTTGGGCTTCCCTGGTGGCTCAACTGGTAAAGAATCCACCTGCAATGCAGGAGACCTGGTTTTGATCCCTGGGTTGGGAAGATCCCCTGGAAAAGGGAAAGGCTATCCACTCCAGTATTCTGGCCTGGAATATTCTCCAGGACTATACAGTCCATGGGGTTGCAAAGAGTAATACAAAGTAAATGTTATTTTCTGGTCCAACTAACTACTTCCAGATACAGGTAAGATCCACATCTGACCCTCTATCCTTCACAGTAGTAGGGAATGGCTGGTTTTCCACAGAAAATCTCTTAGAGCCTCTGCATTGGCTGTTCCCTGTGCCGAGAATACTTTCCCGCAATGGTTCAACCTCCTTCTGGTCTTCATGCAGAACACTTCAGTCAGAACCATTTAAAGCTGCAGCATGGCCCCATCCATACTCCTGATCGCCCTTACTATTTTTTTTTTCCAGCTTCTAACATACTACATGATGTATTTTAAATTTTATTGTATGATTTCTCACATTAAAATGTGAACTTGCCACGAGAGCATGGACTTTTCTTTTGTTGTTATTGTTTGTTTTATTCACTGATATATGCCAAGCAGTTGGTACAACAGATATTCAACAAATATCTGTTGAATAAATGAGTGGCTAAAACTTGAAGACAATTACATCCATTCTTGACTTTTTTCTTCTCCTGGACAGATAACTGTCTGTTTTCATCTTTTTTCCATGGAGCTCCCATTTAATACTCTGAGGTCTTACTGGATTGAGTCTCAGTTCTCTATTCCCCTCAGCCTCCAGCCTCATGTGGGGTTTACAGTTAAACACCTACACATCATCTCTTTCACTGTGGCCATAAATTATAGCAGAATAAGGGCAATATACAGCAAAAGGAATGAGTCATTCTAACAGCTGGCTTTTTGGGACAGCACGGGATGTGGAGAGATACAGAGCTAAGCGAGGGAGAGAGGGGGAAGAAGCAACAAACTTTTGCCTCTCGGATCGAAATTAGACAAAGTCACGTCTGGAAGCAAGACAATGACTGGAAGCTTAAATGACTGTTTACAGGCTCTTACATAGAGATAGGCTTTGCCAAGGAGCACCTGTCATCTCAAAGGTCACCACCCTGATATAAGCGTTCATCTTCCTGATGAAAGTTTTGCTTTGGCTTGACAAGACTGGAACCTCAGCTTCGACCCTGCCTCATCTATGTAAAAACAACCTGGAAAGCTAAGAAAATTAGCTTTGTCCAAATCCTAAGAAATTTCCCTTTGGGGATGGTATTTCTTTACTTCTATTCTATTCTTGGGGTTCCCCTGAGCACCATAAAGTTAAGGTGGTAAATACAGAACCAGAGGGCTTACATGCCCCCTGCTCATTTCCCCTAGGTGACAGCCCTGCCCTGGCTATGATGTTTCCTAGGAAATAGTCACAAATGGTCATTTGCCTATTTCCCGGCAACAGGAGGGACTGGCCTCATTTATTTTTGCTCATCATGAGGTCTACAACCAGGCTCAAGGAGTTATGAGTTTGAGGGATTAGGAACAGGGAGGGGCCTTTCCCAATCGCTTGGCCTGTTCTCACTGTGCTCACCATCACTCCCATGTCAGGCTACGTGCAGACTCATCAGCAGCTCTGCTGCCAACACTCAGTCAAACCCTGAACAAGAAAACTGAAGTTCCAGAGGGACTGTGGTTTTACATTAATGGTGTCACCATCCTCTTGATCAAACCAAGGAACAGAAGAGTGCCTTCACATCAGGGAGGATAACCCAAACCTTACACAAAACCTGGGTCCTTGTGAAATGGACTGCAGTGTGAACTGTATTTACCCCTAAACGTTCAAATAGCAAAGAGTTTCTCTTGGAACTCAGACCACAGTGAAATAAGTCAGACAGAGAAAGACAAATACTGTATGATATTACTTATGTGTGGAATCCAAAAAAGTAAAACAAACTATGAACATAGCAAAAAGGAAACAGACTCACAGATATACAGGACAAACTGGTTACCAGTGGGGAGAAGGAAGTGGGCAGGGGCAAGATAGGAGTAGAGGAGTAAGAAGTTGAAACTATTTTAGAAACTAGGAGTGAGAACTATAAAATAAACAAGCAAGGGTATACTGTACAGCACAAGGAAATATGCCAGCATTTTATAATAACTATAAATGGAATATAACCTGTAAAGTTGTGTGAATCACTATGCTATAAACCTGTAACTTAAGTAGTATTGCACATTAGCTATAATTCAATTTTTAAAAAATTTTTAAAATAACCAAAGAAGAAATATTACTATATAAAAATGTTTTTTAAATAGACAAAACCTTTGAGAAGCGGTGGAGCTAGACCTTAGCCCGGTAGCCCAACAGCTCCCTTTTCCTATATGTTACTTTCCTACATCTGGGGAAGCGTTTCCTCAGATAAAATTCCATCAGACTTTCTACCAAGGATTCTTTGATATGGGGTCATAGAAATGGTCCCAAACTTTCCTAATCTTTGTTTTCTTTTTATCATCACGTTTTAAATTTCTAACAGACCTTGGTTATAACCACACTTTGTCAGTAATATTTCAGCTGAAAATCCTTACAATCAGACCCAAACATCTCCTTATTGATCAACACCACACTGTATAGACGGACGGTCACCTTTACTTAGAATGAATGATATCAATGGAAACAGTGCGGGGAATCCCTAATTCTCCCTAAACTTCCCAGGACCCCTGACCCTTGCCCACTGCACACATGCGCAGGAGGCTGGAGTCTGGGGAAGTACTTACATCCTGCCTCTCAGGGCCTTGGCTTTCTGTTCTTCTTCCAGATTTCTGGGAGGTGTGGGTGGGGTCATGCCTTCATTCAGGCAGCCTGTGGGGTCTTTCAAGCTCCCTCGGTAAGATCCTCCTTCCAGACTCTGAAAAGAGAATAAACAACCCTAAAGAAGCGCACGTGATAGAGCAGTCTGGAAGTCCTCGAGTCCCCCCAGCCTGGCCACAGCCATCTTGGCAGATCAGTAACCAAGGCTGTCCGCCCTGAACCTCAGGGAAGTACCAGGAGGCCAGACTCCCATCTTCCTGCAGCAGGGCACCCAGAGCTGCCGCCTTCTCAGGCAATCAGGATGTGCTTGGCGTCAGGGGCTGCCAATTTCCCAGACATAATGCACACTGTCAAAGTGACTGATCTCTGGGTAAGAGCTCCAGAGGTAAAGCTAATTACTGCAATTCTACAAACAAGCAGCAAGGAAAGAAAGTCAGTTGTAGGACCACCAAGTGCAAGTTAACAAGGGGAGGGTGGTGATGGGAGAATTCATTCAGTAAAATCATGTTTGTTAAATCAGCTACAATTCTCTTTGAAGAGACTAATGAGATGCAGACAAGAAGAGGTAAACTGATTAAGCATTTTCTAAACACATCTTTGCTAAGGTTATTTACCAAGGGCTTTCTTTCATTTATTAATCCCTTTAATCTCTTTTAATTAAGGTGCTGAGAAATGAGTTAAAGAGCTTAATAAATATGTTACTCTAGAAAGAGCTAAGGGTAAAGGATTCTAATCCCAGATCTGCCAGTCCCTGGACAATCTTAAGACAGCTAAAATCATTCCAAATTGATTTCTTCTCAATTTCCAAATTGGGTTTCTCCTTTTTTAACAGATTTTTAAGGAACAGTCAGAGACAGTAGGCACATAACCCCTTGAAAAATTTAAAATGCTCTAAAACAGTGAGCTCCCCCCACTACCCCCATGGAGGGAACTAACCAGGATGCTAAAAAAAAATGGGGTCAATCTTAACATTTTTATAAGCACTGTAGGAAAAACAGCACAGAATGACATGTCATTTCATTGTGCAAACTGGCAGAAACCATGTGGATAAACAGTAAGCTGGAGACCAAGGTTATGGTGGGCAACTGTAAAACAAATATGAGAGCGTAATCCAGACTATCCACACAAAACGACTGTCTAGGACAGCCACTTTGTAGGAAAGGAAAGGCTTTACTTTAGCAGTCTTTGAAAGATCAAGAAGTGCCCCTACAGGCAGTAGGAACAAAAGGCTTCAGCGTCGTCTTAAACAACCTGCACCCGGAGTGTCTATCGTGAACTGGCTTAGCTGCAGTATTTCAGCACAGGCTGAACAGAGGTAGGAAAAGTCCAGGTAAATGAAACAGAAAGTGAATGAGGTGGCATTATACGAGAACAGGTGGGGGATATCAGAATTGGAGGCTAAAACACTTAAAGCTGAGAAGAGATGTCAACCTTTTTTTTCTCTATTTCACCCTTAAATCAAGAACCTGTGGCACAGCCTAACATGAATTTGTTATTAACACTAGAACTCAGCATTAAGAGGACAGCGTCTTCAAACTTGAGAGACAGAATTTCTTTTAACTTGACATGAAGGTATTTCACAGAACAAGTAACCAACCATGGAAGCTGTCATCCGGGGAAGAAGCCTAGGCTAAATATGTAGAAAGGTCAAGAAAAGTTTAGCTAAATGTGCAGATTCAGGATCTGTAACCAGTGATTAAGGAAATGAGTATCTGGTGCTGAGGCTTGACAAGCCACCAGACAGACATGCTTTCCAATGACATGTGACATGTCCCCTGGTGCCATCACCAGAGATAGGCTCCCCAGGCAGATGAACCCAGTTGGTGATTGATCTGATTACACGCCTTTTACTTCCCCTCCCTTTGCCCACATTGTTTCATTTCAGCCTTTGTTCTGTAGCTTGTTGGCTGGCAGGATGCTGGCTGCAAGGCCTGGGAAATACGCTTACATCTCTGCTACAAGGGTCTCCCGTGGACCATCCATCTTGGCGTGGTCCACTCTCAACTCTTGTTCAGAATGAAGGACATCTGAGGAGTCCAAAGTGTTACACAGGGAAATATGTTCTGTCTCTTCGTGCTTGACCTGTTATATGAGCAAAGAGCCAGGTTATCTCTGGGCAAGGACTCTCAGGCATGGAGTTGAGGAAGGCAGAGGCAGTGAGAGTGGGAGAAGAGAGAAATTTAGGGTTTGGCTAAAGTGTGTGCTGTTTCGATCTCTGGGTTGGAAAAATTCCCCAGAGAAGGAAATGGCAACCCACTCCAGTATTCTTGCTCGGAGAATCCCATGGACAGAGGAGCTTGGTGGGCTACAGTCCACGGGGTTGCAAAGAGTCGGACACGACTTAGCAACTAAAACAACAGCAGCATGCTGGGTCATCTGTCTCAAATAATGGCATTGGCTAGAAATACCGTAACTAATGCAAGAGTGATTCCCTCTGAGGATCTGGCTACCTGTGCTCGAGTTGGGATATGGGGTCCCAGCCAAGGACTATTATAGGTGATCTTCAATTGTCTGTGCTGCTCCTTGGGGGACACGCGAAGTGATGGCTGGTTGATGAGTAGTGGACTGTGCAGCCACAGCGGGGACTTCTGCCCTGTCTTGGGCTCAGGACCACAATAGTCTCAACAAAGGAAAAGGTGTGCCAAGGAGGAAGCAACGAATGCTGCAAACGGGTGTTCTTATTGTTGGTGCCAGGTCAGGGAATAGAAATGCAAATACAATTCAAAAAAGTGGATTAAGAATGAAGGAAGACTATTGCCACAATGGAAATGAACACATTTCCTGTCAGCTTGATCTTGGACCACATATCCATAAAAAGCCCTTCCCTCAGGACTCCTATAAGCACCCTTTACATACCCTCTGAACAGTATTTATCACAGTGTTGTGACTGATTTGTTTATACTTAAGCAAATATTTATTGTACTTCTACTATGTGCTGAATATTTGCAAAGTGCTAGAGAAATGAAGACAGATAACATACGATTCCCTGCCCACCAAAATCTAAGCTACAATGGGCATTCTTCTAGATAGGAGGGTACCATGGGGAAGATGAGAAAAAAGAGCAGGCAGCTTTAAAGTGGGGTAGGGAAGGAAGGGAACGGCTCAGTGGAAGAGGCAACGCTTGAACTGAGTAACAAGAAATAGAAAAGATTTCACTGGATACACCAATGGGAGATGATCCAGGCAGGAGGAGCACAGCGAGTAAAGGACCGACTTGAGACACCGCCTGGGGCAGCCTGGGGAGCCGAAAGCCACCTGGTGTAGGGAGGACAGTCTGTAAAGGGGGGAGAAGGGGAATTAGCAAGTAACTGTGTGTTATGTGAGTTGGGGGGAGTAAGAACTAGGGAAAGGAGAAATAGGAAGTGAAATGGACAACCCTGGAGAAGGATGCAGAGATCAGATTACAAGAAGTCTTATGTGTAGCAAAAAATCCAAACCACTATGCTGAACACCTGAAATTAATACAAGACTGTAAATCAACTATACTTCAATTTTAAAAAAGAGTACCAACTTCCATGACCAATGAGAGGAGAATTTTATGCAGGGAAGTAATGTGATTGGATTAAGTTTAAGAAAGATTTGTCTTAATACTAAGAGCTCTTCACGACTTGGGAAAATGTATCTGATGTCAGTAAAGGAAGACAGGACTTACGATTTATATACTCTATGATTAACTACATTATTTTTTAAATATCTGAATTTCAACACTATGTTTAGATGATGATATTATGAGATATAATTGTGCTTAAAATCTTGTCGTTTTTCCAATTTTTCTTGAATGAGCATATAATGCTTTTGTTAATCAGAAAAGAACTATTAAAAGTTTTTTTAAAAGGAAAAATGAAAGAAAAGTAAGATTCCCCCCATCAGGCATGCAAAGAGACGTCAGACTGAAATTAAGGAGGAAATGATTGCAACTGCCCAGGTGGGAGAGGATTTCTGAGCATCAACCCTAGACTGTGAGCTCCATTAAGGAAGGTTCTATGCTGGCAAGACGGGCACAGAGTAGGACTCCAAGAATTTACTGAATGAAACTCTTGGGTAGAGGTCAAAGTTCATCTGAAAAAACAACAGTCAAGGGTGCTGATCCAGCATCACCCACCACAACCAACCTTTTAGCTGTCCTACCCTTTTATACAAATAAGTATGAAATATCTTGACAAAAAATATTACGATCTTAGTCACTCCCAGGCAAATTGGGGGCAGGGGTAGGGAAGCCATTTTAAAGTAGAAAAACTGAAGTCTGGATTTTCCAGGCAAATGACATTACACATTTGAGACTTCAGATTAAATTTTTTTGGTGGAAATCTAAACTATTCTATTTTAACAAGCTCAGGAATCTTTTCCACAGAAGGATGCCAGAGGAACTCAGTTCTTGAAAGCACACATTTTCACAATGGATATGATGAGGCCATTATTTCCTCCCATCTGGACTGTTAACTCTACTGTACCTTTGACAAAGCAAGCTGATTTATCTAAAGGAGAGCAAAGCATACACGCAAATGCAGCCTGGCCCTAGCTACGTTCTGTGACCCACAGACTGACCTAGGGAGGTGAATACTATCAAAGTAGAAGAACCAGAGGGAACGAAGTCTTGCTGAAGCAGATAGGGCCAATTCTCAGGGTGTCAGGCCACCAGGTAGACCAAACAAGAGCTCAATCCTGGCCAGCCTCCTCCCTAAAGATGGAGGATTTTCAGTCAAGGGCCCAGCAGTGCCACCATGAGCCCAGTGAACTACTGTGACATGCCACCTGGGGACAGGAGTTCAGTGGGGAGGCTTTCCTTCTTGAGGCCTAGTCCCTGGTGGGTCAGACGGTAAAGAATCTGCCTGTAATGCAGGAGTCCCAGGTTCTATCCCTGGGTGGGGAAGATCCCCTGGAGAAGGAAATGGCAACCCACTTCAGTATTCTTGCCTGGGAAACACTATGGACAGAGAAGTCTGGTGGGGTACAGTGCATGGCGTAGCAAACAGTCAGACACGACTGAGTGACTAACACTTCACTCTTTCGTCTAAGGTAGGTGGTAGAATCCTGGGCTGTTTACAAATACAGTAGATTCCCACAAAGCCAGGAAGCCCTTGCTCCTCAAACTTGAGGCATGCTAAGTCGCTTCACTATGGACTGCAGTGTTAGTCGCCGAGTTGTGTCCGACTCTTTGCAACCCCCTGCCAGGTTCCTCTGTCCATGGGGTTCTCCAGGCAAGAATACTGGAGTGGGTTGCCGTGCCCTCCTTCAGCAGATGTTCCCAACCCAGGAATCAAGCCTGAGTCTCCTGCACTGCAGGTGGATTCTTTATTGTCTGAGCCGCCAGGGAAGACCTTCAAATTTGAGGAATAAAACCAAATCACATAGACTGCTAAGCTACTACCCTGCATGCAACATTCACCCAACCACAGATCTACTAACTGACAAATACTGTGTTCCTGTGTTCCGGGTGAAGATAAAGTATGACTGACTCCCTTTCCCTGCCCTTCACAATGCAAATAAGGTGGTTAAGAGCTAACATTTGTGGGATGCTCACCTAATCAGTTTACAAAACACATTCATACCTTACTCAGCCCTCAGTGTAACTCTCTTGAGATTAGATTCGGGTAGACAGAATCATCACTGTTGATAGGCAAGATAAAAGAGAGGCCTCCAAGTAGACTAAATAACTTGCCCAAAGCTACACAATAAGTAGCAGAGGCAAGATTAACATTATGTCTCCTGATTCCTTAGGTACTTAGTAGCACCACAGCCAGTCCCTACATCTAGGAAAAACTTTATAAAAATCACACAGAAAAACAAGAGAGTCCTTAGTCCTGGCTTAAAGACCATACCTTAATACAAAACCCAGAAAAAGTATTTGAGCTCTCTTTGGGGGAAGATGTGTGGGCATGCTCTCCTGATAAACAAAATCACTGATTAAAGACCAAACTGGGGAGGTGAGACCTCAGGAGCATCCATTAATGTCCAGAGGGACTCACCAAAGGAGTTTTCAGGGTTTTATCTGCACTGCAGGTGAGTGGAACCTCTGTCCTAGCTCCCTAATGGCACCTCTCCAGCAGCAGAGATCACAACTTCTGGAGGCTGTAGCCCCAAATGTCATAGACATGTGACCATAACATACCAACGGCAGCTTTCAGACCCAGGGACATGAGGGATCTCATGGCTTTTGGGTGGACCTTGGGGCCAAATGATTTCTAACTACAGCATCTAGTACCATCTCTTGAGCAACCCAAAAAGAACGCAGAAAGAATCTAAGCCCTGGATGTAAAAGTCCAAGCACGCCAGATGCTCCTGTAGTATTTCCAGTTCTGTACATTTGGAAGGACCTTATTAGTTCTCCTTATACTGAATGAATTTCCACTCACAGGTTCTGCCCTCTGGAGCAGCCAAGAGTGAGACCAGTTCTTTCCCACAGCAGCACTCAATTACTAAACGACAGCTCTCATGTGCCTTTTCTCTCCTAACTTCTCCCCATACTTAACCTTCTGCAACACTACTTCAAATGACACGCACTGCATGGTATTGGTACTTCCTCCAGGGCCCTTCCACTGAGTTCAAGAACATTTTAGAATGCTGCATTCAGAACCTGAGACATGACTCACACACAGCTCATGACAGGTGTGGTCTGAGGAGCTTTGAGTACAATGGGGCCATTACGCCCCTGGATCTGTACGCTGTACTTTCATTAACCCAGTCTATGACCACGCTGGTTATTTTGGCAGCTGACATACTATTGTACCTACAGTCAAATTAAAACTCCAGAACTTTTTTTTTATAGGCTCTAGATCTTATCCTCCTCTAAGATAGGCAGCCATGAGCAACAGGCATACCAGTGTTGGAGGTGAAGATGCAACTCCATATTCTCAAATAGGGCTGAAGAAACAACCACCTACAGTGCTCCGTTGCTACCCCATGGTGGGTACATAGGATAGGAAGAAAGAGACAAGTAGAGGAATGAGAAAGGATGGAATTTTGGTTAGAAGATTCTGAGAAATCAAACCACTGCTCTTGCCTCCCTTTTCGTGACACAGGCTTGGTTTTATATGTTTGGTCAAAGAAATTGCTGTAATTCTGGGTTTACTGCAGGTCCCCAAGAAGTAGCTATTGGTAGAAGAAGTTAAAGTCCTTATTATGGTAAAGTCACCACTGAAAGGCCATTCATTCAACTGCCATTTTTAGACAGTTTGTTATAGGGCTGAACAACTCTAGCATTATCCTACACTTCCCTCTACTCTGGGACATTTGCTCTAATGGGACTTCTCAATATTTGTACTCACAGGGAAAACACGTGACCCATGGACCACACAAACTAGAGGCCTGTCGAGGCTCATGACAGTAGCAGAAGGTGAACAGGATCAGTAAGAAAATGGTAATCCAAAATGTGAAAAATACAGACTTTGGAAACAAGTGTTTACTGATGTAAGTATAAAAGACTAGGATGCACTAACACAAGGAGGAGGAAATAATGTCCCAAATGACTAATAATCTAGCTGTGGAGGTAAGCTGCAAATGAAAAGATGAAGATATTTTAACAAGTAACATAAAGGGATTATTAAGAGCTGTCCCAGGGAGCATGTGGTTTGCACAGAAACTGTTCTGGGACTTCTTCTGCAAGAAGAAACCTGGCCTGCGCTGGCCAGGGAGGCCCTTGTGGAAAGATGAGATTTGAGTGGGACCTTGAGGGGCTGCTATACTTTAGATAAGCAAAAATAGGGAGAACATTCCAGACCAGTCGGGGTGGTATGAACAGAAACTTGGGAGGAGGAAGCCAAATGCATGTTTAGGGACAGTGAAGAAAACAATTTGGTTGGAGCCAAGTTCATTGACCAGAATAACACATGATGTTGGAAAGGGAGGTTGGAGAACAGGCCACAAGACATTAGACTATTGGGTAAGTTTGGGCTTCATCTGTGGGCCAGGGATTTCCAAACTTTGATTATATACTTCAATTAGTGAACACGATTATAGTCATGCACTCCCAAAACAAGTAACTTATTTATAAATTATGTTTCTGTACTCCTGTATTACCTTTAAGTACATAATAAAACATACACAAAACCATTTTAAAAGGATGAGTTAAAGAGATTCTAATATTTTCTTTCAGTACCTCAAAAAACCATCCTGTATACCTGGAGGCACTCCCACATTAGAGACCACTGCCATGAGGGGAGAGGGAGGCAGGGAGCCCTCACCAAGTAGGGAGACAATGTGGTGGGGGGGTGGCTGGTGAGGGTGGGAGGCAGATGATAGGGAGGAGGATTAAGAAGGCTTCTCTGGGCATGAGGTCAGGCCCATGCTCAGGTGGTAGAAGAGAAAATGCAAAAAAAGGGGCAAAAGAGAAAAGGCAAAAAGAGGGATGATTTTTTAAGGAAAAAAATTTAATGGTTATTTGGAGAATGAAGAGGGTCTATGGATTAGTGTAGAGAAGAGAGGAAGTGAGGAGTGGTCAGGGAGACGGGCTTTGAGAAGTCAGTGCTGTGCCCATGAGAGCTCTCAGCTCCCCTTGTGTCAGGGCTACCCAGACACACACCAGTTACCAGTCGGATGCCACTTCCCTACAGGCCAGTGGACCAGACTTACAGAAGGCTACTTTGTCCTTGATACTTTTCACCTTTCATCAATGTCACAATCCCAAAAGGACCTGTTAATTGCCCAGGCTCATTCTCAAAAACAGCCAAAAGGACTTTGAGGTACAGTTTTTAAGAAATCATCACTGGCTGGAAACAATCCTACAGGAGGAATGAAGACAGGTGCAAAGGAGAACACAGCAAACAGAAGTCAGGCCTGGGAGCCGCATGGAGGTGAAACATGCAGAACTGCCTCCAGGACCCCCACTTACCAGCTTGCTTTTGACCAACTGTTCTATCGCACTGACAAGGTCTGCAGCAGTAGGTACTTCGGTGGAAGCCTGCCGGGCTGCTAGCAAAGAGGAGGACTGCAAGACATTGAGCAGCAAGGGAAAAGCAGTTTAGCGAGGAATGAGGAATAGCAATTAGGAAGAAACACAGCAAGTACAAAGCTCAAAGCAGGCAAGGGAAGCAAAGCTCTATGTTTAGAGGGAAGAGATGACACAGGGAGATGGGGTAGAGCAGGAGTGGGGCAGGCCTGCCGGACCCCTCGTCAGGAGCTCTGGCCAGCAGCGAAGCAGGGCCAGATGAGGCTCTGTTTAGGCAGGCCTCCAGAGGAGCTGCAGGGAGGGTCACTGAGTTCCCAAGAGGCCAACAGGGAAGGGCTGCGCCCACTGACAGCAACAGGGGAGGGGGCAGACAGGACTTTGGTCACTACAGGGCTGCCCACTGCTATTCCAGGAAATGAGGGGTCAATAAACCTAGCCTCAAGTGTGTCCAAACAGAAACTGTCCTTGGTTTGCTGAGATTTAGATCTTTAGTACAGACAGTCACTTTGTGTCAAGCAGAAATGCTAGGGGCAGGGCACTTGGGAGACCAGAAACTGCCTCCCTCTCTCTCTCTCTCTCTCTCTCTCTCACACACACACACATACTCTCTCTCCTCCACAAACACAACTGTTTCTGGAAAGGCCCAGGACTGCGTTAGCAGGCCTTGTGCCTCTCATGCTGGGGCACACACGGACGACCCTGTTCACAGTGAAAGGAGGCTCAAGCCAGGGCCTTCCTCCTCCCTTCACATTAACAATGAGGACTGGGCCATGGGACTGTTGGTCAACGTCCCTGCTCCCCGAGGGACAGTGCTTTTGCTTTTGCTTTCTTCCTTTTCCTACTGGAGAAGAAACTGGGAGAGAAATGGTTAACCCTACATGCATGTGTAAACTTTAACCCATCCCGCACTTCCAAGAAGAGGGCAACGGTGTTCACAGGGCCCAGGACAAACGGGCATAGCGACTGTGGGAGTAGAAAGTTGAACTCCCCAGCTGGGCTCTGGATTCAAGCTTGTTCCTTAAGTTAGGGGGAAGAGTTTCAAAAGGGAAATTTTTTGTTGTCTCATCTAAGACTGACTTGAGGTTTTTGCTTCTGAGATGGGGTAATAATATCAAATGAATGTAATTAAGGGAGCAACACTCTTTTTCCTTTCCTGGAAAGCAGGAAAACAGCTTACTATTCTTTGGAAATCCAAGTTAGCTACTTCTCAATCTAGTAATCCTACCCCCCTGGGAACTGATTCCAAGGAAGGAAGTCAAAAGAAAAAATGCTGTATGTACCAAGTGATCTGCAGCAGTATTACCAAGAGCAGCAAAAATTAGAAACAACCCAGGATATCCCCAAACAGGTTGGTCAAGTGAATTATGATACATAAGTGTAATACTCCTCAACTATTAAAATTACAGTTATGAAAGTAAAATTAATAAGATTTTAGGAAATATTAAACATTGTTTATATTTAATTTTATAGGTATTAAAAATATAAAACACCGAACACATCATATGCCTATTTAGAATTATAAAAATAAAACATATATGCATATGAACAAATAGAAGGAAACAAGGAGAATTAAAGAACTGCATAATTCTAGAATGAGTGAATTTTTTAAAACTCCTTTTATACTGATTTAAAACTTATTTTAATAATTCCAATTCCATTTGCTAGAAAATTCTGAAGCTCGTCCCACTCCCAAATATTCCAGGAAAACAGAAGTTCAGAAATAAAAAACAGGACTGAGGAGGTTCACTTGTCTTAAAAGGGGCTAATGCCATCTGTCGTAATCCTGTGTCTGGGGTGAGGCTGCATTCACAGTTAAAGATTATCCAGAAACAACACAACATCCTTTCCCCAAAACAAACCGTGTTTGAGGGATTTCGAGGGGGAGGGTTCATGATCCTTCCTTGTAAGTTGGCACCTCCATGTGGAGGGCAGTGTGGGATGGTAGATACGTGACCTGAGCGCCCTGCTCCCCACACACATTCTCACTGCTTCTAGAACCTTTCACAATAGGCCTCTGGGAACACAGCAGGTTAGTTCTCGTTCCCATCTCAAGGCAAAGGTATTTCTGCCTCTAGGAATCCAGGATGGGTATCATGCCATGCTTCCTCTTCTCTTCCCAACAGTCCAGGGTCAGAGCATCACCTTAGGAGGGGCTGTAACTGTGTGCTTCTCATGGGTGAGTCACCGAGGGGGGCAGTACTCACACTGCAGTCACTGGCCTGTCTGTGGAAAATGTCCCTCTAGCTTAGCACTGAGGAAGAGTGCAAGTAACGTCTGGGGACAACTGATCCAAACGCAAAGCAGAGAGAATGCGAGTAAGATCTGGGATCTCACCAGGAACTCTGAAGCAACTGTACCCAGTACTTCCTGAATTGTACCCTGGGTGGCACTGTGAAGGTCAGCTCCCTGCCCATGCAACTTGGGCCCACAACCTCTGAGGGGGCTGCTGAATGCGGGACAGAGCACAAGAGAGCCAGGGAGACCCTGGGGGGATGGCTAACCACCACCAACAGTACCATAAAACAACACTGAAGTCACCACCTCTGCCTCCAGTCCTCTAGGACAGAAATGCTGAGAGAAGCAAGAGAAACGCGATGAAGTGAGAAGACTTCAGTGGTAAGGAAGGGTGGTGACAGATTACACTACGAAAGGAGGGACCTGCCTGAGCCCCAGCAAGGTACTGGGAAGCAAATCCAGCCTGAGCTCTGCTCCAGAACAGCTGGGATGATCAGCTGTGCTCAGAGACACAGGGACACACACATTCCCAACGCCAGCGAGCCTCTGCATGCCACTGAGCCAGGGGGTTTTGCAAACCAAAGAACTGGGGCAACCTGGCATATTGGGTTTGTCCATCTATGGCAAAACCTCCCCTTAGCAGCATCTCCATCCCTCACGCTGTCTGCACCACGCTTGACTGGAAGTTACTGTGATTTGGAGTTTAGAGTTAAGGATGAGAAAAACCATCAGCTAAAACATTGGTTGAACGGTTATGTACAACAGAACGATCACTACCTAGAGCCATCTCAGCTTCCTCTTTGAGACAAGTAGTTTCTTTCGGGATCTGCTGTTTCCGGAGAGAGAGACATTATCCTTCATCAGCAGGACCTGGTACTAGGCAGATTCTCACTTTGAGAATTCTCCCTTTGAGAACCCACCCCTACACTGCCCAGATTGAAGTTAGTCCCCATAACCCAATACAGACGGAATCTGCATCATCTGGGAGTCATGAGGCATAAGAGACAACAAGGGAGAGAGAGCATTACTACCCTCACCACACACACTAAACAAAATCACATTTCACACATGGCTCTTTCAAGTGTGAAAAAGATCCTACCATTTCGTCCTGCGTGGGGTCGTTGTCAAAGATCTTCATAGGCGGGGGGAGGGGTGTGTGTGACTCTTCATCTGCCTCATCTTCACCCCAACCTTTCTTGCTCTTCTAGAACAAAAGAGCAGCATTAGTCACTGTTTCCTACAGTTAGAGATGTCAGTTGGTTCAGGACTTGGGATTTCTTAAAAAACAACATATGATACCCTCCTCTCTCAACACACTCCTATTTTTCCCTGTGTGGAATGGGCACCCTTGTTTATCTCAAAGGACAGTGAGGACCAAATGGGGAAAACACACACACACACATGAAAGACATCTACTTTACTGGTTAGCCAGGAAAAGAAAGGCTGAGACAGTGGTCAGAGAGAAACCAGCATTTTAAGTTTATGAACAATGATTAAACCACAGTCTAAATGTCACCAGGCTCTACTGTCATTCTCAGAGGAAGAAAAAGCAGATAGCATAAAACTACAAAAACAGTCTGGTTTCATATCAAGAAGAATTTCTTAGCCATGTCAATGACTAGAGTAGGTTAGTTTGCCAGGTAAAAGAGTTATCTCATTCTGTAACCAAATACCCTGTACGTTTTGACCACAGAATCCCAGCTTTGGAAGGGATATAAGAGATCATTGGCCAGTCTGACCATCAGGTCAACATGGGTCTCTCCGACTGTTATGTGAGGTCATGTGGTCTCCCAGACCTTTCCAATATGGATGTCCATTTGTTTTCATGAAGGCCCATTTCTAGTTGAGCTTTATTAAAGGCTGAGACCTTGCCAACTGTAAACCTTCACCTGTTAAGTGTAATACTCCCCTCTGGAGCAACCAGGAGTTGTATACTCCCTTTCATATATGGCTCTGCTCAACATACTGGAAAACAGTCATAATCTCAAAAGACAGTCCTCTTGTTTTCCAAGTGAAATGACCTCCATCCTTTTATTCTTATTCTAAACAGGCCTAGCAGGAACTTGCCTGGAAGTCCAGCGGCTAAGACTCCATGCTCCCAACGCAGGGGGCCAGCATTCAGTCCATGCTCAAGGAACTAGATCCCACATGCCACAACTAAGCGTCTGTGGGTCACAACTAAAGACCTTGCCTGCGGCAACTAAGGCCCTAAGCAACCAACCAAACATTGTAAAAATCAGTAAATAGAAGTCCTAGCAGGTTTTATGCAGTCTTTAGTAGAGACTGGGGACTTGGTGACCACTGGCTCCCTGTGGGCCTAGACCGCCACATCCAGAGGGTGGGCGGAGGAGGAAGAGGGATAGACGGGGAGTTTGGGGTTGGCAGATGCAAACTATCACAGTTAGAATGGATAAACAACAAGGTCCTACTGCATAGTCAGGGAACTACATTCAAACTAGGGATCTGGAAAATAGCTAGGCCCAACAAGACCAACTATGGGGAGTTAGAATCCGGCTAGTTCACAAACCTTGGTGAAGGACACCTCTTGAGGCTCCAGGAATGAGGCATGTCAGAAGCCCCTCCTGATGGAAGGCTCCGAGGCCTCGTGTAATTACCTCATCAGCGCTGTCTCCCTGAGGGGTCGTCTCATCCCCAGGCTTGGGAGATCCCAGGTCAAAGCTCTTCCGACCATCTCGTACTTTCTTCTGCTTCTTGATGTTTCCATCTGCTTTCCCACTGTTAAGCCGGCGCACGGGACTCGTCAGCCACTTCTTCAGGGTGTTGGTGGAACGCTTGGGCCCAGGGGAGCTGTGGATGGAGTTCAGGGACGGTTGGGCCTGCAGGTTGGCCACCGACTCGGACTTGCCTCCGTTTTCACTTGAGGAATGAGAGTACGCATCTGAGGAGGAAGAACAGATAGCCATAGCTGTGTCAGGACACTTCAGGTAGGCTGCCAGCCTGGGAATAAGAGAGCTCGGCCTCAGGAAGCAGGGCACAAGGCCGAATGTCAAGGCCAGCTGCAGATCCTGGTCAAGGGAACCCCCTTATTATCAGATGGTAATAGCTAACACTCAAGCCACAGGTGCTGTGGATACAGTAGTAGTAGAAAACAAAGACCCCTACTGCTGCTGCTGCTGCTAAGTCGCTTCAGTCGTGTCCGACTCTGCGACCCCATAGACGGCAGCCCACCAGGCTCCCCCGTCCCTGGGATTCTCCAGGCAAGAATACTGGAGTGGGTTGCCATTTCCTCCTCCAATGCATGAAAGTGAAAGTGAAGTCGCTCAGTCGTGTCTGACCCTCAGCAACCCCATGGACTGCAGCCTTCCAGGCTCCTCCGTCCATGGGATTTTCTAGGCAAGAGTACTGGAGTGGGTTACCATTGCCTTTTCCGACAGACCTTTGCCTTCATGGAAAAAAAAAAATCAAGCCTCTAAGTGAGATTCATCAACTGATACCAATGTCATAAAGCACCGATGAGTATTCTAAAGTTGTATAAGACAGATTTTATTTTCAAACCCCTTATTTAGTTACATACACAGAGAGAGACAGAGAGACAGAGAGAACGAGAAAGACAAGAGCCAAAGAGCAAGACAGGACACGCAAAATAAAGATAAACGCACAAAGCAGTATATGATTAATTGCCAAAGGGCTGGCATGGACTCTAGACGATAAAGAAACAGAGTTCAGAGGAGGGTCAGATCAGTGTAGGCAGCAAGACTGGTCTGAAAAGCTTTAATGGAAAAGATGTGTCTGAATAGAAGAGAAGGAATTCCAAAAGGGGGAGATGGCAGGAACAAAAGCACAGAGGCAGGAAAATGGAAAAATAAGTTAACACAGCCCTTAAATAGATCCTTTAAATGAAATACAGATTAACAGAAGGAAAACTGGACAGAAAGAACAGTGAAAACATTTAATAATAAACTAGAGGAGTATGAACTTTATTATGAGACTCTACTGGGAAATGGGGTGATAGAAAGGGCTTTTGTCTTTTAATTAATTTGGTAACTACATGTAACATAGCCCTGGGAAGAAGACTGAATCCAGAAGGCCGCACTAGGACACAGCGAGGACAAAAGAAGGAATGTGAGGCATTTCAAAGCAAGATGTGATAGGGCTAGTATCTGGATGACACACCAAAGGTGAGCAGTCTCTTTTGTGCTGCTGCTTCTCAATGGCGAAAGGTCTTGGGAGAACACCTGACCAGTTTCACCTCACCCCTGATGGGTCCTCTTACCCTGGTACCAGTTTACATGCTGGTATTTAAACAGAGTATTGCTGTGACTTTTCATACCCAGTTGTCTCAAAGACCAAATCATCTTTTCCTATAATGACTTTATCTGAGACCCAGACTAGAGGTCTAACCTGGCCTTGGAGGCCCTACAGCCTAGACCTGCCCAATACATTCAGTATAAAGCCTTAAAGTGAATCAATGTTTTTCCCAATAGAGAGCTGCCTCCAGCTGTTATACTGGTGGATCTCATAGGCACCAAGCTCAGGCTGTTGACCCTGTGGGAACTTCCTTAGCTATGGTCAGAGTTCTGTGCATACTCTGGAAAACAACGGCAGAATATCTGCATGTAGAAGCATTAAAAATTGAGCTCCTAAAGCCCCTTGGTATGAAGGAACACTCAGAGGGCTGCTCAGCTCAGGGACTATGTGGGGATCGACTGGCCTGCTTGACGTCTCTTTAAGGACAAAGTTGTAATCTTATCTCAAGAGAATTCTGTGTTGGCTGTGGTATTGGTTGTGTTGACATTATTTCTCAAGTGTTTGGTATGGACCAAACTCTTGTTCTCAGAAGCCTGGGTGATAAACATCTCAGAAGCACTGGTAGTCGGCCTCTTATCTTTCTGTCGATAAGCTGCAGAGGCTTTCCATTCACCATACCCATGTGACACCACAAAGTTCTATTAAATCCAAGCCTTCAAAACTTAGATATCAGCATATGTTATGTCAGCAGAGCTAGAGGCCCAGCTACATTAACTGTGCCTGGTACTACTACGCAGACAGATGACTGAATACATTTTCTGTTCCATGGCAAACCATAGGCTGGCTTTGAGATTTAAGAATGCAAATTTTGACTGACCATTCTTCTTGTCTCTCTGTCATCTGGTTCTGCTTTGGTGCATTCTGCACAGATTAGTGGCAAGTGGACAGATTACAAAGTACAAATAAAAATCAAGAGTATTCTCACTTTTGTTTCAAGTTTATTCTGTGAAAAACAATTAGGGCCATTCAACCACAGCCCACATAAAAGAGAATTCAAGAATTGGAAGCAACCTCTAATTTGTCATTTACAGTTAGGGTCCTGTATTGAGGCAGGGCTGCCTCTAAATCACTTTGAATGCAAAAGAATATGACATCATTTAGTCTCAAATTTATACTTAGTTTATTGCTACTTCAAAGAATAATTGGCACGTGATGCTCATCCTGTCTTTGAAAAATGGATGCAATGAGCTGTTTGAAAATTTATTCTAGTACCTTTCCAGGCACAACAGTTAACTGACTGATTTGTAACAACTACAACAGTAATACTGTTATTTCATCAAATCTCCCCAAGCTGAGATAGGTACTATTTAGTAGGATTGTCATTTTAGGAAATAGAGTGTTCCAAGAAACCAAGGGTCAGTGTTGCTAAGTGGCAGAGAAGCAAAATTTATACCTAGATCTGACTCCACTACACATATATTTAATCTTAGTCCAACATTTGTGTTTATACCATGTATTCTTTTAGCCTCTATAATTATTGTAAAAAGGACCATCACGTTGCTAGTCTATGCAACATTAATATAATATACATATACATTTATATATAATTTATATGTTACAACATTTCAATGATGAAAACAATCTCAGTCTCACTAATTTTACAGATAAGGCAAGGAAAGCTTGTATTGCAAGGAAAGCTTGTATTTGGGAAATCCATGGTCATAGATCAGTTAGTCATAAAGCTAGGACCAGAATCCAGGCACCTCTACATCTCTCCAGGGTTCTGAACTAAGGCTTCATCTTTAGCCTTGAGGCATTAAAAACTGCCTCATAAGGTTGGTATCTGGCTTTAAGTCACTGAGAAGACAGGTAATGTGCAGGTAATAAAGTTCCTTGGTATGTCCATCCTTTCTAGATCAGGAAAAAAAATATTCTGAGGTTGATTTTACTATGAGATATTTTTAAGACAGAGAAAAATATATAGAAAAAAATTAACATTCAGGTACCTACCACCTAGGTAGGTAGACAATTTTTTTTTGCCATATTTTGTTTTAAATCTTTCTTTTAATTGAACTATAATTGATTTACAAAGTTATGTTGGTTTTAGGTGTATAGCAAAGTGATTGTTATACATATGTGTGTGTACATATATACATATTTTTTCAGATTCTTCACTATTATAGGTTATAAGATGTTGAATATAGTTACCTGTGCTATACAGTAAATCCTTGTTTATCGAATTTATATACAGTAGTGAGTGAAAGTCGCTCAGTCATGTCCAATTCTTTGTGACCCATGGACTGTACACTCCATGGTATTCTCCAGACCAGAATGCTAGAGTGGGTAGCCTTTCCCTTTTCCAGGGGAATCTTCCCAATCAGGGATCGAACCCAGGTCTCCTGCATTGCAGGCGGATTCTTTACCAACTGAGACACAAGGGAAGCCCATGTAGCCCATATAGAGTAGTGTGTATATGTTAACCCCAAAGTCCTAATTTATCCTCCCCCCTCTTTCCCCTTTGGTAATCATAAACTTGTTTTCTATGTCTGGAGTCTGTTTCCATTTTGTAAATAAGTTCATTTATATCATTTAAGACTTCATATGTAAGTGATACACTATGGTATTTGGACTTCACTTAAAATGATAATCTCAAGGTCTATCCATGTTGCTGCAATGGCATTATGTCATTCTTTTTTATGGATTAGTAATATTCCATTATATGTATAATATGTGTGTGTGTGTATATATATATACATACACACACTACATCTTCCTTATTGATTCATCTGTTGATGGACATTTAGGTTGCTCCCATGTCTTAGCTATTAAAAATAGTGCTGCTATAAACATTGGGGAGCAGGTATCTTTTCAAATGAGAGTTTTCCTTGGATATCTGCCTAGGAATGAGATCACTGGATCATATGATAATTCTATTTTTAGTTTTTAAGGAATCTCCATATTGTTCTCCATAGGAGCTGCACCAATGCGTATTTCCAACAACAGTGTAGAGGGTTCCTTCTTCTCCACATCTTCTCTAGCACATGTGATTTCTAGACTCTTTGATGATCGCCATTCTGATCAGTGTGAAGTGATACCTCATTGTAGTTTTAATCTGCATTTCTCAAATAATTAGCAATATTGAACACCTCTTCATGTGGCTGGCTGTGGGCCATCTGTATGTCTTTGGAGAAGTGTCTATTTAGGTCTTCTGGCCATTTTTTGATTGGGTTGTTTGCTGTTTTTTTTAATATTAAGCTGTATGAGCTGTTTGTATATTTTGGAGATTAATCCCTTGTTGGTAGCATTGTTCATAAGTATTTTCTCCCAACTCATAGTTGTCTCTTCTGTTTATGGTTTCCTTTGTTGTGCCAAAGCTTTTAAGTTTAATTAGGTTCCATTTGTTTATTTTTGCTTCTGTTTCTGTTACTCTAGGGTAGAGAGCCAAAAAAATATTGCTGTGATTTATGTCAAAGAGTAGTGTGCACCTACATCTTCCTCTAGGAGTTTTACAGTACTGTATTTGGTCTTATGCTTAGGTCTTTCATTCATTTTGAGTTTATTTTTGTATATAGATAACGTTCTAATTTAATTCCCTAGCCACCTCTCTAAACTGCCCAATTTCTTCCTTAGTATCTAAGAAAGTAGACATGATGCATGGTCACAGAACACATTCCAAAGCTTCACCGATGACTAGAGAATTCTTGACACCAACATTCATCTCTTAATGATATTTTGTTCAAGCAGATTAAAAAAGAAAACTTCTTTCAGTATAAGTGGCATAATTTCCCTGCCTTGATTATATGATTCAAGAATAATCTACTGGTGCCTACCTAATGGATGGCAACAGAGAGATGGCAGCACTGGACAGACATTCAGACCTCTGTTTCTTCATCCATAAAATGGTCAGATTAGACACAGTGCATTCAAAGTCTTGCCCTACCACTGGGCCAATTACTTGATCTCTGTCTATCTCAGTTTTCTCATCAGTGAATGAAGATAACATTAGCATCAACCCTATAGGGCTGTTATTAGGATTAAGGAATAAATATTTGTGAAGCGCTTATAACAAATGTTATAATTCCACTGGAAGTACTATCTAAGTTACATAAAAAGTAATAAAACCATAACTATCTCCCCTAGTTCCATGTCTGTGATTCTACTCTGTATCTTCCTTCACTACATCTGTATGTTCTTCTAAAGGCTAGACTAGATAACGTAAGGCCATTTTTAACCTCAAAGTGCTATGCTTCATGAAAACAAAGAAAAACTTAGGGTTACCAGTTGCTATTCTGTGCTATTCTCCCTTCCAACATAGAATAACTTACAATCAATGCCTAAAATCTCACTGGAGTATAAGGAGTCACATCCTTGGGCTACCAGGTCATTGCTGTCCGCCCCCCCACGATTAAGAAGTTTAAGCAGTACAGGTTACTCCCTGGAGATGACACATGCCTCTTTATCTACAGTGTATCCCTAGGAACAGGAGCTTCTGATGGGCTTGATGACCAGGCAACTGAATGGCTGTGAATATTTAGTTCAGTCGCTCAGTCGTGTCCAACTCTCTGCAACCCCATGAATCGCAGCACGCCAGGCCTCCCTGTCCATTACCAACTCCCAGAGTTCACCCAAACTCACGTCCATCGAGTCAGTGATGCCATCCAGCCATCTTATCCTCTGTCGTCCCCTTCTCCTCTTGCCCTAAGTCCCTCCCAGCATTAGTCGTTTCCAATGAGTCAACTCTTCGCGTGAGGTGGCCAAAGTATTGGAGCTTCAGCCTCAGCATCAGTGCTTCCAAAGAACACCCAGAACTCATCTCCCTTAGAATGGACTGGTTGGATCTCCTTGCAGTCCAAGGGACTCTCAAGAGTCTTCTCCAACACCACAGTTCAAAAGCATCAATTCTTCGGTGCTCAGCCTTCTTCACAGTCCAACTCTCACATCCATATATGACCACTGGAAAAACCATAGCCTTGACCAGACGGACCTTTGTTGGCAAAGTAATGTCTCTGCTTTTGAATATGCTATCTATGTTGGTCATAACTTTCCTTCCAAGGAGTAAGCATCTTCATGGCTGCAATCACCATCTGCAGTGATTTTGGAGCCCAGAAAAATAAAGTCTGACACTGTTTCCACTGTTTCCCCATCTATTTCCCATGAAGTGATGGGACCAGATGCCATGATCTTAGTTTTCTGAATGTTGAGCTTTAAGCCAACTTTTTCACTCTCCTCTTTCACGTTCATCAAGAGGTTTTTTAGTTCCTCTTCACTTTTTGCCATAAGGGTGGTGTCATCTGCATATCTGAGGTGATTGATATCAATCTTGATTCCAGCTTGTGCTTCTTCCAGCCTGGCGTTTCTCATGATGTACTCTGCATATAAGTTAAATAAGCAGGGTGACAATATACAGCCTTGATGTACTCCTTTTCCTATTTGAAACCAGTCTGTTGTTTCATGGCCAGTTCTAACTGTTGCTTCCTGACCTGCATACAGGTTTCTCAAGAGGCAGGTCAGGTTGTCTGGTATTCCCATCTCTTTCAGAATTTTCCACAGTTTATTGTGATCCACACAGTCAAAGGCTTTGGCATAGTCAATAAAGCAGAAATAGATGCTTTTCTGGAATTCTCTTGCTTTTTCGATGATCCGGTGGATATTGGCCATTTGATCTCTGGTTCCTCTGCCTTTTCTAAAACTAGCTTGAACATGGTTCAGGTATTGCTGAAGCCTGGTTTGGAGAATTTTGAGCATTACTTTACTAGCGTGTGAGATGAGTGCAATTGTGTGGTAGTTTGAACATTCTTTGGCATTGCCTTTCTTTGGGATTGGAATGAAAACTGACCTTTTCCAATCCTGTGGCCACTGCTGAGTTTTCCAAATTTGCTGGCATATTGAGTGCAGCACTTTCACAGCATCATCTTTGAGGATTTGAAATAGCTCAACTGGAATTCCATCACCTCCACTAGCTTTGTTTGTAGTGATGCTTTCTAAGGCCCACTTGACTTCACATTCCAGGATGTCTGGTTCTAGGTGAGTGATCACACCATTGTGATTATCTGGGTCGTGAAGATCTTTTTTGTACAGTTCTTCTGTGTATTCTTGCCACCTCTTCTTAATATCTTCTGCTTCTGTTAGGTCCATACCATTTCTGTCCTTTATTGAGCCCATCTTTGCATGAAATGTTCCCTTGCTGTGAATATTAGGGTCTCAGATAACATCATGGGGTTGGAATAAACATATCAACATTATTGGTCTAAGCCTTGAGAGAAAGGTTCCATAATTTTAGGTATTCAAGAATCATGTTTCTAAGCACCACAGGAGATGAGAGCTGTCTGCTTGACATAAAGATGAAAATTGAAATAAAGCCCATGAGAGTTTACATACTTGAACACATCCTAGAAAGTCCACTGTTTATGTTGTATATTCTTTTAGTTGCGTAACCTTTCATTATTAACCAAAATATAAGATATTTGTATACAACAGGGGTAGTGACTGAATATACTAGAAATTTTGTTCATTTATAAATTAAATTTTCTTCCTGAAATGTTTTGCCTCATATTTATTTCACTTTTAATGTTACACCTAAAAAAGAAAAGCTTCTACTTTTTTTTTTGCTCTAGTGTAAATTTTGCAAAACTATTCCTAAAGAACACATTGTGTACAAGTCACCAAAGAATGCAAATTTAGGATACAGCTGCATCCACAGATCTGTCATCTGCCAGTTTTCTAATCACAAAATACAGGTTCAGCTTTCTTTTCACTGATCTCAAAGTGGGTTGAAAGTGAAGGACCACAACTCCTAGACAAAAAGAAGGCAGTGCTATTAGTTTTGTGTGTTTAGTAGTCCCACAGACCAGGAATGGTGTCCTCAGAAGGGCTGGGCTGGGATCCCAGAGTACACACATGCACAGATGGCACCCAAGGTTTTGGGGGTTACGAGTGCCCAGATGTATAACTCACTAAGCTGGCCCACCATTTTATACATTGACTCCACGGGCACAACTCAAGAAGGAAAGCTCATTTCATCCAGTCTTCTGCAGTTCAGTGACGGTATTCAATCACATCCCAAAGGCAGATGTGATTCGTAATACATAGACACAATATGTAATTCACACACTGTATTATGTAATTGCTAAAAGATTTGGGGTCTAGCTGTTCTTTATTAGTCATACCTCATCACCCACCCTCTAGATGGACAATAGGTCTATAAAATTCTTGCTGGTATTCATCATAATACTGTTTTGGAAGTTTTGACTCCAGTAGCTGAAATCAGAAGAAATCACAAAGATTTCTATAATCATTAGATATTTATAAAAAAGTCCTTTAAACACCTGTTATTGTGTTTTGCTTCAGCTCCAATGATACAAGAATAACTGTAAACTCATTCTTATTGCTCTCAATGTCTTAAGTTATATGTAATGTGAATGCATTCAAATACATCTGCCTATAGAGATTATCTATGCCCAAACATTTCTGTTTTCTTTGGCTTTCTATAAATAATTTACTTAATATAAAAATCAGAAGTATCACACCCTTTTTTTTTCACACTGGAAACTGCACATCTAGAGAAGGTTGTATGATGGGAAGGAAGGTCAAGAAGGCAATTCTCTGGGTAATAAACCCACAAGTTCAATTGTTTATAAGCATGGAGAGCACAAAACCTACAGTATTAGTGTATCCTTCATGATACAACAGAAGGGCCCTGGCAGGTCTTTTCGCAGAATGTTTAGCAAAAATGGTCTCCTGGTTGCACTTGCCAATGAGGTCCTGAGGCAAGGCACCCCCAGTTCCTGGCATGGTTGACTTCCCTGAAAACCACTTGGTTGCCTGTCTTGGTGTCTGGGCCACTTGGTAGCAAAGGAAAGCTGCTACGGTGACAGCAACAGGACATGTGGGAGAATCAGCCTGGTCCAAAAACTAGGAAACTTGTTGCCCTTGCGATTGCTCCTACCACAACCTTAGACTAAAGCTGGCAAACAGCCTGGCTCAGGATATTCCCTCCCTCACCTCTTAGCCTGATTCAAGTCCCAAATGCATAGTGCAAACCCTGTTTCCTGCTTATTAAGTCATAGCTTTTACACACTTAGTTCAGGAATTTCTTCTCCAGTAAGTCCCTTGCCAACTTATCATTCTTCACCACTCTACTCAGGCTATTTTTATGCTTTTTAAAATATATTTTTAACGTTCAGATCTCTATGACTTATAATATCTGTCTTATTTTTCTCATTGAATTAAAAATATCAAATGAAGGTCCACGCTGAGCCTCAAAAGCACATGGCTTTGGGCTCTATGTTTTTACAAATTTTTTTAAATTTTATATTGGAGAATAGTTGACTGTACTAGCTTCCCAGGTGGCACTAGTGGTAAAGAACCTGCCTTCCAGTGCAGGAGACATAAGAGACTCGGGTTCGACCCTTGGGCTGGGAAGATCCTCTGAAGAAGGGAATGGCAGCCCACTTCAGTATTCTTGCCTGGAGAATCCCATGAACAGAGAAGTCTTGTGGGCTACAGTCCCTGGGGTCACAGAGTCAGAAGTGACTTAGCACACATGCTTGACTAACAACATTGCGTTAAGTTTCTGAGCTCTCTCTTATTTACTTTCTACTTATTGGTCCCCTTCTCTTCCCTGCTGGGCCTATCCTGGAGCAGGTGCAGAGATCTGAACCACAGGGACAATTCCAAATCCCAGTGGCATCAATATAGGGCAGGAATCCTTTTCATCTTCAAAGCCCACTGGGACGTTAGCTCTTCATATCGGGATCTTCTCCAACAGAAAAGCAATCTCCACAAGAGTTAAAAGTCAGCACCCTGGCTCTAATATAGATGAATTCTTTGGAATTCTGTTCTAATTCAGTCCAGATCTCCATTGACTACTGCTGGTTGCTTCAGTGCCGTGTTCCCACAATTTCTACTTCGACTTCTGGCAGGAGGCCACTGGATGCAGAGTAAAATAAAATTTCCAACTGCTCATTGTCACGTTTCCTTGGCCTCAGTTTCACCTGTGTAATCTTCTCTCTGAGCCAGAGGCAGAGGGACGAGAGACATCAAAGAGCACTGAGTCCATCCCCTCCCCCATCCCAGACAAGCATCTGCTGCTGCTTTATTGCCTACACCAAAGCCTTGACTGTGTGGATCACAACAAACTGTGGAAAATTCTTAAAGAAATGGAATACCAGACCACCTTAACTACCTCCTGAGAAATCTGTATGCAGGTCAAGAAGCAACAGTTAGAATTGGATATGGAACAACGGACTGGTTCCAAATTGGGAAAGGAGTACATCAAGGCTGTATATTGTCACCCTGCTTGTTTAACTTCTATGCAGAATACATCATGCAAAATGCCAGGCTGGATGAAGCACAAGCTACAATCAAGATTGCCAGGAGAAATATCAATAACCTCAGAAATGCAGATGACACCACTCTTATGGCAGAAAGTAAAGAGGCACTAAAGAGCCTTTTGATGAAAGTGAAAGAGGAGAGTGAAAAAGCTGGCTAACAACTGAACATTCAAAAACTAAGATCATGGCATCTGGTCCCATCACTTCACGGAAAACAGATAAGGAAAACAATGGAAACAGTGAGAGACTTTATTTTCTTCGGCTCCAAAATCACTGCAGATGGTGACTGCAGCCACAAAATTAAAAGACACTTGCTCCTTGGAAGAAAAGCTATGACAAACCTAGACAGCATATTAAAAAGCAGAGACATTATTTTGCCAACAAAGGTCCATCTAGTCAAAGCTATGGTTTTTCCAGTAGTCATATACGGATGTGAGAGTTGGATCATAAAGAAAGCTGAGCACCAAAGAATTGACGCTTTTGAACCGTGGTGTTGGAGAAGACTCTTGAGAGTCCCTTGGACTGCAAGGAGATCAAACCAGTCAATCCTAAAGGAAATTAGTCCTGAATATTCATTGGAAGGACTGATGCTGAAGCTGCAGCTCCAATACTTTGGCTACCTGATGCAAAGAACTGACTCATTGGAAAAGACCCTGATGCTGGGAAAGAATGAAGGCAGGAGAAGTGGACGACAGAGGATGAGACGGTTGGATGGCACCACCGACTCAACTGGACAAGAGTTTGAGCAAGCTCCCGGAGCTGGTGATGGACAGGGAAGCCTGGCGTACTGCAGTCCATGGAGTCACAGAGAATCGGACATGAATGAGTGACTGAACTAAACTGAAACACGCTACATCATGGCTGTCACAGGCTATCACACTGGCTCATATGATAAACTATTCCCCCTAGTTGGCTCTGGAAGTTAAGGGCAAAGAATTCTGAAGCTTGACACATCAGATCAGGCAAAAGTCAGTGAACAGAGCTCTACTTCTCTTCCAAGAGCAAATATTCTAGACATTAGTTTCATCGATAGTATTTTATCTCTGAGACTTGTCCACAGCCTCTGGAGAGGAATGCACATTTTTTTTTTTTTCTAAACTGTGGAATAGGAAACTCTCCGAAAAGGCTTCTGAACAGTTCAAAACATCACCACCAAAAGACTGTGGTAAAACTTCCCTAAACTGAGACTGAATAAAGGATAAAACCTAAATACAGAATTACTAGTATGAAACCTATTAGTGTTAAACTACATATTAGACTAAAACCTAAATACAGAATTTTTGTTTAAGTAATGGTTTCTAGTTGTAATAGGGCAACAAGAATCAGCATCAGTAGGAACCGAGGTCACCTGGGATCTGTTTTCTTCTATAAACATATCATGAGCACAAGGAAGTCTTCTAGTTATGACACAAGCACCTGTCAGGTCCCAAGGCTGGGGAAGGTGTCTTCTTCTGGCTTCTTGTCCTCATTGGCCACGCTTCCAAGTGCCATGCCTGGCAAGGAAGCAAAATTCTCCTGGCAAAGAAGGGCCACTCCTGAGTCCAGGATGTATCCACACCACTGCTTTCTCCTAAGCCTTCAAATAAGCTCACAGGTGGGCTTCCCTGGTGGCTCAGATGTTAAAGAATCTGTCTGCAATGCGGAGACCTCGGTTCGATCCTTGGGTTGGGAAGATCCCCTGGAGGAGGGCATGGCAACGCACTCCAGTATTCTTGCCTGGAGAATCTCCATGGATAGAGAAGCCTGGCAGGCTACAGTCCATGGGGTCGCAAAGATCGGACACAACTGAGTGACTAAGCACACAGCACACACACAGGTTAAATGTAAGCTCTCTAAAATAGCCTTACCCTATTACCTAACATGGTAACATTTCCCACTTTTCAGAACGTGTGAACATAAACAAGTTCAGCTCCAGTAATACACACAAAGCCTCAAAATGACATTATGTAAGTTACTGTATTTAACTGAAGACTCTCAGAGAATGACCAAGACTATCTTTCAGTTTTTCTGTCCTGCAAGCAGATTCTTCATTCACAAAGGTTTCTGCAAGGATATGTCTCTTCCCATTCCTGCTGTCACAGCCCTAATTCAGAGATTTTAAAGCCTCTTGTTTTAACTATGGGTTAACAACAACCTCCAAACTGGTCTCTCTGAAGCTACTCTTTTTGTCTTATCTATTCGATGTCTCTCTACTACGAGAACAATTCTATCACTTTGGTCAAGTCCCCATTTAAAACTTGACTAACAAAGTCTAACTTAGCCTGCCATTTAAGGTACTCCATGGTCAGGCCCGAGCTCACATTTCCAGCTCTCTGAGCTTCCACTCTTTGATAATCTAAGGTTCTCAAACTGTGGTCCCCAGAGCAGCAAGATAACCATCATCTGGGTACTTGTTAGAAATGCAAAATATTGGGTCCCGCTCCTGAGGTACCAGATGAGAAATTAAGAGGGTACCTCAGCGCTCTTGTGTTCTAAACAAGCCCTGCAAGTAATTTTGATGTATGTTAAGGTTTAGAAACAACTATCCTATATGAGCCATCTGCTTTCAGCTAATTATTCAGTTCACTGCATTTCTCTTTGCTCAAACCATTTCTGCAGCCTCTCGGCTTGTCTAAAGCCTACCTAGGAGTTCTTAGGTGACTAAGCCCAGCATAATCCTCCTATTTTTCTGGGAGTATCTCTCATGCGATTCATTTGGCACTGATAAATGCTTGTTTATGTCCTTTACCTCCCTAACTCTAAGGAATGTCCTTGAGCACAGAGATGTCCTCTGTCTTTATATCCCCAGCAGAAGCCCTTTGGTTACAGAGGTGCTCATTAAATAGCTGGTGATGAATAGCTAAGGACAAAGCAAAAAAATTCATTGGAGTCTGATTATTTTCAGACCCAGAGACCTCTAAGAAAAGGTTGTTTAGACCTCTAAGACCTCTAAGAAATTTTGTTGAGGTGCTCATCTCTTAACCTTAGCAATTTAACTATCCATGTAGGCTAGTGCTTCCTGTTCTTTATGATGTTCAAAGTGTCACCCAATCAATTAAGATGGGTTAAAGAAACTACCTGTTTCCTTTCTGTAGGACTTCTAGGAAACTTTAATATGCTAATTAACATGCTCATGTAGATTACTCTTCAAAGGGAATATTTACCAAAATTCTATTAATATGTTATAGAAAGCAGGGTTGTTAGCATCCATCTTGGCTATTATTCCATCTCAGACTGGAATACAAAAGGTGAATTGGATTCCTGAGGATGGTATCCTGAAAACAGGGTTGACAGTCAAACTCAAAACCTCCTATGAACACCAAAGAAAGAGATAAGTTACAGTCCAGACCAGTTATTTTTGGCTATGTGCTATCACATCAGAGTCTACGCAGGAGCCAATGGGAAGCCTGACCTGAATTCAACTTATAATGTGCCCTTCAGTAGTAACCTTAACCAAAGGTAACCATGCCAGGCTTAATTACAGAGGGGGATGGAAAGAGCTAAGCAGGGTGCTGCTGGAACATTAAGACTTTAATTATGTGCTACTTAACTGAAAATGTCACAGTGGAAACTCTCCTAGGGAACCTGAGGTGAGGCAAGACGAAAGAGGAGGGAACTACATATCTGGAGGAAGTAACAGGTGGTCAATGGTTGGGTTTGCAGGGTCCTTTTTTTGGAAACTACATTTGTGTGTGTGTGTGGGTGGGTGGGGGGAGTGTAGGAAAGAAACTGTTAAGATTTAGGGTTTCCAGGAATTAATACAACTTGAGACCCTGCAGTCTTAGCCTGGCCCTGTCTTTCCTAAGGACCTGTCCCAAGTGAGTTTTCCTCTAGGGCCTTGCTACCTGGCTTGGAAAAAAGCAGCAGGCAAATAAGACTGTTCAGTCTGGGCCTCCCAACCAAGCCCAGCCTCTCTGTCTACATTCTCCCCTCTGCTCTTCATTCAGCAGTGCCCTCATGGTCCTCCCTGGCCTCTCTGGGCCCAAAGCACAGATGTACGCTAAGGGTACACTAAGGGAATGCATCCTCAGGTTGATAAGTTCACGAATATCAACCTGGGGTTGAGTTCACGAGTATGATCCAACTGGTGTCATTTCTTAAAAAAATTACTTAAACATAATTTCAGATTTAGAGAAAAGTGCCAAGATCTTGTACGAAGTATTCTTATATCTCCTTCACCCAGATTTCCCAACTAATAACACTCTACCACTTCCTTTTTCTTTTCTTCCTGTTTCCAAACTGTTGAGAATAAGTTACAGAGAAGATTCCCCTATATCCCTAAATGCTTCAGTGTTGTTAGTTGCTCAGTTGTGTCTGACTCTTTGGACTGTACTACCCATGGACTGTACCCCACCAGGCTACTCTGTCCATGGAATTCTCTAGGCAAGAATACTGGTGTGGGTTGCCATGCTCTCCTTCAGGGGACCTTCCCCATCCAGGGATCGAACCCAGGTCTCCTGTACTGCAGGCAGATTCTTTACTGTCTGAGCCACCAGGGAATATCGATACTCTATTTTGCTTAAATGTTGCCAATCATTCCTATAACATGCTTTATGGAAAAAGGTCTTATCTTTCATGACTTGGACATTTTTTATGAGTATAGGGTAGTTATTTTGTAGAATATTCCCTCAAATGGGGTTTGCCGGATGTTTCCTTAATGTTAGAGTGAGCATTTTTGCAGAACAGTCCTGAACGTGATGCATCCTTATCAGGAGGTACACAATATCTATTAGATCCAATTCTAGTGATGTTAACTCTGATCTCTTAGTTATGGTGAGATCTGTTCCTGGCACGATTTTCTAATCCATCAGGTTAAACTGCAGATACGCTTAGTCCTGGTGTTTTCAAAGTCTGGTATAAACCAACTATAAATGATATTTGAACATAATTCCTAGGTAAAATACTCAATTTCACTCATGAAACAATTTCCTGATCACAAATGTTGTTGTTGTTCAGTTGCTGAATCATGTCTGACTCTTTACAACCCGATAGACTGTTGCATGCCAGGCTCCTCTGTCCTCTATTATCTCCCAGAGTTTGCTCAAACTCCTGTTCATTGAGTCAGTGATGCTATCTAACATCTCATCCTCAAGAACCCCATGTATGTATGATGACAAGAGCCCCATGTTACATATGATGACAAATATGAGAGAATAATTTTCTGTTCCACTGAAAACAGATTGAACAATATATAATGAAAATAGTGATTTTCTGCCAGAACTAGATTTTGTTAAAATTTTGTTAAGTTGTGCTTTGACATGCTATTTAAAATTGATTTTAGCCTTGTGGGTATATAAAACCAGTCAAGCTGAAGTTTCCACATGAAACTCACATTCCTAAACGGGCCCAGGAGTTCCTTTTGCGGCTGCTGCTGCTAAGTCGCTTCAGTCGTGTCCGACTCTGTGCGACCCCATGGACAGCAGCTCACCAGGCTTCTCTGTCCACAGGATTCTCCAGGCAAGAATACTGGAGTGGGTTGCCATTTCCTTCTCCAGGAGTGCCTTCTATAGATCTTGAAGTTGGCCCTGAAAATGACATTGGGGGTTTTGTGAAGAGGCAAAAAAATTCTGACTATCTCTGTTGATTATTTACAATAGTTTACTAATAAGTACAGAAATATCATGACAAAGAGCACTGGTTGCTCTAGTCTTGAGTGTGTGAGCTGACCAGCTGAGAAAGCCAGAAACTAAAGAATAGAAATACAGTTCTAAGATACTGGTAGACAGCAAGCCATTTCTGTCTTCACAAGTCAGACTTAAAGAGTGTTAACCGGTGGGAGAAACGGCAAGTGAGTGATGAGAGAATGATCACTGAGAACCTTAGCTGGCCCCAGGGGTGCAAGTAAAGCTAGGTAGGGGCTATGTTGGGAACATACAATGGGAACCCTGGAAGGGTCACTTCCTAATTATACCACATAGATTATTTGCATAACTGGGTCAAGGAACTTTAACAGGCATTCCCTGCCTTTCGGGCAGATTAGACAAGCTGACACCTTGTCCTCTAGCCACAAGCTGGTTCTTGAGACTTACCAGTAGTATTTCAACTTCCCTTCTATCAGCAAAACCATCCAAAGTGCCCACTGGGCTGCTAGAGAACAGAGCGCTTACTCATAGAGGGCAGGGGCCAAAGCTCAGATGTCCTTGGGGATTAATAGGAAAGATAAACATGAGAAGAATTCAGATATCGGACAATCAAGAGAGGCATGGAGTGGCAACATGGAGAGTGCAAATCTGCTAGGGACATTCATATTCATGTTTTAAGAAAGAATCCAAACACTCTACTGCCAAACAACCACATACCTGGGACCAAAGGCCCAAAGGCTGCTACTCTGCCATGCCCACCCAGTGGTGACAAAGCCATCTCCTCATTACTACAGCTGGAACCCCCAGCTTCTTGATCATTAATGACTGGGGCGGGGTATCATCCAGTGCCCCCGATATCCTGGAGACAGCCTCTGCAGGAAAAATTACAATTGGACTATTTCCCTAAGAATGTCTCTTTGCTAGAAAACTACCTAGATGCTGCCCTACTACGAGGGCTCTTTTATTCCTTAAGAACCCTGGGTCCTGTAGGCTCAATTTTTATTTGAAGATAAGGTTTTATTATTCTTTCATTCAACAAATGTCTACTGAGTGCTATCTATATGCCAAGCACAGTTCTTGATTCTGGGCAACACAAAGCCGCTGACATCAGGAAGTTGATTCTAGTTGGGGATGGCGGTGGGGTCAGAAAATAAACTAAGAAATTAATTAGAAAAATTTCCAATACTCTTGAGCAGCATTTAGAGAACTAAACTGGCTAATGGGTTGGAGAGGGCCTGCATAACTTTTTCAGAGTGAATAGCTGGTGACAGTCTGAGAAGTAAGCAGAGACCTGAATGATAAGATGAAACCAGTCATGTAAAGATGAGGAGAAGACCTTCTGTCAAGGGTGCAGCCTGCGCAGGAATTCTAAGGCAGAAAGGAGTTTGGAATGCTCAAGATACCTGCAGGAAGTTCATGTAGCTGGAACAGGGTTGGTGGGTGATCCTCATCCATGGGATTTCCCAGGCAAGTACACTGTAGAGGGTTGTCATTTCCCTTCTGCAGGAGATCTTCCTGACCCAGGGTCAAACCTGCATCTCCTGCACTGCAGGCAAATTCTTTACCACTAAGCCACCTGGGAAGCCCCACTTTTAAGAGTACAAACATAGACACATGTACATGAAATTTCAAATGGTACCATAGAAGATTATAGGGTAAAATAGCCTCCATTCCTAATTCCGTTCCTACCCCCCCTTCCCCCAAGTCTACTCTTCTACGTTTTTAGCAACCATAGTGTGTATAGTGTGTATAATCTCTCAGACTAATAACCATGTATACAGACAAAAGCACAAAGTAGTTAATATTATACAGATGACTGTTTCTATACATTTTTTAAATTGTGGGAGATCTTTCCATGTTTGTGTTTTCTTTTTTGTTTTAGTGGTTGCTAAACAGTATTCAACAGTAAACTGTACCACAACCAGTCCCCTGTTGAAAACCATGCTGCTGTCCATCTTATTGTTGGTTATTAACAAAAACTGCCACTGAGCATTCTGGGACAAATGGAGAACTTTATGGTATACTCCTGTCAGTCAGTTCAGTTCAGTCGCTCAGTTGTGTCCGACTCTTTGTGACCCCATGAATCGCAGCACACCAGGCCTCCCTGTCCATCGAGTCGGTGATGCCATCCAGCCATCTCATCCTCTGTCGTCCCCTTCTCCTCCTGCCCCCAATCCCTCCCAGCATCAGGGTCTTTTCTAATGTGTCAACTCTTCGCATGAGGTGGCCAAAGTATTGGAGTTTCAGCTTCAACATCAGTCCTTTCAATGAACACCCAGAACTGATCTCCTTCCGAATGGACTGGTTGGATCTCCTTGCAGTCCAAGGGACTCTAAGAGTCTTTTCCAACACCACAGTTCAAAAGCATCAATTCTTCGGCACTCAGCTTTCTTCACAGTCCAACTCTCACATCCATACATGACCACTGGAAAAACCATAGCCTTGAATAGACAGACCTTTGTGGGCAAAGTAATGTCTCTGCTTTTTAATGTGCTGTCTAGGCTGGTCATAACTTTCCTTCCAAGGAGTAAGCATCTTTTAATTTCATGGCTGCAATCACCATCTGCAGTGATTTTGGAGCCCAAAAATATAAAGTCTGATAATGTTTCCACTGTTTCCCCATCTATTTCCCATGAAGTGATGGGATCAGATGCCATGATTTTAGTTTTCTGAATGTTGAGCTTTAAGCCAACGTTTTCACTCTCCTCTTTCACCTTCATCAAGAGGCTCTTTAGTTCTTCCTCACTTTCTGCCATAAGGGTGGTGTCATCTGCATATCTGAGGTTATTGAAATTTCTCCAGGCAATCTTGATTCCAGCTTGTGCTTCTTCCAGCCCAGCATTTCTCATGATGTACTCCGCATATAAGTTAAAAAAGCAGGGTGACAACATACAGCCTTGATGTACTCCTTTTCCTATTTGGAACCAGTCTGTTGTTCCAAGTCCAGTTCTAACCGTTGCTTCCTGACCTGCATATAGGTTTCTCAAGAGGCAGGTCAGGTGGTCAGGTATTCCCATCTCCTTCAGAATTTTCCACAGTTTATTGGGATCCACACAGTCAAAGGCTTTGGCATAGTCAATAAAGCGGAAATAGATGTTTTTCTGGAATTCTTCTGCTTTTTCAATGATCCAGCTGATGTTGGCAATTTGATTTCTGGTTCCTCTGCCTTTTCTAAAACCAGCTTGAGCATCTGGAAGTTCATGGTTCAGGTATTGCTGAAGCCTGGCTTGGAGAATTTTGAGCATTACTTTACTAGCGTGTGAGATGAGTGCAATTGTGCAGTAGTTTGAGCATTCTTTGGCATTGCCTTTCTTTGGGATTGGAATGAAAACTGACCTTTTCCAATCCTGTGGCCACTGCTGAGTTTTCCAAATTTGCTGGCATACTCCTATAAGTAGGTTAATAAAGACATATACATATTAAGTGTTTAAAGATGCTGTGAAATGGCTCTCTAGAAAGACTGCTGCCGCTGCTGGTAAGTCGCTTCAGTTGTGTCCAACTCTGTGCAACCCTATGGACAGCAGCCCACCAGGCTCCTCTGTCCACGGGATTCTCTAGGCAAGAATATTGGAGAGGGTTGCCATTTCCTTCTCCCCAGAAAGACTATATCAATTTATATTCCAACCAGTGTATGACTGTCTATTTCCCCCATTCTTACCATTAATTTTGTTCACCTGAAGGGTTAAAATTTCTTATTTTTATTTGTATTTCTCTTATTTCTACTGTTACTATCTTTTCCAAAACTTTACTTTTTTTTTTTTTTAAGTTTACTTTTTTTAGTTCTCCTTTTTACTTTGGCCCATTTTCCTATTGGGTCGTTGCCTTTTTTCTTATTGAATCTTTTGTCTCATATGTAGATTGCAAGTATTTTCTCTCAGCCTATTGCTTAACTTCCTTTAGAGTGTCTATTAAATTCCCCTGAAATCCATCTGGAATTAATTTTTATGTAGAATGTTATTTGAAAACATAATTTACCTTACTATTAAAAAAATTTTTTTGGCCATGCTGAGCAGCATGCAAGATCTTAGGTTCTCAACCAGAGATCAAACCAGTTCTCCATGCAATGGAGTGTGCAGTCTTAACCACTGGGTTGCTAGGAAGTCCCCTTACCTACTCTAGCATCAGGAAAAATATTTTAAACTTCAAAAGAACCAGTTTTCTATTTATCTCATAAGCTTCCATATTTTATAAATCAAAACCATAGACTTTTTTTTTAGCAGATAGGACTCTGAGAAAAGATTAAGCAGCAGCCTTACCCCACATCTCACAGCCTGAGTATCTTCATGCCCCATGCATGCCCCACCCTGTGCAGGCACCAAGCTTGCCAGACTCGTGAGAAGCAAAGCTAAAGCTCTGGCTCTTGGGGCCGTTTCCATGCTCCTCTGGGTCACATGTCAACAGTAAGGTTCCCCATCGAAGAGACGATGCAGTCCAGTCTAAATATCGCAGAAGGCCCAAGTTTAAGGACCTAGGAATGCCCATATGAAGACATTACAGTCACTACTCCAAATCACAATTTCCCCCATGCAAACACTCCAATAAATGTGATTTTATTTATCTGTTTTAAGTTTCAATATATTTAGGTTCAATAAGTAGTTACAACGAATGCATGAACATAATAAGTTGAATGTTTAAATTATTTGTGATGGTGATAGTATGAGTCAGCAGGGCACTGAGATAATAAAGAGGGTTAAAGTCAACAAGAAGTAGATTTTCCAGTAAAGCCTCATGAGAGATGCTAGAAGCTGTAGCAAGAATAACATGCTGAGGGGGTGTGTTTAGGGGAGGAAGGAATCCCAGTCATGTGTGATGGAGAGCTGGGGTGGAGAGTAGGGAGTGGTGGAAGTGGCCAATGCCACTCTGCTCTTGGATGTTCTGATATATCACACTGTTATGGGTGAAGCACAGAGGCTGAAAAACACCTGTGAGTGAATACACATCTTTACTAAATATATGAACCAAAAAACCCTAAGCTACTGAAACTCTGTAACTGGAGTCAAAAACTGACGCAGCACCTGTAGTCACTGCAGCTCAATGGGGTGGGTCCCAAAGAGCCATCTGCACTGTCCCATCCAACCCCCCAGTGACTGTGGCCACGCATACGGTAGACAGAGGACTAGGTTAGAGATCAGGTAGGGCCAGGACAAGGAGACGCTGCACTTGCCACCCTGCCCCCATCAACCCCAAGAACCACAAGGGCAGGTGGAAAAAAGAGTCTAGGGACCTGCTTGACATAAAATCTACCATTTTAACCATATAAGTGTAGAGCAATGTTGTGCGATATCACATCATCCACCTTTACATTCTGTATGTTCTCTACTGAGATCTTACAACATGACAAACACTCTAATCATTTTATTTCCAGTCTTGTGTAAGGCTTACAACACTGCCCATGTATAGGTGCCATTACGATGCCCATTTGACACCAAGGATGTGGCATAGAGAGGTTAAGTCCTTTCTGGCAGGTTGCAGAGGTGCTAAGTGACAGAGCCAGTATTTAGGGTAGGTATGCAGGACTCTAAAATCTATACTCTTATGGTTTTGACCCTCATTTGGATGAAGGGCCACATTATAAATGAGAGTGAAAATGTCTTAATGCACCTATTATCTGCGCACACAAAAACGAATCTTAAAATTTCTAGTTGAAATTGCAAGTGAGGAAAATCTGAACTATTTATAACCCCAAAGAATGGAAATTGCACAGTACATCATAAAAATATTTATAGGGCTTTCATAAGCTCATTTGCAAACTACATCTCCCAAACCTATTTTCTACCATTAAGCGCCTCACCTTTCAATTCTACTATCACAGGGTTGTGCAGAAACAACTTCTGTGGTTCAGGACAAGCAATAGAGCCCAACAGTAGCCCCAGGAGTGGCTTACCACAGCCCAGTGGGTGACCCCCATGCCCACTCTGGAGGACACACTGTTCAAAGCACAGAGAAAGCCTGAAAAATGGAAAAGCAATCTTGATAAGACTATTTTTTCTATCCTTACCATGAGTGTTTTGTATTTGCAATCCATGCGTCTCTTGATTGTTTCAGAAAAGGGATCTCTTAGTAGTAGGATCCCAGTCCAGAGCACACCACCCAGAACCACACATGTGAGTTGAAGTTGTTCATCTGCCTTCTCCTGGTGATGCTGTGAGAAAGACCTGCTCAAAGACCATCGGGTCCCATCTGAGAGCAGGTTTTCCTAGCTTGGTATAATGTATTATTCCAGAGGATGGGACAGGGTTAGGAGGGGGGTGATCCATAGATAGAAACCATGAGGGGAAAAAAAAAAAAAAACAAGAACAACCTTTATTTCCCTCTAACTCTCATCAAGTTCAAAGTCAAATGAGGCAACTTTTACTTTAAAGCAAAGGAATCTGACAGGCTAGCAGAGGGGAATACTGACTTTCTTTGAGATAGAATCCCACAGTCAGGGTGCACATTTTCAATATCTATGCCAAGTAACAGCAGAGATGGATATTCCATTCCAAAAACTGGGTGGGTTGGGACTTTCCTGGTAGTCCAGTGGTTAAGAATCCTCCTTGCAATGTAGAGGATGTGGGTTTGATCCCTGGCCAGGGAACTATGATCCCACATACTGTGGAGTTACTGAGTCCATACACCCCAACGAAGATCCACCGTGCCACAACTAAGACCCAAGGCAATCAAATTAAAAGAAAAAACTTGGCTGGGTCCACCCCACAGGTCAGACACAGGTGGGCCTGTAGGCAGCTCTCCTGTGGGGGAGGCGACCCCTGCACAGTCCAGGGCCCGTCGGCAGAGAAAGGCACAGAAGGAAGAAGGGATGATGGACATTGCAGGGAAAGCTACACTTTCAGTTACTCAGGTTAACAGGGGGCTCTGGAGGTGAAATCTAGTGGTCTCACTAGGAGAGGTCTGTGAACCCTATGGAAGAATTCAGGAGTGTCAACACAAGGGAGCAGGAAATTAATCACAGTCAATCACAGGCTGCCCTCCTACCAGGAGAAGGCAGGTGGAACACACAGGGTTCTGGGAGGGCTGTGATGACTAGAAACAGCCTCCCTGAGAGAGTTGATACTATTTTAAGAGACAAACAAGAGTGACTGTGGTTAAAGATAATCACAGTCAGATGTTGGCAAAAGTAGACAAACATTCTAGGCCTCTGCTATTTAGGGTATAACAGTGTGTGCACGTGTGCGTGTGTGTGTGTGTGTGTAGGCAATACTTAGGTTAAGAGCTTTGGCAGCACAGGGTTTATATATGCAAATAAAAGTAATATCCTGCAAGAAAAAGCTGCTTCTGGAACTACAAACCTATCCCATAGTTTCAGAACACAGTATGGAACTGTACCAAATTCCAGCACAGTAATAAAAAATATAGAACTTGATGCAAGGATCAGAATCAAGCTGGGCGGGCAGCAGGGTAAGTGGGAGACAGAGTAGAAAAATGAGAAGAAACCAGGACTCAATTTATTAACCACATGCTGTTGGGAAAATGGTTTCATCTGTCTGAGCCCCAGTCTTCTCAGATGTGAAATGTGTAGGCTGACTCCCCAGAGAACACCAAAGGGGAGGCTGTAGTGGCACCTGGTAAATCATTTCCAGACACTCCCTTTCATGCCCGGACCCCACCTCTTTCCCCAAGCTATTTCCTTTGCCCAGCTACCTGGATGAAGATGATCTCTCCTGACCCTTCAAGACCCACTCCCCATGTTACCTCTTCACAAGGCCTTCCCTGCACCCAACCTTACTTCTCCAGAAGAGCTGCTGGTGCTGTCCTCTGAGCACGCCCAACAGAGGAGGCAGAGGGACTTGACTTGTCCTTAAACTCACTGCACTTTCTCATTAGGCCAAGGGGCCTATAGGTCAACAGAGAAGATATCTGCTAGCTGTCTCCCCAGCACCCACTTCTTTCTTTCCCCTTCACAGGAGCACCTCAGATTTCCCAGCTTTGTGAGTTGAAACCCTGTCCCTGTTCAATCTCCAGCCCCACCCACATCTCAGGGGTAGGTCCTAAAATAACTGGAATATTTTATTCTCTGGGCCATGGGGATTAAGTCAAGGACGATCACATGCCTGACTCCACATAGGCCCAAAGAAAATCAATTTTAGAGACTTTTTACTTCCTCTTTCTCACTGAACACGAAGGTCTGTGAGTTTCATTATTGGTAAAAGTAATCTAAGTCTAACCAATACTATATTTATTTAATAACCAAAATGTCAAGTTTCTTTGTTTATAAGTGATAAATGCGATTTCTGAATACAAGAAGCTCTGACTGGCTGCTGATGACAGGGAGGACATTTCTGAGCCATAAACGGAAGATCAGATATGCGCCAGAGCACAGCAGATAACTGCAGTAATTAAAGGAGCATATCCAAGTTGATCAACTTTGGACATGAATACAGGATAATGGCACAGACTAAACAAATAAATATAAAAGTTGTTAGAGATAACCTGCTGAGAAAGTGCTTAAGAACCCAACACACTGGCCTCCAGGTGTAAGGAGGAGACCTTTATACCTCTTAAGAAAAACTGGCAGCCTGAACCAGCCCTAGGACCCACCAGTTCAGCAACTTATTTTTGAAAATGGACACTCCCACGGATCAAAAATTGGGCAAAAAGGCCATTAATTAGAGGTCTAATAAGTTTCAGGTCTGCTTTCCTGGAAAGCTTTGAAAAATGTCCACTAATCCTCCATCCCACTTAATGGTCCATCTCAAATTACTGCCCTATAAGACAGAGAAATATCTGATAATGAGAAAGAATATGATTATTCATAAGCTAGCATTTACAGAGTGCAGTCTATGCGCCAGAAAGCAAAGACTATATTAGGAGATACACTCCAGTAAATACCTGTATTTTCCCAAGTATAAAGATGAAAAAATTAGCATAAAGAAGTAACTAGACTAATGCAGTTTAGTAAATTCTAATGACAGGATGGAAACTCAGTCTGACCCCTCTAACTCACACTTCCCTTAGAGACCTGAGCTCAAAAGAGAATTGCCCTCAAAATCCTTCTTGTTTACTTACAGAAAATGACAGATGAGCACAAGATAGCTAAATGGCCCATGTTCCCTTCCGAGTCAAGTCCCTGTTTGTAAGACTAACTGGACATTGTTACAAAGTACTAGAATCACAGCTCTAGAAGTTTTGCAATCTGGTTCTCCTGGCAAGTACAAACTGGGGCGTTTCAGAAAGACACACTCCATGTAGCCTCTCCAAACCTGCCTCTGTTTGTTAGAGATCAAACAGAAAAATAAGATTGCCTATCTGAGTCACAATCTGATACCATTCTAAAAATGTCACATATGTATGTATAAATTTTATGGTGTAGGCTGCTAATCATGACTATAAACACAAATTGGTGGTGTGACTAAATTATAATAAGAAATATTTTACAAACTAAAGCAGTTTCAATCCTTTGCATTTATACATTTTTAGTATAAAAATGTGCAAAGCTATTCCAGTATTATGGACAATGTCTCTGTCCTGTCTCTGAGATATGTACATGTCGATACATAAAAAGACACAAACCCAACAAAGATACACTCCAGACAACCAAACCGGGGTGGAAATCTACATAATACAATGTGCAGATTGTATCTCATGAACCTGGGATTGCTGATTTTGGAATAAGAGGCAACAGTGAACACACAACTGTGGCATAATGCTTGGCAAGAAGCCACGGTAAGTGCAAATCCAGGTGAGTTATGTTGCTGATTCTTTGCAATGGGAGGAAACCAAGAGGGTGGAGAATTTAGCTGACTTTCTCCAGGGACCCAGCCAAGCCTGGATAAACTCCAATCGTCGCTTGGGATGACTATACTTCTCCCTACCCTGAAGTCCTCCTCTTCTCCCCACAAGGCTGCTCTGGCCTTTGGAGGAGCCTCACACACACCCTTGAGGACAGATCGGCTCTGTTTTGCTCTTGCAGCCCAAGCTTGCATATGCTGGCAGAAGGTCACAGTTAAATTTAGACCTGACCACCTCACTGGGAAGGAGCTGGGAAGCTGGCTGTTTGAGGAGATCCACAGACACTCTGGGAGAGGTGGCTGACTATACTCCAAGTGGAAGCACCATTTGGTGGTTAAGACATAAGTTAAATTGGGAAGGGGGTATAATTTTCAAACCAAAGCATAAAGAAACAGGGACTTAAAAATTAGAAAGACGGGAAAAAACTCAAAAGGTTACTGAGGTCTTCTCTGTTTTCACACAGAATCCAAGTAAATAAATAGAATTGTCTGTTTTTTAAACCCTTGTGTGGAATGGGAACTGGAAAGAGTCTCAGAAGCCATCGAGTACAATGTCCTACATGTTGTCAAGTCAAGTCTACAACACTACTGAAGACGATCACTTCGACTAGGCTGAAAACTGTCCTCACACACGAGGGAGGTGTATCCCTACAAGAAGTGGCAGCTGTGGATGGTAATGCCCCAAAGCAGAAACTAGAGCCAGGGGCAGGGGTGGGGAAACCCAAGGTGGGTGGGTACTGGTGAGTGGGAATTTAGCCCCTTTCTCTGGATCCCAGTTTCACAGTATGGAGGAATATGACAGCTCCCAAGGACTCAGGTCATGAATTAGAAAGTGAGGCCCTCACCAGTGGTCCTTTGTGGACACTGAACAGGTTCCCCAGGTACTTGTGGATCACAGAAAGGCACATAAGCTCTTGAAGCAAGCCAGTGTCAAGTAAGGGAACCTCCAAAAACTATCTAGCTTTATGCCTCTTTTACTTTACGCCCCTGTGTTTGTTTTCCCATGATAGTGAGCAAAACTTTTGCAAAAGACTCTTTTAAATGAGACTCAGAATGCAAATGATACACATTTAGGGACCAGAAGAATGGCAGTAGCAAAACTTTTGGTACTTACGTCAGTTTCTCCTACCAGTTCCCTATTGCCCTAGTGTAAATTCTACCTCCTTCTCTCTCCCTCCAACAGATACTCTCATAGCATCCATTGAGAACACTTACAGAGATCTGTGTGTGTGAGAGATCTGCTGCCCTCTCTAAACCGTAAATTTATAAGGGCAACGCTATGTCCACTTTGTTCACTGGCTGTGATCTCCAATTATCCTCCAGTTCTGGGGGAGTCAGAGATGACCAGTCCAGGAAACTTTGAGTAAGGTCCCCAGAATACCGTGGCAGCCACAGACCTCCCTGGGTTGTTTGGGAGGGCTTCATGAGACCCTGATTAGATAGGAGCAGGCTACCCAGGCCTGGCTTTGGATCAACCTTGACCTTCCATCAGGCCTAGAAGGTAATAGGAAGGCCCCATGATATGTCTAAAGAAGGTCCCCAGTATCGCCTGGCCTCACCTAGAGACCCCAGGCCAGTGGAACAGATCCTGACTTGGTCAGGACGAGTGGAACCTAAACCTCAGCTCCAGCGTCTGGGAATTCAGCTGTGACTTCATAGTTGTAAAGTTCCCCCAGGATCCCTCTAGACATTTAGAAACACCGGATGCAAATGGCCATGGCAGGCCAGATTCCAATGGGAGCAAATCTAGAGCAGGTGGCACAGACATAGTTTCAGGAACCAGAGAGTGACTTCTCATTCACTGGGACCCCTGCCCTCCTAGATTCCTTCCGAAGAGCTGGATCTCCTAGAAGACTTGATTCAGTGCTTCTACCCTCCCCATTCCCCCCAAAACAAAAGAGCAGGACTATTCTACATTTGGGCTTCCCTAGTGGCTCAGACAGTAAAGAATTCGCCTGTAATGCAGGAGATCTGGGTTTGATCCCTGCGTCAGGAAGATGCCTGAAAAAGGGAATGGCAACCAACTCCAGTATTCTTGCCTAGAGAATTTCATGGACAGAGGAGCCTGGCAGTTCAAGGGGTCGAAAAGAGTCGGATATGACTGAGCGGCTAACATTCACTTTTTCATTCTACATTTCACTGTCTTTTCTACACTTGGTCTTAGCCAAAAGGCCGAGAAGCAATTCCACTATCTTTTCTATAAAAGTATAAGCAGTATGCTACAGACAGAATATTATTTTACTCAGTACCAGGTAAGACTTCAGGCAAGCCCTTTATCTTTTCCAAAGTGCTCTTCTCAAGGATAAAACTGAGATCTTTTGTTCTGTGATGCGGTAACATTCTAGCAATCTATGACACCATACAAACAAGGCGAGCTATATATACACTTTCCCTACACAGATAGGGAGATGGTCCCAATATCTGTACAACGCTGCACTCTGTCAAGCACTCAGTGAAGCTTTGAAAGGACAAAAATGGAATGAAAAATGATGCTCAGAATGAATCAAACATCGAACGTCATTCAGCTCAATGGCAAAATGAAACTTGCCTGAGTTCATCCAAGAGCTGACTTGGTGGGACTGACAGATTTAAAAGATTTACTTCAAAAAATGTAAAATAGTTCAGCAATCTTTTTATAGATTACGTATTGAAATGACCATGTTTTGGACATACTGGGTTAAATATGATATATGAAAATTCATTGTACCTGTTTGTTTTTACTTTTTACTGTGACTACTAGAAGATTTTAAATGATGTAAAATTTAAAATCTGGGATCTCCTCTGGATCTCAGTCCCAAGTCAGAGCAGTGAGGCTACCCTCACCCTGCCACACAGCCCCATCGTGTCCCTCAGATCCTCAGGACAGGCCAGCCATGCTTATGTCACGTGAGGAGGCAGGACGGGAGTGAAGTCAGTCAGTTGCGGGTTAGAGAGTTGGGAGCTGGGAGCACATTGTCACTCTCCCTGTTCACTGTTCTTTTTAAGACTTTCCCTCATTTTGTTCCCAAAAGGTGGCTAATCTGAGCTCTCTGAGGAGAACTTGGATTTCAGTCTTGTTTCCTCACAAACTATATTGGCTCAGAAAGGAAAATGTATAACCGCTTTTCTTGAAGGTTTCAGTGGAGAAGGCCTGTGGGCATCTTCAAGCATCAGAGAGACTGCTATCCTCCTGGAATTACGGAGAGGACTGAGGGAATGGGCTGGGATTAGCCCTGGAGTGGGACGACAGTTTCTAATTTTATATCCTTTCTACTCTGGCACATCAATGTATCATGGACTATAAGATGCAGGAAAGCTCCATCCAAGGGAAATACAATGCAAGCCACAAATATGAGCCATGTATTTTATATTACACAAAAAATAAAATTGCATAATTTTACATCATTTAAAATCTTCTAGTAGTCACAGTAGAAAGTAAAAATAGATACAATTAATTTTCATATATCATATTAACCCAATATGTCCAAAACACCATCATTTCAATATGTAATCTATAAAAAGATCACTGAACTATTTTACACTTTTTGAAGTAAATCTTTTAAATCTGGCATGTAATTTACACTTCAGTACAGCTCCACTTGGACCAGGGCTCATTTCAAGTCCTCGATAGCCACATATGGCTGGTGGCTACAGAATTAGCATAGCTTGAGAAGGCGGGTCTAACCTTTCCTCTATGGTCTACTGCATTTCCCTGCTGGCTTTAAGCACACTATATACTCAGCCCTTTAAAAACCCCTGTAGGGGGCTTCCCTGGTGGTTCAGTGGAGAATCTGCCTGCCAACGCAAGAGACACAGGTTCCATTCCTGATCAGGGAAGATTCCACATGCCATGTGGCAACTAAGCCCATGTCCCACAGCTGTTGAGCCTGTGCTCTAGAGCCCGGGAACTACTGGGCCCATAACTACAAAAGCCAGTGTGCCCAAGAGCCTACGCTCTGCAACAAGAGAAACCTGTGAGAAGTCCGTGAACCGTAACTAGAGAGAAGCCTGTAACAAAGACTCAGCACAGCCACAATAAATAAATAAAATGATTTTTAAAAACCTGTAAGGCCCAGAGAGAACCCTAAATCTCCTGATAAGCCCTCTCAGATCCCCAGGCCACTGTGCTCCCATCGGCCTCTGCATAATTATTTTAGTAAGAAACCAGGCAGATCCTTGAAGCATCTTTCCTCTTATTGTCTTCAGCAACTATTTTCCTTGTTTTTTTGGAGGGGTCATTATTTACTGTTTCATACTTATCAAGCACCCCCAAGTTGAACTAAAAGATCCTCAGGGGCATAGAAACATCTTAAACTCTCTATGGTTGCTAGTCTAATACCTGCCACATGGTATTCAAATATTTGGGGACTAAGCATACAAAATACGCTCAGCTCTATTTCTCATATGATTAAGGAACTGATGAAATCATTTGAAGGTGACAGCACAGTTCCACAGAGACGTCTATACACCCACTAATGCTAACAATAATCCAGCACTTACGTACCACTCCCCACGTGCCAGTTCTAGGTGACAACATATGTCAACCCATCTAAGCCTTGGAAGATCTCCATGACTAGATTTCATGATCCATCTTTCAGATCAGGAAACTGAGGCAGAGTTTATGTAACTTGCACAAAGTCACATAGGTAAATTGTAGAACTGGGATTCAAATCCATTCTGGCTCCAGAGTCCAAGCTCTTAATCATTATGATATATTGCCTCTCAATCCATTACCCTCACAAAGTGTATTTTTTTACACCATACCTATCAGAACATAGTTTAAGAAACAAAGGCTCTCAGCCAGCATATCCTTATAAAAAAAGAATTAAGTTAATTCAGAAAATGTAAACAGAAGTAAACAACAGGAGAGACATGAAATTCCTGGTCCCAGAGGATGTTTCTCATTAATCCTCTTTAAACAAAGAACAGTATACTCTTGCTGGCAAAGAGTACAGAATTGGGGGTAACTGGCAACTAAGTCTTGAAATTTGGGATGTCATTTCTTTCAGGACCTCCACTTTACAGGATTTATCCTAAGGAAGTAATTATAGGTTTGTGTCAAGACTTAACTATAAGAATGGTCATTATAATATTGTTGACAATAGCAAAATTAGAAACAACCAAAAATAGGGAGGTTGACGATAAAAACAAACCTTATTTACACATGATAAAATGAGCATCTAGTGCTATACTATTAAAACAGATTTCTGAATAAAACAAAAAACCTTGATTTGTGGTGTCTGGTGACCCTCTTAGTATAAATACTCCCACTATGGCTGATCTCAAGCTTAACCATCCACTCTTAAAATCCTGAATATTTAACAATCCCAATCTGAACTGAGCTGGCATATCACTGGATGCATTCACAAAAATGTCATGAAAATTGTTTAATATGTTATGTGAAAAAAGTTTATAACACTACTATATCATATTTCTGGAAAAAATACATGCATGAAAAAAGATAAAAAGGATATATTCAACATGTTAACACGGCTCTCTCTAAGTAATGGAATTTTATCATCATTTATCTGTATTTTCAAATGCTTTCCCAAGGCAGAAAAAAGTAAATCAAGACTCTCTTTCCCAATAACAATCATTTTGAAATGACCTATCTCTTTGGAGGCATGTCTCAAAAAGAGAAAGAGAAAAATCTCTGGACCTGCTGGTGAAAGCAACTACACAGTTAGAAGCCTCAGGATTGAGGAGATTCCTAACACCAAGTAAGCAAGAAAAGGCTGAGTGGGTAAAATCTGCAGCTCTAGCCCTGTGCATACTGGTCTCACGGGGGTAAGGAGGTAGGTTGTACTCCTTGGAAAGGAAAGCTGCGACGAAGGGAGTGGAGATATGTAAATGCCACAAGAATCTGTCTGAACAACCTGATTCTGGAAGGATCTATTTCTTAACCCAAAGCTCTTCCTCATCCCTTCCCACCAAATTTTAGCCATTGTATTAAATCAGTCCTGACAATTGTCAAGTTCAAGTCTTGCCTATGGCAAAACTCTCTGTAGCCACTAAAGATATCCTGGAAATACATCTATCTGGGAAGACATTTCAAAGATTAAGCAAAATCTTGTTTAAAAACAGAATATATAATATGAACTCATTTATTTTAAAAGGGAGCAAAAACATAGAAAAGAATACATTAAATGGTTAAGTAGTTGTTTCTAGGTAGTTAGGATTATGTTATCAAAGTTTTATTTTTATGGCCTTTTGGTTTGCCTAACTTTTGATTTTTTTCTTAACTAAGCATAGTTACCATTAAGAGTCTGAGGGAAATGATCACAAAAGTGAAGGAGTCTTAAATGGGAAGAAGGATGCCGTAACTACCCTTCCTCGCCCCTGGGGCTAAAGGGCTCCGAGAAGATGTGCATGAGTCTTAATGCCAACCCCTCCTCCCATCCCATCCCCCTCAAGTAACAGTGAGTGGGAAGGACCCCCCTCCCCACTTCTCAATCCCCAGGAAGCAAAATCCCTAGGAAGCAGGTCACAGATGCCCTTGCCGGAGCTGGGTGAAGGGAGGAGGAAGGTAGGAGAGGGTGGAGAGGAAAGAACAAACCAAAAATATGAAGCCCTCTGGAGAGCTTGTTAAAACGCAGACCGCTGGGTTGTGGTCAATGGAATTTGAATCAGTAGGGCCAAGAATCTGTATCTCTAATATGTTCTCCAGTGGTAACCACTGTTGGAGCTCTTCTCCTTTAAGATGAGGAGAGGAGGTGGCACCACACAGGTATGAGGCTGAGATCCAAAATCTGCACAAAGTGGCGTGCTTGTGATTCTTTTGAACAGTTAGGCTTGGTTCATTTTTGGATGGGGAAGGGTAATATCCCTTTCTCCCTGGGAGCAATAATGGATATGCTAATGGAGGAAGGGAAGAAACTGGGACTTCCTGATCAGTCCTGAGCCTGCACATACAAGGTACCCTAAGAGACCAAACACAGGCCTACAACTAATCCTGCCCCAAGGAGAGCAGGATCTTGGATACAGAGGTGTTTTATGAGGTACTGTTTCAACCAAGCAGCAGAAGGGAGTTTCCCTTCCTTTCAATTTGTCAGTTTCCTCACTGTGGTCTCCAGGAAAGTAAGAAAAATGTGAAAGGACTTGTTCCGTAACTCTGATCTTTGCTTTTTATCTGGCAAAAGTCAACCTGGCAGCCTCTTGGCTGCCTCACAGGTGTTTAACCAGGGCTCCCCTCCTTCCAGGAAGTGTAACACAGAAGGTTCTGTCAACCTCAAGAGAGGAGCTCCATTAGTCACTGAAGAGACCAAGCTACCCATGTCTCCCATCCACAAGGAATATACAAGATACTGGCCAAACCTCAGACAAATGTCTAGAACCTCAAGGGCTGTGGTGAGCAGGTCATGATTTTTACGTAGGCAAAAACAGCCTGAAGAGGACCTGCAAATCTTTGCAAATGAAGGATGTGCAACAAATGCTGGCTGGTGGGATCAGAAAAATGTTTCACTGGATTCTTAGCCAAAGTCAAGGGGCTGGCAGGACATGACATCTTTTTACTTAACATAGGTTCTCAGGACCTAAACTTCAATAATGGTGTAATTACGATCCAATTCTTACACACTGTGTTTCCCCTCAGAGAAGAATAACTCAAGGATGCTTATGGTATCTTGCCAGTACCTACTCTCAAGCGTTCTTTTATGTAACCAGTGATTATAATACTAGAAGTGTCATGTTTTTTAAAGTTTTAATTGGTTTAATTTAAAAAAGAAGGGAATCCCTATCATCCTTATAGATACTGGCCTTCTTTCCCCACAGTGGCAGCTCTACAGCAGTGAGGCACAGTTGACAACGGTTTGAACCAAGACCATGAAGTTCCCTAGGAAGGTATATTTGCAGTGTTTTCACCCAGAAGACCCCACATATTTAGCTGGGAGCCCCCTGGGTATGCGTTCTACGTCTAATATTACAATTACTGTTACCATCAGTAGCTAACCTTTTTAAAGCACTTTATATACCTGGTGGTAAGCTAAGTCCTTTACATACATTCTCTTAACTAATCCTCATAACAGCCCAATGGGGTCAGCACCATTATGATTCCCATCCATTCTCCCCCAGTATCCAGGGCAGGGCTGGCAGGCAGTCAACATGTAAACATGTGTCAAATGAATTAAAACACTGTGTGTTACATAAAAACCAGTGATGTTTAAAAATGGAATGATAGGAATGCATTTCATTGCTTCATTTTCACCCAAAAGCATACAGTTCATGAAAGAAGACAAGGAAAATGCGGGGGAAAGGACCCTTGGAATTAAATTGAACCAGAGGGAAAAACATGGACAAATATTTACTAAGAACAATGTGCAGAAACTGTTCTGGGAGAGCCAGAGATGCTCAGCCTTCTTTGGTCCTGGGATGGAACAGCCGCTCAAAAGAGACCAGGCAGGTCCAGATCCCAGTGACTCCAGTCACCCTGCAGGAACCACAGATCATTCCACAGTCAACACCCAAGTTCCAGCCTGGGGTCAGCCTCTACCCTTCTCAATTGGGTAAGCCAACTGAGAAGGGTAGAGGCTGACCCCAGATGTCTTTGTCCAGAGTAAGAGAAATTGATTGCATGGGCAGGAAGAGAAAAACACAGTTGCGGAAAGAGTGCTGGGAAAGGGCTATAGGTCTGACCTTGCTACTAAATGGCTGAATCTGTTTCTTCTTGTAGAAAAAAAAAAAGATCTATTAAATAGCTCTGAAGTTACTTCTAATTCTAATGTCCCATGAATAGCTAGCCCCTTCCGTTTGAGAAGCCCTTCTCAGAGTTCAGATCCATGCTCTTTCAAGGACAGGGAAAATCTGGGATTTGGTTTGAAGGAGAGGGCAGGTCACGCAGCCACTTACACTCACTGAAGAGGAGCAGCATCAAAAGGATGGGGAGTGTTTTTAGGGCAGAAGAGAAGCATCAAGATTCAAGAAGAACTTTGCTAAGTAGAAACAAAAGCACTACTCCAGAATAAGGCAGGCCTACAACACAGTTTGGACTCGGAAGTGAATCCCTCCTCCCTCATGCACACATTGCATAAAAACACAAGAGTCTGAGCTGTTATCTTTTTATCTCAGGTTCAGTTCAGTCGCTCAGTCATGTCTGACTCTTTGCGACCCCGTGAACTGCAACACGCCAGGCTAGGACTTACCAACTTGCGGCACATGGAACCACTGTGGTGACAGGCCTACAGCATGACCAGTGAATACTGGACTTATAGTGGTACCAAAGGAAGGATATTTGGCTTCCATTTCCGGTTTCCCCCACCCCAACCAATTCCATATATTCCTATTTCTACTAGGCTACATTATGACTGGAAAACAGGAATAATTGATATCCCTATTACTATTAACTAGTTAGAGAATCAAACATTCAGAAAACTAAGATCATGGCAACCAATCCCATCCCTTCATGGCAAATAGATGGGGAAACAATAGAAACAGTGAGAGACTTTATTTTTGGGGGCTCCAAAATCACTGCAGATGGTGACTGCAGCCACGAAATTAAAAGACGCTTGCTCCTTGGAAGAAAAGCTATGACGAACCCAGACAGCATATTAAAAAGCAGAGACATTACTTTAGCAACAAAGGTCCATCTGGGCAAAGCTATGGTGTTTCCAGTAGTCATGTATGGATGTGAGAGTTGGACTACAAAGAAAGCTGAGAGCTGAAGAATTGATGCTTTTGAACTGTGGTGTTGGAGAAGACTCTGGAGAGTCCCTTGGACTGCAAGGAGATCCAACCAGTCCATCCAAAAGGAGATCAGTCCTAGGTGTTCACTGGAAGGACTGATGTTGAAGCTAAAACTCCAATACTTTGACCACCTGATGCAAAGAGCTGACTCATTGGAAAAGACCCTGATGCTGGGAAAGACTGAAGGAGGGAGAAGGGCACGACAGAGGATGAGAGGGTTGAATGGCATCACTGACGCAATGGAAATGAGTTTGAATAGGCTCCAGAAGTTGGTGATGGACAGGGCAGGCTGGCATGCTGCAGTCCATGGGGTCGCAAAGAGTAAGGCACGACTGAGCAATTGAACTGAACTGAGTCAGAGGATCAGAGATGGGAAGAGAAGCATAAGACCTAGGTTGCGGACAGTATGTATGTTGGGAAATTCTCCCCAGATTAAGGTATATTCCTGGGAGGCAGAGAAAACCAAGAGGTGTATTGGGAAAACATACATGTTAAATGGTCAATTCAGTTCTCATAGTGGTAAAGGCACTTCCTGGAACATAAAGAAAACGGTATGTATTCCTCAATGTCCTAAGGCCTCTCTGTCCTTTGGGAGGTGAACTAAAGTAAACCAAAGTGAAGGTCACTTCTGTTCCTCTCTGAGGTTACCAACACCTTTCTAAAGAAACTTGCTGTCATGGTTTCACACATTAAATTCAGTTTATAAAATGAGCCAGGGAAGGGACACTCAAGGTTTTGAATAAGGTTCCTACTCAGTTATTCTGGGAAAATGTAGGGAGGAGAAAGAAATTATAGATGAAAATGGCTTGCAAACGCCCTGTAAACCCCCATAACCTTTGCCCAGACCCACCCACCCCTGTGATGAGAGAGCCATGGGAATGTGATCCCAGCAGCTCTCCTGTGAGCTGACTCAGCCTGGGTAAGTCACCACTGCTTCCTCTTTTCACCTCTGAGACAGTCTCCTGAAGCAGTCACTGTTCACTGTCTAAATGGGGAGCCGTGTCGGCACATGGGCTTCAGCTGCAAGGACAATGATACAACAGTAAGCAAGTATGAATAAAGGCCATGAACCCTGTGGAGAAACAGAGGAGGCCAGTAGTCAGGAAACGTTTCCAAGAAGGGACAGTTGTCCATAGACCCAAGGTTAATTACAAGTTGACTAGAAAATTAAAGCCTCTAAAACTGACTGCCACCCACTCAGGTCTAAAAAATCTCCAGGCTCTGTGATCTAAGAGGTCACAATTTCCAGTCTACAGCATAGGACTTAGCAACCCTCCAGGTGACTTGAAATCCTTTTCATCACTTGGAAACAAGTTGCTTTTTAAAATCTTAAGATCATTAAAGAACAATCCAGAATGGACTCACTTCTTCAGGTGTAGAGGAAAGTGTAACTAGCCAAAGCAATCCTGAAACTTTCCGCAGAGCGCGGCATCAATGATTGATCACCCTTCACACACACACACACACATATACACACACACCATTATTTCATGTTTGGCTATTTTTCACTTCCAAAAAGGCAGTTATAAATGTTATTTGTTCTCCTCCTTCCTTCTCACCCATCTCTATTTCCATTCTGCCAATGATTCTCAGTTTTCCTGCTCTTTAACACTAATTTCAAGGTAGGGAAGGAACATCATCTTTCATCAAACCTCTCTGCCACACTCATACTCAACAGAAACAAAAACTGGAACAGAAGAACACCAGACAGCTGCCTTCTTCACTTTCCCAAACCCAAAGACAAGCTCCACTAACTTCGTCTATATTTTTCCCAAATATGATTTAAAGGCCACATAGGTACATCACTTGGAGAAGGCAATGGCACCCCACTCCAGTACTCTTGCCTGGAAAATCCCATGGACAGAGGAGCCTGGTAGGCTGCAGTCCATGAGGTTCCTAAGAGTCGGACACGACTGAGCGACTTCACTTTCACTTTTCACTTTCACGCATTGGAGAAGGAAATGGCAACCCACTCCAGTGTTCTTGCCTGGAGAATCCCAGGGACAGGGGAGCCTGGTGGGCTGCCATCTATGGGGTCACAAAGAGTCGGACACGACTATAGTGACTTAGCAGCAGCAGGCACATCACTAAATCCTTAACTCTTACTCCAGTGTTAGGATTCACCAGAGCAAGTCCAGGACAGCTTAGGTTTGTGTCAAAAATAACCAAAACATTCCACTTCCTCTTGGTTCCTTTTTTCCCAGACTTTAGGAGGTATCCTTTAAATGCAGGAATGGAAGCCAGTCACCATCAGCCAGGACCCCTTGACTTAGGAACCATAGTATGGGTTCTGACAGCTTCACAGTCATCTTTACAACCAGAGAAACTGGTTTAACAGAAAAGGGAGGCCAGGCAGGTCCCTGGCGATGCCATCAGACCCTCGGACACTCTCCTGAGTCCTTCTCTGTGTCTCAGCTTGGGCATAGAGTTCTGGGGCTCTGGACAATGCATTCAAGCTCAGTACAAGACCTTATATTTTCAGTCGGCTTCCAGATAGATGTCTATAGGCTGGGTGAGGACTCAGAGCTCTCTCTTCTGTTACAGCAGATGCAGAAAACCTCAAGCAGTACCCAACACCTCAGACACTGTCACCCTGCCCAGTGGCGCCAGGAGCTTTTTGAAGGCTGGCTAAAGTCACGTCCACCACCATCCTCCTCAGATTTGAGCCCCAGTTTCCCATCTTCACATCTTTTAAATTTAGGAAAGAGTAAGGGGTAAAGTCGGAGAAGGCAATGGCACTCCACACCAGTACTCTTGCCTGGAAAATCCCATGGACGGAGGAGCCTGGTGGGCTGCAGTCCATGAGGTCGCTAAGAGTCGGACACTTGACTTTCACTTTTCACTTTCATCCATCAGAGAAGGAAATGGCAACCCACTCCAGTGTTCTTGCCTGGAGAATCCCAGGGATCGGGGAGCCTGGTAGGCTGCCCTCTATGGGGTCGCACAGAGTCGGACACAACTGAAGCGACTTAGCAGTAGCAGCAGCAAGGGGTAAAGTGGGAGAAGGGGAGAGGCACCCACCTTTGTTATCCTCCTTTTCCCTTTTAAGCTGCTTTCACTGCTCGGGACTTTTGCTTCCCTCAGTCTTCAGCTGAGACAGTCTCCTCCACTCAGGCTGCAGCAACATCCCCTTCTCCAAGCCACAGAGCCTGCAGCCACTGCTTTCCCAGTCCTGCAGGCAGGAGATGACCCAGCAGGCGCCCCAAGTGAGCTCCCCGCCCCCTCCTTGCACCACAACACTGAGGGCCAGCCAGGGCAATTCACAAACAAACTGAAGGCTGAAAGACCCCTGGAGAATTACTCTGTCAGGAAGCTTGGGCTGCCACACATTTGGACTCAAGGAGGCAGCTGCAGGGCCTTTAGATAAGCACCGCCCAAGTTCCCAAATTTTGCCTTTGGACAGGAAATGGACTCCCTAGAAATCCTACTTGGAAACTCTGCACCAGGACAGCAGCCTAGCCTTCACTGAAAACCCACCCACTCAGATTCCCTTTGGCCATTTCCGGCTTTCTCTCCCTTTTAATACCCGCTTCTTGCAATTCCCAGCCACGGTTTTATATGGTTCTGAACCAGGCTTGGATTTTTGTGAGGGTCCCTGACCTCCTAAAATTCTTTCTCCCTCTGAATTTTGATTTTTAGAGTTAGCTACTACACAGTTCTAAGCTGTTTTAATTAAATGCAGAGACTGAGAGAATCTAACACTGAGAGTATGAATCTTAATGACTTGGGGAAAGGTCCTTCAGATTTAATTAGTTTTTGTGGCCTTATATCTGCTTAGGATGGAGAATTTGTCAGAGCTGTGTGTAGGGTGGGCACATAGGATGGTGGTCACTTGGATAAAGTTTATTCACCAGTAAGTCCCAGAGAGTTCCATGGGGACCTTATCAGGTTAAGATGGGCATGGAGACTGGAACATCACAAACGGGTGGAGGCGAGACACCATCAGGCAAAATTTTTAAAAGACCAATGTCAAGTGAGAGCCTATCTTCTCACTTCTAACTACATAGAAACAGACCCTCTGAGCTGAGGTGTTAAAGAGACATGAAATGTGTTAGGAACATCTACTAACTCTGTCTAGGAAGGGCTCCATTCTTTTTCAGGATGGGCTGCACACTGATAACCTTCCTTCTGTCATCCTTCTCACGATCTTGTTTTGCAGGCTGATTTTGGGGAAATGAGTTGCTTCCTGCGAAGCTGCTTGACAACATTAAAATTAGCATAATAATTAAATACAGTCCTAATTGGGTACATAGAGAGTTCTTGGTTAATTAATGAGCCAAGCTCTGGCCCAGAGCTGCAAACCCACGCTAGCCTGCCAAAGCCCAGGCACAGAAAAGCCGACTCCAGTCCCCAAATAAAGTTGTCACTTGGCAAAAATAGTTCCTGGTGTAGAGACAAGTGTCAAATACATTCCTATAGCTAAGAGTCATCTGTTAACCCGCGGCTGAGGTCCATATGTAAATGAGAGCAGGAAAGTGTGACTCTGCCACTACCGGGAGCACAGAGCTCCCAGTGACCTCTCCCCATTCTCCGCATCCGCGCCCCACCCCACTGCAGACTGGCGCCCAACAACCAAAGTCGCTGATAAGTAACTTGAGTTCCCAAACTGGAGCTCCGCATCCAAGTCTGAAGCTCTCTGAGAGAGCGAGAGAACCGCGTAGTGCCGCAGAAACTGCAAAGAACACAACTGGGAGCAAACTGCCATGCTCCATCTGCCGTGCTTCACTCCCCAGACCCATTTTCCCCCATCCCACATCCCGCCTCCCCCCCCCCCCGCCCCCCCCCGCCCCAATTCAGCCGGTCCAGTCTTTGCCTAAAAAGAAGGTGCCAATGCCGACACTCACCTCTGCACGGAAAGCAACAGCAGCACTTCGCAAAGAGCCACCCCAAAGAGGGACCTCGGGTGTACGCGCGGTCGCCGCCCTTCATGCTGCCGGTGGCCCCAGCGCTCCGGCATGGCCCGGGGCACCAGCACCTGTGGGAGTGCAGCCGGCAGGGCACCTCGGCGGGCGCCGCGGCCCCGGAGGCAGCTCGCAACCTCGGCCCTCCTTCCCGGCCGTCCCGCACCGCGCGCGGCAGCCGCTGCGACTTTCTGGGAGCCGGAGCCACCTTGGGGAGGAGAGGAGGGGCCGGCGGGGAGGGCGGGGCTGGGGGCGGAGTTCCAAAGTCCAGCTGCTTGCCCTAGTCCTGCAGGCAGCGTGGCCCAGAGCCTTATGCAACGGTGCTCTGACCCAGGGCACAGAGCATGCAAGGAGACGAGTGTACACAACCCACAGCACAACACAGGTGCTTTTCCTTCAGTGTAACTTCCTCTCCTCAAAGGCCGCCACAGTCAGCTCCGGCTTAAAATATACAACCTGATGAAGCTAGAAAGAAGCAAATGTAGAAGGTTCCAGACTCCATAGTGCTTTTTCTCTAACAGGTTTCCCTCTTCCTTCTCCTCAGCCTCTGAACATGGACAGTCCCCTCTGTGTTGAAAATACCTTCACCTATCCTTTTCTTTCCTTCTTTTAAATATTTAAGGTTAAATAATAATAGTACCTCCCCTTTTTATCGGCTCCAGGGCGGCAATGTTGTTACTTGAAACTGTAAGACCGAAGTTCAAATTCAAAGCTTTGTCCCCTACTAGCTGTCTGACCTTAGGCAAGTCATTTCACTTTTTTATTCTTCAGTTTCTTCATTTAAAAATCATAGGAGGGAAAAATAATCCCCATATTACAGGGTTGCTAAGAGAATTTTAAAAGACATATCCATGAAGTAGCTGTTAAGAGATTCCAGTGAGTGCCTACAGAGAAACTGCAGACACCTTACTTGTGGTGGAAGATGTCCATTCATTCCCCTAACCACACCCAGTGGGTCTATCATTCCTTTACCTAAATCTCTAGCTGTTTCCTTTTTTAAGTCTTTTCATATTTCAAGGTCAAGCTCATATCCACTATACCTCCCTGCCCCCCAGAAGCCCACATGGACCACACCAACTGGACCTTCCCATGAACCACTGAGTTTTATCACTCACAAAACATCTCTCCCATTCCTTTGTGTCCAAATTTAGGAGAAGGGATTTCTGGAAACATACAGCACGCATAAGGTAGCAATAGCCCTAGATTTTTTTAAAAAAAGGAAGCTTGTGAGAAGAAGCAGAAGCTTGATGAAACAGAAGCTTGGTCACTCAATTCCTACCTGGAAGAAAGACAGCCACAGGATAAGACTTTGCCTTCTATACATTAACTCATCGATCACACCAAAAAACCTTATAAGGTAAGAGTCCTCTTTTAAATCGAAAGAAACTGAATGAATGAATGGTGATGATGCTCTGATGATTTAACGTTAAAGAGAGACTCTAAAAATCTTCACTTCATAGGAAGAACAGAACCCAAAGTCAAAATCTACCTTCAGGGTCTACCACTGCCACCTCCCTGATGGCCTCTCTTGGCAAGTTTTTAAATAATAATCTCACTGTTAAGCAGGAAGTGTGCCCCAGGTGCTCCAGATATGAAACACAGAAATGAAAGTTCAAATTGCTCATGCAGCCCAAACCCCAGATTCAGTGATCATTCTATTGGTCAGTCTCATCGTGACCCCTCAGCCCATCTAACAATGAACTTTGTTTCCTTCTGATCCACTGCCTGGGTGCTATGATATGAATCAACATTTGGTCTACCCACCCAATACTGGGGCATTCTGATAGGAATTCAAAGATGATTCAAAATTGCTTGATGAGTAACCTCTTTTACGTTAAACCTTCCTCTGGGCCTTTGCGTTTGAAAACTGAAACTGTTAGTTGCTCAGTTGTGTCTGACTTTGTGCAACCCCATGAACTGTAGCCCACCAGGCTCCTCTGTCCATGGAATTCTCCAGGCAAGAATACTGGAGTGGGTTGCCAGCCCTTCTCCAGGAAAATCTTCCCGACTCAGGGATCAAACCTGGGTCTCCTGTATGGCAGGTGGATTCTTTACCCGTGTTCAGGTGACACTGGATTATCTTTCCATCAAAATCTTTTGCAAGAGGCTAATAATGTCATCTTGTAGAAGCTGGCTTGAATTAGATGTCTGAGGAAGACTCCACCCTTGCTTCAGAAATAAAAGTACCAGAAACTAATAGGTAAAAAATAAGCTATAAGGGTATATCGTACAACACAGAGAATATAGTGAATATTTTATAACAACTATAAATACAGTATTTAAAAATGGTTAAATAGCTTTTTAAACTTATCACTACACTGTACACCTGTAACAGAATGTTGTACAGTGAAATGAAAGTGTTAGTTGCTCAGTCATGTCCAACTCTTTGCGACCCTATGGACTGTAGCCTGCTAGGCTCCTCTATGGAATCCTCCAGGCAAGAATACTAGAGTGGGTTGTCATTCCCTTCTCCAGGGGATCTTCCTAACCCAGGGATCGAACTCTATAAATATACTTCAAAAAGAATCTGAGTACAAGTAGACCCTTAAAGTAGTCTTAGTCTCCATGTAAAGGCTTCATTAGGCATGTTTCCACTGGTCCTTATTAACCAGGAATCCACTCACTATCAATTTAAAGGACATTAAAATAAAGCCATTAGGGACACCTACCCATCTTAAGTTGATATGATCAGCACATTTTGGGCCATTCTGAAGACTGGTTAGGCATCAACAACCCAAGAGTCCCATTGCCATCCTTGCGTGCCTTCCAGAATAAGACCAGTGATGTCTAAAACCCAGAAAGGAAGTCTTGAACACTACTGAAGACACTGACCAATTTCAGGCTGATTCATACTGAGTGCCTACTATGTGCCAGGCTCTGTTTAAGGCACTGGGTCTACATTCTCAAACAGAAACAATCCCAGTCGTTGTGGAATTAGCTGCTACAACAGACTCAACATGAACATGAAAGAAAAGGGAATCAATGTCAATCATTTGACCAAGTTTTGAGTTTAGGGATTTAAGAAAATAGGTGCCTGAATCCTCTAACCTACATCTAGATGTTTTAAGTGTCCTCAGGACAATTTGGAGGGATGGTAGGGCAATGGTTTTTAAACACAGATGCTTATTAGAATCATCAGGGAAGTTTTTCTATTAATAAATTCTAGGCCTTAGTATTTTTTTTAAGGTTCTCCAGGTGATTTCAGGGTGGAACTAAGTTTAAGAACCACTGATGCCTGGGTCTTCCTCCCCTATCCCTCTCAAGATTCAGATTAATTCACTTTGGGTGAGGCTGTATTAGTATTTTTTCAAAGTTCCCCAGGTGTTTTGTAAGATGCAGCATAGTTTGAGAGCCACTGCTGTAATGTGGTGGTTCTCAAACTTGAGTGTGCATCAGAATTACTTGGAGAGTAAGTTACAGCACAGATTACTGGGCCCCACTCCCCACTCTCATTCAGTAGATCTGGGGTGGGGCCTAAGGATTTCATTTCTGCAAGTTCCAGGATGATGTTCATGTTGTTGGTAGAAGGACCACACATTGAGGACCAATTCAGTTCAGCTCAGTTCAGTCACTCAGTCGTGTCCAACTCTTTGCGACCCTATGCACTGCAGCATGCCAGGCTTCCCTGAGCTTGCCAACTCCTGGAGCTTGCTTAAACTCGTGTCCATTGAGTCGGTGATGCCATCCAACCATCTCATCCTCTGTCATCCCCTTCTCCTCCTGCCTTCAATCTTTCCCAGCATGAAGGTCTTTTCCAATGAGTCAGTTCTTTGCATCAGGTGGCCGAAGTATTGGAGTTTCAGCTTCAGCATCAGTCCTTGCAATGAATATTCAGGACTGATTTCCTTTAGGATTGACTGGTTTGATCTCCTTGCAGTCCAAGGGACTCTCTAGGTAGTGAAATCTTCCCCATCTGTTTGCAATTTACACCCTCTTCTTTTTGTAACAGCACTTTGATTTTTCTTTGAGAAACCGGCTCTCCTCCATTCTTAGACCATGTTTTTGGATGTAGCTGACACCCTCTCTGTGTTCATGCTCCACTCTAAGGATAGGCCTGTGACCAGGGCTTAGCCAGCCAGCCAAGGGGACTGGTTCAGATTTAGCACATGACCCAATTTCAGCCAATGATCATAAACTAGAGACCACAGCAAGAACTACTGTGAAAGTAGCAATCCCTTCTCAGAAGATTTCTACATTGATAGAATGTTAACCTAAAGCAGCTGGAGGCCGTCTTGCCAAAAAGCCAACACAGAGGAAAGAGATGAAACGAGAGAGAGAGGTAGGGGGGTGTGTGTGAGAGGTTCGATGACATCACCTAAATACACTTCTTCCCCAAAGTTTTATTTATCCCTGGATCTTATCTGAGCCCCACTCCAAATAAACATCATTTTGCATAAGATAGTGGAATGTCTATAATCTCAAGGTTTTCAAACTCCACCCCACCCACTCCCAAAGTTCAGGCTAAGAACCATTGAGCTATAGCAGTATCTCTGTTGCTGCTGCTGCTAAGTCGCTTCAGTTGTGTCCGACTCTGTGCGACCCCATAGACGGCAGCCCACCAGGCTCCTCTGTCCCTGGGATTCTCCAGGCAAGAACACCGGAGTGGGTTGCCATTTCCTTCTCCAGCACTATCTCTGGAGTGTTCCTAATTTCCAAACAGATGGTTGACTTTTATTCCTATTTTTGGCAGAATTTGTCTTCAGTGATGTTTCCAACTCTATCTTGCATGAATTAGGCTATCACCTGTCTGTGTGTCCATTTTACCTCACCTCTATTTCCCACAACAGTGAACCCCAAAGAATTCCTGCTGGTCTCAGCCTGCAGAGGTACTGGGCCTAGTACACCACAACACTGGGCTTGGTACCAGTGACTAGTGACCTCTCGCCCAAAGTTAGCCACAGGCTTCAGGAACAGTGGACCATTATTTCAGGCATCTGCCCTTTTCACTGACAGGTGTGTCCCATTTTATCCTTTAGACTTATTCTCCTCAGATCTATAGGAACAGAGTTTTTAAAAATCACAGCATTTATCCAGGCTTCTTAATGAGAGCTCAGCCTAGAGATAGAAGGAACAGCAACTGTACTATGCCCCTACTCCGGTCTAGAGATTCCTGTGAGAACTTTCTTACAGTGAAAAGCACAGTACACGCCTTCTACACAACACGCCCAGAGAGGACTGTGGCATGGTTTCCGGAGACTATGGGCAGGCCTGCCTTCCTCAGTCCCACCCCAACCAGTCACTTACCTGCCTTTTCCTCCAGCAGTAAATCTCAGCTCCAGTATGCACTCTCAGATTCTGATCCAGATTCCTATCTAGAGTTTTTTAAAGCTCTGCAGGTGATTTCAATATGAAGTCAGGGCTAAGGACCATGGGCCTTGGGACTCTGTGATTACTTCCTGCATAGTATAGAGTTTAGGAAGCACCCCAATTCAAATATTTTCACTTTCTCAAACTCTGACAGCTGGTCCTTTGACTCATTCTCCCACCACCTGCTACGCTCTCCAGCTACTAACCACATGCTCCTTAATCCCCATCTTCCTGTGTAGATTTCTGGTCTGTAAACTGCCTAATGGCTGACACCGGAATGGTTCTTAATTTCCCCCAAAGTATCCTGTCCTGGCCTCCGTTTGCAACTGCGGCTTAAAACACCAAGGTTCTTGCCAAGTACTGATCATTTATTCAACAAAGAGTTGTTTTTTTAATATCTACTATCTATGACTCACTAAGCTAACCTATATATGGGAATTTATATGGGAATCTTGTATGAGAAACACAAACTGAATATGATGTGTTCCCTGAGCAAAGACAAAGAGGAAAAAGGTGAGTTCCAGGAAAGCAGTTGGTTCAATATTTTTGTAGCACAAAAAGGAAATTGACGGCAAACCAAGGCCAGACATAAAGTACAGGTTCCATCTTTATGTGAAGAATAATAATTATCAGTGACCAGAAACACTTAAGATTAAAATAAAAGAGATGCAATGTGTACATTGTTTCTGCATTTAATTTGAACTCCAAACATGTCTTTCAAAATTGTATCATGTCTATGTAGATAGCTAGCCTCAGGTTATATGTGTTATTTTAATAGTAATGCCTACAGAAAAAGCATTATTGCTAGCAGTATGCATAGTAATCTCCTCTAGTTATATCTGTTTAGTGTGGTCTAACCCCTGTACCACTGCTGGCCCCATGGGTGTCTCCATTCACCTAGCGACGGCTTCTAGACTCCAAGGACTAAACCACCGTTGAGCTTGTTCTTTCTGTTTTCAACTATGCCATGTAAATGTGTCCCCGTGTCCCTCTTTGCCTATCTAGCTGACACCTGTCTGCCGCATTCTGGCTCAAAAAGTTAAGCTTGGCTTGCCCTGCCAACACTGCTTTTCAGGAAGGAAGGATCACTCATCACCCTCTGGTTTGAACCAAGCCCCAGGTAAGGGTAGCCAGGTGATAATGAGAAGGCCGTGGGGTTTCACAAAGGACCTAGGGGTCTCACCAGAACAGCCAGTGCCCATGCTCTTCTGGGGGACAGTGAGATAAAGCTACAGCCAGGATGGGTTCCTGGAGGTCCGAGCTCAGGAGGAGACAAGCTGTTTATCAAAGTGAGAGATGACTGCAGCTGGAGTTGCTAAAAGCAAACCACTCCAGGTTTTATCTACTTCCCAAAAGGTTCACTTCTAAGTAGGTCAAAGTGTTCCCGAAGTAGGGCAGTAAGAAGTGCCCGTCTATCACTCTGACGGAGTTCCAATTTGGGAAGGCTCACCATTACTAAGTGTCCACTATGAGGGATGGTATTTTCACTCTGTCAATGCCCACTTCCCTCCCACAGGCAGAAATAGCAGCTGCAGCAGCATGTGGATTCCTGGGTGCAATGAAGAGGTTTCTGATACATTAAATGCAGTGTGGATTTTGCCTTCATGTAACTCAAGTCAGTTTATGGAGGAGTTCATGAATAGGAGGGATATGGAAGACGCTGCCCATCCTTATATTTCTGAACATTCAACCATTCCAGATGCATGAGAGGTAAGCTTAGCCCGTGTGTCCCAGAGGAGATTTCCCAGGAAGCCAGCTTGCAAAGATTTTCTCAGTTAGAACAGGCCTCATAATATTATTCCTACCACATCCTCAGGCCCCCCTGATAAAGTTAGCCAGTTTCCCCTGCAGTCCTCGGGGGATGGAGGACACTGAGCCTGCTCGTCACAGATGAACTCTCTCAGGAGTCCCTGACACACGGTCCTTTCTTCTTCCTCCCCTCCCTCCTCTCTTCCTCTCTTCTCTTTTCTTCCCTCCTTCCTTCTCTCCCTCCCTCCGTCCTTCCTTTCCTTCCTCCCTTTCTTCCTTCCCATAAATATTTACCGAGACCTTCTTACATGTCAGCTACTGTTCAGGCTACCTGGGATAGAGTAAAGAACAAAATAAACAAAACCTCTTCACTAGTACAGGGAATCTGGGAAGCAGTTGGGGAGGGGGATAAACAATAAACACTGGTAAACATGCCAGGTAGTGACATCATTGCTACGAGGAAAAGTAAAACAGCAAAGGGGTATCCAGGGTGATGGTAGAGGGTAGGAGTGAGGGAAAGTCTCTCTAATCAGGTGATGCTTAAGCAGAGACCTGAAGGAAGTGTGGTGACAAGTCGTCTGGGTACCTGAGGACATGGGGTGTTCCAGAAGGTGTGCGTGTTGGGAAGGAAAATGCATCACTCAGTTGTGGAAGAGTTCGGTCAGGCAGGCTAGTCAGGAGTTGGTAGGACATGGTACGAAGAATATGCCCCTCCCCGCAAGGATGTCCACACACAATCCTTAGACACTGCAAATGCAGTACCTTACAGAGCAAAAGGGACTCTGCAGACATGATTAGGGACCTTGGGATGGGGAGCACATACTTGATTATTCAGGTTAGCACAGTGTAATCATGTGAGTCCTTAAGAGCAGAGAACCTTTCCCTCTGTGGTCACAGGGAGATGTGACTTTGGAAGAAGGACCAGAGAGATGCAACATCACTTGCTCTCAAGATGGAGGAAGGGACCACAAGCCATGGAATGCAGGTGGCCTCTAGCTAGAAGCTGGAAAAGGTGAGGAAACAATCTCTTGTCTAGGGCTTCTAGAAGGAAGGCTGTCCTGCCGATTCTTGATTTTAGTCCAATGACAATCACATTGGACTTATAACCTAAAGAACTGTAAGAGAATAAATATGGTGTTGTTTGTAGCCATTAAGTCTGTGGTAATTTGTTAGAGCAGCAGAAGGGAACTAAGAGGAGATGAAGTCAGAGAACAGGCTCTGGGGCAGGTTTTGCAGGAGCCTCCCTGCAGCCACACAAGAGCCTCTTGTTATCACTGGAAGTGAGACAGGAGCCATGGACTGTTTTGAGCTGAGCCCAGCCCTCCTCCCTGTAGCCTGGAGCCCAGCAACGGTAATTATCCACATGCCCACCTGTGTACAAAGGTAGGCACCCACACCCCCTGTAGCATACAGGCCTTGTGGAGAGTAAGGCAAACGGACATAATATCAGAATTGGTGTTCCTAGCTGGGGCTGGGGGACAATGCTGGGGAAACCAGGCCTCCTAGTCCTCTCCCAAAGGTAAGGACAAGAAAAGAGGCAGGCTGGTCCCTGAGTGGATGGCCTCTCTGCTCCGGAGGATGGGGAGCTGGTATTAAACATGGCAAGACTTGCAAACTGAAAGATTCCTCACCCATGTTGTAGAGTTTGAGCTCAGACTGCAGGTTCAGTGCTACGGGGTCCTAGACGAGGGGTGGTTGCTTTCAAAGTTTGACTGACACAGGGGAAGGCATTGAGGTGATGGGAAGAGGGTCCTCAACACTCTCTTCAGCATCAGAGTCCCACTGCTGAAAGCTCCTCAGGCCGAGGGCTGCAAGGCTTGCTCCTCATGACCGACTGTTATGATCCTCTCATCTCTGGCCTTCCCTGAGCAGGTCCGGTGGGCTTCCCTCCAGCCTTTAGACCTCTGTCGCTCCTTCTCTGCCTCCCAAGCTACAATCTGTGCATGTCATTTCTATATTCCCTGCTCTTTTGTGGGGAAAGTGGTTTTAGCTGGGGTAGCTCTAGTAAAAGAAAACGGCATCATCTTCTCTTTGGGAAACATTCTGTTTTTGCTTTCTCCTCTCTATCATTTATCTCCCATTCCTTCTCAGCAAGCACACACAGTGGTAGCCTCTCCTCTCTTGGTCTGAATCTGAGGCTCTCGTTTTAGCTCTGAGCGCTACCAGCTCTGAGCTGGTTCATGAGGCTCCAAGGAGCAAAGTTGCTATTCATGTCTCACCCTCCTCCCTGGGAATAATAAGAGGCACCATTCTCATGTATATTTCACAGATTTACAGTGGGCACCAGGAGGCATGAAAATATGCTGTCGAGACAGGCGTTTGGCATAAGCTAAGTGTCAGCAGGCTGGTTACACAAAGGAGAGGGGCAGGATCTCTGCAGAGGGTCCCCAGAGGCATCAGTCATTTCCCTGGATAATGCAGTGTCTCCTCCTGCGTCACTTCTTCTTGGGGCAGCACCACACTGGGGCGTACTGAAAGGAGGATGTGGCCTGGCCTGACATTTTTCTATTTGAGGCCTCCATTCCAAGCCCTTTGATGTCCTAAATAATATCAGACAATGGTAGCCAGTCCCAGGCAGGACATCTCACCCAGAACAAAGTAGGCTCGGGGCAAGTTCTAACTGCTTTGCTGATCTCTTATCCTTAAGAGAAAAATAAAATAAAAAGGAGGGTAAGGTGTGAACTAGATGGCACCTACATCTCCCTCTTCCTGAAATTGTCCTGGGAGGGCTCCCATTTGGTCAGTAACTATTGAGTCATTTCTGGCCCATCCTAACACAGAGAGGAAAGTGAAAGAAATTCAGTTGAAAGTAAAATAAGGCAGTTCTTACAAAATTGGTCTTTGTCCTTCTCTTCTTTGAATTGGGGAAGGACACATTCATGCCCACCCAACAACACTCAACATCTCAGCACCACCCTCCATCACGTAGGGTCAGCCCAGCTCTAGGGTATGATTCAAATGTTACCTTCAATGACCAGAGTTAATCAGTGAAAGAACAGGGCATTGAGAGGCGCAAGCCAGGGAAAAATTTGAATTTTCAGTTCAAATATATCATATATAAACTCTACCCTCTAGGTGGAGGCAAAAGAAAATGAGAATAGACGAGCCCACCATTATTTCTTAGGAAATCAGAGTCAGCTGTATCTGCTGTTGGTAGCGCAGAAAGGGCTCAGGGTAGGCCAGGAGGGAAACTGAGGGCAGGGAGAGAGTGCAGAGTGGAGACAATGGTGGGCCTTCACAAGGCCTGTGGATGGAACTAGAAACAGCACCTTGACCCCGGGAGCAGCCCTGGGGAAGATTCACGCTGGAGACACCCTAGACGCATCCCTCTAGAGGGATCAGAACTTCGACAAAGGACAGGGAAATGGACGTTAGTCGACTGTGTGGTACTCACAGGTCAGAAGTCTGACTCAAGGCAAGTGGGCACTATTGCCCATTTTATAGATTTAAGTGTTTTGTCCAAGATCATCAACTTACCAGTGACTGGGCAAGGATTCAGACAACGCCCCCCCCCCCGCCCCGGCCCCGATCTTTCACCTCAAGACTCTTATTCCATACCTCTTATCATGCCTTCCATGTCCTTCTACATGTCACTCTAAAACCTCATGCATAGCAGGGTCACTTATGTTTTATTCTAAGCAATCTATGCACATAACAAAGAGAACAACTTCACAGCTTAAAAGCATTTCTACTTAACTTTGCAACCTCTGAGGCTCCCAGCAACTGTGAGAGATAAGAATGTTTATCTGCTTCCCCTACAGTCACAGAAACCAAGATTCAGTGACTTTCTACTCATTTCATATTCTGTCCTCTTCCTGATCCATCTGACTCCCTGAGTACCAAGCCCTCCCCAGTTTTCTCAAAGATTTGCAAGTATGCTTCTATGAAAAAGATAGGCTGGTTATAACATATTAGATTGAACCATTTAAAATTTCTGATTTTCAACCAGTTTTGACTACAAATATGGCTATTTCATGTGGTTCAACCTAATAAATTGGACCTCAAAATGAAGGTCGAATATATGCTATGCTTGATGGATTAAACACAGGACACTTAGACTGGTATCTCTTTAGGTTGCTTACAGTACTTGCCTGATGTGGAGAGAAAAAAGCAGATGTTTTTAGAACAGGATGGGATCATAGAGGTAAATCAGGAAGATATGGATGAAAGGTGATACAAATGCTATTTTAGAACATGTGACAATATGAATAACTTTACAGAAAAAGAAAAGACCAGCCCATAGAGAGCCTCAGAGTGGAAGGCAGTCACTATTAAGTCCTGAGAGAGACCAGCAGTGGACTCTCCAGCCGGTAGGCAGGAGGAGACTCTAAGTGTCTGGATTTGACAGCAGAGGAGATAGTAAAGGTGCATTTTCGCTTCTGAAGCAGAAAGTGCAGGGAATTCCCACCCCACAGCGAATCTGCTAGACCAGTTGGACCAGCTCCGGCGGGTATCCGGCCCCCAGCAGAGCTGGACCCCATTTAGCCCACTAGCCAGACTGCTGCTCAGAGCCATTCTGCTCCAGCCAGGCTCTTTCTAGTGGGCAAAGCACGCCCAGGACAAGTCTGTCTGCCACTACCGCCCATAGGGAAGGGAGCCCAGGAGACCAGAGGGAGAGGGAGTGGGAGGCATCATGTGTACAGGGCTGTGCTCTCTCAACCTTCACCCAGCTAGACTGGGTAAATCCAAGGGCACTGAGTCAGAGAGAAGGACAACAAAGTAAAATAGCTCTCTGCAGCACCTGCAGCCTTGGGAGGTGGTGGAGCATGGTGGGAAAGAGTGAGACCCTGGGAAATAGACCTGCGTTCAAATCTAGATCCACCACTAGCAAGCTATGTGACTTTGGGCAAGTTACCTGATCTAAGACCCAGTTTTCAGTCTGTCAAATGAGGAAAAAGTGAAGCATGAACACAGAATCTGGCGCTAAGTGAGGCCCAATAATTGCCAGGTACTTTTATGAGCTGATGACACACTTAATACAGGTCGGCAGGATCACGACTTGTGTGGCATCTTCAGCTGTGGTGGCACACCCCTCCAGAGCCCACTGTTCTCCGCTGCTCTGTACAGTCACACCTTCCCCAGCCTGGGTAAGCCGTTCCTGAGGCCAGCGAGGTGATAAAGGAGAACTCATCAGGAGACCCCATAAGAGAGGACTCCCTGTAAACAAGCTGGGCCACCACAGGCACGGCCTCTTTCCTCCAGGACAGCAGCTCCAGGGCTCACCAGGCCCTGTTTAGTTTGGCTAAGCAAACAGGCATTTCCCTAGAGCTTCTTCGGGTGCTCAGTTGGAACCAGGGCAAAAATCATACAGGAAAAGAAAAGGAACACAGGTATCCTACAGAGCTGGGTGGAGAAGAACCTGGACTGTGCTTCTGGACCCTGTGCTTTTTTGAAAGACTGCTTTTAAGTGTACAGTTCAGCGGCAGTAAGTACATCTCCAATGTTGTTTAACCATCACCATCATCTACCTCCAATTTTTTTTTTTATCTTGCAAAAGTGAAACCCTGTACCTGTTAAACACTAACGCCATAATTCCTCTTCTTTCCCCAGTCCCTGGCAACCACCATTCCACTTTCTGTCTATGACTCTGACTGTGGTAGTTACCTCACATCGTGGAATCATACAGTATTTGTCCTCTTTTGTCTGGCTTATTTCACCTGGCACAATGGCTTCAAAGTTCATCCACGCTGTAGCATGTGTCAGAGTTCCCTTCTTTTCTTAAGTCTAACTAACATTTCATTGTATGTATATCCTACCTTCTGTTTACCCACACATCTGCTAATGGACACGGGCTGCTTCCATCTTTGCTATGAACTTAACTGTACAAACACCTCTTTGAGTCCCTGCTTTCAAGTCTCTCTGGGGTATACATCCAGATCATATAGTAATTCTATGTTTAATTTTTTGAGCATTCCCATACTGTTTTTCATAGCAATTCACCATTTAACTTTCCCACCAGCAGGGTAAAGGTTTCCAATTTTTCCACAGCCTCACAAACACCTGTTGTTTTCTATGGTTTGTGAAAAAAATAATAGCTTTCCTGATGAACCACTATGAAATGGTTTCTCATTGCAGTATTGACATGCAACTCCCTCACAATCAGTGATGTTGCCCATCTTTTTATGGCTGCTAAGTTGCTTCAGTCTTGTCCGACTCTGTGCAACCCCATAGACGGTGGCCTGCCAGGCTCCCCCATCCCTGGGATTCTCCAGGCAAGAACACTGGAGTGGGTTGCCATTTCCCTCTCCATTGCAGGAAAGGGAAAAGTGAAAGTGAAGTCGCTCAGTCGTGTCGGACCCTTAGCGACCCCATGGACTGCAGCCTTCCAGGCTCCTCCATCCATGGGATTTTCCAGGCAAGAGTACTGGAGTGGGGTGCCAATGCCTTCTTCGTCTTTTTATGGACTTATGACCATTTGTATACCTTCTTTTGAGAAATGTCTATACAAGTCTTTTGTTCATTTTAAAATCGAATTGGTTCTTTGTTGTTGAGTTGTTACATAACTGCATATTAACCTCTACCAATGGACTTCTAAGTCCTTCCTATGCCTGACACTCAGGCAGCACCAAACCCCTAAAGCAGTCACTCTGGACCCATTAGAATTACCAAGGAACTTAAAAAATACTAATGCCCAGGTCCTTGGTGGCTCTGAATTAACTGGTCTGGGTTGGGGCACGAAGCATCAGTACTTTTTAGTCTCCTCCAGGTGGTTCTAAGATGCCCCAGAATTGAAACCACTACCGCAAAGTCTTTGTCCCTTGGAAGGTACTGCCTTCGCCAGTCACTGCTGAGAAAGTCAGAGGGGATTAGGAAGAGGAACGACTAGGTCCACAGGCCCCAACTCCAGGGAGAAGCTCTAGGATGTCAGGGGGGCTGTAACAGGAAAGGCAGGCCCCTCTGCTTTGTCACACAGCCCCACCAGCAGTCCTGCCACAAAGATATCAAGAGGAAACAAGCAACCACTGACTCCTAAGTAGCCTCAGGAAGGAAAGACTGGAGAAAGGCCCTGGAGCTTCTCGGAAGCCCAGCAGGCAGAGTGTGGTACAGAGGTTCAGCGAGGAGGTAGGAGCCCTGGTCTCTTCCAGCTCTGCCACCAACTCCCTCCGTGGCTTTGAGAGGTCACCCTGCTTTCCTGAGCCCAAGAGAGCCCCTACAAGAGAGGAGGCTGGCCAGTGCAGTGATTCTCAACCTTTCTGTCCCTTGGATTCACCTGAGGAGGGCTTGAAAAACACTGACGCTTAGGTCTACTCCGGGAATTCCGACACCTCTTGTTCTAGGTGGGGCCTGGATCTTGTCGTTTGATAAAGCGTCCAGGTGACCCCAGGCAGCCGGAGTTGAGAGCCCTGCTCTAGTAGTTCTCCAAGCTCCCTCCTCAGCGCTGGCATCCAGGGCTCTTTTGTGTCCATTTCTGGGGATGGCAGTCGTGCTTGAGTACCCACGCAGCACTCAGCACACACACGATTTCCTACCCCTTAAGATTTGTAGGAGCACTAGCCTGATGCTCTCTCAAAGGTTAAGACGACCAGTTGCCTTCCGGCATTGACAAAGAAATGAATTCTGACCTCTGGTGACACTGGAGGATGCCCTAGCCTATTCCACAACCCCCAGAAGATCATTTCAGCCTCAGTTCCATTGGGCATAACTCAGGAGGTGGATGCCCACTGGAGACAAGTCACTTGGAGAGGAGAGAAGGCCAGGTGGCCCACAGGCAGCCTGCTGGATGGGAAAAGGAATAGCTTATTGAATTTCTGCTAAGAGGCTGAGACTCCAGACAGGTCCTAGAGAGAGACAGAGGGGCTTTTCCAAGATGAGGCGTGTGCTTGAATGTACATACTTGCAGCTGAGGCCTCGTTAGGGCCGTGAGGATGCTCTGAGAAGAGACTTAAACCTGACTGCTGGGACTCAGGCACCTGGAGGAGGGGGGTGGATCCTGAATCCTCAAGGTGAGAAGCCAGTGAGAGCTCACAGGCTGCCATGCGAAACCCCGCCTAACTGGCTTATGCTGGGAGAGAGCAAGCAGGCTGCCAACAGGAAGAGCCAAGGAAATGGTGACAGGACTACGGGTGGTGCTCATAAGAAGTCATGATGGCAGCAGAGTTAGCTGGAAAGTTCTGTGACAGTCTCCTGGCTTTCTTGCCTCTATTTTGCATCCCCCATCCTCAGCTCCCATTTTTCAATTAACTCTCCACCAACTGTATGCCCTCTCTGGACACCTCCACCTCCCCCGTTGGGCCAGGGCAGGGAGGGGATGCAACCAGCCAGGAACCAGGGAAGCCAGGCCTAGGGCAAGAAGCCCAGGTCCTCCCTGGAAGTCAAGTCTTTTCTGACGGACCACCCCACACTGGGAGATGAGTGACCAGTTAAGTTTCCCTGCAAATGAATGGCTGTCCTGGCTTTGTCTCTGGAGATGGGAGTTTTCAGTCATTTTGCTGAATAATCTGTGGAAGTGATATAATAACTATAACTTATCCTGACAGCTAACATGTACTGAGTGCCAGGCACTGTTTTAAGTGTTTTGCACATATTACTTCATTTCACCTGCACAATTCTAACCGCTTTGTGTCCCAGGTTCCCCCGTGGTGAGATTTCAAGTAGAACCTGAGATCCCCTGCTTGTCCCTTCCCCAAAACCACCAGATTCTCTAGTGACCACTTCAGAGGACCCAGGAGCTACACCTGCAATTACAGATCCACACAACTTCCTGATACAGAGCAAAGAGGGAAACGCGGGTGATGGCTGCACTGGGGGAGGGGAGCACAGGGGTGTGTGTGTGCGTGTGTGTGTGTGTGTGCGCGCGCGCGCGTGTGGAGTGAGGTGAATTAGCTTTTAGCAGCCATTCTCCAGATGGAAACCACCCCTACCTGCTCCAGGCCCTTAGAAGAACCAGGCAGCACCAATAATGCAGCCTGCTATCGCCACCTTGTGGACGAGAGGAGGAAGTCAGGTTTTAGAGGTGGACCCGAGGGAATTCCAGAAATGAAAACACCACTATTTCATTAGTCAGTAGGATCAACAGCTCTCCTTGGCGACCCTTACCCCTGCCTCCCGACAGAATCAGGTCCTTTCCTCTTCCCATTCCATAAATACCTAGCACAGGGTTGCACGGAAACCCTGAGGTAGATGTCTGACCAGTGACAAAAAGAAGCTCAAGAGTTTTCTGGGCCTCAGTATCCTCAATGTAAAACGAGTGACTTCCAGGCCCTGACGGCCTTGACTTCTGAAGTCAGAGGCGCTGGTACTTGAGTGTGCGTCGGTGTCCCCAGGGACTTACTAACATGCAGACGGCAGCCCCGCGCCAGCATAAATGGCCCGGAAGGTCTGCAGTGGGGTCTGAGAATTTGCATTCCTAAAAGTTCTCAGGAGATGAAGATGCTGCCAGTTCAGCGACACCCCTCGCCTGGAGAATCACTGTTTCCAGGGGCTCAGTCTCCCTGGTGTGAGACAGTGAATAAACAATCAAGTGGGAAGAACACAGAGCTTATACAAAACAGAAGCCAAGGCTCCAGCAATTTGTACGTCAGAGGCACATAAATGAGTGTCTCAGACCCCGGCAGGGCTGAGGGGAAGGTCAAACTCAGCTGGCTTGGGCTGTGTGTTACCCCCAGGTTTGCTCAGGCTTCTGTGAACCATGAGCGCCTGGGGAGGGGGAGGAGCCCAGGGAGCTGACAACAGCTGTGGAGTGGGAGGGGTTAGTGGAGAAGGGAATCTAGGTACTGGGCTGTGGGTGGAAGATAACTTTTTTGGATGTCCGGTGATACAATGCGAGAGTTAGAAGAGATCTTGGTGGTTTAGTCGCTAAAAGATGTGTCTGACTCTTGCAACTCCATGGACTGTAGCCTGCCAGGCTCCTGGGTCCATGGGATTCTCCAGGCAAGAATACTGGTTGTCATTTCCTTCTCCGGGGGATTTTCCCAACCCAGAGATCGAATGTGGGTCTCCTGCATTGCAGGCGCATTGTTTACCGACTGAGCTACCATGGATCTTAAGGGTCATCTAAGTCAGCCTTCATTTTTAAGAGGAAAATGATTCAGAAAGATTAAGTGATTCTTTCCCAAAGTTACATGGTTGTTCCATAGCTCTTTCTTTTTAAGCTCCCAATGCACTCCCTTCACAAGTGAGATTTCTCCCAGAGAAATCCCACAGGTCAAAACAGGTTCCTGAGACAAGCGAGTGCCATGATGCTCTTCTAACAAGTGGGCCACATCTCCAACGGCCTCTGGTCCTCATCCCTCCCCCTCCTTTCTCCTTACCTTTCACCAGGGGGAAGAAGCAGTCCATCTCCACGCTGCTTCGGGAGTGGGAGATGCACAGGGCGCTGCTGGGGACCAGGCCCTCCTGGGGGGGGCTCCGCTCTGTGGTTCGGACCAGACACCAGCCCGGCCGCTCGCTCGGCCGCTCTAGCAGCTCCACCGTCTGTCCCACCTGGATGCTCAGCTCGCTGCTGTGGCCTGCGTTGAAGTCCTGGAGCACCACGGTCAACTCACAGCCGCCAGAGAGCTTTTGGGGGTGAGGTTGGAGTGGAGTAAAACACGAGGGCATGGGGAAAGGAGATGGGTAGGTGGATGGGTGGGGAAGGGGAAAAAGTATGCATGAGAGCAGAGGAGAGGGGGAAGGGAAATAGAAAAGATGAGATTCAGGGTGGAGAAAAGGTAGAAGATGGGAAAGGGAGTTGGGAAAAGGAAAGGAAATAAGGAAAAAGAAAACAAAAAATAAGAAATTAACACAGTGTTATTCAATTATTGTCATTCACTCTAGCTGTAGTGACAGTCTGGAGCCTACCCAGAACCAGGCTTTGCTCCTAATCCCTTCCTGTAGCATGGGAGTTAGTTCTTTTCATCATTCCTTTACAAGCTTCCAGCCAATGGTGCCCTCCAACCCTGGCCCTAGGGTGCCCCTTTTCTTCTTCCAAGGGCTCCTCTGCCCAATGCCTGGCTACACTCCTGGCCCTCCCACTCTTCTGGCGTCATTTTAAACTCACTCACTCTCACTTGATTCTAACTGATGTTGGGAATAAGGGAGACGACCTCCCTTCCTTCTCATTCCTGCCACCTTCCTCATCCCCACCCCATGCTGCAGCCATTAGCATAAAATGTAGGCACTAGAGATATAAAAGAGAACAGACCCTCAACTCCATGGCAGACACAGAAGACTGTTCGCCTGGAACAGAATCATCTTCTGCTTGCTCAGCCACTGGGGAGCAGGGGGAAGATGGGCAGAGAAGAAGAATGGGCACATCTCCCTTAGGAACCAGCCTAGTGCTCCAGCCTTCTTCTTTTTAGGCCTGCCACCATTCCTGGGGCAGAATCAGTAAAACTGGGGAGAGAGACCCCGCGACAGGAACACCCTCTGCTAGTTGAATACTGAGACTTATCACTCTCACCGAGAGAAACCATTCAATTATTCATTTGTCTTCTGGAACTCAGCACACAGCCTGCCTCTTAGAAGAGCTGCTGCACTTAGGGGTAGGGTAAGAAAGGGGTGAAGGGAAGGAACAGGAGACCCAGGGGCCCAGCTCAGCAGCCTGTTCTCTGAGATTCAGGGGGAAACTCCCTGTTATCTCCAGGGACCTCGCCTTTAGTCTGCACATCTTTGATTTAAGCCTCCAGGGCCTGCATTGCCAATGCCAGCAGCAGTAGCTATGAATTTTACACACATCCAGAGAGGCTTCTGCTGAATGGTAAGCACGGCATAGGTAAGCACAGTGAATAGGGAGTCAGCAGTGCCCCAGGGTCAAAAGCTTGGACTGTGAGAATTTTCTATTAAAGGAACTTGAATGTTACAGTGGGCTCGAAAAGGTTAACATGACATATGAGACTCATAGCTGCAATATGCATCACCAATCACAAAGCATGGAGTCCACTCTAAACACATTTCCATGGATGGGCGTGGTTCTGCCATCAGTGTTAGGTCAAGGAGAGAAAGTGTAGGACAAAAGGTGGGAGGTGGAAAGAGACAAGAAGAAAGAAACATGGTTTTGGTTCATTTTTTCCATTTGACTCCACAGACCCCACCACCCACTCAGCTGGTGTTATCTTCTCCAAAGTGTCATTTAGAGAAGGATGTTGTGGAATGGAAATACCTCAAGTCTGAAGAGTGCTCTTACAGTGTGTAAAGTACCTTCACATATATTATCCACTCCACTGTCATTTCTTACATCAAGAAATTTAAGCTCAGAAATGTTGAGATCAGTGGTTGGAACAGTGAGTGTGCATGGAAATCACCTAGGGAGGTTATTGAAAATGTAGATGCCCTAGCTGTTCCCTCCCTTGCTCCTGGATTAGGACCCAGAAATGCATATTTTTAACAAGGAACCTCCAGGCCTCCTTCTGAAACTCAGGATTCTGGAAAGGGGATTCCCTGGTCTACTATTTGAGAAACACTGCTAGGTGGTTTCCCATAGTCACCCAGCTGGGCTTGAACCCAGACCTCGACTACAAACCCCTTGCTCCTTAAACCACATCCCACAGGGCAAGTCACACATTTTCAGGCATGTCTATGGTTGCAGAGGGTGGGAGGCACATAGGGAGATGCCCGTGGCCTGAGCTCCTGGGTCTCTCAGTGTGCCTGCCCTACACCGGGTCGCTGAAGCTTTTTGGATTGAAATTCTTGACCAGTTTATACTACATATGAATAACTGCATCACTGACACACAAATTTTACTTTGATATTCTATTTAATTTTTTCCCTGTCAGTTGCTGGTGGCATCCCACTAGGTCGATTACACTTTCTACTCTGGGCTAGGTGACCACGACATTTCCTTAACTCTAAGAAGTTCTGTCACTGAGTTTCTATGCCTCTGTGGCGTTCTCCTCTGTGCCACCCTCAGGAACTCAGGTTCTTTCCTGGGGCCAAGGGTGCACAGGGCCTGATGTAACCTGCAACCTTTTCAGGGCTGAGTGTGGCCTCTGCAGACTGCTGAGGGAACGCAGAGGGGGCCTGAAGCTCTGGCTGCAAACAGCTCAGTAGGGCATCAGACACAAGGCCCATTGCCCCCGAGGGCGAGTTACAGCCAGACCCACCCAGCAGCAGGTAGAGGACCGGGGCTGGGTAAGAGCATGGAGCCACGCTGTGCGCTTCTACAGTTCAAAACCCAGATCCAGTAGAGAAGCCTGGAAACACCACAAGGTGGTGCTGTTTGCCCCTTCAGGCGGACAGTCCAGAAATGAGGGCGGGGAAGATGAAGGAGAGGCATTTCTGTGACACTCATGTGAGGGTGGGGAAGATGAAGGAGAGGCATTTCTGTGACACTCATGCTCTAGATCCAGCCAAACCCACTTGAGTCAAATATAGGGTTGATAACCTGGCTCCTCTCACCTCAATGGCTTAGTCAAAGAGATTACTACACAGGGTCCCCATCCCCATGGCAATAAGGGAATTCCAAAGAGTGGCAATGGAGGGAATTAGGAGAAATGGATGAGGCAGTGGTTAGGCATGGCTGCCCCCCAAACAATCCCTTGTCCTCCTCCCAGAGCCATGGGGAAATTTTAGGGTGCACAGATTTGGGGTTCATAATTGAGAAACAGTGCTTCAGAAAACCCACAGTGGAATTAGTACTGAAAAGTTCTAAGAGCCCCTGTTGATATGGGGAGGGTCAAGGGCAGAGGGCCCAAGAGATCTCTGAGGAACCTTTGCACATTTAAGGTGCTTCCTTGCAATTCTTAACGTAATTCATTCAGGCTTTGTGCCTTATGCTTTCTGACAATGCTTCTCACCACCATCTGAACATTAATTACACAGAGTGTGTGTGTGTGCTCCATCACTTCAATCATGTCTGACTCTTTGCAATCTTATGAACTTTAGCCCTCCAGGCTCCTCTGTCCGTGGGATTTCCCAGGCAAGGATACTGGAGTGGGTGGCCATGCCTTCCTCCAGGGGATCTTCCCAACCTAGGGATCGAACCCTTGACTCCTCCATCTCTTACACTGCAGGCACATTCTTTACCTCTGAGCCACTCGGGAAGCCCCTACACAGAGGGCTTATTAACCAATAAGCCCAAATCCCTCACAAATACTAAATTATCAGTTCCATAGAAAAGTTCATGTGTATATAAATTTCTTTCCGACCAGTTCTGGTGTCTCCTGACTCACAGAGTCCCATGACCATTATTTTCTCTTCCTCCACCTCCCATTTCCCAAGGACCAGTGGCGTGTTCCCAAAGACCAGTGGCGTGTCCCCATCCTCATGGTTTCTTATTGCCTTTGCAGCGAGTGGCACATTTGGGAAGTTCTCACCTCTCTGCCTTAGCTACATCTCCAGTCCCAGGAACGTAAATAGCTTTGTCTAACAGCTTGTTACAGAAAATGCTACAAAGAACAATTCCTGTTTTCACTTAGTTTCTTCACAGGCAATTAAGAACTTTTTAAGGTCTTCCTTTGCAAATCTTTAGATTTTTATTTTATATTTCTCAGCATGTTTGTTTTCTAACTTTCCTTTTAGGCTTGCAGATTATTTTTCCCATCTGGCTTCATTTGCAACACTCCCTTGTCAGAGATGACCCCTTTGTGCTTTCCCAACACAAAGCTGCCACATACAGCCTATCTTTCAGCTGTTCCCTGCTTGACTGACTAGCCATGGAGACATGCACAGAGCTGGAAAACCACTGCCAATTACCCTCCTTGCCTCCACTCTGGGCTTGTCTTTTGGCCTCTTGACTCCTCCTCAAGGAGGGCCATTCACAGAGAAGGCAGCTGTCTGGACACACTCTCTCTCTTCCTCAGTATCTGCATCTCCCAGAAATGACTTATTTTAAAGATGACTTTGCTTTTAATGATCAGTTCCTTGAACAACCTCTCCTTCCTGAGTATGCAAGCCTTCCACCTAAGCAGCTCTCATTCTTACTTCTCTGATGCATCTATCCCTCCCCTTGCCCCATCCTCCCATTTCATGGCTCTAGACTTGGATTACTTTCATAATTTCTTCAGCCTCCTGGGCCCTCTTTGCCTCCTTTAATTACCTGCTCTCTCCCACTGCCTGTCCATGAACACTTATCTGGGCCTCACCCTCTTACACCTGCAGCTTCACTCTGAAGTTGCCCCATGGAGATCTGCCATCAGGCAGCTCACGGACTTTCCCAGCACTTCAGATGTACTACTCTCCACTGAGCTGAGCTATGCTTATACTCAAAAAAAAAAAAAAAATAAAGCTATGATCAGGTTCTTTCTTTAACTAGTTCCCAAGGGTAAAGCAGGCCTTGTGTTCTAGACCCTTTTTACTGATCAAAATGTAAAAACTTGACTTTTTTCTCTATTAGCGGAGTCCCTGATTACTCTAAGATCACCATCACTCCCCCCACAGTAGCTTGTTCTTTTCATGATGTACGTTTGAGTCTCTTCTACCAGCCTGTTGCTTATTCCGTCTATGAACAACAGTCCTATTTGATGGGTGTCCTTAGACCTGTCTCTCACACCACAGAGGTCACAGGTGATTTGATGGGCACCAGGAAGGGCTGTCATGTCCTGTCCAAAACTTTGAGGCTGCATTGAAGTTTTATTGCATATTTTAAAACTATCTGAAATGGTTGCTTAACTTTCAAACTATCAGTTCAATCCTACTCCAGAGTCTAAGACCAGACTTATTCCTGCTAGAAAAAATGTCATGAGTCTTGACCTGATAGCACAGTCTTAGCATGAAGCTGGGGGTGGTGGAGTCTCCTCTGACCTTGCGCCCCTGTTTCTGTAATCTCCCATCTTTCTCACTTCACAGTGACCCCCCTACTTAGCAGTGTGTCCCCATCTGGCCTGGGCGTGAGTCTTTGGTGAGGCCTGCTAAACCCCTTCGATGCTAATTACCACTTGTGTCTCCTCCCATTGTCCCTGAGTCATCAGCTGATTCTTTGGCTTCCTTTCCCAGTCTCTCTCCTTTTCGGGTCCAGGCTTTCTTGGTGGAGCCTGTTCCCCTCTTGCCCAGTCTCTGGGTGGACTTCATCCTCCACCCTCTGTGATGCTTCCCAGAGGGCAGAAGGAGCACCTCACTTCCCTCTGCTCCTTGGTGACAGCACACACTGTTATACACCAGGGAAGACTTCATAACCACCCCTGGCTCTTGCGCGTATTCACCAGAAACTACTGGCTTCATGCAGGTCATTTTTGCTTGGTTACAATTTGGAGATTAATGGAACCTCCTTCTTGTACAAACAGTGTGAACTAGATTACCTCTGTGAGCTTCCCCATGTTACAGAAAAAGAACATGAATATTTCCTGTGGGGTTTCCGGTAATATTCAGAAATGTAGGACTATACCCCTCCCTTCTATTGTTATTTCAGAGCCTCAGCTTCTGTGTGCTCTAATCAGATTCTCCCCAGGCCGCACAGCCTAGTGGTGAGGCAGGAACTCTGGAGCCCTTTATCAGTTGTGTGACCAGGGACAAGATATTTAACATCTTGGTCTCAGTTTGCTCATCTGTAGAATGGGGATATGTCACAGTACCTACTTTGTAGGTTGTTATAAGATTAACTGAGATAACACTTGTAAGTAAGCTAATACTTTTAAATATTTTTAAAGCACTTAGTGCCTTGAAAAGAATTAGCTCTCTAAGTGTTAAAAATGAATGCCAGAGGTATTAATTTATTATTATTTAAATTTGAAGGGAAAGTTAGGAATAGAGAAAAATGGAAAAGAGAAATCAATTTGATGGTGCATTTATCTGGGAATAGATTGTGCCAGATGTATCAATATATAGGCATGTAAATGATTATATAATGATTATGCCATGAATTAATGTGTAAATGAATACTTTTTTTTTTCTTTTTAAACATCTTAATGGAGTCTTGTCCTAAACCCAGACAACTAGAAGAACTGGCCCTTGCTGTCTAGGGAACGTTATGTGGACACCTTTAAGGATTTCCCAAGTCAGCACGCCAGTTCCCTCCAATTAGCCCTGCTTGATCCTCAGAAAGCCTCAGGAACTGGAAGCACCAGGCAACAAGGAGGGCAGGAGTTCAGGTGGGGCTGAAGGGGTAAGATGGGCTGAAAGTCTGTAAAGGAAACAGATCCCTAGTTCCCCCTCTACCCAATGCACACTTTCCTGAAAAATTGAAATTCACTGAATATCTACACACAGATTAAGGAGATGACCACATCCTTGTCTCTGTTGGCTCCCAGAATACTGGCAATCAAATAAACATCTGAGGCTCTTTCATTGGGGAAACCAAAAAGGTGTAGGGAAACTGACAGCTGGGAACCCGTCCCCAGAAAGCCGCAGTGCCCTGCCCGATCACCAACAGGGAATCCTTCCAGTCAATAAGCGCCTTCCTTTTACGCAGAATATGTGGTCAGCTTTCTTGGTGCCTCAACATTCAGCTAAGAATTACCAGACTTTTCAGAAAAGTCTCCCTGACAGAGACCAAACTAGGCAAACACAGAGGACCAGGAACTCAGAGGGAACAAAACGCAGGCAGGACGAACTTCAGCAGCACTATAATGTCCTCAAAGAGATAAGAGGATATTTTATCCATGGAAAAAGAACAGGCGGCTACAGAAAGGAGAAAACTTACAGGATGAGAAAGCGCTCTTAGAAACTAAAATTATGGTTGAAAAGAGACATTTCATATATGGGTTGGTCTCCCGCATTGCAGGCGGATTCTTTACCGGCTGAGCCACCAGGGAAGTCCATGTGGATTGGAGATATATTCAAATTTTCCAAAAAGTAGAATAAGAACACCAGTAGAGGAAAATAAGAGGAAAATAAGACAATTAAAGAATCAATCCAACAACTTTTAGCTAAAGTAGAAAGGAATAAATTGTAAAGAAAAATTCCCAGGACTGAGGGCATGAATCGCCAAATTGATACAGTGTTGTAAGTGCCTGCTGTAATTAGTTTTTTTTTTTTTTTTAAAGACCTACTCTAAAGCACAGCACTGGAACATATCAGTAAAAGGGCACCCTAAAAGCTTTCAGAGAGGAGAAAAAGTCAGGTAAACTCCAAAAATCAAGAATCATAACGATAGCAGATTTTAACAACATTGAACATAAAAGAAAATGGAACAATTACTTTAAAATTCTGAGGGAGAATGACTTCCAATCTAGAATTCTATGCCCAAACCATCATTAAGACGAGGGTACACTAAAAACATATTCAGACTTTAAAGACTAAAAAGTTTGCCTCAACAAGCATTCAATGAGTATTATGATTACCATTTGTTTCCTCAATTTTCCTTAATTTCTCTTTACTTTCTTTGTTTCTCTTAATGTGATATGCCTTTGATACATACAAAATAAAATTAATTCCTTCATTCCCTTTATTAAAAAAAATGAACTGCCTGAACCCACAAAATGGTTTTTGATTTTAGCAAAGCATTCATCAGAATCTTATGTGATAAACTTTTAGTTAAAACGGTGAAATGTGGACTGAGATTATGCTGGAACTGTTGGGTGGATTTATGGCCTGTTGGAGGTGAAAGGAATCTGGGAGCTCATCTGATCCAATCCTCTCATTTTACAGATGAGAAAAATAATTCCCCAAGAAAGAAAGGAACTTAACTAAGGAAAATAGTGTTTGGAAGACAGTAGATACTAAATAAACATTTGTTGCTTGAAAGGATACGTTAGTAAGCAAGCAAATGAGTTAAGTCAGATATTACTCAGCCTCCTTTTTTTTTTTTTTAGATAAATAATTAATTCATGACTGTGCTGGCTCTGGCTGCTCTGCATGGGTTTTCTCTAGCTGTGGTGAGCAGGGGCTGGTCCCTCTAGTTGTGGCGTGCAGGCTTCTCATTGCAGTGTTTTTTTCTTGCTGCAGAGCACAGGCTGTAGGGTGTGCAGGCTTCGGTAGTTGCTGCACACAGGTCTAGCTGCCCCGTGACATGTGGGATCTTCCTGGACCAGGGATCAAACCTATGTCCCCTGCACTTGCAGGTGGATTCCTAACCACTGGACCACAAGGGAAGTCCTATCCAACCCTTTTAACTCACACAGGGAAAAGCTGAGGATCTCAACCTAGTTGGTAGTTGGGCCAAGACCAGACTCGGGTTTTCAAATTTAGGCTCAATACACTTTCACCAAACTTTGCTAGATTAATGATGTCATTGCTCTAAAAGAATAACACAAGGCTCTCAGTCCACTTTCCCACCGAATGCGTCGATATATGGAGTGATGTCAGTGTGGGAGGAGGGCTTTCAGATCCACGCTGCAGAGGTTGCAGAGCTGGGAGAGGCAGCTAGGATGACAGATCACAGGAGCCAAGTGCCTTCGTGGGTTTCTCTCTGGCCTCCTACTCAAGGCTGGATTCTTTTAAAGATACCTGGCTGTCTGCTTTATGATACTGTTCCCTGCTGGTGAAGAGCTGCGGTTTTAAGAACATTTTCGTTGTTTTTAATTTTCATTCATGGTTCTCAGTCTGCGTTCCAGGGGAGTACAGAGGATTTAATTCTTCCTTTTTTTAAACATTCCTTCTAATGGCTCTAGAACATGTAGTTTGCAATATTTTCTTCATATGCTTCTGGATAAACTTCAGTATGTTACTGTCCCTCCTAATAGGGTGGTCCCTATTAGGACTGAACCTATTTCTTTAGATGGAGTCTTCCAGCACAGACCAAGGCACAAACTAACTTCCTGGGAGTGACCGCTATACTTCCATGTGGTTCGAGAGTCTCTTGTTAAGTCAAACTGTTGATGCCTATTAAGCAGAATCTACTGCAAACCCCAATCTGAATTGCAGGGTCTTCTCAAGCCTGCACCTGCCCTTTCTCTACTTGGGAGCTCTGAGACTTTTAACTCAGAGAATTTTCTTTTTATCTTCATTAAATGAGGGGTGACCTGTTGACCCCGTGATAGAGGGGCTTGTCTCAGCCCTTGCTGAGAATGTAAGAGACAGCCAGCCAGCTGCTGGCAAGCTGGCGGGTGGGGGGTGAATTACACATTCACATTCAGAAGAAGTACATTCTCAATGCTTTGTCTCAGAAAGCAAACACCCATAGTGACACAGGCCAAAAGAGATGCCAGGAGGCATCCTGTTAATTTCTCATTTTTGGGCTGAAAAAGATGATAATTTGCATCTAAATGGCCCTTTATAGAGTACAAAACTCTTGCACAGACATTATCTGACTCTCACGGATCCCTGATTTTACAGATGAGGAAACTAAGGCTCAACGAGCAGGGAATGACAGGCTTAGGGTCACAGACAGCAAATCACAAAGGCAGGACTCCAAGTCTTAGAATTGCAGTTATCTCATCCACACTCATTCACTTGCCCTGCAGCCAGCCACTGAGCTGGGCACAGGGCACAGAGCAGTGAGGCAGATGGTTGTGATGACCTGCCCTCACGGGCTTACTAGCTGTCCACACATCATATGAACACCCAGGTTCGACAGGGGAAATGCAAGGTACTGGTCCAGGGATGAGGAACAATGTCCCTTACTACTGCCCCATGGGTACTGCCACGATTGTGTCTGTTACTAGCTTCGGCCCCTCCCTGGGCCGGGACAGTGGATAACAACTTCACTCCTGCTTACCCACAAGCCAGGGGGACCCTAGAGCACCTGCCTCTCTCTGATGCCAGCCCACTCAGCTCTGTCACCACTGGGCCACCTCCAGTTGTGCAGATGCCCCCTCTGCAGATGAATGATCTGGAACAGATGCCAAGTGAAGAGAGAGTGCAGCAGCAACAGAAAGGTTCCCAGAGTCTCATCACAGCTTCCCTAAAAGTTGTGGTGTTTGCCATCAATGAATCACTGTTAGAATTTCCTCTTATCCCTGGTCCTACCCTTTTCAGTGTGAGTTTGGGTCTTGGTCTGTGACCCCATATTCCCTATTTCCCAGGCTCACCCACTACTGGGTGAGTCCTAATGAGACTTTCTGCTTCTGTCTGCTGCTGTTGGCTGGTTTTGCTCTGGGACTGACTGCCAACCACATCTCATGTCTGGTTCCTGACACTGTGTCTTCCTCACCACTGCCTCCCAGCCTGGTTACCAACTATCAGGATGCCCCTGCTGGACACTGCTTACTACCTGTCCGTGATCTGTGATTTAGTTTCATCTTCACTTTTTAACTTGTGTTTTTTGTAATTTTATCAAAAAGATCTTTAAAAAAAAAAAAAGATGTGCCTTGGTCCATTAGGAGTTAATGTGTTCTCTGCTCCTGACTTTCAATTCAGGTCAGTGCTCCAGGAACAGAGGAGCAAAAAAAATGTTAGTCGCTCAGTTGTGTCTGACTCTTTGTGATTCCATAGACCGTAGCCCGCCAGGTCCCTCTGTCCTTGGGATTCTCCAGGCAAGAACTGGAGTGGGTAGCCATTCCCTTCTCCAGGGGATCTTCCCAGCACAGGGATTGAACCCAGGTCTCCTACATTGCAGGCAGATTCTTCACTGTCTGAGCCACCAGGGAGAACAAAAACTTTTCTTTCTTTCGTTTTTTAAAGATGTGCTTTGGTCCATGAAACATTAACGTGTTCTCTGTTCCTGGCTTTCAATTTAGATCAGGGCTCCAGTAACAGGAGAAAAAGAACAGTGCTAATGGCGCACTGTGGCCACTAGAGGGAAGCAAAAGCTAGGACTTACTAAAGGCAAGAGCCACACTTGGGTTGCTTGACTAGAAGACTGGATCCTACCCTGCTTAGGTAGGACACATGTGGGAAATATGAGACAGATGGTTGCATAGTGCCTGCACACAGTAGATGCTCAATAAATGTTTGCTGGATTAAATTCCTAATTTTGGATATAAGAAAGCACAGACCAGGGCAAGTTACATGACGTGATCACAAAATCAGTGTCAGGGCCCAGTCTTCTTGGCTCTCAGGCCAGTGTGCCTTTCCATCACATGGTACACCAGTCTCCCTCCCCCTCCTTTTCTGCTCCTTTCTCTACCAGATCCAGATTTCTCGACCTGTCCATCCAGATTCCAAAACTTCCTCGGACAAAACTGTAGTCATTTTGTGGCCCTTTCCTGCATCCCTTATACCTAATCTGAAACCTGGCCCCGTCAGGCTATAGAAACCTCTTTGTTGTCTCCTCACTAATCCAGGCCTGCACCACCCACCTCTGAGTTTCTGTGGGTGTCTCCTCATATCTACTCTTCCACGCTCCGGCATCATCATAAATCTATTATTTTAGATACAATCAACTCTACTGTGTGTGTCCCTTCAAATTCTACCAGCTCCATCCTAGCTTCACAGCCCCTGTGATCATCCCATTCACTTGTCTACCCCAACTTCTGCCACTTGTCCAGAGATGTTCTCCGCTTGATCTCTTTCCCGACAGGTACCGGTCATTTCTGCCTCTGGACAGCTGTTGATGGGGTGGGTGACAGTCCCACTGAAAGTTCCCTCTTCCTCTGCAGACCCTGTCTTCCCCACAGCTCTTGATTCCCTGCATCTCACGTCTCCCACATTCTTTGGCAGTCGTCTGCACATCACGCTTTCCCCTTCCTGGGACTAATGTGTCCTGACCAACGTGTTTGATACTGAAGCAGTCAGAAGGATTTACTCTGTCTCTTGCCTTTTTGGTTTAGTTACTGAATTTGTAGAGTGCCTTCTTAGTTTCATCAATTTTCTCCTACTCTATGGCATTGCTTCAACAATGGGCCTGCCAGAGCTCTGGCTTTGGTAATAGCCAAAATGATTGTGACTGTTACAGTGTCACAGCATTTTTCCTCACAATTTTTAGCTTTTTGGTTTTTCCTACCAAGATATGTCAACATCTGTAACCCAGACACTGTGTTTCAGTTGGTAGTGGTGGCAATGGAGTGGTGGGGCAGGGGGTGAGGGAACTAGTAAGACTAAGACTTCCCTGGAGGACCGCATGGTGGTTTATAGGCTGGATTTTGAACTCAGCAGTCTGAACGTGAATCCAAGTTCTTCCACTGAGTAGCTATGTTACCTTGGAAATGGAAGATACAAGGTCTGTTTAAGTTCCTCATCAGAAATACTGAGGTACTGAAGTTAACAGAGTTGCCATTTTGGTAAAAGATAATGCATGTGAAGCACTTGATATCCAGTTAATGGCTATTATTCTTGTGATTTTTTACTATTGTCATTATTATTTGGTGTGATTAGTTATCTATTGAGTGTAGATGCAACAGTCCCTTTTCTTTAGAGAGAGAAAAAATTCATTTTATTTTAAAACGTTTAAATGCTATACATAGAGACAGTACATCTATCATCTCAGTGAATTTTCTCAAACTGAACACATCTGTGTGATCAGTACCCAGACCCCAGAAAAGAACATGAGCAGCAGCCCTTAGGCCTTACTCACACTCACTTCCTGGTACCCCCCACAACCTTTTCTGTGTGTGTGTGGTGAGAATAGTTACTGTGAAATTTGTCCTCAACACATTTTTAAGTGCACAGTGCTCAAAGCTGTACTGTTGGCTACAGGCACAATGGTGTACAGCAGAGCTCTACAATCCTCAACATTCCCTTCTATGCTGTCCTGCCGTGTGACTCTGAGCAGTGAGGGTTTAACAGAGTCAGAATATTTCAACTTCTTTCTGATAGTCGCAGAAACTGGGGTCAAATATTAAGGAAGAGTACTAAACTGCAGGTCCGGTTAGAATATCTGGGCTAGACTAAGATTTAATAGCTAATGGCAGAATGCAAAGTCAAGATCATAGACCCTCTAAGAACTGGGGTGAGATGGGAACTCTGTTTGCCTTTAGATATAAATCAACTATACCAAATATGGGTTGAGAGCAGACATCCATAGTTTCAGAGGAGGCAGAGGAAAAATCAGTTTAGATATCTTTTAAAATTTTAGAATTTTTTCTTCACTGTGCTTCTTCCCTTGTGATTAGGAGTTTAGTAGTTAGAAAAGGCTGGCTTGATCTGAGATACATCCTGGACAGAATAATCAAGGAAGGGAGGGGCAGACTCGGTGAGGAAACTGATGGCCCGTAGGAGCGCACACCACCTAAGCTAAGAGTTCCTAGTGGCAGCACTTGGGTGGAGAGCAGATTTCTTTATATCCTAAGGAAAAGATGGAAATCAGTGTGGTACTTGGGCAAGTTACAGAAAACTAGGCAGTGTGCCTGTGGGAGGGCCCCTGGGCCCCAAATGTTAGCACACAGGGAGGAGAATGAGCTCTTAAGTAAAGCAATGGTTAGTAGTGTCAGCCTCGGGATGTATTTGGTATACATCAGACCAAAGAGCTTCCCTGGTGGCTCAGATGATAAAGAATCTGCCTGCAATGCAGGAGACCCAGGTTTGAACCCTGGGTCAGGAAGATCCCCTGGAGAAGGGAATGGCTGCTCACTCCAGTATTCTTGCCAGGCTAATTCCATGGACAGAGGAGCCTGGTGGGCTACAGTCCATGGGGTCACAAAGATTCAGACACGACTGACTAACACTTTTCAGACCAAAAAAGAGAATATTCTACTAGAGCTAAACACTCTGGTATACAAGTAAGACAGCACACACATACTCAGCATCACAACAGGGGAGCTCCCCCATAAACACTCCCCACTTTCCTGGGTCTTCAGCTATTGGCAATGCACTGGATTCTAATAGAGAAACAGTCACCTCTTCCCCCAAGTACAAAGAGGTACTTCTCTCTCAATGTTTTGACTTCTGGAAAGTCTTGGTCAACTTCAAACCAACTTGGTTTCTGCAGGGAAGAAACTGCTTAGATTGTCTAAGGTAGATTAAAGGTAGAAATTCTTCTCCTTTTAGGTTGACCTCAAGTTACTCATTCATTCAACACATATATATGAAGCAGTCCTGCCTCTGGATTTACAGTTAGGTCAGCATGCAGTCCTCAAATGCCTGCCCCAAGCGCCCAGATACATCCTCCCAGCACACATGGTCAAGGATGTATTCCACATTCTCGCAGCTCCATCCCACTGCTAAGACCTTCCTTAACTGTTCCCACCAGTTTCCTCCACCTGCTTCCTATCTCCCCAGGAAAGCCTTCATTAGGCCTGAGACCTCCAAGGGATTCTTTGAGATGCTCCCTCCCACCTGTCAGCTGTGTCTAACATGGATCCAGACTGGGCACTTTGGGCTCTAGGACCATCCCCCATATCATGAGGATGCAAGGTTTCCTTTGGGGAGAAGATGTTCTGATTGTGAATTTCCCCAGAGGCACTCACCCTCCACACTCACCACCACAATAACCCTCATTTATACTGAGGTCCAGGCAAAGTCACTGCTTAAAATCACCACTGCCAGGCAACTGCTAGGCACTTTGACAAGGTAAAACTGAGTTGTCAGTGAGAACAACAAGGGTGGTGTTTGCTTCTTTTGAAAATGGCTTTAGATTTTAACTATCTTAGGACTTTTTTTTTTTAATGAAATTCAATTAGTGGCTGATGAGAGCTCTCTGGGTTGCATGCCCTTTCTGATGACAAAGCACACTCTCCAGTCTTTCTGTTGCCTCTTCTGTTTGACTGAAGGAAAATCTGAGACAAAGGAGGCACTTTAGGACAAAAACTCTCCCATGCTCAGTCTTTGCCTTCTCGATTGTGAAGTCAGCTGTGGGCAGGGCTGGTTCTGACCTTGGGGTGAAAGGAGACTTCACAGAGTTAAGATGGAGTTGCCTTCGTTATCTAAAACCATGTTCCTTTAGATAGGGCTGGACTATCCAGGCCTCAGAGAAGCTCTATCAGGGTGGGGTGTGGCACAGACCCCCACCTGCCTTAACAGTGGAGGCTGAACAGAGATTAATGACACATCCATGACCAGGTGGCAGTCTCCTCATGGCAGTGGTACCCAGCCTCCTGCCCCAGCCTCTGGGCAGAGGACACTGGGAACCTCACCCTGGGGGGCTGCTCCTTTTCTGGCAAAGTGCAGGAAACGGTGGTCCTCACCCGCTGGGCTTCCAGGAACAGCTCTGTGTCTCTGTGTGAGGCTCCCACACTTCAACACAGCTGCTGCTGGCAGCTGCAAGGTGGATTTTTTTTTTTTTTTTAATCTCAGCATATGAGGTTTTGAGAAAAGAAAGGCTCCCTACACATCAGGGAAGCTGAAAATTAGAGGAAGAAATTCATGATTCATTCTCTAGGCATAAAGCCACTGTCACATATGCCACAAATGTCACCGGATTTCCCAGGTCTAGTATGGACCTCAGACTCACTGGCAAAGGATGAGAACATAAAAGACTCCAATATACACAGAGTTTCACCCTTCATATACCAGAAAGGGAAAATGAAGAAGGAAGTGCTTGTTGCTACAGTAGAAGAGTCAGAATTATTGGTCATTACGCAGCAAGTAAAATGTCAGGTAATACAGGAAATGTATACTCTTAAATACAGCCAGACCATTGAGAAAGAGTACAGATATCACCTCTGGCCATAAAAGTGAAGCAAATCCCCTTTGTGCATGAGAAAATCCTAATCACGTCACAACATCCTTTAGCACCCCCGTCTTCAGCCTTCCCGTCTGCCACAGCAGTCTACAATCCACAGGTCCAGCTATGGACCTGTTCATGGGTCCTGAACACCCATCTGAGGGTGTCTGTTCAGCTGTCCCCTCTGCCTGGAACACCTTGCCTCCCAGTGCTCACCTGCCACATTCTCCTGCTCCTGTGTGGTTGAGCTCAATTTCCTTATGTCCTGATTAATTATCGAATTGATTCATTCAACAAAAATGTATACTGAGTGCTTACAATGTGCCAGGTATTGCTTTAGAGACTGTATTCAGCACTGAAAAAAGAAATACTTCTGACCACATGGAGTTTGCATTCTTGTAGGGGAGGCAGGCAGTAAACAAGATAAATAGGTAAGACAAGCAGCATGTTAGAATGCTAGTGATTAAGTGCTAAAGAGCAAAAGAGAGCAAGGAAAAGGTATGGAGAGTCTAGTGCGTGGGTGTGTAGATCTGGTGTGTGGTGTGTGTGGGGAGTCTGTGTGAGGGGGAGCAAACCCCTTGTGGTTGCATATCTTCTGCAAGAATTTCCAAAACCCCACCATCTCATAATTGCTTTTTTCTTACATGTTGCCAGTACACAGTATATGCACCTCAATTATGGTATTTAACATCCTTATATTTTTATATAGGGGCTATTTATACACATGGGTCATGCTCTGCAACTGGAATCCAGGTCCCGACAGCTTTGTGTCTTGACTCCAGCCCTGGACATACTTTATGCAGTCTCTGTTCACACAGGGTTTCATGAATTAAGAGAGAACTCTGCCCATGAAGTCAGAATCTAATGTACCCTTGCTTCTGGTTTTTCCCCTCCAATGTTCTTTTTCCTATATCTTTTCCTCTTTATTTTTCTTTCTTACTTGCAACAGAGGGTTTCTTAATACTTTCCTGAGAAGGTATCCTCATCAATTAATCTCTCCTTCAGTAATGAATGAGACTAACCTCTCATCAAGTGGAGGCAGGGGGAATGGTAAGTAGTGGGAGCTGATCTCTTATGGAAATTCATTTGCAGAGAAACTAATATATTAAAGAAAACCTTCTGTGGTGTTTAAAAAATATGTCCACAAATTCTTTGATATTCCTCCCTTCAGTGGTTGGTGGAGCTTAGTTCCTTCCACCTGAGTGCCCACTGGACTTAGAGGCTTGCTTCTAGTGAACAGAATATGGTGGAAGTGTTGAAGTTGACTACTGAAGCCAGGAGACAAAAAACACAGTAGTTTCCCCCTTGCTCTCTCTTGGATCACTGGCTTTGAGGGAAAGCCAGCCATCATGTCATGAGGACACTGAGAGAGAGGACCATATGGTGAGGCACTGAGGCCTCTGGCCAACAGCCATGTGAGGCAGCTCTCTTGGAAGCAGGTCTTCTAGCCCCAGTCAGACCTTTAGAGACTAAAGCTTTGCTCACATCTTGACTGCAACCGCAGGAGAAACCCTGAGCCTGAACTACCCATTTCGAAGTCACTCTTGGATTCCAGAACTGCAGAAATGCTTAGATAATGAAAATTTGTTGTTTTAAGTAGCTAAGCTTTGAGGTAATTTGTTATACGGCAATAGAAATTAAGTGAGTTCTTGTTCTACAAGTGACATTGAGAACGTCAATGAACCTCTCTAAGCTTTAGTTCTTCAATTGTGGATGAAGGAGATTTGGGTCAGAAGACTAAGGGGTGCCAGGCCTCAAATCCTATGTTCTCTGAACGGAACACTCTAGGAATAATGTAGTATATGTCAGTTCAGTTCAGTTCAGTTGCTCAGTTGTGTCCAACTCTTTGTGACCTCATGGAGTGCAGAACGCTAGGCCTCCCTATCCATCGCCAACTCCCGGTAGTATATGTCAGCTATGTATAAAAGGTATCAATAACAATCTTGATCTCTCTGAGCTATTTCTGCAGATTTAGATAGCAAAGGGATCATCATTTGAACCCAAAGGTGCAATTTATGTTCTGAGAAGTGATATTCATCTTAGAAAGAGATACACACAAAAAAATCCCACCAACAGGAGATTTTGTGCTTAGGAGGGGCCTAGAGGGGTAATATCCTTTACATGGGTATGGTGCTTCACAACTGACTATGTGCTTTCATGCATATTTCATTTAATCCTCACAAATCTCCATTTTATAAATGGGGTTGAGGCTCAGACAGTTTTGGTAACTTGCTTAACATCATGCAGTTATTATGTTCTAGAATTTGAAACCTGAACCACAAATTCTTTGTTACTAAATTCTACTTTCCCTTACTCTCAGCTGCTTCCCTGATGAAATGGCAACCCACTCCAGTACTCTTGCCTGGAAAATCCTATGGACAGAGGAGCTTGTTCAGCTACCATCCACAGGGTCACAAAGAGTCGGATACGATTGAGCGACTTCACTTCACTTCACTTTATTCTATTAAGCAGATTAAGGACATTCCTAGCATGACACAACACCTTCTACAAGAAACTTCTGTGGAGAGCTGCTGATAAGGGAGGTCTTACACAGCAACATCTTCTATCACAAAACTCCATTCCATCCTGCATCCAAGTGATTGGACCAGAGTGGTCATCTGCCTGTGGACAGTGAATAGCTGACCAGGAATAAAGGACATGGCCTGGCATGAAAAGATGAACAGGGCCAACTAGATTCTATCTTTTAAAAAATGTGAGCTAGGAAATGACAAGAGAATGACACACTTACCTGAGGGCAGTACATGTAATTATGAGGAGAAGAAAGGTCAGAGGGGTTACAATGGGCCACAGGCAAGTCAAGGTTATGTGGGAACAGAAAATGGAGTAGGTAGTGCTGATAAGGTGAAGACAGATGTATAGCTCTATCTATCTGTCCATCTATCTGTCTGTGTCTGTCTGTCTACTTATCTACCTATCCACCTAGCTTTCTATCTGCTTATCTCTTGAGAAAAGAGAGACTGGGACAGAATAAGCCAGACAGGAGGAGAGGAACTTAAACTGGGACCACAAGTGAGGTCCCTATAACCATCTTGGATCTAGGACCATCCTACAGACCCAGGCTCACAAGGTCTGAGTCTACTGTGGCCACTAGGATATGGTTCCTATGAGAGTCCATCTCATTGATCCCTGGTGAAACTAACCCCCTTTGCTGAGTTCTCTTGAGAGAGCTGTTTACCTTACAACTAAACAAATGTAACTAGAGCTGGCATGGCTATTATGAAATTTAATAAACAAAACTGTGTGAGTATAAACTTCCAAGAATCATGAGGGTTTTCTAAATCAAAATATACATACACAAAGAGCTCCATGGATTCTGACAGTTAAATAACAAAACCACTTGTGATACCAAAACCGCTTGTACTTTATGATACCCAAGACATAGGACATGAACTCTACTCCTGTGATTATGAAATAACCAATGGTTTTTTAATTTTAAGAAACTGCTCCTAACTGTGCGAAAGAGTCCAGAGCAATGCAAAGACCAGCTAAGACATCTGTGTGTCCTAAGCTCTGTTGTAGGGGTGTGACTGGCAAACAGGGAAGAGCCTTGCGAAGCTCTAAAGGTCACTTGGGATGGACATAAACCAGTACCTCCTCAGGGCTGAATTTTGTTAACTGGTGTAACTGAGCAGCCTCTGACCACCCAGAATATTGGCCTTGCCCCCATCCAGACTCAGTATAGGGAGTTCTGGACTAAAAATGAAAGATCCTGGAAATGACTCTCAGCTCTGTCACTTAGCAGCCATATGGGTTGGACAAGCAACTTCACCTTTCTAAGCCAGTTATCCCATTTCTACAACAAAATGCATGGACTTAATAAAAAATCATCAAGGTCCATTCCAGCTTTAAAACTGTATGAGTGTAATTCAAAGATTCTCAACTATTCGTGCACAGCTAGCTGCTCACCATACACACATGGTAACCGTATTACTGTAGTATGTCTATAAACTCCAAACACACAAAAACCCCGGACACATGATCTAGCCACGGGACAGATTCTTTAAAACTGGAATTGTTGCATAAACTGCTTAGTAGATAGACCTGGGCCCATGGCTCCCCAGTTGGTCCATATTGTTCTTCAAGAGGGGCTTGAATGGGTGACTGAAGTGGGTTGCCATTTCCTCCTCCAGGGGATCTTCCCGACCCAGGGATTGAACCTCGGTCTCCCGGATTGCAGGCAGATGCTTTACCATCTGAGCCACCAAGAATCTTGGAAATCTAAGGTGTATCTAGCTTCTTTCTTTCAGTTGTCTTATAAAACACCAGCAGTCACACCCACTTCTTTTTTCAGACCTCACTAACCCCCCTGGGCAGAGTATTTACATCTCCTCCAATTCTGCTTTGCGCTAAACCCTAAAGCATGCTGCTGGGGGATGCGGTGTAACAGGCTGTAGCTGGTCCAAGCCTCAATGAGATGGATGGGGGCTGGTGGAAAAGTGGTTGAGATGACTACATCATGCTCATCATTTAGTGGAACAAGGGTCAGTGTTTTTTAAAGCTTCCCGTCTTTCCCCTCTCCACTGGGAGAGGATTTGGAACTTTGTAGGCTATTTCCCTCGGAGGATCAATGCGTTTTAGAAAGATCTATCAGTTCCCCAAAGGCACTGAAAGCCTAAATGCAGGAGAGCAGTCTGCACTGCATTTTAATATCCCTGAAACATGGTAGTAAGTAGATTTGTTCCCTAATACCCTCTAAGACCATTTGAGGATATTTCCCGAAATCCCCATCTGAGAGCTTCCCTCAGCTCCTCTTCAACCGCTGGCCACAGATCACTCCCCCAAGCTGCCTCTTCCTCTGGGAGTGACGCACCCAGGCTTCGGGGTCTGCACAGATACACTCAGGGTGGGCTGCCCGGCCCTCCGGACACCTGTGACAGCACAGTGGAGGTGGTGCGGGAGCGCTGGGCCTCGAGACAGAGATCTGGACAGCCATCTTGTTCTGCCCCTAAGAGGACGGTGATCTTGGTCAAGTCAGTGGATCTTGCTGGGTCTGTTTACTTATCTCTAAATGAGCACTGGGTACACGAAACAGAAAAGCATCCCTGAGCTCTCCCTCTGGGTTCTGATTCACAGCTTGCCCTTCTCTGAATCTCCGGGTGGAGATGCTGAGGATTCGGAGTGCAGGCGGCTTCTCCGTCCACTCTGAGCTCTTGGCCATCTGCTGGACACACTCATCTTTGATATTTTGTTTTTTTACAGAGCCTTTCTGAAAGAGTTGAGGGGAAAGTCTGTCTCCCTCCTACTCCAGAGAAAACGCTGTTTAGTTCCTGTTTAAATTTCTCTTATTAAAAGTTCTTTTATGGAAAATTCTCTCTTCTTGTTTTACTGTTACCATGCCCTAGAATATCCAGCATTGCTTTAAGAATATTCCAAATGTCAGCCAGATTTTCTGTAACAAGAACACATAACTTATTCCTCTGACCACAAATTTCTACCCTTAACAACTCAACCAAGAGTAACGAATACCACTCCTGTCTCTGTCTCTTGCTCTGAGTCTCTCTCTCTCACACACATACACACACACACTCTCTTTCTCTCTCCAGCAATTCAATGTCATCTTCCTTGGATCCTGCATCAAAGGCCCTCATAATCATCCCACTGTGTTGAAAGAAGGCCTTGTTGAGAGATCTTGAAATGTTAATCCATACAGTTTAAGAAAATGCACCACAGTATACTTGTACTTGTCAAAAATCAAAATGTTACTTAACCTAACATGTTTGCCTTTTTGCTCTTGCTGTCAAAATCTGAAGACAAATTGACTCTATGGGGACTTTCAAATTGTCAAAACTCCTTGTTCATTTCTCTTTTGATTTTTCATATTATCCTCTCTTAAATCTTTTATATTCTTTTTTTTAAATTTTATTTTATATTTAAACTTTACAATATTGTATTAGTTTTGCCACTTCTTTTTAAGCTAACAAACTGCTCATCAACAATAGACAGTCTTGCTCACTACTCACTGAGAAAATAGAGGTCCTAAAAGGTGAACATGTTCAATTTCCTTCTCCTGCTATTCCTCTCCAGCTTAGAGAACCAGTCCAAATCCTTGAGCACATAATTTAAGGCCTCTCAGATCCAACCTCTCAATCTTTCCAACTCATCTGCTACCAAGACGGACCCTGGGTTCCAAGTCACAGCTGTACTTGCTGATTCCTGAACGTATCCAATAATTTCCCATTTCCCTGACTTTTTATTTATGATGTTTTCTCAGTATGGAATAGTCCTACCTTCCCCTCCCAAACCACACCCCTCTCATCTTCTGGAAATCCTGTCCTACCTTCAAGCCCAGCTCAAAGGCAGCCTCATCCACAAAGCTGTCCACAAGCAGCTCCCATCCAAGCCACCACCACTAGCAGTTCTAAACAATCCCCTCCCTTCCTTTCTAGCAGAATGCTATTTGTACCTCTATTATAGCACACCTTTGCCTTGGATATTTGTTTCCACCCCTGTGTCTTTTGTTGGCTTGAAAGTGCCTTAACAGTGGAGCCTATGTGGTTTAAAATTTTTTCTTTTACAGAAAGTATTTTAGAATATTGTTGATTTAAATTTGCTGAAGTAGATGGGAAGAGCTGTACCTTGCTTCATCACGTTTTTAGAACTTCTACCTCTTTGCTTTCTTCATATGAACTCTCAAGTTTAATTTTAAAATCTCACAATCTTTTTAGTGTTTTTAGTAAAACAAGTTTTTCTGGAAATAGGGAGGATATACATTTTAAATGTTTTTACTGGCTTGTGATTTCGGAATTTTCATTGGACCATCATCAATTTTTAGGAAATTCTTCATAATTCTTTAAAAATTAATCAATTTCAAAATATGTTTAAATATTAAGAGGGAAAAATACAACTATTCTTTATGAGATATGGAAGGACTTAGGAGTCATGAGTCTCAAGGATACTTCTGGTACACAGTAATATTCTTTGGTACAAGATAAGCACAAAATGTGGAAGAGGGAATTAAAGAGGTGTACAATGGATTGTCACTTGTCACTTTTCTGATAGTAAGAGAGAGTATGGCAAAGACTTCTAGGATCCCCCAAAAGTCCATTCTGCCCTTATTTCTTAGTAATAAAGACTCATTTTTTTTGAGGGGGAGGGTGTACATTGCTGCCCAGAAAAAGACTATCCTCCCTGGGCTCCCTTGCAACTATAGTAGCCTTATTATCAAGTTTGGCCAAGGAGATGTAAGCCTGAGTGTAAGCTGCAACCAGTCTCCTTAACATGAGAGGGATGGCTCTTCTCTTTTGCCCAATATCCTCCTTGGAACACTAGCCATCTTGGAGTATGAATTAGATCAAACTCTGTAAATGGTGGAGGAATAAGCTAGAAGGAGACTGGGTACCAAATACATTTGTGGATCTTCTCCAGCAGTCCTAGACTGCTTACACTCAGGTGTCTATTGTGTGAGATAAACTTCACCCTGATATAAGTCAGTCTTTGGGAGCTTTTATATGTAGCTGAATCTTCTAATCCTAACTATATAGATGACAGGATCTTATAAAGGTAGGAGGGGGAAGTTTAGAAATATATTTCTTAAATCTCCATGTTTTTCTTTTCTGATCAGGAGAGAAAAGTAAATTCAAAAGCAGGTTGGCCCAAAGAACCGTATCTCTTTGACGAAAGAAGACAGAGAGTGAGGGGAATGCTGCAGGACTAATTAGGAAAGCCAGCTGACAGCAATGCCTGTGACACGGCTGCTTTGAAACCTGAGAGACCAGAACAGACCGGAAGAGGCTGCAGGGGCAAGTTTTCACAGAGGCTTTACCGCAGCATTCTTAGAAAACCCAACCACTTAGCAAAAGCAGAGCCCCCAAAATCTCTGCCGTAAAGAAAAAAGGAAAAACAAGCTGCAAGCCAGCGCAAGGAGTAAACACAGGGCGACCGAGGGTGACTGACAGTGAGGTTTCGTGAGAACATCCGTATATAAAACACGTTCAAGTTTCCTTCATTGTATGTATCTTAGTTTTCACAAGTTTAAAATTTACAAGAGTATTTACAAGTTCATAGTGTTAAAAATCTTCTTTATATGAAATCTCTCTCTACCTGCCCAATTGACTATACAATCATGTACTGATTTTTTTTTTAAGTTGCATTCCTGGGGAAATTCTTTTTGATGATTTTTCACTTGTTAAAAGACCCATAGTCTGCTTGCAGGAGCTACAAAAATTGCAGGAAAAGTGCCAGTGATGGGATAATTAGCCTCTATAGGACTTTCCTTGAATTTCTAAACTTATTAAATAGTGATAAATATCAACCAACTCAGGTTTAACTCAAAAAAGGTAGTTTAGTACTTTTACCAGTCGTCAGCTTTACTAGCCTTTCTTTGTACAGAAGGAAACCACTTCTTTCCATGTTTCTCCAAGCCCCAAACTTCTAGATTTCTGTCCCCTAAAGTTCACAAAGCCACCAATAAAATCTTGAGCCCAATGTTACTTTTATGTATTGAGTTGGCCAATAAGTTAATTTGAGTTTTTCTGTAAGTTGTTTTGGAAAAACCTGAACAAACTTTTGGTCAACCTCATACTATTATATCTTTGTTTTTATCAGCAAAATAAGGTTACTGTGTTGCTGTGTGATAAAGTGTAGTCATGCAGGCTATGATCCCCTGCCCACCTGTGTGAATGCAGTCCTGGAAACAGCCTCTCCTATGGATGTCTCAGTCCTCAGAGCCTCTTCTGCGTGGTACCTCTAAGTCTCAACATCCCTCCCAGCCTGATTTCATCTGACCGGCCTCACTGTTCATTCCTGCAACTCCAACCACGGGAGCCGTTTATTTCTTTGGGTTGTGCTGCTTCTGCATCTGAACCTGAGTGCAGGCCATTCTAGAGGCATGAAAAATACTTCCCCTCATTTACTCTATACAAGTTCATCCTCTCTGGACTGTCCACAGTGACTGGAGGATAACTTCCCTACTGCTGCTTTGGCTGTGAGTGCCATTTTAGAAATGATATGGTTTATAGACATAAATTACAAAACGCTAGGACACTTGCCTGATGGGCTAGTGATTAAGAATCCACCTGTCAGTGCAAGAGACACAGGTTAGATCCCTGCTCTGGGAAGATTCCACATGCGGTGGGGCAACTAAATCTGTGCACCACACCACTGAGCCCATGCTCCAGAGCCCGTGCTCTGCAACAAAAGAAGCCACGTCAACGAGAAGCCTGTGCACTGCAACTAGAGGGTAGCCCCCGACGCCACAACTGGAGAAAGCATGCACAGCAAGGAAGACCCGGAACAGCCAAAAATAAAAAAGCTGGGGTTTGAATGGAACTTAGAGATTATGTGTTTACATGTTTATTTATCATTTAATACTTTGCTATTTCCCAAAAAGCATCTGAAGAGGCTACATAAAATGTATATACATGAAAATATTTAAAATACAAAGAGACTATCAAGAGCTGTATAGAGATGGAGAATTCATAACTCCCTTATTTATATATGGGCTTCCCTTGTGGCTCAGCTGGTAAAGAATCCACCTGCAATGCGGGAAGCCCTGGGTTTGATCTCTGCATTGGGAAGATCTCTTGGAGTATGGAAAGGCTACCCACTCCAGTATTCTGGTCTAGAGAATTCCAAGGACTGTATAGTCCATGGGGTCGCAAACAGTCAGACACAACTGAGCGACTTTCACACTATTTATATATAAGGAAACAGAGGCTCAGAGAGATGAAGTGATTTGCAAAGATTACAAAGTTGGGACTAGAAGCTCTTCCTTTATTGGTGACTTTGGTCCCAGGCTGATGGTTTTCCTTTCTCCTCCAAGTTTCACCATCATGTCTGACTTCTCTCCCTGTGGGCAGTCTCTCTAGCACCCTGGCCTTGTTTCTCTGGCCTCAACTCCCCTGAGCTCCTCTTTTACTTCACTTCAGCAGCCCTTCCCCAAGGTCACACCATGATCACTATTTCTGAATGCTCTGACTCCCATAATCACTGAAGTATATATCTTCCTTTCTTTAATGGCATTCTACAAATTTTGATATGTTGTATTTTTATTTTCATTCAGTTCAACTAATTTCTCTTTTGGCTTCAAATTTGATCTATGGGCTATTTAGAAGTGTGTTATTTAGTTCCCAAATACCTGGAAAATTTCCAGAAAGGGCACCAGAGCTCATATTAACATAGGGGAAAGGCCATTTGGGGACACAGGAAGAAGGCAAAACCACAAGCTAGGAAAAGGGTCCTCACCAGAAACAGAATTTGCCCGCACCATGATCATGAATTCTAGCCTCCAGAACTGTGAGAAAAATCAATGTGTTGTTTATGCTATAGCACTTTGTTATGTAAGCCCAAGCAGATGAAGACAGCTTATTGGCTGTAACTCTTTGTTCTGTTACTTTGGTTTCATGTTAGGATTCTGATATACATTTTTAACTGATCACAGTCTACTTTCAAGTGAAATCACAACACTTCTTGATCATATAAGAACCTTACAACAGTCATTCCATTTCCCCCTTCCTGGCCTTTATGCTATTATTGATACAGAGATTATATTTACATGTTATGGGTCACAAACACCACTGTTACTGCTTTTCTTGAAATGAGTCAATTATTTCCATTTAAAAAAATCCTGGACTCTTCATCTTAATGTGCTTATTCATTAGATACATAAGCTGACTTCCAAATTATTGTAAATGACAGTTTTCCAAATGTTTCACCACTTCACAATGTGGGTTTCCATTTTTCTAGCTTCCAATAACACTCTCTTTCAACTTCAGCTTTCTTCCAAAGCCTATACCACACATTTTCTTTTTTTGTTGCTCTTTTCTTTCTTTAAAAATTTTTCGTCTGGTAGCACTCCAATTTCAGGTAGACATTTCTGAATTAGCTTGCTGGAGTAATAAATATACTAAACATAATAAGAATTTAAAGAACTAGAGAACTTAAATGATTGAATTTTATCTGATAATAAAATTTCTATACCAGATTTCTATTAGCTAACATTTGCTTGGTGTATCTTTTTCCGTCTTTATTTTCTATATCATTGCTTTAGACTTGCATCTCTCTTACACAGTGTATATCTGAGTTTTGATTAATAGGTTCAATTGGAAAGTATCTGTATTTTATTTACTGTATTAAATTCATTTGCATTGATACTGATTAACATTATACTTGGGCTTCTTTCTGACTTTTTTATTTATATTTTTCAATTAGCCATGAATTTTCTCAGCTTCTTTGTTTCCTTCTATCAGAATGATTAAAATTGCTTGATTCTCTGTACTTTCCCCTACCAGTATTTAAATTATATATTCTATTTCTTTCCTCCCAGTGGCTATCTTATACTACCCTTGAAAGAGTATATATTTCTAACAAAGCCTAAGTGAATTCCCACTTCTATCTGTTTCTTAAGTCAGAAAAGATCTGAGCTTGCTTTATCCTCCCTCAGAATACTTCATTTTGTTTCAAATGTTTATTATTCTTTTTATTCTTATTATTTGTGCTTAACATTAAATTATATTTGTGTGCTTAGTTGCTCAGTCATGTCTGACTCTTTTGCAATCCTTTGGACTGTAGGCTTCCAGGCTCCTCCGTCTATGGGATTTTTCAGGCAAGAATACTGGAGTGGGTTGCCATTTCCTTTTCCAGGAGATATTTCCAACCCAGGTCTTCTGTGTCTCCTGCAATGCAGGTGGATTCTTAACCAACTGAGTCATGGGGGAAGACCGAATTTACCATAGTATTTTAGTGTCTCTTTTACTTTTATTTTCTTTGTGTATCTAGTACTCCCTCCTGGGTTCATTTTCCTTTTTGCAAAAGAGTGAGGATTTATGAATGATAAAAGGTCTAAGTTATTGTATATTAAGAACGTGCTTATCTCACCCTTACTCTTATAGTTTTACTAGACATAGAATTCCAGGTAGCAAAGATTTTCCACTAGAACACTGATGCTTTTACCCATTTCCCTGTAGTCTCTGTCATGAGAAACTTGTTATCATGTTGAATGTCATTCCTTTTTGGGTAACTACTTTCTCTCTCACAACATTTTTTTTTTTCTTTTTTTGATGTTCTCTACTTTCACTAAAATGTTTCTATATTTCCTAAGATCTGGAAAATTCTTTTACTATATGAGTGAAAAAGTTGGCTTAAAGCTCAACATTCAGAAAACGAAGATCATGGCATCCAGTCCCATGACTTCATGGGAAATAGATGGGGAAACAGTGGAAACAGTGTCAGACTTTATTTTTCTGGGCTCCAAAATCACTGCAGATGGTGACTGCAGCCATGAAATTAAAAGACGCTTACTCTTTGGAAGGAAAGTTATGACCAACCTAGATAGCATATTCAAAAGCAGAGACATTACTTTGCCAACAAAGGTTCATCTAGTCAAGGCTATGGTTTTTCCAGTGGTCATGTATGGATGTGAGAGTTGGACTGTGAAGAAGGCTGAGCGCCCAAGAATTGATGGTTTTGAAGTGTGGTGTTGGAGAAGACTCTTGAGAGTCCCTTGGACTGCAAGGAGATCCAACCAGTCCATTCTGAAGGAGATCAGCCCTGGGATTTCTTTGGAAGGAATGAGGACTTTGGCCAAACTCCAGTACTTTGGCCACCTCATGGGAAGAGGTGACTCATTGGAAAAGACTCTGATGCTGGGAGGGATTGGGGGCAGGAGGAGAAGGGGACAACAGAGGATGAGATGGCTGGATGGCATCAATGAATCGATGGACATGAGTCTGGGTGAACTCTGGGAGTTGGTGATGGACAGGGAGGCCTGGCGTGCTGCGATTCATGGGGTCGCAAAGAGTTGGACACGACTGAGCGACTGATCTGATCTGATCTGATCTGATATGTTTGAAAAATGTCTTTTGCCATCCTCCCCACTGTATTCCAGAATTATTATTAAAATTATTTGTCATCCCCTCTCTTTTATCGCTCTGTTTGTGCTCTAAGACATTCCTTCACTTCTATTTTCTAAATCAGTAATACTCTCATCAGTGTGCATTCTTATTTTGTGGTTACTTGTTTCTGTTTCATATACAGTATTCTTCCTTTACTTCACTGAGGAATTTTTAACATCCTTGTTTAAAGGCTCTTTCATACTGCTCTTTATCTATCAGTTTTTATATTAACCATGTATTTGCCATTTCTAACGCTTTTCATTTCTTTGTTCAGATTTGTTTTTCCTTGTGGTATCATTTCCTTCTACCTAAAAGACTCCCTTTAACATTTCCTATAGTGTAGATCTGCTGGTGAGGAATTTCGATTTTTTTTCCAGCTTTTATATGTCAGGGAAAAAATATTTTGCTTTCATTATTAACAGTTATCTTTACTAGATATAGAAGTCTTGGTTGATAGTTTTCCTTTTACTTTCGTTATTCCACTGTGAGGTGCCACTGTCAATCTTTGCTTACCTTGTCTTCAATGAGAAATATGCTGTTGTTTTTATCTTTGTTCATCTGCATATAGCATGTATTGACTGCCTTTCAGTTCAGTTCAGTTCAGTTCAGTCGCTCAGTCATGTCTGACTCTTTGCGACACTATGAACCACAGCACGCCAGGCCTCCCTGTCCAACACCAACTCCCGGAGCCTACCCAAACTCATGTCCATTGTGTCGGTGATGCCATCCAACCATCTCATCCTCTGTCGTCTCCTTCTCCTCCTGCCCCCAATCCCTCCCAGCATCAGGGTCTTTTCCAATGAGTCAACTCTTCACATGAGGTGGCCAAAGTTTTGGAGTTTCAGCTTTAGCATCATTCCTTCCAATGAACACCCAGGACTGATTTCCTTTAGGATGGACTGGTTGGATCTCCTTGCAGTCCAAGGGACTCTCAAGAGTCTTCTCCAACACCACAGTTCAAAGCATCAATTCTTTGGCTCTCAGCTTTCTTTATAGTACAACTCTCACATCCATACATGACCACTGGAAAAACCATAGTCTTAACTAGACAGACCTTTGTTGACAAAGTAATGTCTCTGCTTTGTAATATGCTGTCTAAGTTGGTCATAACTTTCCTTCCAAGGAATAAGCGTCTTTTAATTTCATGGTTGCAATCACCATCTGCAGTGATTTTGGAGCCCCAAAAGATAAAGTCTGATGCTGTTTCCACTGTTTCCCCATCTATTTCTCATGAAGTGATGGGACCAGATGCCATGATTTTAGTTTTCTGAATGTTGAGCTTTAAGCCAACTTTTTCACTCTCCTCTTTCACTTTCATCAAGAGGCTTTTTAGTTCCTCTTCACTTTCTGCCATAAGGGTGGTGTCATTTGTATATCTGAGGTTATTGATATTTTTCCCGGCAATCTTGATTCTAGCTTGTGCTTCCTCCAGCCCAGTGTTCCTCATGATGTACTCTGCATAGAAGTTAAATAAGCAGGGTGACAATATACAGCCTTGATGTACTCCTTTTCCTATTTGGAACTAGTCTGTTGTTCCATGTCCAGTTCTAACTGTTGCTTCCTGACCTGCATACAGGTTTCGCAAGAGGCAGGTCAGGTGGTCTGGTATTCCCATCTCTTTCAGAATTTTCCACAGTTTATTGTGATCCACACAGTCAAAGGCTTTAGCATAGTCAATAAAGCAGAAATAGATGTTTTTCTGGAACTCTTGCTTTTTCGATGATCCAGCGGATGTTGGCAATTTGGTCTCTGGTTCCTCTGCCTTTTCTACAACCAGCTTGAACATCTGGAAGTTCATGGTTCACGTATTGCTGAAGCCTGGCTTGGAAAATTTTGAGAATTACTTTACTAGCGTGTGAGATGAGAGCAATTGTGCAGTAGTTTGAGCATTCTTTGGCATTGCCTTTCTTTGGGATTAGAATGAACACTGACCTTTTCTGGTCCTGTGGCCACTGCTGAGTTTTCCAAATTTGCTGGCATATTGAGTGCAGCACTTTCACAGCATTATCTTTCAGGATTTGAAATAGCTCAACTGCAATTCCATCACCTCCACTAGCTTTGTTCGTAGTGATGCTTTCTAAGGCCCACTTGACTTCACATTCCAGGCTGTCTGGCTCTATGTGAGTGATCACACCATCATGATTATCTGGGTTGTGAAGCTCTTTTTTGTACAGTTCTTCTGTGTATTCTTGCCACCTCTTCTTAATATCTTCTGCTTCTGTTAGGTCCATTCTGTGTCTGTTCTTTATTGTGCCCATCTTTGCATGAAATGTTCCCTTGGTATCTCTAATTTTCTTGAAAAGATCTCTAGTCTTTCCCATTCTATTGTTTTCCTCTATTTCTTTGCATTGATCACTGAGGAAGGCTTTCTTATCTCTCCTTGCTATTCTTTGGAACTCTGCATTCAAATGGGTATATCTTTCCTTTTACCCTTTGCTTTTCACTTCCCTTTTTTTCACAGCTATTTGTAAGGCCTTCTCAGACAGCCATTTTGCTTTTTTGCATTTCTTTTCCATGGGGATGGTCTTGATCCCTGTCTCCTGTACAATGTCACAAACCTCCGTCCACAGTCCATCAGGCACTCTGTCTATCAGATCTAGTCCCTTAAATCTATTTCTCACTTCCACTGTATAGTCATAAGGGATTTGATTTAGGTCAGACCTGAATGGTCTACTGGTTTTCTCCACTGTCTTCAATTTCAGTCTGAATTTGGCAATAAGGAGTTCATGATCTGAGGCCCACTCAGCTCCCAGTCTTGTTTTTGCTCACTGTATAGAGCTTCTCCATCTTTAGCTGCAAAGAATAGAATCAATCTGATTTTGGTGTCGACCATCTGGTGATGTCCATGTGTAGAGTCTTCTCTTGTGTTGCTGGAAGAGGGTGTTTTCTACGACCAGTGCATTCTCTTGGTAGAACTCTATTAGCCTTGACTAGATGGACTTTTGTTTTTAGGGTTTTCTATTTTATCACTCATTTTGAGCAATTTAATTATGTTATGCCTTGCTTTTGTTTTCTTCTTAGTTATTGTGTGTGGGATTTACTGGGATTCTTGGATCTACCAATTTATAGCCTTTATCAAATTTGAAACCTTTTCAGCCATTATTGTGCTTCCCTGGTGGCTCAGATGGTAAAGAATTTGCCTAAAATGCAGGAGACCTGGTTTAATCCCTGGGTTGGGCCAATCCCCTGGAGAAGGGAATGGCTACCCACTCCAAGTATTCTTGCCTGGAGAATCCCATGGACAGATAGCCTGGTGGCTACAGTCCATGGGGTTGCAAAGAATGATATGACTGAGTAATTAATACTTTCTACTTTCTTTCTCAGTCATTATTGTTTTAAATATTTTTATGCCCCCCTTTCCATTTTGGGAACTCCAATTACATGAATATTAGGATGCTTGAGGTTGTTCCATGGATCAACAATGATGATGCTTTGTACTTCTAAAAAAGTTATTATTTTTTCAATGTTTCCCTTTGTATAGTTTCTATTTCGATGCTTTCAAGTACGCTTATATTTTCTCCTGGAATGTCTAATCTACTGTGAATCTTATTCAGGTATTTTTTACTTCAGACATTATAGTTTTCACCTCTAGAAGTTCAACATGGGTTTGTCCTTATGTTTCCCATATTGCTCCTTAATTTTTTGAATGTATGAAACACTTAATAATAACTGTTTTTATGTCCATGTCTGCTACTGCCAACATGTGTGTCAGTGTTGGTTAAGTGTCAATGGATTTTTCTCCCTCATTATGGTCATATTTTCCTGCTTTTTTGCATGCCCAGTAATTTTTGATTGGATACCAGATATTGTGAAATTTTACCTTTTCTTGGGCGCTCAACAATTATATTCATATATTCCTATAACTACTCTTGAGCTTTTCCTGGCATGCAGTTACTTTGAAACAGTCTTATTCTATTAAGATCTGTTAGGCAGAATCAGAGCCTAGTTCTTCTAGGGTTTATTCTAAGTATTTAACCTGATGTCCTGAGAATTTGAGGTTTCCTAGTCTGCCTGGTGGGAACAGGCATTACTTTAGGCTCTTTGGGGAACAATGAGTACCCTTCCTCTAATTAATTCAGGTGATTCTTCCCCATCCTGGGGGAGTTTCCATTTATGCATGTGCTGATCGATAATTTGATGAATACTCGCAGGAAACCCTCTGAATATCTCCAGAGTTCTCTTTCTGTGCAGCTTTCTTCTCTCTACTACTCTGTCCTATAGAATCTAGCTGCCTTGATATCACTGGATTTTCAGCTCCATATTCTCTAGTTAAATTAAGAAGATGAGACTGAAAGTCCACTGGTTTACCTCTCCCTGCACTGAAACCTGGAAACTCAGAGCAGTAAGCAAGGGTATTCAAAGGGCTCACTTTGTTTCCTGTCTCTCGGGGATCACACTGTCCTTTGTTGTCTGATGTCCAGTGTCTTGAAAATAGTTTCTTAATTTTTGTCTGGTTTTTGGTTGCTTCAAGCAGGGGAGTATATCTGGCCCTTGTTTCTCTATTTTGGTTACACAGATAAATCTCACATCCTCTTTCCTGACCACAACTTACCCTCCTTAGTTATTCTTACTATGACCTTTCCTTAATTCCACTGGGGCCTCTAGCACATGGAGCCCTCTACTGACTCCCATAGAAAACCTATGACAAACCTAGACAGCGTACTAAAAAGCAGAGACATTACTTTGCTGACAAAGGTCTATGTAGTCAAAGCTATGGTTTTTCCAGTAGTCATGTATGGATGTGAGAGTTGGACTATACAGAAAGCCAAGTGCCGGAGAATTGATGCATTTGAACTGTGGTGTTGGAGACGACTCTTGAGAGTCCCATGGACTGCAAAGAGATCAAACCAGTCAATCCTAAAGGAAATCAACCCTGAATGTTCATTGGAAGGACTTACGCTGAAGTTGAAGCTCCCACACTTTGGCCACCTGATACAAAGAACTGACTCACCAGAAAAGACCCTGATGCTGGGAAAGATTGAGGGCAGGAGGAGAAGGGGACGACAGAGGATGAGATGGTTGGATGGCATCACTGACTCAATGGACATGAGTCTGAGCAAGTTCCAGGAGATGGTGAAGGACAGGAAAGCCTGGCTTGCTGCAGTCCATGGGGTCAGAAAGAGTTGGACATGACCGAGCAACTGAACAAAGTCTCCCAATCTGTCAAGACTCTCCCTTCATTCTTTCCTTCCTATGCAGCTTGTATTCCATGATCCATTATTTCAGTAATGTTCTTGTCAAGGTCCTCAATTCCCATTCTACCCCTAGGCTCATTTAACCTAGCTAATTACATGGTAGAGGTTCAATATATTTTTTTAAAATAATCAGATACGTAAATGAGAAATGAAATATGTATGTTAATTTCTGACAAACTCTTTGCCTGTATTTCAAAACTAAGCATTAAAAAATTACTAATTTTTAATACATCTCTTTTATCAATACAGATAACAATTATATATAAAATTAGGTTATCCTTTATATACAAATAACATTTTCTCAATTCTACCTTACTTAGGATGAATGCTTGTGATTTTCCCTAGTGAAAGTCATAGACCTCTGGGGTAAAACTAAGTCAATAATAGAAAAACAGAATGTTTAAGTATGAATGAAATTTAGAGATAAGTTTCTATTATTCTTCAACTTTATAGATGTGGAAATTGAGCTATTTAGAAGACAAATGATTTGGCTAAAATGTTTTTCAAAGCTCATACAGCTGGTCAATAGCAGAATGAGGAGCAAAATCAACTTTCCTAACTCCAAACCAGGGTTCCTTCCTTCTCATTGCAGTGCTATCTTTTCTTGCCCAGGCTACTTGTATTCAATACCCTGTGTTTGCAGAAATTTGAATGTGGTTTACAGTAGAGCTTGCTCTGGTTTCCCAGTGAAATCAGCTGCTTAACCATGGAGTAACCATGTGATTTCTAGAACAAGGTCATGCAATCTTATAGCACTGTTTATAATAGGACTAAAGTAGCACATGGGTCTTGTTCTCATACTTAGGTAAAACATTCTTTGAACCATTAGTCACTGACTCTGCCAGGGGATTCAATAAGTTCACATTCCTACTGTGTAAAACTTACTGTGTAGAGGCTGATGCCAGATACTAATAGAGAACTTGGTGGGTTAGCATATAAATAATGTAATAAATTAAGATATGAAAGGGCTCAAGTCCCTCTATATTCATCAGGACATTGTGCCCTTAAAAAAATGGTTCCCTAAGTCTGGAAAAAGTTTTAAGAACAAGAAGCCTTCCAATCTTTATATTCCAATTAGACATTGACACATTGACTCAATAAATTCAGAGCCTAATAGCCAGGGATGAGGCCTAGTGAAAATTAGGCAGTGGGAATAACAGAAAACAATGACTCAAACATGAATAACAGTATTTCTATGTATATGTTTGAAATTCACAAACACACACATGCACACACACATACATACACATACTTGTTGAGCAGATGCAATATTTGAAATCTGAGTTAGAGACAAAATGTAAATTATATGCAAATATAACGAGGTTACTGTTAATGTAGTCATTCTGATGTTCACTAAACATTTTTAGCTTTTTGCCTTCTGGACGCATAACTTGTTTGGTTTGCTGGCTCCTATTGGTTTTGTAGGGCCACATGACTAGTCCTGGCCATTGAAGTTGAGTCATTTCTAGGCTGGATCATTTAATTTTGGGCTAAAATCCTTTAAAATTCTCTTTCTGTCTGGGATGGTAATCAGCAACTTTACAAGATGATACATCAGCTAGGGTCCCTGATTTTCCGTGACAAATAGAGCCCCATGCCAACCTATTATGAATATGTAGTGTTAGCAAGAAATAAATCTTTGCTTATTTAGCCACCAGTATTTTTAAAGTCATTTGTTACCAGAGCACAACCTAGCTTGTCCTAACAGATATATCTGCTTTCATTCTCTTCCCTGGATGGGGAAGATACTGTCTTAGGGATAGATACTAGTAGGACCTCAGGAATATTGGAAGGGTGGTAAGAAAGATGAAGTTAAGGAAGGGAGAGATATGTAAAGGGGATATTCTAAGACAAACATAAACATATACACATTAAATGCAATTTGGGAAGACTGCTGGGCTGGAGGAAGCACAAGCTAGAATCAAGATTGCCAGGAGAAATATCAATAACCTCAGATACGCAGACGACACCACCCTTATGGCAGAAAGTGAAGAAGAACTAAAGAGCCTCTTGATGAAAGTGAAAGAGGACTGTGAAAAAGTTGGCTTAAAACTCAACATTTAGAAAATGAAGATCATGGCATCTGGTCCCATCACTTTATGGGAAATAGATGGGGAAAGAGTGGAAAGAGTGGCTGACTTCATTTTTCTGGGCTCCAAAATCACTGCAGATGGTGACTGCAGTCATGAAATTAAAAGACACTTACTCCTTGGAAGGAAAGTTATGACTAACCTTCACAGCATATTAAAAAGCAGAGACATTACTTTGTCAACAAAGGTCCGTCTAGTCAAGGCTATGGTTTTTCCAGTGGTCATGTATGGATGTGAGAGTGGGACTATAAAGAAAGCTGAGAGCTGAAGAATTGATGCTTTTGAACGATGGTGTTGGAGAAAACTCTTGAGAATCCCTTGGACTGCAAGGAGATCCAACCCATCCATCCTAAAGGAGATCAGTCCTGGGTGTTCATTGGAAGGACTGATGTTGAAGCTGAAACTCCAATACTTTGGCTACCTGATGTGAAGCGCTGACTCATTGGAAAAGACCCTGATGCTGGGAAAGATTGAGGGCAGGAGGAGAAGGGGATGACAGAGGATGAGATGGTTGGATGGCATCATCAACCTGATGGACATGGGTTTGGGTAGACTCTGGGAGCTGGTGTTGGACAGGGAGGCCTGGCATGCTGCAGTTCATGGGGTCGCAAAGAGTTGGACACGACTGAGTGACTGAACTGGACTGAACTGAACTAGATTTTATTATTGTTGTTGTTACTATTACTACCATGATTATTATTATATTTATTATTTTTTTTTTAAACAATCTGAAGATTATGGCCATTACATGCTATGACTCATCCTTGGTGTTTGATAAAAAGAGGAAGGAGAAATAATTCTAGCTTTTGGAATCTCTTAGATTAATGCAATAGCTATGCTTCCGACATAGTGTGAATTTTGTTCTTTGAGTATATTTTTTTCTATCCCAGTTGGACTATACAATTCTTGCAGTTAAGGACTATATTTTATTTTCCTTGTGTGTACTTTGGAAACAGTCCTAAAGCTCAATAAAATCAAGCTGAAGGCCAGCTGCACTTGTTTTCAGGGAATTGGCATCACATTCCATTGTTGACCATCTCTTGGACTGACTCGAACAGATGCATCAATTCTCACATTTTCATTTCCTGGAGCTTCAGGAATATGTAATGAGAATCATGAACATGGTGACAGGACAGGGCAGTGAGGAAAAGTGTATTTGCAATCAACACTGTCTTTGGAATTGTAGTCCTTTTCACTGGCGACCAACTCAGTGAAGCATTTTTCAAATTTGACTTTTCATAGCAACTGTTTCAATTTTTTAGACATGTGTGCTTTTGGGTTTATTCTCCTTTTTATTGCTCCTGGCCCTTGGTGCTTTTCCTTTTTCAATTGTCCCATTTGCCATTCTTAATTAGAAATAATCTACAGAGCCCCAAAAGTCAAATGATACATTTAAAAACTCATGGGTGTATAATACAATAAAAACTGTTGCGGGAAGAGTCAGCATTTATCAGAATCCTTTGCACTGTCAGTGTCTAAACCACACAGCATTTTCCCACACATAGCTGGCACCTGGGCTTCTGCTCGCCTATTTGATCACGGCCTTGGAGCTTCCTTGCTAACTTTCCAATTGCTTTCCTTGTTTATCAGTTCTTGTCCTTGATCTCAGGTTTTAACTCTGCCTATCACACACAAACCTGTCTTCTACTCTTGCATTACCTGGAACTCAAGCAACAGGCTCCTTGTTTTTGCCAAGAGTGACATTATCCTTCAGAACTCCTTCCTACTCCCCAGTGGTGTAATGGAAGTATTCACCATCAATACAACCAGTCGGGTTGTATTAAAGATGGGAAATATTTCTGTTTTTCTGCATATTAAAAAAATATGCAATTGCACTTACAGTGCCTACTCTGTGTCTGGCATTAACATAGGCAGTGGGGGGACTGCAGTGAAAAAAGCAGACAAGAATTGCTGCCCTCATGGGACTTATTTTATAGCAATGACAAATCCAATTACTAGTAAGATCTGACATGGATCCTATAAAGCTGTAGTGGTTCTTTATTCAGCTAATGACCTACATCTACATGTAAGGTATAATGTTTTTGCATTCTATAGTATTAGTTAAAAATTAAATTTTTATCAGGATAGGCCAAAAGATAGTTGACCCATACGAGGTATGATCAGAAGCCCCCTCCTCAGCACACACGTTGGTCCCCACTCTCACCCTGGGATCCTTTAACCCTGATTGATGCCATAGCAGAAACCCAGCAAAATCTAAAAAATCAATACAGCCAAATCTAAAAACTCCACATGATATTTGGGTGTAAGGCCCATTAAAAGGTCACCATTGCCAGGCAACAGTATCCCTGGACAGCGTAACAAGTAGAATAACACTTCTTATTCCACTATCCCAGAAACTCAAAGGCATATACGTCGAGACCCCCTCCTCCCATCACTGCTATTTCTTCCTGTGGCTACCACCATCCATGACCAGACCCACCCACAGTGGGCCTGGCTAGACGATCAAGCCACTAGCACCCTGGATGGTCATTGGTAAGGCTCGATGCATCATCTATGCTGTGAAAACTCCCTCCCAGGCTAGAAGAGGCTTGCAGAACTGGCAGAAATAGGGTTCATAGGACAGATCCAAGAGCCAGCTGGACATCTGCCCTGAACCCCTGTGTTGAGATTCTGCTATTCACAAAACCCAACCTAAAGCAGGCTGGAGTCAGAGCCTGAGCAGCTCCTTTGAATAGAGGGAGTAAGGGCTGCTGTACCAACAGGTGACCCAACACAAACAGAAGGAAGGTATGTGAGTGGTATTCCTTGAGCTACTTGGGTCAACAGAACTACAATCTAATCCTTGTCTTCTGACTGCATTTTGGTTTTCTAAGCTTGTCTTCCTTTTTGGATTATGTATTTGCAATTTATTTAACGGGCTCACAAAATTCTTATGCTGGGCTTCAGCACCTTTCCTGTGCATATGTATTTGTGACACATGTATTGTTGAATTACAGTCTGCCTTTCTTCTCAAGGTGTCTCTAACACTGACCTGATTAACTGAATCCTCTGCACGCCACCTCATCTCCTCCAACCCAACTTGTTTGCTTATATGTTCAGTCCTTGTGTTGCAGTGGACATGAACTATTTGTTTTTAAGGAGTAGTCATTTTCATAGCACAGTTTGGAGTCTAAAGCTCAGGAAAAACACATTCACATAGTATCTTTCATAAATATGGAGATTCTAATCATCCAAGTTTTATAATCTTCATATTTTCAATTTACCATGGTCCACATGTGGGATAACTATGATAGATGTTAGATCCTACGCCACCTCCTTGTTACCAAGCTTTTGGGTTTCTGATGCACATATCAATGTGTGCTCAGAGCTACAGAGTAGAGTTTCTTCCTTACCCCACTCTTCTCTTCCCCAGGCATTTCTTTCCTAATGATACCTATTTTATGTTGAAGCTAAAATAACTCATTAATTAGCTTTCTTTGAGCATATAGTGAGTACAGAGAATTAAAATGGGGAGATGCTCACGTGGGTTTATTATCTACATCTAGAATACACTTCAACTTGACTATTCTATGTGATTTATAAAATGATTCTAATATATGCCATGTATTTGAATATAGGATTATTTCTAACTCATTTTCATAGCCTGTTCAGTGGCTCTTACAGTGTCTGGTGCCGAGTAAGTGCTTATTGAATAAATGAGTGGTCCCAATGGTGGTACAGGAGGAAAATGTTAGAATATTGAAGAGTTGAGAGACAGATGAGGACCGTTTTAGAAATGAAGCTTCTAAAACCTTTGGCTCTTGGATGGTTAAAACACATATGGGAGCTGAAGAGAAACAGCTCCTTGTAACTCTTGGGTCCTTGTCTGTGAGATTCAGTGAGACCTTACTTCCTCACTGTGAGGAATCAGTGTACAACTGGAGAAAATAACAAAAAGAAAGGCAAGTACTGGAAAACAGGATTTTCTCTTTCATGTCTAAGATTTTCTTGGGTATATTTAAATACCTGGGAATGTGATTCACCAGTCATTGGATTTAACAAAATCCACCCTCATTTTCCCATATGCTTAAGTGATACAGGAAACTTTCAATTATCACAACTAATGGAATGGAAGCAAAAGTACACATAATCAAATACCATTTCTATTTGTCTTTGGAAAGTATTATGTCTGCCTTTCCCCCAGCAGGTTTGCTTTCACGATGATTAATTCTAGCTTGGGCTAATATTAAAATGAGTTTGCATTTTCTCTGTACAATACCTGGAAGTAGAAGAGAAATGTGTTTATGGCAGAGGAAACTCATGCAGGGCTTAGAATCTGTCACAGTTAATCACCCACATGGATAATCTACATGCAGCAAGTGGGATTTTGAACAGACTAAAAGGCAAAGAGCAACTACACGTCCTGGATTTTAATGGTCCGGGGTTGTCACCCCAGGGGAAAGCTATAGCTCATGTTATGAAGAGTGTGAGTAGAAAAAGAACACTGAACTAGGAGGAAGGCAACTGGTGTGCTCATCCTTGATGCCCAAGGGAGGCCATATAACCTCTTTGTGTTTCAGTTTCTTTATCTAGAAAATGTAATAAGGACATCTATAACTGTTTACCTGACAGATTAACTGCCAAAAAAGAGTAGTGAATAAAAGTGTTTGTAAAAGTATTAAATGCTAGGAAAACACAAAGTATTGATAGACAAACAGTGAAATACTGTCACCAGCTTTTGACAACCTGTCCTTTGCCCTAACTCCTCACTTGGAGACTTGGGGTGTGGCTTCTGAAACTTAACTCAGTTTTTTTAAAAAGTCACATTTCTTAAGGATTCTGCTCTTCCAGGAATAGCTACTTTGATAATGTCCATGGATCCAAATGAATAGTTACACCCTTTATCAGGATTTTAACAGAGATCTTTCAGCTATAATAATTAATCTTGTTGTTGTTGTTTAATCATTGTGTCTGACTCTTTGTGACCCCCATGGACTGTAGCCCGTCAGACTCCACTATCCATGGGATATTCCAATAGAATACTGAAGTGGGCTGCCATTTCCTTCTCCAATAATACTTAACCTAGTGGCTCTCAAAGTGAGATCCCTGGACCACCTGCAGCAGCAGCATCTGGGCATGCAAATTCTTGGACCCACCCCAGACGGAGTGAATCACAAGCTCTGGGAGTGGAGCCCAGCAATCTGTGTTTTAACAAGTGTTCCAGATGATGCTGGTGTACACTCAAGTTTGAGAAAGTGAGTGAAGTCGCTCAGTCGTGTCCGACTCTTTGTGACTTCATGGACTGTAGCCTACCAGGCTCCTCCATCCCTGAGATTTTCCAGGCAAGAGTACTGGAGTGGGTTGCCATTCCTTCTCCAAGTTTGAGAACCACTGCCTTAAGTCAAAGGGAAAAAGGGAAACCCAGAAATTGGGCTCTGAGACATGTTACTGAAAGACCTTTATTTCTCTGAAGGAGGTGGGATAAGGCTTATGGGACATTTCAAATCATACTGCACAGCTGTGTGTGTGTAAGTAAAATGATGGCCAAGAACAATTTTCTCTGGGAGGTCTTTTTCCCAACCATCCCACCTAAAAATGTATCACCACCTTCCTTAGCACTCCCCACTTGCCTCTCTTGATCTACTTTTCCTTGTAGCATTTATTACCTCTTAATATGCTGTTATTTACTTATTTCAGTTATTGTCTGTCTCCCCCAGCTGGAATGTTCACTCCATAAGGGCAATCTGTTTTGTTCACTGCTGTGTCCCTAGTTCTGAGAACTGTGCATGGTTCCTAGTCAGTACTCTGAATTAACAAGTGAATGAACAACTGCTGACATTGAGAGATAAGAAAACACTGGGTCAGATCAAAACATTGAAACACCTGCAAGAAACCTTCTTACAGCACAGGAGCCTTGCCTTTCTGTTCCTGCTTTGGGCTCTGAAATAAGTCTGCAAACAAGGCTTGAGTAACTGCCATCCTCAGGGGTTTAATTCACTATGCTGTTTGATTTTCATTACAAAAAATGTGCTATCTGGTTTTTCCTAGGCTGGGGATAGTGTACTGATTGATCAATGCATTCACAGGGCTGGCTATGGGTGTGCAAGAGACCAGAGTGTGACACAATAGGGAAAAGGCCCTCTAGGAACAGAAATCTACTGAATTCTCATTCTTATGCTGCCCTAACTTGCTATATTGTCCTAACCAAACTGCTTAGCATTTCTGGGTCTTGTTTCATCTGTGGATCTCAACGATCTCCAAGGTCCCTTTCAATTATATTGATAATTACATATCCATTCAAATATTACTTGATTAATGCCTCTCTCCTCCACTAGCAAGCTCTGTGAGAACAGGGGCTGAATCTGTATTTGCCCACCTAGTCCATAATGCCCAGCACATGGGCGCACTCAAATATTTGCCGAGTGAGCAAATTCCTGTGAAAACCAAATAGGAATCTCAGCCTCATCAGCTTGTGCTCTGTACAGCTAAGTTCAAGGTATGTGGATGTAGGTTTCAAAACCCTGGCCTGGAAGAGATCGCCAATCAACAGGAAGAGCAGGATGCTGTGCCTCCCTCCACCAACCCCCAGAGCACACAGAGGTTGCAAAATTCATTAAATGTATTCATGGCAAGGTATATGGGAGAGAGCCCAGACTGAGCACTGGCCATCAGACCTGTGGTCTGAAGAAGCAAGGGTTTGGGGATCAGAAACCTGAATCACAGATCTGTTATTCTCCAGCTTTATGACTTTGTACAAATTATTTACTTCTCTCAGCTTCAGCCTTTTTATCTGGAAAATGAAGTACTGCCTGCCTCTCAGGATGGCTCTGAAGATAAGAGGAGTTGATATGTATCAAGTGCTTTCCCAATAATCTGGTGTAAGGAGAGTGCTCAGTGTATGGAAGCCTCCTTGTCTGGTCCTGCCTTTTCTGCCCCTTACAAGGTTTCTAACAAAGCTTCCTGTTCCAAAAAACTGACCCAAGTTGGTTATGGCTAATGGGAGTGCCCTGGCCAGCCTGGCTTAAGGGGAGATAGAGATCAGAGTCAAAAGTGCTTCTCAAAATATTTACTTTGGAAATACATACTTTCTCCATTTGCTTCTAGTTTGCTTAATGACATTTTGAGATTCGAACTTGCTCTAACTTGATATCAAAAAGTGAAATTTTGTAAATAAATCTTAACTGATAATCACTTGAACGCACTCGTATCAGCGAACAGGATGAGTTAGAACTTAACTTCTCTATTTGGCTGCCTTTGTCTCTCCTGCTTTGCTCTTTGAGGGAATTATCCTCCTGGTCCTGCCTTGCCCCCTCCACCTTCCCCCACCACACTCATCCACTTCACATGACCATCTTTATCCTGGAAAACAAATTCTGCTGCTAGGCAACCAGAAAACAAAATCCACAGTGGTCGACATGATTTGCATTGTGATGGCAATTCCAGTGGTGCCACCACCAGGCCAGACGTACACCCATTGCTTCTGTCCTCAACAGATCTTTCCAGAAAGTGGGATGGGGTGCGTTCTTAGTAGAAAATTAAGGGCCTCAGTACTCAACGGAAAGTATTTATAAATCACTGTATATCAACAGCCTGCTTTAGAATAATTTTATTAGAACACATTCAAGAAAGTGACATATGGAAAAAGACAGCAGCAATTCTTAGTCATGCAAATGCCCATGTTAAGGTTCTCCATTGGATTTAAATTCAAGTACAAAGACAGTCCTTTCCTGAGCCAGGTGCAATTCCAGAGCATGACACTTTGAGTCGAGAGCATGTTTCCTCTGCAAAGTTCAGAACACTGAACAAGTCCCACCCTCACAATAAGATTGTGAGATACATGGAAGTGTAAACTTTCAGGATTTTAAGGAACCCTTTACCCAAGCCCTCCCCCATAACCCAGCTGGGGGAAGTAAACCCAACTTTGGGACCTCTTATAAATAGATTTAGTCTATTGAAAATAAAGCAGTGGGCCTTAAAAAAAATTAGAAAATGAATATATACATACATATATATATAATGGAATGGAATCACCTTTGCCTTTTGCCTTGGTGTGGGATTTCCATGAAACTCTGTGTTAGGGTGGGGGCTCTCAAGTGTTTTGGGGGTTGGAGGACTTTTTTTATTTTTTAACTTTTTATTAAGAAAAACTGCGAACATATACAAAAGGGATAGAATGATATAACGAACACCACGTGCCCATCATCTAGTCTCAACAATTATCAACATGTGGCCAGTTTGTTTATTTCTTCTCCCACCTCCCACCCACCCCTGCCAACAGGATAATTTGGAAGCCAAGGAAGGCTGGTAGGGTGATCTTCGAACCAGACACCTCAGCAGTGAGTAAGGTTAGGAAGGAGCTAGAAAACAGTGGCAAAACCTGGGTAGGTTGAAGATTATGGAACATGTGTTGGGAGAAGTAGTTCCTGCCAGTGTTTGGGATCAGTTGGAGTTGACCCTCACCTTCCATAAACCATAACCATAAGAGGTCCCTTTTTCCCTCTCCCTCCCATTCATGATATAGGGGAGGCAGGCTAGATTAAAATGATGGGTTTTTCCAGATTGGGGCCACTGACAAAAGAAACATTCAACCTGGAGAAAAACTCCAGGAAAACTCTAATGAATCCCCCACCAGGGCCAGGGGCCTGATGTTCAGACTGGGAGCTGGGGGAGTGTGTTGGGCCATGGGGCCTCTCACAGGTCCCTACTGCCCACCCCCCCCTCCCATTTTAGACTTTGGAGAGAAGCTCGGCAACCTTGAATTGCACCCAATAGAGAAAGAAGCAAGGGGCCCCGAGGAGTGAGCCCATGGCCCGGGGGGCAGATTTTGCATGGAACATGTTGCCCTCTGAGCAAAGGCTGCACCCCACACCAGCCCTGCCAGAGCAGTCTCAAGAGAGGCGGGTGATGGGAGTCCAGGTGGGAGGTCCCAACGGCGGCACGGCTACCCCGGTGAGCTGCGTGCTAAACGTAAGTGGAGAAAGGATCTCCAGGTCCCAGGTACCACCGAGGAGCAAGGTTGCCATCCTGTTAAGAAAAGGGCCGGGGCTCTGTGATTTGCATATAACTCTGCAAAAATTTTCATGAGATCCTGTAGCCCTTTATAGAAAACAGAGTGAAACCATCAGTGTGACCTAGTGTATTTCTAGTGATCCAATGCACACAGTGCAACCTGGCAAATACACAGTCATTATTTTAGAGGAAATGGAGGAAGCAGAGTGCTGTGTAGGACAGTGCTCGGTCTGAAGGTTCAGAAGTCAGCCAGGTCTAGCATCCAGAGGAGGATCACTGAGCGGCCACTTTTAACTGTGAAATACTGTCAAGAGTGCAAACCTGCACGCTGTTTTTAGCATTAGTTCCCTGTAGAGCAATCCTGCTGTGACTTTCCAACTTCCCAGACAGACAAGGAGAGGTGGAGCCAGGAATAATATAGGGATACATTAAATAAGAGGTCCAGTGGCAGTGATCATTAGTGTTTATTTCATACCCTTCCTGTTTTGTTTTGTTTTCTTGTTTCAATTCTTCTAGGGTCTCTGTGCCCTACCAAGGCTTACCATGACATTCAGCTAGAGAAAGAAACTGAGAAAAGGTTACCCATTTATGCAGCAGATCTTTAGTAGTAACTGACTTAACACTCTTGATTTCAAGTGTTTCCAGGGTCTATAACATGGTAGTCTGGAACTTTTCTAAGGCACAAAGCTGGTTCATGCACACTGCAAGGCCGGCTAAGAGAATGGATTACTGAGTGAGGGAGTGATGGAGCCATGCCAGAGACCCCATATTCCAGTGTGGTTCTACCATCTCTATTGGGTCACTGGAGGCAATGGAATCATCCATTCTTTAGGAACGATGGTCCCTCAAAGAGAACCAACTTCTTTTTTTTTCTTTTTTGAGAACCAACTTCTAGTGCTATTGGAAGAGTGAAATATTTCAAAAAGCAATGGCTCTTATCCAGGAGAAAAGTTTAAGAGGAATGAAAGAGTCTGACCTCCAGTTTGACTGTGGTTCAGCTCACGGTGTCAAAGGCTACCTTATGGAAATGAGAAAACCAGTATGAGACTCTTTTAGTAAGAACTCCAGCCAGGCAAAAACTGTTCATTAAGGGACAGAAAAAGCCTCAGCATGGAGTTCAAATGGCAGTTACTCTGAACGGTGGAGAAGGTCGGGGCTGCTAAGGATTCAGAAGAGAGATGAGATTCTAAAGAAAGTCTGGGACAGGATGCATGTATTTGTGAAAGGGCAAAGTACTGGTGCCCACTGAGCTCACCTTTTCCAGGGAAAAAGGGTCTCAAAAAATTTAAATCATATTTTCCTTTGCATAATGTTACATTAATGGGCTGAGGGTAGGGACGTGGCATCAACTGTCCTGATTAGCTAGTCCCCCACATCATAATTCACTGTCAGTACCAGTTTATAGATGTGCTATTACCTCTGCAGAACTTACTTTAGTGGCAGAATTTAATAGTTTTACAAGTGCTGAATTTGACATTTGGCTCTGTATACAATGGTTAAAATTATAAGGGACGAGAACAGTTAAAAATATATTTTTAGTGTCATCATTATTAATAGCTAATTTATTTCCGTCATTTTTATTATCACTATTACTAATGGATAATATTTGTTGCATGTTTACCATGTGCCAGGCAAAGTGCTGAGTATCTGGCATGCATCATTTCACAAAATTTGGAATGGGTAATACCATTACTCCCATTTTGCAGACTGAGGCATTAAGGTCCTGCCCAGGATCATACAACTGGCAAGTGGAGGGGCTGAATCTGAACTGAGGTTGGTTTGACTCCAAAGTGGTCCTAACTGCTGTGGCAGGTTGCCTTGTGTAAAGGAGAATCCATCTGTTAAATGATATTTGTATGTGTGTATGTTTGTGGATTCCAAAGGTCTTAGAAAGCATCCCTCACATATTTTGAGGATCCATGTTATCCTTGAAGACGTAACTAGAAGTGGTTTGGGTCACTTCAGTATGTGTATTTATTAGATTTTGCACAAAAACCTTTATCTCCTTTTAAACCTCAAGATGTGATGGTCTCTGTGTACCTGCAAATCTGATGATGGTTTGTTATGTGAGACATATAAGAAATTCAGGCATGTAGGCAAACTGAACACTTGTTCTCCAAAACTGAGAAAATACATGCATGTTTACATAGGAAGTCATTATATTATACGGCCCAGTTGGTGCCTTAAAAGAGTAGTTAACATCCATACATCAACATTAAAAAGCGACAGCCATTTATGATGTCATTGAGATGATTTTCTGAAAATCTAGCCTATGGCAGAGACTAGTGGGAAAAATTTAAGTGGAAATGTGCTTTAAAAAATGCCATTAAATTTCTTTGAAATGTCAACGATCTCTACTATTTAGACAATAACTCTCAGCTTAGAATTCACAGATATCCCATATCCAATCGCCCTCTACCTTTGGCATTCTGATTCAGCAGGCCAGTGAGGAGCCTGGGATGAGTTTTTTGAAATGTTTCCTTGGTAATTCTAGGGGTCACTTGGTTTAAAGTCATTAGGGCACAGGACTTGTCTATGTACCAGACAATACATGGTTGGAAAACCTGAGTTGTGCAGCATTTCAACTGCATTTTCACGTCTGCCAGTATACACTGTCCAGAAGCACCTGGGCATTTTCCATGAGGAGCAAGAATCAGTGAGACCCATTTTGATAGGAGAGCAGCTTTTATTAACCAGACCTTCCGGACTTCTTTTTTTGGGGGGGGGGGCGTATATTGAGATTCCTCCCATCTCTGCCTGTTCAGTTACGTGCATGTGCTAAGTTGCTTCAGTTGTGTCTGACTCTGTGATGCTATGGACTGTAGCCTGCCAGGCTCCTCTGTCCACGGGATTCAGCAGGCAAGAATACTGGAGTGGGTTGCCACTTTCTCCTCCAGGGGATCTTCCCAACCCAGAGACTGAACCCACGTCTCTTACATCTCCTGTACTGGCAGGCAGGTTCTTTACCACTAGCGCTACCTGGGAAGCCCAGGTATAGACTCCTTCATAGAAACACCTATTTATTAATATACTGCAGGTCTCACTCTAATATTAGACACTCATAATATGAGTTTTCTGAGTTATAAAGAGAGGTTCTACAGTCTCTGGGTAGAACATCCAGTGGTATAAAAATAGCCACAAATGGGGAACATATTTGTTATATTATAGATTTATATCCTTTCTTGTTCTACAAAGAATCTGAGGCAGCTGTTTTACAATATGTTTTTAAATGCATCTTCAGTTGACTATATGTTCTAGATGTTTCTGTCTGATGGATTTGGAAGCCACTGAGGCAGGTATGTGCCTGAGTTACTAGTTCTGTGGCAGACATAATAAACTGTCTCTTCTAAATTCCTGACTCACGTCATGTTCTGTTAGGCACAGCAGACAGTGAGCAGTGGACATGTATAATACATGGAACATGGTATGTTCCTGGTTTTTTATTTTTTCCCCTTGCCCTTGGTATTTTCAATCAGGTGCATTTCATTCAATTGATCAGGAGGGAGAAATGATAAGATTTAACAGCATCTGGAGAAGGAAATGGCAACCCACTCCAGTATTCTTGCCTGGAGAATCCCAGGGACAGGAGCCTGGTGGGCTGCCGTCTATGGGGTCGCAGAGTCGGACACGACCAACGTGACTTAACAGCAGCAACAGCATCTGGGCCAAAATGTTACTTTGTGTGTTTCTGCCTGAATCATCCAAATGTTTTGGTTCATGGACTTGGCCAGCAGAAGGCAGTGTACACAGCAGACATGAGAAAGACCTGGGTTCAAATCTCAGCTCTGCCACTTTCTGGATGTGTGACCTTGGGCAGGTTATTTAACTTCTACATTTTCCTCATCTGCAAAAATGAGGATAATGATACTTACCTTGAAGAATTGTGAGGATTGAGTAAGAAATTACATTAAAAAATGCCAGGCTCATAGTAGGCGGTCAGGAAGAAAGACACTTGTTACTCTCAGTTGTCTATGTTCTGGACGCTTCCTTATAGTAGCCTTCATGCTTTCCTTGGCCTGTTTGGTTATAGCAGGGGCTTCTAAGGGAAAGGACTGTGTGCCTCTCATTAGATGGGCAGATTTGTCCCTGGGGGGCACTTCACTGCTCTGTGTTCTTCTGTTACACACATGGAACTGCAAAGCCCATATTAATGGTTTAAAAGAGCCTTTCTCCACCTCCAATTTCAAACTAGAGCCCAGACTGGAAATATTCCTTCACCAGAATGGGAAACTGAGATACAGAATAGTACAAATGTTGAATCGTGCAGACAGACATCATGAATTATGGTTTCAGTGTAGCTCTTTTTCAAAACTGATTTTTGTGACATTCTTAGTTTTTTCATGCTTCCTACTCTACTTTTGGCTTCTAGCCGTGTGTGTGTGCTGCTCATACTGACCCCAGGGCTCCTCATCTGGAATTCGGTGAGGAGGCAAGGAGTGGTTAGCCAAGCATCTCGGTGAAGAACAAAGAGGCTTCGGGGCGGTGCAGAGAGAGGCTCTGCTGTGTCCCCTCCTGAGTGACAGATTGAAGTCCCCACTTCCAGAACACTATCCCAAAGGAAAGAAACCAGCCTCAGCAAGGAAGAGTCACTCCCTCTGTTTTTCATCTTTCCATTTTCCCTTCTGCTTTTGGAGAGAACTGTGAGACTAGGCCAGGTGGTGAGACTAGGCCAGGTGGGAGGAGCATCCTTGACAATGTTTGTTTCATGTAACTTTTTTGTTCCAAGTTCAGAAAAGTTAGAAACTTTCTCTACCGAAAATTATCAGAAACTTCGCTCTGTCCTTTAAGAGCAGGAGAGGAGGGAGGAGGAGGTAGGGGAGGGTGTGGGGGAGCTGTGTGTTGACCTGATGATGAACCTGCTGTTAGGAATCTTGCTGCCCATGCAGGGGTGACCCATCCTCCCTACCTGGGGACCCAGTGTCCCCACACTGATCACTCGGGGAACCCTTCCATCTGGAATCATAGGGGGTTAAAACCGAACTTGAGCATGCCTGCCTTTTCTCCATCCCACTGTATATCTCTTCGTGAAATCTCTTCATGAACTTGAGCGTATATTTCAAGCTTTTCCTCTCACCTTTTCTATACTTTACTAAACAGCTGAGTTTGGGGAAAAACCCTGATAAACTAACCCACTATTCACCTTCCCTATTTCCCCGCCTGAATTTTCCTCCTCTTCCCTTTCGCTATCCAAGACTCCTGACCTTCAAAAACCAAACAAAGTTGCCAGTTCCTCAACTAACAGCCTTCAGTAACCTTGGCCCATCCTGCAAATCGGCCCAAATTCACTGTCTGGTCACTTTCTCTCATCTTGAGATGTTGAGGGGAAGTTCATCCCTCTGTTACCTACTAGTCACCTGCTCACCCCTTTGTCTTTGATTCACACAGAGGTTTGATCCAGAAACCATCTAATAATCATGACCCTTCCTGTCCTTAAAAATAACATCTACTCTTTTTTTGATTAATAAAAGTAACCTGACTTATCGTGGAGAATTTGGAAAAAGCCACCATCCAGAAATAACCATTACTTACATTTTGGTGTATTTCCTTCATATATACATACATGCATACATATATGTATATATAAGTATATGTATATATGTATACAGAAGCACAAACACACACATATATACACATCCACATTCCTTTTAGTGTTTAACAGAAGAGTTAGTCTTTCATATTTAGAGGGAAAAGGAAGATCCCAGGCAGGTGGAGAAGAAAAATAACCCAGGCTGCAGCTCAGGTAGGCTCTTCACCTGTGTCAGCTGTAGCCATGAGCTTTTGGAGCACATGGCTCATTGGTTTGTAATGTCATGGACTTGATGGCCAGGAGAAATATCCAAGCTATCCCTGCCTCCCAAATCACGTGGGTGAATCCTTCTTAGAGAGCAACACGGGAAACACAGAGACACACCAAAATTCATAGATACACACAAACAGAAATTATACATGTAAAAACATATTCAAACAAGTCTCTTCTGAGGCCTCTCTGTGAATGCCCACTCTATTTCAATGCATTGCTGATAATACAGTGTACCACATGTAAGCCTTGTTTTTAATGGGTCTCAGGGTTCAGCTGCTGAGATGAAAACTAACCCATGGGAAACAATAGCAAACTGGAAGAAGATGCTTTCTCATAAAGTGCTGATGGAAGGGACTCCAGAGAGTCATTCTACTATCATTCTAATAATGATGAAGATGCATTCCAGCAACATTCTTCCTGAGATCAGAAACATCTTTTAGGACAGAGAGAGAAGTTTAGAGACACAGTGATGCAGTATGTGTTAGACATATACTAACAAAGGTGATTATGATTTGAAGGATCATTATATTTTAGTGAAAATATAATCACACATATCTACCAGAAAATGTGAGAAGAGTAATCTGCAGACAGCAAGGGAGGGGCAGGACCAAGGGGAAGGGGCCAGTTTATCAGGACGCTCTAGGTCCTAGAGAACGTTGCTGTGGTTTGGGAGACATTCTTCCTCTCTTGAAGCTCTCAGGGATAAACTTGATGTATTATATAAAAGTCTAAAGGCAGGCTGAGAAAAATGCAGCCACTGTGATGATCCTGTGGAATGTTGTTTCAGGAAGAGGACAGAGAATGAAGAGCTGAGATGGCTTAGAGACCAAGCTGTGGATGGGGATCTAGACCAGGAGCAGATCTGGGAGGTGGCATATGAGTTTAGTTTCAGTTCTGTTGAGTAGACTACAGTGAATCATTCAAGAGCAGTTATGTCATAGACAATTGAAAATATGCTGCTGGATCCTAGGGTGAAAAGTAAGGGCTAGAAACAGACATCTTTCAATTCAATGTTAAAGTGCAACTGTATGCAAAGTATAATACATATGCTTTGGCTGTTAAAGAATAACATTTGACTGTGGGAGACCAATATTGTTGGCTCAGAGGTGGTAGCAGGGCATTAATGTGGAGAAATAGTGAGCATTTCCATGAAGGAGGCATGAGTCAGTCTAGAAGTGAGTGGTGGGTAGGATGTGATTAGAAGTCAGTGGGCATTACGGGAAATGGAAGCAGCAGGAGCAGATCATGACATGAGTGGAGGCAGCTGACTGCCACTGTTTACTATGCACCAGATGCTGTAGTAGACAGTAAAGATAGAAGCATCATTAAGCCATGATCATCAGGCAACTCACAATGTAACATGGGAGAGAGACATACAGGTAACCAATTATTTGGTAAGTGCAATTAGGTTGCAACCTACAAATTGCTAATATTTGATCAACCATTTTGGATCCAATCCACAAAAATGGCAGTTTCACATGATTCAATCTAATCTAAGTGTATTTTAGTGTATATAACAGATAAGGATCGTATATAGGGAGGAAAAATTATATAAATGTCTTTGGAGATGGGACTGTACTTTATTCTAAGTGTACGCTACAGAAGGCTTTTAACAGACAAGTGAGATGCTGAAAGAAATGTTTTAGGAAGATGAATTTGGTATCAGTAGAAAAGATATAATGCAGGGCCAACATCCCAGAAAGCAGTGGGGGGCAGAATTTAGGAGGCTACTTAAAGAATTTAAATAAAGGGTAAGCAGCGCCTGACCAGGGTGATATGATAGATATTTTGAGGGAATCATGAATCATCCTTAGTACTTGGCTGTGGACCGGCTGGCTATCAGGGGATATTGCCCAAAACGGATCGACAGATATATACCTGGGTGTCTGGAAAATTCTGCTTCTGCCCCATACAAGGCAGTCAAGCCAGCTTTGCTGGTTTGAGAGAAAAAAGAAAGTTTTCTGATGCCGAGACTGAAGGAAGTTGGCAGCAAACTATAAAGACTAACAGTGCCAGTGTTCACTGTGCCACCATTTGGCCTCGTGTTTGCTCGTGAGTCTCCTGGTTCCACAGGAGAACTGAGACTTCATTCGGTTGGGGACTGGCCTGTGTGATGTCACTGCTGCATCTCCAGTCTGCAATACTGCCTTGCACATAGTAGGTGTGCAAAAATATGCTGAGTAAATAGCGAATATGAAACTGTCATGAGGAGTAAGTCACTGCAGAGATATCATCTTGGAATTTGTCATGGACATCAGAATGGAAGCAGAAACTATTATTGAAGGTGGGGGAAGACCTGGAAAAGGAAAAATCAAAAGAAGTTCCAGTTCAGTGAGCATGAAGCAGCAAAGAGGTGTGAAATGGCAAAAGGAAAGTAGGTACCTGACAGTATGAGGGAGAGAAGAGATGGTGAATGTACCAGATGGAAGTGGGCACAAAATATGCGACTCAGAACCTGTGGACAGGTTACCCTTAGACTCACTCTGAGTTGAGAGAAAGATGAGAGCATATAGAGAGTTACACATAAAGGTGAAGATATGAGTAATTCTGTAACCATCATGCTAAAAACAACTCTCAGTATTTCTTAGGTGCTCCCAACAAAGTCCACATTCCTTTGAATGGTGTCCAGTGTCTGCTATGATTTGACCCAGCCAATCATCTCAGCCTTGTCTCCCACATCTCACCTCACAAAGTCCACACTGCATCAGGCATGTTTACTGTGCATGTTCCAAACGTACCCTATGTATTCCTTTCTCCCTTTCCCTGTTCTAGATGTTTGATCCATTTAGAATGACATTCCTCCCCACTCCCAATACCAGTCCTGCCGAGATAAACTCTACCCACTTGGTAAAGTTTAATGCTAACCTTTTCTAATCTTCCCAGACTAGGTAAGTTTGATTTTATTTTTCATTTAAAAATATTTTGCTATTTTATTTTTTAAGAAGTTTAATTATTTTTGGCTGTGCAGCACATGGGATCTTAGTTTCCCCATCCAGGATTCAAACCTATGCCTCCTGCATTGGAAGTGTAGCATTTTAACTACGGACCACCCAGGAAGTCCTCTGATTTTCTTCATAATATCTGTTTCGTATTTCTAGATCTCTTTCTTACCCATAATGCCCAACACATTACCTTGTGTTTATTGGGTCTTCATTCATTGATTTAATAAACAGTGACAGAGTCCCTTCTGTGAATCAGTATTTTGTTGGATTTGGTAATGCAATAGGGGTGATGCAGTAAGTCCATGATGCCCTCATGGACTTAACATCTGGTGGAGGAAGCAACTGAGTAACCAAACAAATGCTGAGATAGTCAATAATGGTGACAGGTTCTAAGAAATAACAATACAGAAGACTGTGGGAGGTGTGACTTGGGGAGAGGAGTTAGTCAGGGGGTCAGGACGGGCTAAGAAGAGAGAGCAAACGGGGCAGACTGTGGCATGAGAGGACTAAGAATTTTCTAGGCAGAAGAAACAAAGGACCTGAGATGGCAAGAAACCTGACACATTCCTGGAAGGTCAGGAAGATCACGGGGCAGGCAACAAGAGGAAAGTGGCTGCAGTGAGGAGAAGAGGGCCAAGGTCCAGGTCATACAGCCCTCATAGGGCATACTGAGGATTTTGGTATTCATCCTAAGAGCAAACAGACACTTTCAAAGGGGTTGAAGCCATAGATGTGAAAAGCTTACACTTTAAAAAGATCACATTGGCCTCAGAATGGAGAAGAGACTAGAGGAAGGTCAGAGTGAATGCCTGGGCACCAATTAGGAGGCTTCTTTCACAGGCCATGTGTGATAGTACAGTAGTGTGGACTAGAGTGGATTATGCAGACCGTCAATAAATGCCAAAAGAGGGCAGAAGCAGTCTTTTGGAGTCAATAACTAGGATTGAGAAAAATTGAGTTTCACCTTTACAAATCTCTCCACTAATGTAAATCACAGTCAACAGCACTTCAGCTCTCCAGACCCCTTTGGGAAATGTGCCTTCAGGATAATCAAGTGTTCTCGATGACAAAAGGTAAACAGCAACACCAACTTTTTCTTCCCGTTTAAATCTTTTGATGAATAGCCTTACATCTCTGACTTCTTAAAAAGAAAAATAAACTGAACATAATCTCCCCTTCTGTTGACAATTCCAACGGAGTAATAGTTATGGCATAGGACAAAATATGAAGGATGTGCCAGGTTATATACCTTCAGTAAATAGGACCCAACTGCTGGAGTTTTGCTTCCTCTGTCAGCTTTTGCTTTCATAGCTTTTCTGCTTCCTCTCTTGCTATCAGTAGCTCAGCTTTTGTGGCTACTAGTGTCTACATAGAAGTAACTTTCTCTTATGGGCTAAGTAACTAGGTGAAAATGATAAGAATTACATATAAAATTAGGATTTGAGAGGCTCTCCTGTGAGCATAGATGCTTAGTTTTGTTATGTAAAGGTTTCCTACCTGGGTCTTAGATCTGTTTGTCGAACAACTGAGTTCCGAATGCAATGGACTTACCATCTTTTTTCCTAATACATTTCATTGCTTTAACTGTATTGCCTGTTACATAATATATAAAGTGCAACAGATATGTTTTAAAATGTCAAAGTCTTTGTTCTTATTCTTTTAGTAAAACAGAGGTAAACTTAGGGATTGACAAAAGCCCACATTATGTATAAAGTTTCCATATTGGTATTTTCCACTATTCTGTGGAGAATAAAATGATGAACTCTATTCTAAAGGACCAAAAGTAAGAAATGTCTCATTATATCCCATCATATAAGCCTTTAACTTACAAATGTGCTGCCTTCAAAATGTCAAATTAGATTTAGATGCTTTTTCAGACACAATAGAGTGAAAAGACTACCCACAGAATGAAAGAAGATATTTACAACATGTATAACCAACAAAGGATTCATATCTAGAATATATAAAGAAGGCCCAAAAATGCATAAGAAAGAAACAAACAGGCAGCTCACTAAAAAACTAGGCATCATGCCCCTGCGATGAACAGGGGCATTGCGAAGGAGAAAATCTAAAGGCCCACTAAGATATGGAAAGATCTGCAACTTCATTAATAATGAGGGGACTGCAGATTAAAACCATAAGCAAGTATTACTACATACCCATCAGACCTGGCTCTCTCAAGTGCACATGATGATGTGGAGCAACAGAAATCTCACATATACTTATAGGTAGGAGTGGACAGCTGGTGTCAGCAGTTAATAGTAAAGAGGAAGACACACTTACACACTATCACCTAGCAATTTCTTTCTCTTTTTGCACCTAGCAATTTCATTCCTAGCTTTATACCCTAGAGAAACTCAACTACACGTCTTCTGCAAGGATACACATACAAGAGTATTCTAGCATTGTTCCTAATAGTCCCAAACTTCCCATGTGCAAAATGGATAAATAAGTTGTGGTATATTCATACAACGGAATACTACACAACAATGAAAACGAATGAACAACTACACATGTCAGAAAGGATGAATTCCATAAAAATAAGTGTTGAGCAAGAGAGGACACACACACGGAGAATGATTCTAGCCATATAAAACTTTACAACAGTCACACTGAAATAATATTCTGTAGGTGTATATACATGATGATGATGATAAAAGTAGCTCAGTTGTGTCCGACTCTTTGCGACCCCATGGACTATATAGTCCATGGAATTCTCCAGGCCAGAATACTGGAGTGGGTAGCCTTTCCCTTCTCCAGGGGATCTTCCCAACCCAGGGATCAAACCCAGGTCTGCCACATTGCAGATGGATTGTTTACCAGCTGAGCCACAAGGGAAGCCCATAGAAGGTACAATAATAGAGAAAATAAGGACATTATTATTATGAATGTCAGAAGAATGGTTACCTCTAGGGAAGAGGACAGGGCTGTGACCAGAGAGGGGCACACATGGAGTTTATGGAAATCTGGCCATGTCCTGCTCTTATGAACTGCATGGTTATTACATGTACGTTCACTCTATAATTATCTATTCAAATGTTTAGTAATTTTTATGCATTTTTAGTATACCTATTTTACATTAATAAATTTAAGAAAAGGTTTAATGTATACCAGATGTATCTGATTAGGAATGCATTTTATCCATAGTAACCGCTAATCAGACAAGTCTGTAAGTCTCATTTGGTAATAGTGTAAGTCCAATACTGCACATTTCAATAACAATAACAGAAAATAAGACAGTTGCAATATTATCAGTTAAACAAAATATATATGAGAGAAATATTGAATAAGGATTATTTTAAAGTATCTAATATCAGATTGGAAAAGATAAAAACTATTGAAGATACATTAGGTAGCAAGACTGCAGAAACTGACACACATACTCAGCTGAAGAGAGTATAGATTGGTCCAACTTCTATAAGGGGTGGTCTAACAACATCTATCAAAAATTTTAAACACATATTCTACTTCTAAGAAGTTACGCTAGTAATAAACTCATAACTCACAAGCATGAAAAACTACATTTGTATAAGGATTACAGCCCTGTTTGTAGTGGTAAAAGACTGGAACATCCCAGGCACCCATCAATAGAAGACTAGTTAAATAAATTATGGTCCTCTTAAGCAATGGAATACTGTGTAGCCATAAAAAAGAATGACCCAGCTCTACATGTCCTGCTATGAAATTACCCAGATTTGTTACAAGAAAAAAGTATAAAACAGTACTTATTGTTTGTTTACTTGTTTAGACATTTTTAAAAAATAATAAATGTGAGCTTTTATATTTTAAAATAGTATCTCAAGAAAAACACCTAAATTTTAAATCATGTGTATGTATTATTGCTTCAAAAGTTCCTTTAAAAAATTTTGAGTACATCTGCTTAAGGAAAAACAGATTTAATTAGATTATAATGAGGAAGCATAAGAAACTTTTGGAAAAAATTCTGAGGGAACTTTTTAATAGTTCCCATCAGAACTAACAGGTCATTAAAAAAAAGCCTAATTCCACATCAAAACAAAATACTTCTTTTGATACAGATGTATCAGTTGCATTGCTCTTTTACAATCTCTCCATGATTAGAATAATTATTCTAGAGTTAAAACTGATACAAAAGAGGAGAAATAGAAGGAAGATAAACTTCAAGGTCAAGCTCAAATTTCACTTCTGGTGTAAAAGCCATCCTTGGTTCCTAGGCTGTTGTTCAAAGTGCCTATACTTGTTTAAAAAATGTAGCATATTGTGTGATAAGTATATATCTCAACTAACATTCATTGTCCTAGTTTCTCTGATGCTAAGCACAAAAATTGGAACCAAAGAAGTGCCAAGTACAACTGTGTCCTTCCATAAATACAAATAACATGTATATAGCCACTGTATGTGGCATCATATATAAGACACTTGTGGGTGTGAACTCAGGAAACTCTGGGACAAGGACAGAGGTTGTTCTTATATATCCTGAATTTCCATGGTAAATGGTCATCAGTGAACACTCAGTAAAATTCTGTTGAATAAAATTCAGTGTACCTAAATATTTGAAATAATTTTCCATTTTTGTCTCTAGCTAATTTCATTCTTCTCTGTTAACAGATTTTCCTGCTTGATCAGGAGTTAATGGTGGTGCCTACTTCAGTCAGTTCAGTTCAGTTGCTCAGTCGTGTCCAACTCTTTGAGACCCCATGGACTGCAGCATGCCAGGCTACTTATTTGCCTCCTTAATGCATAACCAATCCAGTGGTTTGGACTTTATATGCCCCCGTTGGAAGTACTGTTTTAAATCTAATATTAGAGAACATATGCCTAAAATATTTTTCTTTGAGTGGTTTTCAATACATTTTCATGGGTTCAATAAAGGTGCTTGCTTAATATCTTGTGTGTAATAGAAACTATGACTGTTCTTGTTTTGGGGGGTGCAGGGTGATGGGGAGATGAGTTAGACACTGTATTACAGATTTCAGATTCTACAATTTGAAATAAGTTCCTTGAATAAACTCTTCCCCATTTCTCATCCCCTCATATCCTTCCTCATTATCATCATCATCACCTGTTATTATAACAGTTTCCCCTTTTTTTAAATAACAGTTTTCCTTTGATATTCTTGTTTTATGAGATAGAAGTAATGTTTGGGCGCTATGTGACTACTTCCTGATCTATTCTCTTTGTCTGGAATTTCTACCAGCCAGGAAGGCTGCTGCTGCTGCTAAGTCGCTTCAGTTGTGTCCGACTCTCTGTGACCCCATAGACGGCAGCCCACGAGGCTCCCCCGTCCCTGGGATTCTCCAGGCAAGAACATTGGAGTGGGTTGCCATTTCCTTCTCCAATGCATGAAAGTGAAAAGTGAAAGGGAAGTCGCTCAGTCGTGTCTGACTCTTCGCGACCCCATGGACTACAGCCTACCAGGCCCTCCGTCTGTGGGATTTTCCAGGCAAGAGTACTGGAGTGGGGTGCCATTGACCTTCCCTAACTGAAACTCTACTGACTGCAACTACAGCTCAAAGGTGACAGTGGTAGAAATTCTAACATTCTGGTTTGAAATCATTATGAATCAAGAAGTTAAAAACTGGGGGACTACCTTCAAGAACTCCCACGTTATGTTTTTAAAAGATTTGCTGAATTCTTTTAAAATAAAAGCTGCAATAGTGTCAATCACAGATGCACACACAAAAAATAGATGTAAGTTGCAACGCATTCCAAATATCTCCAATTTGAGTATATTTAGGTTCACATCAACACAAAAGAGAAAGGTTTAAGCAGGCCACCTAGGTGCTTTGTCTGTTTTGTTCACTGCCATAACCTCTTTGTCTAGAATAGCACCTACCAAACAGTAGGAGCTCAATAAACGCTTGATAAGTTAATCAATGAGATTAAAAGATGGCATGCATCAAGGTAATGAGGAAAAGAAAAGGTAATGAACTTTTAACATCCTCTAGTGCTCACCAAGGCAGACTATTGTCCATGTGTAAGTGACTAACAGCAGAGTCTTGAATGAAACTTTCTAAATCCCATTCCTGCAACTGAAAGAAAACCAGCTAGCAGGAGACAGGAAAGGGACAGAAAAACACAGAGCCTGTTTTTTTTTTTCTTCATAATCTTCAGAGTGGAGTACAACCCCTTGCACATGACACAGAGAGCAATGCATATGGGAACATTCAGTAAACGCCCCATAACCAGCATCAGCAGGGGCCATGCAGATTTAGAATTGCTCTTCTGAACTTCTAATCAATGTCTATATGTTGCTGCAATTAGCAGCTTCAAGTAGAACCAATTACAGCATTAATGATGATAATAATAATAATAATGATTGGAGACGAACATTCTGAACTTAGAAAACTCAACTCTAAAAGGGGGAGGCTGAAAACTTGACTATCAACTCTGAATAAGGCCGTGACTACTCCAGCAAAACCAGGGCAACAGAAGATCAGAAAGACTGATTAGCAGAAGGAAGAGTCTGGGTGAAACTACGGAGTGGACACGTGGAATGGGTCTAGTCTTTATAGATCTGCATCTTCCAGCACTTTTCTCAATAGGAAGAGCTATCAGGGCAGAAGTAGGCTGCTCCTCTCAGCAGGCATTTGCTATTTGTTGCCCTGGACCAAAGTCCCATCCTTGGAGTTTTTTTCCTAGTGGCAAGCCACCACAGAGGACAGGCAATCTTGTTTCTCTTGACAAGGCTCTACTTTCTGGCAATAGGATCATATCATCTCACCCCAATGCCACAGAAGTGTAGATCTTCCCATGGCCAGCCTGTGTCCACTATATCCTACTAGTCATGACAGATAGGTGGGCAGTAGCCATTAGCAGTAAGGCAGTGAAGCTAAGCTTCCAGGAAGGAAAAACCCACACAAGCATTTGCAATCTATAGTCAAGATCACAAAAAAACGGTAATATTTATCCACTTATCTACCAAGACTCCCATGTTATGGGAGAAAACATGTCATGTTTGACAGCACAGCACAAATGGGGAAAGGAAGCTCAGCTAAAGCACAACCACCACCTCAAAGCCTCGTTCACCCACCCCATCCACTCTAATCTCACTACTTTGGCTCTAGATGTTCATATCTTGAAATTCCTAAGAGTTCACTTTCACCCCTACCAGGAGAGCTTGCCTCCAGATACCAGAACTCCTAGTGTCATCACCCCCTAGTCATCCAGGAGCACAACATTTAAAAAAACAATATTTCCCAAAGCCTGTTTCCCTCTTACCAGTAGCTTTAAGAAGGTAGATTCAGTCATCTTGTTCTGCACTAAAAGAACTTTTTAACTCAGAAGGAAAAAGGGCAAATGATATGCCAAGAGGTCTGTGCAGAACAGTCCAGTAAAACCCTCGCCCTGAGAGCTGCCACTTCTCTCTGCCTTCAACCTCCAAGCTGGCCCTGCCCTCGACCTGTGCCATCTCCCAGTCCTGTGTCCCTTCTCCCCAGTGTGTCCGACCGGCAGTGTACTCACTTGAGGCTTGTTTGCCTTGGACTGTTGCCAGCTAATCCACTTTAACATCTTGGCTTGATCTCAAATTTTCTTTCTGCTTCCACCAAACTTTTTACAAACAGAATTTAAGTTTGTGCTGGGTGGCAGTAGGGTTGAACTTGTTCTGAAGACTCACGCTCCCACAGCGCTTGGAGGCAGGGATCGGCCTCACCACAGTGCTTTCTGCCCAAGCTCTCAGAATCCGAAAGGGAATTTGCCTAGAGTGGCTTGAAGACTAGGGCAGAATCGCACTCCCACCAAGGCCACTACATGAGTCACAAGTACTTAGTATCGAACAGTCTGTGGTAGGCATCAACACTTGATAAGTTATCTTTCTCCTTTGCAGTCTGGAGACAACTTAAAGAACCACTTTGTACTTTACTTTGGGTTGCTGTAGATTTGCTGGGACTGGGCAGGGAGGTATAGAGGCAGCTGGGAAAGAAGCCAGTACCAATAGTGTTTGTTTTTGCTACAAAGTTTTAGAAGCTGAACTATCAGTTACTACAAAAGTACTATGCTTTTGATTCCATTTAACAGGCAGGAGAGTGACTTGGGCTTCAATCTGAGGTCTGCCAGGAACTGGCTTTGTGATTCTGTGCAAATCACCTTGTTCCCTTTAAACAGGATGGAAACAGAGGGCAAGAGGCTATCTTGGGCTCCATTATTTCCTGAGTGTCTGTTTTCAAACTCCAGAGTTACCTGGAGTCATATCTGGCCTCTGGCCAGCCCTATAGCTATCACACAGAGATCTAATCTACTGACAAATCACCTTTTGCAATTTCCTTATTTCTGGATCATATATTTGCACAATACCACCACTGGAAACCAAGAAATTTGTGGGCTCAGTGCTCTGTGATCTGCCTGTGTACTGCAAACTGCTTCTCACCCGTGGTGGGTTATGAAGATTATTTGCTTTCCAGATGATTGATTGGTAACATTTATGAAGTCTAAGTTTAGGTTTCAGATGTATCCACCTCAGAGGAGGAGTACAACTGTATATCTTTTAAAGGTATTTGTTTAAGAGTTAGAAAATGCTCTGTTACTAGATGGGAGGCAACACAAACCTCTCCCTCTAAAGAAACAGTTTAGGGCCCTGAGATAAAGGGCAGAGTAACAGAAGTGGTGAGGACTCTCCTGGAGACCCATTACATTTTTTCTTTCTAGCTTTTAGCATCGTGCATTTAATAGGCTAGACCTCCAGAAGGTGGATCACCTGCTCAGGCCCCAGGGCTAAATGTCACACGTTGTCACAATCTCATTCTGGAGACTCAAACTTGGGTGGACCATCTTGATGGTTTTCGTTTTTGTTTTGTTTCTTAATGATGATCAATAACTTTATTTTTGTATTTTTATTATTTCATACATTTATTAAGATCAAGTACTTCCTTAGGTATGCATTGAGTTGACCACTAAATTCTTTTGAATACATTTTTAGTAGACCTGTATTACACTGTCTTATTTAGATATATCTGAAAGAAAATTCAAACAAAACCAACCAACCGACCAACCAAAAAAACATATGAAACAAAAACTCTGGTCTTTCTCCAACTAGAAAATGTACCAGTGGCCTCTCTGTGTTCTCTCAAATACCAAACCATATGTTGTAATGTATTTTATAATATGTCTATTAGCTATTGCTTTGGGTTATTTACACCTTCTATATTAACGCAGATAAAGAAGTTTTAAAAAGTATGTCTTCTCTTATAATTTTATTTAATTTAATATAACTAAAAGAGTAGCAACTCTTTTACAGGTCATTGACCCAAATATATCATAAAATTGTGTATATTATACACACACGAAAAATTGTGTATATTATACACACACGAAAAATCTAGGGATATGGCTCATAACGCATTATTCCCTTTATAACAAGTTATATCCTGCTGGTGTAGTGCATCATCTTGACTTTTTTTTTTTAAAGAATTTGCTAAGTGAAAAATATTACAATGTGTGAACTGATAGGATTTTTATTAGTCTTGACACTGTTGAGTCTCCACATTTCCAGATATTTGGTTTTTATCCTTAGTGGCAAAAGCCAGTGATCTGTAGGCCCTTAAAACTCAAGTCACCACAGTCATCTGGACAGTCTCCTTTGCTTCACACCCTCTTTTGTACAGGATCTTGGCTAGTCCTTCAAAATCCCAGGAAGCTGAAATCACTGCCTTCACTGTACAGACTTGGAGACGGAGGCATGGAATGATTAAGTGACCCGTTCAAGGTCCTGCCACTGTAAGCAGTCAGGGACTGAATGCGTGCCTGATTCCCCAAGCCATCTCTTCTGTGCAGCTGACACCTTCGTAGCCCACTCAGACTCTCTTTCCTGCTGGGGCTGCCATGCTTCAGCTCTTTGCATGTTGGCTGCTAACAGCTCACAGCTGCCACAAAAGACCAGTCCTTTGCCTCAAGGTAGGGCAGATTTTGGGTGCCATTCACACTCCAGCTCCAGGAGGGATCAGGCTGAGCTGGACTCCAGCTGAAGCCACGTGCACATTTGCCTTAGCTCCTTCTACAATGGGCCCTGTTTCCTGCCCCTTTCCCTGAAGGGGCACCAATAAACTCCATGCACAGGAATCCCGGTCTCAGACTTTGCTTCTAGGGAACTGGAACCAGTATGCTCTCCTTCCTCCCAAGAAGCCCTATATCCAGCCTTATTCTCTGGAGAATTTTTCTACTTAGGAGCCCAAATCTTTATTTTTAAAGATATTAGTTTATTTTATTTGGCTGGGATCTTTCTTTAGTTGTGGCATGTGGGAGCTTCTTCCGCAACCAGGGATCAAACCTTGGCCCCCTCCATTTTAAGAGCACAGAATCTTAGCCACTGGGCCACCAGGGAAGTTTTCCTATGAGCCCATTTAAATGGAGAGTCTATTTTTCTCTCCCCCTATCAACAATAATCCCTACAAGGAAACTAACTTCTTACATTTAAGGCAAGTTCTTCCAATTGCAGCATTAGCCCACTTTTTCTTACAAGAAAAACCTAGGAGCCTTTTTTAGCTCTTGTTAATAGCAGAAGACTAGAATGCCATCCTTTCTCTTTCTGGTTATTTACCTTTCCTCCTTATATAGGAAAGCAAGCCAAAGGAGGGCTTGTTCATTCACTGCTGCCCTCTCAGCATGGAGAGCCGCACCTGCTATGCAGCAGAGCATGAACGGAGAGCACAGCAGAGCATAACAGAGCATGAGTGGAGAGAGATGAAATAGGCCAGTGCACGGGCGGGGCCCTCACCAATATACCAATGTGGGCGCCAGACCCTCTCTGACTACATCCCTTGCACCCAGTGGCCTGCTCTGTGCTTCCAGAGTACATGTGTCAGGATCACCAGGGTCTGATAAACCAGGTGGGGCTCTTTAGTAAAGAAGTTCTTTCCCAGAAGGCTTCTGCAGCCAGGCTGCCCTGCTCCTTGTTAGTGGTATTGTGTTACCGCAGTGAGTGACCTTGTAGGAATACTTTGTCCCCTTAGTCTGGCCCTTGCCATCTCTAAACAGAATATTTCCTCCCAAACAGTAGAACAAAGTTTTGGTCATAACTCATTACACTGATTTGACAGTTGAGAGTTTAAACACTTCTGAGTTGTATTCTGAAATCTCCAGGCTTCTCTAGGCATTTCCCTGTCCCCCTTCAGCACGTTGTCATTATCAGCCCACCTTGTAACTTAGATCATATTTGCTTGTTTTTGAAATCCCTCATTCAAGTCACAGTCAGCACTGGGATGTTTCAGCAGTATTCTTCTGTTATAATTTTTGCAGAGAATAGCACTTGCAGCTCAATTTCCTGTCTCCAGCCAGCCTGAACATGTCTAGAAATTCACAGCGTATTTTGGATGGAGAGCACCCTTCCTAGGAGGGGTTTGTAATGTTCAATTCAATAAGCACTTACTGAGCACCTCTGGCACAGCTAGTCTAAACAACATATACATGCATAGAGACTGTCACTGCCTAGCTGGCTACTTCTGTACCATTAGTTGGTAATTATTTGGCAGACACCCATCTTGTTCAACGACAAGACACTTCTTCACTACTACCTTATTACTCAGCCTTGCTTGACTAGAATTCTATGATTCTGGATTTCTCTGAAATATGGTAGCAAACTTCCACCACCTAATACATGTATAAGCAAGAGGGTCTTGTAGTCATGTCCAGAGTACCATGAGCATAGTCTGGACAGAATAGGAAGGGGCTCAGACCCAGAGCTCTATGGACAAAGTAAGGACATCCATTTGCCTTCAGGGAAATGACACTTTTACACAGGACAAGGATAAAGTAGAACCTAATTATGCAGACCCATTTGAGAGCAGAACAAACAAAACTTTGGGGAAAGCTATTCATATCATTTACTGGGGCACCCATGTTAGCTTTGTCAGAATTTAATGCAGAATTAAGAATACTAGACTGATTCCTCATCAAGGGAGGACATACCACAAGCAATTCCAGCTTCTCTGTTATAGAGGAAAATGGGGGCGTTCCCTTTCCTAAAAGGAAGAGTCAGACAAGGATAGATCCAAGTTTCAAAACCTGAGTGGGAAATGAGGAAGGGCCAGGTGTTCGTCATTTGTTGGTCTTCTGTTCTCAATCTTGTCTTCATAGTCAGAATTTGGATGCAGTCACAAAAAGTATGTTTAGCCAATAATGCTGGGGAATGCATCTGATACACTGGACAGAATAACTCTGTATTCAAAACATGCTGGAATATGGATGGAATTAAACAAGAGAACATCTAATAGACATTAAATAGTCCAACACTCAGGTTACTAAGTCACCTTCCCAACTAAGAGCGGGCCACAAAAACAGGCAAGGAGATTCCACGAGTCAGCATTGTACATCCTACTATACAGGGTAAAACATCTTAGGGAGGGAGGGCAGGCACTGTCGCTCTAGAACAATAAGCTGAATTTGCATTGGTTAGTTCACATCTAATGTACTGTATGTCACTCTGCAGGCCCCATTTTATATAGATCATTATATACTAGAGTAAATCCGAGGAAAGCAACCAGCATATGGAAAGGTCTGAAAATATATTAATAGAAAGAATAGCTGGAGAAACCGAGAACTTCTAAAAAAGAAGATTAAAAAATAGAAAAAACAAGTCAACTGTCTTCAAATATCTAAAGCTTTAGGGGTTACCACTGGCCAAAGGTGATACAATTTGAGGATTAAAATGAAATACCTGAGAATAATGGATCATAACCCATTAGATAACAAAATAAACCAAGAGCCAATGCTAACAACAAATAGCTACATTTTAGATTCTAAGGCCTAGCAAATGGAAAGTGGAGTAAAGTTGTTCTATTTATATTCAAGCAAACTGAAGCTATGTCCCTTTAGGTCTAATATAGAAAAAACTTTTTGACATTTAATGAACCATGGACCTGGAGGGCAGAACTCTATTCAAGAACTTCCAAAGATCTTTAATCTGCTAAATAATCAAGTACTCTTATTCACAGTCTCTAGATTTCTATTTCCTTTCTAATAAGATCGAAAGTTAATCTTTACTGAGTGTCTAATAGGTAACAACTAAACATATTTTACTTAACCTTCCCAAAGACTCAGTGAGATGGGTATTATCTTTGTTTTATAGATTGGGAGATTAAGGTGCAATAACTCGTGCAACGTGACACAAAGGGCAAGTGCCAGAGCTGGTATTTGAGCCCAGGTGTGTCCACACTCCTTCTACCCTACCCCACACACAGAGGACACATAAAGTGATTGCAGAGGTGTCTTAGGGTCCCACAGGTCCCGAAGGCCATCCGTCCTGGCCCTTTGATGGTTATGTTCACCATCTATCCAGCTCACAGTTCTACTATTCTCATTCCTCTGGATTAGAAGAAAAAGACTGGGGCTTTTCTAGAAACTCACTGTTAAAATAACCCTGATCTCTATGAGGTATCTCTGCCCCGTCCCTTCCCCACAGTCATCTTGTCTGCCCTCCTGCTGAATATGACTCAGCCTACCTGAATTAACCTGTTTTCTCTTTCTCTTCTTCAGAGTCTATTCAGCTGACTCCTTGGAAACCAGTGAAGACTAGTTTCCAGGTCTTGTGGTATAGTTAGGGGGAAAATTTAACACTGTTGATAACATTTATAAATTCAAAGATACCAATAAACAGTTTCTCTGATGAAGGGCAGTGCAGGTCAAAGGGACACATGGCTGTCCCATTCTCACTGCTTAGTGTCAGAAGAGTAAGAACATTCTAATTACGGTACATGGTTGCAGACAGGCCCTCCCTTTATTTGACTGTTCCTAAGTGATTTTCCAGGTTTCCTGGCGGAACACAGAATCTCTCTTCATCTTCCAACCTACTGCTCATATTTCCCAAAGGCTGAGAAGGTAATTGGGAATTGACCAGTCTTCCAGCTGATCAAAGCTTTTTGCTTGAAGTAAGGAAACTTCCAGGTTTCTTTAGCATATTTATAAATACACTATTTGTATGTTTGGCTGCTTTCAGACCACCTGTTTCAGCTTCTTCTTCATTCTAGAGTTCCCTGCCTGCTCTGTTCATTCCCCAAGTACTTCCTGAGCATCCCTGTGTGCTATGTGTCGAGGGGACAGCCGTGAAACAGACAGACATAACCCCTGCCCTCATCAGGGCTTAAGAGCCTGGCTATAGAGACATACATGAAACGAAAATTACACAAATAAGAATTCACACTCAACAAAGAGTCCACATGTCTCTACAGTATCCAGCACAGAGCTTGGCACGTGGTGGGTGCTTTTTCACGAGTATGTGCCTGGAAGTTTTGTGGAATGTGAAGAAGGACCTACTAGCTGAGTTCATCTTAGCACTGGGAGCTCAAAGCTTTGACTTTTAGAGCGAGGAGAAAACATGACAGTGAATCAGGGAGACATGGGTTCTAGTTTCTGCTTTTCTACTCGCTGCTAGGATTTTCTTAGGTGAGTCACTCAGACTTTTTGGCATCAGTTTCCTCACTTGTGAATAACGTGTAACTATCAGGGTTCCTCATTAATAAAGAAGTGGCTGCTGTCAGAAGTGATCTACTCTAACTGCAATCACCCTGCTAGAAGACAAGGAAAGGCTGGAGTGGAGGCTTCCTAAGACAACTCTTTGGCCGAGGTGTCTAAGGGCCATACGGAAGACAAAGTAGCAGCCTGAAGGGAAGCATCCCCCGGATGACCACCATGGAACTAATAGGCTGCTAGGCTGAACATGGGAAACATGATCACTTACCACCCACCGACTGCTTAAAAAGAAACACTTTCATTCATAGGATACTCTAGGTTATACTTCTAAACAACCAACGGGAGGAGAAAGGAAGTACAGAAATAGTTTTCTTTGTATGTTTAACAAGTAGAAAAATCCAATTTTCCATCTACTCTGATAGTCAAAAATGAAAGCAGGATGTCAAATAGAATTGATTACCCTGCATGTCCTTGAACACTAGTCTAGAGAATGATTTTGCACCATGATCTTAGGAAGTTTCCAGTAAGAAAAAAAAAAAATTTTGGAAAAATCCTAATAAATGCAGATTATCCTAAAAAAAAGTGTCCCTAATTTAGAAAACTGAAATGAAGTCAGGACACAGCATGTTGCCTGAGGCTGGAGGACTAAGGCCAAAATACTCAGTCTAGAAACTAGGATCAATTAGCCTTTGAAAACCCCTACCTTTATTAATAAAATCCCTAGTATTCAGAAAAGGATCATCTCATACTCTTCTGACCTTCAGGTAAACAGATGAGAGGAGGGTCAGAGACAGAACCTTCCCCGGCTCCTGATGCACATTCAGACCACTGAACTCCTCCCGTGGCTTGAGCAAACACTCCGAGTCTCTGCTACATTCTCCTTTCTTTGGCTCCTCATCAGAGCTCCTCTTACTCACTTGCTCCAAAATGTAAGAGAGCAAGTGACCAGGTTTTCTCCTGAGACAACTACATCCCTCCACATTTTTTCAAACATCACTTCCTGGTCCTCTGTCCCTTAGGAACTGAACCCCAGTACTCTGGCCAAAGAAAGGCATCATTTTCACCAGAGTGCCTTCAGACAGGAGGCCCCTTCCAACTGGCATCTCTGTGGCCATTTCCAAAGTCACTGGTCTTGGTCTAACTTCGGGATGAGCCAGTCACAGCCACTAAGGTCTCTGGAAACTATCCCAGTCTCAGCTTCCTGAGTTCCAGTCTCCCAGAAAGCACAGCCTAATAAGTGCCACTGGGGCATCTCAGGAGAGGAAACCCAGACTCGCTCTCCACTCTCCCCAGTGCTGCTAAGCTTTGATGGCATGAGAGGGCTGGCTGGCCCCTCAATCTTCTGTCCCCTCAGACAAAATCTCCACGCTGTAGCATATCTCCTCCAGTCCTCCAGCTCTTTCCCTCTGGCCGCCACAAAGGCCACTGGCTACTGAGGTCAGGTTCCACCGTGGGAGACATTCCCCCATGGGTGGCCCTCCAGGAGTGGTTAAGCCAGTAGGAAGTCTTGGGGAGGAAGGTTGGCTGTAGCATATCTCCTCCAGCCCTCCAGCTCTTTCCCCTCTGGCCGCCACAAAGACCACTGGCTACTGAGGTCAGGCTCCACCATGGGAGACATTCCTCCATGCGTGGCCTTCAGGAATGGTTCAGCCAGTAGGAAGTCTTGGGGAGGAAGGTTGGGGCACTGGCCTACCTTGTCACTGTCCGCTGTGTTCTGGGAGGTCCTAGAGGCAATGGAGATGGTGTCTGGCTGGCTGCTCCCATCCCCCTGGCTGTCAACATCCTCCACTCCATCCCTGCAGGAAGAAGAGAAAAACAGCAGGGGTGGGGGTGGGGGGAACAACTGTGGGTTTAGAGCACACAAGGATTTCCAGCTGGTCTGGCAGAGCAGAGCCTTAGCACTTTTTAGCAGGGATTTGTCTAAAATTATCCCACTAAAGGAAGCAGTCCCATGTGATTTTCAATGATGTCACTTCTTGCGCTTAGCAAATACATAATCACTATGTTGATAACTGAATACAAAATGACTCTCTATAACTCTTCTGGCCCATGGTACAGAGGGGGCAGCTATTTATTTTCACTAGGAATGGGTCTATAATAGCCAGTAGGGAGAAGCACCTGCTTCTAAGCACCTGCTTAGAACCTAGGCTTCTCTCCAACTGTCTGGGTCATCTGCAACAATCCCAGAGCTCAGGGCATTCAAATAGATTTTGTGCGTGCTGTAACAGGATGGGGGTGGTTTATAGCTGGCTTATAAAGAGAACAGAACTGAGAAGAATTTTTTTTGACCTGTGCTTCTCTTGCTTAAGAAAATTGGGTGGGATATTTTCTCCAGGGGAGATGATCCTTGGGAAGGTCCTTATGTTGGACCCTCAACTCCTGTGTCTGGAGAAAGAGTTTATTGCCTTCATTTTGGTGGGTCTTACTGATCGCATGCTTATTTATGATGACTTCTTATTAACATAGAAAGCCAAGGCATCTTCTCAAAGATAAGAGGACAGTCACAGATTCTGCAGCAGCTCTGGAGCCAGCTGTGCTCCTGAGGGTCTGACAGGACAGTCTCCCAAGTGTACTCCTGGCCTTTGGACCCCTTCCTAGGCCCCTGGACCATTTCATTCACATGCTCCCTCAATTCTGCTGCTTTACAACTGGGTCCCAATCCCATACTGAACACAAAGGCTGGGCCAAGGGGCATTAGCGGTCTGGCAACTGGTGAAAGCCAAAGGGTCCATGTCAGGAAAAACTGGAGGTGTGGGCCAGGGGTTGGATAAATCAGCACAGGAAATGACAGCACTTCCTATGGGGGGTCTATGTGAAAGTCATACCCTTGCTGCTACTTTAGAAAAATATGGCCTTAGGGGAAATGGGAACTCACTGCCCGAGAGTGTTACTCCATGGGCAACATTTATTGAAGCTGTCTCATCAAAGTCTACACAATTACAATCTACAGTGTGGGAGAACATGGACATGTGTGTGCATGTGTGCATACATGTGATGCATATGTACATACACAGAGAGTGCTAATCATAAGAAGTTTCTCCCACTCAGAATAATTCTAAGTCGACTGTTTTCTCACCACCACTTGTGGGCTTGGGAAATGCCAACTTATTTTAATAATATAAGCCACACGTTCGTAGGAAGGAAAATCTGCTGTAAAAAAAAATTACGTGATGCGTTTCAAAACCAAAAATAAAGGACATTTAGATCATCTGTTATTTTAGATATCTGGAACACTGCTCCCCACCATTTGTAGATAGTTCCGAGCTGGCTGTACTTCCTGCTTCCTACTATTCTGGCCCATTGCAGGACCTTCTGGTCCACTCCAGATGAAGCTAGTTCTGGGGAAGGTGAGGAGCCTAGCCAGGAGGGTAGGAAGTATTCCCCAAGCCAACCCATTCCTCTGTAAACTCTGTCCCCATATATAGGGAGCCAAGCTAATGAAATAACACAACACCTGGCTGTTCTCTGCAGAGTCCACCAAGGTTTCTCACTCTCTCATCACCTGACAACGACCAAGGCAAGGCATGAGGCATTTCCAAGGTATGTCCATCCCATGTTCTAGAAATGCTCAAATTCTACTAGAGGAGAAAGGGGCTCTTTCCCTGGACAGCCTTGCCTGAATATCCTTTCCCATCAAGGTTCTGGACCTTGACTTCCTTATAACTGTTTTTCATTCTCTCTTTTATTGAAGTAAAGACTCGCTACAGAAGGATCCGTCTCTAGCACTAAACTAATTGTGCCCCTTACCCTGACACAGGTAACTGAAAATAACCCCTCCCCAGCACAGTCATAACTGTTCTTTCAGCACCTAGAAGGGGCCTTATCCTGGCCATGCATGTCCTGGGGCTCCTGCCCCTGGGGGAATCTCTCTCTACCTTAGCCACACCCTTCTTTTGACTACCATCTCTCCTGGTGGCTCCCTGGCTTGTGTATGCTGGCTGGTACCAAAGGGTCAACTAAATCTTCTGAATTTATTCCATTCATGAATAGGAGAGAAGACAGCCTGTTATCACCAACATCCATAACCTCCAGAACTCTGTTTTTACTTTTTTTTTTTTTCTCGAGTTTTCCAAAATTGACATGAAGTTTTTCTATTCTTTCTTTTAAAGTGCCCTCCAAAGAGTCATTGAAAGTGACTGTCACAAGGAGACTTGAGAAAGAAATACTTAAGCAGTCACCCACTGGTATAGGGAAAACTGGGATTCAGAAGGACCCAGAGAGATGAAGATATTTAAAAAAAAGTCATCTTCTGCCCAATCACAAGGCTTGCCTCAAATGAAAGAAGATGAGGGCTTGACAGGGGTGGGGGTGTAGAGTAAGAGCTGCAGTGATGGCATACCCCTGCCTGTCACAGCCCTTCACTGTCTAGCTGGTCCAGAGAGCCCTCCCCTCAGCCACCTCCCTCCCAAAGCCTTCCCCATACACTTCACTCTAGTGCCCATCACAAGTCCTCTCTCCATGATGCCTGCAGCATTTCCCGTCCCTACCGGTGGTCCTGGCTCTTCTTGTTTAATTATCCCACGTGTGAGACATGCCTGTCAGATGGTTCTTGAGCGAATGGACTCCCTTTTATATTCCTGGGGTACCCAACACACTCAGGTGCTCACTGAAGCTCTGCTGAGTATAACTGACAGTGATGGGTGAGGTGCTTAAGAGGAGGTGACTCCTCTTAGGTAGAATTCAGTGGGGTGTCACAGAGAGGGGTGCACCACCCCCACAGAAGCAAAGGTTTACCCCACCCCCGCTCCCTGAAGCCTGTGAGGCTGTGCTAGGGGCAGAGACCCTGGTTACCTCTTACTATTGTTCCTCTGTTTGGCTGGTGTTTTGGGGAGCTGAATTGGCTCCTTCAAAGCTCCTTTCAGGTGAATGATCCTTTCTTGAATCACCTCTCGAATGTTCTTGATCCACTCCTGCTTGGTTTCTATGTTGGAGGCCTGCAGTGCCACAGGGAGAGACAGTAAGAACCTCATTTCCCTCAATCCACCGAAACAGTTCTCAACCCTTCTCTTGCAGGCTTAATCCATCATTGGTCAAGGATATCAAATGTTGGAGGGGTTTATTTCTCTGTTTGTTTTTTTTTTTTAATTTTTTATTATTGTTATTATTATTATTTTTTACTTTACAATATTGTATTGGTTTTGCCATACATCAACATGCATCCGCCACAGGTATACATGTGTTCCCCATCCTGAACCCCCCTCCCACCTCCCTCCCCATACCATCCCTCTGGGTCATCCCAGTGCACCAGCCCCAAGCTTCCTGTATCCTGCATCGAACCTGGACTGGCGATTCGTTTCTTATATGATATTATACATGTTTTAGTGCCATTCTCCCAAATCATCCCCCCACCCCTGGTTTTATACTTGTGACTTCAATCCCACGGACATGCTTTTCCAACTCCTTGAACAGGGCTCTGACCTCAAGACTCAATGCAAACTTCGACAGGGTCATTTTCAAAGTATTTAATAACTTTGGAGGCACTGACCAACAGTGATATCTGCCCCTGCTGGACCAAGGATTAACACTTCAGTTACTGGATTCTGGGGAGGTCTGGAGAACACAGGAGGGGCAACAAGGGGGTGTTTGGAGGCAGCAGCCACTTACCAAGTGGATATATAGACCTGGATATACTGGTCTAACTCGGATACACTTATATCGAACCTGGATATAAGTCCAACGCCCATATGACTACATAGGCTTGTACTGACTGCGTTGGTCCCAGGTTTTTAGGCTAGTAAACCTGTTAATTGAAGGCACTGCTGTCACTCCATGAATACCCCATTTGTCTTCATGGAAGTCTGTTCAGGTACTTCTTCCTCATGCCGGGCAGCAGCCATGCTGACAACTCAGAGTGAACAAGTGTGAAGCTTGCTCAGGGCTGGCCCATGTCTTCCTTGGTGATGAGCACTTCCCTGAGAAGCACACAACTGATGGATGTGCCACGTGCAGGATCTGTCCTCGGTTTCACTAGCGTGACCACAAGTGCTCACTCAGCTCCCCGTGATGTGTACTCTGGGGAGCTGAGTGGACTCCTTAGGGACCCTTCTCAACACTCCTCTCAATCGGCCTAGTTCCCATGCTTGCTCGTATAATTCACTAGAGTTTCTAGAATGTAAGGGTCTATATCTCACACACAGCCTCCACTGAGCAGAATACCTTATATGCGGAAGGTGTTCAGGAAAGAAATGTTGAATGAATGTAGAGCAAAACAAGGTGACTTTTGCCAAAGGTCAGTTGTCATCCTTGACACTTGAAGTGGCCACATGGGCAGAACATATTTAAGTGGGCCCCACTAAGGCCATTCCCTGCCTTCTTCCTTCCACACGCCAACAAGTACCTGGACTTAGAGACCAGTAGTCTGAGATTTTAGGCTACTTTCATGATAGAATTTGTGTCTGAACATCCATGTGGGGCTGCCCTCCTGAGGGAAGCCCAGAGGCCCCAGCTTTTAGGCATATCCTGCCCACATCCCTCTAAGCCCCCTTTGGTTACCCCCAACCCTGGTCTTGTGCCCAGCAGAGAGCAATACTTACTTTCAGCACTGTTTTATTGTCTGAGGATGGGGTGCGCCCAGACCACAAGGCGAATTTGCAGGGATCGCCCTCTACGTGTTCGGTTACACCCAGCTCTGAGGTCTGTAGACAGGAAATGCCTGTGAGAGGCGGGGAAGGGGAGGGCGGTGGGGAGACTTAGGGCTGGGGTGGGAAGGGAAAGGCAACAGAGAGGAGAGGACCGAGGGAGGGGCTCTGTCAATCAAACTTAAACAGACCAGATGTTCTGTTCTTCTACCCAGGATGAAAGGACCTACAGGCACGTGCCTGATGAGCAGGTAGCAGGGAGGGAGGGTGAAGAGGGAGGCGCCCACGCCAACAGGAAGAAGAAAGGTCAGCTCTAAGATGCGGAAGTGGGCTGAGGGGGCACTTTCCAACTAGGATGCCTTTCGCTTGTCCAGGATGGTGTTGGTGTGGCACCAGGGGAGAGACGAGCAGAGTGTACAAGATCCCTTCCTGCCCAAGGGAGCTAGCAAATGGGGAGACTCGTCTGACCCCACCTGCCCCACCTACCAGTAGCTTGTTCTTGTAAACATATTTTGTGTGTCCTGAAGAGTCTTTGATCTCCTTGCTGAAAACCAAGGAGATCTCAAAGAGGAATAGGTGTCGCTCCCGCCCTTTCCGGATCAGCGACTTGGGGTCCCACACTTGAAAGGCATCTTGTAAAATCAGCTCCCCCTGCACGTCCAGGTTCTCGTCGAACCCTGAAAAAAACCCGTTTCCAGTCTGTGTGATTTCTCCACCACATGTGGGCCCCTTGCTCCAGTCCCCTCTTGGAGGCAGGCTTCCTGACAGGGACCCCTCAGCTCCCACACTTTTCTCTCAGGCTGATTCCTGTGGCTCCTGCACACCTCAGAGGACAGCTCTATGGCACTGGGATCAGACCCCCTTTCTGCCCCAGGTCTCCTCTACCGAACCAATGTCAGGGGAATCTCATGCAGAGCTCCAGAGCAGTCTCCCCCAGCCTTCTGCCAGCCGGGGAGTGCCTGCAAGGGCAAACGCCATCTCTCCTTCTCCCTCCACAGCTCCCGCTGTAGCTGACCTGGAGCCCAGAATGGGGCTGACGACACACACTGCCTTCGTGCCCCCGACTCCACTCCATTTGTTGTCACTTCATTTCCTCATTTCTTATGCTCCATTCCTAGGACTTCCCTTTGATAGCTCCTGTACTATGCGGTGCACAAGCCTTCAGCAATTTATATTCGTATCATTTTAACGGAGGTTCTGAAACTTTATTGTGTATAAGAATCACCTAAACTGATTATGAAAACACATAATCAATTCTTCAATCCCTAAAAGACTGGGATTCAGTAGGAGTGGGGTGGAGCCCATGAATTTGCACTTCTAAACAAGCTCTCAGGTGCTGCTGCTGTTGGTCCATAGAGCCTACCTGAAGTACCTGGATCCAGAATACAGGTCAGGCACAGGCTGGAGGAGAAGGTGCTCAGAGAGGCAGACGTGGGGGAGGGGTGGGGAGCAGGTGTGAACAGAAGAGTAGGAGGTGGAGAAGGTGAGATACTAGGAATAGATGCAGATAGTCAGTGCTCAGTCTGGAGAAGGTAATCATGGCTCCTCTGCATGAAGAAGTGGGCTTCCCGTGTTAAGAGTGGTCAGGATATACTGAAACCAGACCAAGTCTTTGGCAGTGCTGGGGTAAGGGGCAGGGAAGGAAAAGTGGTCTTGAAGAGAGGAATGCCCCACAGGGTTACTATGTACAACAAAGAAGACTTGCCTCCCTTATCTCACCTGTTTGCCAGCCCAGGTTGGGATATGGAATATTAACTCATCTAACAGTTTTGACCATGGCTGCTCTGCCCTCATCTGCTGGGTTTTGTGGTGTTGGGAGTGCTTTATTGTCTCACTATGCCAGGTTTCTGGGTCCCTAGAACATGGTTCCAGTGGACTGAAGGAGCTTTGACAAAGTCCCATCAGTTTTATCTGGCTGGACTTGACTCACCTGCTACGAATGGGTGAGGGTAGTTGCACACAGACATGAATGTACTTGATGCCACTGAATTGTACATTTAAAAATGGTTAAGATGGTAACCTTTATGTTATATGTGTTTTAAAAGAATAAAAAAGAGAGAAGGACAAGGCTAAAGACAGTGTGTGTGTGTGTGTGTGTGTGTGTGTGTGTGTGTGCGTGCGCAGGATTTCTGCTTATTATGATGACAAGTGCGATGCAGATGCTATGCAGATGAACAGGACTGCTATGGGTCAGGGTTTTCACACCTTTACAGTAAGGATGATGATGGCTTGTCCTACTCTGGCTCTCAGGCAGCAGGTTGTCCACATATCTGATGCGACACAGGCCTGGGGCTACCTGGAGGCAGGTGATAGCTGAGCTGGCCCCTGTGGATCTCCTCTCACACTTCCCCAGGACCTATGGAACAACTTGCCATTTCTTCTCTCTTCCAGCCTGGCACTCTGCATGACTTCACACCACTTCCCCCCCATGACGCCAGTTCCACAGCTTTAGGAAAGGAGGAGGCTCCCCGGGAGGCTGAGCGCACAGCTACCTTCCAGCATGCTGACGTGCATGGCGTCGTTGGCTCTCTTTGGGACACTAAGCATCACCTCCAGGCCTTCCTTGAGCTCCCCTTTTCCTTCTTCACAGCAAGTTAAAAGTTCCTGTGAAAAGGTCCAGACACAGTTAGAACAGTTTCCCCCAGCTTCCCCAGCCTCCCACTACCTAACCCCTCAAGGCAATTATATACCAGTTCCTCAAGGAATTATGTGCTGTGTGCTTAGTCACTCAGTTCTGTCCATCTCCTTGCAACCCCATGGACTGTAGCCCACCAGGCTCCTCTGTCCATGGGGATTCTCCAGGCAAGGATGCTGGAGTGGGTTGTCATGCCCTCCTCCAGGGGATCTTCCCAACCCAGGGATTGAACACAGGTCTCCCACATTGCAAGTGGATTCTTTACTGTCTGAGCCACCAGGGAAGCTAGCTTCATTGTCTGTGATGGTCCCCTCTGGGAACCCCTCTGGGGTGGAGAGGTTATCACCAAAGAATTCAACCACCATGCTTTTCCCAGACTGAGTTTCCTCAGCTCAATCTAATCCAACTAACTCAACCCAACTCCCAAGTGGCTGGCACTAGAAGTGAGCAACTAGGGTATTCTCTGTCACCCAACTAACCTGAGGTCAGGGAATACCCCTGGCAAAACATACAAACAGAGGTGCAGTACTATGCGATCATAGAGGACACACAGCACTCACACATCACTGCACGCCAACCTCCAGCACCACGTTTACTGACACACCTCTACCACCTGAATGACTTCTTCCACACTGGGAACAACTAGGGATTATGGAAAGTATAGGTTTATAGCTTTTCAGAGTCCTAAAAGATTTTTAGATTATATGTATTAGATGTCGGCCCAGGGCCAACAGATAGGATCATGGACTAGTCCCTGGATTGTCAAATGAGGACACTGTGCTCAAGAGGGACATGGGTTTTGCCCAGGTTATAGAACTCATTGGAGGCCATGTAGAGGCTTGAATCCAGGTCTCTTGAATCCAAATCCAGTACTCCATCCACCAGGCCAACCTGCCTTCCCCCTGTCCTCCTGGACCATGCTCTCTCTTTAACATCTCCATTGGAGACTAGGTCTTTACCCTTTCCATAAAAGATATATAATATCTGGTTGATGGAGAAAAGATAATTTCCAACTATCCTAGTAACCATAAAGACCATTTGAAATGATTTCACTCAAACCAGAGGAATGCTGGCTTTCACTTTTCCTATCAGGGTTATCATATCTTGCTCACTTTGACTCTGGAAAGGAAGAAGTTAAGCAACAGATCTACAAACCATACTTCCCCCTTCTGGGGAGGGGGAAGACAGGGAATGGGTGGATGGGTGGGGATGCACTTCCAGGAAAGAAAGAAAGTTGACAAGACCAAACCTTATAAACACATCAATGACAGACCTCCTGACAAACTAGGTACCTGCCAGCAGGAGACTCCTTATTTATGGTGTGCTTTTAGTAGGATCTGTCTGGCCTGTCTATGACTTCTTATGGTAGACAAACCTACAATCAATGGCTCCCTGGAAAGTATCAAATAAGTTACACAACTAAGTAAAAAGTGATTACATTTCATGATGAAATGGCTCTCTTCAGGGTAAGTGAGAGGATGCAACACACATTATTTAGAAACTTTGCATGCCAATCAAGATCTCAGCATATCCTGATGTTGTAAGAAAGGTCTTGGAGCTTTTGGTGGTCCTGGACTTCTGTGTTTTATCTCTGTCTTGGATTATCTGTATCTTTGAAATTATTAGTAAAGTAAGATATCTGATTAGTGATCGTCTGATATGAAAATCCAGGCCTTTGTGTTATCTTCCCACATGAAGAAGGGAGCTCTGAGTGTCCGAAGAAGAGATACACCACCTAGAGCAGACGCTTGGGAGGTAGACCAGATCATTTCTCAGCTCTGTCTTTGGTTCCAGTCAGTGTAACAGCATCATTGTTCAGAAAGCTGCATTTACTTCTGCCAACCTTAAGTTCTCTTCTCTTACCTAATTTTAACCCTCCCAACCGGTTCTCATATATCATCAAAGGAATTTCTAGGCAGAAACATAAGAGGGAAATAAGAAATAGGCTACAGTTTGTAACAGAAAACACCAATTACTTTAACCTCCCAAAGCAATTTGGCATGTCCACCAACCAACCAGCAAAACCAATGAGTTCTCCTCAGATCTCTGCTATAGTTTATGAAACGGAGAAAGCTCCACATTTAATTTAGACTGAAAAGGACAGCTGTAGCAGATTTACACAGAGAATATTGAACACTCTGACTTTCACTTTTATGCAACACCTAAAGGGAGGAACTCCAGAGGATACTGATAATTAAATATCCGCTTACTTGGAATAATGGAGAAGGCAATGGCACCCCACTCTTGCCTGGAAAATCCCATAGACGGAGGAGCCTGGTAGGCTGCAGTCCATGGGGTCGCTAAAAGTTGGACACGACTAAGCGACTTCACTTTCACTCTTCACTTTCATGCATTGGAGAAGGAAATGGCAACCCACTCCAGTGTTCTTGCCTGGAGAATCCCAGGGACGGGGGAGCCTGGTGAGCTGCCGTCTATGGGGTCGCACAGAGTCAGACACGACTGAAGTGACTTAGCATTACTTGGAATAAAGCTGACTTAAATGAGAAAATAAATCCCATATTATTTATTTATAGTAAAAGCTCAGTAAACTATTTTTCTTTTACTCAGCAAGCACTCGGCTACAAGCACATTTGAAAGAGGTTAAAATTATCTTACTAAGTCTCTTCTTCCCCAAATAACTTTAAAACATTTCTACAGCAAATTCCCCCTACTTTACTGTCTTCTCTCTCAGTTACCTGCATAGTCTTCTCTTTCTAAAACAGCTAATCACAGAGTTAAAGCCCAGAGCCCACCCTTCCATCTGCCTAAAGCAAAGCACAGGGCAGCCTATCCGTTGTCCACATCTCTCCCTTGCCCAAGGCACAAAATTCATCCTAGGAACTTCAGCCTTAGGGATTAACAAGGAGGGGTGAAAACTTATATTTCTCTTAGAACTGGGGCCTAATTGACTGGAGACTGTGGCAGTGTGGATGGGTGAGTCAGTTTTATTTTATTTAAAAAAAATTCACAACCCCACTAATTCCTGAAAGAGCTTTGGAAATACTTAAGTTTGAAAACCACACACACAAAAATCTTGTATAATAATAATCATTTAGAAAGGTCATACATCATGTGGGCTAGGGAAGGAGAGGATAGTTATATACAGTTGTTATTGCTGCTATTTAGTTGCTAAGTCGTGTCTGACTTTTTTGTGACCCCATGGACTGTAGCCCACCAGGTTCCTCTGTCCATGGGATTTCCCAGGCAAGAATAATGGAGTGGGTTGTCATTTCTTCCTCCAGGGGATCTTCTCGACCTAGGGATCAAACCTGGGTCTCCTACATTGACAGGATTCTTTACCACTGAGCCACCAGGGAAGCCCAACAGTACAGTACTTTTCATTTAAATCTATAACCCTACTCCATCCAACTGCCCATTCATTATGCTTACTCAAATGTTTTGTCAGAATCCAGGATAGAAGATTGTTCCCCACCTGTGGGGTAAGGAGAAACTCCTGTAAGTAACCATAAAACTGACACTATCTGACAGTCAAAGGCAAAGAAGGACCTCAAGTTCTTGTGATTAAAGAGCAGAGACATTACTTTGTCAAACAAGGTCCGTCTAGTCAAAGCTATGGTTTTTCCAGTAGTCATGTATGGATGTGTGAGTTGGCCTATAAAGAAAGCTGAGCACCAAAGAATTGATGTTTTTGAACTTTGGTGTTGGAGAAGACTCTTGAGAGTCCCTTGGACAGCAAGGAGATCCAATCAGTCCATCCTAAAGGAGATCAGTCCTGGGTGTTCATTGGAAGGACTGATGCTGAAGCTCCAATACTTTGGCCACATGATGCAAAGAACTGACTCATTGGAAAAGACCCTGATGCTGGGAAAGACTGAAGGCAGGAGGAGAAGGGGACAACTGAGGATGAGATAGTTAGATGGCATCACCGACTCATGGGCATGAGTTTGAGTAAACTCCAGGGGTTGGTGACGGACAGGGAAGCCTGGCATGATGCAGTCCATGGGGTCACAAAGAGTTGGACACGATGGAGTGACTGAACTGACTGACTGGCACACCAATTTTTCAGGAAAGAATATCCATGCCCTACGCTGAGATCTTGGGAGAATTTTTGTGAGTCTTTATATAAGAAACTTCAAAAACAGAATGGCATCTTCAAAGTTCTACCCGAACAGCTGTGATGGTCTGCACATAGTTATTTCTGACACTAGTCCTCAGTAAAGGCCAAAGGCATGGATGCCCTGTGGTGATTCTCTAAGTCATTTTCTGCAGGGTTGGCAGGCTGGAGTGCCTGGAAGTGAAGTCCTGAAGTTGAGGAAGGTGAAGGTTTGAAGGACAGGGCTGAAAAATAAGGATGACATAAGACCCAGTCCTAACCCAGAAGAGAGAAGAGAGGTTGGGGTGGGGCTCACTGCTGCCCCCACTCTTCTCATCACAGAACTACAAGTGCTAAGTCAGTAGGACCCCACAGACAGGAAAGGCGGGCGCACTTCAACATGACTAGAATCTAGATTTGAAACAAGACTGGTTTTCAGGTTTACTGAAGCAGCTAGGAAATGTGAGGTTCAGCAAGCATCTCATAGAACTGAATTTCATCAGAGTTTCTCTAGAACTATACTACTTATGACATGCTTCTCACAATCCTTTTTTTGCATTTGAGAAGTGACCAGAAATATAGTCAAACTTAGGGAAAACTCCACCCTTACACATTAAGAGTTAATGTAGATACAGTTATATAACTGCCTAAGATATAGACTTCCCAGGCTTTCTTTGAGAAGTGTCACATTTTCAGACTGTTAGTGTATTCTTCTCTGAGAAGAATCAGCCCAAATCACATAGTATTTTATATAATTTGATGATTTGACTCTTAAAGAAAAGGATTGGGAGAAAAAACATATCTCCTGGTTGGCTCTAGAAGAACCCGTAACACATAGGAGCCTACAGATACAGAGTTGTCATTGTGTCTTTGTATGTACTTTCAAACTATTTCCTCTTTAAAATGTCCTAGTCTAGACAAACAGAGATAAAGGCAATGATAGGTGCTGCCCTGGGCCTCCACTGCCCATGCTGGCACTGACCCTAAGACCTTGATCCTGGATCCTACCAAGCAAGGGCCCCCAGAAGGAATCTGCCCAGAAGGGAAGGACGGGAGAGTCTCTGTGTACCCACCACTGTCTGGGGTGGCAGTCACTAGGAGATGTGCCGTGGTGGATATGAAAACAATCACAATCCATCCCTGCTTCCATTTCTCCTCTTTCCCCCAAAATAAGCATGTGAGATTTCATAGAATAGAACATGCAGTCTGGAGCCAGCAATGGCAGCATGGGCTCATTGCTGAAGTTCTGCTCTAGGCAGATGAAAGGTCTTCAGGTAGAAGCTTTCCCATGCCTGGGCAAAGCTAGGATTCCTTGGACCTGGTTGGCAGTGTGGTCAGGGTGACATAGAGGGGGGAGGTACCTTCAGGAGCAGCTGGTACTTGGTAATCCTCTGGACAGGCTTAATTAGGTAGGAAGAAATGGAGTTGGCCAGACCATGCCGCTGCTGTATCTCCTACAGGGATGAAAATGGACACTGTTAGACACGGTGGGACATGTGCACATATGTGTTCTGGGAGGAGGTGGGCAGGGTTAAGGAGAGAGGAGAAAAGAAAAAGGTACAAAATGATTAGAAACTATTCTTGGAAGGGGAAAAAAGGGAAAATGTATAAACCAAAACACATAGGAAATCATCACTGTGTCTTTAGATGATAATGAGTGCCTGAGCAGTAGAGAGGCTCACACCTAGATTCTGGAACAAGTGAAAATACAGTTAGATAAGCGAGATGTACATGGGTCATTGATGGCGTAGAGCTAAAAGGATGAATTAGGGTTTGATGGTGAGTTTTTCAAGGGTCAAGTTTCACAGATCTTATATAGAAGAAAAACATGGTGAAAACAATGTTTCAGAAAGACTCATATAAGCCTAATAGCAACACAGAGAGTAGAGATTGGGAAAGAGACACAGACACCAGTCCAGAGATTATTGCAGAAGTCTAAGTGTGTAAAAACAGAATTACCATCAATCCAACAATTCCATTCCTGGGTATATACCCAAGAGAAATCAAAACATATGTCCACAAAAAACTGCTGCAAAATATTCATAGTAGTATTATTTTATTAAGAGTAGTGAAAAGGTGGGCATAACCCAAATGTCCATCAACTGATGAGTGAAAAAACAAAATGTATTACAGTCATACAACAGAGTATTTTTTTGGCCATAAAACAGAATGAAATACTGAGACATGCTACAACATAGATGAACCTTGAAAGCCTTATGCTAAGTGAAAGAAGTCAGTCACAAAAGAACACCTATCATTCCATTTTTAAATGAAATGTCCAGAAGAGGAAATCTATAGAGATGGAAAATAGACTGTCAGTTGCTCAGAGCTGGGGGTGTAGGGAGGATAAGGTGGAGTGTGTGGGGATGCCTTATGAGGTGATGAACACGCTCTAAAATTGACTGTGAGGATGGCTGCACATGTCTGCGAAGGTACTAAAACAAACCGTACCCTCTACATACGTCTATGTCTGCAGGTGTGTAATGTGGGGGCTTGCCATAAATGAAGGTTAGTGAGCACAAAGCATCGGGAGAATTACAAGAAACATTTTAAACCTAGATAAAGTAGGACTTGTTACGGGCCATGAAGGAAGGTGAAGCAAAGGGAACAATAATAGTCATAAATCATTCCATTTTCCTCCAGCTATCCCAGAAGGTGGCAATTTTCTCACTCATTTGCCTCTTCCCTAAACTTGTGTGTTTATATCAGGACTTGTTCAAGGAAAATGGGCAAAACAGCTGGCAGCCTGACCCTATTTGGGCAAATTAACATTTTGAGCTTATCTGGGGCTTTGGCAGGAGAGCTCAGGCAATAAGGCACTTTGACTGGCTTCCCTCTCTAACAAGATGCTGAGTTCCTGGTAGGCTTCATGTGGAGAGTAAGGAAGGGGTGGTGTCCAGTGGCTGGGTCAGCCAACCAAGCTTAGTAATCAACAGGGTACCAGTCATCACCGCCTCACAGCTCCTACGTCTGGTGTAGAAAATGCTGGATCATGTCAATGTGTGGGCCTTTCTGGTGCTTGAATTTTCTGTGCTTTCTTTACAGTAATGGATAACAGAGCTGTCTTTATTGGGGTTTTAATCTCTGATGGAAGGAGGGCCTAAAGTAGATGGTCTCTAAGTATAGCATTTAGGGAAACTCTTCTGATGGGAGGGAAAAAGCTACAAAGATGATGCTTTCTGGAACGTTTAGGGAATCATCAGGAGAATTTGCTGCCCTCTCTCCCCACCTCTAGGCCAAGCTCCAGGAACTCCTACTGGACTGGTTTTCTGTCTTGCATTGGCCTCCCCAACTAATGTACAGGCTTATTAGGCATGATATTAGAAACGGGGGGTAGGGTGTAAAATTTGGGGTATGTCCAACTTATAAATCAAAGCCTAGAAATTGGCTAGAAACAGGAATATGAGGAATGTAGGATGAGAGGAAAATGCAGGTTAGCACCAGACACTGTAACATGTAAAAAATGAACCAGGCAAACCATGAGTCAACCTTCTCAGGAGCTCACAAAAGGCATAGTATGGCATTTGTAACCTTCAAAAGGCAGATGGTTACAAATGCCATAAAGAGACAAAGTATACTGCACATAAAGAGAAAGGCAAGGATTCACGTAGGAAGCAACACATGACTGTGACCGTTTAAGGATAGGAAGACTTCTAAGGGTGTCTATGTGTGCCTGTGTGCAGTGTGTGCAAAGGGCTCACGGTCTATCTTAGGCAGTGAGAATAGTGTGTGCAAAGATAAGGAGGCAGATGAGTCTGCAGCCTACTCAGAGCACAGGATATGTATGTTCAGAAAAATGTGAAGTGGAAGACAGGACACAGTACATTTAAAACTTCAAAAAGACTCTTCTAGATACTATTGATAAAAAACCAGAAATATATTAAGAGAAACACATTATTAAGGAGAGAGAATAGGAGTAAAGGGCATCTAAAATGATACCCAATAACTTCTGATACCAAGTCAGAGAAGTGCTTTTCTTGAGTTTTAAGTTTAAACAAAACCTCACAAATTTCACTTTGGGACCATTTCCATAGTAATACTCCATCTTTAAAAATCATGTCTGTTTTTTCTTGTCTGGCTTTCACCCATTCAAGTATTATTCCTTCACTGAGCAACAAGACACTTGTAGAATCATTTCTGTTACAGCAAGTAAGGCTAGAAAGATGCTCAGAGAAGGATTATTTTGTAAACTTGAGTATGGGAACCATGTTTGAATGTCTGTGACCCCATGGGACCTGGCACATTATCTTGCTTACAGTAGACATTCAAATATTTAGAGAAGGAATGAGTAGGCAGAAAGTTAGACTGATAGACATTTAAAATTTTCTGAATTTCAAGTGTTTGTTACTTCTGCTATGACTCTCAGAATGGCCATCATTGTTATCACCTATCTCTCATTGAACTTCACTTTTTTATTCTCATTTCTTTCTCCGCGCACCCCCCCCCCCCTTGTTCTTTCCATGCATCCTACAGTGATCCATTTGATTCTGTTCATGTTATAGCCAGTAAGTCACTCTCTGGGGACCAGTATCATATACACATCATTTGCCAACAGGACTGTGCTCACCCAAAACCAGAGGCCCTGACAAGGCACATCAGCTCTGAATCTCCTCTTGGCTTCCACTACAGAACAAGTGCTCGACCCTGGCTGCACGTTACTCTCACCTGGAAGTGTTTAAAAATCTCAATGCCCAGGCCAAATCCAGGCTGATCATAACACAATCAGGGCTGGGACTGGAACTAGTATTTTTCGTAGCTCTAAGGTGATTCCAAGGTGCCGTCAAGGTTGAAACAATTGTATTAGAGTAGTTAGTGATTCTCAAACTTGAGTGGGCATCAGAGTCACCTGAAGGGCTCCTTAAAACTCAAGATTGTTTCATTCCAGCCCTGGGGATTCTGATTCAATAGATCTGGAGCAGTGTCCAAAAATAGGCATTTCTAATAAATTCTCAGGTGATAACGATGTAGCTGAGCTGAGACCACACTTTGAGAAGTCCTGCATTTGAGGAGCTATAGAGGTGGCTCAGATGGTAAAGAATCTGCCTGCAATGTGGGAGACCTGGGTTCAATCCCCAGGATGGGAAGATCCCCTGGAGGAGGGCATGGCAACCCACTCCAGTATTCTTATCTGGAGAATCCCATGGAGAGAGACAGGAGGGCTACTGTCCATGGGGTCACAAAGAGTTGGACATGACTGAGCGACTAAGCATGCGCGCGCGCGCGCGCACACACACACACACACACACACACACGCTGTAGAAATGGAACATCTTAATTGGCACCTGCATCCTAGTACACCTCTTCTACACATGAGATTTATGGCTAGCTAGATTTGGTGTTGTGTGCTTAGCTGCTCACTTATGTCCGACTCTTTGCAACTCCATGATGTTGAGATATGCAGGCAAATGTGCCTTATCAGAAACCACAGCACTTGAGATGGGATGAAATAAAACACAACATTGTTGTTTTGTTATTTATGAGTCATGTCCAACTCTTTTGAAACCCCATGAACTGTAGCCCGCCAGGTTCCTCTGTCCATGGGATTTCCCAGGCAAGAATACTGGAGTGAGTTAATACTGGAGTGAGTTACCATTTTCTTCTCTAGGGGATCTTCCTGACTCAGGGAATCAAACCTGTGTCTTCTGCTTGGCACATGGGTTCTTTACTATTGAGCCACCAGGGAAACCCAAAACAAAAGATAAACAGTGGTTTTGGCTTTTTCCATGTTTTATCCATGAGAGAGAGGATTGCGGGGGGGCCAATAAAGAAAAATGAGGAACAAAGGATAGTTAGAAACCCATAATCTCAAAGTACAGAAGCATTCCACCTGTTCGTCAGTGGCTCAAGAATGGAAGTTCACAGCTTACATCAAAGAAGGTGCCTGCATGCTCCAGGATCAGCTGGTTGGAATCAGGCTTGTTTTTACAGTAGGTGACGTACATCTGAAATTTGTCTGCCTAAAAAAACAAAGATAATAAAAGATCAGCATCCATTAGTTGCTCCCTTCTGTTTACCGTGCCATCAAGTGCTGTGCAGTTAAGCCCTTAGATATTGCCTGGTACAGACAACCCTGTGGCAAATGCCCTGGGCTCATTAGGCCTGTGCTACCCTAATAAACTTGGGGTACTTTTTTCTTATCAGCAGGGGAAGAGAGCTCACTGAAAGAGAGTTCATTTAAAAACTAGTCTGTACTAGATAGAATTAGAAAAATCAATTTACAAATCATAATATGTCCTGAAGCTGGACAGAATTTATTGAGAGAGTATCCCCCTTCTAGCATTACCTATAATTTGCTTCCCATCTTGAAAAATGATAGCATTTGCTTTAAAAACGAAAAGTCAAAGAATGAAAATGAAGTGTAATCTCAGCAGGAGATCTGCTTGTACTCTAAATGTCCCCATGGGGGCAGTTTCTAGGGCATGTCAAGCAACTGTGCCACCATCCCACATGTGCCAGAAGCAATGATGGGGGAAAACGAAAGCAGGGTGACCCTTGGGGGGTCCTAAGTGAATCCTAAACAGTGAATCCCAAACAGATTGCTTCTTCAAGTCAAGAATCCTATGGCTCGGTAAAAATTCATTTCTTATGTCTTTGACATCTCCTGGGTTAGTGCTTCACAGCCTTTCCACTGGGAAAGTTATGTGTACTTTGGCCACCAAGCACTTTTCCCAACTGTGAAGTACTCCCCATCCCAATGCCTGCATAACATTGGGGATGTCCTCTTCTAAAAAAGAAGCCTAACTAAGTGCTAATTATAGCAGGTTTCACTTATGCCAGCACTTCCTTTCCCAAGTACTCTATACATACTAACTCATTTGATCCTTATGAGAATCCTATGTGATGAGTTCTTTTATTATCAACCCACTTAACAGGTACGAAAATAGTGGCATGAGGTTGGTTGCTGTTGTTTAGTCGCTAAGTCGTTTGACTTCTGTGACCCCATGGACTCTAGCCTGCCAGGCTCCTCTATCCATGGGATTTTCCAGGCAAGAATATTGGAGTGGGTTGCCATTTTTTTTCTCAAGGGCATCTTCCTGACCCAGGGACCAAACCTGTGTCTCCTGCATTGGCAGGCAGATTCTTTACCACTGAGCCACATGAGAAGTCCACAATGTAGGTCACTTTAAATTCAGAAAGCAGTGGAGCCCAGGCAAGTTGACTTGAGGCTTCTTGGTCATAACTCTTGCCGTTCAATACATGGCAACTCTTTCTACCCTTTACTCCTGCATTATAGTCAGACATTAAGGTGATAAGACTTAAGAAATCACTTTGAGATAATTCTTGGCAAAATGAGCATATTGTATACTAAAGGTTTTCTGAAACCACTTTTATGTACTATTTAGGAGGCATTCATCATCCCTAAGAGATGCTAATAAATCATACTTATGGTTGATTGAAAGGCAAATCCACAAAATGTATGAAACAAGACACCAAAAAAAAAATTCTTTCACTTAATGGTCAGTTTCATTTTTTCTCTACATTGGCTGTGCAAGGGATCATATACTATTATTAGCAATAATGTGAACTGTGCATGGGCTCATGTATTTAGAGGTGGAAAATGTATTAGCACAAAATAAAATGGTAGTCTGAGACTTCCTTAAGAGACCAGGCCAGGAAGTAAATGTTACAGTTTCAGAAAAAGGAGGCAACTCAAGTCTAGAGTTGCAGGATAAACTGTGATATTAATTATATGTCAATGGACTATTCAACATCCCAGCTCCTCTGAGATCTTTCCATTTATAAAATATAAAACATAACCACAGCCCTGCCTATTCCATAGGGCTGTTAAGAGCGCAAACTCTCTGAATTGTGAAGACATTGGAAAAGTAATTAGCCTGTTTTGAGTAGTAGTTCTAATTAGTTAATTGTTGAGTATTTAGAACTCCTGGCCCTGGGGAAAGATTTCCGTGTTTAGTTGCACTTATTGTACTAGGTGGGCTTCCCTGGAGGTGTTGGTACACATATCACGAGCCTGAACTCAGGATAATAGGGCGTGGAGATACTAACAGAGACTAGTGTTTCCATGTATATAATTAAAACCTGGTACATTCAGCCCATTTACTTGGCCCATGACAACAGCTCCAAGAAAGAGAATGACTACGTATACATCCTGTAGGTCAGAATTGGGATGGATAACCAAGGAGTCTGCTCTCTTACTAAGGAAGAAAATGTGAACAATGGCTTGGTGGACTTCTAAAGTTCTAATTCCCTCATCCTGTTAAAAATAACTCGTGGATGGAGCTGGAACAGTTCTTCTACCAGGGGTGGTGGTCTTATTTCAATCTCCTGACATTTCAGTTTTTGAAAGTTTTTTAAGGTAGATATCAGACACAACATCTAAGGACCTTTCCCAAGGAGGGCTCTGGTGCTCAGTGATAGACTGCTTTCTTTCAGATCTACTCATGGATCTTCTCTACAGCCCCTGGTCCTGTGTTAGAATGTCAGTGACACCAATCATCAGTCAGGCACTGAACAGTGATGCCATCTGGTATCACCTGTACCCCTGGAAAACATGGGATCGTAGGAGGAGAAGTTCAGTAGGTTACCCAAGTAACAAAGCAGTGTCCCACATCCTCAGGCAGCTGCTCATACTTCTCCAGTTCTTTGAGGAAGATGCTGCAAGGAGGGAGAAAGGCTGAAATCAGACATTCTGTACTGTTGGACCCCTCCCCACCAGAGGCTCATACTGAGGCCAACCCAATCTCATCAGCTCCATTATTTACATATGCCTTCTCCACTTTCTAAGTGATGTGCGGTAAGGAGCAATTTAAAATATGTTGGAACTAATTTCATTACATTTTAAATTAATTGATTAATTAGTGCTACTTAATTGTTTCCCTTAAAGGTTTACACTTCTCAGGCTGAAAATGATGGAATATGATACTTGTGTTGGGCATTTCAATGGTAACTATGACTCTATTTTTTAATACAAGTAGTCTGAGCATGTTGCAACACTTGAAAATATATAGATATAGGTATCAAAAGACCAAAATAATACTATCTATGATCCCAGAGGTAAGGTGGAAAAATTCTGAATCCTATACTGACTTCTTTCCAATTTTTCACTTTCTTCCATCAGTACCCAGTTTGTGCTAAAAACTGAGTTAATGCTTCTTGTTGCTGACACTGTTAGGAAAGAAAATTTAATGGGGAAAATGTCATAATACATTTCAAAGCTGAATTGAATTACTACCGAATTTTCTGCCATTGTGAATATCTACGGTATGGCTCCTTTTTATGTTAATAATTAATAAAGAGCTGACCACACCAACTTCAAATTCATACATTAAACAGTTGGTTTGAGCTCAGAGAATACAAGCTCAAATAAGCCAGAATCATTGGAATGGCATTTTCTTTTTAAAAATCAGACAAAGTGTTACAAGTAATTATGAGGTTGTAGGGAAACATTCTGACAATGATGGACGATGGTATAATCTTTACAGGTCAATTCGACAATACCTATCAAAGTAAAAAAGTACTTATCTTTGCCTCCGCAATTTTAATTTTGGAAAATGTGCTATAGTTGTAGTCACACATATGCAAAATGAAGTATACATATGCATATTCACCATGGCACTCTTCATAATAGCAAAAGGCAGTGTATAGACGACAAAGTAAACCATAGTACATCCATAGAACCATATACTATATGGCTATAGGAAATGGCAAAACTTTGTAGGTTTTTACATGGAAGAGCTCCAGGGCAAGCTGTTAAGTAAAAAAGGCAAGATGTAGAAGAATGTACCTAATATTCTGCCTTTTGTCTAAGTAGGGGATATATATACTGTTATTTCTGACCCAAGAAACTAATGGTTAAAGTGTATAATTTTAGTTTTGCAAGATTAATTCTGGAGATCTACTATATAGCATAATATCAATAGCTAAGATTATTGCATCACATACTTAAAATTTGCAAAGAAGATGGATCTTTTGTTAAGTGTTGTTATACAACAATAGAAAAGAAAACTTTGGGAGGTGATAAATATGTCTATGGCCTTGATGGTGGTGATAGTTTCATGGGTATATAATTATCCCCAAATGCACCAGTGTTTTTGTGATATTAAATATGTACAAATTCTTACACCAATCGTACTTCAATAAAGTGGTTAAAAAGAAAGTCTTCCCAAAACAAAGAGTCAACCTACTGAACGGGAGAAAACACTTGCAAATGATGTAACCAATACAAGGTTACTATCTAACATATATAAATAGCTCATACAACTGCAAATGAAGCAACTGACAAAGGATTAATTCCAAAATATATAAGCAGCTCATATAGTTCAATATCAGAAAAACTAACAATGCGATCAAACAATGGGCAGAAGATCTAAACAGACATTTCTCCAAAGACATACGGATGGCCAATAAACACATGAAAAGATACTCAACATCACTCATTATTAGAGAAATGCAAATCAAAGGTACACTGAGGTATCACCTCACACCAATCAGAATGACCAAAATACTACAAACAATAAATGCTGGAGAGGATGTGAAGAAAAGGGAACCCTACTGCACTGTTGCTGGGAATGTAAATTGCTACAGCCACTATGGAGAACATTACAGAGATTACTTAACAAACTAGGAATAAAACTACCATATCACCCAGCAATCTAACTACTGGGCATAAACCTTGAGAAAACCACAATTCTAAAAGATACATGCACCCCAATGTTCATTGCAGTACTATTTACAATAGCCAGGACATGGAAGCAACCTAGATGTCCATCGACAGATGAATGGATAAAGAAGCTGTGGTGCATAGATACAATGGAATATTACTCAGCCATAAAAAGGAACACATTTGAGTCAGTTGTAGTGACGTGGATAAACCTAGAGCCTGTCATACCGAGTGAAGAAGTCAGAAAGAGAAAGAAATATCGTGTATTAATGCATATAAATGGGATCCAGAAAATAGTACTGACGAACCTATTTACAGAGAAGAAATGGAGACGCAGACACTGAGAATGGTCTGGTGGACACAGTGGGGGAAGGAGAGGGTGGGACAAGCTGAGACAGCAGCACTGACACATATGCACCACTGTGTCTACAACAGACAGCTAGCAGGAATCTGCCGTGTAGCACAGGGAGCCCAGCTGCGTGCTCTGTGACGACCGAGAGGGCTGGGATGAGGAGGGGACGGAGGCTTAAGAGGGAGCAGATATATAATATGACTGATTTGCACTGATGTATGGCAGAGACCACCACAATATTGTAAAGCATTATCCTCCAATAAAAACAACAACAACAACAAAAAACAACGTGATTTAAAAATGGGCAGAAGACCTGAATGGACTTTTTCTCCCAGGAAGACATACAGATTGCTAACAGGCACATGATAAGATGTTTCAACATCATTAATCATCATTAATCATCAGATAAATGCAAATTAAAACCACAATGAAGCATCATCTCACACTAGTCAGAATGGCTATCACCAAAAGGAACACAAATAACAAATGTTGGCAAGGATGTGGAGAAAAGGAGCCATCCTACACACACACACACACACACACACATACACACCTGTTATCTGTGTTCTGTTTTCAATGACATAGAATGATTTGGTTTTGGTTTAAAGAAATATATATGTGCAATTAAAAAATGTTTGGCAAGCCATATTTGTAAGGCCAAAATGCCAATGATTTATAGAATCATCCTGCTGAGTCACTTCAGTCGTGTCCAACTCTGTGCGACCCCATAGATGGCAGCCCACCAGGCTCCCCCGTCCCTGGGATTCTTCAGGGAAGAACACTGGAGTGGGTTGCCATTTCCTTCTCCAATGCATGAGTGAAAAGTGAAAGTGAAGTCGCTCAGCCGTGTCCGACTCTTAGCGACCCCATGGACAGCAGCCTACCAGGCTCCTCTGTCCATGGGATTTTCCAGGCAAGAGTACTGGAGTGGGGTGCCATTGCCTTCTCTGTTTATAGAATCATAGATGATATTTTTGTCCATCTGCCATTGAAATTTTCTACTACAAATAAGTATTACTTCAGTAGTAAGTCAGTTGAAAATGTTTGAAGACTCCTAGCAGTACCCATTTAATGATAATCATCTTTCCCCTGAATTCTGGAGTATCCTGATTTGAATCACTGAACAGCAGTGATTACAATGCAATTTGGGCTTACAAAATGCAAATATGCAGTGCTCAAAAATCAATAAAGTATCATATTTACTGCTACTTTTAGAAGAACTGCAGGTGACCCACATGTATTTAATATGAATTCTAAATTAGAAATAGAAAAATATTATATAATGCTGCAAGTGAGGATCACATTTTTTTACAAGGACAAGAAGAAAACATGTTTTTTGTTGTTGTTGCAAAGAGAAGCAATCTGGATCATCACCACATACATAACATAACATATTAAAACATTCATCTATTTTTAATATACTATAATTTTTATTTCTGGAACTAAATTCTAAAGGACATGTATTGTGTGGGTGTTTTCCATGAGAACACTAAACAACATAAGGTACAAAATCTTCACAGGTATTTTTTCAGGTGTTGAGATAGTCTTTATGGCTGTTTCTCATATTGGCCTTCAGGATAATCTCAGTGAAGACAATGGATAGAGATTCAGCTCTGAGATGTGATGGGCTGAACAGGACCTGGGAGTTAGGGCTGGAATGGCTTGGTGAGTCAGGGAAGAGCTACTCTAGGACAAGGACTGGTGAAAGGAAATGAACCGCTTTAAAGAGAAGAGGAGTAAGCACAGAAGAGCACTCGGAACAAAAGAGAAGGAGGAGAACCTGGAGCCCCAGGCGCCTAGGATAAATGCTCCTGGGTGTAGGAAACTTCCACTTGCCCACTTTTGAGCTCTCGCTCCAGTCCCCTCACTCTGACCACTTTGGTATACAGGTTCTTCTCTATTAAGAGTGACCAAGGAAATGATACGATAGCCTGGATCATGACATTCCATAGAAGATATAAAATTGTATCCTTGTTTTAGAAGTTGCAAGGACTCTGACGACTCAGGGAGAGCTTCCCTCTTTCCTTAACTTATGACCAAAGGTCAGTGACTTGGTCACTTAAGGTTAATTTTAAGTAAAAAATGGTAATTATGCCCACAGAGTTGATAATTGATCTAGAGGCTGAAGAGAGTAATAGCAATTTTTGGTGACAGTAGCTGCCTATGGGAGGATACTCCAAAAATTCTCAAGAAATGAAAGCGCTTTAAAATGAATTAAGTACATAGCATATCATTTCTAGAATTAATGCCTTTCTGGAAAATGAAGGTTTTAACAGCAACTGCCACTAGCCCACTCTTCTACTAATCCAAGGCCTCACTTTCCTTTCCTCCCCAAACCAAGCTCAAATAAAAGAACCAGAGTTCACATCTAGTCACAGTTGTCAGTAGGGGGTCTTACAAAGTACCATTTTTCTCAATTTTAAACAACCTCGTGTTGCGAGGATTTAATAAACTCATGTAGGTAAAAAACCCAAAGCAATACCTGGTGTACAGTAGGCACTAAATTAGTTTTTCAGGATCAGTGCCTCCCAATTTTAATAAGCTCCACTCCTGGAGACTTATCCCCAGGGAGCTTTTCCCACCCTGCCCCTGGTAAAAATCTATAGTAGATTGTCTTCTCTGAAAACCATATCCTGGGAAAAATCTTGATTGGGGTTATGTAAAAACTGGATTTCAAGGTCATGTATCATTTAAGCTTGGAAATTCTGGGTTAAATTGGTTTGTTTATGAAGGGACTTTCAAAATCCTATAATATGATGAGGTACATTATATCTCTGAAATAAGTAGAGTATGCAATGCTTCCCAAACTTCTTTGCAAATGGAACACTTTTGGGGAAAGTATCAGACTTTGTCTCAGGGAACACTTAGTGATCCCTGCTCCTGCCTGTGCACTGTCCTCTGGGTTAGGATCTGATGAGCATCTGTATCATTTAGCAAAACTCCGTGGGTGATTTTAATGCATCCAGTCCATAGATCAGCTTTTGAAAGTAATTTTTTGGGGCTCCAAAATCACTGCAGATGGTGACTGCAGCCATGAAATTAAAAGATGCTTGCTACTTGGAAGAAAAGCTATGACCAACCTACACAGCATATTAAAAAGCAGAGACATTACTTTGTTAACAAATGTCCGTCTAGTCAAAGCTATGGTTTTTCCAGTAGTCATGTATGGATGTGAGAGTTGGACTATAAAGAAGGCTGAACGCTGAAGAATTGATGCTTTTGAACTGTGGTGTTGGAGAAGACTCTTGAGAGTCCCTTGGACTGCAAGGAGATCCAACCAGCCAATCTAAAGGAAATCAGTCCCGAATATTCATCAGAAGGACTGCTGCTGAAGCTGAAACTCCAACACTTTGGCCACCTGATGCGAAGAACTGACTCATTGGAAAAGACCCTGATGCTGGGAAAGATTGAAGGCGGGAGGAGAAGGGGACGACGGAGGATGAGATGATTGGATGGCATCACCAACTCTATGGACATGAGTGTGAGTAAGCTCTGGGAGTTGGTGATGGACAGGGAGGCCTGGCGTGCTGCAGTCCATGGGGTCACAAAGAGTCGGACGTGGCTGAGCGACTGAACTGACTGCCCTTTCCAGTGTGCTTCCAGCTGGCAGATCCTACATCCACTCTACATGGTTTAATTTTTAAATAAAAAGGGTAGGAATTAAACAAGCTATCCTGTGATGGGCATATCGATTCATAACTTTGAGTAAGTTGTGCACTACCATCTCAAGTAATTGTTGAAGACCAGTAGCAGTATTAAACCCTATTTTGCTTTTTAATTTGAAACTTATGAAGACAACAGGTTATGTACACTTGATCAGTATAATTCTACCTACTTCAAATAGACGTGATGAGTTTAAATTAAAGCACAAGAAGTCACAACACTTTTCACAAATGATGGGACATTCCTCCTCAGCTGTTCTATAGCAACATCTTGGTCTTTACCACTTCAATAATTATGTGTAATAAATCATGGGAGAATGAGCAAAGCAAGAAGTTTAGGTGCTTGTGTGAATATCTGGGGTTCTTTCAGAAATGAGTAAAACTTTTAAAGAAATGTCAAGATTCAAATACTGTATGATATCACTTTTTTGCAGAATTTACAAAATACAACAGACTTATGAACATAACAAAAAAGAAGCACGCTCACAGATACAGAGAACAAACTAATGGTTACCAGTGGGGCGAGAGAAGTGGGAGGGGCAATACAGGGGTAGGGGATTAAAAGTTACAACTATCAGGTATAAAATAAAATCAGCTACAAGGATATACTGTATAACACAAGGGATACAGTCAGTATCTTAAATGGAATATAACCTTTAAAATTGTGAATTACTCTATTGTACACCTGTATTGTACATAGTGGGGCTTCCCTGGTGGCTCAAATGGTAAAGAATCCACCTGCAATGTGGGAGACCTGGGTTCAGTACCTAGGTTGGGAAGATCCCCTGGAGGAGGGCATGGAGACCCACTTCAGTATTCTTGCCTGGAGAATCCCCATGGACAGAGGAGCCTGGCGGGCTACAGTCCTTGGAGTTGCAGAATCGGACACGACTGAGTGACTAAGCACAGCACATCATACTTAGTGTACAACAACTACACTTCAATAAAAAAGAAATGTCAAGATCTAAGCAATGCTATTACTCTATCAAATTATTGTGATGCAATACATTATGCAGTTACTTTATGAGGAAAATGCTTCCCTCCAGCTTTGGATGGGATCCTGGGAAATAAAGCCACTAGCATTATTGACAGAAAAACTTTGTGAGCTTTATCATTGCTGCTGCTGCTAAGTCACTTCAGTCGTGTCTGACTCTGTGCGACACCATAGACGGCAGCCCACCAGGCTCCCCTGTCCCTGGGATTCTCCAGGCAAGAACATTGGAGTGGGTTGCCATTTCCTTCTCCCATGCATGAAAGTGAAAAGTGAAAGTGAAGTCGCTCAGTCGTGTCCGACCCTCAGAGACCCCATGGACTGCAGCCCATCAGGCTCCTCCATCCATGGGATTTTCCAGGCAAGAGTACTGGAGTGGGGTGCCATAAGCACTATGAAAACAGTACCATTCCAAAGGCACCCTGGGCCATTCTGAAACTTATTTTTGCCAAAGGTAAATTTGGTCTATAGTCTTACTGCTTCTAGAGGAGTGTGTCCTTCACTGAGGACCTTCATATCAAGGGTACAGCTTGAATTTAAAGGGGAATACATGCGATGGCCTTGTTTGTGCATGCTCTCAGGCATGGGCATATACACTTGTTGGTGAGAAGGGGAATGAAGCAGGGTCACAGTGGTAACAAGAGAAAAGTAGAACAACAAGGAGACATAAACAAATAAAGCTGGAGGCAGGCTGGGGAGAGAGGATCAGGCTTATTGCAGGCAGCCCAGGACACTGCCCCTTATGCTTCTGCATACAAGAGGAGCTAGAGATCATTTCTAAGGGACCCATTAGTGACCAGATAGACCCAGAGCCCAGCATGGAAGAGGTTCTGGACTGCAGGCCAGGACAGCTGGTTAGCACACTGAGCAGCTGTTAAACTACTGGAGGGTTGTGTGCACCCCAGGGAAGGTGCCAGATGGCTCATAGAAGTCTTTGCTCAGCACAGTTTGATCATCTGGGCTGAGCCATGACAATCACCAGGCTCTCTCTTTATTTCACAGCAGAAACTTCTGCTGAGGTTAGAGGTGGAGAGGGAAAGGTGCACACGGCTGGACTCTTACTCAGTATACCCCCCACCCTCACCTTAAACCTCAAGCAGCAGCTTACCTCACGGCAGTGCTACCTGTTGAATATGTTTTGCTAATATTTCCTAAATTTAACTTTTGTGATTAGATGAATCAAACAGTACTGCACAAACATAAGTTTAATGTTAAAGTAAAATATAAACAACTAATCTTGCATTTAATGTTATTCATAGGCCATTGACAGACAGGCTGTTTAGTAGCTAGGCATGGACACCAAGAAGTTAGTTTGTACAACTGAAATGAACATGACTTTGACACACCAAAATGAATGTTTAGACTTTGTTTTTCTTTGGGTACTCCCCCATATTTATAAAAGTAGCACTGGGAAAAAAAACAGCAACAAAATCGCAGCTATAATTTTTTAAGGCCCTACTGATAAGTGTGTAAGGCTCACAGTTATCTCTCAGAGTATAAATTTAGGGCCCAAGAAAAAAACACACTAGGATGTCCCCTTCCTCTCTGCTTGACATTTGAATATTAAGAAAATGACAGTGTGAAAATAGGGAGTCATGAAGACGTGGATTCTTTGGCTGTGTTACTCAGTTTGAGCAGGTCACAAACCTTTGTAAGTTCCAGTTTCTATGAAACAAGAGAGTAGAATAGAACAAGATTTTCCTGGTGTGGGAAAGAAGCACAGAAAGCAGAGAATACAACCAAAGTGCGTGAGTACAGGAGGGAGAAGGAGAGGCCAAGCAGGGAAAGCAGCTGCCCCCTGGCAGAGGGGCCTTTAGATGAGGCTGTGGCCTGCACACCCCTTCTCTCTCCACTTGGGGGAGCCAGCGTCTCACCTTGTAGCTACAGATCCACCCTCTGCATTCCACGGGGTTGTAGAATCAATTTAGAGGGTGGAAACCAGCATTAAAGAGGAAGGAGAACAGAACCTAATCCAAAATATCAGAGCTCATCACACATGGTGAGGGTATCATTTTGCAGGATTTAATTTTCCTATTATATATAATATATAAAGCATGTGCATATCAGGACAGGATATATAATTTTTCTTTGGCTCATAATACAAAATGTTTGAAAAACACTTAACTGACTCCCCTGCCTACCATAGGAGACAGGGAGGGCTAGCTCTTTTTCATCCATCTCTCCCCTTCCATCTCACTCTCCCCCTCTCTATACTGCCTCCTCTAGTACTGCCCACTCTCCCTTCCTCTCCCCCTTCTTCTCCCCATCTCTTCTTTCCCTTGATATCCACTGTCCTCACTTCTCCTCTATTCTATTCCACTTTCCCACTCAGTCTGTCTCTCCTCCCTTCCTCCACACTCTGGTCGCCACCACTCCTGCCTTGCACCCCCTCCACCCACCACCTTGCCCTTCTTGTGCCTCAGTCTCACAGGAGCGGACGTGACAAGACACAGTCCACTGGGAGTGTGACGGCTTCACCTTCCCCCACCCTTGACCCAGGATGGAGACTCACTCCCAGACTTCTTCATTTCAGGCCATTATTGTAAGGGTGTGTGACCTGGATGACATACCTATGGAAGAAATGGGTTGAAGTGTTCCTGAGATTTGAGGATGCACATTGAAGCTGGTTAGATATGAACCAAAGCAACCAGACTTGGCAGTGCCAGCCATGGTCTGTGGAGAGGAGAAAGGGACCGCCCCAGCCCCTGGAATCTATGCCTAATTGTTCAATGGGGAGATGTCACAAAATGTGCAAGTCACTGGGCCTTCTCTGGGTCTCAGGGCCCTTATCTGTCAGTGGAGACAATTATGCTTGATGCTCAGGAAGACCTTCTGATCCCTGACAACAGAGATTTTTATAAAAATGTTATTGCCCAGACTCACATATGGCCATATCTCCAAAAACTGAAAGGGAAAAATTAAGTTCAGATTTAACCAAAGGGGATGAGCATTTTAAATAAACTGCTGTCCTTACTGAAGCTGAAAATCAAATACAAGGCAAACCGAAAATGAATAATTTTCCCACATTATAAGCTGTAGGCCAGTCAAAGTGGGGAGAGAGCATTAATAAAACCATCACCATTGGGGAGATCTATGTATGGCATTTATTACCTTTCCTGAGTACTCCCAGAATGCTTAACAAAATGCAAAAAATAGATCTAGGTTTTGAGTAGATAAGTGCCATGGTCTTTGGATCTAGTTCCATAGATATGAGATGCAGAATCAACATAGGGAGAGCAGAGGGTAAAAACCAAGTATCACTCCACTTAAACCTCCAATGTGTGTTAACATCACTACTTGTAACTGTTAAATTCTACATATATGAATTGTTCTTCTTTACAAAATTTTGGTACTGAATGGAACTTCTCCATTCAATACCTACAGAGACAAAGCTCCTACAGGAAGGTCACACACACACAAAACCAATCTTGACTGTCATTTTTCAAAGTGACATCATTTAGAAGGATCGATATTAACTAGCCGAGTCGTTTAACATATTCACTTTTGGTCTAGATACTAATTTCCTAGCGCCTCAGCTGATGTGGTTATGCAGGCCGCGTCCATCTCAGTCCCTCTGCCTCTCAGTCTCTCTGTCTCCAGTCTTCCTCCCTCCCAATCTCTTTCCCTCACTCTCTCTCTAGAGAAGATGCACAGAACCTGAGCTATGCACTAGAAATCAGAGGAGTCTGTTTCTCTGTCAGATAGCACTTAATTATAAATTTGAAAAGATGCAAGCAACTGGGGTTAAAAAGAACCTTTTGATATGTTTAGGTTAAAAAGTGACCATTTCAGAAAAGTATTCCTAAAGAGCAAACTAGAGTTGGACAATTGCCTGGTCTTCCCAATAAGAAGTACCCAGGAAACTCTTTCGTTTAGACATGCAAATGTTTTGCTTGTCTAGAAGGTTCTGACAGTGGTGAAGAAAAATAATGATTTTCCGTATCTTGAGATTTTCATAAACAAAAGAGAGAATTATGACTTGAATGGCATTAGCCACAAGTCTGCAAATTTTAATTCTATTTTTAGCCCATCCATACATTCATCCACCCAACACTCACTCACTTAATGTTTACTGTGTGCCAAGTATTGGGGTTATGCAGTGAAAGATATGACCTCTTATGGAGTTCACAATTTCTGCATTTTCAAAGTTGGCTTAATTGCCATTTTTAATATTACTCGTTAGAGATTTTAGAGGGTTATACTTTCTACATTAGTCAAATTTTGTATGACATGAGAAGAAAGCACATATTATGAGTAGAGTAAATAAAGCCTTAAGTCTTCTAGATCCTACTGGGAATTAATAAACAGCTTGATTTTTTTGCATGTTCCCCTAAATTGTGGACTATTTAAAACATCTTTTGGTGGATAGCTTTCTAAATGCATTACAAGTTCCTTGCTTTTTCATGCAGGATATGCCAACGATTCATTATTAGCTATTACTAATATAATAATATATTATTACGCTGTATCATAATACAGGGGTTCTGTTGGGCCCTATATTGGGTTATACTGGGACATAGGATCATCTGTACCAATGGAGAATAGGTCTTGACCACCTTGATCTTTTGGGTTCTTTTGACTCTTTTTTGAAAGTTTCTCTTTCTTTCCTGTCACGTACTGATACCAAGCTACTTGCTCAAATTCTTGATTCTTATTTGATGCTTCTAAATTGCTATGGGCTTGGAAACAATCTGACCAAGAAATAGAGAGGGTTTTATGGGAGACAAGAAGGAGTTCCTCTGGAAAGATAAGAACTTTATCTTTATGCTATTTCTTTTGGTTGGTCAGAGGCTGGTTTTTATTTTCTTCTTGTTTCTTATAATGTTAATAAATAGGTAACATTTTTGGGGTAGCTGTGTTCTTAATCACTGAATTTATTCCTCTACAAAATGCGATATTCCTATGGCTTAATTTGACTTTTTATTTTATGGAGTTCTTAGAACTCTATTTTGTAACTGTTAGGTAGATCTTCAGCTACTTTTTAAATAGACTACCAAACAGCTTGCCTTGATTTACTGGATTGATACCTTTAAACCACAATAAGGCAAGGTTATGCTAGATAATCTGTTGTTATTTAGTTGTTAAATTGTGCCCAACTCTTTATGACCCCATGGACCATAGCCCACAAGGCTTATCTGTCCATGGGATTTCCCAGGCAAGAATGGGGAACATGGAGTGTTCCAAACATGGAGTGGGTTGCCATGTCCTTCTCCAGGGGATCTTTCCAACCCAGGGATTGAACCCATGTCTCCTGTATGGCAAGTGGATTCTTTCAAGGCTGAGCCATAAGGGAAGCCCAGATATTCTGTTACAATTGGTCAATTTTGAAACGAAGAGTCTTTCCCCTTATACACTGATTTGGCAAAAACAAGGCTCACATGAAGTGCGTATAGTGATCTCTGTATTTCTATACCTTGCCAATTTGGTAAGAATGTGAGCAAAGTGAAACTTCTGACTAAATCCCAGAGATCATAAATCAGATAAGAAAAGTAACATGACTTACTGCTTTCTAGGCTGATATCTTCCCAAATATCTAGGGAGATGGGATAATACTCAACTGAGCTCAGATGATGGAATGTGGGGTCAGCGGTCAAGAATGGATTTATTGGGATCTTATTAAATAGACATGAAGAGAAAATATTGCTGTCGCTGGAGATTTCCAGACAAAAAATATAGAGAGTATAAAAATTTGGATTAAAAAAAGACTAGAAACTTTTATCAAGTACTCCAGAGAGTCAGAAGGTATTTTCACCCTGGAGCTTACTGCTTTCATAATCGGATAGGGGAGCTACATATTTTATGTTTCCTTTAAACTAATGCCATTTGATGACTTTACAGGGGATTAATGATCAGGTGTTGATGAGAGGAGTGCCTCTTCACCTGCTTTTTAGACCTTTTAGAGCTCAGCATCCTTTTATATCCAACTATTACTTGCCAGGTGGCTCAGTAAGAATCCGCCTGCAGTGCAGGAGATGCGTGTTTGATCCTTGGGTTGGGAAGATCCCCTGGAGGAGGAAATAGCAACCCACTCCAGTATTCTTGCCTGGAAAATTCCATGGACAGAGGAGCCTGGTGGGCTATAGTCCATGGAGTTGCAAAGTGTCAGACACTGCTGAGCAACTGAACACACACACTTGCCTTTGGTCATTCTTAGCAAAGAATGAGGTCTCATTCTCTAGAGCTGGGCCGTGCCATAGAGTAGCCACTTGTCACCTATATTTATTAAACAAAGTTGAAAACGCAGCTCTCAGTTGCATAATCACACATCACGTGTTCACTAAGCACACATAGCCAGTGGCTATGGTAATGGACATCACAGACACAAAACATTCCCACCTACTGACGGCTCTATGGCACAGTGCTGCTCTGGAGTCTTGGCTCAGGGGACTGCCACCCTGGTGCCCTGGCAGTTTCATCTCCAGCATGACAACTTCATTGAGTCAAAGCCTTGACTAGCCCGACCCTAGGACTTCTTCTACACTGTATCCTACAACTCTGAACCTCTACGTTAGCCCTCCTTTGCAACAGGGTCCTGAGAGAGCTCTAGGACTTTTTGTCAACATTATTTCTCAAGGTTCCCTCCATTTGTACATTGGAAACTGAGTTATTTCCATAGCTGGATATGTCATCTAACCAACCAGTATTCTTGCTGACCCTTTGTTAACGATTGAATATGTTTAGTATGCTATGGAAAAGATGTTTAAATCAGATTGGGAGCTGGAAGAAATGAGTTGTGAAGTTTTAGGGCTCTATGATTCTACTTATTTCAACAAAACATAGAGGGTTGATTGATGTTCTCCCCTATAAACTGTCAAGAAATATATTCAATTAGATAATTTGATTAGGTATCTATCAATTGTTTTGGTTGAGGGTGGGGATGATGAGGTAGTTAGGGATGAAGGGAATATTTAGGTCAAAAGAAAACATCAGTGGAACTTGAAACCTAAGGCCTGCAAAGTAGGATGGTTAACCTCAGATGAATTCTAATGTCAGGATTACCCAGAGTTTTAATAAAGAAAAGCTACTTTTACTTCCTCAAGCCTGCCTATTATTTTGATTCAGTCTGAGGATACTGGCAGTTAGGTTAGTCAGGATACTGCTGAACATTTGACTTCACTCTCCATTAGGAATTTTGGACCACTGTGGAGAAAGAGGGGTGAGTGAGAAAGAAGTCTGACAGCCATTGACTTAGAGATTTAACAGGCACTACTTTACTGGGAGAGAATTCCCAGTCAACTTTGGTCCACTTGTTGGGAAGCTGTGCTGTTGGGTATTTATGGCCCTAAGTGTACTCCACTGAAACCCTCCACCACCAACCTACTTGTTATGAAAATCGTAGATCTCCTGGATGTTGCCAAAGATGATATGTTCCTTATTAAGGATCCCAGGGGGGATCTCCTCCACACCACTGGTCATTTCCCACAGGTAGGTCTGTAAGACAGCAACAGTTCCATCATTGGCAAGCATTGCCATGTGAAATACATGCAAAATAGGCCTTAAAAACTTGTGGGGTAAGGGTCAGACTAGGGATGCATGTAGAGCTTAAAAAGTGAGATGGTAAATAAGCAGAATGAAAAGAAAGAAAACCTGAATGTTCTATTATCTTGATCTGCTGTTAAGGAAATTCATCCCAGCACCAGCACAAACTCCATACTTTTATTTATTAAACATGCTTTGAGTTTGACTGTGCATCAGCGGGGAGATGTAGCTTTTCAGACTTAAGTTAATTGACTGTGTCATGTATTTTATTTTGAATTCATTTTCTTTACATGCTTTCTTTTGCTAGGTCTAGTTCCAATCTCGGAAAAGTTTGTTTTCCAAAGCACTTTTAATTCTCATGCAATTATTACTGACTTGGGGAAAGAAGTCTTCTGGCTGGTTTTTCATTCTTCAAGCTCTGGGATAAGACAGAGTACTGAGCTCCTCTCCAGTACCAGATGTGGCAAGGACATCATTTTCTAACACAGCTGAGAACTGATGACCACAAGACTTACCTCTAAGCACTCATGTAAGTCCCTCACATAAGCCTTCTCTGTCTGGAGCAATTCTGCCATAATGAATCTAGAAGGAAACAAACAGGCTTTTAGTTGGTTAGAGAGAGAACACATCCCTTCTTTCAAACTTCACTGCCCCCACCCCAAGCATTTATCACATTCTTGAATGTCCTTTATTTCTACTTGACTAACATAAATCTCTTCCTCTGAGCCCCTCTCACTCTGAGCATTTGCGTTGTGTCCCTTCAGTACGCTTGTGCTCAGCAAGTTCCATACTTACTCCCCTCCTTTCTGCCCCAGGTCTACCATGTTGTGATTCTGTGCTGATATTTGTGTGCTCTCAGTTGCACGTGTGTGTGTGGGCACAAGCCTGCAGCACCGCTCACACTCACTCTCACCAACTAGACACCAACTCAGCTTCCTACATTTCTCTTAGTGTAGCTCCCAGAATGCTGATTCCTGCTCAGTAGAATTGCTGACTTACACCAAAATGGTTCACAGTTCCACAGGTTAAACCAGGTTTAAAAGTCAGAAAGGGTAGCAAACTGTTTTCTGTAATGAACCAGAGAGTAACCACTTGTGGGTCACTCAGTCTCTGTCACAAGCACTCAGCTCTGTTGTTGGACGTGAAAGAAGCCACAGACATACGTTAAAAAGAAATAAGTCTGGCTGTGTTCCAATAAAATTATTTATGAACAGAAAATAATTTCATCTAATTTTTATGTAACAAAATATTCTTGTTTTGATAGTTGTCATCATTTAAAAATGTAGAAAATAATTTTTAGTTTATTGCCTATATAAAATGGGTGGTGGGCCAGGGGTGGCCTGTAGGCCATAGTATGCTGACCTCTGGCCTCCAAAGGGACTATTTTACATTGCAAACTACTGTGCCTGAGGCTGAGTGGGTGATCCCAACCACAGGACAAGCTAACAATGTTAAGTGACTGCTCTTCACTCTCCCGAAAAGAGAAGCCTGTGCCACACATTTGCAAGTGCAGGGCTCCTTTCTCCCCGACTCCTAAATAATACAGTGCCCCCGGGCAGACATTAAACTTAAAGATGTGGGGCTTCACTGTGGTGTACCCACGTCTTTCACAAATTTGTATTATAAATGGTCCTTCCTAGCTGGCATGTGATGTGCAATAATATCTAATTTAGCACAAAGTATATTTTTATACATTTATTTTAGATTTTCTACGTCACTGTTTTCATGGTACTTTATAATAAAAATTCCTATTTATAATGTGTCACATCAGATAAAAATTTAGAGATAGATTATCCACAGAGTGTTCCCTATTGGGAATTTCACAAGAAATGTCAAAATAAGAGGCATCTTCTCCTGGACCTTTATCTTCATGGTACTTTTGTTTTTTTAAAGCAATACACTGTTCTAGCAGTGGCCTTTCCATTAAAGTATAAAAATTCCCTTTTGGAGGAGTTAATAAGCCACACTCTTACTATTCTTGCTCTATTGGTAGATGGAAAGTCCGTGAGCTTTGAAGTCAGACAAACAGGAACTGAATCATGACTGCTGTTTCCTAGAGGCAGCTCTTGCTTCTCCAAGCCCCAGACTACTCAACTGTAACACAGCTGATCACAGAGGGCCGCTGCAAGGATTAAACAAGCTCACGTGAGCACAGTTCCCAGAACACTGTCAGTGCTTGGTGAAAAAGCAAAGAAGGAAGATCAGAAGGAACGTAACCCCACGTGCTTTGAAAAGCTGTCTTTGATTTTACTGCCTTGGATTCTGGCAAGCTTCTATCTTCGCCTTTTTTCTCCTTCTACTTCCTGCAGTTTTTCCTGTTTTTCTTCATAATATAGCTCCACTACCCTCTACCCCATTTTCTTTTACTTTCCATTCACCTTTACCATCCTCTGGCGATTTGGAGACCCAGAGAGAGCCAGCAGGAAGATCTGTCCTCACACTCTCTCCTCATTTTCCTCCCTGTTATGGGTTGAATTGTGTCTCCCCTAAAATGCATATGTTGTGTCCCAACTCCCGGTACCTTAGGATGTGGCACTTATTTAGAAATAGAGTCATTGCAGATGCAGTTAGTTAAGATGAGGTCATACTGGCATAGGCTGGGCCCCCATTCCAAAATGATTAGTATCCCTAAAAGGGGGGGAAATCTGGACACAGGCCTGTGTTCAGGGAGGATGCCAAGTGCACATGAAGACAGCCATCAATGTGGCAGGAGAATGGCCTGGAGCAGAGGCTTCCCTCTCAGCCCGCAGAAGGAACCAACCCAGACAACACTGTACTTTCAGACTTCTTGCCTTTAGAACTGTGAGATGATACATTCCTGTTGTTAAAAGCATCTACTTCATCATACTTTGTTACAGCAGCCCAAACAAACTACTACACTCCCAGATGAAACACAAGCTCTGACTTCACAGACCACCTTGAATTTCTTCAGCTCTAAGGGACCTGTGGTCCTAGTTTATTTTGATAAAATCAACTACAGAAGACTTCTTAATCTTAGTACACACTTTTTTCCGGCATTACCTGAAAGGACTCTGTCAAAATGCTCTTCATAAAGTGTGCGCATATCTCTGGCTGTATGTAACTGTGTAACACTGATGTAAAGGAAGCAGAGTGGCAAGACTTGGTTTGTAAAGTTGACTTGGTTCATTGTTTCTTCTCTCCAATGCCCTACAGTTCTTGGTTAGTGTGAAATGTGGGTGGAAGCATCCCGTCTGTCCATCCCAACCTCTGTAGGTGGTCATGAGGACACATCCGCTAGTCTAAAGTGATGGGTGGCAGTGAAAACCAAGCACGGCTATGAGGAACCTGCCAGTCAAGCGGAAACTGCCCCCAACCCCTGCCCACATGCACACATAAACATACTCTTTTTTCCTGGCTGATTTCCGCTTCTCTTCATTGACCTCGTGGTTGGCATCCCGGAGCTTGACCTCACGATCTGAAAGGCTTGCTGGGATGATGTCCAGCTCCAGGTCCTTGTTATCCTACACACACACAGATCACAGAGGTCACCTTGGAGATGTTCTGGGAAAGCACCTCAACAGTTAGGGGAGGCAGGGGACAGGAAAAACAGAGAAAGATGTAATGGAGAAGGATAAGAAGATGGGGAATCCCAGCAACTGCCACCCACAAGCACTCTTCTTCATAATTCTTCAAAAACGTTTTCATAATGTTTTTTCAAATAAGAAAATATAAAATGTCCAAGTCAAATGTTCACGACTAATATCTACAACAAAGGGAAAGAATGACCACACTTGATAACTAGTGTCCTATTTCTCCAAGGACTTTGGCTCTGTTTGGATCTACACACACACACTGGTCCAAGGTTGACTATTAACCATTAAAACAGATGTGAAACAGAAATGCATAAATACAGAAGAAAACTTCCATTTGTCAAGGGAAAGTAAAAAAAGTAAATATTTTTATTTAAACAAACAACTTCTCTGGAAATAGAAAGCTAAATGATAGAACAATTACTGAATTTTCTAATTGCCCATTCCTGCTTACTTCAACCACTGTCTGGTATTTATATAGGATGAAAACCTCTAGGGAAAAAAGCTCATAGGTTAAAGCCTGGGGGAGATGTTAATTCCCCCAACTTTAGTGGTTTGACCACTTTATTCTGTTTCAGAGTATGAGCTTATTTAAAGATTTAAGAACTAGAAATCCTAGGATTAAATTGCTACCCTGTATTTAGCTCTTAATTCATAGGTTACTGACCCCTATTATAAAGAAGAGATTAAAAAGTCAGTCTTCTTTGCTTCCTGGCAAAGAGTGTCTCTTTTCAGTTGAAATGTCAAATACACTTTATACATACTGCATCCCTTATTCTTAAAAGAGCATTATTATACATACTGAGGACTCTAATCATTTGCTGGTCAACATAATTGGGTGGAAGACAGTACTGATGAAGCCAAGATAAGGAGTTTAATCCTCAAAGTCAACAGTTAACTCTACACGTAGAAAAACTCTGTTCTGTAGCCATAGGCCCCACCCCTGACCAGCCAATTTTACAATATACACAGCACCAGTTGTGGGGAGTTGGAAGTTCCAGAAAGATCCAGCCCATCCAGGAGAAAAACCACACAAGGCAAGTGCTCTAGGCGCCAACAGCTCAGAAAGATTCCTCTGCAATCCCAGCTTCCTTCCACAGTGAGGAGCAGCAGTCCTGAGGGAGAGGGAAAGGAAGATGCCCCACCTGGGAACCCCCACACCTACCTCCGTGTTGACTCCTAGGGCCTTTTCCAGGGAGTACCGGTATTTTCCCATCCTCAGTGAGAAGTCTCTGTAATGCTTGTCCACTGTGGTCACCCATTTCCTGATCTCTGTGGCATGAATGTGACCTTTTTCCACAAAGCTATCAGCCAGCTGAATCAGAAGCTTCACCTTCTCCTTTGTTTGCTGCCCCAAAAGATGGTCATAAGTTACTAGCTGACCTTCACTCTCATAACCCATCACCCCATCTGTCTTTCCTTCTTCACAGCAGCCATAGAGACCTCAGAGCCAGACTGCTGGGATTTGTACCCCAGTGCTGTCACTTATAGGCAGGAGGTCCTGGGTAAGCTACTGAAACCCTCTGTGCCTCAGTCCCTTCATCTGCAAAATAGGGGTCATAACAGTGTTTACATCATAACATTGCTGTGAGCATTACATGAGTTGACAATGCAGGATGGGTCTGAATACAATGCTCAAAATAAGAGCTCAGTAAGCAATATATGTTAGCCAGTATGATTACTGATGTAAGAATCTCTTATGTTAATATAGTACTTTATTGGTTTACAGAGTATGCTAATATCACATCAGAGGCTTGTTTGAGTCTTAAAGCATCCCTAGAAGGCTGGTGGAGGGAGGCGGTGTAGGTCTTATTGAGTCACATATGAAAAAAGCTGAGGCTTTGAGAGGCTTAGGGCTTGTCCAAGTTCATACAACCTGTAAGTGGTTGAGTGTATTTGCCTCTTGTCTATAGTTTCTAGTTCTCTCCCTTCATTGCACTGGCTTGAAGAAGGCTTTCTAAACCTCAAGTGTGTTGGTACAGTCAGAATCTGAAGAAATCTAACTAGCAGGTTTAAGAGTAAACTCTGTCTCTTTCACCACCAGGATCTTATCTTTAGTTTTCTTTAGAGAGAGGAGTGAACAAAGCTAGTTTCCATCACAGGGCTAAGTGAGGTGGAGCCATGGCATATATTGGGTTAATTTCATTCCTAACAAGAGTGTGTTCAACACCTACTCTGACCACACCAATGTGCAGAGGGGTGTGGACACTGACTTGGGGGGTAGACAAGAGAAGAAAAAGAGATACTCATTTCCTACCAACAGTCTTTATTCCTAGAGGGACAAGACTTTCACCCAGAGTAGTTAAACAACTCAGGGCATTGTATAACTGAATGCCAAAGTGTAAAGCATGTATAGTTAACACTGCAGTGATTTTAAAAAAGGAAAAAAAATAAAGGTGGGCTGGCCAAGGCAGGACAGGTCTCATGGGGGAGGTGGGGTCTATGTGCATTAAGATATAGAAATGGAACGGCTGTCCAAACAAGCAAACGCTTGCTCATCTTTTATCCTAAGTTTGGGTTTTGAAACTCTAAAGTCTATTAGGAAAGTCTGACAGATTTGAAGAGAAGAGTATTTAAATACTATTCTGAAAAATAACCTTTTTCTTTCAAACAGGGGGAAAGTCAGTCCAAAATGTGGACCATGCTACAATCCAGATAACTGAGGGGAGCGGGCAGAAAGTCACTGGAGCTACAGTGGAACAGGCAGAAGAGCCTTTCATTCCTTGCGCCACCACCGTCACCCTGGCCGCTCCAGGCCCATCTACAGCCCCTCCTCCCATGAGAGACTGATCCTTTCAAGAAATGCCCGAGGTCTGGTGGGAAAGGCAAGAAGAGAACTTGGCCACCACACAGCCAGGGCTTCCGCTCTCCAGCAACTCAGTGAACACGTCTGAGCCTCTCCTATCTCAGTGCAGTGGGCTGGTCCCTGGGGCTGGGAGACAAGCGGCCAGAAGAGCTTTAGTGTGAAGGAGATAAGGTGGGTATGAGGACAGGAGAAACACCTCTCTAACCATGAAAAGGCAAACAGCAGCAGCACTGAGAATCAGTCAATAAAAGATACCTGGTATTCCAAGAACTTTTAAAAAACTTTATTTATTTGGCTGCACTGGGTCTTAGTTGTAGCATGTGGGATCTAGTTCCCTGACCAGGGACCAGACCGTGCACTGGGAGCACAGAGTCTTAGCCACCGGACCACCAGGGAAGTTCCCCAAGGACATACGTGTCATTGCACTTGGGGTTTTCCCCCGGAAAACAATTTTTCTTAGTTTTTTTTTTTTAACTTTAAACATTAATTTTGTAGCCAAAATCAAGAAACCTATCTTTATATAAAAGTCTTGGAAATATATATCTATTCTCTGCTATTGGTACAGAGACTTGCGTATGAGATGGGGGTTTATAGCCTATTGGTAGCAACAGTCCTACCAGAGCAGCTATAGCAGAGGAAATTATATCCTGAAACATCAAAACTGATTTCAGCGTCAATAAGGAGAATGGCATGTGAGCAAGAGCATTCCAGGTACATGTGGAACCCGGGGAAGCAAACAGACAGTGAAATGAGCAGCACAGAAAGGCCTTCCTCACGTGGCCTCACCTGCCTGTGTGACCACAGCTCTCTGTGGCTCCTAAACTCCAGCCATGTTGAGCTCCGCCTGCCCCTCCTGCAATCAGTGGCTCTTCTTCACCTCTGGTTTTATCTAAATGTCCCTCCTCCCCTCCCAACAAGCTGAGGGGGGATTGCCCTTCCCAGTCTTCACACAGTACCACACACATGCTGCTACTTCAGTGTGTATCATCCTGAGTTATTTATGTGTCTCCTTCATTAGACCATATGTTTCTAAGAGATAAATGTGATATCTTACTCATTTGTATCAGCAATGTTTAGTAGGTATAACATAAATGTTGGGAAAATGGATGAGTGGGCAAATATTATGCTGAAAGGTGAGCAGAGCTAGGCCAGCAAGAGTTGAAGGCTTACATGGGGAAGAATTGTTGTTCAGTCAATCAGTCGTGTCCAACTCTTTGTGACTCCATGGACTGCAGCACCACAGGCTTCCCTGTCCTTCACCATCTACTGGAGCTTGCTCAAACTCATGTCCACTGAGTCAGTGACGCCACTCAATCATCTTGTCCTCTATCATCCCCTTCTCCTCCTACCCTCAATCTTTCCCAGCATCAGGGTCTTTTCTAATGAGCTGGCTCTTCACATTAGGTGGCCAAAGTATAGGAGCTTCAGCTTCAGCATCAGTCCTTCCAATGAACATTCAGGATTGATTTCCTTTAGGGTTGACTGGTTTGATCTTCTTGCAGTCTAAGGGACTCTCAAGAGTCTCCTCCAACAACACAGTTCAAAAGCATCAATTCTTCAGTGCTCAGACTTCTTTATGGTCCAACTCTCACACCCACACATGACTACTGGAAAAACCATAGCTTTGATTATATGGACCTTTGTTGGTAAAGTAACGTCTCTGCTTTTTCATATGTTGTCTAGGTTTGTCATAGCTTTTCTCCCAAAGAGCAAGCGTCTTTTAATTTCATAGCTGCAGTCACAGTCTACAGTGATTTTGGAGGCCAAGAAAATAGTCTTTCACTGTTTCCATCATTTCCCCATCTATTTGCCATGAAGTGATGGGACCAGATGCCATGATCTTTGTTTTTTGAATGCTGCATTTTAAGCAAGCTTTTTCATTGTCTCTTTGACCTTCATCAAGAGGCTCTTTAGTTCCTCTTCACTTTCTGCCATAAGGGGGTGGTGTCATCTGCTTATCTGAGGTTATTGATATTTCTCCCAGCAATCTTGATTCCAGTTTGTGATTCATCCAGACCAGCATTTTGCATGATGTACTCTACATATAAATTAAATAAGCAGGGTGACAATGTACAGCCTTGATGTACTCTTTTCCCAACTTGGAACCAGTTCATTGTTCCATGTGAGGTTCTAACTGCTACTTCTTAACCTGCATACAGGTTTCCCAGGAGGCACGTAAGGTGGTCTGGTATTCCCATCTCTTTAAGAATTTTCCACAGTTTACTGTGATCCATTCGGTCAAAGGCTAAAATTTAGCATAGTCAATGAAGCAGAAACAGATGTTTTTCTGGAATTCTCTTGCTTTTTCTATGATCCAACGGATGTTGGCAATTTGATCTCTGGTTCCTCTGCCTTTTCTAAATCCAGTTTGTACATCTGGAAGTTCTTGGTTCATGTACTGTTGAAGCCGAGCTTGGATGATTTTGAGCATGATCTTGCTAGCATGTGAAATGAGTGCCATTGTGTGGTAGTTTGAACATTCTTTGGCATTACGTTCTTTGGGAATGGAATGAAAACTGATGAACAGATGTGAGTCATGAAACGGACCCAATCCCTCCTGAGAGCAGTTTGAACTGATTTCTAGTAGGTGACTGTGGTGGCACCATGTGACCTGCTGCATGTCTGGCCACTGCTGATGAGATCAGATGTAAAACCTGTCCCATGAGGGCAGCCCATCAGTATTCAGCCAGTGACTTCCAAGGTGTCCTGGTCTAGGAGCTCTTACTGAACAGGGACAGGGGCAACATGCTGGGTGGATTTTCTGGGAACGTGGACCATAGAGACAGGGTTCTGGGTAGCTTGTTGCAGAGCAGAAGTGAAAGCAGAGAGCAGACAGGAGGAGAGAAGGGAAGTGAGTCACAGTGGTGGTGGTGTTAGCCTGTGATGAGCTGACCAGGCAACACGGCTGCTGGGACTGTCCTTGGTCTCAGGTGACATCCCAGTTTTCATCTCCAGAGGTGAGACTACGCTATATGTCTTGTTCTTCCCATGGGGTTGGGTCACTCAGCTTTTCCTGGGCTCCTGGGAAGTCCAGCTACATAGCTTCTGTCTTTATTTCCATATCCTGCCATACAATAATCTTTTCCTCTTTGTAACTTAAGCCAGTTTGAAACTCAAACCTTACCACCAAGAAGAGTAACTTATATAGACTGACAAAGTGGGGGTCAGATTGTAGAGGTGCTTGCATGTTAGGTTCAGAAGTAAAGACATGATCCTGTGGACAAAGGGAGACTTTGGGGAATATAATTTACTTGGGATTGGAAATTTGGGACTGACATCTCACTTATCTTGGGCTTCTTATGCCCCCTATTATATGTTTTGCTCTTTCATTTTGAATTCTAATTGTTATTGCTGGAAAAAACAGAAGTTAAAACAAATAAGAGTTCAGTGGTTCTATTTTTCTTTTTTCTTTCTTTCTTTCTCTTCCTTCCTTTGATCAGTTAATATTATACCATCTTCCCTAAGCACAGTGCCTTACTCTGAATATAGTTTGTTAAAAACCCCTTTGGTGTCTTTAGCACATTTGACAAGTCTTTAAAATTTAGCCTTCTTGATATATTCTTATCAACTCATTATAAACTTCCAATTGGCCTTTCATTGCTAATCTGCCTTGTACTTATTGCTACATTCTTTGTAGGTATGGAATTATCGAGTTCCCTGTATAGGAAAACAGTTTCTTGAGGTATATCTTCATATTCATTTCATGGGAGAGAGATTGTCATTAAACATGAAAAACTAAACTTTTCACAATTCATATGGAAACACAAAAGATCCCGAATAGCCAAAGCAGTCTAGAGAAAGAAGAATGGAGTGGAGGAATCAACCTTCCTGACTTCACATTATACTACAAAGCTACAGTCATCAAGACAGTATGGTACTGGCACAAAAACAGAAATGTAGACCAATGGAACAAGATAGAAAGCCCAGAGATAAACCCATGCACCTATGGGTACCTTATTTTTGACAAAGGAGGCAAGAATATACCATGGGGCAAAGACAGCTTCTTCAATAAATGGTGCTGGGAAAACTGGACAGCTACATGTAAAAGAATGAAATTAGAACACTTGCTAAACACCATACACAAAGATAAACTCAAAATGGATAAAGACCTAAATGTAAGACCAGAAACTATAAAACTCTTAGAGGAAAACATAGGCAGAACACTCGATGACATAAATTAAAGCAAGATCCTCTATGACCCACCTCCTAGATTAATGAAAATAAAAACTAAAGTAAATAAGTGGAACCTGATTAAACTTAAAAACTTTTGCACAGCAAAGGAAACTAGAAGCAAGGTGAAAAGACAACTCTCAGAATGGGAGAAAATAATAGCAAATGAAGCAACTGACAAAGGATTAATTTCCAAAATATATAAGCAGCTCAAACAACTCAATACCAGAAAAACAAACAACCCAATCAAAAAGTGGGAAAAAGACCTAAACAGACATTTATCCAAAGGAGACATACAGATGGCTAACAAACACATGAAAAGATGCTCAATATCGCTCATTATTAGAGAAATGTAAATCAAAAACTACAATGAGATATCACCTTACACCTGTCAGAAAGGCCCTCATCAAAAAGCTTATAAACAATAAATGCTGGAGAGGGTGTGGAGAAAAGGGAACACTCTTGCACTGTTGTTAGGAATGTAAATTGATACAGCCACCATGGAAGACGGTATGGAGATTCCTTAAAAAACTAGGAATAAAACCACCATATGACCCAGCAATTCCACTCCTAGGCATATACCCTGAGGAAACCAAAATTGAAAGAGACACATGTATCCCACTGTTCATTGCAGCACTATTTACAATAACTAGAACATGGAAGCAAGCAACCTAGATTTCCATCGACAGATGAATGGATAAAGACGTTGTGGTATATACGTATGTGTGTGTGTGTGTGTGTGTGTGTGTGTGTGTGCATATATATATATATATATATATATAATATTACTCAGCCATAAAAAGCATTTGAGTCAGTTCTGATGAGGTGGATGAACCTAGAACCTATTATACAGAGTGAAGTGAGTCAGAAAGAGAAAGATAAATACCATATTCTAACACATATATATGGAATCTAGAAAAATGGTACTGAATAATTGATTTACAGGGCAACAATGGAGAAACAGACATAGAGAATAGACTTAGGACATGTGGAGAGGGGAGGAGAGGGTGAGATGTATGGAAAGAGTAACATGGAAACTTACATTACCATATGAAAAATAGATATCAAACGGGAATTTGCTGTATGTCTCAGGAAACTCAAACGGGGCTCTGTATCAACCTAGAGGGGTGGGTTGGGGAGGGAGATGGGATGGAGTTTCAAAAAGGAGGGGATATATGTATACCTATGGTTTGATTCATGTTGAGGTTTGACAGAAAACAGCAAAATTCTGTAAAGCAATTTTATCCTTCAATAAAAAATAAATTAATTAAAAAATACTTTCTCAATATCATTACTTATTGAGAAATATAAATAAAAACCACAATGAAATGCCACTTCATACCCTCTAGTATGGCTATATAAAGAATATGGATGATAACCAGTGTTGGAGAGGATATGGAGAAGTCAGAACTCATATACACTGCTGGTGGGAATGGAAAATGGTGTTCACACTTTTGGAAACAGTTTGGCATTTCCTCAAAAAGTTAAATATAGAGTCATCATGTGACCCAGATATCTACTTTCAGGTATATACCTAAGAGAATTGAAAACAAATGTTCACACCAACACCCGTACACAATGGTCACAGCAACATCATTCACAGTAGTCAAAAACTGGAAACAATTCAAATGTCTATCAACTGATGAATGGATAAACAAATGTGGTATATATCCATACAATGGAGTATTATCCAGTCACAAAAATGGAGTTCCAATGAAGACCTGCTGCAAAATGGATGAATCTTGAAAATATGTTAAGTAAAAGAAGCCAGATACTAAAGACCACATATTATATGATTCCATGATTCCAAGTTGCATCACAAATTGTCTGGAACAGGCAGATTCATAGAGATAGAAAGCAGATTAGAGGTTGTCAGGGGCTTAGGGGAGGAAAAGACGCGAGTAACTATTGATGGGTATGGGGTTTATTCTGGAAGTGATGAAATATTCTGGAACTAGATGGTGGCAATCGTTGCACAACCCTGTCAATGTATGGAAAACCACTAAATTGTAAAAAATGGAAAACAGAAGAATCTAAAGAGTTTTCCTATTAGAAAAACTGAGTTCTTCCAGATGTTAAGATGATTAAGCTTTAATTATCACCATATACCTTGGCCCTTTATAAATTTTGAAATCCACAACTGGAATATATCACTTGGATTCTTCTAACTGGCTTGACTACAATATAGCACAACAAGAAAATTTTGTTTTCCTCTTATCCTCACACAAATTCTCTTTATCTTATTTTTATTCTCACATTGTTGTATTGCTATATAGAAAGTACGTTTTGATATGCAGTGTTTCTTCTACTTGATCTGTTTCTTTGGAATAGAGTATCTAATTTGATAGACTCAGTATATTCTATACTTCCCTGCTGGCTCAGACAGTAAAGCGTGTGTCTACAATGCAGGAGACCCGGGTTCGATCCCTGGATTGGGAAGATCCCCTGGAGAAGGAAATGGCAATCCACTCCAGGACTATTGCCTGGAAAATCCCATGGACAGAGGAGCCTGGTAGGCTACAGTCCATGGGGTTGCAAAGAGTCGGACACGACTAGTATATTCTATTGCTCAATTCAATCCTGTGGTCCATCATACTTTCTGTCTTGTGGTTTAAGGCCAATTTGGTTTCTATTTCAAATTCACTTTACTGGTTATAAAGATTAAAACCAAAGATGGGTGGTTAAAAGAGGTTTGCTTCTGGTAAGTAGGAATAGGGTAGGGCAGGAGGCTATTGCCTTTCATCAGAAGATCCCCAGGTGGATTTGTTAACTTGTACATATTCTCACACCGAATAGTCCTGACAGCTGGAAATGATAAATGGGAGGATGAAATCCCATTAACAGAAATAGTTAAGAGTAAGAACAGAGAGAGAGCCAAAGTAAAAAAATCATATTAAATAGAAATTTGAGGAGGAAGAGTTCTTGAAATCTACCCAGACTTTTTTTTCTCTTTTGTTCTCAAATATTTGTAGCCTCTCTTCAATGTATAAGATATAGTTCAGTTCAGTTGCTCAGTCATGTCCAACTATTTGCGACCCCGTGAACTGCAGCATGCCAGGCCTCCTTGTCCATCACCAACTCCCAGAGTCTACCCAAACCCATGTCCATCAAGTCAGTGATGCCATCCACCATCTCATCGTCTGTTGTCCCCTTCTCCTCCTGCCCTCAATCTTTCCCAGAATCAGGGTCTTTTCCAATGAGTCAGCTCTTTGCATCAGGTGGCCAAAGTACTGGAGTTTCAGCTTCAACATCAGACCTTCCAATGAACACCCAGGACTGATCTCCTTTAGGATGGACAGGTTGGATCTCCTTGCATTCGCAGAGACTGTCAAGAGTCTTTTACAACACCATCGTTCAAAAGCATCAATTCTTCAATGCTCAGCTTTTTTCACAGTCCAACTCTCACATCCATACATGACTACTGGAAAAACCATAGCCTTGACTAGACGGAGCTTCATTGGCAAAGTAATGTCTCTGCTTTTTAATATGTTATCTAGGTTGGTCATAACTTTCCTTCCAAGGAGTAAGCATCTTTTAATTTCATGGCTGCAATCACCATCTGCAGTGATTTTGGAGCCCAAAAAAATAAAGTCAGCCACTGTTTCCACTGTTTCCCCATCTATCTGCCATGAAGTGATGGGACCGGATGCCATGATCTTTGGTTTCTGAATGTTGAGCTTTAAGCCAACTTTTCACTCTCCTCTTTCACTTTCATCAAGAGGCTCTTTAGTTCTTCTTCACTTTCTGCCATAAGGGTGGTGTCATCTGCATATCTGAGGTGATTGATATTTCTCCCGGCAATCTTGATTCCAGCTTGTGCTTCATCCAGCCCAGTGTTTCTCTTCTTCTGCATAGAAGTTAAATAAGCAGGGTGACAATATATAGCCTTGACTACTCCTTTTCCTATTTGGAACCAGTCTGTTGTTCCATGTCCAGTTCTAACTGTTGCTTCCTGACCTGCATACAGGTTTCTCAAGAAGCAGGTCAGGTGGTCTGGTATGCCCATCTCTTTCAGAATTTTCCACAGTTTATTGTGATCCACACAGTCAAAGGCTTTGGCATAGTCAATAAAGCAGAAATAGATGTTTTTCTGGAGCTCTCTTGCTTTTTCAATGATCCAGCAGATGTTGGCAATTTGATCTCTGGTTCCTCTGCCTTTTCTAAAACCAGCTTGAACATCTGAAAGTTCATGGTTCATGTATTGTTGAAGCCTGGCTTGGAGAATTTTAAGCATTACTTTACTAGCGCGTGAAATGAGTGCAATTGTGCGGTAGTTTGAGCATTCTTTGGCATTGCCTTTCTTTGGGATTGGAATGAAAACTGACCTTTTCCAGTCCTGTGGCCACTGCTGAGTCTTCCAAATTTGCTGGCATATTGAGTGCAGCATTTTCACATCATCTTTCAGGATTTGGAATAGCTCAACTGGAATTCCATCACCTCCACTAGCTTTGTATGTAGTGATGCTTCTTAAGGCCCACTTCACTTCACATTCCAGGATGTCTGGCTCTAGGTCAGTTATCACACCATCGTGATTATCTGGGTCATGAAGATCTTTTTTGTACAGTTCTTCTGTGTATTCTTCCCACCACATCTTAATATCTTCTGCTTCTTCTAGGTCCCTACCATTTCTGTCCTTTATTGAGCTCATCTTTGCATGAAATATTCCTTTGGTATCTCTAATTTTCTTGAAGAGATCTCTAGTCTTTCCCATTCTATTGTTTTCCTCTATTTCTTTGCATTGATCGCTGAGGAAGGCTTTCTTATCTCTCCTTGCTATTCTTTGGAACTCTGCATTCACATGGGTATATCTTTCCTTTTCTCCTTTGCTTTTCACTTCTCTTCTTTTCACAGCTATTTGTAAGGCCTCCTCAGAGGCCATTTTTTTTTTTTTTTTGCATTTCTTTTTCTTGGGGATCGTCTTGATCCCTGTCTCCTGTACAATGTCACGTACCTCCACCCATACTTCATCAGGCACTTTATCAGATCTAGTCCCTTAAATATATTTCTCACTTCCACTGTATAGTCATAAGGGATTTGATTTGTCATACCTGAATGATCTAGTGGTTTTCTCCACTTTCTTCAATTTCAGTCTGAATTTGGCAATAAGGAGTTCATGATCTGAGCCACAGTCAGCTCCTGGTCTTGTTTTTGCTCACTGTATAGCGCTTCTCCACCTTTGGCTGTAAAGAATATAATCAATCTGATTTTGGTGTGAACATCTGGTGCTGCGCGCCTGTGCCATCGCAGCTGCTGCACTTGTCCGCCATCACAGCCGCCATAAGATACAGTTAGGAAAGTGAATAAAGCATTGTTCTTGTCCTTTTGGATCTTGCAGGCTCATACAGGAGACAACACTGCATACACATTACTGGGAGAACAGGATGGTCAAGACAGGCGCCTTAAGGGCTACACAGACAATGGCTGCGGTCCAAGGATGGGCCAGATTGTATTCTGGCAGGTAGGCAGGATCACGGAGGAGGAGGCACTGAAGTGGAAAGGTGGCATCTTTTTAAGAAGTACAAACTAGAGGGAAGAGAAGGCTAATCTAAGGAGAAAATCAGTATAGAAAAGATACAGAGGCACGAAAATAAATGATGTATTTCTTGGAGGGTAAGAAAATATATCCATTCAGCTGGAGTGTAAAATTTGCATAAATGGGTAAGTGAAGATACAGTTCGGGTTGTAAGGTGATCCAGATGTAGATGTTGTTGAGTGTTAGCCTGAAGACACTGGAGAGTTATAAAAGCTCTCAAGCTGGTTGGCAATATGACCAAAGTAGTGTTTTAGAGAGGAACACCAATGAAGGACAGGATGGACTGGAAGGAAGGAAAGGCTGAAAGCAAAGAACCCAATTAGGGTGACAACAATGTGAACAGAAAGGATAAAGATAGGAAGATTGTCAAAGAAGAATAAAATTAATTGACTAAATGATTCTCCACATTTCTACTTGTGTGATGGGCAGATTCTGATCCTAGGAAGTTCTGGGTATCTGCTGTGATCCATCCTATGTGAATAGGATCACCATGGATCTGATACTATTTAGATTACTCATGATTCATTGTTGACACTATCTGGAGATGGGCAGATGGATGCAAAGTGGGTAATTCAAAACTATTTTCATTTAAACTATTTCATTAAAAGAATTTAAAAGGGTTCTGTGCATCTGCCACATCCCTAGTGCTGTTTGTTCTAGCTGGTGTTGAAATGAATTTCTTATCTGATTGACAGCTTTTCATATTGAGTGACAAGGCCCAAAAGCTCACAAGTGTGCAGAGGAAAACTCCCTGCTATCAAGAGTTTGGGGTGTAGGATTCACAAAGTGTAAAACCACTTCTGAAATATCTCAGGAATGAGGCTAAGAGTCTAATTTTGTTACAGCAAATTAGAGGGAGATTTGCCATAGTGTCAGAGGGATCTCTGGGTAAGGTAGGCATTAATATGTTCCTCCCTTGACTGCCACAAAAGCAGCTCTCATCCTGGAAGAGCATCTGCCATGTCTGGAAGTGATGCCAAAGGTGGTCCTCCATGGCAGGAAGCCCAGGGTGAGGGACAAGGAAGCTACAAAGAGGGAACTGAGATAGATTTGCTTCAAACCCAAGGTCCTCAGATCAAATCCTGGCTAGGAAAACATGAAAACAAGATTTCCTTCTATTATAGCATTCTCCATTCAGTGTGAATGGGGGTGTCAGGATGTGGGTACATACACCAGAGTGTGTTTTGCTCCCCAGGGACCCCAGCCAAGCTCATTTCCTGGGCAAGGCCAGATGGAAATAGTTCTGGAATCTGCTTTGTGAAGCCACCCATAACCACTGGCCCTTCTCAAAAGGTGGACTTCCCAAGCCATTCAGATTTCAAGAGTATGTGGCTGATATTCATACACACAATGTGCATTTCACATGAATACATTCCTTTGCTGTATTTGGTCTAAAAGAACACAGCAGATTCCAGAACCTGGAGCACAAAGATGAGGTCCATTCAGAAGCACAGCATATAGGAGTTGAGACCCTGTGTACAGAGCTCTACCCAGCAGCTGCATCTCTTTGAATGTTCAGATTTCAAAGGAGATGATTCTACCTACATGTCCCCCATTGGCTCTGTGGTCAAGCATTTCTGTACAGAGGCTGTTCTCTCACTCACAGTGTGAAAATGGCCAGAATGGGATGTGCTGGGTGGAAGGGGAGGGCTCCAGGATGCTTCCTACCTTGGCAGGCACCCTGAACTCCCCATATTCTTTCAGCAGTTCCTGAGTCTCCTCTGTGGTCTCCCCGGTGGAGGTATGTGTTGAGAGGTAATATTCACCTGTTTCTTGGATCCAGTCTAGTGCCTGTGGGAGGAAACAACCCACTAAGTTCTCCCAAAAGCCAGCTGATAGTAGGAAAATATGCCATGGTCTGATGTGAACATTTGTGGTTTGGAACAATATGATGGACCCAGGAAATCCTGGCATGATTTAATCAGTACGTAGCTTGGAAGTTGATTTATGAAAGTGCCCTTCTCTGTTATACCTGGAAAAACCCACCAGCAAAGACAGTGTCTTGTCCATTAAACCAGGGACTCTTCTAGACCAGGTCCACTATCATCCATGAGTCAGGGCGATCTGCCCCCAGCATCTCCTCCCAACTCCTGTCATCAAACTCTGAGCAGAGTGCTTGGTGAAGATCGAACTGCTGTCAGTGCAAGCATTCCTCTTCTCACCCCCTTCTCCCATCTCTATTCTGTCGGTGTGATGACCCTCTTTGGAACTGCCCAAGTCTTGGTCATCTGGGCCTCTGTACAGTCCTTGTCCAAGACAACTCCAGGGAAAGCGCTGAACATACCTGCTTGGCGCTTCGCTCAAACACCACGTATTGCTGACACTGGTCTAACCGCCGCTTCTTCAATGTCCAGAAGTGCAGGACACGGTTCTCCCTCTGTAAGAGCTCACTCAGGATGGCTGCAGGGCAGAGAGCAGGTGCTGGTCTCAGGAAGGCCCTGATCAAATCTGACCAGCTACTCGGGCCCCCCATCCCAGATAACTGTGCCCTTCGACTCTCCCCATAGGACTAATTCAATACCAGAAGCAAGGGGTCAAAGTTTGGTTCAGAGAGAATTTCCCAGAGGAGAGCAATATTGGGGAGACTGGGGGAGGGCTTACTGATGAAGTTGCATCAATAAAGTGGGGGAGAGGATGTCCCCAGGGTGACTTAAAAGTGACCCTGATTTTCTTCACACCAAAGCTAGTCCTTGATGATAGGAGACCTTGGGAAGTATTGGTGCTGAAAATAATAACTAATTCAACCAGATGCTTAGAGCCTGTAGAGAGTGAATGGACTTGGCAGGGATCCCAGCCACTCTTGGAGGTTCTAGGGGAGGGCCAGAGGTGAACAGGCAGGAGGATTGGGGTAACTGCATGGACAACCACATCACTTGCCACATACTCTGCCTATACAAAGGGCTGTGCTCTTAGTACTTTAACAGCATAGCCTCAGTTTAAAAACCTCTAAATCATGGGCATAGGGAAGTTGCGTTGAAATCATGTCATCATGGAATCATGTCTCTAAGCCCAAACTCCCCTGGTGGTTGGGACCGATCATAAGAAAAGCTAAAGCTATTTTCAATCATCTCTAATGATGGTAGGTGTGAGGATGGGCATGAGGCCATGAAGCACAGCAGAGGCTGTGGGAGGCATTTGTCCATGTCAGCTCCCTCCCTCTTCCTACTTCTCCTGTTGTTCCAGAAGCAGCTAGCTATGTGGATAGATCTCCAGTGTTTAATAGTATGTTCTAAGCTTGAAGCATCAAATCTATTTTGTACTGTTTGCCTCTGACTTCCCACTAACTACATTAGATACTAATAAGATATACAAGAACGATGCTATGAAAAGTTGACACTTATTCAGTGCTCACTATATGGCAGACACGTATTTTCAGAGTACCTCATTATGCATGGACCATTTTTATCTCCACTTTACAGATGAAGAAACTGAGGTTTAGAGAGAGTAGGCAACTGGCCCAAGGTCATTCTTATGGAAAAGCGTAGAATTTTATGACTTCTTAGCCACCTTGGGCTCCCAGGTTATTGGGGCTGTAAAGCACAAGTTATGTTGCAGGGAAAAGCCAATTCTGACTGCATGTTGGAACTGTTTCTTTGACTTGCTTTTTGTTTGTTTTGTTACTATAATCCATAATGGATTATAATAATAATCCATAACCACCCATAATGGTCTGCCTCAGAGAATCCTGCCCCTCTGCCTGACTGTTAAACTAAAGTGCCTTTGCTCAGAATCCTGTCCACTTGTGGATGGCAGAAAAGAAGAAATCAACACATTCCCTGGCTGAGGCTTGCCATTATAGGAGATATTTGCAAGATTAATGGCCCTTATACTTTGTTTCTTCACCTCCTCTCATCTCTGATCTATAAAAGAACCCAGTATTAATACCCCAATAAGACTGTTATTTTGAGACATTAGTCTGCCATCTTCTAGGTCTACTGGCTCATGAGGCAAGCAGAGCAAGCCTGGACTCGGTAACAGTGTGCTCTACACAGAGGGCACAGCCCAAATTGTAGTGCTTGTTGATTTTTGTGAACTTTTAATGCACTATGGAAGTTTAACTCTTGAAGGATAGAACCTGTCTCTTCTCCCTTAGGCTGAGAACTTATATGGGTCCCTATTATTGATCTCTCTCTATATCTATGCTCTTATTATGTAGCTTTTTAGTTCCTCCCCCAAAGAGACCAAGCGTACTTCCTCACCTGTGACCTCACACTTGGTCATGTGACTTGTTTTGGCAAATGGGTCGTTGATAGGACATAAGTAGGGTCTTGGAGTGTGCTTGTGCACTCGACCTTGCCCCTTTGATCTCTGCTATTACCTCCCTAAGAAGTTCTCCTGGGTGACCACTGCCCCTTCAACAAGGTCCCAGAATTAATCCACATGGAGCAGACAAGAACCCATCCTGTAGTGAAGGGGCCAAGCCAGCCAGACCTGCAGTCTCAAGCAGGAGTGCATTGTTGAGCCCAGCCAAGGCAGCTGGTCCCCAGGCAATGCAGTCAATGAACAATAAATGCTTACAGTTGTGGGCCACTGTATTTCAGGGGTTGTTACATAGTAATAATTGTTGCTATAAGAAAAACTTAAAATAAGAGGTACTGGCTTTGGGCCCAGGCAGCAGGTGGAAAGGAAATGGATACAGAAGAGGTCATAGGTCTCTGCTCAGGTGAAAGCTACAACTGGGCAAAGACAGTGAGAACAAGTGTTATCTTTAGTCTTTTTGTCTCCAAATTAGAGCTTTGTTCACTGAGGTCCCTCCGTGGTGGCTGAGGGAATTAGCCCAGCTTAGGTGAATGTCCTAATGAGTTTCAGGTTTCATTTTTGCCCCTCTTTAAGCTTTCCTGAGGGCACAGGGCCCCAACCAAGATGCGGCACATTCTGCTCTCCCTGGGAGGCTGCCACTCTTGGCACACTAGGGTGGAGGTGCAGGTGGGGCGTGCTTGCTCTCAGCAGGTAGCTGGCCTCTCTCAAGTCATATTTAGACATCAGAACACAGACCTTGAAAAATCTGCAGGAAGGGAAAGGTGACATAATGCCAGCCACCCACAGGGCCCCTCAGCTGCAAACAGATAGCACATCTGGAAAAGGAACCCTCTTCTTTCTTCTCTGTAGGGAACTTTGATTCCTAAGTTTTAATTCTTCCTGGTGAAGAATTCTTCCAAGATCAGAGGATCTTGCCACCTCCCGAGCTCCTTAAGCATAAAAGAGGCCCTTCCTAAAAGAGGTCCAAACTTCCCACTGTCCCCTTAGCAGCTTGCCAAGCCTGTATCACTTCCCTCCCTAGTGCTGGTCTCCAGGGTTGTATTGCTGTGCTGTGTCAAGATGACATTTGTTAAATTCTTCACCCACTCAAAGGCTAATTTCTGTAAGGTCCAGAGTAAGTGATTCCACCAATAATAATTTAATCTTAATGTTGGTCAGCAAATGAACAATTTTAAAGGTTACTGATTTTTGTCCATACAACGGTAGACTTTATAGAAATCAGAGAAATACTGAAGATTATCTAGACTAGTACTTATCTAAATTTTACGTGCACAAAAATCACCTGGTTCTGGTGGGATGGAGGAGCTCTTGCCAAAAAGGAGGTTCTGATTCCGTAGGTTTAAGTGGGGCATGAGATAATGTTTATTATAAGCTCCCAAGTGTTGTCAATGCTACTGGTCTGGGGCCCATATTTTGAGCAGCAAGAATTTACACATCCTTCTTCATTTTTCAATAAGAAAACTGAAGTTTCTAAAGCTTAAGCAGTAAGTAATAAAACTAGGTGGCTCAGTGGTAAAAAAAAACACACACACACACACACAAAAAACCCCCGCCTGCCAATGCAGGTAACTCAGGAGACTTGGGTTTGATTCCTGGGTTGGAAAGATCCCCTGGAGGAGGAAATGGCAACTCACTCCAGGATTCTTACCTGGAAAATCCTAGGGACAGAGGAGCTGGTAGGCTACAGTCCATGGGGTTGCAAAGAGTCAGACACGACTGAGCATGCAGCACATTGTACATTGCAATAAAACCAGGATTAGAATGTGGTTTTATGAATCTCAGTCCATGTCTCGTTCTCAGGCTGTAAGGTAACTCAATCTTGTGCCATTCAATATGGTAGCCATGTTTGGCTATGACACTTAAAGTAATGAATAGTCAGTGCGGGTAACTAGGCACATTTAAACTGCTCAAAAGTCACATGTGACCAGTGACTATGATACTGCACAGTGTAGATATGTAGAGATTATCTGTTATTTCTCTTAACATTGTTATAAACTCTAAGAGAGTCCCTTGGACTGCAAGGAGATCCAACCAGTCCATCCTAAAGGAGATCAGTTCTGAGTGTTCATTGGAAGGACTGATGTTGAAGCTGAAATTCCAATACTTTGGCCATCTGATGTGAAGAGCTGACTTATTTGAAAAGACCCTGATGCTGGGAAAGATTGAAGGCAGGAGGAGAAGGTGATGACAGAGGATGAGATGGTTGGATGGCATGACTGACTCAATGGACAGGAGTTTGGGTAAACTCTGGGAGTTGGTGATGGACAGGGAGGCCTGGCATGCTGCAGTCTATGGGGTCGCAAAGAGTTGGACACGACTGAACTGAACTGAAACTCTAAGATAAAACAAAATATATTTGGAGAAACTTTATAGTCATTTTTCCATTCAAAATTTTGATGCATGATGAATTGCCACTGAAATACCATCCCACATCACACTTTTTCTTATCTAAGGAGAAGAACCAGGAAATTTGAGGTCACATGAAGACCAGGTACCAAGCTCTGATCCATGTGGCTGGAGTGGCTTCAGGTTGGCAAGGCTCACACTGACCTTTCACTTGCTGTTCGGGTCCTCGGGTGTGGCTGGCAGCACTGGGCATGCTGACGTTGTTCCTATGGATGTACTTGAGAAAGACCTCAGCATTCCGCCGTGCCAGGGTGCAGGCCTGAGAGAGACAAAGTGTGAAGTCCCAGTCCAGAGGTGCACGTGATCTAAGGCACCAGAGAAGGGATGCTGGCGATGAGGCTTCTGGGTCTCTGGGTGAGCAGAGTCCTGGAGGCCAACTGGAGCAACATGGATGTTCCAGTTCTAATGGAAGAGGTTCACTTATTCTTTTAAGTGAAAAGCTTAAAAAAGAAAAGCTCCCTGTTCCTCTCTCCTTTCCATCACAAGCGAAAAAAGAAATCAGCTACTCCTTGACTACTACATGTATTGATTCAGCATGACCACCATCACCTTTCAGCCTGATTTCCCTCTGCCACATATAAGAGTGCCTCATATACGACCTTGGTGTAAGTCGCTTTAACGTTAGCTTAATTTAGACTCGAGAAAGCAAATTTAGTAATCAAACTTATTAACCACACGTTCCAAATATAAATGGAAATTACCCACATTTTAGAAACATGTTTGTCTATAAAACCCAACTCCACCTCAATAAGATTAATAAACATCCTACTGCTGGGCACAATATATCATGTAAAAGAGTAAGAGCCATTGTACCATCCCCTTAAGGCTCACAGAGCAGTGGGTGGCAGAGAGGACAGGTTTGTCCCATGCTGCTGTACCGGAAGGAGGCTGGGGCCCAGCAAGGGCAGGAGTCATGATCAAGTCAGGACTAGAATCTAGGTCTACTGATAGAGTGCTTCTAGTTTCTCTCAAGACCAGAGATTTTCTGAAATTTCTTTACAAAGCAGTATTTTTCCTGTTGGTAGAAGTAATACATGTTATTCCATTAATTTTCAGTCCACAGCTTTCAGAACTAAATTATCTCTAAACAAAATTGTTAACTTCTAAACTTTTTCCTACTTAGCATCTGATTCTACAAATTATATGGTCAAAACTAAGCTTTTTTATATTTAGCATCTGATTCTACAAATCACATGGTAAAAAATTATTTTAAATGTTGCTTTCACAATAACGGTTTCTGGGAGCTCTGGTAAGACTGTTCATGGTTCTACCACCCTAAGGCCCATGAATTTAACAGCTGGATAGCGGTCCAAAACTAAAGAATCCAAAATACATCAACTGATGTATACAGAGAGCTTGATCTTCTGTCCATTTGGCTTGTAATTTCCACAACAGCAGCTTCTCAACTATGGTTTTAGGCACATGTGGAAAACCTCAGAACATTTTTTTCCCTTCTTCAAAAAAAAAATTTAATTTTATGAAGAAATACCTTCATACCTCTATTTAAAAACTTTGACATGCTCTACTTAAATTGTTTCATTTTATTTATTTATTTATTTTTAAATGTTACATATTTTATTACTTTATTACAATAGCATAAAATAAATATCTTGAACATATCTTCCATTAAAAAGACTCCTAGTATTTAAATGATATTTGAAAATTGTTTCATTTTAAACTTTGTTTTATCAGAGGGAAGACTTTTAAAATCATCTTAAGCCTTATATGGAAGGATTTCTATTTAATCTTATTAGTAAGAGCTGATTACTAAGGGTTCAGATCAAATGCAGGTGCAGATACTAGATAGATGGGAGGAGAGCAGCAGGAGGTCATCTTTAAAAAAGAATAAAAATAAAACTTAAACAAGTGGTCAAGTAGAGAAAATCCCTAATGAAAGAAAAGCAGTTAATTACAGAATTGTAGAAAATCAGGGGCAACATGTTAAGGTATAAAAAGTCTCTAGTGTGCTTTCAGAAACCTGAAAGGAAGCAGAACATAAAAGCAAGGAATTTGAGAGTAAATGGATCCTTTGAAAAAGTTTTCACACTGAAGGTTCTGTCAGAGAGAAGATCAAAGGCAGAAGGAAAGAGGCTTAGGAGGTCTTCCCACACCAGCTGAAAGCTGTTCAGAGCTGGACTGTGTTTCCCCCCTGGGAAGCTAGGTATTTCTGTCTTCATACACAGAATAAACAGTGTCACATTTATTGGTAATTGGTAATTGTTAGATTGATAAATAAATGTCTAAACATTTTTTTAAACTCTTGCTCTAAATTTTGTGTCATCCAGTTATTAAAGATGTATTTTATTAGTTTTCTATCTAGGCTTATATATTTAAATTAAAATATTTTTATAGATAAAACATAACTAAGTGAAAGTGTGTATTTTCCTCAGTAAACATCAATGGGATATCAGGATATTTATACATAGCACCAGCAGAAATGGAGCATTCTAATTACCTAATTATACAAAAAGTGTGGAGAGAAATAATGTTTGAAGTGTAACTTTTCAGCCTTTCAAACGTCCTCTCTACAAATGCCTCCCTTTAGATAAGAAACTAGAAAACACAGGAGTATGGGAAGCCCATATGAAGCAGTGAGAGAGAGAGAGAAAGAAAGAGACAGAGACAGAAAGGAGGAGGAAGAGGAGGAGGAGACTGAGAGAGAGGGAGACGGTAGATGAAAAACAAGGCTAAAGTCCCAGAACTTGGATGACAATGTGCTCTGACCTTAAGAAAGGCTTCCTTTTGTTCCAAATGTTTACTGATGAGTGGAATGACGTGGTCGATCTCTGCTGCTGGCCCCAATTTATCTCGTCCACCACACCAGTCCTCATCTCTTCGGTATTCTTGCTCTAAGCTCTCCAGGACACTACAGACCTAATGAATCATGAATGAAAAGACTCAGTAATTGTTTAAGAAGTGTTTTATAAGGACCATTAGTTTAGAGACCCCTATTGTAAGTGACATTTTTCATTCAAAATCCAATTTGTGGCCTTAGGTGTGCAGCACCCCTGAGATGTCTAAGAAAAAGTCCAGGAGGCAGTGAGAATCCAGTGTCTGGAGCTTGGAGGACAGATTACAACTGAGGTATGGACTTTGGAATCATTTTCTGACAGCTGATGGTTGAAGGCTACAGGGATTGATGACATCACCTAGGAATAATGTACACAGCGAGAAAGGAGGAAAGACTAGTAATTTGGGGAGTTTCCAAGTGTTTTTATATATTAAATTGCTATAATATTAGGTAGAATAGGAAAAGGAGGTTTGGGGAAGATATTTGTGTTGCCCAGCCATCTGTACTTGTCCTACAGGAAGTAGCCTCAAGTAGAGGTAAAGGAGGAAGTTGCCTATGTTGTGTGATTTATGGACCATAAGTGAATGCTATCTTTCCCCTCGCTGGGAAAAATATTCCAGCAAAAATGTTTCAAGGTGCTACCATAAGGCAATGACATCTCCAGGCCTGCTATTGCAAAATGTACATTTCCTTCAGAGGAATAACAAATTCGAGTTAACTTAAAAGATAGTTAAGATGGTTTTTCACTTCTAAAAAGTCTGGGAGGCCATGCTCTAATTGACCTTAGAGACAAATTGGGTGCATCAGTAGGAGACACAGTGCAGCCTAGTGTCAGGGATTAAGGAAGGATGCAGAAAACAGAAACCATTTCTATACTTTCCTTCAACAATCTATGGTTACTTGCCTGGCTAGGGCAGCAGGGGAAAGTGGTTCTAACTATCCTTGACCTCCTCTCTCTGAGAAAGTCATCTCTTTTGGTAAACGACGTGGCATTGGATAGGATGCTTTATGAGTTATGAACTGAACTGAAAAATAAGCTGAAAGGTGTCCAAAGCAGAACACTCCCATTGCCAACATGCTTCCCATGTCATGAGAAGGCCTATCCCTGAACTCTAGCTAATTTCTTTAGCACCACACATCTCTCTTGAGACAAGGCCTCAAAACAAGCAGGAGGCTCACATCTGGAGAGAAAATAGATTATACACATGCAACAACTTTAAGAAAACGAGTGCTTAACACTTGTCCCAAGGTAGTATTAGTTTTAAAACCAATCAATTTGGGAGCTAGAAGAAATGGAAAGATTACCCAGTGTAAGTCATTTAATTTAATAGGTGAAGAATCAAAAATCTAGAGAGAGAAAGTGACCTTTGGTAAGGTCAGTTCAGGGTCAAACTTCCTGACTCTTAATCTAGTGTTTTGTCCCCTTCAGCATCTTGCTGCTGCTGCTAAGTCGCTTCAGTCGTGTCCGACTCTGTGCGACCCCATAGACGGCAGCCCACCAGGCTCCCCCGTCCCTGGGATTCTTCAGGCAAGAACACTGGAGTGGGTTGCCATTTCCTTCTCCAAAGCATGAAAGTGAAAAGTGAAAGTGAAGTCGTTCAGTCGTGTCCGATTCTTCACGACCTCATGGACTGCAGCCTACCAGGCTCCTCCGCCCATGGGATTTTGCAGGCAAGAGTACTGGAGTGGGGTGCCATTGACTTCTCCTCAGCATGTTGAGCCATCTCAAGTTAAAAACTATATATGATATTACAAAGGGATTAAGCCTCATTGTTTTCATATGGATAGTCAGTTATCCGGCACCATTTTTTAAAAAACTTTACTTGTTGAATTGCTTTTTCAAGAATCAATTGACTGTATATATGTGGGTCTACTTCTGCAACCTCTACTCTGTTCCACTGTGTCTGTTCTCACACCAATACCATCTTGTCTTGATCCCTACAGCTTTAGAGTCTTAAAGTCAGGTGGTATAAAGCCTCCAGTGTTCTTTGTCAAGATTGCTTTTGGCTATTCTAGGTTCTTCACATATCTGTGTAAATCTTAGAATTAGCATATCGATTTCTATTTTTAAAAAAAGCTTGCTGAGGTGTGACTGGGCTGTGCTTAATTTATAAAACAACTGGAGAAGCTCTTCATTATGTTAGTCTGCTGCTCTCACTTCTGAGGCCATGTAAGATGCCACCTCTCTGAAATGCTTGAAAGGAGGACTGAGAGAAGGTGTAAAGATGAATGCTGGCTGCAGGGCCCACTGACAGACAGGTTACATCTCATTCATGGGATTCCCGGTGTAGTACAGGAAACACGGCTCTCTGTCATCAGAGAACTGTGAGCCTAACTAGTGTTCCGGAGAAGGCAATGGCACCCCACTCCAGTACTTTTGCCTGGAAAATCCCATGGATGGAGGAGCCTGGTAGGCTGCAGTCCATGGGGTCGCTAGAGTCGGACACGACTGAGCGACTTCCCTTTCACTTTTCACTTTCACACATTGGAGAAGGAAATGGCAACCCACTCCAATGTTCTTGCCTGGAGAATCCCAGGGATGGGGGAGCCTGGTGGGCTGCCGTCTATGGGGTCGCACAGAGTCGGACACGACTGAAGCGACTCAGCAGCAGCAGCAAACTGTGTTCAGGAACTCATCACTCTCTTTTCACAATCCTCACAGGAGGCACACTTCACTGATGTTGGCTTGGACACATGACTTGTTTTGGCCAAAAGGATGTTACAGCACATGACACAGGCAAACTTGAAATGCACTTGCACAGTAGATTTTGGGCTCTTGCACCCCTGCCTTTCACCATAAATGTGGCTCAAATACCTGCCAGTCAAGAAGGAAGAGAAATACAGGAACAGATCTAGTTCCAACCTGTAGCTTGGAGCCTAGTTTTACTATGCTCAGCCAAGATCAGCTGCATACTAGATACCTAAGCAAAAATAGTTGTTCATTGTTTTACACCACTGGGATTGGGGGTGATTTGTTATACAGCATTATTGTGGCCAGAGCTAACTGGTACATCACTGAAACCTAGCATTCAGCATATGCCCAACCAATTTCTACTTCAACACCTACATCTAGTGAGTTTGAGAAATTTATAAGAAACAAATCACGTGGTTCACTCCTTTAATGGAAATAATCATATGGAAGCAAACCATGGTGTTTCCACAAATCATTCTTGTACTCTCAGGCTAGTGCTGAGAGGATTGGCTTCTTGCTAAGGTAGATCCTACAGACTTGCCATGTGTGGCAGAAAACTGCCCTCCATTGGTCTCAGGCCCACACAGCCCTCTCCCTCACCTGCTCAGAAGTTTTATAAAAGGCCACTGAGGCATTGACCAGTTTCAGTCGGTCTTCCATCTTGAGCATGAGTTGCTGCCAGTGGAGGGCCACCTTCTCAGCACATTCCCGGATGGCATCTGCATCATAGTGACCAGCCTGGAGCAGCGCCTCAGCTTTCTGCTGAACCTGCAGGGCGCTCTGGTGTGTCTTCTGCAAGGAAGTGGCATGAAAGAGGGACTGGGCACAAGGGGAGGAGAGAGAGGTCCGTGGGAACAGCCCAGGCGTGGTATGGGAAGGGGTGGAGTGAGGCGTGAGTGGAAAGATGCAGAAAAGTTAAAGAGCTTTAAATGACTGATTCAAACATGTTGTCATCACTGTTTTAAAAGCATATTTAAAAAATGAATATCAAACATTTTCATTAACTAACTGCTCAGGTCCCTAACTCCTGTCCCTACCCCTTTCTCATTTATTTGCATCACTCTTCGTTTTAAAGACATTTTAGTTTCTGTGCTAGAGAAACACAGTTGTGTATAAATCTGCTTCCTGGTTGACTCAACCATTAATTAAATCTCCTTTTCCAATCTAATCATAAAAGTATTCATCATCAGTTTTCAGAGGAGGCTATTGCTGTAGTCCCACTCTGCAGATCAAATAAACACAGTACATAAAAAAATCCCCATGTAATACAAGTCTCAACCAACAATGCAATCATTTTAAACACGAATGATCATTTTTAAAAGGGTTCTAGTAGAAGGAAGACATTTGACAGGTTAGTAAAGCAGGAGAGTAGAATCTCACACCATCTCTTAGTTGTCAAGGGAACAGAACAGTACAGAAGATAATTCAGTTTAACATATAATCCCGCATTACCACATTATTTATGTTTGCCTTTAGGATAATCTATACTGCAGAAGGTTTGTTTTCTTATTCAGGTAAGTGTGGTTTGCATCCTGAGTTCACTTTAACTGAAGGAGGTGGGGAGAATAGGTTGGAGAACTGGGTGGCAGGGAGACAGCCAAATAAACACAATTTATTAAAATAAGAGACTGATGTGGATGAGCCATAGGACTTCAACCAGCTAATATTATCCCAGCTTCAGCTACTGGGATCATTTCAACCCAATGGCATAGTATGAATTTGGCCTTTGCACTTTCAGGAAAGGATAGCTTAGCTGACAGTGGGGAAGAACAGCTGGAAGCCCAGAGCCTTACTCCTGAATGATTTCTGCTCGTCTTGGGCTGCAGTGCAGGGACAGTTCCCCAGAGCAAATCCATTCAAGCATTGCTTGTGTGTGAATACAACCTCCCCTCTTTTCACCTCTACCTCCTGCTTTACCTTCATTCCAAACTGCAGTCTACACAGCCTATCAACTACCTTCTGGCTGCCCTTTCCCCTCTGCTGAATCTGTCCTCAGCATGAGCTATGTTAGCATGACCTCCTACAGCACCTAGACTCCTTTATTCCCTTACTTTGCCACTGATTTAGCCTTCAGTCCTGATGAGCACATTCTTATCATGTAGCAATCTTCCTAATTGCTACATGAAGTTAGAAAAAATAAACTAACAAGTAGAAATAATCCATTACAAATCTTTGGTTTCTTTCTCTATTTTTCTTATTGGTACCATTTTCTTTTCCTGTCTCCTAAATGTAGAAGTACCCTCAGGTCCATTCTTGGTTTTGGTTCACTTCCGTAGACTTCTCATCTATTCCCTTGGACACTCAGCTCAGCTCTGACCACCTTCAGAGATCTTTCTGGATAGCCTGAGACTTACTAAAAACTACCCTCTTCTGAATGCCTATACCACTTGGCTGATTTTCCTTACTTAATGAAACTCTTAAAATCTCTTTAAAAGCCATTTAGTCATGTGTATTTTCTGTGCTAGGCACTGTACTTATGAATTTTTCTAGTTCTTATGATACTTCTACAGGTGGATATTCTTATTTCCACTTTACAGATTAAGAAACTGAGGCTCAGGCTGATCAAGGTACTTGCCCCCAAACGTACATACAAGGAAGTGATGAAATCAGATTCAGGTTTGACCTATTTCCAAATTTATGTCCTTTCCACCATATCACATCATTTCATATCTAGCAATTAGAATGGTATATACAGTTTCTCATTCAGAGGAAGGGCTCACTAAGTAGAATCAGTGATTCTGATAATTATCTTGTCTCTCCTCAATATATAAAACCAGCATATAATTGTCATCATAAACCTTTATTGTACCTTTTTCTCAGAGTAGAGGAGTAACTTTAATTTTCTTACAATTTATGCTATGTAACAAATCCTCTTCCTTATTTTGAAACTCATTAATATCTAATAGTCCTGGGAGCCTCTTCTTCCCTTTCATTTCCTAAATAATAAACTCTTATGCATATGACATAATCTCTGCTTCACTAAGCTTGAGTCATTATTTTGCATTTATTTCTACTATTATCTAATCTTATTAAGTGCTATGTCTTTGAGACATGGATTATCAAGGATGTTCATATTTAGTAGGGGGACATGGAAGAAAACCAAACCAAATCAACTGAATTTATTATCCAGTTTTAACTACTGTCATAGTGCTTATGCTTAGAATGCATAAGAGGATTTCAAATAAAAATGGATTTTAAAAAGCAGGTTATAAAAACAAGGGTGCCTCTATGATGTTCACAGTTCTTGAAGACACGTCAGCCACAACATTTGGATACTAACAAATACGAATCTGTAAAGCTGTATTTCTGGAGAGCTGTCTACTGCTCTGCATTCTGAATGGCTCTGGGGAAGTTTTTCGGTAACCAAGTATACTTCAGGTAAACATTCTGACCTTCTTTAAGGAGACCAAAACCTTCAGACAGATGAGGCCAATCAAGCTAGGGGGAGCAAACATCTCGGTTTTCCCATGAGAGTTCTAGTCCATGCTGATTTTTCTGGATTAGTTATTATTAGTTCCCACTTTTTCTCTTAAAAGAGTCTTAGTTCTAACAATAAATTATATAATTGTCTTACATAGAGCTATTTTATTTTCCCTTCTAGAGGCCAGGATTCTTTCTTAGGGCCCAAGAAGTCAAATTATGTTCCCTATCACTGTAAGGACCTCCAGTAACAGTATCAAAATGGGTTAAATAAAACCAGACTAGTAAAATCTCCTATCAAATTGCTCACACCCTACCTGGCATATGTTCCCCCAGTGCAGAACCTGGTCTAAATTGACATATTTAGAGAGAAGCATAATGCCACCTGGAGAAGGAGCATATGTTGAAATTCTGGCTCTGTTCTTGTCATTATTCTAGCCAAGCTGCAGACCCTACCCACCTTCCATTCCCAAGATCTACCAGAAATCCTGTTTGTTTTGTCAAGTCCTCTTGAGTCCACAGACAAACTCTACAGGCATTTATATCTCAACATATATCCTAGGAATATTTGATCAAGTTGCATCCATGAAATTTAGAGACACAGATGCTTAGTAAGCCTCTATTCTGTAAGGATGCAACATCATCTAATACAAATTTGTGTATACTGCATAAGCAAGTCAGATAGAATTTAGCTATTTCAGTAACATTACTAACGGATTTACCCACTATTTTCTACTAGCTCATTGAGACACTCAAGTGGGTCACGACACTTGGTTTTACTAGCCCAACATCTAATTAAGGGACTGAAAATTGAATTATCTGACAGGGCAGGTAAACATCCACATTCAAGGTAAGTAAGGAGGAGGTATGGCCAACAGCTGTCCCTTCTTCGCCTAGTGTCTCTCACAGATTCACGTCAAGCCTTGAATGTGACTGCCCGACTTTCATTTTCTTCACGGCCACCTCTCAATGGGGCTTTGACCACTGTGGGCCTAATTTTTTATTATAATCTCAATCTTGATTTTTCCTTCACAATGAATAGATCCCAACACCCTAATATTTGGGTGTGCCAGTAAAACGCAATATTTCCTAAGAAGTTATCAAACGTCTTAGAGAAGTATGACATTCATGTTAATGCTACATTTTCACATATAAGAAAGCTTTTCGAAAATTAATGGCTGAAATCCATCAATACTAGTTTAAAAATGGCTAGCAATCAGTTGGACCACTGTATTAAAGATAAACTTCATGACACAGACAGTTAAGATTTTATCACTGTTGTGTTTCTTTAGTAGAAGATAATACCTTTGCACTTCTTACACATTCAAAAGTGGGTTAAGTTCTATACTGAACCACAAGTGATGCAGGTCTTTGAGGTTTTCTCTCTTTATCTCTTTTCCCATTGGAACTGAACTTATTTTTAGCATAGTTCCCATGTCCTATTTCCTACTCTTTCTCCATACTGTTCTAGAGCAATCAGCTCAAGTCTCTTTGGGAAGGAAATGTTCCAGTACAAAGGATAATTAAAGATATTATTTAAAGCTAGACAAAATTCACATTAGACTATCACAAGTGGAATTTTATTTTAAAATAGCCTTGGTTGGTAAATTTCTGATTTTAGTTTATTCTTTAAATATGACTTCCACCCGCATTATTGAACAACTACTTTCAGTGAAACAAACTATCTAGTGTAGTCTGCTCCTGTGCTCACTGCTCTTGTTAAAAGGCAGATTTGACAATGAAATCTAAATGTTACATGTAAATCAAATGTTTAAAAATGGAATCCTAATTTACTACTGACTTCTATAATTGTTTATCCTCAATTCTGAGTGAGCTTCAACTGGAAGTGACTTCTAACTTTTTAGCTTTATATTTTTCACATGATGCATAGATCATAAGGTATTAAAAGACTCAATGGACCAAGGGCCTTGAAGGTTAAAGGTACTAATAAAAAAGACCACATTTGGAGTGTGAATACTTGTCTTCTAATACCAGGCTTCCTTGGGGTGATGAAGCCTTGGATTTGCTTCTCTAATTCCTGGGTGATAAGGAAGCTACCTGGCCCATTTCACAAGAAAGAGTAATGGCTTCACCACATAAAGGAAAACCCACACCTTAAGGAATCATCCTGCCTAAGTTGCACAGCAGAGAAGGGAAGGGAGGACAGTGCAGTCAGATCTGGGTGTTACCTCGATGGCTAGTTGGAACTGCTCGTGCTCCCGCTGTAGCTGCTCTGCTTCAGACAAAGAGCTGGCGTTGACCAGGCTGGCATTGAGCATTGACTCCCCATTGCGGATCCATCCTAGGACCTAGGGAGTTGGGACAAGAGCACAGGTGAATGGCCTTCAGTCGGATAGCTCACTATCTCCTACCTGCAACCAAGAGAAGATAGGAAGGATCTGGATAAGTAAAATCTCTCCAAATTTATCTGGAACCCTGTGCCATAAGATATTTATTGTAAGTACCAATCTTATTCCCAGCTTCACATTTTCTTTCCTACCCTTATCACTCTTCAATCCCAGTCTCCTCAGCTACTTAATTTAAACATTACTTTATCTGATTGCACTGTAGGTATGTTTCTGAAGTTCCTTCTGGAACACAGTATGGTAAAAATAAATAAATTCCATATGTATGGAATATCGGTATGGTATCCTTTTCTTTTTTAAGGCCAACAACTGCTTGAAATCTTCTATATCTCATCACACCTATTAGAAACAATTTCTTCATCATCTAGCGAAACCAGACCATTCTGTGGCACTCACGGAAGTCTGCCTTATTTGGTTATTTTGACCTATGTTTCATCTCCCCTCGTTAGAATGTAAACTTCTGGGAGACTTGATTAATACATGAGTCATATCATAATCTCACCCAATGCCTAGCATAGTGCTTTTCATATGACAGGTATGCAGTAACATTTTTGAAAGAGTGAAAATATCCAAGTCACTGTGGAAAATATCCAAGTCACACCTGAAAAGTGGGTCCAACCTCCTACGGTTTGCAAAATAGCCAAGAGTAGACAAGTCTCAGCCTTGATTGGTTAAACAACCCAAAAGGAGGAAAAAGAAAACAAGCAAAATAGTATGAATCACCCATACACTGGATCATTAGAAAACAAAAGAGTATGTTATAATTGATTTATTTAGAGGTTATGGCTAGGCTGAGTAAGATTTCTAGGTGACCTTAACTTAGTACTGGGGGAAAGAAAATTCAGCTAGAGAATATTAGAATAGAAGGAGAAACAGCTGATACTGTCTAGATAGTCCTAGCTGAAATGGAAATGTGGCAATTACCCAGCTAATAGAGTCTGGTGCAAATAATCAAACTGGAAGTATTAGGCCTTGAAAATCTACCTTGTGTCTGGTCATCAGAAAATTGCCAAATATTTGCTTTATTAAAGAGTCTGAGAGTTTGCTTGGAGAGGAAATAAAAGTTCTTCTGAAATTTCAAGATCAGTAAATATCATCCATCTGTTCCCTCAAGGCAAAGCAGAAGACATCACAATCTGTTTCAGAGGTTTTGAGATTTTTTTTTTTTTCTTCTCTCAACTTCTTCATGTTAAACAATTAGAAAAATACTAATCCTAGTCTCCTTTTCCATAACCCTCACTGGCATTTCTCAAATGTTCTCCTTGGGCAGACAATGACTGATGCCATATTGTGCATGGATAACATTGGGACATAAATCCCATTGAAGCTGGGCTATTTGGATTGAGATGTTAATTCACGGGCAGTCTGGCAGATTGCGGATGAGACGCCAATCTGTAAAGCAATTAGTTGCAGGAAATAACTGTTCAGAGTGTATGTGTGAAATCTCTGATGCCACTGGTGCACTGTAGTTGGCTGACTAGAGGCGCTTATGATTTCTAAAAGCTGGCTGTAAGTTTGGGTACATGCATACACAGATTGCATGCCCAAATGCTTCACTCCTTTGGAAAATAGAGCTCATAATTTATATTTCTGAACTATGTAAGTCCTTCTGCCATGATTCATCACAACTTGCTTGGTTCAAGATTCATTTGAGGGTGTCAGAGAAACATTTTCTCAATGTGCATCACAAATCAACACTTGGGGGGTGGGGCAATCTGACTCCCTCTGGGCCTCTTGAGTTCATGCTGGAATATTTTTCTCTCTATTCTGAGCCAACTGAAAGCATCAGTTATAGCTATAGTTGTGGGATCTCCATCTACCAGATTCTCCATTTAGAAATATGATAGGTTTTAGTCTCTGCATCTTACATTAAATCATGCCATATCCTTGATATCCTTGTTCATTTTTATTTCCCAAATGTTGTTTATAAAGGCATTCCAGAACTTTAAATAGGAAATTTGATTTTAGGAAGACAAAAATGCATGGCAGTTTAATCAATGGCTTGGTTCAGGGGTGGGACTGATGCCAATGATTAAACTACAAGCATTTTTATCTTCCTAGAATCAAATCTCCCATGTTGAAGTCCTGGACTCAGTCCTAGAAGCAGAACTGAGACCATGTTGAAAGAACACAAAATCTCAAGTCAAAACACCTGGCTTTGTTTCTACTTGATAAAGCCACCCCTGAGCCACAGCTTTTTCATCTGTAAAGGTAGGATATCTTTCTTTCCTGTATCAGGGTTGATGTAGCATACTGTTAAAGGCAAAGCCTGATGATGGTGGTGATTTTTAGTTTCGAGACAAACCTAACTATGATTCTACAATTATACCTCTCACAATGAGAAGAAAAAGAGTTTAGGAATACCAACTTATATTCTAGTATTTGCAGAGTTCATTTGTATATTCTGATGAGATATAGATACCTTAGCTGTTTTCTTATCATCAGTCTTTGCGCTCTGATCAATAACTCTTGTTGGTATAATTTTCCATTACTGTCATCCTTTATCTTCCTGGTTCATAAAATTGGTTATTTATTCTCTGTGAGCATCCAAATGAGAGAAAGGTAGTAGAAGAAATTTTGTAACATGAGAAATATTGGCCCACTAATCTTGAGCTATTTGACTTTCGAAACATCATTTAATCTCCCTGAGGCTCAGTTTTCTTATCTGTAAAATGGTAAGTCACAAGGTATAGTTGAAATGAAATAATTACTGTAAAAGTATTTTGTAAACTATAAGATGTAATCCTATAAACACACATTTTACATAGATCATTCATCTTGGATCATAGTTTACCAACAGGTTAGATGGTCTTTAAAGGTCACTTGGAGCCATAATATTCCATACTCCTTTCAAAATTCAAAGACTGTCCCTATAACCACAGGATAACAGAGAAACATAGCCCTGCAGAAATGAGGGTTGGGAAGAGTATTGCTGCTTGGGGGCTTGGGAGTTAAGTCACCAATTCAGCTCAGTCAGGCTGAGGGGGGACTGAACACAGAGATCTGCTTCGTTTAGAAGCTCAGATAACCGAGTTGGGAGAAGGGTGGATTTGGTTAACTAGATGTGAATGTCCAAAATGATGATGCCACCTACGCTGGGCAAGCTGGACCCTGTGCCCACGTAGGTTGGGGAAGTTGCTTGGCTATGACTGTGTTCTCTAGGTCACACTGACAGGAAACCTATGAGGCTCCTGCTACTGCAGATGATTTATCACAAGGCACAGTCATTTCTGAAACTCTAACCACAGGAAAATCGTCAGCCTCTCAGGTGGTTAAATGGGAGCCTGTTATATTTCTAGTATTTCTTAGTTAAAAAAATTCACAATTTATGAGTTATATATGTTTATCTTTCATGGTTTTATAGACTCTGTGTGTCTTCTTAATTATCTCCATTTTGAAACAAATGGATGATACTTGTCCCTATGGCTGCCTATCTTTCGGTACTACTCCAACTCCTTTTAATTTTGTACAGTGAACAGAATTAAATGGTATTTTCTATATGAATATGAGGATAAGGTAATATTTTCTCCTTTGTTTTAAATTCCTATCTTGATCATATGAAAATATTGGCCAGTATTTAGTCCACAGGGATAATTTAAGTCAATGTCTTTAGTAGACAAATAAGTACAATTTATTTTCCCATAGCTCAGAGCTCCAACATCCTACAAATCCATTTTGGCCTATTTTCTGCTAAATGCATTGCTCTGCAGGAATACATATGGGCATTCATTTAGTTTTATGCCCAGTAAATAGGTTTTTCAAATCTCCCTCAATTATCTAATAAGTGTAAGGTCATCCTTACCAGAGTAGCAATTTTCCTAGAAAACAATCAGAGCATTCTGTGGGGTCTGGAGAATAATCTGAACAATTTTTCTAGAAGAAAGGGGGTATCTGGGTGGTCTAGGGCCCTGGACCATGGGAATCAGGGGAGTGGTTTCCTTCAAGACTCAGCATTTCTCTGGAGATGCTGGGGCCATTTATCTTAGACACAAAATCCTAAGTAATCCCTCAGAAAGCAAATCAGTTGCACTAATCAGTTTCATTTGTTCTAAATACTTGAAAATTATTTTTAGTCAACGTCTGTGATATCACTGCTCCTCTGAGCTCCAGTTTAATATAACTGTGGTATAACTTCACATAGGTTATGAAGGCCAAATCTAAACCTTTAACCTCTGCGCTATAATGACAGAGACATAACACAGTGTTGTCCTCTCCCTTTCTGTCTCTATTAATGGCACTTCAATTAAGGTGTCTTTTTTTTTTTTTTTTTGAGAGTACATTCCAAAGAGAAACTCTCAAGCTGGTGTCTAAATTTAGCCCACATGATCAATACTGACATCTAAATTAACTCCCTCTTTCCAAGTGTCAACAGCTTCCAAGTCAATATTTCCTGCTCCACCAACTTCCATCAAACACCGAATGCCTTCTCTGAAACTGGATTCGATGACTCCCTAAAGAAAGAGCCCACGCTGACAAGGAGAACAAGTCTGTTTAATGATGCATAATGGCTTAACTGAACAGCAGCCCCTCGGCACCTGCAAGGGCTGATATCCGCTGCCAAGGCCTTCGTGGTTTCCTAAAGGCTGATCTCAGCCATCCAGTACCATTTTGAACTACAATCCCCCATGTGTCATTCTTGCCATGGTGAAGAGAAGAAGGAATTTTCTCATTCTAGAATTTTCTCTTCTGGAATTTGAAATTCCAGAAGAACTTTTTTTTGCTCTATAATTCATGAAATACTGAATGGGAATGTATGCAATTAGTCAAGCCTGGATGATCCATATTTGGTTAATCTACTTCCCCACTTGACAAACTACCTATCATCCTTTAGCTCCCCATCCTATACAGAATGTATACTTGGAAAGTTAAAAATTCATTTCATTTCCATTTTCATCACAGTCAAGAAAAACATAATTAGAAAGTTGGCTCTACTATGAATTCTGTAACAAAAATAAATAAAAAATAAAGAATGCAAACAAAATTATATGATGTTGTTGTTCTTTCGCTAAGTCATGTCCACCTCTTTGTGTACCATGCACTGCAGCACGCCAGGCTTCCCTGTCTTTCACTCTCTCCCAGAGTTGGCTCAAATTCATGTCCATTGAGTTGGTGATTCTATCTAACCATCTTATCCTCTGTCACCTCCTTCTCCTCTTGCTCTCAATCTTTCCCAGCAACAAGCTCTTTTCCAATTAGTTGGCTCTTCGATTCAGGTGGCCAAAATATTGGAGCTTCAGCTTCAGCATTAGTCCTTCCAATGAATATTCAGGGTTTATTTCCTTTAGGGTTGACTGGTTTGATCTCCATGAAGTCCAAGGGACTCTCTAGAGTCTATGCTAGCACCACAATTTTAAAGCATCAACTGTTCAACACTCAGCCTTCTTTATGGTCCAACTCTCACATCCATACATGACTACTGGAAAAACCATAGCTTTGACTAGATGGACCTTTGCTGGCAAAGTGATGTGTCTGCTTTTTAATAGTGTCTAGGTTTGTCATAACTTTTTTTCCAAGGAGAAAGAGTCTTTTAATTTCATGGCCACAGTTACCATCCACAGTGATTTTGGAGCCCAAGGAAAGAAAATCTGTCATCGTTTCCACTTTTTTCCCTGCTATTTGCCATGAAGTGATGTGACCAGATGTCATGATCGTAGTTTTTTGAATGCTGAATTTTAAGCCAGCTTTTTCACTCTCTTCTTTCACCTTCATCAAGAGGCTCTTTAGTTCCTCTTCATTTCCTGCCATTAGAGTGGTATCATTTGCATATCTGAAGTTGTTGATATTTCTCTTAGCAGTCTTGATTCCAGCTTGTGATTCATCCAGCCCAGCATTTCACATGATGTACTCTGCATAATATAAGTTAAATAAGCAAGGTGCTGATATACGGCCTTGTTGTACTCCTTTCCCAATTTTGAACCAGTCCGTTGTTCCATGTCTGGTTCTAACTGTTGCTTATTGACCTGCATGCAGGTTTTTCAGGAGACAGGTAAGGTGGTCTGGTACTTCCATCTCAAAAATTCAATTAGGAATAATTTTCCTGTTATCCAGTTTATTGAGATGACCATGAACAAAGAGCAGAGAAGAAGTCCCAGGTCTGGATTTAGGAGGCCTGGGCTCCAGTTTCAGCTAAGCAGCCACAAGGCCCTGGGAACACTCATCTTATAGTACCTCAGTTCCTCATTTGTAAAGTAAATGTACACCACTCTCTCTCATGGACTTTTTCTCCTAAATTGAGATCACAAATGAGAAAGTACTTCTCAAAGTACTTCTCATAAGAAAGAAATTACTATCATTGCTGCCAAAAAAGATTCAGAATTTGAATACTCATCCCTACTCTGGGCCTGCTAGGATTTCTACCATGTCATCACGAGTAACATGTCTCTCCAGACAATTAGGTGTGACCCCAGGATAATTAAACTGAAAAAAACCTGGATGGCAGTGCTGTGACCTGGCTTTGCTTAGGGCTCAGTGATGTCACTGGTGCTAAAGATGAATCTTTAGCACAGAATGTGAGAACTCAGCACTGATTGGAAAAGAAGGGGGGCAGAGAAGGTAATTTTGCACATTATAATAAATACTATATAATAACTATATAAGCACAGGCATTAACAAGGACTACCCTGAATAAAAGGGACCAAGAAATAATTATAAAATATATTTTTGTTCCCTGTGCTAAATTGATAGACTTAAATCTAAAAGTTCTAGCGGTTACTGAACATGATATTTTGGGCGGGGCTCTGCCTAGAGGAAGCAGGGGAAACGGGTTGATTGGGAGAGTCTGGAGCAAAAGAAGCAAACAGTGAAGTGCTGTGGGGTCTAGCCTGCCAGGAAGTTCTCCTGGACATGGGGAAGGTGATGGCGAGTTCTTTCTTCAGTGTGACCTTTGTCTGGTGACCTTGCTAAGCTTCAGTGACTTCCTCTGAAAGGAGAGTAATGTTTGTTTCAGAGAATGGTTGTGAGGACTGATCAAGAGATAGGTATAAAAGGTCTATGACACTCAATAAGTGGAACTATAATTATATTCGGATTTCTTCAGTCCCACTTTGTCTAAATAGGAAGTCACCAATCATTATGCTGAAAATTCCCATTTAGTCTGTTTATAATATAAATATATAGTATTTTTAAAATGTATCATTGGTCATTGTGTGTATGTTCCTATAAATCCCTAGGAATGGTACAGGAATATCCTTTAGAACAATAGATAGTATCATGTCTCATACAGGTAAGAACTCTTTAAAGTTGGCTTTAACGTGGCGAGAACATTTTCTTATAAAAACCACAAACATACGGAAAAGAATAATGGGAAGTGAATGATGGCTACCACTTATTATCAAGAATATGTTAGGTCCTTACTAGACACGTAGGTGCCCCCAAATTAATCAGTCTGGCTCTAAAGCCTGAATATGTCTATTGATAAAGGCTTTGCCTTTCCCATGAACTCTATGCAGGATTGAGGACAGAAAGGAAGAGAATGGATTCAGTGACTGAGGACAACCTGGAAAAGCCCTGAGAAGATGTTCTCCTTAGATTGTTATATGCCGGAGAAATCATGGGTTTGTAAGTCTGAGCCACTGGACCATTAGATCTATTTGTTAGAGTCAATAGACGGCAGACTAGCTTTCAGAAGCTAATACAACCATTCCTTAACTTACCTATTCCTAAGTTCTGGTCACACCTGAGGCTCTTCATGCCTTACCCAATACCAGGAGCAGGCCCAGACCAGACTCAGCCACTGGAAAGCCCAGGCTGAAGGTGGAGGGCCAGGCTCACCTGTTTGACCTCGGCCTGGAGGTGCCGCAGTTGGAGGCACTGCTCAAGTCGCTTGTGGGTCTGCTCTGCGTTGAGCTCCAACTCATGCTGTTTCTCATGGAGAAACTCTAATAGCTCTTGTACCTGGGCTGCCAGATCAATGTCTTTTTCACAGATTAACTCAATCCCTGATTAAAACAAAATGTAAACAATTAAAAACCAGGTAGTACAGTAAAGACTACATTTCCTTCAGCATGCATATGAAAGCTGGAATTCAGAAAGACGACACCAGTACCCTCCCAACCTCTGCATATCACTCTGTGAAAATGGATAAATCACCATATGGGCCTTTGAGATGCTCAAAGCATACCATCTCTATTGGATTAACTGATCCTTTGCCAGGGAACAACTCTTTAACAGATGATCAGCTCCTTACCAACTGGAGTCAAAGAGGTGGCTTACTGGAGTCCATCCCCAGACAAGACCACATACAGCAGTCCTTACTGGGTGGTTTGCCAACACCCAGAATGTTCACAACCAAGCCTTTGGATTACATTGGGAAATACAAAACAAAGCCCAAAAGACGCTGTCTCAGGAACTTCTGCCAAAGGCACACTCTCTTTCAGCTGGTCAGATGCAATTCAAGATTAGAAGCTAAATGCATTCTGAAGAGAATAGTTGGCCAGTGGTAATTTTATTAGTCAACTACTTAGGTTCCCTAAAAAAGCACTCTTAGAAATACCTGCTAGCTCTATTGTTTATCAAATACAGGCAAACATGCCTGATAACCATACCCCAGCAATATCACAGGGGTACTGAGTACTTGGCCTTCTCAGGTGGTTCAGCAGTAAAGAATCCACTTGCTAGTACAAGAGACATGGGTTCAGTCCCTGGGTGGGGAAGATCTCCTGGAGAAGGAAACGGCAATCCACTCCAGTATTCTTGCCTGGAGAATCCCATGGAAAAAGGAGCCTGGTGGGCTACAGTCTATGGGGTCGTAAAGAGTCAGACACGACCGAAGCGACTTAGCACACACTGAGTATTTATCCATTTAGAAAAATCATCACACTAAAATTGTGCCCACAGGAGAGTTTGCTCATCCTTCTACTGATTCAAAGCATTAGTAAGCCCCACCAGTCACCAACAAGGGCTCCCAAAGTTTATTAATAAACTGCCAATCACCTGACTTTGAGGGGAGACGAATCAACACCCACCAGGCAGAAGCTGTGGCTCCACTCCTTGTGTAAAACCCCTCACCTCCCTGTCTTATTTTTTTGGAGTACCTCTCCCAGCACACAGGCATGCGTGCGTGCGTGCGCACGTACGCGCACACACACACACACACACACACACACACACTTTCTCTCTTCTCCAAACCAGAGCTCCTATTCACACATTATCACCAACAGGCCTAAAGTAGCCTTTCTCCAACAGATTTCTGCTTCAGCAAGGGTCACTAAGGAACTCTAAGATGGAGCAAAGGCACTGCCTAGTTATCAAGGTCCTTCTGTCCTCTAGTGACTTGACTGTGATTCCTTACTTGCTGTGATAGAGCACATGGAATGTGTGAAGCCTGTCCCAAATCAGAATCCTGATCTTGGCAAGTTACCTAAGCTTTCAGAAACTTCACTTTCCTTATATGTACAATGGGATTTTACTTAGCCACCTATCTCAGGAGCTGGCTGGGAGGATTCAACGAGATAATATATAATATATATATAAGTATCTAACATATGATAACAATAAACATGCTTTGCTCCTCAGTCCCACGGCTTTCCTGGTTCCTGACTCAAACTTTCAACTTTCTATCTTCTGACATTCATGTCTTCTTGGCTCCTATCTCCAACTTCATGCAAGTTGTATTATTTCTTGATTCTTACTGTCCAGCTATTTCTGATTAAGCCCTGCTCAGGTCCTTGGCTTTGGGAAAATCCTAACTCTGGATTGCTTGCCTCCTTCTGATCCCTGACTCCACCTGGCTCCTCAGATTCTTAATTTTGTCCAGATCCTTTCCCTGAGCCCATATCCTGGAATCTATGACCTGGTGCAGTTGTGGTCCTGATACTGACAAACAGAATCCCAACTACCATGAAGTTCAGGGTGCCAAAGTATAGTTACTTCCATGGAGATCACACTCAGAGAAGCCCCAAAATCTCAGTGTACAGCCACATAAAAAAATCGCCCTTTTGAGACTCCCCCCTCACTTTGACTGAAACATCAGAAATTCATCATCGCCACCACCAACACAGTGGCCTGATGCAGTGGGAATGTATAAAGAAAGTCTATACATGTGAAGGGAAATTCAGTTCTAGAGCCAAAAATAGTGTTTTATATAAGACAATATGGGAGAGTGGGAGATTTTTTTCTGGTGTTACATGTAGTAATTTCAGTATCTTTCCATGTTTATTTTTTCTGTTGGTTTCATAATTCTAAGTCCCAGGTCCTGAAAATCTGTATCTGTGGGAGACAGAGAAGGGAATGGCTTGTTCTTTTGGCAGTCAACTCCCTCCACTTACTATTTTCAATTACCAAGAGGATGTGGTAGAGCATCACTTTGACTGAAATAAAAAAAGATAAAAGGAAAATTTCTACCTTTGCATTGCTAGGCATCATGGGATGACCCTTGACTTCCATGTTTACTTCCTAAAAATGTAATACAAGATTCACCTGCAGAAGTAGATCCTTGCTTCCAGCCACAATGCAGATGTTTTTCCATTTCATTTTCATTCTGCATGCATCTCTGGTGTTTAGTATGCTGGGCTTGGGCTAAGTGTCTTTCTATGGGAAGCCCATGGCTCACATCTGCCACATCACATGCAAATGGGCTATCTAAGCCTCGTACCTCATCAAAGGGGCCAGCCACCTGCTTAGAACACCATCTAGAACCTGCCTGCCCTGAGACTCCAGTCCTTCATTTTCATTAATTTCACTTGATTTTTTTTTAATGAGATGAACAGGAAATAAAATGGGTGAAGACAATGCCTATTGCATTTCTACACTCAACAACTCATCACATGAATGAAGTGAATGGGAGGAACATGCAGAGTTACTCCAGCAATACCTAGAAGAACAGAAACTCATGCCTCTTTCCTGGTGCCCACAAGCACACTGACATGAGTCTCAGCTAATACCCATCAACTGGTAAGCAGCATCAATCAATAGCAAAGAGTATTTTCGTGTATTGACATTACTCCTTTCAATCTAATCTGAGGCCTAATTGTCTTCCTTAGGGGCTCTCCAGAGATGCAATAAGATGTTTGTCTTTTCCATCAAGTAATGAAATATATTCATACTGAAATAGTTTGTCAGCCTCTCTAGAGAAAGCTGTATTGAAATTTCTTTCTGATATACCTCCACAATGTCCTGCAAATATCCTTGTGTCAGAACACTTCCATTGAGGTCAGTTCCTTACTAACTTGTCTGTGTCCTCACAGTAATGTAGGTTCCCTGGGGCCAGGGCCATTTCTATTTCATGTATCTCAGCTTCTTTAGGACCTAGCACAGTGCTTGACACATAATACTCCCAAAATACCTGTTTAATGAACACAGGGGCCTCTTTAGGAAGAACTCGGGTAACCTGAGAGCTCTGGGGACAGAGTTAGGTTGGAATGCAGGCTCTGCAACCTATTAACAGTGAGGCTCTGGGTTCCAAATCCCCTCTGAGCCTGTGTAAGATGGGAATATGAACATTGAGTCCTCGGGATTGTTATGAGGACTAAGAGAGATAAGGTAGATACAGGGCCTGGCATTTAGTAGGCTCAAAAACACCCATATCCCCACTTTTTCCTTTCCCTTGGGGGAAATTATATTCTGTGTTGATTACTGATGGGACTATTGAATGACTTATATAAAATGTAAATAGAAAATCTTACCATCAGATGTTTATGAGCTTGTTCAAAGTATATCATTAGAAATGATGATTTGGATGCTACTAGACTAGGCTCTCAACTTTGGCTCACATAAGATTCATCTGGAGAACTTTAAAAGTCACCATGTCCTGGCCACAGCCCAGACCAATAACATCAAAATCTCTATGGGTAGGAACCAGGCAACAGGAATTCCCACCTTAAAGTTCTCAGGGTGATTCCAATGTGCAATAAAGATTGGGATCCACTGGATAAGATGAAACAATGGTCAGCGATCCAGGGACAGAGACATTCCTCAGGGTACACTCAGTTACCAGAACGTTCAGCATAGCAATTACTGAGGGTTCAAGCCCACAGTTAGTAATAAAATGTTATTTTGTTTTCCTTTGCTGCCAGATTGAGAGTATCACTTTAATTTCCTCATGGAGAGAGGAGGCTGTGGTCTAGGGTAGAGTTAGGTATTTCTGGCTATGCTGCCCATACTTGTAACATGTTTTTCAACTGTTTGTATGTTCTTTAAATATCTGTGTCTGCCTCAGATAGAGAACATCTTCTTTTCTCCTCCCCCCACTCTTTCTGTGTCACTACCTCAATTAACACCCAGTTCTGAAATTACAAAGTCCTTTAATCAGGTTTTTAGATGAGTATTTTCAACCCTGGCTATATATTAGAATCACCTGGGAAGTTTAAAAAATCTGGGCTCACTCTAGACCAATTAACTAAGAATCCCTGAGGAGCGGGATCCAGACACTGGTATTTTTAAGAAGCTCTTCAGGTGATTCCAAAATATGTAGTCAGGCTGAGAACCATCATTTTACATCAGCTTCTCTTCCCTTCCTCTCAGAGCCGCATTCCTTCACCCCAGAGTAGCTTACATTTTGGAAGAAGACAGGCCTTTTTTTTCCTTTTACAACATAAGTACAATTATTTGTGGTCCATTATTTAAGTGAACTCCGGGAGTTGGTGATGGACAGGGAGGCCTGCTGTGCTGTGATTCATAGGGTCGCAAAGAGTCGGACACGACTGAGCGACTGAACTGAACTGAACTGATTTTTATGTATATTGGTTTCTCCCAGACTTATGTTCACTTGATTAATTCAGCAAATGTCAATATAGAGAAATTGCTATGAGTGAGACATAACCACTCTGCTGGATGCTGGAAACGTAAAGAGAAGGAAGGAAATGACCCGCCCTCACACTGCTGGAGAAGCTACAGAACACAAATAACCCCAATAGAATTCAGTGTGAGCTACAGTATCAGTACAATGTACAACAGTTATCAAGCTTTACTGAACTCATACCAGGCTCATGTTTCACCCCCCTGGATGCTCACAGTGACTTCATATGGTTAGGATTCCTATAATTGCTGTTTTTAGAGGAAGGTGAGGCTTGGAGAGATTGGATAACATGCTCAGGGAACCCATGCAGTGGGAGGTATGATGCATATTCCAACCCAGAAATCTCACCTGGCTGTACAATTAACCTCTATGTTCAAAGAGACGAGTGATCCTCACAACCTACTTTAAGAATTAATTTAAGTGCTGGGGCTGGGTTCTTCCCAAGCACAGTAAATTTTAAGCACCATTGCCACACACTCCAAAGAGTTTTCACTTAAAGACCTTCCATAAAGAGAGAACTTGATGCTTTGATTAAACCATGAAAGGAACATATGCACAAGATACACAGCTCTTGTCTTATTTCTAAGGTCACATGTAATAGTCGCATGGTCAGATAACATTAGGGAGACGAGCTGGGGCATAACCAGTGGGGGCAGTGAGGCTAAATCATGGCAAGTGAGAACTGAAGGGAAGTTTAAGAATGAAGGCCCACCTTCCACGCTAGACAGAAGAAGAAACTAAGGTCTACAGAGAAAGAATAGTGACTTCCAAAGTCAGACTGCTTGTTGGTGGTGCAGCTGGACCTTGAATTCTAAATTCTGCCAGCGTGTTTGACCCAGCATGACTCTTTTCAGAAAAACCTGCCACTTCCTAAGTTGAGGCCCAGTAGATAACCCTAAATAATGTGCTGGTAAAGAAAATGTTCCTATTTTGCCAACTACGTTTAAGGCTGATGTTGATTTAAGCAGAGGCTTTTGCTTTGGTTTGGGCTCTTAGCAAATCAGGCGGATTTAGTAGAACCTGGCTGAATGTTACACAGTTCACACCTAAAAGTTAGTGTAAGGAAATTCCCTACTTCCATTTATTCCTATAAAAATCAAAGCATAAGCCCTTAATTAATTCAGCTTGGAAGGCTACATAGCAACCAAATTCTTCATTTTTCCAATTGTTCTTTTTCTGAGACAGCAGTTTTTTTTTGTTTTTGTTTTTTTTTTTTACCTCTAGTTCAAATATAATTCATTAGACATACAAGGCAAATGCCCAACCTATTTGTTCCCTGACTGCTGTGTCTCTGAAGTTCTGCATTCGTCAGCCACCCAGGTTTTTGGCAAGGCCCACTCTCAGTCCACCTTCAACTTCCACTCGCAGTCCCAGCTCCGGTGTGATGCTGCCCTCCCTCCAAGCCAGAGATGAGAGAGACACCTCCTCTGCAGGACAGGCACATGGCAGCAGACAGAGGAAGCTTCCCTGAGAGCCCTGGAACTACTCCACTGGAGCTCTCGTGGGCTATGCCAGACTGAACAGCTAGCCAAGGAGGAGCAGGGAACAGCCGTCCCAGCAGAGAGGGCTGAAGAGGCCAATCAAGGCTCTTTTGACAAAGCTCATTTCTAGAACAGGATATGTGGGGGTGGGCAGCCCATCTGCCTGGGGTGTTTCACCCACTCAGCCCTCATGGTTAAGGTGGCCGCCAAGCACAGTCGGTCTACAGGGACTGCTAGCTCCTGGCAGTCTTTCTGTTACCAAGGATATCTGGCTCTTGGACAGAGGTGCACTTGCCGAGGATCATACCAGCACCTTGCTCCTAAGTGCCGCAAGTTTTCAGGCAGATGAGGCTCTCCACCTGCGAGACACATCAGTACTGAGGGATGAAGGGATAAGCATACCTGCAGAATTTCTCTGCACAGCCTCCTTCCTAGGAACTGTGTCTGCATTCTCTCATGTTTCCCTATCTTAGTTGGATAGCCAGCTATCTCGAGGATCATGAGGACAAGCTATAGGGTGAAACCTTGAGTCCAGACAAGGTTCTCCATCAGTTTTCCCCTTCTGTAATAAGGCCTTGAAAAGGTACATCTGTGGCCAAGAATACTGCTTCTCAAACTTTAAAGTGCACATAATTTACTTGAAGATAAAATGAGGTTCAGATTCCTAAGTCTGGGATTCTGTCTTTCCAATCAGCTCTTGAGCGATGCTGGTGCTGCTGGCCCAGAGCCCACACTTAGAGCAGGTCCTAGATCAGCAGTCTTTGATTAGTGCATCAGAATCACCTGGAGGGCTTACTGTTGGGCCTCATGCCTGAGAGATTATGATGTGGCAGGTTCTGGGGATGGGCACCTGAATTTGCATTTCTAACAAGTACTCAGGTAATGCTGATGCTGCTGATCTGGGGACCACAATTGGAAGTTGCTGTCCTAAGGTACATCAGAGATATCAGCTGCTGTGATTTAACCTTCACGATAAAAAGCAGTGATTCTCAGCCCTGGCCGCACGGTGGCATCATCTGAGAAGGTTTTGCCAAGGCCCAAGTCCCATTCAGAGGTGCTAAATCAGAGTATCTGGGTATTGTCATTTTTAAAATAATCCCCAGATATACCACAAAGTGAATAAGGGCTCCTCCTGGAGCTGTGTGGAGCATGATCTGCACCCTGAAAACAGTGTCTCACAGACAGCTGCAGCCTGTTCACAACAAAATGAACATTCAAGGGAAGATAATGCTGATCAAAGTAAATAGAATTTACTAGATTGTCTCTCCTCCAGTTAGGAGTGAAGTTCCTTTGAATGCTTGTATGTCCCCTTTCAGGTCATTAAAAGAAGCACAGTACCCTAAAGTCAAGTTTGATTGCTAAGGTCTGTCTGACAATCTCATGATTCTGAATCAACAGAGACATGGACCAACTGTGTTTCAGAGTTGATGGCCTGAGCTCCTGCCTGCCTCTTCCTGGAGGACCTGGGGTGGTGGGGGTGAGGAGACCTGGGCTCTGGCAGTCCACTAGTTTTAGGCCCAGACCAATAACTTCTTCCTTCTGGACTAGGGAACCACTATGGCTCTCTCCAGCTCTGAGTTCAAAGGCTGTTCTGCTAAGTGGCAGCTGAAACGTAAGAGTCCATGCATTTGTTGGATAAACAACGAATAAATTCTAAATAGAAAAAGAAGTCTAGTCTGAGTAACAGCCATGTGTTTTTTGAGAAGTTATAAAATTATATGACCTTGCCATAAATTTTATCTGTACTTTTTACACTCACACACAGACCAGTGATAGGAAAAAAGAGGACTCTCGGAGGGCTTCACTGGTGGCTCAATTGGTAAAGAATCTGCCTGCAATGTGGGAGACCTGGGTTCAATCCCTGGGTTGGGAAGATCCCTGGAGAAGGCCATGACAACCCATTCCAGTATTCTTGCCTGGAGAACTCCATGGAGAGAGGAGCCTGGTGGGCTACAGTCCATGGGATTGCAAGGAGGTGTAACACTGAGAGGCATGGACTGGAGATGAGGAGTCAGCCCTGAGGGTGGAGGACAGGGCAGGAGAGTATGTGCAGGGGGTAGGGGTGGAACAGCAATATCTACACATCTGAATACAAGTCACAAGGATGGCTGATGGCATTTGGAGCCCCCTTGGTTTATTTCTCTAGAGCACCATGTTTGTAAATCTGTGCTAATTTCCATCATTGGTTTTTCCCATTCTCCCCACAGCACCACGGAGAAGGCAATGCAATCCACTCCAGTACTCTTGCCTGGAAAATCCCATGGACAGAGGAGCCTGGTAGGCTGCAGTCCATGGGGTAGTGAAGAGTTGGACATGACTGAGCAACTTCACTTTCACTTTTCACTTAGATGCATTGGGGAAGGAAATGGCAACCCGCTCCAGTGTTCTTGCCTGGAGAATACCAGGGACAGGGGGAGCCTGGTGGGCTGCCGTCTATGGGGTCACACAGAGTTGGACGCAACTGAAGCGACTTAGCAGCAGCAGCCACAGCACCAGAAGAACCTGGTCCTATTCCTGTCTTTATGATAGCTAACTGGGAAACCTCAGACAAACAATTTCAGGTCTCATGCTTCAGTTTCTTTTTTTGTTTGTTTTTAAATGGTACAAAACTCTCTGTTTCTTGTACCTGTGGGAAGAGAATGAATGAGTGGAGTGGAAATGGCCCTTGGAGTTAAGCTGATTGATGTTCTTGTTTTCATCATCTCCCTGCTGGACACATAAGCACAGGACAGGTCTCCTACCTGAGGCCTGGACCTCCATGATGTACTGGTGCAGATCCTGGCCTTGCTGGATGACCTCAAAGGTCATGTTGTTCATGGCTAGCTTCCGCTCTGTGTGGCGCTGCAGCCGCTGTTCCGCCAGTGTTAGATCCTCCGTGTTGAAGTCATTCATCTGCCGAAGCAAATCCTCATTCCAAGCGTCGAGCTCTGCTGTCACCTGTAAGGGAACCACCGTCAGTGCAGCTTCACTGGTTCACAAGAGACAGCTATGTAGAAGCTCACTGATTCTGAGCCTTATTAACTAATCTAGGTCAGATCTGACTCTGCTTTGCATCTCTTTCCTGACCCCTAGACTACGTTTAAGCAATGATGCCAGGCACCCATGTATGCATGCCTTTAATAGGGTTCTCCCTGTGTTTCAATGTCTACAACAGCTACTTTGCTGCACACCTGGAACCAGCTATGCTCCAATATAAAATTAAAATGTTAAAAAAATTGTTCTCCCTGTGCTTTAGTGTCTACAGCAGCAGCAAATACTTAAATGATGACTTATGGTTTAGAAAGGTTTTGCATGCTCCATCTCACTCCACCCGCAATAACCTGAGACAGAGGCCGAGTGGAGATCTCTAGGTCCATCTCACAGAGAAAGCAGCCGATACTCACTCACACAAGTGGAATGGTTTGCCCCGAGTTTACCCTACTCATGAGGGACACGACCGGAGGATATAACTCAGTTTCTCTCCTTACTGCAAACACTTAGTCTACCATACCGTAACTGTTGTTCTAAAGATCTCATCATTGGAGAAGGCCTCAGAAACTAAGTACTGAGCCTAACTTCAAGAAACAAACAGAAGGCTGGAGAAGCCCAGGCAATGACCGAAGGTCACATAATTGTTCAGAGCTGGTGTACACCAAACCCAGGGATCCTGATCTGGTTCCTGTGTTCTGGGTACAGAATTCTATTACTCACAAAGGGTGATGCCTGGTAATAGTGACTAAAGAAGGTGTAAATGTATACCTTACCAGTAGAAATCCAAGAAGATTACATGCTATTGAAAGGCACACATGATTCTAATGAAGACTGAAGCATGGAATGAAGGGAGACTGCCCTAACATGGATTTGCTAATTGGTTATTGCTCTACAGTTTCAGTCATGTGATGTGCCCTCATTTACTCAAATAAGTGCCTGCACCCGGAGACTGAATCCTACACTTCCTTAGGCTCGCTGCCATCAAACACACAGGAACAACTCAGAAGTACTTAACTGGATAATAATTCCACATGATACATAAATCAAACAAAACCTTTTCCAAAGTGGGTTTCAGGTGTGTTATCTCATGAAGTACGTGTGAATGGCACAGGTAGTGTCTCTCTCTTTTCTGGGAAGAGGCAATGGAAGCCTCACCCCAGATCACACAGTGCAGTTTGGTCCAGGCACCCTAAGCACACAGCCCAGAGACCAGCTTAGTAATCTTCATCATGCTGGCAGTCATCCCAGCTGACATGTGGCAAAACCTTCCCAGTTACCAAACACTGCTATCCAGGAACATCAGGAGACAAAGAGAAGGAAAGACCAGTCTGATGCAGCCTATTCACAACGGGAGATGGTGCTGTACCATGCTGTGCCAGGGCCACACAGACCCAGATGGGAAAGGCAAGCAGTCCCTCATGAGAGGCACAGGATTCCCATTCTTCATCTAACAGTAAGACTTTCCTCCATTGAAAGTGCAATTACTGTCTTCAAAGCAGAAATGGGGCAACTAAAAATATTACCTTCACAAGTCAGACAGAGGAAGACAAATATCATATGATATTACTTATATGTGGAACCTTAAAAAAAAGGGTACAAATGAACTTATCTACAAAACAGAAATAGAGCTACAGATGTAGAAAACAAACTCACAGTTACCAGGGGGTAAAGCGGGGGAGGCAGAATACATTGGAAGACTGAGACTGACACATACACATGACTGTGTATAAAATAGATAACTAGTAAGAACCTACTGTACAGCACAGAGAACTTGGCTCCATACTCTGTAATGGCCTATATGGGAAACAAATCTAAAAAGAGTGGGTATTTGTATAACTGATTCACTTTGCTGTACATCTGAAGCTAACACAACATTGTAAATCAACTATGGTACAATAAATTTTTTTTTTTTAAACCCTTCAGTGTCATGGGTTCTCACTTTATGCCCCTACCTCTTTGCAGGTCAACTAAGGGATCCACTGAGTTCAGCCCAAAACCTGGTATCAATTTATTGTGGGGAGTTCTTGGTGATTTGGGAATCAGCAGGTTGGCAGGCACACAGGTTTTTGTTATATCCTATCTTTGAAAAGCACTTCATTCTCTAACTAGAGAAGGGAGTTAAAATGAGAAAAACAAGAGCAAGAACTTATAATTGTGGGCTTCCTTGATGGCTCAGTTGGTAAAGAGTCCTGCCTGCAATGCAGGACACCCATGTTCAATCCCTTGGTGGGGAAGATCCCCTGGAGAAGGAAATGGCAACTCACTCCAGTATTCTTGCCTGGAGAATCCCATGGACAGAGGAGCCTGGTGGGCTACAGTCCATGGGGTTGCAAAGAGTCAGACACAACTTAGCAACTAAACCACCACCAACTTATAATTTATAAGAGATAATTTATAGAATGAATAGGACTTTGTAGGCTAGGCCTATAAATGTTTTTCCTTCTTGTATTAAAAAAAATTGAAGTAAAATTTGCATACAATAAGATACACAGATACTCAGTTCTGTGAGTTTTGACAACTTTAGATACCAGTGTAACCGTCACCAAAAACAAAATACAGGACCTTTCCATCACCCTAGGGACTCACCCCTCCCAGTCAGTTCCTGTCCACTGCCTTCAGGTACTACTTTCTGATTTCTATCATCACAGATTCTTAGATTCTGTATAAATGAAATCATACAATGTGGACTCTCATGTCTGGCTTCTTGTGTTCAACACACTGTATTTAAGATTCAGTTGTGCTGTATCTGTTCATTCCTTGCTGCTGCTGAGTACTGTTCCACGGTGTAGAGACACCGTGATTTTTTTACCAGCCCTCAAGTTGATGAACTCCTAGGGTGTTTTCAGTATTTCGCTACTATGAGTAAGGCTGATGTGAAAGACTTACACAAGTCTTTTGTGGACACGCTTTTCATTTCTCTTGAGAGTCACTTAGGAGTGTGACTGTAGGGTCATAGGATAAGTATATGCTTAACATTCCCAAGAGGAATTTCACATTCCCTGTGAAAGTTACAGTTGTTCACCATCATTTGGTACTATCAGTCTGTTTAATTTTAGCCATGCTAGTGGGTGTGAAGTGATATCTTATGACTTTAGGTTGTATTTTCCTGATGACTCATCATGGTGAGCACATTTTCATATGCTTATTGACTGCTGGAATCTACTTTTAGAAAGTGTCAAGTTTTTTTTCTCATTTTTCAGAACCTAGGTTATCTTTTGATTATAGATTTGTTAGAGTTCTTAATACATGCTGGATATAAGTCATTTATCAGATAATATATGGCAAAGAGCCCAAACAAAATTTTTAGTCCATATCCTTGCCTACAAACTTAAGGGAAGTAAGAATAAGACAAGCATGAAAGAAACAGTCTTTTTCTTTACATTTCTTTTTCTTAACATTTTAGCTTTTGCTTTGTTTTCATGAAACTGAGTCAATGAAGAAGCTGTGTGTTGCAGGAAGACCCTAGAGAGGTCCCGAGCCATGAGTCTGTGGAGTGGAAAGGCAAGTGCCAAGAGTCCTGATCAGAGCAGAGCAATGATGAGGTGCTTTAGCTGTGAGAATAAAGCTCAGAGGTCTGGTATCTTGAGAATCTGAATCCAAACCAAATGTGAAATATACCCAGGATTCTATATCTGGTGTTTCTATATTCCTTCCTTCCCCTTCTCTACCTACACTACCCAACCCCATTAAGCTGAGGGGCCCACATCTGAAATGAAGCCTGAAGAATGAGAATTTCAAGAAGCTACTCAATGCAACAGCCTGACTTCCAAGCTTTGCTCCTTGGGTCTACACATTCTTTACTATCTCTGTGGCTGACCTTTCCCAACCTCCAAGAACTGAAGCCCAGAGCCTTGAAATAGTCTGATTTATGTATTTCAAATGATGGCTAGAGTTTAATTATTTTCTTTCCTGAGTATTTTCTGTTTCCTAAAGGAATATTCTGTTATTGGCTTCCCCCTCTCGACCTTCTTTCTAGGGCACAAGGCTGGCACAGAGCAGGGGTTCATTTTTTAAGGGAAAAAAATTTGTTTTCAAACCTGAAGTTCACTTTACTGCTAATGAACAAACATAGCATTCTAGCCCATCTCATGCTGTCCTGTTATGTGAACTAGGCGTGTGGCTTACTCTCTGGTGTGAGAAGTTGCTCTGCCCTCTCCAGCCACCTTCTCTGGTCCGGCAGCCCTGAGACATCCTTGTTCCTCCTCCCAGTCTGCTCAAGTCCTCACCACCCTTCAAAGTCAACTCTGGCATAGAGTTTCATGACAACCCCCAAAACCTGATGTTTTTCTCTGGCTTATCTCATTACACGGGACAAGGGTTAATTTGCTAGTACAGAAACAAAACCACGAAAAGAAAAACCTGTCCGGTGGACTAATCCAGTGATCTAACTCCATTTGGAAAGGAAACCTGGAAGAATTTGTTCTGGGCAGAAACTAAGGCCTGAACCAAATGAGTGAAAGATGGAACATAAGGTACCCACAGGACATTCAGCTTTCAATCAACCTATTTTTCTTTCTCCTTCCACTCAATTAGCTCCATCTCAGCTCCTGGCTCACTCAGTTCCTCTCTTGGCTCTGATGGCCACTCTCTGCCTCGTTCTTCTGAATTAATTGAAGTGTTAGGATATGATGACCTCTTTGAGAGATACATTGGCAGTGTTTTCTATTCTAACAATTATCTACTCCAGAGTCACAGCCATAAGGGAAATCAGAGAAAAGAGCTAAACAGGCATTTAGATAGGATAAGAGGCAGTGGGAAATGGGAAGGCACTTCAAAAAGAAGCCCAAAGCTTTCCTGCCAGATGAGATTCACTGAATCCAGTATTCTGCAGCCCAAAATTGACTCCAGGGACTTGGTTTAGCAGTGGCCTTGGGCTCTGTTCTCAGAAAGCCCTCTTCTTTGGCTCCTCTCATTTTCTGGGTCCTTCCCAGTAGTTATGGTAGAGGATACTTTCTCCCCTCACCCCCAAGTGTCTTAAAGAAGATATTTGACCCTGAACTATGTATTCATTATGGGATAGACAGTATTTTACCACAACCTTCCCAGGTGGCACTAGTGGTAAAGAACCCACCTGCCAATGCAGGAGATGCCCGAGACAAGGGTTTGATTCCTGGGTGGGAAAGATCCCTTGGAGGAGGGCATGGCAACCCACTCCAGTATTCTTGCCTGGAGAATGAATCCCCATGGACAGAGGAGCCTGGCAGGCTACAGTCCATAGGATCGCAAAGAGTTGGACATGACTGAAGCAACTGAAGAATCCCAGGGACAGGGGAGCCTGGTGGGCTGCCGTCTATGGGGTCGCACAGAGTCAGACACGACTGAATTGACTTAGCAGCAGCGGCAGCAGCAGAAGCGACTGAGCACGCAGTGTTAAGCATTTGATTCTCTTTTCTTTCATCCTCATAGCAGCTCCTCACAGCAACAACATGAGAAAACCAAGGCACAGAGAAGTCGCATCATTTGCCTCAGGGCCTCGGAGCTGGTGGAGGCGGGACTGAGCACTCAACTCCGAGGCCAAGAGCTCTTAACCACGGTGTCATATCCATAGAGCTGGTATAAGAACCATCTTCAGGGTGTACTTTTTAAATTTTTATCACTTCAGAGAAGTGCCTGTTTAACCTTTCCTCTGTTTTCTTCTCTAAAAAAACCTTCACAAACTCATTGTAACTCCATTTTCTTCACTTCACATGAACTTTTAAAATTAATCATGTGCTTTGAACACATCAATAAATTGTATGTTTGTGGCTTTATATAATGCCAGGAATAACTTACCCTTTCAAAAAACACACAACCTTCCCCTAGTAAGATATTTGTGTTAAAAAGTTTGGTAAATTTTAAAAATTGATTCTGAGAACTTATATACTTAAAAATATAGTTTATATATTTAAAGTATACTGAGTATTTATACTCAATATAAAGGTCATATTAATCTAACTGGAATTCTTTGGCCCCTCAGAAGCCTTTGGGGCTTCCCTGTGGCTCAGACAGTAATGAATCTGCAATGCAGGGGACCTGGGTTTGATCCCTGGGTTGGGAAGATTCTCTGGAGAAGGGCATGGCAACCCACTCCAGTATTCTAGCCTGGTGGGCTACAGTCTATGAGGTTGCAAAGAGTTGGACAGGACTGAGCAACTAACACTTTCACTTTTATTTTCAGGAGCCTTTGCCATGAACAGGATAAACATCTGCAATCTGGCATTGGGGTGTGAACACTGGGACAAAAGTTGTGGCAAAGAGAAGTGTAATCTGCCCTCTGCATAGGCACATTCTCTTTATGGCAAGAGCAAACGCCTGTCTCTCTCACAGCAGTTACATGAACACTCAGGGATCACCTAACGGATCAGATCAGATCAGTCGCTCAGTCGTGTCCAACTCTTTGCGACCCATGAATCGCAGCACGCCAGGCCTCCCTATCACCAACTCCTGGAGTTCACTCAGACTCACGTCCATTGAGTCAGTGATGCCATCCAGCCATTTCATCCTCTGTCGTCCCCTTCTCCTCTTGCCCCCAATTCCTCCCAGCATCAGAGTCTTTTCCAATGAGTCAACTCTTCACATGAGGTGGCCAAAGTACTGGAGTTTCAGCTTTAGCATCATTCCTTCCAAAGAAATCCCAGGGCTGATCTCCTTCAGAATGGACTGGTTGGATCTCCTTGCAGTCCAAGGGACTCTCAAGAGTCTTCTCCAACACCACACTTCAAAAGCATCAAATCTTTGGTGCTCAGCCTTCTTCACAGTCCAACTCTCACATCCATACTTGACCACAGGAAAAACCATAGTCTTGACTAGACGGACCTTTGTTGGCAAAGTAATGTCTCTGCTTTTCAATATGCTATCTAGGTTGGTCATAACTTTCTTTCCAAGGAGTAAGCGTCTTTTAATTTCATGGCTGCAGTCACCATCTGTAGTGATTTTGGAGCCCAGAAAAATAAAGTCTGACACTGTTTCCACTGTTTCCCCATCTATTTCCCATGAAGTGATGGACCGGATGCCACGATCTTCGTTTTCTGAATGTTGAGCTTTAAGCCAACTTTTTCACTCTCCACTTTCATCAAGAGGTTTTTTAGTTGCTCTTCACTTTCTGCCATAAGGGTGGTGTCATCTGCATATCTGAGGTTATTGATATTTCTCCCAGCAATCTTGATTCCAGCTTGTGTTTCTTCCAGTCCAGCGTTTCTCATGATGTACTCTGCATATAAGTTAAATAAACAGGGTGACAATATACAGCCTTGATGAACTCCTTTTCCTATTTGGAACCAGTCTGTTGTTCCATGTCCAGTTCTAACTGTTGCTTCCTGACCTGCATACAGATTTCTCAAGAGGCAGATCAGGTGGTCTGGTATGCCCATCTCTTTCAGAATTTTCCACAGTTGATTGTGATCCATACAGTCAAAGGCTTTGGCATAGTCAATAAAGCAGAAACAGATGCTTTTCTGGAACTCTCTTGCTTTTTCCATGATCCAGCGGATGTTGGCAATTTGATCTCTGGTTCCTCTGCCTTTTCTAAAACCAGCTTGAACATCAGGAAGTTCACGGTTCACATAGTGCTGAGCCTGGCTGGGAGAATTTTGAGCATTACTTTACTAGCATGTGAGATGAGTGCAATTGTGCGGTAGTTTGAGCATTCTTTGGCATTGCCTTTCTTTGGGATTGGAATGAAAACTGACCTTTTCCAGTCCTGTGGCCACTGCTGAGTTTTCCAAATTTGCTGGCATATTGAGTGCAGCACTTTCACAGCATCATCTTTCAGGATTTGGAATAGCTCAACTGGAATTCCATCACCTCCACTAGCTTTGTTCGTAGTGATGCTTTCTAAGGCCCACTTGACTTCACATTCCAGGATGTCTGGCTCTAGGTCAGTGATCACACCATCATGATTATCTGGGTCGTGAAGATCTTTTTTGTACAGTTCTTCTGTGTATTCTTGCCATCTCTTCTTAATATCTTCTGCTTCTGTTGGGTCCATACCATTTCTGTCCTTTATCAAGCCCATCTTTGCATGAAATGTTCCTTTGGTATCTCTGATTTTCTTGAAGAGATCCCTAGTCTTTCCCATTCTGTTGTTTTCCTCTATTTCTTTGCACTGAACACTGAAGAAGGCTTTCTTATCTGTTCTTGCTATTCTTTGGAACTCTGCATTCAGATGTTTATATCTTTCCTTTTCTCTTTTGCTTTTTGCTTCTCTTCTTTTCACAGCTATTTGTAAGGCCTCCCCAGACAGCCATTTTGCTTTTTTGCATTTCTTTTCTATGGGGATGGTCTTGATCCCTGTCTCCTGTACAATGTCACGAACCTCATTCCATAGTTCATCAGGCACTCCATCTATCAGATCTAGGCCCTTAAATCTATTTCTCACTTCTACTGTATAATCATAAGGGATTTGGTTTAGGTCATACCTGAATGGTCTAGTGGTTTTCCTTACTTTCTTCAATTTAAGTCTGAATTTGGCAATAAGGAGTTCATGGTCTGAGCCACAGTCAGCTCCTGGTCTTGTTTTTGCTGACTGTATAGAGCTTCTCCATCTTTGGCTGCAAAGAATATAATCAATCTGATTTCGGTGTTGACCATCTGGTGATGTCCATGTATAGAGTCTTCTTTTGTGTTGTTGGAAGAGGGTGTTTGTTATGACCAGTGCATTTTCTTGGCAAAACTCTATTAGTCTTTGCCCTGCTTCGTTCTGTATTCCAAGGCCAAATTTTCCTGTTACTCCAGGTGTTTCTTGACTTCCTACTTTTGCATTCCAGTCCCCTATAATGAAAAGGACATCTTTTTTGGGTGTTAGTTCTAAAAGGTCTTGTAGGTCTTTATAGAACCATTCAACTTCAGCTTCTTTGGCATTACTGGTTGGGGCATAGACTTGGATTACTGTGATATTGAATGGTTTGCCTTGGAAACGAACAGAGATCATTCTGTCGTTTTTGAGATTGCATCCAAGTACTGCATTTCGGACTCTTTTGTTGACCATGATGGCTACTCCATTTCTTCTGAGGGATTCCTGCCCGCAGTAGTAGATATAATGGTCATCTGAGTTAAATTCACCCATTCCAGTCCATTTCAGTTTGCTGATTCCTAGAATGTCACCTAACAGAACTGGGTAATAAATTCAGAGAGAATAAGACGGGATGTTTGCTTAAAATGTGGATGCAAATGCATATGCATATGTGTGTGTGTATATATATATATATCAAATTTGTATATATTATTTAGGTAGTTTATTAATAATAACAGTGTTAACTACAATGTATTACAGTGTTAAGTGCTAGGTACTTGAGTTCTATGTGTTAACTCATTAAATCCTTAATAACTCTATGGACTGGGAATTATTATTCTCATACCTATTTCTCAGATGAGGAAACCAAGGGAGTAACTTGCATAAAATCATACAATTAGTGAAGCTGGTGAGACAGGTTTCAAACCCAGGCCCTGTAACTCATACTGCATACTCAATGACTATACTACACTGCCATTCAGCAGAGAGTGACTGTGTGTGTGCGTGCATGTGTGTGTGTATATCTACACTACACGTTATGCACATTAAGGTCCAATCCCATTCCAACTAATAATGAGGAGGAAGGGTGTAAGGCATTTCACTATGGTAAGATGCTCTGAAATACATGAGCATGCTCTGTCAATACATGCTCTGTCAATGCAAATGAACATCTTTCTGTTCTATGATGTCATTATTTATATTAAAATGAGAAAAAGTGAAAGTGAAGTCGCTCAGTCATGTCCAACTCTTTGTGACCCCGTGGGCTGTAGCCCACCAGGCTCCTCTGTCCATGGGATTCTCCAGGCAAGAATACTGGAGTGGGTTGCCATTTCCTTCTCCATACTGGAGTGGGTTGCCATTTCCTTCTCCAGGGGATCTTCCTGACCCAGGGATTGAACCCGGGTCTCCTGCATTGCAGGCAGATGCTTTACCCTCTGAGCCACCAGGGAACTGAAAGCTAAATATTCTTCACTGACCTACAAGTGCTGGCTGGTAGGAGAAGAGCTATTGCAGCTAAATAGAATTTCATTGCTTTGGGAAGGGCTATTTCATCTACAATGGGTATGTATATTTACATGTTCTTTGGACTGAAAGAAGATCCAGTCAGTCAATCCTAAAGGAAATCACCCCTGAATATTCACTGGAAGGGCTGATGCTGAAGCTCCAATACGTAGACCACCTGATATGAAGACCCGACTCACTGGAAAAGACCCTGATCCTGGGAAAGATGAAGCAAAAGGAGAAGGGGGCCTCAGAGGATGAGGTGGTTAGATAGCATCACTGACTCAATGGATATAAATCTGAGCAAAGTCTGGGAGACAGTGAAGGACAGGGGAGCCTGCTGTGCTGCCGTCCATGGGATCGCAGAGTCAGACATGACTTAGCGACTGAACAACAACATATTTATGTGTATTACCACTGTGAAACTAAACTAAATTACCATAGCCATTTGTTCTTCCTGTAGTCTAGTATTAGGCTCTTTTCTGTTAATCAATTAAAATGATAAGATTAGTGAATTCTAATACAGATTATTTTAAAGATATATCATGGAATTTCACTCTGTTTTAGAAATACATACAATCTGTCCAGAGTTAAAATACTGATGTATGTAGCTATAAGGAAACCTTTGAGGATACTGAAAGAAGCAGTATGGAAAAGCAGGACTTAGCAATAAAGAAATCCATGCAGTTATTTTTTTTATTTTTGTGATAAAAAGTAAGAACATATCATAACACTCTAACTGATGAGTTCCAATGTTTGGTTACCTAATTTCTATTCCAACTGGATAATTTAGATACTGGAACACAGTTTTTACAACCAAGTTCATGTTCTTTTTTTCATCATCATCATAATTAAAATTGAGATCTTTTAAAATCATGACTGATACTGAGGGGATCTTGAGTCTTTATTTTGCCCATATCTTGGCCTCTTAATCAGTTTGAGACTCATAGAAATCTATTGTTTTCAAAAAATCTCCCGTCTGTTGAAGAGGTCCCATGATATATATTGTTCACCCATTCTAGAACTTATCAATGCTTGAGTTTCAGAACGGATTTTCTTCCGCAAAGGCTAAACACCCCATGCTGGAGTTTACATTATTTCCTTCTACTGAGTTACTTGCATCTTTACCAGAAAGGAGAAGTGGGCAGCATTTGGACCTTCATAATGTCACCTGACTTCAAGTCCACAGCCCCTCACCCACCCCATTACAGAATGATCTGAAAGCTTCCATTAGGGATCTTTGATAATTTAACAAAACAGGTGACATTCTAGAATACTAAAGCTATGTAAGTAATTTTTTTTTTTTTTAATGGAAGATGTGAGGGGAAACTGCCAATGATTCTGAAATCAATTTGACAAAAGTCTAGAAGAAACAATCAAATAAATATTTTGTGAGAATTTTGGTTTACTTTATTGCACTTATTCTGTATTTCCTTTGCAAAAGATCTGGATCCATTTAGAAAAGGATATAGGGATCCCAAGGGAGCCTACAAAGATCGATCCCAAACAAATCTTATTTTTTTTCTTGATATAGTTACTATGTTGGTGGGTTTGAGGCACATTATAACCAGGAGAACAGCAAGGCTTTGCAGAGTCTAACACTATCTGTGGAGGAAAGGGCTGTGAAATCGGACTAGAAGATGATGTGGCCCTTTAAGGAATGACTGTGCGGGCTGATGGCTCTGTGCCACTGAAGGAAAACGTCCAGTAAAGCACCACAGAGCCCTGCCTGACCTGGCCAATATTTCAAATTGCTGAAACACTGATACAATAATAAATTAAATATATTTTGATAGGCTGAAGAACTGTGCCAGAAAAAGGAGAATAAAATTTGAGAGGAAAAATACATAAAACACTTTCATTTAAATTTTTTACAAAGTCAGTGTACTGGAAGCATGTACCCAGAAAAAACAGCCAGGGGCTTTTGGGGGAGCAGAAGCATCAACAGGACAGGTGATAAGTCATAGAAACGTCTCTTGGGCTGAGTGTATAGAACACCAGCGTCTTGGACACACAGCTGCCCCAGGGTTGGTGGGGCCGGGGGTATAAGCCACCATGGATAACTAGAGTCCAGCCACCAGGGGGCAATGAGGCAACAATGTGGGCCCAGAAAGTGGGGAGAACACTGGGGTTATATCCCACAGAGAAGGGCCAACAGTGAAGAGAAGTAGTTATTGAAGTTTTAGAGGGGACTGCAGAAATAACTTTCACAATCTCAACACATTCTGGATAAAGGAAAAGAGGCCTATGACGAACATTTTCAAATATGTTAAAGCTTCCAAAAAGCGGGAGCAGATTTGTTTTGTTTCTCCAGAGAGCAGAAGCAGGAGAAAAGGGCAGAAGGAGATCTTGGTTCAACACAATAATGAGATCCTGAGTTCCCTCCTCTCCTGAACTCTGCTTCTGGGCTCTGGAGATATTCTGGTAGAGGCTGGATGGCATTCTTCAGAGATGCCAAACCCTGGCCATCAATTTTTACCTGTCCTCCAGGTGTCATCTTACAGGGAAACCTTCCACGGGCAGCCTGAAAAGCTAAGCGGTCTTGCCTCAGTGTTCTCATCGATCTGTAAGCCTGTCTGTGTCATAAATTATCACTATGGGATGGTTCTGTTTCTGCGGTTCTTCCCATCTAGCTCCCTGATAGCAGGGACAGTTTCATCTTCTGTGCCCGAAATAATTTTTGAGGCATAGTAGGTGCTCACTAAATGCTTACCAAGTTGAATTTGTTAGGTAAAAGACTGACTGAACAATCTCACTCAAGTATAAAACATAAGAGGCCTCTGCATACAACCAATCACAGAGTTGATGCTACCAGTGAATAACAATCGGCTTTCTCTCCTCTAGGAAGAATTTTCCTCCTTGAAGGCCATTTTCCTCTAGCCTCAGCCTGGCCCCAGCCTATCCCAATATGAACCCCATGGATTTAGAGCTGCTATTCCTTTCCTTACTCTGATTAATTGTGCAGATTAATTTTCAGGTACATTGAAAAAAACTCTGATTGTAATTACAGAGTCAGAAATTTAAAAGAAAGATTATAGGTGTGGCCCATTTTTCATAAAGTCCTTGTTTGGGTTTATCTTTCTCGGTGTCATTCCTAGCACTCTCCAGTATGCGTATGCTCATCGCAGGGGGCACCCAAGATTGCCCATTGATAACAAATAGAAAAATTCTAAGTATATAAATAAGCATATGTATGTACATATATATTATACACACACATATTTGATCAAACTACTAAAAAAAAAAAGATACAACAGTTCCCTGGACTTTCATAGTATACTGACCCCAGACTCTCACTTGTACCACATGGTAGATGGTGTGTTGGGAGGGCTCCTCAGGGGACACAGGAAGTACCTCAATACTTCAGACGACGGACTTTCTGGCTCATCTGTTCAGCTGCTTTTAGCACATTTCAAATTATTGCTCTTTTCATGTGCCCAGTTAAAGGGACTTATCTAGTTTTAACTAAACTACCCTTCACAAAAGACATGTGGCTTAACAAGGTTCCTCAAAGAAACTACAGTTTGAAGATAATACTGACTGTGAAAGCTCAAGAGAACTCAGAACTCTTTGGCAGCCATGTGACGGGGTAAAGAAACAATGACAATCTAATCCGATCTGTCAAGAAGCAGAACCAAAAAATAATTGAAAATTATCAAGAATACTATTTGAAATACAGAACTGCAGCTTCTGATGAAAAAGTCAAGCTTCCTTCGCCCTAAGGGCACAGTGAATTTTGAGATTATTAGTGACAGAATACATACATAATTTATAAGCTAACACAGATGAATATGTAGAGAGCTGAAAGTTCAAAAACAGTTTATTGAGTATATATAATCAAAGGAGTTTTGAGACCACTGACCTGTTCCTGTTTCTAAAAATATTTTCTTTCCAATCATTCTAATTAATTGTATAAAAGGTGAAATGCATGGAAGCATCAAAAAGAAGAAGAAATTTTCCATATTCTTACCATCACAAGATAAAGATTATTTGCATTTGGTGAAGTGTCTTTTCTAACTGTTTCTTATAATGTGTCTTTCACAGAAGGAGGCTGAACTTACAGGGAAAAAACTTTATAGAATATCTGTGAGTCATTGCTTCTGGTCTCCAGGGATGTGAAGAAGGCATATCAGGAATGCAGTCTTGGTTTTTTAACTTTTGCCTAATACGTTTGGGATAAGTGTCACTCTTAGCCGGGGACCCTTAACACCACCCCAAGTACTTCGGGAGCCATATAATTACATAAAAGGAGACTAGTGCAGCAACTCATGTCTTATCTTAGTTTTAAAACTATTAGCCCATGCTAGCCATCAGTGACATGGTTAAGGAGTCTTAACTTAGACTCCCCAGATGTGGGGGGCAGGCCTGCACTGGTCTTCAGTAATCCCTAGGAATTCTGAGTATGCCCATCAAATGCCTTCCTTTAGGGAAGGAAACCATAGCTGTGGGTCCTGCAGTGACAGGCTCTGCCCTGGCTTATATCAGCTCCACACAGCTCTCATTACAGAAACCACCCTCAGTTTCACACTCTGAATCTTCTCTAGAAGCTTGCCTTTTACCCCCACAGTGAAACACTAGCTGGCATTTGAAATAATCTCATCACCCTCAAATATAACTCTGACAATCTGACTTAAAGCAGAAATTTTCCATAGGTTTGGCAGGATTTTCATTCCTATCTGAGATGAAAAGCAACATTTCCCCAAGTTTGGGGCCACACCTGCAATGGGGAACCAGACCTCTGCTAAAACCTGGGTGCAGAACCAAATTCTTATTCCCCTCATTTGACCTATTCACTATTTTCATCTCCCTCATTTTATTAGACCCTTTACTGCTTCCTTACTTCAGCTTTGCTGCATACCAAGCTGTCCAAGTTGTCAGGGTGGGAGGGGAAACTTATACAACACAAAGGCTGAGAAATGCAAATCCTACAATTTAAATATCAAGCTCTTCTACTGCAACATTTAAATAGGATCAAATTTTAAGCTATTTGATCTATAGCCAACTTTATTTATTTATTTTTTTTAAAAGCATATTTTTTTTTCTGTAGGCTTTGGGCTGGAAATGGATTGTCCCAGAATCACTGCAGGCAAACACATCCTAATGGTGCCCGCAGCTGATGTCAATGGGTTACAGTCCAAGTGGTGAAGTGAAGCTAACCGGCCCATTGTGGAACTAAACCAGCAACCAGACCTCAAAACCACAGCCATCTCACCAAGTAAAGCTTAAACACCCAAACCCTAGGTTATTTCCTTCCCCTTAAGCATTTTTTGATGTGGACTTGGAATGATAGGAAAGTAAATAAAGAGCACAACAGCCAAATTCCCCCACCTGCTAACGTAATTCCCTCATGGATGTATTCACTCTGTGGGTGAAATGAAGTCAAGGAAAGATGGTGGGAGTGTCCGTGGCCAAAACTACTGCAACCAAACATCACCTCTGTTCATTTCTCACTCTCAATTATCACTCTTTCATCACCTTTGTCACCACACGTTCATGCCTTTCCACATACCAGTATCTCTAATTTTCCACTGGCATTTTCATTGTTCTTTCAATATATGTTTAAATACCATTTGCAACCTGAAATCACTATGAGTACCAGTTCAAAATAGATTATAAATAAAAAGTATAAATAAATTCACTTGAAGTTATGGAATGAGTTGGAAGGATAATCAAGACCTAGATTTAAAGACTTATCTCTTCCTTTATTTCAGAAATTGTCCAGAGAGCACCTTTTAGAACATGACATCTTTAAGTAAAAACTTGCAGTGGCTTCTAGGAAGCTCGGATAGAGGTGAAGGAGAGAAAGGTCAAAAGAGAGTCAGAGATAGGAAGGATTGCTCTAGGGATTGAAGAAGAGGGCTATTACTACTAAGTCGCTTCAGTCGTGTCCGACTCTGAGCAACCCCCTAGACGGCAGCCCACCAGGCTCCCCTGTCCCTGGGATTCTCCAGGCAAGAACACTGGAGTGGGTTGCCATTTCCTTCTCCAATGCATGAAAGTGAAAAGTCAAAGTGAAGTCGCTCAGTCGTGTCTGACTCTTAGCGACCCCATGGACTGCAGCCTACCAGGATCCTCTGTCCATGGGATTTTCCAGGCAAGAGTACTGGAGTAGGTTGCCATTGCCTTCTCTGAAGAAGAGGGCATCTGTTGTCAAAACAGCTTTCTGGCCTATAAGGGGTTGAAAATGACATTGAGACTGGAATACTGGAGCATTCAACATTTGAAGGGTTTCCCTGATGGCTCAGATGGTAAAGAATCTACCTGAATGTGGGAGACACAAGTTCAATCTCTGTGTCTGGAAGATTTCCTAGAGGAGGGAATGCCAACCCACTCTAGTATTCATGCCTGGAGAATTCCTTGGACAGAGGAGCCTAGTGAGCTACAGTCCATGGGGTCACAAAGAGTCGGACACAACTGTGTGACTAACACTTTAACACTTACATTCAAAAAAATAATAATTTTCCTTCCCAAACCAGTTCCACAGAAGTTTCTGTAGATATTGTTGGGAAGATCAATCCCAGACCCCCAGAAGCCTCAACTTGGAGGAGATGGCGGGAATGCAAAGTAAAGTTTTAATGAATGGTAGACAGAGAATTGATTTTCCTTCACAACACACCAGCCAGGAGCAAAGAGAAGACATAGTTTTTAACCATTTGCCACCCATAGGTGTTGAATGTTTTTCGCGGCTCAGAAACCCTACTGACCTGGCTTTAGTCACTGGCTTAAAGCAGAAAATAATAAAAGGTTGGTATTGTGTGGGGCAGACATTATTAGTAGGCATCAAAAGAGGACATAATTATACCAGAACACCAGATTCTGACCTTCCCAGGATGAGCTGAGGCGCTGATGAGATGAACCAGCAAATGACCTTTGCACACGCTTAGTTTCTTCACAAGCAGAAAGCAAACGAAGGACTGTGCCTTCCTTCCTCTGACTTCCTGGCTGCTGTGTGAGTCCATCCAACCCCTAATCTATAGTCACCTAATCTTAATACCTTCCTACTCAAGAAGCTATAGAATTTAGCAAGTCTACCTCAGTTGCCAAACGACCAATTCCGTGGTCTTCCAGGAACCAAAGTGCCAAGCAAGAGTCCAGTGAAACCAACAAACCCTTCCCAGTGGACTAATCCCAGAGACTGAGGAGAGGGCCTCTGCTTGGCAGTGGGGTGAAGGGGACTGGAAGGAATCTAACATGATGATCATGAATTTGCTGATCTCTAAAAATGTATTGTGATACATAGTCCCATCCAGTCCCCTTAGTCTAGCTTTGGGGCAGTACCCTTGGCCGGGAAGCAGCCTGCCCTCCACCTGCCCATACCTCCTCCCCACATCTACCTCAATGGTGTACTGCTCAAAGATGCGCAGCTGCAGGAAGATGTCCAGCTTGATCTTGCGTTCGTGGAACAGCTCCTCCATTTGCACCTGGGCGTCATCCAGCTGCTGCAGCACCGACTCTATGTGGCTGATGGAGCTACTATGGGGCGTCTTGTTGTTGGACACAGCTGAGTCCCTGTGGCACAGTGGGAGAGAGAAAGGAGGGGGCTTGCCATATTAAAAGTGACAGTGGAGAGGGAGTCTTCCTTGTCTCAGCAACGGGGATGGGAATCAATAGAGTCACTCAAGCAATAGGTGTTTATCAGACTCCTATTGTGAGCCTGGCACAGTCTGCCTAATAGGTGAGCCAAAGATACATGTACCCTCTTTGGGGTTCACAGCACTGTAACTCCGAGATTAGCTGCTGTCCTATTCCTCAGACAGAACTGTGACAGGAATCAAATGAATAGCACATGCAAAGGGGCTCTATAAACATCAATGAAATGGAATGGTTCCAAACATATATGTAGTCTAATATACACATATTTCAATATACACACACAAATACACATATCACGATACATAAAGGTAGACAAATTAAAAGTATATGGAAAAAATCCTTCCTAGTTTTAACTCAAAGGATCATGGTTAAAGTAAAATGAGATCATGGTTGCAAAAACTATTCATCCCCTTTATAATTCTATGCCAAAGTTATGGCTGGTATTATTTAATAGGCTTCAAGCTGTACTTAGGAAAGCTTGAAGCCTGGCTCAAATTCCTGATCTGACATACATGGGCTGGTGACCTTGGGAAATCTCCTCCCTGAGGCTCAGTTGCCTGCTGTAAAGTGGACTTAATAATCCTCACCCTGCTCATGGCATGGTTTGCTGTTAAATAAGATGGCATGTATGACCGTACTCTGAGACCAGGAATGTGCCGTATGAATGACTGTTAATTCTGAAAGATGTGTCAGGTTCTTACTGGGCACAGGTCCAGTTGGGGAAAGTAGAATCTAGGGCACAAGAGCCTGAGCAACGAACAAAGGCTTCAAAGATGATAAGCCCTGATTTGAGTGTTAGAAGAAAAGAATGAACCAAGTAGATGGGAAGGGTGGGCTTTCTGAGCAGAGAAGGTCCATACAAAGGCAGTAAGGGGAGATGACACATCACAGAGGGAATAAAGAGATAAACATTGATCGAGATAAACATTGATCTGCTGAGACAAGCAAGGTGGTAACACCTCCAAAGAGATCGTTACAATAGAAAAACTGGAATTCACTAAGTTAGATTCTATAGGGCCTTGAGTGAGTAAGCTAGAGCCCCTAGCCTTGAAAGAAACAGGCACATTCATTATCTCATGACATCTTGGTTTCTGATACAATCTAAGAAGTCAGAGGGGAAAGTCCTTAGTTTTGAATGCTCTCATCAGCAGCTTTTCTGAAGATCAGGTCCTTTTGGCCCATGTCTGACTCAGAAGCAATGGTATCTGAGCTCACACTGTTACTGGAGGGAGCACAAGGCCAAGAGCCTGCCCTTCTGTCATCTAGAGGACTTACAGTCCCTCTCTTCTCACCTTGGCCTATTTGGGCATGAAAGCCCACCATGCACAGCTTCCCCAACTATGAAAAGAACTCAAGAGGAGTACCGAACACTATACATCGTGCATTTGCTGAGAACAGCACTATTGAGAGGATGTGACTACTATTTCTGATGGCTCCCCTCAGTCTTTCTCTATCACTCAGCTTCCAGAAGGAAAAGGATGATTTCTGGCCCCTTTGTATAGCACCTCTGTCACTGTCATATACACTAGAATCAAAGACATAATGTAAAAGCACCTTAGGTGCTTCAGTGTGAAGAGTCATGAGGCCTAGAGAAGATGGGTGTGCCGGTGTGTGTGAGGCATCTTGCCAGTGTCTACTAGGAATTGTTTACTTTTTTCTTTGACTGGTCTTGATATCAAGGAAGGGAGCCTAGATGAGTGTCAGACTAGTGGAGGAAGGAACAGTCACCAGTGGTTCTTGTCACATGTCTGTGGTCCTCTCTGAAATCCATAGAACTTAAACTTGTAGGACAGGCATCAGCCATATCATTGTCTCCACCAACACTTAGTAGCCGTCAGCCTTCAGGCATGGTGCAAGGTGGGCAGGGCATCTGCCACAGACTCAGTCCCACAGACAGGCCAGCCAAGCTTGTGGAAAGCGTTTGGAAAGAAAACACAAAAGCCATGACATAATTCTAGAGTTGACAGGCTCCTAGAGTGAACTCCTTAAATCACACAGATGAAACAGCTGAGGCCCAGAGAGGTTAAGTCACTGCTCATTATTTGGAATTTTCCTCAGAAGCAAATAACAGTGGAGTTTCCTGTGCAGGCAGACAAAACTGTCATGTATTATACATCCATGAAGATGAACCAGGGGAAGAAAGGAAAGAGGCTGTCTTGTTAGTATGCAATAGGAGGACTCAGAACATGGCCTGTGAATGTTTGGAAAAGAAATGATCAATCCAACAGAAAAACATGCCAGGGCTATCTTAAGGTAAGTTCTTATTGTTTATTTAATTGGACAACTGGTTTGAGGGTGGGGGGTGGGAGGAAGCCCTCTCCTACTGAAGTAATTCCCTCTGGCCTCAGGATTGTCCTGGGTCTTGCTGATGAGATTATTACTATCTGGAGCTGGCAGAGGTCCCAGCACTCAGTGATCTGGGGATAGGAACAAGTCCCCGCAGGCAGGCATCATTAGTGCCATCAAATCCTATTTACATATCACCTGGGCACATGGCCGGTTGCTGAGGGCTTGCTCAAGGCCTCATGACACTTCATCTGAGGAGCTGATGCCCTTGACAGGGACAGGAAACTAGATACTGATACAAATGGAAAGGAGGCAACGGGGTGGATTATTAGAAATGAATATAAGGTGTCAGACAGGATTTTCTAAGATTTATTCTTAGCTATATTTGTTTAGGGCAATAGAGAAGGAGTTTTATTTTCTGGGTACCAAGGAATGGTAGAAAGGTCATATGTGGGTAAGCAGAGAGCAGAGTAGGACACATTACACACTCTCTACGTTCGCATGAGGCCAAAGGCAATCATTTGGGTCACATATTACTGACTGGAGCACTGGAATTCAGAATAGCCCAAGACCAGATGCCAAATAACACTATGTTCCATAATGGCTATTTCTTCACATGATCAAATATGCCATCATTCTTAATGAAGATGCTGTTTGTTTTCTATTGAATATTGCTAAATTTTTATTGTATTTATATTACTTATTGATCACTGAATAACATCTTCAATGATATACATAATTCTTTGACACATAAGAGCTTTTCCACTGACTACTTCATTCTAAATTCAAGTTGGGTATGGTACAGGCATTCTTATAGCTGACAGATGGAGAAACTGAAGCTCACACAAGACCACAAAGCTGGCTGCAGCTGAGCCAAGACCAGGACATGATGACTTATCTCGTGTCTAGTCCAAGGCATTTCCCACTGGAAAGCACCGCCCATGCTGACCTGGCCTCGCTGGGCTCCCCCAGGGAGGGAGGCGCTGACCTGAGTTGCTGGATAAGGTCTTCGCCCTCCTTGATGACATTAAGTGTGGCATCCAGAGTGGCGGTCTGCTGCTGCTGGAACTGCTTGATCAGTTCCTGGACCGCATCCACAGAGTCTGCACAGACATCCTCCAGCATCTCCTTCTGAAGGTCTTCCATCCATGTCCATAGCTGTAGGGGATAGAGAAAGCAAAGTCTACTCAGGTCACATGGGAGTGGAGGGCTGGGGTTAAGGGCAAGAGTGTGGAACTCAGGTCATCCAACCTACTCTCAACTACTCAGTCAATATCAGACTGTCCTTCTCATCAGCACCCTACGGGTCAGTTTACATCTCTGTATTTATATTCACTATCCATCTCTGCTAAGTTTACTCCATTAGTACAGGCATTCCCTAAGGACAGGAATTACCCTCTGCTTTATTTTCTAGTGATTCTGGAAAACTGGTCTTAGAGCAGGAAGCTCACTCATTTTTGAGAGAGTGGGAAGAACAGGAAACTGATGGACAAATTCTATTTCATCTTTCATAAAGGAGGACTCTGCACAGTTCCTGCAGATAGCTAGAGGCTGATTCCCAGAAATGTATCATGATTTTATAAATACGCAAGAAAGAATGGGATGTTCACTAAGAACCAAGTGAAGATTAATTAAGAAAATATGTGTTAGGCTAAACTATTTTTTTCTTCTCAGGACTGCTTTGTTGGTTAGAAAGTTAACTACTAAAGAGGTATAGCTTATCTTAATTTCAATATAAGACATTTCCCTCGTGATATTCAAGGTGATGAAATGCAGTCAGGATGATATTACTGGTCAGACAACTTTAAAAGAGCTAGTTCAGTTCAGTTCAGTCGCTCAGTCATGTCTGACTCTTTGCGACCCCATGAATCACAGCATGCCAGGCCTCCCTGTCCATCACCAACTCCCAGAGTTCAACCAGACTCACGTCCATTGAGTCAGTGATGCCATCCAGCCATCTCATCCTCTGTTGTCCCCTTCTCCTCCTGCCCCCAATCCCTCCCAGCATCAGAGTCTTTTCCAATGAGTCAACTCTTTGCATGAGGTAGCCAAAGTACTGGAGTTTCAGCTTTAGCATCATTCCTTCCAAAGAAATCCCAGGGCTGATCTCCTTCAGAATGGACTGGTTGGATCTCCTTGCAGTCCAAGGGACTCTCAAGAGTCTTCTCCAACACCACAGTTCAAAAGCATCAATTCTTCGGTGCTCAGCTTTCTTCACAGTCCAACTCTCACATCCATACATGACTACTGGAAAAACCATAGCCTTGACTAGATGGACCTTTGTTGGCAAAGTAATGTCTCTGCTTTTGAATATGCTATCTAGGTTGGTCATAACTTTCCTTCCAAGGAGTAGGCATCTTTTAATTTCATGGCTGCAGTCACCATCTGCAGTGATTTTGGAGCCCCAAAAAATAAAGTCTGACACTGTTTCCACTGTTTCCTCATCTATCTGTCATGAAGTGATGGGACCAGATGCCATGATCTTCATTTTCTGAATGTTGAGCTTTAAGCCAACTTTTTCACTCACCTCTTTCACTTTCATCAAGAAGCTTTTGAGTTCCTCTTCACTTTCTGCCATAAGGGTGGTGTCATCTGCATATCTGAGGTTATTGATATTTCTCCCAGCAATCTTGATTCCAGCTTGTGTTTCTTCTAGTCCAGTGTTTCTCATGATGTACTCTGCATAGAAGTTAAATAAGCAGGGTGACAATATACAGCCTTGACGAAGTCCTTTTCCTATTTGGAACCAGTCTGTTGTTTCATGTCCAGTTCTAACTGTTGTTTCCTGACCTGCATACAGATTTCTCAAGAGGCAGATCAGGTGTTCTGGTATGCCCATCTCTTTCAGAATTTTCCACAGTTGATTGTGATCCACACAGTCAAAGGCTTTGGCATAGTCATTCAAGCAGAAATAGATGTTTTTCTGGAACTCTCTTGCTTTTTCCATGATCCAGTGGATGTTGGCAATTTGATCTCTGGTTCCTCTGCCTTTTCTAAAACCAGCTTGAACATCTGGAAGTTCACGGTTCACATATCGCTGAAGCCTGGCTGGGAGAATTTTGAGCATTACTTTACTAGCCTGTGAGATGAGTGCAATTGTGCGGTAGTTTGAGCATTCTTTGGCATTGCCTTTCTTTGGGATTGGAATGAAAACTGACCTTTTCCAGTCCTGTGGCCACTGCTGAGTTTTCCAAATTTGCTGGCATATTGAGTGCAGCACTTTCACAGCATCATCTTTCAGGATTTGGAATAGCTCAACTGGAATTCCATCACCTCCACTAGCTTTGTTCGTAGTGATGCTTTCTAAGGCCCACTTGACTTCACATTCCAGGATGTCTGGCTCTAGGTCAGTGATCACACCATCGTGATTATCTGGGTCGTGAAGATCTTTTTTGTACAGTTCTTCTGTGTATTCTTGCCATCTCTTCTTAATATCTTCTGCTTCTGTTAGGTCCCTACCATTTCTGTCCTTTATCGAGCCCATCTTTGCATGAAATGTTCCCTTGGTATCTCTAATTTTCTTGAAGAGATCTCTAGTCTTTCCCATTCTGCTGTTTTCCTCTATTTCTTTGCATTGATCACTGAAGAAGGCTTTCTTATCTGTTCTTGCTATTCTTTGGAACTATGCATTCAGATGCTTCTATCTTTCCTTTTCTCCCTTGCTTTTCGTTTCTCTTCTTTTCACAGCTATTTGTAAGGCCTCCCCAGACAGCCAAGTGTAGCTATTTGAATGGAATAAGTACTGGAAATGATGAGGAGTAGAACTGAATTAGTAAATTAATGGATTGATAGCTCTTCCTCATAGTGAAAACAGGTGGCCTTCCATGGTGCTCCACTTCTAAATGCTCTCAGTGAGCATTTTCATGAGTGGTGGAGGGAAAGACATGTCTGATGTTTGCTTAGAAACAAGGAATCTTCCCCTGGTTAGCAGAAAAGATAAGCTCATGACTCTACCAGGAGAAAAGCCAGTGGAGAGAAAAAATTGATGGAAGGAGCCAGAAGATGCAGACTGTGACTGCTGTTCTTCCCATAACCTGTGGTGTCTCTGAGTACATCACCTGTGCTTGTCAGACTTCACGTGTAACATAGGCTGAGGAGAGCATAAAGTAAAAGTTAACTTACAGTTCTAACATTCTGTAGGTTCTCCATGTCAAAAACATGGATAAACATCCATCTTAAGAATATTATTTCATCTTGCTAGTTCTCAGTATGGTAAATCATGGTGTGGCCTTTGTAACAAGGGGTTAGAAAAGAGACAATAAAGAGAGACAAAAATAATCTTCAGACTTTTGACAAGTTATTCTTGTCCTTAAGAGAGTAAAGGCCTTACGTGTGACATAAGAGGTTGAGTTCATAAAACTAAGAAGCCCTGGAGGTAACAAATAAAGGGAGGTGTTCTTTTTGGACAGGTAAGAACTTCTCTGAGCTTCAGTTTCCTAATCTACAAAATGGAAAGAAAAAGATTTGACCTGCTCACTTCAAAGGTTATGAAAAATGAATTATTTACTTATTATCAATGCTTTAAATAAAGAGATAGCATTATTAATAAGCCATTGCAAATTATTATTCAGTGTTTCTGTCATTTAGCTGCTTGTGTCTGGTTTAGTTCAATTTACTTATTTATTTTTTAAAATAAGCTTTCTGTTGTAAAACACAAATTTTCTAGACTATTTAAGCTGAGGCACATTTTCCTACAGATATGAATGTATCTATTTCAAATCAGTATGAAATCAGAAAGTTCAGGATATTGGTCACTATAACTTAAAGTTACTTCACACTTTCTGGCTGCTGTTTTTCCTAGAGCAAAACCATTTTCCAACTATGCTGAAGTCCTTGGGTATGAGACAACGGAATCTCTGAAAAATTGCTATATAGAGAGGCAATATAGCATAGCAGTTAAGAACTTCTAAATCAACAATACATTAATTTAAAAAATTAAATAATAAAGGAAAGAAGAAAGAAAGAAAGAAAGGGAGGGAGGGAGAGAGAGAAAGAAAAAAACAAAAAACAAAAGATAAGAAAGAACGAACCCCCCGTTCTACCACATATTAACTCTACAACCTTGGGTAAGTAATGTAATAGTAATAGTTGTTATCCCTACAGAGTTGTAAAGATTATTAATAAAGTGATATATCTGTGTGTGTTATGTCTTTATGTATACACACACAAATAAATGAGATACATGTGTGTATGTATATATACCAGAGAAGGCAATGGCACCCCACTCCAGTACTCTTGCCTGGAAAATCCCATGGATGGAGGAGCCTGGTGGGCAGCAGTCCATGGGGTCGCTAAGAGTCGGACACGACTGAGTGACTTCACTTTCACTTTTCACTTTCATGCATTGGAGAGGGAGATGGCAACCCATTCCAGTGTTCTTGCCTGGAGAATCCCAGGGACGGGGGAGCCTGTTGGGCTGCCGTCTCTGGGGTCGCACAGAGTCGGACATGATTGAAGTGACTTAATACATACACTCTACATTTATATAAATTTTATATATAAATATATACATATGATATAATATGCATATCACTTAGAAACAGTGCTTGGCATATAGTAAGTGCTAGATATTATTATATTTAAAAGATATTTTTATGCAAGTCACCTCCAGTTCCCACTAGAAGACAGAGGAAAAGTTTGAAGTACTCCATTTTTAAATTGGTAAAAGATCGATACTGGATTTGATCTTTCAATATGCTAACATGAGTTGGGCCCCTCTTTTCTGTTTTTTGCAACTTTTTCGTGGGATATCTAAAGAAAACCTAGAGATTGAAAAGTCCAGAAATTTCCTTTTTTTTTTTAAATTTTATTTTATTTTTAAACTTTACATAATTGTATTAGTTTTGCCAAATATCAAAATGAACTTTTTAAAAAAGCAAGAAAAGACAAGACTATGTGAAGAGAGAGAGATTAAAATTGTGGACAGGAAACAGGTCACTTAAGAGAAACAAATTTAGTGTGTCCAGGTAGAAAAGGCACTGGATGGAAGACTTCTCAGGATGAGGCTGGTATTCCTATTACAAGAATGAGAGAGCTCAGAAGCTTATAGATATCTTAAGGAATTTATTTTATTCAAGATAATTTTGTTCTCAGTACCATCCTTAAGCTATTTTAATGGCTTCATAGCTTGGAGTTTCTTTTTTTTTCTCCTCTTCAGTAAAAAACTTGAACATTTCTGGTGTAGGTCTAGGGAAGAAAGTCAGCATTATTCTGTTCTGAGGAAATCCACCATGACTCATGACACTCCCTCCACCTGATAACCATGTAGCTAAATTATAGGAACCAGTCAAAGATCAAACTTGTCAAACACGAGATGTCAGTGTAACAACAAAAAGACTAGAGAAAGATTAGGTATGTCTGAGGAAACACACCAACCTTGGGAGTCAATATCATTTTAATAAAAATGTGTCCTACTCCTGTATATTCTCTGATTAATGAGTTGAAGTTGATTTTTCACATTATCAGGTCATATATTCTACTTTATTATAAAGAAAATCTTGTCTGCTACTATTGCTGCTAAGTCGCTTCAGTCGTGTCTGACTCTGTGCGACCTCAGAGATGGCAGCCCACCAGGCTCCCCCGTCCCTGGGATTCTCCAGGCAAGAACACTGGAGTGGGTTGCCATTTCCTTCTCCAAAATCTTGTCTAAGGTAGTTTAAAACCTACCACTAAGGAAAATCAACTAAGAAATCAATGATGTACAACATAGATGCCACTCAGCCCAGTGGTCAGCAGCCTGGTGAGGAAAGGAAAGGGCCGGTCTACCTTCAAGAGGATAAAATGTCAAGTAAAATTGCTATGGAATTTGACTCAGAGATAGGGAAGCACCAAAGACAAAGGGTTAGTGATAACATTTCTTCATTTTTCCTTCTGTAAAAACAAAACCCAAACAAAACCCAGAGGGAAAGAAGTTCTTGAATGGAATTGGTATATACTGGGGATAATTCTCGATCTTGCCCTTGTCCTAGCTCTATGATCATGGGAAAACTACTTCCAGTACTTCATACTTAAAGTACATGTGCATAAGTGTGTGTGTGCAGGTGGGTTCTCCAGAAGCTGACCTAAAGAAGAGAGTTGTAATCAAAATGCCTCTCTAAATTGAAAAAAACTGCAGTCACATCTTTGACACCAAGACACCCAAAGTCCAGAGAGTTTAGCACCACTTTGAAGATAATTGCACTACCAAGTTAAGATACTATTTAGTATCTGGAAGGCTTGAGTGGAGAACCACAGGAAAGCATGCACAGTCGCCCCCTGGTGTCAGCAAGCTTAAATTGCAGGCTCATAATTCTGAAAAAGCACCTCTGAGGGATAAACATTAACATCAGCGTGACTAACCTATGACTAAGGGCCCATATTCCGTTCCTTAGGCTGTAAGTTTTCTACTATCTGAATTTCCTGTAGGTCTCTTTCTGTCTATGTGTCCATCTGACTTATTCTTGAAGAGCATGCCTAGACTGAAAAGAGTCCAAATCAGAGAGTCACTTCTATTATTAATTTATTCATTATCAGGGAGCCAACGAGACTGAGTCAGAATGATCTTGTAGTTCAAGTTATCACAAGCCATTGCCAGAATGAGGTGAAATCATGGAGTGAGTGAGGCAGCTCAGGAGCAGCCACCACATGTTTCTTCCTGCTGTCCTCCATTTCCATTTCTCTCCCCTATGATAATCTTCCTAACCCTCTGGTTATCTACAGTCTAAAACATTAATTAGCACTGTGCCTCTGCCACCAACCCACCTGCTCCCGAGAAAAAAATCTCCTGTTTCAGCCATTTCCAGATCCTCTGTTCTTGATCAAACACACCTGTGCAAAGACCATTATTTCAGGGTTCTGCTCTCTGCTTGGCAAAAATTATTTGGGCCCTGCTTCCCAGGTGGGAGCCTGGTGGGCTACCATTCATGGGTTTGCAAAGAGTCAGACGCAACTGAACATGCATGATACATACACTTAGGTCTCTTTATGTGTTCTCTCAGAGAACACATGTAATTATGGCCCCAAATACCTATATCCAAAAGAATGAACTGATTTGAGCCTCTCTGAACTTTTGTAGAGGGGGAGTTAAGGCAGCCTTTCAATGAGCTACATAAAGTTTGCTCTAAGACTGAAACCAGTGAGTTCAGGAAGGGCCAGTGCACGGACCCCATTCTGCTTACATAGAGGGGCAGCCTGAGAAAAGGGCAACTGAAAAGGGCAGGAAGGGAGAGACAGGAAGGAAGAAACTAGCAGGTCTGTAGAAATGATGAGGCTTATGGATTTGGACAGTTCTGGTAGCCATTGTGCTGATACAACTGATTGACTCCTGGAGATGCAAAAGGAACACCAATTCCATGGGATGAATCACCCTCCCTCATTTTGAAGGCATCATTTTCCTTTGGCATTGACTACCAGTTTTTATCTCTTAAATAAATACCATACCAGCCTAACAACTGACATGGAAGAAGAAGTTGTTCTGTTCTTAAGGCCAATAATCCCTTTTGAAAACTGATTTAGTTTTTGTTCTATAGTGGGCAGACAAAGGGATATGTGTGTATGTGTGTATCTACGGCATTTGTGGTATATGTACCTATTTGAGCAGGAAATAGCATGAAAGAATGATTTTACAGGGTTATAAACAATTGGAAATGGCATTTAATTAAACATTTAACAAAGAGCTGAGGTTGATTATCTTGGACACATTCCTTAGTTAATTTGACTCTCATATTATGACTACAAAAATATCTAAAAACAGTTATTTTGAAAACCCAGCAATTGCAGCATTTCCATGGAAACACAGCAAAGAGAGAGAATTCTGCCTGGACAATCTCTGTGGAGCAGATGACACTTGCCACAAACGCCTTTTTTTTAAATGCCTTTTTTTTTCCCCTGGACAAAGAAAATGAGGACTTGAGTAAATACTTCTCCCTACATTCTCCCTGAGGTTTCCAGACCAGCAAACAGCCAGCTAGCCTCTTGTCCCCAGGCAAAAGGAAGATATTTGAAAGTTCAGCACAATTTCTATTAATCACTGAGGTTCTGGATGCATAAGAAAGTTCCAAGCACATGTTTGTCACCTCTCTTTATTATGTAGCTCTTCTCTCAAAGTAGAGATGGAAAGTTTTGTTTTTATAAAATAATATTTATTGGGATTGTTCCTTTCAATTGAAAATATTAAAGAAAACTTATAAAACAAATAAAATATTCAAAGGAAAATTAAATCATTCATAACATTCTTAACTGCTTTGGATACTTCCTTCTAGTCTTTATTCTAAGTGCGTAATCAAAATTGTGGTTGTGATAGATATACAGCTTTTTATATATTATACCACAAGCTCTTTCTCATACCATTAATGATCTTTGACACTGTGATTTATAACTGTATAATATTTCACTCTATAGATTCATTATGATTTAATGAATCACTTAACATGGAATATTTAGATGGTTTCTAATTATTCAAGGTTATTACTAACACTGCAATTAAATAATTAGAAGCCTTTAACCCTCCGGACGCCTTTAGTCACGAAGAATTCACAAAGCCAGCAAACAGAATCAAGCAGACTCTTGAATCTGCGGAAGAAACGAGCCTGGGGGACATCTTCTTCATATCTTCCTTCTGTTTCCCTTCTGATCCTAATTAAAGTACATCTTTGATACAGCTGAGTAGAAAATTATTCTTCCATTCACTCTATTTACTGTAAGAGAGAAAACATCCATAGCAACTCAAAATTCCCTAACAGACTTGTGGACTAGTAAACTTGGCTACTAACCTTGCCATGAGTAAAAATCAGAACTTTGCCTACAGAGTAAAGAGGATGGAGTCAAGAGTTAATTGACCAGGATCAGCCAGGATCCACACTTAGCAAGGTCTGAGAGGCGGTGCGTCTTGAAAGGCATTAAACAGAATAGGGAAAGAGCAAACCACAGGTGTTCCTTCATTAGCCCATTCAAGGATCCTCACTTCTGACTACCCAACAATCCATTTCTGCCTGCTATACAGGCTGTAGAGGAAAGCTCCCACAGGCAACTCAGATTTCCCCACCTGCCTTTCTTTGTTTACACTGTCCGTAGAGTTCAAATCCAAGAACTGGAGTAGATGAATGATGCAATTGAATGGGCTTTCCCTCACCTTTTTATTTTTTCTATTTTCTTTTTTTTAGGAGAAGTGACTAGCTTCTCATTGTCAAGTAAGCCTGTTTAATATTTATTCAGCGTCACTAAGTATCAGACACAGCAGCAGAAATATTAGAATCTATGTTTACACATCTAAACCCACATGTATACTTACATATGAGTACCCCCAATTTAACGAGGGAGAGTCAATAATCTCAGTGAGATCCCAGCATTGTTGATGAGGTACAGACACAGTGCTCCTATCCTGTCTGGGTGGGAAGCTGGAAGCCCCAGGGAAGAATTTCAAGGAAAAATGATGCCTCTGAGTTGAGTTCTTTACAACCTACTTTACAACCTACTTTAGAGATGATCTAAGGATAAATTTTGGAGGGAGTTTTCCACTAGGAAAAAGTGGGTATTAGAATTGTACGACTCAAATTTGTAATGGTCACCATCATAATTATCACAAAATAATAGAGACTAAGTAATTACCCCAAAGACACACAGCTGTGCCCAGTGAAGATCTGGATCTGGAAATCTGGCATCTAAGATCTTGCTGCATCTAACATGTGTGTGTATAACACATATGCATAAGTGTGTACTCACATACACAGGTCGTATTCTCTACTCTGTATAAAAGGGGCCTCAGACAGACTAGTTTGGGGGTAGGAAGGTAACTGAGAGGAAACAGGCAGATAAAAAGTCCTAAAGGATGCCCCACCATGAGGAGCCCCACTATGATAGCCATTCAAAATGATACTTTTCTTTCCCTTCTGGAAAAAAGTTAGAATGTATATGATCTGAGAGTTGTAGATCTCTTGAACAGAAAAGGCCTCACAATCACACACCCCTTTGCATCCAGGCAGGACTGCTCCTAATTTCTCTTCTATTTTGGGGTCCCAAAGATAGAGACTATGCTACTTGCCGACAGCCTCAAATAAATTCCTGGGTTTAGAAAACTCTTCCAAGTCTGTTTCCTGGCTGTTGTACGAAAGGCCAATGAGAAACAGCAGGGGCTTTAGAGTCAGAAAGATCTGGGTTCAATCCTTACATTTACCACATCCTCACTACAAGACCTTGGGCAAATTATTAATTTCTCTGATATATAAAATTAGAATTAAAAATGACAATTCTCATTGCTATTGACTAGACAGAGGAATAGTTAGGCACATAGTAGGGGAAATCCATTTTCGTTCCCTCTCCCTTTCTCCACCTGTCCCAGTAACATCCCACTTACCTTGGTACTATTTCATACGAATGTGGTTGCATAAACTGAGCCATGGTGGGAAAACAAGTCTCAGATTCAAACAGGACCAAACTTAGCAAGGTTTGAGAGCTATCTTGGAAAACAGTGGTTAATAACTGCATCCCTGACTATTCTTTCACTTTTTTCATCTAAGAGCTATCCTGCCTCTGTCTTGGAGTTTAGAAAGGTAAAAAGATGAGTAAGGAGAAGGAAGAAGAGCAGAGGAGACGCGAGAGGGAGACAGGAGGACAGAATGCATGGTAGCAGGTAAGAACACGAGCACAGAATTTAGGAAGACAGGTCAAGACCCTGCTGCACTGAGCAGCTCTGTAACTTCAGACAGGTTCTTTTCTGGGCCTTAGCGTCTTCATTTGAAAATGTGTTGAATAAAGTCTGTATCATAAGATTCTCACGAGGATTACATGAGATGATGTATGTGTCTAGCAAGTAGTCAATATTCAATTAGAAAAAGATACTACCTAATATACACTGAGTGCTTGCAACAGACCAAATCTTAGGCTAGATAAATCACATATATCACACCAGGCTTAATTACTATTATTAATTATGATTATCGACATCAAATAAAGAAGAAGAGGAGAAAAAAAATCTTGAAATCACATTAGAACCATAAAGGGCCTTAGGGACATTGAGTCTAACTGCGCAACTTTATAAATGCGGCAACCTAAGGCCATTGGAAAAGACTCTGATGCTGGGAGGGATGGGGGGCAGGAGGAAAAGGGGATGACAGAGGATGAGATGGCTGGATGGCATTACCGACTTGATGGACGTGAGTTTGAGTGAACTCTGGGAGATGGTGATGGACAGGGAGGCCTGGCGTGCTGCGATTCATGGGATTGCAAAGAGTCGGACACGACTGAGCGACTGAACTGAACTGAACTGAAGGCCAGAGACACCGTGATTAGCACAAACACACAGGGTTTTATAGCAGCAGGCTCTGGACTAGAATCCCATCCTCCTTGCTCCATGTCCAGAAGGCTAAAGATGCAGCTAGAGAGCTTTCCTGGGAGCTTCAGTTACCTCTTCAGGAGCAGCACTTCCCTGGAAACTAACCTGGTCCACATCTCCTTTGGCAGCCTACAGCCCCACAGTCCTCACAAGGAACGTGGCTCTTGTTCATTCATGCTCTTTTCTCTCACCCACAGCCTCATAATTAAAAGAGAATACACATGCCTTTGGTTTCTGAGACCTTATTAAGAATCGAGTAAGCCACAGCAAGCAGACAACCAGGCAGGAAAACTTGGATTAAAGCTAATCCCCCCCACACCCCCCTTGCTTTACAGACTCTCATCAGAGGGTGGTTGTAGGTCCCATGGAGAAGAAGCAGAGCTAGCTTCACAGGGCTCCCCAGCCCTTCATCTGCCTGGGGAATCTCAGTTTAGAAAACATCTTTTCATGTTTAATTCTGATAGACACTGCAATGATCTGTATTCATTCCCACAGAGAGTCAGAAAAGCCTGTGAAGGAGAAACAACCAGGCTTCTTAAGGCATTTCAAATATCAAAAATCAACTTAATTAAGTAAGGTTAATTTTTCTTCCTGAGCAGCAATCCAACTTTAATTGATACTTCATAAAAAAATTAATTCCTGGGGGAGTACAAGCATGTATACACCTAATGAGTTCATCTGTCAAGGGCGTTATTACAGAAGATGTTAAATGTGCCTCCTCGCTGGCCACTTAGACTGCCCCATGTTAATCGGAGCCAAAAAGCAACCATAGGTCTGCAACTCTACTGCTCTCTGTGGGCTCTTTGATCCTGCCAACAATGTAACATGATCCATCCTCCTCTACCCTGTCTCCACTCTGTGAATGATTCAGGGGCCAGATTTAAGCCCAGCCTCCTGCATGGACGGCATCCCAGTTTCCCTCCCTTCACTGGCTTTTGCTCCACAATGAGAAAGGTTAGGACACTCTCACTTTATTAGCACACTGTGGCAGACTTCATTAGATGATTTAATCCTCTGTTTAAAAAAAATAAAATAAAAACTTTGAACAGATTTGCAAACTCTGTATATTCCCTGCTGGTAGGAAAGATGATTTAAGTTCTGCAGGACTCTGATTTCTGATGGGAAACATCAACCAAGAGAAACTGGGTGTTGCATGGGAAAGAAATCTCTGATCCTCTATTATTGCCTCTTAAGGTGACTATTTCTATACTAGGAATTCCCAAATTTCTCCAGTTGCAGACTGAATGCTCTAACAGACCCCCCCAAACCATCTGCCTCCCCAGCCCTCTCCTCACTAGAAATAACGAGGAAATTTTGCCCCATATTGGTTGAGACCTCAGTGTAAATTATCAGGAGCAAGTTGTTAATATCATCAACCTCAGGAGGCTAGTAACTTCCAGACCACCCAGGACACCAGGCAGACCTCGGGGAGCTAGGACATCGACCTGACTGTTGCCAGAAAAAAGCAGCCCAGCCCAATGCCCCTCCTTGCTAACTGCCCATACCTCTTTGGTGTGAGTATGGAAGGAGACAGACATGTCCAGCAGAAGCTTCCGCTGCTCCACCCTGCGCACGAAGTCTTGGATGCGCACCTCCAGGTGTCTAGCTGCCTTGTAGATCTCCTCCGGGTCACATTCCCCTGTCTGAGCCAGCTGCTCTGCCGCTTCTAGGAGCTTGTCCGCATTGGTGTATGTATTCTGCCAGCAACGACAGTGAGGAAAAGTCAACTTGCAGTCACGAATGGAGCGTCACGTCTTCCCCCAGCCCACCAGGGCTGCCCAGAGCTGGAGCGCAGTGCGTGGGCACTGAGCCCAGAGGTCCCTAATCTGGCACGGAAGAGCTGAGTGCCCAGCTCACCCACCACCTCCCAGCAAGCCAGCAGCCTGCCTGGCAGCTCAGCACAGGCGGGTACTAGCTCGGTGCCTCCTCTGTGCCTGGGATTTCTCCCAGGTGGGGTGTCCTGGAAAGAAGTGAGCAGACATGCTAGAATCTCCATTCCTCAGCCTCGCCTGGACCCCCTACCCTTAGGGAGATCCACCACTGCCCTCACCTCTCAGGCTGTAACTGCCAGAGTTGGAAATACCTCATCCACAAAGATCAGCTGTGTTTCTATATGAGAACACCAGAGAAATAATAACTGGGAAACTTGCATGACTTTTCCCCCAAGTCCCTTATAACTACTGGTGTTTATCTTTTGGAACAGAGCTATCTCTTTGGAGGGGAAAGGGTCAGAACTCAGGGAACTGACAGAAGGAAGCAGCCACAGCCAGAGTGAGGAGATACAGGCAATTCCCTGTGTGCCCAGTAAAGGCTTAAAGCTTGCAGGAAGGTTGGGGAGGTGTCTGGTGATTTTGTTTATCTTATGCTACTGCATGCACGCACACATGAACACACTCATTCTCTCACACACACTCTCCTCCAAACCCCTGTCTATGTTCTCCAGAGCATTTTGAAAAGCAACCAACTTGTAATTATTGCTCATCAGGATGGAGTCACTGCCTCTGCAATACATGTATGTCAGTTAGTACATATATGCCATGGATACAATTTTTCCTGGGTAGGCTTCCTGTAAAAGAGAGTTCCAGACAGACCCTTAATTAGAGCTGGCGGCTCAGATGCACATTGTATTTCTCAACACCCTTATAATGACACAAGGCCCAACAAAGTGATGAACAAGTGAACTGGTGATGATATGAAACTGGCGGCAGAAACAGTCAGGATCAAGTGCAAAGTGAGTGGAGAAGTGGAACGAATTTTGTAGCAATGATTGTGCGTGGTGCTTTACTTTGCCTATATCTGAGTGGTCTCCGGTCCCCGGAGAGTTCGCTCACCTGAAGACCTGGGTGTTAAAGGTTGAATTGTGTCCCCTCTAAATTTGCATGTTGAAGCCCTCAGCCCCAGGACCTCAGAATGGGGCCCTTATTTGGAGACAGAGTAATGGCAGAGGTAATTAAGATCAAATCATAGTGAAGTAGGATTCCTAATTCAATATGACTGCTGTCTTTACAAAAATAACACCATGTAAAGACAGGTACCTCCCTTGTGGTCTGTGCTTAAAGATAGGTCCCATGTGTCACTCACTGTGGGTTCTTCATGCCAGACACCATGGCTGGTAGACAATAGGCACTTACTAAATGTCTACTGAACAAACAAGACTCAGAGCTTGAATGAGCATGTCATGTCTGGGTAAGTTGAGCTAACCTCACTAAAATTGGAGAGTAGAAGGAAATCATATTTATAAGGCAGGGAAGGGCCAGATAATAGATTTTACAGTGAGAGGGAGAGGAGAGCCAGTGGGAGGGCAACAGGGTCAGCACTAGAAGCAGGGCTCCCTTCTTTACCTGTTTCCCAGCCCTCCTCCCCATCATGACTGGAAAGAGCCTCTAAAATTCAGACCCAGTCATAGCTCTCTTCCACGTAAAACTGTCCAGTGGCTCTCCACTGCCTCTGGGGTAAAACCCCTCAGGGTGCCATGCAAGGCCCCTCTTCATCTGACACTTGTTTTTTCCCTTCAGCCTCAACTCCCCTAAAACAGCCTGTGAAATAAATTGCTTATACTTCTGGAAACTCATAGCACTGGGTCTTCCCCTGTGCTTCTGCCTAGGTTGTCCTTCCCCTACTTTTTTTCCCATGACCAACTCTTACTCACCCTGTAAGACCCAGCCCAGGTGTCACTTCCTCCAGGAAGTCCACCCTGAGATCCACTTCCCTCCCAAGGTTGGCCTATATGAGCCCCTCTGAGCTCTCAGAGTGATCTGTGCCAAACCTCTTCTTGGTTCCTGCCATATTCTAATGCCAGTGTTTGCCTTTCTCATCCACTTAGGGGCAGGTAGTCTTTCACTTCTTTCCCTTGGTGCCTGGTACCAAGTAAGTGCTCTATAAAAATTTAATGAATGAATTAATAAATTAAAGAATACATCAATCCCCACCAATCCTAATGTTCAATCCTTGGCCCCATCAACTACTTGGTACAAGATCTTATATGCTAGAATTTATGTTCAATGTTTAATCTCATTTGGTTTATCCTATTTCCTGGCAGAATCCTGAAATAAGAATGTGCTTATAGAATATAAATTAAAGTGTTAATGGAGCAATTCACTGATACCTGTCATTGCCCCAATTGGGCAATCCTTGTCCCACTGGGGCAAGGATCACAACTGGGAGGGCAACGGGGTCAGCACTAAAAGCTGGGCTCCCTTCTTTACCTGTTTCCCAGCCCTCCTCCCCATCATGACTAGAAAGAGCCTCTAAAATTCAGACCCAGTCACAGCTCTCTTCCACGTCAAACTGTCCAGTGGCTTTCCACTGCCTCTGGGGTAAACCTTCTCACCTTCTGACCAAGCCAACAAGAGTTTCTACCCCAGGGCCAGAATCCAACTCACTATGAGTATAGTTCCTAGGCATTCTTTGGCTCCTCAGTCTCCTATCCTCTGCCTTGGGTTTGATCCCTTGATGACATTTCCTAACTGGCATTGCAAAAATAGGTTACGAGTAGGGGGACATCAATTCCTCAGCCCCTGGGGCTTTTAGGCAGGGCCTGTGGTAACTGGAGCCCTGGGTCAGAGATTTAGGCCATATGGATGGCTGCATTTCCTGTTCTTCCCTCCCTCCATGCCTGTGTCTACCAGGTAAAAGGTTCTAGATAATTCAGCCCTTACGTTGATGGGCATAAATCTCATCTTCCCCTCATTGTGCTTTGCAGATCCTGCTTTTTGTTTTACAAACTGAAGGTTTGTGGCAACCCTGTGTTAAGCAAGTCTATCCGCATTGTTTTTCCAACAACATCAGCTCACTTCATGTCTCTATGTCACATTTTGGTAATGCTTGCAATATTTTAAATTCTTTCATTATCATTATCTTTGTTGATTTTTGATCATTGATCTTTGATGTTACTACTAGGACTTACTGAAGGCTCAAATGATGGCTAGCATTTTCTAGCAATAAAGCATTTTTCAATATCATGGAGGGCATTTATTCATTTACATTGAAGGTCTCTTTACATCTGATCATTTCTACAGCTGTGCATACACAAATAACTCAAACATGAATCCTCCAGAAATTTAGGTTCATATTTGACTTCAAAAACACATCTCTAAAAGTCCCAAACTGAATCCTCCAGGAATTTAGGTTCATATTTGACTCTATAAACATGTTTCTGACAGTACCATCAACTCCCCAAGTCAACATATCCTTCTGGAATCCTGCGCCCCTACTGGATCACATTTACTTTTCTCGATCACACTGAGCTAATAACAGAAACCAGGGGTGTGTTTTCCCTTCGTAATGTACCTATATCCTAGATTTCAGTTTCCAAGTATCCTGAAGAAAGCTTCTGATAGAAGCAAAAACTAGGTAGGGTGTTACAGCATTATGTATCGGAACTCAGATGATCACACATGTCACCATCACAGTGAGGACAGGGGCTGGGCCTAATCCAAATCTTCCTGGGACATCCTAAGTCTGTAAGAATCTCCCAAAGTTCAGCCTGTAGCTGGGCAAGTCTCTCCTGAAGAATACCCAGAGTGCTGTAACTCTCCCGAGGGACAGGATAAAGCTCTAGACTTAAATCAGGAAGCCTATCAGTATGACGCAGGAGACTCTCTAGGATGGCCATGGAGATGAGATTTCCACACACGCTGATGACCCTGAGCTGGGAGCAGTGGCTCAGGGCAGGCAGAATGGCCGTGAGATGGGAGTCCATGATCCCATACAGTTTAAGTCCAGTTCTTCCAGAGAGCCTACAACTTTCTCCAGCAGAACTTGGAGGAGCTCAGGACTAAAGCTGGTCAGGATAACACCACTCAGATTCAGGCCCTTTAGCTGATAGATGTTCAGTCACTGGAACAGATTGGTCAAGTCAGATTCTCTAGACAGGCAGCTGGTTACTGAGAGGTTGTCCAAGGCGGGTCTTCAGGCATCTGAGTATCTGGCTCAGATGGCCTTCCAAGAAAGATGGAGATTCCATTAGGAGATACTAGAGGTACTGCAGCCTGAGGATCTGAGAAGTAAATTGCAGAAGATGCTGATTGTCCTGCTCCTCAACAGCAGACACATGAGTGGGGCAGAGAAGGAGTTTCTGAACATTGCTCATCTTGCCCGGTACTGCAGCCTGAGGATCTGAGAAGTAAATTGCAGAAGATGCTGATTGTCCTGCTCCTCAACAGCAGACACATGAGTGGGGCAGAGAAGGAGTTTCTGAACATTGCTCATCTTGCCCAGCTGATCCTCAGCTGGCCAGAGTGGACAGCTTCTGAGTGAAACTCAAATCCACCTCCTGTACACAGTCCAGCTTCACTAAACTGAGAACTCTCTTAATATCTTCCGTAGACACTGAAATAACCTTCATCTTCTTACAGCATAGGTGTACAGAGCCTTTTCTCTGTCCCACCCACATGAAGAAGTAAGCGAGGAATTTACCCAGGCCTTTTTCTTGAGACAAAGTTCTCTGACTACCTCCCAGGGAGCCAAGGGATGCTTTGTCCTTGACATGTCCTCAGCCACTGGTGCCATCAGTGAGCTTGAGGGTACATAGTCCATGTCTCCAGACCACGTCCTCCAGAAGTCCCAGCCGGTATTCCTCAAGTCCAACACCTGAAATTTGTACTTCCTGGGGTGAACCTTCTGGGCCAGCAGGATATCAAGGCCATCCAGCACTGCTTGTAAGGTTCCCTTGTAAGGCTGCTGCATCAGGCCCCCCAGAGGCAGGTGGGCAAAGGGCCAGGCTTGCACCATGGCCTTCAGGGTCTCACTATGTCTGCCAGAGAAGGTGACCATGAATAATGGTGGGTAGAGCTCAGTAGGCAGATACTCCAAAGAGGTGATGGCTGAAGCTTCGTCTCTCATCAGGCTTACTGCTGCTAAGTTCACAAATCTGGGTGGGTTGTGAACACTCATCCTGACTCTTCTCTGAATGGAATCCAGCTCTGATCTGTTTGGTGGGTTGCTCAGACCTCAGACTTGGTGGAGAACACAGGCAGTGACTCCAGAGTGAGAAGCTTCTGCATCTCTTCTTTGATGATTGATGCTTTTATAGAACTTTTCTAACCACATCTGCCCTCCTTCCAACCACTAACTTCCAATCAGAAGGCACTTCCTGATAAGATTCCACAGAGCCCCTCAGGTTAACCCTGACTGGGTTACTGTCAATCTCCATATGAATTGATTGAGTCAGACCTTCATTAATAAAAGAGAAAGAACAGGGGGAGAGGTGGTGGCATCAAGGATTTATTCATTGATTTACCTCAAAAAATTGGATTGAGTTTTGCTAATATGGACAGTTGTATCCCTGGATGTGAGAAAGGGAAAGGATTATGGGTTTCTGACATTACACAAAAAGCTAAGTCAAAAACAATGTCTTCAACATATCGTTGTTGGGAGATCTTTGGCAAAATCAAAGTTGTTAAATGTCCCAGAATTAAAACAGCTTCATAAAGGCAGTGGTATCATTTCCAAAGGAAACAAAATAAACTCCTATTTCTTTCAAGTTGTCACTTAGGTGTTATATGAGGAAGATAGCAAATTATGAGTGTATTCAGAGAGTTAAGGGATGTGCAATTGGAGATGTGGTTGGACCTCCAGATTCAAGTTCTGACTTATTTAAAGAACATCTAGTCAAAATCCTAATGAGAATTAAGGGTGGGTGATGGGCAGTGTGGTGGTGGCCATTCCTAAAGGGACCCTGTGAATGACTCAAACAGCATCATATATGTTGTTTTTTTGTTTGCTTTTCTCTTGGGAAAGAGGGACATTAAAGACTTTTCTTTGGGTGATATTTAGAAATTAAACACAAGAGGCTAAGAGGAGACAGTGTCATCTTTGAGGGTGTTTCCTCCTAGAATGTTGCGATCAGGACAGCAAATTGACATGAAAAGACTAAATCTGAGAATGTGAGCAAAGGGAGACATGACCAGCTCTGCACAGGAGGACATTTTCATGTCTGGGAGTCAATGATGGTGGTCATTTTGGGCTCTTTGGGGACTTGGAGCAGGGGGTGAAACAAATGTGGATCAGTCCGACCTAACCTTGTTCTCAACATGGCCACTGCTACCAGTAAACACTGTCTTTCAGGTTCTTCACACAGGGGATGAGCCGAGATGGCAACTGACCGCAGGCGTATTCTAGGGACATCACCAGATGGTCAACACCAAAATCAGATTGGTTATATTCTTTGCGGCTAAAGATGGAGAAGCTCTATACAGTCAGCAAAAACAAGAACAGGAGCTGACTGTAGCTCAGATCATGAACCCCTTGTTGCAAAATTAAGACTTAAATTGAAGAAAGTAGGGAAAACCATTAGGCAATTTGGGTATGACCTAAATCAAATACCTTACGTTTATACAGTGGAAGTGACAAACAGATTCAAGAGATTAGATCTGGTAGACACAGAGCCTGAAGAACTATGGATGGAGGTTCATGACATTGTACAGGAGGCAGTGATCAAGACCATCCCCAAGAAAAAGAAATGCAAAAAGGCAAAATGCTTGTTTGAGGAGGCTTTATAAAATTGCTGAGAAAAGAAGAGAGGTGAAAGGCAAAGGAGAAAAAAAGAAAGATATACTCATTTAAATGCAGAGTTCCAAAGAACAGTAAGGAGAGATAAGAAAGTCTTTTTAAGTGAACAATGCAAAGAAATAGAGGAAAACAACAGAATAGGAAAGACTAGAGATCTCTTCAAGAAAATTAGAACTACCAAGGGAACATTTCATGTAAAGATGGGCACAATAAAGAACAGAAACGGTATGGACCTAACAGAAGCACAAGATATTAAGAGGTGGCAAGAATACAAAGAAGAACTATACAAAAAAGATCTTAATGACCCAGATAACCACAATGGTGTAGTCACTCACCTACAACCAGACATCCTGGAGTGTGAAGTTAAGTGGGCCTTAGGAAGCATCACTACAAACAAAGCTAATGGAGGTGATGGAATTCTAGCTGAGCTTTTTTCAAATCCTAAAAGATGATGCTGTTAAAGTGCTGCACTCAATATGCCAGCAAATTTGGAAAACTCAACAGTGGCCACAGGACTGGGAAAGGTCAGTTTTAATTCCAATCCCAAAGAAGGGCAATGCCAAAGAATGTCCAAACTACCACACAACTGCACTCATTTCACATGCTAGCAAGGTCATGCTCAAAATTCTCCAAGCTAGGCTTCAACAGTACATGAACTGAGAACTTCCAGATATTCAAGCTGGATTCAGAAAAGGCAGAGGAACCAGAGATCAAATTGCCAACATCTGCTGGATCATCGAAAAAGCAAGAGAATTCCAGAAAAACATCTGCTTCATTGACTATGCTAAAGCCTTTGTGTGGATCACAACAAACTGTGGAACATTCTTCAAGAGATGGGAATACCAGATCATCTTATCTGCCTCCTGAGAAACCTGTATGCAGGTTAAGAAGCAACAGTTAGAACTGAACATGGAACAACATACTGTTTCAAAATTGGGAAAGGAGTGCATCAAAGCTGTATATTGTCACCTTGTTTATTTAACTTACATACAGAGTACATCATGTGAAATGCCAGGCTGGATGAAGTACAAGCTAGAATCAAGATTGTCAGGAGAAATATCAATAACTTAGATATGCAGATGACACCACCCTAATGGCAGATAGTGAAGAGGAACTGAAGAGCCTCTTGATGAAGGTGAAAGAGGAGAGTGAAAAAGCTAGCTTAAAACTCAACATTCAAAAACTAAGATCATGGCATCCGGTCCCATCACTTCATGGCAAATAGATGGGGAAAAAATGGAAACAGTAACAGACTTTATTTTCTCAGGCTCCAAAATCACTGCAGATGGTGACTACAACCATGAAATTAAAAGGCACTTGCTCCTTGGAAGAAAAGTCTAGATTTGTCTGACAAATCTAGATAGCATATTAAAAAGCAGACACATTACTTTGCCAACAAAGGTCCAAACAGTCAAAGCTATGGTTTGTCCAGTAGTCATGGATGCGAGAGTGGACCATAAAGAAGGGTGAGCGCTGAAGAATTGATGCTTCTGAACTGTGGTGTTGGAGAAGACTCCTGAGAGTCCCTTGGACTGCAAGATCAAACCAGTCAATCCTAAAAGAAATCAACCCTGAATACTTACTGGAAGGACTGATGCTGAAGCTGAAGCTCCAGTACTTTGTTCACCTGATGCCAAGAGCCGACTCACTGAAAAAGGTCCTGATGCAGGCAAAGATTGAAGGCAGGAGGAGAAGTGGGTGGTAGAGGATGAGATGGTTAGATAGCATCACCGACTCAATGGATACGAATTTGAGCAAACTCCGGGAGATAGTGAAGGACAAGGAAGCCTGGCGTACTGCAGTCCATGGGGTTGCAAAGAGTAGGACAGGACTGAGTGACTGAACAACAATATTCTAGGGACTCTGGGATCTGAACCATAATCCCTCACATTTGGTTATTCTCACAATATTTTAAATTCTTTCATTATCATTATCTTTGTTGATTTCTGACCAGTGATCTTTGATGTTACTACTATAACTTGCTGAAAACTCAGATGATGGTTAGTATTTTTTTAGCATTAAAGCATTTTTTAAAAAGTCATATACATTGTTTTTTTAGACATAATGCTATGGCACACTTAACAGACAAAACTTTTATATGCACTGGGAAACCAAGATTCATGTGGCTCACTTTGTTTTGGTATTTGGTTTATTGCAGTGGTCTGAAAGTGAACCCACAACAGCTCTGAGGTATGCCTTCCTTCCATTCCCCCTGCTGCAGCCTTGGCTCATGACTTTATGCCTTTCCTCAGGGAGGAAACAGAGCATTGCAGGATAACTTGTCTCTAAAAACATTGGCATCCCAGCAATCTAGCTGTGGTTTCAGCCTCCTTAGGCTGAAGCAGAAGGATGAGAAGTAGGCTTTTTAAAGACAGAGTGTGGAAGAGGCGGCGAGTGATAACACTTGTGGAGTTAAGAGGTGACCTCCTTGATAACATGAAGTTAGCACTCTGGGCCCTGTGCTCTGGGGATGAGGACGGATGAGGATGGATAAGGCCAAAGTTCCTCTTATAATTCAAAAGAGGTAGTGTGGACCGGAGGATGTAACAACCAGAGGGCCAGTATAGAACTGTCCCCTCCTGACGATTATTTTTCCAGGCTTGGAAATGGACATTTGCCTTATCTCCTAGTGTAGCTAGTCCTAAGTTTAAGGATAAGTAGTGATCCAAAAGTTCCTTTGTAAGACTCTTATTTAGCACCAGGAGTGTATATTCCATGTAAATGGGAGTTAGATTCCCAGGACAAAATAGAGAAAATCAGTGGAGCACAGAGCATTTTTTTTTTGGCTATGCTGCATGGCATGTGGGATTTTAGTTACTTAATCAGGGATTAAATCTGAGCCCCCTGCAGTGGAAGAGCAGAGTCTTTACCACTGGGAAGACTCCATACCATATTTAAAATATAGTACTAGCTTCTCAGGTGGCTCAGTGCTAAAGAATCCACCTGTCCATACAGAAGATACGGGAGACCCAGATTTGATCCCTGGGTTGGGAAGACCTGCTGGAGGAGGAAATGGCAACCCTTTCCAGTATTCTTGCCTGAAAAAAAATCCCATGGACAGAGGAACTTGGGGGTTACAGTCCATGGGATCTCAAAGAGGCAGACATGACTGCGTACGCAAGCTCACTGATACAGCACATCAGTACAGTCAAAATGTATAACTAGGGTGATACAGGAAAATGCTTTTCAGTTTTCATTCCAGGGCATCAGGCACATATTTCTCCATCATCTGTTGGCTCTTGGAGAGGACGAAGGGATGGACTCTGATGATAGCAAAGTGGTCTTTGGTGGGAAGCAATAGGATGGAAAGGAGGAAACCACTTGGTGCCAGTGATGGGTTAACCCACCACATTACGTCTGCTGGAAGGACATCTGCCTACATATCCTGAATAAAGGAATAAACAGTAGTTGTCTCCATGAGGACAATTTGTGTGTCCAAACAAGGAGTAACTAATGACTACTCCTAATCAGATGCTCCTTCAATTGGAGACTGTCTATACAAATCTGCTACAAGTCTACTAATTGGGACTGATACCAAAAATAACTATTGCACTTGCCAATACTTCCCAACACAAATAGTGTGGGAGCTGAGAGTATCTCTGGGAACCTAAACATTGGCTTTATCACATTTACATATACAATCATCACCCTGTCCCATTCTCATACACATCTCTACTTGCTGGAAAGCATTTTCCTCTGCACGTCTAAAATGTTTCAACACCTCTTCCTATTAACAATAAGTGGTGTATTTTCAGAACTCCACATTTTTAAAGTAAAGTTTTATTTCCTATAGTCTAACTTTTATGTGTTTAAGAACACCTAGACTGAGTAATTCTGAGAAAAGAATAGCAGTTGTTCTTTGCCAGGGTGTTCTCCTTTACTGATTTTCTCTTTCCTTCTTATCCTCAGTAACCCTCTTCATTTACAGGCTATGCTTTAACCTTGATGTATTTTCTTTCAGTTGCAGGCCAGAAGCTGAGTATCTAGGTATTCTCAGGCAAAACAGCAGAAGAGATAACAAGAATTAACTATTAGCATATTACCTATTTAATATAATGATAAAAAGCAATGCTTTGTTTCTGGACCAAAAGCCAGGGTCAATCCTAGAGGCTGCCAATACTGGTTACAAAACATGATCTGTCAGAAAACATCAGGACCAGCTTGTAAGAAAGGACCAACCAGATTTCAGAAAATTTGGCCACCCCAGGGGACTGAGACACAAAGCAAGGAAGGACTTTCTCCTTGACTCTTCCCACCTACGCCTCCAGGGCAGAGAGAGCAGTGGATGGCAGAGACTGGGCCAGGTCTGATGCTCAGACTGAACAAAAGAAGACGGTATATACAGCAAGGGACCTAGAGGCCAGAGACTGGCCTAGAGCTGCAGGCTGGGACTAAAAGAAGAGTGAGGAGAGAGAGCCCTAGGGAGCTGAGCAATTAGAAGATCAAAACCAGGAGAGTGCCATGCAGACACAAAGCTCTGAAGACTGCTCCTGCTGCTGCTGCTACTAAGTCGCTTCAGTCATGTCTGACTCTGTGTGACCCCATAGACGGCAGCCCACCAGGCTCCCCCGTACCTGGGATTCTCCAGGCAAGAATACTGGAGTGGGTTGCCATTTCCTTCTCCAATGTAGGAAAGTGAAAAGTCTAAGTGAAGTCGCTCAGTCGTGTCTGACTCAGAGGGAAGTATTTAATCCTTTTCCCACTAAGCAAGTCCCAGATGCAGCCAGCTGGCAACTACATTGCTGCTGGGAAGCAACCCACCACCCCAGCATTATGGGAATTTGATAACACAGTCTCCACCCTGGCTACCCTTCCCCTCCTTCCTCCTCGTCACTCAGCTCAAATGGGCAAAATAATGGAGGGGAACACGTAACCACAAAAGAAGAATGAGGACAAAAATGTTTTAGAAGTGAAGAAGGCAGACCTAAGTGTTCAGATATGAATTTGTGGATTGCCCAGTAGCCTGGCCCTATAGAAGTTCATTCTCACGTGGAATTCTTGAAGCCAAAAAAATAGCGGTTGGTGAGACAGGATCTCCATGGAACAGAGATAAGTAGGGCCACCTGCTGCAGGGTTTGGCAGTTCAAGAGATTGGGGAGGCGGGGAGCTATACCCAAAATGCTGTTCTCTCTCAAAAGAGTAACTTTGCACTGTTGCTGTTTTTCCTGTTTTCCATATTCTATGTTTGGCTGTCAGTGGGAGGCAGTGGGCGGGAAGAGGGAGAAGGCAGGCCTTTGGAGAAAGACAGTTGGTTTGAAAATACTGCTGAAAGCCTTGGGGCTTGTGGACTTACTTTCTCTTCTGTTCTATCCTGAAAAGGGCAGACAGAAAAAGATGTGCCTGACCCAGGGAAATGGGGGTCAGGTGAAAGGGGGAATGAGCAGAGGGGCTGGTCCACACTTCTGCTTCTGCCCCAGTGAGCACAGTGCTTCTCGAGCCCTTTCACCCCCATGTGGTCACATATAGCCCTAAGTGTCCACATTCCGATCTGAAGGGAGCCCACTGCCTATGACCCTCTTTATGAATGGTGTTCCTGCTCATTTTCAACTTCGTGGACCCTGGACCCCTATCTGCCCTGTTCTTATCATAGCTAACCTCCCTGGGTTTCATCCATAGACTCTACGAAACAGGGTCTCTTAACAGCAGCACTGATATCATTTTGGGCTGGATAATTCTATGTTAGGGGGCTGTTATGGGTTGAGTTCTGTTCTTCCAAAAAGGTATGTTGCAACCTTAATGGCCAGTACCTGAGAATGTGACATTTTTTTTTAAAGAAATAGTGTCAATGAAGGTAGAATTAGTTGAGGTCAGACTGGAGTTGGGTGGGCTGTAATCCACTATGACTTGTGGCCTTATAAAAAGATGAGTTCAGGAACATACAGATACAGAGAGGGCACTGTGTGACACGAAGGCCAAGGCTGGAGTGATACAAAGGAATACCAAAAACTGTCAGCAAACACCAGAAGTCCAGAGAGAGGCTCGGAACAGATTCTCCCTTACAGAAGGAACTAACCTACCAATACCTTGATTTTAGTCTTTGAGCCTCCGGAACTGTGAGACAATACACTTCTGTTGTTTTAAGCCACCCAATCTGTGGTCCTTTGTTACAGTAGCCCTAGGAAATTAACACAGGGCTGTTCTCTGTACTGCAGGGTGTTTAGCTGCATCCCTGCCCTTGACCCACAGGATGCCAAAAGCAATGCCTTCCCCAGATGCCAACCCAAAATGTCCTCGGACATTGACAGACATGCCCTGGGTGGAGGTGGGGGATGGGCAAAAATGTCTTCCAGTGGAGAAGTTCTTTTAGATCATAAGACCATCAAGGAAGCTCCAGTGAGGGAGCCCATACAACCTCCTTAGCTTATACTGCTTTTCTGATAGTCCCTCAGATGGCAGAAGCCTTAAGAAATCTAATTCTGTGATTCGCATAGAACAGGACTGGGCAGTAGATCAAGGAGCCTGGGGGAGAAAAGCAGTGTTCAGGTCCTACCCCAGATTACTCAAATCAGAATGGGAGCTAAGGAGGAGGTGGGGGAGGGGAGTATCCAGCAGCATATGTTTTTAAAAACTTAAACTTATATGTAGAGTACATCATCCTAAACACTAAGTTGGATGAATCACAAGCTGGAATTAAGATTGCCAGGAGAAATATCAATAATCTCATGCAGATGATACCATCCTAATGGCAGAAAGTAAAGAGGAACTGAAGAGCCTCTTGATGAAGGTGAAAGAGGAGAGTGAAAAAGCTAGCTTAAAACTCAACATTCAAAAAATGAAGATCATGGCATCTGGTACCATCACTTCATGGCAAATAGATGGGAAAAAATGGAAAAGTAATAGACTTTTTCTTGGACTCCAAAATCCGCAGACAGTGACTGCAGCCATGAAATTAAAAAATGCTTGCTCCTTGGAAGAAAAGCTATGACAAACCTAGACAGCATATTAAAAAGCAGACACATCATTTTGCGAACAAAGGTCTGTATAGTCAAAGCTATGATCTTTCCAGTAGTCATGTACAGATGTGAGAGTTGGACCATAAAGAAGGCTAAGTGCTGAAGAATTGATGCTTCTGAACTGTGGTGCTGGAAAAGACTCGTGAGAGTCCCTTGGACTGCAAGGAGATCAAACCAGTCAGTCCTGAAGGAGATCAACCCTAAATATTCATTGGAAGGACTGATGCCAAAGCTGAAGCTCCAATACTTTGGCCACCTGATGGAAAGAGCCAACTCATTGGAAAAGATCCTGATGCTGAGAAAGATTGAGGGCATGAGGAGAAGGGGACAAGAGAGGATGAGATGGTTGGATGGCATCACTGACTCAATGGACATGAGTTTGAGCAAACTCTAGGAGATAGTAAAGGACAGGGAAGCCTGGTGTGCTGCAGTCCATGGGGTCCCAAAGATTCGGACATGACTGAGCAACTCAACAACAACAAAAGTGTTAGTCACTCAGTCATGTCTGACTCTTTTCGACCCCATGGACTGTAGCCCACCAGGCTCTGTCTGTGGAATTCTATATGCAAGAATACTGGAGTGGGTAGCCATTACCTTCTCCAGGGGATCTTCCCAACCCAGGGATCAAACCTGGGTCTCCCACATTGAAGCAGATTCTTTACCATTTGAGCCACCAGGGAAGCCTGTAAAAGCTTCCTAGGTGACTATAATTGCAGTCTCTCCTGCTGCTGCTGCTGCTGCTAAGTCGCTTCAGTCGTGTCCGACTCTGTGCGACCCCATAGATGGCAGCCCACCAGGCTCCCCCTTCCCTGGGATTCTCCAGGCAAGAACACTGGAGTGGGTTGCCATTGCCTTCTCCAATGCATGAAAGTGAAAAGTGAAAGTGAAGTCGCTCAGTCGTGTCCGACTCTTAGCGACCCCATGGACTGCAGCCTACCAGGCTCTTCCGTCCAGGGATTTTCCAGGCAAGAGTACTGGAGTGGGGTGCCATTGCCTTCTCCGATTGCAGTCTCTATCTAAGGTTAAAAGCACTCTCTAGGTGTCGGGCTCACAGCCTGGGCTGAAATTCTAAGGTGACAGGAATCTCATCTTTTGCCCCCAAAGAGCTACAGGTTTTGAATGAATGGTAATATTATTAATGACCAGAAAAACCTGGAGAATTTAGGACTATAATGAATTTAACAGTTTACCTAGTAGTTTAAATACAGTAACTATGGTTTATAACAGTAAAAAATAAACATAACCAGAATGTTCAATACTGGGGGGAGGTTACTACACTGTGGGCTTTCCTGGTGGCTCTGCCTACAATGCAGGAGACCCAGGTTCAATCCCTGGGTTGGGAAGATCCCCTGGAGAAGGAAACGGCCACCCACTCCAGTATTCTTGCCTGGAGAATCCCAGGGACAGAGGAGTCTGGCTGGACATGACTGAGACAACACTTTTAATACACTATGGTATGACCAAACGAGGCAGTCCTCACGATTATGCTTTGAAGACTATCTAGCAATCTGAGGAAGTATCCCTGATGTAAGATCAAATGAAGAAGTCAGCATAAATCAAAGTATGGTCCTGGTCCTAACTACCTACCTATCTACTGGGCAAAACTACTACTGGTCATGATGGCTGCCAGTTTTGGACCCATCTACAAACATTACTACAGTGGAAGGTAGCAATGCTATTATGTCATGTTATAGATAAGAAAACCGAGGCTTGGAAAGGTGAAAGAATCTGAAATCTCAAAAAAGCTCACATAGCTGCTGAATAGTAGATGTCAAGGTGGAATTCACACTCATTTGACTCTAAGCAAAACGTTCTTTGCATTTTGCTGTGCTGACTGGAAACTTGCCAATAAATATTAATAGTTTATATATAACTATCTCTAAGCTATATTAGGGATATGATTTTCCCCACTATTTTCTTGTTTCCAAATGTTCTATGGTCAGCATGTATTAATTTTATAGTCAAAAAAATGGGAAAATCATTTGAAGTAAAAAAATTATATGCAGGGCATTCTTTAGAAATTATTCCAAAAAATAAACCAAATTTTATGTTTACATGTGTTTGCTTCTTTTTGTCTGTGTAAGAAGAAAAACATACAAATTAACTGTGATTGCCTTGGGAGGAAGGGATTAGGAAGTGGGAATGGAGGGATAATTAGCATTTTTATTTACACATATCTTTGCAAGGTTTCGCTTGTTATTGTAACAATTAGGAATCTCTTTCAAACTTTGAAAAATACTAAATAAAAGAAATTTTAAAGGAAAACATGGGGATCTAATATATTTTTGTCAATTGTGTAACATCTAGAAATACAAATAACTTTCATTATAAATGTATTTATGTTAGAGATGGATGCATTTCCTAGTTGTGGGTTCCCGAAGACACTCATGCTTGAGCAACCAGTGTGACGTATTCAATCATACAAAAACGCACAATCTCTCTGTAGCCCCAGTCAGTGATTTCAGCTTTCTCAGTTTGGATTTTATGACACTGCTCAGCATAGCTCAGAAGAAACATGATTTTGATATGACATATATATATGCAAAAAAGATCCAGTAAAAAATAATCACCTATGAAATCCTGGAAATTATTTCCCCTGGCACAATGCCAGCATCAACTACCCAGGACCCTGAGCTGTCTCCCACAGCAGGAAAAAAATAAGAGACATGTCAAATTTGAAAATACTTAAAAGTGAGGCTGATCCTCAGACAATACTCCCAAGAGGCTCTGTCTGGAATGCTGCTATAGGCTTTGGTTGAAAGCCTTCCTTATCACCATCACATAAATATCAAAGCCCTCATGCCGATGGCATGGAGCTGACAGCAGCACAGAGTGACAGGCAAGGGCCAGTCCTTGGGTACTTATGTGTATGAAACTGACAAGGTGATGTGATTGAAAAGCTTAGGGCCTTTTAAATAAAAGTCAGCAAAATAAAGATGGAGTGATGCAAAGATCAAAGGAATAATAGAAGAATCATTTTCTTCTTCTAGAAGAAGAAAATGATCATTTTCTTCAGATTCTTCTAGAGGAATCATTGTCTCTCTCCCTATCTTGCTGATGCACTCTGGGACTGTGGTTTCAGTGGCTTTAGAAGGTCCAGGTCACTTATATCTCACCTTCCCCAGGTGTGCCACTAAGATCATCATCATCATCATCCAAGAGAAATAGGGATTTTAGCCACAGGACTGCTCCAGGGCCCACGGGAGGCGACACATACTGCTCTAGGGTCTACATTCCCTAACCTGATCAGGTCTCCCTGAATGCAAGCCAGCCCTAGAAGGGTTCTGAAGTGTTGGGAAGGACCCTCAGTAAGGACAAAGGAAAACCTTGGCCTCTGCAGTGGCCCTGAAGGTCTTTCTACTCATGACTGAAATTAGTGAACATGGCCATGCATCCTGAGGCATCCAAAAAAAAAAAAAAAGATGAATTATGTTCAGAATGATCTATATATAAAGCATAGAAAGTTTAAACTGTATTTCAGAAAGTTTACCATCAATAAAGATGAACTTTGAAAAGTTTCAGCATGAAGTGGTTAGGATTAAATCTTGGTTCTCTATGAAATAACATAGAGTAGTTCATTCTCTAACGATGAGAAGGAAATGAGGTGTGACAGTACAAAGTGATGATGTGATGCTCGGTGTACACTGGATAACAAATGACTGGGTAAATGTATAGGCCTGCAGAAGGTTTCAAAAACAGGCACGTTTTTGAGCCAACTTCAAGAAGTCTAAAATGTGAAGGCTAAGAGGAGGAATCTACCAGGCAAGAGAATGGCTTGGGCAAAGGTCCAGATTGGAAAGTTGGGAAGATATGAGAGCTCTTGGCAAGGAGCTAAGAGAGGCACAGTCCTGGGTTTTCCCCCTTCAAGCCAGGGCTGGTGATGGAAAGCTTGCTGGGGGTAAAAAGAAGTGGCACTTGGTTCTTCAGAAGAACAGCCACTCTGTTCAGAGAAGCACAGTGTAGGAGTCAGAGCGCCTAGCTCTAGTCCTCACTGTGGAGTATGTCCAGAACAGTGGCTGTGTGATATGGAACAGTGGTAGGGAGTGGGCTGAAAGAGGCAAGAGAGACAGAGGAAGGAGACCTACACAAAGGATGGGGCCACCTGCACTCCCTCCTCAAAGAGGACCAGGCTCAGAGATCTGCTCTAAGACAGAAGAGACACCATATATCCACCAAGGACCGTTTACCACAAATTGTCCCCCAAAACCCAGGGCCCTCTGAAACCTCAGGATCTCCATTTTCAAAGAGTAAACAACATTTTCTTGTTTTCTTAGGTGATCAATTGAAGACACTCACCCACTGGAGCATTTCCTTGGAGCAGAGATGCTGCAGGAGATCAAAGTCTCCTCACATATGGCCTCCAAGGGAAAGGGCAGAATCCGAATAGCTGGAGATCAACTATGAGATAGGGAAAGGTCATAGAGTTCGGGCTTATATCTCATCATTCACCTCATTATCTGGAGTTCTTGAAAGTTCCTAACTTTCACAGACCAAGCAGTATCTTCCATGACCAGACTATACCCATAATGCTCATCATGAGAACCTTGGCATGATCATGAGTAATTAAGTACAACTCCCCTCCCTCAATACAACAAAGGGGAAATTAAGCAATGAGGATTCTTTACTGCTGAGCCAATGGGGAAGCCCAGAGGTTATGTGAACTCAGAAGCAATAAATGGGAGAAAGCTGGCTAGGTGGTAAGGTCTGGCAGGGCATGGATACATTGACATAACCCTAAAGAAGGTAGAGGGAAGGGTCCCCAGGGCTTTCTGAAAGCTGTGAGCAAGGCTTCCTTGTTCTCTTTGGGCAGAAGGGTATGTAAGAGAAGTGGCCACCGTGCTCTGTGTACAAAGCATCACGATGTTTCCATTTCCAAAATCCACCTCTGACCCCAAACTCTCCCTGATCTATACTTACATAAACATCAGAACAAGGCTCATAAAATTACTAGCTTTAGCTTTAGAATGTGGGAAGTTTCCCGGCTAATCCCTGCTACGCATGGGAATCTGGCCCTCAAACAGTGTCAGAAGTCTGGGGCGTAAAGAGTTCACTTAAACTCAGAGACTGGTCAGCACATTCCCTCTCTTGGGAAATAGCCGGTATGGGGCAGCAGCATCAATCTTTTCTGTATCTTTAGCTCCTCTTTCCTGAGCATGTTCCAGACATGATCTCATCCACTGTCATTATATGCCCTGAGTAATAATGATAATTTACATCTGCTTTGTGCTCTAGACTTAAAGCGTTTTTAAGTACATTATCTCATTTAATACTTACTTCAGCTATGATGGAATAAACATAATCCCCACTTTGTAGATGTAGAAAGGCTGTTAGGCGACCTGTACACATAGCCAGAGTGGCTCTGGGCTTCCTACCCAGGTGTTCCAATCCCTGTGCCCTTCCTTCTCACTGGGATCTTGTTGCCTCCCACAAGGAAAAAGGGAGGAAGAATCTATAACTCTCATTTTGTTGATGATATGGTTATAGCTTTAATTATCGAAATGGCCTTTATGTGGGGCACAGGATAAGGAAAGAATCTAGGAAAATAGTGTGTCAAAGTCATCTGGTACCAAGTCATTTGACCACCTGAAGCCATGATGGGATGTAATTCCCTGGAACAATTTTCACACCTTTCTAACTTTATAAACTTGTAAAACTTTTACCAAAGCCACAGCAGGTGGGTCAGACCCAAGTTTTGCATCCAAATAACCCTCTCTTCTGTAGCTGGTCCCCCAGCCCAAGCAAATGAGACTGACCTTATTAAATCCCAAGACACTAAAGAGTCCATGACTTCCCTAGTAGCTCAGATGGTAAAGCGACTGCTTGTAATGCAAGAGACCCTGCAGAAGGAAAGATCCTTGGGTCAGGAAGATCCCCTGGAGAAGGAAATGGCAACCCAATCCAGTATTCTTGTCTGGAAAATCCTATGGATGGAGGCCCCTGGTGGGCTACAGTACATGGGGTGGCAGAGAATCAGACATGGCTGAGCAACTTTCACTTTCACCTCACTTCAAAGAGTCCATAAATTTAGAGTCCAAGAAGGCTCCTGAAGAAGAAGAAAACTGAAACATGTCTATCACATGGATTTGGAGTTCCCTTTTTAGCCTTATTCGCTGCCCCCATCCCTCAGAGTTATTTTCAAATTCTATGCATGTGATGGACTAAAGTCCACCAGAGCTATTTCAATCCATACTTGACATTGCTGAGGCTCAGATATATTATACAAAATAGCCCAAAGTGTGAAACACCATGGGGATGTGTAATTACAGCTAAGGTTGCCCATGCTCCTAGAATATAGTAGGACAGCTGTGCTAGTCTCAGAAGATGAAACTGAGTTGCTCAGTTGTGTTTGACCCTGTGCAACCCCATGGACTGTAGCCTATCAGACTCGTCTGTCCATGGAATTCTCCAGGCAAGAATACTGGAGTGCGTTCAGTTTAGTTCAGTTCAGTCGCTCAGTCGTGTCCGAATCTTTGCGACCCCATGAACTTCAGGATGCCAGGCCTCCCTGTCCATCACTAACTCCTGGAGTTTACTCAAACTCACGTCCATCAAGTCGGTGATGCCACCCAGCCATCTCATCCTCTGTCGTCCCCTTCTCCTCCTGCCCCCAATCCCTCCCAGCATCAGAGTCTTTTCCAATGAGTCAACTCTTCGCATGAGGTGGCCAAAGTACTGGAGTTTCAGCTTTAGCATCAGTCCTTCCAAAGAACACCCCACCCAGGACTGATCTCCTTTAGGATGGACGGGTTTGATCTCCTTGCAGTCCAAGGGACTCTCAAGAGTCTTCTCCAACACCACAGTTCAAAAGCATCAATTCTTTGGTGCTCAGCCTTCTTCACAGTCCAACTCTCACATCCATACATGACCACTGGAAAAACCTCAGCCTTGACGAGACGGACCTTTGTTGGCAAAGTAATGTCTCTGCTTTTCAATATGCTATCTAGGTTGGTCATAACTTTCCTTCCAAGGAGTAAGCATCTTTTAATTTCATGGCTGCAATCACCATCTACAGTGATTTTGGAGCCCCCAAAAATAAAGTCTGACACTGTTTCCACTGTTTCCCCATCTATCTGTCATGAAGTGATGGGACCAGATGTCATGATCTTCGTTTTCTGAATGTTGAGCTTTAAGCCAACTTTTTCACTCTCCTCTTTCACTTTCATCAAGAGGCTCTTTAGTTTCTCTTCACTTTCTGCCATAAGGGTGATGTCATCTGCATATCTGAGGTGATTGATATTTCTCCCAGCAGTCTTGATTTCACCTTGTGCTTCATCCAGCCCAGAGTTTCTCATGATGTACACTACATAGAAGTTAAATAAGCAGGGTGACAATGTACAGCCTTGACATACTCCTTTTCCTATTTGGAACCAGTCTGTTGTTCCATGTCCAATTCTAACTGTTGCTTCCTGACCTGCATATAGATTTCTCAAGAGACAGGTCAGGTGGTCTGGTATTCCCATCTCTTGAAGAATTTTTCACAGTTTATTGTGATCCACACAGTCAAAGGCTTTGGCACAGTCAATAAAGCAGAAATAGATGCTTTTCTGGAACTCTCTTGCTTTTTCCATGATCCAGTGGATTTTGGCAATTTGATCTCTGGTTCCTCTGCCTTTTCTAAAACCAGCTTGAACATCAGGAAGTTCACGGTTCACATATTGCTGAAGCCTGGCTTGGAGAATTTTAAGCATTACTTTACTAGCGTGTGAGATGAGTGCGATTGTGCAGTGGTTGGAGCATTCTTTGGCATTGCCTTTCTTTGGGATTGGAATGAAAACTGACCTTTTCCAGTCCTGTGGCCACTGCTGAGTTTTCCAAATTTGCTGGCATATTGAGTGCAGCACTTTCACAGCATCATCTTTCAGGATTTGGAATAGCTCAACTGCAATTCCATCACCTCCACTAGCATTGTTTGTAGTGATGCTTTCTAAGGCCCATTTGACTTCACATTCCAGGATGTCTGGCTCTAGGTTAGTGATCACACCATCATGATTATCTTGGTTGTGAAGATCTTTTTTGTACAGTTCTTCTGTGTATTCTTGCCACTTCTTCTTAATATCTTCTGCTTCTGTTAGGTCCCTACCATTTCTGTCCTTTATTGAGCCCATCTTTGCATGAAATGTTCCCTTGGTATCTCTAATTTTCTTGAAGAGATCCCTAGTCTTTCCCATTCTGTTGTTTTCCTGTATTTTTTTGCACTGATTGCTGAGGAAGGCTTTCTTATCTCTTATTGCTATTCTTTGGAACTCTGCATTCAGATGCTTCTATCTTTCCTTGTCTCCTTTGCTTTTCACTTCTCTTCTTTTCACAGCTATTTGTAAGGCCTCCCCAGACAGCCATTTTGATTTTTTGCATTTCTTTTCCATGGGGATGGTCTTGATCCCTGTCTCCTGTACAATGTCATGAACCTCAGTCCATAGTTCATCAGGCATTCTATCTATCAGATCTAGTCCCTTAAATCTATTTCTGACTTCCACTGTATAATCATAAGGGATTTGATTTAGGTTATACCTGCATTAGCCATTCCCTTCTCTAGGGGATCCTTCCAACCCAGGGATTGAACCCAGGTATCCTGCACTGCAGGCAGATTCTTTACTGTCTGAACCACCAGGGAAGCCCATACTAGTCTCTACTGAAACCCAAGAGGTAGTGCCTTGGGCCGGCTGGGCAGCTGCCTTGCATATCCTGAGACAAATAAAGGGATCCTATCCCAATGAGGCTTGGATATCACCTGGTACCACAGGAGGCCACAGGAACTCAGCTCCCTCTGTCCCAAACCTGCTTGCCTATCCATGTGGAATAACCAGATGTAATGCTTTATGCCTGTCAGAACTTGGCAGTGGGCTTTTTTTTCCTCCTATTAAAAAATTATTCCAAACATAATTGGTTCATGAAATATCTCCAGTTGCTCAGCAGAAGAGAAAAAAAACATGTCTATTTGGTGGGCTGTTCTTGTTGGTGATGTAAGTTTAGCTTTCAGTTTTCATAATATTTAGCCTGAAACCCTTTCACCTGAAGCTCTTAGGTGCTGGTTCCTGGAACCCTTGTCCCAGAAGCACTCCAGTCACAAGTTCTCAAAAGCCTTTACCCTAGAGCCCAGAAACTCCTGATTTGCCCATCACAGCTACAGAGGACTCACGTCACACAGCTCTTAGGGGTCCTGGAAAGTACTACCACCTAAAACCACACTTGGGTCAGAACCAAGTGCTGCATCCTGGATCCTGGCTAGAACCCTGATTTCAGGAAAGGATCTCCCAAGAGGAGATGGAACAAACAAAATGGAAAAAAAGAAAATGGGAGGTACAGAAAAAGCAGAGAGGGAAGAAGGGGGAGGAGGAGAGAGGCTACAACTATGAATGTTTTGAAGGATTCCCCACCCACCCACCACCACCACCTCCACCATCACCGTCTCCACCATCATCTTAGCCAATTTTAGGGGCTCAGAATGTCCTCACATTCCTCTAATATACATGCATCTACAATGGGGAACTGGAAAGTCTTGGGAGGGCATTTGTAAGTAAGTTGCCATTCTCTGAAGCTTTCTCTTGGGAAATGATTCTGAACATTTGGCTTAAACCTAGCCCTCTGTTTTCAATGCTTATTTTGCTTCTCTTTACCAACTTATAACTGTACCTACTTTAATAGCCTATAATTATAGTTACTAGAATCTGGGAAAGAGTAAAAAGTCTCAATATAAAAGACTTCATCACCAAAAAAACAAAAACAGAACCACTGTAGATATTTATCCATTAACATGGGTATATCATTAAGTGAGAAAAGCTGACAACCAACATACATATATGTATAAATAATGGAAGAATAAATATCTGAAAGAACTAACACCAAAGTATTAGCAACTAAGACAGACAACTGAGTGGGTAAAATATTTTTGTTCCTTTAGGCTTGTCTGTATTTCTATATTCATATGGGTATATTTTTCCTTTTACCCTTTGCTGTTTGCTTCCTGTCTTTTCACAGCTATTTGTAAGACCTCCTCAGACAGCCATTTTGCTTTTTTGCCTTTCTTTTTCTTGGGGGTGTTCTTGATTCCTGTCTCCTGTACAATGTCATGAACCTCCATCCATAGTTCATCAGGCACTCTGTCTATCAGATCTAGGCCCTTAAATCTATTTCTCACTTCCACTGTATAGTCATAAGGGATTGGATTTAGGTCATACCTGAATGGTCTAGTGGTTTTCTCCACTTTCAATTTCAGTCTGAATTTGGCAATAAGGAGTTCATGATCCGAGCCACAGTCAGCTCCTGGTCTTGTTTTTGCTGACTGTATAGAGCTTCTCCATCTTTGTCTGCAAAGAATATAATCAATCTGATTTCGGTATTGACCATCTGGTGATGTCCACGTATAGAGTCTTCTCTTGTATTGTTGGAAGAGGGTGTTTGCTATGACCAGTGTGTTCTCTTGGCAGAACTCTATTAGCCTTTGCCCTGCTTCATTCTGTACTCCAAGGCCAAATCTGCCTGTTACTCCAGGTGTTTCTTGACTTCCTACTTTTGCATTCCAGTCCCCTATAATGAAAAGGACATCTTTTCGGGGTGTTAGTTATAAAAGGTCTTGTGGGTCTTCATAGAACCGTTCAACTTCAGCTTCTTTGGCGTTACTGGTTGGGGCATAGACTTGGATTACCGTGATACTGAATTGTTTGCCTTGTAAATGAACAGAGATCGTTCTGTCGTTTTTGAGATTGCATCCAAGTACTGCATTTCAGACTCTTTTGATGACTATGATGGCTACTCCATTTCTTCTAAGGGATTCCTGCCCACAGTGGTAGATATAATGGTCATCTGAGTTAAATTCACCCATTCCAGTCCATCTTAGTTCACTGATTCCTAGAATGTCAATGTTCACTCTTGCCATCTCCTGTTTGACCACTTCCAATTTGCCTTGATTCATGGACCTAACATTCCAGGTTCCTATGCAATACTGCTCTTTACAGCATCAAATTTTGCTTCTATCACCAGTCCCATTCACAACTAGGTGTTGTTTTTGGTTTGGCTCCATCCCTTCATTCTTTCTGAAGTTATTTCTCCACTGATCTCCAGTAGCATCTTGGGCACCTACTGACCTGGGGAGTTCATCTTTCAGTGTCCTATCTTTTTGCCTTTTATACTATTCATGGGGTTCTCAAGGCAAGAATACTGGAGTGGTTTGCCATTCCCTTCTCCAGTGGACCACATTCTATCAGAAATATTCAAGAAAATTAGAGATACCAAGGGAATATTTCATGTAAAGATGGGCTCAATAAAGGACAGAAGCGGTAGGGACCTAACAGAAGCAGAAGATATTAAGAAGAAGTGGCAAGAATACACAGAAGAACCGTACAAAAAAGATCCTCATGACCCAGATAATCATGATGGTGTGATCACTCACCTAGAGCCAGACATCCTGGAATGTGAAGTCAAGTGGGCCTTAGAAAGCATCACTACGAACAAAGCTAGTAGAGTTGATGGAATTGCAGTTGAGCTATTCCAAATCCTGAAAGATGATGCTGTGAAAGTGCTGCACTCAATATGCCAGCAAATTTGGAAAACTCAGCAGTGGCCACAGGACTGGAAAAGGTCAGTTTTCATTCCAATCCCAAAGAAAGGCAATGCCAAAGAATGCTCCAACCACTGCACAATCGCACTCATCTCACACGCTAGTAAAGTAATGCTTAAAATTCTCCAAGCCAGGCTTCAGCAATACATGAACTGTGAACTTCCAGATGTTCAAGCTGGTTTTAGAAAAGGCAGAGGAACCAGAGATCAAATTGCCAACATCCTCTGGATCATGGAAAAAGCAAGAGAGTTCCAGAAAAACATCTATTTCTGCTTTATTGACTATGCCAAAGCCTTTGACTGTGTGGATCACAATAACTGTGGAAAATTCTTCAAGAGACGGGCATACCAGACCGTCTGACCTGCCTCTTGAGAAACCTATATGCAGGTCAGGAAGCAACAGTTAGAACTGGACATGGAACAACAGACTGGTTCCAAATAGGAAAAGGTGTATGTCAAGGCTGTACATTGTCACCCTGCTTATTTAACTTCTATGCAGAGTACATCATGAGAAACGCTGGGCTGGAAGAAGCACAAGCTGGAATCAAGATTGCCGGGAGATATATCAATCACCTCAGATATGCAGATGACATCACCCTTATGGCAGAAAGTGAAGAGAAACTAAAGAGCCTCTTGATGAAAGTGAAAGAGGAGAGTGAAAAAGTTGGCTTAAAGCTCAACATTCAGAAAACGAAGATCATGACATCTGGTCCCATCACTTCATGACAGATAGATGGGGAAACAGTGGAAACAGTGTCAGACTTTATTTTTGGGGGCTCCAAAATCACTGTAGATGGTGATTGCAGCCATGAAATTAAAAGATGCTTACTCCTTGGAAGGAAAGTTATGACCAACCTAGATAGCATATTGAAAAGCAGAGACATTACTTTGCCAACAAAGGTCCGTCTCGTCAAGGCTGAGGTTTTTCCAGTGGTCATGTATGGATGTGAGAGTTGGATTATAAAGAAAGCTGAGTGCCGAAGAATTGATGCTTTTGAACTGTGGTGTTGGAGAAGACTCTTGAGAATCCCTTGGACTGCAACGAGATCCAACCCTTCCATCCTGAAGGAGATGAGTCCTGGGTGTTCATTGGAAGGACTGATGTTGAAGGTGAAACTCCAATACTTTGGCCACCTGATGAGAAGAGCTGACTCATTGGAGAAGACCCTGATGCTGGCAAAGATTGAGGGCAGGAGGAGAAGGGGACAACAGAGGATGAGATGGTTGGATGGCATCATCGACTTGAAGGACATGGGTTTGGTTGGACTCCTGGAGTTGGTGATGGACAGGGAGGCCTGGTGTGCTGTGGTTCATGGGGTCACAAAGAGTCAGACACGATTGAGCGACTGAACTGAACTGAACTTCTATATTGAAAATGTGTGGTTTTGTAATTAGAAATTTTTAAAAAATAAAATAGAAGCTTCATTTGGAAAAAATACAAAATGAGAATTGAATAAGCTCAGTTTTTCCCATTACTCTGAATGTACATGAGCTAGTAGCATGGGCTCTGGTATCAGACTGTCTGGGTTCAAAGCTTGTCTCCAACACTTGAATGATCATCTCTAGGCCTGATTTTTTCATCTGGAAATTGAGGACAACATTAAAATCTACTGCACAGAATTGTTTCAAGGATGAAATGAGATATTTCTTATAAAGGTATGTATTCCGTAAATGGCAGTTATTTTTATTACTTATTTTTACCTGCTTATAGCACAGGTTTAAAACACTCTCAAAATGTTTTTATCCAGGAGAAATATTTTCATTGTATAATTTGCATACATTCCCCTATATGCAAATCCATCACGGTCTCCTTCTCCCTTTCAGCTACTACAATGCTGGCTTCCAGAGGCCTACCCTGTGGGCCCAGTGTCACAGAAATGAAAGAAAGGCAGAAGAGAAAGGAAGCCAGTATGGTTTGAAATCAACTGTTGGAAGACATGGTAATACATGGCTTGCTTTCAGAATCAATACCGGGCAGATGAGGAAGCTCTTCTCTGGAAGAGCTTTCCTGGTTTCCTTTCTAAACCACATCAGCACTCTCTGAGGTCAGCAACTTGATTCTTCCCACCAGTGTGTTAGTCTCACTGTGCAAGGTAAATATGTGGTCACCTTGTGGAAGTAGTGCCCACACACTGGGGTCCCTCTAAGGAAGAGCACTGAACCCTTTAGAATGGAGAGCGCTCTCACTTGGTACCCAGACTCTCTCCCCTTCCTTCCCCTTTGCTGAGGCCCCTTGTAGGCTCAGATTCAGTCCCATGACAGAAATCAAATGGTGTCACATGTCTTACCAACAGGCTAGTCCTCCATATCAGGTCTCACTGGCAGCTAACTCAGCCTTGCCCTGGTGTTCACATTTGGTAATATGGCTTTTACCCCTATCCCTGCCTTACCTGGTGCCCTAGCAACCTGCCTCTGATTTGCAGCACAGTAACTGAAGCCTGCTAGCTGTTAAGAGAGCTTGCTATCTGTTAAGAGTCTTCTCAATGCAAACCACCAATCTTCCTCCTCAGATTTCTGAATACACTGACTCCCAGATGCCCAATGCTTGGTACCCCCTATCACCCCAAGGCTGAATGTACCATTACTCTATTGCTTTTCCATGATTCTGACTGGTCATATTGGATGGACCCCTCTTCCATATGCTTAATCTGAGGGCCAAGCTTAGTTCCTGTAGCTGATCTTTCCAGTCGGCACCTGACCCATCTCAAAGGACAAGCTTACTTTTTCAAACATAATTAGGCAGACCAGGCAACACCTGGGGCTTCCCAGATGGCGCCAGTGGTAAAGAACCTTCCTGCCAATGCAGGAGATTCCTGAGACAAGGGTTTGATCCCTGGGTCAGGAAGATTCCCTGGAGAAAGGCATGGGAATACACTCTAGTATTCTTGCCTATGGATAGAGGAGCCTGGCAGGCTACAGTCCATAGGGTCACAGTCAGTCAGTTCAGTCAGTTCAGTCACTCAGTCGTGTCCGACTCTTTGCGACCCCACGAATCGCAGCACGCCAGGCCTCCCTGTCCATCACCAACTCCCGGAGTTCACTCAAACTCACGTCCATCAAGTTGGTGATGCCTCCAGCCATCTCATCCTCTGTCATCCCCTTCTCCTCCTGCCCCCAATCCCTCCCAGCATCAGAGTCTTTTCCAATGAGTCAACTCTTCACATGAGGTGGCCAAAGTACTGGAGTTTGACCTTCAGCATCATTCCTTCCAAAGAACATCCAGGACTGATCTTCTTTAGAATGGATTGGTTGGATCTCCTTGCAGTCCAAGGGATTCTCAAGAGTCTTCTCCAACACCACAGTTCAAAAGCATCAATTCTTTGGTGCTCAGCTTTCTTCACAGTCCAACTCTCACATCCATACATGACTGTTGGAAAAACCATAGCCTTGACTAGACAGACCTTTGTTGGCAAAGTAATGTCTCTGCTTTTGAATATGCTATCTAGGTTGGACATAACTTTCCTTACAAGGAGTAAGTGCCTTTTAATTTTATGGCTGCAATCACCATCTGCAGTGATTTTGGAGCCCCAAAAATAAAGTCTGACACTGTTTCCCCATCTATTTGCCATGAAGTGATGGGACTGAATGCCATGATCTTCGTTTTCTGAATGTTGAGCTTTAAGCCAACTTTTTCACTCTCCTCTTTCACCTTCATCAAGAGGCTTTTTAGTTCCTCTTCATTTTCTGCCATAAGGGTGGTATCATATGCATATCTGAGATTATTGATATTTCTCCCAGCAGTCTTGAGTCGGACACAATTGAAGCAACTTGGCACAGCACACACAGACCACACCAGGCTGAGTCTTGAAAGGTGACAGTACGGCACATGACAACCCTTCCTGGAGGGGAGTGAGGCTTGGAAGTATCCCATCACCACCACTACCATGGTCACCACTGCTGCTGCAGAGGCCACCATTCACCAGGCACCACCTATGAACCAAATGCTCTATTAGGCACATTCCATGTGTTATTTCTGACCCTCAGTCTTCAGGGGAGGTATCACTATCTCCATTTCAGACATGACACTGAGTCTCAGGAAAATTGATTATCACAGGGTCCAAGGTCAACAAAAGGAAAGAACAGATTGACTGCAAATGCTACACTTTTCTTTACTATATTGTAAAAATTACAGCTGAGAGGGATGTCTCAAATAGGTTCATGGAGCTATCAAGGGGGATGTGGTCTGAAAACAAGGAGGTTTTGTTAATGAATGCCTGACTTCAGCATAAGGTAAAAAGAAAGAGACAAAATAATATCCTGGGCTGGGTCAAGTGTAGTCCACTTTTTGCTAGGAAATGGAAATGAAGACTCAGGCCAGATACTGGCCAAGTTAATTGTTAGATAGGCCAAGCTCCAGCAGAAAGCATAGCAAGCTATCACCAACCGTGGGTACATGTGTTTCAGATGAGGCAGAGGATAGGCAGAGAATAGTGAGAGGCAGTCATAGGATTCCACAGCTCTGGGGTCACACAAAACCTTTAGATAAGAAGATGTCATAGAGGGTCATGTAGGTGACCCTGAAATCCAAGGGAATTCTTAGACACAAGGCGGGAAAGAGTGTCACTCAGCAGTCCTGTGGCCACAGGCTAACGTGTGGCTGTCTGAGGGGTCACCCAGATCCATACACAAAAAGGAGTAGGAACTGGTTCTGGGGTAGAACTGAGCATCCTGCCAGGTCTGATCCCAGAGACATCCAGAGCTTTGTGAATCAAGAGACTCTGCAGCAAAAGGGTTGAGAGCCAGGGCTTTGGAGTCAGACTACTGGGATTTGAATCCCAGTTCCACCACTTACTAGCTCTGCCAACTCGACCTATTGTTTTACTTCTTTGCCTTAGATTCCTTGTCTGTAAATGGGAATGTCAATACCTAACTCATGGGATGTTATGAGAATGAAGTGAACAGGGTCTGGCACATAGAAAGTACTCAGCGTTACTGTTATTATTATTGTTGTTGTTAGTCACTCAGTTGTGTCTGACTCTTTGTGACCCCATGAACTGTAACCCACCAGGCCCCTCTGTCCATGTTATTATCTTTAGTACTGTTGTTATTAGGATCTCCTCAAAAGGGAGAAGGAAGAGGTAAGACTTGATGAGTACTCAAAGATGAACAGAAATTGGTCAGGGTAGTTAAAGAGCCAGGAAGACTGCATTGAGACTTGGGAGCATGACCTGTTCAGTTAAAACCCTGAGACAGCAAAAGTATAGAGTGGGGTAGAGGGAGCACAGAAGGGATAAAAGGTAAAACCAGAGAGGTCAGCAGTCAGGTTCTAGCATCAAGAGCTTGAGGGACTTTCTTTGAGTCTAGATGGTAAGAATCTCCCTGTCAATGCAGGGGACATGGCTTCAATCCCTGGTCCGGGAAGACCCCACATGCTGAGAGGCAAAACTAAGCCTGTGTGCCACAACTACTGAATCTGAGCTCTAGAGCCCATACTCTGCAACAAGAGAAGCCATTGCAATGAAACGCCCATGCACTGCAACTAGAGAGTAGCCCCTACTTGCCACAACTAGAGAAATTCTGCACAGACAGAAAAATAAGAGCCAAGCTGTCCTTTATTTTTAAAAAAAAAAAAAAGTTTGAACTTAATCCCAATGGGAAGATACCCATGAGTACCATAACAAATGGAGTAACACAATGAGATGTGCATTTTAGGAAAACCACCCTGTAGCAATTTGTGCATGGATTTAAGGAGACCATGACTAGAGTCGGGGAAAACAGGAGAATACTGCAATAATCCAATCAAGAGATAATGAGACTCTGATCTAGGGCGGTGGTAAAGAAGATGGAAGAAAAGGGACATTAAAGATATAGTCAGTAGAATTTTGTGAAGGATTCAGGAGGAGTGAGAGTCAAGAATGACTCCCACATTTCTAGCTCAAGCAGCTGGATGGTTGGTGCTATTCACTGGCACAGGGAACACAGGGGTAAAAGTATACCTGGAAGGAGTAGAAGATGATCAAATAAATTTTGGAGACATTAGGTTGGAGAATCCTCTGAAAAATTGAAGTGGAAATGTCCAGAAAGCCAGTGGGTTTTCAAACAGGAAGCACAGGGTGAGACCAGAGACAAGACATGGATCTGGAAGCCATCAGAGCAGGGGGCCAACTGAGAGTGGGAAAGAGTATAAAATCATGCAGGCAGTGTAAAGGGAGAAGAGAAGGTCTGGGGAACAAATCCTGGGGAAAAGGAGAAGAGCCTAAGAAGGACCAGTAAGAAAGTCATGTGGAAACCATGAGATCCAGATGTCATGGAAGGCTGACAACGAGGGAATTTAAAAAGTGGCTGACAGGGTCAAATGCTGCAGGAAGACCAATATCTAAAGAGTATCCTTTGGATTTAACAAACAAAAAGAAACGTTCAGGTGGAGACTTTGGTAAGATTAACCTCTATTGGGTACAGAGAACAGAAGCCCAATGGCAGAGGTCAAAGGGCATCTAGGAGGTAAGGAAGTAAGTGCCCATGCAACTATAAACTGTTCTCTTAAGAACTTGGGTGTTCAAGGGAAGGAGAAATGGGAAGTAGGGTTTCTTTTTATTCATTTGTTTGTTTTTTTTAAGATGGGAAAAACTTGAGGATGTTTAAGGAAAAAAGAGTTGCCTCTAATGTAAAACCTCCCATGATAAGAAGCACACTGCATCACAAGACATTTCATTCTGGCTTTGGATAGTGTATAAAAAAGTAATTGTGGGTTGGAAATGATACATGAGTTAAGCTAAAATTAGCTTCACAATACCTTTCACCCTATCTCTTCTACAGGAAGATTTCAACTATCAAACCTCCACCCACCCCAACCTTCCATAAAAAAATATTTATTCAAAATAATTGAACATAATTGAACATATAATTGAACATATCCAGTTATTTCAATGTTGCTATCTTGGCAGGCTTCCAACAATCACAGCACAGTTTGTCAATAGCCTTTTGAAAATATATTTTCTAGAATTAGGCACAATATTCTTATATGATCTAAATAGTGCATAAAGAAATTCTTATTTCTCTGGTTGAGAGATTATATTTTAATTTGTATCATCACTCAAATGTCTTTAATATTCCCCTTTAAGAGAAATGTCTAAACTCTTTAATCTAAAGGTCAAGGTTCTTGAGAGTCTTTCAAGCTTTTCTAAAATGATCCTCTCTCTACATTGTATTAATAGAACACTTTGCTCTCATCAACTTATTAATGTTTTATTTACGGTGTCACAATTTACAGGAGATGCCAGGAAATTTGAGGGTTCTCATAACCACTACAGTTTTCCCTGAGCCAGAACTGAAATCATATCAGACATTCCTATATCCTCCGTCTAACAGAGGAGACTATGGTCCTCTTGAGTCACAAGCATGGCTTTCTGTTTGCTCTCCTTTAATCTCTCTTATTTCTTCATATTGTTTACTACCCTCAGGCTTGTAGATCTCATATAGATAAGAACCTTTCTAATATATCCTTAGCCCTCCTATGAAAAGAGTCTAAACAGAAAACCTTATACAATTGCCATTTTTTACTTATGCTTAATACCCTAAAGTCTCAGGAATATTTACATTTATCTTGTGTTAAAGTCTAAGTACCTTATTTGATATATGGACAAGAGAGACTACAAATATTGTTTACAATCTGTATTTTTGGTATTTTTCGAACTTGAGTTGACCTACGGGCATTTCCTTCAGCAAATGCTTCTTTCTGTGTTACCTGTGGGCCTCACATATCTGGTTTTGGCTTTACTGGGGTAATTTCTCCTTCCATCTCAAAATTCACTTAAATCCTTCTAGACAGATCAACGTTTCCTGCCAAAGCACATCCTTCTCAATCTTTACAAGATGCACTCTGCCCCTTGCCAGAAGTCCATCATCCTGGCTTTGCAGGATATCGTCCAAAAGACTTTTTAAAACATCATTTACACAGGAAATCATTTGTTTCTCAGCCTCCCTTCTTTCTCATAGTCACTTCCATCATACAGAACAAGAGATAGAAACACCATTTGTGCTTCTGAATCTTTCGGTGTCAGCCACCCAGAACTTAGCCATTAAGAACGGACTCCCAGTTCTTCTGAGTTTGCTGTCTGTTCCACACAGGAAGCAGCAAAAGTGGTGGCGGGGGCGGTGGGCAATTCACAGTCTTGATAAGAAGTTCTTGGCAGGCTCTATATAATATCTTGGATATTGGCTCCGACCGCCTCTCAATTTTCCACATCAAGTCTATAGAACATGACCTTAAAAACCCTTGTTTGGGAATTATCCACTATATAAAATATCTTCTTCTTCCTGACAGTGGTCACAAGACCCCTCCCATCAGCTCATGCCAGTAACTTCTCCCTAGCGAGAGAAGGAGAAAGAGGAATGTATTGAGTCCGCCCCAGTGGGAAGAGTGCCAGGCAAGCTCCAAAGGGTAAGACTGTCCTTCATTTCTCTGCTGTTTCACATTCTTCCACTTGCCCACTTCATGACATTAATTTATCAGCATTTTCCTGGCTTTCTCACCATTTTTTCCATCCTGCCTAAGAAGCTTTCATCATCTCTAATAAACTGGTGTGTGAAAAAGTATCTACTTAATCTCTCCCCGCTCTTCCTTCTGCTTGCATTTGCAGCTGCTATAATTGGTTGCCATCTCAGGAGTGACAAGAAAGATGGAACTTACTCCAAAGGTCACTACACTACCTCTAGGCAGCCATATTTTTTGGATCATCAAATGAACTAAGGCTTTATCTCGGTTTCACTAGATGTACTCCTTGAAAATTCTAAAAGAGTAAAGATTACGTCCCCTCTCTTACTGCAGGACTTCTTAAGAGGGTTAGAATACTCTGGCTGCATGTTTTTCATTAGATTGTGAGTTCTGCAAGACAGAAACTATGCATTTGTTTCATTTTCTACAGGGCACTACACAGAGACTTGATGGGACATGGAAACTGAGTGTAATTGTCCAATTCTGTGGACATAGGCTATCCATCTCTATGAATTATCCTATTCTCCTCACCCCTACTACTCTGGTAAGTTAGCTGATTATACTTTGGATATCGTGTAGGGGCAAGGTCATTAGTAGGTCCACCAAAATGTTTCTCTTCCATTTTTTGCCTTTTTTTGACCCTAAGACTCAGAATGAGGTTTTTTAAAAATGTATTCAAGGTTGAAGAAAAGCAAGGATCAGCTAGAGAAATAACTAATCAGAAATTACTGAATGAAGTACCTAATTGTGACTGTGTTTTTAATATTTCTTTAACTCTTTCTTTGAATGGTCTGTTCTTTCAAAAATGTTACACTAGTGCTTAGCTACTTAAATGTGACTTGTGGCTTTGAGATTTTAAAAAATATATATTTGAATGTAAATGCTTGCTAATTTTTGACTAAACCAGCTTACAGAGAGTCTGGCATTTCAGATAATGAGGTCATACAGCAGACCATTAACAGAGTGGGCACAGCTGCTCTCTAAACCACAAGCATTTGTATACTCCCCTGAGTTATAGAAAATATCTCAGGACAAAATGGCAGCACCATTGCCCATTCTACCTCCTGAGCAGATAGGGACGCATCTGTCCCCGGACAGCTATGCTCAATTCCATTCCTATGCTTGTTTATACCGCCAGTGACATTTAACATGCAACACACACACACACACATTTATATATATATACACACACACACACACACACAATACACATATATACACACATATATGTAACGTGTGTGTGTATGTATGTAATAAGTGTTTTTAAAATATCTGATTTACTCTATCACCTGAGTCATTTGATAAGTTTATGGGCAACTTGAGTCAAGTATCTGTCTGGACCAGAAGGGGTCTCCTGGTCTCCAGCTCTTCTATATTTGAGCATGGACAATCTCAGCAGCTTAGACTAGAAAGGCCTGCAGAGACACCTGTTGGTGAGCCCCCTGGCCTTGACCCCTCACCATCTGTCTGTCAGGCTGTCATGACTGAGGCTCCCTTACTCACGCAGCTCGGCTTCTACATAGGCTGTTGAAAGAGTGCCATCTGCAGGATGAAGGAGGACTCATAAATACTTAATTCATTTCCTTCAAATGAATTAAAATGTGTTCAAAGGTAATCAACACAAGATTTAAGTTAAAGTTTAATGACAGATAATGAATTGCAACATTCATTCTTCACAGATATAATTTCTTTCTATTTATTTTAATGACTGCCTTAAATATCTTTACCTCAAACAGTAACAAGCAGTGAGACTCAAAGGTTCATCCACTATCCCATGAGCGGAGAAGTGTTGGTTCAGGGACTTTGTGCTCTAGACCTGTCCCCGGAGAAGGCAATGGCAGCCCACTCCAGTGTTCTTGCCTGGAGAATCCCAGCGACGGGGGAGCCTGGTGGGCTGCCGTCAATGGGGTCGCACAGAGTCAGACATGACTGAAGCGACTTAGCAGCAGCAGACCTGTTCCCACGGGTAGCCACTTCTCTGCTCTTCCCTGCAGAAGGGCATATTTCCAGGGACTGTGACAGATGAGACAGCTCTTTTCCTGCTTTCATTCAAGACAGTTTTTAAACTTGAATGCAGAAAATGGGAGCTCAGAATTCCCTTGTCATATCAGCCTTGGGTCAAAAGAATCATAAAATCATGAAGCTGAAAGAGGTTTCTGCACTCATTCATGACCCTCTGTAGTGCTGCTGACCCGTGGCTCCCAGCCTCTGACTTCATACCATGTGTGATGCCCTTCGTGACTGTCTCATGACCAGTAGCCCATAACAACCAGCACAGGTTTCTAATGCTTTCGCTGATTGACACTGATCTCTAACTCAGGAATTATCTAATTCTGGGTCAAATCCACTTCTCTCCTCCCAGTGGCCCTCACCTAGTTGAAAACAGAAGCAAGAAAGAGAGAGCCCTCTCCTGCCTGGATCACCTCCTTTCTCATCACTTGAGCATGATGGTCACACTGCACAGGACAAAGCAGAGCTGAGGCAGCTGGCTACTGACTGTCCGTCCACCTGCCTTCATCATGGTCACGGGTGGTTTTCCTATGGGGACTACCAATTCTAGGATGCTAGGCAGCTCCACTGCCCACTCCCTTCCCCAGGATGGGGACAGGGAACAAGACATGAACAAGGATTCATTTCCAGAATATGAGGCCATCTCCAGAGGCTTGTTTGCAGGGCAGTGATGTGGTGACTGCACCTGCATGTCCGTGTTTCCTCTGTGGCCCACACCCACTGCGCCCCCTTTCCGGAGGAAACACTCCTCCTAAAAGCAGGAGGCTTTTGGAAGGTACAACACTCTCTTCTCTCATAAAGACACAGTCTAATCAGGAAGCAGGAGCAGGGAGAGGTGGATTATATCAAGAGATTACTTGTTGGCTGGACAGGGAAAAGTAATGCCTGTGACAGAGGAAGCCTCCCCACTCTATTTTTCTCTCTGACCTGTAATTTACATGAGCAAACTGGCAACGGATTTTACACCCAATTCCTCTACCTCAGTAAGGAGAGACAGCATGGGGTTAGGGTACCCTTCCCAGCTACCTCTTCCCTGCCTTACTCTTTCTACTGCAACTGTCTGCAGTTGACAAATATTTATTTACCATTCATCTAGTGATCCAAAACAAGGATCTCCTTGCATCAGGCAGGAAGGCAGCCCAGAATGCCCCACCAAACACCAAAGCCACAGCCCTGGTCTCCCTCTCCAGGATCCAAACACATACAACCATTCACAACATCTCACCTGAGCCACCTCTTCAAAGTCATCGTGCCTCTTCTGCAGGGCCCGAGCTCGGTGCAGAGACTTCCCGACCCCTGTGTGCTTGCTGAGAAAGGCCTCGCCGTGGTTTTCAATCCAATCTAACACCTAGTCAGAGAAGGAAGACAGAAACAATGACTTCTTGGCAAAAGGAAAGACATGTGACAACATGTGTGACCGCTAGGCTATCAGAGTCCCATCCCAATTAGAAAGTGGCAGTTCAGGTGGAAATGTTCAATCCATGATAGGGATTTCATTACTGTCATTGGCAATATAACAATCCCACCCTTAACTAAGTTCAGCTCCTCCTCTTTGATCTCCAGAATATCCTCTCATTACTTGTTCAGTTTTTTCAGCCTTAATAAGCCCATTATTTTAAACAAGCTACATAGACCACCAGACACAGTTTAACCCTCTCACAACTTTGACTCCAACCATAAAGTCAGACACACTTGCAGGAAATTAGGCAGTAATCCCTGGGTCGGAAAGATCCCCTGGAGTAGGAAATGGTAACCCACTCCAGTATTCTTGCCTGGAAAATTCCATGGATAGAGGTGCCTGCCAGACTACAGTCCATGGGGTCACAAAGAGTTGGACATGACTGAACCACTGAGCACACATACAGGCGGTATCAGGTCAGGGCAGTTCCTTCGCTCTCACTCCACCATAAAAATGCTCATGGAAGTGTCACTAAGTCATGGGGACCCTGCCTCATTGCTCTCCTAGGACTCCATCCCTAATACTGGAAGTAAAGTCCAGAGTAGTCAATCCCCAACTGGAACTGTACTAAAGATAGCCCATCACCAGGACAATTGTGGTCTCTGGTTTCTTTTCATCTTTCTCCTCCAATCAGCATCAACCAATCAACCAAATAAAGTAAGGTCTTTAGTATCGCTGATGCTCTTGGGAAGCAGTAGAAACTCCATGTTCTCCCGACTTAAGGTATAGTGATTGGCCTCAAGACATTTTCCCTGGAGTTGAGGGCAGCTGAAAAAGAGGGATGGGTGAGGGAATGCTGAGAAGGTGAGGAAATATGTTGTCCTGAGGGGCAGTAAAACCCTTGAAATATAGGCAGGATCAAAGCCTGGAGTCCCTTTTGCATTTGTCCACATCAGTTCAGTTCAGTTCAGTCACTCAGTCATGTCCGCCTCTGCGACCCCATGAATTGCAGCATCCCAGGGAGAAGGGAAGCAGTTTACCTGGGCTCTGAGAAGTTGGCATTCAATAAATCAAATGGCCACAATTAAATCAGAATTACAGGACAGACATACCTATTGCAGATCCTGCCAAGATTCAACTAATTTGACTCTACTCCTACTACAGTAAACTTCAACTAAACATTTGATTAATGAGGTGCTAGCTTTCTCAGATTTTAGAAGGACTTTTGGGAAAATGATTTAGATGGACTAGGCCTGTTTAAAAGGATACTTTAATTTTACAGATACTTTCTTTTACAGATTGTCCTGTGGTAAGCAGAGAGACCAAATCATTGCCTGGATTGCAGGCATGGGAGTTATGGTTCTACAGAATCTACCCTTTGGCTTCACATCCTCTGACATTTGAGATAAATTAATGTCTGCAATTGTACGAAGTATGGCAACTTTCAATATCATAAAGTCATACCAAGATGGTATTAGAGAAAAGCACATATAAATATAAAAATGAGGTTTAACAAAAGTACATGGTATAAAGCCAAGTCAGGTAATTATCCATGAAAATGAAAGGGGAAAAAAGCCTTTAAAAAATAACTTTATCTAAACACTTAGTGTAAAGAGCTTAAACACTTTAGCAAAAAGAATTTATATATAACACAGGGAACTATATTCAATATCTTATAATAATCAATAATGGAAATTAATCTGAAAAAATATATGTATAAAACGGAATCACTTTGCTGTACACTTGACTCTAACACAATATTGTAAATCAACTATACTTCAATCAAAAAGATTTTAGACACTAACAAAAATCTGACAATACTTTTTAATATTCTGGAGGCATATCTGCAGAAAGAAATTGCAATAGTAAGTGAACTGAATTTTTACCTTTTGCAAACACTGAAAGGCAGCACTGAAAGGAACTTTAAATATCCCTTTCTCAGAATAAAGAAGAGCCTACTTTTCTTTTGAGTTACTTATGGTGATATTTCAGCAAAAAAAAAAATCAGGAGAGTGCATTTTTACTTGACTTACCACAATTTGATCCCACAGTTCTGTACAGTAAAAGGGATGATGGGTATTAGCATGCAAAGCCAAAGATAAACATTTCTAGTCACAAATTTTTCCATATATTGTGTACCATGGATGGTGTAACTTTATAATTTTTATGCATATTTAAACTTTCATTAATCCCCTTTTGAGAATGAACTGAAGCTTGGAGATAATTTTTATATACAAAAGAGCTATCTTGTAGCTTTTCATGAGTGCTTTGGAATTTATGACGTATTTTCAGATCATAATTTTTTTTTTTAAAAATTCGTTTTGAGTAGTTAAGTGTGATCTACTTCTCTGGCACTTTTTTCATGAATTTTATTTTGTTCCTTTTCATTTTCAGTCTCTAAAATTTCAATCTATTTCATTTTCAATAAATATTCTAAATAATATTCTAAAGCAAATTGGTTAGAGAGAAATGTTTGGTATGTACTAGTTCATAAATGGTTAGCTTTTATACTCCCTGAGGGTGTTTTCACAACTTTTAAACATTTTCTTTTAAAAGCAATTTGTTTACTGTTTCAGTTATTTTGGTTTCTTTAAAATGTCAATTTATTTTCCCTTTGTGACACCTAGTTTACTCAATTAGCTCAAATTTAACCACTTAAAAGTCTATTTCATATTTAAGAGGCTTTTACTTAGTTTACACATAACTTTGCTCTGTGATGTTACATTGTCTCCATTTAGTCTAACTTCTTTCATTAGAACTGGAGCTGTGGGGAAAACAGTGCAACCTCAATGCCGATTCAGGGACTGCAGGGAAATCAACTTAACAAATATAAAAGCAAAAGATTTAGGAAGGGAATAAAATTACTTTAGTAATACATAGAGACTGAAGAAGTACCTGAGGACAGATAAACGTAATCAATGAATTGTTCAAAATGATAATTTCTGTCGATTTTGTTTCAGACAGTTCATAAGCTCTCTTGACCTTTGATGTCATGGTCCCCAGCCCTGGGGATACAGGGTTCTAACACGGACTGCATAGCAGAGAAAGGTGCTTGTGAGCAGACACCAGCAGTGCCTGGCACTTAGCGACACACTGTAAATTAATGTGCAGCATCGGAAGTCTAGTGAGACCCAGAACCTGAACATCACTGGCTGAAGAATAAATTGAGTTTCTAGCCTCACCCCGGACCCTATCAAAGTGTAAGCACCAATCAAGGTACCCCTTATTTGTGCCCCTTTATTTAATTTCTCTCATCTACAAGATCTTATTTAAAATAGTCAATTATCAGTTATAGTTAGGATAGTACAGGATGATAGGTAATGATACTTCTGATGGTTTTGAATTGGTATTTAAGTGTTTCCAACAATAGGAGGTTTTCCTTTTATTTTTTGTCTGAAGGAAGGGTCTTCTGGATGCAGAGAAGCATGTGTGGGATATGGCTATTCACATACTCTAATAAATATATATTGTTCGTCTTATGGTGGCCTAGTGTCAGGCCAGAGGACAGCCCGAGGTGCAGGATTAAACAAAGCAGGGCTGGCCCTGACTCTAGGAACTCAGTCTAGGTGGGTAATGAGCACTAGATACGAAACCACACAATTCATCATTAATTGCAAGGGTGAAAAGTGCCAAAAGCCAGGGAAGCTCACTCTGAAGAAATGAGGTTTAGCTGAGACCTGAGAGACAGTAGGACTTAACCAAGTTAGCAACTGAAAAGATCAGCATGGCTTAAGCAGGCTTTAGTAGGAAATGAGCCCAGAGAAGGCAGGCACCAGATAGAGCTAAGCCTTGGTGGGCTGAGCTCCATTCCAGTGTTTGGCCTAAGAGCCCCTAAAAGGCTAAAGGAGGAGAACGACACCATCAGATTTGATTTAAAAATTATTGCTCTGACTGCTTTGTGGAGAATCAATTGGATGAAGGCAGGAAAACAGGAAGTTCCTATAGAAATCCTGACAAGAGGCAATAATAGCTCAGATGAGGCCAATGGCAGTGTCTGTGAGGAGGCAGGTTTGAGTAATATTTAGGGGACAGAATGGCTAGGATTTGGTGAGTGGGCATGGGGTGATGAAGAAGCAGGTGGAATGTTAATCCCTCCAGGAGAAAGCCTTGAAAAACTGGGTGGAAGAGGAACTTGTCACTGGTGCAGAAGCAAGTGAGTCACAAGGGATAGCAGATGACAGATTTTTTCATGTTTTCTTTCAATTTGCATACTCACATTCTGGTTTTGATAAATGACAGGTGTGCGTCCGAACTTGAGTGGGAAGTAGCACCCAATGATAGTTCTCAATCTGATTCTGGCAAGATGTGCCTTTAATTTCAAAGGAGTAATTTTATACACGAAGGTTTAAAAATAAATTATAAATTATTAATACAGCTGGATCCTAATGATAAAAAAATTAGGGATATGAAATCCATCTGAAGAATTATAAATTTAGGCTTACATCAAATTAACCCTTGCATTCCTGAAGGCATTTCACTGGGGTATAATTTTTGGTAGTGGTGGTTTAGTCGCTAAGTTGTGTCCAACTCTTGCTATCCCATGGACTGGAGCCCACCAGGCTCCTCTGTCCATTGGACTCTCCAGGCAAAAATACTGGAGTGGGTTGCCATTTCCTTCTCCAGGGGATCTTCCTGACCGAGGAATCGAACCCAGGTCTCCTGCATTGCAGGCAGATGATTTACCAACTGAGCTATGAGGGAAGCATTAACATGACATGTGAAGTCCTCTGTGACCAGCCCTACCCACCCCAAACTCCACCTCCAGCGAATTCCTGTCCCACCTCTCAATATCTCCAAAACTGCTTGTTACCTTCTGAGTTTTGTTCTTGCTATTTTTCACTTCACATGAAATGTCTCTTTTTTTCTCCCTACATCTACTTCCCAGGCTCCTTCGTATTTATCCTTTAAGCACCATCTCAAAATCTCTAGTTTTGGAAAGTCTTTTCTCTTTAACAGCCCACTCAGGCTGGGGGTGGTATCACTCTTCTCTGCTCTGTTCAAACTACAATTATTGCCCACAGGCTGGTCTCTTCCACTAGACTCTGACCTCTCTGTGATTCCTGGACATAGCATGGTACTTGGCAGAGGGGTTTGCTTAAGACATGCTGAAGTCAACTCAAACTCGTCCTCTCAACATATGACTCTGAATGTCTCTAGCTCCATACTCCTTAGCTAGGACCCTCCATTTCAGTACCTCTCACAGTCTGCACTCAAAGTTCTCCCTTTGTGTGTATCCTCCCTCTGCACTGCCTCACTTTGCAGGTGGTTCCTGAAGAAGTACGAGGTTTCCACCACTGTATGCTACCCTTTCATCACTTGCCTGCCCCCAGTGTCCCCACCAGCCTTGCACATGCAGGAGATACTCAATGAATATTTATAGACATGAATAGTCAAGTGCAAGCATGGCTGCCTACTGTCTCAGGGAAAGCTGTGCCAACCCATTCAGCCGGAGGCCTGTTCTTTGCCCTGTCACTGGGGACAGTAGTCCTGGTCAGCCCAGGACTCCTCACCACAACAGCAGGCAGGTAATCTTGCAAACCACTTGTAAACTTCTTCCTCCTTTCTCACGCCCCAACTTTCCCCAACTTTTTCACCAGAATTAGTCCTTTCCCAGAACAGCCTTTTCCAAGGGAGGACACTCACATCCTGAACTGGATTCAGGAGTCAATCTAACAGCCATTATGTATAATTCCCTAATCACCCCCTTTCTTCCTCATCTAATTGTGTTTATTCCAACCAGTATACAATCAAGACTCTGTTTTTCAGGGGAGGAGACAGTTATTTCTAGCTGCTAAGGAGAACAGAAAAGTCCTTTTGAAGAGAAGTATTGATATTTTCTGAACTGTGGGCATGAATGCAACCAAGTGAATGGGAGAAAATCAAAGGCGTAGCTGCTTTCTGTCCTGGGACTCTGATTTTTTTGATTCTTCTAATATGATAGAATCTTAATTTTGGAGAAGGAGAGAGTGACTCTCTCCAGTATCGTTGCCTGGAAAATTGCATGGATGGAGGAGCCTGGCAGGCTACAGTCCATGCGGTCACAAAGAGTCGGACACAACTGAGTGACTTCACTTTCACTTAACACTGGAGAAGGACTCCAACTTAAAATGCAGGAGGACCCTGCATTTTAAGGCAACTACCTTTGAACACAGTTTTAAGTTGATGTCTAAGCTCTGTTTACATGAATGGTTTAGGTGGCTAAAGCATCACCAAAATGTGCACCATCATAAATTAAGGGCATCATAACTTAGAGGAACCTAGGTTCTTGTCCCTTCTCCCTTGACTCACTGTGGTACTCTGACCGTTCTCCTGTTTTCATGAATGCACCTAGCTCATTCTGGCCCCAAGGACTGTGTAGGTTCCATTTCACATACTTGGAACCTTTTCTTAAACACATTCCATGGCTTATTCATTTAGCTCACTGGCTATCACTTAGCACCTATGACATATTTGTTTGTTTGCAGTAGTGTTTTTCTCTACTTCCTAAATATAAGCCCCACACGGGCAGGGGCTTTGTTTGGTTTACTGCTAAGTCCTCAAAGAACATCAGCTGAATAAATGAGTGAATTAACTCAACCAATCTGATGTGAGAACTTTCTGTGTGAAGAAGGGCAAAACCATGAAAAGAAATGAAGATGTTTAGCAAACAGTTGTGAAATCAGAATTCCAACTGATTCCCTCCCTGGCTCTCTCTGATCAATCATCTTATTTGAAATATGTTATTAATTTTGTGTCATAATCTGATCCCTGATAAAATAGGCAAGATGTTTTACATAAAGTGAAGAACTGCCCCACTCAGTTCTTCACGCCCCCCTACCTCCCAGCCCCACCCCTCAACTCTGTAGAAGCCATTATTCTGAGCTCAGGGAGGAGGGCTGACATGTCATCATGTGTCAACAATACATTTTGTCCTGTTAAAGGCTCCAGTACACATGATGTGTGAGAGTACCCAGGACAGTCCATCAAATCATTATTTCTGCTTCCTTACACAGCACACTGCACATTAGTTCTAAAGGGGAATGGCTCATCCTTTGCCAGCACCACCCTGCTCCCCATTGGCTGTGACTGGAGAGCATGTGGGCAACACTTGAAATGCCCAATTATCAGCAATTATCAGTTATCAGCAATTCATTTTCTGTCTCATCTTTGGAACAAGTATGATCAAAATAAATGTCTTGCTATGGCAGGGAAAGCTGTCACTTTTCCAAGAGGGCTCAGCTGAAACTCATTAGCAGGTGAACAGATTATCTTCCCCTGAGAACCATGGTCCTGTCTCCTGACACATGTGATACCAGGTGGAAGCCAGCTAGGAGACCAGCAGTCTTCCTCCCCTGGGCCCCTCCACTCTGGCCAGCCCTACAGGCTGGGGTGACTGGAACTCATCTTTGTCCTTGGCAACTTCCTGAGAGCATCTCCTCACTACAGTGCCTTGATTCCTGTTTATGGTATCACCACACTTTTCATCACTAAGGACTGAATCTCTCAAGTCAGAGGCTCTCAAACTTTAGAATGCTTCAGAATCACCTGGGGTTCTTTCTAAAACACAGGCACCATGCCATCCACAGATTCTGAACTAAATAGTGTGGAACAGGACCAGATAATCTGTTTTTAACAAGCCCCAACTCTGCCCAGATGATCTTAATGCCAGAGATCTGAAACCCTGGCAAGTCCCCCCCTAAACTGAGTTTTTAACTTCTCTATCCAAAACTGTATTCCTTTTATTATCCCACCCCTGTTCCTCTCAGGATTGAGGAACATCAAAGAAAGGGAGGAACTGAAACTGAGTAGGATCTCCGAGGTCCTTTCAGGTGCAAAAGCCTCTCCATGTCCCCTGTTCTTGTTTGGCCTTCCTCAGGTTTCAAAGAGGAGGCTCATGTAGTTAATGATTAGAACAACAGAGCCACAGGACTCCTAGTTCCTCCTGAAGGAATACGGATAACAATCTGGTGCGTATCTTTGAGTCGTTCTGCAGAAACTAAGATCACTCCCACCCCTATCCAGGGGAGAGTGGTGATTACATGCTGACCACAAGCAGTAGACTCCAGACTGGATGGAAATAGAAGGTTGCTAATTAGGATTCTCGAAACATCACCCTGTTACCTCACCACCAACCAATCAGAAGAATGTCCATGAACTGATCACATACCCTGTGTGTGTACCCCTAATGTTGCCTTTAAAAACCCTTCCCTGAAAACTATTAAGGAGTTCAGGTCTTTTGAGCACCAGCTTCCTGTTTTCCTTGCTAGTCACCCTGCAAAAAATACTGTACTTTCCTTCACTAGGACTTGATGTCAGTACCTTGGCTTTGCTCTATGTTGGACAAGTGGACCTGAGTTGGGTTCTTTAACTGGTCCAAGAACCACACTTGGAAAAATACAGTTCCATTCATAACTGACACTTCCTTTGCTTTCTATAACAAAATGGACAGCAATTTTCAGTGATGCTTTTTCATAAATACTCTCATATCTACCCTCGTTCCCATCACTTCAGTCAATGACTGTGATCCCACAATCTTCCCACTCCAACTCAGTCCTCTGCTGGCACAAAATTACCTCAGCCCTTCACTCTGATAACCTGTTTTCTCTGGTCAGAATCTTTTCTAGCTCTCCACTAGTTACAAAGTGTGAATCTTTTATCCTTTAGCCTGGTATTTAGCCTAGCACGTTGAGGTCAAGGACACGCTGAGTACATGTTTATCAGAAATGTCCTTGGATGGTGACTGTCTAGTTGTTCAGTCACTATGTCCTGTCTGACACTTCGCAATGCCATGGACTGCAGCATGCCAGGCTTCCCTTTCTTTGCTATTTCCCAGAATTTGCTCAAATTCATGTTGAGTTGGTGATGCCATCCAACCATCTCACCCTCTGTCACCCCCTTCTCCTTCTGCTCTCAGTCTTTCCCAGCATCAGAGACTTTTCCAATGAGTCATCTGTGCACATCAGTTGACCAAAATACTGGAGCTTCAGCTTCAGCATCAGTCCTTCCACTGAATATTTAGGATTGATTTCCTTTAGGATTGTCTGGTTTTATCTCCTTGCTGTCCAAGGGGCTCTGAAGAGTACCATAATTATGGTACCTCCAGTACAATCATTTGAAAACATCAATTCTTCAGTGCTCAGCCTTCTCTTGGAGAAGGAAATGGCAATCCACTCCAGTATTCTTGCCTGGAGAGTCCCATGGACCAAGGAACCTGGCAGGCTACAGTCTGTGGGGTTGCAAGAGTCAGACACAACTTAGCGACTAAACTGCCGCTGCTGCTGCTGTTAAGTCGCTTCAGTCGTGTCCGACTCTGTGCGACCCCATAGACGGCAGCCCACCAGGCTCCGCCGTCCCTGGGATTCTCCAGGCAAGAACACTGGAGTGGGTTCCCATTGCCTTCTCCAATGCATGAGAGTGAAAAGTGAAAGTGAAGTCGCTCAGTCGTGTCCGACTCTTAGCGACCCCATGGACTACAGCCTACCAGGCTCCTCCGTCCATGGGATTTTCCAGGCAAGAGTACTGGAGTGGGGTGCCATTGCCTTCTCCGAGCGACTAAACTACTACTAGTAAAATTCGCATTGGAGAAGGAAATGGCAACCCACTCCAGTATTCTCTCCTGGAGAACTCCATGGACAGAGAAGCCTGGCAGGCTGCAGTCCATGGAGTCACAGAGAGTCGGACACAACTGAGTGACTAACACACACACACACATATACACACACACCTTTCTTTATGGTTCAACTCTCACACCTGTACATGACTACTGGAAAAACCATAGCATTGACTATATGGACCTTTGTCGGTAAAGTGATGTCTCTGTTTTTTAATAAGCTGTCCAGGTTTGTCATAGCTTTTCTTCCAAGGAGCAAGTGTCTTAACTTTATGGCTGCAGTTACTGCCCATCCACAGTGATTTTGGAGCCCAAGAAAATAAAATCTGCCACTGTTTCCACTTGTTCCCCACATATTTGCCATGAAGTGATAGAAATAGATGTCATGATCTTAGTTTTTTTGAATGTTGTTTAGTCACTTGTTAACAATAAAAGAGGAACTGAGGACATTAAAGGTGTTTAAAATTACAGTGGCTCAAGAAAGCCCCAAGGCTCAGTAACTTCTGGGGAGGGACTTCTCACTGCTTCTCAGGACCCACCAGCTTCCCAAGGCTGCCAGAGGGAGGGACCCAAATCCTTCCTTGGAAGGTGCTCATCACAGAATGACCACTGTTCAGTCAGAACAGAGTCTGCAATCAGAAAATCAAAGTAAGCACCAAGGGAGAAGACCATGACAGGGAAGGGAACAGAAGGTGGAAAGCAGGGCAGAGAGGAAGGCGGGTGAGGTGTAGAGTGTGAAGGGTACTAAGGGTCCATGAAATTCCAGGCAGGAGGGTCTGAGCACATCAGAGGCAGGCCTCCAAGGCCCACTTCCCAGCCCTGCTAATTCTAGCTGGAGAGTACATGGAGAAGACTGGAACATACACTTTGGTGCCAGCCTCCTCCCACAGGGAGAGGGATAGAGTGCCCCCTCCAAGATCAGTGACACAGAAGAGTCAGATGAGAAAGCTTCCTCATCCCCACTCCAATCAGAAAGCAACCCTGACTGGCAGAGCCCTCTGTTTCTCCCCTCTCTACTTCCCCCAGTTCAGCCAAGCCCAAACCTGCTCACTTTCTGGACACCCGCCCTGCCCAAAGAATCATCAGTTGTCTACTTGAACAGATTTGAATGACTGGATTATCACCATCAAAATTTAATTGAGAGTTTTTATACTGCTAAATACTACCATGAGCAAATGGAAATTATTCAAGATACTCAAAACCACCAACAAAGAAAACCACCAACAATGTTGAGGTAATGTAATTATGGTTGTGAAAAACAAGTGAGAATGGGTAGGGCTTGTTTTAGGGGCATTTTTTTTTTTTTTTTTAGGGGCATTGTGTTAGATATAAATAACCATAGCAGGCCATTTTCTAATGATGGAGCGGGTGAAGAGCGTCTGAGTGCGAGTGTGATTGCCTGTGTGGGTCTTACTGCACAGGCAGTTTGGGAATGAATCTCATCTGTCTGTAGTTATGCAATCTTGGGCAAGTCTCAGCCTTTGGGACTAAGTAATCTATCTGGGCCCTTTGAGCAATGACATTCCAGCACTAACTTATAAACCCCTCGAGGGCAGGGGCTGTGTCTCTCTGCATCCCCATCATCCAGCATAGTGCCCAGGGCATAGCAGAGAGGCTAAGAGCATGGACTTAGAAATTCAGTGGAAGTGGGTATAAATCCTTCCTCTGCCTCTAGCTATGTGACCTTGTACAAGTTTACTTAACCTTTCTAAGCCTCAATTTCCTTATCAGTAAGATGAAGACCAAACTATCACCTGCTTTATAGTGTTGGAAGATTAAATAAGATAAGTGATTAGATATTCAATTGCTCATAAAGATGAATCATGAGCTATGAATAATAAAACGTTTATAGACACATTTAATCTCAGGAAAAAAAAAAATCTCAGGGCTGGAATCCAATCATACCTCTGATGTTTGAATCTCCTCCCTGACATACCCACCAGCTACCACCAGTTGGCATTTCAGATTTTTGAGAATGATTCCTACTGTGTGTGTTCCCCCATCTCCCTGGGACTATGTATGCCCTGGGTGAGATTTTCCTTCTCAGATGCTTTAATCCTTCCTTTTTATAAGAAGAGTTCATTTCTAGACCCATCATCATTCCAGTCATTTTTTTCCTAAGCATGCAATTTGTAACCTAAAGTGCTCACCTTTTATTATGCAAAGCTGTTAATTGGATTATACAATGCCCAAACTGGTTTAGTATGATTAAGGGGCTTTAGTCATTATAGCTAGTAAAAGATCCACTATCTGGAGTTTAAAAAAATTACCCTCAAATCCTTTTTACACATTGTTTGGCAGGCAAGAGCTGACACAGTAAAAGCTATAGCTTTCCATATGAGGCTTCAGTAAAAACTGAGAGAAACAGGTGAGATTCATTTGTAGTACAGAACTATGGATTTTAATATTAATGCATTCATTCAGAATGGAAAGTCACTGAGCCAGAAAATACTGTCATCATTGCCCCTCCCTAGCTCACTTTTGGGCCACTTAAAAGCAAAACATATTGTTCTTAAGGGAGGGCACTGGAACCTCAAACAGGTCATGTCCTAACCCTTCCAGCCTGACCTCCTGCTATCACTGCCAAGAGCAGGCACTCAGTTAGATTTCCCCTTCCCTGTCCCCTGGCTGTAACTTAGCTCTCCACTTCCTGGCTATCCCCAGGAATACCATCCCCAGATCCTCTGCCTGAGCTCCAAGGACCAGTGCAAATGCCATTCCAACCATGGGAAATTTTCCTGCTGTGACTCCACCAGCCCATTGTTGTCTTGCTTCTCTGGCCCTAAACCCAGACAGACACCTGCCACTGACACATCCTCAGGTACATATGTCTTCTCTCAGGCCAGGGACCCCCAACTCCTAGCACAGGGCCTTGCGCACAGGTGTTTCAAAACACTTTACCAATTTATTCTTGCACCACAGGCAAGGGGAAGAAGAAAAGGAGGTAGAATAAGACAGCTTACAGAGATACTCATGACAGTTTCTCTGCCTGTGAAAAAATGGGATGGAATTTGCATCTGTCAGAAAGATCAAGACTAGCTACTCCTTGTTCTTCTCAACAAAATTAGGTCTATCTGGGCTCAGAAGGAGCCCATGATGGAAAGATAAGTTGGCTGATATTGTTGTGAAATGCTCTTTTGGCTATTGCTTAGTAGGGAATGGCAGCCCACTCCAGCATTCTTGCCTGGGAAATCCCATGGACAGAGGATGGGGTTGCAGAGTCAGACACAACTGAGGACCAACACTTTCGCTTTCACTTTTAGTACTGTTCCACTCTACGCTGGAAAAACAACAGCACTGAAAATTATTCCACTAGCAATACTATGGCAGGTGTGCCCTGTCCATGCATTTCTGCATCTTAATGAACCCAAGCTCCAGTTTCATCCTCAGAGACTTATTTTCACTGCCTCCAAGCCCAGAGGGGAAGAGAATGGTAAAAGGACACCTGTTGGGACCCAGAGAAGAGCTAGCACAGAGGTAATGTGTCAGGCTGATTTTGGCTACATAATGTCTAAATCTTGTTTTCACTGGTGTCTATCTCGATTTCAACCTCTCTGCTTTACTCCATGCTTTGGACAAGGTAATCCTGCTTGGGAAAAGACCACCCCCAGAAATGGCAATGTGATAAGGAGTCAGGCACAGGGAGAGGTTGGCTGGCTCTCCCTCCTCTCTCCACAAGCAGGAGTCCCTGTCTCTTTCTCTTCTGTCTCTGCCCCACCTTCCTCTTTCTCTTTCTCCTCCCAGCCCATGTATGTCTGTTTCTCTGATCTCTGTTTTTAAATCTATCCTTTTCTTTCCCATCCCCCACAGTCCCTGTCTCTCCTTTCTCTCCCTGTTCCAGGGTGTGTGGATGTGCGTGTCTGTCTTTCCTCTCTCTCTGTTAGGTTGTATGTATCCCTCCTGTCTCTCTTCTGTTCTCCTTCTCTGTCTGCCAGGCTCCTTTCTCGTGTGACTTTTCTGTAGGATACCTGGACTGGGAGCCAGAAGACTTAGTTTCTGGTCCTGGAACTACCATTAACTAGCTGTGTGGTTATGACCAAGTTGCTTTACATCTCTGGGACTCAATTTCCTTGACCTATAGTAGGTGAGACTGGGTGCTCTTCCAGTCCCTAGCAGTTCTGAAATTTTTATCATTGAATGAAATGAAACTCAACAGATCCATGAAGCAGTTGCTATTGTAGAAACAAAGGAATCAGGCTGGGGGTTCCCAACAGCACAAGCATAAGGGCACACCCGAGTACTACTCAAAGAAGATGTGACTAAACCCAGGCCATACTGCTGGAGGATCTACTACATGCTAGGCAGGCACTGTGCTTACACCTCATTCAGTCCAAAAAGATAGGTATGTGATATTTCCTATTTTAGGGGTGAGGAACTTGAAGCACCAGGAGTGAATTCACTTGCCCAAGGTCCCATGGCCAAGACTTGTCAGGGCAGGGTTTAAACTCAGGCTCTCTGGCTCCAGAGCCCATGCTTTTTATCCACAATGCTATATTGCCCCAGCCACTGATGCTCATTCACAAGCTTCCCACTTAGGCTGTAGAGTAAACATCTCTCAACCCCAAATGTGCTCAGGAGTCTTGGATCCAGACTATATGGTTAATCAATTCTCTCCTCTTTCAGGATAACAACTCTGACTTCTTGTGCCTCGGCCTGTCCCATTAATACTTGATTGCTGTGCACCTGCCTGGCATGCTCAGGTAGCATGGAACTTTCTATTTTCAAGTGTGTATCTTTTGTTGCCTTTCTATGTAAGCAGGCATCTTGCCAGAACCTAGTGCAGTGTTGGGCTCCCCGCCCAGGCCCCGCCTTGCTGAATAGCTGATGGGCACCAAGATGCTTTGTAGCGCTAATGCTGTGTCCCTGAGTCCCCTGCCCGGGGCTGTAAGTAAGTATCTGGGACCCTGCCGCCTTCCACGATTCCTGCACGCAGACCCCAGCTACTCCCTGGCAACTACTGAAGGGGCTGGGAGGGAGGGTTAGCTGGTGCTCAAGTCATAGAGGCAGAAACTGGGGTTCTCCAGGGACTATTTCAGCTCAAGTCAGCAAATACAGAAAGAACTCCAGCTTTATGCCAGACAGCTAAGAGTTGTAAGGGGCACAGAGAAGTAGCAGTCGTGCCTCCTGCTCTCAAGGAGATACTGGAACAGAAGAGATAGAAAAATGCAAAATAAAAAAATGATAAATATATAAAATTTCAATAGCACTTTGACTTTTGTGTTAAATTATTTTTTATGTATGTGGATGCATGCATGCATGTCAAGTTGCTTCAGTCATGTCTGACACTCTGGGACCCTATGGAATGTAGCCCACCAGGTTCCTCTGTCCATGGTATTCTCCAGGCAAGAATACTGGAGTGGGTTGCCATGCCCCCTCCTCCAGGGGATCTTCCTGACCCAGGGATCAAACTCAAGTCTCTTATTTTTCCTGCAGCGGCAGGTGGGTTCTTTACCACTAGTGCCACCTGGGAAGTATGTGTGTATGTGTGTGTGTGTGTGTATATATATAATTAAATATAATTATATAATTGTGGGAGCACAGAGAAAGGAAACTACTTGTCCCAATCTCATTGTGAAAACTAGGACAGGCTCCTGCATGGCTTGCAGTTGGGAGACCAAAATCCGAGTTTGTCACTGGAACCACCGAGTTCATCATGTCCAGTGACCTCTGAAGCACCAGCTCAGACACTGATCAGATGCTGATGGTTGCTGGGTGTCAGGAAGCATCTGAGACCCATCACAAATTAGTAGCCCTTGTTTATCACATTCGTCTTTGCATATCTGTCCCAGAGTCAGATATTTGGTGAGCGAGAGTGAGTGGGACAAATGGCTGAATGACATCATGTCTTCAGAAGTCACATTCACATGTCCAGAAAAGAATAATGGAATTAACCACCCTGGGGGATTCAGTCCTCATGGAAAATCCAAACCCTTTTACTTCTACCTCATAATCTTATTGCTTTTATTGAGTGCCGACAATGTGATTCACTGATAGAGGTGAACTGATAGGGTCTGTATTCCTGGAATGCTCTCGTTTCTAAGAGCATGATGTAAAACAGTCAGCAGTGTAGCTTTGTTATACTTTCCCCCAGCTGTAGTGTAGACGTCAGGGTGGCCATGGAAAAGTCTGATAACCGCTATTTCCAGAGAGTCTGTGTCTAGATGCCACCCTCCTAACGGGGATGTCTTTCCCCACCCCCCTCACAGCCCTCTGCCCCTCTCCATCATCGATCCTACACCATCCAACAGCCATGAAAACAGCAGGAAGGCAATGAGCACACCAAGGAAGCTGCATAATACATGGTACAGAAATCTCCAAAAGTCACTCAAAACAGTAACCTCTCCTCTGTGTGCCTCTGGAGGCTGGCACCTCTGTCTCATTCACAGACCAACTCTGCGGCCTCCTGTGCTCAGAGATGATACACTGATCTGAACAATTCCAGACAGCAGGAGCAGACAACTAAAGCATTTGCTTCTCCATTCCCAGCAAACCCCACAAGGGTTTCAGAGCCTGGGCCAGCACATCAGCAGTTCCCACCTCTCCTGAGACTAAAGTGTCACCTCTGAAGTCTCCTCACTGCCCTAGCTGGAGGGTGGGGGCTGCAAAGGAGTTAGGGCAGCCCAAGAATATGGGACACTTCTGGAGGGCTGTCTACTCCTGGGACTGACTGCATGGCGGTAACCCAACACACAGAGGGTGTCACAGCCCCTGATAGGATGCCCTGCTCTCCCTCCAAACCTATCTCCTTCTCAGGGTACCCAGTGTAAGGTCTCCCTAACGACAGCTGTAAGGGGAACCAACATTCCAAAGATACATCCAGTTAGCTTTCCATTTTCCACGTATGTTTCGATATACTTTTTGACTACACTTGGTCAATATCACAGGAGGTGTGGAAGCAGAGTGAAATGCTATTTTATGTGTATAAATCCTGAAATTATGAGGTGGCCACAGAAAAAGTCTGAGAACATGAGTGCTCCCACCCCTGCCTCTTGCAGTGAACCAGCAGGGAAATGATACTAAAACTTAACTCTCATCTCTAGTTCCCAACCACCCCCTGCTCCAGCTATTAGTCCTCAGAGAAAAGCTCCCAGGGGTCCCCAAAGAGACAGACAAAGGAAGTATGAGGAGAAAAGAATGGGTCATTTCATCCAAAAGGGTATTTGTGGCAAGGCTATCCTTTTATAGTTAGAAAATAACCATTTCTTTACTCTTTGTGGTAAAGAATAAAAGCTATGACTATTATAATAATGCAAGAAACAGATTAAGCCAGAAGTAACCTCTAATTACAGAACATACAATTATCAACAGCCCATCTTTTAAATCTGGTTTCCGAATCAAGCTTGCCAAAGAATCCCCTAAAGGCTCTGTATGCCACCACCCCCCAGCTCCAGCAGGCCACCTGCATCCCTGGTTGAGAAGAGAGCTGGCTGGGGGTCCAGCCCTGACAGTGCTCAGATACCCACCACCCCAGACCCAGAGCTGTCCAGAAAGCTAATGCCTGGGGGACGGTCAAGCTTTCCCCAAAGAAAACAAAGTCATGATTGCAAAGAATTGCTCTTTCTCAGATTGAGCCTCCCTTCCCAACCCCAGGCCAGGTCTGTAAAGCTGCTTAAGTGAGAAGCATCAGTGAACAAGTCTGGATGGGTATAGGAGGGGGTGGGGGCTGCTGGGGGCTGGATTGCCCTCTTCCGTCCATAAATCAGGCATCCCCAGGCCTGGTCACCTCAGTGAGGGACTCAGGCATGCCTGCCTGGTCTGTGACAGATGCCGGGCAGGGGAGCAGTGTGGTACCTGCTGGACGTCCTGCTGGAAGACGCAGAGCTGCAGGCGCTGGTGGAGCCGCACCTTGCGGTGCTGCCAGATGCTCTCGAGCCGCCGCTGGTGGTGCAGCACTTCGTGCACCACGTCCAGCACCTGGTGCACTGCCTTGGAGTAGTTGGCTGTGGCTGTGAGGGACTCGGAGTTCCCGGGACTCAGGGGCCGCTGCAGCACATCCAGCAGTGCTTTGCCGTCCTGGCTGACCTGTAAGATGAGAAAGGTCAAGTTGAAGGAGAAGGGGGAGGTGGGGTGAGGCACAGAGAGGCAAGGCAAGCTGCCAGGGCCCCTGGTTGGAACAGAGATTCCCACCCAGATTCATGACAGCCGAGGAGTGTGCCACCAGAGCTGACCCAGCGTTCGGCCTGCAGCCTGGGGAGGTGCTGGTGCTGCAGCCATGGTCTTCAAGACCCTGAATCAGTGTCTTTCTTCGAATTTCAGCTTTTTCAGGGCAAGTACTCTGCCTTGTTTATCTTTCTCCATGCCTAGAACAGTGCCTGACACTCGGTACTTGATAAATATCTTGAGTGACTCTCTAACTAGGTTAGGCAACAGAACTCCACTTTGGGGAAAAAAACCTGAATATAAGCTGTCACCATAAACCCCTCTGCCTCTTCCTTCCTCACCTTCCTTTGCCTAGCTCTGAACTTCTAGGTGTGTGACTAGAGGCAAGTTACTTAACCTCTTTGGGCCTCAGCTTCCTTGTGTGTGAGGTAGGGATAGTAATGGCACATACCTCAGAGAGTTGTGGTAAGGATTAAATGAACTAACACAAGCAGAGTACTTAGTTAGAACAGAACCCAGTGTGTAGTACCGGCTACCGAATTCTGTCTTTATCATCATCATCATCATTTCTCTGTCTTGCCTTCTTTATTTCCTTGTCATTTTCTTTCTTTTATATTTATCCTTCTTTCACTCTCCTTTTATTCAACCGCCCTTTTTTTTTATCCTGAAAACATGCAGAATAAGTGAGTGACCCTTAGATTGTGGACACAACATCCATGCTCCTGGGTTCCCCAAAACTCACCCTCAGTGCTAAAACCAGTGGGGGTGACATTCCCTGCCAATCCTCACCAGATTCCTGGCAATATTTCTAGAAAGTGGCATCATCTGATTGACACTTGTGGCTCTCCAGTGCTTGGCAGAGTATCCAAGGAGCATGTGTCTTTCTAATTTAAAACAGTGATGACTAGGAATTTTAAGACCCCAAATTAATCTGGTTAACAATGAAGTCAAAGTTAACAAAGAGTTAAGACGGTCTTTTCCTTCCAAAAACGTGGCAGAGGAGGTGTGCTCCCACTTCTGGCCTTATGATGATGAATAGGGAGCTATTTGCTGGGCTTGCAGCTTCCCCTCCCCTACCTGCACATCTTGATAATAGCTTGGCTGGGGGTTCAGAAATACAGAGCCTGCAGTTACTCCCCTGTTGGTGGAGCCACAGAAGTACATGGGGGACTGTGGCATGATTAAGAAAGGAGAACACATGATTAAGGTGGAGAACGCAGCTGAGACAGGAGAGAGAGCCTGGCTGGAGGAAAATGACCAATTTTGATGACCAACTCCATCCACCCCATTCTACTGTGCTGCCTCCTACGATGTATTGCCAGGAGAGGGAGAGGGGAAGTACGTCATCAATAATAGAGACATGAGTAAGATACACATTCTGTGGCCATACCCGGGAGAGCTCTCTTCAGGGAATTCTGAGCAATGCTGCCTTTGGGCACTGTGCTCTGTCCAGGGCTGGGTGGTTCCAGTTGGAGGGCCAAGTCCTAAAACTCAAGTCAACCCAAGTCCCAGCCCTCAGCCTCAGCCCACATGTGCAGGACGCAGGGGCAGTCCACTGCCCTCTAAAGTGGGCTTGAAGGGAGCGTCTCCATCCCACAGTGCTAGGGCCTGAGAATTAACTGAGAGAAACGCCGTGTCTCTCTACATATATTATAATCACACTCCATGAGTGTGTGAGTATAATATTCCTCTCATTTATATGCTCTATTTTTATATTTTATAAAGAGTAAATTTAGAGATTCTTGACCCACGGGCAGAGGCATAGTTCTGTCCTGAGAGAAAGCCTTTAGCTGTGAGCATTGGAGCTGGTGAGATCAAATTTGGCTCACTAGTTCTCCTCTCTCTGCCTCTTAAAATGATGAAACCTGTTACCTTTTCAGTACTTATTACTGTCAGGCACTGGGCCAAGTGGATTATACAAATTACCTTTACAACTCTTAAAACTACAGGCATTTGTTATTACTTTCATTTCGCAGAGGAAGAAAATGAGGCTTTGGGTGGTTAAGTAACTTGTTTGAGGTCACACGGGTAAGAGAAGGAACCAGGATTCAAATTTCCATGTTGACTGTGGCAAAAACTCTTATTTTCACTCAGTTGAAATTAGTTAGTTCTTTGACTTCAACAAGCACCAAACTTACTTGGGTTGATATTTATTGAAATGGAGGTTCCAGGTTCTACTTCTTGACAGTCTGATTTAGCCTGGCATGGAACCCAGGAATCTACACCTTTAACAAGCACCTCAGGTGAGTCTGAGGCAGCTGGTCCAGGGACACACTCTGCGAAACAGTGCCTTAGCTGACCTTTCTCCCAAGAAAATCCATGGGCCAGATGTGAAGACTCTTCCCTCTTCTCATCCAGCTTTCCTGATCAGCCCATCTCTTCACATCCCTCAGCTGCTCCCTCAGAGTTCACATCACTTAACAAACTTATTGGGCTGGGTGTATTCACACACATGCACCTATATACTTCTTTTCTTTTACTTTAAAAGGAAATGTTTCCCTCTTAACTTGTACCATGTTCCCAGTCTTTGATTTTCTAGCATAAGAGCTGTTTAGTTGGACTTTCACTTCCGCAGCAGCTTCTCACTCCTACAAACACTTATCTCCACCCCATGGTGAGTTGTCCTCTGGACCTGCCAGTGAGGAAATTAGTACTTTTTTTGATGAGCTGCTTCATAAAAGTGGTGACAAGGCTAGTGTGTACATGCCTGTTCACCATCCAGAAAGTTCCAGAGAGCACAGTCTTGCTTTCTTACAGTCCTTCCTCTGACAGTCCAGTCTTCATGCACAGGGTGAGGTGCACACACACATGTATACCAATGTGGTACCTGCTGATGGCTGCATTTTTCTGCTTCCTGGGCAGAGACCATCATTCACAGATCAAAGATCTTAAAGATGTCTCCGGAAGGAGAAAAATGGCCTCATTTCTTCTTAGTCCAACCCAAGCTATTTCACAGCTCACAGGCTGGCGCTCTTGCCACCCACGCCCATACATAGCCAGGACCCGTGGGTGTCCTGCTTGGTTCTCACCTCTGTGTAGGCCTGGGTCACCTGCTCATACAAAGACTGGTGGTGGTGGATCGCCAGCTCCAGGTCCTGCATCTCAGAGGGCAGGCCACCTTCACTGCACATCTTGCACCAGGCATCCACTCCTGACAAGAACTGGAAGGAGATGCCAGCTAGGTCAGTGTGGGAGCACTGGGGGCGGGCAGTGACAGGCACAGACAGATACCTTTAAGAAGCATCAGGACCTCTGGAAGCTTTCAGAGACCACTGCAGAAGGTGGAGTTTTTTCTTTAATTCTATAAACACCAACCTCAGGAAACAAGTCAGACCCAAATACCTATTTAGAAAGTGTAGTTTACACAAAGAAAGATGACTACTATGAAACTGCTGGGGATGGAAGTTGTCTTCATGTTCAGTGGGCTATATCCACTATAAAATACACATGTGAAAACAGCTCACTAAATTATATGTGTACATGAGAGATGCTTATCCTGTGCATGCTCACACATGAGAGGCAACATATAACAAAATGGGATATTTACACATACGTGCTTTGCAATGTGGATATCTAGCTGTGAAGAGGAGCAAAGAACGCCTCATAAAGGCCCATCCAGCACCCCAGGGAACTTGGAGAGACCATTCCTACAGGGGATGGAGATTAACACTCAATAAGATTCCTGCTGTTGGGTCAGAACCCCAAGGGGCTGGCAGGGGGAGGGGAGATTAAGGACAGACTGCACTGTGTCTAGAGTGACTCCTGGGATGTGATATATAGATATAGATCTTGATAGAAATCAAATTATTTAAAAATTAAAATTAACAACTGTGGAAGACTATGGGTCTCCATGCACAAAGGGTAAGCTAACTGAAATCACTCAGATTTATTGGGTGGAAAATACACCTCTAAAATGCAGATAATTCTTCACCCAGTAGTCTGGAATGGTTCTGTCTATGATTCTTCTTGCCTGACTGCACAGCTCCATTTAAATTAATTGCCTAAATACCTTTTTATCTCATTGCCTAGAACAGCCCATCTGAGGACAATAAAGAGCTGCCTAAATAAATGCATTGAAAAAATAGCCTTGAATCCATTGTTTGGTGTGTGCGTGTGTGTGTATGTTTTCCAGCTAAAAATAAGCATGGTTTATGAGTTTCCCTGAAGGACTGGCAATCTTGAGAAATTGCATTAAAAAAAAATGGATACAAATAAAATTTCTTCTCATTCGAAGTAATCCAAGTCAGGAAACAGCAAATAAAAGTTGATTCCTCCAGTTACTCTCAATTCTGGTATGTGCTTCTACAACTGCTTGAGTCGTCCTCTTGGTATTATGTCAGCTTTCAGTCCTTAGCCAGTTGGCTGTGGCGGTTGATTTTTCATTCTGTATGTTTATATTGCATTAAGCCACCTCCTAACAATTCTGGAAGAGTGCTGGGTATGACCCAGTATCAATCTGCACGTGTTTTCTAATACCTCAGAAGCTGCTTTGCTCCATCAACAACCATTTTACCAAGGAACCTGAAAGTAACTTGACGGTTATATGTCAATCATGGGGGTGGGACTGCTTCAAGGCCTTTGGGATTTCTTGGTAACACTCTAACCAGAATCCTATATCAGACCCCACACAATGGTCATCTCAAGGACAGAAAGAGAGGCAGAGAGGGAGGCATTGAATCTCCATTGCCAATCTGGAGAAATCTTGAACAACATTTGAAGTAATAGGGTTGAAGAGAGAATAGGAGATTAGTTGTGAATATTTGCTACTACCACCATTATCATAAAAAATAATAATGAAACGTTAGATTCCTCTCAATGTGTAGGGCTGCTCTTAACTTATAACACAGAATTTCAGTTTCTGGGAAAGGCTCAGATAGAATCAGACACAGGGTAGAGGAAATACAAATATACCAGGCTAGTATGTTGAACATATACCCACAGTAGTAATGTTTACCATTTAATAAACACACTAAGCACCTAATGTTCCATTTCTAATTCTTATAACAGTGCTGTGAGATTTATGATCATCCCCACATTAGAGATGAGCAAACAAGCTCAGAATGTTGAGGTGACTTGCCTAAGAGTTAATGATCAGAACCTACATATGTCTGGCAACAAAACCCAGACTCTTTCAATTATTCCATGCTGACTTCCATGTTAGGTGGGTAACAGAGGAAGAGATTTAAGGAATGACCTTGTGTCTGACTCTACATTACCTATGAGCTAACCAAATGTCATACAAAGAAAGAAATTTAGAGGATAAGACCATGGCTTTAATGTTAGACACACTTGATCCCAGATACCTATGGATTGATTTTCACAATGGTGTATGAATAAACTTTTAATAACCAGCATATATATGTGTGTGTGTACACACATAGTATGTTATAAATTTTACTGCTATAAAAGATGTGTAGCACATACATAATTTGCAAAGAAACTGTAAATTTAGAAGCATATAGAATGCTTATGATAAATTCCATGTAACAAATTAATTCTCACAGATGCTTCTATTTGTAAATGAAAAACTTATATAGTTACAACACAAAAGCTGGTTGGTATTTTAACTTTCGTTAAGGTATAAGACAAAAGTGAAAAACACCTGGAGACTTATGTCAGAATGTTACTCATTCATCAGTGATTTTAAGTGGCTTTTTTGCCTGAATGAAATTATATTTTTGAATATCAGAAGAATATTTCCTTAATTTTGTGTTCTATTCACAGTGTAACAGCTCTACACAGGGCACATTTTTATACTAAATCTAAATTTTAAAATATTTTTTCTTTCATTTTTTTTTAAAGATTCTATACAATCAATAAAACAACAAATTAAGCACTGGTTTGTAACACTTGATGATTTCCATGGTGTAAAACATCTATCTTGGTCTATTTCAGGCTACCAGTGTGACATCACCAACTGTGGAGCTGGGAGGAGGTGATCAGCAGCACACAATTGTATACTTTTTCCACCATAGACATAAATATTAGAAATAATCTCAAGAACATAGAAAATAATAAGACCTATTGAAATAATTGAAAATGATGAATTTTGAGTACTAATTACCTTTGTTTTTAATATGATATATTTAAACTTATACAGTTTGAAGTAATGGCTATGTTTAACAACCAGTTCATTTTTTAAACTTGTGAAAATTAGCTGTTGGCTCTTCCTAAGCTGGTTAGAGTCAGCTCCTACACTGGATCTTAGGCAGGTCACTTAATCTCTCTGAGCTTCCCTGCTCCTCTCCATAAAATGGGTTAATAATGTCACTGGCCAATGCCAGTAAGAAAATGGCAACAAATAATCATTATTTCTGTCCACTGTATTATTATTAGCCACAGCAAATGCTTCATGTAAAATTAGTTTTTCCCTGATAAAACTCAATGATCAGTTTAGTTTCACTCCTTGGTCTATGTTCATGGAATGCAAACTAAGCAGTCAACACACACACACCAATAAACTAGTAAGCAGAATGTAGACAGGGTCTGGGTTCCTTCCTGTTTGAATGTAAGCAAAGCCACTAAGAGTTATCAATGTCTCTCTGTGTACCTAGGGGCCACGACCGTGGCAGAACATGGGTTTTGTCACAACTACCCAACAAGGTCTTCAGTGTTTCAAAAAGAGAGGAGGGGCTCTCTACACCTCAGGGTATGTCCCTCCCAACCTGCCCTGTCTCTGCTCCTCCCCACCACCAGCAGCTGCAGCAGTTCCCCTTGGCCTCACCTGCTCAGCCTTCTGATGGAACACAGCAGACATGGCGAGGATGGTGCTGCGTTCATCCAGGGCAGCTGCGAAACTCTTCCACTCCTGGTCTAGCTGCGTGGAGATCTGCTTGATTTGCTGTGAAGCATAGTGGCCAGCCTCTGAGAGGCGGGAAGCCACAGACATGATGCGGTTGATGTTGACATAGGCATTCTGGGAAGCAACGGAGAGTGGTGCTTAGTGGGGCAGGCTGAAAGGGCACCCACAGAGCACTCTGGGGTGGGGAAGTACATAGTGAAGGAGGCCACCCAAACTGAAAAGTTTGAGAGAGGCTCTATCAGCCATATTAGCATATCCATTTTAGACCCAAAGGAGGCCTTTGTTTACATATTAAAATTTCAGCAGATGGCAGGTACAGAAACTGAGCTTTTCCATTCTGGGGACCAACACAGTTTCTGTGGTTCAGACACTAAAGAATCTGCCTGTAATGCAGGAGACCCAGCTTTGATCCCTGGGTTGAGAAGATCCTCTGAGAAGGGAACGGCTACCTACTCCAGTATTCTTGCCTGGAGAATCCCATGGACAGAGGAGCCTGGCAGGCTATAGTCCATAGGGTTGCAAAGTGTTGGACACAACTGAAGGGACTCAAAGCGGCACATGGCGCATTAATACCCATGAATACAGTCACTTTACGTGGACGACCTTAATAATCCTCACAATCACCTTATGAGGTCATGCATGGGGACAACATGGTACTTCCAAGAGTTTCTTGCTAGAAGCAATGGCTCAGACCAAGGCAAAAGCAAGAGGAGGAAAAGGCACCCCTCTCAACTCAGGAAAGGGCTGTACCCAGGGCATTACTACAGTAGGGCAGCAATGCACAGAGAGCAAAGTACACAGGTCACAGGATAGCCACACATCTTCCTACCACCAAGTGAAGACTTTACTGTCCCCCGTTCCTACCCCCACCAAGGAAGCAGGTGAATAAATAAAGATAGCATGTGCTGTGCTTAGTTGCTCAGTCGTGTCTGACTCTTTGCAACCCCATGGACTGTACCCTGCCAAGCTCCTCTGTCCATGGGGATTCTCCAGGCAAGAATACCGGAGTAGGTTGTCATGCCCTCCTCCAGGAAAGACAGCATATGAAGCCACAATATCCACACTAAAAATAAGACCCGTGGAGCCCTTTCTTATCCCTATGTGATTTAGGAACATTTCCCCACCTGACCTCAAAAAGGCACCTGTGAGGTTCTCCTGGCCCTGCTGACTCCGCTCACCCTGTGTTTTGTTTACATCCATTCTCGTCTTTGATTGCCAATTAAAAATTCATGACCATGTGTGTCATTCCTTACTAGGCTGGCAGAAAGCTCTCCAGGAAGAAACAAGACAATAGAAAACCCACAGAAACAAAGACAGTAGTGAGCATGGTTATTTTTAACTGCTATCTCCTATTAATTGTCTGAGGTGTCAAAACAATCAAGCAATATTGTGGCACCTGCAAGGAGCTTTTCTGACTCACACAATGTCTGTCTGAAGAAGGACTAGGGTGGCAGGTTGCTTGCACACCTTTGTTCTTTGTTACAAATCTTCTCATATGATAATAAATATTCTTTAGCAACGGCATTTTCTCTTGGCTCTATTAGCTCAGTGGTAGTTCATTAATAGTGGGTAAGTTTAATGAAGGTTCTTTATTTTCTTTTCCCTCTTCCTTCATGGTCCCCACTCATCTTCATTGTCCCTGACCTCAAGCATTCTGTCCCAAATCTGAGACAGGTTTATAAAGTGGTTCTTCATTTAAAAGGTCTCTGTGAAGGTTTAAAGGGTTAAGTGAAGCACTTAAGCACAAATCCATCCTGATGTCTATGCGTGATTTCTTCCTTTAGACTGGCCTGAGACCTTTCTGATGTAGCATGTTTCCTTAATAGAACTAGAATATTATTAACTATTATTATTTGAAATAACTATCCTTCAAAGATTTAGGAATCATTATCGGTCCTGTTTTCTGAGTTAGGACATAGATTCTTCTTAAAATTAAACTCTATTTATAGAACTGACAAGAAAGACCAACTCTGAATTAGATGGAAAGAAATGGGGAAGATGGGCATACACTCAGTTTAATAGTTCTGTCTTCTAAGGGACTAACATCTGGATTTCCCCCAAATTTCCTGCTAGGGTTTCACCCAAAGCAGACTTTGGGTGAAACAAGGATTTGGGGCAGATTGTTTATACAGGTATGATTCCAGGAAGCACAATGAGGGAGTGGGCAAGTCAGAGGGAAGGGAGGCAAATGAAGATAGTATGTGCTCATTAATGGGTTACTGCTGTGAGCACCTGGGGGGTCCTCCTTCCTGAAAACTTTAAAAGACTGTATAGAACATACTTCCAAACATCGCAAGGGGAGATGAGGGATCTGGAGTATTAATGCACCAAGTACCATCACTCATGGTTGAAGTTCCTCCTGGAGTTACTCCCTGGCATTTCCAGCCTGGCCTATACACAAGCCTAGTATACTCCCCAGGCCAGAGAGTGACCATGGGCAGAGAAACGTGGGAAGCTGTAATTGTATATGGGAACCAGATGTCCCTTGGGGCAGACTGAGGGGTATGAGTGGGACATTGACAGAGTCTAATAAAGCTCTCCTTCCAAACTAGGTTCAAGTCCTGCAAACCCTCCCCACCCTCATACATTTATCCAGACCTATCTAGTTTTGCTGGGTTTTCCTGTCCTGGGAAAGACCTCCACATCCTCTGGCCAGATGGGAAGCAAGAACAGCAATAAAGAGCAGAGCATAGCCAGTCCCCAGGCTCTCTTGTGTGTACAGCATGAATGCCTGGCCCTTTGTCATCAATGCCTGTTTTATGTTCTCTCCCCACAGGGACAGGGAGACATGTTCCTGTTCACTTTCAGGAAGAACTTTCTAACTATTAGAGATGTCGAATTGTGACTACCACTGGAGGCTGTTAACACTTTGTCACTCATTCAAATGTTTATGGAGAGTGGGCCAGGCTCTGTGCTGGGGGCTGTGGGACATCAAAGAGGAATGAGACAGGATTTCTGTCCTCAGGGGCTCACAGCTGAGACTTAAGAAAAGTCCTCAAATAACTGTAATTTAAAGCAAAATGAAGTAAGTGTTGTGACAGAGGTAGCAGCAACTCACAGTGGGGATGCAGAGAGAAAGAATCTGAACCACCAGCCAGGATGTTAGGAAGGGGCTTCCTGCACAGAAGGGGGTGGTGAAGCTGGCGGTCCTCCAAGGCCCCCTTCAACCCTTAAGCCTGTGATCATAAATGAAAGCTAAAGACAAACAGAAAAGACCATAGCTTACATTTCACATTCTAGAGACTAGCACAGTAAATGCCTTTTTGTTTCCTTATCAGTGGGCAGGGAAATGTCTTACTTAAGCTAACAAATGATTATGCTTCACACAAGTAGAGGCAGTATTCCTCACAATAGAAGGATAAATATAATGTTGACTCATGAATTTGCTCATTGTTCTTCTCCATAGCCCCTGTGCAGAATAGCAAAACACTGCAGGCAAATCACGTGGCCCAAGCTCATCATCTTCATCTCCCTGGAGCCTAGAACCCGAGACATGTAGGCAGATGGATTCTAAACTGGAGTCACAAACCAAATAACCAGAGATGAATGGAGGAGGTCTCCCATCACTTAAAAGGACAAAGTAAGGTTAAGAATCCAAATATATAGGGTGCTTAATCGTTAGGCCAGAGAAGGCAATGGCACCCCACTCCAGTACTCTTGCCTGGAAAATCCCATGGACAGAGGAGCCTGGTAGGCTGCAGTCCATCGGGTCGCTAGAGTCGGACATGACTGAGTGACTTCACTTTCACTTTTCACTTTCATGCATTGGAGAAGGAAATGGCAACCCACTCCAGTGTTCTTGCCTGGAGAATCCCAGGGACGGGGGAGCCTGGTGGGCTGCTGTCTGTTGGGTCGCACAGAGTCGGACACGACTGAAGCGACTTAGCAGCAGCAGCAGCAGCAGCAGTCGTTAGGCACAAATGTCATGGCCTTTGGTCAACCCCTCTGTGTAGTTTTTCTGTGTTACTGTTTATGCCTCTGTTAAAGAACATCTGGGACTCACATTTGTCTTGGGAATATGGCTGGCAAGAATGGGTATTTTGAATCTTTATGGCCTTTCCATTTCCTACCAGCTGCCTCCTCCACTCTCTCTGCATGACTCTGCTGTTCTTCCCTGTCAGCCTTCAATGCCCTTTCAGCTGTAGAGTTGACCAGCAGTCAAAGACATCAAAGTTGTTAGACCAGGAGCCAGGAGTTAGATGTGAGTTCTGGTCTAGCCCTGGCACTCACTTAAGATGTCATGTGCCTCCTCTGTGCCCCAGCTTCCTCATCTGTACTATCAACTGAAGATCTGACATTCCATTTCTGAGTAAGCAGTGTTGGTGCTATATAACCAGGCCTCGAGGTATTCCCTGATTCAAGGAGAGTGTCCAGATTGAAAGTAGAGAGAACCTAGGAGGTCACAGTCTTCTTCTGTCTCATCTCAGTGCCTGGGGGAATACCTGCTAAATCTAGACTCTTTTCTATGGAGGCGGTGAGGCATACATTGAAGCAACAAGAGTAACTCAAAGCTGTCAAGTATCCGTGCGCAATGGGGCGGTTTTAAACAGAAGAGTAATACCTGGTTTATGCTTTCAACAAACTGCTCTGTTTGCTAAAAGGCTAGCAAGAGGATGCCTGCCTGGAGTGAGACCAAGAAGAGCAGTACAGCTCAGCCTAGGCTGTCTGCATGCCTCAGCCCCTCAGCCCAGCTCTGCTCTCTGCTCCGTCGCGTGAGATCCACGCCTGGAGCTGGGTGACCAAAGACCAGCCTCTTCACCCAAGCTGAGCTACCAAGACTAACCATCTTCTCTGACCAGAAATTTAACAATAGGACTAATAATTCTGGCTTAGTGAGTATCCTATTAAACCCTTATCTCAACACTGCCTTATCAATTTACCCCAGCCCCCAAGTGCTGCTATTATTATTATCATTATCAAAATATCGCACTGTCCAAGGTTTAAGCACGATCTACCCTGCAGAATGCAACCCACCAGCAGCCTGGTCTGCTGCACCAGTCACCCCCTGCCGTCTCCCCTCAGAGCCATTCCTCTGATCGTTTTGGTCACAAACAGAAAAAAATAACTAAATTCAGCAAAATCATGCTAACTTGAAATCCTCTCTCTATATTTACACCTTGCCCCCACTTTTGTTGCCTATAAAATTCTGTTTTCTCATTTCATTCCTGTAGTCAGTAACTGAAGATCAGAGGATGGACGACTGGACTCTTCTCCTGAGGTCTTGTCTCCTCCTGTGATTAACTTAAATCGATGAAACAGAGTCATTCTGCTGAAATTTCTATGTGGCAGAATCTTGATGAAAGTTTTCAGCCCTGCCAAAGGCTCTCACTTTGAACCTGGCCCCTGGCTCCTCTGACTGGCTACAAAACATGCAAAGTTGCTTGCAAGATAATGATAACTTTCCACATAAAAACCCAGCTAAATTTTCTCTTTAAATGTAGTCTCTTATGTGGTATACTCTGAAAGAAATCCTGGTTCTTTTAGAAATAGTCATTTGATGCAAGCTATCATTTTGGTAACCCTGGGGTCTGTGTCAGGGGCTGATTTTAAGAACAGATTGTTTCTGAATTCACATATTATTTGAATCCCATTCATTTCACTCCTAAAATCAGGAGTAAATTTTATATTCCTGTGGTCATAGGTCCCCACCCTGAATCATAAACTCCCTGCTGTGGGCTATATGAGATAACATAAAGCATCCAGTCAGTCTGTGCCTGGCATATAACTGATAACTCAAAGAATATCGTATCTTTTCCCACATCCAAGTGCAGCAGTTTGGGGTTAACTCTCCTCTCCAAATTAAGTGCAACCCAAATCAAAGTATTAGTAAAAAGTAAGACAGAAGAAAAATCTATCAATGATTCCAACTAGAGACAAATATTCCAATAAGAAGCCAGAGTCCCACTGTACTTCCTAGAGAGTTTGCCACAAAGTCCCCTACTATTCCTGAGAAAGAGCCCCTTGCACAAGAGCCTGCGAGGGTAAACTTCCCTCGCTGTCTGTCAGGCCACTGCCCTGAAAACCACACTTTCAGTGTTAGCAGAAGCCCTTCCCCTAGGATTCAAGGGTCTGTGGCCCTGAATTATTCATAAGCCTTTCTTTGATTCAGAAAGATTGGAGAAATCAGAGTTGGCTAGTGACTGATTCTGTGAGCCATGCCCTTTCAACCTTAAGCTGGAAAAATAGAGGTTCTTGTCTTTGGGATAGCCTTAAGGTGTCTCCACTACCTTGATGTGTGTGAGCCACATCCAGAGCGCCCAGAAGTGGGAATGTCCCATGTTCATACAAGGGGATAGATCCATCTCCTTATCAACGAGCATATTTCGAAAGGTGGCCAAAGCCTCTTCCCCAGCCCAGCCAAGGGAGCCTGTCACTTTGTTGTCCAGGGGCACATTTCTCATCATCACCTCCAGAATGGCAGAGGGGATTTACTGAACTGTCTCATCTCTGCAAGGAATAGTCCTGGGCACAAGGTTTTCAATTCCATTCTGCTCAATGGGACTGCAGCTTTTAAACTATCATAGTGAAAATGGAAGTTGTGAACCGACAGGTCATCACAGAAGGTAAGGCCAACTACCACAGAGGGGCCACTTTCCTGAAAGGGGCTCAGTCCTCTAGACAAGCCCTGCAGATCTTGTCTCTCCGAATCCAAAAGTCCAAGGAGGGAGGCCAGGCAAACAATCAGTCAAGAGCCAGGGTACTGGGCAAAATCATTCAGGTCAAATGCAAACTGAATGCTAAATCAGAATGTGAAATACAAAATATATAAACCTCAGCTGATAAAAATATTATGCAAACCAAAGAAGCACACCCAAAGGTTACTGAATGCTATTTTGTACTAGATATGCATGGTGGGTGGGGAGAAACTTTTCTTTAGGGTCTTTTTCTGATCTTATTTCTCCTGTGTATAGAGAAGTTTTTTTTTTTTTAAGTAATTTTGAGTGTGTATATATATATATATATATACAGTAATTGGGGGAAAATATTCTTAAAGCTATATAGAGGAAATATATATTTTATTTTTATATATAATATATATATTAAATATATATTATATATATATTTATCCCCTAGTCCTTTCCCGCCCCAGTGAAGCTAGTATTCAAAGCATCAAATGTCTATGAGTGATGGAGCTAAGGGGGAATTTATGTTCAACCTTCTACTTTTATCAAGCTCATTCTTTTTCCTGAGACACAAAGGTTGTTCCTAGTTCAGTATCACTGAACAAAAAGTTCAGTGCTTTTTGATCCCCCTCTATAAATAATGCTGAGGGTTGCAGTGCATTTTTAATTTTAATGCATTTGGTATTTTAAATATTACTTAGTTTTAAAAATTATTTTAATGTACCTTTAATTTTAATAGATTTGATCAAGTTACATTACATGACAGCTCTAATTATTCAAATGTCCTCACAACTTTTTACTTTGGTAAAGCATTTTTTTTTGCAAGTAAAGTATAATTTATTTACAAGTAATAGGCAAGTTTTAGTGACCAAATTATACTTTAAGAAGGAAAAAAATATAAACACACTTTATTTAAAAAATTTTAGAAGCCACGTTCATAAACAATCTAATTTTATAGTTAGAAAAAAATAATAAGACCCAGACACTTCTTGAATCTGCCTAGTAGGTGCTTAAAAATTTGTAAAATCAATTAAGTAGTATGTTCAAAGTCACAAAAAAAAAGAGAGGCAAATTGGGACTAGATCCAGGTCCCCTAATTCCTAGTCTGCACAACCCCTTTACTTATACTACCCTTTTCTCTTGCCCTACAGATCATTCAAAGTATTGTTTTTGTTTTTTTCACAATACTCTTAAGAGAGCCACGAGGAGATGTATTTGGATATCTTCCCAGGCAGCTTTCAGAGATTTCATGAGTAACATTCAGAATTAGTAAGAAAATAGAGATTGTGCCAAGGCAATGGAAAAAGCTGACCATCACCTCCTTTTTCCCAATTAATAATACCATATGTACTGCTTACATCTTTGCATTACCAAACCCACTTTGGGTCCTGAAACTGTTAAAGCATCAGCTTATGATTAATTACTTGAACATTACCATGTAAACCTGCTGATCCCACCTCAGAACATATGGGCATCGGGATAGTTACTTACATCTGGAGTAAGAACTCTCCATGCTTGAAACTCTACTGCAATAGCCATGAGATGTGGTGAGCTCTAAATGAAACCTCTAACTTCTGCCTCCCTCAAGCCACAGGGTGCCCTCTAGGGGGCCTAACAGGCAGCTGATGGATGACTATCTGGTCAGGTCTGGCCAAACAGTAGGTCAAACCATGTGGAAGCCATCTGTCTCTGTCGGGCAGAGAAAGGAAAGAAGCTGGAAGAGCCCTGGTGCTCAGCAAAGATAACACTGGCCCGTGAATCCCTCAGTCTCTCTCGCCTGGCTTGCTGTAGCAATGTTTCCTCCAGCAATTGCTTTACAAACCATTAAACAGCCATGAAAACAAGTGCCTGGCCATATGTCTGAGGGCCAAGGAAGCCCAGGAGCAGATTTAAGTAAAAGAGAAAATCTCTCTCTCCTCTTTTAGTTTTGAGTGAAACTTCCTTAAAAGGGTGAGTGTCTTTGCATGAGGCATTTTTTGTGGGATTGAAATGGTAGGGAGGGATGAGTATAGGCTGGAATCAGATTCAAGGACATCGTAAGTAAAGAGGCTAGAAACAAAACAGCTCTTTTGAGTTGCTGCTGCTGCCAAGTCACTTCAGTCATGTCCGACTCTGTGCGACCCCATAGACAGCAGCCCACCAGGCTCCCCCGTCCCTGGGATTCTCCAGGCAAGAACACTGAAGTGGGTTGCCATTTCCTTCTTTTTGAGTTAAGACGTAGTAATTTCAGGATTCCTTTAAGGTTGGAATCAGAAATTATGAAATGTCACAGAAACACCAGTATTTTATACCACAGGCCTTTCTCCTATATTTTCTCTTGACTACTCAGAGCTTGGTCTGAGACACCATCACAACCCAGGAACTGGTTAGAATGCAGAATCTCAGGCCCCTTCCCAATCTTCTGAATAAGACTGCATTTTAACAAGACTGTCTCAAGTGATATGTATACACATTAAAGTTTGAGAAGCTCTGTAGACAGAACTGTGAGGAGCTGTCCTGAACAAAAGGAACTATTTCTTCTGGCACTCTCACCCTAAGAATGATAAGAGCTGAACATGTGCCAAGCATAACATCATGCCAAATGTTGTGCTTAAAATGCATGATCACATTGCATCCTTACAATGTCTGTGTTTGTCAAAGGTACTATCACTGTTCTCCATTTACAGACGAGGTAGTGAGGCTCTGAGAATAATTTGCCAATGATCTCACAATTAGGAAGGAAATACAGAGCAATGGTTAGCACCAAGTGCCTGTGCTCTTTTCCACCGTGCTGTTTTACTTTATCATACACCTGAAAGCAGTTGAGCTGGCCAAAGATGTCCCGAGAGAGAGAGAGGAGAAATGATGAAGAGAAATTGCTCCCAAAGACCCAAAAAACTCAAATTCCAGAAAATAGGTCTCCTGGAGACAGAATTCAATAAGAATTTCTACTTCTCTGAAGTCTCCCCACTGGGGCCCTTGACTTGCCCATGCAATGCCTAGAATAGCTCTGCTCCAGAATGGGCATGAGCCTGGCAGGTGGACTTTTCTTGTCCTTTCCCTCCTTGGAGGAAAAATCACAACCTGTAAATCCAAGACCAGTCACCTTGAGGAATAGGTCCCTGCCTCAACAGGACCATAGTAAAGCTCAGGATTAAGACAATTCTTTGACCCTCAATATCTTGATTTATCATTGGAGACTAAATCTGCTATCCTATTTGTTTATTCAACCATTCATCCAACAATGTAAGTGGAGAACAAGACAAGTAAAACTCCTATGTTCGTGGAGCTTACATTTTGGAAGCGCCATTATTACAATAATGTAATATCTATTATATATTACCTATTTAGGTGCTATACAAAATTCAGGTGGGGAAAAGGATAGTGTATGATGGGGCTGAGAAGTGCTACTTAAGACAGAGAAGTCAGGGGAAGCTGACCTCTGAAACTGAGGGTAAGACTGGAGCTTAGCCCTGAATGAAGTGAGAGAATGAACAGCCAGAAAGAGGCTGCAGGTAGAGGAAATAGTTGGGGCAAAGACCATGAGGCAGGAGTGACCTTGGAGCATTCAAGAAACAACAAGTCGAGGGTGGGTGGAGCAGATGAGTAAGTGATAGAGGATGAGACTGGAGGGGTAATGGGGGTCTAGGCCACAGAGAGCCTTATAAACCATGGTAAGGGACTTCAGCTTTTATCCTGAGAAGGACAAGAAGACATTAAAGCATTTTGAGCACAGGAGTGACATGATGTGAAGTACCTTACTTTTGGCAGGATCACTAGGGCTGTTATGTTGAAAGTGGATTGTAAGGAATCAAAGGTGGAAGCAGGGAGACCAGATAGGAGCTACTACAATAGTCCAGACAGGTAATGGCTATGGAGGTGGTAACAAGTGGCCAGATTCTGGATTATTTTGAGGGTAGAACCAAAAGGACTTGCTGATGGAAATCCTTTATGCTCTTCCTTATTTCTGGGCCTCTGGTTGCGTCACAAAGTCTGAGTTCTGTTTTTTTAATTTTTTTAGCACTGCCCTTTTCTCATTTGCCTATTTAACCCAGACCTCTCAGTTCTCAAATATTCTGATTTGTAAACGTTTTGCTTGTATGTCCCTGATCCATCTCTGTCCCTCATCTGGTACTCCTGGTCGGCAACCAGCCATGTCCCAGAAGACATATGCAGTGCTGCTCCTGCATATTATTATTATTAATACTTCATATTTGTGTCATGCTAACAGTTAAAGCCCTTTGGTGTACATTATCTGATCTGACGTGTGAGGTTTCACAGACCATTTCACGTCTTTCATTTGGCTCCAGGAAACCTCAGAGAAGAAGCATGAGTCAGCTTTGGCTGAATTTCAGACAAGTTAACTCCTTGGCAGCTACAGACCTGGCAGAGAGCAGGCACTGGCTGCATGTATGTCAAAGTGTGTGGGTAAACTGAGCTACAAGGCTCAGGGGGCAAACATCCAGAGGGCAGAGCAAATATCCTGAGGGCAAGGTACATGCTGACAGAGGGCCTCTGAGAGCAGTAGACTGAAGCTAGAAAAGTGGTATCAGGGGTGTTGGGCAGAGAACCAGGAGTGAGGGGGAAGAACAGGGAAAACTGGGCCCTGGAGGGGTGAATGATCAGGAGAGAAGGCTGAACTAGGCCAGTGCCAGCCACAAGTCAGAAATCTGTGTGGTCAGTCGAGCCCTGCAGGTCAGCTCAGAGAAGCCTTCCAGGAAGGGACCCGTGCCAAGTATCTGGGCAGCAGGTGAGGGAAGCCAGCATTGTATACCAGAGTGACACTGAGTAATACAGGGTGGTTCTTTGCCTATGCCAAGGAGCTGCTCTCTGTTTCTGGTTAAAAAGGAGCCAGTCCTCAAAACATGGCTGATCAGTGGGTAAAGGAAAATGGGGCACCTGGAAAGGCTAGAGTAGGGAGCAAAGACAGGAAGCAGACAGATGCTCTTTCTCCCTGGATACTCTTGAACTTGAAGAGAAGTCCTCCAACTCCACAGACTAATTAATTGATAGCTTTAGAGTCTGACCTCAGGGATAGTGTCAGCTGACTTATTTTCTTAGTGCAAAGCATATTCCTTCTCCTTTGGACAATTCTAATGTCAACAACGGTTCTAAAAGCATGGATCACAAATGGATCCTGAGCACATCAGAAAATAAATCTAATCCTTCTCCTGAGTTGGAAGGAAAGGGTAACTCCATTCACAAGGCTGTTTGTGGAAATACAAACATTGCATCCTGTTCAACTGATTAGTAAGAAAAGGTCTGGTTGGAGATACATGTATTATTTTACAAGCACAGGTTTCCTTAGAAGGCCTGCCCTAGGGACTCTCAGTGTTAACAGAAAACACTGGATTATATTCATTCTTGCCAAAGAAGGACACATTTTAATGGCTTTACTTCCATCTTTAGGATTAGAACCTCAGAAACCAGGATGCGTGAGGTCAGGTTGAACTTAAAAGATCGAGTCCAGTGCTTCCTGAACTCTATTGTGTATCACGTGTGGACCCTTAGGCCTACAGGGTATTTTCTCATTTCCCTTTTTATTTTTTTCTTTGATCCATTATATACTAAAGAGAGCATTATTCAATTTCCACATATTTGATAATTCCCCAAATTCCTTCTGTTGCTGATTTTTAATTTCATTCCAGTATAGTCTGAGAACATATTTTATGTTATTTTTATCCTTTTTATTTATTAAGATTTGTTTTATGGCCAATATATTAGTCTTATTTTGGACATGTTTCATGTGCTTTTGAGAAGAATATATAGTCTGCTGTTGTTGGGTGGAGTGTTCTATAGGTCAATTTGGTTTTTTTCTTCACTCAAGTCTACTATTTTCTTACTGATCTTCTGCTTAGTGTTCCAATCATTATTAAAAGTGGGGTATCAAAGTCTCTATTAATTTTAAATTGTATATCACCCATCATTTTTGTCAGTTTTTGCCTCATTTTGGGGTTACATGTTAGGCACATATGCTTTAATTGTTGTATCTTCCTAATGGAGTAATTCTTTCATCAAATGTTCTGCTTTTTCCCCAGTAACATTTTTGTTTAATTTATTTTAATTGCAGGATAACTGCTTTACAATACTGCGTTGGTTTTGCCATGTATAAACATGATACAGCTATTAGTATACATAAGTATACACATGTCCCCTCTCTCTTGAACCTCGCTCCAACCCATCCCACCCCTCAAAGTTGTCACACCACCAGGTTGAGCTCCCTGAATTGTACAGCAAATTCTCACTGGCTCTCTATTTTACATATGGTGATGTATATGTTTCCATGCTACTCTCTCAGTTCTTCCCCTCCTCTCCTTCCCCCACTGGGTCCATAAGTCTGTTCTCTTATGTTTGTGTCTCCATTGCTGCTCTGCAAATAGGTTCATCAGTATCATCTTTCTAGATTCTATATAAACACATTAGTATACATTACTTGTTTTTTTCTTTCTGACTTACTTCACTCTGTATAATAGGCTCTGGGTTCATCCATCTCACTCAGTTCAGTTCAGTTGCTCAGTCATGTCCGACTCTTTGTGACCCCATGAACCGCAGCACGCCAGGCCTCCCTGTCCACCACCAACTCCCAGAGTCCACCCAAATTCATGTCCATTGAGTCGGTGATGCCATCCAACCATCTCATCCTCTGTCATCCCCTTCTCCTCCTGCCCTCAATCTTTCCCAGCCTCAGGGTCTTTTCCAATGAGTCGGCTCTTTGCATCAGGTGGCCAAAGTATTGGAGTTTCAGCTTCAACATCAGACCTTCCAATGAACACCCAGGACTGATCTCCTTTAGAATGGACTGGTTGGATCTCCTTGTAGTTCAAGGGACTCTCAAGAGTCTTCTCTCCAACACCACAGTTCAAAAGCATCAATTCTTCGGCGCTTAGCTTTCTTTATAGTGCGACTCTCACATCCATACATGATCGCTGGAAAAACCATAGCCTTGACTAGATGGACCTTTGTTGGCAAAGTAATGTCTCTGCTTTTTAATATGCTATCTAGGTTGGTCATAATTTTCCTTCCAAGGAGTAAGTGTCTTTTAATTTCATGGCTGCAATCACCATCTGTAGTGATTTTGGAGCCCAGAAAAATAAAGTCAGCCACTGTTTCCACTGTTTCCCCATCTATCTGCCATGAAGTGATGGGACCGGATGCTATGATCTTAGTTTTCTGAATGTTGAGCTTTAAGCCAACTTTTTCACTCTCCACTTTCACTTTCACCAAGAGGCTTTTTAGTTCCTCTTCACTTTCTGCCATAAGGGTGGTGTCATCTGCATATCTGAGGTTGTTGATATTTCTCCTGGCAATCTTGATTCCAGCTTGTGCTTCATCCAGCCCAGCTAAAATGCATTCCTTTTTATAGCTGAGTAATATTCCATTGTATATATGTACCCCAGCTTCTTTATCTATTTATCTGTCAATGGATATCTAGATTGTTTCCATGTCCTAGTTTTTGTTTTGAAGTCTATTTAAAAGTCTGTTATTAGTATAGCCACTCTGGGGTTTCTTATGATTGCTGTTTTATCATTTTTCCCATTCGTTTACTTTCAATATATTATAATCTTGAATCTAAAGTGTCTGTCCTATAAACAGTATATAGTTGGATCTCATTTTTTAAAAATCCATTCTGACAATCTCTGCCTCAGATTAGATTGTTTAACCCTTTCACAGTTAATGTCATTATTGATACAGTTGGATTTATGTCTGCCATTTAACTGTTTCTATATGTTACAAGTTTGCCTTTATAATTCTGTTCTTTCTAGAGTGCTTTATGTATTGTATTTTATAATGTAGCACTTTATTATTTTGCTAACTTTTGTTCACTACATATTTTTTGTTATTTTCTTAGCTGTTGTTCTAGGGTTTACTATGAATATCTTAACTCATGAGAATTAGCTTCAGATGTATACTAACTCAATTCCAGTGAGATATTAAAATGTCACTCCTGTGTAGGTTCTCTTTCCCCAGTGTTTTGTGATGTTGTTATTATATATATTACATCTCTCAGTGTTATAAACCCAACATTAGATTTTATCACTTTTTATAATTTATGTCTTTTGAAGCTGAGACAAGAAAGTACAGTAAATATAAGTCTACAGTTCTTATTATATCAACTTCCTTATTTATCATTTCTAGATCTTCCCTTTTACCCCTGTGCCCATCCTTTATGCTGTCACTGGAAAATATGTTACATTTCTGTATGTTTTATGCTCAGTAGTACATTACACACATATTATTTTATATAATGGATTTTTAAATCAGTGAAGAGAAGAAGAAAAAATTTGCAAGTATACTGTCTTTTATAGTTATATAATTACCTTTCCCAGTGGTTTTTGTCTTTTTGTATGGATACAGATTACTGTCTGGGTTACCTGCTTTCACTGTAAAGAATTTCCTTTATTTCTCATAAAGTAAGTCTGCTAGCAAAAAATTTCCTCAGTATTTGTTTATGAGGAAATATCTTTATTTTATTTTCATTTTTGAAAGATATCTTTGCTGAATACAGGATTCTTGGTTGACAGTTTTTTTTTTTTTTTTTTCCTTTAAGCACTTTGAATATATTATTCTATGTCTTTCTGGGCATGATTGTTTCTGATGAGAAATCATCTATTATTCTTATTGAGATTCCCTTGTGACAATTCATTTTTCTCTTGCTGCTTTCAAAATTTTTCTGTCTTTGGCTTTCAGTATTTTCACTATGATGAATCTATTTATGGATCCCCTTCCTTTATCTTACTTGGAGTTCCTTGAACTTCCTGGCTGTGTAGATTGCTTTTCAATATTTGGGAGGACTTCCACCATGATTTTTTTTAACTGCAAAATGTTTACTTTAATTTTTTAACATTTTGTCTTATATTAGAGTATAGTTGATTAAAAATGTTGTGCTAGTTTCAAGTACACAGCAAAGCAATTCAGTTATACATACACATGGATCTATTCTTTTTAAAATTCTTTTCCCATTTAAGTTGTTACATAATACTAAGCAGACTTCCTTGTGCTATATAATAGGTCCTTGTTGGTTATCCATTTTAAATATACCAGTGTTGTACATGTCAATCCCAAACTATCCCTTCCCCCAACTCTTTCTCTCTGGTAACTATAAGTTCATTCTCTAAGTCTGAATCTGTTTCTGTTTTGCATCATTTGTATCATTTCTTTTTAGATTCCACATATAAGCAATTTGTTGTTCAATCGCTAAGTCATGTCCAACTCTTTGTGAACCCATAAACTGCAGCACATCAGGCTACCTTGTCCTTCACTATCTCCCAGAGTTTGCTCACATTCACATCCATTGAGTAGGTGATGCCATCCAACCATCTCATCCTCTGTCTCCCCCTTCTCCTCATGCCCTCAATCTTTCCTAGTATCAGGCTATCTTCCAATGAGTCAGATTTTTGCATCTGATGGCCAATGTATTGGAGCTTCAGCTGCAGCATCAGTACTTCCAATGAATATTCAGGGTTGATTTCTCTTGGGATTTACAGGTTTGATCTCTTTGCTGGTCCAAGGGACTCTCAAGAGTTCTCCAGTACCATAATTCAAAGGCATCAATTCTTTGGCAATCAGCCTTCTTTATGGTTCAACTCTCACACCAGTACATGACTACAGGAAAAGCCATAGTTTTGACTGTACAGACCTTTGTTGGCAAAGTGATGTCTCTACTTTTTAAAATGCTGTCTAGGTTTGTTACAGTTTTTCTTCCAAGGAGCAAGTTTATAGTCACCATCTGCAGTGATTTTGGAGCCCAGGAAAATAAAATCTGTCACTGTTTCCACTTTTCCTCCTTCTTTTGTCATGAAGAGATAGGACTGGATGTCATCATCTTAGTTTTGTGAATGCTGAGTTTCAAGCCAGCTTTTTCACTCTCCCCTTTCATCCTGATCAAGAGATTCTTTAGTTCCTCTTAACTTTCTGCCATTAGAGTGATATCATCTGCATATCTGAGGTTGTTAATATCTCTCCCGGCAATCGTATGTAAGCAATATCGTACAATTTTTCTCTTTTCTGAGTTCACTCACTATGACATTCTCTACATGCATCCATGTTGCTGCAAATGGCATTATTTCATTCCTTTTAATGGCTGAGTAATATTCCATTGTACATATGTACCACACCTTCTTTTTCCATTCCTTTGTTGATGGACATTTAGGTTGCTCTCATGTCTTGGCTATTGTAAACACTGCTGCAATCAACATTGGTGTATATGAGCCCTTTCATACCATGTTTTTCTCCAGATATATGCCAAGGAGTGGGATTGCAGGATGATATAGTAGCTCCATTTCTTTTTTTTTTTAAGGAACTTCCATCTGTTCTTCACAGGGATTCTACCAATTTACATTCCCATCAACAGTGTAGGAGGGTTCTCTTCTCTCTACACGCTACCCAGCATTTATTGTTTGTGGATTTTATGATGGTGGCCATTCTGACTGGTGTGAGGTGATATCTCATTGTAGTTTTGATTTGTACTTCTGCAAATCAAATAATTAGTGATGTCAAACATCTTTTCATGTGCCTCTTGGCCATCTGTATGTCTTCTTTGGAGAAAGGTCTATTTAGATCTTCTGTCCATATTTTGATTGGGTTGGTTGTTTTGATATTAGGTCGCATGAGCTCTTTGTATTAATAAATTTTAGAGACTAATCCCTTGTTGGTTACATCATTTGCAAATATTTTTTCCCATTCTTTGGGTTGTCTTTTCATTTTGTTTATGGTTTTCTTTGCTGTGCAACATCTTTTGAGTTTAACCATGTTCCATTTGTTTATTTTTATTTCCATTAATCTCAGAGATGGAATGAAAAACATATTGCTGCAACTTATGTCAGAGAGTGTTCTGCCTATGTTTTCCTCTAAGAGTTTTATAGTGTCCAGTCTCACATTCAGATGAGACCTAAATGGAGATTAAACAATATGTTATTAAACAACCAATGGATCACTGAAGAAGTCAGATAGGAAATTAAAAAATGCCTAGAGACAAATGAAAACAAAACACAAGGATCCAAAACCTATGGGGTATAGTGAAAGCAGTTCTAAGAGGGAAATTTATAGTAATACAGTCTTACCTCAGCAAACAAGAAAAATCTCAAACAATCTAACCTTACACCTAAAGTCACTACAGAAAGAAAGAACAAAGAAGCTCAATCCCAGAAAAATAAATGACCCAATCAAAAAATGGGCCAAAGAACTAAACAGACATTTCTCCAAAGAAGACATACAGATGGCTAATAAACACATGAAAAGATGCTCAATATCACTCATTATCAGAGAAATGCAGATCAAAACCACTATGAGGTACCATTTCACGCCAGTCAGAATGGCTGCGATCCAAAAATCTACAAGCAATAAATGCTGGAGAGGGTGTGGAGGAAAGGGAACCCTCTTACACTGTTGGTGGGAATGCAAACTAGTATAGCCACTATGGAGAACAGTGTGGAGATTCCTTAAAAAACTGGAAATAGAACTGCCTTATGATCCAGCAATCCCACTGCTGGGCATACACACTGAGGAAACCAGAATTGAAGGAGACACGTGTACCCCAATGTAAATTGCAGCACTGTTTATAATAGCCGGGACATGGAAGCAACCTAGATGTCCATCAGCAGATGAATGGATAAAAAAGCTGTGGTACATATACACAATGGAGTATTACTCAGCCATTAAAAAGAATACATTTGAATCAGTTCTAATGAGGTGGATGAAACTGGAGCCGATTATACAGAGTGAAGTAAGCCAGAAAGAAAAACACCAATACAGTATACTAATGCATATATATGGAATTTAGAAAGATGGTAACAATAACCCTGTATACGAGACAGCAAAAGAGACACGGATGTATAGAACAGTCTTTTGGACTCTGTGGAAGAGGGAGAGGGTGGGATGATTTGGGAGAATGGCATTGAAACATGTATAATATCATATATGAAACGAGTCACCAGTCCAGGTTCGATGCACAATACTGGATGCTTGGGGCTGGTGCACTGGGACGACCCAGAGGGATGGTATGGGGAGGGAGGAGGGTTCAGGATGGGGAGCACATGTATACCTGTGGCAGATTCATTTCTATATTTGGCAAAACCAATACAATATTGTAAAGTTAAAAAATAAAATAAAATTAAATTAAAAAAAAAAAAGAAAACCCAAAGTTAATAAAAAGAAAGAAAGAAAGAAAGATCAGGGCAGAAATAAAATGAAATAGAGACCAAAAAACAATAGCAAAGACTAATGAAACTAAAAGCTGGTTCTTTGAAAAAATAAAATGAATAAACCTTTAGACAAACTCATCAAGAAAAAAAAGGAGTGGGTTCAAATCAATAAAATTAGAAATTAAATAGGAGAAGTTACAATTGACACCACAGTAATATAAAGGATCATAAGAGGCTACTACAAACAATTATATGCCAATAAAGTGGACAACCTAGAAGAAATGGACAAATTCTTAGAAAGGTACAACCTTCCAAGACTGAACCTTGAAGAAATACAAAATATGAACAGATAAATTACATGTGCTAATATCAAATTTGTGATTTAAAAAACTCCCAACAGACAAAAGCCTAGGATCAGAAGGCTCCACAGGTGAATTTTCCCAAAGATTTAGAGAAGAGTTAACACTTATCATTCTGAAACTATTCTAAAAAATTGCAGATGAAGGAACATTTACAAACTCACTCTATGAGGCCACTATCACTGTGATACCACAGCCATATAAAGACACTACAAAAAAGAAAATTTCAGGCCACTATCCCTGATGAACATAGACACAAAAATCCTCAACAAAATACTAGCAAGCAGAATCCAACAAAACATTAAAAGGATCAAACACCATGACCAAGTGGGATTTATTCCAGGGAGGCAAGGATTTTTCAAACTCTACAAAGCAATAAACATGATACAGGACAATAACAAACTGAAAAATAAAAACCATATGATCATCTTAATAGATGCATAAAAATGTTTTGACAAAATTCAACACCCATTTATGATAAAAACTTTCTAGAAAGTGGGCACAGAGCGAACATATCTCAACTTAATAAAGACCATATATGACAAACTTACAGCTAACATCACACTCTACAGTGAATAGATGAAAGCATTTCCTCTAAGATAAGGAACAAGACAAGGGTGTCCACTCTTGCCACTGTCATTCAACATAGTTTTGGAAGTTGTAGCTACAGCAATCAGAGGAGAAAAAGAAAAAAGAATCCAAATTGGGAAAGAATAAGTTAAACTCTCGCTGTTTGCAGATGACTTGATACTATACATAGAAAATCCTAAAGATGCTACCAGAAAACTACTAGAACTTATCAATAAATTTGGTAAAGTAAAAATTGGTTACAAAATTAATACATAGAAATCGGTTGCATTTCTATACACTAACAACAAAAGATTAGAAGGAGAAATTCAAGGAACAAATTTACCATTGCATCAAAAAGAATAAGATACCTAGGAATAAACATACCCAAGGAGACAAAAGACTTGTACTCCAAAACTATAAGACACAGATGAAAAAAATCAAAGATAACATAAGCAGATAGAAAGATAAACCATGTTCTTGGATTAGAAGAATCAATATTGTTAAAATGACTATACTACGCAAAGCAAGCTATAGCTTCAACACAACTGCTACCAAATTACCAATGGCATTTCCACAGAACTTGAACAAAAAAAAATCTTAAAATTTATATAACAGAGACACAAAAGACCTTGAATGGGCAAAGCAATCTTGGGAAAGAAAAATGGAGCTGAGGAATCAGACTCCCTGATCTCAGACTATACTACAAAACTATAGTAATCAAGACAGTAGAGATATAGATCATTGAAACAAGATAGAAACCCCAGAAATTAGTCCATGCATGTATGGTTAATTAGTCTATGACAAAGGAGGCAAAACTACACTTAAAAAAAAAACATATTTATAATGGCTACTTTGAATCTTTGTTAAATTTGGTATCTGGTGACTATCAGAGGCATTTTCTGTTTCTTGCTTTTTCCAGCAAGTGCTTTTTATCTGTTTGTCCCCTCACCCACCACTTCCATTCATACATTTCTTTGCATAACTTATAATTTTTTGTTAGAACCTGGACATTTTAGATAATATATTGCAGCATCTCTGGGTACTGATTCCTCCACTTCTGGGGCTTGTTATTGGTATTTGTTTACTTGTTTGTTTAGTGACTGGCCGGATTATTTTAGTGGGAAACTCTGATGTTGTTCCTTATGGGGTACAGCACTGGGTATGCCTACAGTCACCCTGGGATGACACTGGTCTTCATAGTCATCTCTTTAACTTTCTCTTTCCCTGACCACATCAAGCTGTTAAATTTTACTAATTTCCAGATCACTATTGTATTGTTTCCCATAATGTCCTGGGGGTATCAACTGCTCCACAGATCTATCCAATCAAATCCAAGCTCCTTTGAAGGGATAGATCCTGAGGCCAGTATTTCAGATTTGTTCTGACCCCAGGAGGTCTTTTTCTCTCTGGCAAACTAACCTGCCTACTATTCATCCTGTATCTTCAATTCTCTAGCAATCTTCTCTTAGTTATCTCTCACCATAACTTCCCTAAGGGCATTTTTGAGAGTGCTACTGGCTTGAACTTCTCCACCCTCTGTTGAAAATAAAATCAGTTGCTTTGGGAAAAGATTTGGGGCTCTCTGCTTTATATTTTGCTTCTACTCCAAGGCAGTGCTATGCCCATGATATAGCAGCAGCTCCATGAGTGGGGGCTAAGCAGAAGATGCTCCACCTCTTGGCCACACTCACCTAAAACTTAACTTCAGCATCCGGTAGCTTGGAGCAGGATAGGAATTGTTCTATCCGAGAAGAGAGTCCTTCAATTGGGAACTAGGGAGAAAGGGGATCCTGTGTTCCTGGTTGCGCTAGTCTCGAGCAGAATTTCCATCTCACTGAGGTGGAAATGGGGAGAAAAGAGGGTCCTCGTTCAAATACCACAGATTCACTGTTCTTAGCAAGTTTTAGTACATTTTCTTGAATAAATGTTTCTTCATTTGTTGTATGCACTTAGGAAAATTTTTAGAGACTTTTTGTTTAAAACATGTCTGCCAACCCACTGTATAGCACAGGGAACTCTACTCTGTAATGGCCTATGTGGGAAAAGAATCTTAAAAAAAAAATACTTTCACTAGAGAGTAAGTCTGCATAGCTCATCATTCTATCACACTATCATACTGGAAGTGGACTCTCTTTCAGAACACGTGATGCTACATTTTAGGGCATGACTATTTTATACATATACATGTCCACAGAACAATAGTTTGCTAACTCTAATATGTACATAAAATCACCAGTGAAACTTGTTAAAAATGGAGGTGTGGGGGTCTCACCCCCCAGAGATTAGAATTTTCTAGGATTTTCTAGTCTTCCAGGAGTAGAAGCCAAAAAGAAATCTGCACTTTTAGCAAGTGCACTAATGATTCTTTGGGGAAAAAAATTGCACTAAAAAGACTAAAGCATATCAGCAAAGATGTCTCTTCTCTTTTTCAGCAGGTTCTGTGTCTACTAAGAAACTTTGCAGCTACGGCAGGGTCAAACCCTATTAAACATTACTATAGTGTGCGTGCAAGTGTGTGTGTGTTTTCACCAAAACCTAGAAATACTGTCATTATAGGAAGCGCTGCTGCCTGTTTGCGGATAGGGAAGTGCTTGCAGAGTCACGGTTTGGGCCTGCTGAGAATCAAAGGTGACAGAAGACCGCAGAGCTAGGCTTCTCAAATTGGGTCAGGAAACCTGCTCAGAATCTTTCTCTCTTTTGCACCAGGTTTGATTTCTCCTTGGTGTTACTATTTGTAACTTTCCCTCAAAACAAAGAGAGTGCCACAGGCTTTGTTGCAATTGGTCTGATTTGCACACCACCAACTGACAGTTAGTGCCTCTGGTGAGCAAATTAATAGCACTAAAGCAGCTATCAACATGCCGCTGCAGAAATGCTTCCTACTGCCCAGCTGCACATGGTTATCACTAACATGAGTCCTCACAGTCATAATCATAGAAAATGAATATCATTTCATATTTTAAAACTCTAGACAGAAACCATTGGCAATTTATTTTTTCCCAAAGAACCAGCTAATTAAAATTGTAAATAACACTGTTATGCTTGTATGTACTTCTGTGAGTGTCTTTTTCATGAGTGACTGGAGCATAGACGGCTACATAATGGTTCTATTGCACATTACAACCCAAACTCTACTTCTATCTGCCCACACTCCCATCAGAGGAGGAGGCCACACTCAGGGCAAGGAGAATTTGTAAGAAAGGCTTTCACAACAGAAGACATATCAGGAAAAAGGAGGGCCCCAGAGAGCTCAGGAAATCTGGCTTTATGAGGCACTATAAGAAGCCAGAGAATATTTATCTACTAGGTTTAGTAGGTAGGTTATTATTGTTATTATTGGAGATGAAAAAAGTATAATAGGATTCCCCAGTTGAAATTGCAAAAAAAAAAAAATTCTTGCCGTAACAAAAAGGCAAAAGTCAAGCATTTTTAACCATTTTCTTTCAGAGTTGCTCACGGACCGTTCTCAGTGGGGCATTACTCCCACACTCTCCACGTGTTAATAACTGATAGCCTTTACTAGTACCAATTCATAGATAAAATCTAGGATATTTCTGATCTTTATCCATAATTTGCTGATATGCAATTATTTCTCAATAATGGTCACCTCAGCCGGAGTTGGGTCTTTAACTGGTATATAAAACTAGACATGAAAACAAAACTTTAAAAATACACAAATTATAACTAGATAATTTTCATTTACCAAATGATATACATAGGGCTTCCTTAAATTATAAAGAAGAATTGGTACTTTACAGAGTTAATTCATGGGTGTCCCTGGTGGTTTAGATGGTAATGAATCTGCCTCCAATGCAGAAGACCCGGGTTCAATCCCTGGATGGGGAAGATCCCCTGGAGGAGGGAATGGCAATCCACGCCAGTATTCTTGCCTGGAGAATCCCATGGACAGAGGAGCCTGATGGACTACAGTCCATAGGGTCACACAGAGTAAAGCACAACTGAAGCAAGTTAGCACAGCACAGCAGTTAATTCACAGACCAATAATTACTATCAATTAATGAACAATAAGTCAATACTAATTATTAATTGAAAATGTACCTGACCTCTCATCATTTAAATGGAGCCTCTTTTGTTATTCTCCATCATAGCAGCCCTACTCTTCCAACACAAGGCTTATTGATTTATGATTATATATTTACTTATGAAATTATATAATATCATCCATCTCCCCATTGAACCTCAGTTGGAGAGACCATCTCTCTTTTATTCACCACTATATGCTCAACATCCAGCACAACGTCCGATACTTAATTATTTCTGGAATGAATGAAGAAAGAAGTCATGAGGTTCTTGGGATCTTAAATTGGGGAGGATGATCAATAGGCTTTAGGATTCCCTCAAATCCCCTGAAAATATTAATATCTTTAAAACGTTGTCTACATACATTTCTCTGCAGAGAAGACTCACAATTTTCATTAGATTTCAAAGGGGATTGTGACTGCGCAGAAAGGTAAGGGATCACTGGCCTATGTCAGTAGTAAACCCTAAAGCCTATCAATCACCCTCCCCAATTTAAGATCCCAAGAACCTCATGAATTCTTTCTTTACTCATTCCACAAATAATTAAGGATTAGATGTGCTGGATGTTGGGCATATAGTGGTGGACAAAAGAGAGATGGTCTGTCCCACAGAGGTTCCACTGGAGAGACAGATGACATGATAAGGATTCAGTAGCAAACAACTCACCTGTAGCCTGAAACAAAGTATGCTACATGTACCTTTAGGTGGACAAATGTGTGGCATATGTGTAGGTCCTGTTCCAAGAACCAAAATGTAAATGTCTCAGTGAAATTACAGAACAATCCACATTCCCACTTCCCCTGAGTAACTGATCATTCCTACAGTCACTGGGCTCCATCAGTAGCTGCTTAAATTCATCTGTTTCTTGGCAGCAACATCCATCATTCAGGCCAGAGAAAAGGAATCTGTAATACCCTTCTTTTACCTGCTTGGGATGATGACATCCATTTGGGGGAAGTTCCTTTTAATAACAAACCTGTAAACCTCCCAGTTAACAAAGGCACTGGTCTCTGTCTATAATGCACTGGTTTGGGCAATTTGATCAAACAGCACTGGGGTTTCCCTTCCCCTGCCTGCAGCTGGAGAGGAAAGCCAGGATAATCAGGCTAAATGGGCCTCTGAGTGCTGCAGGCACTCATGGCAGTGGGAGACTTAGAGATGGGCTGGAACATATTAATTGGCTGTTGTATATTAAAATTCCTCTTCTTCTCTCCCAGCTCCAAAAGATGCTTCCCTTCAGTAAAATTCTTCCCTCATTTTAATTTTTTTTGTCCTGAAAATGGAAACATCAAAGGTAAATTTGTCAGAGGAAAGAGTTTTTGATGTGTCATTAACTCTCAGTTATCCATCTTAACAGAGAAGAGCAGTGGTGCAGATAATTCAAAGCCAAAGGCTCTCTCTATTTAACTTTGTAGTTCATTGTTTTGAGGGGCTTGGTAGCAGACTTACCTCTCTAATTATGTTTGTCTTTGCTTCTTATTAAAATGAGTTTGTCTGCCTTAGGGCCAGGCAGTTGGGTGACATGAAGATTCTGGTACAGAATTTGTAAATTTCACCAGGGGAAATCTACAAGGCACACAGATAATCAAACCTGACTAGATTTGAGTTCACATTCTTAATCACTTGTGATCAATTGCTTTGCTCCTCTGTGACTAAAGCAAACCTGAGATGAGACATAATTATAGAAGACTAGTTGGAAGAGAATGAGTCTTTACATTTAGATAAGACAAGACTGCTGTGGCCAAAACTGATAACAGTCAATATTGATGTTTTCCCTGCCTGGTCCCACAGCCTTCTATTCTGAAGCCAGAAGTACCTTCCCATGCAAATCCCCGTTTTGTACAGATGAATAAATGCTGTTCATCTGTACCTGATTATCCTGCAGTGACTCCCTCTGCTAACCATTAGGGTTATTCACAAGTACCCACTCTCTCTTCCCCAATATGTGGAGGTAAGACCATATATCTTCACACACGAAGTTAGATGTGGCCGTGTGACTGCTGTTAGGTAGTAAAATGTGCCACTTCTAGGTGGAAGCTTTCAGAGCTAACATGTGCCTGGAGGCTTGCTTTGTCTAGTGAGGCACTGGCTGCATCTGAGACAGTGGCTGCTCCCTCAGCCTGGATCCCTGAGTGACTGATGAGCAGAACCCCCACCAGCCAGTGATGGGTACATGGTAGGAACAAGAAATAAACCCCTATTGCTTTACATCATTGAGACTGTAAGGTTCTTAGTCACTCAGCATCTCTTGTTGTTTAGTTGCTAAGTCACGTCCAACTCTCTTGCAACATCATGGACTGTAGCCTGCCAGGCTCCTTTGTCCATGGGATTTCCCAGGCAAGAATACTGGAGTGGATTGCCATTTCCTTCTCAGGGGATCTTCCCCACCCAGGAATCAAACCCGTATCTCCTGCATTGATGGGCAGATTGTTTACCACTGAGCCACCAGGGAAGCCCATACAGCAACTCAATCACAGCACATATCAAACTGTGCCATGACTGTCTGAGTTATCTCCCTTATTAGACACTGAAAACTTGAGGCCAGAATTATTTCTTCTTCAATACATTAAGTCCAGTGTATAACATAATTAAATTAACTCCTTAGAAAATGAAATTGTCTTCCTTCCTGGCCTCTGTGATCCTCTGTGTTTATGTTTTTCTAACATTTGCCCTCCTCCTATCATCACCAGTTGAAATGATAAGGTGTCTTTGACATTCAGATATATGGGGAATGGCAGAGATATTCTTTTGGACCAGCAGTACAAGTAGCAAGAGCTGGCAGAGGGGAGAGAGAGAGAGATGTTGAGGCATACTTAGGCTGCAGGCATTTCAAATACAAAGGGTTCAAGAGGCAGACAAGATTTCAAAGTCTTGGGGTGACCACATGGAAAAATAAGTATCCCAAAGTGTTAGTTTCTCAAGGAATCACAGGTATTATCTAGACTAGACTCTTATATCATCAGCATCATTAATATCACAATACCAATACTTACTGATAATGGACTAAGTACCAGGCACATCTCCAGCCACCTTACAATTAATTCAGTAAATCTTCCCAACCACCGTATAAAGGAGCTATTATTATTCTGACTTTACAGATGACGAAACTGAAGGACAGAGAAGTAAATTTCCTCTGACCACAGCCATTATGTATCCCTCTGTGTTTGAATTCAGCATCTGCTTGAACTCTCCCCATCACGGGGGCTCTAACTTCCAATACAAGCCAACTCCTGAGCCATATCCTGCCTCCTGCTCCAACTGTGGTCCCCTGGACAGTTCTGCTTCCTAGACCAACAGGAAACAATTCCACCTCTTCTCTGCAAGGCAGCCCTTCACATGTCTGAAGGCAGCAATTGTAATGCCCTGCCAGGCTCCTCTCCTCTAGTCCAACAACCCAGTTTACTCATTGGTTTCCAGCGTGCCATAGACTGAGGTCCCTCTCCATCAGCTCAGTGACTCACACGTGCCAGTCGGTGGAGTCAGTGGAGTAGAAAGGGGCACTCTCCCTTCTAGTACAGCATAGGGCTGATAGCTTCTACAACCGCAGCACATTCCTTTTACCATGTAAAGCAGGGTTCACAGGCCGAAACGGGGCCATAATCTGCTGCAGGAATAGCCGACTCACCGCATGCTCTGCACACGTCCCCATGCTAGCAAATGGAATGCTAAAAGGGGCTTCATGTTCAGAGCTTCTCCTTCCTACTCAGGTTGGAAGTCCGTTTCTACCCTCTGTATCCCAACCCCTTTCCCCCCTCATCATTCTCTTGCCCTAAGAAAACAGGTCCTGCACTCACCATGGAGTTCATGGCAAAGTGATTGTGCTGTGTCTGGAGGTCTAGGGCGTGCTGGTAGCTGACTCCAATCTCTGTATGGCTCTGGAGGAATAACTCCTTGTTGTGGCTTATCCAGTCAAACATCTGGAAGGGGGAAAGAAGACACAGATAATGGTTATGAGTTCAACAGCAAGAAACTTTAAGAGCTACTGGAAGAAAACCAGCCCTTCTGCTGGTGCCCAGTGAGGACCAGACATTGTGCTCAGGGTTGGAGTGCCCACAGCCTGGCTTCCCAGAAGAGCCCTCCTTAGAAGAAGTCCCCACCATCAGCCTCGATGCTTCCTTACAAAGTCTAGAGGAAAAAGAGAAAATGAGTAAGAGGACCAGGGAGAGTTAGGAGAAAGCTGTTCACTATCAGCTGCTGCTTTTAAAAACTTTTAGAAACCTTTACTTCCCCTTTTAAAAACTTTTCAAAATCATCAAAAGAACCCCACACATGCTTTAGGGACAGGACAGGTGGGAGGTTTCATGTATCCCCTACTGCACCAGCAGGAGAGACCCTTGTCGGAAGCCACAGAGCATCCTAATATACTCCCCTCCCATTTACACTGCCTGACCACACACATCGTTGAATTGACTCTGAATGGAATCAACTTTTCTTTTGATCCCACAGCCTCACAATTCCAGGGTTTCTGCTATAAGCCATGAGGAATCAGAAGAGGAGGATTTTAAGGGTAGGGTAAATACTGCCTGGCACAGTGGGCACTGAGCCATTTTCCTTCCCCAGCTCTGTACCTGGTTTTCATTTAGGTTTCTACCTCCTTCCCAGGCAGCCCATTCACTTTTAGGGGAGCTGATCAGAATCTCAGTTCCAAGGAAAAGCCTGGTCACTCTAAGGGTTATCGCTTCTCAGGACACCAGATCTAAGCTAATCAGTGTATGACATTTCCTGACTGATGGGATTATCTTAGAAACATGTCCAACTCTTTGTGACCCCATGGACTGTATGTAGCCCGCCAGGCTTCTCTGTCCATGGAATACTCCAGGCAAGTATACTGTAGTGGGTTGCTGTTTCCTTCTCCAGGGGACCTTCCCAACCCAGGGATCAAACCTAGGTCTCGTGCATTACAGGCAGATTCTTTACTGTCTGAGCCACCAGGGAAACTGGTAAGAAATAGGAATGTTATCCAATTCAGTATAATAATACATGAAGGGAAGTTTGCTGGAAACTTCTGGGAAAACAGAACTGCAGTACTATAGATACAGCTTCTCTTCCTCTGATACTGTCATTGTGACACTGAACCTCAAATTGCTGAATTGTCACAATTCTGGTGGTAGCTTGAGGGAGAAGTCAATGGGCAGAGAAAGGGTGTAGCCAAAATAATGGAAAGAAATAGGCAGAGTTCTGCTTGAGCCTTGCCTGATCACCACCTTCTCTCTGGACTTCCTTAGTACCTGAGCCAATAAATCCTCTTTATTATTCAAACTGGTTTAAGCTGGATTTTCTGTAATTTTCTGCCTAGAGTAGTCAACTGATATAGCCAGGAAAGATGTTAAACCTTTGGAGAAGAGGACTGCTGCACTTGGAACTCAACGCTCAGTAGCTTGGGATGAGCTAAAGACTGCGGCTCAGTTGCAGAGAAGAGCAGGGAAGAACTGAGCAGAGATGCATGCTGAGACGCTGCAAAATTCACGCCAGCTTTCCTCGAGGCCGAACCACAGCCTCATTCCATTTTCCTCCTTTAAACAGACAAATGAATTTACCTTTTCAGTTACATTTAACCAATATTTATTGGACACTCATTATATGCCCGGCACTGTTCAAGGCAAAAATGATTAACATGTGCTTCTTGAGTTTAAGTGGCTTAAAAGCCACTGTGAACAGCAAACATGGACTCAGATACAATGTTAGTATAACTTGGCATATGACAATTAAGATCACAATTTGAAAAGAAATCTATCAAGATAAAGGTCAAGATGGTGGATCAAGGTAGCTGCCACTCTTGGTGGTGTGGAGACAGGAAAGAGCACAGAAGGCTTCCCAGAGTTGGCGACACCTGAGTTGATCTTGACTCAGGTAGGAATTAGCCAGGGGAAGATGAATGAGAGGTAAGCTCCACACAAAGGGGAGATCAAAGGGGCAGAACTCCGGGGCAGCCCAGTGTGTGAAGGGCTCTGAAATCACCACTTTTGTGCTTCTGGACCTGATGTAAGGAGAATATGTGGCTGAGGAGGTAGATGGGACCATGAAGAGCTCTGGACACAGACTTTAGGAAACCTGGACTATATACTGTGGGCAGCAAGGCATCAGTGGAGGGCTGAGCAGTGAAATTCGATGTCAGCTTTGAGAGCAGTGTGGGATGGGAGACTGGAGGGGAGATATGGAGCAGTGAAAATGGTTAGGAGGCTGTTACAGTAATCCTGGGGAGCAAGAGAGATAACCTGGAAACCTGAGTGTAGGGAATGGCAGTGGAGTTTGAGAAGTGGGCAGAGTGAGAGCTACTAGGAGGGGACTGAGGACTCCCAACTGTTTAGGAAGTGGGGGTGAGGGAGAGACAGGGAGAATAGTCAGGCGTCTGGAATAGCACCCTGGGTCCTTGTAAAAGAAGATGTCATGGCACTACCTCAAGAGGAGGGTGAGAAGCTGGGGTGAGGGAGCAGAGATCGTGGTTCCATCTTAGAAACTGAGTTTTAGACGCTTAGGAGAACTTCAAGTGAAGGTGTCCTGTGGGTAGTTAAGAGTTTTGTCTGGAGGTCAGGAGAGAGACATCAAGGCTATGACAACCCACACATAAGCATAAACAAACCACCTTCCCAAGGCAAATGGGCACGCTTTGATTTAGAGAGGATTCTCCCTTCTGAATTACCCAGATCACTCCCTGCTACCTACACAGATAAAGGGCAAAGTAGCATTCTTCACTTTTGACTGTCCATGGATGTCCCAGGCTAGGGAAGCCTGTGGAGGCTGGTTGGTATTGGTGGTGTGCAACACCCTGGTTCTGCCAGCCATAGCCAATCCCATACCAATGGCATATGGTTGGTGTGGCACATGGTTCTTAAAATTATTATTAAGGACAAGAGGGGAAGAAGACAAGCTCCCCTGGAGACTAAAGGAATTTCATTGTGTAATTTTTGTTCTTTAAAATTCTACCTCTCAACCTCATTTTAAAATAATTCTATCTCTTTTTCTTGTTGATGAAAGAATCAATAAAATTAATGAAAATCTGAAATGCTTGAAGTCCTTAGAACTTGGGATGAACTCATTCCTTATATTTTCTTGGCTATCCTAGTGGCCTGGAAGTGACCTTCCCTGTATTTTCTGCTAAATGACTATTTAGATATGCTAATAAACAGAGAGTTATGTGCTAGCATCAGAATTATTAGATTGCCTGGCGCCAGGTCCCTGCTGGACTACAGAGCAAGGAGAGCTGAGCATGGGCCAATTAGGGAGGAAATGCAGGGACAACAGTGAGTTAAATGGCAGGTGACAATAGAAAGTGCTGGAGGAAGTACACATCTCATTGAGTGGACTTATTACATGATCAGGTCTGTGCCCAAGCCATTTTGCCCCATCTGCCTTCCATAGTGGAGCACATGAGCAGTCTCTGGGGGCTGAACTTTTTGGGGAACTGCAGCTATGCTCGGAAAAGGCAATAGCACCCCACTCCAGTACTCTTGCCTGGAAAATCCCATGGATGGAGGAGCCTGGTAGGCTGCAGTCCATGGGGTCGCAAAGAGTCAGACACAACTGAGCAACTTCACTTTCACTCTCCACTTTCATGCATTGGAGAAGGAAACGGCAACCCCCTCCAGTGTTCTTGCCTTGAGAATCCCAGGGACGGGGGAGCCTGGTGGGCTGCTGTCTATGGGGTCCCACAGAGTCAGACATGACTGAAGCGACTTAGCAATAGCAGCAGCAGCAGCAGCAGCCGCAGCTATGCTGGAGGCTAGATGCAGTGCTCCAAAGATGTGACACTCACCTCGTGAAGCGAGAAAAAGCCCTGCTCTAGAGGCCAAATAGTCTACATGATAGCAGGAACCAGGGTTTCTCCAACGTGGCTGTTTTCTAGGGACAGTCTCAAGTCTCCTCTGGGCCTGAATCTGCTAATTATATATAACCCTCACCTTTTTGAACTTGGCTGCCTGCAAGGATCATCAGCATTTCTGCTGCATTCAGTGGAACCGGCAGCAGAGAATGTGTGTGTGTGCATGCATGCTCCCAGGTGGGTGTGCACTTAAGCAGGATGAGGACAAGACTGGGTCTGGGCCTGGCTCTGTCACTAACTACCCGTGAGACTGTGGGCAAGTCTCTTCATTTCTGTGCTTCTCTTCATTTGCAAGGGATAAGTAGTACCCAGAATGGAAGTAAGCATCCTGGCTTACAACTGGCTCAATTGGGAAACTTATGCAAAGTATTTTTTTCCATTCAAAATAAAAATTAGTCTTATTGAGTCTCCTGGATCAGAATACATATTCATTGTTACAAAGTACACTTCTAACTTTTGATTACAAAGAATGTCCGTGAGAAAACTGGCATTGTTTTGACAGCCAGAGAAAGGCAGCTTCTTAGTCTTAGCCCTGGTATCTGTCTGGAGCTTTAGAGTTCAACATGTCCATTCACACACATCATCTCACTGCCTCCATGAGGCCCAATTTACAGACGGCAAACAGGTTCAGAGAAGTGAAGCCCACCCAATGGGCTTTATTCATTTCACCCAAGGCACATTCACTGAGTGTCTGCTGATCCAGGCTCGAAAGATACTGCCCTGCCTCCTTGACTACAGGACCTCCTCTGCCCAGGCTCCGCAGAGCTGTTGCCCCTCAGAAGGCAGCCACCAGGGCACTATGAGGCTCCAGCTGTGGTAGGCCACTGTCCCTCATAGGCCACGCACTGTCTAGTACCCAGCCCCCTCCTCTCTGCCTCACCTTTGCCCTCTCAGTGCCTGGAGATAGCTGATTCAAACAGCTACACTTCTCTCAATAAATACTTCAGTTCAGTTCAGTTGCTCAGTCGTGTCTGACTCTTCACGACCCCATGAATCACAGCGCACCAGGCCTCCCCGTCCATCACTAACTCCCGGAGTTCACTCAGACTCACGTCCATAGAGTCAGTGATGCCATCCAGCCATCTCATCCTCTGTCGTCCCCTTCTCCTCCTGCCCCCAATCCCTCCCAGCATCAGAGTCTTTTCCAATAAGTCAACTCTTCGCATGAGGTGGCCAAAGGTGGTTTCAGCTTCAGCAGCATTCCTTCCAAAGAAATCCCAGGGCGGATCTCCTTCAGAATGGACTGGTTGGATCTCCTTGCAGTCCAAGAAATACTTAGTGAATGAAGGTAATGCATGAGCAAGCTGGCCATGGGTTCTGGGCTTGCTCATCTCCAGACAAGCTGACCCTTTCTAAATTCCCTTCCAACTAGGACACTGCGCTTGATTTGTTTGAACTGGCTTCTCTGGAAGACACTTCAACTAGACACTTGAAAAAAACTCTAAAGAAAAAAAAATTAAAGGAAATATTTCCACAGTGGTTTCAAACATTTTGAACTCTTTATTGTTGTTGTTGTTACTGTTGTTTATTTTTTTGAGAAGCAGCAAATGGTAGGTTCCACAAAATGTAAAAAGACAACAAAATTCCTCCAGGAGGAAAGTTCATGTCTAAATAATGAAATTTTATCTCTTTGTTTGGAAACCAACATAGTTTCATCTCATTAAGAAGATGAATGTTACATGTAAGCTACTTGAGTTTTTTTCCTTCATATTTTGCTAAGTAATTTTTTATGCTGGCTAAAACTCAGTGAAAATATAAAACTCTAGTTTTTAATATATAATAAATGATAGAATCTATTTAAATGCAAATTAGGAAGCTAAACAGAAACATTTTTATCCTTTTCTTTTAAATATGGGGGTAGCTAAAAGATTATTATTGTTCTGTTCTGTTTTTAATAAAGCATAAGCTATTTCATAGAGCAAGGATATTAAATAAGGATCCTGGACTTATTTCCTTCATTTGCCACATTTAGCAACAGAATCTGATTTAGTTTTAACTTTCAAACCAACTTACCACCTAGTGTTAGAATTTTATGCTATCTGTAATTTAAATTATATTGGTTTTAATTTGCTCATATTCAGGTTTGGTGACTTGATTGAGAGGATAGAAGACAACTAAATGATTTTCTTTTCTAAGTATGCACATTCCCGTACTACCTGTTGTCCCCTGTATCCTGCTTATATACTGCATTAACCCATCCGTGAACACCTATGCCCTAAAGAACACTAACAACCTCCTCGCCAGAGAAGCTTGCTACATCTGAAAACTTGCTGTGCAGTCAATTCCACAACAAAATGTTATGTGTTTTATAGCGTAAAGACGAGGTTTCAATTCAGGAGACTTGGGTTCTAGTATAGACCTGCTTTATAAACTTTGACAAGTTAGTTAATGGTGTGAACCTCAGTTTCCTTATCAGTGAAATGGGGATAACAATTTACACTATTTCAACCTTATCATAATAGTGAGATTAAAATAAGACTATGAATTTCATGCTTCAGTAATTGCTACATACCAGATAGATTTTTAAACCTATATAGTGAGCATATACTATTGCACATATTTCCCTAATGTTTGTGTCAGAGCAGAGAACAGATGAAAGGTGTGGATTTAAAATTGCACAACCTTCACCCTACTGCAAAATCACTGTGGGCTCATGGAAATTACACCTGAAGCTCATACACAAACATCCACAGCCCACCCCTGCCGGAGACATGCTCCCAGAGCCACCACAGGGCGCTAGACAGACCAAGGACACCTGTGGGTCTTCCCTCTGCCCCAACCCTGACATACACTTGGGGTGAGAAAGAGAGGGAGGGAGAGAGAAAGAAAGAAAGAAAGCCTTTGCTTACACAGGCCTAAAAGCCCTGCATATTCTCTCAGGGTCATGCCTGAGGGCATTGTCCCCTCCTGGCCTCCCTGTGTAGCCCAAACAGTGTAACAGTGATCTAACCTTCTCCTGCCCTCCCCCTTCCCCATCCTCTCTGCCACATCCCAACCCTTCACTATTACAGACTCAATCCCTTTGACTTTTAACAGTTTTTCACCCAGGAGAGACTCCTATTAAAATGCATCATTCCTGCAACCCCTCCCGAAATTGGTTTATCCTGGACACAGAAACAGTTCATTAAGAAAGCAAGGCCCTTCGCGAGCATGACTTAGGGATGGGATCCTAAAATGGGGTGGCAGAGGAGCCCTAGACCAAAAGAGACAGGCCCTAAAGTGGGAGTGGGAGAGAACCAAGGGCAAATTTCCCCACTTTACAACTCTGCTTTCACAACTCTGCCTGACCCCGGGAAAATGTCTTCAGGCAAACAGGGACACACACAGACCCCATGTGTGTGTTCTGGCCTAGGATCCTTGTTGTTGTTATTCAACAGCCCAGTCTTATCTGACTCTTTGAGACCCCATGGACTGCAACACACCAGGCCTCCCCATCTCTCACCATCTCCCGGAGTTTGCCCAAGTTTGTGTTCATGCCGACCACCATCTCATTCTCTGATGCCCTCTTCTCCTTCTGCCCTTGATCTTTCCCAGCATCAGGGACTTTTCCAATGAGTCATCTGTGCTCATCAGATGACCAAAATACTGGAGCTTCAGCTTCAGCATCAGTCCTTCCCGTGAATATTCAGGGCTGATCTTCCTTAAGATTGACTGGCTTGATCTCCTTGTTGTCCAAAGGACTTTTAGGAGTCTTTTCCAGCACCACAGTTCGAAAGCATCAATTCTTTGGCATTCTGCCTTCTTTACAGACCAGCCCTCACAACCATATGTGACCACCGGGAAGACCATAGCCTTGACTATACAGACCTTTGTTGGCAGAGTAACGTCTCTGCTTTTCAACACACTGTCTAGGTTTGTCATCGCTTTCCTGCCAAGAAGCAATCTTCTTCTGATTTCATGGCTGCAGTCACCGCCCACAATGATTTTTGAGCCCAAGAAGAGGAAATCTGTCACTACTTCCACCTTTTCCCCTTCTATTTGCCATGAAGTAATGGGGCCAGATGCCATGATTTTACCTTTTTTTAATATTCAGTCTTAAGCCAGCTCTTTCATTCTCCTCCTTCACCCTCATTAAGAGGCTCTTTAGTTCCTCTACACTTTCTGCCATTACAGGGGTATCATCTGCATATCTGAGGTTGTTGATGTTTCTTCCACTTATCTTGTTTCTGGCTTGTAACTCATCCAGCCTGCATTTCTCATGATGTGCTCAGTCTATAGGTTAAACAAACAGGGTGACAGCAGACAGCCCTGTCGTACTCCTTTCTCGATCTTGAACCAATCAGTTGCTCCATACAGGGCTCTAACTGTTGCTTCTTGACTCACATACAGGTTTCTCAGGGGACAGGTAGGATGGTCTGGTATGCTTTCCACAGTTTGTCATGATCCACACAGTCAAAGGCTTTAAGTGTAGTAGATGAAACAGAGATAGATGTTTTTCTGGAATTCTCTTGCTTTCTCTATAATTCAGCAAATGTTGGCAATTTGATCTCTAGTTCCTCTTCCTTTTCTAAACCCAGCTTAGCCATCTGGAAGTTCTTGGTTTGCATAATGCTAAAGCCTAGCATGCAAGATTTTAAGCATGACCTTTCTAGCATGGGAGATGAGTGCAAATGTCTGATGGTTAGCACATTCTTTGGTACTGCCCTTCTTGGGAATTGGGATGAGGACTGACCTTTCTCTTGTGGCCACTGCTGGGCCTTTCAGATTTGCTGACATAATGAATGCAAAATTTTGATGGCATCGTCCTTGAGGGATCCTTAAGACCCTTCAGTCTTTGTTTTCAATTATCTGCTCATCTAGGATTGAGCTTTCCTGCTTTTCCAAAGCAGGATAGAGAAAGAAAAAGTAAAGGACCCCAAGATGTGGACCTAGTTTGTAGTTCCCCAGAATTCCCTACTGAAGGGAGTTTGATACCTTGCCTCTTCTGTATCCTGCAGGCCTGCAGACCATAAGGAGCTCAAGGTTCTGGGAGATAGTCTTTACACTGGTGTCTATAGACAGGGAGGCAGTTGGGACTTGTGCCTGACAGACAGTTAATAAATACCTATTGAAGGAGAGAAGGTGTTCTGGGCCCTGTCTGTTCTTCTTTAGGCTTTTGGAATGACAGCAGGCATAGCTGTATATATGGTACAAGAAAGAAGTCAATTTTATCTATCACCATAAATCCAGCTCTTCTTAGAGGATGGCTCAGCCTGGTTACCTGGGAGACCCCAGCACTGGCCTCAGGAATCAGTCAGGGCACCAAACAATATCACAGGCCAGGCTGTATCTCTGACCTGCAGACATGCTATTGCTGCTCTAGCATATTTCTTACCCACTCTGACCCGCAATTCCCTAATTCCCAGATCTCAGATCTAACATCCTAACTAACATCATGATACTCACATCTAGAACTGCCCAGTTTCTCTATAAAACAGATAAATGTCCCTGTTTGCTCCCATTGTGAGCAAGGAGTTAATAAAACCCTTTCCCCTTGAGCATGCTAATCTGACCTTCAGTTAACACCCTAGTTCTGTTTCCCTGGAAACAGATAAAGACAGTATGTGCCAACATGTTACTAAATCATGTTGCCTATGGTTAAAAAAAACAACTACTCTCCCAACTGGTAAACTGAATCTGGATTGGAAAGACTATCAATGAACTATAAATAACTGGTGGGGATAATGTTCCTTGATCTTCCCTGAAGAGGGTGACTCTTGTAACTAAGGGTGTGTCCATTGCCAGAACCCTGGAAGCTGTGTCAATAGAGTTGCTATAAGAGATACTGGCTCGTGTGAGACATGGGTTACTGAGCCGTGAGAGCTTCTGCAGCTGCCCACCATGGATCTTGTCTCCTTGCACCTGAATTGGCCCACTGCAAGGACTGTACGGCAAGGAAACCATAGCTCCCATCTTATATTGTCCTGAGTGGATCAGCACCAAAGGTGGCCCATAGCAGTCTTTGAGTGTGAATGCTCAGTGGAGTCTAAGGAGACTCCTTAGTATGTGTGGTATCCATATTGCAGAGCCAAATCCTGTGTACATAGTCTCTCTTTGTCTTCCCTTTCCCCAGGCTCCTTTCTCACTTTCAACTTCTCTCAATATCAGCAGTAATAATGGTAGCAACAAAAATAATAGCAACTAACATTTGCCAAATGCTCATCCTGGGCTTCCCTGGTGGCTCAGTCAGTAAAGAATCCGCCTGCAATGTGGGAGACCTGGGTTCGATCCCTGGGTTGGGAAGATCCCCTGGAGGAGGGCAGGGCAACCCATCCCAGTATTCTTGCCTGGAGAATGTCCCACGGACAGAGGAGTCTGGTGGGCTACAGTCCATGGGATCGCCAAGAGTCGGACATGACTAAGTGACTAAGCACAGCACAGCACCTTGTGCCAGGCACAGCTCTAAGCATTATTAACATATAACTCATTTACTTCTCTTAATAACATCCTAATTATCTCTCCAATACTAACCCCCAATATTATCATCTCCATTCTATAAATTGAGAGACTAAGGTACAGAGAGGCTAATTAACTTGCCCAAAGTCACAAAGCTAATAAGTGGCAGAGCCAAGATTCAAACTCAGGAGGCCTAGTTCCAGTGTTGATATTCTTAACCCTGTTGCTCCACCTTCCAAAATGCTCAAAGCTTCATTTCTGTCTACCCTTCTCTTTTTCACCAAACTTTCAGACGTACATTTGGCCCCTTGGCTGCTTTTGTTTTCCTCCATCCACTTCCTCTTTAACCGCTTGTAATATCTTTTGCTTTACTGCTTTCCTAAGTCTGCACTCACCATGAAAACTGACTGCCTCCTCCTTTCTGAGATCTTGACCCTATCCTTGATCTTGCATTAAAATCCAGTGCCGTCAATTCTGCCGTCCTTTCGACTGGCTCTGACCCTCTACCAGAGGCAGGCCATCCGGCTGCAGGCATGATTCGCTTTCCCCTCCTGTTTTCACAAGTCTCTGCTGCTGCTAAGTCACTTCAGTTGTGTCTGACTCTGTGCGACCCCATAGACGGCAGCCTACCAGGCTCCCCCATCCCTGGGATTCTCCAGGCAAAAACACTGGAGTGGGTTGCCATTTCCTTCTCCAATGCATGAAAGTGAAAAGTGAAAGTGAAGTCGCTCAGTCGTGTCCGACTCTTCTCGACCCCATGGACTGCAGCCTACCAGGCTCCTCCATCCATGGGATTCTCCAGGCAAGAGTACTGGAGTGGGGTGCCATTGCCTTCTCCTCACAAGTCTCTACCCAACACTAATTTCTCCCGGGAGAATCAGGGCTTCACAGACTCAGGCTCTCTTGACACACCACATCTAGTCTCAGCATGACAAAAACAATAGAACACTCTAATTTCAAAAGCTCACCAATTCTTCAATCGTACACTGATTTATCTAAACTTGCCTCCTAATTCTCTGCTGCCCCTTTATAGCTGTCCTTCATGTCCTTCACATCCTCACTGGAACCATCTCAACCCTTAGCCCTCTGCCTTTTATTCATCGGCTTTGTCCATTTGAAAATCCATTCAGGCTCACATTTTCAACAACCCAAATATTATTTCCTGTTTCATGTGCCACATCCTGTGCCAACTACCTTCACAGACTTTCTTGTGTAGTCTTTATAATAAGGCAAAAATAAGGTATTGTTAATTTCGCTTTTGACATAGTGAAAACTCAGTACAAAGAGCTGAAGTAAATTGCCCAAGATTACACAGCTTGTAAGTGATGGAGATAAATCCAGAATCTAGTGTCCATCTGAACCTAATTTCCTCTGTTCCAGGGTGCTCTCTAACCTCAACTTCCCTGAACTGACAAGAAGAAATATGTGGCTCTGCACAATGAGCTTTACACACATTATCTCAAGCCTCAAAACAGCCCTTTGAGTTAGATACCACCATCACCACCTTTCTCTAGAAGAAACTGTTTGAGAGATCAAATAATTTGGCCAAGGTTGCACAGTCTGGGTGCATATTAAAGCAAAGTCTATATGACTTCAAATTCCATGCTTTTAAACTACTATCCAATTGTCTTCCAAACGCACACAATTTTGGATTATTCCTAGTCACCTGGTGCCCATGAATTCAGTATGAATACCCCCTTGTTGTAGCATCAGCATCTCAAACTACTCTGCCTGCTCTGTGAAAACTCTTAGTTTCTCTTGATCCCCCACATCTTCACCCTGCCCCCCTGAAGTCAATGCATTGTCTTTCTTCAAATCATTCTGAAATATACCCTTCACTTTCCACTGCTACGGATACTCACCGCTCAGCCCCTCCTGCAAAGATTACTGTAATTACTCCCTTACTGGTTTCCCTGACTCTGTTTTCTTCTTTATACCAAGCAATCTGCTCCACCAGGCTCACTGCTCTGATACACTACTTTTACCCTGTCATTCCCTCAGTCCAAAAAAAAAAAAATCCCCAACAAAATTATTGTTGCTATCTATTATCTATAATTCAAAATCTAATCTCCTTATTCTGGCATGCAAAGTACCTCCCCCTTCCATGCCCAACTGGTCCATATCTGCCCTTCTCCCTGTTCTTTCACACCACTGTCTGCATCAAGCATCCTTTCCTGCCATATTCTATTCAGCACCAGGCAAATAAATCACACATGCTCATTGCCACCCCTACATATGTGTTCACATCTCTCCTTCCATACCCAAATATCCAATTTACTTCCACCCTTCAAAATGTACCAGAAGTCTCCTTTCCTCTCAATGATTTCTTTGACCAACTGAGCCCATACTGATTTCTCTTTCCTCCAAGTTCACTGCCCAAGTATGTACCATAATCCACAAACCTAACCCTCATTCAGAACTACCTAAAGTGTTTTCTTAAAAAAGTATAGCTTCCTAGGCCCTATCCTTGAGATTCCGATTCAGCAGGAACTCTGCAGGTAAATCTGATGCACTTGCATTTTTATCTAAACAGTTCATGTAGACTTACAGTCTGTTTTTGATGGGGTAGCTAGTAGGGAACTTAACTCTACCACATGTACACTAGTTAAAAGCATTGGTTAACAACCAACATAAACCACTGATCCTTGATGGAAGGGAAACATACAAGTAAGCCCCCGGCCCACCCTGGCTTTCTCCCTGAGTGTATTTTCCAAACTATGAAGCCAAGCAACAGGAGCTGAGCAGAGAGCAGCAGTCTTAATGGCTGTAATACAACAGAGACTAGACTTAGGGGCTGGTAGGGTGGTGGTAATTATGGTGATAGGAAATTAGAGAGGAGGGAGCTAAGAAAATGAGACCTAAAAATCTTCACCAAATTTCCTTTAGGTCCTTGGCCAAATCCTAAGCTGTGCATAGGCAAGGTGAGATTCCAGAAGGTCCAGGAGAGAATAGCTGTGGTATGTGGAAAACTGAAGAGAAATATCAGGGGCTACAGTGCTGAGGAAATGTTATGAGTTCTAAACCAAACAGTATGAAGAGACTTTGGTGAACTCTGGACACTCAACTGGGACCCCAAAAAGACAAGACTGGTAAGAGTAAGAACTGCATCCTAAGAATATGGGCTATATCCTAGAATTAAGGAAAAGATGGAAGTAGATACGTCATAGCAAAGCCTAAACCAAGGCTCAACAGGATCACAATCTGTAGTTTAACTGCATCCCAGAACTAAACAAAATTTAGAGGAGGATAACCTAATCAAGTGGAGAAGGCAATGGCAACCCACTCCAGTACTCTTGCCTGGAAAATCCCATGGGTGGAGGAGGAGCCTGGTAGGCTGCAGTCCATGGGGTCATTAAGAGTCAGACACGACTGAGCGACTTCACTTTCACTTTTCACTTTCATGCATTGGAGAAGGAAATGGCAACCCACTCCAGTGTTCTTGCCTGGAGAATCCCAGGGACGGGGGAGCCTGGTGGGCTGCCATCTATGGGGTCGCACAGAGTCGGAAACGACTGAAGTGACTTAGCAGCAACAACCTAATCAAGAGGCTGAACAATATGTCATCTATAACAACCAGTAGATTATTCAACCTATGAAGGAGAGAAAAGTGACTAAGAATAAAAAAAATTAAAGTCGATAGAAACAGAACCTGAGATGATTAGGCTATAATTTAGCAGACAAGACTTTTGAAAGAACCGATTAACATCTTGAAGAAAATAGGAGGGAAAGGCACAAAATGAATTAAAAGGTGAACATAACAACAGAGTCCAGTCTTCTGTTTCTTGTAGCCAAAAGCATCCCAACATAAACAGTCACATGCTCAGGATGCTTAGCACACTATTTTCTTCACTTACTGAGCGCCCACTGTATTCCAGATATTGGATTAGAGACTAACGAGAAAAGATCAAGGTCAGAGTCTAGTGAGGGAGGCAAATATATTTGATAGTCTGTCACTTTTAACTGTGAAAAGTACTATGAAAAGTGTACATGCCCTGGAGAAGGAAATGGCAACCCACTCCAGTATTCTTGCCTGGTAAGTCCCATGGACACAGGAGCCTGGCAGGCTACAGTCCATGGGGTTGCAAAGAGCTGAACATGACTTGGCAACTAAACAAGAACAACAAATATGTGTATGTATAACTGATTCACTGGTGCAACTAATACACCATTGTAAATCAGCTATACTTCAATAAAAATTTAAGAAATAGAAAAAAAGGCAAAGGTCAAAATGCAGAAGAAGTAGGTCTTTATTTTGTGGTGGAGAGGAACCACTGAAGGAAACTGATAAGGTTGAATTCACTTCTAACCCTAAATGGGTCTCTGCACTGAAGCCCTCAACACACAGTCATTTATCTCATTGCAAAGAAGAGTCCAAGGCAGCCACCATGATCTCACAAAAAATCAACTAACACATTACAGGTTTCTCCATGACCGAGGGCTCTCCCACACAGCCCCCTGCCTCCTTCCTTCCCCTTCTCCTTTTTCTTAAAAACCCTTCAGCATCTGAGATGAAGAAGATAAATATAAAGGAGGAGACGCAGATGACATACGAAAGGTGCCTGGCACAGTGCACTGCACACAGTAGATGCTGAACACGTGCTAGTTCCTTCCCACTTTCTTCCCCTCCTTATCCTGCCAGACAGGATAAGCTGCCAGTCACAGGTAGCTGCTTTCTGACTAAAGAAACCCAGGCTACAACTCTCCACGCTCGAGTCACACACTGTCCTAGAAAATCAGCACACTCCTATTAGGCCTGAAAAGGCTACTCTCTTCAGACTTGCCCTCCTCATGCTAAGTGAGGTAATGAAAAGTTTCACCAAGTCAATTATTAATATAAATATTTTCAGAATTTGAATAATGTTTTTATTCTTTGCATTTTATTTCCAGTCTGCTTGCCTGGATGGACTAAATTTCCTGCAGTCCTGGCAACACACACACTACCCCATTGTGGGAAGGAACGGTCACCCAGGAGCCAGCAAGTCAAGCAGAGGAGAAACAGGACCAACCAAGCCAGGAGTCAGCCCGGGTAGCCTTGGGATATTGACTCTGAGTGGCCAAATTCCTTCCATCTGAACCACAGATGATGATAAAATATTTTCAGGAACAGCATGAGGGAATGTTTACTCACTTCCCAAAATGTAAAATTGAAGAGGTCAAACTCAATTTAATTCAAGCTGAGAAAATAGTGCCCAACTTTATCCCAGAGCTAAATTTAGGCATAAACTGAGTTCTGGCCCTGGCGAGTTAATTTATATGAGCTAATGCTTGTTCCTGGCCTATAAGATACACTCAGTAGATGGTAACTATTATTGTTACTGCAAAAATGGAGTGTCTGTTGGATGTTCTCACCCAGTCCTCCCACACATCCTAAAATCAGCTGTCGCAATTACTTGCACATCTGGGGAAAAAATTCTACATGGACTGAGGAGGAGGTGGCCTCCCCTTCAGGAGTCCCTCTTCCAGAAAGGGGGGCAGGTGCTATGCTGGAAGGGGTCTGGACTAGGTGGGCTTGACTCTGAGCAGAGGAAGAAAGCTAGCCCTCTCCTTTTCCCTTCTCCCCTCTTCCTATGGCAACAATGAGGCTGAGAGGTGGGAGACCACGAGGGAGCCAGGCTCAGGTACCTGCTGGAGAAGATGCTCTATCACGCTTCCAGCTTCCAGACCCCACCTAGCAGAATATACTCCATAGGAACTCAGGAAAGACTTAGGAAGGAAGAGCCCAATCTTCAAAACCCTCCATTTCCTTAACAACCTCATTCAGAGGACTAAGGTAAATTCTTGTGTTTAGATAATGCCACTGTCCCTAAGAGCAGAGCAGAAATGCACTAACCAGATAACTCCTGGTAATGTTTTCAATAACCTTCATCACCACATCTTTGACTTCTCCATGCCTTAAGAGAAACCAACATTTGAAGTAAGTCATTTATCCTCCTTCCAAAGTGCTTTTGGGCTTTCTTTTCACCACCTTAACACCCTAACATAAAAGTCTGGTGGTTCCCTTAGTCCTCCTTCCTCCTTGACCTCCAATTAATCACCATGTCCTATTTTCTTTCCCTTAGACTATCTCCAGGGCTAGCCCCTCTCCTTTCCTCTCTCCCTGTCAATTCATCTGCTCACATTTGGATTAGTATAAAAGGACAAGAATTGGTTTCCCTAACTCCAGCTCTTTCTGTCCATTGTGAGAGGAAACCTGTTAATTCCAATTTTTAAGCAATAGAATTGGAGTCACATCTCTTGAAGCCACTCAGCAGTAGGTGGTGCTCTTGTGCCAACTCAGAGCACTCACAAAAGTTTTGTTCCATCAGGCAGCTTATTGAGTGCCTCTGAGGAACGCAGTTATCTCAAACACTGGCCCTGACCTCTGGGAATGTGTAATATCACTGCATTGGAACAGGGCCAATTTGATAGATAAAGACTATGGAAAGTTTCCCAGAGGAGAGAAAGACCACCTCCATCAGAGGAGAGTGGGGAAAGTAGCTAGGCCTTCAACTAAGATAGGGTTTCAATAGGCAGATAGGAGGGAGGTCGGTATAAACACAGGTGTGAGAGGTGGGCTTGTGCAAAGCACAAAAGAGGTTTTCCTGACATCAAGGCTGAAGGCCCAAGTCCAGTCTCATTCTCCATTCTAGGACCTTCTGGTTTGCACCTCCTCGGACACCTCGGGACAAGGGGTATCCCAGGGAAATCTTTAGAACAGGACACGTGCCTCTCTCAGGTGAGACAAGTCAGTCCACCCATTTGCATGGAAGAAACCAACATCCCTTTTTTCTCTATACCAAGAAAGGGCAAGAATGCAGCTTTCCTCCAGTCCCTGGTTACTCAGGGAGTGGTGGGACTAGATTTCTGACCCCCTGTTGTGACCCCAGGTAATCGACATGGCAAGGACACCCCTCCCTCTGCTGCCCTCCCCACCGCCTACAGCCCACATCCTCCCCATGCCGAGCCTGAGCTGCAGCCACACTGGACAGAACCTACTCTGTGCCTCTGAGGCTGCCATGCCTTTGCTCATGTTCTTCCCTGGCCTGCACCCCAACCCAGGCTGAAGGTTTCCCTCATGCTCTTCCCACAGCAGTGACAGGTTCTTTGGTCAGCTTTCCCTGTGCAGCAGCTGTTTGCCAGTGCCTCCCCACTCTAGTGTGGTAAATAAAGCCTGACTCCAGTTCATCTTCCAATGGCCTGTTCCCAGTACAGTATCTGGCATTTATTTAATTGGCTTGTCTTCAGCAACAGTGTTTTAGATTCTGCCAAACTGGGCACACACTTCTAACTTCCTTCCTCTAGCTTCCCCAGACACCAGGGCCCTACCTCACCTCTATGTTTTGCTGCCACATGCTGGCCACTGTCTGCTCCAGTACCCATGCTGTGGACGACCCTGTACTCTCTGCCCTTCTTCCCATGCCCTGAAAGAAAGCCCCCCCACCCCACAAGCCTCTTCCACTCTTGATGGCCCAGCTGCAATTGGTCTCCATAAACCTATCATCTGCTGAGCACCTACTGGGCTCCTGGCATACTAGATGCTTCAGATACATTTTCCATAATCCATACAACAACCCTAAAGCACGTATTAAAAATCTACGTTTTACAGATAAAGAAACTGCTCAGAGAGGGCAAACTCGCCACAGATAGTCAATCAGCTAGCAAGTGGCTAAGCTGCAATTCAAAACCCAAGTCTCTTGTGATTGTAATGCCAGTGCTCTTTCTAGAAGCCTTGGCTGGGTCTTCTGGTGGCCTATGCACGCTGCCCTCCATGGGAGGCCTGAGCCACACAGGGAATCACCCAAGGAAGGAAGCAAGACCACAAAACAAGACCACAAAAGGGAAGCGAAACAACCAGTTCCGAGAGAATGAATGCATCCTAGAAGGCTGGGGTAACAGGCTAGAGGAAGTGTGTGGGCACCGAGAAAAGGGCCACCAACAGGAGAGGAAGCAGAAGGGGCGCTTAGGGAGGGCAGAAGGTGAAGGGGAGGGAGGACAGAAGGTGAAGGGAAGGGAGGACAGAAGGTCAAGTGAAGGGAGGAAAGTGGCTTCTTCAAAGTAAAATGCCTGAGAAGAAATCTTGGAAAACAATTTCTGTTTATATCTCTGATGAGTGTCCTTCTTTTCTGCTGCTGCTGCTACTGCTAAGTTGCTTCAGTAGTGTCCGACTCTGTGCGACCCCATAGATGGCAGCCCACCAGGCTCCCCCGTCCCTGGGATTCTCCAGGCAAGAACACTGGAGTGGGTTGCCATTTCATTCTCCAATGCATGAAAGTGAAAAGTCAAAGTGAAGTCTCTCCGTCGTGTCTGACTCTTTGAGACCCCATGGACTGCAGCCAACCAGGCTCCTCTGCAGACAGACTCAGAGTAACAACCCAGATTCTGGAAAGTACTGTTAGCATAGTGTCCCAGTTCTCAGTTCTGAAGGGTCATCTTGTGGGGTCCACATGTAACGGGAGGCCACCTATGACACATATGACAATTCAGGCTACTTCCAGCCCTCATAAGAGACCTGGGAGGGTGGGGGGAGTCAAGCCTGCTGTGCCCAGCGTTCCCGCCACTCCTTGTTCCACTCTGCTTTTCACACCCACTTCCCATGCAGGCCTGGCCACCTCAGCGCACACTGAGCACGCGGTGTCCTGAGCATGAAGCAGAGTGAAGGACAGAGCGGGAGACCGGGTTTTAAGGAGGAGAAAAACAGCTTCAGGAGAAAACACGCACACAGGCATTCTGCAAAACACTGTGACGTGGATTATTTTTGGAATCTAATGTTTCTAATGTTCAAGGGGAGGAAATGAAAAAGAGGAAGTAGAGATTCCCGGGACCAACAGGCTGGAAATAATACAGGACACGATGTCCTGTGTTGGGTGGGACACAGACACACTTCCTTGCCCTGAGCCTGAGCCCAGGCAGCGGGAGCGGGGCGCGGCAGTGGAACGGCCTCAGCAGGAGGGAGGGCAGGAGCGAGGGGCACCGGGAACCTTTCTCCAAAAACAGCAGGAAGTTACAAGCCACTCAGTAAAGACTTTATCTCAAAGGTCATAGTTCTTGGAGGCCTCTCTCCCAACACCAAGGGCTCAAGCAAAGGAATCACAGAAACTTGTCAACATGCTCCCTAGAGGCCCAACCAGTGCTTGCCCTCTTACCATAGCAGCGGTAAGGTCACAGGTCAGGTGACCACCAGCCTCCACTCCACCCCAGTCTCTCTAGCCACCTCCTAGGTTACTGGCCTATGCACTCTTTCTCCTGCAGGGCAAGGGCAAGATTGGTATTGGGGTGCATGCGTGTGTGTGTGTGTGTGTGTGTGTGTGTGTTGGGGAGGGGGAGGAAGCCCAGCCACAGAGCAGAGGGCCCACCTTCCCACTGCCTACCTGACACTATCCCAGGCACACCTCCCACCGTTGCCAAATCTCAGCTTTCTCAAGTAAAATGGTGCTCACATTCACACCCCCACCCTCCCCGACAGACAGGAGACCAAATGAGGAGCCACCAACTGCGTGACTCTGGGTGGGTCTCTGCTCTGGGTCAAAGTTTTCTATGTAAAAGGAAGGGCTGGACCAGAAAATCTCTAAGGTCAGGGGTGTGAGAACACTTTAAAAACCGACATTCAAAAAAAGATTTCATATAATGACAACAATAGCACTTCAGTCTGACGAATGACACTGTTGGCTCAAGGCGTGTGGGGTTGGAGAGGTGGCCAAGAGAAGAGGCAGTGAGCCAAGTGTGGGGCAGGGAGGAGGAGCAGTGCGTTTCTTCCACACTGGCTCCAGTGGTCCTTGTCACCCCAGGCACAGTGAGATTTAGGGTCCTGCTTTGGGCTCTGGGGAGTGACCAGAAGTGTTTGTACCTCAGAGGGAAAGGGCAGGAAACAGCAGTGGATACTCTGTCCAGTGAGTATTAGTGTTGCCCACCGTGATGCTCTTCACCCATCTTCTCAGGGTGACTAACATGAAAGAAACATTATTTTGTTTGCATAGACCTCAGAGAATATAAAAATGCATAGACATTTCTTGGATAAACTGCAGGAAGCTCTGGCTGCAAGACTGTAAGAGAATATGACAAATATGCTCTCTGCTCTAACGCATGGCAGAAGGTGACAAGTGTCTCAGGTGTAGCTCACGCATGGGGACGGGTGCTCTCCTGCACCTGAGGAGACTTGCTTTCCTCTGTGGCTGTTTCAAGGACAGACACTACTTTTCCAGAGACCTTTCCCTTTGGCAGCTCCCCCACCCTGACTCATCAGATATGATCCCAATTTGACCTGGTGCTTCTCTCTTTTGCTTCATCCAGGGGCACCACACAATGCAGTGATCTTGGGGGACCCTTATGAACCTATATCATAATCGCCAACTTCTCTCAAAACTCAGTTCTTAACTTCATTCCACTAGGGATCATTAAAAATTATTTGGAGCAAGTTCATTTGAAAGGTAGCATCGATCACACTCTTTGAGGTCTCAGCAGGTGCCTGATGACTAAGAAGTAAACCAGGATTGAAACAGCACAAGGAGAAGGAAGGGAAGCCAAGGTTAAGGGAGCAGTGATCTGGGCTAGGCACAGGGCTGGGGCCTCCACACATATCATCTCATTCAATTTTCCTAACAACCCTGGGGAGCTTTCTTTTTTTAATCAGGAAAAGAACTCAACAAATCATGATTCTATTTGCTGAGAAAAGCTTCTCTTTCTCATTTTCCATCATCACCAAAATGATAACCCTGAAGAGAGAAAAGTCAACTGAAGATACACAGGGGAGGATGAATAGTAAAAAGGCAACAATTGTACAATTGTTGAGCTGTGAAGGGGCTTAGACACCATGCAGTGTGGCAAGTCTCAAAGGAGAAGGAACGTTAGCACATTTGGGTTGGGCGGAGAGGGGTCTTTACTCAACCACTCTGGGGATTGTGAAACACCCCCTTTACAAGGCTACTTTTGACCACCACTCTCACTACTGTGACCACACACATGCCCTGCCACCCTCTTTATCCCAGTGAAGGTCATTTTCACAAACAGAGAGGATTGTACATGAATAATATCATGTGGAATCAAGAGAGAAAGTCAAAAGACACTGAGATAGCCCAAATTCTTCATCTCTGTTTTGTTGGGAACATAATTGGGGATCAGAAGTTAAAGATGTGCCTAAGATCTCCTAAGTGCTAAGTGGCACCCCAGGCCACGTCGGAGCCCCCTCTCACAAGACTCTATTTCATCACAGACATGGCACCCATGAGTGTGAATAGAATTTCACCACACAAGGGTGAAAATGAAGGAACGAATTTAAAATTAGGTTCTCCAAAGGGAGCTTTCCCACAGGTGGCATAGTAAAGGCAGCCATTGAGGTCAGGCTCCTCTAAGCAAACGAGAGGTCCTCATCTGGGCAGGTGCCTTGGTCATGGAGGAGGCAGGCACCTAAATATCCTTCCAAGTGTGGTGATAAATACCTTGTCTTGGGTGTGTCCCACATGAAACAAATACAACATGCAGTATAAACTGATAATAAGCACAATTCTAATACTGGAAGCCCACTGGATAGCTCTGTTCATTCTTTGGGGGATACTCTCACAGGAAGTGGAAATATATTCCTTCTTTCCAGAACGGCTTTGAACAAGATTAGAGGGCCTCTTGGATAGACACTGTATAGCCTCCTTTATTCAGAAGCAAAGTAGAAAAAGATTCCTCCATTAATTAAGTCAAGTTATGCCCTAGAGCCCTTCTAAGAGCTTCCCTTTCCCTACAAAGCCTGGAAGATTGTAGGGAATCTTCCAGCAGGCATCCGGTACAGCAGCTCTGGTATTCTCTGATAGCTATGATCAGCATCAGCACGTATATGGGCAGCAAGAGGTCACAATGGCGGGTGTCAAGATGACAAGGCTGGGTTTCCTATAGTGCATGGAAGGTAAACTCTTGTATCTCAAGATCTCTTCCAATTCTACCATTCTAACATGTACCCTAGGCATCCAGGAAAAGTGGGGAGCTAAGGAAGACACTCCACTGAGCTGTAACTGTACCCACCCTTCTCTTTTCCAAGGAGGCATCTACCATGAGTCTACTTAATGACTCTTACAAACTGCCCCCTAATGGGGAAGAGGCCTCCCTTCTCTCCAGTAATGGGATGTGACTGCAGGGCAGATATCTTCATCACACAGGATCCACTGCAGCTAAGTGGGGCAAATAGCTGTGAAACAGGGCTGCAAAGAGAGTCGTAATCTGTGCCTGGCTAATGAGGAGAGACTGGACCATGCTCTGTGAACACAGTGGAGGACAGGCCCATTAGTTACAGACCAGAGGGCACAGGGCCCAGGCAGTGGTGCTCATCTTCCAACAAGATGCGTTCTGTGTTACTCAAATCACCTCTGAATTACCCAGCCCTCCCACAAACGGCTCATTAAGGCTTTCCTGTCATTTCTGAGCTGCAATATTTCCCTTTTCTAAGAACTCCTTAATCACAGAGGCTGTGCCTAGGACAGTGGGGTGCACACAGCAGACATAAGTAGTAATAAATAGGACTTGATGACAACCTGCTGCTGACAGACAGAAATTCTGGCTCACTTGTCTTTATCCAAGTGCCTTGTTTTGGGCTCATGACAGCTGCTCAGCAGACGTTTATTAAATGAATGGGTGGCCTGCCTTATGAATTATCTGTAAAACAGAGTCCCTCCTCCCTAAATGTTTAATTGGCAGAGAAAATGGCTCCTTCATGGCCACCCCCGAGATGAGGGATGCATGGGGTCATTGCAGAGGTCAGGGGAAGGTGGTGAGGGGTGGTTTCACTTCTCAAGGCCAGCTGGCAAATGGGAAGTGCTGCCATTATTGAAGGCCTGGGAAACAAGCTGTCACCCACAGGGCCAGAGAGGAGACCGCGTCCACCCCTTTATAAAAATAGAAGCTGGGTGATCACCAGACTCCTCCAATTGCCAAGAGCTTCCCAGATCTGGAGTCAGAGGCCTCCAACAAGCCTCCCACCAGAGAGGAGGCTAAGACGTGGCTCATGCAGTAACTATTTCCTCAGGCCCTTGTTTAGATGTGGATCTGCTCACATAACTCTTACCCAAACCACCATCCTCCTCACCCTCTTTCCAAAACACCAAATAAGTCAAGGGCTGAGGCACTTAGTTCTGCACAGATATTTTAAATTAATCTTGAAGCAATTTAAAAGGATTATTTTTCTCCCCTGCCCCTCACCCAGCACATTTCTGTGGCAGCTAGGTCAAGCCTGAGCAGCATTTCCACCACTGACTCAATATCAAAATATTCCTGGGCTGCCTTTTCCCTATCAGCCTTTCACTCCCTCCGTTGTTTTTTTGATATTCCTCCTCTCCTCCTCTGCACGCACGCATGCACACACACACACACACACACACACATGTGCACAAATATGCAAGCAAATACACTTCTCTTTAAGGCATGAGCATGGATCCTAACAGAGTCCACATACAGAATTCAGGGATCGTAGACTTCAATAGGAAAAAAAATATGCTTTTATTTTTATCCACCGAATGCAGGTCAGGAAGCAACAGTTAGAACTGGACATGGAACAACAGACTGGTTCCAAATAGGAAAAGGAGTACTTCAAGGCTGTATATTGTCACTCTGCTTATTTAACTTCTATGCAGAGTACATCATGAGAAACGCTGGACTGAAAGAAACACAAGCTGGAATCAAGATTGCCGGGAGAAATATCAATAACCTCAGATATGCAGATGACACCACCCTTATGGCAGAAAGTGAAGAGGAACTCAAAAGCCTCTTGATGAAAGTGAAAGTGGAGAGTGAAAAAGTTGGCTTAAAGCTCAACATTCAGAAAACGAAGATCATAGCATCTGGTCCCGTCACTTCATGGGAAATAGATGGGGAAACAGTGGAAACAGTGTCAGACTTTATTTTTTGGGGCTCCAAAATCACTGCAGATGGTGACTGCAGCCATGAAACTAAAAGACGCTTACTCCTTGGAAGGAAAGTTATGACCAACCTAGATAGCATATCGAAAAGCAGAGACATTACTTTGCTAACAAAGGTCCGTCTAGTCAAGGCTATGGTTTTTCCTGTGGTCATGTATGGATGTGAGAGTTGGACTGTGAAGAAGGCTGAGCACCAAAGAATTGATGCTTTTGAACTGTGGTGTTGGAGAAGACTCTTGAGAGTCCCTTGGACTGCAAGGAGATCCAACCAGTCCATTCTGAAGGAGATCAGCCCTGGGATTTCTTTGGAAGGAATGATGCTAAAGCTGAAACTCCAGTACTTTGGCCACCTCATGTGAAGAGTTGACTCATTGGAAAAGACTCTGATGCTGGGAGGGATTGGGGGCAGGAGGAGAAGGGGACAACAGAGGATGAGATGGCTGGATGGCATCACCAACTCAATGGATGTGAGTCTGAGTGAACTCCGGGAGTTGGTGATGGACAGGGAGGCCTGGCGTGCTGCGATTCATGGGGTTGCAAAGATTCGGACACGACTGAGCGACTGAACTGAACTGAACTGAAAGAAGTACCTAAGTTGCTATACTTTAAGAATTTTAATAACTGTACTTCAATAATTATTTTCCAACTGGCAGTGTGATCTTAGGGAAGCCACTGTACCTCTCTGAGCTTCCATTTCCTCCATATGAATTAAGAATAATAATACACCATACAATTCTGTGAGCATGAACTGTGAGGCAGCATTACTGCTTGGCTGCCTGGTACTAGGCTGACTCTAGGTCAGCCTTCTCTACCTGGGGGCTTCTGCGGTAAGGCACGTTATGCTGTTTTGTTTTGTAAATGGGCACTGTCTGGGCCCTTTTAGGCTTTCCATTTCCTGAACTTGAAGGATGCCGTGAAGTGCCTCAAACTCAAACACATCTAGGCAGACCCAAGTCCCCTACCTCCCTGAAACAGGCACCCAGGCCAGGATGCAAAGCAGATCTCCTACCTCAGAGCAGAAAAAATCTCAAGTAAAAATGAAATGCTCCAGACCTTTCCAACACTGGTCACAGAGGCCAAAACACATGGCTCTGGCTTTACAGAGTAGCTGGCTCCTGACCTGCTGTTTCTTCTCACTTGGATATGAGCAGGGGGTTCTGCAGTCCATGTGCTCCAAACCTCAGGCCCAGGCCAGGCCAGGGTCAGACTCAGGCTGCCTGGCCACTGGGTCAAGAGTCCTCAGAAAGGGCAGAGGAAACCTTGAAACTCCAAAAGTTGTGCAAGAAACTTCTATCTCTTCCAAACTCTGGATTAAATGATGTTTAAAAGTTCTGTTGTAGAAAGGGGTCATACACTCTTTTAAAATTATATGTATTGATTTTCATCTGATTATAAATTATAGAAGATTGAAAAGCACAGAAAACTTACACAGAGAGATTAAAATTAATCATAATCCTTGCCCCTGGAAATAAAAACTATTAATGGTGAATGTTTTTCCAGCTATACCTATATTGGCACACTTACTATATAAACTAGGATCATAATTATATAGTTTTGTATCTTGATTTCATCACTTAAAATACCTAGAGACATTTTCAATATAGGCTCTTAAAAGACACAAAACTATTATATCAGACACTGTCTGTAAGACTCACAGGTTACTGAGAGTCATGGTGTTCCTACTAGTGATATTATGTATTTAAATTTTATTCCCATAAAATTGATAAGAGAGCCCCTTTCACTCCTCTTAAAAGTATATGCAGCAGTCAACTCTCTTCTTTAGCTCAGAGAGCATCTAGAGAAGATATTTTGCATCCTTAGCAAAGAGGCACTATAGGGTATTTTCCTTTTTCACTTTTCTCTTTTTCACTGATAAGGGGAAAGCTTTGAAAATTTACTGCTGGAAAAAATATCTTGCTTGAGAAAATGTGCAGCAGTGAGGAAAAACCTCCAGAAATAAAGTGTTATGGCAGGAAGAGAGCCCTGGACTTCAAATGGAAGAGAGCTAGATTCCCATGTCAAGCTACTATTGTAGCCCCAAGATCAAAGAACACCCAACATCACCCACTCAAAGGGCCAAAGGACTGTATAGACTAAATGAGACTCTGTATGCAGAAGTGCTTTGTCAATAGTCAAGTATACTGCAGGGCAATAATCACTAAGTCATGTTGCGGCTGGTAATAGCATTGTTACTTCTGTTGCTCGGCCGGCTGGACTCATTCACAGCACGCCTCAAGAGGGGCAGTGTCCAACAGTGCAAAAGTGTGGAGTCTGCAGCCACGCTGCACCTCCTAGTTTGCCCAAGATATTTAGCTTCTCAGTTTCTTCATCTGTAAAATGGGATGATGATAACATACCTACCTCGTAGGACTCTTGACAGATTAAAATGGGTTAATTTACACACGGTGCACAGAACAGTACCTGATGCATAATAAACACTACACGAGGGGAGCTTTAAAAAGCTGGACTAGCAGTATCTGTGTGTGCCCCCACCCCAGCCCCACTCAGGTCTGGCCGGCACGCCCCTACCTTTTCAGCATCCTGCTCGAAGAGCCGCAGCTGGAAGCACTGGTCTAGCTTGAGCTTGCGCACATGCCACATCTGGTGCAGGTGCTGCCGGGTGGAGTGCAGCTTGTCCAACAGGCTGGTGATCTTGGGCACCAAGCTCTGGAAGTCGGCACTGCCCGGGATGCAGTTGCGCCCTGAGAAGCCGTCACTGCAGCGGATGCACTGCAGCAGTCGCTGCCCCTCCCGGTCCAGCTCCTCCACAGGCGCCTTCAGCACCTTCTTCTTCAGCTGTGTGTGTTCATCAATTAGCCGCCTCGAGCCCTCCACATCCACGGGGAACTCCTTCCGGGCCAGCATCTCCTGCAGGTCTTCAAGGCGTGAGAGCAGGTGTACGGCGCTGTTGAAGAACTCCTCCAGGGAGAGCCGCAGCTCGATCCACTCCTCGTGGTTGTAGTCCAGGGAGCCATCGAACTCCTCCGTCAGCTGGGAGGGGTCCACCAGCTTCGTGAGGCCCTCCACGGACACCATGCTTGTCTGGGATGGGCAGACACAGAGAGGGAGACTCAGTGACGCATGGGCAAGTCTGGGGAAGACCCCCAGGGGAGCCGTGGTCAGAAAAGAGAAAGTCAAGAGGAAAGGCCAAGATACGTCTAGAAAATGACCAGACCCTGCCTGGAAAAGGGCAAGTGGGAGAATGTGCAGCCTCCTGATCAGATGTCACAATCAGCCAAGGTCAGTAGTTTCAACAGACTAGCTGACTGGTTCAAAAAGTCTCTTCACCTGCCACCATTTGCCACTGAAGGAATGACTGTCTTTATGTCCCTACTGTCCTCATTTTCCTCTCCCCAAGTCCACCACAACAGGATGCTAGAAGCTGGGAGAATAGACTGAATCTAGTCCCAGGGGCCTAGTTCTCAATAGCTTTAAAACCCAGGATCCTATCCTCATGGGTGGATTAAACAATGAGGGTCAGTTTTGAGCTGCAAGGGTCTCAGAGTTGATCTTCCTGTATCTGTCCACGAGCAGATGCCCTTCTCTGGTGCAGAGAACAGACAGGGCTTGGGGACAGGGAGTCTGGGCCCCCCATTTTCTCTGAGCCCCCTACAAGCTCTTAGAGAGTAGAGTGCAGAAGGTTTGTCTCTGGGACGCACAGCAGCAAGTGATGGCACAGGAAACCACTCTAATTTACCAAGAAAGATCTTTTCCTTCCTACAGGATTACCTGATTCTGTTTCCTGGAGAAGGAGAGGCAACTAGAGAATATCTAGATCCAAGGTCCAACCCTACAATTAACAATTGTGCAAATTAGGTAAACCAAGTTTGCAGAGCTTCTGTTCCTTCCACTGTATAATGGAGATAATAATGGGCTGTGTGTAAAGTGCCTAGGGCACAGAGTCAGCGCATGCTCAGACCCAGTTAGCGCTCACTGGGATAGCACTCATCCTTTCTGAAGCCCTTAAATGCACATGCCCTTCTGTCTAGCTCATCTTTGAGCATCTCCTCCTTTTCTCCCGTTTCCCTCTATCTCCTTCCAAAGACATAGAAAGGGGCTCTGAAACTGGACTGCTCATCAGAGCCCCTTGGCAAGTTTACGAAAACACTGATGCTCAAATCCTTGTCCCTAGAAACCCTCATCTAGTTGGCCTGGACTGGAACTTGGGCATGGGTAGCTTTAAAAGCTCCTAATGTGCAACCCGGAGAAGGCAATGGCATCCCACTCCAGTACTCTTGCCTGGAAAATCCCATGGACGGAGGAGCCTGGTAGGCTGCAGTCCATGGGGTCGCTAAGAGTCGGACACAACTGAGAGACTTCACTTTCACTTTTCACTTTCATGCATTGGAGAAGGAAATGGCAACCCACTCCAGTGTTCTTGCCTGGAGAATCCCAGGGATGGGGGAGCCTGGTGGGCTGCCGTCTATGGCGTTGCTAAGAGTCAGACACGACTGAGCGACTTGACTTTCACTTTTCACTTTCATGCACTGGAGAAGGAAATGGAAACCCACTCCAGTGTTCTTGCCTGGAGAGTCCCAGGGACGGGGGAGCCTGGTGGGCTGCTGTCTCTAGGGTTGCACAGAGTTAGACACGACTGAAGCGACTTAGCAGCAGCAGCAGTGTGCAACCAGTGACACACCTCTGCAGATCCAAATCCCTGCTACTCAAAACGCAGCCCTGGAACCAGGAGCACTAGCACCACGTGGGAGCTTGTTAGAAATCCAGGATCTCAGGCCCCACCTAAACCTGCTGGGTCAGAATCTGCATCTAAGATCCCTAGGGACTCTGTGCATTAAATCCAAGAAGGCTTCTTTTAGAGCACTTTCCCCCTTTGAATTTGGCCCCAAGTTTACCACTTCCGGGAAGTCTCCCATGATTTCATTCACCAATTTTTCTTTAAGTATCTGCCATTGAAAATGCCAGGACTCTCATCTCTTAGCACTTATTGCCTCAGACTATACTAAGTACTGGAGAAGGCAATGGCACCCCACTCCAGTACTCTTGCCTGTCAAATCCCATGGACAGAGGAGCCTGGTAGGCTGCAGTCCATGGGGTTGCTAGGAGTCGGACCCGACTGAGCGACTTCACTTTCACTTTTCACTTTCATGCATTGGAGAAGGAAATGGCAACCCATTCCAGTGTTATTGCCTGGAGAATCCCAGGGATGGGGGAGCCTGGTGGGCTGCCGTCTCTGGGGTCGCACAGAGTTGGGCATGACTGAAGTGAATTAGCAGCAGCAGCATACTAAGTACCTCATCTGCTCTTTGTGAAACACTACTTTATAAGCATTCTTTCAAGTGGGAAGCTCCCAGCTCTCTCTCCTGTTCTTCATGGTTAAGGAGGTAAAGACCAGCTTTCTCAACTTGGGGTGAAGCAGGTGCAGGGAGATGGAAAATGCTGGGCAGCTGTGCTGAAGCACAAGTTTGAAGACTTGGAAAGATTGTTTCCAGTCATTTCAACTAATAAATTTATAAGCCTGTTGTCACTGCTTCTGTATATAAACAAACCCAAAATACACAAAGCATTTATTTCCCTACAGGACTCCTAGTGCTGGGGAAGATGAGAGTTAACTGTTTTTATACCAAGTTGAATTTCTCATATTATTTACATAGAGAACTGCCTCTCAGCTGGTCTCATTGCTGTGCTCAAATTGCAGCCTACTGGGGCCACCCCCCCTCCACACACACACACACACACACACACACACACACACACACAGGTGCTCCCGGCCCCTAGGGCCAAGCCTCTGGAATGGGAAGTTACTGATAGATTAAGGGCAGCTCTGCTTTCCAACATGAACACATACTGTACTCAGGGTTCATCCTCTTGCAGATGAGGGCAAAGTTCCCAGAAAGGGGGAACAGCTCGGATTTGGCTGGAACAAAGATTCCTAAATCATTGCTTTAATATGTTGTCATTAAAGGCTCTCAGGGGACTCATATGGCCTCTAGAAAAATCTAGTTAAAAAACAACATGTTTTCTGAGTGTAAAAGTAATACAAAATTCTCAAAAGAAAGTAGAAAAACATGAAAATCAAATCACTCATCCAGCCACCTCAAATAGAGCACTGTTACCATTTTCATGTATTTCTCAGTCTTCCTCTCCATATACTATACACTTAAAACCAATGGCATTGAAACATGTGTAATATCATGTATGAAACGAGTCACCAGTCCAGGTTCGATGCACAATACTGGATGCTTGGGGCTGGTGCACTGGGACGACCCAGAGGGATGGTACAGGGAGGGAGGAGGGAGGAGGGTTCAGGATGGGGAACACGTGTATACCTGTGGCGGATTCATGTTGATATATGGCAAAACCAATACAATATTGTAAAGTTAAAAAAGAAAAAGAATTAGATTAGACTATTAGATAATTTAAAAAAAATAAATTATATTGCTAATACTGTCTTATAACTTGTTTTTAGAAAAACAATATATCATGCACATTTTTCAATGACACTATTGTTCTAAATATGATTTTAATGGCCTCATAGTACTTGTGTATTAATGTAGCCATAATTAATGGATATTTAGGATACAAACTATACATATGTTTGTATATATATGTATATGTGTAAATATGTGTGTATACATATGTATGTATATTACTGCAAAAAACAATGTGATGAATATCCCTGTAGACATTTGTTTGTTTATAATTATTAGTTATTCACCTTTTTTTTAAAAATTTTTATATTAAGAACATTTTCCTAGAAGGAGAATTAAAAGATCAGTAGATATAAACTCTTTTTAAGGCATCTGACCCAAATTACAAGGTTGCCCCCAGAAACAATTCCTCTGACTTCCACTCACCAGTAGACACAGGACTGCTTAAAGACTCTGTGCCCTTAGGACAATCTCGTGAGCCACTCCTCCCTTCTGAGAATCTCACTGGAAAGGCCACAGTGACCCAGGAATCCTGAATTATCAGCCAGTCCCTGACATGTTGGGGATTTTAGGGTGGTGGAGAAGGGCAGGTGAGAAATGGGTGGGTGGCAGAAAGGGGAGGAAACAGGAGCTAAGAGAGAGGTCGGCCTCACCTCAAAGATGAACTTGGAGCTGCCAAAGTTGGTCTTCTGTTTCTGCCAGAAGTTGTCGGGTTTGATGATGAGGGCCACATGGATCTCAGCGGGAAAGGCTTCTTGCAGCGTCTTGAGGAGGGGCTTGATGAGGTCCCACTTGGACCCCCGCATGTCGATGATGACGGTGAAGCCACGTTTGCACACGTCCTCGCTGTGGGGAGGTCAGAGGGCAGGCATGGTCACTCTGGGCTGCTGCGACTTTGCAGTACACAGTCGAAAAGCATCTGGAAACCTGCATTCCTCTTAATCTGGACCAACCTTCCAACTTCACACCAGGTCTCCTGGCTGTCTTCCAATGTAACTCAAAATGTACTGCCTCAGAAAACCTTTTGCGATTAACCTCATTTGACCAAGGGCATCTGGCTTCTCCCAGCACTTAGCAAATAACTCAGCCTTCCCTGTAGTCAACTGCACTTGTTGGGACGTTTATGGTTTCAGCATTCACTATTGTGTTAGAGTTTGTTTTAATTCTTGTCTCCCTCTCTTGCTTCTGGGATGAATCATCTTTTCTCCATTTGAATGCTGTACAAGCTCTCTAAAGACAGGGATGCTGCTGCCCTTGGATCTGAAATGGAAAGTCCTCGGCATGAGTGCTATCCTTCCCCAGGCCCACATCAATGGTAGCCACTGGAATGCTTTACCACTGAACCGAACCTGGGCCAAAGAATCTTTTTCAAAAAAAGGGATCTAGGCTGATTCTATCAATTGATTAGAGATGGTACACAAGGTATTGATAACACCACTGTATTTAAGACGTATTACTTGTAGTTCAAATTGTATGTCAATTTTGACAAATTGTTGGGTAATGCCAATTACTCTTAAATGGCCAAGGGTGGGACTGATTAGAACAGTGGATGTGGTCCCATAGTCTCACACACTTCCATTACAAGAGTCGGGTATAAAAAGGCACATTTCAGGAAGTTAAGTAAGGGGAACTACTCTTGAAATTAACGCAAGATGAAATGACAGTGACCAACTTGAAAAATGAAAACTAATCAGACTAAGTGAATCAGTATGATGCTACAAACTTATTTAAACACTTGGACTTTATAACACCTAATAATTTAAAGAAAAAAGAAAGTCAAAACGGTTATAACATCTCAGTTTGGAATAAATTCTATGTTTTGGTAGTTAGGGGGCTTTTCTTGCTTTATTCAATCTGCATATTTATTTTCTAACTCAAAACAGACTTTGGTTAATTCACATGTTTGTATAAATACTGGTGTAACATTTCCTTAGGGTGCTTGTCTTAATTTTCTATTACCCAGACTGTACTCCGGAGAAGGCAATGGCAACCCACTCCAGTACTCTTGCCTGGACAATCCCATGGATGGAGGGGCCTGGTGGGCTGCAGTCTATGGGTCACTAGGAGTCGGACACGACTGAGCGACTTCACTTTATTTTTTCACTTTCATGCATTGGAGAAGGCAATGACAACCCACTCCAGTGTTCTTGCCTGGAGAATCTCAGGGACGGGGGAGCCTGGTGGGCTGCCATCTCTGGGGTCGCACAGAGTCAGACACGACTGAACCGACTTAGCAGCAGTAGCAGCAGCAGCAGACTGTACTCACTTAAAGCCCTGTGCATGTTGCATGCTCCACAGTCATGTACCACCAGCTACCAATCACTTATTGCTACTGGAGGTAAGGCTACAACTGGAGGATTTAGCCTACAAATGGAAACAAAATTCTGTTTCAGGCTTCACTCTCGAATCTCAACCAGTGATAAACTTGTCAGACTTTTGAAGAGACCACAGCTCTTGCAATTGTGTGAATGTCTCAAGCATAAGGCAGCTTATCGGGCCTCCCAGTTATACAGGAAACTCCCCAGGCAGGACAGACACTCTTTCTATTTCTTCCTGTTGACACAAAGGATTAGACTCAGCAAGGAATAAGGTTGAGCCTTCTGTTTCTCCGCAAATCCTATATCCCAAAGGAAAGCAGTTACTTCTCCTACTCTGACATTTACTGAGTCAGTAAGTGGCCAGCGTAATTCTATATTATTGTATGAAAGCAATGTACCTTTTACTTAAATTGCAGAATTTCTTTCCCATTGTAAGAAAATACCTGCTAATCATAGAAAAGTTAAAATATTCAGAGATCTGTATGAGAGATACTAATGATAGGGATGTATAATACTCAGGCCTATTTCCTTCCAGCCTTTTTTGTGCATGTAATTTTCATACCCTATAGTGTTCTACCTTTCACTGTAACACAGAATTTTTCTCATGTCTCAGATTTTTTTGAAATGGTTACATTTAATGGCTTCCCTGGTGGCTCAGAGGTTAAAGCGTCTGCCTGCAGTGTGGGAGACCAGGATTCGATCCCTGGGTTGGAAAGATCCCCTGGAGAAGTAAATGGCAACCCACTCCAGTATCCTTGCCTGGAGAATCTCATGGATGGAGGAGCCTGATGGGCTACAGTCCATGGGGTTGCAAAGAGTTGGACATGACTGAGCGACTTCACTTCACTTGTAGCTCAGTCAGTAAAGAATCTGCCTGTAGTATAGGAGACCTGGGTTTGATCCCTGGGTTGGGAAGATCCCCTGGAGAAGGAAATGACAACCCACTCCAGTATCCTTGCCTGGAAAATCTCATGGACACAGGAGCCTGGTGGGCTGCAGTCCATGGGGTTGCAAAGAGTTGGGCACAACTGAGTAACTAATACTTACTTACTTAATGACACAAAATCCATCTTGTAACTACACCATAGTTTATTTAATCATTCTCATTACAGCTTTACAGACGGGCACATCAATTTACATGTATACCAGCAAAGCATAAGTGTACCCCCTGCCCCGACTACTGTATCCTCATCAGCACTGATTATTGAATTTTTTAAATCTTTGCCAATTTTCTAAGAAAAATATTGTATTACATTTATATTGGCATTTCTTTGCTTACTGGCTATAGCTTATTGACCTATAAGAATTTCTTCTGTGACTTACCTGATCATTTCTTTTAACTATTTTTCTATTTCAGTTTAATGGCATTTCTTATTGAGCTTAGCTTCATTTGCAAATGGAAGTCACTTGGTCTTGTCTGACTCTTTGCAACCCCATGGATTATACAGTCCATGGAATTCTCCAGGCAAGAATACTGGAGTGGGTAGAAGTTCCCTTCTCCAGGAGATCTTCCCAACCCAGGAATTGAACCGGGGTCTCCTGCATTGCAGGCAGATTCTTTACCAGCTGAGCTACCAGGGAAGCCCTAGTCTGATTCACATTTGCTGCATGCCCACTTAGGCCAGGCATTGCACAGTAATAGGGGGTCTTTCCTTCTCTTAGAGATGACTGACTTCCTTGTTTACCAGCTCCTCAGGCCCCGTTGCTGTTACCATAATTATGTAGACATGAGAAAACCCCATCCCTAACAACAAAGAGTCAGTGTTGCTACCAAGAGCTGGAGTTTGACTGTCCCAGATCTCAATGTGGTCATCAGTAACAGCTCACACACTGTTAACGAATAATTTCTGACAACTAAAAGAGAAATCAGGTACTAATATTCTCTAGGAAGTTCTCACTAGCTCAGGAGATGGAGAAAGAGGTCCAGAGGCTGAATGCTGAGAGATAACCTAATTGGGCTTCCCTGGTGGCTCAGACTGAAAGGAATCTGCCTGCAATGTGGGAGACCTGGGTTCAATCCCTGGGACGGGAAGATCCCCCGGAGAAGGAAATGGCAACCCACTCCAGTATTCTTGCCTGGAGAATCCCACGGACAGAGGAGCCTGGTGGGCTACAGTTCATGGGGTCACAAAGAGTTGGACATGACTGAGCAACTAACAATTTCACTTTCAACCTAATTGGCATCTCTCTGTGAAAATAGCTAATCTACCAAAGTGCTTTCTCTGTGTGATTTGAATCAAAAAGCATAGCCAGGGGAGGGTAAGGAACTTTTTATCATGTGCTTGTTGTGCCACGGACTGTGGTTAGACACTTAACCCATGTTATTTCATTTTGTCCTCACAATGACCTATAAACTTGGCGTGGTTATCATCATATAAGAGATGATGTCACGGAGGCAGAGGATGTGCCTAAGGTTACGTGACTGGTAGGTGCCCAGCACAGAATCCAAACCAAGACCATTGACTCCAAAGTCCACACTCAGGTTACCACATCAGATCACACCTACCAGTGCACTACGTGTGGTGCTTTTGTGACTGGGTGTGGAATGAAGGGTCAGTGATGAGGGGACCAGATTAGGAGACGGGGGAAATTAGGGCAAGGAATCCAAGTGTATGGCTTCATTCTACAGTCTTCAAAAATCACGAAAGCACAGAAGCAAAAGATCATGGCAAATTCAGAAAGTTCAAGTAATTCACTTTGGTTTAGGCACAGGGGTAAGAGACAGCGTGGTGAGACAGCGTGGTCCGAGTGCCTCAGAGAGCCCTATTCAGGCTCTGACCCTCCTTTTCCACACCCTCCCCCCAGAGAATAAGGAGACTTGCCACAGAGAGTCCAGGCTGCCCCTACCCTTTTCTAGACCAAATTCCTTGTCCCTGACATCCTAAAATTTTCAGCTCAAAGGGCCCTTAACCTACTTCCTGAGCTCATATGTGCCTCTCTCCTAGGTTCCATCCCCAGGGGGTAAAGAACACTACCAGTGTGAGCACCTTGGTCTGAGGGGTGGCAAAGAGCTGCTATTTTCAAAGATGTGGCTAAAACATGGATGTGTCAGCCAGGGCGTCCACATGCATGTAGGGGGCCCTTCCACAATCAAAGACAGACCTAGGAGGTAGGCAGAGAAGGGGGGCAGAGCATGGAACACAGAGAAGTCTAACAAATATGAATCTGAAGTTAGCCTCCTAGGTTGCTATGAAAATATGTTTTGTCAAGGTGGAAGGGTAGAACACATTTTTTTCTAACAGTTCATTAACTTGCTATATTAATTTTCAATATTTAGACACAGGGTATGTAGGTTTCCATTTGTACTCCTGCCCCACCTAGCATTGCAATGTTAGAAGCAGGTCTCAAATTCAGAAGCAACTTGTACCACGGCAGGAGTGCTGCATTTATCCCTAAGGGCAATGAGGGACAGAACATGATCAGGTGATTTGGGAAGATTACCCCTCCAGGTGTGCAGAGGGAGAATAAATTGGGGTCAGCCAGACAGAGTAGGAGAGCAAAAGCAGCAGAAGCAAAGAGACCACCTCCCTAGGACTAAAATGTGTCCTAAATGAAGCCTTCCTTGGGCTACCTGATTTAAAGCTGCAGCTGTCCCCTACCACTCCCTACATCCCTTCCCTGATTTATAGTCTCCTTAGTGTTCTTGCCTGGAAAATCGCAGGGACGGGGGAGCCTGGTGGGCTGCCGTCTATGGGGTCGCACAGAGTCGGACACGACTGAAGCGACTTAGCAGCAGCAGCAGTAGTACTCATTAACCAGTGATTTGGTGGCAAAGACAGTAAAGAATTTGCCTGCAGTGAGGGAGATGTAGGTTCAATCCCTGGGTCAGAAAGATCTCCTGGAGAAGGAAATGGCAACTCACTCTAGTATTCTTGTCTGGAGAATTCCATGGAGAGAGGAATCTGGTTACCATCTGGAGTGTGTATTTTACTTATTCATTTTTACTGTCCATTTTCCCCTCAATGGAAAGTAACCTCAATGAGGGAAGGGCTGTTTGTGTTGACTTCACTGCTAGATTCCCTGTGCCTACAGCACCTGGGGCAGGCTAAGACTCAACATATTGAGGAAGGAGGGTAGCAGGTAAGGGTATGATAGAATCTAGAGCCAACACACCTTGGTCAAAATCCCAGCTCCATCATCTACCTGTTGAGGAAACTTAGGCAAGTACCTTTAAACCTCTACATCTCAGTTCCTTCACTATAAACTGTGAATAATAGTAACTACATTACAGAGTTATTTTAGAGATTAGGTTTGTGAAGATACATAAAGCACTTACGGTGGTGCTGGGCACATATCCCTACTATGCAAGTCTAAGCTTCTGGGGGAGACACTGTTGGTGTCCCACCCAGGGCAATTCTGTTGATCTTTGTGCCCAGTCCCCAGCCCATAAGTGTTGCGGCAATCAGCTTATGCCTGAGACCATCTCAGGAGACTTGCCTTTGACTGATGGGTGCACTTTTCCAAAAGACATGTGGCAGTTATACCCCTATCCCAATGGGGCCAGTGCTTCTCTTATACAGAGGTGCCTTTCACTCAAGGCAGGGTATCTCTTAAGTGTGACTTATACTCCAGAGCCTTCTCTCTCCCCTGAGTGTCACCACTGGACTTCATCTTTGCTCAGTCCTGCTCCTTCCTACTCTGTACCTCCAACTCCTTTACAATTTTTTTCCTGAAGAGAATGCCCTTTAATAGACAATTTCTGTCTGAGTCCCTGTCTCAAGAAACAGTCACACATACATCAATTTCATAAATATATGACATTCTGAAGGCAATCTGAGGTATAGTCTTGAGATTAAAAGAGAAATATGAGTTGCAAATTTTGACTTGGGAGTCATACCATGCCTGGCACATAGTAGGTGTTCAATAACATTTGCTAAATGAATAAATCCATAAACATTGGCAGCAGATATGCACAGAAGTGGGTGACATCACCCAATGAAGACAAGTAAGATGAAAAAAGGGCTCCCTGATAGTTCAGTTGGTAAAGAATCTGCCTGCAATGCAGGAGACCCTAGTTAGATTTCTGGGTCGGGAAGAGCCGCTGGAGAAGGGATAGGCTACCCACTCCAGTATTCTTAGGCTGCTGCTGCTAAGTCCCTTCAGTCGTGTCTGACTCTGTGTGACCCCATAGATGGCAGCCCACCAGGCTCCCCGTCCCTGGGATTCTCCAGGCAAGAACACTGGAGTGGGTTGCCATTTCCTTCTCCAATACATTCAAGTAAAAAGTGAAAGTGAAGTCGCTCAGTCGTGTCCGACTCTTAGCGACCCCATGGACTGCAGCCTACCAGGCTCCTCTGTCCATGGGATTTTCCAGGCAAGAGTACTGGAGTGGGGTGCCATTGCCTTCTCCGATTCTTAGGCTACCCACTCCAGTATTCTTGGGCTTCCCTTGTGGCTCAGCTGGTAAAGAATCTGCCTGCAATGTGGAAGACCTGGGTTTTATCCCTGGGTTGGGAAGATTCCCTGGAGAAGGGAAAGGCTATCCATTCCAATATTCTGGAGAATTCCATGGACTGTACAGTATAGTCCATGGGGTCTCAAAGAATTGGACACGACTGAGCAACTTTCACTTTTAAGATGAAAAAACCGGCTTCTGAGTCTAGGATAGAACTGATGTGAATATCAATTTTAAGAGATAGGAGAAGAAAGTAGCTGAAGAACAAATACAAAGAGGTAAGATAAAACTGGGAGAGCAGTGAAGTCAAGAAAATCAGGGAGGAGAGGACTTCAAGGAGGAACTACAGCATCAAGTGCTCCAGAGAGGTAGGTCTTAGCTGAGATGAGAACTACTGCATTTAGCAGCTACAAGGCCTTAGTCCAGTTGGTCAGCGCAATGTCACTGGGCACTGGGGCAGGAACTGGGTGGGGCAGGAAAGCAGCCTTCCTAATTGGTCTCTGAGATGATGGGAGAAAAGTTCAAGGTCATCAGAGACAGGATTTGGTGCACGTACTCCAGAAACCAGCCGAGTTCACACTGCTCTTTGGCTATGTCCAACCCCACAGAGGCCACCAGGCTGCCTCTTCCTCAAGCCTGCATACCCCCAGACCTCCCTTCCTCTCACTCAGTGTGCTCACATGGGGAGAGCTGCAGCAAGACAATTTACACTGGAACATAACTAGCAGGTGGTCATCCTTTTCCCTTTAGGATATTTACCTTTTCAGTGATATTTCTTGGCCCAAATTTAATCTTCAGGGGAAGAATCTGCATTGTGTATCGTGAGGATGGGAGCACAGAAGGTGAAGTTTGGAGCAGTGGGCCTTCAGATCCCACTAAGTAGGGGGAAGGAGACTGAGTGACCCTTCCCATCTCTCATACCCTCTGCTTTAGAGGTAGAGTGCAGTCACTGCCCTACTCCCCCTGCCCTGCTAATTTCCCATATGGCACTTGAGACCTGGGCCCTGTTGGCCAGCTTCTCATCCTTTGCAATAAATTACAGTTCCTTCCAACTGAGCTGTGAACTGTTTCATGGACTCTCAGGGGCTCTCAGGACATAATGTATACTGAATGACAGGATGATTGATCAGATAGTTCTTGTACTCAGTTCTACACCATCTACTCTTTTGTTCTTATGTGTCACTGGGGCTGTTTTCACTCAGCAAGCCCATGCTACCTCAAAACGGCATTTGCACCACTTTATGGCAATGCTTTTCAAACTTTACTGACTTTCATCATCACCTAAGACCCTAATTTAAAATGATGAATTCAGGAGCTTCCTTTGTGGTCCAGTGGTTAGGAGTCTGCCTTGCAATGCAGGGGACATCAATTTAATCCTTGGTCCAGGAAGATTCCACATGCCACAGGGAGCTAAGCCTGTGAACCACAACTACTGAGCCCATGTGCCACAATTACTGAAGCCAGACTGCCTAGAGTCTGTGCTCTGAAGAAGCCACTTCAATGAGAAGCCCACACACCACAACTACAAAGTAGCCCCTGCTTGCTGCAACTAGAGAAAGCCCCTGTGCAGCAAGGAGACTCAGTGAAATCAAAACACAAATAATTTTTTTAATTTAAAAAAAAATAATGATTTCAGTGACCCTTTTCAGATACTTTGATGAAAATCAGTCTGGGATGAGCTCCAGGAATCTCCTAGGTGATCCAAGGACAACACCTAGACTCTCTTAGGCGTGGTTTGTGCGAGTTTAATGATGTGCACTTTGTCTACAATAGATGAGGCCTGGCGTTAATAAACAGGTGATAGAATGCAACTCCACAGTCTGAATGTTGTTTGCAGGGAGGATGGACAGCTGTGCTATATAGAAGTTGGTCAAAAATGTTAGTGAGTTTCTCTCTTCATAGCCTTATGCTCTCTTGAAGGGAGTTATTTATTGCAAGCCCAGGTATATAAGCCTTCACAATGAGAGACTAGTCATGAAGGGGCTTCATAAATAATACAGTGTCATATAACTATATTTTTCATTAATTTTTTAATCTAACAAATATTTATTGAGCACTTACTCTGTGGCTGGCCCAGTGCTAGGCACTAGGGATATAAATGTGGATAAGACAGAAACATGAAGGTTACATTCTGGGGCGAGAGATGGACACAAGACAGTGGCTAGATCAATAGAACAAAAGCAAATTGTGATAAGTCTTAACAACTTATCAGGTGGCCAGAACAGGCCACTATGAGGAGCTGACATTTAAACAGTGGCCAAAACTATAAGAAGGAGATAGTTAAGGGAATGTTGTAAAAAGAATAATGTAGGCAGAGGAAACAGCCTGAGCAAAGGTCCTGAGGTGGAAAAGAGCCTGTGTGCTGGCTGATCCTTCACTATGGGGAGGAAACAGGGGAAGTGAAGTTCATAAGGAAGCGGGAGACCAGCAGCCAGAACTGGCTGTAAATATTGAGGAGCTCCAAACTCTAACCTGGAGAGAAATATAAACTGAGAGCCAAACTTGGGGCAGCTTTTTTTTTTTTAAATTAAAGTGGGACAGACACATAGATTGTTAATTATTATTAATCTACATGTATGTTCATGAGAATCTATGTCTGCTAAGTGTTTTAAATGCATTATCTAATTTATTCCTCACGTGAAACTCACAAGTAGCTTCTATTATTATCTCACCCTATAGTTAAAGGACTAAGGCCCAGAGAGGCTGAGTAACTTGCTAAAGTCATCAGGAAAAAGTAAAATCATATTTGAATCTAGTCTGATTGCAGTATCTGTTGTGCTGCCTTGCCTCAGAGAGAAACAGAACACTTGAACCTGAAGAAACGTTAGTGCTTACCCTGCTGATCCTTCATTTCAGAGCTAAGGGCAGCAAATTCCAGAGGAGGGATGCGATTTGTTCAGAGTCACACAGTTGGGTGGATGTTTTGTATATTTAGCTTCCCTGGTGGCTCAGGTGATAAAAGCATCTGCTTGCAATGCAGGAGACACGGGTTCAATCCCTGGGTCAGGAAGATCCCCTGGAGAAGGAAATGGCAACCCACTCCAGTTCTCTTGCCTGAAAAAGTCCATGGATGGAGGAGTCTCGTAGGCTATAGTCCATGGGGTCGCAAAGAGTCGGACACGACTGAGCGATTTCACTTCACTTTGTATATTTGAACCAGACATCCAGTTGTCAATCTGCCCATTCCATGTCTTCTATTAAGCCACAAGAAGTTTGGAAAGGAGACATCAAGTAATCTGGTTTGCAGGGCCAGGATATCCTATTTTGAGCATCAAAGTTCCTTCCCTGGGAATGAGGACTCTGCTGTTTATGGTTCCACTGAGCTCTGGCAGTAGAGAGATAGCCTGATCCCCTGTGCCCCAGCTTCTGTGGTGCCAACTGAGATTTACCCCATATATATGAGTGCCTGACAGATTCTCACTTGGAATAGCTACTGGAATAAATGTAACAATGACCCATCCTGGTGGCAGGTGGGGGAGCAGAGATCAGCAATGAGTACCACTCCAGTGGAACAGGTGAGGAGGCCTCAAGGGCTTCTGCTTAGTGTGTGCTGATGGGAGCTGCTCAGGTGCTGTTAATTGTGGGGTACAGGGTGTGTCTGAATCCTAGTGTGGGGACCTGGGAAGGCCCAGAGCTTGGGCTATGATGGAGCAGAAGTAGATTTCAAATCAGACGTATTCACTGAGTAGTCCAGGGAAGGAGACAAACTGAACACTGGGGTAGAGGGCTGGACTGGTCACTGAGGAGGGAGTGAGGGACAGGACGGCCAAGACAGATGGGAGGACTTCCTGTCTCACAGGGCAGCAGGGCCCTACCACAACACAGCTCTGGCCCCACAGGAGCAAGCAGGACCCACAACGCAGGATGATCTGGAGGGATGATGAAGTCTTACCACGGTGCACGGACAGTTCACAGCGAGCAACAGAAACCAGCAAAGTGTGGAATGAAGGGTATCCCCAAGAAATCTCCCACTTCACACTTTCCTTAGAACTACACTCTACCCATGTCTCCCTGACATCATTTCAAGCTGAATTTCTCCATTCAGAATTTGAGCATCAAAAAAGGTCCTTGGAGTTCTGAGAAGAAAACCATGCCCTGACCCATTTGTGTCTGAGTTCTCAAGCCATTCCCAGGCCATGGAGAGTCCGCGGCTATGGGATCCCGATTTTGTTTCGCTCATTTTGTCTATCACGCTGATCTGTGTTAACCTGTTTTCTGCTCTTTGGTGCTATTCTAATAGCAGCTTTCTGCTGATTGCCCCAAACCACACCACACCCACTTTCTTAAACAACCAGAAATCAGCAGGTGTTAAAGAGAAGTGTTAAAGACACATTAGCACCTGCTTTAAGCTTTCTAAATGGTATAATCAGAACCAAAAAGAACATTGGAGGAGGCAGTGCCTTACAGAGCAATGAGCCACTCGAGAGAATATCCTGTAGTGAGTAGGAGATCAGTCACACAGACAGTTCTCAAACTCAGCCTGCACAGCATGAAGGGTCCTGTTGGCTGTGTGTGAAAAGGAGAGGAGAAGCTCAGAGAGGGGGAGGGCTCCCGTGCTTGTCCTGTACCTCTTGGCAGACTCAGGGGTGTCTGTCCACTATCAGCTGGCTTTTATAAGGTGATTCATCTACCATCAAATCCTTACCAGGATCCATGTTAATCCATCCAGAGGGTTTTTTTTTTTCCTTCTATGTTTGTTTCTTTAAAAAAAAAATTATTTATTGTTAGCTGTCCCTGGTCTTCGCTGCTGCACAGCACTTTTTTCTCTAGTTGCTGTGAATAGGGGCTACTCTCTAGTTGGTGCATGGGCTTCTCATTGTGGTGGCTTCTTTTGTTGCAGAGCACAGGCTCTAGGATGTGCAAACTTCAGCAGTTGTGGCACGTGGGCTCAGCAGTTGTGGCACGTGGGCTCAGCAGTTGTCGCATGTGGGCTCAGCAGTTGTGGCACGTGGGCTCAGCAGTTGCAGCCCCCAGGCTCTAGAGCACAGGCTCAATAATTGTGGTGCACAGGCTTAGTTGCTCCACAGCATGTGGGATCTTCCCGGATCAGGGATCCAACCTATGTCTCCTACATTGGCAGGCGGATTCTTTATGTTTTGTTTCTGTATTTTGTTTTGATTTACTGGAAGACACTCTCTGTCCACTTTTCCAGGGTATGATTATTCCAAACAACTTGTGTCTTTTCTATCCAATTACCAACACATCTTTTGCCTCTGCACCTCTGATCTGTGATGCCAGGGCTACAGGGCAAAGCTCAGAGATGATCCTTTATCCAAAACAAAGTCTCAATCCTTTCTCTGTAATGTGGGGAGACTGACTAATTGGTCTCGGGTTTCGGCTCAGCAGTGTTTAAAAGTTCCCTGGAGATGTGAACATGCAGCCATGGTTAAGTGCCCCTACAATAAACATTCTAGAGATTTTCTTGCCTGTTTCTGGGTCTAAGAGCTCCCACTTGCCAGTTCCCCACCCTTGACTACCAGAAGCCAAGCCAACTCTTGCCCAACTCAGCATCCCAGGTAGACCTCGCAATGGAGTCCAAATAAAGAAGGGTTATGTTTTCTACTGCTTTAAAGTTTGCTGTCTAATTCCACCCAAATGAAACTGTTTTTATAATAAAAAAAAAAAAAGGAAAAGAAATAAAACATTTTGACTGCAGCTGTGCCAGAGGCAGAGATGTAGCCGATTCTCTTTTCTATCCATGGACAGAGTGTGGTGAAGATTCAGGCCCCAAGATTACTCCCACATCCCCAAGTATGGCCATAAAGTAACAGGTCAATGGCCTAAAAAACACAGCAAGACCTCTGCACCCACAAACTGACTTATTCTCAATGCTGTCTTTAAAAACACTTTCTAAAAATAAAAAACCAAAAATGCTCAAAAAGAACAAGATTTTCCAGCCTACAGACAGTCAAAGGAGCATGCCATAGACTGAAAGGAGCTCCCAAGAAGAGTTCCAGAAGTGGCCCAACTAACAGTAAGATCAAAGTAAAAGGATGCAGCCTTCCAAAGGAAGGTACCTGTGGGGGCCAGCCTGGTTAGAGGCATATAAACCTAGAATGTGTTAACCTACCAGGTTATATTACCTGACAGTCTCACATTCTCTGAAACACAACTTCCATTCACCAAAGAAAGACACCTGCTTTCTAAGCCAGACTGGTCTGGGGCAGGGCACTTGGAAGGAGGTACTCTCAGCTAGGAGAAAAGGATCTGGGAAACTTGGGAGAAGCACCAGAACCATTGCTCCTAAAAGTTTGAGGCTGGCTGGCTAGAGAGAGCAGGTGGCAGAGGGGCAGGTCCAGGGGTGTGGGATGGAAACTGACATTTCCATTTCCCAACCTCAGCCTCCTGTCCTATTTCCTATTCTCCTTCATAGAGTTGTTCACCCCCTCCTTCTAGGGCATTCAGAATATGAAACAGAAATGAAATGGAAACCAAGGGAAAGAAAGAATGAATGAAAGCCCAAAACAGCAACCTCTCCACACTGCCCTCCCCTGCCGCTCCCTAGACCATCCCCAAGGCCATGCTCCTCTGGCCTTCACCATCTGCGCTTTCCCATAGTCAGGCCAGGTGAAAAATCAGGCATCTTTTTTTTTAACTTAAAAAAATATGCATCATTATAAATTGCTCATACTTCTGTGAGTAGTAGGCCAAAGACTGAATCCACATTCCAAAGACTGTAATCTAACCACAGTGTCTCAGTCACCCCAACTGTCAGACACAGGGAGCTTTTCCAAAGCCGGGAGACAGAGAAGAGAGTTGACCCAGGAGAGGCTGCAGCAATGTGCCATGTGCCACTCCACCCACAGAACAGGGACTTCTTGCTCACTGCAATCTCTGTTGCCATCACCACTCTTCCTCCTCCTCTCACTGTACCTCCACCTCTCTCACCCTCTCAAGAGGATCCCCTCCTCTCCAGCTGGGCTCCACTTTCCTAGCAGGGCAGGTGGAATCCTCATTAATAAACCACACACTTCCTCCAGGAAATAATCATTGGTCAAAACTGCCTGCATATGCCTCCTCTCCTCCCTGAGTAACAATCACTTTCTTGAAAGCCCACTGCTATCTCCCTGTACATACAGACAAATGCCCAAATAACCCATCAACACAGACCCCTCAGCTGTCTTTACGGTCACTGTCAGGGCCAGGTCCACTGGACTTTGCTGAGGCAGGAGCTTCACTTGGCGCAGAGCAGGTGGCCTCACCCAGCTTCTACCTTCTGACACCAGCCAGGGTCTCTGTGATTTCCATGGTGGAAAATCTCGGTAAGGCTCAGGCACAGGTGTAAACCTGAGAGCAGTGAGGGAGGGAGTGGAGACCCAAAGGAGAAAGTCAAGGGAGTGGGACATGTCTGGAATTTAAACTAAACAGGAAGGGCTCCTGCATGCCTTTGCCCTGACCCACAGCTAGCTTAGAGACTCTGAGAGCTTGTGGGTAAGGGGATAATTCCTCCACACAAGACTCCAGGGAGGCCCTGACCCCAGTGACTGTCAGGAGGCAGTTCAAGGTTGTAACCACCAGCCCCAGCAACACCACTGGCCAGCTGGCTGACCCTCAGCATCTCGCCACACTCTCTGAATAGCACTCCACCCTTTTAAAGTGAAGGGGTTGGCTTGGCTGACCTCTGCAATCCCTTCCTGCCTCAAATTCCAGGATCCTAATCCATCTACTTCTTTTGAAATTCAGTTCAGATTATACATCCAATAAACTGTCTCTGATGACGTCCACTGAACTGCTATGCTTATTTAACAACTGCCTAGAAAACATATAGTTTGTTTTCTCCAGTGGGTCCTAGGATCTCTACCAGACTGAAAGCTTTTCCAAGGCCAAGAACTAGGTGCCCTCTCAGTCTGCAAGTTCAACCTGAAAAAAACCAGAGGATTATTTGAACATCATTTCTAAGTTGTTGTGTATGTAAACTAAACAATTGTCCCAATTATTCACAGATTTAAAGCTGGACTGATTTGCAGGTGTCCTAATGGAATACTTTATGCCCATCGGGGCTAGGTCAGGGGGAGGAATGGTTCTTGCCTTTCTCCAGGTCCAAAACAGGGAATTTCTTCCTTAGTAAGTAAGTTCTGAAGTCTGAATTTCCTGCAAAGGAAAACTGCCTCCAGTCTAGAAATGAGAGGACAGTCTCTTCTGGGACAGGGCATCAGGGTGGAGAGTGTCACAGCACAGGTTCAAACCTTGCCTGGAGCACCAGGCCAAGAGGAGTTTCCGTGCAAAACCTGGCACACAAATTGCTAGCATTGTAAACATGAGATTCCAGCTCAGGACTGCATGAAACAGTCTGAGATAAGAGGGAGAAAAATGTATTGGTTTTAGAGTTTTTCAATAGTTCTCAAAACCAAAGCTGGTCCTTGTTTGACCTAGAATAAGATGGGGGGTGGGGCAGAAGAGGGAGGCCCTGAGAGAAGGCGAAAGAGGGAGCAGGACCATCAGAGTGCACACTTGGATGATGTCAGTAAGTGACTCGGAAAAGCATTCGTCCTAGCTGAGTCACGGTGGCTCTGACAAAGCGCTCGTGTCTGGGTTCCGGAAGAAAAAGGGCTGGCTGTCACACTTGCTCGATATAGAAACAGGAATACTTCTTGTTGATGAGACAGCGTCCACTCCCAGCTCCCTGGCATGCTCCTCCACATTCTGTCCTCTGATAGAAGGCTCTGCAGTGGAGCCAGTCCACCACCCAGCCCAGGCCCCCTGGGTACAGCCCCTTACAGAGGAAAGAAGACATCCCAAAGGAGCCCTGGGTCTGACTTCAGTGACTTCATGTCTGGAAAAGAGAGGCTGGCATTGGCTCTGATGGGATGAGAGGGTGAGACACTGCCCTTTTCTCTTGGGGCTCTCCCAGTCTAAGGGAATTCAGCCAACTTGCAAGGTGCTGCTCTGTAAACTTCCAGCCAAACAAGACCCACTGACCCGCCCTCAAGCTGTTTTCCATCTATCAGGGAAAAAGCTTTGTGAATAATCAGAACTCATGGAAGACAGGGGACCCATCACCACTACCTGATGGGTTTTCCAGTTTCAAAAGTCTTCTTCACATTTTTTTCAAAGTATTTTGTTCTGCATAGGTGATGCCAGACTTTCAAGAGAGAAATTCTTTAAAAGTTGTTTTATCTAAAGCAATCCAAGGAGAGATAAGGTGGAGTAAAACAGGTAAGGGGGAAATCTCCTTCTTATAATAAAAGCTACAGTGACAAACTGGCATAGAGATTTCCCACACTAGTAAGTATATACACCAGGATTATACTCTTTGCACCAAAAAGCCCTACATGGTGATTTTTTCTTGTTCTCATTTCCCATGTTTGGAGAGAAAAAATAGAACCTTTAAGGGGAGGTTTGAAAAGACAAATTAAGATGTCAATCTTCAGTGTTTGTGGCTAATGCAAACAGTGAGGGAGACAGTAGAAATTTCAAGAGATAAGAATGCCTGGGGCACTGCAACTTCAAGTCTACCTAAGACTGAAGACAAACCAATAGGAGTGATTTTCTTTTTAAAAAAGGATTTTATTTTATAAAAGGAAGAATTGATATAGAGATTCTACATTATTTAAGCATTTTTACCCAAAATACCATTATTATAAAATTCTCAGTTTCAACTGGAAATTATTACATATTCAAGCTAAAGATTTCTACAAACATTATTTAATATTTCAATGTGAAAGTGTAAGTTGCCCAGCCAGGTCTGACTCTTTGCAACCCCATGGACTATACAGTCCATGGAATTCTCCAGGCCAGAATACTGGAGTAGGGTAGCCTTTCCCTTCTCCAGGGGATCTTCCCAACCCAGGGACTGAACCCAGATCTCCCACATTCTTTACCAGCCCATGGACTATACAGTCCATGGAATTCTCCAGGCCAGAATACTGGAGTAGGGTAGCCTTTCCCTTCTCCAGGGGATCTTCCCAACCCAGGGACTGAACCCAGATCTCCCACATTCTTTACCAGCCCATGGACTATACAGTCCATGGAATTCTCCAGGCCAGAATACTGGAGTAGGGTAGCTTTTCCCTTCTTCAGGGGATCTTCCCAACCCAGGGACTGAACCAAGATCTCCCACATTCTTTACCAGCTGAGCCACAAGGGAAGCCCAAGAATACTGGAGTGGGTAGCCTATCCCTTCTCTAGCAGATCTTCCCAACTCAGGAATTGAACCAGGGTCTCCTGCATTGTAGGCAGATTCTTTACCAACTGAGCTATCAGGGAATTTAATATTAAACTCATCCCGTAGTTCAGGAAAAATAATTATCACTTAGTGATTACTTAAGTTTAAATGTTTCAATAAAAATTTAAAAAGTAAAGCCTAGAAAATCTAAGGTCTAAGGAGGAGAAAGCATAATATTTGGAGCCCTTGACAAAATCCACCTGTATCTTCCCTGGAGAAGGAATGGCAACCCACTCCAGTATTCTCGCCTGGAAAATCCCATGGACAGAGGAACAGCTACAGTCTATGGGGTGGCAGGGAGTCACACATGACTTAGCGTCTACACCATACAAACCATCTCCATCTTCCAGGCAGCTGAGCTAATGTACTCCACCACTTGGTGGCAGCATACCTAAACTGCCAGAGTGTGTAAAGGGTAAAGTGTTAGCAATTCAGCTGTGTATGACTCTGCAACCCCATGGCATGTGGCTCACCAGGCTGCTCTGTCCGTGGAATTCTCCAGGCAAGATTACTGGAGTAGGTTGCCATTTTATACATATATAAGGCTTCCCTAATGGCTCAAATAGTAAAGAATCAGTCTGCCATGCAAGAGATCCAGATTTGATCCCTGGGTCGGGAAGATCCCCTGGAGAAAGAAATGACTACCTACTAAAGTATTCTTGCCTAGAGAACTCCATGGACAGAGGAGGCTAGCAGGCTACAGTCCAAGGGGTCGCAAAGAGTTGGACATGACTGAGAAACTAAGTTTCACTTTCATACGTATATAATAAAGGCAGTCTCAACAAAACTAATGGAGAAGGCAATGGCACCCCACTCCAGTACTCTTGCCTGGAAAATCCCATGGATGGAGGAGCCTGGTAGGCTGCAGTCCATGGGGTCTCAAAGAGTGGGACACGACTGAGCGACTTCACTTTCACTTTCCACTTTCATGCATTGGAGAAGGAAATGGCAACCCATTCCAGTGTTCTTGCCTGGAGAACCCCAGGGATGGGGGAGCCTGGTAGGCTGCAGTCTATGGGGTCACACAGAGTCAGACATGACTAAAGCGACTTAGCAGCAGCAACAAAACTAAAGTGACATAACATGAAGTGTCAGCATCCAATATATTCCTCCCAAACATGCACTCATCTCACATGCTGACAAAATAATGCTCAAAATTCTCCAAGCTAGGCTTCAACAGTGTGTGAACCTAGAACTTCCTGATGTACAAGCTGGATTCAGAAAAGGCAGAGGAACCAGAGACCAAATTGCCAACATCCACTGGCTCATAGAAAAAGCAAGAGAATTCCAAAAAAACATCTACTTCTGCTTCCTTGACTACACTAAACTTTTTGACTGTGTGGATCACAACAAACTGTGGAAAATTCTTCAAGAGATGGGAATACCAGACCACGTTACCTGCCTCCTGTGAAATATGTATGCAGGTCAAGAAGCAACGATTAGAACTGGACTTTGAACAAAGGACTGGTTCCAAATTGGAAAGGAGTACATCAAGGCTGTATATTGTCATCCTGTTTATTAAACTTCTACAGAGAAGGCGATGGCACCCCACTCCAGTATTCTTGCCTGGAAAATCCCATGGACGGAGGAGCCTGGTAGGCTGCAGTCCATGGAGTTGCGAAGAGTCGGACACGACTGAGCGACTTCACTTTTACTTTTTCCTTTCATGCATTGGAGAAGGAAATGGCAACCCACTCCAGTGTTCTTGCCTGGAGAATCCCAGGGACAGGAGAGCCTGGTGGGCTGCCGTCTATGGGGTCGCACAGAGTCGGACACGACTGAAGCAACTCAGCAGCAGCAGCAGCATGCAGAGTGCATCATGCGAAATACTGGGCCAGATGAAGCACAAGCTAGAGTCAAAATTGCTGGGAGAAATAACCTCAGATATGCAGGTGACACCACCCTTATGGCAGAAAGCGAAGAGGAACTAAAAGTCTCTTGATGAAAGTGAAAGAGGAGAGGGAAAAAGCTGGCTTAAAACTCAATATTCAAAAAACTAAGATCAAGGCATCTGGTCCCATCACTTCATGGCAAATAGATGGGGGAATAATGGAAACAGTGACAGACTTTATTTTCTTGGGCTCCAAAATCACTGCAGATGGTGACTGCAGCCATGAAATTAAAAGATGCTTGCTCCTTGGAAGAAAAGCTATGACCAACCTAGACAGCATATTAAAAAGCAGAAACCTTACTTTGCCGATAAAGGTCTGTCTAGTTGAACCTATGGTTTTTCCAGTGGTCATGTATGGATGTGAGAGTTGCACCATAAAGAAAGCTGAGCATTGAAGAATTGCTTTTGAACTGTGGTATTGAAGAAGACTCTTGAGAGTCCCTTGGACTGCAAGGATATCCAACCAGTCCATCCTAAAGGAAATCAGTCATGAATATTCATTGGAAGGACTGATGCTAAAGCTGAAACTCCAATACTCTGGCCACTTGATGCGAATAACTGACTCATTAGAAAGACTCAGAGGCTGGGAAAGATTAAAGGCAGGAGGAGAAGGGGACAATAGAGGATGAGATGGTTGGATGGTATCACCGACTCATGAGTTTGAGCAAGCTCTGGGAGTTGGCGATGGACAGGGAAGCCTGGTGTGCTGCAGTCCATGGGGTTGCAAAGGGTTGGACGTGACTGAGTGACTGAACAGAACTGAAACATACACAACCCCAAATACCAGTGAGGGGCATCTGATAGAACCTAACCAATGACAGGTGAAGAGAGAAATAGAAACATGTTGAAAATATTTACATAATGAGAGAGGGAATACGTATGCTTAGTTGCTCAGTCGTGTCTGACTCTTTGTGACCCCATGGACTGTAGCCTGCCAGGCTACAGAAAGCTGGGTCCCAGAATCCATAGGATTCTCCAGGCAAGAATATTGGAGTGGATTGCCATTCCCTTCTCCAGGGGATCTTACTGACTCAGGGATCAAATCTGGGTCTCCTGCAATGCATGCAGATTTTTTACCGTCTGAGCCACCAGGAAAGCCCCAAAGGGGGAGGGAGAAACAACCCCAAATCTGGAACCCACAAAGTGAAAAATACATCCTTCTTCCTCAATGCCAAGCTCTCTCTCTGGTATCCATATTTAGGGATCTCCCTCACTTACAACATTCCAGACAAATGAATTTGAATGAAATTTAAATCATCCTGATTCCCCAGCATGAATTCCTGAAAAATCTGAATACTCTGGAATTTATTTCACCTGCAACGCAGAAGTTTACCTAATCTAAGTGGAAACAGCAACATTAGCTTCCTAATCAGCCTGCTGTCGGTAAGCCATAGATCTCTGAATTCTAAGAGAGCGAGCAAATGACTGTACCTAAGCTTTAGAGGCTCGTTCAACATTGCTGCCCAGAAACAAACTCCAAGGAGACCCAACTTTCTCAGCGGAAGGCAGATGAGGACCTCAGCTCAGACGAGAGCAGAGGAGATTAACTACCACTTTATGCCAAGCCAGGAACTCAGTGCACAACCAGCCAAGGAGATGAAATATACCCAGAGGCAAAACAAAAGATTCACCAAGGGCAAAAGCAATTAAGTCATCATAGATTTCTTATCAGATTTGAACTTTAATGTATGGTCCCCCTTTCAACATTCCTATTAGTTTAGGTAAGTTAAAGGAATCCTCCCCTGGACGACCCCAAAGGGCAATTCTTTTATTCTTTCAAATCCAGGGATAGGTTTAAGTGCATAACCCTAAATTAGGGTTCTTGATGATGGTAATGACAATGTTTTCACAGGGGGTTCTGGTCAGTGAGGAGTGTAAAAACTTAAATTTGGAGAAACAAAAAGACTTGGAAGTCTATAGCAAGGCATACCGGAACTATAAATTGGGAAATTTGGAAAGAAACGTGGCAATGCAGATCACTAGCCTTAAAAAAATCCAAAATTGCCACGAAACCATTTAAACCATTTAAACCATTTAAAATGTAGACAAAGGTTCATACACCAAGAAGTTTACTGAGAGTCATTTATAGCAATGAAGTTTTTAGAAATGACTTGGCTATCTAATGATAAGGTTAATTAGAATATGGTGTATCCAAAGATATACTATTATGCATAAAATGTTATGAAAATATTCTTAGGGTATAATAGTAAGTGGGATAAAACATGAAGCAAAATTAAATAAACAATATGATTCAATTCTGCTTTACAAAATCTCCAATAAAAAGAGATAGAAAGAAAAATGTCAATATACTAATTGTTTATATTTCTAGAGGGTAGAGTTACAAGTGACTTAAAATTTTTTTCTATTTTCTGCATTTATTTTTATAATAAATACATAGTTTTCTAATTTTAAAATAGGCCAAGACTTTATCACACTATTAGGTGTATATATATATATATATCCATTAATTCAGTATTTATTATAGTGATGATATACTCCTAGATGATACTGATCTTATTACTATTACTACTATTCCTTTTAGCTCTTATTCTAACCTTAACCATTATTGTAACATTGACTTTAAGGGACTTCCCCTAATAGCTCGGTTGGTAAAGAATCTGCCTGCAATGCAGGAGACCCTAGTTCGATTCCTGGGTCAGGAAGATCCGATGGAGAAGGGAAAGGCCACTCCAGTATTCTGGCCTGGAGAATTCCATGGACTGTATAGTCCACGGGGTCACAAAGAGTCAAACACGACAGAGCGACTTTCATGGGACGGGCCCAATTTAAGGACTTTTCTGTAGCTCAAATGGTAAAGAATCTGCCTGCAATGCAGGAAACCAGGGTTCGATCCCTGGGTTGGGAAGTTTCTCTGGAGAGTGAAGTGAAGTCTCTCAGTCGTGTCCGACTCTTTGCAACCCCATGGACTGTAGCCTATCAGGCTCCTCTGTCCGTGGGATTTTCCAGGCAAGGGTGCTGGAGTGGATTGCCATTTCCTTCTCCAGGGGATCTTCCCGACCCAGGAATGGAACCCGGGTCTCCCGCATTGCAGGCAGACGTTTTACCATCTGAGCCACCAGGGAAGCCAGGGACTGGCAATCCACTCCAGTATCCTCGCCTGGAGAATTCCATGGACAGAGAAGCCTGGCGGGCTACAGTCCATGGGATCACAAAGAGTTGGACATGACTGAGCGATTAAGACACACAAACTTGACTGATAAAGTTGTGCTAGACACAGTGAAGGACAAATAACAAAACAAGGTCCCCACTGCCAAGCAAGAAAAGGGAAAGAAATCGGCCATCAGCCCCTGCTGTGTGCCAAGACCTTGGAAGGTACCTTACATGTGTTCTTACGTGATCCCCACTACCTTTATGTCTGGTGATATCTGTGCCTATTTTATAGGTGAGGAAATTTGTCAGCTACATGTACATTTCTCCTCCCAGAGGGGAAGGTTCAGAGGTTCATTCTTCCTGGGCTGAAACACTCTGCATAATTTCCAAGATCAGTAATTGTCCTTGAGGCCACTCCTTCCTCCTCTACTAGTCCATAGTTCCACTCCCAACAAGTCAGTGGCAATGTCCAAAGTCCCTTCTATGGGTCACCTTGAAGATGCACGTGAAGAAAAAACAACACTCCCCTCTCCATCAGGGGTCCTTTTGTCCAGTGCTGGGTCCTTGATTCATCACCTAAAGGCGTTTACTGGAAGCATTTCTGGAATAATGAGAGCAGCTTCTCATAGTTACGTTATGACCACATGCTTTCTGCCTCTGATTGTCCAGGTTATTGTTCTCCAGGGAATCACAAATGCTTGTCTCTGCATTTGAAGCATCACAGTAGGCTCTTCAGGGTTTCCACAAGCCCCCCCCTGGGCCCTCTGCCTCAGGAGACACCAGCATAGACACACACCTGCCAAGTCTGGCAGTGGCATGGTTAAGAAAGTGAACTAACTTCAAAATGCCTATCGGCTGACTGCTAAGTAATGCCAGAATCATGCTTCTGATATCAGAGCAATGCAAGATCACTCCAGGCAGGTGACTGAGTGAAAGAAACATCTCAGACCCACGGAAACAGAACAGGATGAGCACCCTAGAATACAATGGAGACCACCCCCACCTATCCAGTTTATATGTTCAGGGTCCCTACTACAGACTTTCACTCATCTCTTTAAACAGTTTCCAAGGTCTTCAGTGCTTTAATTTTTTCACAGCATCCCTCAGTGTAATTCACACTTAAAAACCTTTGACTGTTCATCCACAGATGAGCATAAATGAATAGAACTGTGTGTCTAAAACTGAGCACACATACATGGGAGAGGAAGTTTGAGGCACCAACCCCCACCTCCATCACCCTGCACACCCACAGCCACCACGGGTGTCTTGGCCAGCAGAAACCTGAGCTTCAGACAATCACCACCTGCATTTCCCACCTGCAACAACCTTCATACTTAGAATCTAAAGAGTATCTTGGACGACACAGCTTTGATGGGACACCACTGCCCACCATAATTAGAATCATCCACCCTTCTTCTCGGAGAAGGCAATGGCACCCCACTCCAGTACTCTTGCCTGGAAAATCCCATGGACAGAGGAGCCTGGTAGGCTGCAGTCCATGGGGTCGCAAAGAGTCAGACACGACTGAGCGACTTCACTTTCACTTTTCACTTTCATGCATTGGAGAAGGAAATGGCAACCCACTCCAGTGCTGTTGCCTGGAGAATCCCAGGGACGGGGGAGCCTGGTGGGCTGCTGTCTATGGGGTCGCACAGAGTCGGACATGACTGAAGTGACTTAGCAGCAGCAGCAGCATACGTAAGCAATAAAAGATATTTAAAAGGGATCTGGAAAAGGATAAGATTTAGGCAAATGTCTTCATTGGCTCTATTTTCTGAACTTTACATCACATTCTTTGCAGTCTTCTTTAATTGATGGGGCTTCCCTGATAACTCAGCTGGTAAAGAATCTGCCTGCAGTGCTAGATACCCTGGTTCAATTCCTGGGTTGAAAAGATCTGCTGGAAAAGGGATAGACTACCCACTCTGGTATTTGTGTGCTTGCCTGGTGGCTTAGCTGGTAAGGAATCTGACTGGAATGCAGGAAACCTGAGTTCAATCCCTGGGTTGGGAAGATCCCCTGGAGAAGGGAATAGCTACCCACTCTCATATTCTGGCCTGGAGAATTCCATGGACTGTGTAGTCCATGGGGTTGCAAAAGTCAGACACAACTGAGCAACTTTCATTTTCACTTTCACTTTCAGATCAAAGGGCAAGATACCACCGGCACATCTCAACAGGCCCTTACAACAGACACATTCAGTGATGATAGATTCCATAGCTTGGGTTCTCTCATGCTGAATACAGTGGGAGGAAATCCTTGCAGCTTTCACCCCTTCATCTTTTAACTTTCTGGCCCTCTCTATTTATTTCTATTTTCTGGTGACACTGCACAAAGACAGTGCTGGCTATAAGCCCAATTTATCTGTTGCTGAAATTGTAGAATAAGAACAAATTATCAGGTAATAAGCTGAATATTGGCACGTTGGTTTGATTGACATTACAGAATATCCCATCATTATTTCTTGTCATTTTTCCTCACCAGTATGATACCTGTATTCCCTGCTAGAACACTCAGCATCTCAGCAGCGTTGCTATTAAGTGCCAGATACATCAAGGTGCTAACAATCAGTGCCCAGAGGAGCCACAGAAAGCTGATCATGACAAAGCAGGATAACAATGAAGAAGAGGAAGAATACAATGCAATAAAAATAACCTGGGATTTCTTTACTAGATACTTCGAAATTTCTATTCCAAGCACATGGTCAACTCCCAATAATCACAGTGGGTAGACTATCCATACTATGAGCAATGCTTGGGCAACTACTTACTCTCAGCCTAGATTTTGTCTCTCAGTTTCTAGGGACACTCATCCACTGCTTGTTTCTGAGTATTTCTTTCCCACTCCTTTCATGTAAAAGTAATTACAAGCAGATATCAAGGCAGAAGGACTAAAAAGTCAGATAAGTATAGGATGGATGAGAGAAAAGATAACACAAGTTTACCAAGATCCCTAACTGTGCTTCAGTTTATGGTAGGCACTCAATAAATATTTGTTGAATTAAGTGAATGAAGTTATCAGAAAGTTGAATTAGGAGACTTTTAAGGCTTTTCTTCCTACCCTAATTTCATCACTCCTCAAAATAAGATAACAGAAATCTCGGAGAAGCCCCAGGAGATAGATGTTCAGACTCATCAGGAGCAAAAAAGGGAAGTTGGAAAGGACTCATCGCAGGCTGAGATGGATTCCAAAAGAGTAACTGCTGCTGTCACAGTCACACTCTAGAATCATGTTTCGCCCCACCCAGAATGCAAGGGGACTGGAAAAGAGTTCTCTTAGAATTTAAGACACACACAAGATCTGAAGTGAAATTCCAGGCCTTAAATAATTTAGGGGATTTGAGAAAGAGAGTATGTTTATGGGGTGGTAATACTGTTTTGAGGTTATAGATGTCTATAACGTGTTTTCCCCCAGTATCATAGAAACACAGAATTCAGGGCAGGGAAGTTTCTTAGAAATGATCTGATCGGCCTCCAACCCACTGTAGAAGTCTTGGACAGGAAGCTCACTTTCTCCAGGGGCAGCGGCAGCAGTGCTGGACAGCTCCCACCTGGGCAGATCGTCTCTCCACTTCAGGTCCCGACCTCTCTAACTTCTACCCGTTGATGCGACAGAGACCATGCCTGTTCCCGTCTCTTAGGGGCAGCACAGCTCTCCTGATACCTGAAGTCAGGAGTGACTTGTCTTCCATTTTCACCCCCACCAGAAAACATCCTTCAACTGCAGAAACAGTTTGTGGATCCCTTAGTATGCTGCTCTCCTGACAATATTCTAACTGGTCCACATAGCTCCTAAAAAGGAGCTGGCAAGGTTCAGTGTAGCAGACTGAATGCAGTGGCCCAGACATAACCTGTTGGGACTTTTTCTTCCCATTCATTTCATACAACCATCCTTCTTCCCAGACTCTCTTGGGTTTTTGTTCCCTTTAGCTAGCAGAAACCTTTTCCTTTTAAATCGCTTACAATCTGTTCTGTCCCACTTTTGCTTAACAGGTCAGAAATAAGTTCTTTTAATTGTTCACTTTCTGTTTAGAGTATGCAGTAGCTGCATGGATATGATAAACCTACCAGAAAGAAAATCACACCCTTCATATTTATAAAGGGCACACTGTAATAACTCATAAATTATCACAACCCTCTGTTTAATCACCTATTCTAGAACAGTGCCCAAAGTGGCCATCGAGCTGATTGGTCCCTTAGATTCTGGGATCCTCTTTCATCACTTATTGACCCTGTTTGCTTGTCTTCTCTTGCTTCATCCCTACGCTACCAGCACAGTTATATACTGTACTGTCCTTTATGGTCACTGGTTTGGCACTCAGTAGGCAAATACTTAGGTTTTTCCTAACTTTCTCAAAATGTCTGTTCCTGCTCACCATGAATCCTAAATCAGCCTGGCTTATAGAGGCTCTAAATATTTGTAAAATAAATAAATGATAAATGCTTGAATAAATGAGTATCACCCACAGGTGATTACCCCAGTCTGAAGAGCACATTCCACCTGACAGAAGCCTAGCTTTATAGCCTCCTTGGCCATGACCCAGAATAGTCTATTTCTTCTAGTCAGTGTCACCTGCCTAAATCTAGCTGTTCATTTTTGCAGATTCCTTTCTTTCCAAAGCCAGGGCTAAGCAGAAGAATGGCAAACACTATCTGGTGTGCTACGTGCTTCAGTTTCCTCCCCAGACCTCACTGTCATTGGAATAACCCTGTTCAAGGTTTTGTTTCCAACAGTCATCATGTGTGAACTTGTGGCCAACAGAACTAGGAAGCGATAGGTGGGCATGACTAGTTGGTAAGCTCTTCATCCTGCCAGGTACACACACTCCTGGTAAACACAGGCCCCTTGGGAGGGAGGCAGCAGGCATCCCTGAACAATTTTTCCCACTGAAAGTAGCAACAGCATTTTTGCCTCCCACCTGCCAGAACCTGTGAACCTTTTCTGTTATCAGGAGCCTAGGATGCAATGCTTAGGACTACCCTCAGGGAAGCAAAAAGCCTGAATCTACTATGCTCTTTCCATGATAACCTATTGTTTATACTTTTTCATGACCTTCCTCCCAGCTCTTCTTGAGTTTTGTTCTCCTTTACCTAGTAGAAATCTTTTCCTTTTTAATTGCTTCCAATCCTTTTTGTCCCAGCTTTGCTTAACAGTCAGAATTAATAAAATGTTCCTCCAATTCTTTTGCTTACTATTAAAGAAAAGAAGAGTGTGCATTAGCTTCAGGGATGTGATAAACCTATCAGAAACAAAAACATACCCTTCAGGATCCCAAATTTCTTCTGACTCTGAAAGAACTAAGAGTCTGTCATGGGTCCCCATGAAAACTCTTCCTGTAAATTGCTTTAGGAAATGCTTGGTGTTATGCCTGTTAGTAGTATACTTGGGAAAGATGCCTTTAAAATTGCTTAGCCCCTCAATGGCTAAATTGCTAAATTACCTACATCAATCATGGGTTATTTAATTCATCTCCTTGCCTCCAAGACAGATGGGAATATTTCTTCTGAATAAAGACCTCCTAAGGGGGCGGGGGGGAATCTTCTGTTCTATTCTTTATCCAACTCTCTTATACTCATAGTTTAGAAGCTCTTCTTTGGATACAACCTAAGTCCATTTCATTGGAGCTTAAGACTTCTTACCTTTATTCTGGTTCTCTGTGGATACCATAAAGAAAAAAAAAAGCCATCATTTGACATCTATTTGTTCACAGCCTTCTGCTCAGAGCTCTTCATTCTGTTCAACATCCTTCCAAGCATTTGATGACTGCCCTTAAATCCCCTTTACCACCTGCCCACCACCACCCACCAATCCTTATACATGTGTCTCCCCCATAGCTCTTTCAAATGCAGTGATTGCCTCAATTGACATCTGTTTCAAGAACTTAATCAGCACGTTCAACAATTATCCAAGGTCTCCCCGAAAAGGCAGAGCTCCTCTGTACAATTTACTGCTTCCTCTATAAAATGCAGAGAGACAAGATGAAAGTTCTAAAAGCCCCAGGCACCACTTCTTATTTGCCACAACAAACACTTGACAGACTCCAACCCCACTCAGAGAACAGAGTTCTCACTGACAGTGAACAAGGATGGGGAGAGCACCAGGGTAGGAGTCAGGAGGGCTCTGAACCAAGCTCTGCCACTGACCACCACCACCCCGTAAGCAACTCCAATCCCACACAGATGTTGTTTCCAAAGTAAAACACGACATGTATTTGCTTGGATTACTTCTCAGGGCTCTTCTGGCTCTCACATTCCATGTTCCTCTAACCATGCAAAGGCCTCTCCTCCACCTTCTTAAAAGATAAATTCCATGTCCCTAGCATGTCTACCTTGCCACCCTCTGAGCGCAGCACCACCTAGAAACACTCAGAAACCAGTGTTTCTCAATCATTTTTTAAAATCATCATCCTGCCACAAAAGAGGCTTTTTATACTTTTTTCCTTAATCAGCCCCAATGAGATTTTAATACCATAAATATATTGTATATATGTTTATGCACTATATATTTAACTGTGCTTAATACATGAAAGTTTTTTTGTGTGTGTGTGTGCTGTACACAAGAACCAATTCGCATCCCCCTTGGAGGCAATATTGCCCCCATTGAAAATTCATGACCTAGATCGAGCTGAAGGCTGCCTCTTGAATGATATAAATGGAGCTATTTGCCCTAAACTCTAAAAGCCACAAACATATTCAAAAGCCAGAGGTTTTTTAGAAAAAAATCCATTACACAAGCCAGAGTGGAATCAGCCAGAATTTCCATTTCCCCAAGGCAAAGAATGGCTTCCCATCCCTGCCCCCACAGGCCACACTGTCACCTGTTCCAGGGCCTGTCCTGGTCCTCTACGCCTGGAAACTTCACCTCTGCCCATGGTTCCAGCATCCAGCTTCCACTTTGTTCATATGAATCCCAGCAGTAACAATGGGAATGCTGGGAATGAGGTGAACAATAGGTATTGACGTAACAGAAATAATTAGAATCCATTCCAAGGGCAGACAGCTTACTTGCATCAGGCCAGCTTCCCCCTCTCTCCCCTGCAGAACTTTCACCTTACCTTGGCACGCTGGCCAGATAGGTCACCAGTTTCCGCAGGTCTTCCTGTCTTATTCTGTCATGATTGCTGCGAGCAGGGAAGGTCAGGATGGGTCCACCTCGCTTATCACGGCCCCCTGCAAAGAAGAGAAGGATGTTTAATAAAAACCAGCTAGAAACTGCCACAGAGGAAAAAGAATTCTCCTGAGTGCTAGATAAAACAGGCAGAAAGATGGTACCCAGAGAAATCTGGTCACTGCCTTGGGCAAGGGCAAGGAGTTTAGATTTGTGACCTTGGGCAAGTCTTTTGACATCTCTGTTGCCTCATCTGCAAAATGCAGATGAAAATAATGATGACTACATTACAGGGCTGCTGCAAGACTTGATAAGATGGCACATGGTGAAGCACTTTGAGAAGTACTCTCTACAAATATGAGATGATAATGAAGGAGGTGATACTTGCTCTTACTGAGAAAACAAGCCAATGAAAGTGCTATGGTCTTTGGAAATTCAACCTCCAGTTTACTTCTCTTTGCAGACCTCTATGAGCAGAGTGCTCAGGGTTAACTGAATACCGTGGTGAGAAGCCCCTAAAGCATCCAGCTGGGACATCATTGCTAGGAGGTTTTTAGGTTCATAGAAAAGACCTAAGTGTGGTCTACACAGCCAAGGATCCACCCCTGCCTGCCTGCCTGCCTAAGTGCCACCTGTCACTCTTGCTGGAGAAGCCCATGAATCTTCATTGGAAATAGGATGCTCAAGGTCTTAATCACTGCAAATGCATATGTACACACTATGATTACAAATGTCTTCTAAACATCTGGTTTTAAAAAAAAGTGGGGAGGAGTAACTGCGACAATGATCATTGTTTGCTATCAGGATGCTGGGGTTTTACATGGTTGCTTTTTCTTTCCTCTATTTTCCAAACTTTCTACTCCTGATTTATTCTGTGATTAAAAATTTATTCATTAGTGGATGCTATGATTAGGAAGCAGGACCAAATTTCCCAAAAAGGTTAAATGAGGACAAAGCTAAGTTGCAGTAACTGTGTCCTTACAGGCACTGGCCATTTCACAAAGAAGACTCTGTCATGATCTCAGGCTGCTACCTGACACCCCCAGAGCAGGTCTACAAAGGGATCCAGTGCAAGAGGGAGGAAAGGCTGGCAAGGCCACCACCAGTACTGGAAAGCAAGCTTAAAGGTCAGCGCCTTGAAGAAGGGCACTTTCCAAGCCTCCCAGGATCCCACTCAAGTATGAGTTCATGAATATTGTTTCCCTCTGATTGTGGGGTCCAGAAATCACAAGACAGAGGGAGTCTAAACAAACAAAGTCCAACTCATTGCAGGATACTCCTCAGGAAGAAATAAGAAGGCTGCAAGGAGAAAAAGGTCAAACAAGATCATGGCCACTGAGAGATCTGGCCCTGAAGAAAAAATATTTCACCACCACCATCCCCCCTCCCTGCAGCCCCCACCCAGCCGTATTTGTGTACACATACCGCAGAGTTGGATCCTGACCCCCAACTTCAAACCTTAAAAACCACAGGCTCTCAGCTCTGAATATGGGTGACCAATCTCATCTCATCTACCTTGGAAATGATCTCCATCTCCCAACTGCCTTCACAGGGGGAAAAGGAAGTAAAGGGATCAAGAGGAAAGTTTCCTCAAAGCTAGGAGGCTCTCCCTCACTATCAACCTTCGCCTGCAGTGTTGACCTCATTTGAAAGATTTTCACTCTTGGGTGGTTTTAACTGCAGCTATTGCCTTTCTCACAGTCTTTCTTCTGTGGATGGTTTAAGAGAAGGGAACCTGGGGAGCCAAGGTTGGTGTGATGGCAAAGACTACCGAAGAGGCTTGGAAGGATGTGGGCATTGTCCCTCCTGAGCAGAAGCCAGTTCTTCCCTGGGAGTCAAGAGTTTCATAATCTTGGCTGCAGAAGGTTCCAGATGGTGGTGAGTGGTGGCGGGGGACATGGGATGGGGAGGGTGGGGGAGATGACCCAGGGGAGTGGAATCCCTTCCCTCCAGGAAAAATGAATGGATATGGAGTCCAGAGTAGGCAGCAGGACCAAGCCAGGTATTTTTCAGAAGGAAGATGAACTTGCAAGATTGTAGGAAGAAAAGGAGGAACAGGCATAAAGGAAGAGAATCTGCTGGAAAAAATGGAGACAAGGGATGGATAAAGGCTTCAGGACAGGTACAAGAGGGGGGGCCCTGACCTTTTGTCTGTGGTAGACTCAAAGAGGAAGGAAAAAACAGACATAAGTTAGAAAGACAAAAAGTTCAGCCTGCCTAGGAGACACTTTGTCTAGGTAAAATAGTGTTGAAGGTCAGAGTAGGCTTGAGGTACTGGGGAAAGGGAGGATGGACCATCTTTGGAGAGTGTTCCTAGAGAATGGACAGCCAGACTGGGTATGATGTAGGTTTAAGGGTAGGTGCAGGTATCTGGCTTTAATGAGAGCTCTGTTGAAGGTCTGGCCATGGTGTCCATGCTAGCCTGTAACCTGAGCAAAGGCAGAACAGAGCTCATGCATAGATTAAGTGGGGAGGACTTGGGGAGGAAGGAAAATGGCCTGCTTCTTTGTGAGTTCTCAAAGGAGAGGGAACAGCATATGTTTTATTTACCTGATATCCATACTTCCCCAACTGATAGGGGAACACCAGAAGCAGTCATGGGTAAGAAGATAAGGCTACAGACAGACATATCAAGGTCAAGGTCTTGAATGTGCGTGGCTACAGTAAGGTGGTGGAAGACTTCAGTGCCAAGGAGATTGAGGAGCCATGAAGCTGTAGGATTTGACTGATAATTAACATGAGTGCTGAGGTTCCAGAGGGCACTAAGTAGAGATAAAGAATGAGAACCCTTTGCTGAAGTCAAGGTGCATTGTGGAGTGGGCCCCAGACAGTGGAGACAAAAAAAGCAAAGTTTTTAAAAGATGATAGAGATGATGGCAGGATCTTCAGCAGCGCCATCCCCTTACTTATCCAACACCTGCTGTTTGCCAGTTAATTGAGGCTTTGGTGCTGGGAATAGAGGCTGGGAATATAGAGGATAAATAGGGAGGGAGTGGTCTGATGTGCTAGAAAAGGCACTGATCTCCTTCCGCAAAAGCAGGGCAGGACAGGCCTAGGTAGGAGGCAAGTTCAAAGGCAAGGGAAGTTAAGGCTTTGCTGATTGAGGTGGAGGAAGATGGCACTCATATTTTTCAGGGGGAACCAGGCTCCTGTGGGGACAAGTAGATTAGGGTAATTTTGGAGGAGGACAAGAAAAACACCTCTAGGGAATCATACCAAAAGTTTGGCTCATACAACTGTAGTTCTGCAAGATGCTGATGGATACACAGGGTATTTTTAAGAGAATGTGTTATTTGTATTTTGGGAAATGCTTTCATGTTTTGAATGGACAGTCTCCAAGAAGGTGGCTACAATAGGCAGCATTACCCAAGTTTACTTGAGAGTAAGCCCTTTTTTCTTTTTTGAGGATCATCTCATGTACCTGTTTTTCTATGGAACATGCTTTGAGACATGGGTCCAGAGTATAAATGGTGGTGCCACGGCAGTGTGGAGTTCCTCTGAGAACAAGGGGCATGATGTTGATGGTTGATAAGGTGGCAAAGAGGGACATCGGGAGGAGCCAGATGAGGGTGTGAGCACACACAGAGAACAGGGTGAAAAGGGTCTGCACAGGGAGGCTGGAGAGAAGGGACAATGGGTGCTGAAGGTGGGAGGCAGAAGCACATGAAGGAAGCTAGAGAGAGAGCAGAAGGAGAGCCCATGGCTGAGAACACAGAGCAGGATGGGGCAGGGCTGGAACGATGCAGGCTGCCTGAGCACAGCCACAGATTCTGTTGCACACACGTGCACTCGCCCACACACTGGTGGGCCCTGGATTATTCCAAATGCCCGTTCCCATGGCAGCACAGCTTCCCCTCGCCTTGGCCACACCAGGGCACCAGCAGGGGAGGGGGCTTAACCAGCACTTGGTTTCTCTGCTCAACACTTCCTGCAGGGCTTCTTCTCAGAGAGACATGGATCCGGTACACTGCATTACTTAATTCTGGGTTTCTTTATTTTTATTTTTGTGTTTGGTCTTCTAAAAGCTTAGGATACAAATGCCTTTTTTGGTTTGTTCTTTGTTTGGGGGTTTTTTTTTAGCTGCAGCCAGTCATCTCTCTGGCACCCTCAGTGTCCTTACCAGGCACAGAAGGACAACACTCCCTAAACCCCAAAGTTCCTAGCACCACTTGCAAATGAATAAGACTTACCTCACATAGAGAACAGACTTGTGGTTGTCGGGGGAAAGGGTGGCCCACGTGGACACGTGGGCATGAGTTGCCCACTGGCCCCCTTGGTCCCATTCTGGGAAGCAGCTACCTGCCTCTCACTTGACTGACCATCTTTCTGGCACATTGCTGCTCTGTACACCCTGAGGAAACCTCCTGACGCTTGGAAAGCTCTTTTCTAGGGCTGGCTAGACCCTGCTCCAGGGCTCTAATGGAATTCACATGGGAAAAAATAAGCCACAAACAATCAAGCTAGGGTCCCGATGCCAGACTGTAACATGTCTGCATTCATATGCCCTGAACTGCTGTCCAACAGGATGGTGCTCAGAAGGTATGCATTAAAGCCAGGATGACCTCCAGGAGGAGGCAAAGTGGGAACTGACTTGGGAAGCAGAGGAACGGCTCAAAGGCACTGCAGATAGAGGGAGCCTCAGGCATAAGAGAATGGAAGGATGAGCAGGACACCTGGGCAGAGGTAGGACACCTGGTTAAACAGGCTCCAGGCATTAAAGAAGAGGAAGAGAAACGCTCTGGCTCCCTAGAGATTGTGGCCATGTCCTGGGAGCCCAGATGATGGACAGCAGTAGAGGTCAGAGCCCTGGTGCTACTCAGCAGTCCCAAGACTTCTACACAAGGTCTTCCCAAAATGCTCAGTGAGCACTCAGATCCAAGTCTATGAAGGCTTCAGAGGCTGTCTTCTGTCTCCACCCATACTGAACTCACTGCCACCTGATCGAGTCAAGGATCCAGCCTAAGCTTCAGCTTCTTCAGTGACAGGGGCTCATTACCTAATAAGATATACCAGTGCCTAATGCTAATGGAGAAGGGGAGCTTCCCAGCCACTCTAACAGCAAAAACAGTAGCAAAACACTATATTATTATTACCACTACACTGCTGTGCTTAGTCGCTCAGTCGTGTCTGACTCTTTGCGACTTCATAGACTGTAACCTGCAGTAGCCTGCCAGGTCCCTCTGCCCAGGCAAGAATACTAGAGTGGGTTGACATGCCCTTCTCCAGAGGATCTTCCTAACCTAGGGATCAAACCCAGGTCTCCCACATTGCAGGCAGATTCCTTACCGTCTAAGCCACCAGGATACCACTACTACTGCTACTACTACTAATAATAATATAGAATGCACTTAGTACTTACAAAGGCTTGACTACTCCCATCACATACTCCACCTTCACTTCCCATCCCTACACTCTGAGTTATCAGTCTCCCCTCCAGTCGGGTGGGAGACACCTGCTGCTTGGTTTCTCCTTCCTCAACCCCCCCGCCCCCTTTCTCCCTTCTCTCCATTTTGGCTGTCACCCATCAGTGCGCCCAGCAGTGCCTATGGAGTGAACCCCTGCACTGAAGGACTCTGCTGGCTCTTTCCCTGTGATTCCATTGTCACTCCTTGTAGATGGCCAGAATCATCCAGAAACAGAAGTTCAATCTATGAAGCCTAAGTACCTGGGTGTATTTTTTAAAAATCTGATCCCTGGCTATGCACACTGCCATTCCCTCAGCCCCTGCTAGAGACTCTGAGCCAGGAGGCCTATATTGATGGCCTAGAACTGGCACCCATAGTGATGCTGGTACACCTCACAGTTCAGTTTCAATTACATCAGCAGTTACCAGACTTTTTCTTAAAGGGTCAGATGGCCTGTGGTCATCTGGTCTCTGGTAGAACTACTCAACTCTGCTATTACAGCAACAAAGCAGCCATTGGCAACACTGGTAGTAGACTGAATAATGGCCCCCAAGCATATCAAGCCCTAATCTCTGGAACCTGTAAATGTTACCTTATTTGGAAAAAGAGTTTCTATAGATAGTGACTGTTAGCGCTCTAGAGATGGAAAGATTATCCTGGGTGGTCTGAGTGGGCCCCCAAGTGAAGTCACAGGTATCCTTACTGTGAGGCAGAAGGATCTAACATAAACAGAAGAGCAGAAGGCAATACCACCAAGGAGGCAGAGACGGGAGTGGCATGACCACAGGCCAAAGGATGCTGGCAGCCCCCAGAAGCTAAAAGAAGCAAGAATCAAAGTCTCCCCCAGAACCTCTGGAGGGAGCACAGCACTGCTCACATCTTGATTTCAGTCCAGGAAACTGATTTTGGACTTTTGGCCTCCATAACTGTGAGCGAATACATGTCTATTGTTGTAAGCCACCAAGTTTGTGGCAAGAGGAAGCTAATACACTACTAAACATGGGCTATGTTCCAATAAAACTTTATTTGCAAAAACAAGTGCCTGGCGTGCAGCAAAACACAGGCTATAGTTTGCTGATCCCTGAATTAGACATTAAAAGGACTGGGTGCACAAGACATGCTATAGAGAAAAGTCAGAAATGAATATTATTCAGAAAAACAAAAAATAGATACAATTACTCACTTGAGTTCCCTTTGCTAGAAGAAGAGATAAGGAAGAGCCAGAAAAAAATTTACATCTCTTGTCCTTGACCCACTTAGAGATGAAACTAAATAAAACCTGTGGGAAGGTGTGAAGGGGACAGACCCTTGCATCTCTCAGAGGGGCCTCAGCAGCTCCCACAGGCCTCACAGGCCTGGAAGCGTAGGGCAAGGTGAGGTGGATGTGCGTGGGTGCATGATGGACCCACCTTTGGTTGTGAATGTCCTCCAGGATACCCAGTGGGGACCAAAGTGCTCCTTTCCCTTTCTGCCTACCTCTGGAGAGAGGAGCAGCTGCTTTGAACATCACCACCACCCCCACCTCTTTCTCATTAGCACACAAAGAAGTGCATGCCTGCACACATTCCCAACACACACACACACACACACACAAACTTCTCTAGATCTGTAACAGAGGAAACTTGCATAGACACTCACCAGACACGAAGGCCACTTTTTCCTTTAGGATGGGAAGGACATCAGAAGCTTTCAAACCATCATTCCGAAAAGAGCCTGTCAGAGAATAAAACAGAAGGAATCAGAGTGAAAGGGGTCCAAAGACTGAATCCCTCGGTTCCCCCTTAGCTTTTCAATCCCCTCATGGGCCAGAAAATAATGCCCTCTTTGGGGCCCACAGCCTAGCCCAAGAGCAGGAGAGGCTCCACAACAGAAAGGACACTTTGATATGATGCCAATCCACAGGGGTGACCAAGAGTATGCCCCTCTGGGTCCTTTTCAAGAAGACGACAGTGCAACTCACCTGCCCCCCCAATTATACACAAAATACCATGTCCTGGAAGCAAAACTACAGCCCCATTGCTGTGCACTTGAAGATGGGGGCTTTTTGGAAATCGTTTTTGTACTTCCAGTGCTAGCACAGTGGCTGGTACATAGTGAATGTTACACACTAGACACTCAGTAAATATCTGTTGAACAAGTCAAGTTAACATCAAGGTGGACCACAATGTCCTAAATAATTCCTTTTGCTTTTTCCTCTATGTGGCATAGCAACTGTTAGTCTTCATTTTACAGATGGAAAAAGTGAAAATTCCTGAGAAGCAAAGTCGAGCAAAGCATTTTCCAGCTCTTCTCCCTTCCTTCAGTGTCACTGTCATCAGTCCACATGAACGACTGATGAGCAATGGCAATTCCACGGGAAGCAAATGCACTCCCTTCTTCAGCAGCTCACTCTCTGCCTAAATCTCATTTCTCAGGTGGAAAGTCATTTCTGGGGTCCAGCTGAGCTCCTGTTAGGAGGCTGGAGGCAGAGGCCTGGGGCTCACACAGAATAGAAAATAACAATGTGCCTGGAGAAACAGCAACCTCAGGAAGCAAAGGACAACCCAGGCTGGTGTTAGATGTGTGGGAAGGGAGGACTCAGCTTACACATGCACACATACAAACTCCAGGCCATCTCACCACCCCTTGTCATTTATCCTGAGTACCCCAGAGGACTCTCAGGGAGAGCCAGCCCACACTCAGAGCCCTGCAAGCTGTAAATGGAATTTCTGCTGTGTACCACCTTCAGGAACATGGCACAGAGGGACCCCAGAAGAAAGGCAGCCCTGTGTGGGCTCAGTGAGACAGAGCTAGAGACCACGGACACCCCTTCAATGCCTTTCTCCACTTGCTTTCTCCCTTGTGCGCCCAACCTGATAATCTACAAAGGGGAGAAACGTGTTGAGAAGGATGGTCTTGCTCAAAGCGTCTCAATTCCTAATCACTGACTATTTCAAGCATCCAAAATTGTTGGGAATTTTGGCAACACCCCAGGACTAAGATCACTGCCTAGAGAAGGGAAATAAGACAGTTGCACACTCAACCAAAGAGGAGAAGCAGGCTCAGAATGCCAGTGTCCATGGTAAGAGGTCATATGCTGGCCCAAGACAAATTTACAAAGGATCTCTGACCCTTCCATCTATTTCCTCATTTTCATTTTTCACTAAATGTAGACAGTGATGCTTTTTGCTCATCAGTTGCTTCTCTTTATAAGCTGACCCAGAGCAGCTGATGCTGAAGTAACCAGCTGCAAGGCTCACTTTGAGAAGACTGTGGGCAATAGAAGAAAAAAAATAACACCATAAAAAGAAAGTTCTAACTATAGGACTTTTTGTACTTTCTATCTTTGTTTGTACTGATCTTTATGCTCTGACTTTATCTTCCAACAAAGGAAAGCTATTAAACCTCACCAGTAGAAAGTAATTAGGATAATGTGCTGCTGCTGCTGCCAAGTCGCTTCAGTCGTGTCCAACTCTGTGCAACCCCATAGATAGCAGCCCACCAGGCTCCCCCTTCCCTGGGATTCTCCAGGCAAGAACATTGGAGTGGGTTGCCATTTCCTTCTCCAATGCATGAAAGTGAAAAGTGAAAGTGAAGTTGCTCAGTCATGTCTGACTCTTCGCAACCCCATGGACTGCAGCCTACCAGGCTCCTCCTTCCATGGGATTTTCCAGGCAAGAACACTAGAGTGGGTTGCCATTGCCTTCTCCAAGGGTCAACATAAATTATCATAAAAAATTACAAATAGATACATAGATAATTTTTCACCATGATGCAATAAGAATAAGCTTCAGTTTCCTGGGCAAGGAAGAGTCCTATTAGATTTTACCAGCTAGACAGAGATCATCTTTAACACATGAGTTATGTGCACAGAATGATATATCTGCATCAAAAGTTTTATTTTCATATATGGAATACATCTTTCTATACATCAGTTTTAAAACATTCTCCTTGACATCACTACATACACTATTAATTTCTAGAGAAAAAAACTTAATAAGTTAAACTTCAGTTCTGTGTCCTTCCAGATTATTTCCAAGTTCAAAAACAGCAAGACCCAAGCTAATGAAATATTACTGTATAACAACAATCCACATAACCCTCTTGTCTCCTAAACTCTTGTCCTATTTTTTTCCACTGTTGTTTCTCTCCTGCTCTACCATGTTAAAGTATACAGAAAATGAAAGTCGCTGTAGCCTTTTCCTTCTCCAAGGGATCTTTTCAACCCAGGGATCAAACCCAGGTCTCCCACATTGCAGGCAGATTCTTTACCAGCTGAGCCCCAAGGGAAGCCCAGTAAAGTATACAAGATGGCTCTAATTTCCATACAGTTCCCAGACAATTAAGGAAGAAAATGCTATAACAGAAGCAAAAGGTTACCCATCCTACCACCTCCCACCTGTAGAGAGACAGAGAGAGAGCGCTTGGAATTCCATTCTGCAGACCCCACTCATCAAGCCCCACCTCCTCCTTCTCCACTCCAGACTCCAAGGCCTGAGAGAAGAGGAGCAGCTTATCCAGGCAGCTTGCAGTTACTGCTCCAAGTATACGTCACTATCTTGGGTTGGGCTGGTCTATGATTCCTGGCAGGGGTTGGGGGTCCTTTCTCTTCCCAGGCCGGAGTTTTCCCCATCCAATTCAGACCACAGCTGAGCTATTTCCTAGGTTGTGTGTCCAGCCATAAGAAAACCTAAAGGGTCCAGGTTTACAAAATCCCTAACTAAAGGATAATCATTTCCAACAGCAACAACATTTTTCACATTATAAAAGGATGTGATCCAGGGTCTCTTTAAATAAAAGTTGCCTTAGTGGTTTGAATTAGTTTCCTATTTGCCAGAAATTGAATTACAAATAACTTTTCAACAATGTATGTATTATGTAAAGCCAAGTAGAGCTAAACTAATTAGTCTAGCAGCTCAGAAGTTGGTGACCTTGCATAGAAAACCTATTTGCACTGGCTAAAGATCCTATGTATCAATAACCCCATGGCCCTTGTGAAACCAGTTGTCATACATAATCTGTAAGAAAGGAAAACTTCATTGAACACTAACTCAAACAGAACCAATGAAATAGCAACATGTTTTCACTACTAGGTACATGTCTGCACAGACTCATAGTAAATGTTCAATAAATATTTGATGACAAAATAAATATATGAATGAAATGTTAACCTTTCCTAAAGTGACTTGCACAAGGTCAGTGGCCTCATCTGTCACACCAAATGCTGGTGATCTGAGTAGATGATCTCCAGAGTACCACTCAGCTCTAGCATTCTGAGACTTTTTAAACCTTTTCCTCATATTTATTGGCCTTTGAGATCCTTAGATTATCAGATCAGTATGCTTTGAAAGAACCAATTTCCTGACATGATTCAGTATACTTCAGGAAGACAGAACAACTCTTCCTTGGACTTCCAGTCCATTCTTCCCCAGGAATCAATTTAGAAATTGGAATACTCAGGGCACATCACACCATTTTGCAGACAGCCAAGTTACCAAAATGAGAGACTAGTGACAGGAGAACTTCCGGGGGCATCACACTTTGAAGGAGGCAGGCCTGAATGGCAAATTCTCTCTCTGATATAAAGGTATATTTGATGGCACTAATAGACTATAAACCCTAGGTCCCTTGCTACCTCTAAAGAAAGCCTGGGAAGAAATAAAAGCCCCTGTGCTCTTGCAGTTACTGCAGGAAAAGAAAGAACCAGGGGGCTCCCTCATGGACCTGACTCAACATGAATGCTGTGCTTTATCTTATGGACAAAGACACACTTCGCTGGTGCTCAGTGCTAGTCCCACCCCATTCACGTCCTGCTGCTGTCAGAATTACAAGCCTGCTGTTCTGTTAATTAGCAACGTTCAAATGCTCTACATCTATTAGGGAAGTAAAAGTTACCACTGCCATCGCCCCAGGATCTCCAGCATGGGTCTTCTCCAAGCCCCACTCTTGCCTACTCCTCACTCCAAATGGGCTATGCTCACATTGCTGCTGCCTGCTCCTCTTCACATTTTCCTAGTCACTGTTCCCATGCAAGAAGATGCCAATCACCCTCATCTGGCTCCCAGCCTCTGTGTGGCTCCCTGAGGCAGGAGCACAACTGGCCCTCTGTCACAGGCCCTGTCTGTGGTTCCGTAGCTCTGGGATAGCAGGGAGTCTCTCAGGGGAGCTGGAGCATCATCTAGGTAACCTTCTTTAGGAAGCAATCCTGATTTCAACAAAAAACAAATAAGCCACTGTTGAACATTTGGAGGTGAAAGCTGCCAGGGTACCCATGGATTGCTTTTTGTTTCCTTTTGGTTTGCAGTCACTCCCCCTTAATTTGCACTTAGAAGTTACTGTGTTAAGTATTCTAATGTTGCATCAAATGGGCCCGAACCCTGTTTAGCTACTGAGACAGCAAGTTGCACAGTGCTCTGGTCTCCATCTCCTCTTTCCACTCCAACCCTGTGTGTCCAGGATGGAAGGCTTGATCATGGTGGCACTGAAAGACTGACTGATCTGCCACACAAAAATGATTTGGCTTAGAGCTGAGAGTTCCAAGAGCTCATTAGGCCAAACCTTAGTTTGGGCACTATTTGGACAATTTCCTATTCCCAGAGTCATTCTTTTATCAATTATTTCTTGAACCCTATTATGTGTGAGGCCTTATGTTAAGCTTTGGTTATACTTTGACAAGTAAGAAATGGATCCTGCTCTCCAGGAGGCTTCCAGGCAGAGGTAAGTAGGCATGCAGACAAGACAGTGAGCTATTGTCAGAGACAGGATAACATGAATGCAAAGGAGTCCAGAGGAAAGCCTTAAGGATGAGTCCTAACTGCTTGCTACTTAAAGTAACAAGCATCACCGAGCAGCTAGAATCTTGCTAGAAAAGCAGAATCCCAGGCCCTACCCCAGACCTACAGAAACAGAACCTGTATTTTAACAAGAAGCTCAGGTGAGGAATACACCTCATGTTTAGGAAAGTGCTATACTCTAAAGTTTGTCTTTGTATTCCAGAGTTGCCTCAGAAGCGGAGATAGACAAAAGCATCCTTTAGCCCAGTCTAAACTGAACCCCTAAAATCTGATCTAGGGCTTCTGCTCACGGCCAACCCCCCGCATAGGATTCCAGAGATTCAGCCATTACTCTGTGACCCAAAACTCAAATCCAGCTCTGGAATAAAAAGGCTATCCAGGAAGGCTATCCTCCTCCAGGGCACTGAGACTGGACCATGTCATATTTTTTTATGGTAGGAACTTTTATGAATAACACTTGTTCAAACTGCTCAGAATTTTGGTAGTTTAAATCACTTTCTCATAGACCAGATGCTTTAATTTCACAACAAATCTTCGTCTACACCAGGCCTCAGACCCCTCTGCCTTCTGGAACTGTTCTCAGTACCACAAGCACTGCCACTGATCATATTTACAGGCCAAGATGCCATCTCTGAGATAGCCCTGGAGGATAGAGCATCCAAGTGGCGTATGCCTGTTTGCCACACCTGCTCTCCCACCCACGGTACAAAGCCCTGAACACTGGGCAACACTGGATGAGAAACAGAGAAGGAGAGGGGCTGTCACCCTAGGGAGCCTCACATCTATGGAGAGCACAGTGCTCATCCCGGGCAATTTGCTCCTTAGGAGAGGAGACCCAATTTTTGCCCTCTGAGAGTTTTCTGCCTAATACCTAATGCCTATTTCCTCTGACACCAGAAAGCTACCAGACACAGTACAAAAAGATAACTTAGATTCTGAGATGCTGATAAAGATCCTGCCATCTTGCCTCCAACATGGCTGGCCCACATCCCCTCTACCCTGATTACTGCTGCCATCACCCACTGAGTTACCAAAACAGAACCTTGGAGGCGTATCCCAGACTCCCCTCCATTGCAAATATCGATTCAGTCACTTGATAATGTTGATTCTGCCTCTTCAGTCTTTCTCTAATGAATCACTCCTTCTGGGCAGTTTGTTTGACCACCCCCATCAGGTTGAGCTGTCCCTGACTATACCTTGTACTCTGTTACTCCTAAAAGGCATTTCTGGGTTTTCATTCTGTTCCCCCATTAACTGCCCACCATACCCCAAGGGTGGGGACCATGTCTTACTTGGTGCTCTACTCTAGCACCCAGCACAGTGCCTGTCATGCAAAAGAGGCTAAAGAAATACTGAACTGAGACTGAGCACACACAGGTCCTAAGAAGACAGAGAGTAAGAGTGGTGAGTGGTCAGGATGGTTCCCCCAGGAGGTGATCTTTGAACCAGATTTTGAATAAGGGAGGGGCCAAAGAAGAATGCTCTGATGGGAAGCAGTACATGCCAAGGCAGAGAGAAAGGGGAAAGCAAACCGTGTGCTACAGATGGAGAGATTACTGGCTGAACAGAACAGCAGGGTTAGAAAGGCATGGTGGTAAGGGGTGGGCTGTGTGATCTCACTCTGAACCTGATCATTCTCAACAGGTTGGGCTCCTGAGAAGGCCTCCAGCAAAGACGTGGCTGCAAATGCCTACAGAAGCTCAGAGAGCTGGATTGTGCCACAGTAAGGACCAGAGCTGGTAGAATCTGGCTGGTCCCAAAGGAAGGCTATAGTTCCGGAATGGATTTGGATCCAGCAGGCACTGACTCCAACCTCCATGAGACATCCTGTTCTGTCTTCAGGGAGACAGGGTAGGACGGGACACAGCCCCTGCTGAGGTGGCTGGTGGGATGGGGTGTGGGGGGCACTGGAGCTTGGCCTCTTTGTATCTTCTCCCTAGGTTCCAAGACAGGCAGGAGGAATGTTTGCTTGCGAGGTACCTCCTGGGAGCCTGCCAGGCTGGGAGTTTGGGGAAGACCCCATGAAGATGCAACATGGAACGATTCATAAAGGGAAGAGACTCAAGGACATGGCTCCTTCTGTGTGGGGACTAGTTGGGGGAAAGCTCTTGGGAGAAGATGCTGTCAGTGCAGCTGGGATGAGAGGGAACCCACTGGTGCAAAGAGGTAGTGGTCTTTATTCCCCTCACTGTCCTTTCTTTCCATCCTCTTTTCCTATATTAATTCAAGACAAGGATGAGAGGGGAAAGGGTAAGAGAGATAAAGAGCTGGAAACACACACACACACACACACACACACACACACGCAGATGGAAGTGATTGTCTTGTCTCGTCTTTACAGACGCTAATGAGCTATTGAGGCAACTGCCTGTGGGAAACTCTTTCAGGGACTATAAATATGTTCCTTGGCACTCTCCTTAAAACACCTGCCACTGAGGCAGGAAGTGTGTGCAGAGCTGAACGGAAGGAACAAATCTGGCCAAGAAAGAGAAGGAACAGCTTTGTGCCAGCAACAGACACACAGCACAGTGTGGGAATTCATTGCCTCTGCCCAGTCTGGGGACCCATTGCCTCCAGTCAGGCTGACTCCCTGCAGTGTCCTTCACCACTGACACTTGCAAACATCAGATCAGCCAGCAGCATCCTCCCACCCCACGAGCAGCAGCCACGGAGCAGTGATAGTGCGGCAGGCTCTCACCCCCACAGCACCAGGCCATAGCACTTCTGAGAGAAGGATAGTCACAAGCCTCAGCTCACCTGATCTTAATGCAGAAAGGGAGGGGCGGGGTGGTGGTGGTGCAAAAAAACAAAAGGGCTCCTCTCTCAGTAATTACTAAAATTAAGCTTTTCCAAGCAAACTGATAGGCGTTATGCCAGAAACTGGCAAGGATGGCCAGACTGAGCCGTCTTTACATGAGGGGATGCAAGGTCTACCTTCTCCGAACTCTGGCATGCATCTGAATGTCACTCCTCACAATGACCACTTTCTGCCCTTCTTCATTGTGAAGTGTGCCTCTTCCCCACAGTACCTTCCCTAACTCCTTCCTGACCCCAGGCTGGCCCGGCTTCCCTTCTCTCTACATCACGTGGCAGGCACCCCACTGCAGTGAGGTCTCCACCCCTGAATTGAGATCTTTGTCTAGACTCTTAAGCTCTTGAGGGAAGGAACTGGGTGCTTTTCTCCATATCTCCAGTGCATGGCACACAGCTGGTGCTTAATGAGTGACCTAGGAACTGAATCTTATCCATCCACAGTGCCTTCTACACAAACGGTGCTTAAGAGCAGCTGTGCCTCTTCCTCTCCTGGTCCCGCTTTGTGCCTGCTTCCACCCCATCTCCATCTTTCTCTCTCTCATGCTTCACACAAACTCTAACTGTGGCCTACTTGACTGTTAACTTCCTAAAGTCAATATTAGATATAAAGGCCTGGCTAATAGGCTACTTCTGAAGAGCAGAAATGTGTAACACTTACCATTACTAAATTAGCTCCTTTAAAGATCACTAATAATTAGCACTTTAAACATATGGGTAACACCTCTCTGAGCCCAGCTAATGAGCAAACCATTTCTGTTTATTCTTCACAAGCTTTAGCATTAGCTTGAGTTGAGACCTCAGCTGCAATACAGGTTCACTCACTCTCCCTCCCTTCCCAGAAAAGTTGCCATCATTTAATGTACTCTGGACACAAGAAAATGGCCACTTCAAAAGAAATTATACTGCTCATCACTTTTTTTAACAGAGTCTTTTCTAACTGATCAGGTTATTTAAAGTGCTCATACCTTACAGATGGTGGTGATGGTGGGAGATTTATTGTCTTTTTGTTACACTGAGCATTAGTCTTGGATGGGTCCTCAAAGTAACACAGAACATTAGCCAGAGATGAATATAAATAAGCTGTTGAACATTAGCAGTATATTTGCTTTTATACTATGTTTAGAGAGAGCTATACAGGTACTCAGAAGCAGAGGGTGTGTACTATGGAGGTTTTGACATATAAAAGGTTTACTCCTTGGAACCCTCACTCTCAGTGTCTTTCCTTCTTCCCCGTGTGCATATCAATAACATTTTAATTAATTTTACTTTAATCAGGATATTATGACTTTAGTTAAAAATGAAACTGTTGACTTGAAGAAAAGTCAGCTTAGGCCTCTGTCATTATAGAAGGCGTTCAAGCAGGCATCCAAACATGAAATGGCCCATTGGTGGAAGCAACGCCAGAGGGACATACTGGGCACAGACTGGACGCAGGTCCACCACAGACATGGAAAACCAGGGCCTAAGTAAAAAACAGGTTTGCAAAATTGCAAGTGCAGCCTGATAGGTGAGAAAGGCCATACCCGAAGGTCATATTGTTGAATAAACTTTAGCACACTAAAGCCCCTTCTCCCACTTTAAGGACATGCGTGCTGCTGTCCTTGGTCCTGAGTTAGATGTTCAGTTGCTACTCAGAGTAGCTGCTGTCCAGCCTGCCTTAGGATATATGAACCAAATGAGAAAGAGTCAGAGATGACAGAGACGTTAATAGGTATCAGAAAGATAAACAAATACGAAAAAGTATTGAAGGGCATAGACATGGAGACATTACTGTAGCGAATTGAAAGAGTCATTTTGGGATTGTTTTCAAATAATTGCAGCAATGAAGAAAGGTCTGTGTATATCACACGACACAGACACAGACACACACACACACACACACACACACACACACCTCCCATGGAAATGAGACAGCATGAACTCATGTCCCCCAATATTATATGTTGGTTTCTGAATAAACTGACATAGATGGGTTGGTCATGGAAAGACTCTTAGAGTTTTAAGGAATTTTAAAATCTCGCCTTAAGTATTACCTTAAGCTATTATCTAAACACTGTACAATTCAGCTCAGTAAATATTAACTGAGCATCTATATGTGCCAGGTAAAGTCCCAGTCACTATGGGTAAAATGAAAAAAATGTAGAGTTTCTGACCTTAAGGGACTTTCAGTTTAGAGGGAGACTCAGACATGTCAACATGTAATCTTAATATCAAGTAAGGAGCATAATGGTAGAGGTACACACAAGGGACAAACATTCAGAAAATGCCAAAGGGCTAATGCAACTCAAAGTATAAGAAAGTGTCTGAAAAGTGAAGGGGCAGTAACTAGAGAAGAGGCAATAGGTTATGGGTACCTCAGCAAGGCCCAGGACTAGACTGGACAGTAGCGAGTACTGAGGTCTCTCTAGTGGGTTTCAGGGAATAGAGAAGAGTAGCTAAGACATGGTGAGTTCCCTCCTACAACCCAGACCCTCTCCACAGTATCAGAGTGATCAGTTAATGTTTGCCAGAGATGAACAATAAAGTTCCCTTACAGACTTAGCATTATGAGGAGCTATCATAAGTTAGGAAATGACCAGGATCAGGAAGGGTCTGACTCATGATGCCTGATATCTCTTTAGAAAGAAGCATAACCATGTCACCAGAGAAGGAATGGCAGCCCACTCCAGTATTCTTGCCTGGTGAATCCCATGGACAGAGGAGCCTGGCATGCTACTCTGTCCATGGAGTCTCAAGAGTCAGACACAACTTAGCAACTAAACTACTAATTACTACTAACCATGTAATGTGTCAAATTGGAAACCAAAGTAATCCAAATATCTCATGAAGCTAGAATTCTTCTCCAGAATATGGAAAACAAGGATCTTGGGGCAGGGGAGGGTATCTGTAAAGGGTTGCCTAGGTAACCTTCAACTCTGCTCACCAGAGGACATACTAAGCTGCACATTCCAGGAGCATCTGGTAGACTGAAACTGGCTTTTTAACCTTGCATCAAAATGTATGTGGTGGGAAAGGCCTTGAAACTCATGAAAATACATGCAATTTATTGAATACATGTCCATACATGTTCACTTTTCTGAGAATTGTGTAATTCCAATTTTCATGAGATGTCCAAGGGGTCAATGGCTCCCTAAATGGTAGAGAACCACTGGTCTAAAGCAAAGTCAAATGAGAGCCTACAATCTGTCTTGAGTTCTAATCAGTAAACCCTATCACCCAGCATCTGTCTCACTCATGGCCCACTAACAGGGTTTAGCTGAGACCCAATACAGTTGTTGGGCTTCCCTGGTGGCCCAGATGGTAAAGCATCTGTCTGCAATGCAGGAGACCTGGGTTCAATCCCTGGGTTGGGAAGATCCCCTGGAGAAGAAAATGGCAGCCCACACCAGTACTCTTGCTTGGAAAATCCCATGGACAGAGGAGCCTGGTAGGCTACACAGTCCATGGGGTTGCAAAGAGTCAGACATGACTGAACAACTTCACTTTCACTTTCACTTCAATACAGTTGTTGGGCTAGAAGAGAAAGTAACTAGAGAAGACAAATGATTTAGATTCCTTAGCTTGGATAAGAGGAATCTGAGGCAGATGGTAGGATGTGAAGGCTGAGTGCCAGATCCTGTGTTCCAAAGATAAGCTTCAGAGATGGTTTTCTCTCATTACAGAGTTACTGAAAGCCAGAATGAGTGAGGTTAAACACAAAATGAGTTGTGTAAATGTCTAGGTAGTGCCTTTGCTGGATGCCTTCTTAACTGAAGATTTCCCTGGTTTCTAGCAAAGTGATGACAACTTGACCCAAGACCACTCCTAGACCGTGAGGGGTTATGGTCAGAATTAGAGCTGACAGAGAGAGTCTGCAAACTTATTTAACATGATCCCCCGGAGGCTGCATTGTGGCAGGATGAGAAGGAGGCTCTCAGATGTTCCTAGTAAGGCAGCCACACCAGAACAAGCCTGGCCACTATTTGCTCATCAAATCATCTTGTACCAGATGGTGAGCTCTCTCAGGGTAGCACATCCTGAGAGGGAGCTCACATCCCTGAGTAAAGCACAGGCTCTGGATTCAGACAGAACTAAGTCTGACTCTCAGCTCCAGCACTTATTAGCTGTGTGCCCTTGGACAGCTTACTTAACATCTCTGGGTCTGTTTCTTCATCAGAGATTTAAAATATCTACCTTACAGGCTGTGGTGATGATTAAAAGAGAAAATCTATTTGAAGGTACCAGACACATAGCTGATGGTAGGTCCCCATGATACTCCTCTCCTTCCTGTTCATCTTGGCAGTCCCAGCATGGGCCCTAGTATGTAGTACGTGTTGACTGTGTCAATAAATGAGTTAATGAATAAGTGAATAGAGTAAATTCAGAAGACAGCAACTAAAAACTGCCTTCCCACCTTCCCACTACATACCTGTAAGCCAAGCTGCTCATACTTAACTGTGTAGTTGCTCTGAATTTTTATCATTTCTTTCCCCTACCTAATATCGGCTATTTGGCAAGCACTCCAACCATTCCTGCTCCCCAAAGCCTGGTTCCTCAGATGCAAAAGAAAAGTATCCCCAATGGGAGAGCAGCTGCTGACTGAGTGCTCACCCTGTCCTTCTATGTCCAGAGAGCTATGGTCCTGGGCACCCCTTCCACACTAATCTCTATGTGCTTGTCCCTGTACCTAGCCAGCCTTGCCTCTTCTTCCCTAGCTCCTCTTCCCCACTGCTCTGGATTCCAGACGAAGGTGTACTAATTCAGATGGCATTTCTGAGAAGTACCCCTACTGAAAACACATCCCAAAAGCAAGGCCACCATCTGAGATGAGATGGGCCTGACATCTACCTGTAGGCAGAATCTTCACAGCCCTGTGAGGAGAGACAACAGCTTGTGGGGAGAAACAAGAGGCCTGAGGGGAGTCCCTGTTCTGTGGATCTTTTCCCTTGTTGCCCTTGAGTTGTCAAGCCACTGAGTGGAGAATTCACAAAGGCAGAAAGGGCTAAAGAGGTCAAAGAGCTAGGTTTGGAGGCCAGGGGAGTGGCAAATACAAATCAGGGTGAGTTGAATCTTCAGTCCACCTGCTACATAGGATAAATGGCCCCAAGCTGCTAAAATTCTCTGTTCTGGGTGCTCTGAAAGTCTTTTCTCATTTATTTTCCAATACTTACAATTTTTTTTTGCCAGTAATCTAAGCAGAATACCTCTAGGAGGCTGGGAAACCAGACCTTCTTTGCTCTCTTCTAGCTTCTTAAAGAAAAGGAACCCTTAACCATGGCCAGGGAGCTGTGAGGCTGCCTTGTCCATGGACAAATGCACACATATACTCAGAAAACAGCTTATATGCTAAGTACTAGAATCATATTAAAGTAGGGAGTAATGACATTCATTATGGCTTCATACTATTGAAAAATCACACAAAACCTAAATGTTGAACCACAGGGGACTGGTAAAACAATCCATGGTCTAACCACTCTATGTAACCATTAAACATGACTGTACAATAATAATTAATGCCACAGGAATTGTCATGGTATAAGGTTAAGTGGGAAAGCCAGATTATAAAACAGCATGTGCAACCTTATCCTAATTGTATATACACTGGTGTAAGCGAAAGTGAAGTCACTCAGTCGTGTCCAACTCTTTTTGACCCCGTGGACTGTAGCCTACCAGGCTTCTCTGTCCATGGGATTCTCCAGGCAAGAATACTGGAGTGGGTTACCATTTCCTTCTCCAAATTGTACAACCTTATCCTAATTGTATATACACTGGTGCTGCTGCTGCTGCTAAGTCGCTTCAGTCGTGTCTGACTCTGTGCGACCCCATAGACGGCGGCCCACCAGGCTCCCCCGTCCCTGGGATTCTCCAGGCAAGAACACTGGAGTGGGTTGCCATTTCCTTCTCCAATGCATGAAAGTGAAAAGTGAAAGTGAACTCGCTCAGTTGTGTCCGACTCTTCGCGACCCCATGGACTGCAGCCTACCAGGCTCCTCCCGCCATGGGAGTTTCCAGGCAAGAGTACTGGAGTGGGGTGCCATTGCCATACGTGAGTATAAAAACCAGATACACATACACAGACAGTGGTTATCTCTGGAAAATGGGATTATGACTAATTTAATGGTTCTTAACTGTTTTTCACTGTCTAATTTTTCTTATCCTTAAAATAATTGAGAAGAGCAAGTTCCCTCCTTTGTATATTTATCTTTCATTTATAGGATCCTTATATAATAATATTCATGCACTTAAAACATTTAATAATTAGGTTGTGGTTATGACAGCATCTGCACCCAACATTTTAAATCAAACGTATTTAAAGTTAAGGATGGCTGTGTTATTCAGCTGTTCACTCTATGATGTGATTCCATGGCAAATTAAAAAGTGGCTACCATTCATCATAGATAAAGTTGTTCCATGACTGAAAAAATGAACTTCAAAGAAGCTGTAAAAAGAAATTTAATTTTTCATTAAATCCCATTCAAAGATTTGCCATATATCCAAATAAAGTTTATCTCAGGAAGGCAAGATATTAAAGATTCAAGTAAAATAAAATTCAAATAAAATCAACATGGTTTTAGATTAAAAACTAAACATTATATCAGTTGAATAAATTTTTTTAACATATGCTTAATTACTTTATTGTAATAAAGTCAGGCAGACATGCTAGGGCAAGAAGGAATGAATTTCTAAGTACTTATTATGTGCCAAAGGGATTTTCAACTAGGCTTCTATTTGGAGGAATAAGTGGATAATAAGGGCTTCCAGGTGGCTCAGTGGTAAAGAATACACCTGCCAATGCAGAAGACGTGAGTTTGATCCCTGGGTTGGGAAAATCCCCTGAAGGAAGACATGGCAATCCACTCCAGTATTCTTGCCTGGAGAATCCCATGGACAGAGGAGCCTGGTGGACTACAGTCCATAGGTCGCAAAGAGTCAGACACAACTGAGCGACTGAGCATGCATGCACATGGATAAAAATAATTAAATATGTTTTTGAAAAAAGATGAATAATGGATTGGGTTTGCCCTACTAGATATTAAAATATATATTTTTTAAACTACAATTATTAAAAGGTGGCACAGACACAAGGATTAACATACAAATGAATGGCACCTGATTCATAGACCTAATACAGACCTGACATTTAAGAACCTAATATATGATAAGATAAGAAACTAAAGCAAATGAGAAAAGACAAATTATTCAATAAATGGCACTGGAAAAACAGACTAGTTGGAAAAGAAAAATCAAGTTAATTCTCATAACTTCACTCTATACACCACAATAAATTTTAGACAGATTAGAAAACCAAATCTTAAAAATGACGTATACAAAAACACCTTAGGAGAAAACATGGGTGAGTATTTAACTGACCCCTGAATGACAAAGAGCTCTCTAAACATGAAAACACTGAAAAAAATAAAAAAGGAAAATATCTATGATTTTTGTCTATGGAAATTTTTAAACTATACATCAGAGTATAAACAAAACTTAGAATGCAAATGACAAGCTGGAAAACATATTTGCAACAAAACTGACAAAGGATTAATACTATTCCCACCTGAAAAACAGGCAAAGAATATAAATACACATTTCAAAAAGAGAAACAGCAATAAACAAGAAAAAGGGGTTGTGAGGCTTATGATGATATTTCATTTTCTTCTTCATACTGTTCTATAGCTTTCAACATTTCTTCAGTGAACATGTATTAAAACTTTTAAGCTGTATATTTATATTTATGTGAAGACCATATGAAGAAACATCCAAAACTCAAATCTGTAACAAACCACCTTTTTTCCCCCTTGTCTCGATTTTACAGTTCTCTGCCTCCTTGATCTCTTAATATCCATGCTACTCATCTGTATCTCTCTTTTAATTTATCTGCATGTTCCGTCATTTGTTCTTTGGGGTTAATCCCCAGAAAAAGAAGCAGGGCCCTAGAAAAGGTCTGACCTGTTCTATCAGTCCCCTTTCCTCCAGGAAGACTTCCCAGATCAGGCATGAGTATCAAGAGATTTCTAATGCCCAGAAGTGGTCCCATGTTTTCCAGTCAGCGAAGTATCACCGAAGAGGAAAGCAGGCAGCCTTCTCATTGGAAATCCTCCCAACTTGTGTCACTGCCAATCCCCTAGAGTTGGGAGTGAGGTTCCTGTCCCTGCTTCATGGTAGGATCACAAAAAAATGTAAAAGATCACCCACAGGCTTGGGGAGAGGCAGGTAGCAGCTTCCCTCTGACAGCACAATGGTGAGAATGAGTCCATCACCTGTAGCCTGACATCTTGTGCTCTCTATTCTTGGCATTTTTGTATGCTAAATGATGAAGATCTTTTGATGACTTGTCCTTTCCCAGAACTTCTTGACTATGCCACTCACAGAGCTCTTAGGCCCCATGGGGTGGCAGAAAGAGCACTGGACTTGGGAGTCAGATGATCTAGGTTCAACTCGATATATCAACTTGGCCACTTTGAGGAGGTTCTTCACCCCTCTAGTGTCTCAGGTGTGAGGACATAACTCTGCTGATTGAACCCTGAACTCTAGGCAGGCACCAGTTTGCAGGGCAAACATGGGACTAGACACTGGTTAACTGTGTGGCTATGTTCCCAATCCCATTCAGGGAACACGGTTCCCAGTGTAGGGTGAGGACTCTGTCAAAATAACCAAAGTCACATCCTTGAATTCCTACATGTGCTAGGACAAGTGGATGAGTGAAACCTGAGAGTCAGGCTCAGTTCTTCATGAAATGCCAGACCTAGTCATGTCCTGCCACCTCTTCCAACCTCTTTCTCTTCCGACAACTGAATGCATCCTTATAACCTCTAGATGCATGAAGAAATGGATCACCATCCCAGGGCCTTCACATCTTTACCAGTCTCCCAGAGTAAAGCATCACTTCGTCTTACCTCCCTCTCCCATGACCCTCATCCAGAAAGAACTCCTAAACGTGCCCAGCAGCTCTACAAACAGGTCCTGGCAGTGGGTTCATCAGAGACAACAACATTCCTTCTCAGAGCCCTGGTCTGTGACAAAATGTGCCCCGTCCTAGAGCACCCCACTGGGGGGCCAGAACCAGTGGAATGACATATCTAGAAAACCCTTACAGACTGCCAGTCCTTCATTTACAAGAAAGGGAAACTGAGATCCAGTGAGAAGAAGGCACTCAAGGCCACACAATGAGTGTAGAAATCCAATTTCAGTCAAGCATTCTCTGTTCCATACCACACAGCCTGAAGAGTATCCCCACTATAGATGCTTAATAGTAGAATGCAAGGATGGGTAGATGATAATTCAGAGCTTTGCTATTCAACCAGCTACATGAGGCTATTTAAATATCAATTGATTAAACAAAATTAAAAATTCAGTCTCTCAGTCACATTTGACGTAGCTAATGGCTGTCATATTAGAGAACATAGAGAATATCTTCATCACTGCAGAAAAGTTCTACTGACAGTGCCAATCATTTAGATGGATAGAAGATGGATAGATATCCTACAAGAAGAAAAGCTCCCTGGGGTCAAGGTCTATGTCAAGTACTCCCTTGAGAGGTACTGAGGAGTGCTCTCCATATCCTATAACCAATGACTCGATGACTGAAGGAACAGCCCATAATACAATCAATAAGGGCTCAGCCAGTGCGGATCACAAGTCCAAGAGACACAGATCGCCATCCAAGGGAGCTTCCTGGGTCTAAGCACAGTAGTCTATGGAAGAAACAAGTGGCTTCTGTCTCCTCTTTTTTCAAAAAGTATGATTATCAATTTTTGAAACTTGATCAAATTTTCCCATAGGTACCAAAGGTCTCAGTTACTAACCACCAAGCCTCATACAGATGCTTCTGAGCCTCGGTCATTTTGGGAGGCAGCTGTGCAGCAGGCAAAAAGAAGCTGAAAGGAGAAGGGAAATCCTCAGGTTCCCTAGTGGGAAAGTCTTCACTAACCTCTCATTTTCAAGAGGCAATTTGAAACCCTGCATGTGTGCTTACTTTGTAGTGTCCAATCACCCTCCATCAAGCCAACAAAAAGCTGACTGGTTATACCAGAAATCAGGCTGTTATGCTATAGAGAAAAGTCAACCTGCCCGATAGCTTTGTAAGCCCACAGTCCAACACGTGACAAGGTGAAAAATCTCTTAAAAGACTGGGTGAATATTCTGTCAAGAAAAAAGCCCCTTTGCAAACAGGCTTGACTTGTTCTGCTCTATTCAAAATTTGGATTAAAAGCCTGATTAAGAACACTTGCCAATTAAAAAATTAGCTTTAGAAATTTCAGGATGCTCAGCCTCCAGTAAAGACATCCTTAAAAAGATTTTATTGGAAAAAAATTGCTTTGCAATATCATGCTGGTTTCTGCCCTACATCGACATGCATCAGCCAGATGACCCCTCCCTCTTGAACCTCCCTCCTATCTCCCACCCTATCCCATCCCTCTATGTTGTCACAGAGCATTGGGCTGAGTTCCCTGTGTCACAAAGAAAATTCTTACTACATAAAGTTTCAGTCATTAAAATGAGAGACATCCGCTACTTACAGAGAGCAGAAAAAGACCAGGTCCTCTGGATATTTTTTCTTTTTTTTAAATTGAAGTATAGTTGATTTACCCCTGTGTATTTTCAACACCTGAAGATCCAACTATACATGAGACAAAGAGAAGATCTATTCTGAATTCTACTGGCTCAGTTAAGGCAATAGATATAGTTAATCTTTAGTTTTAATAAGATCTCAATGAACATTCAGTTTCTTTTCTATAGCCAATGAGTATATTTTTATTAGTTCACACTGTAGTGATTAATAATCTACTTTGCTATTTCAATTTTAAGACATTTTTTCTTATAACAATAGAATTCTCTTTTGCTTTGGAGTGCCCTAGCTCCATTTTTCCGGAGAAGGCAATGGCACCCCACTCCAGTACTCTTGCCTGGAAAATCCCATGGGCGGAGGAGCCTGGTAGGCTGCAGTCCATGGGGTCACTAAGAATCGGACACGACTGAGCGACTTCACTTTCACTTTTCACTTTCATGCATTGGAGAAGGAAATGGCAACCCATTCCAGTGTTCTTGCCTGGAGAATCCCAGGGACGGGGGAGCCTGATGGGCTGCCGTCTATGGGGTCGCACAGAGTCGGACACGACTGAAGCGACTTAGCAGCAGCAGCAGCAGCAGCTCCATTTTTCAGGAGGAAGATTCATCAGTATTCAACCTCAAAAAAATGTTAGTATCCCTCTGCCTCAGTTGTACCATCAGCAACATGTAAGTAGCACCACCTCACAAATGTCGTTGTGAAAATTAACTGAGATTATGTGCATGTGTTTTGACTGGTTCTAAGGAGTAAATGCTAGGTGATGGAGTGAATGAATGAATGAATGAAGTGTCTGAACTATGTGACTGATTTGTCAATGGACTCAGCTATACAAACCTGGAAGCAGACAAACTGCAGAAACGATTCACAATTTAAGACACAGTCATTCATGTACTGTTGGCTCCTAAAACTGTAGATACAATAAGTGGGAGGAAATAAGCTGCCTACAGAAAGCATGCCTTGCAAATTCAGGCTACTACAAAGGTGAGAACATTACAGTTTTCCCATGAGAAAAAATCTTCCCTTCCACTCTAAAGTTTTATGATTGTGTATTTGTGCAAATGGGAAGTTAATCTAATAAGTTTCAGCCTTGGAGTTATAGGATTAAAATCTACCCATCAAAATCCATATGTAGATTTGGATTTGGAAGTGTTCCCCATTTGACTTGGATCCAGGTATGTATAGAGTAATTGAGTCATAATTATGTTATTGTTTCATGCTATAATGTTTCTGACATGGAAGGAAACTGGACTGAGAATCTGAAGATCTGAGTTTGCTTGTGGCTTTTGCAAAGTCTCTTCCCCTTTCTGACCTTCATTTTGAACACCAGTAAAATGAACAAGCCAGGCAAGATGATTACTGAGGCCAGTCCTCCCCAAGCTGTCCTGTGCCTAATTCTGTTTGTTGTAGAAGAGATAATGGTGTGCAAGAAGATAGAGAAGCAGGCATCCCAGAGGGGAAGTGAGAACGTAAGGGTGAAAATCATGCTAGGAAAATACCATGTTTCATTAATTATAAAATGTATCATTAGTTTATATACCACTAAGAAAGAAAAGAAGCAAGGTTCGATGCTGTAAAGAGCAGTACTGCATAGGAACCTGGAATGTCAGGTCCATGAATCAAGGCAAATTGGAAGTGGTCAAACAAGAGATGGCAAGAGTGAATGTCGACATTCTAGGAATCAGCAAAATCAAATGGACTGGAATGGGTGAATTTCACTCAGATGACCATTATATCTACTACTGTGGGCAGGAATCCCTCAGAAGAAATGGAGTAGCCATCATGGTCAACGATAGAGTCCGAAATGCAGTACTTGGATGCAATCTCAAAAACGACAGAATGATCTCTGTTCATTTCCAAGGCAAACCATTCAATATCACAGTAATCCAAGTCTATGCCCCAACCAGTAACACTGAAGAAGCTGAAGTTGAATGGTTCTATGAAGACCTACAAGACCTTTTAGAACTAACACCCAAGAAAGATGCCCTTTTCATTATAGGGGACTGGAATGCAAAAGTAGGAACTCAAGAAACACCTGGAGTAACAGGAAAATTTGGCCTTGGAATACGGAATGAAGCAGGGCAAAGACTAATAGAGTTTTGCCAAGAAAATGCACTGGTCATAGCAAACACCCTCTTTCAACAACACAAGAGAAGACTCTACACATGGGCATCACCAGATGGTCAACACCAAAATCAGATTGATTATGTTCTTTGCAGCCAAAGATGGAGAAGCTCTATACAGTCAACAAAAACAAGACTGGGAGCTGACTGTGGGTCAGATCATGAACTCCTTATTACCAAATTCAGACTTAAATTGAAGAAAGTAGGGAAAATCACTAGACCATTCAGGTATGACCTAAGTCAAATCCCTTATGATTATACAGTGGAAGTGAGAAATAGATTTAAGGGCCTAGATCTGATAGACAGAGTGCCTGATGAACTATGGAATGAGGTTCGTGACATTGTACAGGAGACAGGGATCAAGACCATCCCCATGGAAAAGAAATGCAGAAAAGCAAAATGGCTGTCTGGGGAGGCCTCACAAATAGCTGTGAAAAGAAGAGAAGTGAAAAGCAAAGGAGAAAAGGAAAAATATAAGCATCTGAATGCAGAGTTCCAAAGAATGGCAAGAAGAGATAAGAAAGCCTTCCTTAGTGATCAATGCAAAGAAAAAGAGGAAAACAACAGAATGGGAAAGACTAGAGATCTCGTCAAGAAAATTAGAGATACCAAGGGAACATTTCATGCAAAGATGGGCTCAATAAAGGACAGAAATGGTATGGACCTAACAGAAGCAGAAGCTATTAAGAAGAGGTGGCAAGAATACACAGCAGAACTGTACAAAAAAGATCTTCACGACCCAGATAATCACAATGATGTGATCACTGACCTAGAGCCAGACATCCTGGAATGTGAAGTCCAGTGGGCCTTAGATAGCATCACTACAAACAAAGCTAGTGGAGGTGATGGAATTCCAGTGGAGCTATTCCAAATCCTGAAAGATGATGCTGTGTAAGTGCTGCACTCAATATGCCAGCAAATTTGGAAAACTCAGCAGTGGCCACAGGACTGGAAAAGGTCAGTTTTCATTCCAATCCCAAAGAAAGGCAATGCCAAAGAATGCTCAAACTACCACACAATTGCACTCATCTCACACACTAGTAAAGTAATGCTCAAAATTCTCCAAGCCAGGCTTCAGCAATATGTGAACCGTGAACTTCCTGATGTTCAAGCTGGTTTTAGAAAAGGCAGAGGAACCAGAGATCAAGTTGCCATCATCCGCTGGATCATGGAAAAAGCAAGAGAGTTCCAGAAAAACATCTATTTCTGCTTTATTGACTATGCCAAAGCCTTTGACTGTGTGGATCACAATCAACTGTGGAAAATTCTGAAAGAGATGGGCATACCAGACCACCTGACCTGCCTCTTGAGAAATCTGTATGCAGGTCAGGAAGCAACAGTTAGAACTGGAGATGGAGCAACAGACTAGTTCCAAATAGGAAAAGGAGTACTTCAAGACTGTATATTGTCACCCTGCTTATTTAACTTCTATGCAGAGTACATCATGAGAAACGCTGGACTGGAAGAAACACAAGCTGGAATCAAGATTGCCGGGAGAAATATCAATAACCTCAGATATGCAGATGACACCACCCTTATGGCAGAAAGTGAAGAGGAACTCAAAAGCCTCTTGATGAAAGTGAAAGTGGAGAGTTAAAAAGTTGGCTTAAAGCTCAACATTCAGAAAACTAAGATCATGGCATCCAGTCCCATCACTTCATGGAAACAGTGTCAGACTTTATTTTTTGGGGCTCCAAAATCACTACAGATAGTGATTGCAGCCATGAAATTAAAAGACGCTTACTCCTTGGAAGGAAAGGTATGACCAACCTAGATAGCATATTCAAAAGTAGAGACATTACTTTGCCAACAAAGGTCCATCTAGTCAAGGCTATGGTTTTTCCTGTGGTCATGTATGGATGTGCGAGTTGGACTGTGAAGAAGGCTGAGCGCCAAAGAATTGATGCTTTTGAACTGTGGTGTTGGAGAAGACTCTTGAGAGTCCCTTGGACTGCAAGGAGATCCAACCAGTCCATTCTGAAGGAGATCAGCCCTGGGATTTCTTTGGAGGGAATGATGCTGAAGCTGAAACTCCAGTACTTTGGCCACCTCATGTGAAGAGCTGACTCATTGGAAAAGACTCTGATGCTGGGAGGGATTGAGGGCAGGAGGAGAAGGGGACACCAGCGGATGAGATGGCTGGGTGGCATCACTGACTCGATGGACGTGAGTCTGAGTGAACTCCGGGAGTTGGTGATGGACATGGAGGCCTGGCGTGCTGCGATTCATGGGGTTGCAAAGATTCGGACACGACTGAGCGACTGAACTGAAGAAAGAAAAAAACTATTGCAACTACCTCCTAATTTGAGAGATGGCAAAATGTGACGGTAAAGGGGAATCTCATAATGAAACATGGGAAAGTATTTATTACATTACTGGTTACTATTATACTCCAGGCACTAAGCTAAGTGTTTTAGATATATCTTTATTTAACTCAAAAACAACCCTACAAGATAGAAATGTAGGATCTTATATAAAAGATCAGCATTTTACAGAAGAGATAATTGAGGTACAGAGGGTTTACATTATTTGCTTAAGATCCTCTAACTAGTCCATAAGAAAGGTGAGATATGAACCTATAACTATTTCACTCCAAACTCCATCTTTCTAACCTTTTACTCTTTGAACAAGGCTGGAGCATTTGATGCAAAGTGAAAATGAGCATCTGATGGAGACAGGGCTGAAACATTGAAACTGTCAGGATACATTAAAGGAGCTTATTAGAGTAAAATACTTAGAACTAGAATGGACCTTAAAGACAATGTATCACAGTCATATACTTTACAAAGAATCTAAAGCCCAGAGAGGGGATATGTCATTTGTGCAAGGTTATATAGCCAGTCCTAGTGGCTCAGACCATAAAGAATCTGTCTACAATGTGGGAGACCTGGATTCGATCCCTGGGTCAGGAAGATCCCTTGGAGAGAAGGGAATGGCTACCTACTCCAGTACGCTTGCCTGGAGAATTCCATGGACAGAGGAGCCTGGTGGGATTCAGTCCACGGGGTTGGCAAGGAGTCCAACACAACTGAGCAGTTATCACTTTCACTTCACATACAGCCCATCAGTGTAAAAGCTAGGATTCTAGAATTTTGCCAGGTAATAAAATCAAGCTTGCTAGTCTATAATTGCCTGAATCTGGCAATTCCCATCTTTTTACATCCTAGGCATTTCCCATTCTTTTTTTTTTTTTTTTTTTCATTTCCCATTCTTATGCATTGATTTCTTAGTGATTTGCCTGTGATGACATAGGCAAGTTCCTTCAGTGTTCCAGGATGCAATTTATTCAAGACTGAGATACAGAGCATTCTCAAAGCAGTGTGGGGAGGTGGACAGAGCAGGAGGGCCGGGGGTTCTAATCCCCCTAGCTCTAGAAACCCTGCAGGCTTAATTTCTCTGTCTTGTGGATTCATATGTAAAACGAGGCTAACAACACTAATCTCACACAGAGACAATGTCTACAAAGTCCCGATGGTGCATCAATGGCAAGTATTTTGGCTAAGATTGTTGCAATAGCTTGGGGTTTGTATTATGCCCTCACCTTTCTTGGCCGTCAGTTCTTACGTGGATAATCTGTTGTGCATTTTCCAATCTGAACTATACCTTCTTTGGCTGGATACAGTGGGAGCAGGATGACAGACTTGACCCTTGCCTTCTCCATTTCCCTTTAAGATGATTCAACTTTTCCAAGAAGAAAACCAAAACCCTTCTCTATACTGTTCTCAAGCTTGTCTCCTGCTAGCTTTAGTTCTTTTTTTTTTTTTTTTTATATCCATATAACCTCTGCCCAGATTTTTCACTTGTTCTTATCATTTCACCCCATTTCTTTATTATTTGTCTGCTCCCCACCCAAAAAGTTTTTTTCTAAACTCTTGGAAGGCCTGCTGCAGATATCATGGTTTTTATTCCCATGAAGTATCCCACATACTTCAGTACATATTTCTGAATTTCCTAAGAATAGGGATATTTGGTTAATAACTGTAATAGTACAGTTGTCAACTTCAGTAATTTAACATGGATAAAATACTTTTATTAAATCTACTGTCTGTATTCTAATACTGTTAACTGACCCTCAGTGTCCTTTTTAGCACTTTTTCCTTCTAGTACAAGATCTAGTCCAGGATCAGATATTGCATTTCATTGTCATGTTGATAAAGTCTCTTTTAATCTGGAACACTTTTACAGCCTTTCTTTGTTTTTTATGATATTGTCATTGTTAAAGAATACTGCCCCTACTTTGTTTTTTTTTTTTTTTTGACAGCTTTAATTTTTCAGCACTTTATTTTTTTTTTTATTTGATAAATTTAACGCCTTTTATTGCCATACCTCATTTTACTGTGCTTTGCTTTAGTGAGCTTTATAGATACATGTTTTTTTGTTTTTGTTTTTTTTTCCATTGTTAATTTTCTGTTTAGTTGATCTATCCATAAGTGTGAGTGGGGTATTAAAGTCTCCCACTATTATTGTGTTATTGTTAATTTCTCCTTTCATACTTGTTAGGATTTGTCTTACATACTGCGGTGCTCCCATGTTGGGTGGATATATATTTATAATTGTTATATCTTCTTCTTGGATTGATCCTTTGATCATTATGTAGTGACCTTCTTTGTCTCTTTTCACAGCCTTTGTTTTAAAGTCTAATTTATCTGATACGAGTATTGTGACTCCTGCTTTCTTTTGGTCCCAATTTGCATGGAAAATCTTTTTCCAGCCCTTCACTTTCAGTCTGTATGTGTCCCCTGTTTTGAGGTGGGTCTCTTGTAGACAACATATGTAGGGGTCTTGTTTTTGTATCCATTCAGCCAGTCTTTGTCTTTTGGTTGGGGCATTCAACCCATTTACGTTTAAGGTAATTACTAATAAGTATGATCCCGTTGCCATTTACTTTATTGTTTTGGGTTTGAGTTTATACACCATTTTTGTGTTTCCTGACTAGAGAATATCCTTTAGTATTTGTTGGAGAGCTGGTTTGGTGGTGCAGAATTCTCTCAGCTTTTGCTTGTCTGAAAAGCTTTTGATTTCTCCTTCATACTTGAATGAGATCCTTGCTGGGTACAATAATCTGGGCTGTAGGTTATTTTCTTTCATCATTTTAAGTATGTCTTGCCATTCCCTCCTGGCTTGAAGAGTTTCTATTGAAAGATCAGCTGTTATCCTTATGGGAATTCTCTTGTGTGTTATTTGTTGTTTTTCCCTTGCTGCTTTTAATATTTGTTCTTTGTGTTTGATCTTTGTTAATTTGATTAATATGTGTCTTGGGGTGTTTCTCCTTGGGTTTATCCTGTTTGGGACTCTCTGGGTTTCTTGGACTTGGGTGATTATTTCCTTCCCCATTTTAGGGAAGTTTTCAACTATTATCTCCTCAAGTATTTTCTCATGGTCTTTCTTTTTGTCTTCTTCTTCTGGAACGCCTATGATTCGAATGTTGTAGCGTTTAATATTGTCCTGGAGGTCTCTGAGATTGTCCTCATTTCTTTTAATTCGTTTTTCTTTTATCCTCTCTGATTCATTTATTTCTACCATTCTATCTTCTAATTCACTAATCCTATCTTCTGCCTCTGTTATTCTACTATTTGTTGGCTCCAGAGTGTTTTTAATTTCATTTATTGCATTATTCATTATATATTGACTCTTTTTTATTTCTTCTAGGTCCTTGTTAAACCTTTCTTGCATCTTCTCAATCCTTGTCTCCAGGCTATTTATCTGTGATTCCATTTTAATTTCAAGATTTTGGATCAATTTCACTATCATTATTTGGAATTCTTTATCAGGTAGATTCCCTATCTCTTCCTCTTTTGTTTGGTTTGGTGGGTATTTATCCTGTTCCTTTATCTGCTGGGTATTCCTCTGTCTCTTCATCTTGTTTAAATTGCTGAGTTTGGGAGTCCTTTGTGTATTCTGGCAGTTTGTGGAGTTCTCTTATATTGTGGCGTTTCCTCGCTGTGTGTGGGTATGTAGAGGTGGCTTGTCAAGGTTTCCTGGTTAGGGAAGCTTGTGTCGGTGTTCTGGTGGGTGGAGCTGTATTTCTTCTCTTTGTTCAGTCGCGCTATGGGGAGGGAGGGAGGGATGCTGCAAACAAATGACACTGGCGTGCGCTCGCAGTGCTTCAGCCACACTGGGTCTGCCCCCGCTCACGGCGCGTGTAGCCTCCCTGCCCACACTGCTCAGGCTCTAGGTTGTTCTGCCGGGAACAATCCGAGGCTGGGCCTGGGTTGCATGCACCTCCCAGGTCCAAGCCGCTCAGGTTCAGGCACTCAGGTAGTCCTCAGAGGCGCAGACTCAGTTGGGGCTGCGTTTTGTGCTCCTCCCAGGTCCGAGCAGCTCAGGTGATGAGGTGTTTGGCGAGCGCCAATGCTGCGACTTATCGCCTCCCCGCCTTGGTTATCTGGGTGTAAAACCGGCACACCTTCTCAGGCAGATGTTGACCGTCCAGACCCCCAATAAGTTTTAGTTAGCAAAGAAGCCAGTTTTATAGATAATGTCTCTCTGGGGCTGCGATTGCCCCCTTCCGGCTCTGGCTGCCTGTCACCGGAGGGGGAAGGTCTGCCGCCGGCTACCTCTGTTTAGTCCTTTGTTCCGTGCGCGGGTTGGCGGTGTCTTAGGTTAGGGCTGGCTTTTCGCATGGTAGATATCCCACAGTCTGGTTTGCTAGCCCAAATTATTTCGCTCAGATAGTGCTCAGGGTATTCAGGCCAGATTCTTACTCTCAGCGATGCAGCCCGCGCCGCGCCTCCCTGCCCAGCCCCTGCTTGCTAATGGCGGATGCAGGCGTCTGCGCTGCTTCTCCGCTGGAGGAGTTACCGTAGGGCTCGCAATCTGCGAGTTTTAATTGTTTATTTATTTTTTCTCCCTGTTATGTTGTCCTCTGTGCTTCCAAAGCTCGGCACGGATTCGGCAGTGAGAAGGTTTCCTGGTGTTTGGAAACTTCTCTCTTTTTAAGACTCCCTTCCCGGGACGGAACTCCGTCCCTCCCTCTTTTGTCTCTTTTATTGTCTTTAATATTTTTTCCTACCTCCTTTCGAGGAGTTGGGTTGCTTTTCTGGGTGCCTGATGTCCTCTGCCGGCATTCAGAAGTTGTTTTGTGGAATTTACTCGACGTTTAAATGCTCTTTTGATGAATTTGTGGGGGAGAAAGTGTTTTCCCCGTCCTACTTCTCCGCCATCTTGGCGCCTTCCCCTGGTTAGCTTTTTCTAGCTTTAGTTCTGTTACCTGACTTTACTTTAAATTTTTATATAAGGCCTTTAAACATCTAGCTCCTCGAAGAAGACCCTTTCCCTTCATAATTCATGCTGCTCATCTTAAAGTGAAGACCAACCTCTTTCCAAAGCGTGGGCAGTCCTCAAGATTTCATAGTCACTTGAAGCTCAAGGTCAAAGCAACCTACATCTAAACTTCCAACCATTGGGAATTGAGTGCCAGTACAGGAAAAACCCCTTCCTACCTTTTCAGGGATCTTTGTTCTTCTAGTTATACATGTGTGAAAAGACAATGTGTGATAATTATGTTGCAGGCTGCCAGGAGCTAGGGCGGACCCTCAAGCTGGGAAGTGGAAACTGCCAAAGAAACTGAGTAGCCAGGATGTGGGCTGACTTAACAGTCCTACTTTCTATTTTAAAGGCACCCAACTAGGGGGAAGCATGTGCCCAGCTCCACAGTCAGCCACTCAATGGAAAGCCCAGCTGGTGAAACCAGCGGGCATAACCAAGGCACCTCCACCTCTGTGGTGATAGCCTACCTCACAAAATACATGCTTTGTAAATCAAGCATCACAAGAGCCCAAATTTCAGCTCCCGCTTTTGCAAGTCCTCGTGACTATTCTGTTATTGCTGCTTTTGTGGGACTTGGCAGTAAATGTTTGCTACAAGGATTAAAGGCTGCTGGAGACCTGGGTTCAATCCCTGGGTCAGGAAGATCCCCTGGAGAAGGAAATGGGAACCCACTGCAGTATTCTTGCCTAGGAAATCCCATGGACAGGGGAGCCTGGTGGGCTACAGTCCATGGGGTCACAAAAGAGTCAGACACGACTGAGTGACTAACACACCTACAGGTGGAAATCCTAAGTGCCTTTCATACCTGATGTGAAGTCTCACACCTACCCTCTGAGATATATATTATTTCTACATTTTATGGATGAAAACTAAAAGTGAGTGAAATCAAATAATTTACCCAAAGTTATAGGACTAGGGCATAGGGAACTCTATTCAATATTCTGTGAATAAAACCTATATGAGAAAAGAATCTGAAAATAATATCTGTGTATATATAATTGAATCACTTTGCTGTACACCTGAAACACAGCATTGTAAATAAACTATACTCCAATAAATTTAAAAAAAAAAAACTGAAAAAGCACAAAGTTATAGGGCTAGGAAAGGATGAAGTCACAATTTGAATTCAGGTCTATTCCATTCCGATAACTGTGCACAAAACCTCAAATTATATGGATCTATCTCATCTAGTTCCTGAGCACTCTGGGTCAAGGCACATTCGAAGCATCAGCAGTCTTAGACACACAGTTTGATGTGACTGGGTTGAGCCTCCAGTGCCTGAGTTTCTATAGAGTCAGAAGATAGTCAGACTGCTGAGCCTCTGCCTCGGTTTCCTGCTGAGCACGGCAATTAGTACCCTGCAGCTAGCATTGTGATCTAAAGCTCCACCTGACTGATTAGAGCCTTGCTCATCATTTGCCATGCCCCTCAACTGGAGCAGACCGGAGGGAAATGTCTTAGCCCTGTGCTCCCAAGTCACTGTCTGGGAGCCTGCCAGGAGTGGATAGATTGCCCCACAGGGTAGGACCACAGACTCCCTTGACCCTGAGGGTCTCTCACCACTTGTAGACTCCGGTGACACCCTCTCCCAGGATTACCCTTATCTTCCCCTACCTTGGATGGTGGATGGTGGTGCTGGCCTGAAAGAAACTTTCTTTTGTGATGCTCCACTGGATCCCATGTATTTCACTGCTCAGTTGTGTCCGACTCTTTGCAACCCCATGAACTATAGCCTGCCAGGATCTTCTGTCCATGGGATTTTTCCAGGCAAGAATATTGGAGTGGGTTGCCATTTCCTTAAGCATCACAAAAGAAAGTGATCCATGGTGGCAACTATTTCCACCAAGCCCTGTAAGGACAGGCCAGAGACTGGCCAGATGCTCACCAAACCCATTCCCTCTTCTTCTGGAGGACACAATTCTTATTTTTTCCACTCTCCCTTGCATTTCAGAGCAGTCATGTGACTGAGCTCTAGCCAATGAAATATGGGCAGAAATGTTATGTGCCACTTCCAGGGCTAGCCCATAAAATCGTCCCACACATGTGTCCTCTACTCTCTCTCTCTCCTCTTCTGAAGGCTGAAAGCAGAATTCCACTAGAGGACTCCAAGGAATGGCAGAGTCACTAAAGAGAAATGGAACATCTGGAGTGAACTATGATGTGAGCAAGAAATAAGCTTCTATTACACTACCCCTGATACTTGTAGATTATTTTAGTAGGCAACATATGATGACCAATTAGCAGAGAACACCAACACTGTTGACATAATTTTGGGTGAAACATGGTGATGGTAAACTACGCAGGCTGAAGAAATTACTTTCTCCATTCCAAAATCTCTGTCTAGTGTTAATGTGTGAGGAGTAGACAGGTCTCATTTAAAAGCAATAAGGATATGGCAGTGATGCGGGTACCAAAACTTGTGGTAGTTTTGTGGGAGATAAATATAAAAAAAGGAATAATTTAGGGGGACTTAGAACTACTTAGGACTCAGTAGTTAGCTGGGCTCTCTATTCTCCTCTCTGAAAAAGTTGATCCATTCCCATGCCTCTGACAAACACATGTGAAAGTATCAGGTAAATTTCAAAGATAGATAGATATTAACACAAAGCACTGTGATTGTTTTTATTCCCAAATCTAAATTCTTGACCTTCTCTCTCACCCAGCCTAGCTCCAGCTGCATGGCCAACCACCAGCAGGTATTTCCATTTGGATGCAAAGTTCAAATCTTCCTCTATTCTCAACTTTGTCCCCATCCTGTCAGAGAGGGGAATCATCACTTGCTTCACACCTAACATATGCCATATCCGTACGTAATAATTATAATATATAATATTATATATACATGATTATAGTAATCACCTAATTAAATTCTCTTATATTCTTTCCTGATATAAATGTCATTATCTCATTTTGCAGATGTGGAAACTGAGATTCATAGAAGTTATAAAACGATTTGGCCAAGGTCACACAATTGGTAACTAGGAAGAACAATTTTCATTTATGTAAAACCTATAACTGATGAGAGTGCTTCCTTAAACAGCTAAATACACCTGGTGGTGTGCTACAGCCTATTGTTCTGGTGCCCAAGAGCCAGTGGTAATCATCAGAATTTTTGCCAGCTGGTTGTTAAATAGGTTGGTAGCTTGAAAACTGCCACAGACAGAAGTATTTACACGTCGGAAATTGGCAAATGCTACAAAGGCTACAATCAGGACTTTCATTCCTCCATCACTAACAACTCTTTCTATTTGGACCAGTTAGGCAGGCAACACTGTTGTTTTGTTGAGATTTCAGGAACAAGAATTAGGAGGAAAAAGCCTTATGGAAGACTTTGCAAACAAAAAACTAACAAAAGTAAAGGCAAACATTACCAAGATACAAAGCAGTGAGGAAGAAGTATGAGTCCCTCAGAATGGCTCAAGCGCCTAACAATTCCATACAAGCTCTCCCAGTAAACTGGTAAGAATGAAAAAGAACGATGCCAGTTTAGGAGGAGAAGCAGTTAAACTGTAGGGCAATGTGAAGAAATGCTATGGAAAGAAAGATCACAGAGATTTAGTTTAGAACTAAGGGACGAGGGAGGTATTACAAGCCCCTTGGGGTCACTTCTGAACTAGGGATTATTAAAAAAAATTTTTAACCCCCAAATCTGCAGTTAGCACATTAATGCAGCAGCACGGATAATCCAAAGCAGAAGATAAAATCACATGATGCATTCCAAAGCCAAAGATAAATAACTGGAATACTTCCTTTGATCAGCTGCACATAGTTTACCTTTTGTAATCAAAGTACCTTAATTAGATGAGCATGTGTATATATACAGTATTTAGGGAAAGGAGGTTAGAAGCTTACAAAGTGGTTAGGGGCATTCAGCCTGCATTCACTTTTTTTTTTTTTAAGTAAACACTCCCCCTGTGGACAATAATCCCCATGTGAAAAATAAAAAAATCGGTGTTTTTATTTGTCGCCTAGAGGAATTATTCCCAAACCTGGCTTATCATCAAATTTGGCTGAAAAAAAATTTAAACATAGACTTTGGTATCTATATTTAGATTTAGATTCAAGGAGTATAAGAAACAATATGTGTTTGCCAGAACTGAACTGAAAGACTCATAAAAGCATAACACCAAAGCAATAATTTTTGTTAAAGGATTAAAGAATCCTAAGAAGAAACCTAAACAAGGTTGACCAACCAACCCCAGTAAGGCCAGGGAGGGAAAAACACTTAGGGCAGAGGGACTGAGGGAATTCCAGTTTTTGAAGAGATTACACCAGATGAAGCTGGACTCTAGGAAGGAATACTAATTGCCACTTATTAGCTATGTTTGAAAAGCAGAGACATTACTTTGCCAACAAAGGTCCATCTACTCAAGGCTATGGTTTTTCCAGTGGTCATGTATGGATGTGAGAGTTGGACTGTGAAGAAAGCTGAGCGCCGAAGAATTGATGCCTTTGAACTGTGGTGTTGGAGAAGACTCTTGAGAGTCCCTTGGACTGCAAGGAGATCCAACCCGTCCATCCTAAAGGAGATCAGTCCTGGGTGTTCTTTGGAAGGAATGATGCTAAAGCTGAAACTCCAGTACTTTGGCCACCTCATGTGAAGAGTTGACTCATTGGAAAAGACCCTGATGCTGGGAGGGATTGGGGGCAGGAGGAGAAGGGGATGACAGAGGATGAGATGGCTGGATGGCATCACCAACTCAATGGACGTTTCAGTGAACTCCGGGAGTTGGTGATGGACAGGGAGGCCCGGTGTGCTGCGATTCATGGGGTCGCAAAGAGTCAGACATGACTGAGGGACTGAACTGAACTGACTGAGCTATGTTTGGGGAGAAGGCAATGGCACCCCACTCCAGTACTCTTGCCTGGAGAATCCCATGGACGGAGGAGCCTGGTAGGCTGCAGTCCATGGGATCGAGAAGAGTCGGACATGACTGAGTGACTTCACTTTCACTTTTCACTTTCATGCATTGGAGGAGGAAATGGCAACCCACTCCAGTGATCTTGCCTGGAGAATCCCAGGGATGGGGAGCCTGGTGGGCTGCCGTCTATGGGGTCGCACAGAGTCAGACATGACTGAAGCAACTTAGCAGCAGCAGCTATGTTTGGTGGGTGAATGACAATCTCACTGGGCTTCAGAATTCTTATCTATGGGATGAGGAGATTCACGCCAAAACTGAGAGGTGCTTTCCATTCTCCAACTGCCTATCACAGTTTCTAGCACAGAGGAGTTCATTGTTAGCTACTGCTCTATTATTATTTTCTCCTTTCACCCTGCTTTGGGAACATTATCCATTTCCAAAGCTATAGAAGCTGTTGCCTGGGTGCTGCCAACCTCCCTCTCCTGCAGCACCCTACAGCAGGCTCAGAGTACAGGATGACAAAGAAGGTTCATCACTGCACCAGGCCAAAAATCAAAAGAGCCCCTTTCACATGGCTCTGCTTTCAACTCTGCATGACCTTGAACAAGCTTGCTTCCCTTGGTCTCAGTTTCTAGTCCTGAAATGGGCACAATAAAAAAGAACCTGTCCTGGCCAGAAAGCTCTAATGAAGAGCCCAGGAGAATGGGTTAATATTAAGCTCCAGACAGCTCAGGGATAACAAGACAGTTGTCACTGTCCCTGGGAAGCTCTCCCTCCCTCCTGTGTCAGGGAGATGGTTGGTACTCCCAACCTGCTGCACTGAGCTTCTGCTCATTGGAGACTTGATGACAGATGACACCAAGTTTCTGGGAGACAAAATGATCTCTCCAGTCTCAGAGCTCTGCAGTGAGGAGGAGGGAGGATAGGAAGCTTCCCCTGAGTACTGCAACCAAGGTTCCTGAGAGCAGCACATAAAACATTCATGGAACCCGAGCCACTACTAGAACATGTCCGGGGGTATAGGAAACAAGCAAAGCTAAGAGTGGAGAATGCTTCTGGCCTACCCTGCCAGCTGCCAAAACCCAATGGGAACCCGCTGGGGCCAGCCAGGAGCAGCAGGACAGTCATAGAGGGCCACAGCAGCTTGAAAGCACCAGAGACTCTGGAAGAGTCTCAGGAATTAAGGGAAGGGTACTTTGTTCCCTACCAGAGAGGAAAACAGGCATGTCTTGAAAAAAAAAAAAAGGTGGTGACGCAAAATTAGGAGGGAAGGACCCTAGTTTGTACCTGTTGTAAGAGATCATCACAGGAGAGATGAACAAAGGCCACATGTTGGAGAAGGCAGACTTGGGAAGAGGGAAAGGCTGGTGAGTTTGTGAGAATGCAACCTGAATAAAAGTGAAGGAGAGAGACAAAGAGGAGGAGAGAGGGTTCCAAAAAATTAGGATACCCAAACTTAATTAAAAGAGTAGGGTGGAGTGGCTGCTACTTATCAACACGGGAAAGAAAATTCTAGATCTTTATGCTGACTTCTTTCTAATTTAAATTTTCTAAGTCACTTCCATGTAAATGAAGTACACCAAACACATGGGATTTCACACTTCCAACTTGAGTTAGCTCTGAAGTCACCATATTTTCTCTCCATCCACCCCATCCCCTCATCAAGTGAAGGGAGGTAGGAGGTAGGGAGGGGTGACAGGGTGAGGAGTGACAGAAAACGCCCAGATGGCCCTAGCCTGCTGACTGGGTCATCCTCATTTCCAGCAGCTCTTGCTCATAGCTCCAAAGCCCAAGTCTAACTAGAGATGAGGAGATAGCCCAGGTAAAAGCCACTTCTTTCTAAGATGGAAGCCACATCTTTGGAGTAACTCCCATGGCTACGTTTATGGACTTAATTCATATCAAATTGATTCCAGTTCAGTTCAGTTCAGTCACTCAGTCGTGTCCAACTCTTTGCGACCCCATGAATTGCAGCACGCCAGGCCTCCCTGTCCATCACCAACTCCCGGAGTTCACTCAAACTCATGTCCATCGAGTCGGTGATGCCATCCAGCCATCTCATCCTCTGTCATCCCCTTCTCCTCCTGCCCCCAATCCCTCCCAGCATCACAGTTTTTTCCAATGAGTCAACTCTTCGCATGAGGTGGCCCAAGTATTGGAGTTTCAGCTTTAGCATCAGTCCTTCCAAAGAACACCCAGGACTGATCTCCTTTAGAATGGACTGGTTGGATCTCCTTGCAGTTCAAGGGACTCTCAAGAGTCTTCTCCAACACCACTCCTTTTCCTATTTGGAACCAGTCTGTCGTTCCATGTCCAGTTCTAAATGTTGCTTCCTGACCTGCATACAGGTTTCTCAAGAGGCAGGTCAGGTGGTCTGGTATTCCCATCTCTTTCAGAATTTTCCATAGCTTATTGTGATCCACACAGTCAAAGGCTTTGGCATAGTCAAATTAATTTACATATCCTTAAAAGTTAAACATTCTCCAAAAGTAAACATTCCCATCTTCTACTTGTTTACGTTTAATGTTCTCCATCAGATCTGGAGTTCCCAATGGCAGCTCTAGACTTCTCCCTTCCCACCAGGAGCTTTGGGAGAACAGAAATCATACCCATCAAACTGTACAGACCCCAGCAGAGCCATAAACAGGACTTCGTGAATACTTTTTGATGAGGATGGCATTTTAAATCCTTGTTATTCCCTAAGGATTCTCCTCCAGGAAGAGAAAAGTTCTGAGAACTAGCAATGCCTGTTAAAAAGGAAAACACACAAGGTTCCAGTCTTCCGTGGGGAGTGCCAAGGCCTGGAGTGACCAGGAGCTCAGCCAGCTGGAGTCAAGGAAAGCCATTGTTCTCCCCGCTGTGAAGGACGACTTGCACCATGCAATGTCTCCACCACCCTCTGAGCCCCAAATTCAGCTGGGACTTCCCAGATCTCACAATCCTGCATTGGTTAGGATTGTGTTTGGCTGAGAATAATGGAAAACCCCACTTATACAAGTAAGGTGCTTATATGTCTCAAGAAACAAGAAGTCTGGAGCTGGCAATCTGGAGCTACTTCAATGGTGACTATATTCTTGATCCACCATCTTTGCACATGGCTTTTGTCTCTTGGTCACAAGATGGCCACAACACCTCCTGGCATCTTGGTCCCATTCCAGGAAGGAAGAAGGGTGAAAAGCAAACAGCTTTCTCTTTGGGTGTTTTTATCTTTACTTGAGAAGAGAAGGCCTTCCTATTGACTTGTGCCTACATATCAAAAGAATCATGTCACATGGTCTCTCCTAGTGGCAAAGGAAGCTGGAAATGTAAGTATTTCACTCTCCACCCTTCATAATAAACGAAGAAAAGGGAGAAGGTCTTTGGAATAGATGCGAGGTGTACCAGCTGCAGTATTTGTGCCATTCATACAGATTCACAAATCAAAAGGACACACCCTCCTAAAAGGGATGATGTGGGGTGCCTCTTGATTGTCTGTTCTCTTAAATGGGGAAGGCTGTGAAAAAATGTACCCAAGGCTCAGAAAAGACTCCTGGGCTCCCAAATGTGCCCCCTTCCACTGAACATGCTGAGTCACTTTTACATGTATTGCTCACCACAATTCCCCAGGGCACGGATAACCTATCCCACTTTTAAAGATAAAGAAGGAAAGGCTAATACCAAATGTCCATGGCTTACAAGAGGGAGAAACAGATTCTGAACCCAGATTTCTAGTCTCAAATCAGTGCTCTTTTCTTTACACCATTGGTCATTCTTATACTGCAGCCTATTCCTGCTGTAATCCCTGAACCCTTCCTGTTTATGACAATCCTTTCCCCTTTTAAAATGGAGATTAATGCAAAAGGAGAAGACAGGTCATAGGGAATCTGGAAAATACCATAAAAGGTTGGGAAAGATCAGGAACCTCTCACTCTTGCCAACAGAATGTGCATCTCACTCTCCCAAAACTCACCCAAAAGAGGTTTTAAAAAACCAAATTCATGAATAGAAGATGTCTTCCAGGGGTCATCTGCTCCATGGCCCTCACTCCACCCACCTCAAACTGCAGAGACAGATCTTGGAGTTCCCTGGCATGTCTGTGACTACCCCCCAATGCAGGTTGCTGCACAGGCTCGGCATTGCTCAGGCTAGCCACGTACTCCTCCAGCAGAGCACTTCTATCCCTGCATGGCAATTGCCTGGCCACTGTTTTGACTTCCATACAAGACCCTTCACTTGTCAAGAAAAAAGGACTGTGTCTAATTCAATATCCTATCTGCAGCATCTAGCATGATGCCTGGTACATGGTAAGGTCTTAATAAAATATATTCAAATAAATAATGCAAAACATCAATTCTTATTGTAGTATCTGTGTATTTCTTTTTGTCCTCTCCAGAGTAGAAACAGAAAGCAGCTGGTCACTCTGGTAGGAGCTCAAATAGACTCCACAGACTCCAAGGATAGTAGAATTCGAGCCATTCAGCACAAATTTCTTAGGATGTAAGATCCAAGGAGGCTGAAATCTACAGCATTGGAAATGATGTTTCTGTATTTTGGGGTGGGTTGAGGGTGTGAGAAGGAGAAGGAAATGAGCTCTGAACTTCTAACTCTTAGTGGGACTCTTGGTGCAAGAAAAACAGAGAAGAGAAATGGGAAGAAGCACAGCCTGGAAGCAACAAGAGTGAATGCCAGACGCTACGTGAGCTTCCCATTCAGCGAATCGGTGCTTCGCCACACAGGCAGCCTGGACTCGACTTCAAAGTCCCCCTGCCTCTGGCTTCTCAGGCTCTTTTTTTAGCTTAAGTCCATCCTACTGCTTTGCCCTGACCCCTGGTACCCTGCCCCTGACTCTCTCCTAGCACTGATCCATCACGCTTTCATAGATTCCCTGAGTCTAGCTGAGGCCCCAAGATCCATTCCTGCTCTGCCCACTGCAGCCTGATGGAGGAGGAGGATGAAGAAGCGAAAGGCACCTCTTAAGTAGCGGTTCCTAGCCTCCCTGGAGTCAATGGCCCCTTTAAGAATCTGAGAAAAGCCACAGACTTTGCCCCTGCTACAATTGCACATATGCATACAACCACAAAATTTTCATGTGATTATAGGAGCTTGAACAGGCTTCCCAGGTGGCTTAGTGGTAAAGAATCCAAGGAGCCTGGTGGGCTACAGTCCACAGGGCTGCAAACAGTCAGACATGACTGAGCATGCACGCACATAGGAGCTGGGCAGACCTCCAACAAAGCCTACTCATGAACCCAGAATAAGAACTCCGGGTCCAAGGGCAGGCACAACTTTTGTCTTAGGGCTGTTGCACTCCCTGGGAGAAGCTCTCAATGGCCTGGGCAGGCCACTCCCAGCTTGTCTTTCCCACATGGAAGCTTTTGGAACAGTGAGAACACAAATTGTCTCTTTGATCCCTCCCACCTGAGAATCCTTTAATGAAAACACTAAGTGTTTACTGTGTGGCAAGCTGTGGGAAGTCAAAGGAGTGACACACATCTTCTGGAAATCTAATCTTCACAATGAACTTGTGGAGCAGATATTCTCCCTTTCAGATGAGGAAATCAGGCTTAAAGAAGTTAAGGAATCAGGTGGTCACACAAATGCATAGTGGGTTATGGAATACAGAATCAGACCCAGGCTTATCAGGGGTCCATGGCTGCTCTTGTGTGCACCACATTCGAAACAGTTCCCAAGCCTAGATTACCGTTGGAAGTAAGCAAAAGAAAGCTCCCCTGGCCACCCAAAATCTAACCCCTCCCTCCATGCCCACAAAAGCCTACAATTCCACAATCGGAAATCTAGCCAAAGAGAGAACTAATGCCTCATGGTTATGAAGCCATTTCTCTGGTTCTATATCAGTGTGGTTTTGCTGTTTGGACAGCTCATGGAACTGTCACCTGAGTCACTGAGTGTAGACCAGAAGACAGGGTAGGGAGCACTCCAGCAGGAAGTAGTGAAAGCAGCTGAAGGAGGACATGCTAGAGAGCATCTTCGAAGATGCAATGAAGAAAACTAGCTGGCAGATGGAAGGAACATTCCCCGATAAACTGTAAAGCAAGAAAAAATAATAAGACAACACCTGAAAAAGTCCTTCCTATGAACAACACTGTAGGAGCTTGAGGTCAAAGCAGGGGACAAGTCCTACCTTGTTAGGTAGCTGTTGGAGGGTTTGGGGCTGGAAATGGCCTTTAGAATGGACTATTTTCACATGCTGAGACTAAGCTGGTGATCAAGCCCAACAGAGATCATTCAGGAAAGATGTCACCCATAGCTGGAAGAATGTCACAGCTTGGGAGGAGTGGGGTGGGGACTAAGTCAGCCTATGATTTGACAGAGTCTGGAATCCAGGAGACAGTGAAAGCAATTTGGGAGCAAATGAGGGGAGAGGAAAAGACCTCATTCTGGATGTCTGTTTATAACCAGCACCTAGGGCTTACTTTTAGAGGCCAGAGGCAAGGGCTTGGTAAGCAAGAGGGCTGGTCTTGACTAAAGCACCTGAAGAAGGTTGGGGCCCTTCCCCCAGCATCATGAAAATTCAGGAAATCAAATTAAAAAATTATAACATAGAATGAAAATTAAAAGTTTAACATGCTATAAGTCTGCAGAATAGCATATTCTCCAAACATATTAGAATTGATATAAGGCAAAGCTAGTCAACAATACCATTATGTATGTATGTAAAGATTAAAAAAGTGTTTATAATTTTTTGTTAAAATAATCCCAAATGGTCAACAATAAGAGTGCAGTGAAATAAATCACAGCATAATTGTTAGGTATGTAGGGTCTGAAATCAGAATGCTTAAAGTCCTGGCTTTGTCAGTCAAGAATTATGTGCCCTTTTGAAAATTTAGTTCCTTAAGCCTCCATTTCCTCACCTGTAAATGGGTATAATTATAGTAATTGCCTTCTGGTATTATTATTTGGCACAGTGCTTGATATATTCCTAGATAACTACATAGCAAGAAATTATTCCAGAAAATGTTAGCTGGCAGTTTGGTTGTCATTTTAGAAAGCAGGGAAAATCACCAGGCCATTCAGGTATGACCTAAATCAAATCCCTTGTGATTTTACAGTGGAGGTGATGAATAGATTCAAGGGATTAGATCTGGTAGACAGAGTGCCTGAAGAACTGGGCAGAGGTTTGTAACACTGCAGAGGAGGCAGTGACCAAAAACACTCCAAAGAAATGCAAGGAGGCAAAGTGGTTGTCTGAGGAGGCCTTTCAAATAACTGAGGAAAGAAGAGAAGTGAAAAGCAAGGGAAAAAGGGAAAGATATACCCAATGAATGCAGAGTTCCAGAGAATAGCAAGGAGAGATAAGAATGTCTTCTTCAAGATAGAACACTATTGAGCCATTAAAAATAATTTATAGAAATATAATATTGGAAGATGTTTACAAATAACTTGTTTGGGGTTTTAAGAAGGAAATTATAAAAGCATGCATGCTTTATTTTTGTTATTCCTACATTTATATAGTTCTGTATCTATGTTTTATACATGTATTTTTTTCAATTTAAATATAGTTGATTTACAACATTGTGTTAGTTTCAATGTGTATGTATTTATGTGATTAAAAAGATGAGAAAAAGATTCAGAAAAGACTAGCCAAGGAGAAAAAGAAAGCACTTTTGCACTCAGAAATGAAGACAAGAAAGACCAACTTCAATACAGCCAGAAAAAGCTCTAACGGAGTATGACGCTGAGGAATTTCTTTGATGTGAGCTTATAGAAAATTCCTGGCTGTCACTGCTGCCCCTGCCTTCACCCTGCCCTTCTTTTCACTTGTCCTCAGTCCATGAACCAGGATTTGAATCTCTTCAATTGCAGGAGGGTGGAGAAGAGCTACTCCACGTTCAAGGTCAGGAGGGCTGGCCGTGAAGAGATATCCCTCTTCCAAGGTAAGGAGCAGCGGCTGCGCCTTGCTGGAGCAGCTGTGAAGAGATATTCCACGTCCAAGATAAGAGAAACCCAAGTAAGATGGTACGTGTTGCGAGAGGCATCAGAGGGCAGACACACTGAAACCATACTCACAGAAAACTAGTGAATCTGAACACACGGACCACAGCCTTGTCTAACTCAATGAAACTAAGCCATGCCATGTGGGGCCACCAAAGATGGGCGGGTCATGGTGGAGAGGTCTAACAGAATGTGGTCCACTGGAGAAGGGAATGGCAAACCACTTCAGAATTCTTGCCTTGAGAACCCCATGAGCAGTATGAAAAAGCAAAATGATAGGATACTGAAAGAGGAACTCCCCAGGTCAGTAGGTGCCCAATATGCTACTGGAGATCAGTGGAGAAATAACTCCAGAAAGAATGAAGGGATGGAGCCAAAGCAAAAACAATACCCAGTTGTGGATGTGACTGGTGATAGAAGCAAGGTCTAATGTTGTAAAGAGCAATATTGCATAGGAACCTGGAATCTTAGGTCCATGAATCAGGGCAAATTGGAAGTGGTCAAACAGGAGATGGCAAGAGTGAACGTTGACATTCTAGGAATCAGCAAACTAAAATGGACTGGAATGGGTGAATTTAACTCAGATGACCATTATATCTACTACTGTGGGCAGGAATCCCTTAGAAGAAATGGAGTAGCCATTATGGTCAACAAAAGAGTCTGAAATGCAGTACTTGGATGCAATCTCAAAAATGACAGAATGATCTCTGTTCGTTTCCAAGGCAAATCATTCAATATCATGGTAATCCAAGCCTATGCCCCAACCAGTAACGCTGAGGAGCTGAAGTTAAATGGTTCTATGAAGACTAACAGACCTTTTAGAACTAACAAACACCCAAAAAAGATGTCCTTTTCATTATAGGGGACTGGAATGCAAAAGTAGGAAGTCAAGAAACACCTGGAATAACAGGAAAATCTGGCCTTGGAATACAGAATGAAGCAGGGCAAAGGTTAATAGAGTTTTGCCAAGAGAACGCGCTGGTCATACCAAACACCTTCTTCCAACAACACAAGAGAAGACTCTACACATGGACATCACCAGATGGTCAACACTGAAATCAGACTGATTATATTCTTTGCATCCAAAGATGGAGAAGCTCTATACAGTCCACAAAAACAAGACCAGGAGCTGACTGTGGCTCAGATCATGAACTCCCTATTGCCAAATTCAGACTGAAGTTGAAGAAAGTAGGGAAAACCACTAGACCATTCAGGTATGACCTAAATCAAATCCCTTAAGATTATACAGTGGAAGTGAGAAATAGATTTAAGGGCCTAGATCTGATAGATAGAGTGCCTGATGAACTATGGAATGAGGTTCGTGACATTGTACAGGAGACAGGGATCAAGACCATCCCCATGGAAAAGAAATGCAGAAAAGCAAAATGGCTGTCTGGGGAGGCCTTACAAATAGCTGTGAAAAGAAGAGAAGCAAAAAGCAAAGGAGAAAAGGAAAGATAGAAGCATCTGAATGCAGAGTTCCAAAGAATAGCAATAAGAGATAAGAAAGCCTTCCTCAGCGATCAATGCAAAGAAATAGAGGAAAACAACAGAATGGGAAAGACTAGAGATCTCTTCAAGAAAATTAGAGATACTAAGGGAACATTTCATGCAAAGGTGGGCTCAATAAAGGACAGAAATGGTATGGACCTAACAGAAGCAGAAGATATTAAGAAGAGGTGGCAAGAATACACAGAAGAACTGTACAAAAAAGATCTTCACGACCCAGATAATCACAATGGTGTGATCACTGACGTAGAGCCAGACATCCTGGAATGTGAAGTCAAATGGGCCTTAGATAGCATCACGGTGAACAAAGCTAGTGGAGGTGATGGATGGAGCTATTTCAAATCCTGAAAGATGATGCTGTGAAAGTGCTGCACTCAATATGCCAGCAAATTTGGAAAACTCAGCAGTGGCCACAGGACTGGAAAAGGTCAGTTTTCATTCCAATCCCAAAGAAAGGCAATGCCAAAGAATGCTCAAACTACCACACAATTGCACTCATCTCACACGCTAGTAAAGTAATGCTCAAAATTCTCCAAGCCAGGCTTCAGCAATATGTGAACCATGAACTTCCTGATGTTCAAGCTGGTTTTAGAAAAGGCAGAGGAACCAGAGATCAAATTGCCAACATCCGCTGGATTATGGAAAAAGCAAGAGAGTTCCAGAAAAACATCTATTTCTGCTTTATTGACTATGCCAAAGCCTTTGACTGTGTGGATCACAATCAACTGTGTAAAATTCTGAAAGAGATGGGCATACCAGACCACCTGACCTGCCTCTTGAGAAATCTGTATGCAGGTCAGGAAGCAACAGTTAGAACTGGACATGGAACAACAGACTGGTTCCAAATAGGAAAAGGAGTACATCAAGGCTGTATATTGTCACCCTGGTTATTTAACTTATATGCAGAGTATATCATGAGAACGCTGGGCTGGAAGAAGCACAAGCTGGAATCAAGACTGCCGGGAGAAATATCAATAACTTCACATATGCAGATGACACCACCCTTATGGCAGAAAGTGAAGAGGAACTAAAAAGCCTCTTGGTGAAAGTGAAAGAGGAGAGTGAAAAAGTTGGCTTAAAGCTCAACATTCCTAAAATGAAGATCATGGCATCTGGTCCCATCACTTCATGGGAAATAGATGGGGAAACAGTGGAAACACTGTCAGACTTTATTTTTGGGGGCTCCAAAATCACTGCAGATGGTGATTGCAGCCATAAAATTAAAAGACGCTTACTCCTTGGAAGGAAAGTTATGACCAACCTAGATAGCATATTGAAAAGCAGAGACATTACTTTGCCAACAATGGTCCGTCTACTCAAGGCTATGGTTTTTCCAGTAGTCATGTATGGATGTGAGAGTTGGACTGTGAAGAAAGCTGAGGGCCAAAGAATTGATGCTTTTGAACTGTGGTGTTGGAGAAGACTCTTGAGAGTCCCTTGGACTACAAGGAGATCCAACCAGTCCATTTTAAAGGAGATCAGTCCTGGGTGTTCTTTGGAAGGAATGATGCTAAAGCTGAAACCCCAGTACTTTGGCCACCTCATGAGAAGAGTTGACTCATTGGAAAAGACTCTGAAGCTGGGGGGGATTGAGGGCAGGAGGAGAAGGGGACGACAGTGGATGAGATGGCTGGATGGAATCACCAACTCAATGTACATGAGTTTGAGTGAACTCCAGGAGTTGTTGATGGACAGGGGGGCCTGGCGTGCTGCAATTCATGGGGTCGCAAAGATCGGACACAACTGAGCGACTGAACTGAAGTGAATCTCAGAAACAGGAAACAGAGGCCTCCATTATTATCAGTATGACTGATGATAACAGTAATACCTCTCATGGGAGGAGCACTTCATCTTTTCTATGAGTGCTTCACACACCCAACCAGTCTTTAAAACAACCTTTACCTGAGCATTGACCAAGAGTAGGACCCCATCTGCAGCTCATCCCAGTCTGAAATGCACAACCTCCCCCGGGCCAGGAATTAAATGAGTAAATCAGGGATGCTCGCTCAGGCCACACAAATCAGGAGAGGACCATGTACATCATGCAGATGTCACTGAAGGGCAGTTCTGAGGGTTTTTGGCTAAGACTGTTACCAAAACTCAAGTCCCTGTGCCTGCCACACAGTGAGCCAAATAATACCAAAATGTCTGCGTTTGGAGCGAGAAAGATTTACTGCAGGGCCCCACAAGGATTGAGTGGATTATGCCTTAAAACCCCCAAACCCCTCAAAAGTTTTCAGCAAAGCCCTTTTCTGGGAAGGTGAGAGAAGGGCATGGTTAGTTGTTGCAAATTTCTTGGTGTCTGCTCTTGATGTCAGTCATGGCCAGGTAACGATGTTCCTATAAATCTCTACCAAACAAATGTTATTGTGTTTTTACAAGAAAGGACAAGGTCCCAAGGCTCAACTTTCACCCTCCAAAGTCCAGGTCCTGGCTAAGAGGAGACAGATCTCAGCTGGCTGCTCCTTCAAGGCCATGTCCCCAAACCCTGCTCAGCTGTCATTGCTGAGGGAGTCAGGTGCCCAGGACCCAGTTGGCCCTCAGACTTCTCATGCAGCCTGTATAGTGGGTGCTAGGTCCCAAGGCAGCCTGCCAGCACTATTAGGCTGCAAGGCAGGGATGGGAGAGAGGTTCAGCCCTGCCTCAAGGCCTGGGCCCATGTGCAGCCTTGGCAAGGGCTCTGGAGCCCTGCACGACATAGCCCCCCAGCCTGTTCCCCGCCCACCCCGCCCCCAGCTCACCCACTGGCCTGAGGCTTACCTCTTACCTCACTCTCTGCCTGATGACCATCATTCCAGCAACAGTTGGCTGAACAGCCCCATTAACGGTAGATCATTGACAGTTGGTTGCTTGGGGGAGGGGCCCACTGTAGTGGTGACCAATGGCTGAACAGAACCACTAACGGTCACACATGGACAGTTGGTTGCTTGGGGGAAGGGCCCACTGCAGTGCAGACCAATGGCTGAGCAGGACAACTAACGGTCACACATGGACAGTTGGTTGCTTGGGGGAGGGGCCCACTGCAGTGGTGACCAATGGCTGAGCAGGACAACTAACGGTCACACATGGACAGTTGGTTGCTCGGGGTAGGGATCCTTTGCAGTGCTGAACAATGGCTGAGTGACCATTAATGGTCTCATAGTAACCATTGCTTGGTAACAGGGTGAGAGATAACAAGCTGAAGGGGAGCTATAAATAATGATGAATCATATTATGCAATAGAGGAGGGCAATATGCAACCCTTAGCATGCAGCAGTTGCTGGGCACCATTATGGTGTAAGCCACTATGGTTATATTTACTGCAAGACCACTACCATGGGATGGTTAGAGTGGCAGCAGTTAGAGCTCCCCTCTCAGTATAAGCAGCCTGAGGAGCCTGAGGGCCAGTAGGGTCCTGGATGCTTGGCTCCTTCAGTGATTACAGATGAGCAGGGCCTGGGGACCTGGCTGAGATCTGTCTCTTCAGAAGCGCCTAGGTACTGGTGGGAGGACTCAGACTGAGTGCTGGACCCAGGCAGGGTAACCAGCCAGAGCAAGGACCCCCTCCTCTTAGCCAGGGCCTGGACCTTGGAGGGTGAAAGCTGAACCTTGGAAACTTGCTGTTTCTTGTCAGAACAGAGAATAATATTTGTTTGGTGGAGATTTACAGGAACATCGTTACCTGACAGTGGTTTGCCTCAAGAACAAAGGATTTAGCACCAAGAAATCTGCAACAACTAACCACGCCTCTCCCTCACCTTTCCTAGAAAAGGTCTTGCTAAAAGCTTTTAGGGAGTTTGGTCTTTTTAAGGCATGATCCACCCATCTCCTTGTGGAGCCTGCAGTAAACCTTTTTCTGTTGCAAACTCCAACATGTTGGTAATGTTTGGCCTCAGTGTGTGTCAGGTACATAGACTAGCATTTCGGTAACAAGATCAGTGGAGGCATGGAAAACACTCTACCCCATTTCCCATTTATTCCCAGTATTCAGAGTGGGTAGCTGGGGAAGAATTCCATGCCCTGGGGACAAAGCTGGCAATGAAAGAAATGTCCCCAGTTCTCTTCCTCTGGGCTCTGGGGAGCTCTGCCTCCTCCCAATGCAAAAGAGCAATTTTGTTGAGAATCAAAACAATTATATGTGTGCATGAGTGCAGATGAGTTTGATGCAAGTGTCTGAAATTAGGGTCCTGGCAGGTAGGCAGGCTTTTGCAGGCTTCGGCAGCTGTCCTTTTGTGCAGAAGCACGGATAAAGCACCCCATGCTCACTGCTAAACTCGGCTCCTCATTGTTATCCAAACAATGGAGTCAAGAGGTAGATGAGAGTGGAGGCAAAGAGAGGGGCATTGTGGAGCCAATTCCGTGCCCAGGAATAAGCATCCAAGGGCAGTGATTCATTGAGGCTTTATATTTTAAGACCTCCTTTCAGGGCAGGTTGGATAAGCCAGGTGGCTCTGTAAGGGCCTTGGGGAGGAGAAAGAAAAGACCGATTCCATCTTCCCACCTTGCCCACACAGGGAGACTCACGAGGAGGTTCTGGAAATGACAACATTCTATTAGGACTCTTAGAAGGTCAGGGTCCACTCGCAAGGAGCTCCCTCTCCATCCTCGACAAAGCACTTCAACGTGCACCATCAGTTTGATCCTTACAACAGGGGAATGGACAACCTATGGGCTTATAGCAGGCAGCATCCCAAGGACCACGTCACATAGGAGGTCTTGAGGAAAGTGAGGGACTCTGTGGGGAAGAATGAGGCCCTGTGAGGTCTGGTAAGCAAGGTTTCAGCAGCTTGGCTAAGCTCCAGGAGAGAAGGTAATTAACACAGGGCTACAGGAAAAGTTCTTTCCACCTTCTGAATGTGTGGATGTGGTTTCTTCTAAGTCTTAACCTTCTCACTAATTCTTCCCACATCTCTTCTAGTAGTAATAACCAGTCAACTTTGCAAACAGACTCTAAAGTATTTGTGGTCCACAGACATTTACCCCAATGTGCAGTATTTGCAACAACTACATACACATGTTCTCATTCTGGTGATTCCCCCAACATTTCGCCTAACCCCCTACCATCAAGATTTGCTTCTCTTCCTAACATTCAGGTCTACCAGCTCAGGGTCCTTGAACACACGGCCTTAGAAAACACACTTTCCCTGATATTCAGCCCTCTTCTTGTGAAGCCATAGATAAGGGCCCATCCAGGAAGGGAAAAAGACCAGGCTGAAATCTGAGAAACCACACTGATCCAGAGGCCCTGGCGGTGCCTAGTGTACAAGCAGCACTGGGCAAAGGCTCAGTGCCCTTTGGGTTCAGCTTCATCAGGAAATATATCTCCCAACTCAACTCAGATACTATTGATACTTTGTCCTGCTCTTGTAGGGCAAACCATTTATGCTTTAGTAACATGGAGATGCAGGTTTAACGACAGGTGACAGCCAACAGCAGGTCTTACATGAAGATTATTCACTTCCATGTTCACCTGGAGGTAATGTTCATCCTGGTGGGAATAAGGTTGTCTTTTTGAATACTGCATTTCATTCTAAGAAGTAGGTACTAGTATCATGACCACCAAGAAGCTGGAACCTAGGGAGGCACCTAACTTGCCTGTCATCACACATATAATAGAGATAAGGGAGCCAGGATTAGAATTGGATCTCTCTGAGTCCAACGCCCCAAATCTGCACCCTCCTTGCCCTGGAACTCCTTCCCTCTCCTCCAGACCTATCTGAATCCTGCCATGTGACTCTATACTAATGGCATCACTAGAAGAGACCTGGGGGGATAGTCCCACTCATATTGATCTCTCCTCCCTCTGCTCTTTTATTACACTCACAGTCTGAGGTACTCCACCTAGCATTTGATTTTTTTTTTCACTCTCCTATTTCTCTCTGATTGCTTCATATGTGACCTCTTGGCTCCAAATCAGTCCTTGATCCTGGATCATTTTCTCTCACTTCTCCCACTATGCCGTGGGCACTGCAAGCACTAGTGAACAATTAGTTTGAGAGACACAGATTCACACTCTAGTTGGCACCCTCTTTCTGGGGTACAGAATTTCAAAAGTCAGAATTTTTCCTAATTCTACCTTTTTGGCTCCTTTTACAAATTAACAGTTGTGTTTATGAAGAATTCTAAAGAAATGGGAAAATGCTTATGATAAAATGTCAAGCTAAAAGAGAAAGGATGCAAAAATAAATATACCTGTCTGAGTTCAACTATGTAAAAAATACATTAAAAGGTTGGAGAAAATATATTAAAGAAAAAAGAAAATAAAGACTGGAAGGAAATATACCAAAGGTTAAAGAGGGGTTATCTCTGGTAGGACTATTAAAGATTGCTATTTTTCCATTTAGTTTTCAGTCTCTCTTTTGGAAATGTCAGAAACTGCACTTAAATTCCAGAATGAAAGTCAAATTGGATTCTATCTGTAGAGGAGTGGGTGAGAGTGAACTTGGTGGTGAAAAAGAGTTACGTTAGGAAAAAAAAATTCTAAAAATATTCCATTCAGGGTCCAAACAGACAAACAAAAATCAGTCTAGGAACTAAAAATGGAGGAAAATTGACTACCCAAACAACAGAAAAGCTAAGACGCCAAATAGGATGGCGTCAGAGTCACCCATGGAAACTTCCCATTTCCAGGACAGGTGGGCCTAACTTCCTTCGCCCAGAAAATGGAGCCATCAGAGAGAGAAGAGAATAATGCCCCATCTCCTTGTTTCCTCCACCCTTCAGTTTCCTGCCAGCGTCTTCCATTAGTCAAATTCAGTTAGAGGCCAGATCTCAGGGGCCTGGGAAACACAGTCTGCAGGGGCTGGCAACCTGCAAAACCCAACAGGGCAGGACAAGCTGGGAGAGGAGGGGATCCGAAGGGAAACTCTCTCAGGACCAGCACGAAGGGGGCTAAATTAGATCAAATATCAAATTCTAGGTCAGGTCAATACAGAATAAAAGGACACATGTTGACAATTTTCAGGAGTATGTAAGTTTTGCACACATGCAATTAGTTCAAGGCAAACACATTCTATTTTAACAGCCATCTAAATATCAGTATTTCCCAAACTTTCCTGATAGTAAGAGTCCCCTGCAGTTATTTGTTAAACACACAGGTTCCCAAGCCCCTACCTGAAGATATGAATTTTGATCTGCCCAGACCTTCTGTGGTAGATTAAAAGACGGCAACAAATTGTTTGCTGCTGCTGCTATTGCTAAGTCGCTTCAGTCGTGTCCAACTCTGTGCAACCCCATAGATGGCAGCCCACCAGGCTCCCCCGTCCCTGGGATTCTCTGTTGCCATTTCCTTCTCCAATGCATGAAAGTGAAAAGTTAAAGTGAAATCGCTCAGTCGTGTCCAACTCTTAGTGACCCCATGGACTGCAGCCTACCAGGGTCCTCCATCCATGGGATTTTCCAGGCAAGAGTACTGAAGTGGGGTGCCATTGTCTTCTCCAAATTGTTTGCTAGTCCTCCCATTAAGAGACAGAGTCCACTCCCCTTCCTTTGCATCTGGAATGGTTTTAGTAACTTGCTTGACCAATAGAATGAAATGGAAGGAGCCATCTAAGGCCTTGGAGCATCTGCCGAGTACCCTTGAAATACTCACAATGAGAAAGCCAGCCACGACATAGGAAATCTAACTACCCTGAGACCCCCATCCTATCAGAAAACCCCAGAGAGCCTTGTGGAAGGACCACACAAAGAGAGGGAAATGGCTGGCCAGCTCAGCTGTTCCCCTTAGCATCAGACATGGTATGAAGAGCTGTCCTAGACATCCCAGCCTCTGCACACACAATGTGAGTGTGTGTGTGTGTGTGTGTGTGTGTGTGTGTGTGTGTTGGGGAAGCAAAAGATGGTAGGGAAAGAATCTAGCTACAGCCAATATGGAAGCCTCAAACATAGCAGTAGTGTACCTGTCCCAGCCATCTCTAACCATAAGAGCCACCCCTGAGGCCTCAAATGTTATGAAGTAGAGATAAGCCACCCCCACTGTGCCCTGCCTGAATTCTTGACCCACAAAATCATGAGCATAATAAAATGGCTTTTGTTTCAGGCTGTTATGTCTTGGGTCAGCAACAGATAAAAGGAACACCTTGCCAGGGATTTGAGAGTCTTCAGAAGTGATCTGGTACACCCCCAGCCTCCTCAGGTAGGACTGTGTTCCAAGTAACTGACAGATGGATGTCAGTGTTGGTGATGGAGGGAAGGGGACTCGTTAGAGTTTTGAAGATAAATGACAGCACTCAGACACATAAACACTGGGGGGAAAGTCAGAGGCCCTGGAAGGATTCAGAGAAGAATTGCTCCCTGGTTTTTGTTTTTGTTTTTTCCAGCTTTGGGGCTTGAAAACAAATTCTTTTCCTCTCCAAATGCTTTCTGCTCCTCAGGTCCTATCTATTCTTTATCCTGTCCCTTCATCACCTTCCAACTCTGTTCAAAGTTGCTTCCTAGAGTAAGTAAGACCTGACCTGGTTCTAGTTTCATTTTCTACATTTCCTCAATGGCCATGCACAGAAATTGAGGAAAATAATTGTGGAGTAAAATAAGGTAGTTTGGGAAAGTAGTTATGGACTGTAAAGCACTGTATAAATAAATATTTCCCTCGTATGTTTCTTTTTATACAATCTTGTATGTAAGACTTCTCCAGAGACAAGAACTGGGTGGTCACAGGGAGAAGCATTTCTATTTCCTGCTTCCTGTGCCTCTTTCAAAACTCCTGGAATCCCATGCATGCTCTGAGGGTATGCGCTGATATCACATACAGTATCAACACTTGAACAAATAGAAGACTTGAAGCCTTATGAGTACTTGGATTACTGTCTCAGGACACATTCCACTCCATCTCCATTCCAAGGTAAACCTGTGTGCTCAGTCTTGCCTATGTGACATATAGTGAGAAGACCAGAACAGTCTTCAGTTCAGTCGCTCAGTCGTGTCCAACTCTTTGCAACCCCATGGGCTGCAGCATGCCAGGCTTCCCTGTCCATCACCAACTCCCAGAGCTTGCTCAAACTCATGTCCATCGAGTCAGTGATGCCATCCAACCATCTCATCCTAAGTCCCCTTCTCCTCCACCTTCTTTCCCAGCATCAGGGTCTTTTCCAATGAGTCAGTTGTTCCCATTAGGTGGCCAAAGTATTGGAGCTTCATCTTCAGCATCAGTCCTTCCAATGAATATTCTGGACTGACTTCCTTCAGTATTGACTGGTTTGATCTCCTTGCAGTCCAAGGGACTCTCAAGAGTCTTCTCCAACACCACAGTTCAAAAGCATCAGTTCTTTGGTGCTCAGTTTTCTTTATAGTCCAACTCTCACATCCATACATGACTACTGGAAAAACCATAGCTTTGATTAGATGGACCTTTGTTGGCAACGTGATGTCTGCTTTTCAATATGCTGTCTAGATTGGTCATAGCTTTTCTTCCAAGGAGCAAGCATCTTTTAATTTCATGGCTGCAGTTACCATCTTCAGTGATTTTGGAGCCCCCCAAAATAAAGCCTCTCACTGTTTCCATTTTTTCCCCATCTATTTGCCATGAAGTGATGGGACCAGATGCCATGATCTTCGTTTTCTGAACGTTGAGCTTTTTCAAATTCCTCTTTCACTTTCATCAAGAGGCTCTTTAGTTCTTTTAGTCTCTTTAGTTCTTTAGGTATTGCACTAGGAGGACAGTCTTAGTGAAATACCTACTCACTGGGAGACTTGAGGTGTCAGGTATTAGACAGTTCTCCATGGTGCCCTGCAATTATGAGCAGATGCCCTGATAACTTGTGTTTCACACCACCTTTTCCCTCTGAGGCAAAGAGCAGATTTGTTTGCTGGTCAGTGTAATAAAGACATCTCCTTCTGGGACAAAGGCTAGGCAGATTTGCCTTACCTGTTCATGTGCAGCATCTGTCAGGCCTCCTCTGCATGGCTGCTGTGGGTAAGGGGTAGCCACACAAATATGCTAAAGCTCATGCTACTGGTTTTGCCATGAGTAACGAAGTCCTTTGTCTCTGACCCAGGCTAACTTGTTAGCTTGCAAACAGGTAATAACTCAGGCCCTTCTGAGTTGGAGTTTTTGGCCACTGGGTACTAGAGTACACACTCCCCCCTCCCCTAAACACCTGCTCCAGTTTCTCCTGTTTTTCCTGTCCAAAGTACTTCCTTCTGTCAAATCCTTGATGACAAACCCACTGCCTGTGCTAGCACAAGACAAGAAAAGCTGAAGGTAAATGTAATTAAGGGACTAATTCAAGCACTAGACACCAATTTCTGTCAGAACCAGCCTTGCTGAGGGGATAATGATACTAAGTAAGGCAGCTTTTGCTCTGAAGAAAAATCTATTCAGAAATTTCATTTTTCCTACACAGCTTTTCTCCTCAACAATCCCAGTCCACTCAGGACTGTTTCTCACTGTCCTGAAAGTCCACATCCTCCACTCCATTGCTGCACTGCAGAATCAGTTTATTTAGACACCTTGTGAAAACTGCAGATCCCTGTTTCACCCCCGACCTACTGAGTCAGAGTCTTTAGAGGTGGGGTCCTGGAACTTGCATTTGAAACAAGTGCCCAGGTGATTGTAAGTATGCCTAAATCTGCTTTAAACACTGTGGGCTCAATCCTGGCTTAACATGAAAATATGATGCCCAGGTTCCAGGCCAGAAAATCTCATTAATTTCTCTGGTGTGGGGCTTTGGTCCAGTTTTTTTTTTTCCTAATGTTTTCTTAGAAGAGTCCATTTGCAGTCAGGATTCAAAACCCCCAGTCTATTTACCCTAATTGGAAATGCATATATTTGGAGTTTTCTCTAATATTCTTCTGCTCCAACATCCCACTGCCCTTCAACAAATGTGTTTAGTTCTTCTCCCTTCGAATATAAATCTTAAGACTTTCCTCCACGTGTAACTCTTTAATAAATCACTTACAATAGAAATCTACCCTCACAATGTACAGTTAATTGGCCCATTACCTTTCTTTCACTCCACCTTGGGGCTCCAGTTAATCCATTTATAATTCATGTATCCATTAACCCCCATGAGCCTTGCTAAAGGTATCTCAGCAACCACTGGGTTTCTCCTGGCTTATGACTCTGCCATTCAGAGTCAATTCTCCCTGCCTCCCTCCCTATCCCTTCTCCTCAGCACCCAAATCTTTAGGGGAACAGAAGCCCGGGAAGACACCCTTCATACCCGCAGGTCTGGGAACATTTGCTAATAAAGTGGAGTCCAAATGGTTGCTAAAGATCATAGCTTCTCATCCCCCACACACTCCCTCTGTCTGGATGGGTGACCAGGGTGCCACAGAAGCCTCTATTCAGATACTAAGTTCAGCAGGTCTGACGTAGAAGGCCTGCTTTCTTCTCACTGTGCTCTCGAGGGTACCACTTAACAGGAGGGTTACTTAGGTACCTCTAAACATAAGACATTGACTTTTTGGTTTTTGGAAATACTTCCCATTCCATCAACCATATCAATATATTTATATCATAAATTTCAAATGCTCAGTATTGTGTTTGATTTTAAAAATTGTTTTTATTTTTTTATTGGAGGATAACTGCTTTACTGTTTATGGGGTTCTCAAGGCAAGAATGCTAAAGTGGTTTGCCATTCCCTTCTTCAGTGAACCACGTTTTGTCAGAAGTCTGCACCATGACCCGTACATCTTGGGTGGCCTACATGGCATAGCTCATAGTTTCATTGAGCTAGGCAAGGTTGTAGTCCAACTCAACATTCAAAAAACAAAGACCATGGCATCTGGTCCCATCACTTCATGGCAAATAGATGGGGAAACAATGGAAACAGTGACAGACTACTTTCTTGGGCTCCAAAATCACTGTGGATGGTGACCGCAGCTATGAAATTAAAAGATGCTTGCTCCTTGGGAGAAAAGCTATGACAAACCTAAACAGTATATTAAAAAGCAGAGACATTACCTTGCCTACAAAGGTCCATATAATCAAAGCTATGGTTTTTCCACAAGTCATGTATTGATGTGAGAGGTGGACTATAAAAAAGGCTAAACACCAAAGAATTTGATGCCTTCGAATTGTGGTGCTGGAGAAGACTCTTGAGAGTTTCTTGGACTGCAAGGAGATCAAACCAGTCAATCCTAAAGGAAATCAATCCTGAATATTCATTGGAAGGACTGATGCTGAAGCTGAAGCTCCAACACTTTGGCCACCTGGTGTGAAGAGCCAACACATTAGAAAAGACCCTGATGCTGGGAAAGACTGAAGGCAGGAGGAGAAGGGAATGACAGAGGATGAGATGGTTGGATGGCATCATTGACTCAATGGACATGAGTCTGAGCAAACTCCAGGTGATGGTGAAGGACAGGGAAGCCTGGTGTGCTGCAGTCCATGGGGTCACAAAGAGTTAGAAATGACTGAGTGACTAAACAACAATTACTTTACAATATTGTGTCAGTTTCTGCCATGCAACAACTCAAATCAACTGTAACTATATGTATGTATGTATATACATACATACATACGTGTGTGCTCCATGTCTGCCCCACTTGCTGTGCTTTTTAGGAGGCTCTCCCGTACCCCTACCAAGGTGAGCTTTGGACAGCACCGCCAAGTCATCAAGATCATTGATATATTAAATCACTAGCCATTTCTGCCAGTATCATTCCCCTCTTCTGCCATACTCCCCTTCCAGAAGAATAACTAGCCCCACACTCTCACCACAGTCACCTCTGTCAAAACTCCCACTGAGTAGGACTCTGATAAACTCAGGCTTGGAGTGCTGATAAGATATGGCCAGGGAAACATCTTATGTCAAAAGAATGAGTCACTTTAATTGTCAAAATGTGCACTGGGTTGAGCTGGAGAGAGAGATTTTCTAAGGGGAAAGCGAGAAGGTTTTTATTCCTAGGATAAAGTAACAAGTTCATTAGCCTCAGCCTCTGCCTAATGAAAATATAAACTGGGGGAAGTAATCAGAGATCTTAGCATTTCATTCAGTAAACAAATGGGCACCTATTTGCAACAGGTTCTGATTGGGCACTGTGTGGATTTAGTAATGGATGAGATATGTCCTTTTCTACCATAAAAAGCAATCACACATGAAGAAGATACTTGGATAAGAATGGTCAATAAACCACAAAAAAATGTTCAATATACTAATCATTGCTGCTGCTGCTGCGGCTAAGTTGCTTCAGTAGTATCCAACTCTGTGTGACCCCATAGACAGCAGCCCACCAGGCACCCCCATCCCTGAGATTTTCCAGGCAAGAATACTGGAATGGGTTGCTGTTTCCTTCTCCAATGCATGAAAGTGAAAAGTGAAAGTGAAGTCGCTCAGTCATGTCCGACTCTTCGCAACCCCATGGACTGCAGCCTACCAGGCTCCTCTGTCCGTGGGATTTTCCAGGCAAGAATACTTTTGAGTACTTTTTTGAGTGGGGTGCCATTGCCTTCTCCCACTAATCATTACGGAAACACAAATCAAAACTACCAAAGAGATACCACCTCACACTCATTAGGATGACTACTATAAAAAACAAAACAAAAACAAAATAATGTTGGCAAGGATATGGAGAAATTGAACACTTGTGCACTGTTGGTGAGAATGTAAAATGGTGTAGCTGCTGTAGTAAATAGTATGGCAATTTTAAAGACAGAATTACCAAATGGTGCAGCAATTCCACTCCTTGGTATATGAAAAAAAAAAAAAAAAACACCTAAAAGCAGGTCTTAATGAGATATTGGTACACCTATGCTCATAACAGCTTTACTGACAGTAGCTAAAATATGGAAGCAACTCAAGTGTCCATTGACAGATAAATGAATAAACAAAATATGGTATGTATATACTAGTATATTGTCTGGCCCTAAAAAGAAAAGAACTTCTGACACATGCTACAACAAGGATGAACCTTGAGGACCTTATGCTAAGTGAAATAAGTCAGCCACAAAGACAGATACGGTACCTTAGACTGGGCAAAATCATGGAGAAAAAGGTAGAATGGTGGTTGCTAGGGGAGGGGACAATGAAGAGTTATCATTGAATGGGTACCTGGATGACACTTTGATTGCAGCCTCATGAGGGGCCATGAGGCAGCAGACCCAGTAAGTTGTGTCTACGCTCCTGACCCACAGAAACTGTAAGATGAAAACTGTGTGTTACTGTAAGCCATTAAGTTTCAGAGTAATTTGTTACACAGAAATAGATAACTAACACACTACCTTCAAGTCCTCTCTCTAGCCCCCAAAATGTGCCAGCCTATGGTTTCGATTTCTGACTAATTAATATCTTCCAATATCCACATCTGGGCTTAAGTTCCTTAGGATAATTTTATATTATATATAATTTTCATCAGATTGATATTTCCTATGGCAGAAGGATGCAGTCACTATAAAGGCATTCCTAGGCTCAGAACAGTCAATGTGGAAACATTCAAACTGAGATTGGTAACAGGATTCTCATTCTTGATCTGCACAAGGTCTCTGTACCCTGTTTCTAAAACACGAGGGCACTCACTCTCCCACCTGACTTGGTTTCCCTTTTCTACTGCCTCCTTTCTTTCTTTCCCACCAAAGAGATGCTGTTCTCCTATATTCCTAAGAGGAATCACTTTCCACTATAAACTGTATTTTCACAGAACATCCTAGGCCTGTCTCTTTTCTTTATTTCCAATTCTCTCCAAACTACCTTAGGAAAAGATCTCCTTCTCCCTCCCTTCTACTTTCTCCTCCCTGCTTTGTTCCATTTTGAGCCAAAAAATAATCCTAGTCATGACTGAAGTGCAAGATCAGTACCAGGAATTTACACCTGTATCAGGAAAAAGGCAGAACCACACATTTTGAAGTAAATGAGAGCTAATAGCCAAAGCTAACAACTCGAAAGCCCTTGGCAGCACCCCAAATCAACATCCGAGCCTCTACAAAAACTTCAACGCCCACCTCCTCATCATCTAACTTAACCTGCTTCTGATCATAAGCAGCTTGGCAGAAAAAAATAAATAGGACTTTCCTTTGCTGAGGTCTTCATTATCCATACAATTAAAACAATGCATTCTCTATTTTTTTTAATTGCAAATGCATGATATGTGGCGAGTTATTTTGTATTTAGCCTGAGAGCTAAATACACATTACACATAAATGTGTTTTTTAGAAAACTATAAGGCTAGTTCTGCCATCTGACCTCTCAATGAATTTTGAGACAGAGCCCACTTGTAAGTTGGGTCAGAGAACCTGCAGAGTGTGAATGGTGTTGTTCACTAAGGAAGTGAGGTGAGAGACAGGCAGATGTATAATTACAGGCAAGGGGGTGGAGTAGAGTTGAGAGGAAGGAGACCAGGGAATGAAGTGAGTTCTGTGGGAAAGAGGACCAGGGGAGGGGAGTGGAAGGAAGATGCTATTCTCTGAGTAACTCACATGTGAGGGACACTTAGTAAACTGAATCCTCACTTCCACCCTGTGAGGCAGGGCATCTTCTTCTGCCACTTTTCAGATGAGGAACCTGGTTCTTAGAACATTTATATGATCTGCTGAAGGTCATGTAGCTCATAAGCGTTGAGGTCAAGATTTCAACTGGGATCTTTCTGAATAGTCAGCAAGGTCCTTCTGGCACTTCTCTGTGCATCCACCCACTCCCTTCTTTATCTGGGCTCCTAACAGCCAATGTGGAAACATCTAAACTTTATCTAGGTGGAAAAAAAGGAGGAGGTGGATTGTCCCACTTTTCTTGATGAAAGTTGGGGCAAGGAAATGCATAAGAGGAAAGTAGCAGATAGAGTTTGTGAACCAGAGAGTTTCCATTTCCTAAATCACGGAAAACTGTTTGGCTTTTAAGGTAGGAGCTGGAGGACTGGTGGGCTGGGTCTTGACTACTCAGAAGGAATGAGAAGAAAAGGCCAGGGGACCCCTTCTCAAAGCCACCACAGTCTCCCTGGGCAGGTGAGAAACAGCAGCCCCAGCAGAACAGGGCCAAGGCAAGGAGAGCAGCCAAGAAGGGCCACAGCAATGAAACCAAGAGCAGCTAATACCAGTTACCCAGGCACAAACTTGGTCTCGTCTTGATCAAAGTATATGCATATGATTATGGTTGGGGGAAAACTGAGGGAGGGGAAGCTACAGCTTAATGAAGAAGATACAGCAATGTATCCTGGGCATTTGTCTCATTAAAATGTTTGCTCTGAAAGAATTATCTTCCTTTTGCTTGCTTGCTTTGTGCTATTTAAACATCACCCTTTTAATAATAAGGTATGCTGTGAATCCAATAAGAGGGATATAGAAACTGTGTCCAGCTTTTATCTCAAGCAAACATTTGGATGCCACTGCTTGGACTTACACTTCCAGGCAGAGCCCAGGTCTTGCCTTGGGAAAGATCCCCCCAGGGGATGCAGATGCAAGTGGTCCAAACCCACTTTAGGAAACTGGCTCAGACCAAGTGGCTATAGAAAAATCCACCTTTGGCAAGGATACACTGATTAGACTGGGACCGCTCTTTAAGATAAAGGGCTTAGGAAACTGAGGGGAAACTGTTGCAGGATAGGAAAAACTGGGCTACTGGCCAGTACTAAAATACAATGACCACCAGCATACTCCACCTGCATTCCTCATTGACACTTCACAACTTCTCACTGACTCCTTATAACCCTCCCATCCCTAATATTGCTCCCAGTTAACTGCCGATCCTGATGTTTTTACTAGACCACAGGCTGAGGTCAAGGTTGCCAGGATACTTACTGTGTTTAAAATGCTGCAGGAAGAGAATAGAGGGGTTTGCCTGAGTCCACACTTGTCCAAGCAACGGCCTTGTCCTGAACACATGGGAGGTGACTGGCTTTCCCCTAGGGAGGCCTCCCCTAGGTCTCCATCTGCACAGGGCAGAGCCCTCAGACTCCTAGGTCCTATGGAAGGCAGGGGGAGAGCAGAGGAAGCCAGTTGGCACACCTGCCCCCATGGTGGTGCCCACCTGGGCATCTGTCCACCTCTAACAGCAGAGACCACCTCTGCCTCTTCTCAGGGAAGGTCAGTGATCTTTACTAAGTGCTCTGAGACCTTGGGATGTGAGGGGCCTCCCTGCCCCAGGAGTCTGACAGGAAATCAATCTGCTGTCTCCTTTGCTTTCTGAATATTATGAATGTCCATCAGGTAGGAGTCTGACTCAGATGATCTCCAAGGTCCCGCCTAACACCAACACTCCATAATTCCTTTTAGCCTTTAGGTCTGAGGATGGCTTTTTGGCTTGAGGCAAGGATAAAACTGACATAAAGTTAGCAAATGCAGTCACCTCCCAAATTGCCTTGAAATCAGAGGAGAGTAGTGGCATGAATAATCCAGAATTAGACCTTCTCTTGCATTGGAAGAAACTGAGACCAGATTGGAGGAACTAGTTAAAGATGAGGTGATATGGCTGACTGTTGAAGTTGGACTGGGGCCAGGACTCCTGACTTCTAGTGCTTGCCCCTCTCCATCGCTCAGGTCTGCTACGTTTGGCTTGAGAGTGTATGCCCTGACTTTTGGAACCAGCAGCTGCTTTCTGCTCATAGGGATATTTGGTTCCAGCTAACATCCCTAAGAGTCAAAATCTTGAGCACATACTGGTCAGATGATGAGGACAGGTGCCATGGCCATGTTTGAGGGGCAGACAGAAGCCATCCCAGGTTTTGCAAGTCATCATAAATGTATCACAATGTGGGTGATTCACATAGAGACTGCTGAGTAATAAAAATGATCACTTCACCAAATACTATTAAGGGGTTCCCTCAGGATGGATTCCCTGGTAACTCCAACCATCCCACTTGATGTTTTTATAGATGATTCTGATATGATCCTAAGTGAAGTCTCTGCTAGGAGGTGGAGAGCAACTGAACATATTTACTATTTCAGGAAGACTGACCCAGGTGACCTACCAAGGAGAAAGGCAGGATGAGACAGGCTGGTCAGGAGGCTTTTGAAGCAGCTAGGCATGAGGTTAAAAATGGGGATGAGAGGGAAAAAATGGAATGCAGGCAAGAGGTTATAAACAGCTACTGGATCTGAAGACTAAGATGAGGCGGCCATTGGAGAAAAGAAATCAAGAAGAAACTCAAGGCTTTAAGTCCTGAAAAAGAAAAACCATGTATGTTGGGAAAAGAGGCTGAATTTCACTTTGGACATCTTGAAAAGGGTATTCACACAGAGTTCATACAGAGCAGAGAGAAAGGAGAACCTGAAATCTAAAAGGTATGTGCATGCACATCCATGGTGATCCAAAGAACAGGCCTGGATGCTCAGCAGGGCACATGCCATGCTGGGCGCTCAGGGCCTCCAGATGTGTGTGTGTGTGTGTGTCTTACATTCCTAACATTCTGTAAGCATCTTGAGGACGGAGAACTCGGCATGTTGTTATTCCACATTCACCACCATACCCAGTACAGGGCACACGAAGCACAGAACTGAGAAGTCTCCTCTGGCAGCACACATGGGGCCCCATCAGTGGTCTCCCCTGCATGTTAGCCTTCATGTCAACAGAAGTCACGCTGGCCCAGGGCCATAGGGGCCTGCCAGCTGCCCCCTTCTCTTAGAGGACAACACAAGGTCCCCACACAGACTGAAAGGCAGAAAAGGAAGCCCCTCTCTGGATTAAACCCTGCTGTTATTTCCTCAGTTCTAAAGATGATGACCAGCTCATAAAACTCGAGTCATTCTCCAAATATCTTTCCTGCCAAGGATTATAACACTGAAATCAAGAAAGGAAAAAGAGCCCTGACCAACGAGGGAAGTCAAGACTCTCCAGGCTCCAGGTCTTGTGGATGAGTTCCCAGCCACAAACCCTTCTACCTGCAGCTGAGGCCACATACACAGGACCCTCCTGGGCCAAAGCCCACCTCCAGTTCCTGACTACATAGCCTTCCTGTCCCTCCCTGGACCCTGGGGCAAAGGTCCACTAGCCACCATTCCACATCTGCCCTGTGATGAGAAGAGCAGGGTTGGGACCTTTTCCCCAAGGCACCTGGTGAGGGCTAAACAGACAAGCTGATAGCTACATGTGGATACATTCCTCAAACAAACTGGTGCATCCAATCTCTACAGATTTACTGTCACTGAGGAACATATTAAAGATAAGGCCTCCCTCTTTCCCTTTTGTCTGAGGCAGAAGCCAGAAAAGATGATTAGGAGTGGAGAATGCCCAAGAAACATAGCGGCCTGCATTTGCCAGAGGTACCATAAAGCTCCACATCATCAGGGGAGATGGGGGCTCTGATGTGGCTCACCCCACACCTTTTGCGTGTGATCGGGGAGCAGAAGCTGAGAGCCCAAGCTCTGCAACAAAGTCCTGAATTCACATCCAAGATTCTGTCTCCAGAGCACACCTCCAGCGTGTCTGCAGGCTGCTTACTGGAAAGCCCTCTTACTGGAAAGCCCTCTTCTGGCTATGCTCTGCCAGCTCAGGCCTGGTCAGTCAGGGCTACTCTAGGGGCTGGGGGTTGGGGGGTTAGGTGGAGCTGGCGGAGACCCAGCACCAAGCCACATGCACAAGGGCCCAAAGGGAGCCCTGCACTTGTGCCCTGCTCCAGAAAGAAAGCCGTGATTTCAGACCTCTGGGCACTGTGCCCAACAGCCTGACATCCTAGGAAGGCAGGCGAGGCCCTGCTGGCTCCAAGAAAGGAGCCTGCCATGGAAGTAACTGGTGGAGGGGCTCCATGCAGACAACCCAAATCTGAGGGGTGATTGGCAGCGATGAATGAGCAAGGAAGCCTTGTGCCTAAAAGGGGCAAAGTTCCCACCTCACTGCTGCAGAAAATCTGCTGGAACATCAGGGATGCCTAGGCAGTGATGAATGGCAGGGCATTCTCTGCTTCACAGTGTCAACAACAAGCTTTATATATATATTTCCCCACAGTTCCTGGAGAATCTTCAGCTCTGCCCAGCTGGGCACTTCGAAGGCTTTGTCCCAGCTTCTCCAGTTGGCCCTGAGATAGGGCCACTGAAAATAACAGCAAACCTTGATTCTTTCCCCAGTTATCACAGGGCCTGGAGGCCAAGGCAAAGACGAAGGAGGTAAAGGAAACTTCAGCACAATGGTTTGTGGACCCTACCTCCTCCTCATCTACCTGCCAAATCTTCAAATCAACCTAAGCACTGCTTCATCCACAAAGCGTAACAGAGGGCTAATGTCTACTCCCAGTTGCGTCTGCCCTTTGCTAACTGCATGCCCTTCCATCCAGTCTGGGACCACCATGTCCACAATCCAAACAGCAGTTCAGTTCCACTCACTCAGTGGTGTCCGACTCTTTGCGACTCCATGGACTGCAGCATGCCAGGCTTCTCTGTCCTTCACCATCTCCCAGAGCTTGCTCGAACTCACGTCCATTGAGTCGGTGATGTCACCCAACCACCTCATCCTCTGTTGTCCCCTTCTCCTGCCTGCAATCTTTCCCAGCACCAAGGTCTTTTCTAATGAGTCTGAACATAGGCCACAACTAAGGCTCTGTCCTCCCACGTTTCTCTTTTCAAATTTCTTTTTTCTCTTTATCAAATTTACTCTAGCTATTATAAAAGCAATACATGTTAATAACCCTGGCAAGTTATTTCCTTAATCTCACGAAGCCAGATTTCTGGGCTGGCATGGCTATGGGGTGGAAGCTGACCGTGGCAGCTCTGACCATTCCTATTATGTCTGCTTTCCAATAAATGCTTTCTCTGAGATCAATGATCAGACCCATCAATTAAAAAACAGTTCAATTAATACAACTTCATGTGACACACAGCTTTTTTGAAATGCGGCTATCGTATCCCAGGAGGTAGATCATTTAAAGTGTGGAATCATCACTTCCTGTAGATAGCACAGGCCCAGCACGCAGGCAATAGTGAGGTACAGTGTTGACAGAGTCAAGAAGAATCACAAAGCTATCACTTACTGTGCACCTACTACATTCTAGGAACTCTGCTAGGCTCTGGGCAAATGTTTTTCTCTTATTCTCAACAAACTTGCAGAACAAATTCAGATCCCCAGATAAGGGAAGCTAGGCTAAAAGACTTACCCAACACCTCAGATCTGGAAGCCCTGGAGTCCAGTCTTCTGCATCCAAATCCACTCTGTTGTCCTAAGCAGAGACCTGATTCCCTGTGGATCATTTCTGGCTGTTCCCTGCAGTACTCAAGTAGAATTTCTTGCCATCGAGAGCAAGAAATTTCTTTCTGGCTTTCTCAGACTTCCTCCTCTAACTTTCTACAAGGGACTGAGAGGAGTTAGGTGGAGCCATTGTGACCTTCCCAGCCCACAGCAATCAAGACAGAATAAAGCAGGAAGATCTGTGGGAACTCAAGACCTTCTGGCCATTATGCCATGGTAAGGTAAAGGAGGATGTGCAGGGGCGGGGGGGCGGTGGAGGGGGAACCAACATGATTCAGGAGCTCTGAATGAGGAACTTGAATTCGTTCTCCCCTTAAAATAGAATCTAATGATTCCTGGAACACCATCACCCTCTGTTGAATGATTTACATCTTATATGAATCACACAAAATAAATACAGTCATATTATGGATGAGGAAAATAAGATTCAGAAAAGTCAACTAATCTACTGAGAGCCACACAGCCAGTCAGTGCAAAGGTGAGCTGGCTAAACCGAGGTCTGTCCAACTCCAAACTCATGCTTTTCCTCCCCGCCAAGCTGCCCTCCTTACTAAGCATCCAAAACATATTTTGGTAGTGCCAGGTTTAGGGAGCAGACGCTTAGGACACCCATCAGAACTTTTCTCATATTATGAACCCCCAGGAAGATGATTTTATTTAGGGACCTTGATGGTAACTGCTCACAGCTATTAAGCCATCTGCCTGAGAATCCAAATTCTAATTTCTGCTACAGGCAGGAATTCCTCAGGGAACATGTAGTTCAAACTTCAGGAAGAGTTAGAAAAACATAGTCCTTCTGTGGTAGATTGTTTACAAAGCTGGTCACATTGAGTCCTCCCATCCACATGTACATGCTCCTCTGCAATGTGACTGTCCCTCTGTCCATCATGAGGTGGCATCTATCTCCTTACCCCTCCCCACCCCAAACCTAGACTAGTCTGAGACTTGGTTGAGCCAGCATGTAGCAGAAGAGACACTGTGTGACTTCTGGGTTTTGACTTCAGGAGGTCTTGCATCTTCTGGTCTCATCTTCTTGAATACTTCTGCCATTACGTAAAGAAACTCAGTCCTATCTTCTGGTGGACGTGAAGCCATCAGATGAACAGAGAAAGACACCCACTGACAGCCAGCACCACTGCCAGAAGTGAAGCCATCTGAGACCATCCAGCCCCAGTCAAACTGTCAAATGACTGCAGCTACGTAACTGACCCCAGCTGACCCCAACCCAGATCGCTGACCAACAGAACTGTGAGCAAATCAGCAGTGTTTTAAGCCACTAAGGTATGGGCATTTTGTTACACAGCAACAGGTAACTGATACAACTTGCTTTTTGCCTCTGGGAACACTTCCCTCACCTACACCTCTCAGCAATACCCACCCACCTATCTAGTGAGGAATCTCTTTTGGTTCTAGGCAACTCCTGCATAGGACTTCTCTCAGAAGTTTCTTGCTGATAATCACTTTCATTCGGCACATTTGATGCAGTGTACCCTACAAGGCCAGCACTGTGCTGGCAGACACAGGATATTCAGGATATTTTCCTCAATCAACTCATGGCATTACAGATGTCAGTAACCCAAGCCCCCAAACAGCACCAACATAGATAGAAATGTGGGCTGCAGAGCTGAGCTACCAGGTCACCAGAGTATGTGCCTGTGGTGGGCAGAAGTGTAAATATATGAACAATATCGAGAAAAGTCATTTGGGGTCCAATTTCCCAGATCACCTTACAGAAGATTACTCCAGTGCACACATCCATGACTTCTGAGAGCATAAAGGAAGTGGGAACTGAGGAAGACCATAAAGTACATGTCAGGCAAGGCACTGACGTGGCTCATGGCCTGAGACTCCACAGGCTCCAAGAAGCCCTGAGACTGGAACCAGAGAGCACATATAGTCTTGACTGCATAAAGAACTGAGCCCAAGGGTTTCACAAGGGCTCATAAAAATGGAAGAGGTTTAGAGACTGCTTTTATTGATGCACAACTCCTCCGTGTGTACTCAAGAGGAAAATGTCTTCTCTCATATATCAAGCTGTTGGTCACAGTCAACAACTCCCTGCTGTCTTCTGAAGAATTCCAAACTTCTAATCTGACATGCGGGGCTCTCCATGAGCTGTTGCTAAAGTCGGTTCTGGGATTTGATTCCCAGAACTAACACTACTCACCAGCTGTGTGGCCCTGGACAGGACACTTCACACTTCTGAGTCTCCGTGTCTTAATCTGAAAAACTGGGATTTTACATGCATAGGTAAAAGGCATGCCATGAAAACTAAAATAACATAACAAAGTGCCCAATATTGTCCCTGGCAATGGGTATTGACTGAGTGTACAGTTCCTTCCCAGAATTCAACATTTTCCATCACAGAGAACAGTTAGTTAGATGCCAGGAAAGAGGTCAGGATTCCTTGGAATAAAGGCTAGAAGCTTGATGTGGTTGGTAAAGGACCAGAGTGATGCACTATGTCTCTGTGTAATTGGTTTTGTTTCTTACTGCTCATCCCAGCTACATCTACACAGCAATCAGGTTTTTTGGCAAGGCTTTGGCAAGGGATCTCTTGAGACAGGCACTCAAATGCTCTTGTTTGCACTTTATCCAAACCAGCTTCCTCTTGCCTTATACCTCGTATCCAACAGTGGGCAATAACCTCTTGTACTCAGAACACTGGTCCCATTTGAGGACTGTTCTCACTCCATATCTGGTTTTATGAGTGGAAAAAAGTGGTTCAGATGGTAAAGAATCTGCCTGCAATGCAGAGACCCAGGTTCAATCCCTGGGTCGAGAAGATCCCCTGGAGAAGGGAACAGCTACCCACTCCACTATTCTTGCCTAGAGAATCTCAAGGACAGAGGAGCCTGGTGGGCTACAGTCCATGGGGCTGCAAAGAGTCAGACACGACTGAGCGACTAACACTTTCAATTTCAATTTCCTTAGTTCCATCTCAGCAAGGCACCACTCCCATATCCAGGCAGACTGAGAGTCCCAGAGAGACTCACCCCCAGCTCTTCCCCTTCTGACAGGAAAGTCAGTCCATTGTTGATCATAACTCCTTCCTGCCTCTCTCACACAATGCACACTGATATTCTATAGTAAAATGGGAAACGGAACTAAGAGAAATAAATCTTCATCAGAGACCAATCAATACCATTGACTGGGGCAGCTTTTCACTGAACATGAGGCGCCAGGGAGCTATGGAGATCCTCCCCTCCTTCTCCTAAAACTAAATGTACCACCCCTCTACCAATCCCTGGGATTTCACTGCAGGGTAGTCATATTGCCCACAAGTATTAACCTCTGCCCAACTAGAGCCTAAGGCTGAGCAAAAGCTACATCTACTAAAATGTCAACCATTGGCTCAGGACAAAAGAGAAATAGGTTCCTTCACACCTGTGAGCCTTTGTCCTGTGGAAGGGCCTCCCTTCCACAGGAAGGGAGTAACCCACACACACCTCTACCCTGTCATTCAGACAGCCCATAAAGCACACACATTTAGTGAAATGGAGTGGTTCCCAGTCCAAGCATCAATTCCCACGCTCCACCAATCCCATCCAAATCACAGCACTGACCCCTCATAAGAGAATAGAAATAATTTAAGTGACTCAATGTGCCAAGCCTTCTGGTCAGTCCTTTATACAAGTCATTATCATTCATTTCTACTACATCCCTCTAAGTAAAGCATTATTATTTCCATTTTACATATGAGTAAACTGAAGCTAATAGAGCCTAAAAACATAGTCCATGCATGAGTGCAAGTCACTTCAGTCGTGTCCAACTCTTGTGACCTTATGGACTATAGCCTGCCAGGCTCCTCTGTCCATGGGATTCTCCAGGCAAGACTACTGGAATGGGTTGCCATGTCCTCCTCCAAGGGCTCTTCTTGACTCAGGGATCAAACACACATCTCTTATCTCCTGCACTGGCAGGTGGGTTATTTACCACTAGTGGGAAGCCCACCTGGGACTATCTACGTAGTCCATATAGGATTAGAACCAAGGCCCATGTAGCTATAAGTCCATGACTTTCCAACCAGGAGTCCACTTGTAGAGTTTCACTCTCTTGGTATGTATTCTGAAAACATCTGCCTATGTCTGACTGTCTACATGGAACAGAGTGTGTGCTTCAGTCACTGGTTTTCGATAGCTTCCAATACAGTGTCATATTTGAAGGTAGGATTGACAATGGTGACAGATGGGGTTGTCTTCCAAGTCATTCCCAGAGTCCTCCCTGTCAGAGGCCCAGAGACCTAACTCAAACCAGAGGGCATGTAAATGTAGTTGCCAACAGTCATCAAAAATGACATATTTCTTCCAATACTTAGCATACTATGTTGTCATGGCAGGAATTTAGACCATGATGAAAAGACATGAAAAGAAGGAGAGAGATGTGCGGAGAGGGTAGACAGAGTCAGTCACCTTTTCCATGAGCTCACTCTGCACCCGGGGAAGAGGGTGGCACCTCGAAGCCTCTTCCCAGGGAGCTCCCTCTAGTTTTCAAACCTAGCTGAGCCCCTGACCAGGCACAACTTAGGACTCACCACCACTCCAGGAGCTCCCTCAAAGTTGAGGCAAACAACTCTCTCTGCAGAAGCCAGCTCTCCTTGCTCTCCCCTGAACCTCCCCCCATCCTCTCTAACCCAGGTTCCCAGAGCTTAGACCAGGTAGAGAGCCAGTTGCCAATGGCAACCAAACCAGACTGCTTCAATTCCAACTCCACTTTGATTGGTCTGAAGGGATGGAAGTCAAGGAGGGGCCAGGACCTAGTTGCCTTGTGTCTAATGCATTCACTTAACAATCATCATGCCTTGCACTCATGCAACTCTTCAACTTTTCTAAGGGCTTTCCAGTATCATCTCATCATCTCTTAATCTTGCTGCAATCCTTGAGGTGAATAACAATATCCTCAGGCAGACAGGCACTCCTTGCAGTTGCTTTGTCCCTCCCCACCAGGCTTAGCACCTTTGGAGACTAAAAAAAGACTTTCAGCAGAGGAAGAGCAGGAATCTGATCCTCTCAGTACAAAGCCACAGATTCATTCAGCCTTGAGGTGGATGGAGTCTTAGCAGCTCTTCAACTAAACATGTCTCATCCCTAGCAGGGGTGCCCTCCTAATCAGCACCCTCCAATAGAACTTCTTGTGATGCTGGAAATACACATATCTGTTCTGCACTACTGTCCACGGGGGCCACATGGGACTATTGATCACTTCAAATGTAGCAATTTGATGGAGAAGCTGAATTTTTCATTTTATTGTAATTGTAAATAATTTTAATAGCCACATGTGCTAGTGGCTACTGTATAAGACAATAGTGTCCCAATCAGACCTCACTGCGATGGTAACTTACTGCCTCCATTTACTGCTGTCCCACAGAACAAAAGGTGTCACGGAATTCGACACTGAGGATACTCAACGTATGTGCCAAAAGAATCACTTGGTGCAAAGGTCAGCTGGATCACTTTTGCCTACAGTTTGGATGTTGAGTGCTTCAATTACAAAATGCTCACAAATGCCTGCAGACTGAGAAGGCTGGAAACAGAAGGCACGGAAGGGCATTGAGCCCAACCCCTTCAGAAAACAGACTAGCTACCCTTTTCTCCTCAGATCACACCTGACAGATTCATGTTCCCTAGGAAATTCTTTGTTGGTCCAACTTTCTCCCAAAGTTGCTGACCACCTTCCCAATGATTCTCTACCTGCAGGTATCCCAGGGCGAGAGCCAAGCTAGGGAGAAGTTACATCTGTCACCTTGCTTCGCCTCCTCAAAAATTCCACAAGGGCCCACAGGTCAGCAGTATCCCTCAGGAAGACAGCTGTGGGCGTGCTGGGCCCAGGCTGCTAGTACAAGGTCCTCAGGTTCTCTCTAGTTCCTGCCCATCTCCATCTTCACTCATCAGTCACCTATTCGGAAATCTCCAAATTTAAATGTTCAGAAAACCATATTTTCCTCTCAGATTAGCTCAGAGCAGTGGTCACAGTTTAAATTTGGGGCTTCTAGGCAAAATTGCTTCCCAGAGGAACCTCATTCCCTTTGTTACTTTCTGAATGGATCTCTAGAGAGAGGGAGTGCCCACTGGTGTACACCCTAGAAATGAAGATTTTGAAGTTGTGGAGAGATGGAATCTAATTTTCTTGTAAGAAGAAAAATATCTGTGGGGAGCCAGATCAAGATGGCAGAATACATCAAAAATACATCTCCATGTGAAATAATTCTCACAAAATATCTGCTGGCAGAAAATCTCATACAACCAAAACTACAAGACAAATATTTACTTTTCCTGTTTTTTAAACTAGAAATTAAGAAGAATGAATATGTAGGACTGTCTAGTGTTTATTAGTATTATTTAGAGATTTCCAGTCACACTGTTGTACCTACAACTCTTCACCCATCCACCATGTATTGAACATGGTTCATACTCTTTCCAGTCACTATGCTGGCCATAGCATTATCTTATAGAGGAAACAAAGAATACCCAGCCACTCAATATTTATTGAGCCCCTACTAGACAGAGTTCTTATCTTCACAGAACTTATATTCCAGTAATGGAAGGCTTTCAATACTCTGTGTACAAAATAAAAATATCATTTCTGATAGTGTAAGTCCTAAAAGAACATAAAGCAGTAGGACTGGGGAGTGATGGGTAGAGTGGGGGATGTGCAGTTTTAGTTCTAGTGGTCAGGAAAGACCACTTTAAGGAGGTGACATGAGCTAAGGCCTGATCCTTGGGAAGGAAGCAAATGAGGAGGCAAGGGAAGATGCCCCATGGAGCGGGAAGAACATGCGCAAAGGCCCTGAGAGGAGAACAAGCTTGGCAGGTTTTAGGAATAGCAGACTGGCTGCAGTGAAGTGAACATGTGGGAAGTAGGAGAAGAGGTCTGAGAAAGAGGCAGGCTCACATTATGGAGCTTCTGACAGGCCTCAGTGAGAGGAAGGCACTGGGGGCAGGGGGTTTAGGCATGAGAGAGACAGGATCAGATTTATGAATACTGGAGTGGGTTGCCATTTCCTTTCTTCAGGGGATCTTCCCGACCCAGGGATTAAACCCACATCTCCTGCATTGCAGGCAGATTCTTTACCATCTGAGCCATCAAGGAAGCCCCGTGAGTAAAATACATTATTATAAAATATAGGACAGGAAGAGTACTGTAAATCATGCCATTACAAAGTATTATAGGAACTATGCTAATAAAGAAACCTACACTGCAGGGAAGAAGCAAAAAAACCACTAGGCTTCTCAGGATGCTGGCATTCCAGGCCATAACGACAGCTGCCAAGGTGTGGAAGTGTGAGACAACACATGTAGACATGATGGCACATTGGAGGGACATAGGTAGTCAGCATGGAGGGCAAGTGGGTGCATGCACGGGAGGTCTTATATACCAGCCTCAGGAATTGAATTGATTTTGCATGTCACTGGTTCTTAAATTGGCTCTTAAAAATACTGGTACCCAGCCCCACACTGGACTGATTCCATCAGAACTTCTGAGGTGGGAAGACAGGCACCAGTACATTTAAAAGCTCTCTAGGTAATGCTAGTGCACAGCCAGGGTTGACAGCCACCACTGTAGGTGATGACTGAGGAGCCTTGAAGGGTTTGAAAGGAGCAGTAACAATTATTTATTTTCCATAACAGATTTGTTTGTCTAAAGATTATATTTTAGAATACAGTATTTTTAAAGTATAGTATATTCAGGCAATGAAGACAAATTATTAATAATTACCTACATTTGCATTTTAAAGTTTTGAACATTATTGCAAATGGAGTCACGAGTTTCCATCCCTACTGAACTCTGGCTCTTCTGACAGTTTATGAGAAATCTAGCAACATCTAAACAGAAGAAACCATCAGCAGTTCACAGTTGATGGACTTTAGAACCAGAAGGATTTCCCCTGAGAGCCTCTTTATTTTACAGATTTGGGAAAAAAATAAAAATAAAAAGAGGCCCAGGAGGTGCTATGACAAGGCTAAGGTTATCTGGGATCAGCAGCAAAGGTATAATTGGAACCCAAGCTCTCCACCACACCACGCTGCTGCTTGTTTATTAGAAAAGCCATCCCAATGTCTGGACTCTGCATTTTTCACAATACTAAGTAGATCTTGAAAGTGCACTTAATTTTATAAGAGAAATATGAGAGGAAAAGGACAGAAAATAAAAATCCAAACTAATCAAAGGCAGTTTGGGTCACATAGAACTTTATTTTTCACATTAACTCCTCGGTTTATGACCTTCTGATGCTTTACTTTGATATTTTTGATAGTTTTCTGTAAACAGAATTTGTTTAAAGGAAGACAGGTTTTCTACAGATCAGTAGTTCTTATTCAAGGTGCATATTTCAAGATGTAGACCCACATCTTTTTCCAGAAGATGGAAGAATTTGAAGTGAGTGTCACAGAAGACTGGTACTCTCCCTGGGCTCCAGGATGCATTTGCAGGAGAGAACCCCTGGCTCTATATTAGAATCAAACACCTTAGGATTTTTGAGCCTATACTTGGTAATACCATTCCAACACTGAAGGCTAAAATATGCTGCATATTTTATAGGTGTGCCAGGCAAATGCAGCAGCAGTGCCACCTGCATTTTTACTGCCACCTTTGAGCCCAAGATCCAAGATTCAAGTGGCAGCAGCAGCCAACCATGTGGTTCTTCTCCAACTCTTGATGAAGTCTTTTACTTTACTTTCATCTGGACAGGTTGGAGGAAGCACACAGACATTTTATTTGCCAGCTGAGTTTATCTGAAACAGAGGTAAGGGATGGTTCAGCCAAGGTCACTGTTTAATCCGGATGCAGTGACAGCTATAGAAACTGATTTTGTCCATTTAAGTATGTGAGAAAGACACTGCTTCTTACTCAGAATGACCACAGAAGAGATTGGGTTCAGGCTGGACCGTGTGTAGGCTATGAAAGCTTTGACCATCCCCAGCAGGAACAGATGTTGCAACTGAATCAACAGAAAAACAGTGGCTTGGCCAGGTAAGGCTTGGTCATGCAGAGGAAGCAAATCCTCAGGAATTAAAAAAAAAAAAAAAATCAGTCAGGTGGCCCAGGAGAAGACTGTGTGCAGGGAAGCTCAGAAGGAGGACCACAAGCTTAGAAGCTGGCTCAGAGCAAGCCTGCAGGTGAAAAACAGGACCATGGTCAAGGGCCACCCAGCCCAGGGGTGGCCACTTCTGATGTTAAAGGGACAAAGCTCATCAGGACAGTCATCAGTACGTTCTTCAGCCGGAAATCCTCTGAAATTATCTCAGGATCTTCCTAGAGTAGACCAGAACATTACTACTGTCTGGAATAGAGACAAGGGTTTCCAGAACTGGGTTATCTTTCTAAGCTATGAAACTACAACTTATAGTCCTTTAAGATCTTAAGATATTACTTTACTGAATAACTTATTCTTAAACTCCCAAGAGGACATCAATCCTCCACATTATCTAGTGTTTTTCTACAGCTTCTCAGTGTCTTTTATAAAATTATCCAATTTTTTTTCCAACCCTTGAGTAACAGTCCCCAAATTCAATGTCCTGTTGTAATATTTATACATCTCTTCTATCTTTCTATCATTTCCTTTTCCTTCTTGCGTACCCTCAACTCTCAAACCTATTTCTCTATGCATCTTAGAACCTATTTTCCTCCCCTACCTATTTTCTCGAATGCATCCGGCTTATAAAAATCTACAAAGAACACCGACAAAAAATATTTTTTAACGTCAACAGGTTTAGGCTACGGGATGCACACTCTGATGCAGCATCAGATGGGGACATTTTTCTCCAAACTGCTTCCACATCACTTGCAAGGTGATTTGTCAAAACAAATTACCGCTCTTCTCTGGAGGATTTCATCTACTCCATACATGGTGGTCGCCTTCCATTTTTAATGATTCTGAAAACACAAAAGATGTTTCAAGTGTCCTATGACAGAATCTGAGGTTCCCTCTCTCTGTGCAAATGATCGACCCTCCACTGCAGGAGCTGCTGGCCCTCATGGGTGCTTTCATTGCCCATGTGTTCACAGCCTCACTCTGAAGAGGTTTGCTAACCTGTCCTCTGAACTTGGGGCTAGTGAGCACCTGAAACATCTAGCTAAGGTCCACTTTCAGGCATTCAAACCAGCATGCCAGAAGAACCCACGCTCTTTTTCTTTCAATCCTTCTCATCTTCAGACATCATCTTACTCATGATGTGTTTTGAATACGGCGAGGAGGACAGTGGGTGGTTCGCATTTGCTCCCCGTGTGGCCCTGGTAAGGACACTGAGGTTTCCCACATGGCAGCAGCAGGGAGGGACTGCAGTGCTAGGAGGAGGGGCCGGCATTTTCTTCATCTTGCACATTCACTTATGAAGAAATTTTTATGCAGCAGACACATCCCACACATGAAGATATATTCACTTCCTTTAGACACACTTATTTCCTTGGGTGGTTTTGGAGGTCAGCTTCTTTCTCTCCTTTGGAATAACCTGCAGTTAGAAGGGCTTCGTGTGCAGGAAGGAAGTTGCATTTTGCTGAGGAGAAAAAGGACAAAACTGCAGTTAGTGCCTCTCTCGTTTCTAGATAATTTTCTGTAACGTATAAACTCTGATAACAGCCTCTTCAGAGGGTACTAAACAGTATTCCAGCTCTGAAAGCCCCACCTCAGGAGTAAGATAAGGTATTTGATTTTGCCTCTAAGCATGGCTCTATAAGAATTCAAATATAATTTATACACATTATGGAAATATGCCATTGCAGCTAAAACAGACTGTGATGTTCAGTTTAGATAAATTTAAACTCTTACCTTTCTGTGAGGAGACATCTCTCTTTCCTTTGTGAATCTCAAAGTGAAGGGCCTCCAGGAGCTGGTCTCCAACTTCCTGCCAATTCCTGCACCTTCAGCTGGCTCTGCCCCTGCCTCTCCTGACTGAATGAGGCAGGGTGCTCCTTGTTTCGCAACCTCCAAGGCTCCAGCAAGCGTCTGGGCCACGTAGACTCTAAAGGCCTAGTTAGGAGGACTGGGACTTGTGCTCCAACCTGTGGAGCAAAATTCAGCAACAGGAGGCCCACCAGGAAGGCACTGATTTTTCCTATCCCAAGCCCCTCTTAGTACATTGGCTGCCGGCCCTGAAGACAGAAACACATGCGACCATTTCATCTGAGAGCCATACCCGGCTCTGTGCGTGACTCAAACCACCTGGCACCATGGGCAGTTATCCACCATACAGTGCTCTGTGTCGTTATCAGAGATGATGTGGAGGAGGCACAAGACAGGTCTGAATACAAAACTTTAAACATTTGATTTTATGCTAAAATGAAACAATTTCTCAATCCAAAAAATGTCCATCTTTCTGAGTTATTTTCTGGGCCTTCAGCCTGTGGGGGTTCCTGAGAAACAGAGAGGCCATTAGGCAGTGCCTGTGGTTCTGATCTTCAGAAGCAGCTCGGGAAAGAAGAAAATTGCTATGAGGCTTTGATGTGGATGCCCACAGGCCTGGAGAATGAAATGTTTTGGGAGGTGTGCAAATAGTTCTCACTTTTCAGAGCAAAGTCGGAGCCAGAATACCCGGGTCCATGATAGTACAGGACATTTTTGATGAAGTGCGTGAGGCCACATGACACTCACATATTTCTGTGCTGTAGATGCAGACCTGTGTCCACTCAGTGGAAGAAGGTGAGTGTGGGATGATCTGAGAGAATAGCATTGAAACATGTACATCATCACATGTAAAACAGATGACCAGTGCAAGTTCAATACACGAAGCAGAGAATCCAAAGCCGGTGCTCTGGCACAACCCAGAGGGATAGGATGTGGAGAGAGGTGGGAGGGGGGTTCAAGATGGGGGGACATATGTATACCTGTGGCCGATTCATGTTGATATATGGCAAAAACCATCACGATATTGTTAAGTAATTATCCTCCAATTAAAAAAAAAAAAAAAACTGTGTCCACCCTAACCTCCTGGAATAAAGAGTACATTGTGAATCAAAGGGAAGGAAGAAAGAGGAAAGCATAGAGTTGGAGAGGGAGCATAACCTTGGGGGCAGAGGCAGAACCAGCGAGATGATCTCAGATCATCTGTTTTTAAGCACGGCCATACAGTTCATTTCAATCCCCCTCCCAAGGGAACTTACAGAGCCATCCAAAATAAATAATATATTGTGTTAATTTAGTCCCAGTTAACAGGGCCAAGGGCTTCTCTGGTAGCTCAGTGGTAAAGAATCGGCCTGCTGAGCAGGAAACTTGGGTTCGATCCTTTGGTGGGACGATCCCCTAAAGAAGGAAATGGCAGCCCGCTCTAGTATTCTTGCCTGGAAAATCCCATGTGCAGAGGAGCCTGGTGGGCTACAGTCCATGGGGTCACAAAATGTTAGACACGACTGAGCGGCTAAACAGCAGCAGCAGCAAACAGGGCTTACCCTTCCCAATGATTGTAAATGGTGAGCATTTACCACAAAGTGCAATAATCAGGGTGTCAAATTTACCTGAATATCAGCTTAGTCCAGTATCTGTATTATTTTGTTTTGGGGGAAAATGCTTGTGATTTTTGTTCATGGGAAAATATACATAACATACAATTGTAGCCATTTTTAAGTGTACAGCTTAGTGGCATTATATATCCACGTTGTTGTACAGCCAACACCTTTCAAATGGCATTAAGTATACTCACCTTGTATAGCCATCACCACCATCCACCTCCAGAACTTTTTCATCATCCCCAGTTGAAATCCGCATTACTTTTCACACAGTCTATGAGCCACCCCAGAACTTCAAAGGATGAAGCCCCTAACTACTATTCTATGCAGTCCTGGGGAGGACTCTAAGATACAGTATTATCTAGCATTTTAAGCTTCACAAAGTTCTTCCCCAATGCCCACACCAACCTCATTTGGCTCCTGTAAAAGGGAGGAGGCCAAGGCTCTGCGAGGGAGACAGACTTGCTCCAACAGAACACCGACAACAGTGGAACCAGCTCGGCTTCCAGTGCACATCTCATGACACCTCATCACATCCAACGCTGAGAAGGAGGACACGAGAAGGCCCTGCACTGGTGCCCAAGACTATCCTCCAAGGGCTGACCTATCCCTTGTCCCACCCTCTGCTTTGTGGGATTCTCACTGCTTTGGGCAGAGCGCCAGAGTTGCCTGGTAGCCCAGAAAAAGACGGCAGCTCTCTCACACAGCACTCACTGCAAAACAAACTTAGTTGCTGGCACTTTCTTTTTCCTTTCCATTTTCATTTCCATGAAAACAAACCCACTTCCCATCCGCTTCTTCACAAAATCGCCATAACATACTCCCTACCACGCTTCCCTCGGTGTTCTTCCCAGCAGACAGGAATAGAGGAGGTCTCTATTCCTAATCAAGATCACTGGTTTAGCCAGATTTCATCTGCATAAAAATGGGAGTGCCCAGGAGATCCTGCCTGGTGAGCGTTCTCCTTCCTGTACCTCGTAGGGGTGGCTCTGCCCATGACTTCCCATCAAGCTCAAGATGCCCCCAGTGCTTCTCAGGTCACCTCCGTTCAGGTGACCAGGAACTTTCAAGAGCAGATTTGCCATTGTGTAGTTCTGGGCAGAATTGCATCACAAATGATAAGTACAGACTTCTTACCACAAACAGAACCACAACACCACAACATTGTCACACTATTACACACATACACTAGCACCCAAGAATTTGATCCCCTGAATTTCTGCTGCATACACCCCAAGTGCATGCTGAACCCCACTGAATTCCTTTCTTAGGGCTGCCACGACAAATCACCACAAACCAGATGGCTTAACACAACAGAAATTTATGCTCTCAGAGTTCAACCCTAAAGTCCAAAATCAAGGTGGCAATGCCCGAAGGCTCCAGCCTTGGCTCTTCCTGGCTTCTAATGGCTCCTGAGAATGCTTGTCATTTCGGGGCTTGTTGCTCCACCACTCATCTCTGTTCCTCCTTCACATGGCCCTCTTCTCCATGAATCCTCTGCTCTCCTTACAAGAACACTGAACATGGGATTTAGGATTCACCCTAATCCAGTATAACCCCATTTTACCTGAACTAATTATTATCTGCATAAGTCCTATTTCCAAATAAGCTCACATTCTGAGATTTTGGGTAGACATGAATTGTTAGACAGTGCTTATTCAACCCATGATACTCACCTCTAAGATATGTTCAATCCAGTGTCTCACTTTGTTTTCTTTGTTTTTGCCTTCTCCGTTTCAATCCTACTTGTGACCGACCACTGCCTTGTTGGAATCATTTCCAAGACATCTGCTTCCATCCTCAACACCCTATTCAAATCTCCAGACGGCACTTTAAATGGGTGCAGACCTCACCAGGTCAAGGAGGAGATGATACTAAGTTGCCCACAGAGGGTTCAATACTTCAAATATCTGTCTCTCCCCATTCACGCAAGAAGTTGTGTGCACTCAACTCACATTCAGCATTGCACTGGAGGTTACAGGTTTCCTGCCCTCAGGGAACTTAGTGCACAATACAAAAATGGACAACTGCATGACCAGATGAGCAAAGCAAGCAAAAGGGTGAGGCAGTGAAGGAGGAAGAGGATATAAGCCATGCAGGAGCAACGACACAGAGACAACCTGGGAAGAGGCAGGAAGACACCAACAAGTCCAGAATTTTCAGATCTCTTCAAGAGACTTAGAGATACCACGGGAAATTTTCATGCAAAGATGGGTACAATAAAGAACAGAAACCGTATGGACCTAACAGAAGCAGAAGAGATTAAGAAGAGGTGGCAAGAATACACAGAAGAACTATACAAAAAAGATCTTAATGACCCAGATAACCATGGTGTGATCACTCACCTAGAGCCAGATATCCTGGAATGTGAAGTCAAGTGGGCCTTAGAAAGCATCACTACGAACAAAGCTAGAGGAGATGATGGAATTCCAGTTGAGCTATTTCAAATCCTAAAAGATGATGCTGTGAAAGTGCTGCACTCAATATGCCAGCAAATTTGGAAAACTCAGCAGTGGCCACAGGACTGGAAAAGGTCAGTTTTCATTCCAATCCCAAAGAAAGGCAATGTCAAAGAATATTCAAACTACCTCACAATTGCACTCATCTCACATGCTAGTAAAGTAATGCTCAAAATTCTCCAAGCCAGGCTTCAACAGTACATGAACTGTGAACTTCCAGATGTTCAAGCTGGTTTTAGAAAAGGCAGAGGGAACAGAGATCAAATTGCCAACATCTGTTGGATCATAGAAAAAGCAAGAAAATTCCAGAAAAACATCTACTTCTGCTTTATTGACTATGCCAAAGCCTTTGACTGTGTGAATCACAACAAACTATGGAAAATTCTGAAAGAGATGGGCATACCAGACCACCTGACCTGCCTCTTGAGAAATCTCTTTGCAGGTCAAGAAGCAACAGAACCGGACATGGAACAACAAACTGGTTCCAAATTGGGAAAGGAGTATGGAGCTATTCCAAATCCTGAAAGATGATGCTGTGAAAGTGCTGCACTCAATATGCCAGCAAATTTGGAAAACTCAGCAGTGGCCACAGGACTGGAAAAAGTCAGTTTTCATTTCAATCCCAAAGAAAGGCAATGTCAAAGAATGCTCAAACTACCACACAATTGCACTCATCTCACACACACGCTAGTAAAGTAATGCTCAAAATTCTCCAAGCCAGGCTTCAGCAATATGTGAACTGTGAACTTCCTGATGGTCAAGCTGGTTTTAGAAAAGGCAGAGGAACCAGAGATCAAATTGCCAACATCTGCTGGATCATAGAAAAAGCAAGAGAGTTCCAGAAAAACATCTATTTCTGCTTTATTGACTATGCCAAAGCCTTTGACTGTGTGGATCACAAGAAACTGTGGAAAATTCTGAAAGAGATGGGAATACCAGACCACCTGACCTGCCTCTTGAGAAATTTGTATGCAGGTCAGGAAGCAACAGTTAGAACTGGACATGGAACAACAGACTGGTTCCAAATAGGAAAAGGAGTTCGTCAAGGCTATATATTGTCACCCTGTTTATTTAACTTATATGCAGAGTACATCATGAGAAACGCTGGACTGGAAGAAACACAAGCTGGAATCAAGAATGCCGGGAGAAATATCAATAACCTCAGATATGCAGATGACACCACCCTTATGGCAGAAAGTGAAGAGGAACTCAAAAGCCTCTTGATGAAAGTGAAAGTGGAGAGTTAAAAAGTTGGCTTAATGCTCAACATTCAGAAAACGAAGATCATGGCATCCAGTCCCGCCACTTCATGGGAAATAGATGGGGAAACAGTGGAAACAGTGTCAGACTTTATTTTTCTGGGCTCCAAAATCACTGCAGATGGTGACTGCAGCCATGAAATTAAAAGACGCTTACTCCTTGGAAGGAAAGTTATGACCAATCTAGATAGCATGTTCAAAAGCAGAGACATTACTTTGCCAACAAAGGTTCGTCTAGTCAAGGCTATGGTTTTTCCTCTGGTCATGTATGGATGTGAGAGTTGGACTGTGAAGAAGGCTGAGCGCCGAAGAATTGATGCTTTTGAACTGTGGTGTTGGAGAAGACTCTTGAGAGTCCCTTGGACTGCAAGGAGATCCAACCAGTCCATTCTGAAGGAGATCAGCCCTGGGATTTCTTTGGAAGGAATGATGCTAAAGCTGAAACTCCAGTACTTTGGCCACCTCATGCGAAGAGTTGACTCATTGGAAAAGACTCTGATGCTGGGAGGGATTGGGGCAGGAGGAGAAGGGGACGACAGAGGATGAGATGGCTGGATGGCATCACTGACTCGATGGACGTGAGTCTGAGTGAACTCTGGGAGTTGGTGATGGACAGGGAGGCCTGGCGTGCTGTGATTCATGGGGTCGCAAAGAGTCGGACATGACTGAGCGACTGATCTGATCTGATCTGATGTCAAGGCTGTATATTGTCACCCTGCTTATTTAACTTATATGTAGAGTACATCATGCAAAATGCCAGGCTGGATGAAGCACAAGCTGGAATCAAGATTGCAGGGAGAAATATCATAACCTCAGATACACAGATGACACCATCCTTATGGCAAAAAATGAAGAGGAACTAAAAAGCCTCTTGATGAAAGTGAGAGAGGAAAGGGAAAAAGCTGGCTTAAAACTCAACATTCAAAAAACAAAGATCATAGCATCCGGTCCCATCACCTAATGACAAATAGATGGGGAAACAATGGAAAGTGACAAACTTTATATTCCTGTGCTCCAAAATCACTGCAGATGGTGACTGCAGTCACAAAATTAAAAGACACTTGCCCTTTGGAAGAAAAGCTGTGACCAACCTAGGCAGCTTATTAAAAAGCAGAGACATTACTTTGCCAACAAAAGTCCCTCTAATCAGAGCTATGGTTTTTCCAGCAGTCATGTATGGATGTGAGAGTTGGACTATAAAGAAAGCTGAGCACCGAAGAACTGATGCTTTTGAACTGTGGTGTTGGAGAAGACTCTTGAGAGTCTCTTGGACTGCAAGGAGATCAAACCAGTCCATCCTAAAGGAAATCAACCCTGAATATTCATTGGAAGAACTGATGCTGAAGCTGAAGCTCCAATACTTTGGCCACCTGATGTGAAGAACTGACTCATTGGAAAAGACCCTGATGCTGGGAAAGATTGAAGGCAGGAGGAGAAGGGGACAACAGAGGATAACATGGTTGGATGGCATCACCGATTCAATGGACATGAGTTTGAGCAAGCTCTGGAAGTTGATGATGGACAGGGAAGCCTGTTGTGCTACAGTCCATAGGGCTGCAAAGAGTTGGACACGACTGAGCGACTGAACTGAACTCAGAATTTTCAGGGGGCTGTAAGCAGATCCCATCTAGATGGGGTCTAGATGATGGCTCTGCTGAAAAGGGTAGGGTCATCAGTGTTAAGGTTGTAAACACATCTGTTTGTAGATGTGTACCTGATCCTGCAGGGCCTTGAGTCCAGGCCAAGAGGACCCATTAAGTTTTTCTAAGCAATTGGGAGGGCTAACTAAGTCATGTTCAGGGAAGCCAGATCTAGTTGGGTATGCATGACAGACTAGGGGGGAGTCACGAGCTGGCAAGGAAACACTGGCTGGGAGCCCAGTTAAGAAGACAGGCTCGAGGGCCAGAGCTTTATTCCTCTGCTATCAGTGAAGACCCATTCACAGCCGAACCTTCCATTAGACTCTGCAGTCAATACAACCATCTGGACATGGTTGGGGGTGGCGTGGGCATCCTGGCTGCCCTCCAGCCCTCCCTTCCCATTAATGTGATGAGTTACAGAGGGCACGTCAGGGAGAGTGTTCAATGAATTCCGGGAATGGAGATCCCCTTTGGACAAAATTCCCCAAAGAGGAGCTCAGGAGTACTTTGCAAATCAACACACGAATGCCTCTTATGGACAAGAGACTGTCCTGAGAGGAGAGCACCACAGTCTCAGTTCAGATCCAGCTTCTTCCCACTGCTGCATTTCCCCAGGACTGGCACTGGCGTCCAGGAGGTAATGAAGCAACGCCCAGCTCAGGCACCGCTTCCCACAAGAGGCAACCAGATGGGTGATTATCATCTCCTCCACGAGACTGGAAACTCCTCACCTCCCATAAGGCTCCATCTGGGTCCCTCTGGTCACGAGACATGAAGCCCAGGGGAGGCCATAAATACAACCCCCTCCCCCGCCCCACCTTCTCTATCCTCTTCATCTGTCCACAAATTTTACTTGGGACCTTAAGGGCCAGAGGGTGGTGTGGAGGTGACATGGATGGAGCAGGAGCAAGCCCAGAATGTGGGGGGACAGAACAGTCTCTGAAGTTCTCAAGGCACATCTCTGAGCTTGTCTTCTTGCCTAAGCCTTCCTGGAGAAATGCAGGCAGAAGGGAGCTCAAAGGAGCAGCAGGATGGCTCATCCCTTCGGTTTCCTTTCTCCTTAAGAAAAGTTTTGTGTACCATCACAGGAAGCCTTCACAGGCCCCACAGTCACAGCCACCCTTGCCCGGCTGGAAACCAGCCTGGAGCAAAAGGCCTCAGGAGAGAGCCCGGGGCAGGCACACCCACCACGGAAAAGGGGTGGGTGTGGAATTTCCTGAGTGCAGCTTAGGCAGAGGAGAGAAAAGGCACACTCTCCATGTCCACGTCCATTGGCCTGGAGGCTCAAGCTCCGCTAGTAGATGGGGCACAGGAAAGCTGTCCACGAGGAAAAGGACCCTCCTCCAGCTTGTTTTCACTTTTTCAGCAATCAATCTAACTTCAAAGACATAACTTCCACCCCCTTTATTTCTGAAGGGAGATGCAAACGGGTGATCTGTTTGGACTAAAATTAAACTCCCTCTGTGTAGCTTCTCAATGGTATTCATTTATTGAATCTGACTCACACTTTTGATGTGGAAAGGTTTTATTAATATAACTACTTATCCCAGCCCACTCCCACTGGGATTCATGGCTCTTGCCCAACGTACATTTTGGCTAGTTCTGTTACCTTAAATTCTACCATGGGTTAATGTTTCATGACAAGCACATCCACAGATTTTGTGAGAAATTCCTCGCTGTCGTTGGGTAACAATTATGAAGCAAAATTGGAAATGGGAAGCAGCCTTGTCTACCCTGGCAAAGACTCCCAGATTAGGGGTCTGGAGGCTCAGGGTCTTATCCTACAACTATCCATGAGATCCAGCCACTGCCTCTTCAGAGTCTTGGGTTTTTCATCTGTAGAATGAGACCGCTGGCCTCACACAGTTCTCAGTTCTCTTCCAGCTCTGACTTCCTGTGATTGTAAAAGACATTTTAAAATATCTCCAGGGAGAGAAATCTCACAATATTATTTAGTCATGAGAAGATTGGACTAATGATATCTAATATCTCTGAGTTCTGAAAGTCTGTTATTCAATTATATACAATGGTTTTTAGATGTGCATAGTAAAACAAAAAACCAAAAGTTTAACAAACAGAACAGTCTTCTTTAAATGCCCATTTTAAAAGAACAGAAGTTAAAGAGCCTAAAATAAAATCTCTAGCCATTCTGTATACACACAGAGAAAAAAAGTGGATGAGATTAAAGCTATATAATATCTGGGGCAGCAAGACTTTGGTGACCATGACACTTGGCTGACTGAAATAAGACATAACAATTACCAAAGGGAAGTTATACCACAGTCCTAACTCCACGTCACCACTACATCTTTTGCCATTAGACACAAGTGGAATCCAGAATCCCAAAGTATGGACAGCATTATGCAAAAAAGATTAATTCTCTCTTAGCAAGGGCACTGCTCTCTCCCTCACTCCATGGCAGACCCTAGGGCAGTGGAACAGCGTCTCAAGATACTCAAGAACATGGGTAGGACAACTAGAGCTCCAGCAGGTACCAGTCTGGACATTACTATGAAAAATCTGACATCAGGTTGAAGTTACAGTCATCCTGGTTAAGAGGCCATAGATGAGCTCAGGTCACAAGAGAGGTACAAAGAGGGGGTACAATACAGGACAGACAAGTGGCACTCATCACCAAACACTTAGCTACGTCTGGTTACAGCAGGGAACAGTAACAGGCAAGAGTTTTGGTCAAGTGATCAAGGATCAGTAAGGTTTTGTTGCTGCTGCTGCTGCTAAGTCGCTTCAGTCGTGTCCGACTCTGTGCGACCCCACAGACGGCAGCCTACCAGGCTCCGCCGTCCCTGGGATTCTCCAGGCAAGAACACTGGAGTGGGTTGCCATTTCCTTCTCCAGTGCATGAAAGTGAAAAGTGAAAGTGAAGTTGCTCAGTCGTGTCCAACTCAGCGACCCCATAGACTGAAGCCTACCAGGCTCCTCCATCCATGGGATTTTCCAGGCAAGAGTACTGGAGTGGGCTGCCATTGCCTTCTTCGAAGGTTTTGTTAGGCCCTAAGTTTAGCCAAAAACTATCATTTAACACAGTCAGAAGTCATCTAAGCCCTCAAGGGCTAGGAATAGATTTTGAGTGCTGGCATATAGAAGATTCTCAACTGTATTTCTTGATCAAATGGAAACTTACGAAGAAGCTATTGCTCCACTGTTTGCTGAGCAATGTTTCCCATTGATGGCAGCTCAGGCTTCTCAGTCACCCAGGAGAGGAGAACAGGACTGAGGAGTAAGCTTAAAGATGCTTGGACCAGGTCCAAGATCCCTCGGAAGTAGAATTTCACTTCATCGACCAGCCTGTGTGTCACTTATGGAAAGGAGCTGTATTATCGGGATGCACTGATGATCTGACGGTGACTGATATCCTCCGTAGATTGAGTTGGGTTGGGCTTTTGGAAAAGGGGTGCTCACTCACCTGAGGAAACACCCCTCAGCAGCACCTGAGACCCAGGTGCCCCAAGATCTGAGAAAACTTGAAAGATTTCTGGTTACTTGAGGTAGTCAGACCCTCCACAGAGTCATCAAAATAAACAAGCAATTAGAGGCTTTGGGTACCTAATGCCTCAGCAGGACAATCAGACAGATGTGATGAACCTCAAGAATAAGAACCAGTTAAACCTATTTTGAGTGAAAGTATTCCCTTATTAAGAGAAGAACTGACAGATAAAGTAAGGAACATTGTCAGTTGAATATTGTGAGAAATTGTATTTAACTTGAAAATAAATATTGCATTCCTATCAAATCCATTTCTTATGGTGTATCTATCTTCTAACACAGAGGAAAATTAACTAATAAAATTGATTTTATTAGAATTATTTTATTTGGAGAAGTATATCTAAGTACAGTCTGTGAGTCAATGGGTTTTATATCTGGGAACTTTCTAGACCTCTGATCTTGTCCTGGCCTCTCTTAGCCATCCATACCTATGCCAATAATCTCACTAGCCACTTATCCAATAAAATCAAGCTCAAAGTAGTATCAATTACTTGATGGCACCTCCAAATTTTAATGCATGGAAACAGACCCACAAATATATATGTATCCCGTGATTCATGACAAAGGTAACACTACAGAGCTGTAGGGAAAGAACACTCTTTTCAACAAAAGACTAAGTCAACTGGATGGTAAAACAGGAAGAGAAAAAAGAATCTTTCCCTCACTAGACACAAAGAGCACTTCCTTTCTGTGTAAGCACTTCAACTTTCGTGAAAACACTTCCTTTTACATCTAAATGTGAAAAGTAAAATAATAAAGCTTTCAGTAAAAAAAAAAAAAATTGGGGTAGACAAAGATTTCTTAAACAGGACACAAAGAGCATTAACATTAAAAGAAAAAACTTGGACTACATTAAAATACATATTTTATCAAAATACACCATAAAGAGCATGAAGAGCCAAGCTATAGACTGGAAGAAGATATTCACAATGCATATATTCCACAAAGAACTCATATCCAGAACATACAAAGAACTCCTACAACTCAATAAGAAAAAGGAGATCATTCCATAGCAAAGGCTAAGCAAAACAAGTGAAGATTCACTTTACAAAAGTGGCCATCCAAATGGCCAATAAACATATACAAATGTTCTTGACCTCATTCATTATCAGGGAAACACAAAGTCAAACAAAAAGCAAAGCCACAATGAGGCACTATCACATACCTACCAGAAGAACTAAAACAGAAAAGACAAATAACACCGAGTATTAGCCAAGATGTTGAGTGACTGCAAGTCTCCTACCTCCTGATGGAGATGTGAATTGTTATAACTCTTTAGGAAACTATTTGGCAGTACTTACTACAGCTAAACATAATCATCTTCTAGAGCTTAGTAACTACTCTCCCTGGTATATACTCCACAGTACTGGGAACATACACTCTTCAACAACAGCTTTATTCATCATAGCCCCAAACTGGAAACAACTCATATTCCTTATACAGTAAAATAAACAATTTTTGGTGCTTATAGACTATTATATCACAATGAAAGTGACATACTTGCTACACACAGCATGAATTAATCTCTCACATATAATGTTGAGCAAAAGAGGACATATACAAAATAGTACATACTTTAAGATTTCATTTATATAAAGTGTCAAAACAGACAAACTAATCTATGGTGCTAGAAGTTACCCTGGATAGTGCCCTTGAGAGGAGAGACTAGTGAAGGAAAGGGGATACTTGGGGGCCAGTGTTCTGGGTGCTTGTAATGTTCGGATTCTTGATCTGTACCCTGCTTTCTCAGGTATGCTCACTGGGAAAAATTCATTGAGCTGTATGCTTAGGATTTGTACACGTTTTCTTTTATATTTCAATAAAAAGTTAATAATGAGAAAACACAAACACAAAATAAATTTAAGGCATAAAGTCTATGGGGGGGGGGGGACATAAAAATCTACCTTCCAATCCAAACCTATTAAATGACAGCAAAATTGACAGCTTCTGTTTAGATTATTCTGTTCTCAAATGAAAATTTGACTTCATTTAAGATATAGGCCCCACTTTTCAAAAAAAATTGGAAACCACCATCTTATTGAACGAACACACATAAGAGAGTTTTCAGTCTTCATCGGAAACTTTTAGGACATCAAAATTGTTCAACTTTGCTTGGTTTACTTTTACTTTTTTTCCTATGTTTATATTGTTGCTGTTTAGTCGCTAAGTCATGTCCAGCTCTTTTGCAACCCCGGGATTGTAAGCCCAGCAGGCAAGAATACTGGAGTGGGTTGCCATTTTCTTCTCCACACCATCTCCCCAACCCAGAGATTTAACCCATATCTCCTGCCTGGCAGGCAGATTCTTTACTACTGAGCCACCAGGGAAGCTCTCCATGTTAATATGTGGGTTTTTAAAAATATAATTTCTCTTGGGTAATATTTTCTAATGAAGATTAGCCACCCTAGTACTCATTATAGCCAGCAAGCAAATTAACCTGAACAGAGCACAATCTACCCAATCCGAATCTGGGGAAGGTCAGCCAGTGATCATTATTCATATCTAACAGCTTCACTCTCATTGGACAGGGAAGACTGGGAGCAATTATCTCAATAATCCAAGGCAGGAAACACAACCACACTATTCAGGAAAAAGAGGGGGCCACAGGGGCCAAAGTTGCTCCAGTGAAACGGAGCCTGGCTAGCCAGAAAGAGCTCATGTTTCCCAAGCGCAGGCTTCCACCCCTTCTGGAGGAAAGCTTTTCCAGGAGATGGGAACATTCTCTTCCATCCCTTAGACCTACATTTGTACAATGCCTATGGTTTACAAAGTTGCCCAGATACTACTATCATCTGAGTCTTATGCTCACCCTAAAGTAAGATTATTACTACCTCCTTTTTGCTGATGAAAGAACTGAGGCTCAGCAAGCTAAAAAAAAAAAAAAAAGTTGCTAAGTCATGTCTGACTCTCTGCGACCCCATGGACTGTAGCCTACCAGGCTCCTCCATCCATGGGATTTTTCAGGCAAGAGTACTGAAGTGGGTTGCCATAAGGTCCTCCTTAAAGCTGCAGGACTAGAAAGTCACACAGCAAGGACAAGGCACATTCAGGCACAATGCTGTCTCCTCTACCATGAGGTCTTCTGACTTCTCTCCAATCTTGCTTGTGAGAATGAGAACATAATTCCAAGACTTGAAAAAAAATAAATCTAGGACTCTTAGACATCAGGCAGCAGGCAAGCTGGAAACTGTGCCCCAGCCCAAGGATGGTGTTCATACCTTCACGATCATACTTCCTGGAGGCACTGGGAAGTGGGGGAGAGGACTGGGGCAATTAGCTGTTGAGTGTAGCAATGGTCTGAATGCCCTAGTCCAACTCCACTGCAGAAAGATCATCAGCAACAACGAAACATGCTTCATGAAACATCAGGTAGGTCTTCCTGCAGATGGAACTGACACGTGGCTTTGAAATACATACCATATAGTTCTGAATCCATTCACAAACATGGTAAGGTTGATTTCGCTAGAGATGACATGTCCCCAGTACTAAACAGCATAAAGAGCACTGGCTTTGGAGTCCAACAGACCTGGCTTTGAATCCCAACTCTACTTTGTGAAGACACATCTAGTGAACAAGTTACTCTTCTCAGCTTCAGTTTCCTTGGCCATAAGAAAACAATAATATCTGTTCAGAATCACTGTGAAAATTGATGAAACAACATATGTAAAGTTCCTTTCCCTGATTCCTACTTTAAAAAATCTTTTCCTGCTTCCTACTTTAAAAAATAAATAGATGGTAATTAGTTTTCTTTGTGTGAGTTTTTAAAACATATGATAAGTTTGCGTCTTCCTTGGCAGCTAAAATGAAATAAAAACATAAATCATTTATTTTTTAAATTAAATTTATTTATTTTAATTAGAGGCTAATTACTTTACAATATTGTATTGGTTTTGCCATACATCAACATGAATCCGCCACGGGTGTACATGTGTCCCCAATCCTGAACCCCCCTCCCACCTCCCTCCCCAAACCATCCCTCTGGGTCATCCCAGTGCACCAGCCCCAAGCATCCTGTATCCTGCATCAAACCTGGACTGGTAATTCGTTTCTTATATGATATTATACATGTTTCAATGCCATTCTTCCAAATCATCCCCCGCCCCTCCCTCTCCCACAGAGTCCAAAAGACTGTTCTATACATCTGTGTCTCTTTTGCTGTCTCCCATACAGGGTTATCATTACCATCTTTCTAAATTCCATATATATGCATTAGTATACTGTATTGGTGTTTTCCTTTCTGGCTTACTTTACTCTCTATAATCGGCTCCAGTTTCATCCACCTCATTAGAACTGATTCAAATGTATTCTTTTTAATGGCTGAGTAATATTCCATTGTGTATATGCACCACAGCTTTCTTATCCATTCATCTGCTGATGGACATCTAGGCTGCTTCCATGTCCTGGCTATTATAAACAGTGCTGCGATGAACACTGGGGTACACGTGTCTCTTTCAATTCTGGTTTCCTCAGTGTGTATGCCCAGCAGTGGGATTGCTAGGTCATATGGCAGTTCTATTTCCAGGAAATAAAAACATAAATCATTTAAAATATACCTTATAGGATAATCATATATGAATATATAATCACCTTCTCAGATGGCCTAATTTAAGAACCTTGACTTATTTTTTTTCCCACCTGGAAGTAATCTGATTAACTCAGTGCCTGCTTCATTTCCTGGAATAGAAATTGCAATAATCTTCTCCTTAATTTCAACAAATGATTAACATGACCAAAACATGTGAGCTGTAGTCAGAATCCAGCTCCTACAATTTCATCTAGAACTGGAGTTACCAAATGCTGCCTGAAAGAAAGATGAATATCTGATTGTCTGGTTAACTCCAGATGTTGTCTTAGGCATATTCCACAGGTTACCCAAAGAAGCAGAAATAAAGGGTCTTATATTTAGCTGCCTATGACTTTCCTTTTAAAAAGAAAAAAAAAAAATCAAAATCTATAGGTGTTCTTCCACGAGAATGTTTTGCTTTCACCTCAACCCCCATGAATACCCTCAACCCATAAACTGGTCTGCCTTCTCAACTGTTCTATTTCTGCCCATGCCTGCACATTCTTAAAACCTTAGAAACAAGGAACTAGAAAGATTTCCGTTAAAGCCATTCGGCCTAATATCAAAAAACGCAGGAATCATTTCTTCTGCATCCCTGACAATCTGCTATTAGCAAAGTACTTCCAGTGTAGGGGAGACAGCTACATACTTCTCTGCTGCACCGTTTCCATTCTTGGTTAAATCCTTCTATAAATCCAGCTGGGATGTTTCCCCTTTAGTTCTTCCCCCATTCACTAGTCCTAGCTCTGCTCTCACGAACAATGGGGGACATAGATAAATCTCACCAGTCCTCCTTATCAGAGACCCAGCAATATGGAAGGCAGTCATTATGTTTATACATACATTTTCTGCTCTGAATCAAACACTCAATTCAAATAACACTTGTTGAGGGTCAACTACGTGCCTTATATTGCTTTAGGGGCTAAGGCAGGAGAGCTACATAACACATGGCACCTATACGTAAGACGCTGACACTAGTCCCTAAGAACAATCTGGATGTGACCTGTGCTTCCAGACCACTCACCCTCTCCAGGTACACTGTGGCTTGGTGATGCCTCTCTGAAAGCATGGTACTTTGGGGTATTTACCCAAAGAAGTTGAAAAGTTATGTCCACACAAAAACCTGTATACAGATGTTTATAGCAGGTTTATTCTTAACTGCCAAAACTTGGAAGCAACCAAGATGTCCTTCAGTAGGTCAATGGATAAACTGTGGTGTATCCAGACAATGGAATATTATTATTCAGGGCTAAAAACAAATGAGCTATCAAGCCACGAAAAGACATGGAGGAACCTTAAATGCCCTTTACTAAGTGAAAGAAGCCAACCTGAAAGGCTATATACCGTATGGTTCCTACTACATGACATTCTGGCAAAACTATGGAGACAGTATAAAGATCAGTGGATGCCAAGGGGGAGAAGAAGGGAGGGATGTATAGGCAGAGCACATGGGATTTTTAGGGCAGTAAAACTTCCTATGTATGCACCTATAATGGTAGACACATTATACTTTTGTCTTAACCCATAGAATATACAACACCAAGAGTGAACCTTCATGTAAAATGTGGACTTTGGGTGATTATGACACGTCAGTGTGGGTTCATCAATTGTCACAAATGTACCGCTCTACTGGGGGATGCTGACAATGGGGGAGGGTAAGCATGTCTGGGGGCAGGGTGTAAAAGTGGGAAATCTCTGTATCTTCCTCTCAATTTTTCTGTGAACTGAAATTGCTCTTAAAAAACAAGTCTTTTTAATGGAGAAGGAAACAGCAATCCACTCGTCTTCTTGTCTGGAGAATGCCATAAACAGAAGAGCCTGGCGAGCTACAATACATGGGGTCGCAAAGAGTCAGACACAACTGAGCGACTAACACTTTCACTTTAACAATGGGCACCTAAACCTCTCCAAGCCTCAATCTCTTCATCCTTAAAAAAAGTTAATAGAAAATAGATGGGTAGGTCTGTATGGCAAGGTCGATTTCCTGGTTTTGATATGGTACTATAGCTGTGTGAGATGTTGACGGTAGGGGGTGCTGGGTGGAGGGTACAAAGACCTCCCTGTATGTTTCTTTGCAACTTCCTGTGAATCTACAATTATTTCAAAATTAAAAGTTTAAAAATAAATGGGTAGATGGGATGACACTGGCAAAAGCTGCTGATAAGACAGTTCAGTTCAGTCAGTCACTCAGTCATGTCCGACTCTTTAAGACAGTTCAGAGTCTAATAAAAAGTCCAAACCAGGGTGGGTCCATCTACTGAAATATCTCTGGAAGTGAGCACCAAGGACTGTCAGATCAGCATCCACACCCTGCCTCTCACTAGGAGGTAAGGCATCTTTCTGGAATGGCAACCCTGAGTCCTGTGTTCTGAAACTACAGGGCCTTCTCCTCATTCCTATTCTGGAACAACTGGATGGGCAGAGTCTGTGTCCTGTGCTCCGTGTCACCTGGACGGACTCCGTGAAGAAGGGGAGGGGGTCATGAGCCATCAGGTCCCAGAGTCCAACATGCTTTAACAGGCAGGCCTGCCACTCACCAGCTATGGTGGCCTCTTCCAGACTCCACAAGATAGGGATGGAGACAAGCATGTTATCACACAGGTTGTGAGAGGAGTCAATGAAAGAATTCACACCAAGCACATATAAAGCTCCAGTAGCTACTAGAAACTCAATAAATGTTCATGGTCTTAAGAGCCTCCTGCATGAGTAAGGTCTAGGTTTTTCAGGACACACTCTTACTCCCTTTTCAACATCAGACAGAACACGGGTCCTTCCCCACTTGGTACCTTTCAGCTTGCCATGACGTCTCAGATTTCCCACTACTCTAACCAGAGCTTAAACCATCTGCAGTAAAGGACCAGTTTAGCTTGTTTGGCTCATTTTTTTTAATCCAATCTGTCATAGACTGGTACTTTGATAAAATACAGTGAAAATGAATTACTCGAGAAAGGCAAATTAAAAACAAAATATAAGGCCTTGGTCTTTTTTTTCTTTAAATTTTTACATTCAACAGACAAAATTGCCCTGGCAAATTGCTATAAAAGTTTCTAAATGCTTCCTTTCAATTTCTGTACTTCTCATTATTGACTGATAACAGCTGGCAGAGCTGAGCCATGGCTTGCATTTTCAGTCATGCCTCTTTTGTACCTTTTCCTCCAAGTTCCTAATAATCTTATAGTCATAAAATACAACTGGGTAGTTTAAAATCTCTATTTTTTATATTAATATTAATTTTCCCAAGACAGCATATTTTTTCAGTGCCACAGTCACATCCATGGTGCCTAGCATAGGGCAGGTGCCTCATAGGGGCTCAAATCCTTGCTAATACTCCAAATATTAAACCGGCATATTACTTTTACTTTTTCACAAAGTGCGTTTGTGAAAACCTGCCCAATGAACACATCCTATCTTTGTAGCATCCCTATTATTTGCCTGCCTTCCATCTATTTGTGTTTGTCTTTTTCACCACCTGCTTCATCTCCATTTAACTGAAACACACCAGATATAGTCACTGTTTCTCTTCCACTGAGGGACGAGACAGGACAAACCACTGAAAATCCCATTCATCAGAAAAGCTGGCTCTGGTTCACCAGATAAACATTCAAGGAAATGGAGTGCTTATATTAACACACTTCCAGGAGATACTGTTATTCCGTCTACTGCTGGGCCTGTGATAGCCGCTCGATAAACTTTTATGTGAACTAGCCATGGAGCACTGGCTACATCTCAGGGACTACAACACACATCTTTATCTTGGGTAGAGAGACCAACAGTGGTGATGAGTGCTGTTACAGGAAGGAGCCTCAGGCCATTTAGACCAGTGCTTTTCTACCCTGGCCACATAGCAGAATCACCTGCGGAACTTTCCAAAATCATACTCATGCCCGTCCCACAGACCCAGAGATTTTTTAAGGTAATTATTCTTGGATAAAATGTGGACTTCAGTATTCTTCAGGTTCCATCACTAATTCCAGTGTGCAGCTAAGATGAAAAGCCACTAATTTGGCATACCCTCCCACCCATACTGGTACTTAGCAGGTGTTCCTTAGATGTTTGTTGAGTGGATGAATGACCCATTCAATGAGTGTGGCAAATGTGGAGATGTTCTTGACTCCTGTCTCCTCAGACCCTTCACTTCCAGTGTGCATCTCCTCTCAAGGTCCAGCCTTAAACTCTAGCCAGAAACACTCCCTTTCCATCCTCTTCCTGGTGGGAGGAGGGCTTGTTTCTCCCAGGGATTACTGTCCCTAAAAAAGCACTAATTTAGCTCATCCTCACCTTTGTCAAGCAGGAAAGTCCAGGACTTTCTACACATCCAAAAGGCCCCCACAAACAGCTCTGGCCCCACTCACACAGGATGGGAACATGTTATCTCATATATCTTGTGTTTATTTAATGCTAGTTCCCTGATTGTTTTTCTGGCAGTCCATGGGACCATGATGCTATCTCAGACTCTAGACCCCAGAGGCCTGAGGCCTGAGAACACTTAGTACCAAGTGACTGATTCGTGAAAGTCTAGTAAATGGACACTGTTGTGCTCCTGAGGCAGGGCCAGAAGGCAGGAAACAGGCAATGTGAGAGGTGAAGAGGGGCGGGGAGTGAGGCAACATGTGGGCCTGGAGGGGAGATGAGATGCTGGTGCCCACTGTGGGCAGGCACGGGGACACATGGATCAGGAAGTGTCTGCAAACCCATCCAAGGGCCAGGGAAGAGCTTCATTGAGTTCTGAGTCCTCTGCTGAGAAGTGTGCCTGCAGCTGCCCTGGCTTCTGACCTCAGGCTGTTCCCCTGGCAGCTGCTGCTGCTATTCTTAGCCCAACAGCAGCCCCGCCCCAGCCTCCTCTTCAAACCTCTTTCCATGACCCCAAAGGAGCCGCTGAACTTTCAATCTCCCTCTGGACCCTGAACCTTCCTGTCCTTGACTATGGGGACGTTTGGAAGGAGATGAACACAGGGTAGCTAAAAGACAGTTGTGAAATCCAATACATATTTTTTAATATAGAAAGGAAGAAAACAAAAGAAATACATTAGGTCCTTCCTCTTACCCCCCACCAAAACAGACATTCCCTGGGTCTCCCCTTCCTTGCCCATCCACATATTGATGACATCTCACTACTAGTAATGGGCATTTTCTGGTATGTTTCTATCTCCCCACTAAACAGGGAAAAGGTAACTCACACTATTTGGGCACCCCTGTTTCCTGGCACTCTGCTGGCCTTTCCAGGTAGTGCTAGTGGTAAAGAACCCACCTTGCCAATGCAGGAGACATGAGACGTGGGTTTGATCCCTGGGTCAGGAAGATTCCCCTGGAGGAGGGCATAGCAACCCACTCCCATATTCTTGCCTGGAGAATCCCATGGACAGAGGAGCCTGGTGGGCTGCAGTCCATAGGGTCGCAAAGAGTCAGACACCACTGAAGCGATTTAGCACACATGCTGGTCTCTGCTTTTTCTCATACAATTCTTCTAATCCATGAGCTATGTTAAGAGACCCACCAAGGGTCACAGAGTTTGCAGTTGGCACAGGTGGGATTCAAACCTGGTACTTTGTGACTTCAAAGCTGACAGAGCATCGTCTTCTCCTGAATGCAAGTACCATACTTCTGTCACCAAAAAGAATAATCTTCCCTCAGCCCTAACGCAGATTCTCAAGGCAAGAATCATGAAGCCCCATTAGACTGGTTCCTCCCACTGGGCTCTATAAACCCTGTGGGCTGACTGAACCATCCGCTTCCAGAAAACACAGAGAGGAAAACATATTTGCCATCCACATGCCAGTGAGAAATGAAGAGATATGTGGCTTCTCTTGTTACATCAGATTTTTAGGAGGCTGAAGAAAGGGAGGAGGGAAGCACCCAGCCAACAGAGAGGAATCATTGACCACCCCAGGATCCATAATAACATTTCTGAGTCCCAGAAACCTCATAACTGTAGGGATTATGAGAAAGTGATTCATTTATTCACCATCCAGTAGATACTTACTGAGCACCTACTATGTGCCAACATTGTACTAGGTGCTGGGAGAAGAGGTGAAAAAGCCATCAGCCTCTGTCCTCATAAAGCTAGCAGCTATTGGAGGACATTTGTGGGGTAATGGCATCTCCTGACACTACCATAAATTTAGAGCTGAGGCACTTTTAAGGGAGTAGGAGGAGGAGGAGGAGTTAAGGAACCCAAACTCGTTGCTATGCAACCGTGATGATTATTCTTAGCCAGAGCAGGCAGCACAGCAGCACCGCTCAGGGCGTGGGTGGGGGAGATCGGAGCGGGGAGGGCGGGGGGGCGTGGCGGGGAAGCTGAAAGAGTGGGAGTGGGCCCTCTCCAAGGGCACAAGTGGACACTGAACAGAATCACACTCGCCAGAGGCAGACAGAATATGGTGGGGACAGCCCCAGAAACCACAGAGAGGACCTCCTGCCCGGCTATGAAAATCCTTGTTCTTGGGCCTGAAATTAACCTTCTGTTACTATAATCACATCTGTACTGAATACCAAAAAGGGACAAAGAACAGCACAAATGCTGGCATGTTTCTTGCCCGGGGGAACACGCAGTCCACCAGGGCAGTGAGATCCATAGGCACAGAAACAGTCCATCCACAAGTATTTATTAAGCTTCTCCTCCATGTGCATTCTGCACTGCACAGGATGCTGTGGGGGCCGAGGCAGCCCGGGGGCTGAGGGAGGGCACAGATGTGTTGGCTGCACAGAGGCCAGCACCATGCTGACCGACACTGCTGGGTCATGGCTCTGAGTGCTAGACCTGGCTCAGTCGCCATGGGCTCCAGGCAGCATGGGGCTAGTTGTTAGACGTCTCTGAGCCTCAGTCTCCTGATCTTTAAAACAAGACTTACACTAAGCAATCCTTCCAGTTCTGACAAGTCTTTGCCATTATAAACACTACAGGATTTCAGGGGAAGCACAACGGGGTACGTAATAAAATACTCAGGAGCCTCGTGGAAGAGGGAAGATTTGAAGATGGGGTGGAGAGGTGGGAGACCGATGTTTACTGAGGGCCTATTATGTACCTTTACCTAAGGATGAAGGGTTTTCAGAGTTGAAAAAGCCAAGCCTCAGGAAGGTTGAGTAACATGCTCAAAGCTACATAGCCAGTAAGTAGCAGATCCAAGATTCAAACCCAGATCCACCTGGTTCCACAGCCAGTACACTTGCCACTGGTTCCCACTGCTTCTCTAAGACGGTAGGACACGGATAGGAATGGGGGTGTGGGTAAGCAGCATGGACAAAGACACTGGCAGCTCGAAAGCCTCCAGGATTAACAAGGGAAGACTCCTGGGGGCTGTGTGGGGAAGGAGGGTGTGGTGAGCAGAAAGAATGAGAACTGGGCAGTTCTCACTCACAACACTGTGCTTTGTTGTGCTTAGTCGCTCAGTCGTGTCCACCTCTTTGCGACCCCATGGACTGCAGCCTGCCAGACTCCTCTATCCATGAGGATTCTCTAGGCAAGAATACTGGAGTGGGTTGCTATGCCCTCCTCCAGGGGATCTTCCCAACCCAGGGATAGAACCCAGGTCTCCCACACTGCAGGTTAATTAATTCTTTACTGTCTAAGCCCTAGCATTGTGCTAAATCCGAATAAAAAGAAAATGTTATATAAAACAGTCTTTACCCTAAATTGAGACTTCCCTGGTAGCTCAGACAGTGAAGAATCTGCCTGCAATGCAGGAGACTCAGGTTCGATCCCTGGGTTAGGAAGGTCCCCTGGAGAAGGAAATGGCAACCCACTCCAGTATTCTTGCCTGGAGAATTCCAAAGACAGAGGAGCCTGGCAGGTTGTACAGGGTCAGACACAACTGAGCAACTAATACTTTCACTTGCACTTTTCGTCCTAAATTAATGTGCAACCAAGGAGATAAAATGTGAAAACCAACAATTAGTGAAATACTCCAAAAAAAGTCCCAAAGAAGGTGTTCAAAAGTACAGTATATCATAGCACAGTGTAAGTGGGGGGGACTGCTGCTTCTGATTTGGGTGACCATAGATCTGTGGAGGAAGGGGAGTGGATATGAGCCTTAGAGGATTCCATGGGGCACGGTTGGGGGAAGGGGAGAGAGGTAAGGACATTTGGGACAGGAAAAATCTCATCCTGGGGAGAAAAGTGCAGAAATATGCTCTCTCTGCTTAGAAGACAGAGCTGGTAGGAAACAGCTGGATTGGGAGAGACTAGAGCACTTTGGCTGATGGAGTGAAGAGTCTGATCCTTAACTAGAAGGCTGTGAGAAGTCACTGAGCACACTTGAACAGGGGAAAGACAGGCTGCAGAGGGATTGATGTAAAAGGCAACCAGCAGCACTTAGAGAGCCAGGCTGGGCTGAGCAGGGTCTGAACAAGGGGGTCACCTAGGGATTGGCAGGGAGGACAATGTCCTCAGTGTTTCAAGATGAATAGGAAAGTCCTGGTGAATGGGGTGCAGGAGACGCTGGGAATGAGAGTCAACCTGAGCTTCAAGAGAATGATAGGGTCATGTTCAAAATCAGAAGCCTAGCAAAAAGTAAAATTTGGGGGGAGGATGGTGATGAAGTTGATTAGTTTCATTTTAGACATTCTGTCTAAGGTTCCTTTGGGATATCCAAAATCATGAATCATAAACTCAGGGAAAGAAAAGCTTAGGCTGGGGGAGGGAAGGTGGGCTCATCCATTGTCCAGGGTGAGAGGAGACCACCCTTGCTCCTGAAGCCCCCAGGAAAGGCAGGACAGCTGCTCTGTGAGTTAGAACTATATGTCCTGATAAGAGAAATCACAGGAGAACGGAAACAAAATCTCTGAGCCAACCCATAATTATTCCCATCAATAGACATAGTGAGGCTCTCTGTCAGGGTCAGGCCCAGAAGAATGGAACCCGCTTCCCTCTTCAAGCTGTAATCCCTTCTGGGCTCTTGGGAGAGACTGTCAGCATTTGTCAGGGACAGGGACTACAGAGGACCACACCCAGCATCTCAGTATGGATACAAGGAATAAGATTTTGGAGTAAAGAGTTCTGGGTAAGAATCACGACAGCTCTATCTTGAGTGTGGGCAAGTTCCCCAACTTCTGTGAAGAATATAAAAGACAAGCTTCAAGTACCTGACATAGTGCAGGACGTACATACAGTGTCAGTTAAATGTTAGCTCCCTCCAACCCCACCCCAGAGCAGGCCTTTCTGTTACTGATCAGTTCTTATTGATTCAGTTTTTTTCATTAATATCTACTCAGAAGACCTAGTTATACTCTCTGGGATAACACACAAAAAAGTCAGTTTCCCCTTCGACCTGTCAAATGATATGTTTCCTCTGAAGCTCGATTTGACACATCTTGAACTGAATTTCATCCTCAGGATAAGGTCTGACAGATACAGAGCAGACAGAGGGTATAACTGTTCTATAAATGCAGCCCAAAGGCCCCAAAATATCATCTCTGCCTGACTGTTAAGGACATATGAAATTCTACCATTAGATTTATTTCTTTAGCCTAACTTTCTTCTTTTAAATAACAAATTCTCCCATGAGGAATACATTGAATTGTTGTTGTTTAGTTAAGTCCTGTCCAACTCTTTCTGACCCCATAGATTGTATAGCATGCCAGGTTCCCCTGTCCTTTACTATCTCCGAGTTTGCTCAAATTCGTATCCATTGAGTTGGTGATGCTATCTGGCCATCTCATCCTCTGTCGTCCCCTTCTCCTTTTGCCTTCAATCTGTCCCAGCATCAGACTGTTTTCCAATGAGACAGCTCTTCACATTAGGTGGCCAAAGTATTGGACCTTCAGCTTCCGCATCAGTCCTTCCAATATTCAGGGTTAATTTCTTTTAGGATTGACTGGTTTAATCTCTTTGCTGTCCAAGGGGCTCTCAAGAGTCTTCTCTGGCACCACAATTCAAAAGCATCAATTCTTCAGCACTCAGCCTTCTTTATGATCCAACTCACGTCTATACCTGACTACTGGAAAAACCACAGCTTCGACTATACGGACCTGAATGAATATTGAGATCTGAGCAATCAATGAACTAAAATGGATAGGAATGAGTGAATTTAATGCAGATCATCATTATATCTATTACTATGGGCAAGAATCCCTTAGAAGCAATGGAGTAGCCCTCATGGACAACAAAAGAGTCTGAAATGCAGTACTGGGGTACAATCTCTGACACTGTAGTCAGAGCCACGAGGCACTTCCAAGCAATGCAGAAATTCTCCTTTGTCACCCAGCTAGGCTTTCCTTTGCCCACCACTCTCTGAAACTGTTCCTTCAATAATGACCTATGATATCCTATTTTCCAAATTCCAAGGTTCCACCTCACTCCTTAGCAGACTGGAGGCCAGCATCCACATCTTCCTTGAAACCCACGTGTGAATATGCCCAAGGTATCTCAGAGTTACCACTCTAACGAGCCGTTTCACCTGGCCCAGGGCTCTGCCCTTCTCCTCTGCACCAGCCCATCCCCAACAAGGCAGAGAGCCTTTCCCCATCCTGCAGGTCTCTGCAGAGCGGGAAGGGTGGTTCCGAAGAGTGGTTCTGAAGAGTCTCTTCCACAGTGGGCCAAGCACACAGCCAGTGCATAATAAATTGCACACAAAGCAAAGGGAGCCATCACATTCAGATGCTGGCCAGAGTGTGGCTCAAGAGGATGGTGCCCCAAGAAGTGAGCCACAGAAGGAAAGGACTTTGCTGTGTCTCCAAGGGAGTTTCCGTTGCTCAACATATGCAACCTGATCCACAAGCACCTGTTCAGCGTGTTTTCTCCAGAGAACAACGTAAAGGGAGTGCCCCAGGGCCCTTTGCCTCCTTGCTACTCTGGTCTCCGTGTCCAAGGAAACGTTCTCACAAAGGACCACATCTCCGTAGAAAAAGGTTCCAGCAATGGAACCCTGAGAGGAGAACCCTCCTTGGCCAAAAGGGGCTTTTCTCCTCCAGCCAGCTTCCCCAGTCCCCTGCTGCAGGCCTCCAACATCCTCCCGGGCCCCCACCCTTGCCTGAGCTGCACCAACTTTCTTGGGATGTAGTCTTTCTGTCACCTCACTTCTTCATTATTTGTCCCATGATACACACAAAGATAAACAATATCCGAGATCACCACACTTCCAACCACTAGGCTCCCTCACACCAAGGTCTTTCCTCTCCTCCCAGCAGAAGTGCCATGGAGGGGAAGACCATGCTCTCCCGTGACAAGTGTGGAGCTCTCTGAGGACCACAGCCATGACCAAGAGTCACATGTCATCCCCAACTGTTCCTCCCTCTGGACCCACTGCTTTTCCTTCAGCTACCAGCAGAATTCTGCCCATACAGGCCACCCCCAGTTCATGCTGGTGACTCAGAGTACACAAGGAAAAACAAGAGGCCCCAGGATAGACAGGGAGATACAGATATGCAAGGAAAGGTGGAAGGAGAGAAGGCAGGAGAGGGTAGGACTGGAGTGAATCCTTTGTGAGCTCAGCCGTTTCTTACACCTTATCTTAGTCACCCTTGTCATCTTTGGCCCTGGTCCTGATGCCTGAGATTCACCCTTTGATCTGCTCCTCCGTCTCTGCTCATTGCGTGTGAAACCCTGAAATTTGTCAGATATTCTGAGCTCCAGACCCATGAAGAGAGTTGCCAAGGCAACAGAATACTCCTCTTTGGTTATAATTATTCGTGGGTGATGCCACTGGTGGAGTTAGAGCTCAGCTGTCTACCCCACTCCCCCTCCTTAGGCAGGTCTGGCTGGTTTCAGTTGAGGTAGACATTAATGGCTTTGACAGGGGGATTGGAATGGAAAAGAGTGGGTCCCTCCAAAGACCGGCTAAGATGCTACCTAATGGGCCACCCAGTAGGGAGACAGGATTTTGCAGTGTTGATTAAATGCTCTGCTCCTACTGGGATGGGGTAGGAGGGGGATAGAGAGAAGACTGTCAGAGGGTGCAGCGGCATGAGCTGTGGGAGAGGACTCCCGCAACCACGGTGCCAGGCCATGGCACTCAGGACAGGGGCTCGAGATAATACCAGCCTGCTCGGGCTAGGGGGAGGTGTCTGGGGCCTTATGTCCTGTCTAGGCTTGTTCTGACCTCCCTTGTTCTCCACACTTTCTCCCCAGACCTTCAGAGACACAGACTGCATAGAACACACTTAGGCTCAAGTGCCCAGGCCCCGGTGCTACTCAGGGAAGACTGCTCAGCAGATATTGTTCCATTCAGAGGGCTAGCTCAACCATTTCCTGCATCCAACCCACATCTGAGCCCCATTTCTAGCCCCTACCCTTCCCTGGATCTCAGTCTTACCATCTCTAAAAGGGAAGGGCTTTCCTCTCCTCCTTCTATCACTAATATTTCTGGAAAAGGTAAAAATAATATGAACTTTTACCTGTGAGGGCTCCTCGGAGAAACTCTTTAAAGAAGCAGTCAGTACCAGCAGCCCCACCACCAAGAGGCAAGGGTCCTCAGGGGTCCTCAGAGACCCAGGCTCTCTTGTTTTGAGGGAGACAGGGCACAATAGTCCAGAACAAGGTCTCTTACACTCAGCCTCCCTCTTCCTACATATCTTCACCATCATTACCCACATGCACCCACTGCCCTCAGACTGAGCTGTTCACACAAGGGGTGCTTCCTCCCCCTACCCTGCTCACACCATGATCACTACACATCTCACACTCACTCCTCCCGCCAGGACCAGCAGACTCACCTCTCCAAAGCCTCCACAGCCACACAGCCCACAGGACTCTTCTCCCCACTCCTAAGACTTTCCACCTGCACCAATCATTTGACACATCCCTCTCTTGTGTTTTTATCAGTCTTGTCTTGAAGGCCTCACAGAGCCTCTAGAACAGTGCTGTGCACATAGTAGGCACTTAAGTTTGTTTGAGGGTGTATTTTTAAAAATTATTCCTTGTTCAGCAAAACCAGGTGACTCAAGTCTCCAGGTGTCTGAGCACGTCCTTCCGGAGAATGGGAGCTCCTCACATCCTGCTATACTTCCCAGCATAGTTCTCCTCCTCCTCCCCTAAATACACCGTTTCCAGCTGCGCAAACTCTCACAGCTGTTCCACCCCATCCACCTTGTCCCCTACTTGTCCGGATGGCTTGGGACCTCACTCCCCTCTGACCTCACTGAGCCATGTTTCCCTCACTAGAGGCCCCTGAATTTCCTGTGGAGCACAAGCTAGGCGTGTAGCTTTAAAGCAACATCACCAGCTTGGTCACAAACACCCTGGGACAATGCACATCCATGACTGTCTTTTCCCAGGTCACACCCAGCACCAGGAGTCTGTGTCCAGGCTTGGAATTCCAGGATCTCTTTGCTGCCTTGAACCTCTACCCAGAATTTCTGGGCCTCCAACATCTCTGGGTTTCCTGACAGGAAACTGGTATTGTCTCTCCCTGTGAGGAGACTATAAAGACCAACAAACTCTACCCTCTTCCTGGAGCCTAAGCAGATGTCAGGCCCACCCTACATGCTTCCATGGGCTCCCCGAGAGTAGGCTCAGTGTCATGATGAGAGGGTGGGCTTTGCTACCAGGCAGCCCAGGGTTCAAATCTTTGGGTGATTTGATAATATACCCAAGTCAGCCATCATCTATTGATGGGCTGCTCTTGTTCCAAGGGGTCAGGTGCTCTCAGAGTATGGTCCTCACACAGGCAGCATGAGTAGGATCTGGGGACTTGTTAGATATGCTATTTTTTCCTGATTTGTGGGCTCAGGAACTGCTCGTTTTAAAATTTTTATTGGGGTATAGTTGATCTACAACATTGTGTTAGTTTCAAGTTTTCAGTAAAGTGAGTCTGTTATACATATATCCATTCTTTTTTAGATCCTTTTCCCATATAGGCCACTACAGAGTATTGAGTAGAGTTTCCTGTGCTATACAGTAGGTCCTTATTAGTTATCTACTTTAAACATAACAGTGTGTATGTGTCAATCCCAATCTTCCTTATCCCTTCCCCCTCACCGCCCCCCATAACCATAAGTTTATTTTCTACATCTGCAACCCTAAGAAATACAAATTCTTGGGCCCACCCCAGACCTGCTAGATCAGAAACTCCAGCAACCTGTGTTTTAACAAACTCTCCAACTGATTCTGGTGCACATTCAAATTTGAGGACCACTGACTTAGGTCTTGCATGCATGACTCTTTGTGACCCTATGGACTATAGCCTGCCAGGCTCCTCTATCCATGGGATTCTCCAGGCAAGAATACTGGAGTGGGTTTCCATGCCCTCCTCCAGGGGATCTTCCTGACTGAGGGATCAAACTTGAGTCTCCTGGGGTTCTTGTATTGCAGGTGGAGTCTTTACCCATGATATACAAAAATGAAAAACCTATAATCTAAACCAGCAGTTCTCAGCCCTAGCCACACATTAAAATCAGAGGGGGAGCTTTTAAAATGACACCAAAGCCCGGCCCCCTCCCAGAGTAATTCCATTAGAATTTCTAGGAATGGGTAAATAATCATAATGCAATGTGCTGAGAGCAAAGACTAAACAAGCGTGCAGGCAACTGAGCAGAGAGAAGGCGGTGAGATCAGGGCAAGTGGGTTCACTACCTGTGCCTCTGTTTTCTTATCTGTAATATGGGGATTGCAACATTCACCCTACATGAAATGATGTACCTAGATGCCTGCTATACAGCAGATGCTAAGTGTGGGCATCAACCCCTCTGTTCCCCAGACCTGGCTCTTATCCAACTCTGAGCTCAGTAGCTGGACTGATGTATTTAGTATGCCCCACATTAGCTCTTCGCCAAGGATCCCGCCCCACCAAGGAGAGACCTCCTGGCTAGCCGTAACTTTGGACAAGATCTCTTCGGCAGCCATTTCAACATTTCCAAAGTCTTTGGTCACCATCCTGAAAAACAGCCTGAGTCCTTGGGAACCAGACTATTCCCAGAGAGCTGCTCACAGCCCAGACCCCAGCTCTCACATCCCCAGTTCGTTCAAAGGCCAGCCCTCTAAAACAGTGGACAAAGGCCTCCTGAGTTACACAAGGGACACATACATGGTCCTACACCTGCCCCTTCTCAAGCTTTTGCCTGTGGCTCCAGGCAGGTCCACGGGCCCAGGGGAAGCTCTCTCCTATCAGGCAGATGCCCTGGTACTGAACCATTCTTATTCCATCTCCCTCCTCAGCAACATCTGAATGCGGGCCTACTGGGGACTTGGCAAAGTACCAAGCTCATTTCCCCTCCCTCCTCACAAGGCACAGGAGTGGGTGTGCTGTCACAGACAGCACGCTGGGCCTCCCCCACAATGCTGCCAACCCCCAGACCCACAGGCAACCCCATGGCTCCCAAACAGAGCAGAGGGCTGCCCTTGTGGCTGCCTCCTTGGGCTCTGTGCTTATCCCAGCAAATGTAAAAACATTTTTGGCCGCTTGAGAACAATCTTCTCTGTCATTTAAAATGTTTTAAAAAGCGAATTGCGTCATCACTTCATAGGCAAACCTAGCTTTTTTTTTTTTTAAACTAAAAATGTAATCACTCAGCTTGCCCAGACTTGGTTTCCTCTCCCCTGGATTTCATCAAATGAAGCTGGGCTGTTTCCTAAAATCAAATTAGCATTCAAAGAATAAAGTTTTGTCACCACAAAGAATGTGCTGTGCTATGCTTAGTCGTTCAGTCTTTGCAACCTCATGGACTATAACCCACCAGGCTCCTTTGTCTGTAGGGATTCTCCAGGCAAGAATATTGAAGTGGGTTTCCTTGCTCTCCTCCAGGGGATCTTCCCAACCCAGGGATCAAACCCAGGTCTCCTGCATTGCAGGCGGATTCTTTACTGTCTAAGCCACCAGGGAAGCCCATGAAGAATAGTTTAAAACAAACAAACAAGAAAAGCTCTGCACCTCCAGATTGGGAAACAGTCTCCAGAATGCAGACCCCACAGAGTTGAACACAGGTGGCAGCCCTGGCCTCAGTTCCCCTGGAGGAGGTGCCTTGAAAGCAGCAGCCCCTCAGTAGGAAGTGGTCAGTAAAGCATCAGTCATGCCATTATCTATAAGACACCTAGAAACCAAGCCCCCACCCCAAATAAGGGAGTGGGAGGGGGACACACAAACAAGGAGGGATCTGACTTCAGAGAAAAGGGGCTAGACGACCATTTCTCCAGGAAAAACCAGGCCTATCCTCCTAAGAGGCGGGGGCTGCCAGGAAGAAACAGTGTCTTTGGAAGCCAAAGCCTGGCCTCGTTCCCTGCCCCTGACCCACAGAGTCCCCACAGAAGAATTTGGAACATGAGACAAGAAGAGAAATCCTTGCACAAACAGTCTTGGAGGAAGAGGAAAAATAAAGCAGCCACACAGCTTTCCCCCAGCTCTCTGAGTGGTAATGCTAGGGCCGGATTCCTTCCCAGACACCACAAAGTCATCCTCTCCTGGCCCCATCACCCCTCCTCCTTCCCCGAGTCCTGCCACGTGCAAAATAAGACCTCAGCCCAGGCTGGCCAGAGGAGAATGAGATATTTTCTCCTTGGCTTTGCATTTTCATTCAGCCTTAAAAAGCCCAAGCTGGGCAAGAAGCCTGCAAGCGTGTTGTGCTGCGCCTCAATGCTCCCTCCCCAGGGCTGGCTGAAAATCCCTGCGTTTCTCCTTCTTGCTCTGGCGTTCTCACTGGCTGGGGTGCCAGTCCCTGGGATCTGGAAGCACTAATGGAATGGCCCTTACAATGCTTAGAAAAGTGTGACCCCAAACTGAGCATTAGCAATGTACAGTTCTGTCCACCAAGACAAGCCAAGGTGGGGCTCCGACAGGTAGAGGGCGGCTGGAGGGACAGGGAAAGGGTGCGCTATTGGTGGTATGCAGTCATTGGCACTAATGGTGGAAAGAGATACTGGGTAGCCAAAATGATGGACAGTTGATACTCCAGAATCAGGGGAACTGTTTCTTAGGAGACAGCATGTTTTTTCACAGCAGAGTTGCAAAGAATCTACTTGTTTAAAAATGAATTTCCATTTCCTGAATACAAAATACTGGGAAGGACTGGGAAACACATGAAGAGAGGAAGCCAGTTCAAGCTTTAAAACTGACCCTATAATAGACATCTAGAAATAAGCAAGGACTGGCTGTATGGGCAAGATGCATAGGAAGTTAGAGTTGAGAGGGACCTGAGACCACATTTAACCCCTGCTTTGCAGATTAGAGGGGCCTAGAGGTGGTGGCTCTGGAGAAGGAAATGGCAACCCACTCCAGTATTCTTGTCTAGAGAATCCCGTGGACAGAGGGGCCTGGTGGGCTGCTGTCCATAGGGTCACACAGAGTTGGACGTGACTGAAGCAACTTAGCATGCATGCATGCATGCATTGGAGAAGGAAATGGCAACCCACTCCAGTATTCTTGCCTGGAGAATCCCAGGGACAGAAGAGCCTGGTGGGCTTCCGTCTATGGGGTTGCACAGAGTTGGGCATGACTGAAAGGACTTAGCAGCAGCAGCAGAGGTGGTGCCTCAGATGATAAAGAATCTGCCTGTGATGCAAGAGACCTAGGTTCAACCCCTGGGTTGGGAAGATCCCCTGCAGAAGGGAATGGCAACCCACTCCAGTATTCTTGCCCGGGGAAGTCCCATGGACAGCAGAGCCTGGTGGGCTACACTCCACGGGGTCACAGAGAGTCGGATATGACTGGGCAACTAACACAGATTAGAAAGCTAAGGCCTGGGGAAGTGAAGTGATTGCCTCATATTACAAGGCCACTGGGCAGAAGAACCACAACTAGAGCTGGATGGTCTAAGTAGAGCCCTGTTCACTTGGCTACATTGGTCCAAGAGCTTCCCCTTGAAAAGATCCATCATCCCAACCACCTGATACCAGCCAGTGTGCCGCCAGGACCCTGCAAGGCTCTTGGCAGTGGCTGTTTCTGTGATTACCATGTTTCCCTACACAGAAGTCAGCCTCATGTGCTACTGACTACACTAAATCAACCACCAAAATGATTAATAAATTACTGCCCAATCATTCAAAATCACAGCATGGACTTTGATAGCAGCACCTTATCTGATTCAAACCAGTGTGCTGTGCTCAGTAATGTCCAACTCTTTGTGACCCCATGGACTGTAGCCCACCAGGCCCTTCTGTCCATGGAATTTTCCAGGCAAGAATACTGGAGTGAGTTGCCATTTCCTACTCCAGAGATCTTCCCCACCTAGGGACTGAATTCAAGTCTCTTGCGTCTCCAGCATTAGCAGCAGATTCTTTACCATTACCGCCACCTGGGCAGAGCCCGATTCAAACCAGGAGCTGATATCAATTTCATCAAGTTCTTGTATAATAATATTCTCAGTATTTGGGTGGCCCTTTTGAGTTTTTCCAAAATTCTTTGATATCTTATGTTTAACATTCTGTTCATCAAACCCCAGGGATTAAAGGTAGAGAAGGGGCTGACACACCTGTTTCACAGACTTTTCCAATGATTATCCATCAGTAAACAGCTGGTGAGTGAGGCCAAGAGACCAGCTGCTGCTGCTGCTGCTGCTAAGTCGATTTAGTCGTGTCCGACTCTGTGCGACCCCATAGACGGCAGCCCACCAGGCTCCCCCGTCCCTGGGATTCTCCAGGCAAGAACACTGGAGTGGGTTGCCATTTCCTTCTCCAATGCATGAAAGTGAAAAGTGAAAGGGAAGTCGCTCAGTCGTGTCCGACTCTAGCGACCCCATGGACTGCAGCCTACCAGGCTCCTCCATCCATGGGATTTTCTAGGCAAGAGTACTGGAGTGGGGTGCCATTGCCTTCTCTGAAGAGAGACCAGCAAAGGCCTCTTATTCCCAGAGCCAAGCTCTTTCCTGAGCAAGTTGGGAATAGGAATAAGAAGCTAAACTTTACAAGAAGTTTCAGAAGGAAGAGCCATAAGGATATTGTCTGTTAACCTGCAGGCAAACAGAAGATACAGGAGCCTGGGGGCTAACTACTGAGAATCATACTTCAGTCATACTTCCTTTTTCTTTCTTTTTTTTTATTAAAGTATTAATTGTACACAGTAAAGTGTACAAATGTTAAGGGAAGAGCTAGGTAAATTTTTGCATGTTTATACACTAATGTAACCATCCAGACCTTAGAACATTTACAGCTACCCAGAAGGCCTCCTCATCCCCCTTCTAATTAAGAATAACCACTATTCTGACCTCTATCTCATACAATAGGTTCTTCTTGTTCTTGAACGTCATATAAATAAGAGAATATAATACGTATTCTCTTTTTATACCTGGCTTCTTTTACTCAACGTTCTGCTTGTAAGATCCTTCTATGCTGTCCGTAAGCCAACGGTGTGACTCTTCTCATTGCTGTGTGACATTCTGTCGCATCAACATACAACAACGCATTTATCCATTCTACTGTTGATAGAACCACTTTGGTTGCTTCCAGTCTGGGGCTGTCATGAATAAAGTTTTATGAACAGTCGTATAAATGTTTTGATGAATAAAAAACCCTCTTGTCAGTTGGGAATATCCAGGAGCAGAATTGGAGCATCATGGGTGTAGAGAGAAAGATACTACTGAAAATTTTTCAAAGTGACTGCATCCATCAGCAAAGAGAGTTCCTGGAGCTCCACACTTGGTATCATTGGTAAAGACTTCTTTTTAAAGTATCACTGTGAAACAAGGTACCCCAGTTAGGTTTTTAGATAACCGATTTTAATCTATAAGCAACTCTTCAATCCTAATTTTTAATTCTAACAATTCTACTTCTTGAACAGAGTTAAGCACCTAACCCTTGCAGCCCACACAGAGGTGGGCAGAGAGATGTCTACTCACATATTCAATATCTAGCAATTTCACTGTCTCTTCTTTCATGGGTAGTCATCACTAAAGTGTCAGAAGGTCACACACCTTCTAATCACTCTTCTAGGAAATGTTGAAGATGGCCAAATCAAGAACTTAATTTCCACATAATCGTTAAGCCCATAAGTTCTAGTCTCATTGTGCATGGACATCTTTGCTGCTTTAAGGCTATTTCTATGTCCAGAATACTGAAGGTTGCCCTGTAAGTGGGCAAGTGAGTTATTACTCATTTCATTTGTTTTCATGCAGCTTGGCAAATGTTACTCAGTTATCAAATAATCAACACATATTTACAAAGCACATATTTTATGTTACTGAGCTAGACATTCTGGAAGCCACAAAGAAAATCAACATTTCTCTTGAGGAGGCAGGGCCCTAGGGTAAATCATGTGGAATGTTGTCATCTACCTTCCTCTTCTCATTTTAATACAAACTCTTTCATAGATGAAATGGAGTTAAAACAAACATCAGTGATGGCCTTGACCTTGGAGAGGAAAGCATGTCTTAAGAGAATGAAAATGGAAGAGGGGAGAACAAGCCTGCCCATAGGGCCATGGTGATGGGGTTAGCAGGCGTTTGGTTCTATCCAAAATGTCCATAAGGCACTTGGTCCCATAAGACATCTGGTCCATGTTGAAAGGTCCTTGAAATTTGGTCCTATCTAAATCATCCATGAATATATTTGGTCCATGCCAAATGGTCTCGGACAGGACCAAATATTAAGGATCTTTTGGCATGGACCAAACAAACTGCAATATGATAGAGTAACTGGATGATAGAAGGTGATGACTAACCTATAGTCTTCTCTTAGAACAAGATCAAATTCTACCTTATCCCTTCCTTCCCTGATATCTGCCCACCACCACCTTTTTTGTCCCCAGCAACTCTAAGTGTTATTGCCCATACCTCACCACTGGGGAATATGTGCCCAAGACAAGATATATTCCCTGACCTTACCGAACATACCAACCTTAAAGAAAATACCCATGGAGACCACCAAATGCAGAGTTGACTCTAAAGAGGAGGCATATACAGGCAAAGAGTAGAAGGGCCTTGAGCCGGTCCTCAATGCAGGTCAGACAAGGCAGAGCAGTGGAGCAACGGTCGTAAGTGCTCTGCCCTCTAGCAGAGCAAGGAAAAGAGCAAGCATAAACATGGAGCCCTTAGAGTCTGTTAACAGACTGGACAAGCTTTCCACATACTACATCACTATGATGCTAGGGTAGGATTCAGCTACAGCTCCTGAGTACAGCCTGGCTTCTTCACTCAAACAAAAGCTGCCTGAAAACCATGACTGAGAATTTTAGGAACTTTCTTAGAAACATCCTCAGATAAGCAGGTGGAGGTAGCTCTGTACAGTTTTGCTCATTAGCATGCTACAGCCCTCAATTTCTCAATTCAGAGTTTCTGACTTGGATCTCTAGACAAATGTAAATGACTAAGAACAACGCCATGGCTTTTCTGGACTGGAAAGCTGCTTCTGCTCCTATGCAGAGACATAACCAAATTGATTTGGCAGCTAGAGGAGGGCATGGCAACCCACTCCAGTATTCTTGCCTGGAGGATCCTATGAACAGAAGAGTCTGTCGGATTACAGTCCATAGGGTCGCACAGAGTTGGACACGACTAAAGCAACGTAGGCATGTATGACATGGCAGCAAACACTGAGGAGTAGGGGAGGGGACAGGGAGCAGGCACGGGAGGGTCAGAGCCATGCTGCTACTGCTGCTGCTGCTAAGTCGCTTCAGTCCTGTCTGACTCTGTGCGACCCTATAGATGGCAGCCCACCAGGCTCTGCCGTCCCATCCCTGGGATTCTCCAGGCAAGAACACTGGAGTGGGTTGCCATTTCCTTCTCCAATGCATGAAAGTGAAAAGTGAAAGTGAAGTCACTCAGTCGTGTCCGACTCTTAGCGACCCCATGGACTGCAGCCCACCAGGCTCCTCCGTCCATGGGATTTTCCAGGCAAGAGTACTGGAGTGGGGTGCCATTGCCTTCTCTGGTCAGACCCATGAGGTGGCTCTAAACCCCAGAGCCCTTCAGGACCAGGTGAAGAAGGCAGAAACAGCATCTGAGTAAGGGCAGAAGGAAAACCTGGCATTACGTCAAAGCCACCCACACGAAGACATGGCTGTTAGATCACAACGCTCCCCTCCATCGAGCTCACATCTTCTCCAGGTATCTTTTTGAGACAATTCACATTTTGGGTTTTGGCTGTTTGCTTTGTGTTATTCCCAGGAATCTGTAGTCTTATTCTATCTTGAGGGACCATTTACTTCTTACCACTTGGTTTAAACTTTCATTTGGTATTCCTGCTTCCCGACACTGTCAACTCACAGGAAACACCTCCCCTCTGTCTGGGGCAAAAGTAAAACTACCACTTTTTAAAATTTTATTTTTAATTGTAAGATAATCGCCGTACAATGTTGTGTTGGCTTCTGTCACATAACAGTGAATCAGCACCAAGTACACAATGTCCCCTCCCTCAAACCCCCCTCCCATCCCCCCATATCCCCCTCCCCAGGTTGTCACAGCACCAGGCTGAGCTCCCCGTGTTACACAGCAACTTCCACCCATCGCCGGTTTTACATATGGTAATATATGTTTCACCGCTACTCTCTCAGTGCGTGCCACCCTCTCCTTCACTGTGCCCACAAGTCTGTTCTCTATGTCTGCATCTCCATTGCTGCCCTGCAAATAACTTCATCGGTACCATTTTTCTAGATTCCATATGTATGCGTTAATATACAATATTTGTAAAACTACCACTTCTGAATGCCCAAACAGTAAAGAGGGATGGGGCTGAGACCTCCATCCTCAACCCCAAATTTTATTTCATCTCAGGCTTCTGTCTTCATCACTGTTTGTTATCTAAATAACCTTCGCAGGAAATATATCTTTTTTCAGGGACAAATGTCTCTTAATATACAAAAAGTAACAGCCATCAGTTAAACAAACATTAGTTGGTAGCATCTATGTCTCAGCACTCCAGGGTTCCATTTTCTCTGATGGCTGATCTGATTCCACTGATAAATTTGATATAGGAATAATAAACAGCTAGAAAAAGTCAGAGCGTGCATATCAGTAAGTGCTTCTTGAGGGCAAGGAGCTGGCCTTATTCGTTGCTGTCTTCCTAACACTTAGCCTAGACAAGCACAAAAGTACTGAATAAATGTTAATTGAGGGAACACATGAATGAAGGAAATAATACAGTAACTTAAAACATACTGTCCACATCAAAGGCATAAATTCTAAAGGGACACATAATTACGGAGAAGTTTAGCCTGTAAGACTGTGGAGTAATAAAGTAAATGCAGCCTAAGAGAAAGAAAACAAAAATGAAAGAGACACAAGGATCAACCAAAAAGTCTAAAGCATTGCCAAATAAACTGTGGTAATAATAACTGCTGTCCTCAATTATCTGAAGGATTTCAAGTAAAAATGAAATTATATAGCTCCGAGTTCTATAGAGGGCTGAACTCAGATCAATGTGCCTAAATTAGACAAAGTCAGATTTCAATTACATCAAATAGTTGACTAGCAGTTAGCTCTGTCCAACACTAAAGTGGGTTGTCACGTGGCGTCATTAGAAACTTGTCACCGAACCTATAGATCATCACTGCTCAGACATCGTCCAGAGGCAATTTCTGCCTCAAGTGGAAGTTAGATTCAGTGGACTCTAAGGTCTCATCCATAACTAAGACTCTGTGAATCTATAACTCTGTGATCAAAAGTGAATAGAGTCAAACAAAGTCAACTTCCTGGAAGAGGACAGTTTGAAGTCAAACTGGAAAGGAGATAACATGGAATTGGCAAATTAGTCTAGTTGCTTCAGTCAGCGTTGGAGTATAGGACCCAGAAACCTTACTAAAGCGGGGAGGATTAGAAAATTTACCCTGTATAATTGTATAAGGGAAACTTCAAGGTCCATTGTCTTATTCACAGAACCATCTATTTAAAGTAAATTGATCCCTTCCAAAATTGTCAGATAATCCTAATCTAATGAAGTTGAAATGGGGAAATCTTATCAGATATTTAACGAGTTGATGCACAATGGAGAGACCATAGAGCTGGAAATTAAAGGAGGCCAACAAGGCAAGTCTAGTACACAAATCTGTAACCAATTTGAAACTTGTGAATGGTGGTCTCTGAGTGCCACCACAAAAGTGCCTATCCTGGCAGCCTTGGACTCTTGTCATTATCAAATCAGGGGTCATTATTTTATGAATCTTATTCTGTAGCTGAGCCAGACGTACAACAGTACCTTCTTTCATTTCACTTGGATGATGGCCAGACACAAGTCATTTTACTATGACTTAAAGAGTACTGTGCCCATCTGTTCACAATTGATGGGAATAACTGAGGGGTAGAATGTGCAGGCACTCTTGGACAATCCTGTAGAAGTGGGTCAGGAGCTTTCTTGGCCATTCGCCATGTGACAACACTTCCTTCATCTGTGAACATATGGACTTGATGAAACTATCACTTGGAGAGCGTGGTGCAACAGGGCTGGGGCCATTCTATTTCCACAAGAAAATTCACCTAAGTTACAGCAAGGGAATAGCTTTTACATTCTATTACGCCTTGAGAAATTCTTGCAAGCATGCGTCCTTGTGTTGTACCCTCAAGTTAGAAAGGGAAAGTTGTGATTGAATGTCATCCCTGTCCACTGTCTTGAGTTTAAGATAGGGATATAAATCACCAGAAAGATAAGTGGCCAGATGAAGTCCTGAGACCACAAACTTCTGTTGTCCGTCTCCACTAAGTTGAAGCAGTGGTGGGGAGCAAGAAAGTGTTCTCAAATATTTGCCCAGGCTTTTGAAATAGTTCAACAGCTGAAGGAGAGAAAACTCACCATTAGTGGCTGGGAAAATAGTTTACAAAACACTGAATTATTTGTAAATGTAATTTTGAGTGAAAAAAAAAAAAAGAGAGAGAACTGGCTGAAAAATCTTCCTCATGTCTGTCCGTTCAAGTTCAGAAACTCACTCATGACTTATTTTAAAAAGAGAGAAACAAAGAAAGAAAGAACAGAATCATTAATTTGAGGCAACGAAGTTTCTCCTTATTCTTGGCCAGGAATTCCCAAAACCATGATCCTCTTTAATTCAACTTTTCTACAGTGAACATCAAGGTAAACCATGGAAGCAGAAGAGATGTCCCTTTAGGGCATCCCAGAGGAGGATCTATGTATACCAGGCACTGTGCTAGGTTGTTCTGGCATAAAACAATATAAACAGTCAAAATCTCTGCCTAGTGGTCCCATCTTCTAATCTGTTAATGGAAGCAGTGTTTATAACCCCTGCATCAAATACAGTATTTCACAGAAAACCTATCACTCTCCACTTTACAACATAATTATGCTGTGCTATGTGCTAGAGGTGGAAAAGGTAATGGCACCCCACTCCAGTACTCTCGCCTGGAAAATCTCAAGGATGGAGGAGCCTGGTAGGCTGTAGTCCATGGGGTCGCTAAGAGTCGGACACGACTGAGCGACTTCCCTTTCACTTTTCACTTTCATGCATTGGAGAAGGAAATGGAAACCCACTCCAGTGTTCTTGCCTGGAGAATCCCAGGGATGGCGGAGCCTGGTGGGCTGCTGTCTATGGGGTCGCACAGAGTCGGACACGACTGAAGTGACTTAGCAGCGGCAGCATGTGCTAGAGGAGGGAAGGAGTATTAATAGGTGAGCTGTTGAATTCTGGTTATAAGCTGGTAGAGTCAACTTCTGGAGAAGGCAATGGCACCCCACTCCAGTACTCTTGCCTGGAAAATCCCATGGACGGAGGAGCCTGGTAGGCTGAAGTCCATGGGGTCGCTAAGAGTCGGACACGACTGAGCGACTTCCCTTTCACTTTTCACTTTCATGCATTGGAGAAGGAAATGGCAACCCACTCCAGTGTTCTTGCCTGGAGAATCCCAGGGACAGCGGAGCCCGGTGGGCTGCCGTCTATGGGGTCACACAGAGTTGGACACGACTGAAGCGACTTAGCAGCAGCAGTAGCAGCAGAGTCAACTTCTTTTCCCCAAACCAAGATGGAGCCTCTAACTCATGAAGCCACCATTGCTCAAGTGGAAACACCTGATTGGTGGAGCCCAAGCCAAATCAACCCGAGGGGCTGATGGCCTAATTGTGTATTATCCAGGTTCTTGACATTACCTCCTCAGTCCTTCCAAGCATTTTCCTGCTTACAGGGGAACCAATGACAAGGAGTGGAAGAAATTCATTCCAAGGTATTTTGCTGTTTGTGGGCAGTGTGTTGAAAGCATTTCTAGGAAAAGCAGATTATGTTGTACATTAAAAAGAGTGTTTGTATTTCCTCTGATTTTAATTATTCAGGCCCTCGGTGTCCTTGACTCCCCCCAGTCTCCCTGGCATGCCCAAGAAAAAAGAAGAGTGGGCCTAAACAAGGATATCTGCCAGCAGTGCCAGGAGCACCACATGCAGCCCTCTGCCCACCATAACCATGGCTTCCTGTCCTTTGCATGACAGCACAAAGTCACCTGCTCCTGGAACTCTTGCTTACGCACCATGCCACCTTGTCCCTTCCTCTTTACAATATTAGCATTTTGAGTCAGGTCATGCATATTTTTTGTTCTCATGATTTGGAACTGTCAGTATGAAAGAACAAAGCAAGAAGCATGTCATCTGAGGCCCTGGCTTCAAGGCATGGCTCCTCCTTGCTAGCTGGGTCACCTTAGGTAACTCTCTTCACCTGTATAACTACAATCTCCCCATCTAGAAAAAGGTGATATATGTGAAGGGCTTCCCTAGTGGCTCAGATGGTAAAGAACCCACCTGCAAAGTGTGAGACTCAAGTTCAAATCCCTGAGTAGGGAAGATCCCCTGGAGAAGATAATGGCTACCTACTCAGTATTCTTGCCTGGAGAATTCCATGGACAGAGGAGCCTGGCAGGCTACAGTCCATGGGGTCACAAAGAGTCAGACACGACTGAGCCACTAACACTCACTTTCACTTTTCAGTCCATGTGAACCTTTTTGGAAATTGTAAAGCAGCCTGTTTCTATTGGGGGTGATGCATAAACCATGTGTCTTCTTTATACTCCAGAGTCTGAACTAGGGTTATACTCCCCCTCTGCAGGCTCTGCACAGATTTGGCTGAAATGTCACTGAATGCCCCTCTTGTTGCTACAGTGCTAACATGGACTCTGTACATTCAGAAGCCACACATATCATTATAAAGATGCCTACTGAGAAGGATCTTGTAAGCCCACCCTGTGTACCCCAGACAGGAGACAGGAGAGTAGAGCTAGCCCTCAGAGCCTGCTGAAGGACACAATGGCTATAGCCAGCTGGTGCCAAGACTTCTCCAGCACTGCAGGCCATGCAGGTACATCCAGCCCCATGGCCCAGGAGACAATAATCCTCAACTCCCAGGAACTTGATCTCCTCTTTAGCACCACCATCTGCAGAATGACCTTCACCACCACTGCAGCCAAACTCCCTGGCACCACTCACCTCACCATTTGGCAAGCTAATAGCCAGAATTCTCTCACTGGAACTCTTTTTTTTTTTTTAGAGCCATAACTAAAATCTCTGATTGTCCAACAAAAATACCCAGGAGACCAAAGGGAGCAAGATGTTGTGTGACCCCCAAAGCCACTACTCGCCCTTCAGTGGTGCACTGCAGTGTCCTGTCTTCTTCCTGAGTGTCTGCTAAGAGGCCCACCCGTGATCAGAGGCATTTAGAGTGATACTGACTCACTCTGCATCTTCAACAGCTGACACCAATAAGCAGCTGCTTTGTTTTACAACAAAGCGAATTCAATAATTAATAGTCTTATGGAGAATTTCAATCCACAGCCTTGTTTAATAGAAATGCAAAGGCATCCCCAAACTGTACAAATGCTTCAAGTAGAAATAAATCGCTTTCTTGCACTTCATTGTACAACCAGGTATCACGGCCCCAGATTCAACCCTTCCCTAATGGTCTGATAAAGGAGGTAAGATGTGGCTGAGTGCTCGTGAATGACTTAAACAATAATTTATAAACATGAAAGAAATCTACATTAGAGTGCTTCAGAGGTAACAAGGATTTTCCCTGAAAAACTTGAAATGTCCTCCCTAGTGCTACCCAAGTTCTATCATGTGAAAAATATCAAGCTGAACTTCTTCCATGAGACTTTCTCTGATCTCTCCAGCCTAGAAAAAGTTCATTCATTCATTCAATATTTATTTATTGGCTATCTATGTATACCAGGCACTGTTCTAGGTTGTTTTGGCATAAAACAACAGTAAACAGTAAAATATAAACAGTAAAAATCTCTGTCTAGTGGTTCCACCTTCTGATCTATTAATAGAAGCAGTGTTTATACCCCCTGCATCAAAAATGTCTTTCACAGAAAATCTATCAGTCTCCACTTTACAATATAATTATTTTCCCAAACTCATATTACTCTCCACTTTACAATATAATTATGCTGTGCTATGTGCTAAGTTGCTTCAGTCGTGTCCGACTCTTTGCAACCCCATGGACTGTAGCCCACCAGGCTCCTCTGTCCATGGGATTCTCCAGGCAAGAATACTGGAGTGGGTTGCCATGCCTTCTCCAGGGGATCTTCCCAACCCAGGGATCAAGCCCGTGTCTCTTATGTCTCCTGCATTTCCAAGCAGGTTCTTTACCACTAGCACTACCTGGGAAGTCCCATATAATTATGAACATATCTTTTTAAGCAGCATGGGATCAAAAGCACTTCTGATTATTTTTTTGGTGTGGTAAGAGAAGGTGCTGGGGCTTCCCTGGTGGCTCAGCAGTATTAAGAATCTGCCTGCCAAGAAAGAGACTCGAGTTTGATCCCTGGGTCAGGAAGATGCCCTGGAGAAGGAAATGGCAACCCTCTCCAGTATTTTTGGCTGGGATATCCCACAGAGAGAGAAGCCTGGTGGGCTACAGTCCATGTGGTGGTAGGTGTCAGACACAACTTAGCAAGTAAACCACCACCACCACCAATAGAAGGTGCTAAGTAAATATATGTTGAATGAATAGTTAGCTAATTGTGTGAAATAAACATGTTTTCATTTTCTTCAAATTAATTTTCTTCAATTAGCTTCTCCAAAGACAAGAATTTCTCTGTTAACATTTCTGTATCTTCTACAGCATCCAACCTGGTACCCAGTACCAGGACTGGGTACATGGCTCGTTCCAAATACATTCTTAGGTGAATTTAGTAATTCTCCTTGCAGTGGGGATTTCTCTTCCATGCCAATTCTGTTAATCATACTGTAGGTTTAGAAAATGGGAAGCCTAAGACCAAGGAAAACAATATAATCAATACTAAGTGACCTACAATCCCCCGACATGCTGACTAAACTATCTCTCAAAGCAGAGCACTGTGTCTGTGAGAGGGGAATAAAGTCATCATTCATCCATGAGGACTGACATAAGCCACCTGTGCATTGCAAGAAGAAAACCAGAATGAAATTGGAGCAGCAAGCCTGACTTTGGACAGGACCACTCATGAAAACATCCATCATGTGACCTACATAGGGTCTGCCTACCAAAAGACAGTGAACCCAGGAGTCAAGGACACCTCCCCATCAGGCATACAGCTGCAGCCAAAACCAGTCCAGAGAGGCCAGAGACCCGGGACATGTACCCTTGCTTTCAGTCTTTTGAGTCTATCTCTTGAAATCCATGGAACAGCTAGCCTTGTCCTTATAATCCTTAAGGGATGCCTCAGATAAAGAAGTCAATGGTTGGAGCTGACCTCTGTGAGGAGATGAACTGATATCCTTTACTACCCTAGCTGAGATCAGGTGAACTGATGATGCTTTCCCAACCCCCATGGGCATTCGTGAGTCCTGTCACCTAGACCACCAATGAGTATATCATTAGTGTTGGCAGCCTGAGAATGGCATAGGCATCTGTGTGTTACCTATACGGGCTTTAAAGTTCCAAGTTTTGGACATGTTCATAGGATATCACATGATTTACCATCTGAAAATTCAACTCACTTAGAAGCCTATCCTCCCCATTTCCAAAATGAGCAAGTACCCCAGGACCTTCAAAATCAATATTTAATGACCCAAAATTACTTTCCCCTTTCTATCACAGACAAGGCCAGACTTGGTTTCAGCCTTCCCAGATGTGAGCTGTCTGATCCCTGCTCACATTGTGTCAGCCTGAAAGTATTCCTGCCTCCTTCCCCATCCTTTTGATCCAGCAAGGATCCTGAAGCTGCTCTTGGAAGCTAGCAATGGCATTTAGTCATGCAAAGCAGGGAGTTGACTTCATTTTGCTCAATAAATATTTCATTGAGATTTAGAGAAATAAGAGAAACCTTATTCATGAGACGTATGTTTATCTTAATGATTCACAGCATAATTTGTTCCAATTAAATATTTATTTTAGTATCTTCTTAGGTCTGAAAACTTCTACCCATTCATCAGTGAGTCTTCATATCATCACCTCACAGATGTGAAGGTGCAGGGTAGAGCCTCATTATCCTCCAAACTGGAAGCTTTTCCTTTCCAGCTCCCTCCTGGTGGGAGCCTGGGTCATGCTTTTGCTGTCTCTGACACCTGCCCCAGAGCCCTCCAGTCCATCTCCATTCCCTGCTCCTTCTCATCTTGTATTTCTCAGCCCTATATACAGTCTTAAAGCTTATCTGGCTCAGATACCTCTCCCAGGCACAGAATCCCGAGAAATTGTATAGAACGGGGGTGAGGCATGTGCTGGGAGTTATGATATGGTCAAAAAGAGACTGGACTTGCAATAAAGACCTCTGAGTTCATGTTCCAGTGTCACAACTTCTGGCAACTTCCCACTTGTATAATAGGGAAATACATATTGTTGGAAGAATCAAGTGAGATAATGGAGGTGCTTCATAAACTATAAAGAATTATAGCTCCCTCCCAGGGGTGTGACAATTAAATAAGAAGATATTTTTCCAGTGTTTAGGACAAACCTGGTATGTAATAAATATTCAAATAAGCCATAGTTACTATAAAAATATAGGGCTTCCCAGGTGGCACTAGTGGAAAAGAACCCCCCTACAAATGCAGCAGACCTAAGAGATGCAAGTTCGATCCCTGGGTCAGGAAGATCCCCTTGAGGAGGACATAGCAATGCACTCCAGTATTCTTACCTGGAGAATCCCCTGGACAGAAGAGCCTGCCAGGCTACAGTTCATAGGGTCACAAAGCGTCAGACATGACTGAAGCGACTTCAGTTCAGTTCAGTTCAGGTCAGTCACTCAGTCGTGTCCGACTCTTTGCGACCCCATGAATCGCAGCACGCCAGGCCTCCCTGTCCATCACCAACTCCTGGAGTTCACTCAGACTCACGTCCATCAAGTCGGTGATGCCATCCAACCATCTCATCCTCTGTCATTCCCTTCCCCTCCTGCCCCTAATCCCTTTACACACTATAAAAATGTTGGGGGTGTGGGGAGAATGAGTAGACTTCCAAGGCAACTTGAAACCAAAGGAATTTTACCTTTTGCATTAACTAAATGTCATTTCTAAAAATTTTAAATCCTTGGCACCATGAGAAAGATTTACTATGCCAAAGCAAAAGGGACTTCTAAAAAGTAATTATAAAGGCTTATATGTTAATAATGGCTTTGTACCTTATATTACTAGAGCTAATTTCATTATCTGAGAAACTAAAAACTGACGTTCAGTAACCTGGTGAATGCTCCAATGCACAGCTCCTAAAAGAGCTCTGCCACCACAGCATGTTAAGAATCACTTTTTTAAGAAGCCATCCCAAAATATCTCCCACCATGTCTGAGTCATTCTATCCACTCTAGACACCACCCACCCCACTCCACACACACATAGCATTCATGTTCCTCTACTTCCGGAGCCAAAGAATCTTAAATTAACACCAGAGTGCATTATTTTCCCACTCATAAAAGGATTAGCTGAGTGACATTAGCCCAAAAGAATGAACCACTGGTACCAAGGCACTGCCAGGGTCAAAGAGGTTTTGAGCTGGGAGTACCTACTGAGCTCCCTTCAAATGACATCAATTCTGCCTTCCCTAGAGATAACTCTTAACAAATGTTTTAGTTATTTAAATATCAGACAATTTTCCATTTTCTTTACCCCATATGCTCAAGGGGAAAACCCCATATTTTTCTCTTTCATAAATGAAATTCCCAATAGGATCCCCTGTTCGGGGCAGCAGGTCAACAGCATACACTCATCCACTCACGCAGCCAGTACCCCCTCCTCTCCCTCAGAGCTGCCGCAGATCAGAATGAAACCTGTAGTGTCTGAAATCTGATCTTGTATCTGCACATGATCTTCCATCTGTCACTTTTCCAATTCAGCAGAGGGCTGGGAGCTAAAAGACAGAGCAAAAGAGGTCTCCAGGAGTCCACTTGGCAATGAGCAGATGTTAACCAAATGGGAGAGATGTAACCCTCCTTCAAAGAAAGAAGAGGCCCAAAATCATGGCCCAGTACACCTCGGTGGCCAGAGGAGATTCCAAGATGTCACTTAATGGTACAACATCTAACTACCCCCAGCTGTCTAGGCTATGGGTATTCTCATCAGTTTTCAGATGGAGAAGTGGAAAAGAATATGAGGTGTAGAATAAGAAAACTTAGGTGAGAATCCTGACTCATCATTATATGAGCTGGATGACTTGGGCAAGTCACATACTTCTTTGAGCTTCAGTATCCTCATCTGTAAAATAGGGACAATACTATTGTGAGGTTTGAGATAAGCACCTAGGACAGTTCCTGGCAAATTAGGAAGTATTTAATCAATATCCCAAAACACTAACTTACAACACAAATACTATCAACAGGCCATATTCTCTGGATTCCTTTTCCAGTAGAAGGTCTAGATCTCTGTTAACTGTCTATACTATTTTTTGCTGGCTCTTGCATGACTAAGAAAAAGCTACTGAGAGACTACCAGCTGGAATGGAAGATGTAGTCTCCAACCACAACCAGAGAGAAATTATCTAACAGATAATTTAGCCACAGAGTTCTCCTCATGAATGTAGTGTTGGGGCCAACAATGTCAACAACACCAGCAGGACATTTTAAAACATCACTATTTCTGGAAGATAAATCTGCACTATCCCCTTCATTTGGATACAGAAGAGAAGTGTTAAGCCATCAAATTTGCTTCTTTGTAGACCATGTCCTAACTTCAATACTTTGGCCACCTGATGTAAAGAAATGACTCATTGGAAAAGACCCTGATGCTGGGAAAGATTGAAGGCAGGAGAAGGAGACAACAGAGGATGAGATGGTTGGATGGCATCGCCAGCTCAATGGACATGAGTTTGAGCAAGCTCTGGGAGTTGGTGATGGACAGGGAAGCCTGGCATGCTGCAGTCCATGGGGTCGCAAAGAGTCAGACACGACTGAGCGACTGAACTGAACTGAGACCATGTCCTGGTCAGTAGATCTTATCTTTAAAAATGCATCCCCATCTTTGTTGACAATTTTGTCTTCTATACTGAGAAATGTTCCTGGAACCAGGGTCTCTTTATGGAAACCAATTTAAATTTATGAAGCTGCTTGTATTTATGGTAAAATGAAAGTAAATCTGGCTGAAGCAAAGATCTACATTCCCAAGATGACTGACTGTTCATTTATTAGTTACCTCCCCTAGCTAACACGCAAGCCACAGGCTGCCCCTTACACAGCCTTCCTACAGGAACCTGGTTCATTCAGGAGCACCAGGAAGGAGCTGAAAAAGTAGGGGAAACAAACAGCATTAAATCAAGGGACACACCCTCTACAGCCAAGGTCAACACCCAGGAGGGCAGCAGAGCTTGGACAGTGGCAGAAGGACTCCACCCACACAGCACTTTGAACAGAAGCTCTCTTCCAACTGGAGGCAAAGAGCTGCTAATCTGACGCACGCCCTAAACAGAGACGTGGGTAAAAATAAAATGACGACTGCTCCCCTGTGAGAAAGCCAGGAAGAGAACATATTGAAGCAATCACGGCCTGAAGCCCTGCCCAACACAGTGCTACTACCAAGTGACCTCAGTCAGGGACAGGAAAGGATTGATCAAGTTATTTTCCTTGCTCAAAATCTCCCAATAGCTACCCATGAACTATTGAATAAAATCTGAAATCTCCACAGTGTGGAACATAAAGCAGCCTTTCCAGCTTTCTCTCTCATTATCCCAAATCCCTTACACACATACTCACAATGAGCATACACACTGGACTCCAAGTGAAGACTATCTCCCCAACTCCAAAACTTACCCCCAGCACCTCTCCTCTCTTGCCCTTCTCTATCTCCACAAGTTCAGCTTTTATGCATCCTTCAAGGCCTATCAAGGCCAAGTCCACAGCTGAGATTCTTCTCTCTCTCTTCACTGCTCCCATGGCACTTTCCAAATAAACAATCTTTTCACTTCACTGCAATTTCCATGAAGAAAAAGATAGCTTGCCTTGTTCATTCTCATAATAGTATCTTTGCAGATATTCAATACATATTTGTCAATTTAAGAAGTCTCTCAGTGCCAAGATGTTTGCTCTGTAACTTGAACCTTCTAGTCCTCACCAGACAAGAGAATTCAAATTCCACTGGCTTTGCCCGTTTCCTTTCTCATGTGGCGCGTCAGCCTCTGAAAAGTCTCATCGCACTGTGTCCAGGAGGCCCTTTCACATCTCCCCTGTGCTCCCCGGGTGACCCACCTGCATGTCCCTCTCTCCTGCTCTGGCTGCCAGCTGCTGCTGGAGGAGGTCTGAAGTGACCTCTCTGAGGAATCCAGCATCTGACCCAGGGTACTGACTCCAGGGCTCTCCAATCCCCAACGCTCCAAAGACCAAATAGCCTGAGTTCCCTGGAGTCCCCCTGGCCCCTGGCTCTAATCTCCAGTGGAAGCTTAGTCTCCTTCCCCACTCTGTTCAGGAGATCGGCATCATCTCTCCCCAAGCTTCACACAGAACCCTCCTGAGAGCTGCTCCTCCCATTCTGAGCAGCACACACCCCCCTCCTCAGGGCTCATACCCCAGCCCATGGAATTGGCTAGAGATGGATATCTGGGAAAGAGAGTGTGTGGTCTCTCCAAAACCCATCTTCCTCTTCCTCCCATTCAAACCCCTCGCACAAACCAGGACCACTGGGCTGCTTGCCTCTCTGATGAAGTGGCCAGGACGTGTCCAAGTGGCCACAGTGTGCACTAAGTTACACTTGTCTCCCCCAATCAGCTGCCTCAGGCCTCATCCCTCATCCCCCTGAAGGAGAAGCACTGACTACAACCACCTTTCCTATTCAAAAGACAAGAAACCCTTCCTCTGACTTCTCCTTTCAGCACCTCTGCCCAGGGCAGACTCTACCTGTCCTGCACCTCCCAGGACGCCCCTGCCTCAGGCCCCTTCCTTTCTTCCTCCAATGGGCCTTCACCACTGCACACAGGTCCTTCTGTCCAGAAGTGATCGATAAGATTGGATTTCAGCAGATACTGCCCAGGGCCTGAAGCTTTATCAGTGCTGAAGCTTTCTATGCCTGCCAATTAGTGTGTCCATTATTCTGGGCTGGGTCATCCAAACCCTTAATCTACTTAATGGAGAAGGAACTCCAGGGAGGCAGGAAGCACCTTGAGCTGAAAGGCTGAACCTGCACAGCAAGCTACAGCGGGCAAGGAAGTGCCCTCAGGGGCAGCCCAGCTTGGCCGCCTGGCAAGTCGCCTCAAGGAAAGGAGGCAGGGTCTTCGAAGGAGTCACTGATGGATGACTCCACGCCTGCAGGAGACAACAAGGTGATGCAGAAGTTTTTCCCCAGGGCCTCCCGCCAAACTTCAAGGCCAGAGGAGGTTGCTCTGCAATTCCATCCCTGACAACAGACCTGACTGCCCTCCCACAGGGCCCGGTACCCAGACTGGCAGCACAGGGTCTCCCTCACCCTTTTAAAACCTGCCCATCAAGCTGTGAGGCCCCAGATCCCCTCCTGACCATTCCACCACGCTTTTCTCATCCAAAAGGTAAACTGTAGGCAATATGGGTTAAGAATTAACAGCTAACATCACTTCATCCACACAGTAACCCTACAAGATAACGACTGCTATTGTGAGCATCTTATAAATGAGGAAATGAAGGCCTAGAGCAGCCAAGTGACATAGCAAATACTACGCAGTAGTGAGTGGCAGAGTTGAACCACTTTTGGTTCACACTGAACCATTCAGCATACTGCCTTAAAGGCAAGTCCATCACCGAACTAAGCCGAGCCACTGGGCTTGATGCTTCCAAACTTTATTAAGCTTTAGGTTTTTCTTTGTTTTTTAAAGGAGTCTGGTCGTGCAAATCAATAGCTTTAACCAGCAGAGTTTAAGGATGACAAAAGGGGACAGAACCTACTTCCGACTTTCACCCCACTTGAAAGCACCGACCCCAAACTCAGCTGTCCTCATCTGCCCATGACCAAAATATGCACACATTCAAGCTGCTTGACGCACCTTTTTTGGGTATCTTCTTTGAGGCTCATTGGAGGAAGAAAGGAAGGGGCCTGAGGTAGGGAGTCCTGGGAGGTGCAGGACAGGTAGAGTGCAGGACACACAAGAGCTAGCAACCTGGAGCAAGTAATGTACTGATAAAGGGAACTTCTAAGATGCAGTCAAGCCATGGACACGGGTCATGGAAAAGAGAGGGAGGGAGATGGATTCTGAGCCTGTGGGAGGCACTGGGTCAGGAACTGGACCTCCTTTCCTCAAGTGGAAACTACAGAGGGGCCAGACAGGGCAGGGCAGGAGGGTAAATGTCCCTCCTTATGGGTCCTCTTGTCCCAAAGAGAGGACATGGAGTCCATCTGATTTCCCAAAGGCAGGGAGCAAGGGGCCTGCCGGAAAGGCTGTCTTTGGAGGCCTCAGACCTCACTTCTGTGCTCCAACCCTGCTCCTAGAGAATGAGGGCAGGTGTCTTAGAGCAAGGACAGCCTTCTAGGGAAGTGACGCTCGCAGAAGCCCTGCTGGGGAAGTGACGCCCTTGTCCCCAAGGTCTGTGAGTATTCTTAGATCTTAATATGGTCCTTCTTCTGCAAGCTGCACCCCATTTCTGCCAGAAACACCTGGATGGACCCAGCTCACCCACTGGACCCATATAACATGCATTAGATTTTATACAGTACGAATTTATAAAGGTAATTTGTAGTGTGATTAAATTTTGTGAATAAATTTCCTATAAGGTCATTCTTTCTACCATAGAACTTTGGTTTTGAATATTTTCATTAAACAAAATAATTCTATTGTGATAGCAGGCTATATAAAATTTTTACAGTTTTTAGGTTCCAAAGTGAGTTTTCAAGGAACATGTCCTCAACATTTCTGAATCCTTTCCATTAGGGTGTGGCTTTACATTTTTCTGCAATCATTCCAAGCATGTAGCTCCCCAAATAGGCAAGAAACATGGCTACACTTAATCTTTTTCTCTAGCTGAGCAGAGATTGTGATAGATATAGTTGTTTTCCTGCTCAGTAGCCACTTACCCACTTCTTCCTGGCTTAGAGGACCCAGACTTCATTCAGGAATCAAGTATCTGTGTGCTTCATGGGAAGCAGAGACACTTTCAGCCCCACAGGGTAAATGCTACTTCTGTTACACTAATCGCGGAACTGGCATCCACTTTCTGGCCACTTGTCTGGGAATACATGAATGAAAAACAGTTTCTTTGAGTTGCTGTGCATTGCTCATGAGGCATATGAAACGGTGGCACCCATCCTGGACAGTAAGGAAGAGGACAGTGCGAAGAAACACAGTCCTGGGCCTTCATTTCTTGCAGTGGCTGGTTGGGCAATTAGGACTGACCCTCCCACTGAAGAACATCTCTGGGGTTTTCTCTTAACTTTCTTAAAAAGCATTAAAGAGCTAAGTAACTAGGCCAAAGCCTCGAAGAAAGTAAGAATCCAAAGAAGTTGCCTTAAAACACAAAGCTACTTTTTGCCCTGAAAGTATCTGGCAACCTGTAAGAAACAGTGGCAAAAGGAAGCTGTGCTTTTGGCAGCCAGGAAGAGAAAAGGGAACAGAAATCAAATTTCAGAGCCAGCCCAATGAAGGAACTCTGATATATAATACCCCACACTAAGCTGGGTTTTCTCCAGAGGGAGGGTTTCGCTCTCAAGGTAAAGTCAGTCTAGAAGAAATAAGCCAGCTCTTCTGAAAACTTGAAACACAGCTGCCTGTAATCTGGGTCCAAGGAACCTTGAGCATTCAACTTGGGTTAAGGTAGAGTTGGACTAGTGGTACCCCTTGGAGTCTGGCAAAAGAAAATGATTGCTGCAAGAGGAAGTCACCATTCTAGGCTTCAAATTATTCTCATACAATCTTTTTCAAAAATAATGACCAAAGAGAACACAAGGAAAAAGATACTTTGAGTAAGAATCATCAGAAACAGCAGACTACAGGAACAGACCCACAAAGACTTCAGATATTGGAATTATAAAATAGAGACTATGAAGCAAATATATCTATTGTGGTCAAAGAAATAAAGGACAAGCTTAAAAGATTTTCTTAAATTAAACTAAAAGCTTTTTTAAAGTGATTTGAAAGAGAATTAAGTAAGGATTCTAGCACTGAAATATCTAACACTTGAAATTAAGTCAATGAACAAGTTTAATTGCAGATTAGATATAGCTGAATAGAGAATCAAACTAGAAGATAAACAAATATCATATGACACTTCTTATATGTGGAATCTAAAAAAAAGTTATGCCAATGAACTTATTTACAAAACAGAAATAGACTCACAGACATAGAAAACAAACTTATGGTTACCAAAGGGGAAGGATGGGGGGAGAGACAAATTATGAGTTTGGAATTAAAATATACACACTGTCTATGGAGTGGACAACCAACAAGGACTTCCTGCACAGGGAACTGTGCTCAACACCTTAAAATAAACTATAATGGGACAGAACCACTTGGCTGTGCACCTAAAACGAACACGTCATTGTAAACCAACTGTGTTTCAATAACATTTATTTAAGAAAAAAGAAAAAATTAACTGGAAGAGAAACATCTAGGATGTATTACAGAAAGATAAAATTGTGCAAATACAGAATGATAAGAAATATAGAAGATACAGTGAGAAATTTCAACTTCAATCACTTTCAAAATGAATTCAACTTCAAGGAATTTCCATTTTAATCAACTATATCCCAAAAGTGAGAGAAGGGAGCAGGGCAGTGGCGGTGGGGGGTGGGGGGGGAATGGCAGAGAATTTTCCAAAACTGATGAGTTGCAACCTGTAGACATCAGAAATCTAATGAACCCAAGTAGATTCAATAAGAGAGAATCTGGTTATGATATTGAGCCTCTGATTTAATGGTCTAATTTATGAACTTCTTGTTAAGCACTAAAAGAGGTAGGAAAAGAGGAGAATTATTTATGTCATTTTGAGTTTAGGTTGAGTTACCTATAGCCATATCCTAAATGATATTCATAGTGAGAATGAAGTATCCACCATTTTTAAATGCCTGCTATGTGGCATGCACAACATATATATTTCATTTTTTCATAATTCCCCACAAGCCTTATAAGGTAATACATATTAGTTAATACAGGCTTGGTATACAGAAAAAATAGATTATTTCTTGTTCATATTATATCTTCAAAATGGTTCAGCAGAGGGCTATGTTCATAGTCACTCAGGGTCCCATGCTGATGGAGGCTTTAAAATCCAACAGAGATCCTGTAATTGATGAAACAGTGGGAGAATAAAGTAAATCATATTTTATTTTTAAAGCTTCCATATGGAAATGAAACACCTAATTCTGCTTACAATTCACTGGCCAAAGTAACTCACACAGCCAAGGATGTAGAAAAGTGGAATCTTACTGTGTGCCTGAAAGATGTAGAGCTAGAAATATTCAGCGATGACCTCTTATGACGACCACAGAGAGACATGACCCTAATTCTTCACATGAGGAAGCTGAGGCTCGGAAAGGTATTTAACACATGTTAGATGAATGGAGAATGTACTCACATTAATATGTCTTCTAAGGTAATATTATGAACATGACTATTTGCCCTTTGGTGAGGGAGGTCATGAGAAGACAAATGGAGCTGCGGTGTGATCTATAAGGAGACAGGCAAAGTACCAGTTGGGTCTCACTATGCTCTGTCCCAGAATCACCACTGTCAGGGGCAAAGCATGGGTCCAAGGCCACCAGGGGGCAAACACCCTAGTCCTTCCTTTGGCCCTTGTGCTAACCAGAGCCTTTCCTACATGGATAAGATGGGACAAAAATTGGCCAGAGAGAGTTTGCATACATGAACCAAGGGTTCTCACTATCTTACATATTCCAGGTGTTCAAGATGTGGTTAAGAGGGAAAAAAAACAATCCCACATAATTGAATCGGCCATGCCAAGTTTCTTAACTTTGATCTATGTAGATTCAGAGAGCTGGCCAAGGCAAAGGAGACGCAGAGTGTTCTCAACCCATCATGTTCAAACACAGGAGAAGGGGCCACCTTGTTCTCTCAGATCCTCAAGACCTTCCTATGAGGTGGATTTTCCAACCTGTAATGTGCACAATATTCCCCACCCCTCACATACCTATTGATGACACAGGCACCACCTCCTCCCAGGACCCACACCTACTGGCAGGCTCCCTCAGCTGCCATGTGTGTGTCTGCCTCTGCCAGCCCTGTCCAGCCTACTGCAACACAGCAGTATCTGCCTGAGATTCTCTCCCTGTGGCTGAGAAGGACCTGTGGGGTTCCTATTTATTTATGTGTTGGTTTATTCCGTCGCAGGGATGAGGCAGCGGTTAAGAGGAAGGGGAGGGAGGAAGAGGATGGGGGTGGAGGTGGGGGTGGGGAGGGGGTAAGGGGGTAAGGCCCAGAAAAGAAGCTGTGGTGAGCCAGAGATTGGCGGAAGAAATGTCTTTATAATTTCAACTGCTTTTGAACCACACTGTCTCTAGCTGAGCCTCCTGGGGTGAAAGGTAGGTGTATTACTGGGAATAGGAGTCTGTAACCTTAATTATGCCTCAAAGCATTTGGCTGTGTTCTTCCTGAAACTTCCAGAAAGAAAAAAAAAAAAAAATGTGGTTTCCATTACAGTGTCACTGAGGGACTTGTACTGGGGTTGGGATCATTAAAATAAAAACACTGATGAGTAAGCCATGGCATTTTTTCCTCCAAGACTTACGTCCTTCCTCCACCCCTAGTCCTGTACTTTATTTTGAGACAAGCTTAAAATAGTCTATAAAATATGGAGCTCATTATATCCCATCTAGCAGATTTCATTTGGCATGAATGTAGATTAAAAGCCCCATGCCAGTTCTTCCTCCTAGCCTGAGTTTATAGGGAAGACACTCCTCTGCTTTTGCTCAGGGCTGAGTTCTTTAGAGCGTGATTCTGCAATAGATCAGGAGAGCCAGGAGGTGCCACTTCCAACTCCACTCAACTTATTTTTCATGATAATAACAAGGGAGGATAGAGAAAAAAATACAATTCTGCTTTTGGGGCTTTTTAGAACTTTTCCCAGAGCCTTGAAAAGCTTAATTCAAACTAGGCGCCCTTCAAACCCATGAATTCCTCCAGTCTTCCACATAACAATGACTATCTGGGCTGCTGAGCGCATTAAAAGGGTCAGAACTGAACTGAAACTGCAGGGGAATACAATGAAGAGAGGCCTCAACTAGGAGCTTTTGCATCCTTGCTTCAAAGGTAGGCTCAGCCAACAAGTATCTGTATGGCTTTGAGAAGTGAAATCATCTCTTTGGGCTCAGTTTCCTCATCTCTAAAATGAGAGGTCTCTTCCAACTCTGTCTCTTTTTTTCTTTTGCTGAGGGTACAATTATGGAGGCAAAAGGATGAGAAATGAAACCTTCCTCTTACCACTCATCTTACTTGACCCAATACCATCTCTTGAACTAGTTAATTCCCTTTCTATCTGATAAAGCCCCAGTCTTCTCTGATTATACCTTCCCTCTGAATCACTAGAAAAGGCCCTGCATTTTCTCTTACCTGAATACCCTTTTTCCTTGCTCTACCTACATCCTTAAAAATCCAAATACAAGGACAGTGTGCTTCATAGTAAGTACATGATGAGGGCTTGATCTATCAGTTTCTAACACAGTTCTTGCACAGGTATCATCTTCTCCCCAAGGGTCTCCCCCAAGGGTGCAGTATAGGGTTTTGTCTCTGAGGAGGGAGTAGGACTCAGTCAACGCTTGATGGCAGTGGAAGGCTCCACTCATTAGCAGTCCGCTCTGAGCTACCCAATGGCTGAGTACCAAGGTGACAGACCTACTCCTCCCCCGATACTCTCTGGCTGTGGGTCCCTCTGAGTCTCCTCAGCTACCTCACCTATGCAATGAGAATAACACCCCCTACACAGCCCTGCTGGCAGCTTGAATGAAACAGGTGAGCCTACGCAAAGTCTTGAACTACCTACCTCTTCAGTCACAGCCCATAACAGTGCCTACTCTTTTGCTAAGCGTATTAAGCCCATCCGAACTGCATTTCCTCATTTCTCCTTTTTCCTACTTAAAAATAGCTCTCTAAGCACCCCCTTCTTCCTTCCTTCCAGCAGAGGAAGCATTCTCCCTCCTCCAGTCTTCCACTTCCATCTGCACTCTTCAGTCAACCCAATCCTACCTCCTCCAGGTTGTTGCTGCACTTTACAGTACTTATCACAAGCTTTTTTCAACTGTCGCTTGGATCATGGATCATCTGCCTCACTCATTAGAATGTAAACTTCATGAAGATTTCATGCCTTATTCATACTGTATCCCCAGCAAATAGCTCGGTGCCTGGAACACTGTCAGTGCTCGATGAATATTTCTTGAATGGATTAATTGATCCATTTCTGTTCATCATTTTCAAACTTCTCTCATCACTGGCTCCTGCCCCCAGCCTCAAACACATTCAAGCCTCCCTTCTTTAACAGAACCATTGCTTGACCCTAATGTCCCATCAACCACCATTCTATTTTTACCTTGCATTTTCTGACATATTTCTCAAACAAACAATATGTGCTTGCTGCTGCCTCATCTTCACCACCTCCTCCCACTGCAATCTGGTTTCTCTTCATCAGAGCTGCTGAAACAATGCTATGAATCGTCATCAATGCCTTCTGTCACCGAACTCCTCACACTGCCCCACTTCCCTGCAGAGGGGGACCCCTAACTGTCCCTTCTTCTCTACCCTCAAGAATATATTGTATCCTGGCTTCTTCCTACTCCTTTGACACTGTCTCCTCACATCCACACTTTCCAAAACCAATCTATGCCAGTCACCTCTTCCCATATACTGTCTTTCCTGAGCTAGTGTCAACTTCACTATCATTTTGGGGCAAATGACTCAAAACCATGCATCCCCCATCCTAACTCTCTAGAAAGACAGACATACTTCCATTGAATGAAGGAAGTGGGCATTTTGTTATGCTATGTTATACTTCTGTGTATTCTCAGCACCTCGTCTACTGCCTGGTAAATGAAAATTGTTCATTTCATTTTTAAAAAATGAAATGCTCTTGCTCTGCTATTATCCGTCTTTAACCTGATATGGAAACAAGACTCTTCACAGGATGATCCCAACCTACCTTTCCAAACTGAACTCTTACCACACAGAGACGTTCCAGACAATCTATACTCTCCAACTTCCCTCCTTCCCATTAAGTACTACTAAAGCTTAAGTCAGTTCTCTCCTCTTTAATTTACCTGCCATTGTATTATTTACCATGGTATTTGTTAGTGTGTATCTCCCTTGCTAAATCCTAAAGCTTCATGAAGACAAGAACACTATCTTCTTCAGCACTGTTTTCTAGGCTCTTGAATAGGGCACATATAGTAGGTGTTCAGAAGATACCTGCTGAGGCAGTAATACTGCCTCTGTCCTTCCTCCCCCTTGTGAACGCGTAGCACTTGTTTAGCAATTCAACATGAGATACCTTGTGGGATCACACAGATATATTGTAGTCACTGTGGATGCATTATCTACAGGTAATACACGTATTCTCCAGTATTCTTGCCTGGAGAATTGCATGAGCAGAGGAGCCTGGCAGGCTACAGTTCATGGGATTGTGAGAGTCAGACACAACTTAGCACCATCTTTTTATTACAGGTATTATCCACATAGAACCTTGGAACATTAAAGCTGGAAGGGCTCCTTTTCATAAGATCCATCACTTGATAGAAGGGCCGACAGGGACTCAGAGATTACCACTGGTTCTAGATCTTTCAGGAATTTGAACTTTAAGTTCCTGAGGACAGGAATCCTACCTCCTACTCCTAAACACTCCCTGCTATACCTGGGGCTTAGTAGGTAGTATTACTACTGCCACTAACAATACTCTTTATTGTTTTGACAGTTTCTTTGGTAACATAGCACCCTCCATCCACAAGGTGAAGAGCAAACCCATCACCAACACTGGGAATCCACAGCTGGCTGTCTGACCATCCAGGGACACAGCTGTCCCACTTCTCCTCAGTTATCATTGAAAATGCCACAACAGAAGAACAAGCCCTGGGAGGCCATGTGGATGCTCAGTCGCTCAGTTGTGTCTGACTCTGTGACCCAATAAGACTGTAGCCCACCAGCCTCCTCTGTCCATGGAATTTTCCCAGCAAGAATACTGGGATGGGTTGCCATTTTCTCCTCCAGGGGATCTTTCCAACCCAGCAATCATGCCCACGTCTCTTGCACCTCCTGCAGTGGCAGGTGGGTTCTGTACCACTGTGCCACCTGGGAAGCCCCATGCCACACTCAGAAAGTGCTATTTTACTGTTCTCACATCGCAGTCACCTCCTCCTCACCAGGCAGAAACACCACACCAGGACCACACAGCACAGCTATCAGTGTCCTTCCCCTAGGACCTGGCCTAGATATATCTTGTCTAGTGATCTCACACCACAGAAAAAACATCCCAGTGATACACTCTACTCTCCACTGACAGGGGCAATGGGCACCCCAGTTTAACACGTTTTCCAGAGAGAGAGAAAGATGGGGTCCCCCCACCTGTACAAGAACAGGTAGAAGAGAGAACTCATCCCAGGTGAGAGCTGGGGGTCCTGGATCTTGATTCTTCTCTTAGCATCTCTGTGACTAGAGCAGAGTCTTTTAACATTATAAGCTGATTTCCTATGTGTGAAAGTGGAAATAAATTAACTGCTCTCAGAGAGACATAGTGAGAACCAAGGGGTATAAGATACTGGAACTGTCAAGTCATTACAGTTCTCTACCCACAACCAACAATTCCATGACAATTGCCTCTGAGTTCCCTGGAGAGTTTGGATACTCTGTTAGCCTCTTTATTTGGGTTTCTTGATAAGATACAGTTTTAAAGAATCCATCTGCCAATGAAGGAGATGCAGGCTCGATCCCTGGGTCAAGAAGATTCCCTGGAGTAGGAAATGGAAACCGACTCCAGTATTCTTACCTGGAAAATTTCATGGACAGAGGAGCCTGGTGGGCTCCAGTCCATGGGGTCGCAAAGAGTCAGACACGACTGTGCGAGCACACTTGCATGGCAGGATACAACGTTGAACTCGCTGTCCAGGTGAGAACACTAAGGGATGGGAAGACAAGGACCTGCCCTTGGGGACACTACTCACAATGGAAGAGACGGACCCCCGGAAGCAACTAAGCCCCTAAAACAATAGCAGTCTGGGAGTACAGCATGTCTTATTGAGCACTTATTCATACCAGGCCCTGGCCACACATACTAATGCCTTCAAGGCTCACAACCAGCCCACCAGGTGTGTCCTCCTACCACCCACAGGAGTCCATCGTGAATCACAGAACACTGGCCTTGCACCTAAATGCCCACGTGTCTTTGAACAGAACCAGTATGATTAACTGGGGGAACATTTTCTGGAGGACAAGGGGGCTATGTGGTTTGGAAGGGGAAGGATGTGGATTAATTGTGCGACGGGGAAGCTTCAGGTATTTCAAGTGGAAGCACTTGAATCATGAAGGGAAAATATGAAGGTTGCTGGGGTGTGGGGCAATGGGGAATTGTGCTGAGAGAGTGTTTCAAGGGGTCCTGAAATCAAACTTTTTACTGAACAATAGGTCCCTTTAAGAAAGTGGTTTTGTGCCAAAAGCCAACTGAATAAGAGATATCTATTAGTGACTTAAAAACTAAGTTAAAGTAACTTCTTTGTGTAGTGTATGAACATTCAACTTCAATGGGAAGCTGATTACAACCTAACCTCCTCTAATTAGAAAATTCCCAGGAAAGAAAAACCAGTCTACTTGCTTTTCATACACAAGCTGTGATTTCCTTTTCCCCACCAGCCATAGAAAGGAAAGAACAAGTCATAAAGGTTGGCACAAAGAAGCTACATGCCATGCTGGGCACATATACGCAACAGGACAAGCCAAACCAAGGTGGGTCTCCAGCATTCAAGGCAGGCTAGGAACGGGCTAAGCAAGACAGCTTATGGTTACCAGGGAGGAAGGGTGGGAGGCCGGGACAGATTGGGAGTTTGGGATTGACACGCACACACTGCTATATTTAAAACAGATAATCAGTAAGGACCTGCTGTATAGCATAGGGAACTCTGCTCAATCTTCTGTAATAACCTGAATGGGAAAAGAATTTGAAAAAGAATAGATACTTATACACGTATAACTGAATCACTCTGCTGTATACCTGAAACTAACACATTGTTAATCAACTATGCTTCAACTTAAAAACTACAAAGAAAAGTTAAAAATTTTTAAAAAAAGGTTTAGTCAGTGATAGAAAATGACTGTAGTTGAAATTTCTGAAGAAACTTGCATGAATTATATCCAAAGGATTGTGTTCTTTTAAATGTTGTTCCTTAGCGCATTCCTTTGTTTACCACTCCCATATAGTGACTGATTTCCTCATTTATTTTGCTGAAAATTCCATTTTACCTATATTCTCTGGCATCTATGTGAAAGCCCAACAATGAGCAGTTCTCAACTGTGGCTGTCATTAGAATCACTGGCAGAGTTCCTTAAACATGCTGGTGTCCAACCCTCCTCCCAAGGACTCTCATTTAGCTGGCTGTGGCGGTGGGGGGAGGTCAGGGGGTGGGAAGGGAGGAGCTAGATGTCATGCTTTCTAAGAGCTCCCACATGATTCCAGCATATATCCAGGAACGAGAACCAGCTGGTTTCTGGCCCAGAATCCAAAGCACTTTGTGGTAGCTACAGGAATGTACATGAAGCACCAAGAAGAAATTGGCGGCCTAAAGCTTATGATGTAAATTCAACATCTCACTTAAGTTTTCCACACACCAGTCATTTCTGTACCTCTGTCATCATTTCACCATATCCACATACCTCCTATAGTTATTTCTTTGATATCATTCTAAATCAACTCCATCTCTTAAATTTGTTTTTAAAAGAAACTCATAGACTGGGGATAATGGCAAAGTGACATAAAAAGGCAGGAGCAAGAGAAAACAAAATGTGGCTCTTGAGAGGAAAAAACACCCAGAAATGAGGGAAGGGCTTCCGTGGTAGCTTAGGTGGTAAAGAATCTGCCTGCCATGTGGGAGACCTGGGTTTGATCCCTGGGTCAGGAAGATTTCCTGGAGGACAGCATGGCAACCCACTCCAATATTCTTGCCTGGAGAATTCCCATGAACAGAGAAGCCTGGCAGGCTACAATCCACAGGGTCACAAAGAATTGGACACCACTAAGCACAGAAGGGTGGGTCCAGGGCAGGAGACCCAGGATCCATGGGGTCAAGTTGGTCCAGGCACAGCAGTGAGAAGGGATGAAGTCTTGGCTCTGGTTAGAGAATACTAGAGAATGCCACGGAATAGGGTTACATGTGGCCTGGAGTTGTGCCTTTAAAGGGGCCCTAGGGACAGAGAGAGAAGACTGAGGGAACACAGGGGCTAGAGGAGGCAGATATCTGGGGCAGAGAGGAAGGCAGGGCAGGGTGTGAGGCTAGGGAAAGCTGGTGGGAAGGTAAAAGGGAGACTAGGGGCAGGAATGAGGGGAGATCTGAGAGACGGGTGGGGCTAAGGCAGGCCTCGCTGGACAGGGTGAGAGCAGGGGCTGGACAGCACAGCAGAAGCAGACAATGGACCAAACAGGATGTCCTCCAGACACTGCCAAGCAGTGACCAGCAAGAAAGCACACAGGGACACCTGTAAACTGCCTGCAATCATCCCATGAGCTACCAGAGGTGGTCACTCCCACACACGGAGAAACACTGACTAATGCGCTACCAATAAAGAGCAGCTGCCTTTTCACTCTTCCCTTTTATGACCAAAAAAAATTTAAGAAATGTAAACCCCCATCTCATTTGTCAGGTCCCCATGGATACACTAAAACTCAACAACAAAATGCAATGTTACTTCTCTTATACACACACTCATGTTTTAGATCTGTATGAACACCCTTCTTTTGATGGACAGATCCCACCATACAAACCATCTCCTTAGTCACCATCTGAAAGCACAGAACATGATCAACAGAGTTGACACATGCCCAGTAACAAACACTGTAAAAACAGCGTCTGATATTAATGAAAGAAATCATCAAAATAATCATGTCCGAGCAACCTGGCAGTTCATTATCTTATAAATCCTCACATATAGTCAAGTCCTAGAAAACAACCCCTTTTATTTTCTTAAATCCTTACCCTTAATGAACAATGATGAGGGAGATAAAAGATTCATTTGCAATCACCAAGTATATGCATTGCCATTACTTTGTAAAGTTTATTTCCGCTCCATGATGTGTTCCAGTATTTTTCTCCCTTTTTCTAGGTGTGTCAAATCACAGATTCATTTATCCCCCAGTCACAGCCAAGAGAATGACTCAGGCTGGCACACAGCTTGTCGATTATTTCATTTTCCTGGGCTAAACTTATCATTTCCCACTTCTTCTTATTGCTTACTTACTCCCTCTTCACTTTCTTGAGGTCTGTTACTTTCAAAATTATATGAGGCATGACAATCAATGATAAGGGTGAAACAACAAAATCCTGAAAAAGATGATGAACGGAGCTAAATTCGGTTACACTAAAGACAGATCCCAGGGAATTTTGTTCACTGCCCAGAAGGACAGGTTCATCACTCATCCATTCATTCAACAAATATTTATTGAGCATTTCCCATGAGCCAGCTCAGCCTAGCACACCATATTAAAGCATGCTGCAGTCTACACAAAGTTAGCTAATGTTAGTTACTAGAGAAAAGTTGCTACATCTTAAAACTCTGCTTGACCATGGCTGAAGGCATCACATATGTACATGTATAATACTGTGATACTCATTAATCAGAACTGGGTCACATAATCAACACTCACCACCCCGCAAAACCTGGAAATAAGTTTCCCTACACAGTCAGAAGCTGCTAAAGACTCACATTAAATAAAACCCTGGAGATATTGTTTATGAAAGACCATCAACTTTCCAAATATAGCCACACGTGTTGATGAAACATTCATGGAAGAACACATCTGGCAAACAATGTTTTGGGGAGAGTTTAATTAGTTAATTCATAAATTCACTAACCTGACATTTCTAACAATGCCTGACACTTTTACATGCACTAACACAAAAAATTTCCCCCAAATTCTATAATATAACTATTATTATTAACATTTACCATTTTTCAAATTAGTAAACCAAGGGTCAGTTTGAGGGTAAATCATTTAATCAAGGGCACTTAGAAAGTAATGAAGCCAAAACTTGAACCTAAGTTTGCAACTCATGGATTCAAGCACTTTCTAAAAAATAAAACCAAATTATTATTAATATAGCTTATATATTAACATCTAGCTTTTTATAATTAGCATCATGTTAGTTTGAATCTTGTTTTAATTTACATAAGTATAAATTATCTCTATGCCTCTAACAACTCTTAATTGGACTTTTCTCAACTCCTGGTTATTAGATGCCACATATTCCTGTCTTTCCTAACAGGTCTGTAAGACAGTGAGAATCAACAGCATTGGTAAAGAAAACTAACACTCAAGGGGCACTTTGCTTCCTGCCAGGCACTGGAATAAGTATTTCACTTGTAGTTTTTCCCTGCAGCAACCCTCTGAGTTGGTGCTGTCCTCATTACCATTTTCTTTTACAATGAAGGAGGCACAGAGAGGTTAAGAACTTGCCTAAGGCCACACGGATAAGGAGGATTCCCACCTGTGGCCTCTCCTTCCTCTGGTCTCTGATCTTCACCAGTAACAAATTCTGGCTCTCTTCCTAACATTCTCATCTCAAGTCTGGGCTCCCACTGGCCTATTCTCAGTGCTAGTGAGAGGCTGCTTTTCAGATGTGCTGGTTTGGCTTCCTCCATCTTTGATTTCTCCCTGATAAGAGCCCTGGTTCACCTGCTGTGTGCAGCTCTCTGCTCCCACCTGGTACTGGCCTCCTGGCACCCCTAAGACAATCCCCAGTACAGATGACCACACCCTGGGCTGGGGAGCAGAGCCTCCCCTAGGCCACCAGGATTTCATCTCAGTCCTGCCAAAATTCTCTTAAAGGAGCCAACACTTTTAAAAATAACACTCAACATTGTTTAAAAAAAAAAATCAATTACTCAACCAAATTAACAGTGGCTTTTCCCTACAACAGAATGTCTGGATTTGCATCACATTAACAGGAGATTTAAATAACATGACTATTTGATGGTAAAATGTATTAAGGTCAGATTAACCTGAGGAATAAAACGGACTTTCCCTTCCGTTTCCACTAACTGCAAATTCTGTATGGCTCACCAATAACCCACAAAGGCAGCTGTCCTCCAGACAGATGCCTAGCTCCACGATGCTGAGGGGCCTCGTAAGGAGGAAATGAACACTTACGAGCACCTACTATGCACCAGACATTATGTCATGTGTTTTACAGGTATGAATGAACTAAGAATTCTGCAACAACCCCAGCAGATAGGTCTCACCACGCCCATTTTACAGATGGGAAAACAAGCTCGTAAAGGTCTCATAAATCAGCCTAAGGTCACAGAACTGGTGGTGGCAGAGCTGAGACGTGAGCCTGCATGTGTTTGCCCCCAGCTTCTTGCTCAGGGACTATTCTTCTTGCTGCACTGCTCAGGGTTCCATCTAGAGTCCTGCAAGATGGAGCTTACCTTTGACTACAGTTCTGAGTTTGCCGATCAACCCAACAAGAAATGAGGTCCCAATATACACGTGCTTCCCAAATGGCCCTGGGCTCCTGATTCCCAGCTGGGTCACAAACATCCCCAGAAAAACAGCTACTTTTTTTTTTTACTTTCTATGGGCTGGCTACTCATCTGTTTCATTCCCTCTTCTCTCTCCGTGCTCTCTGCTCCCTCCTCTACTGTGTCTTCCTGTGTGTGTGTGTCTGTCTGTCTGTGTCAGAAAGCTGTGTGTATATGCATGCCTTCTGCTTCTGTCTCTTATACACATACACGCATGCACACACATTCTCATGTCCATTCTCGCCACCCCCCCTCCCAGGAATACCTCGATCCAGCAGCCGGAGCAAGCGGAGATACCAAAGATACCACTGTTCCCAGAAGCGGTCCGTCATCCCCCCCTGAACTCATCCTTCACAGCCAGTCCCCTCAGCAGAGCCTCGTCCCACCACCGCCAACTTGAGGAGGCCGGAATTTCTTGACGCTGGGCTTGTGCGCAGCCTGCTCGAAGCAAATGCCTGCCTGCGAAGACAGCCACCAATCCTCCCACACAGAGGCTGACTGTGCCGGGAGCCTGTTTCACAGCAACAAAGGAACAAGTGCGGAACACTGCCGCCTGGTGCAGACCGAGCCTGCAGGGGCCCAAAGGGAGGTCAAGAGACGCAGGGGAGGGCACCAGGGAGCACCTTCACAAAGAAGGGAGCAGAGAAGTGGTCTTGGGAATGAAACTGCACAGTCAAGGTCATATTTTAGATGTCATTCCAGGATCTCCTGCCATCCTGGCTTCCCCTGCCTCCCATGCCAAAGGCCAGTGGCTCTCCTAACAGGAGACAGGGATAGGAAGCCAGGAACTCAGCCATCCTGGACTCTGAGGCCAGCCTACAAGAGCCAGAGCCTCACTGCCTTATTCCGTGGAAACCACAGGCACCCCAGGCCCAAGGCTGCTGGACCCATGTGGTCAGAAAAAGGCCACAGACTCCATCTCCCTTTGTGGATCCTCTGTTAGAGTAGAGAGAGCATGGACTCCAGTCACATGGATATGGGCTCAAGTCCTGCTACCACTTAACAGTTGCCTGGCCTTGATCACTTTACTCCAACCCAGCTTCCTCCTCTGGGAACTAGAGAGAAGAGTATTTGCTTCACTGAGCTGTTGTGAGGTTCCCAAGAAGGGAAGGACCTAAAATCTCTGGTCCAGCACGTGGTGAATGGTGGTGCTCAAGGGTTCCTTCCCCCTTCTGCTCCAACCCCTCTTCCTCTAGCCAGATCCTCAGCTCCCATAGCCCTTACATCCCATGCTTTCCCACCTCTGTGTGAATGGCTCCTGGTCTTCCTGTCCAGAGCATGGCCATCCTACAGCCAAGTATTCACTGTGGCCAAGTCTTCCTGGTTTTACCAACACATAGCCACAGAGTCAGGCGGCCTTCCCTGGTCCTCCTTCCCATCTCCTGACTCAGCCACAAACTCCATGAAGACAGGATCTGCTCTGTGATCATCACTGAACCTTGAAGAGTCTTGAACTTTGCAAGTGCCTAAGTATTTACTAACTGAATGAGTGAAGAGGCAAATGTCTGTGCACGCCACATGGTTTTGTTTTTTAAGTTAGGAAAAGGAGTGGACTACAAAGGCCTCAGTCCCTGGGCACCACCTAAAGCCTGTGGAAGAATGACAGGCACCCTGGCCTTGTATTGCTGGGAACCCATTTTACAGGATGCTGGCTGCTGACCCAGTGAGGCTGTGCTCCCAGGTGACCAGAAGTCCTGTTTGCATAAGTGAAGTCAAGAGGACCCCAGGTCCAGAACCACTTTGGACTCCAAGCCTAAAAACTACCCAGCAGCCATGTGCACATGCATCGCTGCTTTCGCCCAGCCCAGGCCATGCCAGCAATGTCTTCTCACTGTTCCAGTAGAAATGCTGGCCTCCCAGGCCTCCTGGTCTCCATCTGGAAGCCGGCAGGAGCAGGCCTCCTCAGCGTCAGCTCTTCCTGGAGGCTCAGGCTTCCAAGATGACACAGGCTGCAGATTCCGACAGAATTCAGACTGAGGAGGAGGCCTGGCCTAGGGCAGGAGCTAGGAGGGAGAGGGAGAAGGCAGCAGAGCCACGTCTCCTCCAGGCTGGCCCTGCCCCTGCTCCACCACGGCATCGTGGCTCCTTCATGAAGAGCAGCACTGGGACCAAGCACAGCCCGCCACCCAGAAGCTACCTCGCCGGCTCTCCTAGAGTTATTTTACTATTACCTTAAATGGACAAGACTCCAGCCTGTAGTTAACACAAGAATGCACACCCCTCCTCCTCTCTCTCCAGAGAGAAGTGCACTGACCCTTAGCCTCCCCCTCCTTCACGAATAGCAGGCTCCATCATTCAGGTATGGCCGGTACTTTTCAAGCTCACAAAGAACTTTCACATCCATCTTCTCCCTTGGGCCTCTGAGCCACCCTGTGAGGTCTGTAGGATGGGACTCACTTTCCCCAGGGTACATAAGGGAAAACCCACATGCCAAGAGGTTAAATAACTGACTTATGGTCAAATACCTAGTTGGTGGCTGGGCTGAAGAAGTGGGTGCCATCTGTCTCTCCCAAAGTGTTTCTGTGGCTCTGGATTGTTCTCTGGGGAAGTGTGATGTTTTTCATAAAGAGGTGGAGGCCCTCACAGTAGGGCAGGACCCTAGGGCAGTGCCGACAGGCCGTAAGCACAGGCTCAGGAGGGGGCCTGTGTGTGGCCTCTTACTGAGTGACAGCCTTTCATCTTTTTCTTTGGCTCCGGGCTTCTGGCTGCCGAGGAAGAGCAGTCTCCAAATAAGAATGCCAAAAATGGCTCTGTCTAACCCTACTGGGGAGAAATCCGAGATGGGAGGCATGCACACATGGCTCCCACCTGGGTCTGAGGAGACCCAGACAGAGATAGGCTTTGAAAAGAGCACCTGCCTGTGAGGCAGAAAGTCCCAGTGACCGTGTGGGAGCTGTGTGAACTAGAATACCCTGATGGGGTTAATGCTACTCTTCCACGTCCCATTCTCGGGCCTGGAGAAGGCAGCTGGCCCTGTTCCCCTCCTTCCAGTAATCAAGTGCCAAACATTCCACACAGCTTCGTTTTCAAAGACAGAGGGGGAATAAAGATGTTAACAACATGGGTGCAAGCGCTGCCCCCACAAACTGTAAACATAAGAACATAAGCGTCACCTGTGGGGTCAGGCCCAGGATGAACCCATCCAGCCAGCAATTTCACTAAAGGTTGGCTTCAGCCCATCACGCTGGGCTCCCGGGAGCTCCTCGGTCCACCACTGCTCATCTCTCCAACTCCCACAGAGCCTCATAAGCCTGCTTCAATGCAGCCCCTTCAGAAGATGAATACAATGTTCCAAGAGGCTGTCACAGTTGCCATTTAGCTGCAGTGCAATTAGAATGGACGGGATATTGGCCAGGAAGGGGCCTTATTAGGTTTTGTTGTTGTTGTCGCTTTGTCTTAAACAATACTCCTGTGGCCGATCCTTCTTTCATCACGGTCGGAGCAAGCATGGTCATTCCTGTTGGCATGGTTCCTGCAACCCACCTGGCGGGTGCTACGGGGACCCATTCTCAGAAGCAAGGAGCATCTCCAGGCCAGCAACAACCCATCCATCCCAGAGGGCTGATGCCTGTCTGGACGATCACCAGAACATGGATGTGTTCCCTTCTCTTCCCTGTTCCTTCTTCCTACGTGGCACTGTTCTTTCTCCTGCTATCCGCCCGCCCCAACATGGAAACACTGTGTTCCCAATCAGATAGAGCCAGCACAAGTGTATGGAGCAGAAGGCAAGCAGCACGGAGGGAGGGGAGAAGCAGTCCTGTCCCAGAGCTTTCCCACCCATCTCCTGGGATGATGACCACTGTTCCCACAGTGGCACTGGCTGGCTTGTGGGACACATGGGCTAGCTCACCAGGGAAGGTGGTAGTGTTGCTAGTCTGCATAGCAGAGCAAAGACTATCTCTGCCCGAGGAAGTGGGCTCCACCAGGCTGCCATTTTGCCCTGCAAGCTGTACTTCAGTTGCAACATGTATCACACACTCCAGCAGACACCATCCTCAGCCACCTCCCACACCACTTCTGTCCCCTTGGCGATGAGCACCCAAATGGAGAAGTAAAGCCCTGTGACAACACATTCTCAGCAATGCTGTCCATGGATGGGACGGACACCGGCCCGTCTCTCCTGTGAGAGCTGAGTGTCCCCAGGTGAACAGGTTTCCTAGGTCCACACCTGAGGCCAGCACCTAAGACAGGTTATCACCTGTCACACTGAAATTCAAGCCCACTTCTCCCAAGAGGCCTTTTCCAGCTAACCTCGTTCATTCTCTATCTCTGAGGTTCTCAAAGTTTAATGGGCAGCAGAATCACCTTAGAGGGTTGGTTATCCAGGCAGGTAACTCGGTCTCACTCCCCAAGGCCTGCATTTTTAACCAGCTCCTCAGATGAGTCTGAAATGGGGATCTGTCTGCTTCCATCCCTGCTCTCCTCTCTTACTTCACTGAGCTATTCCAGTTAAATTCTAGAGCGTACCCTGTTTCCCCACACACCCTCGGAGTGCGGAGTTAGAAGAGTCTCCTGGAAGGTAAGGGGCCTTCAAGGCCCAGTAGAGGGTCCCAGACTGCAGGGCTGAGGAGCTGCCAGCCAGGAGGCTGAGAATCAGGCTCCTCTCTCCACAGGCTCCAGAGAGCATTCATCTGTACAATGGCTTTAAATGTCACCTCAAATATCAGGCAGGGCGGCAGGAGCTAAAGGCGGAAGCTCATTAGCCTGCCTTGCCCTGCTTTTGTGTGGCTTTCATCCGTGTTCACCTCCGACCTCCTCTGGGATCATTAACGCTCCCTCGACTGGGGGAGCCTCAGCTCTTGGAAACGTCACACAGCCCTTCCCCACACTGGGCTCTACACCAAATCGTTAAGTCAGGGAAATGCAGTCCCTCCTGGACACCTCCCCAGAGCACTTATTCCTCCCCCACCAATCGCCAGAACCCCGTGTGGCCCTGACTCTCCTTCCACAGCATGCCACCCCTGGCCCCAAAAACCAAGCCGTGCCCTCATGCCTTTTCAAAGGTCACCCATCCTGGGCCTGTAAAAAGTATTACGATAAATAATCTCAACCCCTCTAAGGTCTGCACAAGGAGAGCTTAGTATTCAAACCCTCCGGGAGTATTTACATTTTGGCAAAAGATAATGCCCTAGATCAAAGGAAAGAAAACAAAGAACAAAAACAAACAAGCTTATAAATAGAACAGACTGATAGTTTGCCAGAGGTGGGCAACGGAGAGTGGGGCAAGCGGGTCAAAAGGCACAAACACCCAGCTATAGTAAATACACAAGTCATGGGGGTGCAACGCACAGCGTGGTAAGGCTGCAGGTAAGAACACTGTGCTGTATACGCGAAAGGTGCTGAGAAAGTAGGTCTTAAAAGTTCTCATCTAAGGAAAAAAATCTGTAACTATGTGTGGTGATAGATGCTAACTAGAATTACTGTGGTGATCATTTCACAGCATATACAAATCATTATGTTGCACACCTGAAACTAATATAATGTACTGTTGTATGTCAACTATAATATCAACTTTTTAAAAAGGGAATTGGGAAAAAATAGTATATTTCTACCATCACCGGGAATGCTAAATTTTTTTTTTTTTGAGGATTTGTGTGTCTGTGTGTGTGTGTGTCTGTGTGTGTGTGTGTGTATAGTCTTCCCTGATAGCTCAGTTGGTAAAGAATCCACCTGCAATGCAGGAGACCCTGGTTCGATTCCTGGGTTAGGAAGATCTGCTGGAGAAAGGATAGGCTACCCACTCCAGTACTCTTGACCTTCCCCTGTGGCTCAGCAGGTAAAGAATCTGCCTGCAATTTGGGAGACTTGGGTTCGATGGATGGGTTGGGAAGATCCCCTGGAGAAGGGAAAGGCTTCCCACTCCAGTACTCTAGCCTGGAGAATTCCATAGACTGTATAGCCCATGGGATTGCAAAGAGTCGGTATACATATATATACATAAAGTCAAAAAGCTTAGTTTGTACAAATTATGATCCAGAATGACAAGTAAATTTATTCAATATTTAAAAAAAAAAGGAAGGGGAGTGGAAGTCCAAGCCTTGGATAAGCAGCAGGGGTGGGGTGTGTTGGGGGCAAGGAGGAGGGTCCATGACTCTCTTCCCTAGCTCCATGGGCACGTGCTATTGGGTGACCTGATGAAGGCAACTCAAGGAACCCTGTGCCTCCTTTGCCTACCTCATTCATCCCGTAATCCCCCACCTTCCTACCCAGAAAGAACATAGTTGACTGCCCTCTCCAAACCCCTAAATTATAAAGTAGTTCTTCTTGAGGAAAACAATAAAACAATAAATAGAATGGACACCTCAGAACCTGATCCCAGAAGCCCAGAAATCCAAGAGTTTATTATTGCCTCCTCTGTTTCCCTCACACCTGGCAGGGGTGCCTCCCTATTCCCTCTACTAACAGCAGCTTCTTCACCCATCAATCAAGGTGGTGTGACTCAGTGACCTAAGGGTCCTTAGGTCTGAGGGCCTTTTGCCCCCCCAACATTTGGTTTCTCTTAACTCTTCCTCCCTCCTCTCAATTGCCACAGTTTATTGATTTAGAAAAACTTAAAGATGTCAGTCACCACAGCTGAAATCGCATGCCTCACTCAACCTGTGGGGAGCCCTTAGTGTCGAGAATCCTCTCCCTTCTCTCTTCATCCCACGCCTTCTCCATCCACTGAGAGCTTTTCCAAACAGACCCCTCAGCATATCCGCCCAGGAAAGTCAGATACAAATACACCAGACTACGACAACTGCGGTTGATAATCTTGAATATGAAGTTCAACAGGATCAAAAAGAGCCCACTGTATCATCAAACAAACACTAAATTTTGACTAGCATATATCTAGAACTAAACTTTTTTTATATATAATTGTTGGGTTTTTATTTTTTGGAAAATGTATAATTTGTGTTTGTTCCATAATGCAATCCACTATTACATCTGAATATTTGACTCACTGGAATGCCCTGACACCCACCCCAAAAGACACACACACACACACACACACAAGCACACTAGGCAATTTGAATTCTCTCTTCCTTGACTCTTATTTTTAAAAAGAAAGAATCAATTGCCATGATCACTTTACTTTTCATGAAATAAATTCTGCTTATGGTTCTTAAAAATAACCAATTCCCATAAATTCTAGAACTAATCCCTGTATGATCTGTTTATCCAGTTAATATGAAGCCTGCTAAAGTTAGGAAAGGGCCTGAGCTGAATCAGACCAACTGAGTTCAAATCACAAGTCTTTTTCTAACTGACTAGTAACTTGAGGCCGGAGAAGGCAATGGCAACCCACTCCAGTACTCTTGCCTGGAAAATCCCATGGACGGAGGGGCCTGGTGGGGTGCAGTCTATGGGGTCACTAGGAGTCGGACACGACTGAAGCGACTTAGCAGCAGCAGCAGCAGCAGCAGCAGCAGCAGCAGCAGCAGCAGCTTGAGGCAAATCACTTAACTTCCCTAAATCTCAGTTTCTTCATCTTTTGGATGAAGATAAAGCTGACCTTACAAAATCTGAACAACCTGCACGAGGGAAAAACAAAGTAACATGTATGAAATATTAAGTACTGTACCTAACACAGCAGGTGCATTCTCCTACAATAGGCAACAAGCTTATGCCAGTTGAACTTAGCATTCCATGGGATCCAAATGGACAAATACACCAGCTTATAACAAAAAGGACAATGTTAGTTTTGCCTCTGAGGATAGCTGTAAGCCAAGTGGACCTTGTGAAGTGCTGAGTTAGGGACAAGTTAGGACTCCAAATCCCCCAGCTCTCCACCGGCCCTTCAAGGAGGGGCAGATTCCTACATCTTACTTGCCCAAATGCCCCAGCTCATCTGGCTTCTTCCCTCTGCCCTAACACAGGTTGCAAAGATCCAAGAGAGAGTCAATTAGAAAAAGTCCTTTGACTATGTCCACATGAAATATGTGGATGACTCTCAGTACTGAGGAGATGGAAAACTTTTTGGAGTTCCTTGATATAGTTTCCATGTAGTAAATGCCAATGATTTGGCTTCCCTAAAAGTCCATCAAGCCTGACCTCACAGCATGCATACAGGAAAGCCTAAAGATATCCATGTCAAAAAACAACTACTATAAAACTCCAAGAAGAAAAACGGACAGTCTTAGGGTAGGAAGTTTTTCCTAGGCAAGACACAAAGCTCAACACACATATATGCATTTTTTAATCTCTGAAGGAATATACAAGTCACCTAAGAAGAACAGGGGATGGAGAACAGTATTGAAAGGAATACTTCTCATTGAATATCATTTTAAACCTTTTGAATTTTGACCCTTGAACTGTACCTAACTTTTTAAAGAACATTTTAAGATAATGGAGTCAAGAATAAATGTAACTGTTCTTGGAGTCTAGCTGCCATGCTGAGAGAAGACCAAGCCACATGGGAAGACCACATGAAGGAGAACCAAGGACCCAGGCTGAGAAGCCCAGCTAGTCAGTCTCAGCCCCACCCATGCCAGCTGCCATCCACGAGTGAGGTCACTTTAGAGCTTCCTGCCTTTCCAGCACCATGACAGACACACGTAGAGCAGAACTGCCTACTCGGTCCTCACGATCAGGGAAATGGTAAATTGTTGGTGTAAGTCACTAAGACTGCGGGTGGTTTGTCACAGTGTAAAGATAAATGAAGGTGGGGGTCTTTGGTGATTGGAGACAAGTTAAAGCCACAAGACTGGCTGAGATCACAAGGAAGTATTGAAAAGGACTGTACCTTATTTCATCTTGAAGATAAAAGCACGTCTAGTCTCAGGACCATACCTATCTGTCTACCTATCTACCTATCTTAGAATTTGAATTCTGAAGGCAGAATTGTCATAGGGATGTCTAATTAACTTGCTTGCTTGCATTTAAAAAAAAAAGAGACAGATTTTCTCTACAGGAAGTAAATATATCTGATTTGGCTACTTGTTTTGACAATGAGACATACCTTTTCCAATTCACTAAATTTGCAGCTCCAAGATTTTTAAGAAAACATATTTATTTTCCCTAAATAAAAAAAGAAAAAAAAAAAAAAAAAGAATTTATACTTACAACTCAATAGGCAAATGTTATCTCATCGTCATTTAAATTTGTATTTGAAAACTAGGGAAAATTAAGCATGTTCATAAGTAATATGAACTTTTTTCACTTCCTGTCCTCACTTCCCTGGCCAGCTGGAACCCGACCCTGTCCACCTGTACCGGGGGTTGGGGGGGGGCGCAATTTATTTTCCTAAGTTTCCTCTTGGCAATAATTATTCCAAATCCCAACCGTCTTTAGAGCAAAGTGTGTCACTCCGAAAAGGGGCAAGAGTGACATGTGAGTTGTGACGGGCACTCCCATTATGCAGTTGCTGCTAAGTCACTTCAGTCGTGTCCGACTCTGTGCGACCCCATAGATGGCAGCCCACCAGGCTCCCCCGTCCCTGGGATTCTCCAGACAAGAACACTTGAGTGGGTTGCCATTTCCTTCTCCAATGCATAAAAAAAAAAAAAAAAAAAAAAACATATTTAAAGCCTGTTTATAATCTACAATGTGCTAGAAAATATTTTATTTGCAACCACTTAAACTTATGGTTTAAAAAAATGTTTAATGTCAACTTAGATGTATGAGGGGAATATATAGTTTTCAATATTCTTTTAGGGCATACATAAGCAAAAAAAGTCTAAAGCCCACTGAGGTGTATATCTCGGCAATTGTTAAAAATGATAGTTTTCCACAAATAGATATGAAAATATCTTCTAAACATACTATTGGGCTAAAAATGCAAGGTATAGAACAACGAAGCTAGTATTAACTCACTTTCGATAATAAAATGGTATAATAAGTACAGATTCAGATTTGCCTATATTTTCAAAAAGCAGCACTGGAAGGATTCACAAGAAATAACACTGATAGTTACCTATGGAAGGAGTGGATTAGGTAGATAGGCATAAGGTCATATTTGATCTTGTACTGATTTTTGAGCAATATGAATGTATTATATTCACAGATTTTTTAAGTCTTCAGGAGGAGAAAGGAATATATAAAATTATAAAAACATGAACAACATTAAAAGATAATCTAGGAGACAAATATATGCTGCATTGCAACAAAACATTACATAAAAGATTAAGATCTCAAATTTACAAAGAGCTCTCAAAAAAACAGAAAGAAAAAGGTAAACCTACTATAAAAATGAGTCAAGAACATGAACAGGAAATTTACAAAAGAAGAAACACAAATGATCGATAAAAAGTAAAAAGATGCTAACTTCTACTACTAATGATCAGGGAAATGCAAATAAAAGCAGGCCATATTTCACCTATCAGATTGGAAAATATATATACATAACATGGCAGAAGAGTATATTGATATAGTGGTTTTAGAAATTAATTTGGCAGTACCTATCAACATTTATAAAGTGCACAACCTTCAATTCCAGCAATTCTACTTATAAAACTCTCACAATTACAAAAATGCTTCAGTATATTCTGTAAAAACTAGCAAGAAAAAACTGGAGATAACCTAGAAATCCAACAATAAGGAACTAGTAAAATAAATTGATATAATTATTGATACAATCTACATTATGCTTTGAAACCACTATAAAGGACAAGGAGTTTTATGCTGCTGCTGCTGCTGCTAAGTCGCTCCAGTCATGTCCGACTCTGTGCGACCCCATAGATGGCAGTCCACCAGGCTCCCCCGTCCCTGGGATTCTCCAGGCAAGAACACTGGAGTGGGTTGCCATTTCCTTCTCCAATGCATGAAAGTGAAAAGTGAAAGGGAAGTCGCTCAGTCGTGTCCGACTCTTAGCGACCTCATGGACTGCAGCCTACCAGGCTCCTCCGTCCATGGGATTTTCCAGGCAAGAGTACTGGAGTGGGGTGCCATTGCCTTCTCCAAGGAGTTTTATATATAGTGACAATTTAAGGATGTCCATGATATATTGTATGTGTGGGAGAAAAAATTTGCAAGATAATTTGAAATAATTTGTACTAGTCCATTTTTTTGTGAGAAAAGATAGAATATAAATACACACATAGACACTATGAGTATGTGCATAGAAAAGGAGTTCCGGTAGGACATTTACCAAACTGCTAACAGTGATTATCCCTAGGAGATGGGAGTAAGTGGTTAGAGAATTATATTTTACGCAGTTTTATATCCTTATAACTTTTTACCATAAGCATTCATTACTTTGGTAATTTTGAAAGCATTTAGGCTGACTGAAGTAGCAGCTCAGGCTTTTTATGAAAAATGAGAGCTCCCTCAGGGCCAGGACAGCAAGTTCCTTCTCCACTTCTCACTCACAGGGTCCTGAATGTGAGATGATCCACAGAGAACCCACAGGCCATCGGAACCGAGTCCCTGGACTCATGCACCCATCCCCTGACTGGCAAAGGCAGTTCATCCCACACTTCGCACCACTCCTTGTTCACCACAGGGATGGGCTAGGTGCTTTGTGACCTCAGCGAGCACTCAGTACAACCCACCTCTTCTCAGCCCACTCAGTCATCAGCCACTTAGACACCTTGTGGGACTTTGGTCAGAGATGGCAACTATGTTTCATATCAAGTTCCAGCTCTGGTCAGAGGCAGTAATTGTCCAGAGCTTGTGTTAAACAGCTACTATCTTCCCCTTGTATCAATACATATCTTTGAGACTACGTAGTTAAAAAAAAAACACCACTGAGGCCACAGACAGGATGGATGTGGAAAGAGCGGCACTGCCAATTAGTGATGCTGCCAAGATGAGGCTGGAAGAGCCGTGGCAGGCAGACGGGCAAGTCTGCCATCCTTGCCCTTGAACAGTGGGCTCTGACTCACCGACACGGATACTCTCAAACCACTGTCTCTACTGGGAGTGTTGTCACTTAGGGGGTGAGGACGGAAGGGGGGCTGAGGGTGAAGGGAGGTGACAGCTGACTGTGGCTGTGTCCATCAGAAGACAGGGTGAAAGCAAGGAGAGCCTGAGGAAGGGGAAGGAGTCCCAAACAGCTGCAGATAGAAGGCTCCAAACATCCAGGTACAGTGCCAGCCCAGAGACTGAGTTCCATCTGTCAGGTCTTACCGAGTTCCTTGACCCGAGGACACGCAGCTGTGTCCACATAAGAAGATGCCTTCACAATTGTGAACAGTCCAAGTGCCCTGTTTGTTGGGAATTCACTCATCTTCTCTATCCCCACAACCAAAACCAGAAAAACCCAAAGCCAAAAAAATCTCAAAACTTCACGTGTTGTAACTAAAAACACTCAATAAACAAAGCCAGTCTTTGGGCTCCCTCGGGGAGTAATTGTCTAAGAATGCTTCTTTGCTTTTCAGCTGGTGAGAGAGAGACAGACGTGCTAAGGCTGTATAGAGCTCATCTTGAAAGCATTAATTTTTCCAAGCACCAACGTGCAGTTCCTGCACTTTTCCTGAGCAAGTGGCAGCAGGCTGTGAGGAGGCTGCAAGGACAACCCTCTGAGCAGGGTCTGCCTGAACGAGTTTGGAGGAAGGGTCACAATCTGCCACAGGGAGGGGCTGCATAAGGCCTGTGGGGCACTCAGCTTTGGGGTGGATCACTCAATTCCAAAACGGGAAGAAAGCAAGCAGAAGCAATACCTCCACCTCTTTTCAGGCCCATTCTCTAGGGGCCTAATGGTGACCAATTAAAATCTTCTTCTTCCTCACCCATCCCTCACCACCTGTAGCCCTGACAGCCACATCCAGTGGCCAAGCACCGGGAGAGGGTATCCAGCTTGTGGGTAGAGGTCTTTATACCAGTTCTCCTTCTTCTCTCCCCCTCTCCCTCACTAGGGATGGGAGTCCACCGTGGAGGCTGCGATCTGGCCATACACAGTTTATTCTTTGTTGGCCCAGGCCCACTCTCCCTAGGAAGTTGAGGACCCTCTGCTCTTCAGTCTGTTCACAGAGGACAAGACACAATGAACCATCTACAGCAACAAAGGGAAGTCTCATTGTCTGCCTGATGGAGGCAGACGTGAGAATTAGGATGTACCAGAAGTCCTGACCATCTTCACTAGACATTCTCCAAGCACAGTGCTATCACAGGGGCTTGTCCATATCCAGCAGCATGCCTGGATTCCCAGTGGGAAGCAGTGACCAACCCCTACCCAAGCTTAAATGCTGTATCACCATCAAGACTTCATACACCAGCCTACCACTGACTAGCTGTGCGAGGTTGCTCAAGGTACTGCACCTCCAGTACATCTGTTTTCTTATCAGTAGAATGAGGGTGATGATAACATTTAAATAAGTTAACAAATACAAAAGCATTAAAGGAGTACCTGGCACACCGTGAGTACTATATACATGTTCATGATTAATATTATCATTCTTACGAACTTCCAGCTTCCGCACTCCATCTCAGATAGCTATTTCAGTCCATTGCATGTGCTCTTCCAAGCTTTGGAATATTTTCTCCTATCTGTCATTATCTAAGCTATCTGTGCAATTCTCTAGTCTCTAGAAGGCCTTCCCTGCCCCGTCCAGCTGAGCTGAGTACTCTGTTCTTCCTCAGTGTCATATTAAATCCATTTTACATCAGACTGTAATTCCAGTTGTCTGTATGTCTCCTCAACCAGGTCCGTTCATTTCTGTATCCCTTAGTACCTGTCACAGAGAAGGCAATTGATAAACATATGTTCAGTGAATGAATGAATGAGGAATAGAAGAAGGGGAGCTTTCATTTATTCAACAAGCATTAAGTAGGTGCCCACTCTATGTCATATCCTGGACTATGCCTGGAAATATAGGAAGGAGCAGGATACCCAAGGGGCTCCCCAAGAACTCACAGTATGAAAAGCAGAATTTCTACCTTCTAGCAGTAACTCAAGAAAAAAACAAGGGGTATGTGCAGCCCTGCCCAAGGCAGGAGATCACTAGGTCCCAGAGGGAAGAAGTGGTTCTTGAAGGGAAATACGGTTTGCCCAGAGTGGGTCTGTTTAACTTGAAGCAAACAATGGAAGCCCTGAACATAAGATTCTATTTATTTTCCCTGTATTGGAAGGATAAATGTAGCTTTGCAAGACCTATGAAAAACAAAAGGTAGATTCTTCTTTATGAGGGTGGTTTATTTACCCAGGTACTATTCATCAAAATCTTCCTAGAGCAACACTGGTCATATCATTGCGCCCATGCTGTCTGCAGACTATCTTCACCAGACTGTAGACTCCTATGGGCAGAGACCATAGCTGGTGCATTTTTGTATTTCACCCGACTCCCACCTGCCATTAGCAGCTATGCCAGCGCAGTGCCGTGTCCAGGGTAAAGGAACACTGCAGCATGCAAATGAGGAACAGCTCACTCATTTTGTATCATTTCTTCCCTTCTGCACTTCTCACTATGTTTTTACCTTTGTTTTGTTTATCAGCTTAAGGGAAAAGAAACATCAAGAGTAAAAGGAGTGTTTGTTGTTCCTTCTATTTTTCTCTTCTGAACCAGAATTGACACCACCACCATCCCATCCCACAAATAAAGATGGCTGTGGGATTTTGGAGATCTACTTGGCTGTAACTCTACCAGAAGCCTCTGACAGCTCAGGCCCACTGACAAAGAAAAGGAAATAGAATTTCTACTTATAGTAAGAAAAAGCCAAAGCAACTTTTTCCTTGGAGATTACATCATAGATACTTGAGGTTATGTTTTCCATACTGGATGCCCTAAAAATGAGCTTCTTTTCCTGAATGAAAAGTCAAAGCCTAGCCACCACCAAAAGGGCAACAGAGCTCCCAAACCCCAGCCTGGGGAACAGGGAGCCTCCAAGGACCACCGCCCTGTGGTTGCAGCAATGTGACTGCACATCAGAGTTGCAGCCTTCATCACTCGCTCCAGGACTCTGGTCCCACCATCCCTCTTCTCTTGAGGACTGTCTGTGGGCATATCATAAACACAAATTTCCAAGCCAGGTAAAAGTGAGTTGGAAATTACCTGCCTCATCATTTCCATCATTCTTACGAATAAGGTAGATTAAGCTAAAAAGGCCTGTGACTCAGACAAGGTCCTTTTACAAGAACTGAACAGAGAAAACACGTGTCCATGGTTGTGTGTCAAGTCCATGCACCTGCACCTGTGGATGTGTCCATGTGATTACATCTCTGTATATCTCCGAACAAGACTGGAAATATAACCCAAGGCACTGAGCCGATCACTAAGGCTGCTATGTCTCTGCCACCAGACACAGTCTCCCTGGGAGACCAAAACTGGTTTGGGAACATATATGGAAGAAGGGTAATTTGATAACAGATAGTTTATGTTTTCCTAGTATGTCTGAGATGGAAAGTACTCTTCCACAGACGTACACACAAGCACTGCCCATTAAAGTGTTTCCCGCACATACTTTAAACAACTCTCATCTTGAGCAATGCGTATCATCTTCATCTCCCTCCATGACAGGCCTGTGACGGTGGGTGGGCAGGAGAACAGCATAAAGTATGTGCCTGGATCTCTGCTAAACCTTTGGCAAATGTCCTCCACAGCAGTCTTACAGATAAGATGGTGAAAAATGAACAGGATAAGAGTAGAGCTGGGTGGGATTACTGAAGATAAATTGCAGAACCCTAAGAGTGTTTATTAGGACAATACAGTGAGCTTTGGGTAGGATACAGGTCTCTGGTGGTAGCCACAAAGCTCCTCCCTTGACTGCTGCATTTTGACTTAAAAAGAAAATAGTTTCTAAGATGACAAGATGAAAGATACGCCTGATGGTATGGACAGATGACACAAAACTGGTATAGTGAGGTTAATACTGTAAGAGATGACCAAAATCAATAAATAAATTTATCTCAGTAGATTTGAACACTAGGCCAAAATTAACAAGGGCAAGCTTTATGCATGAAATCTACATTTTAAAATTAAAAAATGTACCTATTACTCAGCTTAGCAATTCCAATCCTTTGTATCTACCCTAGAGAAATAATTGCCTATGTGCATGCTTGTTCATGAATGTTCACTGCAGCACTGTTTATAATGGTAAAAAATTTAAAAAAGAAACAATAGAAGAATTGCTAAGACAACTATGGAATATCCACCATGAGAAATACTATCTGGAAGATTTTCAAGACATGTCATTGCATGGAAAAAAAAAAGTTGCAAAATGATATAAAAGCCCTATATGTTAACCTCAGCCATATATACACAGAGAGATATTTACAAATTTCCACAGATAGACAGACATATATGTAAATACATGGAAAGGTCTGGAAAGTCCCTGATGTCTGCTACCAGGATCTACCTCCAGGGAGAAATTAAGTTGGTATGAAGTAAAAAGGGCCTTTGACTTTACTTGTAACATCCAAAATTGAGAATGTATTGTGTTAAACTATGTGACTCAGCTTTCATTTTACAGTCAAGTCTTGCTTTTAGCTTTTAAAAAAAAGTTCAAAAATATGGGGAAGAACACAAATTCTTGGGTTTTCCATCACCACAAATGTAAGAGGGGTCAGCACTGTCAGACTGCAGAAAGCTACTTCATACTACCCAGAATGCATCTGAAGCCTGGTGCCCAGGCAGCCTGCAAGGACCAGGGATCACTCAGCTGATCAAGTCTGCAGCACTGTGCTGGATCGAAGCCTGGCAGCACAATTAGGCAGGGACACTGACAAAGTAGAAAGCAGCTAAAGGAAAGAAATGCCTATAGGGAGCCTGAAAAGCATGACTTCAGAATAAAGACTGAAGGAACCACAACTGTTTAACCTCAAAACAAGATCACGGGGAGCCAGACAGGCTGCTTCCAATATTTGAAGGGTTATAATGCAGATGACAAAGCAAACTTATTTTGGGTTTTTCCAGAGGTAAAAACTAGGATAAATAAAAACAGGTAATTCTACCTATGAAACATGAATAAAAAGAAGAAACACTCTGATAGAATAGAATGAATGACAACAGAACAGTCTGTCGAGCAAGATCATGAGCTTCCTGTTACTGGAAGCATTCAAGTAAGAGAGTCTATGTGAAAAGATATTGGATTTCATTAGAAGCAAAACTACGTGATCTATAAGATCCCTAACGACTCTAATACTTTACGATTCTATATTTTGGCTGCAGAATCCGTTTTCAATCAATGTGTACCCCCCGTCAACTTCAAATCCCACAGGTGGTGTATTCTGCCACCAGGTGGCAGTAGATGCCTTGGGCTCTGGGTCCTAAATGTTAGCTGCGGTGGAAAAAAAGCAGTTTTATGAAATGTTTTTAAATAAAAATTTAAAAAGAACAGATGCAAGCATGAAGTCCCAATGTAGCCCACTTCAAAGGAACATTAAGTGTAATTTATAATTTTTCCGATTATTCTATCACAAGGATTCTTAATCACCTGCTTTCCTCTTGAACATTTCCTTTGTACAGGGTCTACAAAGAGAGCCTTATCTTCTTCTGTGGTCTCCTCTCTCTGGTGTCAGGTTTCCTGACCTGCACCCAGTTCCAGATCTCTGCGTCTCCTCAATGCAAAAATCTCTGCCTCCTCTGCAGCTGCAGACTGTGTCTACTACTACAGTCTTTCTTCCCGACCCAAGCAGAAGACCCAACACGAGGGTCAGAGAAATACCCCAGCCATTTCCTGCTTCTAGCTGTCCTGCCTCTGTATCCACAAAACAAGCAAGCAACAAACAAAAACAGAATAGACCGAGTCGCTGAATCTCCACACTCTGACAGCGTGAAAGTCTATGATTATCTTTTCCCAATTACAAGAGAATCATTTCCCACCCGGCTCTTAAAGAAAGGAGAAACTTTGTTCTCCAACACAGCTGTCAGCTTGGGTGTTGCTTAAAATTTGAATACAATCAACAACCCTTGTCCCAGTCCCTAGCAACCTAAAATGATAACATTGCCTTGGTTACAAATCACTTCAGAAAACCTGGTTCTCAAAAAGTTGTCTCTGTAAGAGCTTGTGAATGAATGAAAACAAAGCAAGGTTTTCTTAAAACTGAGACTTAGAGCCGCTTTATCACAATAAACCATGTACCTGAGTCAAGGTGTCAGTCATCCTTCTGCATCTCAGGTGAAACGCTTCTTCTTCCAGGAAGCCCTCAGGAGACCAGGGCTGAGTTGGCTGCCCCATGCTGTGTGCACCAGTAGCATCCTGTGCCTGCCTTGTCACAGCCGGCCTTACCCTGTCACTGTCCTTACCACACTCACTTCAGTGGCCTCTGCACTGGCCCATTTCCTGGTTACACTGCAGGATTCAGGAAGACCCAGACTATATTTGTTTCTTTTACAACTGAATCCCCTGAACACTGCTGCTGCTGCTGCTAAGTCGCTTCAGTCATGTCCGACTCTGTGCGACCCCATAGATGGCCTCCTACCAGGCTCCTCTGTCCCTGGGATTCTCCAGGCAAGAACACTGGAGTGGGTTGCCATTTCCTTCTCCAATGCATGAAAGTGAAAAGTGAAAGTGAAGTCACTCAGTCGTGTCCGACTCTTAACGACCTCATGGACTGCAGCCTACCAGGCTCCTCTGTCCATGGGATTTTCCAGGCAAGAGTACTGGAGTGGGGTGCCATTGCCTTCTCCGTCCCTGAACACAGTAGGACTCAATAAATATTCATGAAACTATCATAAATACCTACATTATCAATTAACTAACTGATGTGGAGCCCAAGTGTAGGCAGCTGCTCCACTGAGGATATTATTTATCCATTTCACAAACATTTCCTGAGCATCTCTCGTGCCGCTGTGGTACAGGATGTGTCAAATGCAGGCTCTGCCCTCAAAGAGCATGCAGTGGGGGAAGGAAGTCAATGACACGAATACCTATGCTGTGAAGTAGACACACAGTAAAACCAAAACAGGATGGATATTAGAGAACGAGAAAACAACCAAGGCACTGGGGTCACCGAGCAGTTCAAAGCGGCTGGAGCTGAGGCTGTGGGACAGGTAATACTGGAACCAGAGTCTGGAGGCCCTTGAATAAAAATTTCAATTAAATAGTCAACATGTGGCAGGGTAAGAGCTTTATATATATGATTTCACTTATTTCTTGAAATAGTTCTATGTAAAACCATCCTATTACAGAGAAGGAAAAGTCTCAGAGGAGTCAAGAAAACTGCCTAAGATGACACAGCCAGTAAATGCCAGCGCTGGGTCCACACCTAGGCCAGACTAATGACAACGACAGGGCTGTAGGGCTTTGGAGACTGAGATGCCAAGTTAAGGAGCTGTTACTTTATCCAGTGGGATGCAGGGCCACTTTGAGTAGGAAAATGCCCCAAAGACTGAAGATTTATCAGACAGTAATGGAGAATGCATTAGGAGCAGTCAGGCTTGAAGCCTACTGCAATGGTCCCAACACTATATCACGAAACTCCTGAACAGGGAGAGCAGCAACAGACTGGAAAGGTGGTCCCAAGCTGAGGAATCCAGGAAGAGTGGGGACAGTCTAGTATAATCCCAAGGTATAAACCTGAGTGATAGAGGGCAAGGCTTCGAAAGTGGCATGTGCCTGCTTCTCTAGTGCCTCAGCATGTGTGCACGTGTGCCTGGGGGAAAGAAAAGGACAGACTGCAGCCAAGGATACAGCTCCAAAACAGGGGGCAGCCTAAATACCCAGCCCCACACCTTACTATGCACTGCTGCTACCTGCAAAATTCCCGGAACTATGAATTCCCGGAACCATCCTCCGCACTTGGAGCACGTGAGCTCCAGTGACTCACAAAAGCAATAATGTGGCATGAGGCATCCATAGTGTCTTCCCAGGTCTGGTCTCCTCCAACCGGCCTGCCCCAACATAGAGAACGCCTGGCCCCAAATCAGCACCAAGAAGCAGAAGAGTGCTAGAGAGACTTACACACCCCAGGCAGTCATCCTGACTCCCTGTAATCTTGGGCCAAAAGCTTAACCTCTCTGGATCTGCTTCCTCATCTGTAAGATAAGCAGTTTGGATCACAATCAGACATTGTACACTGGACGCCCACAGCCTGAACTCATCCTGCTAATGGACTTTGTTTGACTAACACAAAGTCTTTTAGTTGAATTAGTTTCAACATTTTAAAACAAGGCTATTTCACAAAGAAAATTCATATTTAAATCCTCTCTGAAACAAGATCTGGCAACAAGGAGCTCACATTCCCACATGGCATCAATCAGCTGGAGCTCAGTGGCTGCAGCTCCCCTGAGATGAGGGACCACTCTCCAGTCTGCCAGAGTCACCACCACTCCCTACTGCTTCCTGACAGACTCCACTCACCATCTACAATAGGCCTGCTTCAAAAGTCTCAGGTTACTGGTCTGGCTCCTGGGGGCACTTGAGTTCATGATTCCTAAGATGATGATGATCTAAAATACCATCATTGTAAGGCTTAGGAACTGCAGACAATAAACAGGAGCACAGAGAAGTTGGCAGTGAACTCCCCACAATGGCGGATACAGGTCTCTCAGAGAGGCAGGGATTTGCTGCAGCTGAAGAAGGTTTATTAAAACGCGTGTCAGACCTGCCCGCCATACCCACCCCCCCAACCAGGAGGAACTCACAGATGACATCAGCTTTGGACATAGTCAGAGAAACCCCATCATGAAGCAATTTACTTCCCCAGTCTCTTTAATTTAACAATTAGCTTAACAACCCTGATCAGGCACTTGCTGCTGGAGCATAGAAGTGATCCTGACCAGCAGCAGCTTCAGCCTAGAATTCTCACAAGGTCCTTTCCCTCAGTGCCCTTGCTTCAGCTGGGTTGGCCTCTCGGGTCACACAGACAGACATTCTCAATATTTTCAAAGAGGTTCCACCTCCTCCTTGAGCCTCCCACTTGAGCTCCTTAGAAATTCTCCCCTGTGTCCAAAATCAATTTCTCCTACTGCAATTTTAGCCCCTTCTCTGTTAGTCTGTCCTGCAGAGATGCTGGCCTCATCACAGGAAGCATGAAGGCAAGAATGCTTTAGCCAATCACTTCTCTGGCTCTTCGGGAGCTGGGGTGTGGAAGGCAAGTCTGAAGACAGTCCATGCTGCAGGAGAGAGGGTACGGTCCCAAGGCTGGAAGCTTTGTACACCGTGGGCACAGATCCTGACTCAGAGAATGAGTCTCAGGAACCGGGCTTGCCCTGACCTGGACAGCAAGCTCAGTTCTCCATCTGCACTGCCAAAGGGCCTCTCAGTACAATGCACAGTGCCTCCCTTGCCCAGCTCATCCTGCTCCTGCCTCCAAGGTCTTTCTCAACGGGTACCTTAAACCCCAAAGGCCATATGCCAGAGAGAGATGCACACACATTGGTAAGGGGAGACTCAAGAGGGGAGCTTATAAAGTCACAAGTCCACAGATACCTGCAGGATATTTTGAAAATACAGTATTAGAATTCCCAGGATAAAAGGGGTGAGACTGGGGACCACAATAGCAGACCTCAAAGAGGAAAGCATCACTGTGTGACTAGGGAGAAATTTCAAAGAGGCCATGGAAGGAGAAAAGGCCAGGAACTAAATGACCCAGGAACTTAAATCAAGCCAAAAATAAAACTGAGGAATGCCAGTGTCAAAGCTAATCACAGAGATTATTCTGTTTCACCAAAGAGACACAATGAGATGAAGAATCAGGGGACCTGTTGGTGGTGCTCCTGGTACAAGAAGTATCCTCAAGAAAGGAAGTTCTTCCCAAGTTGCCCTCCTCCATTGCCAGGACTGAGGTCAGGGTTGAAAATGCAGTTAAGTGCTCAGGAACCTGACTGACAAACGAGGTGTAAATAAATCACCAGGACCATATGGCGTCCACCTGGCAGTCCTGAAGGAATTCAAGGGTGAAATTGTAGAGCTGCTAACCAAAATGTGTAACCTCTTATTTCAAAGTCACTTGTGCCCTAGAACTGCCAGAGTACTCATGTAGCCTCCATTCATAAGAAAAGACCCAGGGAGAATTCTCATTTTTCAAGCCAGGAAAGCCAGCAAAATATATGTGAACAGGACTACTAAGCATGTAAGCAAGCATGACCTATCAGAAGAAAAAAACAGAACAGTTCTGATAACAGCAAAGCATAAGACTTTTTAGAGTAAACATTAATGTGAATTAAAGAGAATCTGTGGGTGTAACTTACATAAATTTCCAAGAAATTATTAGCAAGGGATTATAGTAAAAACACTTTTTTTCTTTTTTCCTAATTTTATTTTATTTTTAAACTTTACATAATTGTATTAGTTTTGCCAAATATCAAAATGAATCCACCACAGGTATACATGTGTTCCCCATCCTGAACCCTCCTCCCTCCTCCCTCCCCATACCATCCCTCTGGGTCGTCCCAGTGCACTAGCCCCAAGCATCCAGTATCGTGCATCGAACCTGGACTGGCAACTTGTTTCTTACATGATATTTTACATGTTTCAATGCCATTCTCCCAAATCTTCCCACCCTCTCCCTCTCCCACAGAGTCCATAAGACTGTTCTATACATCAGTGTCTCTTTTGCTGTTTCGTACACTGGGTTATTGTTACCATCTTTCTAAATTCCATATATATGCGTTAGTATACTGTATTTATGTTTTTCCTTCTGGCTTACTTCACTCTGTATAATAGGCTCCAGTTTCATCCACCTCATTAGAACTGATTCAAATGTATTCTTTTTAATGGCTGAGTAATACTCCATTGTGTATATGTACCACTGCTTTCTTATCCATTCATCTGCTGATGGACATCTAGGTTGCTTCCATGTCCTGGCTATTATAAACAGTGCTGCGATGAACATTGGGGTACACGTGTCTCTTTCCCTTCTGGTTTCCTAAGTGTGTATGCCCAGCAGTGGGATTGCTGGATCATAAGGCAGTTCTATTTCCAGTTTTTTAAGGAATCTCCACACTGTTCTCCATAGTGGCTGTACTAGTTTGCATTCCCACCAACAGTGTAAGAGGGTTCCCTTTTCTCCACACCCTCTCCAGCATTTATTATTTGTAGACTTTTGGATCGCAGCCATTCTGACTGGTGTGAAATGGTACCTCATAGTGGTTTTGATTTGCATTTCTCTGATAATGAGTGATGTTGAGCATCTTTTCATGTGTTTGTTAGCCATCTGTATGTCTTCTTTGGAGAAATGTCTATTTAGTTCTTTGGCCCATTTTTTGATTGGGTCGTTTATTTTTCTGGAGTTGAGCTGTAGGAGTTGCTTGTATATTTTTGAGATTAGTTGTTTGTCAGTTGCTTCATTTGCTATTATTTTCTCCCATTCTGAAGGCTGTCTTTTCACCTTGCTAATAGTTTCCTTTGATGTGCAGAAGCTTTTAAGGTTAATTAGGTCCCATTTGTTTATTTTTGATTTTATTTCCAATATTCTGGGAGGTGGGTCATAGAGGATCCTGCTGTGATGTATGTCGGAGAGTGAAAAACACTTTTTTTAACTGACTAATGATGCGACAGGGAAACACTTTTTCAGTATGCTGACTCAGAGACCAATTGACCATATTCAAATTAAGAAATAAAAAAGTGGAGTTCTTAAGGCATGAACAGTAGAACTGGTCTTATATAATATTCTTATAAATAATCTGTTGGAGGTATCGGAGAGCTACTCCACAGGTCTACACTCTTCCAGGCAAGAAAAAGAACTACTGATCCAAAGAAATGATAGGAAAGTCTTTTCAGGTTCTAAGAGTTGATGTGAGACAGAAGGCTGAGTTTCAATGTGATGGGATCTATCTGCCCTGTGACAATTCCTTAGTCTCCTCTCCCTTGATAAAACAAATTCTGGACTCCATTCTCTGAACCTTATAGACGTGGGCCCCAAAACCTACATATGCTTAAAAAATAGGAACAGACACAGATATAACTCACAGAAAATGATTCTGAATAGACTAACAGAGAGACTGTTCACCACATCTGGTTAAACTCTGACCAGTCAGGTTCACCATGGGCTGGCCCTTCTTCCCTCACCTGCAGTGCCCACTCAATACATAGAACTTCAAACTCATAAACCAAAGGCAGACATCCATAGAAAAACCAGTCTGAAGCTATGAACCAAATATTCTAAAACAAACAAGAGTATGACTGGATTGAATTACTCCCTTGAATTAATTTCTGTTAACACATCTTAGGTCAGGCTAATAGCTGGGAGCTAACCAGAGAAATGCAAACCTGAGTGGTTCAGCATCTCTTCCTTGTGATCCACATCTGTCCATCCCACTTCTCTGACTGCTTATAACATGAGTGGCTGCCACATGGTCAGAGGCTGTGTACCACTTTCTCAGCACCATCTCTGCTTATCCAAGTCCATTCATTCCTTCAAAACGAGAAGCAAAACAACTCCTCACCATTAGCATCATGGGAATTTAAAACTTACTCTTTCATTTTGGGGCTTAAAGTTAGTGTTTTGTTGGAAAATGCAGGAAAAAAAAAAGAGTTCTATATTGTGTCACCTGCTAAAACTTGTTCTTATGTAATATAGTGGCTACATCAGTTCAGTTCAGTTCAGTCACTCAGTTGTGTCCAACTCTTTGTATCCCCATGAATTGCAGCACACCAGGCCTCCCTGTCCATCACCAACTCCTGGAGTTCACTCAAACTCACATCCATCGAGTTGGTGATGCCATCCAGCCATCTCATCCTCTGTCATCCCCTTCTCCTCCTGCCCCCAATCCCTCCCAGCATCAGAGTCTTTTCCAATGAGTCAACTCTTCGCATGAGGTGGCCAAAGTACTGGAGTTTCAGCTTCAGCATCATTCCCTCCAAAGAACACCCAGGACTGATCTCCTTTAGGATGGACTGGTTGGATCTCCTTGCAGTCCAAGGAACTCTCAAGAGTCTTCTCCAACACCACAGTTCAAAAGCATCAATTCTTCAGGGCTCAGCTTTCTTCACAGTCCAACTCTCACATCCATACATGACCACTGGAACATACATAGGTTCAAATCATGGCGCTGCTAGTCACCAGGTGAGTAAACACAGAGCCCAACACCCTCACTTGTCAAATGGATGGTATAACATTCACCTACTTCAAAGGGCAGTTCTGGGGATCATTTTAGGTCATGTTTAGAGCTTGGTACAGTAGCTAGTGCATAATAAACACTCAACAAAATTCAGCTGGTACTAATAAAGTCTCCTTACCTCTAGATCTAACAAAGTAATTCCTTTTTTGACTTTCTCCTCAAATCTAACTGTAGCTTTTAAGAATTTTTCAAGAGGTAACTGATTATAGCTGCCTCTGATCTACAACCCTTCAGGGCTCAGCTGTTCTTTTACTGTCTTCTCGAGCAGTATTTGCTTAGATCTGTCTGTATGTCATTTCATAAACTGTGAAGTCCCTTCCGTGTGCCAGTGTCACCACTGCCTGTTCTTGGGTAAAGTTTGCACGCAAACTGGCAGCAAGCCGAGTTTTACCAGTAATGGGCCACTAACTGCTTCCAAGAGAGTCAGCATATGAAACTGTTTTTGATGAATCTGTCGAGGTAAAGGGGGTGCACTGTGACACTAGACTCTGTCATCACTTTGAGAGCAGATCTATTGTTGGCGATGTCTCACTAACCAAGCTCACAATGCTGATGCAAGAGTCAGAAGCTCCATTTACAGGATACCAAAATCAACAGCAAAATACAACTGTTACAGGACCCAGAGAGCTCAGGTCAGCATGGTCGGTGGAGGCTGATGGACTGGGGAAACCAAACCATCACCCAGATGTTGCTTAGAGAGCATATAAAAGCAAGGCTAGAAGAGTCTGCAGAATAATTCATGGCCCAAGGGCAGCGGACCGCAATGGGCTGGTGTATATACCCCAAGATTTGAGCTAGACCTTCCAGAGAACCAAAGTTTCCTTGTTTGCAGTCAGAGCCTGAATGGGTACTACCAGCTTCTGCCTCTTTAATAACCTGCCCTTCAGAAGTGTCTCCGCTGACCAGCAACTTCTGTACACAGTCTTTCCCCAGGCTGCACTCAGTACAATTAATTAGGCTTTGGATTATGAAATTACAGTCACATTTCAGCCCAGCATCCCTGAGATTACTCCCAGCTCATGCTAATGGAGTCTTTCCTCTTCTTGCACACATTTGCAGAACATCTCCTGGTTCACAGCTGTAGAGGATGGATCACATCCATGTAGGATGGACGGATGGATGGACCTAATTTAACCCTCAGAGGAAGCTTCACTTCTATTATTTCCAGGTTCCTAGGAGACTTCACTGTTACCTCTATGAAACCTCCATGGGCCAAAACTCCTCCAGGCCAGAATCCTCATCTTTTATTTGATTTCATGGTTCTTTAGTGAGTAGAACAAGAATTCATTAGCAGTAGGCACCTCATCAATGGCATTGATTGACCTGTTAAGTAATGCTGTAGATATTTGCTTTCATTAACAGGAAGAGACCACTTTTCAAGCACTGGTGAGAGAGAGCAGATTTAGGAAGCAGATTGGAACAGAACAAGACCAGGAAGAGGGTACACTGAGCTGCTGTCTGTACAAGAACTTGAAGAAGGAGGTATAACGTGTCCCTGGGTTGTATTTAGAAAATTGATACCCACTACTTAGAAAGAAACAGCTAGTCTTCCATCACATTATCCTGGCCAACATCCTCTTTTCCTTCCCTGGTATCTTGACAGTCCGTGGAAGAACATTCAGCTTTAGTCCTCAGAAGAAAGAAACTTGGAGCCTGGGACATAAATATGTCTTATTCTACAAATCACTGACTTTTATGCTGGGCAAGATCATCAAGAGGTCTTTGAAGAATCCATCTGGTTCAAGGACTGGTGTGCCAGCAGGAAATTCTAACAGAGGAGACACCTTGCCAGTTGAGGGATTCCTGCCTTCCTACGTGGTTGTGGCATGGACATCTGCTCTCTTCTTCTTGGTTTGAGTTGCAAGGCAATGTTGATGAAAAGAGTCCATGTTTGAAGCCAGGCATCCTTGGGTGAGACCCTGGTTTTGACAATTTCTGACAAATCACTTAACCTCTCTGAGCCTGTTCTTTCAAAGTACAGGAGATATACTACCTTTTTGAGTCTGGGGAGGACTAGAGATGACATCTGAAATGTGCCTATTCAATGGTTGTCTTAGGATGGGGGCTTTTTGGCTAGCTTGGCACTTGCAAAGACATCACCATTACAGAAGTCACCACCAAGTAACACCTGACTGGCTCAGAGCACTAGCATCCAAGCACACCTAAACAGGTGGGAACCCCTCGCCCCCACACCCCCAAACCAGGTGCAAGGATGCCTCCCTCCCCTTCCTGGTCATCCTTCACATGGACATGCTGCCTTCCTGAGTCCAGAGTTCTAACCATGAATAGAAACCCTTCAGTGACAGACATCAGCATATAGCATACAAAGGTAGTGTGGAGAGAGCAAGAAAGAGCAGAAAACAACCCTAACTAAGACAATTCCAATCACACAATTCTATATGTAGAAGGGACCCTGGTAATCATTCAGTACAATCCTCTCATTTTACAGGTGGGACAACTGAGACCTTGAAAGGATAAGGGACAGATCCATATCAATGATAGATCAATATCTAAGTCAACAATAGGTCAGTCCTAGAACCAAGACCTCATGACAGGGTAAGGGCTTTATTCACTATGCTGCACTGCACTGCAGAGACCCACGGAAGCTGACACACCAGGCAAGGTGCCAGAAGAAGAGAATGTCAAACGTGCTTATTTAGCTTCTACTGCATAAACAACACTGGGATAGGCACTAAGACTTTCAAAAAAGTTCTCAGCTGTCCTCCAGGAGCTTAACATCTGTCAAGCTGGGGAGAAAACCCCTGACGTGTGCAATAGCAATAATGAAAGGTTTGTGATGACAGGTCCTGGAATGTGTTCAAGATCAGAGATGGGAACAGAGTGATGTCACAGAGATTTCTTCCCCACCTGGAGTGGAACAACGCTGGAGCCTTACAAAATGGATGGACAATGAATAGACCACTGCTAGGATGGAAAGAACCCTCAAGCAAAGTTTCCAGCAGAAGCAGTCTTGGAGTCTAGCCTGACTATGGTGTGTTCTCAAGCCAGTAAAGACAGAGCCTCTGGCAACTTCTCCAAGAACCTGGAAACTATTACCTGGCTGCTTCCTTACCATCTCTTACTATCTCTTACCATAGAGCATGGAGCTTGATGCTCAGAGCAGAGACCCTTGAGGATTTCAAACTTCTCAGAAATCACCGTAGCACTGAGGTCTCTCTCACACAGACAAACACACACGCCTGCACACAGGCAGGCATGCACTGGGATGGTGATGGAGTCGGCTGCTCAGATTTCTCTCTTCCTACACACCCCATGGCCCACTCTCATCTGGGTTCCCCCAGGCTCTGACCACTCCATCACTGAAGCAGCCTTCATCTCTGCTCCCCACAAAGGCTCGTCTAGGAATCCTCGGTGCTGCCCAAAGGACTGTGGTGTGTGTGTTGCTACTGTCTCTTCAGTCTCCTCCTTTGCTCCATACAGGCTGTCTTTCAGAGCAGTCTCTGTCTGTGAGCTTTTGAGAGGATGTCCCCAGAAAATCGGGGAAAGGTCCAGCTACCTGTGCTAACCTCCTCCTAACGCTGCCTTCCTTTCACTTTGTTTTCCTTAATTTTCCTTCTGCCATTCTTTCATCACCTCTTTATCCTGTTGTAGGGCATACTTTTTATAAGCTGCTATAACTCCTTTTTCAAGCAAAGTGGTATCTAAATGTGTGTCTGCTGGTCCAGCCCATTTGCACAGCAGCCTGACAAGAGAAGCTCTCCAGTCTTTCCTCCAGCGAAACCTTGGCATCACCATCACGGATTTTCCAAATCCATCCTTCCAGGCCTAAACTGATGTTACCTTTCCTGCAAACCATTCCCTAGCTTCTTCTGGTAAAGCTCACCTCCTTCCTCTGAGCTCAACCACATGAGGGATCTACCTCTTTATAAAACTACCCTATTCTACCTTGTAATCCATTCTAAACACGGGTAAAATAGCAACAACAACAACAATAATTTTCTTAAAGAAAAGCAGCTCTATGATGTCATTCCCTCACTCAAAAATACTCAGTGGCTCCCTGCAATGAAGGACTCCCTCACTTTACCAGCAGCATACCTCTAGTTTGATTTCCTATTTTCATCCTACATACCTGCTGATCCCAACTGCCTACTGTTCCTTGAGTACACCCTGTTCTTTGCTACAAGTAAGAGAGGAGCAGGAGATTCTGTGTACTTCTCTCCAGCCCTGTCCCTGGGCTGCACAAAAGATACAGGAACATACACATAGATTCAGTTCTGGGAGATTCCCAGTCTCTTAGACAGTCTTTTTAACTTTGTTCCTCGGTATTTCTTTCTCTTCTTCTTTCTCCTAGGTCTCCATGAATTTATTTTCTTCCAGGGTAGTACAAGAGAAAGAACACAGATTATGGAAGTAGACATACAGACTATTTTTTGGCTTGAATCCTAGCTCTGCCACTTAACAGCTGTGTGATTTTAGGCAAGTCCCTAGCTTCTCTGAGGCTCCATTTCCTTATCTTTAAAATGGGAACCACAAAGGTTATTTACTTTTTCATATTCCTTTCTATTATGGTTAATTACAAAGTACTATCAGTCTCCGGTCTCAACAGAGGCACTACTTGGGACTGAGGTCTTTTTCACATCACAAATGGCATTGCTTCCTCGTACATTGAGTAGAAAACACAACATTGCCCCTTCCTCAGGCCACCAGGCAGTGAAAGCTCCTCCCCAGCCCTTACCAACTCCTCTAAGCGCCATAATGTTTTCTTCTTATTGTAGAAATAAGTTTCAAATACCTCTATCAATAAGCATTATTCAACCGTTGGTGGGGAGAAGGTCTATATCAATACATACGTAAAATCCACCAGGCTCTCTATCATCTCCAGATGCTGCAGGGCAGAGGGTGGGGTTCTGATGTTCAAATGCAAAATGAACTGATGGCTGTGATGGAGGTAGCCAGGGAATGGGGCTTACTCTAGCTGCCTCATGTCTGTGTCTGGATGTCAAGTGTACTTGGTAGGAACAGGGGACAGTACTAGATGGACTCTAACAGCTAAACCTCACTCCATAGCACAGGCAGCAAAAGAGCCTTCCAGGGACTCACGGTGCAATTTGGGGCTGTCACTGGTGTCACTGAGCCAACTAAACTTTCTGATTTTCGTCCTAATTTCAGAGTGATCTGGATACTTCAGAGCTGTGACCTGGCATGATGTCATTAGGCTGCCACCTGTGGAAAGGCAGGTTACACCAGGTGAGGCTGACCAAGGCCCACGCAAGTGCCCTTGAGTTCCACAGATGGAGATAAGTGATTTCCTTCCTGAAGGAAGACCATGCTCCTTCCCCGACTTCTAGTTGATCCCGGAGTGAGATCTGGTTGAGTTATCCAAACTTTGTCATCCTGCCCCCTTGGTGAAGGGACTGTCAGAACAGTGGCCCACCCAGGGTTAGAGGGGGCCACTGCTTATGAGAGGGAAGACATGCTTTTCTCCATGCAACACTAGCAGGGCCCTATCATTATCAGACTTGTCGCTTGCCTCCTCAAGGCCACGGTCAAGCAGCTGAGCTAACAGAGCAGATCCAGAGAAGATACGTGCGAGACATGAAAAGAGTGGTAAGGAGACCATGGGAGGAGCCTCCTGACTGTGTCTTCACATGTCATCATTAGCTGGAGATAAAGATCCAATCTGTGCTTTCCCGGTGGCAGCAGTAAAGAATCCGCCTGTCAATGCAGGAGACGCAGGTTCAATCTCTGGGTCAGAAAGCCCTGGAGAAGGAAATGGCAAGCCACCCTAGTACTCTTGCTTGGGAAATCCCATGGACAGAGGAACCTGGCAGGCTACAGTCCATGGGGTCATAACGAATCAGACACAACTTAGTGGCTAAACACCACCACCACAATGACCCATTCTGGTATCTATGAGGTTGGGCAATCAGGGGTAATTTCAGTGAAGAAACATTCAACTGAGGGCCCTCTTGCTCTTTTTACCTTTGGAAATTACAGACATGACCTCAGATGCCTTTTTTTTTTTTTTTTAATCTCCAAAGCCTAGACACTAAGGTACAAAATATAAACATTGCCTAAATCTATGGAGGGTGTAATGTGTATTTGCTCTGCTATTTAAGAATGTTCAATTATACTCTACAGGGAACAAGAGAAACAAATAAAATGAAGATAGATAAAATTAAGCACAAACGATAAAGAAGCAAGTAGCTCATGAGGCATGTTAGCCATAGATAAATAAGAGCATGCATGTGTTGAGGAGAAGCTAGGAAGAAGGAAAGGATCAACCAGACACCTAACATTCATGCTGGACACTGACTGCTCTTTTGTGACACCCATTCAGGTCCCCTAAGTCCTCTGCCCACACAAGATCCAGAGCTGTTATCAGAACTGCTCTAGTCAGGCTTACCACCCTAGCGTTTCTCAAAAAAAGTATGTGTTGGCCACAGGCACCTTCTGCCTCCTGTCCCCTCTCATTCACCTCTCAGTTCTGGTTTCCATAACCACATCATCAGCAGGAAAGGGTGACCTGGCAGAGACAGACAGGACCTCTGACCCCATACAACACAGAAGCCAGGGATGTGGTCTTTACACTCACTTGTACCCTATCCTGAGTGTGTAAATTCATCCCATATCTTTGGCTGAGTTTTCAGTTCCGTGACCTCAGGACAGTGTGTGCCAACTATGTGTATAGAGGTCACCATTGCATCAAGGTTATTTCCTATTGCAAGAGGGCCTGTTGGGGGTGACCTTGAAGACTCAAGGTCAGGGAATGTAGAAAGAGAGGAAAGGGGCCAATTTCAGGTCTGAGGTCAGAGTAGAATTAGGAACTTGAGGATAGATCATTTCACTGAGCACCAGGATATAAATGTCCTCTCTCCGGTTCTGCCACTAAGAAGCTGTGGACAAATCACTTTGCCTCTCAGAAACCTGGGTTTTTTACCTGTCTGGAATTAGGCAGTTAGGCTGCCATTGTTGTTCAGTCACTAAGTTGCATCTCTTTGCGACCCAGTGGAATGAAGCACGCCAGGCTTCCCTGTCCTTCACTATCTCCCAGAATTTGCTTAAACTCATGTCCATTGAGTCAGTGATGCTATCCAACCATCTCATCCTCTGTCGTCCCCTTCTCCTCCTGCCTTTAATCTTTCCCACCATCATGGTCTTTGCCAATGAGTTGGTTCTTCGTATCATCAGGTGACCAAAGTATTGGAGTTTCAGCTTCAGCATCAATTCTTCCAATGAATATTCAGGGGTGATTTTCTTCAAGATTGACTGTTCTGATCTCCTTGCTGTCCCAGGGACTCTCAAGAGTCTTCTCCAGCACCACAATTAGAAAGCATCAATTCTTTGGTGCTTAGCCTTCTGTATGTTCCAGCTCTCACACCTGTACATGACTACTGGAAAAACAACAGCTTTGACTAGATGGACCTTTGTTGGCAAAGTGATATCTTTGCTTTTTAATATGCTGTCTTGGTTTGTCATCATATTCTTTGGCATCCTTTTCTGGAAGGAGCAAGCATCTTTTAATTTCATGGCTGCAGTCACTGTCCACAGTGATTTTGGAGTTAGACTAAATTGCCAACATCTGCTGGATCATAGAAAAAGCAAGAGAGTTCCAGAAAAACATTTATTTCTGCTTTATTGACTATGCCAAAGCCTTTGACTGTGTGGATCACAAGAAACTGTGGAAAATTCTGAAAGAGATGGGAATACCAGACCACCTGATCTGCCTCTTGAGAAATTTGTATGCAGGTCAGGAAGCAACAGTTAGAACTGGACATGGAACAACAGACTGGTTCCAAATAGGAAAAGGAGTTCGTCAAGGCTGTATATTGTCACCCTGTTTATTTAACTTACATGCAGAGTACATCATGAGAAACGCTGGACTGGAAGAAACACAAACTGGAATCAAGATTGCTGGGGGAAATATCAATAACCTCAGATATGCAGATGACACCACCCTTATGGCAGAAAGTGAAGAGGAACTCAAAAGCCTCTTGATGAAAGTGAAAGTGGAGAGTGAAAAAGTTGGCTTAAAGCTCAACATTCAGAAAACGAAGATCATAGCATCCGGTCCCATCACTTCATGGGAAATAGATGGGGAAACAGTGGAAACAGTGTCAGACTTTATTTTTCTGGGCTCCAAAATCACTACAGATGGTGACTGCAGCCATGAAATTAAAAGACGCTTACTCCTTGGAAGGAAAGTTATGACCAACCTAGATAGCATATTCAAAAGCAGAGGCATTACTTTACCAACAAAGGTTCATCTAGTCAAGGCTATGGTTTTTCCTGTGGTCATGTATGGATGTGAGAGTTGGACTGTGAAGAAGGCTGAGCGACGAAGAATTGATGCTTTTGAAGTGTGGTGTTGGAGAAGACTCTTGAGAGTCCCTTGGACTGCAAGGAGATCCAACCAGTCCATTCTGAAGGAGATCAGCCCTGGGATTTCTTTGGAAGGAATGATGCTGAAGCTGAAACTCCAGTACTTTGGCCACCTCATGCAAAGAGTTGACTCATTGGAAAAGACTCTGATGCTGGGAGGGATTGGGGGCAGGAGGAGAAGGGGACGACAGAGGATGAGATGGCTGGATGGCATCGCTGACTCAATGGACGTGAGTCTGAGTGAACTCCGGGAGTTGGTGATGGACAGGGAGGCCTGGCGTGCTGCGATTCATGGGGTCGCAAAGAGTCGGACACGACGGAGCAAATGATCTGATCTGATCTCTAATATTCCTTCTGGAGCTCCCATTTCGGTATTTAAAGTCTGCTTCCAGCCTGCACACCACAGCCAAAGTGCACCCTTGGAAACTGGTGTTTACATAAAGTTCTTGGTGCTTACACAGTAGAGTACAAGAGATCACCTGGCTCCTCTGCATACTATCAATGAGGAAGTAACTAAGAGTGAGGTTGGAAAAATAAAGTCTTTTCCTTGAAGTCTCATATTCTCCTAGTGGGTCAGATGAAGATGTCCAGATCCACCCTCCCCCACTCTGTACCCTGTTCCAGGTTGGCCTCCCTGGTTCTCCAGCCAGCTCTGGGCCTGGGAGGCTGACCTGAGTGTACCACAGCAAGGCTCTCTCACTCTCCTTCATCCTGCTGAGTTCAGCCACTGGAAAGCCCCTAACAGAAGATGAAGAGAAGTACAGAGAGTAAGGCCTGGATATCTGCTACCTCTCCACAGCTTCTCTTGAGGTTCTGACGGGCTGCCTGTGTTCCTTAACTGAAAGTCCCAGCTCCTTCCCAGGTGGCCCTCAACATAAACTCTCTGTCCCCAAGTTCCGGGACAACTTCTTCCTCATTCTGTTAGGTCTAGGGATGCTAACCTCATTACTAGTCCCTGCCCACACTTACGTAAAGAGCCCCTTCACTTCCTCAAATGACCCACCAAGGCTGGGCCATCTGTTTCCTGCTGGATTCCTGACTGGTGTTCCTAATGAACCCATTTTCTCTCTATCTCCATCTTTGAATGACTGATTCATCTTGAAAATCTCTGCACTATGCAACACACATTCCAGACTTTCTCTGGCACAGCTGAATTCCCAGACAGGGGCTGAGGTGCCTCTTTTCTCTGTAACCCTCTACAAGCCTACCTGCAAAATTTCCTGTTCCACTTGAAAAAACATATCACAATGACTAAAAGAACCTTAGTTCTGTGCATGAATGAGCAGCACAACAATCAGCTCACTGTCCACTGAGCTCTTCCACCCAACTTGGTGACTCAACATCTCTCCTTGGAGATGGCCTTATTGCCCCTCATGTCAATGTTTTCCTATTTATAAGCCTAACCCTGACAACACGCAGCCCACCCTGACAGAGCAAACAGTGTCAACAGGGCTGCCGGAGCCCCATCAGACCCAGCTCCAACTCTGCCCCCTTGGACTCACCACAAACTGAAGGCGACCCAAACTGAATGCTTTTGTCTGGCCTCTAGAGTTGTTTTTTTTTTTTAATTTCAGCTATATTGACGTATAACTGACATACAAAATTGTAAGATATTTAAAGCGTACATCATGGTGATTTGTTATACATATACATGGTGAAAGGATTCCCCCCATCTAGTGAACATACCCATCACTTCACATATTTATCTGTTTTTATGAGAACATTTAAGTTCTACTCTCTTAGCAAATTTCAATTATACAATACAGCATTGTTAACAACAGGCACCATGACATACATTGATCCTCAGACTTTATTCACTGTACAACTGAATCGGTACCAAGATCTCCTCCAGCCCCTGGTAACCACTTTCTACTCTTTATTTCTATGAGTTTAACTTTTTTTGTTGTTGTTTTTAAGATTCCACATATAAGCAATACCACGCAGTATTTGTCTTTCTCTAGTTGACTGATTTCACTTAGCCCAATGCCCTCAAGGTCCATTCATGTTGTTACAAGGGGTGGGATTTCCTTTGGCCTCCGGAGAACTTATGTTCTTTCTCAGTTCCAGTCTAAGTTTAACATCTCTACTTGTTGAAATGGTTTCTTTTTAATAATAATAGTAATAATAATGATGAAACAGTGATTGAGCACTTGTGGACCAGACACCAATCCAAGCATTTTGTGTGTTACACAATTCAGTCTCTACAGCTCTATGCAGCCCCACCCCACTTTATGAAAGAAAAGATGGCATAGAGGTCAAGCCACATGCTGAAACTCAGGCCCCTGAAGTCTGGCACCAGAGCCTTTACACTTTTTCTTAATGTTTTCTTATGAAATGCTTTAATCATCTCAGAGAACAGAAAGAATAGTAGAACTCATCCCGATATACTCACAACCTAAATTTACCAATTACTAACTTGTTGCCGTATTTGCCTCATAGTTTTTATACAATTATCTCGAAGTGATTTGCAACATCATAACATTTCATCTATAAATATAATATAGATTTTCTCATCCATAATACCACTAATCACATGTAACAAAATTAACAGTAATTCCTTAATATTATCTAATAACCAAATTTAGATATATTCAAATTTCCCCAACTGTCCCCACAAAATGCAGAACTCTTCATGAGTTCGCCTGTTGGCCTCACATATGGCCAGTCAGATCGCATCTGAATTATTCCAATTTTAGTTCACATGCTGCACCCACCCCCAGCACCAATATGCTATCTGCTCCTTGCTGTACTTTTCCTACTTATATAGTCTTTTTAAATGAAAAATCTCTCTCACTCTAGTTCTCCTTCTACTCAGTCCTTGTATAAATCTAGTGCAAACCAGTCTTTCCTGGTGGAAAAGACCAATCTCCCCAATTTAGCTACAGCTGCACTGCAGCCACGGCTGTGTCAGAGCAGACAGCACGCACAGGACTCAGCACTGTTTACGTCACTGGGGGCAACTCAAGGAAAAGGATTAAGGTGGGGAGGTTCCTGAAGAGATGGTCGGGGGTCTCTCGGGGGGGAAAGTTCTTGCCAAGAGGAAGGAAACTGGCAAGTTTTGCTCCAGGTCTTTGCCTCTGTCACTCTTGTCCTGAAAACAATGTGTGCGCACCTCAAGTGGTGTCAGGTGGAAAGGGGAGGCCGGGCTGGGTCACTCCAGGCACCGATGGCCACTTCTGAGAGTCCAGATGCCAACCAAAGGCAGTCCTGATAACATACCCCCGTTCTCTTCCTCAGGGCCCAGCCAATCAGCTCCTAATCAGATGCCCGCTCTGGGCACCCTCTCAAAAACCTTTAGGTCTTCTCCCACCCAAGGTGGGCAGTGTGTGTGGAGGGAGGGTTGACAAGGAGAACAGGTCACCATTACTGTTCCTTTTTGTCCTACTTCCAACCTCTCTGATGAAGGAGAAAGATGAGGAAGAGAGAAGCAGAAGAAGAAGAGTTCAGAGAAGAGGGCATCAGCTAAGTCTGGCTGCATACTACTCAGGAGCCGAAGTCCTTAACTCACCTCTAAACACCAAAATGTATATCCTGCCTGTAAAGGGCTGCCAGGGGAATCACAGCTTTTTTCACACACTGATATTTTTTAAAAAGTCTCTTGCTATCTCTCAGCAGTTTAAACTCCTTCTTGTCCTTTAAGGCTTAATCAAAATCACCCCCTGAGTTTGACACCCTCATCTATGCTTCCTTAGCATCCTGTGATGACCTGACTGCAGGATGTATCATGATGAGCTGTAATTATCTGTTTCCTTGGTTGTCTCCTCTGCTAGACTTCAAGCTCCTGAGGCTAAAACCATGTCTTGTTTATCTCTGTATCCTCAATCCTTAACACAAAGCCTGTCACATATCAGTCATTTAGTAAGTGTTGGTCAAATGAATTCTAGCACTTCTCCCCAAACCGCCTTCTGTGTATTGCTAAGGGCATGAGAGTGTTTTTCTTTATTTTTCTTTACTTAAAAAAAATCCCCAGTTGCATCTCAGTAGCTCACCTGATAATCAAAGTAACTGGAAAACACCATGCATCCTGAAAACTGAGTCTGTGTATATAGAGAAGTGAGCCTGCCCCTTCTGAGTGTTCTGTATGCCAATTCTTTTATACCATGACTCCTGAAGGTTTGGCCCAGCTTTTTTCGATCCCTGCTACACCAAAGTCAGTGCTTTACATATGGTACACCTCAAGAAACGCGTGTTGAAATAACCTGATGGTGTCCATGACTCAAGCTCCCTAGAGAAGTTGACCATCTGCCAAATATAGCTACAGTGTGTTTGAATTATGTTAAATAGTCAACAAAGTTCGGGCAAGGAAGAAAATTGCCAATCCCTCCTGGAAGTGAGCAGAGAGAAGGACTTTCTTGCTTTCAAAATGTCCAAACATCTTGTTCTAAATACTGACATCTGTTTGCCTCCAGCTTGCTGCTCCCAATGTTTGCCAACTGGCGAGAATATCTGTGTTTTTACCAACCATTTCCCCCCATCGCATCACTTCCTTCAGGAGCTGGCAATTTCACAGGCACTAGGGTGGAGCACTATGTGGGCACCAAGGGCAGATATTCACCCCCAACGCGGAGGTGATACTACTGCCTCTGCACCCTGGACAAACCCGCTATCAAAGCATCCCAGTGGCTCGTCCCTCTAGGAAGGCGCCGGCAGTGCCATCACCCCAACACAGTCCCCGCTGCCCTCCCCTCCTCTGCTTCTCTTCCCACTGCCCTCTTCAATCATGTACCATCTGGCTGCCAATGACACCTTTAAAGACATTAAACCCTCATTTCAAACACGAGTCCTCCTGGAGGCAGACTGACCGGCCTCCAGTGTTTGGCGACCACGTCCATGCTCTTCGTTCCTGGGGTTCTCCCCTTGAGCTCTCCTGGCTCTCCTTCTGCCTCTCCCACTCTCTGTGGCTGTTTTATGGGCTCCTCAGTCCCTTCCACCTTCTAAATCTGAGCTGTCCTAAAGTCGTCCTTTTAGTTCTTTCCTTGTACAGCCAGGGACTCCAACTCCTGGGAAGGCTCCCTGCCTTGTGCAGAAACACCTCCTCACACTGAAATGCATGGCAGCCTTTCTCCTTCACATCCCTCAGAATCCCAGTCCTGCATCAGGCACTCCCAGATGCAAAGCTCAACCCTCTTTCTACACATTTAGCCCCACACACCCAATGTGTTCCAGACAACTGCTTCTAACCACCTACTGTCTCCACACCTTCGACATCACCCCTCTCCTAATCAGCACCCTTACCAAACAGCCTCCTTTCTTCCACTGTGCCTCCATTTTCCTAAGGCACCAAGGAAGTGTAATGTCAAAAAAAAAAAAAAAAGAGAGAGAGAGAAAATAATGACCAGCAGTAGAGATTTATCCTTAGAAAGTAATAGGGGAGTATTAGCACCTACACTGGACACAGAGGTTAAAGATATGGATTACTAGGATCCACTCCCAGATTCCACTTCAGGAAGTCTGGGGCCCAGGAATCTGCATTTTTTTTTTAATTTTGGTTTTTTCATTTTTGGCTGCACTGGGTCATATTGTGCGAGGGCTTTCTAGAGCACAGGCTCTAGAGCTTGGGCTTCAACAATGTCCCCAAGTGATTCTGATACAAATAATCATAAGTCACACTCTGGAAAAAAACTGGGTCTCAGCAGCTGGGTACAGGATAAAGATGACAGGGCTAAAAATGTGTAAATGCCCAAAGGTGACTTTAAATAGAAGCAATAAACGGTTACAAGGTTCTGTTGCATAGGGATTTCTACTAAAACCATAGAACCGGGATACACTGCAGAAATTATCCGGTCTCACCCCTCCATTTAACAAAGAAAAACTGAAGCTCAGAGGAGGTTAATTACCTACCCAAGGCCACACCAGTCTAAGGCAGAATGCTTAACATGACAAAGGCTGTCTTTTCTCCACAGAAGTAAACAAAATAAATATGCCCATGTATGCATACACACACAAGCTTAAAATGGTACTCTCCAAATTTTAACCTGCAAATGAATTACATGAGGCTTTTTTTAATATGCAGAGTCTGATTCAGCAACTCGGGGCGGCAGTGGGGGAGGGGGGGCAGGGCAGGGCAGGTAGCTTGACACCTTGTATTTCTAACCCCAGGTGATGCTGATGCTGCTGGTTCACAATCCACCCTTTGAGTAGCAAGGTCTTAGAAAGTGAAATGACTGCCCTTCTGTTCTAAATAAATGGTCTATTTCTCTACAGTGAGCACTTGTGCCACAGAAAGCTGAGCACCTCTGATTTCCTCGGCCACACTGTGTGAAGGGAATGGACTTGCTACATCACTGCTTCCGGATCCAGGCCACTAATCACCTGTTGACAGCCAGCAGGGGTGGAACTCAGACCAAAGCGGGACTCATGAGCCTCCAACTGCAGCCCTGTTACCAAAACATTTATGGTGAAAAATGTGATGAGATGACAAAAAAATTTTAAGGACTTTAAAAGATTTAGCCGTGCACTTTTCTTGAAATAATAGTTAGAAAATTAAGAGATTATTTCATTTTGAAGAAAACTTCCCAATTAAAAATGAATGTCCTTGTCTGGAAATACACAGAGAACCAAACAAATGGTTTTGTCTAAATCAGAAAATAAATGCACTTGGGCACCATTACTATGAACAAAACTGAATGACACCCAGAAGAATGGCCTCCTAGCTCAGAGGTGCTGGGTGCTCCTAGCACCACAATGTCTGACCTCACCTCCGGGCTCCATCACTTACACACCACAGGATGCTGAGCAAGTCACTTAAGCTCAGTCTCCTCATCTGTAAAATGGGATTATGATGAGCATTTCATGAGTTCCTACAGGAAAGTAGGAAAGAAAGGACAAGAAAGCACTTAGCATGATGCCTGAAACGTGATGAGCACTCAGTACAAACTGGCTGTAAATATTTCCAGAGGCGTGAGCACAGCCAAGGAACCACCATTTAGTGAATTCCTCAATCACCGAGGAATTCAGCTTCATCAGTCACAAGGCAGAACTGTCTACTATACCTGCCTCCCCCAGGCTTAGAGGCTGTTTCTGGAGAAAGAGACATACACAAAATTTACCGGCTCAGTCTTTTCCATCTATCTTGGGACATCCCAAGTGCAGGTGGCATGCCCTGTGACAGGGGCAAGTGTCATCAGTGGCTGTGTCTGGGTACCCATTACCCACGTAGGAATCCTACCGTCGGCAAAGCCACCTTGGGGGTATGTAGTCACACAGGATCCCACACTGAGAAGGCCATGTGCTTGGGATTTAATGTTCTGTGGTCACTGTCTCAAAATTCTTAATAATTCAATCTTAGAGTATGTGTTTTGTAAGGGAAAGCTGATGGGAAAAGGGAGAACTCGCCAAGGGGCTGAGGCCCAGGCTTACTCACAGTCTACTTAAGCCACCTTCCAGAGGTGGGTTCTCAGGGTCCCATTCCCCCACCCTCCAGGGCTCCAGGTCTTGTCTGGCCACCCCATCCCTGTCCCACAGCAGAAACCTGGACACAAATAGGCTGGGGGGTGAGGGTCAGGCACACACCCCCCCAACATCTCAAGGCAGAACATGGCAGCCATTCCTCCCCTGAACTGGCCACACCGCAGCAAGCTCAGAGGGCGACTGGAAGGAGCAAGCCTCTCTTCTAGCTGCAGTCCAGGTAGCCAGCATGCCCCTGTGCTTTCACTACTCTTGGTGGTGGCCCGTCCACTCTGGGTTGAAGCAGTGGGCCCATGGGAAGGGGAGACGCCTGGCTCAACTTCTCTGCCCCTGGCCAAGGGTCAGTCCCGCAGCTGGCAGAAGGGGGATCCCAGCAGTCCAGAGGCCACATGCACCAAGTTACAGCAGAGGGGGCCCGGCACCAGTAAGGGTCTGTACGGCCCCCTGAGTATCCTGTGCTAAGGGAGCACATCATTAAATAGAAATTTAAAACATCATGACAGGTGAAGAGAGACACCATGGGAGAAAGGAAAGGCTTTATATTTTAACAACTACAATAGCACTTTTTCCGTTTTTGAACAAGAGACTTCAAATTTTCATTTTGCACCTTGCTTTGCAAATTATGTACCTGGTCCTGGCCATCAGCCTCCAGCCCCACCCCGACTCACCTGCTTGGTGCTATTTTCACCTCACCCTCAGCTCACACTGAGGGAGCAAGACCCAGCCCTTCTTGTGAAAGGAATCCCTGATAGGATAGGTACCAATCAGCCTCAAGAATGGTCAGCAATGCTAAGGGAGAATGGAAAAGAAGAGGCCCTGAGAACCAAGGCCACCTAGAAGCAAAGGAATTCCCAGGAGATGATATCTGGCAACCTAGAGAATGACAACGAGGTTGAGGAGATAAAAGGATTAACATCACCCCCAGAAAAGATTTCCCAACATTTATACCATCATCCCCATGGCTCCCAAACTGTGTATCCAAGATACCTTGGGGCGCCATAGCAAATTCATAGGGGCTCCATGGGATATTTAATTTTTTGAAGGAAATACATCACTGCTTGACACCCGTCAGATACCACATGAGCCACTAGCACAAGACTGTCCTCAATCACAGCATTAAGTTACACTTCATTCCTTTTGATGACATCGTATCTTTGCAAAACTAGATGTGGGGCAGTTGCTATGAAAAAACCAAGCGCAGTACAAAAATAAATACAGAACAGGAAATGAAGAAAGTAATATCCAAACTGATTCCAAGTTCTGAGTTGTGCAGTGCCCAAAAGGGACATCCACCTCAGTAATGAGTAACCATGGCTATTTAAGAATGAAATAAAAAAATACTTTCTTTTCCATTTATGTGTATTACTTTTTCAAATGGCTACTACATTGTTAGGACACATACTTATTAAGTTTTTTGGACCTAAATATTTAATAAACAGATCTGTGAAGTCCTTGCTTGGCCTAGGGGTGCCATGAAAAAATTAGTGAGATGTTACAGAAGCATGAGCCAAGAAAGTTTGGGAGACTCTGCACTATACAACCCCCTTCTTTCACATAGTGAAAGTCTCTGAAAGGAGAGGACAAGGGTGAGGATTATGAGGTGCACATACCCAGTGAAACCAGAGCTAGACTCAGCCAGGTATACACCAACAACTGACCCAGGGACATTTCTCTCATTATGTTTGAAGAGGCTACTCCCAAAGTTCAAAAAAATTGTTTAATATTTATTTATTGGTCATGCTGCACAGGATGTGGGATCTTAGTTCCATGACCAGTGATTGAACCTGAGCCCCCTGCAGTGGAAGCACAGTCAACCACTGGACCACCAAGGAATTCCCCCAAAGTTCAAAATTAAATGTGGATGCTAAAAAATAAAACATAGTCAATCTAGACCCTTTCATCTTCAGCCTGGAGGATGGATAGTCCAATGTGGAAAAGGTTGAAGGAGATGTTAAATCCACAGGTGAAGGATGCAAAGACAGATACCAGAGGAAAGCTCATTGATTTCATTGGGCTGGAACAATTCCAGTAAGAAATCCCAGAGAAACCCAACTGCAGGTCAAGGTTATGAAGCCTGCAGTGCTGAGCCAGGCCACAGATAAGGCTGAAGCTCTCTGGCACCACAGGGAGATGGGTAACTTCAAAACGTTCAAGCTTGAGAGGGAAGGAAAAAAAAAAAAAAAACTGAGAGAAGAGTCTGGATCAAAAAGTAATCAAGGACTTCTATATTGGCAGAATAAAAGCTTGAAGATAAATGGGACTCTTCAGGTCACAACCTGTTTTATTTGTGGCCAGAAAGAATATCCGGCCCACCTATCGAAATGAGTTAACCTCACCCAAGACTTCAGGAACACAAAGATGTGGCAGCAGCCAAAGAGACAGAAGACATACAGGTAGCTCTGTTACCATGAAATGAAGGAGGAATTTACATATAGAAGACCCTCCAGGGCTAAAGGATAATGTTTTGTGGGGAATTTGGATGCCTTGTGTCTCACTTTCTTAATACTGTAAGATGGCTTGAATCACATAACCCCAGGCTTAGGGAATAAGCCTGGGCACCAGCAGGTTCATTCAATAAAGAGGACATGTGTGAGCACACACACAAACAGCAGAACCTCCTGGGCTGACCTGATGCAGAAAGAGGTATGGGATGGGAACTGATGACATCGAGAAGTACGTCCCAGCCAAGTGCTCTCAGTGGGCTCCTCCTGCTTGAGAGCTGGTGCCTGCACATCCAGGGGCCAGGGCCAGAGCCCTCAATCAATGAGGACCGCTGCAGTGAGAACGTACATACTCTCTCCTCCGTCCGGCTGCCCCTTCAGCTCCTGCAGGTGCCCTGGAGACTGGTGGGTCTTTCCCTACTCTCCTTGACTAACCTTATTCCATTTCACCTACTTGGCTGTTACCTACCTTCCTTGTCCCCGGCCCTTTGCTGTCCTTGGGGGTGCATTCCAACCTGACCACCCTCTCTTGTCAGTCTGTAAACTTTGAGAATTTCTTGACCTTTAATCTTAGTGGTTATTTCCCAGTTTCTCATCCTCAGCCCAGTTTCCAGAATACCCATACCATCTGAAGACAGAGGGGCAGAATAGGGAGTGCAATGGGGGCAGCTCTAAGAAAAAGAACGGGATACAGGGCTTCCCCAGTGGCTCAGCTGGTAAAGAACCACCTGCCTATGCAAGAGAGGCAAGAGACGTGAATTCAGTCTGAGTTGGGAAGATCTTCTGGAGGAGGAAATGGTAACCTGCTCCAGTATTCTTGCCTGGAAAATTCCACAGACAGAGGAACCTGGCGGGCTACAGTCCATTGGGTCCCAAAGTGTTGGACACGACTGATCTTGCACACACTCATGGTCCTGGAGGCTTGATCTCCGAGCAAGAAGCACTCTGAGGATGACCTCCCAGCCAACTCTTCACCAAGCCACATGTGATAAAGGATAAATCAGTGGAAGTTACAGAGTTCCCTCTACTAGGGAGGGAAAGGATCTGGCAGGGCCAGCCAAGACACAATTCTCTGGGGAAGAAGATTTGCCAAATATTTAATTTAAAGAAGTTGGAGGCTTTGAAAAACTTCAAAAAAATTTTTTCTCCTTTCAAAAATCCTCTTTACACACTAGGAGAGGAAACAAATCATGTTTTAAGAGTAGTTGTTATATATAGATTATTGGTATCCCAAAATTGTTGACTGCACTTTCTTGGGAGTGTATAAATATTTGGCAGGTCTCATAAAAGTATGAGCTAAGGATACTATAACTGGCTCAGAATTTATCATGTACGGTTTACCCAGAGATTGGCAAGATTGGGAGTTTGTTGTTGCTAAATGTCTAATGGCTGGGGACAGATATCAGCCAATGACAATTTATTCTGAATCTTTTGTGTCACATGTGAAAAAGGGATTTTCTCCCTACTCCACCCTCCCAAGGCAATCTTTAAAGGACTGGCATTTTCTTAGAGCTAAGATAAGCAGAGGAGAAACCTCCCTTAAAGAACATTCTCAAAGAGACCTTCAGTTCAGTTCAGTCGCTCAGTCGTGTCCGACTCTTTGCGACCCCATGAATCGCAGCACGCCAGGCATCCCTGTCCATCACAAACTCCCGGAGTTCACTCAGACTCAAGTCCATCAAGTCAGTGATGCCATCCAGCCATCTCATCCTCTGGAGTCCCCTTCTCCTCCTGTCCTCAATCCCTCCCAGCATCACAGTCTTTTCCAATGAGTGAGCTCTTCACATGAGGTGGCCAAAGTACTGGAGTTTCAGCTTTAGCATCATTCCCTAGACTTTCAAAATGACAATCATCCATTCCAGCACCTTCAGTCTCCAGTGAAGAAACTCAAGCTCAGAGAGGTCAGTGTCCTGCCCAAGATCACAGTGCAGGCCAGCAACACGCAGCTCTCCCAATCCCAAACAGGGACATGCCTCTCTGTACCACAGTGCAGTCATCACTGTGCCATAAGCCAGCCGGAAGGCTTGTGAAGATTCCTACTGACACCCAAAGCTTGGCCAACTTCCACTGAGCCACAGTTTGGGGGAGTCCTCCTACCCCTCCCCCCAAAAAAAAAGATGTGTGTGTCTGCTCAGTCATATCTGACTCTTTGTGACCCCATGGACTCTAGCCCACCAGGCTCCTCTGTCCACGGAATTTTCCAGGAAAGAATACTGGAACCGATTGCTATTTCCTACTTCAGGAGATCTTCCCAACCCAGGGTCTGAATCTGCGTCTCTTGTATCTCCTGTATTGGCAGGCAGATTCTTTACCAACTGTGCCACCTGGGAAACCAGATAATCATATATAGTTTCATTTCAAGGACTGAGCAGTGCCTGGAAACCACACAACACTCATGACATGCAAGGCAAGGGGCTGCAGAAGGTCAAAAGACCCTGAAGTAGAGGATGAAAAACAGAAGGTTAAAAGTCCTGACACTTAAAGAGATAAATTGCCTCCTTTGTTCTTAACCTCCACAAAGGCTCTCCAGGAATTCACAAGGCTCTCCCATTTAAGCTGATGTATGGGGAGATTAAACTGAATTCAACAACCCAGAAATGGAAAAGTCCCAGAGAACAAAGCCTCAGTAGTGCATACATTGAGGGTCCAGGAAGGGATGAATAGAGTGTGTACCTGGATGCAGAACCATTTAAGTGTAGAAGAACTGAAAAGTCTTAGCGTGGAAAAAAAGTGATACCCACCAGAGTGCTTGACCGAGTCCTAAAAGGATTGGCCTTCCGCTCTACCGTAAAGAGGTTTAGAGTAGGATTTGATGCCACCACCCTTGCTGTCAGATCCTGCCAAATCTAGAGTTCTAGGACCCAGGACACCTGAGTTAGCACATGATCACACACTTGGCTATGGGTCTGTCAGAAAGGACTGTAGCTGGGAATCTGCCTTGGTCTTTGTTATGAGGACAGTTAAAACCTAAGGAGAAATCACAAACATGCTTATTCAATACCTACTGTGGTGCTAGATGGACTAGTTAGGGAGGTCTGAAAATTATCTCTATGCATAATAAGTTAAATTAAGTCTTCTAAAAAAACTAGGTAGAACTAAACTAACTAGGTAGAACAATTGAATGGCTGTAAGAGCTTAGTAACTGAGCCAAAGCAAAGGGAATAACTTAGATGATCTCCTCTTGGATTCAAGAGACATACTGAGTGGCATCAGGAAAAGGGCAGAGGAAGGTTTTAGCTAACAGCAGCAGGCTTCAGTGAACACTGCACCCTTCAGTAGCCCAGTGGTCCTGGCTCAAAAATCAGACATTACAGTCACATTCTATGAGAATTTTTGTTTTTGTTTAGTCACTCAGTCATGTCTGACTCTTTTGCAACCCCATGGACTGTAGCCCACCAGGCTCCTCTGTCCATGGGATTCCCCAGGCAAGAATACTGGAGTGGGTTGCCATCTTCTTCTCCAGGGAATCTTCCCAACCCAAGGACTGAACCCGCCTCTCCTGTACTGCAGACAGATTCTTTACCACTGAACCATCTTGGAAGCCCATTCAATGAGAATTATAGAGCACTCAATTGTATAACCGAGTCTGGAGCGTGCCTTTGCTAGAAGTGAAGCACTGTGGAGTCTATCAGGAACTGCTAAAACTCATTTCTGTTACCAATTTATACAAAAGCTTTTGGCAAATAAAGTTCACATCCCACCACCCTCCCCCAAAAGTAATTGTAATACCAAATAATATAGAAATTTAGCACTTTTACCCTGGGATGAGGAATTCATTAGCCTTCTTCTTAAAGTTCCAAAGGTCCTGAGGTTAATGGTTAACTGAATGAGCTAAGATATTTGCCATAACCCCACTAATTAAAGAGCTACATTCAACTAGACTACAGACAATAGACTCCTAGAGAAACTTTGGCTAGACCTATTGATAATCATAACCCACGAGGTTTATCTTAAAGTTAGTAAGTGCTAAGCAGGACATCCAGAATTCCATATTATAGGAAAAGAATACACATCTATTTTTAGGGAGACTTTATCACATACTCACAAAACTCATACTGACAAGAAACTAATTAGTTCATCGGTGGACAGTACATTCTAAACCAGCCTGCTGTTCACAGGTCAGTAAATCAACGGTTCCAACTGTGGGAAAGATAATCTGGAAGTCCCTGGTCTGGTGTCTGGACTCAGTCAGGCACAGTGTGGAAGGCCAGCTCTCTGGCACCATGAATCTAGGGGCCACATGTTAGGAAAGTCCTGAGGGGTATTCTGAGGGTTCTCCAAAGCTTGCAGGGAAGCACCAGGACTGGGGCAGAAAAGAAAACCACCCCAGAGGTTTCTGATGCTTGCACACACTCGTGCAGAGAATGATAGCAAATTCTCCATTTGCTTCCAGAGGCTTCTACAACCTTTTAAATAAAGCAGTAACAGGAAGATGGGGCATAGAAGAGGAAATGCTACCATGGCAGATGCTGAAGACTCAAACCTCTCATAGGCGGCCATCTCTACCTAGTCTCGTTTTCTTGTTGCCTAGGAAATGCTGGGAAGGGTAGCTTAAGCATCCAGGTGCAGGCTCTGTGGGTTCCCTAGACCAATTCTTGACCCAAACCCAACTTCATTCGTCTATCTGAGCTTGCATTTGGCTAGAGGCCTGGGGATTTCTCCGTTTTGCACATGGCAGACACTCTCCCTAGGAAGGAAAAAAATTAATTTGACACAAGCAATCAATCCCACTGGAATGTTTGCTCACACTGAGCCAAGCAGAAATGGATCCTAAAGGGAGTACTTCTGGGAGGTGATGGGAATTTTAATGCTGAAAAATGATACTGTGTCAAGAACCAAGTATGATGGAGGAAGCACACACATTTGTATCCAAAGCATGAGCAACACACACACATGCACGTGGCACATATGTACACAGAGGCAAGTGCACGCACCATCCTTACGGGGAAAGGCATCTGGGTGTATAATTGTCCAGGCTTCCATCACTCTGTTTATTTTTTGTATTCAAAATGTTTTAAGAGATTGAAGAATACAGCAGTGTTAAACCCCTTTAAAGTAGAAAGCTAGAGAAGCTTGTGAAATGTTCCTATGATTCCAGTGTGATTCGTGAGATGGCAGGCTTGGTGAAAGCACCTACCACCTCTAATTCCCCATGATCCCACAAAACCCTCTACCTTTGCCAGGAATTCCCTCCCTACCCTGTCAACTCTGGATAATGAGAGCATCTTCCAAATGCATTCAAGCATCTCCTACTCTATGACCACCACCACATCTGTCAAAATAGGCTTCACCACGCTCTTGTTTATGTCCCTGAATTCCACTAGTGTAGTCATATCATATACTTGGGATGTTTCAATGTACTTAAAAAAAAAAAAAAACACCTCTAATGTTTCCCTCTATCAAAATGTGAGTTATCTGAAGGTCTAAAGAATGTGAGGGAAAGAAGATGGAGTTCTGGGAAGAAGAAAATGTAGAAGAAAGCCAAGACAGTAGTTCAATTACCCAGTGCCTCCTCTTGAGATGATGTGGTTGGGCTGGGTTTGCACATGCCCCAGGGAAATGAAAACTTTGGATTGCTTTCACCGTCTTCTCTAGGTGACTCAAAGGAAAAGTTCAAGGACATGAGCCGGCAGGAATATCATTAAGTCAGTCCTCCTCGTGCCCTGAGAGAGCTGGCAGAGCAGCTCTGAGGGATCCCTGGTAAGGGCATTCTCGAGGGTGCTCATACGCGTCCCTAATGACAGACTTGAGGTCCAAAGGAACAGACTGAGAAGTGTAGGCTTTTCAACACAGACCCAGAAGTCCCAGAAACAGGGCTCCTCTTTCAAAAGGTTCTAAAGACCAAAACAGTTTTAAGTTACTGCTGACCATCAGTTGATTCTCAGGGGAATTAGAGCCCTTGATCACCAAGCAAGGATGTGGGGTCACCTGTGAGCTCTGGCATCAGGGGTCTGACCAAGCAGTCTAGAGATGCTCAGACAAAAAGCCTCAGAGGGATGGAAAGCCTTCAGGGAGCCAGGGTATAAAGGTCCTGAGACTACTTACCTCCTGGTTTCCATCCCTGCTGGCTTTACTACGGTCTAGTTAGCTCAGAATGTTAAAGATGGAAGATGCTTTTGAGACTACCTCACTCACCTCCCACATCAGTCTCAGAAAGGGAAAGGAATTTACCACTCTCATCAATCACAACGCTGGGCTCTGGATGCCCAGCCCATCTCTCTTTCCACTTAAACCTAAACACCTGACACCACCATTTGCCTGTTTTGTTAGTTTTTCCTGAACTGTCTTGTTTACCATTCTCCCAGTTTCTGCCACCTTTACCGGGAATAGAGTTCTCATTCACTCTGGTCAAATGAGAAATGATGCTCATAGCTACTAGGGCTACTCAAGCCCCAGAGCCCTGGAGCCAAGAACAGTACATAAAACACTGAAGTCTTCCTGTGTTAAAAGAAGCAGAAGAGTTTTGGTTAAAGAAAACAGCCAATAAACAACTCCATGGCAAAAGACTCAGAGCAACAGTCCCAATCTGGACCTCATTTTTCTACCTATTTATGATGTATTTCAGTTCATCTTATTTCTATAAAACACACATTCATGAAAACCTAGGGTGATGTAAAGGAATTAGCTTTATTTGGAAAAAGCAAAACTGACTGCAACTTGTCATTTTAGGAGGCTGAAGAGACTCAGAAAGCAGATCCTAGCAAGGTAAGAGGGAATCCAGACCCATTAGAGGCCCCCTAATTCAAATGTTAGTCATACACACCAGACAGAAATGCAGGCATCAGCAGAGCAGCTCTGTGAGCAATCCATCACCCTCCTAAAGCTGGGAGCCCCTTGAAGATAGAGACTGTGCGATACTCCCCTCTGGACCACAGCACATGGGATGTAAGAAGTGCTCGCTAACTGCTTGCTGGGAGAATCAACAATGCCTCGTTCACATGCTTATGGGCACATACACACATACATGGATGTAGACAGAATCCCAGTGAAGACAGTCTTAGCATTAAGCCCCATGTCTAAACCTTTTTCCCCCAAAACTATTATTTTAACTAGGGTAACACTGTTCAAAATACAATGTATTTTTCTCTTTTGCATGTCCTTATGTATATTTAACCTCCTCCTTACTCTATCAGAAGCATCTACTTGCCTCAGGGAAGTTCAGGACAGTTGTAGCAGTGGGCAAAGAGAAAGCGTTCACGTTTAGCTGTTGATATCCTGGGTAGGACTTTTTTTAGTGTTCAGCTTGAATTCTCGACACATTCTTGTGGGAATCAACACATCAAGATCCAAAATGGGTGGACCTGACCATGGAGATCACTTTAAAACAGAGGTAAATAGTACTCAAGATGTCACATTAGGGAGATCCTTGCTACAAGAGAAGGAGAGGAAGCCCTTTTCCTCAAGTATCAGGGGAATGTGGCAAAAATCCAGTCTAGGAGATCAGACACCAGGGTCTCAGCTTCCTCCCATATGCCACCTCAAGGCCCAACCAGAGTTTGGGGGTGAAGGAGGCAGCTTTAGAATATAACACCTCAACAGGTGTGAAGGCACCTGAGAACCCTCAGGCCACTCCTGAAGTGGCTGCAGGCCTCTAGGATAACAGCTGTCATTCAGTCCCATACCCTGATCCACATGGTGTGATGGGAAGAAACAGCACTGGCCTAGTGGGTATATAGTTAGACAAGCCAGGCATAGAGGTTCTGACTTTTCACAGCTGGCACTGAGTGAGCTGGGGATCTGCATATTTCTTCATTCCCTGATGATGGAACTCAGAGATGCTCAGAGAGCCAGTGACCTGAGCAGGCAGAGCCCTGGGGTCGGGACTAGGAGGCTGCCATGCACAGGGACTTTGACCCCACAGACAAACAGTCAGGACATGATTGCTACTTCTTGGTAGCAATATCAGACAATATCCCAGCAAAAAAACACAAGTACAGGGATCAGATCAGACCAGTCCCGCCCCTATGAGGCAAAGACCAGGGGAATCCAACCATCGTACCATGACTCCAAGTACCCCTCTCCCCCTACCACTATCACCACAAGTTCACAGGGGCACCTCTACAGACCCAGATCAAGAGAAGTGGGAGAATAGGAGAAAATCCAAGTGAATGGGAAATTTACCTGTAAGAAACAGTCGTCTAAAAACACATGACATACTACAAACTAGCCAAGTTGAGGTGGGGGGAGATCAGCTCCACATTAGGAAAATTTTAAAGCTACATTTTCTTTGCACATTTGGGTGATAAGGAATGTGCAACTGAGCTGCAGTGTCACCCATCAGAGAAAAGCCCAGTCATTCCGGGCAGTTAGATGAGCCACTCTTCCACTCAGACACATGTCTCTTTTCCAAAAGCAAATGGAACATATCATGAAACGTTTCACTCCAGCCCTGGTGCAGCCAATTCCCTACCAGACATGAAAAAATGTACAGTCCTCAAAGGAGGTACAGCTGTCACTGCCATCCAAGTCCCCTGGCTCAGCTTTCAACCACACTCAAAACCAAAGGAGACCCCAGAGAAAGGCAGCAGAAAAAAATCCCTTTTCATTGACTCAGCAATTTCATTTGTCCAGAGTATTTTCCTTCTATTATCTCGCTTTATCTCATATTGCTCCTATGATGTATGGCAGGGCAAGTATGTTTACCTCTCTCTTCAGATGAGGAAAGACAGGTCCCATCTGTAAAAACAGACATTTTAACTGGCTTGGCGAAGTCACAGGGATAATTAGTTGCGGGTAGAATTGGAAACCGAGGTCTCCTGAATCACATCCTTGGATTCTTCTAGCCAAACACAAACTATGGCTTTTGCACACACAACCTAAAGCACTTCCATACCTGTGGTATTGGAATTAACTTTCACTCAAACCCACAAAACACATGTGGCTTTTTTTTTTGGCTAATTGTGACTGCAAATCTGGCTCCTAAGTCACTTAAAGGCATACAGCAAAAGAAGCCAAGAATGGCCTCTACCATTTATTTAAATGTCATTAATAAAAGCGTCAGTGAACACTGCACAGAAAGTTAGCCTCCAGAGAACAGGACTGGCTGCTCTCCCTCCTTCCTGAGAATAAAAGCAGACGAAGCATCCTGATTCTGTGGTTGTCCTGCCGTCACCTCTGAAAGAGATTAAATAATGGGTGATGCTCTTGCTACTCTTTGGACCAAATAATGTTCCAGAACAAACACTCGTCCTCAGAAAAGATGGGTTATAAATGTCCACCATTAAGAGAATGGTTAAACAAAATGGGGCATATCCACACAACAGAATGTGACACAACTCTCCAAACAAATGAGGTAGAACATATGCACTGACATGGAAAAATGTCCACAATTACAAAGTGATAAAAACAAATTGCAGAATAAAAGGGATAGCATAATTCTCTTTTTTGTCAAAATATGAAATAAAGCTACGCATTTGTGATAAATACTTACTTGCATATGTAACAGGTACCTATGTCAGTCGAATTTATCTTATCATCAGGGGAAAAGAGGGAGAAAGAGCATTCACTTTTAAACATCCTGAAACCATCCTGTACTTTCCTTTTGTATGACTATTTCTTACAACAGTATCAATGCCTTTACTCCTCCAGACAAGGGACACATCCTCTGCCTTCTTTCATTACCCCATATAAAGAGTATTAGCTTATGAATGTCTCACTTTGCTCAATAGATACATGTATACTGATATATCATACATTTAAACTAACGGGGAAATGGCTTCATTTAGGAAAAAGTCTAAATGTCTAAATAAATGCTCTATGAAAGTATGTCTGAAACCAAATCTCTCTAAACAAAACCTTGTTTACCACCTACTTAAATTATCTTTTAACTTATAGACAATAAACACATATGAAATGAATCAACAAATGAGTGAAATTCCCTTTCTGATTGATTTCCAATGAGCCATTTTTCCCTGTATCAATCTTCTCCTAACCCCAAAAGACTATAAACTCTTCAGGGACAAGGACTATTTGTTACCCACCTTTAGTAACTCCTTTAGTACCTGGCATAATACTGGGCACATCGTAGACACTCAGTCAATATTGTTTAGTTGATCCATTTGAATGTTTGAACTTCCCTATGTGGATATGAAATTAAAAGAGGCTTACTCCTTGGAAGAAAAGCTATGATCAACTTAGACAGCATTTTAAAAAGCAGAGATGCTACTTTGCTGACAAAGGTCCACAAGTCAAAGCTACGGTTTTTCCAGTAGTCACGTATGGATATGAGTTGGACCATAAAGAAGGCTGAGCTTTTGAACTGTGGTGTTGGAGAAGACTCTTGAGAATCCCTTGGACTGCAAGGAGATCAAACCAGTCAATCCTAAAGGAAATCAACCCTGAATGTTCATTGGAAAGACTGATACTGAAGCTCCAATACTTTGGCTACCTGATATGAAGAGCTGCCTCACTAGAAAAGACCCTGATGCTGGGAAAGATTGAGGGCAGGAGGAGAAGGGGACAACAGAGGATGAGATGGTTGGATGGCATCACTGAGTCAATGGATATGAATTTGAGCAAGCTCCAGGAGATGGTGAAGGACAGGGAAGCCTGGGGTGCTGCAGTCCATGGAGTCACAAAGAGCTGGACATGACTGAGCAACTGAACGACAACAACAATGTGTGTTTTTGCAAAAGAAGGGTGCTTCATTAGTTTTCCAGTGCCTATGGGATATTTGTAAGCAAGCAATAAAAGATCCCCTCTAATTAATCCAGGATAAACAACATATGTTTGCTATATTTTACAATAAATATTGATTTCATAGGTCTTTTTAAGGTAGAATTGCCTGTCTACACAAAACAGATTCATTTCCTTAGCACAATGTTTCATTATAAAACTCCCAAATGACCTGCACACCAATAAATAGCTCTTATAAAAAGAAAAAAATTCAAGCCAACAAATACTAATCAAGCAAGTATATGCAAGGCACTATGTTAATGGTGAGAAGAAGACAGACAAGTCCAAAGCAAAAGGTAGAGCCTACTTGGGGAAACCAGACATGACCATTTTCCAAGGTGGGGCTTCCAAAACATCTTGGAGTCATCGATGTTGAGTAAAGTTCTGGAAAGAAACTAATGTCCAAACAAGTCTAGTGTACAGCTCACCTCCACCTTGGACATCTCATCCAAGTCACCAAATAAGGACTTAAGAATCCCCTGTTTTCACCTCTACTCTAGAGGCTCCAGGGCTGAGCGAGATGCAGAAGTCTGCACACCTAGCTCACTCTGAATTCAACTGGACAGATCATTCTTTAAAGCAATTCTCACCCGTTCTCCAGAGAATGGATCCAATCCATCTCCTCTCTTTACGGGATCTCAGCACCCTGCAGTCCTTCAGAGGATCTTGGATTCCATTCACAGAGAACAATGAAGTCAGTCTTCTTAATAGCTTCATAAGGACTTTACCATCTGACCTATACATCTGACCTGAAAACCTCCTGGTCTTTTCCCCACAGCCACAGAGGAAGAGGTGTCCCTCCATCCCGGAGATAACCTCTTTGCCTGGGAACCTCATCCTTTCCTGACTTCTGAAGAAGGTAGTGCCCACTCTGATACCCTATCCACACACATACCACTTTCTATCACCTTCAGTGTCTACCACTATTTCCTCCGGTGATTTTTTCTCAAACACTGAAAGATTTTTCTCTCTCTTTAAAGCAAACAAACAAAATTTCACTGGACCTGATAACTTTTTAAAAAATTTACTGAGGTACAATTTGCATGCATAAAATTCCATATATAAGTCTACAACTCACTGAAAGCTCACAAACAGATCACACCATACCTATGACCAAGAAACAAGACAAACAGTACTCCCTAAATGCCCCTTCAGTTACCATTGCATTATTTTCCTTACTTTTACTAGCAAACCTCTTCAACAGTGGTCTATCTTCATTTTTACCATCTCTTCAGCTATTTCAGAATAAGCATCCTCTGTTCCATGAATCCTCCCCACAGCCATGCAGATGAGGCTGTTGATCCTTCCTCTCTGTTCTCAGTGTACAGCATGCGATCCTTTGTTTATGTGTCAGGCAACTCCACCAGACAGTCACCCTCCATGTCAGAAAGATGATTTCTAACTTGCTGGTATGGCCTCAGCCTGGCACTTAATTAGGTTCATAGCTGGTGTTTGACACTTGAATATGAATGAATGCAAGAATGAATGAAAAGATCCACTCACTGAAATCTAGTGTTTGCTGAAACTGATCAGTCTCCATCCAGTTCTCATCAAAAGTAATCATGATATTTAGCTGTCAAAATGCAATGGCTAGGATCATGAAGAATGACTAGAAAATTATATCGTTCCAATCACTGCTTAAGCATTCTCTTTATATCCAAATATTTGAGCCCATTATATGCCAATGGCCTGGGGTACAGAGACAACATTTTGCACCCACGCTACAAATGAAAGCTGTGACATCACTCCCAAAGGCACTCTGTCTTTCCATGGCCGTAGACCCAACATGGAGTCCTGCCAATCTTTCCCCTTAACTGCTCCTGAAGATACTCCCCCCTCTTCCCACAATCTCCTTTCCAGGAGAGTAACAAGTCAGAGACAGGAATCCCCCAGGAGCACCAGACCCCTCCCCCTAGCCCCCTTTTGTCACATCCAATTAACCATCTGCCATTCTCCTGGGTCTCTCTCTAGGCCCACTGTCCAGCTGCCAACTGAACACTGCACTTCCCCACCCCCATACCCCATAGATGCCCATTGTCCCTAGGCTGCAGGGCAAGAGTATAGCCACATTCCCAGTCCCTGCCTGCCATGCCCTGGAATAACTAACTGCAAGTTTAAAAATCATGTCCCTACCTATGTGGAAAGAAGGAAGGAAAGAAGAGAGGGAGGGAAGGGGAGAAGGAGACAGGAAAGGAGGGAGGAAAGATGGGAGGGTATCACAGGGGAGGGGAGGGGAGAGGAGGAAGCGACTGCAGCATAATTTGGAAATTCTAACCAGTAATATGATATTATATGCAATATAGTCTTACTAGTAATATATATGGTCATATTCTATTATATATAGTCATATTCTATTACCAGAAGTATGATCCCATTTCTATTACTAATTACAATATGAATATAACTATCACAATCTATAGCTACCAAATCAAGTGATCCTGATAGGTAAGGTTTGTTTATTTTTTACCCATTTTACACATAAGGAAACTGAATCTCAGGAAGGCTGTACCTTGTACAAGACACACAGTAAGTTCCTGTTCTAAGACTCTGATTCTGAAACCGAGCCACACCTAAGGAAATTTCCGCCTCCTCCTACTCCAGGGAATAGAAACCCAGTCCCCCAGAGCCCACCTTTTGGTAATAGGATCCATAGGATCCCCTGGATTCCTACTCCATCCCCTAGAGGGCCATATAACACGCCTCTCTAAACGACAGTTCTTGGGTCTGCCCCCGAAATAAGAGCTGAAGGGAGGGCTTTGGTGTGCTCACTGGCATCGTCCTCTGGTGTGAAGCGTTCCTCTTCATGGAGAATGGGCAAGAAGCTCCTCCATGACCCCTGTCTGCTTCCTCTTTGTTTGAGAGCCTGAGAAGGCAATGGCGACCCACTCCAGTACTCTTGCCTGGAAAATCCCATGGGCGGAGGAGCCTGGTAGGCTGCAGTCCATGGGGTCGCTGAGTCGGACACGACTGAGCGACTTCACTTTCACTTTTCACTTTCATGCACTGGAGAAGGAAATGGCAACAATCCTAGAGACGGGGGAGCCTGGTGGGCTGCCGTCTATGGGGTCGTGCAGAGTTGGACACAACTGAAGCGACTCAGCAGCAGAGGCATTAAGGAAATGGAAAATTCAGAACAGGTCAGTCCCTGACAGAGAAGGCACCCGATGGCCAGGCATGAGCCCTCCTCAGGAAGCTGCCCCAATAACTTCTTGCCTGAATCCTCCTCTTCTGTCCTCTCCTCATTCATTCTCCACCGCCATCCCCCCCCACCCCCACCCCCCGCCCCCTGCTCCCCCGACAACTTCCCTTTCTGACTCACACTGTAGGAAGTGATTCAACAGACCCCTCTAGAGCCTGGAGCAGATCCCACCTCAACCTGCAGAAGAAAGCCACAAGTACTTCTAAAAGGATTGTATTTTGGGACCTCCTTTCTAACTTCTCTGCCCAAGGAACCTTTTAGAGCCGCGCCAACCCAGCTCACCCACTTCACAGCTGCCCTCAGCTTGCACTATCCACCCCAAGCACAGGACCACAAGCCCCTGATCCCCCAAGCCAGGCGATGCTCTCTCTGTTGGGGTTATTGACCAAGCACATGGTGCCCTCATCTGAGCTGCTGGCCAGCTAGCTGCTTTACTGAGGTCCACCTTCCCCCACTCTCCTCCTCTGGCCCGAGGCTCACCCCCAGCTACCCTGGAGATCCACCCCAACGTGCTCATCCAGGATCTTCTTCCTTCAACTGCTCCTCTTTTCCAAATATTCATTCCCTTCCCCAAGCCTGCCTTCTCCCTCCTCCCCACTCCTAGGTATTCACAGATCTTCTCTACCTAAAAAAAGCCTCCCCTCAACTCTGCTACCCATCTCCAACTACTTTATTATTTTTAACCTTCCCTTCACAGCCAAACTTTTCCAAAGAGTCATCTATATGCACTCCCACCACTTCCTCCCCATCCACTCAACTCCCTATTCCCCTTGAAATTTGAATTCCACCTCCCATACTCAAGTGAATGTTATTTCAAAGGTTACCAGTGATCTCCCAGTTTCCAGAACTCAGAAGGTTTGTTCAGTTCCCCTCTCCCTCAGCCTCTCTGCAGCACTAGATCCTGTCGATGGCCGGACTGTTTCCAAGCCCTGCTCTTTCCTGGTTCTCCTCCAGCCCTTCACTCGGGTCTACAGCTCTGTCCTTGGCCCTCTGCCCTTAAGTCTGTATACACTTTTCGTTTATTATCTCGTCTATTCTGATAGCTCCAGCCACAACTTCTTACGGATATCTCCCAAATCTATATTTCCATCTCTGGCCTCCCTCCAAAGCTCCAGACTCCCTCCGCTATCCGCCTACTGAATCAACACCTCCCTAAGCTATTTCACTGACACCTGAAAAGCAACATGTCCTAAAGAAAGTTCCCAAATCCTCCCTCTCCTCTGCCTCCCCACAGCTGCTCCTCCTCTTCCTGAACTCCTGATTTTCATTTAGGGTACTTCCATCCTCCCCGTTACCCAACTAAGCTTTGAAGTCATCTTTGAGACCTGCATCTTCCTTAACACCTCTTCATCCAAGTTACCAAGTCCTATAGACATTACCTCTATAAGTTTCCTCATAGCCACCCTGCCTCCCCATTTCAACTCTGCCATCTCAAGTTCAGACCCTCCTAACCTTTCACAGTGGTCTCCCAGTCCAGCTCTGGCTACCAGTTCCTCCCCTGTTGCAACTGACTCTCTGCAGGGCAGCCAGATTTATCTTCCTGATGACATCAGCACCCCAGTCAGAAACTTGCAGTGGCTCCTGAAAGCAAACTGAAGAAAGACCATACTCTTTGGCCTGTCACTCAAAGCCCGTGGTTATCTAAGAGTCCAGTAAATGTTTAATAAATGAAGCAATCAATCAACTTGGTCCCCATCCCCTTCTGACTTTGCTCTCCCACTGATCCTCCACCTGAATCCTCTGAGTCATATAAACTAGACCACTGACTGTCCCCAAATATGCCATGGATGGTCGCACCTTTTTTAACACTGTTTGAACACTGTCTTCTCCATCTAAAGTCTACCCATCTTTCAAGTCTCAAGAAGTAACTACTTCCTTGAGGACACAGTTCATTTGCCACTTTTCACTCTACTTGTTTATCCCTCATATCTGTGTTTTCTAGCTAATATCCAGCTCTCTTCTAATAAAGCCATGGGACAGAAGGGGAGGAGATGAAGCTAATTCTCCAACAGTTTCTTCTTTACTTCTTTGTAATAATTCCTCTGTCCTCCCAGCTAATTCTCTCTGTTCCCTCACTCAACAGCAGACACAATTTCAAGCAGCTCTATTGATCCAACAGCCCTGTGGCTGTCAATCATTTCCTAGTTATTCTGCTGCCAGTCATTGACACTCAAAGGAGTGGCAGGAGGAGTCTGAACAGCATGCAGACAGAGCAGGAGCAGGAACAGACTGATTCACTGCACCCACCTGAGGCTCAGTGGAAGCAAGACCCCCATTCTTGCTGGGCTTCTCTAGATGGTATGGGGCCATGTGGCCCAGGGCCTGGGGGACTGGCATTTTTATACTTTGGTGGAGGAGAAGAAGTGCTTTGATTTGTTGCAAGGAGGGTGCCCCATCCAGTTCCCATGGGAAACCAAACTGAGAAGGATTGGAAAAGGTCCCGTGGAGGTCAAATTTAATAAAAGAATACTTGCCAGAAGAGGTACTTAGGGTAATACAATGTTCGATTTGGAAAGAACTACCTACATAAATTTGGAGAGAATTGTACAACTTATAAAGACCTTTCACATACAGTGTCTTATTTGAGTCTTTCAACAGCCCTATAAGGGAACTGGAGTGGGGGCAGGCATCATCCTCATCTTACACTCTAGGTGCTACTCCCTCGCCCAAGTCATCCAGATAAGTAGAGAGCAATGGGGAGGGTTCACCTCCTTCTCTCTTACCTGACCTTCTCAGCCTCTTTCACAGCCTTTTTCTCCCTTTCCCATCCCTTAACTTCAAGTGCTCCCTGAGGGGGGTATTATAATTATATCCATTTTCCTTCCTGCTCTATATTCTTTCTTGCAATGATTTTATACACTCCCAGAGCACAGCACATGGCTGCACTAGGCACTCGATAAATATTTGTCAAACAAATGACGAAATGAATGAAAGAAAAAGAGCCAAGGCCCAGACTCTAGCCTTCTGATTCCACCCAGGCTCCTGCACACCACTGTGATGCCTCTCCAGCACCCCTTCACTTCATGTCAAAGGCCCTGCGTGGTCCCCCTTCAGGAGAGTCCCTCAGCGTCTGTGCCATCACATTCACTTAATAATGAAAACAACTGCTAAGGACAGCTAGGATTTCTTGTGTTCCTAATGTGGGTCAGAAACCACCAGATGTTATTTACATGTTTTTCCTATTTAATTCTCTCAACCTGTGAAATAAGCATTCTTGGTCCCATTTTGCAGAAGACTGAGGATGACATAGATTATTTAATTCATTCAATATTCCACCCCTGATTAGTGCTGAGCCTCTCTGATCCAAAACCCATGATCATCCAGCTTCTTGGCCTTAGCACCACTGACAATTGGAAGCTGGAGAATTTTTTATTGTCCTGTGCATTATAAGATGTTCAGCAGTATTCTAGACTTCTACCCAAAAATTCCAGTTGCCACCCCCTCCCTGAGTTATGGCAACCAAAAAACGTCTCCAGACACCGCCAAATATTTCTTGGAGGATAAAACTGCCTCCATTTGAGAACCACTAAACTAAACCCTACTGCCTACCTCCAAAAGTGAATTACCAAGTTCCAGAACCAGAAAGAACTGGAAAAGTAAAAGCGTTCATTCTTCAACAGCTAAAAAGGACCTCTAGTTCACCTATTCTGGTGTTTTACTGACATTGACAGTCAGGAAGATTTGTTTCACTTCTCAACTAATTTCTTTCTACAGCTTCAGTTTATTCCAACATTTCTTCCATACCCCAAGGGATTATCAAATACAACTGGATAGAATGTACCAATAATTGAGTTATTGATGATTGCTGGCACAAGGATAAAGCAAAGCCTCCCAAATCTTATGGAAGTGTGAATAGATGTTATATGTCCTAAAATATATTAAACTAGAAATAACCAATATAAATACAATATTAAAAATATTAACTACATTTCCTTTTCAGAGCAACAAAGTCCTCTCCCAATACTCCATCAGAAGTTCTTGAGAAATGGCATGATCAAAAGCCCAAATCATGATGGGTGGAAGTGAAGGAGAATCAAGAAGGAATGGTAAATATTAAATTAAGCATCATGTTTACATTCTGCAGCAAACACAACATCAAAAAGAGATGTTTTTCTTTGCTGCAGAAGAGCACTCAGAAGCCACCCCTCACGGGTGCCTGACTATGCACAGACAGGATGACGATATTTACCCAAAAAACTGCACACCAACATAGGATGTTATTCCAAAATGTCCCTTGTCTATGATCTGGACCTTACAATGTCCAGTTCTCTAGGTGGCATGGGGTTTTTATTTGAGAGAAAAACTGAAAGGGTAGTCAGTGAACACCAATATATCACCACCTTAGATTCAGCAACTGCTTATATTTTGCTGTTTGCTTTACCTATATCAGAGGGAGATGGCTTGTTTTGGTTTGGTTTTGGTGACTCAAACTTTTTTAAAGATCTTTTAAAGAACAAATCATTTAATTACGTGAAAAGGCTAAAAACAATATAATACCTCTGATGAAGTGAGAAAATGAGTATAGACAAGTGAGTGTTGTAGGAATTCTGGGGGGAGAGTTGCTCTTGTGGGCTGTGAAAGCTTCCAGAAGAATGTGGTGCTCAAGTTTTGAAGAATGAGTTGCATTTGTAGAGCAGGGGTGAGGAAACATGAGTCAAACTGCCCTTGGACAGTGAGAAGAGCAGCCTGGCTAAAGCTGAGGTATGAAAGACAAACTTGACCCTAAAGACAGTAGAGGGTCACTGTAGGTTCATAAACCAGGTGTGATGAAAGTACTGCAACCTACTTTAGGAAGTGCAATCTGTCGCAGACACCAATTTGGAGTGGGGGTGAGAGAGCCAATTCCAATGGGCAAGAATAAAGGCTACTGAAAGAGTCCATGGCACCATAATGGGTCTCCTGGCATGGGCAGAAGCCCTAAGAATGAAGAGCATGGGCTCACTATGAAAGATAATTCAACAGAGATAGTTAGAAGAGAGACTCCTTAGAGACAATACCAAGGTGTTAAATATCAACCCTAGGAAAGAGAAAATACCAGTAATAGGAATAAAGAAGACAAGAGGAGAAGCTAGTTTAGGGACTTGGAAAGACAGAGTTGAGTGTGAGGTTGACCAAAGTCCAAGTAATAGCAAACAATCCAATTAAAAATGTCTTGACTCACAAGACCAAAGCTCAACAGATATTTCCACATCGATTTCATTAAATTTATCCTCTGATTTTTTTTTCCTTTGAGTCTTAAAGAAAGACGTTTCTCCTCAGTTCACCAAAGCCAAGATTTTACTTTTACTAGGGAACCTCCTCTGTCTCATCTCTTCAGATATCTAACTCAATCAATCTAGCATCTTCAGTTCTTCCTTCCCAGAAGCTCCCTCCCTTCCACATCTAACGCTGTTCTGACTCTCGAACAAAAAAAATGAAAACTCTTTTTCTTGATGCTAATATCCTGTCTGACTAGCACCCAAATTCTTTTTGCTTTCACCAGTAAACTCCTACCCACCCCAAATGCCTACCCCGGAATGCCTCTTCTAATACTGTGCTCTCAAGAGCTCACAGTGGCCTTCTTTTTATCACATCCAGTGACACTTACCTGGCATTCCTCTTGTTCAACCTGTCTGCAGCCTGTCATCACATCAGAACCCACGCTGACTCCCTGGGGTCTCTAGGATCAAGTCTCCTTTGCTGCCACTTTCTAAACAAGGGTTTCTCCCCCAAATTCTAACTTTAGCCCTCTCCTCTTCCCTCCACCCCCTCCCTCTGAGAGCTGATGCATTCACAAGCCTCAGCTGCAGCAAGCCTCGATGCAGAAGGCTTCCAAGACCAGCCCTAATCTCCTGCCTGTGCCCCTGTCTGGAGTCCCATTTCTCCCACAAACTGATTCCACCTGTATGCTCCTCAATCAACCTGAATTTTCCACACCCAAAGCGAACAGCATTATCTGCCCGGCAAAACCCAGCTCCTGTCCTCAACCAGAGTGCATCAATCAAGACAATGTTGGTCCTCTATGCTTTCAACCCAGTTACTCCCATTTTCTTGTGGACTTAATTTTCTTTCCCTCCTACAACAAGTTTGTCAATAAATTCCCATATTTATGCCTTTGACAATGCCTTTCTCTCCGAGTGGTCCCTGAGTCCCCATTCTTTCTGCCACTAACCCAGCCAAGCCCCTCTCCCTCAGTTCTGGGTCACTTTTGCATTTGGATTCTTTCTCTCTTTTATCAACTCCATCTATCATATGACCCCCCAGATAAACCTTTCCAAATATCACCTTCTTCAGGATGTGCCCTTGATCAAGAACCTAAAATGACTCCCTACCAATCTGGAATCAAATCCAATCTCCTCTCTCTTGGGCTTCCAAGACTCTCCCTATCTGGTCTTGTCCTACGTAACAAACTCTGTTTCCCATTCCTCCCTTCCCTACACTTTCTGCTCCATCTTCCCAGCATCCTCAATGTCAATGCCTCAACCTCCCTGAGATTTTGTCCATGATTCTCCTCCTACCCTCCATCTCTCCTTCATAGGGTACCCTCAGTCCCTCTCCTCTGTAGTTCTGCCGACTTTTTATCTTAGAGCACCATAATGTTCAGCAGTTAATTAATCTCTAATTGAAGAGTAATTGTAATCTTCTTTTAAAAGCTCTTGGAGGAGAGAGACCACGTTGAATGTTTCTATCCCACAGCACCCTGGACAGCAGAAGGTTCCTTAGTAGGAGCTGAGAAGTCCTTGTTGGTTTTCTGTTCCCAATTCTGAGTTTCTATATTTCCCCTCCTCTGCCTCATAACCATGATCAATAAAATTATTGTGACACACTTTCCCAGGCTTGGATCAAAGAGTTCCCAGAAAGACAGTACAGAATACACCAGTCTGTAAGACTGGGGTGTGGGGTGTGTGTGCTTCTCTCTGTGTGTCTATCTATCCATGTACACGTATGGATATAGGATTTAGAAAATGGAGCTTAATCCATGATCAAAAGAACTTAAGTACCAAAATAATCAGAAGAGGACAAGGAACCAAAATGACAGAATTAGTTGAAACATGCCTAATTAGAGGCAGAGTATGCCAGAGTTTTGACAAAGCAATTGCCAGTCTGGTCTTTGCATGAGCAAAATTTTCCACCAGTAAGTAGGGGGTAACCCTGGCCCCAGGGACTTTGAAAATGTGCTTGAAGCTTTCTCAGTGCTTCGACTAAATAACTTTATAATCTGTCCAACCTACCAGGTGTAGAGCACTATATTCCATAAAGATTAGGGGATCAGAAAGGAGACAGTTAAGAAATATGGTCTTTTCCAGGTTTAAGAATCCCTAGGCTAGAGATTGGAAGGGAGTAAGATCAGAAAGCAGAGCACAGAGGGCCACTCAGATGGGTGGTGGTCCTAGACCCTACCACAGATAGCCTGCTTCCCCTCTTACAACTTGTTACACATTGTCAGTCATTTTCAGCCTTATCTGTTGTAGATTTCACCCTTCTCTGATTTGAAGAGCACATCAAACCTAGCCACGGCCCCGCCCCCCCCTCCAATAAGGCTGCCCAAGGAGGAAAGAGAATACCCCCGGCAGGATTCCAGAGGAGAGGGTCCCCAGTCAGTTATTTACTCTGTGATTTTAGCCAGAGCTAGACAATGTAAGCCCCATGTTGTATTTTGAAAGGCCCTGGGAAAAGTAACACATTGGACCATTATAAGTCATTAACACCATTAACACTGTGTGAATTCATTTGTCAGAAATTAGCAAGCCTCCAGAAACTGAGATCTGCTCCAAGTGCCTGGGACAGAGAATGGACAGGAACTAGTGTTTAGATGGTAGAAAAAGGGAAGGAGGAATGGGTGCCAAAAGATACAAGTAGGTCCAGAAAGGGAAGGTAGGAAAGCTCATACTTCAAGAGTTTTCCCCACAACTAACGAAAGGCAGACTTCTGTGCCAGATGAGAGGCAGGAGTGGGGCAAGGTGGGGGAGTCAGGGAAGACATCCTGGTGAATGTTTCCAGATATGACTTAACCTCTCTCCTAGACTATAAACTAAGGTTATAAACTCAGGTCAGGCACGTTTTTAGAATGTGAGTGTAAGGGGGCTGGGGGAGGCGCTGCGGGGCGGTGTATATTAGAAACCACGACTGGGTAAAAGGACAAGGAGACAAGGCTGAGCCCTGAGAAGCAGGGTAGGATAACAGGGGCTCTTTCTGTTTTCTCCAGGCTCTGGCATCAGCTCCTGTCCTCCATCTCTTTACTCTTCAGACCAACTAGAAAATGAACATATGGGTCGACCAACTCTTGACTTCTAAAGCCACAAGTCTCCGCAACAAAGCACCCCACCCCTTCCCCTCAGATGACCTCCAGGGCAGGGCAATGAGGTTAGGAAACAGATGGGTGTGCAGGGAGCCTCCAGAGCCAACCTGCTCCTTGACCCTACCAGTTCATGCGCTTTAATCCAATTTCCAGAAAGAGGGGGTCCCCATAACTTACTGGACTCTTTGGGACAAAGATTCCAGACAAAATGGTTCCAGATATGGAAGATGGGGAGCTCTACCTACCGAGTTGGTGGAAGCCGCAGGTAAAGAGGAGATGGAGAAACCCTGGTTATCAGAGAAACAGGGCCACAGGTGGTGGGAGAGGAGAGTGGTCGGCATCTGCTCTGGGAAAGGGGCTGTGCAGCCAAGGAACCTGCGACTCAGACCCAGGACTGGGTGGTGGCGGGGGCAAAGAACAACCGTGAAAGCAGGTCTGGCGGGGGAGCTCTACATACCACAGGCAAGCAAAGATTCAGTGGGTGTGTATGAGGGGGACGCTAACTCACATGTCCAGAATGAGTGATTTTTATGAAAAGCTCCTACGTTCCCATCACTGGAGAAGAGGAGGACAAGGACGAGGTCCCAGGCGCCCACCGCCCTCCCAGCCGAGTCCGCCTCTGAAGTCTGAGACGCCCGGCTCCTCACACGCATCAGGCTCCGCGGTCCACCGTCCGCCCCGCTCCTGACTGTCAGGCTGCAGCCTGCGCGACTCCCGGTCCCTCTTTGCATATCAGGGCCCGGGGCCCCTGGCCCGGAGCAGGGGTGCGGGCGCGGGGCGGCCAGAGCCAGGCTGACAGGCGCTAGGGGGAGGGGGGAGTGAGGGAGGGGCGGGGGGAGCCGGGAGCGAGAGCGGCGCGCTGCAAAGTGATCCAACCTCGCCCCATCCCCGCGCTCCGGGAGAAGGCGGCCCACCGGGACCGCCTCCCGCCTCCCCACACAGACTCCCGCAAGTGGGGTGAACGCCGAGGGGCACCAAGCTCCCAGCCCCCACCCCTCTCCAAAACGCAACCAGCACTGCCAGAACAACAAGAATCTCGGCAACTCCGGGCCGGACGACTAGGGGGACAGCACCCCCAACACGCCCGCCCCAGCAACAGTCTCGTTCCCCAAACTTGTCCGAGAAGCCGCGTCCAGGGCAGCAGCCCCCCACCCGCCCCACCCCCTCAAGCTCCCCGCGCCCTGCCCAGCTTACCTGTCCGGAAAAAGGCGTCCACGTCCGAGTCGGCGGCTCCTCCTTCCTCCGCTGCCCCCTCCGGGGGGTTCATGACTGGGGGAGGGCGTCCACGGGTAGCCGGGGGGCGGCCAAGCCCGGGGCCGAGGGCTGCTCTGTGGGCGGAGGGCGCTGGGCTATGGACACCGGGCTTCGAGGGCGGCCGGCCGGGGCGGCTGGGCTGGGGCAGAGGACGCCGAGGCTCCCTCAGGCGGAGGCGCACGGCGGGCTGGGGGCGCCTGCCGCGGGCTCCCCCATGGTCCCTCTTCCCCGGGGGGCGCTGGCCGCCTGCGGTCTGCCCGGGCCGGGGTCCGAGCTGCTTGGGCGCCCGCTCTCCCTCAGCAGCGGCAGCTGGCTCTCCTTCTCGCCCGTCTGCCTGTCTCTATTGTTCAGCCCTGCTCCGCTCTCCTCTTTATTTTTCCTCCTCCCTCCCACCCTCCCTGTCTCTCTACCTCCTCCCTCCCTCGCTCTATCGCCCGCACGCTCTCAGCCTCCCTCCCTCGCTCGCTCTCTGGCTCCCCCTCTGGCTCCCTCCGCCGCCGCCGCCGCCGCCGCCTCGCAGCTCCTCCCCCGGCTCCCGCTCCTCAGTCCCGGCCAACAATGCCCAGGGCAGCGCCGAGCTCAACTGAAGCTTCGGCCCGGGCCGGGGTCGCCGCGGGCACCCGGCGGCGCGGACGCCTCCCTCCCCCCCGCCTCCCCGCGCCGGCCTCTCCTAGGAGCCAAGCCCGGGCCCCGAGCTATTGTTCGCGGCTGTGCTAGGCCGGCTTCCTGAGCCCCGCAGGAAAAGCCCCGGCGAAGGAGGCGGCCGGGGAGGGGGCGGGGCCGCCGGGCGAGTCCGGGGCCGCCGGGCGCACGCCGGGCTTGCCGAGGGGGCTCGGACGCCTGAGCCCCGCGTGCTCAGCCTCGCCCCTATCGCTGTTCCTACTCCCGCCCGGCGGCGGTCGCCTCCTCCACCCCACCCCGTTTCTCAGGTGTATGAGCCGCGACCCCCCTCAAGCTGCCTGTCCCCCAAGATGGGCTCATCTGTCTCTAGAGGCTGGACCTTTCCCCTCTCCTTCTCGACAAGCTCCCTTCTGTCTCCTTGACCTCCTGAGCCTTTCGCATTTTCCTCACCAACTCTTAGTTCCTCTCTCTCTCTCTCTCTTTTTTTTTTTTTTAAAGCTTTTCTCTTCCTTTCTCCCCTTTTCAGCGCCCCTTAAACATCTCTGCCTGTCTCAGTGACTCTTTGTCCAGTTCATTTTTCTTGCGATGTGCCCCTGCCTATCGTTCCCTCCGTGACTCTCTTCTGTCTCTCATTTGTCTCTGTCCTGCCTCGATACTTGGCCAGTGTCTCAACGCCCCTCTTGGACAGCTGTCAAACTCCCTAATCCCCGGGGCCTTCTCTGTTTTGTTCTTCTCCCTCGTGTGAATGGAGAGATCCAGTTGGCCAGGAGAAAGGAGGTGTTACAGCAAGCTGAATTTCAATTAAAGCGGGGAGAGGGACAGGAGAGGAATGGGGAAGACCTCAAAAAAGAAAGCAGATGCTGTATGGGGTAATTAATGCAGTGATTGTATTGTGCCAATTGGTTTTTAAGCAATAATTAAACAATAATTAGCCAGTATTCTGTTTATAGTCCTAGTGACTGCAAAGCTTACAAAACAGAGGCTCTTTAGACCTGAGTACTTAATGTGGTGTGTTGGAGGCTGTTGTTGCTACCTCATCCAGACAGATGGAGAGGCTGTGGCCTGACCTAATGTGTTAAAAACACACCTAATAGGAAAGTCAGATAGTGTAGTGTAAAACTGATGGACTGCTACCCACCAGCCAGAATCTCCCAGATCTGTCATCACTGGTAACCTACTTGGTTCCATCTCTCTCCAGGTAAAGCACCTGGAAACTCTCCAGATCTACAACCAGCTAACTCTTAACAGCAAATAGATTTAAATGCGTTTTTAGTGAACCCTTTCTGGTTCCCTGTACTCCTTACTTTCCTTACTGAATGTCACAATTATTTTTCAACCATTGAAAAAAAATAAGTACAGTTGCCTGTCTTCAATGTTGGGTACATCTATCAGGCCCCATTTCTTAAAAATTATTAATAGAGACTCTGACATCACAAGTTCATTGCCATGAGATCTAATTCATCTGGTCCAAATAGCTTGAATTGCCTTAAAGCAACCAGATGCCCCTTTACTTACCACCTGCCCTGACAATAAAAGGACTTCTCCTTTGTCTTTTCTAAGTTTTACCTTCCCTTTTACCCTAAGCTGACACTCTGGCCTGCACTCCCACACATACACATGATGGCAGAGCTGCTGTGAACTGGCACCATTGTGCAGACAGAGAACCAGAGGCCTGGCAAGAGCATTGCGTGTGTGCTAAGTCATTTCAGTCGAGTCCAACTCTCTGTGACCCTATGGACTGTAGCCTGCCAGGCTCCTCTGTCCATGGGATTTTCCTGGCAAGAATACTGGAGTGGGTTGCCCTGCCCTCCTCCAGGGGATCTTCCCAATCCAGGGATCGAAGCTGTGTATCTTATGTCCCCTGCATTGGCAGGTGGGTTCTTTACCACTAGCACCACCTGGGAAGCCAGGCAAGAGCATTACCTCATCCCAAATTCAAAGGAAATATGTTTAGAGAAAAGTTCATGTCAAATTTTCAATAGATGTGGACCAGAATGGGGGAAAAACTTATGAAATGACACATTTTTAAAAAAAAAAATTTGGCAATTTCTATTAAGGTTTTAAATGTTCATGGCTATATTAATATCACACAAAGATTTCCTAGCAAAAGCTGTTACTAGGGATAAAAAGGGACATTTCAGTTAATCGACTGCACACACAATCCTAAAATGTTTTGCATCTAAGAAAATTTCAAAATATATGAAGCAAAATTGATAGGACAAAACAGAAACAGACAAATTCACAATTATAGTCAGAAATTTTAACCTCTATCTCACTCAATAATTGATAAGGAAATAGATCATCAATAAGGATATGAAGGACTTGATCAATGCTATCAACCAACATTCTATAAACTGACATTTATAGAATACTCCACTCAATAACAGCAAATATACATTTTTCTTCAAGTACACAGGTATTAAGTACACAAGATAAACTCTATGCTAAGCCATAAAACAAGTTTTGAAAAATGTAAGAAGATTAACATCATGCAGATTATACCTGTTGTTTTTTTTTAAAAAGCATGTAATATTCTCCTAACACAATGAATTAAGCTAAAAATTAATAACAAATATATGAAAAAAAACCATATATATGAAAACTAAATAAATACTTCTAAGTAACCCATGATCAACTAAGAACTCAGTGGAGATATTAGAAAGAATTTTTAACTGAATAAAGATGAAAAAACATCATATAAAAATCTATGAAACAGAGCTAAAACAGTACACAGAGGGAAATTTGTAGTACTAAAATTCCTATTTTGTAAAGTCTCAAATCATTGATCTCCTGTTCTGCCTTAAGAGCAAAAGAAATCCAAAGCAGAAGAATAGAAAGTTTAAAAGATTAGAGCATTAAAAAATTAAATATATAACAGAAAAACAAGGAGAAAAATCAGTGAAACTAAAAGAAAATTCTTTGAGAATATCAATAAAATTGATAAACCTCTAGCCAGACTGCAATAAGGAAACAGATAATACTCAAATTAGTATTAGCAAACAAGAGAAGTGATATCACTATAGATTATAGATAGGTAAAAAGAACAATAAGGGAATATTATGCACAATTTTATGCCAACAAATTTGACAACTTAAAATGGATAAATTCCTTGGAAGACATGAACAAAATTTCATTTATGAATAAGTCAGTTCAGTTCAGTCGCTCAGTCATGTCCAACTCTTTGCAACCCCATGAATCGCAGCACGCCAGGCCTCCCTGTCCATCACCAACTCCTAGAGTTCACTCAGACTCATGTCCATCGAGTCAGTGATGCCATCCAGCCATCTCATCCTCTGTCATCCCTTTCTCCTCCTGCCCCTAATCCCTCCTAGCATCAAAGTCTTTTCCAATGAGTCAGCTCTTCGCACGAGGTGGCCAAAGTACTGGAGTTTCAGCTTCAGCATCATTCCTTCCAAAGAAATCCCAGGGCTGATCTCCTTCAGAATGGACTGGTTGGATCTTCTTGCAGTCCAAGGGACTCTCAAGAGTCTTCTCCAACACCACAGTTCAAAAGCATCAATTCTTCAGCGACCTTTTAGAATTAACACCCAAAAAAGATGTCCTTTTCATTATAGGGGACTGGAATGCAAAAGTAGGAAGTCAAGAAACACCTGGAGTAACAGGCAAATTTGGCCTTGGAATACGGAATGAAGCAGGGCAAAGACTAATAGAGTTTTGCCAAGAAAATGCACTCGTCGTAGCAAACACCCTCTTCCAACAACACAAGAGAAGACTCTACACATGGACATCACCAGATGGTCAACACGGAAATCAGATTGATTATATTCTTTGCAGCCAAAGATGGAGAAGCTCTATACAGTCACCAAAAACAAGACCAGGAGCTGACTGTGGCTCAGATCATGAACTCCTTATGAATAAGTAGATAACTTAAATAGACTTATATCAAAGAAATTAAATTTGTAGCTTAAAAGCATCCCACAAAGAAAACTCAAGACCCGTATAGCTTGAATGTTGAATTCTATGAAACATTAAAGAAATAATACCAATTCCATACACACTTCTCCAGAAAAATTTGAAAAAAAGAGACTATTTCCCAACCAATTCTATCAGACCAGCATTACTGTGATGCCAAAATCAAACAAGGACCATATAAGGGAAAAACAAAACTATAGTTTGCTATCCTGCATGAACACTGATGCAAAATTCTTAATAAAATTTTAGCAAGTCAAATAAAAAATGTTAGTAAATATATAAAAAGAATAATACAACAGGACCAAGAGGGTCAGTTTATACCAAGGAAGCAAGATTTATTTAATATTTGAAAATCTATCAATGTAATTTGCCACATGTTATGGATTGAATTGTGTCCCCCGCACCAAAAAAAAGATATGTTGAAGTGAGAGTGGATACCTAATCTGAGGTATCTGTGAATGTGACCTTATTTTGAAATAAATTCCTTGTAGATGTGATCAGTTTGGATAAGTTCATTAAGGTGGACTCTTATCCATTATGACTGGTATCCTTATAAGAAGAGACAACCTATGTGAAGACAGGAAAAACACCATGTGACAACAGAAGCAGAGACTGGAATGATGCAGCCACAAGCCAAGGAGCATAGAGAATTGACAGCCACCACCAGAAGGTAGACAGAGGCGAGGAAGGGTTCAGGATTCTACCCAGAATCTCAGAGGGAGCGTGGCCCTGCTGACACCTTGATTTCAGACTTCTGGCCTGCAGAAGTGGGACAAAAGAAACTTCTGTTCTTTTAAGCTACCCAAATTTTGGTACTTTGTTATGGCAGCACTAGAAAATTCATATACTGGATCTAAAAAGAAAAGCCATATGATAATTTGAATAGATACAGGAAAGGCATTTGACAGAAAACAACATCTATTTCTGATCAAAACTCTCAGCAAACTAGGAATTGAAAGAACTTCCTCAACTTAATAAATGGCATCTACAAAAAAACCTACAGAAACATTATACTAAATGGCACAAGACTAAATGCTTCCTCCAAAGATCAGAACAAAATAAGCAAGAATATCCACTCTCACTCCTATTCAACATTGTACTGGATGTTCTAACCAGGACAGAAAGTAAGAAAAAGAAATTAAAGGCATCCAAATTGAAGAGGTAAAACTGTCTTTATTCATAGACAACATAATTGCCTATTTAGAAATCCATGAAATCCATCAAAATGCCACTAGAACTAATAATGTGTTTAGCAAGATTCCAGGATGTAAGACCAATATTTAAAAATAAATTGTATTTGTATACACTAGCAATGAGGGTTGTGAACAGAAGTTTAAAAGCATCATTATTTATATTAGCTTGGAAAAATATGAAATATGAAGGCTACATCTGATAAAAAAGATATGTAAGACCCATGTGGTGTAAACTACAATATATTCTGAAAGAAACCAAAGAAGACTTAAGTAATAGGAGAGATATACTGTGTCATGATCAGAAGACTCAAAATGCTTAAGACATCAATTTTCTCCAGATTGATGATCAGATTCGATGCAACCCCAATCAAGTTTCTGTAAGGTTTTTTTGTAGATATTGACAAGCCAATTCAATGTGAAGAAAATAAAAAATCCAAAACAACTAAGAAAAAGAGGGAAAAAATTGGAGGACTTACACTCCCCAATTTGAAGACATTATAAAGTTACAGGAATTAAGACAATGTAGCACTGGTGTAAAGACAGACAAATAGATCAATGGAAGAGAGCACAGAAACAGACCCACACATGGACTGTCGACTGCTTTGCAACAAAGATCGAAGGGAATTCAGTGTAAAAAGGATAGTCTTCACAAACGGTGCTTGAAAAACTGAAAATATGTTAGTTTTCTATGACTGCTATAACCAATTGCCACAAACTTAGTGGCTTAAAACAATACAAATTCTATTATCTTACAGTTTTGGAAGTCAAAAGTCTAATATGGGTCTCACTGTGCTAAAATCAAGGTGTTAGTGGGATTGTGTTCTTCCTGGAGGCTCTGGGAGAGAATCTGCCTCCTTGCTTTTTTCAGCTTCCAGAAGCCAGCTGCATTTTTGGCTTTTGTCCTCCTTCTTCATCTTCAAATCCACCTGCGGGCCTTTCACATTGCCATCTCTCTGGTTCTCTCTTTAGCCTCCCCCTTGCACTTTTAAGGGCCCTTGTGATTATACTGGGCCCACTCAGAATAATCTAAGATAATCTCCCTACTTTAAGGTTGCTCCCTACTTTTAGAAACCACAATTTCATCTGAAACCTTAACTCCCATGTAATTTGCTATGTAACAATAACATAATCACAGGTTCTGAGCCTGGGAGGTAGACATCATTGGGGGAAGTGCCTGATTCTATCACAATATCCATATACCAAAAAAAAAAAAAAGATAATTTGGATCAATATTTCAAACTATATACAAAAACTAACTCAAGATGGATCATAGACCTTAAAGTGTACCTAAAACTATAAAGTTTCTAGTAGACATTGAAGAAAATCTCTGTGATTTTGGTAGTCAGTTTCTTAGCTATGATGCCAAAAGCATAATCCTTAAGAGGAAAAAAATTATAAACTTGACATCATCAAAATTAAGAGGTTCTACTCTGCAAAAGACATTGTTAAGAAAATGAAAAGACAAGCCGTCAGGAGAAAATCTTTGAGAGCCACATGTCCGATGAAGGGCTGTATCCAGATTATGTAAAGAATTCTCAAACTCTCAAAACAAGAAAATAAGCAACCCAATTTTGAAAAAATGGGCAGATTTGAATAAACACTCACCTTAGCAGATATATAGATGGCAAATAAGCACTTGAGAAGATATTCAACATCTTTAGTTATTAGGGAAATTAAAATCACAATGAGACACTACAATCTATGAGAATATCTAAAATAAAAATATGTTCATATCAAGTGTTGCTAAAGATATGAACAAACTGGAACTCCCCTTCACTTCTGGTGGGACTGTTAAACAGAACAACCACTCCAAAAAACAGTTTGGCAGTTCCTTAAATAAACATGCCCCTGTGATATGGCCCAGTTATTCGTGGTATTCACACAAGAGAAATAAAAGCATACATCTATATATTATACAGTGGAAGTGAGAAATAGATTTAAGGGACTAGATCTGATAGATAGAGTGCCTGATGAACTATGGAATGAGGTTCGTGACATTGTACAGGAGACAGGGATCAAGACCATTCCCATCGAAAAGAAATGCAGAAAAGCAAAATGGCTGTCTGGGGAGGCCTTACAAATAGCTGTGAAAAGAAGAGAAGCGAAAAGCAAAGGAGAAAAAGAAAGATATAAGCATCTGAATGCAGAGTTCCAAAGAATAGCAAGAAGAGATAAGAAAGCCTTCCTCAGTGATCAATGCAAAGAAATAGAGGAAAACAACAGAATGGGAAAGACTAGAGATCTCTTCAAGAAAATTAGAGATACCAAGGGAACATTTCATGCAAAGATGGGCTCGATAAAGGACAGAAACGGTATGGACCTAACAGAAGCAGAAGATATCAAGAAGAGGTGGCAAGAATACACAGAAGAACTGTACAAAAAAGATCTTCAGGACCCAGATAATCATGATGGTGTGATCACTGACCTAGAGCCAGACATCCAGGAATGTGAAGTCAAGTGGGCCTTAGAAAGCATCACTACGAACAAAGCTAGTGGAGGTGATGGAATTCCAGTTGAGCTATTTCAAATCCTGAAAGATGATGCTGTGAAAGTGCTGCACTCAATATGCCAGCAAATTTGGAAAACTCAGCAGTGGCCACAGGACTGGAAAAGGTCAGTTTTCATTCCAATCCCAAAGAAAGGCAATGCCAAAGAATGCTCAAACTGCCGCACAATTGCACTGTCTCACACGCTAGTAAAGTAATGCTCAAAATTCTCCAAGCCAGGCTTCAACAATATGTGAACCGTGAACTTCCAGTTGTTCAAGCTGGTTTTAGAAAAGGCAGAGGAACCAGAGACCAAATTGCCAACATCCGCAGGATCATGGAAAAAGCAAGAGAGTTCCAGAAAAACATCTATTTCTGCTTTATTGACTATACCAAAGCCTTTGACTGTGTGGATCACAAGAAACTGTGGAAAATTCTGAAAGAGATGGGAATATCAGACCACCTGACCTGCCTCTTGAGAAACCTATATGCAGGTCAGGAAGCAACAGTTAGAACTGGACATGGAACAACAGACTGGTTCCAAATAGGAAAAGGAGTACATCAAGGCTGTATATTGTCACCCTGCTTATTTAACTTATATGCAGAGTACAGCATGAGAAACGCTGGGCTGGAAGAAGCACAAGGTGGAATCAAGATTGCCAGGAGAAATATCAATAACCTCAGATACGCAAATGACACCACCCTTATGGCAGAAAGTGAAGAGGAACTAAAAAGCCTCTTGATGAAGGTGAAAGAGGAGAGTGAAAAAGTTGGCTTAAAGCTCAACATTCAGAAAACGAAGATCATGGCATCTGGTCCCATCACTTCATGGGAAATAGATGGGGGAACAGTGGAAACAGTGTCAGACTTTATTTTCAGGGGCTCTAAAATCACTGCAGATGGTGACTGAAGTCATGAAATTAAAAGACACTTGCTCCTTGGAAGAAAAGCTATGACCAACCTAGACAGCATATTAAAAAGCAGAGACATTACTTTGCCAATAAAGGTCCGTTTAGTCAAACCTATGGTTTTTTACAGTAGTCATGTATGGATGTAAGAGTTGCACCATAAAGAAAGCTGAGCACCAAAGAATTGATGCTTTTGAACTGTGGTGTTGGAGAAGACTCTTGAGAGACCTTGGACTGCAAGGAGATCTAACAGGTCCATCCCAAAGGAAGTCAGTCCTGAATATTCATTGAAAGGACTGATGCCAAAGCTGAAATGCCAATACTCTGGCTACCTGATGAGAAGAACTGACTCGTTGGAAAAGACCCTGATGCTGGCAAAGATTGAAGGTGAGAGGGAAGGGGACAATAGAGGATGAGATGGCTGGATGGCATCACCGACTCAATGGACATGAGTTTGAGTAAGCTCCGGGAGTTGGTGATGAACAGGGAAGCCTGGCGTACTGCAGTCCATGGGGTCATAAAGAGTTGGACACAACTGAGCGACTGAACTGAACTGATAAAATATACATATTTAAAGTTTCATAATGTTGGTTCTTTACAATGAGAAAAGAGAGAGAATCATGACCTGGGGGAAATTTTTTCACACAGTGCGTAAGAATTCAGGGTGGAAGAAGGAGGAGAAATGTTCAGGTCCAAGTATTTAGAAAAAACTCTCAAATAACTTGACAGACAGCCCCTTCTCTTCACCCCACTTTGAAGATTTAAGGAGGAAGGGGACAGAATGATACAGAAGAACAGATGGAAGAATGGCAAAGAAGTGTAATGTGCCCAGAAGACTCCAGAGTATTACTGACCTGGGTTCTTGGAGTCTTTAATCAACAGAAATTGACAATAGGCCAGCTGAGGAATTCAGGCAAGGCTTTTATTGGGACTCTCCTACAGCACGAGGGAGCAAATACAAGCAACAGGTACCCTCGCTTGTTCTCTGCGGGAAAGGCGAGCTGGTTGTGGGGTGAGGGTAGGGGTAGTTCAGTGGGTTTGGCAGGAGGGGTGGCTTAGGTGGTCTGCCCACCCCTTGGTGATACTGTATGCAGGCGCCATGTGCAGTCCCTGTTCCTGACACCTCAGAAGTGGAAGTTGGGTTTTGGCTTTTCTGTATATTATTGTTCATAATTTGCCCCAACTGCGCATGTTTGCAATTAATTTTAGTCCCTTATAGCTTCTGTGTATTTTATCGCTCGAGGAGACATTTATTCAGGTGCAGGCACTGTAGCAAAGGATCCCAGGCCGCAGGAACCAAGAGAGGTTCAAGTTCAAGAGGTTCAAGGTTCAAGCCTGTCTCAAGAGAGGTTCAGAGTTCATAGAAATAATTGGGGAGGGAGGCAGTAAGCACCTCCAGGAGGGTGTGGCTGTGGGAAGGAAACAAATCTGTGAAAGTCAACGAGGAGGAAATGCAGCAGCATGTGTTGATGGTTTATATGTGAAGTGGAGCAGGTGTGGGCAGGAAAAAGAGACTGGTGGTGAGCTGAAGTTCAAGACTCAGCTGGACACTAGATAACAGAGAATGGTGGCATCACTCACTGAAGAAAAAGTCTAGAGGAGAAACCAATCCAGGGAAAGATGGAAAAGTGAGTTAGTAGGATATTACTTCATCTAACCCTTCACTTCGTCATTGAGAAAATTAGAAAGTAAAATGACTTGTCCAAAGTCACACAGCAGACCCTATAAATCATGCCTTCTAGGCCAGTTTTCCAGGCTACTTCCCTGTAACACATTTCCTCCCACCTGGGGATCTGAAGTGATGATGGGCGTCTGGGTGGTCATGTCCAACCAGCAATTAGAACTGTCAGCACAGAGCCCGGGAGGGCTGGGAGCTGGAAATATTGATTAAGGAGCTAGGAGCAGGAGCAAACGAGATAAAAGGTTTTCTATCCATTTCCATTAACTTTCCTCTTTAGACATATCATCAACTTGTATGTCCTGCTTTCCACTCAAATCAAATTTGCCTTAGGACCTGCACCTCTTCCTGACTTTCCTGACATAGTTATTCCATTCTCAGAGACTAGAAGCTGGGACACTTTCTTGTCTCCTCCACCTCTCCTACTTCCAGCATCCATGCTGTCATTTAGCCGAAGTTTTCCTTTGAAATGTCATCAGTTGCCCCCTTTTCCCTCCAATGCCATCCTAGTCCAGTCTGCAGCTCTGTAATCTTGATTTTCCACAACAGCTTGTCAGCTGGCTTCCCCAGGCAAGGTGGGGGGAAGTAAAGCCAATGCCTGAAAGAAAAGATAAGCCAGAGAGGCAGAGAAGTCACAGAAACAGGCTGACTGTGGAGACAGGAGACGAGAGTGTTTCAGGAGGTAGTTCAGTTCAGTTCAGTTCAGTCTGTCAGTTGTGTCTGAGACTTTGTGACCCCATGAACCGCAGCACGCCAGGCCTCCCTGTCCATCACCAACTCCCAGAGTTCACTCAAACCCATGTCCACCGAGTCGGTGATGCCTTCCAACCATCTCATCCTCTGTTGTCCCCTTCTCCTCCTGCCCTCAATCTCTCCCAGCATCAGGGTCTTTTCAAGTGAGTCAGCTCTTTGCATCAGGTGGCCAAAGTATTGGAGTTTCCGCTTCAACATCAGTCCTTCCAATGAACACCCAGGACTGATCTCCTTCAGGATGGACTGGTTGGATCTCCTTGCAGTCCAAGGGACTCTCAAGAGTCTTCTCCAACACCACAGTTCAAAAGCATCAATTCTTCAGCGTTCAGCTTTCTTCACAGCCCAACTCTCACATCCATACATGACCACTGGAAAAACCATAGCCTTGACTAGATGGATCTTTATTGGCAAAGTAACGTCTCTGCTTTTCAATATCCTGTCTAGGTTGGTCATAACTTTCCTTCCAAGGAGTAAGCATCTTTTAATTTCATGGCTGCAATCACCATCTGCAGTGATTGTGGAGCCCAGAAAAATAAAGTCTGACACTGTTTCCACTGTTTCCCCATCTATTTCCCATGAAGTGATGGGACCAGATGCCGTGATCTTAGTTTTCTGAATGTTGAGCTTTAAGCCAACTTTTTCACTCTACTCTTTCACTTCCATCAAGAAGCTTTTTAGTTCCTCTTCACTTTCTACCATAAGGGTGGTATCATCTGCATATCTGAGGTTATTGATATTTCTCCCAGCAATCTTGATTCCACCTTGTGCTTCTTCCAGCCCAGCATTTCTCATGCTGTACTCTGCATATAAGTTAAATAAGCAGGGTGACAATATACAGCCTTGATGTACTCCTTTTCCTATTTGGAACCAGTCTGTTGTTCCATTTCCAGTTCTAACTGTTGCTTCCTGACCTGCATACAGGTTTCTCAAGAGGCAGGTCAGGTGGTCTGGTATTCCCATCTCTTTCAGAATTTTCCAGTTTATTGTGATCCATACAGTCAAAGGCTTCGGTATAGTCAATAAAGCAGAAGTAGATGTTTTTCTGGAACTCTCTTGCTTTTTCAAGGTAGACAGGAGGTCAAAAATGGCAGATGCCTCAGATGAGTGAGGGACAACCAAGACTGGATTTGGGTAAGTGGTAGATTTCAGTGCACTTTTGAGAGAGAAAGAGGAGGCTAGAACTAAATTGCAGGAGAAAGTATGTGATGAGGGAGCAAAGTGAAGGGTAGAACCCAACTGTAGACAGGAAGGGAGCCAGCATGTGGAGAGAAAATGGGAGAAACAGAGCCGAATCATCTGTTCATGCAGTTTGGACAGTGACAAAAAGAAAATAAAACCACAGTTAGACAGCTTGATCAAGTGTCCAAACATTCATTTCATTTTGCTTTTCAAAACAGAGATAGCTGTGCAGAGTTGAAGGACACAGCTGAGAAAAGAAAGTGAAAGTGTTGGTCATTCAGTCTTGTCCAACTCTTGCAACTCTGTGGACTCCTCTGTCCATGGGATTCTCCAGGCAAGAATACTGGAGTGGGTTGCCATTTTCCTCTCCAAGGGATCTTCCCAACCCAGGGATCGAACCCGGGTCTCCTGCACTGAGACCAAATTCTCTACCATCTGAGCCACCTGGGAAGCCCACAGAGAAAGAAGAGAGGGATCAAAAATTCGGAGGCTGGAAAACTATGAGCAGCATCACAGAAACTGGAAGGGAGGACAGCCTTCTGTCTTATAGGGGTCAGCCACCATCCTGAGAGTTGGTCTGCATAGAGGAAGCTGGTGGGAGATATTTGGGCCTCAAATCTTGATTGCCAGCTCTCTGTCCATACTGCACAGGAAATTTCTAACACAAAGCTGTTTCCTTTGTCACACCATTTTCTGTTTAGAGTGAACATAGGAAGTAATTTGTCCTGTTCTTTTAACAATTCCAAGGGAACGTCAGCACATCCCCTGGTCCTTGCCTTGCTTGATATACAGTTGTAACAGAACCAAAGTTCATCCTGATCTCTACTCTTAAATCTTTCCTGCTGCAACTGAAACTCATTCCCTCTCATCCTGTCTTTGGGGAAAGCATACGGTGGCCGAAAAGCCTGCTTGCGTGAGCAAAGCTGCAACAGGTAAGGTGATACAGATTTTCTCCAGGCCCTAAGGAAGTTGCCCTCATAGACACCACACACATATTCCTGTCAGCTTTGCCTCTCCTGCATAAAGCGGAGAACTCAAAAAGACAAAAGCACATTCAAATATCCCTCAGGTTCCACTGACATTTTAAGAGAAAGACCCCTTTAGACAGTTCAGAGATTCAAGTCCAAAGGAAGCTGCTGCTGCTACTGCTGCTAAGTCGCTTCAGTCATGTCCGACTCTGTGCAACCCCATAGACGGAAGCCCACCAGGCTCCCCCGTCCCTGGGATTCTCCAGGCAAGAACACTGGAGTGGGTTGCCATTGCCTTCTCCGCCAAAGGAAGCTAGAAGAAATTAAAGAGCTAATAAACTAAAGCATATCTAAAGCCACACAGGAAGAGTTACACGGTGCTTAAGAAGCAACCAGACACATAACCCAGTCAGCCCAGGAGCCTCTCTGTGTCACTAAGTGGACTCAGGGGAGAGTAAAGTCTCCTCTCTGATGCCATCTCAGAGGCTAGGAGGACCTGCTAAACGTCCCTGGGGATATGTCTTGCAGCAAGTGAAAAGAAATGAATCAAGATGAAAAAAAGTAAGTGAGGAACAGAAAGATCAGGATGGAAATGGGATAAAGACAGAGGTGGAAGAAAGATGATGGTAAGAAGACAACAATATAGGAGAGAGAGTGCAAGAGAGGTGAGAAGAGATATAGAGAAAGGGATATAACGTTTTCCTGCTGTTCACTTAGAGCAAGGTTTTGTAAATAAAGTTTTATTGGAATGCAGCCTTGCCATTCTTTTACTTAGTGTCTATGTCTGCTTTTGTGGTATAAGAGCAGAACTAAGTCGTTGTGACAGAGACCCATGGCCCACAAAGTCAAAAATATTTACTATTTGGCTTTTACAAGAAAAAGATTTGCTGACTCCTGAATAATCTCATAACTTCCTCTAACACTAGTAACGTTTTCCTGATTCTTCAATTATTCTTGATGCTTAAAGTTATCTTCAGAAACTATCATCCTGAAAGAAACCAAGGCTACAGCCAAGAAATGGGAAAATTATTCAGAACTGTAACTTAGAGAGTGACCAAAGCAAGACTGTACCAAGATACAAAAGAAATCTCAAAGCTGAAGGACAAATCTTTCAAAAAGATGGTTATACATGGAAAAATATGTGTATCTCATGTGAAGAGTTGACTCATTGGAAAAGACTCTGATGCTGGGAGGGATTGGGGGCAGGAGGAGAAGGGGACGACAGAGGATGAGATGGCTGGATGGCATCACTGACTCGATGGACGTGAGTCTGAGTGAACTCCGGGAGTTGGTGATGGACAGGGAGGCCTGGTGTGCTGCAATTCATGGGGTCACAAAGAGTCGGACACAGCTGAGCGACTGAACTGAACTAAGCTGATATATATGTGTGTGAAATACAAATTTAGTATTGTTAAATGCTAATCAGAAATTATTACAGAAATACATATTTCTGATAAGCATTATGTTTCTATATATATATTTTTCCTGATTAATATTTTAACAATGCTAAAATCACATTTTGTATATTACTAAAATCACAATTGTTTCATGGTGAAAAGGTTGATACATTTTGGTGCTCAAGGGAATTAAAGGAATTGATCCATATAATATATGAATAACAATATAAAATTGAAGTATGGATAACGGGAATTTAGGGGAAGAAAATGGTTTAAATATTTTCATTATCTTCTTCTGATATTAACATGAGGGTACAAGTTTGAAAGTGGTATTTTTCAATATCTCTAGCCAAGGCACTTGATAACATGAGTCTGGAGAGGAAAAAGGCCAGGAGTAAAGGGTGAATTCTATTCCCATGAAACCTGAAACATTTACACTCTTCTGGAGATTCTGCAAACAAATGAAAGAGTCAGGCAAAAGTAACATGGCTCCTGCATTTTGGCACATATTTTTCCAATCTTATCTTCTTCAGATTCAGTTCAGTTCAATTCAGTCGTTCAGTCGTACCCGACTCTTTGCGACCCTATGAATTGCAGCACGCCAGGCCTCCCTGTCCATCACCAACTCTCAGAGTTCACCCAAACTCATGTCCATCACGGTGATGCCATCCAGCCATCTCATCCTCTGTCATCCTTCTCCTCCTGCCCCCAATCCCTCCCAGCATCAGGGTCTTTTCCAATGAGTCCACTCTTCGCATGAGGTGGCCAAAGTATTGGAGTTTCAGCCTCAGCATCAGTCCTTCCAATGAACACCCAGGACTGATCTCCTTTAGGATGGACTGGTTGGATCCCCTTGCAGTCCAAGGGACTCACAAGAGTCTTCTCCAACACCACAGTTCAAAATCATCAATTTTTCAGCCATCAGCTTTCTTCACAGTCCCAACTATCACACCCATACATGACCACTGGAAAAACCATAGCCTTGACTAGACGGACCTTTGTTGGCAGAGTAATGTCTCTGCTTTTTAATATGCTATCTAGGTTGGTCATAACTTTCCTTCCAAGGGGTGTCTTTTAGTTTCAGATTACTCCTCCCCAAACTCCATAAAACCAACCCACTCCATTTTGTTCCTTGTGTATGCAAGCACACACACACACTTACACACACACACACACACACACACATGATTCCAGGCACAAGGTTCTATTCTTCATCCTCTCAATTATCTAGCAGTCCCTGCCCTGTCTCCATTTCCAGGTTCCTGTTCAAAGGCACAAACACTGCTGATTACCTACCTCAAATCCATTCTCTATACTAAGACAATTGCAATATTATCCAGGAGGGCAGTGTGTCCAGCTAAAATGTGCAGTGTCCCCAACCCCTTTGCAGCTAGGGGTGGCCATGAAACCCATTTCTTGTCTTGAGACACAACTCAGAGAAAATCTACCAGGGAGTTGAGGAAAGTGTTTGCCCTCGTCACACAGGCCCTCCTTTCTCTCCCACGTGCCTTTCTCCTTTGTCCATTTTCCTTTCCTTCCTTCTTTTTCCTGCCTGGCCCACAAATAGAAGGCTTGGGATAGAATAGCCATCTTGGAAGCATGCGACAGCAAAGCCCCAGGCTAAAGATAGGAAGGTTAAAGATGGGAAGGCTAAGGAGCTTAAGACCCTCATGACACCTTGGAGCTGCTTCATCTGCCTTGGACTTCTTGTTAAGTGAGAATAACATGCTGTCATTTATTAATAGGTGAGATCCTATAGGCAGGCTTCCCAGGCGGTGCTAGTGGTAAAGAATCCGCCTGCCAGTGCAGGAGACACAAGAGAGGCTGGTTTGATCCCTGAAGTAGGAAATGGCACCCCCACTCCAGTATTCTTCAACAGAGGAACCTGGTGGGCTACAGTGCATAAGAGTGCAAAGAGTTGGACATGACTAAGCAACAAAGCAACAACAACGAGCAGGTTTAGGTAATGAGTCTTCATGCATGGTAAGTTGCTTCAGTTGTGTTCGACTCTTTGTGACCCTATGGACCGTAGTCCACCAGGCTCCTCTGTCCATGGGATTCTCCAGGCAAGAAAACTGGAGTGGATTTCCATGCCCTCTTCCAGGGGATCTTCCCACCCCAGGGATCGAACCCTCATCTCTATGCCTCCTGTGTTAGCAGGCATGTTCTTTACTACCTGGGAAGCCCAGGTAATGAGTAGTCCAATGCAAGTAATACCCTCCTTTCTACCTGGAGAGTAGCCAAGTTTTGAAGACCTATACTTCCTTCAAAACCCACCTTAAATCCCACCTCCTTGAGAAGGCATTTCATAACATCTCAAGGTTAATCTCCTTCTCTCCCTAATAGGTGACTGGGGCACAATTAAAATCATTGAAGTTGTATGCGTATATCAAGCGTGCCTCACATGATAAATAATTACAAGTGTTTATTCCCACATACCATCCCACTCCCACATTGAGAGCTGCTAAAGGCAAGAATCTTCTTAACTCATTTTGAATGCCCTGCGGCACCCAGCACCTTGCCCAGAGCAGTCACTCAATGAAGGACTGTTGACTTACTCTGATTGGAGAACTGCTCCTCCCTTCCCACATGTATATTATGGATCATGTTAAAACACCTGGCCTCTGTGTATATAGGGTGGAAAAGTTACCAAATGGAAAAATGAATTTAGAAATCCTAGCCATGTTTTGACCACAGTTGAAAGTTTTGAAACTGTACGGCCTGTGCTGACTAATGGCCCAGAAGTATAGACTAAAGTCAAAGAAGGAACAAAAATGAGATGGTATTTAAAACCCAAGACTGGGCCTATATACCATCAAAATACTGTGCTGGTTTTAACAAACTCAAACTCAGAGGAGTGTCTGTTGAAGGTAGACCCCTATCTATAGCAGTTAATCCAGCTTTTAAATTTCTATTGCTTATTTATTTCCTTTGTTAAAAATTTTTAAGTACCTGCTATATGTATAGGTTTCCCTGATAGCTCAGCTGGTAAAGAATCTGCCTGCAATGAGGGAGACTTGGGTTCAGTCTCTGGATAGGGAATTTTCCCTGAAGGAGGAAATGGCTAGTATTCTAGCCTGTATAGTCCACAGGGTTGCAAAGAGTCGACACAACTGAGCTACTTTCACTCACTATATGTATAGCCTAGCATGACCAATCATTCCAGTTTGCCTGTGACTGAGGGGCTTTTGAGATGCAGAACGTTTAGTGCTAAAACCAGAAAGCCCCAGGCAAACCAAGATGATTAGTTACCCAAGAAACTCTGTGCTTGATACTGGATATAAAGCAGTAAAATAGACAAATGTGGCTGCTACTCATATGGAACCCTACAATATAGTCGGCTTTTGGGGGGGCTCCTAGTAATTACAAGTAGATTTGCATCCTTTAACTGTATTTTCAAGTCTTTCAAGTTAGATTTTACTACACAGGAATCAAGTCCTTCCAACACTTCCAGGTGCTAACACCACAAATCTCTCCACACAGCTGGCTGTCCATGTGGAGGGAAGACGAAGGACTTTGGAATAGGAGAGTAAGCAGAAGTTCAGTTCATGAATGTGGTCATTGTTCTGCCGGCTGTGAGTTCCAACCGGTTTTAATCACAGCCTGAGCCAGCTGTCTGTTGTTCTTGGATCAGCAGGCAGACTCTATCTTCAGGTTCTCAGCCATCTTCATGACACAGATTTTGACCTACTGGGTGGAACAGTGCCATCTTTGGAAAGGGCCAGGAGATGTCAACCTTCCCTGGGGGAGTACAGAGGTAATCTGACTCTGGCATTGCTGATGTGGCCATCGCAGCTAGTGGGGATGTGACTTTTTATCAATCAATGTTCCATATGCACTCCTCCTATGGCTGGATACCAGATTAAAGAGAAAAGCACTCTTGGGTCAAAGGTATATGATGGCTTATTTTCTCTCTCACAGTGTCAACTCTTCTCCCAGGCAGATACAGCTGGCCCTCTATATCCACAGGAAATTCAAGGACAATGTCTATTTTTCAATTTTTAAGGAAATTTTTTAAAAAAGAGCTTACATGACACAAAAGGAGGCAGAGTGGAGTATCTCACAAACACCCCTGTAACAAGGTGTGTCAATATTCTAAGTAAAAGAAATGGTTTTTGTTTTTTTTTTTTTTAAAGCCTCAGTCACATTGCAAGGAAATATTTCTTTATACAGCAGCTCCTCTTTATTGGCAGTTTCTGTATCCGTGAACTCATGGATGGACCAAAATATGCAGAAAAGATTTTAGAAAAAAATTCCAAAAAGCAACTTGAGTTTGCCACATGCTGGGAACTACTTACATCACATTTACATTGTATTCACAGTTATTTACATCGTATTTACATTGTGTTAGATATCAGAAATGCTCTGCGTGCATGTGCATTCGAAGTGATTTCTGTGGTGTCCAACTATTTGTGACCCCATGGACTGTAGCCTGCCAGGCTCCTCTGTCCATAGGATTCTCCAGGCAAGAATACCGGAGGGGGTTGCCATGCCCTCCTTCAGGGGATCTTCCCAACCCAGGGATCCAACCTCCTTCTTCTGTGGCTCCTGCAATGCAGGCGGCTTCTTTATCGTTGAGCCACCGAGGAAGCCCCAGTAATACTCTAGAGACGGCTTAAAATATACAGGAGGATGTGCATAGGTTACATGCAGATACTATACCATTTTATATAAAGGATTTGAACATTCCCATATTTTGGGGTTTGTGAAGGTCCTGGAAACAATAGCCCACAAATACCAATGACAGCTGTAATATGTTCTACTGAGCTTAGTGGTCTGAAGGTCCTTTGGTAGTTATCAATGCAACAAAGGCGGAAGGTCCTGGTTCCTCCATTTTGAGAATTGGTGGAAAACTTCTTAGCCTGTGGTGGACTTTTTCTATCTCCAGAGTTCATTTCTGAAGATAGAAACTCCAGGAGTTTCTATCTGGAAATAGAAACCACTCAAGTGGTTAGACTTGAGTAAACACCAACTGGGTTTTTACGATTGGCTAGACACTGTGCTAGGTATTTTTTATATCCATTATCTTATTTAACTGCACAACTCAAAGTAGATATTGTTATTCCCATTTCCAGATGAATCCAAGGCACAGAAAGGTTAGGGAACTTTCCCTGTGTCATATGTTATCACAGAGCATAATTTGAATCCCTCTCTCAGACCTTTCTGAGAGTTGGTTTGATGCACTGAAAGAGAACAGATCTTGTGCACTTAACGATGAGTGTGAGAAGGACTTCGACAAGAGAAGAAATTTTCTGTCTGTGTACTCCTAAATTTTGCTTGGGGAGAGGGTGGTGGGGCGGGGGGGGGGGGGGGGACTCGGAACACTGCAAATCAGGGAGAAAGACTGGACAAAAGCCTTGGTCTATTTCCCTGCACTAGATCAAATGTTAGCTTCATTTGTAACTATATGTGAGTTTGTGCTTTGAAGCAATAAGGAATTAATTTAAAAACTATCTTAGAGGGTTTTAAGAGCATTTTTTTGACAAACAAAACTAAAATGCTTAATTTTATTTCCATGGAACTTTTCATGGCAAAGATGCTTTAAGTGGTGTAGAATTACCTTCTGCAAAGATACAGACCAGAGAAGCTAGGGACCCCTCCCTTTGTTGTTCCTCCTGGGCAGCTTTATCTCTGAGGCACAGCATCGTGGTCTCCAGAGCTTGACCACATCACTGCCCGTGCCATCCGTCAGTACAGTGGTAGGACGCTGCAGTGACCCCAGAACAGCATTTACAAATGAGGCAAGCAAAGCCTAGAGCCATGTATCCCCAGGGTCTTGCCAACAGCCTGATTTGTAGTCAGTACTCAAAAATTTTATTGAATAAATAAATAAGTGAGCAAATAAAGTGATTTTTTTAAAGAAGGTCACACAGCAGGGACAAAAATCCAGTGTCCTAAATCTTAATTCCATTCTCAATCTAGTTACATCATCCTTTGGGTTAGCCTAGCCAACTTTAAAATGGATATTTGGATGTCAGAATGAATAGGGCTCTGTGCCTGACCTAAGCAATATCAAAAATTTAATTAGAGATGTGGAAAAGATGGAGTTGGTGAAGACCTCCTGTTATCCAGATGCCAAGACCATTCGGTGTGGTTGGTTTGATTTCTAATGAGCATCTGCTTCAATTCACCAAACCCTTTACACTTTCATACAATGCACAGCTCATATTATGAAGTCAAAAATTCTTTATCATCTGCGTGGTCATTCACTCTTTTGTTTTCCTCTCCCTGTAATTGTTTAATCTGGCTTCCCCTACCACATTTCTTGGCTGCTTGCTCTGTCCTGCCTCTGTCAGTCAGGTTGTATTCAGGGAAGGTAAAGACACAGAGAATATTCCATAGTCAATTATAACTCATTAGGTGTTTATCTATTGCTTTGGATTAGCCCCATGCCCTGTATGAATACACAGCTTTGGCTGGTTGAACAACCATCCGTGGATGGGGGAGGATTCTAAGATTTATTCTCAGCTTTCCATTGTCTGTGCTAAGAGAGGAGGCAAGGTGTGTGAATGCACAGCAGATACATTTTAAAAAATCAAGGTATAATTTATACCCTAAAAAGTCCACATTTTAATGAGTTTTTACAACATTATATACCTGGGCAACCATCACCGTAATTGAAACAAAGCACATTTCCAACATCACAATACTTCTCTCGTGCCCCATCTCCATCAGCCTTCCCTTACTTTGGCCTCGGGCAACCACCAACCTTCTTCCTGTCACTATAGATTAGATTTGTCCTTTCTAAGGTTTCGTGTAAGTGGAATCAGAGAGTAGGTACTAAACAAAAGTTATTTTTACTTGACTTTGGAATAGCTTCTCTGATTTCCTTCCCAGCAGTGTCTGGTTCAGGCTGTTAAAATGAGTTCATCTTTCCAGCACCCACACTGATTTGACAGGGTGGGCATAGCTAGGACTTGGAGGAAACCTGAGAGGTAAGAAGCAGAGGCTGATGAAAATAATTACCGGCAATGAGAAGAATGTTGGCTCTTCCCAGAACTGGTAGACTATGACCAAGAGTGTATGCCCACTTTGTGCCCTGAACCTATTTTCAGTGTCGTTCAATACAGCTTCTCCAAAACCTAACTGCCTGGGAATTTTGCCTGCTTTGCCTTGAATGGGCATTTTATTTGGAAACTTCAGGCTCCAGCCAGCCCCTCTCAGCCACGGAGTCATTGCACCCTCTGGTGTAAACACAGGGATCTGTCACCCCTGTGGCATGAGGCATTCCCACCCCCGCAGCCATCTATTATCCACCATAGCCCTGCCCTGGAGGGTCATCTCCCTCCAGCTGCTGTTAGGTTCATGGGTCAGAGCTGAGCTTGTGAATACACGAACACAGAGGGGTCCCAAGAGTTTAAGCGCTTAAGAGAAGACAGGACCAGAGAGAAGGGAAACCCCAGAGAAGACAGAGCAAGCTGGATGTGAAAGATGAAGAGAAGGGCAGAGGCACAGTCCCCCAAAACAAAGCTGGAAGCCATAGAGGGATGGACTTTTTTTCCATCTGAGAGAAATCCTAAAAATTCACTCCTCTGCCCAAATAAATAGATTCAGACCCAGGCTATGACAGTCCTTGAAAAGTGGTTTTTAACATAGTAATGCTGATAAATCTTTTCGACCACCTCTATACCTCCAGGTGCCACTGGATCTGCTTAATCCCTTTAAACCTCCAATAACTTCAACTACAGTGTTTAAAGTCTCATAAATCTGTACTAGCTTAAAATAGGGAAATATAAATCATGTTCAGGAGCTTAGGGGTAGGGACAGAAGATGGGCATTCCCATGCCATTGAAAACCACAGCACAGGCTTTTCATCAAATTATTCCAAGAAAAGTTGAAATGGGAAGTGCTCAGATTTCTGAGCTATGGTTCCATTCGTTCTCAATTTGTTCTTTTTCAGGGGGCGAGACGGAGTGTTAGGGAGTATCAACGGGATATTCAGTTAGAGAGGAAAAAAATCACAAAGACCTATCACAGTTAGTCCGATTTTTACACAAAATAAAACCAAAATGAAACAATAATAATTTAAAAAAATCTACTGCCAGAAGTCATTAGAAACAGCTCTGTTTTCAGTAAGCTAACAACATAAATGATGTTTTCTTTTTGTTAAAATATTAATTCATGCTAAAATGTAAATTATGGCTACTATGCTACTAATAATAGTTAACTTTTTTTTTTTTATCATTTCTGCTACATGCTAGATACTTCCCCTGTGAAGAACTTTAGGTACATTAGTTAATTTCACCCTCACAGGAGCCCCATGAGAATTATTATTCTGTTTTACAGATAAGAAAATTAGGTTCAGATTGTTAAGTAACTCACCCAAAGTCACACAGCTGGTAAATGATAGAGCCAAAATCCAAACCCAGTGTTTGTTTTGAAAACCCTGATCTTATCTACTTCTGGGCTGTGATGGAACCAGCCCACAGACCACCTGGAGGAAACCCATATATAATGCTCTGAGAATTGATGTGTTTTCCTCTTACTCTTTCTTGGTCTGATCCAATGAACTTTTCCCTAACCCCAAAGTCTTAGAAACTGTATTAGTTAATTTTTACTCAAACTTCAGACAATGTAGAGAAAGTAAGAGTCCTTCGCTTATGCTGTTTGCTTCAAAGTGCAGTTTTCCTGCAAAGATGTACGACCAAGCGGTCCTGAGGAAACGGCTGAACTTTAGTTTCCTCACCTATTAAATAAGGATGCATATGACCCACCTTTGGGGTTGTTATGAGGATTAATGTGTGGGAAAGCAGTCTGGAGACTGCAAAGACCAAGCAATTAATTGCTGAGTCTTATAATGATTCAGATCAGATCAGATTAGTCGCTCAGTCATGTCCGACTCTTTTCGACCCCATGAATCGCAGCACGCCAGGCCTCCCTGTCCATTACCAACTCCCGGAGTTCACTCAGACTCACGTCCATTGAGTCAGTGATGCCATCCAGCCATCTCATCCTCTGTCGTCCCCTTCTCCTCCTGCCCCCAATCCCTCCCAGCATCATGATGTGGCCAAAGTACTGGAGTTTCAGCTTTAGCATCATTCCTTCCAAAGAAATCCCAGGGCTGATCTCCTTCAGAATGGACTGGTTGGATCTCCTTGCAGTCCAAGGGACTCTCAAGAGTCTTCTCCAACACCACACTTCAAAACCATCAATTCTTCGGCGCTCAGCCTTCTTCACAGTCCAACTCCCACATCCATACATGACCACAGGAAAAACCATAGCCTTGACTAGACGAACCTTTGTTGGCAAAGTAACGTCTCTGCTTTTGAATATGCTATCTAGGTTGGTCATAACTTGCCTTCCAAGGAGTAAGCGTCTTTTAATTTCATGGCTGCAGTCACCATCTGTAGTGATTTTGGAGCCCAGAAAAATAAAGTCTGACACTGTTTCCACTGTTTCCCCATCTATTTCCCATGAAGTGATGGGACCGGATGCCATGATCTTCATTTTCTGAATGTTGAGCTTTAAGCCAACTTTTTCACTCTCCACTTTCACTTTCATCAAGAGGCTTTTGAGTTCCTCTTCACTTTCTGCCATAAGGGTGATGTCATCTGCATATCTGAGGTTATTGATATTTCTCCCGGCAATCTTGATTCCAGTTTGTGTTTCTTCCAGTCCAGTGTTTCTCATGATGTACTCTGCATATAAGTTAAATAAACAGGGTGACAATATACAGCCTTGAAGTACTCCTTTTCCTATTTGGAACCAGTCTGTTGTTCCATGTCCAGTTCTAACTGTTGCTTCCTGACCTGCATACAAATTTCTCAAGAGGCAGATCAGGTGGTCTGGTATTCCCATCTCTTTCAGAATTTTCCACAGTTTCTTGTGATCCACACAGTCAAAGGCTTTCGCATAGTCAATAAAGCAGAAATAGATGTTTTTCTGGAACTCTCTTGCTTTTTTCATGATCCAGCGGATGTTGGCAATTTGATCTCTGGTTCCTCTGCCTTTTCTAAATCCAGCTTGAACATCAGGAAGTTCACGGTTCACATATTGCTGAAGCCTGGCTTGGAGAATTTTGAGCATTACTTTACTAGCGTGTGAGATGAGTGCAATTGTGTGGCAGTTTGAGCATTCTTTGGCATTGCCTTTCTTTGGGATTGGAATGAAAACTGACCTTTTCCAGTCCTGTGGCCACTGCTGAGTTTTCCAAATTTGCTGGCATATTGAATGCAGCACTTTCACAGCATCATCTTTCAGGATTTGGAATAGCTCAACTGGAATTCCATCACCTCCACTAGCTTTGTTCGTAGTGATGCTTTCTAAGGCCCACTTGACTTCACATTCCAGGATGTCTGGCTCTAGGTCAGTGATCACATCATTGTGATTATCTGGGTCGTGAAGATCTTTTTTGTACAGTTCTTCTGTGTATTCTTGCCACCTCTTCTTAATATCTTCTGCTTCTGTTAGGTCCATACCATTTCTGTCCTTTATCGAGCCCATCTTTGCATGAAATGTTCCTTTGGTATCTCTAATTTTCTTGAAGAGATCTCTAGTCTTTCCCATTCTGTTGTTTTCCTCTATTTCTTTGCATTGATCACTGAGGAAGGCTTTCTTATCTCTTCTTGCTATTCTTTGGAACTCTGCATTCAGATGCTTATATCTTTCCTTTTCTCCTTTGCTTTTCACTTCCCTTCTTTTCACAGCTATTTGTAAGGCCTCCCCAGACAGCCATTTTGCTTTTTTGCATTTCATTTCCATGGGAATGGTCTTGATCCCTGTCTCCTGTACAATGTCACGAACCTCATTCCATAGTTCATCAGGCACTCTATCTATCAGATCTAGGCCCTTAAATCTATTTCTCACTTCCACTGTATAATCATAAGGGATTTGATTTAGGTCATACCTAAATGGTCTAGTGGTTTTCCTTACTTTCTTCAATTTCAGTCTGAATTTGGCAATAAGGAGTTCATGGTCTGAGCCACAGTCAGCTCCTGGTCTTGTTTTTGCTGACTGTATAGAGCTTCTCCATCTTTGGTTGCAAAGAATATAATCAATCTGATTTCGGTGTTGACCATCTGGTGATGTCCATGTGTAGAGTCTTCTCTTGTGTTGTTGGAAGAGGGTGTTTGCTATGACCAGTGCACTTTCTTGGCAAAACTCTATTAGTCTTTGCCCTGCTTCATTCCGTATTCCAAGGCCAAATTTGCCTGTTACTCCAGGTGTTTCTTGACTTTCTACTTTTGCATTCCAGTCCCCTATAATGAAAAGGACATCTTTTTTGGGTGTTAGTTCTAAAAGGTCTTGTAGGTCTTCATAGAACCATTCAACTTCTGTTTCTTCAGTGTTACTGGTTGGGGCATAGACTTGGATTACTGTGATATTGAATGGTTTGCCTTGGAAACTAACAGAGATCATTCTGTCATTTTTAAGATTGCACCCAAGTACTGCATTTCGGACTCTTTTGTTGACCATGATGGCTACTCCATTTCTTCTGAGGGATTCCTGCCCGCAGTAGTAGATATAATGGTCATCTGAGTTAAATTCACCCATTCCAGTCCATTTCAGTTCGCTGATTCCTAGAATGTCAACATTCACTCTCGCCATCTCTTGTTTGACCACTTCCAATTTGCCTTGATTCATGGACCTGACATTCCAGGTTCCTATGCAATATTGCTCTTTACAGCATCGGACCTTGCTTCTATCACCAGTCACATCCACAGCTGGGTATTCTTTTTGCTTTGGCTCCATCCCTTCGTTCTTTCTGGAGTTATTTCTCCACTGATCTCCAGTAGCATATTGGGCACCTACTGACCTGGGGAGTTTCTCTTTCAGTGTCCTATCTTTTTGCCTTTTCATACTGTTCATGGGGTTCTCAAGGCAAGAATACTGAAGTGGTTTGCCATTCCCTTCTCCAGTGGACCACATTCTGTCAGATCTCTCCACCATGACCCGCCCATCTTGGGTTGCCCCACGGGCATGGCTTAGTTTCACTGAGTTAGACAAGGCTGTGGTCCTAGTGTGATTAGATTGACTAGTTTTCTGTGAGTATGGTTTCAGTGTGTTTTCCCTCTGATGCCTTCTTGCAACACCTACCGTCTTACTCGGGTTTCTCTTACCTTGGGCATGGGGTATCTCTTTACGGCTGCTCCAGCAAAGCACAGCCATTGCTCCTGACCTTGGACAAGGGGTATCTTATAATGATTATGGCACCTTAAATATAATATGGAGGAACAGCCCCTCTTCAACCCCTAGCTTCACAGACAACAGAAAACAGACATTTCAGTCACTCAGATGGAGGCCAGAATTCATTTCAAAGCACTCATGATTGAAAGGCGCGAGAGAGGGAAAATACGTATCTCTCTATCATCACTTTCCCATCTATCTTCAATGGGGTATTGACACTGAAGACAGTTTGGGAAAATAGTTTGGTTCTTCTAAAAGTCTATGGCCAGAGAGATTTGGAAAACACCATATACATAATACTTCCCTCAGGAAATCACAATGTACTTTGTCTTAAAGATCCTAAGAAGTCTTACCATAACACAGCCTCTGCTTGATCCAGCAGTTTCCGAGCATTTGACCAAAGGAACTTTATTTTGGGGTTTCCATTTATTAAACATCTCCCAGAACAACAGGGAACACAGTGTAGGGGGTACCACTCTTGAAAACCATAGCTTCTCTCACTCACCATCAGCCCAGCTTCTGACCACTCTCTCTCCACTGTGACCCATGTTCCTTCATCAAACACTCACACACAGTGAGGAGACCCCCAACGTCTGTAAACATGTTGTTACAACACCAGGCTGTTCATAGGGGAGGCTCCATATAGCACACCTCACAAATCTCTGGGTTCAAGCCCCAATGCCTCAGATAAAAACAGAGGAATAAGAGGAGGGGGTGTCTCTCTCATTTAGTGGCTTTTCAGTAATGTATGTATAATGATGCTAACTTACACTAGAAAATCCTCTTTGTTTGGGGTCCCTCAGAAATCAACCTTGAAATAAGTATTTGAGAGCAAGTAGTTTATTTGGGAATTGATCCAAGGAAATACCAGCAAGAGAGTGAGGAAGTGAGTCAGGAAAGGGAAGACAGCCAATAAAAAGTGAATTATTAAGCCAACTACACAGTGGACAGCTATAGCTTAAGCCTACAGGGAAACAGTGTAAAACACACACTTCAGAATTATCCCACCCAAGGCATGAGGTTACTGGGATATTTACACATAATCTCCCATCATTCATTGGTTGAAGGAAGCTCGGGGCTGTGGGACAGGGTGGTTAAATTTCTAGAACTGCTGAGCTGCCATGTTATCTTGGACCTAGTGAGCTTCCAGAGCTTCAGATAAAGTCTTCAAGCACCAGCTTGTAGATACTGGCAGTTGGAAGATGTGTGGAGCCCACTGAAAATGATAAAACCTGAGAGATATGGGTATGCCTCACCGTGTCTCATACTTGCTTTGTATTTTCAGATGGGAAAATCAAGTTGGAAGAAAGTTAAATGTACCCCTACTTCCTGAACAGCTGTTTCGGGTATTTTTGAGGTGCGAGGTGGGCTGAACATGACCTTAAGTGTATAGCCAGAGGCCAAGAAGATAACTGAGACAAAGAAGCAGGTGACCAGCTCTCCTCTTCTTCCTGAGACAGTGGCTATTGGACTTCTTTCTGGCTCCACATCAGTAATAGTTCTCATCACAAGCAGTGATTCTCAACAGCTGAAGGTAAGGAGAAGCCACATTCCCCTAGAGTTGTGTGTGGGAATCCAGGGGGACAGAGTCTACTAAAGTACCTGTTTACAACTGCCTCACTCTCACACCCAATGCTAGGTCTCTGTGATAGTGGTGATAGGAACATAGGATGAGCTAATGCCCGATCCGATGAAGCCAGCCAATGTACCTCTGAAACCAGCAACTATTTCAGCTAAAGCCTTCGTGTTTTTCTAACATTTAAGAGAAGTTTCAGTACGGCAGCAGAGGGAGAAGTTTGCACTGTGAGCCAAGGATGTTTGAGTGTTTCAGGAAGTGGGCGAAAGACCAGAGTTTAGGAGAATCTGCAAGCAAAGTTGTCTGTGACTCAGCTTATGATGGTTCAACTCAAGACCATCATTCAACATCCAGTTAAGTTGAAAGTCAGAGGTTCCCTGTTCTGTTTCAAGGGATTATTACCCTCTGTTCCCTTTTCCCCAAATCTTACCTGCCTACCTTATTCCTTCCCCGAGTTCATCCCTATTAAAAACATTTACATATGTGGCTAAATTGGGAGCAATGTCAGTAATTTGTACCAAAGAGAACTCGGTTACTTTGTCTTCACAGTATTCCAGATTATAAAACCTGACTATATCTATGGTTTGAACCTCTGTTTTGTCAGGTTATGGAGCATAAGTTAAAGAGAAGTAAAGGTAGCATTTTAGGATGGACAAGGTAGAGATTCCGCCACAAAAGTTGTACTTCCTTTACTAACATTACATCGTATGATTCCTTGACCCTTAATAAAAGTAATCCTTGGCGCCTATAATTTTCACTCAAGTTCCTAAGCATTTTAGCTCTACGTGCCTCCTCTCCTGGCTCAAGTCTTTGTTGCTGGATACAGCTTTCAGGGGAAGCAATGAAAATACCGCCTTGCCTTATTCTGACCTCTCCAAGCTGGAACTTCTTTTCACAACTTCTCTGAAAACAGTGGCCTATACACCATTCATGATACAGGATGGAAGAGTGGCTTTCAGATACAGACCAAGAACCTCCACCCATCTATCCTTTACTCCTGAGAAGAGAAGGAACTCAAGCTATTTTTACTTCTCCCGTGCCCCTCACCTCTATAGCTCAAGAAGAAATCATGCCAGTGTGACGGAGAAATCTTAGCACGCTGAGTGGGAGCAGCCTAGTAGAAGCCGGCGGCTGCTCTCTGCTACTTCAGGTCTCCTCTTCCCTTCGTGTCGCTAAAAAGTTCATGTGGCTTGCAGTTGTCTTCTCCCACACCTGCTGCAGTATATTCATCTATTTGGGGTTTTGTCCCATGAAGAGGATTTCCAGACTAGGGTTTGTGCTTAGGAGAAGGAGCGGCATAGGTCAGCCTCTGGCCTCTGTCTTGTGCTCTGGGCCTCCTAACAGAGAGAGGAGAATTTAGCTTTCAGACACAAGCTCCCTTGTCACTGCTACCAGTGAGCATATTGTCCTGAAGAACTTTATGGAGAAGAGAAAGAAGACTACATGCCTTGTTTGGGGAACAGGATTTGGCCATTTCCTGAGGGTTCCTGGCCACCTTCCCCCTCCACCTCCGTGTTTACCGGGAATGTTTTCAAATGTACAGGAAAAATTATCAGAATAAAACAGTGAGTACCGGGCCCATATATATTCCTCCTAACTCACCAACCGGAGAAGGCAACAAGCACCCCACTTCAGTACTCTTGCCTGGACGGAGGGACGGAAGGCACTTCATGCCTTCCCATGGACGGAGGAGCCTGGTAGGCTGCAGTCCATAGGGTCGCGAAGAGTTGGACGTGACTGAGTGATTGAACTGAACTGAGCTGAAACTGTCAGTTTATTGCCTGAGCAATAAATTTGTGTTTTGTCAACCTATAATGGTATTTAGTCCGGGAAGGCAATGGCACCCCACTCCAGTACTCTTGCCTGGAGAATCCCAGGGACGGGGGGAGCCTGGTGGGTTGCCGTCTATGGGGTCGCACAGGGTTGGACACGACTGAAGTGACTTAGCAGCAGCAGCAGCAGCAGCAGCAACTCACCAGCTGTTAAAGTTTTGCCACATTTGCTTTATCTATATGTATGGTATGCTGCTGCTGCTGCTGCTAAGTCGCTTCAGTCGTGTCTGTTTTTTTTTTTTTTCTTGTTTTGAACCATTTGAAAATAAGTCATAGGTATCATGAAACTTTATCCTCCACATATGTCAGAATTCATCTCCTAAGAATATGGACATTGTCCTATATAACCATCAGTATACCTAAGAAAATTAATAATTCCATAATATCAAATAGCCCAATTGTTGCAAGAATGTCATCTGTTGTATTGTTATTGTGGTAAAACATCCATCAGAGTTACCATTTTAATACTGTTAATTGTACCTTTCAGTGGCATTAAGTACCTTTACATTTTTGTGCAACTATCACCACCATCCATCTTCCCAAAGCAGAACTGTTCCCTTTGGGCAACAACCCTTCATTCCTCCTCTCCTGAGCTCCTGGCAACCATCATTCTGCTCTGTCTCTACACACTTTGACTATTCTAGGTACCATATGTAGGTGGAATCATACAATATTTGTCCTTTTGTGTCCGGTTTATTTCACTTACCATAATGTCTTCAAGGTCCATCCACAATGTAGCACATGTAAGAATTTCCTTCCTTTTCAAAGATGAATAAAATTCCATTTAACATATATATCACATTTTGTTTATTCATTCATCCATTGATGTCCACTTGAGTTTCTTTTACCTTTTGACAGCAGTGTATTAACTACTGCTGCTATGAATATTGAATACACAAAAAGTGTTCAAGTCCCTGCTTTCAATTCTTTGGGGTATATATCCAGATGTGAAAGTGCTGGATCCTATGGTAATTCTATTTATTTTTTGTGGATTTACCATATTGTTTTCTACAGAGGTTGCACCATTTACATTCTCATCAGCAATAGTTTCAATTTCAATAGTTTCAACTTCTACACATCCTTACCAACACTTTTTATTTCCCATTTTTTAAAATAATAGTCATTGCAATCAGTATGATCTCATTGAAGTTGTTTTTTTTTTTTAAACACCAAAAACATTTTGTACTGGGGTCATTGAAGTCTTGATATGCATTTCCCTAATGATTAGTGGTGTATCCATCAGTGATTATCAATCAGTTGTGTATCTTTTTTGAAAAATATATTTTCAAGTTCTTTGTCCACTTTTAGTCTAGTTATATTTTTGTTGTTTTTGAGTTGTAGTTCTTTATATATTCTGTATATCAATCCCTTATCAGATATATGATTTGCAAATATTTTCTCCAATCCTGTGGTTGCCTTTTCATTCTGTTGGTTGTATCCTTTGATACATATACGTTTTAATTAGGCTATAGTCCAATTTATTTTTTTTTATTTTGTTGCCCGTTGGTGGCTACTAGAAAAGTTAAAACTACGTGTAACTCATATTATACTTCTGTTGAATAGTGCTGGCCTGAAAGTTTGATTAGATTCACTTTGGGCAAGAATACATTATATATTCTTGATTATATCATCAGCTATATGGGCTCATGGCCACACAAGCATACAGAAGAAAATTTAGAAATTTCACTGAGTGGTTCTCTCCTACTTAGCTACTGTAATGTATAATATGACTAGCTGTCCCATCTGGAGCCTAAATGAATTTCACATTCCTCTGAAGAAAAGTGGGCAGGAGTGCCAGGAGCTGATTTGGCTAAAGGAAGAGGGAAGGTGTTTTTCCTCAGGCACCTGGAGAAACAGGGAGATCAGAAGAAAGCAAGGTGTCTATCCTGGATATTTATGACGATCCTAGTTCTAGAGACTGAAGCAGAAACTGAAGGATATGATTTCACAATCAATGCTGTGAGGCAGAGGAACACAAACAGAGGTGCTACCTTGGCATCCAGGGAAAAGTGCCCTACCCACATGGTCTTCTCCACCTTACATAGCAGTCCTCACCAGCAGGACTTTAACCTGGGAAGACTGGAAGCATGGGGCATCTTTGGCACCATGGAAGTTTGTAGGTCTGGGAGCCCTGAGACATTGGCATAGACCAGTGTGGTCACAGAAAGAAAGAAGTGGCGACAGAGATGAAAACAAAAGAGAGAGGTTCTCGAGTGCATGAGAGACTCCCCTGTGAAGTCTCCAAAACACTGGAGTAAAGGGTTATTGCCAGTAACAAGATGGGAAAGGAGAGCTGGGTAAGCTTTAGGGACAGTTACAATGGAAACGACTGGCTCATTTGAGAACTACAGGTTATTTAAACGGCCATGAGGAAGGAGGACAGGGAAGGTAAAGCATGGAGTGCTTTCTTCCTGTTGCAGACATGAAGAGGTCAAGGGCTAAAATGGCCAAGAGTTAGCTGAACTGCCCTCCCTAGGAGAGTTATGGATTCAAGATTTGACTCTTTGATGATTATCCTTACTGTTTATCTGTAGATGTTGGCTTCTCTAAGAGGGCTAAGAAGGTTTAATGATAATTTTAAAAGTATTCTGGTGACTTCCCTGGTGGCCCAGTGGTTAAGATTCCACATTCCCATTGCAGAGCCATGGGTTGGATCCCTGGTTGGGGAGCTAAGATCCCACATGCTGCATGAAGCAACCAAAACAAAAAAAGGGAAAAGAAATGAAAAAGTATACTGGTAAATAGTATCATCTCACAAATGATTTGTAGCTGCAAAGGAAAAACATATATCTGAAAGTTACCATTTTAACCACATGATCAAATTTAGCATTACCACTAGTCAAATAATCTGATATTACATATCTCCTTCTGAGATACATCATGAAGTACACAGCATCATATATAATGGACTCCAGCTAGGTCCTTTTCATTATATATTAGATTCACTTTGGGCAAGAATACATTATATATAAAGGATGCCAGCTAGGTCTTCAGGTTTATTCCCCTTATAGATACAAAGAGATGCTACTGACCCTTCCAGGAAAGAGCCGTGGACCCAAGGATCTGAGCGATCAGAAGAGGAAGATTATGCACAAAGATATAAAATCCTAAACCATACAATTTCTAAAAGAAAACACAGGAGAAAAACTTTGCAATCTCAGGGTATGAAAAGATTTCTTAGTATACACAAAAGATAAAATTAAAAGTTAATAGATTGGGGTTAATTAAGAATTTTACATGCTGCTCTTTGAGCTGTCTTTAAACTGTTTTTAAACTGATACTGTTTTTAAAAATGAAAAGTTATGCCACAGAATGGGAAAAATATTTGTAGCACACATATATAGCAAATGACTTATACTCAGAATATATAAACATGTACAAATCAATAATAAAAATACAAAGAATGAAATTTTAAAATGGTCAAAAACTGAAGCAGCATTTCATGAGAGAAAGTTATGAATGGCCAATAAGCACATAAAAATGCTCCACATCATTAATTGTCGGTAATTAAAATCATGGTATACCATTACACACTCTTTAGAATAGGAACAAATTTAAAAAGACTGACCATATCAACCATTGACAAGGATATGGATTAACTGGAACTCTTCTATAATACTACTGGGGATATAAAATAGTACAGTCACTTTGAAAAAGAATGTAGCAATTTTTTAAAATGTTAAACATACACCTGTCATTTAGTCAAATCATTGAACTCCTATTTATCCAAGAGAATTAAAGCAAACATGGAAATTTGTACATGAATATTCATAGCAGCTTTAATCATAATAGCCCCAAAGAGAAAGCAACTTAAATGTCTCTCAACAAGGAAACAGATAAAATGTCATGTACTCATACAATGGAATACTATTCAGCAATTTAAAAAGTAAAAATTTTGATATGCCAATAAGATGGATCAATCTCAAAATAAATAATCATAATGAAAAAAGCCAGACACTAAAGAGAATATATTATAAAACTATTTATACAGAATTTTGGAAAATGTAAACTTCCATACAGTGACAGAAAAGAGATCAGTGGTTCCGTGGGGCTAGGGACACAGGGAATGATGTTTTGCAGATACGTCTAAGGAAACTTTTAGGGGAGCCTGGACATGTCCTGGGCTTCCCAGGTGGTGCTAGTGGTAAAGAACCTGCCTGCCAGTGCAGGAGACACAAGAGACACGGGTTTGACCCCTGGATCAGGAAGATCCGCTGGAGGAAGGCGTGGCAAGCCACTCCAGTATTCTTGCTTGGGAAATCCCATGGACAGAGGAGCCTGGTGGGCTACAGTCCATGGGGTCCCAAAAAGAGTCAGACAGGACTGAAGCGACTTAGCATGCACGCATGCAAGCACGGACATGTGCTATAGTTTGATTGTGCACATGGTTTCCCAAGGGTATGCATCTGTCAAAATTCATTAAACTGTATAAATTTCCAAAGTAGCAAAGAGAGAGTTAAGGAAGAGAGGGGAGTTGGAAGCTGAGAGTCTGTCATATCCCCAGGGAAATTCAGAGATCTTTTTCCTTGGGTGGGAAGGGGATGGACTGAGTGCCAGATAACTATAGTCAGAGGAAGAGAGATCATCTCTGCCCTTAAGGATCACTCAACAGTGATCAGTCCGAACCCCTGTGAGCCCTGCACACATCTTTCCTGGCTGGAAGGCTTTTCTCTTTCCAGCCATGTTGATCTCTTCTTCTAAGACTCTCTTCCTCCAAGAATTATTTTCTATATATTCCCAAACATTCTTCATTCATAGCATGATTTCCACTAGATCATCTCTACTTCCTTTCACAGTTAGCTGTTGCCCATAGCTGTATATACGTTTTGAGTCAGATATTACTAAGCATTGGCAAGGAGGTGGAGAAATCAGACCCTCATCCACAGCTGGTATAGCCATTCTGAAGTAGAATTGAGTACTTTAAAACCTACCAAGGGAGAAGGCAATGGCACCCCACTCCAGTACTCTTACCTGGAGAATCCCATGGATGGAGGAGCCTGGTAGGCTGCAGTCCATGGGGTCGCTAAGAGTTGGACCCGACTGAGCGACTTCACTTTCACTTTTCACTTTCATGCATTGGAGAAGGAAATGGCAACCCACTCCAGTGTTCTTGCCTGGAGAATCCCAGGGACAGGGGAGCCTGGTGGGCTGCCGTCTATGGGGCCGCACAGAGTCGGACACGACTGAAGTGACTTAGCAGCAGCTTAGCAGCAAAATCTACCAAGCCCGCTACTGTGTATACCTGGAGGGAAATTCCTCCTAGGGAACACAAGGAGATGTGTCTAAGGAAGTTCATTGCCTCGGTGTTGGGACCACCTAGATGTCCATCTCTAATGCATGGACAAGTAAAAGTGGTGTATGCATACAGAAGCATAATGAACCAGATATACAGAAACCTGGATTGATCTCAAGAACAGAGTTGAGAGAAAAAAATAAAAATAAGATTTATAGCCCAATTCATTTATGTATTACACACCCACATAAAACAGCCTTGTGTATTTTTGTTAAAGTTGCTCATATATCTAAATAAACATGTGTCAGATGTATTGGAAGGACTATATTAAATACATTAGAGTAGATGCCAATGGGAGGAGGGCAGGGAGATTGGGAATGGTGGGTGAAGGGAAAACACATTAAAATTGATTTTTTTCTTGAAAAGAAAGAGGGCCATTCCATGGATAGATGATGATATTCCATGAACTGAGGATGGGATCAACTCAAGCATGTACACTTGAACCCCAAAGGATATAAGAAAGAAAAAAATAGAGATAGATAGATAGATAATAGGTAGATGGATGACAGACAGACAGGTAGGTAGATAGACAGATGGATAGATTTTGCCATTCACATTAAAAATGAATGAACTAACTGTTCCCTGGTATGGTGTATTCGTTTCCTATTGATGCTGTACATTGCACAATTTTAGTGGCTTAAAACAACATGAATTATTGTTGCACAGCTCTGTAGGTAAGAAGTCAACCACAGGTCTCACTGGGCAAAAATCAGTGTCGTCAGGGCTGCGTTCCTTTCTGGAGGCTCTAAGGAAAACTCGTTACCTTGACTTTTCCAGTGTGTAGGAATCACCCCCATTCCTTGACTCATGGCCCTCTTCCTCCACCTCCAGTAAGGGCAGGCCTAGTTTTTCTTACATGTCCTTCTCCAACCCTGACCTTCTCTTCTGCCAGCCTCTTTCACTTTTCAGAATCATTGTGATTACATGAAGTCCACCTGGATACTCCAGAAATATCTGCCTGTCTTAAAGTTGTGTGACCAATCCCTCAATACCACGTAAGTTAACACATTCACAGGCTTTAGGGATTCACGGGCTCCGTGTGGACATTTTGGGATCCATTATTCTGCCTACTACACCTGAGTGTATAGCAAATCCCGATACCCATACAACTACATATCCTTTGTTATTGTAAGTCAGTTACTCAGCTAAACAGCAAAAAAGCAAAACAAAAGTGTGTTGAGTCCTACTATATGCCAGATCCCTGTGGTAGAGCTGAGGCTGGAATAGGGGTCAAGGATTGGAAATTTGATGATTTCTTCCTCCCTTTCAAACAAAATTCCCATCTGGCTTATGTTAGCAAAGAGATAAATAAGAAGTAATTTGCTTAAACCATTCTCATTACATGGTAAATGACTGGCCTATGGTAACCTGCTAGAAGAGACGTTTGTATTCTTTTTTAAAGGAGAACCCTAACCCAGGGCTTCTTAACCTCTAATGAGCATACAGATCACGTGGGAATCTTGTCAAATGCAGTTATGATCCAGTAGGTCTGGCATGAGGCCTGAGACTCTGCTTTTTGACAAGCTCCTTCTCAGGCAGTGCTGATGCTGCCTGTCCAGGTTGGCAGTTGAAGGAGCATAGCCCTAACTCAGATAAAGCTCAGGTTGACTTTGCCACCAGTCTATCCCTATGCAGGGTTTGCCGTAAGGCAAGAGGTTGTGGTAGCCATTCAATTTGCTAAAACATCACACTTTGTCAATGACAAAACACCTATGGCAGAGGGGACACTGTGCCTATTGGTAACAGCCTTGGTTTCCCACCCAGGTTTCTGACCAAGACTCACATTTATCCCCAAATATGGAACATACTATTTACAACTCTTGATATAAGAGTGAGTTACTTGTCTCCTAGACCAGGACTTCCAATACCCAAGGCTGACATGCCACCCTCCATTCCAGACAGTGACCTAGTGACCCAGTACCTGAATTCATACCTATTGTCAGAATTTTAAAAGATTTGAGCTATTTAAAGATTCCCTAGACAAGGGAATAAAGGCTGATTAAGACTCAAAGTTATCCATTGAATAGGATTGAGCTTTTGCATATTACCTCCTTTGGGGCCATGGGGAGAGATGGGCAGGAAGCAACAGAATCTCTACAGATAACTTAGATCATCTTGATAGGGACCTCTGACTAGTGACAGTGAAACAGTGAAACAGTTCAGGGACCAGTGAGAGGACATATGATGGCATCAAGGGAATTGATACTGTAATTTGTTAGGTGAAAGAATACAGCATGTTCCTATATGTACCACATGGCTACTCCTGATTTCTGAGCTTGGCAATAGGACTTTAGGGAACACTTCTCAACATTGATGCACTTGGATGTCCTCTGACCTACAATTTTTCCAAATCTTTTTTTTTTTTTTTTGACCTCAGAAAGAGATCACTTTGGGGAAAAGAAGCAATCCATACCTGCAGTTCCATTCCTTCCATTCGCAAGATAGCTGGGTCCATCTCATCCTCTTGGCAGAGTGCTGTTGTTTCTCCCAGGCCTCCTTGAGGAGCCTTCATTGTATCTTCTCTCTAGGCCCCCTTCTCACCTTACTCTGGGTGGGTAATTGCCAAAGACTCTCTTGTGATCCACCCTCAGCATTCGTCCAAATATTAAAATACAGAATTTTACCCTTGGCAGCAGCTTCTAAGACATAGTATAATATCTGTATGGATAAAGAAAAGGAAGTCTGCCAAAGGGAAATAAATAGATCAAGACTGGAGAGGCAGTTCATGACAGAGTCTATATCCAAACCTAGTCACAGAGGTCTGGTGACCTGTTTGAGGTCATATGGCCAGTTGATGACAATGCTGGAATGAGAACCCAACTCCAAGAATTTTTTCCACTACAGCATCCTTCCACACAGCTAGAACACCCTTGCCCATTCCTGATGGGAGGACACCACATTATTGATTCACTAATGTTTTTGAAGATATTCACCTTGAGGGCTGAGTGTCAAGATGGGCTTTAGGAAAAAGGGTAAATTGTACTACCAGGGAATGCTAGTGACCAAATCTAGTTTTTTATCTCATACCAGCCTTTCCACCTAAATCCACTTTTATGGCTTAAGCTTTTTGATTATTTTCCTACCCAATCCCCCTTTCTGGCCATGTGTGATTATCTTGCTATTTCAAGTTTCTCTCCAGCTGGGTAAGTCTTCACATAGGTTTTTCTCTTTGATTTCATCTCATCTGCCTGGGGGAGGAGGAGAGGAGGGAGCAGCTTACCTTCCCACTGCTCTTTTCACCTCTCACTCATTTCTTCCCAGCTCTCCACTTTTCACCAATTTCGATTTCCCATTCCCTCTCTCCCTTCCATTTCTGTTAAAATAATGGCCCCTGAATTTCTTGCCCCCACCAAAATAGATGGCTTCCCTCCCTCTGCTCAAGGGGTGGGGGCGCACCGTGAAAACCCTAAATGCCATCTTTCATCTTTCTTATTTCCTATTTTCAGCACATATCCTATATTTAACTCTGCCTCCTTCTTAGCAGATTGACACAGCACTCTGCTTGGTTCCCAGAATAAATGCAATTCAAGAATGAGCGGCAAGTCCAGCCTCCCAGAATCCTCTGTAGGCAGGCATTTGCTAGGACTGTTGCTGCCAGCCCTGGAGAAGTATCTCTACTGGCATCTGTGTGTCTCAGAGCCCCATCTTTTGCTCTCCTGGAAACTCCTTCCATACAGGATTTTCTTCCTAGCAGATTCCCCTTCTTGATCATGTAAGCACCAAGCTTACATTAAAGATGTTTTTATTCCCCTAGCATACACTGGCTACACTATAAAAGATACTTAAGAAATACTTGTTGAGTGAATGAATGCTGGCACATTAATAACAGATGATCACTGAGTTTATAGGAAGTCAATTTGGAATTATATGATCCACAAGGTGAACAATACATATTAGAATTCACATTTTAAAAATAAAAACCAATTTCGTATTACATCCAATATTGCTAATGTCTCCAAATCATTATAAACCTGAATGAAGGAGCAACATTTACAGAGCAACTTCCACTATCAGGACCTGTACCTTGCTTAAATGATTTCTTTTATTCTACAACCTCTGAAATAGGTACTATTATCCCCATTTGGGGGTAATAAAACCAAGACTCAAGTAGGTGAGCAACTTGGTCTTGATAACAGAAAGAGTAAGTGGATTCAACCCAAGTCTAACTGCCTTCAAAACTCACTTTAAAAACTGAGAGAGGACTTGGAGTCTTTGAACACAACATCTGAGGTAGCACGTGCTAATACCTTCTGGTTCAGCCCATGTCCCCTTGTCTATTTCTCTCATGCTTGGCACATAGTAGGTGCTCGAACAAATTATCTGTTGAATTACATTATTGAATGTACCATTCAGACCCAGTTTCCTAACCTGGTATCATTCTAATTTTCTGGGCTTGACATAGACACTTTAGAAGAAACTCAGCATCAAGCTCTGGAGGGTTATCAGATGGGGACACACAAGCCAATGTTTTCTGTCTTCATAAAGGAAAATGGGTATGGGATGCAAACCTAGCAGGCAGGATTCAGATTAGAACTAAAGGAAACGCTGAAAGACACTGGACCAGACCGTGAAGAAGACAAAATATTTTGTCTGCAGAACCCCATCTCTCTGGGATGCGTCAGACTCCTGCCTACAGGGAAGGCTCTATTTCTGAGGGTCTACAGAGGCACCAGAAGTTGCTTTTGTGCAAGTGTGGCAACAGTAGGAAGAGCCTGCCGCTGAAACTGCCCTCATTCGATGGCACCCTGTTCACAGCAATATGGTGTTGTCAGTTCCCTTGATTGCTCTCTGATGCATAGCTTTAATTGTATCCTTGCTTTTATGTAGAGAATAGAATCATGTTCCCAAGAGGATAGTCGGGAAAATCCACTGCCAGACTCGAATACAAATGGGAGCCTGCAGAAATTGCTGCTTCATGGGTGGGCATGGGAGAAAGGAGAAGAGGGAGGACACATATCCCTGAAGATTTGGGGTTTATGCAGGAAGGGTCACTGCCCCCCTCTACCTCTCCTAGGAGTACAAACAGCAGAATGTTATTCATAGGAAACTGCCTGGAAATCACATAGGAAACATCCTATGCATAGGAAATTGCCTGTGGAGGAGGGTTTATGTGTGCTGAAAAGCTGCCATCCTCCCAAAAAGCTGCCCCTCATCCACACTGGAGCTTCTGTGGCCTAATATCACTGTTGACATAATTATCTATTGCCTCCCTCAACGTTATGCGTGTTGCTATGCAATTGAGATCATACCGTACATACAGTTTGCAATCTGCTTTTTTCATTTAATATTGTAGATAATAAGCCTTGGAGGGTGGGAAAGTTTGGTAAAATCCAGCCATTTTATAGTTGGCAGTGATAACAGGCAAAAACAGCAACAACAACCAGCTCTGCGGTTCAGGTCCTGGGAGCTGGACTAGTCCTGTCCCATCAGTGGAAGGGTTCAGCTGTTTATACAACTTCATGAGGCAGTGGGCAGTGGTTGGCTCTAGGAGTTGGAATTAAAGGAGTTTTGTTTTGTTTTAATCTGCTTTTAACTTATTTTCCCCCCAAATTTCATAATAAACCAGTATCATTTTTATAGTCAGAAAAAATTATTTTAAGTGTTTCTTCATTGTGCTGCCAAGAAAGCAGCAAGACACTAGAATCTGAATCAGCTACAGAAGAGCGAGCCACCCAGGCTCATGTCACCATGCCTTAGGCTGTTTATCTACAAAGTAGGACAATCACCCTAGACCCTCTCACAGTAGAGACTGTAACACCATTACTCTCATACAGAAAAGGTAAAGAGATTAGCAGCCTGGGTCTGGGAGGTGGCCGAGCCTTGTGGTCCACAGGTGCCCAAGCCTCCACACCCCTTCTCCAACAAGCCTCTCAGAAGAACATTCACTCACCTTACTTAGGCTCATAACCTCCCAATGTAGGCATCACTGAGAACAGACTGGAACTCAGTATCTTTAGATGCTGAAATAAGGCATCAAGCTCCTTTCTTGTCCCACTGCTCACTCACAGAGCTGACTAGTTCTTTAGGCCCAGGAGACAAGAACCTAGGGACCAAAAAATGTTTAGGGGTCCACAAAAATATTTTAATATATTACTGTATCTGTCATATACCAACAGAGTTGTAAACATACTTTTTTTTTTTTTTTTTAATGGTGGAAGAGGGCCCACAGAAGCAAATTTACCTGAGATTCACGAAAGCCATAATGTGATCCTGCTCAGCCTATATCAGCTTCATTTTTTCTGGGCCCTACTATGAAATTATCAAGGTGGATTGTGGATTAGATTTCTGATCAGTCCTCTCTATTCATCTTCTTTATCTTTCTGGTACAAAGGAAACAATACTTGGGTGTGGATATTTCACATAACAAGTAACTAGAATGATGAGGTTAGACCGAGAATCCCACAGCAGAATTAGGCAGATGGAGACATATTTAGCAGAGAGCAGAAGAAATAGGGCTTTTAATTGCCCACACAAACAACCATTACAACACAGGAAGAAAAAGAAACCATAACTCTAGGAAATGACTTGGCATTTTCCCTTTTTTTTAAGAATGATTATCCCTTATTCCTTAGGATAAGGTTTCTGCAAAATGTGAACATACCCTTTAATAACTCTGGTTCTTCTTTTCAAATTAGAGTTATAAATAAATAAGCACACTTTGCAAACCATTTGATTACGTCCCTGTACTTTCCCAAGATTCCCTAAGGAGGCACTTACACCAATTTTTGCATCATTAATATTTAAATAAAAATTCGAGTTGAATTGTGGGACAAAAAGGCATTTACAAAGCACATGTTTGGGCACAATGCAGCATGAGTTTTAGACTTAGGGAGCCAGTGGAACATTTGGTCCCTGCAGAGCAGCAACAGAATAATGCAGCAAAGGATTTTGAAAGGAGAGAATACTGGTTTCAAGGGAGGAAGCCAGGGCAAAACTCCCAGTTTTACTTGGAGGCTCTTATTCAGCAGCCACAAATACACGGACCACAATAAGGAACCAGGAAGTAAGCAAAACAGGGCAGTTGAGCAGGCAACATCAAGTCACAAAGCCCAAGTCCTTCTTAAAACATCAAAGAAAAGTTACTGTGCTTGAGACTTTGCTGGTGGTCCATCGGCTAAGACTCCATGCTCTCAGTGTATGAGGTCCAGGTTTGATCCTTGATCAGGGAACTAGATCTCACATGCTGCAACTAAGACCCTATGCAGCCAAATAAAATAAAAATTTTTAAAAAGTTACTGAACTCAAATCACCCCAAATACCTGTGATACAAAAAAAAAAAATTAATTCCAAACGCCTTGTTTAAAAAATGAGGTGACTTTTCAGTACATCTTGTTGAAAATTTCATTTTGTAATTTTGTTGTAATTTTCATTGGTAAACATTTATAGAGCTCGGCACTATGCCAAGAAGGTGTATACGATTGTTCAATAAGTCAGCCCCCAGGGGATTGTAATGTGTTTGGGAAACATGAGAAATACTAGATGTAAATGCATCACAGCAGTATGGGGCATACCTGCTGAATGACACTGGAATGGCCCTGCCTCTAAGTTCTGTGCCAAGAGAAAGGCGAATCCTCAAGTGACTAACATGTCATTGAGGATCCAGTGGAAAGCAGATGGCACGCTCAAAGGATTTCACTGAAAGTTTAAGAAAATAATGATTGGAGTGTGGGCAGAGTTAAGCCAACTAATCACAGTGGCAAACAGGGCCAGCAGCAGGGAATGCTGGTGCCACTCTTGGCCTGTAGGGGAAAGCAAGGAGTGAGCCCCATTGAGCAAGTGCTGGTGCCTGGAAAATGGGAAGCTCCACAGGAGCTGAGAACAGAAGCTCAGGATGGGGGTTGGGGAATAAATCCCTAGCCTGCTGGTGCCGTCCACAGGCTCAACCAGAAACTGGAGGACAAGGGAGCTAGGAGATGCAGTCATGGGGCACAGATTGGGAGAGACAAAAGTGGAGAATGGACATGGTGACAAATGAAGACTAACCCAGTGCACAGGCTGGACACCTTACTATGGGCTTTGAGAGAGAGAGAGTTCTTGGCATAGTAATGGAAAGGGAAAGGCATCTTGGGCAGAGGAAGACATGCCCATCCAGGAAATGGGAAACAATTTATCTTTCAGCCAAGAAATGTGTGCAAAGTGCATTTTCTTGAGAACAGGCAGGCTGCAACATTCAGGAAGCTTGGAGGTAAAGATATACAGAACTCAATCTCAGCACTATGACGTCTGAGGTGGATTATTCTTTGTGCCTTGTAGGATGTTTAGCAGCATCCTTGGCCTCAGCAGCATTTCACTCTGAGTTGAGATACCCAGAAGTCTTCAGACATGGCCAAATGTCCTCTGCACCCATGCTAAGTCCCTTCAGTCGTGTCAGACTCTTTGTGACCCTATGGACTGTAGCCCACCAGGCTCCTCTATCCATGGGATTCTCTAGGCAAGAATACTGGAATGGGTAGCCATGCCCCCCTCCAGGGAATCTTCCTGACTCGGGCATCAAACCCCCATTTCCTGTGGCTCCTGCATTGGCAGCAGATTCCTTATCGCTGAGCCACTGAGGAAACCCAAATGTCCTCTAAGCAAATTTCCCCCCAATTGAGAACCACTGGGAAAAGAAAGGAAAGAGACTATAACCAGAAATCTGTTGAAACATGGGATAGACAGGAGATTCTAAAGGCTTAGATCAATACAGAACAGTAAGACAGACAAGAGAAGGACAAATGACACAGACCCTGAAAAAGAAAAGCAGGTAGGCTGTGAGGACAAGGGTGGGTGGTCGTGGGTAGCTTCCAGGCGTGCAGATTGGACAGCAGGTAGGATGACGTCTCCACTGACAGAACTGGGAAGGCCTGAGGATCATCTTATGGAACAAGATGTGTCTTCTGTGAACTTACTTGAAAGGAACCATCGTTTAGATACGGCACTGAGTGGAGAGCGGAGACTAGGACAAGAGGCATAACTTTGAGTCATCCACACAGAGACAGACTTCTACTCTCCTATGGACAGAAGGAAAAGTAGAGAAAACCAAGGTTCTCTTTTCTTTTTGCGGGGGGAGGGATGTTGGGGTGGGAAGGCATGGTGTGCCTATTTAGAAGAAACACGTGGGATAGAAACAGAAGGCTCCGCAGACAAGAAAACCAGGCCGTTTTCTGAGGTGGAAAATAGGCTGAAGTCCAGCTCCTGCCCCACTTGTCTGTTCCTTTGTCCAAGGACTCTGCCTGACACAAGCCCGACACACCTTTTTCTAATGTACAGAGATGCCATGTAGGCTGGGGGTGGTACTGAGGAGACTCAAAGCTCCCACAACAGTCACGAGTGTCAAGAAGGGAAGTGCCTTGTTGGCCTCACCTCCCCAGTGATGAATGGTTCTCTTTTATTTTTTCTTTTAATCATTCAAATCTGTAAAGAAGTAGAATTTCCTAGGTGATAAGAATGACCATGGTGACTTTTGTTATGTTAATGAAGTGACTTTTGAAAGTCACCAAAGGATGGAGGCTGTTTACCAGAAGAACTAGACATGTCATTAGAGAATTGGAAATTTCAGTCCCACTCCCCAGACCCCTGAGGAGGGGAAAGGGGCTAGGGGTTGAATCACTCACCTGTGGTGGGTAATAATTTTATCAAACATGCCTATGTAATGAACCCTTCATAAAATCCCCAAAGGAGAGAGTTCAGAGAGCTTCCAGGCTGATGAACCAAAATGCATCCACATGCCATGGAGCTGGGCACCAGACTGCACAGGGACAGAAGCCCCTTTCTTCTGGGCCTCACACTATGCATCTCTCATCTGACTGTTGATCTATATCCTTTAATATCCTTTGTAATGATCCTGATTAAGTGAGTAAACTGGTTTCTTGAGTTCTGTGAGCTGCTCTAGCAAATTAATTGAATCCAAGGGGAGGGTTGTGGGTCCTGTGATTTATAGACAGTTGGTCAGAAGCACAGGTGACAACCTGAATTTGAGACAAACATCCCAAAGAAAGGCAATGCCAAAGAATGCTCAAACTACCGCACAATTGCATTCAGCTCACACGCTAGTAAAGTAATGCTCAAAATTCTCCAAGCCAGACTTCAGCAATACGTGAACCGTGAACTTCCAGATTTTCAAGCTGGTTTTAGAAAAGGCAGAGGAACCAGAGATCAAATTGCCAACATCTGCTGGATCATCGAAAAAGCAAGAGAGTTCCAGAAAAACATCTATTTCTGCTTTATTGACTATGCGAAAGCCTTTGACTGTGTGGATCACAAGAAACTGTGGAAAATTCTGAAAGAGATGGGAATACCAGACCACCTGACCTGCCTCTTGAGAAACCTGTATGCAGGTCAGGAAGCAACAGTTAGAACTGGACATGGAACAACAGACTGGTTCCAAACAGGAAAAGGAGTACGCTAAGGCTGTATATTGTCACCTGGCTTATTTAACTTATATGCAGAGTACAGCATGAGAAATGCTGGGCTGGAGGAAGCACAAGCTGGAATCAAGATTGCCAGGAGAAATATCAATAACCTCAGATATGCAGATGATACCACCCTTATGGCAGAAAGTGAAGAGGAACTAAAAAGCCTCTTGATGAAGGTGAAAGAGGAGAGTGAAAAAGTTGGCTTAAAACTCAACATTCAGAAAATGAAGATCATGGCATTCAGTCCCATCAATTCATGGGAAATAGATGGGGAAACAGTGGAAACAGTGTCAGACTTTATTTTGGGGGGCTCCAAAATCACTGCAGATGGTGACTTCAGCCATGAAATTAAAAGACGTTTACTCCTTGGAAGAAAAGTTGTGACCAACCTGGATAGCATATTGAAAGGCAGAGACATTACTTTGCCAACCAAGGTCCATCTAGTCAAGGCTATGGTTTTTCCAATGGTCATGTATGGATGTGAGAGTTGGACTGTCAAGAAAGCTGAGCACCAAAGAATTGATGCTTTTGAACTGTGGCGTTGGAGAAGACTCTTGAGAGTCCCTTGGACTGCAAGGAGATCCAACCAGTCCATTGTGAAGGAGATCAGCCCTGGGATTTCTTTGGAAGGAATGATGCTAAAGCTGAAACTCCAGTACTTTGGCCACCTCATGTGAAGAGTTGACTCATTGGAAAAGACTGATGCTGGGAGGGATTGGGGGCAGGAGGAGAAGGGGACGACAGAGGATGAGATGGCTGGATGGCATCACTGACTCAATGGACGTGAGTCTGAGTGAACTCTGGGAGTTGGTGATGGACAGGGATGCCTGGCATGCTGCGATTCATGGGGTTGCAAAGAGTTGGACTCGACTGAGCAACTGAACTGACTGACTTGTTCAGTCAAGTTGCACAGGACTGAGCTCTTACCTGTGCAACCTGATGCTATCTCTGGGTAGACAGCCTCAGAATTGAGTGAAACTGTAGAACACCCTACAGATGTAGATGGTGTCAGAGAACTGCTTGGTGGTGTGGAGGGGAAAACTGCACATATTGGAACTGGATGCAGAATGTTAGGCTACTATAACAATATACCATAGACTGGGTGGCCTAAAAAACAGAAATTTATTTATCCTGTGGGGAGAGTGTGTAATTTCCTCAGTTCAGTCTCACTGCAACAAAGATTTGAAACAATGGGCAAGTGTTACAGCTTGGTTACAGTTTAGAGTTTTATTCAGTAAACAGAGGATGGTGGAATAGCATCACTGCCTCAATAGAAATGAGTGAGCAAGTTCCAGGAGATGGTGAAGGACAGGGAAGCCTGGAGTGCTGCAGTCCGTGGGGTCACAGAATCAGACATGACTGAGGGAGTGACTGAACAACAACAACAAACAAAGGATAGAACACTCTCAAGGCTTGAGCATAGGCTCGTTGATAGGAAGGGCGAGTGTTTGTTTCACCTGAGGTTCTCACTCTGGTCTGCGGACTTTTCCTTTGTTTCTTTTTCATGGGCTTCCTCCCTTTGTCTGTTTTTTTAGCCACTGCCAGTTTGAACTCCTTTTTCCTATTCTAACTACCTAACACTCCCAGTTCTGGAGGCTGAGAAGTCTAAGATCAAAGGTCTGGCCGACTCAGTCCCTGTGAGAGCCCAAATCAAGGCTTACACACTGCAACCTTCTTGTTGCCCTCACACGGCAAAGAGTCAAATTCTTTTCTGTATCATTTACCCTGCATGAAAGCAGGAAAGACACATCACACCTTCTTCTCTTGTGCACACACAGAATGGACCCCAGTGACCACAGCATTTTTTTCCTCCTGAAAGATGCACCTACAGCCCTCAAATCCCCAGCCTCCCTGTCCAATCCCAAGGCATACACTGCTTAGCAGATGCCTTCACCAGAATCTGGTGGTCCCTCCGCAGAGGGAGCAGGAAAGCCGGTGATGGCCAGTGATTCTGTATCCTTTATCTCCTATTCTTTCCTGTGGACAAGTGGCCATCCTGAAGTCATCTAGAATTCTCCAGGTGTGCAAGGACCTGTAAGACCCTGACAAATGCCAACAGACTGGACCCTTCACAAACAGATGACAGCAGGCTCTGAAAGCCTTCAGAGGCTCCAGCTCCCCCACTTGCTCATCCATGCTTGAAATTGCTTTAAGGAGAGACAACAGTTTTCACTCACAATTGCAGAAAGCTTTGAAGGCCCTAAATGAACTAACTCATTGATTTAAACCAGTGCACTGGTCTGAAAGATTAGATGACACAATGGGCACCTGAAAAATGGGTATGAAATGACAGACAAGGGTTATAGTAGAGAGCAAAAAGGCTTTTCTTGCTTCCTTGGGCACCTAAAAAAGAAAAATCTTAAAATCACAAGACCTGAAGTCAAATTTGGTCTCACTGCCAGTGGTCTGACCATAGGCAAGTTACTCAACGTTTTAAATCTGTCGCTTATTCCTAAAATGAAGGCGAATACCTACTTCCAGAGTCACTGTGAGACTTTGAGGCCATTCTAAGCCTGAATATTTTCCTTCTTGCCCTGTTACCTTCAGCACCTCGAGCTCTGTTCCTATCCACACCAGCTCCATCCCCCTCTCTGATCATTACAGAGGTTAAAAGGGAGAAGTCTGGAACACTGAATCTAAGTACAAACCCTAACCCTATCACCTGCTGTGATCTTGGGCAAGTTACTTGACTGCTCTGTGCTGTTTTCTCTGAAAATGAAGATAATAAGGGTGTTTGCCTCATGGAGTGACTGTAAGGATTGAGCGAGTTAAGACGTTTGAAAACGGCGGGGGTGGGGGTGGGGGTGGGGGGGTGGGGGGGTCACTGCAAGAATTGTTTCTGACAATCGTTCCCCAGGGCTTCTCCTCACCTGCTCTCTTTCCACAAGCCAAAGACAGCACTGAAAACTCCTCCACTTCCGCTAACATAAAAAAGCCTGTAAAGTGCTACACATTCCCCACGGTTTCTCAAAGCCCTCAGCCTCACCCTTAAACCGCTAGGCCGTCTGTTCCTAAGCAGATCTAGGTCCCCCAGCCTGGCCCCGGCGAAACCTGAGGAACCCAGACTCCTCAGGGGCAGCGGCAGAGGGGGCGGGGCGGGGGCCGCGCGAGAGCGGGCGGGGGCAGGGGAGGCTCTGTGAGGTGGTGCCAGCACCCCGCCCCGCGGTTGCCAGGCAGCGCAGCGGGCGTCGGCGTAGCCAGGCGAAGGCGAAGCCCTAACAAAGCCAGGCCCCACCGCTCCTCTCCTGTGCTCCTGGCTGAGGCAGGTGCCGCCCTACCCCGCTCACATTCGGCTGCTTTCCGCCCGCCGGCACGCCGAAGGTGCGAGGCGGGGGATCTCTCTCCACACCTCCCGCCTGAAGCCAGGCGCCAGGTGTCGCCCGGTGCCAGATAGCCCACTTGGGAGCAAGCCTCAGGTAGCCACCCCCAGGGGAAGTGGAGGGAGGGGAGCACCCTGAACACCCCAACGGTGGCTCAGGTCTGAGGGAAGAGTCCTGCCCGATGGGTCCACCTGAATTCTGAACCCTTCCTGTTCACAGAGCCAAAAGAGGGGACTGCGATCTTTAGGAGAAGGTAACCATGGGTGATTATTGCTCTCTACCCAAACTATATGTGTATTTTGTACCCAGAACTACCATTTTATGATTTCTTACACGGGGGCAGTGATTTGGAAACACAAAATCTGGAATCAGATCCTCCCATTGACTATCCAAACCCCGGCTTTATCTTCTCTAACATGGATATAACAATACCTATGGAGGGAGTAAAACTGTGTCCAAAACAGGTCTGTATAGTCAAAGCTATGGTTGTTCCAGTAGTTATGTACAGATGTGAGAGTTGGACCATAAAGAAGGCTGGAGGCCATAGAATTGATGCCTTCGAATTGTGGTGCTGGAGAAGACTCTTGAGAGTCCCTTGGACTGCAAGGTGATCAAACCAGTCCATCCTAAAGGAAGTCAACCCTGAATATTCATTGGAAGGGTTGCTGAAGCTGAAGCTCCAATTCTTTGGCCACCTGATGCAAAGAGTTTACTGGAAAAGACCCTGATGCTGGAAAGATTAAGGGCAGAAGGAGAAGAGGGCAACAGAGGATGAGATGGTTGGATGGCATCGCCAACTCAATGGACATGGATTTGAACAAACCCTGGGAGATAATGGAGGAGAGGCAAGCCTGGAGTGCTGTGGTCTATGGGGTCGCAAAGAGTCAGATATGACTTAGCAACTGAACAACAAAAATGAAGGAGTTGCCATGAGGACCAAAGGACATGACTAATACTTTATATAAACTGCTATCATTCATTCATGCTATCATTCATTCATTTTCCTCATATATATTGAGTAATGTCTGTATTCCAGGCACCAGGTTTGGCAGCAGGGATTCTATTGTGAACAGAAAGTGCCTGCCCTCGAGTTTACAGTCTATTGGGAATAGCAGTTGTTCATAAAAAAAAATCACACAAATAATGTAAAATTAGTCAAGTGTTGCCAAGGAGAAGTGAGTAAGGGGTGCTCTGAGAGGGTATAAGGTAACAGAGAGAGGTCAGGAAAAACTGAACTCAGACCTGAAGAACCTATGAAATGATGAGAAGTGTGTCCAGGCAAGGGTAACCATGTGTCCAAAACCCATCATCTATTCCAAACCCAAACAAATACATACAGTTCCTGGTCCTTGGTTCTAAGAGTTGTTCATAGACCCTCCTCCTGAGATTCTGGTGTCTGAAGCCTTTCATTCAGGTAATTGCGGGCTTTTGTTTAAATTTTTGAGGCCCTGGTTAGCCCATGCCAATAAAACCAAATGGGAAATTGCAAAAACAAATGTATATTTCATATTCAGTAAGACCTATGTTCTTTAGCATGTATGTGTTGGCCTGCCATTTCACATTGGGAGGTATAAGAGGAAATCTGTTGAATTTTAAGATTTGAGGAGGCAGGGCTGGGATGGATGGATAATTTAGGAAGGCCTTGCATAATGAGAGCTTTAAGAATGGAAAAGAACTTCACAAAGCACTGGAATAATGGAATGTTAAGATAGAATGGATCTTTCCCCATTATTTTTTATCAGATATGAATAAATAATCCACAGTGCCCAAAAGAAAACATCGGTCTTCAGACTCCTTTCCACCCTAAGGAGCTATGATCCTAAGTCTCTGTGACTGAAAAGTGCATGGAAGTCCTGAGAGTCCGATGGGGACGTGGGAGAGGACTTTGACCTGTCCTTCCTTCAATGTTCACTATTTCTACTGTGGTGTCACCATCTACCCAGTCATCAATGCTTGAAGGGAGTCACCCTAAACTTTTCTCTCTTCTCATCCATCTCTCCCAGTGGTTACCAAGTCCTGTATCTCCTGTCTCTCATGTCCCTCCCAGTTGCAATTGTTTTTCAAGGCAAGGATGCTCTCCAGAGTTTTTCCCAAAGTGCTGCCATGGTCTCCTAACCAGGCTCCTTGCGTAAGACTTCACTCCACTCTCTTCAGTGCATCTCAGCAGCTTTCAGTCAATGTGTGTTTCAGAGTCCAGCAAAGAGAAAGAAATCATACAACAATTTAACAAAGTTCAATGTAACAAATTTTTAACTATAATGGATTGGGGTAATGGAAGATTGGTTAGCAGGACATAAAGATCCAAAGAGCACAGGAATCACAGATTTAAGAAGCGGTCACTACCCTTGAGATGGATCACCTAAGAAAGAGATGACCTCCTAAGAGTGTGTTACAGAGGGTGTCGACACAGCTCATTAATGGCAGAGAAGTGGAGGTGCCAGGCAGCCAGAAACCCACTGTCTGGGATGCCAAAGAAGCCATGAAAAGGTGACAGTACACTGGCTGTTCAGTTCAGTTCAGTTCAGTCGCTCAGTCGTGTCCGACTCTTTGCGACCCCTGCTGCTGCTGCTAATTTGCTTCAGTCATAGCCGACTCTGTGCAACCCCATAGACGGCAGCCCAACAGGCTCCCCCATCCCTGGGATTCTCCAGGCAAGAACACTGGAATGGGTTGCCATTTCCTTCTCCAATGCATGAAAGTGAAAAGTGAAAGTGAAGTTGCTCAGTCGTGTCTGACTCTCAGCGACCCCATGGATTGTAGCCCACCAGGCTCCTCCGTCCATGGGATTTTCCAGGCAAGAGTACTGGAGTGGGGTGCCATTGCCTTCTCCGACTCTGCTGCAAACCTCCCAAGAGAGGTGCCAGGAGAAGCAGCCAGCCACTGGGCGCTGCTGACTGCTGTGCACTACAGCCATTGGGCATTTAAGAGATTGTATGCTGCAGATGCTGGAGAAGCTGTGCACTGCGGATCCTTGCACTGGGGAAACTGCTCATTCCTGGAGCCTAGTGGGAAGAACTTGTGGAACCCAGGAGAGAAGTCCCTTCCTCCTCGAGTATCCCTCCAGCGCCCTCTACTGATAAAGCTTAACATTATGCCAGGCAGCGAAGGAGACCGATCTAAAAGACAAGTTTTTGATGAGGAGGCAGTGCGGGTGAATTTGGAGCAGAGAGGCAATCAATTGATAACTGGAGCATAATGCGAACACCAAAATCTGTTTGAGTGACTCCAGTGCTTAAATCTTCTAGTAGCTCCCTACTGCCCTCAAGATAAAGTTCGAAAGCCTTGCCATGGCAAACCAGGCCTCTTATATTCTGGTGTTGGGCTCTATTTTCAGCCTTAGGCCCAACCATTCCCCCTTTTGCCACTTGGCTAGTCCTCCATAATTACATTTCCCTGAACTCTCTCTGTTTTTTGACACCTCTATACTTTTGTCTAGTCCTAGCCACAGAGAATTCTCTCCTTGCTCTTATCAGGAACCTATTCTGTACCTGGCACTGTTCTGGGACTGGGAATGACAGCAGTAAACAAACCAGGCTTATCCAAGTCTCTGTTCAAATATCATCACTATTTTGGAAGTATTTTCTGACCACCTTATCTAGCCTTCAGATTAGTAAGATGCCTCATCAAGGAGATTTTGTTCTTTTATATCTGCATCTTGACACTTATTGTACCCTATTTTAATCACTGATTTTCCTATTAGTCTCTTCCTTTGGCCTATGAGTGCTCTGAGGGCAGGGTGTGTGACTCATTTATTTCTGTATGCCAGTATTTATTTAGTGCTACTCTTGACACATAAGCTGTTATTGGATTAATTGTTTGCCCAGGATCACATAATTAGTCAAAGATAGGCCCAGGACCAGAGTCCTGGTCTCCTGTTTCATGGTCAGAAGGCCTCTTCATTAGAGTTTGATCTGCCCTGTGGGGTCTCTGAAGGACAGCAGCCCTGTATTTTGTGTTGGAAAAGCTGAATACAGTGTTAAATATCATCAGGAATGGTAGTGGAAAGAGAGACATGTAGCCCTGACCTTTTGTTGAAAACTATGGTGCATTCACCCCTCATAGCCTTTGCTTACTTTGAGTCCCTGGATCATAGGGATGCTATGATGAAAATCAGAAGAGGGAGAACAGGTAAAAGGATGGAAATGATGTGGATGTGGGAAACAGTCTTCACTCAAGGAAATGGAGACTCTCATACACTTATGAAAGGCCCCAGGTTTGTCTGACAGGTCCCCAAATCAGGGTGGAGGGTGTGTGTTCCTAGAGGAGGAAGGGACTTCTCTTGTGAGTTTCATAAGCTCCATAGCTGTGATTAGGGATCACAGTTAACACACAAGTCTATAAATGGTATCCCTGGACTTGTGGACCATGATATGAACATGGAAAGATTCTTTGACATATGAACATGGCTAAGTTAAGATGCATTGAAAGAGGTAACTATTCACTTGTTAGATAATTGTGGCTCAGCTGGTAAAAGAATCCGCCTGCAATGCGGGAGACCTGGGTTCAATCCCTGGTTTGGGAAAATCCCCTGGAGAAGGGAAAGGCTACCCACTTCAGTATCCTGGCATGGAGACTGTATAGTCCACGGGGTTGAAAAGAGTTGGACACGACTGAGCAACTTTCACTTCGCTTCATGTGGAGCTTTTAACTTTCAAAATGTACTAGCATGATATATAAGCAATTTTGAGAAATCTGCTAATAACAGAGCCAAGAACCACTATTCAAAAAAAAGGGACAAGGTCAAATAGGACTGTCCTTAGCAATATTGCTGCTGGCATCCAAATGCTGGGTTGACTTGATCCAGGGGTTGGCCCAGGGTAGAAAAAGATCCAGACTTCTGTGAAATAAAGTTGGAGAGGCAAGCTAATAAGAATAAGACAAATCATGGAGGGCTTGAAAGTCAGACAGGGCATCATTTTGATGAGAAAAGAAATGAAGATCCAATAAAAGCTTTAGAGAGTGATGTGATGACATGAGTGGTTAAGGCATTTTATCTGAAAAAACTAAATCTTAATTTCCTGGCGTTGGAAAATGATTATAATATTAGAACCTACCTACTCATAGATTGCTGTAAGGATTAAATGAGATAAGGAAACTTCATTGACTTTAAAGAAAGTGAAAATGTTGATCACTCCGTTGTGTCTGACTCTTTTCGACCCCATGGACTGTAGCTCACCAGGTTCCTCTGTCCATGGAGTTCTCCAGGCAAGAATATTGGATTGAGTAGCCATTCCCTTCTCCAGGGGATCTTCCCTACCCAGGGATCAAACTCAGGTATCCTGGATTGCAGGTGGATTCTTTACCATCTGAGCCATCATCTGAAAGCCAAAGGGCTTTCAAAGGGAAGCCCATTGAAAACATTGACTTTCAAGCCCCTCTTAATGCTGGGAACCCTTCCATTATTTGCAACTGTGCAGAATATGGCTAATGAGACAATAATCATATTTTCAGGACAAAAAATTAGGACATACTCTGACAAGTAAAAGTTTTGTTCTACTGAAAATGTACTTTTCATGATGCAAATGGGAATATCCATGATATTTCAGTGATTTATGGAAAGAGTCAAACATAATTTTTGAAACTAGGATTGTCCTAGAGAAAATCCATGATGTTTAGATGGCCTTATTCTGAGAGAGGCAGTGTGGTGTAGTGTGGGAAAAGCAATGAAGGAGACCTGAATTTTTGATTCAGCTCCAACAGAAACTGTGAGCTTGTGCCAACCACTTCACCTCTTTGTGCATCAATTAGTGCTAAGGCGTGTCCAACTCTTTGCAACCCCAGGCAAGAATGATGGAATGGGTTGCCATTTCCTCTTCCAGGGAATCTTCCTGACCCAGGGATCAAACCTACATCTCTTATGTCTCCTGCATTGGCAGGCAGGCAAATTCATTACCACTGTGCCACATGGGAAGCCCCATATTGGACTATATTATAAGTCAGATTAAGTCCCTTCCTATTTTTGGAAAAGATGTTCCTTTTTATTTTCTAGACAGATTTTTTTTTTTAAGTTCACCAGGACTAAAGTGGGGAATGAAAGAGAAGGATAAATAAAAACTGGCCATGATGTATCCGACTAATACAATTGAGGGAGTAAAAGAAGTTCATTTTGGATGCTTTTATGGGAAAGAAGAACTCTACAGTAGGAAGCTGGTGGATATGACTGTAGCATGGTTGAGAGTTTACAACTGGGGATTTGGCAGTCATCAGCACAGAAAAAGTATCCACTTCCAGTTAGAATATAGTAGATTGCAGCAGCTCAAGCCACCCACTGCAACAAATATAAAAATCTAGAAAAATTATTTTTAAAAATATTGTAAATACATCAGAGAGCTTTCGAAGCAATGGGTACTAGATTAATTCAAATTCCAGAAGGAATTTGAATTTGCCAAACCCTTCCAAAGTGAACTCATGGTAAGTCATTTTCTTCCCAGTGGACCTTTGCCAACTTTGGATGTAGACTCAGGACTGCCGGCAAGCCTTGGTAGTCAAACAGCTCTGGCATGACAGATTAGAAATTTAAGTCACCCCAAACCCTTTCGTTTTTACATAAGGTCTGACATAAAATAAAAAAAAATACAAAGAAGCATGAAAATGTGTCTAGTAATCAAGAAGAAAAATAGACATCAAAGAGGATATCCACAGGGAAATTCAGCCACTGGAGTTATCAGAACTTGTTGACTGTAAAATAACTCTAAATAATACGTTCAGGAAAATAAAGGAAAAGATGTATAAATGGCTGAAAGTGGAGAATTCCAACACAGAAATTGTGTGTATAAAAATAACAGATATTCTAGAAATCAAAATGCAATATTTGAAATAAAGAATTTATTAAGTGGATTTATCAACATCCTGGATAGCAGAAGACATGCTTCCTGATGGAAGAAAAGGTGCCAGGTAAGTGGAAAGAAGAAACTTTTCTAAAGAATGGAGAGGGTCAAACGCTGGTTCCTCAGGTCTTGGACAAGACAAGAACTAAGAGCTCAAGCAGCAGAGGAAAGACTATGAGGTCAAAGATATAGGCTGAGTTGGCAGCGAACGGCAGTGTGACTTCTTTCTGACATCCTTGATCTCAAGTAGGAAATTGCTTCATCTACTGGGAGTGAGGAAAACAGTTGAGTGGGACTCAGGCTTGAGGGGAGAGTCATTACCTGGAGATTAAATAAGAACTAGAAGTGTGTTCTTGGGGGCTTGGCAAAGATCAACACAGAAGCAGGCGTGAAGGATCTAGAGAGTAGAGGTGGTGCAAGAATGGAGTGTGCTGCCCTGAATGATCTTGCAACTGAACGATTAGTTTTGTGATGTTATTGTTTTATTAAAATAAAAACGGAGTGAGGCTTAAAGATCAGCCTAGGTCCAAATGTGATTGCCTGTGAGATTAAGTCTAACTTGATATGAGCCTACTTTTCTGGTTCTTTCAAACTCACTCAGTTTACTTAAATCTTAGAATCACATGACCATCTTTAAATATATGTTCATGCTTTGGTGTTTTATGAAAGGGTTAGTCATTCGGTCATGTCCAACTGTTTGTGACCCCATGGACTGTAGCCCTCCAGGCTCCTCTGTCCATGGAATTTTCCAGGCAAGAATACTGCAGTGGGTTGCCATTCCCTCCTCCAGGGGATCTTCCCATCCCAGGGATTGAAGCCGGGTCTCCTACATCATAGGCAAATTCTTTACAGAAATCTTAAAGATCCCCTCCCTCTTCTAGCTTCAGAAAACAACTTCAATTCTCCTAAGGGCATCCCAGCTCCTGTTCATAAACTAATGCAGAGTTACTCTGCCTTATCCTGCCTCCTCAGGAAAGGAGTTGCTGCCGATGATAGATGCTGCTCTTTCTTTCCCTTGGCTCTTACTTTCTTTCAGTTCAGTTCAGTCACTCAGTCATATCTGACTCTTTGCGACCCCATGAACCACAGCACGATCTCCTTGCAGTCCAAGGGGCTCTCAAGAGTCTTCTCCAACACCACAGTTCAAAAGCATCAATTCTGTGCTCAGCTTTCTTCACAGTCCGACTCTCACATCCATACATGACCACTGGAAAAACCATAGCCTTGACTAGATGGACCTTTGTTGACAAAGTAATGTCTCTGGTTTTTAATATGCTGTCTAGGTTGGTCATAACTTTCCTTCCAAGGAGTAAGCATCTTTTAATTTCATGGCTGCAGTCACCATCTGCAGTGATTTTGGAGCCCAGAAAAATAAAGTCTGACACTGTTTCCACTGTTTCCCCATCTATTCCCCATGAAGTGATGGGACCAGATGCCATGATCTTCGTTTTCTGAATGTTGAGCTTTAAGCCAACTTTTTCACTCTCCTCTTTCACCTTCATCAAGAGGCTCTTTAGTTCCTCTTCACTTTCTGCCATAAGGATGGTGTCATCTGCATATCTGAGGTTATTGATATTTCTCCTGGCAATCTTGATTCCAGCTTGTGCTTCCTCCAGCCCAGCATTTCTCATGCTGTACTCTGCATATAAGTTAAATAAGTAAGGTGACAATATACAGCTTTGACGTACTCCTTTTCCTATTTGGAATCAGTTCCATGTCCAATTCTAACTGTTGCTTCCTGACCTGCATACAGATTTCTCAAGAGGCAGGTCAGGTGGTCTGGTATTCCCATCTCTTTCAGAATTTTCCACAGTTTATTGTGATCCACACAGTCAAAGGCTTTCGCATAGTCAATAAAGCAGAAATAGATGTTTTTCTGGAACTCTCTTGCTTTTTCAATGATCCAGCAGATGTTGGCAATTTGATCTCTGGTTCCTCTGCCTTTTCTAAAACCAGCTTGAACATCTGGAAGTTCATGGTTCATGTATTGCTGAAGCCTGACTTGGAGAATTTTGAGCATTAGTACTAGATGTTTTCGGCCTTTGTGACACTCTGAGGACACTATTTCTCTGCGATCAAAAGAAGTTTATCTGTTTTGCTAATTTATCTCAAACTTTTTTGATGGCTTCTAATCAATACTTCAGCTGAGTAATTTAACTTGGAAGTGAATTGTTCCGTTAACAACCAGTATTTTTATAGTTCCCTTTTTAATTACATTCTTTTAAAATTGTATAAGTTATATATATAAATTATGTATATGTATACATTGACTTACCTGGTGGCTCAGATGGTAAACTGAGCAACTAACACTTTCACTTTCTCTCTCTCTAAATATATGGGGCTTCCCTAGTGGCACAATTGGTAAAGAATCTGCCTGCAATCCAGGAGACCCGGGTTTGATCCCTGGGTCAGGAAGATCCGCTGGAGGAGGAAATGGCAACCCATTCCAGTGTTTTTGCATGGAGAATGCCATGGACAGAGGAGGCTGGTGGGCTACAGTATCTGGGGTTGCAGAATTAGACATGATTGAGTGACACACACACACATACATATATGTAATATAAATCTCAGCTTTTACCAGAAATTGATTTTAATAATCATCAGCATCTCTTCCATAACACATAATCTTAAAACAATGAGACAAACGGTTTTTAAACAAAAGTTTTTTAACCAAAGTACTTGAAACAAGATTTTACATCAGAGCTTCCCAACCTTTTTCAATATCATGGCATACAGAAATCTTTGTAAAGCACACTGGGGTACACTGTAGGGTTTTGGCAGGTCTATATGGAGCTTAAGAAAAATCCAATATAGTTTTATCATATAATTTCAAGAATAAGTTACACAGTGAGAGTGAAGATATTGAATGTTTACTCTCAATAAACTTTAAATAAAATAGATTTTAAAACTTTTTAAAGAGAAATAAAGCTCATTTTCTAATCATGATTTTGCTTTATACCAAATTTTGTGTTGAAATAACTACATGCAGAAAATTTTTAATTTTCTTTTCAAATTCTTTTTTCTTTTTTTTTAAATTAATTGATTTAATTGGAGGCTAATTACTTTACAATATTGTCGTGGTTTTTGCCATACATTGACATGAATCAGCCACAGGTGTACATGTGTCCTCCATCCCAAACCCCGCTCCCACCCCCCACCCATCCCAGCCCTCTGGTTTGTCCCAGTGCACCAGCTTTGAGTGCCCTGCTTCATGCATCAAACTTGGACTGGTCATCTATTTCACATATGGTAATATACATGTTTCAATGCTATTCTCTCAGATCATCCCTCCCTCACCTTCTCCCACAGAGTCCAAAAGTCTGTTCTTTATATCTGTTCTTTTGCTGTCTTGCATATAGGGTCATCGTTACCATCTTTCTAAATTCCATATGTATGCATTAATATACTGTATTGGTATTTTTCTTTCTGACTTACTTCACTCTGTATTATAGGGTGAAGTAAGTTTCATTCACCTCATTAGAACTGACTCAAATGCATTCTTTTTAATAACTGAGTAATATTCCATTGTGTATTTCTCTTCAAATTCTTATAGTCACCATCAGTGAGGAAGTTTGCCCCACAGATGGTTGTTACTTAGCAAATGTTAAAAAGGTTGATTTTTCTCCAACTTACAGAAAACTCCTTTCTATTAACCAAAATTTGAATACTTTGATTTCTTCTGTCTTTGGTTGAAATTTTTAGGATAATGTGAATTGATTTCTAATTCACTTAATTTTTTTTATGTCAAGTATCTACAAGTAACATGACACCTAACAGATGTTTTGCTACTAGTCTTATTTAGGGTTAAAGTTAGAAATATTACTTAAACTCCCCACTGAACTACTTCTAACATCATGTTTCCCTTGAATCTATGAGCACTGTTGGTATACTTTTATATTTTCAAACATTCATTGTGATTTTTATTAAATTTATTCTGGTGCTTGAAAATGTCAAATAAGCCAATTTTCTGAAAAAAAAAAAAAATCTCTCCCCAACAATTCTGCAATAAGAATCATTGACATTTTCAATTCCTCTTTTAGTTCCTAGCCTCCAGGAAAAAAAAAAAAAAGAAAGAAAAAATTTTCCTTCGATAGGTAACTTAGTAGCAAACAGCAGACTGTTTCTTCACAAGAGCTGAAAGCAGACAAAACCATAGCAGCCTGGATTTATTAGTTGCTGCTGCTGCTGCTAAGTCGCTTCAGTCGTGTCCGACTCTGTTGGACCCCATAGACGGCAGCCCACCAGGCTCCCCTATCCCTGGGATTCTCCAGGCAAGAATACTGGAATGGGTTGCCATTTCCTTCTCCAATGCATGAAAGTGAAAAGGGAAAATGAAGTTGCTCAGTCGTGTCCGACTCTGTGCGACCCTATAGACAGCAGCCCAACAGGTTCCTCCATCCATGGAATTTTCCAGGCAAAAGTACTGGAGTGGGGTGCCATTGCCTTCTCCGGGGTTTATTAGTAACATCCTTTAATATGGAATTCACATCTACAGGCAAATATATAGACTAGACCTCTGTAAACAAAGCATGTCTTACTTGCATCTCAAGTGATCAGAACATGGAGAAGAGATATGAGGTAAAGCCCTCTCACCTTCCTGTCATCACAGCTTTCCCACTAGTACAGAAACTGTTGTTCTTGCATAATCTAGAAAGTCTTATTTCTTTTAAAGTATTTAGTTACTACTCATCCTGAGTACTTTGTTTTGTTCAGTTCAGTTCCGTTCAGTCGCTCAGTCGTGTCCAACTCTTTGCAACCCCATGAATCACAGCACACCAGGCCTCCCTGTCCATCACCAACTCCCAGAGTTCACTCAAACTCATTTCCATCGAGTCGGTGATACCATCCAGCCATCTCATCCTCTGTCCTTCTCCTCCTGCCCCCAGTCATGAGTCAACTCTTCGCATGAGGTGGCCAAAGTACTGGAGTTTCAGCTTTAGCATCATTCCTTACAAAGAACACCCAGGGCTGATCTCCTTTAGGATGGACTGGTTGGATCTCCTTGCAGTCCAAGGGACTCTCAAGAGTCTTCTCCAGCACCACAGTTCAAAAGCATCAATTCTTCAGCACTCAGCTTTCTTCACAGTCCAACTCTAACATCCATACATGACCACAGGAAAAACCATAGCCTTGACTAGATGGACCTTTGTTGGCAAAGTAATGTCTCTGCTTTTCAATATGCTACATAACTTTCCTTCCAAGGAGTAAGCGTCTTTTAATTTCATGGCTGCAATCACCATCTGCAGTGATTTTGGAGCCCAGAAAAATAAAGTCTGACACTGTTTCCACTGTTTCCCCATCTATTTCCCATGAAGTGATGGGACCAGATACTATGATCTTCGTTTTCTGAATGTTGATCTTTAAGCCAACTTTTTCACTCTCCTCTTTCACCTTCATCAAGAGGCTTTTTAGTTCCTCTTCACTTTCTGCCATAAGGATGGTGTCATCTGCATATCTGAGGTTATTGATATTTCTCCTGGCAATCTTGATTCCAGCTTGTGCTTCTTCTAGCCCAGCGTTTCTCATGATATGCTTTGCATGTAAGTTAAACAAGCAGGGTGACAATATACAGCCTTGACATACTCCTTTTCCTATTTGGAACTAGTCTGTTGCTCCATTTCCAGTTCTAACTGTTGCTTCCTGACCTGCATACAGATTTCTCAAGAGGCAGGTCAGGTGGTCTGGTATTCCCTTCTCTTTCAGAATTTTCCACAGCTTATTGTGATCCACACAGTCAAAGGCTTTGGCATAGTCAATAAAGCAGAAATAGATGTTTTTCTGGAACTCTCTTGCTTTTTCGATGATCCAGTAGATGTTGGCAATTTGATCTCTGGTTCCTCTGCCTTTTCTAAAACCAGCTTGAACATCAGGAAGTTCATGGTTCACGTATTGCTGAAGCTGGCTTGGAGAATTTTGAGCATTACTTTACTAGCATGTGAGATGAGTACAATTGTGCAGTAGTTTGAGCATTCTTTGGCATTGCCTTTCTTTGGGACTGGAATGAAAACTGACCTTTTCCAGTCCTGTGGCCACTGCTGAATTTTCCAAATTTGTTGGCATATTGAATGCAGTACTTTCACAGCATCATCTTTCAGGATTTGAAATAGGTCAACTGGAATTCCATCGCCTCCATTAGCTTTATTCGTAGTGATGCTTTCTTTCTTTTTTTTTTTTTTTTCAGTGTTACAGCTCTATTTTATTTAGAAGATAGCAGGAGAATCCAAGACTTGAAGAGAAGAGAGTGGAGGAGTGAGTGGGGAGGGAGGGAGAGAGAGTGAGAGAGAGAGTGATAGAGAGAAAGAGAGAGAGAGCGCATGCACGTGGGAGAGAGAGTCCGAGAGAAAGCACTTTGGCTCCTCCTTTTATATGTTTTTTCCTCCACCTGGGCCTGCCCTATGCAAATTGGGCTTAGCCAGGAGTGCTGTTTGTTCTGCCTGAAGTTTTCACTCTGGTCCTCGGACCTTCCTTTGACCTTCCTTGTCTTTTAGCCACCGCCATTTTGGACTCCTTTTCCCTATTCTACCTACCTAACATTCCCCCGTCAAGAGATGGGAGGCCCAATTCTTTGGGAATAGGGGCGTCGAGGTCTTTCTGGCTACTTCCTGCTGAACTGGGGTGGCGAGGGGTATTGGGCCTCCCCCTCTTGCTAGTCTCAATCCTCAGAGTCCTTATAGCGGTGTCCAAGGGTGTGTGATATTTTCCGTGGTCAGCTGTAGTTTTATATCTTTGTTGAACTGGCACTGCATGTTGTAGCTGGTTGACCTGGGCAGAGACAAAACAGGTTAGACAATTGACAGTACATGGAATAATCATAGGCATCATCAATATAGCATAACAAGGACTAGTAGGGACATTGGTCAATTTTAAATTCACATGGCCAGGATGGCTCAAGTCCCTCCTTGTTCAGGGATCAGAAGATCTATCTCCTGTCTGTTTTGGAGTACAGTCTCTGTCAAGCTGTTTTGGCTCCTTAGAGTTATCCTGAGAAATCTTATCCCCAGAAATCAGATTTTGGGGGTGTTCATTAAAATGGCACTCATTGGTAGTTCTGAATAGGTATCTGAGATCTCCCAGGGGCTCACAGGTGTATTGAGTGTCCTCTTCTGTTTTCTTCTATGGCTTGATTCGTGAGCAGTGAATCCAGGAGTCATGTCCTGGTATCTTGACTGCTGTGGGGGTAGAAAGTACTACAGGGTAGGGGCCCTTCCATGTGGGCTGGAGTTGAGCCTTTGGGAACCCATCTTTCCAGACTTTAATTAGGACTTGAGTTCCTGGAGCATATAGTGGTGACTCTTTAGAATCTTTTGGGTCCTGGTTCATACCCCACAAGCGTATATCCTGTTGGAATTGCCCAATGGCCATGGTATAAGACTGGAGGGTCTGAACCTCTGGATCTAGGAAGAGGTCATTGACATAAACAAAAGGTCTCCCACATAGCATCTCATAAGGACTAAGACCAACCTGTTCCTTAGGGGAATGCGGGTGTGGAGGAGAGCTATTGGTAAAGCCTCCTTCCATCCCAGGGAGGTCTCCTGGGTTATCTTTTTTATCGCTGATTTTAAGAATTGATTGGCTCTTTCTACTTTTCCTGAAGATTGAGGCCTCCAGGCACAATGGAGATAATAAGTAATGCCCAATGCTTTCGAGATTCCTTGGGTGACCTTAGAAGTAAATGATGTCCCATTGTCACTTTGTAATGACCTGGGCAGACCAAATCTTGGAATGATTTCATGGAGCAGTTTTTTTACCACCTCCTTAGCCTTCTCAGTCCGGGTGGGAAAGCCTTCAATCCATCCTGTGAATGTATCTATCATGACTAATAGGTATTTATACCCTTGAGAAACTGGCATCTGGGTGAAGTCCATCTGCCAGTCCTCTCCTAGGTAGGCCCCACATCATTGGATGGGCTGGGCCAGCTGGGGTCTTCGAGCTCCTTGGGGGTTATTTGGCAAATGGGACAAGAGGAGACCACCTGTCTTATAGTTGTTTGGAAGCCTGTTCTCTGAAGGACCTTTCTAGTAATTTTTGGAGGGCCTTTTCTCCTAAATGAGTAGTGGCATGTAAGGAGTTAACCAACTTCCATTGGAGGTTTCCAGGCAAAAAAAGGAGTCCCTCCTTTTGGAACCACCCCATATGATCTTCTTGAAAGCCCTCGCTCTTAGCTTTAAGAGTCTCACCTTCAGTATATGAAGGAGTTTCTGGCAAATTAGTCTGTGGAACTAAGGTGGCAATCCCTATTAGGTCATGGTTCTGTAATGCTGCTCTCCTAGCTGCCTGATCAGCTGCTTGGTTCCCTTGTACCACTTCAGTGTTCCCTTTTTGGTGTCCTTTACAGTGGGAGACTGAAACCTCAGTGGGCAGATGGACTGCCTCCAAGAGTCGAAGAATCTGATCACCATATTTGATTGGGGACCCTCGGGTGGTCAAGTGGCCCCTTTCTTTCCAAACAGCTGCATGTGCATGTAGCAAGAAAGGCCTACTTGGAGTCAGTGTAAATGGCTATTCTTTTTCCTTTTCCCAGCTCTAAAGCTCGAGTCAGGGCTATGAGCTCAGCTAATTGGGCTGAAATACCTGGTGGCAGAGGCTTAGCCTCTATGGTCTCAAAATTGGAGACTACTGCATACCCGGCTCTTCTTTTTCCATCCAAGACAAAGCTGCTTCCATCAGTGTACCAGATTTCCTCAGGATTGGCCAGAGGATCTTCTGAAAATCCCTCTCGGGGTTTTGTCCAGTGGTCCAAGGTTTCTTAACCGGAGGTTTTCTGGAATCTGAGACTGTGCCGCGTGAGCTTTCTGCTGAGTTCATTTTTCGCTGTCCCGGTTTCCAGCACGATGGGTCTTCCCCTGCACTGGGTTTCTTCGCCTTCTGCTTCTAGCGTGGGAGCTTCGCTGAGTTGGGCTCCTGTTGTGCTTGGCCTCTTCCACGCAGAGGTTGTTTCAGCCAGGTTAAACCCGAGTCACGGCACCATAGATGTCACGCGAGTGTATGTTCCTCGGTTCTTTGTCTCGTCACAACAAAGATTTGGAGCGACAGACATTAAAGCCCTCGGCGCGTCACAGCTCTTGGGTCTTGGACAAACTGTGCTACAGCTCTTAGGCAAATCAGTGTTACAGCTCTATTTTATTTAGAAGATAGCAGGAGAATCCAAGACTTGAAGAGAAGAGAGTGGAGGAGTGCGTGGGGAGGGAGGGAGAGAGACTGAGAGAGAGTGAGAGAGAGAGAGAGCGCATGCACGCGGGAGAGAGAGTCCCGTAGTGATGCTTTCTAAGGTCCACTTGACTTCACATTCCAGGATGTCTGCCTCTAGGTGAGTGATCACACCATCGTGATTATCCGGGTCATGAAGCTCTTTTTGTACAGTTCTTTGTATTCTTGCCACCTCTTCTTAATATCTTCTGCTTCTGTTAGGTCCATACCATTTCTGTCCTTTATTGAGCCCATCTTTGCATGAAATATTCCCTTGGTATCTCTAATTTTCTTGAAGAGATCTCTAGTCTTTCCCATTCTGTTGTTTTCCTCTATTTCTTTGCGTTGATCTCTGAGGAAGGCTTTCTTATCTCTCCTTGCTATTCTTTGTAACTCTGCATTCGGATGCTTATATCTTTCCTTTTCTCCTTTGCTTTTCACTTCCCTCCTTTTCACAGCTATTTTTAAGGCCTCTCCAGACAGCCATTTTGCTTTTTTGTATTTCTTTTCCATGGGGATGGTCTTGATCCCTGTCTCCTGTACAATGTCACGAACCTCTGTCCATAGTTCATCAAGCACTCTATCAGATCTAGTCCCTTAAATCTATTTCTCACTTCTACTGTATAGTCATAAGGGATTTGATTTAGGTCATACCTGAATGGTCTAGTGGTTTTCCCTACATTCTTCAATTTAAGTCTGAATTTGGCAATAAGGAGTTCATGATCTGAGCCACAGTCACTGTATAGAGCTTCTCCATCTTTGGCTGCAAAGAATATAATCAATCTGATTTCAGTGTTGACCATCTGGTGATATCCATGTGTAGAGTCTTCTTCTTGTGTTGTTGGAAGAGAGTGTTGGCTATGACCAGTGCGTTCTCTTGGCAAAACTCTATTAGTCTTTGCCCTGCTTCATTCCGTGTTCCAAGGCCAAATTTGCCTGTTACTCCAGGTGTTTCTTAACTTCCTACTTTTGCATTCCAGTCCCCTATAAATGAAAAGGACATCTTTTTTGGATGTTAGTTCTAAAAGGTCTTGTAAGTCTTCATAGAACCGTGCAACTTCAGCTTCTTCAGTGTTACTGGTTGGGGCATAGATTTGGATTACTGTGATATTGAATGGTTTGCCTTGGAAACGAACAGAGATCATTCTGTCGTTTTTGAGATTGCATCCAAGTACTGCATTTCAGACTCTTGTTGACCATGATGGCTACTCCATTTCTTCTAAGGGATTCCTGCCCACAGTAGTAGATATAATGGTCATCTGAGTGAAATTCACCCATTCCAGTCCATTTGAGTTTGCTGATTCCTAGAATGTTGTTTACTCTTGCCATCTCCTGTTTGACCACTTCCAATTTGCCTTGATTCATGGACCTAACATTCCAGGTTCCTATGCAATATTGCTCTTTACAGCATTGGACTTTGCTTCCATCACCAGTCACATCCACAGCTAGGTATTGTTTTTGCTTTGGCTCCATCCCTTCATTCTTTTTGGAGTTATTTCTCCACTGATCTCCAGTAGCATATTGGGCACCTACTAACCTGGGAAGTTCCCCTTTCAGTGTCCTATCTTTTTGCCTTTTCATACTGTTCATGGGGTTCTCAAGGCACTTTCTGGCAAATCAATATTCTTCCAAGCCTTCCCCTTGAGGGATGCTAACTAGTGCTGTTAACTGTACACTCTTACTAACATCTGTAGATTCATCACCCTGCAAGGAAACACTTTGATTTGGTCATGTGGAGACTGCATCTATGCATCTTCTAATAGTAATGTTCCATTTTTATATTTCCTTTGCTTCATTTGGTTCCGAATGTGATCATATCTCAGGCAGGTGGGTAAAATGATTCTGTAATTGTGGGAGACATTTTGGCCTTACTTCTTAATTATGTGACCTTTTAATTAGCTTCCTGAACCCAACCTGATATAAACTACCGTGTAGTTGTAAACACCTTTGTAAAACGTTTCATAAAGCAGTGGTTTTCAAAGTGTGGTTTCAGGGACTTCTGAGGATCCTTGAGATTTTAGGGGGTAGGAATCCATGAAGGTAAAGCTATTTTTGTAATAATATCAAGACACTGTAGGTCTTTCTCATGCTTCTTCTTAAGAGTGTACACGGGAGTTTCCCAGAAGCTACACGATGTGTGATTGAATTCAGTCAAATGGATTGAATGCAAAAAGCAGATATGATAATCTAGCTGGTTCTATTAAGCCAGACAATAGAAGACTTTCAGAAAATATAATGCCACACTTCTCACTAAGAATTTTTGTTGGTTTGTTTTCTAGAAACTATAGTTATTTTTTATAAGATATGAAGGAGCTATTTTTTTTTAAATTTTTTATTCCTTTATTTCTCATGTGTTCCCCATCCTGAACCCTCCTCCCTCCTCCCTCCCCATACCATCCCTCTGGGTCGTCCCAGTGCACCAGCCCCAAGCATCCAGCATCGTGCATTGAACCTGGACTGGCATCTCGTTTCATACATGGTGAAGGATCTATTTTTATTTTAAAATAAATATTTTAAAATTCCTAAAATGACAAATATTGCATGATATAACCCATAATAACAAAAGACTTTTTGGATCCTCAATAACTTTTCAGAATGTAAGGGGTGCTGAGATCAAAGACTTTGAGAATTAATCTCTTAAAAGACTATCTGTATAATATAGATATTTTCTGTTAAGGCTCTGGCATAATTTACCTGGCACCATTTTTTTCATTCGATAACTTTTCCATTAAAATGAGATATTTAGGCAGATATCTGGGTAAAGAAAAAAATTATCAGAGCAAACAAATCCAAATTTCAAATAGTCCTCACTATGTTGCCTAATAAGTGATTTTAATTTATATTTTGGACTATATGTATAATGTCTGTGAATCTGCACAAGTATTAAATTATAATGAGATATTAATTCAAAATTATATTTTATAGTAGGAAAATCAGAAAAGGCAATGGCACCCCACTCCACCACTCTTGCCTGGAAAATCCCATGGACGGAGGAGCCTGGTGGGCGGCAGTCCAAGGGTTCGAGAAGAGTCAGACACAACTGAGCGACTTCCCTTTCCCTTTTCACTTTCATACATTGGAGAAGGAAATGGCAACCCAATCCAGTGTTCTTGCCTGGAGAATCCCAGGGACGGTGGAGCCTGGTTGGCTGCCATCTATGGGATTGCACAGACGGACACGACTGAAGCGACTTAGCAGCAGCAGCAGCAGCAGCAGTAGGAAAATAAATCATATATTTAAAATACTTGAGACTATAGGCCTTTTTTACTGTAACAAATCAGTTTTCAGATAGAAGAAAATTGTTCATTTTCTTTAGAGTAGTTTTATAACACTTTTGAAAAGGGGAATTTTAAGAAATGCTACCATTTAATTTAGCAGTTAAAATGCTAAACTGTCCACAAAATTTAAATATTACTCATACTCAAGTATAGTTAAAGTATTTTGGGAAATATTTTTATAAGGTAATAAAGGCCCACAGTCTCTTACTGAATCAATTAAATTATTTTACACTATTATTTGCTTTTAGAAGAGAGCTTAATTTTTTAATTTCCACAAACAAATAACATCATTATAGAATTTCAAACTGAATCAAATTTTGGATATTTAACATCACAAACCAAGGATAAATAAATATATAAATCAAGACACAATTTTTTAAAATTAACAAAATCAATTATGTTTTATTAGAGAGAAGTGATAATGATGATGATTAAAACATATACCTTCTTTTGGGGGAGTAAATTTTAAAAATAACAGAAAATTAAAGGAAGACCTAAGTACTGGAAACATATATGCACAAAACTTTGGCACTGACAGTAAATACATGGCAGTTACAACAGTGATCAAACTTACAGAGGTGGTTTTAACATGGTGGTTAAAGGGGGAAATTCTATAAAAGCATCTCTGCTGGCATGTGCTCTGCCTAAAACCTTAAGCACCAAAACAATAATCACAGAAATCTGGAAGTTTACTGACTGAGTGAAACAATATCCAAATATAATTTCAACTGTTACAAATTTGTGTATAGTTGTAAAATGGTTGTAAATTTTGTATCACTATGAAAAGTATACAATCACTAATCAATCACTGCACACCTGTAACCCGTTCTGCCATGACCACTTGTGGGAAGCTCCGCTTTAGAGATCTATAAAGGCAGAATAGGATGAGATGATAAAATGTGTACTACAAAGAATATGTGATAATACTCAAGGTTTGTAGGAAGGCTCGTGGCATAGCACAGACTCAAGATGAACCTTGGCGAGGATGTGCAGGGTTTTAACAGATGGGAAGAAAGAGGGAGGACCCCTCAACTAAGCCAGGCTGAATTAGTAACATACTGAGGGAAAGAGGAAAGCTGGATGGAGTATTACTAACAGTGGGAAAGTGCTAAGCTTTGAATTTATAATTTTTTTGGAAAGTGGCCAGAGTAAACCATGTGTTAGAAATTTATGTTGATAAATACTAGTAAAAATTTATACTATAAAATTCTATATAAATTTATTTAATGGAGAGCCTTGAAAGTCAGGATTGGATTATCATTTTGTCAGCTGGACTTTCTGACCTATTAACAGCAGTGTAGAGGGTAGATCAGGACATACCAGTCAGGAGAGACCAGAGAGTAACCCAAGACAGGGTAGCCCATTAGGAGGTGAAGGACTGAACCAGAGTAAATGAGGTGAAAATAAAGAGGAAGGGATGAGTAGGAGACACATGTCAAACGAAACATCAATGAGATTTAGTGACAGATTCAACAGACTAAAGAGAATAGAGGCTCCAGGGCTTGGAGGCCAAACGACCAAGGAATGGTGACATTGTGTTCAGAAACAAATCTAGAGAGGGGCCTTGGGAGATGGAGAATGAGTGACTGAACAACAACAAAAAGATTTGTTTTATATATATTATATACCTATTTATGTATATATAAATATATTTTACATATATGTATTTGGTGGTAAAATATACATAAAACTGACCACATTAACCATTTTTAAGTGTACAGTTCAGTGGCATTCGATACCTTCACATTTTTGTGACATCATCACTCCCATCCATCTGCACAACTTTCTCATCTTTCTAAACTGAAACCGTACCTGTTCCCTAACAGTCATGTCCAACTCTTAGTGACCCCATGGAGTGCAGCAGGCCAGGCTTCCCTGTCCTTCACTATCTCACGGAGTTTGCTCAGACTCATGTCCTTTGAGTTGGTGATGCCATCCAACCATCCTATCCTCTGTCGCCCATTCTTTTCCTGCCCTCAATCTTTCCCAGTATCACGGTCTTTTCCAATGAGTCGGCTCTTCACATAGGTGGCCAAAGTATTGGAGCTTCAGCATGAATCCTTCCAATGAGTATTCATGGTTGATTTCCTTTAGGATTGACTTGTTTGATAAATACAGTTGACCACTTTAACCAGATATATATATACGGTTATGAGCAGACAATATGAGCAAACTAAGTTACTGCCCCTTGCTAGATAAAATGAATTGAAAAGTTATCAGAAACAATCAACTTGTAACAATAACTTTTTAAATTATGAACTATTTCATACATACAAATAAAATACATAACTAAATTTAGACGTAAAAATGATGAAACACACATGTAAGCTTAAAACATAGAACATTCCTAATAGTGTTGGGACTCCTGTTGCATCTCCCTCCCTGATGGTATCTCTCTCCCTCTCCTGTCAAGGACAATACCATTCTGAATTTGTGTTTTTTGTGTTTATCATCCTTTGCTCTTTCTTATAATATTATAAGCATAATAGTTTATAATTTAATTTCTTATAATGCTATTCTTATTATATATGTGACCCTAACTAATATACGGCTTGTTCCACCCAGCATCATGAGATTCACCCTGGTGATACTTGAGGACTGTGCTATCTTCCCAATTAATTGAAGCTTTTATATTATGTAGTGACCCTCTTTATTCTTACATGCTTTGTGCCTTAAAGTCTCTTTCATCTGGTTTTGACTCATCTACCTCAACTTTCCTTTGGTTATTATTTGCCTATTTATCCATACATCCTTTTACCTTCAGCCTTTCTGTGTACTTGAGTCTTTTCAGGTGTGCCTGCAACTAGACATTTAAAAAATCCAGTCTGACAATTTCTGTATTTTAATTGGCACATTTAAGACTTTTCCTTTTTACTGATTACTGATATATGTGACTTCTCTTCTATCGTGTAATTTATCCACTTTTCCTATGCTTCCCCCAGCCCCTCTTTTCTTGCCTTCTTTTGGATCAATCAAGTTGCGTTGTTATCACTCTTAATTCCTTTTCTTATTTCTGATTGGTGGTTATATTACTTTTATGGTAATTACCCTTGAATTTTTGTATGCAAAATTGATGTCTTTAGACCCTTCTTCCTCTGAACAATAGTACACAAAATGGAAGATAACGGAGTACCACCAACCTGATACCACTTTAATTTCTTGTCTTGAGATTTCCCAACCAGGCTGGTAGTATAAATTTAAAACTTAGACCTAGCTTGTGGCTTCATATTTGTGGGAGACTATTTCTCCCCCAATAAGAAGCAGCAACCCTGGAGTAGGAAATGGCAACCCTCTCTAGTGTTCTTGCCTGGGAAATGCTATGGACTGTAGGGCTACAGTCCATGGCCTACAGTCCATGGGGTCACAAAGAGTTGGACATGACTTAGCTACTGACCAACCACAAAAGAAGCAGCAAGGGAGAAAGATTTCTGTGCCACTTGCCCTTTGCCAGTAGGCAGGTATTCAGTCCCATCCTTTCACACTAAGTGTGTGAACCCTAAAGGGTTTCAGGTTTAGGGGAATAAGAGAGTCTTCCTTTCAGCTGTTTACTTTTTCACTCCTTGCCTGGCCTTTTATCTCAAAGCCTCAGTTCCTGGCATCTACATTTGCCCCAAGCCAGCCCTAACCTCTTCATTTGCTTTCCACTCTCATTTCTGCCTTACTTATGTGGCACATGAGGATTCCCCTCACTTTCTTGCAAGCTCAGCAAAGCAATATGAAAGGTGTGTTTGCTGGGATTTGTCTCATATCCAGGTGTTTCGAAGAGACAGGGCTTTTCAGAACATTATACTCTATTTTAAAGCAAACAAAGTCTTTTCATCTGTTGTTCATTTGCACATGGTGTTGTATACTATCTATGGATTTTCATGTTTTGTTTCAATTTACCCTGGAACTTTTTGAATGAAACATACAAATTTCTCTTTACAATTAAAGTAGATGAGTATACCTGCAAAGGTATAGAGAGCTGTTCATCCAATGGCTCTTTAGTGACTATTTTTATTTGGAAATATGTAATACAATGTCAAGTAATGGAGGATTCACAGAGTAAATTTTGCTACAACTCTTATGGGACCAATAAGAGTTGTGTGATGTGGAAGATGGTAGTAATCTGATGTTGAGCAAATTATTTTGCATGAACCCATTTTTATTTATACAAATATATATTTACATTGGAAAAATTCTGAATGGAGAGATTCAGTATTTTGGGGGTGCTATCATTAGAGGTCTTTCTGTTTACTTCTTATTGATCTCTACTTTTTTTTTGTAAATTAGCAATAATCCTACCTCGGATAAACCTCATTGGCCAGGAAACCGCCACTGTGCAAAGCTAACCTCTACTTTTTTAATGAACAAATAATATTGTGTGTTTTTTAAGTAAATGAAAGAATTAATTATAACAATAGAAAGCGGGGATTAGTGAAGGCCTTCTAACTTCGGGGTCGTGTAACAATAGGTCTGTCTTGTGGGGTAGTGAACCCCCAATATTGAGAGTGTCTCACAGAGGCTGGGTGACCTCCTGTCGAAGATTCCTGTCATCTTATGATTCAAAGATTCTCATTTTCTTTTTCCTCTGACAATAGGTCAATCAATCAATGCCTCAGACAGATAAGCAAATATGCATCCCTCCAGAGCTGCCGGAATTGCTGAAGCAATTCACCAAAGCCGCCATTCGGTCCCAGCCGCAGGATCTCATCCAGTGGGCTGCAGAGTACGTACTCCTTTCTCACCTCCAGCCCTGGTTCCCCTTGGAGGTGGAGGTGGCGGGTGGAGGAGGGAAGGTTTGCAAAACTGAGAGGAGGTTGTCATGGCTGCAGCCTGGGAGTCGGGACTGATTAGCATAATCTTTGTGATGTTCAGCTGTCACGTTGCTTTGATACTTTAAATCCATACAGAAATCCCGCAAACTGAGAGGATGGAGGCCCTTCGCCAAGTAAACCAGACTGAGCGACTGGACGCCAGGGCTATAGTCAAAGTCCTAGGGCAATCAGCAAGAGTTAGATTACCACATCACATCACTCAAGCACATTCCACTGGGTCCCTGCTCCCACCCCCGCCCCTCCCCCACTCCCTGTCCCAGTGGAAAGAAAGGCCCAGAGTCCCTCGGAGCTTTAGCCTGCCTTTCCCTGATGTAAACCAGAGCCTCATTCTCAGATTTCACCACCAGATGGCAGCAGTGCACATGTGGGGGAGCTATGCGATGAGCCCGCGGGGCGGACTGTGTGGGATCAGTCCAAGTGGGTTCTCTCCTGAGTTAAAGCCTGTAATGAGATCCCTTCCTCTACTACTGTTAAAACTCATTCTTGAGCCTAGCCACAGACACTTTGTATCTCATCTTTGGGGAAATCGCTATTTTCTTGACTTTGAACTAATGTATTCCTTCAGCATAAGGATTCCACACTGCACTAGTGATGGGGGCAGGCGGAGCAGCGGCCTGGCTTCATTGTGCCTCAAACACAGGTGTCCTCTTTCAGGAGACACCTCCAGAGGCTGCCCAGTGGAAGGAGCTCACTCAGTAACTGCTAGCCGGGACTGAAACTTTACAGAGAAAGGCTCCCAGCTACGAAATTGCTCCTTAGACAAAAGTGCCTGCATGAAACGGGGGAACTGAGGCTTGGGGCAGAGTTAGGAGTGGACCAATCCTCCCAGGGACCACTTTCAGGCTAGTTTTACTGTTTGGTGATGGCCTCCTTAGTAGGGCTTCACTGGGAGAGGGGTTACGGAGTCACAGGCTGCAGACCAGAGCTGGTAGGTTGGGGGAGGGGAGAGCACCTTCCTCCTGAGGTTGAGGAGGTCCACTGAGCAGGTGGTGAGGAGGAAGCACTGATACCTCTGAGAAGGCTCAAGATGTACCAAGAGGACCCTCACGGAGTCTCCCTGGCCAGTGTGCTCCTGCTCCTGGGCTGGGCTAGTATGAAGTTTCTACAAATGGAAGGAAAATGAGCCAGTAGCGCTCATAAAAACAGGACACAAGTAGGGTTGCTTTGCCTGGTAATGAACCCTGTTTAGTTTTCCATTCTCAACTTTATATATAACGTCTAGGATTGAACTTTAAGCATCAGAAGACTAATTTCCTTTGGCACACCCAGACAGAATTTTATACTACACGATAGTTTAAAACCTCATTTTATTGTTCTTGCACTGCTGCTTTATAGCAAGAAAAATGACATTTCTTGGTCGTGTCCCTGACATTTATGGGAGAAAACATTCCACTGTTGTAGTTTGCTTGCCTCCATATCGTATCGTGTGCTATAAGTGTTATAGATATCCGTGAAGAATCAGTTTGTAGTTTAACTACAGTGAAAAAGGAGAACATGACCTAAGAGCACTTTCCATCTATTCAGACACAGAAAGCACTTGTCAGATGGTTTTATGCGGCTTAGAAACCTGCAGCATTTTAGAGATAAAACTCTATGAAGTGTTTTCATGACAAAATGTCTATTTACCACGAGCCAAAGTTTCCCTGCATATATACTATCCATGAAGAAACCACCTCCCAGACGTCAGCAGGACACAAACTCATTTGTCTTGTGTGTTGGATATGTGTGACCACACACAAATGTGAAGAACCATGGAAATGCTCACTACAAACGAAGCCAGATAACCCACAGAGGATTACACTCACGACTACAGGCTCAGTTCCACACACTCTAACCAACTCTGCTACAAGGCCCAAAGATGCTGCTGAGCCTCACTCACCCCACACTGACCTGGTCTGCAGAGACCACTCAGGTACATTAGTAGGGTGACCTGGAAGTATTTCTTCTGTCCTCCCTGTGGATGACCTCCAAGGGGTGCCTGGAAGATGTTTTGGTCTTGGAAGCTGTTGCTCTGCATTGTGTGCTGACACAACTTAGACACGGCTAAGAGACAGGCCGTGGTTTACCCCATCATTGTAAGTTGTTCAATCTCTCAGTTGTGTCTAACTCTTTATGACACCATGGACTGCAGCACGCCAGGCCTCCCTGTCCCTCACTATCTCCTGGAGTTTACCCAAGTTCATGTGCATTGAATCAGTGATGCTATCCAACCATCTCATCATTGTATAACTTCACCCTAAAATGGGCTTTTATAAAATTTCATCTGAATTCTTTGTATATTACCTGGAGCTGGAGAAATTCATAAAACGTAAGAGAGGGACAGAGGCTGTGATCCATGGGTAGTCAATAACGAGGCTTCTAATGGAGACAGGCCTTTCCACATAGCATCAGTGCCCTGTGGATCAACTGCTCATGTCTGTTCCCTGCTGCAGGCAGCCAGTTTCCTTCATAGGTCAGTCCCAGAACAGAACTCATTGTTTTTCCCACTGCACCAAAACAAAGTGCGTTCCACAAAGCGCTGATGTTCAGGCAGTACTGAAATTTTGAGGGAAGATGAAGATTTTAGGGCTTCCCAGGTGGCTCCGTGGTAAAGAAACTGCCTGCCAATGTAGGAGACTCCCACTAGTTAATGGGGACTTCCCAGGTGGAGCTAGTGGTAAAGAGCCCACCTGCCAATGTGGGAGACGTAAGAGATGCAGGTTCAATTCCTGGGTCGGGAAGATCCTCTGGAGAAAGGCATGGCAACCCACTCCAGTAATCTTGCCTGGAGAATCCTGTGGACAGAGGAGCCTGGCAGGCTATGGTTCATAGGATCACAAGGAGTTGAACATGACAAAGTGACTTAGCACCACTGCCTAATACCAACTTTAAGTAAGTAGATAGCCATCATACCAAGCATAAAGATTTTTATGTTTGAAAAAAGGTCCTTCAGGTACTAGGATTCTTCCTTCATAAAAAAGAGTAGGGGATTTAAAACAACAATAATTTTCTTTCCTTTTATACGCATACATATATATAGACATGTGTATGTACATATACTATATATATTATTATATCTCAACACACATATGTCTGTATATGTGTGTATGTCTCTTTTTGTGCATGTACACACATAAATGGAAAACATTTAGAAGGGAATGACAAAAAAATACCCAGACCCACTATACTTCAGGGAATTTCATATCAAACTTTTGTTGGTTATCCCACATCCTTAGAGAAAAACAAATCTACTTATTCCCTAAGCCATCTCTAGACCTTAAATGTGAAGTAACATTCAGGCTTTTCCCGTACATAAATGAACTAAAAACAACATCTGGCATATTTGTCGTCGTTTAGTTGCAACCCCATGGACTGTAGTTTGCCAGGCTCATCTGTCCATGGGATTTTCCAGGCAAGAATACTGGAGCGGGTTGCCAGTTCCTTCTCCAGGGGATTTTCCTAACCCAGGGATCAAACCTACATCTCCTGCTTGGCAGGAAAATTTTTTTTTACCACTGAGCCACCTGGGAAGTCCATCTAGCATACAGAAGCCACTTAATAAATGTTCTTTCCTCCACCCCTACCCTCAAAAAAAGGGGAGAAGGGATTCCCAAAGCAGCCAGAGGCCACTAAAGTACAGGCTGGTCCCCCACCCCTTTTTTTCTTGTAGATATTTTGGGGCTATGTCCCGTGGAGAGATTCCTCCAGTAAGAGAGCGGTCTGAGCGAGTGGCTTTGTCTAACTGGGCTGAGCTGACACCGGAGCTGTTAAAGATCCTGCATTCCCGGGTAAGCGCCAACAGGCAGTGCAGATAAGGAATGTGGGGGTGATACTGAGTTTGGATGGGTGCAGACCAAAGTCCCCTTCTTGCTCATCAGCTGGCCACTCAGCACTGTCTTAAAATTCACTAAAGCGTGCACTGAGAGTAAATCTTCCCTTGTGAAAATAGGAATGATGCTGAAATAGGCTGTAAGCTGACTTGTCACTTGGGTCATTCCGCATTGTCCTGAAGCTGCCAGAACAGTCAGGGGCTCAGTGCAATTTGAATTCCTTCTCTCTAGAAAATGCAGGTCCACATCCCCTGACAGTGTCTTCCTTACTGATCAAGTCCAGATATGATGCCAATCAGAGTTTGGGGAGGGGCATATTATAGTTCCCCAGTTATCTCAGGTGCCAACATAGCCTTGCTTTTAGGCTCTCTGCACAGCCATATCATCCTGGGAGCTGTCCTGGGAATGGTTGAGAAGGGTCTGTCCTAAGAAAACTTGCAGCTTGGCCAACTCCCAAGAAATATGATTTACACTACCATACCTCGTTTTAGGATACAGGTTTGAGGTGATTCAGGATTGACTTAGCCAAACGAGTTGGTCCCAGAGGCTTAGCATTTCACTGGAATCAGAGGACCAGGGAAGGCATAGTAGGACTTCACTGGGGCATCTGCACCCTTATTGTATTGTTGGCCAACAACTAGCCACTTGTGCCCTTCTCCTCTTGACTGCCAAGCACTTTGTGCAGTGGACATGGCAGAGAACCGAGGTGCCTCGGAACGAGCAACATCAGCCATCCATACCATAGACCCCGTATTAAAGCAATGCATTTAGAGTCTAGTACAAAGAACTCAGTGGGGTCTAGAAGCAAGGGATTTAACATCTAGTTCTAGTTCTAGTTTCACCACTAATTAGTGTTTCCAGACAAGTTCTCTACTCCTTGGTTTCATTTTCAGGCTGCCCTCTCTGCCTTATAGGGACAACCTAGGGATGAAACAGCAAATAATAAAAGACCTAGAAAAAAATTAAAGTGTGATATACGTGTATGTTTTCCCCATAACTCTGATACCTGAAGTTCAAGTGATTAAATTATATATCAGAACGTTCTTCACTGGGCTGAACGTTTCTCTACCCTTGCAAAGAGAACTGCCAGAGTCCCTGCTGACCCCTGACACCTTCCCCCACCCCTTGCTGTATGCTGGGAGAACAGGGCCCTTGCCCTGGCAGGTGTCCTCAGGGCCTTCTCTCCTCCCACCCCTCATTCCTTGTCTCATGTCCGTTCCCTGCCCCACAGGTTGGTGGCAGACTGATTGTCCATGCAGATGAGCTGGCCCAGATGTGGAAGGTGCTGAATCTCCCAACTGACCTGTTTAACAGTGTGATGAATGTGGGCCGCTTCACGGAGGAAATTGAGTGGCTGAAGTTTCTAGCCCTTGCCTGTAGCTCTCTCGGAGTTGTAAGTTAGCTTTAATGTTTTTTGTTCCTTAAGGGAAAATCTTTTGTGGGGCTGGACAGTCTCCAGGAAGGGGGGGGGGGGGCGCGGTGTAGTACACACAGTCAACTCTCCAGGGTTGATAAGGAGCCTACCCCTTCTTTTCTACTCCCCCTCCTCTCTGAATTAAGGTTATTTCTCTGCTTGTTAGCCAGAAGCAGGGATGGGGAGGAGAGCAGGGAAAGCTGTCATCTGGTTCTGGGGAGAAGTTGACTAAAATGCAGTTTTTGGATTATTTATTAATTTCACTTAGGTTTATTACCACTCCACTCCCTCCATTCATGTTCCTAAAGATAAGCAAAAGCCAGCTGTAGACGAAGATTGGCTTACATTTGGGTTTCAGACACCTAGAAGATATAATAATAGAGATTTTAAAAAAGAAATACAGCCTTATAGAAAACTACTGTATGATAAGCATAACTGGATACAAAAATCAGAGATAAGAGAGCAGGAAAGAAGATATGAGGCTGTTTCCAGATTCATAGTCATGACATCACCATGGATGCAGGATGTTCATACAAATTCATGCCTTTTCCAAATTTGACTTGAATTTACAATTGGAAAAGCCATTTTCCCATTTCAAAGAAACCATTTCATATACATACTTAAAAGCTTTAGGTATCATATTATATGTGGACTCACTCTTGTTAAACACTATTATAATAGCAAATGAAAATGAGTCAGAAAAATGATTTTTTAAAAATCCCCTAAATACATACAAATTTAAAAATTAATGAGAAAATTATTGCTTCTGCCAAAACCAAATGGTACAAAAAAGGTAGTTTGAATCATTCAGTATATCTAAATACAACCTTGTTCTTCCTTCTCAAATGTCCTGAGTATGTGTACTTAACACTTGTGCTTGTAAGAAAATTATCAGAAATACTGTAGTCCAACTTTTCCTGTGATTCTGCTCAACTTTCAGCATAATAATTTCTTTAGAGAGGAAGAGAGAAGAGGTCATTCTTGGGTTTTTTCCTTTTTCACGGCCTTCCCTAGCACTCTTATGCAATGAATAAACTATTCCCAGCAACAGAGGCAAATGAGTTGCCAATGAGCACTGCCACACTTCTGTGGAAATAGCCCCATGGATTGGGGGAAAATCACAGAGGAAAAATGAAAAATTGATACATTTTATTAAATTCTCGTAAGGTCACAAGCTTACTCACGCCATATTCACAGATGCTCACGGAGTGGGGAAATGTACTTTCTCTGTAATTAATCCTGCTTTTCCCCACCTACCCTACCCATGAAGAGTGGATTAAGAAAAGAATAGATTCAACCCAACCCAGGAGTTTTTCATCTGCTGCAGTAAATAAAAACAGCTTTCAGGTGAATTACTCAGTTTCTCAGATTTCTCCTCACAGCTCCTCTCTGCAAGGTGGCAGTTGAGTGTTCAAGGAAAGGCGTGATGCTGGGATCTCAGAGCACCCAGTAGGAGGGTTCGCACCTCCCTTGGTCCTCTCCAGCATCTCTGATCTCCATGGAAATACTCACCTGTGTGGTGCTAGCTGTGCAGCTGAAGTCTTTGGTCTTTTCTCTCTCACAGCACAATAATCCTCCAACCAGCAAACCTCCATTCTCCCTGGTGTTCAGGGCCTCCTTAAGTCACTTCCAGAGTGCCCTCATCTGCTCCACGTCACAGCCGCCCACCACCTTGGAGGTGTCTGAGTCCTCTCATCCACACGCCTCACAGTAACCTAGAATGACTTGGGAAAACCAAATTCCAACCCTCCTTCTGCAGCAGCTAGGTTTACTCTGATATGGCTGCCTCCCACACCAGGGAAAAAAAACCCATGAGGTGATGTTTCTACTTCCCTGCTAAAATGAGGAGGTTTGCGTAAATGTTCCATGAGGTTCTTTGGCCTCTATCATCCTGTGATTCTGTTCCACCTTCTCGGCTTCCACTGAGACACCCTCAAGCCTGGCCCAGGATAGCAGTGGCCCCACCAATTCTGAGCGGTGACGGGGGTCTGACTTTGTGTCCTGTATCCATAAGTCAAGGGCGCCCAGTGCTGAAGTCCGCCTGCAGGTCCAGTCCATAAATAAAGGATGCCCTGTGAATCCAGGAGCCCGTCCCGTTTTACCCATTTGTTTCATGTTGGACTGCTGCTGGGAACTTAAACGTGGGAGAGGTCGGGGTGTCACCATCTGGAGGAGGGGTGCGTTCTTGCTAATCTATACATCCTTCAAGGCAAGCCCAGAAATTCCTTTCTTGCTTTGCCAACTCACAGCCAGCCATGATATCTGTGCCATTTAGGAAATCAAGTCCCCTCCTTACAGAAAATCTAATGGCAGGAATTTTAGAAAGCAGGTACATTTACTCCAGTCTTGAGCTCCCTGAATCTACACGTGGTTCAAAGTGCCGCAGATACACTTCCCTTTAAGCATGCGTTCCTCTTCCCTTAGACCATTTCTTCCTCTAGAAAACCTCTCAACCTCCTGTTCCACGGAGACCAATTATATACAAGAGGAGGTTGTGTGATGTGTTCACTAGAAGGAAGGGCATGTTTTGTCAGCAAATAATTCACTTTCTGAGGCTTTCACCTCTGAGTTTTAAAAAGAGGCTTGCAAGATGCTTAAAGGTTATCTTTATGGAGTGGACCCCCATCTGACCAAAAAAACTTGTGCAACAGAATGCAGACCTCTGTTTTTATTGTTGTTTAGTAGCTAGGTCATGTCCGACTCTTTGTTACCCTAGGGACTGTAGCCTGCCAGGCTCCTCTATCTATGCAATTTCCCAGGCAAGAATACTGGAATGGGTTATCATTTCCTTCTCCAGGGGATCCTAACCCAGGGGTCAAACCTGTGTCTCCTGCATTGGCAGGGAGATTTTTTTTTTTACCACTGAGCCATCTGGGAAGCCCAGATCTCTGTTTACTTTAGGCTTATTTAAGTTTACCAAAAAGCTCCAGTCCAAAGAGTTCTTATCCATTCATCTATTTATTAAATATTTGAAAATCTTAAGAAGGCAATAGAATTTGAAGGTTTGTTGCTTGAATAATCAATAAAAGATGTTTGGGGCAGAAAGCAAGGGCTGCCATAACAGTGTACCACAGACTAGGTGGCTTAAACAACAGCAATATTTTTTGGAAGCTGGAAGTCTGAGATCAAGATTGTAAATGGAACCACCTTGGCTTGTGAATGGAAGTTGTCTCCCTCTTCCTCATGTGGTCGTCCGTCTCTGCACTCATGAGTCTGGTCTCTCTCTCTCTCTCTGCATCGTAACCTCTTCTTGTAAGGACACCAGACCTACTGGATTAGAGTCCACTCTAATGACTTCCTTTTAACGTAATTAGTTCTTTAAAGGCTCCATCTCCAAATACAATCACATTCTGAGGTCCTAAGGGTTAGGGTTTCAACATATGGATTTTGGGCAGACATAACACAGCCCATAACAGCGCCCCAATTTGGATGAGGCTGTAGGAAGAGGACTACAGAACAAAAGTGTGTTTTTTTTTCAAAAAACACACACAGAGGATGAGCTATAGATGGGAATTGTGACATTCATGCACACATGCTCGTAAATCTACCTAAAACCACTGTCACGCTGACCTCAAGTCGTGCACACACCCTCCCATCCTCTGACAACCTCTTACCAGCCTCCTGTGTGCCCACCCCCAGCCCTCCTCTATGGAAGCGCCTGGCACACTGCCTCACACACGGCTTCACATATTTGGCAAAACTAATACAATTATGTAAAGTTTAAAATTAAAATAAAATTAGAGGAAAAAAAAAAAAACTCAAAAAAAAAAAAAAAAAACAGCCTCCAGGAGAGAACTCCCAAGGGCAGGAGACAGAGAGTAAATGGAAGTGGCCTGCCCCCCCAGCTGTGGCACGGCTCCAAGTATCTCTCTGGAGTAGATAAGCTGTCCTAATCACTGCAGCCCTTTAGAACTAAGACCGGAGAGAAGTCAGAAGAAATTATTCTAATTTTGTAGGATGCAAAATCAAATTCCCCTCCTTAAGTGAGGTTATTCTCATTAAGATAATAAATGTCTTAAAGCATTCAACAGTCTATAAACTTAATTCCTTGAAAGTATCCCTCCCACCAAGAAAGGAAAGGAAATATTATAGAAAGATACCCAGTAGAGACAGAGGCGAGTATATTTTCAAAATGAGAAGCAAGTGATTTACGAAAATCATACGGGGAGAAGAAAGGTAATAAAGGAAATAAAATAGTAACACAGTCCAAAGAGTCTCCATTTACTTCTAACATTTACTCTTGGAGGACTTTAGTGATTCACACCATTTGTTTGGACATTCAGGTAACTAATCTTTATTATTAATATAAGTGTATTCATTTGACCTAAGTTTGATTTTACCTTTCTGATAAGAGGGTTTGCTGTTTATATATTGTAATCATTATCTTCCATAGAGATGGTAGCTGTGGTTTCTTTAAAGTACTTATTTTGTGAATAGATAGGGTTGCCACAACAACAAAAAAAGAAAGACACCCAGTAGATACTCAATATTTTGAGATTGAGTTCACTGACATTCGGCATAAAAAATTCAAGCTTTCCAGAACATTGCATCATCCCCACTTAATTTTATGAGAGCAAGGTTTTTGTTTTGTTGTATCTAAACTGATCTTAGGAATTTAGCGTGGAGTAGTGAGCTTCTCCTCACTTAACCTTCTGGTTTTATAGACCATTGCCAAAACTCTCAAGATAGTGTGTGAAGTGTTATCATCGGACCATGACAGTGGCCCTCCCCGGATCCCATTCAGCACCTTCCAGTTTCTCTACACGTATATCGCTGAAGTGGATGGGGAGATCTCAGCATCACACGTCAGTCGAATGCTGAACTACATTGAACAGGAAGTGTAAGCAAACATTTAGCAATTGGAGGGGAAAGAGTATATGGAAAGCAAATCCAGCAGACCAAGGCATAGTGAGGTTACTGTATTATGCAGCTCTGGGAACAGAGGAATGTTGTGAAGAACAGTAAATAGGGATCAGAAAGAGAAGGGGAAATGGAAGAGAGAGAATGGTATAGGACAGTGACTCAGAGTGCCACACAGACCAGCAGCAGCACCTGGGAACGTGTTAGAAATGCAATTTTTCAGGCTGTACCCTAAGCCCATCAAATCAGAAACTCTGAGGGTGAGACCAGGTACCTGTGCTTCAGCAAGCCCTCCAAGTGACTCTGGTTCACATTCAGGTTTGACCAGTGGTGGAGGTGGGGTGGAGGAGGAACAGACAGACAAGAGGTCAGAGAAAGAGAGGGTGATGAGGGCAGGAGCCACAGCAGAATTAAGTTGGAGGGAGAGAGTTGTTCATATATTGTCTTTCTTAAGATTACATATTAAATAAACTAACACCCCAATTTTTTTTTCCCAAACAGTATTGGTCCTGATGGTTTAATCAAGGTGAATGACTTTACCCAAAACCCCAGGGTTCGGCTGGAATAAAAGCACACTTTTGGCACTTTTAAAGGAAGATACAGATGATTGTGCTTCAGAATGACTGAACCTCATGTACCATCCAAAGCCAATTTTCTTGTGTAACTGGTACACACTAATAAACAATTAGGCAAACATATGAAATTAGAAATGTGTGGAATTAAGATGTAAAGTTGTTGAGACATTATACTTCAATTAACAGAAGATTAGTATTCTTCCCCCATGGACACTCTGTAAAGTCACTGATGAAGCATGGATAGAAAATACATCTCGAGTGAAAGCCAGGCTGTCGGATTTTCAGAGGTGGAATGTTATCCAGACACAGTTTTCATGTTTTGTGACTGTTAGGCATAATTTACATGAGCATCTTTTACATGATCAATCCACATTTTGACCAGTTTATTTCTCCATTTGTTGTTTTGATGCTAGTTCATTCATTCATTCATTCATTCACTTACCAATGTTTATTGAGGCTAGCTGTATGCCAGGGATAAGACTGCCAGGTAAAATACAGAACACTCAGTTGGACAAATTATATATATATATGTGTATGTATTTTTTAAAGTAATTTCTGTTTTATTCTTTTGCTATACCTGGCAACCCTAGCCAGGACCTATGCTGGCTTCTGGGCATATACAAATAAATTATATGTGAATTCTGCCTTCAAGGAGCTCACAGTCTAATGTGAAGATAAAACATGAACTTAAAACCACTTTAATGTAAGCGCCCTGCTGCTGCTACTGCTGCTAAGTCGCTTCAGTTGTGTCTGACTCTGTGCGACCCCATAGACGGCAGCCAACGAGGCTCCCCCGTCTCTGGGATTCTCCGGGCAAGAACACTGGAGTGGGTTGCCACTTCCTTCTCCAATGCATGAAAGTGAAAAGTGAAAGTGAAGTCGCTCAGTTGTGTCAGACTCTTAGCGACCCCGTGGACTGCAGCCCACCAGGCTCCTCCATCCATAGGATTTTCCAGGCAAGAGTACTGGAATGGGTTGCCATTGCCTTCTGCGTAAGCACCCTAAGAGGCATTAAAAAGCATTTCAGAGATGATTATTGAAGTTTCCACATTAAGGTGCTGACACCATATCCCGATATAATGAGACCCTCTTAGGAAAATCTCCCTGCATGAGCTTAAGACCTTCTGACAAGGTTACCAGATTTTTCTTTCTCCCAGGAAGCCACAAATTTAACAGGCTGTGTGGTTATTGTTCTTAAGGCCAGGTGTGCCCAGGTTGCCTTTCTATCTGTAACACCATCCCCTCTTGAAAGTTGTTTTTGTATAAAAACCATGTTGCCTTTTTCATAATGCATGCACCTCTCTACTGAATTGGGGAAATTTTTGTCCATTAGTATCTAAATAAGTAAAAGAAGATTGTGATGGGATGTCACCACAGGCCCTAGAGTGAAACAATAAAAAGGGCTAAAACGAATTTTACCCCTGTGGTCATCTGGCCACACCTGCAGGGGGTCAGTTCAGTTCAGTCGCTCAGTCATGTCCGACTCTGTGACCCCATGAATTGCAGCATGCCAGGCCTCCCTGTCCATCACCAACTCCCAGAGTTTACTCAGACTCACGTCTATCGAGTCAGTGATGCCATCCAGCCATCTCATCCTCTGTCATCCCCTTTTCCTCCTACCCCCAGTCCCTCCCAGTATCAGAGTCTTTTCCAATGAGTCAACTCTTCACAAGAGGTAGCCAAAGTACTGGAGTTTCAGCTTTAGCATCATTTCTTCCAAAGAAATCCCAGGGCTGATCTCCTTCACAATGGGCTGGTTGGATCTCCTTGCAGTCCAAGGGACTCTAAAGAGTCTTCTCCAACACCACAGTTCAAAAGCATCAATTCTTCTGTGCTCAGCTTTCTTCACAGTCCAACTCTCACATCCATACATGACCACTGGAAAAAACATAGCCTTGACTAAATGGACCTTTGTTGGCAAAGTAATGTCTCTGCTTTTCAATATGCTATCTAGGTTGGTCATATCTTTTCTTCCAAGGAATAAGTGTTTTTTAATTTCATGGCTGCAGTCACCATCTGCAGTGATTTTGGAGCCCAAAAAAATAAAGTCTGACACTGTTTCCACTGTTCTCCCATCTATTTCCCATGAAATGATGGGACCAGATGCCATGATCTTCGTTTTCTGAACGTTGAGTTTTAAGCCAACTTTTTCACTCTCCTCTTTCACCTTCATCAAGAGGTTTTTCAGTTCCTCTTCACTTTCTGCCATAAGGGTGGTGTCACAGCCTTGTCTAACTCAATGAAACTAAGCCATGCCCATGGGGCCACCCAAGACAGGCGGGTCATGGTGGAGAGGTCTGACAGAATGTGGTCCACTGGAGAAGGGAATGGCAAACCACTTCAGTATTCTTGCCTTGAGAACCCCATGAACAGTATGAAAAGGCAAAATGATAGGATACTGAAAGAGAAACTCCCCAGGTCAGTAGGTGCCCAATATGCTACTGGAGATCAGTGGAGAAATAACTCCAGAAAGAATGAAGGGATGGAGCCAAAGCAAAAACAATACCTAGCTGTGGATGTGACTGGTGATAGAAGCAAGGTCTGATGCTATAAAGAGCAATATTGCATAGGAGCCTGAAATGTCAGGTCCATGAATCAAGGCAAATTGGAAGCGGTCAAACAAGAGATGGCAAGAGTGAACGTCGACATTCTAGGAATCAGCAAACTAAAATGGACTGGAATGGGTGAATTTCCCTCAGATGACCATTATATCTACTACTGTGGGTGAGAATCCCTTAGAAGAAATGGAGTAGCCATCCTGGTCAACAAAAGAGTTTGAAGTGCAGTACTTGGATGCAATCTCAAAAATGACAGAATGATCCCTGTTCATTTCCAAGGCAAACCATTCAATATCACAGTAATCCAAGTCTATGCCCCAACCAGTAATGCTGAAGAAGCTGAAGTTGAACGGTTCTATGAAGATCTATAAGACCTTTTAGAACTAACACCCAAAAAAGATGTCCTTTTCATTATAGGGGACTGGAATGCAAAAGTAGGAAGTCAAGAAACACCTGGAATAACAGGCAGATTTGGCCTTGAAATACAGAATGAAGCAGGGCAAAGGCTAATAGAGTTTTGCCAAGAAAATGCAGTGCAGGGGGTAGGGAACAACTAATTCTCCCTGCTGTTTGCCATCAGCCAGAGTGACCCATCAGTTATAGCCACTCTAGAGCCTTTGGTTGTTTGAAAGGCTGAAGCACTGCAGGTGAAACCGTGCACTGTAATTAATCAGGGTTAGAGAGTGCCTATTTTTTGGGGGCTCCAAAATCACTGCAGATGGTGACTGCAGCCATAAAATTAAAAGACGCTTACTCCTTGGAAGGAAAGTTATAACCAACCTAGTTAGCATATTGAAAAGCAGAGACATTACTTTGCCAACAAAGGTCCGTCTAGTCAAGGCTATGTTTTTTCCAGTGGTCATGTATGCATGTGAGAGTTGAACTGTGAAGAAAGCTGAGCACAGAAGAATTGATGCTTTTGAAGTGTGGTGTTGAAGAAGACTCTTGAGAGTCCCTTGGACTGCAAGGAGATCCAACCAGTCCGTCCTAAAGGAGATCAGTTCTGGGTGTTCATTGGAAGGACGGACGCTGAAGCTGAAACTCCAATACTTTGGCCACCTCATGCGAAGAGTTGATTTATTGGAAAAGACCCTGATGCTGGGAGGGATTGGGGGCAGGAGGAGAAGGGGATGACAGAGGATGAGACAGCTGGATGGCATCACTGACTTGATGGACATGAGTTTGGGTAAACTCCAGGAGTTGGTGATGGACAGGGAAGCCTGGTGTGCTAAGATTCATGGGGTCGCAAAGAGCTGGACACGACTGAGTGACTGAACTGAACTGACTGAGAGAGTGACTGACATCTTTTAACCTGCCTCAGTCTATTTCTCTTTCACTGTGATCAAAGAATTTTAAATATGATCTTGCCTGGCAGTGAGGAGTGAAGGGGAGCTGAGGGAACAGCCCCAGTTTGAAAGACCCTAAGACAACAAGGTCATAGAATAATAAAAGTTAAAAGATCTTTTGTACATTTGAGATAACAGATTGAAATTAGAAACTAAACCTCAGTAGTCCTGAGCATAATCCCTGAAGAGTGAGGCTAATGAAACCTCAGCCATCAAAGTGAATCCTGAACACAGACATGAAATCATCGGTAGTACTAGAGCCGTCAGTTGAGACTCAGCCCTACTGGCAATACCGGTGGGGCACAGTCCATCGCTCGTCTTCCAAGCCACCACTTAGTGCCTGCTGTTTTCCTCCTCTCCAGCTCCCAGCAGTGATGCTTCCTCCAAGGCACTGATATTACTAAACCGTAGACATTCATCAGGGACACAGCACATCTGCACAGCACATCTCATCTACAGCACATGTCCCGAATTAACCTGCAGCAGCAGTCACCCCGATGGTGAAAACCAGCCTTTCCGTCTACCTGTGCTACACTGTGTTAACAATATTATGAATAACACATTAATGGTAACAGCCAGCATTTATCAAGCACTTCCTATGTGCAAGGCACTGTGCACAACATTTTACAGACATTCTCAACTTTTTCTTTATGACCTGACCTTACAAAGTCAGTACTATTATCCCCATTTTATAGATGAAAAACCGGTTTTAGGGGAATTAAGTTATTCATTGTCACTGGTAAGAAGGAATTTGAGTTCAGGTCTGTTTTGTTCCACACTTGTGCTGCCCTGCATGCACCGTGACTATCTTAGTATGGAGTTTCCCCCCAGAAACAGCCTCTGAGACAAGAATTTAAATGTATGTAGTTTGTTTGGGAGGCAATCCCAGGAATAGTGGAAGGGGAGTAGAGACCGTAAGATGGTAAAAGGAAGAAAGCCAATAGAGATATGTTATCAAGCCAGTTATCCCTGGAGGACTCTGGAGGCAGTGTAGATCATGCCTCACGGTTACCCAACCTGAGGGCTGAGGAAACTCTCCATCCATCATCAGCTAAGAGGCATTCACTTTCTGGCGTTAACAGCTTGACCAGCTCATGGCCTGAGCTTGCTCCTTTTACTCCAGAAAAATAAAAAGCTCTTATGTAGGAAGTTACAGATGTACACAATAAGCAACCTTTGAAAGCATACGGATGAGGTGCCACCAGCCTCTGCACAATGCCTTACAGAGACTTTAACGATTTTTAGCATTTTGATCACTATTGTTTCTCTCCTAGGGTGAGGGCCAATCCATAGGGGCTGTAGGCAATGAGTGACTGACACTGTGCTGTTGTAAAATCACAACCTTGACCTTCAAACTGACACACTGTCCCAGACCAACTACTTTGTGTAACTTCCCTAGTGGAGATCGTTCCAGAGGGGCCCACTTGGTCATTGCTGCCAAGAGACCCTTTTCAGATCCATCCCACTGCCCTTCCTATCGTGACCAGAAATATCTGAATCCTAGCATGACCTCAGTTAAGCTAACTTACACCCTTGTAACATATGGTTTGTATGTCTCCTTTAAAAAGAACAACATTCAGGAAGCAATAAAACCAGGATTTTTTGGAACAAAAAAAGTGGGCTCTTTCTTTCCTAAATTAAGCTATTTTGATTAAAGTGAAGACTGCAGATATATTTAAAGCTTCAGTACGAAATGCAAAGATTATGGCTCAATTCCACTTTCTCTGTGCTCCATGCCCCCTCTCTCCTGGATGCTGTTCAATCAGGCACCTCTCTAGCCCCGGTTAACCAAAAACTTCCAAGATCCCCAGGGCCCCAAAACAGAAGCTGCTGGACACTCAAGTGTGGAAAGCTGAGTTTGAATCATGTAAGAATGGGATTCTTAACCTGAAATTTTTGGAGAGGCTCCTGAATGCCTCTGATAATGTTGTATAAGAATGTTTCATACATGTGCACATTTGCATTTTTCTGAGGAAAAATTTAAAAGCTTCTAGAAAATTCTCAAAATTGTATAGGAGCTCAAAAAGTTAAGAACCCTTGTGTTAGAAATAATTACAGAAGTCATCAAATGACTTGAGGAAAAGCAATACAGCAGTCTCAGATCTCTCCAAGCAGAACTGAGCTCATGTTTCTAAGCTTTAATTTATTATTCAGTTCACAGCCGATACTTGTTTCCTGGCTACAAATCTTAACTGTGTTTTTAGTTTAGATTTTCATATACTTTGCAACTTTGATGGTTTCCTATAAACTGAAACATGGTTAAACATGGACAAATACTTTCACACTTCAGAGGTGAGACAACTGGAAAAAGTCATTGGTCCAAGGTACTAAATTACAAAATATGGCCTAGACCAAGCTGAGTCATTAACCATGATACTACAGGGACCTAAACTTCCCTATTAGGCTTAAAGGACTGAGTCCCGTATAATTTTGAGTCTTGGGATTCCCTGGTGGTCCAGTGGTTAAGACTCTGCCTTGCAGTACAAAGATGTCAATTTGATCCCTGATCTGGGAAGATTCTAGGCTTCCCTTGTGACTCAACTGGGAAAGAATCAGCCAGCAATGCTGGAGACCTGGGTTTGATCCCTGGGTTGGGAAGATCTCCTGCAGAAGGAATTCTCCAGTATTCTCGCCTGGAGAATTCCATGGACTGTATAGTCCACGGAGTCACTAAGAGTCGGACATGACTGAGCAACTTTCACTGGGAAGATTCCACATGCTTTGGAGTAAGTAAGTCCTGGGTTACAACTACTGAAGCCCTTCTACCTAGAGCCTGGGCTCCACAGGAGAAGCCACCACAGTGAGAAGCCTGTGCACTGCAACTAGAGAGTAGCCCCTGCTCACTGCTTCTAGAGAAAGCCCACGTGCAGCAATGAAGACCCAGCACAGCCAAACATAAAAATAAAGGAAAAAAATAATAATCCTGAGTTTCAGAACATGCAAATAGCAGTCAGCCCCAGTGCAACAAAGGAGTCCAAACACTGGTTGGTTCATTTGTTTACTTAACCATTAAAAAATTCCTACTATGGACACCCCTGGTGGTCCAGTGGCTAAGAATCTGCCTGCCAGTGCAGGGGATTTGGGTTCAATCCCTGGTCTCAGATTCCACATGCCATGGGCAACTAAGCTTGTGCACCACAACTGCTAAAGCCTGTGTGCCCTAGAGCCTGTACATCACAACTAGAGGAAGCCTGAGCACAGCGCAGACCCAGTACTGCTGCTGCTGCTGCTAAGTCGCCTCAGTCATGTCCGACTCTGTGCGACCCCATAGACGGCAGCTCACCAGGCCCCACCATCCCTGGGATTCTCCAGGCAAGAACACTGGAGTGGGTTGCCATTTCCTCCTCCAATGCATGAAAGTGAAAAGTGAAAGTGAAGTCGCTCAGTCGTGTCCGACTCCTAGCGACCCCATGGACTGCAGCCTACCAGGCTCCTCCGTCCATGGGATTTGACAGGCAAGAGTACTGGAGTGGGTTGCCATTGCCTTCTCCGAGACCCAGTACAGCCATAAATAAATAAATAAAATTTATCCCACTCTGCACAAGACATGTGCTAGGTATTAGGGATGCTACACTGAATAAGATAAGTTTCTTGCTTTCGTAGAAATGAAATTCTACTTGGGAAGACATCAAGTAACTAATCATGTAAAATAGCTCAGTTGGTAAAGAAACCGCCTGCAATGCAGGAGACCCGGGTTCAATCCCCAGGTTGGGAAGATCCCCTGGAAAAGGGAGAGGCTACCCACTCCAGTATTCTGGCCTGGAGAATCCCATGAACTACCATGGGGTCACAAAGAGTCAGACACAACTGAGTGACTTTCACTTTCAGGTGAAAAGTGGTGCTATAACAGCAAAGTAAGGGGGCACACTTATTAGGCTGCAGGAGTGGAGCAGAAGGAAAGACTTTCTTGAGAAACTAACAGGAGAGAGAACTCAGAAGACCATGGCTTCAGTTACTGCAGATGATTGAGAAATGGTTTCTGTAGCCTATACCTCCCTGCCAAGCTCCAGATTCAAATATCTAGTAGCCTACTTGATATTATTTCTTGTATGATTCCAATGAACTCCCAATCTACATGCCCCCAAATGAGTTCTTCAGTTCAGTTCAGTTCAGTCACTCAGTCGTGTCCAATTCTTTGCGACCCCATGAATCACAGCACGCCAGGCCTCCCTGTCCATCACCAATTCCCGAAGTTCACTCAGACTCACGTCCATCGAGTCAGTGATGCCACCCAGCCATCTCATCCTCTGTCGTCCCCTTCTCCTCCTGCCCCCAATCCCTCCCAGCATCAGAGTCTTTTCCAATGAGTCAACTCTTCGCATGAGGTGGCCAAAGTACTGGAGTTTCAGCTTTAGCATCATTCCTTCCAAAGAAATCCCAGGGCTGATCTCCTTCAGAATGGACTGGTTGGATCTCCTCGCAGTCCAAGGGACTCTCAAGAGTCTTCTCCAACACCACAGTTCAAAACCATCGATTCTTCGGCGCTCAGCCTTCTTCACAGTCCAACTCTCACATCCATACATGACCACAGGAAAAACCACAGCCTTGACTAGACGAACCTTTGTTGGCAAAGTAATGTCTCTGCTTTTTAATATGCTATCTAGGTTGGTCATAACTTTCCTTCCAAGGAGTAAGCGTCTTTTAATTTCATGGCTGCAGTCACCAACTGCAGTGATTTTGGAGCCCCCCAAAAATAAAGTCTGACACTGTTTCCACTGTTTCCCCATCTATTTCCCATGAAGTGATGGGACCGGATGCCATGATCTTCGTTTTTTGAAGGTTGAGCTTTAAGCCAATCTTTTCACTCCCCACTTTCACTTTCAAGAGGCTTTTTTTTTAAATTTTATTTTATTTTTAAACTTTACATAATTGTATTAGTTTTGCCAAATATCAAAATGAATCCACCACAGGTATACATGTGTTCCCCATCCTGAACCCTCCTCCCTCCTCCCTCCCCATACCATCCCTCTGGGTCGTCCCAGTGCACTAGCCCCAAGCATCCAGTATCGTGCATCGAACCTGGACTGGCATCTCGTTTCATACATGATATTTTACATGTTTCAATGCCATTCTCCCAAATCTTCCCACCCTCTCCCTCTCCCACAGAGTCCTCTTCACTTTCTGCCATAAGGGTGGTGTCATCTGCATATCTGAGGTTATTGATATTTCTCCCGGTAGTCTTGATTCCAGCTTGTGTTTCTTCCAGTCCAGCGTTTCTCATGATGTACTCTGCATATAAGTTAAATAAGCAGGGTGATAATATACAGCCTTGACGTACTCCTTTTCCTATTTGGAACCAGTCTGCTGTGCCATGTCCAGTTCTAACTGTTGCTTCCTGACCTGCATACAGGTTTCTCAAGAGCAGGTCAGGTGGTCTGGTATTCCCATCTCTTTCAGAATTTTCCACAGTTTCTTGTGATCCACACAGTCAAAGGCTTTGGCATAGTCAATAAAGCAGAAATAGATGTTTTTCTGGAACTCTCTTGCTTTTTCCATGATCCAGTGGATGTTGGCAATTTGATCTCTGGTTCCTCTGCCTTTTCTAAAACCAGCTTGAACATCAGGAAGTTCACGGTTCACGTATTGCTGAAGCCTGGCTTGGAGAATTTCGAGCTTTACTTTACTAGCATGTGCTGCTGCTGCTAAGTCGCTTCAGTCGTGTCCGACTCTGTGCGACCCCATAGACGGCAGCCCACCAGGCCCTGCCGTCCCTGGGATTCTCCAGGCAAGAACACTGGAGTGGGTTGCCATTTCCTCCTCCAATGCATGAAAGTGAAAAGTAAAAGTGAAGTCGCTCAATCGTGTCCGACTCTTAGCGACCCCATGGACTGCAGCCTACGAGGCTTCTCCGTCCATGGGATTTTCCTGGCAAGAGTACCGGAGTGGGGTGCCATTGCCTTCTCCCACTAGCATGTGAGATGAGTGCAATTGTGCGGTAGTGTGAGCATTCTTTGGCATTGCCTTTCTTTGGGATTGTAATGAAAACTGACCTTTTCCAGTCCTGTGGCCACTGCTGAATTTTCCAAATTTGCTGGCATATTGAGTGCAGCACTTTCACAGCATCATCTTTCAGGATTTGAAATAGCTCCACTGGAATTCCATCACCTCCACTAGTTTTGTTCGTAGTGATGCTTTCTAATGAGTTCTTAGTTTGTATTTTTTCATAATAAAATGTTAGGGGGAAATGAGTTCATACACTTAGCTCCTAAATGTGGATCTCTCCCACCACTCATCCAGATACAAAACCTAGAAACCAAAGCAATGTAAAAAACCTCCCCTTTACCTTACTTCCCAAATTTATCACTAAGTCCTGTTCATTTACTTCCTATGCTTCTCTTGCATCTGTCCTCTTCATCTCCTGTCACACCTCCCTCTGTTCTAGCTACAAATGTATTTCCTCTGAACACTACGGTGGCTTTCTTTAAGTCTGATCATGGTAGCAAACAGAAAACACTCTGAACTAAGATTTTAATGATAATTAAAAAGCTTTACAGAGTTGTAGATGAGGAAACCAACGAGGAGTGTTGAGATGCCCAGACACTCCCAAACACCAGCAAAGAGAGGGAAATGTTTTATTGCAGCCTGCAGAGAACTGGAGCCCAGTGGCTCATCCGAGTTGTAGTCTCAGAGAGCCAAGGCATCAGCCAGAATGTGCTAGGAGGGGAGGAATATTCCAGTTTCTCTCCTCTTTTCCTCCTATCTTCTGCCAGGTGATGCCTATTGATTAAACAAAACCTAAAGTTAAAACCCAATTCTGAGTGATGCTATCCTTAAGAGTGAGTACCCAGGGCATGGAGAAGGGCAGAGAATGGATAGGCAGAAAATGGGGAGATCTATCTATACTGATGATTTCCTTTTCTAAAAACATCCTTTATACTAGGGGCTGGCACTCTTTCTGTAAAGGATAAGGTTGTAAATATTTTAGGCTTTGCAGGCTATAGAGTCTATATTGCAATTACTCAAATTTGCAGCTTTAAGACAGAAGCAACCATAAATAATATGTAAACAATGAGTGTGACAGTGTCCCAACAACATTTTATTTATGACACTGAAGTATAATTTTCCTATAATTTCACATGTCATGAAATATTATTCTTTTGATTTTTAAAAAACAATTTAAAATGTAAAAACTGCTGACAACTGTACAAAAAAAGGTGGCAGACTGGATGTGGCCAGGGGCTATGGATTGTGGATTCTTGCTCTATGCTGCAGTCAGTAATATTTATTAAATACCATTCATTTCACTCCATTTTACACTTTGACACATTCCTATTGCCCTTAGCACAATCCAAATCCTTAATGTGGCCTATGAGAACTGCATAGTCTGACCCCCATATATGTGTTTATCCCTGCTGTCAGCACTTGAGCAACAAGTCTCTCTTACTCATCATCATACTGTCTCCACAAGTTTAGAATATCTTTCTCTCTCCTATCTAGTTTATTCTTCAGATCTCAACACACTGTAGCAGTACTTGAAATAGCAGAGCAGGGAAGAGGGAGGAGAATTCTGGAAATACTGTGGAATAGGAATCACCAGAATCTCTCTCCCCACCTAGACAACAGTTACACTTGGAGAATCTGTTTGATGTAATTATTTTGGAACTCTGGAGTCAATTGAAATGCTGAAATTTTTAGGGGGATGGCTAGTATGGTAAATTGAAGCTAATTTCAATTTTAGTTCTTAGTACAGTAGCAGCAACCCATGCTTCACTCCCAGTCCAATTCCAGGCAGCCACACATAGGTTCCAGGAGCAGCTTGCACACAGCTTGTGGGAGCCAGGATGGGCAAAAAGCTCCTCATCCTACAAATGTTGGGTATCTGTGCTCTGATCATTGTTGCTTCTGATCATAGAGGTTCAGACTAAGAGGTGGGTAGCCTTTGTCATACTTGCCTCCATTGTTGGAAGCCCTTCCCCCTCTGGTTGAAGTGACTCACTGGATTTAAAGGACTGGTATCCTTTCTTCTGGAGAAAGCAATGGTAACCCACTCCAGTCTTCTTGCCTGGAGAACCCTATGGGCAGAGGAGCCTGGCGGGCTACAGTCCACGGTGTCGCAAAGAGTCGGACACGACTGAGTGGCTAAACCAAACCATCCTTTCTTCCTCCTTTCATTTTTCTCTTTTTCCTATTTTAAGAGTCAGACAGTAAAGACTGGGATATTCAAAAGCAACAGTATACATAGGGAAAATTAGAACATGACCATACATGCCCAGGGAAACATGCAGGTTCAGAAAAGCACTGAGAAGACCTTACATTCTGCCAGAGATGGAAAACCTCATCCTGAAATTCAATGGGAATCTCAAAGTACTCTGAATAGACAAAAGAACCTTGAAAGAGAGGAACAAAGTTGGAAGAGTCACACTTTCTGATTTCAAACTTACTACAAAGCTTCCATCATAAAAACAGTTCAGTGTTGGCATAAAGGCAGATAAATAAAACAATGGAATAGATAGCCCAGAAATAAAGCATTACATACACAGTCAAATATTTTTGGGCTGCCAGGACTATTCAATGGAAAAAGGACAGTCCTTTCAAAAAATAATACTAGGAAAATTGGATATCCACACTCAAAAGGATGCATTTAGACCCTTATCTAATATAAGAATGAAATAAAAATGGATCGAAGACCTAGATAAATGTAAGACTTAAAATATAGAAATGTTAGAAGAAAACACAGGGCAAATCTTCATGACATGGATATGCCAATGATTTCTTGGATGTGACAGCAAAAACATAGGTAAGGAAAGAAAAAAAAGGGAAAAATTGGAAATTTCATGAAAATAAAAAATTTTGTATATCAAGAGTCAGTATCAACAGAATAAAAAGACAAATCACAGAATGAAAGAAAATATTTGCAAATCATATATATGACAAGAGATTAATATCCAAAATTTGCACAGAACTCCTAAAAATCAACAACAAAAATACAACTCAACTTTTAAAAAAGCAAAGGCCTTGAACAGACATTTCTCCAAAGAAAATATGTGGATGGCCAATAAGCATATGAAAAGATGCTCAACAATATTAATCATTCAGTTCAGTTCAGTCACTCAGTTGTGTCCAAATCTTTGTGACCCCATGGACTTCAGCATGCCAGGCTTCCCTGTCCACTGCCAACCCCTGGAACTTGCTCAAACTCATGTCCATTGAGTCGGTGATGCCATCCAACCATCTGATCCTCTGTTGTCCCCTTCTGCTCCCACCTTCAATCTTTCTCAGCATCAGGGTCTTTCCCAATGAGTCAGTTCTTTGCATCAGGTGGGGAAAGTATTGGAATGTCAGCTTCAGCATCAGTCCTTCCAATGAATATTCAGAACTGATTTCCTTTAGGATGGACTGATTAGATCTCCTTGCAGTCCAAAGGACCCTCAAGAGTCTTCTCCAACACCACCGTTCAAAAGCATCAATTCTTCGGCGGTCAGCTTTCATTATAGTCCAACTCTCATATCCATACATGACAACTGGAAAAACAGCTTTGAATAGACAAAACTTTGTTGGTAAAGTGATGTCTCTGCTTTTTAATATGCTGTCTAGGTTAGTCATAGCTTTTCTTCCAAGGAGCAAATGTCTTTTAATTTCATGGCTGCAGTTGCCATCTGCAGTGATTTTGGAGCCCCCCAAAAATAAAGTCTCTCACTGTTTTCATTGTTTCCCCATCTATTTGAAGTGGGGGGAATGAAGTGATGGGACTGGATGCCATGATCTTAGCTTTTTGAATGCTGAGTTTTAAGCGAACTTTTTCACTCTCCTCTTTCACCTTCATCAAGAGGCTCTTTAGTTCTTCTTCACTTTCTGCCATAAGGGTAGTGTCATCTGCATATCTGAAGTTTATTGATATTTCTCCCTGCAGTCTTGATTCCAGCTTGTGCTTCATCCAGCTCAGCATTTCACATGATGTACTCTGCATATAAGTTAAATAAGCAGGGTGACAATATATAGCCTTGACATACTCCTTTCCCAATTTGGAACCAGTCTGTTGTTCCACGTCCGGTTCTAACTGTTGCTTCTTGACTTACATACAGATTTCTCAGGAGGCAGGTAAGGTGGTCTGGTATTCCCCTCTCTTGAAGAATTTTCTAGAGTTTGTTGTGATCCACACAGTCAAAGGCTTTGGCATAGTCAATAAAGCAGAAGTAGATGTTTTTCTGGAATTCTCTTGCTTTTTTGATGATCCATTGGATGTTGGCAATTTGATCTCTGGTTCCTCTGCCTTTCTAAATCCAGCTTGAACATCTGGAAGTTCACAGTTCACATACTGTTGAAGTCTGGCTTGGAGAATTTTGAGCATTACTTTGCTAGCGTGTGGGATGAGTGCAATTGTGTGGCAGTTTGAGTATTCTTTGGCATTGCCTTTCTTTGGGATTGGAACGAAAACTGACCTTTTCCAGTCCTGTGGCCACTGCTGAGTTTTCCAAATTTGCTGGCATATTGAGTGCAGCACTTTCACAGCATCGTCTTTTAGGACTTTAAATAGCTCAACTGAAATTCCATCACCTCCACTAGCTTTGTTCGTAGTGATGCTTCCGAAGGCCCACTTGACTTCCCATTCCAGGATGTCTGGCTCTAGGTGAGTGATCACACCATCATGATTATCTGGGTCATAAAGATCTTTTTTGTATAGTTCTTCTGTGTATTCTTGTCACCTCTTCTTAATATCTTCAGTTTCTGTTAAGGTCCATACCATTTCTGTCCTTTATTGTGCCCATCTTTGCATGAAAACTTCTCTTGGTATCTCTAATTTTCTTGAAGGGATCTCTAGTCTTTCCCATTTTATTGTTTTCCTCTATGTCTTTGCATTGTTCACTGAGGAAGGCTTTCTTATCTCTCCTTGATAGTCTTTGGAAATTTGCATTCAAACAGTATGCCTTTCCTTTTCTCCTTACCTTTACCTCTCTTCTTTTCTCAGCTACTTATAAAGCCTCCTCTATTAATCATTAGGGAAATTCAAATCAAAATTACAGTGAAATACCACCTCCCACCAATTAGGATGGTCTTGTAGCTCAGTTGGTAAAGAATCTGCCTGCAATGCAGGATACCCGGGTTCGATCCCTGGGTCAGGAAGATCCCCTGGAGAAGGAAATGGCAACCCACTCCAGTATTCTTGCCTGGAGAATCCCATGGACAGAGGAGCCTAGCAGGCTACAGTCCATGGGGTCGCTAGAGTCAGACACGACTTAGCAACTAAACCACCACCACTACCATCAAAAAAAACAAAGAAAAGAAAATAACAAGTGTTGGGGAGAACGTGGAGAAATTGGAACCCTTGTGCACTGTTGATGGGAATGTAAAATGGTGCAGCCGTTGTGGAAAAGAGTATGGTGGTTTGTCAAAAAGTTTAATAGTAGAACTATCATATGATCCAGTAGTTCTGGGTATATACCCAAAAGAATTGAAAGCAGAGTCTGGAAAAGATACTAGTACACCCATGTTTATAGAAACAATATTCATCACGATAGCTAAAATTTTGAAGCAACCCAAGTCCATCAAGAGATAGATGGATAGATAAATGTGGCATATACATACAATGGAAATTTTATTTAGCTTCAAAAAGAAAGGAAATTTTGATACATGCTACAACATTGATAGACCTTGAAGACAAGTAAAGTATGCCAGTCTTGAAATAATATTCCATTGTATGTAATGCCACATTTATCTGTCCATCAGGGACTGGAGGATGGGTGAATGGGGATTCATTGTTCGATGGCTACAGTATTTTAGTTTTACAAGATGAAGAGTTCTGGAGATGTATGGTGGTGATGGGTGCACAATATTGCAATGTATTTACAACTGCTGAATTGTACACTTAATATTGGTTCAGAGGGCAAATTTTATGATTTGTCTATTTTTCCACAATAAAAAAATTTTAATTAAAAAAAAAGCATCAGGAACTATTATATTAAAAACTTATAAAGAGGTAAAAACCCCAATGAAACAAACAAACAATACTGGACGGGAGAAGCATAAAATTCCAAAGATTAGGGAAATGACCATCAGGTAGCCATTTTGTAATTGTAGGTTAATAAACAACTTTGATGAGATATTAAAACACTCATTTTCAGTAATACGTATCCTATTGTATTGTAACTGTAGTATATTTGTATGTTATTCACTTGCTCCTTGGTTACCATGGGATTGTTGTTATTGGTTGTTTAGTCGGTAAGTCCTATCTAACATCTTTGAGACCCCATGGACTGTAGCCCATCAGCCTCCTCTGTCCACGGGAATTCCCAGGCAAGAATACCTGAGTGGGTTGCCATTTCCTCCTCCAGGGAATCCTCCTCACCCAGGGATTAAACTGGATTTCTCCTGCATTGCAGGCAGATTCTTCACTGCTAAGCCACCGGGGAAGCCCATAGCTTAGCCTAGCCTACATTAAACATGCTCAAACACAGTGCACTGTCCTCACGCTGTGGTTGGCTGGGAACTGAGGCTCCCTAAGATGCCCAGCGTCATGAGAGAGTATCTTACCTCATATCACTAGGCTGGGAAAGATCAAAATCCAAAATTAAAAGTACAGTTTCTACTGAACACATATTGCTTTCAAACCATCGTAATGCTGAAAAATCCTAGCTGGACCATCATAAATGGGGACTGTCTGTATGTAGTTGGAAAAAGTCTAGAAGGGAATGTATCAATCTAGTGGGAACATGAGTTTTATTTCTTTATCTGCTTCCTAAAATATGCCTGTATTAATTAGGAAAAATCAGTATAAGTTTTGAAAAATCAACTAAGAAAAAACTGAAAACAGTCGAATATGTTAAACACTTTATAGGATAGATGAAGAGGGAAGAGAGAGTTCTCCTCAGTATAATCTAATTCAAAGCTAAATTTATCAAATATCTAGTTTCGCCAAATCACTCAGTACAAGTGTGCAATATATTGGTACATAGATTTCAGCTTTTGGATTATTTTAATGGTAATTAGGACTTGCAAGACGTAGATCTTTTTCTTTCTTACTTTAAAATGAAATAAGTTGGGTTAATTTCTCTCCAGCTCGATTTAAAACAGTAACCCCAAACTCAGTACTTTAAAAACAAAGACAGTCCATTAAAATTCGTGCAGCACGCCAATGGTAAGAATACTGTGCTATTCTTTGTTAACAGTGATTACCTCCACTGAAGAAACAACTATGCCTGGAAGTAAAACTAAAATCGCAGCTAATGAGCACGATTATTAGGCCACAGAATAAAAAATATTAAATTGCTATCAGAATCACACAAAGAAAACAGGGCGTAGGATTGATGTTTATTGATTACCAAGAACAAAAACATTCAAAATGGTATACAAAACACCAACTAAAAATACAGGGTCAAAATCCAGAGACAGTGCAATGCCTTCTGAAACCTATTCGCGTTCTACCGTAGTCCCTTCCTCTGTCGTGGCGGGTCCCCGTTGCCACTTCCCCTAGCAGATGCAGGACAACGGCTCTCCCTCCAGTGGAAGCCCTCGCAGCAGCAAACTCAGGTCTCCCAGGTGATGACGGACTCTGGTCAGCCCAATGCTCCCGCTCCTCGTCCCGCCCTCCTCCGCCCCGCCCCTCTCGGCCCCGCCCCGCCCCAGTCCCGCAGCGTTCGCCGGCGTTCTGTGGACTTCTCTCACCCTGCAGCCGAGTGTGACGAGCCGGGGCCGGGAGGGGTCTATTGCGCAAACCCAAGGCGCCGTGCGGTGGGTCGAAGAGAGGTTCTGGTTGCGCGCCCGGGACTATGAAGCGCAGCATTCGGCGGGCTCCTTCCCGGAAGCGGAAGCTCGAGGGGCGGGCCAAGGGCGGCCGAGAGTCGGCGGCGGTTAATTCCTTTTATCTTGCGGCTTTGCTTCACTCCGCTTGGACTTTACTGAAGCTGCGAGGGATGGTCAGGTCTGGATCTCGACCGGGCCAGGTGAGGTCTGCGGACCTGAGGCGTCCACTGTGGGGGTGGAGAGGGACGGAGGTAGTCCTCGGGCCTGGAGACGTGGAAAGCCCCCTTTGAAAAAAATAAAAACAGTGCTGCCGCGTTAAAAAATGCTGCGACAGGAGACGAGGCGGAGGGTGGGTGTGCGTACCTAATCTTAACGCCCTAACACAGTTGTTCTGCCTGTAGATGTAGATTCTGTTTTAATCGTTGTGGTCCAACTGAGCGCTGGCTTTGGTGTGGTCCCCGGGTTCGAGTCCAGCCTCAGCCGCTGGATGCGTGACTTAATATCTCGGAGCCTCACGACGTTGTTGCATCAACTCCAGGTTCCCAGCTTTTCCAACAAGTGCTGCTATTAGCTGGTTTTCCGTCACAGTTGCTGGTATTTTACTACTAGTTTTTTTTTTAAAGTCTCCCAAGGAGTGTCCCTGCATTTAGCCTCATCCTTCTCAAATGCACACCCCTCATCAATTCTCTGCTAAAAATCCAACTCTGGAACATTTCCCCCCCCCCCAACATAAACATCCCAGTTCTTTGACCTGTCAGCACAGCCATTTTTCGACGTGGCCAGTGCGTTCCCTACCAGCCCCCACCTCCATCCCAGGAATATCCAACGCTCTTCAGCTATTTCTTCCACAGTGCCCTGAGTGCCCGCGTTCTTTCAGGCTTCTGTGCCTTTGCCTTTTGTTCTGCCGAGAATGATGTCCTCTCCCCCTGAAATCTCCACTTTTCATCTCCTGTCCCTTCAGCTCAAGTACCGCTTCTAGAAGCCTTGTCGGGCCCTGTCAACATTTACATTGTTTGGGTGCCCTCAGCTCCCGTTTTGTGCCTTTACTAAAATCCAGGCTAGAGACATTGCTCATCTTCCTATGCTACTAAGCAGTTTATCTCTGTCTTTTCAGGTAATCAGTCAGTCAACCAATAGCAATCAATCAAGCCTTATGCAGACCCTCTACCTAGAGTGGTGATCTCACGCCTCCTTAAGTGTAACCATACCACCCTTCTTTCCCCTTTCATTTTTGCTCTTCCTTTATTTATCAACTCACTTTTAATGCTGTCTCCCCTATTAATGTGAATCTTATACTTTTCCCCAAGGCTTGGCTCAAGACTTTCTTCATGAATGCTTCCAGACCAGTCCCACCCTTATAGTTCTTTCTTTTGTGTTGAATGAACTCAGACTTCGTGCAGTCAGCAAGGGGAAAAACATGGTTTTTGTAGTCATGGTCACCTACCAATTCAGATTCCAGTTCTGCCACTACTGTCATAGTGATAGTAAGCAAAGTACTTTTTACTTCTCTGAGATTTCTTTTTCTTTTCTACAAAGTAGGTGTAATATCCTGCCTTAAAGAATTGAGGAGATTAAATGAGAGAACCTGGTAAAACATCTATTTCACACTTGGCATAAATTGTGCAACACAACGTAGTCCCCTTAAAAACAGCTTATTACTGTCAATAATCACAGCTAACATTTGGGTAGCACTTATGTGACAGGTATTATTCTGTGTGCTTTTACATATGCTGCTGCTGCTGCTAAGTCGCTTCAGTTGTGTCCGACTCTGTGCGACCCCATAGACGGCAGCCCACCAGGCTCCTCCCTCCCTGGGATTCTCCAGACAAGAATGCTGGAGTGGGTTGCTATTTCCTTCTCCAGTGCATGAAAGTGAAGTTACTCAGTCATGTCCGACTCTTCGTGACCTAATGGACTGCAGCCTACCAAGCTCCTGTTTCCATGGGATTTTCCAGGCAAGAGTACTGGAGTGGGTTGCCATTTATTCTCATTTAATCTTCACAGTAGGCTTAGGAAGTAGATAATAATCCTCATTTTATAGATGAGGAAGTTGAGGGATGCAGAGTTCAGATAACTTCTCTAGTTATACAGCTGGTTAGCAGTGGAGACAGGCTTTAGACCTGTCTAAAGCCTGACATAGTTGGTGCTGGAGTCCATTTAAACATCTGTTCTTAGGTGTATGACTCTGAACAAGCCACCTTTCTGAAATGTAGGTTCCTACCTCACAGAAATAATAACTAACAGGGTGTTGATTAAGTGGAAATGAAAGTCTTTGAAGACTAAATTATTCCACAAATATAATTTTATCTTGCACTTGTTGGTAGGAGATACAGCTCCTAAGAGGTACTTATGTTTTTCTCAAATAAGTAAAAGTTTCTTGCTAATACTTAGTGGAAGTAAATGTGGGATAAAACAAACATTCTCTTATGTATTGCCATTTGGGGCACTTGTTTTGAAAAGTGGTTTTGCAGTTTGTATCTAGGGGCACTAAAGGCATTAAACAATGAATAACTTATCAAATAATTAAGCTTTCAGTCCTGAATATGAAAAGGTATTTCCAGTATATGAAATGATTTATTTCAGATTTGTATTTTAACTGAAAAATATGAAGCACTCCAAGGGCACATTACTTCCATTTATGAAAATAGTATACAACTGTTAAAATTTTTTGAACTTTTTTAATATGGAAAAAGATTTGAAAGTAAAAACACAACACTCAAAATTGCAACTGTCTGGTCATGATGACTAAATAATCCATATGAAGCCTCAGTAGCAAAGAGTACAGCTAGTGCCTAGATCTTGGTTTCTATTAATAAATACTGTTGTCCACGGGAAGGAATCACTACTTTTTGGGGAAATGGTCAACTCTAGGGTTGGGGCCTGGATATATCAAAGTAAAAAGCTGCACAGCTTCTCACAACACTGAAAAGTCAACTTATGGAATGAGGAAAAATATTTAAAACTACATATCTGATAAAAGGTTCATAATCATAATATACAAGGAACTCCTACATTTCAGTAGCATTCATAGGCAAGGTACTTGAATAGGCATTTCTCCAAAGAAGACATATAGATGGTCAGCAAGTATATGGAAAGATGCTCAATATCACTGATCAGGGGAATGCAAATTGAAGCCACAGCGAGATATCACCTCACACCTGTTGGGATGGCTATCATAAAAACAAAACCAACCCAGAAGATAACAAGTGTTGATGAGGATATGGAGAAATTTGAACCCTTGTACACCATTCATGGGAATGTCAGGGTGCAACTGTTATGAAAAATCATGAAATTTCCTCCAAAATTAAAAGTAGAATTGTTATGTGATCCAGCATTCTCACTTTGGTTGTTTATCCAGGAGAGTTAAACATAGAATCTTAAGAGATATTTTCACTCACATGTTCATTATAACATTCACAATAGCTAAGATGTGATAACAACCTAAATGTCCATTTATGGATTAGTGGATACACAATGGAATATTATTCAGCCTTTAAAAAGGAAGGAAATCATGCTATATGCAACATAAATGTATCTTGAGGATACTTTGCTAAGTGAAATAAGCCAGTTCAGTTCAGTTCAGTCATTCAGTCGTGTCCAGCTCTTTGTGACCCCATGAACTGCAGCACACCAGGCCTCCCTGTCCATCACCAATTGCCGAAGTCTACCCAAACCCATGTCCACTGAGTCGGTGATGCTGTCTATCTCATCCTCTGTCATCCCTTCTCAATCTTTCCCAGCATCAGGGTCTTTTCAAATGAGTCAGCTCTTTGCATCAGGTGGCCAACATATTGGAGTTTCAGCTTCAGCATCAGTCCGTCCAATGAACACCCAGGACTGATCTTTAGGATGGACTGGTTGGATCTCCTTGCAGTCCAAGGGACTCTCAAGAGTCTTCTCCAACACCACACTTCAAAAGCATCAATTCTTCAGCTCTCAGCTTTCTTTATAGTCCAACTCTCACATCCATACAAGACTACTGGAAAAACCATAGTCCGACTAGACGGACCTTTGTTGGCAAAGTAATGTCTCTGCTTTTTAAAATGCTGTCTAGGTTGGTCATAACTTTCCTTTCAAGGAGTAAGTGTCTTTTAATTTCATGGCTTCAGTCACCATCTGCAGTGATTTGGGAGCCAAGAAAAATAAAATCAGCCACTGTTTCCCCATCTATTTGCCATGAAGTGATGGGACCAGATGTCATGATCTTAGTTTTCTGAATGTTGAGCTTTAAGCCAACTTTTTCACTCTCTTTAACTTTCATCAAGAGGCTCTTTAGTTCTTTACTTTCTGCCATAAGGGTGGTGTCATCTGCATCATTCTGTTTATATGAGGTATCTAAAATAGCTAGACTCATAGAAACAGTAAGTAGGGTGGTTGTTGCCAGGGGCTGGAGGGAGAGAAATGGAGAGATGCTATTCAGTGGGCATAAAGTTTTAGTTATGTACAATGAATAAGCTCTGTTAGATTTATGAGATATATCTAAGAGATCTGCTGTAAACATGTGGAATTGAAGTGAAAGTGAAGTCACTCAGTCATGTCTGACTCTTCAACCCCATGGTATGTAACCTGCCAGGCTCCTCCATCCTTGGAATTTTCCAGGCAAGAATACTAGAGTGGGTTGCCATTTCCTTCTCCAGGCAATCTTAATCCAGGGATGGAACCTGGGTCTCCCACACTGAGGGCAGACTCTACCGTCTGAGCCACCAGGGAATCCCATAAACATCATACTACAGTTAACAATTGATGTACACTTAAAATTTGTTGAGGGTAGATTTCATGTTACCACAATGGGGAGAAAAAAAAAGCCGGGGGGTTGGGGGGTGGGGTGGGACCTGGAGATCTTTATTGTAAGGAATGGCTCAAAAATAATGGTGATGTGTTGAAATGATACAGGGACTGGTTTGAAAAGACTCCTATTGGCAGAATCTGGGACAGTTTGAGCATTAATATAAATAATGATAATCATCAGAACCCATTAAATAAACTAGGAATCAATGAGTCCATACTAGCGAACAAAGAAGTACTTCAATGAAGTACTTCACTAAGGTTGAATGCCAGCTAATAAATCTAGAATGAATGATGTAAGTTAGAAAAATCACCTATTTGACAAATGATTAAGGCAGGAATCCTCAATGAATGCTACTCGATGAAAGTTTGATGAATAGGATGTCTGCATAATCTTCAAGTATCTCCCCACAAAATGCTTAATATTTACAAAGGAAAAAATAGTAACCTGGTGAAAAATCTGGCAGGCACCACCTTAAATAATCAAACTTTACATCCCTAGTAATGGGACAAACTAATATATGCCTGCTCATACGATATTGAGATAAATACAACATTCCTTTTGTGATATTCCTGCCAAAAAAGCACAACCTGAATCTAATCAAGGGGAAGCAGACAAGTCTAAATGCTTACCAGAGGGACATTCTACCAAAGTAACTGCTCATATTCTTTGAATATGTCAAGGCTGTAAAAGACAATGAATGACACCTCTAGGAACTGTTCCCGAGTAAAGGAGACAAAAGAGAAATGACAGCTTAAAATGCTTCGTATGATCCTGGATTTATGGGATAAGGGCCATAATTTTTTTTTTTAATATAAAGGACAGTATTTTGATAATTGGCAAAATGTGAATAAGATCTGTAGATTAGATTATAGTATGGTTTCACTGTTAATTTCCTGATTTTGATAATTTGGTTTTATGAGAGAGTGACCTTGTCCTTAGGAAATATTTAGGAGTAAATAAATATAAAGGAGTATCATGTCTGTAACATAATCTGAAATGGTTCAGACAAAAAGTAATACTATACATTTTTGAAAGGGAGAAGATGGCAGATGTAGTAAAATGTCAGCAGTTGTGGAATCTTGGTAGCATTATACTGTTCTTTGTACTATTATTTCAAAATAAAGAATACAAAATAAATTTGAAGGGAATCTTCCAGTATCACACTGTTGCAGGGTGCTTTATTCTGGTTAATTTTCTTTACCTGATTTTGTAATATGACCTAATGTGTGTGTGTATGTGTTTCGGTGAAATGCTGAATATAATCTTTCAATTATGCCATCATGCCATATATTTATCTCAACAGTATACTTTTTAAATTCTGAAAGATAATTATTGTGGTAGTTGTTTTTAGACTTAGCATGATGGTTTGGTTTTTTATTATGGTCCTGGACAGGACACCAACATAGATAGTGTGAAAGGAAAGCCCCTTAGGGTCTAGTAGAGTTGTGTTATATGGCATCTTATTTCCGCCAATGTTGGTTCTTGCTGCTGCTTTTTGACTCCCTCATATTCTAAGTTATCTTAAGGGGAAGTGAAACTTTATAATTCCAGAAAGTTTAATAGTAATTGCTCAAAGGTATCTTGAGATGAAATATGTAAACATGCCAAGAAAAATCCTAAGTGTAACTGCCAACAGTGACTACACCTAAAGGGTAAAATGAGGGAGTGAGTAGGAAATTTAACCATGTCTTTCAAAAATTATATTTTGAATAGATATTATATTTAAATAATGTGAAGTTATTAAGATATAAAAACGTATACCATGGAAAGTCTCCCTTGTTCTGTCCCCCAGATTCTGAGTTTCCCTCCCCAGAGGCAAGCACAGTTGACTTGCTTCTTGTGTAACTCCCAGCGTATTGGATGTGTGTAGAAGCAAATGAGTAGAGTTTTCATGTGCTGGTCTTGTCAGGCATTCTAAAGAATGTGGAAAAATAGAATCAGAGTTATGAACTCTGCCCTATGTCTTGAGTTAATGTATTTTGAAGACCTAGGGGAAGTAGAATATTTTGAGGGATTGAGTATAGTCCAGACTTACTATAGTAGATACTTCTGGTTAAAGTAAAATTTCAACTTCAGTCTTCAACTTACATAAGACTTAAGGAACAAAGGTATGTGTTGCTTGCTTGACAGTTTATATAGAAAAAAAAATTTATGAGTTCAGTTGTAATAGTGGATTTTATTAAAATTAATAACATGGTACATATATAAAATGGAGTATTATTCAGCCTTAACAAGAAGGAAATTTTGCACATGCTGCAACATGTATACTATGAAGATACTGTCCTAAGCAAAGTAAGCCAGTCACAAAAGGACAAATACTATCTGGTTCCATTTATATGAGATTCCTAGAACAGTGAGACCAAAAGTAGAAGGGTGGTTACACCAGGTACTTAGGAGAGGATTAGAGATTAATGATTAATGGGTACAGAATTTCAGTTTGGGAAGATGACAGAGTTCTGGAGATGGGCTGTAGTGATGGTTGCACAACTGTGAATGTGTTTAATGCCACAGAGCTGTATACTTTAGAATGGTTTATTTTATGTTATGTATGTTTTACCAAGTGAAACAAAAGGAAACAATAACATTTTAGGTTTTGTCAAAACAGTATACTGAGAATATGATAGAAAAATATTTGTATATCTCCTATAATATAATGCATCATGTCATAGGTAATACCTTCGGGAAAGCACACTGGACCTGCTAAATTAACAAATGGAAAGAAAGGGTAAGTACTTAAGAAAGTGTCCAACTTCAGGAATTCTCAAGAGATTTTCAAGTCTATGGGATGGACTAAATTTTTCCTACCCCAGAGATCTAAGTGAGGGTCTCTACTTTCACAAAACTCTGGGGAGAAACCTTTCATATCTCTACCCATGTTGATCATTTTAGTCTTTACAACCTTCATAAAGTCCTGCATAAATCCATCTTTTGCATGGTTGAACAAGCTTTCTTATCCAACCTTTGGTGGAAAGAAAGTGTCTTTTTAGAATGTATTTTGGGAAAATATATTATTTGTAATTATATTTGTGTTATATGTAAATGTATTAACAAACTTGTTTTCTAGGACCAATTTGAGAAAGATACCCCGTTTTAATGCAGATTCTGGCTATCCCACTCACTCTGATTCAGAAAGTCAGGTAAGAGTAAACTGAATAGATACAGTGTATACTGTTTAATTAGTTTTCAGGTAAAAGTTAAGAAGTGGAAATAAAAATTCAAAGGTGAAGTATTAATTGTCCTGACAAAGAACGAAGACTTTTTTGCTTTAAAACATGTCTTCTACCAATAATAAATTGCTTCTAAATAAGGAAATTTTTAAATTACAGAATTTTTTTTCTGTAGTAAAATTTTATGTACAAATTTCTATGTGACTTTCTCCTTACAGACTGAAACTGTACAGGGGCTTGATGGCTGTGCGTCTTTGCTGCGGGACATTTTGAGAAATGAAGATTCAGGTTTTTTTTTTTAAATGCTTCTTTGCTGATCACCTTTTCTCAATTAAGTAATTCTCTTAATGCTAATGAATTTTTGTTTTAATCATTAATAGGTTCAGAAATAACATATTCAGAAAATAGATGTAACCCCAGACCTGTAGAAACCAAAAGATACAGATCCAAAAAGAAAGGACATGAAAAACATACTGTGCCTTCTGTAGTCCGGAAGGAAATTTGTAAGTATTTTTTTATCTTATTTATTTAAATATGATACTTAATTATGGGAGTTTTGATAGATTACTGGGGTTATGCAGTTGGGCTTACATTTTAATAATACTGGTTATATAGGTGTGTGTGTGTGCTTGTGATTTTTTTTCCCTCTATTCAGTTTCTAATTGCTGAATGCTTTGCCAAGAAGAAAAGTAGAAAAAAAAAATGGTTAGGTTTTGTAGGAGAATAGTTCAAACCCAGAATGATATTCACAGATTGATTGGGTTTCATATTTCATTGGGTGTTTTATATTTCAATGTATATTTCATATACATTGGGTGTATATTTATTGTTTTAAAAATACTATATGTGTATACATATATTCTAAGTAGGATCCATAGCTCAATTTTTCAGCTGCACAGTTAGAAGATATGGTAACAGGAAGGTAAAATTCCAAGTTGGATAGTTATGTAAGGAAAAAACTCTGCCGCTGATTGACAGTGACTGTAGCCAAGGATGGTTAACACTCACAGTTAACTTGCTGACCTAAGTGGAATGATTCAGTAAGCAGTTTAGAATAAGCAAGTTTTGATTATGTTGTTCCACAGAGGCCTATGGAACATGGTAGCCCAAAATAGAGATGAAAAAGTCCATAATGGGATTTCAGAGCATCAAGAATGGAACCAGCTAGTTCACAGTTCAGGTGGGCCAAAAATGTTAGTACAGCAGAGTACAGTAAGATTTAGCTTAGGTAAGGGGTTTGAGTCATGTACAGCACTAGTTCTGGGTATTAGAGATCAGGATTCAGGCAAAGAGGCTGAAATTCAGATGGTCTTGAGTCAGAACCAAGGCTGAGAAAACAACTTCCTAACCTATCTTGGAGGCCAGTTGCGTTTAGCCTTGTATTGTCTTGACCTGTGCCACTTAAGGTGGCAGTCTCAAGCCACATGTGACTGCGGAGCATTCCAAGTATGGCTAACACAACTAAGGAACTCAATTGTAAATGTTATTTAATTTTAATTAATTTAAATTTAAAGCTGATACTTGACCTAGTTATTAGAAAACTTTTAAAGTATGTTTGAAATAACTTGGTAAATGAATCTACTTTTTTCAACTGTAAAGTTTATTAAACCTAAATACAGATCAAGGATTTCTGATAAAAATTTACCATCCGGATTGAGATGTGCTTTATAATAAAAATACACAGTATGCTTAGAATATTTAATGCAAAAAATAAAATATCTCAGTGATTAATGTTAATCACATATTGTAATGTTAATATTTTGGCTGTATTGATTTGAATAAAACATTATAGTAGTTAATGTTACCTATTTTAATTTTTTAATGTAGTTCTTGGAAAATTTTAAATTGCTTATATGATTTACATTCTATTTCAGTGGGACAGTATTGGTCTAATCCAGGGTGAGCATACTACAGCCAGTTTTGTTTTATTGTAATGTTTAGTTATTTTGTAACTGAAGCTTTATCAGAGCACAGTCATGCTAATTCATTTTCATTTATGTATTTTCTATGGTTACTTTCGTGTTGTAGGAGGAGACTTGAGTAGTTGTGGAAGAGACCATCTGGCCTGTTTAAAGCATAATATGTTTATTCTCTAGCCTTTTAAGAACAAGTATGCTCACCCCTGGTCTAACTCTTAAAGTAGAAACCTATTTTGGAGGACTGATGGACAAAGAAAGGAGTGGTAGTACATGGTCAGCGATGGTGCCATGGTAGCAACTTGTTGGATCCTAACTTAACTATTTGTTCAGAGTTCCCACAGAGTTCAGTCGATAAGTCATGTCCAACTCTGCGACCCCATGGACTTCCAGACTTGTTCTTCCTTCACTATCTCCCAGAGTTTACTCAAACTCATGTCCATTGAGTCAGTGATGCTATCCAACCATCTCATCCTCTGTCACCCTCTTCTTCTGCCCTCAATCTTTCCCGGCATCAGTGTCTTTTCCAGTAAGTCGGCTCTTTGCATTAGGTGGTCAAAGTATTGGAGCTTCAGCATCAGCCCCTCCAATGAATATTCAGGGTTGATTTCCTTTAGAATTGACTGGCAAGAAAGAGTAGATAGGAACACCCAAATTAAGATAGGGGTTTTATTTATGAAGAAACTCATTACAAACTCGTTAGAGTATAAGGGAACCACAAGGGATTCTGCTAGCCCAGTGCTAGCAGCATGAACAGAACTGTTATTATCCCTAGGTCTTAAGGGATGAGGTGAGGAAGAGGTTACTGGGATTCAGCTAGAGATATTGTTCTGTTAGAGTAGGCCACCTTGAGAGGAGAAGTGAGCTTTAAGGGACAAAGCCAGCCCAAGGTGGCCTCATAGAAAGGGAGTTTGAAATATCTTGAATGCATGCTTTTTCCTCTCTTTGATAATGCCACAATTCCCATTGGATTGGACCCAACCGGAACCCTGTTGATGTATATCTAGTCAGGGATCTGATTTTCATTCTTACAAGCTAATGAATTATCCTTACTATGTCGTGCATGTTGACAGGAGACACAAGACTCTTGGGTCAGAGACAAAGGTACTGTGCTCATAGCACAGCTAGCAGCATGCACATTAGCATGTTTGTGTCGGTTCTGCCTCACTGCCAACTGCCAGTGGGATGGTACGATGGACCCACGGGGAAACTGCACATGCTGAAGAACACTGAGCTTGGGGAATTCATTGCTTTGGTGGTAAGCAGTTAGAACGCCTATACTTGACTGAGGGAAAAACATCACCTTATCCCTCAACGTTGCTCAGTATAAACACAGCCCTGAAAAATGTCCCAGGTACAGAGCTTAGCTCAAAGCCTTACTTTTTCTTTGGTAAACCCAGCAAGACATGTAGGAGCACAAGAGACCCATAAAGGAATGTCTCTTAATAATGTAATCCATACAGAGTAGCATCCCAGAGAGAGCAGAGCAGAGTGGAGATGGATAGAAGGTGGGTTTGCTGAAGCAAATGAGAGAGATCTGGCATTCGTAGTCCCTAGCATTAAATTCCTATTTGGATTAGAGTCAGACCAGCAGTTCTGGCCCGTTATCAGTATATAATATTCTTATTGTCCTTTCCCCTACACTGTCATCATCAGAAGTTAGGACCTACTTGCAAAGGACAGTCTCCATTAGGGTTATAGTATAAGAAGTGGTTCCCATTGACCAAGGTTTATTCTTTGGACGCAGAAACCTCTTTCCCTTTGGTTAAATTACTTCATCTTTCTTTGATTTATCACTGTAGCACTATCTGGAAAGGATCTTTTTTTTTCTTTTTTTGTAGTTAACAGCTGTTAGCCAGTACAAGGTTTTTGCTCTGTTAATCACAGTGCCTAAAATACACAAAAGCTGGGACTTCCCTGGTGGTCCAGTGGTTAAGACTCTACACTTCCAATGCAGAGGGCACAGTTTGATGCCTGGTCGGAGAACTAAGATCCCACATGCCACTGGATATGGCCAAAAGATTTTTTTTTAATAAAATAAATAAAAATGCCCTTTATCTAAAAAGCACAGTTTCTGACAACTAATAGGCAAAACTGCATTTCCTTCCTTTTTCATCTCTCCACAAGTGAGATAGTCATAATTAGAATTTTAGGAATTTATTATAGCATGTTAACTAGTATCTACATATCATTTTAACTTTAACATATGTTATCTTACTATTTTGTGTTACTGTCTTCTGGGGTTTGGGCTCCTTATGTATTTTCGGTCTGGGACCTGCCAGATCACTGGGTGTCTATGGAGTCACACCCACCCACCCTGTTGCTTACTTAGAGGAATGAGGCAGAAAGGCAGTTCCAAAAATGCATTGAGAGCTTACCCAAGAGTGCACCTGACATTTAAAAAAAAAACAACCATTTTTTAATAAGCAGCTACTTACGTTTTGATAACTATTGAATGCTGTGGTCACATGCTCCTACCTTCAGTATCATATATATATTTCTGCCCTCATCTTGGAGAAATAAACCACTACAGGCAGAATATTTTTAGCATTGATGGCCCCCATCAAGGCCAAGTGTTCTCTGTATTTCAAATTATAATAGGCATCCAGCAATGCCTATCTGCAGTAGGTGTTTATTCCATATTTGGGTGGCAAGAATTATCTAAAAATTGTACATCCACTTAATGGTTTTTAACTTGTCTTGGATAAATTGTTTTAAGATTTTTGTGTCTTAAATACAGATGTACAACATTATAAGTAGAGTTTCACATAGATTGAGTTAATGGAGAAGTTAAGTAAGATATGTTAATTCTAAAGCTTTGAATTTTAAGAACTATTTGAAGTGTATTAATTTATGTTGGGTGATGGCATCTGCTAGCAAAGGCAAAATATCGTAGCTTAACTTAATCAGAGATTAAGACAGAATGTGGTCCACTGGAGAAGGGAATGGCAAACCACTTCAGTATTCTTGCCTTGAGAACCCCATGAACAGTATGAAAAGGCAAAATGATAGGATACTAAAAGGGGAACTCCCCGGGTCGGTAGGTGCCCAATATGCTACAAGAGATCAGTGGAGAAATAACTCCAGAAAGAATGAAGGGATGGAGCCAAAGCAAAAACAATACCCAGCTGTGGGTGTGACTGGTGATAGAAGCAAGGTCTGATGCTGTAAAGAGCAATACTGCATAGGAACCTGGAATGTCAGGTCCATGAATCAAGGCAAATTGGAAGTGGTCAACAGGAGATGGCAAGAGTGAACATCGACATTCTAGGAATCAGCAAACTAAAACGGAATGGAATGGGTGAATTTAACTCAGATGACCATTATATCTACTACTGTGGGCAGGAATCCCTCAGAAGAAATGGAGTAGCCATCATGGTCAACAAAAGAGTCCAAAATGCAGTACTTGGATGCAATCTCAAAAACGACAAAATGATTTCTATTCATTTCCAAGGCAAACCATTCAATATCATGGTAATCCAAGCCTATGTCCCAACCAGTAACACTAAAGAAGCTGAAGTTGAATGGTTCTATGAAGACCTACAAGACCTTTTAGAACTAACATCCAAAAAAGATGTCCTTTTCATTATAGGGGACTGGAATGCAAAAGTAGGAAGTCAAGAAACACCTGGAGTAACAGGCAAATTTGGCCTTGGACTACAGAATGAAGCAGGGCAAAGGCTAATAGAGTTTTGCCAAGAGAACGTACTGGTCATAGCAAACACCCGCTTCCAACAACACAAGAGAAGACTCTACACATGGACATCACCGGATGGTCAACACCGAAATCAGATTGATTATATTGTTTGCAGCCAAACATGGAGAAGCTCTATACAGTCATCAAAAACAAGACCAGGAGCTGACTGTGGCTCAGATCATGAACTCTTTAGCACCAAATTCAGACTTAAATTGAAGAAAGTAAGGAAAACCACTAGACCATTCAGTTATGACCTAAATCAAATCCCTTATGACTAGACAGTGGAAGTGAGAAATAGATTTAAGGGCCTAGATCTGATAGACAGAGTGCCTGATGAACTATGGAATGAGGTTCATGACGTTGTACAGGAGACAGGGATCAAGACCATCCCCATGGAAAAGAAATGCAGAAAAGCAAAATGGCTGTCTGGGGAGGCCTTACAAATAGCTGTGAAAAGAAGAGAAGTGAAAAGCAAAGGAGAAAAGGAAAGATATAAGCATCTGAACGTAGAGTTCCAAAGAATAGCAAGAAAAGATAAGAAAGCCTTCCTCAGCGATCAATGCAAAGAAATAGAGGAAGACAACAGAATGGGAAAGACTAGGGATCTCTTCAAGAAAATTAGAGATACCAAGGGAACATTTCATGCAAAGATGGGCTCAATAAAGGACAGAAATGGTATGGACCTAACAGAAGCAGAAGATACTAAGAAGAGGTGGCAAGAATACACAGAAGAACTGTACAAAAAAGAGCTTCACAACCCAGATAATCACGATGGTGTCATCACTCACCTAGAGCCAGACATCCTGGAATGGGTAGTCAAGTGGGACTTAGAAAGCATCACTATGAACAAAGCTAGTGGAGGTGATGGAATTCCAGTTGAGCTATTTCAAATCCTGAAAGATGATGCTGTGAAAGTGCTGCACTCAATATGCCAGCAAATTTGGAAAACTCAGCAGTGGCCATAGGACTGGAAAAGGGCAGTTTTCATTCCAATCCCAAAGAAAGACAATGCAAAAGAATGCTCAAACTACCGCACAATTGCACTCATCTCACACGCTAGTAAAGTAATGCTCAAAATTCTCCAAGCCAGGCTTCAGCAATATGTGAACCGTGAACTTCCAGATGTTCAAGCTGGTTTTGGAAAAGGCAGAGGAACCAGAGATCAAATTGCCAACATCCAATGGATCATGGAAAAAGCAAGAGAGTTCCAGAGAAACATCTATTTCTGCTTTATTGACTATGCCAAAGCCTTTCACTGTGTGGATCACAATCAACTGTGGAAAATTCTGAAAGAGATGGGAATACCAGACCACCTGACCTGCCTCTTGAGAAACCTGTATGCAGGTCAGGAAGCAACAGTTAGAACTGGACATGGAACAACAGACTGGTTCCAAATAGGAAAAGGAGTTCGTCAAGGCTGTGTATTGTCACCCTGCTTATTTAACTTATATGCAGTGTACATCATGAGAAACGCTGGACTGGAAGAAACACAAGCTGGAATCAAGACTGCCAGGAGAAATATCAATAACCTCAGATATGCAGATGATACCACCCTTACGGCAGAAAATGAAGAGGAACTAAAAAGCCTCTTGATGAAAGTGAAAGAGGAGAGTGAAAAAGTTGGCTTAAAGCTCAACATTCAGAAAATGAAGATCATGGCATTTGGTCCCATCACTTCAGAGGAAATAGATGGGGAAACAGTGGAAACAGTATCAGACTTTATTTTTGGGGGGGCTCCAAAATCACTGCAGATGGTGACTGCAGCCATGAAATTAAAAGACACTTACTCCTTGGAAGGAAAGTTATGACCAACCTAGACAGCATATTCAAAAGCAGAGATGTTACTTTGCCAACAAAGGTCTGTCTAGTCAAGGCTATGGTTTTTCCAGTGGTCATGTATGGATGTGAGAGTCGGACTGTGAAGAAAGCTGAACGCCGAAGAATTGATGCTTTTGAACTATGGTGTTGGAGAAGACTCTTGAGAGTCCCTTGGACTGCAAGGAGATCCAACCAGCCCATTGTGAAGGAGATCAGCCCTGGGATTTCTTTGGAAGGAATGATGCTAAAGCTGAAACTCCAGTACTTTGGCCACCTCATGCAAAGAGTTGACTCATTGGAAAAAACTCTGATGCTGGGAGGGATTGGGGGCAAGAGGAGAAGGGGATGACAGAGGATGAGATGGCTGGATGGTATCACTGACTCGATGGACGTGAGTCTGAGTGAACTCTGGGAGTTGGTGATGGACAGGGAGGCCTGGCGTGCTGCGATTCATGGGGTCGCAGAGTTGGACACGACTAAGCGACTGATCTGATCTGATCTGATCTGATTAAGACTTTGGAGCCTTTTGGTAATGGCTGTAACATTTATTGAGTTCTTATTATGGGCTAGACACTGATAGTTGACATGTGCTATTTAATTTTTATAACAGTATTATAAAACAGGTAATGCTCGTATTATCATCATTTTTTTGATGAGGAAGAAGAGTCCAAGAGAGGTTAAATAATTTGCCAAAAGTTATTCAGCTAGTAATTGTTAGAGCTCATATGCAAGCCAGGGAAGTATGTTCACAGCAATAGGTTATTACAAAGGAAAGAATAACTCAAGTCAAAATAGATGCATCCAGTATCTCCAACCATTTTCATAGTCCAATAATAATTTAGTAGTAGTTTTCTGTGTTTATTGCTTATAATATTTCATTTGCCTTTAATGTTTTGCTTTTACTTGTAGGTTTTATGCTTTTAGCAGTGTTTTTATTTTCAATAAATTGTGTATGTATTTAGGGAATTCCATACCATTTAAACATTTTTAACTTTTCACTGTTTAAGTAAGGATTAACTTTAATAAAGCAAGTGTATAAATCTCAATAAATATTTGCATATGTGTACATCCATGTAGTTGACCACCCAGTTGAAAATAAAGAACGATTTCAGTACCCTACCAGGCTCCTATCCGTCAGTATTCTCATTATTACCTGTCTCCCCATCCTTGAATAAACACTTTTCTGACTTCTTTCTCGATTGGATAGTTTTACTATCTTTGAACTTCATGTACACTGTGAAAATGCAGCTCTACACTGTAGTCTTGTGTCTGACTCTCACACAGCATCATATCTGTTAACTTCATATAGGCAGTCAGAGTATATCAGTACTTTGTTCTTTTCCATTGCTATATAGTATTCCATCATATGGCTACACCACAATTCATCCACTTCTACTATTCATGACTGGGTTTTCAGTTTGGGGCTACTGCTAATACAGCTGTTGCGAACATTCTTGTACACATTTTAGTAGATGTAATACTCATTTCTGCCAGGTATATTCCCTGAAATATAATTGCTATATCATAAAATATATGTTTAGCTTTGGTAAGCTTTTGCCAAAAAGTATATGTTTTTCTAAGTTTGTTTTGTACTCTGATATAGCCCTGCCTAAAGAAGCTTATAGTTTAGTCAAACAGACAAGAGAGTGAAAGATAAGCAATATAGTACAGTATCCAAGTGATACATGATTTGTATAGACAATATATACTCTGGCATGGTGAAGAGCAGTCACTAGACTGAAATGACTGGAGAAGGCGTCAGATGAGCTTTGGTGAGTTAGGTAGAATTGAATTGAAAGGTATGGTTCATCATGAGTAATAGTATAGGAAAGTGAGAAAAGCATGTAGGTGTCTAAATTGGTCTGACTGGATTGAAAGATTTCTTAGTTGAGGATGATTTAAAGATGGTTGGAAAATTATGTTGTGGTTAGGCTTTTGAGACTTTAAATATCAGGTTAAGGTCTTATTTGAGAGCTCAATGTGTAGATTAAATTCACTTTCTCACTCTAAAAGCTCTGATTTATTTATTGTTGCTGTTATTATCATCATTATCATCAAAGCATCATAATTGTACAAGGTATTCTATCTTTCTGTTCCATTCTCCCTCTCAAGAACATTCCATTTAGTTCAGTCAGTCAATTGTGTCTGACTTTTTGCGAGCCCATGGACTGTAGCACGCAAGGCTTCCCTGTCCATCACCATCTCCCAGAGCTTTCCTCAAACTCATGTGCATCGAGTCAGTGATGCCATCCAACCATCTAATCCTCTATCGTCCCCTTCTCCTCCTGCCTTCAACTTTCCCAGCATCAGGGTCTTTTCCAATGAGTCAGTTCTTCCAGTGAGTCAGTTCTTATCAGGTGGCCAAAGTATTGGAGTTTCAGCTTCAGCATCAGTCCTTCCAGTGACTCCTTTCCCAACTCAAGTGCATTATGAGTAGCATTTAATAGAGATTTTAAAGACATAGTGTAAGTTAATTTTGAGGAGAACCTGATTCATTACTTCCTTTTAAAAAAAGAATTTGAGGTGATTTTCTTTAGGGGTGATCACACTCTGTAAAGTACGTGATGAATCGAGTTACTTTTGAGAGCCCTTTTTTCCTCTAATACCTTTGGTAAAGGTTTTTGAAAAGAACCATATTTCAGAAAAAATTTTCCCCCTTTTTCCATATTAGTATCTTCAGATAAGAAGAAGCAGATACCTAATGATGCTTCTGTTGGAAGTGAAAGAGACTCATCAGATACACTGCAAAACTGGTCACAACAAGACCACTGTGGAATGTATTCACCCTTAATATACCAAGCTCTTTGCGAACATGTGCAGACTCAAATGTCACTGATGAATAACTTGGCTTCAAAGAACAACCCTAATGGAATTCCTACTGCACCTTGCCACACTGTGTCTGGTTCTGGTTAGTATGAATGACGTTTTAAAAAGCATGAATATAAGCTCTAATTAAGTTGCCTGGTAATTGTATAAGCAGTCTGAGATGTGAATGACTTTTTCTCCCTTTTACTTTTTAGAATCTCCGACGTCTTCACCTTCTAGTTATGGTTTACCCACCTCTATCCCAGTCCGGGTACCTCGGCAGCCACCCTGCCCTCCGATGGTTCATTCTGTGAGTGCAGTTTATATACTATATAAGTAATGATTTGCTTTTAGAAATTGTCATCTTGAGAGAAAATTTCATTTGCTGATTGTATCTTAATGCTCTAGGCTGTAAAGACCAATTATTTTTTGAGTTATTTTTTATTAGAAAAGTTTGCCTATTAATTAAGGACAGTGGTGGGCAGGGCGAAGGAAAAAGATTACTAGGGAAAAAAAAATCACCCATACCTACCAGCAAAGCACAATTGCTGTTAACACATTGATAGAGCATGTTCCAGTCATTTAATTCTTTGTGTAGGTTTCATTTTCTGGTTTTAATTTGTTGAGTAAACTTTCTTTTAATAATATCATCATAATTAAATTTTATATAGTTTTACATGCTGCTTTTTTCCACTTAACATTTAATTGTGATTTACCTTTTGTAAATTTTTACTAAGTTCTTACTACTCTAGTGGATATACCATGGTCTGTGTAACTCCTCACCTATGGTTAGACATGTAAATAAATTTTTTACTACTGTAACATTTCTCTAAATATGTTTATGCAGAAGCCTTTTCAGCTTATTTTCTACACTGTGATTTCCCAAAGTGGAAGTTTATTTTAGTCCCAAAGTAGACTAATTTTTGATGCCTTTAAACCATTTATGATATATGTAAACAATCTATTTTGGTCGTGGCTTTATAATGTTCCCATATTACTGAGTGAACTAATTAAGCTTTAAAAATGCAGAATAATGAGCTAAGGGGAAATTGACTTATTCACTGGTAATCTGTAACTCCATCCTGCAAATGTCATCTTCTAACATTTTTCACTTGAGTTTATTGTAGTTAATGCCCACAAGTCAGTGCTCATTATTTTTGAAGTCTTAGCTTGTTTTTTTCTTTCTTTAGGAAGTTCAGACTGATGGTGACAGTCAGTTTGCATCACAAGGAAGAACAACCTCTGTGAACTGTACTGATGATGTTGTAAGGAATTCCTTCAATACCTGTCTTGGAGTTTCATGTAACCTGCCCCAAACTGGCAAACCAGCTACTCCAACATTTCAGCAACTGGGTCTTGCTAACGGGGTTCTGCCGAAAAGACTTTCTGAGGAACCGGACTTACTGAAGTGTTTCCAGACATACATGAAACTGTTGCGTTCTCATCCTGACAGTCCCACTCGCCGCAGCCCCACCCTATTACAGCCAGCTTTCTTGGCTACTCATGAAGAAAAATGTACTAACAAACACATTGGTGAGGTCAGAAGTGAAGGAAAGGATTTAAACATACCTCTGGGAGATTCAAGAATAAAGGATGTGCAGAAGGCAAAAAACGTGAACCAGAGTGCTGAAAAAGTTAGAACTATCAAGTATTTGTTGGGAGAGCTCAAGGCCCTGGTAGCAGAACAAGGTAGATAAGTACTTTCTTTATAATTTTCTGTGGCATGTCATCATTTAAATTCAGAATAATCAACATGAAGTTTGTGATATTTTCCATAGAAGTATGTCTTATGCTAATGAGGAGATGAGTTTTGTCTGTTTTATTCTTATTTTGTGGGTTTTTGCTCCCTGTTGTTTCCTGTGGATTTGAAACGTGCTAGGGAATATCATTCTTTTACTTGTAAGTGTGTGTTCATTCTACTTGATTCAAAGGGACCTTGAAAAGATTCAACCAAAGAAAATTCATAGAGATAAATTTTAAGGGGTTGGAGGACATGGTTAACTCCCTAGAACAGAGTGATAATGTTTCCTACTTTAAAAAGATGTAAAAGTTTTCCTCTCATCATTTATTTAATAACTGTTACAATGTTTAACAAATCTCACTTTGAGAAGGAACCTAAATCTTCTGATGCCCTTTTCAGTTCACTCTTAAGATATTTTAATTAATCAAAAAAAATATCTTGGGTGGAGTTATGAGCCAGGTTGTATTCATTTTCATTATGTATGTATATTCTGAATAATGACTTTCACTTGGAGTTAGTTACACATTTGTCATCTAGAAAACACAGTAATTGATTATGGAAGTTCTAATTGAGTACCTCATATTTGCAGTCTGACAAAAAAGTTACCAAATCTTAAAATTTATCTGTATTAGGATGTAGCACTATTAATCCTGTGGTTCAGTATCTTAAAATTTATCTGTATTATTAGGATGTAGCACTATTAATCCTGTGGTTCAGTATATTAAAATCTCCTGTATTTTCAGACTGTTAATTCATTATTATGCTCTTAAGTAAATACTTAATCATTGGTAACAATTATAATAGTAGTAATATTAGCTATCACTTATTGAGCACCTAGCATGTGCCCAGCACTGTGCTAAGTGTTTTATATGCATTATTTCATTTAATCCTCACAGCAACACTATGAGGTACTATTATTGTCCCCATTTTACAGACGAGGAAACTGAGGCTTGGAGAACAGTATTTCATTTAATCCTCTCAGCAACCCCATGAGGTACTGTTGTTATCCATTTAACCATGAAGAAACCTAGGCTTCAAGAATTAAGTAATTTGACTAAGGTACATTGCAGGAAAATGGTGGAGCCCAGGTCTCTGCTTCTAATGCTTTCATGCAAAAACCCCTCTACAGAGCATTCTGCTCTGTAATTGGGCACAATTACTGTATGCATGTAAACTTTCCATTAAGGTGTTAAAATACTTGTGGAATTGATTAACTTTTTGTAGCTGAATACTTTATCTCTTTTGGATATCAGACAGTTAATATTATATTTATTAAATGTTTTCATTTCCCAGAAATTTTTGTTTAATTGAAGTATAGCTGCTTTACAATGTTGTATGAGTTTCTCCCGTAAAGCAAAGTGCATCAGTTGTATGTATACATATATCCACTCTTTAAAAATTTTCTTCCTGTTTAGGTCACCATAGATCAAGTAGGATTCCCTGTGCTGTACCATAGGTTCTCATTAGTGATCTGTTTTTTACACAGTACTATACGTATATCAACCCTCATCTCCCAGTTCATCCCACCTTCTCCCTCTTTGCTGGCCATAAGCTTTTTTGCTACATTTGTGACTCTATTTCTGCTTTGCAAATAAATTCATCTGTACCATTTCTCTAGCAGTTTACAGAAAATCTGAATAAAAATGAACAAAAATAAAAGGACAAGAGATCTAAAATCTACCTTCTACCTGTATCTTTTTGCCACCTCCCAAATCATCCACTCCCCACAGTCAATGACAAAAATGATACTGCTTTTGATGCTGCATCAAATGAAGTGTAGCCGGTTGTGTTAAATTTACTTTATAAAATTAAATAATAAAACCTTATCTTAGTAGACCCTCCCTCAATATATTTCCAAAATGAATCACCAGAAGTGAATTATTTGCTTATGCCAGGATCAAAGGTTGTGTTGTTAATACTATAATCAATTATAAGAAACCCTTTAGTAATTATAGGAACATGTGGACTAGGAGATATATATATAAACCATCTTCCTACTAGACACTTTAACTGAAAAAAAAATCACTGATATAATAATTCTGTGACTTAACATAAATCTTTAGAATTCTTCTCAATAAGGAAGTGCAGACTGCAGGAAAAAGGAAAATAGGATTTGTATAATAAATTCATAAATAACTGAGTTGAGTTTGTTTATAGTACATATGTATATATGTGAAATGTTTTCTTTTTTAGTAATACATGTGAATAATCTTATCAAAACAGCAATTTATAATACTGTGTTTACTCATTTCTTCTGTTTTTTATAGAAGATTCAGAAATCCAGAGGGTGATTACAGAACTGGAGATGTGTATATCTCTGCTTCCAGCCGTAAGTGCAAACAGAAATATTCAGGTTGAAATAGCACTGGCCATGCAGCCACTAAGAAGTGAAAACGCTCATTTACGCAGGTAAGAATTGCTCTTTGACTTTTTTGTCTCCATGCAAAGATGTCCTATGGCCAGAACAAAAGTGCCTAATGAGATACCTAGGGCTTTGTAAGGAAAGCAGACATGGTCTCACTGTATTTGTACTCTTAATCCCCTGTTTTCCAAATACTGACAGCAGTCTCTAACTCTTCCATTATTTCTGCCCACTAGTGTGTATTTTTTCACAACTTTTTCACATCTGTTGTCGCTTGGTTGGTAACAAATAGAGAGCAAAGTGAACTACATCCGGATATTTATTAGGCTAGTCTAGGCTATGCAGTCCATGGACTGTATCGTCCATGGGGTCGCAAAGAGTCGGACACGACTGAGTGACCTTCACTTTCATTTTCAGGCTATGCAGTGCTTGTGCTCAGTTGCTTCAGGCATGTTCGACTCTGCAACCCCATGGACTGTAGCCTGCCAGGTTCCTCTGTCCACGGGATTTCCCAGGCGAGAATACTGGAGTGAGTTGCCATTTCCTTCTCCAGGGCATCTTCCTGACCCCAGGGATCGCATCTGGGTCTCCTACATTGCAGGGGAATTCTTTACCGCTGAGTCACCTGGGAAGCCCAGAACTTAGTCTCTGCGTATTATTTATCTTGATATTGTGACCGTAGGAAATATCAATAGTTGTTATTTGTTTCTATTTCTTAGAACATTTTTCTTTGATTGATTGATTTTTATTTTTGGCTGCACTGGGTGTTCGTTGCTTTCGTGGACTTTCTCTAGTTGCAGCAAGCAGGGCTGCTCTTTGTTGTGGTGTGTGGACTTCTCTTGCGGTGGCTTCTCTTAGGGCAGAGCACAGGCTCTCGGTGCTCAGGCTTCAGTAGTTGCGGCCTGCAGGCTCGGCAGTTGTGGTGCACGGGCTTAGTTTCTCAGTGGCATGTGGAGTCTTCCCAAACCAGGGGTTGAACCTGTGTCCCCTGCACTGGCAGGCGAATTCTTATACACTGTGACACTGGGTAAGTCGCAGAACATTTTAAAATTGCTTTAGGAGCTAATTTATAAGCCACTTTAGAAAATAAAACTTACTTTATTGGTCACTGCTTGTTTTTAATTTTTTTAAAAGGTATTAGTTTTATGTCTAACCTAATTCTTCGGACTTGGCACCAACATTTCTTGGCTGTGTCCTTAGAGGACAAAGATTATATATCATGCTACTGCCACCGTTTACCTGACCTTCCAAAAATGAAATTATCGAAAAATGAAGAATTTGTCAGATATGCTTTTTATCTCATATGGAAATATGAGATTTCCAGCAGAAGTAGGATTTTTTGTGTCTCTTTGTTAATCTTTGTTTGGAAAGAATCATCCATAATCTCTGTTATAAATAAGAATTGGAATGCATAGGCTCATTCAAAAGTGTTTTTCAGCATTTTCAATCAAAAACGGGGTTTTTTTTTTCTTTTTTGGACATTTTGAAACTTCCTATTCCTTTTTAGCCAGAAAACTGATCTTTCAGGACTTTCTTGGTGTTTATTGCCATCTTGTGGCATTAAAAAAAATGGCTAGCTGCATTGTTTGTTTGGCGTTTGGGTCTGGACAATGTTTATGTGAGACTCCTGACACAGGTCCCTACCCGTAAAATATCTGTAATGACCCATTCATTGTGACCTTGTGGCACATTCCAGAATTTCCTGGATGAAGGCTGTGGGGGGTTCCAGTTAAGCTAGTGAGTGCCGTAATATTTAAAGGGCAAGTTAGAACTCATGACCATTTCCTGATTTTAAACTAAAATACAAGACCATTATGTACCCACGAGGAACAAAGAAATGAAATGGAACTGGGGAGGAACTGGGGTGTGGCATTCAGGCTTTGGCCTGATAATTTGACACATGATAACATAATCCTCCCAGATGGAAGTTACTAGAGGAAGAATAGATTGTTATTTCATTTTATTTTTTAGTTAGAAAATGTAGTGGGAGAACTAGTGAGTTAAGATTTAGACCCTCTGGAGACATGTATGGTATGAGTGGAACCCACAAACAAGATTCAGGATAGAAATGTAAGCTTGGGAGTTATTCACTGACCACATTTTTATTGAGCATTTGCTACAGATCTGGCCCTGTGTAGGTACTGGAGACAATAATGATTAAAAGCAAGTGGTTTGGTATCAGCGTGTAAGTGTTCAATTCACTAAGAACATACAGAGTGTGAACACAACCAAGGGTGCATTGCTGGGGAATAACAGCTTCTTAAGCAGAGAACACAGAAGGAGAAGCCTGTGAAAGAAACCTGAGAAGGAGCAAGTAGGGACTCCTACCAAATGAGATATTTCATTTCCTTATCCTGTCACCAACAAAAAGTGTTATTTCCTTTGAGAATGAAGTAGCAACCTACCCCAGTATTCTTGCCTGGGAAATCCCATAGACAAGAAGCTTGGCAGGCTACTGTCCATGTGGTCACAAAAGAGTCAGAGAGAGACACACACACACACAACTAAGTCCATGGGATCACAAAGAGTCAGAGAGAGACACACACACACAACTAAGTCCATGGGATCACAAAGAGTCAGAGAGAGACACACACACACAACTAAGTCCATGGGATCACAAAGAGTCAGAGAGACACACACACACACAACTAAGTCCATGGGATCACAAAGAGTCAGAGAGACACACACACACACAACTAAAGATCCTGCAACTAAGACCTGGTGCAGCCAAATAAATATATATGTATATATTTTACAGTGTTGTTTCCTTTTATTTTTGTGAATCCTATGGTCATAAAATATCTCCTGTTTTAAATTTGTATTTCTTCATACTAGTGTGGCTGAGAATTTTTCATATGCTTATCAGCCTCTTCTGTTTCTTTTGTGAATTGCCCATTCTTATCATTGGTCATGTTTTCTTTCCCTACTTACTGATTTGTAGGAGCTCTTCAATGTTACAGCCCCTTTGTCTGTTATATGTGTAGCAGATATTTTCTTCCAGACTAATTCTAGAACAAGTTTCAGTTTTGATGTGGTTAAATCCTTTACTTTTTTCCTTGATGATTGCTAGATTTTGAGTATTGCTTAGGAATGCCTTTCCCACTTAAGATTATGTAGATTGCCACCTAAAACTTGTTAAGTTTTGTTTGTTTGTTGTTATATTTTATGTTTAGCTCTTTAATCCAACCTGAATGAATATATACAAATGATGTGAGGTAGGATCTATCGTTTTAGATTTCATAACAGTGATACTTTAGCACAGAATATTTCCAGATAATAATTCTCAAAAGGTATTAGAGATTTTTTTTTTTTAATGTTAACTTCTTAGAAGTAAACACTTGCAGTTCCTTTTGTATGTTCCTATTTGCGAAGCAGCTATATATTATGAAGTTCATTGTGAGGTAGAGGTGGTGCTTATTGGCATTCTCTTTACTTAAATAAAGCCATTAACCTTTAGATCTATTAAAGAAATTAGTAGCAGCATAAGTTTTTGTTTCCCAGTTTTTACACTGCGTGACAAACCAAGCAGTTAGTTGTCTGATAGCAGCTGGTCCTTGTAGGAATTCTGGTTCATAATTACAACAGATCTTTTAAAAGTAGATAATCACTACAGTAATGAAAATACTTCCTGAGAAGGAAGACAGAAGAAAATAGCAAGAGGAGATAGAAATGAAAGAAATAGAAAAACAAGGAAATCACTGAAGAGATAAGAGAACAAAAAAGGGAAGAGGAAAAATAAGTTAACCTTTTTCTGTTGAAGGGGGGTTTTATGCCATCCTGGGCAATCTTAAAAATTATCTCAGGTCTTAAAATAATAGCAGTAGTGTGGTTTTGTTTGTTTGGTTTTTGTCTTATGTTTAGGGACAAGATGGACTTCTGCTCTCCTAGTAGGTGCCACTGTTTATGTTCTCTATTTTAATAGGCTGTCACATGTACACTCTAAAATGAGCTTGGGATTCTTGCATTCATGTTTCTTCATTATTTCATTTAGGCAATTGAGAATTTTGAACCAGCAACTTAGAGAACGAGAAAAAACTCAAAAGGCATCTGGTTCTCTGGAATGCAGCCTTGAATGTAGGTAAAAGAATTGTGAGGACTGATTGTGAACTCTTTATGGCTCTGAAAATGTTGATAAAGAATTGAACTTTCTTAATTACTTTGTCTTAAGTGGACTATTTGTCAAAAAAGTAGGAATGATACTCATTAAAATTTAAAATAGTATAGAAACACAAAAATAAAAGATTTGTGCTATTCCCGATAATCCTATTTTTTTTTTAAAAGTCTGTATTTCCTTTCACATATCTCCTGTTCATTTATAATTGATTTATTTCATAAATGCCTACTGAATATCTACTATTAACAGATGAGTCCTAGTAGAACTACATATGTATTTTTCTTTTGTAAAAATGAGATTGCACACTCCTGCAGCTTGCATTTATTCACTTATTATGTAGTGGATATTTTTCTCTATCAAAATACATAAATATTATTTTTTCTTATTAAAACTAAGTATATATTCTGTTTATGTAGTTCTGTTGTAATGTATTTAAAGTCCTCTGCTGATAGATATCTAGATACTTTCCCTGTTTTCCTAGTACAGATAATCCTCCAGTGAAAACCCTTGTACATGTCTTTGTGCCCATGTGTGACTGTTTTTGTAGATTATAGCCATAGAATTGCTGAGTCAGAGTATTACTGTTTCAGTTTTGACTGATGTTGCCAGATTGTCCTTATGGCTCATAGAGCTTAAAGTAATAGAAAAGAAAAAAAAAAAAAACAGTAACTAGAGGAAAAGACAGGGATTTCTTTTTGTATTCTTGGGAACTTTTCCTAAGCCCAACAAAAACTCACATGCTACAAAGGAAAGATTGGTAAAGCATGTCCCAGAAATCTTTTTCATTTCATGTACAGCAGAATTATAAATAACATTTTATCTTTATTATTATTTTTACACCCTCTCCAACATTTGTTTGTAGATTTTTTGGCAATGGCCATTCTGACTGGTGTGAGGTAATATTTCATTGTAGTTTTGATTTGCATTTCTCTAATAATGAGCGATATTGAGCATCTTTTCATGTGTTTGTTAGCCATCTGTATATCTTCTTTGGAGAAATGTCTGTTTAGGTCTTTTCCCCACTTTTTGATTGGGTTGTTTGTTTTTCTGGCACTCAGTTGTATGAGCTGCTTGTATATTTTGGAAATTAATCCTTTGTCAGTTGTTTCATTTGCTATTATTTTCTCCCATTGTGAGGATTGTCTTTTCCCCTTGCTTATAGTTTCCTTTGCTGTGCAAAAGCTTTTAAGTTTAATCAGGTCATACTTGTTTTCTTTTGTTTTTATTTCCATTACTCTAGGAGGTGGGTCATAGAGGATCTTGCTTTGATTTATGTCATCATATGTTCTGCTTGTGTTTTCCTCTAAGAATTTTATAAGTCTCTGGTCTTAATTTAGGTCTTTAATCCATTTTGAGTTTGTCTTTGTGTATGGTCTTTGTCTTTGTGTTAGGAAGTGTTCTAATTTCATTCTTTTACATGTAGCTGGCCAGTTTTCCCAGCACCATTTATTGAAGAGGCTGTCTTTGCCCCATTGTATATTCTTGCCTCCTTTGTCAAAAATAAGGTACCCATAGGTGCATGGGTTTATTTCTGGGCTTTCTATCTTGTTCCATTGGTCTATATTTCTGTTTTGTGCCAGTACCATACTGTCTTGATGACTGTAGCTTTGTAGTTTAATTTTGAAGTCAGGAAGGTTGATTCCTCCAGCTCCACTCTTCTTTCTCAACACTTCTTTGGCCATTCAGGGTCTTTTGTGTTTCCATATGAATTGTGAAATTTTGTGTTCTAGTTTCATGAAAAATGCCATTGGTAATTTGTTGCTGCTGCTGCTAAGTTGCTTCAGTCGTGTCCGACTCTGTGTAACCCCATAGACTGCAGCCCACCAGGCTCCCCCGTCCCTGGAATTTTCCAGGCAAGAGTACTGGAGTGGGTTGCCATTGCCTTCTCTGCGTTATTTGTTAGGGATCACATTGAATCTGTAGATTGCATTTGGGAGTATAGTCATTTTCACAGTATTGATTCTTCCTATCCAGGAACATGGGTAATATATCCATCTGTTTATACTGTCTTTATTTCATCAGTCTTATAATTTTCTGTGTACAGTTCTTTTGTCTCCTTAGGTAAGTTTATTCCTAGATATTTAATTCTGTTGCGGTGGTGAATGGGATTGATTTCTTAATTTCTATTTCTGAATTTTCATTGTTAGTATATGGAAATGCAAGTGATTTCTGTGTATTGATTTTGTATCCTGCAACTTTGCTAAATTCACCAATTAGCTCTAACAATTTTTTGATACTGTCTTTGTGGTTTTCTATGTACAGTATCATGTCATCTGCAAACAGTGAGAGCTTTACTTCTTCTTTTCCAATTTGGATTCCTTACTTCTTCTTTTCTAATCTGGATTCCTTTTATTTCTTTTTCTTCTCTGATTGCTGTAGACTTCCAGAACTATGTTGAATAATAGTGGTGAAAGTGGACACCCTTGTCTTGTTCCTGATCTTAGGGGGAATGCTTTCAGTTTTTCACCATTGAGAATGATGTTTGCTGTAGGCTTATCATATATGGCCTTTCCTATGTTGAGGTAGGTTCCTTCTATGCCCATTTTTTGAAGAATTTTAATTGTAAATGGGTACTGAATTTTGTCAAATTTGTCAAAAGCAAAAATAGATGCTTTTTCTGTATCTATTGAGATTATCATATGGTTTTTATCTTTCAGTTTGTTAATATGGTGTATCACATTAATTGATTTGCATATATTGAAGAATCCTTGCATTCCTGGAATAAACCCAACTTGATGATGGTGTATGAGCTTCTTGATGTGTTGCTGAATTTTGTTTGCTAAGATTTTGTTGAGGATTTTTGCATCTATGTTCATCAGTGATATTGGCCTGTAGTTTTCTTTTTTTGTGTTGTCTTTGTCTGGTTTTAGTATCAGGGTGATGGTGGCCTCGGCAAATAAATTTGAAAGTGTTCTTTCCTCTGCAATTTTTTGAAAGAGTTTTAGAAGGATAGGCATTAGCTCTTCTCTGAATGTTTGATGGAATTCTCCTGTGAAGCCATCTGGTCCTGGGCTTTTGTTTTTTGGGAGGTTTTTTTATCACAGCTTCAATTTCACTGCTTGTATTTGGGTCATTCATAATTTCTATATCTTCCCTTGGAAGATTGAACTTTTCTAAGAATCTGTCCGTTTCTTCCAGTTTACTCATTTTATTGCCAAATAGTTGTTCATAATCGTCTCTTATGCTGCTGCTAAGTCGCTTCAGTTGTGTCTGACTCTGTGCGACCCCATAGACGGCAGCCCGCCAGGCTCCCCCGTCCCTGGGATTCTCCAGGCAAGAACACTGGAGTGAGTTGTCATTTCCTTCTCCAATGCATGAAAGTGAAAAGTGACAGTGAAGTCGCTGAGTCTTGTCCAACTCTTAGCGACCCCATGGACTTCGGCCCACCAGGCTCCTCCGTCCATGGGATTTTCCAGGCAAGAGTGCTGGAGTGGGGTGCCATTGCCTTCTCTGAATAGTCTCTTATAATCCTTTGTATTTCTGCATTGTCTGATGTAATCTCTCCTTTTTCATTTCTAATTTTGTTGATTTGATTCTTCTCTCTTTTTTTCTTGGTAAGTCTGGCTAAAGATTTGTCGATTTTGTTTATCTTCTCAAAAGAACCAGCTTTTAGTTTTATTAATCTTTACTATTGTTTCTTTCATTTCTTTTTCATTTATTTCTGCTCGAATCTTTACGATTTTTTTCCTTCTACTAATTTTGGGGGTTTTTTGTTCTTCTTTTCCAGTTGTTTTAGGTGTAAAGTTAGGTTGTCTATCTGATGTTAATTCTTGTTTCTTGAGGTAGGATTGTATTGCTATAATCTTTCCTCTTAGGACTGCTTTTGCTGCATCCCATAGGTTTTGACTTGTTGTTTTCACTGTCATTTGTTTCTAGAAATTTTTTGATTTCCCTTTTGCTTTCTTCAGTAACCTGTTGATTATTTAGAAACATGTTCTTTAATCTCCATGTGTTTGTGTTTCTTACAGTTTTTTTTTCTTGTAATTGATATCTACTCTCATAGCATTGTGATCAGAGAAGATGCTTGATACAATTTCAATTTTCTTAAATTTACTGAGGTTTGATTTGTGACCCAAGATGTGGTCTACCGTGGAGAATGTTCCATGTGCACTTGAGAAGAACGTGCATTCTTCTGCACTTGGATGGAATGTCCTGAAGATATCAATGAGATCCATCTCATCTAATGTATCATTTAAGACTTGTGTTTCCTTATTAATTTTCTGTTTTGATGATCTGTACATTGGTGTGAGTGGAGTGTTAAAGTCTCCTACTGTTATTGTGTTACTGTTAATTTCTCATTTTATGTCTGTTAGTGTTTGTCTTATGTATTGAGGTACTCCTATGTTGGGTGCATAGATATTTACAATTGTTAAGTCTTCCTCTTGGATTGATCCCTTGATCATTATGTAATCTTGTATCATGTAATCATTATCTCTTGTAATCTTCTTTATTTTAAGGTCTATTTTGTCTGATATGAGGATTGCTACTCCAGCTTTCTTTTGCTTCCTGTTTGTATAGAATATATTTTTCCCTCCTCTTACTTTCAGTCTGTATGTGTCTTTAGATATGAAGTGGGTTTCTTGAAGACAGCATATATATGGGTCTTTGTATCCATTCAGCCAGTCTGTGTCTTTTGGTTGGAGCATTTAATCCATTTACATTTAAAGTAATTATTGATATATATATTCCTGTTGCCATTTTCTTAATTGTTTGGGGTTGATTTTGTAGATCTTTTTCTTCTCTTGTATTTCTTGACTATATAAGTCAGTTTAACATTTGTTGTAAAGCTGGTTTGGTGGTACTAAATTCTTACTTTTGCTTGTCTGAAAAGCTTTTTATTTCTCCATCAATTTTGAATGAGATCCTTGCAGGGTACAATAAATTGGTTGTAGATTTTTCCCATTCAGTACTTTAACTCTGTCCTGCCATTCCCTTCTGACCTGCAGAGTTTCTGCTGAAAGATCAGCTGTTAAGTGTGTGGGGTTTCCTTTGTCTGTTACTTGTTGCTTCTCCCTTGCTGCTTTTAATATTCTTTCTTTGTGTTTAGTCTTTGTTAGTTTGATTAGTATGTGTCTTGGTGTGTTTCTCCTTGGGTTTATCCTGTATGGGACCCTTTGTGCCTCTTGGACTTAATTGACTATTTCCTTTACCATGTTGGGGAAATTTTCAACTATAATCTCTTCAAAAATTTTCTCATACACTTTCTTTTTGTCTTCTTCTGGGACTCCTGTAATTTGAATGTTGGTGCATTTTATATGGTCCCAGAGGTCTCTGAGACTGTCCTCAGTTCTTTTCATTCTTTTTGCTTTATTCTGCTCTTCAGAAGTTATTTCCACCATTTTATCTTCTAGCTCACTGATTTGTTCTTCTGCTTCAGATATTCTGCTATTGATTCCTTCTAGAGTATTTTTAATTTCAGTAATTGTGTTGTTTGTCTCTGTATGTTTATTCTTTAATTCTTCTAGGTCTTTGTTAATCGATTCTTCCATTTTCTCCATTTTGTTTTCAAGGTTTTTTATCATCTTTACTATCATTATTCTGAATTCTTTTTCAGGTAGTTTGCCTGTTTCCTCTTCATTTATTTGGACTTCTGTGTTTCTAGTTTGTCCCTTTGTTTATGTAGTATTCCTCTGCCTTTTCATTTTTTTTTTTAACTTATTGTGTTTGAGGTCTCCTTTTCTCAGGCTTTAAGGTTGAATTCTTTCTTCCTTTTGGTTTCTGCCCTCCTAAAGTTGGTCCAGTGGTTTGTGTAAGCTTCGTATAGGGTGGGATTTGTGCTGAGTTTTTGTTTGTTTGTTTGTTTGTTTGTTTGTTTTTCCTCTCATGGGCAAGGGTGAGTGAGGTGGTAATCCTGTTTGCTGATGATTGGGTTTGTATTTTTGCTTTGTTTGTTGTTTAGAGATGTCCTGCACAGGGTGCTACTGGTGGTTGGGTGATGCCGGGTCTTGTATTCAAGTGGTCTCCTTTGTGTGAGTTCTCACTATTTGATACCCCTTAGGGTTAGTTCTCTGGTAGTCTGCGGTCTTGGAGTCAGTCCTCCCACTCCAGAGGCTCAGGGCTTGATCTAGTCAGTCACCAGCGCATCTGCCTCCTCCCCCACGGGGTGCACCTCCAGCCACAGAGACTTTGGATTGGGGAATGAGAGCGGCCCTGTGGTAAAGAACTGCTCCTGGGTGACGAAGCAGAGCTGCACGCAGTAGTTCAGTTTAAATTTTGAGTTGCATCTTCCAGCAGAAGCTTCCTCACCTGACAGGACACCTCGCCCCCAGGTTTGTACTTTTTAATTGAGGTAATAATTATTTGTTCAATTTTGTCTTACAGTGTCTTCTCTTCAATCATTGAACAAGTCACTGCAAAATCAATTACAGGAGTCATTAAAGAGCCAGGAATTACTGCAGAGTAAAAATGAAGAGCTCTTAAAAGTGATAGAAAATCAGAAAGATGAAAACAAAAAATTTGCTGGTATATTTAAAGAGAAAGATCAAACTTTACTTGAAAATAAACAGCAATTTGACATTGAGACAACAAGAATGAAAATTGGTATGTGTTTGAACTGTAGTCACAGTCACTTTTTAAAAGGTAATACTGAAACTGAAACTTTTGTTGTTTTAGAATTGGAGGAAGCCTTAGTCAATATGAAAAGCTCCCGGTTTAAGTTAGAAGCTGCTGAAAAGGAAAATCAGATATTGGGAATAACATTACGCCAGCGTGATGCTGAGGTGACTCGACTGAGAGAATTAACCAGGTGATGTTGACATTATTTGAATAACTTATGCCTTTTGTTAGATATATTTATAAACTTCAAAATAATTTCAGACCTGCCTTCTTAACCTTATCCTTTTCTCAGTGTTTTTGCTAATTTCTAAGGATATTTTTCTTCTGTTCCAGTTAAATTTCAAACGTGGCTAAATTCCTTTTTAAACCATGTGATTCCTGGCAAAGGAGTCTGATGAGGAACCGAAGACTTGTTTAGCAAATGGTTAAGAACTCTCTGAAGCCAGAGACACCTGAGTGGAATTCCAGCTCTATCATTTATTAGCTGTATGACTTTGAGCAAGATAGTTAACCTTTCTAAACCTTAGTTATAAAGTGGGGGCATGATTAGGGTTGATAAGAGGGCTAAGAAATCATTCATGAAAAGCACTTAGCACAGTAAGCCCTCATTCATAGGATCTTGGGTAAGTTATTTAGCCTCTTTGAACCTTATTCATTGCATTAGTAAAGGGATTTGATAATAATTTCTAAGATTCCTTTGTTCCTTAACATGTCTTAAATAAATAGAACCACCTCACTCAATTTTTATATGATGTTCTTTTATAAAGTTCAGTTTTCTCTTGAGGTGGTTGACAAAAATTGGATTTTCAACTGATTTTTTTCAGTCCTAGAGAAGTCAGTTATTTTAGGCCTGAATTATATATCATCAGATCTGACCATGCTTTTGACTGATCCTGGAAAGTCATAGTTCTAAATATAAAGCAATCCTGAATATAAAACAATCTTCTTTGTATTTCAAATGAAAAGACCCGTTTTGAATTATACACTTTTTCCCCACTTTGAGTTATAATTTTTAGAGAATAAATGATATATAGATACATGGTGGTGGTTTAGTCACTAAATTGTATCTGACTCTTGCAGTCCTGGCAGGACTGTAGCCTGCCAGGCTTCTCTATCCTTGGGATTTCCCAGGCAAGAATACTGGAATGGGTAGTATTTCCTTCTCCAGGGGATCTACCTGACCCAGAGATCAAACCCACATCTCCTACATTACAGATGGATTCTTTTACTGCTGAGCTACCAGGGAAGCCTATATATATATAAAGAATATTTATTAGTTTTGTAAATACATTTGAAATGACTTTATATAAGCTATGTTAATATAGAAATATTGCTTCCCCCCACATTCATATTTCACAGAATAATTTCACTCAAACTTTTTTTGAACAGTGAGAAAAGCAAAATGTACTTCTTGTATCCATGTAGTGTTAGTGTTAATTAGGCTCTAGTCAGAGTTTCTGGAATATTGGGTTATACCACTCTTTTTCCAAGTTAATTATGAGGATGCCCCTTCTTATGAAAGTCTTTATAAGGCCTCTAAAGAAAAGCATCTTCTCTTTTCTGAAGAGTAATTTAGGGTAAAAACTTTGTTATCTTTATTTATGGTAAAAGAAGTTAATCATAAAAAAACCACATATTTTATGATTTTATTTCTAAGAAATGTCCAGAAAAATGCTAAGATTTACTCAGACCAGATTGCCTTTTAAATTTAAGAGCAAAACAGACAAAGAATACTCTTTGAGCTTAGTTGTCAAAATTCACCCACATTGGTGACTTGTAATGTGTTTGGTGTTACTCTAGGCAATTCAATTAATTAGGAATATCCCTAGTACTATAGGTGGGCTACTGTGACAATTTACATTTTACTTCTGACATTAGAGCATAAGTCAACAACACTTGACAATACAGATAAATCTTCATGTTCGCCTACTCCATCTCTTTTTCCTATAGCCATGTAACCTCAGTCAGATATGTGTGTGTGTGTATTTTTTTTTTTTTTTTTGCATGTGTTAAATAGTCTCAGAGATTTGACAAAAATTTTAAATGCCTTTCTCAGACTACTGGGGAGGGATAATGGAGCTAGAAGTTTCACATACAAGTGCTAAACAAATTTCCTAAACCATTTCTTCTCCAACTTTGAATAGTTTTGAAATACATCTTTATTATTATTTTTAGATTTTACTAGAATGCGTGTTATAATACCATTAAAATGTGAGGAAAATTAATATATTTTTCAGTAAATAAGTAGTAAATATTCTTCTGATAGTTTCTAAGAGCACTCATACAAGTGCTGATATTTATTTAAATTAGTATAGTTTTATAAATAGCCAAGAAAGGACTTTACATTTTTATGAAAATACACCAGTTTTCCAAGCATTAAAAATCATTGTGTTTAGCTGAGTCTCATGTAATAGAAACACAGATATATCTACTTGGTAGCTATTTAGGTGCTTGTATTGCTTCCTTTAAAATTTTGGGATAGTTTTATCTCTATTTACAGAGATTTTTCTTTTAATTTCAAAGACAGTTGTAAGTCACATTTGTTTACACATGAGAAACTTAATGATTGCATTTAATTTCCAGAGATTAAACTCTTATTACATGTCCCTTTTTGTATTGTGAATTTTGTACAGAGCAAAGATAATATTTCTAATTAAGTCTGAAAAGGAACTTCAACATAAGGATTTCTTTTCTAAAAATAAATGAAAATAAAAATGTCAGTATGCTGTCTGGTTCAATTAACTAGTGGTCATTACTCATTACAGCACTTCTTTAAAGATGGTTTCTAAAGCATGCTTTTTATCTTTTAATAGTAGCTCGTTAGCTTCTTGAAAGAGGTACGAAAAAAGTGGCTGGAGCCATTGCCATTTAAAGGGCAATCAGAACTCAAGACATAGCATGTTTAAGATGACAGTGTATGCCAGGTTGGGAAAGAATGTTTTTTTCCTTTTGTAGGAAAAGAATCACTCATTCTATATCCAAAGATATTAATATAATCACTGCTAACTGTTTGATACAGAGATTTCCCTTTATTATTTTATTTGGACATGTATAACTTTTTCCAAAAATAGTATTGTTACTGTGTTGCGTATGGCCTACTCTTTTAAATTTAACCTTGTATAATGAACATTTTCCTATCAATAAATATTCTTTACAAATGACTATAAAAAATGGCTATGATGTAGTAAGACTGTAATATACCTGAATCAGTCCACAGTATTTGAAGATAAAGATATTAAGTTCATCAATTTTCTGTTATAAATTGCATCTTTGTAAATATATCTTTGGGTGCAGCCTGTTGGTGAATATCAGTAGGTTAAATTCCTAGAAGTGCAACTTGGTGGGTCTAAAGGTGTGGGATATGAAAATATTAAGATTTCTGATATAATGCTATTTTGCTAGGGGAGTGTACACTCCCACTTTGCCTCTCCAAGCCTTTTTAACAATGGATATTCTTATTTTCCTATGTTAGCTTGATAGGCCAAAAAAAATCGTATTTAAAAAATTTTAATTTCTCTGATAAAAGTCAAACTTTAAAACATACTTACTGACTCATTGTAATCTTTTAAAATTACCTGTTAATGTTCTTTGTATCTTTTTTTTAAATTGGTGTGTTTCTTTTTCTTATCTATATTTAAGAATATATATGATTCCATTCAAATAGACTAAGGTCTTGGTATAAAATGGTTTTAAGAGGACTACTAATAAAAGCTGTCACCAGATGGAAACTGTGCTAAGCACTTTACCCTTATGTTTTATTATTTTATCTTATTTAATGTTCATTCTAAATGTGAAGTAGTTATCTTCATTTTGCAGTTGAGGAACTTGAGATTCAGAAAGGTTGAACAGCTTGCTCAAGATCACAGCTAGCAATAGTGCTAGGATATGAATCAGTTTCTGTCTGACTTCAGACCCTGTGTGGTTTTCCTTATATCGCACTTTCCCTGGAGTCTAGCTGTCAGTTATACCTAAGTATACTGGATAATTAAATTATGTCTAACTATCCTTTTTTTCGCCAGTATTGTTCCAATATCCTTTCCATATATGTTTTGAATGTAGAGTAATAGTTACTAACACAATCCACTAACAAATGGGTAGTATATTTACCATTTTGCAGTGTTGCTCAAGAATAAAGCATCTCTACCTTAAGAGAAAATTTTTTCTAAGCCTCCATTTTTAGATATAATAGTATTAGATTTGATGCAGACTAAGATCTTTTATCAATTGTTACTTTAATTTACTCTTTGCAGAGCATATTCTGTGATTTTGTGCTTTTAGTTGCTTTTTTCCATATTAAGAACCAGGTGCTTGCCTGAGATACTTTCTTTTAAAGATGAGAGGAATATGTAAGTAAATGAAACAAATGGGTAAAAAGAAATAATTAGTGTACTAAATTCTTCTTAACAGAACTTTACAGAGCAGTATGGCAAAGCTTCTCTCAGATCTTAGTATGGACACTGCTCGCTACAAGCCTGGGAATAATCTTACCAAATCACTTCTGAACATTTATGAAAAGCAACATCAACATGACCCAATCTCTGCTCACACTTCCATAATGAGCTACCTAAGTAAGTTAGAACCAGATCACACTCTTATTACACATCCAGAGCCTGTTTCTACAATTGACAGTGAGGAAAACATGGTGCCAGATAGACCTTATGAAAATGTTCTGCCCTCCAAAGGCCCTCAGCATAGTAATACCAGGAGCATGGAGGAGGTATCAGCCCCTGGAATTGTTCCTGCCCTTTCAAAACGGGAGTCTGATGAGGAAAGTGAAATTACAACCTTAGTAGAAGATGAGCATAATTTGGATAAAACAATTTACATTCCATTTGCTAGAAGCACTCCTAAAAAGAAATCACCCCTGTCTAAGAGATTATCCCCCCAGGCCCAGATCAGTGTAGCTCCACCACAACCAGTCAGTGGACTTGTTGCTGAAAAAGAAAAGAAACTGTGTGCACCTGGAGTTTGTTCCTCTTGCCAAAAGGAAGATGCACCTGACAAACTTCGCAGAACAGCTGATCTGGAGGACAAGCAGCTCCTCAAGAAAATAAAGGAAGCCATTTGCAAGATCCCTCCTGCCCCTGAGGAGGAATCGGCGGCCTGTCACGGCCCCTCCGCTTGTCAGAACAGCAACGTTCAGGTGAAAAGCAGTGCAGTCTCTGACGGTAGCTTTTTAAACTCTGAGTTAACTTCTGACTGGAGCATCTCTTCTCTCTCCACGTTCACGTCTCGTGATGAGCAAGACTTCCGGAACGGCCTTGCAGCACTGGATGCCAACATTGCCAGACTCCAGAAGTCCTTAAGGACTGGTCTTCTGCAGAAGTAAGCTCAGAAGAAAGGAAAAGTTGTTTTTAAGAATGGAACTTGGCTACATTGAATGTATATTTTAAATTTCTTTAGAGAAAAGTTTTATATTATGTGTGAAATAAATTGTATGAATAATACATTTATCATTGGAATATATTGACACTAGAGCTTATAAAAACAAGTCATCTTAAGAAACTGACATATGTTAAGAGAAGAAAGGTTGTGTGTTACTAGAAAAATGCTGTATTATAAATAAAATTTAGTATTATTAGAGTTTATTCTTACTCTGCTGGGCTAAGAATACAGGTTGGAAGGAATTTCTGGTTGTTGTAAAGGATAATGGGAAGGGAGTCTCCGGGTACAATTTACTATATTAAAACTAGAGTTTTTTTTTCTCTTTCAGGATTCCTGTTTGTTTTTTAATGGCATTGTGTTTTAATGTGTGATGTTCTGTGCTATACAGGCTGGTGTTGTTGCTCAGACATATACACATTTATTTTAAGAGAAAAAGTGCCAGTATCTCCATTTTAAAAAAAACAAACGTTGATTGGTCTTAAAAAATACAGACAATATCCTAAGTTAGCATATGGTTTCTTAACACTTTAGCACTTTTATTTATTTTTGTCACAGATACATTGAAGATCATTAAAAGGTAAAGTCAGACTAATAAAAAAAATGCTAAGATAGGTTTTGGTTTTGTAAATTTGTTTTTTTAAATAAATAAGTGTTTATTTGCTTTTTGTCATTATATTTGAACATGATGGATTTTATAAATCTTGTACTGATTGTACTTCTGCCTTTCTGGGCCGATTTTTTTCCCCCCAGCACTTTAGCTGAGAGCATTCTCTATTCTGTAAATGGTATGGGTTAGGCTGATCTCTGCTTCTCTAAACTAGCACTTTCTAACTATTTGGTGTCATCTCCTTCCATGTAAATAGCACAGTTTAACTCTCAGAAAGCTGCATATTGTGCTGTGACTGATACTTCATACAAGTCGCCTGCCTGGTGTCATTTTATTTGGTGCTTGGGCAGGCTTTAGCATAGAGTGTTCTGCTGGTCCCAGAACCACCTCCTGCTGTTTTTAAGTGTTGGGGCTACAACTTCTAGAGACCCAGATAGAGTCTCTTTAACATGTTCAGATTTTATAGAAAGAGATTTCTTAGGCCTAAATATTAAATGAATTTTAAGCTGTTTTCGCAGAATTGTCTGTTGTTTATAATTTCTTCTGCTGCTGCTGCTGCTGCTGCTGCTAAGTCAAGTCAGTCGTGTCCGACTCTGTGCGACCCCATAGACGGCAACCCACCAGGCTTCTCCGTCCCTGGGATTCTCCAGGCAAGATCACTGAAGTGGGTTGCCATTTCCTTCTCAATTTCTTCTAGTATTCATAAATTAATTCCTTAGTTTATGTGGAGGTAGTAGATCACAAGCCTTGAACACGTAAGTTGAGAAATACAGTTCAGAAATACAAAATAGTAAAGCAAGGAAGGAAATTGTGTCATATGTCTACACCTAAATATTCAGTTGTTATGCATATGCAGAAGTAAATTCTTAAAATTATCATGGGATTTTCAAGAAGATTGTCCTCTTTTACCCTTAATATAAGATGGGTATCTTTACATGCAAAGAAAACCTTTTAATATTTATGGGTTCAGTTAACTAAGATTAATAATTTGATTGGATAACAAATGAGACTGGAATGTCCCCAAGGGACCTTTACGAGGCGCTTACTGTTTATTTGGTAAAAGACACATACATGTCACAAAAACATGAAAGAATTTGGTTAAACTTTAAGATGGAATATGATCCTAGCAAAACTGAGGGAATAGACAATGACTTTCATAGAAATTTAAAATAGAAAGAAGCCCCAGTATGGTAGCAAGCAAGTATGAGCTATGCTCGGTCATGTCTAACTCTTTGCAACCCCGTGGACTATAGCCTGCCAGGCTCCTCTGTCCATGGGATTTTCCCAGAAAGAATACAGGAGTGGGTTGCCATCTCTTCCTCTAAGGAATCTTCCTGACACAGGGATCAAACCCATGTCTCCTGCATTGTAGGTGGATTCTACCACTGAGCCACTCAGTTCAGTTCAGTTACTCAGTCATGTCCTACTCTTTGGGACCCCATGAACTGCAGCACGCCAAGCCTCCCTGTCCATCACCAACTCCTGGAGTCCACCCAAACCCATGTGCATTGAGTCGGTGATGCCATCCAACCATCTCCTCCTCTGTCGTCCCCTTCTCCTCCTCCCCCTAATCCCTCCCAGCATCAGGGTCTTTTCCACTGAGTTAGTTCTTCACATCAGATGGCCAAAGTATTGGAGTTTTGCTTCAACATCAGTCCTTCCAATGAACACCCAGGACTGATCTTTAGGATGGACTGGTTGAATCTCCTTGCAGTTCAAGGAACTCAAGAGTCTTCACCAACACCACAGTTTAAAGCATCAGTTCTTTGGCACTCAGCTTTCTTTATAGTCCAACTCTCAACATCCATACATGACCACTGGAAAAACCATAGCCTTGACTAAACGGACCTTTGTTGACAAAGTAAAGTCTCTGCTTTTTAATATGCTGTCTCAGTTGGTCATAACTTTCCTTCCAAGGAGTGTCTTTAATTTCATGGCTGCAGTCACCATCTGCAGTGATTTTGGAGCCCCCCCAAAATAAAGTCTGACACTGTTTCCCCATCTATTTGCCAAGAAGTGATGGGATCGGATGCATTGATCTTAGTTTTCTGAAATGATGAGCATTAAGCCAACTTTTTCACTCTCCTCTTTCACTTTCATCAAGAGGCTCTTTAGTTCTTCACTTTCTGCCATAAGGGTGGTGTCATCTGCATATCTGAGGTTATTGATATTTCTCCCAGCAATCTTGATTCCAGCTTGTGCTTCTTCCAGCCCAGCATTTCCCATGATGTACTCTGCATATAAGTTAAATAAGCAGGATGACAATATACAGCCTTGACGTACTCCTTTTCCTATTTGGAACCAGTCTGTTGTTCCATGTCCAGTTCTAACTTGCTTCCTGACCTGCATACAGGTTTCTCAAGAGGCAGGTCAGGTGGTCTGGTATTTCCATCTCCTTCAGAATTTTCCACAGTTTATTGTGATCCACACAGTGAAAGGCTTTGGCATAGTCAATAAAGCAGAAATAGATGTTGTTCTGGAACTATCTTGCTTTTTGGATGATCCAGCGGATGTTGGCAAATTGATCTCTGGTTCCTCTGCCTTTTCTAAAACCAGCTTGAACATCTGGAAGTTCACGGCTTGGAGAATTTTGAGCATTACTTTACTAGCGTGTGAGATGAGTGCAATTGTGTGGTAGTTTGAGCATTCTTTGGCATTGCCTTTCTTTGGGATTAGAATGAAAACTGACCTTTTCCAGTCCTGTGGCCACTGCTGAGTTTTCCAAATTTGCTGGCATATTGAGTGCAGCACTTTCACAGCATCATTTTTTAGGACTTTAAATAGCTCAACTGGAATTTCATCACCTCCACTAGGTTTATTCATAGTGATGCTTCCTAAGGCCCACTTGACTTCCCATTCCAGGATGTCTGGCTCTAGGTCAGTGATCACACCATCGTGATTTTCTGGGTTGTGATGTTTTTTGTACAGTTCTGTGTATTCTTGCCACCTCTTCTTAATATCTTCTGCTTCTGTTAGGTCCATACCATTTCTGTCCTTTATTGAGCCCATCTTTGCATGAAACGTTCCCTTGGTATCTAATTTTCTTGAAGAGATCTCTAGTCTTTCCCATTCTCTTGTTTTCCTCTGTTTGTTTGCACTGATTGCTGAGGAACACTTTCTTATCTCTCCTTGTTATTCTTTGGAACTCTGCATTCAGATGCTTATATCTTTCCTTTTCTCCCTTGCTTTTTGCTTCTCTTCTTTTCACAGCTATTTGTAAGGCCTTCTCAGACAGCCATTTTTCTTTTTTGCATTTCTTTTTCTTGGGGATGGTCTTGATCCCTGTTTTCTGTACAATGTCATGAACCTCCATCCTTAGTTCATCAGGCACTCTTGTCTATTAGATCTAGTCCGTTGAATCTATTTGTCACTTCCACTGTATAGTCATAAGGGATTTGATTTAGGTCAGACCTGAATGGTCTAGTGGTTTTTCCACTTTCTTCAATTTCAGTCTGAATTTGGCAATAAGGAGTTCATGATCTGAGCCATATCAGCTCCCAGTCTTGTTTTTGCTGACTGTATAGCGCTTCTCCATCTTTGGCTACAAACAATATAATCAATCTGATTTCGGTGTTGGCCATCTAGTGATGTTGGCCATATAGTACAGTCTTGTGTTGTTGCAAAAGGGTGTTTGCTATGATCAGTGTGTTCTCTTGGCAAAACTTTATTAGCCTTTGCCATGCTTCATTCTGTACTCCAAGGCCAAATTTGCCTATTACTTCAGGTGTTTCTTGACTTCCTACTTTTGCATTCCAGTTCCCTATAATGTAAAGGGTATCTTTTTTGGGTGTTAGTTCTAAAAGGTCTTGGAGATCTTCATAGAACCGTTCAGCTTCTTCAGCATTACTGGTCGGGGCATAAACTTGGATTACGGTGATATTGAATGGTTTGCCTTGGAAACGAACAGAGATCGTTCTGTTGTTTTTGAGATTGCATCCAAGTATTGCATTTTGGACTCTTGTTGGCTTTGATGGCTACTCCATTTCTTCTAAGGGATTCCTGCCCACAGTAGTAGATATAATGGTTATCTGAGTTAAATTCACCCATTCCAGTCAATTTTATTTCACTGATTCCTAGAATGTCAGTGCTAACTCTTTCCATCTCCTGCTTGACCACTTCCAATTTGCCTTGATTCATGGACCTGACATTCCAGGGTCCTATGCAATATTGCTCTTTACAGCATTGGACCTTGCTTCTATCACCAGTCACATCCACAACTGGGTGTTGTTTTTGCTTTGGCTCCATCCCTTCATTCTTTCTGGCGTTATTTCTCCACTAATCTCCAGTAGCATATTGGGCACCTACTGACCTGAGGAGTTCATCTTTCAGTATCCTATCTTTTTGCCTTTTCATATGTTCATGGGGTTCTCGAGGCAAGAATACTGAAGTGGTTTGCCATTCCCTTCTCCAGTGGGCCACATTCTGTCAGACCCTTCCACCATGACCTGTCTGTCTTGGGTGGACCCACATGGCATGGCTTAGTTTCATTGAGTTAGAGAAGGCTGTGGTCCATGTGATCAGATTGGCTAGTTTTCTGTTGTTGTGGTTTCAGTCTCTGCGCCCTCTAATGGCCTCTGTCAGTGCCTACCATCTTTCTTGGGTTTCTCTTACCTTGGATGTGGGGTATCTCTTCATGGCTGCTCCAGCAAACATAGTTGCTGCTCCTGAGCCACTGGGGAAGCCCAAAGCCAGAATGGTAGAGAAAGACCTAAAAGAGAAGAAACTTCCTTTGGATCTTAAATAATGCATAGGATTTGAATAATTCTATAAATATCCTCACAATGTTAATCCCATGTAAAGTCAGTATTACCAAAATTTGAGGGTTGAGTGGTATATTAAGAGGTTGTTAGATACACCAATCTGGTTAAAAAAGAGGAGCTGAAGTTGCTAAATGATAATGGTAGTACTAGATAATGGTAACACAACTTAGAAGTGCTGGGGTCAAATTGTAGAATTTCCTGAGCTCCAGACTGAGGAATGACCATTACACATTATGAAATCATTGGGTGTGACGGTTATCTTGGGGGTGTTTTTGTTTTTGTTTTTAAATTGAGGGTCACCAGATGAATGTTCTTAAAACCGCATAGAGTAATGGTAAATAAGGATTAGAGAAGAGAGAGGCTAGGGGCCATTTAGTAAGCTGCTGCAGTAGTCCAGACATAAGTTGATAAGCCTTTAGCAGTAAGATTGAAAAAGGAGAGAAAATTTGAAAATTTTTCAGTAGGCTTGATGACTTAATTGAAAATGAAGGAGAAATCAAAGATGACACCAAAGTTTTTAATTTGGTCAGTTTGGGTCACACCACTGTCTAAAATGAAAAATCAAGTTCTTGGTTAAGTTCAAAGTTAACAAATTCTAATGTAGGTCTTGCTAAACGGTACTGATTGGAGAGTAGGCTAAAAAGAGTGGGAGTGCCCATTTTCAGTAGTTCTGATCTTTACACTAGGAATTATTATAGCTGCCTCATCATCATCTTATTCTAGTCCCAAGTCCCAGTGCTTTCACAAAACCTTTTCTGATAACCCAGAAAATGTGAAAAGCACTTGGTGTGTCTCCTAATTTCTGGAAGGATGAATTCAGTGTCTCCTGATAGATAGGGGCTCTTGAATAGGAAGGAACTAACTATCTTGTCGCTATCCTATGGTCCTTTCTTGGATCAGGGCTAAGGATGCCAAAGTACTTGGTGCATGTTCTTCTCTTGCCACCCTTGGAGTTTAGTGAATCGTCCAGAAATCTTTACTTTTTACTAATGGTGGCATTTATGTCAAGTGTCTTAAAAGTTACAAAGGCCTGCTTCAACTACATGGAAAGTAGGGTAGAATTGCAAATTCTAGTTATATAGAAAACATATGGGACCAAATCATAATGAAGTATATATCTACTGCTTATACTGTGGGGCAGTCCCATCAGCTAGAGAGTCACTCATTTAATGAATAAATGAAATGGAGCTCTAATGTATGTCTGATGCTATTCTGGGCTCTGGGAAAACAATGAGCAAGACAGGTATTCTCCACTTCCAAGGAGTTTATGTTGAGACAAAATGTAAGTGCTGTGAAGAAAAAACATGATGTATTCTTTTTAATGGCTGAGTAATACTCCATTGTGTATATGTACCACAGCTTTCTTATCCATTCATCTGCTGATGGACATCTAGGTTGCTTCCATGTCCTGGCTATTATAAACAGTGCTGCGATGAACATTGGGGTACACATGTCTCTTTCCCTTCTGGTTTCCTCAGTGTGTATGCCCAGCAGTGGGATTGCTGGATCATAAGGCAGTTCTATTTCCAGTTTTTTAAGGAATCTCCACACTGTTCTCCATAGTGGCTGTACTAGTTTGCATTCCCACCAACAGTGTAAGAGGGTTCCCTTTTCTCCACACCCTCTCCAGCACTTACTATTTGTAGACTTTTGGATCGCAGCCATTCTGACTGGTGTGAAATGGTACCTCATAGTGGTTTTGATTTGCATTTCTCTGATAATGAGTGATGTTGAGCATCTTTTCATGTGTTTGTTAGCCATCTGTATGTCTTCTTTGGAGAAATGTCTATTTAGTTCTTTGGCCCATTTTTTGATTGGGTCATTTATTTTTCTGGAGTTGAGCTGTAGGAGTTGCTTGTATATTTTTGAGATTAGTTGTTTGTCAGTTGCTTCAGTTCTAATGAGGTGGATGAAACTGGAGCCTATTATACAGAGTGAAGTAAGCCAGAAGGAAAAACATAAATACAGTATACTAACGCATATATATGGAATGTAGAAAGATGGTAACAATAAGCTGGTGTACGAGACAGCAAAAGAGACACTGATGTATAGAACAGTCTTATGGACTCTGTGGGAGAGGGAGAGGGTGGGAAGATTTGGGAGAGTGACATTGAAACATGTAGAATATCATGTAAGAAACGAGTTGCCAGTCCAGGTTCGATGCGCGATACTGGATGCTTGGGGCTGGTGCACTGGGACGACCCAGAGGGATGGTGTGGGGAGGGAGGAGGGAGGAGGGTTCAGGATGGGGAACACATGTATGCCTGTGGCGGATTCATTTTGATATTTGGCAAAACTAATACAATTATGTAAAGTTTAAAAAAAAAAAAAAACAACATGATGTAAGGGCATAAAGTAGGAAGTCAAGAAACACCTGGAGTAACAGGCAAATTTGGCCTTGGAATACAGAATGAAGCAGGGCAAAAGAGTTTTGCCAAGAAATGCACTGGTCATAACAAACACCCTCTTCCAACAACACAAGAGAAGACTCTACACATGGACATTACCAGATGGTCAACACCGAAATCAGATTGATTATATTCTTTGCAGCCAAAGATGGAGAAGCTCTATACAGTCAGCAAAAAGAAGACCAGGAGCTGACTGTGGCTCAGACCATGAACTCCTTATTGCCAAATTCAGACTGAAATTGAAGAAAGTAGGGAAAACCACTAGACCATTCAGGTATGACCTAAATCAAATCCCTTATGATTAGACAGTGAAAGTGAGAAATAGATTTAAGGGCCTAGATCTGATAGACAGAGTGCCTGATGAACTATGGAATGAGGTTCATGACATTGTACAGGAGACAGGGATCAAGACCATCCCCATAGAAAAGAAATGCAAAAAAGCAAAATGGCTGGGGAGGCCTTACAAATATCTGTGAAAAGAAGAAAAGTGAAAAGCAAAGGAGAAAAGGAAAGATATAAGCATCTGAATGCAGAGTCCAAAGAACAGCAAGAAGAGATAAAAAAGCCTTCCTCAGCGATCAATGCAAAGAAATAGAGGAAAATAACAGAATGGGAAAGACTAGAGATCTCTTCAAGAAAATTAGAGATACCAAGGGAACATTTCATGCAAAGATAGGCTCGATAAAGGACAGAAATGGTATGGACCTAACAGAAGCAGAAGATATCAAGAAGAGATGGCAAGAATACACAGAAGAACTATACAAAAAAGATCTTCATGACCCAGATAATCACGATGGTGTGATCACTGACCTAGAGCCAGACATTCTGGAATGTGAAGTCAAGTGGGACTTAGAAAGCATCACTACGAACAAAGCTAGTGGAGGTGATGGAATTCCAGTTGAGCTATTTCAAATCCTGAAAGATGATGCTGTGAAAGTGCTGCACTCAATATGCCAGCAAATTTGGAAGATTCAGCAGTGGCCACAGGACTGGAAAAGGGCAGTTTTCATTCCAATCCCAAAGAAAGGCAATGCCAAAGAATGCTCAAACTACCGCACAATTGCACTCATCTCACATGCTAGTAAAGTAATGCTCAAAATTCTCCAAGCCAGGCTTCAGCAATACGTGAACCGTGAACTTCCTGATGTTCAAGCTGGTTTTGGAAAAGGCAGAGGAACCAGAGATCAAATTGCCAACATCTGCTGGATCATGGAAAAAGCAAGAGAGTTCCAGAAAAACATTTATTTCTGCTTTATTGACTTTGCCAAAGCCTTTGACTTTATTGTGTGGATCACAATAAACTGTGGAAAATTCTGAAAGAGATGGGAATACCAGAACACCTGATCTGCCTCTTGAGAAATTTGTATGCAGGTCAGGAAGCAACAGTTAGAACTGGACCTGGAACAACAGAGTGGTTCCAAATAGGAAAAGGAGTACGTCAAGGCTGTATATTGTCACCCTGTTTATTTAACTTATATGCAGAGTACAGCATGAGAAACGCTGGACTGGAAGAAACACAAGCTGGAATCAAGATTGCTGGGAGAAATATCAACAACCTCAGATATGCAGATGACACCACCCTTATGGTAGAAAGTGAAGAGGAACTAAAGAGCCTCTTGATGAAAGTGAAAGTGGAAAGTGAAAAAGTTGGCTTAAAGCTCAACCTTCAGAAAACGAACATCATGGCATCTGGTCCCACCACTTCATGGGAAATAGATGGGGAAACAGTGGAAACAGTGTCAGACTTTATTTTTCTGGGCTCCAAAATCGCTACAGATGGTGACTGCAGCCATGAAATTAAAAGACGCTTACTCCTTGGAAGGAAAGTTATGACCAACCTAGATAGCATATTCAAAAGCAGAGACATTACTTTGCCAACAAAGGTCCATCTAGTCAAGGCTATGGTTTTTACTGTGGTCATGTATGGATGTGAGAGTTGCACTGTGAAGAAGGCTGAGCGCTGAAGAATTGATGCTTTTGAAGTGTGGTGTTGGAGAAGACTCTTGAGAGTCTCTTGGACTGCAAGGAGATCCAACCAGTCCATTCTGAAGGAGATCAGCCCTGGGATTTCTTTGGAAGGAATGATGCTAAAGCTGAAACTCCAGTACTTTGGCCACCTCATGTGAAGAGTTGACTCATTGCAAAAGACTCTGATGCTGGGAGGGATTGGGGGCAGGAGGAGAAGGGGATGACAGAGGATGAGATGGCTGGATGGCATCACTGACTCGATGGACGTGAGTCTGAGTGAACTTCGGGAGTTGGTGATGGACAGGGATGCCTGGCGTGCTGCAATTCATGGGGTCGCAAAGAGTCGAACACGACTCAGTGACTGATTTGATCTGATCTGATCTGAAGGGCATAAAAAATGACCGAATTGGCTAAAGTTTTAATTATTAGAGGCTGTTTCTCAAAAATTATTTTAAGAAGGCTAAAATTTAAGCATACCACTAGTTGAATTATTTGCAGGCTAACACTCCCTTAACCATTTTCAAATCTGTTAATTCTTGATTTCTTTCTGCTCAGAATTGCTTTTTAAAAAGAGTTCTATGTATCAGTTATATTTTGATGTTTTGGTTGATTGTGTGTAGAGAACTGGTCTGTTTTATATAAAGCAGTTGGCCTGAGTAGAACCTCCCAGAGAATTACCAGATATCATAAGATCTGAGGGACATCTGAAGGGCTTAAAATCAGTTTTTGAAAAGGCTTCTATCTATGAAAGTCTTCTATCTCACTCTCATGCCCGGAGAGGGAATCATAGTGATGCCAGCTACTGGGAAAGCACCAGGCGCACCTTCTGTCTGGCCTGCCCTTTTGCCCGGCTCCTGACACACTTGGACTCGTTCTTCAAGCCCGCAGCACCACCACTGTGCCTTGTGTGTTCCTCTGTTGATGCATGTGTCAGCTTACATTTCAGCCTCTCTGGTGTGTTCTCTGTCACCAGTACAAGGGTAATCTGTCCTACCAGCCTACCTCACTGATTCGCAGGAGGAATAAAGGTAGTTGCACTTTGAATACTGGAAGATGGTGTACACCGTCTGTGACTTACGAAGTTTAAAGAGCTCTCACCAAGTGGAAAAAAGGGAACCTTCCTATACTGTTGGTGGGAATATAAAGTGGTGTAGCAACTATGGAAAACAGTATGGAAATTCCTTAAAACTAAAAAGAGCATTACCATATGATCCAGCCATCCAACTTCTGCAAAGATATCTGGAAAAGATGAAAACTAATTTAAAAAGATTGCACCCTAATGTTCATAGCAGCACTGAAGAGCCGAAATATGGAAACAACCCAAGTGCCCTTCAACAGATGATTGACTTAAGATGTGGTGTATATACACAATGGAATATCGCATGCATGCTAAGTCACTAAGTCATGTCTGACTTCTTGCAATTCCATGGATAGCCCACCAGCCTCCTTTGTCCATAGGGTTTCCCAAGCAAGAATACTGGAGTGGGTTGCCATTTCCTTCAAGGGATCTTCCTGACCCAAGGATGGATCCTGCATCTTCTACATTGGCAGTCGTGTTCTTTACCAATGAGCCACCAAGGAAATCCATAATGGAATATTACTCAGCCATAAAAACAATTAAATATTGCCATTTGCAGCAACATGAATGGACCTAGAGAATATTATATTAAGGGAAGTAAGAAAGACAAATGTATGATATTGCTTATACATGAGATATAAAAAATAATACAGACAAATCTATACACAAAACAGAAGTAGACTCACAGACATAGGAAACAAACTTCTGATTCACAAAGGGGAAAAGGGGGACAGGAGAGGTAAATTAGGAGATAAAAATTAGTATACACAAAAATAGATAAGCAACAAGGATTTACTGTATAGCACAGGGAACTATATTCAGTATATTGTAGTAATGGAAAATAATCTGAAAAGTATATAAAACTGAATCACTGCTGATACCTGAAACTAGCACAATATTGTAAATTAACTACTCTTCAGTTTAAATAAAAAATAAGGAGCCCTCGCTGTCCTGCTTGCGCACTTCTGATGTTCTCCAGTTTGTCAATTTCTTTTAGTGTGGGTCCATCAGTGAGCAGTGAACTCCAGATGTGATCTGATCAAGCAGAATACAGTTAGATTATCATTTCTTACAATCTTGTTAATGAGTGAAGTGAAGTCGCTCAGTCGTGTCCGACTCTTTGTGACTGTAGCCCACCAGCCTCCTTCATCCATGAGCTTCTCCAGGCAGGAGCACTGGAGTGGGTTGCCATTTGTTTAAAATGGACTTAGACTGAGTAGGCTGTCTTTAGCCATCACAGTATACTATATGACATATTAGGACTGTAGTTAGTTTCCAGACAATATTCTCATGGTCATTCTCCGTGTTTTGTGTGGCATTATGTTAGCACGGCTTGGGGAGCCAGGTCCTGTCCGCTAGAAATGAGCAGTTCCTTAAAGACAGTTTTGTGCCAAAAACAAGTGGCCTCCACTGCCCCTAAAGGAAGAGCTCACATTTGCCACAACTTGAAGTGCTTGTTCTACTTGAAGCCAGGTCTGCCCCTGGAGGCCATAAAGCATGGTGAAGAGAGCTAGACTGGAAATCGGGAGTCTTGAGTTTGGGTTCAGTTGCTGTTTTTTTTACTGTGTGAACCATTTTTCCCAGTTACAAAACGTGCGAATTTGATGAACAATTCTCTTTTGTCACTCCATGATTCAACAATCATCTATTTAATAATATAGTTCTAGCATTTTGACCAGACGTATCTTTCAGTTGGTCAGCCACAAAAGGTTTGCTCAGAGTTTTAGGGCTTTATGTGAAACTTTTGTTTAGAACTTTATGTGAAGTAGACAGGTCATTCTCCCAATCAATAGGATGGCCCTGCCAACTCTGAAGAAGATTTGTAGAAAGAAGCGGGGAGGGGGTTGTGTGTGATTATTTGTCTCATATAATTCAAAAAGCTCTGATATTCCTGGTATCTCTTAATAATTCCATCTATTTTTAGGATTAAGTTTTGAACATCAGCATTCCCTACTAAGAAGTTTTAAATATGCCTGGTATAAAAATATTGTAAATAAATTTTGCTTTATGTTTTATAGCCACCAATTTTTATGGATTAAAAGATTGGACTGGGAAGCCACCATCATCTAAGGCTTCCCAGATGGCTCAGTGGTAAAGCATCCACCTGCCAAGCAGGATACACAGGTTTAACCCTAGGTTGGAAAGATCCCCTGGAGAAGGAATAAACAGCAACCAACACCAGTGTTCTTGCCTGGGAAATCCCATGGACTGAGAGCCTGGCAGGTTACAGTCTAGGGTGTCACAAGAATCAGATATGACTTAAGCGACTAAACGACAGCAACAACGTGATCTTCTAGTTCAATTTCATTTTTAGAAATATAGAAATTGAAACCAAAAATATTAAAGACATTTGCTCAAAGCCCCACAGCTAACACCTTGAATCAGGTATTGTGATTCGCCGTTTACTTTCTGCACTATGCTGTCTTCTTGATACCAGTTGAATGTCATGACCACTTGAACCCCTAGGGCCTCAAATCTCTCATTCACTCTGTATGCCATTCTCTCTCTACTGGCATGGTCCAAAAATAAGGAATTCCTTCTGTAATTTATCATGAAGACTGAGTAAGATAAGTGAAAATGCTTTGCAAACTATTGACACTATAATAGTTGGTAATGATCACATTACATGTAGTCGGTGTACATGTATATATGTGTGCATACTATACTAGACATTTAAGGTTCATTTTTGCTTTATGAAAGACACAATGTTCTTAAAGTCTGCTTAACATGCAGCATAATGCTAGTAAAACAATTTTCCCACCTATCACTTGGCCATTTCCATCAAAGGTCATTATTTAAACTTGTTTTTAAAGTAGATGGAAGAAGTTTCATTGGGTTTTCTCTCAACAGCACTGGCATTCACAGTGAGTTTGGACATTATCAGGACCCCAGCACTATCTTCTTCTCAGCTGAAGAGAAAGAGAGCTCATTTTCCATGGAGATCTCAAGGAGACATGTAGAAGTATCACAAGCTATCAAGGAGGAAAACATGGTCCCCTTTTAAGCCAGAGACTTACACAATTGTTCAAATCTAAAATAGAAATGCTGTCCACTGCTCAGTAGGGAGCACACAGCCAAGGTACATATTTTCATCCCACCATCCTTTCCAGATTATTCTTTACTTGGCTGTGAGCTGAGCTCCAGGCCCAAAATGGGGTTGGAGATCAGAACCAAGTATTTTAAAAGTTGGCAGTTCCAAAACAAGCGGAACAGACCTTTTTGGAGGGTAGTAGTTTGTGGTTTGGCAAGAAGAAAGGAGTAAATGAAAAATAAAATTTTCAATCCAGAGCCTCAATGGATGGAGAGAAAATTAATCTTTTTTTTTTTTTAGGTCAGTACTATCAGACTTGTTGTTTTAGAATAGGGAGATAGATTGATGGAAGATGAGACACAAAGTAGAACAAGCCAGTAAATATTTGAGTGAGTAGGTCCTCACCATTTAGAACAGTGACCTATATGCCACCACTCCACCCTTCCCCTGCCACAAAGCTAATGATCACTTTTTTCACTGGAGGCTTAGAGCACTTGTTATCACCTCTCCCCACCCCCCACCCCCCCACCCCCCGCCAACCCTTGCCTCCACTCCTTTCCCAGCTGGTCTAAAAGCCCATGTGGTTAGATTTCTGTATTAGTGGAAGACTAACACATAAAGCATCTCCTCTTGTCCCCTAACTTATGCAGAAAGAGCCTGAGAATTTAAATTGTAGTTTTGTGTTCTTGGCTAAAGTTTGAGAAAAGGTCATGCTATCTCATTGATGAATATAAGACACTGGAACAGGCAGTGTTCTATGGGATATGTTCAATGTTCAAAGGTCTATGGGATAGTTCATTTTAATGATGGTGCATTAGAAGAGAATGAGCCCTGGATTGGGAGTCAGGTGATGAAGTGAGTCTGTCTTCATGGTCTGTGTGACCTTCAACCAGTAATATATTAGCTCTCTGGTGTGTGCCACACTGAGCATTTAAAGACAAGATAAAGTGTGCCTCTGAAGACCTAGAGCCCCAGGACCTGCCGAATGAGGAGATATGATCTCAGAGACTCTTTCCAACTCAAAATGCCATGGCTTCCAAGGAGGAGGTTTGCAACACCAAGAGAACTAGACACACAGCCCTGATGGACATTCACCCCATGTTGGGGTCACACAGAATTTTAGTGTGGGATTACTGTTCTTTCTCTTTTCCTCTAATACTCATCTCTGAGTACCCTCTATATACACTTTCTTCTAGATGAGAACACTTTCAGAGAGCATTTTTGTGTTGTGACTCTCTGAGGACGTGAATATTTTTATTTCACCCTCACATTTAAACAATAGTTTCCATTGGATTTTGATGTGAGGATGGAAATATAAGGTTGTCTTTTCCCTCTTTGTAGAAATCAAAACTGACAAAAGGAGTACAAACGCCATTCGTGGGGAAAACTAGGAGATAGAAGTTTTGACTAAATATTTGACCATGAACTTTTAAAACTGATTTTAACAACTATTTATTCAAATCAAGAGCATTGAACAGGGAAGCAAATACTTAGGGACAAGGTGATGAGGCAGCAGAAGGAAGTGAAGCAGGAGCTGGGAGAGTTTAGGCAAGAGATGGAAGGAAAACATTAGGCCACCTCAGAAATGAAAGCAAAATTGAAAGTAAGGGAAAATCAAATTTTTTTAATCAAATAATTTTTGAGGGAAAATCAAATTTAAAACATAGCAGTTTTGATATAATATCCTAGATTTGAACTTGCTTTCCTTCAGTGCTTTGCACAGTACACCATTGCCTTCTGGCTCCCAGAGGCTATGAAGAAGACTATCATGGAGCAGGTCCTTGTTACTTTCAAGGTGATAACAGTTTTCTCCCTGGAAGCCTTTAGAATTTTCTCTGGCTTTGATCTTAAATTTCACTCTAATGAATATTACAGTGTTTTGTTTCTGTTCTTAATGTCTCCTGTTAGTGCTCTATGAGTTCTTTAAATCAGTGATCTTACATCTTTTTTTCTAATTCTGGAAAATTATCAGTCATTATTTCTTCAAAGTTTTCCTTGTAATTTGTTTTTCTCTCTACTTTGATTCATATTAAGCTTTTACTCCAAAGTTACCTGTCACTTAACTTTTTTCTTACTTTGAACATTTCTGCCTACTCTTAACTCTCCCGGGGAAGGTTTCTTGACTTGATATTACCATTTGTTTCTCGGTTATCCCCTTCTCCTGATAAACTGGACTTCCCTGGTGGCTCAGTTTTAAAGAATCTGCCTGCCAATGCAGGAGACAGGAGACATAGGTTCAATTCCTGGGTTGGGAAGATCCTCTGGAGGAGGGCATGGCAACCCACTCCAATGTCCCTGCCTGGAGAATCCCATGGACAGAGGAGCCTGGTGAGCTTTAGTCTACAGGGTCACAAAGAGATGGACACAACTGAAGTGACTGAGCACACATGCACACTAATAAATTAATTTATTAGATTCTTAATGAACTGTTACATTAGTAACATAGTTCTTTTATATAATTGTTTATCTCTGCTTCATATTTCCAAAACTCTTATCTTGTTAATCATATTTATTATGCATATTTTACATTCTTGTCTGTCTGGCCCATTGGTTATTTCCTTTAGCATGGACTGTTAAGCATATGTACCTTGTTTGTATCATTCTTTCCCCATGAAAGCCCATATTACCTTGGGAATATTAGCTACCAGACAGGTCATGTATATCTGGCTGAGGTGACTAAAGTCCAGCCTTAGACTCTCATTAGTTCACAGATGATATCTGGTGTCATAGAGTGGTATAGCAGTAGGAAATATTCCCTGCGCTGATGACTTCTGTTGTTTTAGTCTGGACTTGATCACTCCCTACTTACCTACCCACGTTAGCTGACTTTTTCTGTATTTCCTCTCTCAGCTCTGCTCTTTTACAAAAGCTTCCTCATTGGGATTAGAATAAGAATTAGGGCTGCTCAGAGTTACGACACTGATCTGTACCTGTTAGCTGCTCCCCAGCAGCCAGATTCCAGCTCTGCCATATGTTGTATGTATATCCAATGGCACTGTGCCGGCGTTACTCTTCCTCTCCCCACCGAAGTGATGAGGTGAGCAGTGACTTGCCCAGAACAGTGTGTGTGTGTGTGGGGTGGGCAAGAATGTATAATGAGACTATACTGCTACACCCCATCCTCCACCTGCCAGCTTCTATTCTAGACTACCAGTTCCCATATGCATTTGAAACACAGCCACTTCCTGTCTTCCTCAATGTTTCTTGTTTTTATATTATATTATGTTATTCGTTGACCTACCAGTGATTTCTGTAGCAGTTCTAGGGTGGATTCCGAAAGGAGGCCAGAAACTCCTGTTTGGCTGCTATCTTGTCCTCCCCACTAACGTATAACGTCACCTCTGTCACTCACCAGTTCCACAATATATGTGGGTGAATTGCTTCTGTCTCTAGTCTATTTCATTTATGTATTATCTGCCTCTGTGCAATACCACACTGTTTTAATTATTGAAAATTCTTAACATCTTTTAAGAGATGTTATTGGAATATAGTCGATTTACCATAACGTCTTGATATCTGATGTGGGGATGGATCCTTTCTTCTTATTCATTCTGTAAATTGTCTTGGCTATTCCAGGACTTTTACTCTCCTATGTGAACTCAAGGATCAGTTTATCAAGTTCTATGAAAAATCCTCTTGAGTTTTAGGTGAATTGTTCTGAATTTATAGGTTGGTTTAGAGAATTGCCATTGTTACTATATTGAGATCTCTAATACATTAGTATTGTATAAAGCTCCATTTATTTTCTCCCTAAAGATCTTGTTAAACTTTTGTGGGATTAAGTCCTAGGTGCCTTATAGCTTTTGTTACTACTGTAAGTCATTTTTTCTTTTGCTTTTTTCTACAATGAAAATACCTTTTTTTTTCTGATCATATAAAAAGTGCTCATTGGAAACATTTGATTATTATATAAAGAAGAAAGTAAATCCCACCCATCATACTGAGGTTACATTGCTGGTTATCCTTTCAAGCATTCTTTATGTATGCAATATACATACCCCAATAAATTTACATACATAGGATCCTGTCATGCTTGCTCTTTTTTGAACATTTATTCTCTACCTCCTCTCCCCATATTAACCCCTTTTTTATTCCCTAGCCACACACCTGTTACCTATATTCATAACCAATATTTGCTCCATGCTTGTGAAATCCTACATAGATCCTTGTATTGATATTTATAGAGATTTCAGGGAGTTGATCATTGTTTTGAAAAAAATGGGTCATATTATACTCATTTGTACTTTCATTTTCTCACACTTAGAAGTACCTTTGAAAATCTATGTGCTACTACTATAGATTCTACTAAGTCATTTATATGGATCTAATTTATTCTTTTATTATTCCATGATCTGGAGATGCAATACTATAATTTATTCAATAATATGGATCAGTTGTATCTAGCAGGAACTAATTATTTTAAATAGAAAGTGATTTAATACAGGTAATTTGGGACTTAACCAAATCCTTGTGAAAGTGTTAGTCACTCAGTCGTGTCCATCTCTTTATGACTCTAAGGACTGTAGTGCTCCAGGCTCCTCTGTCTATCCGATTCTCCAGGCAAGAATACTGGAACGGGTAGCCATTCCATTCTCCAGGGAATCTTCTTGACCCAGGGATTGAACTCGGGTCTCTGGCACTGCAGATGGATTCTTTACTGTCTGAGCCACTGTGGAAGCCAAAATCCTTCAGTTCAGTTCAGTTCAGTTGCTCAGTCGTGTCTGACTCTTTGTGACCCCATGAATCGCAGCACACCAGGCCTCCCTGTCCATCACCAACCCCCGGAGTTCACTCAAACTCATGTCCATTGAGCCGGTGATGCCATCCAGCCCTCTCATCCTCCGTCGTCCCATTCTCCTCCTGCCCCCAATCCCTCCCAGCATCAGGGTCTTTTCCAATGAGTCAACTCTTTGCATGAGGTGGCCAAACTATTGGAGTTTCAGCTTTAGCATCAGTCCTTCCAATGAACACCCAGGACTGATCTCCTTTAAGATAGACTGGTTGGATCTCCTTGCAGTCCAAGGGACTCTCAAAAGTCTTCTCCAACACCATACTTCAAAAGCATCAATTCTTCGGCGCTCAGCTTTCTTCATAGTCCAACTCTCACATCCATACATGACCACTGGAAAAACCATAGCCTTGACTAGATGGACCTTTGTTGACAAAGTAATGTCTCTGCTTTTGAATATGCTATCTAGGTTGGTCATAACTTTCCTTCCAAGGAGCAAGCGTCTTTTAATTTCATGGTTGCAGTCACCATCTGCAGTGATTTTGGAGCCCAAAAAACAAAGTCTGACACTGTTTCCACTGTTTCCCCATCAGATGCCATGATCTTAGTTTTCTGAATGTTGAGCTTTAAGCCAACCCTTTCACTCTTCTCTTTCACTTTCATCAAGAGGCTTTTTAGTTCCTCTTCACTTTCTGCCATAAGGGTGGTGTCATCTGCATATCTGAGGTTATTGATATTTCTCCCAGCAATCTTGATTCCAGCTTGTGTTTCTTCCAGTCCAGCGTTTCTCATGATGTACTCTGCATATAAGTTAAATAAGCCAGGTGACAATATACAGCCTTGATGTACTCCTTTTCCTATTTGGAACCAGTCCATTGTTCCATGTCCAGTTCTAACTGTTGCTTCCTGACCTGCATACAGGTTTCTCAAGAGGCAGGTCAGGTGGTCTGATATTCCCATCTCTTTCAGAATTTTCCACAGTTTATTGTGATCCACACAGTGAAAGGCTTTGGCATAGTCAATAAAGCAGAAATAGATGTTTTTCTGGAACTCTCTTGCTTTTTCCATGATCCAGTGGATGTTGGCAATTTGATCTCTGGTTCCTCTGCCTTTTCCAAAACCAGCTTGAACATCTGGAAGTTCACGGTTCACGTATTGCTGAAGCCTGGCTTGGAGAATTTTGAGCATTACTTTACTAGCGTGTGAGATGAGTGCAATTGTGAGGTAGTTTGAGCATTCTTTGGCATTGCCTTTCTTTGTGATTGGAATGAAAACTGACCTTTTCCAGTCCTGTGGCCACTGCTGAGTTTTCCAAATTTGCTGGCATATTGAGTGCAGCACTTTCACAGCTTCATCTTCCAGGATTTGAATTAGCTCAACTGGAATTCCATCACCTCCACTAGCTTTGTTTGTACTGATGCTTCCGAAGGCCCACTTGACTTCACATTCCAGGATGTCTGGCTCTAGGTCAGTGATCACACCATCAGGATTATCTGGGTCATGAAGCTCTTTTTGTACAGTTCTTCTGTGTGTTCTTGCCACCTCTTCTTAATATATTCTGCTTCTGTTAGGTCCATACCATTTCTGTCCTTTATCGAGCCTATCTTTGCTTGAAATGTTCCCTTGGTATCTCTAATTTTCTTGAAGAGATCCCTAGTCTTTCCCATTCTGTTGTTTTCCTCTATTTCTTTGCATTGATCTCTGAGGAAGGCTTTCTTATCTCTCCTTGCTATTCTTTGGAACTCTGCATTCAGATGCTTATATCTTTCCTTTTCTCCTTTGCTTTTCACTTCTCTTCTTTTCACAGCTCTTTGTAAGGCCTCCCCAGACAGCCATTTTGCTTTTTTGCATTTCATTTCCATGGGGATGGTCTTGATCCCTGTCTCCTGTACAATGTCACAAACTTCCATCCATAGTTCATCAGACACTCTATCTATCAGATTTAGTCCAAATCCTTAGAGGGACCCAAGTACCAGATTCTAGGCTGGGCCTCCAGTGATGACTCCCACAACAGTTCCATGGAACCTGCCACCCAAGAGAAGTGCAACATCCATCACAGTCAGGAAGTTGATGTCCCAGCTGCTGGTTCCAGAGTCATGCCACCCTAGCTACAACCTGGGGATTCAGGAAGCTACTATCAGAACTGTTGACTCGAGACCCATATCATGTCTGTCAAAGCTACACTTGTACATCTGACTGGTGAAATTAAATCACAGTCTAGAACACTAGCTTCAAGGGAGTCTGGGAATTATGTCTTTAATTTTTCAGACTCTGCAAGTAGACACACAAGAAAAAGGTTAACTAGAGGGAGAGTGGACCAGTCTACCCAATGTGCTGTGTACTGTACGTTGCTGCAGATTGGGTTCCCCTACAAACAGTTTCACAGTAAACATATCTGTAATGTGGCCTCATGGGTTCCTACTTATATTCCTAAGGAATAGGGTCCCAGGAGTAGAATTTCTGGAACAAAGTATATATGTATTTTAAAAAATAGACCTTGCTAATTTGCCCTCTGAAAAAATTGTAACACTTTACATTTCTGCCGGCAATGTGTGAGAATTACCTTCATTCATACCACACAATCAACAATAGGAATGATGGTTTGGTGTTTGGTGTGTGTCTGTGTGTTTGCTTATTGTGGAGAATTTCAAACATGCACAAAAGTAGGCAGAGTGTGTAATGAATTGCCATGTTCCTATCTGGAAGCCTCAACCACCATCCATGCATGTCTGACTCCGTCACATCTACTTCCCATGTTTTATATTATTTTAGAAGAAATTTCAGATACCGTATTATTTCATTTATAAAGATAAGTGTATTTCTAAAAGATAAAAACAATATTATTATAATATCTAAAATATTAACAATAATTATTCATGAACTAGTCAGCCAGTGCTTCCATTTTGTTTGAGTAAAGATTCAAATGGGCTTCCCAGGTGGTGCTAGTGGTAAAGAACCCACCTGCCAATGCAGGAGACTTGGTAGATGCGGGTTTGATCTCTGGGTTGGGAAGATCCCCTAGAGCTGGAAATGGCAACCCACTCCAGTATTCTTGCCTGGAGAATCCCATGGACAGAGGAGCCTGGCAGGCTACAGGCTATACAGTCACACAGAGTTGGACACAATTGAAGCGACTTAGCATGCATGCAAGATTCAAACAAGGCCCACAAATTGCAACAAATTAAAGTGTTTTGTGTCTTTTAACTTACAGCCTCTCCCTCCATTTTTTTAATTCCTCACAATTTATTTGTTAAAAGAACCAGGCTAACGATGCCATGAAGTTCCTTGCAGTCTGAGTTTTCTAGATCGCATCCCTTTGTTGTAGTGGAATGTTGTCCTAGTTATTTCCTGTGAATTGGGAGTGGAATCCAGAGGCTTGGTCAGACTCGAGTTTGACTTTTATGACAACAATAATGCAGATGGTGTCTGTTTCTCCACTGGGACTCACATAATATCTGGTTCTCTCTCCCTTGTGATGTTAGCAATCACTCGTGGTCAGTGTCCAGATCCACTAGGATTACAGCACCAGCTATCCTTTTTCATCTGTGACATAGAACACATCTATAAAGAAAAATGTCCTCCACTCTGCTATTTGATTACCCGAGTTCATTTACATAAGAAAAATGCTTGATTGTTTCCAGTTTTTTGCCAGTTTTCAAAATAATGAATTGGTTCCCTAGCATCCTCAGTGGTGACTTGTTTTTTTAGCATCACTGTGAATTCATGGATTAAATTTACTTGATGGGTTTCAATCCACTGTAGTTGTGACTCTCACAGATACTTTTAAATTGTTCCACCTTTGATCAGTGGAAGCTTTGCTATGATTGTGTTTGTTCTTGCCACTGTGATAGGTGTCAAACAATTTTACATTACTTTCATTTTTATTTCCCTGATCTCTAGTGAATTTGACCATGTTCTTATGTTTTTTGGGCCTTTTGGCTTTACTCACTAGAGAATTATTTGTATCTTTTGCACAATTTTCTATTCCCATTGTTGGTTTTGTCTTATCAGTTTTAAAGGGTGCTTTGTATAGAAAGTAATCCTTGGTGAGACTATAGTAGCACAGACATTTTCCCATACATATTGATTGCTATTAACTTTGTCTTAGTGAAGTGATGAAGTGATAATGAAGAATATAGTAGCACAAACATTTCCCAGACATATTGATTGCTATTAACTTTGTCTTAGTTCAGTTCAGTTTCAGTTCAGTTGCTCAGTCGTGTCCGACTCTTTGCGACCCCATGAATCACAGCACACCAGGCCTCCCTGTCCATCACCAACTCCCGGAGTTCACTCAGACTCACGTCCATCGAGTCAGTGATGCCATCCAGCCATCTCATCCTCTGTCGTCCCCTTCTCCTCCTGCCCCCAATCCCTCCCAGCATCAGAGTCTTTTCCAATGAGTCAACTCTTCGCATGAGGGTGGCCAAAGTACTGGAGTTTCAGCTTTAGCATCATTCCTTCCACAGAAATCCCAGGGCTGATCTCCTTCAGAATGGACTGGTTGGATCTCCTTGCAGTCCAAGGGACTCTCAAGAGTCTTCTCCAACACCACACTTCAAAAGCATCAATTTTTTGGCGCTCAGCTTTCTTTGCAGTCCAACTCTCACATCCATACATGACCACAGGAAAAACCATAGCCTTGACTAGATGGACCTTTGTTGGCAAAGTAATGTCTCTGCTTCTGAATCTGCTATCTCGGTTGGTCATAACTTTCCTACCAAGGAGTAAGCATCTTTTAATTTCATGGCTGCAGTCACTATATAGTTTCTTAATTCTTGGTAAGGAAAGTCTTCCCAAATCATTGTGTATATAATCTCACAGACAGTTTTTTTCAAGTTTAAAAATTATTTTTCTTTTATACTGAAATACTTAATTTGCTTGCAATTTACTTTTGATTTTAGTGTAAGATAGTAGTCCATTTTAATTTTCTTTCATATTGGTAACCAGTTATGCCTGCAATTTTTTAGTAAAGAGGGTTCATCTTTTTCCCACTGAACTACCATTTTGGCACATAAACATTTCTATTAGTCACTGTAATAATGATCAATTATTTATTCTACTCCACAAATGCATTTTTATATACCCTTACTAATGGCATATTGATTTGAATACATAAACTTTACAGTACAGCTGATATCTTAGTAAGTTCTGTATATACCCACTCTTCATTTTCTTTTATTTTATAGTTGTATTAGCTATTCTTTGGCATTCTTTTGCTACTGAATTTTAGAATCATCTTATCTAATTCCAAGAAAAACCTTGTTGGAATTCTAATCAGAACTACATTAAATTTATATATTAAAATTCCTGGAATTAACAGTTTTTTATTGTCTTTCCTTTTAGGATTTCAATTTATTAAAATCCTATTTTGTGTCTTTTAATAGTTTTTTTCCCCTTAGTTTGTTTCAATATAAATCCTAAGTCTGTCTTGTTAAATTTATTTATAAGTATTTAGCATTTTTGTCACTAACATGATTTGACTGGATTTTTATTAACAACATGAAGATTTTATAGGCATAAGAACTTTTTAGACAAACTGTTCAGTCACTGGAACTTGTAATTGAAGTGAAAGCTCCCCCTTATATTATCAGGAAGGAAGGGTAGATACACATCTCTGTAAGACGGTTAAGCATCTGTCTACAATGTGGGAGACCTGGGTTCGATTCCTGGGTTGGGAAGGTCCCCGGGAGAAGGAAATGACAATCCACTCCAGTACTGTTGCCTGGAAAATCCCATGGACAGAGGAGCCTGGTAGGCTACAGTCCATGGGGTCGAAAAGAGTCGGACACGACTGAGCGACTTCACTTAACTCACTTAAGACTATTTAGGTAAGGTCTTGCTGAGAGGTTGGGGCAGGGACCAGATGAGCCCTGGAAGACCTACAAAGAAGAGGAGTCTACAACGTTGCTGTTTTAGCCAGCCTCCTAATATCAGCCCTCATGTGAGGGCTCTTGACTTAGCCAGTTTTTCCAGTGGATACATGGACATGTAGAAGACCATTATAAAACATGCTGGGATAATCTAGACTAATTTAATTTTAAATTTAGGACAATCTAAAAATTTCCCAAAAAAGTTTTTCTTCTGTTTTCTTTTTTTTTTTTCAAAATTCCATTTTGCTGTTATGATATAGTTTGTTTTGTTTTTGCAATGAATACCTTTTGGTTGTTGATTTCCCCAGGTAAACAATTACAATAAATGTACTCATTCATTCACTTTGTGTATACAAAAATAATAGAAAGAATTTTAGCCCACTGGAGTCCAGAGTTAATATGCTTTGCAGTACATCTTCTCATTCAATTTTCAAAACATCACCATGAAGTAGACTGAGTTTATTTCGTTTGTATCTCGTTTTTAACAACTAGGAACTTAAGGCCCAGAAGAATGTGTTACTTGTCCAAGGTCACACAACTAGTTAATGACATAGCTTCCATGCCAACCAAGTGGCTGACTCAGAAGATCTTATCATTATAGTATTGTCCTTTCACAGAAGAATTTGAGGTAGAAATGTATGACTTAGAACCTCCATTTCTACTTCTACAAAACAAAGGATTTTTAATAGATGGTATCTGGTTGTAGATTCTTATGCAGAAAATTGAGTTTACTGAATTTGTAAATCAAGGGTTTTACATATGCTGCTGCTGCTAAGTCACTTCAGTCGTGTCCAACTCTGTGCGACCCCACAGACAGCAGCCCACCAGGCTCCCCCGTGCCTGGGATTCTCCAGGCAAGAACAATGGAGTGGGTTGCCATTTCCTTCTCCAATGCAGGAAAGTGAAAAGTGAAAGTGAAGTTGCTCAGTCGTGTCCAACCCTCAGTGACCCCACGGACTGCAGCCTACCAGGCTCCTCCATCCATGGGATTTTCCAGGCCAGAGTACTGGAGTAGGGTGCCATTGCCTTCTCTGTCTGGTTCCTATGAAGCTGCCTTAAAACTTTCAACAAACCACCAAACCTCCCTGACTCTCAGATTTCTTATAACAAAATAATTTAGATGCCCCTAAGGCCCTTTGTGATCTGAAATTCTATGATTTATATATTGTACCACGTGTTCCCTATTTCCCATGTCTAATTCATTGAAAACACACCTCAGTCCTAGCTCCTTGTAAGTGCCCAATAAGGAGAGATTATTTGTTCAAGTCTGTGAATTTTCCAAGTTTTAATCTCTTGTATCACTAAAGTAATGTTCTGCTTTTATATAAGGTAGATTTTGAGTGTTGATTTGATCCATTTTACTAATGTTAATTGAGCACTTTACCACAAGCCAGGTACGGTTTTAGTTGCTCAGAATGGGAAGTGTTTAAGGAGAGCTGTATCAGCCTCTGAGGACTGGAGTATTTGGGATCCACAAGTCAGGCTGGGAGGTGGGCTGGTGGTTGTATGCCTGGGTCTTTGTCTCTAATTTGCCCTGACCTCTGGGCTTTCTTTTCCTCATCTATAAATAAAGAGCTTGGACCGATGACTCTGAAGCCTCTTCCTGCTCTAAAATTCCATGATTCCATGACATAAAATTTAAACAAGATTTTGGAGTAGAGACCTAGTGGCTTTATCGGTGTGCAGGCTATATGAGACTGCAGCCTACCAGGCTTCTCCATCCATGGGATTTTCCAGGCAAGAGTACTGGAGTGGGTTGCCATAAACACCTCAAAATTTTCTTTCCAGTATATGGTTTTCTCAGCTGTGATTTTCATGTGTTCATTTTCTCCTTAAAGGTGGTCTTTGCTTTACTGGCTTTTTGTAGTGTTTCCCTCTATGGTTTCTAAGATAACCTCTACAGTGTGTTTGTGGAGGAGGGGGAGCAAATAGAGACCCTATAGGTTATTAGTAGTAGAATATGAGGAAGAATGATAGAATGTGAAATAACAGAATGTGATCACTTGAGTTCTTATTTGTCTATTCATTAAAAGAGTTGTTGCAATTCTTTCAGACTATATAAAACTGGAACCTGACCCCAGTCCCCTCTGCGTTCCCCTGTCACATCCTTGGAATCTGGGGATTTTGCAGCTTTAAATCATTGGTTTATATCTTAAAATTGATTCTAACATTATAATAACCATAAGAACTTTAAAATAACATTTTGAACTAAATTTTAGAATTATTATTATAATAAGTGATATGATAAAATAGCCCTTTCCTAAAAGATGCCCAAGAAATTCTCAATAGAGGATACTTGTGGGATTGCAGGGTGCAACTGTGGGGGAGATGACAGGTACTTTTTATTTTCTACCTTCTGTAGGGTTCTTTTCTTCCTTTCTTTATTTTTTATTTTTTAGCTATTATAATATGTAACTTTAATGATTAAATTTTGATTTAAACATTTTTTTCTTGAATTTGAAATGATATCTTCACTGATGGCTTTGTAGTCAAATGTTTTCCCCCAAATATAAGATTTTTCAATGATAAAATGACAGTGCATGACAAGATAGGTTTTAAAGTACAGAAAAGCAATTTATAGTAAATATTTACAGGAACAAATACATTCTGGAGTTTAGTATGTCTGTATTTTCATATGGCAATGACTCTGGACAAGGCACTTGTTTTTAAAGAAATCATTAGCCAAACAAAAGCACCGTTGGTTAATTTCTAAAGTGATCTTTCTGCTGTGGGTTTTATCTTAGCTATAAGCAGTTCTCAGCTCTGATCTCACATCAGAATTACTGGGGAATTTTTAAAAAACCATTCCCCAAGCCCCACTCCAGATCAACCAAATTGATTTCTGTGAGTGCAACCAGGCAAAAGTATTTTTAAAAAGCTTCACAGGTAAGTCCCACCTCTGGCCAGACTTGAGAACCTTAATCCACCAAAAATGATCTAGGTGGATTTAATGAATTCATAAACTGAGGTGAGCTATTTGTTATTTGACACTTGTCAGAGATTAATAAATTATGATATTTTACCTTCTCTTTTTTCCCTTTCCTTCTTCTTTGGTTTTCCTAACAAGGGCCCAGCAATGAAGGGGACCAGGCCAGAGGAGGGATCTGGAGACAGGAAGGAAGTGCAGAGGACACGCACAGACAGATGGAGGCTAGGACTTGCAGATTAAATTTCTTAGAAAGGCAGCAAAAATAAACAGGCACCCCCTCCCCACCAAGCAGAAGGATATTTTCTGCAACTAGTGTTTTGCTTTTGGGCAATGGGGTTAACTTGCATTATTTTAGGACATCTTAGGGAACAAACAGACATTTCTCTCAGAAGCGGATTTACTTAATCTTAACAAACCAGCCTTCATGCACTAGGTTTGTGTGCTTGGACCATGGTGTTTTTCAGGTTCAGTGATATATGTCCTGTAATTTCATGCAAACCCTCTTGATCTCTAGTCATTAGCCATGTTTATAGGGACTGGTACAGCCCAGCTCCCATTAACTCTTAAAAACTGGCCAGCCAGGATTCCCTTTCATGACAGGACTTCACACTAAGGATAAATTTTTGGAAGTAGAATAAAATTGACATAATAGGGCAGGATACAAAAATCAATAAACAAAAATCAGTTGCATTTCTACATACTAGCAATGATCAATCATAAAAGGAAATTAAAAAAACAATTCCATTTTCAATAGCATCGAAAAGAAAAAGTAGAAACAAATTTAACCAAGAACATGAACGATTTTTACAGCAAAAACTACAAAACATTATTAAAAGAAATGAAAGAAGAAAAGAAAGAAAAGAAATGAGAAAGCATCTTGTGTTTATGGACTAGAAGACAATATTGTTAAGAAAACTGTATTAACCAAAGCAATCTACAGATTCAATGCAATCTCTCTCAAAATCTCAATGATGATTTTTGCAGAAATAGGGAACAAGAAGTCCTAAAATACATATGAGGACTCCCTAAAATTCATTTAGGGACTCCTAAATAACCACAAAGATCTCAGAAAAGATGATCAAAGTTGGTAGTGAGAGAGTCAATTCCTAGGCAGGTTGATAAGAAGTCCGGGGGTCCCCAAGGAGAGAGGGGTTTGGAATTCTCAAGGAGGAGGAAAGGACAAACTTTTTTTCCCTCTACATTCCTTAGGATTATATAACAATAATCTATCCTGCTTGAGGACAGTTTCTGGAAAAAACCTTCTGGCTAATCCTGTTATCTTAAAATGTAAATTATGGGAGTGGATCTAGTAAGGTCTTTACAACCTCCAGACATTCTTTTGATTTACTGTAATAACTAATTAAAAGTATATAACTTCATTGCTGACACTGGTGAGGAGGCACTCTCTGTCCCCCTTCTGATGTCTATGTCAGAAGCTTTCTCTCTTTTATACTTTAATAAAACTTTATTACACAAAAGCTCTGAGTGATCAAGCCTTGTCTCTGGCCCCGGATTGAATTCTTCTCCTCCAGAGGCCAAGAATCCCGGCGTCTTTCATGGTTCAGGAACAACCTTTCAGTAGTCTCACACTTCATGATTCTAAAACATAATACAAAGCTCCAATAAGCAAAACAGAGTAGGATGGTATAAAAGCAGACGTATAGACCAATGGACTAGAAGAGACAATGCAGAAATAAACACTTGCACACCAAAATGGCAAGATAAGAAAGACATAAGGAATCAATGATGAGCATTAAATATATATTTACCTATAGAACTAAGAGTAAATAAGGAAAATTATATTGGGTTGCCCAAAAAGTTTGTTCCCTAAGCTATTAAGGAAAAACCTGAAACTTTTTGGCCAACCCAATAGTATGCAAGACTAGGAGCTGACAACTATTAGAGCAGAACTATAATAAAATGCAGCCATGAAATTAAAAGACGCTTACTCCTTGGTAGGAAAGTTATGACCAAACTAGACAGCATATTAAAAAGCAGAGACATTACTTTGTCAACAAAGGTCCTTCTAGTCAAGGCTATGGTTTTTCCAGTGGTCATGTATGGATGTGAGAGTTGGACTGTGAAGAAAGCTGAGCGCCGAAGAATTGATGCTTTTGAACTGTGATGTTGGAGAAGACTCTTGAGAGTCCCTTGGACTCCAAGGAGATCCAACCAATCCATTCTAAAGGAGATCAATCCTAGGTGTTCATTGGTAGGACTGATATTGAAGCTGAAACTCCAATATTTTGGCCACCTGATGCTAAGAGCTGGCTCATTTGAATAAGACCCTGATGTTGGGAAAGATTGAGGGCAGGAGGAGAAGGGGACGACAGAGGATGAGATGGTTGGATGGCATCACCGACTGGATGGACAGGAGTTTGGGTAGACTCTGGGAATTGGTGATGGACAGGGAGGCCTGGCGTGCTGGGTTCATGGGGTCGCAAAGAGTTGGACATGACTGAGCGACTGAACTGACTGATAATAAAATGGATAATAGATGCAACAAAAGGAAAGTGCAAATGAAGAGACCAGGGAGCACTATGCAATATTTCATAGCAGATGCAAAGTAAATATTAGGCAAGAGGAAAAAAAAGTTTTAAAGGTATCCTCTAAATCAATGAGGGATTCTTGACTCACGACAAAGGAAAATATCTGAGGAAACCTAAAGCTAACGTTTCAGAGTAGGAAGATGCCTGGAAAAAAAACCCAAACCAAAAAGCATCCTAAGGAGCATCCTGATTTTACACATTAGAAAACTGAGGCCCAGAGACAGTGAGTGACTCCGCAAGCTCCACAAAGCTAGCACCAGACCCAGGTCTAACACTTGGGTCTCACAATCTGGGACTCTCCACCACAGCACACGTCCTTTCTATTTAATTTTTTAAAAATAAGTAGCTGATTTGAACATTTTTAAGATTTCTCCAGAATATCCCATGATACCATTTCAAAATGTCTTCAAACTTGGATCTTCTGTGGGGAAGGTAAGGTAAGGTAAGTCACTTCAGTTGTGTCCGACTCTGTGCGACTCCATAGATGGCAGCCCACCAGGCTCCCCTGTCTGTGGGGAAAGAAGATACAGAAATGCTTTCACAGAGCTGGGTCTGGTTAGCCTCACAGCAGAGTTGGGTGGGGAATCCTGGTGTGAACCTTCCAGACTGTCTCTAATCTTAGGGCATTCTCTCTCCGCCTTTGATAGCTTCTTCCCCTCCTCTGCTTGCTGCTTGCCTCACCATGATCTAGTTGCCTCTCCCTTAAGTAGATATAGGTTATGTCTGTGCTCTGTGCTGTGCTCAGTCGTGTACACTTTGCAACCCCATGTACTGTATGTAGCCTGCCAGGCTCCTCAGTCCATGGGATTTTTCAGGCAAGAATACTGGAGTGGTTTGCCATTTTTTTTCTCCACAAGATCTTCCTGACCCAGGGATGAAAACCTAAAGCTGTGTCTTCTGTGTCTTCCACATTGCAGGCAGATTTTTCACCCACTGAACTGTCAGGGAGGCCCTAGATATAGATCATACTTGCACGTTTAAAAGTAACTCTGTTAGGTGCTATCCTAAGCGCTTTACCAGGCTTATCTCACTGAAGCCTTACATTCCTGAGGCAGATTTTGTGTCCCCATTTCAGAGACAAGAAAATACAGTAACAGAGATAAGTAACTTGCTCCAAATTTTGCAGCTAGAAAATAAGGGGTAGAGTTCTCAACTCCAGAATCCGCCTAATTTTAAGGACTACGTTATCCAGCCTGAACAAAATTGCACGTTATGCCCAATTCTGAAAGTGAGCACGTTTTTCGCGACACTTTGTCCGAAAACCAAAATTGCATTCATTTGGGGAATCTACTCGATTCGTTGTTGTTTTTGGTAGCCACATCAAAGAAAAAGACGATTAATTTTAAAGTCAACAGAGTTTTTCCAGTGTGTGGTCTTCTTTTGTGTATCGAGTGGTCTTCCAGGGGAAAACTTGAGAAAACACACTGAAGGCCACCAGTCCGGTGTGCGAGAAGGAGTTGGGGCGGGGCGAGGGAAGGGCTAAGTGGACCGGCGTCCCGCGCCCGGTTCCGCTCCGGATTCTCGGCTCGCGACCCCGGGAGGAGGGCAGGTGGGCGTGGCGGAAGGACCGCAGGTCCATTCCCAGTGCGCTATGCAAATGACATGCAAACCAGCGCGTGTGAGTCCGAGTCCGCAGTTTGGATCGGGACTCTGAGCGTAGGGCTCTGAGGGGCTCTCCCACTTGCTCGCGCTCTCGCTGGGCCGCTCACCCCTGCCCCGACCCGGACGCGCCTCTCCTGCTCCCAGTGCCGCCGGGTTGGCAGCCAGCAGCGCTTTGAGCGCTGAGCCCGCGCTGCGCGCCGGCGGGACGACCCTGCCGAGCGCTGTGCCTCGGCTCCCGGGCTGCCTTCGCTGCGCGGGTGAGTGAGCCCGCCCCACGCTTTTGTCCCGGCGCGGCCCCTGGGAGTCACTCCCCGAAGGCGGGGATCGCGGGGTCGGGACCCTGTATTGGGAGCTTGCTCCATGCTCCACTGTTGGAGAGGGGTTCCTGCGTGCGGCGGAGTTGGGCGCGGGGACGCATAAGGGGGCGACCCAGCACTTCCAAGCAGCCTCGGTTTTCTTTTGGAAGGTGAGGTGCCTGGGGACAGTGACGTCGTTGTCTCTATAGGGGTCATCCGAAAGGGATACCTTTGATTTGAGTGGTGCAAATAGCCGCTAGCCTGCAAGGAAGAAAGGTGGGCTCTTCTCCCAGCTCCCCAGCGCCCTGCAGGATGACTGGGGAACGACAGCTGCGGGGCGGGGGTGCCACGTGAAAGTCCTCCCTGTCTAAATGCAGCCCTGGAAGATATGGCAATAGGTGCAGCTCTGGGGTCCCAGACAAAATTGGGGCGCCAGGCGTTGCAGTCTTTCTCTCCCTCCCTGCTCCTCACTCAAGCCCCTCGCCTGCTGCTCTGCCTGTCTTCAGCCAGTTTTATGGTTGAAAGACTCTTGTTCTCAGATCATTGCGGTTGGAAAGTTGAGGCTAAACTAATTCCCAGGTGTTAGCTGTCAGTGGTTAAGGCAGAACTCCTCCATGGAACTTGTGGCTGCTTACACTCCTCAAGACCCAAAGGACTGAACTTCTAGGAGTGGTGTTGCAGATGTGAAGATGGCTGGTGGGGAGAGTTTTTCAAGCATTTGTTGTCGTTGAGGGGTGAGGAGGGCACATCCTCTAGATAGTAACCTGAAGTAGAAAGACCCAGCTGCTTTGCTGCCTAGCAAGGGTAAAAATAACCATTGCAATGGAAGGAGCTGGGGGGAAGTGGGGGCACACCCAGGCAGTGGGAATAGTACCAGGCCTCAGGCCACTGGTTTCTACCATCCCTCCTCTCCCTGAGTGCAAAGAACAGAGTATGTGAAATCTCCACTTGCCACCCACCCCACAGCCTGACTAGTGCTGTGTCCCCTTTCCACCTGGGGCTGTGGGTTCCTCCCTGTTTTAGTGCAGTCATTTGTCAAAATGCACAGCTGGTCAATAAGTTATTTGTAAATGGTGGGTTTGAGAGGACTGTTTAGGGGACCCTTCACCCTTTAAAGTGTGGGGGATCCACAGATCCAACAAAATCTCTGGGGGAAGGGCTTCCCTGGTGGCTCAGAGGGTGAAGAGTCCCTCTTGCAAAGCGGGACACTTGGGTTTGGATCCGTGGGTTGGGAAGATTCCCTGGAGGAGGGCATGACAACCCACTCTAGTATTCTTGCCTGGAGAATCCCCATAGACAGAGGAGCCTGGTGGGCTACAGTCCATGGGGTCACAGAGAGTCAGACACGACTGAGCGACTAAGCACAGGGGGAATGGTAGGTGCTTCTGGTAACCTTACTGGCCACCTAAAAGGCATCTCAGGTTGTAGTAAAATAGTTTTGTTTTCTCCTCACTTTATTTCCCTCTTCTCCTCCATCTCTTTATTTTGTCTTAAATTCTCAATCCCCTTGCGTTTTCTCTTTGGTGATCCTGTCTTAGTCTCTTTCCCTTCCCTGCATACTGCAGCCATGTGGAAGGTGACGCTGCTGGCACCACAGTGCCCTGGGCTGGTATGGAATGTTCCTTCTCAATGCCCAGAGTGAGGTGGGCCTTTTGTCTTCCATCCTGACTGGGCTAAGAGCCTTCAGCCAGAGCAAGTGGGAGCCTGGGCACTGGGTCCTGGCAGACAGGGGTGGGGTGGCTGGATGCTGGCTACTGGACTGGGTAATGGGTACCCTGGGGACTTGCACAAGAGCCTTTTCACCAGGATGTGCATATCTGTTCCCTCACTCATGATGCACAAAGATGCTGGTCCTCAGGCACTACTAGGCATGAACTTGGAAAATTGCTCCAGGTGGCAAAGGATTTGTGTATTTGGTTTATTTTGTGTAGTATCTAACTAACTGAGGAGGGGGGAGCTGGGGTTAGGAGAGAGGCCCTTGCAGAGCCAAAGGTGGGAGAGGAGTTTTAATGGTAGCGGGGGGAGGGCGGTCTGACTCAGCCTCAGTGGAATAGATTGTGAATGCTCTGGGATCACCATGGCCTCAGTATCTATAAGATTGCCCTCTTGCTTCACACACATCCCTCCCTCCCCCCAAAAAATATGAATCTGAGTCTGTGAAACAGAACTAGTTGATTTATTGGCACTTTCTCTTTTAAGAGATTCAAGAGGTGGCAATTTGAGAATGCAGCCCTGCCCCGGTAGGGGTTCAGAGACCCAATGAACATGTGGACTCTTACTTAGTATCTTTCTGAAAACACTTCTTGGTGCTCTGGAAATATACACCAGGGCCCCTTGGCAGCCTGACTGCCCTTCCCCCAGTTCAAGCCAACACACTCTGATTGGGAAATTGTTCATTCTTATAAGCTTCCTGTCCTATCCTTTCTGTAATTGTGGAGAATTTTAGAGAAACACCCTTAGAAAGTAAACTTTCCCAACACAAGATGTTATCCTCTCCCAACCTGACTATTGTGTCCTTCTCCTCTGAACCCCAGGGAGTGTACCCAGGGGGCACGAGGTAGGACCATTTGCATGGAAAGCATACAAGTGGTGGCCTGGGGCTGGGAGTCCAGAGAGCAGCGCAGATGTCCCTGGAACAGGCTCCTGTGCCGTGTGACGTCTGCCCCCTTCCTTTCACTCCCCCAGCCTCCTGCTCCACAAGCACAGAAAGGTGACTGTGCGGGCTGGGGTCTGCTGTGTGAGTCACTCGCCTCGCCCACCTGTGCCCTTCCGCAGAATTCCCTTGTCTGTCTGTTGAGTTCTGGCTTCACACTTCTCCATTTGTTTTAAGCCAGCAGGTTGAGCACCTGTAGCTCTTACAGCCTGAAGGTGGGTGGACCTCGGGGACTGTCACTACGGCTGCAGATGTAGCCCTCCTGCCGTGTCAGATGCTCCTGCTTGTCGGGGCTGTGGCCCTTGTGAAACCGGGCTGGGACAGGAGCAGAGCCTGGAGGAAGGCCTCCCTGTTTGCTGCTCGTGGGGCTAGGGCTGGACTTCCAGAGGCTTACACTGTCCTCCTGCTCACTGTCCCTTGTGTCTGAGGGCGAATGCTTGTGAGGGACACCCTGCAAGGGAGCTGTGGGAATTTTCATATAGATCTGGCTTCTCGAATATCCCAGTGCTGTCCCCTCCCCCCACAGTTGGTGCTTTTGTCCCCCTTTCTCCTCTCCCCTCTTCTTTTGGGTCCTGAGTACAGAGCCCTCTGGAGAACAAAAGAAAGGGGTTGAGGAAAGGATCTCCTTTTCTTTCAGATCTGCTGCTTAATTTCCACCTGCTTCCCCTGACTCTGGGCCCCCAGATTGGATGGATGCTAATTTGTGAATGCAGGACTCTATGAGTTAGTTCACATAATCTTTCAGGAACCAAAATGCTTCACAGTTGAGCTTTCATCATCGAGGATGCTGTTTATCTGTTTTGTTTTCAGAGGTTGATATTTCTGCTGCAGAGCAGATCCCCTTCGGAGAGAGAGGAGCATGAGGGTAGAGTACGCTCTTTGGAGTTAAGCTTGGGCTCAGAGCATCCTGTTCACTCACTGGCTGGCTGTTCTTGGGTATGGTATTTAACATCTGTGGGCTGAGTGCAGTTCCCTCATCAGTGAGGGTGTTTATATAAATGAAGTGAATGTGTGACTATAAAGAGGTATAAAAGAAGGAATAGCTATTATTCTATATATTGAATATTGTTCCCTAGGTCTATGGAATGACCTATACCTCAGCCAACAAGCGTGAATGACAGACCTCCTCTCCATCTAGCCCTGTGGAGGATTATACAAGGAAGGTACTATGCCCAAGGGACTTTGGGTTTTATGGGGAAACAGCGAACATGAATGCAGTATGTAATTAGAAAAGAGGGGTTAGTTCTGTGGTTCAGACTCAATTAGAAGAATTTTGGGTAGCAAAAAATTCAGAGGCTGACGTGACGAGGAAAGGCCGCAAAGCTTTTCCTCAGGGAGCAGGAGAGAGGGTAGTTACTGGCCTGGAGAGAGGAAGGTGGGAATACATGTTTCTTGTCTCCAAAAGCTCTCCTCTCCTCCTTTGTTAGAACCTGGTGAAGAACCTTTGGCCCTGTGGTGAGCTCTCAACCATGCAGAACAGCTTGTCCTGAGATTTATTTGGGGGGAGTTTTCCCTCTGCTGCCCAGAATGTTCCTGGAACAATTTTGTTTTTACTTTATCCTGGGTCAAAAATTATAAGAAGCAAATCTACAGCCAGAGTGAAAGCCCATCCCACAAAGACTTCTGGGCTCCCAGGGCTCCGTGTTCTTTCCTCATGCTTCATTTCTGTCAGCCCACCTGCCAGCTGCATCATAGTGAGGTGGAAACCCTAGTCTAGGAGGCCAAGACGTTGGGTACAGAACTGAAAACAGCCAGAGTTCTTATCTCTTCATTCTGATGGAGGACGGTGATGGGCTGGGAAGGCCTGACTTTGACCAGAGTGAAAGTGAAAGTGTTAGTTGCTCAGTCATCCCTGACTTTGTGACCCCATGGACTGTAGCCTGCAAAGCTCCTCTGTCCATGGAATTCTTCAGGCCAAAACACTGGAGTGGGTAGCAATTCCCTTCTCCAGAGGATCTTCCCAACCCAGGAATTGAACCTGGGTCTTCTACATTGCAGGCAGAGAAATGGATGTAAATTGGTTCTCTCATCTGTCCTTCTGGTTCCCCAGAGTCTTTGAAGGCTGTCTCCTTTAGTCTGAGAGTGCCCTGGGAAGCAGGTTCCTTCCTTATCTGGCCTGACTCTGCCATCACTGCCATATGCCTGCTGCCAAGGCCCCAGAGTACCCTGTGTCTGCCCACACAGCTCTCCCTGACCCTTGAAATCCCAACCCCCATCCCACCCAGTACCCAGAGTTGACACCTGGGGCTGGACCTGCCTTGACTCTGGAATGCACCATCCTTTGCAGGAATTTTCACCCCATGAACTGAACATGGAAGCTCTTGCCAGTCTCTACTGACCTTGGAAGGAAAGACTCTTCTCTTTTGCCTGGGATGGACTAGGTGGAGGCTATGTGAAAAACCAGGAAGAGGCTGTGGTTTGGAGCTGTGTGGCACAGCTCCAGTGCTGTCCAGGTCTCTGCAAACACATATTTTACTGGAGAGGGGACCTTTTCTCTGCTTGCCTGAGGAACTGCGGGCAGATGAACAAGTGCTTGGTAACCTTTACTTGCGATGGAGTCATAAGTTGTGGTGTCACACTAGGCCATGAGCTCCTGAGGGTAAAGGCCATGGTTTATCTCCACGTCCTTGCTCTTAGTCCAGTAAGTAGTCTTAGTATCTGACACGCCATGGTGCCCGGTCGTCTGTGCTCAAGGCCTGGCTGGTGGGTGAGTTGGAGTGTTCAAGAAAGATCCTCAGGCATCTCCCCTCTGCTGCTCCAGGAGAAGGTACTTTCCCTCATTTGCCTCGCTCCTCCAAAATGTCTTCTTTCTGGTTAGGCATAACTGTTGTGTTTTTCTCCTGAACTCTGTGCGTGTTTCCTGTCGAGTACTCAGCCCATCCAGAGAACATGCCTAAAATGCACCTGTTCCTACTGTTCCCCCTCATTCAGGTTAAGTTCTCATTCCACATTTTCGTTTTCGTGTCAGCAGAGCATTTCCATAGTCACTTGGTTGGTAACACTGTGGAAGTGGACATGTTCAGGAGAAGACGACAGGCTGTTTCAGTGTACCTGTAACTGGCCTCTTACTACTACGGAAGCTTGTCTTCACATTCACAGTAGGGCCTCATGCTGGGCATGAGACATTTAATGTAGATACTACTGATTCTACCCCACAGCGTTTCAACTGAAGTGTTTTAGGGAGTCCAGGCTTTTTGTTGTGACTGGGCAGCCACCTCGGGCACAAGCTGGTTGCAGATGACCACAGCTGCTCAGCCCTTCTTCCTGTGGTTCCCCCCTCTACAGGTTATCCCAGGCAGAGAGAATCCCTGGGTTTTACTTTCATATTGCTATTGCTCGTGACCAGACCTTCACTACCTCACACTTGGACTATTAACTGTGGCACAAATACATTTTACATTTGACTGCTTTGTTAATCTTAAAGCCCAATCTGGCTGTGTCACTCCACCTTTAGAAACCCTCTGTGGCTCCCTGCTTCTCACAGGAGACCCTTAACCTGAAGCGCAAGGGCCTCTGTAATCTGACCTCCAAGGCAATGGAACTTGTTAATTTATTGTCCCTAAACCCAGTGTGCACTTTCCTCTCTCTCTGCCTATGTGAGCTTATCCTCTCCTGAAATATTCTTCACTTTCCTCCTTGATTGACAAGTCCTTCTATCCTTAAATATTTGTTCAAGGAATGATTAAGTTCCTAATACATGTCAGACACCGTCCCAAAATGGAGACTGCCTTAGACCTCCTGAGCTTCACCTCAGCTTCAAGTTCTCTTCCTCATTTGAACTTCTGTAGAGACTTTGAATTGGTCCCTGTAAATTCTTTTGATTGTGACAAGTCATACATTATTTTGAAAAGTTTACATGTTTAGTTTTATTTATGCTAAAATTTTTACATGTACAACTACCTTGAAAAAATTTCAAAGGGAAGACATGCCTAAAGCTTTTATTTCCTAGTAGCAGTCTTTCAGCTCAGTTCAGTTCAGTTGCTCAGTCGTGCCCAACTCTTTGCGACCCCATGGATTGCAGCACGCCAGGCCTCACTGTCCATCACCAACTCCCGGAGTCTACCCAAACCCACATCCATCAAGTTAGTGATGCCATCCAACCATCTCATCCTCTGTCGTCCCCTTCTCCTCCTGCCCTCAATCTTTCCCAGCATCAGGGTCTTTTCAAATGAGTCAGCTCTTTGCATCAGGTGGCCAAAGTATTGGAGTTTCAGCTTCAACATCAGTCCTCCCAATGAACACCCAGGACTGATCTCCTTTAGGATGGACTGGTTGGACCTCCTTGCAGTCCAAGGGACTCTCAAGAGTCTTCTCCAACACCACAGTTCAAAAGCATCAATTCTTCAGTGCTCAGCTTTCTTTATAGTCCAACTCTCACATCCATACATGACTCCTGGAAAAACCATGAGAAACGCTGGGCTGGAGGAAGCACAGCTGGAATCAAGATTGCTGGGAGAAATATTGATAACCTCAGATACGCAGATAACACCACCCTTATGGCAGAAAGTGAAGAAGAACTAAAGAGCCTCTTGATAAAAGTGAAAGAGGAGAGTGAAAAAGTTGGCTTAAAGCTCAACATTCAGAAAACGAAGATCATGGCATCCAGTCCCATCACTTCATGGGAAATAGATGGGGAACGATGGAAACAGTGACAGAGACGGACCTTTGTTGATAAAGTGATGCCTCTGCTTTTGAATATGCTATCTAGGTTGGTCATAACTTTCCTTCCAAGGAGTAAGGATCTTTTAATTTCATGGCTGCAGTCACCATCTGCAGTGATTTTGGAGCCCCCCAAAATAAAGTCTGACACTGTTTCCATAGTTCCCCATCTATTTCCCATGAAGTGATGGGACCGGATGCCATGATCTTCGTTTTCTGAATGTTGAGCTTTAAGCCAACTTTTTCACTCTCCACTTTCACTTTCATCAAGAGGCTTTTTAGTTCCTCTTCACTTTCTGCCATAAGGGTGGTGTTATCTGCATATCTGAGGTTATTGATATTTCTCCCGGCAATCTTGATTCCAGCTTGTGCTTCTTCCAGCCCAGTGTTTCTCATGATGTACTCTGCATATAAGTTAAATAAGCAGGGTGACAATATACAGCCTTGACGTACTCCTTTTCCTATTTGGAACCACTCTGTTGTTCCATGTCCAGTTCTAACTGTTGCTTCCTGACCTGCATACAGGTTTCTCAAGAGGCAGGTCAGGTGGTCTGATATTCCCATCTCTTTCAGAATTTTCCACAGTTTCTTGTGATCCACACAGTCAAAGGCTTTGGCATAGTCAATAAAGCAGAAATAGATGTTTTTCTGGAACTCTCTTGCTTTTTCGATGATCCAGTGGATGTTGGCATGTTGGCATGTTGATCTCTGGTTCCTCTGCCTTTTCTAAAACCAGCTTGAACATCTGGAAGTTCACGGTTCATGTATTGCTGAAGCAGTCTTTCAGAACCCACTAATAACAAAATTCCTTTGGGAGCGTTGTTGGCAAAATAAACCATGCCTCCCAGTCCCTGGCCTAGACTTGGGTGGGGTCAGGGAATCTCTTGTTTTTACAGGGCTCCCCAGGTGTTTACAGTATCAGCCAGAATTGAGAATCAATCTTCAATGCTTTTTTACTAGGTAATTATTTCTTTGATTTGTGTATTAGGAAGGAATCTTCAAAATTAGCAGAAACCAATTCAGCTAGTTGAAGAGAAAAAAAAAAAATGGTAATAGTTGTATAATGAAAAGAGATAACATTCTCATATTTTCTTGATTTCAAGTTACCGTAGGCTATAAGATTTACATCACTTTCCAGATTCTTGGGGAAAAAACACTTCCTTTAATATATACAACTTTAGACAAAGTTTCAATGTGGTTTTAATCATACTGTCTTTCTTCAGTATTATCATAATCAAAGTATTCAGATCCTTCTGAATTGTGTTTTTATATCAGAGTTATACAAGACTTCAAGATAAAATGCTGTTTTTGATCATCTGTGCTCATGATTTTTTAATGTTGAGCCATCCTTGAATTCTTTTTTTTTTAAATTTTATTTTATTTAACTTTACAATATTGTATTGGTTTTGCCATATATCAAAATGAATCTGCCACAGGTGTGGGCCTGTGTATCAGCCCCTTTAGGATCAACAGAATAATTCTGAGGAATATTAAAGAATACCAGGGTTTTATCTACATTTCCTTTAGTTTATACTTTTAGTTCTGGTTTTTCTATAAGAAAATAACGTTGCTAAAAGTTAAATATCTTTTTCTGAAAGTTAACTGGAAGCTTTGAAAAAATTATTCAGTACCCAACTTATCACATGTTGCATGTGAATTAGTAGCACCAACTTTCCCTACCTTTGAAAAGTATGCTTTATTTTGATAAATGTAGCAGTTTCTGTTGCCTTTTGATTCCATTGCTTGACAAGTGGTAGACATTGTTTTAGTTACACAATAACTTTTCTTTCCAATGTTGCATCATTATGGAATCTTTTTTAAAACTTTTTTTCACATTAGAAAAACCAAAGTATGATTTTTCTAAATTTTTCTATTTTTTCATACAGTAAAATTCAGTTATTTTAGTGTACAACTTTGCGTTTTGACAAACATAGTCATGTAAGTATTACCATAATCAAGATACAGAATATTTCCCTCACTTCTAAAAATCGCCTTGTGCACTGTCCTGGTCAAGTCTTCTACCACCTGAAGACCTTAAATAGGAATTGCTGATCTGATTTCTGTACCTATGACTGTGCCTCTCTCAGAATGTCTTATGGTATGTGGCATTTTAAGTTTATCTCCTTTCATTTAGTGCAATGTCTTGGAGACTTATCTATGTTGTTGGGTATACCAGTAGGTCATTCCTTTTTGCTGCTGAGAGTTATGTCATTGTATGTGTTCTCTATTTGCCAGTTGAGGGATATTTGGGCTGTTTCCAGAATGGGGTGATAATGAATTATTCACTATGAGTATTTGTATACATGTTTTTATGTCAACATAGATATTTACACAAGTGAAATGAAAATCTAGGAAGGGATTGCTGGGTGGTATAGAAAAAAGAAAAAAAAAGTATCTCCAATGCTTTCTTTAAGATGTTTATAGTTTTAGGTTTTACATTTAGGTCTAATCCATTTTGAGTTTTTTTTCCACATGGTGTAAGGTATAGGTAAAGGTTCTTTTTTGCATACAGACATCCGATTACTCCAACACTGTTGTGAAAAGATTATCCTTTCCCTCCTGAATTGCCTTTGTATCTTTGTTGGGAATCAATTGAGAATGTATGTGTGGGTCTGTTTCTGACTGTTCTGTTTCATTGGTTTATGTGTATATCCTTTCAGCAATACTACACTGTCTTTTTGAAAATTAATTAATCAATTATTTTGGCTGTGTTAAATCTTAGTTGTGGCACAGGGGATCTTTGTTGAGTCATGTGGGATTTTTCACTGTGGTACACGGATCTCTAGTTGTGGTGTGGAAGTTGTGGTGTGTGGGCTCTCTGGTTGTGGCATGTGGGCTCCAGAGCATGTGGGATCAGTAGTTGCGGCATGCAGACTCTCTAGTTGAATACTACACTGTCTTGATTATTGTAGCTTTGAGTTTTGATGGGAGAAATATCAATAACCTCAGATACTCAGATATCATCACCCTTATGGCAGAAAGCAAAGAAGAACTAAAGAGCCTCTTAATGAAAGTGAAAGAGAAGAGTGAAAAAGTTGGCTTAAAACTCAACATTAAAAAAACTAAAATCATGGCATCTGGTCCCATCACTTCATGGCAAATAGATGGGGAAACGATGGAAACAGTGACAGACTTTATTTTGGAGGGCTCCAAAATCACTGCAGATGGTGACTGTAGCCATGAAATTAAAAGATGCTTGCTCCTTGGAAGAAAAGCTATGACAAACCTAGACAGCACATTAAAAAGCAGAGACATTACTTTGCCGACAAAGGTCCATCTAGTTAAAGCTGTGGTTTTTCCAGTGTGGATGTCAGAGTTGGGCCATAAAGAAAGCTGAGTGCCAAAGAATTGATGCTTTTAAACTGTGGTGTTGGAGAAAACTCTTGAGAGTCTCTTGGACTGCAAGGAGATCAAACCAGCCCATCCTAAAGGAAATCAGTCCTGGGTGTTCATTGGAAGGACTGATGCTGAAGCTGAAATTCCAATACTTTGGCCACCTGATGTGAAGAATTGACTCATTGGAAAAGACTCTGATGCTGGGAAAGATTGAAGGCAGGAGAAGGGGCCGACAGAGGAAGAGACGGTTGGATGACATCACTGACTCAATGGATATGAGTTTGAGCAAGTTCCAGGAGTTGGTGATGGACACAGAAGCCTGGTGTGCTGTAGTCCATGGGGCCGCAAAGAGTTGGACACAACCGAGCAACTGAACTGAACTGAGTGGGAATCTTTCAACTTAGTTCTTTTCCAAAGTATCTAGAATAGTCAAAACGATTCTGAAAAGGAAGAATGGATCTATAGATTCAATACAATACTAACAAACCTTCCAGCAGGTTTTTATGCAGAAGCCAATAAGATGATTTTGAAATATTTCATAATCAAGACAATGTGGTATTCAACTAGAAAGCCTGCAACAAAGATATGATGTAGCCAAATAAATAAATTAATTACCTAAGTTGATTCTCCAGAGAGCCCTGGGGCTTCTGCCTGAAAGTTGGATCGGTATGAGGGAGAAGCATACCTTGGACTGCTTTCCTTGTGGAAGGCAATAGCCTGGCCAGGCCCATAGGGTCTGGGACTCTGATGTTCATTCACATCTGCTTCCCAACCTGGTCTGTAGAACAGAGAGTAGAGGGAGTAGGAGTTGCTATAATTTTATGGTGAAAAGGGCTTTCTTCCCAGTAATTTCAAGCAACAGTCAACAAAATTTTTCTGAAAAGAGTCAATAGTAAAAATTTTCAACTTAGCAGGCTATATATACTATTCACAAGTATTCAACTCTTCCTTTTTTTTTTTTTTTGTAGCATGAAAGCAGCCATAGATAATGTTAATGAATGGTCATGACTGTGTTTCAGTAAAACTTTATTTACAAAAATAGACAATAGGCTGGATCTGGCCTGTGGGACATAGTTTGCCCAGCCCTGCTATAGTCTGTTCGGAGAAGTCAATGGCACCCCACTCAAGTACTCTTGCCTGGAAAATCCCATGGACAGAGGAACCTGGTAGGCTGCAGTCCATGGGGTCGCTAAGAGTCAGACATGACTGAGCGACTTCACTTTCACTTTTCACTTTCACGCATTGGAGAAGGAAATGGCAACCCACTCCAGTGTTCTTGCCTGGAGAATCCCAGGGACGGGGGAGCCTGGTGGGCTGCCGTCTATAGGGTCGCACGGAGTTGGACACGACTGAAGTGACTTAGCAGCAGCAGCAGCAGCAGCAGCTATAGTCTGTTAATGTGGTGAATTACATTGATTGATTTTTAAATCTTGAACCAGCCTTGCATTCTCAAGATAAACTCCACTTAGTTTAGAACATCTGGTCTGCACCTGTCCTTGTCTTTGTTTCTTAGCTTGTCACTGAGCTGGGAGCTTCTCAGAAGCAGGGCCACAGTAATATCACTTCTTATCTCCCATCAAGCATAAAGTGGTGGTGAGTAAATATTGTGCCTGTGTGGGAAGAACTGTATATGTTCATGGTACCTCTGCTGACCTTGCTTTATGGTTCTCTCAGTGGCCTAGAGGAAATGGGGGTTGTGTGGAGGGTTGGGTCCAAGTGCTGTCACTGCAGGCACAGGCTGATCTTTCATTTCAGAGGCTATTTTGGAAACATGACTTAAGTTTGGTCTGTGGGGAGCTGCTTTCTAATTACTCTCTCCTTTTCCTGAGAGTTGTGGTTGGCACAAGAGTTCAGGCATCCAGATGCCAGCCCCAGTGCTGGTGTCCTGAAAGAGCTTGACTAACTCCTTTCAAGGGCCCTGGTCTCCTTTTACTGAGGGGTTTGCAGGTGTGTGGGAGAGTCAGAGCAGGAGGGGTGGGACAGTCTGCCTACTGAACGTGAGCATGGCTGACCATTGTGTCTCTGGGCAGCTGTGTATTGACCACATTGTGCCATGGCAACTCTGTGCACCAGACAGATTTTGTACAGGTACACAGATTCCATCTCAGCTACTTCTTATTGATTGGGACAGTGGGTGTGTGGTTGATGGGAAGGGTCTGGGCTTTGCAGCTCTGCAGACCTGGGTTTGAATCCCACCTCAACAACTTACTAGATGGATGAGCCTGGGAAATTATTTAGCTGGTCTGAACTTACCTTCACTCATTTCTATAATGAAGATGCTCACAACCTCCCAGCATTGTTGCTAGGGTTACATTAAACATGTCAACCCTCTCCTGAGAGATGAGAGGGCACTCTGAAGGATATTAAGTGAGGAGTGGTGGGCAAGTCTATAGAGAAATGCAAAGCAAGTTTCAGACATGATGGGAAAATCCCGTTAGAAGTCTAGGGTATGGAGAGGGGCTATTGGTCACTTTGTCCCACCTCAGATATTTTTTCCTGAAGGGGCTGAGTCTGAATTTTTTCTGGGGCAGGGAGGGGCTGACTACCTGGTGTGGGTGAGGCCTTGGGTTTTTTGGTGCTTTTATCTTATTGAGCCTGGTTCACTGGGATGGGAACAGGATCCTGAGATTGTGCCAGACCCTGGTTAGTGGAACCAATCACATAATTGCCTGATATTTGACAGTGCCAGGCCTCCTGGTGACAGTCATAGCTGCCCCCACCCCACCATTATACATGTGTAGGCTTCACTGGGGGCATGACACATTTGGCCATCCTTACTGCTCCGTAGGCTAAGGGTGGGGTGAGGGGAGTCCCCCCGAAGTTCCGCTGGGACATTCCCACTCTTTGTGCGCTCCAGGGTCTCTGCTTTCCTTTGTTGGCATTCTAGATCCCTGGGTCCAGCTCTTAGAGGGTGAGGCCCCTGTGTTTCCTGCAGGAAGTCAGTGAATTAAGGAAACTGCTGCTTCCAGGCCCATTCTGCCCACACTATGGAGGAATCTAACCAGAGTTTTTATGAGAGCTCATAAAGTTTGTTGAGGATTGGAAATTAAATAAAGTTCCAGTTTTATCATCCTGAGATGATTTTCTATTATTGTACCTTAAGACAACATTAAAACACAGATACGCTTGTAATATCCCTGGTTAAAAAACAATGTTAATCTTTACTGCATGAAAGATAAAATTCTAACTGTTCAACTCGGCATGCAAAATAGACTACAGTTGGACCCCCACCACATAAGATATTCAGTTATCATTGAGTGGCTATAAGTACTTTTCATTTGGATAATGTTTTATAGTTTACTTAATGTTTCACACAGTTTGCATTTAATTTTTATCAGTCTTATGATGTCTTATTATTAATAATATTAGACTTATTAGGCTATTTAGACTTATTAGACTAATTAATAATAAGTCTTATTATTCTTATTTCTGTTTTATAGTTGAGGATCTAAGGCTCAGGGAAGTTAAAAAGAACTTGCCCAGTTTCACATGGCCATAGTAAAGTCACTATTTTAAGCAGAGGGCAAAAAATAGTGGTTACTTGCCACTTCCTAGCTGTGTGACCTTGAATAGCTTTAGCTCTAAAATAAGGATGATACAGCTTTGTCATAAGATTTTTGTGAGGGTGAAATGAAATAATCCAACCAAAACACTTGGCGTATTGCCTGCCATATAGTAAGGGCTCAGGAAATGTTAGGTATTATTATGATACTGTCTTTAAACTGTTCTGCAATTAACGTTTCCAGTTTTTAGTCCACAATTCTGAGTAACACTGCTATAAATATCTTTGTCCAAATGGATTTTTTTTTCTGTGTCATTTCCTTGGATTATATTCCAGGAACAGCATTACCAGGTTGAAAGGTATGATCTTCTTTTTTGGCTTTTTTTCCATATCACCCGAGAGCCTATTACTTGAACAATTTTCCGATTAACAGGCCACTCTTGGACCCATGAGAGTGATCCGTCTCCTGTGGATGGTACTTCCCTGTGACCTCTCTCTCAGCCTCTTAGAGGGACCATCAGTCATTGTTAATAAAGGCCAACAGATTCTAGACTGTTTGGAGCCAAGCTGTATAAAACAGGTTGTGCCCACAGCAAGACATAGACCAGAGTGTTCAGCAAACTGTACCCCAAACCCTAGGAGTGGCTGGCCTCTCGCCTGCTCCCTGCAGGCTGCCTGCAGGCTCCCTGGGCAGACTTAGCATATGCACTGTTGGTAGATAGGATGGGTGAGGAGTGCTGTTGAGGGAGGTGGGAGCTGCTTCTGAGGGCCTTTCCTGAAATTGTAGGGAGAAAGCCTGTGTATGGGAACCATGAGTGCCCCCAGATTTTTTATATGTGAGGGGGTTACTAGCTTCTTAGGGCCGCTGTAAACAACGCATCACACACTGGATGGCTTAGAACAACAGAAACTTATCCTTTCACATCCTAGAGGCTTGTTGTCGTTCAGTTGCTCAGTTGTGTCTGATTCTTTGTGACCCCGTAGACCCCAAGCCAAGTGCGCCAGGCTTCCCTGTCCTTCACTATCTCCTGGAATTTGCTCAGACTCATGTCCATTGAGTCAGTAATGCCATCCAACCATCTCATCCTCTGTCATCCCCTTCTCCCCCTGCCTTCAATATTTCCCAGCATCAGGGTTTTTTTCCAGTGAGTCAGCTCTTCGCTTCAGGTGGCCAAAGTACTGGAGTTTCACCTTCAGCATCAGTCCTTTCAAAGACTGTTCATGACTGATTTCCTTTAGGATTGACTGGTTTGATCTCCTTGCAGTCCTAGGGACTCTCAAAAGTCTTCTCCAGCACCACAGTTGGATAGTATCAATTCTTCAATGCTCAGCCTTCTTTATGGTCCAACTCTCATATCTGTACATGACTACTGGAAAAACCATAGCTTTGACTATATGGACCTTTGTCGACAAAGTGATGTAGTGGCTGGAAGCCTGAAATCAAGGTGTTGGCAGAGCCATGCTCCCTCTGAAGGCTCTAGGAAGCGTCCTTCCTTGTCTCAGCATCTGATGGTTTGCTGGCAAGCCATTGGCATTCTTTGGCTTGTGCATGCATCCCTCCAGTCTCTGCCTCCATCTTTGTATGGCCATCTCTTCTGTGTCTCTATGTTGTGTATGTGTCCAATTTGTTCTCTTGTTGCACGGACAAGAGAGTAGTCATTTGATTAGGGCCCACCCTACTTCCATGTGAATTCATCATAACTTGCAAAGACTGTATTTCCAAATAAGGTTATATTCACAGGGTGCATGGGAAGGGGTAGGATTTCAACATGACTTTTTGGAGGATGCAGTTCAACCCACAACAGAGTAGTTAAGAAGGAAAAGTGGAAAATGTCCATTTCCTGTATCACTGACTGTGTTGTGGAGGGGGCTTGATGGTGTTATAGACAGTGGTAATGCTGTTGGTGGGAGTGCTGGCTGTTGTCTCAGGGTGGTGCTGCTTCTAATCTTGGACCCCCTCTACCCACCTACCACCCTGGTCTTGGACTGGTCTTGGACTATGTCAGTGACAGATGTAGAGATCAGGCGCATGTGGCTGGGGTGATGCAACCAAGGGCGAAAGGGCTTAGTTACCAAGGGAAAGTGATTTTCCAGTATTGAGTGGAGAATAGGAGGAGCTCAGGACTGGGCAGACATGCAGATCTCAGGCTAAGTCTCAGGCCAGCTGGAATACCATGGCTTCTGTTTCTCCACTGAAAGGTGAGGGGGTGAGACCGGATGGCTTCTGCAGGCCCTTCCTACTTTGTCATCATGTAATTCTTGTTTGAGACTTGACATCTTATTTATTTTTTTATTTTGGTTATACCACGTGGCATGTTAGTTCCTTGACCAGAAAGCAAACCCACACCCTCGGCAGTGAAAGCTCAGAGCCCTAGCCACTGGACCACTGAGGAAGTCCCAGAGTTGGCATTTTAGAGAAGCTCCTTGACCCTGAAGATTGTTGTGAGGTCTGTCTAGCTGATGGGGGTATCTGACATGGGAAGGGTGCTTAATAGGGGACAGCTTCAGGACCTGGTATTTCCCATCCAGGCCTTTCCAACAGGACTTTATTTGAGTCACCTTCTCCAGGAGGCCTTTCCCTGGCCACATTCTCTACAATATTAACCCCACCCCTGATATTTCATGGCCTCTCTCCTGGCTTTGTTTTCTCCTCCTTATACTTAACCCATATACAACATGGTTTATATATTCTTTTCTTGTCTCACATACTCTCTGTTTCTCCACTAGGTGGTAAGCTTGTGGAAGGCAGCGATTTTTATCCAATATTAAATAGTGACTGTCACATCTAGGCAATCAATACATTATTTGTTGAACATTGAATAATTGAAGGTATTATAAATTGGATAAATTTTTAAAGGGATGTACCAGTTATAATCTTTGAGGCATATGATCATTTGTCAGCTCCAGCCCCCAGCATTATCAGACTTTATATTTTAGCCATTCTGGTGAATTTGTAGCCGTATCCCCAAATGGTTGTAATTTATACTTCCCTAATGGTTAATGATACTAAGAATTTTTTCATGTGCTTATTGACAATTCTATGTCTTTCTTTCTGAAGTGTTATTCAAATTATTCAACTATTTTGTCCATTTAAAAAAATTATGTTTTTTGTCATTTTATTATTGAGTTTTAGGAATTCTTTATTTATTCTAAATACTACTTACTTGTCAGGTGTGTGATTTGCAAACCTTTTCCCTAATTTTGGCTTGCCTATTCATTTTCCTTTTTTTTTTTGGTTGTGCTGTGTGGCATGCAGGATCTTAATTCCCTCAGCAGGGATCAAATCCATGGCCCCTGCATTGGGAACATGGAGTCCTAAACACTGGACCATTAGGAAAGTCCTCTATTCATTTTCTTAACAGCGTTTTCTGTTTTAAATTTTGAGATCTAATTTATCATTTTCTTTGTAAAGTTTTTTTTCCCATGTCCTAAGAAACTTTTCTGACTCCCATATTACAAAGATCATTTCTTATATTTTCTTCTAGAAGCTTTCTAGCTTTAATTTCTATGTTTAGATCTGTCATCCATCTTAAACTAATTTTTGTGTGCCATATGAAGTATGTATGTGTTTGCATGCTCAGTCGTGTCCTACTCTTTGTGACTCCACAGACTGTAGCCTGCTGTGCTTCTCTGTCCATGGGATTATCCAGGCAAGAATACTGAAGTGAGTTGCAGTTATGAATGTTGAGCTTTAAGTCAACTTTTTCACTCTCCTCTTTCACTTTCATCAAGAGGCTCTTTAGTTCTTTGCTTTCTGCCATAAGGGTGGTGTCATCTGCATATCTGAGGTTATTGATATTTCTCCCTGCAATCTTGATTCCAACTTGTGTTTCATCCAATCCGGCATTTCCAGTGAGGTACTCTGCATAAAAGTTAAATAAGCAGGGTGACAATATACAGCCTTGACGTACTCCTTTCCTGATTTGGAACCAGTCTGTTGTTCCATGTCCAGTTCTAACTGTTGCTTCCTTCAATAAATGGCATGTTAGTAATTTTTATTAGGTTTCAGTATTTTAAGAATGCGGTTAGTTTCTGAAATATAAAAGACCCTCAGGGAAGCTTGCTGAATTTACAAATGGCCTCCAGAAACAGCCTTCTCCAACTTAAATTGCTCAACTTGGCAATTTGAGAACACGTGGTCAGGAAGTCAGAGTAAGGATTGTGAACTGGAGCTGGTCTCTAAATATTCCAGGTGGCATGGGAGCCAGTCCAGATGGCTGATGCTGAGCCAACAGGGCTAAGGCTTCCTGGGGAAAGAGCAGACTGCTTGCCTGGATTCTGCATGGGATCTCTGTGGGTCTGGAGCTCTACAGGGCGGGGAGGACGCTCCTGCCGAAAGCAACAAGTGAGTGAGAGAGCACACTGCCTGCGCAAGGCTGGCATCTTCTAGTGTTGTTGTCTGATGGATCAGAGACCCATCTCTGTCTCTGGTTTTGAATGGATCCTGCAAGATCTAGCTGCACGTCTTGAAAAACCCATTTAAATGGAGTTTGTATGATTAATTTTGAGTCCAGTTCATTCTGCATGTAAACAGCTAGCAGTGTCAATCAGGTATTTGCTGAGTGCTTGCTAAGTCGCTTCAGTCGTGTCCGACTCTGTGCGACCCCATAGACGGCAGCCCACCAGGCTCCCCCATGCTGAGTGCTTACTGGGGACCAAACTCTTCAGTATGTTAGGACACTGCTCCTGCCCTCCAGGAGCTCTCCATCTAGTTGTGGGGGGTGACACCCATACAAAGAGGTGTGAGGTAAGTGCTGAATGACCTGACACATGAAGTGGCCAGAGGACAGCTTCAGCAGAGTGCATGAATAAATGCCTTCTACATAGGTTGTCATATTGATGATAGACATTCAAGCCCTTCAGCATCTGCTCTAACCCACCCCTTCTCTCTTCCAGAGGTGAGAACTGACATTTGAGTGCTTCCTTGGAGAGTGACACTTTAAATGGGTATACTCATTTTCCCCTTCTGATGATCTTAAGTCATGAGCTCTGTTCAGTTCAGTTCAGTCACTCAGTCATGTCCCACTCTTGGCGACCCCATGGCTGCAACACGCCAGGCTTCCCTGTCCATCACCAACTCCTGGAGCTTGCTCAAACTCATATCCATCGAGTCAGTGATGTCATCCAACCATCTCATCCCCTGTTATCCCCTTCTCCTCCTGCCTTCAATCTTCCCTAGCATCAGGGTCTTTTCCAGTGAGTCAGTTCTTCGCATCAGGTAGCCAAAGTATTGGAGTTTCAACTTCAGCATCAGTCCTTTCAGTGAATATTCAAGACTGAATTCCTTTAGGATGGGCTGGTTTGATCTCCTTGCAGTCCAAGAGACTCTCAAGAGTCTTCTCCAACACCACAGTTCAAAAGCATCAATTCTTCGGCGCTCAGCTTTCTTTATAGTCCAACTCTCACATCCATACATGACTACTGGAAAAACCATAGCATTGACTAGATGGATCTTTGTTGACAAAGTGATGTCTCTGCTTTTTAATATGCTATCTAGGTTGGTCATATATTTTCTTACAAAGGAGCAAACGTCTTTTAATTTCATGGCTACAGTCACCATCTGCAGTGATTTTTGAGCCCCCCCAAAATAAAGTCTGTCACTGTTTTCATTGTTTCCCCATCTATTTGCCATGAAGTGATGGGACTTCATGGTCCCATGATCTTAGCTTTTTGAATGTTGACTTTTAAGCCAACTTTTTCACTCTCCTCTTTCACTTGCATCAAGAAACCCTTTAGTTCTTCTTTGTTTTCTGCCCTAAGGGTGGTGTCATCTGCGTATCTGAGGTTATTGATATTTCTCCCTGAAATCTTAATTCTGGCTTGTGCTTCATCCAACCCAGCATTTCACATGATGCATTCTACATATAAGTTAAAAATAGGTGATAATATACAGCCTTGATGTACTTCTTTCCCAATTTTGAACCAGTCTGTTGTTCCATGTTTGGTTCCAACTGTTGCTTATTGACCTGCATACAGCTTTCTCAGGAGGTATTCCCTGGTATTACCATCTGGTATTCCCACCTCTTGAAGAATTTTCCACAGTTTGTTGTGATCCACAAAGGCTTTGGCGTAGTCAACAAAGCAGCAGTAGATGTTCTTCTGGAACTCTCTTGCTTTTTCTGTGATCCATCGGATGTTGGCAATTTGATCTCTGGTTCCTCTGCCTTTTCTAAATACAGCTTGAACATTTGGAAGTTCATTGTTCACGTACTATTGAAGTCAGGCTTGGAGAATTTTGAGCATTTTGCTAGCGTGTGAGATAAGTGCAATTGTGCAATAGTTTGAACATTCCTTGGCATTGCTTTTCTTTGGGATTGGAATGAAAACCGACTTTTTCCAGTCCTGTGGCTAGTGCTGAGTTTTCCAAATTTGCTGGCATATTGAGTGCAGCACTTTCACAGCATCATCTTTTAGGATTTGAAATAGCTCAGCTGGAATTCCATCACTCCACTAGCTCTGTTAGTATCTCCATATTTCAGATGAGGAAGTGGGGGGACAGAGGTAGCAGGAGACTTAGGCAGGGTCACTGAGCTGGTCCCATGGAGAGAACCCAGTAGCCTCGGTCCAGAGCCCACCTTATTAGGCCCACGGGGCACAGCTGACTATATTTATGACTCTCCTCTTTCAAATATACAGCAGGAAGGAGGATTCTTGACATTTCTTTCATGATTTTAACATGTAATCAGTGTCCAACCAGTTTTTCACTAAATACAGCCTCCTGTACATTATGCCCTGGCAGTAGTCAGCTGAAATATTCTTAATTTCAGAAGGGAAGGCAGCAAGACTGAACCACTGTGTTTACTGACCAATTTAAACTGTTTCAGGGCACAGCTTTGAGGACTGGAGCATGCCGTGAGTGAATATTTTAACAATCCATGGCAAGATGACAGCATCTTGGGCTCAGACACAAGAATTAGTTTCAGACAAGACTTTTTTCTCTGCCATAACTTTAACCAGCTGGAATTCTTTTTCATCCTATTCAACCTCCCAAAGTCAGGAATTTTGCCTTTTATTGGGAAATCTGCATTTCATTGTATAGATAGAACGCTATGTCCTTGGCTCAGTGGGTCTCGGAGAGAAGCTGGGTCTTTATTTTATTGCAGGCACTGGGTGTCCTGAGGGTTCAAATACCAGCAAGTCTGTTTTAAGCATGAGAGGCCGGAGACATAGCAATGCTCTGATCACAGAATGTGAGAGGGAAACTGTTCACCCTGGTGGAGTCTGAGCCTTGTACACTTGTGTGTGGGAAAGAGAGAGGGGGGTGCTGCTCTGAACCTCATGGCGTCCACCAAGCCTTGGATCGGGACCCCAAGCTAGGCCTGCCAGGATGGGTGCAGGGGGAAGTACAGAGCTGGGAGAAGGGTGTCTGAGCCAGCACACCGGAAGTCATCGTCTAAATCACAGTAGTCCTCTTCAGAGAGTGTGTGTTATCACCTCTTCTTTGGGTGGTATTACATGACTCTAAATGTTTTTGGAACTTCAGTTTTAGAATAGTGATTAATAGGTTTAGAACAGTTCTTCCTTCTGAGGGAGAGTTCTGCCTTTTATTTAGCTGCATCTGAAAACATTGAAAATCCCATTACTTTAAAATGTATTTATGTATATCAATTTATTGTTTCTACTACCTGTAAGAAGTTACTGGTACTTTGATTGCCCACATCTTGCCAAAACCAGATGACATCTGTCATTTAAACTTTGGTCAACCTAATGGGTAGTAAATGTTATCTCACTGTTAATTTTTGCTTAACCTAAAGTAAGATTCGGAGAAGGCAATGGCAACCCACTCCAGTACTCTTGCCTGGAAACTCCCATGGATGGAGGAGCCTGGTGTGCTGCAGTCCATGGGGTCACTAAGAGTCGGACACGACTGAGCGACTTCACTTTCACTTTTCACTTTCATGCATTGGAGAAGGAAATGGCAACCCACTTCAGTGTTCTTGCCTGGAGAATCCCAGGGACGGTGGAGCCTGGTAGGCTGCTATCTATGGGGTCGCACAGAGTCGGACTGAAGTGACTTAGCAGCAGTAGCAAGTTAAGACTGGGTTCATTGCTGTGGTTTTTGGCTATTTGTAAATTGTCTGTTCTTGTCCTTGGCTCATTTTTCTATTTAGTTATTTGTCTTTTTCTTCTTGAGTTATAGAAGCTCTTTATGTGATAGTGATATTTGGACAGTCTTTTTAACATCTTGTATTATGAAAGTGAAAGTCACACAGTCATGTCCAACTCTTTGTGATCCCACGGACTGTAGCCCACCAGGTCCTCTGTCCAGGCAAGAGTACTGGAGTGAGTTGCCATTTCCTTCTCCAGGGGATCTTCCCGACCCAGGGATCGAACCCTGGTCTCCTGCATTGCAGGCAGATTCTTTACCAATTGAGCTACTAGGGAAGCCCTTGTATTATGACACAGCTTCATCTTTTGAACAAGGGTTAGATTTCTGGAATTGGCTAGCATTGGGCATGCTTAAATCAGGATGAATTATATGTGATAATTTAAATAATAAACACAATTGGCAAAACGGGTTTTGGGGACAAGCCAGGTGACTCTTACAAACAGTTTCCCTGGAAGGAGCAGAAAGTGCAGATAGACTAGAGCATAAGCTAGTCGTCCTTGGAATTCAGCGTGGTGGCTTCAGTCAGTATCTTGTACAGAGTGAATGGGGAATTGTCAAAAGGGTGATTCTGGTAGGTAGAGGTTATTTAAAAGAGCTTCTACTACAGCTAGCACTCATTGAGTGACTGCTATGGGTCAGATATGCTGTGGGCCAAGAGCCCTGCTGCCCCCTCCCAAATGAACATGCATCCTTCAGAAGACAGTGTGTGGAAAGGTCACAGAACTAGCCTTTTCACCTGTCAAAATATGGTGTTGGGATTTCTCTCATGGTCCAGTGGCTAAGACTCCTCACTCCCAGTGCAGGGGGCCTGGGTTTGATCCCTGGTCAGGGAACTAGATCACACATGCCTCAACTAAGAGTTCTCATGCCTCAACTAAAGAACCTGCATGCCGCAATGAAGACCCAATGTAGCTAAATAAATAAATATTTTTTAAAATGCGGTGTTGACCTAGTATTACCCAATCCTCCCAAATCTGTATAACTATTATTCATTATAGAGACATACATATTTTACATCCATCTTTTCTGGTTCTTACTATGAGGCTATTTCTATAGTAGTTTAGTGTATAGCTTCTACATCAAACTGCTTGGTTTCGAATCCTAACTCTGTCATTTACTAGCTGTGTGGTTTTGTGTAAATTATAAGACTTCTCTGTCCCTGATTTTCTCATTTGTAATACGGAGACAATAGCACCTACACTCCTAGGATGTCGTGTGGATTAAATGAAGTAAGGCATACAAAGCACTCAGCATGTTTGTTCTCAGGATGAAGTAGGGAGAGATGTTTTGGTGAGTTCAGGCCCGTGGCTCTCCTAGGCTGTCCAGGGAATTAATAAACAGGACGGGGGGTGGGTGGGAGGTTAGAGCCCATGTGCATTTCTGGGGAACCAGCCCCACTTTCCTTTCCTTAGCGCTTTGAGGCCTTGCACTCTCTCAAGACCTCTCAGTTCTTCCAAGTCCCACTACATTTTTCTGCCTATTATATACCATCTTCAGGGCCAAGGCCCTTACCGCAGGATCTGGGAACCATTGCAAGTGGTAAAAATAAGCTCAAGAAGGAGGAAAATCCTCAGAGCTCCAGCAGCAGCAAAACCACCAAGCCTCAGGGCCCTGACTGAGAAGGGCCCAGAATCGAATGCCAGTAGTGACCCTAAAGTTCTTGCTGCCTCTGTCTGGTTCTGCCTGTAGTTGAGGGTTGTCGGGGCATAGACCCCAGAAGCACAAATGGCAGAATTGAGGTGGAGGGGAAATGGATATATAAAGCCAGGTGACAGCCCTAGAGTAAGCTGTTTTAGGCTGGCCTTGCCTCAGTATTAAAAACTAGGGCCATAACCTGTAACACACAGTTTCTCTATAGGAAAGAACAGGTGTCTTCAGATTGTAATAACAAAAACATTATGGGTTTTGGAGTCATATCCAAAGTCAAGCTCTAGCCTGGGTGACTTTGAGAAACCACAGAACTTTTCTAAGCCTGTTTTCTCTATTGAAAAATGAACATAATGGTGCCAACTTTGAACGACTAGCTGTTGTGACAATTAAGTGGGTATGTAAAATGCACTGTCATGCATACAGATGGTCTCTATTAAATAGGAGCTGTTATTATCAGTAAATGCTCAATAAATATTTGAATGGGTAGTGCAGCTAAATGGAAAACTGGCTGTGTTAGGGTAGACTTGGCAAAAAGCAAAACCAAAAATAAGCACACAAAGTAAAGCCCTGGAAGTCAGTCCTGAAATTGATGTGCCTCATCTCATTCCCACCTGGTACCCCAGTGAGACCAATTCTGGGAAGTTCCCAGTGGATAAACAGATGAGAGAGTTGCAGTGGTATGCTACAGGAGGGTGCCAGATTGCGTTGTTCCAACAGAAAGTGAAATTTCTCCCTATATGCTCATAGGCAAGGAAGAAGTCCCTTTCCATGGGAAGGAAAGCTACCTGTGTTGTGTGTTTTCCTCTTATTGATTCCAGACTAAGTTATATCCCTTTATTTATCCAGTAACTATTTAAGGACAATGTCACAGACACTGGAGACTCAGGTGTCCATGCCCCAGCATAGCAAGTTCTATTCCAAAAAGTATATGCTATATCAAAATATTTACTGTATTCTCTTTCCATCCCATTCTTTCTACCTGAAGTTTTTACACTTGAATGACTGGGAAAGATTCTATGAGTCTTTCATGTTCTTTCCAAAGTCCTGTTCTGGTTTGTTTGATCAATAAATAGCTTAGATCTAAAAGGAGAAGTTCCCAAACATCCAGGGTAGCTGGAGGCCAAGAGCAGTGGGTCTCTTTGCCTTCCTCACCACACTGTCCTTCTGGACAAAGAAGCTTTAGTAAGTGAAGATCCTTCTCTGACTCCAGAAAGAAATGATAGGCATTCACATATGACCCCCTTGTCCTTTTTTTAAGTTTCATTTTGGGGGTACTTGCAACTTTGGGAAGGAGGACCAGGTTGCTAATTTACATTTTGTTTGCATTTTGGAAACTGCTTCCCTGAATTCATGTCTCTGAGGAACAAAAGGAAAGAGAAAACAAAAAATGGACATCGCCAACCTCAGATGTGAAGTAACCATCTCTGTGGATCACAAAAGAAGAGACTTGCAAAAAGGTGACCAGGGGCTGAAGCTTCTTGTGCTGTGGGTTGGATGGAGGCAGTGGCTGTGAAGAGTGTGGCTCCTATGAAATAAAGGGACAAAAAGTACTCTGCAGACATTGAGAAACCAGAGTAAGGCTTGAAGTGTTAGTCTCTCAGTCATGTCTGACTCTTTGCAACCCCATGGACTGTAGCCTGCCAGGCTCCTCTGTCCACGGGTTTCTCCAGGCAAGAATACTGGAGTGGGTTGCCATTCCCTTCTCCAGGGGATCTTCCCAACCCAGAATTTGGACCTGGTCTCCTGCATTGCAAGCAGATTTGTTACCATCTGAGCCATCAGGGAAGCCACAAGGCTTGAAGTCAGGGCCTTCTGTAAGAGCTCACTGGTCATGAAGGAAGCCTGGGTGTGTGAGAGGGAAGGGAGACTGTCAGCGTGCTGACTGGGAGTTGTGGACTGAGGAAAGCAAGGACAAGCACACAACCTCGCTGCCGGAACTGAGCCCAGCTGCCTGCTGGTTCTATGCCTGCTGCTGCCATGTCCCTGTGGGGCTGTAACACCCACCTGCTTCTGCACTGCGGGCCTGGAGGGCCAAGAAGAAATGGGGTCAGAGAGAGGAACAAAATAACAAAAGTGAGAACAGACTCAGAAGGAACTTGCAGTTCCCAAACTGCAGATCAAGAAACACAAGTAATAGACTCAACTGTAAGAATAAGAAATTATCCCCAATGAAATTAATTTTATAGAATAGACTAAAAAGGAAACTTTATAATAAGTAGGTAGAGGATGTACCCTCTCCTTAAAAAAAAAGGAAAGCATAACTTTCATTAGTAATTATGAGGACTTCACAGGAGTCACAGTGGATAAGAATCGCCTGCCAATGCCCAGGACACAGGTTCAATACCTGGTCCAAGAAGTTCCGACATACCATGGAGCAGCTAAGCCCATGCACCGCAACTACTGAGCTCATGCTCTAGGGCCTGTAAGCCCCAACTACCAAGCCTGCATGCTGCAACTGCTGACGCCCACGTGCCTAGAGCCTGTGCTCTGCAACAAGAGAAACCACTTCAGTGAGAAACCCGGGCACTGCAATGAAGAGTAGCCCCACTCACCACACAGAGAGAAAGGCCACACAAAGCAATGAAGACCCAGTGAAGCCAATAGTAAATAAATAAAATTATTTAAAAAAATAAGTAATTATGAAAAACACAAATAAAATAAGATCAGATGTATATATGAAGTGAAGTCGCTCAGTCGTGTCCAACTCTTTGTGACCCCGTGGACTGTATAGTCCATGGAATTCTCCAGACCAGAATATTGGAATGGGTAGCCTTTCCCTTCTCCAAGGGATCTTCCCAACCCAGGTCTCCCGCATTACAGGCAGATTCTTTACCAGCTGAGCCACAAGGGAAGCCCCAGGCGTACATAAAAAATGTGAGATGAAAAATGTAGTTATTCAAATAAAGACACAATAGATAGGGTACACTGATTCCTAGATACCACTGAAGTATGAGTTAACAGATTGGAGAACAGTACACAGAAACTTACCCTGTAAGTTTAGAGATATGAAAGATAAATTGACAGACTTCAGCTTTCTTTGATAAAAGTTACAGAGAGAGCAGAGGGAATGAAAGAGAAGTGATATTTAAATAAATGGCTAGTAATTTTCCTGAGTTGAGTAACTGTGAATTCTTGGATCAAAAGTATCTCTTAGTACTATGGCGGTTAAATAAAAATTGACCCACAATTACATACATTGTAGTGAAACTGTATAATATCAAAGACAGGAGGCAGACCAATGTATGAATCTGCTTGGGCTGCTATAAACAAATACTATAGACTTGGTGGTTTAAACAACAGACATTTATTTCTCATAGGTTTGGAGGCTGGGAAGTCCAAGATCACACTGACTTATTGAGCATCAACCAGTGAGAAATCTCCATCACAAAACTCTGAAAACCACTTTTGACACATTTGATCAGTCATAGCACTTTTCCATATGCTGCCCAAATCTTTTCTTGTGTTTCAGTTGTGTTTTCACTTTTCTTGAAATGATAAAGCATAATATGCTGAAAATATTGCTTTTTTTCCTTCTATCTTTAATATTAAAATGGCTATACAAAAATTCAACAATTTTGAAAAGTTTTTTTAAAAAGCATGCAATATGACAGCTCTCAGAATACAATCTAACAAAATTGTTTTGAATAAAGTTAAAGACAACTAAGGGACCTTCCCTGGTGGCTCAGAGGTTAAAGCGTCTGCCTGCAATGCAGGAGACCTGGGTTTGATCCCTGGGTTGGGAAGATCCCCTGGAGAAGGAAATGGCAACCCACTGCAGTATTCTTGCCTGGAGAATCCCATGGACGGAGGAGCCTGGTGGGCATAGTCCACGGGGTTGCAAAGAGTCGGACACGACTGAGCGACTTCACTCACTCACTCAAAGACAACTAAACGCTGCTAGAGCCATCTTATGGAAAAGACCAAACTAACTTTCTGGCTGACCCAGAGGTTTCTGGCGAGGGCTGTCTTCCTGAATGTAGATGGCTGCCTTCTCACTGTGTCCTCCTGTGGCAGGGAGAGAGAGAATGTGAGCTCTCTCGTGCCTCTTCTTCTATGGACACTAACCCAACCTGATCGGGGCCTTACTCTTATAACTTCATTTAACCCAAATTACCTCCATAAAGATCCAGTGTCCAAACATAGTCACATTGGGAGTTGAAGCTTCACCATTTTCAGGGGCACAAACATTCAGTCCATAACAACGAAAAATCAGAGTTAAAAATATGTCGTATATAAATAAATGATAGCTCTTTCAGCAGCAGCAGAAGAAAACAGAACTTATGAGTGCTGGACCTAATATACTATATGTAGATAAACTATCCTACAACAGTGAGAGAAAAATAAAGACCAAAAGTGTAAACTCAAGTCTCTCACTAAAAGAACCATTAAAAGATATTTTAGAAGGAAAAAATCCACAAAATCAAACAATGGGAAAAGATGCACAAGAAACAACAGCGAACACAGAAATTGATTAAATATTTGTGTTCATTTAAATATTGTTCTTCATTTGCTCAGTTGTGTCCAACTCTTTGTGAACCCATGGACTGCAGGACACCAGGCTTCCCTGTCCTTCACCATCTCCCAGAGTTTGCTCAGACTCATGTCTACTGAGTCAGTGATGCCATCCAACCATCTCATCCTCTGTTGTCTCCTTCTCCTCCTGCCTTCAATCTTTCCCAGTATTAAGGTCTTTTTTAATCAGTCAGCTCTTCACATCAGGTGGCCAGAGTATTGAAGCTTCAGCATCAGTCCTTCCAATGAATATTCAGAGTTAATTTCCTTTAGGATTGACTGATTTGCTCTCCTTGCAATCCAAAAGACTCTCAAGAGTCTTCTCTGGCACCTCAGTTTAAAGGCATGAATTCTTCAGCTCTCAGCCTTCTTTATCATCCATCTCTCACATCTGTACATGACTATAGGAAAACCATAGCTTTGACTATACAGATATTTGTTGGCAAAGTAACGTCTCTGGTTTTTAGTATGGGGTCCAGGTTTGTCACTGCTTTTCTTCCAAGGAGCAAGCATCTTTTAATTTCACAGCTGTGCTTACTATCTGCAGTGATTTTGGAGTCCAAGAAAAGTCTGTCACTGTTTCCATTGTTTCCCCATCTATTTGCCATGAAGTGATGGGACTGGATGCCATGATCTTCATTTTTTGAATGTTGAGTTTTAAGCCAGCTTTTTCACTCTCCTCTTTCACTTTCATCAAGAGGCTCTTTAATTGGCTTTCTGTCATAAGGGTGGTATTATCTCCGTGTCTGAGGTTATTGATATTTCTCCCAGCAATCTTGATTCCAGCTTGTGCTTCATCCAGTCCGGCATTTTGCATGATGTACTCTGAGTATAAGTTAAATAAGCAAGGTGACCATATACAGGTGACATACTCCTTTCTCAATTTTGAACCAGTCTGTTGTTCCATGTCCAGTTCTAACTGTTGCTTCCTGACCTGCATACAGGTTTCCCAGGAAGCAGGTAAGATGGTCTGGTATTCCTATCTCTTGAAGAATTTTCTGCAGTTTGTTGTGATCCACAGAGACAAAGGCTTTAGTGTAGTCAATGAAGATGTTTTTTCTGGAGTTCTCTAGCTTTTTCTGTGATCCAATGGATGTTGGCAGTTTGATCACATATTTAATATTTGATTTATATATTAATGTATGTAAAAAAAGTCCTGTGTTGATTTAAAAATATGATTACAATGAAAATTAAGCAACAATAGCAATATGGGGCAGGCTATTGCATGGGGGATGTTAAATCCATATTCAGAGTCAGGAAGATGATAATTATAGACTTTGTAAGAAAAATTATCATTGCATCAGTTGAGATTCGCTGCATAACAAACAACTACAAAACGTAATGATTTAAACATTATCTTATTTAGCTCTATCTTTGGGGTGACTGGGCAGTTTTTAAAATCTGGGTCAATTCAGCTGATCTTGACTATCACACACATCTGTGATGGGCTGGTGGATGGCTAAATGATCTAGGATAGCCTCAGTCCTGTTTGGAAGTTTACTGCCTGCATGCTGGGATGCCTTAGTTCTTTTCCAAATGCCTCTCAACTTCCAGTTTGCCTTCTGAGGCAGCTCACATGATAATCCGTGCTTCCAAATGCAGCCAGAGAGCAAGCCTCCTTGTGCAAGCACTTTTTAAGCTTCCGTTTGTATCATATTTACTAATACTAATGTTCTGTTAGTCAAAACAAGTCATGCAGCTAAGTTCAGTTTCAAGGGGTGGAGCAATAGATTCCACCCCTTGGTAGGAGGAAAAGAATTTGTGGTTGCTTTTAGAATCTACCACAGTCTACTCCTTTGCCACAGATTATTCCCATTTCTCCCACATGTAAAGTTTGCTAATCCTCATTCCAGGTTTTCTGTCTCATCCTATTTATACCAACAAGCTGGAAGCCTGTGATCTCATGATCTTATCACATCAGGATGAATGAGGATTCTTAGATGTGGCTCCTTGGGTAAGGCTCCTCTTGACTCAGAGATCTGTGAATTAAAAGTGATAAGTCACCTCCATATGCACTTGACATACAATGGTGAGACAGAGGCAGGTTAACTGAATAGACACTTGACTTCAGAAGGGGAAGATCAGAAGATCTATAGCAGTCACTGGTCTAAAATTTCCCCTAGGCTCTTGATTAGGGCTCAGTTCTGCTTCCTGGAAGTGCCCTCCCAGTCTATTGTCCTCCAAGGCTCTAGACGCCATTCTTCAGTCCCTTGGTTCCCCATCTTGAGAAATCTTTCCTTTATTTCCCTAAGAAACGGCCGTGGTAACAATTCAGTAGCTGTCTCATCTGGCTTCCAGCCCATCAGTAGTTGCGAGCCTAGAGACCTCTCTGCAGTTTAATCAATTTTAGTTCCCTCTAGTTCAAGCTGATGGTGCTTTTGCTGGTATAGTTCTATTTATTTATTTTTAACATTTTGGGCTTTTGGTGTAACAGTTTATAGTCTACTTTATTCAACAAAAGCTGTACCCACAATTATTTTTTCCCTAGATTTATTCACTGTGATTTGGGATCAGGCTCTGTCATACCTTTTTGTCTAGCTGAGAAAGTATGCTAGGCACTTTCTTAAATCTTTCAGAGGTCTTAACAAGTGGCCATACCCTTGCTTTTCTCTTTGTCCTAAGGTCTCCTTTCACTTTGAGAATCTTTTACTTGAAGACTCTTCAGATATGGGGAGACTAGAGATGAGAGTTTTGTTTTCCAATGCAGCAGGCCCTGGACCCTGTTTTCTATCTAAATTCAGGCTACAAACTGAACATTACCTTCTTTCACCTGTCCCTCTGTCTTGCCATCCTTTATCATATGTAGTAAAGAGCACCCAACTGGCACTTTCCAAATTCTCTCTGGAGATCTACTTAGCTGTAACTGACATTTTCTTTCTCTCTCAAGGTACTGCCAACTTCAGGTTTACCAGATGTTCTTTCTGTACATAGTATGAGTCATAATTTTACAAATTTGCTATAGAATTTCTGCCCCCCCCCCATTTTTTCGGCCTTTGCAATCTGTTTCCTAACTGAGTTTCTGGTCACTAAACTATTCCAAACCCAACACCACATGTTTTAGACTTTTGTTATGTCAGCACCCTACTCCTGAAATCAATTCCTGTATTAGCTAGCTTATGCTGCATAACAAGCCACCTCAAATTTAGGGACTTAAACTATGGCCATTTTCATTTATATCATTACTTTTTGGGTTGGCTAGGTGGTCTTTTTGGTTTAGACCGGCTCAGGTGATTTCTCAGTTTAATCAAGAAAGGTTTTCTTTCTTGTAGATGGGTTATTTCAGCTATTTTGTGCAAGGAGTGGGGATTTCCAGGAATTGGGCTACTACCCACTTTTTGGCCTTTTTATGCTCAGCTTTAGAACTGTTATGGCACCTGTGGATGCATAAGTTAGCAAATGCTAATGTATTACAATGAGCATATAATGAGGCTCAAGGTCTACTGAAGTTTGAATCTTCCACCATCTTGGGCCTAATAGGTTCTAACCAGTTTATGTCATATTCTGTTCTTTTTTTTTTCAATTGGAGGATAATTGTTACACAATGTTGTATTGGTTTCTACCATACACCAACATGAATCAGCCATATATATGTATGCTATGCTGTGCTTAGTCACTCAGTCGTGTCTGACTCTGTGACCCCATGGACTGTAGCCCACCAGGCTCCTCTGTCCATGGCAATTCTTCAGGCAAAAATATTAGAGTGGGTTTCCATGCCTTCCTCCAGGTGATCTTCCCAACCCAGGGATTGAACCAAGGTCTCCCGCATTGCAGGCAAATTCTTAACCATCTGAGCCACCAGGGAAGCCCAAGAATACTGGAGTGGGTAGTCTATCCCTTCTCCAGGGGATCGTCCCTACCCAGGAATTGAACCAGAGTCTCTTGTACTGCAGGTGGATTCTTTACCAGCTGAGCTACCAGGGAAGCCTATATATATGTATACCTAAGTCATATTCTCTTCTTAATGGTTGTGCCATTCTTTTAATGGTTCTGAAACAGAAGGAAAGGGATCAGGACACAAACTTTAAAAGAATGACATAGCCCAAGGACAAGACATAAACTGATTCGAACCAAATAGGTCCAAGATGGCAGACACCCACTAGACCTTGAACCTCAGTATATACTCATTGTGACACATTAGCAAGCTAAGTGACGCCCACCAGTGCCATGACCGTTCTGAAGCCAACCATCAAAGATCAGAAAGTGTGTGTTGGGCCAGTTCCTGGAAATCCCCTCCCCTTCCCTAAAACGGCTGGAATAATCCTCCTACTCCTTAGCCTATGAAATTACCCAGCCCATAAAAACTAACCACACCATATTTCAGAGTTGTTCTCACCTTCTGAGATGAGCCACACTGTCTGTAGAGTGAATTTCTCTCTAAATAAACCCATTTCTTACCTTTCACTTTGTGTCTCACTGAAGTTTTTCTGCAATGAGACATCAGTAACTTGAGCTTCAGTAAACCCTGAAACCAGGTGTATGACCTTGTTAAAAAACCATGGGTTCAAGTTCCAATCTGAGATTCATGGTTTCAGCTGTGCCCTGCCCCTCTTCCCTCCTGTCTCAGAGAAACACAATTTTAGGAGGGACTTGATTCATTTGGAGGTAGATAGTTCAAAGCAGATATGGAGGTTCCATGTTGCCATGTTGACCCTGGCTCCTCTAACTTTTGACTCATTTAAACTTAGCTTTTATACTCAAACTTGCTGCCTCGTGGTTGTAAGGTGGCTGTTTTACTTCCAGTTTTATATGCACATTTCAGACATGATGGGGGGAAAATGACAGGTTATGAAAGAGGCATGTACCAACTGAGTTTGCTGTCTTACAATTCAGTTCAGTTGCTTAGTCGTGTCTGACTCTTTGCAACCCCATGGACTGCAGCATACCAGGCTTCCCTGTCCTTCATCAACTCCCAGAGTTTGCTCAAACCCATGTCCATCGAGTCTGTGATGCCATCCAACCATCTCATCCTCTGTTGTCCCCTTCTCCTCCTGCCTTCAATCTTCCCCAGCATCAGGGTCTTTTCCAATGAGTCAGTTCTTCTCATCAGGTGGCCAAAATATTGAAGCTTCAGCTTCATCATCAGTCCTTCCAATGAATATTCAGGACTGATTTCCTTTATGATTGACTGGTTGGATTGATCCTGGTTGGATCAATTGACTGGTATAGATCTGATTATACGTGTACTTGGCAAAGCAATGCCTCTGCTTTTTAATATGCTGTCTAGGTTTGTCATAGCTTTTCTTCCAAGGAGCAAACTTTTTAATTTCATGGCTGCAGTTACCATTTGCAGTGATTTTGGAGCCCAAGAAAATAAAATCTGTCACTCTTTAAATTCTTTACCCATCTATTTGCCATGAAGTGATGGAACCAGATGCCATGATCTTTGTTTTTTGAATGTTGAATTTTAAGCCTGTTTTTTCACTCTCCTCTTTCACTTTCATCAAGAGGCTCTTTAGTTCTTCTTTACTTTCTGCCATAAGAGTGGTGTCTTCTGCATATCTGAAGTTATTGATATTTCTCCCAGCAATCTTGATTCCAGCTTGTGTTTCATCCAAGCCAGCATTTCTCATGATGTACTCTGTATATAGGTTAAATAAGCAGGGTGACAATATACAGCCTTGACATACTCCTTTTCCTGTTTGGAATGTCTGTTGTTCCATGTCCAGTTCTAACTGTTGCTTCCTGACCTGCATATAGGTTTCTGAAGAGGCAGATCAGGTGGTCTGGTATTCCCATCTCTTTCAGAATTTTCCACAGTTTATTGTGATCCACACAGTGAAAGGCTTTGGAATAGTCAATAAGTCAGAAATAGATGTTTTTCTGGAACTCTTTTGCTTTTTCCATGATCCAGTGGATGTTGGCAATTTGATCTCTGGTTCCTCTGCCTTTTCTAAATCCAGCTTGAACATCTGGTAGTTCACAGTTCACATATTGTTGAAGCCTGGCTTGGAGAATTTTGAGCATTACTTTACTAGCGTGTGAGATGAGTGCAATTGTGCAGTAGTTTGAGCATTCTTTGGCATTGCCTTTCTTTGGGATTGGAATGAAAACTGACCTTTTCCAGTCCTGTGGCCACTGCTGAGTTTTCCAAATTTGCTGACATATTGAGTGCTGCACTTTCACAGCATCATCTTTCAGGATTTGAAATAGCTCAACTGGAATTCTGTCACCTTCACTAGCTTTGTTTGTAATGATGCTTCCTAAGGCCCACTTGACTTCACACTCCAAGATGTCTGGCTCTAGGTGAGTGATCACACCATCGATCATGGTTATCTGGGTCATGAAGATCTTTTTTGTATAGCTCTTCTGTGTATTCTTGCCACCTCTTAATGTCTTCTGCTTCTGTTAGGTCCCTGCCATATCTGTCCTTTATCGAGCCCGTCTTTGCATGAAATGTTCCCTTGGTATCTCTAATTTTCTTGAAGAGATCCCTAGTCTTTCCCATTCTGTTGTTTTCCTCTATTTCTTTGCATTGATCCCTGAGGAAGGCTCTCTTGTCTCTCCTTGCTGTTCTTTGGAACTCTGCATTCAGATGGGTATATCTTTCCTTTTCTCCTTTGCCTTTCACGTCTCTTCTTTTTTCAGCTACTTGTAAGGCCTCCTCAGACAACCATTTTGCCTTTCTGCATTTCTTTTTCTTGGGTATGGTTTTGATCGCTGCCTCCTGTACAATGTTACGAACTTCTGTCCATAGTTTTTCAGGCACTCTGTCATATCTAATTCCTTGAATCTGTTTGTCACTTCCACTGTATAATCATAAGAGATTTGATTTAGGTCATACCTGAATAGTCTAGTGGTTTTCCCTACTTTCTTAAATTTACATCTGAATTTTTCAACAAGGAGTTCATAATCTGAGCCACAGTCAGCTCCTGGTCTTGTTTTTGCTGACCATACGGAGCTTCTCCATCTTTGGCTGCAAAGAATATAATCAATCTGATTTCGATATTGACCTTCTGGTGATGTCCATGTGTAGAGTCGTCTATTGTGTTGTAAGCAACACACTTGCTATGACCAATGTGTTCTCTTAGTAAAACCCTATAAGCCTTTTCCCTGCTTCATTTTGTATTCCAAGGCCAAACTTACCTGTTACTCCAGGTATCTCTTGACTTCTTAATTTTGCATTCCAGTTCCCTATGTTGAAAAGGACATCTTTTTTTGGTGTTATTTCTAGAAGGCCTTATAGGTCTCTATAGAACCATTCAACTTCAGCTTCTTCGGCATTAGTGGTTGGGACATAGACTCGGATTACTGTGATCTTGAATGATTTGCCTTGGAAACGAACAGAGATCATTCTATCATTTTTGAGATTGCACCCAAGTACTGCATTTTGGACTCTTGTTGACTAAGAGAGCTAGTCCATCTCTTCTAAAGGATTCTTACTCACAGTAGTAGATAATAATGGTCATCTGAATTAAATTCGCCCATTCTGGTCCATTTCAGATCACTTATTCCTAAAATGTCAATGTTCACTCTTGTCCTCTCCTATTTGATCACTTCCAATTTACTTTGATTCATGGACCTAACATTCCAGGTTCACATGTGATACTGTTCTTTACAGCATTGGACTTTCCTTCCATCTCTAGTCCCATCCACAATTGCATGTTGTTTTCACTTTGGCTCAGCCTCTTCATTCTTTCTGGAGCTATTTCTCCATTCTTCTCCAGTAGCATATTGGGCACCTACCAACTTGGGGAGTTCATCTTTCAGTGTTCTATCTTTTTGCCTTTTCATATTGTTCATGGGGTTCTCAAGGAAGAATATCTTTAATTACAGAGTATTACTGGAAGCCCTACCCAGTAACTTCCACTTATATGTCATTGGTAAGAGGTATGTCATATGGCACTTCCTAGCTATAACAGAGTCTGAAAAATATAATTTGTTTGTTTTTTTGTTTGGCGTGTTGCTTTCCAAAACTAAATAAGGATTATGCTAATAAAGAATGAAGGGAGAATACATACTGTGTAGACATCTATTATTGCCTATACATGTCTATCTCAAGAAGATAGACAAGAAAGGAAATAAACCTTTAGAAAAGTAGAAGTAAGGACACTAAGAAAACAAACAAAATTATATAGAAAGTAATTTAGAGGAGTTATGAAATTGATAAATCCCTAATTGTTTTTTAATTCAGAAAAAGAGCCACAAATAATGTTTTGGAAGAAAGGGAACTATAACTACAGATGTATAATATATAATAAAAATCATAAGATTATACTCTGAAGAATTTTATGCCAAAATTTGGATTGGGAGAAGACATGGTTTTCTAGGTAAATATTTTTTTTGCCAAAACTACTTCAAAAAATACAGAAAATACCAATAAAGCAAAAATCATTAAAGAACTTAAACTAATAACCAAGACTTCCTCACCCCAAAATATCATACTCAGGTGATTTACATCTGTACTGTATTCAACTTCAAAGGAGTAGATAATCCTAATATTACCAAACTGTTTAAAAAAATAGAAAATTAGGAAAGTCTTCCCTGGTGACTCAGCTGGTAAAGAATCTGCCTGCAATGTGGGAGACCTGGATTCCATCCCTGGGTTGGGAAGATACCCTGGAGAAGAGAATGGCTACCCACTTCAGTATTCTGGCCTAAAATTTCATGGACTGTATAGTCCTTGGGGTCACAAAGAGTTGGACACAACTGAGCAACTTTCACTTTCATTCACTTTTACAATGACAATATGACCTAAATACACGAACCAGACAAGAATACAAGAAAGGAAAATTACAGATCAATCCAATTTATGAACATAAATTCTTATGAAATATTTGTAAATCTGTTTCAAATATTTGTATCCTAGGTAGAGTTTATGCATGAAATTAAGAATGATCCAACATCAGAAAATGTGTTAATGTAATAAATCATATTAGCCTATCAGTTAATACCTATAATCTATAAGATACCAAAGAAGCAGTTGTCATAATTTAGTGCTTTATTCATGATTGAATAGACTTTTCAGGAAACTTAGAAGGGAATTTCCTTAACTTGATAAAGAGCAGCTATCAAAATAGTCCAGCAAAAAAAAGCCAAAAGAAGACTCTTGGCTTCTTTTCATTAAAGACACAAGAAAGATTAAGATGCCCTTTCTTGCCATTTATATTTAGCACTGTACAGGAGATTCTAACCAATGCAATAGAATCAGAAAAATGATGTGAATATTGAAAGGTATGTCCTTATTTGCATACAATATGACTTTCTTGAGGTCTGTAAGTAGAAAATATATAGTAAGAGCTTGCCAGTTTCCCTAGACACAGAATCAACATATCAAAATCTTATTCACCAGTAATAGCCGATTAGAAAAATTAATTTAAAAAATTCTATTTTTCAATAGTAATAAAAGCCTCAAGATGCCTAAACGTATGCCTAACCAAAATATGTACAAGAATATTTTTGGAGAAATTGCAGTTATTAAAAGGAAAAAAAAAAAGAGCCTTAATAAAAAGAAAGCTGCTGTGTTCTTGAACTGGAAGCCTCATAAAGATGCCAATTCTTTCCCAGTTAATTTATAAAATGAATGCACTTCCAAATAAGGATGAGGAAGTGGAGCAACAGACTCACTCACCTCTGAAAGGAGTGTAGATCAGTACAACAGCTTTAAGAAACAATTTGGTTACACCTTTAACCTAGAAATTCTAGTCCTAGATAGAGTCTTATGTGCATCAGCAAACATGCATTAAAGTATCTATTTCAGCAGCAAAAAAAAAAGAGGGGGGGGAATGGTTTAAATGTCTATCAGTAGGTGTATGATAATAGTGGTATACTCATAGAATGAAATACTATACATATTATGTACAGCAGTTGAAAGAACCATCATTTTATTTCCTAACAGATGGATCTCAAAACAATGTTGAATGAAAAAACAAGTTATGGAAGGATGCAAAAAGAATAGTGTTTATGTAAGTTTTAAAGTCTGGAAAACAACACTATATAGTGTTTATTATGTTTATATATATGTATATATTTAGGAATCCATGCAAATGTGCCTGGGAATGATAAACAATAGGTTTGTGATGGTGATTCTCTAGGGAGAAAAGAAAGGGCTTGAAAAAGGGAAGAGAGGGCTCAAAAAGAGCATCAAGTGTTTCTGATGTTCTTTTTACTGAAGTTCTGTTTGTCTCTATGTTGGAAATCTTTCACCATTTAAAAGATATTTTATCCTAAATCCAATGAGGTATCCTGGATTGGATCCAGGAACAGAAAAAAGGACATTAGTGGGAAAAGTGGTGAAATCCAAATAAAGTCTGGAATTTAGTAAATAATAGTGTACTAACATTGGTTTTGTAGTTCTAACAAATGTACCATGGTAATGTAAGATGTTATCATTAGGGGAAATTGGTTAAAGGAACTCTCTGCATCATCTTAGCAACTTTTCTGAAAATCTAAAATTATTTCCAAATGAAATGTTTATTCTAAGAAGTGGGGGTTGATTTTAGAATACTCCTAGAGGGCAAGACCAGTCTCTCAGCAAAGTCTGATTTATTCCCATTTTATGTTTGGTACTCCCTTAAGGGCGATCTTACAGTGGAAAGGGCCTGTAACGGAGCAACCTATCCAGCCACTTTCCTCTGGGAGGTAAGGCAAAGGAGTTATCTAGAAAGAAACTCCTGGAGACTGAAGAGGCTGAGGAACTCAGTGAGCAAGGATGACGGGAACCCAGAAGTTTGCCTCCTAGGATAATCTTTGTTCTTCATTGCTTCTCATAATAAAAACAGATGAAGTTGAACAGGTTCCCTTATTTGTTTGTTTTGAAAACTGAAGGGAAAGAATTACACATCAACCAGAAATGATTTAGGTGAGCACAAAACAGAAGCTAGAGAAGTCAACGAGAGGTTGATACATCATTTTACCTTTGTGTTATGAGCCTTCCTAAGAGATTGGAGTCTGCCTACGCCCTGAGGGCAGAGTGAGCTAGGCTGGGAAGGAGCTAAGTGTGTAGAAGGCATCTGGGCCTCAGTCCTTATCATCAGACCCACTGGATAGACGTATTTGTTCCCATCTTACAGAGGCAGCAACAAGCTTAGAAAGGTAGAAACCAGCAATATTGCAATTATCCCCCAATTAAAAATAAAATGTTAAAAAAGGGTTAAATTACTTCCCCAGTGTTATAAAACTATTAAGAGCTATGGGCTTCCCTGGTGGCTCAGACGGTGAAGAATATGCCTGCAGTGCAGAAGACCTGTCTTTGATCCCTGGATTGGGAAGATCCCCTGGAGGAGGGCATGGCAACCCACTCCAGTATTCTTGCCGGGAGAATCCCCATGGACAAAGGAGCCTGGTGGGCTACAGTCCATGTGGTCCCAAAGAGTCAGACACAACTGAGTGACTAAGCACAGTACAGCACTATTGTGATACTCTGATGTAATAAATTTGTCATGTTTTCTGGAATTAGCTCTTAAAACCGTTGTAATTTCTTAAGTGCTAAGAGCTATATGCACATCTTTTGTTCCTAACTCCTTAAATAGCTCTAGAGCATAAAGATGAAATGGGTGTTTTTTGCTATTCATAACGAGCCTCTTTTGACCACAGAGCATATATTCATGAGGTGATTTTTGGAAAGCCCCTAGAAGACCACTGGAAGGGGACTAGTTGCCAGCAGAACCAGCCAGGTGATTAGAGTTGGAACTTTCAGTTCTACTTCCTGACCTCTGGGGAGGGGAAAAGGGCTAGAGAATGACTTAATCACCAATGGCCAATGATGTGATCAATCATGCCTATGATAGGAAGTCTCCATAAAAACCCAAAAGGATGGTGTTTGAAGAGCTCCTTCTTTGATTCATCTATGTGCCAGGAAGGTGGTATACTCCAGACTCCATGAGACAGAAGCTCCTATGCTTGGGACTCTTCAGGACCTCACCCTATGTATCTCTTCATCTGACTGTTTATTCATGTTCTTTAATAGCCAATGTAATAAACTACTAATCTAATAGTTTAGATTAGTTTTATTGAGTTCTCTGAGCTTTCCTAGCTAATGATCAAACTTAAGGAGCAGGTGTGGGAACCTCTGACTTAGAGCCAATTGCTCAGAAGTACAGGTGACTAGCCAGACTTGCAGTTGCCATATGAAGTGGGTGTAGTCTGTGGAATCTGATGTTCTTTCCAGGTAGAGAATGTCAGAATTGAGTTAAATTGTAGGACACTCAGCTGGTGTTGCAGACAGTTGCTTGGTGAGGGGCAAACCCATACATATGTGGTGACTAGAAGTGAAGGAGAATGATGTCATAGAGGAGAGAAAATAAAGGAAAATAAAGGAGCATTTTCTTTTTATGTCTATGTTATAGGAAGCCAAGGCTGACTCTAAGAACTCATAATTAAGGAAGACCCATCTGAGGTCAGGGAGGATAAATTCCCCAGAGCTGACAGCCACTCTTAGAACAGCTAGGGCTGGGAATGATGTAGAACATGAGCCAAGTCAGAACAGCCTGGAACAGACTGAGAAGAGCTTTGAGGGAGTGGGCATCAGGCATGCCAGGGTTACAAGCCTCTGCAGATTCTTCCCTCTGGAAAAGAAAAAGTCATGCGGATAAACTTCCTGCCCTCCTACCCCTCCTTCCTGGGTCCCATCCCAGCTGCAGGGCCCATGTCTGCTAGCCTTCCGGGGAAGGGCTCCCTAAAACCAAAGGCCTTGTTTAGTTACTGTAGAAGAGGCTCATGTGACTTAAGAGGACCCTTCAGGCTTGATTAAGGTGATGTGGGTCAAAGTAAACTGTAAATCTCTATGTAAATGTGGTTATTGGGTGAACAGTGTTAAACCTGGGAGGTTTGTGAGGACAAGAGGGGGGAAAGGGCCTCTTGAGAGAGGTCTCCCAGGAGAATATGAGATTAGTTGAGGTTCAGTGCATTCCTTTGTTGCTCACTCAAGAAGCATATTTGAAGGGATAAGCTTCCTCACTTAGAGCAGAGCATCCCAGACTTGTCTCCATAGTGACAGTGATCAAACAGAGGCTTTGAAACCAGAAAACACCAGGTCAGAGGGATTCTTTTGGAGCTATGCTTCTCTAGTAGAGGACTCAACTATTGTGTGCTATGGAGGAGAGGGACAAGGAGTTTGAATAGCTTCCCTTCCTTCCTGTCTCTAGCTCTGGGGCTTTTGTTTTGATTTTTCTCTCTGAATTGATGTGGCCTTTGGAAAAGGGCTGCAGAAGGAACTAGTCTTCTTTAAAACCTGTGTCAGAATCTGGAGGCATCAACAATGAACTATCTCAAAAAGAAATTAAGGAAACAATCCCACTTATAATAGCATCAGGAAGAGTAAATAAATAAATACATATGAATAAATTTAACCAGGGAGGTGAAAGATCTATACTCTGAATGCTATAAGACACCGATGAAAGAAATGAAAATCACAAGTAAATGGAAAGATAGCCTGTATTCATGGATTGGAAGAATTAATATTATTAAATCATCCGTACCACCCAACATGATCTACAAATTCAATGCAGTTCCTATCAAAATTCCAATGACATTTTTCACAGAAATATCAGTAGAACAAACAATCCTAAAATGTGTATGGAACCACAAAAAACTCTAAATTGCCAAAGCACTCTTGAGAAAGAAGAACAAAGCTGAAGGCATTGCAATTCTTGATTTCAAACTATATTAGAAAGCTATAGTAATCAAAACAGCATTGTTATTGTTCAATCAGTTGTGTCTGACTCTTTGTGACCCCGTGGAGTGCAGCACGCCAGGCTTTCCTATCCTTCACCGTCTCCAAGAGTTTGCTCAGACTCATGTCCATTGAGTCAGTGATGCCATCCAGGCATCCTCTGTCATCCCCTTCTCCTCCTGCCATCAATCTTTCCCAGCATCAGGGTCTTTTCCAATGAGTCAGCGCTTCACATCAGGTGGCCAAAGTATTGGAGTTTCAGCTTCAGCATCAGCCCTTCCAAAACAGTATGGTGTTGGCATAAAAACAGACATGTATCAATGGAACAGAATAGAGAGCCCTGAAATAAACCCACATGTAGATGATCAACTAATCTTTGACAAGGGTCCAAGAATACACAATGGCGAAAGAAGAGTCTTTTCAACAAACGGTATTGGGAAAATTTTGCTTGTCCATATGCAATGAAATGAAAAGGCAACCTATAAAATGAGAGAAAATATTTGCAAATCATATATCTAAAGGGGATTAATAACTAAAGTATATAAAGAACGTATGTATATCTAGCTCAATAGCAAACTGCCCCCACAAGGACATCAAGTAATCCAAAAAATGAGCAAGGGACTTGAATAGACATTTTTCTAAAAATGACATCTAAGAGGCCAAGAGATATTTGAAAAGGTGCTCAACATCACTAGCCATTCAGTTTGGTTCAGTCGCTCAGTCGTGTCCAACTCTTTGTGACCCCATGAATTGCAGCACGCCAGGCCTCCCTGTCCATCACCAACTCCCAAAGTTCACTCAGACTCACATCCATCGAGTCAGTGATGCCATCCAGCCATCTCAGCTCTTCGCATGAGGTGGCCAAAGTACTGGAGTTTCAACTTTAGCATCATTCCTTCCAAAAAAATCCCAGGGGTGATCTCTTTCAGAATGGACTGGTTGGATCTCCTTCAAAACCACATTGAGATATCACCTCAAACTTGTTAGGATGGTTGTTACCAAAAAGACTAGTTCAGTCACTCAGTCATGTTTATGTCCAACTCTTTGCGACCCCATGGATGGCAGCACACCAAGCTTCCCTGTCTATCACCAAGTCCTGGAACTTGCTCAAACTCATATCCATCGAGTCAGTGACACCATCCAACCATCTCATCCTCCATCATCCCCTTCTCCTCCTGTCTTCCATCTTTCCCGGCATCAGGGTCTTTTCTAATGAGTCATTTCTTTGCATCAAGTGGCCAAAGTATTGGAACATCAGCTCCAGCATCAGTCCTTCCAATGAATATTCAGAATTGATTTCCGTTAGGATTGACTGATTTGATCTTCTTACAGTCCAAGGGACTCTTAAGGGTCTTCTCCAACCAAAAAAGACAAGAAGTAATAAATGCTGGTGAGGGTATGGAGAAGAGGGAACTCTTGTACACTTGTTGGTGGGAATGTAAATTGGTTTAGCCATTATGGAAAACAATATGGAGTTTCCTCAAAAAGTTAAAAATAGAACTACTGTATGACCCAGCAATCCTACTTCTGGGTATTTATCTAAAGGAAATGGACTCAGTATCTGAAAGAGATACCTGCATTCTCTTGTTCACTGCAGCATTATTCACAATAAGTCAAGCCAAGATTGTGAAACAACCTAAGTGTTGGTTGATGGATAAATGGATAAAGCAAATCGGTCACACATAGAGTGGAATAGTATTTAGCCATTAAAAAGAGGGAAATCCTTCCATTTGTGACAATATAGATGAAATTGGAGGACATTATGCTAGGTAAAATAAGCTAGGCAAAGAGAGATTTGTAGAGGTATTCCCGAGTTTTTGAAAGTTTCCTTTACACCACTTCTCTCTATGAAAGAACTACATTAGTACCTGTTTTTGCTAACCGCAAGAAATCCTAAGAGAATTTTTGCTTCTATAAAAAGCGAAAATAGCCCATGTTTGTTTTTCAGTGAACTGTTCAAGAGTCAGCACACACCCTGAGCAGTGAAAGTGGAAATAAGCTCCAACCCTGGGAACTGCACTCAGCATCTCAGCATCAGGCTGCTTTGAACTTTGTCTGTGAACATCTGTGCTTTATCTCAATTTATTTTTGTGCATCTGTTAGCAAGATGTGTTCTTAAGGTAATTGCTTTTTTTGCTTTATGCTTACTAAGGGTTTCATAGAAATGCTCTACTTTGAATAAGTGGGGGAAACCTGTACTGTATGACCTTAATTATATGTGGAATCTAAAAATGCCAAACTCACAGAACCAGAGAATCTTGGTTGCCAGTGGATGGTGGGGAGGGGGACTGTGTGGGAAAATGGGGAGATGTTGGTCAAAGGGTGCAAACTTTCAGTTATAAGGTGAATAAATTCTGGAGACCTGATGTGTAACCTGACTCTAGCTAAGGTACAGTGACTGTAGTTAATAATATTGTATTATACGGACTTCCCTGGGGCTCCAGTGACTAAGACTCCATGCTCGCAATGCAGGGGGCCCAAGTTTGATACCTGGTCAGGGAACTAGACCCCACCTGCCACAAATAAGTGTTCACATGCCACAGTTAAAGATCCCAAGTGCTGCAACTAACACCTGGCTTGGCCAAATAAATATTAAAAAATAATAATACTGTACTATGTATTTGAAATTAGCTAATTTAAATAGATCTTAAATGTTCTCACCACAGACAAACATGTGCGGTAACTATGTGAGGTGACAGATGCGTTAATTGTTTGTGGTTATATTTTCACAATGTGTACATATATCAAACCATCATATTGTATAGTCCCCCAAAAGAAGCCGGAGGCATCTTTCTTTTTTAGGCCCTTTTCTTTCTTGGGTATACTGTTAACCTGATATTCTGGAACTGGTCTGAGTTCCCCGTGAAGCCAATCACCATGGCCCTGTGCCTGCTAGAACATGGGTCTATTTGCGGCAGGCCATGTATACGTTCTTCCTTGTCCTGTCCCATAACTCAGAAGGCCCAGCTTTTTCATCCTGCCTCACAGGCAAGGGTAACAGAGCCTTATAACCATGCTAACATATGAGGTGTTGTCACTTACATATCTGGCTTCTTTAAATTGTACCCCAGTTTGCAAGCATGTATTAAGAGAGATGATTGTTCCTTCTAATCTTCTTGGCTTCAAGTACACTTGAAGTGGCCATTGCCACTGCAAAATGACCTCCCAGGCAGCGCTTCCCAGCTGGGGGTGACTCTCAGCCCGCCAGCCCGTGTGTGGCTTCTCAGACGCCAGACCTCCAGGCCTGCTCCCAGGGCCTCAATTCCCGAGTCAGGGCCGGGTGTCTGCCTGCCCTCTGCGAGCCTTGCAAACATATTCTTAGGTCAGCGTGGTCCTGCCCATGGGGAAGGAGGCTGCAGGGGAATAAGGACGCGTAAGGAGTGTGTCTGAGGGGGCTGGACGCCATGCTGGGGTCACCTGGCCCAGGGCACCTGGCACCTCCCATGGGCCCCCGGCAAGGGGTGGAAGGCCTGCCCTTGGCGTGCCCAATGCCGGAGCGGGAGCAAAGCTAGCTCTGGCAGAAGGAGGCAAACAGCCATGGGAGGCCTTTGCAAGCAGTTGCTGGGCCACCCCGCATTAGGGCTCTCCAGGCGAAAAATGCCAGTTTGGGCCCCTAGGCCCGGGCTCCAGGCGGGCGCCCAGGGTGTTCTGCCCGCAGGAGCCAAGCATGGTGCAGACAGGCCTAGGCTCGGGAGCTCTCTCCCGCAGAGCAAACGTGAGGGAACAGCCGTGTGGAGGTTGCCTGGACGTTCCCTGGGAGTGTGGGACCCCTCCCTGGGCACAGGGCCCCAGGGGCCATCACCACTGCAAAATGACCTCCCAGCTAGCACTTCCCAGCCGGGGGTGACTCTCAAAAGCCCTTGACATTCATCTGGGCTTTTGCAGCTGTACTTTGATAATTTGGTTTCTAGACTCAGGTCTGCTTTGATCCTTGAGTCAGGTCTGCTTTGACCCTTGGATGGCTCACTGAGACTTGAGCTGTTAAACTGGCAATAGAGGAGTCTAGATTCCGTCACTCATTCTGGTCCCAAGTCCCTCCCTGGTGAGCCACGTTCCACTCCCACTACAGTACCCCAACACCATAACCCCACTTCAAATGGGGCTTTGCCCACAGGTCCAGTAATAGTGAAGCTCTTCTTTTTTTCATTATAAGTCTGCCTGTATGTAACCAGCTCTATCTGAAACAACTATATTGTGAACATAATTTCATTGTGTATTTGAAGACTCTGCCAAGTATCTGTCCCGTCATACTCAGTCTTCTAATGTCAGCTGATACCTTTCTTATAAGAGGACTTCTGGACCCCTTCCGGTGTTTTGCATTCGGACTAAAGCTGCTGCTCAGAGCCATACATGGAATTTGAATTTTGTCAGGTGCTTTTTTTGTTGTTGCATCTAATGAAATGATCACCTAGTTTTTTTCATCTAGTCAGTTGATTAATAAATTATGCTGATTGATTTTCAAATGTTGAACTAACCCTACATTTCTAGGATAAACCTCACATGATAATGATGTATTTCTATATTTATGTAAGTGTATATATATATGTGTGTGTGTGTGTATATATATATGTACACACACACACATGTGTTGTTTAGTTGCTAAGTCATATCCAACTCTTTGCAACCCCATGGACTGTAGCCGCCAGGCTTCTCTGTCCATGGGTTTCTCCAGGCAAGAATACTGGAGTGGGTTGCCATTTCCTTCTCCAGAATGTTCCCGACCCAGGGACCGAACCCATGTCTCCTACATTGGCAGATGTAGGATTCTTCACCGCTGAGCTAACCAGGGAAGCCCATATATACACATACACATGTATAGATTTGAGGCTTTTCTTTTATTCTGATATTAGCATTTGATGCTATAAATTTCCTCCTAAACTTTAGCTACTTAAGCTGTATCTCCTCAAATATGATGTATTGTGCTTTCACATCATTCAATTTGAAGTGTTTTCAAATATCCTTGTGACTTCCTCTTTGATCTATGGGTCATTTAGAAGTGTGGTGTTTAGTCTCCAAATATTTGAGGGCTTTTTCAGATATCTTCTTGTTATTAACTTCTAATTTAATTTCATTATGCTCACAGAACATTTCTATATAATTTCATTTCTTTTAAATTGATTCAGTTCTGCTTGGTGGCCTAGAATATGGCTTCTCTTGGTAAATACTTCCTGTGTACTTGAAAAGAATGTGTATTCTGTCTTTTTAGGTGTAGTATCAATTTAGTCATGTAGGTTGATAGTGGTGTTCTATTCTACTACATCTTTACTTACTTTCTGTATACTTTTTTTCTTTTAATCAGTTACTGAGAGAGGAGTGTTGAAGTATCCAAATACAGTTAGAGATTTACTTAGTTCTCCTTTCAGTTCTAAGGGTTTTTGAATAATGTACTTTGGGTCTCTGTTGTTGGATGCATACACACTTAGGAGTGTTATAGTTAGTGAATTAACCTTTTCATCATGAAATCACTCTCTTTATCACTACTAATATTCCTTGTTCTGAAATCTACTTGTGTGGTATTAATATAACCATTTTAGTTTTCCTTTGATTGGTGCTTAAAGCTCTGGGAGTTGGTGATGGACAGGGAAGCCTGGCATGCTGCAGTCCACAGGGTGGCAAAGAGTCAAACACGACTGAGTGACTGAATTGAACTGCATTTTTAATATTTTTCCCTTTTGTTTTTAACTTATCCCTGTCTTTATAGTTAAAGTGGGCTTTTTGTAGATAGTATATGATTGAGTCCTGCTTTTTTATCCAATCTGATCTTTGATTGATATGATTAGGCTATTGGTATTTAACATAATTCCGAGAAGGCAATGGCACCCCACTCCAGTACTCTTGCCTGGAAAATCCCATGGATGGAGGAGCCTGGTAGGCTGCAGTCCATGGGGTCGCTGAGTCGGGCACAACTGAGCGACTTCACTTTCACTTTTCACTTTCATGCATTGGAGAAGGAAATGGCAGCCCATTCCAGTGTTCTTGCCTGGAGAATCCCAGGGAAGGCGGAGCCTGGTGGGCTGCCATCTATGGGGTCGCACAGAGTCGGACACGACTGAAGCGACTTAGCAGCAGCAGCAGCATTTAACATAATTATTGATATATGTGTTCATCACGCAGTCATGTCTGACTCTTTGAGACCCCATTGACTGCAAACTGTCAGGGCCCTCTGTCCTTGGGATTCTCTAGGCAAGAATACTGGAGTGGGTTGCCATTTCTTCTCCAGGAATTATTGATATAGTTGGATTAAAATCTGCCATGCAGTTGTTTTATTTGTTCTATCTTTTCTTTGTTCCTTTATCTTTCTCTGCCTGCCTTTGGATTAATTGAGAATTTTAATTATTTATTTTTATCTTCATTAACTTAATGATTATACTTCCTAAAAAAATTTTTTAGTCTGCCCAGTACAATATACATCTTTAATCACAGTCTACCTTCAAATAATATACCACTTATTGTATAAAAGTCTTAAAACACTATACTCCAAGTTCTTCCCTCTCAACTTTTATATTGTCATATGTTTTTCTTTTATGTATCCTATATATCTATAGTATATTACTATTGTTTTAACTTTAAACAATTATCTTTTAGAAGAACTTAATTTTTTTAAAAAGTCTTTTATATTTACTTAGAGATCTTAGTTTATTTAGATCCAACTTCTTTTTAGTATATTCCTTCTGTTTGAAGAACTTAAAGTTCTTGAAGGACAAGCCTGTTTATAATGAATTCTCTCAGGTTTTCATTTATTTTTAAAAGTTTTTATTTTTCCTTTACTTTTGAGAGAGAGTTTAATGGGTGCAGAATTCTGGGTTAAAAGTTTTTTCTTTTAGTACTCCTAAGTTGTCATTTTGTTGTTTATTGATTTGCATTGTTTCAGATGAGAAGTATACTTGAAAACTTAACTCTCATCCTGTGTAAATAGTATGTTTCTCCTTTTCCCCAACTGCCTTTAGGATTTTCTTTTTATCTTTTATTTTCAGCAGTTGGAATATGTTATGTCTAGATGTGTTTGATTGTTTTTGTGTGGTATTTGTACTGCTTGTAATTCTCTGAACCTTTTGGATCTGTATATTTCATTATTTTTGTAAAATTTTTAGGCATTATTTCTTCAGATATTTCTTTCATATCAGTATCTATTTCTTCTCTTTCTGGGATTCCAATTACACATGAAAGTGAAAGTGAAAGTTGCTCAGTAGTGTCTGACTCTGCAACCCCAGGGACTATACAGTCCATGGAATTATCCAGGCCAGAATACTGGAGTGGGTAGCTGTTCCCTTCTCCAGACGATCTTCCCCAACCCAGGCATTGAACCCAGTTCTATGGCAGACCAGTTTGATACTATTTCATAACTCTTAGGTGCTCTATTCTTCCCACCCTCTTTATGTCTTTGTGTTTCAATTTGTGTCATTTCTGGTAGCCTATCTTCAAGATCACTAATTTTGTTTCCTCTGTTGTGTTGGGTCTGCCGATGAGACTGTTGAAGTGCCTTATCTTTCATCCATAGAAACAGATAGTAGATTGGTGGCTGCCTAGAGCTGGGGGAATTTGAGAGGCTATGGGTAGTGACTGTGGATAGGTACAGGGTTTCTTTTTGGGTGATAAAAATGTTCTAAATGCATGGAGTTGATGGCTGTACAAATCAGTGACTGTACTAAAAAAAACAAGCAAACATTGAATTGTTACTTCAAATGGATTAATGATATAGTATGTGAATTATATCTCAATAAAGCTATTATTGATGACCTAGAGGGCTGGGATGGGAGATAAGAGGAAGTTTCAAGAGGGAGGGGATATATGTATACATGTCGCTGATTCACTTTGTTGTACAGCAGAAACTGGCACAACATTGTAAAGCAATTATATTCCAGTGGGTGTTCATTGGAAGGACTGATGCTAAAGCTGAAACTCCGGTACTTTGGCCGCCTCATGCAAAGAGTTGACTCATTGGAAAAGACTGTGATGCTGGGAGGGATTGGGGGCAGGAGAAGGGGACGACAGAGGATGAGATGGCTGGATGGCATCACTGACTCGATGGACATGGGTTTGAGTGAACTCCGGGAGTTGGTGGTGAACAAGGAGGCCTGGCGTGCTGTGATTCATGGGGTCGCAAAGAGTCGGATATGACTGAGCGACTGAACTGAATTGAACTGAACTGAAAAAATAATAAATTAAAAAACAGAAATCGTCATGCTTTAGGTTCAAAGTCTACATTGATATGAATCTGGCAGGAATCAGGGAGGAATAAGACATCTTACTGATGGTGCTGAAGGACAGACAGAACAAAAAGTAATTTTGAAGGAAATGTTACTGTAACTGAAACTAGCAGGTGGATAGAGATTACATATATTATTTTATCCTGTGTTGTGTATCTGATTCTAAGTGTTGAAAGCTGACTCTCTAAGTGCTCTTAGCTAGTCCCTGTCTTTATCCTTTCATGTGTTTTGCTAGTTCCTGTGGATAAAATGTGACTTACGGCTGTTAGTCTTGCAGCAAAAGTTTCCGAGAGCTCTCGTGGCTTTGAGTTCTCCCTAGTATTCGAGCTCCTGTCTACTGTGTATCACAGGGTGTGTGACCCACCGGCTGCTGGTCTTATATGGTGGTGTTACTCATCCACTTTAATGACCTCAGAGTTTCCATATTGCCTCCTCCTGTTATAAAACAACTTATAAATACAGCCCTAGTAGAGTTCTCCAAATGGAGAATTTTAGTACAATTTCTCTGTAGGGGGTTCACTGTGAAATTCACAGGAATCATATAATGGCCTAACAGATGCTCCTTCTCTTTAGGGAAGGCACACAATGTCCCTGAGGTGTTATATGTTCTTAGACACTTGGAAGTCTTCTAGGTGGTTCTTGATGTGTTTAATATGGAATAATCCCCAAAATATATTAAGTGAAAAAATCAAGATACAAAACAGATTGTGTAATATGCTATCATTTGTTTTTAAGAAAGAAAGTGGGGAAAAAGCGTATACGTACATATTTTTATACATGTCCCTAAGAGACAATGACGTCACGGCTGGATCTGAGGGAAGGAAGTTGGAGCTGAGTACCTAGGAACAGGGGAGAGCGAAAGGCCTTTTATTGCATACCCTTTGAATCTTTTGCATTTTGAATCATATAAATGTATTGGCTATTCAAAGAGAAGTACAAGTTTGATTAAAAGCAAAATTCTTCTACCCAGAAATAAACCCACAAGCCTGTGGTCAATTTATCTAAAACACAGGAGGCAAGAATGCACAGTGGAGAAAAGATAGTCTCTTCAGTAAGTGGTGCTGGGTAAACTGAACAGCTACATGTAAAAGAATGAGATTAGAGCATTTCCTCCCACCATATAAAAAATAAACTCAAAATGAATTAAAGAACTAAATATAAGACATGAAAACATAAAGGAGAGGAGAATGTAGACAGAATACTCTGACATAAATTGTGGCTGTATTTTCGGGGGAAATCTAGCTCCTAATGCAAAAGAAATAAAAGCAAAAATAAACAAATGGGACCTAATTAAATTTAAAAGCTTTTGCATAGCAAAGGAAACCATCAACAAAACAGACAATCTACTGAATGGAGAAAATATTTGCAAATAATGCATCAACAAGGGGTTAACTTCTAAAATATACAAACATCTCATACAACTTAATATTTAAAAAAAAATCCAAACAAGAAATGGGCAGAAGACTTGAATAGACAATTTTCCAAAGAAGACATATTGATGGCTAACAGGCACATGAAAAGATGCTCAACATTGCTATTTATAAGAGAAATACAAGTAAAAACAGCAATGAAATACCACCTCACACATGTTGAGTTGGCTATCATCAAAAAGCCTATAAATAACAAACGTTGCTGAAGATATAGAGAAAAGGAAACCCTCACACCTTGTTGGTGAGAATGTAAATTGGTGCAGCCACTATGGAAAACAGCACAGAAGTTCCTCAAAAAACTAAAAATAGAACTATCATGTGATCCAGCAATTCCACTCCTGGGTACATATCTGGAAAAGTATACTTTGAAAAGACACGTGCACCCCAGTATTCATAGCAGCACTATTTGCAATAGCTAAGATATGGAAGCAACTCAAGTGTCCATCAACAGATGAATGGATAAAGGTGTGAAAGATGTACGCAGCGGAATATTACTCTGCCATAAAATAATTCAATTCTGCCCTTTGCAATGACATGGATGGACCTAGAGAGTATTATGCGAGTGAAATAAGTCAGAAAAAGACAAATACTGTATGTCATCACTTATATGTAAAATATAAAAAATGAATAAAATACGTAGAGCAAAACAAAAACAGACTTACCAGTAAAGGAAACAACCTAGTAGATACCAATGTGGAGAGGGAGGAGGGAGGGGCAAGACAGAGGTATGGCTTTAAGAGATGTAGACTGCTGCTGCTGCTAAGTCGCTTCAGTCATGTCCGACTCTGTGCGACCCCACAGACGGCAGCCTACCAGGCTCCTCTATCCCTAGGATTCTCCAGGCAAGAACACTGGAGTGGGTTGCCATTTCCTTCTCCAATGCATGAAAGGGAAAAGTGAAAGTGAAGCCGCTCAGTCGTGTCCGACTCCTAGCGACCCCATGGACTGCTATGTATAAAATAGACAAGCAACAAGGATATATTGTACAGCACAGGGAATTAAAACCATTATTTTTATAATACCTTTACATGGAGTATAATCTATAAAAATACTAAATAACTATGCTGTATACCTAAAACTAATATAATATTTCAATCAACTATTCTTCAATTAAAAAAAAATCATTCTAGGATGATTAATCTGACTTGAGACTTAAATTGACCCTTGGTAATTCATTCTTTAGTCTCATTTCTCATCACTAGGTCTTCCTTCTCAGACCCTCCACCTTGGATAATTGGCCTGCAACATCTCCCTCCCTCTCAGAGTCTAATAGAGACTCTGCACAGAGGTGAGACAGCATTTCTAAAATATCTCTGGTGACCAGTTGCCATGCTACTGCTACCGCTGCTAAGTCGCTTCAGTCGTGTCTGACTCTGTGCGATCCCATAGACGGCAGCCCACCAGGCTTCCCCGTCCCTGGGATTCTCCAGGCAAGAACCCTGGAGTGGGTTGCCATTTCCTTCTCCAATGCATGAAAGTGAAAAGTGAAAGTGAAGTCGCTCAGTCGTGTCCGACTCTAGCGACCCCATGGACTGCAGCCTACCAGGCTTCTCCGTCCATGGGATTCTCCAGGCAAAAGTACTGGAGTGGGGTGCCATTGCCTTCTCCGACCAATTGCCATGGTTAGCCCTAAACCTTCTAGATTGGTGGTTCTCAAACTTGAGCCTGATTCAGACTCACCTGGAGGGTTTATTAAAACACACCTGGCTGGACCCACTTTCAGAGTTTCTTGTCTTCAGTAGGTAGAATTGTCAACAAGTTCCCAGGTGATGCTAGTTGGGTACCACACTACCCAATTAGTGCTCTCGACTAGATTCTCCTGTGATGTGTTGATGTGCAGTTTTGGTGTCCCAGTTGTATCCTCGCTTACCAATATGAAAAAATGAAAAGCAGGAGAGATTTGTCCCTTTCCACAGGCATCCTTATAGCTCCCCATCTTCCTGCTGTCTCCCCAGTTAACAATATTCATCTGGCTCCAACCCCCTCAGAGGATGGTCTTCGTGTCACTACCAGCAAGACTGACACATCAGAAGCCTGCATGCCCCTTCATCTGTAGTCCCAGAGCAGACATTCTTGTAATCTTTGCTGTCAGCTCTCTGAAGATTTCACTGGTATTTAAGGCATTAGAAGAGTCGTGCTAATTACTGATTCCTCTTCCAGTGTTTCTCAAGGGGGCACAATTAGCATTTTAGATGAGATAATTCTTTATCATGAGTATTCTGTTTAATGTAGGATATTAGCATCCTTGCCTGCCCCCCCACCCTGTCATTATAGCAGTTAATAATCCCACCACATTTCCTAGTGCTCCTCCACCCCTGAAGAATACATGGTGAGGTGCCCTGAGAACCTCTGTGTCTTTTTTTTTTAAATTCGTCATTGCTGTATTGCTTGCACACAGAGATAATGCAGAGCGACAGAGAGGCCTGGAGTGCTGCAGTCCATGGGGTTGCAAAGAGTCAGACACAATTGGGTGCCTGAACATCAGTAATAACAATGTCACTGACACTTTATTTCTTTTTTAACTTTTTATTTTGTATTGGGGTATAGCCAATTTGAACTGTGGTGTTGGAGAAGACTCTTGAGAGTCCCTTGGACTGCAAGGAGATCCAACCAGTCCATTCTGAAGGAGATCAGCCCTGGGATTTCTTTGGAAGGAATGATGCTGAAGCTGAAACTCCAGTACTTAGGCCACCTCATGCGAAGAGTTGACTCATTGGAAAAGACTGTGATGCTGGGAGGGATTGGGGGCAGGAGGAGAAGAGGATGACAGAGGATGAGATGGCTGGATGGCATCACTGACTCGATGGACGTGAATCTGAGTGAACTCCGGGAGTTGGTGATGGACAGGGAGGCCTGGCGTGCTGTGATTCATGGGGTCTCAAAGAGTCAGACACGACTGAGCGACTAATCTGATCTGATAGCCAATTAACAATGTTGTAATGGATTCAAATGACCCAGCCATACTTATACATGTATCCATTGTCCTCTAAACTCCCCTCCCATCCAGACTGCCACATAACTTTGAGCAAAGTTACATGTGCTAAACAGTAGGTCCTTATGTATGTGTCCATTGCAAACTCCCTAACTATTCTTTCTCTACCCCCTGCTCCCTGCGCTGGGCAACCATAAGTTTAAGCTTCTAGACCCTTAGCCCAAACCACGTTGCTTTAGCTCCCTGCAAAAATCTCAAGTCATGTTTTAATATTTCCTTGCTTTCGTTTAAGTGTTGATATTTAAAAGGGGCCAAATAGTGAGTATTTTTTCTGAAAAGCCTATGGGTAGGGAACTTCCCTGGTAGTCCAGTGGCTAAAACTCCGTCCGAGCTTTCAACAGGAGGCCCAGGTTCGATCCCTAGTCAAGGAACTAGATCCCACATGCCACAGCTAAAGATCCCACATGCTGCAACTAAGACCCAGCGTGCATGTGTGTGAATTCATTTCAGTCACGTCCAACTTTGTGCAACCCTATGGACTGTAGCCTTTCAGGCTCCTTGCCAAATAAATGAACATTTTTAACAAGTCTATGGGTAGAATTGGCCGTTCTCTGCAGAGATTAGCCCTGGAAGGTCCAGTTTCTCTATGACATGCCTTTGCATCCTCACAGCATGGAGAATTATGTGACCCATTCTATTTCCCTTTTTTACTGTGAGTGTCATGAAACTCAGGGATAGATGTAATGCTTGACAATTTTGCATAATCCACTTAGGAAACCATTTTACTTGTATTATCAGCTTTTACACAGTTTCACTTTTTAAATATTCAGTTTAATTTTATATTTTCTTGTGAGTGACTCTGGGTCCTTTCAGAAACAATCCTTGGTAAGGTTGAGTTGTGAAAGGATTATAGCTAGGAGTAGCCTAATCTGCTGGACAGAAGAATGAGCATAGAATGGGCTCCTCTGGGCACAGGGTAGGATGATGTGGTCTGAGGCACAGGAGGAGGAGGAGCGGATGAGGAGGTGCCTCCTGCTGGCAGCCAGTGGAGGAGTGGCTGGTGAGGATGAGGCGTCGTGTGCTCTGGCTGGAGGTGGAGTCAAGGTCAAGTGGCAGGTGCCTGAGCCCTTTACCAAGGGTGGAGAATCCTTGAGGAGAGGGGCAGCAGATGGACCCAGCTTGCTTGGTTGAGGGAAGTTCTGCTGGGACTGACTGGCTTAGGCCATAAGAGACGCAGAAACTATTACTTACAGAAATGCTGTCCTGCTTCAGCTCCTACCTGGTCCTGAGGGCCACACAGATTATCAGGAAAGTGGGTTCAGATGGGGCCAGCACTCTTGGCATCAGCTTTCTGCTGAAGCTGCCTGTGCAGGTGGGAAAGAAGGTCTAGCCACAGGACTGTAACAGGGTGGGCATTCTACCCCTCCTTGGAGGGCCCAGTCGCTCCCATTTCCACTTCAAAGTACACCCAAAGTCGAGGGTGGGGCACCACCCTAGACTGAATGTTCACCCTCTAGATGTCCTGTGTGATGAAGGGATGTATAAGGACCTTTCCACCTGAAAGTACTTTCTCTGCTTAAATTCCCACCTTGACTATTTAATTTCCTTTGAGTTTACAAGTGAGCAAAGTGAAGTTGCTCAGTCATGTCCGACTCTTTGCAACCCCATGGACTATAGCCTACCACGCTCCTCCATCCATGGGATTTTCTAGGCAAGAGTACTGGAATGGGTTGCCATTTCCTTCTCCAGAGGATCTTCCCAACCCAGGGATCAAACCCAAGTCTCCTGCATTGTAGGCAGACGCTTTACCATCTGAGCCACCAGGGCAGTTTACAAAGACTCCAACTAATAGGGCTTCCTAGGTGGCACTAGGGGTAAAGAACATGTCTGCCAATGAGACAGACTTAATAGACGCAGGTTTTATCCCTTGGTCAGGAAGATCCCCTGGAGTTGGAAATGGCAACCCTCTCCAGTATTGTTGCCTGGATAATCCCATGAACAGAGGAGCCTGGCAGGCTACAGTCCATAGGGTTGTACACAGTCGGACACTAATGCAGCGACCTGCACAGCTTTACTGATGCACCTTCTGGAAGGGCAGCACATGAAGGGCTCAGAGGTCAGTCATTTGTTCCTGTGATACAGTGGATTTACTGCATGTTCTAGGTATTTGTTTCTCTCTTAAGGAATATATGAGGTTTGCTGCTGGTGGGAAACAGGTTTCTAAAGTGGGGAGAAGGAGTAAGTTTCAGGAGCCTGGGTCAGGCTGAGGGGTGGGCCGTGAGGGCTGCCTGCCTGTGGCGTGGATGTGGACTGGGTCCGGGGGCTGTCGGGGTGGGGACTCACTCATTCCAGAGGACAGTCTTCTCCCAGTTGTGGGTACTTTCTCCCTGTGCTGTCAGTAACTCTTCCCCTGGTCATGTCCCTCCAGAGGCCGCAATAGCCTCCCGAGAGGCCTCCCAGGTGGCCTTCCTCCCCACGCCTGCCATGGCCTCTCCCAGACCCTGCAGCCTCACCGAGCTCCATCCTCCCTGGCGTTCCAGCATCGGTCCTCTGTGGAGGAAGAAAGCACCTCGTTCTGGTTCTCCTCATAACTATTGTTCCTGAACTCTAAACCCATAACCCCCACACACAGTCATAAAAGCAACTATTGTTGTCCTTGGGATGTTTCCACCAGCCACTCCGCTGATGGGCTCCTCCCGGCTGGCCGCTCCCTCTCCCTTTGGTGTGTCTGTCCCTGACTCGGCTTTTCCTGTGCTCCTTTCTGCCAGGCACTGCCCAGGGGGCTGCTAAATCGGCTGCCCCTGCTAGAGTTCAGAACTCTTCAGGAGCATCCTGGCTGAGGTCTCCCCAGCAAGGCAGCCCTCCAGGACTTCTTCCCTTGTCCTCCCGGCCCAGTTGCCACAGCAAACAGCAGAGCCACCTGTTGGTGAGTGTGCAGTTTATGCTGTTGACTACTCCCCCTCAGCCCACCCTGAGGAGCTGCGGAGAGGGGAACTGCCCTCAAGGTGAGATGACACCTGGCCAGGGGCCCAGGCAGGTGGCAGTGAGGGGGAAGTCAGGGTGCTTTAGCGCTATCTTCTGACCATGGCTTGGCTGGTCGGAATTCTAGAACCGGTCAGGTTGGTGGGAGCCATCGATGGAGCCAGCTAGGAATCAAGATTGATTAAATGCCCTGGGTGCCCTGGCCTCTACTCTGCTCTTCAGGCTTCCAAACTGCCCCAGACTTCCTCCTCTACTGCTCCAGGAGCCTGCTGTGATGAGCTCCCCATTCGGTTTTGGTTTCCCCTTTGACTCTGTGGTTCCTTGGCAGGCTGCGCTTGTTGGGGTTGGAGCACAGGTGGAATTCTGCGTTAATGTGGGCCCAGCTATTCTAGGTCCTGACCGAGAGCACCCGTGGCCACGCTGCACAGGTGTGGCCATCTCCAGTCTGCTCAGTGAGAAGTCCTGGGCAAGGGTAACAGTGAGTGTTTAAATGGTGCCTTCTTTGGACAGCTGTACAATGGTGAATAATTCAAATAACATCCCCAAATATATTTCTCAATAGTATTTCAAACATGTCGGTGATCTTTGCGGATTTCCCATGTGTGATGAGGGGTGGATGGGTTCTTTGCTTTCTGCAGCCAGTGAGGGAGATGGGTTTTCCACTGTCACCATGCTGAGCGTCAGGCTTGGAAGTACTTCAGGGGTCCTCGGCCAGTGTTGGCCTGGGACCATCCATTTGCTCTCCGTGCAAAGGAGGCTGACGGAGCCTTTAACCAATTATGGTGAAGCAAAGAGTGTGAGAAGGAAGAGGAGGGAAAAGAGGAATTAGTGAAAGGAAGCGTGGCCTGTGATTTTATAGAACTGATTGTTTCCCCCACCCCCATGATTCTAAAGCTCCTTTGAACTATGGCCCCATCACTGAAGTGAGAGAATAGCCTCTTAGAATACTTGGAAAGACAAAAAAAAGAAGTATGTAGGTGCTGGTCTTTTGTTAATAAAACAAATCTCAAAACTTTAAAGGAATTAAAAAAAAAATGACGATGAGGTTGGACTCTAAATTGGCTGATTAAAAAAAAAAAAAAAAGTAGTGGTATCCTATCACTGCCTGAAGGAAAATACAGAACCTGCAGGTGAGATGGGAGGCATTATTTTAGGATTCGGAGGGGGCTGGATCAAAGAGAATACTCTGTATGTCTGAGCATGGCTCTCTTGGCAGGGAAAGCCTTAAAGCCATGACTTTGTGAAGTCGCAGAAGCAGAAGATCAAAGGTGGGAGAAATTAATGCAAGTCCCTTTATTTAAAGGCAGGCTTGCCTCAGCTAAAATAGGGCTGAAGGTAGAGCTACTGGGGCTGAGGAGCGGGCCGTGCACGAAGCCTTTTCCGTGCAGTTATCAGCTTTCTGCTCCAGACAGGGAAGTTCGCAGTGACAAAAAGAGGACAAACTTCGGTAGAAGACCCACACCTAGTGTGGAAGGGACTGCAGAAACCATCCAGTACTCTTTTCCCTCCCTGACGAGGAGGGGCCTCGAAAATACAGCTGTGAACCTGATCAGTGCAGAGCACCCAGAACTTGGTGCTCTCCTCCGGGGTCCCTTAAAGTCTGAGCCACGGGGCCCCTCACAGATGATGCACTGACCTTTAGCAAACATTTCCTGATAGACTTCTTAAAAGGGGGAGTAATCTTTTGTAAAAAATTGAGGTGTGGTTGATTTACAAAGCTCTGTTAGTTACAGATGTAGAGGAAAGTGATTCAGTCATGCATTTACATATACATTATGTATGTATGTGTATTCTTTTTGTGATTCTTTTCCATTATAGGTTATTACAAGATATTGACTCTAGTTCCCTGTTCTATACAGTAGGACCTTGTTGTTTATTTTGTATATAATAGTATATATCTGTTAATCACAAGCTCCTAAGTTATCCCCCCTTCCTCTTTTGTAACCCTAAGTTTATATGAGTTTGTTTCAGAAAGTTCATTTGTATCGTTTTTTACATTCTACGTGTAAGTGATGTCATATGGTATTTGTCTTTCTCCATCCAACTCTCTTCACTTTGTCTAGATCCATCCATGTTCTGGAAATGACACGATTTCATGCTTTCTTTTTTAAATTTTTAAATATTCCTTTCTTTGGCTGTGCCAGGTCTTAGTCACAGCACACAGGATCTTCAGTCTTTGTTGCAACGTGCAGGATCTTGTTTTAGCTGTGGCATGTAGCACCTAGTTCCCTGACCAGGGATCAGACCAAGGCCCCCTGCACTGGGAGCCCAGAGTCTTAGCCACTGGACCACCAGGAAGTCCCTATTTCATTCTTTCATATGGCTGAGTAATATTCCATTGACTGGGTTCCAGATCTGTACCTGTGGGGGTAACCAGATGTGAAGATCTGACCATCTCTGACTGAGGACAGTGTCTGTTGTGAAACAGCCTCAAAACCCCTAAGGGCTGGGCGCACTGGGAGATAATCTGTGTAGGGAGAGAGATGAGTTTTCTCATCTCTCTGGGATCTGGGATAAGACTTGGATCCTGTCTGTTTCTTACACAGACATAGTAGAAACAGAGGACCTGTGGGATCATAGGAGAGCTTAGAAGCAGTTTCTGGTTGGGGCACTGTGAAAGCTTTGAAGACATGAGAGGCCACATTGAGGAGGCAGGACCAGAAGTTGAGAGCCCTCTACAACACAAGGGAGACTCTGGGTGTGGGGTGAGAGTTTAATGTGGTAACAAGCCTACAAACCAAGGACCCATTCCATGGAGTTATCCTGGGAACATATTAATAAGTACTAAACTTTTCTGGGTGATCCCCGATCATGGGGCCTGATAAAGCCCATACTGACTGCTAAAACGCTGTTAAGATAAAAGCTGCTTTTATTCATTTGGTGTCCATTAAGCCATCACAGATTAATTACTTTTTCAAAATAAAGAAAACAATGCCAGAGTTCTGCAAGTAACTTATGACCAGATGTTGAGGTCTTGGGATACCCAGTCACATGCTTAAAAATATTGTAAGAAATCTTCAGACAGTAAAATCTAAAAATAAATCTCCCCAAATTAAAAAAGATGAATAAGAGAAAAGCACTGTAGTTCAAGAGATTTATTGGCTTCCTTGTTTTTTTATTTTTGAAAAGAATCATGGTATAATTTAATGCCAGATGCTGAGACCGAGATATAACCAGTTTTGTGGCAGAGAGGGAGGGTGCATATAAGATGCAAGAAAATATCCAAGAGAGAAAATGATGAAAATTCCCGGTCACTTATCTGCTTGGAGGTTTACAGTGTTGCCAGTTTTAAGCCAGATTTCCCAGCAGCCCGTGGGTGTTCTTATCTCTTCTTTCTAACCACACCACTTGGCGTCCTGCTGACCTTCAGCTGTGTCACATCCCATGGGTACACATCCCCACCTTTTAGAGGCAGAGGGGAGTTAGCATGAGAGGCCCACCCAGTGCTCTCAGTAAAGGGGGAAGGGAGATTGGAGAGCCTCCTAGGATGATGGTAGGACTTGCTGTGCTCTTGACCACAAATTGAAGGAAGGCAGAAGCTTGTCAGGAATTTTATACGGTTCAAACTGGTGTCTGGTGCTACGGATGAGAATCTAGGTTTAGAAGGAGGGTCTGCCTGCGCTGGTGGGAGAAGTGAGTGGAGCAGAAGAGACCTTGGCCTGCGTTTCAGATAAGGGCGCTTGAAAAGGGGACCTTCAAGTTGGAAAGAAGCTTTAGAAGGACCTCAGTGAATGGAACTTTTGATTAAAATCAGGAAGATGAAAATCAAAATGAATAAATAAGGAAATAAAAATTCTTCACTTAGAATTCTTTTCAAAATCAGACTAAGTATGGACAGACTGCGATAGGGTTGATGACAGTTTAAGATCTTTACTGCAGGGTCAGCGGGGGAGACGTTTTGTCATTGTCTCTTCTCTAGGTTGTAGTCAATAATCGTGGAGGGTCTGAGATTTCACCAACTGGCAAGCTAGTGAGTGAATTAGCTGCCGAGGTTTCATGAACACTGGCTAAAGGCGAGCTCTGTGAGTTAGGGACAGCACTTTATGATTCCCAACAATACCAGTGACCGAAGTACCAGCATTTCCTCTCACTGGTTCTTTGAGCTTCAGTCTCCATAGGCTGACACCTGAACACACAATGGAGAGAAATTCTGAGCTTAGGGAACTCAAATCTTTTATAATGCACAGTAACAGTTGGTCTGCAGAGTTCAACAGGACTTGGTGACTGAACAACAAAGCCTGTCTGTGCTTTGCTCCAAAGGAAGACATGCTCTCTTCCAGGGTTATTTATGATACAAATATTCTTGAAAAAAAAAGTCTGGAGCAAAGGTAGTCAGTTCCTGTGCCTGCAGGATATGCAGAATGTGAGATGCCCACGGAGACAGACTCTTAGATGCTGCATCTGTACCCAGGGGAAGGAAGCCAGAGTGTATGCGCTGCTGCTTATGCACAGGTGCTGACCAGGAACCCTCTTATGCCTTACCTCATCAAAGCTCAGAGGTGGTACTGTTGTTTTATGGGTAAGAAAGCTGGCAAGTAATGGAGTATCAGCTGCAGGATTTTTTTTTTCTAATTTATATATTTTAAATTGGAGGATAGTTGCGTTACAGTGTTGTGTTGGTTTCTGCCAGATAGCAACAGGAATCAGCCAGAGGTATACATATGTTCCCTCGCTCTTGAACCTCTGCATCCCCCACCTCCCACCCCATCCCACCCTCCTAGGTTGTCATGGAGCACCAGGTTGAGCTCCTTGTGTTATACAACGACTTCCCATTAGCTATCTGTACTACATATAGCCATGCATACATTTCAATGCTACTGTCTTAATCCATCCCATCCTCTCCTGCCCCCGCTGTGTCCATAAATCTGTCCTCTATGTCTGAGTCTGTATTCCTGCCGTGTAAATAGGTCCATCAGTACCATTTTTCTAGATTCTATATTAATATGGATTAATTAGGATATTTAATATGCATTAATATATGATATTTGTTTTTCTCTGACTTGCTTCAGTCATCTGCAGGATTTATATATACATTGCAGACATTAAAAAAATTTTTTTTGGTTGCACCGGATCTTAGTTGCATCAAATCTTATATCTTAGTTGTGCTGAATCTTACTGGTATCTTAGATATTCATTGCGGCATGTGGGATTTTTAGCTGCGGCATGCAAACTCTTAGCTGGGGCATGTGGGATCTAGTTCCCTGACCAGGGATCAAACCTGGGCCCCCTGCATTGGTGCAGAGTCTTAACCAGTAGACCACCAGTGAAGTCCTTGCATACTTCTTAGAAGCTAAGCATGGTGCTAAGAAATAGCTGAGACTTTATTAGCTGTTTATCACCTGCCTTGCCAGGCACAGTTACAAGTTCTCCATGAACTGACTTATGCATTTCTCATAACTAAGTTTATCAAGTGCTGCAGAGGAAGCTGTGAAGGAAATTGAGGCATGGGGAATAATGGCATGGAGATTCAAATCTGTGGTTTATTCACTGTGCTCTTGTTTTCTTTCTTTGGTCCTCAGGGTCACACCAAGGGGGTCCTAGTGAAACTAACATGAGCCCAGAGGATGTGGGAGGGTTTGGAAACAATGGCAGTTAGGGAGAGTTGAAGGAGCCGAGTGTATTTTGTCTGTAGAAGGATAAGGGATAAATTATTGTCTTCAAATATTTGTAGGTGTGTCTTGTACAAAGGTAGAGTTTATCTGACTCCAGGGAACAGAACTGGGTTCGGTTAGGGGAAGCCATATCATGGCTCAGCAGATCCGACTGTACACAGTAACCAGAACTGTCTGCCCTGCCACCCTGTCCTGTCCCCTCTCTGAGAATTTTCCCCTGTCAGACATGCCCAGGAAAGGTTCCTGCTTGAGTCGGGTGGGGGAGTCCTAACTTTGGGGAACCCCAACCTGCCCTAAAGGGGCAGAAGGAGCTAGTCCCAGCTGCATCCTTGGTCCTGTAGCTCCCGGCATTCTTATGAAGGGACTCACCCTCCATCCCTAATGGGTTTGGTTGCATTCCTATAATCACCAGGTCCTGGTATTTGTCTGCAAACGTATCAGTCCCACCATTGCCCAGTTTGGGACAGAATAGGGTTCTTCTACTGGATGGGAGGTTGACTTAGAAGATCTCCCTGGTCTCTTAACTGTGTGGTTCTGTGATTTACTCTTTACTTGTCAAGAAGCCCACACTTGAAAAACCAAGTGGGATCAGTGAGTTGGGTCCAGCACTGCTCTATTAGGACCCAGCTCAGGACCCGTGATCACACCCCTGGTCTTGGGCAGCCCCAGTCCTGAGTGGGGCAGGTCTGGTCCAGATGCAGGTCCAGGAGGGAATTTGGGAAGACGGTGAAAAACAGGCAACTGGTTTAATGGCATCTGCTCCACTCAGCCAGAAACGTCTTCCATCAGAAGCTGCAGACACTGTAAATGTGGTCTCAATTAGCCTGTGCATATCTTTGCAGTAATTAATTCTCATCAAAGGGTTTTAGAGAGTGATGTTTAGCCCAGTGTAAAGAGCATGATCGGGATCTGATCTCTGATCCTGAAATAATGTCTCTACTCTCCCCGATGTCAGGAGGAACTAAAAATATACTTAAAACTCTGAGGAATTCTTGGTTTACTGGACCCATCTCCTTTTTCTATCAATCTCCCTCCAGAAAGCAAGAGAACAAAGAAATGAGTCCAAAAGCCTTAATTATCCAGTCTGCTGACATTATTTCATCTGTACCGCTGATATTAAATTTTACAGCATTGCATTTCAGTCACAGAGCTAAGAGCAGCTTCTGTAAGCATGGGCCTTTGTCCTGCTGCGTGTTGTGGCTAGTGCTCTGTTTTTACCCCCGTCCCACCCTCCTTTAGACTTCTTAAATTCCAAAGCTCTCTGTGGCACCGGAAATTATCTGTCTGTGGAATGTCCATACTTTAGGAAAGTCCCTGAACTTGTATGTTTATCCCCTAGTTCCACTTCCCCCAACTCATTGTGACCATTTGTGGTTGAGTTCTGGCCTGTGCCCATCATTGGAGAAACCTGGATTGGTCAGGGGCTTTTTGCCATGTTTCTATCACAGACATAAATAAAATTCTATCAGTTTCTATCATTGGCTTGTGGAGAAGGAAGAGAAAGTCTGGCTAGTTTGTTTTTTTCTTCCTTCATATACAAATTTAATTCTCTCTATTATATCTTTAATATTTCTGGCCCTTCACATGTATCTTCAGTTTCAGTTTGGCTCTCTGGGCTGTGACCTTTCGCCTGATTTAATGTTTCCATAATCACGTATTCCCAGACGGCTCAGTTGTGAAAGAATCCGCCTGCCAATGCAGGGGACATCAGAGACACAAGTTTGATGTCTGGGTCAGGAAGATCCCCTAGAGAAGGAAATGGCAGCCCGTTCCAGTATTCTTGCCTTTTTATTGCTACAACTAGGTCACATTTTGGGGCTTCCCTTGTAGGTCAGATGGTAAAGAATCTGCCTGCAATGTGGGAGACCTGGGTTCTATCCCTGGGTTGAGAAGATCTCCTGGGGAAGGGAATGGCTAGCCACTCCATTATTCTTGCCTGGAGAATTTCATGGACAGAGGAGCCTGGCAGGCTGCAGTCCATGGGGTCGCAAAGAGTCAGAGATGACTGAGTGACTTTCACAGGTCACATTTATTGAGAGCTTCTGGTGTGCCAAGGACTGTGCAGAGGGCTTCCATCTTCATAACCTCTTAAGGCAAGTACTGTTACAGTCTTGCCCATTTCATAAGAGAGGGCACAGGCTGAGAGATGAAAGAGTTTGCTGAAGATCTTACAGCAGAGCTGGAAGGAAGCCAAACATCATGGTCCCAGAGTTGGCTGATTTCACACCGTCTTCAAACCACCCGCAGGCCTTCTGCTGGGCACACAAGTGTCCCCGTTAGTCCTCTGGGGATTGCAGTGTCTTTTTAAAACCCCCTTCCTCAGCAAGTGTTTGATAAGAAGTATCTGTGCAGGACACCGCCATGGAGATACAATGATGTCCCAACCTGAGTGCTGTCGAAGGGCGGTGCGGAGACAGAGCCTCCATAGAGCTCATGCTGGGCTGAGCAGGGATGCTGTTTCAGGTCCTCTCAGACTCATGGTAGTGATACTGTAAGCTGGAGATGTCTGGGGACACTCCCTGGGCCGTGCTACTTGTGACGACCCCCACAGACATTTCCCCACCTGGAGCCAATGTTGTGACTAGACCGACCCTTGTGGTTCTTATTAAGATTGCAAGACGCACCTCAGTGACAACCGTCAGGGGACTTGGAAAAGACAAGGCTTATTACTGACAGGTCCTGGAGGGTGCAAGACTTGCTGGGGCCACACAGAGAGAGGTGGGGGGGTGAGAGGACGGAGGGAGAGAGAACTGGAGAGTGAGCAGACCTGGGATTCTGTCTTTATGGGGTTGAGGTGGGGATACCAAGGGTTTCAGGTGTATGCTCTTCATTGGTGAATTGAAAGCACAAGAGTAGAAATTAAAGCAGAGGAAGGGAAAAGCAGTCAGTCAAAGGTCAGTTATCTAGGTCTCCAGAGTTCTCTCTAAAAAAAAAAAAAGGGTTGTACATGGGTGGGACAGCCTGCTGTTTATCTAGTCCCATAGCTGGCAGTGTATTTATTCGAAATGGATTTCTTTGAAGTGGAAGCCTCAGCAATCAAAAGCTAAATGTCAGGCACTTAACATCACAATTGAAAAAGTTAATTGTCAGGCGCCTTTGTCCCTTGCATTTACAGCTTGTCTCCAGGATCTAGGGTAGCACCTGGCAGGTAGTGAGCTTTCAAAACATGTGATGAAGGACAAAAAACTGAGATTAAAGGACGGCCTTTTAAATTATGTACAATGAGCTATATGGAAAAACTCCAAGTATTGTCTTATTTTCTGTATTTCATCATGGATTGGAAAGCTTGTCCTAGTCGATGCTCAGGAATCCATGTCATAAAATCCTGTTGGGAAGGCCTTAGAGAAGAGGATACCTGAAGGTGAGGGTAGGACTCAACCGGGTAGAAAAGGCTCCAAGGTATCTGGGGCTCCCCCACTAGCAGGATTATAGAGGAGAGAGCAGAGGCCCCATGTTTTGCTTGATAACAATAGTTATTTTGAACTTCATGACTCAGGTTTGGACCCTTCCCTGTCTTGCTCAATACTTGCCTCATTCCCAAGCCTTGCCTTGGTCAGTTATCTAAGTGTGCATCCCTTCCACTGTGCAGGAATCCCTGGGCCTGGCTCATACCCGGCACCACATCAAGGAGCTCAAAGATCAAATTGGGGCTGAGGAAGGAGAGCAAAATAGTTGAGGAGCCATGAGTCACCCCAGGTGCTACATCAACAGAAATTAAGAGGACCTAGATTTGAGAGCCATAAAGATTTCTAACACTTTGACTCAGTAATCGTTATTCTTAAAATATATCTTGAGGAGATATGATCTAGGGTGCAGCAAAATTATGTTCTTGAAAGTGTGACTTGTGACATTGTTTGTTTTAATGAAAGTGGAAGCAACCTAAATGGCATATAAGTAACAAGGGCATGATTGAGTAATGGTGGTTCATCCACTTGACGGAATATTATAAAGTCATTTAAAATGAGACTTAGGAAGAATGTTCTGTAACCAGGAAAAAGGTTGTGGTTTCACTTGGATGAAAGTCTGAAGATGAAGGCAATGATAATGTATATGTATAATTTTTGTTTTAAAAGGTACATACATAGAAAGATACTGGAAAATGTATATAAAAAATAATAGTATTTATGTTAGAAAAAAAGTCATTTGCAACCCTACTTACAGCCAGACTATCAGCATATACTATTTATTATGAACAATGACAAAAGTGGATGGGACAAAAGAATTAGAGTGAGTTTAAAGTTCATGCAAAAAGTCAGCAACCAATGGAGAGGATGAGGAGAAAAGGGAACCCTCCTACACTGTTGGTAGGAATGGTAAAATTGATGTAGCCATTTTGGAGAGCAGTATGAAGCTTACTTAAAAACCTAAAAGTAGAGCTGCCATATGATCCAACAATCTCACTCCTGGACATATATCCAGAAAAGCAAAAACTCTAATTTGAAAAGATACATGCACCACATTATTCATAGCAACACTATTTACAATAGCCAAGACATGAAAACAACCCAAGCAATTGGCTAAAGAAGAGTGGTATATACATACTATATATATATATATATATATATATATATATATATATATATAAGACTATCACTCAACATTATTACTTCAAATAATGCCAATTGCAGTAATTTGGATGGACCTATTGTTGTTCAATCACTTAGTCATGTCTGACTCTCTGCGACCCTATGGACTGCAGCATGCCAGGCTTCCTTATCTTTCACCATCTCCTGGAGTTTGCTCAGACTCATGTCCATTGAGTCGGTGATGCCATCCAACCAAACCATCTCATCCTCCATCGTCCCCTTCTCCTCCTGCCTTCAATCTTTCCCAGCATCAGGGTCTTTTCTAATGAGTTGGCTGTTCTCATCAGGTGGCCGAAGTATTGGAGCTTCAGCTTCATCATCAGTCCTTTCAGTGAATATTTAGGATTGATTTCCTTTAGAATTGGCTGGTTTGATTCCTTGCAGCCCAATGAACTCTCAAGAGTCTTCTCCAACACCACAGTTCAAAAATATCAATTCTTCAATGCTCAGCCTTTTTTATGGTCCAACTCTCACATCCATACATGACTACTGGAAAAATCATAGCTTTGACCAAATGGACCTTTGTCAGCAAAGTAATGTCTCTGCTTTTTAATATTCTGACTAGGTTTGTCATAGCTTTTCTTTAAAGGAGCAAGTGTTTTTTAATTTCATGGCTGCACTCACCATTGCAGTGATTTTGGAGCCCCCCAAATAAAGTCTGCCACTGTTTCCATTGTTTCCCCATCTATTTGCTGTGAAGTGATGGGACTGGATGCTGTGATCTTCATTTTTTGAATATTGAGTTTTAAGCCAGCTTCTTCACTTTCACCTTCATCAAGAGGCTCTCTTATTACTCTTCACTTTCTGTCATAAGGATGGTGTCATCTGCATATCTGAGGTTATTGATATTTCTCTCTGCAGTCTTGATTCCAGGTTGTGCTTCATCTAGCCCAGCATTCCGCATGATGTACTCTGCATATAAGTTAAATAAGCAGGCTGACAATATACAGCCTTGACGTACTCCTTTCCAAATTTGGAACCAGTCCATTTTTCCATGTCCAGTTCTAACTATTGCTTCTTGACCTGCATACAGATTTCTCAGGAGGTAAGGTGGTCTGGTATTCCCCTCTCTTGAAGAATTTTCCACAGTCTGTTAGGATCCACACAGTCAAAGGCTTTGAAGCAGAAGTAGATGTTCTTCTGAAATTCTCTTGCTTTTTCTATGATTCAACAGATGTTGGCAATTTATCTCTGGTTCCTTTGCCTTTTCTAAATCCAGCTTAAACATCTGGAGGTTTTTGGTTCACGTACTGTTGAGAATTTTGAGCATACTTTGCTAGCATGTGAAATGAATGTAATTGTGTGGTAGTTTGAGTATTCTTTGGCATTACCTTTCTTTAGGATTGGAATGAAAACTGACCTTTTCCAGTTGTGTGGCCACTGCTGAGTTTTCCAAATTTGCTGGCATATTGAGTACAGCACTTTAACAGCATCATCTTTTAGGATTTGAAATAGCTCAGCTGGAATTCCATCGCCTCCACTAGCTTTGTTCATAGTGATGCTTCCAAAGGCCCACTTGACTTAACATTCCAAAATATCTGGCTCTGGGTGAATGATCACACCACCATGGTTATCTGAGTCATTAAGATTTTTTTGTATGGTTCTTCTGTGTGTTCTTGCCACTTCTTCTTAATATCTTCTGCTTCTGTTAGGTCCATACTGTTTCTGTCCTTTATTTTGCCCATCTTTGCATGAAATGTCCCCTTGGTATCTCTAATTTTTTGGAAAAGATTTCTAGTCTTTCCTGTTCTATTGGTTTTCTCTATTTGTTGGAATTGTTCACTTGGGAAGGCTTTCTTATCTTTCCTTGATATTCTTTGGAACTCTGCATTCATATGGATGTATCTTTCCTTTTCTCCTTGCCAATGGCTCAGATGGTAAAGAATCTGCCTGCAGTGTGGGAGACCTGGGTTCCATCCCTGGGTCAGGAAGGGAATGGCAACCAACTCCAGTATTCTTGCCAGGAAAATTCCATGAACAGAGAAGCCTGGCAGGCTACAGTCCATGGGGTTGCAAAGAGTTGGACATGACTGAGCAATTAACAATTTAAGTTTAATAAATTCTCTTCTTTTCTCAGCTATTTGTAAGACCTCCTCAGACAACCATTTTCCCATTCTTTTTCTTGGGGATGGTTCTGATCACTGCCTCCTGTACAATGTTACAATCTTTCATCCATAGTTCTTCAGGCACTGTCTATCAGATCTAATCCCTTGAATCTATTTGTCACTTCCATCGTATAATTGTAAGAATGGACCTAGAGGATATCATACTAAGTGAGACGAGTCAGACAAAGATAAATACTATATAATATCACTTATATGTGGAATATAAAAAAAGTACAAATGAATCTATATATAAGACAGAAATAGACTCACAGACATAGAAGACAAACTTATGGTTACCAAAAGGGAAGAGGCATAAATTAGGAGTATGGGATTAACACATACAAACTACTGTACCTAAAATAGATAAGCAATAAGAATTTACTTGTTGTATAGGACAAGGAACTGTATTCAGTATCTTTTATTTATAATGAAAGATAATCTGAATAATATACATATAACTTAATCACTTTGCTATATACCTGAAAGTGACACAATATTATAAATCAACTATACATCAAAAAAAAAAAAAGTCGGCAACCAAGACACTGATGGTCTAGAAAAGGAGTAAGGACAGATATGAGAACATATCCAAATATAACCCAGTGCATGAAATAACCTAACAATTTCCTAAACCAAGGGCATGTGAAGCATGTGCTTGGCCAGAACAGAGTGAACGTGGCCAGAGAAGACATCCTTGAAGTCATGTCTGATATTCAGATTTAGGGTAGAAGTGATTAGGGTGGTCATATGTAAATTTTGGTTGGTTCCCTTGGACAGACCCAGGGCAAGCTTTAGTAGTGCCCCTCTTCATTTTCAGTAGAGTCCTGGTTGGGGTAATATGTCATGTGGTCACCCTAGTTTTTGAAAAGGAAGGAGGAAGATGTTCTAAGTTGATGGTAATTGCTCTGCTGGGTGCCTCTAGTGCTTAAGGTTTCCTGATGCTGAGGCAGGCCCAAGCTGTATGGAGAAGTGGTTAATTTGAATATAGCTCTGCTTCCTGATTAGTTATAGGACAATCAAAGGTAGTTATTCCCAAGCTGCCCTAGCATGTGGCTAGAATTCAAATTTCACTCTGACCTAGGAGCTCCTCTTCTACTTCCACCCTCCCACACCTATCCCACAAATTGAATACATGACCATTAAATTTTCCAGTGAGCAGAAGAGTATCTATAGTAAGAGTAGGTCATTTGCCTGCTGAGCCAGCCTCCTAATTGTAAATCTGGGAACAGTTCTCTCTAGAGAAGTTCTTAACTTTTAATAGACGAGCCTATGTATGGCTAGTGCAAAATATGTTCAAATGGTAGAAAATGATAGTTTGAAGTAAGTAGAGACTTGGCCTGGGTGGGCCCTGTTTCTTTCCTGGTGTCCTCCCCCTGTTCCATTGGCTTTGTTAAGGCTACCTTATTGGCACCTCCTTCCTGAGCAGAGCACTGAGTTGACCATTTCTGATTCAGCCTGGGAGCCTAACCTTAGGTTCAACTTGTAAGAAAAGTGGGTTTGTCGGGGAGGCCTCGGAGGCTTCTCCCCTGTGCCCACAGGATGATTGGTCTGACCCCAAGCAACCAGAGATGCCCACCTGGACATTGCAGCACTTGGGAAGCGGACACAGGGGACATCCTTCAGGCAGCATCTCCTTGGAGTCTCAGCTCAGACGGGCTTCCAGTCAGCAGGGAAACCAGACATGCAGCTTACTCTGTGTACGGTTGGACCAATGCTTCCAGGATTTCAGAAATGAAGAGATGGCCAGATCTTTTGTAGATGTTTTGTCCTGTTGTTTGGTTGTGGGTTGTTGTTTGGAGGTGGCAAAGTGGGAATAATCTCTTTGGCTTTCCCTGGGCTTAAGACATTATCTTCTGTCACCCTGGATACTATTTTATTTCTCTAGCTCAGAGATGCAGGAAGGGGTATGGGGAAGCATTGTCTCAACTAAGGTTCCTTGCCAGGAACCTGCCAAGATCAGTCGAGAGAGTGTAAGTACACGCTTGTGCCAAATCACAGCTTTCCGGAAGCTCACTTGGGCCTAGAAACCAAGAATGACAAAGCCATCAAAGAGACAGAACTCAGCCCCGGCTAACAGGTGTGAGAAGGAGCAGGATTCTTCAATATCATGTCCTGAATTTCCTGCATCAGACACTGGACTCTTGGAAAACCCAGGGGACTGCATTCTGTTAAGAAAAATCCTGAACTGGGTAATCTAAAAAACCAGAGTGAGAGTAAAACTGATTCTTACTTCAAGCATGAATGATACATTATTTCATTTGAACGCTTAGAAGTACATTATTAATGTAATGGTATATTTGGTATGGACAAGCACATTTAGTAGTCCCTTTTTGTCCTAATCCACCAACCTGGAGAGGGCTAGCTGGTTAGCTGTGATGCCCACTGGATGGAAGCTTAAATGTTCTAACAACTAGGATGGGCATTTCAAAGCTTTGCAGTGATGGTAAACAACATACTTCTCCTTAGAGTCCTGTTCCCATCTTATTACTGCGGGGGAGAGAGAACACTTAACACCCAATAAACACTAAGCCCACATTCCCCTCTAAGCCGAATACTAAGAAATGCTGATTTGTGTTGGTTGAGCGTCCTGAGCAGGGTTCAGAACTGTGGGGTTCAGGAGTGGAAAAATATGGAAGATTTAATGGCCTGTGAACAGCCCAGGGCCCCACTAGCCACTTTATTCCCAATCCCACTTTCCTGCCCTGTGGTTACAGTGTTCTCTTGTGTTGACCTGGCCTCTCCAGGAGGATTCCAAGTCCCCTGTCTTCAAGATGTGTACTCCCTGTCTAGGTGTGAGCCCAGCTGACACTTGGAGTGGCCCTTCATCTTCCTGCTGGCCCCCTGTTCCCGAGTCAGGATTGGAGGGGCATGGGGCTCTTTCCTCCCAACTTGGGCCAGATGAGCTGGCACCTGTGAGCCGAGTCCTCTCTCCAGAGGGTCACACACATGGCCGTGTTCCTGCTGATGCACCGTACTCTCTGAGCCCATCAGTTTTCTCCATGCCCTTTCCTCTGGGTTCCCAGGGGCCACCATTTTTCTCAACAGTGCCCCTCCAGAGCAGGTTTGGGGGCGAGAGAAGAGACGACGCATGTTAGCCTTGTCAGTATTTTCAGTGAGTGATGCCTGAGGAGGAAGTGAGGTAGACATGATTGGTGGAAAAATTCATCAAGGGAGAAAATGCATCACTCTCTATTGTCATCCACTGTTGCAGTGTGGTAAGAACCGGGTGTTCTCAGCAACATCCCTAATCCCCTGCTGAGATGGGGAAGCAGAGGGTGTCTGCTTTGGGAGGGAAGCAGGCTGTGGTGCAGAAGGGCCTCAAGCTATAGCCCAGCATGAGGGTCGCTGCAGAACAGCCGAGGCTCTATGTGGGTGCCCGGCCAGCCCTGCCACAGACAGAACATCTACGCTTGAGTGGGTTCTCCTGCCTTCTCAAGGGGTATGAAAGGCAAGCTGAGAGGGGATGGTCTGCCAGCCTCTGGTGAGTGTCCTGGGTCCCAGAGCCTGTCTAGAGGAGGCGTGAGGGGCTCCCCTGTCAGCAGCTCCATGGGGTGTGGGATAGGCTGGGACCATCAGGTAGGGGCTGTGTGAACTTGAAGTCGCTCAGCTTTAAAGAGCCGCAGCTGGAGGAGACACTCCGGAACCTGCAGAGCCACATGCTCAAGGGAGCAGCACCAGTGTGGGTGTGAGCAGAGTAGCTGGGTTGGGCTGGGGAAGAAGCAGGCAGGCAGCCATAGGTGAGCCACCTTCACCTATTAATTCTCCCGAGGGCTCTTCCCCAGCAGGCTGAGGTGTCCTGATGTCCAGGACCCTCCTCAGGGACAAAGTGAGGAGTGCTGACCCTCCAAAGGTGCTCCCCGAATCTCAGCTTTCTCTCTCTCCTGTTTCTCACTCCCTGATGCTCTGATTCCTTCCTCTGAAGGCATGAATCCTCATGGGGTCTGGGACGGAGCTGGGTAAACACACAGTGATGGGTGTGCAGACATACTGTGCATTCTGACCTCTCAGCCGGGGCCCCTCCTGCTCTGCAGGGAGCGCAGTGTTGATAAACCTGGCTTGAGTGGCTCTGTATGGATACCACTGGTAATGTAAATATTCTAAGTAGTCACAGAGGAGTCACGTCTTTTCAGCCTGTTTTCTCTAGCTTTGGAGTAGGCTTTTGAGATGAACATCAGGGGCCTGAGAAGTTGGGATCTGGAAGAAGGTTCTTATAGATGGAATGAACCGCAGGAATGAATGAACTTCTGGAATTTCCTTGCTGAGGGGGGTGTGCGTGCTTGTGGCTGTGGCTTCTGGCTACTGTGTATACATTATGCATCCTGGCATACAGGGCTTAGCTAATGACTAGCAGCCTGGTTGATCAATTCAGAACCCAAGCGACTGGTAATTGTCAAGTTCCCTGAGCATGCCTCATCCAGCCCCCTGGCAAGAGGTTAAGTAAGGGTAGCTTGTCTGAGCTGCTGTCTGCAGACCAAAGGGAGTGAAGCCCCTGAGGTGCTCAGGCTCACAAAGGCTGACAGGATGTGTGTATCAGGTTATAACTGGTACATCCAGGAGTGATGTTAGAGGTCTTCTAACCCCAGAAATGTTAGGATATTCCCCCCGGGCCCACTGTCAGCAGATCCTGCCCCTGAAATTCAGTGGCTCTTGTCTTAAGTTAGATGCTTCTGTGTGAGCCTCTGGTTTTCTTATTGATAGTCTGAGGGTAAGCTAAGGCCCCCTTGTGTTCTGATGCTGTGTGTAATCTAGGACAAGACACCAGCAGCCTGGACTCTGACCCACTCTCAGCTCCTCCCCATGGCATCACTAACAGTGTAACATTGTCACCTGGCTCTGAACCTTGGAGTCAGAGGCCTGGGTTCAAATTCAGCTGATAAGAAGTAGCTGTCATTGGTAGCTTTGCGATTTTGGATAGATTGCTCAACTTCGGAGTCTCCTTTTCATCTTTAAAGTGATAATCATACCTCTTACAGAGTTGCTTTGAAAATGAAAGTTAACTTAGGCAAAACTCTCAGTACAGTGCCTAGCTCCTAGTAGGCATTCAGTAAATGGATTATTTCGATTGTAGACATTGTGGTTCGTCAGCACTTCATCTGGCTGAATCTGAGGTTTCCTTACTGTGTGATACTGGGGTTGGGTGGAACCAGTGCTTCTCTGACCCTCCCGTCCTCAAGGGAAGTGGAAAAAGAATAGTATTCTAAAGGTAGGGGCTGGGAATGTAGCCTGAAGCAGCTTGCAGAAAGCAATCACATTTCTTTGAAGTCTTAGGATGACTTGTAAAATCAACTTATAATTGTCATTCAGTACACCAATGTGAATGCATTGGTTCTCACATAAAAATGCTTCTGCCAAATCTTTAAGTATAATTTATGCACAAGGATAAGTTGCTCCACTCTGAGGAAGGGGGTGTGAGAGCAGGATTTTTAAGATCCTTTCCAGCCCTAACATTCTAGGTTCCCAGGGTAAGTGAGTCTCCTCCACAAAGGACCTGAAATTGGTATCCAAGAATCCTGAAGGGACCTTGGGGAGGTAGGCTCCCCTGTGCCCCTGCCCCTCATGAGACTGCACGGTGCCAGGGGGGTGCCACTGGTGGAGGAGGGAAGATGACGCAGCCCCTCAGAGTGAAAACTGAAGAAACCTGAAGGAGGAGCAGGGCTGTGTCTGAGCCTGACTTTCCGTCCTTGGGCTGATATGTGGCTGAGTTGGGTTGGCAGCTCTCCACCACCCCAGGTAAACTTCAGGAAACAATAAACCATTGTTTCTCATCCAGAGCTGGGGGCTGTCCTGGAGACAGGACCTCCTGTCACGGGAGGGCAGGTGAGGGCAAGGGGTGAACTCCATGTGGAAGCACAGGGCTTGTCACACTGCCAAGGTGTCCTCTGGGCAGTTCCGATGCAACAGCCAAGGCCAACGTCTGGGGCTGTGCCTAGCCAGTGGGAGGAGAACGGAGGGGAGTCTGGAGAAGAGCTGCATGCTCTGGGGGAGAACACAGAGATGTTTGGCCTGTGAATGGGAAGAGAGAGCCTCTCTGTGCATGGGGCGAGCTGTACCTACTGATGGTGGCTTGGGTCCTGCATAAGCTAGCTGAAGATTACCCAGTAAGCATGGTCTCTCCCTCAGGCATGAGGGGTTGAAAAGAAGCCATCCTATTTTTTGGGACAAATAATAAGGGGCTTTCCCTGGGTAAGGGCCTGACTACATTAGTCAAATTTGTACCCATCAGATATCATTCCAATTAAATCTAAAGGAATATCAACACAGGTGCTATACTGAAAATTTCCTGTTGGGCATGGTGTTTATTATGATAAGATCGAAAATATCTTGCTAAATTCTCCCGGAAGATATTATTGAATTGAGCTAGGATTTGGAGTGAGAAGGACTGGACTCTAGTTCTGCCTTATTAGCTATGTGACTTTAGTCAAGTCACTTGGTCTTTGAGCCTCAGATTTTCCATCAATAAAATGGGATCGTCATGTATCTCAGTGTGTTGTGAAATTCAAATGAGATCTTGATTGGGAAAGCATCTCGTAAGTTGTCAGTATGTGGAAGTTTATTGTAAATCAAAAGTCTTTTGGTAGAATTATCTAAGAGCATTACTACTTTCTAGGCCCTCTGCAATCTACTCTCAGTCAGTTTAATGACTATATCCTTCAGAACCTCTCTTGACCCATCCATTTTCCAGGTCAGTTTCCTTGCTCTGAGACGTGCTCCACCATCTCCCCTGCCCAGCTCAGCTCTCTACCACAGGACTCACTTGTTTAGATGGTCATGGTTCATTCTCTCTGCCTTGCAAATTTCAGAGATCTCTGGCCTACTGTCTTTGAGGATACATAGGTCTATTTTGTACCCTGGGCCTGTTTCCTCATCTGTAAAGTAAGAGGATTGGCCTAGATGATCCCCTACCAACCCTCACCTTTTGTGAACCACATTCCACCGTGGTAAAAGGAAACATGAATTGAAATACATCTTGTCTAGCCAATGACAAGTAACTGATAAAAAGACATCAGTGTAGGAGCGTGAATTAGTAAATTACTCTCTGTGATAGATAAGCCAATGTTTGCAGCAATATTTCAATGAGCTTGAATGTTTAGGTGATAAGTGATACCTCTCATTGGTCCTCAGAGGTGACTGTTACCAGAAAGCTACCATTTGCTGAGTGCTCACTGCGTGCTGGGCATGGTTAGAAACTGCATTACAGTTACATTTTGTTGGGTACTTTAAGTATCTACTTTGTGTGAGATACTTGACCTTCCCTTTAATCTCCACAGAGCCCCACAAAACAGATATACAGATGGGAAAATTGAAGTTTAGAGAGATTAAGTCAATCACCCATGGTGATCCAACTATTAAGCAGCAGAAGCAGGCTGAGGTGACGTATGTCTGCCTATACAGCCTGTGAGAGATGGCTCACTCAAGTCCACTGGCTGGCATCACCAATGAGCTCACTCTTAGATTGTCACTTTCTTGTTCCTAGTGTCCCAGGACTAGCGATTACCCCAGCAGTGTTCTTGATCCGGTTCTGGGCTTGCCCTTAGAGTAGGAACTGATCGTTGGAAAACCCCACCTGGATATAGCATCCTCCCTTCTCTAGCATGTTGGAGACACCCAGTCTTGGCTCCTTCCTCCTTCCCTTTCTCTATGCACCTGCCCCCTGACTCAGTGCTAACCAAGAGTGGAAGGGAAACTAGAAATCCATAACACTGTTGGCTGGGTGGGCCAGTGGCTACAGCCAGAGGAGACAGGTTTTGTCTCTGGGAGTAATTAGAAAACAATTAGAAAGCAGTTGCAAATTTGAATATCAAATCCAGAACCTATAGAAGTTGGTGAGGCAAGTCAGCTTGTCTCATTTTCTTGTTCTGTGTCAGGGTTTACAAAAGAAGAATCCCCATGCTGCTCAGTAAGGAAAGCTTGGGAGAACCAGGGATGTGCTCAAGCCAGTAGGGTGCTGCCAACTGCTCAGGCCTCAGGAGGTTCTGTAGGAGCTGCAGACACTTGCAGCCAGAGACAGTTTTCAGACTCAGCCCTGGTTCTTATCAGCGACCACATCTCTGCAGGTCCTCCTGTCAACAGTGCTTCCCACTCCCCCTCTCCCTGGAAGACACTTTTTCATTAATTTTGCTGTTAGTATTTGCTGCTCTGCTAAGGGAAGGCACCTTAAGTACTCATTCTACTCCTGACACCTAGTAAGTGCTCGTTAAATAGATTCCTTTTTTTCCCTGGGATTTCCCTTTAGCTCCTTCAGCCCCAGTCCCTCTCTGGACAGACATCATAGAATCAGAAGCTGGACCTGGAAGGGGCCAGAGGCTGAAAAGCTAAGTGCATACACATTCATTCCTAACACAGGTCAAGTCTTCAGAGTCTTCATGGCCTGTGCCCATGTCCCACAGGTGTGCCCTGAGGACCAGGTGAAGGTGAAAGTCGCTCAGCCGTGTGTCTGACTGTTGCCATCCCATGGACTATACAGTACATGGAATTTCCAAGCCAGAATACTGGAGTGGGTTGCCGCCCTTCCCTTCTCCAGGAGATCTTCCCAACCCAGGGATCAAAACCCAGGTCTCCTGCATTGCAGGTGGATTCTTTACCAGCTGAGCCATCAGGGAAGCTCCTGTCTAATTCAACTGCCAGCCTGTGAAGCCCTGTGTGGCGGGCCTGGAAGAGAAGCCTCTCCTTTCTCCTCTCCTGGTGTCCTGAAACATCTTTTTCTGCTCTGGGCTTGGCTCCCCCTGCTGGAACCTTTCCTACCTGCCCAGGTAGCCTAGCACAGCCTGCAACAGTCCTAGAGTCACAGGTGCTTCCTGTGAAGCAGGTTCAGAGAGGAAGGTTCAGAGAGGCCCTTCAGGTCAGAGCGAGAGAGAAGAACCAGAGACGGGAAGTGAGTTTCTTAAGGTCACACAGCTGATTAGGGCACAGCCACAGTGAGCACCAAAACCTCTGATTCTCCTGAGCTATTCAACTGTCAGATGCCGCCTGCCGATTTCTCCTGAACTGGCCCCCTCCTTGGCCAATGCTGCTTCTATCCTCTGAGTTCTGTCATAAATCTTAAAACAGCAATGACACTGCCATTAACAGTAGCCACCTCTATGGACTGAACACTTATCATGCGCCAGAGACGGGGCCAGGCTGCTCTTACATGCATGGTTGACCCTCATAGCAATCCTGCAGCTATGAGAGTAGTAGCAGTAGCTCCACTTTACAGATGAGTAAACGAAGACTCAGAGGTTGTCCCTTTCCTCAGGCCACACAGTTTCACAGTGGAGAATGCATGTCTGACTATGTAGCAGTCTGCTGCCCGCTAAGGGGCATCCTGTGGGTGGGAGCCACGAGCACCGTTCCTCCTCCCCAGGTGGATTTCCTGCGTTCCTGCGGACGAGGTAAGGCTGCCTGAGTCCTCACAGTGCTCGTCTCACAGGCACATGAGTGGGGCTTAGCAGGATGGAGGGAGGAGGCTAGGTCTTTGAAAAGGGGATGGTTGAATAAACTCTCCTGTGACCCCAAACTGACTTCTGCAGGGATGATACTGGTAATGAGCTGAGTGAACTTTAGGATGTTGCTAGACTGTGATAGGAATGCACATATTGCTAATTTAATTATAGTCAGGGGCTCTGGCTCAGGCTTTGATTTCTTTTTGCATGTGACTTTTACTGCAGAAAGCTTCTCTCAGCTGGTCTCATTAAATCTCAAATTAAGCAAGAATCCCAACAGGAAGAGAGCAGCTCCAGGAGACCAGACCTCACTCATTCACACTGTACGTTCGGTTGGCTGTGTTTATTTGGTTTGATCCCCTTTAAGAAAATTAAAAAATAACATTCTGCCAAAGATGTGGGCACTCAGGGTACAGCTGCTGAGTGGATGTCCTCCTCGCGCCCTCGGTCTGCTGCTCTGCTCATGTGGCCGGGCTGGTGAGAGCAGCTCCTCTGCTTGCAGAAGCCAGCCCTCCTTCATTGTGTCTTTCAAGAAGAAAGGCCCAGGACATTCTTGGGGAGGGAGGGGCTGTCGGTGGGTTCAGAGAAGAACTCAATTGTGGTGGGGTTGGGGGAGAAGTGGGCTGGCTTTGCCTGATTTCCCTTAGGAACCCAGGAACCCATCAGAGTCTTTCAAGGATGCCAGCAGGAAGCCCAGAGAGTGTACCCAGGGTGTGGTGTAATTGTGCTCACTTCACACCCAGCAAGCCTGAGAAGCTAAGTGGAGAAAGGATGTACGACTTCCATGCCAGGACTAAAGCCAGGACTGGCACCTGTGTGTCTGGAACCAAATGCCAGTAGGCCCCAGGGGATAGATTTTTTTAATTGTTGTGGCCTGCTCACCCATTCCTTTCCCTACATCCTTTCTCTCACACTCACATGTGCGCTCCACAACAAAATTAAGTAGCGCCTTAGTTTGGAAGTGATGGTTTTTAAGTGCTTTTTTTTTAGCCCAACTTTCAATTTATTCATGTATTTCACAAGCACTTATTGAGAGCTTACTGTGTGCTCATCTGTATTCTAGGCATTAGGGATACAATAATGAATGCAACACACAGAACCCATGACCCGTTGCAGGAGCTTGTGTTCCAGTGGGGGAGACAAATGTTCATCAAATAACCACATGACTACATAGGGGCCAACTGTGATGTGTATGATAGATACACCTTCCACGATTTTGTTCAAATTACCATCTTTGGTTCTGTCCAGTTCAAAATAACTTTCCAGCCCTGTTGCCTTCCAAGAGACCTCTGTCTAGGAGACCTAGATCTCAATTCACCTCTGTTCCTCAGTGGTGAGTAGCAAGTTTTTTTTTTTAATTCAATTTCTTCCTTTATTATCCATAAAATACTTGAATAACTGGCATGTGCAAAGTCTAAGGTCTTCCAGAGTCTGGGGTGCATATTCAGTCTTAACCAAGAATTCAGTTAACCTGAAGATGTTACCTTCATCTGTCTCTGTCTTCAAATCTCTCTGGTCCACATGTGTTTAGCCTTTCTCCTTGGGAAAAAAAGATGGGATAGAATTAGGTATTGATTCACTTTCTTTCCCATCTGCCCCTCAAAGCCACACACCAATACTCCTATAAAACCTCTTTTCCCTTTTCACTTGTGTGCTTTTCAGAGGACAGAAGAGGAGATAGTGATGGCGGAGTTGGTACAGGGGAGGCTACAGCAACAGTTCTCAAAGTGGGCCATGCAGACTTTGGGGGCCCATGAGGTTCTTTCACGGGCCCAGGAGGCCCAAAGGTTTTTTGTAATAAAATGTCATTTGCTTCTTTCACTCTCTTTATGTCTCAAGTGACGTTTTCCAGTGGTTGCAAATAGTGTGATGTTATAACTAGCTGGATACAGAAGCAGACATAAAAATCTGTCTTCTATTAAAGAAATAGAAATTAAATACAAATGAAAGGAATTTTCAAAAATGAACAACTCTTCTTACTAAACTTTTTCTTGGTTTTATTTTAAAAAATATATTTTTCTTTAAAAATTATTATCTATGTTAATGAGATCATTATTAATGTTTTTGAATGAATTAGTATTTCTTTACTAATAGTACAGTAAATATGTAATACAGTTACTATTGATAGCAGCAATTCACACATATAAGCTCTTTGGGGTCTTCAATAATTTTAGGAGCATGAAGGGCCCTGAGACCAAAACATTTGAGAACTGCTGAGCAAGAGGCTAAGGAGTCAGCTAGGTGTTAGGAGAAGACCAGTTACTCAGGAATCAGACGTGAGCCAGCAGAACAGCTTGTGTGCATGCTAAGCTGTTTCAGTCATGTCCGACTCTGTGTGATCCCAATGATTGGTTCCTCTAATTCCAAATCCTTATTTCTGATTTGGACATCTGCAGTCTGTCCCAAGGTGTGAATTGTATAGGACGAAAGATTCCTTTGGAACTATGGAAATACATTCTCTCCTCCAGAGGAGAGGGACTGGTCTGGACATCACCTTGCTACCGTGCTTTAGAAGTGTGCACTAGGGACCAGTTCTGAAGCTCTCCAGGGGTCGGGACCAGCACTGCTAGATCTTCTCAACATGAACACAATCTGTGGAGTGTGGGTCAAATCTCAGCCCAGATTCCTTAAGATGGTTGCAACACAGGAGTCCCCTGTCCATCTGCTCTCTGGGCTTGCTCCCACTCCAGGGATCATAAACCAGGCTTCTTCAATTCAGGGAGGAGGGAGCTGGGTCTCAGGAGGCAAGGGTCCCACCAGCCTTGGGTAGTCATCCTAGACCAGATGTTTCTAGAGCTGGGTTGTATTCCAGGCCAGATGTGGAGTTAGGGGTGGGTCCAGCCCTGCCAAGGATTCAGCTCTTGGCTTGACAGCGTCCTCCGTTTGCTCCACACTCGGATTGGAACGTGCAGCTCTGAACAAGTCAAAACCTGTGAGCTTCCACTCTTGGTTTCCCCGGGACTCCACTCAGAGCCTCTGCAGCTGGCAGCCAGGGGTTTCAAAGGTCACCCCAGCTGGGCGGATTGAAACAACAGATCTCTCTGACCGAGTGAAATTGGCTGCCCAGTGCAAGGCAAGTTGCAACATCTGCGAGCAGTCAGCCAAACGCCCCTTAACTTTTCAGCCTGGCCCTGGGTTCTGCGGCAGCCCTGGCTCTCCCTCACTGTCCTCCTTCTCGGACAGACCTTGGACAGGCATCTCGGCGGTACCTCAGTGGTGAAGTGGCCGCCCACGCGTATCCCGACTCCTGGGAGAGCTGCCCAGGGAGAGGCCACGGTAAGGCGCGTCCACTGTCTGGCGTGTGGCCCTGTCCCACTGCCTGCTCCCGTGGGTAATGGCAAGTCAGCGGGCTCAGCCCACAGCCGAGGAGCAGCTCGTTCCAGGATTAAGAGCGATTAGGGCATTTGTCGGGATTTGAGGGCTCTGAAGAGAGAGGATTAAGGTGGAGAGAGAGAGCTGTCATTGCTGGGGGCATTTGCACCTGGGTGGTTTGCTGTGTCTGCTGTGTGCCCGTGGCTCCGTGGGTTCATAGCCGACTGCCCGGCTTCCAGTACAGAGCCCGCTGGGAGCCCTTCCCTGTGGGGAAGGTATTGTATTTCCAGATGCCTTGCTGCCAGATCAGGAGCTTAAGGACAATGAGCATTTGAAATGTGTGTACTTTGGGTGGGGAGGGGGCAGCTGGTTTCTCTAAACTTCTGCTGTATAACAGGATTCTTGATTTAAAACTTCTCTCTGAGTCTTTGTGCCTCAGTCTTTTTGCCCTCTCTTTTGGCCATCTTTCCATAGTTGAAAGTGTTCCTTTCTGGGTTCAAGAGAGAATTTGAAGTGCTTTTGATCAAATTAAAGTCAAATTAATGTAGTGCTGCTTTGAATGATGAAAAAACTCTGCTACTTATGAAAACCCTATTTGGAGGTGAGCTTTGGCCCATGCCTTGCGTGTGTGTGGCAGGGTGTGGCTTCCAGCTCTCAGACCACTGCTCTTCTGATCCCCTCTTCTTTTTTTTTTTCTCTTCTTCTATTCCTTTGATCTGCATTTAACTCGTGTTGAATGGAACCCCCTAGCTAGGTGTATTCAATTCTAGTCACTGAGCACTGCTCTGCTGGTAGAGAAATTACTGCAGAAACCACCCAGCCCCGCTGGTGCTCTTGATTGGAATGTGGTCCCTGGACTGGATGAGGGATTAGAAGGGAACAAGGGTGTTTTGTATTATTATTGTTACTATTATTATTATTCTGATCGAGCATTCCAAATATGTCAGTAATCGTTCACTGGCACTGTGGACAGGATCTGTTTATGTGGCTGATGGCAGGGGGTGGAGCGATAGGCTGAGCAGAGCTGCTTGGTGTACCTAACCCAGCTTGGGAGTGGGCTCTGGTTAGTAACCAGCCTGCTCACCCACCCTCACTCCTCACAATGCACTTGCTGCACTGACTTGCCTGTTCTAACCTGAAGCCAGACTTTCCCACCTGGCCGGGGATAGATTACTTACTTCTGTGTTCTGTGTTTGAGGCTGAGCATATTCCTTTGGCTGATAGCATCCAAGACCTTCAAGAGACCTCAGAAGGTCAGAATCAAGAGGATTAATAGAGAGGATTCTGAGCCTGATGTCACTACTCTTAGTTTCCAGCTCCCCTGAAAGTAGAGAGGAAGAGTCTTGTGTCTTCCAAAGCCAGAACTGAGAGCAGAAGGGAGTGTTACACTCCCCCTCCCCCTTCCTTTGTGCAGTTCCAAGCCTCTGCCTATGGCATCTCCCATTACTGGGGAGAGCAGGAAATGCCTCGTCTGAGTCTGGGGTCCTCCAGGAAGCCCACAGGGTATGGCTGCGATCAGAATTCAGTTTGGTTTCCACTTCTTAGCTCTGTGACCTTGGATTACTTGGAGTTGACTTTCTGAGCCCTGGTGTCCTCATTTGTGAAAGGAGAATAATCAGAACTGCCTTGTAGGACCAGGGATTGAGCGAGATTAGGGCCCAGCATGATGTTGGATGCCCGCACCCTGCCTCTTCATTGCTGGGACAAATAGAACAGTGTGCGCGGGCTGCCAGGGCCCCCAGTCCCTCCTACCCACCTTCTCATGGTCTGCCAGCTGCTTCCCACTGCTGTTATACAATAACCGCATGCAGATACCCTTGCTCTGAGGACAATCAAGCTGACCTGGGCTTGCCGTCCTTGGTGGAAAGGATCTATCCTACAGGGTGGGAGACTTGCTTTCCCTTTGGGAGCTGGATGATGATGTTGACAGCTAGCATTTACTAAGTGCCTCTTATGCTGCCCTGAGTGTTTTACATACACTCTCATTCAAATCCACCCCTCAACCTTGTAAAGTTATTATCATTCCCATTTTACAAAAAGGGACACTGAGGCCAGGAGAGTTGAAGTACCTTGCCCAGGCCACAGCTGAAATGTATCAGTGCCCTGGATTTGTGGCTGGGCATGACCCCTGTGACACCTGCCCTTACTCCACCTGATCACCGCTGTGCTGGCAGCCCAGTGTGTCTGCCCTCTCACTTCAGAGGCAGTGGAGGAGGGTAGATGGAGAAGGGCCCCTCTGGGGCGTGGTCCTGGCAGGCCCTGCAGGATGTAAGAACCCCATTCCTCCTCTACCCCGTGTTACCCCACTCATCACACACACGTATAATTGTGCACTGCTGTATCCCTTGTTACACAGCAGATGTTTAATAAATATATTTTAAATGAGTGAATGACTATATCCTGATTCTTGCCATTAAAATTATATCATGATTACTTGGAAATGGTTCTGCAAACACATACACAAACACAATGATATAAATATGGCAAAATAGTAACTGTTGAATCCAGCAATAGGTATTCAAGGTACTCACTTTTTACCATTCTTTCTATTTTCCCGTTTGAAGTTTTCCATTATGAAACTAATTTTTGGCTTAAAATTTCTATGTCAATCAATTCCTATTATTATTTTCCTTGTAAATATATACTCATATAAATGCCTGATATAGTTAACCAATTCTCACTGTTGGGTATTTAACTGTTTTTTTTCTATTTCTGTTTAACTAGATTATTTTTCTATGTATTTTCCTATAAATAATGTGGTAAACATTCTTTTATGTAAATTTGGAACTATATCTCTGATTTGTTCTCAAAAACACATTTCTGAATGTAGGATTATTGGGGAAAGAAATGGACTATTTTTTTCAGAATCTTTTTTCCAAATTGCTTTCTAGAAAGATTGCATCCATTTATACTCCTCCAAAGGATATGAGTGGTATCCATGGTCTCACTAGTATTTGTTATCTTTCTTTTTAAATGTCAGTTTGGTTATTTTCTAAAAACAATGACTTCTTCTTAATTTGCACTCTTGGATTCTGATTGAGGCTAGACAGCGTCCATTTGTGTTGTGGTCATTTATCTCCTGTGAACTGTCCAAGTGATGGCTTGCTCATTATGTCAGCTGTTTTTTTGTATATAAAGTATCCTAATCCTTCATTCTTTTTTTTTGTTGTTTGTTGTTTTTAAATCCTGGGGTGCTTTGTCACTTGTTTATCTGACTGTGTTGGGTCTTAGTGGCAGCACATGGGATCTTGGTTGCCTCATTCAGGGTCTTTTGTGTGGCGCCACAGGCTCTCTAGTTGCGGTGAGCGGGCTCAGTAGTCGCAGCACGGGAACGCCAGAGCGCATTGGCTTCAGCAGCTGTGACACACGGGCTCGGGAGTTGTGGGGCGCTGGCTCAGTTGCTCTGCAGTATGTGGGATCTTAGTTCCCCAAGCAGTGATGAACCCATCTCCCCTGCATTGCAAGGCAGATTCTTAACCCCTGGACTATCAGGGACGTCCCAGTCCTTTATTCTCCTTGAAAGCATTGTATCCCAGATCATCATTCCCCTTTTAATGTTGTCGATGGTGTGCTATGACACACAGAAAGTCTCAGGTCTATGTGTATGTGGTAAGAGATCTCCGCTTTTTCCTTTATTACCTCAACCTCAAACACCCTTCCCACCAGCCAACTCTGACTGCTTACAGGAGGCAAGAGGACCCAGTGGTTAAGAACAAGTGCCACACACCTGGGATCAAATGCCAATTCTGCCCCCTGCTAAATGCCATGGGTGCATGCTAAGTTGCTTTAGTCGTGTCCGACTCTTCGTGACCTCATGGACTATATAGCCCTCTAGGCTTCTCTGTCCTGGGATTCTCCAGGCAAGCACACTGGAGTGGGTTGCCATTTCCTATTCCAGAGGATCTTCTCAACCCAGAGACTGAAACCACATCTCCTGCGTCTCCTGCACTGGCCGGCAGGTTCTTTACCACTAGCGCCACCTGGCCCTAAGCAAATTTCTTAATCTCACTGGGCCTCCATTTCTAATCTATATAATGGGGGTGATGAGATTCTCTGTCTCCTAGTATTGTAAGGAGAAATGAACTATTGTTTATCAAGTGCTTAGAATAGTTCCTGGTATATAGTAAATGCTACATAAATTTGGTTTTCTTTGTTACTTACTGCAGTGAACCTGTGAGTCTTATCATTTTGAAAGGATTTTGTTTGCAAAGCTGATACCTCATCAGTGAAAGAGAAAGCTAGGTTTATCAAGCAGGGGATGTACCCATTACAAACAAACCTAGGTCTTTGTTATTTTAACTTGTACTTCAAAATACATCTCTCTTTTATTTTTGTTAGATGTTATTAAATTTAAAACTAATTATATGCCCAGACACTACTGTTAATCTCTGTCAGCTTGTCCCATTTGGCATGGGACTTAAGCCTGTGACTAAAGATCCCAAGAAAGTGAACAGAAAAATAAAAACTAGAAATACTCTTTAGTTTAGCAGGTATTTGTTAAATTGCAGTCCTCTGATAGGTCAGGTATGTGGATTCCATGCTGAGTTAGAGTGGACACACGGTCCCCAGTGTGGGTCCCCAGAATGGAACTATCCCAGCCCGGTGAGGCACCCACCTGGTTTAGAATCTGGAACAAGGATACTTGGGACACACTCCAGGGGGTGGCACGGGTGTCCAGCAACCTTGGCTGGGCTCTGATGACCTGGTTTCTCTCCACTGCTGCCTGTTTTCCCAGCGTGCTGCTCCAGCCTTCCTGTGGACTTCGACAGCTTTCCCACTCCCCATCTTTCCAACATATCCCTTCTCCTTTTATGAGACCCAGAGTCCATTTCTGAAGTTTGCAACCAAAAACTGGTTCACACCTGTTAATGATTCCATTTCTAGAACTAACCCGAAGGAAGTCCCTTTGTTCCAACTGACCTGCCAGCCCCCACAAACAGCGAGGCCCTGGACCAGGTTTTCTTGTCAGTGATGCCATCATTGTGCTTTGTCTCTTTGGGTGAGTGACTTAGCTCCTCTGGGCTTTGCTCATAAGTGGAGGAGTGAGCCTGGATAACCTTAAAATGCCCCCTTCTCTGATGTCCTGTGGCCTTTGAGGCTTTTTCGCAGTCTGGTCCGCAGAAATGGGATGTCCTCCCCAGCCTTGCTTCCTTCCCTGCTTTCAGCCCCACACTCTTGCCTCACCTCACCCAGACTCCTTGCCGTATTAACCTCAAACTCTCTCCTTCCTGGGAGTATGGATCCCATTTTTCTTTAGCCTAAGAGCCCTCACAGTTCAGGCAAAAGCAGCTTTACTTCCTACCAAGAGTGCCTAACGTGGATACTGATTCTGAAGATTGAATACTATTCAGCACTGATTTTAGATACCCATTGTAAGAGCACTGAGAACCATCTGGTTTTTCTGTTCCTGCCCCAGCTGCCCCTCTCCTGAAAGTTCTCCATAGGATTTGGGGGAGCCCAGGACACGGCCCTGGGAGCTGCTGTCTGGGGTGGGCTGGGCCTTACTCCTACAGCTTCACGAGTTGAGGATAGAGCCTCTGGTTCCCAGAGAGGAGCTCCAGGTAGACCCTGACCTAGTGAGTCTCCCTGTAGAACCCAACCAGCGCCCTGGGTACCCGGCCGCTTATAGGGAGGACGGGCTGTACTTTGTCTGACCAGATCTTCCTTCTTGTTTGCAGACCATGGGGGATGTGAAGCTGGCCGCCCAGACACACGTTTCCAAAACTTCCCTCACTGTGGATCACTCCAGAGTCAGCTCCATGCCCCTGACTGAGGCCCCTGCTTTCACTTTGCCCCCTCGGAACCTCTGCATCAAGGAAGGAGCCACCGCCAAGTTTGAAGGGAGGGTAAGCAGTGAGGCTGTGTGGGTGGCTCGGGCGGGGAGTGGGGCAGTGGAGGTGGGGGTGCTTGGGTGGGTAGGGGGGTGGGGAAGTGGAAGTGGGCTGGGTGGTTGCTTCTGTTCCAGCCTTCTCAGCCGGCTGACCTGGCAGAAAGCCTGCTTTCCTTTGGACCCTCATATAAAATGAAAACAAGTCCATTGGCCCTATTTCTTTTGTTTATAATTGACTTTGGGTTGTGTTGGAGAATTGGGGGTTGGGGAGGGACATCGAGATGTTTTGCTATTTATGCAAGTCATGCTCTGGTTCATGCACCTGATTATAGGAGAAGGGCAGTGTGATGGCAGGAAGTGTACAATTTGGGCTTAAGTGTATGTGTTAGTCTCTCAGTTGTGTCTGAATCTTTGTGACCCCATGGACTGTAGCCAGCCAGGCTCCTCTGTCCATGGAATTTTCCAGCCAAGAATACTGGAGTGGGTTTCTATTCCTTTTTCCAGGGGCTCTTCCCCACCCAAGATCAAACCTGGGTCTCCTGCATTGCAGTGAATTCTTTAACATCTGAACCATCAGTTTAAAGATGTGCCCTCAAATCTGGACAGTGGAAAATGAGCTCTCATTTTTCTCTTACTTCCTACCTGGAAGGAGTATTTGGTTAACAACCTCTTGTGTATCAATCTGGTACATCCAAAGCAGTGGGGGTAGGAGATCGTACTTCTCGTTTCAGTTCTGTCACCTTTTGCTAATAAGTATTGGTCTCTTGCCCTTACTGGGCATCCATTTCTTCCTCTGCAAACAGACAATGATATTTCCTTGTCCACCTTGTACTAGAAAGGAGAAGAAGATGGGAAGACTATCAGTAGGAACATTGAGGTTATGCCCAGCTGGACAGACTGTTAGTAAGCTGCTGGCTCAAGCCATCAGGAAGTCAGATCATCAGCTTGACTTGGAGATGCACATGGAAGTTAGGAGGTTTGCAAGTAATATTTGTCCTGGATTTAACACAGGCAGTCTTCCCCCAAGAAATGCTTTAGAAGCTGGAAGGCTTTGAGCAAAAGACAGTTGAGATGATGAACTCACAGGTTGCACTTTGAGTCTACAAGTTAAGTCTGTGGATGGAAGGGGTCCTGGATGTTGCTGGGCCTTGTCTTTTGGCTGTGTGGTCATAGGTAGAGTATTCAGAGGTATGTTATGTTATCTATACAGGCCTGTCTAGTTAACTGTTTGCTGGTAGATCTGATGTTCCTTGTCATATTGTGTCTTTTACTTAAAGAAGGGGAATGTTGGTGATGCTGCTGAGGGGTCTGCTCTTCTCTCTGAGCTCTATCAGGATGAATGCTCTTTTCTGTTGCTCTGACTGTGGTCCCCCATACTCCCATTCCCATAACTGGAAGGAAAGAAACAACAGGAAAAGTCTCTGGGGATTTAGAAACATGAGTAAAGTTTTAATATATGATACAACATGATGAACACTGAAAATGAGCATGCTAAATGAAAGAAGCCAGACACAGAAGACCACATATTGGATGATTCATGTATCTGAAATGTCCAGAACAGACAAACGTATGACAACAGAAAGTAGATGAGTGGTTGCTGATGGCTAGGGAGGAGGAGTGGGGAGTGACTGTTGAAGGGTGCAGAGTTTCTTTTGGGGATGGTGAAAATGTTCTGAAATTAGATATTGGTCATGGTTGCACATGGTTGCATATGGCTGTACATGTTTAGATGGCATTATCAACTCCATGGACATGAGTTTGAGCAAACTCTGGGAGATAGTGGGCTTCCCTTGTGGCTCAGCTGGTAAAAAATCCACCTGTAATGAGGGAGACCTTAGTTCGATCCCTGGATTAGGAAGATCCCCTAGAGAAGGAAAGGCTACGCACTCCAGCATTCTGGCCTGGAGAATTCCATGGACTGTATAGTCCATGGGGTCACAAAGAGTTGGACACAACTGAGCAACTAAACAACATGGTTGCACAGCTTTTTGAATATGTTATAGAACACTGGATTTACACTTAAAAAATTAAAAGTGAACTTTTGAAAAAAATGGCTTAGCAAAATTGATCCATCTTAGCTTCTGTAGATGGAGAGGTGTTGTTTCATTTGCTGACTGTGGAGGTCATGAAGGAGCTGAGCCTTTGGGCTGTTTGATTGGAACCTTTGTAGAATGAACACTGACCCAGGAGTCCACACATTGGAGTTCTCTGTTGCTCAGTTACCCTCAGGTTGGCAGGTCAGACCTTCTCTGGACCTTGATTACCTTATCTGAGAAGAAACAACTAGTTGTTTCTATATTTTCTGGCCTGTAGGGATGTGAAAAGAAAACAAATTGAGGAAGAAAATGGTAAAAGCAGTTCATAAAGTCAAAAAGTATAGTAGTAACAGTATTTTTTTAAATGAGGTAACATTCAAATATGTAAATTTGACTATCTTAAACAATTCAATGGTATTTCATACATTCATGATGCTGATTGCAATATTCTTAAAGCAGAGCATTCTCTAGGTGAGCATTTTATTTTGCTTATATTGAGAAAATAGTTGACTTTGTATGTTACATGTGGGCTGTAGGTCAAAGTGAATGTGTTTCTTAGAAGTCAGCCTGTGGAGCTCCGTTACCACTCATCAACTCCCTGGAATTAACCCAGAACACCACCATGACAGCATGCTGGTGCATAGTGGACACAGAAGGAAGAAGATTCCAGAGAGATGTTCGGCGGAGTGTCTGGGCTTCATCTGAGAACTTCCAGAGAAAAATACAGAGGGAAGGTCTTTCACAGAAAGTGCTTTATAAACTAGCGTGTTGTGAGTGTGTATCATCACTGTAGCAGAGGACACAAAGGAATGCCTTGCATCAAGGTAGAGCCATGTCAAATGACTCCAGAATGAGGAAGTGGTTGTTTCGATACCAAAATGCGGTTGCGCAGTGAATGCACCTGATCTGGCAGCCTCAGAGAAGGGAAAGGTAGAGTCTCAGTGACACGAGCAGGAATTTTCTGTTTTAAAAGACCGAGCACCAAATGGGGCCACCTCGTCATATCCTTTAGGCTTTTTCCACTTTGTGGCAGATGCTTTGGGCCAACATGTGACCCACAACCAGCCCCCTTCGCCCTTTCCTTTTCTGTTCCAGAAGCCATTGCACAGTTTGCCTTTGCAGCAAAGAGTGGCTCAGTGACACATTTGGCTGAAGTCTGCTTGTATATTTTTGGGAAAACTCTCGCTTTTCTGATTAAAACAAATCACTGGTTCTCTCATATTCCACCTCACCCTTGCTTCCTATCTTAACTGCTGATTTGATGCCTGGAGCTCAGGCAGTCATATTGAAACTATGAGGGAACAAGCCAGAATGCAAAGGGTTGGTCAGTGTGGGCATGGGCAGGGTGCATGGTAGTGGAGGGCACAGCAGTGGAGGGAGCATAAAGACCAGCAGCTAAGACACAAAAGTCCTAAGGCTTAGGGAGTTTCCCAGATAGGATCTTTGACTATGGTCATTCACACCGGAAATTTTACAGAAAGTGTTCCTAACTGATAAACACCTAACGAGATGTAGATGGAGATACTGTCTCTTTAAATGATGGGAATAAATAGGGGAGAAGACACAGCACAGAGAAGAACCAAAAAGCCCTTTCAGACCCTTACCAAATCTACCAACAGTGAGGGAAGTACTTGAGTTGAATGTGCTGCGCAGATAAAGCATCCCAGAGAGATTTGCTCCTCCTTGGCTGTGGCCATCTGGCTTAAACCAACAGGGTCTAAGGCTTATTAAGAGGAAGTCAACCATATGGTGTTAAGTGATGATTTAATGTCATTATAGAAAACTACTATTTGATCAGGGTTTACTGCTTAGGCCAAAGCTACCTACCCCCTCCTCTTTCTGTTTTGGCTCTGCCAGCTTAAGAAGATTGTATTTTCCCAGAACTCATTCAACTTTGGATCCATAGCTCATCAGTACCACATTTAGACAACCTGAACCCACATTGTAGAAACCTGTTTCGTCATCTGAACACACCGTCACGTAAGAGCAGGGCCTCTTGTCTGCCCAAGGGATGCACCCAGTGGAACCATGCCAACACTCACGTTCTGAGCACCCAGAACTCTGAAATTCTCTACCAGAGGGCCCTGAGCCCACTTCTAACGCCATCACAGGCCTCTTCCCGTGAGAAGACTTTCCTGGGACTGAGTGGGACAATGGTCAAGGAGAGCGGTTTGCTTAGGGGACTAAAAAGGTAGATGAAACTCAGGTGTGGGGATCTGTTGTCCACCCATGGGCATAGGAGGGCCAACAGTGCAGACGCAAGTAGGGTGTGGTGTGCCGCTGCCTGCGGGGTGTTACTGGGCCCAGGGTGCGGGCAGCCTCCGTGGACAGGTAGCCAGGCGCCCACACATGCCAGCAGCTCACTGAAATGCCCCCTCCTGTTCTGCTGCCCATGAGGGCAGCCCAAGTGCCAGCAGACTCTCTCCCCCACACAGAGCCAAGTACGAAAGGAGTGAGATGGTAGGAGAAAATGCTGGAATTACTGGAGATTTATCCCCTTTTGCCCTGGAATTCATTTTTATCAGACAAAGCAAACATGTTGATAGGCCCTGGCTGTGCTGTGAATCAAATGAGCTGATATTTGAGTGCCTCTGAAGTACAGCCCAAATGAGGTTTCAGTCCAGACTGAGGGGCTCAGTGTTCACTGAAGGGGCTTCACAATAAAGGGCTGGCCTGGCCTCATCATGGAAGGTGGAGGAAGGGGCCAGAGAAGACTTGATCCATGACAACGTGAATAACTCCTCAGTTTCCACTTTAACCAACAGTGGTATCCTTCCCCCATTAACTTCTTCCCAGTTCACTTCTAACTCAGAAGCGCTCAACCACTTAGAGAAATCTGAAGGAAGCATCTAGTGTGCTTTCTGTCCTCAAAAATATTTTTGGGGGGAAGGGAGGGGCGGGGCTCAGCTTACAGAATTTTAGTTCCCCAACCAGCGATTAAACCCAGGCCGAGGCAGTAAAAGCTCACAGTCCCAACCACTGGACCGTCAGGGAATTCCCTGTGCTCAGAAGTATGAGTAAGTTTTAACCACAGGTTCTTAAGAAAAACTTGTGTGTATAAAACAGTAGGATATGACAGTATAATTAAATGCGTGAAATAGTACAATTAAATAGTTTGTACTATAGGAATTTAGAGGCGATTAAGATGAGGTTTGCAGTGGTTTGGAAACTGATTTCTTGCTTCCAGACTTTGGTCCTCCCACTTCGTCCTTACAGCCTTACAGGTCTGCCTGTCACTTCCCTGCTTAACATCCTCGAGCCTGCGATGAGGTTCCTCAGTGCTGCCCACAGGCCCTTCCGGTCAACTCCTGGCTCTCCAGCCCTAAGCCCTTTCCTCCTTCCTCCCACTAGCATCGCTTGCCCAGCCCTGCTCACCCACACAGATGCAACATGGATACTTTGTTCTGCTATCACCTTTGTGAGAAAGGGCTAACAAGGAAGGCATTTTATCTTCCCTATTGATTAGGAATGGGCACAGAGTGCACCGGAAGGGAACCAGCATTTGTCATTGCCTTATTGGTGTCAGGCATGTGATCTTGGTCCTTTTGTCCTCATGGCAAAGTAGCTTTGTCCCCATTAAAAAAATTTTTTTTTAATTTATACAGTTTTTAAATGTTATACTATGCTTATAGTCATTTCAAGATATTGGGTATTTTTGCCATGTTGTATAGTACATCTTGGTAGCCTATCTTACACCCAATAGTTGTACCACTTACTCTCCACCCCTAGAGTGCCCTTCCCCACCCTCCCAATTGGTTCAGTTCAGTTCAGTTCAGTTCAGTTCAGTCGCTCAGTCGTGTCCGACTCTTTGCGACCCCATGAATCACAGCACGCCAGGCCTCCCTGTCCATCACCAACTCCCGGAGTTCACTCAGACTCACGTCCATCGAGTCAGTGATGCCATCCAGCCATCTCATCCTCTGTTGTCCCCTTCTCCTCCCGCCCTCAATCCCTCCCAGCATCAGAGTCTTTTCCAATGAGTCAACTCTTCGCATGAGGTGGCCAAAGTACTGGAGTTTCGGCTTTAGCATCATTCCTTCCAAAGAAATCCCAGGGCTGATCTCCTTCAGAATGGACTGGTTGGATCTCCTTGCAGTCCAAGGGACTCTCAAGAGTCTTCTCCAACACCACAGTTCAAAAGCATCAATTCTTCGGCGCTCAGCTTTCTTCACAGTCCAACTCTCACATCCATACATGACCACAGGAAAAACCATAGCCTTGACTAGATGGACCTTTGTTGGCAAAGTAATGTCTCTGCTTTTGAATATGCTATCCAGGTTGGTCATAACTTTCCTTCCAAGGAGTAAGCGTCTTTTAATTTCATGGCTGCAATCACCATCTGCAGTGATTTTGGAGCCCCCAAAAATAAAATCTGACACTGTTTCCACTGTTTCCCCATCTATTTCCCATGAAGTGATGGGACCAGATGCCATGATCTTCGTTTTCTGAATGTTGAGCTTTAAGCCAACTTTTTCACTCTCCACTTTCACTTTCATCAAGAGACTTTTTAGTTCCTCTTCACTTTCTGCCATAAAGGTGGTGTCATCTGCATATCTGAGGTTATCAATTTGTTCTCTTATATCTGTGAGTCTGTTTCTTTTTTTGTATTCACTAATTTGTTGTATTTTTTTAGACTCTACATATAAGTGATATCATGAAGCATTTGTCTTTATCTGACTTATTTTAGCATAATGCTCTCATATCCCCATTTTTATAGAAGAAGAACCCAGGGGCTCAGAGTAACTACAGACGTTGCCAAGGTTATGTCAGTAAGTGAAGGAGGCAGTACTTTTGGGTCCAAATCTTGTATTCTTCTCACTGTATGATGTCATCCCTTTCACATGTGGCATCTGGTTCCTTGAACTCAGTGGTTGTTTCTTATTCATCTTTGTGCCCCAGGAGTAGCACAGTGGCTGCCACATGACAGGTGCTCAATAAATGTTTGGTTTCCTTGAGAAGGTGATAGGGTCTGACTCCAGACCTCTTGCCAGTCAAGTTCATAGGCATTTGGTCCCATGTTTCTTAGCGGCTGTTGTCCCCACCCCCATCCTCCATCCTGTTCCCTGCAGTGTTCCTGTCCATATCCATGCATCCCTGCTCCCTTCTTTACCTCAGGTCATGACTTTATCAAAAATACCCTTCCTTCTCCCACACCATCTTATTCAGCATCAAGGTCCATTTAAACCCTACCTCCTTCAGGCTACTTTCCTTAAGTATATTTTATCTTTAAAGCATTTTATTAGGGGACAGAAGAACCATGGTAATAGGATGTAGAAAATTCCCAATAATCACATAAAATCTTTCGTGAGTAATAACCACAGGAAAGAGTTGACTACCTTGGCCTTTTAAAAATGTATTATTCATTAATCATCTCTGTGCTTATAATTTTATTATAAAGAAAATAATTATTTAAATGTTAAACTATTTTCAAAACAAGCATTCCAGCAAAAGTAAAAATGTTCTGTGCCTTGACCCTTACTTCCAGAGGTACACACTATTAACAATTTGGGTATCCTTCCAGAAATATTCCATGTAAATATAAGCATAAATCTGCATATGGTTTTGCATATACAAATGGACCCATGTACATGCACTGATCTGCAACTTACTCTTTTTGCTTAACATCTCTTGGCATTTCTTTTTAGATGTTAGCACATAGATCTACACCATAGGTAAATCTGAGCTAATTCTTAGCTTTCTAGCCCTCAATTGCTTCCCCCTCTGAATTCCTATAATACTTATATGACTCATTTTTTTAAAGTAATGTGCAGCTTTATCAGTTATTGTTTATTGTCTTTTGCTTCCTCATTGCGAATGAGTTGTTTGAGGTCTAGAACTGCATTGTCCAGTACAAGAGCCACATGTGACTACTTAAATTTTCAGTGCTCAATATCCACATGTGGATAATAGCTACCGTGTTGGGCAGCACAGATTATTGAACATTTCTATCATCACAGAAAGCTCTATCAGGGAGGGCTGATCACGGCCTCTCTTGCATTTGATTCAGTCCCCATGTAACCAGAGATCCACAACTAGAAGATATATTGACAATAGCTGTTCCATTCATAGTAGAAAGTAGACATTAGATTCTTGAGAATTTTCTTAGGGCATAAAATTCATTCAAAGAAAAATATAATCCCTTGATGAATGAATCCTTGTCTTCCACTTTCATTGAAGAGTGATAATCTTGGCGTTCCAACAAGCTGAACATGTTCCCAAAATTTCTGTGGCCATCTGTTCCAAGTGATTCCAGAATTCTCATGACAAGGTGACTGGAGGTGGGTTGCCTGGTGTCAGAGAGTTCCGGAAGTATTCAGAGAAAAAGCAGCAGAATGGAAATGACAGGACAGGTCATGCTGAAACTACAATTGTCCGTAGTTGGTGGCTGCTCTGATTCAAAATGTCAGGCTGAACAGATTTGTTAACTTCTCCTCCCTGCAAATATGCCATTGAAATGAGCAGAAAAGGTTAGAAACAGTTAATTTAGAGTTGTATGGAGAACAGGAGAGGGGAATTAGTGGATGAGGGGTGTCCATGCTGTAACATATGAGAGCCACATATTTGAAATGAAAGGATTTGGAAACTAAGAGTGAACTGTAGGGCAGGTATCAGGATGGCTAAGGGATGTTTGTTTAATATCTCTATGGAGAAAACCAAAGCTCATGGTGTGGATAGTAATCAGTATCAGAAAGTCTTTGTGCTTTGCCACCAGGTAAAATGTGTTGGACGTCCAGTTGCTGTCCAGTTACTCCATGCCCAGACACTCCAAGTGAAGCCCTCCAGTAGACATGCCCCACTCAGGGACATGGAGCTTGCAGTCAAGCCCCTCACTGAGGGAGATAAGACTACACCCAGGGGATGGAAAGCCTACATTTGGAAACTAGTTCATCAGTCACAGATTGTGAAGAGTTAATTCATGGCCACCAGATGTTTGAAGAAAATATCTGTACAATGTAATATTGCTATCAAGAACTTCTTCTTTTTGAAAAGTCAACCTTTAGACAAAGCTCAAAAGTGTTAGTTATAGTTACAGAACAGAAAGTAAACTCTGTAAGCTTTGGCAAGCCATAAGTAAAGGAATGGTGAATGGTAAGGTTGAGGAGAGGAGAGGAAGAGAAAACTACAAGGGCACTACAGTACTCATCTTACATGGTGGGAAGTGAGATGCCATCTAAAACAGATGGATCAAATAACAGAGACCTGGGCGTATGACTTAAAACCATAATGATAGAGGTAGAAAATGGTCAGCCCATCGGCCATATTTGGCACACAGACCTTTTACATTTGGTCAGCAGTATTCTCAAAAAAATTTGAGCTAAGACTTACAAATGGAAAACTTACACAGACAATTCATTTCTGAATGGCTTTTCTCAAAAACTATCAGGCAGCACTTCCACGTGGCAACACTTGGTCAGTGGACACTATCCCTGCATCTAAGCTCATCTTTGCCAGGTTTTTATAGTCTCCCCCCACCGCCCACTCCCAGTCATCTCCCAACATGTGCAAGAATCTGTTGCCAGTTATGACTTTGCTGTTTCCCTAATCACGTTCGTGTTAATAGGGGAAAAGCTACAGATGGGTAGGAAGAGCCTCGTCACATTTCTTGTCCCCACTCACTTTCTATACATGTGTATGCTGCCCAGACTCTCTAGGCATTTGAATTTGTGATCTTGCCATAAATGTACAATAGAAGACCTAAAAATCAAAAAATGATTGGTGAGAGGGAGGCAGTACAAGTCATTGAAATTTCTCATTTATTGTAGGTATCCACTAAGTGCTTTCTAAATTTTTAGATCAAGAAATAGACCCAGAGTAGATTATCTAGCATTACAGAGTTTAATGATAAGAAGACCAGAAAGATTATTTCAATGGTTATATTTGGTAAGTGATACCATTGCAGGGAGGGCAAAGAGCGAGAGGGAAAGAAACCTTTCATCATTTTGTACCTTCAACTTTTACCTTTTACTTTATGCATGTTTTTATAGCTTGAATTTTTTAAATAGTAGCCAGGAATTACTTCTGTGATTTCTAAAGGGCACAATAAAATTGCCTGTAAAAAGATGTGGTACCTGAGTTCAGTGTCCAGATTCTAACTGATAAATGGTCAAAGATGAATACACAGTTTGCACTGAAAGAAACATAAAAATATATGTGGAAAAATGTATGTGACTTCCCTGGTGGCTCAGACGGTAAAGCGTCTGTCTACAATGCGGGAGACCTGGGTTCGATCCCTGGGTCGGGAAGATCCGCTGGAGAAGGAAATGGTAATCCACTCCAGTACTATTGCCTGGAAAATCCCATGGACAGAGGAGCCTGGTAGGCTACAGCACTGCATCAAAATACCCGACACTGCCTACAACTAGAACACTGGAAATTAAAATAACTTGAAAAATATTTATGTACCTGAAAAACTATTTAATAGCAACATATTAATGCCGAGAGCCCAGCGCTGGGAACTGAGGAAACAAGAAAGCATGCTGGGAGCACCCATTGTTGGTTTAGCCTTTCTGGGGCCCAGATTGATAGAATGTTACAGGCGCAATAAAACACGGATGTGCTTTGTCAAGAATTCTGCTTTTGACACTGTAAGTTAACTCTTGAAGAAGGAAAGAAGTAGTTTGCACAAAGATGTTTGAACCAAATATGATAAAACAGGAAGCAGTTTGTGCTCAAAAGGAGGTACTTAAACAAACACATCATTATGGGAGCTATGCCCATCAGTGGAAATGTGTGTGAATAACACAAAGTGGAGAGAGAAGTAGAGTGAGGACTCTGAGCAGTCTGATCACTGCCACATAAAAGCATGTATGTGTTCACTACCTAAAATTAGAAGAGGATTTGGAGCCACGTAAATAGAATTTTTTGTTGTTGTAAGTTCTCTAAGCGTCTTGTGTTTTTTAATTTTGTGGTGACAGTTTACCTCTCAAGGAAGAGAATCTGAGTGCTACCTAGATACATCTGTCTCTACTAATAAGGCCTTTGGGCTTCTGTTATTTTAACATGTTTCTGATTAGTTGACTGTTTGCCTTGAAACGGAAATAAAATTGTGTGGCAAAATGAGCACTGAGAAATGGAGATGCCAGATTAGGGTTTTCTTACTCTCTGCTCACGGTGGCGTGGAGGGACAGGTGTGCGGTGCCAGTTTGGCGTTCATTAGTAGGGATCTACATGGGAAGGTCTGGTTTATTTTTTCACATAGACACAATGTCTGAAGAACCCCAAGGTGTTCACATTTCTTATAATACAAAACTTTCTTCCAACTTTAAATGAAGTTAACAATTAAGTTGGAACTTTCTTAAAAGTTGGCCAAACTGAGTCAAGTTTCCTCTGTACTCTAGCTCTTGAGACTACACAGAAAAAAAATGGAATCAACATCATCAGTAAGCTTGCACCTAATGGATTATCAATTTTGGTAATGGAGAATTAAACTTTTCTCTGAAGCCTTTTCTAGCCCCTACAGTCCATTGTATTCTTTTCTATTGCCACAGTTTAGAAGGGTTTTATTCTCACTCTACAGTTTAGAATTCAATGGGATGAAAACATAGTATGTGGTAGAAAGAACTCTGGACTAGGGTTCTGGTTCCTATGCTGCTGCTAAGTCACTTCAGTCATGTCCGACTCTGTGCGACCCCATAGACGGCAGCCCACCAGGCTCCCCCGTCCCTGGGATTCTCCAGGCAAGAACACTGGAGTGGGTTGCCATTTCCTTCTCCAATGCATGAAAGTGAAAAGTGAAAGTGAAGTCACTCAGTCGTGTCTGACCCTCAGGGACCCCATGGACTGCAGCCTTCCAGGCTCCTCCATCCATGGGATTTTCCAGGCAAGAGTACTGGAGTGGGATGCCACTGCCTTCTCCATCTGGTTCCTGTGAAGCTGCCTTAAAACTTTCAACAAACCACCAAACCTCCCTGATTCTCAGATTTCTTATTACAAGATAATTTAGATGCCCCTGAAGGCCCTTTGTGATCTGAAATTCTATGATTTGTATATTGTACCACGTATTCCCTATTTCCCATGTCTAATTCATTAAAAACACACCTCAGTCCCAGCTCCTGGTAAGTGCCCAATAAGGAGAGATTATTTGTTCAAGTCTGTGAATTTTCCAAGTTTTAATCTCTTGTATCACTAAAATAATGTTCTGCTTTTATATAAGGTAGATTTTGAGTGTTGATTTGATCCATTTTACTAATGTTAATTGAGCACTTTACCACAAGCCAGGTACGGTTTTAGTTGCTCAGAATGGGAAGTGTTTAAGGAGAGCTGTATCAGCCTCTGAGGACTGGAGTATTTGGGATCCACAAGTCAGGCTGGGAGTTGGGCTGGTGGTTGTATGCCTGGGTCTTTGTCTCTAATTTGCCCTGACCTCTGGGCTTTCTTTTCCTCATCTATAAATAAAGAGCTTGGACCAATGACTCTGAAGCCTCTTCCTGCTCTAACATTCCATGATTCCATGACATAAAATTTAAACAAGATTTTGGAGTAGAGACCTAGTGGCTTTATCGGTGTGCCCACCAGCTGACCCCAACTACTACATGAAGCTGTGACACTCAGGAAGGCTGACCTGAGTGGGCTGTTTACAGGTGAATTCAGTTCAGTGAACAGTAGCTTTGTGCAGGCTGTTTGTGCACTGGGGGTAAAATGATGTCAGAGAGGATCAGGAGACTGTCTCTCCGTTCAGGAGATTCATACTGTCAGTCAGCTGAGGCTGTGAATCCACTTCTCCACACCCAGTCCACACACACCAGTCCCGCCCCCCGCCTCTGCTCAGGAGCACTCTGAACTGAGACTGTGTGGGGCACAGTGATGGTGAATAGATGTGTCCTGACAGGGCTGGCCGAGTGATATGAGAATAAGAAACAGGCTGTCATGTTCTCTGATGGGTGACACCCTGGTCCCTGAGCTACTTCTCTAAGAGACGCATGTCCGTTCCCCTCAGAAAACTCCCTCAGAAAAAAAAAAAAAGAAAACTCCCTCAGGATTCAGGGCAGTCTGAGGCAGTGGGAGCAGGGTGGGGGCCTGTTGAGCGCTGGAGTGTGGATGGGGCTGTGGGAAGGGTTGTCTGTGGAGTGTGAAGGACTTGGCTCGGCTGTCCCCCCAGCTCTGGGAAGCCTGACAGGGGAGTGAAAAATGAGCCTGGAAGAGTTGGAACCAGAAAGGCAAGGAAAAGCAAATCAAACCTGGATCCCAACTTTAAAGGCGTGAGGCTGAGGGAGCCAGGCACCTGGACATACTTTCCACAGCCTGTCACGCTGGCCTCACCTCCTTGGTGAGCACTGAGGGGAAGTTGAGGCCATGGAGGCTGGTTCCCTGGGCTGCGGCCCCCACAGCCAGGCTTCTTAGAGACAGACACTACCCCAGTAAATGCCATACTCTGTGGGGCCAGAGGACAGGGACACTTGCCACAGTTTAGTCCAGAGAGGAGAGGGGAGACCTTAATTTCTGGAAGTGGGGCACATAATGACCTAGAACCGGTGGGTTCCTCACACACATGTGAGGAACTCTGGTGCCTGATTAATGACTTACCTGGGGCACAGCTCTTGTAAAAGCCAAGTCAGTCACCAACCCATTCCAACCCTTTCATTTTTAACAGCCAGAGCATGACTTTTTGGAGTTTGGGGTAAGACCTGGATACCTAGGTGCCTGAGTCATTGGTGGAGACCTTGTGTAGTGTAATAGTAGTAGTGAAGTTGCTCAGTCGTGTCCAACTCTTTGTGACCCCATGGACTATAGCCCACCAGGCTCCTCCATCCATGGGATTCTCCAAGCAAGAGTACTGGAGTGGGTTGCCATGTTTCTCAAAGTAGGGTCCATCAGAACCCAGCAGAATGCTTGGAAATTCCCATCCCAGCCCCACTGAGGTGAGACCATGGAATCCTCATCTGAGTACACTATCCCTATACACAGGTTCTTCTCCAAGCCACTGACATGAGATTATTGGTCTCAAGAGATGGAACCAAAAGTTACAGCTGCAGGTTTGAGCTGTACAAGGGTGGCAGAGCTCATGGGTGTGGCTGAGGCCACGAGACAGCAGGGGACTGGACTTCCATCTGCGTGTCATTTACTTCTGGGAATGATGTGTCTGACAATCTTGGGTCAAGGGAAGGTGTTCACTTTATTGCTCGAGCACAGGGCTGACTCATAGAGGTCAGTGGTTCTCAAGGATATACTCTTTCTTTATGAACTGTGTGTATATAGTGCTTTATACATATAAAGAGTATGATTTCTCTCCAAACCAATTTTCACCCCTTTAGGGGTGATATTGCCACCATATAAATTAAACTTTATAATGCTTCTAATCCTCTACTAGGGTGGAGGTGAGAGATCAGAAAAGAGCAAAGAGAAAGTATGGGGAGGGAATAATGGAACCTGGGTAAGATAAACACCAGAAATTCGTGGTGTACAGTCTTGTAGAGTTGATCAGGATGGGCTTCACATGTGACTATAAGCGTCCTATCCAACCAGTCCAAGCTAAAGGAAATCATTCCTGAATATTCATTGGAAGGACTGATGCTGAAGCTGAAACTCCAGTACTTTGGCCACCCAATGCGAAGAACTGTCTCATTTGAAAAGACCCTGATGCTGGGAAAGCTTGAAGGCAGGAGGAGAAGGGGACGACAGAGGATGAGATGGTTGGATGGCATCACCAACTCAATGGACATGAGTTTGAGTAAGCTCGGGGAGTTGGTGATGGACAGGGAGGCCTGGTGTGCTACAGTCCATGGGGTCACGAAGAGTCGGACACGAATGAGCGATTGAACTGAACTGAACTGATAAGCTTCCTAAAGTCATGATGGTATGAGACTCATTTGTCCTTCAAAAATAAACTCATTCACTCAGGAGGTGTATTCACAGGACATAACTGGTAGGAGTTCTCTTATGCTATGTACTTGGGAATATGTGTACATTTCCTGTGCATAAATAAGGAGAACTTTCTAAATTTTAAAGCCAGTAAGAGATGCTATAAAATATAGCTGTGAAAAGAGATGTGAAAAGCAAAGGACAAAAGGAAAGATATACCCATTTGAATGCAGAGTTCCCAAGAATAGCAAGGAGAGATAAAGCCTTCCTCAGTGATCGGTGCAAAGAAATAGAGGAAAACAATAGAATGGGAAAGACTAGAGATCTCTTCAAGAAAATTAAAGATATCAAAAGAACTTTTCATGCCAAAGATGGGCACAATAAAGGACAGAAATGGTATGGACCTAACAGAAGCAGAAGATATTAAGAAGCGGTGGCAAGAATACACAGAAGAACTGTACAAAAAAGATCTTCACAACCCAGATAATCAAAATGGTGTGATCACTCACCTAGAGCCAGACATCCTGGAATGTGAAGTCAAGTGGGCCTTAGGAAGCATCACTACGAACAAAGCTAGTGGAGGTGATGGAATTCCAGTTGGGCTATTTCAAATCCTAAAAGATGATGCTGTGAAAGTGCTGCACTCAATATGCCAGCAAATTTGGAAAACTCAGCAGTGGCCACAGGACTGGAAAAGGTCAGTTTTCATTCCAATCCCAAAGAAAAGCAATGCCAAAGAAAGCTCAAACTACCGCACAATTGCACTCATCTCACATGCTAGTAAAGTAATGCTCAAAATTCTCCAAGCCAGGCTTCAGCAATACGTGAACCATGAACTACCAGATGTTCAAGCTGGTTTTAGAAAAGGCAGAGGAACCAGAGATCAAATTGCCAACATCCACTGGATCATTGAAAAAGTAAGAGAGTTCCAGAAAAACATCTATTTCTGCCTTATTGACCATGCCAACGACTTTGACTGTGTGGATCACAACAAGCTGTGGAAAATTCTGAAAGAGATGGGAATACCAGAACACCTGACCTGCCTCTTGAGAAACCTATATGCAGGTCAGGAAGCAACAGTTAGAACTGGACATGGAACAACAGACTGGTTCCAAATAGGCAAAGGAGTACGTCAAGGCTGTATATTGTCACCCTGCTTATTTAACTTCTATGCAGAGTACATCATGAGAAATGCTGGGTTTGATGAAACACAAGCTGGAATCAAGATTACTGGGAGAAATATCAATAACCTCAGATATGCAGATGACACTACCCTTATGGCAGAAAGTGAAGAAGAACTAAAGAGCCTCTTGATGAAAGTGAAAGAGGAGAGTGAAAAAGTTGGCTTAAAGCTTAACATTCAGAAAACTAAGATCATGGCATCCAGTCCCATCACTTCATGGCAAACAGATGAGGAAACAGTGGAAACAGTGTCAGACTTTATTTTGGGGGGCTCCAAAATCACTGCAGATGGTGATTGCAGCCATGAAATTAAAAGACGCTTACTCCTTGGAAGTAAAGTTATGACCAACCTAGACAGCACATTAAAAAGCAGAGACATTACTTTGCCAACCAGGGTCCGTCTAGTCAAGGCTATGGTTTTTCCAGTAGTCGTGTATGGATGTGAGGGTTGGAGTATAAAGAAAGCTGAGCACTGAAGAATTAATGCTTTGAACTGTGGTGTTGGAGAAGACTCTTGAGAGTCCCTTGGACTGCGATGAGATCCAACCAGTCCTTCCTTAAGGAGATCAGTCCTGAGTGTTCATTGGAAGGACTGATGTTGAAGCTGAAACTCCAATACTTTGGCTACCTTGTGCGAAGAGCTGACTCATTTGAAAAGACCCTGATGTTGGGAAAGATTGTAGGCAGGAGGCGAAGGGGATGACAGAGGATGAGATGGTTGGATGGACATGAGTTTGGGTAGACTCCGGGAGTTGGTGATGGACAGGGAAGCCTGGCGTGCTGCAGCCCATGGGGTCACAAAGAGTCAGACACATCTGAGTGACTGAACTGAACTGAACTAGGAGATGCTATTGGGCCAAATTGTGAAGGATCCTGGCTCTGTTGTTGTTCTCTGGTCTACAATCCCTTCCTCCCCAGAACTCAGGTCACCCAGCTATCTGTTCTCCTTGCTCCTAAACCAGTTCAGTGCCCCCCTGCCCCTGCCAGTTGCTCCTCACCCCATCTCCCTGTGGTCCTGAGCTCTCTGTGCTATATATGGTGATGCTTCTTGAACCTCCCAGTGCCCACTAGTCAGGCATGATCTCTCCAAAGTTTCAGGGCTTAGAGGGATATGGGTCAGGAGATGGGACACCAGCTATGGCAGAGGGTGGGTAAGTGCCTCTGGGAGGCCTACTTCATCTTGCCTTCATCAAGAAGCAATGGTCAGCCCAGTGCTTGTAAACGTGGCCTTGCCAGGGCTTAAATGGTCATAAAATATAGGGTAGGGAACCTTCGGGCCATAGGGGAATGGGAGGAGTAGAAAGGGCACGGACTTTGCAGCCAGGAAGTCGATTCTCTAAGCTCCACAGGGAGCTGGAAATAATAATTCCTGCTTCAAAGCATTATTGTTGGGAGGGTTGATATCAGTGCATAGTAGCTCCCTAATAAAATGGTGTACATTATACTGGTAATATGATCAGGATTACTCATTTGTCCAAAGCGCCACTCTAAAAATCATTTATACTCTCCTAAAACCATCTATACATCATTTATACTGTTTTGCATCCTGCCTTTTTCCCCCCAACATATCATTTTTCAAATCACTCTGTCAATATAATTTTAATGGTCAATATTCCATTACATTTGATATGTTACAATTTACTGAATCCATTGGTGATTATCTAGGTGGTTTCCAGTATTTCCTTTTATAAATTAAATTCTGGTGAACATCTTTATACGTGAAGGTTTCAATTCAATAACTAATATTTTATTTTTGGAGTTGATTAGTTTGCAGTAGAGGGATTATGAGGACAAGGGCTTTGGGCATTTTTAAGCTCAAGTGCTTTCCAAAAGACTGTTTGGCTTGACATAGCTCCTTCGTCTGGGAGATGCAAACTCAGTTTGTCAATTTGTCTCCACCAGCTTCTTGCTGCCTCAGCTCACAGCCTGATTCCTTTCTGTATCTGCCAAATTGCTATCTGAGCCAGGATCCTTCTCAGGGCCCCAGTCTGCATCTGCCTCTGCGTTAACCTCCTGGCGCTGGCTTCCTTTTCCTGGTGTCAGACACAAAGGGATGGATTAGATCTCATAGTTTCAGGCTGGAAGATTCCACCGACCACACAGGGTCAGGCCTTGAACTTCTCCTTGCTTTTCTTTTTCTCTTCTCCACACATCGCTTTTTTCTGGACTACATATTTACTCATTTTAATCTTTCACTTTGAATCATACCCTTATTCAGAGTATATTTGTCTTCATTGGATCCCAGAGGGGAAGACTTAGAGGTGGATACTGTCTGTTCTAGAAGAAAGGGGGCTTCCCAAGATAGGGGCTGGGTCATCTGTGCTGACTCTAACATAGGTGTACACCAGAAACTGGGGTAGCTCCTCGGCGCAGAAAGCACTGAAGACTCAGTTCTTGTTCACCAAGCACTGGTGCAGCCTGATTAGGGTGGTGAAATGTGTGTGTGTGCACTTGCTTTCTAAGGTTTCCTATGTTGGATCTGTCTTCTCCATCTCCGCTCTGAGAGAGAGTTCTCCCTGAGACCAGACTAGTTCATAATCATGCATGTATCTCTTACAAATGTCTGGCACAGTACCAAGGAAGGGTGCCTTATAGGCCTTTGTCAAGTGAGTGAATGAACAAACCCTCCTCAGTAAATGAGACCTAATGCCCTTTGGTCAGAGTATAAAATACTACAAAATATGTAATAAAAGCTATTGGCAAGAAGCACTCAGAAGACCTCATGGAGAAAATGGGATCCATCCTAGATCATTTTCAGTTCAGTTCAGTTCAGTCGCTCAGTCGTGTCCAACTCTTTGTGACCCCATGGACTGCAGCACACCAGTAGTCATGTATGGATGTGAGAGCTGGACTATAAAGAAAGCTGAGCACTGAAGAATTGATGCTTTTGAACTGTGGTGTTGGAGAAGACTCTTGAGAGTCCCTTGGACTGCAAGGAGATCCAATCAGTCCACCCTAAAGGAGATCAGTCCTGAGTGTTCATTGGAAGGACTGATGTTGAAACTGAAACTCCAATACTTTGGCCACCTGATGAGCTAAGTCATTTGAAAAGACCCTGATTCTGGGAAACATTGAGGGCAGGAGGAGAAGGGGACAACAGAGGATGAGATGGTTGGATGGCATCACTGACTTGATGGACATGAGTTTGGGTAGACTCCGGGAGTTGGTGATGGACAGGGAGGCTTGGCGTGTATTCTAAGAGTCACTAATTTATTCTGTTACAAAATAAGTCTGTGATGCTTAACTGTGCTCTCAAGAATACCCTGGGAGTAGAGGGGTACTGGTGAAATATCTTGCCAAAAGACTAGATGGTCTTGTAATAGCTTTGTGATATCTGACATTTTCTTGCCTATAATCCTGTTTGACCTCCTTGAAAGGCTGTAGTGGAAAAATCATGAATCTGGGGACCTTGTGCAAATGACTTATCTTCTTTGAACTTCATTTTTATTATCTGTAAAATTAGCATAGCAGTGCTGACCTTTGGAGAAGGCAATGGCACCCCACTCCAGTACTCTTGCCTGGACAATCCCATGGATAGAGGAGCCTGGTAGGCTGCAGTCCATGGGGTCGCTAAGAGTCGGACACGACTGATCGACTTCACTTTCACTTTTCACTTTCATGCATTGGAGAAGGAAATGGCAACCCACTCCAGTGTTCTTGCCTGGAGAATCCCAGGGATGGGGGAGCCTGGTGGGCTGCCATCTATGGGGTCACACAGAGTCAGACATGACTGAAGCGACTTAGCAGCAGCAGCAGCAGCAGTGCTGACCTTCCAGGGCCACTGGGAGGATTAAATGAAATGATATGTGTAGTGTGGTGTATACATTGTGAGGCCGAATGTCCAACCCTTCCATCCCTGTGTAGCAGGAACAGGCATAGCAATGGCCTTGGGAAGCCTGTACTATGGTCTCTGCTGACCCTGCAAAAGTGCTTTCACCCCAGCATGACCTACTGGTAGGTTGCTTAGGAGAGGAGCTGAGAAGTGACAGGAAAAAGGTTTTGTGTGCAGTTCATGAGTTAAGAGAATATTACTTAATTGCGGGTTTGATGGAAAACATTATGTGAGGTTGGTTCAGACCTTTCCAGAGGTCTGCCAGCAACCTCAGAAGTGGAGCCTTATTGAAAACAGCTGGAGAGGAGGCTGGCGCCCAGCCTCCCCTCGCTTTTCCATGCCCAGAGCTGTCTCGCTCCATAGACAGAGCTCAGCCCCAGGATTCTGCCAAGGCCCTGGCAGCTTCAGCTGGGGACAGCAGTGGCTCTACCCAGATCCAGACTCCAGCTCAAAGGTTGAAACCAGTTAAGCCTGAGAGAGGAGTTGGCCAGGACTACCAGTTGCTATCTCACTCAGGGCTTGAAGTTAACCACTGACGTGCATCTTTGCAGGATGAGTTAACCAACGTGAGATTCTCTGGGCAGGGGTGTTGGGGTGTGTGCTGCCTGCTGGGCGAGTGATGGATGGACTACATAGTCCTTTGAAGTCCTTTCAGAGGTCCTGCTGGACACCAGCTAGGGAGTGAGGGACACTGTTCAAAGCTCCTATTCGGAAGCCTCTGCCCTTCTGCTGCGCAGGACCTTCCGTGAAGAATGTTGCCAGCTTTGCTACAGCCGAAGCCCATTTGGTCTTTTTTCTAGCTGGTCACCAGCCATGCCGATTTCAGCTGGATTTTCTTACAGACAAAAATGGCATGCCATCCCCTCAGTCTTCCTTTCTGAGTGGATTTCTAGTCATAACCATTCCCTTTTTTTAATTTATTTGCCAAAAGATGGCTTCCTAGAAAATCTGCATAATTCAAATTTCAGTAAGTTAGGTTTTAAAATATTTTTCATGTTATTCAAGAAAGTAAAAGACATTCACTTTGAAATTGGAAATATAGAAAAAATTGGAAAAAAAATAAAAAATATAAAAAATTAAAAAAATATTTTAAAAAATTGGAAATATAGAAAAGTATAGGAAAAAAAAAACAATCCTCCCACCGGAGATAGAAGCTGTTTACATTCTTGTATATTTCCTTTTAATTTTTCCTCTTTTATAACAGGAAGAATGTATATGGTTATTAAACACCATATTATACATATTAAATAATTGTAGTTTTATAAGTTGCCTTTTTATGTAGATTAATATTTAATTGATGTTTTCTCATGTGCCTCAAGATGATCATTTTTAATAACTGTATAGTATTTCCTCCTATTGTACCATAATTATTTAATTTTAACTAATTTTTTAATGTTTTAGAAAAATTCTTGAACTAGATTTATTTTGCTCTCAGCCCATGATTGTTCAATTAAATTTTTCTTGTAAAAATAACTTAGAGCAAGAGAATCGTTGATACACATTCAAAAATGACGCATGTGTGTGTGCTCAGTCGTGTTCAACTCTCTGTGGCAACACGGACTGTTGCCCACCAGGCTCTTCTGCTCATAGAATTTTCCAGGCAAAAATAATGGAGTGGGGTGCCATTTCCTCCTCTAGGGGGCTCTTCCCTACCCAGGGATCAAACCCGCATCTCTTGCATCTCCTACATTGGCAGGCGGATTCTTACCACAAGCACCACCTGGGAAGTCCCATTCAAAAATAGAATATCCGTATTCTTCAGTGTTCCGTGAAGGGAAAGTCTGGTCTAAAGAACAGATATGACAAAAAGTATGTTTTCAATTTTGGCTTCTCTGTTTTAATAAGCAAAGAAAATTTTTTGTTGTTTTCATCTTGGTTTTAGCATCCTATCCCTTTTCTTCCTCTAAATTGATCTGGCATCCAAAACTGATTTTTTACATTAAAAAAAAATGAACATTTCAAAGCTTTGCAGTTTCCTTCCTATAGACAGACTTCTCTGGTGGCTCAGATGGTAAAGAATTTACCTGCAATGCAGGAGACCCAGGTTCGATCCCTGGGTTGGGAAGATCCCCTGGAGAAGGGAATGGCTACCCACTCCTGTGTTCTTGCCTGGAGAATCCCATGGACAGAGGAGCCTAGCGGGCTACAGTCCATGGGGTCGCAAAGAGTTGAACACGACTGAACGACCACGCTACATCCATCCTCATGGACATCTTTGATAATTCCATAGGCAGATATTAGACTTATTGAATCTTTTAAAATCTTTGATAGCTATTTCCAGATTGTTAAGATCATCATTACTATGAAACTTAATAGGTAAGAAAAATGAAGTTCAAATTGTTACTCTCACATCAGCAATGTTTAGGAATTTAATTTTTAACTTTTAATTTTTCCATCCTCTCATAAGCACTGGTTATCACTTTAATTAGCAAACTTTAATAATGAATAGTATCACATTTGATTTCATATTTGCTTGATCACTTTTAAACTTCTTTTTATGTTTGGCTGTCTCATGAGCTTTGGCTGTCTCATGAGCTTCATACCCTTTACTTTTTTCTTTATGTACTCATTTTATTTAGTAATATAAATTATATATATATATATATATAAAGAGCTTCCACCTTTGTTTTCTACATATAACTCTAATATTTTTTGTTTACCTTTTAATTTTGGTCATAATTGTACTTTTGTACAAAAATTTTAAATATAAGTGCCTAAATGTCTTTATGGTTTCTGCTGTTGGTATCATACTTGAAATCTCTAAGCTTATAATATGCATGTCTTCTGGCCTTTGTTACCTTTAAAATTTTAATTGAAATGAATGTTTCTCTGTGTAGTATGAAGTAGGGACCTTAAATGTGATTTTTAAAAAATTATACATATTTACTTAATTCATTCTTTTGTCATGCATTTTAAGGCACTTTTATCATATACTGAAGTCACATGTATGGAGATTACTTTTGGATTTTCTGGACTGTTTTATTAATCAATATGTATATTTTTGTATCAGAACCAAAATGGTTTTAATTATGACAGTGTTTTAACATTCCATATTTAATAATATAATTCCACTGATTATTTTTAATCTAATGACAAAGTATTTTTCTTTATTTATTCAAGACTTGTCATATGTTGCTTGGAAAATTTGAAAGTTTGCACATCTTAAGTTTATTCCTAGATGAAGTGTGAGTGTGTGAACGTTTTCTAACTAGTAACAGCTACTAAATATGAAAACAGTCTTGCTTTTTGAGTAGTTTATAACCAGCTAAAGCCAATATCAGAAATATACTCATAGTCTTTAATTTTTTATTATTGAACAAAAATATTAAATATTAATGAACCAAGCATTCAACTCACAAAATAAAATAATAGAACAAACCAAAGAAAATGATTTATTTATATAAAAGAAATGAGTTCATTATAAAGTAGAAAAATTATATTAATGAATATATTTAAGGGCTAGTCTTGGAAATAGGAAATAGCAAATCCAACCAGATCAATCAAAGAAGACCAGAAAATATAAATAAAATTTAGAAATGAGATTCTAACCACAGATCTAGAGTTGACAAAAATTCAACTCTGACAATATTTTTGGAAATCTTTTTTTTTTTAAACTAATTCTTTTTAAAGAATTAGTTAATTTATTTATTTTTGGTTGTGCTGGGTCCTCATTGCTGTGCAGGCTGTCTCTAGTTGCAGTGAGCAGTGGTGGGGCACATACATCGTTGCAGGGGGCTCGGTCATTATGGCTCTCAAGCTCAAGAGCTCAGGCTTGGTAGTTGTGGTACATGGGCCTAGTAGCTTCATAGCATGTGAAATCCACCAGGCCCAGGGATCGAACCCATGTCCCCTACATTGGCAGGTGGATTCCTATCCACAGGACTGCCAGGGAGGTCCTCATTTGGAAATTTTGAAAGAAATATATATATTTTGAAGAAGATAGAAATTACCAAAATTGACTAAAAGAGAAATTGAAAGCATGAAATATTTAGTGGAAGAAATTAGAAGGGTGAGGAGATATCTCCTGAAAACATGCTGAATCCAGATAGTTTTGTGGGTGAGTTCATTAAATCCTCCAAGGAACAGATCATTCCAAGCTCTATATTCATAGCACAAAGGTATGCTATACAAAAAAAAACAGAATCTTTCTTTCCAAGTTCTCTCAACTTTATGCATTCAGCTCTGTTAAGTTCTTAGAAGACTAAGGTTTGGGGTGGAAGGCATCTTAGAGGGTATGAGGTTTCCCTTGACAAGATCCCAGCCCGATGGTCCTCCCAGCGTCCTTGTGAAGACCTCTGGGGATGGGGATCTATCATGTTACACTTGGCCCCTTTCATTGTTCAGGCATTGTTACCCTTCCTTGTATCAGCCTAAATCTGCCTAGATTTTGGACTTTTACACCCCTTTTCTGGAGCTATGCAGCACATAGATTCTTTTATATGAGAGCTCCTCATATATTTGAAGACAGTTATGTCCTCCTTGTGGTGCGTTTCATTCCAGACTAAGTATACCTGTTTCCATCAACTAGCCTTTATGTTCCTTCAGCAAACATCTGCTGAGCACCAGCAAGCTGCCTGTGGGGCAGTAGGCATGGTCATCACGCCACTAGATCATGAGCCCCTTTATCGGTGTCCAGCTAACCTGCAGTGCCTGTATCTGAGAGCATGCTGTCAGTAGCAGTCAGGCAGCATGGCATTGCCCTCTCCTCATTCACACACCATGCTCTGTTAATACAGCTCAAGGTTAAATAAAGTTTAAGGGACTCTTGCCCAGCTGCTTTTACACGGGAGCTGCCCCTGCCACTCTTGATTTTGTCTAGTTGAGGATTTAGAACCTTTGCAGTACTTGTTCTCTGCTAACTTTCTGCTTATTTGGACTTCTGTTCTCTCAGGATGTTGATTCTGTTAGCCTACACGTTATGCCCCTGGTATTGTTGCCGCCTTTAGTTCTCACGAGCAGCTTTGCAGTCTTCTTTCAAGGAATTGATTAAAATGTTAGTGTAAAGGAGAAATATGAAGTCCTGGGACTTACCAGAGAGACCAGGTCATTAATTTAAACATACTGTTTGATCACCTACTATGTGCCAAGAAGATAGAGTTGCTGATGAGCCAGATCTCTGTAGTTCTTTCCACACGCAGCTATGAGACAGGTGAAAGTAACTGCATACAGAAGAAATATGAACTGTGATGAGGCCCACTGAAGGAAGAACATGGGGTGCCCTGAGAGCATAATAGCATGACCTAGTTTGGGACAGTTGTAGAAGGCAATGGCACCCCACTCCAGTACTCTTGTCTGGAAAATCCCATGGATGGAGGAGCCTGGTAGGCTTCAGTCCATGGGATCACTGAGAGTCGGACACGACTGAGCGACTTCACTTTCACTTTTCACTTTCATGCATTGGAGAAAGAAATGGCAACCCACTCCAGTGTTCTTGCCTGGAGAATCCCAGGGATGAGGGAGCCTGGTGGGCTGCCATCTATGGGGTCGCACAGAGTCGGACACGACTGAAGCGACTTAGCAGCAGCAGCAGCCGCAGGACATAAAGATGGGAGAGGAGAGACATCAATCTACCCTCTACTCTGTAGTGGATTTAGTAGTCCTGCTGGACATGGAGGGAACTTCATAACAGGCATGGTGTCTAGGCTCCCCCTCTCAGATAGCTGACAGTCTGTCAGGGAGTTCTGCCGAATGTGCCTGGAATAAACAGAAACATAACCTGTGTTAATGGCATAGGTGCTCTCCTCTCAGATTGTTCTGAGCCATTCTGATTCAGAATATTCTCATTTTTTCCAGTTAAGTCATCCAAATATCCTTGGAGTTCCAGGATTTTGAAGTTGAGACTTTATAACACCAGCTCCTCCTTGCACCTGGAGGCTGCCCATGAATCTCCTGTCAGATAATGTGTCCTGATTTTATATGGAAAGTATGGTCACTCTGCTTGCTGTAGGGCAGAAAGAAATATGAAAGGTGATGTCATGGTGATTAGTTTGCCCCAGATTTTCTAGAACAGGCCTGATTTTAAACAGATAAATGTCTGCTGGTTTTTAAAATGTGGTCACTTTACAGAATACTGTAAGGGTTGAAAGCTGGGAGGTAAGAGAGATGAGAAGGGCCTGGATACTTGGGAAGACTCTAGAGGGGGAATGAGTGGTCTTAGAGGAGGTGGGGGGAGGGTGTCTCAGAATTGCTCCTTGCTTGGTCCCACTAGCTGCACAACTCTACGGTTCTTGTTTACCTAATGGTGTATGTGAGCATTTAAAAAATATTTTTATTTATTTGGCTGCCCTGATTCTTACTTGTGACATGCAGGGAATTTAGTTGCAGGGGTCTAGTTCCCTGACCAGGGGTGGAACCTGGGCCCCCTGCACTGGGAGTGCAGAGTCGTCGTCACTGGACCACCGAGGAAGTAGTCAGTGAGCGTTTTAAAACGGAAAAAATCAGGATAAATCTGATGCATGACACATCCTACAGACAGACAGAAATGGAACTTTGCTGCTGGGAGATGAATGAGAATCGGTTATATTGGCATTTAACATGGCTGGAGGATATTTTCTTCATCTTTTTTTAAATTTTTCTTTCTTGGGCTCACTTCACACCTCGTGGCTTGCAGGATCTTAGTTCCTTTATCGGGGATTGAACCTGCCTCCTCAGCAGTGAATATGTGGAGTCCTAACCACTGGACAACCAGCGAATTCCCTTTTTTTTCAACTTTTAGAATAAATGCCACCTCTTTAGAGGTGGAGCACTGTCCCCAGCCTGCAGTCTACAGGTGTGTTTAGAAGTGGGTGTTCTGAGGCCAAGGTGTGGGGTGGGGTTGGGAGCATCAGTGGTCTGAGCCCTGAGTGGTGTCAGGGGTCTTTGCCTTAGAGAAGGCCTGGGAAGGTCACACGGGTCTCATGTTCCAACTGCACAGTTGTAACTGAGGACTCTGACTCTGCCATGGCCTGCAATCGTGGCTTGCATGTCTACTCTGGGGGCAAACCTTGCCAGGGGCAGCAAAATCAGCTCCAGAGAAGCTGAGGGCCAAGGCAGTGCTGGGTTTTTCCACTTCTCCCTGTCCAGCAAAAGGAAGGGAAAAACACCAGCCTTAGAAATGGAACCCTGACCTAATTAAACGTAAAAGCTTCTGCACAACAAAGGAAACTATAAGCAAGGTGAAAAGACAACCTTCAGAATGGGAGAAAATAATAGCAAATGAAGCAACTGACAAACAACTAATCTCAAAAATATACAAGCAACTCCTGCAGCTCAATTCCAGAAAAATAAATGACCCAATCAAAAAATGGGCCAAAGAACTAAATAGACATTTCTCCAAAGAAGACATACAGATGGCTAACAAACACATGAAAAGATGCTCAGCATCACTCATTATCAGAGAAATGCAAATCAAAACCTCTATGAGGTACCATTTCACGCCAGTCAGAATGGCTGCGATCCAAAAGTCTACAAGCAATAAATGCTGGAGAGGGTGTGGAGAAAAGGGAACCCTCTTACACTGTTGGTGGGAATGCAAACTAGTACAGCCACTATGGAGAACAGTGTGAAGATTCCTTAAAAAACTGGAAATAGAACTGTCTTATGACCCAGCAATCCCACTGCTGGGCATACATACTGAGGAAACCAGAAGGGAAAGAGACACGTGTACCCCAATGTTCATCGAAGCACTGTTTATAATAGCCAGGACATGGAAGCAATCTAGATGTCCATCAGCAGATGAATGGATAAGAAAGCTGTGGTACATATACACAATGGAGTATTACTCAGCCATTAAAAAGATACATTTGAATCAGTTCTAATGAGGTGGATGAAACTGGAGCCTATTATACAGAGTGAAGTGAGCCAGAAAGAAAAACACCAATACAGTATACTAAAGCATATATATGGAATTTAGAAAGATGGTAACAATAACCCTGTATACGAGACAGCAAAAGAGACACAGATGTATAGAACAGTCTTATGGACTCTGTGGGAGAGGGAGAGGGTGGGGAGATTTGGGAGAATGGCATTGAAACATGTATATTATCATATATGAAACGAGTTGCCAATCCAGGTTCAATGCATGATACTGGATGCTTGGGGCTGGTGCACTGGGATGACCCAGAGGGATGGTACAGGGAGGGAGGAGGGAGGAGGGTTCAGGATGGGGAATGCGTGTATACCTGTGGCGGATTCATGTTGATATATGGCAAAACCAATACAATATTGTAAAGTTAAAAAAATAATAATAAAGTTTTTTCTGACATTAAAAAAAAAAAAGAAAAGAAATGGAACCCTGGCCCCAGCCCTGGACCCAGCTGAGAGTCTCTGGACAGAAAGTGGCTTGGGAATAAACACTGCTCTCATGCTTGCGTCCTGCCACTGGGAGCAGTGGGCTCTGGGCCCCAGGCATGCCCCTTCCTTCTGGGTTGCAGACTGGCTTGCCTTCCCTTGGGTTTTGGGGCAGGAATACCCTGTCCTGCTCAGGTGGGCTCCAGTGTTGGTGAAACACCATGGGAAGGTGTAGGTGAGAGGCAGAAAGAGTTTCCAGAATTTCCAGAGGCCAGGAGTTCCCTGAGAAGGTGTGTTTAGAAATAGGTGTGCTGAGGCCAAGGTGTGGGGTGGGGGTGAGAGCCCTGAGTGGTACTAGCAACAGTTAAGCTTCTCCAGGCTAAAGTGGGCTCTTAGGGGCACAATAAGTTTACAGACCCTTCTAGTATCTAACCTGAAGCTGACCCTTTTTGTAACGCAAAGTATGAGCCAGGCCATCTTTTTCAGCAGCCTGCTTTCCTGAAGACACCCCTCAGGCACCATTGTCTGTGTAAATTGCTTCTCCCTGCCACTTCCTGACACTCCCCAAGGGACTGGCAAACCCATTCTTACCTTTTCCCCATCCCTCAAGCCTGGAGGTGTCCATAGCCAACTTGTCTAATTCCTTAAATACCTTACTTATTAGGGTGACCCCTGTGTCTGTCAGCACATCCACTCCTGTTTAGCAGCTGTGTGAGCTGCACCTGGAATGCTCTGAGCTGGGTGGTCTGAGCAGTTACCTACAGTGAGGCCGCGGCCAAGCCCTGCCTACAGGCTCCTTGACTCGGTGCTACAACAGTGGCACCTATTGAGTTTCCTACAATTCTCTGTGATTAGAAAGGAAAGCAGATGCCCAGGCTTTTTGTAGACTGTTTACCCTCCTCCTTTCGCTGAGGATATTCTAGGACGTGGGGAGAAGGGCTCTTTGGGCTACAAAAGTTACAACACAGGAAGCCCTCAAGCTTCTCTTGGAGCAGTCTGGGAAATGGACTGATTTTGAATCTCTCTCAACCAGCCAGGGGTTGGTCTGCTGATGTCAGGCACACAACTTTTGGGGGCTGGGGAGGTACCCTAGCATCTAGCCAGTGATGCTGTGTGTGGGGCTCGCCTCCTCTGGGGACGAACATGCTTGGTGCCAGCTCAGCTGGGGCCCAGCCTCCATGGATCCCTGAGGATCACATTGTTGAAAGGGACCTTGGCAGGAGAGGGGAAGGAAAGTTTGAGTTTTGTTTTTACTAAATAACTGGGCAACTTTTCCCTCCATTTTTCCAGATGCTTCTTCAGAAAAGAAATTTCAATGGCTTGGACTGGGAAGTCTAAATCTGCTTTAAATGTGTGTTTTGAAATAGGACTCAAACCTCTTTGGCATTCCCTGCCCCTAGCATGCCACCAACAGACACCCAGACAAGCACGGCACGCACAGGCTTGCTCACAATGGGACCTTCTAGGAGGGTCCTGGGATTTGCTTCTGCTCGCTTTCCTGTGTCCCCTGGGGCCCTGCCTTAGAATTCCTGAACAATATCTTGTGCAAGAGCTTCCCTGCATGCAACTCATTTGGCAAGAGTCATGAATCAGGCAGACGTGGCCGAGGAGCATGCCCCGGGTGACACTAGGGTGTTTGTGGAGGGGAGTGGGAGGAGGGTAAGGAGCCCCAAGGCTCCTGCCAGGCTGTGCTCCCACTGCCCTGGCCTGCCATCCATCTCTGTTCACCCCTCCTTGAGCCCATCCCAGGTGGGGACCCTGAGGGGCTGCCACGAAGTCAGCAGAGTTACCAGGAACCATCTGCTGTCCAGTCAGACTTGAGTGGCTGGTTCTTACACACCCAGCTCTATCAACCACCCACCCCAGCTCCCTGGGGGCTGATGCTGTACTGGAAGGTGGTCCCTGGAATCCTGCTCAACTCACCGCAGCAGCACCATATGGGGCTCCCGACATCCTCCCTGTACTCCTTCAATCCTCAGTCCACACCCCTTCTGCAGCCCTGACTATGTGTGCCCTGTCATCTTGCAGGCAGGGAGCCACTCCAAGATGGAGTGCCTGTTGTCTCCATCTTTTTCCTGGCATGGAGAAGAGGCCTGTGTGGCAGGGGTACAGTGAGCAAGGATGGAGCAGAGAGAAAGAGGCAGGGGCCAGGCCACCCAGGGCCTTGGGAGCCGTGGTAATTGGGCTTTATTCTTAGTGCAATGAGAAATTGTTGGAAATTTTTAAAATAGAGGAGTGACTTTGGTCTGATTTATGTGTTTTCAAACTTTTATTTCTTGTTTTAATACCTAACATAGAGCTATTGTACTAAAGGCAATGTAGTATTTGGCAGAGGGATAAACACACGGCTCATTGAAACAAAACAGAGTTCAAAAATAGATCCACATATATTTGGCTCATTGATTTTTATTTATTGCTGTAAAATATACATGGCATAAAATTGACTGTTTTATCCATGTTTAAGTATACATACAGTTCAGTGGTATTAAGTATATTCATATTGTTGTGTAATTAAACTCCACCACCCATTTCCCAAACTTTTTCCATCTTATAAAACTGAAACTTTGTACCCATTAAACACTAACTCCCCATTTCCCTCCTTCTCCCACTGCTGGCAACAAGCATTCCATTTTCTGTTTCCATGAAATTGATTATTCTAGATCTTCATCTATGTGAGGGTTGGACCATGAAGAAGGTTGAACGCCAAAGAATTGATGCTTTCGAATTGTAGTCCTGGAGAAGATTCTTGAGAGTTTCTTGGAGAGCAAGGAGATCAAACCATTCAATCCTAAAGGAAATCAACTCTGAATATTCACTGGAAGGACTAATGCTGAAGCTGAAGCTCCAATATTTGTCCATCTGATGCGATTAGCCAACACATTAGAAAAGACCCTGGTGCTGGAAAAGATTGAGGGCAGGAGGAGAAGGAGGTGACAGGATGAGATGGTTGGATGGTATCACTGACTCAATGGACATGAGTTGGAGCAAACTCTGGGAGATAGTGAGGGACAGAGAAGCCTGGCGTACTACACAGTCCATGGGGTCACAAAGAGACATGACTGAGCAACTGAACAGCAACAGGTCCTTATCTAAGTGGAATCATACACGGTTTGTCCTTTTGTGCCTGGCTTAATGTCCTTTAGGTTCATCCATGTTGTAGCATGTATTATAATTTCCTTCCTTTTAGAGGCTGAATATATTTCATTGTTTGTATATACCACTCTTTGTTTATCCATGCATCTGTTGATGGACATGGGGTGCTTCTGCCTCTTGGATATTATATAAATAGTACTGCTCTGAACATGGGTGTGCAAATGTCTATTCATGTCCCTTCTTTCCGTTCTTTTGGGTTTATATCCAGAAGTGAAATTGTCAGTCATATGGTAGTTCTATTTTTAATTTTGGGGGGGAACCACTATACTGTTTTCCATAGCAGCTGTATCATTCTATTTTCTCACCATCAGTATACAAGGATTCCAGTTTCCCTACATGCTTGCTAATTTTTTTTTATGCTACCCATCCTTAAAATGAGTTTTTATTAAAAGAAAAAGAAAACCTACAAGGACAAATAGAATGAAAGAGAGACAACAGATGAGTAGCAGATGAGCCATGTCAACACATTGGTGGATGATGGAAAATGAGTAGATGATTGGGTGACTTGGGTTTTAGCTTCTGTGTTGTGCTATACCCATGTCTAATAAAAAAAAAAGTAAGCCTGCTTGTGCCAACACAGTTTCTATAAAAGCTGAGAAGTTGGTGGCAACACGAACTTTGAAAGTCTGGCTTGTGGACCTAAGCTGAAAATTGGAGGATTGGTTAAAAATGTAATAACAAGCAGTTAGGGTCTCAAATCCCCTCCCATACTCCATGTGTCAGGCCACTGCTCCTCTCTTGCACTGAAAGATCAAAGTTTATCTGAAGAGAGACTGAACTTAACCAACTCTCAACTCCTGGGCATGAGGTACAGCTGCAGGCAGGAAGAGGTGTTGTACTCAAAAGGGAGAGGGGCTAAGTAGAAATCAGTGTATTGAAATGAGTCCCCTCATGGCCTTTCCTCAGTCAAAGTCCCAAATGCTGGCAGACAGACCTAATTACTGTGTCCAGACCACCACCCTCTCAGCAGGAAATCAGAAGTTCCTCTCTGTGGAACCTGATCGTCTCAAGACACTATACTGTTTTCCATAGCAGCGATATCATTCTATTTTATAGTTGAGCATTTTTACCCATTCACTCTATTGGAAGATCCAACAAGTTGACAAGGCCCCACTTGCATGAAGCTCTTAATTTCTTCACTCATATATGTGAAAAGTCAGTGACGGATCACTAGCTATTCCATGGAAGCCTCTGTTATTAAAAAGACAAAAAGAATCAAAAAAGAAACCAAGTAGGAACAGAAGACTACAGAAAATGTTGAAGAAATTTTGTCATACCTCAGAGATAAGAAGTTGCTTTCATTAAACAGAAAGGAGATTATTCAATGCGGTTTTTAAAAAATTTGTTTATATATTTGGCTGCTTCGGGTCTTAGTTGCAACATGTGGGATCTTTCACTGCAGTGCACGGACTCTCTAGTTGTGGCATGAGGGCTCAGTATTTGGGGCACACGGGCTTAGTTACTCTGAGGTATGTGGGATCTGAGTTCCCTGACCCGGGATTGAACCTGTGTTCCCTGCATTACAGGCAGATTCTTAACCACTGGGCCACCAGAAAAGTCCCCTCAATGCAGTCTTGAAAAACCAAAAAAAGAAGATTTTTTTGAAATTAATGATAGCCAAAATAATAACTTCAATAGATTGGTTACACGATAAAGTTGAAATCTCTTCAGTTCAGTTCAGTTGCTCATTCGTGTCCGACTCTTTGCGACCCCGTAAACTGCAGCACGCCAGGCCTCCCTATCCATTACCAACTCCCGGAGTTTACCCAAACTCATGTCTATTGAGTCGGTGATGTCATCTAACCATCTCATCCTCTGTCATTCCCTTCTCTTCCTGCCTTCAATCTTTCCCAACATCAGGGTCTTTTCAAATGAGCCAGCTCTTTGCATCAGGTGGCCAAAATATTGGACTTTCAGCTTCAACATCAGTCCTTCCAATGAACACCCAGGACTGATTTTCTTTAGGATGGACTGGTTAGCTCTCCTTGCAGTCCAAGGGACTCTCAAGAGTCTTCTCCAACACCACAAGGACAACCCAGAGGGATGGTGTGGGGAGGGAGGAGGGAGGAGGGTTCAGGATGGGGAACACATGTATGCCTGTGGTGGATTCATTTTGATATTTGGCAAAACTAATACAATTATGTAAAGTTTAAAAATAAAATAAAATTAAAAAAAAACAAAAACAAAAACATCAATTATTTGGTGCTCAGCTTTCTTTATACTGCAACTTTCACATCCATACATGACTACTGGAAAAACCATAGCCTTGACTAGGTGGACCTTTGTTGCCAAAGTAATGTATCTGCTTTTCAATATGCTGTCTAGGTTGGTCGTAATTTTCCTTCCAAGGAGTAAGCAAGCGTCTTTTAACTTCATGGCTGCAATCACCATCTGCAGTGATTTCGGAGCCCCAAAAAATAGTCAGCCACTGTTTCCCCATCTATTTCCCATGAAGTGATGGGACCAGAAGCCATGATCTTCATTTTCTGAATGTTGAGCTTTAAGCCAACTTTTTCACTCTCCTCTTTCACTTTCATCAAGAGGCTCTTTAGTTCTTCTTCACTTTCTGCCATAAGGGTGATGTCATCTGCATATCTGAGGTTATTGATATTTCTCCCGGCAATCTTGATTCCAGCTTGTGTTTCATCAAACCCAGCATTTCTCATGATGTACTCTGCATATAAGTTAAATAAGCAGGGTGACAATATACAGCCTTGACGTACTTCTTTTCCTATTTGGAACCAGTCTGTTGTTCCATGTCCACTTCTAACTGTTGCTTGCTTAACTGCATACAGGTTTCTCAAGAGGTGGGTCAGGTGGTCTGGTATTCCCACCTCTTTCAGGACTTTCCACAGTTTATTGTGATCCACACAGGCAAGGCTTTTTGGCATAGTCAATAAAGCAGAAATAGATGTTTTTCTGGAACTCTTTTACTTTTTCAATGATCCAGCGAATGTTGGCAATTTGATCTCTGGTTCCTCTGCCTTTTCTAAAACCAGCTTGAACATCTGGAATTTCACGGTTCATATATTGCTAAAGTCTGGCTTGGAGAATTTTGAGCATTACTTTACTAGCATGTGAGATGAGTGCAATTGGGAGGTAGTTTGAGCATTTTTTGACATTGCATTTCTTTGGGATTGGAATGAAAACTGACTTTTTCCAGTCCTGTGGCCACTGCTGAGTTTTCCAAATTTGCTGACATATTGAGTGCAGCATTTTCATAGCATCATCTTTCAGGATTTGAAATAGCTCAACTGGAATTCCATCACCTCCATTAGCTTTGTTCATAATGATACTTCCTAAGGCCCACTTGACTTCACATTCCAGGTTGTCTGGCTCTAGGTGAGTGATCACACCATTGTGATTATCTGGGTCAAGAAGATCTCTTTTGTACAGTTCTGTGTATTCTTGCCACCTCTTCTTAATCTCTTCTGCTTCTGTTAGGTCCATACCATTTCTGTCCTTTATTGAGCCCATCTTTCCATGAAATGTTCCCTTGATATCTCTAATTTTCTTGAAGAGATCTCTAGTCTTTCCTATTCTATTGTTTTCCTCTATGTCTTTGCACTGATCACTGAGGAAGGCTTTCTTATCTCTCCTTGCTATTCTTTGGAACTCTGCATTCAAGAATATCTTTCCTTTTCTCCTTTGCTTTTTGCTTCTCTTCTTTTCACAGCTATTTGTAAGGCCTCCTGAGACAGCCATTTTGCTTTTTTGAATTTCTTTTTCTTGGGGATGGTCTTGATGCCTGTCTCCCATACAATGTCATAAACCTCCATCCACAGTTCATCAGGCACTCTGTCTATCAGATCTAGTCCCTTAAATCTATTTCTCACTTCTACTGTATAACCATAAGAGATTTGATTTAGGTCATACCTGAATGGTCTAGTGGTTTTCCCCACTTTCTTCGATTTAAGTCTGAATTTGGCAATAAGGAGTTCATGATCTGAGCCACAGTCAGCTCCCTGTCTTGTTTTTGCTGACTGTATAGAGCTTTTCCATCTTTGGCTGCAAAGAATATAATCAAAAATTCCTCAAAATTGAAAGATATGCATTATCTACAATGAAAAGACCTATTACCAAGGATCTAGTACAATGAGTGAATAGAGATTTACATACAACAAAGCACCTCATCATGGAGTTCTAGGCTGTCAGGGATAAAGAGAAGATTCCAGAAGCTCTGAAGCAAAAAACCCACACACATACACTGGGTCATAGAGGAAGGATTGGCATGGCATTATACCTCTTGTATCAACACTGGATGCCGACTTCAAATGCCATGAAGCAATACCTTCAAAATCCTGAAGGAAGATTTTCCACTATAATTCTTTTCCTAGATAAACTGCCAGTTGAGTATAAAGTAGACTATTGACACTTTTGGAAATGACTTTTGGGAACTTAAAGATTTAATCTTCCTTGCATTTGTTCATAAGAAACCACTGGAGGAGGACATGTTCAACCAAAGTGGTGGCGCCCAAGAGGATGGTAAAGGAAAGTCCCCAGAGCACTATGCACCAGGCCTAGATAGCATTGAGTTCAGATTTGGAGCACAGCAACAGAATGTTCCAGGAGAGATCTCTCCAATGGAGGAAAAAATAAAAGTCACCGAGATATTTGACAATTGCTGAGATGACGCTTACTCCTTGGAAGGAAAGTTATGACCAACCTAGACAGCATATTAAAAAGCAGAGACATTACTCTGCCAACAAAGGTCTGTCTAATCAAGGCTATGGTTTTTCCAGTAGTCATGTATGGATGTGAGAGTTGGACTATAAAGAAAGCTGAGCACCGAAGAATTGATGCTTTTGAAGTGTGGTGTTGGAGAAGACTCTTGAGAGTCCCTTGGACTGCAAGGAGATCCAACCAGTCCATCCTAAAGGAGATCAGTCCTGAGTGTTCATTGGAAGGACTGATGTGAAGCTGAAAGTCCAAAATTTTGGCCACCTGATGCAAAAAGCTGGCTCATTTGAAAAGACCCTAACGCTGGGGAAAGACTGAAAGCAGAAAGAGAAGGGAATGACAGAGGATGAGATAGTTAGATGGGATCGCCAACTCAATGGACATGAGTTTGGGTAGCGTCCGGGAGTTGGTGAGCCTAATGTACTACAGTCCATGGGGTCACAAAGAGTTGGACACGACTGAGCGACTGAAGTGAACTGACTGAGATGAATTTTATAGTTCTCTTCAGAAGTTGCATTCTTAAAAAAACCAATCAAACCAAAAGTAAGGCAGGTATTAACTCCAGGGGAAAAAAATCTATTAATAATTGTAATATACTATGTAGCTTGTCAGTGAGCGAAACTAAAGCAAACACTAACACACTGGCATAATAAAAATTGTCATTAGTTCCTGGGGATAGGGGAAGAGCTTATGGGAAGGTTGAGAGCTAAAAGCTCGTGTTTCATATAGGGAAGTTAAGACATAATGTCTAAAATTTGAAAGAATAAAATAGTTGTGTAAGGTTGTTACTTAGAAACACTGGAGAAGAAAACAGAAGGAATGGCTAAAAGAGTTGAAGATGATTTCCTGAAGGAAGTGGAACTTGGGGGTGGGAGGGGTAGAGCAGAGATCTGCTTTTTTTTTTTTAATGACTTACTTATTGACATTTTGACCACATACATGTCTTGGTGAGAGTGAAAACATTTTAGAAAAGCATATTGGGTTATGTTTTTCAGCCTGGTGGCCAGCCAGACACTGACACTGCACAGGAAACAACTTTTGATTTCTTATCTGGCATGATTCTCTATGCAGATGAGGGTGCCTTTGGGCAGTGAGGTTTGGGGAGAACATTCTGCTATTAAGTAGCAAACTCACACTGCTGCTGTCTGCCGCTGGTGCAGATATTTTTGACAGCATCACAGAGGCACTCTCCCGACCACGTTGATGCAGGCAGCCCCAGAGGTCCTGCCATCCAGGCTCCAGCTGCTCACCCTGCTCCCTCACAGCCTGCCACCTGGGAGAGCGAAGAGGAAGGCAGGCTTTGTGTGGTGATGTGCGTGCACGTGGAGCAGGTGGTCAGCAGCCGCCGGAGAGACAGCAAAGGTGAGGGAACCAAGCTGAGATGTTTTCGGTGGCGGGGACCCTCTGGTCACTTTTGCCCACCTTTGCTTTTAAATAGAATTGCCTCATATTCTCAGAGAGTCCTCAGAGGATGGGACCTTCCCAGGACAATCTGTGGCCGGATTGAGTCTTGTGGATTTTTGAGTCTCGTGGTGTCTGGGCTCTACTCTTTGAGGAGTCAGAAGCTGCTGCCAAGTGGCCTGTGTTGTTTGGGGAGAAGCCCTCTGCTCCATCTCTCCTGCCAGCAAAGTATGTCTCTCACTCTCCAGATTCAACTATGACAGGCCAGAAACTCCAGATTTATTACCCCAGATTTATTTCCTTCCCGAAACTTGCCCGTGCCCTTGAAATTCCAAGGCTGCATTAGTCAGTGAGGCAGAAATCAAGGGGATGGTCTGTGTCTTGAAGTTTCACATGATATTATGGAGTGGGATGATGGTACAGGCAAAACTACAGATGGGATATTTGTTTTAAAATGTGTTTTTTCATATTATATAAAATCAACAATCACTTTTCAAAAGGGGTTTACCCTTCAAATAAAAATAATAAGCCAGTTCCACTAAGGCAAAAGGTGTTCTCAGTTAAAGTGTTAGGTTTTTAATCTAATTAAGGGTGTGACACCTTGAAGTTGTCTATAAGAATTCGAGTTGTGTAAGAGGAGGCTCAGCAAGCCCAGAAGTTCACAAGTACTGATATTTCTTAGGGCAGAAGCAGTTTCATGCTGTCAAAGCTTTGAGCTGAGTGGATGCTGCTGCTGCTAAGTCGCTTCAGTCGTGTCTGACTCTGTGCGACCCCATAGACGGCAGCCCATCAGGCTCCCCCGTCCTTGGGATTCTCCAGGCAAGAACACTGGAGCGGGTTGCCATTTCCTTCTCCAATGCATGAAAGTGAAAAGTGAAAGTGAAGTCACTCAGTCATGTCCGACTCTTTAGCAACCCCATGGACTGCAGCCTACCAGGCTCCTCTGTCCATGGATTTTCCAAGCAAGAGTACTGGAGTGGGGTGCCATCGCCTTCTCTGGAATGGAGGCTAAGGTACCTTATTACAAGGAATCACTCACCTCAGAAGAGACAGAGGACCTAACCTTTTGAATTTCTTAATGCACTGTTGTACATGTTTTTTCTCATTTGATCATAAACTTATTCATGGAAATAGATACTGATATAGTTCCATCTTACAGTTGTATAAACTGAGGGCCAAGTAAGTTAAGTAACAAGGTCAGGAAACTGGTGATTGCTACAGCCAGCACCCACACATGGCTCTGTCTGATTCCAGATGCCATATACCTTCCTGAATTAGGACTCTTGTTTGCAAGTGACAGAAACCAAGTGCATGGGTTAAATGAAAGACAGGTATTGTCTCATACAACCGCGTGGATCCTAAGTCCACCTCAGCTCTGCCTGCCATGTGTCCATCTCCTTCCTTCTCCACTGTGTATGTGATGTCTTACTGTGCACATGGCTTGCTTCTCTTAGGTGGAGGCAAGGAAACAGAGGTGGGAATGGGGAAGGATGACTGCCCACAGGTAGCTTCAGGCTTACATCTTCCCAGCTTAGGATCGCTGTGAAGAGACAGTTTCAAAGTGAAAGTGAATTCGCTCAGTCGTGTCTGACTCTGCGACCCCACAGACTGTAGCTTACCAGGCTCCTCCGTCCGTGGGATTCTCCAGGCAAGAATACTGGAGTGGGTTGCCGTTTCCTTCTCCAGGAGATCTTCCCAACCCAGGGATCAAACCCGGGTCTCCTGCATTGCAGGCAGATGCTTTACCATCTGAGCCAACAGGGAAGACAAGAGACAGTTGGTTTAGTCTTGCTTTATTCTAATTGAAATTGTAGGGAAGAGTCCTGATTGGCTGACTTGGATCAGGCTCATTGTGGAAGCTTGAGTGCTTTGGCCAGAAGGCAGCTACTGATGCCTCTCCACTAGACTCACCTGAGGTGGGCAGAAGGGAACGGAGCAGATCTTCAAAGGAGGGGCTTACCCTGGGAAAGGTGGGCAGGAGATCCTGAGCACATCAAACAAAACCAAGCCACAGCGCTAATTTGTTAAACTTCTGTGACATCACGCACCTCTTATTAATATTTTAACACATCTGAGAGTATGTCTCAGCTCAGTATTAGAAACTGGAGGGTGAGCTTAGCTCCTGGGCCAGCCTCACCAGCTGGAGACGCTGGTTCCGTGGAAGCCTTTGTTAGGGAAGGTAGAGCCAGAACTCAGGGCTTTGTGCAGAGAGGTTCCCAGTAAGGCTGAAATCCCACAGCCATCCCACAGGGACTGGATCTCAAATGGAAGGACACTTGTTTTCATAGGAAAACCCTGAATTTGGAAGCACTTGGAAAACATCAGTGTCAGAGGTTCCTGATTACATTTAGAATTCTGTTTCTTTGTTAGACTGCGCCAGAGTTTTAAATGCTTGTGTCATTGAAAGGGAATCAAAAAGTTGCACACACTGATAAGCTTGAGCTAGATAAAAGGAAATCAGACTTCTTGTTTGAAACAGTCAGAAGGGCCTGAGGTATAACCTAAGGCTGCCAAGCTGTAACCTGTCTCATGCTCTTTGTGGAAATTACAGTGTGTTCTCTGTCTGGCAGGTGTGGGGGTGTGGGGGTGTCTATGTCCTGGGCCAAAGGAAAAGAAAACTTGCCACAGGAAGTGAGAGCGGCTGATCACAGAGAGAGACTTCCGGCATCTTTCCTGAAGACCTGGGTGGCCTTCTCCAGGCCTGTGTGAAGAGTTGCTTCTCTGCATTTTGCTTTTGTTTTTCATGGAAATGCTTCAGTTCCTGCTGTTTCACAACTTTGGACTTAAGGGCAGAGAGGGTCCAGCAATTTAAGCCTCTCACTAATTGCTGCTTTTAGCTGGTATGATCTCCTCCTGAAGATTCTGTGGGTTCAGTCAAGGCTTTTGACTGTTGGTAATGGGATTATTCAAAGCCTTAATTAAGTTCCTGCCCATCCAATGGGCCAGGTGCCGGGTGCTGACACTGACCCAGGCCCCTAAACTGTCATGTCATAACTATGGTTCACCCTTCACTCTTCACTCTCATAATATATCCATGATGTAAGTTTCATAGGCATTTTCTGTGGTCTAATTTGCTGGGAATGTTAATATTTAAATTCCTTCTGTGCATCCGTGTCCATTTATTATCTGGATGAGCTTATACTTGGAGATGGGACAGAAGATTCGTCTTCAATGAATTCCTCAGGATCATTGGTGTCTTTGCTATTATTTTCAGTTTTTAAATCACCAGCTCTGTCCTAGTCATTTATCCTAGGAGAATTTATTTATGTAGGAGAAGATGCCTTGAAATAGGGCAAGAAGTTCAGAGTGATGGGCTATAGGCAGGCTGGCAATCATAGGAAGCATGGAGACAGTCGCGTTGCAGAATCAGCTTTGTCTGTCTTGAGGAGGGGGACATCTGTCCAGCAGGTTTCCTTAATTTCCCATCCTTCAGGCTCAGCCTTTCCCAGCATTGATTTTGGTTACCCAGTAGGATTCAAAGAAGTACTTATGGACAACCCCTTCATCTATTATTCCCAGCCCCAAGGATTTCTCAGCTCACTGCTCACATCTTCTTTGTGTATCTTTCCAACTCCCCAGTGTCCCGCTGAGCAGTCCCTTTTCACCCTGGCTTTAGTGTAACCCTGGTTTCTCTCTCTCTCTCTTTTTGGTCTCCCTCCATTCTCATCATGAGCAGAGCTTCAGTTTCATGTCTTGCCCAGCTCGGCACTGCAGCTGTGTGGCTTGGCAGTGTGCAAACAGGGACAGGTCCACCCAGGTACAAAAGACATTCAGGAGATCATCAAAAACAGGAACATCACCCCCTTTCTACCTCTTACCAAGCTGAGAAGGCAGATGTGTAGCTCTGAGTCTTGGGGGTATGGCGGTCAGAGAAGCTGACTTTGCTCTGGGCTTACACCCTGGTAGCCTGTTCCAGGCAACCTGGAATTGACTGCAAGCCCTTCACACACATCAGAAAAAAATCAAAAGATAGGTTCGATTCCTGGGTCAGAAAGATCCCTTGGAGGAGGGCATGGCAACCCACTCCAGCATTCTTTCCTGGATAATCCCATGGACAGAGGAGCCTGGCAGGCTATAGTCCATAGGGTCGCAAAGAGTCAGACGCAACTGAAGTGACTGAGCACGCACACCCTTAAGAATGTTTCACTTTCAGTCATTAAGTAGATCTCTAAATAGCACCAGATTCTGAAAAACTTCCCAGCATGGCAGGCAGATGTGACACGGCAGCAAGCAGCCGCCCGCCTGCAGCCCAGCTTTCTCCTCACCAGCCAACACACGCAGAACGAGCCCCCACTCCTTTTAAAGGTCTTTTGAGGCCATAAAGGCTCTTGGGGACATTTTATGGAACTGAAGCACAGTTTTACTATTTTAAATTATTATAGGGGTTATGGTGACTCTATCTTTATTTTTATGACAAGTTGTCAGATATGCCCTTGATTTATTTGATCCCAAGCTTTTAAGAATACAACCTCCAATTAAATGTGGTTACTGTGGCAAAAAATATGATTCTCCTTAGAATGACCCTCTCTGGGGCCATTTCCAAAAACTCATTATGGTGAGAAGTCAGGGCTGCCTACTCATATTCACAGGCATCTCTCCTTATGGTTGCTCGGTTTTCCCTTATGGAGGATTAGAGAGTATTAAAGCTGTGGGCTGGGCCCAGGGGAGACTGAAAGGGGAAGAAAGAATCTTCCCCCAGAAGCTAAGTGGGTCATTATTTAATTCAGACTACTTCAGGGATAGAAGGACCTGAGGCATCAAGAACTGTTTTATCATCAATGAAAGGAAGGAATTACAACCTGAAGAGGTCAGGAAGCCAAGCCAGACCTGGGACACAGGCCTGGATCTTATGTCATCTGTCTTCTCTGTCCCACACGGACTCTCCTAGGGATGTCTTGGGCACATGCATGGCACCCATCCTATCTGTCTTAGGCCGTTGGGTTATTTCTGCTATAATGGAAATACAATAGATGGGGTGGTTTAAACAACAGAAATTTATTTTTCACAGTTTTGGAGACTGGAAAGTCCAAAATCAAGGCCCCAGCAGATTCAGTGCCTGGGGAGATCCAGCTCCTGGTTTGTAGATGGCCAGCTTCTTGCTGTGTACCCACATGGTAAAAAGGAGTGAGGGAGCTCCCTGGAATAGCTTTTGTAAGGGCACTAATCCCATTCATGAGGGTCCCACCCTTCTGACCTCATCACTCCAAAGGGCCCGCCTCCTAATATAATCATATTAAGGGTTAGGATTTCAACATGAACTTTAGAGAGACACATTTAGTCTATGGCACTGTCCTTTGTTGCTCCAAGGAAACAGCCCTAGACTTGCTTTTAGCATGGCCATGACCATTGACATTTTTCCCAAGTGGGGAACAGATATTGCTTTAACATAGGGGAGGTTTAAGGTCTATAAGGGATAGACATTTATCAATGCTTTGGGTTCTATAGTATTTATCTTTCCAAAAACATAAATTTACAGTGAGGCACAGAGAGACAGCTACTCAACTGATAGACCAAAATTGTGGTCCCAGATCTGTCACTTGATCTTAAAGATAGCAAATCGTTCACTTCTCCAGGCCTCTTTCCTTAGCTCTCAGGGCTTAATAATATGATTGTCCTTGCATGCTGTCACAGACACTCTTGGTACCCCATCCAAATCACCTTCACCAGGCTGCTACACCTGCTCCCAGTTGCTCTGAGTGTCAGTTAAGGGCTTGGCTTCCTGAATCCTTATCTCAGGTTCTGCTTCTGCTTCCCAAGACACCTCCATTATAGCACTGCAAGAATCAAATAAGATTCTCTATGTGGAAGACTCTGAAAACTGAAGTATCACTGGGCTTTTATTGCAGTTTTGACTGGGCTGTAAAAGTCCCAGCTGTGGCTTCTTGGCAGAAGGCCCATGATGAAGGCAGATAAGACGTCCAGGGAGGGCGGGGCTGTTGTCACACACCCAAGATTGTGGGTCTGGGTTTCTCTTCTTTCCCCACCTAGGAGCCCAAGATAGTGGGAAGACAATAAAAATGAGTTTACTTGAAGCTGAGTAATTTTTAGGTAAGGTTAGGTAGTGACTGAACAAGTTTTTCCATATCGGGAGGATAAGAATTGGAGCTGTGGATCATTCAGACCTTGGAACAGAAAAAGGTCATAGAAATTCCTGCTTTTGCTTCAGATACAGGCTGTATAAAAGTCCATTGCAAACTGCAGTTTTCTAAGTGGCACTAGTTTCAGCATTAAAAAAAAAATCCTTGGATACTTACTTTAAGGGCACTGCAAAGGTGGATTTGGTGGTGTGGGGTGGAGGGGAATGTCTATGCATGTAGAAAATGAGAGGAAAATAGAAAGGGAAATAGGGATCTGTGTCCTCAAAATCTGGAGCACTTGCAATGTCCCCAGTTAATCATTGATGCCTCCAGCCCTGATGGCCCCAGAGCTGGCACCACTGCAGGGGGCCAGAGTACTTGCTCATGGAATGCTAAGGATGCATTTGGTGAAGTTAATGATTCATCACCTCCCCCCAGTCCCAGGGCCCTACATCCCTTTCTCTGACACTGACAGAAGCTTACCTGATCATTTTCTGGAGGTGAGGCTGGCCCTGCCTCTCACAAATTCACTGTAAGACCAGATTCCCAAGGGGCTTCCTTCTGTAGGAAAGTTTCTTTCCTTAGCTGTTTCCTGAAGATAAGCTTCAAAGAGAAAAAGAATGTGTTGCTAGAGTGATTGTCTGATATTCCTTGGCATGAAGTTTTATGCCAAGAGGGTACCACAAGATGATATGTTTTTTATATGGATTATGCATTATAAACATGCATAATGTTTATTTGTGTACCACTTTTAATTCCAATTCTAGATTTAGGTACCTTGAGGGGCTCCACAAATTAATAAATGGTTGTGCTATACATTTATTATGTGCATGTGTGTTAAGTCACTTCTGTTGTGTCTGACTCTCTGTGACTCCATGGGCTATAGCCCACTAGGCTCATCTGTCCACAGGATTTCCCAGGCAAGAATACTGGAGTGAGTGCCATGCCCTACTCCAGGGTATCTTCCTGACCCAGGAATCAAACCTGCATCTTCTGTGACTCCTCAGTGCAGGCAGCTTCCTTACCACTGAGCCACTGGGGAGGTCATATATTCATTATACAGACACACTAATGTGAAAGGAACACATATTTTCATTTAAATTTTTTTCTATTTTACAAAGATCAAGTGTGTTATTTGCAAGAATATCAGAAAATGATAGTTAAGTAAAAGGAAAAGGAGCAACCCAGAGGTGATCTCTTTTTGTTTCATATCACAATAGACATTATAATATGCATGTGGTCCCCTTCAAACCCATCACCCTAAGATAGGATATGTGTGCTTGGCAAGGCTGCAACGGTCTAGGTGTGAGCGCACAGCCACCTACCCTCCCCTTGCTCCCATGTGCTGATAAAGCATCCTCTCTGACCTCGCTGAGGCATGTGATGAGAATTATAGTTGCCAGTCACTGAAGGCTTTCTTTGTAAATGCAATTTGGGGTTATCCAGTGAATTTGGGTTTTGCTGCATCTGTACCCATGCTCTCTTGTCTTGGAAGTGGATACATGTGTAAAAACTACTGCTACCACCTATTTGCAACACCAACAGTTTCTTTCTCAGGAAGGTTCTATGATGTCTTCTGTGCATTTCCAATGCTAAAATCCCCCAATTCAGGGCCCCCAGGGTTTGCACTGATGGGCCAGTCTGAGCCCTGCTCCTCTGAAGAGGAATCCATTCTGAAGGGCTGATTGAGTTTCTTGGTTTTCAGGGCCCTTGGGGAGGTTTTTCTGAAACTCAAAGTGATTTCTTTTCTTGGAACTTATCTCTCCCTGCATTTCCCCCTCAATGGGGAAACATCTTCTCTCTGAACAAGTTGCTATGAGGCTCAGATATGTTAAGTATTTAGAAAAGTGCTTAACACTTAGCACTCAGAAGATGTTAGCTGCTAACAATTCGTCGAGAGAGTGGTCTCGGGTAGCACTGCCTGATAGACACATTGAGCAAGGCACATATGTAGGTGCCTTTCCTAGTAGCTACATTAAAACACCAAAAAGAAACAAGTGAAATTAGTTCTAACAATATATTTTATTTAACCCAATATGTCAAAGTTACTATCTTTTCAATATGTAATCAGTATTTCTAAATTATTGAGGCATTTTACATTCTTTTTCGTACGAACTCTTCAAAGCCCCTTGTGTAATTTACACTTACACTTACGGTGTGACTCAGGATCAGCCACGTTTCAAGCATCTGGTCACCACGTGTGGCTAGTGGCCACCGTACTGGGCAGCTCAGATCTAGAACCTTGCTACCCAGGGTGAGTTCTAGGGACCAGCAGCCTCAGCAGCATCTGAGAGCTTATCTGAATGGCAGAATCTCAGGCCCACCCCAGACCTATAGAAGTAGAATCTGCATTTTTAAGAAGTATCTGTTGCTTGTTAGAGTGGGAAGCATCGGTCTAGAATCCCCATGTTCAGTCCCCACCCCTGGGGTTCTGATTTAATTGGTCCAAGGTTGGACCTGGGCACTGGTATTTGCTTTGAATCTCCTGCAGTGATTCTAATCATGTAACCAGGCTTGAGAGACATCTGTGTGGTGGGTTCTGAAGCCAGGATGCCTGACTTGGCCACTTTCTATCTTCAAGGCCTCAAGAAATCTACCAAAACCCTACATCTCAATTTCCTCATCTCTAAAATGGAGATGAAAGTAATATTTGTTTCACAGGCTGCTTATGAGGATTATATGAGTTAATACATGTAAAGTACCCAGAACAATATCTGATACATAGGAAGTGCTCCTTATATACAAGCTCTCACCCTTTCTTCTTTTCCTTGAAGGTTCGGGGCTACCCAGAGCCCCAAGTGACATGGCACAGAAACGGACAACCCATCACCAGTGGGGGCCGCTTCCTGCTGGACTGTGGTCCCCGGGGGACTTTCAGCCTTTCGATTCGTGCTGTGCGTGAAGAGGACAAGGGAAAGTATACCTGTGAAGCCACTAACGGTAGTGGTGCCCGCCAGGTGACAGTGGAGTTGACAGTAGAAGGTGAGTCCCAGGAGGTGAAACCCCTGGGGAGAGATAAGCCGTCACTTTCCTGTGGCCTGCAGCTCCTGCTTCAGCCCTCTCTTGGGAGAGGAACCCACAAGAGAAAACATCCCCATATCCCTGAACTCAGGACCTTGTCGTCTGATGGGGGAAATGTGGTCCCCGGAACACGGAGGCATCCAGGAGACAATGTCGGACTACACATCACCTCAGTCCCCAGCTTCAGCCTTCCCTTTGCTTCCCCTCACACTGAGACTGAGACTGGATGGACTCCTCATCATGGCCTTACAAGGCCCAGTGCACTCCTGCCTGGCTCTCCAGACCCATTTCCTTCCGCTCCTCCACTGTGCTCACTGCTTGCTCCACTGTGGTCACACTGGCCTTCTGCTTCTCCTTGAGCAAAACCTCAGGGCCCTCGCCTGCTGTTCCCTGTGTAAAGAAGTGCTCTTTCCGCAGCCCTGCCCCTGACTTGGCCCCTCACTTACTTCAGATCTCTGCTCAGACATCCCCTCCTTGGAGAACCGTCTCTGATGTTTCATCCCCAGGGCTCTCCCATCCTCTCACTCCATCCCAACTTTTCCTTCCAGGGCTATCACTGTCTCCTATTTTACTACTTCCTCCATCCAAATACCCCCTAACTGGAAGCTCTAGAGGAAGAGGGATTTTTATCTGTTTACTGCTGTATCTCCAGCATCTAGAAAACTTCCCGGCATGTGATACTGAACTATTTAGAGAAAGAACAATGTTTATTATCATCATTATAAAGTAATACATGCCCGTCATAAAAAGCTTTGTAAAACTCAAAAAAATATATAGGAGATAAACATACCAGCTTGTTAACACTGATTATTTTGTTGTTTTTCTTTTTCCTTTGTACTTAAAAAATTTTTATTAACTTCAAAAGTTCCAGGAAAACATTTGGCTGTAAGTAAAACTATTCCTTTGTGGCTGGTATATCTCCCACATGCTAAAGACACTCCACCAGTGAGAACATTTCCAGTTCAGGCCACTGGCTCCTGCTTAATGGCCTGACATCTTAAAGGATATGGGCATTCATCAGACCCTCAGAAGTATAACAAATGTCCCTCCACCCTTCCTAAGGGGTTATAACCCAGAGGGTCAGACTCATTTTCTCCTTTCTCAGGAAACAGTCCTCCCAACCTTGATTTCAAGGGGCACTGTGTGCCAGAGAAGGTTTCAGAAGGGGGTGAGGTGTACCCAGGCCAGTGTTTTTCCTGTTTGCTTGCCTCAAGAAAGGACAGACAGGCTGTTTCACAGAACAGGATATGCATAGTTTGGATGCTTTCCCCAAATTCTTCAACTAATTGACTCATTCTTTTTAATGGCCTTCCAGTACCTGTGGGCTGGGGTATTCCATGTGGAAAGTGGTCCCTAGTCAGTCTCTGAATAGCCCCTATCTTGGCCAGTTCTGGTCCTGTATTTTCCCTTACATTACGCACCTTTCATGCCCAAACTTGAGTTGAGGCCCACAGATAAAAATTACTTTATCCTCATGTGTTACTCAGCCCAGGCTGCCATAACAAAATACCACAGACTGCATGCCTTAAATAACAGAAATTAATTTTCTCACGGTTTTGGCAGCTGGAAGTTCAAGCTCAGGGTCCAGCAGGATTTGGTTTCTGGTGACGGCTGTTTCTGACTAGCCGCCTTTCTGCTGTGTCCTCTCATGGTGGAGATAACTCTGATGTCTCTTGATCTTCTTATAAGGGCACCAGCCTTATTGGATTAGGTGTGTGTATGTGTTAGTCACTCAGTCCTGCCCAACTGTTTGCAACCCCATGGACTGCAGCCCTCCAGGCTCCTTTGCCCATGGAATTTACTGGAGTGGGTTGCCATTTCCTACTCCAGGGGATCTTCCTGACCCAGGGATAGAACCCTCAGCTCTTGCGTCTCCTGCATTGGCAGATGGATTCTTTACCACTGCACCGCCTGGGAAGCCCTCCTGGATTAGGGCCGCACCCTTATGACCTCATTGAACCTTTGTCATATCTTCAAAGGCCCCGTCTCCAAATACAGCCACATGGGGTGAAAGTGGGGGGGATTAGGGTTTCAATATATGAATTTGGGTGGGGACACAACAATGTTTAAAACATCCCTTTTATGATTTTCTTTTTGGAACCGGGGAAATGAGGAATCTGAGGTCCAAGGTTCTGGTTCCAACTTTTGCCAATAAACGTGTGACTTTAAATTCCATATCTCTGTTTCTGCAGAATAAAGGGTTTGAATTCTCTGGTCTCTACAGTCTGGGCTAGTCCTTGTTTTCTATGATCCATTTTAAAGGAATGGAGTTGGTAGAAGTGTAATGTGTGCTCAGTCATATCTGACTCTTTTGCAACCCCATGCACTGTAGACCACCAGGCTCCTCTGTCCATGGGATTTTACAGGCAAAAACTGGAGTGGGTTGCCATTTCCTTCTCCAGGGGAATCTTCCTGACTCAGGGATCAAACCCATGTCTCTCGAGTCTCCTGCACTGGCAAGTGGATTCTTTACCACTAGCGCCACCTGGGGAGCTATATACAACCCAGATCACATGAAACCTTTTTTTTTTTTTTTTTTGATTCCCATCAGTGAGGACATTAGATCTGATTTCTCAACTAAGCAGGAAAAGTTTTATTAGGTCATGGTACTTGGGGAGGGGAAAGGAAAGCAGGAGAGCTGTTAACAGAATGGGAAAACGCTAAAGCTCTCAACCCTGTCCCCTCCTCTTTGGCTTCAATATGGGGAGACCATTGAAGATGTTTTATTCCTTCTAACACTAGGAGATAGAGAATAACCTAAAGGCCATAGGCCCTTTGAATGTGAATGGCCCTGTATTCCCTTTTGCTTCTACATCAAAGGCCAGTTTTGGCCCATGTGTGGTTTGGGACCACCCCATAGACCCCAGGCCTGAAAGAATCCACTCTGGTCCCTTATGCCATGGATAAATTGTCAACAGTGCTATGCTAGCCCAAAGGGAATCCCGCAGCGCCCCCTGCTTCTCACCAGCTTTATATCCTATGCTTTTTACTTATGCTTCATATTTAGAAAGAGCAGAGCTTCTGGAATTAAGAGTATGATTCATATGTGGAGCTTTTTAAACCACCTAATGGTGAAGTTTAGTTGGCAGTATTATCCAATGGTCTTGGATTTTAGCTCCACTAACTTCTAACTATGTAGAAATTAACCTTTTAAACCTCATTTCCTTTCCCAGAAACAGATGCTAATGGCTGCCCCATGGACTGTGTAAGGATCAGCACAGCACTGTCAAATAGCAGGCTCTCAGTACATGGTAGCTTTGTGACTCAAACCTGGCATTAACATCCTAAGAACTACTCGCAGAAGGAAATCCTTGCATGAAGAGTGGAAGAGAAAGCTTTCTCCTCTGATTTCCTTTGGTAACCAGGGCCAAGAAACATGCAGTATCTCCCATGAGGGCAAGCATCTTAATGACAGGACCATTCACGACCTTGTGCAGTGGAATTAAACCCTAGGCTGAACCCTGGAAAGGGTCTGTGTAGCCAGCCCTGACGCTCACCCACCTCCAGACAGCTTGTCACAGAGCTTGGTGTAAAGCAAGGGAGAGATGTCATGCCTGCCCCCTTGGGAGCTTCTCTCTAATGGAGAGGCCATGGGCTGTTCTCTAGCCCCACACTATCCAGAAAAATACAGTTGATTCTTGAACAGTACAGGTTTGAACCTTGCAGGTCCACTTATACAGGGATTTTTTTTTTTCAGTAGTAAATACTACAGTACTACATGATCTGAGATTGGTTAAATCTGTGATGTAGAACTGCAGATACATAGAAACCGCATGTGTATGGAGGGCTGACTATAAGTTATACATGGATTTTCCACTGTGGGGAGGATGGGCACCCCTAATTCCCAAGTTGTTAAAGGGTCAACTATATAATACTGGGAAATCCCATGGACAGAGGAGCCTGGCGGGCTACAGTTCATCAGGTTGCAAAGAACTGGACAAGACAAGTGATTTAGCACACATATAATGTGAGCCACATATGTAATCTTATGTTTTCTAGTAGCCACATTTTAAAGTTGAAATCAATTTTGATAAAATATTTTACTTAATACAATACATTCAAGATTTATCATTTCAAAATATAATCAATATGAAAATTATTCCTAAGATATTTTATGTTCTCTAACATTTGCAGCATATTTTGCATAGTAGCGCATCTTAATTCAAACCAGCTGTATTTCAAGAATTCAGTAACGACTGGTGGCTAATGGCTACCATGCCAGACAGCAGAGCTCTAGAAACTCCCATGTGAATAGGGATAAACAAGGTTTACGTGGAGAAAAGAGAAGAGAAGCCCACAGGTATAAACAAGGTGGTGGCTTGTCCAGGGCAGTCACTCCATAGTGTGAACCTCGGGCGTGGGGTCGGGTGAGGGGTGGGGCTGAAATGAGGAGATATGCCCCTCACCCCATGCTGTGACTCTGAGAAGGCCCTTTGTGTCTCAGGGAACAGATAGTCACTTAAGTCATTTCAAGCAATAGATGGTTAATTTTAAGGACTTGAGCTCAGGAACCCAGGGAAAGCCAAACTGGTCAGCCCAGAGGTGATCCGACCTCAGAACTGCTCAGACTCACCCTTAGGCATGTTTAACGCAAATGCAAAGGCACCCAGATCACCTGGGGAATCTTGTGAAAACGCAGATTCTGATTCTGTAGGTCTGGAGTGCTGCGCACATGCCTACAGTTCTAACCAATTCAGTTCAGCTCAGTCACTCAGTAATGTCCAACTCTGCAACCCCATGGACTGCAGCACGCCAGGCCTCCCTGTCCATCACCAACTCTCAGAGTCTACTCAAACTCATGTCCATTGAGTCGGTGATGCCATCCAACCATCTTATCCTGTGTCCGCTTCTCCTCCTGCCTTCAATTTTCCCCAGCATCAAAGTCTTTTCAAATGAGTCGGTTCTTTGCATCAGGTGGCCAAAGTATTGGAGTTCCAGCTTCAACATCAGTCCTTCCAATGAATATACAGGACTGATTTCCTTTAAGATGGACTGCTTAGCTCTCCTTGCAGTCCAGGGGACTCTTCAAGAGTCTTCTCCAACACCACAGTTCAAAAGCATCAATTCTTTGGCCCTCAGCTTTCTTCAGAGTCCAACTCTCACATCCATACATGACCACTGGAAGAACCGTAGCCTTGACCAGACGGACCTTTGTTGGCAAAGTAATGTCTCTGCTTTTTAATGTGCTGTCTAGGTTGGTCATAACTTTCCTTCCAAGGAGTAAGCGTCTTTTAATTTCATGGCTTCAGTCACCGTCTGTGGTGATTTTGGAGCCCCCCAAAATAAAGTCTCTCACTGTTTCCACTGTTTCCCCATCTATTTGCCATGAAATGATGGGACCAAATGCCATGATCTTAGTTTTCTGAATGTTGAGCTTTAACCCAACATTTTCACTCTCCTCTTTCACTTTCATCAAGAAGCTCTTTAGTTCTTCTTCACTTTCTGCCATAAGGGTGGTGTCATCTGCATATCTGAGGTTATTGGTATTTCTCCTGGCAATCTTGATTCCAGCTTGTGCTTCTTCCAGCCCGGCATTTCGCATGATGTACTCTGCATATAAGTTAAATAAGCAGGGTGGCAATATGCAGCCTTGACATACTCCTTTCCTGATTTGGAACCAGTCTGTTGTTCCATGTCCAGTTCTAACTGTTGCTTCCTGACCTGCATACAGGTTTCTCAAGAGGCAGGTCAGGTGGTCTTGTATTCCCATCTCTTTCAGAATTTTCCGCAGTTTGTTGTGATCCACACAGTCAAAGGCTTTGGCATAGTCAATAAGGCAGAAATACATGTTTTTCTGGAACTCTGTTGCTTTTTCGATGATCCAACAGATATTGGCAATTTGATCTCTGGTTCCTCTGCCTTCAAATCCAGCTTAAACATCTGGAAGTTCATGGTTCACATATTGCTGATGCCTGGCTTGGAGAATTTTGAGCATTACTTTACTAGCGTGTGAGATGAGTGCAATCGTGCAGTAGTTTGAGCATTCTTTGGCATTGTAGTTCTAACCAGCCGCTGGTGATGCCCGTGTGGCTGGTCCACAGATCACACTTTGAGTAGTACGGAAGAATTCCATTACAGATGTGATGTATTTATCCTAGTATGAGTGATTCTCAAGGGTGAGCATGCATCAGAATCACCTGGAGGGCTTCTGAAACCACAAACTGCGAGGCTCTGCCCCAGAGTTTCTGGGTTAATAGCTGTAGGATGAGCTGAAGAGTTTTCATTTTAAAAGTTTCCTAGTGGTGTTGATACTAGGTTGATGCACACTGGGTCCAACACTTTGAGAACCAGTAGGCTAGTGCCTCTACCTACTATGTTAGTTCTCCAGAGAAACAGAATAGATCATATGTATATGTGTATAAAAAGATTCATGACAAGGAATTGGCTGTCACCATTATGGGGGCTGACAAATCCCAAGATCTTCAGTCGGCAAGCTGGAGAACCAGGAGACCTGATGGTGTCATTCCTGCCCAAATTCTAACGCCTGAGAATCAGGACAGCGGATGATGTGGTTTCAGTCCTAAGCCGGAAGGCCCTGTAGGTGATGGTTTCTGAGGCTGCTCCACTTGTCTCTGTTGAAAAGCAAAGACACATCCTGATCCTGGCATGTCTCCCAGAGCTGAGAGTGTGTCCCTCTGTCCACACAGCCTTGTGCACCACTCTGTCCCTCTCTGGGCCAGGCCCATTTCAGATAGGCTCCCCGCCCTCTCGAAGTTTACCTCCTACTGGGAAAGAGACTACAAATAGATAACCAATATAACTTGTAGAATTAAGTACTCCCTGACCATGTGTGAGAAACAGAGCCAGGTGGCAGGCCACCCAGAATGTGGCAGCAGAAGGGAGAGTGACCCCACGTCACGGAGTTTAAGGGGGAAGAGTGGCCTTAGTGACCGCTAGCCTAGCTATGCTGGGGTCGCTGACACCAGTGTTATCTGGTGATATTTGGATTTGTAGGAAATGCTTTTACACTGTTTTGCTACTACCCTTTTTTCGGGGACAGATTTCTCAGATCCCTTTCATTTTTACATTGAATTAGATTGATGACAATATATATTTTGAGACTGTGTCTATTTGCAGTGGCTGAGTTTTAAAATTACTCTATTCCTCAAGAACGTCTGTTATGATTCTCCTTTTGTTGTGTTGTTCTCTTCTTTCATACCATCTTCTTTTACCGAAATCTTCTACCTCCTTTAAAGACCATAATTATATTTCTCATTTGTACTGTTTATAACCTCTTTTCAGTCCATAACACTCCCGATCACTCTCCTTTTTGTAGGTATATATGCCCTATTTTTTTTCTTACCCAGTCAGAATATTAAAATGCTCTGAATTTTTGTCCTTTTCTATCTCATCAAAGTTAAATATATAAATGTGGTAGAGATAAAAGTATTTTTTTTGCTCCTGCAGTCTCACTGGTAAACAGTTGTGTGTCAAGAGTGCCTTGGCAGAGGGCTCACGTGTTTGCTACATGGAAAAGTTAGATGACAAAGGACTCAGTCTCATTCTCTTCTTGAAGGATGACTTCCACATCCTTGTCTCCCTTCCCTCAGCTGTTTCCACCTTCCAGTTTGCCTCCAAAATATATGCCAGCACTGCTGACTGGCCCAGTTTTTACTCCTGATGGTGCCATCTTTTCTCCTCATCTCTTACTCCTCCATCTGGTTCTCCCATCTCCACCCCAAACCCCCTATACTTTCCCGTTGCTTGTAGTCCTGGCCTCCTCTCCATTCATCAAGCTTTTTTGCATGTGCTAACTTTGTGCTGTTATCTAAGAGCAACAAGACTTGGTAATTGCTCTCAAGAGGCTGACTTTCTTGACCTCATATTTCATTGTTATGTGATGATTAGGCAACAACATCAGGATGCATTTAGGAAGTGCTGACTTTGTGTGGTGCCGTGTGGGAGACAAAATACTTTGTCAGATCCTTTCTGCAAGAACCTGGTTGGTCAGATAAGACCAAGACATGTTGAAAGCTAAGTCAAAACACAATCCCAGTCATAAGATAGCATTGGTTTATCTGCCAAATGATTGGCACTTCAGCTCTGTAAGCTTAGAGGAGGACGAGATCTCTGGAGGCTGAAATGGTCTGTGATGTCTTCTTGGTGGAGGAAGGACTTGGTTAGTCCTGGATGGATCAGGTCAGATGGATGCCATTTGGATGGCAGAATATGATACTAATGACAGGGATGGGAGAACAGTGGAGAGAATTAAGGCCTGGGGTGGAGGGCTGGGCAGGAGCAGAGATAGTGGGAAATGAAACTGAAGGAGAGATTGGGAGGAGACCATGGCAGGTCTGGAGCATGAGGCCAGGTGGTTTGTAGAGTCAGATCCATCTCAGAGTATGAGTGGACAGTTCTGCCCTTCATCGTTGCTTTTCTATTTTCATACTTCATGTCGCTCTCCAGGTGAAAGGAAAAGAACCTGAACTGTTGGAGCCCATTCCCTGTGAATTCATGGCCTGATGGGTGTAAAAATAAAGACCTGGACTATAAAAAAAAAAAAAAAAAAAGAATGAATGAAACCTTAAAAGAAGATAACATGGCAAGACAAGTTACAGACCACTGCTCCCCTTAGCCACAGCTAGGACAGACATACTATGTGCTTATTTCTGCTTCAGGAATCTTCTAACTTATTTTTATTTTTCTGAACGCATGGGTTTCTACCACACGTGATCACAGATTTTTCACATGTTCCGTGTTTGATACACCATCATTTTGCGTGATTCCAAGCAAAAATGGGTTGCTTATTAGTACAATGAATTTCTCCAGAACCATGTTTAAAATAACCTTCCCATACACTGCACTTGCCCACCGGGTGGTTTCTGATCAGACATCCATATAGTAGCTGCAGCCAAATTACTCCCACCACATCAGACCCACAAATGCGGAGGGGCTCAAACCAGAGGTGACTTTCTCTTTATTTCCTTTCTGATAAATTTTTATAAAATCAGTCTTTATGACTTAAGTACTAAAGGGAACACCTGCTACTTGGCTTGGTGTTTTGTGGGGCGGAATCACAATGGAAAGTAACTCTTGAGAAGTGAGCTGGGATGCCTGGGAGTTTTGGCCTCAGAAAGAAGACTGTAAAGGAAATAGCCATTTTCTCTCTTTAGAGGATCTAAATCCTTTTCAGAGTACTTATTTAAGACAACTTAGAAATCACTGGTTGCCATTTATTGAATTATTCCTCTCTCCAAAATGAAACTTGAGGTCACTACTCCTTTGAATTCATTTGGTAGGATATGACTACCTTATCCATCAATGACTGGGAAGTAGTTTGTCTTCTAAGTGGTGAATATTTTATTTCAACCCCTTGAGGAAGAATTGGTTCTTTAGTGCATCAGTTCCTGGGGACCCAAACAGAACTCCTGAAATGTCAACTTGATGTCCTTGGATGACCTCCTTAGCGTTATGGAAGGATGAACAGCTGACCCTTGAACAACACAAGTTTGAAGTGTGTGGGTCCACTTATACATGGATTCTTTTCAAGAAATAGTATTTTCATTTAATTAAGTGTGGGGAAAAGTTTGTCTTTGATTAGAGATCACAATAATCAAATCAAAAGAACTAGGGTTTGAGTCCCAGTTCTGTACAAGTCATTTCAACTTACTCCCCTTGGGTGAGTTGTGTATCAGTTCCTTCATTTTTGAGACAGATTAACAGTATGTGAATCTTCTACTACATGGGGTTGATGCCCCCAATCCCCATGTTCTCCAAGGGTCAACTACTTGTTATTGAGTGTCATTGTATAAGAATAATGCACACGTGTACCTTCTGTGGAGAATGCACTGTGGTGTGGCAGTGACCTCCAAAGCTCACTGATGGGAGGCAGTAGAGTGAACCATTTATATGGGGTGAGGCCCCTGCTTATACAGGGACAGGCAGCCCCTGGGATAGGCCTGTTAACATGTATGGTCAGGACTTTCATGACTCCTGGAAGACACAGCTAAGACCTTGACAGATGACAACACAGACCTTCTTGGGAAGGAAGGCAGCCCAGCCACCTCGTCATCCTGAAGTCCCCCCTCCCTCCCCTTCCCCAGTCCATCACCAGATCCTGCTGGGCCAGCTCATTTGTCCCCACTGCCACCATTCCAGCCCATCATCTCTGTCCTGTTGCATGGATTACCAACTTGTCTCCCCAATTCCACACATCAGTCAGTCAGTTCAGTTGCTCAGTCACGTCTGACTCTTTGCAACCCCATGAATTTCCACATTGCTGCTAAAAAAAAAAAAAAGAAAAATCAAACGTATTTTATCACTCCCTCCCTTCAAATCTTCCAACAAGGATTTCTACTTTTAAACTGAAATTCAGGATCTTCAGCAGGCCCTGCACTGGAATGTCCCCTCCCCTATCTTTGAAGCACTTTGTCTTTCTCTTAAGGCTCAAGTTTTATTCTGGCTTTTATTACACACACCAGTCTACTGGCTGGAGCTCTAGCTAATGCCTTATGCATAATAGGGACTGGATCTGCGTTTTAGTACAGATGAGGTCTCAAGGATCCCATGTCATTAGCAGAAAAGTGTTTTGACACCACACTTACAGTCATTTCCCCCATTTTTTCCACTTCTGTGGTCTGTCACTTGTCTTGCTATGTTATCTTCTTTTAAGGTTTCATTCTTTTTTTTTCTTTTACAGTCTAGGTCTTTATTTTTACACCCATCAGGCCATGAATTTATAGGGAATGGGCTCCAACAGTTTGGGTTCCTTTCCATTGATCCTCACAAAGTGTGCTTCTTTGGGTGGAGCAGGCTGGCACTTCAGATGAACCCAAGTCCCTTTCTTTTTGGCTTCCTTCTTTTTCTGAACATTTTCGTACACGTGTTTCAGGAAGCTATCTCAGCTCTTAGAGTGCTTAATATGCTTGATAGGCACATTGATTCTCTTGGCAAGAGTCTTGCCCTTAACTTGTTTGTTTACAATGATGCCAACATCATGGTAGGTGACACTGTAGACTCTCCCAGTTTTGCCATGGTCACATTTGTGGGGCAATCCTTTTTGAATAGTACCCATTCCCTTGATATCTACAATATCACCCTTCTCGTTGATTCACATGTATGTAGCCAAAGGTGCAACTCTGTGTTTTCTAAAAGGCCTAGAGAGGATGCAGCCCCTCCTCTTTCCCTTCGTGTTGGTCATTTTGGCGAATTACTGGAAGATGGCAGTTCCAGCCGAAAGAGCTCATTCTTTTTTTATTTTCTAATATGTGTTCTGTTATTTATCCTAACACTACTTTTTCTTTTTGCTATATTTTTTTTTCTGCTTTTTTCTCTTTATTGAGATGCAGTTGACATATAACGTTGCTAACACTACTTGTTATTCTGGTGTCTACCTGTATACCTTTGTTCCTTTATTTCCATGACTACACAGTGTTTTGTGATCATTCACCTTTAAATCCAAACATGCATATGAGTCAGTGCAGGCATCTGCTTTGTTATGTCTTCTAATATGCCTGAGCATTTACATTTTGAAATAGTCATACTTGAACATCTATTGATGTTCAATATTGAAATTTCTTATTGAAATAAATATTATTATAATTTACTTTCTTTTTATTTCTCCTTAATCTGTTACTTAGGGTTTTACATTTGTTTTCTCTTTGAAATTATATAGATAGCTGGTTAGTTTCAAATATTGATTCAGCATGGCACAGGGGACCTTGCTAAATACATGTTATAAAAAGTGGGCACATGTTCTGATTGAGTGAAGAACCACTATTTTAAGCAATCCTCAGTATCTACTTTGAAGTTGCCTACAAGTAGGGTGACTGCTCCCTGGTTTGCCTGGAACAGTCATGATTTATTCCTGTTGTCCTGGCAGAATTATTAATTATGTCCCTTTCATTGTCCAGAGACCCTGTTTAGATAATAAATTGTATCACCACATGTTTTTAGAAGCATTTCTTCTTTTTACCGTCATGATCACAGTATTTCCCTTTTCAGCAGCATTCTCTGTGTCTAGTCAGCCTTTGACAAAAAGTGCTAGGTCCCTCCACTATTGAACTTTTCACTCCTAAAACCTTCCAGTATTCTCTTTTACTCATCCTTGAAGAATCTGAAATTACTGTTTAAATACCTTTGGTGCCTTTTTTTCCCTCTCACTAACTTGAGCCTGTCTTCATCAATTCTCTTAACTTACTCTTCTATTTTTGGCATTTCTACCTTAATCCCCTTTCCACTTACTTTTTTTAAAACATAACCTTGCTGTTCTGCCAGATTTTCATACTTTCACAAAATTAATTTTGCCTTATCTGACAATTTGCAGCTTCAAATTTTTGCCTATAAATAGACCTTGTTAGCTATTTTAGTACAAATTCTCTTTTTGCTTTGATGTATTTCTTTGGTGTTGACACACATTAAAATAAGCATTCCTCAATTCCATTTTTAGCTGACTTCTTTATATGTTACCTTTGGATTGTACCATAAACTGCTCTTACTCTGATATACAAGTACCTCCAAACAGCATTCTTTTGTTACACTTTGAGGAAATGCCATATTTTTGCTTTATTTTCTTTTTTTTAAGGAGTAAAGAAATTTTAACTTTTGGATTAAGACATTTGGCTCCCAAGAGTTTTAAAGATGCTTAGTCTAACTTTTTTTTTATTGTGATAAAATACACATTACATTAAATTTGCCATTTAAATAATTTTAAAGTGTACAATTCAATGGCATTAAGTGCATTCACAATGGCGTGCAGCGGTCAGCACTGTCAAGCTCCAAAACTTTCCATCATCCCAAACAGAAACCCCACACCCACTGAGCAGTCACTCTCCTTCCCCCTCCCCCAGCCCCCAGCACATATTCATCTGCTTTCTGTCTGTGGATTTGCCTCTTCTGAACATTTCATACAAATGGAATCACATATTTTGTGTATGTCTGACTTTTTTCACTGAGCATAATTTTTCAAGGTTAATCTGTGTTGTAGCATGTGTCATCATTGTATTCCTTTGTATGGTTAAATAGCATTTCACTGTACAGATAGACCTTATATTGTTTATCCATTCATCCGTTGATCAGTCTAATTTTTATTAAGTCTTTACTACAGCATGAAATGAATGGTACAGTATAGCATTATAAGTGCAGTGAATGGTACAGAGATATTTTATTTTAAACTTTTAATTTTAAATATGTATACAGCTGATTAACAATGTTGTGATAGTTTCAGGTGGAAAACAAAGTTACTTAGCCATATACAGGTATCCCTTCTCCCTCAATGGCAACCCACTCCAGTACTCTTGCCTGGAGAATCCCATGGGCGGAGGAGTCTGGTGGGCTGCAGTCCATGGGGTCGCTAAGAGTCGGACACGACTGAACGACTTCACTTTCACTTTTTCACTTTCATGCATTGGAGAAGGAAATGGCAACCCACTCCAGTGTTCTTGCCTGGAGAATCCCAGGGACGGGAGAGCCTGGTGGGCTGATGTCTATGGGGTCACACAGAGTCGGACACGACTGAAGTGACTTAGCAGCAGCAGCATTCCCCCTCAAACGCTCCTCCCATCTAAGCTGCCACATAGCATTGAGCAGAGTTCCCTGTGCTATATAGTAGAAACTTGGTTATCCATTTTAAATGTAGCAGTGTCTACATGTCCATCCCAAACTCCCAAACTATCTCTTTCCCTCATTCTTCCCCCTGCTGGTAACCATAAGTTCATTTTCTAAGTCTATCAGACATTTTCTGTTTTGTAAATGAGTTCATTTGTATCGTTTCCTTTTAGATTCCACATATAAGAGATATTATATGATATTTCTCTCTCTGTGTTTGACTTACTTCACTCAGCATGACAATCTGTAGGTCCATCTAGGTTGCTGCAAATGACATCATTTCATTCTTTTTAATGGCTGAATAATATTCCATGTGTGTGTGTGTGTGTGTGTGCTGTATCTTCTTTATCCATTCAGTACAAGGATATTTTAGATGAGAGTCTTAGTGGTTGACATGTGACTAATGCTGGGGATAGAATGTGTATAAGAGGTTATAACATTTGGATATATTTTCTTCTGGGTATTTTATATTTTTTTATGTTTGGATCATTTTACTATGTTTGGGTATTTTATTTCACTTTTACCTGCTTATGATCACATTGATTACAAAAGTTTGCATGCTGCCCCTTTTTTCATAAAATTCATTTGTTTAACAAATATTTGAATGCCTATAATGTGATGGGAACTAGTGTGGTTACCTCTGCTGGATACAAAGTTCTGGTAAAGATATAGTTTGGAAGTTATCATCTTATGGGTATTATTTAAAGCCATAGGACCAAGACCTCCCAGGGAAGGGTCCATAGAGCTGAGGAGAGGACCCAAGAATCAGCCCTAAGGTTCTCTTGGTGATAAAGTTCCAGGAAAGAAGGAGGTTGAGGAAGAATAGGCAACCTGTTAAAAGCAGGAGAGTCTGGAGGAAAAAGTGTTGGAGGGGATGGCCCCTGGTGTCAACTGCTACTGAGTGAGATGGGGAAGATGTTGGACCACAGGGTTTAGCAAGGTGGTAGTCAGAAGGGAGCTCAGTGGAGTGGAGAGGATCACAGTGCAGCTGGAGTGTGCTAAGGAGCACATGATGTAATATTTTAACATAGTTCTGAACATTTCATATATTCTGAAACATAATTCAGTGGCAGAAAAATATTCTAACTGTACATTTTAACCACTTATTATCTCCCTATCAACGTGTGACAATTGCATCATTTACAATATTTACTATTACCAACAAGACCACAGTGAGCAGCTTTGTAAACTTTCTTTCCTACTTTTAGCATCATTTCCTTTGACTAGAGAGACAGAAGGGCAGATGCTGGTCTAAGAGCAGAGCAACTTTAAAGCTTACAATTCTCATGTGCTCAGATACTTTCTGAAAGAACTGACTAGTTGGCATTCCTCCAGTGTTATCCGGCATCTTGACTGCAATTGTCAGTTGAGGCCTCCCGGAACAGGTCTTTCCTTTTATCTGCCTATAACTTCTTTTAACCTTGAAAAGAGAATTTAATGAGAAGAACTAAACCCACATTATGGGGTGAAAAATATACACAGCTAGTTTAGTTCAGTTCAGTTGCTCAGTCGTGTCTGACTCTTTGCAACCCCATGGACTGCAGCATGCTAGGCCTCCCTGTCCATGACCAACTCCCGGAGCTTGCTCAAACTCATGTCCATTGAGTCAGTGATGCCATCAAACCATCTCATCCTCTGTCGTCCCCTTCTCCTCCTGCCTTCAATCTTTCCCAGCATCAGGATCTTTTCAAATGAGTCAGTTCTTCACATCAGGTGGCCAAAGTATTGAAGTTTCAGTTTCAGCATCAGTCCTTTCAATGAATATTCAGGACTGATTTCCTTTAGGATGGACTGGTTGGACCTCCTTGCAGTCCAAGGGACTCTCAAGAGTCTTCTCCAACACCACACTTCAAAAGCATCAATTCTTCGGCTCTCAGCTTTCTTTATAGTCCAACTCTCACATCCATACATGACCACTGGAAAAATCAAAGCTTTGACTAGATGGACTTTTGTTGGCAAAGTAATGTCTCTGCTTTTTAATATGCTGTCTAGGTTGGTCATAACTTTTCTTCCAAGGAGCAATGTCTTTTAATTTCATGGCTTCAGTCACCATCTGCAGTGATTTTGGAGCCCCCCAAAATAAAGTCTGTGACTGTTTCCACTGTTTCCCCATCTATTTGCAATGAAGTGATGGGACCAAATGCCATGATCTTAGTTTTCTGAATGTTGAGCTTTAAGTCAACATTTTCACTCTCCTCTTTCACTTTCATCAAGATGCTCTTTAATTCTTCTTCATTTTCTGCCATAAGGGTGGTATCATCTGCATATCTGATGTTATTGATATTTCTCCCAGCAATCTTGATTCCAGCTTGTGCTTTACCCAACATGATATACTCTGCATATAATTTAAATAAGTAGAGTGACAATATACAGCTTTTATGTACTCCTTTCCCGATTTGGAACCAGTCTGTTGTTCCATGTCCGGTTTTAACTGTTGCTTCTTGACATGAATACATATTTCTCAGGAGGTAGGTCAGGTGGTTCAGGTGGTATTCCCATCTCTTCAAGAATTTTCCATAGTTTGTTGTGGTCTACACAGTCAAAGGCTTTGGCATAGTCAATAAAGCAGAAGTAGATATTTTTCTGGAACTCTTGCTTTTTTGATGATCCAGTGGATGTTGGCAATTTGATCTCTGGTTCCACTGCCTTTTCTAAATCCAGCTTGAACATCTGGAAGTTCACGGTTCACGTACTGTTGAAGCCTGGCTTGGAGAATTTTGAGCATTACTTTGCTACTGTGTGAGATGAGTGCAATTGTGTGGTAGTTTGAGCATTCTTTGGCATTGCCTTTCTTTGGGACTGGAATGAAAACTGACCTTTTCCAGTCCTGTGGCCACTGCTGAGTTTTCCAAATTTGCTGACATATTGAACGCAGCACTTTCACAGCATCATCTTTTAGGATTTGAAATAGCTCAACTGGAATTCCATCACTTCCACTAGCTTTGTTCATAATGATGCTTCCTAAGGCTCACTTGACTTTACATTCCAGGATGTCTGGCTCTAGGCGATTGGTCACACCATCATGATTATCTGGGTCATGAAGATCTTTCTTGTATAGTTCTTCTGTGTTTTCTTGCTACCTCTTCTTAGTATCTTTTGCTTCTGTTAGGTCCATACCATTTCTGTCCTTTATTGTGCCCATATTTGCATGAAATGTTCCCTTGGTATCTCTAATTTTCTTGAAGAGATCTCTAGTCTTTCCTATTCTATTGTTTTCCTCTATTTCTTTGCATTGATCACTGAGGAAGGCTTTATCTCTCCTTGCTATTCTTTGGAACCCTGCATTCAAATGGGTATATCTTTCCTTTTCTCCTTTGCCTTTCCCTTCTCTTTTCACAGCTGTTTATAAGGCCTCCTCAGACAACCATTTTGCATTTCTTTTTCTTGGGTATGGTCTTGATCACTGCCTCCTGTACAATGTCATGAACCTCTGCCATAGTTCTTCGGGCACTCTATCAGATCTAACCCCTTGAATCTATTTGTTACTTCCACTGTATAGTCGTAAGGGATTTGATTTAGGTCATAGCTGAATGGTCTAGTGGTTTTCCCTACTTTCTTCAATTTAAGTCTGAATTTGGCAATAAGGAGTTCATGATCCAAGCCACAGTCAGCTCCCGGTCTTGTTTTTGCTGACTGTATAGAGCCTCTCCATCTTTGGCTGCAAAGAACATAATCAATCTGACTTTGGTGTTGACCATCTGGTGATATCCATGTGTAGTATTTTCCCAGCTAGCTAAACAGTTACATTAAGGGGAAGCACAGGTCCAACAATTGCCCACCCAGATGGAACCACGGTGTGAATGTGATGCCACTCTTGTTATTAACTCTTTTTCGCTGAGATCTTGGTATAACCTTAAACCAGATATGGCTGAGGAAAGTGCTCAGCCATGAGCTTCGTCCTCCACTCCTATGTGCCTATGCATTCATGTAAGTGTGATCCGTGCTGGGATTTAAGAAAGTTTCCCCTTTTCCAGGAAACCCCCTGCAGATCTCCCACTGCAGCTGCCTGCTGTTATCAGGGAATGACTTCTACCCTTTCCATGCATGCTTTGGGTGGAGTTTTATAAACATTCCCAGCCTATCACAAAAAGATAGCAACTTTCAAGCCTATTGTCATCTCAAAAATTTCCTCCTCTCACCTTCCCCATTCCTCAAAAATATCCTAACCACTTTGTGGCCACTTCCTGGTCACATTGTGAGTTGCTCCTACCAGCAGCAGCATTTAGATAAAGGAGGTGACACCAGCCACCTGGGTCTGCTATTTAACTGCTTCCTACCCAGCACAGCAGCACCACACCCAGGACCAGCAGTGCCCAGTGTCCTGCTGGTGCAGGTTCTGGGAGGTACCGGCATCACTGGAGCCCCTCTCCAGTGATCTGCTTGTTCCAGCTGGACAGATACTGCTGTTTGCTGGGCCTTGAGTGGGGCAGTGAGTGGGTCCGATGGGAACAGACTTGGCAAGAGTGATGCATGGGCATCTCCCTGCTCCATTCAGTTGGCTCCTTTTCTGGAGAGGTCCCAATTTCCACAGGGCATCCCCAAAGTGGAAGGTCCAAGAACATGTAACTGCTCAGCAGAATGGTGGAGTGTTCTAGAACAGGCAGATTGGGATGCTTTCTTGTACCATTACTGGCTCTGTGACTCAAGAGGGTGACTTCATATCTCTGAATCTCATTTTTTCCCACCAGCTTAAAAAATATAGAAGGATTATGTGATACCAGTCTCCTTAAATTATTGCAGGAAATCCATGCACTGATACATGTAAAGTGACCGCCATAGAGCCTGACCCAGTACAGGCTCAGTCAGGGTGAACTGTTACCATCATTATCTCACCCCATACTCCTTGTTGACTCCCTGACTTTTGTTGCTCCAAGTTGGTAGCTCAGACTTGGCTCTTCAAGCCTTTCTCTTTGTTTTCTACTTGCAGGGAGCTTTGTGAAGAAGCCTGGTCAGCCTGTTGTTTCCAAAGCCTTGGGGTAAGTTCTGGGGTGTTCAACCCAGGGTAAGGGCTGGATTGGCTCCTGTTGCCTTGACACAACAGCCTGGAGAGCAAGTTTTCTGAAGCACCCCAGGTTGTAACTAAAGCAGGAGCCTACTGGGGTTTGACATGTCATTCACACAGCCCTCCCGACCCTGTGGCCTCTGTGGATCGCTCCTTTGGTCCAACTAAATGGAAGTGGGCTACATGGACATAGTCTGCAGGAGTCTCTAATAACCGAGACCAGAGTCAGAAGACCTAAAATAAACAGACTTAGAAGAGGCAATCAATATGTGACTTTTCTTATGGCAAGTAAACCTATATTGGCAAGGGTAAATAAAAATGGCTGCTGTAACAAACAAGCCTCTAAATCACAAAGGCTTAACATAAGCAAAGTTTCTTTCTTACTCAAGCAAAATCAGTTCATATTTTCTCAGACAAGTGGAGAACCTTCCAACCAAATTTCAGGGACCCAGGATCCTTCCATTTTGTGGCTCCATCATCTCTCCGGCAGAACCCTCTGCATCTAGCCAGAAGAGAATCACATAGAGGTTTTGAACGGTCCAGCCTAAAAGTAGCACATAATGCTTCTGCTTTCTGTTCACAGTCTGTTGGCCAAAACCTAGGTTTTGGCCTGAGTTCGGTAGAATTCAGGTGTACCTAAATTCACTGGACTTCCCAGGTGACTCAGTGGTAAAGAATCCACCTGCCAATGCAGAAGTTGCAAGAGACATGGGTTCAACCCCTGGGTCAGGAAGATTCCCTGTAGTAGGAAATAGCAAACCACTCCAGTATTCTTGCCTGGAAAATCCCATGGACAGAGGAGCCTGGCAGGCTACAGTCTATGGGGTCACAAAGAGTTGAGCATGACTGAGTAACTGAGCGGAAGGAGGAGCACAAATTCAAGGGGCTAGTAAATGAAGACTAGCCGCATGCTCAGGAGGTAGAGGAAATAGGTTTTGGTGCCACAGATATTTTCCAGGAATGTATTTGAGGCACAGAATTGGGAAGGTTTCCCTTTGCTGGTTTCTGAGCCCATCTTAAGTGACTTGGGTGGGAATAGACAGAAAAGGATCTGCATTGCCGTGGATTTCCTGCTGATCTTTTCCCAGGGACAGATTTGCACCCCCTGCCATGGAGACCCGTCCTAGCATCTGGGGAGAATGTCCACCAAAATTTGCTACCAAGCTGGGCCGAGCAGTGGTCAGAGAAGGACAGATGGGGCGGTTCTCCTGCAAGATCACTGGCCGGCCCCAGCCACAGGTCACCTGGCTCAAGGTAGGGTTCTGTCTGCCCTGACTCTGGGTGAGATCCCTGGGCTAGCGGGACTCTGTCTTCCCAATCAGTCCCTGCCACTTCAACTGTAGACGGCCCTCGAGTTTCTCCTGGCTTTGGTAGCCACGCCTGTTCTTGCCCCTGTGCACGTACTCTCCCTGTCACTCAGCCCACAATGTCCTGTAATCCACATGCTCACAGAACAGCATAAAACTTCTGAGTCAAGACAGACCTGACCATGTCAAGAGAGTGGACTTTGAAGTCTGGGGCTGATTTCAAGCCATAGCTCCCTGATTCACAGAGCATGTGATGCTGGGAAGACATTGGTCTTTTAGAACCCGGGTTTCCTTATCTGTGAGGCAGAGATAATGCCACCAACCTCAAAATACTGTTGGGAGGCTCCACGTGGGCGTGCCTTATAAATCACTGGGGCTAGACACTGTGAAGACAGAGGTGGGAAGCAGGGGAGAAGGGGATGAGTGGGTGTAAACAGGGCAGCGAGGAGGTCAAAGCCAGGGAGAGTAGGTTTTTCACGGGTGGAACTCCTGGAAAAAAATGAGTGATGGGTGCCTTTTCCCTGTGTCCTGATTCTCCTGTTCTGACCCTGGAACATCATTAAAAGGAAGAGGGAGGCAAAGGAGAACTAAAGCGAGGAATGTAGAATTTTCCACCTCAAACTTGGACTCCTTTCAAACAGGTTCCACGCACCTTCTCTCAGCTGGACAGAACACCACAGTGCATCCATAGAGCAGAGTCAGGGCCCTTGGGTGGCCCTCAGGCTGCTGTCTGAGATGACAGAGTGCAGAGAAGTGGGCCCTGCTGCCTGCCTGGTGTCTGTCCCATGCGGATTGGCAGCAGACAGGACAGAGCTGAAAGGTGAGCAGTTTTTCTGACCAAGCTGCCTGTGCCGTCCACAGGGAGATGTTCCCCTGCAGCCCAGTGCTCGTGTGTCTATGTCCGAGAAGAATGGGATGCAAGTCCTGGAAATCCACGATGTCACCCGAGATGACGTGGGAGTATACACGTGCATGGTGGTGAACGGGTCAGGGAAGGCCTCCATGTCTGCTGAGCTTTCCATCCAAGGTACAGTCCAAGCTCTCCATCCAAGGGCTGTGGGAGGGCTATTGCAGAGCTGTCCCTTCCGGGGTCCCTAAAGGACCTAGAAGGAGCTGCTTGTTCATTACACATCTGTGTGTTACATGTGTCACACTTATGTACTCAGGTATCCATCCCCAGGTCAGCATCTTGAATCAGAAGAATGGGTGGGCGAGTAGCACAGATGCAGCGAAGGAGGAAGATACTTCACCCGTGTCTGCACATCTGGGTTCAGTTTTTCCTTCTTGCTCAGACTCCTTTTTTATTTACATTTCTAATTGCCTTTTGGAAGAGTGCACATTGCTAGTGTCTTCCCATCACCTCGTATTTACCCAGCCTAAAATTTATCTCAGCGTCCTTCAGATCAGGTGCTCCCTCAACTTAACTCTTCCCTTCTCACAGGACTGAGCATTTCAGACCAGCTTTGGCCCCTGTCTCTTCCTTGCTACAGTCATCAGCCCCAATTAGCTCTTCTCTTGAAATCTCTCTGTGTATGATTCCCCATTCCATTCCCCTTGGTTCTGCCAAGTCCAGCCTGGGGAAACTGGGATGTGTGGACAGAGAGGACGACTGAGGTCACTCCATTTGAGTGGGAACCTTAAGTGGGTTGGTATTTATGGATCAGGGAGTAAGACAACCCTCACTTTCTATTCTTCCTTTCTTACCCTTATCTCTTGTATGACTTTCCTCTTCTCCATCTCCTTCCTTCCTCAGAAAGTATCCCTCCTTGCTCTCTTCATGTTTTTGGCCCAAGTATTTTTACTACCCACAGAAACAAATTTATTTTACATTGCAACCCAGGATGTGTGTGTGTGTGTGTGTGTGTGTGTGTGTATGCCTAGTTGCTCAGTCATGTCCAACTCTTTGTGACCCCATGGACTGTAACCTGCCAGGCTCCTCTGTCCTTGGGCATTCTCCAGGCAAGAATACTGGAGTGGGTTGCCATGGCCTCCTCCAGGGGATCTTCCCAACCCAGGAATCTAACCCAAGTTTCCCACATTGCAGACGGATTCTTTATCATCTGAGCCACCAGGGAAGCGATATATAAAAACATATACATATACAAATACATATATACATATATTACTAAAACCAGTTTCATGAAACAATCCTGAGTATTATATACAATACGTGCTGGCATTTTCTCTTCTCTTCTACTTCATTAAGGGGAAAAAACCCTTTTTCTGACCATAGGCTTTGGCTTCACAACTCACTACGGTCTCAGGATCCTACCGTTTTAGTCTCCCTCCTCTACTCTCCCCAGCACTGAATTAAAGAACTGATCCCTTCTGATGCAATTAATGCCAGAATGGTGTGTTTCCTGGGATGTGTTTGAAAATACTCCCAGAAAAAGTCCCTCAAAAACAAAACAGAGAGATATAGATAAGATTGGCAAAATGTTGCTATTTGCCTCACCGGGGTGTTGGCTTTCAGTGTTTGCCATATTCTTCTCAGTACTATTGTACATTTTGCAATTTTCCATAAAACATTTTTTAAAAATAATGTGGTAGAAAAATATATCTAGTAATAGTACGTTTTTTTCTTTGAAGAACTGAATAAAATTACACTTTTTCTGTACGTTTTAAAATGAAGCAGGTATTTGTCAAAAATTATTACCTTAAGGGGTTCTTTAGAGGGCCACATGCAAGTGGAACCATGTGGGTTTGAAGTTTTGGGTAGGTGTTTATTTTTGTTTGTCTCTCCAGTGGTTTTTGTTTCCTTCTTTGGGCTAGAGAACAGGAAGCTACTGTGCCCAGGGTGGGGCAGCAGAGGCTGTACATAGCAAAGGCCCAGGGCAGCGCTGGTAACTTAAGAGTGTCTGCAGGGCTCAGAGGAGTTTATCAGATTAACCCAGAAGTTCAGGACCAGGGGAGCTGAAAGGAGAGGGGGCGGAGGGCCACAGAGGAAGGTGAGCGCTTAGGAAGCCAAACTCTGTCATAAGTGAGAGATTCTTGTTTTATCACTTCCTGCTCCTGGTGTATACAACATTCCACTAACCGTCTTTCTACCTTCTCTCTTTTTCCAGGTTTGGACAATTCCAATAGGTATGTGTAGGCTTTGTGACTGTCATCGGTCCATCTCGAAATGCCCTGTTATAGAAAAGAGGGATTGTAATCAAGAAATGCCCTAAATTTCTGAGTCATCATATAGTGGGGAGAACCGCCTGTTTGAGGGGCGTTGTTTTATTTGGAATGTTTCATTTTCTATTGTAATTTGCTGCCTAGGTTCTGGGCCAGGCTTGCCATCAGTATTGAGACTCTTGAAGGCCCTGCTCAGTATCTTTACTAGTTAGCCATCATTAGGAAGGGCACTGCTCTGCAAGCATGCCCTCCATGTTCAAGGCCAGAATCCACCTGCTTGTTTTCTGGCTGGAAACTGAGCCAACTGCAGAGAAAGACTTTCGCTCTTCAGTTCAATTCAGCTCAGTCGCTCAGTCGTGTCCGACTCTTTGCGACCCCATGAATTGCAGCAGGCCAGGCCTCCCTGTCCATCACCAACTCCCGGAGTTCACTCAAACTCATGTCCATCGAGTCAGTGATGCCATCCAGCCATCTCATCCTCTGTCGTCTCCTTTTCCTTTCTCTCTTACTCTGTCCTAATTAGTGGGCTTTCATAATTCCTGGAGCCCGTGCTTGTGATGAGTAACTAGATGATTGTTCTCTTCTTCTTCTTCTGCCCCACCATCCATCCCTCACCACCAAACAGGTCACTCATGAGAGGAACAAAGGTGGCCGGTACGGACATCAGGAAGGAAGTGACCAATGGAGTCACTCAGGGGTCCAAACCGGATGGCCTGGATGCTGCTGCCGAGAGTAAGAACCACCCCAGCACCCAGCGAGGCGGCTCCCCGACCTGGGCCACAGGGAGCCAGCCTCAACCCCCCAGGGAATCTGAGCTGGAACCACTGGGGAACTCCCCCAGAAAGGGCCAGCGGGCCCCCGTCCTGCAAAAGACCTCCAGCACCATCACCCTGCAGGCAGCAAAAGTCCAGCTGGAGCCCAGAGCGCCAGTCCCAGGCACGCCCTGTCCTTCCAGAGAAGAGATGGAGGGGCCAGCTGCGTCCCCTCCAGACACCCTCTCCACCAGGCGGTCAGGCCTGGGAAGCCGGGACACCATGGGCAAGGTTGCTACCAGGAAGGTCCCCATGGAGAGCCAGAGGGACACCACGTTTCCCAAATTTGAGAACAAGCCCCAGAGCCAGGAGGTCAGTGAAGATGAGCCAGTCGAGTTCAGATGCGAGGGTGAGTAGAGCGGCCTGAGGTCTCTGGTATGCATATGGTAGCCCCTCGGGCGGGGGGGCCACTCCCTTCCTTCAGCTCAGTGGTCGGAGCCTCCTGTATCCACCATCACCTTGGACTAGAGTCCCCCACCCCGGCGAAGCACTTGATAGGGGTCTCCCCTCAGGAGATGCTCCCTGCAGTGGCCCATTGTTCATGGTTGAAGAGAGCACTGACCCCGAACCCTGATTTTTAGCCCCCACCATGGGAAACCTGTCACCACCATGGCCACCAGGAACAAACCCCAGGGTCCCCTTCTGCAGGCTCTGGCTGGTCTGGAGGCCTGGTGTGTCACTTGGCACTCTCCTCCCAAAGGGCCCCAGCCTCTGTCTTGGGGAGGAGGGGGAGGGTAAGCGAGTAGATCCCAGCCAGAGGGCAGTGGCATACCAGCTGAGCCCGCCCTCAGGCTCAGTCCCTTCATCACCCACTCCACCCCACAAGCACTCTTGGGGGCCTCACGTCCTTCACCTGGCCATGTAGTTTCAGGGATCCCAAAACCTGAAGTGACCTGGTTCCTGGACGGTGTCCCCGTGAGGAGTCAGGAGGGCAGCATCGAGGTTTACGAAGCTGGGGGGACCCATTACCTCTGCCTGTGGAGAGCCCGGGCCCGGGACAGCGGGAGCTACAGTTGCACAGCCACCAATGTCCGAGGCCAGGTGTCCTGTCGCTGGACCCTCCTGGTGAAAAGTGAGTACATCCCTCAGGGTCCCCTGGCTTCTCTGTGGGAGGACCTTCATGGGGTGCTTCACACATGGCAGTGATGTCATCTCCTGCAGTCCCCTGCCCAGGGGGTACCACCCAAGAGAAACCATTCCTGCCTACTGGCTAAGGTCAAAGGCATTGCTCCAAGGGAGTGATTCTTGATGGGAATTCACAGCAGATCACCTCAGAATAGACAGGCCCAGCCCAGCTGTGAGCTACCTTTTTCTAGTTCCTCAGGTGCCTGTCTGAGGGCGCACTTTGAGCCAGACAGACACACTTAGAGTGACATGAGGTGATGTGGGTGCCCCTCTCTTCTGCTCATTGTAGTATCTGTTTATAAAAGTAGTGCATGTGCAGTGTGAGGAATTTAAACAATGTGCAATCGTATCGCTCGGAAATAAGCGTTTTTTTAATTTTTAAAAATAAATTTGGCATTATGCTGTTTGTAAACTGGTTGCTATTCTAATTTGTTAATGTTCCATAGGCATTTTTCAGTATTCTTTCTATACTTATTATGTCGTTTGAAAACACGCTTTGTAATGACTATATATTTCCTAAAATGATGTCTAGCCATGGCCTTATTGTTGTTTCCATTTAGATTGCTTTGACTGTTTCCAGTTTTTTCCTACTGTAACAAAACTGTTTTCAATAGTCTTCAGTTCAGTTCAGTTGCTCAGTCGTGTCTGACTCTTTGCGACCCCATGGACTGCAGCATGCCAGGCCATGCTGTCCATCACCAACTCCCGGAGTTCACCCAAACTCATGTCCATCGAGTCGGTGATGCCATCCAGCCATCTCATCCTCTATCGTCCCCTTGTCCTCCCGCCCCCAATCCCTCCCAGCATCAGGGTCTTTTCCAATGAGTCAACTCTTCACATGAGGTGGCCAAAGTATTGGAGTTTCAGCTTCAGCATCAGTCCTTCCAATGAACACCCAGGACTGATCTCCTTCAGGATGGACTGGTTGGATATCCTTGCAGTCCAAGGGACTCTCAAGAGTCTTCTCCAACACCACAGTTCAAAAGCATCAATTCTTCAGTGCTCAGCTTTCTTTATAGTCCAACTCTCACATCCATACATGACCACTGGAAAAACCATAGCCTTGACTAGATGGACCTTTGTTGGCAAAGTAATGTCTCTGCTTTTTAATATGCTATCTAGGTTGGTCATAACTTTCCTTCCAAGGAGTAAGTGTCTTTTAATTTCATGGCTGCAATCACAATCTGCAGTGATTTTGGAGCCCAAAAAAATAAAGTCTGACACTGTTTCCACTGTTTCCCCATCTATGTCCCATGAAGTGATGGGACTAGATGCCATGATCTTAGTTTTCTGAATATTGAGTTTTAAGCCAACTTTTTCACTCTCTACTTTCACTTTCATCAAGAGGCTTTTTAGTTCCTCTTCACTTTCTGCCATAAGGGTGGTGTTATCTGCATATCTGAGGTTATTGATATTTCTCCCAGCAATCTTGATTCCAGCTTGTGCTTCTTCCAGCCCAGCGTTTCTCATGATGTACTCTGCATATAAGTTAAATAAGCAGGGTGACAATATATAGCCTTGACGTACTTCTTTTCCTATTTGGAACCAGTCTGTTGTTCCATGTCCAGTTCTAACTGTTGCTTCCTGACCTGCATACAGGTTTCTCAAGAGGCAGGTCAGGTGGTCTGGTATTCCCATCTCTTTCAGAATTTTCCACAGTTTATTGTGATCCACACAGTCAAAGGCTTTGGCATAATCAATAAAGCAGAAATAGATGTTGCACCCACCTATCTCTCTGTGAGATTTCCCCCTACTTTAAATGCTATTTAGGGACCCTAGAGCCAATGTCCTACTGTTGAGGAAATTAGTAAACCGCAAGGGTAGAGCCAGCACATTTCAGGCTGTTGGAAAACTTATGAGACAAATAACCTTCACTTACTTTTTCAGCAAGTAAGTTGCAAACAAAAAGGAAAGAAGGGACAGCCTGTAAGAAACTTAACTGAAAAGACACAGGAGACACCAATAATCACAACACCTGGACTTTGCATGGATCCTGATTGAGATACCTTAAAAAATTTTTTATAAGAAAATCAGGAAAATTTGAGCATTGATAAGATATTCAATATAAAGGAATTAGTGCTATTTTTAAGATGTGATGATGGAATCTGTGGTTTTTTTTTTCAAAGTCTGCATACATTAGATATATAAGTTGAGTTACTTACTAGTGAAATGATAGAATTTCTGATCATATCAGAATCCATGTGTGTTGAGACTTGGTGTAGGGTATGAATGAAGTGAGACTGGCCATTATGAAAGTTGAAAAACAAGTATATGATGATTCACTAGACAACTTTTGTATGTTTCTGTCTACTGTTGTGTGTGTTTGAAATTTGTTATAATAAATGTTTCAAAAAAAAAGAACCTAGTTCATTCACACAGTAGGATGCCGTGCAGCCAGTGGAACAAATGGGCCTGACCTGTAGACTCTGGTGGTGAGACCTGTCCAAGTGGGGATGAGCCAAGCACAGAGAGGATCGTGTGTATCATATGCTGCTTGCGGTAAAGGGGGGAAAATCTATGTACACAAAGCAAACTGATGCTTGTATGTACATAAACATTTCTGGGGAGGCCCCCAATTTCCTTTAGGAAGAGAAAGTAGGGGTCTGTAGGAAAGGGTGAGAGATAGTCTTGTTTTTCACTGTGTACTATTGACTTGCTTCTTAATTGGGAATTTTACTACATTTGTGAATTCCTTTGCAAGGAATATTGCCCATTCATTTGGAGGTGGAAGTGCCTGTAGGCAGAGGTCCCAGGTCAGGAAACCTGACCTTCATCTTTCGGGGCTATGTGTTAGGGTGGGGGACTCACTTGGCATCATGGCCACCAAAGGTTAAAAAAACAACAGGCTTTGGTTGGAGCATTAGCTATTATTATTAAATGGAAACTATGCATTGAGCCTGTACCTACACAAATTGGGAGTGGAAGACAATGTTGATTTTAAGCCATCACAGAGCTGAGGGAGAGGGTAGAAACTGGGCATGCCACAAAGCTTGCTGTTCTTACCAAGATTCAGCTGCATGATCGTTTTAGAATGGAAGTTCCTCAGAATGCTGCAAGTGTTTGGTTAATTTCCAGAGTTCTGAGAAAGCTGATGTTGAGTACTTTGCCAGGGCTCTTGCTCCTTGTCTGGTGGAGAACTTAATGGGAGTCCTAAGTCCTCCATCCCAGAAGTCTGGCTTGCCTGCCTTTCTGCTTGGCTGTTCTGAAGTCTCCAGAAGGCTTCACCAAGATGCAGGCATCTAACACCTCTTTCTCTTTCTTCCTATCACTGCAGAAAAGCTGCCTGCTTCCCTTACCAAGACTTCTTCCATCCTTCCCAGGCCCACAAGAAATCAGGTCTAATAATGATTGACCTTCCCACCATTTCTTCAGTCTCTCCCCCTCTCCTTATCTAGAGACCCCTTTCTCCTCCCTACAGGCATGATCTGGTCTCACCTCATCTAAAAAGGAAAAGAAAATCTTCCCTCTGCCTCACTGCCCCTTACGTTCCCAAGTTTTCTACTTCTTTTACCCCAAAACTTGCTGCTAGTCCAGTCTCTCTGTGCCCAGCTTCCATCTGATGATAAGAGCTAACACCGCCCTGAAAGCCTGTGGAATGAGTCAGGCTTTATGCTCAAGACTTTACTTGCATGACTTCATTTGGTAATCTCAACAATCTTAAGAGATAATCACAGTTACACCCATATTCCAAATGAGAATACTGAGCTGTAGTGAGGTTAAGCGACTTGCTCAAGGTCCCATGCCTTGTAAAAAAAAAAAAAATGCATATTTCTAAACCATATTGGTCTGACACAAAAGCCCATGTTGTCTGCAGTGCCTGCTAAGGGGATTTCTCTAATGAGGGAAGTCGAGGCCTCCTGGGAGCAAAGGGGCGGAGGTGGTGTCTACCCTCACTTGCCTAGGTAAGCTGGCATCTCTTCACCCTGTACCTGTCCATTCAGATGCGCCACATTCTGACTGTAGCTGTGTTCCCACTGCCTGCTTTCCTTTTAGGGTCCCCCTGGGCTAGAGGAGGAGGTGTGGATGTAGAGTCAGAGAATTGGGTGTGAAGCCTTGCTTCACCACTGGGCTTGACTGTGGGAAATTATTAACTTCATCTGTAAAACGAGCTAAAGATAGCAGTCTCGTGGCATTGTCACTGTCACCTCTGGAAAAGTACCTAGTAAGCCCTCGAATATTAGTTTTTGCCCTAAAACCTTTGTACTCTCAATATAATAGAGTTTTCCCCTCATCACTGTATTGAATAGCTTCTCTGAAGAGTACCACTGGGCTATCGTCTCATCACAAAATCCAGTTGCCTTAAATCAGCCACCTGGACTCTTCTGCAGCATGTTCTGGTTGTTGTAGAAAAGGTTTTCTATCCCCATTGCTCTTAATTATGGCCCCCAAGCAAAACGTTCTCCAACTCACCTATGTAGAAGTCTTCTGTAGAGTTCAGCTCAGTGGTTCTCAATGAAAATGTGGGGGATTGAGGCCCCCAGTGCTTCTGAACTACTGGTCTAGATTAGAAAACTAGAACTCACATAAGTCCTTGTCACTTGATCCTGTCTTGGACTTGAAAAAAAAATAACTATAATAATTTAAAATTGAAATGTCCTCACCAGTGGGCATGTGGTCTTTCCAAGTAAAAAGATATTCACAAGAGTGTTCAGGGTCTTTTTGTTACATACAATATTTTAGTGTTCATCCTTGTATCTTTTGAGTAAACCATAACAGAATACTTCTAATGTATAAATACATTTTGGGGGATTTTTTTCTGTTTTTTTTTAATACTTTTAAAATATGTGGACCATTTCTAAAAGTTTTTATTGAGTTTGTTACAGTATTGCTTCTGTTTTATGTTTTGGGTGTTTGGTCACAAGGCATGTGGGGTCTTAGCTCTCCAAACAGGGATCAAGCCCACACCTTCTGCATTGGAAGGCAAAGTCTTAACCACTGGACTGCCAGGGATGTCCCTATAAATTGTTTTTTGAGTCAGTTTAGGTGATTTATGTTTTCCTTAAAAAAATCTATTTTATCCATGTTTTCAATCTAATGAAACATTTCAGCCAAGGATTTTTAAAATTAAAAAAAAAAAAGTGTGCAGGGTCTGATGGGACACTTCAACAACAATATAAGACAGGAGAAAGTAGAATAAGACCAAGATAAGGGGATGAAGGAGCTCGGTGGATGCTCCAGGACAGTGAAAGTCCAGACAAGACAGGAGGGACCCGCGTCCTGGAGAAGAGGCTGGCCCGGTCCTGAGTACTTCCAGACATGGAGTGTCTTGTGATGATGAAAAAGACCCTGCAGTCACCCTGCTTCAGGCTCCAAGTCTCCACATGGTGGTACTGCCTGCTTCCCTGTGTGATGATGGGTGAGGCAAAGCCAGGCCACTGAGAAAGCAAGCCCTGGGTGCCCAGAGCAGTGAGGTGGCTGGCTGTGGTCAATCCGCAGCCTGGGCTGGTGGTCATCTGAGACGGCCTGTCTGTCCTTTGCCCTCACAGAGCCAGCCGTGATGGAGGTGGCCCCATCATTCTCCAGTGCCCTGAAGGACTGCACCGTCGTTGAGGGTCAGGACTTTGTGCTGCGATGTTCAGTGCAGGGGACCCCATTGCCTCGAATCACTTGGCTGCTCAATGGTGAGACCCCCTGCTCCAGCCCCCCGAGCCTTTGGCCTTGCCTGAATTCCTGCTTAGCTTCCCCATATATCACTCTGAATTATTTATGCATGAGAAAGAAGCATGGAGTATAGAGCGAGCATGGGACCTGGGAGTCTGCCAATGCCTGGCTGGGGACACCGGGCAAGTTTTACCCCTCTCTGAGCCTTGAGCTCCTCATCTACAAGAATGAGGCCACCTACCTTTCAGGGTGCTGATTGTGAAAGTCAAATTAGATTCCTTATATACAACAGTTGATGAGATGCCTGGCACATAGGTGCACAAGCAATTTAGCTTCTTTTCATACAGCCAGGCTCACAAGTAGGCTCTCAGTAAATATTTGTTGAGTCAATAAGTGAACAAAAAACCCCACAAATTAATGAACCACACTAGCAGTTGCTCATAGGATCTTGCCTTTTATTTAGTGGCAGGTGATTTAGGGGTTCATAGACCAGTAATCCTTTTTAACAATATAGTCCTATGGAAACATAGGACTTTCTCAACTTTCTTTTTGCCAAGTAAAGTCCTTTGGACAAAAAAATAATTATTACATATTATTACCCTTCTCTCTCTCTCTCTCTCTTTTTGTTTTAAAGAAAAAAGCCTTTAAATTCCAGAAGTGTATATGGGAGAACTCTATCACTAGAACTGAAATAGTCCATAAAATTGATGAAGTTGAATTGCTCTGCTTTTGGGGGACCTTAGGGGAGGCTGAAAGGGCGCCTGCCCTTGTCCTCCTCTGTATTGAGTGGTTGGGTGACCCTGGATGCCCCACTTTACTGCCCTGGGCATCAACCTCTTTATTGGTGTGGAGATGGATTGGAACAGAGGTTTAGGGTCTCTACCAGCTCTCGCAGCTGATGGAATGAACGCTTTAAGGGGTCGGCAGCCCATCACCCGTGCACCAAATAGTCCCCGGGCATCTCTGCACTGTTGCCATGTTGTCATGAACCTGCCTCGTCAGTATGGTTTGCTCAGGCTTTGCTAGAAATGATCTTTAGTCAGCGTAGGAAGTGGCCTTGGTGTCTCCCTATCTGTGGACTTCTTGGGCAGAGAGGTGAGAATGGGGGTCTCCTCCTCCACCCCTTACTACTGACAGAGCTCCTGTTGGATCCCACGACTGTCGGCACAGAGGTGGCCTCCTTGCAGCTGGAACACAGCATGGATGTTAAAGGCTAGGAACAGATCTGAACAAGAGCGTTTCCCTCCCGCTTGGCTCAGGGTCCAGGCCAGGCGTCAAGAAACGTTGTCTATAAAGGGCCAGATGGTAAATGTGTCCAGCTTTGCACGCCACACAGTCTCTGTCACAACTACTCAATTCTGCTGTCATGGCACAAAACACAGCCAGAGACCATATGTAAATGAACGCAATAAAACTTATTTATAGACACAAATGTGAATTCATATAATTTTCACACACGTCATGAAATATCCCTCCCTTGATTTTTTCCCAACATTTAAAATATGTAAAAACTATCCTTTACTTTCAGACTGTACAAAAACAGGCTTCAAGTGGGATGTGGCCTAGGAGTAGGAGTTTGTTGACCTCTGATTTACGCTTCTCCAGACTGAAAGACAACCCAACTTCTTCCTCTTGAATCGTGGTATTTTCACACTGATCCCACTAGAGGGCGATCATGCACAAGTCGGGGACCCTTGGCCGCCAACTCTGGTTTTACCAGTGTTGGAGCTGTGTCACCCAATTCTGAGTGCCCTGAGCCAACAACTCCTTTCTGGGGCCACCGTTGCACCCCATGCTTGAGGAGTCAAAATGAGCTATGCTCCAGTAAAAGGGGAGCTCTCAAACAGCTTGCCAGTACAGATTTCGACAGCAGAGGCATTTTGCTGGCAGTTGGGGAATATACTGGCATTCTCAAGAAACAAGAGCTTTTAGGGACACACACACGCACACACACAGAGCAGTGTTCAGTCCTGACAGTAGCAGGATCCTGGCCCCTTGGGTCTCCCAGCCCCCAGCCCCACCTCTGTGAAGTGCATCGGGCCAGCGGAATCTCTTCCCTCTGGCCCTGTGGCTGGCTTGGCAGTCTCTGTCTTGGAGATATGAGTGTTGCTATGAGCAGAAGAAAACATTGCATCGTGCAGAGAAGACCTCCTTCTGCCCTTTCTCCCTCTCCCGCTGCCCACCCCTGTTTTACGAAGTGCAAACCAGGACCCTGGGGCTGACGGGAAGGATCTGATAGCTGCTTCCTATATGGTGAATGGACACATTCCTGCTCTAAGGCCAGGACCTTCAGTAATGAAATTTTCTTTTTTCCTGGAAATGAAAACTCACATCCCGAGATAATAAAATCCTGGGAACGTATAACATTAAGGAAACCACTGAATTTCATGGCACACACTTCTGTCTCCATGTAGGACTTTATGGGACCTGAATAAAGGGCCTCTCATGCAAGGGACTCTTGGACGAAGGGGCCAGAGTTGTTTTTTTAATCCCCTGTCTTTATCTTTTCTGTGAATCCTAAAATGCAACTCATTGCAGCATTAGGTTGAGGGCGAAGAATCGCTTCCGATAAATATCTGCAGTGGGAAATAGGCTCATTGTTTCTGGAAACATCTAAAAAGAGCTGGGAGCCTCATGTGCAGTCTGGGTGAGGTCCATTCTGCCTGAGGCTGGGCTGTGGGCCAGGTGACCCTGTGAGATTCTTTCCAGGCTCAGAATAATGTGAAGTCTAGGATGTGTATCTGGGGACTATTTATTTAAACAGAATGCACAGAACTCTGTCCCTTTCCTGCTTGTATTCTAAATGCCTCTAGAATCTCTCCTCCAAGTCCTACCAGCCCCAGTCTTGTTCCTCCACCCTCACAATCACCCCTTCTCCTTCACCTCCCTGGCTCCTGCCTCTTTCTCTCCCCCTTGAGCCTCTGTCCAGCTGGCTGGGGGTGGTCCTAACACATCATGAACCCTCAGTGGGCCTGAGCAAGTGTGGGGAACCCCAGCGTCATGACAGCAGCCACCCTGCTGAGGACAGGACTCCCACCCCTCTGCCAGCTGCTCCCTGGCCTGAGCCCTCCTGTGCTTCTCTCCCCAGGACAGCCCATCCAGTATGCCCACTCCACCTGCGAGGCTGGCGTGGCCGAGCTCCACATCCAGGACACCCTCCCAGAGGATGATGGCACCTACACCTGTCTGGCTGAGAACACCGTGGGGCAGGTGTCCTGCAGCGCCCGCGTCACTGTCCAGGGTAGGAGCCTCTGGGCAGCCCTCTGTGTTGGCAGAAACACCTTTCCTGCCAACACATCTGCTTTGGAGAAAGGGCACCGCACCTGAAGGCAGGCAGGTGGAGGCAATGGCCTCCAGGAGCTCACAGTGTCCAGGGTCTGCCACCGGAGACGGATGTGCAAGCCCAGTCCTCCACCCCCACCCCACTGTGGCTGAGGGAAGATGCAGGGGAAACAGGCAAAGACACCCTTGGTTCTAGAGGCTTCCAGTCTGATAGGCAGAAAACCACACCCACTGAGAGAGGACGAGCTCCTGTAGGACTCAAGCTCTCACAAACGACCCCTCATGCACTGGGGGATGCGGGGACACCAGGTAACAGGTGCCGGTACTGAGGCTTCCAGAGAGCCCATTTGTCCCCTGCTTCCTTCTGCCCTCCCTCCCTGCCACCCAGGCTTGCTCTTGCACCTCAGCAGCCTGGTGTCCAGCAATCTGATTAGCATGGTCATCATGCATTGATCAGTGCCAAATGTTTAGTCCCAGAAGTCCCGGGGGGGGAGCCACAGACTCAAGACAGCTATCTGGGCTGTGGCATTGGTGGGCATGGTGACAGAGCTGGAGAAGGTCTTCTTGGGCAGGGTGTTCAGGTAAGCCTGATTCCCCACCCTCAGCTGGGCCCGGGCCCCCAGGTCCCACAGTGACTGGGGACTGAGTGCTTAGACCGGGTGTGGCGTGCCCTGCTTTGCCAGCAGCTCAGTAGGAGACACGCCATCTGGCTCTGTTCCCCCAGGCTCAGCCTCTTGGGGAGAGTCTTCTTGTATCTGAGCAGCAGCCTTCCAGGGGGCCTTAGAGGTGGTTTCGCTGAAAATGGGGAGGGAAAATCATATGTTGGTTACCTCACTAGATACTGTCACCTCACCTGTATTTTCTCGATTCTCAAAAACCCCAGAAGCCGGGTTGGAGGGGGCAGCGCTCTTCCTGTCTTTCACAGAAGGGCCTGGAGGTCTCAAGAAGTCAACGTCACTTGCCTCGTGAGCCACACTGGCCTTTGGAACCCAGATCTCCAAGCCCCTGCTCACTCCCTGTCCTTTTCCAGAGGGCAAGTCCCCTGGCCCCAGACTGGGGATGACCCTCACCCCAGGGGCTAGGCAGTGTCACCCCCGAGGGGTAAAGGAATGGCACTGACAGCCTGTCTGCCTAGGACGGAGACACGCTCTCCAGCCTCTCTGATTTCTCTGTGATTCCTCCCGAGTGCCTGACATGGAGTCACCACCTGGGGACTGGCTCTGCCTCTTCCCAGGAGGCCCTCGCATCCCTGCCTGACTGTGGCCCCAGGAGCTTGTCAGCCTCATTCTAGTTTACAGTCCATCTGTTCTTTCCTCACGGATCTCACTCATGGCTGATTGAGGGGTCTGGGGAAATCTTGGATCCAGGCCAGAGTTGCTGCTCCCACCTTCCCCCACCCCTGGGCTCTCCTTGGAGGTCCAAGAGGCCTACCCCAAAGTGGTAGTGGTGGAGAGGGTCAGAGAGGTGCATGATGCTTGTGTGGTCTGAGCCCCGCTGGCTGGCTTCAGCCAAGGGCCCTGCTGATCCAGAGCCTGTCCTGGGCTGCCTGTGTTTAGATTGGATTAGAGGGACCCCACTGAGCTAACAGTCCCAGTGGAGGTGGGGGTCCCCAGAAGAGGGGCAAGAAGACTCTGGGGCCATCCTCCTCGCCCCCTAGGTCTGTGGGAGGAGTGGGACCTGGATGGTTGCCCATCCGAGCATGTTTCAAAGCAGAAACAGAGAGGTCCTGTCAAGGACTCTGCCAGAGCTGTTTGGATCTGCTCTGAAAACAGCCCTGTGTGAGCAGGACATCCCTCTAGCCCCCCCGCCCAGTGTGGGGTTTGACTGGCCTGTGAAGGCCAAACAGAGGCTCAACTACCATAAATGGTGAAGGAGGCTGTAAGACGTGGCCACGCTCCGGCCGCAGCGCTGGGCTGTCTGCACAGGATCGGGGAGGCTGAGCCTGGCACAGTGACACCCCTGGCTCCATGCCCAGGGCACCCGGGGGGCTCTGGTCCACGTCCCACACTGGCCTCAGCCATGGAGTTTTTCTTACTTTATTGGCAGCTTGTTTGGCTGCAGTCTCTGTGGTGGCTCAGAGGGTGGGAGATGACCGTAGTGGAGGCATTTGTCCCATGCAGTGCCGACCACTGTCCCGGCCTCTCCCTCAGCTGCCCAGACCTGGCCTTTCTGTCCCCTCTGTGTGGCCACAGGCCACAGCTGGAGTGTGGACCAGGCTCCCTGGCTGTAAGTCCTGCCACTAGGCTGCTGCGTCCTGCGCTAGTGACGTGGGACGTGCTCAGGAGTCCCAGCCTTTAAGCAAGACGAACTCTTTCCAAATGGCAAGTCTAAGGAGCGGTGTTACCAAAGGATCAACTCTGCTGCACTGGGTGGTTGTTTTTCTGTCTGTCTGGTTGGTTTTGGTAAAAGGAAAGGAGAGTCAGAATTAGAGAAAGCCAGTGTTAGTCCAGACACTAAAGCCATAGTCTGAGCACCCTGTTCAGGGAATTCTGGCCACAAGAGGGTGCCATTCATCAATACCTCTCCCTCCGCTGTTCTTGTTTCCAGGGAGGAGGGGTTCTAGGGCAACTTTTGCTGGAGGAGAGTTTAGCAGATCCAGCTAAAGGCCAGACGTGGTGCTTTTTCTCACCGCTTTAGCCTTTTGCCAAGGTTTTGGCAGCATCGAGAAGTTGCTCACTCAGCATTCTGATGGACCTTCTGCACCCTCTTTTCCCTGCTCTGTTCTCTCCTCTGTAACCCCCTCCTCCCCAAATCTGACTAACTTCTTCCCACAAATGTCACTTCTCTTAACTGCTGTACCTCTCTTATCACAGTACTTATTTACAAGCAAATTTTTCCTGAGCACCTCCTTGGTCCTAAACATTGTTCTGGGGAAGCTGCCATAAACAGAAAACAGGTCCTGTCTTCCTGCCTTTTACATTCTGATGGATGGTCCAGAGCTCGCTTAATCCAGTATTGACAAGTGCTATTAAGAAAATGGAAATAGAGAGGCGGTGGAAGGGATCCTTTCTTAGGTGCGTGCTAGAGGAGACCTCTTGGGAAAGGTGACATTTGAGGGGAGACCTCATGAACTGGAAAAAAGACTGCTCCAGGCAGGTGGTACAGCAAGTGCAAAGGCTCTGAGTTGGGAACAAGAGCAGCCTATTCAAGGGCCAGTGAGGCTGCAGCCAAGGGAGTGGGATAGGGGCAAGTGGTAGAGGTTAGGTTCACCAAGAGAGGCAGGAGTACATCATGCAAGTCTCTAGAAGGGCAATGAGGGGAGAAAGCGTTTTGTCCTAACATGAAATTTCCTCTAAATGCCTGTTCAACTGCCTTTTTTGCTAACCTGTTAGCTCCCTGCAGGCAGGGACCATGTCTCATTATTGCATGTAGCACATGTCCTACTGTGTGAACATGTGTTCAGTGAATGGATGAAGGAAAAATGGAGGTGGGTGAGTCTCTGTGGTAGTGCAGGGGGCATTCCCTCCACCTCCTCTCTTGCCTGGTGGCTCAGGGCTCAAGGAGGTGCTCAGCAAACCTACACGCTAGCTCTCAAACGTCCCCCCAACAAATATTCCTGCTTTCCTCCTCCCGTACTAGGAAACAGTCCCCAGTAGTTAACCAGGCCATGAAAATCTTCCCTCCTGACCCAGGATAGAGCCTAAAGGATGATTAATCTAAATTCCTGCAGAACCCAGGAAGATGAGAGGAGAGTAAATATTTCAGTGTGTATGCACTGGTCATTGGTGCGGGGGCTTCCTTAGACTAGAATCTTTTTAATTTCTCTCACCTTGGAGTATCTTTGTCAAGGCTAAAATTCTTAAGTGACTATAGATTTATTAACCTGCTAATGTGCCCATTTAGACAGAGTGTCTCAGCCTAATGGTTTGTTTATTTAAGTGAAGGCCTGCTGGGCTCTTAAAGCACCAAAGGACATAAAATGTAGATAAGTTAAATTTTTAAAAACCCTGATTTCTAAAATAAAAAATGAAATGTAATAACCATATTTACTAGAGTGTTTGTTTTGATAAAGAGCCTCTAATGAAAGTAATGGGCACCAGGGAATCAGCCATTCTCTGGACAGTGAAAGCATCAGTAAGAGCCCAGGTGGCTTTCAGATTAGTGACAAGCCCTCTGCGGGGCAGCTTGGAACACTCTGTGTGTGTGTGTGTGTGTGTGTTTAGTCGTGTCCAACTCTTTATGAATCTGTGGACTGTAGCCCACCAGGCTCCTCTGTCCTTGGAATTTTCCAGGCAAGAATACTGAAGTGGGTTGCCATTTCCTTCTCCAGGGGATCTTCCCAGCCCAGGGATCGAACCTGCATCTCTTGCATCTCCAGCACTGGCAAAGGGATTCTTTACCACTGCACCACCTGGAAAGCCCCTTGCTTTAAGCACTGACAGCCTCTTAAATGTACTAAAAAAGAAAGTTCTGGGGGCTGGTGGTAAAGAACCTGCATGCCAATGCAGGAGACATGATTTGATCCCTGGGCTGGGAAGATCCCACATGATATTGGACAGCTAAACTCATGCTGCACAGCCACTGAGCGTGTCACACCACAGCCTCCTTCTACAGTCACTGCAGGCCATCTGTAGCATTTTTTTACTTGGAGTCCTCGGTCAGGAATGCCATCCAGAATTACGGTTTTGTGTTCCTAATGGCAAAATGCGATCCGTGCTTTGACAGTGTGGTGGAGAGTGTGGTTTCCAGAAGTGCCTCCAGAGGACACATGGGCTGGTTTGGATGGTTTGCCTCTGCGTTTAGAGTTTGATTATAACTCCTAAGGCACTAAGAAGGCTGTGGTTGTAATATAGTCCCACTTCCCATCTGGCAACCCTATCATTACTGGTCAGAGATTCTTTGGGAGGGGGAGGGAGGTCATATATCGTTGTTTCCTTTCATTCTTTTCCTTTCTACTTCTTCACATTTGCTTCTTAGGGTCTAGAGAAATCAGTGGGGAGAAGGAAAACCAAAAGAGAGGGCACGGCTATGGAGGAAAGGCTTTCTTTTCATGCCCAACAAGTAGACCATTTGCTGACTCTCCAAGTTGGTTTATTTAGTTAGACAGACTTTTTTTGGGAGAGTGTTCACAGACATCCCTGGAGAGGGATTTGCACTGTATGTAAATGCCCTGCCAATGGGGAGCGGCTGGGCAAAGGTAACCCTGATGAGCCCTTGAGTCAACAGTCCTGGAGTTTAGGAAAAGGAGGAGGCCGGACTGAGACCCCTGGACGCTGCTGGATTTTGAGCACCATATCAAGGAAGGAGGGAGGGTTGCGCTTCCAGAGCTGTCTTTCACTGGTGATTCACTGAATGTCCATAGTGTAACAGGGTGAATAGTATAAAAGTGTGTGGAGTGAATTGGATTTACTGTTGGAAAGATATTTTGCATTTTTATGACTAAACAAAATATTTCAATTTCAAAACTTAAGGAAAATCTTTAGTAGCTCAGAGATGAAGGCAATAATTTTCCCTCTCCCTAACTGCATCTTCAGGAGGTCCATGTGTCTGCACACCTGAGAGGTGTGGGGGCAGGGGATGTAGGAAGTAGGGGAGGGCCCTTCCATGTCCATTTTTTTTTGGTGACAACCTGTGGATCCAGGGACGTGGTGTCAGAGCAAGGAAACTGCTGACAGACAGGGCCTGAGGCTCTGACGGCAGGACTTAGTGAAAACTGTGACAGGCAGTGCTCCCTCTTAGGGGGAGCCCTGGGAAGCTCTTTAGATGGTAGAGAATTCTGTCTGTTTCATATTGGTGTCATCATCTGTTTAAACACTTAAAGGTGACATCCTTAATTTTTTATTTTAATCTGACACAAGTTTTGAATGAGCTGGGAACCTTCTAAGGGCCATTTTCAAGGCAAACTACTCATGTACATTTAATGTGAATTCAGTCCATAAACATGGGGCACTTTAGAGAGTGGTAATTTAGCTGGTAAAAGTTGACAGGTGGAAAAAACTTCCAAGAGAAAGTGTCTAAGGAGAAACTCGGAAGTGTTTTTCTTGCTAAACCCTTGTAAAGTGAGGAAGGATTCAGAAGGGAAGAACAGGGGAATGATTGCAGTACAAAAGAAGACACTTGGATCCACACCAGCACCATAACAAAGCTGTAGGGGCTTCTTAATTTTCAAGCCCAAGAAAGCCCAAGGCCTTGCTCATGTCTCCAGTTTTGATGAGCAAGTTTATACCAGTTGTTGTGGTTGTTCAGTCGCTCAGTTGTATCCGACTCTTTACAACCTCATGAACTGCAGCACACCAGGCTTTCCTGTCCTTCACCATCTCCCAGAGCTTGCTCAAACACATATCCATTGAGTAGGTAATGCCATCCAACCATCTCATTCTCTGTCACTGCTTTCTCCTCCTGCCTTCAGTCTTTCCCAGCATCAGAGTCTTTTCTAATGAGTCAGCTCTTTGCATCAGGTGGCCAAAGTATTGGAACTTCAGTTTCAGCGTCAGTGTGACTAAAGTATTGGAGCTTCAGTTTCAGCATCAGTCCTTCCAATGAATATTTAAGATTGATTTCCTTTAGGATTGATTGATTTGATCTTGCAGTCCAAGGGACTCTCAAGAGTCTTCTCCAACACCACAATTCAAAAGCATCAATTCTTCAGCGCTCAGCCTTCTTTATGGTCCAGCTCTCACATCCATATATGACTACTGAAAAAACCATAGCTTTGACTATCTAGGCCTTTGTCGGCAAAGTAATGTCTCTGCTTTTTTAATACACTGTCTAGGTTTGTCATAGATTTGCTTCCAAGGAACAAGTGTCTTTTAATTTCATGGCTGCAGTCACCATCTACAGTGATTTTGGAGCTCAAGAAAATAAAGTCTGTCAGTGTTTAAATTGTTTCCCCATCTATTTGCCATGAAGGGATAGGACTGATGTCATGATCTTAGTTTTCTGAATGTTGGGTTTTAAGCCAACTTTTTCGCTCTGCTCTTCACTTTCATCAAGAGGCTCTTTAGTTCCTCTTTGCTTCCTGCCATAAGGGTGATGTCATCTGCATGATATACTAGTTATTGTATGAGAATTAATGAGAAAAGTAGCAAATAGCACCTGTTGTGTGGATGCTTAACTTCCTCTAAATAAGAGCTTTTCAAAACCTATAATTAGGATTATATAAGTTCCTGTAAGTGTTAAAACGAGACCATCAGTTATCATTTTTAATGAGGAACATTGTTTTGATAAATGATCTAATCAGTTAAAGCCAGTTTGTTTTGTTTAATTCCTGTAACGACTCCACACTCTACTTTTGAATGAACTCCATTCTACAGATGAGGAAAACCAATGCTCAGACGTCAGGTCAGCAGCCACAATACGCCAGCTCACAGGCAGCCCCTCTAGGCCTCCAGTTGCCTCAGCCCACATGCTCATTGTGCTGCTCTGGGTCTCTGAGAAGTCATTTGTTTGATACTTTTGCTTCCCCAGAGCAAGAGTTTTATGTTTAAGTTCATGACTAGGGACTGTCTTCAGAAACAGTTTCTGATGAGTCAAAACGGAGCATAAATGGCCAAGGAGGGAAAACTTGGAGGGCCTGTGCTGTGTTTAGTCACTCAGTCATGTCTGACTCTTTGCGACCCCCTGGACTTTAGCCTACCAGACTCCTCTGTCCGTGGAGATTCTCCAGGCAAGAATACTGGAGTGGGTTGCCATGCCCTCCTCCAGAGGATCTTCCCAAGCTAGGGATCGAACCCAGGTCTCCCACATTGCAGACCATTTCTTTACCATCTGAGCCACCAGGGAAACCCAAGAATACTGGAGTGGGTAGCCTATCCCTTCTCCAGGGATAGGCTCCCAACCCAGGAATCCCCCCGGGGTCTCCTGCATTGCAGGCAGATTCTTTACCAGCTGAGCTACTAGGGAAGCTCTTGGGGGGTCTATATAGGCTCAAAGAGTGGTCTCTCTCTCTGTCTTTGTCTCTCTCCTTCCTTCTCTCTCTCCATGTTCCTTTCTTCTCCCACCTTCTCTCTCCTCTCCTCTCATTCCTCTATCCCTTTCCTAAGTCCTGCTATAGTTTAATCTACATGACATCATTTTTTACTTGTCAATAAACTGCTTATGGGGTTCCCTGGTGGGTCAGACAGTAAAGAATCTGCCTGCAATGCAGGAGACCCAGGTTCGATCCCTGGGTTGGGAAGATTGCCTGGAGAAGGGGATGGCTACCCACCCCAGGATTCTTACCTGGAGAATCCAATCAATGGACAGAGGAGCCTGACTGGCTACAGTCCATGGGGTCACACAGAGTTGAACGTGACTGAGCATGTGCACTTCTTATAGCCGCTCTTAATCTCAGTTCTTGTCTTTCCCACCAGAGGACAATCCTGTTCCTTTTCCCTTCTCTCAGTGTGGAACAGAGCCCCCAACACCCGGGTACCCAGTTAATGGCAGAGAGAGCCAGTGAGCGAGTGGAGGGCCATTGGCTAATTGACCAAGTACCTGAGCAACAGACAAATTCACTTCAGAAATTTAGTCCTAGGCCATTAAATCAAGGAGCCTCAGCCCGCCCTAGATTCCAAAGAGAAAGGGCCCTGTGGGCTTGGTCTCAGCAGACCAGAGGAAGCACAGCTGTGGGGGAGACCTGGGGTATATTTAATCCAGCCCCATTTGAGCTGGGTTGCAAGTCTGCCATTGCATCCCTCCTCCCTTGGTGTACCACAGCCAGAGTCTGCCCTCCCCAAATGAAAAAGGCTCAGGTTGCCTGAGGTGCTGTGGCCCCGGGGGCCTCTTCCTTCAGACCCTGGTCCACCTACCCTGCCTGAAACCAGGACTGCACCAGGTGCCAGCTAAAGCAGGACTCCAGGAGAGTCTCTAGAGAACCAGCAACTCTGGGCAAGAGCACAAGGACAGAAAGCTCCCAGGGGAATCTAGCTGACTGGCCTTTGTTCTCAGGTCAGGAAGGCAGCATCCAGACCAGGACCCCATTGGCCATGTCAGCTTTTCTGCCAGCTTCCTTCTCTGAGTCCCAGCTCATTCTGCTGTAAAATGAGGGCACATTCTTCCCGACTTCAGAGGGTGTTGAACATAAGCTGAGAGCTGCGGATATCCTTTAGAATCGTTAAGTGCTGACCTTTGTAAGGCATTGTTATAATGTTATCTCAGTGGCAGCTGAGACCTTTCAGATCTCTGACCAATTATATGTGAATACCCTGATTTGAGAGGACACCATATTGTATCATTTCTCATCGTATCAATAATTATTGTCGGATTGAGTTTGCCTAACCAAAAACAGTTGGATTAGGAAAGGCACAAAACATTTATTCTTGTACTTATTATGTGCCAGATATTCTTTAGCTGTTTTACATATGTCATTTCTTTGAATCATCTGAAAATCCAGCAGTATTTATCATGCATTATACTAATGATGTGTGTATTACCCTTATCACTTGGGCATTATTGTCAGTAACTGATGATAACTGTATCCTTATCAGTTTAGAGGAGAGAACCCTGAGGCTTAGCTTGGGGGACTTGCTTCAGATCACACAGCTCGAGCTAGAAGCTCACAACATCCATTTCCATCCATCTCTTCTTATTGTATCTAAGTCCACGCAAGAGGGAGCATAAACTGATATGTGATCTATCGGCCACAGATGAGCCGGGATAAGTTGTGTATGGCTTTGGAATTAAATGACCAACACACACCTTGCCCTTTGCCCTGACTTTCCCTGCTCTGTGTTAGCTTTTCTCCCTTGTCAGGTGTCTAGAATGGGGGTCCACATAGCACATCTGTCCTCATGGGGAGTCCAGCACGGCCATCCTTGCAGGTGACTGGCTCCCTTGGAAAAGACAATCTCAGAACACCTTGGCCTCATGGTCAGGAGGCCTGGGTTTGAGCTCTCAGTCTGCCTGTCACTGGCTCGGGGACCTTGGGTACCTTTCTTCACCTGAGCATGTCCCAGCCTCACTCCAGTAAAGTTGGGTGGTGGGCTTGGGACTGGGGTTTCAGGATTCAAGTTAGGGCTGCTTTTCTGGGGTTGCCTAAGGAAGTTGCTTGCCCTAAAACGGACATCCTCATTGGCTCCGGGATCTGAGCCCAGAGTGTGTTTGTAGGGGAGGTTTGGTTGTTTCTCTCTTTCTTTTTTTTTTTTTTTTTTTGACCTTTGTCAGCAAAGTAATGTCTCTGCTTTTTATTTATTTATTTATTTTTTTCTGTCCACAATTTCTTTTTTTTTTTTTTCACTTTTTTTTTTTTTTATTCTTCCAATTTTATTTTATTTTTTAAACTTTACATAATTGTATTAGTTTTGCCAAATATCAAAATGAATCCGCCACAGGTATACATGTGTTCCCCATCCCGAACCCTCCTCCCTCCTCCCTCCCCATACCATCCCTCTGGGCCGTCCCAGTGCACCAGCCCCAAGCATCCAGCATCATGCATCGAACCTGGACTGGCAACTCGTTTCCTACATGATATTTTACATGTTTCATTGCCATTCTCCCAAATCTTCCCACTCTCTCCCTCTCCCACAGAGTCCATAAGACTGTTCTATACATCAGTGTCTCTTTTGCTGTCTCGTACACCGGGTTATTGTTACCATCTTTCTAAATTCCATATATATGCGTTAGAATACCAGAAAAATAAACGACCCAATCAAAAAATGGGCCAAAGAACTAAATAGACATTTCTCCAAAGAAGACATACAGATGGCTAACAAACACATGAAAAGATGCTCAACATCACTCATTATCAGAGAAATGCAAATCAAAACCACTATGAGGTACCATTTCACACCAGTCAGAATGGCTGCGATCCAAAAGTCTACAAATAATAAATGCTGGAGAGGGTGTGGAGAAAAGGGAACCCTCTTACACTGTTGGTGGGAATGCAAACTAGTACAGCCACTATGGAGAACAGTGTGGAGATTCCTTAAAAAACTGGAAATAGAACTGCCTTATGATCCAGCAACCCCACTGCTGGGCATACACACTGAGGAAACCAGAAGGGAAAGAGACACGTGTACCCCAATGTTCATCGCAGCACTGTTTATAATAGCCAAGACATGGAAGCAACCTAGATGTCCATCAGCAGATGTTTCTCTCTTTCTGTGAAGGCTCTGGGGCGGCAGCTGGGGCTGAGCCCGGCTCTCTGTGGCTCTAGTCCCACGTGACCCTGAATGGCAGGCTTGAGAACAGGTTCATTCTGCACACTTACTCCCTGTCACTTCCCTCTGCTCTCTGTTCTTGCTGTGGGGCCCTTGCTGGGGAGGCACCAACAGGCTCAGAGACGATGGGTGACATTGAAACTAAATGCCTGCCTGGGGCAGTTTCCACAGATTCAGACACTGTCACTCCTCTCTCTCTGAAGGAGTGCAGTGAAATTTTATTCTCAAAATTTAGACTTACTTTAGATATATCCATATTTTTAAGCAACACATTTGTATTCTTAACAGTATTTCCCTTAGGTGACATAAAAATGAGAGTATTTAATCCTGGGGTGAGGCTCCATTTGTTCTTCTGCTGCTGATATACCCACCAGGTAATTAAGCCCAAGAGGTAGGTGTGAGTGAGCACTCATGCCAGCCTCACACACCTGCAAATGTGGATGATGGGTAGCTGGAGAAAGTACTTTCATATATTATCTCTTTAAACCCCCCAGGTCCTGTAATAGTACTATTATTCCCCTAAATACAGTTGAGGGAGTTGAGCTTTAGAAAGAGAGAGTGCCTTGCCCAAGATCAAGTCCCAGCCTCAGATCCTACATTTCAGTGGCTTTCAGAACCAGTGAGCTGTCACGTGGGAGGCAGTGCCCAGGACACCCTGTCAGGGCAGGGAGGTGCAGATAGGCATTTAGTTGCACTGGCTGAGACCTGTAGGGTGGCTTGGCTTTGCCAAAGCCCAGGCCTGGAAACTGAGCGGTAGGAAGACCTAACACATGGAGGGGTCAAAGAAGAGCTGTCAACCGCTTGCAGGAAAGGGAGCTGGAGGTTTTGATGTTCCTGAAGCATCTGGGAATGAGAGTCCATCTGCAGGGAGCTCTGTGAAGCTGGGACTCTGGCCAAGACAGTGGAGAGGCGGGAACTGGGAGGGCTCTGGACAGGCGAAAACATTTTGTCCTTGAGCCTTCTCGTTCTATGCAAGAGGAAATTCCTCAACTCTCCCGAGGCAGCCTGCTTGCCCAGGGAGATCTAAGCATTCCCAATATTGAGTCCCTCAAGCCCACCGGTTGGGCCTTCTGCCAAGGGTGTCTGACTGCCCCTGTCAGAGGGAATGATGCCAGAGCGTGGGTCCTGTGTCCCCTTGCACTCTGGCTCCAAGCCCTTCACACAGCCCCTGCCTTGGGGTAACTTGTCCTCCCACCTCCCTGGTCTTCCCAGCCTCTCCCACTCAGTCCCAGAGGCTGTGCTGGGCATGTTCTAAGTATGCCATATTTTGTTTTCATTTAGTGGCCAGTTTGGAGTTAGGCCTTTCCCAGGTATGTAAATCAGCCTAGAAATGTATTGTCATGGCTACAGACTTCCAGGAGAAGATCTGGTTTGTGTGGCTGTGGGCTAAAAAGAACTCTAAATACCACAGTCTCCCTGCCCCCAAACTTGGAGTTTACCTTAGCGATACCATAACCTTCTTTGTCTCTACCCCTGCCCGCTTCAGACCCGCCACCCCCCCCACCCCCACCAAGACAAAACCAAAAAGACTGAAAAAGTTATTACTGAAGATCAAAACCGTGTGGCTCACAGGACGAAAGGCAGGGTCAGAGACTGAGCAGCTGGGAGCTGTGGGAAACAGATACCAACTCACCTCTCCGCTGCCCCTTTCCCTTTGGCTCTCATGAGGCAGGTCAGAGCCCAGCTTAGGGAGGATTCTGAGAATGAAGGAAAGCCTGTTTATTACCCTACCTCCCCCAGAGAACAGAATGGGGGTGAGTGGGCCAGCCCTGAACCCAGAGAGTTGTTCTAGTTTCTGTCTTTGGCTAGCTGGGACACTCTTTCCCTCTCCCAGAGAGAGATTTTCTCCCCATTTTGGCTGTACGACAAACTACATATATTTATGGTGTTTACTTTGAACCTTCGTGCATGAAACCTTCACCACGATTTTAAGAAATGAACATCTCCATCACTCCAAATGCTTTCTTATGCCCCTTTACAATCTATCCCCCAACCCCTGCCCCAAACAACCTGTCACTATATTTTGCTTTTTCTAGAATTTTATATAAATGGAATCATCCAGTATACTTTCTTGGTCTGCTTTCTTTCATTCAGTGCAATGTTGGTGAGATTTGTCCTTGTTGCAGTGTTTTTGTTAGCGCTGAGTAGTATTCCATTGGTATGGATACATCATAGTATGTTTATTCATTCACTTGTTGATGTGCATTTGGGTTTTTTCCAGTTTGGAGCCATTAGGAAGAAAGCTGCTATGAATGTTTGTGTACAAGTCTTTGTTTGGACATGTGCTTTCATTGCTCTTGTGTAAATACCCAGGAATAGAATGAATGGATCATGTGCTAAATGATTAACTTTTCAAGAAACTGTCAGATTGTGTTCAAAAGGGTCTGAACTATTTTGCACTCGCACCAGCAGCGTAGGAGAGTTCTGGTTGTGCCACATCCTCGCCAGCACGGTCCTTAGGATGATCAGTCTTTAGTTTTAGTCATTCTAATGATGTAGTGTCTTTGACTTTCTTGAAGTGCTTAAAATCTCAGGCGATGGTAATGGAACACCATGCAGTCATAGAGAACAATGAAGAAGCTCTCCAGTTCTGTTTTATGAGAGACATCTAGATATGCAGTTCTACCTGTGTACCTGCAGGTTCTGCATCTGTAGATTCAAACAACCGCATATCAAAAATATCTGAGAAAAAAAATTCCAGAAAGTTTCAAAAAGCACAATTTGAATTTGCTGTGCTGGCAACTATTTATATAGTGCTTACATTATATTAGGTATTATAAGTAATCAAGAGGTGATTTTAAAGTATATAGGAGGATTTTAGGTTATATGCAAATATTATGCTATTTTTTCTTATATAAGGTACTTGAGCAGCTGCAGATTTTGGTATCAGCAAGGGGTCCTGGAACCAATCCCCTGCAGATACCAAGGGATGACTGTATTGTTAGATGAAAAAGCAAGGTGCCAATCATTGTATATAGTTTGCTGTCAGTCTTTTAAGAGAAGAAAAATAAAAGTGCATACCTATGTGCTATTGTGTGTTATACACACGGACCATCGTTGGCACGATGAACAAGAAGCTGGAAATTGGTGGCCTCTGGGGAGAAACATTTGGCCAGAGGACAGGGGTAGAAGGGAGACTGTACACATACTCTATGTACCTTTTGAACTTTATGCCATATGAATGTGTCTTATTCAAAAGAGTAAATAAAATTTAAGGGGTAAAAATCTCATAGGATGCCAAGCGTTGGCTCTCCCCCACCACTTCCATCCCCCAGAAGTGCTCCTGGAGACCCAGAGCCTAGGTTGGACATGGCTCTCCAGAGGCCTCATCCTTTCCTGCTGGGAGGCAACAGCACCGTCATGCCATGCAGGGAAATGGGCATGCCTTGTTTTGAGGGGTCTCCTGGGCCTCCCACACTCCTCATCTGGCAGTAGTCGGTTTCTGGTGGGAACATGAGCCCAGCACGTTCACATGCTGAGTGTTCCTTTAGTCCGTGTCTGTGGAATGAATGAGTGAATGTTCACCCCACATTCTGTTTGCCACACAGAGAAGAAGAGTGAGGAGAAGAGCGAGTACCTCCTGCCTGCAGCCCCCAACAAGCCCGTCGCGCCCCTCTTCCTGCAGGGCCTCTCTGATCTCCAAGTCATGGATGGGAGCCAGGTCACCATGACAGTCCAGGTGTCAGGTCTGCCCCGTCTCTCTCCTCTGGGCATACGTGAAAATGGGCATGGTTGCAACATGGGCATTGCTCCCCGACATCCTGCTCAGCTCATTGATCCATCAGAAAATCAGCCTGAAACTGTCAGTCAACAGACCTGCAGAAATGAAGCCTCTTGGCCCCTCGTTTCTGCTTTTTCTGGGCAGGATTTTCTGGACTCAAGGTTAAACGGTTCAGGGGGGGAAAGATGGCCATGCTAGAGAGGTGGGGGATTAATTGAAAACATAGTGTGGCCAGTGTAACTGGAGATTATAAACACTGGTCCAAAACCAGATGCTGTGAGAACTCCCAGACTCTCGAAAGATAGTTGCTGTATTCAAATGTTACGGTGAGAAGATGGAACAGAGGCCTTCTCACATAGGGATGGGATGACAAGAGCATGGGATGAGCAGCCCAGTGGAAGACGTCACAGTCCTTGCTGGAAGCCAGCAAGCGAAGCCTGGGGAATCTCCTGGCACGGTCTTAATGACATAGACTTGTGCTGGCCTCTGATAAGTCCTGCTGACAGCCTGGAGGTCCTCTCTGGTTTTACAGTTTCTTTGGAGCAAAGGCGATAAGGATGAGCTGGGAGACGACCCGCGGTCTCAGGGTGAACTCCCTGCTCCCAAAGGCTGGAGGCAGTCCCTGGATAATACAGGCAGAGGCTGGGTCCCCTCCCCTGCACACACTCCTCAAGTTTAGAAATCAGAGGCCCCCTGGCCTCCAGACACAGGGTTGGCTACCCCATCGAGGCAGGTGGTGGTCTTCACTGTCCTTGAAAGAGCCTGACACCATGCAGCTATTCCCAGGGTCTTGCTCCCCTGGAAGCAGAACACCATGGCTCAGCTCTTACCACAGAGGAACTCTCACAGGTGGCTGGTGTTTTATGGCCCCCCCAAAAATTGCTAGAAGCTACCCCCAGGGAAATAGACTAGCAAAAACTGAAAATGCTATCCACCAAGAGCTGGGTCTGGAAAGCCTGACACCCATCTTCACCCTTGGACATTTGTATGGTACCAAAATGAAATGCTGATGGAGCCTTTCCTTGGTGAAAACTGACAAGGGAGTTTCTGTGAAGGCCTGTGTGAGGTGTGCAGGGCAGGAAATGAGCTGGAACCCACCGATACAGCTACCGCTCAGCATTATCAGTCTGAATTCTGATTTTAAAAGCTTTTATACCAATATGTTTTTCATCTCTGAAATTGTTTTTTTTTTTTTTTCCACTTCTGGATTCTTTCTGGTTTCCCCAAATTTGTTGTTAAGCAATTATAATGAACATGTATTGAGTACTTTCTTTGTGCCAGGTGCTGCTCTAGTCTGCTTTTCTGGTGGGCTCCTGAGGGGGTGGTATTAATTTATTTAACCCTCCCAGTAAACCTATGAGGTAGGTTGGGTTAGAATATTTATGGATGGGAAGACTGAAGCAATGCAATGCCACAGTACTAAGCAGAGTTGCCCATAGCCCAGGGAAGCACCTCTCTGACTAGCCCCTTGCTGCTCCTCTCTGTTCAGGGAACCCGCCCCCGGAGGTCATCTGGCTTCACGACGGGACTGAGATCCAGGAGTCCGAGGACTTCCACTTTGAACAGAGAGGCACTCAGCACAGCCTGTGTATCCAGGAAGTGTTCCCAGAGGACACGGGCACTTACACCTGTGAGGCCTGGAACAGCGCAGGAGAGGTCCGCACACAGGCCGTGCTCACCGTGCAAGGTGGGGCTGACCTGTGACCTGGTGACCAGAAGCAGGGCAGGGACGGGGTAACTATGTGGTTACGGTCTCTCCAAAGACGATCTGGAGGTGAGGAAACCATGTGGGCCTACTTTGTTACCATCTCCTGTGCTCCCTTGGTTCCATCCCAGCCCCAGTGGCCAGCTCTCCGTCCTCCATCTGAGGCTCTGGCTGAGTGGGGCCACCCTTCCCTGCCTTTGGAAGCTCCTGCTCTCCCTGGATTACTGGTGAGCAGCTGCCTAGAGTGCTAGGAGAGAAATCTCCTAATACACTAACAGTTGGCAGTGACAGCTTTGGAAGTGAGGGCCTATGAGGGCCCTTGCCTTTAGAGAACCCATATTTAAGAGGAGAGACAAGTTAAGCACACACAAGCAGGCGACAGCTCTTCATCACACGGATCACTGTCCTAGCCCAGTGCCCCTGTACATTCTAGGTGACCTCCCCTTGCTACAAGCTCATGTTAATTTTGCCCTCTGAGAAGCAACCAAGACAGATTTGCCATGAGAAGGAGGTGCTCTCCCTGAGTGTTCAATAAGAGTCATTTCTGGATAAGCTGTTCTTTGGGTAACATGCTGTCTTCTGACCTTCACCACCTTGGAGAGTTAGGTGGATGCTCTCGGCTGAAAGGCCTTCCTCTCTAACTCAACCCTCTGCTAACTTCAGAGCCGCAGGATGGCACCCAGCCCTGGTTCATCAGCAAGCCCCGCTCAGTGACTGCCTGCCTGGGCCAGAGTGTTCTTATCTCCTGTGCCATAGCCGGCGACCCCTTCCCCACTGTGCACTGGCTCCGAGATGGCAAAGCCCTCTCCAGGGACACTGGCCACTTCGAGGTGCTACAGAATGAGGACGTGTTCACCCTGGTTCTGAAAAACGTGCAGCCCTGGCATGCCGGCCAGTATGAGATCCTGCTCAAGTGAGTCTGCATGCCCTGCTGATTTCCTCTAACCCCTCTCCACCCAGTCCCTACCTCCTGGCAAAGTCGCTACTTGGGACTGGGAAGCCAGAGGAGCCACAGAAGAATGTGGGGCTGGGCTTCAGGGAAAAGAAAGAGCAGGCTTGGTGCTACTGACAAGCTTTTGTTCTTCCACCTCAAGACAGCAGAGGTTTATTGAGAGCCTTCCCTCCTGAGCGCAATTCCCCAGAGTCCTCCATCTTATTACATCCTGGTTTTGTTGCCCCCATTATTTGGTATATGAAGAACATGAGGAAAGATGGGTTAAAATTGGGAAAGCAGCATTATCTATTGTGAAGGGAATATGCTGTGCCAAGTTGCTTCAGTCACGTCTGACTCTTTGTGATGCCGTGGACTGTAGCCTGCCTGGCTCCTCTGTCCATGGGATTTTCCAGGCGAGTATACTGGAATGAGTTGCCATTTCCTCCTCCAGGGGTCTTCCTGACCCAGGGATCAAACCCTGGTCTCTGATGTCTCCTGCATTGGCAGGCAGGTTCTTTACCACTGTTGCCACCTGGGAAGTCCCATGAAGGGAATTTATTTGTTATCTCTCACCCTCGTATTGCTTGAGACACCAATAATATTCTCACAGTTTCTATGGGTTTTGCCTCAGGCTTTTATACAAGGTTGCAATGAAGATGTCAGCAGGGGCTACTGTCTCTGAAGACTCGACTGAGGCTTGAGAGGGTCAAGCCTCTCAAGATGAGGGTCCACATCTATGATGGCTCACTCACTCACAAGACTGTTGGCAGGAGGCCTCAGCTCCTGGCCATGTGGACCTCTCCCTAGGGCTGTCTGAGCATCTTCATGACATGGCAGCTGGCTTCCCCAGAGCTGGTGGTCCAAGGGAGACAGCTGGTTTCAGTCTCCTGTGACCATTCTTCAGCAGTCGTTACTTCTGCCACATTCTATCCATGAGCGGTGAGTCAGTACGTACAGCCCATATTCAGGCAAAGGGAAATTAAGTTCTCCTCTTGGAGAGAGGAGTATCAAAGAGTTTGTAGACATTTAAAACCACTAGAGGGACATTAACTACCCCCATCCATTTCTCCTCCCTTTCAAGGTCTTTCTAGGGAAATGGGAAGGTGAGCTCCATGAAGGCACGTTGCTGTGTTCCCAGTGCCTAGAGCATTGTCTGCCTATAGTCGGCATTTGGTAGCTATTTGTTAAATGGATGTGATCCAGAAATATTTTTCTACCTTTAAACTGCTCTAATTCTTGACTCCATGTCCACCCTGGGTTGATGGGGACAGAACACCAGCCCCTAGGGTTGGTATTAGCACTGAAAAAGAGCACTTTTCTGTACCATGACTCTGCAAACAGATTTGCCACATCCTGAAGATGGTTGGACTGCTCTGGCTCAGGTGCCTGGCCTCTTTACAAGGGGCTTGTTCTCCTGGATCATTCATTTCCCTGTACTGAGCCCACGGTGTTCAGGGCTCTGAGCTACAGACAGGCTCTGTAACCACATGCCAAAGCTACTGCCATGATGGAGCCTTGTTCTAAGTAAGGACAAAACCTAGCATGTGCTCCATCTACTTGGGTCCTTTCTGGGGATTGCTTTATACTTGAATTGTTAGCTTCTGCTGCATAACAAACCATCAAACAAAAAATATTTGGTGAGTTTTAGTAAAATAGCCACTTATTACTTCTTGGGCATCTTTGGATCTGCTAGGAAATTCTACTTAGCTGGCAAGGCTCAGCAAACCTCACCAGAGGTAATACCACGTCCGTGGCAGCTGATGAGATGGTTGTGGGCCAATTGATTATCCTATCACCATCAGCAATATGCTCAGAACACACTGATGGCCTTAGCCTTGTTCCTGAACTAGTTATCAGGAAGACCAATCTGCCTCCACAATAGAAAATAGTTTCTTCCTCTCAGCCGTGCAAATAATGGAAACTGATTCTGTGTTAGAATAGAGCTTGTCTGTATGAAAGGAATGATGCTTTGAGACAGTACTCATGTACTCAAGCTAGACATCCTAGAAAAGATGAGTTTTTGTGGGATTTTGAGGCAAATGAGGCAAGTCTCATTGGATAGACTGAATGTGAGAGGGTAGGAAAGAGCAAAGCAAGGCTGTGGGAAGCCTGCCAGGCCAGAGTGGAGGGTTGCACTGGGAGGTCGGCAGGCAGACTGTCTGGGCCCAGCTGGGGACAGTCATAAAACTTAGACTGTCTTAGCTGGAAGGGACTTCAGAAGTTATTGAACCGCCTCCTTGTTTAATAATGGGGGAAGCTGAGGCCTCAGGGTCATGGCCACCCAAAGGTGAGTAGCAGAGCCCAGACTGGAACCCTCAGCTCTGTCTTTAAACCAGATGTTCCTCCATTCTTTGTTTCAGTGCACTGGGAACTTGGGAAACCTGGAACAGGATGTCACACTGGGGTCCCCAAACTTGCATCCCTCACCCCTCTTCCCTCCCCTGCATCCAGCCTCTGCATTCCTTTGGGAGGCTGCTTCCTGGCCTTGGCTTTTTCCCCAGTAAGGAGGCAAGTCCATGGAAAATTGCCCTGGGGAGTGTGTGCCAGGCCTGCCAGGGGCTCCTCTGACTTTTCTCAGACCCAGACCTAGAGAGAAATCAGACCTGTGCCCAGGACAGAATGCCTTTCAAGGACAGAGACTGGGAGGAAGCTGGGCTGAGGGCGGGAGTGGGACAGGTGCTGTCTGTCGCTGCGGGAGCTGGGGGCACATGCGCGGCTGAGTCCTGCCTTCCCTTCCCTAGCTCTGAACTAAAAGGGCAAATGTCAAAAAATCAGCTCCAAATTCTAACTGAAATATTTGAAAGATTGCTACTTGCCAGGAAATTAGTTCTTTAATTTTGCATATAGAATCCATTCTAGGGGTGGGTGATTCAGTGTGGGGCAGGGTCCAAGATTTTGTAACCAGAGAGTGGGCTTCTGACTCAGAGCTTAGGAGGTAGGGAACACAGAGGATTCTGTTGGGTGCAAAAGGTGTCACTTACAGAATGACAGCCCCATACCTCTGTGGCAGCACCTGGGCTGGGCATGGGGTTGGGGCCTCAGCCTCAGGCCTGACTTTGTAACTGAGTCTGTGCCGACACCAAAAAGGCCCCAAGCGGCTGATCAGCTGGTTAGGTTATCTGGGATGTGGGTCCCAGGTAACCTGCCTCTCTGATCTTTCCACATGAACCCATGATTTGCCCTAAAAGTCTAGCCAAATATTTAAAATGGATAACCAACAAGGACCCACTGTATAGCACAGGGAAGTCGGCTCAATGCTATGTGGCAGACTGGATGGGAGGGGATGGGAGTTTGGGGGAGAATGGACACATGTATGTGTATTGCTGAGTCCCTTTGCTGTCCACCTGAAACTATTAATTGGCTATACTCAAATTGTTAATTGGCTATACTCAAATACAAAACACAAAGTTAAAAGAAAAGAGTCTAGCAGAGATTTTGGTGTGTGGCTGTAGAAATAGTGACCCCCAGATCATGCCAAGAGATGATCTCTTTAGTGGGACTGCTGTAGTATTCCCAATTCTGCCCCTTCAGACTGTCTGGGTGCCCCCGCATGAGGCCTGGAGAAGGGGTGGGCAGCAGGCTGCCTGCACCCCCTTCTTCAAGGCAGGTAATAGAAAACAACAGAAGCCCTTGCCAGCTTCCCCTGTGGGGAGCTGGCGCTCACTTCAGCTCAGGGGTCAGGGCACCCGACCATTGAGAGCCTCTGAGGGGCTTGGTTGGGGTGAAGCCTGGCCATGTGGTCAACATCTGCTCCTAAATGTGCATCTGGGCTATGTTCTATTTGTGACAGGAGGAGACTCAGCAGAGGAGATGTCAGAAAGGGCGCCCCGGAAAACATGGCCCCAGGGCACCCTGTCCTCATGCTCCATGCCCACCCCAGACCCTGCACCCTGTGCTTACAAGAAAAGTGGGAACAGAGTGGGCCCTACTAGCCAGCAACCTCAAAGATGCAGGGTGCTCAGGGGCGAGGCCTCAGCCACAGGTGACCCCCATGGCTATTCTGTGAGTCACCCGAGCCCTGGTAGTTTTCTGTGCTGAGTTCCCAGGATGCTCTGAGGGCCTGAGCCTTCCCAGAGCCTGGTGCTGAGAAGGCACCTAAGTGCTGTCTATGGAAGACAACCAGCAGGTACGCAGTAGATGAGAGAAGGTTAGGGAGCACGAAAGGCCAACCTCTCCTCTGTCAAGCGGGTTCCCAGTGTCGAGGAGCAAATAGTGACCCCCAGGACCCTCAAGAATCATCTGCCACACCATGGGCTGCCGGTGCCTGACCTGGAGTTGGCCCTGCATTGGGAGGGAGGCCATGCAAAGCAAGGTAATTGCTTGAGTGCATTGGCAGCACCACAGGAACATGTGATCAGCTCTCTGTCCATGTGGGGGTAACATACACATGTTCCCAATCATGGACTGGCAGGTACAGGTGCCCGTCAGGTAGATCCCATCTACATGTGGTCGATATACACATGTACACATAGACACACACAAACACACACGTGTCCCAGGATAGATTTGTACTGAAGAGCACTGCAGGGTGGGATGGGAAAATTACAAGTCAGGTTCCAACCCTTTTCCCTACTAGCCAGCCCTGTGAGTTTAGGCAAAGTTACTTAACCTTTATAAGCCTAGTTTTTCTCACCTGTAAAAACAGTTGCTGACAGCCACCTCACAGATCTGCCATGAGTAAAGGAGATGGAATATATGAGATGGATTAGGTCTACGGTGGGACCTGGGGCAGGTGCCAGCCCCTGAAGTGCACACGACATGGACAAGTGCAGGAAATGAGTGGGAGACCCCAAGAGCCCAACACTGCATCCTGGAAACCCTGAGCCTCCCCTTCTTCCCTTTATAGTGGGCACAAGAATGCTGGCACAACCTCCCTGGGCTGTTGGGGCAAGAAACACAGTGGCTGTGAGTCATGATAGGTGGAGGGTGCTACATAAAGCATGGTTATTAGCAGGCAGAGTTACCTTTGACTATCACATCTGCCTGCACAGCTTCCCCCAGTCTGAGCAGCACCTTATTGGGCTCCTCAGAGCCCAGACCTGCCAGCAGATGGCAGCCTTGTGGGATCTGACGGCTGATCTGCTGTAAGCCCAGCACAGCATGGGTATGGTACAGCCCCTTTCCTGAGCCCCTTTCCCCAGCTGGTCATGGACAGTGTTAGCAGTGGGCTAAAGAATCCCGAGCTCTCTCTTTGTTACAGAAGAAGAAAAAGGGTCACTTTGGTAGGGATTAGAGGGTGTTTTCATTTCACGAGCAGGTGAAGGGGACCCTGCAGATGGGGGCACCTTGTGAGTAGAAGGAATGACCACCTCAGTATTAAGGGGGCATGGAATGAGACTCAGGGTCACTGGGCAAGGTTAGTGGGGCCACACAGTCTAGACCAAGCAGCTCCATCACAGCCCTCAGCAGCTTTAGTCTTTACTCTTCCTTGGCTGAGTGTCAATTGTATTATTTTTATGATATACTTACAGAAAAGTATTCCTATTTCTGGATGCCTACCTTAGCTGATTCTTTTTTTTTTTCCTTCTTAATCAAGAGCTGGAAAGATAAAGGGTGACCAAGGTCGGGGAGGGCCCTGCCCGAAACCTAGGTCTGGTGTGGGTGTGTTAGGGTCACAGCTCAGTCCATGGTCCCCTCTTCCCTGGAGCCAACCTGTGGCCAAGTTCCTGCCTGCCCTGCCCTCCCTACAGCCCTAGATCAGGCAGGCCCTTGGCCCAGAAAGCCCTTGATCTGTACTGATCCCTTGAATTCTTCAGGAACCGTGTTGGCCAATGCAGTTGCCAGGTGTCCCTGATGCTACAGAGCAGCCCGGCCAGAGCGGTCCTGCGGTGAGTGTCCCCCAGGGGTTGCCAGGCCAGACCCTGTGCCACTATCCACCCACCTTCCTCCTGGTCCCAGCAGGCCCAGCTCGGCAGCCCCAGATTGTTTGTATCCTCTAGCTGAGGCTGCCGGAGCCAAGACAGAGAGACTGGAAGGGGAATGAGGGAGGGAGAAGGGGGGGGGTAAATTTTTTTCTTTTTTTTTTTTGCACACACCCTTATAAGGCTACTGAAGTCATTACCGATGTAACAAACCAACTAAGCAAGCAAGCGCCTCTCACCAAAGTTCCCTTCTATAAACACGGCCTGGCCAGCCCCCCTGGCCTCCCCTTTCCTCCGCCCTCCCTCCCTCCCTCGGGGATTTGCTCTCCCTGACGTCTCTTTCTTACCCGGCCCCTTTCCCTCCTGCTACTTTCCTTTTTCCCTTCACTGGTCGCAGGGGGAGGGAGCCTGCCAGCTGCGAGGGCCTCTGTGGCCGAGGAGCTGGTGCTGATGGTGGTGGTGGTGGTGACGGCTACGGGAGCCTGAGGCCTGGCTGGCCGGTGGCAAGAGGGCAAGGTGCCCCCGCAGAAGACGACGGTGAGGACGTGCGTGGGGTGCTCAAGAGGCGCGTGGAGACACGGCAGCACACGGAGGAGGCCGTTCGCCAGCAGGAGGTGGAGCAGCTGGACTTCCGCGACCTCCTGGGCAAGAAGGTGAGCACCAAGACCTTGTCTGAAGAGGACCTGAAGGAGATCCCAGCTGAGCAGCTGGACTTCCGCGACCTCCTGGGCAAGAAGGTGAGTACAAAGACCTTGTCTGAAGAGGACCTGAAGGAGATCCCAGCTGAGCAGATGGATTTCCGCGCCAACCTGCAGCGGCAGGTGAAGCCGAAGACCCTGTCAGAGGAGGAGAGGAAAGTGCATGGCCCCCAGCAGGTGGACTTCCGCTCTGTCCTAGCCAAGAAGGGGACTCCCAAGACCCCTGTGCCTGAGAAGGTACCCCCTCCAAAACCGGCCACCCCAGATTTTCGCTCAGTGTTGGGCAGTAAGAAAAAATTACCAACAGAGAATGGTAGCAATAACACTGAGGCCTTGAATGCCAAGGCAGCAGAAGGTCTCAAGCCTGTGGGCAATGCCCAGCCTTCAGGGTTCCTGAAACCCGTGGGCAACGCCAAGCTGGCTGATACCCCCAAACCCTTGAGCAGCACCAAGCCAGCAGAGACCCCCAAACCCTTGGGTAATGTCAAGCCAGCTGAGACCCCCAAACCCTTGGGCAGCACCAAGCCAGCAGAAACCCCCAAACCCTTGGGCAGCACCAAGCCAGCAGAGACCCCAAAACCCTTGGGTAACGTCAAGCCAGCTGAGACTCCCAAACCCTTGGGTAACATCAAGCCAACTGAGACCCCCAAACCCTTGGGCAGCACCAAGCCAGCAGAAACCCCCAAACCCTTGGGCAGCACCAAGCCAGCAGAGACCCCAAAACCCTTGGGTAATGTCAAGCCAGCCGAGACCCCCAAACCCTTGGGTAATGTCAAGCCAGCTGAGACCCCCAAACCCTTGGGTAATGTCAAGCCAGCTGAGACCCCTAAACCTGTGAGCAATGCCAAGCCAGCCGAAACCCTCAAAGCTGTGGGCAACGCCAAGCCAGCTGAGACCCCCAAACCCTTGAGTAACGTCAAGCCAGCTGAAACCCCCAAACTTGTGGGCAATGCCAAGCCAGCTGAGACCTCTAAACCCTTGGATAACGCCAAGCCAGCTGAGGCCCCCAAACCCTTGGGCAATGCCAAGCCGGCTGAAATCCCAAAACCCACTGGGAAAGAAGAACTTAAGAAGGAGATTAAGAATGATGTGAACTGCAAGAAGGGCCATGCAGGGGCCACAGATAGTGAAAAGAGACCAGAGAGCCGAGGGACAGCCCCGACCTTCGAGGAGAAACTACAAGATCTCCATGTGGCAGAGGGTCAGAAGCTGCTGCTCCAGTGCCGAGTGTCCTCTGACCCCCCAGCCACCATCACTTGGACACTGAATGGAAAGACGCTCAAGACCACCAAGTTCATCATCCTCTCCCAAGAAGGTAAAATGGCTGGGGCCGGGAGGAAGGGAAACACTGTCCTAGCCACCGTCAGCTCCCAGAGCCCTGCTTGTTGACGATGCTCATAGCCCAGAGCCGGGTGGGAATGGCTGCTTTCTGCGCCCCTCACCCACAGGCTCAGTGCCCACCCTGGGCCTGGGGCACACACTCCATTGCTGGCAGCCAGAGGCTGGAGTCTGGTCCCAGGGCACATTCCCAGACCTCAGCATCTGTCTGGCAGAGCCCCCTCCTGGCACCCCTAGGTGTGGCTCCTCAAAGGAGCCCTGGGTCTGGGCTGATACCCCATCTCTGGCCCAGAGAGGGCTCCAATCACAGGCTTGGACATGGGAGCACCAAGCTGGGGCTGGCCGGGGGCTTGGGGCTGAGAGCTGCCTTTGAAGCAGCATTTTCGGTTCAGGGCAGGGTTTGTAGTGATGGGATGTGATTTGAGGTCAACAACAACTTGAGTCTTGATAACACTGTGGATTTAAAGGGACCTGAAGGGGAAGCAGCCAGGCGGACAGAGCCACTCACTTCCTAATTTGGATGAGGCTTGTTTGCTGGTATTTCACATTCTTGGGTTGTGGAGAGAAGGGGGGTGGTGCATAAATCCTGCCATCTGGGGCCTTTCAGCATTTGGAATTCTCAGATGGGCCAGTTTATACCTAGAGAAGAGATGGGGGTGAAAGGGTCTCTTCCCTGACCCCTCCATTTGGTTTGAAATGTTTTCATAAATTCCAGTCCTGAACGAGAGCTCCAAGGATAGCAGGCTTCCCACACCCCACTCTCGTGGCCGGCGCTGGAATAGAGTCTGGCCTGAGCTCAAGGCTGAGGCTGGTGGCCCTGGACGGGGCAGGGTACATGGCTCCCTGGGAAGTGGCACTTTACCCTTGGTGAGTAGAGGGCAGCCACCGCAGAGGCCCTGCAGGACAAGTCCTGTCAAATCCTGATCAGCTGAGACAGAAGCACTCCCCTGGCTGCACTGCCCTCCTCCTACCCTCTGACAGCACCCCTCTCCACCCCCTCCCTCACCCTTCATCTGGCTTCCTTCCTTCCTCTTAAAAACCCTAATGAAGTACTTGAAGATAGCATTATCCCTCTCAGCTCACGATAGAGTTTCTCTCTTCACTCTGCAACTCAGACAGCAAATCTGGGCTGGCTGAGCATTTTGAATCTAACTGCTGAAGGAGTAAAGAGGAAACTGGCCCAGAGAGAGAAAAAGGGTTTATTTTCTGCTAATGTGTTGACATGATAGCTTTTCCACGTGAAAATCCTCAGTTTGGTAGGGGCCTCCAGAAGTCATCTCATCCATCCCCCTGTCTCTGCTCATTCTGGCCGTCCACACATAGGAGGGCATGGGGGATCACCATGAGATGATGATGATGGGGGATTATCTGAGATGTCCAGAGCAGTGGATGCCAAGCCTTCCCTGCCACCTCTGTCAGCCTGTCCTGGTTGGAAAGTGTAGGCATAAGACTGACTCCAAACCTTGACCAGGAGTATTTCCCATCTTATCCTGTGGTGACCTCTCAGAGCAGGATGGAAAGTGAGCTGCTGCCCTCCTGGGGACAGGTGTGGTCCCACAGGTCTGCTCACGGTGAGGGGCATGGCTGCAGCACCCTTAGGGAAGCCGAGGTTAGGACAGCTGAGGACAATATCCACAGCCGTACAGCTGTTCTGGGACCTGCGTGGAAACTGCAGAGCCACCAAGAGTTGCTTGTAAACAATTCACTGGACGAAGCAGTGAAAGCAGACCTCAGCCCTGGTCTCAGACACACCCCCAAGCCCTTAGACACAGGCTGCTCATACCCAGGGTGCGGGGTGGGTCATATCTGCTGGGCACCGAGAGCCTGGCTACTACAGTATTGCCTCCCACAGAAACCACCTCAGACGGACAGTTTAGGTCCAAAGCTGAAGAAGAAGAAATGATTTTAAAAGGCCAGCACAAGAAGTTTGGTAGAGGGACAGGATTATAGAGATAGCCCCAAGTCCAACCTTTAAAAATATTCTAAATATTTGTAATTCCTCTTTGAAAAATAAGAATAGCTTGGATTAATTGAACACCACGTGCCAGACACTGACCTAGGCATGTTATTCTTTTCACTCATTTAATCCTCGTAACCAGTATACTGCCCACGTAACAGAGAAGTTAAGGGCTTTACCAGAGGTTGCACAGCTAATTAATAACAAAGCTGGTCTTGGAATGTACGCAGTTGAGTTCCAATGCCTAGACCACTCTGCTCCATCACCTCTTAGTTATTATAATTCTTGTTAGCGTGTCAGCATGCTGGCCGTTCCCTGATCAACTTCCCCGAGAGCATTGCCTGTGAAGGGAAAAGGCTAATGGCTCTTCATTCCTCCACACTGTCAACAGCTGTCAAGAGGCTGGAAGACTGGTGGTGGGCTCTGGGCTGGTGAGTTTTGGTGTTTTCACTGCAGTGGAGGAAGCGGACCTTGACACGGGCCTATTGCCTTGCCAAGGTAGGGAGGAGGCTTGGTCTCAGAACAGCGACTGCACTCTGTCCACCGTCCCTTCACTAGCGCTTCACTCTCCAAATCTTCAGGTGCCCAGGTCAAACACAGACCCAGGAGAAAGCCTTGGGAAAAGCCTTGTCAGTGACCACTTCCACAAACCCCACTGCAAGGAGTAGGGCCTCTGAGAGGTGTGAGTGAATCTGCTCTCAATAGACCTGGAAGAGAGGACACAATCGCACAGTGATAAACCTCTTCCAGCCAAGTGCCGGTGATGAGCAGGAGGAGAGGGAGGGAGCTGAGTGCTGGGCCACAGGGAGAGGCTGGTGGTGAAAGGGCTGGACCTTGATCTGAAGCGTGGAGGCGGGCAGGGCTCCCAACAGGAGAGGGGGGGTGTGGGCTTCCCAGATGGAGGAGGCTAGCTCCCAGCTGCCAGCATCCTCCAGGCTGGAGAGGGGGGTGAGGTCCATTCCATCCTCTATCATGCTGAAGAACTCAATTCTAAAGACAGTAGGAGCCCTTTAAGAGTTGGGAATAGGAGTGGTAGACACAAAGCTGGGGTTTAGGGGCTTTGATTGATTCTGTGCCCAAAGACGAGGAAAGGGCATCCTGAAGAGGCTGGGGAGAGGTGTGGTGAGGCCTGGACTGGCAAGGTAGCCATGGCCACAGACAGGAAATGACTGGTTTAATAAGCAAGGGCAGAGTTAACAGAACCTGGTGCCTAGGTTGAAACAGGGTTGAGGGGGCAGGGGTTTGGTAAGGAAGAGGAGGGTTTCATGACCACTGAGTGTCTGTGTGGGGGTGACTGGGTTGCAGTGATGGCGTCAGTGGAAATAAGGAAGCTGGCATTTTGGGGTGTTTATAGGGAGAAGGGGGTTGCTAAGTGGGTTTCTCCATCCTTCCCACCCCTCTGAGTATCCTCTCCACCCCACCTCCCTGACTCAGCACCCTTCTTGCTCCTCTGCACTGAACCGTGTGCTGTTACCTCGGCTAAGATCAAGGTTCCCTTCCTCCAAGCCTCACTCCCAGACTGTGGTCCCCAGGCCTTTGGCCATGACAGACCCCTGTGCTCTCCCGCCAGCAGTGTGCATGTCTGTGACCCGCTGCTAGTGGATACTGTTCATAGGTTTCAGGGAGCTTCTCTGAACGCTGTAGCTTGAATAGGGCTCGTAGCCCACGGGCCCCACAGAACATGATTATGTTCACTCCATCTAGTGCCAAGAGAGCAGAAGAGGTGTGCTGACAGTCAATTGAATAGACTGCATTCTTGGAGGGACCTGTGGAGGTGTCCTTGCTTTTCCTGCATCTCCCAGAGCTACAGGGCAGACGGTGCTCACTTACAGCAGCTGGGCCTGCCCTTGGGCCTGCAGGGTGGCCTCACCAGGCCCTTCTGGAGCAGAGCTGCTCAGGCCTTGGCCCAGGACTGGGAGGCCCGAGGACAGACAGGGAGCTCTGCGCTGCTGCTGAGAATTTCTTTCATCTTTATGCCTTATTTTCTGTCCCCGGACCAGGTTTCTTCCCCCGGCAAACATTTCTCCTCATCTATTAATGAGGATTCATTTTTGTTGTGTTGTCAATGGGTGATTCATGTTTTATTGCCATCAGTGTGGGATCTTGCAAAGGCTTTTTAAAACCTGTGTAAGTCCATCCCACAAAACAAGGATCTACGCCACACTTACTATGTGCAAGGCAGTATTCCAGCCCATTTCATTGGATGCATAATCCACTTGAAGAATTCTGAGCTAAGAATTTCTTTCCCTTTTAGAAACCATATTATCTCTTTCAAGGGTCAGTTATGTTTGATTAAGTGTTCATGACTTTCTTACATATATCCTACCAGATCACCTGTTCCAGAAACTATGCCTTGGTCATTCTCAAAAAAAAAATGTTTTTTTTAACTGACAGTATTCCAGGCTCAGGAAAAACATTCACAATAGTCACAGGCACTGCCCTCCAACAGCTAGGGTGGGAGAGAGGCACGTGTTTTGTAATGGCCTTGGGAAGTGAACTCAGGGCATAGAAGAGGCCCATCTACGGCTGGGGGTGCTTCAAGATGGCCCTGTCCCTGAGGAGGTGACCCGGAGCTGAGTAGCACTGTCCTGGTGAGCCAGGGGCCCTGACACAGAGAACAGCCTCAGCAGAGCCTCTGGGGCTTGGGGCCACTCCCTCCCCCTCACACACCCTACCTCCCCTCTCCCCACACACTCAGAACCCAGGCAGGATGGGGGGAGGGCCTTCAGACTCTGTGACCTTGAGGGGCTCTCCCAAGGCGGGTTCTAGCTGAGCCATTCATTGGATCCCTGGTTCCCATCCCCCTCACCTTCTTCTCAAAATTCCCCACCAGACTGAGGCTTCTCAAAAAAACTCTGGGAAATGGTTTTTCTTCTGGAGGTCAGGAATAAGCTGTCCCACAGGAAATACCAGATTCTTCAATCTGGGCTAGCCCAGCCTCCAAGCCTGCCGGGGCCCTCCCCCAACCCACACACATGGCCAGGGGTCTAGGCTGTGAGCAGCTAGGAAAAGCTGCCTTTATGATATCCCACCCCTCCCCCCGCCTCCCACCCCAGCTCCCGCCTTGAAGGGCGAGGGCTCTGGTCTACATGTCCCACCTCTTCTGAGGTCTCACTACTGTTTTGTGCCATTTTGGTTTAAGGCTGAAGGCAGCTGGGGGACTGAAGTTTAGAGACAATCAGAGACTCAACCAGGAGGTTCGCTGGGAGTGGGCCTTAGCCTCAGACTGAGGAAAAACAGCAGGATGGGGTCTGTGTCTTCTAAGCCTCAAGTTTGGAGGCCAGAGGTCATCTTCTCATGCCCCTGCCTCTCGGATGAATGGAACCTTCTCTCTCTAGAAGATAGTTTCTCTCATTCCCTGATTTCTGTGCCTCATAGTTCTCACTTTCATGACAGAATTCCTGAAAATCCAGCCTAAATCCTTTCCGTGGCAGTTTCTGCAAATTCTGTGCCTAACCACAGGGGACAGAGACCCTGAGGCATTGCGGTACCATGTAGGAGAGTGGAGGGAGGCCCTGCTGAGGGATGGGGTCTAAATGAGAGTGTAGGAGGGGGTGCAGATCAGCCATCCTGCCCCAGGGACTTGGTAGAACTGAGGTTTCCCTGTTGAAGACTTCACCCAGGTGCCAGGAAGTACACAACGCTTCTATCTCGCTTTCTCCTGCAGCCTTGGTGAGATTCTCTGTGCAGAACAGATGCCACCCTTCCTGTCTCCGAGTGTCCTTGTGTTTGTTGGTCCAGTCTGTGTGTCTGTCTAATGGGGGCGCAGGTACTTTTTCCATCAAAGGCCGTGCCTCTGCACATTCATACCTGGGACACACAGAGCTCTGCCAGCTCAGGACCAGTGATTTGTGCCGAGCAGTGTGGTGGAGAGGGAGGTGGCTGGAGCCAGCGGCTCTAGATGGCAGGATGCACACGGCTCTGGCTGTGTCCTCCTCCTCATGTGATGACAGCTGCCATGACAACAGGGCAGCTTCGAGCAGGATGCCGTGCGGCTGGCCTGTGTGTGTGTCTGATGGCAGGAGCGAGGGCACTGCTGCCCCCCTGCCTGGCCCAGCAGGTCCAGTCCTCAGGCGATCTCTCCCCACACCCTCAGGGAAACTCCCCAGAGGGGCCCTCAGAGAAGGAGCCAGCCCTGGGATGAGAGAGCCAAGGTGGTCAAGGACCAGACTCCCAAGTGTACACCCAACCTGACCCTTCTTTCCCTCAACCAGGCCGGGAGAGGCATGCTGGGGCAAGGGCAGACCCGTAAGAAAGAGAGCTGTGCCATCCCTCTGTGAGGGACCAGAAGACCCTACCCTGCGGGAAGCAGCCCCGCAGTGCCCCTCTCCCAGCCCAGGGCCCCTCGTCAGCCAGGAGTGTCAGCTCACATACCATTCCTGAAAAGCCAACTCCAGAGTCTCTGGCTGGTCTCTGTCTCCTTCCAGCAGGTCTGCCCACAGGCCAGTGTCCCTGCTGGGCAGGGGTTCCTGCCCTCTTCCACTCACCTGTTTGTTCAGAACGTCCTTTTCCAGAATGCATTCCCAAAATCATCACAGTCAGCTGGTGGAGCGTACTCACCTGCCTCTGTCCCTGCCACAGTCTGGGGACCTGAACTTGTCTCTCTTGGTGATGTCCAGTGCGAGGGCCTGGGTCCATCTGCCCCTTGCATTGTGCTACTGCTCTCCAAGGTCAGGGGCTATTTCTCCCTCTTCTTCTTACCTTGCTGTTGTATATTTCTATGAGAGAACTCACTAGAAGCAGGGGTTGGGTGTATTTAGGGATCAGTTATTTTGGATCTGGGTTATCTGTGGGCTTTGATGAGGAGAGTGGGTTGGTTCCCACAGGACCTCTGACTTCTGGGCTCCTGAGGATGCCTGTGTGAAGCGCACTCGCTGTGATACTCCCAGTGCCAGGCAGATGTTGGGCTCAGACCTGGTCCACTCAATACATCTTCCTCCTCCCCACAGGCTCCTTGTGCTCCGTCTCCATCGAGAAGGCACTGCCCGAGGACAGAGGCTTATACAAGTGTGTAGCCAAGAACAGTGCCGGCCAGGCTGAGTCCTCCTGCCAAGTCACCGTGGACGGTAGGTGGTGTCCACCCAACACAGCCCCACACAGAGTCCCACTTATCAGCGCCCACCGTCCCTCAACAGATCTGCCCCCAAAGCGGCCATCCCCACCAGAGGCATTCTCATCGTGGATGAGAAACCATCTTTTGCAAGACGAGACAGGAAGGGAAACAGCAGCTCTGCTTGATGGTTCCTCGTGGCCTTGCAGCCCTGCCCTCAGCTGGGAGGAGGGCTGCTCACCTTATGGGCCCCCTCCCCGGTCCTAACCACACTCCCATGCTAGGCAGGGAAGCTGGACACAAGACAGGAGGAGAAAGGAGAAAAGACACACCCACAGGAAAATGACTACATAGTATTTTACAAGCCGAAACAAACAAGTGTCAGTGCTGGCTGGACAGACCCGTGAGGCGGGAGCAGAGTGGGGTCCAAGTGGGGGCACTTCTTCCAGGAGGTAAGTCGGGGGCTGAGGGTTTGCGTAGAGGGGCCAGGCCTGCCTCTGTGATTTGAGAGGAATAATCATAATGTAACAGAGGGAGGGGATGAGAGGCGTGAGGGCAGAGCGTCCTGCCACGGCTGAGTGGAGCTTCCCGTGAGGAGGGGGCGAGTCCAGTCCTGTGGGGATTTGTCCTAAAGACACGCAGGTGGCGTGTGTGTGAGTCTCCTGCTCTCCTCCGCGTTTTGGAAGGAGACTAGATGGTTTAGGCCCCCGCCTCCACCTGACGTGACAGGACACCGGGCTCCCAGGGAAGGGAGAGCGTCCCTCGTGAGGTTTGCTGCTCTATTAGGGCCGAGCTAGGGCCGGAGTCCCATCTGGGGACTCACAGTCCAGGGCCCATTCTTAGTATTTTGTTACTTGCCTGCAATGGCCTACAAAGGTAGTTTGGGGAAACAATTTCGTGCCTTTGAAATGCCTGGCTAGTAACTATCAGTGACATGTTAAAAGCTAGTGTCCAAATAAGGCATCTTGAAGACCAGCTTTGTTGTCCCTCTGCCTGTGAACACGATCGCTTGACTTCTAAACTCCTAACCTGTTTCACAAGATGTGGAATCGTTGTCTCTGTTCTGGATATTGTAATGTGATTTCCTGATCATGAAAGCCGAGATCATGATACACAATGAGCGGGAGAAAAGGAAGGAGAGTCTTAACAGCCAAAGTCTTTAAACACACACACACACGCATACACAATGGCAACACAAATTAAATTGTCAGTTGCCAATAGTAAACCTGAGATTGTAAAATGCTGTGTGTGTCTCCCTGGAGTTCTGTGAATGTGTTTGTCACAGATATTCTGAGTTCAAGGGAGAAGATTCGATGGATCAAAGTATACAGTCAGTTCAGAAGGGGGTTTGAAGCACGTGTTTTGAGGCTAAGGGGCTGCTGCTCCTGATTCCTCTTGTCACCCACCCAGGTCAGATCCTGTTTCTTTCTAGACAGGTGCTGTAGAATAGTGTTCCTGGAAACTTGGCTTCAGAAGCCTATTTCTAAGAGCCCATACTTGGGAGCCATGCTGATTTCCGAAGGAAGCCCCTCTTCCTGATGAGGTTATATGCTTTTGGAATCCCTGGCCTCTTTGGGTCCTATTCACATGTCCAGCTGAAGGCAGGACAGCAATTCATTCTTATCTGCAAAGTGTCAACACCTTTTCCAGAAAGAGCAAAATGGTTTATTTTTAAAACCAAACTTTGTTTTCAAAGTAAAATTTCCTTTTTCCTTACAGAATACATTTGGGGATATTTTTAAAGATTTGGGGAATTCATTCTGCAACTCAAGGCTCTTTTGTTGCCCCTAAGTTGGTCTTCTTAGTAGACTCCCTTAGGAGACTAATAGACTCCCTTGCTGTCTCCATGAATGTTGACCATCATAATTTATATGTGGTTCCTTTGGAGGGACCCTTGCAGGGTTTGCCCTCCAACTACAGATTGGGAGTTGGGTCTTAGGAGAAGAGCTAGGAAAGGGATCAGAGGGAAACCAGCTGAGATAACAGCGCTGACTCCAGGTTAACTGGGTTTCGGTTTATATTTTTTCAAAGAGAAAAAAGGGCAGCCCCTTCCACACCCACTTTCTTTTCCCTGTTGCTACACATGGAGATATGTTCTTGTCCTGCAAGTGAGTTGCTTTCTTGCCACATTTAGCTTTATCTTTCCATCAAGAGCCCCCTCTAAGCACGTAGTTAAGGACTGCAGACTTCTGAGCTGCTCCCTGGCCCCCTTTCAGCATCTCTCCCGCTGTGCTTCTCTCAGCTGAATAGGCTTTGAGTCCTGCTCTGTCCCCCGATCCTCTCAGCTCTCCCCACTCCCTTACTCAGTAAGACCTGGCGGTAGCACCCAATGGGTCCACGAGCCCTTTGATCTTATAGGCAAATTTCTGTGTGTTTGTGGATTAGAGCATTTTTTAAAAGATAGAGTCCATAGTTTTTAACCATATTCTTAAAATGAGTCGTGAATTAAAATAGAGTGAAGAACCACTTGCCCTAAGAGGTAACCTTGACTGAACTTTTAAGCCCAGTCATTGTGCAGGGTCTTCCATTTCTCTCCATCTGCAGCTCCCCGCTACACCTCTGGATAAGACATGTCTTGCATTCCTCCTAAGGGGCTGCAAGGTCCCTCTCCACTAGGGGTGAGGAACACAGCTGCTGCTGATGTCAGACTGGCCTCGCCCCCGACAGTCACTCACCATCACTCGGGTAGCCTGTGCTGGACACCACTTAGACTCTACATCTGTGGCCAATAGAATGATATATTTCAAGACCTCATGAAAATGACTTTGGTTCATTGGCTGTTCTGTATTAGCCACACTGCTGCCTCCCTCAGAGGGAGGTAGCCTTTATATTGCAGCACATCTGGCTCTTTTAATCCTGCTGCTTCGGTTGTTTCCATAAGAAAAAGGGTGCTCTGTGCACTGTCTTGATTATGGTCATGCCGCTGTTCCATCCGAGGTAGCAGCAGGCATGTCAGCTTGTACTGCAGAAAGCAGCTGAAGCCTGCAGTGGGTAAGGATTTGTCAGAAAAAAAACCCCAACGAGGAGAAAAGGCTGGGCTTCAAGGCTTGCCATGGCCAAAAACTCTTGTGCATTTTTAGTTTATGCAACAATTGGGCAGGGTAGCCTTCTCATTGGGAAAACCCAGGTTCAGTGAGGGTCAGAAGGCTTCCCCAGTCACTCAGTACGAGGGGATGCCACATCCCTGACTGTCTCTGATTCCAAAGCCCAGGCCCTTTGAGCCACCCTGCTCAGGGAGTCACAGCATGAGTTACCCTGGCAGGACTCGTACCCAGGTGTGTCTGGTTCTAAAGTCTGCACCTTTCCCTGGACTGTGTGGTGCCCCTGAATAACACTGAAGTTTCCACTGTCTGAGAGAGCCAGGTCTCCCTTACTAACAGCCTTTCTTGCTGGGAAGCCCTGCACCTCTGTGAGTGGCCCAGGTGAGAGGTGAGAAGGCAAAGCCCTTTGTAGGCCCCAACTCCAAGACAGGGCAGCTCTAGCCACCCTGCCCAGCTGCCCCACCAAGGGCTTCGGGCCTCAGTCACCTGTGAGATCAGAGGTTTCACAACCATGGAGGGTGGTGTGTGTGTGTGTGGTGGGGTGTAGCGTTCCAGTGGGCATTCGTTCAGCCAGTACATCAGTGCCTGCCCTGCCAGGCACTGCCCCGGGGGCTGGGGTTCAGAGCAGTGAATGAAACAGAAGCTCCTGGTCTCAGAGCCTTTACACTGGAGTGAGGGAGAGACAAAAACATGGATGAGCAGACAAGTCCTACGATCTCAGGCGATGACACGTGCTGTGGAGAAAGCAAAACGGGGCCAATGGGGAGGGAGGGCCTGTCTGAACAGAGGCCTGAAGACGTATGGGAAGGAGTCTCAGCAGTAGGAAGGAAGAGTAAGGGCGGGAAGCTCAGCCCTGAGCTGAGGCTGTGAGCAGGCGCTCCCAGAAAGAGAGGTAAGGAGGCCAGTGTGGCTGAGCACCAGGCCAGGGGCAAAGAGTGGGAAATGAGGCTGAGGACCTGCAAGGTCACGTGGGCTGCAACAGGACACCGGATTTTATTCTAAGTGAGATGGGACAACACTGGACGTGGTAAAGGATCCCTCAGGTGGTGACCAGACCCAGGAGGAGGACGAGGAGAGCAGGTGTGAGGTGGCTGTGATGTCCAGGGAGCTTAGACTCCGTGGGAGAGGTGGGAAATGACCAGACTGATCATGTTCTGACAGTACAGCTGATAGGAGTTGCTGAGGAACTGGAAGAGGAGAGAAAGGGAAGTCAAAGGTGACCCTTAGTTTTTGTGAGAGAGCACATGTCAGCGGTGGTACCAGTTACTGGGGTTAGAATGTGCGGGGCAGGGTGAGGGCAGAGTCAAGCATGTGGAGTTTAAGGGTATAAGACTCCATAAGATATCCAAGGGGGCTTGTCACATTGGCCGACATTTAGACAAATCTGGAGTTGAGGCAGGAGTTGGGGTTGGAGGCAGGATATGAGGAGTCAGCTGCATGAGGCCATTGAATGTCCTAGGATTACATGGGGTCCCTAGGGGTGGATGTGGATGGCAGAGAAAAGGAGAGAGCCCAACACTGAAAAACAGGGCTGGACAGTGGTCTGCAAAGGAGACACAGAGGACTGGCTGCAGTGAGACAGGAAGAAATCGAGGAGAGAGAGTTGCTCTAGAGGCCAGAGAGCGATCATTTCAGCAAGAAAGGATGATGAAGGTCAATACGTCAGACGCCTCTGCCAAGTAGAATAAGATGAGCCTGAGCGTTGGCCTTTGGGTTTGGCAACTTGGGGTGATTTGTGACTGTGAGAAGGGAGCTTCAAGCCTAACTTGCGGTGCATGCAGCTAACTACCCATTGGCTCCTAACTGCTGCAATCCACCGCCACTATGGCCCGGTAACGCTTCTGATTGCTGAGTTGACTTCGACCCACTCTTTTCTTGGCTTTGATCTGCTCCCACTCCCATTTGTTCTTTGTATCGACTCAGGCAGCTAACGTGTATTAGGTTGAACTAAATCAAATTACCATTTAGCAGGTCAAAAGCACCTGAATATTGGCAAACAGTGGAGAAGGAAATGGCAACCCACTCCAGTGTTCTTGCCTGGAGAATCCCGAGGACCGGGGAGCCTGGTAGGCTGCTGTCTATGGGGTCGCACAGAGTCGTACACAACTGAAGCGACTTAGCAGCAGCAGCAGCAGCAGCAGCATTGGCAAACAGTATGGTTCAACCTGAAACATGAGTATAAAGTACTTAGCATCATACCAGGCATGGACTGGGGCTTCCCAGGTGGCACTAGTGATAAAGAACCTGCCTGCCAATGTAGGAGATGTAAGAGATGTGGTTCAGTCCCTGGGTTGGGAAGATCCCCTAGAAGAAGGCATGGCAACCCACTACAGTATTCTTGCATAGAGAATCCCATGGGCAGAGGAGCCTGGTGGGCTACAGTCCATGGGGTTTCAAAGAGTCAGACATGGCTGAAGCGACTTAGCCCAGATACCCAGGCATGGACTAAGTACCCAATAAATGCCAGCTGTTACTCCACATCTCATCTCCTCCTCTGGAAGGTGTGGCTATTCTCATTTTCCTGGTGAAGAAGATCAGGAGCTTGCCCAAGGACACATGGTCACTGGCCTGCAGAGCTGGGAAGACACTCATTCTGGTTCGACTTCTCTCTCCTGGCCTTGCCAGCATGCTGCTTGCTCCAAGGCAGAGAGAGAGGCCAGCCCCTCTGCCCTACCCATTCTGGGGGCTCCTGGAAGCTCAGACACCCTCCCAGAAGCCTCCCAAGACATCATTCTCCCTACTGAGAGTTGCAGCTCTGGGAATGACCTCTCTTGGGGGAGACAGAAGGAGAAAGGCTGCAGTGGAGGCTGAGCCCAGAGCTAGCCCAGGAGTGGAAGGGTGAGGCGTTGTCCGTATAAGGATGTGTATTCCTCTCTGTGTCAAGGCCCCCCATCTCCCCACACCACTACCTTCCTCCCCTGTGCTTCTCTGGGGGCACAAGCAGTCCAGCAAAGGACTTCCAGCCCTGGGGCCCAGATCTAGAAATGGAGTTCAGTTTCATCACAAGCTGATTAAAATAGACAGAAAATACACGCTGCTCTTAAACTTTTATAACTATTATTTTTATCCCCTGGGCAGGCGTGTGAGCACAAAGCTGGTTCTGATTAAGCACATGGTCCTCCCAGCCCACTCCTTGCTGTGGTTCTCACGGACAGACTGATAGTTAATGGCTTGTGGTACAGGCACAACCCCCAAGGGGGCAGGGGTGCTGAAGAGGAAAGAGGGGGCTCCTCCCACCCCTTCAGTGCTCCATGTCTGCATGCAGGAGTGCCTGGTTTGACAGTGAAAGTTGAGCCCCTTTCCCCAGGGCCACATGGAAAGATAAGCGCAGGGAACGTCTACAAACAAAACTCAAAGCACAAGACTGTCGTCTCTGACTCTTGGTGACCCCAAGGACTGTAGCCCGCCAGGCTCACAGGTCACTGTAAAGCAGTCACCCACGCTCTGAGGACGGATGCAGGGCCAGGAAACATACAGCAGGGCCTCCGGGAGGGCTTTCTGAAGAGGGAGGATCTTAAAGTGATTTGGGAAGGAGGCCAGACAATGTGGCAAACAGCAGAAGTGAATGAATAGGTAAATGATCACCGTTGCATGCCTTCTCTCCCTAGAGTCTTGCAGTGCTACAAGGCAGAGAAAATAAGTGTCATTTCCTTTGTACAAATGTGGAAATAGAGACCCGGGGCATGATCCCAGGATTCCTGATGACAAAGGCAAAACTAGAGCCCTCCTCTCTCCTTCCTGACTCTGATGGTGCTCAGAAGCAAAGCCCACCACAACCCCTCAAGGAGAGAAGGAATCTCAGTCCCTGTCTGCCTTCTTTCAGGCACTCAGGGAGACTGGCCCTCTCATCCTTTGCTTGCTTGGGCCTCAGTCTCCCCATCATTTAAATAAAAAGTCTTGGCCCTTCTTTACCTCCCTCCTCTGATGCCCTGGAACTCACTGGGAAAAAGATGGTGAGAAGAGTGCTGATGCCAAGGAAAAGAGGGCTGTGTGCACCTACTCTGTCCTCACCTCCTCTTCCTTAAAAGGGGAAAACAAGGAAGTGTCTGGGTGTGCCTTTCTTTGAATTGTTATTGGTGCTGTCGCTGCTGGTCTGGAAGGAAGGGAAGAAGGGAGGGCCTCAGACAAGGGAAACTAGACTCATCTCATGACCTTAGTGTATGGCAGCCTCATCCACAAATGTCAGGGAAGTGTGGACAGGCTTTTCCTGACTCTAGCAGTAGTCCCTGAGACCTGCCCCCACCTCTGCGCTCACCCGCAGACACCCCCACCTGAGCAGAGAGACTAGCAGTTTTCAGCCTGGCGGCATATTATTGACACCAACCCCCACACACAGACCAATCAAGTTGGGATCTGGGGAGTGAGATACCAAGGTACAGGTGCTTCTAATGAGCAGCCAAGGTTGAGAACCAAAGGCTAATAAATATGTACTAAGGATTTTTCTGGAGAAGGAAATGGCAACCCACTCCAGTATTTTTGCCTGGAAGGCTCCATGGATGGAGGAGCATAGTAGGCTACAATCCATGGCGTCGCAAAGAGTCGGACACGACTGAGTGACTTCACTTCACTTCAAGGATTTTTCTGTAGATGACAATGATTTCTATTTCTGGGGAGAATACCCAATAAGAGAAAATGAAATCATCCCTTCCCCATGGCACTTCCTGCTGAGGAGACAGGACACAGGCCATGTTGGTTATGGATGGTGGGGGCCCTGGCTCATCATCTGGGGCTTTTTGGCTCTTACGGAAGGCAGCAGAGGATAACACTCAGCTGGGGATGGCAGCAGGGCAGGGGGATTCCTGGATTACCCAGGTAACAAAGAGTGGGCTGGCCTTGGTTTAGGAAGGAAGCCTATTGATGTAAAGGAATACATAGGGAGAGACCCACATTCTAGAGCAGGAAAGAACCCAACGCCATCTAGAAGGAGCAATGCATCCTGAGAGGAGCACTGAGTCTGCATGCCGGGGAATTGTACGCGCCCAGCCCCTAGTTCTGTGCTTATGTGCCCACCCGCCAGAAGCCCTAGTGTCCAGTCTAGGGGAAAGCACGTGTTAGCAGCCAGGATTGCCCCACCTTGGAGGAGGGACAGGGAGATGGCCCTTCCTCACCAGCCAAGCCACAGGAATGTGGCCAAGCCTCAGCTGGAAAGTCCCACCCGCTCCTTTCTCCCTCGTGCTTCCTCTTCAGGGGCAGGAAGAGGATGCACAGGAAGGGGCTTTGAGTGGGGGAGGCTCCCTCCTAGCATGGCCTCTGAAGGGAGTTCCTTGTGGGGAAAATGCTGGAACCTAGTGATAGCAGCACAGCCAGCTCCTTCTTATCCTGGTCCGCAGGCAGTTTCCCTGCAACTTGCTCCAGTCTGGTCTCTTTAAGGCCCAGTGAGGGCCTTTTCCTTTTCCACTCAGCCCAGCCTAGCACCTTGGCAATTAAAAAAAAAAAAAAAGCGTAACGTGAGAGTTGCAAGTTAAGCTTTATTTAGCGCAAAATGAGGACCATAACCCAGGAGACAGCACCTCAGATAGCTCTGAGAAACCGCTCCAAAGAGATGGGGGCGGAAAGGTAAGTATATATGAAATTTTGGTGAAGGGTGAATACATGCAATCAAGCACATATTTTTCCAGAAGGTTTCTGCTAGTCTCGTGAAGCTTGTGCTAGTCACGAGAAACCGTCATCACCATGAAGGATTTTTAGTGTTTTTCTAGATATGAGGAGATACAAGAATTGGGCTCCTAAAATTTGCTCCTGAAAGTATGTTTACCTGAAGTTGTGTCCTGCGAGTTTCCTACCCGCTGCCCTCCCAGAACGCAGAGTGCCTCGGCTCTGCTCTCCCCTCTGAAATTCTTTCGGGAGGTATTGGAGGTCAGCAGCACCTATTGAATCTTTGTGGAGGTAGATGGCAAGAGCCCATGGCAAATGCCAGTTTGTAGTTGACGCCCTGCTGCCAAGGGAGGGCTTCCCCTGGCATCATCCACACTTGGCGTGAACGTGAAGAGGGATAGTGGAGGACAGGCCTGAGGAGTCGTGTAGCATTTCAGCTCTGCCCAGAGGCTACCGCTGCGGGGTTCCACTGGGTCTGCTTTGGGGAGAGTGCAGAAGCCCCCATGACAGGTCCAAGTCCAGAGCGAGTGAGGCATGCCGACTGCCAGCTCAGAGGCCTCCATCTGATCTGGAGGTCTGACTGTCAGTGCCCTTGTTCCAAGGGAGTTAGAGAAAATGGAGGCTTCAAGACCCCTCCAGATCATGAGCCCAGGGGCAGCCACCCTGTGCCTTGCTTCCTCTGTTTAAGAGACCTCTCTGTACAGAGCAGGCTTCTGGAAGTCCAGAATGTTTAGCCCAAGTGGGTTAAGACCCAGTGAAGGGAAAGGCGGTGCCTGGGTGAGCAGAGGGGTCCTGCTGATGCGGTTCTGCTGGCCCGCACCCACAGCAGAGGTGGAAATGCTCACCAGCTCCCAGAGAGGCCTGTCCATCCATCTTCAGGGGGACTTTGCTCTGCACTTGATGTATAAGGCCTGGTGGCACAACTGCTCCGTCTTTGGTGCTCTTGATGCCAGCCCAGGTGCCATCTGCCCCGTAGCACGAAGGGCCCTCTGAGTGGAGCAGGGTGGGGAGGACTATCGTGGTGGGTGGTGGAGGTGGGATTTTTATTGCAACGTCTCTTCTGCTTCTTTCCCTGGGCGGCTGCCGACTCATGTTTATTGTTCCCATTTAGTTCCAGATACCCCCACCAGTGAAAATGCCAAGGCCCCGGAGATGAAAGCCCGGAGGCCGAAGAGCTCTCTTCCTCCAGTGCTAGGAACAGAAAGTAAGTACCTGTTCAGCTCTTCCAGGCAAGCCCAGGACCAAGGGCCGCCACTGCCTTGTCCGTGCTCTGCAGAGCCTGGCCCCTGTGCTCACCCTGGTACCCCATGAGCCCCTGGTGACCCTTCTTCATCCCTCCCATGTCTTCTGGCCGAAGGATATCCGTGTCCTCTGTCAGCCCCAGTCAGGCCCCTTCTGCTTCCCACCAAGACCCCTGGGAGACCATCCCCTAGTCTGTCTCAGCTGTCTTTCCTGCCAGATGCACCTTCTCAAGGGGGGCTCTGACCAGATCAATCCCAGCTGGAGTCCCCAGTCGCCCACAGAGCCCACCAACCCTGTATGGGTGAACCTTTCCAGGTGGCCACCCTGGCACGCCTGCCACACGTGCACACACTTTCTGACATCGCACCTCAGCCTTCCCATCTGAGTGCTGCCCTGCCCCCCAGCTCCTTTCCTGTGTTTTATCCTCAAGGCAAGCTGAGCTCCTCGGCGTGCTCCAGCCAGCCCTGTGCTCCTCCCCTCGTGCCTTTGCTTGGGCATCTCTGTCTTCAGACAGACTCCCACGGAAAAGCCGTCTCATCCCTGAGTTTGTACTTGCTGTGGCTGAAAGGAGCTCTTCTCTCCTGTGAGCCCCTGTAGTACTCAGCACCCACTTCTGCCAGAAGGCTGTCTCCTTCCCAGTGTCACGGTGACATGTCTGTCTCCTCCTCCCTCCTACTTTGTAAGGTGACTGGGCCAACTCAGGGGTGCGCCTTTCAGGATGACGGTGCTGTGACCTGTTCGTAGAAGGGCTTTACCCACATCTTTTGGAATCAGCTTGCAGCTGTGGTCTAAACAGCTGAGCAGGAATGGGGCTTTTTCTGTGACTCTGCACAGCTTTCTCCCTCTTTTTGAATCTCGGCCTCTTCCAGGACCCCCTCATCTTATGGGGGGGCTTTTACAGTCCCACAAATATGTTTCAATATCTTATAAAATTAGGAAGAAAATTAACTTTTAGATCAAAGAAGATGTTTTAATTTTTAATATTAATATTCATCTTTATACCAATGCAGTTATAAAATGTAACTTACATATATACAGATATATATATTTTTTCTTTAATGAATGAAGGGGCCTTGAAAGGCAAAGGTGCTTAGAGTCCACAAAGATCATAATGCAGCCCTGGCTTCCCCTGCTGCTGCTGCTGCTGCTAAGTCGCTTCAGTCATGTCTGACTCTGTGCGACCCCAGAGACGGCAGCCCACCAGGCTCCCCCATCCCTGGGATTCTCCAGGCAAGAACACTGGAGTGGGTTACCATTTCCTTCTCCAATGCATGAAAGTGAAAAGTGAAAGTGAAGTCGCTCAGTCGTGTCTGACTCTTAGCGACCCCATGGACTGCAGCCTACCAGGCTCCTCTGTCCAGACTCTCCAGGAGGCAAGAATTCTGGGATTCTCCAGGGATTCTCCAGGCAAGAGTAACTGAGTGGGGTGCCATTGACTTCTCCTGGCTTCCCCTACTGATGAACTATTGTCTAATTTTGTTAGAACTTTGCCTTGAAAGCTCCAATGTTAACAGGAGGTATGGGGTTTCCTGGACATCCCAACATGCTCTTTCTGTGTTTTAAACAGCAAAAGACAAGACAAACTCCTGAATACCTGTGCTAACAAGGGAAGTGAGCGAGGGTAATTCACAGGCTGCCTCCGCTTTTCCATTACAAGGCAGTGTTCTGGAACTTAGTTTTATTCGCATCTCATCAAAGCAACATATATCCCTCCCCAGTGAGGAGCTTGGGTTCCTCATGCACATACCAGCTAGGCTGTCAGGGGGCCCTCTCAGCCTGCAGTATGCTGTGCCAACCGAACTGGAGCGATAATTTCTCATGGATATCCAACTACCCAGGAGCCTCTGAGTATCCAAAGTAGGCATTTAATGAGTTGTTGGAAATGCAGAAACAATTCTTTTAAAAAACCTGGTGAGAAGGGGTTAGTGATTTTACCTTCTGACTTGGGCCTGTGCTCTTGGTTATGGGAGCAAATCAGCAGGAGAGCTGTGGGCTCTTAGAAGAGCACCAAGTGGCAGTGAACTGGTCTGAGTGACTGTTCTTCCCTCGTAGGGGCAGAAGCAGGGATCCCTGGGGTTCCAGCTGGGAGGCCAGCAGTCTTCTGTCCTCCGCCCTGGCACATCCATTCCAATGAGATCCCCAGGGAAGGGAGGTGGGGTGGGAGCAGAGTTGTGAAAGAGAGACACAAGCTGGAGACAGTGAGCAGCCTCGTGGGTTTGTGGCCTTGAGAAGTCTTCAGAAAACCCCGGTCGAGTTGTCATCATGCACTTCTAGGGAAGGGGCTTGCAACCCTGGCTGCATATTAGATTCACCTAGGGACCATTTAAAAATGCTGCTGCCTGCTGTACCCCAGACTCATTGGATCAGAGCCTCCTCTGGTGGTGGACAGCTTCAGTATTTGTTTCAGCTCCTGGGCCCTCCCAAGGTGCTGCCAGTCAGGCTGGCGAGCAGCTGCTCCAGAGGGAAGCCTGGTGCTCTTGCTCCGCTGGTCTTGAGAAAGCAGAAGCAGGTCTTCTCTACTGCCTCCCTTAAATGTGGAAGCACCTGGGGGCTCCTCAGGCCCAGGTCCTCAGGGTATTCCAGCACCCGCCTTTACAGAGGGAGCAAGATGCTCTTGGTAGAGGCTGAACCCCATGGTTCTTTCCCCTGCAGAGGGCTCAGGGAATGGGGCTCAGCGGGCAGTGCTGCTTAACAGGAGGGGCAGGGCTGGCTGAAAGTGCTTTCTCTCCCTAGCAGACACACACATCTGTGATAGCATTAACTCCAGCCAACATCGCTTGTCTGCTGAAGGGAAATTTCACTCTGTGTAGAAAAGTCTTCAAGTTGGAGTCACAGACAGATGTCTTACTCCCAAAAGGATGGAAGTGTGTGTCTCCATGTATGGTAATGGCCACGCTGAATCTCTTTGCTGGCCCATGACCCCTGCCCCCTCATTACCCCAGCCGTCACCCGCTGGGATGCTGAGAGCATTAGCGGGGTGATTCCTTCAGAAACCTGCAAGTTCCCAGGGTACCTGCGCACTACCCTGGGGCTCCCTTCCCAGGAGGCTCCTGAGAAGGTAGCTGCCCAAGACAGGAAATGAAGGGGATGTCTTTCAGGGCTGCATCCCGAGTTCTTTTCTTACTTTGGGGGATAATTTGCATTATTTTTTAATTACATACATTAAATATGCCTGTCTTCTTGTTCAAATATTTTGAATAGTACAGAAGTTTACCCAGTGCAACATGAAAGCCCTCTTTCATCTTACCCTAATCCTACTCACCTGCTTAAATATATTCACAATTACTGTTTTATAAATATTCTTATATACACATGCAAATACATCAGTTGAATTTTTTCCCACAGAAGTGGAATTACGCAGTCTGTGCACCTCTTCAACTTGTCTTATTCTGTTAGCATTGCCATCCTCTGCCCCAGGCATTTCTGATTCCATGAGAAAGCCCAGATTCTCATGTCGTTGACTGGTCTGGCTGTGTATGTGTATTCATTTTTGTCTAGGACTGGGAAGTACCTAATGTAACCAGGAAATACATCTTTCCTCCAGTGGCCAAGGGAAAGCTGAGTGGTTTCCTTGTCAAACAGATGGTGGCCAGATGCATGTCTGGTGGCCTCCCCTTCCCAGCTTGAGTGTTTGGTCCTGTGAAGAGCTGTCAGCTATGAGAGTAGATGGTCCTCGTCCACACATTGCCTAAGAGTCCCTGGGGCCACCGCTGCAGCCAAGCTCTGGGGAACATGAGGGAAAAGCCAAGCTGATTTGCCCAAACCCAAGGGGCTGGATGAGAGAAAACTGGTGGAAGTACAAGTTAACCTGCTGGACAACCAGCTCACAAGTACAGAAGTGAGGAGGCTGTCAGATTTGGAAAGTGAGGAAAGATTTCTGAATGAGGGAGATGGTGAGCCAGGTTACAGATGAGGAGAGAAATGTGGTTTGGTTGATGAGGAATAACATTCCTCTTATTGAGGAAAGACTAGAGGGAGAAATGCGCAAGTGCTACAGAAGATCACAAGGGCCTCTGAATAAGTCATCCGCCCATCGCACCAAACAAGAGTTTTCCTGAGCACCTATGTAGCAGGCATCATCTTAGACACTCGGTCTGTGTTGCTTCGGGCAAGTCTCATTCCACTGAGCTACGATTAGTTGTTCCATTTTACAGATGAGCTGAACTGAGCCTTGAGAGCTAAACTGCCCTGCCCAGAGTCTGGCAGCTGGTAAGATGTGGGCACTGTGAGGGCAACCCTGACCCACACTCCCCCCACACCAGTCTGCGCCTTCCACAGTCTCAGGGCCATCCTTGTGCTATCCAAACAGCGGAGGCACCATCCTCCAGGGGACACGGGTCTGACTGCCCTCAGAGCTGCGGGGAGAAAAAGATGACAGCTGGTATGCTTTCCTGGTTCTTGAGACCTGTCAGGGTCTTTGCTGCATGCCTCTCAATGGGAATTTTTTTAATAACTTTATTCTGGTATAATTTCAAATTTACAGAAAAGGTGCAAGAACAGTATAAGAAACTTCCATTATTTACATTTTGTCCTATTGTTTTGTCATTATGTATAAACTCATATATATACAGTTCAGTTCAGTCGCTCGGTCATGTCCAACTCTTTGTGACCTCATGAATCGCAGCACGCCAGGCCTCCCTGTCCATCACCAACTCCCGGAGTTCACTCAGATTCACGTCCATCGAGTCAGTGATGCCATCCAGCCATCTCATCCTCTGTCGTCCCCTTCTCCTCCTGCCCCCAATCCCTCCCAGCATCAGGGTCTTTTCCAATGAGTCAACTCTTCACATGAGGTAGCCAAAGTACTGGAGTTTCAGCTTTAGCATCATTCCCTCCAAAGAAATCCCAGGGCTGATCTCCTTCAGAATGGACTGGTTGGATCTCCTTGCAGTCCAAGGGACTCTCAAGAGTCTTCTCCAACACCACAGTTCAAAAGCATCAATTCTTCAGTGCTCAGCCTTCTTCACAGTCCAACTCTCACATCCATACATGACCGCAGGAAAAACCATAGCCTTGACTAGACGGATCTTTGTTGGCAAAGTAATGTCTCTGCTTTTGAATATGCTATCTAGGTTGGTCATAACTTTCCTTCCAAGGAGTAAGCGTCTTTTAATTTCATGGCTGCAGTCATCATCTGCAGTGATTTTGGAGCAAAAAAAAATAAAGTCTGCCACTGTTTCCACTGTTTCCCCATCTGTTTCCCATGAAGTGATGGGACCAGATGCCATGAGCTTCGTTTTCTGAATGTTGAGCTTTAAGCCAACTTTTTAACTCTCCACTTTCACTTTCATCAAGAGGCTTTTTATTTCCTCTTCACTTTCTGCCATAAGGGTGGTGTCATCTGCATATCTGAGGTTATTGATATTTCTTCTGGCAATCTTGATTCCAGCTTGTGTTTCTTCCAGCCCAGCGTTTCTCATGATGTACTCTACATAGAAGTTAAATAAGCAGGGTGACAATATGCAGCCTTGAAGTAATCCTTTTCCTATTTGTAACCAGTCTGTTGTTCCATGTCCAGTTCTAACTGTTGCTTCCTGACCTGCATACGGATTTCTCAAGAGGCAGGTCAGGTGGTCTGGTATTCCCATCTCTTTCAGAATTTTCCACAGTTTATTGTGATCCACACAGTCAAAGGCTTTGGCATAGTCAATAAAGCAGAAATAGATGTTTTTCTGGAACTCTCTTGCTTTTTCCATGATCCAGCGGATGTTGGCAATTTGATTGCTGGTTCCTCTGCCTTTTCCAAAACCAGCTTGAACATCAAGAAGTTCATGGTTCACATATGGCTGAAGCCTGGCTTGGAGAATTTTGAGCATTACTTTACTAGTATGTGAGATGAGTGCAATTGTGTGGCAGTTTGAGCATTCTTTGGCATTGCCTTTCTTTGGGATTGGAATGAAAACTGACCTTTTCCAGTCCTGTGGCCACTGCTGAGTTTTCCAAATTTGCTGGCATATTGAGTGCAGCACTTTCACAGCATCATCTTTCAGGATTTGGAATAGCTCAACTGGAATTCCATCACCTCCACTAGCTTTGTTCGTAGTGATACTTTCTAAGGCCCACTTGACTTCACATGCCAGGATGTCTGGCTCTAGGTGAGTGACCACACCATCGTGATTATCTGGTCATGAAGATCTTTTTTGTATAGTTCTTCTGTGTATTCTTGCCACCTCTTCTTGATATCTTCTGCTTCTGTTAGGTCCATACCATTTCTGTCCTTTATCGAGCCCATCTTTGCATGAAATGTCCCCTTGGTATCTCTAATTTTCTTGAAGAGATCTCTAGTCTTTCCCATTCTGTTGTTTTCCTCTATTTCTTTGCATTAATCACTGAGGAAGGCTTTCTTATCTCTTCTTGCTATTCTTTGGAACTCTGCATTCATACACCATTCATCAAATATTCATATCTATATTTATAATACCATATATATGCTATATCTAGTCATACATATTCACCATTCACCATATAGAGATGGATTTCCCTTGTGGTTCAGCTGGTAAAGAATCTGCCTGCAATGTGGGAGACCTGGGTTCGATCCCTGGGTTAGGAAGATCCCCTGGAGAAGGGAGTGGCTACCCACTCCAGTATTCTGGCCTGGAGAATTCCCCCTGTATAGTCTATGGGGTCGCAAAGAGTCAGACAAGACTGAGCAACTTTCACTTTCACGTAGAGACAAATATATATACTGCCTACAAATAGACATCATGCCCTTGACCTCTAAATGTCTTATTGTGTATCTTCTAAGAATATAACCGCAATGCAGTTCTTAAAATCAGGACATCTAACACTGAACTGATACTGTCTAACCCACAGTCCCATATTTGACTTTTGTCAATTGTGCATTCTTCTTTCTGGCCGCTTTCCCCCCTCCTGATGGAAATGTAGTGTCTGCACTCCTGGAAAACTTTACGCACATCTCCAGCCCAGAGAGGGTCGTCTCCCACCTTTGAAGAAGGAACAGGAGAGGAGCGTGGGCTGGGGGAAAAACATCTTCCACCTGTGGGGGTGTGGGGACGTGGGGGGCTGCAACACCCTTCCTTGTCGGACCTCCAGATGCCCCTTTACTGTGTGTGGCCCATGCTGGGCCAGCACTCAGGCACAAGGTACCAGCAGACAGCCCTTGGGGTGGAGAGCAGAGAGTGAAGGTTCTTGGTTCTGCCTCTGTGAATGTGGCCTTGACCTTGGTCAAAGCCCCTCCTCCTTCTACAGTGTCAAGTGGGGACTTTCTCCAACTGACCCCAGGCCTTTTCTAGCTCTGACATCAGGCCATTCAATAGAATGCTTTTCTTTGGAGTGAAGCAGGGTTGGCTAAAGCCCTTCGCATCATCTGGTGTGTGGAAAGTGGAAGCTCCAGCAAGTGTGAACACACAGCAACAGAGACATCCAGACAGGAGGGAGGCTGTATGCATGGGGTCCAGGTTTAGGGTGTTCCAGCTGGAGGGGATCTGACGAGTTTTGTGTGAAAGAGACATTGCTGGGGCTTAAGGAATGGCTTAAGAAAAATACAGAGAGGCAGGATCCAGTGATTAAGACTCTGAGCTTCCAACATAGAGGGTTCGGGTTCAATCCCTGGTCTAGGAACCAGGATCCCTGGTCTAGGATCCCACGTGCTACGTAGTGTGGCCAAAAAGAAAAAGAAAATACAGAGAGGCACTGTGATAACAGGCCCAGGGATTCCTCCTATCAGTCTGTAAAGCTGATGATCTTTTAGAAAAGACAGAAACATCCATAGGGCACATGTACGATTAGGGAATAGGAACCAAGGCCTGTCCATCTCTGAAATTTCAGGGGCTGGTCTGAAATAGGGATATAGTAAGTATTTCCCTTTTGAAGTGTCCTCATCAGTTCCCATGTTCCTGGGATCTGGAGATGGTGAAGGCGGAACACCCCTTGTGTTCTATGCCTGGTCTTGGCCTGAGCTTCACCCCTTTTACCAGTCTCTTTGACTTCTCTCACTACTGTCCCAGATTATGATGCTCTTAGATGTCTTTGCCTTGGTCTCCTGAATGTGTCTGTCCCTGAAACCAAAAGTCGATCACCTTGAAAGCATTTTTGGGTATCAAAAGCAGTGTCCAATTATCCTGAAGGGTTTCTCCAGGATCCCATCTTTCTTTTCAATATGCTCTCCAGGAGTCAAAGGGCTGGAAGGAAATGCTGAAGAGGTTAAGACTTGGCATTGAGACTTGCTCGACAGGGAAAGTTGTGGGACCCTGGGAGAGAAGCGGGGCTATTTCCATGAATGTCTTTGAAAGCTGAGCCAACTCCTGGTTACTCCCAACCAAAGTATTGGTCTTGGTGCTCACGCCGCCCTCCAGCACACTGTGTGTGTGGACCTGTGCTTCCACCCCTGGGCTGCTGGGTTTGTCTACTTCCCTGCTCTTCCGTCGTCTCCCACGAGCCAGTTCCATGGCAGGGTGGGTCCTCCCAGGGATGCCCTGGAGGGTGCCAGTCAGACAACGCTCGTGCTGCTGTCCCAGCCATGCGGGCTGCCCCTTTCACAACGGCCCCAATGTTCTGTGTCCCAGCGGCCTGGGGCTGGGTGTTTGCAGTAACAAGAGGATCAGTGTTCCTCTGGAATCTTATGTGACGGCCTTTGCTGTGAGGGAATGTGTACAGGAAATTTGCCCAGAGATGTTCATTCTGGGAAAATGACCAATGTTTTTCCACAAGTTTGTAAGGAGGGGCTGGAAAGGGCCTGATGTGTGTGGGGTGGGGGTGGAGGGGGACAGTGTCGAGGGTGCTGTTTAAAGCCCCCTGGAGCCCTGAGCCTGCCCCGGTGCAGGACAGTGAGATCTAGCCCCATCCCCAGATCCTCACCGCCACCCCCTGCTATGACACAGCCCACAGGGTGGGTGCTCCCTTCACATGTCACCCAACCCGTGTCCCCTTCAGGAGCTTGTGGCAGAAAGTGAATGCTTATTTGGGGAATTGTGAAGGGTTTGATGTCTATTTTTAGCTAGCTACCTAAAAAGGGAAATGTCCCCAGAGAGGCAGAGATCCAGGGACCTCCCTGGACCCAAGGCTACTGATACTACCTCCCCAGTTTCCTCCAGCTCTTCATTATCTCAGACCCTTTGGAAGCTGTGAGATCCACCTTTGGGCTCTGTAAATATCTCTCAATGGCTGACTCTGATCTTTCTGCTCTATGGATTCACTGGAGAGACAGACTCATGTGTCTTCAAACTGAGCAGCGTGGAAACTCCTGTGGGGTGCTCACCTCCTCCCTCCGAGGGCAGAAGGAAGGTTCATGAGGCCAGGACTAGCTGGGTGTGGACAGGCTGGGGCAAAAGCAAAAGATGCCTTACCCACACGATTGGAAGCTAGTCTTTCCAGCCCAGCTCCAGGTTTCCCAGGAGGCTTCTAAATTCAGTGTTTTGACTTTGATGTTTTTATTGGGCTGCTTCACTTCTTCCAGACTCAGTCTCCTGTCTGGGGTGGAAGGCTCAGCACCTGGCCACTTTGATCTAAATTGGTGACAGAGCTAGGGGCCTTCTCCTTTTCATGGAATGTTGCACAGGATTCAAGCCAATGGGCTTCATCTCTGAGCATCAGAGCCCAGGGCTGTGATGAAGTGTTCTCAGGAAATTCCGTGGTAGCAGAGTTCCCCGGGGATTCCACTCATTCCTTTAAAAGGTATTTTCTAGCCTGTTCCCAGTACTGAGCAAGGCCTGGGGATACAGAAGATGAACATGATGGCCCTGTACCTGTCCTCAGGGAACTTGCAGGGTATATGCGTAATGGGGGCAGGTTTCCGCAGTTGCCATGCCTTGTGATAACTGCTGATGAAACCACCTCAGAGGGGTATGGGACCCACCCGGCAGCAGTGATATGTGAATGAGTCAGCAAAGAGCTGACAGCAAAAGCCTGGCACTGTAGAAACTGAAAGGCCTTCAGTGTAGTATACGAAGCGGTATCCCCAGAAGGCACAGGGATCAGCAGCATCCACACCCCAAGGAAGGTCAGGAATCTGTGGTTTTAGTAATTCTCCTGGATGATTATTATCAGGCAGGCTAAATTTTGAGAACCACTGCCATTGAGCATAGAAGGCATGGGTGAGGGTATTCCCCAAGAGTTAGAAAGAAGGCTGGTGATGAAAGCTGGGGACAGATCTTGGAAACCCTTGTCTGATGAGTTGGACTTGATCCTAAGAGGCAATGGGCAGCCACTGGAAAAGTGTAAACAGTGGAGTGACATCAGATGTGCTTTTGACAAAGATCACTTTTGCTCCAGAGTGATGGATGTACTAGGGTGGGGACAGGGGACCACAAGTGTGGGAGGTGGTACAGTAAGGACTAGAATGGTAACAGTGGGGATATGGATAGAGGAACCAAGGAAGTTATTTTGTTGATGGAATTGAAAGATGTTAGTCAGTGTCTGGAAATGGGCAGGGGTGGTGGGTGGGGGGCTTGGGAGAAATGGAGATGAGCAGCAGTGTGGGGAGAAGAACTGCATTTGGTTTCAGATGTTGGGTTTACAGTATGTGCCTGGGGAGATGGTGTCAGGTAGTGGGATGTATAGGTGGGCTCAGGAGAGAGGTCTGGGCTCCAGGGAAAATGAGGACAGCAAACAGAGAGCTTAGGGTAGTTTGGGGAGCTTGAGAGTTTGGGGGGCAGTGCTGTACCAGGAGGGGTATACTGCCTGGGACTGGCTGTCTGGGAGAGGGACAGACCCTGGGCAAGGAGAAGGAGGATGCTCTGCTCTCCTTACAGGCCCTGTGGCCAGAAGCCACCATGGGGTTTGCAAGGATGGTTACATCTTTTTCTATTTCTGTGAAACTCCTCTCTTACAGTGGCTAATGCAGAAAGTTTAGGATGTTGGAGTAGAAGGTGGGGGACTAAAGGCTGACAGCAATAGTAAGATAATAAGAAGAAAGCATCCAGAGGAAAAGAAACTGGTTAGTGACCCAAGAGGTACTGAGAGTTTGGGCATCTGGACCAGTGAGAATTTTACCTGTACTGAGGCCTCTCTCAGCAGGAGAGAGCTCATATAGGTATAAAGCTGACCTGGCCAGCAGTGCAGGGACTAAACAGATGAAGGAAAGTACAGAGAAGTCCTTTGGGGATCTGTTTGGGGAAGAAAGGAGAGTGGTCGGGGGAGAAGCTGGGGAGGGGAGGGTAAGACTGGTGTTGGAACATGTACTTTATGCTATATCTTCACCGACACAATGGACATGGGTTTGGGTGGACTCCGGGAATTGGTGATGGACAGGGAGGCCTGGCGTGCTGCAGTTCATGGGGTTGCAAAGAGTCAGACACGACTGAGTGACTGAACCGAACTGAACTTTATAACATAGCTTAATTCTTTACAACAAATTTTATTTATTCTCCCCACATTCTTTGAATGGGGACACTAAAGCTCCAAGAGGTTACATAGCAAGTTTTAAGTCACACCCCTTAGGGAGTAACAGGGCTATATTTGAACCCAAGTCCAGGGCCAGAGCCTATGCCCATTGCATTTCTGCAAAGAGACAGAGAAGGGTTTTAAGGCCCTGATTTGAGGATGGGGGAGAGTGTCCAAGGGAGTCAGGAGACAACAGGAGAAAAGCAGCCACATGCTGGGCAACAGAAGGCTTAAGTCCTGTTTCTAATTCAGCCACATGTCATTTTATGAACCCAGCAAGTCATCTGACTTTTATTCAAATCCATCTCCTTTTTCATGAAATGGAAACAATGTGAAGTGCCCTACTCGTGTTTGGTTGGGGTAAGAACCCAGTGAAAAAAGGATGATGACATCATGGATTAGAAACTCAGCTTGCTGAGTCTAGCTCTCTGCAAGAAATCAGGTGCTAGAATCCAGTAACTCTGCTTTCTAGTCCATTAATCATGTTCTCCTAAGCCCAGAACATATATTAATGAATTTCAGCAGATGGGCCTCTAAAGTATACATAGACTAGGATACAGAACATTGTTAATGTTTAAAATAGCTGTGACTGATGGGAACCAAATCAGTTTCAGATGCTAATGAATTCAAACAGGAGATGCTCCAAATTTATTGAACAACCAGAAAACTTTGGCCTTCAACCATATTTAACTATAACACAGAAAGACAGATATTAGTTCAGGCTCTGCTTCTGGCCATGTAAGTTTACCCACAGGCCCCAAGATAGTATAGGGGGAACTTTGGAGTCCTCACTTTTACTGTATGTCATCTTTGCCTCTTTATTAACTCCTCACCCACGGCTCCAGAGGCAGGCACCCTGCCCCCAGAGCTTCTCCCCAGTTCCACCAGTGTGCACAGACTGGGCGGCCTCAGCGTCAGCGCTGTGTTGTCTCACAGTTCTGAAGGCGGTTTCTCCTGAGGCCTCTATCGCCTTGGCCTGCAGGGGGCAGCCTTCTGTTCGTGTCCTCACGCGGCCTTTGCTCTGTGCGTGTCTTCCTGGTGTCTCTCCATGGGCCCAAATTTTCTCTTATAAAGACACCAGTCAGCTTGGATTAAGGTCCACCCTAGCAGCCTCCTTTTAATTTAATCACCTCTTTAAAGTTCCTGTTTCCAAGTATAGTCATATTCTGAAGTACTGGGGGTTTAGGGCTTCAATGTATGAATGGGAAGCGGGGGGCGGGGTGCAGCTCAGCCCATAACAGCAGCCCTCCGTGCTCTCCCGCTCCCAGGAGGTCAGGTCCTGGCTCTGGGAGGAACCCCCTTTTCCTTCCCAGAAGGGTCACTCTCTTCCAGTTGGGCCCTCCCCCTTCCCATCTGCCCTGGGTGCAGGTGGGCAGGGGCTTCATGGCTCAGCCCATCCCCAGGGTTCTGTACCCCCTCTGGTGCCCACTCTGAGGGGTCTGGGAGTGCCCGGGAGCATTTGCTTCCTAGCATCTCCGGGCTCTTCCTCTCCTAGTCCTAGCCTTCTGCTTTCACATCTGGATTCTTCTCTCTCACTGTAGAAGAAACCTTAGCTTGACATTTCCTCTTCTGTCACCCTGTCTCTCTGTGTCCCTCTCATGTTGGGAATTCTTGATGGGTTAGCTGACTCACTACCTGTTTTCTTGAGAATCTCCTCTAGAGCAACTTCTGACCCCATATCCTGCCCTCTCAAACTGGAGGTGGCGGTGCCTCTCCTGCCCACGCATCACCCGATGTTGGTCGTACCTTCTTAGTGCCCTTCCTCCTCCGTCCTGGGTCTCAGGGACAGTCCCTCCATAGCCCTTCTGCCTCATCCCAGCTCCTTACTGGTGGCATCACCTCAGATAAGACCCTTTTTCATCTTTCACTGTACTTTCCCCCCAAAGAACTGACCCATCCTCACAGTTCCCATTAATGACTGCATGTTTGATCCTGTAATCTTTCTGTTTCAGCTTCCACCAACTCTTTCTAGAATTCTGATCCTGGACTTCTAGCCTATATACTGTTTAAACCCTTTTATCAACCGCATTCTCTTAGACCAAGCCAAACTCCTCATCTTTTACTCCCAAATTCCCTATTGCATCAATAAAAATTTTTCCCACTTATTCAAGCAAGAAATCCCTGAGGAATCTTTGTTCCTGTCTCTTGTTTAGCCCTTAAAATCTTTTAAATTTTCCTCCATCTTGTATTTGTATTTTATTTTCTGGAGGCTTTACCAAGGCCAGACCTGGATCAGTTTCTTCTAAGAGTATGACAATAGCCTCCTAATTGGATTTTCTCATGCCCTGGAATTGGAAAGACCTCCAGAGGTCCTCTAGACTAGCTGGACTCTTGTTTGAGTCAGGACGCCCTGTTACTCAGAACAAAGACCTAACTCGCACATTCATTATAGACCAGAACTGTCCAGTAGAATTTTTCTGTGATGATTGCAATGCTCTCTATCTGCACAGTGGAAACCACTAACCATGTATGGCTGTGAGCACTTGACATGTGACGAGTGTGACTGAGGGACAGAAGTTTTCTATCTTCTTAAATTCTCCCAGCATCTTCATGCCACTGCTCTCTGAAACCAGCCCTGTGCTCTAGCCACCTCCCACCAAACATCATCCTACTGATCTTCCACCAAACATCATAAACAGGACTCTCTACTCTGAGACACTCTGTTCCTAATCAATAGGACTCTTCTCTGCAGGTCAGATCGTCACAAGGGACTTCCCTGGCAGCCCAATGGCTAAGACTCCGCTTCCACTGTAGGGGGCAAGGGACTGATCCCTGGTAGGAGAACTAAGGTCCTGCATGCCACATGGTCTGGCTAAATAAATAAGATTATGCCTGGAAATGTCAGTTAACAGAAAATATGCTACCATGAAGAAAAAAAATTTTTTTAAAAGATCATCTTTCAGGTCCACTGTTCTGTGTCCCACCTTCCAGCCATCTCACCAGACACTGTTCTCTCTTTCTCCTTCTTTTGAACAACTACATCATGTTGATGGGACAAACATTGTTTAACTTTCTGTTTAACTTTTATTTTGAAATTTCAGAACTAGAGAAAAGTTGTACTATTTAGTACAAATAATCCTTGTATACCCTTCACTCACATTCTTCGAATACTGATGTTTTATCATGTTTGCTTTATCATATATTCTCTCTCCTCTCTGTTTTCCACTTATCTTTCCTTCTACCTCTTCACAAACATATACACATATACATACATGCACTTTATTTTTTATGAGCAGTTTGAAAGTAAGTTTCACATATGGTATCCTCTACACCTATATACTTCAGTATATTCTTCCTAAAAATAAGGACAATCTCTTATAAAACCACAGCTATTTGATGTAGAGTGGTTCAGGAGGATTGCATTGATTAAGCAACTCTTTCCCCTTTTTCATATTAAGGTATAATTTATGCACAATAAAATTCACCCGTTCTATTGCACAGTCCTTGACAAATGTTTATAGTCCTGTGACTACCACCATGACCAAGATACGGCTTCACACCTTAAAACATGTCCTTATGCCCCTCAGTAGTCAGCCCCTCCCACGCCCACCTTTTCTCTGTCCTTATAGTTTTGCCTTTTCTAAAACGGCCTACAGAGTTATACAGTACATAGCCTTTTTCTTCTCTTAGCGGAAGAGAAGGATGAATCATTAAGATTCATCATGCTGTGTATATCAGAAGTTTGTTCCTTTTTGTTGGTGAGTGAGTGGTATTTCCTCATGTGGATGTACCACAGTCATCCATTCTCCAGTTGAAGGGCAGGTTTTGGGCAATCACAAATAAACCAACTACAAACAATCATATACAGATGTTTGTGTGAATGCAGGTTTTCATTTGGATAAGTAGGTTAGATAACTTTTGAACAAGGACCTGAAAAAAATATGAAAACAAGCCATGAAGATAGTTGGGAATATTTTTGCATAGTCACCATATTACTACTTAGACCAATGAATAGTTTTGTGCTGCAAAACTGGTCTGTTTGGGTCATTTATCTTATGTGAGTTATTTGGAGAGTGTGGCCTTAAGAATGGAGGGGACCATTGATTGGTTCATTCATTTGTTCATTCATTCACTGATCCATTCAACAAATATTAAAAAAATAAATAAAAGCCACCAATCCATAGTCTGTTACAAAAAGGAAGCCTGAGACCCTTGGATCCACACCAAGGACTAAATTTAGTCAGTTTATCTGACATAATTTCCTTTATGAGTTTCCTGAAAGTTAGGGTAAGAGAAGAGTTAGTGAGTTTGGGATTATCCTCACTGAAATGGAGAATGGACACTTAAGCATTTTTGAAGTGTTTATCTCTATGGAGGTTCCAGGGATCCCTCCGGAGGCCCCCTGAGAAGGGATATTCATTTGCTCGTGAGGTTGTCCATGTGAGTCTGCAAGGTCTCCAAAGGCATATTCAAGTGAGGGCTCTGTCTGGATGAGCGGCCAGAGGGTAAGACTGTGCCCTTCCAGGACTTAGGAGCCTTGTGAAAACACAGAAGATAACCTGTGAATGTCTTTGTTTCAGGTGACGCAACTGTGAAAAAGAAACCTGCCCCCAAGACACCTCCGAAGGCAGGTAATTGGTCACAGCAGCATTCAGGGACAAGGGAGTCATCTGGCGTGAGGGGTTTTCCCTTTGCTCTGCTAGACTGATCACTGGGAATGTAGTCCCAGGAGACCACACCCGACCCTGGATTCAAGCTCTGCAGTGGTTGGGCTGAATTTTCCCTGAGTTTCTGCAAGTCTGGGTCCTCCACCCTCTTCCACCACTTGCCTTTTCTCCTTCTCTCCTGGCATAAAGCCTGCTCACCGCTCTGTCCCCCAGTCTGCCCTTGTGGAGATGATCCACCTGTGCTGTTCTCATGGTCTGCTCTGTAGGTCCCTGTCATAGGAAGCACTGTTTGTTTTCCATGGAAAGACGTTTGAGGATGTGAGCCAGTTTGAGCCCGTCAGCCAGAGTGACCTGGATGTTAGATGGCAAGGCACTGCATAGTTAAGAAAGGAGTTAAGACATAAGATTCAAAAAATTAGGGGAAATCACAAATACCAGAGCAACCAACCAACCGAGAGTCATGCTGTGTAAACTGTATGGGTCGCTTCTGTTGGCATTAGGATCAAGAGACCAACAGACCTAGCAGGCCCGTCAGCCTAGGTATGTGGAGCAAAGGTCACTGCCCTCAGTCTCACCCTGAAGGTTCCGGAAAGTGAGAGAGGAGTCCCAGACCAATGTGACCGGAAGCATCAGATGGTATCAGAGCGTTTGAGGCTCCCTCCTCCTCGATCTCACTCTCCCTCTTGTCCTCCCCCAGCCATGCCGCCTCAGATCATCCAGTTTCCTGAGGACCAGAAGGTGCGAGCAGGAGAGTCTGTGGAGCTCTTTGGTAAGGTGGCCGGCACCCAGCCCATCACCTGCACCTGGATGAAGTTCCGAAAGCAGGTCAGTCCCAGTGGCCCAAGAATACCCTGCACAAATTCCAGAGCAACTCTGGGCCAGAGGGGATGCGAAATGTGATGGAGGGAGCATCACTGTTCACCAAGGGGGCCTTAGACATGGGAGAGCCCCTCACCACCATCATCCACCCACCAAATTTGAGCTCTTAGTAACCTTTTCTTCAACACCTAGCAGGAATGCCTGTTTTATAGACAATTTGTGTGATAGAGTATGAAGGACATAATAGAACAAACCACCCATGGCTCCCACCTGATGTTGATATCTCTGCCTAGAATTCTACTCGGAGTCAGGAAAATCAAACCAGTGACCTGAATGACCTCTCAGACCCCTGAGCTTTCTATGATTCTGTGCCAGCTTACTGAGCCCTATCTGTGGCAACCACTTAGGCTTAACCGCGTGCTGGAGAGATAAAAGTGCGTCCGAGTATTTGAATAGATGACTTGTACGTTAAACAGAATTTTGGCTTCCTGACTCAGAAATCTAACTACCATTTATAAGAACAGTCCTAAAATGTCTGAATTTTCAAATAACTGGTTCCTTTTAAAGGAGCCTGGGGAGCTTATCCGTTCCTCCAGTCCCACGCTGGCAATGTGTACCCACATGCCTCATCAGCAGAGACCCCGGAACGGCGGGCTGGCCCTAGGTCAGGAACTCCACAGAAGGTGTGATGACTTCCTGAAGCTTCTGTTGCTCCGTTCCCAACCCATTCAAACTGTCCTAAGGCCCAGAGGTAGGAGGCTAGTACTAGGGAGGAAAGAAGGGTTGTTCTCAAAAGACAAGAAGAGAAGCTGGCCTTTTCCCAAAGCGTGTTTGCTTGGGTTTTGTCTGGGTTAGTGGTGTCTGAAGTGAGATGCAAATCTCAACCCTCTTCAGAGACATTTAGCCAAGTCCCAGCTCCATCCAACAGAACTTTCTGTAGTGATGTCATTGTTCTGTATCTGTTATCCAGTACGGTAGCCACTAACTGCATGTGGCTATTGAGTGTGTGAAATGTGACTACTGCAACTGAGAAACTGAATTTTACATTTCAGTTAGTTAAAAATGGTTATAACAGTTTTGTAGAGATAGAATTCACACATCAGAAAATTCACCCTTTTATAGTGTACACATATTCACAAGGCTGTGCAACTATAACAATTTTCTAATTCCAGAACATTTTTATCACCTCAAAAGGAAAGCCCAGATCCAATAGCAGTCATTTCTTCCCTTCCCCCAGACTCTGGTGACCCTAACCTATTTTCTGTCTCTAAGGATTTGCCTATTCTGGGCATTTCTCATAAATGGAATCATATGTGTTCCTTTGTGTCTGGGTTTTTTTTTTTTTAACTTAGCATAATATTTTCAGGGCATATCCATACTGTAACATGAACCAGTACTCCATTCACTTTTATGGCCAAATAATATTCCATTGTCTGGGTGTACCACGTTTTCTTTATTTGTTCATTCACTGATGGACATTTGGGTTATTTGCCATTCAACTAAGATTTGAGTAGCCACATGTGATCGGTACTGGTATTTGACAGCACAGAGGAGGTCGGAACCTTCTGGGTGGGCTTTGTACCTGACTTTGATCAAATGTGTTCTCCCACCCTCCCATCCCAGAGCAGGGGAGCGGGCTGGGATGTTTCTTGTTTCCAGTCTAGGGCAGCGAGTGAAGGCATAGCTTACTCTCAGCCCCCAGACCCTGCTCAGCACCCTCCCTGCCTGCCCAGATCTGGGCACTTTCAGAGCAGCTTGGCTCTGGATGCAGGAGAAGGGGTCCTGAGTGGGAAGCCCAGAGTGCAGACAAGACCAGCCCCACACCACTATCCAGCTGCATCTCTTAGGGGGTGTGGGGCGTGGCTTGGAGCCCCCTTCCTTTCTGGCTCAAGTCTCCAGCGCCTGCCCCACTCTCTGCCCCCAGATCCAGGACAGCGAGCACATCAAGGTGGAGAACAGCGAGCAGGGCAGCAAGCTCACCATCCGGGCGGCGTGCCAGGAGCACTGTGGCTGCTACACCCTGCTGGTGGAGAACAAACTGGGCAGCAGGCAGGCCCAAGTCAACCTCACCGTGGTGGGTGAGTCTGGGGAGGGGCGTGCAGAAGGCAGGATGGTGGGCTTCCAGGCCTCCCCTTTGGGGTACTCCCCCAGCACACGTGTTCCCTCTGCCCACGGCCTTTCTTTCTCTTCCTGTTCTCACACTGTGGCTGCCCTTCCTGCTTGTTGAGAATCAGATCTTGCACATACAGTGTTTTCCTTTTTCTGTGAATCTCCTCAGGCTTCCCTCTCTAGCCTTGGGAGACCCCGAGTTCCACCACCACAGCTCTCCCTAGCTAGCCCCTGTGACACCCTCTCCCCTGGTCCTGTCCCCTCCCAGTCCCCTGGCAGACCCTCACCTGGAATCAGTGCTGCCTTTCACCTTCACTGCCACTCTGCCTGAGCCCGTGGTGCAGCAGGGAGATGACATCAACTCACAGCCTCAGTCCTGGGCTCTGTCAACATCCAGGCTCAGCAGAGGCATTAGTGCTGGTCAGCGCTGTCTCCCACTTCCCTGTGACAGCCATTCCTTGAGACTCTTTACTCTGCAGGCCTCGGCCTCTGGCCTCTCTGAGACATAGGAGGCATGAGGCATGAACTTGCTCAGCTTGATGGCCCCACACCTGCAGGCGTCTCTCTGTCCCCATGTTGACTCCACCCTCCAGGCTCTGGGGGTTGCCCACCTTTCTCCTCAGACTCCAGGCTCCTGAGGGCTACAAGCCCCCAACCCTCACAAGTCCCCAACCCTTCTTTTTTGCAACTTCTCTTTTTCTCCTATAAATGTTGCCAAGGCTCCCCCATCATCTTCCCCATGTTTACAGGCACAACTCTTGCAGTATCTCGTCTCTCTGGCCACCCTAGTGTCTTTCTGCTCTCTCTCCACAGCCAAACCCTCTGAGAGAGCCAGTCTCTACTCTGAGTCTGCTTCTTCGCCTCACTGGCAACGCTCTTTAGCTCCCTGCAGCCTGGCCCCCAGGCCCTGTCCGACTGTGGGGACTGCCCTTCTGAGGCCACTGTGGCCTCCTAACCCCTAGGCCGCTCCCTTTTTCTTGTCTTCTGCATCATAGGACTGAGTTCAGACTCTGTCTCCAGACTCACTTTTCCCTCTCCACCTCAATTGCTGTGCTTTTCATGCTCGGGTCTACTCTTTCCTGAAATAACAAGCAAGCTTCCTAACTGCCTTCCTGCTGTCTGTCGTGTCCAGCCCACTGTCCGCTCACATGGCAGGCATTCAGGACCTTGAAGGAGCAGCAGATGGACAGCAGGCGGTCCCTGCACAGGTCCCTGCTCAGGTGGTCCCAGTGCACTCATGGGCCTTCACACGAGGTGCACACGAAAGCCTTTCTCCTGGCGTTCATTGATTTTATCCTCTTGTGTTTAGTTTCCTTGTGCATGCATGTGTGCGTGCTCAGTCACTCAGTCGTGTCTGACTCTTTATGACCCCATGAACTGTAGCCCGCCAGGCTTCTCTGTCCACGGGATTCTCCAGGCAAGAATACTGAAGTGGGTTGCCATGCCCTCCTCCAGGGGATCTTCCTGACCCAGAGATTGAACCCACATCTCCTGCATTGCAGGCAGATTCTTTACTGCTGAACCACTGGAGAAGCCCTTGGTTTCCTTAGGGCAGGAGTTTTTCTCCCTGGGAATGCCAGTGGGCCAAGGTCTCCGGGAACAGTTTCTCATCTATAAAAGACAGCAGGGACCCTTGTCCCCCTCGCTGTCTCTTTGGTGACTCCAGATGCTTATTCTAATCCGTTCCTCCTGGAGTCAGGAACACTCTGGTGGGTGGGCAGTTGGTACTGGTGATCCAGTTCATCTTTACCCTCAAATCTGTGCCTGAAGTATCAATTTGGCCCCATGCCCCACCCATCAGCAGGCAGCGGTTTCCAGTTTTCCTTGGTATTCTCTCTCATCTGCCCTGGCTGGGGGAACTTTAGGGTCAACTCCTTGGAACTGCTCTTCTGCGGCCAGTGCCCCCAGCCCTCGCACTCCGCACAGTGCCACCAGCTCCCCGCCCCCATCACCACCGCACGGCCTGCAGTTGTGGCCTTTTATGGTCTAGTTTCTCATTCTCCTCGGCCAGTGCTGACAGGGCCATTGGCGTGGCTGCCCGCCAGCTGGCAGGAGCAGCATGTTAAATGCCGTCCTGGAAGGGGAATGGAATGGAGGGGAAGGGCTTTCTGTCTGCCTCCCTCTCGGAGAGCTAAGAATAGAATTGCTCAATAAAATGAGAACTTGCATTGATGGACACAGCAAATCCGCATTCATTCAGAGCCTGTGGATTTAGACTCAGTCCAAAGTAAACCTGGATTAAGCCCAGATTTACCTGCCTGTCTCTAGGGGCATCTGTGTATTATCTGATCAGGGTTGATTAAGTAGATCTAAAATGTAAATGAGAAGAAACAGAGTTTGTTTGGCCTACTCTGGGCTGTTTCCAGCACTTCGGATGCATCCATTTGTAAGCCCACTAAATAAGGCCGATTTAGCGCAACTTCTACTAATTAGCAGTAAACTTCTCCTCTGTATGTTCTTGAAAATACCCCCATTCTTTTCACGTAGTTTATGACTCCTAGAATTAAAAATCATAAACTATCTGAAAAGAAAGGAGTACTTTAAAGAACATACAAGAAGAGAAGTTTACCACTAACTTTATGACTCCTATTTTTAAAAAAAAGGGCTTCCCAGGTGGCTCAGTGGTAAAGAATCTGCCTGCCAGTTCAGGAGACCCAAGAGATGTGGGTTTTATCCCTGGGTTGGGAAGATCCCCTGGAGGAGGAAATTGCAACCCACTCCAGTAATTTTGCCTGGGAAATCCTATGGGCAGAGGAACCTGAGGCGCTACAGTCCACGGGGTCACAAAGAGTCGGACACGACTGAGTGAGCACACAGCACACGGTTTTAAAAATGATGATCAAAATTAGCCTTTGCCTCAGTTACTTTAAAAGAGTGATGTTTAGCTATTTTGAAGGCTTATTATTATTATTATATGTTAAAGGACAGATAGTGGAGAAAGGGAAGCCTGGCGGGCTACAGTTCAGGGGTCGCGAAGAGTCCCACACGACTTAGCAACTGAACAATGGCAACGAAGGGCAGTGCAGAGACGTGTGGTGCTCAGAGGGCCGCTGCCCGGTCTCCAGCCTCAGCCTCGAAGGGTGAGGGAGGGCCGCTGCCCGTGCCCGGTCTCCAGCCTCAGCCTCAAAGGGTGAGGGAGGGCCGCTGCCCATGCCCAGTCTCCAGCCTCAGCCCGGGAAGGGTGAGGGAGGGCCGCTCCGGTCGGAGAGAGCAGCTTGCCCCAGACGAGGTCCTCATGTGACTAGTCCAGCACAAGACAAACAGACCACTCTGCAGATCTTTAAAGGAGATGAACACAGCAGAGAGATTCCCCAGGTACCCAGTAACCCCCCAGGGCTATCTGAGCTAGGAACTCGCATGATTTTTAAGGACAGGTGATTTCACTTCATAACACTTGGCTTGGGCTTGAGCAAGATGCTTTCTTGATCTTATGTGGCCTGATAGCCTAGAAAATAACAGGCCCCTGGAATGAGGGTTTGGAGACATTTCGAATCTCCTTTTGGCTCTGCCACTGGCCAGCTGGGTGTTCTCAGTAAGCACAGCACCTTGCCTAACCCCAGAGGGCCAGGATTACCCAGGTGCACAACCTGGGGGCCCTCACAGCCCTGCCAAAGTTTAAAAGCTGCAGGTGCGTGCAAAGGGAGGTCAAGGTGGGCTTAGATCCAGTCAAAGACCATCTTCAAATGCACAGGTGCATAGAGATTGTCAGCACAGAGAAGCATCAGAGATGAGATCCTTCGATTTCCCAGAAGTGAGAACATTTACTAAACATTTTCTAATCCTGGATCTATTGCCACCAAAGACCCTTCCCTTAGACTCAGCATTTCCCATTCAGCTAGTCCAGGGAGTTATGAGAGAATTCCACAGAAGAATGGAGCTCGGGGCCCCAGTCACTGAGCCCACCTGGCCTTTGCCAGGCCGTGCCCAGGCCTCCCTCCCAGACTGAGTTTGTCTGCGTCATCCCCAGCTTGTCCAGCCTCTGTGTGCACTCTGTAGGTTGGAAAGAACAGAAGGCATCAGGCACAGCCCGTGGCTCTAAGGGCAGTCGCGGAGGTGGGGGCTTCCAATCTCCCATGACTTCAGACTTGCCTCTGTTCTGAACTCCCTAATTTGGCATCAGATTCCTTGAAAGCATTGAGGTTTCACTTGGAATTAAAAATGTTCTCTCCAGTTTTGCATCTTCTCTTGTGCTTCAGGCCATGACATATGACTGGTGCCTGTTTTTTCCTCTTTCAGCCAAGAGACATTTGGAGCAGGTTGGGGGATTAATAGTACCTCTTCCAAAATAGCCATTTCTCAAAGTTTTCTCTTTTTCACTAAAGCAGGAGGGGAATATATCAGTCAGTAGAGTGTATCTATATTTGTTGTCTCAAACTACAGGACACTGAATGTGTCCAGTCAGAAGTTTTCCAGGCATATCCTCTAACGGAGGCAAGGAGTCTGTCTTTCATCCTTCTTAGGTCTTTTTACTTCTTTTGCTGGATCTTAGAGGATTTGAATCACTTGCCTGTAAGAGAGTTTAGAGTAATAAACATCTTAGCCAACACCAGAAATATTTATAAAAAGACCAATATATCTTTTAGAACAAACAGTTTTTCTAAGAGAACATGTTGAACAACCAGTGAAAGTGGTTCCATCACAAGAGGCCTCCAGAGTGACTGTCACCAGCAGGGAGGGGCTGTCACAGCCCCAGAGTCATTCCAGGGCGAGTCAACCCAGATTTGGGCTGCAGGGGATGAATGGCTTCCAGGCAGTGCATTCCTGGCTGGAATGAAGAAGCAGCAGGATTTGGAGGGGAGGGGATGAACATGTATGTGTATAGGCATGTATGGTATGTATGTGTATAGGTACATGTGTATGCACACGTATGTGTGTATGTGCGTGTTTATATGTATATGTATATACACACATACACACACAGAATGTTTTTTTTTCTTCTCCATGTGCTTTGGTCATCTGCAGGAATTTTCTTTGGCCTTCCTACCTAGCTGAGGGGTAGGAAAGTAGGAATCAAGTACATTACCTGGGTTTGCTTTATTTGATGCTCGCAAAACCCCTGAGAGACTGATATATAACCCCACTTTCCAAATGAAAAGAACAAGCAAAATAGTCTTGAAAGTTAAGGAATTAGTTGGAATTCACATAGCTTACAAATTCGCAGAGCATAATACATGACCTTTTTTGTTTGAGAACTCTAAAACTCAGATTGCCTTGGAGGAGATGAAGGTTACTGAAGATCTGTATCTGTCACTAAATCAACTACCTGCACAGACTAAATCTGAAAAATAGGAGAATTTTGTTCAGAATTTTGTTCAGATGTGCTTAATCATGCTTAGTTGCTCAGTTGTGTCTGACTCTTTGCGACCCCTTGGATTTTAAACCACCAGGCTCCTCAGTCCATGGGATTTTTTAGGCAAGAATACTGGAGTGGGTTGCCATTTCCTCCTCCAGGGGATCTTCCAGACCCAGGGATCAAACCCGCATCTCCTGTGTCTCCTGCATTGCAGGCGGAGATGAACAACTGTCAAAAATCTCAAAACTCAAGAACCTCATTAATGAACATACTGGCTGCTGTGATCTGCCTTGAAGTTGGCAGTGTTACTGGTTCTTAGCATTACTGGTCTGAGTAGGAAGGTGGCCAGCCCAAGGGACTGCTCCTAGTTTGTATCTTTGGCTCATTTTCCGGCCCTTAAAGATGACTGTGATTTGCTACTGTGGTTTGCTTTGAAATTCTCTATCTCATTTTATACCAGTCCTAGGAGGTTGGAGGGCTTCCCTGGTAGTTCAGTGGTAAAGAATCTGTCTGTGATGCAAGATACCCAGGTTTGATCCCTGGGTCAGGAAGATCCCCTGGAGGAGGGTATGGCAACCCACTCCAGTATTCTTGCCTGGGGAATCCCATGGACAGAGGAGCCTGGCAGACTACAGTCCATGGGGTCTCAGAGTCGGACATGACTGAACAACTACGCAGCAGCAGCAGGAGGATGAAGAGAGGGTGGGAGTAATGTTTTATAAAGTCAGAAATGAACTTCTGCAGTATTGATGACAGCTGCTGCTGCTAAGTTGCTTCACTCGTGTCCGACTCTGTGCAACCCCATAGATGGCAGCCCACTAGGCTCCTCTGTCCCTGGGATTCTCTAGGCAAGAATACTGGAGTGGGTTGCCATTTCCTTCTCCAATGCATGAAAGTGAAAAGTGAAAGTGAAGTCGCTCAGTCGTGCCCAACTCTTGGCGACCCCATGGACTAGAGCCCACCAGACTCCTCCGTCCATGGGATTTTCCAGGCAAGAGTACTGGAGTGGGGTGCCATTGCCTTCTCCGATTGATGACAGCAAGGCTACTCAAACAGGATGTTTTCCTAAGAATATCTCATGACAACCTTGTGATCCAATGCTGTTATCATGCACATTTTCAGAGGAGGAAACTGAGGCACAGAGGCTGAGAAGTAGTGAATGAAGACAGAGCTGTATTCAAGCCCTGTGTGTGACTTCAGCGCTCACTGTGCTGTACTGACCCTCAGCAGGGCAGGCATTTCCCGTGTCCCAGAGAAAGCAGAGACTGGTTCCTGTTATGTCTCAGGCCACTGGCCTCAGGCCTGGAGGAGACACATGCACATACACACATTGAACTCTCTTTCGAGACACATTTTTGATGGGATGCAGTCCACACCTCCTGCGGAGCTTCCTAGATCTGTTTACACTGAGAAATATGTTTATGACTTGGGCAAAGCACAGGAAATCATGACGTGTAGACTAGAAACTAGCCAAAAAAGACGGTATATTCAAGCAAATAGTATTTGTGTTTGTTGGGCTTTCCACATAGACAGGTGTTTGCATAGGTGTGACTGTGCAGAGGAGGGAAAGAGAGCCGGGACCAGGGACCACAGCTGCTTCTCCCTCGTTGTTGTTCAGCTGCTCAGTTGTGTTCGACTCTTTGCAACCCAGCAGACTGCAGCACACCAGGCTTCCCTGTCCTTCACCATCTCCTGGAGCCTGCTCAAACTCATGTCCATTGAGTCAGTGATGCCATTCAACCATCTCATCCTCTGTCTCCCCGCTTCTCTTCCCGCCTTCACTCTTTCCCAGCATCAGGGTCTTTTCCAACGAGTCAGCTCTTTGAATCAGGTGGCCAGAGTATTGGAGCTTCAGCTTCAGCATCAATCCTTTCAATGAATATTCAAGATTGATTTCCTTTAGGATTGACTAGTTTGATCTCCTTGTTGTCCAAGGGACTCTCAAGAGTCTTCTCCAGCACCACAGTTCGAAAGCATCAATTCTTCGGCATTTAGCCTTTTGTATGGTCCAGCTCTCACATCTGTAAATGACTAGCTAATTCAAAAACCTTCTCACCCTGCAATTCTGCACAGCTGAATGATGCTATGCTTCTGTTTCCCCAGACAAGCCAGACCCCCCAGCCGGTACACCTTGTGCCTCTGACATCCGAAGCTCCTCACTGACCTTGTCCTGGTATGGCTCCTCGTATGATGGGGGCAGCGCCGTACAGTCATACAGTGTCGAGATCTGGGACTCAGTGGACAAGACGTGGAAGGAACTAGCCACGTGCCGCAGCACTTCTTTCAACGTCCAGGACCTGCTGCCTGACCGAGAATATAAGTTCCGTGTGCGTGCAATCAATGTCTATGGAACCAGTGAGCCAAGCCAGGAGTCTGAACTCACAGCCTTGGGAGAGAAACCTGAAGAAGGTAGGCTGCCTTCCTTTCATCACTGGCTTGAGATAAATGTACATGACTTACCTTGTGTGTGTAGAAGTCTGAATGGAGAGTGGTACAGGGGAACTGACAAGACTTTGCTGGTGACTGTCAGGGTCTTTTGGGATCTTGCTTTCCAATGTATATGCTGAACCATACTCTAAAAGGGGTACCTGTGATCTTTCAAAAAATATTGAACCAGCAATTTTGATACACTGCCACCAGGGGGCGATGGTGTGTTAATCAGGAGTTCAGTTCAGTTCAGTCCTCAGTCGTGTCTGACTCTGCGACCCCATGAATCACAGCATGCCAGGCCTCCCTGTCCATCACCAACTCCCAGAGTTCACTCAGACTCACGTCCGTCGAGTCAGTGATGCCATCCAGCCATCTCATCCTATGTCGTCCCCTTCTCCTCCTGCCCCCAACCCCTCCCATCATCAGAGTCTTTTCCGATGAGTCAACTCTTCACATGAGGTGGCCAAAGTACTGGAGTTTCAGCTTTAGCATCATTCCTTCCAAAGAAATCCGAGGGCTGATCTCCTTCAGAATGGACTGGTTGGATCTCCTTGCAGTCCAAGGGACTCTCAACAGTCTTCTCCAACACCCCAGTTCAAAAGCATCAATTCTTTGGCACTCAGCCTTGTTCACAGTCCAACTCTCACATCCATACATGACTACAGGAAAAACCATAGCCTTGACTAGACGGACCTTTGTTGGCAAAGTAATGTCTCTGCTTTTGCATATGCTATCTAGGTTGGTCATAACTTTCCTTCTAAGGACTAGGCGTCTTTTAATTTCATGACTGCAGTCACCATCTGCAGTGATTTTGGAGCAAAAAAAAAAAAAAGTTTGACACTGTTTCCACTGTTTCCCCATCTATTTCCCATGAAGTGATGGGACTAGATGCCATGATCTTCGTTTTCTGAATATTGAGCTTTAAGCCAACTTTTTAACTCTCCACTTTCACTTTCATCAAGAGGCTTTTTAGTTCCTCTTCACTTCCTGCCATAAGGGTGGTGTCATCTGCATATCTGAGGTTATTGATATTTCTTCTGGCAATCTTGATTCCAGCTTGTGTTTCTTCCAGCCCAGCGTTTCTCATGATGTACTCTGCATATAAGTTAAATAAGCAGGGTGACAATATACAGCCTTGACGTACTCCTTTTCCTATTTGGAACCAGTCTGTTGTTCCATGTCCAGTTCTAACTGTTGCTTCCTGACCTGCATACAGATTTCTCAAGAGGCAGGTCAAGTGGTCTGGTATTCCCATCTCTTTCAGAATTTTCCACAGTCTATTGTGATCCACACAGTCAAAGGCTTTGGCATAGTCAGTAAATAATCAGGAGTACAGTCCTGGAAAGCTGGAATTCAGGTAGACCTACATACAGTTTCAGCATCTTCCCCTACCATCCCTCTCCCTCCTTTCTGCACTCCTATTTGAGGGTCTACTCAGTGTCAGGTACCTGGGAAATGAAGACCACTAAGAGAAGAAGCTTAAAATCCAACAGTGAAAATCTAACTTAAAGTCTGTAGTGAAGACCATAGTTAAGACTAACTATCTTGAGATGGGCCACATCCATTTGATATTATAGCGGTAAAAACAAATTGTGGAGATACAGCAGAAAGCATGAATAGTTTTGCCATAAAGCTTGGGAAAGTCTTCCTAGAGGTAATACTTACATTGAGTCTTGGAGAAAGGAATAGGATTCCAAGAGACAGGTCAGACAGAGAGAAGCATTCCTCACAAAGGAAACACCGTGAGCAAAGTTACAAATTGGTAGAAACCACATTTTGAGTCTCTCATGTGTGGCCAGGGGAATATGCTGCGTGAGGTAGAATAGGAGGAAGCAACACAAAAAGATAGTCTAGATAAAATTGTGAGCTATCAAAGGTTTTCAAGTAGGGGCTTGATATAGTTAGGTCTTTTTTTTTTTTTAGAGTTTGAGGAAGTGTAGACCTTTACAACTCAAGGTGTGGTCTGGACCAGCAGTCTTGGGATCCTGGGAACTTGTTAGAGATGCAGATTCTCCACGTCTGCCCCGTCCCCACCCCCCCCACCCCCACCCCCCGCCACTTCCCTAATACCTTTTGAACCTTCATTTTAACATCATCCACCCTCAGCCCCCCATGGATTCATATACACATGAATGTTTGAGAAGCACCTGAGCAGATGGGGTGGGGGGTGAGATTGAAGTCAGTAAGATATTGATTGGGCCTCTCTGTTGTAGTCCAGGAGAGGATAGTAAGGGAACCTTAGGAGGTGGAATTCACCATTCCTAATCACTTCTTGGGCAGGGAAAAGTTAGAAGACTCTAAGATTACTCCCACATCTTGGCTTGTAACTAAACACAAATTCAGGAGCCATTTAGAGATTATTATGTTTTATGGTGGCTAACATATTTAACACTTGCTATTAATATATAGCCAGATTAAAGCATTTTGCATGCATTATTTCACACATCTAACTCAATGAAGTAGATACTATTATTACCCCCTTTTTACAGATAGGGGTGCTGAGGTTTAGAGGAATGAAGCTACTTGCCCAAGGTCACAAAGCTTGAGAATGGTGTGCTGAAGCTTGAACTCAGAGCCGTCTGGCCCTGAGCCTGAGTTCCTTTGGTTACAATGATGGAGAAGGTTAGGCTGCCTCTTAGTGATTTAGAGGTTAGATAGCAGGGAGTCCCAGAGGAGGTGGAGGCTCTGGTTTTGAGGTGTCTGAGGGCTGTCCACAGGGAGGTGTCTTCAGACTGTTGAATGGTTGAGTCCAGAGCTCAGGAGAAAAGTTTAAGCTCGAGCTGTCTTCACTGTTGAATTGGTAATTGAAGCCATGAGCATCAGTGAGGGCACAGAGAAGTTGGTAAGGAAAGTCAACACTGATGCAGAAATGAAGAAAACTGCATGACCGGGAGAAAGGACGAAGAGGGGAAAGAACCAAGGGGGGTTGCTGTGTTGCAGAAACACAGGAAGCAGCAAGTGGCAAAGAGGAAAGAGATGAGGGTGCAGGAGGATGTCTGGGTTTAGCCCTTTGCTGTGCAGTGATCTTTGAGAGCAAAGTCCATAGCTCTTCTGTGCGTGCTCAGTCACTCAGTGGTGTCCAGCTCTTTTGCAATCCCATGGACTACAACCCATCAGGTTCCCCTGTCCAAGGACTTCCAGGCAAGAATACTGGAGTGGGTTGCCATTTCCTATTTTGGGGGATCTTTCCGACCCGGAGATCAAACCTGCATCTCCTGCCTTGGCAGGCGGGTTCTTTACCGATGAGCCACCTGGGAAGCTTCCATGGGGTAGAAAATGGTTGGCCTGTGGCTAAGGAATGAATGGAAGAAGGAGGCCTGTGTGGAATGTCACTTCAAGAAGCTTCCTGTGAACAGAAGAAAACAAGTGCTGTGAATTTAAGATGGAGAAAAGGTTGGGGGCAGGAAGGGAAGGGAGAGGGAAAGCAAGCAAAAGGGTTCTAGGAGAGAATGAGCTTTAAGATGCGAGGCAGAGAGGAGACTAATGGACCAACATTAGTGGCTCAACAGAGCAAGAGCCTGAAGCCACCCTGAGAGCCAGAGGCATCATAAGTGTGGAAACTGTCATGACACGGTTACCCTCTTTAGTTTTAAAATTTAGGGTTAATATAGAAATTAAACTTTACTCTCAAGTTAAACAAGGGCTCCAGAGAGAAAGTTTGGAGGATGCCAATGGAAAACACACCAAATTTACGCTGTCTTGGGGGCCTTTGCCCCGGTGAACCCTGGAGATACGTGGAGATCAGGTCTCCTTGAGAGCTACAGCATGCTGGGTGGGGTGGGGGGAGACCTGGCCCGGGCCCAGGGCAGCCCTGCCAGCCTCTGCAGTTTCCGGGGGCTCCTGCCATTAGCTGCTCACAAATGCCTGCTGAGAGAAGCAGAGCCACACAACTGCTGTCTGCAGCCCTATGACACCCCCCTTCCATGTGAGCAGAGTGGGAGCAAAGTGGGTGGAGTCGGGGTGCCAGGGCAGGTGGCCAGGCTCCAGTCTGCATGTTTTTAGAATATTACTTTGTCCAAGAAGACGACTCCCCACCTCTTGGAAAAGTGACAGAAAGGGGATAACGTGGCAGTGAGACGCACATTAGGGGGAAAGGAAAGCTTCCAAGGTCCTTTATAGCATACACCAGGAGAGACTGCAGAATCCCTGATGAGCCCCACACAGAGGGCCGGAGGCCACAGAAGTTGCCAGTATGGCTCCTAAGAGGCCTGGACAGCAGCTTCCAGGACTGCGAGGATAGTCTGTGGAGAGAAGGGGCTGAGATCACTTGGCTCCAGGCAGGTGGCCCCTCCCTTCTTCCCCACAGTCAGTTGAACCCCCCACCCCCACCCCTACATACACACTGTGGTTCTTAGATTCTCCTCCTGGGGTCCATCCTGGCTGGGAGCAGACAAATGTTGAAATGTTGAAATCTCCTGCAATCCAGAGGGGGTCCAGTCCACTCAGGGCTTCCAGGCTGGCAGCTCCCACCCTCAGAGCCAGATGAATGGTCTCAGGGGGAGGAAGGGGAGGGGCTGATCAGCATGTCCTCTAAGGGACGGAGGATGGGAGGATGGGAGGGGGAGGGTAAGGGGGTGGGACTTCCAACTGAAGCTCTCTGTGGACTGTTCAGATGCCTGTTAGTTATAGCCAGGGTCGATTGTCTTTTTTCTTTTTAAAAGTGCCATGGGTCTCAGTGTAAATGTGTGTGTGTGTGTGTATACATGTACATGGGTAGAAGCAGGATGGGGTAAGTAGGTGATTATGGTAGGTTATTGCTGCGAGCCAGTGGGGTCTGGTCATCAGAAAGGCAGTACCAGGGAGCCCTACTTACTCTAAGCCCCACTCACGTTGATCCTCATCTTCCCCAGAGCTACCATGGCCCCTCTTCCCACCACTTCAGCAACTGTAGCTTTTGGCTTCATCCTGACCTCGCAGCTCCGTCCCAGCCCTCACTCTGCGTTCGTGCAGTGTGTCCTTCACCTGCCCTGCGCTCCCGGCGCTGAGGGTGCTGGGGATACAGCGGACGCCACAGCACTGCATAGAGGCCCCCACCCAGCTCCAGTGGCCTCCTTATGCCTGGGCCACCTCTCAGACAGGCTCCCTAACCTGACAGCTCTCCTCCTTGACTTCCCAAACCTGGGTAAACTAGCACCTCCCCTTCCCCCTACCCCAAAAACAGCCGTTCTCTTCCATCCCGCCCCCAGGAATCTCCACTCCCACCCACTCCATCCACCCCACCCCCTCCCCCAGAAGCTCCACTCAGCTCTAACTCCTAAATCCACACTATCCTTGCTCCTGATCCGAATTTGTTCTAGTCTGTATGCCTGCATGCATGCTCAGTCGCTGAGTTGTGCCTGACTCTTCATGACCCCATGGACTGTAGCCCGCCAGGCTCCTCTGTCCATGGGATTTTTCAGGCAAGAACACTGGAGTGGGTTGCTATTTCCTCCTCCAGGGGATCTTCCTGACCCAGGAATCAAACCTCTGTTTCTTGGTAGGCAAATTCTTTACCACTGAGCCACCTGGGAAGCCCTCTAGTCTGTATAGTTGTTAGCAAACAGCTGTGATAGAGGCATCTTGCAGAGGAAGGGCTTCCTTGAGCCCCAAGGGTAGTTAGAGATGTAGAGCCCCCAAAGATATAAGGAAGATCAGCAGCTCACCCAATGCAGGGGGTGGGGTGCTGACCATGGCCATCCTCCTGAAGACGGGGGCGCCCTCTAGTGTCCACTGGGCACACAGCGGCACCTGGCTGTACAAAGGGACCACTCTGTCCAGGGAGCCCACTGAGCACAGGCCCTGTGAGGGCAGGAGCGCTATGCCTCTCCTCTCCCAAACGCCACTCCAGGGGGATGGGACTCATCTGACTGCAGAAATATCTCAGAAACATATTCCAAATAGTTCTTGCACTTAACTCTTGCATCTCACAGCTCTGAGTAGATTTTTTGTTTAATATTTCATTGAAGTTCTTCCAACTGCAATTTAGCTCCTTCCTCAGTGGAAAGATGGATGCCGAATGGCCACCTCTCTCATTACTGCCCCTTGATGCTCAGAGAGCTTGACTAATTGAACTGTGGTCTTTCCCCCACTCCTCTGGGACTGTTCCTCACCTGACCGTTCCCCCTGCAAACAGAGTGGAGGCACGACAAAAAGGAAAAGGAGGAAGGGAAATGTCAGCCTGGAGCCTTGGTCCACGTCCCACACAGAGGAAGGGTTGCCATGTAGCAGTGAGACAGAGACAGAGGCGGGGATTCCCCGAGCCTGAGCTGTGTCCCTACAGCCATGGATCAGGAAGGCGCTCCGCGTCTTGACTGCTAGGGAGAAAGGCAGGAGGTGAGGGTAGGTGTGGTGTTTGAGGTGACGGCAGCTAACTCCACTTCTAACTGGTGTCAGAGAGATGGGGAGAGGCGAGTTCTAGAACTGCCTGCTCTTTCAGGGCAACCTGGAAGATGCCTCTGGGGGACAGGTTGTCGGAAAGTCCCTCGAGGGCTCACAATACTGCTGCTGCTCCTTCACTAGGGGAAGACAGACCATTTTTCCTGGAGATTCCAGGTCAAGAAAGCTTGCCTCTCTGTCCTCTCCCACCCTTCTGCTCATTTCACACCAGCATGTGTGGTGTGGGCACCGAAAGGTCAAGACAGGTCAAACCACTGTCTCAGTTGGGGCCTCCTGACGATGCCCCATCAGGACAATGGAGTTCCCTGACACTAAATGTAGCTATTGTCATTAATATTTTGTCTCTAAGTCCCCATCCAGTAACTGGCATCCACGGGTACTTAGTTAGTGATTGAATGGATGTTGAATCTCTTGCTTTCTTAAAGTCCTATCTGAAATACCATTGTTGAACTCAGCTGAACATTTCTTGAACCTGTTTATTCTTCTTATGGTAACTCTTTTTTTTTTTAATTTTATTTTATTTTTAAACTTTACATAATTGTATTAGTTTTGCCAAATATCAAAATGAATCCATCACAGGTATACATGTGCTCCCCATCCTGAACCCTCCTCCCTCCTCCCTCCCCATACCATCCCTCTGGGTCATCCCAGTGCACTAGCCCCAAGCATCCAGTATCGTGCATTGAACCTGGACTGGCATCTCGTTTCATACATGACATTTTACATGTTTCAATGCCATTCTCCCAAATCTTCCCACCCTCTCCCTCTCCCACAGAGTCCATAAGACTGTTCCATACATCAGTGTCTCTTTTGCTGTCTCGTACACAGGGTTATTGTTAACATCTTTCTAAATTCCATATATATGCATTAGTATACTGTATTGGTGCTTTTCCTTCTGGCTTACTTCACTCTGTATAATAGGCTCCAGTTTCATCCACCTCATTAGAACTGATTCAAATGAATTCTTTTTAATGGCTGAGTAATACTCCATTGTGTATATGTACCACAGCTTTCTTATCCATTCATCTGCTGATGGACATCTAGGTTGCTTCCATGTCCTGGCTATTATAAACAGTGCTGCGATGAACATTGGGGTACACGTGTCTCTTTCCCTTCTGGTTTCCTCAGTGTGTATGCCCAGCAGTGGGATTGCTGGATCATAAGGCAATTCTATTTCCAGTTTTTTAAGGAATCTCCACACTGTTCTCCATAGTGGCTGTACTAGTTTGCATTCCCACCAGCAGTGTAAGAGGGTTCCCTTTTCTCCACACCCTCTCCAACATTTATTATTTGTAGACTTTTGGATCGCAGCCATTCTGACTGGCGTGAAATGGTACCTCATAGTGGTCTTGATTTGCATTTCTCTGATAATGAGTGATGTTGAGCATCTTTTCATGTGTTTGTTAGCCATCTGTATGTCTTCTTTGGAGAAATGTCTATTTAGTTCTTTGGCCCATTTTTTGATTGGGTCATTTATTTTTCTGGAGTTGAGCTGTAGGAGTTGCTTGTATATTTTTGAGATTAGTTGTTTGTCAGTTGCTTCATTTGCTATTATTTTCTCCCATTCTGAAGGCTGTCTTTTCACCTTGATGATAGTTTCCTTTGATGTGCAGAAGCTTTTAAGGTTAATTAGGTCCCATTTGTTTATTTTTGCTTTTATTTCCGATATTCTGGGAGGTGGGTCATAGAGGATCCTGCTGTGATGTATGTCAGAGAGTGTTTTGCCTATGTTCTCCTCTAGTAGTTTTATAGTTTAGGTCTTATGTGTAGTTTATGGTAACTCTTGAGATGTGATTTCCATATGCCTACAGCCTTCCTCCTATATGGGGTGTAACACTAATTTGTTCTCCCAAGTTACAGTATTCATTAGTTGGTGAAAGTTCATAACCCTAACCTTACCCTTGGCTATTGTGATTTTTGTCTTTACTCATGTCTGCTTTAGGCCCCTTTCCCAACTAGAGAGGCCTAACCCTTTCTGACTGTCTTCACATGGCAGCTCTTCCTGTCAATGACCCATACTTCTTCCAGCTCCATCAAGACTAACAGCCAGCATTCCAGGATCACAGGACCCCAGGTTCTACCCAGGGCGGAATAATAATACCTGTTTCAGCCAGAGCACATTTCCCTGGTGACAGCATTCTGTTGGCCAGAGCAATTGGCTGAGGAACTGGGCTCCCATTTTTGGTCCTAACTAGATACCCCAGGACTTGTCAGGCTGAAAGTGTGAATGATCCGATTCTCCCTGACAGTGTGACTCCATCGCCACCTTCCAGGTGCCTCACTCTCACGCACGTTCTGGTCGGCTATGATTCTGGCAGTCTCACTCTCAACTCTCAAATCTGTGATTTGATTTGATCAGTTATACTCACATCCCGGGAATTTCTGTGAACCCTACCACTACTCTGAGAGTCCCCACTGATCGTGTTGTATTTTTATTTTTCCCTGGCATTTTCCTTTATGTAATAAATATTGTTTCCAATCCCACTTATGTTCTAAACTTCACCCACAGTGTTTTCAGAACTCTATACAAATCAGAGCCTCTTTTGTTCCTGGTCATGTGCTTATAATCTCTTTCAAGACTCTTTTCTAGTAAGGGGTCCTTGTCTGGTATGGGAACTGTGTGGCTTTTCTCGGGTTGTCTGCTTAGATTTCGGTCATTTGTTCTGCCCTCAGCTGAACAGAGGGTCTCACTGTCCACAGTTCTGAGCTGCACCTTGTCCCTGACCCGCACCTTCATTCCATTTGTGAAGCTGAGCCTGCTCCCATACAAAGGGCTCCTCCCTTCTGGCCAGCATCTAACAAACACCTCCACCCATCTGCTCTGGTCTTCCTTCTACCAGCCGTCCACTTCCTATCCTCAGTCTTGCTCTGCTGGGACTTTCAGCAAATCATACCCTTTTCCTTCATCTTGTGTGCACACACACGCATGCACGCACACACTCTAGAAATCTTTGTCCTCACTCTCTGGCTTTGCCGGGTCCTTCCACATCTTCTGGAAGCCTCCCTTGGCTCCCGCTGTCAACTGGGACACAGTCCACATCATGGCCAAACAGCACCTAGAACATCACAAAGCATGGACCCCAGGGCTAGCCAGGGACCCTAGAAATCACCCAGAAATACAGCGCTTTCCTTTTACAGATGAGGAAACTGTAGCCCAGGAAGCAAAAGGTACTTGGCCACGATCAAGAAGCCGAAATGGCCCTTTAGGAACAAATTCAGTTCAGTTCAGTCGCTCAGTCTGACTCTTGGCAACCCCATGAACCGCAGCATGCCAGGCCTCCCTGTCCATCACCAACTCCCGGAGTTCACCCAAACCCATGTCCATCGAGTCGGTGATGCCATCCAACCATCTCATCCTCTATTGTCCCCTTCTCCTCCTGCCCCCAATCTTTCCCAGAATCAGGGTCTTTTCAAATGAGTCAGCTCTTCGCATCAGGTAGCCAAAGTATTGGACTTTCAGCTTCAACATCAGTCCTTGCAATGAACTGATCTCCTTTAGGATGGACTGGTTGGATCTCCTTGCAGTCCAAGGGACTCTCAAGAGTCTTCTCCAACACCACAGTTCAAAAGCATCAATTCTTCAGTGCTCAGCTTTCTTTATAGTCCAAATCTCACATCCATACATGACTACTGGAAAAACCATAGCCTTGACTAGATGGACCTTTGTTGGCAAAGTAATATCTCTGCTTTTTAATATGCTGTCTAGGTTCATCATAACTTTCCTTTCAAGGAGTTTTTAAGTCCAAGTGTCTTTTAATTTCATGGCTGCAATCACCATCTGCAGTGGTTTTGGAGCCCAGAAAAATAAAGTCAGCCACTGTTTCCCCATCTATTTGCCATGGGGACCGGATGTCATGATCTTAGTTTTCTGAATGTTGAGCTTTAAGCCAACTTTTTCACTCTCCTCTTTCACTTTCATCAAGAGGCTCTTTAGCTCTTCACTTTCTGCCATAAGGGTGGTGTCATCTGCATATCTGAGGTTATTGTTATTTCTTCCGGCAATCTTGATTCCAGTTTGTGCTTCCTCCAGCCCAGCAAATTATGCTAAAGCAAAGGAAAACCAGGACCTCGGGACTGGGTGTGTTCCTCTGGACACTCATGTCCCTCCTCCCACCCTGACACAGCTGTGTGAACGGCCAGCATGGGCTGCTCACATCCCTCCTTGCTGGTTTCCTGCATAACATCACCCTTCTCACTGTATTCCATTATTTCCTCTAAGACACAGCTCAGTGGCTCCTTCTTCCCAGATTAATTGCTCTGACTTTGTACTTATCCCACTTGGGTCACTTTCCTCCATTGTCTACTTGGTTTGTGTGGCAATAACATGTGCTTCCCCATATAACACTCATAATGGGTATTTCAAGTATATGTATATTTGCCTCTCCAACTAAATTATAAGCTCCAAGAAATCACACCATGATGGAGAGATCACATCATCTGTATTTTGTTTTGTATACCCACAATCACTGGCAAGATATCTGGTACATGGCTAGAATTCCAGAAAAAGCTCAAAAAATGGATAAATGGATTTGATACTAGTAGAAACTATAAGAGGAGAAGGCAATGGCACCCCACTCCAGCACTCTTGCCTGGAAAATCCCATGGATGGAGGAGCCTGGTAGGCTGCAATCCGTGGGGTCGCTCAGAGTCAGACACAACTGAGCGACTTCACTTTCATTTTTCACCTTCATGCACTGGAGAAGGAAATGGCAACCCACTCCAGTGTTCTTGCCTGGAGAATCCCAGGGACGGGGGAGCCTGGTGGGCTGCCATCTCTGGGGTCGCATAGAGTTGGACACAACTGAAGTGACTTAGCAGCAGCAGCAGCAGCAGAAAGGGACTATCCGGGTTGTCTGTAGGTTCTAGAAACTAGAAAAATGTGAAGATGGACATGTCTAGGAGACCTTGAGGATAGAGAGGTGGGGATGGAGGAGGGGCTGGGTGGGGTGAGGAGGCCAGGGCCTGTCAGTGAATATGTGGCCCTGTTGCAGTGTGAAGCCTCTGATCCCATGGCGATGCCCAGAGCTCTGGGCTTATAGTCTCGTGCTTGGGAAGGCTGAAGCCAGACAGGGCCCCCAGCTTGCTTAGCTCACGGGGCCTTCAGTATTAATCACCTGTATCCTCTCTGCCCCCAGAGCCGAAGGACGAAGTGGAGGTGTCAGATGATGGTGAGTGCTGGGCCCTGTCCTTGGGTAGACTCGAGGGGTGGATGGGGGTGAGGAGGGATCTGATGGCTCACACTCACCCTGCCCCAACCCTGCAGATGAGAAGGAGCCTGAGGTCGACTACCGGACCGTCACGGTCAATACCGAGCAGAAAGTGTCCGACTTCTACGACATCGAAGAGAGACTAGGATCGTAAGTGGAGTGGGAAGTGGAGTGGGCCCCCTTCTGGACCCCAGACTGAGGGTGGCGCTGGCCCCAAGGTTAAATTCCATGCCTCCTCTTCCCGTCCTTCCCTGGGTTCTGCCAACTCCCCAGACTGAGGTTCCGGGAAGACTTGACCTGCGAGTACCCACAAAAGCATCACCAGTCCAGGGCTCTCTTAGGAGCTGCTATGCCCGGGGCTCAACTCCGCAAGCTTGAGCAGGTCCTTCCTTCTCTGCGACCCCGCCCCCATCCCTCCCCCAGGACATAACAGGGCAGCTGGGCTGGCTTGGCCTGTCTTTAAGATCCCTTCCCTTGGATCTGTGCTCCCATTCAACCGGTCTAGCTTTAGTGCTGCAGCAGAATATGCCTGCTGGATACACAGCTCCCATCATCACCCCTCACACTGTGAGCTTGGTCCACAGTCTTTGCCCAGGCTCTTCCCTGGGTTGTGGAGACACCAATGGACTCAGACCCCAGCACTGAGGCCTGGGCACAGCCAGGCTGTCCCCGCCAGCAGCAGCAGCATCCAGGGCCTCCTGCCTCCCTCTGACCATCTGTCCTTGGAGGAGGATGGAAGGTGGAAGAAAAAACAATGGGGCTCAACTTTTATTTCCAGAGGGTTTCTGGCAAGTAAAGGAGTGCCATCAACCTCATAAGAGTCCCAAACAAAGACCCTGTGCTGTGGCAGGAGTGAGGTCAGAAGAGTCACCACCCATCACCGCACAGGGAAGCAGGGCCTTGCTAGGCTGTCTCCACGGCCCTGGTGCTGAAAAGTGTGTGGAGGGAAGGCAGTTGCCCAGAAATTCTCTGTATTTGGGGAGGACTTCCTCAGCCTGATGTCATGGATCCCTCTGGGGGGAAAGGAAAAAAAGTCTGTTGCCAAGACTGAGGCCTCAGCCCAAGGAAATGACGGTCCTAAAAGAACAGCAAGGACTTCCCTGGCAGTCCAGTGGTTAAGAGTCTGCGCTTCCACTGCAAGGGGCATGGGTTCAATCCCTGGATGGAGAGCTAAGATCCCACATACCATGGTGCGGCCAAAAAAAGAAAGTATTTACTAATAGAACAGCAGGACTAGACAGAGTTTGGGTAAGAATGTGGGGCCAGACACGGGCTGACATTGACCAGTGACGGAGAGCAGATTTGTCAGCCTTAGCAATGTGCTCCATTGATCTAGAGCAGGGACTGGCCAGCTTTTTCTGTAAAGGGCCAGATAATGAATATTTTAGGGTTTGTGGGCCAATTCAGCACTGCAGCTCCTGTTCTGCTCCTGAAACCCAAAGGCAGCCACAGACAATGTGGGCACAAATGGGCGTGGCTGTGTTCCAGGAAAACTTTATTTATAAAAAGAGGGGCAGGGGCCACATGTGTCCACCAGGCCGCTGCTTGACCATCCCCATTTGGTGGACAGCTGGGCTAAATTTCTCTCTTCTTTCATTCACAGTGGGAAATTTGGACAGGTCTTTCGACTTGTAGAAAAGAAAACTGGAAAAATCTGGGCAGGGAAATTCTTCAAGGCGTATTCGGCCAAGGAGAAAGAGAACATCCGGCAGGAGATCAGCATCATGAACTGCCTGCACCACCCCAAGCTGGTCCAGTGTGTGGACGCCTTCGAAGAGAAGGCCAACATCGTCATGGTCCTGGAGATGTGAGTGGCCCGGCGAGGGGTGGCCCTGGTACAGTGGGTCCGGGAGGCCCTCCTGTTCCTCCCCTACTGCCCCCCCACCCTACCCCCGCCCCCCAAGATGGAGAGCACTCCAGGCAGCACCGGACGTGCACGACACTCTGCAGCCCGTCTGGCCAGGTGCTGACCACTCAGAACAGCCCACTGTGCACGGTGCTGCTCCCGGCCCACTGCCCTCCCCTGCCCTCTGCTCGGCTCCAGAACACACTGTTGGGTCCTTGAGGACCCCTTTGCCCCTCACCTCCCTGTGAAAGGCCAGGGCAGCCCCTGTGCCTCCTTGGTTTCATTCGGGGCATTCTGACCTAAGGTGGCTTTAGAGCAGAAGTGGGGGATAGAGCCTGTGAGGGAGAAGGGGGCCCAGCCTTGCCCCTGCCCTCTGCTCTGTCCCGCGTGCCCCTGGCCCACGCTGGTTTGCTCTCTCTTCACCTCTCACTCACCCAAGAGCAGTGCTTTCTGAGCTGGCTTGTACAGAGGCAGGGAGATGATCAGATGACATTCAGCCAAGGCTTCCCTGGATTCTGTTGTTTCTTCAAGTCCCAACCTTCTCTTTCTTCCCTCTGAGCTGCTGGTCTGCATGTGCACAAACACACACACACATACGCATGACAGACACATACACACAAACACACACACAAATGCGCATACTAGAGTCGGTAAGCCAGGCCTCCTCCACAGTGTGTATTTTTTAAGCATTTCCTCTCCTTTTTATAATCTGAATTTTAAAAGTATATGATACACTCATATCAAAAAATATAAGAAACTATACAATAAAAGTCTCATTCCCACACCTGTCCCCCATCTACCCCTCATCACCCTGGTAATGAATTTTGTTAGTTCTGTGTCCTTCCAAAGTTTCTTTATTGAAATTCAATCATTTATCATTTATAGATATGGTGGTGGTGGTTTGGTGGTGATGGTTTAGTTGCTAAGTCGTGTCCGACTCTTGCGATTCCATGGACAGGGGAGCCTGGCAGACTACAGTCCATGAGATTGTCCAGGCAAGAATACTGGAGTGGGTTGCCATTTCCTTCTCCAGGGGATCTTCCCAACCCAGGAATCGAACCCGGGTCCCCTGCATTGTAGATGGATTCTTTACCAACTGAGCTACAAGGGAAGCCCACTTATAGATATAATTCACATATATTTTCATATTTCTCACCCCTTAACCCAAAGAGAAACTGCACTCAATATTCTATACTTGGTTTCTTTGCATTCAACAGTGTGCCTTGGAGAGGCCCATACCAGCAGCCAGTGGTTCTTCATTCTGCCTTCTCCCTGGGATCTCATCATGTACATAGACCACAGTTTATTTGTCTTCTTTTGATAGGGGCTTGGATGTTTTCCAGGCTTTTGCTTTACAAAAAGGCAGTGTTTGTAACCTTGTACATACATCTTTACCCTCATGCCTGCTTTACATCCATAGGATAAATCCCACGAAGTGTGGGAGTGTGGAACAAAGGAGATGTGCATTTGAAAGCTTTGGCAATATTCTGAAATTGCCTCCAGCATCCTTGAATTGCTCATGCCAAGACTCAGGGATCTCAGTCCTTTGGAGAGGACCCTGTTAACATCTCAGTGTCCTTTCCTAGGAAAGCCGAGGCCAGCGAGGCAGCCCCAGTTTGAGGGGTGACTCCCTGCACTTCTTGAGCCTTTTGGTGTGTTTCCTTTCAGTCTGTGCTCCTCGGGGAGGGTAGTCACGGTGAAGAGACAGACTTGAGTCTGAGCAATCTCACTCCAATCCCTGCTCCACCTCTTGTTGCATGACCTTGAAAAAGTTACCCAAGTGTGCCAGTTGTTAGTTTTATTATCTGTAAAAGGAGGCTGTAAACCACCCCGTGAATAAAGTGGGGCTTAGATAGAATAACATGTGTCAGGCAGAGGCTTTATAACTGAGAGTTATTCTTAGGAGTATGATGCATTGACTTTTTCTATATCCCAGTCTTTTCTCCACTTAAAATTATTTTGTGAGCATTTTAACACACAACCGAATGTGTGGAAATCCTACTTTTCAGGAAGCCCGGGGGCAGCTTCTATGACTATTGAGCCATGATTCTGTAATTATGAAATCCTTCCACTGAAGAGCAGTATTTGATGAGACTCCCTTTTTAAATTCTGCAGTTCTGTGTAACCTTCACACAGATTCAAAGAAAATCCTCATTCGTCGGTTGGAATCAGTTTTCAACCCCCAATTCAAACTTCGCTCCACACTTCTAGGGAAGATTCAGCCCGAGTGCATGGCCTCAGTCGTCATGCCCCCACAGCAGCCCTGTGGGCTGCTGCTGTTCACATTTATTGTACAGCAGGTTGCTTGGTCCAGGAAGTGTGGGCATGTGGGGACATGTGAAGAAATGTCTCATCTTTAGAAATCAAACCTTGAGCAAGTTCATGAGAAGGTGCAGGAGGGGGTAGGAGGCAGCCCAGCCTGGGTGAGGCCGGGCAGCAGCACCAGTGGGCAGAATACCATACTTAGCTTGGAATTGGGACTTGGCAAGCTGGATGGAAAATGTTGGGAGAAAACGTAAGAAGGCTTCATCTGGTCTGGCTTTCATCCCTCTGCCCCACGCCTCCCCCATGGACAGGAGTGAGTCTTCCATGCACAGACACCAGATGATTCTCCTGCACTTGCAGTAAGGAGCTTGCCCCTTCATAGGAGCTCGACTAAAGTTGAAGGAGTAGATTGATACTCCGTCTGTCCTTCCCTTCCAACTTAAATAGACCTGGCATTGACAGGAAAAAGGTTGGCTTTCAGCAGTACAATTTGTTCTTCTCCTTGTTTGATGGATAAACAGATTAAGAGAAGGACAATCCCTGGTGATACAGAAAAATGAAACTGTATTCCAAGGTCCCAGCTTCCAGATCAGTTGCCTCATATACACTGAGAAAGCAGAGTTAAAGTATCTTCGGCCTTTCTAACCTTTGATTACAGGACAAGCCCCCACCATTGTAGCAGTGTTTCTCTGTTACAAGGGTTCCTTCAGACTCCTCTTCAGGGAGTCAGGGATGGTCCCTTGTGGATCATTCCAAGTGGTGGTAGGACCCTGAGCACCCAAGCAGGTGCAGCTTAGGCTGAGTCATCCATTGCCTGTCCTACCTTTGTGCTACCATTGGCAAAACTGATCAAAGGAGAAGCAGCTGGCTGCCATGACACAAGGGCAGGGGCAGGGTGTGGAGCCCCATAGAGTAGCATCCTTCTGGCTGCCAACGAGGGCTGGCCATTATCTACAGTTGGGGGATAAATACAGTCCCTTGGGATAAGGTGGGTATTCATTAGTTCATTCACTCTCGCTCTCACTATTTATCTATTAAGTATACATTTCCTTGGCCCAATCTTGGCCTGTGGCTTTATCCCATTTCTGTGGATGGTAGCTTCTTTCCATCCACAGTCTTGAGCATTTGGAAGATAAACCTATACAGAAGCAATAATCCTATTTGTGTAAGCCCTACCATCCTTGAAAATGAACCACAGGAACAGTTTTCAAAATACATTAAATAGATTTGAATTGGTGTGAATCTGTATGCACCTTTGTTGAATAGACTACCTCTAGAAGTACAGCAGTAACCATCTCCATGGCTCAGATTTCTACCACTCATTGCCACAGACATTCCCAAGGATGCTACAAAAAAATACAAAAAAAAAAAAGGTTGCTTGCTTTTTCAGAATATTTAAAACCAAACATTTTGGGATACCTTGTCTGTGCCAGATATTGCCAGGTATAAACAGGGGTCTAGAGATGAACCAGACTTTTTCCAGACATTTTCACAAACAACATTAAAACAAAGCAGACTTGATGCAAAAAGTTCAGAGATGAGACTATGGGAACCCACAGAAGGAATGATCATATGATGAAATCGAGAGTGGTTTATCAGGGGACGTGAATTTCAGCTGGCCTCCCAGAGGTGGTAATTGAGTACACCAGTATTTCTCAAACTTATCTGATGGTAAGAATGACCTGGGGTACTCACTGAAAATACGGATCACAGACCCTGACAAGATTTTCTAAATCAGAATCTACAGGAGAGAAGCTTGGGAGTCTGTATTTCAACTATAGCCTCCTCTGCAACTGGTTGTTTTAAAATAATAATTAATATTATTGAGCACTTACTATATGCCAGACACTTTTCTAAACACTTTACCTGAATTAATTCACTCAGTCTTCACAGAAACCCTGTGAGGTGGCACTATTTTTACCAACACCTTGCAGATAGAAACGGGCTCAGAGATGTTAAGAACAGCCTGAAACCTAGGAACTTATGAAGGGAAATTAGAGTTTGATTTAGAGCCTGGGTGGAGAGCAATAGAAATGAAGGGCTTGAGGACAGAGGCGCCACCTCCTGGCTGTGCAGGGACCTCCTTTTCAGTTGGTTCTAAAGTGTTGGTTCTAGCGCCCCCCAGTGGCCACTGGAACAAACCGACCTTTACCAGTTCAGAAGTGAAAGTCTGTCCTGTGGTGATGGAAGCCTGCAAAGGCTTCAGTGGTCCCATGGGCCCCATTGTGCATCTTTGTCTGTCTCTCCCTCAAGGGCCAGTAAACAAGATCCATTTGACCCCTTTAAGGTTGTCAAATGATAATTAACATGTTCTGAGCACCCACTGTATGTCAGGCATGTTTTACCGAAGTTCCCTTCACTCCTAACTATTATCGTGTAGGGACAGGTGAGGAAACTGGGGCTCAGAAGGGTTAAGTAACGTGCCAACTATCACACAAAGTCAGGGTTCAAGCTCGGCTCTTGCTCTTCTTTATGATGACTTCCCTTAGAAGAGGGAAGGCCCTTGGAAGAGGACAGGCCTAGAAAGAAGCCCACTCAGCCTTGTTCAGCTGATGGATCTATAGGCCATTGTGGAAAAGAGCATACTAGTGTCTGGATGCTACATAAGTTACCAAGGAGAGCTTTAAACTTTCTGAGCAAGGAAGGTGGGTTGGAGGGCTGGGAGAGAGGCCCCATGCATTTGCACTGAAGGGAAACATGTTGGCTGGCTGTAGCCTCCGGGCCAATCCTTAGCAAAAGGTGCCCGCTGCAGGCCCCAGAACCACCATGGCCAGGATCCAAAGTCTATCCAGGCAGGAAGGATGTACTACACTCCAGCCTGAGCCAGGGAGCCAATGAGACAAGTTAGTTATGGATGGAGGAGTAAACTGATGCTATAGGCCTAGCCAGAGGAAGCAAATTGGTCACAACTGCAAGTATTAATATGAGTTACAGCCAATTAATTTTAGAAAATGTGCTGAAGCTCCTTATTATTGGAGATATTTTTCTGTTTCTGGCTTTGTGAAGCCACTGCTTATGGAGACAGTGAGTATTTTAAGCTTCAGTTCTTTACGGCTGAAAGACATGGCTGGAGAACAGGATGGTCCCTCACATCTACAGTTATCTGGGGGAAACAGGCTACCTGGCAGTTACCCTTTCTGCTCAGGAGAGCGTTGTGCATCTCTCAGCTCATGACCATCTCTGAAATTGTCCAGCATAGATGTTTCCCTGAATCCCCCCAAGGCTTAGCAAGCACAGGCAGGGTCCCCCAAGCAGGAAACCAGGAGGCCTGTGTCCTTCTAACACAATGGAAGACTGGGACCCACATAATGAGGCAGTGGCCTAGAACTCAGAAAGCTGCAGAACATGCCCAGCACCCCCAACCCCTGGGCATTCCTGCCCTTGACCTCTCCCCTAGCCTGCCCTAGGCCAGTTTCCCCGCTCCTATGGTCTGAGTGCCCGCTCTGTCCCCACAGCGTGTCCGGGGGTGAGCTGTTCGAGCGCATCATTGATGAGGACTTTGAGCTGACGGAGCGGGAGTGCATCAAGTACATGAAGCAGATCTCAGAGGGGGTGGAGTACATCCACAAGCAGGGCATCGTCCACCTGGACCTCAAGCCCGAGAACATCATGTGTGTCAACAAGACAGGCACCAGGATCAAGCTCATCGACTTCGGTCTGGCCAGGAGGTTGGGTAAGGCTGAGCTGCCTCCCCTGTTGTCACCAACGCATCATGGCAGTGGCTGTGCTCCATTCCGTGGGTGCTAAGGGGGATGCCCCAGATTGGAGCTGAGATCAGAGACCGTGGAGACTGCCCCTCCCACTTACTAGCTGTGGGAATTTACATCTCAGATTATCTGTAAAATGGGGTAATAATGGTACCCACCTCATAGAATTGTTAAGGGAATCAAATGAGCTAATACATTAGAATGATAAGAGCAGTGCCTCAGGCATAGTAAGCACTGTATAGTGAAAGTCGTGTCGGACTTTTTATGACCCCGTGGACTATACAGTCTGTACAATTGTACAGACTATACAATTCTCCAGGCAAGAATACTGGAGTGGGTAGCAGCCTTTCCCTTCTCCAGCAGATCTTCCCAACCCAGGGATCAAACCCAGGTCTCCTGCATTGCAGGCAGATTCTTTACCAGCTGAGCCACAAGGGAAGCCTAAGAATACTGGAGTGGGTAGCCTATCCCTTCTCCAGTGGATCTTCCCCACCCAGGAATCAAATGGGGATCTCTTGCATTGCAGGTGGATTCTTTACCAACTGAACTATCAGGGATGCCCGAGTACTTATAGGGTCAGCTATTGGTTTATATTATGATGATTATTTTCATTCTGGCGCCTTCATCAGCAGAACATTCTGGTGACGGTGCATCCTGCTGTCCAGTCTCCAGAGCACTTTCACATCCTTTCCTTCATTTGATTCTCACAGCAACCCTGTGAGGTAGGCAGGGCAGATTTGTGAACCTCAGTAATAGACCAGGAAGCTGAGGTCCATGTAACTTTGCCCAGCAAGTCCCACCATGAGCTGCAGTGGAATCAGGCCCTGGGTCTAGGCCAGGGTCCTCTGAAGCATCTCTGCTGTTCCTGCACTTGCAGGAGGCAGGGCATGACAGGCGAAGGCAGACGGGGACTTAGTACCCAGCCCTGGAATCATTTTGGTGGGTGATGGTCCTTTAGGGCTCAGAGGCACCACCTAGGGGTTATGGCTTTTCCTGACTAACCTCCCGGCAGCTCCTGGGAGGAGAGAAGGGGCGCGCGGCTCAGGAGTCAGACTACTGGGTTAGGTCCTGACCACCATTAACTGGGTGGGCGAATCAGTCCCTGGGCCTCCCTTTCCTCCTTAGGAAATGGGGGTCATGCTCCTTCTTAGGCAAGAGTATTAAATAGGAAAGTCCTCATAAAGCAGGCAGCGGAGCACTCACAACAGAGTGCACAGTGGAGGTTATTGTCAAGCACAAGTCACAACCCCTGCATCGGGAAGCTCGTGGGAGAGACAGACGCACAGAAGGCCATTCCATCCGGGGCAGGGCTGTCACAGTCTCTCCCCACTCCCCCAACCTCACCCTAGACATCTGAGCTGCGCGTGCAGTTTGTCCGTTTTACTGGTGTGTCTGTGCACTTTTTCTGTGAGGAGACCGTTGTCTCTGTGCCATTTTGCAAGGGGAGAGCTGCTGAAGGCCGGCCTGACTTGTGTCCCTCCTGGCATCGACTCACCTCGGGTTGGCTTAGGGATGTTCCAGTGATTGATCGCTCTCCATCCTGGTTGCAGAGAATGCGGGGTCTCTGAAGGTCCTCTTTGGCACCCCGGAGTTCGTCGCACCCGAAGTGATCAACTATGAGCCCATTGGCTATGCCACGGACATGTGGAGCATCGGGGTCATCTGCTACATCCTGTGAGTCCTGGGCCGCACGAGGGAGGGCCCCAGGCTGCCCTGATGTTGGAGGAACCAGGGCAGGGCCTGACGGGCAGCCCACCCAGAGTCAAGAGGGCCACAGGCTCCCAAGCCTCTCCTCGCCGCCCTGCCTCGCTCCTGTGGTCCTGGTGACGTCCACAGCCTGTGTCACACTTCTGTGGGAGGGTCTAGCTCCATGCACACGGTCCCCATTCTGGGTCCATCCTCATCCCTAAGGCTGGCCAGCCTGGGGCCTTTGGTCAGGAGGGCAGGAATATGGCTGCGGCTGCTGCTGCTGCTGCGTCGCCTCAGTCGTGTCCGACTCTGTGCGACCCCAGAGACGGCAGCGCAGCAGGCTCCCCCGTCCCTGGGATTCTCCAGGCAAGAACACTGGAGTGGGTTGCCATTTCCTTCTCCAATGCATGAAAGTGAAAAGTGAAAGTGACGTCGCTCAGTCGTGTCCGACTCCTAGCGACCCCATGGACTGCAGCCCACCAGGCTCCTCTGTCCATGGGATTTGGCTGGTGCTGTGTAATTTACCTTCGCATGTGTTTGTGGGTCTGTAGAGAAGCAGAGAGGGAGCCTAGGTGCACATCTCCTGTGGGTGTCATCCTCAGGGGACTGCACCCCATCCTCATGGCAGCAGGACACCACTGCCAGCCTCATCTCTGAGTTCAGTATATGGACTGATTTGATGACAGAGCCTTTAGTGGGGCCAACAGACAATGGAAAGCTACTGTATAGTAATTAGAAGTGGGAAATTAGGTGGAAAATAGGGAGTCATTCGTTTACAAATGCTGCAGAAAAGCAAGGAGGCCAGGGATTCAGACCAGGTCTGCACAGACGGTAATCTGCGTGAATCCCCTGGGCCTCTCCTTAGATCACAGGTTCCGATTCAGAAGTTCCGGGGACCCGAGAACCCACATTTCTGACAAGCTACAGGTATCTGATGGTGCTGGTCTGAGCTCTACACTTTGAGCAACAGACCGTAGAGCACACCCTCTTGCTGGAATCTGGCTGATTCAGTCTCTGAAGTCCCAGGCTGCAAGCAGGCATTAACCTCAATGGAAACCTGAGCTTTGCGGCAATGCACAGTTATGGGCTGGTTTCCCTGAAACTGCAGCTGTGCATGTAGTCATTTTGAAAAAAAAAAAAAAACTGCTGTCATTAAAGCAAAAGGACAAATTAAATATTCTCATAGAAAACCTGAAGGAGACCTCTACAGGTACTTTCTTAGATCCCCCGGGTCTTTGGACCCCATTGTAAGAAATGGCTTTAGGTGATTCTGTTGCACAGCTAGGTTTAGGAACCACAGTTACCAATGCTTTAGCAGAAGTGGAGTGATTTTTTGGTGCAGTGAGGCGTTTACATGTGCTCAGGAGTCTGACTCTCCCGGTGGCGTGTTAGGACGGCTTCACTCCATTGAACCTGTGTCACGGGTTCTGGACCCCAGAGAGTCATGTTCTTCTTTGCTCAGGGTCACCCCCACAGCACAACCTCCCCCTAGGGCAGCAGAGGAGAAACTGTGGCCAGGAGTGCCTCTCCAGGAGAAAGAGAGGTGAGGAGCAAAGAAAACTACACCAGACTCTGGTTCTGGCCCCTTGGTAAATAGAGAGAGCCAGGCAGCCAGGGCTGCACCAGGCTGGATGGTGCTCTCACTGGGTCTTTCCCTGGGAGAGACACCTGACTCTTGAGAAAGCCTTTTGTCAGCTACGTGTGGCCTGGCTCAGTCCCTGGGTCCCCCTGCAGCCATCGAGGAGACTCATCTTGCTGTCTCCATCAGTTTTCCCACTGCTATAGGATCCGGATCATCAGTTTGGTCCTCAGGACAAACCTGGGAGTGGGGTGGGGCAGGGAGTTGATCATCATTTGACATTGAGTTCACGGGGCCCACGGAAGCCCACAGGGCCACCCACTTCCATAGTCCTAGAGGGTGGCCGGCTGTCCCAGTTTATCATCACTGCCAGCTCTCCCAGGACACAGGGCTTTCAGTGCTGAAGTGAGGACCATCCTGGGCAAACTAGGAAGACTGGTCTTCATGCAGGTCAGGGCCAGAGCAGTGACTAGATGCTCAGTGAATGTGCTGAGTGAACACAGCTATACCCAGACTCAGCAACTGCCCGCTTGCAGCCCTCCCAGTAGCCTGGCTCCAGTCACCCTATCAGGGGTAGCCTGATCCCCATTCTAACATCGTACACCATGACCGCCTGTTCTTGAACTCTGCATAAATGGAATCACACAGAAAGGCGTATCTGGCTTCTTCTGCCCCACCTTGTTTGCGAGCCCCATTCGTATCCTGCTGTGAGGCTGTAACTGGTCCTTCCCAAGGCTGTGTAGTGTGCCGCTCTCTGAACCTCCTCCAGTTTCCTCATCCATTCTATGCTGATGGACGCTTGACTAGATTCCAGTTCAGAGTATCGTGAGTATCCTGGTACATGTGCTTTAGTAAATGCCTTCATGCGTTTCTGTTGGATCTAGAACTAGAACTGGGTCACAAGAGCACTTTATTTTAAAATGAAAATTCTTTGAAGAAATAATTTGGATATCACATGACATGGTTTGCTAGATTACTTTTAAAGCTGAGACTTAGAAATGGGGAAGGATTTTTTTGAAATGGGGAGAAAATAATTGTGATGAACAGGGCACCAGCCTAAAGGGATCTAGATGGGGTGAAAGGAGGGTGGAGAGGTGCGTGTCGAAGGGAGGCAAGCAAGCATCAGGGGAGATGACACAGGCCAGCCCTACACAACCTCCCCATATCCTGGCTCCTGCCTCCTGCCCCAGCCGGCTTCTCTTCCCCCTGGGACTTTTCCACTGGCTTTCACAGTGGGGACTGAGGTCTGGGAGTCTCCCTCCTGAACTAGGGCTCTTCGTGGGGACGTGGTATGAGAACAGAAGGTGGAGCAGCCAGCCAGGTGGCTTCCTCTCAGCCCTGCTACGTGGCCCCACATTCTGCAGCTACTGCTGGAACCCCCCCACCTCGCCCCGCCCAGGCAAGGTTCTCAGGCGGCCCTATTGTACCTCCATCCCTCTGTATGGAGCTTGTTTGTCTGTCTGGCAGTCCTTATCAGGGTTACCTTCCTTGTTAGTTCCAGAGGACCCCACCATCTCCTTCCTGGGGCCAGTGAGAGATGGAAAGTTGGGGGCTGGGTGAGAAGAGATGTATCACTCAGCACATATTTGGCTAGCACCTCCTAAGTGAGCAGCCACGCCCGGTAGGTTGTTCTGACTTTGCTGAAGGAATTCCTCCTCACACCTTTGGAGAGATCAGGGCAGATCCTGTTACAGCACAGGAGACCCAGCCCCACGGCCAGCCCAGGGTCCCCAGGCAGGGCAGAGATGCAGCTGGCGGGGTTGTGGGGCCCCCACCCTCTCACCCCTGATTCTGAAGGGAGAGAAGAGATTTCATGAATCTGCTGAGACTTCTGCTGTTAGCAGTCCCCGTGTGGTTTCTGGCAGGAGGAGAGAGGGCTGGGCTCTATTGGCCATACTTCAACCTTAAAGACATTCAAAGCCTCCTTTCCTCTCCTGTCTCCTTTCCCCAGTTTCCTGAGGACTTGGTGTTCCTCTGCTGCCTGTGGAGACCCATCTCTGTGTCCTGTTCTCACCCCTACTCCAGAATTCCTTCTCCTCCTTCCCTCCCTCACACCTCCACTCTGCTTTCTCCTCCCTAGCATCTTCCTGCTGTGCTCAGCAGCAGACTTCCCATTCCCAGCTAATTTGTGAGCATGCAGCATGGTCCAAGGCTCAGCAAAGAATCTACCTGCCAATGCAGGAGACACAGGAGACACCAGTTTGATCCCTGGGTTGGGAAGATCTCCGGGAGAAGGAAATGGCAACCCACTCCTCTGTTCTTGCCTGGGAAAATCCCATGGACATAGGAGCCTGGTGGGCTACAGTCCATGTGGTCGAAAAGAGTTGGACACGACTGAGCAATTAAGCACACACACACACTATAGTCCAGAGAGCCAGGTCCATCCCATCTGGAGTGTGACTTCTGGGGACAACATCCTTGTGAATGGGGAGAAGTCCCACTGCCCAAGCATCGGGTACCTACTCAGACTCAGATTTGGATGCAGGGCTCTTCACAGGGATCCAGGAGCTCCACCCAGGGCTGCCTCTGCCCTCTTAGTCCCTGAGTCCAGACATGCTCTCTGACTCCAGCTCCTGTGACCTCCAGGCACCCCATAGCCACACCAGGTCCAGAAAACACCTGCAGGTTTTGCTCCCCAGGGACCTGGGCTGTGGTTAACATGACTAAACCCTGGATTGCTGTTTCGTGGGCTACTGCACAAAACAATGCCCAGCTCTTCCTCTGGGTGCCCCCAGCTCTCTCAAATCTTCCCAGCGCACCAAGGAATGAGTATCCCAAGGCCAAAATGGGAGAAAAGACTAACCCCTTCCTAAGCACTCAACAGTTCTGCTGGCAGATATGTGGTCCCCTTTGCTGACTGTTCATACAATAGGGTCATCTGCTGTTTAAAAAAATTATAGATAAAGTGTAGTTTAAGAGGCATTTTTGCCTGACATTCTGTCCTGAGAGCAGAATGGGTCTCTGCATCAGATTCTCTGGTGAAGTTTGGCTGCAGTAGGAGATTAAGAATTAAAAAATCAGAACACCCTGAAGTCATATCCTTTGCTGACTCATTAGCACAAAGACTAATATTTAGCCATTAAAAATGAACATGAAGACTGTATACACTTTTGAAAGACAATGTCAAGTGAAGACGTAGAGGATCCAAGAACTTGCCCACATTGATTACAGTTTTGTGAAAACCAAACAAATTCATTGGTTATGTTGGGAAGGAAAAAACTTTCCTTTACCCTTTTAGATTCAGTTCTTGGGGGCTTGGAAATCAAACTGACAAAAGACAGATTAACAAAAAGAAAACAGATTTAATTATGTACATATAATAAATGTTCATAATGGTGTTTATAAAGAAATTGACTCAAGATGCATTTAAAATTTGGAGCTTATATACTACTTTAACAAAGAGTGATAAATTGTATAGAAATGACTGGACAAAGGAAAAAGGGTTTGGAGCTTCTGGAGGGGCTAAATTGTGACAAGGTAAGGAGGAAATGTATAGAGACTGTTTAGCAAGATCTGATATGCAGATGAGGGTCTTTCTCCTCCTCCTGATAAGAGAAGAAATGGACAAACAGACCAAATGGAAATTCATGTCACCTTAACAAAGAGACATTTGTGTCCTACTTTTAGGTAGAAAGAGGTGGGACAAAGAGTTAATTGCCTTCAGCTCAATGCAATGTTTGTACCAAAGTCCACCTTTTGGGGTGGTGTACTCTGATCTCCTTCAGTTAAAAATTAGATAAGACTAGGAAAAGAGGTGAGCTTCTAATGATAAGGTTATTATGTTTGTTGGTTGGATTGAACAACCCAACCACATATGAAGTGAAGTGAAGTGAAGTCACTCAGTCATGTCCGACTCTTCGCGACCCCATGGACTGTAGCCTACCACACTCCTCCATCCATGGGATTTTCCAGGCAAGAGTACTGGAGTGGATTGCCATTTCCTTCTCCAACCACATATGATCCTATGCAAATTCTAGCACTTAAAAAAAAAAAAGTCCAAGAAAGAAGGTTTGAAAATTCTGCAAAATCCCACCACCAAGAAACAGGATTACTAAAATTCCAATGCTCTCTTCGTCATCATGCTCTGCATATTGTGCAAGTTTTATTTTAGAGACACATTCTCTTTATCAGGGGGAGTTCTGGGGAAGCTGGGGCAGTTGAGGAGGCAGCCAAGGCTCAGGGGGATCTCAGATGGAGGGGCTGCCAGGAAAGAGGACTGCCAGAGGCCAGAGACCAGGAGGCTGTCCCCGACTGTGAACATCACACAGAGATTAAGCCCTATTTTTGCAGGATTGCAGTTCCTAATTAGGAAAGGAGGTTTACAGAAGGGGGCCTTTCAGCATTCCACAGTGGGGTTGTTGGCTTTCCCGCAATCTCTTGGCACACTGCAGGACTTTCCCCTTTGTCTCAAATGGAAAATGCAGAAGGAAGGAAGACAGAAGGAAGCACGTAGCTGAGGGGCAAGAGTCAGGCTCTATCTTAATGGGACTAGTCAAAGTCACCCCAGGGTCAGAGAGCCAGGAATGCTGGGAACCCCTAGGAATTCTAGCCCAATGCCCTTGATGTGTAAGGAGGGACTCAGAGGCCCAGAGAAGAGAAATGAGTATTACATAACTGCAGAGACTCCCACCCTTGCCTCACTGTGAGGTGATCAAGAGTGATTGTCTCCATGCCATCTCAAAATGTAAATTACTGTCTTGCTTTAAGACATTTTAATGCCATCTATAAAACTTTCTTATTCAAAAGCACAAATATGTTGATTAGGGTGAGATCAGTCACTCTGAAAAGCCATTTTTTTAAATGAAGATTTTCACCGGAGGGTTCTTCTTCCCATGGCAAGATTTCCTTGCAGAAATGCAATGGGTTTTGTTTTACAAAACTTAATATTCAAGGACGGGTGTATTTCACAAGCTGAGGCCTCTTGAATGGCAAAACAGCTCCCGAAGGGTTTGCATTATTGTTTATGATGATGGATTTGGGGCAAGGGATGTTAGTGAAGCCTTAACTGTGAAGGTTGTTGGCACAATACATCTCGAGGGACAGACAGGACTAGATACATAATTTGTGGGGTCCAGTGCAGCATTAAAAAGTAGGGTGGCTTGTGCAACATTATTAATAATTTCAAAATTATGGCAGCAGAGCATTAAACCAAGAGTGGGGCTCTTCTAAGGCCCGTGAGGCTAGCCCTGGATCAAGGTGGAAGGCTGGAGAGTTGGGGTGGAGATGAGGTGTCCAGAGGTGAGGCTCGTAAGCCAGAAGTCTGTTCCATTTGACTTTGAGATAGTTCACCTTCCAAATTCTATTTGGCTTGAGCTATTGGTAAATGAATCATTCCCGGGAGCACAGATTGATGAGGCAATGGGGGTGAAGTATGTACAGAGGAGCTGCGTAATAGCTATGGTCACAGACCAAGCTTTTTATTGCAGACCAGGCCTCCTGCCAGTGCTCTAGGCCGTGGCTGACTTCGTCTTTCCAGAAATGATTGTACAAAGTAGCAGTTAAGAAAGGGGCTCACTGACTGCAAGACCTTGGGCACGTTATTTAACTCCACTCGGTGTGGCAGTTTCCTTATCTGTTAAACAAAGTGATGAGTTACCTGGGTTAAAGAGTGGTGTCAAGACTGAATCTACTTTAGTTCTCTGCCCAGTGCATGGCACATAGTCAGTGTTTGATAGACATCTGCTGTCATGATGAGGACGCAGGAGAAAGAGAACAGGGAGAGGCGGCGTGGCGACCACTCCATAGTTCAGTAGCAGGTTGTCCATCTGATGGAGGAGGAAGCTGACACACAGAAATCGGGGTCCAAGGTCACCCGGCAAACGAACCGGCCTTGGTCCCTTGGAGGGAAGCTTTCTGGTTTGGCCTAAATGCCTCAGGAGCTTTGAACTCAAGTGTAGCTGGATCCCCAGACTCACACTGCAGGCTTGAGGTTCACTGTCCCTGGAGAAACCCTTGCTGAGCCCTTTGTGGGCTGGCCCTGATCTTGGTGCTGAGGGTGAAAGGTGAGAGGGCGGGACAGGGCAGGGTGACAAGTGCTGTGTCACGTGACTACAGGGTGTGGGGAGGGGCCCCGGGGAGGAGGGGACTCGTCCTCCAGAATGTTAGAGAAGGTTCTGTGGGGCCACGTTCTAGCCTGGGCATCCAGGGAGAACAGACGATGGGGAGGAAAGCCCTGCTGTATTGTGTGGAAATGGTAAAGTGAAGAAAACTCCTTCCACCTCAGCTTCACAGGCAGGGGATGTCAACAGGTGGGGGGCATCCCAGAAGTACAGAGAGTGAGGCTGAGAGCATGCCCTCTTCTTTCCCGGGTGGGAGGAGAGGCGGGGGTGCTGGCGGTGCCCTCACCTCTGACCTCAGTGAGCGCTCCCCTGGGGGACCACCCTCTCTACCGGCCTCCCCCACTCACTGCTCTCCTCTCTTATCCCCCAGGGTCAGTGGACTGTCCCCCTTCATGGGTGACAATGACAACGAAACCTTAGCCAACGTTACCTCAGCCACCTGGGACTTTGACGACGAGGCCTTCGACGAGATCTCTGATGACGCCAAGGATTTTATCAGCAACTTGCTGAAGAAGGATATGAAGTAAAGAGTTGAGCTTTTAGTCTTTTGGGGCTCCCCACACCCTGGACTGGGGTCCAGAGGCAGTGACTTCCTTTCTCTGTGGTGGGCTCTTTTGCACCCCAGGACAGGAGGATGGGCATGGTGTGCATGAGGGCCCAGAAAGGGGTCTTCCTGGGCCCCTGCTCCCTGGGGCTGGACACTGTCCTGTCTTTAGAAGCACAGACACCTCTCTTGAAAAGCAACCTTTGACTGAGTGTTGAGGGAAAGAGGCAGCTCGCGTATGAATAACAGCCCCTTTTAGTTTCCATGTACAGCTGTGGCCAAGAGCAATCCTGCTAAAACCTTCTGGGACTTCAGGGAAGAGATCCTATTTGTGGGGCCTGATCATACTCCCAGCTGTTCTGGCTTGATGCTTATTTAGTAGCTATAATATGTAGGAACTGCCTGCCCGAGTACAGCCAGGTGCCTTCCACCACTGGTCAATGAGACTGCTATCCCAGCTCCGTCTCTGTCCCACTAACAGTGCAGCCTGTGCGGTTCCCCAGCCCCACCTCGCAGGGCTGCACAGAGCTGCCAAGGTGGTCAGTGGATGACTGTATAAAACATCTGCAGACATCAGGAGGCTGGAGTGTTCAGACATGTAGACAGCCTAAGGTCCAAAGTGCTTGTCAGTATTTCAGTGAGAGAAGCTTGAAACAGTAGAGGAGGCTAGAGCAGAGGAGGGGTCTTGCATGTGGCTGGACAGGATCCAGTGGAGCAGGGAAGTGGCTCCCTCACAGCAGGAAGGTGAGTGGGGCTCTGTGTGTGCAGGGAGGACTGTCCTGCCCCAGGGAAGGGAGCAGTGGCAGTGTTAGGTGGGGACAACTGGCTACTGGACTCCTCATCTGTGAACAGGTGGCCAGATGACGCAAGGCCTGGTTCAAACACAGGGTGTTGCTTTTGGCAATAGGAGCAGCTCTAGGCATTTCCCCAGAAGATGGTGAAACTCGCCCCCACAACTCCACACCCCTGCCCCTCCAAGGCTGTCCCTCAACTTGTCTACTCTGGAAGAAATCCTTTTTGGGATAGGAGAGTAGAGTTCCTAAAGGAATGAGGTTAGGGGGTCTCTTAAGTGGTTCTGTCTGGTTTTCTGGTTATGCGGCCACCTCTTGGTCCTTTGTAGCCAGCTCTGGGCCAAACTCCTCACCAGAGGGGACAGTCCACGGTCTTTGACAGTGAGGTCCTCTTAGCGTCTTGCTGTCTCTGTCTTTATATCAGAAGTAGGCCCGACCCAGGGAAGATCCGGATGTTGTGGGGGGCCTGGATTTCCTTCTGGTGTGAGGGATCCCCACTTCCAAGGTGCCCCAGGGAGATGGAAGCCTCCCTTCTAATGACTCTGGTCCAAGGATGGCTTCTGTCAACCAGGCTTCGTTTACCTGCGGTTTGGTAAATGAGGTATTGTTTATATCACCTGCCTTCTCATCTGACCTTGAATTTATTCAGTAATGTGCTGGCTCCTCTGTGCTTGTAAAATGGACTCACCCAAGAATTGATTTCATATAGATCAAGACACTAGATTCCCATAAACTCAAACTCAGCATGTCTTCAACCAGAAATCTCCATCTATCAGCACTTTAAAAAATGTTTTTTATTATAAATAAATATATATAAATTGTACAAATTTTGAATATATGAAAGTTAAAATAATCCCTATCCACTTATAAAGATCACTACATTTTTCTATATTTAGCAAATTTACTTTTACTCATTATGTTAGCACTTGGTGCTTTGGACTTTACTAGTCCTTCTATCGGAGAAGGCAATGGCACCCCACTCCAGTACTCTTGCCTGGAAAAACCCATGGACAGAGGAGCCTGGTAGGCTGCAGTCCATGAGGTCGCTAAGAGTTGGACACGACTGAGCGACTTCCCTTTCACTTTTCACTTTCATGCATTGGAGAAGGAAATGGCAACCCACTCCAGTGTTCTTGCCTGGAGAATCCCAGGGACGGGGGAGCCTGGTGGGCTGCCGTCTATGGGGTCACACAGAGTTGGACACGAGTTGCTGCTAAGTCGAAGCAACTGAAATATGTCTAGATTCCCAGAGCTTTCAGAAAATTAAATGAATTTCAGTGGTCTAAGGTTGTCATAATTCATAGGTTGAACATAAGACATACCTCTTTTGAGTTTTAATAGGCAAAAATCTGATGCTCCACCACACCATAAGACTTGAGAGTTCACTGATTCTCGAAGATTTGGACTTAAGGTTTCACTCTTCCCTCCATCAGACAAACAGGTAGAAGGATCCGGCTTCCACAGCTCCCAGCCCTCATGTGACCAGCAGAATGACCCCACCCTGGAATATGGTGCCAGTCATTCCAAGACATGTCTGTCCTCCAGCACTTAGCCTCTCTAGACCCCAAGGGCAGGTCATGAGACTCCAGCTGCCCATCAATGTTTAGGCCTGCTTAACACTAATCTGTCCTGGGTCTAGTCATTGTAACCCAGACCAAGAGAGGAAAAAGGTTAGGATCACCATGATTCTCATCACAGTGGATGGATTGGGAGCAGACAGTCATGGGCTCTGCCCCATGTTTCTAGGGACAGGTGACCTCCTGTTTCTGGTCTGACCAGCAGTCTCTGAGATCCCCTTCTGCTCAGAAATCCTCTGATCTCTGCCTCTATCAGAAACCGCCTGAACTGCACCCAGTGCCTTCAGCATCCATGGCTAATGAAAGACACCAAGAATATGGAGGCCAAGAAACTCTCCAAGGACCGGATGAAGAAGTACATGGCAAGAAGGAAATGGCAGGTAATGGCAGGGGTCACTTTGGACTGGTCTCTTGCCCCTCATAATTGCTTTATTCAAGCCACCCTCATTCCCAACTTGCCCTGACCTCACTCCATAAAAATGTTTACATTTCTTTCTGAAATAGTCTGGAACCAAGACTGACATTTCATGTCTTTGTGGGTAGGGAGGAGCAATGTCACTTGCAGGACTATTTGGCAACCCTGGAGAATGTGATCTTGTTATAGGCAGTGTGATGGTTTTAACATTTCTTCACCATGAAGGAGGTGGGCATGTGATCTACAATGAGAGACATGGGGGGTTGTGCGTTACTAGCTGCAGATCCTTAACCAAGTTACTTAACCTTGCTGTGCCTTCATTTACTCATCTATAACATGGGGATAATAGTGGTACCAAATCACAGCATCGTTGAGGATTATATGAGATGATCATCATCTAACCTCTAGTACATTACCTAGCACATAGTAAGTGTTCACAAATGAGATCAGTAGCTAATATGTACAGAGAGCTGGCTCTGTGTCAGGGAACATTTAAAGCACTTTCTATGCAAATTATCTTTTAATCCTGGGAGGCAGGTACTACTGTTATCCCCAATTCTCAAACAAGGCCGAGAAAACTTAGGAAAGTCACCCAGGATCACAGCTAGTAAGCATGGGAAGGCCAGCATTCAAACCCAGAGACTAGCTCCAGTTACACAGTCTTAATGACACACAATTTAATGACACAAATTGCTTCTGATTGTTAGCAGATGGAGAAAATTATCATCCAAATCCATAGAGAACTTATCATCCTCTATTTTATTTTTATTATCACTGCTGGTAGTGTAAAATTCCTGGGCTACTGGAGGGTGCATGGTTTCTATACTCAGTGAGTATATAGTAAAGCAAATAGACATAAAAGGACATAACACACAGCTAGAATTATAAACGATCAGTATAGTTTTCCATACCCATATATGTGAGTGTGGACAGAGGATGGAGCCAATCACACCAGACTTGGATGTGGTTGTCAGGAAAGGCTGCCAAGGGCAGGAGTTTGAAGTTGGCCGCGGAACATGGGTGAAACACAGAGAGGAGGGGAATACAGCACAGACGGAGGAAAAAGCTCAGAGCTATGAGCCAGCCCTCACCCTGGTCATGCTGGCCTGACAGGAGAAGTCTTTTAGCTGGGCATTCAGGGGACCAGGGCTTTAGACCTTGCCTCTGTGGCAGAGAAAAAGAAATCACTATTCTAGGGGCAACTGGGACACTGGTGATTTGCCACACAGAATGCCCAAACCACAGGCCATTGAAAGGCTGAGAGAAGCAGGAGGGCCAGGGGCTTCGGGAGTGAGGGTCTGAGGGACGCCTCCCCCTGCGCATCTCAGCAGACCCCCTGCAGTGGGATTCAGTTCTTGGTTATCCCCTCCTGAAGTTGAGTGATGTCCTCACTTCGCTCAAGTACCTGGTGAGTGGGAATGCAGTGCTGCTTACCTCACCTTCTGGTGCCAGTAGGGTCCAGTAAACTCAGAGGAGCAAATGCTCTTAAAAAAAAAAAAAATGGGGGGAGAAGCCACAAAATCAAGGGTTGGCTTTATGAATGATCCTGTGGCCAGTAGATCTCAAAGAAATAGCAGTATTTCTGAGGTGCATAGGGTGACTGGTGTAGGGGTGGGGCCGTTCTCAGAGCAGGAAATCTCACTGGGTTTTGCTTGGACGAGGCTGTGGGTTAAAGGGCAGCCTTATCATGTCAAGCTTCTGGGAGCATCCACACATCTGCTGGTGAACCAAAGCCAGAAAGAGCCTAAACCCAAGGGATAGGCGCAGAGAAAAGATATGGAGATTCCAAAGGAAATAAATGGAATTTTTCGGTCAGATGGGTCAGGAAACCATAATTTGTGGTGATATTTTAATCACTTATGTGTTTTCTTGCTGTTTATAGTGTGATTAGCCATAAGGTTTTTTGAAAATGAGAAAGAAAATGAAGAATTCCAAGAAGGAACATTAACTTCCTATTTTAATATAGGTAGCAGCATTTGTAAATAGCTTTTCCACAGAAACAATGGTTAGGCTTCATAAAATTGCATAGAAAAGTAGTCTACCAAATCCCATTCAACACATAATGTCCCTGAAGCTGGTTCAGCTGCCTCTTACCATGTTGTGTTACATTTCTTCCTTAGGAAAATGTTTTCCACATTTTCAGCTCTGGATACCAAGACCTTGGCACCCCTGGAGCAGGGGTTCCCTCTTGGAGCAGCTGAGGCTCAGTGTGGTGAGGCAGAGTACAGTGGAGGGGGATGGAAAGGGGTGCACTGTGATGGAGGGAGAGGGGCACGTGGCCCAGACTCTACAGCTGCATGAGAAATGGTTCCTAGTTATCATCTGGGTGTGGTTTTCATAAAAGGGGAAGGTAGTGACATGGGAACAAATCCTAACAAGCAAGGCAATAGGTGGATGACTAATCATATTACTGATCTTAGAATGAAGTTATTCTGAAAGAGAGTAAGGTTGGTTTTATTTTTTAAATTTATATCAAAAGAATGTTGAAAAGACATGGTGAGTGGTGGCATTGAGGGTGGGCAAGTTGAGCAGGACCACAGGGCTTCTGCATTGCAAAATGGAAGCAAAGGACTATGAATTGGAGGCTTGTGGGCAGCTCTCTTTGTTCTCTGAGAACCACAAAGACTTCAGTACTATGGACCAAAGGGCCCTGGGGAAGAAGGCTTTTGACTCAATATTGCATGGAGTACTCTTGGCCCTTGTTGTTGTTTAGTCACTAAGTCCTGTCTAACTCTTTGCAACCCCATGGACTGTAGCCTGCCAGGCTTCTCTGTCCATGGGATTTTCCATGGAGTGGGTTGCCATTTTCTTCTCCAGGAGATCTTCCCGACCCAAGGATTGAACCTGCATCTCCTGCATTGCAGGAGGATTCTTTGCCACTGAGCCACCAGGGAATACGGCACTCCTGGACATTACATTTAGATAATATGCATTCTCAGGGGAAATTGTAGTCTTGGGGCTGTCGGTGTATAGTTAGGGCCCATGATGGCTACCTGACTGTAGGGTGATCACCTTGCCTGGATTTTCCAGGGCCTGTCTCAGCTTTATCCCTGAAAAACTCTCATTGCGGGTAATCCCTCAGTCCTGGGAAACCAGGCTGGTTAGTCATCCTTGCTGCCTTTCCCAGGGGAGGGAGTCTGTGCTGTGTTAGGAAAACCATTGACAGACTCTGCCCGCCTAGAACACAGAAACCCAGTGTAGGCAATTGCTCTCCAATAAGAAAAAAGGCTTCCTCAAAACAAGGATGGGACTTCTCAAGAATTGAAACTTCCTTTGATGATGTTTTAAACATTTCCAAAAGTCTTGGTTAGCAAAGCAGCAACCTATTTTTAGCTCAAAGGCATAAATCTGGAAGGCTAGAACATACATTGTTCTTTTCCAGTTCTGATAATAACTTCCCTACCAACTTTTTTTCTCCATGAATCAGCTTCCAAAGATTGACTTCTGATGTGTAGGTTATTTTTAAGATTTTCTTTATCGAGTGCTTATATTTCTCCCTGTTTTAGAAATTATATGGTCTATCGCTCCATCTGATGGAAAATTTCCCCCAGTGTGTGGTCTATTTGTTTGTTATTTGCTGCCTCCTCTGAAATGTAATGGTTTGATTTGCCTTGTTCTCATAGCTTCCTGTGAGTCGTTTTGTTAATAGAAGAGGAAAGACTTCACTTTTCTACACCATACACATAAAGACAGTCCTGCCCCAGGTTCTTTGGGATTAGAGAGCCCATGGATTCAAGGGGAGCATTCCCTGCTACCATTTGTATGTCTGAATCATAGTCTTTCTGTAGAAGACTAGAGCTGTAGGGAGATTCGAATCTTCCGGTCCAACTATAAAGGCCCAGAGAGGGGAACTGACTTGTACAAGGTCACAGCATAATCAGTGGTTAGAGAACTAACCTGTCCTTTGTTAGGAATGAACCGTCTCAGTTTAGAGATTCCAGCCTAGGGCAAGCTAGTCTGTGTTGGATGAAGGCAATGGAGAGCTGAGAAGGGCTGGTTAGGAAGTAGTCTAGTCCAATGTGGACTCAGTAGGGAGGGCTGCTGTGGCTGACACCGCCTCTGAGCCATTCCTGAGGTCAGGTTAAGCTCCCCTTGGGAAGAGCTGGGTCTCCCCACACTCCAGCTAGCAGAACAAACAGATCAATGATGTCACCAGTAACAGCTTCTCCCAGAAGAGTGTGCAAGTTGCCAGGTGGTCTGTCTGCCAGGGCATGCTCTGCAGGGCCACAGTCCTTCTGCATACAGTGGGTCATCATCCCTCACCTTCTTCTCTCTTCATCACCTCCCCCTGGGGCCTCCTGGGTTCCTTTTAGAGTAATCTAGCTTCACTGTGGGCCAGAGGGCCAGGGGCATAACCACACCGCACAGTGTTATGTGAGAGGGTGGATGACCAGAGGACAGGGCGAGATGGAATGCCTGTCGAGAGTGCGTGAAAGGAGTCTACAGCCAGGATGGGATGTGACATAACAGGAAAGTAACTGTGGTTACAGGAGTAGGTCTCTGCTTAAACCACACACACACACACATTTTCTGTATGATTCCCTAGTACTCTGAAATTCTTTACTTTTGAAATAATTTTTTAACTGAAGTATACTGGCCTGCCTGAAATGCTTTAGCGTGTGAAGTTAATTCAGGAGGAAATGGCTTTTCCAGCACAGTTTGAGGTTCAGTGGGTAAGTGCCAGCCGTTGCCTTTGCACAGGCTATTTCCTTCCTCTCTCAGTAGCCAGTCTGTGGTGACATCTGCTCCCTGGATGCACAGCATCTGGATTCTTCAGAAGATGCTTCAGGTGCAGGGCTGGAAAGCACTGGTTATGCTTTAGTTTCTTATCTTAGTCTTTCATTCCGTTGACCTTAGGAAAGGGGTAGAATCTTAAAGGTGTGGTTGGGGACTTCTTGACCTAAATCCTGTACTGGGTAGAATTTTCACAATACAAACAAAATGTTCAAGTCCTGGCATCTTTTTCAGTAGGAATTCTGTCCTCACCCAAGGCGCCCCAACTCAGAAAAGCCAAGAGCTGTGCTTTTCATTTCTTCGGATGCTGGTTTTTGATGCCTGGGTGTATGTACCTCAGGGAGGAACACCCCTCCAGAACTCTACTGAAGACTTGTGCTGGGGCCAGCAGAGTGTTTCCCCAAATCTCCTAAGTATCTGAATCATAAACAGAACTAGATGAGACCTAGATGAGACCTTGGAGATCATCTTGTCCAACCCCCTCCTTATAAAGAGAAGGAAACTGAAGCCCAGCGAAGTTAAGCCCAAAGAGGCTACTTGCCTATGATCAACAGAAGGCTTTTTGGTTTTTTTTGTCTTTCCAGCAGGACCTGTGGGATCTGTAGTAACTGTTCTCCTGCCCAATTAAAACCCTATCACTAGCATTGTTTTATGAGAAACAGCCCCGCTGCGCCCCGTCCACAATAAGTCTTTGGAGCTGTCTCAGCCCGCAGTTGCTTTATATAAACTATCCCTTTTATGGGAGTTGAAGCACAGTATGAAAAGGGTTTTTGTCTCATGTTGACCTTGTTTAGTCACATTAACGCACGCATCGGTTCCAGGCCCCATTCCATTCTCCGAACATCTTCTGACACGCTGATAGTGCTGAGCAGAGCAAGGTTGGGCTCACTCCTCTGGTGGAGCTCAGCACTCGGGAGGCCCTCGTCTCAGGGACAGCTGCTTCTCCTGGGCTGGGCTTTTCTCCCTGAGCTGCTCAGCTGGAACCAGGGACACGGCCTGAGCCCAACGCCAGTGTCTATTTTCCAGAAAACGGGCAATGCTGTGAGAGCCATCGGAAGACTGTCCTCTATGGCAATGATCTCAGGGCTCAGTGGCAGGAAATCCTCAACAGGGTCACCAACCAGCCCGCTCAATGCAGAAAAACTAGAATCTGAAGGTAAGGGACTCCAGAGAGATTTTCTTCAGCCAAATGGGGAGAAAGGAAGGGTTGGGGTTGGAGGGGGATTTAGAGTTGTTTTTCTTTTTTAAGGTGGGAGACTGGTTTTATTTTTCATTAATACAACCTACAAGGAAAAATTCAACTCTACTTTTACTTTGCCCTGACAATAATTACTAAATCTAGTAATTGCTTTTTAACTGTTTCACCTGAGGTTGAACTATTTTCAGAGGGAAAGTTATTCTTTGTCTAATGCAACTAGATGGTCTTTTCCCTATACTTTACACAAGAATTAGCAAAAACTGCATGAAAAGTTTCCTTCTTATTACAAAAGCAATGTTTGTATGACAGGCAGACATAAATAAGTCGCATATAGTGGTGTACTTTTTAAAAATATGCTTCAATTTTTTTAATGTGTCTTTGTGCTTGTCTTTTAACAAAAATTGACTCAGATAGTCCATATTTTTTGGTAGTTTTCGTGATGCTGAAACATGTTGTTTGAATTGGATAGACAGTGATTGGCAGGGCCCCTCCTAAAGTCCAACGGGGTTAGTTGCTTGCCCACTGTCTTAGAGATGCTACCCCATCTATCTCCTCAGTGAAGGCCTCGGCCTCTTCCTGCTTTGATACATGTAGGGTTGGCCTCTATCATCTTGAGCTGCCTCATGTAGCCGGAGATACCACCTCCCCGCTGCCTGATGCCTTTGGTATCCAGAGGCGAGAAGCTGAGTCTAGACCCTGTTGTACACAAGGGATAATTGATCAAACTGCTTACTGAGCTGCCCTGATGTACCCGGGGACCGACTGCTGCACATGGACCTGGGCCCTCCTTCTCTACCCCTGCCCCCCCCAGACGACCCAGAAATAGCCTGAAGGGGAAGGAGAGGGTCAGGAACCCCTCCAAGTTACGGCTTTTCCCTGGACCCATCCCAAATCCTGGTCCAGAGTCACACACTGTGAAGGCAGTATCCTTGTGGAATAGACTGCTCCACAGCAGGCAATAGGCAAGTCGACAACGCCTCTAAGATCTGTCTCTTCCATCCCAAGGAGCAGATGAAAAAGGCCTGCTGCTGCCACCACGGGAGGAGGGTAGGAGGAGGCCCGAGGGCTGGTGGCCTGGTACGCTCCCGTGCTTCTTAGATACCCTCAACTGGATCCTGAAACGGCATGAACTGCAGCCAAAAATCCTTTTTAAAGATTATTTCCTTTTCCAATGTGTCAGCATAAGGGAGGGGGAAGTCCAAACGTTTCCCCAGTTTGGTCACAGTTCTCTCTTCTGCCAAAACCATTTGGCAGCAGGCTACCCTGCCCCCAGAAGAAAGGTGTGCTTATGATTCAGTCCTCTAGGCTGCATTATTTGCTAAATCATAACAACTTGGAAAAAAAAAAAGTCAGCTCTTTTAAACCAGGGAAGAGGAAAGAACAGGGAATAAAGAAATGGCCATATCCTCTTCCCTCCCTTCTAGAAGATGTCTCCCAAGCTTTCCTGGAGGCTGTCGCTGAGGAGAAGCCCCATGTAAAACCCTACTTTTCCAAGACCATTCGTGACTTAGAAGTTGTGGAGGGAAGTGCTGCTAGATTTGACTGCAAGATTGAAGGTAAGTCTCCAGCTGTCCTTCCCTGTACAGGGGGTGTGGCGGGCCGGTGGGCCCCTACTGTGCGCTCTCGGCAAGATGGCGGTTCTGGAACAGCCAGGCTGTGAGGGAAAACGGGTCAGAGGGAGTTGGCCCAATGCCCCCCTCCACCCACTGGAGAACAGTGCTGTTTAGTCACTCTGATATTTCACCCACTTACATCAGCCACTAGACCCAAGTTAAAAGTGGTTTATCATGGACCTATTTGGCTCTGGAACGTGCTTATTGAAATGAGCTTTGCAAGCTTCTAGGAGGCATGTGAATTGACCACAAAAGGCTCTCACAGGAAGGCTGGTGCAGAGCATAGTATGGGGAGAAGACATTTCTGCTGTTAATCAGCGGCCCTTGTGACCTGGGGCAGTGTTTTAGCTCTTCTGAAGCCCAGGGCCGCCTCTGTAAGACAGTGTCTAATGCTCTGAGTAGACTCTGTGAGATGACACAGATAGAAAGGGGAAACCTTTTCAATCTTTTAAATGCGTTATGGAGTCATAGGGGAAAGTTGTGGGACTGGTTAAGTGCAGAGAGAGCCTGCGGTATGACTTTAGAGAGAGGAAGTTGGGATGCAGGCCTCTGGCCTGTCTGCCCTGTGCTTCTCTGCCAGCCAGAACTAACGTGGTCACAGTGAGTCGTTGGAGCTCAAAGAGCCCTAAGGGGTCTTAGCATAGCACCTGAGGAGTCAGCAGTCTTGGTGACACACAGCATTTAAGTTTCCACAGACTGCAACATTCTAGAAAGAGAAGAGGTATGATAAGACAGGCCTCTCTGCTTCGAGTCTGTGACTGTCATGTGACAGAGTTGCAGGGCTCTCTGCCACTTTCAGTCAGACTGACTGCCCCAAGGCAGCAGAGCACCGGACAGCAGAAAGAACAAACTGTGCCTTCCACATTGTAAGAGTCTCCAGCAATCTGGCTGGATGATGCCTTTTGGGTAAAATAGCCCAAAGGTAGGAATGAAGAAACAATTTTTCTCCTGCATCACTGTATTATCAAGTTGGCTTATAAATGCCTGGCCTACCATCATCTTTCATGTTTTTCATCCAGTTGTTTCAGAGTGGATGTCCTGCCTTTGCTAGTGCGGAAGTGCTCAGATAGGGGGCTCTGCTGAGAGCTTTGGGGCCACGGCTTGTAGCTCTCGCCATCACCACTGTCTTTGGGTCTTAAGTTCTTTTTCCTTAATTTGTTTTAGAAAATATTATATAATTATTATCTTTTTGCTTACTTTTCTCTTTGGAATTATTTTCTTGGTATTTGCATTGCTTTGACTGAAGTGCCGAGGGGAAATTAAAGCATATGGATGCTGTTCAATAAAAACAAAATTCTACTCAAAAAAAATGTTAGAATTCTTAAGTTGTTCTGTGTAATTTTTATTCTAGTTGGGGATACAATTTTGTCCTGTAAAACAACTTCTCCAAAAATTTAAAAACAAGTCAGTTAGAAGGCAGAAAACATTTTTATTGCTGAACTTTGCAGCAGTTTGACTAATACATAAAATGAGACTAATCAGTGTGGTCAGTGTCTGTTTATCTACAGGCATATTATCTGTCTTTGGATCAGAGTAAGACAAATACTGCTTTCTTTTTCTTAGCAGTATTATCAGTTCCTCCAATTTATGTTTTACAGGTCATTATCACCTTCAAATTATAATTTATATACCATAAAATCCACCCATTTTAAGTATACAATTCAATTATTTTTATAAATTTACACAATTGTGCAGTCTTCATCAGAATCCAATTTTAAAACATTTCCAACACCCTCAAAAGATCTCTTGCACCCATTTTTACTGACTCTCATTTTTTTAAATTTAAATTTATTTAAGTTCAACTTTTTTTTTTTAATTTTTTTTTATGGCTACACTGGGTCTTTGTTGCTTTTTTTGCAGGGCTTTCTCCAGTTGCTGCAAGAGGGGCCTACTCTTTGTCACGGCATTCAGGCTTCTCATTTTGCTGGCTTCTTTTCTTGGGGAGCTCGGGCTCCAAGTACTTGGGCCTCAGTAGTTGCAGCATGCAAGCTCAGTAATTGTGGGGCGTAGGCTTAGTTGCTGCATGGCATGTGAAATCTACCCGAACCAGGGGTTGAACGTGTGTCCCCTGCACTGGCAGCCAATTCTTACACACTGTGCCTCCAGGGAAGTCCTTAAGTTCAACTTGTATACAGGAAAAAAAAAAAAAATTTCCTTTTAATCCAAGAAGATAGTTAGTTCTAGGGATGTGATTAGAGTTGTGGCAGTGTTCCAGAGAATAATCTATTTCTGTATTAAGGTGGGAGGTGGCACAAGCCCTACATGGATGAGAAGTGGGATACATGCACAATACCTGATGTGAAGTTTCAGACATTAGTATTTACAACATACGCCCATATTCAAGTGTAAATATCAAAATAGATGCTAAAAGCTAACATATCCACCCCCCATCCCCTTAATCATTAGAGGTAGCTCAAGAGTTTGTGTGGGAAAACCTTAAATAATAATTTCTGCAACTTGTGTTCCCTCCCTGTGATGCAGGATACCCGGACCCTGAAGTCGTCTGGTTCAAAGATGACCAATCAATCCGGGAGTCCCGCCACTTCCAGATAGACTACGACGAGGATGGGAACTGCTCTTTAATCATTAGTGATGTTTGCGGGGATGATGATGCCAAGTACACCTGCAAGGCTGTCAACAGTCTTGGAGAAGCCACCTGCACAGCAGAGCTCATCGTGGAAACCATGGAGGAAGGAGAAGGAGAAGGGGGAGAAGAGGAGGAGGAAGAGTGAAACAAAGCCAGCGAGAAGCAGTTTCTAAGTCATATTACAAAGACTATTTCTCTAAAGCTCAAAAAAAAAAAACCCACAAGATAGTAAAGCACCCGCTGTGATAGGTTACTTAGTTAGGTTATTTGGGGCTTGATTCTTCAGCAGCAGTGGTTGACACCCAGCAGCGTTATTGATGGGCATTACTTTAAATTAGCTGGCACCTTAAGATACTAGTACAGCTAGATTTCATTTGGGGAAATCACCAGTAACTTTCTGACTAACTGATTTTAGAGAAAAAGTAATCAAAAGGGAGCTTTATCTGGGCAAAGTCATAAATTCCCCAACTGAAAGCACTCATGAAAAATAAGGCCCTCTGGTCACAGCCAGCCCAAGGGTCCCTGGATATGGGGACTCCCCAGCTCCTCCTCCAGGGAACTGGGTCTTCTCCAGGCCTGTGGCACTTCATTCTGCAGGCAGTTGAGCCATTTTAATTTATGAGGCACATTATTTCCAAAGTATACCATAGACATTTGAACTTTTCATTTCCATCCCCTATTCTACCTGCCAGTTTTTCTGGATCTGGACTTGCCATGAGTTTAAGCATTAGGGACACTTCCTAGATTCTGAAGACATATATCCTGCTCTCATGGATGACTGGCTTCCTTAGAAAAATAAAATCTCCTTTCTTCCAAAATCAGTAGAAAATCTAAACCTATCCCCTCTGAAGATGTCTAGCAGCTTCAGACATTTTTATAAGAACCTATGGGAAAAAAAATCCTTGATAATGTGCTTTTTCCCCCTGAAACCAGGATTCATATTTGTGCTGTTTAGAATATCAGCTCTGCATGTGTGGTAAAGATTTTTGTGTTTGAATGTATGAAAAAGCAGTTTGCTGAGAAGTTAGTCTTAATTATTTATTGGCCACTAGGAAACAGATTTCAACTGAAGAGCTATAGAACTCCATGTACTTTGGAATCTCAGTCAGGATAGTCTGAGTTTAATATACCTTTATTTTTAAACATGTTCCAAACAGCTCTGTCTACCTTCTGGGTTCCACAAGGTTCTTCTTGGGTGTGCATCAGTCATGCCTTGCCCCCAACCTTGAAATATATTCTTAACCTGATACATGCACTCAGACTTGCATCTTTAGGAATTTCTAACTTTCTTTCACTACATTGGCACTTAAATTTTTCTTCATAAAACTTTTTGCAGGTCATAAACAAAGGCCATAAACTGATATGCCTAATACATTTCCTCTGTGTGTGTGTAACATTCCAAATATTTTTTTCTTTTCATCCACTATTTGTAAAGTGCAGCAGTTTAATATTTCAAGGGACTTTTAAAGAGTTCTGTAAGAACCAATTTTAAATTACTTCAGTGCAATCCTACACAGTATCAGCATTAGAATTTTGATGTTACTTAGTCTTATGTTATCTTCCATTCTATTTTTATCTGCTTCTTGCTGCTAGTTTCAAATTGCCAGTATTTTGCTTTTTAAGCAGTTACAATATTTTTCATAATAGCCACAGTATTGCCACAGTTTATTATAATAAAGCATTTTAAAGTTGATTTAGAGCATTCAAAGCTTTTCTTCATCACTTTTCATTGTATTTAGACTATAACCTTCGTGTGCGTATGTGGTATATGTGTGCGCATGTGTGGTGTGTCTTTTTGTTTACAGGTTTTTTGATGCCTTCTTGAAGTTGTGTTAATGTTCTCCCAGTTTATTATGCCATCGGATGGTAAATGAGAACACTACAACTGTAGTTAGCTCACAGTTTTTAAATAAAGGATACCACAGTGCATGCCGCTTGTTCAGTCTCTGCAGCCTTCTTTTCCTTTCCACACCACCAGTTGCGGATGACCGAAATAGATCTCAGAAACTAGTAACAAACGCTCTGCTGTGTACATGCTTTATGTGGTTCTCTTTTACTAAGGAACAGAATGACTTAGGCAGTTCTAGTTTGTACTAGGTAGCCTCATTTGCACATTTACTTCAAAATTTCTCTCAAGCATCATTTTGGTTCAATTACATTCTAATATCTATAGTACCCTCATAGTGCTAAAATCTATCTGACATTTTTAATATGCCACAAAATCATCATCATAACTAATATTACTTACCAGCACTTGGTCTGCGTTTGTAACTGTGGTGCAGTTTGTTATTGGCAGCCAAGTACTATCTTTGCATGTCTTGATATTGAAGCATTTGTTCTCAGGAAACCATCATTCCTGTAAGTCTGTTATCAGAGAACAGATGGTGGAGTCCCCCCATGTCTTGAGTATTCAAACAATATTGTAGATATTCTAGAAAGAATCAAGACATATTATTAAATGCTGGACTAGATGATTCTATGATTCCACAGTGTAGTCTGGAAAGAATCCATTGTCCGATAATGTTAAATTGTTTCATATTTTTTAAGACAATCACAATCCACAAGTGTTCCTACTCAGGAAATTTTATTTTTAAAGAAAAAGACCTTTTATCTCTTGCTAGTGAAAAATGTACCTTATGTTCTGAAAAATAACAAATAATTTATTTTTATCCTGTTCTCACCCTAAACATATTAAAAAAGAAAAAAACATCGATTATTCCTTACATTGCAGAGCTTCATATTAAATGAATTTCTATGTCAGCCCTAACTTTACTTATAGAAAGTCTCTTTTTATCAAAATGTTTGAGTTTTACTTCCCACATTTTACCTGCTTTTAATACATCTGTGCTAATGAGTATTAAGGAAGTGAAGAATAATTGAATTTTAAAGAAACTAAAATCTCCACATTTCAAGAAAACACATATAACACTACAATCCTTTACCCCTTGGGAACTCCTCTGTTTTTTGCAAAGGAGGCTAACACCTGTGACAGTCATTACCGAGGCTATTTGCCCCCAGCACATGATCAGGACCACGTTCCCGCCTCCCTGGCCAGGTAGGGCTGTGTGTCTAACCCTGGTCAGTGGTGATCCCCTCCGGTCCAGAGAATTTAAGTACTGGTGCAAGACTCTCCATAATGATTGTCAGATGGTGGCTACTTTATCCACCTGGGTCCCAAGCCAACCCCAAATGGGTACATAACACAAGCAAGAAATAAATCTTCGTTCTTATAAATCGCCAAGATATTAGTGTTCTTTGGGGCTGGAACATAGCCTAGACTATCCTTTTATAAGGTCATTACCATATTCTAGATCTGTTCTGACCAATATCATAGCCATGACTCACCAGTGGCTATTTAAACTTAAATTAATTTAAATAAAATTTAAAATTCTGTTCCTCAGTTGCACTAGCCACATTTTAAGTGCTCAATAATTACGTGAGACTAGTGGCTGGCTACCTTATTGGACAGCACAGATTAGAACTTTCTATAAAGTTCCACCAGGCAGTACTGTTCTACATGGACTATGAAGAATAGAGAAACTCCAAATTGTACTTTAACTATGCATATTGCTTTTCAAATTATTGTGAGATTAAAACTTAAAAGTTGGTATGAAATCAATCTGGAGAGTATGGTCTATAATTTCATGAATTGTATCAAATAACAGTTTCAACATTTACATTATTGTGTTTGATTATTTATATTCACATATTTTTTCACTTTTTAAGACATTTAAGAAGCACCAGTTCTGTGCTTCTCACCACAAAATCTAAATAGATGTGCAATTTATGAGCAATTACTGAATTACTTGTGATATGAAGCAACCAGTTAGGCCAAAAATCTCTGGTGTTTTTGGAACTTGGAGCTACTTGGGATAGGGGAGCCTCCAATGAGGATCACTGAGACAGCAGAGAAAGAGAGAGACAGTATCTCTGGGGCAAGATTTCCTTGACAGTGAACCAAAAGGAACCAGAAGGGGCCATCCTGACAGCTAGAATCCTTTCAACCTCAATGGCTTTGATCATAACTCCCTTCCCATTGGAACCGGAAATACTCAGGAGACCTACAGCATGTGGAGACAACAGTCAATTTCTAACTGCTGGTTGTATGAAATTTTAGCTCATAGGCCTTCTGGTGTTCCAAATTCTTGTACACTGCAGGGAGGGCTTCATGCCAGAGACCACAGCCCCAGTAGTGACCACACAGAACTACATGATAAATCTTCACATTATTTGATTCTCTGGGACTAGATTTCTTCCAGCTGGAGATAACTAAGGAAGAAGAAGGTTACAAATTAACCTGAGTCAATTTCTTATTATTAGCTTCTTTGGGGCAGACATCAGTAGCTTCCAACGGTTAAGAGACAGGTTAAGCTATGGGACTTCACCATAATCTTGCTCCAGATGGTATGTTACAGTGAATGATAGACTCTGGTCAAATTCAACAAACATTGATTAGCAAGCCAGTATACAACCTATTCTGTAAGCTCCACGACATCCCAGCTCTATCTCTCCGCAAGGCACCTTACCTGTTCACTGAAGGCAAATGCTGCAGCGTACTAGGGTATGATCTAACTAACCAAGTTAATCAGCCAAGTGGAGTCAGTTACAGATGTGCTTCTCACTGGAGCCCTGTAGCTTGTGCCTAAGTTCCCTCATCTATAAAATTAAAGTAATAATAGTTCCTCTCTCACAGATTGTTATAGAAATTAAAAGAGCTGATGCACAGTACCTGATACTTATGGAAAGCTCTATTCTTCTAGCACTTGGAGACACTGAGATGTGTCAGAAATATCCTCTACCCTCAAGGAACTGATAAAACTTCTGTAGAAGCAAAACAAATATGTGGAAAAGTTATATACTAATGAAAGATGGAACAAATTATTTCAATTCCACCCCTCCAAAAAGAGGATCTTTGAAACTGAAAGTGCCCATCCAATTGTACAAAACACAGTTGTTTTGAGTTTACGAAATGTTACAACTGCCCTGTTTTCAGGAAAATTTAACTTCCAGTCTCTCAGTACTCTCTTCACAGTCAAAGGAGAAAAGTTTATCTGACCTTTGGAGATGGTCAGATTTCCTATTTCCTGAGGAAATTTCTCACGATTGGCTTGACTTTAAACTCACATTTAACATTTAATCCCCAAATGTTTGCTAATTATAAATTCGTATTTACAAAAGCTAATTTACATTGACTTATTTCTGACTATATTAACCACAGAACAAATAGGGCCCTGCTAGGCAGTTCCAAGAAGAGGCTGTGTAGATGAAAGCTTGACATGCTTCTGTTTTCTGGAGAACTAAGAGATAAAAGGTTTAGAAAACAGGAAGTTACCATAGTAGAGAGAATACCAAACATGAACTCCTGAAGACAAGCAGTAACTCAGCTCTCTTCAGAACCCCATTAAACTGAGAATAAAGGAATAATGTTTTAAACTTATAAACCCCTCAAAGACAAATACAGGACAAGAAAGAAAAAAAATCAGAATTTTAGAAGATGGAAAGCAAACAGACAAATGGGTAACTCAGAGCACAGAAGTTAAAACCTGCCTTCCTGCAGGGAAGAAAGCCAATAGGAAGACAAGTCAGTTTTCCTCTGAAGAAGCCCCAAAGGTTAGAAACTGAGGAACTATGTGCCTATGAAGGGGAACCTCAAAAGCAATGTAAGGTAACAAGTCACTGATGTCAACCAAGGTCACTGAGGTCAAATCAGATAAAAATTCCACCCAGGAGATCAGCGCAGAAGTAGGATGGGACACTTAGGAGTTAAGACAGACAAGGGTCCAGAGTCCAGGAAGTCAGTCTGAATATGTCAGTAGTACCCATGGTCATAATACAGAAAATAGCCTGACTCTAGAAAGGCATTTGCTTGCTCAAGGAATTTTTGAAGACAGATAAACTCATTTAAAGTTAAACTGGTTGTCCAAGAAACCAAATCATTTAGACTTTTAATAATGTACTCTGTTAATGAATGTTGTACTCCTGCCTGGAAAATCCCATGGATGGAGAAGCCTGGTAGGCTGAAGTCCATGGGGTCGCTAAGAGTCGGACACGACTGAGCAACTTCACTTTCACTTTTCATTTTCATGCATTGCAGAAGGAAATGGCAACCCACTCCAGTGTTCTTGCCTGGAGAATCCCAGGGACGGGGGAGCCTGGTGGGCTGCCGTCTATGGGGTCACACAGAGTCGGACACGACTGAAGTGACTTAGCAAATGTGGAAGCATAGTTAACTAACTTCCATTTAATCCAACTTGCCTGACTTAACCACAACTTTCATTCCTTCTGTAAAATAAATTAACTGATGCCCACATCCTTCTGTTCTACTAACTTATGCCCACTAACTGAGTAGTACTATTTACCAAGAGTCAGTTGGATTTGTTCTTAAACTTCTTTATGCCAGTTGTACAACTGTAATTATGTAATTTAATTATTATATAAGTCAATAAAAATGGAGTGCTAAAGGGAAGAGAAGCTGTTTCTATGGAAACTAAATTGAGACTAGTGGTCATTCTTGGCAGGTTGGACACTTGCATTTATCTCCTGCCTCTCAAAATCTCACTAAAATGAAGGTAAAGGCACAAAAGGCATTAAACCCACAGGGCAAAGAATAAGAGGGGTGATACATTAGACTTGAGTTGTTGACAGAATTTTTGGATAGACTAATTGGTAATTAACTTTGTTTCAACTTGTTCCACTCTGCAAGCATCTATAGGGGTTATTGTTGTTGTTTACTCGCTAAGTCATGTCCGACTCTTTGCGATCCCATGAACTGTAGCCCATCAGGCTCCTCTGTCCATGGGATTTCCCAGTCAAGAATACTGGAGTGGGTTGCATTTCCTTCTCCATGGGATCTTCCTGACCCAGAGATCAAACCAGCATCTCCTGCATTGACAGGCAGATTCTTTACCACTGAGCCACCAGGAAAGCCCATCTGTAGGGGAGAAAACCTCTAAAAGCAAGTTGAGTCTTAAATATAGCTAGATAGTACACTTTAGTTTGAAAATCCCAGGAAGCCCCAAAATGTAACCCACAAAACTGTTGTCTCCTATTCCTTTTGAGTTTCCCACCAAAGATTCAACTGACACAAAAATATAAAAGAATTTACTGATTTTGTAAGGAAGGTAAATAAGGGAGTTCACATTGGTCAGCATTTCATTTGAAAAATCCTCCCAGGTCTGTCTCTTCTCCTAGGTTTCTCTCTTCTTTACTCCCTTCATGATGTTTTTATCTTTCACTCTCTTCCTTCCCCACTCTGTAGACCAATTTAAGTATGCCCAAGATAGGGAGAGAAAAAAACCAACACGTCACTGATAACTATCCTCATTAGAAGACAGGAAGACATAGGGCTTCCCCAGTGGCTCAGATGGTAAAGAAGACAGAAAGGGATTCATTTTTGAAATTTTTTTTAAAAAATCACTCAAAAAACCACTCATTGGGGAAAAAAAGCAAAAGACATACAAATGGAAAGACCATTTAGAAAAACCCTAATGCCTGACCAAAGATAAACACTAATAATATATTGGTATATTCCCTTGCAGATTTTTTCTTTAAAGACAGATACATCTAACCATCATAAAAATGAGATCTTAGTACACAGTATGTATAGTCCACTTTTCTACTTAATATATTCTAAACAGTTTCCACATCAAATGTATCTCTGCATTATTATTTCCCAGGCTTTTTAAATGTTTTTCAAACTTGGAGAAAGGGTGAGAGAATAGTTCAATAAACATCCTTAAACCCCTCAGTAGAATATTGCTCTGAACATCTCACTTTTCTGCACAATTCAGGTCTTCTGAGCAAAAGCATTTACAATCAATTCAAGAATATTTGTATAAGGAGCTGAAGGAGATCAGAATGTGGCACCCCTGAATACGCCACATTGACATAAGGACTATTTTGAGCTGAAGGCAAGTGAAAAACAGCAGATGCAGAAAAGGCTCTCCATCCTCCCCCAATCTGCCTAAATACAAGGCATAAATTTCCCCTTGTGAATGCGTCCCCCTCCTGTCTCTTACATCAGGAAGAGCAGAATAACTCTTAATCATCAGACACAAGTTGACTAAACTCATCAGAGTCCAGAGATGGCAGCTACATAACAAACTTTACCAAAAACAACCCTTAGTTTCCATTAGTTTTCCCCACATGCTTACCTTCTCACAATTTACTACCCATAAAAACCTAAACCCACTTTCCTTTTTCTTGGCACTTCTCCACAAATTTATTGCTCTTTGTTAAAATGGTATATAACCCTCTGGGTCTGATCACCTCTTTGGGATTTTTCACTTCATTTCTGTTAGGCCTCCCATATGTATATGAAGTAAACCTTTTTCTCCTGTTAATCTTTTGTGAGTTGAATTCAAAGGGTGCCAGACACTGAACCTAAGAGGGTAGAGGACAGAGGATATTTCCGCCCCCCCTACAGAGACATTCCAGGGTAGTAAAGCTTAGATGTTTTTCTCTCCCCAGAGATGGTTCAGAAAAGTAAAGACATCTCCTTCCCCTCTTGGAGAAGACTGCCTTACATTCTAGAATAAAGACAAGGTCACCAGCAGCCAAACATCAGAGTTTCCTAATTTCAGGGCTTGTCTCCTGTAATGCACCCCACTGCATAGGCAGGTGCCGTCTGGTCCCCACTATGTTGCCCTATGTGGATAGGACTTGGGAACCAACATAAGATACTGCTCTGGCTGCTGCTTTTGCCATAAGTAATAAACTGTTTGTGCTTTCAGACTCAGAGGGCTTATTATTTATACTGAACATATATATATATAATAGTGTAATATCTGTATATATAACATTTACAGCTTATATATATACGTTCCAAATAGGAAAAGGAGTTCGTCAAGGCTGTATATTATCACCCTGTTTATTTAACTTATATGCAGAGTACATCATGAGAAACGTTGGACTGGAAGAAACACAAGCTGGAATCAAGATTGCCGGGAGAAATACCAATAACCTCCAATATGCAGATGACACCACTCTTATGGCCGAAAGTGAAGAGGAACTCAAAAGTCTCTTGATGAAAGTGAAAGTGGAGAGTGAAAAAGTTGGCTTAAAGCTCAACATTCAGAAAACAAAGATCATGACATCCGGTCCCATCACTTCATGGGAAATAAATGGGGAAACAGTGGAAACAGTGGAAACAGTGTCAGTCTTTATTTTTCTGGGCTCCAAAATCACTACAGATGGTGACTGCAGCCATGAAATTAAAAGACGCTTACCCCTTGGAAGGAAAGTTTTGACCAACCTAGATACCATATTGAAAAGCAGAGACATTACTTTGCCAACAAAGGTCCGTCTAGTCAAGGCTATGGTTTTTCCTGTGGTCATGTATGGATGTGAGAGTTGGACTGTGAAGAAGGCTGAGCGCCGAAGAATTGATGCTTTTGAACCGTGGTGTTGGAGAAGACTCTTGAGAGTCCCTTGGACTGCAGGGAGATCCAACCAGTCCATTCTGAAGGAGATCAGCCCTGGGATTTCTTTGGAAGGAATGAAAGTGCTGAAACTCCAGTACTCTGGCCACCTCATGCGAAGAGTTGACTCATTGGAAAAGACCCTGATGCTGGGAGGGATTGGGGGCAGGACGAGAAGGGGCCGACAGAGGATGAGATGGCTGGATGGCATCACTGACTCGATGGACGTGAGTCTCAGTGAACTCCGGGAGTTGGTGATGGACAGGGAGGCCTAGCATGCTGCGATTCATGGGGTCGCAAAGAGTCGGACACGACTGAGCGACTGATCTGATCTGAACATACACATCCTCTTCCTGCCCCTCTGTCTGGACCCACCCACCCGCACACACCCTAAGTCACAAAGTGCACCCTGAGAGAGCAAGCTCTGCCCTGCTTCTCTTCCTGGGAAACCCCACATTCTATCTACCTAGTCCAGGCCCCAGTTCATGTGTGCCCCCATGGTGTTCAAAAGAAGAGAACGTCTCCTCATTGAGAGCCTTGGGTGGAGAAGCCAGTTCCCTCATCACTGGGTGCTGGAACTTGGGCTGGGTAACAGAGAGCAAAGCCTTGAGGTTGCCCTTTGGGAGGAAGGCCCCTCAAACTGGCAGTAATGGTCTCCATGGACAAAAATCTGGGCCCCTTGCTGCTGCTGGGCCCTAAAAGAAAACTATATATTAAAATATGGAAGTGGTGGGGAGGGGGTAGGCTACCTTGTTAGCTTGCAAGCAGAGTAAAAATTTCAGACCTTTTATAGTTTGACTTAACAATCATATCATTTGCCACATTTGCCCTTTGCTCACAACTTTTCGTTCTTGTCCTCTCTGTTACACACACATACACAAACACACACATGCACAAACACTCTCTAGTTTTGCTGAATCATTTGAAAGTAAATTTCTGCAAAATCATTTTAAAAGTCTGGATGGTATACTATTTTAAACCTCTATCATAATTTAACCAGTCTGTACTGTGAACATTTATTTACGACAGTTTGATATTATAAATAGCACTGTGATGAGCATTCATAACTAAATCTTTTTCACATCCTAAATTCCTAAAGATAAACAGATTCACAGACACAGAGAACAGACTTGTGGTTGCCAAGGGGAAGGGGAGCAGGCAAGGGAAGGATTGGGTGTTTGGGATTAGCAGGTGCAAACTATTATACATAGGATAGATAAACAACAAGGTCCTCTATATGGGAATGGAACCTAAAAAAGGGTGGATACACACACACACGTCTGATTTATCTTGCTGTATAGCAGAAGCTAACACAACATTGTAAATCAACTATACTTCAATAAACAATTTTTTTTAAGTTTAGCTAAATTCCTTGAGATAAATTCCAAGAAGTATAATTATTGGGTCAAAGAACATTTGTGGTTTGAAGGTTTTCATATGTATTGCCAAGCTGCCTTTCAGACAGTATATCTATCAATCTATACATTCAGTAGCAAAGTTTAAGAATACCCATGTCATTATATCCTTGCCAACAGTATCATTTTTAAAGAAAAAAAGAGGGCATCTACCTCATTATTTTAATCATTATTTGCTCATAAATGTTATTGATCTTCATTGGTGAGTTCATTCACCATTTACAAGGAGACCCATTGCCTGAAGCTGATCACAGAAAGTCATCAAGTACTAAAATAGTTATCTCACAGCCTCTCATAGAGGGCATCCTCGCTCCACATTGGCTCAGGTGTCAGTTTCCTCAAGCTCAAATTCTCAAAAGAATAATGTGATACAACCTTTTCATGTTAGGTCATATCATTGGCCATTCTATGGGCTAGCTAACTGGAAGTTTACAGTGGAATTTAGAGCGTGAATTCTTTTATTCACCCCTCCCTTTCTCCAAGTTTTTGTATGATAGTGAAACTAGATTAGGAAGGTGGGGAATGACCTCAGAACTATCGCCCACGTGGCCGTTAACACAGAGTCCTCCACTTGAAAAGATGCCCAACATCACTAATTATTAGAGAAATGCAAATCAAACTACAAGGAGGTGCCACCCTACATTGGGCAGAATGGCCATCATTAGAAAGTCTACAAATAACAAATGCTGAAGCATGGGCAGAGAAAAGAGAGCCCTCCTACACTGCTGGTGGGAATATAAATTGGTATAGCCACTGTGGAAACCAGTGTGGAGGTTCCTTAGAAAACCAAAAATAGGATTACCATACGATGCAGCAATCCCACTCCTAGGGGAATACCCAGACAAAACTACAATTCAAAAAGATACTGGCACCCCTTTGCTCATGGCAGCACTATCCACAGTAGCCCAACCATGGAAACTACCTAAATGTCCACCAACAGATGACTGGATAAAGAAAATGTGATACATATATAAATGGATTACTCAGCCATAAAATATGAAATAACGCCATTTGCAGCAACATGGGTACAGCTAGAGATTATTATACTAAGTGAAGTAAGTCAGAAAGAGAAAGACAAATACCATACGATATCACTTATATGTGGAATCTAAAATACAGCACAAATGAACCTCTCTACAAAAAAGAAACAGACTCACAGACATATAGAACAGACTTGTGGCTACCAAGTGGGAAGGGGAAGGAGGGAAGGACTGAGAGTCTGAGATTAGCAGATGTGAACTATTACGCAGAAGATGGAAAAACAAGGTGTTACTGTATCACATAGGGAACTATATTCAACATCCTGTGATAAGCCCTAAAGGAAAAGAATATATATAAAAAGAATGTATGTCTATAACTAAGTCACTTTGCTGAACAGCAGAGATTGGCATTAACATAGTAAATCAATTATATGTCAATAAAAAGATAATAAATTTTAAAACTCCAGAGAGCCCTATAAGGGTATGTTTTGGAGTGTGTGACCAACCATGAAGAATGCTGACATTTGGATGTCCACCTTCCTGCACTGAAGATCGATTGTCCAGTAGTACAGGATCAGAATTACACCCCTCTTCCCTATCCACAATCACAGGCAGAGAAACTAGGAAAGAGAGAGAATGGTGCACTGAAGCTTCAGTCTGGCTGCCTTTCAATTTATGACTCTGCGCACAGTCTCTCATCCCCCAGTTAAAACATGGCCCAGTGGATTTCACAGATCATAATCATATTACTCTTTCTTCTTCCCTGTGGGACCAGATATATTTTTTTCCTGATATTTCCTGTGATGGGTATCTTTCATTTTTGGTCACCCAGCATCTAAACACACTTCCTATTTGAAGACAATTCCAATAAAGAAGCTCAAGTGTAGGCAGATAACCCCTTTCCCAGAACCATATGCTCCTACCTAAGACCTTGACTCTGGAGTAACACGGAAATAAATGGCAGCTTAGAATCTTTCTAGAGGTGATAGAGGAAGCAATAATGGCAGCATCCAATGCCCAATGACAGCTGTGCCAATGACAGAAGTTATTGGATACTGACCAGATTCTTCCTGTGCATTGATTTTTAGATGCCTAATTTCCCTTGGCTCCTGTTGATGTTTCAAACCGTATTCTTCAGCTTTTTCATCAATTTTGTGAACTGCCCAATGTCCGTTCAATACACTCCTCTTCTAACTAGTCTGTTTTGGTCTTCACTGTTTCGATTCATACGTAACCCCTTCTGGACAGAAGTTGCCTTTTCTATGGAGATGACAAGATGATGGAGAGGGGTGCCTCCCTATCAACTGCTCCTGGGTCATGTGCCCAGCTTGAGTCCAGAAGTATCGACTGTCCTGAGTGTGTGATAACAGTCTTAACATCTCTATATGCATTCTTATCTGTAGTCAGAGGGATGAGGATCATAGGGTACAAAATATGTCTACTATCTGTTACCAGGTCTTTGCCTGCCTTAACGTGTTTATTAACCCAGATTAACTACAATAGCACCTTAGAAGATCATCCTCATGCAGTATTTCCTAACAGGATGTATCTCTCCATTTATTTAGGTCTTCCTTACCATCATTCAATAATGTTTTATGATTGTCTACATAAAATTGGAACAGTAGCACAGAGGCCATGTAATTAATTATACATACACGTTCAAAATTGTTTTCCTGGTGAACAGAACAGTTCATCATTATGAAAGATTTTATCTCTAGTAATGCTTTTTGGCTGCCATCAATATAGATGTATTCAATGTAGTAGTTTTCAATTACTGCAGTAACAAATTATCAATACCAAAAACTTAGTCGTTTAAAATAATACAGATTTATTATCTCACAGTTCTATATGTCAGCAGTCCAATAGAGGATTCACTGGGGTAAAATCAAGATGTTGGTAGGCCTGCAATCTTTTCTGAGGCTCAAGGGAAGAATCTATTTTGTTTTCCAGATTCTGGGAGCCCTCTTTCTCCACCTTCAAAGCCAGATAAAGATGCATCTCACTATTTCTTCCATAGTCACACCCACTTCTGACTGATTCTGATTCTTCCTCCACCTCCCTTTTATGATTAAGAGGACCCACCCAGATAATCCAAGATTATTTCATCTCAGGATCCCTGACTTAATCACATCTGCAAGATTCCTTTTATCAAAGAAGGTAACTTCTATGGTCTGACTGTCTATGAACACCCTCAAAATTCATACGTTGAAATCAATGGGTAATGCCCTAGAAAACTCAACTTGATCAGTCTCTCGGTCGGTCCTAGCACTGGTATTAGCATTCTACCTTCACAGAAATCCTGGCTTTCAATTTTACTGATTACTGTTCTAGTTTCAATTTATTGTTCTTCACCATCACCAACAAAAGTCTTCTCCACTTCTGATTCCCACTTTAGAGATATCCTTTAATGATTTCCCACAAACTTATCAATTATTTACAAACAATGCTTATAATTTTTCTAATCTTTGGGGTTTTACCTCTATGAGTCTCAGTCTGTCTCTTTGGTAATGGAATGTGATAGGCTGAATAACAGCCCTGCCCCAGATATGTCTATGCTTTAATTCCTATACTCTTATTTATTCAGTAAAGGGGACTGGCCATGTGATTAAGGATCTTGGGATGGGGAGATTATTCCTGACTACCTGGTTGGGTTTAATGTAATCTCAAATGTTGCTATAAGAGAGAAGCAGTGGGATAAAATCAGAGAAGGCATTCCAACAACAGAAAGAGAGATTGGAGAGATGGACCTGTGAGTTAAGGAATGCCAGCTCCTAGAAGCTGGAAGAGGCAAAGAATGGATGGAGCCTTCAGAAGAACCAGCCCTGCCAACACCTTGACTTTATCCCTGAAAGAATCATTTTGGACTTCTGACCTACAGAACTTTAAGAGAATCAATTCCTGATGTTTCAGGCCACTAAGTTTGTGGTAATTTGTCACATGGGCAGTAAGAAACTAATAAATGGGAGTTGATTTACTTTACAGATAATACTTTTAACCTATAACTATTTAAGAAGTTGATTCATTATTGAGTCTTAGTTCTTAAATTCCCCAGTCTAGTACTCAAGCCTCAACTATTTATTTAAACTCATTTTTCTCACTTCACCTTGGTTATCCTTCTGTAGACACATGGCTGTATCCTATTACATTTCTTACCTTTTATCTTCTCTCACTTTAATGACATTCACCCTTGTCGTAACACCTCCCTTACTCTCTTTATAATTACGTTGGAGACACATCTTCAAGAAGCTTTTCCTGACCTCTCTGTCCTCACAACAATACTGCTTTGTGATTCTCAGAAATGAGTGTTTACTTAGACCTCTCTAACTTGTTTAACATTCTTGATTATTCTTTGAATGTCGCAATTCTCTCAGTAGGAGACTGTAAGATACTCGAGGCAGATAACATGCATTCAGGATCTGTTGTTATATTGGCTGTGTTTGTTTTCTGTTGCCACTGTAATAGATTATCATAAACTGGAAGATAATCACACTTCACAATTCTGTGAAGTCTGAGATCAAGGTATAAAAAGGCAAGTCTGTACTACCTCTGGAGGCTCTAAAAGAGATTTTTACATCTTTCAGATTCTGGTGACTGTCAACATTTCTCAATTTGTGGTTCATCACTCCAGTCTCTGCCTCTGTTGTCACACTGCTTCCTTCTCCGACTGCTACTCTCTTTTTCTCCCTGTGTCTATTCTGTAAGGATAAGCGATTGCATTTATGGCCCACCAGTATAATCCAAGATTATCTTCTCATCTTAAGATTTTTAATTTAATCATATCTGTAAAGACCCTTTCCCCAAATATAGTGACATTCAGATACTTGACATCATTGGTGGGTGGGGGGTGGGCATTTTTCAGCCTACCATAACTGCCCAACATCTATTCTCGTCTTCTGGTAATGACTCCCTTAATACTTTTAACTGGTAACACTGTCCTGCAACTAATACATTGTCATTTCACCTGACTCCCTCTACATAACCTTTGAAAGACTAAGTACTTATCTTTCATTTAGGACCATGAACCCCAGTGCAACCTCACAGATGCTCCATAAAAAAAAATATTTGCTGGTATGAATAAAGAAGTATTGTATACCACCATATGTACAGTGGGTTCCCTGATAGCTCAGCTGGTAAAGAATCCACCTGCAATGCAGGAGACCCCCATTTGATTCCTGGGTCAGGAAGAGTCACTGGAGAAGAGATAGGCTACCCATACCAGTATTCTTGGGCTTCCCTTGTGGCTCAGTTGGTAAACAATCCGCCTGCAATGTGGGAGACCTGGGTTCAATCCCTGGGTTGGGAAAATCCCCTGAAGAAGGGAAAGGCTACCCACTCCAGTATTCTGGCCCAGAGAATTCCATGGACTATACATTCCATGGAATTGCAAAGAGTCGGACACGACTGAACGACTTTCACTTTCATATGTATAGTAATTATTCTAAAGAGATGTTTCAGTTCAGTTCAGTCGCTCAGTCATGTCCGACTCTTTGCAACCCCACAAACTGCAGCACACCAGGCCTCCCTGTCCATCACTAACTCCCAGAGCCTACCCAAACTCATGTCCATTGAGTTGGTGATGCCATCCAGCATCTCACCCTCTGTCGTCCCCTTCTCCTCCTGCCCTCAATCTTTCCCAGCACCAGGGTCTTTTCAAATGAGTCAGCTCTTCTCATCAGGTGGCCAAAGTATTGGAGTTTGGGTATCAGGTAATTGATGGTTAAGAGACTTCCACAAACCAAAAAAACCCTTTAACAAAGCAATGAACAGAAAGAGGGGTCTGCTGGTTGAAGCAGTTTCACTGTCCTGGTTTCCTCAAGCAGACAGGTTTTCCGTGTGAGCCAACATCCCTCTAACATAGAATACTGTAGTGGAAAGATGTTCACTCCAATCGACACCTTATCCTTAGCCGACTGCCTAATCGCATTATCTTTGACCTGCTTTGGTGACAGGTGAGCCTACGTGGCATCGGGCAGGAAGATGAATTGGACATACTTCACACCCTCAAGAATGACATTGGATCCTAAGTCACACAGGCAACTTTAATCGAATAGGAAAAGGGCATACTTCTCGCTGACCCTGAAGGAAAGTTACATGGCTCAAAATAGCCTGGAGTTTAAACTCCCCTCCAGGTCCTCCCCACCATTCTATGCAAAACAAAGAACTCTCTCACCCAAAGGGGGAAAAAAAAAAAAGGACATTAAAGTTGATTACACCCAGCTCCTAGCCGGTCCAGCCTCTGGCCTATCTCCAGAATTCCTTGCCCCAGTAGTTTAAGAGATAATTACTCCAAACAATCTTGGAGAAGAACAGGCCCCCTTAAGACAGTAGATTTCCACATATATGCCTATATATGTTTACTCTTTTCTTGGGTTAGTGCAGCAGCTCACTAATCTGACTGCTGCCCCTTCTTGCCTCATTAAAGATGATCTGTTCCTGTGAAATGCCGGTCTTTCTTTTTCCAAACCTCGCCTTCTCTAACTTCCTAACCCTACATTTTTTGGTGCCAAAACCCAAGAGGTTGAGGTTCCTTCTCGTTCTCCATGGCCAGCTCTTCAGAGCATGGAAGCCTGCTGAGCTCACTTTTCTGCCAGGGCTTTCAAGACCTCCTCGAGAGGACGCCCTGTGCCTTCGTGAGCGGTACAAGTCCTGTGTACAGGGCTTTATTGGTTTTCCACGTAACCTGAGGAATACTGGCCTCTCTCTCTCTCCCTCTTTTCTCTACATTTTCTTTTCCGCAAGACGGACCAACTCCAGGACAGAGGCCTTTTGCCATTTGACCTCCCTCCATCCACCACGAATTCTCGCCTGACGCAGTAGCCCAGGTAAGCCATAGACTATTGTCCTTTCCGGATTCCCAAGGAACCCTCCAGCCAAAAGGCCTTCTGGAGAGGCACTTGAGGGATACCCCTCCCTCCTTCAGAGTCTCTCTCTCTCTTTGTCCGGTCAAAAGATTAGGTGACGACCTTTCTCTCGACCGGAGAGTCGCTAGCCATTTGCTATGGGGTCAAGCCAATCTGACCCATGGGACTCTCCCTTGGCCTGCGTAAAACAAAACCTCAAACCTCTACTCTTGATCGATCTCAAGGTTCATAAACTCGAGTCACTTTGCACTCAAATTTGGCCTCAATACAAACTGGATAACCAAAACCGCTGGCCTGAGTTCAGGACTTTAAATTTCAATATTTTATCAGATCTCACTAACTTCCTCAAATGGAATGGCAAATGGTCGAAGGTCCCCTATATTTAACCTTAGAAGCTGTCCTTCTCTCTGCAAGGACTGTTCTACCTATCAAATCCTCCTCTGCTCTCTCTCCCTCTCCATTACGAAAGAATCCAAATCTAAAGCCCCTAAAAGCCCCCCTAAACCCTCAGCCCCCAATTTCGATCGGGCAGATGAGCCTCCTCCCTACCGCCCTGGAGAGAAAGCTTCTGGAGACGAGATTCCATTCACTAGCCCTTCCTCCTCCAAAACAGGAAGTGATGACTCCAAAACCCCAAGAGATTTCCACCCTCCTCCATCAGCCAGGACCCGAAGCAAACATGTTTCCTCTCAGAGAGGTAGCGGGACCGGAGGGCCCTACACGGGTTCATGTGCCTTTCTCAATTTCCGATATGAGCCAAATTGAAGAAAAATTTGGATCCTTTTTAGAAAATCCTACTAGATACAGAAAAGAATTCCTCCGCCTTACACAAGCATATCATTTAACCTGGAATGATATTTCAGTTCAGTTCAGTTCAGTTCAGCTCAGTCACTCAGTCGTGTTCGACTCTTTGCAACTCCATGAATCGTGGCACCCAGGCCTCCCTGTCCATCACCAACTCCCGGAGTTCATTCAGACTCACATCCATCCAGTCAGTGATGCCATCCAGCCATCTCATCCTCTGTCGTCCCCTTCTCCTCCTGCTCCCAATCCCTCTTAGCACCAGGGTCTTTTCCAATGAGTCAACTCTTCGCATGAGGTGGCCAAAGTACTGGAATTTCAGCTTTAGCATCATTCCTTCCAAAGAACACCCAGGGCTGATCTCCTTTAGAATGGACTGGTTGGATCTCCTTGCAGTCCAAGGGACTCTCAAGAGTCTTCTCCAACACCACAGTTCAAAAGCATCAACTCACAGTCCAACTCTCACATCCATACATGACAACCGGAAAAACCATAGCCTTGACTAGATGGACCTTTGTTGGCAAAGTAATGTCTCTGCTTTTCAATATGCTATCTAGGTTGGTCATAACTTTCCTTCCAAGGAGTAAGCCTCTTTTAATTTCATGGCTGCAGTCACCATCTGCAGTGATTTTGGAGCCCCCAAAAATAAAGTCTGACACTGTTTCCACTGTTTCTCCCTCTATTTCCCATGAAGTGATGGGACCAGATGTCATGATCTTCGTTTTCTGAATGTTGAGCTTTAAGCCAACCTTTTCACTCTCCTCTTTCACTTTCATCAAGAGACTTTTTAGTTCCTCTTCACTTTCTGCCATAAGGGTAGTGTCATCTGCATATCTGAGGTTATTGATATTTCTCCTGGCAATCTTGATTCCAGCTTGTGCTTCTTCCAGCCCAGTGTGTATACAGCCACATTACATCCTAAATGCCACTTTAACCCCTGATGAAAAGGAACGGATATGGCAGGCAGCCCAGACTCATGCTAATCAGCTCCATAACCAAGATTTAGGACTAATCCAGTGGCTGATGATACAGTCCCTTTAACTGAGCCATGGTGGACATATCAAGCATCATATGATCACCTGCATCTTATGGTCACCTGTTTACCAGAAGAAATGCTAAAAAGCTCTCACATTCATGTTAACTATGTTAATATTAGGGAAGTGACTCAAGAAAAAGATGAAAATCCTGCCCTTTTTCTTTCATGGCTTACTGAGACAGTCCAAAAATACTCTAATCTAGATGTTTCCACTCCCACCAGACTTCTGTACCTACATGTCTGGTTCATAAGCCAGTCAGCCCCTGGTATTTGCCGAAAACAATGCCAGTTAGAGAAGGGCCCCGAAACCCCTCAGCGAGATCTCCTAGAAATAACCTTTAAAGTTTTCAACAATAGGGAGGAAGAAGCGAAAAAAGAAAAAAAGGAAAGAAAGGTCAAATATGCTTTATTCACTGCAGCTATCCAAGGAAAAAATTCAACCCCTTTGGCCTATCAACCTTGGCCCACCCCTATGGGACCTAACCCTCTAGGCCCCTGCTTCAGATGTAACCAAACGGGACACTGGGCTAAGTTCTGCCCAAATCCCTGGCCACCCACCAAACCCTGCTCCACCTGCAAACAATGGGGCCACTGGGAAATGGATTGTCCTCAGACACTAACCACCAAATCTCAGGGTCCACCCCAGGCCCAACAACAATGGGCCAGAAACCAGACTCAGGGAAGCCCTGGCACCCCAGACCATGGTTCCTCGGATGAGGTTAGAGATGATCCAATTGTGCCTGAGTTATTCCAGTGACAGAGCCCAAGCTCCAGACCCCAAGTCCGCCCCATACGGACGGACTCGGAGCTTTGGGTAATTGGCATGGTGGCCAGACACAAAGTCTCATTTCTAATAGACACTGGAGTGGCCTTTTCACTTTTAACCTCCTTTAAGGGGCCTCTCCAACCTTCAGAAGTAGCCATCAAAGGGGCCTCAGGCATCCCTTTTTATCCCAAAATAACCCCTCCTCTCCTTTGTTCCTTTGGCGAAACAACACTAACACATTCTTTTATAGTAGTTCTCCCATGCCCAATGGCACTGATGGGACGCGATCTTCTGGCTAAGCTGCAAACTTCTATAAACCTCCCATTCTTAGATCCCATATCAGTTCTTTACATCCAAATGGCACCCGAACCCCTGGCCAGCCCTCACTCCCAAAACCTGTCCCCTGACCTTCCCCCGATAGATCCTCAGGTCTGGGACACTGAAACCCCATCAATAGCCAGACACCATTCCCCCATGCAGGTCTTTCTTAAAAATCCCTCTCAAGTAATAACCCAAACTCAATATACCCTGACCACAGAATCCCAACAAGGACTTAAGCCAATAATCTCCCGACTGCTCAAAGCCGGCCTTTTGCGGCCTATCTGTTCTCCTCATAATACTCCTATACTGGCAGTCAAAAAGGGACCCCACTCCTGGAGTCTGGTCCAAGATCTTCGCAAAATCAGTGAGGCCATAATACTCGTACACCCCGTGGTCACTAACCCTACACCCTTCTCTCACGTACTCCCCCTGACACACTCTATTTCACAGTATTGGACCTCAAAGATGCTTTCTTTACTAGACCTCTACACCACTCCTCACAGCCCCTATCTGCCTTCACCTGGACGGATCCAGACACATATCAATCTCAACAATTAACTTGGATTGTTTTACCACAAGGGTTTAGAGATAGCCCTCATTTTTTCAGTCAAGCCCTTCAAAGAGGCCTACAAACTTTAGACCTAGACTCTATTACCTTACTCCAATATGTAGACGATTTATTGCTATGTAGTTCCTCTCGCCTTAACTGCCTAGTCCACACTGAGATGGTATTAAATGCCCTTAGGCAACTGGGGCTACAGAGTCTCATTCTCCAAAACACAAACAGCTTCCACCACTGTCCATTACATGGGATTACTTCTCACTCCCACATCCAAAATAATCCCAGCTCAGAGACTTCGAGCCTTGACACAGATCCCCAAACTCCAAACCAAGAGAGAACTTCTTTCTCTATCAGGTCTATTAAACTTCTTCCAAATATGGGTCCCAAATTTTGCCTTCCATGCAAAATCTCTCTACCAAGCTACTCAAGAAAATTTAGATGAATCCTTATTGGCCCCCCACCTCTCTCCACACTCCAATACAGACTCTTATCAAACATTTACTACAGGCCCCTTCTCTTTACTTACCTGATTACACCAAGCCTTTGTTCCTTTTTGTACATTCTCGACAAAGACATGCCTTAGGGATTCTGTGCCAAAAAGGGGGGTACATATGGGGCCCTCTAGCTTACTTATCTAAACAACTCCATCTTATCATGCTCGGATGGCTACCTTGTCTCCAGGCCTTAGCTGCAACCACCCTCTTAATACCTGAAGCCCAACAACTAACCTGAAATGCTTCTCTAAATATACACTCACCTCATTCCTTCAACGGAGAAGGCAATGGCACCCCACTCCAGTATTCTTGCCTGGAAAATCCCATGGACGGAGGAGCCTGGTGGGCTGCACTCCATGGGGTCGCTAAGTGTCGGACACGACTGAGTGACTTCACTTTCACTTTTCACTTTCATGCATTGGAGAAGGAAATGGCAACCCACTCCAGTGTTCTTGCCTGGAGAATCCCAGGGACGGGGCAGCCTGGTGGGCTGCTGTCTCGGGTCGCACAGAGTCGGACACGACTGAAGCGGCTTAGCAGCAGCAGCAGCATTCCTTCAAAGATTTACTCTCTCATTGGGCTTTCCTTTCTCTGTCCCCTGCTTGACTACAAATCCTCCACACATACCTCCTTGATACATCCCTTTCTTTCATGCTTTGTAAACCTCTTAATCCTGCTAGCTTACTCCCTACACCAGATCCAGAAGCAGAACACCTATCTCATGACTGTATTCAGACCTTAGATATGACACTTAATCCATTTGAACATATAACTGATCAGCCCCTTACTGACCCTAAAGTCCCATCCTGGTTCATAGATGGCAGTGCCCAGAAACAAGCCTCATTTGGGGCTAGATATGCTATAGTTCAGGACAAAGCCGACAAAGTTATCCCCCCTCACCTCATCAAGTCAACCACACTCCCAGCTCACACATCCTCACAACAGTGAACTGATAGCTCTTACACAAGCTTTGACTCTAGCCAAAGACCAAAAGATAAACATTTACACTGACTCCAAATATGTCTATAACATATTACATTCTAACATAATCTGGAGGGAGAGGGGATTCCTCACTCAGAAGGACGCACCTATTCTCAGTGCTTCTTTTATTTCTGAACTCCTCCATGCAGCTCAGCTCCCCAAACAAGCTGCTGTAATACATTGCTGGGGACATCAGTGACATAGTCCTATCTCATTTTATAACAATATAGCAGGTTACAAAGCAAAGCGGCAGGCCGCCTATTAGTCCTGTCTTTACTATAGCTCAAATTGATGAGCCTAACATCCACACATTACTTTCATATTTACGTTCCCCCTACCCCCCACCCCCCCGCCCCCGCTACAATAGTAGACTTAAGACTTTCCTTCAGGACTTTATTGAGTTAACTAAGGATGATGTGACTTATTTAAATAATCTCACCCAAACTTGTACCATTTGTCAGTGGACAAATCCTAATTCTAGCATTCACCCCCCTCCTTTCCCCCCCCCCAAATTCACGGACATCTTCCCACACAAGACTGGCAGGTAGATTTCACCTACATGCCACCTGTAAAAAGTGCTATATTTCTCCTAGTCTTCGTAGATATATTTTCTGGATGGATTGAAGCTTTCCCAACTACTAACAAACGAGCCCCTACTGTGGCTCAGCTTAGTCTTACTGAAATCCTCCCAAGATTTGAAATGCCGTCCTCCGTCCAGTTTGACAACGGGCCCAAGTCCACATCCCAAATCACCCAAAATATTGCATGAGCCCTTCAAATTCCTTGGAAGTTGCACATTCCTTATCATCCCCAGTCTTCTAAGGTTGAGAGAGCCAACCAAGTCCTAAAAGAAACTGACCAAATTAATGATTGAACTTTATCAAGACTGGACTAAACTCCTCCCTTTAGCCCTCTTAAAGGTCTGGGTCTTACCAAAAAAACCCTTAAATATCAGTCCATTCGAGGTCATGTATGGGAGGCCCATAATACCTTTGGATCTTCTCCCTCCCAGTATAATCCCAAACTGCCTTCCCACCTTCCTTTTCCTTTACTTGCCCAGATATGAGATGCCCTTTTGCAACACATAGATAACTTACTCCCTCGACCACACCCCAATCTTCCATACCCATCCCTTCAAATAGGAGACAGTCTATATGGCAGTTCAGTCCCACTCAGATCTAACCCCAAAATGGCAAGGACCCTACATGGTAATTCTGCTGACCCCTACCACTGCAAAATTAAAAGAAATCACCCCTTGGGTACACATCACCTGATTAAAAAAGGTTATGCAGCCCAATGATGAAAATGCTTGCCAGACTAATACTTATCAAGTTTCTCAAATAGGCCCTACAACTCTAAAGTTCTCATGGCTTCCACTGGCCCCAACTGGTGACGGATGAGCCTGTCAGTTTCACAGCTGCAATTATTCCTGGAACAACTTCTGGCAGATATCTGGGTCTCGAGTCCTCAAGGATCCATGCTTGGACACATTGAAGATTACATCTCCACCATGTGGCTACAGGGAACCTTTTATAACGTTTACCCCTTTAAAATCCAATTCTTTCCCATAAAAATCTATCTAATACTCACTTCCCCAAATGTTGTTTAACATCTTCTTATCTTCCCTTCTTCCTCTGACCCACGAACTCCTTCAAAATCCTAACCTCAACTATCTATTCTGGACCCTTAATTTAACCCATACCCTTCTCAATGCTTCTAACCCACAATTGGCTAAAGACGGCTGGATATGTTTATCCGTAACTCCTCTGGGAGATTCAGCCCTCCCCACATCCATCCTCGACTGGACCACAGGTAACATGTCCCTACACCACTCATATTGTGGAGAGCCTTTACTCGTCTCATATCTTAAATATCTTCACACTAATGACCAAATCAGAAATTTAGACATACTCTTAAAATCTTTACTCACCAAATTTCCCCCCTTCAACAAAAAACCTCCAATAGGAGGCCCTATTGCCCAGAAATTAACACTGTTACAACCAGCTCCTTTTTACATATCCAGAAATTCCTAAAACAGTTCATATGCCCAACCCACGGACACAATCCCTAACTCCACGTGCATCCACACCCCCACCTTACTCTTTGCCACTGGAAAGGCTATATGTAATGTTTCTGGTCCTACAGGACACTCTTTAACCTTTACAGGGCGGTTTCCTTCAACATATTCCTCCACCTTTCCCATCGTTGAGGCCACCTTAGCGGGGTGTCTGAGCGTCCTTGAATGAACGATCAAAACCTCCCCTTGACTCCTCTTCACCATCGACTTCAGCTGTTGTATTACAAAACCTGGCTTCTATTTCCTGTGTGGGACGTCTACATACCTCTGTCTACCTACTAATTGGACCGGGACCTGCACCCTTGTATACTCCAGTCCAAACATTTTAATAACCCCCAATGATCAACCCTAGCCTATTCCTCTCATCCACAAATGAATAAAATGAGCCATTCATTTCATTCCCCTCTTAATAGGACTAGAAATAGCAGCTGAAATTGGAACAGGAGCCGCCAGCTTAACCACCTCCATCCAAAACTATCAGACACTATCTAAAGACCTATCAGACAGCTTCCATGAAATAGCTCAAGGCCTAATAACTATCCAAAATCAACTTGATTCCTTGGCTGCCATAGTATTACAAAATAGAAGGGGATTAGATCTACTCACTGCAGAGAAGGGAGGTCTAGCCTTTTTCTAGACGAATCCTACTGTTTCTATGCCAACCAATTAGGTATTGTCCAAAGAGCTGCAAAAAACCTTACAGATCAAGCCTCACGAATCTGCCAGAGATTAAGCAACTCCTGGCAGTCACGGTTAACAGATTGGAACTAGATGCCTTGGGTTTTACCCCTCCTTTCTCAGACCATTCATTTTTATCATCCCCCTACTTATCTTTGGGCCTTGTTTGTTTAATCTTTTCCAGGGATTCCTCCAAGACCAAGTCCAAGACATTTCCCGAGACCAAGTCAAGACTGTTCTTTTGCTTGAGACCCTGACGGCTAGAATAGAAAATCAACACTACGGGACTTAGACTTCCTTCCTCCTGGACCACAAACCCCGACCCTCATTTATCAGCACAAAGAAGCCCTGAACATTAACGGTGCCCACCTCTCTTTCTCTTTTTGTATATATTCCTTAGGGTCTAAAATGAAGGAAAGTTACATGGCTCAAAATAGCCTGGAGTTTAAACTCCCCTCCAGGTCCTCCCCACCATTCTATGCAAAACAAAGAACTCTCTCACCCAAAGCAGGGAGAAAAAAAAAAAAAAAGGACACTATGGTTGATTATGCCCAGCTCCCAGCCAGTCCAGCCTCTGGCCCATCTCCAGAATTTCTTGCCCCAGCTGTTTAAGAGATAACTACTCGGAACAACGTTGGAGAAGAACAGGCTCCCGTAAGACAGTAGCTTTCCACATAGATGCTTGCTCTTTTCTCGGGTTAGTGCAGCAGCTCACTTATCTGACTGCTGCCCCTTCTTGCCTCATTAAAGGTGATTTGTTGCTGTGAAGTGCCAGTCTCGCTCTTTTTCCAAACCTCGCCTTTAACTCCCTTACCCTACAGACCTCCACTATTCTAGTGTTGTAGCCACGGGTTCCGGGAAACAAACTCACTCAGAAGGACAATGCAGATAGTGAAATGCAGTTTATTACAACGGCGGGCCCAAGGCAGAGTCTCCTCTTAGCCAAGGACCCCAACCAGTTTTTGTAAAAACTTTATATACCCTAAGTATACGTGCGCAAAACCACCTCCCCAAATTCCCCAAAACTAGTCTGAACAAAGGCAGAGAAAGATACAATCAGAGTTAACCTGTGATTCATATGCCTTAGGCCTAGGTAGTTAACAGTGGACAATTATCAATAGGCCTGTGGTCATATCCCAATAAGCATAATAGAATTTATGATTCTATTTGGTTACACAGATAATTAGGGTATTCTTTTAGGCAATGGAGAGTCTAGGTATGAGCCCTGGGGTTCTTCCATCTGGGGGCCTGGTTTTCCAGTTGGTATGTCATTTTCATAGATACTGGGCATATAGCTCAAAGTCCACAGTCCGGCCCAAGATGGAGTCCTGCTTTCAAGATGGAGCCTATTCTGTCTGTTTTGAAGAAAGTAGGGAAAACCATGAGACCATTCAGGTATGACCTAAATCAAATCCCTTATGATTATACAGTGGAAGTGAGAAATAGATTTAAGGGCCTAGATCTGATAGATAGAGTGCCTGATGAACTATGGAATGAGGTTCGTGACACTGTACAGGAGACAGGGATCAAGACTATCCCCATGGAAAAGAAATGCAAAAAAGCAAAATGGCTGTCTGGGGAGGCCTTACAAATAGCTGTGAAAAGAAGAGAAGCGAAAAGCAAAGGAGAAAAGGAAAGATATAAGCATCTGAATGCAGAGTTCCAAAGAATAGCAAGAAGAGATAAGAAAGCCTTCTTCAGCGATCAATGCAAAGAAATAGAAGAAAACAACAGAACGGGAAAGACTAGGGATCTCTTCAAGAAAATCAGAGATACCAAAGGAACATTTCATGCAAAGATTGGCTCAATAAAGGACAGAAATGGTATGGACCTAACAGAAGCAGAAGATATTAAGAAGAGGTGGCAAGAATACACAGAAGAACTGTACAAAAAAGATCTTCATGACCCAGATAATCACGATGGTGTGATCACTGACCTAGAGCCAGACATCCTGGAATGTGAAGTCAAGTGGGCCTTAGAAAGCATCACTACGAACAAAGCTAGTGGAGGTGATGGAATTCCAGTTGAGCTATTTCAAATCCTGGAAGATGATGCTGTGTAAGTGCTGCACTCAATATGCCAGCAAATTTGGAAAACTCAGCAGTGGCCACAGGACTGGAAAAGGTCAGCTTTCATTCCAATCCCAAAGAAAGGCAATGCCAAAGAATGCTCAAACTACCGCACAATTGCACTCATCTCACATGCTTGTAAAGTAATGCTCAAAATTCTCCAAGCCAGGCTTCAGCAATATGTGAACCGTGAACTTCCTGATGTTCAAGCTGGTTTTAGAAAAGGTAGAGGAACCAGAGATCAAATTGCCAACATCCACTGGATCATGGAAAAAGCAAGAGAGTTCCAGAAAAACATCTATTTCTGCTTTATTGACTATGCCAAAGCCTTTGACTGTGTGGATCACAATAAACTGTGGAAAATTCTGAAAGAGATGGGAATACCAGACCACCTGATCTGCCTCTTGAGAAATTTGTATGCAGGTCAGGAAGCAACAGTTAGAACTGGACATGGAACAACAGACTGGTTCCAAATAGGAAAAGGAGTTCGTCAAGGCTGTATATTGTCACCCTGTTTATTTAACTTCTATGCAGAGTAGTACATCATGAGAAACGCTGGACTGGAAGAAACACAAGCTGGAATCAAGATTGCTGGGAGAAATATCAATAACCTCAGATATGCAGATGACACTACCCTTACGGCAGAAAGTGAAGAAGAACTCAAAAGCCTCTCGATGAAAGTGAAAGTGGAGAGTGAAAAAGTGGGCTTAAAGCTCAACATTCAGAAAACAAAGATCATGGCATCCAGTCCCATCACTTCATGGGAAATAGATGGGGAAACAGTGTCAGACTTTATTTTTCTGGGCTCCAAAATCACTACAGATGGTGACTGCAGCCATGAAATTAAAAGAGGCTTACTCCTTGGAAGGAAAGTTATGACCAACCTAGATAGCATATGCAAAAGCAGAGACATTACTTTGCCAACAAAGGTTTGTCTAGTCAAGGCTATGGTTTTTCCTGTGGTCATGTATGGATGTGAGAGTTGGACTGTGAAGAAGGCTGAGCGCCAAAGAATTGATGCTTTTGATCTGTGGTGTTGCAGAAGACTCTTGAGAGTCCCTTGGACTGCAAGGAGATCCAACCAGTCCATTCTGAAGGAGATCAGCCCTCGGATTTCTTTGGAAGGAATGATGTTAAAGCTGAAACTCCAGTGCTTTGGCCACCTCATGCGAAGAGTTGACTCATTGGAAAAGACTCTGATGCTGGGAGGGATTGGGGGCAAGAGGAGAAGGGGACGACAGAGGATGAGATGGCTGGATGGCATCACTGACTGGATGGATTTAAGTCTCAGTGAACTCCGGGAGTTGGTGATGGACAGGGAGGCCTGGCGTGCTGCGATTCATGGGGTCTCAAAGAGTCAGACACGACTGAACGACTGATCTGATCTGATCTGATCTGAGTAACTTAAAAGGCAGGGAATAAACCTTTGGAGACTGAAATCTTCAACCTAGCTACAAGTTAACATAAAGGGCAGTTCCTGCCTGCCTCTGGGGATGATGGGAAACGAAATGTGCGTCAAATGACCTGACTCAAAACGGAAGGTTTACTCGGGGCCGTATTACGGGAGAAGATAGGACCACTGGGAGAAGTCACGATGACAAGAGAGAATCAAAGAATCATTTAATCCAGTATGGAGGCGGAAATTATAGGAAAGAGAATAACCACGGACGACGATGCATCTAGATGGTAGAAACAGCGACCCTGCCCAGCAAGGCCAAAGACAATATTGACCTAATCAAGATGGCGCGGGAGGTTATTCTCGGGAGGGCAAAAGCGGCGGTGATTACTCCGTTCCAAGATGGCGGTGGCGACGGAAGCTCGCGGAGGGGCGGAAAGCGCCGGGAGCGTCTTTGCCCTCCTCCAAGATGGCGGCCGCCGTGGGCGTTGTCCCTGGCTCCGCCCCGCGGCCTCCGCTCCGCCTCTCCCGCGTTCTTCCCTCCGCCCTCTCGCTGTGGCCAGTCCGGGCGGTGGGGCTTACGCGAGGAGAGTGGATGCCCGGCACTTGACATGGCGGCAGCGGCGGCGACTGCGGCGTCGAAGGGGAATGGGGGCGGCGGGGGCCGTGCCGGGTCCGGCGAAGCCAGCAGCTCGCGGAGGAAGAAGGGCCCAGGGCCTCTGGCCACGGCATACCTGGTCATCTACAATGTAGTGATGACCGCGGGGTGAGACTGGGGTTTTTGAAGGCGGGGGAGAGCCTGGCCGGGGAGGGGGCTCTGCGGCCGGAGGAGCGGCCCGGCTCGGCCCGCCACGCGCAGCGCAGCCCCGGCGGCGGGAGTCCGGGCCCCGGGACTTGGGCGCTGAGGGCAACCGAGGCTGGATCCTCCTCCCCTGTGCCTACCCAGGACTCTCGCCCGGGCCGGGGACCGAGCAAGTTCCCAGGCACCGGGTGTGCCCGGAGCTGGAGTTTCGAGGCTCCATGGGGGCTCGGGGAAGGCTGCCTAGGTGGTGGTTCGGAGGGCCTTGGGAGGACAGGTGGGCCGGCCGCACGTCCAGGTCTGGGGGGCGGTGTGCCGGGCGATCCTGCAGCGCGGAGAGCCCAGGCGGCAAGTCACGAATGGCGAGCTGTTCCCTCTAAAGGGAATGGAGGGAGCTGTGGTTGCAGAGTGACCATTTGTTTCCGCGGCTGTTTTCAAAATCCACGATGAGCTTTAATGTGAAAGGTGGTGGCAGAGCGTTCAAAGTTTTTGCCCAGTGACATGAGCAGTTCTGTGCTTTAGGTGAATTTAGACTTTATAGGTCCATGGGGTCGCTGGAGTCGAACCCGACTGAGCGACTTCACTTTCACTTTTCACTTTCATGCATTGGAGAAGGAAATGGCAACCCACTCCAAGTGTTCTTGCCTGGAGAATCCCAGGGACGGGGGAGCCTGGTGGGCTGCCGTCTATGGGGTCGCACAGAGTAGGACACGACTGAAGCGACTAAGCAGCAGCAGCCGCAGACTTTATAGGATGGGTTGGAGCAGGGAGGACTCTAGAGATGGAAGGCAGAGTTACTGGGGAGGAGGGGAATAGACCCTGGAAACAGATTTTACCCTCTCTTGTTTCTTATTTCAGTCCATCCCTTGTCACAGCGAGTTTTGAGTTCTAGTTATGACACTGACTAGCTGTGTGACCTTGGATAAATCATTTAATTTCTCTAGACCTCCGTTTTTTCATCTGTAAAAACTAAAGAGTTGAGCTAGGCGCTCTCCAAGTTTCTCCAATTCTTTCATCTCCTGATTTTTGATCACAGGATCAGACGAATATATAGATTTTTAAATTGTATTCATTTGTAAAAAATTTTTTTTCATTTTGAAGATTTTCAAACATACAGAAAAGTTGGAAGAACTGTATAATGAACATCTAGTTTGATTTATTTTTAAACTAGATAATACAATGGCCAAATGCAAAATTGAAAATACATACAAGGGCATACAGTGAGAATCTACCCTCCTATCTTCCCTTTCACACAGTTTTCCTCCCTAGAAGGCAGTTAATTTTGTCTGTCTTTTAAGATACTGATACTAGCAAATTGTATAATCATACCCCACCCCTTTTTAAAAATACAAATTCTAATCTATTAGCATTTCAGCACCTTGCTTTTTCACACACACACATGCACAAAACGTATCTTGAGAAGATCATAGGGGCTTTATGACTATTGCTAGAAATAGTATTGAAACCTAGGCTCAGAGAAGTTGTGACTTGCTTATCTTGTTTGAAGTCACAGAACTTGTTAGTAGTAGTTCTGGGTCTAGAACCCATGTCTCTTGACTCAAAGACTAATGAAGAAATACCACATGCAAGCTTACTTTATCACATAAATGGTCACAGTGTTTTTAAAAGAATATTCAGGAGTGTTATGTGTGTGTTTATATATAAAAATTCTTGTCATCTTAGTAAGGGCATTGTACTGAAGATAGATTTTTAAGATACATTGGGGAAGGTGAAAAGAGTATTTTTAAACCATTAACATAGAGAATAGGGTGGTGGGTAAGAAATGGTATCTTAAACCAGGAAGACAAGTTGGGGGTGTGAGAGTAAAGTAAGGTTTTTTCTAGGCCACTAATTGGTAAAGAATCTACCTGCAATGCAGGAGACCGGTTTGATTCCTGGGTCTGGAAGATCCTCTGGAGCAGGAAATGACTACCCACTCCAGTATTCTTGCCTGGAGCATCCCGTGGACAGAGGAGCCTGGCAGGCTGCAGTCCATGGGATCGCGAGAGACACGACTTAGCAACTAAACCACCACCACCAATACTGAACCAGTAACACCATTAAGGAATTAATTTCTTTCTTTTTTTTTTTACAAACTCTTGTTTGATGTCTTTGCATGATAGTTTCTAGAAATAACAGACCACATTCCCCATTGCCTAGTTAAGATTGTACACATAAATAAGTCTGTTAGCACCTTCAAGGAGACATACTTTAATAAAGGTGTACAACATTTCAGTATGGAACTTAACAAATAAAAAGCTACAAGATCTGAGAAATTTATTTTGGAGGAGAGTAGAACAAATGTGTGTTCAGAGCCATATGCCTAAATGCTTCCCTTTTGCATTTTGTATTGATCTGACTTTCTTTACTGAATTGATTTTGAGACTCTCAGCTTAAAAGCCTTTTATTCTAAAAAAAAAAAAAGCTATTTATTCATGTCATTTGTAGTCTTTTAAAAGAACGGCTTTTAAGGTACCAGTAAGATACTTACATATATAGTTTAAAACATCTGATCTTCACCCTGTTATTATTACAGACCCTTTAACTGCACAGGGCATTAAATTTTCCTGTAATAGTTTCTTTTGTCTTGTACTTTCTGGCACCTAATATAGCCGCTCAAGGACCAATTTAGCTTATTCCCTTCCTTTTGGCCTTGTTCTCAATAGGCAAGGTTGCCAAAAAGCCGAGCTCCAGATGGGTGAGGTGCCACTGTGCTTTTACAGAAGCACTCTTGGTAGGATGTTGCTGATGGTGCAGCATTTCTGTGCATTACATACAGCTTGGCATTTGAGGGTGATAATCCATAAAGCCAGGACAGATTCTTGAGGTCACCTTTGGCAGTATCTGTCATTGCCATGTCTTTCTATTATAATCCTACTTAACTTTTTTTTTTTCCTGATTGCTCTTTTTCTTAGGTGGCTCGTTATAGCAGTTGGTCTGGTCAGAGCATACCTGGCTAAGGGTAGCTATCATAGCCTTTATTATTCCATTGAAAAGCCTTTGAAATTCTTCCAAACTGGAGCCTTATTGGAGGTGGGTCCTGAGATTTGTTGCTGTTGATTTCTATTGTAAAATTAAAAACAAGCTACTAAATAATACTGAAGTAGCCATGTTTCTGTTGGATTTGCTTTAAATGTTAAAAACTTGCCTCATAGTATGCTATGTATAATGTTGATGTCTGATTTATCTCTTTGACCAGGTAAAGTAGATCTCGTTTAACTTGCATTACCTGGAATGTGTTTTACATTCAACTTCTATTGGAAATCAAATTAAACAAACTTATATTAGGATTAAAAAAGTTCAGGAACATTCTAGGGAACTGCTAGCAAACTCGGATACTCTTGGGGCCTGGCATATAATGGGCACAGTGAAGTTGGTAAGTGTAGGATGTCAGGAGTGATAGATATAAAAAATAGTAGAGACTGTCTAGAAGCCTCCAAAAATTTTTTTAAAGAACAGTTTACTAATTTCCCTGTATTAAGGATAATGTATATATCCATTCCTGTCTTCTGGGTTAAGTACGTTAGGATTTTTGAGTGGCAAGTGACAGAGGCCCAATTCAAATTATTTTAAGCAAAAGGAAATTTATTGGCTTCCATAGTTGGTAAAGATATAGGGTTAGCTTACAAAATCAAAGGAACCAGCTCAGGAATGAGGAATGAGAACCAAGGATTTGATGTTGCAGACTCTCTTTCCATCTTTCATCTCTGCTTCCCTGTTTCTCTTTGAATATTGGTCTTAGGCTCTCCTGCACATTGCCTTCGCCACATGGTGGGAGAGAGCTTAGTTTTCTTAGCATCAGGGAAGGATTCTGGTTGGCCTTACTTAGAACAATTACTCTTGCCAGTGATGTGAGATACTTGATTGGTCAGATCTAGGGCACATCCTTCTGGCCAAGAAACTGTAGACTTTGTTAATGGAAAAAGGAAGATGAGATAGCTTTGGGCACACACAATAGCTGTCATAGTTCATTATGGTGAAAATTTTTCAGGTTGCAGAGCAGATCTGGTATTCAGTTTCATTTCACTTAGCCTCTAGGCCAAGCCCATCATGATGTTTGGAAGGATATTTAAGAAAAGACCATTTATCTCTATGAAATAAAATGTGTTACTTCCACCTCTCCCCTAATTTTTGAAAGCAGAAAGTTAACAGTTTTTGGTTTTTTTTCTCTCAGAAAGCAGAGAGATTTTGATACTGTCCTTCCTTATACATTTAAGGTAGATAGTACGATGTAGAGAGCCTCCAGCCTGAGCTTGAGTGCCTTATTCTAAGCATGCTAGTTTTACTAACTTACTTTGTGAATTTGGGTGTGTCATTTATCTCTTGTCTGCCTCTTTTTCTCATTTGTAGAATAATTAGGTGGAAGTAGATTTGTAAAGTTCCTTTCTACCCTAATAGTTTAAGGAAATTTTAGCAAATAGTTTAGGCCATATTTTAAACTTGGAGGCTGAAATTCTTTTGGAAAGAGGCAGTAGTAAATAAGTAGAACTTGTCTCCCGGACCTTTGGCCCACACAGTTCTCTAAAGCTACAGAGAAGCGAATTTGGAATCAAGACCATTAGAAACTGCCTCAGTGCTTGATACAGTAAGAAGTTGTACCCCATTGGAATAATGTAATAATTTAAAGGGGATTCTGTCTCTGTAAGACTTGGTAATATTAGAGGTATAATTTTTAAAATTTAAGAATATCTTAGGGAAAGTAGTGACCTTAAATAGTGTGATACAAAAATCCACTTAGGAACCAAATCTTAGCCTGGGAGGGATTAGCCCATTTATCCTTATAGAATTTTTAATAGGGATTTAAGAAAATACTTTGGAGTTTTGGTTTTATCTCTATTATCCCCAGTAAAAACCAATTTGGTGACAAATCCTGGATTTGATTCTGGAAAAGGTACTCTGCAAAATGAATGAAGACTCCCTGCAATGTGCAGTGTATTAGCTTTGTAGATGGCAGCAGTGGGAAGGGACCCCCTCAACTGGGGAGAAGAGATCAGGCTTGCTAGAACAGCGTTTCCTGAGCTGTCCATTAAGGAATGTTTTCTTGCCTACCCAGCCTAGATGGTATGATAATTACATGTGCTTAGTATTGTTTAGTTACAGATAAGTTGTCCTTTTGTGAATTATTAGTGCTTAATAATAAACCCTGTTTATAGGAGGAACAAATGTGTCCAGGGAGGTCAGCCACTCACTTGTACCTCTGTAAGAATATTCTGAATTATAATTTGTATGATTATTCCTTAGTAGGTTCTATGAGAGTTTGCTTTCAGAGGAAATAGACTTTACTTGTTCTCAAGAAACTTCAAATCTTCTCAGGAAAATATAACACTTTGCTTTTTAAAAAATTTAAAAACATTTACTAAGCATGTGTAAATGGACATGTAGTAATGTAATACAGAAAGACTTTCTGAGGAAATTAAATGAAGTTTTGCAAAATATGTACAAGATATATTGAGTTTGTGAAACAATAATGTAGCTTTTTAATAAAATAGAAATCCTAATTTTTTTTCCCACATACTCATACAAGAAAGTCTTGAGTAATTTTTATAGATAGTTTTCCAAAATATTCCACAGGTGATAATTAAATAAGTATGTGCTTGAGTCACTGTGATGGGTACCATGGAGACTGAACCCTTGCTGATAAAGATATTAAAATTTTATTGAGTAGATAATTATGTTAGGACCATTGGCTAGAGATTATAGAAACCTCCTTGACTGACTTCATCTGTAATAAGGGGAATTTGTTATAAATGTATAGTATGTCCCATGGACCCCAGTGGTGGGGCTGCATCTGGGACCTAGTAATGGCCTGGAATCAGGGACTGGAGCACCATTGGGGACCCAGGAGTTCTTGCTGTGTTTCTTTACCATGTTCTCTCTCTTTCTCTGAGTCTTCTCTTCCTGCAGACTGTTTTTTGTTTTTTTTTTTTTTTATTTCTTAGTCTATGTGGCAGACCATGGTAACAGAAAACTCCTGAGATTGTAGTTTCTGCAATCAAGAGAGCAGCTAATTAAAAGCAATCTTATTTGCATTTCCATATTCCTAGTGAAGAGCCTAATTGTCCAGCTTAAATTAGGTACTTACTTCTGGTCCAGTCACCTATAGACAAGAGCAGGATCACATTAACCATATAGAAGTTGGAGGGAAGGGACAGTCTCTAGAAAAGTGGCTTTAGGCAGCAAGCCCAAGAAAGTGTGTACCAAAGTCATGAGACACAGTACAGTGAAGATAATGAGATATGAGATGATTTATAAGTTGATAGAAAGTAAAATGCTGATAACTTTGTGAGCCAAGAGATCAGTGTGTGAATAAATACATTGTTTCTTGAGTTGAATCTGGAGTAATCCTGGGAGTTAATTAACATAGGTAACAAAAGTATATTTTTTAAATGCCATTCATAGATAAATAAAAGATGGTATCTCCATACTGTAAAGTGAATGAATTACTGGTACTTGTTACAACATGGATGAATCTTGAAAACATGCTTTGTGAAAGAAGCTAGAAACAAAAGGCTATGTGTTTGATTCCATTTATATGAAATATCCAGAATAGGCAAATTCAAAGAGACAGAGAGTGAATTAATGGTTGCCAAGGGCTGTGACTGCTTATGGGTACAGGATTTCTTTTTAAGGTGATGAAAATGTTCTTGAATTAAATGGTGGTATGGTTGTACAACCTTAGAAACATAACTGAAAATCACTGAATTGTATACTCTAAGTGAATTTTGTGATATGTGAATTATATCTCAGTTTTTAAAATACCATTCATCTATAATGACCTATGGATAAATTTTCTTTTTACTTTATTCTTTTCTGAGGTGTCCATGATAGTCCTGGATAAGGAAGGACTCTCTTTCCTGTTGAGAACTGGGTTAAAATTAGAAATTGGTAGATTGATCCTACATTATGGCACTTTAAACTTATTTCTAACAGAATTTGGATTTCTAAATATATTTAGTTAACGTAAGACTGTAATTACCACAAAGACACTTTCAGGTACTTGTAATTGGATGTGCCTCTGTGATTGACAGTGAGGATTTCAATAAGTTAAGGACTGCTCTGCAGAGACATTCATTGTTTTTGCTAAATAGACCATCTTCCACACATGTCCATCAGTACATACACCATTTACCAGCCACTGTCCATCTTGGACTGTCTAATGGACCACAGGCACCCCTTTTCCTTCTTATTGTCTTCCAGATCCCTCTAATGCTTGGAACCCTCTTATCTACCAAAAAAAGAAAGAAAGAAAAAAGTTTCATTTGTTATCTTTTCTCTTGAGTTGATTTAGGGTTGGGTCTGAAATGGCCAAACTGGTTGGTTCTGGGGAAGGAAAGAAGACAGTTTTGTTGTTTTCTAAGTCCCATCTCTGTATTCTGCTCTGACTCTTATACCTCACCTCACAACTCTCCTCAGATCCTTTGATGAAACAGGAAACTGATTTGGATATTTCTCTAAAATACAGAAAATTCTTAAGAACTTGTAGTATCCTTAGGAAGAGGGCTCCAATCTTGTCTCCCTCCTGCATTTTTGTCTTTTTACCTCAACTACTGAGTGAGTTTTTTTTTTTCCACAGAAATATTAGGTGATTGGTTTCTGTGATGTTACTAATACAGTCATACATTTTAGGCACATTATCTGTTAAGTTTGCTTTTCTGAACTCATCTGGGTACCTAACCATCACCTGTAATGTTTTTCTTCTTTGTGGAAACATGCTGATTTCTCAATAATGATTTTTAAAAGGAACTTCTGAAACAAGCTATATGCACATTTTAGACTACTTTTTTTCTGAGCCCTTGTTTTGAGACACCAGACCTCTGAGTCTTCTGAAGAGCAAGCAGAGCAAGTCATAGTGGAGCTACCTGACACAAACGGGAATGACAAGAAACCAGACAAACCAGCTTCAGAAACTGAAAACCAGAGGGGAACAGAACTTGGGTATAATTAATAAGTGTCACAACATCAGAAGGGAAGAGGGAGACTGTGGGAAACAGGAGTCCGCCCACACAGGCCTCACTGCTTAACAACTCAAGCAAATAGAAGCAAATTGATATGGTATTCAGAGAAGACAGGTAATGGCTGTAAAAAAGAGCATGCTGATTTTTTTTTTTTTTTTAATAAAGAGAACTGAAAATATCAATGGTTGCAGTTCAGGACAGGAAGGAGTGTGCAGTACAGAAAAGTATGTAATATGTACTGAAGATTCAAGAAAGGCAGGAGTTCCTGGTTATGGTCTCAGATAAAATAGATTACAGAGCAGAGACCTCTGGTGGACTAGCTAATGTGTAAATGATTATCAGTACCACAGAAAAAGCATACAGGAAAGTAGTGGAACTTAACAGACTACTAGTGTAGTAGAACCAAGATATCTAGAAAAGAGATTGAGAGTATCGAACCTGTCAAGATATATGGCTACCAGAAATAGAAAAGATTGGAAAGTATAATTCAAAAATAATCAGGAAAAATTCTAGAAAATTATTTGGAAGTGAAAGCCCCTCTCAGTGTGATTATTGAGAGTGTGTGGAGTAATACATAGGAGCTGTTTTTCAAGGGAAAAACTCTTCCCTTCCTGAGTACCTGCTTGTTAAATTTTTAAACTTAAAATGAATATAAGTGATTTCTAACAGAAAAGAGAAAATCTTCAGATGTAATAGTAAAACAACTTGGAACCTTAGACTTTGAAAAATAAAAATATTCTTATGAAGCCAGGAGAATGCATTAGGTCTCTGAATAAGAGACCATGCAGTTTCCTACAGATGGAGACATTTTGAAAACACTTACCAAAATAATAGAACTTTTAAAGAATCCCATCAAAGGGTTTCTAACTGATGTATAAATAAATAAAATTAATTCTTTAGACCAGCATTGTCCAGAAGAACTTTTGCAATGATAATACTTCAAATCTGTGCTATCTGTCCAATACACTAGCTACTGTTGAGTCCATGGGGTAGGTGAGACTGAGAAAATGACTTTCTAGTTTTATTTCCTTATAATTTAAACTGAAATAAGCTCTACTGCATTGGCAGCATAGCTTTAGACCATGGTACAGATTGCAAGTCTTCCCTGTAGCTCAAATGGTAAAGAATCTGCCTGCAACTCAGGAGACCTGGGTTTGACCCCTGGGTCGGGAAGATCCTCTGGAGAAGGGAATGGCAGTCCACTCCAGTATTCTTGCCTGGAGAATCCCATGGACAGAGGAGCCTGGTGGCTACAGTCCGTAGGATCGCAAAGAGTCGGACACGATTGAGCAACTAACAGTACTACTACAGCAATAAGGGTAGAATGACCCAAACCTTCATTCCCAAGGAGTCCGAGTCCTTAGTCATTCTACCTCTGTTTGGTTTCTGTAAGTTTTTCATTAACCTTTACTATTGGAAATGCTAACAGGTGCCTCATATCTGGCTTCTGTACATAGTCCACTTTGCCTCCATTCCCTATGGCAACGTGATCTCAATCAGGATCAACCATTCCATCCATCAGTAAACCCTGTTTTTGTTTATGTTCAGTAGCATAAATAAGGAGCCCAAAATGGCCAGGGGGCAGTCTAATCTTCCAGTTCAGTAGAACCATTGTTGTGTCACCTGGTGCAGCCAGTAACCTGGGGAGACTAAGATCTTTTAAACCAGTAGAGCTCAGCATTGCCAGAATGGAAAGCAAAAATTCTTCAGGTGAGTGAACAGGGGTAATAGTGAGAGTAGCCACTCCTGCTTCCTCCTCTGGATTCTTGGAACTTTGTAATCCGGTTGTGAGGAATACAGCATCTGTGATTCAAAGTGTAGACAGCGTCCTGTGAGGCAGAACCCCATTATCTGAAGGTAAGATTCCCCAATTGGCATTATAACTTAGTCTTCAGTAAAGCATTCTTCCTTTCAGCTAAGCCAGGCATTTCTGGTTGATGAGGTGTGTGGTAAGATCAGATGATTCAGTGTGTTCTTTGACCAAACACAGTACTGTTAGAATGCCATGATGGTGGATAAGGCACTCTGAATGTATAGATGGTAAGGCTGGCAGAGCCATTGTGGTCAAAGAAGGCAAACCATATCTAGAATATGTGTTTATTCCAGTAAGTACAAATATCTGCTCCCTCCTTGATGGACAAAGTCCAATGTAATCAACTTACCATCAGGGTGTATGCTATCCTCCTGGGAAATGGTATTTTATAGGGCATTTAATGTTGATCTCTGCTGTTAGCAGATTAGGCACTCAGCAGTAGGGTGAACCAGGTCTGCCTTGCTAAGAGGAAGTTCATGTTGCTGAGCCCATGCATAGCCTCCATTCTTGCTGCCATGGCCAATTTGTTCATGAGTCTATTGAGGAAACACTAGGGTGGCTGGGAAAAGAGGCTAATTGATATTAATAATGTATATCATTTTGTTCACTCTTATTAAGAGTCTCCTTTACAATGGATGCAGTTTGGTGAGCATTCATGTGAGATAGGCTTCCCTAATAGCTCAGTTGGTAAAGAATTCACCTGCAATGCAAGAGACCCCAGTTCGATTCCTGGGTCGGGAAGATCCACTGGAGAAGGGATAAGCTACCCATTCCAATATTCTTGGGCTTCCCTTGTGGCTCAGATGGTAAAGAATCCGCCTGCAATGCAGGAAACCTGTGTTCGATCCCTGGGATGGAAAGATTCCCTGGAGGAGGGAAAGGCTACCCACTCCAGTGTTCTGGCCTAGAGAATTCCATGGGCTATTCAGGAATATATTGAATATCTTGTTCCTTGAATACCTTTGACTTCCTCTTCTACCACCAGCCGGAGAAAACTGCTTTTAAAAGACTGGCCCGGTTGGATCAGGCCTATCCATATAATCTCTGTACCTGAAAGTCCCTTGACTTCAGACTTCTAACTACATTTGCAAAATCCCTACCCTGTGGTTCCTTGTTTAGTGTTTGATTGGATAATTTAGGAACAGGAATCTTACGGGAATCATCTTTACTATTCTGTCTACCACAGTTGGAATGAAGAGGGAACTTAACTGAAATAAAGATATCTCAAAATTGAGTGATTTGTTCACTCTGCACATTCTGTTCTGTAAGCATTATAGCATTTTCAGCTGGCATAGTTAGTTGAAAAGGATTTCAGTGCAATAGTGTTATAACTGCAAAAGCAATGAAACTGATTGAAAATATGAAACAGACTTGAGATTCCTGTTCAGACTTTAGGTTAATGGCAACACATGTAATGTAGGAATCTCATTCAATTTCTTTAATATAACTACTTTAATAGTATTTTATATTGCCTTTGTTTGAATCACTTTCATCCTAAAAGTATTCCCAGTCTATTACACAACCATGTTATCACATCATCTCGGTATTTTCATTCGTTTTTTTTTTTTGTCTAATCCATATTCTTTTCCTTGTCTTACCATTCAAAGTATATTGTCTCCAAGTTCTTTTTACAGACTAGGCACAGATTATATGTCTCAATGGGACTTCAAGTGAGAAGGATACGTTTTTGGTGATACTTTCTTACTGCCCTATCCTGGGACATTATCTAGGGGATTATTTTGACATCACACAAATAAATAAGACCTAACTTGATCTGTGATAATGTTTATGCTTCCTCATTTCCTCTACTGTGTTATTTACTTGCTGTCATTATTCTAACTTCAGTTAAGATTCTTTCCCTATGCTCATTATTGTTTTAATACTGTTTCTGTTCTAGTGCTGGCCTGTGCCTCTGCTCTGTTATTTTCCTATTCTTGCCCAAAGTGCTTTCTGATACTCTTATTTTTAAATCCAAACGTATTAATCATAAGTTGATACCTGTATCTGAGTGCTTCATTATGTCATTGTGTCCCCAAGCATTTATATGTGGAAATACACGTTTTTTTAAATAAACAACTTTCTTCTTATTCCTAATTTACATGTCAGTTAGGATGTTGTTTATTTGTTTTCATTTTTGTATAGGTGAGTTATACCATCTCTGAATTATATAATAAAGGAGGCAGTATAAAATATGTGATTAAAAGGGAGAGGTTGGGTCTCATGTGACTAAGATCTGTTGTGTCACACAAAGAAGATATGAGTGGCCTTAAGGGTTATATGTCCTTTTCTGCAGTGTCCCTGTTGTGAATCAGCAGCCTGGCTGTCTTGCCACATACATGAATAGAGTAGGTTTTCTGTCTAGGCATTATCATCTGTCACGTCTCAAAGGATGCTGGTTGCTCATCTTTCATTCCATTTCATTTTAATCAGCATGTAGCTTAGTTTTCCTTGATCTTGCAACAGGAGGTTCAGCTTATCTTGTAATATTCACACATTTGAGGTTCTTAGTAGTGTTTTCTTTTGAAAAATGTAAGATTTGAAGTTTAGTAATTCTTTTGTTCTCTTATCAGTTATCAACAAATTTGTGCAGCTTGATTTTTTTTTTTTTTAATCCAAGCCACCCTCTGCCCCACTGTCTTCAAAAAAGACTTAGCAGAATAGTAGACTTGAGTACAGAATCTTACTAGGCATGTTGTAGATAAAGTTAAGTCTTGTCAAGTTATAGTTTTTTCAGATATAACTAATGTACAGTGAAATGATAGAAAATGCAGTAGACTAGAAATAAAGTCTAGGTTCTTGATCCTGAATATCACTTACTACCTTGTTTAAGTTGGACAACTTTTCTAAGTCTTTGTTTTTTCATCTGGAAATAGAGGTATATGTCCTGCCCATCTGCCAGGGTTATTATAGTTTCAAACAACACAATGACAGCTACAGAAATGTTAATTCTAAAATGCACTGCAATGGTTGTTAGTCTTATTGTCCAGAAAAACTTTGGTCATTAAATCAATCTTATAGATGGCTTCAAATTACTTTAGTATTACCACCCAGGTTAAGGTGCTAGATACAGGATGAATTAGAAGGGGATTTGGAAAAACCTAATTGGCTGGTTAGATGGCCATTGAGGTAGAGAGGAGATAGCAGACTCGTCTATGCACTGGAAATAAAAAACTGGGGAAGATGTGCCAGAAGCATTGGCAGGACTCGGAAACTTGCTTGATTTGGGGGTGAGGGAAACGAAAGAGCAGTTGAATTGAGAGTGGGAGGTTGGTGAAGAGGCAGGTAGGTATGAAAGAAAGAGAGGGTGAACTATCTGTTGAAGCGTGCCAATCTAGCTTTAGATGTCCAAAGGAAGGTGGGGCTGGAGTTCAAAGAAATCTGGGATTAGAGATTAGATGGGGCCCAAGGGTGGAGCTTTGTAGAATGAATGTCTGTGCTGAAGGGCCTGCCAGGCAAGGAAGGTGTCTTCTGATTCTGTGCTCCACAGTCTGTGACAGTTCCGTACAGTGTGGCTCAGGGGACTTGGACACTACTGCTCTTGCTAGTTTCTGTCTTACAAAAGAAGTCACTGCCATCTGCTAAGCTATAGGGTGAGATGTACTCCCTAGCAAATCCTCCACAGATAAATAAACTAAAAATGAACAAAAAACTGAATAAGAATTTGCATTTTGTTAAATACCCTGTAATGAAGTTTAAAAATAGAATGTTCATTTTTAAAATTCAATACTGCTGGCAGACACTGCTCTATTCTGAGTGAAGGCTAATTTGTATGAAATAAAGCTATTAATATAATATTCTTTACTAATTCTCTTTCCCCCCTTTTTTCTCTCCAGATTTTACACTGTGCAATAGGTAAGTATAGAACCCCCCCCACCTGCTACTTAGATACTGTGAATTCCGCTTTTTTTTTTTTTTTAAGTCATAAATGATAGGTTGATTAGATTCTTACTGAACATTAAAAAAACTAAACTTGAATGATTATTTATAAAATTGCTTAGGCTCTTGGCTTCTAAAGTCACAGGTACTATTTAGATGTTCATTGAACATTTTATTAAATGCCATGGCTATTTTTCTGTGTCATTTTAAAAAGGTTTCTCCTACCTTCTGAATAAAGGATAAATAGAGAAACACTAACATATTTATAACCATGTGACTTGGAGTGCTAGACTTTGTTGAAAGCCTCTTTGATTACTTAAATGTTATATTCTCTGCCTTATCTCTTAAAATGGAGTACTGTGTATATTGCCTACCTCATAGATGAATATTTAATGTATGTGAGAGGGATTGGAAAGTACAAAGGGTTATACAAATGTGAAGGATTTTTACTAAAAGCAGATGCAGTGTGTTTCCCTTTGGGAGAATGGGGAAGGTTATCAAATTCTGCTGTAGAACTGAGGCAAAGCTTCTAGTCTCGCGTGGCTAGACTCCTCTCAGCAGAAATCAATTTTGGAAAGTTGATAGACCCTGCGGAGTAAGCCCATGGTGGTTGCTGTCTGTATATTTGGATTTCTTACTCCAAGGGAGGATTCAAAGTTGATACTCATTGAGAAGCACCAAAGATCTGAAAACTGTGCACTCAAACCATTAGGGCCCTGGTCAACATAATTGATAAATGAAATGGGCATTTATTATATTTGGGGCTCTGAGGAATTCAGAGATGAGGAGACTTACAGTTTAGGTGGAAACCGAGCAAGCTCTCCACCGTGGGCTGTAAAGGGATCACTCTTGATACCTGGACTCCATTACTTTTAAAGAAGACAGATATCTTCTTTATAAAGAATTGCACCTCAGTTATTTTCTCACTAGAAGGAGGTCTGCAATCAGGAGTTTCTGAAATGATTTGTAGAATTTTGTATGAAGGTGTCTATGTTTATTTGGGAAGGTAGGTAGCATTCATAGCTTTCATAGATTCTCAGAGTGAGTATGTGATTCAGAAGGTTAAGAAAGGCTGCTTTAGCACCTTTAAGCAAGAGATTTGAAAGGAGCTTGGAGACTCATTTATTTTCAAATGGTCTGAGCTTTACCAAAGAAGTTAAGGGACCTGGACCAGGTCACATGGTCACTAAATGGTACAGCCTCACTTGGGACCTGGCCAGTCTAAGCCAGAGCCCACCTGCCTGACTATTTTATGATGATTGGGTTTCAGCTGGTGTATAGTCTTTGGTACGTTCTCTTTTTAGTCCTTTATCTATAGTTTTGAGACGAAAAATGTGTCCCTTCTTAAATGCTTAAATTTGCAGATTGGGGATTATATTCAGCCAGACAGAGTTCTGGAACCACTTCAGCCCTCTCCACATGACTCAGCCCTGTTCCCCCACTCTCTTAACCTTCAGCTGCCTCTGTGTAAAGCTCTTAGATGTGTATTTTGCATATTTTAGTATTTTAATTATTATTTAACTGTATTTTAATACCCAAATCTCTTGCGTCTCTCTTATAATATATTCTCAGGCCTCTTTATAAAATTTCTACTCCTAGAAATAAGATTTTGGGCAAGTATATTTATTCATTCACACCAGGAACTTGATTGAATGCCTCCCAGATGGGGCAAGACACTGATGGGTAGTGGGAGTAGGGAGGTAAATAGGCACAGACTTGGGCTCAGGAGGCCCACAGTCAGATGGCCCCCCTCGGCGCTTCTGTAATGGGATGCACTCCGAGGACTAGCATCTATGTCACACTCTGCGCTGACGGTTCATTGACCCGTGTCCCTAGGTCTTCGTGTGGTGCATGACACACAGGAGATACTTTAAAATTCCTTCTTATTTTCTCAAGAACCTTGTTCTATCAGTGAGTCTGTCTCTTGCATCATCACCCTTTGTCATCTGCCTTTTCCATCTCAGCTCACAAGAATGTTCCATCCTGAAAATAATTGTTAACCTCACCTTTGACCCTTCCTTCCCCGCTTGTTCCTGTATAATTCCTCTGCATCCCTTTGACCAGGCTCATCAATACTGCACCCTCTCCCTTACCCACACTTCCATAGCCAGGTGGTCATCAGGTTTGCTCAGTTCTGTTTTCTAAATAGTTCTGAGTCTCCTGTTTTTTCCAGTCCTATTCAGGACCTGAGTATGTCTTACCTGGATTTCCATATGGATCTCCCTGAACTTGTAGGCTTATGATATTAGTATTAGTAATAATAACAGTGATTAATATTAATATATTAATATTATTAATAATATAATAAGTGTTTACTGTGTCCCAGTGCTTTACATTTATTATTTGTTTACTTCCCAATTTACAGTTGACAAGACTGAGGCGTAGAAGGTTTTATATCTCTCCAAGGTTCATGTAGCTAATAAGCCCTAGAGCTAGAAGTTGAACCTATGGCTGTGTGGCTTCAAGTCTGCTTACATCTCTCAAGGGATTTAGTTAAAAGATAATTCTGAGCATGTCGCTTGTGTGCCTAAAACCCTTCACTGATTTAAACTTCTTCATGATTTGGACCCTCCCCTCCTCCCTAGCCTTACCTGTGTCCCTGCCTCCCACCCCATGCTTCAGCAACCCTGACCTCATGGTATCCCACACCCGGCCCACCCCCCACACACCCCCCAATAAGCCATGCCACTGCGCTTTTCTTACCTCTGGTCTGTGCCCAGGCTTTGTGCTCTGCCTGTAGTGGTAGCCCACCCTCTGCAGCAGGCAACTTCTCCTAGTAAACTCTCCTGCCACCCACTGGCTAGATTATATACCATTCTTCACTTTCCTCTAATACCCTGCAACTCTTTTATTGCACTTTCCACAATGTATTATGCTCTGTCACTGTACCTGTATCTCTCACCAACATCACTGAATGTTTCTGAGAATGGGAACTGTTTCCTGTTTTCTGTGTCTTAGCGCTTAACAGTTTATGGCTCCTAATGGGAGCTCGGTGAACTTAATCCTACTTGGTGATCATAATGCTACTAAATTCTGGTGACATTTTCCAAAACTTGTTTCAAAATGTTTTCAGTTCCTTAAAATTCAATAAGAATAATCATAAATAGGCTGTTTTTAGCATTGGCCTAAAGGCAATCCTTTATTATTATTATTATTTTTTTACTCATGATTTGAGTTTACTTTTGGAATGATGGTTTATTTTCCTGTGTCTTTTTGCAACTTCACTGTACCAGCTTGGTCTTTTAGAAACTTGTTTTAGAGCCTTGCGATGTCTTTAGTTTGCATATTGTTGATAAGAAATCTAGACCTCAGTCAGACCTGGGTTACTTACTAGCTGTGACTTTCAAGATGTCACAACTTCTGTGTGTCTTCCTTTCTTCATCAATAAAAGGAGGATAATAATACCCACCTCTAAGGTTATTGTGAAAATGAAATAGGACATGCCTGTAAAACATGCATGAGAAAATGGCAGCTATTAACAATACTAATGTCATAGAATATTAAAAGTTTTATTCTGTCCCTAATGTAATGTTCCATATTTAGATTAATATAACTTTTCCATATTCTGACTTTTCCTCAATTGCAGTTTCTGTGTAAGTGAGGACTTAAGGGCGGCCTGTTCTTAGTATGGGTTGGAGTTGCCTGTTCATAGTTTTGACAGTGAAACAGTAAACTAAAATTCCACATGGGGGATTCATTTCTGTGATAAAGTCAAGCCTCTATCTTTCCAAATGTGTTTCTATGTCCCAGATCCTGATAGTGCAGGAGCAAGATTTCTTTTGGTGAGGAGCAAATGATAGCCCATTTAAACACATGTTGAGGACATATTTTTTTAAATTAAGGTATAATTGACATATAACACTGTACTAGTTGCAGCTATACAACATAATGATTTTATATATGTATATGTTGTGAAATGACCACCACAGTAAGTTTAGTTAACGTCTATCACCTCGTATATTTACAGTATTTTTCTTTTAATAAGGACTTTTAAGGTCTGCTCTCTTCGCAACTTTCAAGTATGTGATAGAGTGTTACTGACTGTGGTGGCCATGCTATGCGTCATACGCCCAGGACTTACGTATGTTATAGCTCGAAGTTTGTGCCTTTTGCCCAGCTCCATTCATTCCCCCTGTCCCAGGCCCTGCCTTTGGCAACCGCCAGTCTGTTCTCTGTATCTGCGAGTTTGGGTTTTTTCCCTGGATTTCACATACAAGTGAGATCATACCGTGTCTTTTTCTGGGGTAGTATTTCTTAAATTCTGTGGTTGCAGCCCTCAGCTCAAGATTTGTAGTGCTTTTATTTGTGCAGTGTTTTTCTTTCTGGAAATGAGGATTTTAAACCCAGTTGGTACACATCTTTTACAAGGCTACAAAGAAGAGTTGTGGTTTTCTTAATCATGTGGTACAGTTTATATTGAAAGAAGTTACCTGCTTTTCTGTGTTTTGCTCGGATTAGATTGTGGAAGAGGCATATTGGATATGAGTGGTTCCCAGCTGACTCCAGAGTATGGTTACCTTACTTTGTTGGGATAGAAATTAGAGGTAGAGGGATAGGAACTGGTGACACTGGTAAGATGTGACATTATGCCTTTGGTGAATCTTTGTGTTGAAACTTGTTCTTCGGTTGCTCAGTCATGTCTGACTTTGCAACCCCATGGACTGTAGCACGCCAGGATTCCCTGTCCTTCACCATCTCCCAGAGTTTGCTCAAACTCATGTCCATTGAGTCAGTGATACATCCAACCATCTCATCCTCTTTCATCCCCTTCTCTTCTTGCCTTCAATCTTTCCCAGTATCAGAGTCTTTTCTGATAAGTGTTGGAACTTACACTGTCAGTGTAAATAACTTTAGAAGTTCTTGATTGAAAAACTGTAGAACAGGAGCTCAGTCATAGCCCAGAGGGTATTGTGTCTGAAGTTGAGTATTAGTACTCTAATATCATCAACAGACAAGGACAGAAGCCCTCACTTAGCTAGGCCAGATTTGTGGTTTTAAATATTTGCTGTATGTTCCAGCTTGCACACCTCTCTCAAACTGATGACACTTCTGTTTATTTTTAAAAAGTGAATTTTAAGAAATTTGGTATTACCTTACAAAGGTGGCGTATGGCTTCAGACTGATTTTATTAAGTAACAAATGATGCCAAGGAGGAAAGGGGCAGCTGCTGAAGAGACAAGTACCAGAAGACCCAATCTCCTCCCACCAGAAATCTCTTCCCTCCCACCAGTGACAGAGAACTAAGTCCTCTCCAAACTGCACACCTCCCATCTCCCCCTGCCCCACCCCCCAGAGGGTCAAGCATTTATCAGTCATTTCCAACGCAGTGTTGTGAAGGAACAACCCTCAAATATCACAGAAGCCAGACCCAGAGCCCTCCACGGTGCAGCAAAAGAGAACTCTGAAAGGAAAGCATCGTGGAGGGAAGGGGTGATTCCCCCGGGTCTGCTCACCTGGAATTCTGCTTTCACCCGCATCCAGCCCTCATAGGTATGGCTGGGCACAGAGACAAAACGGCTTTCCTTGGTTCCTCTTAGCTTAGCTGACATTTTAAAAATGAACTTTACCAAAAGTGAGAAAGAACAGAAAGGGAATGAGTATCAGAAATACAAACAATATAAAAATAGTCATATACCCAAAATACAAATGTCTGATCCTGAGATCTGTCTCCCGTTTTGTTGCTGGGAGCTGACATGGGGTCGCATGGACCTTGCTGGCTCTCTGCCACCCTGTTCTTACTGTGTTCCACCCTGGGACCCGTTTTCCCAAGCGCATTTTCCTGGCTGGGGGAATAAAAGATGGTTCAGGTTTCCATTCAGAAGCTGCTTTCTGCCTGGGGGCATGCTTAGTGGTGGTACTCGCAGGGGAAGGAGAAGCCCTTTGAGGTGGGGAAACGGACTTGACCTTTCCCAGCAGGCCAGCCTGAGTCCATTGCCTGGAGGGCTGTCTGGGTGCAGTGGGGAGGTTAGAGGCCTGGTCAGCTCCTTGCAGTTCTTTCTTTGTCGTTTATTAATGAGCATAGTCATTTCCCAGCATCCTCACACCAGAACTCCACCACGGCCATGTTCAAACCATAATCTTTCCCAGATCACTCAAGCCATTCAGACCAGCCTAGCTTAGTCTCCCTCTGCTTTGGTACTTTGATTAGTCTGTTGCCTCCTGATCACATTTTGCCTCCTCCTCTCTAGACAGAGAGAGAAGAGGAAAGAAAGATAGTTTTAGCACCTGCATCTTCTGCTCCTGGATGCCCAGAGTTTCACTGTTCTCTGAATAAACTTTGCATTTTCACACTCCATAATTTTGTACATAAAATGTCCTTTGCCTGGAACACACAGCTCCCTAAGTTGTTCCCAGCTCTGTGTGAATGTACTGAGATGAAGGTAGAAATAGGGCATGCTCATCAGGAGCCCAGAGTGCCTGAGCAGGGGAGGTGGGGGACTTACCCAGAGCTCATGCACACTGGGCTTAACCAGAACTCAGCGGGTCCCAGGGTTGAGCCAGTGAGAACAGGAGGGAAGAGAGCCAGCAAGGTCCATGTGACCCCATGTCAGCTCCCGGTAACAAAAGGAGAGGTAGCTCTCAGGATCAGAGAGCCTCCTGGCACCTAGCAAGCACTCAGTAAGCTGTAGTGGCTTCTCCATTGATTATTAGTGGGCAAAATGTAATCCCTGAGAGTTTCTGTGTTCACTTGGAGTTCAGAAGGGAAAGCCATGAAGAGAGCCTAGATCAAGGAGTTTTACCCTTTGCCATCTTTATAGGAACAGCTTTGGGTTTGGTTTGAATTGAAAGCTGTTATTGAGATATTTAAAATCTCTTCTCTGTGAGGTAATATTATCTTGTTTTCCAGGCCATCAGGAATCAAGCTAAGGCAAACCAACCCCACTGGAAATATCACTAGCTGTGTGATAAGTCAGCCATCCTCCCCCTAGGTGTTAGTTTTCACATCTGAAGAACTAGGAGTTGGACTAGATAATAGATAATCTCTTAACATTCCTTTCAGCTGGACAATCTGAAAGGCTGTGAAACTATGAAGTAGCTCTAGAGATGTAGGTCAGTTATCTGAGCGGTGATATAAAAGGAGGCTGCGTGTGTGCTTAGTCACTTCAGTGGTATCTGACTCTCCGCGACCCTGTGGACCATGGCCTGCCAGGCTCCTCTGTCCTTGGAAATCTCCAGGCAAGAATACTGGAGTGGGTTGCCATTTCCTTCTCCAAAAGGAAGCTACACTAGATGTTTAAATATACCTGTGTGTTTGTGTGCTAAGTTGCTTCCGACTCTTTGTGGCCCTATTGACTGTAGCCCACCAGGCTCCTCTGTCCATGGGATTCTCCAGGCAAGAAAACTGGAGTGGGTTGCCATGCCCTCCTCCAGGGGATCTTCCCAACCCAGGGATTGAACCCACATCTCTTAGGTCTCTTTCATTGGCAGGTGGCTTCTTTACCACTAGCGCCACCTGGAAAACCCCGTTTAAATATACCTATGATATGAATATTAGGAAACTTGTTTAAGTATAGTAGTTTTAGTACATTTTCCCTCTCAGTGCATTTTTTTAATTGAAGTATAGTTGATTTAAAAGTTGCAGGTGTGCAATATAGTGATTCACAGTTTTAAAGGTTGTACTCCATTAATAGTTATTATAAAATATTGGCTGTAATCCCTATGCTGAACAATATATCCATATAGCTTATTTATTTTATACAGAGTAGTTTGTAACTCTTAACCCCCCTACCCCAATCCTGCCCTTCCTCGTTTCTCTCTCCCCACTGGTAACCACTGGTTTGTTCTCTATTTATGTGGGTCTGTTTCTTTTTTTGTTAAATTCACTTCGTTTCATTTTTGATTCTACATATAAGTGATTTTATACAGTATTTGTTTTTTTCTTTCTGACTTACTTTACTTAGCATAATGTCCTCCAAGACCAACCATGCTGCAGCAAATGGCAAATTTTGATTCTTATTTATGGCTGAGTAGTATTCCATTGTATGTCTATAGCACATCTTTATTCATCTGCTGAGGGACATTTAGGTTGCTTTCAGATCATGGCAATTGTAAATAATGCTGCTGTGAACATTGGTGAGTATGTATCTTTTCAAATTAGTGTTTGGGTTTACACCCAGGAGTGGAATTGCTGAGTCATATGGTAAGTCTATTTTTAGTATTAATGAGAAACCTCCATACTGTTTTCCACAGTGGCTGCACCAATTTACATTCCCACCAACAGTGTACAAAGGTTCCCTTTTCTCCACATCCTAACCAACATTTGTTGTATTCTTTTTGATCATAGCTATCTGACAGGCTTGAGGTGATATCTCATTGTGATTTTGATTTGCATTTTCCCTTTGATTAGCAATGTTGAACATCTTTCCATGTGTCTGTTGGCCATTTGCATGTCCTCTTTGGGAAAATGTCTGTTGAGTTCTGCTCACTTTTTAATCAAGTTGTTTAGGTTTTTTTTTTTTTTTGATGTTGAGTTGTATGAACTGTTTGTCTATTTTGGACATGAGCCCCTTATCAGTTATATCATTTGCAAATATTTTTTCCAATTCAGTAAGTTCTGCTTTCTTTTTGTTAATGGTTTCCTTTGCTGTTCAAGAGGCTTTATGTTTAATTAGGTCCTATTTGTTTATTTTGCTTTCTCAATGCATTTTGAAAGCCCCATCAGATAGTGGAATTAGAATCGGGAGGACACTCACATTCTATGGCATACATTTACCCATGATCATCACTAGATGGCACCCTTGTATTAGTAAGGAGATACACTGCCCTAAAGGACTCCTGGAGGACGTCTAATAAAAATAGACAGTAATGAGTCAATAGCTGAAACTGAGGAATGAGCGAGTTAACAAGAGAAAAGAGAAGTGGATGTTTTTCTATCACTGTCTCATGCTGCTGCTGCTGCTGCTAAGTCACTTAAGACGTGTCCGACTGTGCGACCCCATAGACGGCAGCCCACCAGGCTCCCCCGTCCCTGGGATTCTTCAAGGCAAGAACACTGGAGTGAACATTTCCTTCTCCAGTGCATGAAAGTGGAAAGTGAAAGTGAAGTTGCTCAGTCGTGTCTTAACTCTTCGCAACCCCATGGACTGCAGCTTACAGGCTCCTCCGTCCATGGGATTTTCCAGTCAAGAGTATTGGAGTGGGGTGCCATTGCCTTCTCCACACTGTCTCATGACTTGATCATTAATATTTTAGGTAATGAAAAGCTGAAACTTCCTGCATTGCCCTGGAAATTCTCTTATAAATATTTCTTAATTATAGGCACAAGGTACCTTTAAAATTAAAAATTAGCTTAATTTGGTTAATTAAAAAGCTAGAGGAAACAAAAGTATTTTAGAAGATCTCTGGTCAGATGGTTTGCGAGAGTCTGAAGTCAATAAACCTTCCATTTATGTTCTTAGCTTCAAAAGCAAAGTTAGTCCAGCAAAGCTGGAAATACCATCTAGTAACCGAGTTAACTCCATTGAACCAAAAAGTGAAAGTTTAGCAAAAGAATTCCTTGGTTTGTGAGTCCGTGTTAGGAGTTAAATGGTAAAAAATGTGTTAATGAAGGAAGCAAGAACACTTTGGAATATCTGTATGATGTAGTATGTCTGACTTTTATAGTCTGTACAGCTTTCCTGGGAAAGGAATTTTTTCCTCTTCGTAGTGAACATCTTCCCACTAGTATTTTTCTTTTTTTTTTTAGTATTTTTCTTTTAATAACAGTTCCTACCCCTCTATGTTCTTTCAGTTAGTAGTCTACATTTGAGATTCACCCATTTCTTCACATGGTTTGAAAGTTCATTCTTTGTTATTCCTGAATAGTATTCCACTGTAAGAATGTACAGTTTGTTTATCTGTTTACCTATTGAAGGACTCTTGATTGCTTCCAGTTTGGGATGGTGATGGATAAAAGTGCTGTGAATATTTGTATGCTGGTTTTGAAGGGATGCATACATCCTACTTCATGTTTACTGTCAACATATAAAATTCAATATTTATCTATAAGCTTGGTCTAGATTTTTTTAAATCTTTTATATCCTCACTTATGTTTTGTCTGAGTGATCCATCTTGCACTGAGTGGTAATGTTAAAGTCTCTACTTATTAATGTGTTTCCAGTTTTCCTGCCTTCTATAGCTTCTACTTTAACAAACATGTTGCTTTATTATTTGGTAGTATATGTTTGTAACTGTTGTAACTTCATTGTGAGTTACAGCTTTTAGCACTTAAAAAAAAAGTCTTTTATGTATGGCCTTTCTGAATCACTTTTGTATTAGCATAGAGTTGGATCTTGTTTTGTGACCCAATTTGAAAAATCTTTCCTTTAGTAGGTGAATTAAACACATTTACAGTTATCCATAGGACATGTTCGGTGTTACTTTGTTGCATTTTTGTTGTAATTGCTACATATACTATTATTATTACATTTATCTACATGATACGTTTTCTTTGCTTTTTAAATATTTATTTTGGTATTTAGAAGGTTTTGCAGTTGTTCTAGTGGTTACCTTTGTATTTTTACCTTTCTAAAGGCCCTTAGTTCTCTGTATTCTTATTTAACCTGTTCCTGTCTGGTTTGTCAGGTTTTAAAGATTTGTTTTGACTCTCACCTATTGCCTGTGCAGTCAGTAAGCTTATCTACCTTCTTTTTTCCCACTCCCTTCCCCTCCCATTTTTTTACTTGCATTATTTCCACTTTGTCAGAACCTGTAACATTAGGAGCCCGGCGGGCTGCAATCCGTGGGGCCAGAGAGAGTCAGACACGACCGAGCACAATGATGATAACATTTACATAGTCTCTCCCTGCCGCCCCTCCCCCACCCCGCCCGCCGCCCCGTCCTCATCTTTGTTTTAGTTCACGCTTTAAAATATCAAATGTTTACTGTCAGTCTTTCTCCCGAAGTTTTCTGTTATCTTTTAGTTGAATGAAATTTACCCTCTTGTAGTGTTAGGAACCGTGAAGGGTCTGAGGTTTTACCCTACTTATAAGCTAGCTGGTTACCGTTTCATGGATGGTGGCAGCACGTAGTGGTCTGTGTTACAGGAGAGGACCATGGAACTTGGGGAACCTATTGCTTTTATGGTAAGTAGAAGCAGACTTGCTCTTTGTTTTAAGGGTAGACACTACCTTATCCCTCGGGGTTACTCCATGCAAACACAAACCTAAGAAATGACCTGGGTAAAAAGCAGTCAGGCCTTGCTCTTTTGGCAGGTATATTCAGGGATGCTCAGGGCTCATGGCAGATTGCCTTTCCCAAAAAGCAGATTCTCAAGAAGAGCTTGTGGGCACAGTGTTTCCCTAGTTCATACGTGTTTAAGACTTTTTATAACCTTGATATTTAAAGGGCTAATTTGTTCAATATAAAATCCCTAGTTGACACATTCTTCCCTTAAATTTCTTAAAAATGCTGTTCCGTTATTGCCTTGCTTATATGTTTCTCCTGGGAAGTCTGATATCTTGCCCTTTTAAGATATTTTGTCTTTTTATCTGAAAACCATAAGGATTTTGTTTCTACCTTTATTGAGATATTAAAAAATATGTGTATTTATAGTACACAGTATGGTTTTAGTATGTATGCTGCTGCTGCTGCTAAGTCGCTTCAGTTGTGTCCGACTCTGTGCGACCCCATAGATGGCAGCCCACCAGGCTCCCCCGTCCCTGGGATTCTCCAGGCAAGAACACTGGAGTGGGTTGCTATTTCCTTCTCCAATGCATGAAAGTGAAAAGTGAAAGTGAAGTCGCTCAGTCGTGTCCGACCCTCAGCGACCCCATGGACTGCATGCAGCCCACCAGGCTCCCCCGTCCATGGGATTTGCCAGGCAAGAATACTGGAGTGGGGTGCCATTGCCTTCTCCGTTTAGTATGTATATACATTGTTAAACGATTGCCGCACTCATGCTAATTAACATATCTGTTCCCTCACAGTTATTCTTTTTTTTGGTAGTGAGAACATGTAAGATTGTTCTCTTAGCAGATTTCAGATACACAGTATACTGGTATAACTAGTCACCATACTGTACATTAGTTCTCCAGAACTTATTCATCCTGCGCAGCTGAATCTTGGTATTCTTTGACCAGCATCTCCCCGTTTCTCCCGTCCCACAGCTCCCAACAACCACCATTTTGTTCTTTGCTTCTATGAGTTTGACTTTTCTTAGATTCCACCTGTGAGTGAGATCATGGAGTATTTCTTTCTTGCCTGGCTTATTTCACTTAGCTTAGTATCCTTCAGGTTTACCTAGGTTGTCCAAATAGCGACTTCCTTTTTTAAGGCTGGATAATAAATGGGTGTGTATCACAATCTCTTTGTTCATTTATCCATCGATAAACACTTAGATTGATTAAATATCTTAGCTGTTGTGAATGTTTCTGCAATGAACAAGGAAGTGCAGACATCTCCTCAAGATACTGATTTCGTATCCTTTGGATGCATACTCAGAAGTGGCTTCACTAGATCACATAGTTACTCTATTTAAAAATTTTTGAGGAACCTCCATACTATTTTCTCTAACAGCTATACCAATTTATATTCCTATCAACAGTGTGTAAGAGTTCTGTTTTCTTCACATCCTTGCCAGCACTTGTTATGTTTTGGCTTTTTTAAAATAGCTATTCTAATAGGTATGAGGTGGTATCTCATTGTGGTTTTGATTTGCATTCCCCAATGATTAGTGGTAAGCTTTTTTCATATACCTATTGGCTGTTTGTATGCCTTCTTTTGAGAAATGCCTATCCAGGTCCTTTGTCCATTTTCTGTTTCGGTGTTTGTTTTCTTGCTATTGAATTGAGTTCTTTATATATTTTGGATATTAGCTCCTTATCAAATACATTATTTGGAGACATTTTCTCCTATTAGACAGGTTGTCTTTTCATTCTGTTTGTCATTTCTTTTGCTGTGCAGAAACTTTTTAATTTGATGCAGTCCCATTTGCCTTTTTTTATTTTGCTGCCTATACTTTGGGGGTTATAGCCAAAAAATAATCCCCCAGACCAATGTCAAGAAGCTTTCCCCCTGTGTTTTCTTTTTTAAATTTTTATTTATTGATTGATTTAATTTTTTATTTTTTAGTTGTAGTGGGTCTTTGTTGTTCACGTGGGCTTTCTCTAGTTGAAGCAGATGGGGACTACTCTTGACTACTGTGGCAGGCTTCTCATTGCGGTGGCTTTTCTTGTTGTGGAGCACAAGCCCTAGGCGCCTGGGCTTCCGTAGTTGCAGTGCATGGGCTCTGTAGTTGTGGCACACAGACTTAATTGCTCCATCGCATACGGGGTCTTCCCAGACCAGGGATCAAACTGATGTTCCTTGCATTGCAAGGCGGATTCTTAACCACTGAATCACCAGGAAAGCCCTCCCTATGTTTTCTTATAGGGCTTTACAGTTTCAGATCTTATATTCTATTGTCTTTGATCTGCCTTGAGTTGACGTTTTACATGGCCTGAGATAAGGGTCCAGTTTTATTCTCCTACATGTGAATATACAGTTTTCTCAGCACTGTCATTAGAGAGACTGTCCTTTCCCCAGTATGTGTTTTTGGCAACTTTTTGTTGACCATAAATGTGTGGATTTATTTCTGGGCTCTCTATTCTGCTCCATTGGTCTATATGTTTCTTTTAATGCCAGTATCAGGTTGTTTTGGTTACCAGAGTTTTATGGTATATTTTGAAATCCAGGTATGTGCTGCCTCCAACATTGTATTTTGTTTGTTTTTTTTTTTTGTTTGGAGTTGGGTGGTTCGCTCAAGATTGTGTCAGCTTTTCAGGGTCTTCTGTGGTTCCATATGAATTTTAGGATTTTTGTTTTTAGTTTCTGTAAAAAATGCCATTAGAATACTGCAAGGGATTGCCTTGAATCTATAGATCACTTTGGGTAGTATGGACATTTTAACAATATTAATTCTTCCAATCCATGAATGCAGGATATCTTTCCATTTATTTGTATCTTCAGTTTCTTTTATCAGTGTTTTATAATTTTTAGTGTACAAATCTTGTATCCCTTTGGTTAAATTTATTTTGAAGTACTTATATATGTTTTGATGCTACCATAAATGGGGTGATTTTTTAATCCCTTTTCGGTATAGTTCATTATTAATTAATGAACTATTAATAGTGATCAGTTAATTATTATTAACTGATTTTTCTGTGTTGGTTTTGTGTCCTACAGCTTCACTAAGCAGTTTTGTTTTGGTGAAGTTTAGAGTTTTCTATATATAAGACCATGTGATTGCAAACAAAAACAGTTTTCCTTTTCCTTTCTGATTTAGATGCCTTTTGTTTCTTTTTCTTACATAATTGCTCTGGCTAGGACTTCCAGTACTATATGGAATAGAAATGGTGAATGCTGGCGTCTTTGTTCCTTATCTTAGAGGAAAAGCTTTCAACTTTTCACCATGGAATATGATGTTAGCTGTTGGTTTGTCATATATGACCTTTATTATGTTGAGATACATTCCTTCTGTACCTAATATGTTGAGTTTTTGTCATGAAAAGGTTTTGAATTTTGTCAAATGCTTTTTTGCATCTGTTGAGATGACCATATTATTTTTATCTCTCATTTTGTTAATATGGTGTATCACATTTATTGATTTGCATATATTGAACCATTTTTACATTCCAGGTATAAATCCCACTTGTTTCACCTCTGCCTGCTTTGGCCCATTTCTGTTCTTAGTTTTTGAACTTCTGATTAAAAGTAATTTTTCATATACTCCAGTGCTTATTTAAGGGTATTCAGTTTGGAGTGTTAAAGTTTCCTTTGGGATTTTTTTTTTTTTAGTGCATTTTCAGTAGCTAAAATATTTGATCTTTTTTTTTTCTTCTGATAGTAGTTTCGTGTAGTTGTAAATTGCTTTCATATATTCATTTTGTGGATAGTGTTGGAAGTTTGGTTTGGTTTATAAGATTCCTAGCTTGAGGGCTTTCCTGGTGGCTCAGAAGTAAAGAATCCGCCTGCCAATGTAGGAGACAAAGGTTCCATCCCTGGTCTGGGAAGATTCCACCTGCCACAGAGCAGCTAAGCTTGTGTGCTACAGTTATTGAGCCTGTGCTCTAGAGCCCAGGACCCACAACTACTGAGCCCTCGCACTGCAACTACTGAAGCCCGCACATCCTAGAGCCTGTCCTCAGCAACAAGAGAAGCCACAGCATGAGAAGCGGCTGCACAGCAACTAGAGAGTAGCTTCCACTCACTGCAGCTGGAGAAAAACATGAGCAGTAATGAAGACCCTGCACTGCCTAAATAAATACATAAAAATTTTAACAAGATTATTAGCCTGAGAACACTTTTATCTGTAAACATAGTGAAGTGTAGTCTCTTCAAAGGATGGCTTTTTGTTTGCGGAGATAAGAAGAGGAATTGTATGCCTGTCAATTGTTTTGAGCTCTCATTTGTGTTACAAGAGTACAGATTTCCTCCTATCTGTTTCCTCGTTCACCATCCACTCACCAGAAGACCTCTCTCCTTTCCTTTTTTACCCATTTCTTGGCCAGAAGTAATGCCTTTTTGAGGTTGCCACTCGAACCCCGCACACAACTAATTCCCTTCTCTGTCATCAGTGTTCTAATTGACAAGGTGTTTTTCTCAGTGTTTTTATAGTTAGGGTGGACTGCCTCTTCCTGGGGGAGTTTTTAGCTCAAATTTAAGCCCTCTATTCCTCTCTCTTTGCTAACATGCCATTTTTCCAAGCTCACTTTCCATAAAAATTTGCATTGGAAGCTCAAGACATGCCTCTGCTGGAATTTGGTGTTTATACTTCTACTTACATGTGATTCGAGTCTGTAGTCATCTATATATAACTTTTAGTTGTCCTGAGGGTATAGATTTCATAGTTTTATTTGTTGCTGATGGTCCATATAGATTTTTTGGAGGATGTATAGAATTCATTATATAGACATATTGTGATTTTTAAATCAGTGCTCTGTTTGTTGAATATTTAAAATATGCAAATAACTGCATCTGTAGCTAAATCTGTACACAACTGTGACTATTCTCTATGGATAAATTTATAGAAATAAGTCAAAGATAACATCATATTTCAGGCTTTTATTTCCCATTGCCCTTCAGAAAACCTCCCAGCATTTATTGAGTTTCTGCTGGGTAACAGGCATTGCACTGACTAAAGCACTGAGTACAAATATCAACAGACCCTGGCCTATTCTTGAGACAGGGTTCAAAGGGGTATGGAAGCACAAGAGAGGTGACAGTGCTTTTTGGAACCCTTTCTTATTTCAGGCAAATTCACCTCTGTCTTCACAGAATAATTCCTCAGCTTTCTTACCTTAATGGAAACCTCGCTCTACCTAAGGACAGCACCACTATTTCTGCTCCTGAAAGTGGGGCTGTTCACTCTTTCACATGCCCATTCTCTGTCCTAGCTCGCTTCCTGTGCCTTAGGTCACGGGCCCCTGTCCTTAGAATCTTTCATGGGCTCTCTTTTCTCCCTCTGTCCCTCAAATATTGGTATTCCTTGTGCTTTGATTCTTAGCCTTCTTCTTCCCTTGTGCAGTTTCCCTCCTTGACCTGACCATGCCTTCCCGTAGCTTCACTGGCTCCCACCTATTCTCTTCTGGGCCAGACCCATCTTCTAACTTTCCAACCCAACTGCTCAATTGATAATCACCACTTGGTTACTCTGTGCACACCACAAACTCAACGTGTGTAAAGCTTAACTCATCATTTTATCTCAGACCTGCTTTTTCTCCTATTCTCTGGATCTGTTAGTGGCATTCCCAGTTTCTACTAGATACCTAATCAAAGCTCAAACCAGTCAATCCTAAAGGAAACCAACTCTGAATATTCATTGGGAGCATTGATGCTGAAGCTGAAGCTCTAATGTTTTGGCCACCTGAGCTAAGAGCCAACTCACAGGAAAAGACCCTGATGCTGGGAAAGACTGAGGGCATGAGGAGAAGGGGTGACAGAGGATGAGATGGTTGGATATCATCATTGACTCAATGGATATGAGCAGACTTCGGGAGGTAGTGAAGGACAGGGAAGCCTGGCATACTGCGGTCCTTTGGGTTGCAAAGAGTCGAACATGAGTGAGCCACTGAACAACAAGCGGTGACTGCCCTGCTGCTTTGCCTTTTACACCATTTATCCCCATCCCGCACAGTCTCTTGCTCTCTTGCTCTTGGTCTCACTCTCGCTCTTTTCCTTGAAGGAAAGTTGTTTCTCTGTCTCTCCATATTTTTATTGTCTCTGTGCTCTCATGTCTTACTCTTAAATCTCTCTGCTCCTTCTCTTCTTCCTTGCCTTTTCTTCCTCCCCTTCTTGCTCATTTTCTTCATTTCTCTTTTTCCACTTTCTTCCCCATTGTTCCTTCTGCATTACCTGTTTTCAGATTCTCCTCAGCCCTCATTGCCCAGCTTTGATCATGCCTCTGCTCTTCTTCCTGGAGACAATTTGAGTTAGGATGAGACAGCTTGCAGCCAGAGTACCATTCTTAAGCCTGAGGCAGGGGAGAATAATGTGGGCAAAGTATCAAATCTTTCGAGACCAGAAGCCAACTTACCGATTTCTCCTTTCCCTTCTACAACAAGAGGCACACTAGTGTTTGTCTCCTGGGCATACATGGGTTTCCAAATAACAGCTCTGGAGTGTCTTTGAAAGCCACAGTTAAAAACAGTGGTGTAAGAAACACCCCCAGAAAGGCTTCAGTCTGATAAAAGAGACCTAAATGATTAGGTATGAGGACTTTAAAGGAATGTCAATCAGTGAGCATCAGCTGATCTTGGTGTGTGTGATGGTGGCTCTTTTTCACAGCCTCCTTGAGATTTGGTTCATCTTTAGCTTTTCTCACAGTTGTAACCTTGAGAGGCACAACTAACAATTCCAGGAGGCAGTTGAGTTGAATAAAGAGTGTTTTGAACTCCTAAGTTATTCTGTTAATGACAGCTACTCAGAAAGGAATCAGGAGTCTATAAATAATGACAGATTAGCACCTTGAATAGACTGTTAGGAATCAAATAGACAGCTTGTTCTTATGATAGATTTTTGGAGCTGGATGTATTATTTCTTTATTGACTTACAAGAAAAGAGAAAAAGTAGAGTATATGATAGCTTAAGGCAGGAATAATCTTTCTACATGTATGTATAATATATATTGTTTAATTTTTTAAAAAGTAAGTAGGGTAACTTTTGAAAGGACATTGGGGATATGTTGTTCTCCCCTTCCGCCATGATTAAAATGGGGTTACTCTTTGCAGGGAATGAGCAGATAGTCAAAATATTAATTTATGATTGCATATAATTATGTAATTATATATTCCATGTAGTTACAAATATATGTTTGACCACTTCCAATTTGCCTTGATTCATGCCCTAACATTCCAGGTTCCTATGCAATATTGCTATTTATAGCATCGGACCTTGCTTCTATCACCAGTGACATCCACAACTGGGTATTGTTTTTGCTTTGGCTCCATCCCTTCATTCTTTCTGGAGTTATTTCTCTACTGATCTCCAGTAGCATATTGGGCACTTACCAACCTGGGGAGTTCCTTTCAGTATCCTATCATTTTGCCTTTTCATACTGTTCATGGGGTTCTCAAGGCAGGAATACTGAAGTGGTTTGCCATTCCATTCTCCAGTGGACCACATTCTGTCAGACCTCTCCACCATGACCCGCCTGTCTTGGGTGGCCCCACACGGCATGGCTTAGTTTCATTGAATGAGACAAGGCTGTGGTCCATGTGATCAGATTGGCCAGTTTTCTGTGATTATGGTTTCAGTGTGTCTGCCCTCTGATGCCCTCTCGCAACACCTACAATCTTACTAGGGTTTCTCTTACCTTGGACATGGGGTATCTCTTCACAGCTGTTCCAGCAAAGCGCAGCAGCTGCTCCTTACCTTGGAGGAGGTCACTCCTCCTGCCCTTGAACCTGGAGTAGCTCCTCTCGGCCCTCCTGCGCCTGCGCAGCTGCTGCTCCTTGGACCTGGGGTAGCTCCTCTTGGCCTCCTCCCTGACCTCGGGCATGGGGTAGCTCCTCTCGGCCACCGCCCTGACCTCAGACATTGGGTAGCTCCTTTCGGCCGCCACCCGTGACCTTGGACATGAGGTTGCTCCTCTCAGCCACTGCCCCTGACCTCGGACATGGGGTCTCTCCTCTCGGCCACCGCCCCTGACCTTAGACGTGGGGTAGCTCCTCTTGGCCGCTCCTGCACCCTTGCAGCCTGGCGCTCTCCATCGCTGCCCCTGACCTTGGGCGTGGGGTAGCTGTTCTTGGCCGTGCTTCTCTGTGGTCCGTCGCAGCCGCCGTGCTTCTGAAAAGAAGCACGTGAACATTTCATGCAAAGATGGGATTAGCATGAACATTTCATGCAAAGATGGGCTCGATAAAGGACAGAAATTGTATGGACCTGACAGAAGCAGAAGATGTTAAGAAGAGGTGGCAAGAATACACAGAACTATACAAAAAAGATCTTCATGACCCAGATAATCACGATGGTGTGATCACTCACCTAGAGCCAGACATTCTGGAATGTGAAGTCGAGTGGGCCTTAGAAAGCATCACTACGAACAAAGATAGTGGAGGTGATGGAATTCCAGTTGAGCTATTTCAAATCCTGGAAGATGATGCTGTGAAAGTGCTGCACTCAATATGCCAGCAAATTTGGAAAACTCAGCAGTGGCCACAGGACTGGAAAAGGTCAGTTTTCATTCCAATCCCAAAGAAAGGCAATGCCAAAGAATGCTCACATTACCGTACAATTGCATTCATCTTACATGCTAGTAAAGTAATGCTCAAAATTCTCCAAGCCAGGCTTCAGCAATACATGAACCATGAACTTCCAGATGTTCAAGCTGGATTTAGAAAAGGCAGAGAAACCAGAGATCAAATTGCCAACATCTGGATCGTCGAAAAAGCGAGAGTTCCAGAAAAACATCTATTTCTGCTTTATTGACTATGCCAAAGCCTTAACTGTGTGGATCACGATAAACTGGAAAATTCTGAAAGAGATGGGAATACCAGACAACCTGACCTGCCTCTTGAGAAACTTGTATGCAGGTTAGGAAGCATCAGTTAGAACTGGACACGGAACAACAGACTGATTCCAAATAGGAAAAGGAGTACGTCAAGGCTGTATATTTTCTCCCTGCTTGTTTAACTTATATGCAGAGTACAGCATGAGAAACGCTGTGCTGGAAGAAGCACAAGCTGGAATCAAGATTGCTGGGAGAAATATCAATAACCTCAGATATGCAGATGACACCACCCTTATGGCAGAAAATGAAGAGGAACTAAAAAGCCTCTTGATGAAAGTGAAAGAGGAGAGTGAAAAAGTTGGCTTAAAGCTCAACATTCAGAAAACGAAGATCATGGCATGTGGTCCCACCACTTCGTGGGAAATAGATGGGGAAACAGTGGAAACAGTGTCAGACTTTATTTTTTGGGCTCCAAAATCACTGCAGATGGTGACTGCAGCCATGAAATTAAAAAACGGTTACTCTTTGGAAGGAAAGTTATGACCAACCTAGATAGCATATTCAAAAGCAGAAACATTACTTTGCCAACAAAGGTCCGTCTAGTCAGGGCTATGGTTTTTCCTGTGGTCATGTATGGATGTGAGAGTTGGACTGTGAAGAAAGCTGAGGGCCAAAGAATTGATGCTTTTGAACTGTGGTGTTGGTGAAGACTCTTGAGAGTCCCTTGGACTGCAAGGAGATCCGACCAGTCCATTCTGAAGGAGATCAGCCTGGGATTTCTTTGGAAGGAATGATGCTGAAGCTGAAACTCCAGTACTTTGGCCACCTCATGCGAAGAGTTGACTCATTGGAAAAAAAGACCCTGATGCTGGGAGGGATTGGGGGCAGGAGGAGAAGGGGACGACAGAGGATGAGATGGCTGGATGGCATCACCGACTCAATGGACATGAGTTTGGGTAGACTCCAGGAGTTGGTGATGGACAGGGAGGTCTGGTGTGCTGCGATTCAGGGTGTCGCAAAGAGTCGGACACGACTGAGCGACTGAACTGAACCTGAACAAATGTATGTGGGTATGTTAATTTATATGTATGTTATATATATAGCAGACGTCGTATATGTATATACATAGTTACATATAATTATAGATATATGGTTATGCAATTTGTGTAATTATATAATTACACATTAATTACACAAATTGTTATATTTTTATACAAAATGTATCAAAATATAATTTTATATTGAAAACATGGTTCTATGTTTACTGATACATTAAAACTACCCCAAAACCAAGTGACTTAAAATCACAAACATTTCCTATCTCATGGTTCTGTGGGTCTGGAATTAAGAAGCAGCTTAGTCAGGTGGTTCTGGCTGTCTCTTGCAATTATACAGTCTGATGCCAGCAAGGACTGCAGTCAGCTAAGACTTGACTAGAACAGAAGGCTATGTTTCTAAGATAACTCACTCACATGGCTATTGGCAGGAGACCTCAGTTACTCACCACTTGGTCCACTCCATATAGGGCTGCTGGAAAGTCCCTTATGATGTGATAGCTAGTGTCCCCCAGAGTAGATGATCTAAAAGAGAAGGCAAAGAGGAAGCCAAAGTGCTTCTTATGATCTAGTCCCTAACATCACACACTATTACTCCTATTTTTTTCTTTTTGTTCAAAGCAAAGCACTAAGTCCATCCCACACTCAAAAGGAAGAAAAGTAGGCTACCTCTTAAAGGGAGGAGTATCAGAGAATGTGTGGGCATATTTTAAAACCATCCATGGGTTTGTTTTATTTGATTTTCTCTTTGCTCTGATTGGAGATAGTGTAGCATAGTAGTTAAGAGCATAGACTGTGAAGCCAGACTGCCTGGTTTTGGTTCTGGTTGTACCACTTACTTGTAGTGCAAGTTACTTATCTTCTTTGGACCTTGGTTCCCTTCATCTATACAATGAGAAAAATAATAGCACCTACTTCATAGGAATTGCGGGAAGTAAATTAGTTAATATAAGTAATTAAGTTAATATAACTAATTAAGTAATTAGTTAATATAAGTAAAGGATGTAGAACCATAACTGATGCATAGAATACTCTCAGTCAATAGATTTTCATATTACTGTTGTGGTTTGAACAACATAGCCTAATTTGTGTCTCCTTTTACTTCCATATAATTTAAAATAAATCATGTCCTAACAGAAATCACTTAGTACAGATTTGCTGGTCATTTTGGCAAGTACTTTGGGAATACACGGCAGGAGCAAAATAAGCTGATGCCTTATTGTATGAATAGTGTGGACTCCACCTATGGTAGAATAGCCTGTGAGGGCTTTAGCTTCATAATGACACACCATAGGGAAATGGCATCCCTCTCTGTTCTGAAACTCTAAACATGAAAGGGTTTTCTCCTAAACTTTAAAAGAATCTGCTCTGGGATGTATGATCTGTGTTCGTTATTCTTAGGGTTCATTCATATATTCAGCCCATAAATATTTACTAAGTATCTTTGGAGGTCAAAGCAAACTGATTCTTCATAGCACCTTGTTTACTGTGGAGTATCAAGTAAAATACATATTTTCTAGCTCTCTGAAGTTTATCTGCCTTCATATAATATTTTCATCTTAGATCTGTGGCTGATTTGCTTAGATGGAGTATGGTGCTTATGGATAGAGTTTTTCCTTGAAGTAATCCCTGTAGAGGGAATAGGGTAATTACATTTCCAACACAGTTGAAGAAAATGGTTTAAGGGCAGCCAACTCTTTATGATTGTTAAATACTTCAGTAAATACTGCATTTATATCTGCTAGATATTGACCTGGCATTGAGTTGCCCTGGCTCCAGAAAGATGTTTTTAAAAGATGCTCATGAATACCACATGTCAAAATTGCGAAAGAGAGCAGATTATAATGCTTTTGATTTTGGACATTAAGTATTAGTGGGTTGGTTTTTGTTTTTTTTTTTTTTGAGATATAAACTTAGGTTTAGAGATGATTTAGGAAATCGTTGACCAGGAGGAAATACTACACCAAAGTTCACCATCTTCTTTCGTACAGATGCTATTAGTCTTCATGACTGGAAAAGTATAATTGGAATAACTTCTTTTTAAAAGTGTTATCTTGTCCTGCACTTTGTTGTTGCTGTTCAGTCCCTAAGTCGAGTCCAACTCTTTGCAACCCCATTGACTGCAGCAAGCCAGTCTTCCCTGTTCTTCACAATCTCCCAGAGTTTGCTAAAACTCATGTCCATTGAGTCAGTGATGCCATCCAACCATCTCATCTTCTGTTGCCTCCTTCTGCTCATGCCCTCAATCTTTCCCAGCATCAGGGTCTTTTCCAGTGAGTTGGCTGTAAACATCAGGTGGCCAAAGTATTGGCGCTGCAGCTTCAGTATCAGTCCTTCCAATGAATATTCAGGATTGATTTCCTTTAGGATTGACTGGTTTGATCTCCTTGCTGTTTAAGGGACTCTCAAGAGTCTCTCCAGAACCACAATTTGAAAGTATCAGTTCTTCAGCATTCAATTTTCTTTATGGTCCAACTCTCACATCTGTGCATAACTACTAAACTTTTGTCAAAAAAGTGATGTCTCTGCTTTTTAATACGTTGTCTAGCTTTGTCATAGCTTTTCTTCCAAGGAGCAAGCATCTTTTAATTTCGTGGCTGCAGTCATCTGCAGTGATTTTGGAGCCCAAGAAAATAAAACCTGTCACTGTTTCCACTTTTTCCCCATCTATTTGCCATGAAGTAATGGGACCAGATGCCATGTTCTTAGTTTTTTGAGTGTTGAGTTTTAAGCCAGCTTTTTCACTCTCCTCTCTCACCTTCATCAAGAGGCTCTTTAGTTCCTCTGCATATCTGAAGTTGTTGATGTTTCTCCCAGCAGTCTTGATTCCAGCTTGTGCTTCATCCAGCCCAGAATTTTGCATGATGTACTCTGCATATAAGTTAAATAAGCAGGCTGACAATATGCAGCCTTGACATACTCCCTTCCTAATTTTGAACCAGTCCATTGTTTCATGTCCGGTTCTAACTGTTGCTTCTTGGCCTGCATACAGGTTTCTCAAAAGACAGGCAAGGTGATCTGGTATTCTTATCTGTTTAAGAATTTTCCACAGTTTGTTGTGATCCACACAGTCAAAGGCTTTAGCATAGTCAATGAAGCAGAAGTAGATATTTTTCTGAAATTCCTTTGCTTTCTCTGTGATCCAGCAGATGTTGGCAATTTGATCTCTCCTTCTGCCTTTTCTAAATCTAGCTTGTACATCTAAAAGTTCTTGGTTCACATACTGCTGAAGCCTGGCTTGAAGGACTTTGAGCATTACCTTGCTAGCATGTGAAATGAGCACAACTGTTTGGTAGTTTGAACATTCTTTGGCATTGCCTTTCTTTCGGATTGGAATGAAAACTGACCTCTTCCAGTCCTGTGGCCACTGCTGAGTTTTCCAAATTTGCTGGCATATTAAGTGCAGCACTTTCACAGCATCATCTTTTAGGATTGGAAAGAGCTCAACTGGAATTCCATCACCTCCACTAGCTTTGTTCACAGTAATGCTTCCTAAGACCCACTTGACTTCACACTTCAGGATGTCTGGCTCTAGGTGAGTGATCACACCATCGTGGTTATCTGCGTCCTTAAGACCTTTTTGTATAGTTCTGTGTATTCTTGCCACCTCTTCTTAATCTCATCTGGTTCCACTAGGTCCTTGCCATTTCTGTCCTTTATTGTGCCCATATTTGCATGACATGTTCCCTTAGTATTTCCAATTTTGTTAAAGAGATCTCTAGTCTTCCCATGCTGTTGTTTTCCTGTGTTTCTTTGTATTGTTCACTTAAGAAGGCTTTCTTCTCTCTCTTTGCTGTCCTCTGGAACTTTGCATTCAGCTGGGTGTATCTTTCCCTTTCTCCTTTGCATTTTTATTCTCTTCTTTTCTTAGCTATTTATAAGGCCTCCTCAAACACCCACTTGCCTTCTTGCATTTCTTTTTCTTTGGGATGGTTTTGACTTCTTAAGTCTAACCAAATGCCCTTAAGATTTTGGGTTCGTTTTCTCAGCTGTAAAAAAAAAAAAAGATATGTAGAATTGCATTTGGCTGTACACACCAGAATTGTGACTACTGTGCATTAGCCAAATAGAAGTTTCTTTTTCCCATATAACAAGAAATCTGTCTTTCTGCTCTTACCATTCATGAAGATGTGTCACTTTTGTCTTGGTGTGTGTGGTCCTATAGTTGTAACATGGCTCTTATGAGTTACGTGGTGTCATGTCACATTACAGGCAGAAGGTGGCTGCAGGCACAAAGTGGCTGCACAGCAAGGCTTTCCAGAAACAGTTTCTTTTTCATTGGTCAGGACTGTGCCACATGCTTTCTCCAACTGCAGGGGATTCCAAAGAAGCTAGTGTTTTAGCCCGGTACACTGCTATTCCACATAAGATCAGTGCTTTGTTAGTTAGGAAAAGAGAAAAATCTCAGTGAATAATCAACTAGTGGTAGTTGCCACAAAGGATTTGAATGGTTTAGTCTTGAGCCAGTAGAGTGATCCATGAGTCCATCCACTTGGCAGCAGAGTATAGTAATATTAGAGTACTTGATGTGAATAATCAATCTGCTTTATATTTTAAAGTTGGATTTGAAAAGCATAAACACAGGTTGGTTTACCCCTACATCATATTCAATATGAATGGTCACAAATCTCAGTATCCCTAAGTAATACACATGGTCATGAATCTCAGTAATGACCTTGTACGTGATCAACTCCTCCTGCCAAAGTCTTCATTAGAATAAGGAGTACCTGAATAAACTCAAAAGCTGTTTTCAACTTGGATTTTTTATTATATATATATATATATATATTTTTTTTTTTTTGCCAAAATAATTGTAAATCAGTTGTGTGTGAAACAATGCAGGGGGAATAGGGTTTCCTATTGTTTTGTTTGAATTTCTACCCATTTTTATTTTTAACAGAATTTGTACTATGGTGGCTATTAAGTCCTGTCTTGATGACATTTTTAAGTTTAAAGGCCTATTTCTATATAAAAGTAACACATGTATATTCTTTTAAAGGTCAGCTATTTAATACTGAAAGACTTGAAGAAAGTAAAAATCACTTTATTTACCCAGAAATAGTTATCATTACATTTTGATATACACTTTTGTGCATATAAAGTATTTGTATTTTAGGATAATGTATTTTAGATATTTAGGTAATATATTTTAGAATTATTTGTGAACATAGTACAGTGTAAATATCTCTTGACACAGTTTGGAAGACTGGGTAAGAAATTTCATTTCAAACTTGAAAAAGTAAATGAAAGTTACTATTTAATTTTCATTATTCATAGCTGGAAAATTTTAAGTAATATTTCTGGAGAAGTTTGGCATTAATAAATCCTAACTTTGATTTATAACAAGAAATAAAAAAGATTCTTCTCTAAGCCTAGGATGTATATATTCATCCTTAAGTCCATTTATTTATTTGGGAGGTTCACAACTGAAATATATTCAGGTGAATAGCAAATAATATGAAAGTTGAATTTTTTTTTACAATGACCATTTAAAGTTCTGTGTAGGTTGGGTCTTTTTGTACCTGAGCATTCATTTGCCTATCGTTTTCATGTTGCAGATATATTCCACCTCTCAAGTTAAATTTAGCTGAGGAATTGTTAGGTTCAGATTATAATTGCTCTTTCTCTTCTCTTCACTTTCCCAGCCTCTGCAGTACTTTGACAAGCTTCACTCCTCCTGAGGCAGTGTTTTCAGTGTGTCTTTTATGCACTGTCGACAGGCTTTTTCCATGTTCTGCTGGCCTCCTACTCAGTGAATGCCACCACCGCCTCCACCCCCGCATTAGTGCCAGAGTGGGAGAGAGCTGGGCAGAGTCATTGAACTTTTAACATCTACTGTATGAACAGCCCCTCAGTAGACCCTTTCTTTTATCCTTCTTAGACCTCTTGCTTACAGTAAGAGTCAAGTTACCCCCAAATGGTTCTTACTGCCTTGATTATGGGCTCAAGGTTCAAAAAGCTGGGCTTTCATATAAGTATGGGTAACAGAGTGAAAATACTATGTTTTCCATTTAAATGCCACTGTAACATTATTTATTAGACAAATAACATTATAAATATAACAATGGAATTCATTTTAATGAAAAGAAAAAATGCCCTAAATTCTGCAATTCTGGTCAATAAGTTTGTTTTTCTGTGTTTCCTTCCAGACCTGGTCTATGTGTTTATGCAGTTTTTGCATTATAATCAGAGTGGCTACCATTTGATTTCTGAGTTTTTCCTTTAATATAGCCATTTTTCTGTTTTTTTTTTTTTACATAATCTCTATGGTGATACTTAAATGAGTCTATTTTTCAAATGGCTACTTCACTAAAGGGTATACAGTGATAGGTGAGCCCCTGTTCCACCATCGTTCTCCACTAACCCAGTTCCTTTCCCACTTACCTTAGTTTCTTGTGATGTAACAGGATATATGTATATATATATATTCTTTTTTTCAGGCTTGAGTCTTTCCCTTTATTTACCAGTTTTCGAATAATGTGTTGGTTTCCCAGAATCCTCTATAGAAAACCAGTACAAATTTGCTGGATTTTTTTCCTATATACAATATTTTTTATTCTTTAAAATGATTTGGGGTTTGGCTTTAAAACAGGCAGCAATGTTCCTCATCAGCCTGACAGCTCTCTTACCATGTCACACTGGCTTCAACTAGCAATATTTCATTAAATTCAAAAGGAAAAAGCAGTTTCAATGTTGAGGGGAAAAAATCCAGTTCTGAGAATAGTTAACATTAGTTTGTAAGTTTAAATGAGAGCTAGGTTTCATGTTGCTTTACACACCCTTGTCCTCCCATATAGAACTGGAGATGTCATTTACCTGACCCAGGCAGGCACTGATACTAATAGACACACTCAGATACATACACACACACACACGCACACACACACACACACATTCACCCCTTCCTCCAAACAGCATAGATCGGGCCATGTCAAAGGGACAGTGAAGGTCTTTGCTTCTTATCATTGTGACCTCATGAATTTTAGCATATTTGGTGTTTTTCAGTATGTTGTATCTCTTCTTTTTAGCGCCCAAAATGGCCGTCTTTGGCCAGTGGGAATATCTTCACATTGTCTTCCAAGTTCTCTATGATGGAACCTTTGTCATCTTTTTAGTGTCATTGCTTTCTGATATGACAAGATGTTTCAGGTTTATCTTATATTCACTGGTATTTTTTTAATTACAAAATATCTTACTGAATTAGATGTATTATTATGCCTCCCAGTGTAAAATGTTCAGGTTGTTCCCATTTTTAAATATTAATTTTTCAACCAGTATCTGATATGTGATTTTTTTTTAGTCTTCAGATTATGCCTTTTGTGTATATTTTCACATATAATTACTAATCCAGAGTATAAAGATTCATTTAACTCTTAAAAATATTGCCAAATTGAATTGCAAAGGATTATTTTTAATATTCACTAAGATAATCATATAAAATGATAAATTACTCTTGTTTATCATTACTGTTCAGTCGCTCAGTCGTGTCTGACTCTTTTACAACCTCATGGACTGCATCCCACCAGGCTTCTCTGTCCCTGGGATTTCCCAGGCAGGAATACTGGAGTGGGTTGCTATTTCCTTCTCCAGGGGATCTTCTGGACCCAGGGATAAAACCTGCATCTCTACATTGGCAGGCAGATTCTTTACCACTGGGCCACTAGGGAATCCCACTCTTGTTTATTACTTTTTTTGCTAATTATGAAATTATGTATACTTCTGTATGTTTGTTTATTATGTTGTTATAATATTATGTGAATTATTTACTTATGCTGTTTGTTTTATTTGCCCATTAGGGTCTTGATTTTTTTAAAAGACAGAAACAATTATTTCTTTATATGCTTCGAATGTTAACCTGTTGTCATATTGGTTGAAAATACTTTAATTCTGTTATATGTTGACCAATAATTAACTTTTTTGAGAATAATCACCAAATTTTAAACATAAATATTAATTTGTTGTATTCGGTTATCATATAAGCTTGGCAGTCACTTTACTTCTTCAGACCTCACTTTCTTCATCTGTCATGTACTGAATTGAACTTCATCTCTTAGATCCTTTCCAGCGGTGACAGTTAAGATTTTCTTAGCTAAAGATCACCGTATTTGAATAACCCTTGTGGTTACTTGCTCTTTTAAATAGAGAATCTTTCCCAAGGAAGCCTTCTTTCACAACTTTCTAGTGAAATTAAACTTCAGTATTCCTTCCCTACCCACAGGGTTTGGTAGAACTCTGAGAACATGGTTTGATAGAAGTGTATTTTTTGGTTTGCTTAAGTGAGATCCTTTGATTGTTGGTTTTTTAAAGTAGTAAGGAAATGATTTTACTCTCAAACTTGTTAGATCTTGCATTATTTCCAGTAAATGACAGATTGGGTTCAGCCTTTTGAGAAAGCTTTATGTAATAGAATTTTCAGAAGTATATTGAGACAAAACTTAGTAAGTTTAAAAATAGAGATACTAATAAGTCTTTTTTTTTTTTAAGAAAAACTTATTATGTAGCTTTGCTAGGGAAAAATATATGAACTATCCCCATTTCAAAGCTACAATTAACAGTTTGATCTAAAACACCTGCAGTGACCACTAAACCTAATCAGATGGTAATTTACTATAAAAATACTGACTATAATACAGATGTTTGAGTAAGTTTCCATGACTTACACTGACTTTTTGTGTCCTCTTTGAGAATGGCTTCTAATACTTCTATGTTTTCATCTTTTTTCAAAATGTGTCACCCTTTTGTGTTATCCTCAGAATAGTTGGAAATATGTCATTTTTTTTTTTCACGTTTATATTTTGCTCTCATTCAGAGATTAGACTTCCAGTAACTTTGTTAAAAAATAGAGACCCCAAAAGTAAAGAAAGTGAAATCACTCAGTCATGTTCGACTCTTTGTGACCCTATGGACTGTAGCCCACCAGGCTCCTCCATCCATGGAATTTTCTAGGCAAGAGTACTGGAGTGGGTTGCCATTTCCTTCTCCAGGGGATCTTCCCGACCCAGGTCTCCAACCCAGGTCTCCCACAGTGCAGGCAGACGCTTTACCGTCTGAGCCACCAGGGGATTCCACAAATGGATATTTGATAAAGCACGCAGGAGCTCATTTCCTTTAGAGGTCTCTAAGACTTCTAAGGCTTCTCTTACAGCCAGCTTATTGTTACTTTTTACATGTAAGAGCCTCGATTAAGTGGAGATTCTTAGTTAGTGGCAGAGACTCTGACCACTGGCCATCTGAAACAGAGGAAACAGTAAAGGCATGTAAAGACATCCAGTAAACTTGAAATCACTACTATAGTCAAAGCCATTTAACATGTAAGTACACGGCTCAAAACACTGGGCATGTTGGTTCCAGTTTTTTCATGTACACTGAATTATACATGGATTGTTTTCTCTCATTACAGCTGTCATAAAGGAGCTCTAAGCCAAGTTTGGGTTCTGCCCCAAGCAAGTGCACAAGCCTTCTCCATATCTGTTTAGGTATTAATTTCTCCCACGGTTTCAAGTTATTTTTCCTACCCCTGTCTTCTGTAGCTCAACTTCCTACCTTATATCTTTGTTATATATCATAGTGCTTTTCCAGCTTTTCACAAGTTTGCCTAATACCTGTAAGAAGTGTAATTCCATTGTAAGAGGTTTGAGAGTAAAGACCAAATAACTTGCCATAAATATCGAACACTTTTGAAGTTCCCTTCTTTATGTTTTAATGTAAAAATGGATTTCCCCTCACAATTTCAGGGAAAAATTAATGAATCATGAAAATACATTATATGTATATCCTGTGACGTTGTCTCCTAAAGTAGAATTGGTTATGCAGAAGTAAAATTTCAATGAAAAATACCTTAAATTGTCCATATAATACAATATAACTTACTATTGATTCTCAGTGAGTCCAGCACAGGCACTTTTTCCTCCAGTGTTGAAAGTGTTTACTCTTCCACATATAGCAGTTGGCTTGCATTTGGGGCCTCGTTGTTCAGTCGCTAGGTCTGTCCAACTTTTTGCCACCCCCATGGACTGCAGCACACCAGGTTTCCCTGTCCTTCACTATCTCCAGGAGTTTGCTCAAACATATGTCCATCAAGTCGATGATGCCATCCAACCATCTCATCCTCTGTTGCCCTCTTCTCCTCCTGCCCCCAGTCTGTCCCAGCTTCAGGGTCTTTTCCAATGAGTTGGTTCTTTGCATCAGGTGGCCGAAGTATTAGAGCTTCAGCATCAACCCTTCCAGTGAATATTCAGTGTTGATTTCCTTTAGGATTGACTGGTTTGATGTCCTTGCTGTCCAAGCGACTCTCAAGGGTCTTCTCTAGCACCACAATTTGAAAGCATCAATTTTTCAGTGCTCAGGGCCTCATTGGATGACTATTACATTATCTTTGACTGTAAAATCACAATCAGCATGGCCAGGAGACCTGAGACCACCACTCACTCTGTTCACACTGTGAAATCCTGGGTAGAGTTGCCTGCTGCTGCTGCTGCTGCTGCTGCTAAGTTGCTTCAGTCATGTCCGACTCTGTGCGACCCCATCGATGGCAGCCCACCAGGCTCCCCCGTCCTGGGATTCTCCAGGCAAGAACACTGGGGTGGGTTGCCATTTCCTTCTCTAATGCATGAAAGTGAAAAGTGAAAGTGAAGTCGCTCAGTCGTGTCCGACTCTTAGCGACCCCATGGACTGCAGCCTCCCAGGCTCCTCCATCCATGGGATTTTCCAGGCAAGAGTACTGGAGTGCGTTGCCATTGCCTTCTCCACAGAGTTGCCTACATGAAGTTATTTTTCTATCTTATTTACTTTGGGTTGAGTTCATACTGGATTGCTTGTGGGATGTTGCTGGACTGGACCCTGATGTACATCTTTCACATATACATGCCCCAGTTTGAGAAGCACCTCTGTATTTAAAATTTTGTCATGTAAAGGGAAAAGATTTCTTTCTAACTACATAGTCCTTCCCAATGCTAGACACATGAAGTATTCTTGTACCTGATTTTATATTCATTTCTGTTTTGTGAAAAAAATAAGCATTTAGTAACATTATCCTTTTAACACAAAATGTAATGCCGTCGTATAGTTCAGTACATCTTTTTGAAATGCCAGTCTCAAATCTAGAGCTTATCTTATGAATACCATAATTTTGCTATTGATTTCAGTGTAAGGCACACATTTCTTTTGTCAGAGGCTCAATAAAGTAAGTGTGCTTATGTTAAGTATATTGAAAATTGCTTTCTGGGGGGTCAGGTGCTGCAACTCCAAGAGGAATGGTCAGTTTTCTATATCCCAGGAAAAAAGGAAAGAAAACTGCCTCTCTGTCAGTCCTTTAAAAAACAAAAACAAAAAAAGCCAGACATCTTCCTTGAATTTCATACTCCCACCCTTCTCTTCATTTTGGTCAGAAATATTTTCTGTTTCCCTAAGATTAGCTTGTACTCTAAGAGAAAATATTTAAGAAAATTTATGTTTAAGATTGGAATTAGTTCAATTTCAGAATTATCTTTTGCTGATGCCAAATGTTTAGTCTCTTGTTAAGAATGATGATTTTATTAGTTTAAAATTTTTAACTCTTATTTTTTATAAGGAGTTTAAGTAATATGTAAAAGTACATAAAGTTTAAAAATGATTCTAGATTCTACCAATAGTGCTAATCCTGACTAATATTGGATAAGCATCATTCAGGAAGCATTCTCTTTACATATATGTTCATACAAAGAAAGAAAAAGTTAATGAATAGAAGAATCAAGTTGTACAGCTCATGCTATACATGCTATTTTTCAGTAAAATTACTGGGTTTGTAAAAAATAAATACATTGTAAAACCTTTAACCATGAGAAAAACATTATTTATCAAAAGGTCCCTTAAAGTTTAATAAAAAGATTATGAAAAATTTAAACTTACATTTAGCTATATTTTAGGCAATATTTAATTCTGTTAAGAGAATTAGTATTGTTATTTGTTCTTCCATCAGTTCTTCCCTGACTCCCATTTTAAAATTGTTACTAATTTAATATTAGGACTTCCCTCTAGCTCAAACAGTAAAGAATCTGCCTGTAATGCAGGAGACCCAGGTTTGATCCCTGGGTGGGGAAGATCCTCTGGAGAAGGGAATGGCAATCCACGCCAGTATTCTTGCCTGGAGAATCCCATGGAAGAGGAGCCTAGCAGGCTACAGTCCATGGGGTCACACAGAGTCGGACACGACAGAAGCGACATAGCACAGCACAGCACACTCTGTTCTATGACTGTAATTACCATAGTTGTTTAGTTTTAGTGTTGTATGTGAATGGATTCATTGCCTACAGTGGACCCCTTTAGCATGACTTTTCTACTCCTGAGTTCTTTATCTTGATTTATGTCTAGTTTGTCTGAATTTCTGACACTGTGTGTTTCTCAGGGTCAGTCACATAGGCATTATGTGACAAATTCTTAAATATTTAGTGGTGTCTACCTTTTGCCAGTGACATCTTGGCTGGGTATCATATTCTTGAACATACTTTCTTTTCCTCAGACCTTTGTAGTAGTAGTGTTGCTTCATCGTTTATTGACATTGAATGTTGCTGTGGAGAAATTTGAAGCCAGGCTTATTTTCTTGCCACTTTGTAGATAACTTGTTTTTTTTTTTTTTTCTCCTTGGATCCCAGAAGTATTATTTTTGTAATCAAGAAAGTTCTCGGTTTTACTTTTTCACTGTTCTTTCTGTACAAATGTAATTTTTCGTTTCTTGAACTATACCCTTAAATACGTTTTCTGTTCTATTGTTGGTTTCTCTACTTTGAGAATAGCAATTATCCTTGTGTTGGATTGTCTCTATCTTCTGTAATTATCATCTTCCTTCCAATTGCTTACATCTTTGACTTTTCTCCTAAATTCAATGCTTGGTTTATTTTTTTAATTTTTTGGCTTAAGTTAGCACCTGTTTATTAGCTCTTAGGTCAGAAGTTCGGTGGGCTCAGGTGTGTTTTTGGCTTGGAAGTGAAAGTGTTAGTCATTCAGTCATGTCCAGCGTTTTGTGACCCCCATGGACTCACCTGCTAGGCTCCTCTGTCCATGGGATTCTCCAGGCAAGAATACTGGAGTAGGTTGCCATTTCCTTCTCCAGGGAATCTTCCCAACCTGGGGATCAAACCTGGGTCTCCTGCATTGCAGGCAGATTCTTTATCATCCTAACCACTAGAGTGTTTTCTGCTTAGTACTTCACAAAGCCAAAATCAAGGTATCAGCTGGGCTGGATTCTTATCTAGAGACTCTAGGGGGAAATCTGCTTCTAAGCTTATTGGCAGATTTCAGTTCCTTGTGGTTACAATGCTAAGATCCAATTTCCTTTCTAGTTATTGTCCTTAGGTTGCTCCTAGCAATTGGATGATGCTCTCCCGTCTTTGCACATGGCCTCTCCATCTTCATAGCCAGCAGTGGTGCCTCAGATCCTTCCTGTGCTTCAGATCTGTCTAACCTCCTTCTGCCAACAATGCATGCTTTATTTTACTTGCATTGTGTTCATGTGATTGCTGTGCCTTTTGTCTTGTGAGCAGCTCTGTCCAGCCATTTTCTTTGCTCTGATACAAACGTTACTGACTCCGCCCTGACTGCATTTCCACAATGTTTAAGATTCAGTTGTTTTTCCCTCTGAGCTACAGTTCAAGGATGGAGGTTTTCCTGATTTATGTATTTTTCTACACGCTGAGGATATGGGAGTAGGGCTTAGAGAGTATATGGATATTAAAACATCAAGCCTTAATAATTAAAACTGTATGCATGTATTGATATAGAAAGATATTCAGGATATTTTTTTTCTTATTTGTTCATTGGAGTATAATTGCTTTACAGTGTTTTGTTGGTTTCTGCTGTACCACATCATGAGTAAGCCATGTGTTTACATATATTCCCTCGTCTTGAGCCTACTTCCACCCTACCCCATCCTACCCATCTAGGTCATCACAGAGCACCTAGCTTAGCTCCGTGTGCTATACAGCAGCTTCCCACTAGCTGTATTTTACACGTGATAGTGTATATGTGTAAAGACTGCCATCATGGAAACAATTGGAAGAGTGTGTATAAATGTATCTTTACGCATTGACTCACGTATTTGCTGTTGATTGCCTAAACTGTATCTCTGGAGTGATAGACAAAGCATTAACTGGTTGCCTGTAGGAAAGGCATCTGAGTGGTGGTAGGATGGATTTGGGAGGGAAGCTTTTCTCGGTGTATCTTTTTATACTTTAAAAGTTTTGAACAAGGTGAACGAATTACTTATTTAAAGACACATGAGCTCTTTCTTCTGAGACTTAATTACTCCATCCTGGAGTTCTTCAACCCTGTAGAAATTTGGCAAAACTAATACAATTATGTAAAGTTTAAAAATAAAATAAAATTAAAAAAAAAAAAAAGGAAAGTATATCCTGTCCCCATAGGGAACTTTGCACTAGTCTTCCAACTCTGTGGGGGATCTGAAAGGCTTAGCATCAATGAGTGGCTCCCAGTTAGTCATTTCCCTGTCACTTTCCAGCCTCCATGTCTGTCACACTCCAGTCAGAAATTTGTGTTTCTCTCCAAATCTAGGCCTGTTAGTGGAGATTCTTGCAATTTTTTTGATTCACCAGTATCACTTTTGGGGGTTGAGGACAGAGTAGGAGGTATGCAATAATCCCTTCTTTCTTGGCTAGCATTTTTTAAAATGTGTGACATAATGTTTTACCCGATTCCTTTCTGGTTACTGCTAGCCATTTTTGTTGTTGTTATTTAATGTTCATTATTTTTAGTTCAGTGGATTTGGAATTTGGGTAGGGAGATTCTGATTTTAGTTTCCACATTTAATTTAATTGCTGGCACCAACTTTGTGACTCCTGTCTTTCTTTGGTAGTGGGCTCCATCTGAACACTACCCTGCTCTGCTCCTGGCCTGTGTTGCCTTTCCTGTACTTAACTTTCATCCTGGTCTTGGTCATGTGTAGCTAGTCTCCAGTCCCACTAACCTGGCCCATGTGAGGGATGCATCAGGCAGGAAGGATTTCTCAGCGCTACTCAGCTTTGCAGGGATCAGGTGGTTGGAGCATCCTCGTAGCACCCTGGTTCAGGAGAAATGAGAAACTGATGGCCAGCTCCCCTTTATACAGCTTTTGCTTAACACATCCACACACAAGTGCCTGCGTTTCTTTTACCTGCCAGTGTTTTGCTTCAAAAGTTCATCACCCTTTCAACATAAATTCTCATAATTATTTCTCAATTTATAACCTTGCTTTGCCAAAGATTTGCAGTGCTGACAGAGATATCTTTCTGAAACTGAGAAGCAGTCATGCCATTTTCCTGTTTACAAATGTTTTACTAGCCCCACATCAACTTCAGGGAAAATTTGCTAAAAATAAAAGCTATTCCAAAGCAAATCAGTTATAGCCTGAGAGTGTAAGTTCATGGGAGCAGGGACTTTTCCTTTCCTGTTGTACCCCCAGCGTGAAGAACAGTGCAGAGTAGGTACTCCAAAATATTTGTTGAATTAAGTGATAGGTTCCTCTCAATACTTTTGTCCAATAGATAAATCTCATGGACCAAAGAACCTGGCTAACTACAGTCCATGGGATCGCAAAAAGAGACACAACTTAGCTACTAAACCACCCAACAACAACATATACCTAGTAATCATTTTGAATGAATTTTGATCTAGTAATAGCTTACTGATCAGGTTGCAGAATCTCTCTTTGTCATTTGGAAACAGCCAGTTGAAGCAGTCATCCACAGCAAAAGTGTGCAGTTTGGGTAGTTTTAATATGCTATGTTAACGAGCACTGTGTTCAAATAAAGGGTAATGGTATAACAGATGTGATCACAGTGGGACTGACTGTTACAAGTCGAGAAAAGATCTGCTGTCATGAGGGTCAGAAGTGCTGTATACTGGGTGACTGGTTGAGGTAGGTTCTGTGCTGTAGAAACTAAGTAAAGTGAGAGTTGGTATAGATGGCATCACTTGGAAAAATTTCAGGTGCCTAAATAGCAAGATTCTCTGGAACAGGCATGTAGGAGCACCTGCAGGCAAAGCCAAAAACATCTGTACATCTGTGTCAAATTAGAAAGCATTGATCGGCTTTTTATTTCCTAACTTACTCAAATTTAAATTCACTGCTGAGGCAGTGCTAAAGCAGGCACGCTTCCATGCTGCTGGTAGGAGTGTATATTGATACAACCTTTTTGGAAAGCAATTTGGTGGTATATTTCAAGAGCTCTAAAGGCATTCATGCCATTTGACCTAGTAGTTACACTTCTGGGAAGTGTCCCAAGGAAATAATCCTTTTTTTTTAAAAAAAAGGGTCTAAGCCTCAAAAAAATTTTAAGTGTTATTTTTAATACTTAATTACTTCATTTATAGTATCAAGAAATTGGAACAATATATATGTCTCACAGAAGGAGAAGAGATAAACAAATACATTCCACTCAAAGGGATATTATGACTCAAGTTAAAATATTTTTAATATGTTGTAAGATAGAAAATTTCTTAAAATGTTAAATGAGAAAAGCAAGCAACAAGAGTATAAACAATAGAAGTTGAACTGTATTTAAAAACAGAAGAAAAGACTGGTGGGAAATTTACCAAAAAAGTAAATCTTTATTTTTGGTCACCCAAACTTACTTGTTAAGGAAAGCAGTCAAATAATTCTTGTTTAGTGCTTTTGAAAGGGAAACATATAAATATCCATGTTTCCTAGGAAAGGGAGCTTTGTAGTAGAGAAGGGATAATTAGTAAAGCTGTATATAGTTGAACGGTGATACTCATCTCCAGATCTCCCAAACCCCTCTGTTTAAAATCACACTTCCAAAGCATTCTAATTTTGACAAATTAGAATTTGTCAAAATTAGACAAATTTTGCAAAAAATGCACCCCTAGATGAGGGTCTCTTAAATCCTAGTCATTCAGTTATTATAAAGGCTGTGCATCTATTACAAGTGAATAAATTGACATTTTGGTTTGTTAGCTAGTCTCCTATGAATTTGATTAATGAGTTGGTTTTTCCCAAGAGACTAATTCTTGCTCTTAAGTGACATAAAATCAGATTTTTGAACTTGGAAGTCTGAGGTCCAGATCCTGGATTTTTTTGATCCCCAACCAAATATAGCAGCAGCCCTAGAGTACTGCTCAAACCATTAGCTGTCTAGCCTGTTGTTTCAGTGATAAAAGAAGAGCAGAAATTAAAGGAAAAAAATATTAATTTTTACATGATGAGCTGGTCTATGAGTTAAAAAAAAAAAAGAAGCTAGAAAGAGTGGTGGTCTTTCCTTAAGTGACAAGTACTTGATAACTCATTTAGGAAAACCTTTGATTGTCAATCTTTTTTAGTTTTTCTTATTGGAATTGTGATCTGGCTAAGTATATTCACTTAATGTTTGACTTACTAATTAGCTTCTTTAGCAGTATTACATATTACACCATCAGGCTCTATACTTCATTTGTGCATTTGTTTAAATAAAAGGTTTATTCACATACCATTCGCTTCATTCATTTAGAGTGTACAGTTTTAGAACATAATCAATTTTAGAACATTTTCATTACCCCAAAACAAAACTGTGTACCTACTGACAATTACTTTCCATTTTCTTCCTAACCTCCTAGGCCCAGGTCACTACTAATCTCCTTTCTGTCTGTATAATTTTGCCTACTCTGGATATTTCATCTTAATTGAATTATATAATACATGCTCTTTTGTAACTGGCTTCTTCACTCAGCATCATGTTTTAAGGTTCATTAATATTGTAGCATGTATCATTACTTCATTTCTTTTTTCTATTACTATTTTATTTCTAATGTCCCATTGTATGGCTATGCCACATTTTATTTATCCCTTCATCTGTTGATGGACATTTTTAATATTTCTACTTTGGGGCTAATGTAAATACCACTATAAACATTGGTCGGAGAAGGCAATGGCACCCCACTCCAGTACTCTTGCCTGGAAAATCCCATGGATGGAGGAGCCTGGTGGGCTGCAGTCCATGGGGTTGCGAAGAGTCGGACACGACTGAGCGTCTTCACTTTCACTTTTCACTTTCATGCATTGGAGAAGGAAATGGCACCCCACTCCAGTGTTCTTGCCTGGAGAATCCCAGAGTCAGGGGAGCCTGGTGGGCTACCATCAGTGGGGTCGCACAGAGTCGGACACGACTGAAGCGACTTAGCAGCAGCAGCAGCATAAACATTGGTATAAAAGTTTTTGTATGGGTATATATATATAGATGCTTTTGAACTATGGTGTTGGAGAAGACTCTTGAGAGTCCCTTGGACTGCAAGGAGATCCAACCAGTCCATTCTAAAGGAGATCAGTCCTGGGTGTTCATTGGAAGGACTGATGCTAAAGCTGAGACTCCAATACTTTGGCCACCTCATGTAAGAGTTGACTCATTGGAGAAGACTCTGATCCTGGGAGGGATTGGGGGCAGGAGGAGAAGAGGATGACAGAGAATGAGATGGCTGGATGGATGGCATCACCGACTCAATGGACGTGAGTCTGAGTGAACTCCAGGAGTTGGTGATGGACAGGGAGGCCTGGCATGCTGCGATTCATGGGGTCACAAAGAGTTGGACATGACTGAGTGACTGAACTGAACTGATACATGTTTTCATTTCTCTTGGGTATATATATTCTAAGAGTGAAATTTCTGGGTCATAGGATAATTCTGTATTTAACATTTTGAGCATTTTGAGGCAGACTGTTTTCCAGAGTGGCTGCACTATTTCCTAATCCCGTCAGCAATGTATGAGGGTTCCAGCTTCACATCCTCACCAATACTTGTTATTATGTTGTTGTTGTTCAGTTGCCTAAGTCATGTCTGACTCTTTGTGAGCCCATGGATTGTAGCACACCAGGCTCCTCTATCTTCCAGAATCCCACGGAGTTTGCTCAAATTTGTGTCCATTGAGTCAGTGATGCTATGTAACCATCTTATCCTCTGCTGCCCCCATCTCCTTTTGTCTTCAATCTTTCCCAGCATCAGGGTCTTTTCCAGCATCAGGGTCTTTTCCAGTGAGTCTGCTCTTCAAATCAGATGGCCTAAGTATTGGAGTTTCAGCTTTTACAACAGTCCTTCCAATGACTATTCAGGGTTGATTTCCTTTAAGATTGACTGGTTTAATTTTGTTATTATATGTCTTTGTAATGGTGGCCCTCCTAGTGGATGGACTTCCCTGGTGGCTCAGATGGTAAAGCGTCTGTCTACAACGCAGGAGACCCGGGGTTCGATCCCTGGGTCGGGAAGATCCCCTGGAGAAGGAAATGGCAATCCACTCCAGTACTATTGCCTGGAAAATCCCATGGACAGAGGAGCCTGGTAGGCTACAGTCCATGGGGTCGCAAAGAGTCAGACAGGACTGAGCAACTTCACTTTCACTTTCACTTTCCTAGTGGATGTGAAGTGTGTCTATCTCATTATGACTTTAATTTTCATTTCTCTAATGATGTTGAGCACCTCTTCATGTGCTTATTGACCATTTGCATATTTTCTTTGGAAAAATGTCTACTCAAATCCTTTGCTCACTTTTAAATTGGGTTTTCTTTTATTATTGAATTATAAGAGCTCTTTATATATTTTACATATAAGCTCCAGATTATATATATATATTTGTAGATACTTTCTCCTGTGGGTTTTCTTTTCACTGTCTTAATGTCCTTTGAGACACATACGTTTTTGGTTTTGATAAAGCCCAATTTTATTTCTTGTGCTTTTGTTTTCATATCTGATAAACCATGGCCTAATCCAGAATCACAGAAATTTACATCTATGTTTTCTTCAAAGAGTTATTTTGCCTCTTACATTTAGATCTTTGATCCATCTGGAGTGATTTTTTATATTTGGTCTAAGAAAGTGTCCCAGCTCCATTCTTTAGCATATGGATATTCAGTTATCCCAGAACCATTTGTTGAAAAGACAAATATTTTTCCACTGATTTGTCTTGGCACTCTTGTTGAAAAATCAAGTGAATATGAATGTGAGGCTTTACTTCCAGACTCTCAGTTCTATTCCATATATTTATATGTCCATACGTTTATATTTTTATATTCATTCTATTTCCCTGGAGAAGGAAATGGCACTCCATTATTCCCCACTCCAGTATTCTTGCCTGGGAAATCCCATGGACAGAGGAGCCTGGCAGACTGTAGTCCATGGGGGTCACAAAGAGTTGGACGCAACTGAATGGCTAACACTTTGATTTTCATTCATTCTATAAAGGTTTATTGAGCATCTTTATATGCCAAGCATTGTGCTTGACATGTCCATTTTACTTGCTTTTGAAAACCAAACCGTACCTCTTCAAAGCCCAAATCTTTAAAACTCATTCTAATAGGATGTAGCATCTCTTTTTCTTAATGAGATATAAAATAATTTCTTTCGTAGCCAAACCTATAGAGGTAATTTTAGCTTCATATGATTGCACATATGTCTTTTGGCAAGTTGTAGTTTGTCCGGCTATATAAATGTCCAGAAGTCTGAGTGATTTTAGAGGGCTTGGAAGAATGAAAATTGATCAGGGATAGTCCATTGAATGTATTGAAGATCAAGGTTAGTTTTAAAGTGGTTGAAGAATTTACTGCCTGTGATAAGGGGTTCCTGGCAAGTGTGGAGTTGCCCACATGCAACTTGACAGGTCTGGGAAGTTGGTAAGTCTAGTTGCTAATAGCAGTATGACCAGAGAGAAATGGTGGAGGGGTTATTGGACTGGATACCCATAATTCTGCTTCCAGATTTTATTTTTGTAGCAGTTCCTTGCCAATGTGAAGTTACAGAGAGAAGAGAATATTTTTAGATAATGAATTATTACTCGGTTTAAAATGAATTAAAGGAGGGAAGATTTTTATATAATGGTGGTGGCTGGTCTCTAGATACAGACTGGTTGTAGGAATTGAAGGGAGAAGCCAAAGAAATGTAAACTTAGCAGAACTTGATAATTATCAAAAATAACTAAACATGATTCTAGCGTTATAACTTGAGGACATTGGAAAGATAATTGTACCAGTGCTTACCCTAATGAATAAGGTGAGAAAAAATGGTGTATAAACTTTGAGTTTGTCTGCTTGTTGGCAAAATATAAAAAATGCCAACCTGACTGTTAGTGTATCATATCCAGTCTGAAAGCCAGGAGCTTTCAACATTCTGTTGACACAAACTATTGATTTTCCTTTCCATAGTTGCCTATTAATTTCTGAAACCCATATTGTAAAATGAGCTTTCAATGTCTAATTTTAAGCATTAAGCAATAGTTTTATTTTCTCTGCCTGTAAAAGTATTAAAAAATACTGTACTTTGTCAGTGACTTTGAAAGACCTAGGAAAGTTACCTAGATTCCATGATTTGCAATTACCATTAACAATATTATTGTTTTGAGGGAGGAAAAAGTTTTAATATTGACTACACTGAAAAACATAGTCTATATAGCAATGTAGATGCTCATGATGGCTTTAAACATTAAAATGTGGATGTTTTAGGAAATCTATTACATTTTGAAACTCACTACAATACATTTATTTACCCATCCTAAATTTTCTTTCAGGAATTGTTCCGTCTTCTGTTGTCCTGACTTCTTTCCAGGTGATGTCAAGAGTTTTTCTAATATGGGCAGTAACACATAGTGTCAAAGAGGTAAGCATTTAAATAGACAAAAATAAAACAATGTCAGCATTAACAAGCTTCAGTCAACTTTTCTTTCTCACACGTGTATTATTGCTAAAGATGGAACTCCACAGCGTATCAATATAGCCCAAATAAAATTCACTTGTACTATAGGAATTTGGTTACTTGTGGGAAACATACCCCAAATATACAGAATTGAAAAAAGGAGACTGATTACACTAAGTCCTGAAGTCTCAGTTCCCTCTGAGATTTGGCTGGTGTGGCTATGGTCTGCACCTCAGTTATATTTTTCTGGTTCCTTGTTTGAATTCAGCACCATAAACTCTGGACAGCTGCATCTTTGTAGTGGGACTGTTGGGGAAGTGAGGGACATAAATTCATTCCCAGTCCAATCTTTGTCGGACCAGGGTAAAGTAACAAACTTGTTCCTACCCAGTCCACTTGCATTAATGGACTTCCCAAGTGTGCTGAGTCCAATGGTTCAGGGAGATGAGTGCTCTTCTGAGGGTCTGAGGCAGATGCCCAGCCAGGCCAGCTTCTTATAAGAACTGGAGGGAGGAAACCATCATTACCATAGCTATAAATCCACAGCTATCTTTCATTGTCTGGTATTGGAGAAGGGAATTGTTTTCCAGTATGTTTTTCGCTTTTTAAAAGTCCATTATTGTTAATGTCACCATGAGGCAGAGTACTGGTACCCACCAAGAAAATTCAGATTTCAGTTTTCCAGTCCCAGTAACTTACCACCAGCATTATGGGGTACTTTAGCCTCATGGAATGCACTTATCTATTAGCATTATCCTGGTGTTTTCTTTGTCTTCTATTACTCTGAAATCCCTGTCAAAACACTTGGTTTTTCAGGATTTATTTAGACAGTTTCATTTGTTTTTTAACTAGTGATTGTTTTTAACTTTTTATTAGCATGTGGTTTATACATTTAAAAAATGCACATAGTTAAGTTTTTAATGAAAATTGACTAAGCTAAGGTTGTTGTTCTTGTTACAGATCCACAGAATTTTTCTTTTAAGCTCATTTACTCCTTGAAGATGTCTGTTTACACTTTCTGTGTAGGAAGGATGTAAAACAATCTGATACTTTTACATGATCTCTTTTTAGAGTGGCCACATTTCTTTAAAAAAAGAAAAAGTCAAAAACAGGCAAGTAAATCCTAATGTGACATATTGCCCCTTGTTGTCATTCTTAGTTGTTTCTGGAGTAAGGAAAAGTTACTCTTCATTGGCTTCAACGTCCTTTCTATAAATCATAATAACCTGTATTTCTTCCTTCTTTCCTTTCCATTTAACCAGCAACTCATAGTTTTAACTTCCCAATAGTCTTAAGTGACCTAAACTTTCTTCCTAATAGTAACTCATTTATATTCTTAAACAAGTAATTATGTACTTCTAATAATTAAATGTTAGTTACATGAAGATAGAGTGTTATCAACTGTGGAGTGTAGTTACATGAAGATAGAGTGTTACCAACTGTGGAGTGTTTATAATCAGCCAAGAGAGTCAGATACTAGGTGTTCAGGAGCTAATGCTCCAGCTGATGGATTATTCATGGCCTCTGCTTCTCCTCTCTTCTGCTTCAGTAACCACTCCTGCTTATTCGCACTTCTGGCAAAGAGTATAGACAAGTAAATCAAAAATGCTTACAATTCAAGTTAAGCAATTGTTACCATATTGCTGTTACCAACATTTCCTAGAATTTTCTGGGCAGAGCAATAAGACAGCTTGGCTTAAAAAGCTATTAAATGTCTCTGTGGATTACGGTATGCAGACCTGGCCATTGCCCTTAGTAATCACCCACCTGACAGATGCACAGACTTGCCATTTAACAGATGGTTTCACATGTAGTGTCAACACAGTAATTTCAGTTATATGCTTGTTATGTTTGCATATTCAAAATTGTTTCTCTGCAGCCAATGTTACCCAATTTTACTATCATTAACATATCATTTTCTTAGGAATGTAGTAAATCTTACTGTCTTTCTGTCACCTCTTCTGTTTTCTTTTCATGTATACCCTATTGATTGACTTATTCCTTGCTCATGTAAATAGGATTCATTGTTTCTACTGCTCCATGATCACACTTCTTGTCTTTTCTTTGAAAAGAACCCATTCACTGTTTTGTTTATGGAAGTAGATTCCCTCTTGACCCACCCCCAGTTGCTGATAGGTAGCTTGAAGACCTGTTAGTGTGGCATTTCAGAGGCCAGTTTGCTGTCCGTCACCTGCTCCTTACCCCCCTTCTCTTAGCAAAGGCTATTTTTTCTGCTGTCAAGTTTCATGTTAGCTATAATTTAGTTTGTCCTATACAACATTATATATGGCTTCCCTGTTAAATGTCCATTCTTCTCTTTACTGAAACATATTTTAAATATCATTATTTTCCTTATATTCAGCTTTATTTTTAATGGTGGGAACCACACAACTAATAACTAAATTCCCAATAACTAATGCATAGGGAAATTGATTCCAGAAATAACTGCTTAATAAAATATATCTCACTTTATCATATTAATATTCAAATTCTTTTTACAGTACGTTGCTTTCATCCTCAGTTTCTTTTCTTACATCACATGTCCTCTAAAGTGGACACGCATGCCTTGTTCTCATAGCATTACATTTGGGTTTGGACTCTTGCCCCACCCTCTTTGGCCTGCCTGGATTTTTCTACACTCGTTCCTCTTGTTTTCTGTAATTGTACATGATGTACTAAGGTATAGCCTATATACATTTTAGGACTAGATACTACGTTTTTCATATTTGAGGTAGATTTTCTTTTAAGAGGCCCTATAGAACATGCATTCTTACCTGTCATTTTTATTCTCTGCTGCTGAGAACAGCAGAGAATAGAACAGCAGAGAACTAGTCACATAAATGTTGCCAGGTATATCAGAGAACTAAAAGAGGATCAGATGGTTTTCTTCTCTGACGTATAAGGATCCACCATCACTAGCAGAACTTCTTGATGAGCAGGATATTAAAGATAAAATGTCTCTATGCTCAAAAGCTTTTTCTTGACCTAACATAGCAAATAACCTCCCCACTTCTTTCCTTTTAAAGGGACTCTTTATATAAGCAAAGTTAAGCTTCTGATAACAAGTTCAGGGTGAGATATAGGGAATGTGGGATACAGGAGGAATCAGAAATTCTAGTTAACCTGTTTTCTTTGCAGTTTTTCCACCTGACCCCCAGAAATGAACTGGCTTCTGCATTAGCCAGGATGGCAACTGCTACTGCCACATCAGGCTTCTGTGGGCATTTATTCCCCTCACCTTCTGTTTGGATCAATGTCTTTGTCTCTTCATTGACCTGAAACAAAATTGATGTTTTTCAGAGTGAACTGCAGTAGGAAATGCCACCTTATGTCCCTTACTATGATCTCCCACCCCCTACCCCTATCCCCCATCAAAAACAGAAGTCCATAGCGCACATATTCTTCCTTCTCTAAAAGTAGCTAAGCCAAGCCCCAGATTCCTGGACACACAAGTAGGCCACTGTCCCTTTTCTTGGCCAACCCTCTTTGAAGAAGCCCCCACATATCCTCTCCTGAGTTCTCAGTGTGAGATTGCTGTGTTCTTGAGCAGAAGTCCCAGGTTACCGCTGTGAACAGCAGTTAAATAAGAAGTTGTTGGGCTCTCACTGTGACTTAGCCTAAGTGCAGCGAACACCTTCAACACCTTACTAGGTGGGGTAACTTGTGTAAAATAGAGCTTTGCCCTGGATTGCTGAGCCGTCTCTCCTTTCTTCCTTACCCTTTGCCATCATTAGAGAAAAGGATGTTTTCTCACATTCCTCTGGAATGTCCTGTGAGTTCTCCTGATTTCACCAGTCAGCTGATTCCCACTTCTCTCTGGCATGCCACTGGACTTTGTGACACTCAAGTTGCCATCATTGTTAACTTCTCATCAAGCTGCCTACAAAAAGTCTGTCATGCATGTTTAAGAAAGTAATGTCCAGTTCTCTATCATTATGCTGGTTTTGCTGTTTGTTGCATTACACTTTACAGAGGGCTTTATTAAAATATAATTATTCACTCTTGACAGTTGTCTCTTGGGGTAGGTTATAGATTCCACTTAAAGCTTGGAAGCTAGAGCGGCAAACGACCGTCTGTCAAATGGCAGAGTTGAAAGTAAACTTCTGAATTCAAAGTCTTCCTCCTGCATTAAAGCTTGCTCTCACCAGTTAGAAATGTGATGCAAACACATTCTTACTTGTGTATGCTAATCATACTCTATCCCGTGTAGAGTTGAAAACACCCATTTCAGTTACCCATTCCAGTATTCTTGGGCTTCTCTGGTGGCTCAGACAGTGAAGAATCCTCCTGCAGTGCGGGAGATCTGGGTTGGGAGGATCCCCTGGAGGAGAGTATGGCCACCCACTCCAGTTGCTTGCCTGGAGAATCCCCATGGACAGAGGAGCCTGGCGGGCTGCAGTCCATGGGGTCGCAAAGAGTCAGACACAACTGAGGGACTAAGCACATCACATCTCGGATGCAGAAGCACCTTTCCTCTTCAGCAGTTCTGTCATACCACATGCATATTGAAATACTGTTCTCTAGTCAGATGGTTTATACATGAAATGTACAAATAATTGCAAGCCCTGGGTGCTTGTCTGCAACACTTTGCCAGTGTGCTTCTCTGCTTCTTTAGTGCTCATTTTAGGGCTTCTGATATATCCCTCCAGTTAATTGACCTTTCTTCTTGAAAGTTCCAAGACTACTTTTCATACTGGCATATGGACTATTTGGAACAGAATTCCCCGGAAAGCTTCTTAGAAATGCACCTTCCAGGTCCCACCCCATATTGATACAGAATTTTGAGGAGTGGAGACAGAGAACCATCACTGTTATTAAGCTCCTTGAATAATTTGATGAGATCTAAGATTTGAGAAATGCTCTTAGATACTGTAATGTGCTGTAATTTTCATTCAGCTTTCCTTTTTCTTCATTTTACTTCCTATCTCTGCTTAGTTTCCTGTAGGCATAACCAAGTCTCCCCATCTCTGTCCCTAGTTCAAGAGCCGTAGTCTTGTTCTTAGAGAATGAACGCCTGGAGTTCCCTTACCCAGCTAAGCGGGGGCACTGGAGCTTCTCGTGTAGTCTTCAAAATCCACTGTCCGTGGAACTGCAGCTCAGGTACATGTAAGAGGAAGCTTGAGGGCCACCTTGCAGGCAGAGGCAGATTTGAAAGCATGGCAGGAAGAAAGTTAAAGTGTCATTTGTTTTGGGGGTGGGTTGCAGGGAAGGGCTCTATCGTGGGCATGTGCTCCTTGTTGCCTGGCAGTGCCACCTGGTAGGTCATTTATGACAACTTCTACCCAGGGAAATACTGCATATCTTCTTGGGTTTTCTCAAGAAATATTGTTGTAGCCACATGTTCCAGGAGACAAACTCACTCAGAAGGACAATGCAGATAGTGGAGTGCAGTTTATTACACCAGCGGGCCCACGGCAGAGTCTCCTCTTCGCCAAGGACCCTGACCAGTTTTTGTGAAAACCTTATATACCCTAAGTGTACGTGCCCAAACCCACCTCCCCAAATTCCCTGAAACTAGTCTGAACAAAGGAAAAGAAAGATACAGTCAAAGTTAACCCATGATTCATATGCCTTAGGCCTAGGTAGTTAACAGTGGACAGTTATCAATAGGCCTGTGGTCATACCCCAATAAGCATAATAGAATTTATGATTCTATTTGGTTACACAGATAATTAGGGTATTCTTTTAGGCAATGGAGAGTCTAGGTATGAGCCCTGGGGTTCTTCCATCTGGGGGCCTGGTTTTCCGGTTGGTATGTCATTTTCATAGATACTGGGCATATAGCTCAAAGTCCACAGTCCAGCCCAAGATGGAGTCCTGCTTTCAAGACGGAGCCTGTTCTGTCTGTTTCCTCCTTCAATATCACCTTCCTTGGATAGTTTTTTATTTTCTAGATAAGTCAAACACTGTATTCTAGAACATGGAGGCTGAGCAGCCATATCTTACATGAGGGTTGGTGAGGGTGGACTTCGGCAGGCACTTACCTTGTGGCTTAGGACAAAGTACTTCACCTTTCCGAGCCTTGTTTTTGTCATCTGTGACAGAGTAATACTAGTATCTGCCCTGCTCATGTCACAGAGTTTTTATGAAGATTAAGTGACAGGACTATATGAAAACAAGGCATCAGTGTTTAGAACTATCAGGGTCTCTGGCTTGCAGTTTTTTTGCTGAGCAGCTTCTGAAACCCTAATGTATAAAGTAGTTTCACTTCAGAAGGAATGCTGCTTCTTTCAGAGATGAAGCACAGTTTTCCTTGTCTTCCTCTTGTCCTCTTCTTTTTCACTCTGTGGAAGCTAAAAGACCAGGTACAGTGATATCCTGACCCTATGCTTCTGTTGCTGTTGTGTTGTGTTGTAGGTTTCTTCCTCTGCTGGGTACTCCGGCTGGGTTTGCAGCGCGCTCTTGCTCTTTGCCACCTCCTGGGGTTGCCTCCCTTGTCAGCACATTTCCTGTCGCTGCACATGCTCGTCAGTGTCCCCAGTGGCCATCCATGAACTCGGCCTTTCAGTGAGGGAGGCAGGGCACCTTCTCATCCCCATCGTTCAGATGGGAAGCTGAGAGGCTGTGTTTCTAGGGCACGTTGTGCCATGCCACTGTCTTCTTCTCAGGGACCTTTTTCCAGTGATGTTTCAGCTCTGCCAACAAAAGACATTGGGATACATTCAGTATCTTTTGGCCCCCTGAGTGCTGAGTGTCTAAAGTTCTCCACCCTACTCTTATCTATTCCCTTACTTTCTATTTTAAATATTTCTGTAGGTGGATTTGCATCACCTTCACTTTTAAAATTAGCACTTTTCCTAAAGGTAGAAAAACTTCATCATTTGATAGCTAATCAGACGCTGTCAGACTTTAGACAACTCCAAGATAGATGTAGCAATAATTTAATGCCACTTCTGCATCTGTTAATAATGGACACGTAAAGAAAATGTTACTTTTCTCCTTGCTGGATGGTTCACTCTAACATTGTGTATATTTAGCTTAGGTGATTTGAGCAAAATCAGGTTGTCTATTTTTCTCTGAGTGTTTTTCTGTCCCTTTCCAACGTTTTCTTGAACTGTGTATAAAAATTTTATTTCAAAATATTGAAAAATATTTAGATCCTTTTGGGTTCTGTGTCAGTTCACTTCTGACATCTCATGTTGCACCTTTCTCCCATTGCCTTGGTTCTTTTGTAGCCCCTGGAAAACTCCAGTGGAACTCCTTTGTTCAAAGTGTATTATACTTTTTTCTTTGATGATTAAGTCAGTTTTGTTTAAAATAAAACATCTTAAACCATGCAAGCCAGTATTACCACTACACCCTACAAGAACATAGCCCCATTTTTCAATTAAGAATTGAATGGGTTCCAGGCTCAACAAAATCAGGAAATCAGTTTCATTTGTGTTTAATGTTAATCTTTTTCTCTTCTGGCCACTCCTCTTCACCCTTCTCAGTTGGTGACCCTGCCCTACAAACACCCTCACACTTGAAGTTTCTCAGGACTTTCTTTTGCTCTCTTACCCCAAGGGCTGTCTTTGACATCCTTCGTTCCCGTTTCTCAATTCTGGCATGAGGGGGAGCAGTTACATCAGACAAATTCCCTGCAAGACTGCATAGTTACCTTCATTTGGGAGGGTGTCACGCAGGGCAGGAAGGGCTAGGGCCTGACCTGTCAGCTCAAAGGAAAGTGTCCCACTGTCAGGAGGTTCTTCTGGGACCCAAAGCCAGACCTGCCTGCCTGCCTAGTCCACACTGCCCAGCACGTGCCTGAGCCCTTCAGGCTGAGCAGTGTTGGCCTCTTCCTTTCCTTCTGCTCCAGAACTTCCAGATTTTTTGTGTCCCCAAGATTCAGTTAGTCTTTTTAAATATTATGCTAATACCCTTCTATCCCCATTTGACTCATGTTCTGGATGTGTCAGTGGTGTCTCCTACTTTCCTCCTATTTTTGATAATGAAGTTTTTAACAAAGAAACTTGTTGGTGGAATTCATCCTCTTCGGGCATAAGATGTTTTCAAACTATTGGGTAGTATCTTAACATATGTAATTGCTGCCACTTACGAACAGTAGGAAGCCTATTTAGAGCCAAATCTGGATAGGTGAAGTCCTGAGATTCACAAAGATGTTTGACTCTTGGCACGGGAAACTCTCATGGAAAAGAAATAAGAGTGGAAAAAGAAACAAAAGTGTTACCTTTGTTTCCCAAAGAAACAACTGAGATGATATTTACACTGAGATTTCCCATGAGAGCCTCAGTGGTTTCACCTTGGTTATCTGTTCAGCTTAAGTTGAAGAATGGCTCAGGGAAGTAAGCCTGTTGTTTGAGCTCTGCTGTCAAGTTGCACTGTCAGTGGAGAGTTACCAATAAGTCAATTCTGACACGAAAACCAGTTTTCATCCATGATTTGAGAGTAAAGTGAATTCAGATGTTTATTTCAAGCCAAAAACGGTAATTTTTTGCTTCTGTATAGTGACAGAGCATGTTGGTTACAAACATTTTTCTTTTGAATATTTCTTCTATCCTGGGACTGTCCATAGGAATTTTTAGCAATGAAAAAAATGTTCTGTGCCTGTGCTGTTCAACATAGTAGCTCCTAGTTGTATGTGTGCACATATTGAACCCTTGAAATAACCCTGAGTGACTAAGGAACTGAATTTAATGTAATTTAATTTCAAACAGCCACGTGTGACTGGAGCTTACTGCATGGGACAGTGTAGCTGTAGTTGTTCAGCGTAATATTATTGGGTTGGCCAGAAAGTTCACTCGAAGTTTTCTATAACATCTTATGGAAAATCTCAAACTTTTTGGCTAACACAATATTTACCATTTTCTTTATTTCAGTCAATTAGGTTTTCATATATTTTATCTCATGTACAAGATTGTATGATTTAAAAGAAAAAAAACAAGTAGCCACAGGAAATTTATATGACATACTTGGTATGCTGTGTTCTTTAAATCCAGGAATTCTTTTAGTACTGTAAATTAAACTCTTTTTTCTTTTTTTTTTTTTTTTTTACTGTTGTTCAAGGCTAGATTAAACTCTTATAAAAATCCTGATTGCAGGTGTGGGAAACTGTGTGGTATTCTCATCTGTTGCAAAGATAGCAGTTCATTAACTGGTGAGGTAGGAGGCCATACAGACTCCACCTTGCAGAGACCTGGAGTTGGGCCTTTGCAGTGGAGTCACCATGATACCATGTCCCACGTCTGGCTTTGCTGAAAACCATTTTACAGACCTTGCCTCTCCTATTTGACTTCAAGGATACCTTAGAAATATAGTCAACATTATTATCCCTATGAGCTCAAAGATTCTCACCTCACACTGTAAAAGATGATTGGCATGCATCGTGAGCATTGCTAAAATATATCAGCAGAGTCAAGGAAAGTTAAAAATTATTAGCAATAAACGGCTTTTAAATAGGTGTGCTCCATGGTACAATAAGTGGAATTTTTAAAGCATTGATTAATATTCATTTGAAAACTTTTAATATGTAGGAGGAGGAACTGTCTCATAAATTATCTGCTCCTTTGCCAAAGTGGTCCTTTGTATACTGTTGCTTTTTTAATATAACTATATTTTCAGCATGAATGTGAAATATCAGATCATTTAAAAATACATAAATTGACAAGAATACCAGTGCATTCAGTCTCTTGGCAGTTGACTTGCACAGTGAATGCAGCAGGTAACTGGTCTCGGTGGGAACCTTGAAGACAACAGGGGAACCTGAAGAAATCCCCATTCCCCTGCTCCCATGAAGTATCTATGAAGTATATTTCCATGGCTTCCAGGAGGAGGATTCAATAACCTTTTTTACCTACCCATGTCAAGAAGCCCTGTATAGTCAGGAAGCTCTCATTAAAAGCTGTGATGCATTACAGATAAAATTAAGCATATTACTAAGTCGTCTGCATTTTCCAGAGAATGGAGCCCTTTCAAGTCTGAAGTGAAACCCTGGTGCACTTCGGGAATTTGTAAGACGTGACTTGATAGCCACATGTGGATGTGTGTGGAAGCATGCTGAGGATATGCCTGCATTTGAAAGGGAGGGAGGAGACTAATTATTAGGCTTGATGCATTAAAGACTTTTAACTTATCTTTTCTTTACATTGCCGCCATAAACATTTGTTTTTAACAGGATGAGTTTTGGTATCTTCTCCCCTTTACTGTATTTTGCTCTGGCAAAAATATTACCACAATAGCTGAAAACCTGAGAACTATGCCTCTCTTTTGCCTTTTGCATTGGTACTGTCTTGTTAAGCCAAGTTTAAGGAATCTTTCGTTGAGGTCAGTGTTTCAAAGCAGTACATGTTGAGAGCCTCAAGTGTAAACACTAATCAAATTAACCAAGTTTTTAATATACTAAATACTTTTTTTAATTTTAGAGTTTTTCAAATAGTCATGTTACATTTATGTAGCACCTTGCCATCGGTAGCAGAGCTTATCAACTGGTATCAGATGTCTGTCCCCCAGGTGGGTGTTAAAAGAAATTTCAAGAAGAATAGGATGACTAGAACGTCTACATCATCTCAGAACAAAGGTCGTGCTCACCTCAGCTAGTAATTGGCAAATTGATCTAGTCTTATGCAGTCGCTTTTTTTTTTTTTTAAAGAAAAAAGCAGAAATACAGATTTTTTAAATGTGAAATCTCTCAACTTAAAAAACTGGCTCAAATATTTTTTAAAGCACTGTACAAACTCAAACAAAACATTTGTGATCCAGGATTATAGGCATTGTTTTAATATTTATGTTCCAAGAGATGATATCAAAGCCTTTGTTTTTATTTTCTGTCTTACATTTTTGCAATTATTAAACCATCATAGAACAAAAGAACCATGACATTTCACAGTGTATATTGCTCATTTCATGTTCTTTTGACCACATCAGTTACACTTCTGACAGTGATCCATCTTGTCCCCTCTAGAGTGTTGAGTAGGCACACTGGGATGATGCATTTAGAGGTCTGGGGGCAGACTGTGGGGTGACTGCACCAGCTCTCCCCATGAGACCACAGTAACCTTCTGCTGGGCATATTGATCTCAGGCTCTCTTGGCAATAGTTAAAGGACTATTGCTTCATAGAATACTTAGGCTGTATTGGATATATATGGTCAAGGTGGAACTAATTAATGACTGTTTTCTGATGCAGTCCTTATACTTGAGTTTGGTTGAAGGTAATAATAGTTGCATGAAAACTGTTAATAACATGCTCTTTGGAGCTGAGAGAATCAAACTGAACTTAGGAAGAACATTGGGAAAGGCTAGCAGCTGGTGAGATCCTTAGACATCCCAGATTTGGTACAGGCTAATGCTTTAACACTTAACAGAAAACACAATGACAAAATATTATTTTGGTAATTAAGCCTAAGAGGCAGCCACCAGCCTGTACTGGATCCCAGCAGTGACTAGCATAGATAGTAGAAACTTAATAAATGTTTGTTGAATTGAATTTTTCTTTCATGGAATAAAAATAATAACTGCTATTTATGAATGGCTAGCACTTTACTCGGAGAAGGTGATGGCACCCCACTCCAGTACTTTTGCCTGGAAAATCTCATGGGCGGAAGAGCCTGGTAGGCTGCAGTCCATGGGGTCGCTAAGAGTCGGACACGACTGAGCGACTTCACTTTCACTTTTCACTTTCATGCATTGGAGAAGGAAATGGCAACCCCCTCCAGTGGTCTTGCCTGGAGAATCCCAGGGGCCGGTGGAGCCTGATGGGCTGCCGTCTCGGGTCGCACAGAGTCGGACACGACTGAAGCGGCTTAGCAGCAGCAGCAGCAGCACTTTACTGAGTCCTTGATAGGTTTTTCTAACCTCATGTGAACCCATGCAAGGGCAAATATGTTACCTCAGTTTCCATATGAGGATGTTGAAGCTGGGAAAGGATAAGGACATGCAGCCTGGAAGCCTGGAGGTCTGTTTGGTTCCAGAGTTGCAGTGATTGAAGAAGAGGCTAGTTGTAGGAAATTGCCATTCTTTCTTCATATTTCCCAGGAAATGGGCTGAGCAGATAGTAGCATCAAAGTTGGACTAATGGGAACATTTTAGCTTTCAGACCTGCACGTCTGATTTTGTCATAAATGCAGAAATGACTGTGCGTTGCCTATTTACTGCATGCTTATACATTTTTCTCATTGCATGTTCAGAAAAGTTAATTTCATGACCAAGACTTGTTTTGGTAAGCCAAAACATTTAACTAGGCCATCATCCATATTAAAGAGTAGTTCTTAGTTATTGTGTTGTAATGGAAATAATTTTTAATCAGTCCCCCTTGTCATTGTTGGTTAAGAAAAATCTATATAGTTGCATATTTTTCTCTCCTTTAAAAGGGAAGTATATTAATATAACTCACATTTTCCATATAAAAGGAATATTATTTTCTGGTTTGTTTACTGTGTATCCTATCATAAGTTTTTATTTTATTTTTTAATTGAAGGATAATTGCTTTACAGAATTTTGTGGTTTTCTGTCATACATCAACAAGAATGAGCTATAGGTACACTCTTGTTCCCTCCCTTCCGATTCTCCCTCCCCATCCCACCCTTCCAGATTGTCGTAGAGCTCCTGTTTGAGTTCCGAGTCATACAGCAAATTCCCACTGGCTATCTATTTAACATATAGTATTGTAAATTTCCATGTTACTCTCTCCATACATCTCACCCTCTGCCTCATACCTTCCCCCTAAACATTAAATCATGGATACTTTACATATGCAGTTGCCATGTGAAAAGACCAACACTTATCCAGACATCTTTTTTTTTTTAACCACCACACGTCAGTATTTATTACATTGCAATTTCTTATCAAGGAGGACATTCCTTTTAAGTAGATAACTAGATGAGTTACATTTTTGTTCCAAAAAAATAAAGTTATGGAAAGGACCAGGATTGTCGTCAGAACTGTCCTGTGCCCCAACCCAAACCTTCTGCTGACATCACTCTCAAGGCAGTAGCCCTGTGACCTCACTCTCCCAGGTGCCCAGCCCTCCTCACCCAAGGCTATTCCAGCCAAGGCAGAGAACGTGCAGGCCAGGCTGCAGACAGGTCAGCAAATACTTATTCAATGCCTTGTCTGCTCTGGTATCGTGCTCAGCACTAGGATGCATGGAAAAGAGAAATCACAGGTGCTGCCTTCACAGGGCTTGCTCAGGAGCAGAGTCAAGCAGTGCCTTAGAGTAGGGTAACTGACAAGGCAGGAAAGACAGGCTGCTGGCACCACGTGTCACACTCCAGCTGCCCAGCTGAGGGGTACACCAGCCTGGTCCAGCTCCTAAGGAGCTGTTCTAGTCTCCCAGGCCCACTTGTTCCTCCTCATTGGGTGGTCCTGGAGGTACAATGTGTTAATATGTATAAAGCATTTAGAACAGTGCCTGGCACTTAGTAGGTGCTCAGTAAATGTTAGTTACATATTAGCTATAATGTAACCTTGTCTTTTCCCAAACTTTCAGTGACAATTTTTATATAACTGTATTGAATTCTTCTCTGTGTCCTGAAGCAGAGATATAATTGACTTTTAAAACAGATATAATTGACTGTTCACATAGGAATGAATTCTTTATACTTATTAAAATAGTTTCACAGTTAGCTGGTGAAGATTTATACATAATTACTTTTACCATACTTAAGGGATAATTAGCCCTGCTAATGGGAGTTATCATTATCTTAATCATCATTATTATCCTAATCTAAGGCATTTATTGAAAATCTCATTTTGCCTTTTAAGTAAGCTAACCCCTTCTTCAAAGGGAGTTTTTGGACCTGCCCTTGGGGTACTTAAAGTATAAGACAGCAGTAATTCGGATGCCAGTTCAGCCTCAGCATTAAATCTATTGTTCTGTCTCAAGTGTGCTTTTATTGACAGTTTTTGTTATAAATGTTTTTACATATTCTTTTATGGTTATGTAGCCCGCCTCTTCCAGCAGATTCAGATTCTTAACATCAAAGGCAATTTATAGAAACCAGGTGATATTGTTTGCTTCTAATTATGTCCCCAAAGTGGTTGCTTACTACTCGGGTGATATTTTAAAATAATTTATTTGAAAATCATTTCAGGTATACAGAAACTTTAAATTAGAACAGTACAAAAGACTCTCATGTTTCCTTCATTCAGATTCTCCAACTATTGACATTTTACTACATTTGTTCCATCACCTACTCCTCTGTATTTGCATATCGTTTTTTCCCTGAACCTTGAGAGCAAGCTGTACATGATGTCCTGTCCCCCCTAAATACTCAAGTGCATGTTTCAGACACTCTCCTACATCACCTGCATACAACCCTCCAGTACAGAAGCCAAAACTGATAAAATACTACCATCCCCCCACAGACTTCACTCAGGTTTCACTAACAGTCTAAACAGTGTCCTTTTTTTTCCCTTTGTGAATGGCAAGTTTGGCCTTGGAGTACTGGAAGTAGAGGAAAACAATAGAATGGGAAACATCAGAGATCTCTTCAAGAAAACTGGAGAGATCAAGGAAACGATTTCATATAAGAATTGGCACAATAAAGGACAGAAATGGTACGGACCTAATAGAAACAGAAGAGGTGGCAAGAATACGCAGAAGAACTATACAAAAAAGGTCTTAATGACCCAGACAACCACGATGGTATGGTCACTCACCTAGAGCCGGACTTCCTGGAGTGTAAAGTCAAGTAGGCCTTAGGAAGCATTACTACGAACAAAGCTAGTGGGCATGATGGAATTCCAGCTGAGCTATTTCAGATCCTAAAAGATGATGCTGTTAAAGTGCTATACTCAATATGTCATCAAACTTGGAAAACTCAGCAGTGGCCACAGGACTGGGAACAATCAGTTTTCATTCCAGTCCCAAAGAAGGGCAATGCCAAAGAATGTTCACACTGCCATATAATTGCCCTCATGTCACATGCTAGCAAGGTTATGCTCAAAATCCTTCAAGCTAGGCTTTAGTAGTACGTGAATTGAGAACTTCCAGATGTACAAGCTAGTTTTCCAAGAGGCAGCAGAACCAGAGGTCAAGTTGCCAACATTAACTGGATCATGGAGAAAGCAAGGGAATTCCAGAAAAACATCTGCTTCATTGACTATGCTAAAGCCTTTGACTGTGTGGATCACAGCAAACTATGGAAAAATTTTAAAGAGATGGGAATACCAGACCACCTTACCTGTCTCCTGAGAAATCTGTATATGGGTCAAGAAGCAACAGAAACTTAAGTGGAATGACTGGTTCAAAATTGGGAAAGGAATATGTCAGGGCTGTATATTGTCACCCTGTTTGTTCAACTTGTATGCAGAGTACATCATGCGAAATACCAGGCTGAATGAATCACAAGCTGAAATCAAGATTGCTGGGAGAAATATCAACAACCTTAGATATGCAGATGATACCACTCTAATGGCAGAAAGTAAAGAGGAACTAAAGAGCCTCTTGATGAGGGTGAAAGAGTAGAGTGAAAAACCTGGCTTAAAACTCAGCATTAAAAAAACTAAGGTCCCATCACTGCATGGCAAATAGAAGGAGAAAATGGAAGCAGTGACACATATTATTTTCTTGGGCTCCAAAGTCAGAGGACAGTGACTGCAGACATGAAATTAAAAGACGCTTACTCCTTGGAAGAAATGCTATGACAAACCTAGAATAGTGTTAAAAAGCAGAGATCTATCTCACTTTGCGGACAAAGGTCTGTATAGTCAAAGCTATGGTTTTTCCAGTAGTCATGTACAGATGCGAGAGCTGGACCATAAAGAAGGCTGAGCACTGAAGAATTAATGCTTTCAGATTGTGGTGCTGGAGAAGACTCTTGAGAGTCCCTTGGACTGCAAGTAGATCAAGCCAGTCAATCTTAAAGGAAATCAACCCTGAAAATTCACTGGAAGGACTGATGCTGAAGCTCCAATACTTTGGCCACATGATGTGAAGAGGCCAGCTCATTGGAATAGACCCTGATGCTGGGAAAGATGAAAGGCAGAAGGAGAAGAAGACAGAGGATGAGATGATTAGATATAATCATGGACTCAATGGGCATAAATTTGAGCAAACTCCAGGAGATAGTAGAGGACAGAGGAGCCTGGTGTGTTACAGGCCACAGGGTCAGAGCTGGGCACAACATAGCAACTGAACAGCAACAACATATACATATATGTATACTCATACACATGTACATCTAAAAGTATATCATTGTGTGTATAAATGTGTGTAAATATATATTCAATGTATAGTTTATATATGTATATAAGTGTATAAATCTGTGTTATAAAATCATGGGCTCATACCAGTTCCTCCAATTACAATCCAACACCATGGTATTCTTTCTAGAGTTCTCCCTTCCATGTTTGTAAATACCTGTTCCAATGGCAAGAAGTCCCGTTTTTTGAACTATATTGTTTTATTTACTCGGTTTATTTATTTACAACATGTAGCTGATTTTCCATCCACACTAGCCATGTCTTCAGCCTGCCACCTCTGTGTCTCTCCCTCACCTCCTCATCCTCAACTGCAAGAGGGATATTCTCCCCACAGCAGCAGGGGTGTGTGTGTGTGAACCCCAGGAAGACAAGTCAGAACTGTTCAGAGTTTGGGGGCACAGGCTGGGTTCAACATGTGTAAACCTCATTTTTCCCATCTGTAAAATGGGAATTCGAAGAGGTAATATATGTTCAAAAGTGCTTGGCATATAGTATGAATTCAGTTATACTATTATTCAATTATACTGTTATGTAGAATTATTTTTACTGCAGTTGTCATCATAATTATTAAAAAGATTATTTCCCCCAAAGTTAAAAATGAGCAAAAGATATTTCTCAAAAGAAGATACACAGATGACTGATAAGTACATGAAAAAATGCATACCAACACTACAGTGAGATGCCACTTTGTACTCATTAGGATGGTTACTGTCAGGAAAGAAAAAGGAAAATAGCAAAATGGTGGTAAACAAGTGAAGAAATTGGAACCTTTTTGCACTGTTGGTAAGAATGTAAAATGATGTAGCCAATGTGGAAAACAGTTTGGCAGTTCTTCAAAAAGCTAAACATAGTATTATATGACCTAACAATTCCACTTCTAGGCATACCCAACAGAATTGAAAAAACAGGTGCTCAAATAGATATTTGTACACTCATGTACATAGCAGCAGCCAGAAGGTGGAAGCAATGCAAATGTCCATCAGTAATTGAATCATTAAACAAAGTGTGGTATTTACATACAGTATAATATTCAACCTTTAAAAGGAGGGAAATTCTGATACATGGCTTCAACAGGGATGAACCTTGAAAACATTATACTCAATGAAACAAGCCAGATGCAGAAGGAAACATAATATCATTCCATTTAATTGAGGCACCTGGAATGAACAAGGAAAAGGGTCCTCACAAGGAAGCAAGCATGGTGGCACCCTGCTCTTGGAATTCTAAAACTGTGAGAAAAGACGTTTCTACTGTTTGAGCCACCCAGACTATGGTGTTTTTTTATGGCAGCCAGAGGAGAAAGATAAACATACTCTTCACAGTTCTGCCAAGAACGGACTCTAGTCTTCATCTCCTAGAGTTTACCAGAATCTCTTCTCTTCACAAATGAAAGGGGTATCAAGAAGAGAGAAGTCTTACCAGCAAGCTTGATCAGGGGATTTCTTTGAAATAACCAGAGTGGTGAGCAGTAGGTTCCAAAAGGCTAAGAAGAATAGGGTTTCTTCATAGAGATTTGCTTGTATGGCACCATCTGTTTTTCTTTGAATGTAATAAAAATGACAGCTTTTCATGTACTGATACTCCCTAAGCCTTTTAAAGTCCAACATATGATGCTGTTTGTGTATAAAGGTTTTTCTCTTGTGCCCATTTGTTTCTCAAGCTTGAATTTCTGTGTAAACTCCCTTGGCTAAATTACACAAGCCACCCACTCCCCATGCCTCCTCTCTCACTGTAGAGCAGGGGGCTGAAACCTGCCGTCTGCAGTATGGAGGGTCCAACACACAGCTCACTGCCCCAAGCAAAGGAAGATTTCCTGGCTGACCTGCTTGCCCCATGCCCACATCCTCATTTGTGCTGTGAGTGAGGGCATGCAGCTTTGAAACATGGCTTCAAAACATTTTTGGTCAACCTAGCCCAAACTGCTCATTGGTCTCTTTAACTCATTAACTCATTTTAACTCATTCCATTCTACCCCTATTTTGTGTTACTGGATCAGTTCAGTTCAGTTCAGTTCATAGTTATCTGCAAATTAGACAAGCTTGATCTCTGACTTTATATGAGCTCCTTCTTAATAACATGTTGTACTTCCTGTAGATCTGAAGATATCATTTGTGCAAAACGGTCATTTTCCCTATCCTTAGGCTTTTAACGGAGAAGGCAATGGCAACCCACTCCAGTACTCTTGCCTGGAAAATCCCGTGGATGGAGGAGCCTGGTAGGCTTCAGTCCATGGGGTCGCTGAGTTGGACATGACTGAGCGACTTCACTTTCACTTTTCACTTTCATGCATTGGAGAAGGAAATGGCAACCCACTCCAGTATTCTTGCCTGGAGAATCCCAGGGACAGCGGAGCCTGGTAGGCTGCTGTCTATGGGGTCTCACAGAGTCGGACACGACTGACGTGACTTAGCAGCAGCAGGCTTTTTAAAATGATGACATGGTCTTCACAGCTGGATTCTGGGAACAGACTGTTTTCACATTCCTCCTGAGTCTGAGTTTGTCGCAGTCCTTTTGGTCTAACTGAAGGTGTGTGTGAATCAAATACCTTCTAGACTGGACCAGAGCAGAAGGCTGGGGGGCTTGCTTGTCTGCTTCTCCCTATTTAAAAGCCTCCAAGACTACACAGAAACTAGTATCAGGTATCAGAGCGCAGGCAGCTGATTAGGATTGAATTGTTTTGCTCCACAAATATCTGTTGAGCTCCTACTTGTGAAAAGCACAAAGTGCTTTTGGGAATCAAAAAATGAATAAAACACGCTTCCCGCTTTCAAGACTATTACAATGCACAATTTTAGAGAAGAACTTCTATTATAGCCTAAAGATCTTTGAGGAAGGCTTTCAGCCCATAGCTGTAAAAGTATATCTCCTTAAGATGAGGATTACAAAGTATATCAAAAAAAAGCAAAGTGTGCTTTGAAATTATATTTTGGTATAGATGGGTTTTAAGCAAGGATTTGCGGACAGACTGAAAAATGAAACATGAAAGCTTTAAAGGGGTTTAGCTTTTGCTTTACTTTGGCTAATATAAGAGCACCAGGAAAACAAAAAGTATTCTCGCTCTTGACAGTATGAAATTCTTACTATTTTAGAGAATAGTGACTGTGGATTTATGAAGTTCTTTGTCAGAGCAATTTAGCTAATAGGTATGTAAATGACTGCTTATTTCATTGTGTAGGCAGATCGTTCCATGTTCACTTTCTGAGGAAGAATAGAAGTGCTCAGTAACATTCCAAATGCAGAGAAGCAAAAGTTAAGGTTACAGTGCCATACTTGTGTTATATTAGATGTTAGGAGTAAGACAGAGAAGATCTTGTAAATGATGTTTGTTTGGTTTGCTCAGTGGAATTTCTTATTCACATACAACTCTCTAACTGCCCTTTTTGGATGTAAGAAAATATAAGTGAATTGAGGTGCAAGGTTGTTTCTTATTCTTACTATTGGTTTTCAAGCGTAAAGGATCATCATAAACTTAGCTGGAGTGGGAAGGCTGGGTGTGCTGAAAGTTAATACCACAGTAATAAATGTTCTTGCAAGATTTGCAGTCTGAGGCATATCGTGAGAACATCCCCTAAAATGAAAATACCTAAGAAGTCAGTGAGAGACTTTATTTTGGGGGGCTCCAAAATCAATGCAGATGGTGACTGCAGCCATGAAATTAAAAGACGCTTGCTCCTTGGAAGAAAAGCTATGACCAACCTAGACAGAGACATTACTTTGCTGAAAAAGGTCCATCTAGTCAAAGCTATGGTTTTTCCAGTAGTGATGTATGGATGTGAGAGTTGGACTATAAAGAAAGCTGAGAACCAAAGAATTGATGCTTTTGAATTGGTGCTGGAGAAGACTTGAGAGTCCTTGGACTGCAAGGAGATCAAACCAGTCAATCCTAAAGAAAATCAGTCCTGAATATTCATTGGAGGGACTGATGCTGAAGCTGAAACTCCAGTACTTTGGCCACCTGATCTGAAGAACTGACTCATTGAAAAAGACCCTGATACTAGGAAAGATTGAAGGCTTGAGGAGAAGGGGGCAACAGAGGATGAGATGGTTGGATGGCATCACCAACTCAATGGCCATGAGTTTGAGTAAGCTCCAGGAGTTGGTGATGGACAAGGAAGCCTGGCATGCTGCAGTCCATGGGGTCGCAAAGAGTCAGACACAACTAAGTGACTGAACTGACTGACTAAGGAGCCTTATTAGAAGCATATTGGTTTTTCAGCATGAAAACAACTTCAGAGGAGGCTGAGAATTCCAAAATTCTTCTGGTTTTAGCCACCTCCTGTGATCAGCATGGAAGCCTCTGTAATCCCTGAGTTAAACCAGGCTCATCTGGGATCAGAAGTCACCAGTGGGGGAGAATAAATGGACTTGCCTCATAGACGATCTCCAGCTTCCCTGACATGAATTCATCCTGCCCAGGGAATTAGCTTCATCCTCAGTTGTGTTTTTATCATTATGTTGCCCTTCTCTGAAATTTCTTTGGATTCCAAATTGTCATGGAAATCAAATTAAAATTCTTATTAATGGATCCCAAGCTTTTCACCAGTTTACCCTTCTACTGTCTTGCCTAAGTGTTCTTGGCTCCCACAACACCGGTTCACATTCTCCACATCATGTCAGCAAGCAAACACGCAGAACTCCCTCTTCGTGTTTGTTTCTCCCTGTGGGCTCCAGCTCAGGTAATCCCCCCTCCCTGTATCTCTTACTCATCAGTAAGCCGAGTTTCTTCTCACTTGCCCCTCGTCCCTTGGCTCTGCAGTTGTTGTCATAGACATGTCTGTATTCTTTATGTGGCAAGCTCTTTCTGTGCTGTGGGCCCTGAGGTTACAGACAAGGAGCTGTATTGACTTCAACCCCACCAGCTCAACAAGGGGGAAAGGACTCCGCTCTCCACATTGTGAGTGCTTCTTTGTTAAAATGTTTTGTGTGTTTGCTTTTTCCTTTGTCTTCCTTTTCCTACAGGTCCAGAGTGAAGACAGTGTCCTCCTGTTTGTTATTGCCTGGACCATCACAGAAATTATCCGTTACTCCTTTTATACATTCAGTCTGTTAAACCATCTGCCTTACCTCATCAAATGGGCCAGGTAAAGAAGTACAGGAATGAAGACTAACTTTTGAAGTGCTGTACTTTTTCTTTATTGCCTAAATACTGTTTTTTATTTCTAAAACTTGTGTGAGGTAGGGGTTGGATAAAATTCTGCTCTGTGGATTTCATCAGGGCAAGTGACTATGTAACTGTGATTTATAAAAACACTTAAATTTTTTATCTCTACTTAAGTGATTTATTTGGGATCAATTCTCTCAGTTAAATTATTCAATAGAGATTTGATAGAGCGTCTCTTTTTTGTCCATAGAAAACTGTACCGATGAGCTTCTGCCATTATGATGGTTTTTTGGGACCAAGTCCAATTCCTGTCTCAGTTTTTCCAACACAATAATTCTTAAATTACTCTTTAATTAATAACAAGTGTTACAGGGCACTTTTAGCATATTATCAGTTTAGTTTGCTTTGATTATTTTTAACAATAGTATTTGTTATGAATTTGGTGAATTTCTGATCATTCATCTGATTATCTGAACTAACCTGTGACACAGTTGTGAGCAACTTTCTGAGTTAGAGATGACTACAGGAATGAGTGACAAAGCCAAAGGATCAAAATTGTCCTTGGGGCCAAAGTGCCTCGTTTCATAAAAGGAAAACGGTGGTTCCTAGACAATTTGTGAGTTTAATGATTAAACAGAGACATAAACCAAATGTTTCCAAAGCATGGGAACGTCTTTTTCTTTCCTTTTTTTTTCACCCCCCCTCCCCCACCCAGTAAACATTTGTATTAGGAAAAGGAGAATGGGAAAAGTATAGTGGTTTCTAACCAAGTTGGGCAGCAAAGCTGATAGGAAAATGGAAAGCTGTCTATCCTAGTTATAGGGCAAGTTTATTGACCAAACCCTGCTTTTAGTATTAGAGAAAGATTCCCTCTGTGGCCCTTGCAAGAGTCGTGCTTTTCCACCCTCCTAAGGATGGCTGAAGGTGACAGCGGAGAACGTATCTTTCTTTCGTCAGCATATTTCCTGTATGTGGAGGTTTAGAGTCCAGTATTTACTGTCAGCCACAAACAGCCAAAGGCTTTTTAAACATGAGCTGATGATTTATTTAGCAATACTTACACCTCAGAATGGCTTCCAGTTAGTTCCATAGGGTGAGCCTCTCCAAAATTCTTTTTAAAGCATGAGAAACTCCTTTTTAAAGTGAAGAAAATTGTGTAGAGTCACCCATGTGATAGTAATTGGGTTTTTTTGGGGGGGGGAGGGGGACTGGAAAATTACATAATGACCAAAGCTATCATAAAATTTTTAATATTTTTTAAACTTGGCATGTATTTTATTTTTCACAATAGCATGTACAGGCTTTTGAAAACTTTGCAGAATATACACATTGGATATGCTGCTTTTTTCAGTCCAGAGACCAGAATTGGTGTGCATTGTAGGGATTCTTGGACACCTTGTTTCAACACCTTCCCCCCGAAACCCACACCCACCTATGAGGCAGGACCCTTCAGTATGAACCATGACTCCATGCCCCTACTTTACCAGTATTTGACATCACCTCAGTTATTTTAGGGGGTTGTTTTGAAGAGTTGTTTATTTAGTCAGGCCAGATTTTGAGGCTGACCAAATACATTTTATTTTAGAACATTCAGAAACATACCTACTTTGGCCCTTTTCAAAAACTGGCTTGTAAAACCTGAATTTAAGCAGTGGGTAAACAGCAAAGTGTATAAACAGTAGCGTTCTACAAGACCAGTACTGATTACTTACAATCAGTACTGGTTGTGGGGGTGGGAGGGTGCATCTTTCTACTGAAGCTGGCTTCAAACCTCAGTAATGAATATTTTGTTTTGTTTTAGGTACACACTCTTCATTGTGCTGTACCCAATGGGAGTGTCCGGAGAATTGCTCACAATATATGCCGCGTTGCCCTTTGTCAGACAGGCTGGCCTGTACTCCATCAGTTTACCTAACAAATACAATTTCTCCTTTGATTATTATGCATTCCTAATTCTGATAATGATCTCTTACATTCCACGTAAGTAGATATTTATGCATATATTTATTTATGTTTTAAAAATTGGCTCAACAATAGCTAGAGTTAAATGCCTTTGGTTGTTTTTACACCATAAATCTAATTTATCGGGGACGCTTTGGTTTTCATTGAAGCTGACTGCCAGAGAGTTTTCTCTGGTAGTAACTGAATAAAGATGAATTCCTCTCAGCTGCTAAAATGCAGCCCTTAGTGTGTGTGTGTGACACAGTGAATGCCAGCATAGGTTAACTGCCTATTGGAGGAAAGGACTGAGTGGAAAGCAAAAAAAGAAACCATTAGAGACCTTACCTTGACTTTTTCAGTCTCTTAAAAGCTGCATGTTATGGTATTTGAAAAACACTGTAGAGAGAGTTTTACACTTCCGCTATATCAAAATAAACATTACTTCACTTTTAAGGAATTGGTAGTTGACTAGAAACAAGTAAAATAAAAATAGATTAATTGATTAATTTTTCTTTATTTCTTTTTTGGAAATAAACAAAGTCATCTGAACAGGACGTAGCATTCTCTTCAGGATAGTTTCCGATTATTTTAATAGTCCTGCTGAAGGTTTAAATATATAGATACTCAAATCTGCCTACCAGCACATTAACAGAGAGAAAAGGCCACGTTTGAGGCTTCCCTGAAGTGAGTCTGGTTTGCTGAGGATGAAGAGTTGTTTACTCCTTTACTCAAATTCTGATGTTCAGTTTCTATCCTGTAACTGATTTCCACATATCCAAAAGTACTGTTTTACCCAAGGCCAAGTAAACTGAATGCTTCTTCTCCCTTAGCTACTTCCATTGGCATTATGACTCTGAATCTTATTTTAGGCTGTAAGATGCTATATTCTCCCCTAAACCTCAGGTTAAATTCAGACTGGAAGGTTGGATTTTTCTTCAGCCCACAGCATTAACTGAATGAATCATCCTAACAGTCACAGGTGACAAGCTTGTGTCCCCTTGTGGAAAAATGCATTTCATACACTTTGAGGGAAAAAAACGACATCCCATTTTCTTGTGAACATTTATCTTGGAGAGGTTCTTGGACGCACTTCTGCTTTGTGATTCCTTTTACACCCTTTAATAGCAATCAAGTCCTCCTCTCTGTTGCTGGAACCAGGGTGGCTAAAGGCCATCTCTCTCCAAATGTAAAAGGTAGTTGATTTTCAAACAAAAGATAAATATGGAAGAGTGTAAAAATTTAAGTAGTAAGAATTAACTTAGAGCCTCTCACCTTTCCGATTGTGTTTCATTTCCAGTCTCTAGAGCAACAATTCCTAACTGCAGTTTTGCCACACCCAGGCTAACCAGTATTATCCTGATGAGCACCACAAGATGTATTTAAATTCAGCATAAGTCTTTAAATGGAGATAAATGCTGTGTTGGATAACTGGGAACGGGGCCAGGAGACTATCATGAAATCAAACCAGTAACGAAGTGCTGCCCCATTAATGGAAACCTGGGCCCTACCTCAGAGGTGCTGCCAGGTTTCCGGTCTGTTGCAGGTGGGGCTGTATTCCAGGAGCAGTTCTCCGGGAAGCTCAGGGCACTCTGCACCTCCTAGTCTCTTTTTGTGCCACGGGGGCCAACCAGAGCCAACCTTTTGCCTCACCCTGCTGACCTCTCGGTAGAGAAGGGGCCTGGTCAAGCACAGGATGACAGGATTCCTGGAGGAAAACAAACCCAGTTCTGTGGGATTTTCCTTCGTGGCCTTAGAAGAGAAGAGAGCACAGACCTAAGAGTCAGCTGTCTTAGAGCAGGGAAACTCCTCTCAGCCAGCGTCTGCTTTCCGTACCTCAGTCCTTCCCCCTTCTACCATTCTCAGCCTCTTTTTAATGAGAGAACTTGGCTTGGTTAAAGTCCATACTCTTTCATTTCTAAGGTAGCTTAACTCCTGTAGGACAAAAAAAGGATTCATTTCAAGGACAGAGATTAAAAGGTTCCCTTCAAATCCCTAACTCCCCACCCAGGCTCAAGATGGCAGCGCAGACCCTGTACTGCTGCACATCACTCATGTCTGCTGGCGCTCACTGTGCTTCTGGCCTGAGCCAGTGGCCCTGAATGTTTTTAGTAGTTTATGTTGTTAATACTGAGACCAGTTTGTACAGTTCATTCCAGCCAACTGCACGTTTCCAACTTTCCAAAACTTTGTATTTATAAGAAGAAAATGCAGTCAGGAGAGGTTGCTGTTGCCATGCAGCCTTCTTTACCAAATCTGGGTTCCCTTCCACAACTTAGGTTTCTTTCAATCCCCTCTCATGGGACGTGGGTGATGTACATGTCTTAGAAAGCAGCACCTCTTCGTTATGGCCCTGACCAGATGTTGCACTGTCGTACCTGCAGGCCATGTTGTGCGTGGCCTGTGAGCCGCAGCCCTGGGAGTTTTCTCATATTGGGGTGCTTTGGATTCCCTTTGGGGTGTTCCTCTCCTCTGCTGCAGCTGCAGTATGAGTATGGACAGTATCTGTTTACATTACCTGCCCTCCCCCTTTTGCAAATTGGTGAAAGCTAGCTGCAGGGCTGGGGTTTAAAAAAGGCAGAGAGAAACGAGAAACAGTGATAGAGGGCAGGGTCACCAAGAAGCAGGGCACTGTCCACGTTGTCAGTAACCATAACCGCCCTCTGATTATTAGAGAAACAGAAGGAACTTGCCCCAAACAGAGTGTTTCCAGTTGCCCTCTGCCTTCAAGTCTTAAGAGCGCCCTTCTCCTTACAGGAAGGTGTGCCCAGTGACACCGCAGCCACCTACCCACCCACCCTCCGGCACAACAGGACGGACACATGCATAGCCGCCATCTCCATCCTACATGTCCTAAACTATAAGAGCAGAGGCTAGAATTCTGAACAGCCTGTTGTCAGGTTGAGATTTTCAGCGTAGTTAAAAGCAGGCAACCATGCATCTGGAATTATTTCAGTCACTGTAGCTGGTGTGACCATGTGAGTAATTGAGATGGAGACAGTGTCCCCCAAGTTCTGGTCACCAGGGAGTCACTGCCAGAGGAACAGAGAATCTCTAGCCCAAGTACTCCCATTTTCCCCGTCTCCCCCACACATTTCTTTCTCCTGGGCACTGAGCAACTTCTGGAAGAATGTAACAAAATGAAAGGGCCATATCTGCTCCCCAGTCCTGACCAGGAGCCTCGTAGCTGGCAGGCCCTTGCATGAGGATGAAGGTATATTTAGGCATCTGGTTGCCACTAAAGGCCTATTGAATGGCTTTTGGATTGTTGTCCTACGTCAGACCCTGTGGGTCCATAGCCACACTTTATATGAGTGACATAATCACAAATGCAGCCAGTGGAAAAGTCCTTAGTGTTCTTTGCTGCAAAGTTTCCCTTTACTAAAGTATATCTATAGAAATGTGACTAGCCTCACAGTTTTAAATGATTACAATTAGCATTCCTTATGGTTTAATTATATCCTTACTTCCAGTTTTTAGATTATAGAGCTTGTCAAGTTTTCTGGTGTTCATACCAAAATAGTTCTCTCACTGTTGAATTTTATGCACAAGCTGGGTCTTTTCTGTGAATAACTTCCTGCCTGCAAATAGTGAGTGGAGTGGATGGCAGCGCTGTTCAGCGCCGAGGCCTCCTCTGCAGTTTATCAAATCTGTGTGCACACACCCACTGATGTCTTGGTACTTTGGGAGGATCGTTTGACATTTGGCCAACTTGGAACCCATTTGGAAAGAAAGAAACTGTGAGAGAAGAGTTGGCAGTAGTAGAAATCACCTCCCCCAAAACACAGGTTACTGTCTAAAATACAGAGAGTGGAGCCGTTGAGAAGGGAAGGTGGATGGTGTACGTCCAAGACCATCTCACTGGAATATTTTATGTGGTTTTTGAACCCCCAGTTTACAGTAACCTTGTGAAGGTCAGATAGCTTAAGCTGGCATCTCCCAACAGGGACACTGTAGGCCTTTGGGATGGGACAGCTCTTAGTCACGGAGGACTGTCACATAGTGTGGATGTTGGCATTACTGGCCCCTTGCACTGAATGCCAGTAATATCCCCACTCCGTCCTCCCAGGCAGCACCACCCTGTTCAATCGAGAGCCAGTCCTTTTTAAAGTAACTTATGAAATGACCAAGAACAGAATCTCCGGTGCATAAGGGTTTGCTTTTCACATCCAAACGTGGCTTAGTGGTGTTCAGATCAAACACCACTCCGCGGTCTTCCCAAAGAACAGCATTTCTCTGGAAGTACCTTTGGGACATCCTCCTGGATGACAGAGCAGAGGGACAGGGAGGGTGAGACTGAGGGTCAGGAGCACGGAGCCTGGTCCTGACTGTCAGTGATTTGCTGTGAGACCGCAGGCAAATGCCCAGCCTCTCTGAGGCTTCCATTCCTCCTCTGTGAACAGAAATAGTAACTCTAGCACTAGAATTCACCCCCTGGTTGTTGGGAAATCAGAGAATAAGTGTGCAGATAGCATGAGCTTGTGTAAAGAGTATTATTTGGCAGCTCCGTGGCATCCTGATTGGTAATGCCAGTGGCAGTGGTATCTGACACTCCAGTCCACGTTACCTTCCCCCTCGGCTAAAGCAGGAAACGAAGTTTCTTTGTGTTTTTCTTCTTTCTCCAAGCCCGTCTTGTTACCATCCTTGGTTGCTGGGAGAGAAAGTGGTCGGAGTCAGAGAGGACCTCAAGTCCATGTGCTTTACGTAGAACCTGTGGTTTTAAATCATCTCCTTAACCAATTCTCTCTCTTCTTTGCAGTTTTTCCCCAGTTGTACTTCCACATGATACACCAGAGAAGAAAGATCCTTTCTCATACTGAAGAACACAAGAAATTTGAATAGTTCCTTCTTCCTGCACATCCCCAGAAACAAACTTTCCAATGACAAAAAATGCTGCAGACTTTTTCAGTTCCCAATACGTTTCATAGAAAATAAGTAAGAACTATTTTTAAATACTAAAAAAATAAATAAATAAACCAAAATCCAGTGTCATGTGGGCCTGGGGTTTTCTAAAAAACAAAACAAAAAAACGAAAGCTGTTACATAAAACATCCTGGCCGGTCCATTTCAGCATGCTCTTTCAACCAGAAGTTCCCAATATTTATGATGGCGCTGGAAAGGGATTTGGCATTTTATATCCTCCTGTTTCCTTCACATGTCTGATAAATAAAATATCTGTAACACTAAACACTTGAGCGTTACAGTCTGACCCATGAAGTTGCGCCCACTGAATGCCCAGCTTGGAGCAGGTACGTCTCAGTCTGCAGTGTGTTTAGCATCCCCTCTCTAAGCGCTTGACTGCATGCTGGAAGCCGTTTGTTCTCTGGCATGCTCTGAAGTTATGGCTGGGACCTTCCCCTCATATCTAGTGAATGAATTATACAATGTACATGTCTGTGAAACTTTGGGGTAGTGCCTATAATCAGAAAACAACTAGAACCGTTTTGTTTTCATTCGAGTCATTACTGCTTGCCACTACGAAATGTGCTTGAATTTAATAAGTATGTGTATATTGTAGAGAAGCTACCTTAACTGGGGCTCAACCTCAATCCTATTTTAACAAAACTGGACAGTTCTGAGGAAGGGAAAGCTCAGTAGCTAGTCAATGACAGGTACCTTTCACAGTACCATTCTCAGAACACCCTGAGTAAGGAGTTTGCCAGGAACTATTGTTGCTTAGGGACCTGAAGCCAGTCTAGTGCACAGAAGTAGAGAATCTGTTCTTGAAAGCACATGGAAGGTGTTACTCTAGAAATGGAGTTTGGAAGAACAATCAGGAATGGGTTTGTGTACCCTTATTATTTTACTTTCACATTCTTATTCAGCTCTTCTGTTTGTATACTTTTCCTTATTATGGTGCTATGTAATTCCCACCAAGTTGTAAGTCCAGAGGCAGTGAAATGTTCCAGTTGGGCAGTCATGAACTAAAAGTAGTATCGTCCCCGCATTTTGGAGCAGCCAAGAAATACTTTGGACATATGGACATTGTCTAATTAACGTCTTGTCTACATACTATAATTGCTAAACTGTGCATTTAAGACTTTTCAAGAGTTGGATGAAAATGTAAAGCCCAAGTTTAGACATGCATTAGATTTTAAATATACAGTGTTCTTTACGGAAACATTTTCCCTTTTTTTTTTTTTAATTGGTTGATCTTTTAAAAGGCTAGCTTACTAGCTTACTGACTGGTTATCAACTAAAGTTTAATTACGAATATTAGAAGGGTGTCATAATGGAAAACTTTTAAATGCTCATTTTAATAGAAGCTTGAAAATTAAGATGAAAATGAGAAGAAAATATGCAGCCTGAAATTTAATGCAAGCAGATGTATAATACATTATTTTTGAATTGATCATTAAAATTCTGCTTCTTAAAGGCAGCACTCTTGACTTGGGTGTGGTGAGATTAGAATCTATTCTTGTATTTGATAAACAAAACGTGGGAAGATTATTTTTCATGCTTTTTTCTCTTATTTTTCCAAAATGTTTTTCTACCATAAAATAGAATCAATTTGGGTTATATTAGCCTTATTACTTAGGTTGAGTAAGATTTTTTTCATTTGTGTTTGAAATAGTTATAGAAGATGGGATGAGAAATGCAAAGTTTCCAGGACTGCTGGATTGGGAGTTTTATTCGGTCCTCTCTATTATAATTTGTCACTATTTATGAAAAACAATCTGTCACAAATAGTGGTCATGCATCAAATTGAACTTTGACAGCAAGAACGCAGTGAACAACTCCCTTCTCAAAAAGGGTCTCAACCCCAGTGTGTGTTTTTGTCCGTCAACATTTAAAATGCTCATTGCAGATAAGTAAGGCATGCACTGTGTCCTTCAGTCACCTCTCTCAGTAACTGGTTTCTTTATCTCTAATGTGAATTCATTTCTCTTTGGAAGTGGTGGTGTTCGTTTATGGACTGAGAACATCTAACCCCACCGGATACCACATCTTCTTATAAGGTGTGGATGAGGAAGGTGGTGTTTTGGTGGGTATTTTGTCAGACTTAACCACTTTCATTTCCGGGCAGAATCAAAGGCATCATCTGCCCCCCTCCAACCCCTGCCTGATTGGGTGTTTCAGTTCCCCCGCTTCGGGGACCACCTTCTGGCAGAGAATTCTTTGAGATACGCAGTAGTGCTGTATCGACACAAGCTGCTAATCTGCATCTTGCTGTGTTCTGTTTGCTAAGGTTGGGGTCATTCATTTAACACGTACTGACAGTTTTCAGAGGCTCCGTATAGAGTTAGTCATGGAATAAAGCACATCCACCTGTTGGAAACGTTTCTCTGGAGCAAACTTCCAACAGGAAGGGCTTAGAAGGTGTAGCTTTGAGGCACGTGAAGAGATTGTGCCCTCACTTCCACTTGTGTTTTTGGTTATTCATTTATAATAAAAGGTTGGCATCGATGTGGTACAACCTACAAATTAGTTTCAATTCTGAGTTTTGGATAAAGCATTGTAAGACAAAATCGGTACATACCGCTCCTTTGAAATTTGGGTAAAAAATTATACAACCATATATAAAGTCATTTTTATATTTTTTCTATGTTGTGAAAACCAAAACTGTAATTTTATAAGTCTTTGATTCACTAAAATTATATAATTTAAATGTATTTTTTGTATATTTAGAAATAAGGAGTTCAAAGACTATGCTTAACTTTCTATGCATGCATTTGGAAGCTGTTTTTACCTGATAATGTAGTAATAAGTTGTATTCATAAAATACTGATCTGTGTTGCATTTCAAAATAAACTAATGTGTGCTCTGCCTGGATTTGATATTTGACCAGTAGATCTGGTGATTTTTCACATTGAGTTGGCCTGAAAATGGTATTGTAGGATTATGGAAGTTTCAGTTCCATTATAGATTCTAGCTCTTTCTTAAAAGTTTTTAAATCAATTTCTGCTCTTCATAATGGTTCTACACTTAAAGGAAAAGCAGACAAATTATATTAAGAGATTTCAAAAAAATCATTCTTCCTAGCAGTCAGTCTTCAAGCTTACCTCGCTAGTCTCCAATCTGGCTGCAGAGGGACAAGACAGATTCATCATATAGGTGACCAGGAGAAATAAAAAATTAATCAGTAAAAGATGGAGGGCCCTTGTCTTACAGTGTGTATGTATGTGAGTTTTAATCTAATTTTTCTAATATAAGTTGAGAGAGGAAATACTGTTGCCCAGCAGTGTTCACCTTATAAAACAAGTACTCAGTCAAGAGGTCCAGTACCTCCTCCTAAAAACACCTCCAAGCACAGAGCAATCCTAGAAACTGCTTTACACACAGTGACAGGCGGGGAGAAAGACTGAGAGGATACTCAGCTCGGCTTCTCCAGCCCGCGAGTTGTAGACCCCGGATTTCCTCACCTCAAGCGTGCTAGTGTGTCCATGTGCCAGTCCCTTTCTAGGTATTTCTCTAGGTGGTCTCAGGATGCCTCCAGCAGGGGCATGAGCCCACCTGAGTCATCCTTGTCCAGGACTGTGGAAAAATGTTCCAAAGAGGAGCATATTTTTTCTGAATGCTGTCTGGTCACAGTGAGAAATTACCAGCATAGTGGTTAAAACAGCCTCTCTCCTCATACAGAGTTAATCTATTTCGGAGATAGGCACATTTATGAAAAGAAAATTATTTCAGCTGAAACTGAGGAACAGATGGTAAAGTTAATAGTAGAGGCTATCCAGAAAATACAACCTTTCCATCTTAGAGTGGCAATGGGAAACCAGCCAGGTCTTTGTAATTTGTCATTGTCATATTTTATGGCAATTATGTGTACTATGTTAACATAAGCTCCAGCCTTAGGAATTACCATTGGTATAATTTAGACCCACTGTTACACACGCAGTATTCCGAAAATACCTCTGTGTTGTTCTGTTGCCTTTAACAAGAATGAAGAAACTAGCTTTGCAATTCCTTATATTTTTTTATCCCAGCATTACAAATAGACTGGTTCGTTGTTATACAGTTTAGTGGTGAAGAAACTGTTCTAAACATCTATTACCAAAAATAGCTATACCTATTAACATTCCCCTGCCTGCAACTAGGAACCAGAGTTGGAAGAGAGCTGTGTGGGTTTTTTTGACCTACACTTTGATTTAAACATGTGAGAAGCTAATCTGGGTTTTTTTTTTTTTTTTTTTCAAATTTAGAGAAATACCCCTTACTGTTACAGGGTAAGATCTCATTACCAAAAATAATCTTTTTTCCCCCCACAAAAAAGGCAGTTCACCCTGAGTCACTTGATAAGCAAAAATAAAATATGTGAGAGGCAGTGTACTTTAAGCACCTAATACCCGTTTCATAAATCTGTTTATGTTTGGAAATTGTGTTTTCTGTTCGCTAATTCCAGAACATGGACTTATTACCATGGCAGCGCTTCCACATCTATCTATGACCGTGAATGCAATCCAGATGCTTTTTCGTGCTGGACTTAGTAAAGCCCTAAGGCCATTTCCGCCTCCGTGTTGTCGTAGCTAGGTGGCCCCACTGGGGGGCAGCACCTCACAAGCGATTGGGGGTCTGGGGAATCCAAGGCGTTTGGAACACAGCTTTGACCCAAGGGCAGAAAGGCACACTAATAAAGGTCAGTCACAGACTTCTACTGTCCATATAAAGTAAAGGCAGCCTCATGTTCTGGAGGGGTACAGGAAATAACACTTTTTTAGAGCAGAAAACCCCAGTTTGGATTTGAGCTCTGAGGCTCCAGCTGTTCTCTTCCTGTGGAGACCTCCCTGGCTGGGACTGCGCAGGCTGCCTGGTTTTGAAATGAGAGATATTGGAGCTGGTCATAAAGCAGGTGTTAGTGCTCCTGCTTAATGGAGAGCCTGCTTGTTAATCTCTGAAACATTCAGGGAGGTCAGTTCCCGCTCTTCTTCTGTCCCTGGATATTTTTGGAGGGTGGCCTGGGCCATGAGAAAATATCAGGCCACCTTATAAGGCCGCGTCTGGCCCCGAGAATGCTTGTCTGCAGCATGTCCAGTACACTCTGTGGGTGTGAGTTGACTCTTGGACTGTGAGTTTTCTCACAGATTTAAAATACTTCTATTCATGCCAGGGATTATTCTCACTCTTTAACAGGCTTAAAGTCTTCCTCAAGAGCTGTTCAAATGACACCAATTTTGGCCATACCCAATAGATCACCCACGGCATATGTAATCCCTCACAGCCACACTAGTTGTGCCAGGGCAGATAGTCTCCTGCAGGTGGTTTATTTATTTTGCTAGTGTATGTCAAAGTGGAATCCACAGAATATTAGTTCTGGGGGCAATGGGAGCACAAGTATATTAGGGAGTGGGGCGAAGGAGTCTGTGGTTTAAAAAGTTGAAATGAAGAGTTTTCTCTCCTGCTGGACTTTGTATCTTTTCGCATGTGAATACAGTTTGTGAGTCTCCAAGGAAGGGGGAGCTGATACAGGGCCAAAGCCACTTTCAACCTTATCCTTGAAGCATCTTCAGGGCTAAAGCTCCTTGAACACCGTGAAAAATACTAATCTGTTGGCAGCTTTCCCCATCAGAGAACGTTAATGCATCCTGAGGGAAAAAAAAAACAAAAGAGGGCTTAGCCTGGGATCTGGGAAGATTTTCCTTGGTTTTTTGTCTGTTTGTTTGTTTTTTAAAAAACAACCATCCCAAATAGGTAAGTGAATTACACGTTAGATTGAGAACCCAGATGTCAGCAGCCCTGGATGGAGTCTGCCATTCACTCGTTTCTGCTCCTCTAAAGGGAGCTTCCCAGTGGATGAGAGCTTGTCTGAGAAGACCCAGATGGAACTGCAGCCCCAGATTGGGTCAGTCCAACTCCCACTCCCCCTGTGCCCACACCCCAAGTTTATTAAGCTCCTGCTGTCAGAGCCCTTTACTCAGGCTCGTGTCCTTGAAGCTCCTGGTGTCTTCCTGACTTTACCGTCAATCCTGAATACCCCCAGGTGCTGGCTACTTTGTCCTGGTGTGCCCTGTTACGTGACAAGGCCCCAGAGTTCCTTTTGCTCTGGGCCCTTGTCAGTTAGCATCCTCCCCATGTCAGCTCACCGTGTTCATAGATCCTTAAAGCCAGGGAAGACATCAGTCTCTGCGCAGAAGAAACTGGGGACCTGAGAGGGCATGTGACTTTTCCAGGGCCACACAGTGAGACAGCTGGGACAAGCTCTCTGCCCCACCCACACAAGGGCAGCTCCAGGGCTGTGCCCTGCCCTCTGCTGCCCACACCCATCATGGCTTTGCTGGAGCTCCTAACCCTCTCTAGTTCCCCATCTCCCTATTCCCCAGTCTCTCATGCCCATGACCCCTCAACCTTCCCGACCTTCTGCCAGACTCCACTGTTTGACCACTGTAATCAGGAACCCCCATGCCCCCTGCCCTCCCATCACACCCTCTTGGCAAAACCCCAAGCTCGGGTCATGTGCCTTCTCCCCTTGCCCATGCCTTACCCTGGGGGCTGCCTGCCTGGCACTGCCCAGGATTCTCTTAAACTCCATCCTCCTTAGACCTCTGACTCACTCCCAGTCCCAGATTGCACCCCCGGTTTGACAGAAATCTGCAATCAGGTAGCAATTGCTTCGGCTTTCTATTACCACACCTAGAGACTTACCTATATGGAGCATACCCTTTGCTTTACCTCCTGTTAGAATGGATGGGGCAACCCTCTGTCCAAAGTTAATCCCTTCCTTGTACTCTAGATGTTTCCACCCCCTACGCTTCGGGCCCTCACTGCAGCCGTCCCATCCTCTCTGTACTTTGTCTCGGCCATCTCCTCCCATAGAGTTTCTCCCCATCTTGGCTCTGACCCTGGGCCTCTTCCCTCTCTCCTCCTGTTCTCTGGGAGAGGCCCTGCCAGTGCTCCTCTAGTCTTTTCACCTCCCACTCTTCCCATCTTTCCCACCACTCCTCCTGCTGGCGCGGCTCTCTTCCAGGTCACTAGTGACCTCCTTGTTGTGAAATCCAGTGTAGACTCTGTGGCCTTTGTCTTAGGGTTGAAATTGGGGTACTACTGGCTGAATGTTAGAAATAATGGTATGGCTTTGGAGTCGTACCAGTGGGGGCCCAGTAGCACTCCATCCTCATTTTCCCTCCCTGCTCCTTGCGTCTCTAATGAAGGTGTAGGCAAAAGAAAGGAGGGAGAACCAGCCAACAAAATGTGTAGTGGTTAACTGAGTCGAGCCCCAGGAGAGCATCCTGGGAAGCTCCTCACAGAACACTCATGATTTCTAAGCTAGTAAGAGGTAGTGGTTCAGACTAAAAGGCAATTGTGAGGCCTGCTCAGCTTACCTCACCATATTCTTGTTCATCCCAGATCTTAGAGCCTACCACTGTGATAGGGAGAAAGGCTGACCCAACACATCACCAGTTCCAGGGAAGGGAGGTTCAAAGATGGTGTGCATGTGCCACCATGCTTGGCACCAGGCTGGCCTGGGCTGGGAAGGACAGGTAAGCATCCAGGCAGAAAAAGCAGATCCGGCTCTGCTTACCACTTCATGGTGAGAAGAGCCAGAAGAGAGCCCCTCACCCCTGTACACCAACCTCTTAATGCCCATTGACTCCACTGCCTCTCACGAGCAGATGGAGCTCCATCAGAATCTTAAACCTGAGCACGAAGATTAGCATTCTTCTTCCTTGGGAAGGAGCCAAGACATGCTGGGAGAATGAAGAGGGACCTTGGATTCCCTCCCGGGAAGCCAATGTCGTTCTTGAAATGATCTTTGCTCTGGACAGCCTGTTCTGGTTTCCTCCTTCCTCCTTGACAAAATTTGCTCAAGTCTCACTCAAAAGTTGAGTGTATTAAGAATCACTCAGGGTGCTGGACAAAATCAGATTTCTGGCTCCCTCAGACCTACTGAATCTGAATCTCTAGAGACAGAGACTAGGAGTGTATTTTTATCCAAGTCATGGGGGGATTCCAGTCCAGAGGCTTACTTGGAAGAACATGCCTTGGGGGTCCTTGCCTTTGGGGTCCTCACCCTGAGAGTTCTATTCTAACTCCTCTTCTCGCTTCAAACCCAAGTTCTCCGACCAGGTTCCCAGCCTCTGGACCAGATTTGGCTCTTGAATGTGATCTGTTTGACCCGTAGTACTTGTTGCAACTGAATCAGAAGATGAGGCAGCAAAAGTTCACCTTCCCATATACTGGGCATCGGTGAGAACCAGAAGGGCTGCCCCTTGGATCAGGTACTTGGAAGGGATCAGGCTCAGGCCCCAGTGCCCCCGCCCCTGCCCAGCCAGGCCCCCTGGCATCTGATACAGGAACTGGAGAGGAGGAGCAGGGCTGCCTGGGCTTCAAGCTTCCTCTCTGTACTGAGGACTGCAGCCTCCAACTTAGGCCTGCCTCCATTCTAGAGCGCCACCAGACACCTTTCCTTGGGCATCTCAAAGGCACCCAGAGCTCAGCCTATCCAAAACGAAACTCCCCTCCTCCCCCAGCCACACACCTCTTCCTGCTCCCCCCTTCCTAGTCTTTCCCATCTCACTAGATGGCACCCCAGCCACCTGCTGGTCAAGCCAAGAACCTGGGAGTCATCTCCCTCCTTGTGCTCCGTCACTAGCCCTCACTTAGCTTTCAATCAGTTGCTAAATCCTACTGTTTCTATCTCCTGAGGATCAGTTGAACACATCAACTTCCTTCCTGCACCGCCTCTTCTCTTATCCGAGCCACCGCCGTCTCAGCTGGACAGCAGCAGTAACCTCCCAGCCAGCTCCTGGCTTCCACGCCAGGCTCCCCTCAAATCCATTCTTAATACAGCAGCCGAAGTCTCCTTTTAAAACGCAGGTATTATCATGTCAGTCTCTGTTTCAGCCTTCGGTCCCTCCCTGTCATTCTTGGTATGAATCCAGACCCCTGAACATGACCCAGTGACCTTCTGAGACTGTTGTCCGCTCCTCCTCTGTCCTTCTGCACCCCACATTCGTGAAGGCCTATCAGGCCCTCAGGGCACCTGGCTCTCACCTCCTGCCCTTTGTACCCACATTCCCTCTGCTAAGACTCTCCCTCTCCTCCCGGGAACTCCTCACTGTCCTTCAGGAGTGTCTGCGGCGTGGCCACCGGGAAGTGCCTGCGCGAGGTCCTAGGACCGGCCCTGGTGCACCTCCTGGTACTACCACAGTGGAGCAGGGGGGGCGGGGGGAGCAGGGCAGAAAAATCAGGAGACTGGCAAGATGAGAATTTCAGGTAACAGTGAAGTATGCCTCACAAAACAGTGTCACTCGTGAAGACCTGTGACTGCCCACATTGCCCTCCAGGTTCCCACCGCCATCTTCCCTCACCTGTTCGCCTGCTGAGACTACAGACTCCACAAGGCGGGGACTCCCCGGCTTGTACACCACTGTATTTCTCAGTGCCCAGCCTCACACTAGGGTTTGGGGGATTGGCAGGAAACATAAGTGATTAAACAGGGCATTTCAGATATCAGTAAATTCTTTAGAGAAACAGGAAGGCCATGTGTTTGGAGGGGCCTAGGCCTCTGAGCAGTGGCAGAGGCAGGACTGGATTCAGACCCCACAGACCCTGAAGCCCACAGCCGTTTCCGACCACCACCTTGCCTTCTTGCTCCCCAGAACACAGGGGCCTTGGTGGGGGCAGGAGGTGTCTCACCCAGAAAACCTCTCAAAGGGCACAGCTGCTGGCTCCTTAGAGACTCTCAGCCTTCCTGGCACCTTGAGGTCCCCTGGAAACCCCTTGGACTGGATCCCTCAAGAAGCCTAGTGGGAGGTTGAAATCCAGGAAGGGGTCTCACCTCCCAGGTTACAGCCTGCAGCACCCTGTCTGACACATCTGGTCTGAGCCCTGGGGTCTAAACTTAATACCGCCCCCCCCAGCCCCTCCCCACCCAGACTCAGCCTTTTCTTTAGTCACTTCTCCAGCAAAGCTGTTGACAGCTAAGAGTCTGGTTACAAAGGATTCTCGCAGGCCTGCTGGTTTCTTATCTGCAGCAGAGGACAGAGCTCCTCCCCAGAGCTGGACTGGGCCTGGCCCACTGTGTCCGCATGCCATGGGCATCTCTGTCCACAGCCTAAAGCCTACATCTCCTTGCTTATCTCCCCAGCCTTAGGATAGCTGACCAGGTTGAAAGCTCCAGGCACTGATCACAGCCTGCCAAAGGCTTGGGGCTGCTTCAGTTCATACCCAAAGTCAGAAGATGAACCTCCCCACTTGCTCCGTGGAGAGCTGTCACCGAACACCACCCACCTCATACCTTCCCAAACCTCCTGCCCACGTCGCACATGAGGGAACTGTGACCTGTCAGAAGTGGGAGGGGCCTCAGACTAGCATCGTCACCTCAAGGCTCCACTTGTCCCAAGTTGGAAACTGGTTCCAAGGAGAGAAGGGGACACAGGTGGTCAGTGGCAGAACTGGAACCCGTGTTCCCAGCCTGCAGCACGGCCCTGCAGGCCACTTCCGGGTGTGCAGTGATGGCATTTCATGCTCCTTCCAGGGACTTGAAGTCCCTATCCACGGAGGCAGAGCCTCAGCTCCCAACACTGTATCAGGTGTAGACTTACAAGGAGATTGGAGAACTGGGGGAGATCGACCCTCCCAGGCTCTGGAAAGGATGTCACAGACACTGCCCATACCTGGAAGCCTGAAGGGCACAACGGGCGAAGGGGGGTGGTCTGTGGTGGTGGTCTGTGCCAGGCAGACCTGTGAAGGCTGAAGGCAACAGGAGGAGGAATCTGCCTTGGGGTTAGAGGGGGTCTCATCTGGCCACAGAAGCCCCCTGGTTGTACAGGCCCAAGAGGGTACCCCAGAGTTTCCATAGGTATTTACCCAAGAATGAAAGTTGGTGGCACCTTCTGCAAGTCCCAGCTCCCAGCATCAGCCCCTCTTCCCCCTGCTGGAGAAGCAGAGCCCGGGATGCAACCTGCAAATGCTGGATCCGAGGCTCGCCCAGCCTCCTGTCAGGAATCTCAATTCAGAGCCAGGCAAGTTGCCTTGCCTGGTATATTTAGAAAAGTCAGGCTCCGGTTGCTCCTTGTTCCCTTACAAAGTGTGAACTGCACCCATCACATGGAAATGTGATTCACTTCTCAGCAGCCAGGCAGAGCAGCTTCCCACCGCCTCCAAGCAACCCTCCCTCTCTGCCCCTCTCAGCCCTCTGGCACCCGCAGTTTCGTGTACTCTGCACGGAGCCCAGGGCCCTGGGAGTGCTGTAGCCACACAGAAGATGTACAAGGTACCTCCAGGGTCAAAGGCAACGTACCTCTCTTGTATCTTTTTGGCAATGCATCGGTCTGACTCAGTCTGGTTCCTTTCTAGAAATCTGTGTGCTTCTTTCTCACAGCCCTCAATTCTCAATCCCCCCAGGGCACACTGCTCCTCCCGCAGCTGTAAGCCCTGGGGACGCTCACAGTTTGATGGTGAGACCCTCATGGAAATAAGTGCAGTAAAGCTGAGGTTGCATCCTGGCAATCTATGAGCTGAACTTTTTTTTAATTTTTCCTTTTTCTAAAATGATATTCTAAACTGTTTTGGTTACTAACATCTTTAAATTAAGAGTGTTGACATTAAAAAAGTTGATTTCCTGCTTCTCTTAAAAATAAAAGACCTGGTGTTTTCTGGCCTAGCCCTGCAGGGCTCATGTGGTTACACGTGATCCCTCTTCGGACAGGAGGGTTCTCTGGGCCACCCTGCCAGGCCACGTGTTTGTTTGTGTTTCAGACAGGTAGCCCCACACATCTAGGGTCTCCTACTCTAGCAGGCCTACACCTGGAGGTACCTGTGTACAGAAGGTATAAGGCAGGTGTATACCCCCTGCCAAAGAGACACAAAAGAGATGTAATTTTTCCCTCTCTTCCTCTAATTTCTCATTCTCACAATCCTCAATCTCCTGAATTTATCTCCTTTTTCTCCCCACCCCTCTGCAGTGCCCTATATTATTGGTTTGTGTGGTTCTATTTTCGCCCCGCACCAACCTCCCCAATCCCTGCCTGATTCCTTAGAGAGAACGCATCGTGGAGCTTCAGGGTCAGGCCTGAGCCTGATTCCTGCTCCACTTTCTGCCCTCACCATTTCCCTGAGTGTCTTTGGCATACAAGATGGGGATGAAATAATACCTAGTTTGTGGGGTTGCTGGGAGGATTAAATGAGTCATCGCCCTGCACATTAAATGACTGACGGGGCTTGAGTGTGCTTCAGTGGAGGGCAGAGCAGAGGCTGTGGGAACCTCAGCCACTTCCCCACCTCGTGGTCCTAGGAAGGAAGGAGTCCAAGTGCCTGGCTGCTCCCCAGGGGTGCCAGTGCCTCTGGTCCCCAAGGAAAGAGCTCCCCTAAATGATGAGTCTCATCTGGTTGGAGGACATTGGAGGACACTGCTCAGGCCCAGGCTGGGCTGTATGCCAAGAAGCCAGTCCAGCAGGACAAGCCAGGGACTCAACCACGGTTCCCCTCCTTCCCCAAATGACCAGCTCCGGTGCCTGCCCAGGGCTGTAGGCACATCCACCTGGGGTCTTGACACTGGAGCCCAATCACAGACTGAAGAAACCATCAGCAGAGGCCTGACCAAGGCCAGGGTGAAGGTAAACACCTCTCCCCAATCTGGGAGACGCCAGCTTGGTGAAAGTACACTGGGCTCTGTAACGGATCGGTCTGTGCCCCACCCCATCTCCCCAGGATGTCATCTGCCCTCAGGCAGCATTGCCCCAGGGTAGATTTTTGATGGTATTTCTGTGATGAAAATGTTCCCAGGGAACCCAAGAGAATCAAAACCCAGAGACACTTCCTCCAAATGCAGAATGACTAACCCGTGTGCTGGTCCCTAATGCAAGGGCGACCCATGGACAGTAACATTAGCCAATATTTAGCTCTTACAGTGTGCCAGGCACTGTTCATATTTTTCATGTATATTAAGCTGTGTATTTCTCCCAAGAGTTCTATGAAGTCAATACTGCTAGAGTCCCATTTTATAGATGATGAAACTGAGACATAGAAAGGGTAAGCAACTGAGCCAAAGTTACCTGGCAGGTGAGTGGCAGAGCCTGAACATAAAGAGAAATCCTGCATACTTCATGACTACACTGATTATATTGCTTTTACTGTTGCTCCAAGGCTATAGGAGCCCCCAGCCCCACTCTCTGAATGCCAAAGAACTGATGCTTTCTAACTGTGGTGCTGGAGAAGACTCTTGAGAGTACCCTGGACAGCAAAGAGATCAAATCAGTCAATTCTAAAGGAAATCAACCCTGAATATTCACTAGAAGTAGTGATGCTGAAGCAAAAGCTCCAGTACTTTGGACACCTGATGTGAAGAGCCAGCTCATCAAGATTGAAGGCAGGAGGAAAAGGGGGACAGAAGATGAGATGGTTGGATGGGTTCATCGACTCAATGGACATGAGTTTGAGCAAACTCTGGGAGATAGTGAAGGACAGGGAAGCCTGGCGTGTTGCAGTCCATGGGGTCACAAAGAGTCAAACCTGACTGAGTCACTGAACAACAACAGACCCTCTCTCACCATCTGAACTCATCTCCAGCTGCAGCCCCTAACCCGCTTCCTGAGATGGTGACCAGTGAACACCACGTGATGCATGCCCAGCAACAGGCAAGTGCCTGGGTTTGACCATCATGAAGAACTAACCCCCTCTCATTCTCAAGTCAATCCCTGATCCTCTTTCCTTTGCAGTCACAGAGAAACATCAAGTAGCCCAGTCAAATACCCACAAAATGAAAAATCCCCACATCTCTCTTCTTCATCGTTGTCATCCTGCTCAGTCCCAGCCAAAAGGATTTCCCTCAAATGCCCGAGGCAGCTCCTTGCAACCCAGCAGCCTAAGTCCCCTTCGCAGAGACTGGAGGGCCTCTTCTGCACCCCCAGGGGCAATGAGAGGAGACCTTCACTCACAGAAAGAACATGCTCAGAACCAGACACAGTAGAGCCCCATGGCCTCCTTGCTTGGACCCTGGTGGGAGTGTAGTAGTTCTTCTGGAAGGGGAAGTCATGCCAGGTGGGGCCAGTAGGCGGAGGGCAGAAGCAAAGAAGAGAGATCTGCTTGGATGCTGACTCTCTGACAACACCCCTAGCCCTGCAGAGCCCAGAGCGGGCACTCCACACCCCTGAAGGGTAGTTCCTCCAGGAACTCTGGCTGCTGCTTGGGGCTCCCACTGTTTTCTTGAGCCCCTTGTGTCCCTGTGTTAGCTCCCAAGCACTCAGGGGCCTTAGAACAAGCAGTACAATCTCTATTCCACAAGCTCTCTAAATCCTGTCATTCCCCATCTTTTGGGTTCCCCAGGCTTGATCACTGCTCCCATCTCCCATGCAAGCACTAAAGTCTCTCACCTGCTCCAGTATTACCTGGCTTCCCCAAGGAGAAGCAAACAGTCCCCAGCCTTCTCTGAGAATCAGGACAAAGGAGTGAGGACACGGTGGAGCTGCAGAACCACACCCCTTGCCAAGCCCCGAGAAGGCCTGGCCTGCCCCACTGAAAGACCTGCTGTCTAAGTGGCCAGGAGCCTCCTGATCGCAGATTATAGGTCCAGACAAGCCTGCCCAGTGAGCCTCCCTTCTCCCCTGCAGGACTGACGCCCAGGTTTGCAGCCGTTGGAGAAAACAGCAGGATCTTTCCCCCAAGCAGGAACTCAACCTCTTCACTTAGAGGCTCAGCCTCATAGAAGCACTCCATCACACACACAGCGACCACAGGCCCTGCTCACTCTTGAAGCCAGGCTGTTCCTGGTGGGCTGAGCACGCACCACAGGGGCTGGCAAGTCTGGAACCAGGTTCCCGGGGTCCACCGATGGCCATGCAGTGAAGGGAGGTGGCTTACCCACCCTTGATCTGGATCTGAAGGACTTTGGGGGCCTGCGGGGATCACTCACAGTGGCCCAGGCTCTCCAGAGGACAGCCCATTGCAGCACAGGCTTCAGCCAGCTCTGAGTAGGACTGCACTCTCTCCCAAGGCTCTCACAGACCATCCTCACATGTCTCTTCTAGCTTCTGGGGGCTTTAGTTGCCTTGGGCTTATGGTCCCAGAACTCTAGTCTCTGCTTCTGTCTTCACAAGGCCTTCTCCCCCATGTTATCGTCTCACATCCCTGTCTCCTTTCCTTTCTCCCATAGGAACACCAGTCATTGGATTCAAAGCCCATCCCAAGTCCCAAATGATCTCATCTCCAGGGCAGATCATAATCTCATTTTGTTCTCAAAATATCTTAATCCTTAATTATATTTGCAGACCTTATTTCCAAATAAGGCCACATTCACAGGGACCAGGGGGTAGTACTTGGACATATCTTTCTGAGGGACATCATTCAACCTGCTACACTCAGTTGCCTCCTCTGTAAAATGGGACAACAGTAGACCTGCCCCACGATGCAGTGAGGATCACGTGGGTTAAGACAGACACAGAGCTTATAGCAGGACCCGGCACCCTGTAAGTGGTCAGTCAGCGCTAACTGCTGCTATTACCTCTCATCCTTCCAAACGCTGCTGGGTGCAACTTGCTCTGAGCTGCACCCACCCCCTTCTCTCTCAACCAACAAGAGCCACTGCTGTTCCATGGCCTCTGCAGATCCCTCCAGCTTTATCCCAGGACCTGTACCAAGCAGGATGGAGGCTGGTCTCCTCTGCCGACCCATTGGCTCCTTTTAAAATACTAAATCTTATTCATCTTTTTAAAGAATAACCTTTTTTGAGTTGTATGAAAATATCCCACGTGTGGAGACGTCACAGAGCAAACATATCTCATCATCATCATCACGAGCCCAGATGTTTCTGTTTTCTCCTGACAATGTTACTGATACCCTCACCTCTGTCTCTCTAGCATCTGATACAGAGCCTGCGATGTGGGAGTGGGGCACAGATATTTGTTGATAAATTGAAGGAGGAAGGCAGCCTGAAGGTCAAATCAGAAGTAAAGGAGCTAAATGTACAGCCAAGCACTCCATCTCTTGAGGGGGACTCTGGTGTGTCCTGCGGTGATAGGATCATGGAAGGACAGCTCCAGGCCGGGGGAGCTGTCCAAACCAGTAAAACGGGTGTCAGTGATCACATATGATGAAACAGTACCTGGTGTCAAGTAAGCTCTTAGCCCAGAGCCATGACACATCCTGGAATGGAAACGGAACAAGAGACAGGCCATAACCACTGGCCTGGCTGTGTTAAAGCACATCACCTTTGTTTGGCTTGTTTACTATTTACTACTAATTATTATGTAGCATAGTAGCAGTATGTATATAATTAGGTGGCAGATTAATTTTGTTATTAGTTTCACTTAATTATACTGTTTAACTCTGTTTACTGTCTCCACTACCCCCTTGAACAAAAACAAAACAAAACAAAAAACCCTCTAAGGCCCACTGCAAGGAGATCCAACCAGTCCATTCTGAAGGAGATCAGCCCTGGGATTTCTTTGGAAGGAATGATGTTAAAACTGAAACTCCAGTACTTTGGCCACCTCATGTGAAGAGCTGACTCATTGGAAAAGACTCTGATGCTGGGAGGGATTGGGGGCAGGAGGAGAAGGGGACGACAGAGGATGAAATGGCTGGATGGCATCACTGACTCGATGGACATGAGTCTGAGTGAACTCCAGGAGTTGGTGATGGACAGGGAGGCCTGGCGTGCTGCGATTCATGTGGTCGCAAAGAGTCAGACACGACTGAGCGACTGAACTGAACTGAACTGAACTGAAGGCCCGCTGCTCACGTCTGTTTTCACAGTTGGAGGAGGTGGGGGGTGGTGCAGCCCCGCCTTCACAATGCAAGTGGGTCCCTGGCCAGAGTCACCCTTTCAGCTGCTGCTGAGAAGTGTCTCATCCTGAGCCCTGCTGTCCTGGGCCGAGGGGCTCCTCTCCATCAGCCCTGCTGATTGACGCCCATGTAACAAGCACGCTGCACCAGACTCTAAAAGCCTCAGAGGGGGTCAGTCCCCTCTATGTGCCTGGGGTCGGGGAGGGGCCATCTGGCTCCAGAGCTGGGGGATGGCTGGGATGACCTCAGAGCCTCCGCTGGGTGCCTGCGTTCACTCCAGGGAAGTCCACCCTGCCCCCACCCGCCCTGACGCCCGGCTCCAGCCAGCAGCTCGGCCACTAGCTCGCCTGTTCCTTCCCCCACCATCCTCAGTTCTCTTGTTCCTTCTGTGCCTCCTGTCCCTGGTTTCTAGAGTGACAAGCACCACAGAGATGCTGATGGCTCCTCGGTTCCAGTCAGAAAGCTGGGCTGGGAGGAGGCAGGAAGCCACAGAGAGAAAAGCCACACAAGGTGTGTCTCAACGCTGGGCCGCCATCACTTCCAGAAGAGAGAAGTACCCCGAGGAACCCCTGCAAGACCTGCATGGGCTCCAGCCACCCTTGGGCTCCATTCTCACTGTGAAGCTCTTCTCTCATCCAGCCTCATTCTGAGTTCTCACGTAATAGGACAGTTCCCTCGGCCTCCCTTCTTGGTGAGATTAAACCACAACCAGCCAGCCTCCTTTGGGGAAGCGCCTTTGGAGCCCTGGCCTCTATCTCCTCTCCTCCTCTGCCCTCACACACCAAGGCCTTCTCAAGACTACACATCTCGGGTTCCTTCCACAACACAAGAAGCTGAGGTTTACAGGACACGATGGCCACTGTCTGCGCTGATACCTCCAGACCTGGTCTCACTTGCTCTTCTGGGGGCCCCGTGAGGTAGATGCTTTCATTCCCTGTCACTGATCCACAGGTGAAGAGGATGAGGCTCTGACAGGCTGGGAACTTGCCCAAGACGCACAGCTGGCAAATTCAGAGTCAGGATTTGAAACCAGGTTTATGCTGCTCTAGAGCCCATACCCACTCCAGCACTCTTGCCTGGAAAATCCCATGGGAGGAGCCTGGTGGGCTGCAGTCCATGGGGTTGTGAAGAATTGGACACGACTGAGCGGCTTCACTTTCACTTTTCACTTTCATGCACTGGAGAAGGAAATGGCAACCCACTCCAGTCTTCTTGCCTGGAGAATCCCAGGGATGTGGGAGCCTGGTGGGCTGCTATCTATGGGGTCGCACAGAGTTGGACACGACTGAAGTGACTTAGCAGCAGCAGCAGAGCCCATGCCTTTTTTTTTTTTTCCCAGCACTGCGTGGCATGTGGGATCTTAGTTCCCGGACCAGGGATTGAACCCATGCCACCTGCAGTGGAACCATGGAATCTTAACCACCGCACCACCAAGGAAGTCCCCCCATGCTCTTAACTGCTGCTTTCTAGCTCCTCCTCTCCTGTCATCATTCAGCAAACACTGGGAAGCATCTCTTCCAGGCTGGATCCTGCATTAGGTGCTGAGGATGGGCCCACGAACAAGGCAGAAACAGACGAGATCTTGTGGAGCCAACACCCAGGCCCACCCAGCAGGTGTGAGCTTGTTCTCCTGGGTCTCTGAGAGGCCTGACATGGTGGGAATCTGCAGCACTGACTCTGTTCTCTGCTGAAGAGGCAGATGACTGGGAATAAGCAGTCTGTCAAGGAGCAAGCTTCAGGCAGCTGCTGCTGCTGGGCCTCAAAGCTCCCTATATCCTAAAGCTTGAACATCAGCTGGGCCTTCCTCCTTTGGGGTTGGCTCTCCAGCAAGGGAGGAAGGCAATCCTTCCCCTTGGCTCCCTCAACCAGATATCATTCCAGCTGGAAAATGAGCCCGCAGAGCTCTCCAACTCCCCTCCCTGCTGCCCTTTCACCTGACCGGGCAAATTACCTGGTCAGCAGGACTACATCTCTGGGCTGGTGGAAGGCAGACAGAAATACTGGGGGTGAGGGTCTGAAACTGGCCGGCCAGCCTGCTCTCCCTCTAGGCAGAACAGCTGAGGAGCCTGAGGGCAGGGAAGGGATGCCACCTCCTCTGAGAGTGGCTTGGTGCCAGAATCACGCTGCACTGGGAGCCACGAATCCCTTTGACAGGTGGGTGTCCAGCGAGGCTCTGATGGGAGGTTACCCCTGAGACGGCAGTGCTTCTCAAGTGTGGTTTGGGATGGCTTCCATCTCATCAACAACTAATTCAAGATTTGGGGCGTGGGGTTCAGAGACCTGGTTTTCAGAAGCGCCCAGCTGATTCTGAAGCACACTCAGGTTTGTGAAGCAGGAACCAGGGGACTGAAGTCTAATCCAGACAGCGAGACCACCCAGGGGATGAATTCATTAACCTAGAAATTGGGAATGAGCTAAACCTGCACCTTCCCCATGCGCATACACCAGAAGGAAAGACCGGAAGGCCCCCCACGGCTCCCTTCAAGGAGTGGGGTCCCCTTCCCTCTCCACCTCATTTTCAGATTTCATCTCAAACACCCATCCTCAAGGAAGCCCCACTCAGTAACCTCTGGCTTCCAGTTCCCTGCAGTCGTTCTTGTTGTTCCTTATTTCTTTCTTCAAGCCCTAGTCAGGTGGCACGAAATGTGTGGGTGAAGTTCTGTGGCGCCTTCTAGAATACAGACTCCAAGAGGGCAGGGGCTCTTGCTTTGTTCACAGCAGTATCTCCAGAACTCACACAGTTTGGCATGTAGTAGGCGCTCCTGGAGGCTTGTTGGATGCTTGGCTCAGGTTGCAGAGCTGGGAGAAGTCAACTCAAGCAGAAGGGAAGAAGTGGGAAGACAGACTGCATCTTGCGGTCTGCAGGGCCTTGCTGCAGGGCCAGCTAGGGATTGCTCAGCCTGCGTAGGAATTTCACAGGGCCGCGGAATCCTCCTGCCATGGAATCAACCCATCCACCTCCCAGCATCTAAGCCCTTCTGCTGTTCTTCTCAAAGATCCCTGCCAGTGAACATTCCTCAGCACACCTTCTCCCTTACTCGTGACGGTGGGTATGCTCTTTTCTATGGGAAGGTCTTCTTTGATCTGACTCCTGTGTTTCCTACACCATCTTTATCCCCCTTTCCCTCCTTTGGAACACAGACTCTAATGTTACCAGAACTAGACAGGAGCTTAGAGATGACCGAAGAATGCAGCTTTCAAGGCTTTTTTTTTTTTTTTTTTTTTTGTCTCTTAAGTAGGAAAAACCCTTTTCCAAAAAATCAGAATCTGAATCCTGAAATGTGAGGCCAACAAAAGGGGAGCAGCTCTGATTTTTATAGGGGGTGGAGGAGCTCGGAGGAACCCAGTTTGAAAACAAGTGATAGGCAACATTAGGGGCGCTCAGCAGTTGTGGTTTTTAGAAAGTGTGTTTTGGTATCATTTGGGGGACTATGCAATGGCACCCCACTCCAGTACTCTTGCCTGGAAAATCCCATGGATGGAGGAGCCTGATAGGCTACAGTCCATGGGGTCGCTAAGGGTCGGACACGACTGAGCGACTTCACTTTCACTTTTCATTTTCATGCACTGGAGAAGGAAATGGCAACCCGTTCCAGTGTTCTTTCCTGGAGAATCCCAGGGACGGGGGAGCCTGGTGGGCTGCCGTCTATGGGGTCGCACAGACACGACTGAAGCGACTTAGCAGTAGCAGTAGCAGGGGTCTATGTGTTTTGTGTTTTCTCCTTTATGGTTTCTTTTTTGCCAAGAAATTGGCAAAGTTATGCAAACATGTTTCCCAAATCTCCAAATCTTTGAACAAAGATGGTCATCATTTTCTCAAACATTTCCACACAGGGCTGCAGAGTAAGGCCCATCTTTTTTGTATTATTTACTTATTTATTTCTTTTGGAGTGTGTTTTGAGCACAAACCATGCTATCTCAACAGAGATCCAATTGGAATGAGAAATGGTGGCGGCCTTGTTGCTGGGACTCATTAAGCCTTTCAGCCCCAGGGGCTTGGGGATTTTCATGGAACCAAATTCCTTCTTGGGACTGTTAACATAATCCCATAATTAGAGCATTAAGGGACCTATTAGCTGCTGGCTCAGTGCTCTAAGGGAGCTCATTCCCAAGGACCAGGAGGCAGGTCTAGGCACCTTCGTGGTTTCCCATGAACTACAGGCTCTCTGCCTCCCATCCTCACCTTGCCTTCCACCTTCAGCGAGCTCCCAGACCCCAGTGCGAGGGAGTGTGAGGGGCCTCAGAAGAGTGGGGGCAGCAAGACCCGGACCGTAACAGTTCTCACTGTTCACCCATCCTCCATGCGCCACCCTTAGAACCTTCGTCAGTATACTCATACTTTGTTAGTCAATGCAATCATACTTTGGGTGTGTGCGTGCTCAGTCGTGTCCAACTCTTTGCATAGACTGTAGCGCACCAGGCTCCTCTGTCCATGGGATTTCCCAGGCAAGAGTACTAGAGTGGGGATCTTTCTTCTTCCAGGGGAACTTCGTGATGCAGGGCTCGAACCTGCATCTCCTACGTTTGCATTGGCACACGGATTCTTTAGCACTGAACCACAAGAAAATCTCTAATCATCCTTTAGGTGCCATTTATTAAGCTTCTAGTATGTTCCAGGCACTGTGCTAGTTCATCTAATGCTGATGACAAGAAATGATAATGGTGTTATCTTCATTTTGCAGATGAGAATACCAGTTTTTCAGAGGAGCCTGAGCTGAGCCAAATCTTATTTCATTTGATATTTGCATATATTATTTCTTCTAATACTAATAGTGGTTAACTCTTTTTGAATGTTCACTATGTTCTAAGAGCTTCACATGTATAAATTTATTTATTCCTCAGGACAACCTTATGAAATTGAGTATTATTATCATCCCCAGTTTGTATATGAAATAACTGAGCCACAGAATGGTTAAGAATCTTGCCTGAGGTTAGTTCCTCAGCTCTCAGCCTCATCACCAGTTCTAGGTAGTCTCAGCTCGCTTCAGGCCTTGACGTGTTCCCTCCACGACTGGGGAAAACAGCACTGGGAGTGGTTAAGAGCAGGGACTTTGCAGTCAGACACACCTGAGTCCCAATTCCAGCTCTGTCTGCATGAGCGTGGGTGAGTGGATTAGCCGTCCATTGCTACATAACAGAGTGCCCCAGCATTTGGCTGCTTAAAACCACAAACATTTACTATCTCACGGTTCTGAGGATCAGGGATGGGCAAGCAGCTTCCTGCGTGGTTCTGGATGGGATCTCTCATGACACTGACATCATCCGAGGCTGCAGGCATCTCCAGGCTCACTCGCGGCAGGACTTATGACCAAGTTCACTCACTGGAGCCTCTCCACAGGACTGCCTCACCACCAGGCAGCTGGCTTCCCCCAGGGACAGTGATCCCAGAAAGCGAGAGAACACCCAAGATGGAAGCCACCGTCTTTTATAGGACTCAGTATCAGAAGCAAATTTTGTTAATTTTTATCCTATTCTAGTCATTAGAAGTGAGACGGTAAATCCAGCCCACGCTGATTTTGGGAGATTACACAAGGATGGCAAAAGTGAGGAGGAGAGGAAGATTGGGTCAGCTTAGAGGGCCTGCCATGGGCTTCCATGGTGGCTCAATGGTAAAGAACCCACCTGTCAATGCAGGAGACCTGGGCTTGATCCCTGGGTTGAGAAGATGCCCTGGAGAAGGAAATGGCAACCTACTCCAGTATTCTTGACTGGGAAATCTCATGGACAGAGAGGAGTGGCAGGATACAGTTCATGGGGCTGCAAAAATGTCAGACATGACTTATCTATACAATGGGAATCAGAGTCCCTGCCTCAAAGAGTTCTCTTAAGGCCTCAGTGAGATAACACCTTTATAGGCAGATCGGAACAGTGTCAGCAAATAGGGAGTGCTCCACAAGTGTTGGGTGCTCTCACCACCAAGGCTGTTAGTTACTTGCGGGCAGGGACACTGCATCTTTCTCGGTCACATCTGACCCTTCAGTGCCTGCCTAGCTCAGCACCTGGCATGTCCTTTCACTGCAGAGTGCCAGGCACTGACAGCACGGGTGCAGGTGGGGGTCAGAAGGTGCACACTCTTTGCACCACTACCAAGGCCTGTGGGAGAGGCCTCTCCAGGACATCAGGAACTTCCTCCAAGACCCAGCCATGGCACCAGGGCCTCTGGCTGCTGCTGGACCTCAACCTACTCTACCCAAAGATGGTCAAGCAAAGCAAAGACCACGAGGGGCTAGTCATGGGTGCAAATCTGCCAGACCTGCTCCTGTAGGCCCTGATGTGGCAGAGCCCCCAAACACTGCCCAGACCGCTCCTGAGACCAGCTGGCCCAAGGGCAAGGAGAAGTTCCAGAATGTTAGACCACCTGTGTATGGTGACAGTAACTGTTGATGGCTCCCTGAGGTTTGTCATCAAGGAACAACATGTTGCCCTCTAAGTGCTTGGCGATGGTGGCAGCTGCTGGCATTTCAGACCTGGAGCTCCGGGAAAGGGGCAGAAGGGAGGGGACAGGGAGAAAGCCAAATCCTTGGCAAAGGACCACATACCCAAGCAGGCTACAGACCAGGAAAAGAGACCAAGCACAGCAGAGAAGCAATGGGCTTCTGAACAGAAAAGACACAAGCCACAGAGTCATGGGTTTGACTCATGGCTCAGCCGCTTGTCCACTGGATGGCTCTGCACAGGCTGTGTAATTTCTCTTCATTTCTGGAGCCTCATCCATGAAATAGCCTTCCACTTGGCCCAGAGATTGTGAGAATCAACAGTGTGAGGTGCGGTGTGTGGCTCATGGGAGGTGTTCCGTAAGTGGAATCATCATTATTATCTGCAGGGGTGGGGGAAGAGGGAGGGTGCTTAAAGAAAGACTGAAAGCTAAGTTGTGTGCTTCATTTTGCACATTTAATTGATATATATATATACACATTAAAAGGTGCACGGATCATAAGTGTACAGCAAGACGAAAATTCCCAACATGTAACCACATACATGTAACCAGCGTCTCAGTCAAGAAACAAAGCACAACCAACACCCCAGAAACCCACTTTGTGTTCCTTATACCAGTTCCTATCTACTTGCAAGGAGACCCACTATGCTAACTCCCAAGACCATGCTTTTATACTTTGTTTATATGAAGACATATGGCGTAACCTCATTTGTGTCTTTTTTGGCTGAATATCCACCCGTGCAGCTGCACGTGATTGTGGTTTGCCAGTTCTCATTGCTCTCTGGTGTTTCAATACCTGAGTGTACCCCAGCTTATTTATTAATTCTCCTGTTGATGGACATTTGGACTGTCTTCAGTTTGGGGCTCTTAAAAACTGATGTCATGAACATTCTCATGCCTGTTTTTATTTGATGGGTTTTGGGGGGAATTAGTGGGTCAGAGGCCATCCATACTTAGAGTTTTAGTAGGTACCGTCACACGATTTTCCGAATGTTTGTATCTGTGTAGGCTCGCACCGCTTTGAATAGGAGCGCTCCTCGCTCCACATCCCTGCACTCACTCGGTGCTGCCACTCTTCTTCTTTGTGGTCATTTTAGTGGTGTGTAGTGGTGATTTTAATCATGGCTTTCATTAATATCCTCTGGGTGACTAATGAGCAGGAGCCCCTCTCCCTGTGCTTATTGACTACTAGGTATGAATCTGAGCAGTTTAATTTCTATCCTTGATGGAGCTTGCTCTAGGGAACTGATCTCACTCCCTACCCATTGGAAATTTTGGATTTCACACCTGAGTAAAATGTGGGCATTGAGCCACAGAACTGCAGACTGGATCAAGTGCTCCATCCCTCGGGCAGCAGGCCTTACAGATTCAGGTGTGCCCATGACCTGCCTCTCATGCCAGGCAGGTGCACTGGCATGAGACTCAGAAGGCAGAGAGTGGCCAAGCATGTGCTTTTGCACTACCGCTGCTTTTCTGGACTAGCAGGGGACAAAGAAGTTTGGTTCTCCTGGGGTGGTGGTAGCAGAGATTCTAGGCCCAAGCTCTAGTTTGGGGTGAGTCAAAGGGCAAACATGTGGCATCACTCTTGCTGGTGTGGACACAGGGATCACTGCTGGGGGTGGTATGGTCCTGGAGCTGGCAGATGGCGCCAGGGACTTCCCAGCTCCCCAGACTGCCCATCACGACAGAGATGGCAGAGCTCTTGGCAGATCAAGTCTTCTGGGAGATACTCCCAGAAGCCCAATCTACCTCTGCTCACCAGTTTTTCAATGATTTTGTTAAGTTCTAAATCCCTGTATTAAATTATTTTCTGCTTAAAATAGCTAGAGAGACTGCTATACCTGCAATTAAACCCCAACTGATAGATTGCGGTACACTGATACTAGCGCTTCATGGAATAAAAGATATTTTAAGACCAGAAAATGGGAAGAACATAATCCTAAAATAAAAGGACAGTTCTCTTATGTTTCATTGAATCAATCCCATAAAAAGCCCATTTTCCTTTTCTTATTTTGCCAGTGGAAATTTCTGCCCTCACAGCCTCTAAAGGAAAAAGTGAATTTAGAAGAGGAATTAAAAGAAAACATAAACAGTGGCCCCTGCAATGGGGCACAAGAAAGCCAAGAACCGTTGGGCTGCCATTTGATTACTTAACCATGGTTCCAGGGGTAATGTGACCCAAACTCATTTAAAATGCCACAAATAATATTGTTTCCATGAGTTCTTTCACCCTGCCCCAGAGTCAAGGGTCAGGGAGAGCTTTTGGTGATGGGGAGCTGGGCATGAGGCACTGTAGATGTGTCTCAGGATATAATCTGAGTGATCGTTAGTAATATTGGGGGAGTTATTTGGTACAAGAAGTGGTAATAACAGGATGCAGGGGAAACAAATTCTGAAGGGAGAGAGAGGAGCTAGAGTGAGGAGCCATCCAGGAAGACCTGGCCAGGCAGCGCAGGTAATGATGAGGTTTGCTGGGTATCTGGGATCCAGGAGGTTCCATCTGCCGTCCTTGCTCTGCTCAGGTGCAGTTGCTCCATGGCTGCAAAAGCCTCAGTGCTGGAGCCTGGCTGGGGAAGGGAGTCTCCGGGCATGGGCTCTGGAGACAGTGGCCTCAGCTGGGGATGGGGAGAGGGCTAATTCTTGATGTTGTCAGCAGAGTCTGGCTGGTAGGGACAAGGAGAGGGGTGGATGCTACCGTGAGGAGCTCTAGAGATGGAAGCACCGTCGTCATATTTTGGCCCGGTGGTACACAGTGATGCTTTCTTTCTCATTCTCTCCTTTCTCGTCTTTAATGGTTTATAATGGAAATTTTCAAATATACACAGAAGTAGAGAGTATAGTACAATGAACCCCCGTGGACCCATCACCTAGTGACAATAATCATCAGCTCATCAGTCCAGTGACTTTTAAGCAGTTTAGCCTCTGGTTTTCTGCTCACTTGTGTATGTATAGCTGAGTGAAATTATGAAATATTTACTTCTGTTTTTTTCCTGTCCCTTTCTCCCATTCAAGCAGATGTTAGGAGAACTAACAGTGCCCTGGAGAACTTAAGAGTGTTTGCAAGGGAGGTAAAAGAGGGATAAGGAATCTGCATTCATTTGCTAGGGCTGCAAACAAAATACCACAACATACTGAGTGGTTTAAACAACAGAAATGTATTGTCATCATTCTGGAGGCTGAAAGTCTGAGATCAAGGTGTCAGCAGCATTGGTTTGTTCTGAGGGTTGTGAGGGAACTCTACATTTCAAGCCTCTCTTCTTGACTTGTACATGGCTGTCTTCTCTCTGCCTCTTCACATTGTCTTCACTCTATGCCTTTATGTGTCCAGCTTTCCTCTTCTTATAAGGACACCAGTCATATTGGATTAGGGCCCATTCTTTGTACTGTTGTTCAGTTGCCAAGTTGTGTCCTACTTTTTGAGACTCCATGGACTCTAGCACACCAGGCTTCCCTGTCCCTCACCATCTCCTGCAGTTTGCCCAGGTTTATGTCCATTGAATCAGTGATGCCATCCAACCATCTCATCCTCTGTCACCGCTTTCTCCTTCTGCCTTCAATCTTCCCCAGCATCAGGGTGTTTTCCAGTGAGTCAGCTCTTCACATCAGGTGGCCAAAGTATTGGGGCTTCAGCTTCAGCATTAGTCTTTCTAATGAGTACTCAGTGTTGATTTCCTTTAGGACTGACTGGTTTGATCTCCTTGCTATCTTAGGGTCCACCATAATAGACTCATATATAACTTAATCACCTCTTTAAAGGCCCTTTCTCCAGATCTGGTCACATCCTGAATTATTGGAGGTTAGGACTCCAACATAACTTTTTTTAGGGAGACACCATTCTACCCATGATGGGGATTCACTGGCACTGACTGAGAGAATGTCTCAAACACAAAAGGGAATTCCCCCACCCCAGGCTAGGAAGAGTTTTCTCAGGGTGGAAGATGGGCTAGAGAGGGATGAGAAGAGAAAGGCAGAGGGGACCACGGTCAGCTTCCAAAAGGTGCCCATGCCCCAGCAGACACAACTGGACCCACAGAGACAACTGGAGAGACATGGCTTGTTAGCGGGCAGTGCATCCCAGAAGTGAGGCACGATCTGAGAGAAGAACTCCAAGAATATTCGGAGTGAATATTTCATCCAGCTTCTGAGAATGGGTCATGTGAGTCAGAAATTTAGAAATTTCGAAACTAGAGGAATTGATGTTTTCAGAACCTTCTGAGTTTGTCAACCAAGAGTTATATCTGCCAAACTTAAAATAGACAAAAGCAGAACTGTTCTAGGTGGAGCTCACCCCCAACCCTGGCTCTCCTTGCAGCATCTCAGGGCAATCCAAGGGGTCCTAGGGTTCCAGGAAACTCAGTGTGAAAACACTTAGGGTCCCCTCTCCCCTTATTAAACACACAGGACACAGAGGCTCAGAGGAGGAAAAGGGACGGGTACAAGGCAGGTTAGTAGCAGAACCCAGAGCTCGTGATTTCTACCAGGACACATTCCTTGATTTCCTCAAAGATTTCCAGGGAGGCTGATGCGGTATTTTCAGTCTATATCCAGGTGCTAGCTGCACAGCAGATGGCTGGATCCCAGAGCCATCCTGGAGAGGCAGAATCACTTTTTGGGAACTTGTCAAGTTTTTGTTGTTGTTTTGTTTTAGCCATTCTTATGGATGTGCAGTGTCCTGTGTTCTGACATGCCCTCAGTAATCTGAGGGCATCTTTGCTTTCTAGCCGAAGAGGGCATTCCAGGTTCACCTTGTCCTTTCCCTACCCCCAAAAATTATCCCTGGAATAAGACATTTATCCTCAGTTCTAAGTGGAAATTTCCTAGAAATTTCACCAGAAGAGGGGTTGGTGGGGTGTGGGTCGGGCGGACACCATCTAAAAGGCACTTTGATAATGTAGATTGGATTATTCTACAATCAAGTCACCCTCCCCATACTGAGGTAGTTCCCATATGCAGAAATGGCTAAGAACTTCCCCCTTGAACTTGCCCCCACCATCTTTTAATACATTCCTTTCCTGCTTCAGTTGTGTGTGTGTGTGCATGCTCAATCACCCAGTCGTGTCCAATTCTGTGACCTCATGCACTGTAGCCTGCCAGGCTCCCCTGTCCATGGGATTACCCAGACAAGAATACTAGAGTGGGTTGCCATTTCCTTCTCCAGAGAATCTTCCTGACCCAGGGATCGAACCCATGTCTCTTGCGTCTCCTACATTGGCAGGTGGATTCTTTACCACTGTGCCACCTGGGAAGCTCTCTGCTTCAGTTAGTTAGAATGAATTCCATTCTCTGTAATTAACCCTCATCAATAGGGTGATTGATACCAGGGTGGTGGCAAGCAATAGACTCTGGAGGAAGTGAGAATCTGAGGTTGGATATCTGACCTAGTTGGATTCAAAGGCAACAATGATCCTATTAACATGAGGAGATAGTACTCAGGTAGTCCATATCACACAGTGGCAGTGCAGTGACCTGTGGTCACTTTGGAGGAAAACAAGGCTTTAGAGGACAGGGTTGTTGGGGAGATAAAGCACTGTAGTGAGAATAAGGAATATAAAACCTGGAGAGTGAACTGGCTGCTTCTAATAACACAGAGTGTTTAAAGAAAGAAACAACAACCTCAGGGTTTTTTCTTCCTTTTAAAAAATAGCTTTATATAGGGCTTCCCTGGTGGCTCAGTGGTAAAGAATCTGCCTGCCAATGCAGGAGACACAGATTCAGTCCCTGATCTGGGAAGATCCCAAATGTCAAGGAGCAACTAAGCCCGTGCACCACACCTGTGCTCTAGAGCCCCGGAGCCGCAACTACTAAGCCCACGTGCCCCAACGACTGCAGCCTGTAGGCTCTGGAATCTGTGCTCTGCAACAAGAGAAGTCACTGCAACTAGAGTAGCCCCAAGCGCTGCAAGTGCAGAAAAGCCCGCACAGCAACAAAGACCCAGCACCGCCATAACAAACTAAATAAAATTATTAAAAAAATACTTTAAAAAAGAAAAGTAGTTTTATTGTCTATTTAGTTATGTGTTTTGTTTAGTCACACAGTCACGTCCTACTCTTTGAGACCCCATGGACTGTAGCTCACCAGGCTCCTCTGGGTCCTCCAGGCAAAACACTGGAGTGGGTTGCCATTTCCTTCTCCAGGGGATTTTCCTGACCCAGGGTTTGAACCCGGGTCTCCTGCATTGCGGGTGTATTCTTTACTGCTGAGCCACCAGAGAAGCAGTTATGTATAATGACATACAATAAACTGCACATATTTAAACAGTTTGCTGTTTTGACATATATATGTACACACACACACACACACACACACACGTGAAACCATCACCACAATCGAGATAATGAATATCTATTACCGCCATCTCCCAGCCCAAGTTTCCCTTTCAATCTATCTCTCCTGCTTCCTGGCATTCACAGGCAACCACTGAGCTGCTTCCTATCACTACAGATTAGTTTGTCTTTTCTATAATTTTTTTTATAAATGGAATCATATAGTATGTACTCTTTTGTCTGGCTTCTTCCAGTTGGGATAATTATTATCATCATTTTGAGATTTATTCCTTTTATTATATCAATAGTTCATCCCTTTTTATTGTTGAATAGTATTCCATTACATGGATCTGTAAAATGTGTTTATCTAGTCATTTGTTAATGAATATTTGGGCTGCTTTTAGTTATGAATAAAGTTGCCATGAACATTAGCATTAGGTCTTTGTGTGGACATATGCTTATATGCTTTCATTTCTCTTGGGTAAATACCTAGAAGTGAAATTGACTGATTATATGGTATGTGAAATGCTTAACTTAAAAAAAAAAAAACAAACTGCCATGCTATTCACAGGGGTTGTATCATTTTACATTTCTACCAGCAGTGTGTGAAGGTTCCAGTTGCTCCATATCGTATCCAACACTTGGTATGGTCACTCTTTAATTTTAGCCATTCTAATAGTTTGTGGTGGTATCTCATTGTGATTTTCAATTTGTTTTCCCCTGATGACTACTGATGTTGAGCTTTTTCCATGTCCTTATGTGTTATCTGTATATTTTCACCTATTCATTCATTTTTTTGGTGATGTGTCTGTTCAAATCTTTTACTCATTTGTATTAGAATCTGTTCTCATTATCAAGTTTAGAGTTCTTTTTAGATGCTCCCTACAAACTTTTTATCAGGTATGTTTATCTGCAAATAATTTCTCTCTGTATGTGACTTATCTTTTCATTCATTTAACAATGTATTTTTGAAGAGTTCCTAATTTTGGCTGAGTCCAATTTACCAAAAAAATTTTTTTTAATAATTGGGAAAGTAATGAACCAGTGTTGCAGTAAAGAAATTTATAACCCAAGGTCACAGAGATTTTCTCCTGTGTACTCTTCTTACAGTTTTAAGGTTTACATTTAGGTCTATAAGACATTTTGAGTTGATTCTTGTGTGTTTGGTGTGAGGCAAATTTTCCTAAAGGGTCAGACAGTAAAGATTCTAGGCTTTGTGGGCACCCAGTCTCTGTCATAACTACTCAACTCTGCAAGTAGTGCAAAAGCAGGCTGAGGCAAAAATAAATGAGTGTAGCTGTGTTTCAACAACTTTCAAAAACTGTATTTCAAAAACTTTATGTCTAAGAGCAGGCATTGGCCACATTTGGCCCAGTGGCCAGTTTGCTTCTTTAAATGCCTTCCTGAAATGTCTTCTTCAAATCTTCACACAGCACTGAAACTCCCCAGGCAACACATGCGGCCCCATCCAGTCCTGTCTGTTGAGTCTGCTCCTGCCTGGCTTAAAGATCCTTAGCAGGTACCTCGCAAGAAGATGGCAGTGTTTCTCATGTGCCACCCCCACATTTCTTCACTGCTTTCAGACCTACAAGCGATCAAGCGTATTTCTGTATGCCCCAGAGGACGGAGCACAAAGTCTGACTCAGGAAGAGCTGTCTACATGCTGGAATCTCAGGAGGACAAAGCAAATTGTTAGGTCATTCAGCGTCTTCATCCACTGCTTGCTTTAGGGTGATGATAAAAGTCAAGAAGGTTAGGTTGCACTCTGTTGCTAATGCTGTGTGATACTCTTCCTTGGTATTCCCACCTGTGTGTGTGTGGTGGTTGGTGGGGGGGGGTGGGTGGGTAAGGATGAAAGATTTCTCTTAACACTCTCATTGTTACTGACTTGATAAGAATAAGACAATACATTTCTTACCCCATCTGGTTTGCTCTCTACCAGACAATTCCAACGCTGCCTTCTCCTTGAATAGCTTTTAAAAACTGTTTTCTTTCTAAGAGCACGGTACAAATGCAAGGTATTGTTACAGTTTTCTCTTTTTAAGTAATTCTAGAAAGCCCAGCCCCAGGATTTCACAATCTGTCGCTGTCCCTTGGTGCCTCTGCCTGTTGCCAGGGAAAGAGATTATCCTGGCTTGGGGAAGGTCAGCCAGCCCCAGCACGATCGCTAACACCGCTTGGCTTGCCATGCCCAATCACAGATTCACAGTCAGTGATACAGAGACTGGGCAAAACCACTCCAGGGCCAAGCAGAGTGGCCGGCAAGAGGAGAAGCAACACTCAGCCCCACTCGAGCTCCTCACAGGCCACTCTAACCACCGCCCACGCCTGCAGGAGGGCGCAGCTCCCCAGTCTGCACAGCAAACAGGCTGCAGTCTGCCAGAATCCTGAAAGAGGTAAGGTCTTGGAGAACAGAGCCTTCATCTGCATGGCCCTAGGGGCCCTGCTTTGAACACAGCAGAGATGAAAGAGCTGATCTCCCAGACTACTAGACAAGCTGGTACACACGCAGCAGACATAAAAATATTTATCACAGTCATCTCTAAATGTATGCAAGAGGGACTTCCCTGGTGGTCCAGTGGCTAAGACTCTGCGCTCCCAATGCAGGGGGCCTGGGTTCGATCCCTGGACAAGGAGCTAGATCCCACATGCAGCAACTAAGACCCAGTGCAGCCAAATTAAAATAAATAAATGATTAAAAAAAAATAAATGTATGCAAGAGCCTGAGACCCAGAGATGTGCCACCTTCCATGCTAACCTCTTAAATGAATATCTGACTTTATTAAGAGTGAATTTATTATTTTGCTATTATTAAGAATGATCCCTGGTTTACATAAGGGTGAATAACTTGAAAAGGAATTCCACATCATTGTCTAGATCCTCACGTCAAATTGTTAAGGGCAGGAGAGCAGTCACCCTTGCTGGGGACCGCAGTTCAGAGAGGAGACAGATGACTTGTCAGACATCATGCAGCTGGAAAGTGGTGGGGCTGGTGAAGAACCTCCAGGTACTCTGACCCCAAGTTTAGTGCTCGTCCCTCAGTCCTGCGTTGAGTGGACTGTTTGCTCATCAGGTGAAATGCCTTTGTAAGGAAGCATATGGAGGAAAAGAGATGAGTTAACTGATGCCTAAAGCAAGTTGAATCAGCTCAGCCTACCAACAAGGAGTCTGATAGGGCCAGATGGGGCCCCAGTCCCCAATTCTCTCTTCTTGACTGACAATATTACCCTTGCCTTAAAAAACAAACTTATTAGAGTGCAAGCACTGTATCTTCTTTACAAAAGGATTCATCATAGAGAGAGCTTTAAAACGTCATCTCCCCAAGGGAATCTAAGATCAGGTTCAAACTACACAAATGGTCTGTAAACACAATCTGGGGAGAGACCAGTATATTGTACGGGCTTCCCAGGTGGTGCTAGTGGTAAAGAACCTGCGTGCCAGTGTAGGAGACACAAGAGACATGGATTTGACCCCTGGGTTGGGAAGATCCCCTGGAGTTGGAAATGGCAACCTACTCCAGTATTCTTGCCTGGAGAATCCCATGGACAGAGGAGCCTGGCGGGCTACCGCCCATGGGGTCACAAAGAGTCAGACGTGACTGAGAGACTAACACACACACCTGTAAACTGTAAAAGGTCCATATACATATATATAGGCAATTACATATGCAGATAGACATTGGGGTAATCTGAGACAGAGGATGGGACTAAAAACCTCTGAAGGCTATAGGTCTGATGGTCTCTGACTCTCTCTCTCCCACCCTCAATAAAGAGGTTGTGGACTCATTTGTGTGTGTACTCATGGAAGAAGATACACATAGCGAGGGAAAGCCTGGCTTTAACACCAAGGCTGAAGTTCAATGATGCTGCTTTCCAAGAAGGTTGCCTTTGACTTTTCTAATGAAAAATGAATAGGCACTTACTTGCTGCTGACTTTAATTACATTTGCTAAAGACAAGTGTCTGCCAACCAGCACGGCTCTGGCTGTCTTCTGTGCTGGATCTGCTCTAAGCAAAGCTCACTGGTTTTGGGAGGAGAAAGGGTGCCATTTTGCCTGAGCAGCTGAAGAGGCAGACACATCATAGGATGGAAATTGTATCATATTTTCTGCTAATGGATCCCCCCCCATTGGCAGTCACCTGACAGGGAAGCTGAATTAAACATGCCTTGGTAGACCACAGACCAGGATTCTGAAACTGTGGGTTGAAAACCCCAAAGAATCAAGGAGATTTTGAGAGAGGGCCACTAAGCCTTGTTTGTAGGCATAAGATGCTTGGCTACAAATACAGAATCACTTTTCTAGCATATATAAATACTACTGGGATTAGTAAAGTATTAATTCATTTACCAAATGAAAATCAATTAATAAATTTATAATAGCTTTTTACCACTATATATGTTCTTAACTAAAGGTACATAAACACCACGTTGAGGTCCTGGAAATTTTTTTGCCTTGAAAAGGAGCCTTCAGGGACTTCCCTGGCAGTCTAGTGGTTAAGACTCCATGTTACCAAGGCAGGGGATGTAGGTTTGATCCTTGGTTAGAGAACTAAGATCCCACATGCCATGTGGTGCGGCAAAAAAAAAGAGGGGGAATCTTCAGAGAATTGCCTGGCAGTCCAGTGGTTACGACTCCACACTCTCACAGCCGAGGGCTTGGGTTCAATCCCTGGTTGGAGAACTAAAATCGCATAAGCTGTGCAGTGCAGCAAAAAAGAAAGAAAGAGCCTTCATACAGGAAAAGACCAGGAACCTGAAACTAGGGTATAACTGAAGTGGAATTACTGAAGGAATGGTCTTTCTGGATCCCACTTCCCCATTTTTAAACAGCTTTATTAAGATATAATTTATACTCCATAAAGTTCACCCATTCAAAGTATGAAATGCAATTTTTTTTAGTATAGTTAGAGATGTCGGAGAAGGCAATGGCACCCCACTCCAGCACTCTTGCCTGGAAACTCCCATGGATGGAGGAGCCTGGCGGGCTGCAGTCCATGGGGTCGAGAAGAGTCAGACACGACTTCACTTTCACTTTTCACTTTCATGCATTGGAGAAGGAAACGGCAACCCACTCCAGTGTTCTTGCCTGGAGAATCCCAGGGACGGGGGAGCCTGGTGGGCTGCTGTCTATGGGGTCGCACAGAGTCGGACACGACTGAAGTGACTTAGCAGTAGAGATGTGGAACCATCCCCACAATCTCAGAACAGCTTTCACCCTCCCACTGTACGCATGAGCAATTAATCCCCATTTCCCCCACCCATTCCCTCCAAGTTCTAGGCAACCGCTGATCTCTTTTGTGTTTCTATAGATTTTCCTCTTTTGGACATTTCATATAAATAGGATCAAAAATACATGGTCTTTTGTGACTAGAGGAATGTTTTGAATCCTCAAAACTCTATTCAGTTGTTGTATATCCAACTCCCACACATATTTTCAGCTTCTCACCTCTCCGAGAAGTCCTTCTTGCTCACCCAAGCCTATCAGAACACTTCCTCCTATAGTTCTCAGCCTCTTTGTTTAAGTAGCGCTTGGCATAAGCTGCATGGCCCATCTCCCCTGGCGCTGCGCTGTTCTCTAGCTTTCTGTGACTTTCTCACCTCCGACTTCTTAAGGATAGCATTTTGCTGATGTACGTCTTGGGTTCCCGCCACTCAACTGTGTCCAGCACAAGTTTTCTGCTTGAAATGGACAATTAGTTTATGAGTGTTTAAAGAATAATGGTTCATAAGGATGTTCCCATACTTTTAGGAAAATGAGATTCAGAAGTAAGTTCAAGAAAGCAAAATCAAGAACAGGATCAAAGATAAAGCATGGAATATGGATATTAGAATCCAAAGGTTGGCAGCTGCCCATCAGGAGTAATCTAGTATTGTGACTAGAGGGCATTTAAAATGCCCTGGGCCACAAAGGGTCTCCCATTACCTCCAGTAGCAGTTGGAAGAACATATTAGTCACTCCTTCAGCTGAAGGCATTAACCGCCTCCATTAAAATGCAAATGTCAACACCTGCGAGAGTGGCAGATCAAGCTATTATCAGCAATTTCCACCTCTGCTACAATCTGAGCTCTTTGAATATTTCCTGTTCCCTGAGGCCCAGAGGTCTGGAGGTGAGTGTAGAGTCTGGAAAAATCTAGGGCCCAATTCCCTATGGTCAATTACAAACTACCATCCCCAATTTCCAAGCTAAGGAAGTCAGAGGTCTTTGGTTCCTCCTCAGAACTCCTTGTGGGGGACGGGTTAGGGTGGAGGGTGGCTCCCAGGAACCTCAGCCATCTGTGCCCAGTGGCAAAGACACAGGGCCCCACGCCTCCATGGTTGACCTACCTCCAGACACACAATGTTCCATCCTGTTAGCTACTCTATGACTTGGGGATAGTAAGTTAGTTCCTCAAAGGAAAAGTAAGTCATCTAGCTTTAGGCATAGGGCTTGCTCTCAAAATGCAAATATCCAGAGGAGGGTGACATACCTTTGGGAAATTGTGTGTTAGTTGCTCAGTTGTGTTTGACTCTTTGCGACCCCATGGACTGCAGCCTGTCCATGGAATTCTCCAGGCAAGAATACTGGAGTGGGTTGCCATTTCCTCCTCCAGGGAATCTTCCTGACCCAGGGACTGACCCAGGGAATTAGATGATCTTTAAGATTCTTCCACCCTTGAGAAAGCCTAGGGTTCTTAGAGTTCTTTATTTCCTTGTGAAGACTCTTAGGGCTCTCCCAGGCAGTAGGGGAAGTTTATTTTTAACCTCCAATTCCTAACTGGCTGTCATTTCTGCACTCCTCCTTCCTGCTCCTGAGCCCATGCCCTCTTCTGCTTCCATTTGCCTTGGAGCTGCTTAGCGGTCTCAAGTGTTCTCTTGTTCCTCTCCCTAACCCATTCCTGCTCCTAAAGAGCAAGCAACCTTTCTGTCAGTGAGAAAAACTTGTTTTGGCATTAGAGGGAGAAGCCTGAGTAAACTTGTCTACACTAACAATAATGACTGGCAGTCCTGGCATAAATCCTTCAATCTCCCAGAAGCATCTGCAATAAATTTTTCAACCAGATTTTTTTTGGCTGTGCTGGGTCTTCATTGCGGGCTTTTTCTCTAGTTGTAGTAAGCAGGCGGCTACTCTCTAGTTGAAGTGTGTAGGCTTCTCATTTTGGTGGCTTCTCCTGTTGCAGAGCATGGGCTCCAGGGCACTTGAACTTCAGTACTTGTGGAATGTGGGCTCAGTAATTGCAGCTCCCAACTAGGGCACAGGCTCAATAGTTGTGATGCGATGGTTTAGCTGCCCTGATGCATGTGGGATCTTTTCAGATCAGGGGTTGAACCCATGTCTCCTGCATTGGTAGGCAGATTCTTTATCCATGAGCCACCAGGGAAGCCCCTCAACCACTTTCTTGAAATATAATTTATATACCACAAAGTTCACCCAGTTGGGTTAAAGTGCAGTTCAATGACTTTCAGTATTTTTCTCGAGTTGTGCAAACATCACCATAATCTAATTCATGACCCGACCCTCCAAAGAAATTTTTTACCTATTAGCCATCACTTTCCATTCCTCCTCTTTTCTAGGCCTAAACAAATACTAATCTACTTTCTGTCCCTAGATTTTCTGCATTCACTTTTAGGGAATGATTGTCATCCCAAAGCATGACTATTTAATGGTGAGATAGTGCTTACACTATCCCACTGTGAGGAAGCTCTGTGAGGAAGGAAGGTATTTTTAGGTAAAAAGGATTACTGAGACTCACTTCTACAAATATTTCTAAACATTCTAAAATATTAGTATTTTAATTTCCAAAATACAACTATTCTTTCAAAAAGAAGTCTGTGGGAAATGAAGAATGAAGTCCTGAAGGGTAACTGAGGTACAAGGGGCAGATGGCTGGAAAAAGGGTCTGCAGATCTCCCAAAGGGCCCGCTGTGCCCTGGAGTGCATAGGCACCTCTCCTTGCAAACCAAGTGCTCACTTCAGACAGAGCCCCGAGGTGGTCCTTGGGTCCGCTCCTATCTGATGACAACAGCTAGGTGCCCATCCTGAGTTGCTCTTCAAAACCTCTGCCTTTCAGGATTTCCTGAGTGGTCCACTGGTTAAGAATTTGCCTGCCAACGCAAGGGACATGGGTTTGATCCCTGGTCGGGGAAGATCCCACATGCTGCAAGGCAACTAAGTCTGCACCACAACTACTAGAGACCGCACTCTAGACCCAAGAGCTGCAACTACTGAGCCGTGCTCAACTGCTGAAGCCCATGTGCCCTGGAGCCTGTGCTCCACAACAAGGGACACATCTGCAGTAAGAAGCCTATGCATCACAACAGGAAAGTAGCCCCCATTACCAAAACTAGAGAAAGGGGCTCACAGCAACAACAAAGAGGTCGAGGGCCGCCAGCCGGGACTAAGACCCATTGTAGGCAAAAAAAAAAAGTTTCAGCCTTTTGCCCTTGTGACCCCCACCCTTCTCGGTTTTCATCTGACCTTTCGAACTCCTCCTCTACACACTGGTTGACCCCTGGGTTTCCCATCCAAGTACCAACCAGGCCTGACGCTGCTTACCTTCTGAGATCAGACGAGATCAGGCCGGTCAGGGTGGTATGGCCATAGACAACCCCTGGGTTTCCTTGTCAGCCCTTCACAGCCGTCCTCCAGCCAAAGGCATCATTCCCATCGCCATGCCACTTCTGGGCTCCATCTATACCTTCTCTGACATAGCTTCCTGACTAGTCCCCTCTGCTTTTAAATCTTGCTTTTCCAAGCTAGTTACAACATTGCCAGAGTCTGCCTCCCAAAACATAACAGCCCAACCTTTTTCCCCCAATTCAGGCATCCTTCCCTGTTTTTAAACTGAAGCCCACGCTCCTCCAACAGAGTATTAAAGAGCCCAACCCACTTTTCCATCTTCACGCACAGTTGCCAGCGCACTCCCTGCACCCCACCCCACCCCTCAGACTCCACTCTCATCACTATTCCCCAGATGTACCATTTGTTTATCCAACAAACAGCTAAGGGGTACCTCCTATATGCCAGGTACCAGGCACAAGAATGAGAAAGATATCAATTCTGCCCTCAAGGAGCTCAACAGACTGTGGAAACAGTTCTGAAAACAAGTCAAGACAATACAATGTGACAAGTGCAATAAAAGAGAAAAGCAAGGTGTGCTGGGAGCTGAGGAGGAGGGAGTGCCTAGCCTGGGATTGGGAGCGCGGGAGGGAAGAGGCTTTAGAGAGGCATCGCAGAGGTGCTATAAATTTGGTTGTGCTGGGGGTGTATGTGAAGAGTGATCTCTGCAGAGGTTTAAAGAATCCTTTAGGGGTGGCTAGATGATGTGGGGAGGTGGTGGATACTGAAAGCTGGCAGGTAGGAAGTTTTTTGGACAGTTTGCAGTTGGGTGTGACATGTATGATCAGATGGGAACAAAGTGGAGGACAGACTGGATGGCAAGAAGGGAGAGTTGGTAACTGGCCAGGCAAGGAGAAGGGAGGATCTGGGCAAAGGTAGTAGCCAGAGAACGTGGAAGAGACAGATGTGAAAAGACATGGGTATGGTTGCAGGACTATGGGAATCGGGACAAGAGGGCTCACTGGTCTAAGATCCAGGATTTGGGCAGATGGTAATTCCACCAGGGGCGAGAAAACAGACGGAGGAGAAAGCTTCTTGGGTGGTGACCTTAGTTTTAGACAAAATGAATCTAGGGTGTTGGTGGATACCAAGGAACAGCCATAGGGATTTCTCCAGTGGACAGGGGTAGGTAAGACTGGAACTAAGAAGGGGAGGCAGGGGCTTAAGAGTCAGATTTCAGAAATACCTTAGTGAAAAGATGTTTATCTTTTGGCTCAGCAATAGTACTTGTAGGAATTTCTCCTAAGGATACAATTAAAGATGTGTGTGAAGATTTATCTACAAAATGCTCATTGTTTATAACAGTAAAAGAGTGGAAACTTTTTATAAACTGCTATGACAGTGAAAAATGTCCAACAGTAGGAGACTGGTTAAATAAATTTTGCTATATTCATGCAATGGAATTCTGCTCAGACAATAAAATGCATATTGTAGATGGATGCTTATTGGTATAAAAAAAATCCACATATTTTGCCTAGTAGAAAAAAAGCAGATTCTACAACTCTTTGTAAAAAGTCCCGTTTTTTGTTAAGAGAAAAATTAAGATGTTAATGGTTCTTGCTAGGTGTTGTAATTTATAAGTGCTTTCTTTTGTCTTTCTTTTTTCCAGTTTTCCCACATTTAATCATACATAGCTTTTGTTATAAGATGATGGTTATAAAAAAAAATTGTGAATAAAATGGAAAGGAACGACCTAGGGAGAGCTTAGGGAATGAGAAGGAGATCAAAGATGGAACCCAACCACCTTAATACCTCAGGCCATCTGGTTTCTGTCCATGCAGCTGCCAGTCTGGGTGTTCTTATATCGTATTTGTTACATGGCTGTGTGGTAGAGTACAAGTAGACTGAACCTAGGTTTCCTTCTGCTACAAACTGGGCAAACTTTGATTCTCTGTTTTGGTTTTCTCATATCTATAGTGGGGAAAATGACATCTTCCTCAAAAGGGTTATATGACAATAAGATTCACAGACATATTGTTGTGGCTTAATATCAGTCCATTCTCTTTTTCTCTTGACTCCTATTCTGCTGGCTCCAGATTCAACCTCTTTTTGGTGCCTACAGTAGGAATTAATGCCTTGTCTCTCCAACCCCCCAAAACACTCTCTCTGGTCCTCTGTTGAATACGGACTGAATTGTGTTCTGAATTGGAGTTAGCATCTAGCTGCTCTCCCTCCCCGACTGTAACCAGAGGTGGGTAACCTCTCCATCCCTGAAGCACCTAGCACGGTGCTTTGCACATAGAGGGTGCTCTTTGAGTGTTTGTTGGCTAAATTCAGGCTTCAGGCTTTTTAAGTCTTTGCTAATCAGGGATTGATTACTCAAACGCTGGAATACTCTAGGGTTAGTTTATTCAGATCTCTTGGAATGGTTCTCCTCCCAATTTGCAACTCTGGGAAGGTTTATCTTCCAATTTCCAAAGAGATGACTGATAGAGAAAGGATGGGAGGCTCACCCAGGCCTCTAGTCTCTTTGTCAGAACCTCCACAGGGAGAGCTGAAGGAAGAAAATGAAGCTTGTTTCTCCCTCCTGGGATTAGAGGTGACTGTTCCCCATCTGTCCAGAGTTTAGGCTGCGGGAACTTCCAGCAGGACTGCTTGGGGGAAGAATTAGATAGTTACCTCATTCCACAGGCCTAGGTCCTTTAACCCAAAGAAAATTCCTCTCCACTCCTGCCTCTTAATCGCTGTGTAGGAGCATCTGGCCCCCCTCCAGCGGGGCATCTCCACCTTACTCTGGTGCCTATCCCTCCTGATAACACCTTGCTAGGTAAGGAGCCAGCCTGGAGCTGACGAAAGATCTTTCCGTTCCAAGTCAGGAGAACTGTGCGGCCCATGGCAAGTTAATTAAGCTCTGAAGCTCTAGTTTCTGCACCTGTAAACTGGGAATAATCACCTGGACACTGTTCCCTGTCACAACCCAGGGTTAGTGAGGGGAATCAAATGAGATTTCAACAACAATAATAATAATAACATATGAACGAGCAGAGAGAGCTCTTCACAAACGCCAGGTGTTCGTAATGCTGTCTGCGGGGTTCTTGCTCTGTAACTATCCACCAAAGCATTCCTGTCCGCCCAGCCCTGGTTGCATCGGCCTCACCAACTGCATCTCCATCTTTCCCGTAACTGTCTTCCTGGGCCTCAGAGATCCTCAGTCTCTCCATCTCTCCCGTCCATTTCCGGGTCTGGCTCTTGGGCCCCTCTGGCCCTCCAGCGACTCTGGTCTTCGGCTCCCTGCGGCAGTCGCTGCCTGGGCGCCCCCGGCCCGGTGCGCCCTCCTTTGGCACAGCCGCCCGGCCCGAGAATCGCCCAATAAGAGCGCCGGACTCAAGTCTGACAGCTCAGGAAGCGGCCAATCGAGCCGGGCCAGGGAAGGGGGGCGCAGCGCGGGGGCTGAAGTTGGGTTGAATGGGGGGATGGGGGATTAAAAGGGGATACAAAAGAGGGGAGCTAGGACTAGGGGCGCAGGAACCCAAGCAAGGGGCGAGGGAGGACCGCATGCCACCCAGGTCGGGCGAAGGGACCGCGGGCTGGATGCGGCTCCAGGCGCCAGGGAGGGAGGGGACGCAGAGAGAATTTTAGGTGAGGAAGGGGAGCCAGGGCCCCCACAGTAAAGGGCAGCTCACGAGGCCGGGCCTGAGGATGCCGGCGGGGCGCCGAGGCGGGGGCCGCGGCCGGGTCGGGGGCGGAGGCGGCCGCGCGCCTCTGTGAGCCGAGGCCCGAGCGGCGCGGGGGGCGGGGAGGCGGCGGGAGGAGGGGATGCGGAGGGCGCTCCGGCGGCGGCGGCGGCGGCAAGCGGGCGAGAAGGAAGGAGCGGCGCGAGCGGCCGGAGCAGCGCAGGGCCCGAGGCGTGCATGGCGCGCCGCGAGCCCGGCTCCCGCGGCTCTCCCCGGAGCGCCCCCGGGGCGCAGCAGCGGCCCTCTGGCCGGCCCCTCTCTGCTGGCTGCATCTGAGTCCCGGCTCTCGATCTCTGGATGCCGTGCTCCCTGGGAGAAGCCCGCCTGCGTTGGGGCGGAACGGCGGCGGCGCTGCGCCGGATTCCGCCCTCAGCCTAGTCCTTCTGCGCCCGGCCGCGGTGGGCCCGCAGCAGGCGGCAAGGAGCCTGGGGCTTGAGGAGTCGGCACGACAGCCCTCCTGGGCCGGCGGGTCCGGGCCAGCCCCGCTCCGTTTTGGGGGAAGGGGTAGGCGAGAGGGGAAGGGCCGCGCTGCAGGAGCCGGTCCTCGCCCCCGCCCCCTGCGCGGACCCGCTGAAGGCTGGGCTCGGCTTTGGCCGGGGCCAAGCTCCCACTCTCGCCGCGGGAGGTGGTGGGGGATGAGGGCGACGGCGCCCTTGGGCTCCAGGACCCTCCCCGCAGGGCTCTGGAGCTGTTGCTCCGCCCGCCGCCCCCTCCCCCGTCCTCTCCACCCCCCCATCCCACCTCCCCACCCCTCGTAAGAAAATAATGCTGGCTGGCGCCCGCACCTCCCAGTCGCTCCCAGTCCGCCGCGAGGGAAGGGCGCCCACTTCGTCTCCACGCCGGGACCCCTGCCGAGCCGTCCTAACTGCCTTCTCGCCGTGCGTGCCGCTGGTCTCCGCTTAGGCAGAGTCTGCGAGTGCCGCGCCCAGGCATTGCAAGCCCCGGGGAGGTGCCGCCCGCAAGGACACCTCTCCGTCCCGCCTCGTCCGCAACTCCGGTCCTTGTCGAGCTCGACGCGAGCCAGGAGTCCGGACGTCCCTCTGCGCGCGGCTCAGCAGCTCCAGCAGTCCCCGCTGCCCCAGCTCGGAGCCAACTCCCTCTCGGACCTGGGGCTCCCGACGCGGATTTTCAGCCACTTCTCACCTCGGGGCTGTGCCTGCCTCCCTTTCGCTCTCCCGCTGCCCTCCTTCTCCCCTCAGGACGGGGGTGCCAAGATGCCCCGCTACTGCCCAGGGCCCCGGGCCGCCCCCGACGTGTGACCCCAGCCTGGTCCCCCTGCTCGGCCGTCCACCTTCCCCTTGGAGACCCCCGGCCCGGCCTCCGGGGGAGGAGGAAGAAGACGACGAGGCCGAGGGGGGGATGTCCAGCTCCAAAAGCGTGAGCCCCCCGGGCTACGCGGCGCAGACAGCGGCGGCGCCGGCGTCCCGGGGAGGCCCGGAACACCGCTCCGCGTGGGGAGAGGCCGACTCCCGCGCCAATGGCTACCCCCAAGCCCCCGGGGGTTCGGCCCGCGGCTCCACCAAGAGACCTGGGGGGGCGGTGACCCCGCAGCAGCAACAGCGCCTGGCCAGCCGCTGGCGCAGCGACGACGAAGACGATCCTCCGCTGAGTGGCGATGACCCCCTGGCCGGGGGCTTCGGCTTCAGCTTCCGTTCCAAGTCGGCCTGGCAGGAGCGCGGCGGCGACGACTGCGGTCGCGGCAGCCGGCGGCAGCGGCGGGGCGCGGCCGGCGGGGGCAGCACCCGGGCGCCCCCTGCGGGCAGCGGCGGCGGTTCGGCGGCTGCGGCCGCCGCAGCGGGCGGGACGGAGGTGCGCCCCCGTTCGGTGGAGCTAGGCCTGGAGGAGCGGCGTGGCAAGGGCCGCGCGGCCGACGATCTGGAGGCCGGCGCCGTCGAGGAAGACGAAGGGTCCGGGGATGGGGGCAGCTCGGCAGGCTCGGGCGCGGGGCCTGGCGCGGTGCTGTCGCTGGGCGCCTGCTGCCTGGCACTGCTGCAGATATTCCGCTCTAAGAAGTTCCCATCGGACAAGCTGGAGCGGCTGTACCAGCGCTACTTCTTCCGTCTGAACCAGAGCAGCCTCACAATGCTCATGGCTGTGCTGGTGCTCGTGTGCCTAGTCATGTTGGCCTTCCACGCGGCACGGCCCCCGCTGCAGCTGCCCTACCTGGCCGTCCTAGCGGCCGCCGTGGGTGTGATCCTCGTTATGGCCGTGCTCTGCAACCGCGCCGCCTTCCACCAGGACCACATGGGCCTGGCCTGCTACGCGCTTATCGCCGTGGTGCTGGCCGTCCAGGTGGTGGGCCTGTTGCTGCCCCAGCCGCGCAGTGCCTCCGAGGGCATCTGGTGGACTGTGTTTTTCATCTATACGATCTACACGCTCCTGCCCGTGCGCATGCGGGCTGCGGTACTCAGCGGGGTGCTCCTGTCCGCCCTCCACCTGGCCATCGCCCTGCGCACCAACGCCCAGGATCAGTTCCTGCTCAAGCAGGTAGGGGCCCACCTGGGCACAGGGACTGTATAGTAGGGTGTGCAGGCCTTGGCCTGACTCCAAAGAGAGGCAAGCCACCTTCACCCTTTAAACTGGTGAGAAGATCCAGAGAGACATGGCTCTGTCAGCTGTGTGGTGTCTTCTAGCCTCTGACCCCGCACTCTGAGCCCCAGCATCTTCCTTTACAAAAAGGGTGCTCTTCTATGTAATCTTCCCGCTGATAGACACACTAAACCCTATCCATTATTGTAGGGATGCTAATGAGGAAGGAGGGTTGGAGGAGAAAATTATTTGGAGAGGTCCCCTTCTCTTCCTATGCTTCTGTCCCTGTATATATGGCCCCTGACCAAAGTGACTGGACCCTCTAATCCCTCTCCAACCTCTCCCTGGGGAGAGCCACTGATAGTTTGTAGTGAGTCCTGGATGTAGTGAGTCAGTTGAGTCCTGGATGGAGGATTGATGAGGGGAAACCCTAGGAACTCCTTGCCTAGTCTTAGGGAGGAGAAACGGTAACCCTGCCAGTTGCCTGAGACTGGGGGTTTGAAAGCTGGAAATATACCTGAAATTGAGGGAAGACTGACAAATGTGTTTCCTTTGTGAAAGTGCCCACAAGCCAAAGAGCTGCCTTCAGCAAAAGTGGGAAGCAACCTTTTGGGTGGACAGTCCTCTCCTGGCCTGAGCAGAAAGCTAGTGTCCTATGTCAGGACCCCTCCATGTGGGTGCTCCTGGTTATTAGTTGTGGTGGGGGCTTTTTATCACTTCTGGGATGAGTTAGGTGAGCCTCCAATGATGGGATAAGGAGGAAATAAAACTTCTGTCTGGTTAACTGGTGGTTCTTCTGAAGACTTATGAGAGGAAGGCGTGCTTGCCATGGTGACCTTGATGAGATTGGCTCTTCTGACAAGCACACTTTCTCCCCTTAGCAGTGCCCTTGTCCGTGGCGCCATTCGCCTCTTCCACTGGCCCCTGCTCAGCCTACTTGGTTGTGCTGCAGCTTGGCTGTGAGAGTCAAATGGGCCCTTGCTGCAGTCTAGTCTCTTGACTGTAGATCCTACTGCACCCCCTACCTCTCTCTGGGCATCTGCTTCCTCTACAGAACTTCTTAACTAACTGAATTCCAGGCATGGCCTCCCCACTTTTAGTGCCTTTTCTCGGACTTCAATCCTATTGAGGACTGTGTGTTTCTTCAGGGGCTGTCCTGTACCCCCTGGCTTTCTCAAAATAGTCCCAGTGTGGGCTTCATGGCGCTGGACTCCAGGTATACCCTCAAGGCACTCTGTGACTGGGAAGGAGGGGATCTGCAGCCCCTCCGTGCCCTAGGTTCCTTGTCTAGCAAATGAGAGGATAATGCATGACCCTTCCAGTTCTACCCCCTCTGTGCCAAGCCTCACCTCTGCAAGGAGCCCTCCTTCCATTCCAGCCATGTCAGCCTCTCCCTCTTCTGCATGGCCAACAACAGAGTCAGAGCCACAGGGTGGGGCACTTACTTATTCCTGAGTGCCCCTGGTTTTACTCCCCATCCAATGTAAGCCCCTTGGATGCAGAATTCTTGAGGTGTATGTGTTTTTCCTTACCATCTCTGCCTTATCTAGCACTGTGTTGAATATATAGGGATTTCATAATTGCTTAACTGGTTGTATTCCAATGAGTGAAGTAATTGGGGTTGTTGATGCTAAAGAAGTTTTTCTGATCTGGGATCAGAAGGAAAAAAAATCTTTAGAGATCATCTTTAAACTTAAGAGAAAAACCTATTGAGAGCTGGTTTGAAAAAAAGTTAACTGCTATTGTTAGTGCTTATAAAGGCTCCAAATGTTTTGAGCTGGGGACACAAGCTGGCATATGAGTTTTTTATCTTTGAGGGTTGTTCCTGGCTTGAATGGGAGGCAGGTTGCTTGGGTGGGTATGGCTTTTCTGCAGAAAGACAGGCATGGCATGCACATGGAGCAGCAGAAGTTTCCAGGATCATTCAGAGTGTTTACTGAAACCAGAGTTGGGACTCAGGGCCTGATTACAGCCCTAGACAATCCGAGGTGAGTGATTTCAGGAGACTGGAGTCAGGTCCCAGGATGGCAGCGCTGGACCTGGGGTGTTCCATCTCCATCTTAGCATGAAGGTGCCACTGCGGCGGCAGAGCCAGCTGACTGACTTCCCATCTAGTTCCTCAGCCCAGTCTCTCTCCCTTCTTTCCCCAGCTGCACACCTCCCAACTCATGCTTCTTTTATCCAGTTGTGGTCTTCAGACCTTCCCCTGTCTGTAGGCTCTTGCATACATTTGCACTTCTCATGACCTGCTGTGCTGAGTATAGCAGAACTTGTTAGAAATGGTCCATGATAATCAGAATGCAAGCATTCTTTGTAGTTGACTTAAGACAAAACTGTATCTTTTTTTGGTTTGTATTTCATTTGCCTTTCTAATTATGATATAAACTTTGTGTTTCTTGAGCAAATCTTATTGGATGGTGGGAAATATTAGTGAGACAATCAAGCATTACCCTCTGCCTCAGGTTACCCCAGAGTAGCAGGTATTGGAGAATGGCCTCCATTAGATGCCTTATTCTTATCTTTGATGAAGATACACATCCAGGTAAATGGGCCAGCAATGTGTGGTTTTTAATACTGGGGCTTTGGGAATCTGCCTCCATGACCTTGGACACAGAGTAGGCTCTCAGGAATCTGTTGGCATTTTTTCACTTCTCATGAGAGACTGGTCCCCTTGCCAGCTGCCCCACAGCTCAGACCTTCAACATCAGTATCTGATCTCGGTATTTTATTCTTTCCCTGTCCCTCTTCTGTCTTGGGCTCTGCCCTTTGCTTCAGTTAGAAGGGAGAAACATCTAGTATCTTATCTGATGCCTCCTGATGGTTTTTACTCAAGAGGAAACTGAGAGGCAAGGTGGGGCAGCCCTTGGCATCCCCCAAGGTGGGGGATGATGTTTCTTCCTTTTGCTGTATCCCCTGCTCCAGCTCTTCTCCTGGTATTCACCCCCCCACCCCGCTCTTTTTCTCTCACTTCCTTTCACTTTCCTCCTCCTCCAGTCCCCTGTTGCTCTCCTCTCCTCTGCCTGCCTGCTTTTCTGCTTCCCCATCTCTTACTCCCTGTTTTGCAGCCTCTCAGGCTCGCCTTCTGTGCTCGTCTCACTGTCGTCTCCTTGGTGGGATACAGTAGGAGCGTCATGGGTTGTTTTTTTTTTTTCCTTCTTTGCCTGTTAGAAGTCCCTCTGCTACACCCATACCATAAATAACACTCAAGCATCTGCCAAACACATTCCTCACTTGTGTTAATAGGCTGCAATGATGCCGGAGCCTGTTGCCATGGCAACCTCATTTTTGTTTGACTGTATCCCACTCTGCTACATAAAGCCTCTGCATGCACTCACACACAAACAAGTATGCTCACACAACTATTACATATGCTTAGCTATTAGAGATTATTTTGGAGAAAACATCTTTGGGTCTTATGGGGATGGACAGTCATTTGGCAAAGGAGATGAGTGTCTCTGCTTGTCCAGTGTTACTCTCGGAGGTGATAATGGATGGAAGAGTGCTTTGAAAAGTAGAGAGTCCTGTTCAGATGTGGGATATTATTAGTCTGCAGCAGCATTAAACCCACCTGATACAGTTTTTGAAAAGAAGATTCTGACCCTGTATGGGTCCCTGTGAGCCTGGGAGAGCTGTCAGAGGTTGCCCTTGTGGTGTGGGCTGACCCATCCCTACCCAGCCTGTCTTCAGCTCCTTCCTTGCTTCCCTCGGTCCCTTTTGAAGAAACTCAGTGATTTTCTGCATTTCCTCCTCTGTGCCTGTTTGAACCCACAACTGTCACCAGTTGTTCCAGTGATCAGAATGGCAGTTGCGCTATGTGAGTGATGTTCTGTGACCATGAGCACATGTGAGTGTCCATACTTGGGCTGGATGGGGGTGGGGAAGCAGACCAAGAAATGACTACTGTGGCTGAAGGGTGGGTGTCTGTCTGTCATGTGGGCAGGCTCTAGTATGTATGTGCATGTGCGTGAACATGTGTGTGCATGTGTGTGTGTTTGTGTGTGTGTATCTGTTGTGTGTGCTGGCCTGGGTTATGGAGGTGGGCTGAGGGAAGCCTTTGTGTTGACTTTGAAAGGAAATCATCACAGCTCTGTCCTGTTTATTCTTTGTTCGTGGCTGACTTCCTGTGGCTGTTTGCATTTCTGATTCTGGGCCTTGATCGACCTTCTCACCTTGACCTCTGGCTCCCCAGGGAAGTACCCTGGATGCACATGCCCCTACTTTCCAAAATGAACCTGGGGGCTAGACTTGAGCGGTCAGTTCCCCTGCCCCCATGGAGTCTCGCCCTTCCCTTTCAAAAGCCCGAGCTGCCCACTCACTCAGCCATCCGGTAAGCCCTGTGGTGAGCCGCCACCTCGCTCAGGAACTTGGCCCAGAGGCCTGTGTGGTGGTGGGTCACCGTGTCTGCCCTGTGTGCCCTGCTGGCTGCCGCTGCCTCCCTGCTTGCTGGATGGTGTGGAGAAGGCCACACACTTTCAACATGACACCAGGGGTCATCTACCACCAGTTACTTTCCCCATCACCCACTTTTCTGGACAGGAGAAATCTGGCCGTGGTGAACCCCAGCAGCAACAGTAGGCTGGGGTTGGGGGGGTGGCTCTGAGTCTGTAGCCAGGGAGGGTCTGCTTGTTTTGCCTCAGTGCTAATTGTATTTGCTAATTGTTTTGATTATGTGGCCTCCTTATCTCTGCGATGGGGAGGGGGTGCTTGGAGGGAGGCACAAGCCTCAGGGTGGGGGTCCAGCAAGGCTTCTAGGTAGGAGGTCATCTAGGCACATCCAGATAGGGGTGTCTCGATGCCTGTGGGGAGGACTTCAGGAGTGGCAGAGGCCTGGCCAGGGAGCAGAATGGTCAGCTGCTGTGCTTTGGGAATGTTGACAGTTAATAATTCTATCTAAGTTTTAATCTGGAGCAAGAGCATGAGGTCTGTGTGCTGTGGAGCACAGAACCGTGTGTTCGTGTCTGTCTATAAAGAGGACACCAACGATGCATTAAACCCCAGCACCAAAACCTGCCCAGCCTCACAGAAGAGTTTTGAAAATCAGTGTAAAAGGCCTGGACAGAAGCTGTCCTGTGCAGACAGGCCCTGGCCACAGTTACTCTGTCAGAGGGTGTAGGGCTGTGGAGCACCCATTCGGGCCCAGCCAGGGGAGGGGTGTGTGTTGGGGGAGGGAGGTGAGAGCCTCTCTGCGAGTGTACGGCCTCTTGCCGGATGACTTTCAGTCATGGCGGCCTGCTTGGCACCTCTGTTAACTTTATTTATCTTGTGGTAGATCTGGCCAATGGCCATTTACTTCCCAGGAGCATCCTCTGTGTTGGGAATGGAAACAGTTTTCTCTTGGAGTCCCATATGACTGTGGCCCAGAAATTCTTTGGGTGCAGTTACATAAGTTACACTTGAGCATATCTTTCTTTCCTCCATGCCTATCAGGTGGGGGGAGCTTGCTAGTGGAGGGCAGTCAGTATTGATTTTCTCTCCCAAATGCAAAACTCCATGAAGATAATTGGAAAGCTCTACTCCCCCCACTCCCCTCCCACCCACCTCTTTTCTCCAGGTAACATTCAAATCCAGGACAGGGAAGAACTCTTTTTCAACATCATGAACAAAATCTGGGAGTTTCTAGTTAACAGACCATGAGCTTCATGGGAAGCAGCATTTTGGTCTAGCTGTTGGAAAAGGCCAGTAGGGTCAGGCTTGTGGGCATATCCAGTTGATAGGAAGACTGAGGCCCCATCTGAGATTCTATGTTTGATTCTAGAATTTAGAGGAGGGTACTAGTTTGGTCAGGGGATTGGAAACCTTGACTTCTAAGAGAATACTTGAAAGAGTGGGAGATGTTTAGCTGGGAGGTGAGAAAGCAGAAACACGGGCAAAGTGTTATTTATTGCTGGGATCCCTGTTATCAGATGTTAGAAGAGGGACTAAACTTATTTTTGGTTGCTCCCAAAGGCAGAGTTGGGGTAAATGGGTAGAAATAGTAGACAGATTTCAGCTCCAGGTGTGTGCGTGCTGAATTTTCAGTCGTGTGTGATTCTTTGGGACCCTTTTGACTGTAGCCCGCCAGACTCCTGTCCATGACATTCTCCAGGCAAGAATACTGGAGTGGGTTACCATTTCCTTATCCAGGTAGAAGATACTTTCCAGCCTCTGGGGTTGTAGCCATTACACCAAAAGCCCCCTGGGGTAGCCAGCTGTGTCAGTGGAGGTATTCAAGGGGAGACTGGACTGAGGAAACGGAAGACTCTGCTTCTGAAGGTCTGGGGTGGGTCCCAGGAAGGGATCTATATTTTTTGCCAGCTTGGATCTAGTTTTCAAAGCTCTCTAGCTGATCTTGATGACCAACTCTTAGGTTTGGGATCATTGGCCAAGATAACCATTCAGTTCACATCCAACCCTTGAATTTTATGGTTTCATGTCTTGCTACAGCATGAATGCCTGCTGAGTCTTTTGGGATGTCTGTCGTCATGCCTAACTTGGTCTCTGTTTAAAAGTCACAAAATCACTGCAGACTTGCAGGCCCCTTAGGAGATGTCCCAGTGGGGCTGGTGAGTATATTGGTTGTAGGATGCGGAGGGGAAGGTGACTGGTAGTGGTGAGAGGGGGTGGGAAAGATTGCCTGTACCTCCCATCCTGCCTCCCAGCCATTCCCATCCCCCTACTCTTGATTGAGGCAAAGCAATCTTTGGCTCAGTATTGGTGGTGGTAGTGGTGGTGAGGGTGGTCAGCAGAGAGACAGACCTTAGTTTGAGTCCTGGTTTACTCATTCATTTGGTAAGTGAATATGGAAAACACTGAGGATACCCCAGGTCCAGAAGGGGTGGTACAGAATGTGGAAAGTGAGATCAGGGGTAGGCAAGAGGTCAGGAACTAGGAGATGGTTTGAAGGAGGAACAGTACGATGTCAGGCAAGGAAGAGGAGATTGGAGCTGTGAGTGTGGGGAGGGGAAGAGCTTGGAAGTGGGGGCAGGGATGCTGTCTGGAACAATGGGATATAGTCACAAGAAGAGGGGGGTAAACAAGCAAACACTGGGAAACAGTAGTGGCTTTATTCTTTGGGCCTGCCTCATGTGTCAGCCTGGACAGTCTTCCCCCCACCTCATATACATACACACACTTCTTGCTCTGGGAGGGTTATCGGCTCTTGCTTCTGGGCTTTGAGGCTTCTTGATCTCACATTGGGTGGCCTCCTCTTCCGTCTCCTTAGGGGCTTCCTGGGGGTTGTCTCACAGGTTGCCATAGTCCCACTTGGCTCTTGGAAGGGGTCCTGAGGGACCTCGGTACATGACACGTAGTAGGTGTTCAGTGAGGGTTTGAATGAATGAATGAACGGGTGGTGGGGTGGGTGGACGGCTGCACGCACACTCTCGGCTGTTCTGAAGTGCTAGACCAACACCTCCACAGAAGGAAGCGATGCGGCTCGGCTTGGAGCCTATTTTGGTGGATTGTTATCCTAAACTCCGAGCAGGGCTTCCAGAGTACCTCCTGCTGCAATTTAGAACGTGTGTCTTCTTGGAAACAGAGAGCTGTTGCCTGGCAGTGCCGGTACTATATCCCTTCACAGATTTGAAAACCATTATTAAGTCATTCTTTCAGCCTTCTCCCCATTCATTCAGACAACAACCATTTATTAGGTGCCTACTGTGTACCAGGCGCGTGCTAGGCCACGAGGGTCCAGAGATGACTCAGCCCGGGCCCCAGCACTTAGCATTGCCTTTAGCCCAGACGCTCCCACTAACTGTCCTTTGGAGGGATGTTGCTGAATGTTTCACGTACACACATTCAGTCCTGTGTCAGGTAAGTTTAAGAAATACTGGCTTGATCAGAATTCTTTATTGTAGAACTTTAAAGCTTTTCATATGTTAATATGCCATAGAATTTGCCAAGAAGGGGTTTTTGCATGAAGCCATTATCAGACATATTTGACCCCAGAGCCAGTTTTTGAAGGAGCATAGCAGAGGCATTAGTGTCTGTTGGAACTCACGTTGGGACACCCTGCTTCAGGGGCTGGGAGGATCTCAGCATCCAGCCCCCTGCCTCAGGGATAGGCCTAGGCAAGGTCATCTAGATATGGGCATTTGTTTGTTTGGGGGCTCTTCTACTTCAAAAAGGAGACAGAGCAGCCTGCATTAAAAGTCTCATTCTCTGTTTGCATCCAAAATTCTTTATAAAGTAAAATGATGGGACTGGAAGGGACCAGGGAGATGCCTCCTTTATCTAGTTTCGGTTTCCTTTAAGGGTTTTCTGTTGTCATTAGACATGGAGCCTGTTGGGCTCTGTATTGTGACCTTTGGTGCGGGGGCGGGTCCATTCGCTGAGGGCCTGGCTGCCTACGAGAAAGTGGTGATGGGCTGTTCAGAGCATCCTGGGTCCAAACAGAGTTCCCCAGTTTGCTTTGTTTCCTACCATCTAAAAGGAGGAAGACTTTATAGAATGTCGATTAAAAACAATGAGTATATATTGAGATTTTATTGCGAGCTTGGCACTAAGCTAATCCCTTACATATATGACTTTACTTATTATCAATCCTGAGAGAAAGACATTCTTACCCCTATTTCAGGGCTGCAGAATATAGGATAAGAGAAGGTAAGTAACTTTCCCAAGGTCACTCAGTGAGCAAGCACAGCAGATGGTTCGGCGCCTGCTCATATTCCCTGGGCATGTACCTTTCACTCTTGCCAGCCAGACTGCCAGCTGTCAGCACCTGAGGGCTTTCTCTGGCCCTGAGCCTCTCTGCTTGCTTGTGGGGCAGGTCAGAAGTGCTGGGGAGGGAGTGCCCATCCCCAGAGCAGCTCTCAACCAGTGACTGTTGGGCGCTAGTGGATAGATACCCTAGCTCCCTTGACCCTGGTGTGGGGGGAGTGTAACGGAGACAAGCCTTCTTGTTAGCCCCCAGGCCTACAGGATACAGCTCTGGTTGTCCACAGTGGTACAGGCTGGAAAACTATTTTTCTTTTTTTCCTTCCTTCTTTATTTTCTCCCTCCTTCCCTTCCTTCCTCCCTCCTCGATCTTCCTTCCATCTTTCCGTTCTCTTTGTCTTCTTCCCCTGTTTTTTTTTTTTTCTCATTTCTCCATTCTCTAATATTTTCTGGGGTCACCTCCCAGGCAAACCACTTCTTTCAAATCCTTGTCTGAGGATCCTTTTCTAGGAAAAATCCAAATTGAGAGTAGAGAAACTGAGATTCTAATCCGGTTTGACTTGAACACTAGGGAGTGGAGTGATCACTTTACTGGGGCAAAAATGTATCAGGTACAGGGACTTCTTTGGTTGTTCAGTGGCTAAGATTCTGTGCTCCCAATGCAGGGTACCTGGGTTCGATCTCTGGTCAGGGAGCTAGATCCCACATGCCACAACTAAGAGTTTGCATGCCACAGCTTGAAAAAAAACAACAATGATTCCACATGCTACAACTAAGACCCATTGCAGCCAACTAAATAGATAAATATTTTTAAAAATGCATCAAGGACAGAACTCTGTGGCAAACTCAGAACCCTGGCCCCTCCCTCCTATCTGATGATATATGTTTCTCACCAGAACGGTTGTTTCTGGACTAGTGGGATGATGTGAAAAAATGTATTTTTTGTCTTGTGTTATATATATATAATTTGTTTTGAATTTCTGCTTCTTAAAAATGTATGGCTTTCTGTCCCCTAGACAATGTCTCGAATATCAGCCAAAAGACTCAACTACTTTGACCTTTGATTAGCATTTTGTAGATGACAAAGGACTTTACCTTGCGTAATCTTACTTGCTTCTCACTACTGCCCTGAGGAGGTGATGAGTTAAGGAGGCGCAGACACTGGCTTTGGGGCCCAGGAGAACGCCCTGGCTGGGTGATCCTGAGTTGCCTTACTCTCGCTCAGTCCATTCCCTCTCTAAACTGAGGATAAGTTCCTGACTGACAGACTCTGTTGTTGAGTGCCCAGACAAGGTAATGCATATGTGAGCTCTCATAATTACAGACCTGTGCTGCTGATATTGTGTTGAAGAGGAGGAAGTAGGGGTTGAGAGAGGTTGAGTGACCTCATTCAGGTCACACAGCCAGTTAGTTAGCTTAGGAGCTGCTGCACAAATACAGATCCCTGACTCCAAATCCAGTGCTCTTTGCACGTATGAACCCAGCCTGAGTCCACCCCGTCGTACTTAAAGAGGCTATAGAAGGCATAGCTGCTCTCAAGCAGTTGTCTTGGGTGGTTGTGGAACACATGGTTTCTCATTTGTGACACCTCCTTCCCATGGGGTGTCTGGCTCAGATAGGCATTAAATCATTTGTCACTTCCGGAGCCTGCAGCGATGCTGTGAGAGGGGACAGCGTGAAAGTGTTTAGAGGACAACTGGGATCAGATGTTTACCTGTGAAGGGCCCCTGAGTGAGCTTCAGGATGGGTCAGGAGGGATGCAGACCTGAAGAGGGGTCAGACACAATGCCGGGTAGCTTAGGTCTGGGTGTAAGGCTCCCTCATATCCAGGCTTCTGGTGGCATGGGTGGAACAGAGGCAGGAAGGGAGGAGGCAGCTGGGTACACATCAGCATCACTTCTCGGAGGTCACATCTGGGGTTTTTCTGTAGAGTCGCATCTAGTGGATAGAGCAGTTTAGCGTTTACTCTAGGATGTCTTTAGAGCCCAGCTCACCCAAACCACCATCATCCTAACAAGTACCCCAAATATCCTGCTTCAAAGCCACTTCTGTTGTTTGTCACTCTTCTCAAGAAAAATAAAGGAAAATGTAACTCCTGCCCAAGTGCCATTCTTTTGCTAAGTGGATTTTCAAGATTTTATTTTCACATTTTCTTTTGGGGATGAGTGTGGTGATTTGGGCTTCCCTGGTGGCTCAGATGGTAAAGAATCTGCTGGCAGTGTGGGAGACCTGGATTAGATCCCTGGGTTGGGAAGATCCTCTGGAGAAGGGAACGACCCACTCCAGTATTCTTGCCTGGAGAATTCCATGAGTCCCACTCTTTTTTGACTCCATGGACTGTAGCCCACCAGGCTCCTTTGCCTATGGGATTTCCCAGGCAATACTGGAGTGGTTGCCGTTTTCCTTTGCTGTTTGTTTATTCACTTAACAGGCCCAAGCCCCGAGTCTTCCTCTGGCCAAGTCCCTTTTCTTGTAACCATTTCACCACACTGCCTGAGAGGGACCTGGCTATCGTTTGACGGGCTCCCAAAGGGTAGCAACTGCTCAGAAGCACCTTGGTCCTGACAGCTGAGTGGAGGCAGCCAAGGGAGAGTGATGGTCACTGAATCCTGGGTGAGCAGGGTAGGCTTGTACCCCTCCCTGCCAAGGAAGGAGCCCTGCCTTTGCAACATCTGACACTCAGCATTTAACATCAGAGTCACTCTGAAACACCCTCTTCTTTTCCTCTGGAGCACTCATACTGGTTTATAATTTTATTTCAGTAGGTTTATCTATCTGTCTTTCAACTTGTCAGTCAGCTCTTTGAGGACAGGGGCCTCATCTGTTTTAATACTCAGATATTTACTGAATGTTCCTGACTCTCTGACCCCCGCTGCCCAGCACTGTGGGAAGCAGGTGGTTCCCATTTGCATGTTCCATAGGGAATGCTGACTCTTGACAGCCAGGGCTCCCTCCCTTGACCAAGGTGAGCTTGTGCCCTGCTGGCACGGGGCTCTGAGCCTGGGGGTGTGATCTTAGGAAACACTGCTTTCCATCTTTGCCCTCCTTCTTGTGGGTTCCCTGCTGGTCTGTCTGGTAATGTCAGGAAGGTCCCCTGTTGTCTGCGTTTGCTTCTCCCTCTCATCTTTGGTCCCCTTTCTTCTTCTTCTTTTTTCTGGTATCCTTTTTCCTCCTCCTGAGTCCTCCCACTTCCCTCTTTCCAGCTGTAAGATGTGGGAAAACCTGAGAGACTCGCCAGGAGGCAAGCTCAACTGTAAGGACTGTAAATATGAGCATGGCTAACTACACAAATTCCAAACAGTATTCTTCATGCTGTTCCAAGCAACCCCATGAAAGAGCAGCTCTCACAGTGTGTTATAAACTTCCTTATGGTTGATTGCCCTGTATCGCAGTGCAGGTGGCAGCCCTGTTTTCACCTCGAACGCCCAGCACTGAGACATCAACTTCGGGGTGGGTTAACCTCCAGTCACCCAACAGAACTTGAGGCGTGGGACAGGAAGGTGTATCTAGGAGTTCTTATATAACCCTGGTACCCAGGCTATCTGTAGTGGGCCTGGACATCAGCGTTTGGGGACGCTCCTGCTGATTCTGACATGCACCACAGATGGGAACTATTGCCCTGAGCCTCCCTGCGTCAGCAGAGGGCTCGGGGGGATGACGCTGAGTCTGATTTATGGCTGTGTCGAAAGGAGAGTTGTTTATATCGAAAGGGGTTTATTGTGGTGATTCAGTAAAGACTGATGACCACTAAAAATTATTGCAGGTGTGTAATAGGGGAAGAAAACTTGGTTGGTGGTTGGTGTATAAAATCTTATCAGGCCAGGCTGTGGCTCAGTATATTTATGTTCCTCTTATCACCAGCAATTAGCCCCAAACGTGGCTCAATAAGTGGCTTAGCACAGTGTTGTGATAACTGCAAGGATAGTTTAGAAAACGACTGTTGTACCGTGCGCTCCACGGAGCCATCTTGGCAGACAGGCACATCTCACTCAAGGCTCCTGACGGCCTGAGGGCTACACCCAAAGGCCTGCTGATCACTGTTAACTCTTCCCTTCTCTCTTTTTTATGTGGTATTTCCTCTCAGAATTGGAGAAGGAAATGGTGACCCACTGCAGTATTCTTGCCTTGGAAATCCCATAACAGAGGAGCTTGGTGGACTACAAGCCATGGGGTCCCAAGGGTCGGATACAACAGTGGGAGAAATTGTACGTTAGTCTTTGTGAGTCTCCCTCCAACTGGAATGTAAACTAGGACAGTGTCTGTCGTAGACGTCTGTTACAGAATGAATGAATTTGCACAGTTAAACAGCAGGCAAATGGCAGTGTGAGTCCAGCACTACTTTTTTCTTTGACCCTTAAGCTCATGAAATGTGCAAGGAATTATTATATAGTCAGAGACTCCCCGTCTGCGTGTATTGTTGTCAACACGCATGGCAAAGACTTAGAGTAAAGAAAGGTGATGGAGAGAAGGGCCTTCCCCCCCGCCCCCCGGAAAGGATTTCCTTCCTGTGGACTTTAAAGCTACTTCTTTCCTAGCACCTTTGGCTAGGAATGTACAAGGATCCTGCTCTAGCCCTTATGCTCTGGGAGGACTGAGAGACACACATGAAACCAGGCTTCATCTGAGGACCGGGAGGATTGAAAAGCCCCACATGTGTGGACTGAGGCCTGGGAAGTGTCCCTATCTCAGGACAGGGAGACATCCTCAGGTTAAATCCTCCACGAATGGCCACATGTGGATTATGACATGGTTGATTTCGGAAAGGGGTTATCTGGGGAGAGTTAATTTTGGATTTTGCTTTACATTTATTTTTAAAGTGGAATATTTCTCCAGCATTGGTGACAATGGCCTAGAAAAGCCAGTTAGTCACCACATCTGACATCTTCCCCGTGTCGAGTGTCTGCTGCCCCTGCTTCTTTGCCACCTGACGACTGTGGGGCTGATTTACATCCTCTCCCTCGGGGAGCTTTCACAGACAAAGGATCTATAGGGAAGCACTGCTGGACCTAACCGGGATCATCCTCTGCTCTGTCCTGCGTGTCGGGAGCGGGCCCTGGTGCTGCTGTTTGCCTCTCCTCACAGGGGGCGATGGCATCCAGGCCTTTCCCTGCCTCATACAGGTCTGTGAGGCTGGTTCAGTCTGCATTCTCCAGTGGTTTTTTCCCTTCTTTCACTCTGTACAGTTTGCTAGTAGTAAAAGGAAAATCACCCGAAGCCTGGATTTAAAGTACAGAGCTGGTTTCTCTTAAGGGAATGGACAGCGAAACAAGCCCCACCCCATTTCCCCGAGTGTCATCTGTGGTTCCGCTGTGGAGCAGGAGGAGGGTCCCAGGGCAGCCGCTGGAGCCTCTGTGCTGAGAGGGGTGCAGGGAGTGTGGGGGGAGAAGGGAGGAGACACTGGAGAGGTGCTGGGACATGGGGAGAAGGGACGAGGCTGGCCCTGGACTGATGTGTGAGGCATTCCCCACTGGATCTTCACACCCCGAGTTGTAATTCATTTAAGAGGGTCGGGACGGAGTAGGCAGTGGCTGTGGGCAGGTGAGCTCAGAGGACCTGCTGCAGTTGAGTGTGGTGTGGAGCAGGGCCTTCTCTTCCCCAGTGAAGGTGCCGAGGCTCAGAGCCTTGGGTTTCAGAAGCTGAGAAGCCACCGGGCTGGCCACACCTGGGTGTCATATGCTTCCCTGACTTGTTCCAGCCCCATGGTGCAGCAACTGCCCTTCCAGGGAATGGGTATCAGATGGTCTTGGAGGTACCTCCCTCCCTGTTTGTGTGACCCCTGACCTCTCCGGGCCCCTAGAGTGGAAAGCCTGGGGGAGCTATCTGACTGGTCGGTGGGAGTAGATGGGGCCAGGTGCCTGGCCTTCTGCTCCGAGGAAGGGGGTGCTGTATGATCTACCTCCATCCAGGGCTGGGGAGAGGCTGAGCTCAGGTACTCCTTGGGGAGGGGGCACTGCTCCTTCCTGCTTTGCTCCAGGGACCGCTCTGGATTTGGAGGTGTCCTGATAGCCTGCCTGGTCAAGGGTGCGCTGTCCTTTGGGAACAGCATTTCTGTTTCTTTTCCATTCACCAGCCTTTGCTGCTGTCCTGATCAACTCCTGGGACCCTGGCATGGGAAGAAATGAGGGGGCTTTGTCCTTCCCTTGGGGGCATGTTCAGTCTGATGGAAATTTTGCCTTTCTGAGATGCTCAACTTAAAGATAGGACAACATTACTAATTCCTTCCACATATCGGGCACTTACTGTGTGCCAGGCAGCGCTGAGCCCCGTAACTCATTTGACCCTCGTAATCTCCGTTTAGATGGGTTTTTAAAAAGACAATATTTTATAGATGAGGAAATTGAGGCCCAGAGAAGGTTAGTGGCTTATGTGAGGCTGTATGTTTGGAGAGTGGTACAGCAGGCTCCAGAGCTCATGCTTTCAGCCAGGACACCGGCAGCTCTTACACTAGTGTGTGCAGGAATTCCCCATGAAGTCAATTAAAAAAGTTCCTGGGCCCCTTGTCAAGAGAGCCTGATGCAGTAAGTCTAAGGTGAACCCCCAGAATCTGCATCTCAAGTCGGCACCCTAAAAGGTGAGCCTGTTGCCCCAGAAACACAGTTCCACTCCACAGTGCCTCCCCCAGTGGAGAAAGGATTCAGCTGACAGGGTCTCCCTTCCCCGAAATGATAAGGGCTGGTGAGAGGGAGATATCTGGCTCCCACAGAAACAGGTTTCTGGGTCGACTTCCCCAGGATGTAGCTGGGAAAGGCAGAGTGAGACAGTTAGACTGAGGTAAGGAGGGGCCTTTCTGCTGCGCCTGTGCTGGTCTCAGGGGGCAGAGGTGAGGGGACTTTTGGAAGAGGTGAGGGAGGGACTGTAACCCAGAGGATGAGAGCTAAGAAGTGGTCCGGGAGCTGAGCGTATGTCAACCGCCAGAGACAGGAGCAGTTTACAAAGGAATTCTCAGGTGACTGCAGGGCCGCCGGCTGTGACTCTGTAGGCACAGAGGTCTTGACCAGGAGACATCTGCCTTGCCTTAGTTTCTTCATCTGGGCCACATAAATCAGACATTCCCTGAAGGTCCATCCAGTGAGTATACTAACAGGGGCATGTGGGCGTGCTAAGTTGCTTCAGTCGTGTCCAACTCTGCCACCCTATGGACAATAGCCCACCAGGCTCCTCTCTCCATGGGATTCTCAAGGCAAGAATGCTGGAGTGGGTTGCCATGCCCTCCTCCAGGGGATCTTCCCAACCCAAGGATCAAACCTGAGTCTCTTGCATTGGCAGGCAGATTCTTTACCACTAGGACCACCTGGGAAGTCCTATTAATAGGGGCGCTGGGGCCAAAAAAGAAAGAATTTCACCCCAGAGGTTTGGTTGGGGAATGCAACGGTGACAAAAATGATACAACCCTCGGGGACTGAGAGTCACAGATGGTGTGTGGTCCTCAGGGGTCCTTGTCCTTTGATTGTCCTGGTCAGTGTCCCTCCAGTTCCTTGGACTCAACACATTCCCAAAGAAAATTCATCGTCTTCCCTAAATTGACATATAAAATAAATGGACTTTATTTTTATCGTGTCAGTTCTCTCTCTGCCTGCTGCTGCTGCTGCTAAGTCACTTCAGTCGTGTCCGACTCTGTGTGACCCCAGGTGCTGGTGTTAGATGTTTGTGGGACTGAGTTATTTAACAGATGTCTACCATGTATTTGGCGCTGGGAAACCAAGATGAATAAGCTGCAGACTGTGCCCTCAAGGGCAGAGCCTGTGTGTTGTGCCTCCTCTATGCCCGACTCTGTTCTAAGTGCTTTGTGTTTGTTCTGCTAACTCATTTAATCCCCACAACAGCCCCAGGAGGTGAGCACTGCTGTGGTCACCCCCATTTTGCAGATGAGGACACTGAGACTGACATGTTAGGTAACTGGCCCAAGCTCACGCAATGAACTGGGCAGCCTGGCTCCAAGTCCCGGCTCTGACCTCCCAAGTGCAGTGGACAGATGGGCGCTCACACCTGCTGGGAGCTGCATGATGCCTGCAGTTTTCACAGCAGAAACAAAGCATGCAGCCTGTAGCAGGCAGGGAAAGAGGTATGTGTGGCAAAGGTAGGTTGGACTACTTTGGGAAGCCTATAGATTTCTGGACCAAGGCAGTTGAGTTTTTTGAGACAGTGGGCATCTCTAGGTTTTTATGCAAGACAGTGCATGGGCATGGCCCCATCTGTATTGGGAAAGGTGGCTCTAGTGTGTGGAGCTGGAGGGAGCAGCCTGCAGGGTGAGGGAGAGGCGGTGCTGAGTGCGGAGGCTGCTGCCCTTGTCTAGGGAGGCTGGAGAGGGCCCGGGAGGGGCGGAGGTGGAGTGGGGGCGAGGGTCACAGCCTTCAACACGAAGGGGAGGGTCACAGGGAGCACCCGGGCGTTTTCCTATTGATTTCTCCTTGCCTTGGTTATCAATGGTGCCAAACCCATTCCCTTCTGCTCCCTAATAGACCAGCTCCCCAGCCTCTGGGAACCAGATAGCATCTCTTTCCCAGGGGACCTGGGGTGGATCCTGAGGGCTCTCTTTCTTATCTTTTCTTGGGATTTAAATATCCCATGTCAGGGACTTCCCTGGTGGTCCAGTGGCTAAGACTCTGCACTCCCAATGCAAAGGGCCCAGGTTCGATCCCAGGTCAGAGAACTGGATCACGCAAGCCGCAACTGAGAATTCACAGGCCACAACTGAGAGTTTGCATGCGGCAACTACAAATCCCACATGCCGTGACAAAGATCAAAGATCCCGGGTGCTGCAGTTAAGACCCGGGGCAGCCAAATAAATAAGTAAACATCTCGTGTCAGCCTTCTCTCCTTAAATTCCCAGGACTCTGCCTTTATCTAGGTGTTAAGCACCCAAACATTTGACCTCTTAGCTCTTCCTCCCTCTAGAACCCAGGAACCCCCACCCAAGCAGCTCCTGGTGCCCAGAGATCACAAGTCTCTGAGCACTTCCTCCCTCTCTGGGCCTCTGGGACCCTGGCCGCCCTGATCCCCAGCAGAGCTCCTCGTGCACCTGAGGGCCCAAGATGCCACTCTTGGACACAGTGTCCCTCTGGGGACCACTTGACAAAATGCATATTTACAGAGGACTTTGTTCATTGCTTGTCCACTCCCCCTCCCCTGTTAGAATGTCAGCTTCCCCAGGCAGGGACTCCTTGTGCTCATGGCTGTGTTCCCTGTGCCTACATGGTTCAAATCCCGGATCCTCCATGTCCCAACTGTTTCTCCTTGGCAGGCTCATTGCCTTTTCTAAGCCTCAGTGTGTTCCACAGAATGGGATGGAATGAGAATTGCCGCCCCTGAGTTTTGCACTGAACATTCTGTGTGATGATGTATGCAAAGCCCTTAGCACAGGGACTGCCAAGAGATACATCCTCCATAAATGACCTGGGATCTGTCCTGGCTGCACACAAGCTTTTAAATTCCCACACTTTATAGGAGAGCCTAGTGTTTCTTTTGAAGTCCTTTGTGTATGGACCGTGGTAAACAGGGTAGGAGAAAATTGCATTACCAAAGTTCCCAAAGAAGGCCGAGTGGAAGAAGGACTAGGTCTTGGGTTTTCCCTGCACCCTGCCCCATCCTTATTCTGGGTGCTGGCCACCAAGTGACCAGCATAGACCCTCCACAAGTGAGGCAGCCTCGAGCACTGACTGGCACCAGCCTGGGAGCTGGAGCCAGGAGTTCCCTGAGGGAGTATGAATTGGGGAGGGGGTAGTGGGCTGAACCAGGTTTCCCTGAATTTGACAGTAGCTGTAGCTGAGGGAGGAGCTTCCCAGGTGGCGCTAGCAGTAAAGAGCCCACTTCCCAGTGCAGGAGACATAGGAGACGTGAGTGTGATTCCTGGATCAGGAAGATCCCCTGGAGAAGGGCATGGCAACCCACTCCAATTTTCTTGCCTGGAGAATCTCATAATTAGAGGAGCCTGGCGGGCTACAGCCCACGGGGGGTCACAAAGAGTCAGACACGACTGAGTGACTTAGCACGCATGCACATGCATGGCTGAGGGAGACTGCAGGGATGTGACCAGAATCCTATCTAGCTGCTGCTTCTACTGCTAAGTCGCCTCAGTCGTGTCCGACTCTGTGCAACCCTATAGACGGCAGCCCACCAGGCTCCCCCGTCCCTGGGATTCTCCAGGCAAGAACACTGGAGTGGGTTGCCATTTCCTTCTCCAATGCATGAAAGTGAAAAGTCAAAGTAAAGCCGCTCAGTCGTGTCCGACTCTTAGCGACTCCATGGACTGCAGCCTACCAGGCCCGTCCATGGGATTTTCCAGGCAAGAGTACTGGAGTGGGGTGCCATCTAGAGAGGCCAATAAATAAGCTTGAGGATGATTCTGGAAGGGTTAGAACCACTAGCAAAGAGAGCAGGCAAACATCTGCTTCTCCCAGATGTGCTTCCTTCTGTAACTTAGTAAGACATGCACACCTGCCCCAGAAGACAAAAGTACCCATGGGCCACCAGAGGCCTCAGGGTGGAGAACACTCAGAGCCTGAGAGAAATCAGTTGAGATGCTGGAGGGATCTGGCCAAGGTCAAGTGACAACCAGGACATTGAGTCCAATCCCTCGCCCCCAAGTGAGTGTCTAGGTGGGGCAGGGCCCATGCCCAGGGTGAGAGAATGTGACAATGTCCAGAACTTCCCCCAGCTGGTTGGACCTTTGGGACTGCACCAAGGCTGGCCAGCTGGGTGGACTGTTGGAGGATGGCTGGGCAGCAGCCTGCCGGCTTCCTGCTGGTCCATAACCTTGTGTGCCCCTGCCTGGGCCCCTTCTCTCCAGGGCTATTACCCTCACACTGAGCGAGGGGGCCTCTGTGCCTGGGCTTCACTTAGGATGCATAGGGAGGGGCTATGGCAGAGCCAGAAACCACAGCAGCCCCGGACCCTGGCTAATGGAGGCGGTCTTGAAATGGACGTTTTTTCTTTTTGGCTAAATTAACATTTGGCATTTCAGGGTGCTGGCCCCACGCCCGGCCACTCTGGCCTTCTGCCTGTCAGCTCCTTTGAGGCTATTTTTGCCATTCACTTATTTATTAACTATTATTGCTCCCCAGGACAGATGGGTGTGCACACTCGCGCGCGCGCACACACACACACACACACACACACAACATGCCCTCTCTCTCTCTCTCTCACACACACACACACACACACTCTTCAACCCAGAGCCCGTTGGAAAAACCATCCTGCACCCACCAGGCTGAGCATGGGAGGCAAAAGGGGGAAATGATGGTCTGCCTGAGTCAGGGTAGAGGAAGGGCTGTGGGGTGATGGGAACCAGTGGCTTCCCCACGCTCATCACTCCCTAGAAACACCTCCACTCCCAAAGCATCTCTCTTCCTGTTCTCTCTCCCGCAGAGGTGTTCAGCCCTGGGAAGGGGCCATGTGTGTGAGAATGCTATGGGTCCTGCCTGAGCCGTCTTTCCAGAGAAGCCAGCAGGAAGACCTGGGAGATCTAAGGGCCCCTTGTTAGGTTGCAGGAGGGCCCAGCTTCCTTCCTACAGAAGGCCTGCTCCTCTGCCCTGCCCCACCAAACCTCATCTTCCAGAGGAGGGGAACTTGGCTTCTGCCTTCAGAGAGCTCCCAGCCTGCTGAGGACAAGCCTGGGCTCTGGTCGTCAGATGAACAGGCCCTGCTGAGAGCATGGAGCATCAGGAGGAACAGGTCCCACCTGAGGGGCAGTGTGCACTTGGCCCTGACCAGCATTCTCTCCCTCGGAGAGCAGGTTGTTAGCAGAGCAGGTGCCGGCCCCGCCAACCACACAGACCTGTGCGCGGGGCACTGTGTGTGGTACCAGGGTGAGCAGTGTGAGAGGATCCCCACATTCACATCCAGGCTCCGTGCCTCAGGGCAGCTCTCCTGCTCTGAGGTTGGAGCCCCAGCTGTGCTCCTGGGACTCCCCAGAACCAGCATGGCACCAATGGGAGAAGAGAATGAGCAGCAGGGACCCTCCTGCTTCCAGAGGCTGCCTGGGGCCTCTCCCAGGCCTTGGTTTGCACCTGTGAGAATTGGGAACACTGCTTCTGCCACCTCCAAGGCAGGGAGCGAGGGGCTCAGGGGCTGGAGTGGTGGCAACCAGGCCTGAGTCCCGGCATGGCTCCCTCTTTCTCCCACTCGGCTGGCCAACCCCACCCTACCCTCCTTAGGGCATGTGCCATCTACTTTCCTCATCCCCTCAGGAAGACACCACACTCCTGGGACTAGAGACTTACTCCACAGGGACCATCAACTGTGGGGCTTTTCTGCTGTGGGACTCAATGCCAGCCCTTTTCAGACTCAGGGAACTCCTTGTGGGCAGGGGGTCCCTTCCATCAGACTGAGAGTGAGGGCAGGGACTGCATTTCCTCCATTGAGGCTAGGAGCTCCTGAGGACAAGGACCATGTCTCCCTCTTTAGACTGAGAGCCCCCTGAGGGCAGAGACTGAGTCTGTCCCCACCAGACTGGGAACTCCCTGAGGGCAGAAGATGCTACCACCTCCTTCAGACTGGGAACTCCCTGAGAGTGGGATCAGGACCCAGTTGGTCCTGGGTGCTTGGAAAGCTTGAAAAGAGGGTAGAATGCTGGGGGCCACAAGGCTGTAGCTGGGGATGTGGAAGATGAGAAACTTCCCAACTCCCTACAGGAAGTCCGAACCAAGAAGTCCATCTCCTTAATCAGGAGCCTCCCTCTACTTCCCCTTCTCTCCAGGGGTGGGGTAGGGATGGGTTTTATAGCTGGGGTAGGGGGGCAGGATTTCACAAGCCCAAGAGCCAGTTGAGCACTAAAGGTTAGTGCTAATAAGCTCATGGAGTGGGTCTGGGTGGCAGGTGAGGGTGTGGGACGGGTGGGCACTCAGGGAGGGCTGGGCTGGGGCCCCTGGTGGTCTCAAGACTAAGTGTCCTGTTGAGCTGTTGCCTCGTGTGACCCGCTCCTGAGCCAAGGGCCAGTGCAGCCCTGGTAACTGGCCTGTCCCCTCCTTCTGAGGTGCAGGGAAGTGTCATCTCCTGTCTTCGAGGTCAGCGCTGATGTTTCTCCCCGGGAGGCATGGTTGGGGAGTCCTGTCTGGTCTGTGCATCCAGATTGTGCTGGCCCCTGACAGACTGTGATGTATCTGTCCTTCTCCGCTACTTGAGAGGGACCATCTCATTAATTGGTGTGTTTACCTCTCTCCCGAACTCAACCCTTGGACTCTTCTGGAGTGCAATAACTTCGCAGGGTTCCCAGCAGCCCGAGGAGGGGGACCAAGTCTGCTGTTGGTGGGCCCGACCTGGAAGCCATTGTCACAAGGTCTGGAAGGAGGTGGGCCCTCCTGGGTAGCTCTGCCACCTGTGTACAGTTAGCCTGGACGAGTGACCACAGCTGTCTGACCCTCAGTGGCTCCACGTGACCACCTGAGGCTGTTGCGCTCCACAGCACAGCGCTGTACACTAATCTGTATAAAACACCCTGCCCTTCCCCACTGCCCCTGGAAATCCCACGGACAGACTGGGAGAGGAGGTGAATCAACAAGATGTCTAGCTCCTCCAGCCACCGTGCCGCCCTGACTTTTCCATGGTCTTGCGTACTTTAACTTCTGGCCGCTTTAACTACTCATCTAAATCGAGGCTCAGCTCTGGTGCCACTTTGCTGAGAGAAGTTAGAGAGAGTGTGGCTGTATTAGGAGCTGAACAAAACCCTTTGAGGGCCCCTTTCTGCCAGGGAGGAAGCTGGCAGTCCCAAGCCTGCGTGGTTTTCTGCTTCCCAGTAAAGACTACAGTAACATGAGCTAATGTCTGTGCTGTCCCCGGAATAGCCAGGGAAGGAACCCGGAGTAATATGATTAGTACAACAGTAATAATAACAGCAACAACATCGAGGAGCACACGCAGTTACAGAGAAGGCTGAGACTTGAAGACCTGGCTCCAGGCCAGGGCTGTGGTGAGTGTACCAGGATGCTTGAAGGCAGCAGATTTCAGGTTTTCATGCTCAACTCTCTTGCCCACAGCTTTTCCCTGTTAAATAAAAAGACTTCTGGACAGATCATTAAGTCTCTTCCACTACAGCACAGTGTGGTCTTGTGCCCTTCTAGGGGGCAGACAGCGAGGTCCCAGAAAGGGAGGCAGTGGGCTCCATTGTTTCATGTGTCCCTGGCCCCCTGTTCTTCACACCCACACAGAACTCCCACCTCTGCATGGCCCCCACTGCAGGCCTGTCCGCTCTGTTGAGTGGCAACTTGAGCCCACGTGCAGTGGGCAACTGCCCTGGCAGAACTCCCTCCATGACTCAATCTGATTTCCAGAGTGGACCACACCCAGGTTCTGGATTTAGAACAAGGTGCCATAGTGAGATGGTATCTGTGTTACCCAGAACTGGTGCAATGCTTACATTGTATGATACAATTATTATAGTGCCAACGGCTGGGGACCACCTGTGTTAGAATCCTGGCTTTGTCATGCATAAACTCTGTGACCTTGGGGAAGTTCCCTAACCTCTCTGGGCCTCAGCTTTCTCATCAGGAAGTAGAGATAATAAAACTAATTTCATGCTTATCCATGCTTATACTGGTATGTGGTACATGGTAAGCCCACCAAGGGTCAATTCTTTTTTAGTTACTATTCTTTCAGCAGGAACAATAACCATACCTTCACCAGCTCCCACCTTGGGTTGTGTTATGTGTTGAATTGTCTTCTGAAAAGATGTTGAAGTTCTGATTCACAGTACCTTTGACTTTATTTGGAAATAGGGTCTTTATAGATAATGTGCAGTGTATGGGGTTGCAAAGAGTCGAACACAACTGAGCAACTGAACTGAACTGAACTGAACAGATAATCAAGTTAGATGAGGTCGTTAGGGAGGGTCCTTACCCAGTGTGACTTGTGTCCTTAGGAGTAAAGGGAAATTTGGACCTAGAGGTAGACGTCCATTGAGATACAGGGAAAGCACCATCTACAAGCCAGGAATGTCTGAAGCTGCTGGAAGTTGGGAGGGGTCCTGAAAGAGAGCCTCCCTCGCCACTCTCAGATGCACCCACCTGCTGACTCCTTGATCTTGGATTCCTGGCCACTAGAATTGTGATACAATTATTTATGTCATTTGAGCTACTCAGTTTGTGGTACCTTGTCAAGGCAGCCCTGGGAAATGAAGACAGGGTCTGATGGGGGTGTGGCCCGTGGCCTCCCACTGCTCCCCTGAACTGCCTGCCACCCCCAGGGGAGAAGAACAAATGGGTGGGACTGAGCAGGGCAAGGTCCGAGCCTGCCGTTAGGCTTCAGCTAGCCCTGGGCCTCTGGCGTCCTTCTCAGATGACCTGGGCTTTTGGCCATGCAGGTAAATGGAGCTGGAGCCATTCATAAGGCCTGGGGTCCACATGGCCCATCCTCCACCTCCCGCCCTGCCTTCCTGCCTCTTGTGTCCTCTTCTGGGAGCACTCCCTACCTCACCCCTGCTCCAGGCAGGAAGAAATGGAGAAAGCAGACAATAATCCCTGGAGAAGACGAGCCAAAGTGGGCTGTGAGTCTGAACATCTCTGCCCCTCTCCTGCCCGTCTCCTGGAACTTCAGCTCTGATCTCTGGGTGGGAAATGGTCTACCTCTCTGGGGTATATCTGTGTGTGTGTATGTGTGACAAAGTGTGTGTACCAAGAACATCCCTCATTCTGCTTCTGTGGCCTCATGACCATGACTCACATACGCACAGTCAGACTTCCCTGGCCAGAGAGACTGTCCCCCGGCAGGTGATGCCAGCTCCCAAGGCAGCAGCCAGCACCAGGACCATCTGAGGTGCACCTTGGCAGCTCTCCCCTGCTTGCTGTCTCCAGAGAATGGGCTGTGCTCATCATCTGGGGGAACAGGCAGGTCTTACGTGTGTCTGTCGGCACAGCATGGGGATCCAGCGATGGGGAAGATGCTGGCCTCGTCCACCGGGAGCTTGTCATTTATGCAGGGCGGAGGGGCGGGTGGGTGTCTAAGACAAGCACGGAATAGCTCTTAATCTAGGGGAATAAAGCAAAGAGCATGAAGCAGCACACGCTGAGAGTCGAGGTTGGGGGCTGGGGAGGTAGGGAACCTCAGCACAGGCAGTTAGGATGTCCTGTCCCATGGGTCGGGGGGAACCGCAGGGAGGGGCCACTTCACAAAGGACCCTCTGCTGCTGCTGCTACTGCTGCTGCTGCTGCTGCTACTGCTGCTGCTGCTGCTGCTAAGTCGCTTCAGTCGTGTCCGACTCCGTGCGACCCCATAGACGGCAGCCCATCAGGTTCCCCCGTCCCTGGGATTCTCCAGGCAAGAACACTGGAGTGGGTTGCCGTTTCCTTCTCCAATGCAGAAAGTGAAAAGTGAAAGTGAAGTCGTTCAGTCATGTCCGACTCTTCGTGACCCCATGGACTGCAGCCTACCAGGCTCCTCCGTCCATGGGATTCTCCAGGCAAGAGTACTGGAGTGGGTGCCATCGCCTTCTCCAAAGGAGCCTCTGAGCCCCCAGCATTGCTGGCGGAGGCAGTGAGGAGGCACAGGCCTGGGAGCTGGAGGGATGGTGTGTCTGGTGTAGAATCCTCCCAGGGACCCACGTGCAGGGTCCTGGGTCAGGTGGGAAGCGGAGCCTCACAGGCTGGCTCAAGGCGTGTCTAATGTAGCCATCAGAGGTGGTGGGGTTGTGGGCACAGGTATGTGGTTTAGGTCACACTTTAGAAAGGGGGTGGACAGGGAGAGTACGTGGGGTGGGGAGCATGTAGCTGGGGGTGCCCTGGAAAGGGGTGAAGCAGGTCTGAGAGACTGTGATGAGGCCTGAAGTGAGGGAGCAGAATGGGAGAGGAAAAAAGGGGTGAAGGGAAGATTTCTCTCTTGGAAGACTGACAGGATTCGGCAAGTGAGGAAGTGGTGGCGTGCAGGATGAGACAAGGTGAGGGAATGGTGTCGTCATTCAGTAAGAAGTGGGTGGGTGCTGCCCCCGCCCCCGGCCTTGGCCCTATGGAAGAAGGGGCTCTGTGCCATCTGCCTATGCCTGGGGCCAGCACTGGGCCCTCTGGTGCCGTGGTGGGCAGGTCTCTGGGGAATCACTGTGGGGCAAGGGGGATGGAGGGAGCACAGCCAAGCAGTGAGGTGGGATCCTGGGTGAACAGGTGCCACTGGCCTTTGCAGGAAAGAGTGACCAGCATGGGTCCTGGCTCCTGGGGCCCTGGATGCTTGTCACTCAGACCTGCCAGTGGGCCCAGTGACCAGGGCTCCCCAGGAAATGGGCCCACTCTGATTCCTGAGTGTGGCTATCTCCTTGCTCACCAAAGAGTTGGTGGCCATGGCTAACCCAGGGCTTTACTGTGCTGGAGGACTGCTCTGCAACTTCCTCCTGCATGTTTCAGGCACCTCAAGTCATCTTACCCAACAAGTCTTCATTTGTATCATTTTTCTGAGCTTTGCTTCATGGAATTCTAGGTGGAAAGAACTTTCACCATCATCTCCAACTCTCTCATTTTCAGTGGAACAGAGGCCCAGAGAGATGAGGTGACCACCCAAGGTCACAGGGCTAGTCCATGGCTGATTTTGCTTTTGTTGTTTAGTCAGTCAGTTGTGTCCAACTCTTTGTGATCCCATGAACTATAAACTATCAGGCTCCTCTGTCCATGGGATTCCCCAGGCAAGAATACTGGAGTGGGTTGCATTCTCTTCTCCAGGGGATCTTAATGACCCAAGGATCGAACCCAAATCTCCTGCATTGCAGGCGGATTCTTTACCACCGAGCCACCAGGGAAGCCCATGACTGATTGAGATGCATATAAATTGTTTGGGATTTAGGCTTGCCTTCTGACTTGAGGTACTGTCCTCTTTCCCATATCGCCTCCTTTATTTATAGATTTCTGGCCTCTTCCAAGTCAGGAGATACATGTTCATCTCTAGCACTCAGCAAAGTGGACACTTAATGAAAATTTGTTGCCCGAATGAAAGGACAGGGCTTAGTAGTGTAGCAGTATTAGTTGCTCAGTTGTGTCCAACTCTTTGTGTCCCCATGGACTGTAGCCCACCAGGTTCCTCTGGCCATGGAATTCTCCAGGCAAGAATACTGGAATGGGTTGCCATTTCCTTCTCCAGGGGATCTTCCCAACCCAGGGATCAAACCTGGGTCTCCTGCATCTACAATGCAGGCAGATTCTTTACTGTCTGAGCTACAGGGAAGTCCAAGTGCAAATATTTGTTCAGTTAGTGGGTGGCAGGGGCAAGGGCTTAAGGAAATGTCTTCTCTGGGGACCTGGCTGTCCAGGGCCTGTGAGGGAGGAGGGCTCACTGGTTCTGGCTGGCTTGTCCATCAACCAGTGGTTTCTTTCACTACCTGGAGGGGAGCCTGAGAAGAGGACTGAGGAAAAGAGGGTTACATTGTTACAACTCCTTTTCTTCCTTGGTAAGGCAGACCCATTGCAGGCTTTTCATGCCTCCTGGCCCAGATTGTGCATGGTGGGCTGAGGAGGGAGGAGGGAACCTGTGCCTTTGGAAACGCTAGGCAACCAAGGGCACTTGAGCCAGACAGGTATGCGTGGGTCACATGGAACCACTGTGTGCTTTTAGGGTTTGTGTCTCCGAGGGAAAGTCAGTTTGGGCTGCTCCAACAAAATGCCACAGACTTGGTTTAAACAAGGCATCTATTTTCTCACAGTTCTAGAGGCTGGAAGTCCAAGATCAAGGTGCCAGCAGATTTGGTTTCTGGTGAGAACAGTTTTCCTGGCTTGCAGACGGCTGCCTTGCTGCTGGGTTCTCACACGGCCACCCGTTTATGTATGAGTTTGGAGCAGGAGAGATCTCACTTGTCTCTTCCTCTAGCTATAAGGGCACCTGACCTACTGGATGAGGGTCCCACCTTTATGACCTCATTTAATATTAGATACTGCCCTAAGACCCCCATCTCCAAGTACAGTCACGCTGTGGGGGGTGGGGGGAAACCTGTCAATTTGGGGGAACCTAATTCAGTCCATAACAGAGAGCGTTTGCATCTTCCTCAGTGTCAGGATGCCCTGTCTGTGGGTGTGAAAGACCTGATTGGTAGGAAATTTACTCAAATCTCAAAGTCTCTACAAGTTTCTGTGAGAGTAGTCACGTACTGCCATTTACCTCAGATGAACGGGCAGAGTCCAAGATCCCTCATCCTTAGAGCTCCCTCCCCTCCTTCCCAAACAGATCGGGGTCAGGGAGGGTCCTTGGGAGGATGGCTTCTCTGTAGGGAAGCCTGGTGTCTTCCCCAGCCCAACTGGAAAGAAGGCCCGGATGTTGGAAAGAAGGCCCGGATGTTCCAAAGAAGGAGATTCTTGAGAGCTTGTTTGGAGGTTCTAGCAGGGAAGCCCAGCTACTCGTACATCCTTGACTGAAGACCAGTCCTCCTCTGTTGGGGATGGTTGTCCTCTTCCATCGAGCGGGCAGCTTCAGGAGGGACACACGTGGAGTGGTGAGGGAGGAAGGGGACACTAGCCTAGCCAGCCAGATCAGCCGAATCAACCCTGTAGGTCATAGGGTGACAGATGTTGCAATCAGATCGCCCTCACATCCGAGGAGGAGAGTCTTGCCATTGGCCCTTTGGAGGAAGAGGCTGGAAGTGAGTCCTAAAGAACGAAGTCTCAGAGAGCTGTTGAGGGGGAAGTGACCTGCCCAAGAAGACAGCGGGTCCCAGCCAGCACCGCCCTCTGCGGGAAACAGCATCGCTGCTTCCGGTCCCTCTGCGCCATCTTTTCCTTCCTCCTGTCCCTCCGGTTCCTTTTCCCCGAGCCCTCCCTGGGCACCTTACCTGGGTCCTGCATTATAACTTCCTGCCCCTGGGTGGGGCCTTTGTCTCAGATTTTTAAATATGAACCATGGCACAGTAGAGAGAATAACCACGAGTTTCCATAGACCCATCGTTCAGATTCAACAATTGGCATGCTTTTCCCCACATTTATTCCCCGCTCTTGCTGAAGTCTGTTAAAGCAAATTCCAGCCATCATGCGCATATAACCTGTATAGACTTAGTATTTTTGGGAAAAAAAAAAAGTGTGTCTGAGTTTTTGATTTCTGCCTCTGTGCCACCCCAGGTCAGTCAGCTGTGCCCTCACCACTCAGCTTCTTTGCTGTGAATTTTTCCCAAGGGTGTGTTGTCGGGCAAAATAAAGGAGAACTTGAACAGCAGAGTAGTAAGAAGGTGTGCCAGATTGAACCGGAGGCCTGGGTTTTGTAATTAAGCTGCGTTCTCCCCGGTTGGAGCTCCTCTCGAAGGCCACAGAGGCGCTGTGGGATGTACCTCCACCCCCCTCTCTGGTCGCAGGAGAAGTAATCATTTTCTAAATGGTCCCACAGACACTGAAGAGAGGCTCGTTAGTCCTCCCGGGGCTGCCATCACCTCTGGGAGGACAAGTGGCCCAGCTCAGAAAGAATCTGGGTCGCTTTATCTTATACCTTGAAGGTCTCCCCAGGGCTCTGGTAAGAAGTAGCCCAACCAGCAAGACCCCAGGCACACTGGCATGTGGCCTGGAGCTGTGCTAGTGGGCGGCGGGGCCAGGGAGAGGCGGCTTAAGGCTCTGTCCAGGGCTGGTTCCACCCTGTCCCCTGGTCCCTGGCTGAGTCAAAGGAAGTTTAATGGTTGCGTCTCATTCCTCTCTAACAAATGAATTTCTCTCCCTCTCTTGGCAACCAAGCCGTGTTTACAGAAAATATCAGAGTTTAGAATAAACAGTTCCTGTCAGACCCAAGGGCTAATGGGGACCATGGGAGGACCTGTGGGTCTCCTCCCTGGTGGCTGTGAGGGGGCTGCAGGACCCGCCATGGCTCACCCCTCGGCTCCTCTCTCTGGGGGTTCCAGAGGCTGGTGTCATGGAAGCTTTGGAGTTAGACAGTCCCACATTCAAATCCTGCTTCTTGCCTTGGTTACCCCTGGGACCTTGGGCTGCCTACCTAGCCTTGCAGAGCCTGTTTCCTCATTTGTAAATCCTCAGAAGGGTTGCTTTAAAGATGAGTTGTCAAGTCAAACCCCTAGTTCAGAACTGGTCCTCCTCAAAAATGATGCTTTCTCTTCCCTCTGATCTGGAGCTCCCATGTCCCTCTGGCATTCTGTACTGGACACAGAAAATCCTTGGCGAAAAATGAAAATTATTGTTAGTATAGTTTCTGAGGAGCACTTCCCATACATTATCTCATTGGAGTGTCAGTGAAATAGGAATTATCATCATTCCCATTTTGCAGATATGAAAATTGAGGTTCAGAGAGTCTAAGAAAGTTGTACAAACTTGCACAGTAAGTGTGGAGGTTGGACGTGGATGTGACACAGGCTAGTGGGTGAAATTGATGTGGAGTGGCCCAAGGGCTAGGATTGTCCACCCGGGAGCAGAAAAGGCTGGGGTGGAATGAGAAGTTGTTCAGGCCTTTGAAGATTCAGTGTCCTCTCAAGACAGTCTTCACTAACCCATCCTGGGTAGATCCTCTGGCAGTTTGTATACCTTTAGTAGGCAACATACTGTCTGGACCACTTTTTTTTTTTTTTAAGATTTTTTGGGGGCAAGGAATGTGGACCATTTTAAAAGTCTTTAATTTGTTACAATATTGTTTCTGTTTTATGTTTTGGTTTTTTGGCCCCAAGGTATGTGGGATCTAAGTTCCCCCACTGAGATTTAACTTGTCCTCCCTGCATTGGAAGGTGAAGTCTTAATAACCACTAGACTACTAGGGAAGTCCCTGCCTGGACCACTTGTCAATCTCCCTCTTTCTCTTCCTCTCTGTGTTGTTTTCTTTGAACCAGAGCCCACAGGGACCTTGGGGGTCACCTTCCCTAGCTCTGTCTGAAAGTGAGGCTATGTGCACAGAGGTGAAATGACCTGTTCAGGGGCACACATCTCTTCCAGAAGGTGCTAGTGGTAAAGAACCTGCTTGCCAATGCAGGAGACACCAGCGATGTGGGTTCAGTCCCTGGGTTGGTAAGATCCCCTGGACTAGGAAATAGCAACCCATTCCACTGTTCTTGCCTGGAAAATTCCATGGCGAGAGGAGCCTGGTAGGCTATATAGTCCATGGGGTCGTAAAGAGTTGGCACACAGTCCCCAGTGGGGCTGGGACGTGACTCCCAGGCCTTGGTTTTTGCTGCTTATGTGCTCCTTTGGGCAGATCCCGGGTTTCTGTCTCATGCACCCAGCACAATCATGTTTAATAAATATTGATTGAACAAATCAAAGGGGAAGGGAACTGCTTTCTGTGTTCTTTCTGAGATGAAATAGAAGATGCCTCAAGTCGCAGCCAGAGGCATTTAGGTTAGACTGACAGTGAGCTCAGGCAGGTCCGCTTCCGGTGGTGGCCCTGCTGTTTGCATCTCTGGAGGCTGTGGACTCAGTGGCCTCCTCTGCTGAGAGCCGCACCAGTTTGGGGTTTGTTAGGTAGAATTCGAGGCAGGTCTGGATACAGAGTTGATTCCTGATCTGGTCTCCCAACTTCAGCCCTCAAGCTTCTAAGCAGAGGCCCTCCCCATGTGGGTTTTTCTTGGGTTCTGTTCCACAACTTCTATCTGGGAGGGAGTGTCTCTCTCCCTCCTTGGACGGAGATCAGAGGCCTCCCAGGCACGGACAACCTTGCTCAGGCCCCAGCCCACCCATGGGCCTGAGCTCATGGCTCTGGGATCTCATCAGGGACGGGAAGTGCTCCCGCTGCCTGAGATTAGGGTTCAGGGAAACGTGACGTGTCTTAGGCACGCTCAGCGCCTGCCTTTGGAAAGGTCACTGCTTAAGAAAACAGCCAGGTCCTGGGTTTGGCCCATCTGCCGGGAAGCAGGGTCTGCAGCACCTCTCCCATAAGCTGGCAGCACTTCTCAGATGAAACGGGAAAATAGAATAGGCGAGAGAGGCTCATCGTCTCCTGGACCAGCCCATGTTGTGAAGTCTGCTGACACTGAGGACATATGTTGCTGGGGGCACCATGACTTCTCACAAATCTGGGTTTAACCAGGAGATAGAGTCCATGGCTGAGCTCTGATGTTCACTCTGGAGGCTGTTCTGGGCATCTGTACCTGGCGAGTGACGGTCCCCAGCCTTTGTGATGGGCATGCTCGTGGATGGGGCTATTTAGGGCACTCATTGGCGGAGCGTGTGACCGTGACTGCCCTTTTTTGTTTGTTTTGTTTTTAGCCTGAGGAAGGATCCAGATGTTTCTAGTTCTCCAGTTGTTTTCTGTGGTAAAGCTGACAACCAGAGATAGAAAATGAAGGATGTTGCGGATGGGGGTCGGTGGTCCCAGAGCCTTCCACATAGCATAACCAGCCGATAATTTGTCTTCCCTGCGGGGGCTCAGGGTCCCTTTGCTCTGGACCCCCACCTTCAGCCTGACTGTCCAGCATGGCCCCCTCTCAGGTTTGTGTTTTTACCTTCTTTCAGAGCTCTCTGCCACTGGTTCTGGAACTGCCGTCTTCATTCCCTTATCATGTCAGCCCAAGAACCATCCCAGGGGCCTTGGCCCCTTTGGGAATCTCTCTTTAAGAAGTACCTGGATGTTGGGGAACATTGTGGTTGCATACTTGGCATTTTTTTGGAGTAAGAGAGACACACAAGGACAGTCCCATGAGGTTTTTTTCTGTCTCTCTGGTCCTGTCTCTCCCATCCCCCCAGTCTAAGGGCGGCCTGGTGGCAGGAATCTGAACTAAGCCAGAGTGCCCAGGCTGGGCCCAGCAGAGCCCATAGGGGAAGATGCTTTCTCTCCTCCATGGCATTCTCCTCTGGTTGGGAAGCCTCCCAGAGGTCTGGTCTCCTTCCCTCCTTGTTGTCTCTTCTGATCCTCCCCTATGTGAGGTGGAGGAAGTAGAGGCCTTGTTGGCACCTTGCAGAGAGGTGGGCAGGTGTCTTGAGCTCCTGGCTTGGTTTTCCAAAGCACTGCTGGCTGTGTGGGGAAGGCACGCTCCAGAAGGTGGGAAGTTCTGTTTGAGTACGTTTGGCAAGCAGGCCCACAGGGTGCAGGGACAGGAACTGGGCCATGTGTGGAGAAGGGTGATGAAGGCTGCAGCCATCCACCTGGGACTCTGTTGTGCAGTCAACATGGACTGAAAGCCACGCATGGGCCGCCTCACCTGTATTGACATGTCAGCGCAGCTGTCCCTTTACGTCGAGCCCTTTGGGGGCAGGCTCAGCAGCCTGGGTCCCCAAGCTGAGCTAGCCTCAGAGTCTGAGCTCAGGAGCAGCTTTAACTCCCTCCCTGCTTTGCTTTTAGGACTTGGACTGAGTTCTGGGGGTGGAGCAGGTAATGCTGGGCTGGCCAGCTGTGATGCACCTCTGGCTGGTGGGTCTTCAGCCCAGGGATGGGGGTCAGGTGAGGAGAGAGGGTAGGTGCTGGCACCCTGTGCTGGGCTTAGGCCTTTGTCTTCTGTCCCCTCGGGGCTGGGTCAGTCTGTTGTCTCTGAATGTTTCTGTCTCAGGCTGGGAACTCTGAGGGCATGGCCTCAGAATGTGATACCTTGCCCCTTCCCAGGTGCTCAGGACAGGGCCCATAGCACAGTCACCTGACTGCTCAGACAGCGATGGGAGAAGGTTGGTCGGCTGGCCGGCATCCACTCACTCCCTGCTTATTTAAGGCTCTGCTTTCTTTTCTGAACTTGGAAGGATTCCATTCAATTTTCCAAACATCTGTCTTGCTTATTCAGCCCTCTGCGAGGGGACCCCATGATGGACAGCAAGCTCTCCTCAAAGCCAGCACTTATCACTGGGAGGCCCAGGCAGAATGCTGGGAAGAGGGGCCACAAGGCAGGAAAGAGGAGCTTTCTGACAAATAGCTCCAGGAAGGTCATGAAGGTCGGGCTTGGTGGCGAAAGGCATATTTGACAAATCGAGAATGTCTTTGTACTGCTGCTGGTTTGGAGGTGAACAGGAGCCAGAATGGCCAGTGCTAAGGGTTTGAGCTTTACCCAGTAGGTGACCATTAGCCACTGAAGGTGTTTGAATAAAGGATGGCTGATGGTGATGAGAGTGAGAGCGTCCATTACTGAGCCTTCCCTGTGTGTGTGCTTTATATTACTTTGTGCTTTGATTTCATCCTCACTTGCAGCCCTCTAAGGAGGGTATTGTTATTCTGGCTTTCCAGAAAACTGAATCTCAAAAGTCATCCATCTAGTAGGCGGTGGAAGTGTGATTCCCAAGCCAAATCAGGTGCAGGGTGTGGCCAAGGGCCTTGGAATATGGGAGGCTGAGCTGACACCTCGGAGGTGAGGGTGGTCCCAGGCTGCTCCCTCCAGGAGAAGGAGGGGGAGAAGGGGAGGAGCACTCTTCCACAGGGCGGAGATGCCCTGGAAGGGAGTCTTTGTGAGCTGTTTCCTGGGGAGTTCTAGAAAGGAAACTCCCAGTCACCCTGCCGCCCATAAGAGTGATGAACTGTGTTCCCACCCCCATCCCTCCCACAGCCTCCCAGTTCTGGAGGGGGCCCTGGGGGCGGATGGAGGCTTCCCGTGGAGCTGATAGGATACCAGCCCTGGGCCCTGTGGGGAGAACAGAGGAAGGTCCCTGTGCCTCCTCCTGTGTGGGGACCTTGAGACGATGGGGCCACTGTCCTGGGGAGCATAGGTCCTGAGGTGGGGAATTGGGTGTGGGAGGGGCTATGGAAAAAGCTGGGCGGCTGCAGTGGACAGATTTATGATGGCTGTCCCTTTAGGTGTTTGCTTTTCCCAAGCCAGTGGGCTGGTGAAGGGAGGGAAAGTTAATCTATATCCAGGTGATGGATTAGTTCCTCTAAAGCCAGGAAACTTTCTCGGTTGGGGCCTGGGGGTTAGGCGGGGCCAGGCCAGGAAAGAGTGTCTTTCTGGGGCAGTTTCTACATTGTTAAGGAAGGAGGTGCCAGGGAGCAGTACTTTAACCACCTGGAGGGCTTGTGGGGATGGGAGCGGTGTGTGGAGGGGCTCACCCCAGAGTTTCCAGGATGGGGTGCAAGAATTCACATTTCTAGCCAGTTCCCAGATGCTGCTGCTGCTGTTGGTTTAGGGATCCCACTTTGAGAACCATGATGCTAGACACTCAAATGAGAGTTTATGATGACTCTTCACTCACCCCACCTTGCTCCTTGGACAAGTCTGTGGTTGGGATCTTGCCTCTTCCACCTGAGAAATCCACATTCTACCTTGAGGTCCTGATTCAAAGGAGACCTTCCCCTGTGGCCAGACTGACAGCTGTGCGTGCTGGGCCATCTGTCTTCGTTTTCACATTCTGCTCGTTTTACAGTGCTGTTGAACATTCTCTCAACACCGGGGTCCTCTCACTGATTCCTGGGCCCCTGTGGTGCCTCGAATAGGGCCAGGCACAGAGAGAAACTGGGATCAGAGTGGGTCTGGTTAAACTGGGCAGTTGTCATGATTCGGTCGTTCTCAAAACCAGGAAATCAAAGTTCACATGGGGAAGGGCATTGCACAGAGGCTTCCTAGGCTGGTTAGGGGCAAATCAGAACTAGAACCCGGCTTCCTGGACTCCTACTATGTAGTCTCTGTATAGACAGTTTGACCAAAATAATTTCATAAGCTTAGAACATCAGCTACTTCTCAGGTCTCTTCTGTATCTACAGAGATGCATTGTGTATATATAATTGCAGTCTGCATAGCTAGAATTTTGTGGCTGCTTTTTTTTAAAAAAATTAACATTTTGCATACTAATTTTCTTCCTGAGTGTACAGACGGATGTCTTTTGTGTGATGGCCTTACATTACCTCATTTAATTCTCACAACAACACTGAGGGTAGTATTATGACTGTATTCATGGGATAGACTATCCCACGGAGGTGATGTTCTGTGGTTTGCTCAGTGCTTCCCAAGCATCATGAACATGGAATTGGTTTTTGGAGTTTTCACTGTAGGTCCAGGGCTCTTTGTACATCCGGGACCACCTTTTATATTTCTTTTTATCTGCCCACTGTATACTGAGTATCACAGATGAATTATCTGATCTGATTCTTTTTTAAAAAAGCGAGGTGAAATTCACATAATATGAAATTAACTGTTTTAAAGTGTACAATTCAGTAGCATTTAGTACATTCATCATGCCTTACAATAATGAGCTCTGCCTAGTCTGAAACGTTTTTGTTACCCCCTAAAAAACCTCATAGCCATTAGAAGTCATTCCTAATTCTCCCCTTCCCTCAGTCCTTGGCAACAACCTGTCTGCTTTCTGTCTCCATGGATTTCCCTATTCCAGATATTTCATGTAAATGGAATCATGCAATATGTGTCTTTTTTGTGTCTGGCTTCTCTCACTTAGTATAATGTCTTGTGGTTCATCCACGTTATAGCATATATCATGTACATGTACCTGTTTGTGGCCAAATAATATTCATTTGTAGGGATATATCACATGTTTATCCAACCACATTCTTTTTGGTAACCAGGGAGATCCAAGAGCTAATGTTGGATGTTGGAGTGTGATGCTAATGTTTGAGAAGAGAGGGAGTCTAGGAGAGCAGTTTATCAATGGGGGCTACACGGGACACGGGGGAGTGGTCGGGGGTGTTGAGAAGGTTGGAGGTCAGAGATGGGACTGGGTATGGGCCCTTGAGGGCTTCCCTGGTGGTTCAGATGGTAAAGCGTCTGTGTGCAATGCAGGAGACCCGGGTTCGATCCCTGGGTTGGAAAGATCCCCTGGAGAAGGAAATGGCAGCCCACTCCAGTATTCTTGCCTGGAAAATCCCATGGATGGTGGAGCCTGGTAGGATACTGTCCATGGGGTCGCAAAGAGTCGGACACGACTGAGTGACTTCACTTCACTTCACTTTATGGGCCCTTGAGAGACCGAGCAGGAAGGTCAGAATGATGAATTGGCAGGGCGGGGCAGCTGAGGGGGTGTCATATTCCTAGAAGAGAGGAGCAGTTAGTTCAGGGAAACCTGTGGCTGAATTCCAAGGATGTCCCCAAGCCTGCATGTGAATGGCTTCAAGTGGGAGAATTCTGATCCAAAACCAAGGCATGACTTGATGCCCAGATGGAAAAGGTCCTGGATTTCCTGGGAAACAGGAGCAATAGCTGGGGCCTGGCCTGCAGGGTGGGTGTTTGAGTGACTGTCTGGCTGAGCCTGGCGTCGTTGTGTCCCATAGAGGAGCAGGGCCTTATAAGGAGCCCGGCTGGGCGGAGTTGTGGGAATGCCAGCTTGCTCAACTCCAAGTCACCCGAGCGCCCTTGTCCCTCCCAGCATTACAGTAATCAGTGTTCATTAGACCATTGTTTGTACCATTTAAGTGATCATGGGAGAAATGGAAAGGGAAGAGCCCCAAGTCTCAAAGCACCATTTCAGAAGGGTAAAATATCCCTTTCCTCTCCTTCTCACTCCCTTGAACTCAAATGAGACACCGCTTTGTTGGTCAGTGGCACCAGACAACTATCTTTGTAACTGACTGGAGAACTATAGGGTGAGCATTTAAAATGTAGGTGTTATTATCCAGGTATGGTGAGGCTGAAAGAGCAGGAGACAGTTGCCATTGAAAAGAGAGTTTGTTACTCACAGGCCCTGAGAATTGAGGGTGCCTTACCCCATGGGGGGCCACACAGGGATGCACGGGGGTCCTTCAGGAGATAGAGTGATGAGAAATGTGCGCAAGAGCCTCAGCTGTGGTTTCTGCAGGAAGGAATGGATGAGGTGGTATCAGCAGGCTTCAAAGTGGCTAGTTTGAATGATGTCAGCAGGCTCTGGGGCACAGGACTGTCTGAGTTACCTGTTGTCTGTCCCTGGGGTGATTTAGGGCAAGGGAGTGGTGGGTCAGAGTGTGAGAGTGTAAGAACTTGATAAAGGAGGTGGCTGGGGGTAGGGCTCTGGACTCGTCAGTTTGCATGTGGAAGCAAGTCATTTACTATCTCTAGGAACTGACTGCATGAAAGTGCCCCCTGCATGCCTAGGGTAATGACCCCAGAACTTAACCTGGAAATAAAAAATTTAGTATAATCTAAAGAGTATATTCTTTTTAAACTTGCCCAATTAAAGTTAGATTTAGAATATGTGTGTGTATGTATATATGTATTGCTATATTTATATGTAAATAGATAACAGAAACAAATACAATATTGAATTTACACCTTGTATTGGGTTGGTCGGCTTACAAAAAAAAAAAAAACCCTAATGAACTTTTTGGCCAACCCAATATTTGATGCCCTGTTACACACAGACTTTTTATTTTAACTTTGCAAACTTTAGTACTTGATTATATCTCTCATTAATAATTCAAATTTTAAATATGACCAGTATCATTGCCATCTTTCCTTTGTATAATAAGACCCAGACTGCTTCAGTATAAAATTTATTGCAACACCTCAGCCATACGTTATTTTGCCGCACTTTCTTTGGAGAAGACAAAGTAAAATCATGCAGAGTGTGGATTGTTTTAGTCCTTAAGTATTAAGCATCTCTGGGAGCAAATCAAAACTTATTAAAAATAAGTTAAAAATGCAAAAAAAAAAAGAAAAGAAATACAGAAGAATAAAAAGTTATGATTGGTACAATGAGGAACCACAGGACTGTGTTCACAGCACAGTCCTGCTCAGGCCTGGCGTGGGTGCATCTCCCCTCATCCCTTGCTCTCCTCTTTGCCTCTCATAGTGAGAAGAGAACAAAGTTGGAGTCTTCTCCTCCACCTGGGTGGACTCTTGGAAGCATTTGCCTTCCAGGAAGAAGGAAGAAGAGGACTTGGAAGATGTCCACACTCTGGCCCGAGATGACTGGTGTCTGCCTGTCCATCTCTGTCAGTTCCAGGCTGATGCTCAGAGCCTTGAGCAGAGATGCAGGGAAGAGCGTGCAGGGTGGGGCCACTGAGGGCCTGGGTCTCACCACAAAATCAAGGCCATGGCAGCAGGAGGGCAGGACTGGAAGCTGGCGCTGGTTGGACCTCAGGCCTTCACCAGGCAGCGCTGCTTTCAGATGCCGTTCTGGGCAATCAGTAACAGCAGTCATGGGTCACATTTCTGGTGGTCCTGGCATGCTTGTCCCCCCATCCCTCCTTCTGTCATCTCTGTGTTGTCCCAGCAGCACCCCCAGTCAGAGCGCATCTGTCTAGCATAGGAAGATGGAGGCTCAGAGGAGGCAAGAGTCGGGGTGGGGGCTCAAACCCCAAAGTGGACACATTTACCAGGCCCTTTAGACAGGGTTTCTCTTTGAGAGCCAGTTGAAGATGGAGTGTAAAAAGATGGAATGAGACAGAAATCTGTCTGTCAGCCACCTTCCCTTGCAGCCAGGGGCACTCGTGCCCAGACAAGTCCAGGTTCAGCTTGACTCCTCCGGGGAGCTCTAATTTTGTGACTTTCTTACAGTGCTTGCTCATTTGGTCTGAAAAATCCCCTAGAGCTGAACTCAATGGCTCTGGTGACACCCACGCAGCCTACAGAGCTGCCAGGAGCCCTGGTCTGATGGGGGTGGAGGATCCCACTTTCCTGAGCTGCCTTCCCACCCAGGAGGTCTGTGCTAGTGTTTGTTCTGGGCATAGTGCATGTTCTTCCCTCCAGAACACAGCTGGAAAGACGGGGCAAGGCAGGAAGCAGGCCCTAAACACAGGCGGGGGACGCAGGCTGACTGCTGGCCTTCTGGCCACATGCCTCTGACCTCTCTGGAGCTTGAGGTTTGGATGGGGGTTGGAGAGGCAAGGCCCGAAGATACCACGAGACTGTCTGCTTGATGCTCAGGATGGACCGGCAGCTCCACGGTGACCATGTCCATCCTCTGGGTCTGACAGGGACAGGGTTTTTCCAAGGTCAGAAGCTAGAGGAAGAGGAACCTGACTTCACTGGGGTCTTGTGTTCTCAGCACTCAGGTGCTTGGCAGTGCTTGTTCAACCAGCCATTCATGCTGTACTTTGAAGTCCCTTTCTGGGCTTCTCTGGTGGTCCAGTGGCTGAGACTCTGCACTCCCAAGGCAGGGGGCCCAGTTTGATCCCTGGTCAGGGAACTGGATCCCACATGCCGCAATTAAAAAAAAAAAAGAAAAATCCAACATACAACAGCGAAGGTCGAAGATCCCACCTGCCACAGCTGAGATCCAGCACAGCCAAATACACAAGTAAAATGTTTTAAAAGATAAATAAAAGCCCCCTCTCAAAGCCAGCAGCAGCGGCTGTCTGCTTGGCCCGGACACGGTAGTGACTCAGACACAGTGCCGGTGGAGCTGCTCTTGCTGGTGCTTTGCAGTTGGCTGTTCTGCTTCATTTGGTGTTTCCTTGGGTGGGCATGCCTCTGTCCTTCCTTGCTGTGTTCCCGATGCTTCGAAAGGAGTGGGTTTTACTTCTTTCTTTCCAAACTCAGGCTGTTGGCTAAGTCAAGAGGGTGAATACCTTCACATAGCTGACTCTATTTAGGCAGCATGTGACAAGGTAGTGAGAGAGAGACTCCTTCCTGGCTGGGGTGTGTGTCAGAGGAGACCTCACGGAGGAGGGACTGCAGGTGGGTATGGATCCCACAGAGAAATGGGATTGAAAGCAGGAGGATAGAAGGAGGACTGTGACAAGAGCACATAAGAAGGGGCCTGTATGAGGAGAGGCCCTGTGGGCTGGGAAAGACTGGCTCAGAGGTTCGTTCTTAACCTCGTGGACAGTCGGAACCCTCTGGGGGCTTTTGATTGATGTGGCTGGTTCATCCACCCGGTGGTGGTGTGGGGGTGGGTTGGGAGGAGGAGAAGGTGGCCTCCTTAGGTAGAGGGAAGTGAGAATGGGTTCCTCACTGCATGGGGACACTGCCCGAGTTCTTCCTCCCAGTGATTCTGGTAGCTGGATGTTACTACCATCCCCATCTCACTGACAAGACATCTGGACGTGGGTCATATCTTCTGTAGGTGGTGGAACCATGATTCAAAACCAGCTCCTCTAGCTCTAAATGTGTGCTCTTCGTGTTAGTTAAGACTCAGCAGGACATGGAGGCCCTGGGAAAGAAATCTTTTGGTTTTGTTGTTCATCGCATCTGTGCTTTAATGATTTCTTTTTTTTAATTGCCAGTCTTTAATTAGATAATAAATATAAGTACATCTTCCCTGACGAAAAGGAAAAACTAGAGTTGTGACTAGAATCCCATTTGAACACTTTCCCCAACCATGGTCCTGTGAACTACTCTGCCTTGGGATGGAGTGCTTGGAAGTCACCCTGTTTGCATTAGAAGGCCCCCTTTTGCCTTCTGACATCCTGCCAGTATTGTCAATCAGCTTGTCACCGGCCTTACCAGCCGTCCAGTGCTGTCAGGCAGCCAGACTGGATCCCAAGAATAGTAACTTTGGATTGGAGCCATGCTCTGCAGCCCCAGCATTCCACATCTGGGCCAGGCCCAAGCCGTATGTTTGGAGAGTGGAGCCTTGTCCTCCTTGCCATCAGCCTTAAAAGGCCCTGCTTGTGGTCCAGGCATCCGTCATGTCCCTTGATAACCAGTTGTGATTTTGCCTTCTCTTAATTTATCTGAACCTTCCATGAGCCTGTTCTGTCCTCAGCCTATCTCAGCTCTTAGAGAGATGGGGGCCAGGAATTCCCATCCAGCTTGTAGAATGTGCTTCTTTCTCATATCCTAACTGCTTCTTTAAGCTCAGGTGGTGCTAGTGGTAAAGAACTTGCCTGCCAAAGCAGGAGACATAAGAGACATGGGTTCAATCCCTGGGTGGGGAAGATCCCCTGGAGGAGGGCGTGGCAACCCACTCCAGTATTCTTGCCTAGAGAATCCCATGGACAGAGGAGCCTGGTGAGCTATGGTCTATAGAGTCCCAAAGAATCAGAGATGACTGAAGCAACTTAATACACACACTATCTCTTGGGGGCATTTAGCACTGATCTTGGAAGAGCTGATGCACAGAAAACCTGCCTTTTCAGCCCTTGTCTACTTGGCTTTCCTCTCAGGGCCCACTCCAGCCCAGCAAGGCCTTTTCTGAGGCATGGCCTGGGGATTTCAGAGCAGGGGCAGGCACTATATGATCCTCTGGGGTCATCTCAGTCTGCTGATGTGTTTCTAAGGCCCTCTCTGAGACAGGCCACGATCTCTAGGTTGGTTTGGTTAGAACCACACGTCTCAGCAGGGACCCAGGAGAATAGCTGGAAAGTTTGGGAGCAAGTTATTCCTGCCATGAAGAATGCTGATAACAGAGAGAGAGAGATCAGGGCTCAAGTTGAACCCAGCTTTCTTTCCCACCCACTCAGGAAAGTTGCCTTGATCTTAACCACCGTCTGTTTCAATGAAATCTTATATAGGTCTCCCTGGGAAAAACAGTTAATGGTCACTTAGGTTTCCATCTCCCGTTCCTCTGCCCAGCTCCCCTACCCTGACCCCAGCCACCAACTGGGCAGCAAGGAGCACAGATTGAAAACCATCTGCTCTAGGCTGTACAGTGGTCAGACATATGCTTGTTTTCACCCTAAATGCCAATGGCCACGAAATGCTCTTTAAAGTAGAGGGATGGGACAGGGACAGTTGTTCCCACCAGCACGTGACTTTTGCTGGTCCCTGGTCTCACGGTGTTTTGCTTTTCGTTTGGAGGAGTCCTCAGGTGCTGGGTTTTCCCCTGACCAACCCAGGCGCGTGCCTGGGCTTAGCATCCAAGTCCCCCCTCCCCATCTACCTGATCCATCCACCTATTGGAGCCAGGAGTACTCTTGGGGAACTTCAGATCAGGACCTTCGTTGTGTGTTTTTTCCCCAAATTGTTTATGCACCTTTGGACAATGAGAAAAAAAGACAAAAAACTAACACCCCTATTCCCATCACTCTATAAATAGTCACTGTTGGCTTTATGGTGAATTTCCTTTGAGTTTTTGTGAACATATAGGTGTTGAACCCCATGTAAGGGTACACAGCTTCTTTTTTTGAAAAATTTAATTGCAACTATACAGTACTAGCCTTTTAATACCCTGCTTTTTAAAAAAAATATGTGGCCAAAAGCACATTCTGTTTTTTCAAATAATTGCATAATGTTTTATTAAATGAATTTGCTATATCATAGTTTCACCATTCTCCTACTATTAGACTTTAGCTCCTTTAGTATTTTAGTGTCATAAGTAGTGCTAAGTTGAAGGTCCTTGCACATAAAGCTTTTTGCTTATTTAGGATTATTTCCTTAGGATTCTCAGAAATGGAATTACTGGGTCAAAGAGTTTGAACATTTCTAAGGCTCTTGACACATATTACCAAATTTCTGTACAAAAGGATCTAGCCAGCTGGCAATCCCAATAGCAGGGTAAGCGGGTGACTATCCAGCTGCCTCTCGAACATCCAGCTCCTTTGCTACAGATGAGGAAACCGAAGCACAGAGACATGAAAGGAATGGTGATCAGGGTCACACAGTTCCTTGAGAGCAGAGGTGATTCCAGAATCGAAGCCTGCAGGCTCTCACTTTAGACATCTCAACTGTTCTCATCACCTTCTTCTGTTTTTATAATGTCTCCTTTCCTTTTTCTGAGTTGTGTCCCAGTCTTTCCTATGGCAGCAAAGAGAGCATGTAATTCTGCTGCTTCTGAACCATGTGCGCTGCCCTTCCTGCACATGTGAAGTGGAAGGTGTCTGGGTGTCAAGGGTTTGGGGTCCTAGTCCTGACACCACCTTTGCACACTTGACTTACCTGCCCCCCCACCCCGCAACCTCTGTTCCCTTAACCTCTTTTCCGGAGCTGTCAGTGCATGGCCTTCCTACCTCACAGGATTAATATGCAAAACGTATCACAGTGCAGTAAGGCACAAACCAAATGAAACATGCTATTTTGATTATGGTTTGTTCTGGAGGTATTCTTGGGATAGGAGAATTCAGCATTAAAAACTAAAGGTCTTAATTAATTAGCTCACTTGTAATACCAGTTTGTTCTAGAGAGAATATGAAGCATCTGTCAGAGTATACATGAAGATACATGAAACAAAAAGTGATCCTGTACAGCGAAGTGCATAAAGTTAACAATACCATACTGTATACTTCAAATGTTGAAAAAGTTGATTTCATGTTACCTTGTTTTTACCACATTAAGCAATATGGAGATGGAGGGGAAAAAAAAGGACGGAGACGTGGGGACAGTTCAAAGGAACACTCATTACACCCTACGGAACTAAGAGATACAGACCAGTAAGGACACCCAGAGCTCCCTAGACTGCCACTCTCCAGTAGGTACATAACGTTAGCCACGTGTGTAATTTAAAATTTTCCCAGTAGCCACATTTTTAGAAAATGAAAAGAAACAGGGAGTTCTCTGGTGGTCCAGTGGTTAGGACTCTGTGTTTCCACTGCCAGGGGCCCAGGTTCAACCCCTGGTTGGGGAACTAAGGTTCCACAAGCTGTGTGGTGCGGCCAAAAAAAAAAAAGAAACAGGTAAGTTTATGGTTGCACTATATTTGATGTAACCCAACAAAGCCAAAGTATTATTTTAATATGTAGCCAATATAGAAAACTATTGAGGTATTTTGCATCTTTATGAAGTGTATGAAGTTGGTGTCTATATTATACTTAAATTCCATTCCATTTTACATGTCATTTTGGACTCATCACATTTCAAGTGGTCAATAGACACATGCATCTAGTGGGCAGCTCAGCCACACAATATTTCCAGCTGCAGAAATTTCCAGTGGATAGCGCTGCTCGACACGTTCACCCTCCACCTTGCTTTGGAAGCTCTGGCTGCAATGTAGAGAAGCCCAGGAGGAGCTGAGGCCTGGGGGAGGTGGAGAGATGACCAGCTCCCCAGGTCTGTCCCTGCAGAATTCTAATGCGATAGCTGCGGTGCTTGTCTTGTACCTAGTAACGGAGGAAGACTTGTGGACCCTCTGGGGGCTCCCGACTAACAGCGGGATATTGCAGCCTAATGAAAGAGGAGGATCCCCCCTGAGGAGTTTGCAATGAAGTTAGAAATTTGGAACCCACAATCAAATGGTCATTTATAGGAACATCGTGGTAGATGCAAGTATCTGCAGTGACAGAACACAGCGTGGCTTGTTGAAGGAGGGGAACTGTGAGCCAGGATGCAAGGACACGGCGGGAGGGGGATAATGGCATGAGCAGAGAAAACGTGGCAAGAATAAGAAAATTGAGACAGAAGAAACAGGTGTGGCTGTTTTCAGGGAGGAGGGTCTGGATTTGGGGTTGAGTGTGTGGGGGTGTAAATACTGTAAAGGTTTAGACGTGAACTGATAAGCTGGGGCAGGCTATTTTAGGTGCTTGAGCTGAAGGGTGATTGGATAAAAGTGGAATTTGAAGAAGATTATCCTGGTGGCAGTGGCCATGAGTGTGATGGTTTGGAGCAGGGCAGACTGGCCTGGAATCTGGACCAGAGGTGACAAGTGGGTAGAGGGTGTGGTGATGATGGATGGTAAGGCATATCTGGATCCATCCTTGCAAAATCTGAGAGCTGAGCACCTCCCAGTGTCCCTGTGTCACCTCAGCCTGGGGATCCCTGAAGCAGGCCCCCAGACCATGCAATGACCTGAGCGGGCGGTATATACTGGCCTCTTCATTCCTCTGTAGCTGGAGTATGTGGGTCTCAGCTGAGGGGCAGTAAAGCCCCTGATTTTGCAGGGAAAGGGGTTTTGCTTGAGGTTAATCAGGGGCCTCTTTGCTGATGAGACCCACTCTCCAGGTGCTGGGAGAGCTGGTTGCCATGGCAATGGGCACAGGTTGGCAAGTGCTCTGAGGAGGAGGGCAGCAGACAGCTGCTTGGGTGCTACAGGGCTGAGGAGGTAGGGCACCCAGACAAGGAGGTATCTGAATGCCAAGAATATCTTTGAGTGGTTTGTTGGTGCCCAATAGTCAGCTAGACTTTGAGACAGGAGGGTTAACCCCTAAACTTTCCTTCTTCCTCTTCTCATGTCCCCTCTTCTTCACTCTCCACAGTGGCCTCTGTGCTCTCTCTCCTGCACGTACCCCCTTTCCTGTTTAAGCCCTAAGATCAAACAGCTTGAGCCAGAAATACATTTGACTGAGGCCCCCTTTCCTCGTCCCTCTTCCTTTCTGGTTTAAAAAGCCCATTGCTTAAGATCAGAGGGGAAAAAATGGTACAGAGTGGGAAAGAAGATCATTCCCACAGAACAGAAGAAGGGGTTTAAGCTAGACATCAGGAAGAACTTCCAGACATGAAGATTAAGTGCTGGAATGGATGCATCAGTTGTTCCTCTCTGTGGCAGTCTCAGCACAGGGGAGACTCCTGCCTGGTCACGTAGGAGTGAAAGAGGGGCCCAGTGATCCTAGATGTTTCTGTGCCTGTCCCCCACCATGCCACAGCAAAGAGTAAGGAAAAAGTCAGTTAGGCAAGGCACAGAGGGAGTTGTTGGCAGGGCCCCCTTCCCTTCCACCTAGTTCCACCCATTCTCAGGAACACCAGAAGAGAAACAAATTTAGCCCTTCTATTTTTTTAGAGTTTATGGAGAAAAATTTAGCATAAAACCCTTCTTGGGCAAGAAGGAATTCCTTCCCAGATGGACCTCCTTTTGTCCTTCCCCCATTCTGGGAGATCACGTCCTCCACGAGTTTCCCCAAAGAGGTGGGAAGTCATGTGTATGAGGTTGCCTGTGGGCGTGCAATGCCCGTGTATGCTCCACAAAGCAGGGCCCCGATCTGTTGTGGTGTGGACATGGGTCTTCAAGTCCAACAAAAGTTTAATGAACACTCGTTGGGTGCTGAGTGTGCTGTCATCTGTGGGGAACTAAACAGGCTGCGTTCTGTCTGCACGCGGCTTACCGTCTAGCAGAGCAGGAGAGGTGTGTGTGCAAGCAAGTCACATCAACACGGGATGGGAAGGAGCTCAGGGGAAAGCCCAGGCCAGGGCCTGTGAGGGTGAGGGTGAGGAGGATTTCAAGGGCTGGTAGGACTTTGCTGGGAGAGAGGTGGCAGGCTGTGTGAGGGAATGCTGCAGGCAAAGGAGGGGCCATGTGAGGGCCATGTGGGGGTGGGTGGTATGGTTAGGGAAGAGGAGACTCGCGTGGGAGTATGCGTATGTTGGGGGAGGTAAGCCCTCCGGGGCCTCAGCAGACCCCAGTTTGGGGGGTACTTCATACTTGTGTGGCCCGTTTGTCAGATAACTGGCCCAGGGGATGCAGAGATTCTGCCTGGACACTGGGCCCTGGCCTGATGGGTCCTTTGAGTGGGGAGAAGTCTAAGTCATGGCTTGTGGTTTGGGGAGCCCCTCTGCTCATCACACAAGGCTACTCAAAGTGGGGAGGTCCAAAGGGTAACTCACTTAAAAAATGAAGTTTGCCCAGTAAACCCCTTCTCTCTAGAACCCTTGGGGAATAGGCCATTTCTAGATAATTAAATATTTATGTTGACATTTATTATTATAACTATTTCTGATGAACTCTTCCTAAAATATGTATAATTCTTTGTCCGCTCCTTAAATAGTCACTGATGTAATATAACCTTTTCTGGGTGACTCGAGCCATCATTGTGTAAGTTAATTATCGTCTTCAGCTATAGTACAGGGCAGACCTGCTTAGGGACTGCAGGAATGTTTGCTCCTACATGAAATAGTCCAAGTACTAGATAAGTTTTTGGATAACTTATTCATACTTAAAAAATCATTTTCTGTCTTCTTCTTTCTTGGTGAATAGACTGTCACTTGTCACTTCTTAAAATTAACACGGTGCCTTCCCAAGCAGCTCTTCACCTCTCCCACCCCCTTCCTACCCCACTTCTAATTGACTATTTCTAAACTGCATGAGCTTGGCAAATACATTATTAGAATTTGTGGAAGCTAACAGTTATCAGGGACTTAGTTGATAACCTGAGATTATCCCTTATGGGTAAAGTTCATGAATGTGGGTACACAGTCTAAGTGACATCTGTTTTGTCCCATGTAGGGTATCTTTGGGGCTATTTCTGGGTTCTCAGCTGTGCTATAGAACAGCAGTCCCCAACCCTTTTGGTACCAGGGACCAGTTTCATGGAAGACAGTTTTTCCATGGAGTCAGAGTGGGTAGGTAGGGGGCAGGGGGAATGTTTTGGGGGTGATTCAAGCACATCACATTTATTGTGCACTTTCTTTCTAGAATCTAGTGCCACCTCTGATCTGACAGGAGGCACAGCTCTGGTGGTAATGTGAGAGATGGGGAGCGGCCGTAGGGACAGATGAAACTTTGCTTGCTTGCCCGCTGCTCATATCCTGCTGTGCGGCCTGGTTCCTAAGAGGCCACAGACTGGTACTGGCTCATGGCCCGGATGTTGGGAACCTCTGCTATAGAAGGCTAGTGTTAATATGCATTCCTTTTATTCATTCGAAAGCAATTAGGGACTTCCTTGCTGGTCCAGTGGTTAAGAATCTGACGGCCAGTGCAGGGGTCACGGGTTCAATCCCTGGTCCAGGAACTAAGATCCCACATGCCATGGGAGAGCTAAGCTGGTGCACCGCAGCTACTGAGCCTAAATGCTGTAGAGCCCATGTTCTGCAACAAGAGAAGCCACCACAGGGAGAAGCAATTAGAGAGTGGTCCCCGCTGACCCCAGTGAAGACCCAGCACAGCCAATAAATAAATACAAAAAACTTAAAAAAAAAAACAAAAAACTATCAGATCCCTGGAAGGGAATAGAAAACAGTTGATTGGTTAAGTATTGAAGGAAACATCCTTTATCATGTCTGATTTGGGTGAGAAAAAAATTTTTTTAATTACGAGAATAAAGAAAAGATATGTACCTTATGAAGTTATAAGAGTAAATTTAAGACACTACCATCTTAAAATTAGCTATTGCTATTATAATCGTCTCTGAGGGTCCTCAGCAACCAGGGCCGGAGGAAAGTGGGGGAAATTGGGAATGGGCCAGCCCAGGCCTGGGCCTGGTGTATGGGTGGAAGGTGGGTCTGCAGAAGGCTCAAGTTCATGACAACAGTAGCTGCCAGTTAGTGAACACCTGGCCAGGCCAACTCAAATGGACACTTTGCTCATGTTGTCTGGTTTTCATGTGATACCACCCGCTAGGAGCTAACGTTCTTGTCCTCCCTGTACACGGGGGCTCAGAGAAGAGGACTAACGTGCTCACAATCACCAGAGCTCAGCTCTGAGAGAAACAGCTTGTTCAAGGCCCGTGTTGGTGCAGTGGGGTAGGGAGTGGTTCAGTTGGAAGCAGCATGGGTTTCTGTGCCTGGTTACTCACTTGTCTGCCTAGTGTGTGGCCTGAATACGGGACCTGAGTCTTCCTACTGGATGCCATTTTCCAGGCCCAGAGCGTTCATAGCTGCGTGTCCCTTGAGCCCCGGTGGCACTAGCAGTAAAAAACCCGCCTGCCAATGCAGGAGACATAAGAGACGCAGTTTCAGTCCCTGAGTTGGGGAGATCCCCTGGAGAAGAGCATGGCAACCCACTCCAGTATTCTTGCTTGGAGAATCCCTTGGACAGAAGAGCCTGGCCGGTTACAGCCCATGGGGTCGCAAAGAGTCAGTCACAACTGAAGCGACTGAGCATGCACCCACGTCCTTTGAGCCACTTGGGGTGGGGGAGACTGGTGGCCTCCAACCCCTACACACACACACACACACACACACACAAAGAGCTTGTCCTATTTAGGTTAGGGGGTGGGATAGGTAAGGACAATGTGTGTGTATGTGTGTGAGAAACAGACAGAATGATGCAGAGCAGAGTAACAACACCTTTCTCTGCCTGCGGATCAAGAGGCCTGGCTTCAGACTCTACTTGGCCACTGCCTCCTGGCTAACAGACCTTAGGCCAGCCTGGTGGCTCTGGGCCTTGGGCCGCCAGTCATAAGCTGAGAAAGGTGGAAGTGATTTCTTGGTCTGTAACTCTGTGGTTTTTGAGAACCTCAAGGAGCATGCCCACCTGTGATACCTGCAGACACTAGCTGGTCTCCACCATTCCTCAGACTTCCTAAAAACTCAACAGATTTTATCCTACCTGGAACTCACAGAATTTTCCACTCAAGGTTTCTCTGAGAAAAAAAAATCTTTATTGCATGCATAGCTTTCTTTCTCTGATCATAAAAGCTATATATATCCTTTGAAGAAGTCTGGAAGATTTTAAAAAAATGTATAGAGGAGAAAATGTAAAATCCCCCTTAGTTCTGCCACATTTTGATATTTCCTTCTGATCATTTAAAACCGAGATTAGTATAATGCAGGATATACCGTTCTGTAAGTTGCTTCCCACACTCCTGTCACTACATACTGCATCTTTCTTCATTACGTAAAGCAATGACAGATGTGCCATGGTGGGGACTGCAGGTGCCCCAGGACCTGGCCAGCCATCAGCCTGCAGGGCTCTGGGGCAAAACCATCATAGTCTGCATTATGAGTGGCACCCCCTGCGTTGTGCAATGAGAGGTTGTACCAAAGCCGGAGGGATTGCCTGTGTCACCCCTGTGAGTTAATAGGAGCCCTGGGCCCTGGAAATGGCTCAGCACATTTCACGGGGTGAAGTTATTTTGGTTGTGTTTCCATCCTGTGGTATTTGGACCCTGGGAAGGGGAGCCTGTAGGGGCTGGGCTGAAGCAAGGAGACCAGGGACGGTCCTGGGGGTGTGTTGCTTCTTCTCAGCCTCGTGGGTTGGGTGGGGGCTGCCTCCCAGGAGGGACATGCCCATTGTCCTCCCTTAGCCCTCAGCCCCAGGGTCTCTCCCTCTTTCTGTGTGGGAAGTCATAAATTGTAATTTATAGCCTCTCTTTCCCAAGAGATGATCTTTCACTTTATTTTGTCCGAGCTGCACTTGCTGTCCCCTGCACAGCCCTCACAGACATCTGGAAGTATTTAGACAGTCTGTGGTCATCATGCAGTGGCCCCGCGAACCGGCTGGGAAGGGTGGGTTTGGCCTAGTTCAGTGGCCCAGCGGCTTCAGGGGTGGCACGCACTTTGAAATTCTCAGAGTGTAGCTTGCTTTTCGCATCTCAGACCTACACACTTTGGCTTCCTTTCCCATCCATCTCCTCCCATCCCACTCACCTGGAGGGATCAGTGTGCCTGCACATCCTTCAAGCTTCCGGGCACTGCTGGCCAGTCTGTTTGGGCAGCTGGTCCCCACGTGCAGGTGCACTGGGTGGCCCCCAAGCCCCTGGAGGGTCAGATGGGAAGTGTGCTGGCCCCTGCCCAAAGCTGGATCAGCGCAGAGTGTTTTGGTGTTTGTTTCTGGTTTTCTAGAGTCATTCCAAGGGAGGGCTCTCCATCTCGAAATGTCCCCTTCATGCCCTGAGTCTCTGTTAGCAGGACTGAAAGTTGAACAAGTCCCCTGTTCCCAGGTAGAGATTTTTGGGGACAAAGACAGACCACAGAGGTGAACCTTCATGGATACAAAGTCCAGCCTGCTGTCCTGAGCAGATGCAGGTGTGAGAAGGAGTACGACAACTCCATTCCACGGATGGGACTGGGTGGCCTCACTCTGATGGCCCAGGACCACCACCAGGGGGTGGTGAGGAGGGTGTTTCACCCACTTCCACGGTAGTCTAAGCCCAGCTCTCATTCCTTACTTCCTTACTTTACGGCATCTCTTAATTCTCTGAAGCAACTGTTTATCCTCCTTTGTGTCTCAGCCTCCTGGAAAAATCTAAGGAAAGCTATTCACCCTCCCTGCAGGGAATTGTACCATTTTAGGGAGACCTGGACTCCTGAATACCACCCACACAAGCCTCGGGTAGAGCCCTGCTAACTAGATCTCACAGGGAGGCTGACTCTCCATTGCCCATTCCACCAGCATGCACAGGGGAAACGGGCTTGAGGATGCAGTAGGAGACCTTGAGAGCAAGCGCTAGACTGATGCCCAGCTGGGTGATCAAGCAGATTCTGGTCTGCTCTGCCTCTGCCACAACGACAGCACTCAGGGGCTACCAGCTCCCAGTTCTCTCCCCACTCTTCTTCAAGCGGCAAAAAAGTCATGCTTGGCTGTAAGCTGTGCCTGCTGGGGATAAGTGGTAGGCAGTGGGTTCTGTTTTCTGATCTGATGGTTCAAAGTGTCTGTCCAACTTTCCAGCTGGAGCCCAAAGCTGGAATCTTGGTGGCTCAGGGATTGGCAGCCACCCTCACCCCTATCACCAAGGGCCACCTGCTCTGTGCTGGTGTCCAACTATGTGCCAGGACCACTCCCCAGACCCTCCCATGGCTATGCCCTCAGCGTACACTCACCCACCCTGGCCCTGCTCTTGAGGAAGCACGCAGACTATTTTGGACATCTGTGTACTCTCCGTGCAATTAGGTTCTAATCGTATGCACTTCACACTAGAGTTTATCCTGCTCTGAGTCATGGACTGAGAAGCAATCTGGGAGAACTGAGAACTCAATTCTGGGAGAGTTGATTGACCCTGTGGTCAGCGAGGGGGAAAGTTACAGGGTTCTCTAACCTCAGGGTCAGTGTCCCTTGCATCTGTCACATGCCTCTCTGCATGTGGCGCTCTGCTGGGGGCATCACCAAAAACAAGAAACAGATGTGGGCCTGTGCTGGACTAGGAGTTCCCAGCCGTGGTGTGCAGGGAGTATGGGGGTGGGGCTGGGGAGTGGTTAGCTGTCTTTTGTGAAAACTCTCCATGTGACAGTGAACCCTCCTGGTATTGGGGAAAAGGGACAAGGCTGTAAATCTTAGCCCCAAGGAGACTCTTCAAGCTGTGTTCCTAATTCTGAACCAGTTTCCCCTCCCTCCAGGGCCAGAATTTCTTGCAAAGGTTTTCTAATGAGGCTCACGGTTTTATTCATATCCTCTTCGCCAGAGTTGCCAGGCGGAACCCTTCCCACTGTCTGTCTCTGACTTCTGGTCCTGTACCACCACCAAGCCCTCATTGTTTCTGGATGAACTTCCTGCCTCACTGAGGACCCCTCAACCCCTGTCCCTCTCTGTCTCAACTACCTCCTGGGTACCCTTCCCAGCCTCTCGGAGCCAGCCCTGACCTTCTGCCCACGGTGCTCACTGCACTGGCCAGGCCTCTGTTGTGTCTCTTTTGGCCCCCTCCCTTCCTCCCTCCATCACTCCTGGCATCGTTTGGCCCCTCGTCCCTCAGATGCTGAGTGAGAACACAGGTTCTCTTGCATCAAACCCATCCTGTCTCTTCCAGGCTTGCCTCCACCTCACATGTTCTTTCCCCTCTTCGTCACCACCAGCCTTCTCAACAGGATAGTTCTTGAACCCGGCAATCCCCACCTGCCACCCACGATGAGAGCAGCCATTGCTGCACATGTTGGGGTTCCTTGGCTACATGCGGTTGAGCCCCCTCAGCCCTGGTCTCCTGCCTCTGCTCAGCATGGCCCTGCCTCCTTCCTGGCACTCCAGGTTCTCCTCTCCACCTGCTCCCACTCCAGATCCTGTCTCGGCCCCTGGTCCTCTCTTTCCACCTTAAGCATTGAAGTGTTTCCCAGGCTCCACAGAAAGCTCCCTTCTTCCGGCTGATCTTGCGCACCTCTGCGATTCAGTTAGTTGTCTGCCATACCTATCCCTTTGGCCCAGATATTTCTGGAGATCCACTCTCAGATTTCAAGCTGTCTGTTGCTCCCAGGCTGTTCGTCCCTGGGAACATCAAAAACCCATTGTGTGCACATCCTGATCCATCTACCCCACTTCCTTGACGAGGCTAGCTTCTCTTCCACCTCTCTTCTCTGTTTTGTTTTCTGGCATCACCATTCCTTGTTGCTCAGTTAAAAACTGGGAGTCATCCTCCACCGCTCTTCGCCTCCCACTTTCACCTGTGGCTGGTCATCTGGTACTAATGGTTGTAACTCTGAAAACTCTCTCTCAGTGCCTCCACTTCCTGCATCCCCTCCCAGCCTGCCCTGGTTGGCCCTTAGCGTCTCTCTCGTCTACATTATTGCAACAGCCTTTTAACTGGGTCCCCTGACTCAGCTCTTTCCCTCATTGGCTCACCTTCCGCACAGCTGTAATGTTGCATTTCCATAACTCAGGACTGAGCACATTGCTTCCAGGCCATTCTGGCTCTGCATGTGGCTTCCCTCTCCCCATCTGCCCTGCACAGCTGCCTCTCCAAGCTTTCTTGGAAGGCTTTCAGTCCCTCCAAGTGCTTCCGACTCATCTTGCATTTCAGGACCCAAGTCAAACATCACCTCCTCCAGGAGGCCTTCATGGGCTATGCCCCAGCTTGCAGGCACGGGCTGTTTTTTTCCTCTCCTTGGGGCCCCTCTGTGACCTCCTGGTTTTATCTTTCTCCCCCCTGCTGCTGCTGTTGCTGCTGCTAAGTCGCTTCAGTCATGTCTGACTCTGTGCAACCCCACAGATGGCAGCCCACCAGGCTCCGCCATCCCTGGGATTCTCCAGGCAAGAACACTGGAGTGGGTTGCCATTTCCTTCTCCAATGCATGAAAGTGAAAAGTGAAAGTGAAGTTGCTCAGTACGTGTCTGACTCTTCATGACCCCGTGAACTACAGCCTACCAGGCTCCTCCGTCCATGGGATTTTCCAGGCAAGAGTACTGGAGAAAGACATACCCAGTCTCAGGATGTATCTGTCTCAAGACCAGAGATCAGCCTTTATTTTTGCTGGTTTCTCCAGTTCTAGCAGAGTGCCTGGCCTGCCATGGGGCCTCAGTACATGTTTGTCTAATTAATGTTGTTTGAAGATACATTCTGTCTTATATCTGCTAATAGACCTTTTTAAGGGAGGTTACTATGTCACTTGGTTTGAATGTCTCACATTTGTGACTGGGCTGTGCTGAGATGAATGTCCTCCTCAGCTTCTCGCAGGATTCCTTGGCTGTCTTCAGGCTTCTCTCTGCAGGCTATTGGATTTGCCTATTTTTTTATTCTCACCCCATGTTTGCATGTGGTTTACCTCCAGCCTCCTGCATGCTGGTCACATCCTGGGCAATTTATACATATTTCCAGAATGAAGTGTGTGTGTGTGTGTGTGCGCGCGCGTGTGTGCATGTGTTCAGTCATGTCCAACTCTTTGCAACCCTGTGGACTGTAACCCGATCGTCTCCTCTGTCCATGGAATTTTCCAGGCAAGAATACTAGAGTGCGTTGCCATTTCCTTCTCCAGGGGATCTTCCCAATCCAGGAATCAAACCTGCATCTCTTGTGTCTCCTGCATTGGCAGGTGGATTCTTTACCAACTGCACCAGCTGGGAAGCCCATCCAGAGTGATAAATTTGGTCAAATTGATTTTTCTCCCCTGGCTAGCTTCCTGAAACCCAGGCGTTTTCTGGAAATGTAGAAGAGGTCTCAGAATCCAAGCTCATTTGAATAACAATGTAGTATCATATGGACTGAAATATTACCAAGGAGATACAGGCATTGAAAATAAAATCACCTAATGCATTTTGAAACCTGATTCCAGTGATTTTCAGGTTATTCATGGGATACCTCACACCTCACAAACACAAATAACTAAATTTTACATATGCGTATGTGTATCTCCACCCTATTTCTGTAAGTTGTATATATATTTTAATTTTGTGGGTTCTAGGACCTAGCCTTGAGCCTGGCTGATGTCTACTCAATTTTTGTTGAATGAATAAATAAACAGATGAACAGACTAGAGCTTGAGGGAGTATGTTTTCTCTTTGAAGGTACGGCAATTTCTCATGGATCCTAATGCTGCTCAGTGCTGGGTGACACTTCTCGCTGTCTCCTTTCTTTGTCTTGAGTGGCCTTTTCTGCTGACTCATGACCTTCGGTCACTTATGTGGTGTTGTGAAAACCTAGCTGGGCCCCTTCTAGAAGTCACGGGCAGAGGTGGCTGGCAGGCAATGTGGGAAGAAAGTTTCTACAGCCTGAAAAGGAAAGGAAGGTGGTAAGAATTCTTTAAGGTCCTTGGAGCTATCCAAAGAGGTAGCAGATTTAGGCCCAGGGCTCAGGAGCCTTAGGGGGTCAGAATATGGTGGTCATATAATTTAGCATTAAAACCAGGCTCCTTTTGGCAGTGAAAGGGAAAGGGAGGAGCACTGTGAATAATTTGCCCAGGACTGCCCTGGGCAAATCAGAATAGAATGGAATGAAAGGAAACCTGAATGGAAGGCAGGCCTGCTCGAGGAGCGCTGTGGTTCCATCCAGAGGGCGCTGATGCAGACTGGGCATCATGGGGAGTTGAGAGGCTGGGGTGGGTGGTGGGATCCTGTGGGGGTTCTTCTCTGAAAGTCAGGGTCCTGACAGACGTTGGCAGGTCTCCCCTTTCACCCTGTGCACACCTCTGTCTCACCAGCTAGGTCTCCGGAAAGTAGAGGAGTCATGATTTCTGGCTCAGACACTGCGTATCTGGCTGGAGCTAAGTGGGACTTATTTATAAAAGGTTTTAATAAAATAAGCCTTTTGGCTGTATTGACGTTCCCTCTTTCCTTTCTCCACTGCTTCCCTCCCCCGCCTCTCTCTCTCTCTCTCACACACACACACACAGATTATAGCCCTGGTTGTGAGTGTGTGTGTGTGTATCTGCAATGAACATTTTTTGCCCCTAGAAGGAGTGGAGTGTGATGCAGACTCCAGGGTGACCTCCGCAGGAAGGGCAGATAGCCTGGCTCCAGCAGCTCACTTGTTTGTTTGTTTACCGGGGGTGTGGTGGGGTGTGGAGTGTAAGGAGGGGGCGCTGCATTCACATTGTTCAGAGACATCTGCTGTTTGCAGTAACTTGCCAGCCAGGCGGAGCTGCTGGGGTGGCTGGCGTTGCAGTGTTGTCTGTAAATATTATGACTTCGAGGACCGGGGTGGGGTCCCATCAACTGACTTCAAGGAGACCGAAGGGCTGGCCCTGCACTTGGTGGCTGCATCCCTGAGGTCTCATGCCCCCTCCTTCTTCAGAGCTGAGGCTCACAGAAGGAGTGGTGGCTTTAGGAGCAGCAAGAAGGCCAAGACGGCTACTAATAGCCTCTGGGCTCCTCAGATTAGAAAAGCTGGGGCTCAGGGACTGTCCCAGAGTCGAGCATCAGAGTAGGAAGTGGGGAGAGAAGAGGTGTCCCCGGGCTTCGGGTCAGTTCCTGTGGCTTTAACGGGGAGGAGGCAAAGAAGGAACAAGTTCTCAGGCAGTAAATTAAAATGGCCCCTGGAGCCTGGTTCTGGGGTCAGAGAAAGGGTAGCACGTGACTGCAGACAGGCTTACAAGGACACACCTGGCTTCAAGTCCTAGCGCTGGTTCTTGCCCACTGGATGCCCCGAGGCAAGGCTCTCAGCATCTCGAGCCGGGGGCAATGCATGGAGAGGTCGCAGCAGGTGCTGGAGCAAATACAGCTGGCGTTGTCAAGGCCGTTGAAGCCACCCCTAGTCCACAGGCAGGCCACACTGGGCCCTGCTAACGACCCTTCTGTGGTGTAGTCATGCTCTGGGACCAGACTCCGGGACTCCGTGTTTTAGATTTCCCTTGGTGGGACGGCTCATCTTCAAATGCGACCAAATTCCTTGATAACAAGTACTGTTGAGCTGTCCTGCTCAGTTCTCAGAGGAGACAGCTGGTCCCATCTGCAGCTGCGGGGTAAAGGCTGTTTATTATTTAATCTCCCTCAGGATCTTTTCTTGGGTCCTAGCCACCTCAGGCCCTCTGACCTGGGAATCTGGTGGGGCCTTACTAGGTTCAGAGCTGCAGGGAGTAAAGAATCCACAGATCCCCTCCCTCTTACAGGACAGGAAGGGGCATTTCCAAGGCCTGTGGGGAGGAAGGGTGTGTGCACGGGCGCCTGTGTGTACATGGACATGTGTACATGTTCACCGGCACGGATGCGTGTACACGTGCATGGATGCATGCGTGCGTGTGTATTTGTGTGCCCTCTTGGGTGGCCCTGTGTTGTATGTCTCTTAGCTGACTTTCACAGGGGCCTGTGCAGGGGGAGCCACAGCTGCTGCTGTGGAGCCTAAAATTAGCCTCATGGGTGGGCAGTTTTCCATCTGGCTTTCCTCTCCCCGAAGAGCTTGTCCATCTCAGGAAGGTGGGAGCTTGGAGCTCAGCTGGGCAGCTCTGCCCCACCTCACCCCAGTTTGGGGACAGAACTCCAAGCATCGCAGATTTCCCCAACCACCAGAAGAACTGCTCTCCCCTCTCTCGGCCTTGACCGATGGCTGGTAAAGCTCAAGAGCCACACGGACCCATTTCACATTTCTGCAGCGGCCGCAGAGCAGCAGCTGGGCTGGGCTGCGGAGGGGACAGAGGCCCCCACCTTCCCTCTGTCACATGCTGTGGCCATGCCTGGCCCTGACTTGGCTTTACTGAAGCCCATGGTCCTGGGGGCAGAATCAGAGTCCCCGGACGCCTCTCCCTTTGACTGCCTTTCCCTTTGCACTTTCCACCTCTTCACAAAGCCACCTCTCCTCAGCAAGAGACCTCCCGTGTGTGTCTGTGCCTGAGAATCCCTCACAGAGTATCAGTAGGGGACGAAGCAGACCCGGGGCACTTCCTGCCCTCTCCAGGACAGGGCAACACTTGGCCACCCTGGTGCATGGTGGTCAGTGTCAGCAGGAGCAGCATCAGACCTTGGGGTGGTGAGGAGGAGGCGGAGGGCGCTGAGGGGAGGGCAGGGGGCCAGGGTAGATTCCAGATGCCACTGAGCCTTCTCACTCATGCTTTTTTCCTTGATTTTTTTTTTCTGTGACAAAATATAAATAACATAAAATTTATCATTTTAACCAAATTTAAGTGTACAATTCAGTGTCATTAAACACATTCAACATGTGGTAAAGCTACCACATGCTTCTGTTTCCAGACCTTTTCCCATACTAAGCAAGAAACTATGTACATATTAAACAGTAATTCCTCATTCGTCCCAGTCCAGACCTGGTGACCTTTATTCTGCTTACCGTCTTTATGAACTCTACTGTTTTAGATACCTCGTTTAACTTTAATCATACAATACTTGTACTTCTGTGTCTGCCTTGGTTCACTTAGTGTAATGTCCTCAAGGTTCATCTGTGTTAAAGCGTCTGTCAGAATTTCATTCCCTCTTAAGGAGTATTGCATTATGTATATACCACATTTTATTTATCCATTCATTCATCCCTGTATATTTGAGATGTTTCCACCTTTTGGATATTGTGAATAATGCTGCTGTGAACATAGGTGTACAAATACCTATTCTATTCAATTTGGGGGGGGGCGGGTGGTGGTGGTTATATACCCAGAGGTTGCACGGCTGGATCCAGTAGTGATTCTTTGTGGAGTTTTTTGAGGAACTGCCATACTAGTTTCCACGGTGACTGTACTATGTTACATTCCCACCAGTAACACACAAGAGTCCAGTTTTTCCACGTCCTTACCTCATCTGAGGTGAGTGAGTGTCCTGTGCCCAGATGGAAGGAGGAGGACTGTCTTCTTCAGTTACTCAGTTGACTAATATTTGGCTCATTCATGTGGTTTGGAATCGCAGTGCAACAACTGAGTTGCTGAAATCAGTCTGCATGCATGTTAAGTTGCTTCAGTCATGTCTGATTCTTTGCGACCCCATGGACTGTAGCCCTCCAGGCTCCTCTGGTCACATGGGATTCTCCAGGCAAGAGTGGGTTGCCATTCCCTTCTCCAGGGGGATCTTCCCAACCCGGGGATCAAATCCGGGTCTCCTGCGTTGCAGGTGGATTCTTTACCGTTTGAGTCACCAGGGAAGCCCTGAAATCAGTCTACTTAAAAACAAAGGGAAGGATATTGAAAGGTCACAAAAAGGGAAAAGGAATGATACTATACTAGATGGAGAGGGGATACTTGTAAAAGTCCTTTGAGTAAATAAAGAGTGAATGATTAGGATGGAGGAAGATAAAATTTATAAATGGCCCCCAAAGCCATTGGAATGCTTGTTGAATGCTGAGTATAATAAATATTAATATAAAAGCCTAAAAAAGAGTGTCCTGTGCAGGGGAAACAGCCAGAGCAAAGGCCCTGGGCTTGGAATATGCCTGGTCAACAAGGGAAGGAGAGGGTGCAGACTGTGAGGGGGCTCAAGACCACCGTCATGATTTGCTCCTTCATTTTACTCTGAGTGGGATGAGAGCTGTATTTATTAGCACTGTTAGTACCTTATGTTATAGTAACTCATTTAATCTTCAGGCAAGCCTGGAAGGTATCCCCATTTCACAGGAGAGGAGACTGAGGCACAGTCAGGTCCTTGGCATGAGTAGAGAGGAAACACCAAGGGAGGGGGTACCATGCTGTTTGCACTCCTCTTGGGGGAAGGACAGGATCTGAGGAGAGCCCATGGTAGAGACCCCAGGCCTGGCATTGTGGGTATGGGGCATTTGGGGGAGGTGGCCTCCCACAGGGCATCCTGACTCTAAGAGAGGGAGCCAACAGTGCTCATTTTAAGAAAGAGGACAGTTTGCAGCACATGGGTTAGGTTGGTACGTGAACTGACAAAACTCACCTGGGTGTCACCTCCTGTTTCTGCACTCCCTGCTCTGGGGGCCAGGATCCACAAGCCCCTGAATGCTGCTCAGAGTTGACAGGACCAGAATCAAGTTGAGGGCAGAGGGTAGTACAGTCATTTTCCACCCACCTCTACTCAGCTTGTTCCCCATTTCCATGGCTCCTTATAAATGTTTGTGGTTGATAATCATACCAAGGCATTGATAGTTGTAACTGGGACTTTTCTGGCTTTTTTTTTTTTCCTGGGAAACCAAAATGTACTCAAGCTTGGATTTATTTTGAGAAGAGAGGCGAGGGAAGTCCCTAATTACTTCTAATTAGGGAAGTAGCCCTAACTAGGAGAGTCTGGCCTATTAATGGGAGGTGAAGTCCAGACCCAGAGATGGCTGGCTATGTCCTTTGGGATTAAAAGGTCCTAGACTTGAATTCTCACCCTGCATTTAATATTTTATCTACATATCCTTGGGTTGGGGCTTCCCTAGTGACTCAGATGGTAAAGAATCTGCCTGCAATGCAGGATACCCAGGTTTGATCCCTGGGTCAGGAAGATACCCTGGAAAAGGGAATGGCTACCTACTCTGGTTCTCTTGCCTGGAGAATTCCATGGACAGAGGAGCCTGACAGCTATAGTCCATGGGGTCACAAAGAGTTGAATACAACTGAAGCAACTAACACTTTCACTTTTATCCTTGGGTTGAGCTTTGGTTTCTTCTTTGAGTCTCAGTTTCCTCTTCTGCAAAAATGAGGATGATCTGTTTGAGTTGATGTAAGGACCTGTGGTGAGATACTTAACAGGAAGGAGAAATGCAATTCTGCAAATGCTTTTAGTCTGGAGTCTCTCTGCTGTTCAGACAAGGTCTGCTCAAAAGTTGACAGAAACCTGGGGCCTCCAGTTGGGAGTTGTGAAAACTTTGCAGTTGTCACTCAGCCCCACTCCCTGCTCCACTCTGAAGTCCCTATGTCTCTGAGCCCTCATGAAGCGACCCTACCCTCACCCACACATGCTTCCCACACTCTGTGCTGTCACAGAGCCCTGTTGACAGCCTCCATTGTCTGCATCACCCACTCTCTTCTCACACCTTCTCTCCCCATTGCCTTCGCCCCCACTTCCGAGCCCCCCACACCCCTAGGCAGCAATTGCTGTTCTGAATCCTCTCAAAATTCCTGCAAACCCACCTACTCTATGGGCCTGAAGACACCTCCTGCCCTGTGTCAGTTCCTTTCTTACCTTAAATGACTCCTGCTCGAGACTCAGTGCTGTTTCAAACAGGCAGAGAGGACTGCCTCACAAGTCCTCCAGGAGGGGAGCTAATGGGAGGTCTCACCCCAGGGAAGCCAAAGCGTGCCCCAGGCTCAGCCTCATGGGGGTCTCAAACATGCCTCCCCCAACACCTCGCATCCACTCTATCAATCCCACCCTCCAACACCAGAACCTTTGCCTGCAAAAAGACCAGGCACGAAGGTAAAGTGGTCCTTACCCTTACGGCACAAGTGGTCCTGTGCCCCTCAGCTGGAGATGGTGAAATATCTGTGAGCAGGTGGGCGGGTGGAGCATGTAGAAAAGTAAACATTTGCACCTAATGCTGTTTCTAAGGACCACGGGACAATAGCCAGTACCAGGAATTCACTTCACTTGGAGGGTTTCAGCCTGAGCTCCTGGAAACCAGGGATGCATGCTCTGAAAATGAGAGTGTAGGACAGGGCATTGACAACACGGGCCTTTTTGCAGAGTCAGAGGACAGCAAAGAGCCCTGGAGCTCTAGAGGACTGTCTCTGTTTATAGCAACTGACATCACTTTCACCTGAACACCATCCCTCACCTCCCCTCTTGAGGCTGTAACTAACCCTCGGCTGTGATGGGGGGAGTTGGTGCCGAGCATCTCCATTTTACCTCTGGGAAAACAAAAGCATGAAGAGACACGGCTAAGACCTTTGGCCAATCAGAGCAAACCTCCACATCTCTAGGAGTGACGGGGGTAAGAGTCTTCCATCTCAACACGGTAGTGAGGCTTCCCTTGGGTGGTATCAGGCTGCCTGCCTGCAGGACAGGGCCAGCTGGACCTTCTGGAACCTCCGAGCAGTGAGGTCAGAGTGGTCGGAGCAGGAGGGCATGGTCTCACTATCGCCTTGGCCCTTCTCCCTGACTCACACCCGTCTGGAGGACCACCTGCTGATCTCTGCCTGGGGCTCCATGCTTTGGGAAACTGGGCTCCTGGTCAGCATGTCATCTCAGGACAGGAGGCTTTGTCCTCCCAGCAGGGACATGGGGCCACTGGGTCAGTGGAGGCTGCTTCTGGATGAAAGTAGCTCTAGTTAGGGTCACACAGCAGTGCGGAGATGTGCTCTCCACATCATTCTCTTTTATGGGTACTTGGGAAGGCTGTATACCTGAGCCTCCCTCACTGTTAATTCGGGGCCATGTGTCTGAGTTGTCTCCAGTGGAATGTGGATGAAAGCCAATTACACCCTGATGCGTACGACTTTCAGACCTGGTCTATGAAGAGCCCAGTGCCTTCCCTTCTCCCTTTCCGCAGGGACCTGATGCGCACCCTCCACATGGTCCGGATGTGGCAGCATCACATTTCTTATGAGCCAGAATCCAACTTGCATGGCATTAAAGGCCAGAGTTGTCAGGGCATATTTGTTCCTGAAGTAGGAACCTATTCTAACATCGCAGCACATTAGATTCAAAGGGGGGACTTCCCTGGGGGTCCAGTAGTCAAGAATCTGCCTTCCAATTCAGGGGATGTGGGTTCAATCCCTGGTTAGGAAACTAAGATCCCACGTGCTGCAGGGAAACGAAGCCTGCACGCTAAAACTACTGAGCCTGCACACTCTGGAGCCCTCATGCTACAGCTAGAGAGAAGCCTGTCACAGTGAAAGTTCCCGAATGCGGCAGCGAAGATCCAACACGCCGAAGCTAAGATCCGACGCAGCCAAATAAACAAATTAAAAAAGAGATTTGAGGGCCCTCATGTAGTCGTGCTATACTGCTACCTCAAAGTGTGGTCTTAGGCACTGAACCCATGTCCTCGTATGAAAAAAGCCCTCTCAGGGTCTGAAATTTGGTGAGGCTGTGAAGATCAGAGTTGAGTAAACAGACTGGAGACGGAAGGATTGATTCCTGGGCTTGGGGTGAAGAGTCAGGGAAGGTGCCTGCTTTGCCCACGTTGTTTCTCAGCTTTGTTCTTGAGTGGAGTAATGGGTGGCTCCATCTTTGGAGAATGCCCAGTTCATAACTGGTTTGATTTTCTTGTCTTTCTGGTTTGATTCATCCACTCACTCATTCATGCAAAGTTTCTTGAACATTTAGTATATGCTTCCAGCTTGCTAGACGCTGCTGTTTTGCTAGTGAGCAGACGGGGCTCTCAGTCTAGGAGGGAGGTTATACACTGATGAGAAATCACACTGGTAATGGTAGAATTACCGTATTCACCACAAAAGGGAGAGAAACATGGGCTGTGGTAGCTGTTGGGGGATGTCACTTTGGGAGATCAGAAAAGGCTTTTCAGAGGGATTGGATATTTGGCTGTAATCTAAAAGAAGAGTAGGAGGTAATGAGGTAAAGAGGGGTGGGAATGGGGTTTTCTTGGGAGAGGGAACAGTGTATGCAGAAGCCCTGTGGCCGAATGGAGTGGAATTGAACTCACAGTAGTGATGGCAAGAGATGATGTGAGATGAGGCTGGAGATGCAGGAAGAGGCAGATGACACAAGCCCAGGGAGCTGAGTTAGGAGGTTAGCATTTACTCCAAGAGACTTGGAAGTTATCAAAGTTTGAAGTGGGAGAGGATGTGTAGTTTACATGATCAGATTTGTGTTTTGAAAAGATCATCTTGGCTGCTGTGTACAACTCCAGTTCTTGTCTGCTCTGTGCTTGTCAACTGGAGGTGGACAGGTGTGTGTGTTTGTGTGGGAGAGCGTGCGTATGATTTTAGAACGCCTGCAGTCCAAGGTTGCCTGCTACTTGCTAGGGCATGTCTCTCCCCTGGCCTGCCCCAGCCCAGATCAGATGCATGGTGTTCCATGCATGAAACACCAGAGGATGAAACCTCCCCAGGGGATGGCAGGAATTCACCAGATGCAGATCCTAATTCTGAGAAGAATGCTGGTGGAGAAAGGAACTATTGTCTAAAATTAGGCTTTAGGAATATTTTAGTGAAACTTCTTCCTGCTCTTTCCTTGATGAGGGCTTGGCTCTGGTTCCTTCCTCCTGCCTGCCTAGACCTCTCTTCTCCAGCCTCTCTTCATCCTCTTAGCTCAGCCACCCCCTCTGCTCTAGGGCTAAGGTTGAGGGGTTCATTGTTTTTTTTTTTTTTTGCTACACCGTGTAGCTTGTAGGATGTTGGGTCTCCAACCAGGGATTGAACCTGAACCCTGGCAGTGAAAGCACTGTCCTAACCACTGGACCACCAGCGAATTCCCCATTGTTGCCTGTTTAAGACCTCCCTGGGCATCCAAATAGTGGGCAGACTGGCTATTGTCTGATCGTGATTTCCTCTTAGCAGGTTATGTTCTGATGCCTCAAGTAGAGGAAAGACCACTAGGAACAAGTGTCCCCTCCTCCTAATGAGACATTTCTCAGAAATATATAGCCTGGACTGGGAGGCACCAGGCAGAGAGAACTTACAGTCCTCAGATGAAATTCTGATTTCCCTTATGGAAATGCCAAGACCCACAGCCTGCCCCGAACCCCTTAGCTTAACTGGGACCACCTTGGCTACACTCTTGGCATTTCCTCGCTTTTCAATCCTATGGGCCCCAAGACAAAAGAGCACTTTAACCACAGTCCTGCTGAGACAGGCAGAACTGCCAAGCAGTCCTTGAATCTCCCCATTGCAGCCCCTTGCCCTGGAAAGCAGACAGATTGTGAAATTCCAGGTCTGCTGCACACACGGCCCCAAACAGCCACGAAAAAACTCAGCGTTTGAGTTGAAACCCCCATATCACCATTGCCACCATGACTCCCACCACCACTCTGAAGGCTTGCATGGAGCCCAGCTGTGGGACTGTGTGTCCCTAAGAACCTCCAGGACAGATGCTGATGTGGACAAGTGAGCAAGGTGCTCTGTTCTCAGGGCTCAACGAGGCCTTTGAAGTCATCCTCCCAGCCTTGCAGCTATCCGCCTGCTGTGCCAGTGCCCTTTCCAGCTTCCTCAGATGCCTGAGTGCCCAGCACACAGTAGTCCCTGTTAACACTGGAGGATGAAACCAGCTCTTAGAAGGGCTGGCCTGCCAGAAGCCTCGGGTCCCTCTGACCCCTCAGGTATTCTTGGGGCAAACTTGTAGCTGCTGACATTCTTTCTCAAGAAAGCAAGATGGCACCTGCTGACCTTGGTTTGTAAATATCCCTTCTCCAGATTTCTCTGAAAACTGGGAGCCAGAGTGGCCTGTCTGACATGGGTGGCTGAAACCAGAGTGGGATAGGCTGTGTTGTTGAGGTGATGTCTTGACACTTAACTGTCAGGGCCCAGAGCCTCCAGGAAGGACACCCTGTGGAAAGCCCTCTTGGCTGAGATTATTGGCAGTGGGACCTGCGAAAGCTCAGCGCCTGGTTTCTCTCTGTTTGTCGTCCGCTGAGGAAAAATGAGAGTGTGCTTCCTTTTTGGAGGCAGAGCTGTTTATATCTGGAGGATCTTGACACATGCATGCATGCTTTCACACACAGAGACTTGGAAATATTAAGTCCCCCACTTTGGACTCTGTGGCAGTGAACAGACACTAAGCAGAGCCTGTCCGTTTCCCCTGGGAACAGATGCACTTCCCTGGAGAAGGGACGTGGTGGGGGTGGGCGTGTCACTGAGACGGGGCCTGTGGAAGGGCTGAGGGGTGGTGGGCACTCCTGTCCCTGGAGGGTGGCCTGTGAAGGCCTGGGCTGCAGGTGAAGGTTAGGCTAGGTAGGAGAAGAACTCTGCAAGGAGAGACACGGCGGTGTCCACTCTGTGGACAGTTCACATTCTTCAGACTGGAGTCATCATCTGCCCTCTGCCTGATGCCTTTCTCAACTTTCCTTCTCTGGCAAGCGCCGCCTGAATACCTGAGTCTCCCTGGGGCTTGGGATGGGTTAGTCCCAAATTTTGTCAGTACTTTCCTCATGGAAGCTCCTGAATTTAACTCCTCTCCAGCCTCATTCCTATCCTTAAACTCCTAATGCAACAATATTCCTGCCCTGGAGGCCCAGGCTCCCAGTGGATGCTGTGGCTCCTCCCTTTTGCCATCTCCAAGCCTCTTGGCAACTGCAGACAATGTATTCTTCCTTCTTGGGGCCCAGCGAGCATAGCAGTTAAGCCATGTCCTAGCTGTGTGGACTTGGGCGTGTTGCTTAACCTTGCCATGCCTCACAAGTTTCCTGGTCGTAAAATGGGAATTCTAATTGTACCCGACTCATTGGATTGTCCAGAGAATGAAAGGAGGGTGTATCTGCACGGTGTAGTCATTCAACAGACAGTAGTTGCTGTTAAAGATCATTTCACCAACCAGCAGTGGCTCCTTAAGGCTTGTGAGCCCAGGACAAGCTTCCCATCCTGGTGGATGTTCTCATCTGAGCCACAGCTGGCTGCAGTGTTATAACTGTCACTCTCTGATCCTGCTAGGTAGTCCCTTCACTGCCTCAGCCATGCCAGGATTTTTCCAGGACTGTCACTTCTGTCTGAAAATTGCACCTCCCCACACAAACCTCACCACTTCCTAGAGCCCGTCTTGGCCTCTGTGACCCACAGAGGTGTTTGTAGTCTGAACACAGCCATCTTGCTCTCCATCATTTATTCCTGTGGTTGCCGTGAAGATGGGGGCCTCCTCTTGAATGTCCCCAGCCTGTCTCATGGGGCCAGCCACTTACTGATCTGCCTCTCCTAATATGGAGACCTGGGAGTTGATCCTAATGATCAGTAGAAACTTCTCCATCAATTATAGGGAAGTCCTATCCTGATTTGATAGGAGCCCAAAGGTCAAGAGCTATATTCTAAGCTTCCTAAGTGACCATGCAGATGCAGTGGGATTGGATTCCGGCTCAGGTCCTGTGCACCCTCAAGCCTGAGCCTCTGTTACCTGTGGGGGAGGGGGGAATCTTGACTTCTTGGCCAAATTCCACAGCTCAGCAAGTGGCAGTGATAAGAGCCAGGACCAGCCCTGCAAGTGCCTGTAGTGGTCTGTTTTGACAGGGCAATTTAGCTTATGTGGCTTGTGCTAGCACTTGAGGTGCTCACCAGAACTGCTGCCCCAGTACCCACCCCCAGGGCCCATCAGGATCAGCGAAGGGGGTCACTGCTGTGAGACCATGGGGTGGGGTGGGGAGGACTTGTCCCCCTCAGCCCTCATTCTCCCAGTCCCATTCTGGCTCCTGGAGCAGCCCCATCTGAGACTGGTTGGCTCCAAGAGAGTTCTCTGTGCCTCTGGGTGTTCATCCAGTTAGCTCCATTAAGCAAGGAAGCCAGAGGCATGGATAATACCAAACAGCAGAGGATTTCTAAATGCATTTGATAGTTTGGAATGCATTGGATGATTTGTAGCAGACTTCCTCTCTTAATTATTTTGGGCTCATGCTGAGGTCAGATCAATCTGTATTCCTTGTGTACGTATCGCTGCCTGGAAATGGCCATGGTGAGGGCGAGCCAGTCATTCCTTAATGTGTTTGCCCATTCTCCTACTCACCCAGCATTTCTCGAGGACCTGTAGTGTGCTAAGCATGCTGTGGGGTGCTGAGGCTCCGAACGATGTAATCCCTGTGCCCCGAGAGCGGCTGGGCTGACCCTGGGTAGTGGACTGCTGTGGATGATTCATTCCCACAGTGGATGAGGCCCTGGACTGACCTGGAGAGAACAGGTGGCCGAATGGTGCAGTGTCCACCTTTCTGAGCACCTCTGCCCTCTCCTCTGCTTGTCAGGCTTCAGGCTGCTGGGGTTCAAGATGGCTTTGCTAGACTCTGCTTTCTGCTGCAGCTGTGGCCCTCTTTGAGAAAGTGGAGTTGACAAACATCCAGGCTTGCTGAGCTGATTTATTAGGGGAGTGGCCCTTTGCATCACATAGGGCACACCCCCGGCTTCCTTTCCATGGCAGCTCCTTTGTGCAGACCTTGAACCACAGAGGACTGTCAGGCGGCTCTGTTGCCAGCCACAAGCCTGGTCAGGCTTTCCTGCCTCACTGCTGGCGTGGGGCAGGACTTTGGGGGGTTGGTGGTGGGGAGACAGGCTGCTGTGTTCCTCTCCTCTCTCGTTCTCACGCTCTGTCACTCCAGGCACATGCATGTGGCCAGGGAATGGAGAGCATCTGGCGTTGCTGGCTCGGGTTCCACTCCAGAATTCTTTCTGAGGACTCAGTCTCTCTCCATGCACCTCTGAGTCTCGGGAAGAACTCTGCTTCCCTCCAATGGAGAGGAGAAAGGACTCTTCTGGCCCCTCGAATCCAGCCACACTCAGGATGGGAGTGCCATTCGGGGCTTGGTATCCTATCTTACAGGGCATAGTGACACTTCTTCAGATCCCAGGGCAGTCCCGGGAAATGTCCTGTCTTCCTGTGTTCTGGGGACAGAGCAGAGTGCCACTGCTGGGTGTCTGGGGAGAGGTAAGGAAGACCAGCCAAGACAGAGCTGGGGCTGAAGTGGGTGTAAGCAGCGGGGACTCAGAGGACTTGGTGTTCTAGCAGGGAGCATTGGGGGTGAACCGAGGCAAGGGAAGAGGCGTTGTGTTGATGTGGCAGCTCACTTTTCAAGGCTCCCAGATGAGCCCTGGGACAGAAAGACGAAGGGTCTGTGGGAGGAGCTAGTCTGCTGGTGATGCTGGGGTATCAGGGTCCCCTGCAGGACTGGACAAGGGCTGAGCTTGAGTTCACTTTTCTCTACCAACTCAAATCATTTTTTGAAGAAAGAAAAGAACTTGGATTATAAAAGAGGAAAAAGAACGTCTATGTGTATAACTGAGTCATTTTGCTGTACACTGGAGATTGGTACAACATTGTAAATCAACTGTACTTTAATGAAAAAATTAATAAAATAAAATTAGAAGAGAAGGAAGGGAAAGGGCTCAAAGATGAGAAGAGAACCGCTGGGCCAGGTGTCCCAGGCCCTCTTTCTAGCCTCACTACAGACTTCGGAGACCTTGCTGCCCTGCCTGAAACCCCTCATTCTTCCCCATATCTGGCTGAGGAGCAGCCCAAGGCCCAGCTGCTCCTGAGACAAGGCCCTCAGGCTTCTTCCACTTTCCTGTGCTTTGCTGTGTGGAAATGCTGAGGGGACATCAGCCTGGAAGCTGAGACTCCAATGCCTGTGCTGGTCCAGGCCTGGCAGTTTGCCAAGAGCCCCCTGAGAAGAGAAGCTTTGGTCTTTGCTTTCACTCCCTGTCAAGGCCTATCATCATCAGGGCAGAGCCTGCAGAGGCCACTGGACAGAGGAGGGGAGCCCCCTTGTCCAGCGGGGGTGGGTCCCCATCTTTGGAGGCCTCTGCCCCCAGGTCCTTGGCCGATCCTCCAGGCCTGGTTGAGAGAAGCCAGGCAGCCTGTGCACAGGGTCCCGAGGCTCCAGACTCAAAGCCTCAGGGAGCTGGTCATGTGTCACTTTCCCTGGGAGATGCTCTGGGAAACACTCCAAGCCCCGTTCTTGGTGGTTCAACGTGCCTGACAAACGCTGATCCTTGTTCTAGCCTCCCTTCTCCACTCCCCACCCAGGGACTGGCCATAGATTAGTTGGGATTCTCACGTTTCTTGCTTTCACTGTAAAAATAATAATTGCTTTTCAGACATTTTACTATTATTGGCCTATTTAGTCTACCAATAGTCCTTGAGAAGTAAGTAGTTTCTCCCTTCTCCTAGAGGAGAAGAATCTGACGCTGACTAAGGTGACATGACTCAGTCCACACTGCTCATCTCATAAGAACCTGAGCTGGGACCTGAACCCAGGTCTTCTGACACCAGGTCCCATGTTCTCCCCCACACTATGCTTGCTTCATCCCTTGAGATAACGCAGAGCCCGCTCCTTCTTTGCTCTGGGCCTCCATCTCCCGGCTTGCGGAGTGCAGCCACTCTACTTCCTTCCGCCCTTGAGGATCCAGCCAGTCTGTCTGCTTTGTCTCTGGTCTGCTTTCTGGGCTCGGGCCCAGCACTTGTCAGGACCACTGCTTCGGAAGCTTCCACTATTTTTGAAGTGGGCTTCCCATTTCACACCTCCAACCCCATCCTGCCTTCCCTCATCTTCCGTGCTCTGCATGTTGTGGTTTCTCCCTTCTGCGCTGGAGGAAGTGATGAGAGAGGAGGGGGAAGGAAGGGATCAGGCTGCCAGTGGATGTTCCAGTCTAGAAACATCTGCAGTTTGCAGGTATGTTCATGTAACAAAGAGACGCCAGGATGCAGTCACTTTGAGAAGATGAGCGTGTCTTTCTCTCTCTCAGGTAGTTGTCCCAAAGTGACCCACTCTGGTCCTTCCCATGAGGTTGTTCCACTACCCACAAGACCATTATCCCCATCTGTATGTCAAAGCTGGGTTGGGGAGCCATCCATGTTCAGCCCAGAAGATAGTGAAACAAAGTGCTAGTCCAAGTAGGACAAGGGGCTTATCTGATAATGGAGAGGGAAATGGCATGAAGTTGCACACATCACTTCTGTTCACATCCCTTTGACCTGAGCATAGTCACATGACCACACCTGGCTGCAAGGTTGGCTGGGAAATGCTCTAGCTGGGCAGCCATGTATCCAACTACCGTGTAGTGTTTTGGTACAGGGGGAGAATGAATTTGGGTGGACAACTAACAGGCTCTGTCATGATCTTTAAAACTATTTTAAAATACAATTTTTATTGGAGTATAGTTGATTTATAAGGCTGCACCAGTTTCTGCAGTATAGCAAAGTGAATCAGTTATATTTACACATATACCTACTCTTTTTTAGATTCTTTTCCTGCATAGGTCATTACAGAGTATTGAGAAGCACTCCCTGTGGCATACAGCAGGTGCTCGTTTGGCACCCCACTCCACTACTCTTGCCTGGAAAATCCCATGGACGGAGGAGCCTGGAAGGCTGCAGTCCATGGGGTCGCTAAGAGTCGGACACGTCTGAGCGACTTCACTTTCACTTTTCACTTTTATGCATTGGAGAAGGAAATGGCAACCCACTCCAGTGTTCTTGCCTGGAGAATCCCAGGGACAGCAGAGCCTGGTGTGCTGCCGTCTATGGGGTCACACAGAGTCGGACACGACTGAAGCGACTTAGCAGCAGCAGCAGTGTATATGTGTCAGTCCCAGTCTCCCAAGTCATCCCTCCCACCCCTCTTTTCCCCCCACGTAACCATAAGCTTGTTTCCTACATCTGTAACTCTATTTCTGTTTTGTAAATAAGGTCATTTGCACCATTTTTTTTTAGATGCCACATATTAATTTGAATGATATCATATGATATTTGTCTTTCCCTGGCTGGCTTCACTCAGTATGGCCATCTCTAGGCCCTTCCATGTTGCTGCAAATGTAAAATTATTTTTTAATTAAAAAATTAATGATCTACTCTAAAGGGACATGGTGGGAGGTTGTAGTGTGATCATCTATAGTCTACTAGATGGCTCTTGAGCTGAAGGTATGTTTCTAGGGGTTGGGGGGTGGTGGTCAGTCTGCAGGTGGATACTTGCTGCCCTCTTCCCACTGGGGGGGGGTGCTTTTTATAGGCTTGCATCAGTAATGGTTGAGTTTAATGGCTCACCCTTCGGCACTCAGATCACGTCTCATGGGGAAGGAGTCTTAACTCTTTTGTCCCAAGAATTGGGGTCTTGGTGCCAGCCCTTCTTAGCGGGACAGCTGGGAGTCAGGATAGAGTTGGGCCAACTCTTGGTTTTCTCTCTGGGAGGCTGTCCTGTCACAAAGAAGGCCCCTGAGTCCCAGGATGTCAGGGCCCTTACAAAGCAGCTGAGAGACGTGGGGTCATGTTCTTTTGTTTTATGTAAGAAGAAACCTCAGGGGACCCAGCAGACTTGCCAAGGTGGCCCAGCCCATGAGGAAAAGGGCTGGCCCTGCAGCAATCCAGGTCCTGGCTTTTCATCAAGCCTCATTTCCACATTATCTCATTTCTCCTCCCAGGTTCAGCCTCCAGGGATTCCCCAGTGATCTGCTCAAGGCCGGCCAGCCAGGCAGGGACCCACCAAGAACACACCCAAGCCTCCCGGGTCCCAGCCTGACAGAGCTGTGCACCCGCTCACAGGGACATGTAGACTTGGCTCGTCTGGTAGAAACCATCTCTAAGCCCTTAGCAGCCACGGCAGTTAGTGCCGCATTTGTCTATCTTTCTTGGTCTCATTGGTGTTTTATTTAATTCTAACTCAGGCCTTTGCCTTCCCGTGGATAGGGGTCTTGTGCTTGTTGCTCAGTGTCAGAGGCAAAGACTGGGAGTCTGAACTGTCTTTTGACATGAGCTGGGATAGTCAAGGCCTTGAAAATGCCCCACAGCCTTCAGTGTGCTTTTCACCCATTTATTCATTTAACAAGCATTTACTGGTGCCTTCTATGTGTCAGCCTCTGCCCTGGAGGATGAGGATGTACTTGTGTGCAGAAGGAGGCATGGCCAGCACTTGGAGGGCTGTCATCTAGTCCTTCCCCCTCCTGGCTACTCAGGGCATCACTAGACCAACTTGTATTGCTTTACACCTGCAACATATTTGCATCAGTAAAATCAGCAGGCATTTTATAGTTATCTGCAGAAGTTCTATGACTTGCCCAAAGTCACAAGGCCTGCACCCGGGTCCCCTGACTCCCAGCAAAGCTCTCCTTCTGTGGTATCTCCTTGCCTGTCTCTCCAGGCAACCTCTGGGGTAACCCCTAGAGCTGCCTGAAATCCCTGCTGAGGGACCTGGCTGAGCTGGGCAAGCCTGCCTTGTTCTGAACAGCCACAGGGTGACCGTCCATCCTGGGTTGTTCACAGGGTGCCCATGGCACAGCCCCATACCTGTTCTGCACTGAAACAGGTTAGGTAAACGGCTTGTTGGCAATTCCAGTTTCTCTTTGGCGTTTCTTTCTTCCTTCCAAATCCAGCAGACCTAAAATGGGGCCCTGGATGTGAGGACTGGAGGTGAGGACTGGCGGTGGGTGGGGAAGGTATGGGGGAAAGCCTCACTTTACCTGTGTGGGGTAGAAAGCCGATCTCAGTATTGGGGGAGGGGGTGCTCTTTCCCTCCCCTGGATCCGATTCGAGCATTTTGTCAGCCCCTTCCCTCCACCTCCACAGCCCGACGTCATCCTCAGCTGTCACCACTGCTCACCTAGAACAATGAAAGCTTGTCTGACTTTCTTGGAAGAGGGAGGACAACGCGGAGGGTGGAGGAACTTGGGGAGGTGGGGCTGGATAATTATTCTCCAAGATGAGATTTTTAGAGGAGAGAAACTTCATTTGCACTCAGATTATAAATAAACTTCTAGCCCACAAAACTTCTTGCCAGGCCACAGAGCAAACTCTCTCTTACCGCAGAGGTCAGAGAGCTGCATGAGAAACAGTTTATGGGTGGCAAAGCCCCACCCAACTTCTATAGAAAGCCTTGCCAAGGCATGCCCACCAAGCCAGTCTGTCCATCACACCCGACCCCTCTGCCCCAACTCACGTCCTTGCTTTGTGTGGGAACATATCTGTGTCTCCACGCTGCTTTGCACATGTGATTTCCCACAGCTTGGGGTGTGTGTGGGAGGGGTCCTTGCCTGGCCTAGATTCTGAAGGACTCTGGCCTCCTCTGGGATCCTCCACAGATTCAGCCTGGGTCAGACAGGAGAGTTGTGTATGACTTCCAGGTGTGACCAGCTGTGTTAAAGCTGTGGCTTTCATGCTGAAGTGTTGGGCATTTTATTGCGTTTCAGGAGAACGTGGGACAGGACATCTGAAATCAGATTTCCCAGAAAATCCCGCACATGGCATCTCCATTCACAGTGCTCAGGATGGTTATGCTGCCAGAGCACCACAGGCCACAGCCACTCCATGGACTGTCCATGATGGCAGAGACCGTGGCCATCACTCATTGCCATTCCAGCTTTATAGACAAGGAAGCTGAGGTCCATAGAGGAAACGTGACTTGCTTAGAGCCATAGTGCTTTTTTTTTTTTTTGGCAAATCCAGGAGGAAAACTTAGCCGCTGAAATCCCTAGTCCGTTCTTACACCATGCTACCTCTTGGCTTTCACTCATTGCTCTTAGGCTCTGTCTCCCCATGGTTTTACTTATTTACTTTTATTATCTGTTTGACTGTGCTGGGTCTTAGCCGCAGCACATGGGGTCTTTCATCTTTGTTGTAGCCTGTGGGTTCTTTAGTTGCAGCGTGTGGGATCTAATTTCCTGCTGCTGCTGCTGCTAAGTCGCTTCAGTCGTATCCGACTCTGTGCGACCCCATAGACGGCAGCCCACCAGGCTCCCCCGTCCCTGGGATTCTCCAGGCAAGAACATGGAGTGGGTTGCCATTTCCTTCTCCGGTGCATGAAAGTGAAAAGTGAAAGTGAAGTCGCTCAGTCGTGTCCGACTCTTAGCGACCCCATGGACTGCAGCCCACCAGGCTCCTCCGTCCGTGGGATTTTCCAGACCAGGGATCAAATGCAGGCCCCCTGCATTGGGTGTGCAGAATCTTAGTCACTGGACCCTCAGGGAAGTCCCCTCCCCATGGTTTTAAATTCATGTACTTTCCCAAAGCTCCCAAGTTTCATGACATGATACAAGCATTGACATCCTATCTTAATAGAACCTTTTTTTTTTTTAAGATTTTTTATTGGTATATTGTTGATTTCCAGTGTTGTGTTAGTTTCAGTATACACAGTAAAGTGAATCACCTATATGTGTGTTAAACATATATTCACTCTTTTAAAGCTTTTTTTTCCCCCATGTGTGTGCTCAGTCACTCAGTTGTGTCTGACTCTTTGTGACCCTCTGGACTGTAGCCCACCAGGATCCTCTGTCCATGGAATTTTTCAGACAAGAATACTGGAGCAGGTTGCCGTTTCCTCATCTTTGGATCTTCCCAACCCAGGGACTGAACCCAGGGCTCTTGTGTCTCCTGCAGTGGCAGGTGGATTCTTTACCTCTGCGCCACCTGGGAAGCCCCCATACTACACTATGTCTTAGCCAATAGACCATTACAGAGTACTGAGTAGAGTTCCCTGTGCTACACAGTAGGTTCTTATTAGTTATCTATTTTATACATAGAATGTGTTTATTTTATACATAGAATGTGTTTATGTCAATCCCAATACCCTAATTTATTCCTCCCCCCTTACCTCTTGGTGTAATACCTCAGTTTGTACCTGAGACCCTTTGTGAAAGCTTCCAGTCCCTTGGGGTCTTATGGTTGAGTCTCAGCCCCTAGACACCCTCTCCTTTTCTCCTATGCATGTCACACTCCCAAAAGCCAGAGGGAGTGGTTGTCATGGGGTGCACCATCTGAAGTCTGCTGTAGCCTGGTAGATGAACAAATCTGAATCTTTGGAAAATGACACCCTAAAGGGCAGGGAGGGAGGCCAGTCCCTCTGTGACCCAAAGGTGGGGCTCTAGGTCAGTTCAAGTGTCGAGTTCCAGGCAGCAGTTGGATAGTGTGCAGATCAGCCTGTGGTCTCTCCCACATCTGCTGTGCCCCCAGCCCCTATTGCTTTGCTTCCCTTTATTCTATAGCTGTGCTGTCCAACAGAAATATAATGAGAGGCACATGTGTAATTTTAATTTTTCCAGTCACCAAAAAAGTTTATGTTTAAATGGGTGAAATTAATTTTAATAATGTATTCTTACTTCACCCAGTATCTCCAGAATATCATTTCAACAGGTAATTAAAATAAAAAATGATTTCAAACTGGTGTGTATCGCTCAGTCATGTCTGATTCTTTGCGGCCCCATGGACTTCTCCAGGAAGTCCATGGAATTCTCCAGGCCAGAATAACTGGAGTGGGCAGCAGTTCCCTTCCCCAAGGGATCTTCCCAACCCAGGGATTGAACCCAGGTCTCGCACATTGCAGGCGGATTCTTTACCATCTGAGCCACCAGGGAAATTTTACATTCACAGCACACCTCCGTTCAGATGAGTCACATTTCCAGTGCTCACAGCTGCATGCAGCTGGGGGCTGCCAGTGTGAACAGTGCTGTCCTGCAGCTCAATAGATTCCTGTCCTCCTTTGTCTCTGTCATCCTCCCCTCCCTCTGCCTTTGGGTGAATCAAATTCTCTCTCTTTTCCCTTCACTCTCTGCTCTCTCCTAAGCATCCTAAGAAAGAGTTACCTTCACAGCCCCTATGGCTTGAAGTGAAGTGAAAGTTGCTGTCATGTCTAACTCTTTGCAACCCTGTGACCATAGCCCACCAGGCTCATCTGTCCATGGGATTCTCCAGGCAAGAATACTGGAGTGGGTTGCCATTCACTTCTCCAGGGGATCTTCCCAGGGATTGAAGTGGGTCTCCTACATTGCAGACAGATTTTTTACTATCTGAGCCACCAGGGAAAACCCTTTGCAGCCAGGACCCCTATTCCATCCTGTCTCCCTCAGAGGTCATGCATGGGGCCCTGACTACCTTGGACTCATAGAACCTCATCCACCTCTTCCACAAACTCTTCCGGTTTAATGACTCCCTTCCAGTTAGCTTTGGTGACACCACCTCACTCACTCCACTCACTATGCAAACTTCCGTCCCCCTGGAGAGCCATTCCTGGTCCATGCTTGCTTGGGACCTCCCAACACACTGCTCCCCCTTCCCTTTGCAGGTCCCCAACCCCTCTGAGACCCTGGTCCTTCTCATCTGTGGCATTCCCCACCTCTCTCACACACACACACTGCGAGGCTTGTGGAGATCTTAGTTTCTTGACCAGGGATTGAACCCACACCTCCTGCAGTGGAAGCACGGAGTCATAACCACCGGACCACCACAGAATTCCTATCCCCACCTCTTTATTGGTCTCTCCACCTCTTGAACCTTCCCCTTGACTACTTCTTTCCCAGCTGTCCGATTATTCTTCCCCAACTGCAGCTCTGATCACATTTCCCTGTTGAAAGCCCACAGCATTAGAGATCGTAAGAACAGGGGAACATGCTTATGCTATAATGCTGAGTGAAAAAAAGCAGAACACCAAATTATAGAAACAGTAAGATCTCAGCTTCACAAAAGCAAAAACAAAAAACTGTGAGTAGATTAGAGAGGAAGGAAGTGAGGAAGCAGACACCATTGGTTGTCTTTGGGGGTGGCAAATTGAGTTTTTTCCCTATGATTTTGAAATTTTCTCTAATGAATGCACACTTTGTAAATTGAAATATTAATACACTTTTTATTTTGGGAAATGAAGCTACCAAGAGGTTTCAATGCTTCCTGGATTATGTGCCAGCCCCTTACCCTGACATGGATGTCCTTTGTGATAAAGCTGTGAACCCCACTGTGTCTCAGTTCCCCTTGAGGGCTCTGTCCCAGTCAGGGGGGACTTCTTCTCATTCCCCAGATAGCCTTGCACCTTCCTCTCCACCCCTTAACTCAGGTTGTTTCTGCCACCTGGATGCACCTCTGCTATCATGCTGGTTGCCCAGATCCTGCCCACACCCCAAGCTCCATCTCCAGGACTAGCCTTCCTAGTCCCAACTGCCCAGACATGACTTCTTTTTCTTTTCCCATTTGACTTATTCTGGCTGGTTGTGTAGGCATCTGAATTCTCATCTTTTCTATTTAGAAAAGAAGTTCCTTCAGCCTGCCATGCTCAGAGTAAAAGCATATATGTTTTTCCTCTTTTTAAAATAAACATATCACTTTTCTCTTTTAAGATTCACACACACGGTCAAAAAGTAGGAAACTATTCAATGATCTAAAGAGAAAAGTAAAAAATACCTATAATCCCACTACCTAGAGACATCCTACCACTGTTAACATACATATAGTTTGAGACTGAGATCACGCTGAATTTGCAATTCTGTATTCTCTTTTTATCCCATGTGACATTATATTTTGAAAACCTCCCCTTGATGTTGAATCTTGTTCAAATGAAACATTTGAAAGGCCTTGACATATTCCAGGGTATCAAAGCACCATAATTTATTTAACTATCCTCCAGTTGTTCAACATTTAACCGTTCCCCATTTTTAAATTTTCTAATTATTCTTGGCTGTAAAACCCTGCCCAAGCTACTGAGTCTCTGCAGCACAGATTCCCAAGAGGAGACCGAATCTGGGTCACAGAGTGTGAACATTTTTAAAGCTCTTCATACACATGACCAAAATGCTTTCCAGAAGGACTGTGTCTTCACATCCCCACTTAGGTATAGGAGGATGCCTGTTCTATTGCATTCTTGCCAACATTATTACCACAAAAAAATGCTTTGCTGGTTAAATGGGCTAATATTGTTTTCACTTGTATTTTGTTGCCTATTGATGAGGTTCACGTATCTCATATCATATCATGTGTTTATGTCATTTGTAATTTTACATCTTGGAAAAGCTTCATCTACATTATCCATTTTTTTCTGTTAAATTTTCCCAATCCAGGGATTAACCCAAATTTTACTTATTTCATTAATTTATAAGCCAGTTCATATATCAATAGTAAGAGTAGTGTCTCCTCTGCAGAGTTGTTGAGTGTTTGTGGAACTAACTTGGGTTAGTGACTGCAAAGCCTGCAAAGTTTGTGTCCTCCCTGCTGCTTCTGTGCACGTGCTTGCCTCTACCGCCAGACGTGGCGTCCTGGAGGCCAGGGGCTGGGTGACCCGAGTTCAGGTTCCCCAGTGCCCTGTGCCCTGCACTGGGTCCTCAGTCAGTAATTTTTTAATGAATTAAGGGGATGTCCTGTTCAAGCAAGTACTGTTACATGAAAGCTGCTTTTTTTCTCTGGCTATGTGCACAAGGTCTGGGGTTTCCTAGGAATCAATAACCAAAGGTGACAAAAATAAGTATACAGTGTGGCCATCTCTCTCTAAGAGCACAGCTGCTCAAGTTACAGAATAAACTACCTCACTCATTATTGTCATTATTTGTTCTGAATTTTAAGGGAATCAAAATCACAATATGATACCACCTCACCCCCACTAGGATGGCTATAATAAAAAAGATAGACACAGCAAGTGCTGGGGAGGGCGTGGAGCATCATCAGCCATTGCTGGTAGAAATATCAAAGGTGCAACCCCTTTGGAAAACAGCTGGGCAGCTCCTCAAAATATGTAACGTAGAGTTTCCGTGTGACCCAGTGTCTTAGTCCATCCAGGCTGCTATAACAAAATAGCAATACCATAGCCTGAGTGGCTTAAACAACATTTATTTCTCGCATTCTGGAGCCTGGGAAATCCAGATTCAAGTCACCAGGGTCTGGTGAGAGCCCACTTCCTGGGTCATAGATGGTCATTTTCTCACTGTGTCCTCACGTGGTGGAAGGAGATTAGCAAACTCTATGAGGTCACTTTTATAAGGGTGCTAATCTGACTCATGAGTGTGCCACCCTCATGATCTAACCACTTTCCCAAAACCCCACCTCCTGAAACCATCACATTAGGTGTTCGCGTTTTAACATATGCATTTAGGAGAAGGGGACGTGGACATAACAGCCCATAACATGTAGCAATTCCAGTCCTAGGTATATGCCCAAGAGAACTGAAAACATATATAGAAACATGGATGTTCATAGCAGCATTATTCATAACAATCAAAAAGGAGACACTACTCAATTGCCTATAACTGATGAAAGAATAAACAAAAAGTGGCATACCTGTACTGTGGACTATTACTTGGCCATAGAAAGGAATGAAGTACTGATACATGCTAAACAGAGAAGAATCTTGAAAGTATTACGCTACGTGAAAACAGCTAGACACAGAAGGCTATTGCATGATACCATTTATATGAATATCTAGAACAGGCAAGTCCATCAAGACAGAAAATAAATTAGTGGTTGACAGGAGTTGGGGGCGGGGTGGAGGTAGAGGTGGGGAACAGGCAATGATTAATGGGTGTGGGATTTCTTTAAGGATGTTAATAACGTTCTGGAATTAGTGGTGAAGGCTGCACAACCTTGAGAATACATTAAAAGCTACTGAATGGTATACTCTAAAAGGATGAATTCTATGGCCAGAGCATCCCCAACCTCTGGGATCCAGTGTCTGATGATCTGAGGTGGAGCTGATGTAATAAGAAGAGAAATAAAGTGCACAATAAATGTAACGTGCTTATTAAATCATCCTGAAACCATTCCCTCAGCCTCCGGTTTGTGGAAAAATTGTCTTCCACAAAACCGGTCCCTGGCACCAAAAAGGTTGGAGACTGCTGTCGTGTGGTGTATGATCTCTATCAATGAAAAAAGAATTCAAGAAACCTCTATTGGGGTAAGAATTGGCCTTATAAGACAGGCGATGGGCCGTTCTCACTCACAGTGGCGAGTTCCTTGGATAGAGCTGGGTTAGAGGCAGCGGCTGTGAGTAGGTCCCTAATCAGCAGCGTGTTATGTGACCAGGATCTATAAAGAAGGCCTAAGGCACCTAGGAAGAGGGTGGAAGAAAGTTGAGTGTTCCTTTATTAAATAGAATCAAACAAAAGTGGACCTAAATTAAGTTGGGATAAATAACCGCTTAGTACAGTAGAACAGGACAAGCTCTGAACTCTGAGAATCTGATTGAGCTCTGCTGCTGTCTTGCTGTGTGGCCGAGGCTCCTGAATTAGTTCCTGCACTAGCAGGAGGAGGTGATGCCGCCCAACTCGCTTCTCTTAGAAGAATGCAGTGAGGATGCAATGAAATATGACCTGTGAAGGTGTTTTGAAGGTTGTAAATTGCTGCACCTAATCATTCTCAGATACATGTCCTATTTTAGTCTACTTTGTCTTTTCTAAATATGGATTAAGCGGATGCTAATTATTAATTTGTTTTTAGTAATAATAAAAGTGTATTAAGTAAACAGTATACTTTTAGAATCATACTGTAGATTGGTAATTTCCAGAGGCAGTAAGTAGCCCATATGATAGAAGTAGTAAGAAGAAGGGGGAATGTGGCCCATGATGAGACTTGTAGAATCTTAATATCAACACAAGAGTTTGGGCTTTGTATTATTGGTGGGATTTGATCAGGAAAGTGTCTTGATGTAAGGGGATATGATGATCTCTGACACAGGATAGTTGCAGAGAGGATTCCAGTCTGGGTAAGATTGACAAGCTCCAGGCAGCTATATCCTAGCTGGAATGGAGAGGAGAAAGAGGTGCCACCTGGGCAGAACCCCTAATAGGAATGAAGAGAGCAGAGAGCGGTGGTTTTGTTTGTCCAGAGCCACTGAGATGGACCAGCCACCCCCATGAAAGAGGACCTCATCACAAAAGCCCCCAGGCAGAGATAATGTGGCTTTGATGGCCAAAAAAAAAAAAAAAAAAGCATACAACAATCTTTATTTTTTGTAAAGGAAAATTTTTAAAGACACATCACTATGATGAAAAAAGTTAAAATATATATTATTTTTTTAAGTCATTTAGCCTCTAGTAATGCTTGGTACAGTATACAAGGAGCCCTGCTGATATGCCTTCTGAGTATATATATTTTAAGATTATCCTTCTTTGATTTATTTTATATAATAATGGGTTTCCACTGAGGTCCCCCAAGCTTCCCACCAGCACCATTCAGGAGAAATGAAATCTGGGCCAGACAGAAGGAACCCTTATCAGGCTTGTCAGCTCCTTTTATTGGGGAGTTATTTGGTTGCTAGTTTTGTGTGTTTGTAAACAGAAAAAGGACTAGAACAGAAAGGATTCTGCCTTTTAAATGTGGAGTCCCAGTCACATTTGCAGAGTGCTGTGGAGCTGGTCCTCAGTCCCTAGGGACTCTGAGATGCTCTTGCCCCTTGTGTCCAGGTGGGTGGATTTGAACAATCAGATCCCAGCTTTGGCTTGCACTGAAGTGAGGTGATTTCAGACCCTTATGTGAAGAGGAAGCACTGTCTGTCTGTGCGGGAGCCTCTGAGAGTGGGAGAGGATATGGAAGAGGGAGTGGAGTGGAGAGGGAGCTGGGCCACCCTTAGTGTGCTAGGGCTTGGCCAATTCTGGAGGGTGTTAGAGCTGGGGGAGGGCAGGTTGGAATAAACTTGAATTTCAGATAAATAATTTTTTAGTATAAGTATGTTCCCACTAGAGACTTCCCTGTAACTCAAATGGTAAAGAATCTGCCAGCAATGCAGGAGACCAGGGTTCTATCCCTGGGGTGGGAAGTTCCCTTGGAGAAGGGAATGGCAAGCCACTCCAGTATTATTGCCTGGAGAATCCCATGGACAGAGGGACCTGGCAAGCTATAGTCTGTGGGGTTGCAAAGAGTCGGACACGACTGAGCGACTAACACACGAGTTCCCACTATTGCACACGACATACTTATACTTTAAAAAACACCTGTTGTTTATCTGAAATTCAAATATAACTGGACATCTTGGCCCCTCACCTCAGTCACCTAATCTGGCTGCCTGGGGAATTCTGGTTCTTTATCTCGTACCACCCCCACCAGGTACACCCTGTGAACTACCAGCTGACCTGTCCAGAACAGAACCCATGCAGAATAGTAGATTATGAGGAGGTCCTCCTAGCTTATTTTCTTCTGTTCCAAACCAGTTCATTCCTCATTCCTCTTTGCCTCTCACCTTTCTCAGGACTGGCAAACAGCATGCCTATGGCAATGGGCCCATGGGGTCCTCTGAATACTCAAGAGCAAAGGGGCAGCAGGCATGGCAGTGCCCAAGGCAAGCTGCTGGGAGCCCTTTCAGGCTTCGCCACAGAGGCGCTGAACACACTAAGCAGTAACTTCACTGTGGCCAAATCAAACCTGCAGCCTGCAGACAGGAGAGATCGGGTTTCTGAAGTGCTGGGGAGTTAGGAATGCCAGTGGAGTTGTAAATATGCACAGGCACCTCCTCTGGGCTTCCCCTTGGAGACCAGAATTCCAAACATTCCCCTCTCCTGGGGTTTTTCCTGGTGTGGTCCTGGGACCTCCCAGACCCAAACCATCTGCAGGGCTGGTTTTAAAAGCAGATGCTGAGGCCAGTGTAAGGCCTGAGGTTTGTTGTATTCTCAGGTGTCCCTGTTACTCCACCTGCTATGATGTAGGTATCCCTTTACACACACACACACACACACACACGCCTCTTTCATGTGGTTGGACATGTCCTGTGAAGTGTGCACAGGGAAAAGCAACAAACCCTTAATTAGGCCTTGTTTACCTGTTGTTGTGACTGATACCTGTTACTATTTACTAGTTAAGTATTTTGCATAAGCATGTATGAAGGGGCTCAATATTTGATCATCATTGTTAGTAGAGAAGAAAACTGGTTAGCATTTGTTTGGACCCTCCTGTCGGAGAAGGCAATGGCACCCCACTCCAGTACTCTTGCCTGGAAAATCCCATGGGTGGAGGAGCCTGGTAGGCTGCCGTCTATGGGGTCACGAACAATCGGACACAACTGAGTGACTTCACTTTCACTTTTCACTTTCATGCATTGGAGAAGGAAATGGCAACCCACTCCAGTGTTCTTGCCTGGAGAATCCCAGGGATGGAGGAGTCTGGTGGGCTGCCATCTACGGGGTCGCACAGAGTCCCATGACGGAAGTGACGCAGCAGCAGCAGCAGCAGCCTAAGGTGTGAGATCATTTTTAAGCTACAAACTCCTTTCTGGAAGACTGTTTGCAGAATTCCATCAGCTTTTACTGAAGCTTTCTCTTCATTCATAACCTTTGCATGTGCACAGGGATCTTAGCATCTATTAAGACCTGCCGCACAGATTCTTGCCTTTTTGGTGGGTGTATGTGTGTTTGATATATTAATCTCTTAAGCGTTTTCACTCTCAGGTCCAGTTTGCCAAAATCACCCTTTCCAACAGGCCTTTCTGAAGACCTCTCTCACACCTAGCACTCTCTTCTGGCTCACCCCATTGTCTGTTTAGTGAATGGGAGAGAGGAACACTGAGGCAGGCTAAGCTTAGCTGAGCCATTTGGACCCTATTGGGTTACAACACATCGTTTTACCTGGATTTACACCCTCTGTTGCTATTGGCCTTCTGGCTGCAGGAAGAGTCAGATTACAGCAGGAGAGGCCAGGAGGATTAGTGCGGAGATACGCAGAGGCCAGCTGATAATTACTTCGAGGGTCATGTCTCAAAATAGACTCTGGTTCCTCTTTCTGGCCTCAGAGAGAGAGGAAAAGCTGCCCTTTCCCTGTCCAGCCGGCTCCTCATATTCTCTCTGCTAGTCCCTCCTGGACCTTTACTCTTGTTCTTTTTTTCCCCTGGTGGCTCAGTGGTAAAGAATCCAGCTGCTAATGCAGGAGACGTGGGTTCAATCCCTGGGCTGGAAAGATTCCCTGGAGAAAGAAATGGCAACCCACTCTAGTATTCATGCCTGGAAAATCCCATGGACACAGTAGCCAGGCGGGCTACAGTCCATGGTGTCTCAAAAGAGTCAGACACAGTTTAGCAACTAAACAATAACAACAATTTATATACAGTAGAATTTGGCTTCTCTGGCGTACACACACACACACACACACACACACACACTCAGTAGTGTCTGACTCTTTGCGACCCAGTAGGCTGTAGCCTGCCAGGCTTCTCTGTCCATGGGATTTCCTAGGCAAGAATACTGGAGTGGTTCCCCATTTCTTACTCAGGGGATCTTCCAGACCCAGGGTACAACATGTGTCTCTCGTGTCTCCTGCACTGTTAGGCAGATTACCACTGTGCCACCTGAGAAGCCCTCTCTGGTGTGTAATTCTTTGGATTTGACAAAGGTATATGGATAAGTAACCACCAACACAATCGTGGTATGTAACAGTCCCATCACCCCGAAAGATCTCTTCTTGCCGCCCCTTTTAGTCAAACTCTCCCCAACCCCTGGCAACCGCTGATCTGTTTTCAGTCCCTGAAGTTTTGCCTTTTCCAGAATGCCATATAAATGGAGTCATTTATGTATGTAGCCTTTTGAGTGTGGCTTCTTTCACTCAGCATAATTAACTTAAGACTCATCTATGTTATGTGTTATCATGAGATTGTTCCATTTGAACGTAACTTTGCATGTGATTTGGGCAGATACTAGGAGTGAGCTTGCTGGTCAAGTGTATGTATGAGATATGCCAGACTGTTTCCAAAATGGCTGTACCATTTTTCATCCGTACTAGCAAGGTATGAGAGTTCTAGCTGCTACACACTCTTACCAGTACCAGTGTTGGCAGTTCTTTCTTCTTTTCATTTTTTAAAAAATATTTATTTTTATTTATTACTTATTTCTGTGCAGTCTGTGCTCTGGGAAAAATGGGCAAAACAGGGCTTCATATAGTTAGATCTTTTTAGGAGAAGATTTTATGAGTCCCAATTCTTGCATCTTCTATACCTAGAGAAACACTGGAAAGTGAAAGTGAAGTCTCTCCGTTGTGTCTAACTCTTTGTGACTCCATCAACTGTAGCCTACGAGGTTCCTCCATCCATGGAATTTTCCAGGCAAGAGTACTGGTGTGGGTTGCTGCTTCCCAACCCAGGGATTGAACCTGGGTCTCCAGCATTGCAAGCAGACGATTTTACAATCTGAGCCACCGGGAAAGCTCAGAGAAACACTGACATAATTAATGGTGACATCTGCTTTGGCTATTAAGGATAATTTTACAATTAAAAGTCAAAATAGAGTAGCTATGGCTCAGACATCCAAGGAAATAACTAGGTGATACTATGGGTGTAATTTCAGACTAGACCTTGTATTGCTAAACACTTGAGTTTTCTGAGTTGTGTTAGGCTTGGATGCCACAAAACATTCTCAAAACAATGTCTGCTGACAGCTAGCAACTGCAACCTTACTTTTTATAAAACTAGGCAACCGGCTACCTGACCACAAGTCTCCCTGAAGTGCCTAGTCCAGAGCACAGTTTCAGGCCTGTGCTTCTGTAAGGAAATGAAATTTATTTTGTCAATTAAAATTCCAGTTGTCATTCCTCCAACTACTTCTAATTCTGTTACATCAAAATGGCAGACCAAGGGATTGAGATTTTAATCATACAGGACTCATATCTAGGACTTGGAACTCAGAAATACTTCCAATTCTGTGTCTATTCTCCAAACTGAGACAGTCTTATGCCACATTTTAACAGGAAGGTGTCAGAGTCATGTGCTTCCCTGGTGGCTCAGACGGTAAAGAATCCGCCTGCAATGCGGGAGACCTGAGTTTGATCCTGAGTTGAGAAGATCCCCTGGAGGAGGGCATGGCAGTCCACTCCAGTATTCTTGCCTGGAGAATCCCATGGACAGAGGAGCCTGGCAGGCTACAGTCCATGGGGTTGCAAAGAGTCAGACACGACTGAGCCACAAAGCGCACTATTTATTTGGCTACTTTTGGTCTTAGCTGTGGGACACGGGATCTTTGTTGCATCATGAGGGATCTTTCATTGAGATGTGCAGACTCTCTAGTTTGGGCACGTGGGCTCAGCAGTTATGGCATGTGGGCTTAGTTGCTCTGAGGCTTTTGAGATCTTAGTTCCCGACCAGGGATCAAACCCACGTCTCCTGCATTGCAAGACAAATTTTTAACCACTGGACCACCAGGGACGTCCCTATTTTCATTTTTTAAATTTAATTTTATTCTAACCATTTTAATAGTGTTTAGTAGTATCTCGTTTTTTGTAAGAAATTTGCATTTCCTTAATGGCTAATTATTTCCATCTTTCTCTGTTTGCCATCCTTATATCGTCTTGGTAAATTGTCCACTTAAATATTTTGCTCTTTTAAAAAGTGGTTTGAGGATTTTTTTATTTTTGATTTGACAGCTCTTTGTAAATTTTGGATTCAAGTCTTTTAATCAGATATGTGATCTACAAATAACTTTTTCCATTCTATAGCTTGTCTTTTCATTTTCTTAACAGTGTCTTTTGAAGGCAAATGTTCTTAATTTTGATGATGTCTAATTTATCAATTTATCTTTTCTTTTACGAATCATGTTTTGCTGTGGTATATAAGAAATTTTTGCCTAACCCAAGGTGTTTTCTTCTGGAAGTTTAATAGTTTTAGGTTTTACATTTAGGCCTATGAACCATTCTGAATAAATGTTTGTAATATTTTGTGAGATTTGAGTTAATCATATGGCTATTCCATTGTTCTAGCACCATTTGCTGCAAAAGATGATCCTCCTCCATTTAGTTGCCTTTGTATATTTGTCAAAAATATGTAACACCTTTATTTAGGCGTGATAGATGATCTGCAGGCATTTTTTCCCATTCTATGGGCTGTCTTTTCACTTTCCTAATGGTTCCTTTTGAAGCACAAGGCTTCTTAATTTTGATGAAGTGCAATTTGTCTTTTCTTCTTTTATCATTTGTGCTTTTGATGTAATGTCTAGGAAATCACTGCCTAATCCTAGGTCATTGAGAGGTATTCCTATGTTTTTTTCTCAGAATTTATAGCTATAGCTTTCATATTTAGGTCTTTGATCCATTTTGAGTTAATTTTGTATATGGTACGAGGTAAAGTCTCCTACCTCATATGGATAGCAAGTTTGCTGAAAAGACCATTCTTTTCCCATTGAATTGTCTTGGTATCCTAGTCAAAACTCAGCAAGTCATAAACATAAGGGTTTATTTCTGGACTCAATTCTGTTGCACTGACCTATATTTCTTTTGTTAAAACAGTGCTGCACCAGTTTAATTACGGTAGCTTTATAGGAAGTCTTGAACTTGAGTAGTATTTCTTCCACCTTGGTTCATCTTCTTCAGAATTACTTTGGCTAGTCTAGTTGCTCTCTCCAGGGATACTCTGTCTCATGTCTGCCAGCCTCACCAAGCATGCCCCTCTCCCCAAGACCAGGCTTCCCAGAGATCTCCACTTGCCCTGTGCTCTCCTCTACTCCTGTTTGCTTCGCATGATTCAGTTCCTGCTTCCTGCTGCTGGTTCTCTGTCGGTTGTGACCACTTATCTCCTCAACTGGACTGTAAGCTTCCATGTATCAGAAGTCTTCTTTGCTTGTAACAAACAGGTGGGATTTTTCTCTGGGATGTGTTTATATACAATGACAGTGGTAGGATTCTGGGGTGAATGGGGCTGGGGGTCGGGAGTTTTGACCATCAGCCGAGTTGCCCCCTCCCTGAAGGCTCCTCAGGGAGGCATCTGGGGGTGCCAGGAAGTGCTTGAGGGGAGCCCACAGTGTCTTTCAGCCAGAACATTAGAGTCTATCGTGCAGTTGAGGAGGAAGCAAGACAGAGATGGGAGAGGAAAAATCTCTTTGTGCATCGACTGGGGATGGACACGGTATGGGTCGTCTCCAGGGAAAGATGGCACTGCCTCCAGCATGGAGCCCACATGGCTGTGGGCCTGAGAGCCTGGGTGGAAGTCAGGGCCACCTCGGAGAGTGGGTGGGGTGGGGAAAGCCTTCAGGTAGAAGGCAGAGCAGCGCCAAGGACAGGACATCTACATCCAGAGAAAAAGAAGACCCTGGAAGAAGCATGTGGGAGCTGCTGCCGATCACTGCCTGGCATCTGAAGTCTCAAGGGGAGGCTCTTTGGGATCCAAATGGATAAGTGGACTGGAGACCAATTCAGGGCTCCCGGTGGGGATGGGGGTGGAACCACAGCAGAAGGCACAGGTCCAGCCTGGGCTCTGCTGCAGCAGTTGGGACTAAGAACTATGTGTTTGGAGGGAGTGGCTGAGGCCTAGAAAGCTGAGCCTGTGTGACTTCTGTCTGATATGGCCTGAGTCAGGGGCAGGACCAGAATCCCTGCACCCAGACTGCCCAGGAGCTGTACCTGCCAAGAGCAGTTTTGGCCAAACGGCACCTTTTGTTGTTCAGTCGCTCAGTTGTGTCAGACTCTTTGCAACCCCATGGACTGCAGCAAGCCAGGATTCCCTGTTCTTCAGGATCTCCTGGAGTTTGCTCAGACTCAAGTCCTTTGAGTCGGTGATGCCATCCAACCATCTCATCCTCTGTCGTCCCCGTTTCCTCCTGCCCTCAATCTTTCCCAGCATCAGGGTCTTTTCCAGTGAGTTGGCTCTTCGCATCAGGTGGCCAGAGTATTGGAGCTTCAGCTTAAGCATCAGTCCTTCCAGTGAATATTATGGGTCAATTTCCTTTAGGATTGACTGGTTGGATCTCCTTGCTGTCCAAGGGACCAGATCTGGAATGTGCTCTGTCAACTAGCTTTTGTGGGTTGTGTTGTGTTTTCCCTCATTTTTTCAGTGAGTATTGCTTTCAAAAGAACTTCAGCTTTGTCCCTGTGACCTGATGACAGTGGTGTCTCTCTGCACACATCTCTGTCAGCACAGAGATGGGCATCCATGTGGAGTGGGGGTGAAGGAGGGTGTCCACCAACTGGTGTGTTGGGGGGAGGGTCATCGGGAGGCCCTGGTGCTGGTGTAGAGAAGGAGATGAGACCTGTGTGGACACTGATCCCTGCTGGCTGGGGACCTCATCCTCCCCTCCATCCCCAGAGGACTTCACACAGTGCTGTGCATCAGCAGCTATTTGCTTCTTGGAGCTGATCCCTGGGGAATAGCCGGCTAAGGCTTCTCCGTGAGAGAGCACTCCTTTGTCCTGTGTGGACCCTGTCACTCTTTCAAACGATGAAGTCCTATCCCTCTCAAGGAAACTTCCTTGCAGTGGCCTTGCCACCCCAACACCCACAGCTCTGACACAGCATCCCCAGGACACCTAACCTTGTCGCCTTTGGTACTATGGACATAGCCAGGATAATCATTCTGTGACTCAGCATCGTTAGGGCCATATTCTGTCGCAGGCCAGCCAAGCTCTGGGCTCTGAGGACATCAGGAAGCCTGACTGATTGCACTTGGCTGCTCCCAGTAGTTGGCTGTGGGTGGGAGCCCTTGGCATCTGTTTGCTGGCAACTAGGTGTGTGTTTGCTACAGTGGGACCTGGGGGCTCCGAGCCCTGGGAGTGGGAGGGTCGTGGTTGGGGCTCCAGTGCCTGCTCCAGGACTCAGCTCTTGTCCTCATCTCTTCCTCTGCAGCTCGTCTCCAACGTCCTCATTTTCTCCTGCACCAACATTGTGGGTGTGTGCACCCACTACCCGGCTGAGGTCTCGCAGAGGCAGGCCTTCCAGGAGACCCGGGAGTGCATCCAGGCACGGCTCCACTCACAGCGGGAGAACCAGCAGCAGGTGGGTGAGGCCCTCCTGCCCCGCGCAGCTGCCCAGCTGCTGCCTGCCCGCCAGCGATGCTCAGGGCAGCTGTCCAGCCCCTCCTGGGTGGGGGCCCAGGCCGTGGGGGATGTTTCCTCTGGAGGGTGCCCAGCATTCTTGGCTCTGTGGGAATGCTCTCAAGAAGCTTTGGAGAATGAGCTCTGGGCTCAAGCTTTGGGCTGAGAGTGCCTGCTCAGCCTCCCTGTGGTTCGCACTCAAACTGAGCACCCAGGCCCTGGGAGGCAGGAAGCGGCCCTCCCTCCTGACCCCAGGGCTGATGAACTGGATGATGAGAGCATCAGCATTCCCTCCTGGGATGAAGGTGCTCCCGGGGAGGGGGAGGGGGAAGGAGAGAAGCCCAAGCTGTCAGCCCCATGATGCCCTCACGAGGCACTTCCCATGTGCTGAGTTCTGGGGTCTGGTTAGTTCGAGAAAGGAAGACGGCCATGTCTCACCCTAAACCTCACCCTCAGGACTCCAGGGCCAGGAGGCAGGTCACTCATTCAGGCCACACACTCGGGGACTTCTCTCCGTGAGCCCCAGGCAGAGAGACCTGCCCCCGCATGCTCCTCTGGCTGAGGGTGGGGTGGAGATTGAGGACTTGTCAGGGTTCCCTGCCTGGCATCCTGGGGCGTCCTGTTCGGGGTTCGGGTCTGGCCAGGTCACCCTTGTGTCTTCTCATGCGTGTGAACTGGATAGAAGCTCTGAGTCTGTACCAGGCACACTGCTCCCAGACAGCAGGCCTGGAGGGAGACCCGGGGGCAGCTGGGGGTGGGAAGCAGGCCGGCCGGCCAGGTGCTGGGGCTCCCACTGGGCTCAGACTCATCCTGGCTCTCAGAGGGAAGGTCACTACTCCGAGCCGGAGGGGCCTCGCTCTGTTCTTAGGTTGGCGTCTCCCCGCAGCCTGCCCAAACGCTGGCGGAGCTCTGTTCTGAGCTGCGCGCCATGTCAGGCGGGTGGCAGGTGTAAACATGGAAGGTCTGCCTTTGATCGTGAGGACAGGGAGCCGGAGGCGTGGACAGCAGAGCGGTAGTCACGTGCGCCCTCCTGCCTGGCACAGCGGGTGCTCCGTGAACCCTGCATGAGCTCAGTCCCCACGAGTGCGGAGCTCATCACAGTGTGAGGCACCCCTCTGCCTCTGTCTGGGTTCAGTCTAGGGAGTTACAGTGACCTGGCTGGTGACACAGACAGCTGAGCCAGGGGGCAGAGTTCCACAGTGCCTCTCCAGGCCGCCCACCCCCATAGTCTGCCCCTGCTTCCCTTCCAGCCCTGTGCGGGGCCGCTGTGCCTGGCCAGGTCCCCAGCTCAGGCTGTCCCATCTGAGGCCTGGCCTTCCCACGCGTTCTCTTGGTCCCATCTAAGCTCCTGGTCCAGCTCTTGAATGAAACCCATGCCCAGAGGTGTGCCTGAGTCTTCCCACTGTCTCTTCTTGACACGGTTACCTCACTTCTGCACCCTACTCACCCCCAAGCCCCTATCTGCCTCAAAAGCCCCCTCTCTCATGCCCGTCTCAGGCCCCAGCATCACTTACCTGAGATCAGGATAACTTCCCGCCCCTTCTGGTTTAGGGAGTGCCTCCCACACCGCCCCCCTCCCCCATGCCTGGACCTCACCCTTTTGCAGTAAAATTAGCATTTATAGCATTTACAGTTCATCACAGTTTACTTGTGCTGGCCCTGGCCAGGCTAGACATTCCAGCAAATCCACAGGGATCTTGGGGGAGGTGGGGGGGGATATGTTCTCCAAACCATGTTTCAGGCCAGGGAGGGGAGGCCTGCTTCCAGGGGACAGGCACTCCTCACCCAGCCATGGCCCGGAGTCCAGCCTCCTCTGCCCTCTGCAGAAGGGGGTGCTCCTAGATCCGAGGATGCTCCTCAGTGCCACCTGATGAGGGAATCCAGCACGTTCCCCACCCATCCCCTGCCCACTCCTCCTGGTCCTCAGCCCCGGAACTAGCTGAAATGTAGGAAGGTCTCTCATGAATCTAAACAATTTGTTGCACACTTTCTCCCAGTCGTCCTATATTTCCACAGAATTGTCCTTCATTTGTATTTTTATCACCAGTAGCTGTTTATGGAGAGTTCAGTAAATATGAGATGGCCTGTAATGGCCGTGTCCACTGATGGAGGTCCTGACCAGAGGTTAGGCCTGTCCACAGAGAGCACCATTCCTCACTAGTTTATCAGAGCTTCCTGAGCATAAGACTGTCTGCTCTAAGCCCAACAAGACATATTGCCACCTTCAGGAGGCCCCAGTAACAGGCTGAAATGCAGAGTGATGGGGGACTCTACAGGAAGGCTCAGCATGGCAAGGGATGCTGGCAGCTGGAGCCAGGACCCTCCTTCTGGGAAGGGGGTGAGCCCAAGGAAGGGTAGCAGCATGTGTGAGGATGGTGATTCTAGGTGAGGAGCAAGGCCTTGACCTTGGTGACCTGGAAGATGGGAGTGCCATGGACAAAGGCAGGGAACTTGAGAAGAGCCACTGGGAGGGTGAGCATGCTGTGGGCATGATGTCAGGTGCTGGCTGAAGACTTGGGGACCTGGACCAGGGAGTGGCTTGGGAGGTGACCAGGGGAGGTACTGGTGGAAGCCTTGCTCCCCGATGGCAGGAGTGAGCAGGAAGAGGACAGAGGTGGGGCAGGAAGGAGGGAGGGGAACTAGACAGGTGCAGGAGCAGAAGTCTTAGGGCCTGGGGAGGGAGTGGTCCAGCTTCCACTGCTGGGGGATGGGAGGGAAGATGGAGGAGCTGCGGGCCGCCAGGAGCAAAGGCCCCAGATGAGAGGATCCGTGAGTAAGCCTGGCAGAGCGCCTGGCATGGGGAGGGGCTGCAGAGGGTGCGGGCAGAGGCTGCATACTCTGGGGGCTGCTGAACCTCTGGAGCAGGCAGGCCCCAGAGGAGAACTCAGAGAGGAGGCCACATCCAGACTCCATCAAGGGCTGACGTGACCCTCCCCCACTTCACAGGGTGGCCCTGGCCCCTCTCCCTACTTCCCTCCAACCTCCCCCTCAGCTGATCTTAATTTCTCAGTTTCTCATGTCAGGGATTTTTCCCGTCCTCCTGGGCCACCATCCTGTGAAAATGGAGCACGTCATTCTCTAGTCCCCATGAAGTCCTCTGTGACCACCCCACTTCTCCCTAGCCTCAGGCAGGTGCCCCTGCTCCATGCCCCATAGTACCTGTAACGCAGGAGACCGGGAACTTGTGAAGGCGGAACCTGGCCCCAGTTATCACTTCTGGCACCCAGCATGATGCCTGGAACACGGTCAGTTTGCAGTGAATATTTGATGACTGAATGAATCTCATCTAAAGCTCTAACAACCCCATCCCCATTTATATAAGCAACTGGAGGCTCAGAGTTCAGTCATTTGCCCAAGGTCTCTGACCCAAGGTGCTTGGTATTACAGGCTCACCCGGAGTGCTTTTCCCCACGTAACCGAAGAACCAGGAGGTGTCCCAGGGAGATGGGGGCCAGGTGGCCCTGAGGCATGTCTCTGTCCCCAGCATGCAAGTGTCAGCCCCCTGAGTTTGAGGAGAGCCTGAGAGGTTTTCCAGGGCCCTGCGGTGGGGACACAGGTGTAGAGGAGTGAAGCCTGGGGAGGGGAAGGGACTGCCAAGCTGGGGAGAGGCTATGATGAAAGCATCTGCTTCCCCTCCAGGAGCGGCTCCTGCTGTCTGTCCTTCCCCGTCACGTTGCCATGGAGATGAAAGCCGACATCAACGCCAAACAGGAGGATATGATGTTCCATAAGATTTACATCCAGAAACATGACAACGTGAGGTAGGGGCGAGGCTGGGGGGCGAGGGCAGGGTGGGAAGACTGAATCCCATAGGAGATGGCATGTCCCTTTCCTTCACTTCAGGAGGGCACAGCCCAACCAGGGGGTCTGGTGGCTTTGGAATGTGTGTTGTCTGGGGCACCCCAGCCCTGCCCCTCTCGGTCTGGTAAGTGAATTAGTACTGTGGGGAGGAGGTGAGGCTGTAGGAAGGAGGAGAAAGGAGAAAACACCACAAGCAGCTGTTGGAGAAACCCCTAGCCTAACAAGGGAGGCAGAAAGCAGACTTGGGACCTCAGTGTCACCATCATCATCTCAATCTTCACCAGCATCCGGCATCTCTGGCAACCTCCATGCCTTCTAAGCAGTGTGTGCCAGGCACTGCACCAGGCGTTATCCACCTCATTGCTAATCCTGTCAGGAGGCTGACAACCCTGCGGGGTGGGGACCCTTTTCAGCATCCTCTGAGAATGAGCTCAGAATGGCTGAGACCCTTGCCCAAGGTCACTTGGCAGGGAGTGATAGAGCAGGGTGCACCAAGGTCTCCCCTCCCCGCCGAAGCCCATGTTCCTTTTACTGCCTGCTTGCTGCTTCCCTAGACAGAAGTGCTGACAGCAGGGACATGCAAACAGATGTAGATTAATAGAGTGCAAAATCTGCTTCTGCGTTCCACGGGGACATGAAGCGATACAGTGGCCTTCATCCAGCATGGCTTCCTGGGGAGCCCTCTAATCCTCCCATATGCCCAGAAAAGGAGCTGCTGTGTTTGCCTTTGGGCGGGTTCTTTCCTCCCTGTGTGAGTTTTCCTAGGACCCATGAGTCCCTGAAGGTTGACACAAAGACAACCTTGTGGAGCTTTGGGCTGAATTTTCAATAAAGGGGTTAAATAAAATAATTAAACTATTGTGCAAGGATAAACACACACACACACTAATAGGTATTAATAAAGTCAGATGAGGCTGATGATGGGGTGGGGAGTAGGCAGGTGTTGTTCTGTGGAGTGGGCAGAACTGCCCAGTTCCCAATGTGCCCCAAGACTGCCAGTCCTAACGGTGTGTCCTCCATCCACCTCCCAAAACAGATCTGAAGCCTTTGGAAGAAAAAAGTACCTACAGACTGTATTTGTTCTCAGTTTTCAAAGTATCCCACCCTCTCTGACGCCCACCCACACTCCAGCTTCAGGCAGGGAGATCATGGCCAGCGGCAGCCTTGGGCTCTCAGGAAGAAAGCCGCCCTGGCTGAGCCTCCAGGCCCAGGAGGTGTCCTGAGGGGCTGTGGGCTCAGGTGTGCTCCTTTCAACGTGATGGCGGGGTCCAGGCCTCGAAAGGTGGTGCTAATTCGAGGGTTTCTCTGCTTATCTCCTCATACCCGCCTCTGTCTTCATGTGGTAGGATAATCACTAACAACAGCTAATACCTGTATAGAGTTTTCATGAACCCAGCACTGCTCTAAGCACTTTTTTATATTCACTGAATCACCACAACAAACATAAGATGTTGGTACTATTATTATCTCCTTTTAACAGGTGAATAAAGAGGCACATATATTAACTTGTCCAAGATCCATAACAGTTAAGTGAGGCAATTGCCCCCAGAAAGCTTTTTGGTTTCGAAGTTTCCACCTGGCCTGACTACTAGACAGATGTTTTTTATCTGCCCAGCAGGAGGGCTTTGTATAATGGTTCTGTGGGAAGGAGGTTTGGGGAGCCCTCAGGAGGGAGGGTACTCAGAGAAGAGGAGGAGAGAAGTTTGGCCAGAAGAGAGGTTTTCCACCTGCCTGTGTGTGACTGAGGAGCCAGGGGGGCCTTTCCTGCCTGATGGCTGCCCCTCAAATGTGGGGGTCCCCACCTTAGGGCAGGTAAAGAAACAGCCTTCTCTATCAGAACAAGTCCCAGAGACCCAAGGTTCAAGGGGTAAGGGGTAACCCACCAAGCATTCCAATACATACAAACCCCTGAGCTCCTCTGGAATTTTCTCTCTTGGTCCTGTCTTCACCACCCCGCTGGCCCCAGCATGGCTCTGTTCCAGGCAGAGCATGGACAAAGGGTGCTTTTCTTGACTCCTCTTAGCACAGCAGAGCGTTCAGCAGATTTACTAAACTGTAAAGTGGAACACAAAGGAAATCCAGAAAATTCTTTGCCCAGAAACAGTCTGGCATTCAAGGCACAAAGTCTCAGCCTGGCCTGGCTGCTGCAGCTTTCACACCTGGCCACCTCTGCATCTCTGCCCAGCACTTTGCCCTCTCACACCTCTGTCCTCCCACACGGCAGGGCAGCGTTCCACCTCCCACCCCTCTGTTGCTGGCTCTTGGGCCCCCAGCCCTCCAGCAAGGGAGTTTGGTGAGAGAGGATGACTCGGGCCTCTTCCAGAGGGACTGCCCATGGAGTGGCCCACCCTCTGGGAAGCACCCCTGCCCCCTCCACTCCCACAGAGGCTGTGACTCTGGGTCAATGCAGGAGTCACAGAGTGGTGAGAGCATCTACATGGCAAGGATCAGAATCAGACCCCAGCCATAGGGGGGTCATGTCTCTCTTCTAGAATGTACTCAGGATCAGTGACAGCAATCAGGAAAGAGATGAAAGAGAGAAAAGCTAAGAGGCCATCATTTTCACAGGGACAGACATAAGTCTGGCTCTGAAATTGCCAGGACCTGGGGTGGCTGGTACACATCAGAGGCCAGCCACAAGCAATCATATGCAAATATCCCACTGGCCCCTTTCCCTGTTTCAGCAGCCACTGCCCAGTGCAGCTTTTGGGGAAACACATGGCTTGCTGTGCTTGGTCTCTGATTTGGGGCTGAACCTATGGCTTCGGTTAGGGGTTGAGTAGTAGGTGGAGGAATGATTTTATGGTATAGGGATGCATGCTGGGGCTTGGCTTATGGTCCAGTGATTAGCCCTAAGGCCCGGATTAGGCTGCCCTTCATGTCATTCCAGACCTGCTGTGACCAGGGCAAATTATCAGCTTTGAGCCACTCTGAACCTCAGTTTCCTCCTCTGTGTAGTAGGAAGAACTAGCCCCTACTTAACATGGTTGTTAAAGAGTAAATGAAATAATACGAGGAAAGTGCTTAGCACACTCCCTGACACAGAACAAGTGTTCAGTAATTGGGAGCGGCTATTATTGTTGTTACTGTTATTATTATGATTATGATCACACTCCTATCAACAAAGAATGGCCTGGGGATTCTGGAGCTGGAGTGGAAGGGTGATAAATCACATTCATCAATTCTCTGTGGAGTTGTAATATTTAGAGAGGGTGATGACATGCTGTTCTCTAACCCCACCAAGAGCAAGGCCACAAGAATAAATAAATCAACTGTGCGGTGTGACGGTTTGGGCCTGGATCTAAGGGAGGGAAGAGACTAATGGGTGGCAGGAGAGTTTGGCCCTGGCGGAGAAGGGTGACAGATGGGCGCCCATCACTCTCCATGGCCTCATTCTCCCTTGGGCCTGAGGAGGATCCTTTTATCGCATCCAATTCCTGGGGTTCTGGGGAGGCCTGTTGGATGCGCTGGTCCTGTGGATTGAGACTGGTCAGAGGCCACGGAACCCTCAAGACCCCCGTGGAGTCCCCAGATGCCTCTCATGTCTGATGTATGGTAACAGGTGGAGATATCTCTGCCACTCTTGCTGGACAGGTCATTTGGGGCTGGGGCCATGGCTGGGTTCAGACCTGCGGCTTCATAGCCCTCCTGCTGCAGCCACAGTGCCAGGGTCAGTGGAGAGCCGTGCTGTCCCCACTCCTGGGACAAGGGCCTCCGGATCATGCCAGTGGAGGCTGCTCACACCTGGGAGCTCCTGGTGCTCTGCTTTGGGAGGAGGGAGATGGAGACTGGAGGAAGAGGCACCTAGAGGAGGTACCACTTGGGGAAGCAGAATAAGGGTGCTGATGCAGCCAGAAACGGGATGCGTCCGGATTACCTTTGTCAAGAGGTCACTGTGTGGAGGAAGAAGAGCATCTGGGTTGAGCAGGCTAGTTCATAACCTCCCTGCCCCTTAGGAGCTGTGGGGACTTGGGCAGGTAACCGAGTCTCAGCCTCAGTTCCTTCATCTGTGACATGGGAATGGTGATGTCCACCCACTCATCCATCCAGCAGAGGTTTCATCTCTATCTGCTCACTGAGAACCGCTGACTGTGCTCTCAGACACTCAGCTAGAGGCAGGAACCATGGTGGGAACTGAGGGGGACTCTGGCTCTGTCATCAGGAAGCTCTCCTGTTTGGGAGGACACGTTAACAAGAGAGTAAACTGGAGACACATCACACGGCGGGTGGAGCTGCTGAGCTGACAACGGACTTTGCCTTCCGGCGGAGTATAATGCTAGACAACCCACCTCTTAGCCACTGGGGAGCAGAGTCTGTAACAGGGGGCCTGGGGCTTTGCAAGGGTGCTGGGAGGTTAGAGGAGGTACAGGGTGTAAAGCCCCGGGCCCCGGAATGGGCTGCAGACTGTCTGCCCTGCAGAGGCAGAGCAGGCTCCAGTGTGTGGAAGAGGGTGTTAGTTCAATGGCTTGAACGAGAGCCTCATTCTCAGAGACCCAGGAGCCCTGTGGGGCTGGAGTTGGGGGTCTTTGCGGAGGGCTGCTGACCCAGGGTTGGGGTGGAGGTGAGTAACACCTCCTCACTATGCAGTGAGGGTGTAGCAGGATCTGGGGAGGGCTGTCCTTCCCTCAGCCCTCCCCACTCCCTTTCCTTCTCTCCCCCTCTATCCCCAACCTCCCCGTTTTAAGGTTATCGTCTCCTCTTCCATCTCCTTCAAGGACTTGGCTGCGTCCCCAGGTTGCTCTGGCGTCTGGCTCCACTATAGCATGGTTCTGAATTATAATGACCACGAGACAATGTCTGTGATGCTCAGATACCCATGGGTGGACTGTACACCCTGTGGGCAGAGAGGGGAAATGTTTACCTCCCCACGTCCCTAGCCGATGGACAGACAGAAGTGTTGTCTACAAACATACAGGTTTCCTGTCTCCAATCTGATTTTAAGAAAAGTATTCTTTCTTGTAATGTGCATGCATGTGTGCTAAGTCACTTCAGTCATGTCTGACTCTGCAACGCTATGAACTGTAGCCCGCCAATCTCCTCTCTTCATGGGTTTCTTCAGGCAAGAATACTGGAGTGGGTTGCCGTGCCCTCCTCCAGGGGATCTTCCCAACCCAAGGATCAAACCCACATCTCTTGCATCTCCTGCATTGGCAGACAGATTCTTTACCACCAGTGTCACCTGGGAAGCCCTTTTCTTGTCATACTTCCTATCAATTATAGGTATAAGTGGTCTTATATTTTCATCTCATTCATGCCACAAACATTTTTTGAGCTGCTACTATGTGCCAGGCATGACTCAGAGTAAATGGAAAAGACATTGTGTTGCCCCTTAGAGAATGTCTAGCCCTCATCAGTGAGGTAAGGTGGAGCTGGGTGCTATGGGTTGATGACCCAGCTGGCCCCACTGGTGTTGAGTCTTTTCTTTTAATTAATCAATCAATTGATTAATTATTTTAGCTGTGGTAAAATATGCACAGTATACGATTTACTGTTTTAACCATTTTAAGGGTACAGTTCAGTGGCATTAAGTATATTCACATTGTTGGACAGCCATCAGCCCATGCATCTCCAGAAGTTCTTTCCTCTTGTAGCACTGAAACTCCGTACTCATTAAATACTAACTCCCCATTGCTGCCCTTCCCCAGCCCCTGGCGACCACCATTCCACTTTCTATGAACTCGTCTATTTCTAGGTACCACGTTTACTTAGAGTTATGCAGTATTGGTGCTTTTGTGTCTGGCCTATTTCACTTAATGTCTTTAAGGTTCATCCATGCTGTAGACTATATCATGTTTTCCGTTGTGTTTTAAGGCTGAATACCATTCCGTTGTATGTGTTTACCGCACTGTGCTTTTCTACGCATGCACTGGTGGACTCTTGGGTTGCATCCACCTCTTGGCTACTGTGAATGGTGCTGCTATGAACATGGTGTACAAATATCTCCTTGAGTCCCTGCTTTCAATATTTGGGGTATATACCTAGAAGTGAAATTGCTATTTCAGATGGTAATTCTATTTCTTTTTAAAAAATTGTATTTATTTAATTTTGGCTCTGCTGGATCTTCATTGCTGTGTGGGCTTTCTCTAGTTGTGGTGAGCAGGGCCGACTTGGTTATGGTGCTTGGGCTTCCAGTGCAGTAGCTTCTCTTGTTGCAAAGCACAGCAAGGGTACTCGGGCTCAGCAGTCGTCACGCACAGGCTTAGTTGCCTCACCGCATGTGTGTTCCTCCCAGACCAGGGATCGAACCTGTGTCCCCTGCACTGGCAGTCAAATTCTTAACCACAGGGCCACCAGGGAAATCTCAGTAATTCTAACTTTTTAAAGAACCCCATACTGTTTTCCATAGTGGTTCACAATTTTACCTTTGCACCAACAGTGCACAAAGGTTCCAATTTCTTCACATCCTTGCCTGGGATTGGGTCTTGACAACAGATCTAAGTTTGTCCTGGGGCATAGAATGGGGATCAGTGGGGGGTGGAACCAGCACCTCTCTGCCTCTCAAAATGGGGGGCCCTGGAGGAAACCGGAAGACAGAGAAGTCAGGGCGCAGAGTCACTGACCAGTCAGACAGGTCAGGCTGCCTTTGAAACAACTGAAATCAGCTGTGCTTTGTGATTCTGATTCTAATAAGAATTCAGACACAAGAAGGCTGATTCTGGGCAGAGTGAGTCAAAGAGGACATCGTGAAGATGAAAGGGTTAGAGTTAGGGCCTAAAAGAAGAATGCGAATTATTTTCCATCTTTTAAAAATTAACATTTTTATTATACAAAGGACGTATGTTCTTTGTAGGAAAATTGGAAAATAAAAGCAGCATGAGAAGTAAATAGAAAGCACCCGTCTCGTGACCACTGAGAGGTCCCGACTATGCTTGACTATGCTCGGTCCTGGTGCAGGGCCCCTCCCTTTAGGGAGCATCTCCCCAACTCTCCCCAGACTCTGGGAACAGAAGATCTGCAGCTGCTGTGGGCTTCACTGTTGGGAGGGAGAAGGGCTTGGGGGGCGGAAGCAAGAGCAAGGGACTGGCGGGTGGAACTGAGGTCTGCCCGAGACCCTGAGGTCGGCAGCGAGGATCTCAGGATGTACCTTGACCCCAGTCCCCCTGGACCCAGTCCTAAGACAAGTCCTAAGACCCAGTCCTAAGACAAGAAGGCAGAGGTCCCATCTGTGGGAGCAGAGAGGGCACGGCCATCCCAGGGCAGCTTCTCCCCTAGGTGGGTGTGTGCCGACACCCAGGGTGCTCGGGTCCTCTCCTGGGCCTTCCCGACCCTTGCCCTCCCAGCCTGCGGAGTCAGATGGTCTTCTGGCTGCTCCCTATTCTGACACCCTGCTTTAATCATTCTCTGATGCCCCTCGGGAAATGCCCAGTCATCTGGTGCCCATTCTCAGCCAAGTGATGATAAGACCACACTTGATTGTGCTGCTCACCTAAGGCCTGGGGGTGGCCCATCACCCCCTCCTTTATCTTACAAGTGGCATCGAGCCGGGTGGCTCTCTGGGTTACAGGGCTTGGAGCAAATGGAGAGACGCTGAGGGGGCATCCCTCTCCGTCTAGAAGAGACCCCTAGCCTGTGGCTGGGCCTCCCCAGCCTGCACACTCAGAGCCTCCAGGGCACTTCCTGCCCTGCTTCCCCAGAACCTTCTGCTCCCGCTGGGCCCACCACTCCAGGAGTTGGGCTGAGACCTGGCTGTGCTCCCTTCCCAGCCCCCACCCCATGACCTCTGTTTCCCCAGGCCCCCGCTCCTCCTGGCCCCACCTGGACAGATGGTTTGCCTCTTGGCATTTCTCAAGTTCCCTCTCTGTGCCAGATGGGGAACGCTGGAGCTCAGAGGGCTGGGCCCTCCTGCTGCCGCCCGCCCAGACACCCCCCTCCCCCCTCCCTCCACTCCTGGCCGCTCAGAAATGCTGTGGGATGCGGTTTCGGCACAGGAATAGGATCAGATGCCGGCAGCTCCATCAAGTCCTAGGGTCTGCTGGCAGCAAGAGGGAACAACAGAGAGGAAAGGAAACGGCTTAACCAAAAATGAGCGTGGTAAGGCTGTGAGGAAGCGCCTGTTGGGATGAAAGGCGTGCCTGCAGGCAGGCCACCTGAGTGATGGACGGTGTGCAATTACAGAGGAGCGCACAGCCGGGGCGGGCCTACCCAGGTCGTGTTGCCAAGACAAGCTCTCAAGTGGGAGCTAATCGATGAATTAGCACCTTAGTGCAAGTCTGGGCCCCACGCTGTTGTAAAATGGCCTTCGGAATCACGAAGGAGCAGATCGGGAAGTCTTGGCCAGCAGAGCAGACAGCCTGCCATTGGGTAAACCTCGTAAACCAGAGGAGTCTCCAGAAGTGACAGACACTGAGCAGATTCATTCCACATCCCGCCCCCCCGCCTGCCATCCCAAGGCAGCGGAGGAGTGCGACTTCCCCTCTGACCGGAGGTGGGGGGACCATGGGGTAGGGGGTAGCGTTTCCATCTATGTGGAGGACAGGCTGCAGGGCTCGGGCTTGGGACCATTCCAAGCTTCCATGCCAGTTACAAGTCTTGCTCTGAGCCCCCTCCTGCCTGGCTGCTGGTCACTGTCACACCGTGAGAAGGAGGGGAGCAGGCCACTGCCCCTCCCTGATTCCTCAGCAGCTGTTGAAAGAACTTCTTTTATGGAAGAGTAGATCCCAGCGGGCTGGAGGGAGGGTCAGGCTTCCCAAGGTACCATCCCCATGGCTGTTGTTTCTGACGTCCCCTAGCTTGACCAGGAAGCTGCCTGGCCTCCTCTGTAACTATTCCACCATTTGGTCTATGAACACTGCTGAGTGTCTGTGGGGTGACAGGCTGAGGGTTCCCCAGGCTCGTGTCTCAGATGACATGCTTGGGACCCCAACAGGCCCAGTGTGATAGAAGGACAAGCTACTGGAGTTACTGATCCTGCTTCTTCCTTGCTTTAAATTATGACGAATCTCTTCTATTCTACAAATATATATTAGACATTGTGTAGGTTGAATTGTGTCCTCCTAAAAGATGGTGACTCAAATGGTAAAGAACCTGTGGGCAAATGCAGGAGACCCAGGTTCGATCCCTGGACTGGGAAGATCCCCTGGAGAAGGGAATGTCTACCCACTCCAGTATTCTTGACTGGAGAATCCCATAAACAGAGGAGCCTGGTGGGCTGCAGACCATGGGGTCACAAAGAGTCAGACATGACTAATTGACTAACACTAAAAGATACATAGTCCTGACCTGTGAACGTGAACTGAGTTGGAAATAGGGTCTTTGAAGTGAAGTCAAGTTAAGACGAGGGCTTGCTGGAGGGGGTGGGCCCCTGATCCAATATATATGGTGCCCCTATAAGAAGAGGAAAATGTCATGCAGACCCAGATACACATAGAGAACGCCTTCTGCAGGGAGAGGCAGAGACTGGAGTGACATAGTTGCAAGCCAAGGAGTACAAGGATTGACAGCCACTCCTGAAAGGTAGAGAGGCAAGGAAGTATTCCATCCAGAGTCTCAGAGAAAGCATGGCTCTGCTGACACTTTGACTTCAGATTTCTCGCCTTTAGACTTCTAGCCTCCTGCCTGCTGGACAGAACTGAGAAAATAAATGTCTGTTGTCTTAAACCACCCAGTTTGTTGATCTTCGTTATAGCAGCCCCGGGAAACTGACACAGGGTATTAGGTGCCGTGTGCTGGGTATTGTGCTGGGTGTGTGAGTGTGTGGAACTGGGATGGACAGAGCAGAGGGCAAGGTGGATGTGACCTGTCCTCACTCATAGTCATTCCAAATTTAATTGAGCAGTTCCTCTGTGTGCCAGACATTGTACCAGGGGCCAGGATGTGGTGTTGAATGAAATAGACCAAAACTCCTCTTTCAAAGGCTTTACATTCTAGTGGACAGAAACAGACAGGAGCATGATAATAAATAGGAGCAACAAGAACAGCTAATAGATTAAGTGGTAAAAATGCAATGGAGACAAATACAGAAGGGAAGGGAGATAGACATATGGGAGGGGTTGTAGATTTAGGCAGGTTGCTGGAAGCCTTGAGAAGGTGTCATGTAAACTAGTACAGTGGTTCTTAACCCTGGCTACATACAGAATCACCAGGGAAGATTACAATAAAACAGAACAAAAACAATCAATAGCAGAGCCCTGTCCCAGACCGATGAAGTCAGAATCTCTTGAGACGTGGTGGGACCTCTCCATAGAAAAGCTCCCAGTGGATTCTGATGGACACCAGGTCTGAGAGCCACTGATTTAGTGAATGAGAGCTGCAGTGGAGAAAGGAATTCTCCAAGGCCCACCCAGGTGCCTGTGGAGGAGACTGGTGGCAGGCCTGCCCGTATCCATGCGCGGCAGGCAGAGGCCCTCCTGGCTCAGTGGCTGGGAGAGCTGAGGCAGCTGTGGGCTGAGGATGCGGTGAAGCGAGACCCCTTGAGCCCTGGTCCACAGTCTGCCTCGTGTTGTCCTCCTCCCATCTTCTCCTGAGCCTGGGGCTGTGGGTTACCCTGCCCAGCAGCAATCCTGCCTCTACCAAGTTGTCGTTCAGTCGTCCAGTCGTGTCTGACTCTGCAACCCCATAGACGGCAGCACAGCAGGCTTCCCTGTCCTTCACCATCTCCCAGAGCTTGCTCAAACCCATATCCATCGAGTCCACGATGCCATCCAACCATCTCATCCTCTGTCGTCCCCTTCTCTTCCTGGCTTCAATCTTTCCCAGCATCAGGGTCTTTTCCAATGAACTGGCTCTTCTCATCAGGTGCCCTAAGTATTGGAGCTTCAGCTTCAGCATCAGTCCTTCCGTTGAATATACAGGGTTGATTTCCTTTAGGATTGACTGGTTTGATTTCCTTGCTGTCCAAGGGACTCTCAAGAGTCTTCTCCAGCACCACAATTCGAAATAATCAATTCTTTGACCCTCAGCCTTCTTTATGGTCCAGCTCATCTCACATCTGTACATGAATACTGGAAAAACCATAGCTTTGACTATATGGACCTTTGTCGGCAAAGTGATATCTCTGCTTTTTAATTCACTGTCTAGGTTGGTCATAGCTTTTCTTCCTAGGAGAAAAGCTCAGTTGGGAATTATTTTTCCTTCCCACCGTGGCGGAGACTAATCAACCCCCAAAGCCAGGCTTCTGCTGTGTAGCCTGGGATCCAGTGTGGAACAGCCTGTGGGCCTGGTGTCTGCCAGGTTTGCAATCAAAAACTGATGCTTATGAAGGTGTTCCTTGACTGAGCAGTTGATCTTGACTCCTACTTCCCCTGGCTTGGATTTCTTGAGAATTAAAGAAGAATCTCCAGAACAGCTATATAACGGTTCTTTCACATAGACTGAGAGAGACCTTTCCCCTTTCCTGGGTTGGGTGGGGCTACCTGAGAGACTGAGAGCCAGAGAGCTGGCTGGTGGGAGGGGTTGTGGTCAGCATTTACTTCAGGAGCTGGGAGCATCACCAGTGTGGATTTCCAGGCGCCGGGCATCAGAGCCTCGTGAGGGCTCCGGCTCCCTTTCATCCTATGAGCCCCTGCCCTGTGGCTGCCCCTCTGGAGCAGCTGGAGTGATTCCTGAGTCTTGTGGGCTCACCCAGTCTCTCTACTCCTCTCCCTCCTTACCTTCTCTTCCTTCCCCCTCATTTGTCTCCTCTCGAACCAGCTCCCCCAGGTCTCCCACCTTCTTTGCCTTTCCTTCTAAACTTGTCTGCTGGTCTCCACTGGGATCAGAGTGGCTGGAGGAGCCGGGAAGCTGGGAAACATCACTGAGCTCCAGCCCAGGGGCTGCCTTCTCACACTTTTCTTGTACTTGCCTGGCCCAAGCCCCAGGAGGCGCTCCCACTTCCTGTCGTGTGCAAGCTGGTGCCCAGCGTGTCCCCTTGTGATAGAGTCCTGTACTTGCCCACCTGTGACAGCCCACACCCACCCCTCCACCTCCCGCCACCCCATATACAATGCCAGACCAGAGCATTATGCTTTTACTCACTTAAGATGACTGTGGGGTCAGGAGACAGTGTAACATTTATTGGCTTAACACCTGGACTGTGGAGCCAGGTTGCCTGTGGCCCTGGGCAGCTGACTTGACCTCTCTGTGCTTTAGTTTTTTTTTTTACCTATAAAAGGATTCCTACCTCATGGGGTGGTTATGAGGCTTAAATGAGTTAATACGTGTAAAAGGTTTAGTACAGTGTCCAACTGTTTTAGGACATGTGTTATTATCTAGGTACGATGAGGCTAACAGATCAGGAGACAGCTGCCATTGAAAAGGGAGCTTGTTACTCACAGGTCCCAAGAAGAGAGGGCGCACTGTGCCGTGGGTGGGGGTGGGACACTCGGGGATACACGGGGGTCCACCAGGAGGTAGAGTGAGGAGAAACGTGCGCAAAACCTCTGTTGTGGTTTCTGCAGGAATGAACAGGAAAGGGAGAGTCAGCAGGCTTCGGATTGTCTAGTTTTATAATAATGTCGGCGGGCTCTGGGGCACAGGACTGTCCCACGTCACCTGGCATCTGTCCCTGGGGTGATGAGGGCAGGGGAGTGATGGCCCAAGTGTGAGGATCTGACTGGGATGGGAAGCTCTGGACTCTAAGGCAAGTGGTTAAGCATTAGGCCTGGGAGGGGCAGGATCCCCAGGTCAGCAAGGCTCCAGATGTCAGACAGCAGAATGAAAAGACATGCTTCACGCACACACACACAGTATCTGAATAAAATGACAAGATGCATTCAGTTCTACATTCTGGTGTGAATTCTGGTGTCGGTCTGGAGCCTCGAGAGCTGCGTGGATCAGAGAAGAGAGCACAGGCCATGGCGAGGAGCCCCCACGCTGCCGTCCACAGCTCCTCTCGAGCGTCTACCCCCTTGTCCTGGGACGGGGACATCGGGACCTCCTTCAGTGCTGCCTTGAGGGCCCCAGCCCCCGTGCGTGGCCACCAGGAACAGCTCGGCTCGCAAGAGCTACTACATTTCTGTGTCCGTTTTAAGAAAAAGCTCTCAGAGCCCTTACACGTTCTGGCCCCGGGGCCTCACCTCTGAGAGTCTGTTTCGAAAGAAAAGGAAGACATGTTGAATCTCAGGAACGGATGAGAGATCACACCACAAAATACAGGGACCAGCGGGCGCACCGAGGAGCTCAGGGGTGAGACCGAAGGAGCTGGCGGGACAAGGTGGGGGCCTTCCCTAGATGCTCACTGGCTGCATCTTCCTCTCCCTCTTCCCTCGGCCTCTTCGTTCTGTCTCTGCTACAGCAGGGATCCCCAACCTCCGGGCTGAGGACCGGCACCTCCTGTCAGATCAGCGGCAGTATTTGATTAGAAATAAAGTGCACAATAAGTGCAGTGTGCTTGAATCATCCCCACACCATCCCCACTCCCCCTCATCTGTGGAAAAGTTGTCTTCCGTGAAATCGGTCCCTGGTGCCAACAAGGCTGGGGACCGCCATGCTAGAGGACTCCCTCGGGGTGGAGGGCCTGGGCTGGGATTCCCTTGTGTATGGGGTTGGGAAGTGAGACGTCTGTGAGGCTCCCATTAGGGCCTGAACACTTTCCAGACAAGAGGAACCAAAGACCCCTCTCCTGGACCCAACTACTTTGAGGGGGCTGCCCAGGAATCAGATGGGGGACAGGCCTGAGAGGTGGCTGAGGACGGGGCGCCCCGCCCTGTTGGGTGGCCTCAGGCAGAAGCACACGTTCCCAGGCCTCTGCTTTCCCTTTCCTCCTGGGTTGGTGGTGAGGGTACAGGGAGATTCAGAGAGAAGGACTGGCCTGGCATTTCCCTGCCAGCTGGGAAAGGCCACCAGTGTCAGCTGGCTGGCTGTCCCCTCCCCAGCAGCCATTCGGAGCTCCCAGGACTCTTGCTGACCAGCGGTCCTCCTAAGGCAGAGGGTGGCCCTGGCTGTGTCCCCCTCCGACCTTCCTCCCTCACGGGGGTCTTCCCCCCTGTCTCCCCAGCATCCTGTTTGCTGACATCGAGGGTTTCACCAGCCTGGCATCCCAGTGCACTGCCCAGGAGCTGGTCATGACCCTCAACGAGCTCTTCGCCCGCTTCGACAAGCTGGCTGCGGTGAGTACCCCCCATCTCCCTGCGCCCGCCACTGCCCTGGGGCCCTTGTGTGCCTGAGCCAGGGCTGGAAGGGTGGCCTGATCCGGGCTGCCTGGGGTAGGGTGCTGCGGGGCGGCCACTGGAGCTGGTGAGCAGGGCTGCATAGGCTGTGGCTGCGTGTTCTCACGCCCTGCATCGGCCCTGACCACACACTCAGAGGCGCTCTCACAGTGTCACAGCCACAAGGGAACGAGCCCTCCACCAGCAGACAGGAGGGCAGGTCTGTGGGGATCGTGGCCCAGAGCCCTGAATTTGTGGAATTTGTGTCTGGGGGAGCAAATTCGGTGCCACACAGTCACTTTCCTGATGAAGGTAGCCAGAGTGATTAAAAAAAAGAGAGAAAGTCTGAATCTCTACTGGCCTGCAAACAGCTGTGTGTCACCCCTGGGACGTCCAGAAAGAGGACTCCTCCATGTTGGGACAGATTGGAAGTGCCCCCCACCCGCCGCCCAGACATGGAGTGTGAAGGACACATTGGTTCATTAGTCCCTGTCTACACTCTGTTGTCCTTTCCCAGCCTTCGTGGCTTTGAGTCACACTCTGTGCCTTTGGGGAGTCCTGTATCAGGGACACTTACTGCAGTGTCCCCTGGCATGTGGACATGTCCCTGGGCAGTCACAGGATGCCAGGCCAGATCACGGATGAGACCCGGTGCCCGGGTCTCTGAGGGCATTGATGGGGGGCCTCACATCTCACCAATTTTATCACCGAACGTGGGCAAGGTGAATGGCAACATGCTTGGCGCTTGGGCGTAGGAAGGGCCTTAAAGGAGAGTTCAGGGCACACAAATACTTGGGTTCCAGTGCTCCAACTTCATGAAATACCTTCTGGGATGCAGGTTGGGACAGCTCTGAATTGGTGATGAATGACAGTCCATCTCAATCCCAATTACTCGTCAATTGCAGCCTGCGAGGTGACCCTGCATCTAGTGGGGCTTCCGCTCACGGCGGTCTTAGCACACACGTGCTCACAGGCTTAGCAAAACTCCCTTGGATAAAAAATTCCAGGCTGAGGGTCAGCTGAGATTTAGTTAAATCTTGTTTCTGCTTCAGTCTTTCATAAAAGGAGAGTCACAAAACTGTTAGTAGAACCTTCGGCCAAGAGTCGGAGCATGCCCCAGAGCTGGAGTGGGATGGGGCCCTTGCTCTCAGCTCGGGGCCTCTCATGCTGATGAGTCTGCCACCTTCCCTGCCACACTGAGCCAGTTGCATTCTCCTTGAGCCTCAGCTGTGGCCATAAAAGTGAGTTCCTGAGCCTGGGGGCGCTAGAATGCTTCTCTAGGGCTGTTTGGCCTGTCCTCTGTCCCCCACGGCTCCCCATAAGCCTGTCCCAGTGCTGGGGCCTCACCTCGTGCCAGCCCTGGATCTGTGCTCGCTGCCCTAAAAGGCAAGTTATTCCAGGCACAGGGTGAATCTATTTGCTTCCTGTTTCTTTCCCTCCCACTTCTCTTTCCTGCTATTTTTAATTTTTAAAATTAATTTGCTTTCCAGGAGAATCACTGTTTACGTATTAAGATCCTGGGAGATTGTTATTACTGTGTCTCAGGGCTGCCTGAAGCCAGGGCTGACCACGCCCACTGCTGCGTGGAGATGGGCATGGACATGATCGAGGCCATCTCGTAAGTGCCCGTCTCCTGGGTGACTGCCCGCCTGTAAGGACATGTCCATCTCCAGGGGACTGCCTGTCTGCTGTCCCACAGCCCGAGTAACTGACTCATGTTGAACTGGTGGATGCAGGGCAACAGTGGGGCAAAGCCACGTCCCAAGGGCCCTGGTCACACCGGAGGGTTGATCCACACCTGCAGGCCTTGGGTCTTCTCCTGGGCTGTCTGCAGCAGCCTGGGAAGCTCTGCACACAGGGACCTGTCCTGGGAGAAGGGAGGGCTCTGCAGACTCCAGGGCAGCAGGAGGTGTGGAGCCACCCCTCCAGCAGAGGGGGACTGGCTGGCAGTCTCGCTGTGCCCCGTGCTGTGGGAGTGCCTACCGCTCTGGCCCCTATGTCTTCTCAGAGCCAGTCAGCCAAGGGTAGAAGTCACCAGTCCCATTTCTTCCCAGATGAGAAAGGTTGGGCTCACAGGAGCTAAAGAGCTCCCCGGAGTAATACTGCAAGGCAGGTAGATGTGGACACAAATTTCCCATTTAAGAAAATCCATCCTTCCTGGGAACAATAGCAAACAGATCTTTGGGCCAATTCTTGATCACTGCTGACCACAGAAGAAGCCCTAGTCATTAAAAAACATGGACAATCCAAGCTTACAGTCAGTCAAGGGAGAGGATCAGAGATTGCATCCAGGATTAATAATTGTGAGTTTTAGAAGTAGCCTGGGTGGGGCAAAAGAAAAGCCACAGTGGGCAAGGTCAGAGGTCAGAGTAGCTGGCCCAGGAGGTGGCCGGGTCCATTCTGTTTGGCTCGGTTCCCTTCGGTGGTGTTTTCCGAGTTCCCCTGCATGCCTGGGCTAGACGTGGGGCCAGAAGCATGGAGTCTTTTGAGGGAGAGAGACCAGGACTCCCGCTGCTCTGATACCAGGCATGCCCAGTGGACACCATCAGGTAAGAGAGGCAAACTGCAGCAGAGAGCCCAGGATAGGGCAGTTGATTCCACTGGGAGGACCAAGGGAGGCTTCATAAAGAAGGTGGCCTTGGAATTAAGCCAAAAAGGCAGAATGAGAGACTTTAACCTACACAAGTGTCCAGAGGTCTTGTGGACGGAAGACACAGCTCCAGCAAAGGTATTGGCAGAGTTGATCCCGGGACAAGAGAAATGCGAGGTGACCTAAGTATTCCCTGTGGTGGGTATCAGCCTCTTGGTGGTAGGATGGGGCAAGAGCTGGAGTCCACATGGTGGTCCTGCCCACCAGGCCAAGTCAGACTGCCGGCCCCACGGCAGGCTGAATGGGCCCATATGCAGGGAGTCAGAGAGGGTCCAGGCCCCTAAAAAGTGCAAATGTGAGCACCGGCTCCCTCTCCAGTGCCCCAGACACACACCCAGAGCTGCAGAGCTTCCATCCGACTCCCTCTCCTACAGGCGGCCCACCCATCTACTGGGGACCCCCGGGTACGTGCATGGTGCATGTGGTGGGGTTGGAGCTGTCTTCTAGCATGTGGAGACCCCTGGTCCCCTGCACCTGCCCCAGCTTCCTTTCTTTCCTGGGCAGGGTCTCTCCATCATCCTGCTAATGTTGAAGAAGCAGCAATGTGGATAAATCTGACAATTATATGAATGGAGATTGGAGTGACTGTAACTTTCCTGTTGACTCAAATCGGCACTAACGTGCGCTTGCATTTTCAGAACACAACTTAGTTGATGACTGAGGGTGGCGCTGGCTCAGGTGTCCTAGCTGTCGGGGGGAAGCAGTGGGGCCTGGATTCTAGTGTGAGGTGCTGCGCCACCTTGTGGGCAAGATGGGAAACAGCGCTCTCACAGTTTATAGCCACTTGAGCACCAAGGGCTCAGCCCTTGCCCTTCAGGTTGAACAGTTTCAGACTCTGGATTTGGGCTGGCTCAGAGAGAAATGACCCTTTGACCTCTGCACCTTCTCACGCACCCTGACCCCATGCCTTCCAGCCACCCCCACTCTCTGCGCCTGGCCCTGACCCCTTCCCAGCCTTACCCCTGCTCCATCCCCAGGCTGGTCCGGGAGGTGACAGGTGTGAACGTGAACATGCGTGTGGGAATTCACAGCGGGAGAGTGCACTGCGGTGTCCTCGGCCTCAGGAAGTGGCAGTTCGATGTCTGGTCTAACGATGTCACACTGGCCAACCACATGGAGGCTGGAGGCAAGGCGGGGTGAGTGAGTGACGGCAGCTTCCGGCCTGGCCCCACCCGGGCGGCTCTTGTGGGAGGGGCCAGGATGGGCGTGACCGGGTAGCTGTGGCCCTGGGGGGCTGCAGAATCTAAGTGGGATTCCTCTAGTAGCTGAGCGCTGACGCAAGGCAGTTTGTAGGGAGCACGTCCCAACCCTCACCTAGTGTTCATCCAGAAACTACACAGAACTTCGTGGTCCGTTTTGAGATGCAGGAGGTAGCATAAACTTCTAGATGGGGGAGGAACCCTGGCGGGGGATGGCCAGGACATACGGAGGTGGAAGGTGAGCTGGCCCGGCACAAGGGGCAGTATGGGGACAGGTGAGGAAGGCGGGGTTGGGGGAGGTGCTAGGCTGGGGACAGGCATAGGTGGAGGAAAACACAGTACTTCCAAGGAGTGGAAGTAGAGCAGATGGCCTTTTAGGAACCAGTGGGAGAAACAGTGTGTCTGTGCAGAGGACGCTCATGCCAGGCTGGAGAATTGGACACAATCCTGTAGTCAGCAAGAGCCACCGCTGGCTTCTGCAGGTTTGTGAGACTGGAGGCCGTGTTCTCCTGGCAGGCTGACATGTTACTTTATTGTAATAACATGATGCCGATGTGCTATGGTGTGGGGCGGGGCCCACCGAGCCATCTTGATGACTTGGAGGGATACGGCCCCTTGAGGGACCCAGGTAGGGGTGAGCATTTGAGCCAGAGCTCTGGAATTTGAATGATGACTCAGTCGGTGGCAGTTTGGTTCTGCACAGGAGCGGGGGTTCTGAATTCATATCTACTGCCCTCCTCTCCCTGCTTGCCTCCCCACCCTAGACGCATCCACATCACCAAGGCCACTCTCAACTACTTGAATGGTGACTACGAAGTGGAGCCAGGCTGTGGGGGCGAGCGCAACGCCTACCTCAAGGAGCACAGTATCGAGACCTTTCTCATCCTGCGCTGCACCCAGAAGCGGGTCCGGGGGCCAAGGGCTGGGGCGGGGTTGGGCCTGGGCAGGGGCCTGCAGTGGAGGGAGGGACGATGGAAGAGCTTCATTCCTTGTGGGAGGAATGTTTCTTGGCCTGCTGCTCCCTTCTCCTCTTACTCTTTCCTTGAGTCAAGTCCCGATGCAGTTATGGTTCCTGTGTCTCCAGAAGGACGTGAGAGACACAGAGGCTTAGCAAAGGCTGATGGCAAACAGGAGATGTTTTCGTTTTTCTTCTGTTGCAAAAATGCAACAGACCTCAGATCAGTTAGTAACAATGCAACAGAAGGCCGTGAGATGGACATGCGACCTCAGGGTATACAGTGTCCTTTATTTCCATCTCGTTCCTTATCTATTGCCCAACTAGGTTGATCTTGCTCTCTCTCTGCCTGTACTTATGTATCTCTGTTTCTTCATACTCTGTCCTTCCCCCCTCTCACTTTCTAGTCTTTCTTCTTCCTTCTTTTGTCTCAGCCCGCACGTGCCAAAATATAAAACAGAATTATTAGCAGACTTAGTGTTCTATTTTTAATAGTGTCATGTTCCATGTTCTTAATTTTTAAAGCAAACAGGAGCATTTTCTATTTTACCCACTTTATATTTCTCCCTAGATTGAAATGCCTTTTACTTATAAACCTTCCAATTGAATTTATCTGTTGGTCAGAGCCCTTTGATAGAAAAAATTTCCCTGTTTCTTTCCTAAGGAGTTAGACTAAAGACAAAATTAAGCTGTGAGGAAATTTCAGCGAAAGTCTTGGAGACAGCAAAAGTAGATTTTTCAAAGTGGGCAGAATTGTTTGAGGCAGGCGCCCACCCTGGGAGGGGCATCAGGGGGGTACCCGGCCCTCCCTGGGCAGCTCAGCACATGCATCCTGGCTGTGGGGAGGGGATGTGGGGGTGTTGGGGAGGGCCCCTGAGGGAGCTGTGTCAGGCCTGCCACAGACACCTGGGAGAGGGATGGGAGGATGTAGGTGCTTTGGGGAAAGTGCCTTGTGGCTTAATCGACTCATTTTAAAGCATTTGCTTGTGTTTGGCTAGAGTATAAATGAACTGAAATCCTCCCAGGCCCTCTCCCACACCCTTCCTCTCCACTGGGCCCACGGGCCTCCTCGTCCTGCCCCACCCAGGATAAAGGCTTATCGTCTGCCCTGGGTTCTCTGGGTCTTGGTTCTTCTAGCTTGACAAGTGGTCCAGAAAAGATGAAATGGGAAAACCCCCAACCCTAGCCCCAACCCAGAGCAGTGTCTGCTGAAGCAGGCTGTATCTCTCCCCTCTGCCTCCCTGATCTGAGCGGCTGCCTTCCCAGGCTCAGGGAAGGAGAAGAGGGGAAGGCCACCCAGGTCCCCCCAGGACCTCTGCAGCCCTCCACCTCGAGTTTGTTTGGATGGATGAACAGATAGATTGTGGTTGGCACACGGAGAGCTGGCTGAGGCCCTGTCTGTGTATTTGTACAACGCATGTCAGCCCTTGAACCTCACATTCTAATGACCCAAACCTCCCGAAGCTGCCTCTGAGCAACAGGACCTGTTCTACTATTCACTGTGCTAGAACAAGCCTGTTTTGGGGTAGAAATAGGAATCTCTGGTTTCCTGTCCCTCCATCACCCCCAGGCACTTTCAGACCCAGGCTCTAACATTCTGTGCCAATGACAGATGTCCCCACACCCCATGGCTTCCCCACAAGACCAACCGCATCATCCTGTCCTGCTGCTCCCACCTGAGGCTCCCAGCTCCCGGCCAGGGCTGGTCTGGGGAGTCTGGGGGACTTAGGATGCTTTCTTGAATGCACTTTAGAGCCCCAGGCTGTGCAGAGAAGGAAGAGGCCTCTGCCATAACTCCTGCCTGCCCAGGCACTGGGAGGAATGAAACTCTTTGCGTGGGCTCACCTGATGGGCCCTGTCCATGGGCTGATGCCTTTCTGTTGCTCTCCCAGAAAGAAGAGAAGGCCATGATTGCCAAGATGAACCGTCAGAGAACCAACTCCATCGGGCACAACCCGCCCCACTGGGGGGCCGAGCGCCCCTTCTATAACCACCTGGGGGGCAACCAGGTGTCCAAGGAGATGAAGCGGATGGTGAGTGGCTGGCGGGGCAGTGAGTGAGCCGTGCTCTCCAGGGCTGGGGCCCCTGTGGGTGAGGGGACTGGCTCAGGCCCCTCACGTGGCCAAGGGAACCTGGGGAGCCAAGGAGGAAATGTTGGAAAGGGGTTCACCCTGACTTGGGACCAGGAGCCAGAGCACCTAACTTCCAGCCCCAGGCTTTCTCCGTGGACCCCACCATCTCTTGGCATGCTGGATTTGACTCTGGAGCAGAGCAGCAATGCCCCTTCCCCCCTCCCCCTTGGCAGAGCTTGCTGGTGCAGGGGGGACTCAGGGTCCCATAGAGTCTCCAGGGGTCTCTTGGAACTGTCTGAGGAACCCTGGGGAGTTAGGTGGGCACCAGCTTTTCAGACACCTTCCAGCATCTGGTATATTTCCCAGACCGCTGAGACATATACTCTGGCTCAGTCACCCAGGAAACATCCCAGTGCTTTTTGGCTGGTGCCAAGAGATGGTCTTTTTGCTCTCGGGGCTGAGAAACACCCTGCTAACTCCAGTCTCCCTGTGAGGCCATGTGGACTGAGTGCGGGCTGAGTGAGCCAAGGCTATGGTAGGGGCGCCGCCTCCATCTCAAGGGACCCTGCCTGCCTCGGGGGACAGACCCCCTCAGCCGCCCCTGCACATGCCACAGACAGCTAATTCAGGAGGTGCTGCCAGGGTTCTATCAGTGAGGCTGGAAGGAAGACATCAGAGGGTGGGAAGAAGAGGGAGCGGGGTTAACAGGAAGTCGGGTTCAGCAGCATGTTTTCTTTCTTTTTTCCTGAGAGCTTAGCTTCTACATCTGAACACACTCCTCAGCTCCTGCCTGATTCCCAGGCAGGAGTTGCCCACCCTGAGAGAGGGATAGGGGTGTGTGTGTGTGTGTGTCCACTTAGTTCCCACAGATTCTGATAAAGGAATGGGTGGCATGCTCCCTACACTAGGATCCCCACGTTGGGATCTGTGGCTCAAACTGGGTTTACATTGCAGCTGAAGTAACTGGAGACTCCAAGAGTCCAGCTGAGTCGGCAGACAGATCCAGGGGTCTGAGGGAGGGGACAGTCTGGGGACCAGTCATTCTGCTCCTTGCCAGCTAGCCAGTAGCAGATGACGAACTTTTAACGAAAATGCACAGAAGTAAAAAAGTGAGTTGAGTCAGGACCACCATTTTAACTTTTGATGGTCAAGAGGCAACTTACAGGACACCAAGGTTATGATATAATATGGGCTTCCCTGGTGGCTCAGAGGTTAAAACATCTGCCTACAATGCGGGAGACCCGGGTTCCATCCCTGAGTCAGGAAGATCCCCTGGAGAAGGAAATGGTAACCCCATTCCAGTACTCTTGCCTGGAGAATCCCATGGACAGAGAAGCCTGGTGGGCTACATACAGTTCAGGGGATCTCAAAGAGTTGGACACGACTGAGCGACTTCACTTTCACTTTCTTCACTTTCAAGGTTATAATATAAGGCACAGAGTGGAGGAGGGCTGGCCTCTAGCCTCAGGGCTTTGAACTTGGACCTGGTCAGTGCCACCCAGGGCTCCAGGCACCACTCCAGCTTCCTCCAGGCCCCTTGCAAAGCAATTGCTGGACCTTCTGTGTTCTCACCCTGGTTCTTTAACCATCCTCTGCAGACTCTGTAGCGCGTGACCAGCATGGCCAAGAGGTGAAAGAGAGGGTGAGAAGAGAGGGGGAAGACTGAGAACAGGATGCAAAGAGGGGAGCTCTCATGCAGGTGGGAGGAAAGAGAAGCACAGGGGAGCAGGAAGACTGGAGAGAGTGGACAGAGAGGGTTAAGGGGAGATGGAGAGATTCGGGGGAACAGAGAAGAAAGCGATGTGGTGGGACAGAGGTGAGGATGGAGAACCACCAGCAGGCACAAAGGGTGCCTGCTGTCCGTTCTCTGTTTAAAATCTTTGGAAAGTTTTTTTCTCTAGTGATGTTTGGTATAAGTAGACTCTTCAGTTATTTCAGAGTCTCAGAGGAGCCAGTTTGGACTATAAGCACCTATTTGGCAGACACATTAATCATTGTTAGGACAAGAAGCCTTGGAAGAATTAGCAGAAGGGCCGTAATTGGGAAACAGTCTCAGGGGAGACTGGCTGTCAGAAAGGTTCCTCGTGGTGTTAATTGCTTCGCCCAGAGGGGAGGAAATGGAAAGTGAGCAGAAGAAAAGTGTTGAAGACACCCCTGTAGAAGGAGAGAAGAGGCTCCCCACCCCCTCCTTGCTGGGCGGGGTCACCCGAGGGGCCAGCATCAAAGCACCATCTCCTGGGCCTCTGCCTGTCCAGAGTGTCCTGTCTGGAATACCACTGGCTTTGGGTAAACCTGCCCAGAAACCCTGGAGAAAGATACCCAAAAAGAGAGCTTCTTCCTGGACTTTCACTGAAGATGGGGTGGAGGGTGGGAATTAGATTAAGCAGTGACCGAGAGCAGTAGGAACTAGCAGTCAGAAGCTTCTTTCTTTAAATCTTGATCCATCTTTTACCCAGCTTGTTAGGCGTAGTGAGGAGCTGCACTGCCTTAGGCATGTGTTGTAAAGTCTCTAAGGTTATTTATTAATACAGAGGTTGGCAGGGGAGTGTGTAAGGTGAGGACTCGGGCAGCAGACAGAAACACTGGGCTGAGCTGCTACCCAGAAGTGCTGAGGCAGAACTGCAGGAGCCCATCTGAGGGTCCTCCTCCCTGGGCTGAGGACCACAGTGCTAGAGCCAGTGAGCAGGTTAGGGAACCCAGTCCGCTGGCCTGTGGGTTGCTTCTGTGTTTGTTTGTTTTTGCCATTCCAGGTCTTCCTGGTGGCAAGTGGGCTCTTTGTTGGGGCACACAGGCTTTCTCTAGCTGTGGCTCATGGGCTTTTTGTCATGGTGCACGGGCTTCTCTGGTTACAGGCTCTGGAGCGTGCAGGCTCTGTAGTTATGGCATGAAGGCTTGGTTTCCCCAAGGCAAGTGGGATCTTAGTTCCCTGACCAGGGATCAAACCTGCATCCTCTGCATTGGAAGGCGGATTCTTAACCACTGGACCACCAGAGAAGTCACTGGCTTGTGTTCTCAGAGGCCCTTTGCTGTGGTTCATCCACCAAAGTGTTTTCCGACAATCGTCAGCTCACCACTCCCACCCGATACTCAGGGAGCCTAGAGCGGACCCAGCCCCCAACAGCAGCCCATACAAATGACCAAAGGAATGCTAGAGAAAGTCAGAGACAGGTTTGTTAGAAACATTTCAGCTCTAGTTCTGAGCTGTAGAGACCAGTATAGGCATAATGTGGCTTGGACATCCTCTGAGTAAAACTGTTGCTGGCCCCTGTGGTGGAGGTGAGCAGGCCAGCCCTGCACCGTGGCCTGTGGGGAGTGGGCCTTGTACCCTGAGGGATCCCGCCCACCCCCAGATGGGGCACTCACCTGAGTGACCCTGGCTCCTCCAGCCTCGAGCAGGGACGGTGTGGTGGGCCAGATCCTGTAGCCAGGATGGAGGGCTTGGATATTCTCAGAGAACAAGGAGAAGGGAAGGCCACCATCGGGCAGCCCGGGAGGCACTCAGAGCCCACGGTCAGGCCCTTGGATGTGGCACTAGGGGCTGCCGAGGCCCCTGGGAGCCCCGAGCTAGTGGGGAGCACAGACACTTCATTTCCCACGGGCCCCATGTGTATTCAGAGCCAGGAAGCTCTGACTCCTGGAGACCAACGTAAGTCCCTCACCTCAGTGGGAATGAAGAGAGATGTGTTCCTCTGGGGTTTGGGCCCCCTGATGTTTACCAGCCCCCTACCTGCCCAGCAGTATGTTCCACGCTGGATCACAGGGACAGGAGGTCACCCTCTGCCCTTGTCCTGGCAACCTGAAGCTGCCTGCCCTGGGTACTTATGCTTCCCGCACTGCCTCCCAAATCCCACCCCTCCCCATTTAGGGACCCCTCCCTCCCTTCTGTCACAGTCAGACTCTGACACACCGCTATCCTCTGTGGATTTTGTAGATGGACTGCACGTAGGGCCTTGAGTTTGGTAACTCATAGGGGCCCCTCCCACCCTCACCCCTGCCCTGTGTGAGTGAGCATCAGAACAGTAGTCAAACCGAGGCAGGTTTGACTACAGGTACCTCACCTCCTGGGTCCCCAGCCACCCCCAGCCTAACAAGAACACAGATTCTCAGATACCAGAAAAGCTGTTTCAGGTGACCAGAGTTTCATTTTCTTAAGCTCAAAACTTGTGAACTCCCAGATTCTCTGTGTGCTTGGCAGTGGTGGGAGGTGAGTGTCCGTGAGCTGTGTGTGCATGGGTGTGCACAGGCATGTGGGGATTCATTGACTTAGCAGTTTCTCTTATTTCCATCTAAGTAAGTGGAAGAATTGAGAGGGTACCCACCAAGCCCCTGGTGGCTCAGATGGTAAAGAATCTGCCTGCAATGCAGGAGACATGGGTTCGATCCCTGGGCAGGAAGATCCTCTGCAGAAGGGAATGGCTACCCACTCCAGTATGCTTGCCTGGAGAATTCCATGGACAGAGGAGCCTGGTGGGCTACAGTCCATGGGGTCACAAAGGGTCAGACACAACTGAGCAACTAACACATATATACCACCAAGCCCATGGTCCAGGAGGAAAATCACAGGAGGTTTGGAGAAAGACAAGGAATCAGGTGTGGGGCCGGAAGAGCTCAGACATGTGGATTTTGCCAGCGGAGGAAGTGAAATCACAGCTCACCTCCAGTGTCCAGCACGGAGCCTGTCCCAACCCCAGCTGTGTTCGCCAAATGAAGGAACGAGTGGACGGCTGAGTACAGTGCTGTCTGTGGCCGAGCTCTGGGTGGACTGTGGGCAGAGGATGAGCTGCAGCCTCCCTGTCTTCATCCCCTCTGTTCTCACTCTCCTCTCCTCCTCTCTCCATCCCTCTTTTTCAGGGCTTTGAAGACCCCAAGGACAAGTGAGTCATGTGCCCTTCACTCCTGCTCCTCGGTCTGGGGGCTGTCTCCAAGCTGCCTGGAGCTCGGTTTCTGTGCTCTGTAGAGGATGAGCCCAGGACACGCAGTCTTGGCCACAAGTGAACAGAGCCCATCGCACCTGAGAGACCAGCAGCCCTGGAGCCCAGGCCCCGTAGAGAGGCTGGGCCTTGGTATCGCCCGTTTATAATCTCCACTTCACACACACACACACGTGCACACACCCACATGCACACACAACTACACACACACACACACTCTGCATGTGTACCCGCACACACACACACACACGTGCACAAACACAACACACACACACATGTGCATGCACATACACACGTGCACAAACACAACACACACACACGTGCACACACCCACACGCACACACAACTACACACACACACACTCTGCATGTGTACCCGCACACACACACACACGTGCACAAACACAACACACACACACACACACACACACACGTGCAGCTTCCAGGATGGGGAGCGCCTTAAACATTGGTCTCCAGTTCCTGGCTATATCTCAGCGACCCAAGGGAGTATCCCCTTTTCTCTCCTCCAGTCCCCCGTCTCTGGGGCTGTCAGAAATTCCACTCGAGGACTGGGCTTCACTCTAGAAGTAGAGTGTTTAGTTCAGCACCAAAAGATTGTGCAATATGTTTCCCATAGAGTCCCCAGAGTCAGGCAAGAGCAGCCAGGAGGCTCCCAGGCCTTGCGGCAGAGATCTTGCCTTCTGGTCTCAGCCTTTGATTTCAGGATGATGGTATAGCTAAAGAGTGAAGAGCAGAGATTGTTACCTGCAGGGGAAAAAAACAAACCTCTGATGATAATTCATATTATCATTATCATGTGCAACATATATGGGCTTCCAGGTGGTGCTAGTGGTACAGAAAACCCACCTGCCAGTACAGGAGATGGAAGAGACGCAGGTTCCACCCCTTGTTGGGAAGATCCCCTGAAGAAGGGCATAGCAACCCACGCCAGTATTCTTGCCTGAAGAATCCCATGAACTGAGGAGCCTGGTGGGCTACGTGTTTTACCATTATCATATAATAACATATATACCAATAGAGTTAGAAAATCCTTATGGTCAGGGGGCTTCCCTGGTGGTTCAGATGGTAAAGAGTCTGCCCACAATGCAGGAGACCCGGCTTCAACCCCTGGCTTGGGAAGATCCCCTGGAGAAGGAAATGGCAACCCACTCCATTATTCTTGCCTGGAGAATCCCATGGACAGAGGAGTCTGTCAGGCTACAGCCCATGGGGTCGCAAAGAGTTGGACATGACTGAGCGACTAACACTTTCATTTTCACTACCGTCAGTGAAGCCCCCACAGCCTGCGGGGACAGTTTTCTGAGACTTGGGCAGCTTTCTGCGCATGTAAGCGCTTAGGCTTCTGGCTGGCCCGGTGTCACTCTCAGCTTCCCACCCCCTAATCAGGGTTGATCCAGCCTCTCTAGTGGGTCTGGGTACAGGGGCTGAGCTGGCAGCCCCCCGGCGGTAGCACCCCCTGGTGGTCAGCCTGTCTTGTGTCTGCGGTTCCTTGCTCACCAGGAATGCCCAGGAAAGTTCGAACCCTGAGGATGAAGTGGATGAATTTCTGGGCCGTGCCATTGATGCCAGGAGCATCGACAGGCTGCGATCTGAACATGTTCGCAAGTTCCTCTTGACCTTCAGGGAGCCTGACTTAGAGAAGAAGGTACAAGACCCCATGTTCCCACATGTTCCCAGGAGGGGCCCCAGGAAGAATCAGGACCACAGGGAGAGGGTAGAAGTGACAAGCTGGCTCCCTTCCCACTTCCCTTACCATGGAAAGAGCTCCTCTTTGCCACCTCCATTTCCCCAGCTCTGATGCTGTCCTAACCAGGAAATGGGGCTTTTAGGGAGACTTTCTTGGTGGAAAAAGGTAAATCTTAATTTCTTTGTGCCTCAGTTTCCTTACCTGGAAAATGGGGATATTCAACATACCTACCTCATAGTGTCAGTGAGGATTAAACAAGTCCATGTGTGTAAAACACATGAAACAGTACCTGCCACAGAGCAGATGTTCAGTAAATATTGCTATTTGTATTATTGCTATTATCATTATAATGACAGATGGACCATCAGCTGCCTTTGGCACACTGGAACCTCAATTCGAGTTGGAAGGGGTGGTCAAGAGCTCTTTGTCCCCCCCCCCCTTAAATTGTGACTGAGAAAGTAAAGCTCAAAGTAGTTGGGTGACTCGCCCTAGGCCACCCAGTGAGGTAGTGACAGAACCGGAACCAGACAGAGCGGGTCCAGGGTCTCTGCTACACATCACAGGGTCTCCCTTGTGTTTGGGCAACATGGGATCATGTGAACACATGATCATGGCCAAGTGAGGCACACCAAATCAGGAGCGGAAAGCTATGAGAAGGGAACTTAGTCTGCTTACCAGCATAAATGGAACTGACTCATGCATTACCCTCTCTCTGCCAGCACAGCCATTCTTGCAGCTGGTTGATGTCATGGGAGGGGTGGGAGCTGGGAGTCAGGACGTTGGAGATGAGCTCTGTGACTCTTGACAAGTCGCCTGGCTTCTCTGAGACCCAGCATGCTCATCTCTGAAACAGAAACAGCAGCAGTCCTGTGCCTGTTTCCTGGGGCTCTTGTGAGGATGTGCAGTGGTGCCTGCAGGCTCCGCACGTGTCCTAGTGTGTAGGTGGTGCTCAGGAACGTGTGCCATGATCGTCATGGATCACTCCCATGGTGACCCAGCCTGCAGAGTTTCCGGTTTAACATAGTTCAGCCGCCCTCCCCACGGCCACCACAGTGTGGTGAGTGGACTGATTTACTGAGAGCTGAGGCCAGTGCTGTCTGGACCTGGCCTTCCAGGTGTCAGGAGTGGGCAGCCCAGCTGTGTCTGGGGTGAAGGGGGTTGGAGCAGGCTGGCCGGGTGACTCCGCCCCTCCCCCTGTCCATGTCCTCTCAGTACTCCAAGCAGGTGGATGACCGATTTGGTGCCTACGTGGCCTGTGCCTCGCTCGTCTTCCTCTTCATCTGCTTTGTCCAGATCACCATTGTGCCCCAGTAAGTACCTCATCCCTTCCAGGCAACCTCTTCTGGCTGGAGGGTCTCCAGGGGTAAAGAAGAGGCATAGGAGATCAGAAGGGGATGGGATCTGAGCTGAGTTTGCTCATATAGGAGAGAAGTCTCAGATGTGTGCTCAGGGGAACAAGGAAGCCGAGGTCTGCCTCCTCCCTGATGGGGAGGCGAAGCGCTCTTTGTGGGGAACTTCTATCTGGGCCCAGGCCAGTGCATCGGACACACCTTCTCTCCACTTCATCCTCTCATCCTGTTTTAACACAGACCACTGTTGCCCACTGAATCACCCAAAGTGTTCACCAGGTTGGTTTCCGTGTGACCTTTGGTTCTTGCAAAAAGTCAATACATCTTTAAAAGATAAGGGTTGAATTCCCCAGTGGTCCAGTAGTTAAGATTCTGTGCTTCCAACGCAGGGGGTACAGGTTGGATTTGGACTGCTGGTTGGACTAATGTCCCACATGCTATGCCGCACAGCCAAAACAAAAAATAAATAAATTTTTTTAAGATAAGGGTTTTCTGCTACTCTGGATGTTTCAAAGACTGGATCTCAGATTCTGAAGGCCTCTCTCAAAGAGATGTACCTAAACTCTTCTGAGGACTGGCTGTGTCCTGAGAGAGGCCTGTGTCTTCTGAGGGAGCCACTCGGAAGTGGGCTATTGGAAATGAAGTGTTTGTTAGGTAGTCAATCACTGTAGACTCACAGCTAAGTGAGAAAGATAACCGCTCCACATATGTATTTATGTATGTGTGTGTATATATATATGCATATATACACATCTTTTACTTTTCATTAAGCAACATTTCAAGCATACAGAAAAGTAATTAATGTAATCAACACCCACCCCATTGGTAGAACAGTTGTTAATATTTTGCAAATTTTGTTTCATCTGCTTTTTTCTGATTTTTAAAAATTGAAGTATAGTCGATTTGGAATGATGTGTTAGTTTCAAGTGTATTTCTGATTTTTTAAGGTAAATTTTAGACACAGGGACATTGTGCCCCTGATAAAATGTCAATCTACACCTGTTCTAAGGGCATTTTGCTTTTTAACCACCATGCCTCCTATACCAAACAAAACTAACCCCAGTTCCTCTGCAATCATCTAATACCAAGTCTATGTTCAAATCTCCAAAATCATACCCCTAAATGTCTTCTGCTCCGAATTTATTCACAGCCAGGACCTACTCAAGAGTCACTGCTTGCATTTAGTTATGTCTCATAAATCTAACAATCTAGAAGTGTCCCCTCGCCCCAACACCTCCTGTTTTTCATTTTGAAATAATTACAGACTTATAGAAAGGTTGAAAAGTACTCTGGAGGATTTCTGTACATCCTTCATCTAGTTTCTCCTAATGTTGACAACCCACATAACTGCAGGACGGTAGTCAAAATCAGGAAGTCAGCATTGCAACGACACTATGAACTAATCTACAGGCTATATTCTCATTTCATCAGCATTCCCCCAAATGGCCTCTTGGTGTTCTGGGCGCTGGGCCAGGACCCCACATTGGATTTAACCACTGTATCTTCTTAGGCCCTTCCAGTCTGTGATGCTTCCTCCGCCTTTACTGATCCTCTGTGGCCTTGGCACTTTGGTTGAGTACTAGCTAATTAATGTGTAGAATGTCTTGGGCTTCCCTGGTGGTCCACTGGTTACGACTGTATGCTTCCAATTCAAGGGTCCCAGGGTTCAATCCCTGATCTGAGGATTAAGATCCCACAAGCTGCAGGCAGCCAAAAAAAAAAATTGTTTTTAATGTGTAGAATGTCTCGATTTAGAATGTCTCAATTTAGGTTTGTCTGATGTTTCCTCATGATTCGATGGAGGTTATTTTTGACAAGAATCCCACAGAAGTGTCCTCAGTGCATCATATGGGGAGGTGCACGGCGTCATGGTGTCTTATTACTCAGTGCTTTTTATTTTTTAATGGTGCTCATTGTTGAAGAGATAGATGGCCCTTGCATTTGTGTCTGCCGTGACCCTATCAGAATACTGCAGGTGAAAACCAGACACCAGCAGCCAGCTGCTCCCTGGTTAGGCAGCTAGTGCCCATTGCCCCCTGCACTGAGACCATGCAGAGCTGGTGGGATTGTGGGTCTTTACGGCATAGGACCTACATTCAGTAATGAAATGGAGCTATAAGTATAATAAGCAACCTAGACTTCCTGTCCCATTGCAGCTGAGAGTCCCCCTCGCTTGGGTGCACAGTCCGCCTCCTTGCTGCCTCTCTCTCTCCTCAGTGTGGCTTGGGGCTGGGATTTTGCAGATCCCTGCTCTGCCAGCAGCGGCTTCACTCCCTCCTGGCCACAGCTCCGAGCTGCTAAAGCATGGTCAGAGGTCGTTATCTGGCTGTCCTCTCTCCAGGGAAACCTTAAAAGCTACTTTAAAGGTCTTTCTTTCCCTCTGGAGAGAGTACTCTCTCCCTGTTCTATTTGTTTAAGGCAGATAAGTGCTGGCTCCTGGGAGAGCCTGGAACAAAGACGCCTCCCTGGAGGTGTCCACCTGCCTTCTGTGTCCCCTATTTGCCTCTGACCTGCGGACAACGCCTGGCATCTCAGGCCATCTCACTCCCTAAAAGGGAGAAGGAGTGTCTGAGGCCTCCTGTGGTTGGTGGAGAGTGCCGTGCCTCGGCCAGCCCCTGCCCTAGGAGAGCCATGGCAGGCCCCAGATGGAAAGTCATCTGCCGTTCTCTCGTGTGAGGATTCTGGCTCCTGGTGAACATTAGGCTCACCTGTGATCTGCTCCTGTAAGGAGGGACAGTGAGGAGAGCCCGGCGGGCTTTATGACTTCTGTTGAGCTGGGTGGGAGTAGGGGAACAGAAACTGAGCAGGACTTGTTGTGCAGCCTGACAGTGGGCACAGGTTTAGGGACTCTGCCCTCCAAAGGGACATGTCACTGCTGTTTCTCAGAGTGCCTGGTTGGTTTGTTGACAAATGCATTTCTATAAATGATGGACATTTATCAAATCAATGTTCCATCTTCAGAGTTACTTGTCAAGCCATGAGTGACTACCTGGAGGGAACAACCAGGTGATTTTTAAAATGGGTCCTTCCAGCTTAAACAAAGTGAGTTTATGGATAGCTAAGAATTAGGTAAAACTTTGAGCAGGTGTCACCAGTTCTCCATTCGGCCCCTCTGTGGGCTGTGCTCCCCCAGGAAAGTGACAGGACCAAGAGGAAGGGCAGGAGCCAGACCGTTACGGAGGAGGGTTCTAGATCGGCTCACAGGCTCTAATCTCCCCTCGGTGAGTCAGGGGCCAGGCACCGAAGACTGGGCAGTGGGTGCAGGAGAAATGGAGCAAGCTCTGCTTCCTTCGCAGGGCCTCTCAGAGCCCTAGAACTCCCACCTCCTCTCTCCTTCCAGCTCCGTGTTCATGTTGAGTTTCTACCTGACCTGTTTCCTGCTGCTGACCTTGGTGGTGTTTGTGTCCGTGATCTATTCTTGCGTGAAGGTGAGTCCAGTTTACACTTGAGCCCCAGTTTCCTTCTCCCCTCCCTTCCCAGCCCTCTGATAAGCTCCCCGCGCTGGAGCCGGAGGGTCACGCCTGGGACCCAGGTGACTGAACCTGGATCATACCTCTTGATTGGCATTGGCAGCAAGCCAGACTGCAGGGGCCATAGTATGTCTGGGGGTGCTTGTTTGTACCGGCTGTTTCAATTAGCCTTTGCCCATCTCTGCAACAAGATGATACTATTGCCATCTCTTCCATCTGTCCCCTGGGTATCAGATGGGCCGAAGGAAGGGCGCCTAGCACATAGCTGAGAACAGAGCAATGGTCACTAAATACCTGCTGAAAGAATGGCTGAAAGAGATCACGCCTCTTCTGGCTTCCAGTGTGCCCAGAGATGGCCCTGGAGGAGGCCTTAGAGATGACGGCTTCTGAGCTGCCCATCATACAGACGAGAGGGGGATCCAGAGTGGTCCATTGTTTCAGACGAGGCCCCATGGCTAGGGATGCGGATGTGAGACCCTGCTCTGGGTTTACTCCCGTGTCTCCTCTTAGGCATGCCATGTCACCATCCAAGCTGTGTCCTTTGAGGGGACCTGACCACAGGTCATTAGGGTCAGTCGTAGGAATCAGTCAGGTTCCCATTTGCCTTGCCCACCAAACCTCTTCCTCGGTTCTTTCCCACTGGTTTAAGAATTCCCTGGGCTTCCCTGGTGGGTCAGAGGGTAAAGCGTCTGCCTGCAATGTGGGAGACCTGGGTTTGATCCCTGGGTTGGGAAGATCCCCTGGAGAAGGAAATGGGAACCCACTCCAGTACTCTTGCCTGGAAAATCCCATGGATGGAGGACCCTGGTAGGTTACAGTCCATGGGGTCGCAAAGAGTCGGACACGACTGAGCGACTTCACTAAGAATTCTCTGATGGGCCAGTCTGGTTCTAGAAAGCACTCTATCCAGGCAGGGACAAGCCCTGGCCAGCTTGTGCTGTAACCATTTCTCTGCTCCTCCTGGATGCTCACTTGGAGCCAAGCCCCTCGGGGCCTCAGGCCCTGCCACCACTCCCCACGCCCTCTGCAGGGGGCACATGTTCTCCTTGCTGGGGAGTTGCGTCTTTGTCACCTCCAAAGTCCTCTTTCTCCCTCCACCCTCCAAACAGAGTCCTTCATGGGGCTGTTCACTGTTTCATCACCTGATAGTCAATATCTTGGGGGATTGACTGTCAGAACCGGAAGGACCTTACCATCATCTGGTGTGCTACAGCCCTGCCCCTGAGTGGGTGCAGAGAGAGGCAGGGCTGGCCAGGGTGACTTGGCAAATTGAGCTGGGTGCTCAGCCTGTTGCTGTGCTGCAAGGTAGGGGTTAATCCTGGCTCCCTGCCTCTCCACCAGCTCCTTCCCTGAGGCTACAACCTTGCTCCTGCTCTGTGTTCATTCCCCCTTGCCTTGTGGTCTTGCTGTGGTCAAGCCCACCTCCCCTGAACCTGTTTGTCCCGCCGTGGCCAGTCCCACTTTCTTCATCTCATGCCTGTAAGAGCACACCGTATAATTCACAAGAGCCAAAAGGTGGAAACAGCCCAGGTGTCCATCAACAGATGAATGAATAAACAAAGTGCTATATCCATACAATGGAGTATTATTCTACCATAAAAGGACGAAGTGCTGAAACATGCGACTGCATGGCTGAACCCTGAAGACACTGCGCTAAGTGAAGGAAGCCAAACACAAAATGGCATATATTACATGATTCCGCTCATATGAAGTATATAGAATAGATGAATTCACAGAAACAGAGTGTAGACTAGAGAGTACCAGGGGCTGGGGGAGGGAGCGTGAAGAGTTATTGTTTACTGGGTTCAGAGTTTCTGTTTGGAGTGATGAAAGGGTTTGGGAAATAGACAGAAGTGCTGGCCTCATGGCGTCGTACAGGTAGTTCATGCCACCGACATGGACACTTAAAAATGGCCAAACTGGCAAATTTTATACATATTTTACCACAATAAAACAACCTAGTAAAATAAAGCATGCCATAGCTAAAAGGGCCTCTTAAACATTCTTTAGCTGAATGCTCAAAAAAGAGTCTTTCCTTTTTTTAAGTTATAAACTGAAGCAAAGTCATTGTTCATTTGAGGAACTTAACGAGCCTATTCAAATCAGAATCAAAGTTTTGTTCACAATTTTTAAACCGGAACCTAGATTTATCTCTCTTCTGTTAGCTACACTGAATTCATTTGGTTTCTGTTCCCTGTTTTGAGTGTATATCTGCTGTGGGGGAAGGCGGGGGAGAGGCAGGGTTGGGGAGGGACAGGGGACAGACCCATTTCCCCACGTGCCTTGCCATGTTGACTTAGCTCTCTGGTCTAGTGAATTCTTTTTGCCACTGTTGGAGATGATTATTTATAAACGTCTTCCCTGCCTCCTTGTGCTTTATTGAATCCACCTATTTTGTAATCAATGTCACATTCAATCAGCTTGCTCTCAATTCCTCCATCCAGCTCGGGGATTTTCTGACTGCTCTGAGGCCTCAGTTTTCCTTGGGGCAGGGGGTGGTTGGAACACTTACATCCCCCACCTCCACCTCCCCACACCCTTCCACCAGGGGAGCCTACTCCTTCCATCTTGCAGATGTAGAGTTTCTATAAAGCGTGTGTTTAGAAAAAAAAAGTGCTCTGTGACTTATCAAGCCTGAAACCTGCTGATCTCGGCCAAGAGGCAAATAGACTCTAATACCCATCTTGGGGTCCTGGCTGCATCTGTCTCTCACAAGCCTCTGATAATCCATCTTCTCAGCATTTATCCACTTTCTGTAAAGTAGACCCCAACCTGAGCAATTGTCTGTAGTATGAACTCCTCTTCCAGTTAATCTTGCAGTTAATCTTTCCTCTTTGTGTTGTGCATGAACTGCACGGTAAGATGTGAAGGGGGTTAAGTCTCCCCTTTGGTGTCTCTGCAGCAGGGCGGGTTGGCCCTCCCCGCCCCCCCACACTGCCTGCAGCCTGACTGACTGAAAGTTGATTATATCACCTTCTCAGGTATTGCCATGAAGCTGATTGAACTGGAATTTTCAGTGTCATTCTGTTTTTCTCTGTGAAAAGACTTGCCAGAACTCAGACATTCTTCATCTTATTCCTACGGTTTCTGAGATGTCATGGCTAGTGGTGTTCCGATGAGATACCGCAGTTCCTAAATCACCCCTGCCCGCATTGGGCTCCTCAGATCCAAAGCCAGGCGGTTCTGTCAGACGTGGTCTCTTTCTGTTTCATTTACTTTTCCATTTCCCCGAAACAACTTGGACTTGGATGATTTCTTAAATCATCCATATTTTATTCTTTTTGAAGAGAGAAACATGAAGAAAGTGTAGTCTGAGTCAGTTGACATAGTCTTCTTAGCCATCTGTCTAGGAGCAATTCCCGGGTCCTTTCTCTTGGAAGGTTTTTCTGAAATGTGCTGCTCACCAAGGGCTCTGAGTGTGTTTTCATCTCAGGCCTGTGTGATCTCTTCCTGACACAGCTTGGTCCAGATCACACACACCCCTAGACTTCTCAGCAGGACTAATTTGGAGCCTTGATCTTCCTCTTGTCCCAAGGTCCTGGTCTTGCTGCCCTCTGGAGCTCCTCTGCCTGGGGTACCTTGTCCTGAGGCACATCCCCCGAGCGCCTCTTTCTGGTGAGGCTCTTAGAGGGCTGTGTGGACACCCAGACAGTCCTTTCTCCCCTTGTCATTGGTGCTGATCTGGGCCCCAGAGCTGCTCAGAGAAAACCATGCTAAATCCCTCTTTGCATCACATGTGGTCCACAAACTCAGAGTATCTCAGATTGGAAGGTTCCCAAACAGTGAGGCAGTCCAGACAACCACCTGAGCCTGGAACCCCTTTGCAATAACGCTGTGAGATCCAGGCCGGCCTCTGCTGGGTCCCCTCCAGGGGCACAAGCCTGTTATATCTCCTGAGTGCAGCCCCTTCCGTTTTTGGCCAGCTCTGCCTGGTCCATCCAGAGAAGGCGATGGCACCCCACTCCAGTACTCTTGCCTGGAAAATCCCATGGACAGAGGAGCCTGGTGCGCTGCAGTCCATGGGGTCGCTAAAAAGTCGTACACGACTGAGCGACTTCACTTTCAGTTTTCACTTTCATGCACTGGAGAAGAAAATGGCAACCCACTCCAGTGTTCTTGCCTGGAGAATCCCAGGGACAGGGGAGCCTGGTGGGCTGCCATCTACGGGGTCGCACAGAATCGGACATGACTGAAGCGACTTAGCAGCAGCAGCCTGGTCCCTCAGTCTCTCTGTCCCTCTGTCTCCCTGTCCCTCTGTCCCGTCGTCATCCAGTGAAGGGGCCGAGGCCTGCCCCCGACAGCACTGGCATTTTTGCCAATGCCGCCACCCAAGTGGGTAGAAGAGTGTGCCTCCCTTCTGTTCCTACACTTGATCGGGGTCCCCTGTCTCTCCTGTGGCTCCTCGGCATGTTCTCTCTCAGAAGGCCAAACTCTGCTTTTCTGCAGTTTGGGAGCCGGGTGCAGATAGGCCTAGAAGGCGTATCTGACCAGAGCTTCTATAGGCCCTTATCTGCCCTGTGCAGTCACCAAAAAGCCCCCTGTCCCTCTCCCTGAAGCCTGAATGTAGCCAAGCCCCACCTTGCCAGCTGTCCTTCCTACCACTCCAGCCTGACTCCTGCCCACAGCTTCTAAAGTTAGGTCTTACTACACCGCCAGTACCTCTCACCTCCCAGTACTTTTGTCCTGTGACCACTGCAGAATCCCACACTCACGTTTCCAGACGTTTGGGCTTGCACTCTATCTACTAGAAGAGGGCGTGCTGCTGCCCGGCACAGTTCGTCTAGGGATGGAGAACTCTTCATGCCAGGAAGCAGACCTTAGATTCCTCCCGTGGCTTTTCAGTCCGGCTGTCTTGGGTCCAGAGCCCAGCTGTGCCACCTTGCCTGGCCTTTCCCAAATCTTGAAGGCAGCTTTTATTATATTCACTTTGCAGATGAGAAGAATGAGGCTCTGAGTGGTTAGACAGCTTCCCCTAGGAATGGGGATTGTTGTTGGTGTTTAGTTGCTAAGTCGTGTCCAACTCTTTGCAACCTCATGGATTGTAGCCTGCCAGGCCCACTGTCCATGGGATTCTCCAGGCAAGAATACTGGAGTGGGCTGCCATTTCCTTCTCCAGTATATCTTTCTGACCCAGGGATCGAACCCATGTCTCCTAAACTGGCAGACAGATTCTTTACCATTATGCCATCAGGGAAGCCAGGAAATGGGATAGCTGGGTTTTAAACCCAGATGGTTCTTGACTCCAGAGCCCACAAACCCTTCCCCTCCTTTGTTAATATGTTAATATGTCTTTGTTAATATGTCCAGTTGGCTCCTGAAAGGCCAGGTGATGAGAGCAGTAGTGTGTCACCTGGTCACTGTCTGCCTGCTTTGTTCTGAAATTTTTGTATCTTTTAAAAAATTTTTCCGAAGCAGGAAAAATTTCTGCTTCTGTTATTAGCTTCTTATCAGAAAGTCTGTCTTCTTAAATGTTCTGCTGTCAGATTGCATTCAGATTTCATTCCTGGATACCCTGGCCCCACATCACAGTAAGGGAACCAGGACCCCAGGAAGGTCATTGATTTGCCTGGAGACTTTCAGAGAGGCCAGGATCAAAGCTGTCCCTCACCCAGTCACGGTTTATTAATTGTGTCGCCATTCCCATTTTTCAAGTTGAATTGATTTGAATTAATCAGATTGGGAATGTACTGGATGGGAATTTTTTTTTATTGATTCTTTTCCTGAGCTCTGCTGGAGAACAGGCATTGAGCAATTGGTTTGCACAGACACAATCATTCTGCCAGACAAATGCCCTCCAGGATCTGTTTGCAGCTGTAGGGCAGCCCCATGAGGAGATTCTACTCCAGGTGAAGAATCTTATTGTTTACACCAGGGTTAGTACAGGTAGAATTTCGGGTCAACATACAGGGGAATTTTTATTACAGGAGATGAGATATTCCATAAACCTTTGCCAGGCCAGGATGTCAAATCTTCTGCAGACTTCAAAAAAGCAGCAATTCCCGGGTTCCTGCTGAGATTTAAAGTTGAGAAGATCTTTTGAAATGGTGACAAGGAAAATTGGTTTGTAGCAAGGCAATGCACTGAAGTAATCATTCTTTAGCTGTTACAAGTTTATTCCTGGTTGAATTTTGTTTAGTAGCCTGCAGTTCTTCTCTTGGCCTCTGGGTGGCCCCCGTGGGGCCCCCGGTCTCAGGTTCACCAGGAAGCCTTTGCACATAGAACTCCCCAACCACCTTTCTGGACACGAGTTTGAGCAAACTCCAGGAGATACCAAAGGACAGAGGGAGGGTTGGACACGACTTAGAGATTGAGCAACAACCACCACCACCTTCTATGGGCTTTCCTGGCAGGTTAGTGGTAAAGAACTTGCCTGCAATGCAGGAGACGTGGGTCTGATCCTTGGGTCAGGAGGATACCCTGGAGACGGAAATGGCAACCCACTCTAGTATTCATGCTTGGGAAATCCCATGGACAGAGGATCCTGGCAGGCCATGAGGTCGCAAAAGAGTCAGACATGACTTAGCAACTAAACAACAACAAAACCACTTTCTATAAAGGCTTTGCTGCTGCTGCTGCTAAGTCATTTCAGTCGTGTCCGACTCTGTGCGACCCCATCGACGGCAGCCCACCAGGCTCCCCCGTCCCTGGGATTCTCCAGGCAAGAACACTGGAGTGGGTTGCCATTTCCTTCTCCAATGCATGAAAGTGAAAAGTGAAAGTGAAGTCGCTCAGTCGTGTCCGACTCTTAGCGACCCCATGGACTGCAGCCTACCAGGCTCCTCTGTCCATGGGATTTTCCAGGCAAGAGTACTGGAGTGGGGTGCCATTGCCTTCTCCAATAGAGGCTTTAGCATCTGGTAATAACTCGCCTAAATCAGTCATTACACTGGTAATGAAAGAAGCCATTCAGTTGATGGATAGGGTGATCAGAACTGAAATGGTTTAAGCAACATGGGGGATGGGAGGATGAAATGGCAAAATTTTAAGCAGGCAAAGATTAGAAACCATCTGTCATACCGTTTCAGAGTAAGTGCCTCATGCTGCTGCCAAAACACTTTCCACAGCTGTGAAACCAAAAATTCCTTTAATGAGAAACAAGGACTTTTGTTCTTATTGGCAACATAGCTCTTTAAAATGCAAATATTAACTAAAATTTCTATTGAATTTAACAGCTTTCAAAGCAATTTCAAATGCATCAATGATTGAGTCTTCATGACCACCCTAGAATATCTACTACCCAGGAAAGTAGATATTCCCTGTTTACCAATAAGGAAACTGGGACTCTAAGATCTTAATGACTTTCCCAGGATCACACAGTAAGAGGCTGAGCAGGAATTTTTTAAGTAAGCACTTTTTTGAGATACAATTCACATACTGAAAAATTCTTCTTTATAAAGGTCATAAAATTATAATTCAGTAGCTTCTAGCTTATTCACAAAATTCTGCAACTATCACCACTAATTCCAGAACATTGTCATCATCCCCAAAAGAAACCCTACACCTATTAGGAGTCACTCCTCATTCCCTGTTCCTCTCATCTGCTGCTGCTGCTGCTAAGTCACTTCAGTCGTGTCCGACTCTGTGCGACCCCATAGATGGCAGCCCACCAGGCTCCCCCATCCCTGGGATTCTCCAGGCAAGAATACTGGAGTGGGTTTCCATTTCCTTCTCCAATGCATGAAAGTGCTAGCAACCTCAAATCTATTTCCTGTTTCTATGAATTTGCCTGTTCTGGGCATTTTGTGTAAATGGTATAATACAATATGTGGCCTTTGGAAATTGGCTTCTTTCACATAACATATCTCAAGGTTTGTTCATCTGGTACCATAAAACAGCACTTCATTCCTTCATCTGTGACCAAATAACATTCCATCATGTAGATTTACTACATTTGGTTTATCCCTTCATCAGTTGATGGACATCTGGGTAATTTCCACTTTCAGGCTATTAATCCTACGCTAAACATTTGCATATGAAGTTTTATATGGACTTATGTTTTTAGTTCTCTTGGGTATGTATCTAAGAGTATAAAAGAGTGGGTTCAGTCAGAGTTCAGATTACCCTCCAAAGGAAGTGTCTTCTCAGAAAAAGATGCCACAGACTCAATGCTCCATGAACGCAGCTGAGAGGCACCCCTGCTTGGCACGTGAAGTTCAAGGTTTTCACCACTCAGCCTAGAGCCCAAGTGGGCTGCAAGCCTCCATCCCTGCTACAGTCCTTCTGTGTGGTCCCTTCTCTCCCTCTGCTGAATAGGAAATGGACTTGCTGGGAAGGCAGAGGGAGATTTGGAGCGAAAGGGATATATAGCTTCTTTACGTGCATACTTAGCCCAAAGCCCAAGACTCAGGTGTAAGCAGGGCACTTTCTTGGTGTCAAGAACTGTGAACGGTCTGAGATTTGGTTTTACGCTTGTTGCTCTTTCACAGATGCTAACAGAAGTGACCAGACTCCTGGGTCAGGGACAAGAGACTTTATTACTTGTGGCATAGCAAGCACTACAAACATCAGCATATTTGTTTTGGTTTGCCAAAGTCCCATGGGGGCAACCTGATGGGCCCCTGTGGAACCACGTGTAGTGAGTCTGGGTCACAGCTGAGGAACACTGGACCAAGGGCCTGGCACTTGCTGGCCTTAAACACTGTAGCACATGAGCCAGCACATTGGGAACGAGCAGTCCTTTCATGGCCACACTGTGTGCCCTCACCTACTTAGCTGCCTGCGTTACTCTCTGTAACAGTGGGCGGCTGAGCCTTGCATCCGGCACGCTCAGTCAGAATGTGCAGGTATGCTCAGGGCCACCCAGGAAAAGCCACGCCCAGAACCCAGGCCTCTGGGTGCTTTTCCACCAGCTTCCTCTGCCTGTAGGGGTTTCCGTGGGACATGTGGCATGCTTGAAAATCAGCCTACCAAGAGGCATGAAGGTGGGTGGGGTGAGAGGAGCAGGTCCACCGCTTTGATTTTCTGGGTCTGCCAACTTCTTTGGGTTGCTTAGGAGATGATGAGGACGTGGTGGCCAAGGCCAGTTGCATCAGATTTGGTAGACCCAACTGTTTAATTACCAAAACTGTAGTGGGTCTTTGAGTGGACATACAGTGTGTGTAGTTGAAGGAAATATAGGGAGGGTTAGGTGAGGGAAATGCAGACCCATGGGCGTCCTGCTGAAAAAACTCAATTCATGTGACCGGGGCACCACCCTCTGCTCCCAGGCTGCTCTGCTCCTTTACACATGCCCATCCCCTTCCTCCAGATGCCAGGCTCTCCATGAGCCCTCAGATCCACAGCTCCCTGCTTCATCCCAGAAACCCTCTGGCCCTCCTCGGAAAGTTCTGGGCCCTCCATGACTCTTTGACTGCTGCCTCCTGCCACTCCCTGAATGTAACTCTAAGGGGCCCAGCATTCACACAGTGGGTACATGGGCTTTTCCCTCTGCTTCCATGTTGGGGTTAAGGTAGCATCTTTCCTTTCGTCCATCCTCTCTCACCTGTGAGTGCCTCAGGTGGACTCCTCCCGGCCCCCTGCAGAATCTAGCTGTGGTTGACCTGGAAGCAGAGGTTGGAGGCTCACACACAGGGAGGGGGGTCAGGAAAGCATTCAGGGTTCTGCTGGTGACAGACAAAGAGGGGGAGAGCCTCCTCTGCCTCCTCTGTGGCAGTATGTGGAGTCCACTGAATTCTGTTTCGTCTCTCTCTCTCCCTCTCTCTGCCCCGGGACAGCTCTTCCCAGCCCCGCTGCAGACGCTCTCCAGGAAGATCGTGCGGTCCAAGATGAACAGCACCCTGGTGGGGGTGTTCACCATCACCCTCGTGTTCCTGTCGGCTTTCGTCAACATGGTGGGTGGCTCCACCTCCCCGGCACCTCCCAGCCCACTGGAGCCCTGAACCCCACAAGCACCGGCTGGGAGGAGACTTCCCCCGGACCCTGGGGTTCTCCCTCCCTGGAAATTCTTATTTGGGTCTCACCTCAGGCCTGGGATCAGATTTAGCTCCTAAAGCCTCTCACACAGCCTTTAGTCCTCACTCTCTAAGACAGAGGACCAGAAAGGCTTGCGGAAGTACACCCCCAAGGGAGATTTATGAGCCCTGCCCTGGGTGTTGGGCAAGTCTTGACTGTTCCTCGGTCTCTTCCATGCTCATCCCCTGCCCTGGTCAGAGTCAGACCTCACCCAAAACCAGGGGGCATGGGCACGTGCTGCCTGTGGAGATGGGCTGCGCTGGCCTGGGCCCCCGTGGGCTGAGCCTCTCCTCCCCCGCAGTTCACGTGCAACTCCAAGGACCTGTTTGGCTGCCTGGGGGACGAGCACAACATCAGTGCCAGTCAGGTCAATGCATGCCACGTGGTGGAGTCGGCCGTCAACTACAGTCTGGGTGACGAGCAGGGCTTCTGCGGCAGCTCCTGGCCCAACTGCAACTTCCCCGAGGTACTGGGCAGGGTGGGGCAGGATGCAGATGGGGACCCGCCACCAGCTCTCTCCATCCTCAACTACTCTGATGGACAGTCAAGGGCCCTCAGGCTCACTGCCATTCCAGAAACCTCCTTCCCCCGGAGTCTATCTCACTCTATGTGCCAGACACCTGTGAGCAAGGCCAACCTCCCTGTATAATATTAACAACAATAACAGCATAGCTGTTACTTATAGGGTGCTTACCATGTGCCAGACACAGGGCCAAGAACTTCACATTTACTCATTTAGTCCTCAGAGCAACCCTGTGACAAAGATGCCATTATTAGCTCCTTTATACAGATGTAATTGAGGCACAGAGAGGTTAAATAACACACCTAAGGTCACACAGTTAGCAAGTGGCAGAGGCAGAGTCCTACCCAGGTCAGGTGACTTCAGAATTTTTGCTCTTAACCTGAAGGCAGAAATGTTTCTGGACCCTCAGCCTCAGCAGCATGCCCCCATGCTGCCCTGGGTGGCCTGCCTGACCCCTTTGCTGTAGGTCAGAGAGCAGAGGGAAGCAAAAGGAACTATATCCTAAACCAACACTACCACCTGCCTCACCCATTCAAAGTATAGTTCAGTAGCTTTTAGAGTATTGCTGGGTTGGGTTCTCCTACTAACTAGGGCTTCCCTGGTGGCTTAGATGGTAAAGAATCTGCCTGCAATGCAGGGAGACCTGGGTTCAACCCCTGGGTCGGGAATATCCCCTGGAGAAGGGGAATGTCAACCCACTCCAGTGTTCTTGCCTGGAAAATTCCATGAACTGAGGAGCCTAGTGGGCTACAGTCCATGGGGTGGCAAAGAGTCGGACACAACTCTTAGTATATTCACAACGTGTGCAGCCATCATTATAATGGAATCGTACATTTTTGTCACCCCAAAATGAAATCGTATACCTACAGATCACTGGGTTTAAAAATCCAGTGTCGAGAACCCTTAGCAGCATGGTATGCTGAGTGCTGCGCCACCCTGCTGGGCTTCCTCAGGGAGCCATTCTGCAGAAAGCAGCAGGATCAGGCTTCCAGCCCAGCGCATCGCCTCCCAGCACTGGTCACTCTCACAACCCGACTCCCAACCAGGGCGCCCGTGAAATCTAAGATGATGGTAGTTTTTGCCCTTTTCTGGGGAGAAAGCCCATGCCTTCTTCCAACTCCCAAAGGGCCCATGACTCATAAGAAGGCTCCAAGATGGCAGTGAGGGCCCCTGGGGACTGTCACAGTGCTGGCCTCCTTACCTGTCCCAGGGAAGGGGACTGATCCACCTCCCCTATATGGATGGGATCAGGGAGACTCAGTGAGAAGTAGGGCTCCCCCACACCAGTGTCACCCGGAGTGCTGGTCCCTGGGCCCCACCATGCGCTCACTCTGCCCTGGAAGCCATGCTCCAGCACCTGCCCTTGGCTTTCCACCTCTCTTCCCTCTCACATCTGGCTGACAGCCTCTAGGAGCTGCTGCCTGAGGGCTGTTGGCTGGAAGCCAAGGCTGTTTTTGGTCTTGCACGTGTCCATTGGTGGCTGCTCCACGGGAGAGCAGGGGAACAAAGTGATGGCAGGGCCTGTCCTGGTTCCTCGTTTGTGGGAGATGGTTGATCACAGCCTTCAGCCCTCACCAGCCTGACCTGTTTTGGGCCCTCAGATCCCAGGCCTCACCAGCTGCAGACCCCTCAGGCTGACCCCACCTCACAAGTGTTGTTCTGATTCAGCAATTCAGCAACTCCTCAGAGACCTGGATGGACCTCAGCATTAAGCTTTGGCCTTGTCTGGGCCCCGGGTCTGAATGGGCCTCCAAGCTGGTGCTTTGTCCCCCTCCCCACCCACCGAGAAAAGAATTATTATCCTCGAGGCTGATGTGTCTGTGCGTGCCCTCCCTACTCCTTCCTCTGCCCCTTCCTGCTGGTGAGTTGAAGCAGGTCCCTCCCTCCTCCAGTCAGCAGGGGCTACCCTCACTTCCAGCCACCAATACTTGGCCTCCATCCCAAGGCAGAGGCAGCAGTGAGACGCTTTGCCTGGAGCAGAAATAGTGATGCTAAATTTAAAAGAAAGAGCAAAATAATAGATGCTGACTGTCTTGGATTAATATCAGGGGACGACAGAACAGAAATTGACCTCTGAGATGGCCTGGTTTGACCCCTTGGACAATTGTCCAAGGCTCTGAAACTGAGGCTCTGAGACCAGAAGGGGTTCCCCCCAAAGTACAGGGAGAGGCACAGTCCCTCATCTGAAACCTTTCAGATCAGATATGTTTTGGACTGTAAAATTTCTCAGAGTTTAAAAGGTTATCTCACACCTCGGTGCAATCTGGGCAGCACCTGATAATGAATCACAGAAATATTTCTGCAGCAAAATGTATGAATAGTCACAGGAAGCAGGACAAAGGTGATACTTCACATCACGTCAGTTGATCAGTTTGGCCACCAAATAAGGCAGTTCAGATGTTGCCATCACATCAGTTATGAAAACACTTTCAGTTTTCAGGACTTTGAATTTAAAGTCGCAGATCCAGGGCTGGAGCCTGCACTCTCATAGTTATGGAGGGTACCACACACTGTGCCAGGGGGCGTCATATCATTTTTAATCATCACAGTCAGCCCATGAGAGAAAAGGCTTTATATGCAGGGAAACAAGGTTAGGGGCTTCCCTGCCGGCTAAGACGGTAAAGAATTTGCCTGCAATGCAGGAGACCTGGGTTCGATCCCTAGGTAGGGAAGATCCCCTGGAGAAGGAAAAGGCTACCTACTCCAGTATTTTGGCCTGACTGTATAGTCCATGCGGTCGCAAAGAGTCGGACACGACTGAGCGACTTTCACTTTCAACAAGCTTAGAGAGGTTGAATAAATGGCCAAAGTCACACAAACAGTCCATAATGAATCAGGGCTGAAACTCAAGTTTGCCTGAGCGGGAAGCTCTGCTCTAACCATTGGGCCCCACTGCTGGAACTAGTGATATTTATCCTGCCAGCCCCATCTCCTGGTTTCTACCCAGGGCCATTCACATCACAGTATAAGTTTGCATCAGCAGAAACATCCCCAGACCCGGTTTCACCTGAGATCAACACAGACTGGAGAGAGGCTGGGGGGCGGGTGGGGCCCGGGGAGGGGCGGGACCCGAGGAGGGCGGGGCCCGAGGAGGGGGCGGGCCGGGCGCTAAAGCTGCCGCCCTCTCTCCGCAGTACTTCACCTATAGCGTGCTGCTCAGCCTGCTGGCCTGCTCCGTGTTCCTGCAGATCAGCTGCATCGGGAAGCTGGTGCTCATGCTGGCCATCGAGCTCATCTACGTGCTCGTCGTTGAGGTGCCCGGTGTCACGCTCTTTGACAATGCCGACCTACTGGTCACGGCCAACGCCATGTAGGTGGCACCTGCCTGGGACCCCAAATGGGGTCTGGAGCATTGCAGAGAGACAGGAAAAACGGAAGACTGGGGCCGCAGGGCTTCCAGAGGAGTGTCCTTTTGCTCCCAGCTCTGACCACCTAGGCAAAAACAGCACAGTGTCTTTTTTCTTCCCCCCCATCCCTCTCCCAGTGATGAGGGTGGCCTCAGGGCTACTAGGTCCCCTGTCCTTCTGCCTCCAGACGCTTACTCAGTCCTGACTTCAGGCTTCAGTGATTTGTTCCTCATCTGTCCCAGGCAGCCTTTGATGAGCTATTTTCACTTCACTGCCCTTGCAACCTCAGGCCCAGAGGGGTCAAGGTTCAACAGAGCTGGAAAGCAAGGTGTGTGGGAGCAAAGGAACAGCCTCGTTGTTTGTGGGCATTTGTCCTGCCTTAAGCCAAACACCTGGACATACTTTATCCCTTTCATCCTTATGGCAACTCAGCAAAGTAGACAGGGCCTCCCTGGACAGTTGGGTAGTTTGTGCATTGCTCAAAGGCTCCTTGACTGTGATGGTGAGCAGCCAGGAGGTGGCACGAATGAAGATTGTGCCCCGGGCATTCTAGCTGGCAGTCAGCCTGGTCAAATAGTGACAGATGTCAGATTTCCCAGGGAGGTGGCTCTGTGAGGGGAAAGAGCTCTGATTTGGGGTCGAATTGAGTTTGAATCTCAGCTTCAGACACATATTTGGCTATTTTTCCTGAACCTCCCATTATTTTTTCCCAGTAGAGTGGAAATAATAATACCTATAGTAGTAATATGTGTGTAAAGTGCCCGATACATAGTACCCCTTTCTTCCCATTACCATCCCTGCCCCCACCCCCAACACACACATCAGGAAATGCAAAACATGTGAGCTGACAGGTCTGTGTCCCTTGAGAAAATGCAGCAAACTGTGCTTTCTCTGAGTTGGAGGAAGGGATTCATTCATCCATCTACCCAGTCACTCAAAAATATTTACGGAGCACTTGCCCTGTTCCGGGCACCAAGCTTGGCAGTGAAGGTATAGTCATGGATAACATCGGCCATATGTCCAGTGTCAGAAAAGATGTTACCTTCTTGTGCAGAGAATGTCACCTGAGAAAATGAAGATGTAGTGAAGGATCTAAGGCAGATGCAAGGAAGAACTTCTCAGTGGCCGTGCGGGGATGTGGGTAGATGACAGGGAGACTGGAGCATGGGGAGCAGTGCAGTTTGCGGTCCTGTGGGGACCGGAGAAGGAGGAAGTTGACCCTTCTACCCAAGGATGGGACAAGAGCGGGACTCTGCCTGTCTTTCTCTCCTGCCCTGCTCCTCCCCTACACCCCCTCCCCTCCTCCTACTAAAGCAGCCCTACCCAGAGAGTGAAGGTCCTTTCTGGGTTGAGAAACCCTGGCGTGGCTCTAGGGCGGCACTGTTTACTAGAAAAATTATGCAAGCCACAGATGTAATTTTAAGTTTTCTAGTAGCTATATTAAAAAGCAAAACATGCAATTAATTCTAATAATATATTTGTTTAACCAATATATTCAGAATATTATTTTCATATGTAGTCAGTTTTAAATTACTAGTGAAGTATTTGATATCTTCCCACACTGATTCTTCAAAACCTGGTATCTATTTTACGCTGATAGCACATCTCAGCCTGTACTAGCCACATTGTAAGCTCAGTAGCCACATATGGCTAGTGGCTACTGTACTGGACAGTACAAGTGTGTGTTTCTCCTCTGGGTGGCAGCGACGGGCTGGGGTGGGAGAGGGGACAGGCTGCTGCCCAGGTAGGGTCCCAGGAAAGGACTGGATGATTTGTGGTCCTGGTGACCAGATGCTAATAGGGACCAGGCTTTCTGCAAGCCTCCTATTCTGAAAGTGTCCTTGGATTGGGGAGAGGGATGCTGGGGGGATGGCAAAGGAGCAGCAATTGTGGGGGCAGAAATATAAGGCATGGGGACACAGAGCTGGGTGTAAAGGGTGTAGAGGGGACAGAGGCGGCAGAGAGGCCTGGAGGGTATGAGGCAGGGAGCAGTTCTGAACAGCCCTCTCCAACTCCTGTTCACAGAGACTTCAGCAACAACGGGACCTCCCAGTGGTGAGTTGAAGCTCTTTGTTTGAATTCCCTGATACGACCCCTGCCTGCCAGAGGCCACCAGCTCAGGCCACCAGCCCAGCAGAGAAAGCAGCGGTGCACAGGTGGGAGGGGGCCTTGTGGCAAGGTGGGTGATGAAGGAGGAGGCCCTTCCCTCTCTAAGTACCAATGGGGCCTCCCTGGGTAGGTACCGTTCTTTCACTGTCTCCATCACCCCAAGATGACTTACAGACTCGGGACCAAGATTATCAGGCCTCAGAGGCCATTCCACAGGCCTCCAGCTCTCTCTGGGGGCATACATGAGACCCCAGGCACAGGAGAACACGTGCCCCTTCTGCTCCCAGAGGGGAGGAGCAGAGGCCCAGGCCTGCAGGGTTGGTTGGTTAGGTCTTGCCTCCTGGCTGCTGCTGCGCAGGGAGTATGCAGCCTTCAAGGTTTGGGCTCTTTCCTAGGACAGGAGAAGGGTTTGGGACAGCTGTTTTTTATTAGGAGCATGAGTAATGTTAACAGAAATATAATCAGATAATAATTGCTACCAGTTTTGGAGTTCCTACCGTTTCTCAGATACTATACAGGAGTTTGCATATAGTATCTGTAATTCTTGCCACAATCTTGAAATGCGGGTATTGTTATCCCATTCTACAGATTAGGATATTAAGATTCAGAGAGGTTAAGAGATTTGCCCAAGGTTGCCCAGAGACAGTATGGCCTGCCTGGCTCCCTTGTTACAACCCCTGTCTTGTCAACTGAGAGAGACCTGGGATGATACATTGCCTTGTAAGATGGCCCAGTTCATTTCCTGTTGTAACCAGAGGGAAGCACCCCAGTGATGCAGGGGAGTGAGCCTCAGTGGAGGAGTAATGGCTGCTGGGCTGCAGGGCAAGCAGGTGCTGTCCACCAGGAAGACGGCACACCTCAGGCAAAGTTAGAGCAGGAGGGTGAGGAGCGGGGAGTTGAAGTGGGAGGAAGACAAACAGGCCTGAGCGGCCCTCGGAGCCTGGCATGAAGCATGGGGCCTCTGTTTCCTGCCTGCAGCCCTGAGCATCCAACCAAGGTGGCGCTGAAGGTGGTGACGCCCATCATCATCTCCGTCTTCGTGCTGGCCCTGTACCTGCATGCCCAGCAGGTGGAGTCCACTGCCCGCCTCGACTTCCTCTGGAAACTTCAGGTGGGTAGCTAGGGGCTCGGGCGGGGGTGGCGGGGGGAGCGGGAGGAGGTACCCAGGCCTCTGGCCACTTTCTGGGCTGGGCTGGGCCTAGGTTCTGCACTGATGAGGTGTCCTGCTCAGGCCTCATCCCAATTGCCTGGTACCCTGTGTCCCGGTGAGTCTGCCCCCTGCTCTCTGGGGCCGAGAGGCAAAACCGTAGAGCTCCAGGCAAACCCACTCTCGATAGTGCCCAGTGCTGGGACCCTGGTGGACAGGCAGGAGGAGAGGAGGTGAGCAGGGGGTGTGCAGTTCCAGGGCCTCAGAGGCCTGAGTGCAGGAGCTGGCACCAGAGGCGTCTGAGCAGGGCTCGATGTGACCGGAACTGCACTTGAAGCCTCCTCCAGGGGAAGACAGCTGGAAGGGGCATCAAAGATCGTTGACAGGAAGTCCAGCCAGGTGGCTATGCCCTGGCCTTGATGAGCAGTAGCCCAGGCCGGGGCAGAGGTGCTGGGTGCCAGGTGCCCTGGTGGAACTGAAATCCAGCCATCACTCTGCTGTCCAGGCTCTGTGCCCTGAAAGCTGACTGTGTCCACATGGAGGAGGGCGTGATGCTAGGCCATGCACAGCGTGCTCCAGGTGCTAGCAGTAGCCCTTGTGTGGCCCCTTACTACCTGCTCGACCACCTCAAAAGGTGCAGGAGAGGGTGCCCAGGACCTGTGAGAAAGCCTGGCTTTAGATAGGAGTAGGGGTGGGGCTTAGAGCTGTTGTTCCTGCCCAGCTGCTTGTAAGGCATAGCTTAGCCTGGCCTCTTTGCCTCCTCTGGCCTGACTCCTGTGTGCAGATCACTTCTCCAGCTCATCTGTAGCTTGCTTAGGCTTCCTCCATCCTCAGCTTCCTAGTAATGTCGAGATTCAAGTCTTTGGGCCAGGGCAGGAAGCCTTGATTTTCACTGGCTGCTGAGCGAAAGTGGAGGCATTTGGTCTCTGCATTTGCTCCATCACCTTCTCTTTTCTGACACGCTGCCCCAATCCACCCCCTCAGTTTCCCAGTGTCTGCCTCCCCAAAGCAAGGACACTCTCTGCGTTATTCCCATGCAACCCCCCAGACAGGAAATCAACACTGTCCGTCCACAATACATCCACTCACAGAACCATTCGTGTTTGGTCAGCTGTCCCAGTTCTGGCCCAGGACCCCCTCCAAGGTGCCCTGTGCATTTGGCCATTACGTTTCTTGTCTGCCTCTCAGTCTGTCAGTCTTTAAGAGGTCCTTGTTCTGTAGCCCTCAGTCCGGGGCCCTTGATGTTTCCTGTGTCCGGACTTGGGCCCCACCCTCCAGGAGGAAAACCATGGACGTGACACTCGCTAGCCCCTTCTCAGAGCATCACCTTGAGGACTCCTCTGTGTCGGCCCGTCCCGCCCCTGGCGACGTTAACCTTGATCACCCGCTCAAGTGGGCATCTGCCAGATTTCTCCACTGTCAGGTCCCCATCTTCCCTTTTGTACCCTATTAGCATTTTGTGGAAAGATACTCTGGCATCACACCAATATTCTGATTCTCAGCAAACCTCCCCCAGCAGTCTCAGCATCCATCACTGACTCCTGCCTGCCAGCTGTGATGACCTATGTCTGTCATTCCTTCTGCATTTGCTTTCTTTTTAAATTAATTTATTTATTTGGCTGCATTGGGTGTTAGCTGCGGCACACAGGATCTTTCGTTGTAGTTGCAGTGTATGGACTTAGTCGCTCCACAGCATGTGGGATCTTACTTAGTTCCAGGAGTTGAACCCATGTCCCCTGCCATGGCCAGGTGGATTCTTAACCACTGGACCACCAGGGAAGTCCCCCTTCTGCATTTGTTGATCGACATTCTCCTTTAAGGCAGAGCTTTCCTTGTGTGTGTTAGTTGCTCAGTCATGTCCAACTGTTTGCAACCCCATGGATTGTAGACCACCAGGCTCCTCTGTCCATGGAATTTTCCAGGCAAGAATACTGGAGTGGGTTGCCATTTCCTTCTCCAGGGGAACTTCCTGATCCAGGGATCCAACCCAGGTGTCCTGTATTACAGGCGGACTCTACCGTCTGAGCCCCCAGGGAAGCCCAGAGCTTTCCTTATCCTCCTCTTATTTGCTTCATTCATTATCTACATCAGCCTACACTCATCGATTCCTATCGAATTCAGTGGGGCTTATGCCCTGCTCCTCTCATTATTTATTTCAGTGTTTCACGTGTCCTGGCTTTGGTCCGTGTGTCTTCAGATTGGCTTCCATGTTCTTTGACACGCTCCGTCATTCTTTGAGCATTTTTTTACTTTCTGGCACAAGATGCTGTCTGGGGCTCATCAGGTACTTTCCCTTCAAAGTGCCCCAATTGTTTTTCATGGAGAATGGTGTTTAGAAACCCAGATCAGGGCACGCTGTGTGCTCACTGTTCTAGGTCCTCTCTGTGGACAAAGCTAGGAAATGTATGTAAGTGTATAGAAAATACACACATATACATACATATGAATGGATACTACTGCAGTAACTGTCAGCTGATGTTTAAAACCATGGGTTGGTAGCAGTATCCCCATTCCCAATGCAATACCTCAGGCTTCTTTCTAGCTTTCCTCTTTCCATGCATGCAAATATTATCGCTGGCAGTGATAACTTCCCCTTCTATTTCTCTCACATATTTACTCATTTGTTCAGTGGAACTGGCCTCCCCACCCCAGCCCCCTTCTCTGCCCCACCATGCCCGCTCCCCGCCTCACCGCCCTGCTTCCTTGCTGGACACACCACATGTGACGCTCCCTCCTCTGATCACGTCCTTTCTCAGGCACAAGCACTCTGTACAAGGTTGGGAAGGAAGGGAAAATTGACAAGGAAGTGGCTGGCCACTCTCCATCTTGCAAACATGCGCATGTGTGTGAGTGTGGGGGCGTGTGTCTCTGCTTGCCAGGCGTGTCTGCCCGCCTCTACTGCAGCGTCTCATGATGCTCCCACATCCTTCCATCTCCCATCGTCCTCCAGCACTTGGGGCAGGGGTAAATAATAACCTGAGCACGGGTCCTCGGTGGTTGAGTGATGGTCTGTTGCCCCACTGCCGATCTCGCCTAGCAGCCCATTTAGCTGTCGGATCTATGGTCCTGGTGGCTGGGTGTAGTGCTGGCAGGGAGGTGGGGAGCCTGGGGTCCTTAGCTTCCCTGAAGCACCTGCACAAGACACACACCCGCATGGCCCCTCCTCTGGGCCTCGGTTCTCAGGAGAGGCCATTCTTATCTCCTCCCATATCCTTGACCTTATTAGGACCAGCAAGCACCTGGGAACCCCCAAGCCATCCTGCCTGAGCACAGCCCAGCCCTAGAAGCAGCTGGCTGTGCTGGCAACTGCCCACACGTCTTGGGCAGAGTTCCCAGAGGAGGCAGGTTCACCTGACCAGCACTTCTGTGCTGGGCTTCTGTTCCCAGCAGCAGCTGTGCTCCCAGCATCCCCACCCCCAGCCTCCACTGCCTGACACTCTGGGTAGATGCTCTCTGGGAAAGCATTCCTGCCACCTGTGGGCTGATCAGAGGAGCTGAGGTGCTCCTGGGTTCCCGGGCATGTGGTCTCCGTGGGTGGCAGGGGCAGGAGTGGGGGCAGCCTGGTGCATCTTCAAAGCAGCTGGGGCCCCTCTGTGGGGATGGCAGGGAGAAGGAGAGGGACCCCCCCACCAGCCTTCTCCCGCGGGCACACCTGTTCCAGAGCAGAAGCAGGGGGCCCTTATTGATGGGAGTTGTTGTTTAGTCACAAGGTCGTGTTTGTTTTTGTGACCCCAGAGATTGTAGCCCACCAGGCTCCTCTGTCCCTGGGATTTTTCAGGACAGAATACTGGAGTGGGTTGCCATTCCCTTCTCCAAGGGATCTTCCCAACCCAGGGTTAGAACCTGCATCTCCTGCATTGCAGGATTCTTTAGCACTGAGCCACCAGGGAAGCCCAATTTAGGGGAGGGGATGGTCAAAGTGTCCCACCCCACAGGAGCCACCTGGCAGGAAGAGAGCATGTGCCTGCTGGAGCCCCCTGGCATCTGAGGTCCAGGAGCTTCCTTGGGTGTGACCCACCCATCCCAAGAATGAGGTGGGTCCTCTCACCTCATCCCTCAGCTTTCTCCTCCCCCACTGGAGCCAGACCTGCAGCCTTGATGGGTGTAGCAGCTCCTTCTCCATGGGTAGCCACTGCCTACCTGGAGACCCAGGGCCCTGAGAAATAGTCCTGGCCTTTTTGGAGGTTCTAGCTGCAGTTAAGGAAGGCCCAAGAAGGCTGGCTAGATCCTTTAAACAGCCCTGCTAATGGTGCTTGGCCTGCCTGTCTGCCTGCCTTACCTACACTGTTGCCTGCCCCCATTCAAGGGACCATTCTGTTTGCTGTTGAGGGGAGGGAGCAAGCAGACCCCTTTTCTGGACGTCTGTGCCCCTTGAACACTCTGGTCAGCTGGCTCCTTGCACACCAAAGTGCAGGACTACCTCTGTGCTTCAGCTTGTGGGCCACTGTTGGCCTCTTGACCTGAGGGTTCTGCACTGTCCCTTTATCCTGGATAGTAGGTTTGTCCCAGGCCCAGGACCCAAGCTTGGGGACATCAGTGATGTCCCTGTCCTGCCCAGGTGGCACCTTAAGGCACCTGCACCCTCTGGTCCTGGGGCAGGTCAGCTCTCGGGAAACCAGGGAGACCAGGCAGGGCTCTGAGCAGGTTTCCCTGCATTCAGTCTGCTAAAATGATTTTTATTGGTTTTCTGTGTGCGTTTCCTTATACGAAGAGGCAAATGGACAATCGAGGCGCACTTGGGTGGCTAGAGGGCCGTGTGGGCGTGGGTTTGAACCGGCCTTTTACCCTCCTGCCTCCTTTTCATCTGGGGCAGGCAGGATCCGTCCAGCTTCTCCTCTGGGACCTGTTTTCACTCAGGGTCCCTCCTGCAGGATCAACGCTCTCATAGGTGTCGCTTTCCGAGAGGCAGGCGGGGAGTTAGCCACTTACAGAGCTCTCTTTTCTGATGGTCAGAGTAATAGATGCTCTTTATTGAAAACCTGGAGTAGAGACAGCAGTGAGGATGCAGCTGGCACTTGCTGAAGTCTTGGGCCCATGTGGGCACGCAGGTGGGCTGCACTGCCTTTTTCTAAGTGGCCTGCTGCTTGCCCTCCCTCTGACCGGGCCCTCTGTCCCAGGCCACGGAGGAGAAGGAGGAGATGGAGGAGCTGCAGGCCTACAACCGGCGGCTGCTGCACAACATTCTGCCCAAGGACGTGGCCGCACACTTCCTGGCCCGCGAACGGCGCAACGACGAGCTCTACTATCAGTCGTGCGAGTGCGTGGCCGTCATGTTCGCCTCCATCGCCAACTTCTCTGAGTTCTATGTGGAACTAGAGGCCAACAACGAGGGCGTCGAGTGCCTGCGGCTACTCAACGAGATCATCGCAGACTTTGACGAGGTGCAGCGGGGCCCTGATATCCCCCTTTCCCATCACCAGTGTGAGTGGAGACGTCAGGAGCCCTGACTGTGTCCCAGGCACTGCCACAGGCGCCTGCGTGTATTCCCCATCACCATGTCACAATGGGGGAGGCCCAGACTCACAGACATTAAGCGTCTTGCCTTGGGTCACTGCCTGTAAGTGCCAGAGCTGGTGTTTCAGCCTCAGCTGCCCCATGAAGGCCCCGCCTGGCTGCCTCGCCAGCCACCCCCATCACCTGCCACTCCTCTTATGGCATCTCGGGCTGGACAGGGCCTCAGGCTGGGACTCAGCATTGAGAGAGTCCAAGGGAGGAGGGATACCCAAGCTAAAGGAGGAGGTGGGACCAAGTTGCAAAGCCTTGAACAGCAGAAGCAAAGACATTTCCTTTGTTGAGTACCTAGTGTGTGCCAGGCCCTGAGGAGTACTGTACCCAGTAGAGCAGCCTCAGTGCTGGGAGCTCACCATGTAGTGAGTGTGAGAGGGACAAGCCCAGCAGGAGTACAGGGGCCGGGGCATGGTGCACAGGCACTAGAGAGATGGTGGAGCTGGGACCAGGCAGAGTCAGAAGCAGCCCCTGAGACTCCCGGGCATTGCGGATCCTGGAGTTGGCTGAGATGGATGTGGACAGGCTTCCAGCAGGTCCTGGAGACAGGAGAGAGTGGCCTGCTGGACAACAACGAGGAGGTTTCCCTGGGAGGGCTGGGACTTTAGCCAGCAAAGGGAAAGGCGGCTGCCAATCCATATTAGGGGGAAAAGCCCCAGAGGTGACTTGTGACCTGGCCCCAGGGGCTCCTGTATGTGGCTGGGCTCATAGCCCACAGCCCCTAGACAGCCAGCAGATGAGTACTGGAAGCAGCCTGACTGTTGGGGAGCACCGAGGCTTTCCACTAAGTTGGTGACAGAGATGGGCCCCTCTGTGTGAACCCGGGTGACACAAGGGGCTGTGCTGCACTCCCCTGCAGACCTCAGTACCCAACTTCGGGGTGACCCAGGTTTGGCCTCCTTCTTCCCAGATCATTAGTGAGGACCGGTTCAGGCAGCTGGAAAAGATCAAGACCATCGGCAGCACCTACATGGCCGCCTCCGGCCTCAATGACTCCACCTACGACAAGGTGGGCAAGACCCACATCAAAGCCCTGGCCGACTTCGCCATGAAGTTGATGGACCAAATGAAGTACATCAACGAGCACTCTTTCAACAACTTCCAGATGAAGATCGGTGAGCCTGGCTCAGAGTGCTGAGGGCTTGTGGGGGCTCCCCAAACCCTCTCTCCCATCCTGCTTCCATGAGCCAGTCCAAGGAGGCTGATGCTATCGTATGTCCCTGCCCAAGGGGTAGGGGTTGGTGCCCATCACACAGCAGAGCTCTCCCAGGGCCTAGTGGTGCTTCCTCTGCATGGTGGTGAGCACAGGATACCATTTTTCTCAGTTCCTGCCTTTTCTACTCACTGTGCCCACCAGAGAGGCTTTGTGGGGGATGCTGTGTGCCAAGGGCACAGGGCTCCCCATGGGAGAGGCCGGAACTCAGAAAGGGGTTATTGCTGAGTTCTAAGTGGTTTCTGTGTGTGTGTGAGCAAGATCAAGGTGATGTGAAGGTTCTTCTAATCTACACAAACTGGGGAAAGAAATGGTGAGGATGTGGAGATAAGTTGAGTCCACGTATCTTCCTTAGATTCCTTCTTTGTCAAATGCTTTGGCCCTTGTTGGGTGGCTTTGAGGAGCTTCGTTGATGCTGTGGTATCTGGGGGGCAGGACTGCTGCAGGAGAGAGGGGAAAGTTCTGAGCAGAGGCCCTGGGCCAGTTTCAAAACAGGCAGAGCTGTATTCTACTTGTTTAGAAAATCTTTGAACCAAAACCCTATATAATTTTTTTCAATTTTTGTATTTATTATTTCTTAATTGAAGTATCGGAGAAGGCAATGGCACCCCACTCCAGTACTTTTGCCTGGAAAATCCCATATATGTAGGAGCCTGGAAGGCTGCAGTCCATAGGGACGCTGAGAGTCGGACACGACTGAGCGACTTCACTTTCACTTTTCACTATCATGCATTGGAGAAGGAAATGGCAACCCACTCCAGTGTTCTTGCCTGGAGAATCCCAGGGACGGGGAAGCCTGGTGGGCTGCCGTCTATGGGGTCGCACAGAGTCGGACACGACTGAAGTGACTTAGCAATTGAAGTATGGTTGATTTACAATATAATATTAGTTGTGCGTATGCTGCTGCTGCTGCTAAGTCGCTTCAGTCGTGTCCGACTCTGTGCGACCCCATAGACGGCAGCCCACCAGGCTCCCCCGTCCCTGGGATTCTCAAGGCAAGAACACTGGAGTGGGTTGCCATTTCCTTCTCCAACGCATGAAAGTGAAAAATGAAAGTGAAGTCACTCAGTCATGTCTGACTCTTAGCAACCCCATGGACTGCAGCCCACCAGGCTTCTCGGTCCATGGGATTCCCCAGGCAAGAGTACTGGAGTGGGGTGCCATTGCCTTCTCTGGTTGTGGGTATACAGCATAGTGATTTTACTCCAAGTAAAATTATTATAAAATATTGGCTATATTTCCTGTGCTATACATCTTCTTTGTATTCCTTTGGTTGTTTATTATCCCAGTCTTCTATTCTGACACTTTTCAACTGTACAGAAGAGCTTCAAGAATAGTGCAGGGAAAACCCACGTACATCAGCACACTTGCCTATTTGCTCTGCTACTGCATCCACTAAACGATCTGAGAAACACAACTCTGTGTTGCTTGATAAGGTTCAAGGTGTTTCAGTGGCTTGTTCTGTCCTTATCTTGTCAAGGATACCCAGGCTTTCAGAATAAGAGTTACTTTTTCAAAAGAAACAGCTTTGTCGAGCACTGCTCTCTACCTCTTGAGGATGGTGGAGATAAAGAATACTTTCCGAAAGAGCAATCCTTTGTCAAAATTTTAATGTATTATCAGCTCCCTCCCAGAAATGTCTCAGGCCAAAAATGATTCAGATTTCAAATTTTTAAAAAAAGTAACAGTGATTCACCAGCAAAGATACTGGTATTTCAGTTCTCAAAATTAGCACATTAAACTGAAATATGGATTCTTAAAAGTCAATACTGTGATCATGAAGGTCCTCAGGAGATCTTTTGTTCTGGCCTGAGTGCTGGGAACTGGCTTTCCCTGAGGAGCTGGTCGTGCGGGCTGGTGGGGGGCACATGCCTGCGGACTGGACCAGGTTTTCATTTTGCATCAGGTGCTGGAAACCCAGACCAGAGCCAGCTGGGGGGTGGCTTTAACTGATGGGCAGTCTGTGCTTCTGTGTAAACATCACCCCTGGCTTCCCATGATGTTGCATCCTTGTTTTCTTTCATTCCACCTCCCCAGCTCCACTGATCTGCACTTCTCTCCTGGCATGTATGTTTCTGTGAGCTGCCCCAGCTCCTGCGCTGGACCAGGACTTGGGATTGAGTGGCATGCAGACAGGAGCTGGGCAGGCAGCTGGGAGCCTCGTGTGGTAGATCCTGCCCTACAGACGCAGGGATGTCTTCCTGGGAAGCATGACTGTCACCAGTGAGGGTGACAGCTCAGCCTGGGAATAGCACGTGGGGCAAAAAGCTACCTGTGGCTTGATGGACCCAAAGAGGAAGTTGGTGGAGGGAAGAGTTTTGAGGACTGATGACATTTCTGATTTAGTGAGTGGTCGAGGGGGGCGTGTGGGAGCTCCTGCTGTATTTGTGGCCACACGCTAAGAAATAGTTAAGCCACAATTAGGCTTAATGAGGCCCATCATGAGAGACAGTTTATGTAATAGGAGGGAGTGCCCTGGGCCTTGGAGATGGGGCAGAAAATATCGAGAGAATGCTGGTTGAGGCAGATGTGCCTGGGAAGGACTTTGCTGGGAGAGGAGGAAGGGCATTTGAGGTAGAGACCAGCACAACAGAGGCTCAGGGGCAGGGCTGCTCAGTGTTGTCTTGGGCAGGACCAGGAAGGCAGACAGACTGGAGCAGAAGTGGAGGAGAAAGAAGGAGAGGGAGAGTCCACATGGATGTGGCAGATTACTTCCCGGTGTCAGTCACTGCAGCATCACCACCCTGGTGCGGAAACCTGGGGGTGAATTACTTGAAGAGAGCAGACACTGGGCAGGGAAGTGGGTTAGGAGGCAGGTTCTGAGAATGAGAGTGGTGGCACCCCTGGAACAGAGGAGCAAGGCGAGTCTGGTATTCTGAATTAAAGGTGGAAACTTAAATGCTACCGGGAGAGGGGTGATTAAAGAAAGGCAACCAGAAAATGCAAAAGGTCACTGGACGCCTTAAAGAGGGCAGTCTAGCGGTGGATCTGCAGGAGCTGAGTGTTGCCTGGGTGACAAGGACACAGGAGTAGTGGCTATGTGAATGGGTTCCTGTGGTCTCCAGTTAGCAAGTGTGCAATAGGATCCAAGCAGTGGCAGCTGTGGGGTTAGGTACAGCCTCAAGCCAGAAGGACCCTGAGTGTCTTCAGACCAAGAGTCAGGGGGATAATCTGCCAAGAGTCGGGGGAGGAATGTTGTCAAGGGCAGGCAGGAAAGAGTTGGTCTGAACCCTGATGAGAATTCTGACTTCTGTGCCCTGCAGGGCTCAATATTGGCCCCGTGGTGGCGGGTGTGATTGGAGCCCGCAAGCCTCAGTACGACATCTGGGGCAATACGGTGAACGTGGCCAGCCGCATGGACAGCACCGGTGTGCCCGACCGCATCCAGGTGAGTGCAGGAGCATCTACCTCCATGTCCACTGGGGGACCTCTGTGTGATGCTAAGCGGTCTTCCAGCAGGCTGCTCACAGTTCCTAGTCAGAATTCTGCAGCCACATTTGAGGGAGATGGGGTGGTTGGTGCTGATGCAGTGGAAACTTGGAGAACACAATTATGTTTCAGGTTCTCAGAACCTTGGACAGATCTTCTAGCCTGCACAAAGCCCTCTACTGGCCACAGGGGGAATTGTGGGGAATGGCACAGCCAGCTGCCCATGCCAAGCCAGGAGTGCTAACGCCACACACCAGGCACACAGAACAGTCACAAGGCAGGCGGCTGCAGGGAGCAGGATTTGCTAAATGGAGCTTAGAGCACTCAGGGCTTGGTTCTGAAAACAAGACAAGGCCACTGGTCCCTGGATGGTGCCCCCACCAATCTTAACAGCTAAGGAGCCTGGCCAGAGACTTGGAGACTTTCTCGTCTCTTCATCCTGTACAGGCTGGTGCTCTTCAGCCACTTTTCTTTGTTTTTCTCAGGCCTTGCTTGATCTGACACAGAGAGGCCCTGAACCGTGGAACCTCGGTTAGCCTTCCTGGTCTCGGTTTTCCCAAGTGCAAACTGGGCCATTTTTAAGGTCCTTGCTCACACTGACACTGCTTAACCGTCCCCTAACTTCACTCCCTTGTGGGGCCTCTGAACAAAGGGACTGATCCCAGCATGGCCCTGGCTGGCCTGTGGGTGTTGCCTGAGGGGCCTGGCCAGATGGCCTCCTCTCACCTCCACCCTGGGGGTTGGGGGGTTGGGGGGGGGAAGAGAGTGGGACAGAAAGGTGGGAGTGGGGGTCCTGAGGAGAGACGGAGAGAGAGGAGGAGTGTTGACAGAGCTTCAACCCCACCCCCCCCACCCCCACATACACATATACACAGATGTGAGGGGCTCAGTCAGTAACCGGCAGCAGGGCACCTACCTTTACCTAGGGCTTACCTTCACAGAATGTGCTGCCCCTTCCTCCCTGGCTGGACAGCGGGTGTGGATGGGGGCCCCGGCAGGGTGCTGGCCACTCTCAGAAATGGCTCTTGGATCACCCTGTGGTGAAGCTGTAGTCTCACTGCTCCTCCTGTCACCTCTGCTTGGCCCTCCGCCCTGCAGCAGTGTCCTGTGTTACTGACACTGCCTGTGAATCCTCCTCTTTGTTCCAAAAGCCAAAGCAGAGGCGGGCAGCACAATCTGAAGTGAATCTGGGCTCTAGCATTTACCAGCTGCGTGACTTCAGGCAAGTGGCATAGGTTTTCCAAGCCTGAGATCATAGTTCTAACCTCCTAGGAAGATGAAATGAGAAAGATCAGTAGTGGTTCTCAAACTGTCTGTGGTGGAAAACCAGTCTCTAGAACTTTCTGAAAGTTCTGGAATGAGGCTTTGGTAAAACACTTGGGCGTGGATTGTGGGGAGTGGGAGAGCTGTGAGCTCCTGAGAGCTCCCCTCAGCTTCTACGGCTCTCTCATTGTGGAGGATGGCGATAGGCAGTGCGTGGCCACAGGCGCATTGAGGGGCTGGCCACCCCACCTGCCTGGGAGTGGGTGCTGCCTCCTTCTGGGTTCTGAGGCCCTTCCTTGGAGGAGCTGCCCTGAGGCTGCCACCCACCCTTCCAAGTCAGGGGCAGTCAGGTCATGGATGGCCTGTCCTCTTTCCTCCTTTGCCTCTTAGGTCACCACAGACATGTACCAGGTGCTGGCCGCCAATACGTACCAGCTGGAGTGCCGGGGTGTGGTCAAGGTCAAGGGCAAAGGCGAGATGATGACCTACTTCCTCAACGGAGGACCCCCGCCCAGTTAGCAGCCACCGCGGACGCCAGGCAGCCTGGCCTCCAGAGACAAGGCGGAAGCCTCGCTCCAGCCCGTGGGGCCGCCCTGAGATTTCCCACTTTGACTCCAGAAGCAGCCTCTGCCTTCGCGGGCGGGAGAGCTGGCGGTCTCCGTCCAAGGCCCGGGGTGCCAGCGTCCTGCGAGCACCAAGCTGACCAAAGATGTCACCCTCTGTTGAAGGCGCCGCCACATGCGGTCGGAACCTCGAGTTTTCTGACTGACGGGAGCTGCCGCGCGCGCGGAGAGGAGCGGCAGGAGGGCTCGGGCTCGGCAGGGCAGGCCGCCTGGGCGCAGGACCGCGGAGCTCGGCCTCCGGCGGGCGGGAGGCGGCGCCACTCTGGCCCGGCCCGGGGCTGCTTTTCTATGTGAGCCTTTACACTTCAGACCGAGGCAGCGGCTCTGCAGGCCTCGGCAGGAGTGCTGGCTTTTGGATGGGCCGTGGCCTTCATCGCGGGCCCCTCCCACAACCCACGGCCGGTGCCCCTGCAGGGGGCAGAACTAACTGCGAGGGGGAGGCCAGAGGACTCGGAGCAAGGAGTGGTGGTTCTGAGAAAAAAAGAAAATATTTATTAAATAAAACAAAACACGTTTCTGTGCCCTTCTTTAGACTGTGCTAGTTGTATGCGTGTAAGAGGCCCACAAGCAAACCAGGATGCCACTGCGGAGGGAGGCCAGGGATCCCAACTTGTCTTTTTGTATTTTTTATTTTGTATTATTGAAAACCTTGGAGATCTAACAAATATACCAAATTCTATATTTTGTAAATTCTCTATATTAGAAAACGGCTGTGCACAGCAGGGCGTTTGTGCTCATTTGTACTGTATGTATGTCAATGTGTGTACTGGAGTGTGTGTGTGTGTGTGTGCGTGCGCGTGTTTATGCTGTGGAACTGTTCTCATTCAGGACACCTGTTTCCCTCACCTCAGATTTTCCCAGGTCCAACCAGAGCAGTGAGCGTGTCCCTTTGGGGTTCCATATGTGGGAAGATGCGTGCACACGTTACCCTTTCTCCCTGTCTCTCTCTCTCTCACACACACACAAACTTGTCACTTCTATTAAGTAAAATGCAAACAGAATAAAAAGAAAGCAAAAGCCTCTTTCCCATCTCAGGCCAAGCTGGAGTCAAGGGAAGCAGCCTCAACCCGTGGCAGACAGCAGGGCCTCCTTCCACCCTTCCGCTCCCGGAGATGTCAGCTTTTGCTTCGGGCAGACAGGCAGCCCCTGCAACCCTGAGAGCTCAGCTGGCGTGGTGGTGTGGGGAAGGCTGGGCTGCCTGGCTTTCCAAGGTGCAGGCGTCTCTCTCTGGAGATGATCCCTCAGGCAAGGAAAGACAGGGGGCTTTGCTCTCCATCTACAAACCAGACAGAGGAAAGAGTGGAGCCAACCTGGGCCAAGCCAGCAGAAATTTCATTTTGTCTGGTTTCATTTGGGGGGTGTGGTGGGAGCAGTCAAATACACCAAGAAAAATTTCTATTTTTTATGTCCTATGAGGGAGGCATTTGGAAAAGGATATACTGTCATAGAGACCTTATTCAAACAGAATCCTTGGGTCCTGTGCCCAGATCTCTTCATTCCGTCTCAGGGCAGCATTATTCTCGCCTCCCATGTGAGCTTGAAGGAGGTGAGGAGGCAGCTACATGCCAGCTGCAAAACGTTACTTTGACACCCCCCTGCACCACCTCTCAGTGGACACCAGCCCCGCCCTCCCCTTTCTACACACCACCTCCCACCCCAATCAAACACAATTCTGAGAAGCAAAGCTTATGGGCCTAACACTGGCAGCCTTAGTTTCCCTGTGCTTTTGCTGCTCCATCCTCTGAATTCTGCATCACCCCTGCATCTGTCCCAAGGGGCTGGCATTCCCCATGGTGTTGTGTTCGAGTCCTGACCTCTCCATACGGCCCGCCAGTGGTGCTGGGTTTTCATTTTGCCCCCAACCTGAGTAACGTGTGTGCTGGTTTCTCCAGTGTTTCCCCTGTTGGTCATGGACTCCCTGGCCTTGTGGGGCCCCTCCCTCCCATCCTGGCAGTGACTGGTGACCACGTGCAGTGCTAGCTCTTCATTCCCTCCAAGGGGTGTGCACTCTTTTTATCCCTGCTCTTGCAAAAATGAATACAATTATGATTTCCCATGGAAATGGAAAAGTCTATTTAAATAATTTAACTATTAAACACTTTCACTGGTAACGTGTTCTGGTCTAATTTGCGTCTGGGGCAGTGGGCCTGTTTCCAGTGGGAAGAACAGTGCTCTCAGTGTAGGACAGAGCACCCCTGAGTGGGGACAGTGCACTGCTGTGGTGAGAATGTTGGCCAAAGACTGCAGTCATTGTGGCAGCAGGTGGGAGAACACTGGTGACCTTGGACGTGCCAGGGTGCAGGAGGCCACAGGATGGAGAGATAGGGAGAGGGACCAAGGGAACAAGCAATGAAGGATGGAACCAGAAAGATCCAGGACCAAGGGGAGGATGTTTTAAAACAGGTGAGCCAAATGTGTTTCCATGTTAAGGGAATGAAAGTTTGAAAATACAAGAGGGAACACAGATCATCGAAAGGACCCAAGTAGGTGGCAGTGGGGGAGATGTAGGCAGGAGGTGAACTGACCTGACTTGGATAACTAGGAATATTTATCAGGCAATCTGTCTGCCAGAGCCTAGGAAATGCACCCTACAAACATGGCTTCATTTAATCCTCCTGGCCACCATATTTCACCGAGGAACAGAGAGGTTGAGTCATCTGCCTAAGTCCACACAGCTGGTAATTCACAACCAAGATTAAAGCAGGCTTGTCTAGTAAGCCCACACAGATAAGTAACTTCACATGTGTCCAGGACTCCTCCTTTCCCAAGAGAAAGGGAAAGGTGGTAGGAGGGTGGGGGACCCTTCTCAGCAATTCCCAGCTGCTGCATCCATTAAATGCAGGGTTATATTTGGCTTCAGGAAATAAAACCAGAGGAGCTTGGTCAAATAAAATTGAACACAAGTGAGAAGGAAGGAACTATTGAAAGACACTTCACTGGGGTTCATTGCAATAATGGCCACAGAGGGACACAGATGTGGTATTCCTGGTTCTAGGTAGGTCTCCTGTTCCAAAGAGAATAGATTCATTAGGAATTCAAATATGTGTGGAAAAGAATGTAATTGCATAGAGCTAAAGTTTATTTATAATTAATTCATTAATTATATTTGGCTGTGCTGGGTCTCCATTGCTGCACAGGCTTTTCTCTCGTGGTGGCAGGCAGGGGCTACTCTGTAGTTGCCGAGCACCAGCTTCTCACTTTGGTTGCTTCTCTTGTTGCAGAGCGTGGAAGATTCCTCATATCTTGGAGCAACTAAACCTGTGCACCACACCTATTAAGCCTGTGCTCTAAAACCTGGGAGACGCAAATACTGCAGCCTGAGCATTCTAGAGCCCGTGCTCTGCAACACAGAGCTAAATTTTAACTTAGAGATCTTTCAGGATCCTTTAGGAGTGCAACCATGGGAAATCATCAGTTAAATCCATTTCACCTGTAACCTGCCTTCACTAATCATTTTAACTTGCTACAAAAGACTTGGGTGTCCCCCAATCTGCATGTAGCCTAAACAATGAGATATTGGCCGGAATTGTTTTCCAGAAACTTAAGAGTTAGCTACGTCCTGTTTGAGATGGGCCAGCCAGTCCAGACTCTTAACCACAGACGCCTCAACTAGGCAGGCACAAGTGACCTTTTGAACAGGCGGAGGTCTGTAGCTTAGTTACGCTTGTGCAGAATGAGGATTTTTGCACCTTTTTCCAGTCACCTTTCCCCACATTCCCTCGTCCTCCAGTCGCCCTGTTTCTTTATTGGCTATCCTATATCAGTACCCCACGTCTCTTGCATTGGGGAGTAGATTTGAGATGCCTTCTCCTGTTTCCTTGCTTGGCTACCTTGCAAATAAATCCTCAGTTTGCTGCAAACCTTGGCATCTCAGCATTTTGGCTTGCTGTTCTTCAGGGAAGATGAACCTGATCTGGTAACAAGTTTGATAAGCCTGCAAGAAGAGAAGTCCAGAGGGAGTTCCTGCCCGTAGTTTGTCAGTCCCTTGCCCGTATTGAGCCTGTGAGCAAGTTCAAGCAGCTTCCCGGGCCATTTGTTCCTAGGGCTACCCACCCGCCGCGACTTCCTCAGGGAGGGGCCGCTGACCTCTAGCGTTTAGTTTTGTTTTGTAGCAAAGAGGTGGCTTTGGGGTTTGGAAGCTGTCTTTGGGTGAGAAGCCTTGTTAAAGAAGTATACCTGTGTCAGATTGTCCATATAGATCACGGGTTGAAGGCCCACCCGGTGGAATTGTGGCAGACAATGGGTTAAAGGCTCAGGGACTCCTGGTTTTGTCTCGTTTTATTTTGGTTTTGTCTTGGTTTTGGCTTGGTCTTGTTTGTCCATGTCTATGTCAGGTTGTCACTTATTAAGAACTGGCTATTGGGGACTGAGCTTCTTGGTGACCACAGCAAGCAGTGGTAGAAAGACTTTGCTGCTGTGACCAACTGGAAGTAAAGCACTTTCAAAATCAAAAATGTTAATCCAATTCCCTCTTCAAGATTTCTAGGCTGCATACTCTAAAACTAGGGAGCTTTCAGTTATGAATCCATGGAGAAGATGGTAGTTTTTGATAGCACAGCTTGACTTTAGGTTCAAGAACAAAATGGCCTGAAAATGGATCTTTAAATCATAATACAATTTTGCAGCTAGATTTATTTATTAAGTAGGAAGAAAAGTGTGATGAAAATCTAATGTAATTTTTTATGTCATTGTATCTGAGTAAACCTGTGCAAAGAAAATAAGACTACAGTTCAATAGGAAGGAAAGGCAAAGAAAGCTGTTCTGCCTGATCTTAAGGAAAAAGAGGACTTGCTATTAATTCAGTAGAACACTCTGCTTGTTCCTCCTCCACCCCCATGTGATGGGGCTGCTACTCCTTCCCTGCCAGTGCCTGAGCCACAGCCTCTGGGCCACGGTTGCCCCTGTCTCTGAGAATCAAGAAATAAGAATGGTCTTCCCTCTCATATCCACCAGAAAGTGAAAGTCACTTAGTCGTGTCCATCTCTTTGCGACCCCATGGACTGTAGCCTGCCAGGCTCCTCTGTTCATGGAATTCTCCAGGCAAGAATACTGGAATGGGTTGCCATTTCCTTCTCCAGGGATTGGACACAGGTATCCTGCATTGCAGGCAGATTCTTTACCATTTGAGCCACTAGGGAAGTCCGATCATATCCACCAGAGAGCCACCCAAACTCAGGGCAATCCTACCATTAAGGCAAATCCACATGAGTGTGTAAATGCTGAGACTGGGCAGTTGATGGCATTGATTTGGGTCTACTTTTTCTTCAACTTCAGGTTTAATTAATCAGAAGAACAATATGCCAGAACTTCCTGGTAGTCCAGTGGTTAAGACTCTGCCCTTCCACTGCAGGGGGCACTGGTTCCATTCTTAGTCGGGGAACAACGATCCTGCATGCCACACAGCGCAGCCACAAAAAAAAAAGGCCAATTTATAGAGATAACCCACAGAAAATGAAGTGTCTTTTCAATTTCTGCAACCCACAACCCAATCTGGGCAGATGTTGAGAGTTTATTAAACACCACCCACACTTCAGCAGAACATAGAATGGTGCTGAATAAAGCTAGGGAGGAGGCAGATGGGCTTCATACAGAAACCCCTGGTAATTCAGTATGTGCTGCTGCAAGCATAGCTACACCAACAGTGGATCCTAATTGGGGCTCGAATGCTGAACATTATCAAGGTTGCATTCTTGCAGGACCCAGGGTCAAAACAAAGAAGCCTTAGTAGAGTCAGGGAGGTAAAACAGAAGCTGAGTGAGAATCTTCAGAATTTCTACAAAGAGTCTTTAAAGCCTACAGGCAACGTGCAGATACAGATCCTAAGACCCCAGAGAATTTTAAAAAAGGTTAATGGCTTTTATTGGTGAGAGCAACCTCAGTATACAGAAGAAACTGCAAAAAGGTGGAAGGGGCTTTAGGAATGCCTATGTCTCAACGTGCTGAAATTGCCTTCAAAGTTTTTAATGGCAGGAAGCATGTTCAGGAGAAAAGGGAACAGCGGAGAGTGAAACAGGCTGCGTAGCTGGCTGCGGCCTTAACACAGGGGAGAGCTAGACCAAATGGAGGAGCCTCACAAGGGACTCAGCGCAAGGTGGGAGGCCTCAAGCCCCGAACTTCCACTTGAATGGGGCACTTGACATGGGACCCTGCAATGGGCATACTGCCATCGGGAGGGACCCTGAAAAAGATTGTCACGTCCTAAATAACATTCTTGAAGGTAAACAGAGGATGAGATGGCTGGATGGCATCACCGACTCGATGGGGTGAGTCTGAGTGAACTCTGGGAGTTGGTGATGGACAGGGAGGCCTGGCGTGCTGTGATTCATGGGGTCGCAAAGAGTCGGACACGACTGAGCGACTGAACTGAACTGAACTGAAGGTAAACAGGTGGCACATGAGGTGTGTGAGCTGAGAATGACACTGAACAAGAGTGACAGGGCCCGGGACCTCCTCTCAATCCTGCATCCATCAATATCCCCGTATGCAACCGCAGGTGACCATGACTGTGGGAAATCAGCTTTTGGATTTTCTGATTGATGCTGAGGCCACTTGCTTTGTTAAAAATAGTTGGCTTTCTAAACTTTCTTCTGAGGCTAGGATGTCCAGAGAAAAAGCCTTTTCTCCTGCTACTGGACAGTCAGATGGGATGGGGGAGACCCATTTGAAGCATAGCTTTCTATACACGCCTAAAGGCCTCATTCCTCTACTGGGTTGAGATTTACTGAGTTAAATGCCAAGGGTACCTTTGCACCTGCAAGAATGGACATTAAAATACCACCAGGGCAGACTTGCACATTGCAGGCTCTATGGCTTTGACCCTGAAGAAAACATCCAGCAACTATCCAAGGAGAGAGATGGCAGAAGGTGAGCTCAGACGTGTGAATGGATGGGAGGCAGGGAGAACACACACAGCAATACCTCTCCAGTTTAGGCTTTGCTCTGGGGCAAAAATCCAAACTTAAAAGCATTACCCATTAAAGGAACAGGGGAAGTGTGGAAGTCAACCCCTGCTAATAGCCTTCCTTTAAATATGATTTAATACACCTCTGCCTGTCACCTTCTAGAACTCTAATTTTACCAGTCAGAAACCAGACACAAACTGGTTTGTGCACAAACCAAAGAACAATTATTCAAACTGTAGAAGATAATCATCCAGTGCCTAACCCATACACTCTGGAGATTTTTGTTGGTTTACCATTTTGGATTCAAAGAACACCTTTTTTGGGTATACCCTTGAGTTTTGAATCCCAAGAGTTGTCTGCTTTCAAATGGGAAGATCTAGATACAAAAGTTTAACAAAAATTAACCAGTACTGCTAGATGGCACTTCCTCATGAAACCACACAACTAGTACTGGGACTCAGAGCATAGGTTGCCGAAACCTCAGAACGCATCTCAGGGCTAAATGAAGCTCAGGTTCTTTTGTCTCAGTGAGGAAAGAATTCTGCAAGAGGCAAAGGGTCAGGCAGGAAGTGATTTATTAGCATAGGATGCTTGAGAGAGATATAAGCAGGCAGGAAAGGGCGTGCCACCCTGAGAACTTAGTGGGCTACAGTTTCATAATAGAAAAAAGGAGGGGGGAGGGGAAGAAGACCATCTTACTCCTCATTCTTTTTAAAAAGTATATTTATTTATTTATTTGGCTGCACCAGGTCTTAATTGTGGCATACACGATCTAGTTCCCTTCCTAGGGATTGAACCCTGGCCTCCTGCATTGGGAGCATGGAGTCTTAGCCATTGCACCACCAGGGAAGTCCCCTTCCTCATTCTTGAGTAGACATCAAATTTCCATCATCAGTTCCTTGTCCACATCCGGCCGAGGAGTTTTCTTGACCCTGTGTGGTCAAACTAGGACTGTTATGGAGCCATGGAAATGAGCAAAAAGGCAGTAACATTCCTAATGTTACTCTGAAAGCCGTCTCTACTACAGACAAATAAGACAAAGAACTTTGCAGCCATCAGCCACTAAAGCTGCCGCTGACTGTGCACCCTGAGGGGATTCAGGATGGAGAAAACAGGACAGGTTGTTATGGTGCATATCAAAGGGATGATTTCAATGAGCCCAGATTCTTGCATCTTCCCATACAAAGAAAGGGCTTCTCCGGTGGCTCAGATGGTAAAGAATCCACCTGCAATGCAGGAGACCTAGGTTCCATCCCTGGGTTGGGAAGATCCCCTGAAGGAGGTCATGGCAACCCACCCCAGAATTCCTGGAAAATTCCATGGACAGAGGAGCCTGAGGACTACAGTCCATGGGGTCACAAAGAGTTGGACACGACTGAGCGACTAAGCACACATACAAAGAAAAGTGCTCAATTCATAAACTTGAGATGTCTGTGTGCTTTAAGTGACTCTTCCAATGTTTGACTACCCGGTTTGTTTTCGGGTTTTCCTGCAAAATCTCCTGTATGTCCTGGCTCCTCCCTTACCTCTTCAGTACAGCCCCAGAGCTATCCGAGAGACTGTACCCCAGGCTATGTCCTCAGTATTGCCCTCAACATAATTATCAACTTTTAGGTTGTGAATTTTTAAGTTGACAGAATGTTCACAGATGGAAGCAGCTTTAGGGACTGGGGCCAATGCAAGACTGGGTATGTGGTGTTGACTCACCAAAAGGCACTGGAAACTGAAGCCCTTCCGAGGCACCCCCTACTCAAAAGGTAGAAGTTCACAGCCCTGATGAGAGCCCTCCATCTAATAAGGATAAGAAAATAATGATTTTAACTGATGCCAAATATCCTTTATTGGTGGTCTGAGTCCATGGGGCCATTTGGGGTAAGGACTGTTAACTGCAGAAAAGAAGGAAACTAAACATGCCAAGAAACTTTAAACTTAGAAGCTGTCACAGAGCCAAAAGAACTGGCTATCATCCACTGTGCAGCACATTAGAAATCAGGTTGTCTGACTGCTCGAGGGAATAATCTAGCAGTTCAAGTGGCAAAGCTGGCAGTTAGAACTAACAGCCCTGGGTTCCCAACTTGGCCCTTACCCTTGACAAAATGCTGCCCAAAGTAGTCTCCTGAAGACTCAGAAGAGGCTAGGGAAAGGGGATTTGACTGGAGTCCTCCCAGCCATTCTCAGGAGGCTGACTATAAAGGTACACCAAGGAGGGGTGGGTTTAGAACAGACAAGGCAAGGTGCTTGCCCCTGAACACCTTATGGAAGATCTAATAAATTATTTACACAAGCGCACCCACAATGGGAGAGATGCCACCCTGCAGTGGATTCAGAAATTTACTATAGGACCAAACATGAAAAGGACAATTCAAAAGGTGACACAGAAATACACAGTATGTGCTAAATAACGCTAACACTGGAGTGCTGCCAATCAAAGAAGTTGAGACCGGAAGTGCTGGGCTGGGAGAAGACGGGTAGGCTGCGTTCACTGTGAGGCCAAGGGCAACCGGAAACCTTAGGTACTTACTAGTGCTTGTGGACCCTTTTACTGCCTGGTGAGAAGCATTTCCCTGCTGGTCTGAAAAAGCTTCTGAGGTTGAAAAATCCCTACTAAAAGAAAGAATTCCTAGGTTTGTGTTCTCTATGTCCATTCAGAGTGACAGTGGAGGGGCCTTTATAGCAACTCAAGTATCTGGAGCTTGAAAGCTTCGTTGGGGTTGCCATGAAACGTGTAACTTTTTTTTGACATGTACACACTGCTATATTTATTTTTTACCTATTCTTTTTTTGGCTGTGCAGGGTCTTCATCGCTGCCTGCTGGCTTTCTCTAGTTGCAGAGATCGGGGGCTATTCTGTAGCTGCAGGGAGTGTGGGCTTCTCATTGCAGTGGCCTCTCTTATTGCAGAGCACAGGCTCTGGGCACACTGGTTCACTAGTTGTCTGCACGGCTTAGTTGTTATGTGGCATGTGGAATCTTCCCAGACCAGGGATCAGACTCCTGTCCCCTGCGTTGGCCAGGTGGATTCCTATCCACTGTGCCACCAGGAAAGTCCACGCATGTAATTCCTAATCTACTGGCAAAAGGAAAGATGAATTATAGTTTTAAAAAGACAAGTCTCTTGACAAATTTTAGCTATAATTCCCAGGAATAAGGTCTTACCAGTTGCCCTGCTTTGAGTGAAGTATTCCCTAGAAGCAAGCTCCAATTGAGCCCCTATGGAATGTTCTATAGGAGACGATTCCTATTTTCCAGAAGTGGTTTATGAGACCAAGAGGGAACTTGAAACAAGAAACCAGACATTGTCGAATATATACAATCACTGGGAGCTACTCTAACTGCTATAAGTGTTTTGCCTAGCAGGTTATGTTTCCCACTGCTGATTTATTTCTTTGCTGATTTATACCCTCTGTGGTAACCATAAGTTTGTTTTTGATGTCTGGAAGTCTGTCTAAATAAGTTCATTTGTATCATTTAAAAAAATTAGATTCCACATATGAGTGATATCATTTGGTATTTGTCTGACTTACTTCACTTAGTATGATGATCTCTAGGTCCATCCGGGTTGCTGCAAATGGCATTATTTTGTTCTTTTTTTATGTCGGAGCAATATTCCATTGTAAGTATGTACCACATCTTCTTTATCCATCCCCCTGTCGATGGACATTGAGGTTGCTTCCATGTCCTGGCTATAGTAAGCAGTGCTGCAATGAACACGGGAGCATGTGTCTTTTCAAATTAAGGTTTTCTCTGGATACATGCCCAGGAGTGGGATTGCTGGATCATATGATAGTTCTATTTTTAATTTTTTAAGGAACCTCCATACTGTTATCCTCAGTGGTTGTGCTGATTTATATTCCCACCAACAGTGTAGAAGGATTCCCTTTTTCCCACATCCTCTCCAGCGTCTATTGTTTGTAGACTTTTTGATGATGGTCATTCTGACTAGTGTGAGGTGATATTCTCATTGTAGTTTCGATTTGCATCTCTCTGATAATTAGTAATGCTGAGCATCTTTTCATGTACTGTTTGGCCATCTGTATGGTGTCTTTATTTAGATTTTAGATTTTCTGCTCATTTTTTGATTAGGTCCTTTTTTTTATATAGAGCTGCATGAGCTGTTTATATATTTTGGAGATTAATCCCTTGTGAGTTGCTTCATTTGCAAATATTTTCTCCCATTCTAAGGGTCTCTTTTCATTTTATTTATGGATTCCATTGCTGTACAGAAGCTTTTACATTTTTTTCAGTCCTGTTTGTTTTTGTATTCATTGCTGTCGGGGGTGAGTCGAAGAAGATATTGCCGTGATTTATGTCAGAGTGCCTATGTTTTCCAGTAAAAGTTTTATGGTGTCTGGCCTTACATTAGGTTTATTTTTTATGTATGGTTCATTTTTTTTTTTAAACACATAGCTGTCCAGTTTTCCCAGCACCACTTATTGAAGAGACTGCCTTTTCTCCATTATATAGTCTTGCCTCCTTTGCCATAGATTAGGTAACCACAGGTGCATAGCTTTATTTCTTGGCTTTCTATCCTGTCCTATTGATTTTTATGTTTTTGTGTGCAACTGCCATATTTTTATTTTTTGATTACTGTAGCTTTGCAGTACAGTCTGAAGTCAGGGAGTCTGATGCCTCCAGTTCCATTTTCTTTCTCAAGATCGTTTCGGCTACTTCGGGCCTTTTGTGTTGCCATACAAAATTTATTTATTTTTTTGCATAAAATGCCATTGATAATTTGATAGGGCTTGCATTGAATCTATAAATTGCCTTGGGTAGTCTAGTATGATCATTTTATCAGTACTGAGTTTAGATTCAAAGACTGGCAGGTTGATTTTACTATTATGCTGAAGAACCACTACTCAGGTACTTATTGGTTTTCTTGGACACTTAAACTGGTTGTTTAGAAGTATTTTCCTGCTGTTCTGAAAGTTTCTGAGGTTAAAGCCCTACTGCAAGAAATAAATCCTAGGTTTGGTGTCTATGTCCATTCAGAGACAACAGAAGGGCCTTTGTAGGAGGGCCTTTGCTGGAAATTACATGCTTCTTGGCAACCATGTCTATCCTGGAGACTGTGTCCTATTGAAATCTTGGAAGAATAAACATCCAGAAGACCAGTTCCATACTTGCTGGACTGGACCTTACAAGTGCTACTTGTGCCCCATTCCACAGTGAAGAGGAAGAGAAATAAGACATGGCTTCATCACATTCATGGTAAGCTCATCTTGCAGAGATCAACAGAAACCATGCAATAGAAGACAACCTTGACAGAGATCATCAAAACATGGCTGCCCAGCCCCTGGCACTGGCTTCTCCCAGTGGGCAAGTGGACCTCTAACAGTTCCTAAGTTGGTTTTCAGAAGGAAGCTACAGGAAAGAAATTGAGGTGAACAGCATTGCTGCAGTGGTAACTTTGTAAAGCAAAACTTTTCAGAAGGCAGTTTATTTAAATAGTTTGTTAGGTTAGCGGAATGATTATTTTCTTTTATTATGATTTCTCTTTGTCTCTAACCTTCCAGGCTTGAAAGAACAATGCTGAGGATTTCTCAGACTTTGCCAAAAGCAGGTAATCTCTCAAGCTCTTGATATGTAATCCAAAACTATTTTCTGTATTTCACATGTTGACCCCCTGGTTGTGCCTGGCATCAGTTTTCAACCATCCCTAATGTCACTGTGACTTACAATAAAAAGTCCTTGGATATAACATACCAACTTAGGCAAGTCAACAGAATTTACTGTCCCCTGTTTTTTTGACTAAGTTGAAATTCAGTCCTCAGATTGAAAAAAAAAAAAAAAAGACCTTGGTCAGGATATTATAGAAACAATACCTATTTTTCCTAGCCTATGTCACTTCCATGTTTAATATCTAGGTGTCTGAGACAAACTGAGAACGCTGAGAAAGTCCAATAAGGTAAGACACAGATCCCTAACTAGACCACCTCCTGGGAGTCTAACATCTGGCATTCTGTGTGCCCCTTCCGGGTATGTCTTTTTGTCTCTCGTTGGTTTGATTACCAGTGAAGGCCTTGACATTTGGCAGATATGTGGTATTGATTATTGAGGTTGTGAAAAGGGAATGTTGCCTGACATTCCAGTTCAAGGATCAAGCTACCAGTCACCATTGCCACTGACCATTGCTCCCATGGTGTGCCCTGAGGGAAATTCAGTATGGAGAAAAATAGGATGTATGTTGTGCTTTGGATGCTGGACTTATATAATTAAGATGCATATCTAAGGAATAGTCTGAATGAGCCCAGACTCAAAAGACCCCAAACAGCCAAAACATTTTTTAAAGAACATAGCTTGAATCACACTCTTGACTTCACACTATACAATGAAGCTACAGTAATCAAAATAGTATGGTCTAGCAGAAAAACCGGAGAAGGCAATGGCACCCCACTCCAGTACTCTTGCCTGGAAAATCCCATGGACGGGGGAGCCTGGTAGGCTGCAGTCCATGGGGTCCAGAAGAGTCGGACACGACTGAGTGACTTCACTTTCACTTTTCACTTTCACGCATTGGAGAAGGAAATGGCAACCCGCTCCAGTGTTCTTGGCTGGAGAATCCCAGGGATGGTGGAGCCTGATGGGCTGCCGTCTATGGGGTCGCACAGAGTCGGACACGACTGAAGCGACTTAGCAGCAGCAGCAGCAGCAGCAGAAAAACAGACACAGATAAATGGAACAGAATAGATAGCCCAGAAATAAACCCACACTCCTATGGTCAATTAATCTACAACAAAGGAAGCAAGAAGATACACTGAAAGTGTATCTTCAAAAGTGGTACTGGGAAAACTGGATAGCTACATGTATGAGAAATTAAAACATTTTCTCAAACCCTATAAAAAACCTCAATAGATTAATACCTAAATGTAAGACCTGAAACCATAAAATTCCTAAAAGAGAACGCAGGTAGAACACTCTAACATAGACCCTCCACAAACTGCTATAATTTGTCTCATAAGGCCAAAGACAAAAAAGCAAAAATAAATGGGATTTAATTGAACCTCAAAAGCTTTTGCACAGCAAAGGAAACCACTGACAAAATGAAAAGAAAACCTACTGAATGGGAGAAAATACTTCCAAATGGCATGACCAATAAAAGGTTAACATCTAAAAGATATAAATAGATTATACAACTGAACATCAAAAAACCAATTAAAAAATGGGCAGACAACCTAAATAGACATTCTTTCAAAGACATATACCAGATGTTCCAAAAGCACATAAAAAGATGCTCACCATCACTAATCATCAGGGAAATGAAAATCAAAGCTACAATGAGATATCACCTCACATCTGTCAGAACAGCCCTCATCAAAAAGAACACAAATAACAAATGTTGGCAAGGATGTGGAGAAAAGAGAATCTTACACAACAATCTGTAGGCAGCAGTGCTGTGATACTGAAAGTTGCTCAGTCGTGTCTGACTCTTTGCAACCCCATGGACTATACAGTCCATGGAATTCTTCAGGCCAGAATACTGGAGTGGGTAGCCTTTCCCTTCTCCAGGGGATCTTCCCAACCCAGGGTTCAAACCCAGGTCTCCCACATTGGAGGTGGGTTCTTTACCAGCTGAGTCACAATGGGAGCCCAAGAATACTGGAGTGGGTAGCCTCTCCCTTCTCTAACGGATCTTCCTGACCCAGGAATTGAACCGGGGTCTCCTGCATTGCAGGTGGACTCTTTACCAACTGAGCTATCAGGGAAGCCCTAGTGTTGTGATGCCTCAGGCCAAACAACTAACTGGGTATGGACACAGCCCCACCCATCAGTAGAGAGGCTGCCTTAAGGCTTCCTGAGCCCACGGCCAACTCTAGATATGTCCATAGACACAGCCCTGCTCACCAGAGGGCCAAGACCCAGCTCTATCCACCACTGGGCAGGAACCAGCCATACTCTACAAGAAGCCTATGCTAGCCTCTAAACCAGCCTCACCCACCAAGGAGCAGACATCAGACAGGGGAAAATTACAACCCTGCAGCCTGCAAACCCAGTCCATCACAGCAGAACCGACCCTCCTCTTTGACCATCTGGGCCCTGTCTACTAGCAGGCCAACTGAAGCTTCAGGACACCCCAGACCCCATTACTCAACAGGGCCATTCTGGGTACAAAAGCCCCTTTGTGTCCCTCATTTCCTGTTTGTAGATAAAAGACTTTAGTCTCTAGGCCTTCCCTGATTTCCAAAGAGCAGACTCAGCAGTTACTAAGTATGGAAGTGAGAGAAAGCAGAAACCAAGGAAAAGCAGTGAAGCAAATTAAGTAACGATAGCTTAAACAAAACAGTCCTACCTAGGTCCTCCTCAAGGGATCAATTCAGTTCACTGCAGTCAGTTCAGTTCAGTCTCTCAGTCGTGTCCGACTCTTTGCGACCCCATGAATTGCAGCACGCCAGGCCTCCCTGTCCATCACCAACTCCCAGAGTTCACTCAGACTCACAACCATGGAGTCAGTGACGCCATCCAGCCATCTCATCCTCTGTTGTCCCCTTCTCCTCCTGCCCCCAATCCCTCCCAGCATCAGAGTCTTTTCCATTGAGTCAACTCTTCGCATGAGGTGGCCAAAGTACTGGAGTTTCAGCTTCAGCATCATTCCTTTCAGTGAATATTGAAGACTGATTTCCTTTAGGATGGGCTGGTTTGATCTCCTTGCAGTCCAAGGAACTCTCAAGAGTCGTCTCCAACACCACAATTCAAAAGCATCAATTCTTCAGCACTCAGCTTTCTTCACAGTCCAACTCTCACATCCATACATGACCACTGGAAAAACCATAGCCTTGACTAGATGGACCTTTGTTGGCAAAGTAATGTCTCTGCTTTTCAATATGCTATCTATCTATCTATCTATATAACAACTCATCTCTTTCTCCTTTATTGACTATGCCAAAGCCTTTGATTGTGAGGATCACAATAAACTGGAAAATTCTGAAAGAGATGTGCATACCAGACCACCTGACCTGCCTCTTGAGGAACCTGTATGCAGGTCAGGAAACAACAGTTAGAACTGGACATGGAACAACAGACTGGTTCCAAATAGGAAAAGGAGTACATCAAGGCTGTATGTTGTCACCCTGCTTATTTCACTTATATGCAGAGTACATCATGAGAAACGCTGGGCTGGAGGAAGCACAAGCTGGAATCAAAATTTCTGGGAGAAATATCAATAACTTCAGGTATGCAGATGACACCACCCTTAGGGCAGAAAGTGAAGAAGAACTAAAGAGCCTCTTGATGAAAGTAAAAGTGGAGAGTGAAAAAGTTGGCTTAAAGCTCAACATTCAGAAAACTAAGATCATGGCATCCAGTCTCATCACTTCATGGCAAATAGATGGGGAAACAGTGGAAACAGTGGCTGACTTTATTTTTCTGGGCTCCAAAATCACTGCAGATGGTGACTGCAGCCATGAAATTAAGAGACGTTTACTCCGTGGAAGGAAAGTTATGACCAACCTAGATAGCATATTGAAAAGCAGAGACATTACTTTGCCAACAAAGGCCCGTCTAGTCAAGGCTATGGTTTTTCCAGTGGTCATGTATGAATGTGAGAATTGGACTGTAAAGAAAGCTGAGCACCAAGAATTGATGCTTTTGAACTGTGGTGTTGGAGAAGACTCTTGAGAGTCCCTTGGACTACAAGGAAACCCAATCAGTTCATCCTAAAGATTAGTCTTGGGTGTTCATTGCAAGGACTGATGTTGAAGCTGAAACTCCAATACTTTGGCCACCTCATGTGAAGATCTGACTCATTGGAAAAGACCCTGGTGCTGGGAAAGATGGAGGGCAGAAGGAGAAGGGGATGACAGAGGATGAGATGGTTGGATGGCATCACTGACTTGATGGACATGGATTTGGGTGAACTCTGGGAGTTGGTGATGGACAGGGAGACCTGGCGTGCTACGGTTCATGGGGTCACAGAGTTGGACACGACTGAGCGACTGAACTAACTGATGCATATCTTTGAGTTGTTCTGAAGAAATTAAGACTTCTACCCAGGAGGACGATAGTGATTACCTGCTGACCACAAGCAGTAGAACACATACTGGTTGGAACCAGAAGGTTGATGATTAAAATGCCTGAAATGCTACCCTGTTACCATAGCACCAACCAATCAGAAGAAGGTCATGCCCTCTACAACCTTCACCCCAAATTGCCTTTAAAAACCCTTCCCTGAAAGCCATTAGGGAGTTTAGGTCATTTGCACACAAGCTGCCTGGTCTTACTGGGCACCCTGCAGTAAATGCTATACTGTCTACCACAACCACATGTCAGTAGCTTGACTATGCTGTGTTGTGGGCTAGCAGACCTAAGTTTTTTTAAGTAACAGCCCCTTTCCCCCCAAGACAGAGGAATGATCAAAATCTAAGAGGAATTGAAACCATGGGTTAAATGCATTTCCCTTGCTTTCACTAATAAGGTGATTTGAAAACTTGCATGTTTTCTTTGTACCCCTTCTTCCAAGGGGTACACAGCCTAAAAAACAAGATTTTCACAGCTATGCCTAGTTCAGTTTAGTCAGGAGTCAGCTGTGTCCAGTCCAAGCTGAGCTGGTTAAGACTAGGCAGGACCACCAATCTTTCAACTGGGCACATGTGAGCACCCTCTCAGTGACGTTTTGATATTAGAGGGCTGAAAATTCCATCCTCAGAACACACCAAGGCTGGTAGTCTAGTTATGCCTGCACAAAACATCAATTACCATACCTTTTCCCAATCACCTCTCCCCATACTCCCCATGCCTGTCTGTCCTGTTTCTTTCTTCTTTATCTCATAAACACCCCAAGGCCTTTGCTTTTGGGGAAGCAGATTTAAGACTTTTTCTCTAGTCTTCTTGCTTGACTGCTTTACGAATAAACCCTCTCTTTGCAAAATGAACCTGGTTTGGTAACACTCCCACCCTGCTGTGGGTGGTGGAGAGCAAGCCTTGGGCAGGCACATGAAAACACACACCCAGGCATGCACACACATCCAGGGCACACCACGACAACAAAAGGCACAACTCACACCTTTCCGTCTCCATCTCCACTGAGCAAATCCAGAGAACATGTCTGTTTCTCCCAAAGGTGTATACTTTTTTTCAGAAGCACATCCATACTAGAATGTTCATTAGCAAGGGCCCCATTATTATGTAGAGTGAGTTCTGAACACCATTTTAATGCTGACAGGATCACAACAAACTGTGGAAAATTCTTAAAGAGATGGGAATACCAGACCACCTCACCTGCCTCCTGAGAAATGTGTACGCAGGTCAGGAAGCAACAGTTAGAACTGGACATGGAACAACAGACTGGTTTCAAATTGGGAAAAGAGTATGTCAAAGCTGTACATTGTCACCCTGTTTATTTAACTTATATGCAAAGTACATCATGAGAAATGCTGCGCTGGATGAAGCACAAGCTGGAATCAAGATTGCTGGGAGAAGTATCAATAACCTCAGATATGCAGATGACACCACCCTTATTGCAGAAAGCAAAGAACTAAAAAGCCTCTTGATGAAAGCGAAAGAGGAGAGTGAAAAAGTTGGCTTAAAGCTCAACATTCAGAAAACGAAGATCATGGCATCTGGTCCCATCACTTCATGGCAAATACATGGGGAAACAATGACAGGCTTTATTTTTGGGGGCTCCCAAATCACTGCAGATGGTGACTGCAGCCGTGAAATTAAAAGACGCTTGCTCCTTGGAAGAAAAGTTATGAGCAACCTAGACAGCATATTAAAAAGCAGAGACGTTACTTTGCCAACAAAGGTCCATCTAGTCAAGGCTATGGTTTTTCCAGTAGTCATGTATGGATGTGAGAATTGGACTATAAAGAAAGCTGAGCACCGAAGAATTGATGCTTTCGAACTGTGGTGTTGGAGAAGACTCTTGAGAGTCCCTTGGACTGCAAGGAGATCCAACCAGTCCATTCTAAAGGAAATCAGTCCTGAATATTCATTGGAAGGACTGATGCTGAAGCTGAAACTCCAATACTTTGGCCACCTGATGTGAAGAACTGACTCATTTAAAAAGACCCTGATGCTGGGAAAGATTGGAGGCAGGAGGAGAAGGGGACGACAGAGGATGAGATGGTTGGATGGCATCGTCAACTCAATGGACATGAGTTTCAGTAAGCTCCAGGAATTGGCAATGGACAGGGAGGCCTGGAGTGCTGCAGTCCACAGGGTTGAAAAGAGTCGGACATGACTGAACTGAACTGACAGCAAAGAAGCAAAGATCACTAAAACTAAGACCTGATTACATCCAACAGGGGGATGACTTAACGGTGGTAGTGATGTTGCAGTGAGGCACAGTGAAGTTTGTTGCACTGAGGAAGTTGAAGCTAAATGTTCACCAGGTAGCCATGTTACGTTAAGACATTCAAAATTATAAGTACATTTACAGAACTTTTCCTAAAATGTGTATCACCTGAGAGGCACACAGATAAATCATGTCCTGAACTGTGGTCTTTACACGATTAAAACATGGATGTTTCCATACACAATCTGGCCACGAGTTGCTAAGTGATAGAAAATGAGCTTCCCAGACCCAGAAAGAGATGCTGGGCTTGCATCGTCATGGGGCAGGAAAGCATTCTTGGACACAAGCTACACGTTCAAAAGCAGTGCTGGGCAGGGTCTCACTGTCACTGAACAGGAGAACTGCACTGGCAGCGACAAGCACGCTAGGAAAACCCAGTGTTTGAATTTGCCAAGATTGAAACAACTCCACACTGAAGAGAACACTGTACAGGTCCTCATGTCCAGAAGGGAGGAGTGACGTGGCTGGGCCACACTGGTTGTGGCAAGCAGCATGGAGCACAGGTATCAGGAGGAAAAGTTGGAAGTGCTGGTGTTACTTGTAGAGCTGTGGTTAGGCAAGGGGACAGATGACCAGAGGATACCAAGCCCCCTCATTTGGATGAACTTCCCAGTGTATAAAGAGCTTTCATGTACACTTTCTCACTGTGCTGCCCCATGCCTTGTGGGCAATGGGAGAAATGATCAGTGCAGCCCCTGCATTGGCTTGGATGCTGCTGCTGCTGCTAAGTCGCTTCAGTCGTGTCCGACTCTGTGTGACCCCATAGATGGCAGCCCACCAGGCTCCCCCGTCCCTGGGATTATCCAGGCAAGAACACTGGAGTGGGTTGCCATTTCCTTCTCCAATGCAGGAAAGTGAAAGTTAAGTCGCTCAGTCATGTCTGACTCTTCGCAACCCCATGGACTGCAGCCTATCAGGCTCCTCCGCCCATGGGATTTTCCAGGCAAGAGTACTGGAGTGGGGTGCCATTGCCTTCTCCAAGTGGCTTGGATACTTGGGGACAAAAGCTGTGACATTAGCCCAGAGGCACCTCTGTTCAGTGTGCCCACCTGGCTAAGTACCAATGATCCTGGCAGGAACAGAGGGTCCACCCTTCTCCAAGGTTGACAATAGATGAAATGAGATCCAATTACTGTAGTATTGTGTAGATTTTATCTTTCCAAAATTTCTGAAAAGCCTTTTCAGAAATTTTGGGTTTTTTCTGTCTTGGGAGGAAAAACTTTTTTGCTGTCTTCCTTTAGCCTATCTCCACTTCTCACTGGCAAAGTCACTGCTTTGCAAGACAGACACAAGAACAAAGCCAAGTGAGGCCACTGGAATGGCTGACCTCCAGGGTTTCTTTCTTCTCTGGCATTCCCTAACTAAATATTTGTGCAACTGTTCATCTTACCTTCAAGTGCCAGACTACAAGAATAGTGCAAACATAAACACAATCCAAACAGGATTTTAAGATGTTAGACAAAGACAGAAAGACAAATGAGGTGAAAGCACATTGCCAAGGGGGATCTGTGGGAGGATCACCTTCAAATCAAATCGGAAGCAGCCTTTGTTCAGTCCTCCCCCTGCCAACCCAGCAGCAGCAGCAGCAACCATGCACAATGGATGCCCTTTTCTATCAAGGGCCCTGGTCCACGGAGTGGGGAGAGGTGATGCAGGTCAACCTAGGTTCACAGAGCAGAGATCCAGAAAGGCAGGATGGTGGTGAGAAGACACAGAGAAAGAAAAGGATTGTTTGGGGCTGAGGGCTAAGCAGGCATCCTGTCCCCACTGGCTTGTCAGCCCCAAACCTCACCATCTGTTTCTAATGAGCAGAGCTGAGCTGCCCCCTCCCTTGTTGAGTGCATATTCATCCCCAAGGCCCTTTTCATCTTGCTGGCCTATTAGGCCTGTGTGAATTTCAAGAAGTCTCCCTGGAATCCATTAGAAAGAAGCCTCAGCACTCTTTCCCCCTCAGCCAATTTCCAATGTAGACCCACCCGTAATCTCTAGTTTGTCAGCATCTCTGGTTATTCTCTTAGACTATTTTCCAATTGTGCAAACTGTGCTGCTCTGCTTTGACTCTGTTAGCTAGACAGGCATTTCCCTGGCTCACATGGGATTTTTGGGGTGGCAGGGAGAACGCATTTCTCTTCAGATTAGTCTCTTGAAAGCCATATTGCATTTGCATGTTTGAAGAGTGCCTTGAACTCTCACATCCTCAGCATCTACATATTTCCACTCTGTGCTAGAAGGCTGCTGGCTGCCTGCTCACCCCTTTCTCCCGTCCAGGCACAGACCATGGGCACACACGCTCCACTCTGTGGAGGCCCTGCAGAGTGGTGGGCACTAGGTGGCAGTTATCCAGGAATACCCAATAGACCAAACAGGATGTTCAAAGCAAACCTGTGCCGCATTGTAGCAGGCGAGGTTCCCACAGGCACTTTCCCATCTGATGGCAGTGCTCCAGTACCTAGGACACTGAGGGGGCCCGGAGAGTAGTCTACTTTTTCCAGGTTGAGTGACGCTGGATTAAGTGACAACTTAATCCTGTTTACTCACCTCAGATGGATTTTGTTAAGCTCACACGAATCCTGTATGTGAAACACCTGATGTACAGCAGGCATATGGCAAATGTCAGTCCTTCAGTTCCCTGCTCTGACTTTGGATGCATCCCCAGCACACTGCCCTGAAGTCTGCACACAAGAGAGTGCCAGGAGCAGGTCAACTGCCTACCAAATATTTCAACAGGATCCTTTGTCCGTTTTTGTTTTTGAATTAGGATCCTTTCTTAATTTACCATTTCTGAAAAGTTATGTGCAATGATATATTCGGGGGCATTTGCATTGCTGTATGTCTCAGGGAACTCAAATAGGGGCCCTGTATCAACCTACAGGGGTGGGATGGGAAGGGAGATGGGAGGGAGGTTCAAGAGGGAGGGGACATATGTACACCTATGGCTGATTCATGTTGAGGTTTGACAGAAAACACAAAATTCTGTAAAGCAATTATCCTTCAATTAAAAATAAATAAATATATATATATATATAAAGATGCCTATTATCTTGAAAGTAACAGCAACACCTATCAAAGAGACCACAATAAGGCAGCAAATGTCCTAGCACTTGCTGTGCCTGGCTCTGGGTGATTTACATTTATTGATTCATTCAATCCTCACAACACTTTGCCCAAAGCACAGTTACCTCTACTTCATACCTAAGGAAACTGAGGCAGAAAGGTTACATGGCTTGCCGAGGTCACCATGCCAGTGGCAGGGAGAGCCGGTGGGGTGGAGGGGGGCAGGGGAGACGGTCTGACTCTAAACTCATCATTACTACTTTTTGATTAAGCAATTAGTTACCTTCTACCTTTTGTTTAATGTTTTCAGATATAGGAATGACTTAAAGCAGAATTCCTATGAAATTATTTCATATCAAAGAATCAACCTATGCTGGCCTTCAGCTAGAAAAAGGAAATGTTTGTAACACATTTACATTGGTTTGTAACACCAAGGAAGCTTTAACATTCTATATCAAGAATCATTAATTTGTGAGTTAGTTTTATGAGAAAGAATAAACTTTATACCTCCTTGCCCTAAAGTCTAAGGCACACCTGAGGTTCACCATACCTATGGCAGCCTTCTGTCCTGACCATTATACGTGTAGGAATTTTAGGAAACAATTTTACTAGGACATTTATACTGCAGGAATTAGCCATGACTTCACCTCTTTTCAAAGTAATATGCATTACTTATATATATTCCTTATATATTTCAACATATTTCCATGTTGCCTAGCTTAATATTATAGGGTGGTTGGTTAAGAGTGTGAGTTCTAAGACTGATGTGGATTGAAATCCTGGTGCCACCACAAAGGTTAGACTGTGACTGTTTAAGTCATTTAACTTATTTGGGCCTCAGGTGCTTCATCTATAATACAGAAAGCCTTCATAAGGCAACCTGTGAGGATGTTTAGCACATACACAGTACTATTTTCCCCTCCATGCTGGCTTCATTTGTTCTCACTGCTGCTGTAATGGTAAGAGCCCAGTGTTGTCAGTAACACACACATAAAGAACTTGCTCTCTGAAAGGTTCTGTGGCATGGAAAAATGAGCACCAATTTTTGAGTCATTTAATCTTGAATCCTAGGTTTGACTCTGAGCCTTTGTTTCCTCAAATGAATATGAAACAGTGCCACCCTTGTCCCCTAAGGCTGCCATAAGGATAAACTATGTAGGAGGCCCTACACTGGCCCACAAAATGTGCTAATGAGCATTCTTTTTACATGAGTTGTAGGTATTGTTGTTGTTGTTCAGTTGCTAAGTTGTGGTCAACTCTTTGCGACCCCATAGACTGCAGCACGCCAGGCTTCTCTGTCCTTCACTATCTCCCAGAGTTTGCTCAAACTCATATCCATTGAGTCATGATGCCATCCAACCATCTCGTCCCCTGTTGTCCCCTTCTCCTGCCTTCTATCTTTCCCAGCATCAGGGTCTTTTCCAATGAGTGGGCTCTTTGCATCAGGTGACCAAAGTATTGGGAGTTTCAGTTTCAGCAATAGTCCTTCCAGTGAATATTCAGGCTTGATTTCTTTTAGGATTGACTGGTTTGATCTCCTTGCAGTCCAAGGGACTCTCAAGAGTCTTCTCCAACACCACTGTTCAAAAGTATCAATTCTTCACCACTCAGCTTTCTTTATGGTATTGGAATGAAAACTGGCCTTTTCCAGTCCTAAGGCCACTGCTGAGTTTTCCAAATTCACTGCCATACTGAGTGCAGCACTTTAATAGCATCATTTTAAGCATTTTAAATAGTTCAGCTGGAATTCCATCACCTCCGCTAGCTTTGTTCATAGTAATGGTTTCTAAGGCCCATTTGACATCACACTCCAGGATGTCTGGCTCTAGGTAAGTCACCACACTATCGTGGTTAGGTCTAGGTCATTAAGACCTTTTGTGTATAGTTCTGTGTATTCTTGTCATGTCTTCTTAATCTCTTCTGCTTCTGTTAGGTCCTTGCCATTTCTGTCCTTAATTGTGCCCATCTTTGCATAAAATGTTCCCTTGGTATCTCCCAATTTTGGAAGAATTCAAAGGGCAAGGGCAAAATGTTCTTTGTTCACCTTTAGGCAAGGTCCCCTTGAAAACCCAGCCTCAAAGAAATTCACCAGCACAAGGAGGCAGGTAACCAAGGCAGAGCTGGGAAGGGGCTGCTGGGACCAGACAGGAGACAGAACTGATGAGCCCTATTTCCCACTGTCAGACGGAGCCTGAACGTGCTTTTGTGCGTGATGCTTATACTGCCATACTGTGGGATGTAGGAGAAAAGGGCAAATGTGAACTGTGGGTGGGGTTGGGCTGAAAACACCATTTGTTGCCAAGGAAACACCAGGAACAATTCATAAGTTTACAGTACTGACTTCAGGAACTCTTTGAAAATGAAGCCTTTTCTCTCCTTGAGATTCTTTAGCCTCCACGGTGTTTAGACTATTTTTTACACACCAGCTCCACCAATGCAGAAGAAAACGTTTGCACTCATGTCAATACCACTCACTGTAAGAGGCAAGGAAGATACAAGCCATGTGGCTTCCAACCACACAATGCTATGGCACTGTGATTTCACTTGTTGAATAAAGAAACCTAGAAAGCTTGGCCACCCAAGGAAGAGATGTTATAAGAGTGGCAGCCACAGATACTCCTTCTCTTTGAAAAGCTCACTGCTCAAACAGAAGGCTACAATATGCCAGCATTCAACAGCAATCCCAGGACATTGATGAAGATCATCAGACCCTAGTCAGTATGACCATAAGGGTAAAATCCTCAGCTGACATGGTATCTGCACAATTCATTTATAACCCTGGGAGTTGGAAAGGTTTATTCTATTAACTTTGGGCCAGGATATTCCTAAAGCCAATCTAACCCCAAAATTAGATTTGACTTTCTCACAATATTTTTAGAAAGAAAGACTCCATTTCCTTAGAGATATAAAGCAGAAAAATACAAAGGCTTGACCACAGACAAAGAATGAAGCCCTGAAAAGAAAGTGAAGTTGCTCAGTTGTGTTTGACCCTTTGTGACCCCAGGGACTGTAGCCTACCAGGCTCCTCTGTCCATGGAATTTTCCAGGCAACAGTACTGGAGTGGGTTCCATTTCCTTCTCCAGAAGATCTTCCCGACCTAGGGATCAAACCCGGGTCTCTCGTATCGCAGGCAGATGCTTTACCATCTGAGCCACCAGGGAAGCCCTGAAGAGTGACCTATAATATGTAGTAGAGCTAAGTGTTCAATTTGGTCTGAGTGGTGGCTGATTTTGAAATAATTTGTTCTTTTACTACATACTCTATTAAAACTATTTTAAAGTGAATTAAAAGTCTGTTAAAACAACAAAAAGAATAGTGAACACACACATACAATTTGCTTGTCTCTTGGAAATCCAACAGCCTGGAATGGGTTCTTGGGTTACTCAGTAAATCTTGTAATAAAGGCCAAGTGTATGCCTTTTTGGTAGGTCGCTAACCTCAGGAGGAAGCACTTTTGTGACAGGAGGGTTAAAGGTTCATCTGACGAATCTGGTCTCTGTGGAGGCTTGACAAATCAGAATTCTAATGAGATTCCACACACAGTCCAAAAGAAATGGAGCTATGCATTTCTCCAGACTGGATTCCACTGTGAAAAAGACAATATTTAATACAAAACAAATGTGCTAACCCAGAGGTAGCAGATTCACTTTATATAAGTCATAAAATTACAAAACTGGGTAAAGGTTTTCCAAGTGTCAAGGCATTTGTCTTAAATGGATTTTCAAGCTTTAACACGGATACTTGCTTTTAGCTTAGGAGCAGAATTCTTATTGAAACAAAATCCTCTATTAAACACATAAAAAAAAGCCCTGAAATAAAAGCCTTTGAAAGCTGGTACAAAGTTGAGGATCCAAGGCACAATTGTAATATGGAAATGTGTATAAAACAACTGAGGATTTTGTTCTTTTAGCATTTCACAAGACCGCCAAGTGCAAACATTTTTACCTGAATTCATCAGGAAGACATCTTCTCTGAGAAACACATTCTGACTTTGGATATAAATCAAGGCAAAACTTGTTTTCCTTTTTCTAGCCTTGATTTTCAAGAAATTCAAGAATCAAATTTTATACTCAGTAACAGCAATGTGTTCACCCTTCCTTCCAGTCTCATTGGTTTTGCTTTTCTTCCCTTAATGTTCATATTTTATTACATTATTGTGTATGTCCTTTTTGGATATGCTTCCCAAATTCTTTTGGCAAAGAGGCCAGGTATACTTCAAATACACACCCGAAAAAAGCAAGCAAATATTGCAAATACTTTTAGGATATAAAAGGGAGTGTCTTTGCCCTCATAAAACACCTTAATCAAAAGCAATGTTTCAGAATTACCTTAAGATAATATACACCTAGATACAATAGCGGGCTAAAGCTCATTATTTTAAGAAGTCCCCAGGACTTCAATTTTACCAAGAATAGACATATTTCCTAAATATAATCTTAGTTATCTTCATTAATATAATCTTAGCTACCTTCATTAGCCCAACCCTGGGCTAAGAGATTAGAAACTGTGTGTGCTTTGCTCTTGACCCTAGGTAAGTCCCTAACACCTGGCTATCATAGTGTCCTCTTTCCTATTGGGAAAATAGTACCTCCTCGACAGGAGAAGACTCATTATGATTAGGTAGGTGCTCTTAGAAGTAAAATTGCAATATAAACGCAATGTATCACCATCATACACATTAGAGGCCTAAGTGATTCTTTCTCAAGAGCTTAAAAACTTCTTTACATTCATGGCAAAAATTTATCTTTCTAAATTCATACTTTCTTTGGCAACAACATGACAGAGGCATGAAAGCTGTATAAACACGCAAAGATGCAGGCACCAAATAATGAAAGAAAACATTTCTATACATAAAACATTATTTATACCTGTTTTCATTTTTTACATTAAAATATAAACATCCCCTTATCCAAAATAGCTGGTGAAAAAACTAAATGAAAAACAAATGAAGCTTTTAAAGATAGCTGGTGAGTTTTCAAGTGTCCTTGCTTAATACCAAACATTATGACTCAATAATAAAAAGAACCAAACTGGTAAGAGAGCTATAAAGTATCAATATACAACAAAATCTCGATGAACCAGAATACTCCAATCTCCTGGTTAATCAACAATTTACAAGAAAACTCTTCTTGCTTTAACCATTAGTTTCTAAAAAACTTTCTCAAGTTTTACTTTCTAAAGTAAAGTGAATCAAGTTAACTTTCTGGCTCGGTAACTACAAAACACCAAACATAAATCAATTTCATTTTGATGATTTAGGATCATGTGGTACCTTGGGATGGGTACATCTGAGAGATGGGTACATCTCTCAGAATATTCATAATTTCTTTGCAGTTTTGTTAGGGGCAGAAAATTGGAGGGAACTGGAGTTTCTTGTATTAAATAAATCCCCAAAATTATAAGTTTCACTGTCTTCTTTTGCCTCATTCTCCTAAAAAGGAGAGTGTAGCAAAAAGGTTGTAGTTAAGCAGGATTTCTCATTATAAGCATACCTATATAAACTGGTTCTGGAAACAATGCAGTTTGGTGACTTTACCCCTCTGGACAATTTTTTCTGCTTAATTAATATACCCAGTAACATGAATCACATGTAATGAGTCCACTGTTTTTCTGGATATCAAATTTCAAACCTTATGAATTCCTTAATTGGAATCTTTCCTCAAGAAAATCACTCATGAGGATGATTTCAAAACCAGAAAGTGAAAGTGTTAGCCTCTCAGTCCTTGTCTGACTCTGTGCAACCCCACGGACTATAACCCACCAGGCTCCTCCGTCCATGGAATTCTCCAGGCAAGAAATACTGGAGTGGGTGTCCACTCTCTTCTCCAGGGAATCTGCCCAACCCAGAGATCAAACGAGGTCTCCTACACTGCAGGCAGATTCTTTATCATCTGAGCCACCGGGAAGCCCTCAAAACCAGAAGAGTAGTAGATTTTGCTAAAAGAACTAAAATGTGCTTCCTCTAATAATTCACAACTGCTTAAACAATCTTTACAAAGTTATCGAAAAGCACCACTTAGACAGTAGGTGCTTAACTCCTCGAAGCCATGAAATAGTAAGAGGAATAATAAGAAGTGCTGAGAGAAGAGCTACCTTCTGATTCTTTTAGAACAACTCAGTGTTTCCACAGGGCAGGACCCAGATCACTTGGTGGCATGTGATATGACTTTAGGCGATACACAACACAGAATTAAATAATGTTGAATCACAGTGTGAATGTCATTCCCTTTGTAATTTTCTTTTACATTTCTGATAATTCCACAGAGAGAGCCCATTTGGGGCTAGGTAACGTCTCTTACCTCAACAAGAAGGAGTAGGCTTCTTGGATTCAGAGCCTTGGCAGTCATCAGCATCCAGTTAGAATCTAACAACATCCTGTTTTATTTTTAATTTATTCTGTAGTTCTCTTTTTTTAATGGCAAACTGATGCTGATTTTTCACTTGGAGTAGAGATTAGTTTCTTTTTAAAATATTTTAAAATTTAAAAGATAAGTATTAAGTAAATAATAGCATATGTAATACTTAAGTGATAGAAGTTTGGCAAATAATGGCTATAGCCCAATGACATATTTTTAAAAAGTGATTTCAAAAGAAGGTGTAAATGTGGTCTAGGAAAGAAACATGTTCACTGTGTTTTCAATACTTATGATGCTCCAGGGATGAGCTCACCACAGCCTTCTCCTACATCAGGTGATTTCCAGAGTTAACATTCAAGCAAAAATATAAAAGGAAAAAGAAACCATTCCACACCAATCTGGACTTCATAAACTCATGGTACAATGAATGTGCAAATGATCTAATATTTAGTAAGTCATTTGTTTTACACATAAGCTTTCCAATTCACTGCAGCATCTTTTATTTGGTCTATACTAATGCCTCACAAAGGCAAACTGGGGTTGTAGAGTTCCTGCTTGGTTCTCAGAGCAAGTCCCACACCTGCTTTTGGATTGAATTCTCCAGCCGTGATTCAGAGCTGTTGGCCCAGTCTTCCCGTGGCATCTGACTGTTCTTCCACTGCCACTGCCCTGTAGAGAGGTGTCCTCATCTTCTGAATGATAATCATGGCCAACATTCTGCTGAGAGGAATTTGCCTACCAGGTATTGCATGCTCACAGGCATGCCACGCTGACTTAAAAAGGGCAGCTGGAGAGAAAGAAAGCAGAGCTTCTCATTTGTGGTGAGCAGTTTCTTCAGCACAGTGGTAGTGTCCTTCCTTTTCCTCTGTAAGGCAAGGCAGTATGTCTGAAGGATGGTGTCAGACATCATAATCAGGAGCTTTGCCCTGGGCTTGCCTTAGCCAGATCTGTAGCGTAACAAATGCTCCCACAGTCACGTGAAAAAAAAGCTGCCAGAGATTGCGCAGTTCATAGAGATACATGTTGCATAGACAGATTAAACCAAAAGTCAAAAAAGATTTGACATTCCGCCAGCTGGTATAGTAGACAAGTAAATAACACTGTTGAAAATACAAAAATGAATGATGATTAGGGTTATAGGAAGAAGAAATAGATGCTGCAACTATAAAACTTTAACAAGCCACAGGGTGAAATATGAAAGTGGAGTAAGGGGATTTTTCAACTACAGATAACACAATGTAATATCTTTAAGACATTCAGCTATGAAAGCTCCAGCTTAAGAGGGAAATAGGTTTCTCCTTTTATGTTTTTCATTTTTCAAAAGGAAAAGCGTTTTGTATCATATTTAAAAGAGATAACTTCCATGCAAACAAGCTAAACAAATTCCTCAAGATGACAGGCAACTAAGAAGCAGTCTTAGGATCTTAAGGGTTCTTATCCCAGAAAAGTTAAAAAAACTCATACAAGTTATTCAGCAAAATGGGCTCATATAACCTGAATCTGTATATTAATGAAATCAGCAAATATTTACTTGAGTGCAAGGGGCTAAACTAGGACCTGAGAGAACACTTGAGGGAGAATTTATTCAATGGAAATTTATTTATCTGTTTAGCATTGTTCTTTGGTTTTAAGTAAACAAAGACCTCACTCAGATGGAGCTTACCTTCTACTAGAAGACAGATTATAAAGTTTATATATATGTATATATATGTATTTATATATATACAATCAAGTAGTTATGTTCTAGAAAAGATTTTTAAAAATGGGACACAGGACGCAATGAGTGGTGATTTAGAAGATAAAGTACTCCCCTGCACCTAAACCCTGGCATTCACCTTTCTGCCTTTATTTTTCTCTATATTACATTTATTAACATACTTCAAAAATATGCTTATTTTATTTGTCATCTGTAGTCTTCCAATGAAATCCAAGTTTCATGAGGGAGAGGTTTTTAACTGCCTTATTCACTCACTTTTCTCCATTGCCCCAAACAGTGCCTGGTATGTATATAATAAGTGCACAATAAAAATCTGTTGAATCAATGAACTGCTTTCCAAGTCTGGGATATATAGGAATTACATATGATCATAAAGTCTTAGGAAAGAGGTGCAGGTCTCTGTGTGACATTATATCCAGACTTCAGAACCAGAAGAACATTAGAGTGTTTGTGACAATACAGAAAGAATGTGATGTTCTGCTTAATGTGTTTAGTTCTTACACAAATCAGGACTGTGTTTGCTATCCAAGCAAAATTTAATTGGAAAAATTTATTTTATTGGAGTGTTTTGAATTTAAAAAGTTGAAAAACAAATATAAATTTTCTTTTGAAATAATTTTAAATGTCAGAAAAGTTGCAAAAGCTTTTTACCCCAACCAAATGTTATCGTCATATAACCACAGTATAATCATCAAAACAAGAAATTAACATTGATTTTAATACTATTAAGTAACCTAAAGACTTCACTTGAGTTTTGCTAGCTGTCCCATAAGACCCTTTTCCTGGTCCAGAATCCAGCCCAGGACTCCATATTTCATTTAGTTGTCAGGTCTCCTTGAATCTTTAACAGCTCAAGTCTTTCTTTGTTTTCCATGACCTTAACAGTTTAAAGAATACTGATAAGTTATTTTGTAAAATGGCCCTTAATTTTGGTTCACCTGATATTGTCTCAAAATTGAATAGAGGATATCCAATTTTGGAAAGAAGAATACCAAAGAGGTAATGTGTGATGTGTCAAATTACTTATTAACTTTGATCTTTTGGTAAGGTGGTATCCAACAGGTTTCTCCACTAGTTACTATTTTTCTCCTTGTAATCAGTATCCTGTAGGAGGATACTTTGAGATTATGTAGATTTCTATCCCATCATATTTTGCCCACTAATTTTAGTATCTATTGATGATTCCTGCCTGCCACAGGTGTTTGCCAAACAGTCGCTTTCAATTTCCATCATTCTCTACATTTATTAACTGGAAATTCTACTATGAAGAAGAGCTAGAGTACCTCGTATTTTTTTTAAATAAATATTTAATTTGTGGTTTTCAAAGGCTTTAAAGATAATGGTCTGTACCCCACAGATTACTTATTAATTACAAAGAGGAAAAAGATAATTTTGCAATGGAGATATCTGTTAGGCATCACTTAATCAAATGATCAAATTTATTACATGCCTCTTGACTTATGAAATTAGAGGTATACAGAATACTATACTACATAGTATGGTCACCAAAATAACTAACCTGAATCTAATCACAAGAGACACATCTAGATTATGGGGCATTCTATAAGGTATTTGCCTGGACTGTTAAAAAATGTCAGGGTTATGAAAGACCAAAACAAAATAGAACAACAAAAAGGCCAGGAGATGGCATTGTAGGTTAAAAGATACACAACAACCAAACACAATGCACAATTTGAAATCAGAGGAAAAGAGCTATAGAAAACATTTTGGAGACAACATAATCTGAATATGAATCCTATGTTAGGTAATATTGTATCAACGTTAAATTTCTTGGGTGTGATAAAGGTATCATGGCTATGTACAACAGAACGATGTCTCTGGTCTCAAAAGACACATGCTAAAGTTTCCAGAGGTGAAATATCTTGATGTTTGTAACTTACTTTAAAAAAAAAAAACTGCAGGAACCTCTGCTTCTGGGAAGATGGAGTCGATGCACTTTCCTCTATTCTTTCCACTAGATACAACTAAAAACCCTGGACATGATATATCAAACAAGTATCAGATGACTCTGGATGATAAAGAGAAGAAGGAAGACAGGCTAAGGACCTTAAGTCTCAAGTAATGACACATTGGTAAATTACCTAAGTTTGTTTGTTTGTTTTGCCTCATATACCCCACACTTGGAGCTGAAGAAGCTGACAAGTAGAAAACCACTGGACGCACACCAACAAAACAAACAAAACTCAATAAAATTTTGCTTTCTCTAGCCAAAAGACCAAGAGTGATGCGATTTTCCACTACAGAAACTTGTACACAACAACTATTCTTCTACAGCCAAATACCACCAGAACCAAACCAAAACAAACCAAAAAGCCAAACATACACACACACAAACTGTGACCACCCACATTCACCCCATCAAAGCCTATGTGGGGAGCCTATCATGCTCTAAGGCTCTAATGCTAATGTTCTAACTCTCCAGGGCTTCAGAGAAGGCAAGTGGGAAGCCAGAACTTTGATTTCCACTGGATGGTAGGAGTCCCTCAACCCCACCCCATGGTGTATCACTAGAGACTAAGAAGGACTGCAGAAATTCACCTCCACTTGGCATTAAAAAGGCAATGGATTTCTCATCAGAAGCTATGAAGTTCAGATAAGAGTGGAACAACGTTTTTCAAGTGTTGAAAGAAAATTAGCTATCAATCCAGAATCCTATATCCAACAAAAATATCCTTTAGGAATGAAGGAAAAATAAAGACATTCTCAGATGACAGAACCCACTCTAGTGTTCTTGCCTGGAGAATCCCAGGGACGGCGGAGCCTGGTGGGCTGCCGTCTATGGGGTCGCACAAAGTCGGACACAACTGAAGCAACTTAGCAGCAGCGGCAGCAGATGACAGAAGACGAAGAGAATTCATCACCTACAAATATACTCTAAAGGAATGGCTAAATGAAGTTCTCTAGACAGAAAGGAAACCAAAAAAAAAGGAACCTTGGAACACTGGATAGAAAAGGAATACAGCAAAAATACACGTTAATGACTAGCTTTGCCTTTTTAAGAATTTTCTAAATTATGTTTGATGATTGAAGTAAAAATTGTAACAGGGTCTGATATGTTTCTAAATATATGTAGAGGAAATATTTAAGACAATTATAAATAGAGGAGGACAAAGAGATATAAAGAGTTACAATTTCTATGCTTCACCTGAACTAGTAAAATGATGACACCAGTAAACTGAGTAAGTAAAATGTAGTACCTTAGAGCAATATTTAAAAAGTCATCCAAAGAAATACATTCAAAAACATTATAGATAAAACAAAATGGAGTTCTAAAAAAAATGTTCAAGTAATCTACAGGAAGACACAAACAATAAAACATAAAAATGAAAAAGCTGAAAACAAAATATAAGAAGGCAGACAAAAGCCTTAACATGTCAATAGCTACATTGGATATAAATGGCTTAAATATAGCAATTAAAAGATAGAGATTGGCAGGATGTATTAAAAAAACATAACAAACTCTATGTTATCTACTAGAAACTCACTTCAAATGATACAGGCAAGTTTAAAGTAAAAGGATTGAAAAAGATGTAGCATGCAAACACTAACCAAAGGTAAGCATGAGTGGCTATCCTACTATTAGATAAATATAAAAATATTTTGGGACTTTCCGGGTGGTCCAGACTCCACATTTCTACTGCAGGGTGCACAAGTTGCATCCCTGGTCGAGAAACTAAGAAACAGAAAGTGTGACCAAAAAATAAAAATGAATAAGTAAAAATATTTCAAAGAAAGCAAAAATAACCAGGGACAGAGAGGGATATAATGATAAACGGATCAATCAATTAAGAAGATGGAGCAATCCTAAATGTGTATGAACCAAACAACAGAGATGCAAAAACTGATAGAACTCAAATAAGAAATACACAAATACACAACTATAGTTGAAAATTTCAATACTCCTCTGAGTGTGCATGTATACTAAGTCGCTTCAGGCATGTCCAGCTCTTTGTGACCCCATGGACCCCATGGATCCCATATAGCCCACCAGGCTCCTCTGTCCATGGGATTCTCTAGGCAAAGATACTGGAATGGGTTGCCATTTCCTCCTCCAGGGATCTTCTTGAACCAGGGATCAAATCCGCATCTCTTATGTCTCCTGCATTGGCAGGTGGATTCTTTACCACTGGTGCCACCTGGGAAGCCCAGCAATTGATAGAACTAGCCAGAAAAATCAGCAAAGACATATAAAAACTGAGCAACACTATCAACCAACAGAAGCTAATCAACATTTACAGAACACTCACTTAACAACAACAGAATACACATTCTATTCAAGTGCCCATGAAATATATACCAAGACAAAACATATTCTGGGCCACAGAACAAACCTCAACAAATGTAAAATAACTGAAATCACACAGACTATGTTATCAAACTACAATGGAATCAAACTACAATAATGGAAAGAAAATGAAAATATCCAAACACTTGGAAACTAAGCAACACAACTCTAAATAATCCACAGGCCAAAGAGGAAACTGCAAGGAAAAAAATTTTAAATACACTGAATTAAATGAAAATACAACATCTCAAAGTATGGAATAGAACTAAAGAAGTACTAAGAGGGAAATCTGTAATATTAAATGTACACATTAAAAAAGAGAAAATTCTCAAATCAAATCATCTAAGCTCTCACCTCAAGAACCCTGGAAAAGAAGAGTCAAATAAACCCAGAGCAAACATGAGGAAAGAAACCAAGGAGGTAGTGCAGAAATCAATAAAATAGAAAATAGGAAAAAAAACAATAAAACAAGGAACAGGCTCTGTGAGAAGATCAATGAAATTAATAAGAATGATCAAGAAAAGAGAAGATACAAATGATCAATATGAGGACTGAAATAAGAAATATCACTACATATCCTATAGACATCAAAAGGATAGTAAGGGAATACCACAACCATCCAACACACAAATTTGATAACTTAAGTGAAATGGACAATTTCCTCATAAAATGCAAACCATCCATTGTAAACAATTATGTGGATAGCTCTATAACTATTAAGAAAATTGTAAGACTTATTAGGGTTTTCCTGGTGGTCCAGTGGTTAAGAATCCACCTTGCAATGCAGGGGACACTGGTTCAATCCCTGGCCCAGGAAGATCCCACATGCTCTGGAGCAACTAAGCCTGTGTGCCACGACTACTGAGCCCACGTGCTACAGCTACTGAAGTCTGTACACCTAGAGCCTGTGCTCTGCAACAACAGAAGCCATCATAGTGAGAAGCCCACACACCAGTGAAGAGCAGCCCCTGCTCGCGGTAACTAGAGAAAGCCCATGTGCAGCAACAAAGACCCACCACAGCCAAAAAATAAAAATAATCTTTTTTTTTTTTTTTTTAAAGACTTACTAATAGCAGAAGTAATCAAAACTGTATGGTACTGGCAGAGGAACAGACACATAGATCAACAGAACAGAATAGAGGCTCCAGAAACAGATCCACATAAACATGCCCAACAGATTTTTTCAATGCAAAAGCAATTCAGTAGAGGGAAAAAAAGGAAAAACTGATAAATTAAACTTCATAAAAATTTAAAATACTTGAACTACAAAAGACTCTTAAGAGGATGAAAAGATAAGCAAAGACTGGGAGAAGATATTTGCTACATATCTGACAAAGGACTAATATCTAAAATATATAAAGAACTCTCAAACTCAACAGTAAAAGACAACAATCCCATTAGAAAATAGGCGAAAGACATGAACAGACATTTCACCCAAGATGATACATAGGTGGCAAACATGAAACTATTTTCAACATCATTAGCCCCTAGGAAAATGAAAATTAAAACCACAATGAGATTATCACTACACATTTATCAGAATGGCTAAAAAAAAAAAATACAGACAACACCAAACGCTGACAAGGATGCAGAGAAACTAGGTCATTCACACAGTGCTGAATGTAAAATGGTACACTACTCTGGAAAACTGTTTGTTTCTTAATAAGCATGCAACTACCACGGCCAGTAATTGTCCTCCTGGGCACTGAGCTCAGAGAAATGAAGAATTTTTTCACACAAAATCCCAACCATGAAAGTTTATAGCACCTTTATTTATAATAGCCAAAAACTAGAAACAATTCAGATGTCCTTTAAATGAGTGAAAGATCAAACAAACTGTGGTACAGCCATACCATGGAATACAATTCAGCAATAAAAAGGAACAAACCACTGACACATGCACGGATAAGCCTTCAGAATATTATGCTGAATAAAAAATGCCAACCACAAAAGGTTATATATACTATGTGGGTCCATTCATATAACACATTCAAAATGAGAAAATTATATTAATGGAGAACACAGGAGTGGTTGCCAGAGATTAAAGAGGGGTTGGGGCTGGGGCAGGAGGGAACTATAAAGGGCAACATGAGGAGTCTTTATGGTAAGGACTGTTATATACTTGACAGCATCAATATGCACTGTGATGTTGTATTATAGCTTTCCAAGGTGGTTACATTGCGGGGAAATGGATAAATGTTACGTAAGCACGCTTTATGACTCCAAGTGAGTTTAATTATCTCAAAATAAAGAGTCTAATAAGAAAAACAACTTCACATATTCATTTTATCTGCAACTTACATTGTAAACAATGAGCATATACCCCATATACAAAAACATACAAAAAAAGAATGAGATTAAAGCAAATGTTGTGAAATGTTAACAACTGGTGATTCTAGGTGTACCAGTTTCTCAACTTTTCTATAAGTCTAAAGGTTTCCAAAATAAAACACAGAAGGAAAAGCACAATCTCTAGTTTCTTCTGATTTCCTACTTTATGTTTTTGGTCATGCAATGCAGCTTGCAGGATGTTAGTGCCCAGATCAGGAATTGAGTCCATGCCCTCTGCTGTGGAAGCATGGAGTTCTAACCACTGAACTGCCAGGGAATTCCCAGATTTCCTATTGTAAATGTTCCATATCAAGATGATCTCTATCTGACTGAACCCTGTGATTCTGTAAGTATCCAGAGCCTGGAGGAAAAGGCAACAAACCATGCAGTAGCAGTCTTTGAGGTCTAATCTAAAGGAGATTAAAAAATATCCTGAAATTGGAGATACAGCATATCACATGGTAAAAGCTACTTAATTCTTCCTATGGGGAAATTATAGGAATATGCTAATCATATTTGGAAAGCATTCAGTTTCAAGCCTGTCAATATGAAGGACATTGTTTTTTTAATTTTCTTTTTTAAAGTATTTATCTGTTTACTTCTCAAGTTAAAAGAAGACCTGGGTGACATTGCTCCATCATGAGGCTACTCTTAAAACTATCAATACTTTCATCTGTTCTGAGAAAGTTACAGAGGTATGCCTATCCTTGGCAAGAGCACTGGTTCTAAGATCACTTAGCTTCAAGTCACTGACTGACTCTAAGAACAGTCTAGGCTGCTGTGAAAAATGGTGATAATAATAGGATTAGTGTGGGGCTTTCTTTGAGGATCAAATGGCATAAGGAATGTAAAGGGCTTACCACAAAGGAAGAGCTCAACACATTTTTGCATTATTATTAGCATTTAAAATTATTTCATTAAGGTAAAACAGCTAAAAGTATATTTTATAAGGATAATCATTCATGAGACTATTTTAAAGTTAATATTTACCTCACATTGTTTTAGAATATGAAATAGTGCATATGTTATTAAATTATACACTTACAGCATTATAAAAGTTATGCAAATATAGGAATTTTGCTTAGAGATAGCATGATATAGTGGAATGAATATGACATTTAAAATCTGAAGACCCAGTTCAGTTCTGACTCTACCACTTGCTGGCTATGTGATCTCAGGATAGTACTGAAACTGCTTCAGATTTCTCTTTTTCAAAAAAGTGAGGATAATATACCCTCTGTGATAGCCTGTAGAGATTAAAGAACGAAATCTGCAGAAGAATATTTCATAAAATTAAAATACTTGTGACATCAATGAAGACAAGCTTTCATATCTCCTGCATGAAATGTCATTCATTATAACTCAATCTGTCAAATTTGACAGAAAAACAATTTCTAAAGCTAATATAAATGATTAAGAAAAACTAGGGGAATTTAAAAAATGGGGCCACTGAAACTAAAATTTCTAATGTCTTCACATAAAAGTCAAACGCATATATTTAATATATTTCCCTAAAGATTTCTTCTGAGTTTTAGGTACCCTTTTATTTGCAGGACTGAATCTAACATTTTTCTATGCAAGACAGAGAAATGTGACACCTATAAGTGTTAAGTCAAAAGGCCTTGCTTGCTCTAACATGTTTCAACAAAAACACTTGAATCTGGGTAATCAGCATGGTTAAATCTCCCTTCTCTAACACATCTGTGCCTCCTCTGGTCTTGGAAATAAGAGTATGTATCTCCCTATGATTCAGGTACAAAACCTCCTCTCTCCTGAAGTCTCAGATCTACCTGGTCTTCGAATCTCAGGGAGTCTTCCTTCTCAGCATCCTTTCTTTTCCTATCCCTACTGCCATTACCTAGAGAAGGGGTAGGCTACCCACTCCAGTATTCTGGCCTGGAGAATTCCATGGACTGTGTAGTCCATGTGGTTGCAAAGAGCTGGAAACAACTGAGCCACTTTCACTTTCACTGCCATTACCATAGTTTAGGCTTTCATTACCTTCTGCCTCAAAACTAATATCATTACTTGTAGTCTCTCTGCTCTGACAATCTGCCCTATTCATCATTGCTAAATTAAATATCCTAAAATCCCGCTTTTGCTGTTCCCTCTTCACAGACCTCAAAAATACAAAATCCTCAACCTGGAGTAGAAGCAGAGGCTGCAAGTAGAATAATAAGTCACCAGAATATCTAGAAGTAGCCTTTACTGCCACAGGCTGATGACCTGCTGCCAATGAAGCCCCAGCACAGGAAGAGCGCTAACACTGAATTCACTGGGATCTATGTTCATTCAAAAGGGTCACAAAGCTAATAGAGGCTCAAACTGAAAAACGAGGCAAAGAACTCAGACATTATCTTATTTAAAGCGCCCAAGAAGTTAATTAGAAATGACACCTGAAATGAGCAATAACAGGAAGGTATTTCTTAAAAATGAGAGAGAACCTACCTGGTAAAGGCAGGCTGCTGTTCCAAGAAAAAATGCAACAATGTAATTTAAGTCCTCACCATCACTCTGCAAAAATAAAATAAAAAGTTATTCTTTCTGTGGAAGCCCATTTCCAAAAACAATCCATTGGAATAGGATATGACCTTTATGCACAAATGGTCAAAATTTTCAAAAGTGGAATATAAAAATACTCAAGAGTCCTAAAAGAGAAACATAAAACACATCATAAGAACCTGAGAGTGTGAGGTAGGGGAAGACTACCAGTGTTCTTCGAGGTCTGGGCTTCCCCATCAATTATATCTTACCCAAGAGAAGATGAAAGCCAATGGAAACAAGTTTCCGCGTAACATTAAACGTGTCTCTACTTTCCACTAAAGAAACCATATGAAAATATACAATACCCCAGCAGCCTATAAAGCTAGGCCTGCTTATTGGGATTACTATTTGACTCAAATAAATACTGATAGTTTACATCTAGAACTAGCACATCACCGAACTGTCCAACGAAGTCATTTGACATGATTAAAATTTTTTTAAAAAGACAACTAAAATTGAAAAGCTACTGTCCACTAGAGTGTGCTAAATCCCAATGAGGAAATTCAGTGACATGTATTATGTTAAAATCACTCAGAGGAAAAACAGAGATAGATTATGCATAAGAGTATTTCTTTTAAAAGAAAACTAATAGAGACACGTAAAAACCCATTTTTTTCTACTCCTCTTTGGTTCCTTTTAAATATCTGTATTTCTCATGTCTTTTGATGGAGTAGAACATAAAGCCCAAGCAGGAGCATCAAATTTCTTTTCTTCTAGGTAGAAACATTAAATTTGGCCCTTATTTTAGAAAAAAAAAAAAATCTCTCTATACAATAAAAATTTTCAGAAGACATGGGAGTGTCTCTCATGACCATGAGTTTTTGAAATAACATAAAGCGAACAATTCCTTTTCCATTTGCTATTGGGCAACAGAAGTGCCTGTAAGGCAGAGAGAAAATGGCTTATCCTAGTGAGAGGATCTTAAAATAGAAACCATTAATCTGTCTGGGATGGTTAGACCAGTTCTATACCAGAGACAAGGAAGGTCAAGAAAAAGCCCTTCTACTTTAATAATTCTAAGACTTTTAAATAAGTTCTGCTTGATTGTTTTTTCTTCTGTCCTTTCAATGATCTTTTTTGATTATAAAAGTTCATGTTCATTGTAGAGAACCTGAAACAAAATGTTACAAAGAAGAAACTCACATAGTACATAATATCACAATTTTGGGAGAATTACTGCTAACCATTTATGTACTTCCTTCTAATCCTTTCTGTACAAAAATATATGTACTTTGAAAAAATGGAATCATACTTTTATGTATTTTTTAGTACTTCACACTATATCATAAAACATGTTCTTAAGATACTAAATATTTCTCAACCATTTAATTTCTAATGATTACATAACCTTTAACTGTGGGGCTATACAATAATTTCATTATTGTCTTAAAATCGAATATTATATTTTCCCTAAATTTACACTATCACTTTATAACTCTCTTAATTGCCTTTGGAACACTTAACAGCATGTTTCTGGAGTAGATCAGAACTGGGTTCAAATCTTTATTTATTAGCTAGCTGTATGACCATGGACTATTATTAATATTTAACTCCAATTCCCTTTTTTGAAAATAAAAGTTGTACAGAGTCAATGAAATATCAATAATATTTGGAAACACAAAGAACAGTAATGGACACAGTAAGTATTCAAAAACATTCACTAATTTCTCCTTCTCAAAGGTTACTATATGCATCATTTATCAGATAATTAGGATTACCTTTCAATATTGTTTAAATCTCTAATGTGCTAGCCTTGTTTTCTCACTGAGATCCTAACCTTCCTTCAAGGAAGAAAATGAATCTTACTACTTGCAAGAAACTGTGCACAAAGTGGGAATTCAACAAATGAATGCCAAATTGAGTTGTGCTTTGGAAAATCTTTATTTCCACTTAGTAAAGAGAATATTTATAAACATATTCTTCTTTCAAAAAATAGTCATTCATTAAACACAGATGGCCCAAGTACTGTGTTATGCAACCAAGGACAGAAAACAAGTCAACACAAAATGAGGAAGCTCAACTCTAATCAGGAAGGCAAATATAGAAAGTAACAATTTACATCCAAAGTGGTAACTGATGGGATAGGTGTATGTATAGGGTACTAAGGGAGCCTACTGGAGACACATTTAATTCTGGAGAAAAAAAGGATCAGGGAAGGTTTGTCACAGAAAGTAAAGCTTAATTTGCATCTTGAAGGATAAACCAGTAGGCAAGGTAGGACAAGAATTCCAGGCAAACGGAGTAGCTTGTACAGTTTTAAGAGGATAGGATGACTCCAAGGTCTCCTATTTAGGCAACATTTGAATGATACCATACACTAAGTTGGCCTTTCCTGGTGGTTCAGGTGCTGCAATGTGGGAGACCTGGGTTCGATTCCTGGGTTGGGAAGATCCCCTGGAGGAGGGCGTAGCAACCCACTCCAGTATTCTTGCCTGGAGAATCCCCATGGACAGAGGAGCCTGGCGGGCTACAGTCCATGGAGTCACAAAAACTCGGACACGACTGAGAGACTAAGCATGCACAAACACTGAGTTGGGAATATAGGAGGAAAAATGGGCTTGAGGGAAGAAAAAATGAGTTCATTCTGGACTCAGGTATTTTGGAGTTGCTCATGAGATATTCAAAAAATAAGTTTAGTAGCCATTTAAGTCAGCTTCAGGGAAGAGTTTAACCTAGAGATCTAGTTTAGTAGTCAAATATTTAAATAGTAGTTAAATGAAATAAAGGAGTATGACAACGAAATGCAAAATATATTTCTTGACTGGCTGATAGACTGTAGAGAGGAAAAAATATAAATATAAAGGATATTTGGGGTCAAATATGAATTGTGAAATCTAAAAATAGATTTTATTATTAGCTAATACTGCATTGGTCTTCTGGAGAAGGCAATGGCACCCCACTCCAGTACTCTGGCCTGGAAAATCCCATGGGCGGAGGAGCCTGGTAGGCTGCAGTCCATGGGGTTGCGAAGAGTCACACACGACTGAGCGACTTCACTTTCACGCACTGGAGAAGGAAATGGCAACCCACTCCAGTATTCTTGCCTGGAGAATCCCAGGGACAGAGGAGCCTAGTGGGCTGCAGTCCATGGGGTTTCGAAGAGTCAGACACGACTGAGCGACTTCACTTTCACTTTTCACTTTCACGCACTGGAGAAGGAAATGGCAACCCACTCCAGTATTCTTGCCTGGAGAATCCCAGGGACAGAGGAGCCTAGTGGGCTGCCATCTATGGGGTTGCACAGAGTCGGACACGACTGAAGTGACTTAGCAGCAGCAGCAGCATTGGTCTTCAGTTTCTTTGGTTTAATAAAAGTATTGTGATTATGCAGGAGAATGTTCTAGTCCTAAAGACAGACATATTGAATAATTTTGGAATACATCTGTCATAATACTGACAATTTTACTTTCCAATGATTCAGAAAAAAAGAAAATAAAGAGAGAAAGGAAGAAAGAATGGCAGGTACGTAACAGTTCAGTTCAGTCACTCAGTCATGTCTGAATCTTTGTAACCCCATGGACTGCAGCATGCCAGGCTTCCCTGTCCATCAACAACTTCCGGAGCTTACTCAAATTCATGTCCATCAAGTCGGTGATTCCATCCAACTATCTAATCCTCTGTCGTCCCCTTCTTCTCCCGCTTTCAATCTTTCACAGCATCAGGGACTTTTCCAACGAGTCAGTACTTCACATCAGGTAAAGTATTGGAGCCAAAGTGTTGGAGCTTCAGCTTTAGCACCAGTCCTTCCAATGAATATTCAGGACTGATTTCCTTTAGGATGGACTGGTTGGATCTGCTTGCTGTCCAAGGAAGGCTCAAGAGTCTTCAACACCACAGTTTAAAAGCATCAATTCTTCAGTGCTCAGCTTTCTATATAGTCCAACTCTCACATCCATACATGACTACTGGAAAAACCGTAGCTTTGACTAGATAGATCTTTGTTGGCAAAGTAATGTCTTTGCTTTTTAATATGCTGTCTAGATTGATCATAGCTTTTCTTCCAAGGAGTAAGTGTCTTTTAATTTCATAGCTTTCCTTCCAAGGAGCAAGTGTCTTTTAATTTCATGACTGCAGTCACCATCTGCAGTGAGCCCCCCCAAATTTTTGGAGCCCCCAAAAATAAAGTCTCTCACTGTTTCAACTGTTTCCTCATCTATTTGCCATGAAGTGATGGGACCAGATGCCATGATCTTAGTTTTCTGAATGTTGAGCTTTAAGCCAACATTTTCACTCTCCTCTTTCACTTTCATCAAGAGGCTCTTTAGTTCTTTTTTGCTTTCTGCCATACGGGTGGTGTCATCTGCATATCTGAGGTTATTGATATTTTTCACAGTAATCTTGATTCCAGCTTATGCTTCATCCAGCCCGGCATTTCTCATGATGTACTCTACATATAAGTTAAATAAGCAGGGTGACAATATGCAGCCTTGACATACTCCTTTCCTGATTTGGAACCAATCTGTTGTTCCATGTCCAGTTCTAACTGTTGCTTCTTGACTTGCATACAGATTTCTCAGGAGGCATATTCCATCCCTTTAAGAATTTTCCACAGTTTGTTGTGATCCACACAGTCAAAGGCTTTGGCAAAGTCAATAAAGCAGAAATAGATGTTTTTCTGGAACTCTCTGGCTTTTTCAATGATCCAACATATGTTGGCAATTACATCTCTGGTTCCTCTGCCTTTTCTAAAACCAGCTTGAACATCTGGAAGTTCATGGTTCACGTACTACTGAAGCCTGGCTTGGAGGATTTTGAGCATTACTTTGCTAGTGTGTGAGATGAGGGCAATTGTGGGGTAGCTTGAACATTCTTTGGCATTGCCTTTCTTTGGGATTGGAATGAAAACTGACCTTTTCCAGTCCTGGGGCCACTGCTGAGTTTTCCAAATTTGCTGGCATATTGAGTGCAGCACTTTCACAGCATCATCTTTTAGGATTTGAAATAGCTCAGCTGGAATTCCAACATCTCCACTAGCTTTGTTCGTAGTGATGATTCCTAAGGCCCACTTGACTTTGCATTCCAGGAAGTCTGGCTATAGGTGAGTGATCACACCATCGTGGTTATCTGGGTCATGAAGATCTTTTTTGTATAATTCTTCTGTGTATTCTTGCCACCTCTTCTTAATATCTTTTGCCTGTGTTAGGTCCGTAACATTTCTTTCCTTTATTGTGCCCTTCTTTGCATGAAAATTTTCCCTGGTATCTCTAATTTTCTTAAGAAATCTCTAGTCTTTCCCATTCTATTGTTTTCCTCTATTTCTTTGCATTGATCACTTATCTCTCCTTGCTATTCATTGGAACTCCACATTCGAATGGGTATATCTTTCGTTTTCTCCTTTGCCTTTAGCTTCTCTTCTTTTCTCAGCTATTTGTAAGGCCTCCTCATGCAACCATTTTGCCTTTTTGCATTTCTTTTTCTTGGAGATGGTCTTGATCACTGCCTCTTGTACAATGTCATGAACCTCCATCCATAGTTCTTCAGGCACTGTCTATCAGATCTAAACCCTTGAATCTATTTGTCACTTCCACTGTATAATTGTAAGGCATTTGATTTAGGTCATACCTGAATGGCCTAGTGGTTTTCCTTACTTTCTTCAATTTAAGTCTGAATTTGGCAATAAGAAGTTCATGATCTGAGCCACAGTCAGTTCCCGGTCTTGTTTTTGCTGACTGTATAGATTCTACATCTTTGGCTGAAAAGAATATAATCAATATGATTTCTATATTGACCATCTGCTGATGTCCATGGTAGTCTTCTCTTTCGCTGTTGGAAGAGGGTGTTTGCTATGACAAGTGCATTCTCTTGTCAAAACTCTGTTAGCCTTTGCCCTGCTTCATTCTGTATTCCAAGGCCAAATTTGCCTGTTACTCCAGGTGTTTCTTGACTTCCTACTTTTGCATTCCAGTCCCCTATAATGAAAAGGACATCTTTTCTGGGTGTTAGTTGTAAGTCTTCATAGAACCGTTCAACTCCAGCTTCGTCAGCATTACTGGTTGGGGCACAGACTTGGATTACTGTGGCATTGAATGGTTTGGTAGCTGTTAATTGTATTGCTTTTTAAAACCTTTCTGTAAGTCTGAATTCTTTCAAAATAAAATGGTGTGTGGTGGGGGAAACAGGGATACAAATGAAAAAAAAAATGCTTTTCAGTTACTAACAAGAATCTCTATATACTGCCATGAAATGATTTACATAGTTAGATGGAAAAAGATTCAAATCAATATGAATAATACACTGACATTTACAAAGGAATAATTTTAAAAGAATATATAAGTAAATCTATACATACGTATTAACATATATGGGCTCCCCTGGTGGCTCACTGGTAAAGAATCCACCTGCAATGCAGGAGACCTGGGTTCAATTCCTGGGTTGGGAAGATCCCCTGGAGAAGGGAACGGCTACCCACTCCAGTATTCTGGCCTAGAGAACTCCACGGACTGTATAGTCCATGGGGTTGCAAAGAGTCAGACACAACTGGGCAACTTTCACTTCATTTCACTAACATATGCACATAGTCTCTCTAGAAGGATACACCAGTGGTTGACTCTGGGGAGGAGAAATGGGAAGAGAATTGCCTATTATGAAAATTACAGGCTTGAAATTTACCATGTACATATTTTACTTGTGTATGCATGACTATTGATGTCTGTAAATATACACACATTAACTTTTTTAAAAGTCATTATGAAAATATCCAAGAAGATGTAGACTTAAAAGAATATAAAGCCAAGCACATGACACAAACCCTACAATTTAAAGGACAGGTGGAGGACAAAATTTACCAAATAAACTGAACAACAAGAAGAGAAAGGAAAAAAGATACAATAGGAAAAATTGTTTCATGGAAATGAAGGGATGAGATTATGTCAAGAATAAAGTAAACCATGAAACTATTAACAGTGATCTATTTTATTTGGTTCTAAGTTTTCTAAAATAAACATTATTTTTGAATTTAAACAATGAATTATTTTCAAAAGCAAGCACTGAACAACATGTGTGATAAGACAGGACACGTAAAACAAGACCTCTAGAGCGGCTGCAGTATCTGGTTACCCGAAGGACACAGGTGAACTTAATGGTCACTGAAAGAATTATAAGGGCAGAAAGGGATCATGGTCAACCAAGAGAACAGAGGTAAGGGAAGAGGGGCACAGTGTAGTCTATGCTTTCAAAATATTAGGAGGGAACATACATCTAGAAGTTTTTTAGGGGTGTTTTGTTTGTTTGTTTTAAGATCAGCAGGCTATAACATACTTATGAGCTGAGAGAACAGAGCCAGTAGAGAGGAAGCATATGAAAAACAGATGAATAGCTACAGGCTGGGGAAACATGGGGCAGAGGTTTAGAGAGAGACAAAAGTGGGAGTCAGTGGGGGCAGGGTGGACAGGAGATGGGATTAAGGGTGGGGCAGGGAAGAAAGGGCTGAAGTAAAGAGTTCAAATTTTTTAAAATCATATTCACCTTCAGAGGATGCTAGGGTATCAATATACTGCTTGAGAAATAACTAATAAAAGGAAAGAATTTTTTAAAATGAGGATGTCAAGGTAAGCAGAAGCTTCCTATGATAGCCACAAAATGTATTAGAATGATACTATTTAAAGGTCTGTAATAATTGAGAAACATTCACTTTTTAAACTTCAGTGAAAAAAAGGACACAAAGTTACATAATGGTATGATATGTGTGTATATATATGGTAGATATGAATAAAATAAGAGAAAATTGGGAGATTTTTCTTTTCTTCTTTATACTTTTCCTTCCAACTCTTTATGCACAGAGCACATGAAAAATGCATTTATTTTTTTTAAGAAAGCAATCACTGCGTCTTAACATAGATATAATACTACTAAAGAAATAAAAACTTTCATTGAGCTTTAATAGGTACATAATTTGTTTAAAAGGTAGTAACAAATCTATGGGAAATAAAGAACTCCAGGAATAAAAGCAAGTTGACTTTTAGTTATAGTATCCATTACAAACAATTTGGGGTCGCAAAGAGTCGCACACGACTGAGCGACTGAACTGAACTGAACAAACAATTTTAGAATCAGAGCCGTAGTAATGAAGTGATCCTTGAGCCTATGTAGTCTAAAACTTTCCTCTAGCAAAATAGAAAAATGAGATCCAAGAAGGTAAAATAACCCATCCAAGGTCACAAAGTTTGCTATTGGCAAATGTGACCCAGGTATTCTGACTTCTAGGTCAGCATTTCCAATTCTGTATCAGAATACTCGTTTTTTTTTCTAGTGCACCACATGTGAATTACTTCTGGTTGGCATCAGCCTAATTAAGATCATCGTTCCAAGGCTGATCCTTAAAAGCACACAGGAAAAGTAAGCCCAATGTGATAAAAGCTTATGCATTCGTGAGGTGTCAATTCACAATAACATGTCTAAACCCAGAACAAAGTATGGAAATGAGCGAAAATAATCTAATTTACACGTTACTGTGAACACCAAATCAAATTTACCAACTTGAAAAAGAGCTGTACTCATCCTAAACCTCCCCAGTCTGAACTTAGATACCAAAGAAAAACTTCAGTACTGGGCATTGTAATAAATCGCTTGTTATCACCCTAAGAATCAGTTATTAATCCAGAAGAAACAAACTTGTGCTGAACCTTCAAAGACATTAACTACACAGGAATGTTAATTCCTGTGGGTTCTCAAATTTAAATTGCCTCAGGCACCAAGTTACATACTAGAAGATAAATGTGGCAATCAGTTTTAATACTTAAGGAGAGTATTTAGAATTCACAGCCTTAAAAAATCAAATTTGAAATTAATATCAATATATTGTTCACACTCAGGACACACACTATACATTTTCAGCTAGATCTAAAAATATGGCCCCCAAATAAAACCTTTGCTTTTAAATCAAGTATTAAAGAAATGCTGAGGCCACTTAATCTAGGTACTGTCTTGGCACTTCCTCTGTTACTACTATGATCTGCTGCTGCTAAGTCGCTTCAGTCATGTCCAACTCTGTGCGACCCCATAGACGGCAGCCCACCAGGCTCCCTCGTCCTTGGGATTCTCCAGGCAAGAACACTGGAGTGGGTTGCCATTTCCTTCTCCAATGCATGAAAGTAAAAAGTGAAAGTGAAGTCACTCAGTTGTGTCCAACCCTCAGCGACCCCATGGACTGCAGCCTACCAGGCTCCTCTGTCCATGGGATTTCCCAGGCAAGAGTACTAGAGTGGGTTGCCATTTCCTTCTCCAACTAGCGTGTGAGATGAGTGCAATTGTGCTGTAGTTTGAGCATTCTCTGGCATTGCCTTTCTTAGGGATTGGAATGAAAACTATTTCCAGTTCTGTGATAGCTATGTCTTTTTTTTCTTTAGCATCCTTGCATTTTAACTGGGGGCATGGCTGCTGAGCTTCATGTCCAGCTTCTCTTACAGATAGGTGCGGCCATATGACTAAGTCTGTACCAGTGGGGTGTGATTAGATACAGGTAAGTTCAGAACAGATAAAGGTTTAAGACCCATGTTCGGGATTTTGCACTCAAGTCTACACAGTGGACCACCTCAAAAAGATCTACTTTATTGATCAAAAATAATCTACAGCAACTGTAGAGATTATTCTGAACACAAAGTACAGTGATGAAGGAGAAAAGGCTAAGAAGTATGTCTTAAGTTCAGTGGCTTTAATGAGAATAAAAAGAACATTTTAACCAACACAAGTCACAAACAATGATAAAAGAGATGCTGAGGGAAGAGTAAAAGAGAGAGAACTCAGGTCCCTAATTTTGTATATATTTTCTTTCAGGTTAATTCAAGCTATAAAGGATGTACTGTTGAAGTTAATCTAGTTTGCACGCCTAGACTCATCCTGCTAAGAGCTCTAAGTTTATCACAGTGCTCTCTGCAATCACATTTTTCTCCATTTGTTAGCCTATTGTCCATTCCATCTTTCAGGAATCCAACACTACATAGCACTCCTTCATTATTTTCATAACAAGACAAGGAAACATATCTCCAAGTTCCAGTCACTTACCAGAACATTCTCTCTATACAGATGTAAAAACCCCAATAATTGGAACAATGGGAATCTCTACTTTTGGTCCAGTGAATTTCCAAAAGCAGTAATTCTCATTTAGGTGAGAGGATCAAAATTTGCTGGAAAATACCTTAAAACTATCAACGAGTGACAAAGTACCTGTAGATTACATTCCCCCAACTTTGTACTCTTTTGTTTCCTCACTCCTCTCTTAAAGCATCGCTGTTTTAGGAACCTCAACTGTTGATGAGTGTATTTGGGTTATGGCAGAACAAAGACTTAAAACAATGCTAAGAGAGTAACATAACCAGGTGTCCCTAGCCTCCAGATAGCTAAAAACCCTACATGGAACAATTTACAGTTCCCCGGGTCAAGTGAGAAAGCAATGTTGTTGGGGTGAATTTAGTCTAGGACGACAGTGAAAAAGAATTCCATATCAACCATCAGAAAGACACATCTTCAAAGATATAAGCATCCCAAACTATAAAAGACCACTGTAACTTCCCATTCATAATTCACCCCATGCTGCTTTCATACCCCACCACCACAGTTTTAAGGAACCGTTTAAAATAAAAAACCCTGAAGCTCCTAGGGAAACTGTAGACTCTAAGAGACAATAAGAAGCTTCAAAAATGTAGGGAAAATGCTCAGCTTCCTCTTACCCTCCATGAAAACATATACCTTTACTCTGCCTGAAATTTCTGTTTCTTGAAAATCTACCTATTAATTTGGATTAAGAAAAGTGTTTTCCAGATTACATAATAGGTGCTAATAAATATTAATTTTTAGCATTTAAAATCTAAATGTCATATATTTATATGGTTCAAAAAGTAAAAATTAAGAAGATACATATTGTGAAGATTCCCAATCCTACTCTGCTTCCTATCTATCCAGTTCCCACTACATTTATTGGTTTCTTATCTTTCCAGACTTTCCTTGTGCAAATTAATGCAAATTACAGTTATTTCCCAGGACATCTTGATGAGGGGAGCTGGGGGCCAAGCTGAGAGAGACTGGTGGGTACAATTTCAGAGAACCTGCTCTGTCTCTCAGTGGCTTTCTCAAAATGGCCATAGTTCTCAGACAGCAAAAATTTGTATATCTGACTATGAAATACAAATCAGACTCCTGAACCCAGGCTCCATTCTGGCTAGGGCTCTGGTGTCCCTACCTGGCCCATGTGAAGGGGAACACTCTGCCACTCTGTTAGAAAAGAAAGCCCCATCCACCATTTCTTAAGAGCTGGCCAAGTGTAACAAGCTGTACTTTAACTAAGTAGAGCCACACCTAATGAAATATCAAAGTCGGAGAATGTGCCTCCAGTCTTTGCTTTAATTTGGTGGTAGTGGGGAGGTGTGTGTACGGATGAACAGACTGCTATCTTTAGAGCAGTTTCAGGTTTACAGAAAATTTAAGCAGATGGTACGGCGAGTTCCCATATATCCACTCTTTCCCCTACTCACTTTCCTCTATCATTAACATCATGCACTAACATTGCAACTGATGAACCAATAGTGACATACTATTATTAACTGAAGTCCATGGTTTACATTAGGGCCCACTCTTTGTGTTGTACATTCTACTGGTTTTGACAAATGTATAATGACATTGGGCTTCCCTGGCGGCTCAGACAGTAAAGAATCTGCTTGCAATGCAGGAGACCCAGGTTCGATCCCGGGGTTGGGAAGATTCCCTGGAGAAAAGAATGGCTACCCACTCCAGTATTCTTGCCTGGAGAATTCCATGGACAGAGCAGCCTGGTGGGCTACAGTCCTTGGAGTCGCAAATGGGTCAGACACGACTGAGCAACTAACACTATATGTGCACTATAAGGACATAACCACCATTATAATAAGAACAGTTTCACTGCCCGAAAATCCTCATGCTCCCTTCCTCCATCCCTCCAAATCTTTTCACTTATTGTCTTTAGAGTTTTGCCTTTTTCAAAATGTCGTATAGTTAAAATCACTTAGTATATAGTTTTTTTTTTTCAAACTGGCTTCTTTCATTAAGCAATATGAACTTAAGGTTTAGCCATGTCTTTTTGTAGCTTGATAGCTCACTTCTTTTTATTACTGAATAATATTCCACTGTATAGTTTGCTGAAATCTGTTTATCCATTCACCATTCACTTTTTTTTTTTTTAACATGATGGATTTATTTGGATGTGTTTTGCCTTTTTTTTTTTTTTTTTTTTGGTTGTGCTGCACACCATGTGGAAACCTTAATTCCCTTACTGGGGATTGAACCCATGTCCCCTGCATTGGAGAGGACAGGGGTTCAATCCCCAGTAAGGAGTCTTATTAACCACTGGACTACCAGGGAAGTCTCCTTCATTTTATAAGAAATGAAACTGAGGAACCAGAAAGTAAGGTGAACAATTCAAGGTCACAGAGCTAATCAGCTCAGCTGGAGTCAACCCTCTCTCTCACTCTTCCACAAACAAAAATCAGCTCTCACACTTCTATGTGACTGTTCTTTCCACTATATCAAGTTTTTTTTTTTTTTTTTAAAGGCAAGAGAAGATCTTATTTATTAGCTTTTTCCAGTCAGCAGTCTCCAAATTGCCTTTGTTTCTTTCTGGCAGGTTGTTTAAGTGGTTTGAAATTGATGCCTTACTAGAATAAAGCTAAACAGCTCAGCAACCAGGGCAGGAATGCCCAGAGACAGCAGCCAGCTGCCCTGTGCCTGAAAGGGAACAGGGGCTTTACCTACAGGCCCGGATGTTCAGGAGAGGAGCTGGGAAGTCATAAGAAGACCCCCAATCCCCCTGGAGGGATAGCTCTGCTGCCTGAAAGCTGTGATGTCCTCTGCTCTTGGCTTCATATGGCTGAGGACTTTCAGAGGGTACTCAAGATGCCACTCTCTTGCGTATTCCCCAAACTAACAGCAACTTTAAAACAGAATATAAAGTGCCTTGACTGGGTTCTTACAAATGATATTTTTAGCATAATACTGGCCAAAAAAAAAAAGAACTAATTTACAATGTGTAAGTGTCAAAAACTCTTCAGAGAATGTGAGTAAAAACAGGGAAAGGAAAAGGGGAGATGTGTGTAACTTCAAGAAAGGAAGTTTCAAAAGTTTACAAAAAGTAAGAGAAAACGTATGTTCTGATAGCTATAGTCTCCGGAAGAAACTCCTCTGGAAAACAAATTAGTTGGCAATATCTGAAAAAATTAGCGATTTCAGAGGTAGCCATCAATAAAAAAGAAAAAAAGGAGATAACTAGGTAGGAAATCCAAAAGCAGGACGAAAACCTGCCTATGAGTGCTCTCCTCTTTCTTCTGCTTATCTCTGTCTACTCAGGTGCTTCCAGGTCCTGCTCACCGCCCCCCTCAGAGCTTCCTGCTCGTATCCTGACTCCTCCTTCAAACTCTCTGTACTTGTCATTTATTTGTGGACTTCTCTGCCTCCCAATTCAATTCCAGGGCCTGAGACTGCAAGGCCCTTGTCACACATATCTTGGTTTCTCCAGAATACCTCTAAGCAGTGCCTCCTGCAGAGCAGATAATAAATAAATATTTGTTAGTTAAGTCGAAGAAGCCAACTAGAAAGTAGTGTTTTTAAGGGGAGAGGAAACTAGAGTAGTATAAAGGATACAAAATCTGAGCACATTAAGTTGTACTAATAACCAAATCTAAATCAATTGTGTAACAAGTGGAATCAAAAGGCACAGTCATCTGAAATTGCAAAAATAGCACAGTACCTGCAGGAGACTTTCTATGGCATGAAAGCCTCGAATTAAATTCAGAGCAGCACATAAAAGACTAAGGATAAATGCCACAATCCCTGAAAGAGTTGCTGGTTCCAGTCTCTGGTGAGCTGAAAAATAAAAAAAAATGATCAGAAATGAACATCAATATCTCACATCAATACCTATACTTATATAAAATGAAATTCACTGCTTAATTTATATGGATCAAATATTGGTGAATCTTCAAAAAATTATTATGCCTTACAAATTACATATTTTTTAAAATGCAAAATGTCTGACATGACAGCTTCATTCCCTTGAACTCAAGTTAACTTTTTTTCTACATTTTTAACAAAGACACCTAATTTGCATTTGAGGTACATAGCGCTAAGGAGTTCTCACATTCGCCAGTAAACCATATAGGAAAAAAATCTTATTGCCTAAATATGTCTACCATTTACAAGTAGCTGCAAATATGTATATTTTTTTAGCTGCAAATATTTGCGAAGGTGACTTTGCTCAGAAATTCACTGCATAATTCCTATTTTTTCTGAAAATGCTTAGGAAACATTTTAAAGGACAAACATAGCTTGCTTTTAAGCAAAGCTCTTCCTTATTTGGGTCCCAGGGCTATAAATACCACAGGGTATATGCGAAAGCTCATCTATAACCACTGATTTGAACTCTGTAATAGAATGGACTCTTACAGTTATGAGGCTCCTGGTCTCTGAAGACCACTTGAAGATAAAACAACAGTTGATGAAGTGACCAGTTTATTTTACAGACACATGCCCTATCCATCGGGACTTTACGGTATAACACATTTAGATATACAATAGCTTCCCTTCATCATTCTGCAGTTAACAAAATTAACTATAGAGTCTAAATGAAAACACAAAACTAAATACATAATCATCTAGACCTCAAAAGGGAGAGAGAGGGAAAAAGAGGACAACAGAACTATATTTAGATCATTTTATTTTAAATCACTGAAGTGTAAAAGCCCTAACAATGAAGTTAATGAGGTAGAACATTAATATAAAGGCTTAAATCTTTGCAACTTATATTCAACCATTACAGCAGAAAAACATCCCTAAATAATTCATAAAAACACAAAAACCCACATGTCAAGAAAAAAAGTTATTCCTCAAATTCAGTAGGAATCCAAATATAGGATATATTTTCTTAAATTTCTTCTGTGCCAAAGCTAACTGCTTGTTCTCCCAGTTAATTTCCTTGAGATTAATATGAAAGCAAAAACTAAATGTCTTTGTAAAGTATTGGTACCAGATTTTCTATCACTAGAGAAAAAAATCGCACAACTTAAGAATCTATCCAATGGTCTAACAATTAGTCCTACTCTGCATCCCTCCTCCATCCTTCTCCACTCCCTCTGGGTAGTAAGGGGGAACTGACCTCCAAGTTAAAAAAAAATCCTTAGCAAGGACCTCAAGCACAAAGCTACTTGATAACTAAACAGGTTACAGAAATAACACTTCTAATGCCCATGGGATTTTCCAGGCAAGAGTACTGGAGTGGTTGCCATTGCCTTCTCCGAAAGTATACAAGTTTATCTTACCAAAAAACCAAACAGTAATCTATACTGTAATTAAGAACCATAGCCTTTTGTGGTCAAGTAAGGAATGGCCGTGCTTGAATGAAAAAATATTACCATTTTAATGTGTTGATTAATACCTATTTAAGAAATAAATAATAATATTTACCAAGTTTCTAAGACTTGCCTCTTAGGCCCTTGGAACACTCTCTTTATAATGATAGTATATGACTTAAAAATTATTTCAAATAACTAGAAACATTTTTAAAGGCATTAAAGCAAATGACAAGCCTCCTTTAACAAGGACAAGGCACAAATTATGCTAAAGGACAGGCTGGAAAGGTGCCAAATCACAAGAAAGAATATTCTCAAGTGGAGATTCCCCCACTCCCACCCCATCCCCTTTCTAAGACCTGTGGGAATGCTTACTAAGAAAAACTCCACCTGCACAGAATGTGAGGCTGACACTTTGTAAGGACACTTTCTCATTTTAATGAATTGAACGAGATATTTAATCACATTTCAATGAATTATATTACATATTTTTTATTTTATAAAACAGATTTTAGATGAATTATTATCCACAAATGCTTACTTCACATTTTAATTTGGCACCATGATACGTACTATTAGGTATAAAGCAGGTTTAGAACAGTAAGAAACAAAGAAATGAGAGGTAATATAGAAAATAATAGTTTTGTTTAATTCAAAATAACACTACCAGGTCACTTTTTATTTGTTTAGCTATTATTGTCTTCTGCTATGATGCTTTTTTTTTAGTCTCCTTGAGCCCAATAACTGCATTTTCACATGAAAATTAAAATTTTAATGTACCAATGATTAAAGGAAAGTTTAAAAAAATTCCTAAAGAAGTAAGAGCAAATCCCTTGGAACAAAAGGGCTATTAGCAGACTCAGTGGAAGAAACCCAGGTTTGATTGAGAATGGAGACATTTTAAACATATCAAACTTGAAGTGATGGTGAGATATGAGATATGTTTAATAAGCAACTGAAGAATGCAAGAAAGGTGAGTTGGAAAAACAGATGAGGTCTGCATCTGATGGGAAGGGCTTGGATGAGATTATACTGAAGGAAGTGAGCCAACAGCAAACCCTTGGTAAACACTGCCTTCACAGAAAGGAAGAGGAGGCAGGGAAGACAGATGTAAAACAAACAGAAGAAGAGGGAGCAACAGAAGCTCAGGAAAGGGAGACCATCAAGAAGACATGGATTACAATGTCTGTAAACAGGCCAAAGACAATGTGAACTGAAAAAGAAAAAAGATTCGATTTACTGACTAAGATGGTTCTGACTCTTCAGAAAGTATTCAATGGTGAAGGCAAAATTCAGACTGCAAGAAGTTAAATAACTAGTAAAGGTAAGAGACAGAAGCAGTAAGTGAACACTTCCGCAGTTACAGGAGAGGAAAACAGAACGACAGCCTGACAGATACAACAGGATTGAAAAATAATTATTTTTCCCCAGTAATGGGGTGGAAGAAAGAGACTTTAATAAATTTATAGGTGGAACAACAAATTCAGAGAAGAAGAAATAGAAGAATCAAGAGAAAAGAAAAATAATTGGTGAAACAGAGTACCAGAACAGTCATAGTGAGTATTCAAAAAGATGGTCCCATTCTAACCTCAAACCTCCTCATAATACTAGTGTCTATGCTGAGTCAAAGACAAAGTTCAGAAGTTGCAGTCATTCAATGATGTCCAAAACACCTGGAGACACAGGTTTTAAAATGCAGAGAAATTTCAAGTCAGTTCTATCTAAATAAGCATACCTTATTACTAAATTATGACTGAGACTAATTGTAAGGTACAAAAACACACTATTTTTTTCACTACAAGACCCTTTCTTATCATTACCACTTGTCAAAAATGTGCTTGTCCTTCAAGTTTCCAAGGTCTAAAAGTGTTACTTCCTTTTTATCTTAGAGCATGTATCACATTCTACCTTGTATTTTATTTATTGACTTTTACTTGCTTTTCCCATCTTGAAACCAGACATGTGCTTATTGTCTTTACAAAATGCCCTACAATATTTAAGCATAATACTTTGGAGGGAAAAAAGCAATAAATATTTGTTAGATTATGAGGGTGTGTGTGTGTGTGTGTGTGTGTGTATCAGAAAGAGATTGGGAAATCTACATGCATTGTGGGACAACAGCCAAATACAGTCACATTTGTAGGCAACTAATAAATTGTCTAGAAAATTACATAGATTGACAAAATGCTGATTAACCAAGTATTTATGCTAAAAACAGAGGTATTAAAGAAACTGAGAAACGTGTATTAAATTTAGGGTTTCATATATTTGTTTTGAAGGATATAAAATTTAAAAGAATAACAACATTAAATGTTGGTGAGGATAGAGGGCAATCAAAACTCTCATACATTGCTTGTGGGAATGTAAAATGGCACAACTACTTCCAAAAACTGGCAGTTTCATAAAGAGTTAAACATGCACCTAACCCGTGACCTATCAACTTGACTCCTAACACTTACTTGAGAGAAATGAAAACACATAGCAACAAAAGATGAATGTTTATAACAGGTTTATCTACACTAACCAAAAACTGGAAACAAGCTAATGTCCAATGTTTACCCACCCTGGATAAACAAAGTGTGGTATGCCCACACAGTGACTACTACTCAGCGATGGGAACAAACTACAGAGATGCAACATACACATATGACATTGGATTAAGCAAAAGAGGCTGAACACAAGAATTACACTATATAGTCTTGTTTATATAAAGCTCTAGAACAAATAAAACTAATTTAAAGTGAAAAAAATCTCAATAGTGGTTGTCTGGAGTGGGACAGAGATTGAGTGAGAAAGGTCATAAAGAAAACTTTCTAGGAAGATGGAAATGGTCCACACTGTGATAGGCGTATGTATTATCATGGTTTTTTACTCTGTATTTTTGATGCTTTGACATCTTGGGGCCTGGCAGACATCAAAGGACTGCCTCTCCCGGGACTATTTAATTCGTAGAGACGGCAAAAAACTCATCTGCAAGCACGTCTTCCATAAGCAAACCCCATATCCGGAGCCCACATTCCTAACTACAGGGTTCTCATACCGAAGGCCACTATTCCCCTGCCTGAAGCACTTCAGGGGCAGGTATCATACAAGTATTCAAACTAGCCAATCTTAAATGTACTTTCTGGGCCTCTCCCGTTCCTTCCTGGGGAAATCACAGCAAAGACTCTTAGCTCCTAATCTGTTGGCCGTGCCGTGCCATATGTGAATAAGAGTAAAGTCTATATTTTGAAACAGAGTGTGGTTTATACAACTGTATCCATTTGTTGAACCATACAACAAATATCTGTGCATTTTAGTATGTGCAAATTTCCCTTAAAAAAGAAAACTGTGGCAAACTATTGGGTATAAGATAGGCTCAGCAATGTGTTATACAACATGGGGAATATAGCCAATATTTTATAGTAACTGTAAATGGAAAATAACCTTTATAAATCATACAAAAACTTAATTTAAAAAGAAAAAGAGAAAGAACTGTAGAAATTATCAAGTGGATAAGTGGGTAGTGAGGGGAGGTATAGATGAAACAAGAATGTCAAAATATTGATATAGTTATAACAGTTGGATGATGGATACAAAAGTGTTAATTATAATATTCTATTTACTTGATATATGTTTAAATTTTTCTATAATAAAGTGTTTAAAAAAAAAAAAAGTAAAAGTAGGACATAGTATTTAACATATTGACCCCAGCAGAACATCTGTAGAAAAAAGATACCAAAAGCAAGAGAGACAAGGCCTGCAAAATAATGTTTATCAAATAACTATTAATCAGATTCTAAAATAAATTCATTTAGGAAAGACAACTGCAAAACAAGAAAGTATATTTAAACTGGGAGACTATACAGAAAATATTATGCAGGCCTGATCTGAATTAAAAACAAATTTAAAGTTAATATTATGATAATCTCCAACTGCCAATTATTTTAAAATTTTCTCTTTCTTATGATTTTTCTCTCCCTTTCTTAAAATAACAAATTCCAGATTTCTCCCTATTTTCCAAGTATCTCCTATTTGGTGATCCAAGATACCATTGCAATCTACACATCAGAGTAGAGACTTATGGAAGTCAAGTAATACAAGGAGTTTCTAATAAAGTCCTCCTCCTAGTAGGTCAAGTTGAACCCCTACCCCAAATTAAGGTAATTCTCCTGGATCCTGAGTGTATATTTTAATGAACATATATTCTTAGCAAGTGCCAGACCTATGGAATTAAAACTACTGGAGAAGGAAAGACCAATGGAAGTCTTGGAGCTCCCTCAATCCAAATATCATAAAAAAATTAATCCCTAGGCTAACGGCAGAGATTGGTGTGACCACCCGAGGCTTGCTTAAAAAGATGCATTGGTGATGATTCCTATCATACTCCTTTTTAACCTTCCAGTTTGTCTCCAACTAGGTGCATCATAGAGGATGACAACAGATTACTGTAGGTTCCAACAGCACATGCTTTTCCAGATGCGGTCTCCATGTGGAACAAACCAATTAACTCCCTGGCACACAGGTACTAACTTTTGTATACTTTTTTTTAATCTATCCTAAAACAGAAGACCAGAAGCATTTTGCTTTTACTTAATACAGATATCAGTAAATTTATCATATTGCCACTAGGTTTTATCAACTGTGTGCCACTGATTTGTCCATAGCAGGGGTTAGCAAACCATGACCCACGGACCAAATCCGGCCTAGCACCTATTTTTATAAATAAAGTTTTACTGCAAGACAGTGTCAGCTATTCTTTTACATACTGCATATAGCTGTTTTCATACTATACCAGCAGAGTTGAGTAGTTAAGTTGAGTAGGTATGAGAGAGACCACATGGCCTGTAAAATATGAAATATTTACTACCTGGCCTTTTACAGAAAAAGTTTGCTAAATCTTGGCTTACAAGCACTTAACATCTTAACACCTCATAGAATATTATATTAGTCTACTTCATTGAGGATCTCATGCTGACAGGACCTGAAGAACAGACAGTATATGCTTTGGGTTAGATACCTGGAGATGACATATATGCCAGAGGGTAAAAAATAATCTCAAGATTATAAAAGTCTACCACCTCAATCAAGTTTCTGGTGGTTAAAGGTCTAGAGAATATTGAAAGTAAAGATCAAATTGCAGCTTTCCACCCATACCACTAAGAAAACATATATTGCTTAATACGCCTTTCTAGATTTGTGTATGATGCTTCAACATGTTTACTAAATGACAATGGTTGAGGAGGGCCCAAAGCAACAGAAGGATCCAGACTTCAATACAGGACATTTTTCTACTCAGCACTTATGACCCAGGGATCCAATGTTGTTAAAAATATCTGTGGGACTTCCCTAGTGGTACAGAGGATAAGAATCCTCCCTGCTAATACAGGGGACACGGGTTCGACCTCTGGTCCAGGAAGATTCCATTTGCTGTGGAGTAACTAAGTCCACATGCCACAACTATGGAAGCCCACGTGCTCTTGGGCTCTTGAGCCACAACAAGAGCCCCTGTGTCACAACTACTCAAGTCCACATGCCCTAGAGCCCCCATGTCATAAATGCTAAACCCCTGTGCTGAGCTACTGAAGTGTGTGTGCCTAGAGCCTGTGCTCTGCAACAATTTCAAGAAGCCAAAGCAATGAGAAGCCCATGCACCACGACTACAGAGTAGCCCCCACTCTCCACAACTAGAGAAAGCTCATGTGCAGCAGTGAAGATGCAGTGCAGCCAAAAATTAACTAATTAATTACGTAAAATCTGTGGATAAGAGGATGATGTTTTGAGCCTGTAGTAAACCTGGAAAGAAAAATCATAAAAGAGGCTCCAGGTATTCTGAAGCAATGACACGCCCTTAGGCAAAAATTGTTTTCATTTTCAGAACTAGTTTTAGGCTTGCTTATTAGCTACCACAGGACCTAGTGTTCATACCACAAAATATCAGATATATATTAGTAATCTCTCTTCTCTTTTTTTGTCAAATAGGACAGTTAAGGCATGAGAAATTATATTTTCAATGACTGTCTTTTCTCAAGCAGAAGTTACCTTGTCAGCTTATCCATTGGAAAGAAAGACTATAAAACCCAAAAGAACCACAAAAACTGACAAATGAAATAAGGAGGTATAATAAGGCAACAAAGAATAGAAAATAGATCAAAAGTAATCAATACAAAAAGAGGCAGAAAAAGAGACGTGATCAAAATCCGAAAGAACAAAAACAAATAGCCAAGATGACAGGTTTAAACCCAAACATACCAATAAACACACTAAACATCAATGATCTGAATACATAGGTAAACAGGCAGATATTGTCAAATTGGATTTTTTTCCCAAAAGACCCAACTACATACCTAAAAAAAAAAAAAACACTCTTTAAATATAAAAATACAACAGTCTCCCAAGGCAATATAAATAAAAGCAAAAATAAACAAATGGAATCTAATCAAACTTACAAGCTTTTGTACAGCAAAGGAAATAATAAACAAAACAAACAGGCTACAGAGGGAGAAAATATCTGCAAATGTTTTAACCGACAAAGGCTTAAACTCCAAAAATACACAAATAGTTCACACAACTTAATAATAAGAACAAGGAAAAAACCCAATCAAAAAATGAGCAGAAGATGTTCTCCAAAGAAGACACACAGATGGTCAACAGGCATGTGAAAAATGCTCAACATCATTAATTATTAGAGAAAAGCAAGTCAAAACTATAATGGGGTACCACCTCACACTGGTCAGAACAGCCATCATTAAAAAGTCTATAAATATCAAGTGCTGCAAAGGGTATGAAGAAAAGGGGACCCTTCTACACCTTGGTGGGGATGTAAGTTGGTACAGTCACTATGGAGAACAGTATAGAAGTTCCTCAGAAAACTAGAGTTGGCATATGGTCCAGCAATCCCACTTTGGGGCATATATCCGGACAAAACTATAATTCAAAAATGCTCATTGCAGCACTATTTACTAGACATGGAAGCAACATAAATGTCCATTGACAGATGAATGGATAAAGATGTGGCACATATATACAATGGCATACAACAGCATGGACTTTGAGATTATCATACTAGGTAAGTCAGAAAGAGAAAGACAAATACCATGCAATATCATTTATATGTGGAGTCTAAAATATGACATAAACATATCTATAAAACAGAAACAAACCCACAGACACAGAGAACAGACTTGTAGTGGCCAAGGCGCAAGCAGGGAGGGGAGATGGACTGGGAGCTTGGGATTAGCAGATGCAAACTATTGTATATAAAATGGAAAACAATGTCCTACTGTATAGCACATGGAACTACAGTCAACATCCTGTGATAAACCATAATGGAAAAGACCATGAAAGAGAATGTGTAATATAGATAGATATGTATAACTCAATCACTTTGCTGTAAATAGAAATTAACACAACATTGCAAATCAACTATATTTCATTTAAAAATATATAAGTAAATGTATATATTTTAAATTATATAAATGTATTTATTTAAATTAACTAATTTATTTAAATATTAAAATAAGTATTTTTAAAAATACATTTACCTATTTAAAAATATGTTAAAAACAAATGTTAAAAGAAAAAAGATGGTAAAATATACACTAATTTTAAAAAAGAAGATTATCATTGCTCTATTAATAAAGTAGACTGCAGAGCCAAGAATATTGCTGGATATAAAGAAAGTAATTTCAAAGGACAAAGGAGTACATAACACCAAGAGAACAATCCTAAATATTTAACAAGATTTAAAATACACAAGATAAAAACAATAGACCTAAAAGGAAAAAAACATAAATTTGAAAATACAGTGAGAGATTTGAACACCCCTTTCTCAATAATTAACAGAAATAGACAGAAAACCAGAAAGGTATAAAAGACTTGAACACCATCAACTAGCTTGACCTAAATGATATTGATCACCAATATTGATATATTATCATCTAGCCAGTAACAGTAGAATACATATTCTTTTCAAATGAACACAGAAAAATTACTAAGATATACTATACTTGGAGAAAATAAAACAAGTTCAATAAATGTAAAAGGATTAAAATTATACAAAATTTGCTATCTGGCTACAATGAAATTAAATTTGAAATCAGTAACAGAAAGGCATCTGAAAAATCTCTATATTTTGAAACATGTAACATATTTCTAACAAATCCATGGATCATGAAAGAAATCAAAAGGGAAATTAAAAAGCATTCTGAATAGAATGAAAGCAAAAATGCAATAGATTATAATTTAAATTCACAAAATATAGCTAAAGCAATATTTAGTGGGAAATACACAGTACTAACTGTCTGTATTAAAAAAGAAAGTTCCGAAGTAAACTACCTCAACTTCTACCTTCAGATCAGATCCGATCAGATCAGTCGCTCAGTCGTGTCTGACTCTTTGCGACCCCATGAATCACAGCACGCCAGGCCTCCCTGTCCATCACCAACTCCTGGAGTTCACTGAGACTCACGTCCATCGAGTCAGTGATGTCATCCAGCCATCTCATCCTCTGTCGTCCCCTTCTCCTCTTGCCCCCAATCCCTCCCAGCACCAGAGTCTTTTCCAATGAGTCAACTCTTCACATGAGGTGGCCAAAGTACTGAAGTTTCAGCTTTAGCATCATTCCTTCCAAAGAAATCCCAGGGCTGATCTCCTTCAGAATGGACTGGTTGGATCTCCTTGCAGTCCAAGGGACTCTCAAGAGTCTTCTCCAACACCACAGTTCAAAAGCATCAATTCTTCAGCACTCAGCCTTCTTCACAGTCCAACTCTCACATCCATACATGACCACAGGAAAAACCATAGCCTTGACTAGATGAACCTTTGTTGGCAAAGTAATGTCTCTGCTCTTGAATATGCTATCTAGGTTGGTCATAACTTTCCTTCCAAGGAGTAAGCTTTTAATTTCATGGCTGCAGTCACCCAACTTCTACCTTAATAACCTACAAAAAGAAAACTCAACTAAACTCTGCTGCTGCTGCTGAGTCGCTTCAGTCGTGTCTGACTCTGTGCGACCCCATAGACGGCAGCCCACCAGGCTGCCCTGTCCCTGGGATTCTCAAGGCAAGAACACTGGAGTGGGCTGCCATTTCCTTCTCCAATGCATAAGAGTGAAAAGTGAAAGTGAAGTCGCTCAGTTGTGTCCGACTCTCAGCGACCCCATGGACTGTAACCCACCAGGCTCCTCCATCCATGGGATTTTCCAGGCAAGAGTACTGGAGTGGGGTGCCATTGCCTTCTGTGAACTAAAGTCTAAGGAAGCAAAAGATAGGAAGTAATAAACACCAAAACATAAATCATGAAACAGAAAACAAAACAATAAAAAGTCAAAGTAAGCAAAAGCTAGTTTTTTAAGGAAATTGATAAAAATTATAAACTCTATGGGGGAGAATGGATACATGTATATGTGTGGTTGAGTCCCTTTGCTGTTCACCATGAAACAATCACAACATTGTTATCAGCTATACCCCAATACAAAATATATTCTTTTTTAAAAAAAAGAAAAATTATAAACTCTAAGAAGACTGATGTCAAACTTTATGCCCCAAAATTCAATAACTTAGGTGAAATGGACAGAATTCTTAAAAGGAACAAACTACTAAAACTCACTCAAGAAGATAACTCGAATAACTACATTCACTAAAGAAACTGATCTGTAGATAAAAATCTTATCACAAAAACCAGAAGCTCGAAAGGCTTCACCTACTAAATGCTTAAAGAAATAACTTCTACAGCAACATTTCTCAAATTTTGAAGACGAGAGAATACCTTTCCATTTATTCTCTGAGGCCAGTTTTTTTGTGTTAGCAAAACCAGACAACCCCTCCCCCCCAAAAAAAAAATCACAAAAGAGGAAAACTACAAACCAATTCCCTGATGAATACAAGTACAATATCTTAATAAAATTTTAGCAAATTGGATCTGAGTATATAAACAGGATAATACAGGATAAACCTCAGTGGGGTTTATCACAGAACCACCAGATTGATTTAACATTTGAAAAGCTACAATCATCTCAATAAATGCAGACAAAGCACTTGACAGAATACAACTTCAGTTCCTGATAAAAACTGGGAATATAAGGGAATTTTCTCAACCTGGTAAAAAGGCATAAAATATAAACCCTACGTTAATATCGTATTATAAGTATTTAACTGTTTAGACTGAGCTTTTCCTGGTAAGATCAAAATCAGGAACAAAGCTATTTTATTCTTTCAGGATATCTTTGTTAACCACAGAATTCTACATTTGCAGTTATCCTCTTTTTTAAAAGATATTATTAAGTTGCCTTCTGGCCTCCACGGTTTCTGTGAGAGGGACAGAGAGAGAGAGAGAGAGAGTGTGTGTGTGTGTCTAATGGTTTGCATTCACATAGTCTAGTCTCCTCAAGGAGTCTGGTTATTTTTGATTGCTGGCCAATCTATTTTCAAAATCGTATTGTAGACATTAAAAGCTTGTGAGACTTTTTCTTAGGAAATTTGTTTGTTTCTGCCAGGATCTTTGGAGCAAAGCACAGTGTAATCAGCTCAATTCAGTTTTAGAGACCAATATGGTTCAAAACTAAGCTGCAGTCCTGATAAAGCCTATCTACTTCATACATAAAGCCTGCCTACTTCATACTCCTTCCTGTCTATCCTTTTCTTAGAGTGCAGACATGCAAAATCCTAACCCAAAGCTGAAGAGTTGCTCATGAGGTTCACCACCTTGGTGGGTTCTGCTCTCTAATCCCTGTCTCCCAAGTCTTGAGAGGTTATCAGTAGTTCCCTCCAGAACTGGAAAAAGCCTCCCCACCGAAAAAGTAGTTCCAAACATTGGGTTCATTTTCCTGAGCCTCCATTTTCCCCTGTAACCTAGTAATTCTTAGTAATCTTGTTGGGTCTCCAAAGACATCAGGAACATTATGTTTTAAAATAAATTCTATATTAGACCTATTATTGTATATAATATATACATTCCATTTAGCTTGTCCACATGTATTTCATGGGACTACTGGTCTGAATGTCTTCCCTGGGGGCTCAGATAGTAAAGAATCCACCAGCAATGCAGGAGACCCAGGTTCAATCCCTGGGTCAGGAAGATGCCCTGGAGAAGGAAATGGCAACCCACTCCATTATTCTTGCCTGGAGAATTCCATGGACAGAGGAGCCTGGCAGGCCATAGTTCATGGGGTCATAAAGAGTCAGACATGACTGAGCAACTCACACGATTGGTCTCAATTACCTATTCCATCATTACTGGAAGTCTTTAAAGTAATAACCCCTTCATTTATTACTGATTTTAATAATTGAATATAATCCAAATATAATAAAATTCATCATTTTAAAGTGTACAATTCAGAAATTTTAATATATTCACAGACTTGTATCATCATTATCAACTAATTCCACAACATTTTTATTACCTTAAAAAGAAACTTCATAACAATTAGTAGTTATTATGCCTATTTCCCTCCAGCTCCTATCAACGGCAAATATACTTTTCTATCTCTGTAGATCTGCCTACTCTGGACATATGGAATAAATGAATTATAAATATGTGACCTTTTGTACCTGGCTTCTCTCAATTAGCATGTTTTAAAGTTCATATGGTACCATGTAACATCAATACTTCATTCTTTTTCTATTACTTAGTAATATTGCAGAAGCTCTATACAGTCAGCAAAAATAAGACCAGGAGCTGACTGTGGCTCAGATCATGAACTCCTTATTGCCAAATTCAGACTGAAATTGAAGAAAGTGGGGGAAAACCACCAGACCATTTAGATATGACCTAAATCAAATCCCTTATGATTATACAGTGGAAGTGAGAAATAGATTTAAGGGACTAGATCTGATAGAGTGACTGATGAACTATGGATGGAGGTTCATGACATTGTACAGGAGACAGGGATCAAGACCATCCCCAAGAAAAAGAAATGCAAAAAAGCAAAATGGCTGTCTGAGGAGGCCTTACAAATAGCTGTGAAAAGAAGAGAAGCGAAAAGCAAAGGAGAAAAGGAAAGATATACCCACTTGAATGCAGAGTTCCAAAGAATAGCAAGGAGAGATAAGAAAGCCTTCCTCAGCGATCAATGCAAAGAAATAGAGGAAAACAATAGAATAGGAAAGACTAGAGATCTCTTCAAGAAAATTAGAGATACCAAGGGAACATTTCATGCAAAGATGGGCTCGATAAAGGACAGAAATGCTATGGACCTAACAGAAGCAGAAGATATTAAGAAGAGGTGGCAAGAATACACAGAAAAACTATACAAAAAAGATCTTCATGACCCAGATAAACATGATGGTGTGATCACTCACCTAGAGCCAGATATCCTGGAATGCAAAGTCAAGTGGGCCTTAGGAAGTATCATTACGAACAAAGCTAGTGGAGATGATGGAATTCCAGTTGAACTATTTCAAATCCTAAAAGATGATGCTGTGAAAATGCTGCACTCGATATGTCAGCAAATTTGGAAAACTCAGCAGTGGCCCCAGGACTGGAAAAGGTCAGTTTTCATTCCAATCCCAAAGAAAGGCAATGCCAAAGAATGCTCAAACTACTACATGATTGCATTCATCTCACACGCTAGTCAAGTAATGTTCAAAATTCTTCAACCCAGGCTTCAGCAATATGAACAGTGAACCTCTAGATCTTCAAGCTGGTTTTAGAAAAGGCAGAGGAACCAGAGATCAAATTGCCAATATTCACTGGATCATCAAAAAAGCAAGAGAGTTCCAGAAAAACAACTATTTTTGCTTTATTGATTATGCCAAAGCTTTTGTGTGGATCATAACAAACTGTGATAAATTCTTAAAGAGATGGGAATACCAGACCACCTGATCTGCCTCTTGAGAAATCTGTATGCAGGTCAGGAAGCAACAGTTAGAACTGGACATGGAACAACAGACTGGTTCCAAATAGGAAAAGGAGTACGTCAAGCCTGTATATTGTCACCCTGCTTATTTAACTTATATGCAGAGTACATCATGAGAAACACTGGGCTGGAAGAAACACAAGCTGGAATCAAGATTGCTGGGAGAAAGATCAATAACCTCAGATATGCAGATGACACCACCTTTATGGCAGAAAGTGAAGAACTAAAGAGCCTCTTGATGAAAGTGAAAGAGGAGAGTGAAAAAGTTGGCTTAAAGCTCAACATTCAGAAAACGAAGATCATGGCATCCGGTCCCACCACTTCATGGGAAATAGATGGGGAAATAGTGGAAACAGTGGCTGACTTTATTTTTGGGGGGCTCCAAAATCACTGCAGATGGTGATTGCAGCCATGAAATTAAAAGACGCTTATTCCTTGGAAGCAAAGTTATGAGCAACCTAGACAGCATATTAAAAAGCAGAACCATTACTTTGTCAACAAAGGTCCATCTAGTCAAGGCTATGGTTTTTCCAGTAGTCATATATGGATGTGAGAGTTGGACTATAAAGAAAGCTGAACGCCGAAGAATTGATGCTTTTGAACAGTGGTGTTGGAGAAGACTTAAGAATCCCTTGGACTGCAAGGAGATCCAACCAGTCAATCCTAAAGGAAGTCAGTCCAGGGTGTTCATTGGAATGACTGATGTTGAGACTGAAACTCCAATATTTTGGCCACCTGATGTGAAGATCTGACTCATTTGAAAAGGCCCTGATGCTGGGAAAGATTGAAGGCAGGAGGAAAAGGGGACAACAGAGGATGAGAGGGTTAGATGGCATCACCAACTTAATGGACATGAGTTTGGGTAAACTCAGGGAGTTGGTGATGGACCGGGAGGCCTGGCATGCTATGGTTCATGGGGTCACAAAGAGTCGGACATGACTGAGAGACTGAACTGAACTGAATATTCTATTGCGTGAATATGCCATACTTTATTCATTCATTAATTGATGGACATTTGGGTTATTTCTACTTTTTAACTGGTATGCATATTCATGTACACATTTTTGTTTAGACATACACTTTCAATTTCTGCGGTTGTACCAAGAACTAGAATTGCTGGGTCATATGATAACTCTGTTTACTCTTCTGAGAACTTTCAAACTATTTTCCAAAGCAGCTGCACCATTTTACAATCCTATTAACAACATAAGAATGCTCCAAATTCTCCACATCCTTGCCAACACTTGTTATTGTCTATGTTGTTATAGTCATCCCAGTGGGTATGAAGTGGTATCTTAACACCTTGCTTTGCTTTTTTCTAATGACTAACAATGTAACAGTGAAAGAGGAGAGTGAAAAAGCTGGCTTGAAACTCAACATTCAAAAAAACTAAGATCATGGCATCGGGCCCCATCAATTCATGGCAAATAGATGAGGAAACAATGGAATTTTCTTTAACAAACAATTTATTTTCTTGGGCTCCAAAATCACTGTAGATGGTGACTGCAGCCATGAAATCAAAAGATGCTTGCTCCTTGGAAGAAAAGCTATGACTAACCTGCTGCTGCTGCTAAGTTGCTTCAGTCATGTCCGACGCTGTGCGACCCCATAGATGGCAGCCCACCAGGCTCCCCTGTCCTTGGGATTCTCCAGGCAAGAATACTGGAGTGGGCTGCCATTTCCTTCTCCAGTCTAGACAGCATATTAAAAAGCAGAGACATTACTTTGTTGACAAAGGTTCATCCAAAGCTATGTTTCTTCCAGTAGTCATGTATGGATATGAGAGTTGGACCATAAAGAAAGTTGAGTGCTGAAGAATTGATGCTTTTGAACTGTGGTGTTGGAGAAGACTCTTGAGAGTCCCTTAGACTGCAAGATCAAACCAGTGAATCTTAAAGGAAATCAGTCCTAAATATTCATTGGAGGACTGATGCTGAAGTTCCAATACTTTGGCCACCTGATATGAAGAACTGACTCACTGGAAAAGATCCTGATGCTGGGAAAGCAGAAGGAGAAGGGGACCACAGAGGAGATGGTCGGATGGCATCACCAACTAGATAGACATGAGTTTGAGCAAGCTCCGGGAACTGGTGATGGACAAGGAAACCTGGAGTGCTGCAGTCCATGCGGTCACAAAGAGTTAGACATGACTGAGCGACTGAAGGATGTTCAGCACTTTTTTACGTGCTAATTAGCCAGCTGCAGATTTTCTTTGTAGAACTGTAAGTTTTCTCCTAAGAATCTCACAGTTTTAGCTGTTAAATTTAGATCTTTGATTCATTCTGAGTCAGTTTCAACACATTTTATAAGGTAGAAGTCTAACTTCATTCTTTTGAAAGTTGGTATCCACTTGTCCCAGAATTATTTGTTGAAAAGACTATTGTTACACCATTGTCTTGGCATTTGTCTTAAAAATGAATTGACTATAAGGATTTCTTTCTGTACTCTCAATTCTAGTCTGTTGATCTGTACTTTACACCAGAACTACAGTCCTGACTATCTAGCCTGGTAGTAAGCTGGGAAGTGTGAGTCCCCCGACTTTATTCTTTTTCAAGATTATTTTGACTATTCTTAGTTCCTTGCATTTCCATACGAATTTTAGGATCAGTTTGTCAATTTCTGCACATACACACAAAAGCTGGAATTTTCATAGAGACTTCACTGAAGCTGTGTATCAATTTAGGAGTATGAAATGAAAACGATACTGTCTTTGAATCCATGAACAAAGGACTACTTTATTTTCCATGAATTTAGGTCCTGTTTAATTTCTTCTTATGTTTGGTACTTTTCAGCATATGGGATTTTCTTTCTAACTGCAAACAGTAAAATACGTACGTGTCTGTCTTGTTTTGGCCAATAGTTGCTAGGATCTTCTTAATGTCCGTTTCAGACTGTCCGTTGCTATTATTTAGAACACAAATGACTTTTCTATTTTGGTCTTGTACCCTACAACCTTGCTTGATGCATTAGTTTAACAGTTTTTTGGTGAATTCTTTAGGATTTTCTCTGTTGAGAAATGCATATGTATTTATAACTGTTATACCTTATATTGTTATAAGAATCAATAAAGTATATTGATTCTTTTATCATTATATAATGTCCTTTGTTTCTAGTAGCGGTTTCTATTTAAATTCCATTTTTATCAAAATAGCCATTCCAGCTCTCTTTTGGTTGTCGTTTGCAATATATATATTTTTTCTTCCTTTTACTTTCAATCTACCTGTATCTTTGAATTTTGTTTTTTTAATCCAATTTTAAAATCTCTAACTTTTGAATGGAATGTTTCATCCATTCACATTAAAAAAAATGCATTCACATATGATGTGATTATTGAGACAGAAGATTTACACTTGCCATTTTTACTCATTTTGATATCCCTCATACTTTTTGCTCTATTCCTTATTTACTGCTATACTTACAATAAGTGAATACTGCAGTGTTTTCTTCAATGATATTTCACTATTTGAGTTATTTGCTTAGTGTCTGCTCTAGAATTTACCATATACATCTTAATTTATCAGAAACAGCTTCAGATTTATACTAACCTAATTCAAATGAGCTACAGAAAACATTAGTCTTAATGGCATTATCCCCTTTCTCCTGTTTTTGTGGCATTGCTCTATGTGTATGTCTTTTAAAGACATTAAGAGGAAAAAGGACTGCAATTATATTTTTGCAGGTTTTTGTTAATATGAATTCTTATCATTTCTGGCTTTCTTCATTTACTCCTGTAGAATCAAATTACTACCTGGGGTATCAAATTATCATCTGGGGTCATTTCTTTAACCCAGTGGAGCTTTGCTACCATCTACCTTCTTTGTACTATAAAAACAGAAAATATATTACATTTCTATATGTCATAGGTAGCAAAATATATACATTGTTTTATTTTTTATTAATTTTTATTAGAGTACAGTTGATTTTCAAATTGAGGTACTGGAGAAGACTCTTGAAAGCCCCTTGGTCAGCAAGGAGATCAAACCAATCAATCCTAAAGGAAATTAACCCTGAATAATCATTGGAAAGACTGACACTGAAGCTGAAGCTCCAATACTTTGGCCACCCGATGCGAACAGCCAACTCATTGGAAAAGACCCTGATGCTTGGAAAGATTGAAGGCAAAAGGAGAACAGGGTGGCAAACAATAAGATGATTGGGCAGCATCACTGATTTGAAGGATATGAACCTGGGCAAACTCTAGGAGATAGTGAGGGACAGGGAGGCCTGGGGTGCTGCAGTCCATGGGTTCGCAGAGTTTGACCCAGCTTAGCGACCGAGCAACAACTAGCTGCCTTACAATGTTGTGTTGGTTTCTTACTGTACAGCAAAGTTAATCAGCCATACATATACATATATCCACTCTTTTATAGATTTCCTTCCCATTTAAGTCACCACAGAGCACTGAGGAGAATTCCCTGTGCTCATTAACTATCTATTTTATATATAGTGGTGGTTTAGTGGCTAAGTCGTGTCCAACCCTTGCAAACCCATGGACTGTATGTAGCCTGCCAGGCTCTTCTGTCCATGGGATTATCCCGGCAAGAATACTAGAGTGGGTTGCCATTTCCTACTCCAGATTTTATACATAGTAGTGTACATACGTCAGTCCCAATCACCCAATTCTTCCCACTCTCTCTCTCTCCCATCCCTTGGTGGCCATACATTTGTTCTCTATGTCAGTGTCTTTATTTCTGTTTTGCAAACAGGTTCATCTCTACCATTTTTCTAAATCCACATATAAAGTGCTGGTTACTGCTCCTCTGTCCATGGAATTTTCCAGACAAGAATACTGGAGTGGGTTGCCATTTCCTTCTCCAGGAGATCTTCCCAACCTAGGGATCGAATCCAGGTCTCCTGCATTGCAGGCAGATTCTTTACCATCTGAACCACCAGGAAAGCTGCAATATTATACAATATCTTTTTCTGAGATACTTCACCTGTTATGATAATCTCTACGTCCATCCACATCTCTGCAAATGGCATTGTTTCATTCCTTTTTATGACCAAGCAATATTCTACTGTGTATACGTACAGGAGCAAGAATAAAGAAGCTATTCTTTATCCGTTCCTCTGTCAATGGACATTTGCATTGCCCGCTGTGCTGCAATGAACAATGGAGTACATGCATCCTTTAGAAATATGGTTTTCTCCAAATATACGCCCAGGAATGGGATTGCTGAGTCATATGATAGCTCTGCTTTTAGTCTTTTAAGAAATCTCCATACTATTCTCCATAGTGGCTGTACCAATTTACACTCCTATCAACAGTGTAGGAAGGTTCCCTTTTCAGCATTTATTGTTTGTAGAATTTTTGATGATGGCCATGCTGACTGGTGTGAGGTGATACCTCATTGTAGTTTTGATTTGCATTTCTCTAATAATAATGCTGAGCATCCTTTTATGTGTCTGTTGGCCATCTGTATGTCTTCTTTGAAGAAATGTCTATTTAGGTCTTCCACACTTCTTTTGATTGGGTTGTTCATTTTCTTTCTATATTGATCTGCATGAGGTGTTTGTATATTTTGGAGATTAATCCCTGCTGTTGCTTCGTTGGCAAATATTTTCTCCCATGTGATGGTTGTCTTTTTGTTTTATGGTTTCCTTTGCCGTGTAAAGCTTTTAAATTTAATTAGGTCCCATTTGTTTATTTTTGTCTTTTTCCCCATCACTCTAGGCAGCAGATCAAAAAATATCTTGCTGTGATTTATGTCAGAGAATATTCTGTCTAATTTTCCTCTAAGAGTTTTATGGTATCCAGCATTTAGGTCTTTAATCCATTTTGAGTTTTGTGTGTGTGTATGGTATTAGGGAATGTTCTAATTTCATTCTTTTACATGCAGTTGTTCAGTTTTACCAGCACCATTTATTGAAGAGACTGTCTTTTTTCCATTGTATATTCTTGCCTCCTTTTTCATAAACAGAAATATCTTGCTTTCCTATACACTAATAATGAAAGATCAGAAATAGAGATTAAGGAAATAATCCCATTTACCATTGCATCAAAAAGAATAAAATACCTAGGAATAAACTGATCTAAGAAAGTAAAAGACCTGTACTCAGAAAACTATAAGATACTGATGAAAGAAGTGCAAGATAACAAAAACAGATGGAAAGATATACTGTGTTCTTGGATTGGCCACAGTTGGCCACAGGTGCATGGGTTTACCTCTGGCCTTTCTATCCTGTTACACTGATCTATATTTCTGTTCTTGTGCCAGTACCATATTGTTTTGATTACTGCAAATTTGTAGTATATTAGGAAGTCAGGGAGCCTGATTCCTCCAGCCCATTCTTCTTTCTCAAGATTGCTTTTGCTATTCAGAGTCTTTCTTGTTTCCATACAAATTGTAAAATTTTTTCTTTTAATTCTTTGAAAAATGCCCTTGAATAGCGATTGCATTAAATCTATAGATTGCTTTTGGGTAGTATAGTCATTTTGCCAATAGTGATTCTTCCAATCCAAGAACACGGTATATCTTTCCATCTATTTTTGTTTATCTTGAGTCTTTTCAAGTGAGTCAGTTCTTTGCATCAGGTGACCAAAGTATTGGAGTTTCAGCTTCAGCACCAGTCCTTCCAATGAATATTCAGGACTGATTTCCTTAAGGATGGACTGGTTGGATCTCCTTGATGGACTGGTTGGATCTCCTTGCAGTCCAAGGGACTCTCAAGAGTCTTCTCCAACACCACAGTTCAAAAGCATCAATTCTTCAGTGCTCAGCTGTCTTTACAGTCCAACTCTCACATCCATACATGACTACTGGAAAAACCATAGCCTTGACTAGATGGACCCTTATTGGCAAAGTAATGTCTCTGCTTTTTAATATGCTATCTAGGTTGGTCATAACTTTCCTTCCAAGGAGTAAGTGTCTTTTAATTTCATGGCTGCAATCACCATCTGCAATGATTTTGGAGCCCCAAAAAATAGTCTGTTGCTGTTTTCACAGTTTCCCCATCTATTTCCCATGAAGGTTGGGATCGGCTGCCATGATCTTCATTTTCTGAATGTTGAGTTTTAAGCCAACTTTTTCACTCTCCTCTTTCACTTTCATCAAGAGGCTTTTTAGTTCCTCTTTGCTTTCTGCCATAAGGGTGGTGTCATCTGCATACCTGAGGTTATTGATATTTCTCCTGGCAATCTTGATGCCAGCTTGTGCTTCCTCCAGCCCAGTGTTTCTCATGATGTACTCTGCATATAAGTTAAACAAGCAGGGGGACAATATACAGCCTTGACATATTCCTTTCCCTATTTGAAACCAATCTGTTGTTCCATGTCCAGTTCTAACTGTTGCTTCCTGACCTGCATACAGATTTCTCAGGAGGCAGGTCAGGTGGTCTGGTATTCCTATCTCTTTAAGAATTTTCCACAGTTTGTTGTGATCCACACAGTCAAAGGCTTTGGCATCATCAATAAAGCAGAAATAGATGTTTTTCTGGAACTCTCTTGCTTTTTCAATGATCCAACATATGTTGGCAATTTGATCTCTGGTTCCTCTGCCTCCAGTCCAGGTTCGATGCACAATACTGAATGCTTGGGGCTGGTGCACTGGGATGACCCAGAGGGAGGGTATGGGGAGGGAGGAGTGAGGAGGGTTCAGGATGCGGAACACAGGTATACCTGTGGCGGATTCATTTTGATATTTGGCAAAACTAATACAATATTGTAAGTTTAAAAATAAAATAAAATTTAAAAAAATAAATAAATAAAATAAAACCAGCTTGAACATCTAGAAGGTCACAGTTCAGGTACTACTGAAGCCTGGCTTGGAGAATTTTGAGCATTACTTTACTAGCGTGTGAGATGAATGCAATTGTGTGGTAGTGTGAGCATTCTTTGGCATTGCCTTTCTTTGGGATTGGAATGAAAACTGACGTTTTCCAGTCCTGTGGCCACTGCTGAGTTTTCCAAATTTGCTGACATATCGAGTGCAGCATTTTCACAGCATCATCTTTTAGGATTTGAAATAGTTCAACTGGAATTCCATCACCTCCACTAGCTTTGTTCGTAGTGATACTTCCTAAGGCCCACTTGACTTTGCATTCCAGGATGTCTGGCTCTAGGTGAGTGATCAAACCACTGTGATTATCTGGGTTGTGAAGATCTTTTTTGTACAGTTCTTTGGTGTATTCTTGCCACCTCTTCTTACTATCTTCTGCTTGTGTTAGCTCCATACCATCTGTCCTTTATTGTGCCCATCTTTGCATGAATAAATGAAGAGATGGAGCCAAAGCAAAACCAACACCCAGTTGTGGATGTGACTGGCGATAGAAGCAAAGACTGATACTGTAAAGAGCAATATTGCGTAGGATCCTGGAATGTTAGTTCCATGAATCAAGGCAAATTGGAAGTGGTCAAACAGGAGATGGCAAGAGTGAATGTCGACATTTTAGGAATCAGTGAACTAAAATGGACTGGAATGGGTGAATTTAACTCAGATAACCATTTTATCTATTACTGTAGGCAAGAATCCCTTAGAAGAAATAGAGTAGCCATCATAGTCAACAAAAGATCCCGAAATGCAGTACTTGGATGCAATCTCAAAAACAACAGGATGATCTCTGTTCATTTCCAAGGCAAACCATTCAATATCACGGTAATCCAAGTCTATGCCCCAACCAGTAATGCTGAAGAAGCTGAAGTTGAATGGTTCTATGAAGACCTACAAGACCTTCTAGAACTAACACCCAAAAAAGATGTCCTTTTCATTATAGGGGCCTGGAATGCAAAAGTAGGAAGTCAAGAAACACCTGGAGTATCAGGCAAATTTGATCTTGGAGTACAGAATGAAGCAGGGCAAAGGCTAATGTAGTTTTGTCAAGAGAATGCACTTGTCATAGCAAACACCCTCTTCCAACAACACAAGAGGTTTGTCATATATGGTTTTTATTATGTTGAGGCAGGTTGCCTCTAAGCCTACTTTCTGGAGAGCTTTCATCACAAATGTTTGTTGAACTTTGTCAAAAGCTTTTTCCGCCATCTATTGAGATTATATATATATACATATATAGCTTAATAATATTGCTTTTAACTGACTTAGAAAAGAAGAAAATACATTTTATTGTCTAACTACCTTTATGATTGCTCTTTGCTTTTTTTTCTTTCAGTATGGATTCAAATTATTGTCTGGGTCTTGCTTTCAAATATGAAGAACTTGCATCAGTATTTCTTTAAGGTGAGTCCACCAGTAACAAATTCTCTCATCTTCTGCTTATCTGCAAATATCTTTATTTCACCTTCATTTTTGAAAGACAGCCTTGCTATATATAGGATTCTTGGTTGAGTTTTTGTTTCCCTTTGAGTTTTTTGAGCATATTATCCCATCACCTTCTTGTCCCCACTGTTTCTGTTGAGAAGGCAGTTGTTAATTTTGTTGTGGTTAACCCTGCAAATGACAAATTGTTTTTCTCTTGCTGTTTTAAAATTTTTTCCTTGTCTTTCAGCATTTTTAATGATTCATCTATTTGTGACTCTCTTGCATGTATCCTGTTTGGAATTCCTTGAGCTTCCTGGAGGAGCAGATTAACATATTTGACTAAGTGGAAACTTTTCAGCTTTTATTTCTTCAATGCTTCTTCTGCTCCCCTCTCTCTCCTTTCCTTCTGGTTCTCCCATCATGCATATGTTAGTGTGCTTAATAGGGCCCCATATTTTTCTGAAGTTCTGTTCATTTTTCTTCATTTTTCTCTCTGTTCTTTGGACTACATAATCTCTATTGATCTTTTTTCTGCCTGTTCAAATCTACTGTTGAGCCCAACTAGCAAGTTTTTTATTTCAGCTGTATTTGTCAATTCCAGAATTTCCACTTGGTTCCTTTACTTTAAAATTTCTTTCTTTTATTAATACTGTCTATTTGATGTGACATCACCATCATATTCTTTAATCATGGCCTCCTTTAGTTCTTTGAAGAAAATTATAATGGCTACTTTGAAGTCTTTGTCTGTTAAATCTGACATCAGATCATTCTCACAGGCAGTTTCTATTGCCTGCCTTCCCTACCATACCCTGTTTCCAGTGTATGAATTATACTTTCCTTTTCTTTTGAATGTCTTGTAATTGTTTTCATTGGAAACTAGGCATTTTAGAAACTAGGCATTTTAGAAACTATATTTTAACAACTCTGGGTACTGAGCCACCTCCTCTCCCCCAGGGTTTGTTACTATTATTTGTTTGTTTACTTGTTTTCTGACTAGCTGGATTATTTTAGTGAAATCTGCTTCCTCTCTCTCCCATAATTTGTATTAATCAAACCAAACATGAAATGTTGTGTTCAACCTTGAATGCCACATCTGAAGAATACTAACAAACGTAAGCATATAAAGAGGAAGCTTCCAGGATGAGGAGGGTTTCAAAATACAATAGACAAAAAGGGTAAGGAAATTGGGGATATTTCACATGAAGTCAATCAGACTAACAGGATAAAAAGGACACAAAGCTGCTGATTTCAAAGTTGTGGTACAGCCGAAGCCAGGGAGGGAGAGGTCACAGAACTTAGACAAATGTAGGCATTATAGGGAACAGATTTTAGCTCAAAAATACAAGAAAGAATTTTTAAAATAAGCAATTCAACAGTGGCATATACTACCTTATAAAATAACAAGGGTTTTACTTTTAAGCAGAAATTTTCAACATGTCATAACTGTTGAGAATGACACTCCTTGTTTGAGAGGGACGTCTGAGTAGATGATCATATTTCCCATGACAGTCAAGAACCTTGACCTCAAATGTAGTCATTTTTACACAATGCAAAGCACTTTACATGCCTATAGGTATACACTGCAAATAAACATTTTCTTTTCAAGAAAAATGTGTACAAAGAAACCTTCTTAAATGTTTCTCTAGCAAACAGTTCCTTTGAGATTGCTGTTTAAAAGTATTTTTCTGATCAGACATATATCTGAGAGATAACTATATAAAACATTGGGGGAAATGATTAATTACTTTGAGCTTCTACATTCTCTCATGTACTTGCTTTAAAATTTTAGAATAAATTAATTCATTTTTTAAGAGTCCCTCAGTTCTTAGAAAATACTTTTTTAATGAAGTAATTGAGATCCAGAACTCACCAGAAGAAATCTTACCAGCACCTTTATAGTCAACAGAAAATGCAGATGTGACTCCATTGGCTGACCCCAGCTCACCCATGGAAATTTGATAAGGGGGCCTCAGCTTGATTTCCATCTGCATGTCAGACAGATTTATCTTTGTTGAAAGAGACCTGGGATTATTATATCGCTGCTTGGTCCTCTGAATGAAGTTATCTATGTAAAATAAAAAATAAATTTCCTTGCAGTCATTTGTTAATTAAATCATTTGAAAGTGTGATGTTTACAGACAGTAAATTTGGTGATAAACAGTTTGTTATCCTAAATGTCCAACCTGTCATGGAATGCCCTAATATTATTTGTGTTTAATGGTTAATATATCCTGGCATCATCAGTTTTTCTCACTAGAAATTATACTCTAGAAACTAGTAATTATAAATAAACTAAGGATTTAATATCACATGGTTGTGAGAATACTTCTACAATTATATCCACTTCAAGGAATTACTCTGAACCTCTGAAAAAAAAAAAATGAAAACAGCTCCCTTTAAATTTAAACCAAAGCCTTAATTTGTACAGGGATTCAGATCTCATAAAGTATTACCTGTAAGTATTACCAGTTGTAATTACATTAAAACATACACTGTAAATTGCATGTTCATATAAATCTGTTTTCTTATTTATTGCTTATACCATTAGAACATATGCTTTAAAGAACACATTTAATGAAGTCAATAAAAAACATTTCCTAAATTTCTCCCAATTTTATTTCCACTATTTGCATCTTGAATTTACCCTTTTTGCCCCTTCTGCATCAGGAGTCAAGCAAACTAATGTCCACAGGCCAAATCTAGCCTGTTGATTCTATTTGTGAATAAAATGTTACTGGAATATAAGTATACTCATTCATTTATGCATTGCCTATGGCTGTTTTCAAGCTATAATAGCAAGGGCTGAGACTGAGAAAATAATCCTTAAAGCCTAAATTTGTACTATCTGGTCCTTTACAATAAATGTTTGCCAACTTCTGTTCTACATTAAGCAGTCTAAAAATACTATCACATAAACACAAAGCTCTGAATCTCTAGTTTATAAATTTCTCACTGAGAAATTATCTTCTGGGATTAATTCTTTGAGCCAATAATCATGATCCTCTACAGGGTTCAAACAGAACCTTTACTAATTGGCATTCAAGTGAAGAAGTTGCCATAATTTATAGACTGTCAAACTATTCTGTCAAAAGCAAGTTAGTAGAATTTTCTGAGTTTTCTCTCTGTCCCTTAGTATTAGATGAAAAATCATTTATGACTGAATAGAGACAGGATAATGAAAAGGGAAAAAAAAAATCAGGCCCTTACCAAATTCAATGAAACAGTACGGTCTGACAGCAGTATTTGTCTTCATCATGTTATAAGTAGTAATGAACTCCTTCTGAAGCTCATCCAGGAAAGAGAAGGCCAGAACATTTGGGTAATTTTCAGTGCACAACATCATGTAGCTCACTCCCATAGAGCTAATAAAACTACAGTGTAAAAAACATCGGATTTAAAATTTCAAATTAAAACAAGGTAATTCGTTACTTCACAAGACTGGCTCTATATACCATACTCTGCTGCTACAGAGGCATTGATGTTACTAATACTTATTAAATATTTTAGCAAAAAATTAAAGGAATTGAAATATAATGCTAGTTTCAGTTGCGGTTTAAAAACAATAGACAAAAAAGTGAATGTATTCACTTTGCTGTATAGCAGAAACTAACACAACATTGTAAATCAACTATACTCAAATTAAGATTCATTTTTAAAAAGTGGAGAGGGACATATACTGTGATTCGAACACTTCAGTTACTTATCACTTGGGGTAGAAAGCAGGAAAGACTATGCAAATAAATAAGGGTCACAGATAGTTTAACATTTCAATCGTTCAACCTAGAGGAATTTAACACTATTTGAATCAAGAACTTTTTAGAGGTTCTGATGAAAGTTATGGACACTCTTTGCAGAAACAACACAGAATTTGGCAGACAGTTTCAAGGTGATAACTGACCTCCTAAAGTTATCCACTGACTCCAAAATCAAATCCTCTACTTCACAAAATGAATTATGTATCAGTGGGGGAAAAAGAGAATTTATGAGTTCATAACAACAAATAAAAGGGAAGAAAGGAAGACTCTCGTTCACAGCAGAATGCTGAATACCACCTGGTACATGTGGAGATAGTGGTAGAACTGGAAAACTTAGCACTCTGCAGCCTACACAGTAAAGACTGAATCCATTTATAAACAGTGGATGCTAAATCTAGGTAGGTACTTTGGTAAGGAGAAGGAAATTGTGCATGGCTTTAAAATGTCTTCTCATGGATTGCTTATTGGCTGCAGGGGAATTCTATTGTATTTATAAAACAGTAGAAACTAGACAACACCTTAACCAAGTACTCTAATATGGCCTTGCCATGCCTCCAGATGTGATCCTCAGTCAGACATATCAGTTCTGGCTGAGAATGCATAATCTGAATCTAATCATGAAGGAACACCAGAATAATGAACATTCTATTTCCTTTAAAAGGGTGTGGGGTGGGGAGCTATATTCTTCAGAAAACTCAATGTTGTAAAAAAAAAAGAAAGAAAGAAAGGCTTTGGAAACGTTTCTGATCACAGGAGGTTAAAGAGACACAACTAAATGCAATACCTAACCCTAGTCTGGGAGGCCTGGCATGCTGCTATTCATGGGGTCGCAAAGTCGGACACGACTGAGCGACTGAACTGAACTGAACTGAACCCTAGTCTGGATCCTGTGCTACAGAAGGGGAAAAGTTCTACAGAGGACATTCCTTGGTCAACTGACAAAAACAGAAAACAGGCAGTACAGTAGTTTAGGTAAAACTATGGTATCCGTATTAAATATACTAGATCTGATAACTGTACTACAATTAAGTCTAGGAATATCTCTAACCTTAGAAAATACACTCTGAAGTAGTTAGGAATAAAAGGGTATGGTATTTTTGTTTCTCTCAAATGGTTTGGACAAAAATAAATCAGATAGATGAAACAATAAAGTAAATGGGGTAAAATGTTAACAAAATGTGACTCTGGGTTCAAGTATTATTTGTAATTTTCATACTTGTACAACTTTTCTGAAAGTTTGAAATTATTTCTAAATAAGTTAAAATTTAAAACAAAAATGTTTAAATTAACCATCTTCTATTGGAAAAAAAATTTCTGAAACAAAGTATACATTGCCCTATAACATGCATAGGATGGGACAGAAATTGATGGTTTTTAATGAGTCATTAAACGTTCTTGCATGGTATTGTCAACACAGTTCTGGTCTAGATCAAGGGAAGCAAACAGCGTAGAGGCTGTAACCTCACCACTCCCATGCCAGACACTGCTAATCTGTCACAGCAATTTTTACTACCGAACCCTGATCCACATCAGAGTTCCTCTCTCTCCCTTTTTCTCTACTATTATAGAAGCAGAATTTATTTATTAATATCATTTTAAATTTAACTTTTAAAATATTCACATGACTCAAATTTTAAAAGAATGAAAAATGAAAGGAAATATATACTTGAAGTATTTTATCCCCACCGCTGCTCTCAGATACTCAGTTCTCTGTCCCTCAAGCAACTCATGTTACTATTAATTTCATATGCATCCTTCCAGTGAGAGTTATGCATATGAAAACAAATATACATCTATCTTTTTTAAAAGACCACCCAAGGCAGCCAAATGATGTGGGGTTGGCACCTATTCATCATCTATTATTAACAGTGTGAGATATACTACTAGGGAAACTGTGCTGATCTTGTGCTTCTGGAATAACCTGAAATTCCTTTCTGAAGTTCCACTTAACATAAAGCCATTTGACGCAATGTTTTTCAAGCTGCAAGTTGGCACCCCTCCCCAGTAGACCATAAAATTAATGAATTACACACAGCATTTTCTTAAAAACTGAAATAGAATATTACAGAAAATGCTGGAATGCAATTGTTTCATAAAACTTTGGTTTATCCTATTTGTATGCTAAGTGACAGTCACAAAGTAAAATGTATCTCTTCTTACGGGTCACAGTCAAAAAAGTTTAACCATAATGTACTGTACTTTTCTACAAAATTGTCAAGTAAATTGAAAAATCAAAGTATGATTTTCCCAAATACTTTTCCCTGTCCAAAAAAATCTTCACTGTCACTATCAAAATTCTTCAACATTCAAATATATCTCACAATAACTTGAATTGCGATAGAACAAAATTGGTGATTAGCTTCTAAACACTTGGAACTTTCAAGTAGCTGCTGAGGCGTTACTTCACTATCCTTCAATAATATGATGGAAGCTTTTACACTCCAGCTTTTGTGCTATAACAGGGTTTTACTATACTTCCATATTAATAACAGAGTGAACCATAGACACCTACATGTGTTTATCCCAAATGGTTTCTCTTGCTTGCACTCAATTTACCTGGCAAATTATTTGTGAAATAAAAAAAGTCCTGTTTTTAAGATGGTATATTAATGTTTTCAAGTCTTTATTACAAAGTCTTTATTTTATTATAAATGCTAGATATTCTCCAAAAATGCTATTGACTTTTCATAGTGAATTTACCCTTACAATGCTATATTTTTTTGAAATGCAAAGCTGGTTTTCCAAAATTAGATACAACTCTGTTATCAAAGGTTCTACTTTTTCATATTACTGGGACAAACTGAGACTCCTACCATGGCACTGAGGACAACTTGCAATGAAATAGTCTAAAGCCACTAGAGGCAAGCAAGTCTGTGCAGGCTTTAGCCTGTCCATCAAGCTCATTTGGCTCACTTGTTACAGACAATCTGGCTGTTGTTCTTCTGCCTTGATGAGGAGGAAGAAGAGAAGTAGTAGTAACAGTAATAGTACGGTTTAATAATAGTAATGGTAATAGCAGGTACGGTTTACTGATCACTTGGAATGAACCAGGCCCTTTGCTAAGTATTTTACATATTTTATCTAATTTAATTCTTACTTTATGTAAATAAAGCACATGTTATCTATCTTCACGTAATTAACCCAGTTTATACTTACCTATTTGTATGTTTGTTCTCATGTCTCTCTCACTAATATTTATGCTCCATGAGAGCAGAGATGATTCTTTACAGTTCACCACTGTATTCTTAATATCTAGAATATTATGTCCAGTACACAATAAGTGCTCAATAAATTTGTAAATAAATAAGTGCATAGATGGCATCATTCATTTATTCATTTATACCTAGTTGGTTTAGATACTATGCACAGATAATTGCACAGCTCAGTGGCATCTACACCAAGAAGCTAAATAAACACCTGACTAATGACAGAAGGGAATAGAACTTCACATACTCTCCCAGGTCATTGTTCCCAGAAGGCCTGAGTTCAAATCACTAAGTCTTCAACATCCCCCTATTTAAAAGACAGCTGTGCTCAGAGATCATGTAGAACTACTCACCTGTGCCCTGAGTACCCCCAGATGGTTATAAAGGGCTAACAAGCTTGTCGGCTTTCCTCTTATCACAGTCATTACTAATCCTCACAACAACAACAAAAAGTCCTCTTTTCTCCACCTTGAGCACAATTCTTAAATTGCCACTGTTTTTTTCCTACTTCACTTTAATTTCCTTTTCCTTTTTTATTTCCTTCCACTTCTGGACTTTGGGATCCATGGGATTTGATCTCTATAGCTATTGCCTTCCTTCTGACCCAGGAATTTATCTAACCTCATTACATCTTTGGTTCCTCTCCATGGCACATATACTAGAAACTTCTTTAGGGAATCCAAGGTCAAGAGTGTCTGGGGCAAGTAAGGCTGGCTGAAGTTCCAACTACAGATAAGGAGGCTTTACCACTTTCAGTCATTTTGTTTAAAAGCTAATTTTAACATGTATCCAAGCAGGCCACACCTCAAGTGATTCCTAAAGTCCAACAAAATGAATAAGTGGTTTTAGACATTAAACTTTTCCTAGTACCTAATTTTATTTATTAAATGCCAAAAAAATTTTTTTAGACATCACCAATTAAACATCAACATTATTAGGACTTGCTGGCTTGTTCTACCAAACTAAAATGATAAGTGAAGACTATGATCTTTCTCACAGCAAATAATAAAGCACCCAGTGCATATCCAGCATTCTACTCTACAAGCTTTAATGTCAAAGACCAAATGCCTGCCCACCAGGAACCTGTAGATAGGTACTGGGAATATACTTAAAATGATATACAAAACAAGATTAAAGAAACAAAACTGAACTTTTTAGCATGCTAAATGAAAAAGTAATTGAAATAGCAATAATATTTGTATTACATATAGTTTTCAGCCACAGGACTGGAGAAGGTCAGTTTTCATTCCAACCCTAAAGAAAGGCAATGCCAAAGAATGTTCAAACTACTGCACAATTGCACTCATCTCACACGCTAGCAAAGTAATGGTCAAAATTCTCCAAGCCAGGCTTCAACAGTACGTGAACCATGAACTTCCAGATGTTCAACATGGATTTAGAAAAGGCAAAGGATCAAATTGCCAACATCTGTTGGATCATAGAAAAAGCAACAGAATTCCAGAAAAATATCTACTTCTGCTTTATTGACTACACTAAAGCCTTTGACTGTGTGGATCACAAGAAACTGTGGAAAATTCTTAAAGAGATGGGAATACCAGACCACCTGACCTGTCTCTTGAGAAATCTGTATGCAGATCAGGAAGCAACAGTTAGAACAGGACATGGAACAACAGACTGGTTCCAAATCGGGAAAGGAGTACATCAAGGCTGTATTTTGTCATCCTGCTTATTTAACTTACATGCAGAGTACATCATGCGAAATACCAGGCTGGATGAAGCACAAGCTGGAATCAAGATTGCCAGGAGAAATATCAATAACCTCAATACGCAGATGACACTACCCTAATGGCAGAAAGCAAAGAAGAACTAAAGAGCCTCTTGATCAAAGTGAAAGAGGAAAGTGAAAAAGTTGGCTTAAAACTCAACATTTAAAAAACTAAGATCATAGCATCTGGTCCAATTACTTCATGGTCAATAGATGGGGAAACAGTGCAAACAGTGACAGACTTTATTTTGAGGGGCTCCAAAATCACTGCAGATGGTGACTGCAGCCATGAAATTAAAAGACGCTTGCTCCTTGGAAGAAAAGCTATGACCAACCTAGACAGCATACTAAAAAGAAGAGACATTACTTTGCCAACAAAGGTTTGTTTAGTCAAAGCTATGGCTTTTTGAGTAGTCACGTATGGATGTGAGAGTTGGACCATAAAGAAAGCTGAGTGCCAAAGAATTGATGCTTTTGAACTATGGTGTTGGAGAAGACTCTCAAGAGTCCCTTGGACTGCAAGGAGATCCAACCAGTCCATCCTAAAGGAAATCAGTCCTGAATATTCATTGGAAGGACTGATGCTGAGGCTGAAACTCCAATAATTTGGCTATCTGATACGAAGAACTGACTCACTGGAAAAGACCCTGACACTGGGAAAGATTGAAGGTAGGAGGAGAAGGGGAAGACAGAGGATGAGATGGTTGGATGGCATCACCAACTTGATGGACATGAGTTTGAGAAAGCTCCAGGAGCTGGTGAGGAACAGGAAAGCCTGGCGTGCTGCGGCCATGGGGTCGCAAAGAGTCATACAGGACTGAGCGACAGAACTGAACTGAACTGATAATTTTCATTCTGCAATTGTACCACTGCACATAGAAAATCTGCTCATCCTTTGTAGCCATGTTTACCAAGTAAACAGCTTTCCTGGGTGAAGAAAAGTTCTCCAGTTGGACATGAAATCTCTAATCTACTCCTAAGAAAAAAAACTTCAAACTGCATTCCATTTCCTAAACTAATGATTTTAAAGTTTTAAACATAAAAAATGGTTTGATGTTATGAAATTGAGTATACCTTATGAATTTGTTATCACCAAATATATATGGTAAGAAACAAAGTGAAAACAAGACTTTACCACCAGAGGGACCGTACAGTGACAGTACAATGACAAGAACCAGAAAGAGAACTAAGTAACAATGAGCGTCTGCCATGCTCCACATTCTATCAGGAATTTCATATTTTATCATTTATTCCTCTCTTACGTAGCCAACCTTTAATTATCCTCCAATGGTGAAGAGCTAAATCATAAATACATTATCCCATAAATAAAAGACCCATTTTCATTACTAACTTAAACCTCATTATATAAGAAAATATGTATTAATATGTAATATGTCAGGTGATAGCAACTTATAACAGTAAGCTAAAGAAGAAGTGGGCTTTCCTGGTCGCTCAGTGGTAAAGAATCCACCTGACAGTGCAGGAGACAGGTTCAATCTCTGGGTCAGGAAGATCCCCTGGAGAAAGTAAGTGAAAGCATTAGACACTCAGTCGTGTCTGACTCTTTGTGATCCTATGGACTGTAAATTGCTAAGCTCCTCTATCCATGGAATTCCCCATGCAAAAATACTGGAGTGGGTTGCTATTCCCTTCTTGGATCTTGCTGATCCAGGGGGTCATCTTGCAAGTCTATGGGGTCACAGAAGAGTTGGACACGACTTAGCAACTAAACAAAAAGAAAAGGAGAATCAGATGATTTTAAGTGACTGAAGATGATTACACCATCAGAACCCTGGATACAAACTTTGCCTTTGACAGCCTTCATTTTCTTTTTCTGCAAAGTTAATCTATCTCCTGATTTACCTGTTCCCATTAACCCTATTCCTTTACACCTTCACATTCCAGGGAATAAAGATCCTAACTTCTTTTAGATAACCAACCATTGACAGCCTCTTATTTGCCTGTTAGCTGTATTTCAGAGGTTTACTACACCTACAAAAACTGCATTGTAAGAATAACTAGATTTCTAGATCAGTTCATAAGAGCCTATTTAACATACATGGAGCTGAAAAGCTGTGGATCTTACCATAATAAACAATAGAAAAGTAATACGATGCTAGTAATGAGACAAAACACAGGTTATCTTCTTCCCCCAAGTGGCCTGGTAACTACTGGTGGGTTGCATTACCCTGGTACATCCCCCGCCCCCACCAAACACCTCGTCTCCAGTGTTTTCTCATCAATTTTAGACTTCATATATACTCTATTCCTCATTGTTTTTCAACCAAAAAGAGGGAGGAGGGATAGTTTCACTTAACACTCTTCCCTAGTTAATTTCATAAAATGAAAAGAATTAGGAAGGCACTTTGTCAGCAAAGAGGCTAAGGGTAAAGAGAGGTAACTCCCTCTTTTACCAGAGATTAACGTGAATAAAAAAAAGAAAAAGAAAGACAGTGAAGTCGCTCAGTAGTGTCCAACTCTTTGTGACTCCATGGACTGTAGCCTACCAGGCTTCTCCGTACATGGGATTTTCCAGGCAAGAGTACTGGAGTGGGTTGCCATTTCCTTCTCCAGGGGATCTTCTTGACCCAGGGATCAAACCTGGGTCTCCCGCATTGCAGGCAGACGCTTTACCCTCTGAACCACCCTACAGACTGTACGTCAGATATACGATTTATTAGCTCTGTGTCTTTGAATAAGTTTCTTTACACCCCTAAGTCTCAGTCCCCTCATCTGTACAATAGGAGTGGTAGTACTATAACAGCTATCTGCCCAGCATCCCTTCACCTCTTTCCTTTGGGGAACTACCTCCAGCCCCACTACCTATTCCATATGGCTTTGATAAAGCTCCCCACCAACTAGATGGGTATGTACCAGGTCAGGACAACTAAGAGTACCTCCAAGCACAAAGTTAGTCCAGAAATGGGCCATGACACAACAAGGCCAATTGAGGTCCTTTTCTTGAAACATGGAGGGGGCAGGGTTGCCCAGCTGTAATGAAGTAAGCCTGAAGCCACCATACAGTGTTTTCCAATATGTGCAGAACATCTATCTGCAAAAGAAAAGACTGAAGAAATGAGAGAAGAATTCCTGGTAACATCTAAGTCCCTGGCTCCACCCAACTAGGAATCTGGCCTATCCTTCAGAATACCCTTTTTTGCTTAAGCAAGTGTGAGTTGTGTTTTTGCCCTTGACAATGGGCAAAGTTCTATTTAATAGCCATTCACAGAGTAGCTGCAAAATTTAATGAAAAGCACAGTAAGTGCCCTACATACAAACCTTCAAGTTGCAAACTTTCAAAGATGCAAACGTGTTTGCATGTCTAATCACGTAAGTTAGTTCACACGTCTGGCACACAATGTCACGTGCATGCATCCTCTACAAGTGGGTCGGCTTCTGTGTAGTTTAGAGTACAGTATTATAGTATCTTTACTTCAAGCTGAGGATGTCCAGAAGCAAGCATAAAAGCAGTGGTATATAGCTGATTGTGTTAGCTGGGTACCTAGGCTAACTTTACTGGACTTACAAACATGCTCTCAGAATGCAACTCATTCACGTGTAGGGGAGCTACTGTAACTAACGCGCCTGGCAACTGCAGGTACTTACTAACTGGTTCATTGATGAAGTTGTTACTCCTATAATCAGAAAGTACAACCAAAGTATGAAAGGAATCCCGGAAATAAAAACAAAAAGGTAGATAAGTCTAAGACAGCATTCCTGGTTGGTAGCAGCAGTTTGGGGACAAATATGAAGAAAGTGACTCCACAGGTAAGGAGAGAACCTATGAAGTTCACAGCCAATATCAGACTTCAAATGAATTTGCTATGAAAGAACTAAGGAATTTCACTTCTTGCACTAAACTCACCTCAGAGTATGACTGACTTTCCAAAGGTTTGTCTTTTCATGAGATCAGTGTCTCAATGTTTAAAGAGATTTCAAAATGTACAACTATACTTTTTAAACATCTAAAGCCAATTTCAAAGTTTCGAGATTTCATAAAATACAACTTAATTTCCATATGGTTAATAATTATTGTGTGAGTCACTGTTGTTCCCTAAGTAGTAATATAAGTTTATCTATTAAACACTATAATTTAAGGAAGGTATCCTTCAATTAATAAAACAGATGAATTCCTTAAAATTTTATACAGAGAATTATACTATCACTATGCAATGGGAAAAGAAATCACAAAACTGGGTTATACACTCCCCACCCCACCCTGATCAGTCAAGTTGAAGAATTAAAAGAAAATGAAGACTTAACTCCACTGCACTCTGACTGCTGCCATACTGCACAACCACCCCTTATGTAGCAGCTACTATGATATATGCATGGCACTGTGTCACCACAAGCCAGGCTCCACAGAACGTGCACCATTAGCTGAACTGCATTATTCAGGTACTACAATCTGTTGAAATTTATCTTTTATCCAATACATAGGGGGAGAAAATTAAAATAATTTTCTCATTTTAAATGTTACTCACCTACTTTTCTTCCTTAAAACTTTGAACTTCCTCTACCTATTCAACTAGAATCTAAGGTGAGGTACCATCTGATTTAGCACATTATTTGACACTTAGTTTGGCTTCTCAGGGGTATTCTGCAAAGAGCACTTCAATTTCTGTACAAATCTAAAAACCACAATGCTTAAAGGTGAGGAATCAAAAATAATACAAGCCAGGGCAGGTCAATTATCTCAGTGAGTTACAACCTAGTTTTAGAGAGTGGATATAGAAATTCTAAAAAATATTAATAAAAAAAATGCTGAAAAGGTCAGTCAACAAGTTCTACAGGCAATCTGTGAAGGGAGTGAGGTTACTAGAGAAATCAAACGGTAGTAATGAGGCAGGTGACTCAAAAGACACAGGCTATAGGCGGAGCTTTGAAAGAAAGAGAAGTATTTAGAAATACGGCTAAGAAACTGCAGAGTGTTGCCAGTTTCACGTTGTGCTGCAACTACTACTATAGATCTTTGGGTTTTACCTGGCAAACTCATGGAGGTTAGAAAAAGAGGTGTCATGTGAGAATTTTAAATATGTCGGGTAACACAGCAATTTCCAATTTTATGTATTTCAGGCTAAATTTGTTGTCATACTGTATAAAAACCTCAATGAACTAGAAACCAACTAACAAGACTTCTAATCAGTGAAAGAAAATATATGAAATCCAGGCTGTTAGGAACTAGAACTAAAAATTCTCTGTTATTAAAACCTTTCTTAAAACTTGGCTATAAAAATACACAAAGAGGTTTTTCTATATGTGGTTCTGGGGGCCATGTAACATATTTATTCCTTTAGACATTTCTAAATTATATTCTTAGATCAGGCTGATTAGACCTCTGCTGATTCACCTGACTCCTAAACTCGCTAATAAATTGCTTTTTGCATCAAGCTATTTGCTTACACTAAGGAATATTATAAGAAAAATCATAGAAAGCTCATGGTATGGCTGCTGGAAGAATACTACCCAAATTCTGTCTCTCTTTATGTACATCAGGTTTCAATAACATGAGAAGCAATGTTTTTACGCAATGGAACCTGTGAATCCCATAAATGACCCATTATCCCCCTTTGTTTTGGCCTCAAAGAAGTTCAGAACAATGTTTGTAGCCTTTTTCTAAAAAAATTAATGGACTATGTAGCTTGCATCTCTAGAAGGATACATTACTTCAGTTTATTACTCTATCTTTATTTTTTCTTTCATATGATTCTTTTACCTGTACTCTTGAATTTTTTTTAATTGCCTCACATCCTTTGTGGAATAACATGGGTGCAAATAAATAATACAAAATCTAGAATTCACAACAATTAAACAGCATTGAGCACTGGAAGAATGCTAAAATTTCACCACATTCTACTCTCCTTTTAAGCCAACAAGGTAGAGGAACAAAAAACATTTGCAAACAAGCATTTGGTTTCTTTAGAGTCCAGGATATCTGCCAGAATTAATACATATTCAAACCAATCTGTCTTGGCAGTATACAACAACTGGAACTCAGGATGATAAACCCAGGGCACAAAAAGAGCCTATGAAATATTGTAAGGTTTCAGGCTTTTTCTTCAAAATATAGAAGTAGACTAAGATATCATTTTAGATATATTTTAACCACCATGACCACCACATTTTCTAGCTAAAACTCTAAGAAAGACCAAGTAAAGACAATGCTCATTATCCCAGGTAACCCAAGCAAATATGGACCTTCTGTAAGGTTCTCTTCTGGGCCTCTCTGAAACTCAGTGGGCATGTCTACCCTCACAGTTTCAGTTTCTATGTAAATAACAAAAAAAATCTCTCTACCACTTCAACTGAATGCCTTGTTATAACCTCAAGTAAAATGATCAAAATGGAGCTTCACTGTCTCCCTCTTCTTCCTCACCACATAAGCAACCCTTTTCAAAGATCTCATTTTGTCCTATTCCAAGTCAACTTCGTCCCTTTCTTCTCTTCCTCTCTGATATTCTATCTTATCAGGCTTAACCATTTCTTCTTCTGAAGTATCTTTCTGGTTGGCATTTTCTTTTTCATTTGCACTTTTATGTTACTAGTTCAGGCCCTAATTACAAGTTGACTTCTCTCCTCTGCTCAGACTTTCCATTTCACCCTATATTTCACTGTCTCAGCATTGTTTTTTATAAAGCCATTTTCCTCAAACTTGCAATAAGTTTCCTAAACTTATTACATCATCAAAGTGACATCCCTAGACCTGAACTTTCAGGGAAATCTAGGATATGGCCCCATACTAATTATCTCACATTTCCCATAACTATCCCTAAATCACCATTCACTACTCCAGGCCAGGTTAATGCACCTACCACACTTTGATCTTCATCCCCAGCATTCATAAGACTGTCGTCTTTCATGTCTTCTAGATCTCTGTTCAAATGTCACCCTCTCAGAGAGGCCCTTGACCACCAAAAAGTCACTATCCCTCTGCTCATTATTTATTGGGCACTACGTCAATAAATAATAATGATGAGCACTATCTCCTATCACTAGGATATAAATCTTGTAAGTTCTTTGAGGGCTGCTATTGGGTATGATTTTTTTATATTTCCCATGAAAGTTTTCCTGGACATGTAAGAACACCAATAAATACCTAATGATCAGTTTACAAGACAGAATATCTGCCATCTGTAAAAATATAAAATTTACTAAAGCCAGACATAAACACAGAGAAACTACAAAAACGGTAATGACATAATAAATATTATTTAGTATAAGTTCAGAATCACATCATTTTTGACTTGAAAAGTTTTCCTAAACTAATCAAACACTTAATTTCTATTTCAACAACTAAAATTTCATTAAAATGACAACCACTAAGCAAATGATTCTAAGGGAGCAAGCTGAAGTCTTACTTAATGTTATAACGTCCAGTTTTCAGTGTACATCTATCAGGAAGCTGAGCCAGTTTTCTTGAGAGCATTTTAAAATACTTTCTGCACTCCTGCATGCCTGTGCCTTGTTCATAGTCAGTAGAAGCAGAAAGTGGCAGTCCATCTCTGACACGAATGACTGAGGCAGATAAAATCATAGACATTTCCACCAGCAGAGAAGATCTGAAACAAATTAACAATTTGGGTTAGGTAAGAAATTAAGCCCAAGGCTGATAAACAGTGCAAAAATATGCAACTCACTAATAATCAAAGACATACTAATTAAAGCAATGACATATCATACTTTCTTTCACAAATTAGTTGTTAAAAAAAAACCACTTGCTTCCTTCTGGAATTTCTGTAAGTATACATGGAAATAAATATTGGAATAAACAGCACTGTGAAAACAATTTGGTGATGCTCAACAAGAGTTTAGAAAGACATGCCCTTTGACCACAATAAATATACATCCCTCTCTCTCTCTCTCTCTCTCTCTCTCTCCCCTTATCCTAAAGAAAATAATCAGATTTAGAAAAAAATTTTAACAGAAAGACATTTTTCTCATAGAAAGAACTGAAAATAACCTAGACATTCAACAACAGGGGGATGGTTAAACAAATTACTGGTACACCCCATAATGGAATATAATGCAACTAAAAGTTATGTTTGTTAAGAACAGTTTAATGATATGGTAAAATGTTTATATGTTAGGTATTAAAAAAGCAGGATCAAAACTGTATATGTTGTTTTCCATAAAGACAAAGAAAAGGAAGAAGGGAGGGATAAATGGCAAAATAGATAATGGAAGGAAACATGACAAAATCAGAATGCTCATTTCCAAGAAACAGTATTATGGGTAACAGTTACTTTATAATTTCCTAAGTCTCCGCAATATTCCACAATGGGAATATATTATTTTTATAATCAGATAAATGTTTTATAAAAATAAGTCTTAAAGCTAAAGGAATACTAATCAATGCTGTTCTCAATCTTTTTACCAGAAAGCAAATCACAATGTATGGATGTGAGAGTGATGTATGGATGTGAGAGTGGACTATAAAGAAAGCTGAGCACTGAAGAATTGATGCTTTTGAACTGTGGTGTTGGAGAAGACTCTTGAGAGTCCCTTGGACTGCAAGGAGATCCAACCAGTCCATCCTAAAGGAGATCAGTCCTGGGTGTTCATTGGAAGGACTGATGCTGAAGCTGAAACTCCAATATTTTCGCGATCTGATTCGAAGAACTGACTCATTTGAAAAGACCCTGATGCTGGGAAAGATGGACGGCGGGAGAAGGGGACGACAGAGGATGAGATGGTTGGATGGCATCACCAACTCAATGGACATGAGTCTGAGTAAACTCCGGGAGTTGGTGATGGACAGGGAGGCCTGGTGTGCTGCAGTCCATGGGGTCACAAAGAGTCGGACACAACTGAGCAACTGAACTGACTAAATCATAATGACCTGTTTTATTATATTCTAATCATGCTTTACAAAAATAAATAAAAGACCATAGGTTTATACAAGTCTGAAAGAAATCAGGTAAACAGTCAAACTTTGATAAAATACACACATACACAGTGGTTCTCAAATTTTAGCCTGTATCAAAACCACTTGAATTTTTATTAGAAATGCAGATTTCTGGGTCCTCCCCTCAAAAAATTCTAATCCACTGACTATGGAGTGCAGCTTGAGCATTTTCTATTTTAAGCAAATTTCCCAAGTAATTACTATGCTTATCTAAGGACCATACTTTGAAAAAAATTGAATTACAACATGTTCAGTTCAGTCGCTCAGTCGTGTCTGACTCTTTGCAACCCCATGATCTGCAGCACATAGGCCTCCCTGTCCATCACCAACTCCCAGAGTTCACTCAAACTCACGTTCATCGAGTCGGTGATGCCATTCAACTATCTCATCCTCTGTCGTCCCCTTCTCCTCCTGCCAATCCCTCCCAGCATCAGACTCTTTTCCAATGAGTCAACTCTTCACATAAGGTGGCCAAAGTACGGGAGTTTCAGCTTTAGCATCATTCCTTCCAAAGAACACCCAGGGCTGATCTCCTTTAGAATGGACTGGTTGGATCTCCTTGCAGTCCAAGGGACTCTCAAGAGTCTTCTCCAACACCACAGTTCAAAAGCATCAATTCTTCGATGCTCAGCTTTCTTCACAGTCCAACTCTCACATCCTTACATATCCACTGGAAAAACCATAGCCTTGACTAGACAGACCTTTGTTGGCAAAGTAATGTCTCTGCTTTTCAATATGCTATCTAGGTTGGTCATAACTTTCCTTCCAAGGAGTAAGCATCTTTTAATTTCATGGCTGCAGTCACCATCTGTAGTGATTTTGGAGCCCAGAAAACTAAAGTCTGACACTGTTTCCACTGTTTCCCCATCTATTTCCCATGAAGTGATGGGACCGGATGCCATGATCTTCGTTTTCTGAATGTTGAGCTTTAAGCCAACTTTTTCACTCTCCTCTTTCACTTTCATCAAGAGGCTTTTTAGTTCCTCTTCACTTTCTGCCATAAGGGTGGTGTCATCTGCATATCTGAGGTTATTGATATTTCTCCTGGCAATTTTGTTTCCAGCTTGTGCTTCCAGCCCAGCGTTTCTCATGATGTACTCTGCATAGAAGTTAAATAAGCAGGCTGACAATATACAGCCTTGACATACTCCTTTTCCTATTTGGAACCAGTCTGTTAGCAGTCTAAAATTAAGTGATAACTCCTTCTTGCCAGGTCATAGAGCATAATGCCACTAAATATGTCTCCTTCACTAGCAGCAGTAAAATTGAAAAATTTGGTAACAATGTCATAGGCTTTTTTCAAGATAATATATCTCAGAGACTAAATTAATCCTTACCTAATCAACTTAGTTCAATATTATCTCGCTCCAAAAATGAAAAACTGAGTTAGTAATATATCAAACAATGACAAAGAAAATCAATTGGTACCAAGTTTGGAAACCAGGGGCCCCTAATTTTTGTCGCTATGTCAAGTCGAAATCTGAGTGCCCAATCATGATGATAATTGATAACAAAACTTAACCCAAATATAAAGTTAATACATTAAATTTACTTCCCCCTTTACCTCTATTCATGAGGGAATGAGAGGAAAAGCTAGGTATTAATATGTCATTATCCTTTAATATTTTTCTTTTCCATTTATTTGAAAGAAAAAAAAAAAAAAAAACCCAGCAGGAATTAAATTAGTCTTTACCATAATGGAATCTTCAAACAAAAGTTCCAACATGACATATCCAAATCATTTTTTGTCTTCCTATTCAACCAGCTCCTTTTTCCTTCTGAAGGCAGTAGCAAAAGAAAGCTGGGATCAAGGGATAATGTCTATACTATCAATCTCTTTTTAAAGTTGTTACATTTATTAAACCACAATTGTAACATTTAGCCTAAGTGTAAGAAATTAGGAAAATGGCTTACTTTATACCCTTACAATTTATGATTTAAACAGAAAATTTCATCTTTCCACAAGTATACTGAAACGCAAGGACCACTCTAGGAGTTAACATGAGGGCAGGATTGTGACTTACAGTTTCCAAACATCCATATTCTTAGTACTGTTTAAAAGAAACTGCATTCTTTATGTTTGCTCTTTCTAGATTCTCAACAGAAATATTAGGAATAAGCTTTACTATACAGTGCCAGGAGAAGGCAATAGCACCCCACTCCAGTACTCTTGCCTGGAAAATCCCATGGACAGAGGAGCCTGATGGGCTGCAGTCCATGGGGTCGCTGAGAGTCGGACACGACTGAGCGACTTCACTTTCACTTTTCACTTTCATGCATTGGAGAAGGAAATGGCAACCCATTCCAGTGTTCTTGCCTGGAGAATCCCAGGGATGGGGGAGCCTGGTGGGCTGCCGTCTCTGGGGTCGCACAGAGTCGGACATGACTGAAGCGACTTAGCAGCAGCAGCATACAGTGCCAACTTTCACATAATCTTCAAAGCTACTCTTTTCTTTTTTATGACTTAAAAGACAAAAATGTATGATTCATACTTCCTAAAAGAATACCAACCTAGTTAAGTTCCATTCATTTAACAAACATTTATTATTTATGCCAGGGGCTATGTTAGACATTAGGAATAGATAGTTCCTACCATGGAGAAGCAGCAGTCCAGAATTAAAGAAATTCAGATGGAAAGAGCAAACATAACAAAAGCTATATTGCCAACTGCCTTACTAACTAGAAAACTACAGTTACACAAACTTGCCTTTCAGATATTCCTAATATACAGTTTTAGGCTTGTAACCAAAAGCACAACAGCAGTGACATTCCCTTTCTAAATTCTTGAAAGGTTTTCAGAGAACTACTTCAATAGATCTACTGATAAGATTTCTCTGAGGAGAAAAAATTAAACCTCTTCCTTAAATTCTTCAAGAGATGGCAATACCAGACAACCTGAGCTGCCTCTTGAGAAAACTATATGCAGATCAGGAAGCAACAGTTAGAACTGGACATGAAACAACAGACTGGTTCCAAATAGGAAAAGGAGTACGTCAAGACTGCTTGAGGTATTTGTCAATATTGTCAGCCTGCTTATTTAACTTCTATGCAGAGTACATCATGAGAAACGCTGGGCTGGAAGAAGCACAAGCTGGAATCAAAATTGCCAGGAGAAATATCAATAACCTCAGATATGCAGATGACACCACCCTTATGGCAGAAAGTGAAGAGGAACTAAAAAGCCTCTTGATGAAAGTGAAAGAGGAGAGTGAAAAAGTTGGCTTAAAGCTCAACATTCAGAAAACGAAGATCATGGCATCCGGTCCCATCACTTCATGGGAAATAGATGGGGAAACAGTGGAAACAGCGTCAGACTTTAGTTTTCTGGGCTCCAAAATCACTGCAGATGGTGACTGCAGCCATGAAATTAAAAGATGCTTACTCCTTGGAAGGAAAGTTATGACCAACCTAGATAGCATATTGAAAAGCAGAGACATTACTTTGCCAACAAAGGTCTGTCTAGTCAAGGCTATGGTTTTTCCAGTGGATATGTAAGGATGTGAGAGTTGGACTGTGAAGAAAGCTGAGCATCGAAGAATTGATGCTTTTGAACTGTGGTGTTGGAGAAGACTCTTGAGAGTCCCTTGGACTGCAAGGAGATCCAACCAGTTCATTCTAAAGGAGATCAGCCCTGGGTGTTCTTTGGAAGGAATGATGCTAAAGCTGAAACTCCCGTACTTTGGCCACCTTATGTGAAGAGTTGACTCATTGGAAAAGAGTCTGATGCTGGGAGGGATTGGCAGGAGGAAAAGGGGACGACAGAGGATGAGATGGCTGGATGGCATCACCGACTCGATGGACGTTGAGTTTGAGTGAACTCTGGGAGATGGTGATGGACAGAGAGGCCTGGCATGCTGCGATTCATGGGGTCGCAAAGAGTCAGACACGACTGAGCAACTGAACTGAACTGAACTGAACTTCAGAGTCATTTAACCTAGCATTCAAACCAGCAAACTAACAAAAGAAATTGGGATGACTGTCAGTGAACAATACGAGGCTTGACTAATTTGTAGAGACTTTAGTCACCTTCAGTTCAGTTCAGTCACGTCCAACTCTTTGGATTAGCAATCTTTCCTTTATTACCTCAATAAATACACCCCACCTTTTTTCTTTTTACCTTGAATTCTTAATACAGTTCCTTAAACATACACACACTCCAATCTTAATCTGGACTGTAGCAGTAGAAAAAGGAATCTGTTCACATTAAGGCCAAGCTTGGGTTAGGATACCCTTAAAGTCTAGCAAAGTAGTGACTGGAGAAAACATGGAAAAGCTAGTGGGAACTGAGAAAAGGGAGAGGTTAAGACACTTGCATGGGAAGATTCAAGAGCAGTATTTTAATTGGGGTTATAGATACATTTTTAGGACACTGGTCCATTCTCCCTCACCTTTAACAGGAAAAAAACAAGTATCATATGCCTTTACACCACATCAGAAAACTGATAGGAAATCTGAGTGCTGGCTTATATATTCTTTGCCCAATAGCAACTGCTAGAGGAAACATTTCCACAATACCAAACTCCTACAGCAGTGGTTAGCAAGCAGCCTTTTAGACCCAAAACAACAAGACACTGGCCTCTCTTCTTTAGAATGTTGTAGGGTAATGACTGTGGGTCCAAGGTTCCAGGAAGGCAATCTCTCAAAAGTAATAAACAAAACCCAACACGTAAGTATATTTTATATCTACTTTCCAGCAAGATGCTTTCAAAATGCCACTTTTAAGGAAAAAAAAAATTTCATAATAGATTAATCACTCATACTTTTAGTCTGTTATTTCCCAAACTTCTGTCATCCAAGTACCATTTTCAGAAGTCATATTACCATATCTGCATCCCACCTGTACTATTTTTTACCTAATACAGGTCTTTCAATTGATTTACTTTTTGCCCTATGCTTAGCAATAGCATCTATGAAATCAGTTTTGAGGTGTTAGGTTTTCCTCCTAATTTAAATTAAAATATATAAAGAACTTTTGTCTCATCAAACATATGTGGGAAAATTTTTACAGAATTTCTTTTATGTTTATCTGCTTATCATTCGAATTATCTTACCTATCTTAACTTACCAAAGTTTGGGAAACACTAATTTGGTACATACTGTTTTATTAAAAGTACTAGCTGAAGATCTGTCTCTCTCCTTTTGACTCCCCCTCTTCTCCTGGTCACCTCTATCTCCTTCCTCCCTCTTCTCTTCTCTATGTAACTCTGTGAACCTCTCTGGGTGTTCCAGGCTGTGGAGAGCACATAGGGAACTGATTACTGGCTAGCTTGCTCTCTCCCCTTTTGATTTCCCCTCTTCTCCTCCTGGTCACCTCTAGCTCCCTCCTCCCTCTTCTCTTCTCCATGTAATTCTGCAAACCTCTCTGGGTGTCCCTCACTGTGGAGAATCTTTTCTCCATTAACCTAGATGTTTTACCATCAGTGTGGTATGGATGGAGAAGTCTTGAGGCTACTGTAAGAATAAGACTGAAAAACCAGAGGCAGAAGGCTTGAATGCAAAACTTGAGAACACCAGAAAACTCCTGACTCCAGGGAACATTAATCGACAAGAGCTCATCCAAAAGCCTCCACGCCTACACTGAAACCAAGCTCCACCCAAGAGCCAACAAGCTTCAGAGCAAGACATACCATGCTAATTCTCCAGCAATGCAGGAACATAGCCCTGAGCATTAATATACAGGCTGCCCAAAGTCACACCAAACCCATAGACACCTCAAAACTCACTACTGGACACTTTATTGCACTCCAGAGAGAAGAAATCCAGCTCCACCCACCAGAACACCGACCCAAGCTTTCCTAATCAGGAAACCTTGACAAGCCACTCGTCCAACCCCACCCACAGGGAGGAACCACAAACTTCCAGCATACAGAAAGGCCACCCCAAACACAGCAATCTAAACAAGACGAAAAGGCAGAGAAATATTCAGCAGGTAAAGGAACATGATAAATGCCCACCAAACCAAACAAAAGAGGAGGAAATAGGGAGTCTACCTGAAAAAGAATTCAGAATAATGATAGTAAAAATGATCCAAATAGTGAAAACAAAATGGAGTTACAGATAAATAGCCTGGAGACAAGGATTCAGATGATGCAAGAAATGTTTAACAAGGACCTAGAAGAAATAAAAAAGAGTCAATCAATAATGAATAGTGCAATAACTGAGATCAAAAACACTCTGGAGAGAACCAACAGTAGAATAACTGAGGCAGAAGATAGGATAAGTGAGGTGGAAGATAGAATGGTAGAAATAAATGAAGCAGAGAGGAAAAAAGAATTTTAAAAAATGAGGACAACTTCAGAGACCTCTGGGACAATGTCAAATGCCCCAACATTTGAATTATAGGAATCCCAGAAGAAGAAGACAAAAAGAAAGGCCATGAGAAAGTAGTTGAGGAGATAATAGTTGAAAACTTCCCTAAAATGGGGAAGGAAATAGCCACCCAAGTCCAAGAAACCCAGAGAGTCCCAAACAGGATAAACCCAAGGTGAAACACCCCAAGACACATATTAATCAAATTAATGAAAATCAAACACAATGAACAAATATTAAAAGTGGCAAGGGAAAAACAACAAATAACACACAAAGGGATTCCCATAAGGATAACAGCTGATCTTTCAATAGAAACTCTTCAGGCCAGAAGCGAATGGCAGGACATACTTAAAGTGATGAAAGAAAATAACCTACAATCCAGATTACTGTACCCAGCAAGGACCTCATTCAAATATGAAGGAAAAATCAAAAGTTTTACAGACAACCAAAAGCTGAGAGAATTCAGCACCACCAAACAAGCTCTTCAACAAATGCTAAAGGATCTTATCTAGACAGGAAACACAGAAAAAGTTTATAAACTCAAACCCCAAACAACAAAGTAAATAGCAATGGGATCATACTTATCAAGAATCACCTTAAATGTAAATGGGTTGAATCCCCCAACCAAAAGACAAAGACTGGCTGAATGGATACAAAAACAAGACCCCTATATATGCTGTATACAAGAGACCCACCTCAAAACAAGGGACACATACAGACTGAAAGTGAAGGACTGGAAAAAGATATTTCACACAAATCAAGACCAAAAGAAAGTAGGAGTAGCAATACTCAAAGTAGGAGTAGCAATACTCAGATAAAATAGACTTTGAAATAAAGGCTGTGAAAAGAGACAAAGGACACTACATAATGATCAAAGGGTCAATCCAAGAAGAAGATATAACAATTATAAATATATATGCACCCAACATAGGAGCACTGCACTATGTAAGGAAAATGCTAACAAGTATGAAAGGGGAAATTAACAACAACACAATAATAGTGGGAGACTTTAATACCCCACTCACACCTATGGATAGATCAACTAAACAGAAAATTAGCAAGGAAACACAAACTTTAAATGATATAATAGGCCAGTTAGACCTAATTGATATCTATAGGACATTTCACCCCAAATCAATGAATTTCACCTTTTTCTCAAGTGCACATGAAACCTTCTCCAGGACAGACCACATCCTGGGCCATAAATCTAGCCTTGGTAAATTAAAAAAAATGGAAATCATTCCAAGCATCTTTTCTGATCACAATGCAGTAAGATTAGATGTCAACTACAGGAAAAAAACTATTAAAAATACAACATATGGAGGCTAAACAACACGCTTCTGAAAAAACAACAAATCACAGAAGAAATCAAAATATGCATAGAAACGATGAAAATGAAAACACAACAACCCAAAACCTATGGAACTCAGTAAAAGCAGTGCCAAGGGGAAGGTTCACAGCAATATAAGCCTACCACAAGAAATAAGAGAAAAGTCAAATAAATAACCTAACTCTATCTGGTAGTCATATATGGATGTGAGAGCTGGACTATAAAGAAAGCTGAGCACCAAAGAACTTATGTTTTTCAACTGTGGTGTTGGAGAAGACTCTTGAGAGTCCCTTGGACTGCAAGGAGATCCAACCAGTCCATCCTAAAGGAGATCAGTCTTGGGTGTTCATTGGAAGGACTGATGTTCAAGCTGAAACTCCAATACTTTGGCCATCTGATGCGAACAGCTGACTCATTTGAAAAGGCCCTGATGCTGGGAAAGATTGAGGGCAGGAGGAGAAGGGGATGACAGAGGATGAGATGGTTGGATGGCATCACTGACTTGATGGACATGAATTTGAGTGAACTCCAGGAGTTGGTGATGGACAGGGAGGCCTGGTGTGCTGCGATTCATGGGGTCACAAACAGTCAGACATGACTGAGCAGAGCTGAACACCTAAAGCAACTGGAAAAGGAGGAAATCTGACTCTTGAGAAATCTGTATGCAGGTCAGGAAGCAACAATTAGAACTGGACATGGAACAACAGATTAGTTCCAAATAGGAAAAGGAGTACGTCAAGACTGTATATTGTCACCCTGTTTATTTAACCTATATGCAGAGTACATCCTGAGAAACGCTGGACTGGAAGAAACACAAGCTGGAATCAAGATTGCTGGGAGAAATATCAATAACCTCAGATATGCAGATGACACCACATTTATGGCAGAAAGTGAAGAGGAACTAAAAAGCCTCTTGATGAAGGTGAAAGTGGAGAGTGAAAAAGTTGGCTTAAAGCTCAACATTCAGAAAACAAAGATCATGGCATCCAGTCCCATCACTTCATGGGAAATAGATGGGGAAACAGTGGAAACAGTGTCAGACTTTAGTTTTCTGGGCTCCAAAATCACTGCAGATGGTGACTGCAGCCATGAAATTAAAAGACACTTACTCCTTGGGAGGAAAGTTATGACCAACCTAGATAGCATATTCAAAAGCAGAGACATTACTTTGCCAACAAAGGTTTGTCTAGTCAAGGCTATGGTTTTTCCTGTGGTCATGTATGGATGTGAGAGTTGGACTGTGAAGAAGGCTGAGCGCTGTAGAATTGATGCTTGTGAACTGTGGTGTTGGAGAAGACTCTTGAGAGTCCCTTGGACTGCAAGGAGATCCAACCAGTCCATTCTGAAGGAGATCAGCCCTGGGATTTCTTTGGAAGGAATGATGCTAAAGCTGAAACTCCAGTACTTTGGCCACCTCATGCGAAGAGTTGACTCATTGGAAAAGACTCTGATGCTGGGAGGGATTGGGGGCAAGAGGAGAAGGGGACGGCAGAGGATGAGATGGCTGGATGGCATCATTGACTTGATGGACGTGAGTCTGAGTGAACTCCGGGAGTTGGTGATGGACAGGGAGGCCTGGCGTGCTGCGATTCATGGGGTTGCAAAGAGTCGGACACGACTGAGCGACTGATCTGATCCGATCTGATCTGAGTTAGTAAAAGGAAAGAAATCATAAAAATTAGGGCAGAAATAAATGAAAAAGAAACAAAGGCGACCATAGCAAAAATCAACAAAGCTAAAAGCTGGTTATTTGAGAGGATAAATGAAATAGACAAACCATTAGCCAGATTCATCAAGAAAAAAGGGAGAAGAATCAAATCAATAAAATTAGAAATGAAAATAGAGAAATCACAACAGACAACACAGAAATACAAAGGATCATAAGAGACTATTATCAGCAACTATATACTAATAAAATGGACAACTTGGAAGAAATGGAAAAATTCTTAGAAAAGTATAACTTTCCAAAACTGAACCAGGAAGAAATAGAAATTTAAACAGGTCCATCTCAAGCACGGAAATCAAAAGTGTAATCATAAATCTTCAAGCAAACAAAAGCCCAGGACCAGACAGCTTCACAGCTGAATTCTAACAAAAATTTAAAGAAGTGCTAACACCTACCCTACTCAAACTCTTCCAGAAAATTGCAGAAGAAGGTAAACTTCCAAACTCATTCTATGAGGCCACCATCACCCTAATACCAAAACCAGACAAAGAATGCCACAAAAAAAGGAAACTACAGGCCAATATCACTGATGAACATAGATGTAAAAATCCTTAACAAAATTCTAGCAAACAGAATTTAACAACATATTAAAAAGATCATACATCATGACCAAGTGGGGTTTATCCCAGGGATGCAAGGATTCTTTAAAATCCACAAATCAATCAATGTAATACACCACATTAACAAATTGAAAGATAAAAACCATATGATTATCTCAATAGATGCAGAGAAAGCCTTTGACAAAATTCAACATCCATTTATGATAAAAACTCTCCAGAAAGCAGGAATAGAAGGAACATACCTCAAGATAATAAAAGCCATATATGATAAACCCACAGCAAACATTATCCTCAATGGTGAAAAATTGAAAGCATTTCCCCTAAAGTCAGGAACAAGACAAGGGTGCCCACTCTCACCACAGTTTTGGAAGTTTTAGCCACAACAATCAGAGAAGAAAAAGAAATAAAAGGAATCCAGATTGGAAAAGAAGAAGTAAAACTCTCACTGTTTGCAGATGACATGATCCTCTACATAGAAAACCCTAAAGACTCCATCAGAAAATTACTAGAGCTAATCAATGACTACAGTAAAGTTTCAGGATATAAAATTAACACAGAGAAATCCCTTGCATTCCTATACACTAACAATGAGAAAACAGAAAGAGGAATTAAGGAAACAATTCCATTCACCATTGTAACGAAAAGAATAAAATACTTAGGAATAAATCTACCTAAAGAAACAAAAGACCTATGCATAGAAAACTATAAACACTGATGAAAGAAATCAAAGGTGACACAAATAGATGGAGAAATATACCATGTTCATGGATCAGAAGAATCAATATAGTGAAAATGAGTATACTACCCAAAGGAATCTATAGATGCAATGCAATACCTATCAAGCTACCAACGGTATTTTTCACAGAGCTAGAACAAATAATTTCACAATTTGTATGGAAATACAAAAACCCTCAAATAGCCAAAGCAATCTTGAGAAAGAAGAATGGAACTGGAGGAATCAACCTCCAGTGGAAGTAGACTTCAGGCTCTACTACAAAGCCACAGTCATCAAGACAGTATGGTACTGGCACAAAGACAGAAATATAGATAAATGGAACAAAATAGAAAGCCCAGAGATAAATCCATGCACCTATGGACACCTCATCTTTGACAAAGGAGGCAAGAATATACACTAGAGAAAAGACAATCTCTTTAACAAGTAGTGCTGGGAAAACTGGTCAACCACTTGTAAAAGAATGAAACTAGAACACTTTCTAATGCCAAACACAAAAATAAACTCAAAATGGATTAAAGAGCTAAATGTAAGACCAGAAACTATAAAACTTCTAGATGAAAACATACAAGAATATACAATGGAGAAAAGACAATCTCTTTAACAAGTGGTGCTGAGCACAAGCTGGAATCCAGATTGCCAGGAGAAATATCAATAATCTCAGATATGCAGATGACACCACCCTTATGGCAGAAAGTGAAGAAGAACTAAAGACCCTCTTGAGAAGAGTGAAAAAGTTGGTTTAAAGCTCAACATTCAGAAAACTAAGACCATGGCAGCCAGTCCCATCACTTCATGGCAAATAGCTGGGGAAATAGTGGAAACAGTGGCTGACTTTATTTTGGGGGGCTCCAAAATCACTGCAGATGGTGAATGCAGCCATGAAATTAAAAGACGCTTGCTCCTTGGAAGGAAAGTTGTGACCAACCTAGACAGCATATTAAAAAGCAGAGATATTACTTTGCCAACAAAGGTCCGTCTAGTCAAGGCTATGGTTTCTCCAGTAGTCATGTATGGATGTGAGAGTTGGACTATAAAGAAAGCTGAGCACCGAAGAATTGATGCTTTTGAACTGTGGTGTTGGAGAAGACTCTTGAGAGTCCCTTGGACTGCAAGGAGATCCAACCAGTCCATCCTAAAGGAGATCAGTCCTGGGTGTTCATTGGAAGGACTGATGTTGAAGCTGAAATTCCAATACCTTGGCCACCTGATGTGAAGAGCTGACTCATTTGAAAAGAACCTGATTCTGGGAAAGATTGAGGGCAGAAGGAGAAGGGGATGACAGAGGATGAGATGGTTGGATGGCATCATCGGCTCAATGGACATGGGTTTGGGTAGACTCCGGGAGTTGGTGATGGATAGCGAGGCATGGCGTGCTGCGGTACATAGCGTTGCAGAGTCAGACACGACTGAGTGACTGAACTGAACTGAACTGAAGAGGAAGACATGGGCAAAACACTCTCTGACATAAATCACAGCAGATCCTTTATGACCCACCTCCCAGAGTAATGGAAATAAAAGCAAAAATAGACAAATGTGACCTAATTAAACTTAAAAGCTTTTGCACAATGAAGGAAACTATTAACAAGGTGAAAAGACAGCCTTAAGAATGGGAGAAAATAATAGCAAATGAAACAACTGACAAAAAATTAATCTCAAAAATATACAAGCAGTTCCTGCAGCTCAATTCCAGAAAAATAAACGACCCAATCAAAAAATGGGCCAAAGAACTAAACAGACATTTCTCCAAAGAAGACATACAGATGGCTAACAAATACATGAAAAGATGCTCAATATCACTCATTATCAGAGAAATGCAAATCAAATCCACTATGAGGTATCATCTCATGCCAGTCAGAATGGCTGCGATCCAAAAGTCTACAAGCAATAAATGCTGGAGAGGGTGTGGAGAAAAGGGAACCCTCTTACACTGTTGGTGGGAATGCAAACTAGTACAGTCACTATGGAGAACAGTGTGGAGATTCCTTAAAAAACTGGAAATAGAACTGCCATACGACCCAGCAATCCCACTGCTGGGCATACACACCAAGGAAACCAGAATTGAAAGAGACACGTGTACCCTACTGTTTCATCACAGCACTGTTTACAATAGCCAGGACATGGAAGCAATCTAGATGTCCATCGTCAGACAAATAGATAAGAAAGCTGTGGTACATATACACAATGGAATATTACTCAGCCATTAAAAAGAATACATTTGAATCCATTCTAATGAGATGGATGAAACTGGAGCCTATCATACAGAGTGAAGTAAGCCAGATAGAAAAACACCAATACAGTATACTACTGTATATATATGGAATTTAGAAAGGTGGTAACGACAACCCTATATGCGAGACAGCAAAAGAGACACAGATGTAAAGAGCAGTCTTTTGGACTCTGTGGGAGAAGGCGAGGGTGGGATGATTTGAGAGGGTAGCGCTGAAATGTGTATATTATCATATGTGAAGCGGATCACCAGTCCAGGTTCAATGCATGAGACAGGGTGCTCAGGACTGGTGCACTGGGATGACCCTGGGGGATGGGATGGGGAGGGAGGTGGGAAGGGGGTTCAGGATGGGGAATACATGTGCGCCCGTGGCTGATTCATGTTGATGTCTGGAAAAAACCACTACAATATTGTAAAGTAATTACCCTCCAATTAAAATAAATAAATTTTTTAAAAAGTACTAGCTGAGATCTGGGAACTGGGCTGTAGCTTTGGAGAAAGCTATACTAATTGTGATGCACTGAGTTGGGGGAAGATTGAGTGAAATGAGAAGGACTTCATGCAGCCATAGGTTCGCAGGAAGGCACTTGGGAGATAGAGCCTGAAAAGAGGTGGAAAGGGTACCAAAAACAACCAGAGTTTATTCTGCAACATTACCTGTGCCCCCCACCTTATCAACAGCCTTTGGTATTTTTATTATAGGTACTTGTACTGCATAGTATGCATAGATCATACACACATAGTATGCATAGATCATACACACATCTAGGAAGAAGGCCTTCAATACATACTCAATTGCATCAGTAATTTGTGTAACACCTCACAGTTAACAAAGAGTGAGGGAGGTATAACCTCCATTTTACAGATGAGGAAACCTTCCTCAGCGTCACACTGCTAATGCATGGCAGTATTTAAACCTAAGTCTCTTGTATATCTCTACATCACTGTGCTCCTCCTATAATCAACAAGGGGCAAGGAGCCAGTGATACTGGAATTAGCTACTCATTCTGAAATAACAATTTTTTAAAACCGCTTATATACTATATAGTATAGTATTATAGTTAACAGGGTGTACTATGGAACCAAATTGCCTGGATTCAAAAACTGGCTCTACCGTTTAGTAATTGTGTAAACTTGGGCAAACTTTGTCTTTTTATGCTCAATATCCTCATCTATCAATTTTGACTACCAACAGCACCCATCTCATAGGACTGTTTAAAGATACTAATAGTATCTACCACATAAGAACATGTCAAGGACCTTGCAGACTGAAAGTGTAATATTAAGTGCTTGTTATTATTATTGACTGTCCTCTATTTACCACTTTATACACATTACCTCATTTAAGCCTTCCAATAACCTGTGAGGTAGTTATTATCCGTTCCATTTTATCTCTGAGGAAATTCAAGCCCAGAAAAGTAATCTATTCAATCCTGAAACAAGCAAGTGACAGAATTAAACTCAAGCATAATTCTAACCACACTCTGAAATGTTGCCTCTCAACATATTTAAGCTTCTTACTCAACTACATTGGAGAAGGAAATGGCAACCCACTCCAGTGTTCTTGCCTGGAGAATCCCGGGGACGGGGGAGCCTGGTGGGTTGCAGTCTATGGGGTCGCACAGGGTTGGACACAACTGAAGCGACTTAGCAACAGCAGCAACTCGACTACATGGACAGGAAGGTCAAAAGTACCTGTTTGTTAAGACCTAGACTCATTGGAAAAGAGCCTGATGCTGGGAAAGATTGTAGGCAGGAGGAGAAAGGGACAACAGAGGATGAGATGGTTGGATGGCATCACTGACTCAATGGACATGAGTTTGATCAAGCTCTGGGAGTTGGTGATGGACAGGGAAGCCTGGTGTGCTGCAGTCCATGGAGTCGCAAAGAGTTGGACACAACTAAGCGGCTGAACTGAACTACAGGCTCCATTAATACACCCAGTATAAAATAAAGATTTTTAAGAGTCAATTACGTACACACGGACTTTCCTAGTGGCTCAGATGGTAAATAATCTGTCTGCAATACAGGAGACCCAAGTTTGATCCTTGGGTGGGGAAGACCCCCTGAAGGAGGAATTGGCAACCCACTCCAGTATTCTTGCCTGGAGAATCCTATGGAGAGAAGAGCCTGGTGGGCTACAATCTGTGGGATCACAAAGAGTTAGACACGACTAACATTTTATAATCACTTTATACACACACACACACACACACACAAGCAGTAAACTAATTATGGTTCTCAATACAGGAAATGCCTAGATGCCCCTTAAGTTAGGGTTGTGTTGTGTGCTTGGTTGCTCAGTCCTGTCTGACTTTGCAACTCCATGGACTGCAGCCTGCCAGGCTCCTCTGCCTATGGAATTCTCCAGGCAAGAATACTGGAGTGGGTTGCTATTCCCTTCTCCAGGGGATCTTCCTGACCCAGGGACCAAACCGAAGTCTCCCACGTTGCAGGCAGATTCGTTACCATCTGAGCCACCAGGGAAACCATTATCTTAGCACCTGAACAAATGCAGTAACCTGCACAGGGACTCAGAGAGTTTTAAGTGGCTTTTCCACCTGTTAGCTGGGATCCCATCATCTCCCTCCTGGTGGCTGACACTTCACCCCTAGGCTTTGCCTTGGCTGAAGCAAAGCTTAGAAGGAACTGATTCTCAAGCTTTCCCACTGCCCCAGGTAGATGATCCAGGAAAACTAAAAGGGGTGGGGCGGGGTGGGGGGCGGGCCAAAGCTGCTGTTTTCACTGTCAGAGAGATTAAAGGCAGCTGGGGCTCGGCCTCCTATTCCGGAACCCTCATCTACCTGTCGAGCCAATTGCTTAGGTCTCCCTTATGCCACATCGTTTCCTAAGTGCCATTAACAGGACCTTAGGTTTCTGTGAGCCAACGCGGGCAAATCTCTGGGTTCAATGGTTGAATTAGCATTGAGGTTGAATTACCTCACAAAAAAGCTAAATAACCCTGCCTAAAAGAAAATAGGAAGTGCCATGTCAAGCTCTCTGGGCCATCTAAACAGCCTAGGAGGGCCACCGTGTTTCTGACACCTGGGCGCCAGGGAATGCCGCTTAACCGCTGGCAGCTCAGAGCGACTGTCCCTCCCTCCTCGGCCCCCTGTCCGAGCTGCCCGATATCCCGGCAGGTCAGCCGAAGGGCAACCGCCGTTCGCCCGGCCCCAGTGATCCCTTAAGTTGAAGGGAACGAAGTCCCAGCAATCCCACCCCTCCAAATCTCCACGACTCCGACGACTCCCGCTCCCACGCCACGAACTTAGTTCCCGCCCGGGGTAGGTAGGTCTGTAGTCCCAACGGCGAGAGTCAGGACCGTGGCAGGAGACCAGGAGAGAGAGGGGAGCGGCAGATCAGAGTTCGGGCGACCCCAAGAAGGGAGGAAGGAGGACTGGGAGGGGCCAGGTCGTACCTGTCGAGCCGAGACCCGCCGCTCCGAGTGACGCGCTTCGCAGTGCACTGTGGGGCCGGGGAGTGGCCTCTCCGCGGGGCAGCCCCGCGTGCAACGTGGCTGGCACCCAGCGGGATCAAGCCCCGCCCCCGTTCCTTGCTCAGGCCAATCAGGTTCTGGGGGAAGGACACACTTACCCTCCTCCCCCCGACCCCCGGCCCCGCTCCAGGGGAGATTGACAGCTTTTCACGCTTCTACGCCAAGAGAGTGGCAAGTCCTGGATTGACTGATTATACTGTCCCTGGCAAATTAGGCTGATCTCCCGTCTGCGCCTGTACCTGCACGTAGTTTGTTTCTTAGCGGCCCTGCAGGAAACACTTATCGAAGAAACATGAAAGTCCCCCTCTGAGTGAACAAGAAAAGGACCTGTCCCATTATTACTACGCCCGGGAAGGCATCCAACCTTGACAAAGAAATGCCAGATGCTGTTCCTGCAGTCCATCCCAGCTTTTGCATCGGTCATGCATTATTAAACAAATACTTACTGACTGCATACTATGTGCCAAGCACAGTGTTAGGCATTGGGTTATAGGAGTGAACATAACTTTCGGTGGATATAATGTGTGATAGGAGCAAGAGATGTTAAAGCATAAACATTACGTAATTATAAATTGTGATCAGTTCTATGAAGGAAAATTAGTGAGTGCAACGATAGATTAATCAGGACTATGGGGGAAGAATTCTTTGAAGAAGTGCCTTTGAAGCTCCAGGCACATGAAAGAGGCTTTAAGAATGTTGCAGGCATAGGGAATATTATGTTTGAGATTGTTGGGGCATGAAAGAATTTGATGTGCTCTAGGAACATGTCACTGAAAGGAAGTCAGTGGGGTTGAGGTGTAGGAGCAAACGAGTTGAAATGAATCAGAGGCCAGACTATGCAGGCTCTTCCTGGCCACATTATAAATTTTAGACTGTATTTTGGAATGTATCTTAAGGTCAATGGGCAGCTAACAGAGTGTTAAGTAGGGTCAGATTTATGTATTTATTAATAAACTCTCACTTAGGTTGTTTGTGGGGAATAGTTTGAAAGAGGAGAGAAGGGCTTACTGGAAGTCCAGTTTGGAGGCAGTTACATTAATTAAGGCCAGAGATGACGGTGGCTTGAACTAGGGTAATGACACTAGAGACAGAAAGATTTGGATAATTTTGAAATACTTATTTATAAATTAGAGGTGGAATCCAAAGGATGTAATAAAGAATTGGTTTGCCTAGGATGATAAAGAAAAGTGGAGCATTAAGGATGACTTACTAGATGAATTAAGAACCCATTTACTGACTCAGGGAACCTAGAAGGAGGAGCAAATGGTCTTGGACATATTTAGTTGGACATGCTTGTATATGGAGATGTCAAACAGATTTGGAGATGTAAGTCTGAAGTCCAGAAGCAATGTCTGGACTAATTATATAAATTTGCTGGTTGTTGGAGTGGGTTGACCAAGCAATTCCATTCCTAGATATATATGCAACAGAAATGTATTCATATGTTTACCATAAACATATATAAGAATATACCACATATATAAGAATTCTCATAGGATAAATCAACTTTAGAATATTCACATAGTAGAACAGTATACAGGAAAGAGAATGAACAATCAACAACTACATACAAAACATGGATGATTCTCACAACTGTAAAACTGACTGATATAAGCCAGACACAGAAACTGTATACTACTTGATTCTACTTATATAACATTCAAACAGAGACAAAAATAATATATTTGGTAATAGAAGTTAGACTGTTGGTTACCCTTAGGTGGCATTAAGTTTTGGAAAGTGCCCCTAGGGGGCTTCTGGGGTTCTAGTAATGTTTGATCTGGATGTTAATTACACTAGTGTGTTTGATTAATGAAAATTCATGAGGTTGGGAATTCCATGGCAATCCAGTGGGAACTCTCCCTGCTTCTACTGCAGGGGGCACAGGTTCAATCCCTGATCAAGGAACTAAGATCCTGCATGCTACATGGAGCAGGCAAAAAAAAAGAAAAGAAAATTCATCAAATTGAACACTTGAGATATACAATTTTTAGTACGCATCTTAGTATTCAGTAGAAATTTTATATTTTTAAAGTGTTATGGTGATCCAGCCATAAATAAGTGACTGGTACCAAACTAAACTAACTTTCCTACCACAAACAATAGAAAACTGAACCAAATCTATAAGACAAGTGTCTCTTCAGACATTGGGCAGTAGGCACAGTAGAACTGTGATCTTAGAAAGAAGGAAAGCAAATAAGATGAGCCCAAAGACGTCCCCAGATTTTCAGCAGAATACAGTACTCTCTCTAACTGAGGAGAGTGAAATTTGAATTATGAGAGATGGAGGCAACTGAAATTTGCAGTCCAGAGAACCAGATTAAGAGTTTCAGAAATATACGTGAGTCTCCTTGAATCTTTGGCATAGCTTTAATGAGACTCCAGGAGGCTGGTTAAATAACAACTACTGTGGGAACTACAAGCTGAACAACTACTAGATCTTAAATAAGGTTTGGAAACATTGACATTCTGACTAACTGGAATGGAAAAACCTCATTAAACAAATAGGGCATTTGGTAAGAAAACCTCAGAAAGGTCACAGTTTAGAGATAAGGCTAAATTAGCCCAAAAGTAAAGGCTATTCTAGACTCACTGAAACAAAACAGAAAACTTACATGCAAGTAAATTAAGTGCTTCATTGAATGAAACTTAATAATCTTTAAGGACAACAAAATCCAGGCACTAAACAATGTAGCACCCATAATGTCCAGTATCCAAAAGTCAGTTTTCATTCCAATCCCAAAGAAAGGCAATGCCAAAGAATGCTCAAACTACCACACAATTGCACTCATCTCACATGCTAGCAAAGTAATGCTCAAAATTCTCCCAGCCAGGCTTCAGCAATACATGAACCGTGAACTTCTAGATGTTCAAGCTGGTTTTAGAAAAGGCCGAGAAACCAGAGATCAAATTGCCAACATCCGCTGGATCATAGAAAAAGCAAGAGAGCTCCAGAAAAACATCTATTTCTGCTTTATTGTCTATGCCAAAGCCTTTGACTGTGTGGATCACAACAAACTGTGGAAAATTCTTCAAGAGATGGGAATACCAGACCACCTGACCTGCCTCTTTAGAAATCTGTATGCAGTTCAGGAAGCAATAGTTAGAACTAGACATGGAACAACAGACTGGTTCCAAATAGGAAAAGGAGTGCATCAAGACTGTGTATTGTCACCCTGCTTATTTAACTTATATGCAGAGTACATTATGAGAAACACCAGGCTGAATGAAGCTGGAATCAAGATTGCCAGAAGAAATATCAATAACCTCAGATAAGCAGATGACATCACGCTTAGGACAGAAAGTGAAGAAGAACTAAAAAGCCTCTTGATGAAAGTAAAAGAGGAGAGTGAAAAAGTTGGCTTAAAGCTCAACATTCAGAAAACTAAGATCATGGCATCCAGTCCCATCACTTCATGGCAAATAGATGGGGAAACAGTGGCTGACTTTATTTAATTGGGCTCCAAAATCACTGCAGATGGTGACTGCAGCCATGAAATTAAAAAATGCTTGCTCCTTGGAAGAAAAGCTATGACCAACCTAGACAGCATATTAAAAAGCAGAGACATTACTTTGCCAATAAAGGTCCGTCTAGTCAAAGTTATGGTTTTTCCAGTAGTCATATATGGATGTGAGAGTTGGACTATAAAAAAATCTGAGCACCGAAGAATTGATGCTTTTGAACTGTGGTGTTGGAGAAGACTCTTGAGAGTCCCTTGGACTGCAAGGAGATCCAACCAGTCCATCCTAAGGGAGATCAGTCCTGGGTGTTCATTGGAAGGACTGATGTTGAAGCTGAAACTCCGATACTTTGGCCACCTGATGCAAAGAACTGACTCATTTGAAAAGGCCCTGATGCTGGGAAAGATTGAAGGCATAAGGAGAAGGGGACGACAGAGGATGAGATGGTTGGATGGCATTATCCACTCAATGGACATCAGTTTGGGTAAACTCCGAGAGTTGGTGATGCATAGGGAAGCCTGACATGCTGCAGTCCATGGGGCGCAAAGAGTCGGACATGACTGAACTGAACTGAATTATATGAAGAAGCAAGAAAATGGGAGTCATGAACAGGAGAAAAATTAGTCAATGGACCCAGAAATAACAATGATAATGAATTTATCAGAGGACTTAAAACAGCTGTTAAAAATGTAGCCAGGAATTTAAAGGAAAACACAAGAAATTAAAACTATAAAAATAACCAAATAGAACTTTTAGGGCAGAAAAATACAGTATCCAAAATGAAAAGTTTACTGGATGGCCTTAAAAACAGCTTAGTTATACAGAAAAAAAGATCTGTGAATGAGAAAATAGTACAAAAAGAATTATCTATACCAGAGCACAAAGAGAATAAAAGTTGAAAAGAAAATGAAAAGAGACTTAGTGACCTACAGGACAATACCAAGTTACCTAGCACATGTATTATCAGAGACCCAGAAAGAGAAGAGAGGTGATTTTAAAATATTTGAAGAAATAACAGCCAAAACTTTTCTAAATTTAATGAAAAATAGAAATCCACAGTATCAAGAAATCAAACCAACCCTAAAGAGGATAAACACAGAGAATCCTTATCAATGCACATTACACAAAACTGCTGAAAATAAATAATTAAAAGAAAATATTAGAAACAACCAGAGAAAAAGCCACCTTGTATACAGAGGAAAAGATAAGAATTACTACTAAGAATCAGAGAGACTGTAAGCCACAATTTTTTTAAATTTACTTATTTTTAATTGGAGGGTAATTGCTTTACAATGTTGTGTTGATATCTGCCATACATCAACATGGACCAGCCACAGGTATACATATGTCCCCTTCCTCTTGAACCTCCCTCCCACCTACCCCGTCATCCCACCCCTGTAGGTTGTCACAGAGCCCCAGATTGAGCTCCCTGTGTTATACATCAAATTCCTACTGTCTATCTCTTTTACATATGGTGATATATATGTTTCAGTGCTACGCTCTCAATTCACCCCATTCTCTCCTTGCTCAACTGTGTCCACACGTCTGTCCTCTATCGTCTGCATCTCTATTGCCGCCCTACAAATAGGTTCATCAGTACCATTTTTCTAGATTCCATACATATGTGTTAATATACAATATTTGTTTTTCTCTTTCTGACTTACTTCACTCTGTATAACAGGCTCTAGGTTCATCCACCTCACTAGAACTGACTCAGATTTGTTCCTTTTTATGGCTGAGTAATATCCCATTGTATATATATTATATATGTGTGTATGTGTATGTGTCTATCTTCTTTACCCATTCATCTGTTGATGGACATCTAGGTTGCTTCCATGTCCTGGCTATTGTAAATAGTGCTGCAATGAACACCGGGGTGCATGTGTATTTTAGAATTGTGGTTTTCTCAGGGTCTATGCCCAGTAGTAGGATTTCTGGGTCATATGGTAGGTTTATTCTTAGCTTTTAAAGAAATCTCCGTACTGTTCTCCATAGTGGCTGTATTTACACTCCCGCCAACAGTGCAAGAGGGTTCCCTTTTTTCTACATCCTCTCCAGAATTTATTGTTTGTAGATTTTTTGATGATGGACATACTGACTGGTGTGAGGTGGTATCTCATTGTAGTTTTGAGTTGCATTTCTCTATTCATAATAAGTGATGTTGAGCACTTTGTAATGTTTATTAACCATCTATATGTCTTCTTGGAGAAATGTCTGTTCAGGTCTTCTGCCCATTTTTTAATTGGGTTGTTTGTTTCTCTGATATTGAGTTGCCTGAGCTGCTTATAAATTTTGGAGATTAATCCTTTACCAGTTGTTTCATTTGTAATTATTTTCTTCCATTTTGAGGGTGGTCTTTTCATCTTGTTTATGGTTTCCTTTGCTGTGAAAAAACCTTTAAGTTTAATTAGATTCCCTTTGTTTTTATTTCCATTATTCTAGGAGGTGGGTTATAGAGGCTCTTGCTGTGATTTATGTCTAAGTGTGTTCTGCCTGTATTTCCCTTTAAGAGTTTTAGAATTTCTGGTCTTACATTTAGGTCTTTAATCCATTTTGAGTTTATCTTTGTGTATGGTGTTAGGATGTGTACTAATTTCATTCTTTTACACATAACTGTCCAATTTTCCAAGCACAGCTTACTGAACAGACTACTTTTCCTCATATATTCTTGCCTCCTTCATCAAAGGTAAGATGTCCATAGGTGCTTGGGTTTAATCGCTGGTCTTTCTAACTTGTTACATTGGTCTATATTTCTGTTTTTGTGCCACTACCACCCTGTCTTGATGACTGTAGTGTAAGCCAGAATATAATGGAATAAAATCTGAAAGAAAAATCTCTGTTCATCTAGAACTTTATATCCAGCAAAAATTCTTTCAAAGTATGAAGGTGAAATAATGGCAAATAACAGCAGGATATACATTTTTTTGAGTGCACATGTACTATTCATTAAGCTACACCATACTCTGGGGCATAAAAATAAGTTTTAAAATATTAGTGGAGCAAAAGAAACCAAATACTAAAAAGTATATTCTGTATCTTTCCATTTAAATGAGGATCTAAACAAATAAAAATAATATATAGTGAAAAGAAAATCAGAAAAATGCTTGCCTCTAGTGGTTCGGTTGACTAGAAAGCAATAGGAGGGACATTTTAGGGTGGTGATAAGGTTCTGTTATCTTGATAGGGATTTGGTTTTCACAGGCATATGAATTATTCAGAACTCACTAAATGATACACTTAAGATTTTTGCATCTCATTGCATGTAAATTTACCTAAAAAAAAAAAAGTGGCATATAAATATTGAAGTCTAACTAGCAATCTGAAATTATTTTTGTCTTTTCTAGGCTTGAACAAAGAAATCAATACACTGAGAAGGATGGAAAGCAGGTTACTCAAGTCAAGAAAGGGAGTTAAAAATAAGGAGTTATCTAATGTTATTTTAAAATAATGGAATTACCTAAAAATAAGAGAACAAAATGCCATTTCCACTAAAAGAGATCAGAAGTCTTTGGGGAAAAGGTTGATCGCAGGCCTACAGCACAGAAAGAATAATAGGCACCTGGATCATATTGTGCCAGAAAACAAAGAAGTGTCAAAGAACGACAGAGACATATCCAAGACGTAGGAGCCAGCTTGAAGGATTTCCTTTGATCCAATCTAGGACAATATCATAGTCTCAAGCTAAACAATAGCTGTCATTTTTACATAATTCCCCTTGAGTAGAATAAATATCAGTGAAGCAAATAATCTGTGAATCTATGTGCTTAGTCATGTCTGACTCTTAGCGACCCCATACACTGTAGCCCGCCAGGCTCCTCTGTCCATAGGGATTCTCCAGACAAGAATACTGTAGTGGGTTGCCATGCCCTCCTCCAGGGGATCTTCCCAACCCAGGGATTGAACCAGGTCTCCAACACTGCAGATGGAGTCTTTACCAACTGAGCCACCAGGGGAGCTCAAGAATACTGGAGTGGGTAGCCTATCCCTCCTCCAAGGGATCTTCCTGACCCAGGAGTCAAACCAGGGTCTCCTGCATTGCAGGCAGATTCTTTACCAGCTGAACTACCAGGGATATCCGTGAGTCCATACTGATATAAATTTAAATCATAACTGGTTTTAGAAAAGGCAGAGGAACCAGAGATTAAATTACTAACATCCGCTGGATCATGGAAAAAGCAAGAGAGTTCCAGAAAAACATCTATTTCTGCTTTATTGACAATGCCAAAGCCTTTGACTGTGTGGATCACAACAAACTGTGGAAAATTCTGAAAGAGATGGAAATACCAGACCACCTGATCTGCCTCTTGAGAAATTTGTATGCAGGTCAGGAAGCAACAGTTAGAACTGGACATGGAACAACAGACTGGTTCCAAATAGGAAAAGGAGTTCGTCAAGGCTGTATATTGTCACCTTGTTTATTTAACTTACATGCAGAGTACATCATGAGAAATGCTGGACTGGAAGAAACACAAGCTGGAATCAAGATTGCTGGGAGAAATATCAATAACCTCAGATATGCAGATGACACCACACTTATGGCAGAAAGTGAAGAGGAACTAAAAAGCCTCTTGATGAAGGTGAAAGTGGAGAGTGAAAAAGTTGGCTTAAAGCTCAACATTCAGAAAACGAAGATCATGGCATCCGGTCCCATCACTTCATGGGAAATAGATGGGGAAACAGTGTCAGACTTTATGTTTCTGGGCTCCAAAATCACTACAGATGGTGACTGCAGCCATGAAATTAAAAGACACTTACTCCTTGGGAGGAAAGTTATGACCAACCTAGATAGCATATTCAAAAGCAGAGACATTACTTTGCCAACAAGGGTTCGTCTAGTCAAGGCTATGGTTTTTCCTGTGGTCATGTATGGATGTGAAAGTTGGACTGTGAAGAAGGCTGAGCGCTGTAGAATTGATGCTTTTGAACTGTGGTGTTGGAGAAGACTCTTGAGAGTCCCTTGGACTGCAAGGAGATCCAACCAGTCCATTCTGAAGGAGATCAGCCCTGGGATTTCTTTGGAGGGAATGATGCTAAAGCTGAAACTCCAGTACTTTGGCCACCTCATGCAAAGAGTTGACTCATTGGAAAAGACTCTGATGCTGGGAGGGATTGGGGGCAAGAGGAGAAGGGGACGACAGAGGATGAGATGGCTGGATGGCATCACTGACTCGATGGACATGAGTCTGAGTGAACTCCGGGAGTTGGTGATGGACAGGGAGGCCTGGCGTGATGCGATTCATGGGGTCACAAAGAGTCGGACACGACTGAGCGACTGATCTGATCTGATCTGATATGATAGACAAATGAGGAGGGAAAGCTTTTCCTTACAGTAGAATGCCAAGTAACAAATACAGAAAGAATGAGAGACTTAGAAAATTATTAATGGAAGCCTATCCCAATCTAAGTAGACAGAAGTATAATGAGGAACAAGATATTTAAAAATCTTAAAACACATCCCCAAATTGCCTACTAAACAAAGGGAAAACCAGGTATTTTATAATGGAGAAACCTGGCAGATGCCACCAAATCACCAAGTGACTTTATATGCTTGCTTCCTAATGTAATGCACTGAAAAGGACACTGTCAGAAAGTGGGTTCTTTGGAGCCAGAGTCTGAAGTGTAAGATGTGTATTAGCGATTAACACCTATGGAGGAAAACAGAGTGGAGACGGGATTAAGAGTTTACACTACAATTCAGACCTAAGAAAGCCTCTCTCGATCCAATGGGTAGCTCTGGAGTGAGTGTTGCTTATCAGAGTGCCCTATGTGGGCCAAAATGACCACTTTTATAGTCCCACCTCGTTCAGGGACCAGAGGCAGGCTGCCCTGGGAAGGGTGTGACCCCAGACGAGGCCGTACTCTTGTAGCTGATGTGGACGCTGAAGGGTCTTCACTCACCAAAGATGGGCAGCGTTTTCTTCTTTGGTCGGATGGGGAGAGGGGAGGTCTAGGCATCTTAGCTCTGTGTCTATCACAGTCAACACCTTGTTGTCAACCAACCCACTTCTCCAGGAACATGGTGGATCTCTTTCAGAGGGCAAACTTAGAGGAAGGAAGGGAGGGAGACAAGCTACAACTGATACATCACATCATCCCCCTCCGCTTTGCATTCTAATTGTCCTCATCTTCCATTCCAACTCTGCTGGCCTCAGTGCCTTACCAGTAGCATAACCCAGATTTTCATTCCCTGGTCATCATGCTCTGCTCCAGCTGTGGTTTTACAGTCACAGTTGGGCAATGGAGTACTCTGAGGCTCCCAAGTGGGAAGCCTTAATTCCACACACATTCATCCCTGCCTCAGTTGTGTAAAAAGCAGCCCAACCTCCTCCTGATGCTCTGTGATCCCTTACAAGACAGTGACCCTCTTCTTGCCTGGTCCCTGGACACAGGAGTTCAAAGTGCTCAGGGAGCAGCCATAGTTCATAATCCCCTAGGACTCTTGTATCACCTGCTAAATATGTGGAGACCAAGAACTCAAACCTCTCAGAGCCCAGGGTTATGGAGATAAGAAATATGAAGTCCCTTGATGAGTCATTAAGAGTCATAATAAGAGATGCCAATCTGCTTCTACCCCTTGGTAACCAGACTTGTGTATTTTCCCTACTAGGGATACAAGGAATCATGATATTCATGATCAGGAATCATGAGTTTTTTATGGGATGAGTACACTCAGCCTCTCAGTTTTCTACTAGTGAAAGCTGAGTAGTATTTAGTTGCTGCCCATCTATTTTGCCCCAATGAAGGCCACATTCTATTAACCATTTTTTATAATTCTTTGCCATCAGGCCAGCATACTGCCACTCTAACTTTGCAGACGATTATAGTCATCATATCAATAACTTCAGCTATGCAGATGACACCACCCTTATGGCAGAAAGTGAAGAGGAACTAAAAAGCCTCTTGATGAAAACGAAAGAGGAGAGTGAAAAAGTTGGCTTAAAGCTCAACATTCAGAAAACGAAGATCATGGCATCTGGTCCCATCACTTCATGGGAAATAGATGGGGAAACAGTGGAAACAGTGTCAGACTTTATTTTGGGGGGCTCCAAAATCACTGCAGATGGTGATTGCAGCCATGTAATTAAAAGATGCTTACTCCTTGGAAGGAAAGTTATGACCAACCTAGATAGCATATTGAAAAGAAGAGACATTAATTTGCCAACAAAGGTCTGTCTAGTCAAGGCTATGGTTTTTCCAGTGGTCATGTATGGATGTGAGAGTTGGACTGTGAAGAAAGCTGAGCGCCAAAGAATTGATGCTTTTGAACTGTGGTGTTGGAGAAGACTCTTGAGAGTTCCTTGGACTGCAAGGAGATCCAACCAGTCCATTCTAAAGGAGATCAGTCCTGGGTGTACTTTGGAAGGAATGATGCTAAAGCTGAAACTCCAGTACTTTGGCCACCTCATGTGAAGAGTTGACTCATTGGAAAAGAGTCTGATGCTGGGAGGGATTGGGGGCAGGAGGAGAAGGGGACGGCAGAGGATGAGATGGCTGGATGGCATCACCGACTCAATGGATGTGAGTTTGAGTGAACTCCAGGAGTTGGTAATGGACAGGGAGGCCTGGTGTGCTGCAATTCATGGGGTCGCAAAGAGTCAGACACGACTGAGCGACTGAACTGAACTGATAGTCATCACAGTCTCACCCTGGCATTTGTCTATTAAACATCAACACTTTGCCTCTGTTTGCTCAGGGTCTTGTAATATCAGGGAACCAAATTCTATTATGACTTCTGCTGCCATCAACCCTGGCTGACAGAGAGAGACCTGCTGAACCTCTGAACAGTGCCCCACAGCTCATTCCTCTGGGCCTTTCCAAGAACATACCATCTGGCAATTCTTACAGTCACACCTAGTGTAACCATTCCAGCATGCTCACTTCCACTTTCCATCCCGTCCTCTCCTGCCATTCTGGTGTTTCAACTGCACTGTGTGAACCACACTTGAAGGAGCCATCCAAGGGCTAAATGCTCACCTCCTGGCATTCTGGGTTCTTGCTGTGTGTTAAATCCTGAATCTCAGGAAGGTACTCCCGAGTCTAACTCTTCTCTATCCAATTTTATACTCTGACCCCTTAGATTTAGCAGCCTTAGAACCCAGTCACACATGGACTACTCCACTCCTTCTGATAAATGTTGGCTGGATCTTGCAGCTCTCTTGGTGTATAGCTCCTTTCCTTCCTTCCTAGGCTCACCATGTCCTCAGCTGGGCTATACCTTCACTGAAGCCTCATCATAGGCCTGGTGACTGATAGGTTAGGCCCAGGAGCACATATTGCCTTTGAGGGTCAGGTACCAACTCATAATGTGGAGGGTGGTGCACAGCCACTTACACAGGCTCAGAAGGTTCAGAAGAGACAGGAGTGGGATAGGGCTGCAAAAACTTTGGGATCCTCTACATGTATGACCCCTTTCCCTGTGTCCTGTTTCCCAACCTGCGTTTCCTGACCAGGAATCTGACCTTGGCAAAGCAGTCCTGCCTTTATTGGCTTTTAACTTCTTAAATCCTTGGCTTTCTCCTGGGCTTTCTCTGTAGTCTTGCTAGAGATGAGATTTGTCTCTTTTTATATATGTAATCAAAGTGGTCCTCTAACTTTCACACCTGGTTTTCAATTGCCTGTTATTCAACTTTAGCTGTATATTATATTTCTATGTAGAACCTCAATGGCAGTCAGCAAGAGCCATCCAATGCACTACCCTCATAGCTTTTCTTTCTCCATATCTCTTGAATGTCTCATACATTGTACCTGCTTGTATATATTCCCTTCCACCTATATGCCTCTCAACTTAGCACTGCTAAAGACTTTAACAAGTGGTACTGTCAAATTTTCCATCTATTAATATCCCCAGACAGGTGGTAAATGATTCCATTTCAAATACTCTTTATTATTGCCTTTTTTTCATTATCCCATTTCTGTTACCATCATGGGTTGGGTTCTTTGAAAGTAGGCACTAAGTAGAGTTTGGGGTATGAAATGTTTATTAAGGACCAACACCTGTGAAGGTGTTATAGCCATGCGTTCCGGGAAACAAACTCACTCAGAAGCACAATGCAGATAGTGGAGTGCAGTTTACCGGCAGGCCCAAGGCAGAGTCTCCTCTTAGCCAAGGACACCAACCAGTTTTTCTGAAAACCTTATATACCCTAAGTATACGTGCCCAAACCCACCTTCCCAAATTCCCTAAAACTAGTCTGAACAAAGGAAGAGAAAGATACAATCAAAGTTAACCCATGATTCATATGCCTTAAGCCTAGGTAGTTAACAGTGGACAATTATCAATAGGCCTGTGGTCGTACCCCAATAAACATGAAAGAATTTATGATTCTATTTGTTTACACAGATAATTAGGGTATTCTTTTAGGCAATGGAGAGTATAGGTACGACCCCTGGGGCTCTTCCATCCGGGGGCCCTGGTTTTCCAGTTGGTATGTCATTTCCATGGATATGGGCGTATAGCTCAAAGTCCACAGTCCGGCCCAAGATGGAGTCCTGCTTTCAAGGTGGAGGCTGCTCTGTCTGTTTCCTCCCTCAAAGGGAAGAGAAAGAAACAGTATCGGCAGAGGAATAAGTTGAACTGTGATGCAGATCTAACAAAGGAGCGCTCAGTGAGTCTAGCAGGAGTTCTGGAACAAGTACCACCTATTATAGTGTCCTGTGTCAGATCAGATGGCCAGGCTTTGATATCCTTGCCTCACAAGTCACCATACGTGGACTTCTCGAGATGGACATGACATCACACAAGATTTCTCTCTGAAACTGAGGCTGACGATAGAGCATCTATTGGCTAGAGCCCATCTTCTGACCATTCTCCCTGCAGGTACGTGACGAGTCCTCTTGTCTTACTATATCCTCGTAGAGTAAGAGAGTGAGCTCTGGTGTCTATTTCTTTTCTTATAAGGATAATAATCCCACCATGTGAGCACCACTCTCATGACTTTAACTAAACCTAAATACATCATCTCCTAATACCATTACATGTGGGGTAGGTCTTCAACAAAGGGAGACAAACATTTAGTCCATAAATTCAACAAGTCCTCCCTTGAGGCAGATTCTGGCAGGGAGTCCCTGTGTCTACAGCAAACACACAGATTTTCTGTGGGATGCTTACCAAAAATGCAACACATGAAAATAATCATATGGAAACATCAAACCCAAATTTAAGGACATTCTTCGTAGCAACTGGCCCATGTACTTCAAAGATCTCAATGTCTGGAAAGGCTGAGATTATTTTCCAGTTTCAAAGAAACTAAAGAATCATAACAACTAAATGTAATATATAATTCTAAATTAGATTCTGGACTGTTGTAAGAAATAGCCATGAAGAACATTATTTGAACAACCAATAATATTTGAATATGGAGAATGGATTAGATAGTATCAATAGTACTGTATCAATACTAAATAGATAATATCAATAGCATTGTATCAATACTAAATGTTCCAATTTTAACCTTTTTTATTTTACTTAACTTCAGTTAAATTTAAGTTTTTATTTTAAAATTGAAGCAACGTAGAACTTTAAAATTTATATGCACTGAAATCATAGTATGCTAATATGTGGATTAAAATATGTTATCATAGTTAATTTTACATTTCTTTTTCTTAAAGATGGCTACTAAATATTTAAAATTACATGGCTTGCATTCTATTTCTATTGGATAGCACTGTTGGATTCCATTACTTTTTCATAGTATAGAAATCAAGATCATCTCTAGTACTGTCATCATCCCATATTTTTAAACATTCTACATGCCCTAGTTTGAGACTGCTCTGTTGCTTTATGAGCCAGTTCTATGGAAGGCCTGGGTTTTTAAAAAACTGTTAACGAGGGACAGATAAACAGTGCTGACCCTCTACACAGCCAGCCACGTAAGGGAGCCCCTTATACCTCAAGGCTCCAGGTAGACCTGGTGGGGAAGGAAGTGCAGATTTGCATTTGGGGGTAGTGTGTCTGAGTCTTGAGTGGCAGCACTGCAGAACCAAGAATAAAGAGCTGCAGGACAGAGGGGCTAGGGAAGCCAGACGACAAGGATTGCCCAGCATTGCAGTTGTGTCAGAAGCTTTGCCACTATGACATCATTTCTTTGTCACTAACACTGCACATCAAAAGCCATCCTTAACACACATACATGTCATAGTTATATGAAGTTATTTTTCTTTTAGGTTAGCGAAGTCTTTGATAGCCCTATTTCTTAGAAACGGAGGAGGGGAAGCATATTATATCTTGGAAATTCTGAAATGACTTTTCCACCACTCTGCAAAGGTGGTTTCCATCACTTTTGCAAACTGTTATCTGGTTTATTGTCCAAAACTGTATTTTCGTTAGCCTTTCACACATTCAACAAATTGTGTGCCCTCTGTGTGCTGGCAGTCACGATGGTAAATACGATACAGTCCTCCCCTTTAAGGCCCTCACAGTCAGGATGGGGAGAGAAATATGTATGAAGACAAGGGTAATCCAACAAGATAAATGTCAATAAAAATATGACCAAGAGGCTCTGGAGGATCACAAAGGGGTGACTAAGTAAGCTGCAGTGAAACACAGAAAGAGGTGATAAAGAGGAAGAAGAGAAATTAATCAGGCAAGCTGTGGGAGGTCATGGAGAAGGGACTCCGTATTTGTAAAGGCATAGACGCATGGAAGAGCATTAACAATTCAGGGAACTGCAAGTGGCCTTCTGTTGCTAGAATGTAGATGGGAAATAAAGCCAAAGGAAAGGCCAGATTCCAAAGAGCTGATATGCCAAGTTGCCAGGTTTGACTTTTATCCTGCAGGCACTGAATGATTTTAAGCAGAGGAATAGTAAAACAAATGCATCCTAAATTTTTTTTTAAATGATGCTTTAAAAAATAAGCATATTTTATAGCTTTAAAAAAATAAACTATTAAAGCAGCTATATGAAGATAAAGGTGGATCTGGCTTTGGGATAGAAAAGGATTTCTAAGCATGAAAACCGTGAGGAAACCACAAAGAAAAAAGATTAAGAGACCAAATTAAATAAAAATATAAAATGTGTACCTGAAAGCAAGTAAAATTAAGAACCAGACAATAAACTGAGGAAAGTATATGCCAAGAGAATTAGGAACATTTTCATTGCAAATAGGCAATGAAAAGATCATTCACCAAAGAACTATTGTAAGTGGCAAACAAATATTTAAGGGATAATTAAAGGAAAAAAATGAAATATCTTACCTTTCTAGTGGTTGCATTTCAGAATAAACAAGTGGTCCCCGTTGATGAGAGAAAACTCTATTTAATAGAATAGTATTCCTCCGGTGCTCAAGGGCACCACACAGATTACTGTGCAGTTGCAAAAGGGAAATGGAAGGAGAAGGTTGCTGCTACTGTTATCAGGGGTCAACCTTAACAATCCTAATGACTGACCACAAGATGTTATTGGTCAGACTGCTAATATGATGCAATAAGAAATATACAACACTTGTGATGTATTCTTTCCAAAAATGTTTAGCTCAAATCTCATGCCTTTAAATCCAGCTCCTCATTTATAGAAAATACAGGGAATAGAGGATCAAAGTGAACAGCACTGCAGGGAAATAAGACAAATATGGAAAAATAAAACATCCTCCAGACAACTGACCAAATCTCTTCAAAAGTCAGTACATAAAAAGAGAGAGCGAGAAAGGAAGGAAACAAGAGGGGAAAAGCAAGAGAAATAAAGGAACTGTAGTAAAAAGGAATCTTAAGAGATGTAATATTCAGGTTCAACGTCTGGTCTTGGGTTGGATTTTGTTTTAAACAAACCAGAAAAGACATTTTTAAGACAAATGGTGCAATTTAACTATTAAACAATATTGATATAATATTAAAAAATTATAATTTTATGGAGGGAAATGTTCTTTTTTAAACTACAAACTGAAGTAAAATTTTTTTAATTTTTCCAACTATAAAAACAATCAAGTAAATACAAACTTTTAAAAGAAAAAAATTTTTGCCTGTCAAATCAATTCCTTCTTATTATTTTGGCTTCTTTTTATTTTCTATTTAAAGGAGAATTTAAGCTACTGGCCACAATGGGATGGTTGAAGTTTTATCACAGGTGCTCAGTCGAGTTTGACTCTTTGTGACCTCATGGACTGTAGGCCACCAGGCTCCTTTGTCCATGGGATTTTCCCAACAAGAGTACTGGAGTGGGTTGCCACCCTCCTCTAGGGGATCTTCCCAACTGAGGGATCGAACCCACGTCCCATGCCTCTCCTGCATTGGCAGACAGATTCTTTACCACTGAGCTAACTGGGAAGCTCATTCATTTTGATCTCCTTCTGGTAAAAGTGCAAATGAATTCAGTATTTCCAGGAACCAACTTGGCAATATGTGTCAAGCCAAGATTGCACTCCTCCTCCTTTTAGAAATTTATCCTGAAGAAGCAATCAAGAGATATAATGAAACGTATTTTATATGCATGTATACATATTCTTTACAATAGCAAAAAATAGAAACTATCAAATGTTCATTATGAAATAACTATTGGTATATCCATAATGTGGCATATTCTATAACTATTAACGTTATGCCAAATAATATAGATAAGCGCTCATAATAAAACATTAAGTTAAAAATCAGTACATAAGGGATTTCCTTGGTGGTCCAGTGGCTAAGACTTCGTGTCTCAATGCAGGGGGCCCAGGCTGGACCCTTGGTCAAGGAACTAGATCCCATATGCTACAATAAAGATCGAAGATCATGTGTTCTGCACCTAAGGCGCGGAGCACTTAAATAAATTTTAAAACAATTTTTTAAAATCAGTACATAAATAGAAATCAGTGTATGATACCACGTCTATAATTCTAATTTTTTAAGGATTTATTTTTAAAAGACTGCAATATAATACAGAAAAATATGTGTACCATTTATTTCTAGAGAGTGGGATTACCACTCACTGATATGGGCTCAGTAGTTGTGGCTCCTATGCTCTAGAGCACAGGCTCAGCAGGTGTGGCGCTCAGGCATAGCCACCCTGTGGCATGTGGGATCTTCCCAGATCAGGGGTCAAACCTGTGTCTCTTGCATTGGCAGGTAGATTCTTTACCTCGGAGCCACCAAAGAAGTGCTCTACAACTTGTTTTTTATGACAGTATTTCATGTACAGTCCCTCTTCCTACCCCAGTCAGTATCTGTGGATTTACGTCATTCTTTTTCACAGTGGCATATGGTAATATGGATTACTGTAAGTGATTGAATCACTTTCTACTAATGGATGTTTATCTTCCCTTTCCAGGCCATTACAACCACTGATGTTGTAAAGACTGTCATATATGAATATTTAGGTAGGACAGATTCCTTGAAGTAGAATTTCCTGGCCAAAGGGCACACGGATTGAAAATTACTATCAGATTGCTCTCAAAATTCCTGTACTCAGTTATACTCTCGCCAATATTGTGTGCATTTCCCCAATCCTCCACAAAGCTGCACTTGTATCAGCAGAGTGTTCAACTTTTTTCCAATTTGAAAAGTGAAAAAAAGTTACATTATTGTTTAGCTTTCAATTCTTACACAATTATTAGTGAAGATGTTAATCTTAAAAATAAACTCAAAATGGATTAAAGATCTCAACATAAGACCAGAAACTATAAAACTCCTAGAGGAGAACATAGGCAAAACACTCTCTGACATACATCACAGCAGGATCCTCTATGACCCACCTCCCAGAATATTGGAAATAAAAGCAAAAATAAACAAATGGGACCTAATTAAACTTAAAAGCTTCTGCACATCAAAGGAAACTATTAGCAAGGTGAAAAGACAGCCTTCAGAATGGGAGAAAATAATAGCAAATGAAGCAACCGACAAACAACTAATCTCAAAAATATACAAGCAACTCCTACAGCTCAACTCCAGAAAAATAAATGACCCAATCAAAAAATGGCCAAAGATCTAAATAGACATTTCTCCAAAGAAGACATACAGATGGCTAACAAACACTTGAAAAAATGTTCAACATCACTCTTTATCAGAGAAATGCAAATCAAAACCACTATGAGGTACCATTTCACACCAGTCAGAATGGCTGCGATCCAAAAGTCTACAAATAATAAATGCTGGAGAGGGTGTGGAGAAAAGGGAACCCTCTTACACTGTTGGTGGGAATGCAAATTAGTACAGCCACTATGGAGAACAGTGTGGAGATTCCTTAAAAAACTGGAAATAGAACTGCCTTATGATCCAGCAATCCCACTGCTGGGCATACACACTGAGGAAACCAGAAGGGAAAGAGACACGTGTACCCCAATGTTCATCGCAGCACTGTTTATAATAGCCAGGACATGGAAGCAACCTAGATGTCCATCAGCAGATGAATGGATAAGAAAGCTGTGGTACATATACACAATGGAGTATTACTCAGCCATTAAAAAGAATACATTTGAATCAGTTCTAATGAGGTGGATGAAACTGGAGACTATTATACAGAGTGAAGTAAGCCAGAAGGAAAAACATAAATACAGTATACTAACGCATGTATATGGAATTTAGAAAGATGGTAACGATAACCCTGTGTACGAGACAGCAAAAGAGACACTGATGTATAGAACAGTCTTATGGACTCTGTGGGAGAGGGTGGGAAGATTTGGGAGAATGTCATTGAAACATGAATTTAAAAAAAAAAAAAAATAAAGTTTTATTTCAGTTTAAAAAAAAAAAAAATGAAGATGTTAATCGTTTTATGTGTTTCTTGCTCAAATGCGTTTTGTCTTCGGATAGTTGCCCATTCATCTGTTTCTTTGGCTAAACAATGTGTGAGTACTATTACTCTGTTGATACCCTAGATTTAAAGCAGCATCTTCAAATATTACAAACTCTGTTCACCAAGGATAAAATATTTCAGGCTAAACAAGGATTCTAATTTCCCAGACCCTTGTTTTGAATGTTTGCCTGTTTGGATCCAAAAGCCCCAAAATATTTTTGGTGTTCTCTCTTTTTAAAAAATAGACTCTTATGCCATACTTTCCAGATAATTATATTACCATAATCTTCCAGGTGGAGAATCAGAGCATGAAGTGTTGTATTTAGAGTTACAAAATGATTCAGACATGCATCTCAAGTCCATCATTCCATCTTATTCTTCAATTATGTGCTCCACATTTTCCTTCTTCAATTCACTCCCCATCAGTCTCGTTTGTTGGAATAAAGAGCCAGTTAGTATTCATAGGTTTTATTCAAATACATAAAAATGTAAGTTCATGAAAGAATGAAACAATCACGCATAAGCTATAAATTACTTCTTGTTCCTGTTTATATATAGTGCTTTAATTACTGCATACTTCTTGGCTTAAGGAATAAATGACTTAGAAATAATTTTCACTCCACCCAAAATTCAGTAAGAAATATGGTTTAGTACAGTGGTGCTTGTTCAAAGAGAGACCTCAATGTGACATTGCTGCTGAGGTTTAAGAAAAAAAGTAAGGTAAGCTGCAAGGAAAGGACTTTAAACCTTTATTACAGGAGAGGGGTTTAGGTACAGGAAGTTCTTGAAATCCAAAATACGGTTTCCCTAACTGCTATAAATACATCCATCGTTTCTTCACCACCCCCATATGGCAGTGACCTTGTAGGAGAGATGGAGTGGAGAGAAAAGCCTATTTCAGGAATAAGGAGTTGCCTGTGGGCTGTAACAATGCCTCCTCTTTAACCATTTCCTGGGGACTAGGAAATGTTCTATTAACACTGATAAATATGATTAAAAATAACTATTCCCATTCCTTTATTTGGGGCTAATTACTTTGCACCTATCTCATCTGGTTTTTCTAGCAACTCTATGCCTTAAATATTATAATAATTATTATCTTATAGAACTAAGTCTCAGAAACTTGGCCAAGGTCCCACGGTGAGTAGATGTAAGAGCCAGGATTCAAATCCAAGCTTGCTAATTCCCACGCTGGCTCTTTTCACTGTGATCCTTTGCTGCCACTTGCAGTGGGTAGCTCTGAGGCCAGGAAGACAGACCAACTGCATTAGGCTTTTCATCTTAGGACACTCCGCATGTCTTAGGGATCCAGCCATGTCAGCGTGTGCCTCTCAACTTTGCAAGTTCAGAAAGCCAATGTTATGTATGTGTTGGCTCATCCTGGCATGAAGTAAACTGCTGGGCCACATGCATACCGAGGGAGGAAATCTAAGATCACATGAGGGGAATGTGCATACAGACAAAATCTGCAGGTCTGTGAAGGGGGTAAAGACCCGGAAAGTCACTGAGACTGGAGACAGGGATATACAAGCAGGACAAGAGATGTCCAGTCAATGCCAGGGATTCTAGTGGTCTATTGAGAGCCATATAATGAAGTGGATAAGCTTTTCCAGTAGCCAGACAGATGGCAGCCCGGGGCAGAAAGGCCTATAGGAGCATTGGCATCTCTCACTTGGGGAGAAAACAGCCTATGCAAGTCTGGAGGACAGCTGGGAGGTAAAGGCAAGCTAAGCTGGGGATGCAGAAGCAGAAGGCAGGCACAGCTCTTTGAGGTGCATTGACTGACCAGCCAGGCAACTGTACTAGAGACTTGGCCACAGATGATTGGACCATGTGACAAAAGGAGCTGGCCAACGATCAATCAGACTCTCTGAATTTTACCTAAGAAACATAAAGAGTGGGCTGGTCAGATGCCACATGCGTGTTACTATCTGAAAGGTTATTTAGCAGGTGGGTCAGAGAGTCTATAAGTGCCATGCTACTGCTGCTAAGTCACTTCCCCAATTTACAGGAGAGCAGATGTTTAGAATACAGCAAAGGAAGCCCAAAAGAAATGAACATGGCTCTATCTCCTCAGAGAGAGATGGGGCAGGTAACTCATATTATGATTCCCGTTGAGGATAGGTTATATCTTGCAGTTAAGTCTCTATTACATTCCTCTCAGTTTTGATATCAAATCCACTTTTTATGAGCTTCTTAAAGTAGATTTCTTTCTTACTAGCAACTTCTGACTCAGGTACTGATTTTTGAATAAGAGTGCCATTGTATTCATGAACAATAGAACAATCCTTTCCAACAAGAATTCTTCTGTCCACATATATGGAAAATTGACTTAGTAATCAGAATGTGGCTTTGCGATCAGGGTATCAGAGCCCAAGGTGTTGGTCATCTCACATTGGCTCAGGCTAAGGAAGCAGATGGAGAATGCTCCTTCCTCAGGAAACAGAGAAATGAACAATCTTTGAGCACCTACAAAGGGACTGTTAGTTGTTACATAGTATTACATCATTTAATTCTCACAATCCTATTATTTAGTTATAGAAAGAATCTGAAGCTCCAGGAGGTTAACTAAACTGCCCAAAGATCAAAAAGCTAAAAAGAAATTCAGCTGGGAATCAAAATCAGGACACTTTTCCTTTTGAGCACCTTATCTTCCAGGGACCAAAATATTAGCCGCTCGTGACGGCCCTGGACTCTTCAGGCAGGATGATGGCTAATGTTACGTGTCAGCTTAGCTGGACCAGTGTTTGATGGTTGAGCAAACATTATTTTGTGATGGTGTTTTTGCATGAGATTTGCATTTAAATCTGTGGACTTTAAGAAAAGCAGGTTGTCCTCCATGATGTGGGTAAGCCTTATCCAGTTAGTGGAAGGCTTAAATAGAATAAAGACTGATCTCTGAGCAAAAAACGAATTCTTCCAGCAGATAACCTTCACACTTGAGCCACAGCATTGGCTCTTTCCTGGGTCTCCAGCTTGGCAGCCCACCCTGCAGATATAACTGTATATACATAGCTATAGTTAAACTATGGAGAAGGCAATGACACCCCACTCCAGTACTCTTGCCTGGAAAATCCCATGAATGGAGGAGCCTGGTGGGCTGCAGTCCATGGGATTGCTAAGAGTCGGACACGACTGAGTGACTTCACTTTCACTTTTCACTTTCATGCATTGGAGAAGGAAATGGCAACCCACTCCAGTGTTCTTGCCTGGAGAATCCCAGGGATGGCGGAGCCTGGTGGGCTGCCGTCTATGGGGTCGCACAGAGTTGGACACGACTGAAGTGACTTAGCATAGCATAGCATAGTTAAACTACAGATATAGATATCGATCTATCTCTCCTATTGGTTACATGTGTCCGCACAACATAACTACCATGGCAATGATGAATAACTACTGCTTAGATTCACTTTTTAGTCTGTATGAGTTTGGCCATTTCTTCTACCATTTTTGGGCTTACAGAAAAGAGCACTCCAAACCACAAAACAGGATATGTTACAAAAATGCCCTTGCCTTGTATATTAAACCTCATTAGGTCCCATGTTAAAGAGTGACTTTCCTGACCTTGTCTTCAGATTCCAGCTTAGCTCAGTGTTTCGAATAGTGGGAATATATAAATTCTCCAGGATATTACTTGTCATACTTTAACACCAGCAATAATAAGTACTGATTCTGGACCCATATTCTTCAGCACCATCGCAAATCTCCATAACCTCTATCCACACACAAATGTCATTGATACCTGCAAGTGCCAGAGAGGAGATGCTAATTTGAAAACTTTTATTGGCCGTAATTTGTCTGAAGATGATGAGCTGAATTACAAATCAACCTAAAGGTGTGCTTCAGCTCTCGTAAGTATACAAAACTGTTGGAAAGATATGGGGAAGGTGAACTGATCTGAAATCTTAGATCAGTCAGTTATATATATTCTATTTTGAAACATTATTTTCAGTCAACCAGTAACGGTTTTGGAGGGAAGACTGAAGAGTATATGGAAAATATTTATTAAAATTATATTGTGAATCTCACAACAGTGATATGATTTTTGACAGCGATATTATTTAGACTACAAGAATGCCCATGTTTTAATAATGTAAAATTAGTATTAATAATAATAAAATAATAATTTCATATATTTCAAAATAAAAGGCAAGCTTACAAAAACTTGAGTGATATAGTCAAACAGAACTAGAAGAAATACTGTACTATATGATGGTTTACATTGGGAAAAAAGAGAGGTGGTAAATAAATAACCAAAGTGTTTAAGAAGATAGAAAAAGGGTAATAGAATGAACACAAGAAAAGGGAAGAAAAAAAAATTAAAACAAAATCAGAAATTACTAAAAATAGAAAACATACAATAAAATGACCCACAAAACCAAAAGAGATTCTTTGAAAGGCTAATAAAAAGATAAACCTCTTGCAGTCTTAATCAAAGAAGTAAACAGAACAAGAAAAATCATCAATGAATATTACATCATAAATGAATATTATGTCATAAATGAATTAGTGAAAAGGATGCGTGCGCGCGTGCTTAGTCACTCAGTGTGTCTGATGCTTTGTGACCTCAAGGACTGTAGCTCACCAGGCTTCTCTGTCCATGGGATTCTCCAGACAAGAATGCTGGAGTGGGTTACCATTTCCTCTTCCAAGGGATCTTCCCAACCCAGGTATCAAACCCAGGTCTCCTGCATTGCAGATGTACTCTTTACCATTTGAGTCACTTGGAAAAGGGTGACCTAACTATAAATCCAATGTAGATTTCAAAACACATTGAGAAATAATATGAATGAGTATCATGCCAATAATCCTGAAAATACACTTGAAAGGGAAATTTTTTCCCAAAAAAAATGTCTAGATAAAGATTATAAATCCTAAGTAGACTAATAACACATTTTTAAAATTGTGTCAGTGATCAAAAATTGACCCCTCTAAAGGCATGAGGCCTAGATTTCTTTTAACTTTTACTTTGAAATAATCATGGATTGCAGAAAAGTTGTAAAAATTGACACAGTTCCTACATAATCTTCACTCAGCTTCCCCTACTGCTAACAATTTACATCACTACAGTATAATTATCAAAATCTAGAATTTAACATTAGTGCAATACCTAAAAAGGTATAGACTTATGGAGAACTTTATTAGTTTTCCCAGGAATATCTTTCTGTCTTGGGATTCAATCTAGTAGCCCATATTGCATTTCAGTTCAGTTCAGTTCAGTCATTCAGTCATGTTCAACTCTTTGCAACCCCATGGACTGCAGCATGCCAGGCCTCCCTGTCCATCACCAACTCCCAGAATTTACTCAAACTCATGAGTTGGTGATGCCATCCAACCATCTCATCCTCTGTCGTCCCTTTCTCCTCCTGTCTTCAGTCTTTCCCAGCATCAGGGTCTTTTCAAATGAATCAGTTCTTCACTTCAAATGGCCAAAGTATTGGAGTTTCAGCTTCAGCATCAGTCCTTCCAGTGAATATTCAGGACTGATTTCCTTTAGGATGGACTGGTTAGATCTCCTTGTAGTCCAAGGGACTCTCAAGAGTCTTCTCCAACACCACAGTTCAAAAGCATCAATTCTTCGGCACTCAGCTTTCTTCACAGTCCAACTCTCACATCCTTACATGTCCACTGGAAAAACCATAGCCTTGACTAGACGGACCTTTGTTGGTGAAATAATGTCTCTGCTTTTCAATATGCTATCTAAGTTGGTCATAACTTTTCTTCCAAGGAGTAAGCGTCTTTTAATTTCATGGCTGCAGTCACCATCTGCAGTGATTTTGGAACCCCCAACAATAAAGTCTGACACTGTTTCCACTGTTTCCCCATCTATTTCCCATGAAGGTTGGGATCGGCTGCCATGATCTTCATTTTCTGAATGTTGAGCTTTAAGCCAACTTTTTCACTCTCCTCTTTCACTTTCATCATGAGGCTCTTTAGTTCTTCTTTGCTTTCTGCCATAAGGGTGGTGTCATCTGCATATCTGAGGTTATTGATATTTCTCCCCGCAACTTTGATTCCAGCTTGTGCTTCATCCAGCCCAGTGTTTCTCATGATGTACTCTACATATAAGTTAAATAAGCAGGGTGACAATATACAGCCTTGACGTACTCCTTTCCCTATTTGGAACCAGTCTGTTGTTCCATGTCCAGTTCTGACTGTTGCTTCCTGACCTGCATACAGATTTCTCAAGAGGCAGGTCAGGTGGTCTGGTATTCCCATCTCTTTAAGAATTTTCCACATTTTGTTGTGATATATTGCATTTAGTAACCATATCTACTTAGTCTCCTCCATCTGTGACATTTTCTCTATCTTTTCTTGATTTTTATGACTTTGATATTCTTGAAAAGTACTGGTAAGCTATTTTGTAATATGTCCCTCAATTAGAGTTTGACTTGTGTTTTCTTGATCAGATTGAGCTAATGCTTTGGGGGCAAGAATATCCCAGAAGTCATGTTGTGTCTTTCTCAGTCTACCATACACTGAGGGATATGTAATATCAATACGTGTTATTGCTGGTGACTTATTACTTACTGTTGCTGGGACAGCTCTGGTCCTTGAAGCCTTCTTGATGGCTGCAGGATGTGGCATTCTGGTCCTGGCAGACTCTGAAAAAAGGCATTCTCACGATCACAGGATTTCCTTCTTCCCAGAACAAAGTGATAAATGCCACATCCTGCAGCCATCAAGAAGACTTCAAGGGCCAGAGGTGTCCCAGTGGAGTAAGGGTGCACTCAGAGGGAGAGAGACGATGAGTAGAAAGAGGTCAGTGCAGTGCCAAGATGCTGCTGATTGGCTGTGATTCAGGGGTCTTGTGCAAAAGGGCTGTCAACTGTTCTTCCAGAGGCTGCATCAAGAGCCTGGGTGCCAGAGTTAGAGATGGCAGTCAGAGGAACTGTGGCAGCCAAGGGGAACCAGAGAGAGTGTCACCTTCCATATGCTCAACCACCAACACAATGCCTGCCTTCATCAGGATACTTGTCCATGTGGCTGCAAGAGACAGAAGAGAGAGCTGTACCAGAAACAGAGTGAGCAAGAAGTCCAAGCAGGCCTAAGGGAGGGGGCACCGGATGCTGTAATTCCTTCACTCCCAAGCATCAACTCTCACGAAATGTTCTTATGTATACACAAGAGGACATGTTAAAGAACGTTCACATCAGTATCATTTGTCAGAGAAAAAATAAACTTTAGTCGTGTAATAAAAACAGATGGCACTGGTATTTGAATGAATTACAACTGCACATATTAACAGGAAAAAAAAAATCTCCAAAAAATTAAAATAAAAAGTAAGTTACAAAAGGATACTTAGAGTATGATGTTGATTATATAAAGTTTAAAATCTGCAAAATGATACTACTGTTTTGGATGCATATATGACGAGTAAAAGCATAAAGACTTTCCTGAGAATGATAGACATGAAATTCAGGATGATAGTGTTTTGGCAGAAGAAAAACAGAGGGGAATGGGGTCAGGAAGGTGCCAGCTGTTTGTAAGATTAAACCAAGAAATGGACATAGTGATGCTCTTCATATTCTTTTAATGCCTTTTTATATATATGAAATACATTATTTTTCAAAACAGAAATTTAAAGGTTTATAGTTTATTATTCTCTCTACTTTTCTGGAATTTGGAGTTTCTTCAAATTAATAAAATACCATATTTTAATACATACTCTATATGCATCACTTCCCCTTTCATGTCATCTGTATTTTATTACTATATGAATTGAAGGGAAAATGGAATTATTTCAAAAGTAGTGAACCAAGGCCTCCTCTGCTAAGAACCAGAACTTGAAATAAATTAGGTTTGGTTCAGTCTGGAGTATTAATTGAATTTAATTATTTATAAGCTAAGTGTCATATGGGTCCATGAACCTTAAAAGAACTAATCACATTTCAAAGGGCATTGAAAACCATATAAATGTAATAAAGTTGTACAGTCTAATTATCAGCACATTATCTGAGAGTCTGTGGAGAAAGTGGCCTATTTGACATTCTAGAAACTAGCCCAGACTTTTACATCAGACTTTGTGCAATGTCATTTAATACTCGTGGAGAAGAAACAAAGATTTTACACACACACACCACAACACATATTTCATAAGGATACATTCATACTTAAAGACAAATCAGATGCACTTGTGGATGATTATCTGGGGGTGAATAGAGATGAATGGGTAAAAATAAAATGATATAAATGATATAAAACTAGAAAGAGGCCTTATGTGGACTGGTAATAATTTGTTATGAATTGAGTAAAATTGATCCAGCTCTCAGCACTTGAGATAACTTTAAAAAACCCTAAAACACAACCAAAAAAAAAAAAACCCACAAAGAAACCTGGACCTTAAGTTATTTAAAATATTAGAGAAAAAAAGATTTCATAATATAAATGTGATAGCTTGTAAGGTGCTAAGCACTTCTGGATTCTCAAAGAAATAGTAATCGCTCATTACTATATGCTTCAATACTTTGGCCTCAGGTAGCGAAGGAAGCGGAGAAGGCAATGGCACCCCACTCCAGTACTCTTGCCTGGAAAATCCCATGGATGGAGGAGCCTGGCGGGCTACAGTCCATGGGGTCACAAAGAGTCAGACACGACTGAGCGACTTCACTTTCACTTTTCACTTTCCTGCATTGGAGAGGGAAATGGCAACCCACTCCAGTGTTCTTGCCTGGAGAATTCCAGGGACGGGGGAGCCTGGTGGGCTGCCGTCTATGGGGTCGCACAGAGTCGGACATGGCTGAAGCGACTTAGCAGCAGCAGCAGCAGCGAAGGAAGAGCTGATTCACTGGAAAAGACCTTGATGCTGGGAAAGATTGAGGGCAGGAGGAAAAGGGGTCAACAGAGGATGAGATGATTGGATGGCATCACTGACTCAATGGACATGAGTTTGAGTAAACACTGGAAGATAGTGAAGAACAGGGAAGGCTGGCGTGCTGCAGTCCATGGGGTCCATGGGGTTGCAAAGAGTCAGACATGACTTAGTGACTGAGCAGCAACAACAATTTCTCATTAATGCATTTGTTTACCCTAATGCATTTAGTAATTTGGTTACCAAACATTTTTTTTTCCAAAAAGGGGGAAAGACTATCATAACACATTCAGTGGAAGATATCTCATAGTTTATACCGTTCTTCATGCATTTATCTCTTTGGAATGTCACACTTGGCTCCAAGTGAAGAGCCAAGGCTCCCAGGTTAGACAGAAGCCATGGGGAGAAGAGTAAGCTTTGAGGAAGGGTGTTGCAGCCCTGGCATGAGTAAACAGGAACTCCTCTTTCATTTTGGGGTGAAAAGAATGTAAAGGTAAATATCCGAGTGATGCTACATGTGACATGTAAGGATACAGGTTGCATGAACACCTGATCCTAGTTATATTAATAAAACAGTATTTAAACCAAACCATTTGGTTAATGTGATATGACACTGACCATCTTATGGGATACTTTGGGGATTTCTGTGTTAAAATGTAGGTTTGTTTTCGACAAGACAGGACAGGCTCAATACAGTGAAGTTTTATTCATCACTTATAACATGGTCCGGGGGCTCGGGCTGTCCCTTAGCAGTTTCTCTCCAAAGGGGGACCCAGAGATCTTAATTTCTTCACCTAGAACACATGGTATCCAAGGGAAGAGAGAGCTGGAGGATTTTTGGAGGACATTTTAGGACCAAAACTGAAGGTGGCTTCCATTGCACCCCCTGCATTTTACTGGATAGAAGCCAGTCATAGACCCCACAGCATAACTGCAAGGAAGGCTGCATCCAAGAAGAGCAAACAGAATGAGGAATGCCCTTGCTACCTCTGCCAGACAAGTGGTATCAGGAAAATCATTGAAGAACTCAGAAATCGCTACCTTCGGATGCTTGTGACTGTATCCAATATGTGACCACTTATTTATAGACACCAATGCTAATCATTAAAACAATTAATCCTGATTTTTCAGGTTGATCTCGACAGCAAGTCTCAGTATAGAAAGAGCAAAAGTCCAGCCTAATTTCCCCTTAGTCGTGCAGAGGCTCAGGAAAATGGTAGAATTATTGGTGCTCCTAATGGGCCTGATCTGATAATAGTAAATAAACCTTATATTCCAGTAAGGTCCATTACTCTGTATCTCTCGAAGTGTAGTTTTGAACCCAACGAGGTAATCTCATTTAGCTGAAACAAATTCAAAATTCAACCATTTATTTTGATATGAATTTTAAAAAGAAGAAAGAAAAGGAGCAAAGTAATTTTATATAACAGCAAAACTGAAAAAAAAATACTGCCTGGCCTCTCTTTGGCCTCCATAAACCTCAGAGAAAAAAATAATCAGTATATTAGGAATTCAAAATGGCCAGAAAACCAAAAGAACGTTTATTTCAACATTATCTGTAAAAGCCCTGTGAGTCAGGGAAGTGCCCTCACAGCCCTCCTCACTTAGAACAACTGACCAACCTAGAGTCAGAGAGCCTTGCCTTTGAGGGTGGTGGTTCTTAACCATTTTGGCTTCACGGGATCCCTTAGTATTACCACTGCTGGAACTAATATCACTATAATTATGACTCCTATTCCCAGCTTGCATTTATTGACTGAGTGCACTCTGCTCTGCACTTACACAAACTCTCTGTGTTAATGCTCAAAACAGCCTAGTATGAAGAGATATCATGATGTCCTTTTTTTTAAATTGAAGGATAATTGCCCTACAGAATTTTGTGGTTTTCTGTCATACATCAGCAAGAATCAGCCATAGGTACACCTATGTCCCCTCTGTCCTGAACCTCCCTCCCATCTCCCTCCCCATCCCACCCTTCTAGATTGTCACAGAGCCCCTGTTTGAGTTCCCTGAGTCATACAGCAAATTCCCGGTGGCTATCTATTTTACATAAACTTCCATGTTACTCTCTCCATACATCTCATCCTCTCCCTCCTCCCCTCCCCCCCATGTCCATTGGTCTATTCTCTATGTCTGTTTTTCCATTGTTGCCCTGAAAATAAATTTGTCAGTACCATCTTTTTAGATTCCATATACAATATTTATCTTTCTCTTTCTGACTTGTTTCACTCTGTATAATAGGCTCTAGTTCCATCCATCTCATTAGAACTGACTCAAATGTGTTCCTTTTTATGGTTGAGTAGTATTCCATTATGGAGAAGGCAATGGCAACCCACTCCAGTACTCTTGCCTGGAAAATCCCATGGACGGAGGAGCCTGGAAGGCTGCAGTCCATTGGGTCGCTGGGAGTTGGATACGACTGAACAACTTCACTTTCACTTTTCACTTTCATGCATTGGAGAAGGAAATGGCAACCCACTCCAGTATTCTTGCCTGGAGAATCCCAGGAATTGGGGAACCTGGTGGGCTGCCGTCTATGCGGTTGCACAGAGTCGGACACGACCGAAGCGACTTAGCAGCAGCAGTATTCCATTGTATGTATGTACCACAGCTTCTTTATCCATTCATCTGTCGATGGACAGCTAGGTTGCTTTCATGTTTTAACTATTGTAAATAGTGTTGCAATGAACATTGGGGTACATGTGTCTTTTTCAATTTTGGTTTCCTCAGGGTATATGCCTAGGAGTGGGATTGCTGGGTCATATGGTGGTTTTATTCCTAGTTTTGGGGTTTTTTCTTTAAGATTTATTTTTATATTTTGGCTGTAGTGAGTCTTCATTGCTGCATGTGGCTTTCTCTAGTTGCAACAAAAGGGGGCTACTCCTCATTGCAGTATGTGGGCTTCTCATTGTGGTGGCTTCTCTTATTTCAGAGCAGGGACTCTAGCTGTGGGCTTCAGTAATTGCTGCATGTGGGTTCAACAGTTGCTGCTCAGGGGTGCTAAAGCACAAGCTCAACAGCTGTGGCTCAGGGACTTAGTTAATCCAAGGCATGTGGAATCTTCCCAGACAAGGGATTGAACCAGTGTCCCTTGAATTGCAAGGCAGACTCTTTAACCACTAGACCACCAGAAAAGCCGCTATTCCTAGTTTTTAAAGGAATCTCCATACTGTCTTCCATAGTGGCTATATCAGTTTACATTCCCACCAGCAAAGCAAGAGGGTTCCATTTTCTCCACACCCTCTCCAACATTTATTGTGTGTAAACTTTTTTGATGATGGCCATTCTGACTGGTGTGAGGTGGTATCTCATTGTAGTTTTGGTTTGCATTTATCTAATAATGAGTGATGTTGAGCATCTTTTCATGTGTTTGTTAGCCATCTGTATGTCTTCTTCATGATGTCCTTTGTGCAGAAGAAGAAACTAAGGCACAGAGAGGTCCAGGTGACTTGCCCAAGGTTGTACAACTAGTTATCAGCAGCCCGGAGCAAGGACTATGACCCAGGTCTGTCTGCTCCAGAGCTTGCTTAAGCTTTACTCAGTAATGCCTCACTGGCCCTCTGATAGTACATAACACTAATTACTGATATACTTTATTAGGCAATGCTTTATTATGAATACTGTCTAACACCAAAAAATAGGAAAAAAGTAAAAATCACCTGTCATAGGTAATGGCTACTGATTTATTGCCATATTTCCTTCAATCATTTCTTTAAACACCTTTAAGTCAAAATAGAGGTGTCATTCTTTTTTTTTAACTGCTTAGTTAAAATATAACTCACATACCACATAACTCACCCATTTTAAAGCCTATGGATTCATTGGTTTTAGTACCTGCACAGAGTTGTACAATCATTACTACTATCTCCGTCCATGGGATTTTCTAGGCAAGAGTACTGGAGTGGGTTGCCATTTCCTTCTCCAGGGGATCTTCCCAACCCAGGGATCGAACCCAGGTCTCCCGCATTGTAGACAGACGCTTTACCATCTGAGCCACCAGGGAAGTCCAATTTTTTAGATTATTTTTGTCTCTCCAAAAATGCTCCACAGGACTTACCTGGTAGTCCAGTGTTAAGAATCCACCTGCCAATGCTGGGGAAACAGGTACAATCCCTGGTCCGGGAAGATTCCACATACTGGGGCATCTGAGCCTGTGGGTTGCAACTGAGCCCTGACACCACAACCGCAGAAAGTCCACGCACAGCAACAAAGACCCAGCACGGCCAAAAATAATAAAATAAATTATAAATAAATAAAGCCAACCTTAAAAAATGCTCCACAACTCCCCCACCCTCCTACCTCCTGGCTATGGGCAACCGCTAATCTACTTTCTGTCCCTACAGATTTTCCTATTCTGGACATTTCATATAAATAGACTCATACAATATATGGTCCTTTGTGACTGGCTTCTTTCACTTGTCATGATGTTTCCAAGGTTCATCCCTGCTGTAGAATGTATCAGAACCTTGTTTCTTTGAGTCACATTTCATGATGTGCATATACTGCATTTTGTTATCTAGACATCTGTTGATGGACATTTAAGTTGTTTGTACTTTTTGCTCTTAAATATAATGCTGCTTTGAACATCCACATATGGTATTCTGTGTGAATACACATTTTCATTTCTCCCAGGAATGGAATTTTTGGCTTATAAGGTAAGTATGTAAGTAAGTGTTAGTCACTCAGTCGTGCCCGACTCTTTGCAACCCCATGGACTGCAGCCCACCAGGCTCCTCTGTCCATGAGATTTTCCAGGCAAGGATACTGGAGTGGGTTGCCATTTCCTTCTCCAGGGGATCTTCCCAACCCAGGGATTGAACTCAGGTCTCCTGCACTGCAGGTAGATTCTTTACTGACTGAGCTACAAGGGAAGAGGCCGGCTTATAAGGTAACTCTATGCTTAATTTTTGAGGAAATTCTAAACTATCTTTCAAATCGAGTGTACCATTTTACACTCTCACCACAACGAATAAGAGTTCTAATTGCATCACATCCTCAGCAGTGCTAATTGTTGTCTGTCTTTTGATTATAGCTGACTGAATGTAGCTCACTGTGGTTTTGATTTGCATTTCTGAATAACCAGTAAAGTTGAGCATCTTTTCATATCTTATTTGCAGAAATCTATTTAAATCCTTTGTCTGTTTTTAAAATTGGATTATTTCTTTTTATTACTGAGTTATGAGTTCCTTATATATTCTGGATACAGATCTTTTACCACATATCTGATTTGCAAATATTCTCTCTCATTTTATGCTTATTTTTTTCACTTTCTCAGTGGTATTTTTTAAAAAACAAAAGTTTTTCATTTCAGTGAAGTCCAATTTATCTTTTTTTTTCCTTTGGTTGCTTGTGCTCTTGTGCTTTTGATGTCATATACAAGAAGTTCTTGCCTTAATTTTTATAAAAATATTTTTAAACAAACCAGAATCATATTAGAGGAAGCATTTTATGTCCAGCTTTTTTTTCATATTATACTTTCTCATGTGCATTTTCACCTAAAATTTCCTCCCAAATTTACTTTCAGGTTATGCTATTAAGTTTTATCAAACCTTCAGAGATATTACGGGATTGGAGAAGATGCTGGAAAACATTCCAAAAAACACTTCAAACTAGCAAATCAAATCTCCAATACAAAAAGTTTAATAACATTTATTTTTAAAGTAATATAATTATGTTAAAAAATGTAGAAAGAAGAGAAAATAAAAATAGCCATATTCTTCTCACCCTAACAGCCCCATCATTATCATTTTAATGCATTTTATTCTGGTACTTTTAAAAAAGCATATCTCTGAAGAGTTACAATCATACAGTATACATACATTTGCATTCTAGTGTTAAAATTTAACACACCATAAGATTTCCTCCATGTTTCTCCCTAGTTTTCATAACTGTCATTTTTACCAGCTGCAGAATATATCAAATGAATGTACTATACAATCCACGTAACTATTATTTTATTAGATATTTAGCATTTTTTCTGGGACATCTACTTCCTTTTTTCCCCTATTATGAGTGATGCCTAGATTAATGTTTTCTTGTTTATAGCTGCTTCCACACTTGGGATTATTTTCTTAGGATACAGTCCTAGAACTGGAATTGCTAAATTGAAAGTTATAATTTTTTGTGTCTCTTAATATTATATTGCCAGATTACTTCCCAAGAGGTTTGAATCACTTTGAAATGCTATTGGTGATGACTGATGATGATGCTTTGGATACTACCAGCTTTAAAATACTTTGTTAATATAAGTTTTTAAAAAAGCTTCTTGTTAAGTTGCATTTCATTTTATTACTCCTTAAGTTAAACATCCCTCATAGATGGGACCTTCTAGTTTCATTTCCTTTGGAGTTAATTATTAATGTAAGGAACACAGTTAAGCCTATCATAAATTAAATGTGTAGCTATTTATATCAATAGATATATGAATATGAATATATATTTCAGGGGGCCCACTACTTTCAAGTTTTATTTCAATGGTAAATCTACATTTATAACTTTGTCATAGAGCTCTAACTCCAGTAAATTTCTTCTGTACCTGCTGAATCAGGGTCTATATATTAGTGAGATTTCACCCCCTCCCTCCTAAGCAGAAAAGCATGTAAGATGAATAGATAAATTAGTAAAAATATATATATTCATTTAGATATGGCATTATTATGTCTTGATACTGCTCATGTTAAAATTTTATAACCAAGTGCCCATCATTTTGTAGACATTAGTATGTAATTATTTTAAAGATAGCCTATTATTTTAATTATCTTCAATTAAAACAGAGACATTACTTTGTCAACAAAGGTCCGTCTAGTCAAGGCCATGGTTTTTCCAGTGGTCATGTATGGATGTGAGAGTTGGACTATAAAGAAAGCTGAGAGCCAAAGAATTGATGCTTTTGAGCTGTGGTGTTGGAGAAGACTCTTGAGAGTCCCTTGGACTGCAAGGAGATCCAACCAGTCCATCCTAAAGGAGATTGGTCCTGGGTTTTCAATGGAAGGACTGATGTTGAAGCTGAAATCCCAATACTTTGGCCACTTGATGCAAAGAGCTGAGTCATTTGAAAAGACCCTGATGCTGGGAAAGATTGAGGGCAGGAGGAGAAAGGGACGACAGAGGATGAGATGGTTGGATGGCATTATTGACTCAATGGACATGGGTTTGAGCGGACTCCAGGAGTTGGTGATGGATAGGGAGACCTGGTGTGCTGCGATTCATGGGGTCGCAAACAGTCGGACACGACTGAGCGACTGAACTGAACTGAACTGAAAAGAACTTTTACATATCAATATGTATTCTAGTAAGAAGGAGCTTTGAATTCTTTCCATTTTATAATACAGTCTCTATTTTGCTCTTTAAAGTAATTTTATATGTAGCCAGCAAGTCTCAAGGAGTTCCTTTAGATAAGCTATGAATTTTAAAACTAACCCACATTTTTATTTTATTGCGCTACAAAAATACCTGTTAAAGGATTTTCACTGAGTGTTTTTGTGCCTTCACTAAGTACCCTTCTTTTATCTGATTATTCACATGCTGTTTTCAATGAATACCAACGACTTCTATTTGGCATTCTATTTCTTAGTGAGAAGGTGGATTCACCACATCCTAGTTATCATTATTATTCCATTAAACAAGTAGTCCTTGGAGACCACAAGGATTTGTCCAGTTACCTGCAGTTACGGTCAATCATCGCACCCAGAACTAATGCACAATTAAGTCATAAATATTCTAATTCAGATGTCTATCTTGAAAAACTGAAGTTAAGAAGGCATTTGGGGCAACTTCAGAATATATTTTTTCCTTCATTGCTTTTTAAAACAGCCCATCAAAAGTTTACAAAATGTTCTCCACTTACCACTTAATTTTGGGTTTTTTTTAGAAATTTAGGACACTCTGAGGGGAGGCACTTATTTGAATCAAAATGAGGGCATTTCTCGGTTCCACTTCTCCTCTCTTATATTCATCCACTGCTGTGGTGGGTTCCTCTTTCTCTCCCTGATACTCCTTTATTTTAATCTCATCCAGATCCCTATTTCTACTTTATTCCCTCCTTTTGGGTGCCCTTCCTTTTATCTTGCCCTGACCTTTCTCTGACCACCACCAAATGTCTAGCTACATCTCTAAGTTATCTTATTTTTCATATTAATATTTGTTATCTTAATTTTCATTGATTATCAAAGTAATTCACTCCCATGATAGAAACTGGAAAAACAGAAAAAGTAAGAAGAATTGAAAACCACCAGTTATTCCAATAAGTAACTACTATTGATTCATCACTACGTTCCCTTTTTCTTCTCATTAAAAAAAAAAAAAAAAAGGACATTAGAGGCTTCTCTGGTGGCTTTTTCCAGTAGTCATGTATGGATGTGAGAGCTGGGCCATAAAGAAAGCTGAGCACTGAAGAATTGATGCTTTTGAACTGTGGTGTTGGAGAAGACTCTTGAGAGTTCCTTAATCAGTCCTAAATATTCATTGGAAGGACTGATGCTGAAGCTGAAGTTCCAATACTTTGGCCACCTGATGCGAAGAACTGACTCATTGGAAAAGACCCTGATGCTGGGAAAGATTGAAAGCAGGAGGAGAAGGGGACAACAGAGGATGAGATGGTTGGATGGCATCACCAACTCAATGGGCATGAGTTTGAGCAAGCTCTGGGAGTTGGTGATGGACAGGGAAGCCTGGCATACTGCAGTCCATGGGGTTGCAAAGATTCAGACACGACTGAGTGACTGAACTGAACTGGTGGCTCAGTAGTAAAGTATCCGCCCACCAACGTAGGAGTTCGATCTCTGGTCCAGGAAGATCCCACAAGCTGCAGGGCAACTCAGCCCTGTTGGCCACAACTATTGAGCCTGCACTCTAGAGCCCAAGAACCGCAACTATTGAGCCCACAGGCTGCAGCAACTGAAGCTCAGTGCCCTTGAGCCTGTGCTCTGCAGCAAGAGGAGCCACTGCAATAAGAAGACTGACCCGTGCAATGAAAGCCCCCGCAGCAACAAAGACCCAGCACAGCCAAAAATAAATAAATTTTAAAAAAAAACATTAAATCAGGATCTTATTAGCTACATTTTCTATCTCGCTTCTCTTCATATTTCATCTACAAGCATTTCACCTCTAATTTATCTAAAATGTATAACAGCATTGAAGAGAAATTGAAATATATAGAAAAGAAAGATGAAGAAAATGAAAATCACTCAGAAATAATCACTTTTAACATTTTGATCTATTTATTTCTTTATTCTTATGCATATTATTACAAAAGCTGGATCATACTTTATGTATATTTTATAAAATACTTAATTTTGTGTGAAAATTTTCAACATTTCCTCAACAAACATTCATTGAGTACTTAGCATGTCCTGGTTGTTGGACAATATAGAGGAGGGGACAGAAAATATTTTTACCTTCACAGAGCTTACATTCTAGTGAGGAAAGAAAAAAGACAACAAGCAGACAAATAAGAATAGATACGACATCCTGAGGAACAGGTGCTATGGAAAAGAAAGCAGAGTGAGGGGATGGAGCCCAATATAAGGGTGCTGCCTTCCTTGTGTGCGGTGGTGAGAGAAGGAGGGCCCCTCCGCCCCAAGGAAGATGATATTTTAGAAGACACCTAAAGAAACAAAAATAAATAAAAAATACAGTATTGTTATTTTCACTTTGCCGACCAAGGTCCATATGGTCAAAGCTATGGTTTTTCCAGTGGTCATGTACAGATGTGAGAGTGGGACCATAAAGAAGGCTGAGCGCCGAAGAATTGATGCTTTTGAACTGTGGTGCTAGAGTAGACTCTTGAGAGTCCTTTGGACAACAAGGAGATCAAACCAGTCAATCCTAAAGGAAATCATCCCTGAATATTCGTTGGAAGGACTGATGCTGAAGCAGAAGCTCCAATACTTTGGCCACCTGATGCAAAGAGCCAACTCCTTGGAAAAGACTCTGATGCTGGGAAAGACTGAAGGCAAAAGGAGAAGAGGGTGGCAGAGGATGAGATGGTTAAATAGCATCACCGACTCAATCAACATGAATGTGAGCAAACTCTGGGAGACAGTGAAGGACAGGGAAGCTGGTGTGCTGCAGTCCACAGGGTCACAAAGAGTCAGACATGACTTAGCGACGGAACAACTATAAATTATTATTATTCTAGATTTTTGTGTTATTTGTGGTGTACTTAAGCTTTTTAATTATTTAACTTGAGATTTTTCCTTTACATTCTAAATAAACATCTGCCTTTATCCCAATTTTTGTATTCTTTTTCTTAAAGAGGACCCCTAAATTGTATGGGCACCTGTGCTCACAAATCGCAGATCTGTGGTTGGCAGTGCTCTCTATGAGGGAGGCTGGCAGATATAACTCTTTAAGGGAGAATGGGGTTGGGCATCAGTCTTTAGACTGTCATACTGGTGGGTGGTCACTGACTTAGCAGACTACAAGCCCAACTGGCAGTAGAAAAGCCCAGAAGCAGATTCACATTACATAATTTGGGGCAGGTTTAAGATTTGGATTGGGAATTCCCTGGCAGTGCAGTGATTAGGACTCAGGGCTTTCACTGCTGTAGTCCAGGTTTGATCCCTGGCCAGAGAACTAAGATCTTGCAAACTGCAGGGGCGTGGACAAAATAAAAAGATTTGGGGCCACAAGTATATCTGAAAGCGATGCTTTAAACAAAAGGATGGGTTGTATATACACATATAGCAAAAAGTTACGGCCACCTCCTGCATCACCCCAGCTGACGGAGCTTGGTTTACTCAGTTCATTCTCTGACCTATTGCTATCAGCAATTCACCTTCCTCAGACACCTCTGGTTTTTTTTCAACACATCAAAGTCTTCTGAAAACCCAGTGTCTGCTTGCATTCAGATAAGACCCTCTATGCCTTCACGTGTTAGTTTATTTCTTGACAGAATTTTGAAACCCAGACCAATTTGCTTCCATGCCACAGAAAGCGGAAGGTTTGAAAGCATCAGATGATGACAGAAATTAAAGTCTGAGTCTGCTGAGGTTTTAACATCCTGTTAGAGGAGACATTTACTTGGCAGACTCCCAGTCTGGATGCCACGCGGAACACTCAAGTGATGCGGCAGCCTTTGAAACATGTTCTGCGTGTGCTGCTTATTCTATGGTCTGGAAAAATAGAGTGGTGGTATTATTACTGTCACTTACTTTGCTGCCTTTGACTATTAGAGCCACCGTTATATCACCTACACAGATCCTGTATTGCAGTGATAATGTGGATGGATTTACATATATAGCTCCCTAGAGAATGTTTTTTAGAAACAATTTTCAGGAGAGTTAAAAGTAGCAATAGATGACAAGCAACTTGATTACTTAATCAAAATGAAAAATGACCAACATTTTAGAGAATAATGTTGTTTGAAAATGTCTTTCCCTTGATTTTTTCATTTTTCCAGGCTTTCCAGGCTTTCATTTTCCATACATATAAAAAATAAACAACACACTGCTGAAGCCTGTAATACTCAGCTCATTTCTGAACTCCAGCTGTACTTTAGAACAATCTGGAGCTCTTCTGCAACATATCAATGACAGGACTGCATCCCCAGAGACTCCGGTTCAGTTGCTTTGGGGTGGGGCTCTGGCTCTGATAGCTTTCCAAGCTCCCCCAAGTGGTTAATCAAGTGTTCAGGACTGAGAATCATAGAACCTGGGATAAGATGGCATGAATGGTGATCTATCCTTTTCCCAAGAAGTGAAGTAGCAGAAAATCCGGGTGATTGCAGAGAACTTAGCCCTGGGGGTTACCAGCTTCCAATGACAACATGATGATGTCATCTCTTTCTTCCTTTTCCTCATCATGACATACTTAGGGTTTGAGGTAGGAGGGTATCTGGGGTCCCTGGGGCACAACACTCAGCTCAGGCTGTGAAGGTGACTGTCATAGAAAAGATGCCCTCCTTCTAAGCTAAATACTCAGAGTAAGAAGATAGGGACCTGAAACTATCACAACTATCACAACAAAGTGAATTGGCTATACACCAATACAAAATGTTTTGGGTGTTAAAAATTAAATTTAAATTAAAAAAGAAGAAGAAGGTACAGACCAAGACTTTACTGTTGAAAGTGATTCAGTGATAAGAAAAGAAAGTGAGTGATTGGAGTGGGTTGCCATTTCCTTCTCCAGGGGATCTTCCCGACCCAGGGATCGAACCCGGGTCTCCCGCATTGTAGACAGACGCTTTACCGTCTGAGCCACCACGGAAGAAAAGAAAGGTCTACATAAAAGAATCTGGGCGGCGGGGCGGGGTGTGGGAGGGGGCGCGTTTCACTGTGAGAAGGACTCAGGTCACATAGGGAGCAAGGAGGATGCACGAAAGTGATCCTGAGAAGAGTTCCTGGAAGTCTAGCTATTGAGGCTTGCAGCAAAAAGCTACAACGACAGAAAGGGCGGCTTCAGTTAAGTCCAGAGTAAGAGGTTCAAGGAGGGCGATCTGATCTGGGCTCATTACTTGGAGACAACTTCATAATGCTGATGGATGAGAAAAGAAAATGAAACTCCACAACTTTTTATTCCTGTTTATTCCATTAAAGGAGGTAATCACTGTACTGAAAAGGCTAGGATGACTTTGGGTTAGAAAGAACTGAGATCAAAGATAGAAAGTTTAACTGAAAAAAACAGTCTAAGCAGCTAGGAAAATTCTATTCAAAAAGAAAGCAATTAAAATGGAATTTTAAAAATAAAATAAAATAGGAATAAATGGATTAGTGGAATCTGGCAGAAAAGTAAGGCATCTGAACACATTTTGAAATTTACCATATGATAAAAGTGGCATTTCAGTGGGGAAAAGGTAAATTAATCAAAATGATGTTGGGGCAAGTGGCTAGTCATTCTGAAAAACAAAAAGCTGGATTCCTACTTCATTCTTTATCTTAAAATAAACTTGGATTTGAGGTGTATTTTTAGATACCAGAAATCAAAAGTAAAAATGATGGTCTCAGAGAAGAAAAGAATTTTCTGAATCTATATAACTATATGGGGACTTCCCTGGTGGCTCAGCGGTAAAGAATCTGCCTGCCAATGCAAGAGACACAGGTTTGATTTCTGATCCAGGAAGAGCCCCTGGAGAAGGGCACGAAAACCCACTCCAGTATTCTTCCCTGAAGAACCCCATGGACAAAGGAGCCTGGTGGGCTATAGTCCATGGGGTTGCAAATAGTTAGACACAACTCAGTGAACGAATACACGCACACACAGATATCTATATATACATACACATATACATATACATACACACACATAAAAAGCATGCTACATGTCTGTTTACGAAACAAAACAAAAAATCCCCTAAGAAAATGCTTGGCAAGATACATATTACAGTTAACAGTTGTTATTTTGGGGGCATGAAACCAGAAGTCAATAAAGTGAAACAGTTTCTCTTCTCTCTCTATTTTTTTTCTATGTATGTGTAATATATATATATATATATATATATATACACACACACACACACCAAAAAAATATATATATATATATACAGAGGGAGACATATAGATGTAGACACAGATACATTAAGTTCATAACTAAATACATGTTTTATCTATAATATATTTATATGTATTTAGGTATTAGTTGATTTAGTTTTACAGAGAAGTATAAATTTTTTAAATTGTAAAAAAATCAACATTGGTCAAGAGTTTGAGGGAAAGCAGTTGCTTTCTCTAAATAATTTCAGATTTTTTTGGCCCAGACACATTTGCCCCCAGGGTTCTGAAAGAATGGGGGACATGGCTAAATGATGATCTAGGAAAGGGAAGACTTTCCTAGGACTTTCCTAAGACTTTCCTAGCAGGCATTATGCTGGGGAGTTTGATACTGACTAATGGGACTTGGAAAGGAAGCAATAATTGCTAGAAGCAAGGATCACCACTAAAAATTGTGTTGGTCATGGCAGAAAGTAAGGAATCCTGTGTCCCATCTGAGCTGTGCTACTTACCACCTCTGTCAGCCTTTATGCATTACCTAAACTTCCTGAGCCTCAGCCTCCTCATTACAATACCATGGAGTTGTGTGCATGTTGCATGAAATGGTCCTAAAACCGCTTCCCATATGTAAGGGACTAGGCACAGGTAGAGGATTATTAGACTGTTTGATCAGAGGAATGTGGTAGACACAGCATACCCAGACCTCAACAAAACATCTGACAGCATCTTCCACCGTATCTTTTAGGAAAGGTTGGAAAATGTGAGCTGGGTGCTGGGACAAGCGAGGGACTTGCTGGGTGGCCGAACCTAAAGAAGCCCAACTATTGCATTGATGGGAAATTTCTATTGGCCTGATGCAGGAGTCTAGGATACACTCACTATCTTTTATAGTGTTTTAATTCTCATCAAAGTTGGAAGTGACATGAAGTTAAAGACAGAAAACTTGTCAGAGACAGAAACAGAATATAAAATGTCCTCACACACTAAAACAAAGAGTTTTCAAGATAAAATATAACTAGAATGACTGTGCTTTACAATTACACTTGACCTTTAAACAACTTGGCGGTTGAGGGCACCGACCCTTTGGGTAGTCAAAAATAGCATTATAAGATTGTAACTTACAGTTGGCCCTCCACATCCTCCAATCCTCCTCATCTGTGTTTTTGCACGCATGGATTCAGGAACCATGTGGATCAACCATGTAGCACTGTAGTATTTATTATTGAAAAAAATCCAAGTATAAGTGGGCCTGTGAAGTTCAAATTAGTGTTATCAAAGGGTCAACTGTACATCAAAAATAAAATGTGCAAAAATCTTAAAAAAAAATATAAATCCCAGAGCTAGCAAGGGTTGGGAAAACAGATTACTTCAAAAACTCTTGGTAAGAGTATAAAGAGGTATGCTACTAAAAGAAAATTAACAACGTATATCACTGGCCTTTAAAAAACAGACCTTTAAAACAAGTATATTCTTAGACCCAAAAAGTCACTTTTGAAAATGTGTAAAATATATAAAATAACAAAATGAGAGATGTCCATCCCAGCATTATGTCAGAGAACAGCTATGTATAACATACATCGATATATTTAGTGATATGACTATATAAATAAAGGATAGTATTTACATAGGATAAAGTACTATAAAGCAGTGATTCTCCACTGGGGGTAATTTTGCCCCCACGGGACGTTTGACAAAGCCTGGAGATATTTTTGGTTGTCACAACCTGTGGGGAAGGGGAGATGTTCCTGGCATTTAGTGGGTAGAGATCAAAGATATTGTTAAAAATTCTACACTGTATAGAAAATTTCCCCACAATAAAGAATTATATGTTCCAAAATGTCAATAATGTCCAAAAATAGTGTTGAGAAACTCTGCTATATGGTCTTTAACAATAATGAGGAGAAAGAATATCTAATGGTACAGGAAAATGTTTAAGATCTTCTAAATATTTTAAGTTATAAAACACTAAGAGATTTCATTTGTGTGTGATTTTTAAAAAATGGAAGATGTAATCAAAGTAATCAGTAGTAATTGATGAGCAGGGCTATGAATGATTCACATTTTCTTTTGCATGCTTTTCTTCATTTTCAAAGTTTTTTATAATACATGTAGTATCTTGAAAATAAAGAAAACTATTCAATGAAAATTAACTATCAAGGTCTTTTCTGTGAACAGTGTGAAAAAGTTTTGATGGTGTTTGCTGACAGTGAGTCTGCAATCTTAGACTAGATTAATCGAGATATATCCTATAAGATCTGGAATAAGGGATTCATGGTCCTCTGACCATTGTACTGGCCAGGTCTCACCTGGACCCTTATGTTCAGGACCAGGTACCACATTTTGTCAGGACTGTAGAGGATGTATATTTACACTGCCTATTTGTAGAGGGAAATTGTGTGTGTGTGTGTGTATTTTTCTATTGATTGATTTAGTAGAACTGGTGATCTCAGTCTGATCCAATAAACTGAAATCTCTCCTTAGGTAGCTTTAGAATGACTCTTTAGGTAAATATTCAGTCTTTCAGAGGCCCCCTTCTTCATGCTGCTGCTACCTACTGCTGCTGCTAAGTCGCTTCAGTCATGTCCGACTCTCTGCGACCCCATAGAAGGCAGCCCACCAGGCTCCCCCGTCCCTGGGATTCTCCAGGCAAGAACACTGGAGTGGGTTGCCATTTCCTTCTCCAATGCATGAAAGTGAAAAGTGAAAGTGAAGTCGCTCGGTCGTGTCTGGACAAAGTGAAAACTGACAACCAGGGAGAGGGACCTAGATCCACACCGGGTCCTGCGGATCCTGGCGCCCCCTGCTGGTCTAGGCTGCACCTGGCATGGTGGCTGCTGAGGGGCACTGGCTCCTGCTCTGAGGTATCCTGTTGCTGTGTGCTCCTGAAGCTTTGGCTCATGCACCTTCCTTTCTTTTCCAGGACTGCCTGGGCACCACCTCATTCCTGCTGGTGCTGTGGACCCCTTAGCTTAGTCTGTAATCTCACTGAGGTGACATTCTCTGGCAAGAGCATCAGCCAGACTCTTAGCCCACTTCTATACCCCTCTGTTGGGGACAGAAATTGGTCTCAGCCATAAAGGAAACAGGGCTGCCTAGAGAGAGTTAAACTCAGGCCCTATTTGTTAATCTGGGTCACTAAATTATGAGACATGTTTGATGTAATTTCAAACTTTTAAAATTTATGCCCTTTACCTAGATTCAGCAGTTATTTACCTTTTGTCTCTTTAGCCTTGTCTCTTTATCTGTGTTTGTTTGCACATATATATTTTTCCTGAGTAATTTGAAATATTAAAAATTCAAGAAAAATTCACATATAGATAAGATTATTCTATAATTTATATGAAAAGGTAAAACAATTTTGAAAAAGAAAGGTAGTGGGCGAAATCAGTCTACTTGATTTCAAGGCTTACTATATGGATACCAGTAAATAAGGCTGTATGGTGTTGATAGACATAGATCAATGAAACAGAGAAACCAGAAATAGAACTCTGTTAACTGATTTTTTAGCCAACTGATTTTTTACAAAAATGTAGAAGCAATGCAGTGGAGGAAAGGTGGTTTTCAACAAACGGAGCTGGAACAATTGGACATAGGTAGGTCACAAATGGATCCTGACTTGAGTCTCACATCTTTCTTGCAAAATATTCATTTAATCTATTTGGCTGTACCAGGTCTTACTTGCGGCACACAGGATCTTTGATCTTCATTGCAACATCTGGGTTCTTAGTTGTGGTATGTGACATCTAGTTCCCCAATCAGGAATCGAACCCGAACCCCCTGCATTGGGAGCATGGACTTTTAGCCACTGGACCACCAGGGAAGTCCTGAGTCTTACATCTCATATAAAAATTTACTCAAAATAGATCACATATTTAAATGTAAAACCTTAGGGGAAAACATAGAAGAAAATCTTGGGGAACTAGAGCTTGATGAGTTCTTAGATATGACACCAAAACCATGATCCCTGAAAGAAAAAAAATTAACATATTGGATTTCATCAAAATTTAAAACTCTAAGACCCTGTTAAGCAGATGAAAAAAAAAATAAGATATAAACTAGAGGGGAATATACAAAAAAAAAAAAAAAACTCTCAAAACTCAACAGTTAAAAGAAAACAAACCAATTATCAAAACTCAACAGTTAAAAGAAAACAAACCAATTAGAAAATGGGCAAAAGACACAGATAGAGATGTCACTGGATACGATACACAGATGACAAACAGACACATGAAAGAATGTCCAGCGTCACATCTTTAGGGAAATAAGTGTACAGTAAGACCAGGATGAGAGGCTACTACACACCAGTTAGAACCGCTAAAACTGAAACAACAGCAGCAACAATAGTAATACCAAATGTTGGTGAGGATGTGGAGAAATTGGATCTCTCACAATTACTGGGGACAAAGTAAATGATACAGTCACTTTGGAAAAGTATGGCAGTTTTCTTAAAAGCACACACACACAGGGCCCAGCAATCATACTCCTGAGTAATTACCCCAGAGAAATAAAAATTTACATCTATACATAAAGCAGCTCTACTGAAAAGGTACAAAATTGGAAACAACCAAAATGTTCCTTGATAGGCAAAAGGGTAAACAAACTGTGGTACATCCATACCACGATACCCTGCTCAGCACTAAACAGGAAGAAAATACTGGTACATGCAACAACTTGGATAGCCCTCAAGAGCATTACACAGAATGAGAAAAGCTAATCTCGAGAGAGTGTATGTTGTATGATCCTGTTTTTATAACATTCCCAAGTGGCAGAAGTATAGACAGGGAAAACAAGTTAGTGGATGCCAGGCTTTAATGGTGAGAGGGAAAGGGAGAACATGTGTGAACATACAGCTTTATAGGAGAGAACTTTGGTGGAGCAGTTCTGTGTTTTGATTGCAGTCCTGGTGATGCAAATCTACACATATGATAAGCGGCATCAGTTCAGTTCAGTCGCTCAGTCGTGTCTGACTCTGCAACCCCACGAATCGCAGCACGCCAGGCCTCCCTGTCCATCACCAACTCCCGGAGTTCACTCAGACTCACGTCCATCGAGTCAGTGATGCCATCCAGCCATCTCATCCTCTGTCGTCCCCTTCTCTTCCTGCCCCCAATCCCTCCCAGCATCAGAGTCTTTTCCAATGAGTCAACTCTTTGCATGAGGTGGCCAAAGTACTGGAGTTTCAGCTTTAGCATCCTTCCTTCCAAAGAAATCCCAGGGCTGATCTCCTTCAGAATGGACTGGTTGGATCTCCTTGCAGTCCAAGGGACTCTCAAGAGTCTTCTCCAACACCACAGTTCAAAAGCATCAATTCTTTGGTGCTCAGCCTTCTTCACAGTCCAACTCTCACATCCATACATGACCACAGGAAAAACCATAGCCTTGACTAGATGGACCTTTGTTGGCAAAGTAATGTCTCTGCTTTTGAATATGCTATCTAGGTTGGTCATAACTTTCCTTCCAAGGAGTAAGCGTCTTTTAATTTCATGGCTGCAGTCACCATCTGCAGTGATTTTGGAGCCCCCCAAAAATAAAGTCTGACACTGTTTCCACTGTTTCCCCATCTATTTGCCATGAAGTGATGGGACCAGATGCCATGATCTTACTTTTCTGGATGTTGAGCTTTTAAGCCAACTTTTTCACTCTCCTCTTTCACGCTCATCAACAGGCTTTTTAGTTCCTCTTCACTTTCTGCCATAAGGGTGGTGTCATCTGCATATCTAAGGTTATTGCTATTTCTCCTGGCAATCTTGATTCCAGCTTGTGCTTCTTCCAGCCCAGCGTTTCTCATGATGTACTCTGCATATAAGTTAAATAAGCAGGGTGACAATATACAGCCTTGACAAACTCCTTTTCCTATTTGGAACCAGTCTGTTGTTCCATGTCCAGTTCTAACTGTTGCTTCCTGACCTGAATATAGGTTTCTCAAGAGGCAGGTCAGGTGGTCTGGTATTCCCATCTCTTTCAGAATTTTCCACAGTTTATTGTGATCCACACAGTCAAAGGCTTTGGCATAGTCAACAAAGCAGAAATAAACAGCATAGAAATAAAGAATTTCAAGAGACCTTAATAGCCAAAAAAATCTTGACAAAAAACAAACCTAGAGGACTCACACTTCCTGATTTCAAAACTTACTGCAAATCTATAGCAATCAAAACAGTGTGATCACAGTATAAGACAAGCACACAGACCAATGGGATAGAATAGAAAGCTCAGAAGTTAAATTCTCACATACATGGTCAAATGATTTTTGATTAGGGTTCCAAGACTGTTCAATGAGGAAAAAATAGTTTTTTCCACAAATGGTGTTGGGGAAACTGGATATTCATATGCAAAACAATAAACCTGGACTCTTACCTTACACTTGACTCAAACTGGATCAAAGTCACAAAGGTAAGACATAAAACTCTTAGAAAAAAACATAGGAGAAAAGCTTCAAACTTAGAATGATTTACTAGGAAAAGCGCAGACAACAAAAGAAAAAATAAATCAGACTTCACCAAAATTAAAAACTTGTGTGCATCCAAAGACACTATTAAGAAAAGAAAAAAGAAAGACAATCCACTGAATGGAAGGAAATATTTGCATATCACATATGTGATACAGGATTAATATCCATAATGCATAAAGAACTCCTACATGGAAACAACAATAACAAAACTCCACAAACAATCCATTTCAAAAATGGGCAAAGGACTTAATAGACAGTTCTCCAAAGAAGATACACAAATGGCCAAAAAGCAAATGAAATACGCTCAGCACCACTAATCATTAAGGAAATACAAATCAAAACCACAATGAGATACCACTCTACCGCCACTGCTGTTGTTCGGTTGCTAAGTCGTGTCTGACTCTTTGTGACCCCACGAACTGCAGCACGGCAGGCTTCCCCGTCCTTCACTACGTCCTGGAGTTCGCTCAAAGTCACATCCCTTGAGTCAGTGATGCCATCCAACCCTCTCATCTTCGGTTGCCTCGTTCTCCTCTGGACCTCAATTTTTGATGGCTATTATCAACACACACACACACACACACACAACCCCAGAAAATAACTTTTGGCAAGGATGTGGGGAAATCAGAACCTATGTGCATTGCTGGTAGAAATTTAAAACGGTGCAGCCACTATTGAAAATACTACTGTGATTCCTCAAAACACTAGACACAGAATTACCATGATCCAGCAATTCCACTTTCAAGACAACTGAAAGCAGGGACTCTTTCAGACAGATGATTTGCACAGTTTTGTTCACAAGGGCATTATTTGAAATAGCCAAAAGGCACAGATAGCGTAAATGTCCATTGACGGGTGAGAGGATAGACGAAATTTGGTGTATTCGTATGATAGAATATTAGCCTGCCTTAAAAGGAAGGAAATTCTGACATATGCTATAACATGATGAACCTTGAAAACATCATGCTTAGTGAAATAAACCAGACACAAAAGGACAAATAGACAAAAAAGACACAAAAGGACATATGCTCTAGCTTATATGAGGTACCTAGAGCAGGGAAATTTAGAGAGACAGAAAGTAGAATGGTGGTGACTAGGGGCAGGGAGGAGGGTTTAATGAATATGGAGTTTCAGTTTGTTGTGATGGAAATGTTCTGGAGTCGGATATTAATGATATAATGATATGAGTTGGCACAACAATGTGAATATACTCAGTGCCAATGAACTGTATAAACTTGAAAAGGGTAAATTTTATGTTATATATATTTCATAACAAAAAAGGCACTCACACACACACATACACACTTCTCAGTTGTAACCACATTTCTAATACTCAATAGCCATATGTGGCTAACGGCCACTATGTTGGACATTCTAGGCCTAAAAAAGGATTTGGGGGCAGGCATATATTTGGTAGGAACATAACAGTCATTTGGTTTTCACATTTAGCTCAAGGATATCAGTTCCATTTTTCCAGCCTTAAAGTAATAAAAGAATTGTTGTTCAGTTGCCAAGTTGTGTCTAACTCTTTGTGACTCCATGGACTGCCACACGCCAGGCTTCCCTGTCCTTCACCATCTCCCGGAGTTTGCTCAAGCTCATGTCCATTGAGTCGGTGATGCCATCCAACCATCATCCTTTGTTGTTCCCTTCTCCTGCCTTCAGGCTTTCCCAGCATCAGAGTCTTTTCCAATGGGTCAGCTCTTTGCATCAGGTGGCCGAAGTATTGGAGCAACAGCTTCTGCATCAGTCCTTCCAATGGATATTCAAGGTTGATTTCCTTTAGGAAATATTGCTTTGAGTAAACAGCAAAACCATAGCTGCAGGGAGCTCAGTTCTAACAAGCAATGCCCAGTCACTGCACCTAGGAGCCTCTTGGGAACAGGAGTGGCCCCTCCTCCATTCTGTGTGATTTGGGCAAGCCATGTGAGCCCCAGGCTTCACCTCTTGGTGCTTTCTAGATGAAATTACACATCTTTTCACATTGGAGGAGCAAATCTGTTCCTGAACTCAGAGCACCACCTGCCTGTGCCTGGCATAGGAGAGTTTCTGGAAGCGAAACATCTCTAGAAAGGGAGGGTACCACATGGGGAAGATGGGAAGGGTTGGGGAGCCAGCTCTGGGAGCCCCAGTTAGTGCTGATAGGCAATCACCTATGGGCGAGAGACACAGGGGGCCACAGGGTAAGGCAGACCAGGAGGGAATGGACCGGAAGCAATGACCCAAAGGAGAGAAACTGAAATGAAGGTTATGCCAAAGCCACCAGAATGAAGGCTGGGAATCCATTTTTTCCTAACTCATACCCTTGCTTTTTGCAGAGAAATCAGCCAGCAAAGGTAAAATCTAGGGGAACTGAGGGGATAATGGCAGGTCCTCGAGTGAGGGTTAGTGAAGGGTCTGGACTGAAGATTGGGTTTCCCAGGTGGTTCAATGGATAAAGAACCTGAAGACCTGGGTTTGATCCTTGGCTTGGGAAGATCCCCTGGAGGAGGGCATGGAAACCCACTCCAGTATCCTTGCCTGGAGAATCCCATGGGCAGAGGGGCCTGGCGGGCTATGGTCCATGGGGTCGCAAAGAGTTGGAGACAACGGAAGCTACTGAGCACGCACAGTCCTGAAGACCAGTGAACCCCCAGTGAGCCAAGCATGGGAATGAACCAACCCCTGGGAATGGGACTAGCCCGGGGCCATGCTCTAACCAAGCTGCACAGAGCTCAAGAACTGGGGCATGGGGGGAGAGACAGGGGGCGGCGGAGTGGAGGAAGGGAGCTCTGTCTGCAGATGCAGCTGCCCAGAGCTGGGCTGAACTTGCTCTGGTCATGCCCAAAGTCAGAGCAAACACTAGACACTCTAACAAGGGCTCCATAACTAACAAATCCTGCAAATAAAGAGTGAGAAGAATGCCATTTCCTGATGCTTTCAAGTTCTCACACAGACGCCGACCCAGACTGTGGAATAAGACGGAGAGAAAGCCTTGTGCTTTGAATGTGAGGACCAGTGGCCCTCAGCCAGGGAGTGGCTTTTCTCAGGTGTTAAAGATGCAGTTAAAAACATTTTTGGAGACACAAATACGTTTCTCCCACAAATACTCCAAACAACTGTTAAGCATGCCCATATGCGCACACGCTCTCACAAGCCCCTTGCAGAAGGTATATGACATTCAGCATCAGGATTAAATGGCTCCTTGTCTGACAGTGTATGACACCAGGGGAGATCAGTGAAGATAAACATGTGCTTCTTTCACACCCGTTCACCTGGAGGGAGACCAGGGGCCACTTTAAAAAGTGGGTGCTTAAAGAAAATAAAAGGCTGACCTGGAGTGGGTGGACTGGGAAGTTGAGACACTGCCCCAGAACAGGGGTTTTCAAAGCCTTCGTGCTCACGTAACAGCACTGTATGCAGTGGTAGCTCGTCAAGACTGCCAAGGGGAACTCTGCAGCTCCCACCCCTTACTGGGCAACCCATCAGCAGGAAGGCAGGGGCTGCAAGGGAGGGTCTGGTCCAGGAAACAGGGCTGTGCCCACAGGCCAACTCCCCCATAAGGCCACCAAAGTGTGCTGCCCAGTGTTGCAGCTCTGGAGACGCCACCTCTGAACTACCCCGAGGAGTGCAGGACCGCTGCAGAACACTGAAGTCCAGATAGCGGAGCAAGGCTGCTCTACTTCCTGTGGAGAAGGACCATGGCTCTGGCAGCAGTGCTAAGCTCAGGGCTGGTGCTACTCATGCGGGGATAGAGAGAGCAGGCCTAGTGGGAAAGATAGTCAGGAAAGAGACATGAGTGTCAGAGTGAGGCCTGGATGGTGCCCGTCCATGAGAAGCATGCTTGTAAAGATCTGGAGGTTACTGTCATGGGGCGAGAGGAGCTGGTATACAGACCAGCATCGGCAAACTGAAAATACGCCCCCACATCCCACACACCATCCCTTCCAGCCAGGGTGAGGAGCAAGCGGCTGCCCAAAGCACTCCCCCCACACACTCCCCAGTCCACTCTAGATGCCCTTCCAGCCTGGGCTTGACCATTGCACCATCTCCTGGAGTGGAGACTTAGTCTTCTTTAATGGGAGAGCTGGGAGGGGATGGAGAGAGGAAGACAGAAATAGCCAGAGAAAGATGCAAATACATTCCAGGAAAACACACCCAAACTAAAACCACAATGATCCAGAAAAAGCTAATGCTTGGTTCCCATAAGCTTCAGAATCCCATTTTCCTGACCATCCTAATGCATTTCCCTCCCCCCCCCCCACCCAAATCAGTCATTGTCCAACAGGCTATCTCATGATCTGATTCCCCTGTTCCGCTCTCCAGTGGCTGATTGGGGCCAGTATCCCTGCCTCCGTCCTCACCCGCCTGCCCCAGGGTCTCTCCTGGACAGACATGACCGAGGAGTGGGGCTCCCCGCCCACCAGTAGAGGACACAGAAGGTGGGAGGAAACGGCATCCACCTTTGGGCTCTGCGGAAATAACCCACACCACCGAACAATTGGTTGAATTTTATTTCAAAATTGTACAAAACGGCCATATGCGGCTATAAAAAACTTCGTCTTCAGAACACGTGGAAATTCAGAAAGAACAACAAAACAGGTATCGTTCACAGTGTAATGGAAAAGCTTTCTCTGAGGCAGAAATTACAACTCTTCCTTCTTCTTTCCTAGTCTCTCATGGTCTCCCTCCCGGAGCGTTCGGATAAAACTGGTAAATCCCAGCTCCTGTAGGGAAGGGGAAGAGGAGAGGACCTGTAACTTCACGAGGATGTGCGCCCTCCCCTTCCGCCCCTTCCCTGACCCTCCACGTGCTCACACTTCTGGACACAGAGAGGCGCCTGAGGGGGTGGCCGGGGCCATGTGGGCAGCATCGGCTTGACTATGGAGAAGCCCTGAAAAGTGGGTGAGGAAATTCTCCCACACCCGGGAACCCTGGAATTCTCTGCCCCCACCCTGCTCTTGGGCCAGGACTTGTATGAGAACCTCTTGGGATTCCCTTCCAGCCGGGCCGGAGCCTTGCCTTCTTGGCTCTGAGCGTCGCAGCTGACTGTGCTATCTGGGAAGCCCCCTCAGTGGCTGTTTCCCTGCCCCTCAGCAGACAGAGCTCGGGGCAGTGCCCCCCAGCAGACAGAGCTCAGGGCAGCGCCCCGCAACGACTCACCGTCGGATTGGTGTCATACTTCTCCACAAACTTCCCGTAGTGGTAGTAGTGGAAAGTGGGGTAGGCCTTGACAGCCTCCTGCTGACACAAGTCCTTGTTGTTCTCTTTGACGCAGTCAATAGCGGCACAGGCGATCTGCAGGGAGCAAGAATGCGAGGGTCAGCATGGGGGTCTCCAATCTGAGACCTGAGGCCTGGACTCTCTGTGTGAAGGCTGCACCCGAGGCCCAGATCCTGTGATTTCTGAGCTCCTCCCCAACAGCAGGGACACAATGAACCAAAGCACCCCCAGCCCCATGCTCCACTGAGGCCAACAGCACTTGGGTTTTAATTCTCCAGGCAGACAGGTGAGGAATGCCCTCAGACTACCCTTTAGAATCAAGAGTACAATGTAAAGGAAATTATGACTTGAAAGCATCTGTAAACACTACAAGTTTTTGATACTTTCTGTGAGGCACTGTGGGACTTATTCATTCATCAGCTAATATTTCCTGAACATCTTTTTGGGGAGACAGTGTAGTACCAAGGTCAAGAATAAGAGCTTCGAAGTCAAGTTTTCCATGTGTAAGTCTTGGCTTGGCTGCATATTAACACTTACAGGAAGTCACTTAGCATTTTCATGCCTCAACATCCTCATCTGTAAAATGGAGACAGTACCAATACCCCGGCTATCAGGACATCCTGAAGACTGAGTGAGATAAGTCAGGGGAGGTGAAGGGCACATGGTCAGAGGTCAGTACACGCTAGCTGCCGTTAGAGGCACTCCTACTGGCCCAGGACACTGGCTCTGTCCCCAACAGGAGCTCACAATCTGGTCAGGGAGCTGGGTAAAGAGGCAAATCCAAGGCATGACAGGAGGTGTGTGGAGGTGCTCCAGGGTGCCAGGATGGCCTGCAAAGGGGCTCAGAAGCATTCTGCCAAGTTTGCCCCATGGGTGGAGGACTGATGGAGGGGGAGAAGCAGATTCCATCCTAGGGAACACGTTCCAGAAGCCGGGACAGAGTTCAACATGACTAAAGCAAACAGGTTTTGGCCAGAAAGAGATTCCTAAATTGGCCACTGCCCTCTTCTTGCCTGTCTAACAAATTCCACATGCTGGGCAGTTTTTGCTTATTTATTGCTCTTTCCCAATAAGAGGGTACAAAGCAGACATGGGGAACTTTTCTCCTGTTGAGGGTCACGGAGCAGGCGGGGAGAGGAGAGGGCTGCTTAATGGCAAGAGCAATCCACAAGCGTTACAGAACAGGGGTGGCACTGATGAAGCCAAGCCTGCTCTGGATGCTACGAGGACAGTGGTGACCTTGACAAAGTCAGCCATCGAGCAACTGACATTCTTACTACAGGAAGGCAGTACAGACACATCACCAGCGAGATCACTGTGGAGTCCAAAGGATGCCCTGAGGAACTAAGAGGGTGCTTGGATAGACCACGGCCAGAGGGGCTGCTTTCACCAGGATGGCCCAGGAGGCCTTTCCAAGGAGCTAACATTTGATCTGAGCCACCAGTGATAAGGCAGCCAGCGGCATGAAGGCCCGAGGGAAGAGCACCCAGCTAGGACCAGCCCATGCCAGGACCCGGGAGAGGAATCGGCGAGGCACCTTGAGGGCCGGAACCCACTCAGGAGCCCACACAGAACTACGACTGTGCTGGAAGTTTAAAACTGCTGAATAGCCGTGACTCACAGGGTTGTCTGGCTGCTGGTTACTCACATTTGGATGGAGGCCCTCTTTCCAGGCAGGAGAGCCCTGCAGGGCACCAAGAGTCATGCTTATTTACCTGTGCCCAGGGCTGACAGGCAGTGAAGAGCAAGCCTTGCATTCTGGTTACCAGTCACTCGTCCCCCACTTACCCACCCTCACGCCGCCCCTCCTCGGCTACACAGCATTCTATACGATGCGACCTCTTAGAGCAGAGTCTGCAAACTGCCCACAATCGCTATTTGACTCTCAGTCCTCTTCTGTTTGGCCCACAGAAAATTAAAAAAAAAAAAAAAAAAAAAAGAATCTGACTTAGTCGCCAACCTAGAAAAAGAGCCCAGAGATTTTTATATAAAGTTTGGCTTTCCAGCTTTTCTTTAAAAGCCAAATCTGAGGGCACTTGCCCTGCATCATTCCCATGGGCAATATGTGGCTAGGAAAGTGGGGTAGCTGTCTCCTTCAGGCAGGGTCAGCTTGCTGTCTGTCTGTGTCCACACATACCAGCAGGCTTCTGAGAATTCCAGCTCATCCTCTAAAGCCCTTCCTGATTTATTTAGGAATGTGAGGCAGAGGCTCCTCTGGCCATCTTCAGGGCTCCGTTTCTCAAGGCAGGTGCTGAGCGGCCGGCCCGGTGGGAATCATGCACCAGGGCAGCCCTCGTCTAGGGGCCGTCGCTCCCCTGCTAGGCTGTGAAAGTGTTTAATGAGCTTCGCTCCAGGCCGCTACTCTTCCTGCATCCACTTTAAATTATGAATTTAATCTGTATACATTCCCTGGAGCTGTGGGAAATGTAGTGTATGGTTTTATAAATTGACTAAATAAAAAATGGGTACTTATTCTGAATCCCCTAATATAGCTGCCAGTTACATATCCAAAGTGCTTCTTCCAGCTGCAAAGGCTCCTTAGCTTTCAGTCTCTATAGAAGAAGGGGAAACAAGCATGGGCCCTCTACAGGAAGTGGCTTAGACTCTCTGGAAAGAAGGCAGCAAATAAACCTCTCCACGTCTATCCCAATTTCACCTAAGTGCTGCCCCCCTTACACCCCCTCAAGATTTGCACCAGCTCACCCACAGTGCTGAATGTACACTAACTTCTAGATTTGTTCAGTGTCCTGCAACGCCCTGTCCGTCCAGCACTTGCCAATGGCACCTGCAACTCCTGGCTGAAGGGAGCTAGAAATGAGGCAGTGATGGAGAGGCTTGAGGACACCTCGCCTGGTTTCCTCAACCTCCGAGGGGGATGACCCTGTCCCTGCTGAGGTCTCCAGGGACTGAACCTAGTTAGCCATGAAGTGATTTGCTCATTAACACACCTGTTCTGGCTTCCCTTCCTCCGTCCCCTCCACTGATCCCCAAGACCACCTCCCCAGAAATCCCCTGCACGGGAGTCCAGGCCCCGATTCCACTTCTGGGAGACCTCTGACAATGCCTATACATTCGGTTCTGATGCTGCCCCTTTCCATCTGGTACTTTGGGCTAGTCATTTAACCTCGCTGACAATCTCCTCATCTGTAAAATGAGAGAGTAATAATATCGAGGTGACTAAACTACTGTGAGGACAATGTAACAAAAGGCTTTAGAAGTAATACCAGCAGAAGAGGAGGAGCACTTAGGAACTATCAAACATGTTACCCAGGTCCTTTATCCAGTCAACATCTACAGAGATTTCAGGCGTCAAGACTCGGGGGGATTCAAGGGCAAATGAGGTCTCTGCCCTCAGGGAGAGCTCCCTTCTATGAACTCGGGGGATGATACACAACACACACCGCACAGCCAGAGCCACCCTAGCTTCACCAGCCAATCACAGAGGGGATCCCGCTGCTCCAGGGCCTGCTCCTGGGATGACCTTGCACCTGGCCGGGGCTGTGCTGAACTGCTGACCCCCTACCCCCACCCCCGCGCTGGGACACTTTGCTGAGCCGTGAGAGACGGGCCCCACTTTGTCAGGCCAGTGGTCAGCCTTCCACTTGAGATCCTTGTCCTCACGGCCACCTCCAGAATGCCTCCTGTTCCAACACTAACAGTGTGCGGCCCTTTCTACCCCCAGCATGTCAACTGCTAAAGTCCCCAGTAACCTCCTGGGAGGGGGAGGCTCCCCAGTTAAAATATGAGCTGCCTCATGTGGCTTTATTGATTCAGTAAAATAAATCTCTGCAGGAGCTAATATTGACTTTGGCTATGAAAATGGAAGTGAACAACCAACTGCATATTGATTGGGGAAGGAACAGGGACAAGCTTCTGGGTGGGAAGAAAAATGCAATTCTGCCTCACAGGTGGCAGCATGGGGTGTCAGGAAGAATCGGGAGTCAGGAGACCCACTTCTGGCTGTCAGTGACACACAGGGTGTTCCTGAGGAAAAGACACAGCTCCTCCTTTCTGGGCCTTCATCCCTCAGGAGGAGGAGCGGGCTGGACAGGCCAGCAGTCCCTAAACACCAGCCTGTGGTCAGCACAAATTCCTGGAGCCATCCCCCAAGGCTCTGATCTGATAGTTCTAGGATGGCACCCAGCCATTACGGGACCAGCGCCCCGGCTGAAAACAGGATGCTTCCTGCTGCTACTGAGAGCCATCTCCAGGAACGCTGGCCTGCCAGCTGCCGGGGACAGAGAGTTAAGTGTGTTCCTGAAAATGGGTGAGGGTGATGCTTGGCTTGGAAGGAGACAAGGAATAACTCTAGGAAAAGGTCAGCAACGTTACTGGCCCAAGTTAAGATAATTAAGCAAAGGCGTATCAGTATCTCAGAGAAGGAGGGGGTCACCATGGAAACGAGACCCCTCTACATCAGCAGGGGGGATGGAGAAGAGAAGGAACAGCCCTCAGCTGCCAATGGCGGGCACAGACAGGCTAGTCTCATGAGGACTGGTGTGATCCCCTCACGGGCTCTGGAGACCTGAGCAGCCAAGGGGTGGGGAACCCCCACTCCGGTCACCCTCGGACCGGACCTTGGTGCCCAGGGCACCAAGTGTTCTGGGTAAAGAATGATGGGAGCTTTGTTGGAGAGACTGCCAGTCCAGCTCTGGTCCTGGGGAGTAAAGGCCTCCCCGAACCAACCCATGCCCAGCCCTGCAAGGGACGAGCAGCCTGGGCTATGCTGGAGCGGCCAGACTGGGAGCAGCCACCCTGCTCAGGTCGAGGGTGGCAGAAGTGGGTGGAGGGGTGAGGGAGACAGAAGACAGGAAGCACCTCCCTGCCATGCCCCTCTCAATGCAAGCCAAGTGGCAGGGAGAGGACAAGTTTCTGTCCTTATATTCCCTCTTGATGGTAAAGGGTGTCTCAAGGGCACAGGCAGGGCTCGCAGGTGACCATGGGACTTCCTGATTCAGGGAAGGTGTCTGGAGTCTGAGTCCTCCCACATGTGCCTGGCTTCCTCTGACTCACTGTTCCTATATAGCTCTCACCACCCCATCACTGCCACCGTGGGGCCAATGCAAGGCAATCTCAGCATCTGTATCCCACCTGCCCCAGCTGCGCCTGACAATTCCACCTGGAAAAATAAGGCAGAGATGTATCGGACTTTGGATTTGGGTATGTGTGAGTGTGTTTGGGGGGCATTTCAGGGGACAGGTTCCTACGATGGAGTCCCAGACTGGGAAGAGACTTTGAGACCATCTAACCAGCGCTGTGACTTTAGAAGAAGGAAACGTTGAGACCTGGAGAGTCTTACAGCTCACGCAGCTTAGCAGCAGCGCAGATGCACCAGCCTGAGTTCTGGGGTCTTCTCGCTGCCATATGCCCCTGCAGCCTCGGAGTCTGCCTGGTCTGCTGGAGCTGCCGAGAGCACTGCCTGAGGCCCCCTCCCTGTGCTCTAAGCCGATCTGCAGCTCTAGTTTGTTAATTTTCTGCTTCATCAGTCAGCAGCTGCAGGAGCCTTTCACTTAGGCGGGATGAGGCTCCGTTCCCATGGCCTTGCTCTCCTCCACCTTGGCCGCCTCCAGTTGACTTTTGTGGGATAGTTTTATTTGTACTTTTAATTATACAAGTAGTGCATGACTACAAATCCTACCGTAAAAAGATGTGAGCATTAAAAAAGAATGAACAAATGACCCCTTTACCACCCCTTCCTTCAAGGAAGGGCTGTAACGGTTCAGTGTATCCCTTTCAGTCGATTTTGCAGCATAAATGCAGCCAGCTCTATCCTGCCTTCTAAACAGGATGTCCTGGTTGCCAGAAATCCCTATGTCTCAGCAGAAGCTGCTTGGGGAGGGCGACCTGAACAGAAGGGAGGAAGGTGTGGGCACTGGTGGTAATGGGAAGCTGGAGGTGGGACAAGAGATGAAGAGGAAGGGTATCCTTACCTTTCGGTCATCTTTGAAGGCATCAGCAGTGGCAGTAAAGTGTGGAATGGCCTTCTTACAGTGCGGGCACCCTGTGTGAGAGGGAAGGAGAGAGCCTTGCACATGGAGCCTCCAGAGAGGCCTTTGCAGGAGTTTCTCTCCTCCCAGCAGACTTCAGGGTTCATCTGACTCCCACCCACTGCACACCCACCGTCAGGGTTCAGGCATCAACCCCACCACTCGAACTCTCCATTGTGCGTCTGCTGTCCGCACGAGGGCTCTGCAGGAGGCCTGTGCCAGAGTGAGGTTCACTCTTGCCTGGGACCTCCCACCCCATACCCTCCCACCCCACACCCACCCCCAAGGCTGGGGGTGGGGGACACAGACACTGTGGTCTTGCTCTGCAAGCTCCTTGCACGGAGGGCTGCCCTCAGGGTTCAGAAGAGCCTGATCCAGGGTGCAGCGGGAGCTTCAGGCTTAGAAGAGGAGGACATGTGCTCTGGCCTCTCAGAGCCTGTTATGAAGCTCCTTCTTGTGCCCCAGTGACAATGGCAGAGTTCGCCACTTCACGACTGAAAAGGCGCATGTGGGAAAGTGAAGGGTGGGAGCAAGCACTCTGCCTGACTCGGGCAGCTCATGCACTGCTGTTGATTCCCACATTCCCCCCAGCCCTCACCCCCGGACCGAGGACCCCTGGTTGTCATGCTGTCCTTCCACTCCTGCCCTAGAGTCCGCCTGAACTCTGGATCCAGGAACAGGAGCGTTGAGGTCAGGCTAAGAGGAGGACAAACTGCCGGAGTCCCTGCCGCTTCTCAGGGCCTGGGTTCCCGACCCAGGGAAGAGAACCATAGCTCCAGAGGCCCTGAATGGGACAGTGGGATGTGTGCTGCCCCGAGCCCCTCCGGTTCCAGCGACAGGTCCCCGGCATGGGGCCCACCTGCGTGCGGCCTCTTTCTCCTGTCTTGGCAAGCCCAAGACACCGTCCTCCAGGAAGGAAGCCCAAGAAACTGAAGGCTGCTCTGGCCCAAACCCGCTTTTCCAGCCTTCCCCTCAGCTTTGGTCCACTAAAACCCAAACCCACCTCTCCCTACCGCTCTCCAGACACTGAACCCAACTGCCAAAAGAACAGAACTGCTTTGAGGGAAGGAGTTCCCTGACTGTGGTAATTAATTCTGATCAAAACACAGGTGGGAGAGGCCAGATGCACCCTGGGGAGCCCGGGCTCCAGCCAACTTCTTGACCAACAGTCGGACCAGGCCTTCGGGCCCTCCCACAGCCTTGGGGAAGCCAAGGCAGAGAACAGAGACAGCCTGGCTCATCTGCTCTCTCTCTTTTTAAAATAAGGTAATAATGACTGGCATTTCAAAGGGTTTGTGAAACCAAATTAAGGCAGAGCTACAACTTTAATTTGAATTTAGCACGTGAGCTGGTTTCTGAGATGGGCGGGACCACCCACATGGCCTGGCTAGTGGAGTGGCCAGATGGCCCCAGAGCAGCATGGATGGTGGTGATGGGAGGATTTTCCCAACATCCATCACAGGAGTAGAGATGAGAGCTGGGCTGGTCACAGTTACACCTGAACTGAGACAAAGTACTGAGCATAGCCTAACTCATGGCAGATGCCAATGGCAATTATAAGAACATGGTACTAATTTTTCCCAATAGAGGGAAGAATGGCTCAAATTCATGCAAATATCAATACTACAAAGGAATGACAGTATAGAGCTTTCAAAACATTTAAAGAGCAAAATATACTGGTCAAGAGTTCATCAAAGTGTGTCCTGCAGTACCTAGAGGTCCCCTGTGAGTGGCACGTGAATGTCCACTAAGACATCAGGCTGGCAGGAAATAAGCTACTCCCTTCCCCCAAATCTGTATCACTACTAATTTCTCCTTTTTAACTTCTCTGCTTACTGAAAGCATAAAGGTCACTGTCAGTTTAGTGCAAATTCCTGCTACCATCAATTTAAAGCATCCAGGCCTCAGATTAATGGCCTTCTGCTACATCTCATTTTCTCATTACCCAAAAGAAAGAGCATGGCAGATGAATAACTAGAGGGGAGGTTGTTTTAGAAAGGGCATGAAGATGTTCCCCAGACATGTCAGGTGGGCCAGAAGAGGCATGATTTTTTAATATGGGCTCTTTAAAAAGGCACCACCTCTGTGTCGCAGGAAACTAAAGCAGCCTCCCAGAGTTGGGAGAGAGGAACAAAGACCAAGGACAGGACAGAAAATTCCAACTCAGCCAAGCTGGCCTAAGAGGGGCAGTCACCATGACCAGACCATTCAGAGCAAACAGAGGGGCTTGGAACAGGAGAGAACAACAAAACAGCAGGAGAAGAGCTGTGTAGAAACTATGGGGGGAGGATGTGGGGGGAGGTGGGATACAGGGGGACAGGCAAATGGGTGCTTGCTTTTTATTTTCCACCTACCTTTATCAGGTATGTGACCTTTCTGCAGTATTTAGATTCTTTATATACAAATTAAGTATATGTTACAGTCCATGGGGTAGCAAAGAGTCAGACATGACTGAGTGACTAACCCTTTTACTTCACTTCACTATACACTAAATAAGAATATATTATACGCTATACACTAAGGCAATGGCACCCCACTCCAGTACTCCTGCCTGGAAAATCCCATGGACGGAGGAGCCTGGTAGGCTGCCGTCCATGGGGTCACTGAGGGTTGGACACGACTGAGCAATTTCACTTTCACTTTTCACTTTCATGCATTGGAGAAGGAAATGGCAACCCACTCCAGTGTTCTTGCCTGGAGAATCCCAGGGATGGGGGAGCCTGGTGGGCTGCCGTCTATGGGGTCACACAGAGTCGGACACGACTGAAATGACTTAGCAGTGGCATACACTATGTTATATACACTTATATAATATAAGAATATATTATTTTATTGCTATTTTATTGCCAAGAAAAAGAAATGCAAAAAGGCAAAATGGTTGTCTGAGAAGGCCTTACAAATAGCTGAGAAAAGAAAAGAAGCTAAAGGCAAAAGAAAAAAGGAAAGATATACCCATTTGAATGCAGAGTTCCAAAGAATAGCAAGGAGAGATAAGAAAGCCTTCCTCAGTGATCAGTGCAAAGAAATAGAGGAAAACAATAGAATGGGAAACACTAGAGATCTCTTCAAGAAAATTAGTGATACCAAGGGAACATTTCATGCAAAGATGGGCACAATAAAGGACAGAAATGGTATAGACCTAATAGAAGCAGAAGATATTAAGAAGAGGTGGCAAGAACACCCAGAAGACATATGCAAAAAAGATCTTCATGACTCAGATAACCACAATGATGTGATCACTCACCTAGAACCGGATATCCTGGAATGCAGGCTTTAGGAAGCATCACCAGGAACAAAGCTAGTGGAAGTGATGGAATTCCAGCTGGGCTATTTCAAATCCTAAAAGATGATGCTGTTAAAGTGCTGCACTCAATATGCCAACAAATCTGGCAAACTCAGCAGTGGCCACAGGATCGGAAAAGGTCAGTTTTCATTCCGATCCCAAAGAAAGGCAAAGACAAAGAATGTTCAAACTACTGCACAACTGCACTCATCTCACACACTAGCAAAGTAATGCTCAAAATTCTCCAAGCCAGGATTCAACAGTACGTGAACCGTGAACTTCCAGATGTTCAAGCAGGATCTAGAAAAGGCAGAGGAACCAGAGATCAAATTGCAAACATCTGCTGGATCATCAAAAAAGTAAGAGAGTTCCAGAAAAACATCTACTTCTGCTTTATTGATTATCCCAAAGCCTTTGACTGTGTGGATCACAACAAACTGTGGAAAATTCTGAAAGAGATGGGAATACCAGACCACTTGACCTGCCTCCTGAGAAATCTGTATGCAGGTCAAGAAGCAACAGTTAGAACCGGACATGGAATAACAGACTGGTTCCAAATCAGGAAAGAAGTATGTCAAGGCTGTATATTGTCACCCTGCTTATTTAACTTATATGCAGAGTACATCATGAGAAATGCCAGGCTGGAGGAAGCACAAGCTAGAATCAAGACTGCAGGGAGAAATATCAATAACCACAGATATGCAGATAACACTACCCTTATGGCAGAAAGCAAAAAGAACTAGAGAGCTTCTTGATGAAAGTGAAAGAGGAGAGTGAAAAAGCTGGCTTAAAACTCAACATTCAAAACATGAAGATCATGGCATCTGGTTCCATCACTTCATGGCAAATAGATGGGGAAAAAATGGAAACAGTGACAGACTTTATTTTCTTGGGCTCCAAAAGCACTGCAGATGGTGACTGCAGCCATGAAATTAAAAGATGCTTGCTCCTTCGAAGAAAAGCTATGACCAACCTAGACAGCATATTAAAAAGCAGGGACATTACTTTGCCAACAAAGGTCCGTCTAGTCAAAGTTATGGTTTTTCCAGTGGTCATGTATGGATGTGAGAGTTGGACCATAAAGAAAGCTGAGCGCTATAAGAATTGATGCTTTTGAACTGTGGTGGTGGTGAAGACTCTTGAGAGTCCCTTGGACTGCAAAGAGATCAAACCAGTCCACCCTAAATTAAATCAGTCCTGAATATTCATTGGAAGGACTGATGCTGAAGCTGAAACTCCAATACTTTGGCTACCTGATGCAAAGAACTGACTCCTTGGAAAAGACCCTGATGCTGGGAAAGATTGAAGGGAGGAGGAGAAGGGGACAACAGAGGATGAGATGGTTGGATGGCATCACCAATTTGATGGACATGAGTTTGAGCAAGGTCCGGGAGCTGGTGATGGACAGGGAAGCCTGGCGTGCTATACAGTCCATTTGGTTGCAAAGAGTCGGACACAACTGAGCGACTGAACTGATTTTATTGCTGAAAACATTTTAAAGATTTTTTTCCATTAGGTAGTCCCCTCCCCCCTGCTCCTGTCCAGTGATGAACACACATCTCAGAGCCCAGAGCAGAGCTCAGGGCAGGACATGGCAGCCAGAGAGATAGGAGACTCCAGACACCAAGCCCTCTGCCAGCAGCTGAGTCGCTCAGCAACAGGTCCTGAATGGATCACATTTAGTTATTTCTCATTGGTATGGACTGTGAGACTTTTGAGGTGGGCAGGGACCGGGCCTCTTTCCCAAGTATCCTGGGTCCCAAACATGAAGCACAAAGCTGTTACTTTAAGGAGGTCATTAGCACCCCCTCAGGGTAGGTGTCCCCACTGAGGTCTGGGGGCAAGGGGAGAGAATTTGGAGAAAGTATTCAGTCTGGATTCTCTCAAGTCTACCCCATGGCTGGTCAAAGGCTCTCTCTCCAGCCAGGTTCTCACCAGGTGCTGGGAAGTAACTACCCTCTGAATCAGGATTGTGACTAAGACAGGGTATCAGCCCAGGCCGCGGGCAGGGCTCCATCATCACTAACTTGCTGCCAAGCTTCAGGCAAGTCAGGCATCTCCTGGTCTCAGTGCTGCACCCCCAACTCTGCCTGGAAGGAAGATAGCTTCTTAAGATCCACACAGTCTTCTGGACTTACTCTCAGGACAGAGGAGGACAGGAGGAAGCTCTGCAAGGGACTGAAAGAGCGCAAGGCCCACTTGCAGAAGAAAAGGCACAACCAGAGGAAGCGTCAGCCACAGGAGGGCGGGGTTGGAGGCTAGGCCAGGAGGCGACCTGCCTGGACAGTGAGAGCTGAGCAGACCTTCCTCACTGGAGAGGAAGGCACGGGAGGCTAGGACTAGACTGAGCCGCCTGCTTCTCTGTGGAGTGCAGCTTTGTTATCCCCATTCCATTACACTAAGCTGTAACCTGGGGGAGAAAGGGCAGAGCAAGAAATTCAAGAGCCTTTCCTTTACGAATCAGTGAACACACAATTTGAGATCACAAACACCTACATCAGCAGACACGTCATTCCCTCAACTTAAGCTTTGATTAAAATGGGGATCCTGGTGGGGAGCTCTGAGCAAATGTGACTGAACTTCCACCACAGCTTCAACCCCATTGCTTCAGAGCCACTCAGGAAGGTCAGGGAGAGGAGGCTGGGCTGGCGGTGCTCAGGAAGATAGGAACACAGAGGCCTAATGAGGCGGGCTGAATTCCCAGCTAAGAAGTGCCAGGGTTCAAAGGTGAAGTCAATGGCTGGAGGGATGGAGGGAGCCAGATGGGGAGAGTCCAGGGACGTGAGGTGGCTGAGTAATCATTAATACAAGGCAGGCCTCAGGCACAGGCAGAAGCAGAGGGCTTTAGGACTATTGTGAGAACAGAACCCAACCGAGCCGGCCCTGGATTCTGAAGGACCTCAGCCAGGAATGAAACTAGAGCCCTGCTCACAGCGAAAATGGCCCAGGGTTGGCTTGCGGCTGCCCAGGTCCCCAGGGGATCTTCTCACCCCATCCTTCACCCCTCGGCGACCACCCCAGAGACTTACATGGGGCGTAGAACATGACCAAGGCGTGCTTCTTCCGCTTCAGGGTCTCCCGGAAGTTGTCCCCAGACAGATGCAACACGCTGGTCTGCTGCTCTTCCCAGGCGGGGTCTGGGGGTGGCGGGGACTCGGGGCTAAAGGAATCGGAGTGGAGGGGAGACAGTCACTGGGAGAAATGCTTCCACCATCCCCCCAACCCCCAACCACTCAGGGGAGCACATAAGAGAAAATCACTTGGCATCCTTTCCAAAACTGAATTCAAATCCTCAGTTTAAACAGAAAGAAAAGTGAACTGTCTGCAAAGATTCCCTCCAAGGAGCCTCTTAAGAAGCCATTTTGTGAAGGTGTGAAGGACCTGAGCCTGTTTTGGGGACAAGGAGCCTCTCCAGTCGTCTCCTCGCCCTGGGGAGAACCCCAGCACCTGGGCTCCCTCTTTCCCTCCCTCCTGCCTCTTCTGGTACCCTAAGCACTCCATGATCTTCTGCTCCCGAGCCTTTGTTCTGGTGGAGAGAGCATGAGCCAAAGAGTGAGGTAGGGTCTGCATTCAAATCCAGATTACCGATCACCTGCGTGACCTTAGGTTAAGTTACCAAACCCTTCTGAGCTCCCACTTTCCTTTCTGTTAAATGAGTACAATGATACCTACTTCCTGGGATCCTTAAGAAGAGCAGAGACAGAGCATGTAAAGCACCTAGTCGGTCAAGCAACTAACAGTTGCTAAGAGCCTGTAAGCACTCATACAGGACAGCCATTCGATAAAGGTTCACAATTTTTCAGGCTACTTCTGTCCACTGGTCCCTCCACTCTGCCTCACAGAAGTATAGATCTCCAGGGTCTTTTAAAGCCCTTGCTGCCCTTGACCCCCTTCCTACAATCGTGCTTCTCTCTCCCTTCTCTGAGAAGTGGCTCTGGGGAGTGGTCCATAACCCATGCTGCCACATCCACTCCCTGCCTGCACTCCCTTCTTCTCCTGGTGCCACACAGCTCCTGCCCACCAGACCTCAGGCCTTGTACCCAGTGAAGGCAGCAAAGCGCAGTGCCAGCTGCCCCAAGTTCATGCTCATCTTTCAGAAGCCCTCCTTCCAGGCACCTGCAGAGACCCCATCCACCTTCCCCAAAGCCCATTCTCTTCTTCTGGTTCCATCTCCATGCTCCTGCAATTCTCAAAAGGTTTCATCCATCTGCGTGGCTTCCATAACACCCTAGGCTGAGGATGACTCGAGCCCTGACCTCTCATCCAAGCCCATTTCCAGGTGTTCTCCCAGTATTTCCACCTGGAGGTCCAACTGTCACCCCAATCCCAACAAGGTTTAGAACTGCTCCCCTTCTTCCACACCTCCTGAAACAGTTTTCTTCCCCACCTTCTTCGTTTGGTTAATGGCACCCCTGCTCTTGTGACCAAGACTGGCCTCTCCCAGCCTTCCTGTCTTGCCCCATTCTTTGCCCTCCAGATCCCCTCATACACCCTGGGTTCCTCAGCTGACACGACCCACCAACCCTCTGCTCTGCTCTGTCCCAGGATCCTGCTTCCCTGGGCTGGTCTGCTGGTGGGCACATCTTAGTCACCTGATCGGGTCACTCGTGCACAAGCCTAGAGGCGCCATCAACCTCACCCAACACCATCTGCTCACCCTCCTGCTGGTGGCCTCAGCCCCTCATCATCTCAAAGCATCTGCTGTTAAATGATGCTCTGCCTGGTGGATTCCTTTTGAGCTCCCAAAGAACCACAATTTGTCCCAAGGAAAGGCACTTCACCTCTCTGAACCAAGGAAATAGGGATAGGCCTCGGTAGGATCTGAGTATAAAATGGGGCAACAGTTATACAAGCATGCTGCCAAGGCTGGGAGGTTCCAGCACTTAGGTGGCGGCACCATCAGTTACTGCACCACATGAGAACTGGCATCAATAACAAACACCATGCACAATAATCCAATTTAATCCTCTGAACAAGTCTATGGGAAAAGTATTGTCTCCACTTTACAGATGGGAAGCTGGGGCTTAGCAGGGTCAAGTAAACAGCCCAGGGTCATGATCTGAGTGCAGGGTTCTCAGACTCCGAAGCCCACGCTCTTACCCTTGTGCTTCTTCAGGTGGTGACTAGGACAGGAAGGACAGAGACCCTCCATGCTCGCCATCTGTGTCCAGTCCTCTGGACCAAGGATTGGTAATGATCAATCCTCTGGTTCCCCCAGCCCTCTAACCACAGTGCAAGCACCAGGGACCTCACCTGAGCCCCTGCCCTGCTCAGTCCTTCCCAGGGAACCAGCCCTGGCAGTAGAGTGAGGCCCGAGAGGTAGGTGTGAAGAGCAACCTGCCTCCTGCACCAGAGGACCAGCAGAGAGAGCATCTCGTTCCTCTTGGAGATGAACCACTGCTCCCTCTGGTCCTAAGACAAGGCCTGGCTACTCTGAACATCCACCCCTAGTGATCAGCAGGAGACTGGAGGGGCTGAGACCAGGACCTGACCAGTCCACTCACCTCTTGCCAGAAGCCTCTCCTGAACCAAGTGGAAACTTTGCTCCTGTTCCATAAGTTGGTGTTTCTCAAAACCCCATCACTGATTTCTTTCATTCACATTTTCCGAATCAAAGGTTCAGAATCTGCACTTCAATAAGCACCTCAACACCAGGTAATGTTTACACACATCCAAGTTTGAGGACCAGTGTTCTGACAAAGTAACTGCCCCTGGATGCTGCTATTTTGCACAGTTCTCACATCACTGGGTGACTCTCAAGTCTTGGTTCTCACACGGGCACGATTATGCCACACACCAGGGGCCTCTGCAAAGGCTGGAGAGTGTCTTCTTTGACTTTACCTTTCCCTCAGTCCAGAAATGGGGCAGTATTCTCAAATATTCAAGTTACGTATAGGTGTGATTCTCGGGGGAGGGGTGAGGACAGGAGAAAGCACTTGTGTGGTGGCCCAGTTAGTCCCCTCGCAGGAGGGGGACAGGCTAATAACTGCAGGTTCCAAAGTCCTCGAATGAACAATTGCAAGGCTCCTCATGATGTTTTTTGGACTTGCCAGCTGCCATGGAGTGAACTGTGTCTCCTACCCCAAATTCTTATGCTGAAGTCCTAATCCCAAATACCCTAGAACGGGACTGTATGTGGAGAGAGGGTCTTTAGAGAGGTAAGTTAAAATGAGGTCATTCGGGTAGACCCTCATCTGATCTCACGGGTGTTCTTTATAGACGAGGAGATTAGGACACGGCTGGGGGAAGACCATGTGAGAACACGCAGATGGCCACAGAGAGGCTCAGGGAAAGCAACACCCCCGATGTCTTATCTGGTCTCTAGAATTGTAAAAAAAACAAAACAAAACAAAACAAAAAAAATAACTCCTGCTATTAAGCCACCTGGCCTGTGGTCCTGGCAGTGGCAGCCCTCACAAACTAACACCCAGGCAGAGGGAGCTCTTCAACCCTTTCTTTTCAACCCGAAACCACCAGGGGCCGCCCCATGGACACTACTGAAGGCCCAGAATTGGGCCCCTGGAGTCCAGCTCTGGATGTGAAGAGCTGGGTTTCCTTTGTCCACTCACAAGGAATGGCATAAAGTGTATATGATGAAACCTGGGGCTAGCACACTGGGGAAGGGTGTCCTAATAAAGAATCACATGGCTTCCTGCAGCTGACGCCACCACACCTAGAAAGGTTACTGTGACCTGCTGGATGAGGACACGGGGTCCTCATCTGAGGATTGGGATTGGGAAGCCCTATCTGTCTTGGCTCCTAGGCCCTGAGCCAAGGTCAGCAGCTCCTAAGTGTACTTCATCTCCTCAAGGCCCTGTCCAGCGGCCGACAGCCAGGGACCAGCACGTGCTATCGAGACCATCAGACTCACTTTCGCATCCACTCGATGAAGCTCTTCTTTGTTCTGAGCGCAGGCACTGCATACTTCTCCCCATTCTTAAAATATTTGAGTGTAGGAAACTCGGCAATGTGGAATCGTTCTGCCAGGGCCTTGTTGACGGTGGCATCGACAGCTGCAAGGACACCAGAGCTCTGGGACGGGGGAGAGGCCAACCATGCATGACACCCTCAGACGCGGTGCTGGCAGAAGAGGAGCCCGGACGCCGGCCCCAGCCCACCCTGGGCCTGTTAGAACCTCATGGGGCGGGAACTCCATACATCCCAGGAACAACTGGACACCGGCATGTCCACCAATCTCATTTGTGGCCTGGAGTAGACTGTGGCAGTTCCCGATAGGCAAGGTCCCACAGAAAAAGAACCATGGGGCTTTATCCCAGAGCCCATGACCTTGGCATAGGTCACCTGGATGGGTACCTCCAGGTACATTCCTCTGAACCAGACCCCATGGTCTCTGAGCACTGCTCCACCCCTGGTAGGAGCCCCACCTGCTTGACTAAGACACATCTACTCAGGGACAGAGAAGGCCTGCAGGGCTCCATGGAGCTGGAGAGCTGCTACAGAGTTTGCAGGGGAAAGTTGTCCTAATGGTTCGTATTACTGAATGATACGAATTTAGTAGAGAGCAACGGGGGAGGTTAAGGAAAGAAAGCTTACATCTCCTTCTCCGTGGAGGACTTCTGCTGCACTCTCAAACTCTGGCTTCATTTTCTTACAATGTCCACACCCTGTGGGAAGAAATCAAGAGAAACCATCCCCATGGCATGGAGGCTCCAAGGATGTCTCCTGCCTCCGGAAAACGGCTGGGTCCTAGTACTAGATATCAGGGGTACCCAGGAGAAAAGAATAACAGTACCAGCTCAGAGAAAAGAAAGCTTTCACCTGATCCACTGGGGGTGGGAGGGGTACAAGAGGCAAAAATGAATCAACTGCATCAACAATACTGGTGATATGTGTATATATAGGTCCCATGTGCCAGGCCCTGCTCCAGGTGACTGTCTGTATGACAGCCCTACAAGGTCTGAACTATGTTATCTCCATTTTATAGATGAGAAAACTGAGGCACTGAGAGGGTGGATGACTGCCCAAGGTTCATACACAGCCACACGTCACACAGCTGGGCTGAAAACCCAAGCAATCTAGCTGGAGGCCACGGCCACCAGCAGCGTGTGCTTCCTAGCACCATGCAGGCAGAAGTGAACTGGGCCTTGAACTGAGAATAAGAATTCACAAAAGCAAGAGAATGGGGGAAAAATCAAGTTCTGACTGTCCCCACAAGGGAGGTGGTATGATCTGACAAGCACTTGTCATTTCCAAACAAATGGCATTTTCTTGGGATAGACTGCTTTGCTTTGCCCTCTTCTCCTTACAACCACTTGAATGCAATAATGCTACAAATAATAACATTTGATACATTAAAAAGGAAGCCCCACCTACTTTCTGTAGGTGATAACAGGACACTTTTAAATTGCTTTCATTTTAGCAGAAAGAGAATTTTCTAGCATCTCGGCAAAGGGGGCTATGAGGCCAGTAGGACCAGACTGGTTTAGCTGGAGACCGCTCTCAAGGGAAAGCTGGCTGGGGTGGGTACACACAGACAAGGCTAATTGGATACAGGGACGTGACCTGGCCTTCTTGCGGTGTGTGCTGCTGCTTGGGAGCTTAGAGCACCATGATTCTACTACTGATTATTGGGAAAAAGGAAGACAAGAAAGGAAGATACGTGGAGACCAAGCAGCATGCTATTACTAAAAAATCAACAGGTCAATAAAGAATTAAAGAGGCTATCAGAAAATACCGAGGCATGGAAACACAACTTTCCAAAATCTATGGGATGCAGAAAAGCAGTTCTGAGACTTAAGTTTATAATGATAAAGGGGAACTTCAAGAAACATCTCAAATAAACAACCTAATCTATCATCTAAAGGAATTAGAAAAAGAACAAGCAAACTTAAAGGTCAGTTGAATGAAGAAAATAACAAAGATCAGAGAGGAAATAAATAAGACAAAGACCAAGAAAACAATACAAAAGATCAATGAAACCAAGAGTTGGCTTTTTTTAAAAGATAAACAAAATTAATAAACCTTAGCCAGGCTCACTAAGGAAAAAAGAGGACTCAAGTAAATGAAAGAGGAGAAATAACAACCAGTTATCAGAGATATGAAAAAATCTACTATGGTTATACACCAAAACCTAGAAAAAATGAACAAATTTCTAGAAACATAATCCTTGGAGACTGAATCAGGAAGAAATAGGCAATCTGAACATATTGATCACTACTAGTGAAGTTGAATTCATAAAAAAAAAAAAAAAACTTTCAGCAAACAAAAGTCCAGGACCAGATAGCTTCACAGAGTAATTCTACCAAACATGTAAAGAAGAGCTAATATCTATTCTTCTCAAACTAGCTCCTGAAAATGGAAGAGAATGGAACACTTCCCAAATTCTTTCTACAAAGTCACCATTACGCTGACACTGATACCAGGTAAAAGCACTACAAACTAACTTTCTGATGAATACAGATGTAATATACTCTCTACAAAATCTGAGCAAACCAAATTCAACAATATATATAAAGAATCATACAGTATGATCAAGTGGGACTTATTACAGGGATGAAAGGATGGTTTAATATCTGCAAATAAATCAATGTGATACAACATATTAACAAAAAGACCATGTCAATAGATGCAGAAAAAGCATTTGACAAAATTCAACGTACATTCTTGATAAAAACTCTCATCGAAGCTGGCACAGAGGCAACACAGCTCAACAAAATAAATGCCATTCATGACAAACTCACAGCTAACATCACTCAGCAGTGAAATGCTGAAAGCCTTTCCTCTAAAATCAGGAATAAGACAAAGATGTCTCCTCTCACCACTTTTATTCAACATAGTCCTAGCCATAGCAATCAGACAAGTAAAAGAAATAAAAGGCATTCAAACTGGAAAGGAAATAAAATCATCACTATTTACATATGACATGAAACTACATATAGAAAACCCTAATGTCTCTACCAAAAAACTATTAGAACAAACAAATGAGTTCAGTAAAGTTGTAGGATATAAACTTAATACACAGAAATATGTCATTGTCTTTATACTAATAACAAACTATCAGAAAGAAAAAGCAAGAAAACAATCCTGTTTAAAAACTGTATTGAAAAGAACAAAATATCTAGGAATAAACTTAAGGAGATGAAAGACCTATATTCTGAAACTATAAAACAATGATGACAAATTGAAGATGATACACAGAGATGGAAAGATGACCTGTGTTTGTGGATTAGAAGATTAATTAATTATTAAAATGTCCACACTACCAAAGCAATCTACAGGTTTAATACAATCCCTATCAAAATGCCTATGACATTTTTCAGAGTTAGAATAAATAATCCTAAAATTTATATGGAACCACAAGAGACCCTGAATTGCCGAGGTCATCTTGAGAAAAAAGAACAAAGCAGCTGGAGATACCACACTCCCTGACTTCAGACAACACTGCAAAACTGCAGTAATCAAAACACTATGGTAGTGAAACAAAAACCGAGATCAATGGAACAGAATAGAGATCCCAGAAATAAACCCACTTAGGATCAATTAATCTCATCTATGACAAAGGAGGCAAATTTATATAAAGAAAAAACGACAGTCTCGTCAATAAGTGGTGCAGGGAAAACTGAACAGCTAAATGTTAAAGAATAAAGTTAAAACATTTTATCACACCATATATGAAAAAGAACTCAAAACAGAGTCAAGACCTAAATATAAAACTTCTAGAACACAAGTGGAACACTGACAAATTGTAGTAAAGTTTGTTTGGATTTGTCTCTTAAGGCAAAAAAACAAAAGCAAAAATAATCTAACGGGACCTAATTAAACATAAAAGCTTTGTGTAGCAAAGTAAACCACTGACAAAATGAAAAGACAACCTACTGAATGGAAGAAAATATTTATAAATGATATGACTGATAAGGGGTTAATAAAAAAACAAACAGCTCAAATAACTCAAAATCAAAAAAAACAAACAATCTGAGTTAAAAATGGGCATAAGACTTGAACAGACATTTTCCCAAAGACATTGCTAATCATTCAGTTCAGTTCAGTCTCTCAGTTGTGTCCGACTCTTTGCGACCCCATGAATCGCAGCACGCCAGGCCTCCCTGTCCATCACCAACTCCCGGAGTTCACTCAGACTCACGTCCATCGAGTCGGTGACGCCATCCAGCCATCTCATCCTCTGTCGTCCCCTTCTCCTCCTGCCCCCAATCCCTCCCAGCATCAGAGTCTTTTCCAATGAGTCAACTCTTTGCATGAGGTGGCCAAAGTACTGGAGTTTCAGCTTTAGCATCAGTCCTTCCAAAGAAATCCCAGGGCTAATCATTAGAGAAATACAAATCAAAACCACAATGAGATATCACCTGACAGCTTTCAGAATGGCTCTCGTCAAAAAAGTCCTCAAACAATGAAAGTTGGCAAGGAAGTAGATAAAAGGGAACCTTGGTACACCATTGAGAATATAATGGTGCATTCACTATGGAAAACAGTATGGAGGCTCCTCAAAAAACTAAAAATAGAACCATCAAATGGCCCAGAAAGTCCACTCCTGGGTATATATTTTGAAAGAAAAACCAAAAAACCCCATTAATTTGAAAGGATATATGCACCCCAATGCATAGCAGCATTATTTACAACTGCCAGGATATGGAGGCAACTTGGCCACCTCATGCAAAGAGCTGAGTCATTGGAAAAGACCCTGATGCTGGGAGGGATTGGGGGCAGGAGGAGAAGGGGACGACAGAGGATGAGATGGCTGGATGGCATCACCGACTTGATGCACATGAGTTTGAGTGAACTCCGGGAGTTGGTGATAGACAGGGAGGCCTGGCGTGCTGCGATTCGTGGGGTCGCAAAGAGTTGGACATGACTGAGTGACTGAACTGAAGTGTCCATGAACAGATAAATGGATAAAGAAGAGGCAGTACATGTATACAATGGTATATTATCCCACCATAAAAATAATAAAATTCTGCCATTTGTAACAATGTGTATAGACATAGAGGGTACTATGCTTAGTGAAGTCAGACAGAAAAAGACAAATACTCTATGTTAATCACTTATATGTGGACTCTAAACAATAAAAGAAGCAAATGTTTATAACAGAACAGAAACAGACTCACAGATAGCACAAACCAGAGGTTACCAGTGGGGAGAGGAAAGGGAAAAGGGGCAAGATAAGGGTATGGGATGCAAAGTTACAAACTACCATGTATAAAATAAGCAACAAGGACAGAGCACAGGGATGTATAGCTATCGCTTTGTAAAAGCTTTAAATGGAGTACAATCTAAAAAATATTGAATCACTATGTTGCATACCTGAAACTAATATAATACTGTAAATCAACTACACTTTAATTAAAAAAAAAAGAATTGGGACAAAAGAAGGAAGGAAGGAAGACACACACCAGTATTACCAGAGGAGCCCTCTCACACATACCCCCTTCTCCCCAGAAGCCACTGGGCCACGTAAACAGCTTTCCTGCCTCCATCTGAGCACTTTGGCTAGGACAAAAGTTCCTCTTTCCTTCAAGGTCATTCTTGCAGAGCTCAGCTCCACGTGGCCTTGAGACACACATTCAATCTCTGTCTGTTCCAGCTTTCTCAGTCTATGCTCACTTTGTTCCTCCCACTGACAGGGGCCCCACAGTGTCTACCCTAACTGCAACCCCCCAAATACAAATACACACACACACACACATATAACAGAAAATACAGGGGCCCCACAGTGTCTATCCTAACTACAACCCCCCAAATACAAATACACACACACATAACAGAAAATACAGGGGCCCCGCAGTGTCTATCCTAACTACAACCCCCCAAACACAAATACACACACACACACACACCAGAAAATGCAGGCCAGTGTTGTCAAGCCCTCCTCTGGAGAGAGTGCTCCGGGGAAGCCATGAGATGACTCGATGGATGAAATTCACTGATGGAATCCAGCCCGGGGAGTGGCCACGATTCTCAGCGGCACTAAAATGCTGGTCCTTCTCAAATGAGCCAGAGGAAGAGGACCCCTGTGGGCTCATGGTCTGACTAGAGCCCACTTGGGACGCTGGTGAACCATGCAGATATCAAAGTCATCACAATATTAAAATATAAGAACATTATTTTCCAGAGCTGAACATTTAGCATGATCAGAACCCATTTGCACTTTATAAACAACTGGGCTACAAAAGTATCTTTCGTTTTGTTTTGGTAAACTTTGTTTGGAACTGAAAATGTGATTTCCCCACAGAAGCAATCTTCTACACAGATTCTATGTAGAGCCTCAAGAAAGACCACAAAAGCCCATTTAACAGGATGTTCCTGAAGCATGTAGAGCACAGCATTATTTCTGTTTAAAGCCCACAGTCCAGCTTGGGACTCCCCCACGGGCCTCTACCTGCAGGCAGCAGCCGCCTACAACAGCCAAACAGAGAGCATCCTCCTCTGGTCTGGGAGGACTCTGGGCTCTTCTGGGTCACTGACATTCTTGAGAATTTAATGGAAGCTTCTCTCTCACCTCTCCCATATTGATGTATATACAGTCTATATTTATGAATAACTTCAGAGGGCTCTGAATGTCCTGACTGGTTCACAGACCCCTGGTCTTATAAGAGGCCAAGACAGGGAAGGGCTAACTCCGAGGCAGTCACTTTCCCGTAGTAGTCGGGGTAGAAGAACAAGGAGCTGTCTACACAGGTGTCAGACTGAGGTTCCCTTCCACGTGGATCCCCATGTCTGGAGTAAATCAGATATTCTAAGGAGGATTCTACTGACTTAACATAAAATATATTGACTTAAAATTTTTTTTTTTATCTGACTAAAATAAAAGGAATAAATCACTCTCTGGGGTTTACAGTCAGGGGGGTCTACAGCTCTTAGAGAAATCCGCAGGCCTGCCTCCAGGCTGAGAACTCCCGGCACCCTGCCCCGAGGTAACCACCCGCTCCTCGCCACTACCCGCAGCTCCCAGGCTGACTCCCCCTGGGGTGGAGGGGCTCACCTTGCATGAAGAGACATTGAGAAAAAGAAGCTCACAGGCTCTCCCCCTGCTGTGGAGGACTGACACGCAAGAGTTCTCTCTGCCTTGTAGTAAGTAGTGAGTGGCCTGAGCAGAGCCACTCAACCCAGAAGAGCAGAAGGAAAAGAGGCCTGGGCAAGCCTCAGGAGACCCGGGCTTCCGGCTCTAAGAGGCCTCCACGGCAGGCAGGAGGGGCAGGAAGGGGATCCTCCCCTGACCACCCCCTCCTCCATCAGGATAAGAACGTGATGTCAAGCAAGTGCCAGCAGGGCCCACGTTCAAGGTGGGCAGTGGGACTATGTGAGAGTGAGGGCAGAGAAGACAAAAAAGACAAAGTTACTCACAGAAAACCATTTTTTCTCTCCAAAACGTACCAGTCAATGAGGCAGGACCCCTGAAGATGAGTGAGTTCACCTTCATACTTTTAACAGACTCAGTCCTTTGATGCTACTGCTCCCTGGGGAAGCAAATGGACTCCACATCGCCTGCCAGCCTCTATCAGCGGCGGGCTGGAGATGGACTCCTGAGATGGAAAACTAGCTCACAGGGAAGAGGAGCTGTGATCGACCCGTGAGGCCTGCCCTAGACATGGGAGGGGTGGCTGGAGGACATGTGGAGGTGACAGATTCTGTGGTGTGCACACACGGCTCTCCTGAACCTCCAGCCCCGTCTGTAGGACTCTACCAAGTAATAAAAGGGCTCACTCTCTCTGCACTGGCTTTCCACACACTGTCTCAGCAGCTTCACGAAACACAGGACAGAGATCACCAGAAATGACAGCTCTGGGAGATGAAGTGATAAACTGGGGGTGGGTTTCCAGGGGCCACGGATAAACAAGATGGGATTACAAAGTAGGATTACAAGGCTTCTGGCTGGAGCACACTGCAACCACACAAGCCAGTCTTTTTCCCAAAGTTCTGTCCACAGCCCCCAGCTCACTCCATCACAGCCGCAGCCCTGATGGACAAGGCCTCTCTAGACAATGTCCACCCCAGCTCTGGCCCAGACTTTGACTCTCTAGTTCACTTCAGCTCCCCTAGACCACCTATTTCTCTTCTATTCATAAAGGACGTCTTATTCATATACTCCTATGGTAGTTCATTTTGCAATGCCCTGTGACTGTTAGATTGCTGTCTCCTGATATTTAGGGGGTGACCAGGGCATCTTTTCAAATCATAAGTCTTATCAAATTCCCTTGGTCAAAACTTTCCAATCGCTTCCATCACAAGCAGATTGAAATCCAAACTCCCTCCCACAGCCACAAGCTCCACATAATCAGACCTTCCTGCCTTCAACCTCAACTCAGGGAGTGTCCCTCTGTCCTCTACACTGCAACCTGTGACCTCTTTCTGTTTTCCTATCTCAGCAAGCTCATTTCTACCCTCACAGCTCTTAACGAGCTATTGCCTGGAACATGATCCTCCCCTAGGTCTTTGTATGACTGACTGCTTCACATCACGCAGGCTTTAGCTCACATTTCACTTCTACAGAGAAATTCCCTGACCACCTAACCCCAGGGAGGCTCAACGCATCACATTCGCTTCGAACAGCCTGTTTATTTTCTCGACTGTTCTCCAAATAGCTGGAGTAATCTGCTTACTTGAACCCTCCAAACCCCCAACTGGGATGAAGCTCTGTACACACTGATCTCACTTAGTCTCACTCCCCACCACATCTCTGGTACTGAGGATGGCATCCTACACACTTTGTGAATGAATGGCTGTGTTGTTCAGGTTTAGAGCAGTGCATACAAGGTTGAACTGAATCATTCATGCCTGGCTGAGGAGGGGATGGTCAGGAGAGCATCCGCTTTCTTTTGGGGCAAAAGCCACACCAGTTACTAGGTTGACTAAACCTCTATTTAGTAAAACCAGTAGCTATGTCATTTACAATGTGCACAGCCTCACCGCACCCCACCCCCACCCCCAAATTTATACACTTCTGTGTTCCTTACTAGGTCCGGAAAACATCTTTGGAAATCTCCAATATATCTGGATGTCATCCTGAAGTTTCCCATACATTTCCAAGAGTTCTCCCGATAGAGTTACTGGTTTTCACTACCAGCCGCTATTCCCTCTGCTCCCTGAACAAGATACAAAGGCTAAGCAATAAACTTCTGTAAACAGTTGGGTTGAGGAAACCAGCCAGGCCTCTGGGAGGAGAGCTGTCTGGCTGAGCAAAGGTCTCCCTCGCTGGCAGCTGCCTGCCCTGGGGAGCTGAGAGTGTGAGTGGTGACTGTCTGGACCCCAGCCTCCAGGACGGCTATGTGGACAGGACAGAACTCCGGCCCGCTGCATTTTACTATCCTGATTGTGATTTGATGGGCCATTAAGTTTTACTGCCAAACTTCCTTGTTGGGTTTTTATCAGCTGTGTAAGTACACTTACACCGATTTTCACGACCTGGCAAAGAGGCTGCCCAGCAGCTCCGCGACCACTCTTTTCTGGCTGTGGGAATGCTGGCCTCCCGTCAACCTCAGGCCTTTGCATTCCTCTGGATTCCATTAACTTCAGTTACACCTAGGGTTTTATTATAGACCAGCAACGGAGACTTTCCTGGCTCTTGTAACCAGAATCTTCCAGGGGACCAGATTATTCTAGAAAGCTCCTAGTACCTGGCACTCGAGAAGAACCTGGATTTTCCTACCCACATTCCTGCTGCCTTGCCTGGACCTTGGCTTGGACAAGCCAGGGAGGTGGGGCTGCTAAAGATGCTAGCAGAAACACTAATGCTTTAACATTTAACACTGTGACAGGCCCCCCCTAGAGACCTCAGGCTCAAGGCTTCCAGCTGTACCTGCACCAAAGCTGACTGTAGACACTCAGACACTCTGGGGCAGACACATCCTGATGAATGGCTCATCTTTCTCGTTTAAAGAGAAAGCATGGGATTTTTCCCCCCTTCCTTTACATTAGTATAAAATGTAAATAACAAGCTGTAAAATTTTTTCTTCCAGGCTTCTATCCTAAGGAGATAATCTGACATGTGGACAAATATTTATACACAAAAATTACCCTCTGCAGCATGATTTATAAGGGGAAATACAGTAAACAACTCAAATCTCCAACATTATGGGGCTGGTTAGGTAATTTATGGTGCCGTTATATAATGGAATATTATGTGACCACAAAAGTATGAACAAATAAGCATTTTTAATAACATTATCTTGTATTATGTTAAGAAAAACATAAATGAAAAAGCATGGAAAACAGAACTTAAAATGAAATCCCTTCCTCCCACCTGGCAAAACAAATGAAAAAGCCAGATGAATTAAAAAGCAAAATGAGAAAAACAAAAATATCACAAAATAGATTTGTGCTAAGTTGCTTCAGTCTTGTCTGAATCTTTGAGACACTATGGATTGTAGCCCGCCAGGCTCCTCTGTCCATGGGATTCTCCAGGGAATACTGGAGTGGGTTGCTATGCCCTCCTCCAAGGGATCTTCCCAACCCAGGGATGGAACCTGCACCTTTTGTCTCCTGCACTGGCAGCTGGATTCTTTACCATTAGCACCACCCAGAAGTCCTAGGACACTATTTTTACATCCCGGGGATGGATATCCCAGAGGTCAAGAGGGAAAGAGCAGGTTCTCAGAGGGCTTGGTCCTTGCAGGCTGTGGCCCTAGGACCTGGGTTTTTCCCTGGCCCTACCTTTTTGGATATATGACCTCTGGCAAGCTTCTCAACCTTTTGGTGCCTCCCTTTCCTAAGCTGTAAAATGGAGATAATCATGATACCCACTTCACAGGACTTCTTGTGAAGATTAAATGAGTTCATATATGGAAAGTGCTTAGAACAATGCTTGATCCACACCAAGTGCTCAATAAACATTCTAGCTTGTATGTGACTATAAAAAGGTAATGCTGTTGTACAATGAAAAGGCAGCATAGACCAAAAGTAAGCAACAGACCAACAGGGAACATCTGGAACACAGAAAATAGATAAATTAATAACCCTAAGTACGGAGCTCTAGGTCAAGAAGAAAAAGACAACCCATAGAACAACGGACAAAGGGAATGAACAGTTGGCTCACAGAAGTAGTACGAAAGGCTGATTACCACATGAAGGGATGCTCACTTCCCTGGAGGCCTGGGAGCTGCGGACAAGTTGTCCCGTTGCCCCATCTAGCAGGAATATAAACGGCTGATAGTATTCAGGGCTGGCGAGGAGGCAGGCTCTGTCACGCACTGCTCACCGGGTGTGGTGAGCCCTTCCTGGAGAGAAGTGGGTGGCATCTATCAAGGCTCAAGCACACTTAACACAGGGCCTAGCACCCTCCCTTCCGGGAGCCTAACACATCTCAACCTTTAGACATGTTTCCTAATACATGTGTTTATAAAGGTTTACTGTGTTGTCTGGACAAATACTGGAGATAGATGTCTATGATGGGATGGTTTAAAATCCATAGCATATGTAAATTATAAAATACTATTTACTAGTTTAAAAGACTGCGGTAGATTTATATACTAACATCTTACATTTACACAAAATATATTCAAGACCTATATAGTGATAAGTGAAAAAAAATGCAAATCACAGGAAAATGGGTAAGAAACGATCCCTGTTATTCAGGAAGAAGCACAGGAGGGAAAGGGACAACTAACAGTCAGCACTGGTCAACCCTGAGAAGGGGGGCCCCGTGGGGAGGGGACTGTCACTGCTTACACTATATTCTATGTATCCCTTGAACTTTGTGCCCCCAATAACAAGAATGTTAACATTGTTCTTAAATTATTTGTGCCCTTAAAAAATAAGAGTGATCACACAAAGGAGTTTTATGGCAAGATGGTTATGCAAATCTACATATATTAGGAAAAAAAGTCAATTTAACTTTATGTCAATTTTTTTTAAAGTTGAAAACAAGGGAAAAATAAAAAAGAAAAAGCAACTAGAAAGAATGATGACAAAAATAAAGTGGCTGCTTCTGAATAATGGGATTATACATAGTTTTTTTTCCTTGTTTATTTCTCTGTACTGTTCCAGGGATCACATACTACTTGGAGTAGACATAAATGAAATAAGCAGCAGAAATTCTGGGGTCTGACAGGGGTCTGATACTGAATCCAGACAGGCAGCCCAGCTCCTGAAGGCAGGCTGGGCCCAGAATCTCTGGCACATACCTGCTACCAGGAGTTATGGCAAAGAAAACCTCTCATCCTGGGCGGGCTGCTGCCAAGAAATGGGACAGGGCTGTGGGCAGGCTGCCATTGCCCTGGGGAAGGGGCAGCAAGGGTGCTCTGATTCCCCAGTAGCTTCTCCTTAGGCCCCAGGACCCCCGTGGGAGACACAGGCTGCTCCTCAGACCCCCCTCCTTGGAGCCCCACTTTGTTCCTTCTATCTCCCCACGTGAGTGACAGTCACTCCCGGGGGCGGGGGGCATTACAGCAGCATGTCCTTCCCTGCGTTAGCCGGGCTGCAGGCACACAGAGAGGGAGGAGCTGGTACTCATTACAGCAGCAAAGCAAACAGTGAAGAGAGATGAGTGACAACGGGCAGTGACTTTTCTCATTCGGATGCTGCAGAAAGAAACACAAGGCACCACGGAGCGCTGGCTACTGGGGTCCTGCTACCTCGCCATCTTCAGATACTATTTACTGCTCTGCGGATCACAGGACTGGGCCTGGGGCTGTGACCTCCCCACAACCACTCAGAGCCCCGTGTCAAGGGCCACATGGAGAGCAGAGGGGACTGGGCTCTGTCCTTGCCCCGCATGGGGCGCCACCCCTCTAGGAGCCCACTGCTTGCAACACACTGTTCCTTGGAGGTGGCCCAGACCTGGACAGTGGGCTCTGGGGGCACACCTGCTTGTGAGTCTCAGCACCCCGTTCCCTTGTTGTGACTGTTTGCTCGTTGTGGCCAGGCTGAGTTTATTTGTTCAATGACAACTCGGGCATCGGGAGTACAAGCTGCAGAAAAATCTGTGTGGGATTTCTCCAGGACTCCAGCTGGGAGGGAGATGGAGGAAAAGGCTGAGATGGGAATTGCGTGGCAGGAAAGCTGGAAAAGAGGGTAAAGAAGCAGGGGGGCCATGGAGGTGTTTGATAATACCAGGCGCCTCTCCTGCCAAGAACCCAGGAGTGCAGTCCCACAGGCACTTGATTAAGGTTCCAGGCAAGTGGGACTCTGACGGAAACTAACATTGAGCACTTCCTCTGTAAAGAAATAACACGGCAAAGAGGGACCATGGCTCTTCCTGGGAATCTGTACCAGGAACAAGGTTAATCTTCTTCTCTGTACTTTCCTATATTATCCCTTTATAAAACATATATGCACTCCCTTTTTAATTAGCAGAAAATCATAAAGATAAATTCAGCTTTATAATTTGACTTCCACTATTTCAGTCTGTGGGGATCTTTTAAAATCTTCATGCAGTTGCTCAGTATTTTAACTAGCTTTCCTTTCTCTAACTCTAACCCTTGTAGATTTGAAAGTTTGCCTTGTTTTTTTTTTTTTTTATAGTTTCAACAAAAGTGCTGATTAAAAAACAAGTAGCACCCTCTAGACAGAACCAGGCCAGACTCACAGTCACATAGCACCAAGGGAGGTGTTCCGCTCGGGGTGGCCCCACCCTGCCCAGTTCTCCCAATGGCACTTGGGAAAATAGCAACTCACCTTTGATAAAAGAAAGACACACTAACTCATCAACCTGGCAATCCCATACTAGGAAACAAACCAAGCTTATGACAATCCTGAGTAGAATCCGTGGTCTTCTATGTTGATAGATCCCAACTAGTGTTCCTAGGTCTCCAAAATGGTCTGTTTCTTAACCACTCCCTATATGGTCTGGGATTGGCACCTATAATACTGTGATTTCCAGAACTCACGTTTTTTTAAATATTTGCTTGGGAACCCTGAGCCAGCAGCGCAATCTCCGGCCTCCTGACATTTGTCCTTTTCTCTAGGTCCCTCAAATATCACAGAAGTGGTCTCCTGATCAGGGTGGGTTCTCGGGAGCACTCCAGTATAAGATACACAGCTAGGCACCTAAGGGACCCTGCTGTCTGTCAACCTCCTGGGCTCAGATTCCCCTCGAAACAGTGTGCATTCCATCCCTTCTAAAGCCCAGGCACCTAGATAGAGAAGGAGGACTCTGTAGAGAGATTATTTAATGTGGAGCCACATCCATCAGATGGGAATTTAAATGGGCAGTTCCTCAGGGAGCTTCACCTCGGGCTTTTGCCCTGGCCCTGTCACTCTGATAGTCCAGCAGAAACACACACACACACGTGCACACGTGCGCAGGGGACAGGCAAACACCTTGTTAGAGAATGTAGGGTCTGTGATCTGCAGACACCTAACAAGCGAAACTCCAATTCTTTGGCCACCTGGTGTGAAGAGCTGACTCATTTGAAAAGACCTGATGTTGGGAAAGATTGAAAGCGGAAGAAGGGGACGACAGAGGATGAGATGGTTGGATGGCATCACTGATCCAATGGATACGGGTTTGAATAAACTCCAGGAATTAGTGATGGACAAGGAGACCTGGGGTGCTGCGGTCCATGGGGTTGCAAAGAGTCAGACACGACTGAGCGACTGAACTGAACAAGCAAAATCTCAGCTCTTTTCATTTGTTAAGTCTGAAGCTGGAACAGCCTCAACAGGGCTGGTATTCATAATACTCATTCACAATGACTAACGGGGAAACAAAAGGCTGCCATCTGGTTTCTAGTTCTCATTTTCTAATTTAGGTCTCAACAACCTCATTTGTTCGTTTTCTCATTCATTAAGCCCTTACTCTATGCCCATAGATGACTTAGATGTGGAAGTGATGATCACTCTGGTTCAGGGAGCCAGGTGGGTGCATTGCAAGGGGAGAGGGCAGGGAAGAACTCAATAGCCAGGCTCCGGGGCCCAGACCCTGCCAGCATCTGCTACTACAATGAATTCCTTACAACCTAAGAGTACAAGAAAGAATACAGACAAAAATTTTCCCAGTTTGCAACCAGGGTTCTATTAAAAAAAAAGGGGGGGGGGCTTAATAAACAATTGGGTTTCCCTAGTGGCTCAGCCGGAGAAGGCAATGGCAATCCACTCCAGTACTCTTGCCTGGAAAATCCCATGGACGGAGGAGCCGGGTGGGCTACAGTCCAAGGGGTCGCTGAGAGTCGGACATGACCAAGTGACTTCCTACTTTCACTTTCCACTTTCATGCACTGGAGAAGGAAATGGCAACCCACTCCAGTGATCTTGCCTGGAGAATCCCAGGGATGGGGGATCCTGGTAGGCTGCTGTCTATGGGGTCGCACAGAGTCGGACACGACTGAAGTGACTTAGCAGCAGCAGCAGCAGTGGCTCAGCAGTAAAGAATCTGCCTGCCAATGAAGGAGATGTGGGTTCGATCCCTGGGTTGGGAAGATCCCCTGCAGGAGGAAATGGCAACCCACTACAGTATTCTTGGCTGAAAAATCCCATGGATAGAGGAAACCTGGTGGGCTGCAATCCAGGAGGTTGCAAAGCCTCAGACATGATTTATGGACTAAACAACAACTAATAAACAATTATTAAACAATTCCAATCTGTCAGGTACATGTTGTTAGGATTCATCAAAGGGGACACGTACTTTTCATGCTCTGATGCATTAAGCACTGTTCAAACCACTCTGTAATCTTCCAGGAGCCAGAGGGCTCTCTCTGGCACAGACAAGAAGCACCGACATGCGGGGTGAAGTTCCCAGGAAGGAACTGAAAACAGTGAGCCCGGGTTCTGCCTCTACCACTGGGGCAGGAACTGGGGCAGGGTGGGTTCAGCTCTGGATGCAGCCTGACTTCCCGTAAGACTTGCTTTCATTAGCAAATCTGAGACTTGCTGGGAGAGTGTATCTCAGCAGGCAGAGGGCTGCCGTGCTATCTGGAGGATGTTCATTCATCAGGGTTCCTCCAGCCACAGGGACTGAGCCTTGGCAGGGCTGGGGTGACATGCTCCTAGGGCCCTCTCTGTCACTGCCATTAATCAGAAGCCCTTTGAAATTTGGGGGTTTTTTAAAGGGTTTTTTGGGGGTCGTTTTTCAGGAGAAAGGCCAATAATTTTCCTTTGGATTCTCTTCAGAATTTGGCACTTATAAGACGGACTTGGGGAAATCCCCAGGAGTGGTCTACTTATGAACAACTGCTAATTAACCAAACCCCTGTGATACTGCAGGGAAGCAGAGTGTGGGCTCAGCGGTATAGGACTCAAAGAGCAGTGCCATTTCTCCATATGACTGTCTACTGGTCTGTAAAGTGGAGTTAATCGTATTTGCTTTGTAGCACTGTGGGTGAGACAGAAGGAGATGGCCCTGTGGGCAGCCACTTTGTCGCCACAGAGCAAATCACAATCAACAGCAGAAAGATCTCTATGACTAAGACAATTAATAAAGTAATCTCCCACTAAAGATGCCTCTGTGGACTGGCAATTATGACACTGATCTGTGCAGAGGTTATTTTTGCTTCTTCTCCTCTTTCACAATCCCTTACCCACCATCACTGGGCCAAAGAGCTGGCAAGAAGCTATAAGAGAAGAGCACCCCACACATGTATCCTGTCCCAGGGTGCTGGGGACCCAGCTTCATCACCCATTAGGATGGGCCCGCTTTTCCCAGAAGCTGCTCCCAGGAACTCTGTGGCCAGGGGTTGTCATCCCTTGCTCATCTTTCCAGGAGCAGCCTTCTCTCTCTTAGAAAGGAATTACAATCCATTTCTATCCTTCATGGGAATGGGAAGGACACTGGCCTAGAAAAACCCTGAGCTACAGGGTTGTCGGTCAATATTGCAAACGTTTATTACAGGATTCAGTTTTTCTTCCCTTGATCCACAACGGCCACTGCAGGCTGTGATGGATACCAGGTGAAACAGAAAGAAGGGGTTCTAGGTGCTGTGGGGACTGAGGCTCCAGCCCTGGCTTCATTGTGCCCTTTCAACTACTGGACAAGATACAGGCTCTCTCAGGGCCTCAGTGTCCTCACCTGCAAGCTAAGGGATGACTGCTGCTCTAGGTAAACAGCTAAAGGCTCAGAGAGGTGTCCACTCTGAGCCGAGGGAGAGAGGCTGTGGCGGGGAGGAGCAAGGTTCCACTCACATGGGGCGTGGAACATGACGAGCACAGAGGAGTGTTCCTTCACAAACTGGTCAAAGTCTTCATCGCTCAGGTGATAAACGGAGCCGCCCTCATCTGCCCAGGGAGTCTCGGGGACCTGGGGCTGTGGCGGCTGCGGACTGGAAGACCAAAAACAGGCAGAGCTCAGAGCACACTCCGGGGCCGGTGAAGCCCTCACCCCCACTGGCTCACACAGCCTGCTTCAGGGGCTCCCCGCGACCCCCCGGGGGGAGCAGGGGGTGGGGGACTCCTCGGCCCTGCCCACCTCCATCATCCCCTCAAGAGCCCAGAGGTGCTCAGCTGATATCCTCTGGCAAACAGTGGCTTCCAGCTGTGGCTCTCTAGTCAGGTCAGGAAACCTCACTTCCTCCCCATGATCAGGGTGGGGTGGGGGGATTCACTAGCACTTTAGCCAACTGGCAAGAATATAAACTATGGCAACAAAGAGTGACCTCTGACAAAGCTAACTGTTGTGCTGAGTGGTGCCCACAGGCTGAGGGGTGAGAAGTAGAGGGAATAAGAGGGGAGGGGTGGTGGGTGAGGAGGAGAGAGAGAGAGGCCAGGGGTCTTGAGAAAGACCAAGTATCAGGGAAGGACTGGGGGTGGAGAGGGGATTGAGAGGTGTTCACCAACCAGTGTGGGAGGAGGGTCGTAATGAGAAAGAGTGGGGCCCAGGGGAACAAGGCTGGGGGCCCCCTAACTATGAGAACACACCCACAGTAGGAACCCTTCCTCAAGACCAGGAACAAAGTTCTCTGAATGTTCTAGCAGAAAGGGCCAGGCTCAGAGGTCAGGTCAAATCCCTGTTGCCACCATGAGCTGCAAAACCTCAGGGTGGTGGCCCACCTCCCTGGAGCCTGCCCCACCTGGGACAGTTGTGTGCTGACATATACATCACCAGCTGTTACAGTGGGGGAGGCTCACAGCTGCCCTCTCTTGCTTCAAAGCCAAGGGTAAGTCTGCCAGTGACACAAACTCCCTGATGCTTTATGAACACCTTCGCCAGAGCCACCTTAATCGTTACTTTGAAAAAATACCCTTTAAGGTGACAAATGTGAAAAGACAACCATTGCTTCCTGCCTTTGAGAGCCTACAGTAAAAAAGAAAAAGTGCAAAGTCCCAGCGGCCAGGACTGACAAGTCATGAGAGCAATGTGGCCCAAACAATGGAAGCTGCCATCCTCCCGTGTGGCTGACGCGGTGGAACCTGCCACCCCTGCCCCACGGCAGAGCCTGGGTCTGACAGCACCTTCAGAAACCCTCTCTGGTGCTCTTGACTAGGCCCCACTGGTGGTCTCAGCAATGGGAAGTAGCAGGGAGAGGGTCAAACCACTCTGAGCCCATGTACATCCAATGTTAGACGGGGCTGATGGCAAAATCAAGCTTTAGAATGAGTCACCGCCAGCCATTCAGCATTCCCAACACCAGGAAACCTAGGCTCCCATACACAGACTCAATACCAATTCCTGAAAGCATCCCCAATTCCACTTCAGGGAATTTATTTTTTCAATATACCTGGACATGGTCAGAATTATACACATTCCAAGGTATTTATTAGAGATGATTTGTTATAGCAAAGACTGGAGAACCCAGTACCCACTGGTATACGAACTGCTTAGGTAAACTGCAGTCCATCAGGACCCCAGAGGGCTGAGCATGGTGCAGGGGGACAACGAAGCTCCCTACACTCTCATGTAGACCGCAGGGTCAGACACAACAGGCCATAATATGGTAACTTTTGCATAAAATAGAGATAAAAAATACTTATTCATATTTGCATGCGTCGGCATAAGGAAACTAATTAAAGTTGCTACCTCTAGGGGGTGGGAGGGAGAATAGGATGGAGGAAACAGGTAAAAGGAAGACGTCAATGCATAATTTTTAAGTATCTTTTAAAAAATTATTTAAATTATGTGAATGGAATCTATTCTAAAATTAAAATAATTTTTAAAAATCCAGCAAGAGTACACACAGAGAATGGAGAAGCCATGCCTTAGTGGCAGTACAAGTAAATGAAAGTGACTGAAAATTTTCTAATTAAACATGGAGGAGGACACACTCCAAAGCCACTAAAATAACATCACAAGAGCTAAAAAAGAAAAAGGTAATGAACTCACAGGAGCAAAAGCAAAGAGAGAAAAAGAGGTCAGTGCAAATTTAGAAGCTAGAAAACTGACTTAGCAAAAAAATGTTTGCTTTTTTTAGAAGACAGAAACCAGAGGTGCTGGGTGCTCAGAAGGGGCAGGGACCCAAGAACTACCCCAACATGCAAAGGCTCCGGAGGACCAGAGGCTCCCCCTGAAGCGGGGCTGGGGCGCAGCACTGGAAATGGGAGACCTTGGGATCTCCAGCAGCCAGGTGGCTGCCCCTCTCCCACCCAGTGGACAGTAGGAAGTTTGCTTTCTGGAGGGGCCTGCAGACCTAGGCACAGCGGTAAGAGGGCACAATGACTGAATCATGCCCTTTACTGTGTCTCCCCTGAAAGACAGGGGCTCCCTCTAGATCATCTCTCTACTTCCTGCGCCTCCCACAAGGCAGGTACGCGATAAACACTCTTTGAATCGATGCAGGAATGAGAGAAGAATCGTTGAAGGAACTGGAGGTGTCTAGCCAGGAGAAGAAGAGACAAGGGGAACATAATAGTTTTCTTCAAACATTTCACACTGTAGTGCGAAGAGAAAGTAAGATTGATTTTCTACAGCCCCATAAAGGAGAACCAACACCAGATGGAAGCTCCAGAGAAGGAAACTTCAGCTCAACAGAAGTAAGAACCTCCTATCTACAGCAGATAAGAGAGAAAGAGCCAGACTAGGAGTCAGAATACCTGGCTCTGAGTCGTTTCCTCCACCTTTCAGCTCTAGGGGCTGAGGCAACCAGTCCGACTTAAAACATCTTTCAACATACGTGCAGGCCCTTCTTCATCTGCCCTGCAGGTACATCCAGACAGACAATGGCCTTGAGATACTTTGTAAATGTATAAAATGCTACCCAGGTGTCCCTGGACATCACTCATAACTTAAATCATAAGAATCACTCAATCAAGAGTGGGCCCTCAGAATGAGTCGATGTAACCGCGAAAGGTTAATTTTAAGTTTACACAGGATCAGCTTCAGTGACTTTAACCCTTTTTTGTTATTATAAACATACATAATGGCCTGCCTCCTGTGAAGGACTGTAAGGAAGTGAAACCAACACATTCCCCTCCCTGCCTGAGGCTTGCCACTCTAGGGGACATTTGCAAGGATTGAACAGTCTTATAATTTTATTTCCTCACCTCCCCCTCATCTCTGATCCATAAAAGAACCTGGCAACCAGGCCCTGACAAGATGGTTATTTTGAAGCCCTAGTCTGCCATCTTCTTGGTCAGTTGGCTCCCGGATTAAAGTTTCTTCCTTGCCTCAACACCTCATCTCTCGGAATCGTGGGCCTGTCGTGAGGCAAGCAGAGCGAGCTTGGACTCAGTAACACTGAGGCCCTGTTCTCTAAGTTGTTCAAGCATCATCAGTAACTCCACCTGTCCTAGAGGTAAAACAACACTGAAAGGGAACTGCTGGGGGCAGTTCACTGACATTCCCATTCCCTTACCATCCTGTGACCCTAAATCCCGGGCTCTCCAGGACTGCGAAATGCACACAAAGCAGGTCCTTGCCTGAGGGAGGCGCCCATGCCAGAGAAGAGAAGAGGCAACTTAAAGCAGGACAAGTCAAGAACACTTTGTGCTTGTTTCCAATCCACTTCTGCTTAGTATAAAAATACATAGGCAGAACTGCATAGCCAGGTCAACACTGATCGCCACTTGTGAACACTCTACCTGCCAAGCCCAACTCAGCAGCATGAAATCTGCAGAGAGCGGAATGAGAAATGCAGCTGCTGGGAGCACAAGACGGCACAACCGCCAGGATCACTGCAACCACCCCAGAGCCCCGGGGCGCTCCAACACAGGGATGCCCTGCCCTGCTCTGCCCACTCGCCAGAGTCACGTGCCACAGGGCAGCATTTGGCCCTTCTCTCCTGGGCTTCTGAGAGTCATCTGGAGAACTAGGAAGGCTGGACCATCCTCCTCATCCTTCTGCATTTGGCTGCCGTAAGCCATGAGCAGCCAATGGAGAGGCCCAGGGAAGAAGTGCAGGGCAGCAGGAAAGGTGGGAACACTGCGACCCACGAACCAGGATGTGGAGGAAACCTGGTAAAGACTTAAAACACCTGGTACCAGGGAAAAACACACAGAGCTGGCTATCTGTTGGGGGGAATCTGTAAGGAAATGCCAAATGTCACAACACATTATTCTTGGGTAGTGGGATAAGGGGGCCACTTTTCCCTTTAACTAAATATTTGAGTTTTCCGGTAATAACATACCTCACTGAATAACCTTAAAATCAGAAAAGACTTTGAAAAAAAAAATTTAGCTAACTGGAAGCACAATGGCACTGCTAGATCTTGTTGGGGCATGAGATGAGGCAGTCCATGAGGGGTCCCTCAGGAAGAGCCTCTCTGCCCCCACCATGCTGGGAGAGTGGCCTATGGGCCTGCATTTGGAGAAGCTGTTGCCCAGGGGTACCCAGAGGCTGCCTTCCCTTCCCCAGAGTTACCCCATCAACCTCAGTGTGGAGACTGCACACCCAGGGTGAACCAAAAGCTGCTAACAAGATCTCCTTTCCATGGGGGGCAAGGAGAGAAGAGGTGGGAAATGGGGAGACGCCAGCCCAGGACAAGGTGGAGGAACCAGGCTGGGGCTGTGTGTGGGGTGGGGACAGAGCAGTGGGTTCCCGAGGGTAGAAAATAACCTGTCTCAGAGCCTCCACTGACATGCTCCCCTGGTCTAGGACAGCAAGCAGTTCTGAACACTTTCTAAAAAAATAAATAATAAACCTTATCCTTCCAAGAAGATATGAGTGCATTTTGAAACCAGAAAAGGTTAGAGAAGGGGGAGGGAAGCAGGCAGACTTAATGCTCTGGTGACAAATGAGATTGCCATCTGTTGAAACCTTCTCCCAACGCAGAGCGAGACATGTCTGGCTGGAGGAGAGGACATGCTTATTATCAAATGAAAAGGAAAACAGGGGTGTGAAGGCCCAGGTTAAGACAATGAGTACAGAATAATGGGGAGCTGCCTTCCTGGGCACGGGCTGGAATTGAAGTAAGAGATGGAGACAGAGATGTGAAAATGCTTCCAAGAAATAAAAGACAACATGCAAACATGGTTTGGCTGTGCTGTTTTATCTCCTGGGCCCCTGGGAACCCATGGAACAGAAGATTGAGAGTTCCAGCCTTTAGAATCAGTTTGTTTTCTGTGGATTCTGGTGGTTTGTGTGTGTGTGTGTACAAAATTTATCCTCCTTTCTCATTCTGAAAATACACATTTTCAACCTCCATGTCTTTGGATAACTAATTCTTTAATCCTGTGCCCATGCAGTAATAATGCCAATAAATGTCCACCATGCTGGCACCTGGGTAAAACAGGAGGGGCTCCAGCCAGAACTCAGGGGAGCTGCTGCCCGGGGCCAAGCCTGGCCCTGCTGCCTGTCAGGAGCTTGGACGAGCCACTCCATCACTCTGCTTAGTTACCTCATTCATGAAATCATGAAATAAGGATAATAGCATCTGTTCTGAGGATTCCTTAAGAATCCACATAAAGTGCTTAGAACAAAGTCAGGCACAAAGTGGAGCCCCCAAAACGCTGCTGTTATTCCAAGGACTGTGCACAAATAGCTACACATGGGCGATGACTGCAGAGCCCAGAGCAGGTGAGTGCTTGGGGCGTGTCAGGGTGGTCAGAACTCCAGCCACGAAGAAGGGGTGGGGGAGACAGACTCCCTAGCCAACACACTGGTCAGGGTCCAAGTATCACACAAAAGTCACACATCTATCATGGTGGGCGCGGGGCAGGGGTGGTTTGGGTTGTAAGGATCTAATCACATTACAAACAGGATCACAGAGTGCTATGAAACGCTCTGCAGGGATGCACGGTGAACCGCAAAGCAGTCTGCAAATATAAGGCATTAGGACACTTCTTAGCTTCACAGCACCTAATACAAAGTGTTATGTTTGAAATAAGCATTCGACTGACAACTCTATTTTCAGAGAGACCTGCAGTGGAACCTCTCTCAAACCTGCCATCCCGGGTGAGAAATGCTTCTATCCATCAGGTAGACAGTAAGGGGGGGGAAAAAAAAACTTATCTGAAATGCAGTCATCACAGTGAGTCACATGAAATTCTCCCAACTTTCACATCCTGCACTCACAGATCCCTCACCTAGATGCTACCCACAATCAGCTGTGTGGGCAGCAAGAAATGGTCCTTTCCTTCCTCATTCACTTTCCAACCGCCAGGCAGAGCCCTGTGACCAGGGAAATACTGGGGCCCAGCAGATATCCCTCCCTCTGGGTACCCCCACCAAGGCAAACGCCAACTTACTTCTTCAGCCACTCCACAATGTCCTCAGCTGTGGACCCATAGCTGTCATACTGGAACAGAAACCGTCCTTTCCTGTGAAACGTGGGGAGAAACCGTGGGCTCAGCCAGGGGGCAGACGCCATCGTGGGGGGAGCAGCGTCCACAGGGAGGCAGGGGACTTACTCGAAATAGCAGATGGTGGGGTAGCCACGCACGCTGTACTCCTCCTTGATGTTTTCAAATTCCGAGGGGTAGACATTCATCCCGGCCAGCACCTGGGAGCAAAGGGAGAACAGACCCATCCACTCTCTGCCCGCAGACGCCCTTCACTTCATCCACACACTGCTCGTTCAGCTGTCCCACCAGAAACAGATGGGGACTGAGCCTCAGAGACTGATGCGTGTGGTGCAGAGGGGAGCAAGGCCCGCCAAGCCAGCTAGGAACAATGCCCGAGCTCTCTGGAAAAGACAGGCATCTGGGCTGAGGGTTGCCCCCCCAGACAGGCATTCCCTCCTGCCTGCCCTGCAGGGAAGATCATCCCAGAGCAAAACACAGTTCTGAGGACTGAAGAGGAAACCTGGCCTCATTACCAAGGTCAACCAGGTCCGAGAGTAGGGCCACTGCCTCCCAAGTTCATACTATGCCTTTTCTCTGCCCATGTCAACTAAGGGTGTACTCTTCACTCAGTCACTCCACGGGGTCCTCAGACACCTTCCTGGACACCTCAGTCTGTCCAGCCTGGCTTTATGTACCACATTCTCAGATTACACAGCTCATGTGGCCAAAGAGGGTGTGTAGTTCTCAGGACGACCCACCTGCCTGACTCTGCTCCCTTCAGACCCTGTTAGGTGACCTGCGGGTGACAATCACCTATGGCCTGACCTGACCATCATCTCTGAAGTCTGAACATACTCTGGGTCCTGGGGTCCACATATGCCAACACCCCTGAATGGATAAGGAACTTCAGTAGCTGTGTTACCGACAACAAGACTGTACGCTAAGAGCAACCCAGAATGAGTCCCCAGGAACTCTTTTCCCAAAGCAGCAACTTTTTCCTGTAGGGCAGGATCAGGTGCCTGGAAAGAGGACTTTGGCTCTGTCATCACAAGAGAACACAGCACAACCAGATGTAGGAAGACTCCCACAAAGCATAGAGGGGAGGGAAGAAGTTCAAAAGAGCCAGGAGTGGTTAGAGAAGCGGAGAGGAGAAACCAGGAAGTGGAATTTTGCTGAACAATACATAAGGAGGCATATGGAGAGAACACGAGGAAGAGCAGTCTCAGTGGACAGTGAACTTGACTCAGAAGACTGCTTCCACTTGGCAGTCGTGTGACCTTGGGCAAGTCACCCTCCCTGAGGTTCCTTGTTTGGAAGATGTGGTTCAGGAGAAGATCATACGGTTCTTAAGAGAACTGAAGGAGATGACCCAAGTCAGAGGGCTTCCCTGGTGGCTCAGATAGTAAAGAATCGCCTGCAACACCAGAGACCTGGGTTCAATCCCTGGATCAGGAAGACCCCTGGAGAAGGAAGTGGCTACCCACTCCACTATTCTTGCCTAGAGAATCCCACGAACAGAGGAGCTTCACAGGTCACATGGGGCCACAAAGAGCTGAACACAACTGAGAAACTTAGCACGAAACTGCTGCTCAAATTCTTTATTTCCTACCAAATTCTCGGTGGTGGGAATCACCTGGGCCTCTGGCAGCTCCATCCCACAAGGCAGCTAAACATACCAACCATTTTAAATACCCAGCACAGTTTCTGACATAAAGCAGACGCACAATAAATGCTTGCTAATCTGATTTTTTTCCTCCCATCCCATTTTGGGGTGCTACAAGGAATACAGGGAAAATAAACCTGAGATAGATTTACTTAGAAGCTCTGGAACCCTCTAAAAGCCCTTCTGCTCATTTCTCCAGACTGATTCAGCAGCCAGTTCCAGTAATAACTGTCTACTTTAAAGTTCTTTTTTTATGTTTAATTGATCTCCTCATTGTCAGTGCACATTCACAAGATTAATCTTCCACATCCTCCTCTTTCATTACATCACTTCCCTGCACAAAACCCTTCAATTCCACTGAATGGAGGCCAACATCTGACTCCACACTCAAAGATCATATGGTCCCTATCTCATTTTTTAATTCTTCTTTCCTACAAAACCCTTAATTGTACATTTGCTAGACTCTAGATTTTTTATTCTCCCAGGAATGACACAGTCTGAGATCTCTGCACAGGGAGGCAGCTGGACTCTTCGCCATCTAGGGCACCTTGAAGATGGAAATGTACCACAGTGTGGGCTCGGGGGTCAGGATGCTGGGGCTAAAGCCTAACTCCCCTCTCAGCAGATGTTCTCCTTGAGCAAGTCACAGTTGCCTCGCGCACCTCAGTTTCCTCATCTGCAGCTCCGTCTTCTGGCTTCTGTGAAGACTAAATGGGACAGTGCGAGCAAAGTATTCACAACACTCAGAATCTGTTAGCTGTCACCACTAATATGAATACCACTAAGAAGCTCTGCAAATCCGCTCACATCCCCAGAGCCCAGACTGTGCTTTCCTGGCCCCGACTCCTGAGTCCTCTAGCCCTGTGCTCAGGTTGCCCACACCCCCTCTCTTGGCCACCACAGAAGACGCATCCATCTCTTAAGGCAAAGCAAATCCCACCCAGAAGGTGGCCTTTGTCAACCACCTTTGCTTGTGATGAAGTCTTAATTCTCTGGGTTTTTGCAGTAGTTTTGACTACTTTGGGGGCATTTATTAGTTAACAAGGTGATTATTTTTTGAACAACTACTGACAAGCACTTTTTAGAGTTTGTGATTCCAAATGAGGCAGAACTGACCTCAGCCTACAGAGAAGTGAGGGCTGCCTGACACGGAACCGTGTGTGCTGGGGGTCGGTCAGCTGGCACAACATGGCCTTCCTCCTGTCCAGCCCACATCCCGTGGTTGTGGGGACAATCACAGAAGAATCACAGAAACTCCACAAAACAGGAGCATGTGAGCGAGTAGTCAAGGAGGGTAAGATTTCCACAGACAGTCCAGAAAGAGAGAACAGAGGTAAGACAAACCAAGATGCAGCTCAAGAACTGGGGACCATGTTGGTTTAATTGCAGGACACAAGAGAAGGCAGTGAGAGAAGGTGGGCAGGTTCGCTCAGGCTGTGGACCAGCCTTTAGTGTCTAAGAAACCAGGACTTTATTCAGGAGGTGCCAGAGAGCTCCTGGGGGTTGTAAGGGGAAAGCTGTGGGATCAGGGAGATAAGTGAGCAGTCACAGCAGCCACGCTGGGTGGGTTGAGTGGGGTCTGACCCAGGCTGGTGGGCAGGTCTCTTCTCGGATAGAGGATGTATTGAGGGGGAGATGGATGGTGACAGCCTGGCAGAGGAGCCTGTGGTGCTCAGGAGGCGGCATGGAGGGAAGCTGGCCGCCTGCCAGACACTGAATTTTAGTAAATATGTTAGACTCCCTGCATCTGGGACCCAGGGAGAGAAATCCAGACCAAGACGTCAAGCAAGCAGTCTGACACATTTCGAGCTTAGAGACTCAGTCTCCACGGAGCTACCTCTTATTGAGCTACCGACACAGATAAAAACCACTGAGGGACAGTCCGTAGAAGACAAGGAGAGCACAGTGTCAGGCCCTCATTCCAGTGTGTTACTAAGAAAGGAGAGTGGAAAGCAGAACCCTGGGAGCACTCCATGCAGTGAGGAACAGCAAGCACAGAGCAGTGGGGTGGGGGGTGCCCATCACCTGTATCTGTGAAGTGTCTGGAGGTTACAGAGCCGTCCCCATGCACCAGCCCATTCACTCTTCCAACAGCCCAGTGAGGCAGGCAGTGCTGGTGTTATCATCCATCCCCATTTTAAGAATGGGGAAATGAAGCCTCCAGGGCTACTTTCCCAAGATCTCCCAGCCAGTTATTAACAGCCATCAGCAAAGTCTGCTGTACACAAACCTGTTGCCAAGACCAACCCATTTCACCATTTACACCCAGATGGCCCATCATGGCCAAGGTTAACAAAAGACTTGGTGTGGACGTGGATAACTGGCAAGGCTGGGAAGAGGAGGTGGGCGGGCATGGGCTCGTTCTGGCAGCTGTGCTGGCTGCTAAGGGTGTCAATCAGTGGGACTAGATGGGACAAATGCGATGACTCAGTGACAGCAAAAAAGAAGAGGAGGATCTGAGTTTGGAAAATGGCAAAGGCTGTGCATCCCTGACCCAGCCTGGCTTCCACCTTAATGACATCATCAGATTGGATGCCTCCCAAGAAATCTGTCGAGGAGGAAGGTTTCTAGCCCCTGCCACAGACAGGGCCAGCCAAAGAGGGCTCAAAGATGACAGAGACAAAGAGAAGATAGGAGGTGCTAACCAGTGGATTTCAGCAGTGTGGAGGGGGTGAGCTTTCGATTTCAGGGAACAAGCAGTCCATCTCTGCCCCAGGTTCGAGGTCAAAAAGGAATCCACCCCTCTGGCTGCCCTGTTCTTCGGAGGCTACGGCTGCAACCATGAGCCCTGGCCTCGAAGGACCTCCTGAAGTAGGTGATGTTCATAGTGGCGAGGACCCTTCCCCTCAAGGAGCTAGGAAAGGTGAAAACTTTTCAAAAGATACTTTCCTAAGAAACCAAAGGGAAAGAAGAACAAAACAAGCCCCAAGTAAGAAAATTCAGAAGCAAAGAAATGGATGAGTTTATGTAACACAGAGGCAACTAACACCTGGCCAAAGCTGGGGTCAGTCGGCCAGACCCTCTGACCTGGGCCCAAACAGGAGCAGCGAGCACTGTTTTGTTTTGTTTTTTCTTTCTTTCTTTCTTTCCTTTTTTGGAAGCAGGTATCACCGACTCGATGGACGTGAGTCTGAGTGAACTCCGGGAATTGGTGATGGGGGGAGGCCTGGCGTTTGATTCATGCGGTCGCAAAGAGTCGGACACGACTGAGCGACTGAACTGAACTGAACCCTTAACAAGTAATCTTCAGGGCAAACGTTGTAGAGCCTTGTATGAACCTAGTGTGAACTCAGGGCCAGAAAAGAAGGCCCTTGTTCCACAAACATCCTTCCTACTTTGCCTCTGTCCCTAGGAACTGATGCTCTGACTTCCTTTAAAAAGGAGAATGTCACTTTTAATGTAAACACACAGCTTAACAAAATGTACTCAGGGGTGGTAAGCCACATGCCCATTCTTTGATTCATTAGGGGTGTTGGGCTCCTACTCTGTGCTTGGCCCATACTCTGTACTGAAGAAATGCTCAAGAAACTCATCTCTCAGTTAGAAAACCTTCTCATAATTAGCATCAACTGTGGATACAGTGATTCAGAACATAAGCAAAGATGAGCAGACAGGACCATGCAAGGCAGGGACAGGCTCTGGGGGACCATGGGAGGGGCCTGGAAAAATGCTTTTGGCAGGTAGATGCAGCATTAGCTAGAATCTTCTAGTAGGTGCTAGAAATTGGCACCAAGACCTTACCTGCTTTGATGGGATTGGCCAGCTAATTTGTGATCTGACTGGGGCTGGACCAGAGTTTGGAGGGTGAGCTGAGTGGTTGTCTAAGGATATGTGGGTGAGAAAGTGAAAGTCGCTTAGTTGTGTCTGACTCTTTGCGACCCCATGGACTGTAGCCCACCAGGCTCCTCTGTCCATGAGTCTCCAGGCAAGAATACTGGAGTGGGTTGCCATGCCCTCCTCCAGGGGATCTTCCTGATCAGGGATTGAACCCAGGTCTCCGGCATTGCAGGCAGATTCTTTATCATTTGAGCCACAAGGGAAGCCTATGCAGGTGAGAACTTGTAGGTAATTATGTCTTTCCTTCAGGCAAAATCATCTTAAAATATGGTATGTATTGAGGCCCCAGAATGTACAGTGAAACTTCCCCAGAGTGATGTATGTGCTGCAGGGCCAAACGTCTCCAGGCAGCTTGCTAAAAATTCATTAGTGAGGAACAAGCAGGACCCTGGTGTCACCCAAGAAATGAGGTCAGAAGAGAAAGCACGTGGCTCTTTGCAACCCAATCCTGGGGCTGGCTAGCAGAGGCCGCCAGTTAAACTTTTTTAATTGACTCTGAACTAATCACCAATTTGATCCATAAAGATCAGGATGAGTTTTAAGATCTCAGAAGTCCTGTAGCAGCACTCTGACCTGCCCACTGAGATGGCACCTCCCGACTGCCTTTCAGGAAAGGCATATGGACTTTTCCATGCTCCCAGAGGAGTCAGCAGTTACTTTTCTGTTGCCACCAAAAAGCAAAAAAAAAAAAAAGGCAAAACACCCAAAACCAACCAAACAAAAACCTCAAAACCTCTGTGGCTGGGGGTAAGTGCGAAAATGGACAGACCTATGGCACAGAAGAGATAAGACTGGCAAGGCAGCGGGAGAAACACAGAGACGAGCAGGGTCAGTGACTGATGCTCAGACCTGGATGAGGTCTGGCCGCCCTGGCCTGCCCTCCTTCCTCACTGACCATCCTGGTCGCTCCTACTTCTCTGAAGTTTCCTCGTTTTCTCTGTGGCTCGCCTTCCCGTCTCCCAAAGGTGGGTGACCCTGAGGTGACCTTGTCTCCTGTCCACTCCCCCTGCACACTTCTTCAGAGAACTGGTGTGTTTGGGTCTCCAGCTCCCCACCACCTTGCTCCATTGAGGTCCCGACATCCCTCCTGCACCATAGACGATGTCCCTCCTGGTCCCCTGGAACCATAGAGCCCTACATGCCTGGGCAGGAGGCTGCCTCGTGGGCCCGCGTGTGCTCTGGGCCCACCACCGGGGTCACTGTGCCCTCTTTCTTTGCCACTAGGCTGCCCAGCATCCGGAGCCTCAGCCTGCCTTGGAGCCCAGCCCCCAGCATTGTAGACCCTGATGGTCTACAGTCAGCCCCTGGTCTCTGCACACCACAGGGCTTCCTGCTACCGTCCTGGCTATTTCATCACTGGCCTTCGAAGGGCCCCAAATTCTCCTGGTCCCAGAAATCTGGGGAGGAGTCTTCAACATCCACTGAGGATAGGTCTCTGAACCACATGCCAGGGGCAGCCATAATAAGTCCTTCTCATGATTTTAAAGTGTGCCCTCTCCCCTCCCCCTGCCACCTCCCCAAGTGAGAGGGAGAAGTCGAGAGCCGGCAGCCAGCCCTGCCTGGCCCCTGGTGCCTCACTTACGAACTGGCCCCGCAGCTGGGTTGCAGCCTTCTGGAAGTGTGGCATTATCCTCTTGCACACGCTGCACCCTGGTCACCAGCAGGAGAGAAATGAAATGGTTACAATGGGCCCCGTGCTCAGCCCTCTCTCCCTTCAGGCCCACCTCTACCAACAAGCATTTATCCCACTTCCAGAAGCCAGGACCGCCCAGGCTCTGGGAACACACAGCCTCAGAGGCAAAAGCCCCAGTCCCCGAGAGCGGACCAACTCCACGGCATGAAACAGGACCCAGCCCAGCAGTCCCTCAACAGGTGCGGGACTGTCAAACCTGACGCGGCTGGGGGAGAGCAAAGCACTGAGTAACTGAGAGCGGGTTAAGAGTTCAACAGGAATCCAGAGAGCCAGGGGAGCACCCGCTTCATGCACAGCTGAAAGCCTCCCCTCGCTGCCCAGCCAGGGGCTGCAGATGAACCTGGAGCAAATGCTATTAGGAGGGAAAACGTACAACCACACATACAGTGGCTTTGGGGATTTCTTGCCTCTTTTCCTTCATTAACAGATAATCACGCCATGACAGGAGGCAGCCGAGCGCTGGCCAGGATCCGACATTCCATTCTTATCTTCCGTTGACCTGCCCGATGACCCTGACAGGTCACCTCCTCTCTCTACTGCCCCTCCCGGCAAATGAGGGGGCTTGGACCAGATGGCCTCAGGCCCCTTCCAGCACTGACACTGCCGTTCGTTCTCTGTGATGTCTCTGGCTCTACCCTCTCTGGTCCATTACAGTCACACTCCTCTCCTGGGTGGTGAAGCCCCCAACCTGGGGGACTCAAGGTCCCCGACACCCAGTACTACCTCAGAGAGACTCTGATTTAAACCTGCCCCATCCCTTCAATGAGAACAAGCCACACACAGGCACTGACCCCAAAGAACATGAGCCCGTTTCCTCAGACAGGAGGAATTCTGACACACAAGGCCGTTACTCTTCCTGACAGCTGCTCTGCTGCAAAACAGACTCTGAGATGCTTCTGAAGGCCACAGACACCAAAGCTGCCTGGAAGCCCACGTCAGTCTGGACGTCAGCTCCACACGGCACAGTGGGGACAGGGCCACGCAGCAGCAGGCTGACAAGCTCTGATCTACGTTTAGCTAAGGCCTCAGCAGGCCGTGGGCAGAGCAACACGGCTCAGAGAGGAGCACTCACCCCCTCATCGCCAGATACAAACAGTGGAGACCGTGAACAGCTCAGATCTCTCCAGGGACCGCTCGAAACTCCCCAGCACCGCATCTACCAGACAAGACGCAGTGCAGGATATTCTGATGTGAAACTCTCAACATGCCCACAGCCCCTCTGTGACGTTCCTGCCCAGCAGACAGACAGACACACAGACAAGCCAACACATCTGGGCTCAAGTTTATGCCATTAGTTCAGACTCAGGGAGACATGGGAGCTGCAACGAGGTCAGCCTGCAGCACGGTCCCTTAGTGTCTGCCCGCAGAGGACAAGCGGCCCCTCTCCCCAGCAGCTGCCACCACCAGCGTGGTCCCCACCAGCACTGGGAAGGGAGGCATGTGACACCTGTCAGGGGGCTTTGTTCCCACTGTGGGGATTCAGGGAGAAGAACGGAAACCGAGGAGGCAGTGCCAGCTCCCTGGGATGCCCAAGCTCCACCAGGCAGATGCACGTGGTAGGGATGGGAGGTCACGCAGCAGAGGAAGGAGCTCGGCTCCGGGGAGGGTGAGACCCAGGTCTGCATCTCTCCTGGACTGCTGCTGGGTGACCCAGGGCTAGTGGTGAGAGCAGTCTGAGCCTCAGTTTCCCCATCTGTAAGGCAGAGGGCAGAGCCAACACCTGGGGGCGGGGGCGGGGGGCAGGACCGGCGCCAGGAGGGGAGGCTCTGCCAACACAGGGCCCGAGAGCCCGCCTTTCAGTTCATGGTGGGGAGACACTTCCACCCGGAACGGGAATGTCAGTTGACTCCCCAGGAAGGAGGATGATGGGGGCACACTTGAGCCCTTCACCCTCTCTTTAGCCAGTGACTTGATGAGATGGGGGAGTCAGACACCCACTAGGGCACATTCTGCAGTCCGGAACTTACTGCCTGTCCTCAGAGCTGTGGCCTCTCTCCCCCAGCTCTGCCTATGACCTCAAATCACATTATCCCCCGTGACCTCTAAATGAATGGTAAGTCGGCCAGCTGTCCCCAGGGTAGAAATCAGCAGCACCAGGTGGAGAGGTTATTGGCAGGGGAGAGAGAATGGAAGAGTAACAGGAAGCTCCGGGCCAGGTCAGCTGCCACTTGAACTTTACCAGAGATAGAGCGGGTATGGTGGTCCTTATTTGAGTTTACCTTTCAGCTGACATAACTGGGAGGCAGGGAAAGAGAGAAGACTAATGACCACTCTCAAACCCCAAAGCTTAGAGCACCAGCCCATTCATTTTCCCATCAGTTCAGTCAACAAGCATTTACTAAGTAACTTCAGTAGGTCCTGGGGACCCAGATTTCTTGTCACAACTACAAGTTCCCACTGGCTCTGGGTTCATTCACCCTAGTCATGATCAAAGGAACAGAGTCCTAAAGGACCTCCCAGCGAGGCATCTAGCGACTCCCAGGAATAAGCTGAATTATAAGGCCACGAGGGCTTGACAGGATCAGTATAAGAGCACAACAGTACCCACAGAATCTGGGGGTACCAGGGACCCAGAAAGCCATCCAATCCGGCCCTCACAAGTGTTAACATCTCCGAGTTTCCTCCCTCCCTCCTCACTACTAATCATTCCGTAACACCTACAAGGAACCTAGCTTCTTCTGTCCTAGCTTTCTGCTCTAGGAAGATAATTCTGCTCACAGCTCTGCCTCCTGTGATGGGGATGGTCACCCCGCCAGCCTGGGGAGGTGCTGTGGGGTGGGGAGGGGATGGCACACGCACTTAGGTGCACACTGCCAGGGGACCTCTCTCTGAGACTCCTAGATCATTACACTGAAGCCTGCCCAGTTGCACCGTGAATCTGCCTCATGACATGGACTGCATACTGACCTCACTGTTTTAGTCTCATTTAGCCAATATGTTGAGAGCGGAAGCGTTCTAAGATGACCCAAAGGAGGCCCATCTTCAGGAACTGTGCGAGCAGGATAATTCCTGAAGCAATTCACAGTTGGGCAGGCCTCATAGCTCAGTTGGTAAAGAATCTGCCTGCAATGCAGGAGACCCTGCTTCGATTCCTGGTTCAGGAAGATCCGCTGGAGAAGGGATAGGCTACCCACTCCAGTATTCTTGGGCTTCCCTTGTGGTTCAGCTGGTAAAGAATCTGCCCACAATGCAGGAGACCTAAGATCCCCTGGAGAAGGGAAAGGCTATCCACTCCAGTATTCTAGCCTGGAGAATTCCATGGACAGACCATGGGGTCGCAAGGAGTCAGACACAACTGAGCGACTTTCACTTGCACGGAGAAACAAAGGGCTTCCCAGGTTGCGCTGGTGGTAAAGAACCTGCCTGTCAATGCAGGAGACCTAAGAGACCTGGGTTTGATCCCTGGGTCGGGAAGATCCCCTGGAGTAGGTAATGGCAACCCACTCCAGTATTCTTGCCTGGAGAATCCCATGGACAGAGGAGCCTGGCAGGCTACAGTCCATAGGGTCGCAAAGAATTAGATATGAGTAAAGCGACTTAGCACCTCACTCCAGTACTCTTGCCTGGAAAATCCATGGATGGAGGAGCCTGGTAGGCTGCAGTCCATGGGGTCGCTAAGAGTCGGACACAACTGAGCGACTTCCCTTTCATCCATTGGAAAAGGAAATGGCAACCCACTCCAGTGTTCTTGCCTGGAGAATCCCAGGGACGGGGGAGCCTGGTGGGCTGCCGTCTATGGGGTCGCACAGAGTCGGACACGACTGAAGCAACTTAGCATGCATGCACACAAGGAGAAACAAAAAGGGGTGACACCAACCAGTGAACGTTAATAGAAAGATCAGGGGTTAAAGTGCAGACCGCCTGGGCAGAGCCAGATCTAACAGGAAGTGGGACTCCAGGGCCTCTTTCCATGGGCAGGCACAGTCCTGGGGTGAGGTGGGGGGCCGGGTAGGGGTCACCGAGCAATCCAGGAGATAGGGTAGGGAGGGAGGTGGGAGAGGGTTCAGAATGGAGGGACACATGTATACCTATGGCCGATTCATACTGATGTATGGCAAAAACCACCACAGTATTGTAATTATCTTCCAATTAAAATAAACAAATTTCAAATATATATACACACACACACTACAATATGTATATCCCACTTCCTGTTGTAGTTAAAAAAAAAAAGTAACTAGAACCCTGTGCCACCCACTCAAGCCATAGACATGTCTGGACACACCCACCTCCCATCACACACACATCTCTTGCTCAGGCCTTTAGGTCTTTGCTTTTCAATCCATGGGTAGGGACAAATCAGACTTCAGAGGTGGCCCAGATGGGAGCGTATCTGTGGCTTGGAGGACAACTGCTCCATTCCACAGCTGCAGCTTGAAGGCAGCCACAGACAACATGCTGTGAAGAGCCGCATGAAGCTATGTGGCTGCGTTCCAACAAAAATTAATCTACAGAAAAGGCAGCCAGTCCCCAGGCCATGATTTGCTGACCCTTTATTAGAGGGTTATGAAGCAGTAGGAAAAACCAATAAAAAAACAATAAAAAAGAAAATATCAGGTCTTCCACATCTGGTAGAGTGGATGGCAAGCAGTAAGGAAGGGTAAGTCTAGTTTAGTGAAACTTTGCAGCTTATATATATAGTTTATATACTTACAGTGTACAGGGCTGCTGTGTAAAATATGCTCATACTACAAATACAGTCAAAAGTGTGAAAGCCACAGCTCGGATCCAGCCCCCTTCTGCCCTCTCAGAAATGGAAACTGAGGCACAGAGCGGTGAGGACTTGACCAAGGTCACCTAGCTCATTGATGACACAGTTGGAATTAGAACCCAGGTCCTCTGCTCACTGTCTCAGTGATCCTTCTGCTGTTCTCACGACCTTTAGCCTCATATAGAGACTGGACCCCAATAGTGGCCCCTTTCTCCCTGGTCCTGATCCCTCAGATCTCCCAGCTGGATGTGTGGCTGCCCCGAGGCTGGCCAGGCTCTGGATGGTCAGCAGCGGTAACCACAGAGAGCACGCCAGGGCCGAGGCACGGCTCCACCGGCTGCACAGCTGCCAGCCAAGGGCTTCAGGCCACAGGAGGCAGAGGGCAGGGAAGGCGGAGGCACCTTGAGCAGATGCCGGGGGAAGGGGACAGAAGGATGCCAATGCCAGCGAGAGAAAAACTGGTGTGGATGGAGGGGCAGGGCCAGATGAAAAGGCACAGACAAATGAAAGAGGTGCAGGCAGAGAGACGGGGTGAGCACAGCAACTAGGCAGGCCTAGGTGCTCCAGAGGGAGGCCGGGGGCTAGTGTTCCATCCCCCTCACAGCCACAGCGGCCCCACCCAGAGTCTGACCGTCCAGCTTGAGTGCAGAGGAGAAAGGCACTCACATGGAGCATAAAACATCATCAGGATCGGCTTCTCTTCCTTCTTCAGGAGCCGACGGAAGTCCTGAGGCACACAGAACATCACAAGTTAGAGACAGCACAGGACAGGGGTGACACCCTGGGGACCCTTGCAGGTGGAGTGCGGCAAGCACTTCTGAAATCCCAAGGTCTGACTTGGGGGATGCAGTGCAGTACAGATCCTAGCAAGTCAGGGCCTGAAAGGCCCTCAGAGACCATCTATTCTAGCTACCTCACACGTTACAGATGGGGAAACTGAGGGCCCGAGGGGACAAATGGCTTTCCCAAGGCCACCTGGCGGGACGAGGTAGTCGGGACCAGGTTACCAGCCTTACTTTCAGCTCCCACCCAACAATGAAAACACTGCAAGGACCCGACTGGGCCCCACGAGGCTGTCTCTTGTTCTATGATCTACGGCTCTGCTACGGTGGGTGCTTGTTTTCATGGAGGCCCAACTTGGCCAGGCAGGGATCTGCTCGTCACACAACCCTGCTCACCCAGCCCCATGAACCTTCCCCAGCCCAGCCCTGTCATGCTACCAACCATCCAGGGCCCAGAAGACCATGGTGCACACAGGAGCATAAGGATGAGATGCACCCATCCCCAGGAGGCTACAGGCTAAGTGGATCATTTGTATTTGTAAAACCCTTAGAACGGCGCCTGGCTTGTTATCAGGCAATATATAATCATTTGTTAAATGAATATAATAAATGTAAAAAGACAAATGGTCACAACAATGCTAATGGAGAGACTTCAGTGCAAAGCAGGGCAGGAGACTTTTCTTCCAACCAGTCAATGATGTTCGGGAAAAAGCAAATCTATCAAGGACTGCAGAGTAGCACCATGACAGAGCACATTTTGATTAAAATAAGCTCCTCTAACCAGTTTCCATGGAAGAAAATTAGAGGTTTTTCTCTCTTGAATAATAAAGAAAATAAGAGGAAATTTCAAAATGCAGGCTTCCTGGCCACAACAAGGCATTAGGTAAATAGATGACGGTACATCCTGCACAATGGAATACTACTGCATCATTAAAAACGATGGAGAGGAATATTTAATGTCACAATAAGATGCGCATGTCACATTAAGTAATGGGGGAAAGCAAGTGACAAAACAGCATATAAAATGTAATGTTTCTGTGTGTATTACACTGAAAGCCTGAAGGCTACAGAAAATACTGGCAGTGAGTATCTCTCAATAGGCAGGGATGGGGTAATTTTTTTTTTTCTTTTATGCTTAAGCTGTATTTTCTAAATTTTCAACAATGAACGTATATTAGTTATAATTTTCCAGTAAGAGAAAAAAGATTAAAATATTTTGTGAGAATTTAAAACAGCACATAATCAATTCTGATAACGTTAACTCTTATTTATGTATATAGAGAGCAGAGGCATCCATTTGAACAGAAGCAGTAACCAAGATCTTTGACCCTGACTAGGAGTGGAGGATGCTTTGAAAATGATCTTCTGGAATCCCCGGAGCTAAAATTGTTAAAAAGATCTGAGAAGAAAAGGTTTTCCTGAGCCTGCAGCAATTTGGTTTCATACCCTGAACAGTAACAAATATCTTATTACATCCAAAGATGCTTAATTACCTTCAAATAAGCGTGGAACTCTTAAGTTTACAAACAGAAGTCGGCAATTCAAACCTGAATTTGGAACTTCAGTTATTTTATGTGTGGATTTTATTAGCACAAAAGCAGTTAATATTTCTACATGAGAGAAAATAGTACACAGTATAAGAAGAAGACTGCCTACAGGCATGGAAAAGATATCTCTGCTTAATATTTCTAGTTACAGAAGAGCAGTTTTAGGAGTTTCAGGACATGAACATTTGGGGGGAAGGAGGCAGCAGGCAATCGTTTGTCTGAGAGGCTTTAAAAACACGTATTATGATAAAATCCACCCAGGAGAAATCATCGGTTTAGGCTGTCTGTCTTTTCATGGCTATGGGTACAGATGCCACCACCTTCAGACACTGGGCCCTCCTCCCCTCCTCCTTCTTTTTCCAGCTGATGACACCGGCACTTTCTATCCCCAAAATGTTGATGCCCAGCGCCTTAATTCAAAACACCTTCATCTGAAAGGCCCACTTGGTTATCTCATGATAATCACACATGATCCCTCCTCCAGAAAGTATAAATGGCATCATTTTCTCCTGAGCTAGTAACAAGCATCAAGAGTCAATGATTTTAAATGAAAAGGGAAGGGAGTCAGAGGAAGATAAAACGTACGTTTTATCTTCTCAGGATAAAACGAACGTTCTCCCTCCATCTACAAAAAAGCACTGCTTGCTGCACAGGCCATTTGAAATGTGACAAAGAAGTTCTTGCCCATCCCAATGGGAAGGCGCAGTCAACCAAGTAAGGCATACATGGGCACATGATAAAAACACAGGCACCCGTGGACAGAGGCACGTTTAGGTCACGTGTGCACATGATAAAAACACAGGCACCCATGGACAAAGAGGCACCTTTAGGTCATGTGGGGCAGGCTTCGAAAGGAAGAGGTTCAGGGTTGTATGCAGACTGTACTTCAGAACTACCCTTCCACCCCCAACCCCAGCCAAACCCAGAAACTGAACTTGTTCAAAATTAACACAGTGTCCCAGAATTGTAAAGACCTGATTCAAGTCTCTGAAAATCCAACCCAAACCTCTCAGATATTTTTAAACAAGAAAAAAGGCAAACACAAAATCCACCTTAGAAATAATACCAAAAAACATAAAGGCAACAACCACATTACATAATGAGAAAGAAACATTTAAATGTCCCTATAAGGAAAATGTACACATGTTAAAATACATTATATAAGGCAGTGGAGAACAGAAGTCCCAGGCAGCTAATCTCCTGTTGTTTCCATCTCGGAGCTCGGAAGGGAAACCAAATGTTAAGGCCTGGCCCAGGGCTCCCTTGGAGGTTCCATAATATTCCTATTTCTCAGTTCCTCAGTCATCTCTCCTGGGGAACCCTGGTTGGGGGGAAGCGTCCAAAGCCCATCAGATACCTTTTCATTGTCAATGTGGACAACATCTTTGGCTCCAGGATCTTCCTCCCACAACGGGGGCCCTTTTGGATCCTTCAGAAAGGCCACTATGGACTGAGGAAAAGGAGAGAGAAGGGAAAACTCATTTTAGCCAGGAAAAAAGGAGGTAAGGGGATCAGAAACCTGTCCCATCCCCTACCTGGAGACTACAGTGCCTGAAACCGGAGGCACACAGCCTATGGGCAAACGACTGGGGTGTGCCATGCCATCACCCACTGGCAGCACTGCTAAGCACCCTAAAAATGCATCCCACATGACACTAACTCTGGTCCACTGACACCTACGATGCTTCTTCAGGGACAAGAGAGAAAGTTCGAGACAACTAGTTGGCTTATTCAAAACAGAGGCACATGCTTCTAATAAATCTCATCTCTTCCAAAAAGTCTCCCTGACCAGTTTGAATAAAGGTCTCCAGTCACGTGCGATGTAAGATACTTACACATTCACACAGCCATTAAAACTGTCAATGGCATAAGCAAGTTAATCACACCTGCTTGTAACCTGCTTGGTATTTCACGATCTAAACTGGTTTGGGAGTGCATTAAATCCTCATCACCCTCTCTGGGACGCAAGTGGGAAGCCCCCCAAGGCAGGGTGCTCATAACTGTGGCCCCCTGGTTGCTGGACTTCTCTCCTTAGACACTTTTCTAGACGGACCAAGACCTTCAGGATAAAGGGCTTAACTAGCCTTTGTCTTGTGGACAACTGATTCAGCTCTCTGCTCCCCTTGGGCAGGACACACATGGAGCAGGAATGTGGGGGGGTGGGGGGTGGACACGTCCCTTTGCTCCCCTCCCCACCAGTCACACGACGGAAGCTGCATTCCCTTCACTTTCAAACAGTCATCTGAGAAATGCCGCTCAAAGCCTCTGAGAGCCAGGACCAGGTACCAAAAACCAGCTGAGCCTCCCTCCAACCCTGGAGAGGTGGCCTCGTCATCAGACAAGCCCTCAGTGTTCTGCAACTGGATGCAAGATTCCATTACATCTACCCGCTTTGAGCACGCTCCTGTGAGCAGATGATGAGCTAGGTGTGCCACGTGTGTGCTGGGAAGGGAGGGAGGTCTGTGGTGAGGACGGAAAAACCCCTGAGTGAGGCTGTGCATCCAGCCCCCCACCGGTCACACACAGACGACCTGGGAGGCTTGCTATTTCTTAGAAATTCCTTTTTGGAAAGAGCTCTGTGGGAGAGTGGGAGTCAGCCAGGACTTCGCAGAATTTCATTCAGATAGTGGTCCCTGTCTGTCCAAACAGAGCTATGAAATGCCTGCTGGCAAGAGAAGACGGCTATTCCTACCAGGCAGAGGCGGATCAGCCTTCTCTCAGCACCTTGTCAAAGCTTCACTGTGATGACAACAGCCAAAGTGAGGCCAGCAGCGCTGCCCTGAAAGCCCCACTCACCCACAGCCACAGGGCACGCCCACGAGCCATGCGATTAAGATGCTTATGGGAGCCCACCCGCCTGTTGTTCCAGAAAGCCTGGTGCAGATGCTATCAACTTAGGGTACACCGTGGACCTCAACAGTCTGTGCAGCCTGAGACTCATGGGAAAACACTCCTTCCGATGTATGTATGCACAGTGTCTAGGGATAAGGTCCACAGCTTCCAGGAGATTCTCAGTAGCATAGGAACTCAAAGTAGGTAGGAACTACTGCCCTGGGGGGGTTGGGGGGGGGGCACTCTTGGCCTGTGCCAGCACCAGCCGAGTTAAAGTACTAGCACCCCACCCCTGCCTCGGCATCAAGGCCCCTTCTGAACAAGGGTACAGCAACAACAGCCAGACTGTGCACCCACCCTGCCGGGGGACTCCTCCATCTTCCCAGAGATAGAAGCTCAGGAGAAACCCTGAAGGGAAAACGGACCCGAGACCAGGGAGGGCTTTGCTCACGGCTGCTCCCCCTGAGAACCTGGAGCTGTCGGGCAGCCATGGGGAGCTCCACCATCACACCCCCCTACCCTAGAGAACCCCAGGGACTCCTCCCCAGTCCTTGATGGTCCCATGGGCTTCAGGGACCCTGGGACCAAGGATGCCCTGTCCCCACCTATGACCCTGACCCTGTACCATGCTCAGCCACTTCTCCAGCTCCTTGATGCCAAGATCACAGGCAGGATGGGAGCGAGCAGATCCCATACACCTGGTCTTTGTGAGAAGGTGGACAGAAGCCAGGACTCAGACTCCCCGACCCAGGCAGGTCCAGACCACCTACCTGGGTGTCTCTCCTGCCACTGCAGTTCTGAGAAGCTGCTATTCCCTGCTCCTCAAGCCCCGGACGGACTCCTCAGAGGGCCAGCTAAATATACACTGAACACAACCTCCAGACACAAAACAAAAAGCCCCGCCGCCTCTATCAGCAATGCCCCCACACCACCCAGCTTCCACATCTGAGGCGCACGTGTTACCACTTCAGCTGACATCTTAACACAGAATAAGAGGGGTTAAGCAACTCTAGTTGGTAGAATTATCTCTAAGTGTCTAAGTGGGTGTTAAGATGATGAGTAATCAGGCTGAGTCTGTATTAAGTAAAAGCTGCGGCAACTTAAAAAAAAAAACAAGATTTAATGGATAAATAAGAAATGACCAAGGAGGTAGGGGGAGAGAGGCAGAGGGAGAAGGGCATGGACAGCCACACAAACAGATGGACAGACAGAAAAGAATGGAAGGAAACAGATGGAAAGAGAGAGGAGCCCAGGGTCTAATGCAGTCTAAGCAGGAGAATCAGAGAGGGTGGGTTCAACATATGCTGCGACAGAAGGAACACATGGCCCTAGCCAGGGCAGGGGCTGCCGCCTGGACCAGAGCAGGAGAAGAATGATCTGAGGGAGGGAACACGAAGGAGGAGAACCAAGGGCAGTGGAAGGACTCGGGCCCCGGAGAGCTGCCAGGGGATACAGGATAACACCTGCAGGGCAGAGAATCTCCATCCTTATTTTCACTGACGCTTTTCTATCTCTTTTTGAATCGGATTTGTAGCCGAGAATGGCTCAGTGACGTGGGCATCTCATCTGGACCCAGCTGCTGCCCTGCCCGGGTCCTGCATGCTGTGCTAACCTGGGCACCACTGGCCCCCTCAGGCCTATGGGCAGCCCCCAGGGACATGACTGCAGAGGTGAAGGAGGGCTCTGGACAGTTGAAGGGAGACTCTGGCCTCTGCAGAGGAGGGCATGATGTCAGATGTCTCACTGGACAGAGTGATGTCAGATGTCTCTCTCACTGAAAGAGTCATAAACTGTCTACCAAGCAGCGGGCCATCCCCTCTGGTTTCACAGCTACAAACTTCTCCAGGCATTCTGCTGACCTGTGTTCTACAGATGAGACTCCCTCAGATCACTCTGCCCTTCCTCCTCTGCTGAGAACAAGGCAGGGAAATTTACCTTAAACGTCACAGCTCGGTTATATTCAGTATGAAATGCACCATCCCTGTGAAAACACGAGAAAAAGGTGTTAATGTTAGGATTGGTTATGAAGACATGGGCTTCCCAGGTGGCACTAGTGGTAAAGAAGCTGCCTGCAGGAGACATAAGAGACTTGGGTTTGATCCCTGGGTAGGGAAGATTCCCTGGAGGAGGACATGGGAACCCACTCCAGTATTCTTGCCTGGAGAATCCCGGGGACAGAGGAGCTTGGTAGGCTATGGTCCACAGCATCACAAAAAGTCAGATACGACTTGGCACACACTCACCTGAAGACACTTAACCTTTAGATTTCCTGCAGAATCTTAGTAAGATTCAGCTGTTGAACACAGCTCAAGTTTTTTTTTTTAAGAAATAATTGTAAACACAAAAAACATCATTCTGAAATAAAATTAATCTCACTAAAAACTGGTTTGCAGAGAATACCAATGAAAGCTTTTAGTATTTATTTGGAAATTGGAAAAGTCCATGTGTACTTACTGGTAATGGAATAATTCAACCTTTTTGTCCTTTGCACTCAGGTCAACTTTCATCTTCTTGCACAATTTTCTACTTTCTGCGTCACTGAAAGACACAAATGTTGGGGAAAAGACACTTGTTACCTAAAGTCCTTGTGAAGGTTTTGACAGAGGAAAATCTGCTGGTGACCTAAGAGTAAAGGAGATAACTTAGGATTCTCAATAGCAAGTGAGGCCCTCACTACAAATGAGTTCTCAGAGAACTGGAGGAAGGAGGGAAACCAGCAGGATCTGGACTGATCTGGAAAGACAGAGGCAAGCAGATGGGGAGGACAGATCACTGCCTGTAAGGGGCCATCTGGTGGATCCAGACAAAGTAAGTTCCCTAAAAGCTTAGTGGGCAGGTGGCACATTTTAAGAAAAACAAGCTCAGGGGAGTGGTTCCCAATCCCGGCTGCTCATTAGAATCACCTGGGGGAAGTTTTCAAACATACTGATTCCCTGACCCTCTCGCAGACCATGACTCAGAGGCTCCACCTGTGGCCCCAGCGAGTTTTTTTTTTTTTAAACCTCTGATTTGCGGCATGTGCCACCACCAGACCAGGGTAGGAGAAAAATGTTCTATGATGTTGAAGGAGTTACAAAATCTGATCAGTTATTGATAAAAGCCAGAGAGAGAACAGCGAAAGGTTCAGTGAGGTGCTAGCGTCTGCAGGATCACACCCCTGCAGCCCTTCTAACGAGACGCGTCGGCCGGGTGCCATCCACTGTTCCCCAAGTGCTTATGCATGACCCCTCTAATCTTGCTTCCCGTTCTGTTAGACCTCTGATCTCAAAACGTGGTCCCTGGACCAGCAGTATCACCACAGCCCAGGAGCCTGTCAGAAGTGCAAATTCTCAGCTCCTTCCCAGACCTATTCAATCAAAACGCCCAGCGGGTCCTCATGCAACCGTGTTTTAAGGAGGCTCCCAGGTGATCTGATGCCTGCTGCTACCCTGCCTGGCTCTCCCTCATCTCTCCAACCCCTCTCCCACCCCCATGAGGCTTGGTTTGCCCTGTGCCCTGCACCAGTCCCCTCAGAGACCTCACCTGCTCTTGCAGCCTCCCTATGACCTCACCACACTCAGCCAAGTCTTCCCAACTTCCAACCAGAGGCAACCAGCTACCCCACTCATACGGCCCTGCTCCTCATGCCAGGACCCTCTCCCCACATCTCAGTGGACTACTCAGTGAGGGTCTCTCAGCAGCCCCCCCACCCTGCACCAATCCCAGCTGACTACACTGCTGCTGCTGCTGAGTCACTTCAGTTGCGTCCGACTCTGTGTGACCCCATAGACGACAGCCCACCAGGCTTCCCCGTCCCTGGGATTCTCCAGGCAAGAACACTGGAGTGGGTACACACTGCATGAGAAAATTTGCTCTGCCTGGTATGACCACCACCTGAGGGAAGTCCTGTCAGCTCCCACCTGTTCACCTTTGACAGCCATCAGCTTCACACAGCTGTGCACCAGCCCTGGAGCAGATGGACTAATTACACCATTCAGCTCAATTCTAAAAGCCACACTCACAATGGACAGGCAACACTATGGAACCTCATTTCAAGTGTGAATATGCAATTTGCAATTCAAGAAGCATGTCTTACCGGCCAGGTGCGTGGGTTGGAGAGGGTGTGTCAGGCACACTCAGGGACCCCCCGAAACCTCCACACCATCCCTCCCTACGCAGTCCTACTTGTAGTGGCCATCACTGTAGCCCCTGCAGCTTCTAGCCACAACCCTGCCCCAGCTCACAGAGAACTCAAGAAACGCTCAATGATCTCAGGAAGGAAGGCTAATGACGCAGCCATGGCTGCTCCCCCAGGGAGGTGAGAATCTTTTAAGATAGGGAGTCCAGAGAGGACAGAGAAGCTGGGGTGCGGAGGGGACCCAGAAGGGCCAAGAGCGTGGGGGCCTGTAAGGTGCAGCCACGAAGCCACGCACCCACTGACGGTGGTGATTACCGTCTAGTCTGCCCTGTCCCACACGTGCTCTGTGGTGAAGCCACATGGACAGGCAGCAGGGTCTGTTTGACAACTGTGTCCGAGGTGCCCTTTCCGTGCCCCAAGGAAGACGAGAGGGCTCAACTGGGATGTTTACAACCATTCCCTTGGCACTTTCCCTGTCCGGATTTGTTCTGCTTTATGCAACGATTTCTGGGACCACCTACTGTCCACTCAAACATGACAACAAATAGCGGCTATGGCAGAAACCAGGTTCAGGTACCTGCCGCACCCTTGCCCTATGCTAGCATCCAGCAGGGGCGCCCAGACTGCAAGGCAGCCTCACACCAGCGCTCTCCTCATGGAGCCTGGCTGGCAGCCTCTTCCTGTGATTTTATGAAGCAAAGAGAGGAGAGACGGGGCCTAGTCTTTGCAACCCCAACCCCGGCTGGCTGTGCAGAAAAAACCTACTCCTTGGGAAAAAGCCTTGCTGTCCCGGGGAATCCAGGCCAGGCTTAGGAGTATTGTCCCAAAGCAGCTGGCTGGGCTGGGTGGAGCTTTGGGGGTGGGCATGGAGGTTCCTCTCAGGCATGTCCAGCCCCACCCGCTGCCAGCCTAGGACCCCATGACCCTCCAGCAACCACAACTCCATCTTGGCCACAGGATCCCTCAGGCTGACTCTGCAACCCTCTCCTCTCCTCTGCTTCACACACCCCCACCCCCCACCGCCCCCCCCCACACACACACAGCGCGCGCAGGCACCTAGGACGGTGGGTGGGGAGCCCGCTTCCCAACCTCTATGAGCACCTCTGTTCTCAGATCCCAGCACCTCATGCCCCCTCATCTGGCACTGCCGCCCGCCCTTCCCCACTGGCTCTCTGCCCTTCCCCCAATATGTCCACTGACTGTCAGCCCCATCAGAAAGGTTTGCTCCACCAAGCCAATGGCTTTGTTTTGTTCATGGCTGGTTCCCCAGGGTTACAACGGCTGAGGGCACATAGCAGGCGCTCTATAAATAGCCTGAGTGAGTGAGTGAGTGATGCTGGCTGTCGTGCTGGGATGAGGCGCTCATGGCTGGCTCTCTGGGCTCTGCCTACTTAGCTCCAGGAATCCTGCCAGGTGACAATTCCTGACAGTGCGCTTTCAGATCGGCTCCCCTCCGTCCTATGATTCTGACTCTCAGAGTGTGTATGTGTGTGTGTGTGTGTGCGCACATATGCACTAACTGTGCAGTACACGAAAAGTCGTAAGAGTTCAAGAAGGGGAGAAATTACCCAAGCTCAGGGACTTAAAAGGATCTGGGTTGATAGATTTCGCAGTTAACTGTGCTCCCGCCCTTCCCTAGCCAATGACTAATGCTCTGGCAGGGAAGGAGACAAAGGCAGACAACAGGGAATGAGCTGCTTTGCTGGGATGAGAGGGAGGGGACAACCACAGAAAGTGACTGGCAGTGCAGAGGTCTTCACCTGTCACTCCCCAGACTGTCCTGCAGGAACCAGCCTTCTCTGCTGGCTCCTCACCGTCCTCTGCCTGGTTACTGGTTACTCACCCCGACCTGCCACATCCCCTCTTCCCCCGCCTCCCTGGACTCTGCTCTACAGAGAATGTGGAGGAAGATCACTGAAGCCTTTTCACACTTCCCTCCCTATCCCCAGCCCAGACAGCCCAGTGTTTTTGTTCAACTTTGTTGTGGGTCGCTGGCCAGCAGTGCAGAGAGTGGCTGCAGGTATACAGTGCTGTGCTTACTAGATCTGCACGTGCAATGAGGATCATTCAAGAGACCCACCAGAGATAAAAGGTGAGAGGGTGAAAGCAGAAGAGGGAGAAGTAAGGTGCTGGAGGCTCTGCAAGGGGGTACTCGACTTACAGAAGTCACAGCCTAAGTAGGAAATCCTCCCGCAGTGGCCGCCAGCTGCAGCGACTGGGCATCTAGGTCTGGCTCTGCCACTAGCCAGCCTGTGACCTCCAGCAGGACCCTGGTTCCCCAGCTGCAAAATGCAGAGCTGTCACACAAGCTGGACAGAGCTTTCCATCCCCCTATGGGGTCAAGTATTACTAAAACACCAAGGCAGGCTGCCTGCATACGACGGATGAACCAGGAGCCAGAAGCCAGGACAGATGGTGGAGATTCAAAAAAGATCTGAACCTCCATCATCTCTCTCCTAACTCACGATCAGATCCTCGCTTGGCCAGGCAACAACCTTACATCCACTCAAACCCTGGGCAGCCTCCTGCAGCAGGCAGAAAGCAGACTATAAGGATCCCCAGCTTGTCTTGGACACTGTGTGCCCTTGGCCCACTCAGCCTTCCTGGGGTCCGTTTCCCCACCAAAGAAGAGACCCTATCTGCTGGGTCTAACACGGCAGGATTCTGAGCAGATGTACCTGTGACCCTGAGGGTGAGAAGGAGAGGAAAGGTGGGACATGTTCCCCCCTTCAGAGACATGAAGAAAATGAAAGATGAGCGAGTGAGCAAGAAACAGCATCAGAGTGACTTGTAGAGGACGACATGGAAGGAAGGGGTTGGAGGACAAAGCCGGGAGACAGAGAACAGCCCTGGAAGAGCTAGGCCTCCAGTTTGCCAGGACCTGGGGGGCTGGTCATTAGCCCTGCTGACAACGGGACTCCCACAGCAGGATCCTCCCAGGTCTGCCTGTCCTCCTGGGTACGACCTCAAGAAGGCACCTGATCGAGCATGAATCACCCAGCAGAGCTCATAAGAGAGACAGGACACAAGAAAGAGGAGTGTGTCATCCCATCCTCCACCTGCTTCCCCAGCCCAGCGGTTCTGGAGGGGACACAGAGCCCTCATGAGAGCATGGCAGCATGCCAGGAGGTGTCTGAAGCTACAACAAAAGCACGACAACCGTTTCTGGAAGCCCACTTTATATCCCATGGTAATTCCACATGCTTACATGTAAAGGAGCAAATAATTTCTGGAAGAAAACATGGGCTTCAAAATATGTTATGCCTGCCCTGGCAGGCCCCCCCATCTCGGATCTGGGAAGCCAGTGCTGCTCCTGGAGAAAGACAGCAGATGGGAGAATGAGAGCGGGGAAGGAGGAAAATGCCGTAACATAATGACCTTCACCCTCGGGAGAAGAAAGCGGCAAGCACCCCATAAGGCTGCCTCGGCCCAGTGAGAATCAGCCCCTGGAATCAGCACGCCGGGCACAGGTCCCGCCTGCTGGCTCCAGCTTTGCTGTCCAGACAGCAGCACTCCGAGCCAAGGCCGAGCCCGATGCCAGGCTGCAGAGCACGCAGGGAATACCAACTCCCTTACACACAACCCACTTAAGAGCTGAACAAGTACCACCAGCCAACCCGAGTGTGGCTGCTGACATCTGAGCCAGGAGGTAGAGTGAGGGAAAGGGAGAGCTGACAGGTCCCTGGACGGAGGCCAGAAAGCCTACAGACACCTCAGAGCAACAAGTTACGGGCCTGGGGCCTGGGAGAAAACCGGCAGAGAAGGGTGTGTGTGGCTGTCGGTGTGTAGGCAGGGGTAGGGAGGAAAGAGCCTGAAAAGCAAGGAAAAGAGAAGAAATATCCACATAGAGAAGAGAGGAGGAAAAAGACCAAAAGAATGGGCAGGGACCAGAGAAAGGAAGAGGCAAGAGAAACCATCAAAGGAGAGGAACAGAGGAGGAGAGAGGCTGAGAGGGAAGGACAGGAGGGATGTCAGAGGCAGATACCTAGGGTGGGGAAAGGCATGAAGACCAGAAGACACACCCTCCCACACACTTAGATGAATACATGTGCCTTCATGTGCATACATACAGGCACCTATGTGTACACATGTAAGAGCCTGGTAGCTCCAGAATGTTCTCAACCAGGCTATGTAGGGATGAGAGCAACTTGGAAGATTCAACTCCATGTTTCACCCAAGAGTAGACTGAAGCCCAGAGACAGGCAGTGACTTGCCAAAGGTCACACAGCTATTTGCTGTCAGAGCCTAGGCTCAAAGCCAGGCCTCAAACCTACAGTCCCACAAGTTTCACAGCACCCCATAGTTCTTAAGGGTCCAAACAGAACAGCCTGTGCACTGCAGCTGACTCATCTCTCTTCAGAGGCATCCTCACAATGACCAAGGGGTCCTCACCCAAGGAAAAGCTCTTGAAGACAAATACATCATCTCCCTCCCTCCAGCTTCTTGATGCCCTAACAAACTGGCCCAGATGAAAAATAAAAAGAGTAGAATGGGATCTCAGATTTAAATTCTATTCTACAAAGAACTTTCATTTACCTGATCCTCACCACGGACCCAGAAAGAAAGCAGACTATGTATTATTGTTCCGTTTACAGATGAGTAAACAGATTCAGGGTAAGCGACCTGGCCAGGGTCACTGGGCTACTAAGCAGCTGAGCTGACCCTTCAGCCAGGGGCTGTGTCATTACAGCACACACTCTACAGACTCCCCACCCTGGAGCACTGTCTTCTCTCCCCCAGATGCCCCCTGGCCCCCTCACCTGCCTTCTAAAGGAGGAAAGCAGAGGGGCCATCATCCCACCGCAAGACCCGGCATCCCTATTCTGCCTCCATCCCTTCGCTGGCAAGGCGGGACGCAGAGGTGGGGAACCACATGCAGCAGGGCCCATGCAAGGGCAGCCGTGCTCCGGCTGTTCACCTGTGGTCCCCGCTCACACGCCTGCAGAGCAGAGGAGAGCACTCGCCGGAGCATTTCTGCCCTTCCATCTGCCCACCCCAGGGGCATCTCATTCAGACTCAAGAACACAGCTGAGTGCTGTTAAGGCGACGGTTAAGAGCTGTCATCACAGGGCTTGGAAAGAACACACTGGGTTCCCCTAATGGTTTATGGGGCACGTTCAGAAATCTCTGAGCAGGAGAGCTGACAGAAGGGGTTCTCCAGCTCACATCCATGGGGATCTCCCTGTGTAATGGTGATCCGTGCCCTGCCCCCCAGGGCGGCCCGCATGGACCAGAGCTCCCAGTTCTACCCCTGTGGTTGTTCTGGGGAAGATTTAGTTGTATCCTACCTCTGATATTCTGGCTTCCAACATCATCCATTATAGCTCCATAATCCACCTACTTATCTAAACTTTTAAAAGCTACTTAATATTTCAGCTTATGCCTCCTCTTAGAGGCATGAGTTGAGTAGCAATTATGTGAACAGTCAACCCTTTGTCTTCAGGTTACCTCTTTAAAGTCATAAGTTGCCCCCTAGATCTTCATCTTAGAGCATCAAATCACAGGATTCTCTCTCCCAGTGGCACTTTTTATTGATTCCAGACATTATGTCTCCAAATGAGTCCCCAGTTCTCTTCTTCTTAGTCTGTCTTTACACACCAAGCCCAGTCCCATACAGTCCTGCCTGTCCAGGGAGCAAGGCAGGACTGTCACCTCCAGTCCCATCGGCCAGACAACCCAAGGGGCCACACCACAGGGAGCTGCCTGCAGGGAAGCCCCGGGCATGTGAAAGACTTGGTCCTCTGAAGGCTTGCCCCAAGTCTGAACTCAACCTCCTCTGTGAAGTTGTCTTCAACCTTTCTAGGCAGAATGAATGAAGTGACTGTAATCACCTGGCTAGATGTCTGCTGCCTCCTTGCACACTGCAATCCTCAAAGACACTATTAGCCAGGTCTGTGCCTCAAAGCACAGAGTAAGTGCTCAAGTGAATGGACCCAGGTGGATGGGGTTCATCCACCTAAACCAAGCTCTCCCGCCCACTTCCGCCACCTACAAGCCTGGGAAGAACTCCCTGTGATGAGGCTCCATTGGCTTGGTATGGAGATTCCAGAACACCCTATCCCCTCTAACGGGCTCTATCACTTTGCCAGTCACACAGAGCAGTCCTGGTAAAATACAGGAGAGAGACACACCTGGGAGACAAGAACACTTCCAGACCCACTCTGAACTAGAAGCAACCAACAACTGAAATCTCGTCAACTGTTTAGTGAGCCATCTGTTCCATTAAACTGGTGTTTGAATCAATCGGGAGGTGTGAGGCCAGACAGGTGCGCGCGCGCACGCATGCACACACACGCACGCACACACACACACACACACACACACAGTACAGCAAACACTGCTTGACGAAGACGTCTTCTGCTCTCATTCAGTGCTTTGTCAAAATATGACTTTCTATCAGTTCTCTCCAATGACAGGCAGGACCAGCTTGAGGCTGCTGCTGCTAAGTCGCTTCAGTTGTGTCCGACTCTGTGCGACCCCAGAGACGGCAGCCCACCAGGCTCCCCTGTCCCTGGGATTCTCCAGGCAAGAACACTGGAGTGGGTTGCCATTTCCTTCTCCAATGCATGAAAGTGAAAAGTGAAAGTGAAGTCGCTCTGTCGTGTCTGACTCTTAGCGGCCCCATGGACTACAGCCTACCAGGCTCCTCTGCAGCTTGAGGTTACCAACTTATAAAACAGTTGTGTCCCAGAAGTTTATTTGCAAAACAGCCACTGAGAACTTAGGTTGAAGAGGGAGATGACTGCACTGGAGTGGAGCCCCGTGAGTAACAGCTCACGGAACCCACAGAGTAGTAAAAGGTTTGTGACTCAGGCAAGGACAGAGATATTAAAGGTTACAAAGACCCTTATGGGCCATGCAGGAAAAGAACTGCCATGTTCCCAGGAGAGCCCCACCTCGTCCCCATACTAACAAAACTGTAGTACTACCTGTGATCCTCTCCCCTGCTCTTCCCAAACTCACGTTCCCAATAAACCCCACATCCAGGTGAGGACCCAGCGGCCCTGGGAACACCTCCTGTCCTCGATCAGAAGGACATGTAAATGCTGGTGTCCACCCAGTGCAGTGCCTTGCAGGCAGACAGTGCTCAACAAACGTGTAAAGAACAAACCTATTCTTCCCGACCTTTTCCGTATGTTTCACTGTCTGTGTCTTTGCTCTGTTTTTGCCAATCTATGCCCAATTGGGAACTAATTATGTGACAAGAGGTGTGTGTATATAAATCCCAGCAGCAAAAGTGCTGAATGTGGAGAGATGTGGCAATTACTCCTAATGAGGAGAAGGAAGGGAAGCCGAAAACACCATGGACTTAAAACCCCCAAACTCAGAAGGATCTGAGGAGTTCAAAGCGCCCCCTTTGCCACACTCAGAAGGGGCCTCCTGTGGGCTGGCGTGTGATTCTGCCACCATGACAGTGACACAGAGTCTCTGGGAGGGGGCAGGGGCAGCAGGAGGAGGAGCAGCTCACAGCCTTGTCATCGGGACACATTGGGGTAGGGACACAGGCCAGAGCAAAGAGCTGGAAGGACTCAGCCACCTGTCCAGGACTGACCCGTGTGACGGAGCCACCTCGGAAGCCAGGGCAACAGACAGGTCTGCCAGCTGACTCCCAACTTGTGCCCTGTGGGCCCTGGAGACCCCCATGAAGGGCCTGGGCTGCGGGTAAAGCACATGGTTCTCAACGCAGATTCCCCCCATAAACGAGCCCACCAAGTGGCCCTGAAAATCATCTTGCCTCTTCGGGCATCAAGGCTCCTTCTGCCACCCTCTGAGAAGACAAAAATCAAGTGCATGACTAACAGAGTAACAAGTAAAAGTACTATGTAAAAGGGAAGAAGAGGGGTGGGGAAAGACAGGAGGGGGAGCCACACCTACCCTTCTCCAGCCCATAGCGGTCCTGCAGCATCACTGGGGGGTTTCGGGGGAGGGCGTCCTTCTGCAGTTGTCTCTCCATCATACCTCCTCTCCCAGAATATCAATCAGGAACAATTCCCACCCAACCTACCAGAGCCCACCCCTCGCCCTCCAGCCACCATGTCCCACGTCCCCAGGATCATACCCACAGTTCACCCAGCAGATGGTGCCTTGTCCTTTCACTGCCTGGGCGACAGTAGACAATAACTTGAGGTGACTTTCAGCTGCAGCTTCTGCAAAATAAACAAACAAATAAACACCTGTACCCAAGCACACTGCCCCCACCCCTGCCATCTTGCCTCGGCAAGGAAGGACGGAGGCCAGTCCTAGAGGCGAGGTTCTGAGCACCAGCTAGAATGCATCCCTGTGGGCAACGGTTCTAACTGAGGACCATCCAGCTCTTCTCAGAAAGCCCCGCTCCCGCCACCCTCACAGACGCAGAACCCGTCACCCCTCCTTCAAGCCACGTCTCACACCTCACTCTGCCAAGTCTCTCAGGTAGATCCTCAACTCCCTGTAGAATCTCTGACTCGTTACCTTTCTGGGACACACTTTGAAAATTCTATAACCAAACAATTACAGTTCTATAACTAAGCAGGCAATGAGTCTGCTGGTTCCACGCTTGCCTGACCTGGTGCCCAACCTGGGAACTGACAAGGGCAGGGACTAGACCCTTTCCTTCACCTGTGCATCACACACTCACCTAGGGGCTCTGCATAACACCGTGATTAAATGAGGTTTACCTGCGACTCTGGTCTCTGATGGACTGACGCTAAATGTACCCAAGTCACTCTCACAGCCTGCTTCTCCAGCCTGGCAGTACCCCGGGGGGGTCAGCTGCAGGACCACGGACTACGCCTCAGGGCCAGGCAGAGTGAGCATGAGAAAGGACGAAGTGTTGGGGCAGAGCCCCTGGAATGTACGCTACGAGGGCAGGCTCTTAGACATGGAGCCCCTGTGGCCAGGATCACCATGCCACCAGCCTGTGGTGCTCCACTGCGTGGTGGCTGTGGCCGGGCTGTCACGTTCCCCCATTGTCCCTGTCAGCTAGCTCCCTGGAAAGGGCCCCTATGCAGACACTGTGGGGACAGCAGGCTGCCGCCCTCACCCGCCAGAAACTGCATGATATGTTTCAAAGCCAAGCAGAAATGATATCTGAATTATTTGCCTCCTCAGATCTCCTTTTCTAGTGTGGATAATGGAAGCTGTTTGTGAACACAAAGCCTGCTGAGTCTTTTATGCAGTGAACAGAAAACATCCTTCAAGAGCCCTGCACAGAGCCACCCACAGAGGCCCTCCCTGAAACCCCCAGGCCAATGCGGGGGGTGGGGGGTTGCGGGGGCTCAGCCGAGGTGGGAAAGGTCGTCCTCACCCTTCAGACTGGGATCGGGAGGCGGGGGAGGGAAACTTGAGTAGAGCACATGAAGCCCTCTCCCTAAGCCTGCCTTTCAGCCATGGAAAGGGAGGCACTGGCTAGGAAGAGGAGGGGAGAGAAGCCAGTGCTCCTGAAGCCACGGGAGGTCCCCAGTGTCAGGACAGGCCTGGGCAGGAGGCATGAAGGTAAAATGACCACTGGGGTCCAAGCCCAGAGATCCAGACCAGGGAGGAGCCAGGTGCACAGGGCTGCTGAGAGCTCCACTGCCAAGAGGCAGGGACAGAGGTTGGGCCAGGGCAGAAGAGAAAACAAGAGCGCTCCCAGCCCCTCAGGCCCTGGGCTAGACACCTCACCTTCCCACTCTCTACTCTCCGCATCTTTTCCTGGTGGCTGAGCCTCCATCACTGCAGACTTTGCACGTTATTCCTGCCTCCAGCAGAGGAGGCCAGGCAAAAAAAGGGGACAGAGGGACCCGCCCTAGCGTCCACCGCCTGAAGGACCTTAGGCCAGGCAGCTCCAATTTCCTCACTCGTAAACTGGACATCACCTGACAACCTGCACTGCCTCCTCACGCTGCTGCTGCTAAGTCGCGTCAGTCGTGTCTGACTCTGTGTGATCCCATAGAAGGCAGCCCACCAGGCTCCCCCATCTCTGGGATTCTCCAGGCAAGAACACTGGAGTGGGTTGCCATTTCCTTCTCCAATGCATGAAAGTGAAAAGTGAAAGTCAAGTCACTCAGTCGTGTCTGACCCTCAGCGATCCCATGGACTGCAGCCCACCAGTTTCCTCCGTCCATGGGATTTTCCAGGCAATAGTACTGGAGTGGGATGCCATTGCCTTCTCCGCCTCCCTCATGGCAAGGCAGCAAATGAGAGTGTGTCTCAGAAGTTCCTTGCAGAGCCCTTCTAAGAAGGTGAGCTTATGGGAACGGGTGTGCACAGGGAAGAAAGTGAGCATGTTCCTGGGTGGGCTGACGACCCCCTAGCTCCAGGGGCACCCAAGGATGTTGAGACACGCTTGTTCAGGGCCCTGGAGCCCAGGCCTCAGGAGCGACTCTTACTGCCCCCTGCCTCAGTTTCCCCCATTCCCAACAGAAAAACAATCCCTGGGAGCGTGTGCCAGGCCCTCAGAACGGCATGGGCCAGCACGTGCCGGGTGTGTGGAGGACGCAGGCCTCAGGAGGGACACGTGTCTATCCAGAAGATCCATCAGCACCACCACCTCCCTGCTCCCGCCCTGGGCTGGGTGTCGAGTATGAGCTGCTGAGAGAGCTGTGCCGGAACTGGCCCCGACTACCGGCTACTGCTTCTCTGGGGCACAGAAAACTTGGCATCCTTGAGGGCAGCAAGAACACTTAACTCTGCTGGAACAGTGTCAAGTCAGATGTTCGAAGTCGCAGCCAAGAGCTGAGCAAACCTCTCCGTCTATGATGCCCTCTCCAGCCTCAAGGTCAGAAGAAGCAAACCGCTATTTCCACCCCACACTGAGCGCGGAGCCCACTCCAAACTCAGTCTCCTGTTCTGACCCCAGAGCGAGACAGACTGGGGCCAGGCAAGGCCAGGACTGCCAGCCTGGGTGTGTGCCCCCATGCCTGGGGCATCAGCTGGAGACAGGCTGGCCCAGTCAGTCAGTTAATCCACAGCTCTGGTGAAGTGTGGCCCTGGTGGGGATGGCCTGCTGTCCAGCAGCCAGAGAGTCCATCCAGGGTGTCCTCTGGCCTCCTTCACACACATTTCGTCTCCCTCCTGAGGCACTGAGGGACTCCAGGGGGCTTTTCCTAAGGAACCCTGGTAAAAGGGAACTAAAATAACCTCTTAGGGATCCAAAGCAGCAGCACTAATGCCCCTTCGTCAGGACCCTCGGTGAGCAGTTTTTAGTCCTGGGGTCTCTGCCTCCCATCTCTGCCCCCGCTCCTTCCTTTCTATCCCACTGCATCCCTGACCACGGCCCCAAGGCCAGGAGAGGCACTCACCAGATTTGGAGTAAAGCACCAGTACATTATTCCGGGTCCTGAGAAGTTTTTTCAAGTCCTTGGGGTCAGAGATTCTCTCGATGAGTGAGGAGAACTTTGCGGAGGACAGCCACGTCGGCAGGACCACCTGGGGATCAAGGAGCCAAGGACCGTGAGTCCCAAGTCCCAGTGGGCCCGAGGACAAGAAGCACCCCCAGATGTGTTGCCCCTAGGCACAACTGACTGGGGAGGGATAAGGTACAACCCTCCTTTCAACACGACACCTGCCTTTTGCCTCACCCCCTCTCCAAATCCCAGGCAGCACTAGTGGTAAAGAAGCCGCCTGCCAACGCAGGAGACCCGGGTTCCATCCCTGGGTTGGGAAGATCCCCTGGAGGAGGGCATGGCGAGCCACTCCAGTATTCTTGCCTAGAGAATCCCATGGGCAGAGGAGCCTGGAGCACCACAGTCCACAGGGTCACAAAGAGTGGGACACGACTAAAACAACTTAGCACTCACGCACGTACTCTCCAAGTAGCACCCCTCCCACAGGGACTCTTCCAGCCCACTCCCAGCCACCAGCTCCCCCTTCCTCTTCGTGCACTTTTTGTATGAGGCCATACGGACTGCATGGGTGCATAAGCATGCTGCATGGACGTTCCTGCCACCCTTTCAATCAAGACCTCTCTGCGAGGTCAAGGTCTGTACTCTGCCCTGCCCTCAAATGTCACACAGTGGAGCGATGTGAAAACTCCATCCCGCCTAGAAGCACCAAAGCCCCAAATCCACAGAGAAGTATGATCGCCTCTTAATGTGATCCCATTCAGGATGGGAATGAATGGGTGGGTGAGGGGTTTTCCACTTCCCCCACTTAGCTAATGGTCTAAGGAGACCAGCCAACAAGAAACAAGCCAATTCTCCCACAGAAAACCCTGAACACCTTGGGCCCTGGAAGTACCAGGCCCTGCTGCAGGCATGAGAGGTGGGCTGAAAGCAGGAGCAGGGACGGGGAGGCTGTTAAATGTCTGAACAAAACTGTGACACAGCAGAGCCCCTCACCCACACAGCCGGCCAACAGGCCCCTGCACAGCCAGCAAAGAATACCGCAGTTAACACCTGGAGAGACGGAATAAGAAACGCTCTGCCAGGAGACACCAGGCAGGGTGCAGACAAACTGAACCTTGAGATCACCCATCTTCTCTAGGCCTCTACCCCTCAGCACCTTCCCCTCCCTCTTCCAGAATGTTGCTAACCTAGTCCCCCCAAGAGGGTTCTGGAGGAGGAATGTAGTAAGAAGAGGCAACTACAGATTATCCGATGCGCTTGATCTTATAGATCAGTTAGTTTGACCAAAGTTGCATAGCTAATAAGAAGCAGGGCTAGCATCTGAACCCCCGTCTCTCTATGTGACCCCAGGTCCTCTTAGGCCATTGCCTCTTTGTAGCCAGAAGTCTTGCATTGAGTCTGAGCTCCACTCAATAGCGAAGATGCCCAGGCAACATCACTCAACCTTCTACAGACTTAGTGCTTCGCATCCAATGTGGACATAATGATACCTCCCCTCGTGGGACAGCTGTGAGGATGAAAGGGGGTAACTTATCGAACATGCCTTATAAATCATACAGCACTCTAACAGTACCAGTTACTGTAATATATAATGTAAATTTCCATCTCAGCAGAGTACAAGACAGAAATGTGTCCATATTCTAGTGCTTCTAAATATAATCTGCCATTGGATGCAACTTAACCTTCTCCACAGAGTAAAACCATCAGAAGGAGTTGTCCAGGAATGCTTTTTCCTTTATTCTGCCCTGGCAGGATGTGCGCAATGCCTGAGGACCCCCCGCCTTCACACAGCAGCTTTGAGACTACACCAGAAAGTCCACTCCACCTTATTATTACAAGTTGTTCCAGAAAGGTCCATAACAAAATGCACATGGTTAAAAGAAAAAAAGAAAAGAATCTGTTGGAAAAACATGTTGATGCTGCTGTTTTTAATCCTCAAATAACCTGGGTAGTCAATAGAAACAACTGCCCTTGACCAGTGCCTCAGAACTCTGACCCGCAGATCAGCGCTCCTGAGAGGCACCTGCATTTCTGGACTGGAGGGTCAGGAAAGGGGAAGGGATGGCGGGCCCTGTGCCCACCTGCCCAGGCAGCACAGCAGCATTCCGCTGGGCCAAGCGACAGCAAAGTGTCCACAGCAGAAACCACAAGAGCACCAAGTCTCAAGGCTTATCCACAGCTTCCTTCCTAGAAAGCCCAGTGAATCCCTCAGGTCATCTAACGGTTATATTCTAACCAACAGCTACTCTCAGAGTACACAAACCACCGAAGCCTCTGCCCCAGCATTCACCCTCACACAGCAGACAGCTTCAGGTCTACCAGAAATACACTGAGGCTGGGGCTTAAACGTAGCACTGTCTGCAGCCGGCCTGGTTAAGAACTCTTTATGGAGGGTCCATCTCCTCCTCACCTTGCGCCATCCCTACTCCACTCCCTAAACTAGGAGCACCTGCCCCTTGAAAGCCCTTAGGATACGTTTGTCCAACACAATAAACATGACACACACGACTGCCACACACTTGACCTTTGCAGAGGTCCTCCGCTGGGAGCATGTTACAAGGTGAGTCTGTGACAGCTCTTGGGAGACCCAGAGGGAGCACGGAAACCAGACAGACCCAGGGCATTCAGGGAGGGTCTGGGCTGGAGAGTGGTAGGAAAGGGCCGGTGGGGCCAGTCCAGGGTGGGTGGGGTGGGACCCTGAAAGCCTGGCTCGAAAGCCCCATCTGGCTGTGATCTCAGACTGGGCAGTCAGAAGGCTGGAGGTGAAGGGACTCCCTGGTGGGGCACCCAAGTAAAGAGAAATGGTTCACTCCAAGAGGCTCAAGAGAAAAACAACAGAACTCAATGACTATTCATCTGTAAGCAAGGGAGGAAGAGTAGAAGCCGAAATGACCCAAATGGAACAAAAATCAAAATTGCAAGAATGGAGAAGCAGAGAAGGCTTTTGTTTCCATTGAGGAAGGTGATAATGAGCTTAGGCACAGATATGTGGACAAGACACCCCACCGAGGTGTCCTCCAGACTGGAGAGTGAGACTCAGTGAAGTCTCAGAGGTCAGGGTCCGGAGGGAGAAGTAAGGAGGAGGAGGAGGAGGGACCAGGAGAAAAGTCAGGAAGAAGGCAGGAAGTACCACATCAACGCAGACCAGGGAGGAGATACACAGGCAAAGGCCAGGCCAAGTGCAGTGGGAGGCCAGGCTGCAGAGAGAAGCACACACATGCAGGAGCACTGGCGGCTCAGGGTGGGGAGAAGCGCGGGCTGTCTCCACCAAAGGCGGGGAGCCACGTGGACGTTTGTGGGCACAGGAGAGGCAGGATTTGCCAGGAGAGGATTTGAAATAAAGGGAACAAGAGGAAAATAGTCAGGATAGGTAGATCCAGGGGAAATCAGGGGACTTGGTGTGCAAAGAGCTCAGATGCTCGCTTTAGTATCTCTGACAGGAGGGTAAGAGGCCCCTATATATGGCCTCAGACAGACCCTCACCTTAGCAAGCAACCACAGGGACAGGCAGGAGCACGGCCCTTTCCTCCCTCCTCTAAACGAAGGGGACTCTCCTCCAGCCGCTTAGCATTCTCCTTTCTCCTCCGCTTCAGTCTAACCTTTCCAGCATGCACACTCCTTCCCTCCCTTAAGATGCAGCTCCAGGGAGCCCTGGATAGCCCTGCCAAGAGCCTTCCTGCAGACTTCATAAGTCACAACCCACAAACCTTGATAACAATAACTAAGGCGACAATAACAATGTTAATGATGCACAAACTCTGTTTTGTCAAGCCCTCAGGAGGGGACACGGCAATGTGTGCGAAGGAAGCCAGCCACCATCCGAGCCAACCATGGAGCTGTTCCTGGGTTTGGCAGGCAAGCAGGCTCTTTACACCCTAAGTCTTTCACTTTGGAGGAAGAAGAGAAAAAAAAATCCCCTTATGTTGCCTGTGCAAACTCCTTCTGACTTTCCCCCAATAATTGCTTTCTTTCTGCTCGCCAACCCCAGCCTTCACAGTATTTCCATCAGGGCTGAACTACCCCACCGGCTGGGCTGAGACCCATAAATCCTCCCCTGGGTGCAGGGCAGAACACACCTGGGAAGGACACTCCCTTCTACTGCTGGGGAACACGGGCCCCAAAACCAGGTCCCACTTGCATCAGAGAGCCAGTGCCCCCCATCAGAGTACTGATCCCAGAGCTCCCAAGCCCTGTCACAGCACCCTTCTCAGAACACCAGGACCCAGCATCAGAGAAGCAGTCTCCTCCACGCGAGCCCCTCCCCCAATCAGAGCACAAGGCACCTTGCAGAGCCCAGCAGCCACTCAGGGTGCCCAACACAAAGGCCCTCACCCCCACCCTCTACTACAGCTGGAGGCAATGGGGTCGAGGACACTGGCTTCTCCCCTCATCTTCTGAATAGGTGTCTGCCCATTTTAGGGCCTGCTGGAAACAGGGGCCTCCAGCCAAGAAGCTTGCTCTCCTCCCCCTGTGGTCTCACCACCGCCAAGACACATGGGAAGAGCACTGTGTCTGGAGTCCAGGCAAACCTGGGCTCAAATCCAGGCACTGTCATTTACAGCAGAATGATCTGAGGGGTTACGAGTGTCACTTCCCCACCTACAAAGAGGAGAAGATAATACTGACACCTGCCTTGCAGTGTTGGCTGAGGATCAAACAAGGCAGTTAAACTACACAGAGAACCTAACGTTATGCTTGGCACACAGCACACAAACCTCGTAATTATCTGTATTAGTACTATTAGAGAGATAAATCACAGGCAGAGCAAGGACAACAGGAGACCCAGCACCACCTTTTCCTCTTCAGGGCCCTGCCTGCAATCAGGCAGGACAGCACGTCCAAGCAGGAAGAAATGTGCACGTACACAAATCCAGCATCAGCACCGAGAATAACTACCCGGCTACACAGCACACGGAGGACGGTCCTTCCTGGCTTTGTGCCCATCTGCCCCTCCGGGACAAGTGGGCACTAGCCTCATCCTACAGATGAAGAAACTGAAGCTCAGGGAGGTTAACTTACTTACCACGGTCACACAGTAGGTCAAGCCACAGAGTTCGGGCCTCCCAGGTCCTGGCCAGAGGTAGTGGCTTACCTCTACCCCACAAGCTCCCAGACTCACAGCACCTTAAGTGGATCCTTCCCAGAAGCACCTCCTTCCCGCGGTTGGGGGAAAATCAAATCAACCAGGAAAAGACAAGATCTTCCAGAATGGGCAAGCAGGGTCCCAGCAGGGATTTACACCAACTCTCTACTTCCTGCAAGCCCAGAACACCTGCTGTTGGCCACCTTTCTCAAGACCCTGGGGCAGTCAGCCCAGATCTGCGGTTCATCAGAGGTATGTGCAGAGTCTGGACTCCTTTCTGCCTCCTCTCATTCTCTCTAATACATCGCATCACAACTTCCGCTGTCTTCACTTAACCTCACCCACCATCACCACCAAGGCTAGACACAGAGTCATGCAATTCTGGAAGATAACAGGAGATCAGTCCTTGCCACATTACACCCTCAGCTTTAAAAAGCTCCAGATCTCTGGGGTACATGCCAGCACCCTCACATTCTCTATAGCCCAGGAGGTTGTCTGTTGTTACAGATTCACTATTCAATGCAGATTATGAAGCCAGAGGTATTCAAGTATGTAAAAGCGACTTGCTAAAGGAGGAAGAGTTGAGGACAGAACTTTAACATTTAGGAAAAAGGGTGGAGGTGGGACTTGACCTTCTTTTTGCTCTGTCACCTGGAAAAAAGATAGCCTTCTTATGTTTGGAGCTGTGAAGAAACTGGTTTAATTTAGTGTAGCCCACATCTTACTCAAAATAGTTTTGAAATGTCAGAATCTAAGTCTAGACTCTTAGGAAGCTGGTGGTAAAGGGATCCAGGAATAAGGTTACAAACACATGACCTGAACCCCAGGTCAGAGAACCACAGCTGGCTGAATATTTGAGAGCTAGAGGTTTGGTAGCAAGAGTCAGAGACCCAAGTTTTGTGCTGGTTTTGATATTTACTGACTATGTGACTTTGGACAAGCCATGCCTCCTTCTCTGTGTCTTTCTCTGTAAAATGAAGGGGTTGAAAGTGATTTCCAAAGTCCTTTACAATTATGATATTCTGCAAACCTCATCTAGTGACCACTACCAGAGAAGTACAGTGAGGTAATTACACCTCAAGAAGAAACTGCTGAGTTGCCTTGGGCATGTGGCCACCCACATTAAAAGTCAAACCTTTCAGTCTTCCCTGCATCAAGTGTGGCCCTGTGGCTAAATTCCAGCCCCTGGAATGTAAACCGAAGTGTTATGCGGCAACTTTTAGGAAGTGTCCCTAATAGACAGTCTAAGAGTTTTCTTAGTCCCTTCCTCCTTTCTGCTCCCTAGAATCTGGAAAGATGGCTGGAACTCAAGCAGCTACCTTGAGACAATGAGGTGGAGTTCAGTTCAGTTCAGTTCAGTCGCTCAGTCGTGTCCAACTCTTTGCGACCCCATGAATTGCAGCATGCCAGGCCTCCCTGTCCATCACCAACTCCCGGAGTTCACTCAAACTCACTTCCATCGAGTCGGTGATGCCATGCAGCCATCTCATCCTCTGTCATCCCCTTCTCTTCCTGCCCCAAATCCCTCCCAGCATCAGAGTCTTTTCCAAGGAGTCAACTCTTCACATGAGGTGGCCAAAGTACTGGAGTTTCAGCTTTAGCATCATTCCTTCCAAAGAACACCCAGGACTGATCTCCTTTAGAATGGACTGGTTGGATCTCCTTGCAGTCCACGGGACTCTCAAGAGTCTTCTCCAACACCACAGTTCAAAAGCATCAATTCTTCAGCACTCAGCTTTCTTCACAGTCCAACACTCACATACATACATGACTACTGGAAAAACCATAGCCTTGAAGGACTTGCTAAAGATGTAGAGTTATCAAAATAGAAGGCACCTGGGACTATGATACCACAGAGGAATACACTGGCCCTGGAACACCCCTTTCCAGACTTCTATGTGAGTGGAATAAAGAATCTCTTTGAGGCACTATCATTCTGGGTTTTCTGGCACACATGCAAATAGATCTTGAGTGCCTACTGAAACAAAAGCTTTAACTAGAAAGAAATATTAACAACTACTCAATTTGGGATACTTCAAGGCATCAAATCATGCATTATACTTTAGATCAACTGCTACAAGGAAGGAGACAGACTACCAAGGGTTTGATTTACTGTCTTCCTCCTAATTACTCGAGTTTCACTGTGCCTATTCCCATCCCAAGTATCTTGGTCACCTGGTGATGGCTACCCACAAATGAAAGAAAAACTAATAACTCTTCAGTCCCCGCAACCCCAGCCCTTCACTATTAATAGTAAGGAAACCACTGCAGGAGACCAACAGGCCAGGACATCCCTCAGAGTTGAGCTGGGTTGGTTGGTTTCCAGATAGAAGACTCCTCTCAACATTTCTCCATGCCGTCTCCAGCCTCCAGAGCCAAGTACTCAAAATCTCCTGAGGCTGCTCAGCACGCTGGAGTCCGGAAGGTTGTGGAAACTAAACATGTTAATGCACAGAAGTCCATGTCCTACCATTTCATCTTGGACAGCTCCAGTCATTAGAAAGTTCCAATCCCTCCCCGTCCCAAGCCATTCTGCCTGCCTACCACACTCTGAAGACAGCAAACACATTCACTCTTAGGATTCTGTAGGTGAAATTCCCCAATTCCTCACGTGCCCCCAAGCCCCTCAATGTCCTGAATAGTCTGCCCTAGACACACCCATGCTCCCAGTTCCCGGAGCTATCCCAAGGCCAGGAGTGGGGTGGCAGAGACTGAAGGGAGTAACGTGCCATATTACACTATAATTTACTTTTGGAAATAAATATCTATGCTTTCATAATTCAAAATACAGGAAATTAATCTCAACACCAATCTTGATTTTTGTATCATGGGTTTTAAAAAAAATTGAAAAACACCGTTAGTGAATCTCTTAAAATATGACACCTGACTGTCATATAGTGCTGGCAAAGACTTAAGCCAGTACAATTCTTTTGAAAAGCTATTTGGCACAATTAATCAAGTATCTTAAAAGCATTTCTGCTTCTCCACGTGGTAATTCCACTTTTGGGAATGTGTCCCAAGGAAATTCGCAGAGATTCTGACACATATATGACTCACTCATTCTTACTCATAAGAGTCAAAAATTGTAAACAACTTAAATATCCAACATCGGGGGAACTGTTTCTTAGAATAAACCACTTGACAGGATGAAACAGGCATTTAAGAGATGTTTTCAAAGATTGTGCAGTGAAAAGATATTTGTTTTAATGTTAAGTTTTTAAAATAGAATTTAAAATGTACATGGTATGATTACAACTATACAGCCAATTATGCTAAGAAAATGACCGGAAGAAAAAGAAATTCACCAAAGTAAGGCTTTGTCCTTGAATAGATTTTATTCTTCTCCTTTGTGTATTTTTCTAACCATAATAGGCATACCTGATACAAATACTTTTTTAAAATTACCATCATTTGGCTACCATCATGGAAACAATTAACAATCTCCAAGTATTTCTCCACTACAAGAAAATGTAACTTCATAGACGAGAAATCTGGCAGAGAACTCAACTAAGGGACCAACATTAACACCACCAGGAATGGGTCAAATGAACATATGTTTCCTGATAAAAGGTACCGAAGGAAGGGAAACATCATCCAAAACAAAACTGAGGGACATTCTTCAAAAATGCCAACGTCCCCAAAGGCAAAGACTGAGAAAGTGGCCCAGATTAAAGGAGATTAAAGAGACATGACAATTAATTTCAAATGCAACACGTGATTCTAGATCAAGTCCTGAGCCAAGTGCTACATTCCTGATTTTGACTGTTGTTCTCTGGTTATATAAGAGAATGTCCTTCCCTCTTAAGAAACAATAAAGTATTTATGGGACAAAGGAGAATTGTGTCTGTAAACTTTATATATGCAGAGGGAGAGTATGATAAATGTGATAAAATGTTAATATTTGTAGAATCGAGTGAAAGGAAGATGGAAATCCTTTATACTCTTCTTGCAGCTCTTCTCTATCTCAAAATTAGAGCTAGGGAAAAAACACCTAAAATAAGACAGAAAAAAAAAAAAGAGAGATGCCCAGATGCCCAGAATACAACCAAATACTGCCCCCGCTCTTTCACAGGCCTCCTGATACCCTCGACCATCTATCTCAGCGTTCACTGGCACCTTCCCAAGCGAGAGCAGTGCTTATCTTCCCCTCTTCACTTTGAGCGGACTGACTGCTGGCTCCTCTGTTCACCTGACACGTAGTTTTTAATAAGAACTATTCTACAGAATCAGCAGAGAACTCTGCATGCAACGCATACCTAGAATGGCTCTGACGAGAGAGAAAAAGAGAGAGAGAGAGAGAGAGAAATGTTCACTTTTAAATACAGGTTAATTTATGCGCCTTAAATGGACAAATTGTAAGCATCTGTCACCAATCACCATGGCTAAATACCCTCTTCACAAGGAGCTAAGGCCTGACCTCAAACCAAGTTTGAAGATTTCACCACTGATATTTCCCAGTGTTCAAAAGTCCACCACCCAGCAGCCTTTGAAATAAAAATGAACACTGCCTGGATGGCACGTGCGTGCGTGCGTGTGTGTGTGTGTGCGTGTGTTTGTGTGGCAGAAAGACAGAAGCCTGGCCCTTGGAATGTGGACCCCTGACTAGCTGCAGCTGAGGAGCTAAACGCGCTAAAGAAAGAGAGGGAAACTGGAAAGCACTCAGCTGGGATGGAACCCAACCCGAGAGAGGACTCTTTAATCCCAACACCAAAGGTCTGGGGACGAGGCCATGATCATTCCAGGAGCTGTGAGTTTAGAGTGTTCATGTGTGCCCAGGAGCCAGCAAAACTGCTCACATGACTGTTCAGCTCATTCTCTTGACAAGTGAATTAAGTAGGTACTTTCATTATACCTAGTCTATAGATAAGGAAGCCAAAATGAAGAGTTAGAAACTTGCTCAACATTACCCGGCAAGTAGGTAGAAGCTCTGACTCGGACCCAAGATGAAGTGGAAAGACCAAGAGCCACGCACGTCTCACCACTTGCTCCCGTGAATGCAAAGCCAGGTTATGTCTTATATTTTGCTTCCTTTAAAAACCACACCGTTGACGTGGGCTCCACAGTTTTCCCACCCATTTTCCGTGGCACAAACGTGACTGTCAACAAGGGGCAGTTCGGGGGCAGGACGACTGATCCAGGAGCTTATAAAAACAGGTTTTTTTATCCTGAAATTGCAACTGCAGTGCATTTAACCAGGACTTAAGTCCCTAAAGCTTTTAATGTTGTGGAAAACCTCTTCAAGAGCCAAGAGGGCTCTGGGCTGCTGCCAGCCTGGTGTGCCAGGCCTGCTAACGAGGAAGAGCTGGAGGAGGAAGCAGAGAAGTAGGCAGCAGGGCCTGAGGAAGAGCAGGTGAATTCCCACTCCGGAAACCCAACCCTGTCTCAAAGCTCCATTAATTGAAAAGAAAATAACAATTCAAGGGCTCATGACCCATGAGATACATCTGTGCTTTGACATACAGTATTTCACTCAATCCCCTAAAGCTGAGAGTTGAAATAAGTATTTTCTATCCCTCAGGCCTTAACCCAAGAGCAGAGTTATAAAATCACTTCAGTGGGTTACCACCAGCATTTTTTTTAAATAACAGTAAGAAGGAAACATCAGTGTGTACATTTGTAGCAAGACTGTGTATTCAGTGAAAAATCTGCAACTGTTATGTTCATATATAGATATATGTACTTGGTTATAAATGTAAAATGCAAAACTGTTCTTGCAGGAATTGCAGTAAAAATGTTTGAAAACCTGCTGTAAACAATCTGTGTGGGAGGTGTACCATCCCTACTTTAGAGATGTGAAAACTGAGGTTCAAAGAAGTAAAGGCACTCAACTTAGGTGAAGCCTAAAACAGCAGAACTGGGACTCAGAGGTCTTCTAGGCACAGATCACAAGCTCTTGTCTTTGCCTGTCAATGCACACACTTCCCACTGATGTCCCGCAAGCTCTCTCCACTCCCCAGAGCTCCACCCAAACAAGACCTGAGAGGCCAGCAAGTTGGCTTCCCCTTCCAATCTAGCTACTGAGTGCAACCAACTGGAAAGAGCTTCAAGGACAGTGGGAGTCATCTCTTCTCTGCTACCTGTTGTGCACAATTCCCTCACTGCCCACAGAAAACAGCAAAAACGGCACATGCTCCAGCCAAGTGAGTCTCACAGCGTCACTGGTGTATGTGGCTCTTATCATGGGCAGACGTTGTGTCATGCCACTCGGCCCAAAGAGGCAACTCTGGCTGGCAAGATATGTCCACCACGTAAAATTAATGTTAGCTTGTAAACATCTCTGGTTTGTAGCTACACAACAGCAGTAAGTAAAAGCTTTCTGGAAAGATAGCTTTCTGGGCCTCATCCTTGAAGAAAATCATCTTGTGGGTCTGGAGAGACCAAGAATCCATTTTTACACATACCTCTTTGAGGTGGTTGGAGTCACAGCTGGGTTGGAAGGCCACTAACCCATCTTTCAAAAACCTCCTCTCTGGACCCCATACCACTCCCCACTCCTTCACAGCCAGAATTTTCCACCTCCCTCCTCCCCGTCTAAGCAGTCCTCAGCATCCCTCAGATCTGCCCCCACCACCAAAGAGGCTCCTGGTGGAGGTTCGGCAATGACCTCCATGTGGCTGACCCGACGGGCACCTCCACTTCTCCTTTTGCTCAGCCCCAGCACAATACACTTGGCCTCCCTTAACCCACTGCCACCATCCTGTAAATGCAGAAGTTCCTCAGGGCTCACTCAGTCCATCTTCTCTACCCGCCCCACACTGTCCCCTGGGGTACCCCACCTGAGCCGCACCCCTACATTAACAGCCCCACCCAGACCTCCCTTCTGAGTGCCACAACCTCACATTCTGCTCACTCCATGGCTCTTCAACAGGGATCCAGTATAATTTTCAAATTTAAAAACCCAATTTTCATGCAAAGATTGAGCATATTTCAAAGTGTTATTAACTCAATAAGGGGTCCACTAAAATGACAAAGCTAGGTCAAAAGAGGATGTAAGAAAGGAAAAAAAAAAGGTTAATAGAAATATTTTTTTAAAGAAGTTATAGGGAATTCCCTGGTGGTCCAGTGGTTAGGACTCCACACTTTCACTATTGGGGGAACTAAGATCCTGTAAGCCCACAGCCAAATTCTTTAAAAAAAAGATGTTATGATCGATGAAAAAGGGTATGATATGATTGTTAAATGAGATAAAAAGCCAGTTAATGTCCTGAAGACTCTCTCTTCCCTAACAGAAATCATCTGCATCCTTTCTAAGTTTACAGAGTATGGGTCTTAAGAAATAAAATCATAGTGACAATCCCTATGGGCTTCCTAGACAATGCTCCAGTGTGACATTAGAAAGTCATGAAATCAGATTTAATTTCCAAGTTTGGGGATAATTTTTCTTACACTGGGGGTCTGTGAATTTGGATGGGATCTTTATTTTCACTAATTTCACTGAAATTTAGTCTTCCCTTTATTATGAATGTAGGTAACCAATTACAGTAGCACTGACAACGTCCGTGACCTTGTCACCAATAGAAATCACATCTTCTCAGAACAAGAGGATTATTGCAGATATCTATGCTCATCACTACTTACAATTTATAGAAATTATCAACTCTGTCACTAGATCTTCCTACATGATGCATTAAAAAAAATACATACTATTTTGTCACAATTTGTTAAAATATTTTGATAACTATTTCAATATCACGGGTTTCTGCTATAATCATATGCATACTGTTTTATACATTTAAAAACATTTTTTTGAGAAAGGGTCCATAAGTCTTCAGAGAGGCCTTTTCTGACGCCCTGCAACAGGGTAGGGACCCTTGTTACACACGCTCTAACCACTTTATCTCCCTCCTTCTAGCACTTCCTACTTGAATTAAATAATAAATTAGTGGCCTCTCACCAGGCAGAGGGAGGAAGGGATGGTATCCATCCTTTTTATCAGTTTGTCCCCAATGCCTTGGCACAGTATATCTGGCTCATAAAAGAGTCTCATGAGGTGTCTGTTTAAAAAAAGATCTGTGGAATGAATGAACATGATATATGTAACACGCAGACGGTGGTCCATGTTCCTTTGAAATAAAGGAGCATGTACAACACCCCGCCTGGCAACCCACTCCAGTGTTCTTGCCTGGAGAATCCCAGGGACGGGGGAGCCTGGTGGCTGGCGTCTATGGGGTCACACAGAGTCGGACACGACTGAAGTGACTTAGCATAGCATAGCATACAACACCCTGCCCAGGACCCAGCCAGGTCAGATTCCTTGGTGACAGCAAACGTGCTTGTTCCTCGGGAGCCTGCCCTACTTGGCCCTGGAGCAGAGCTTTCCAGCCAAGCCCACGACTTGGCTCAGAAGCTATATCACCCTTATGTTTAAGCCCCAGCATAAGCCCTCGACCTCGATCTCCATGAATACCTTCCAAGGCAAGGATTAAAGGATCTGCTCACGAATTAAAGACATTTGCTCATGCCAAGGTTAAAGGAATGGTGGGATTCTTTGCGGTGATGGATCTCTACTCCTGCCCCGGCCAGCTGTGAGGAGCGGGATACCCTGAAGCCGGGCACAGGCTCATGACCAGGCCATCTGGGCACAGAGCACACATCCAAGCTGGGGGCTCAGTATGACTTGAGGGAATAAAAAGATACAAAAAGGCTATTCCAACCCCACATCCCCAGCCCTCACCACATAACTGCAAAGCTAATTATTTAGAAGTGACTGTAAACTGGTGAATGGAATGAGGCCCTGATGGACGTAGGTGGTCACAGGGGACAGTTACCTAGAGCCCTGCAGGGAGGGTGATGAGAAGGGCAAGGAGGGTGGTCAGTGAGAGCCTGGCTGCGGCCCCGCCTCCCGTATTCAGGCCATCAAGGAGCTAAAGAGCAAGGATCACGGACACCCCAGGTAACCGGCTGGTGCTGCTATTTCAGAAAATAGCACCTGCCAAGGAGGCTGCTCAGTCAGATGACCCATTCATCTGTCTATGCCCTCCCCTTCCAGGCCATGTCCATCAATGGTCTCTCTCTCCCCACTCTCTGTCAACTTACCCATCCCTCTCTTGAAGTAACAGTACTCAACCAGCTCATCTCACCCAGCTCGTGTGGGACGCAGAACTACACAGACGTGAGATACACCGAAATACTTTGCAAGCCCTCTACAATGTACCAGGTGTTTTATAATTCTCATTGATAGGTCGATGGGAAGCCAGAGACTCAGGTCAGTGCTGCAGGATGGGCAAGGCACAGTGCTCCTTCCCTCTCCCACCAAGATGCCAGGTGTGGGGGAAACGAAAGGAGGGCAAGAAAACCACCAAAGTCCGGTAATGCAGGAGAACTTAGGCTCTCCTACACCCCGGGGGTCACTCTCTGGTCCACTGTCAGCCTCCCAAACCTACTACAACCACCAAGGGAAACACAAGAGCCTCACCAAACAAAACCACAAAGCTGGGGCAAACCCTCCAGGGAGGCAGTGTGGTTGGTATCTCCAGTCTCAAGAGAGGATCCACTTTCAGAAAAAAAGGGAAGAAGCAGAGCACTTAAACTCTTAGCCCTTCTGCGCACACACCCCCACACCCCCCACCCATCAGGAGGCTCTGAAGGGCCCAGTGCAGAGGGGCAAGGAGCCATCAGGACCTCGGCTCCAGGGACCCATGATGGCAAGAATCCAAGAATCCTATGGTTCAGCCCCCTACCCACGGCTCACAGCCTCCACTCACAGCCCCTCTGGCCCTTCACTGGCTTCCAGGCACCCCTTCTCCAACCACCCGAGGTGCCTGCCGGCTCCTATTTATTGGGCGTGCCCATGTGCCATGCGCTGTGCTGGGTGCTCCCTGTATTATTTCTGATCCTTTCTACTCTGCACAATGGGTATTATTACCACTGCTGACAAACAAGAAAATAGGCAGGGCCCAAGGTCACACAGCTCCTGAGTGTGGCTAAAAGCTCGTGTTCTTTCCGTAACATCACACTGGACTTCATCTTGTAGATAACAGAGAAGAAAGTAAGAGGAAGAAAGTGTTGTTTTGGGAAAATTAATCTAGTCTCTCCCGCTCCAACTCAACTCTGCACCGTGGCCTCACTGTTCTTGTTATTAAAAAGGGCAACTTTCATCATGTCTCTCCATTGCCTACAGATTTGAGTCCTGAAAGCTTTGCCAGGCATCTAAGGTTTTTTTTTACTGGATTCACTTTTCTAGTCTTATTTCCCCAGCCCCAGGTGCCTGGAAATCCTTCTGTCCATCTAGCCTCGTCCATTGCTCCTCATTGCCTACAATTCTGTCTTGGATTCCCTGCCTGCAACACTGATTCCTTCCAGCAAATACGGACCAGGGGTGACTGCATGTCAGGTTTGGGCGAGGTGCCAGCACACAGAGGATCCCCACTGTCACAGAGCCCAGGGTCTGCCCTCCTTGTGAGGCATAAGCTGGGGCCCTTCTCTGGTCGCTGGGTGCCCCAGAGGCTGACCCTGGATAGGATCCACAGCACCCTGTTTGCCGCTCCTAAGGCACCTGGCCATCCCCCCAACTCATGTGCCAGTTCTGTTTTAACACTTCCTCTGTAAAGTACTTATTTCTGTGGGAAAAGTGCACTCCAGGTTCCAAGCAGCATTATAATTGGCAATTAGGCCCCCAGGCCAGCCCACAAGAGCCTATTAAATATATAATGGTGTAGAACCTAAATTCGTATACATTAAAAGCTCTGCAGGAGAGATGGGGCAAACATCTGCTGCTCCCTGCACCTCCGCCCCCTGTCCCACCAGGTTCTGAGCTTCATGCCACCCTCAGGGGCAGAGGCCTGGGCAGTGGCGAGGGTGGAAGGAAGCAGGTGGGAGCTGGATGACATACATGGAGTGGGAAGAATACCCATCTGTAATTCAGGAGCCTGGCTCTCACACCCGCCTTGTCTTTACAAACTTGGTGGCCTCACGTGGGTGAGTCCCTTCTCTCTCAAAGCCTCATTTTTCTCTTGTGAAATCAGAGAATTTTGAATTAGGTCAATAGTTCTCAGACTTCTGATGCTCACAGAGTAACAGGATGTATTTTAAAATATAGTTTAAATAATTAAAAAATATATTTTTAAAATATGTTAAAATATATTATGTATGTAACATACATATTTGAATTTAGATTTTATCAATCGAAGGCTTTTTTAAAAAATCACATTACAGTATCACTGCTTTCATCTTTTTTTCCAAAAGGACACTCTAAGCCACTCTCCCAGCACCCTCTCAATATGGATACCATGTCAGAGAAATTAAGTTTTTGAATTGGAAATATTTGGAATCATGAAAAAAAAAGAAAGAAAAAGTTCACCGTTGTTATTTTTCCCATTTGTCTATGAACCTGTGAAAAGGTCATCACAGGCCCACTCCGGGCCTTGGCCTGACACCGAGACCCTTGAGCAGGGTAAGGTCATGTCCTCCCAAGTTCTGGATGGAGACTATAGGACAGTCGGCATGGATGGCCTGAGGAAGGGCTGACTGCAGGGAGGAGCTAAGTGGGACAGCATGAAGGGCCAGGCAGCCACAGGCGTCGGGGACAGGACAGCCTGGCCCCCCCAGCTGCAGGCCCCAGGCAGGGACACCCAGCCTGGAAGGCTGGGACCAACTTGTCCAAGTGTTGACTGCACCTCTTTCCACGTCACAGTGTTGGAAGACTGGGAGTCCCCAAAGAAACATTTTTTTTTAAGTTCCTTTACTAACTTCTGATTAAAAGCTAATACACATTCATTAAATTCAAGAAAACTTGGGAAATATAAAAAAAGCCTAAACAAAGAAGTAAGCAAAAGTCACCCACAACTCTACCTTCCAGAGCAATCACTGTTGACATTTGGAGGTTTGGCTAATCCCTCACTTCTATAGCTAGCTTCAGCCACCCTGGGGTTCCGTTTTGTATCCCGCTTTTCCCCTAATTATCATACACAAGTACTTTTTCATGTCCTTAGATAGTCCTCATAAGCATTATAAAATATTTTGACAATAAATCCAGCATTCTAGCAAATACATACATCCTTTATAAACATCACTTTCCATGGTATGGGTAGGGCTACAAGTCATTTAAACATGGTGCTACTGTTAAGCATGTAAGCCACTTCCATATTTTTTTTTTTGCCACTTCCATATTTTTGCTACTGTAAAAAATAGGATGTGTGTACACCCCTGTCCATGAATCTCTGTAGACCCCTTCACACTTCTTTGCATTTCTTGGGTCACAGCCCAGTGCCCTGCACATCTCAGCTCTCAGTAAAGAATGAGTGAACAAAGAAACCCAATCCACTCCCAGGAGCTGGGGAACCCTTATCACATGGACACAGTTTATACTCACAGAGGCCCATCCTGGTGTCCGGCTTCCTCAGTGGCTCAGTGGTAAAGAATCTGCCTACAATGCGGGAGCCGCAGGAGACATGGGTTCGATCCCTGGGTTGGGAGATCCCTGGAGGAAGGCACAGCAATCTGCTCCAGTAATCTTGCCTGGAGAATCCCACGGACAGAGGAGCCTGGCAGGCTACAGTCCATAGGGTCGAAAAGACTTGGACACAACTGAAACAGCATAGCATGGCACCCTGGTGTCCACTCACCACTCATCACTGACTCTACACCTCAGTCTCACACCTGCTAAGCCAATCTTGGGCTTGGGGAAAGGAGAAAATGCCAATTCCTTGCTGATGACTCCCAGGTTCTAGTGCTCTCAGCAAACCTACCCACTCTCCACACCTCCCAGCGGAGGGCATCAGCAGATCTCAACTGCCTAGATGACTCCCACACTCACTCCTGACAGCTCAACTCACCCCTCAGGAAAGTCATGGCTGACCTTCCCTGCAAATTAATGTACAGCTCTCCTTCAGTGGTGCTCCCAGAACTTCGAGTATGGGTACTCACTCTTCTGTCTTTATTTGCCCACAGGACTGACTTCCCTGCCCAACTCAGGGCAACACCAGAGGGCAGGAACAATGTGTATTTTGCCCTCGATCCCAAATCCAACCCAGTGCCAGCCAATAAATGAATGTTTGCCGAATGAAACTTCTTTCTGGTCAGAGTCCCAAGTCTTTCATTTTCACAGGAGGGAAAAGGAAGGGGAAGAAGAAAGTAGACCTCCTAAAACAGACTGCATTCAAACACCTTTCCCGGGTGGCACTGGAGATGGCCCCCTCTACACAGTCCAGCATCGCGGCCTGGCACAGAGACCATCCAGGCCAACTGGCCGAGGGAACAGAATGCAAACAGAGCATCAAACAAACCTAAACAAACCTGGGAGAGTGACACTGCCCTACTCCAGCCCTGCTTCTAAGAGGGAGAAACAGATCTAGAGGGACAGGGAGCTTCCTTTTCTACCCACTTTCGGACAACCAGAAACTACTGGGCCACTCCTCAATGGCGATCCCAGAAGGGCACAGTATTGAGAGCTGGAAGTGTTTAAAACAACTCAATCCACACTCCATTTTTTCTCCTCATGCGTTGTCCAGCATCCTTGCCACACCCCAAAAAAACACAAAAAACTGGAAAATCCAGGTTGAAAAGAGTTCCAGCAGCAGGAGTCTCTCTTCAGGACCTTCAGGAAAAGAAGGAGCCAAAACTGTCCTATAATCAGGGAGACCAGAAACTACAAGAGAGGTATGGAAGGAGACGGTATCACACACCCACGGGAACACCAGGGCCAACCCCCGGCCCTGGGTGCTGTGGACACACCCATTCCGACCTCTCTCAGCGATGCCCTGAGGTACACTCTCCACCCCCAACCCCAAGCGTAGCAAATTGCTCCGGAGATCCCACACTCCCATAACCCTGGCCCGTCCCTCCTCCCCTCTTGTAGGGTTTCGAAATTTAGAGCTTCCTCCTCCAATTTGTCATCCTGGCAACCGGGCGGGAGGTGGGGGGTTGGAGTGGTATCTAAAGCGTCCCCATTTCATGGATGAGGAGACTAAGTCACCTACATTAAACGATAGGCCGCATCACAAGCCAGAAAGTGGCTGGAACCTCAGTTGGGTAAAGGAGCAGAACTCCCCGCCCGGGCGACCCCACCCGGCCCAGCCAAGTCTGGCCGGCGGGGGCTGCTCGGGAGGGCAGTCCACGAGGTGGCCGGCAGTTTCCCGGCTGCTCAGGGCCAAAACCAAGAACCAGACGGCCCTAAAACAAGGTTTCCGGCAGTGCAGGTGCCAAGCATCCCCTTCCTACCCCAAACTCACACAGGTGCAGGGCCCCGAGTCTGGGGCGCAGTGCCCCCGCAAGCCGCCGGCTTTCCGCCCTAGCCCGTGGCCGCCCCCTGACCTGCACCCCTGTATAGTCGTGTCCACCTCGCAAGCCCCCAGCCAGCGATTGCCCAGCGCCCCCAGGCTCCCCGACTCCGGGCTCCTTTCGACCTTTGAGCGCCGAAGCACTCCGCAGGGAGGGCACGGCGACCGCTCCGCCGCCTCCCGCACAGCCACCGGGTCTCCGCCCGTCCAGCACGCATGCCCCCACCCAGGCGCCCGGAGGCATCATCTCCCCGCAAGCCCCGGGAGCGCCGGGAGCAGGGAGCTTGGACCTGCACGCCGGGCGCACGTGCCGTCCCGGCCCGAACCCCAGCGCCACAGCCTTACCCAGACTGCCAGCGGCAGGAGCAGCCACGCCGGCACGACCCGCGCCATCCCTGCTGCCGCTGCCCCCAGCCGGCTCCGGTCCCCACTCGGGCTCCCGCGACCGCAGCTTCGCCGGGTGCAACCGCCGCCGCCACTTCCCAATTGCTCCCCGCCTCCGAGTTCCCGGTGCCACGTCTGCCAAAGCATGCGCACCACGCTGGGAGAGCCGGCCCGGGAGAAGTGCGTGCTGGGAGTTGTAGTTTGCAGCACGGCTGAACTTAGCCCCCTGGCCAGGTAGAATCAAGAGCCTAGTGCCATATGGTCAAGGTCAGAGTAAGGGAAAGCAGTTAATATGGGAGGCTTACTCTGTGCCTAGAACTTTAGAAAAAACATGTCCTTCGGCTCACAGAGAAAAGTTTTATTTTCCCCACTTTGAGGATGAAGAGGTGGCCCAGAGAACTTAAGTCATTTGACCCAGATCACATAGCCTGCAAATGGCACAGTCCAGTGCTGCTTGTGGAGGGCCGAAAAGCCCTCATCCCTGTCTCCCACCTACTGTTGCTTTTTTTTCATTCAAGAAATTTTTATTAATCTGTTGGAAAACAATTTGACATTTCCTCAGAAAGTTGAATACAGATTACCATATAACCCAATAACCACATTCCTGGGCATGTACCCCAAAGACTTGAAAACAGACATCCAAACAACTACTGTTACACAAATGCTCACAGCAGCGGTATTCACAATAACCAAGAGGTGGAAACAACCCAGGTGTCCACTGAGAGATAAATGGATAAACAAAATGGGATATATTCATACAGCAGGATATTATTCCATCATTAAAAGTAATGAGCTACTGATACATGCTACAATGTGGATGAAGCTCGAAACTATTATGCTAAGAAAGAAACTAGCCACAAAAGTATGCATATTGTATGATTACATTTTTATGAACCATCCACAGGCAAATTCAGAGGCACAGAAAGTAGATTAGTGGTTTCCTGGGGCTGAGAGGAGGAGGGATTGGCGAGTGACTGTTCAGTGGGTGCAGGATCTCCTTTGGGGGTGATGAAGATGTTTTGAAGCAACACATAAGTGATGATTGCACAACCTTGTGAATGTACTAAATGCCACTGAATTGTACACTTTAAAATGGTTATTTTTTATGTTTTGTGAATTTTATCTCATTAAAAACCCTTTATTGAACCCATTCATGTGCTAAAACATTCATGCATGGAATCAGTTATTCATTCAAGAATGTTTATTGAACACCTACTATATTCTGAGGTTTGAGATGGACAAGGATGTACAATCTAGGATTGATAGGTTATAGCTGAAAGAGCTTTTCATACTGTCTGGAGGTCCCAAGCTCAATGCCTAAAAGTCATCCTTGATCCATCCTCACCTCTCAACAGGCCCATTCAACCCATCACCATGTCATGTCAGCTCTACTGCCAAAATATTGGATTGGCCAAAAAGTCTGTTCAGGTTGTCTATAAGATGTTACGGAAAAAAATCCAAACAAACTTCTTGGCCAACCCAATATCTCTCTTCTGCCACCTCTCAAGTCTAAGTTACTGACATGTCTCACCCCATGCAAGGGTGAGACTGCTCCTTCCATTTGCTGCTCCTTCCTCCCTATACCCCCTACAATACAGTTGTTAATGTCAGTTGGATTTTGTTTGCCATTTCCTTGAAACCCTCCAATGGTTTCCCATTGCCCATAAAATGAAATCCAAACACTTCCGCATGAGCTGTGAGCCGTGAATGGTCTGGGCCTGACCTCTAGACTTCATCTACTGTCTCTCCTCTATGTTGTCTACTTGGCTCCAGTTACACAAACCATTATTTCCTGCACATTCCCGGCCATCAGAGCTGCTCCTACTTCAAGGCTAGTACTTTTCCTATTCTCCCTGCCTTAACACCTTCCCTGGCCCTTGGTCCAGCTGCCACCTTCTCATCCCTTCAGGGCTTGCCTCTATTTAAGACAAAGGCCCTTGGAGCAACCCATTTAAAGGCGATTATACCCTCTCCACCCCAACCCCCTTATTCTCTAACTCAGCTTCCATTGTTTCTTTGCTAGCACTTACCATATTCTGCAATTACTTCTTTAGCTGGTATGTTCATTTTCTGTTGCTACAAGTGGGATATAAGGTTCACATCTCTCTTGTTAACCACTTAACTTCAGAGCCTAGCATAGGACCTGAGCCTCATGTGGTTTTTGGAATTCTTTTTGATGAGTAACTGAATGATTGAATGGAGTAAAGTGTTGGAGAATTTCAGAAATTCCCAAAGCAAGTTGAGACGGGGCTTCCTCTGCATGCTCTGCATCTTCAAGCTTATGATCTACATATGGAAAGTGGGCCTTTCAGCTCCTCTCTGTGGGTCTCTGTTTCTCATCTGTAAAATGAAGCACCTGGTGAAGATGCAGAGCAACTGTACTCCCAAATGATGACAGGAGCGTGAATTGGTTTGACCACTTTGGACAATGGTGCACGTACAAAACGCGTACCAAAATGTTCATAGCAGCTTTATTCATAGTAGCTTGTTGGGGACTGAATTTTATTCTTTCTCCACCACTGCCCCCCCACCCCGCCAAGTTCATATATTGAAGTCCTACTCCCAGTACCTTAGAATGTGACTGTATTTGGAGATAAGGCCTTAAGAAGTAGTTAAGTTGAATGAAGTCATTGGGGTGAGCCCTAATCCAACATGACTGGTGTCCTTATAAAAAGACAAAGGAAAGGAAAGACTGTGTAAAGACATAAAGGGAAGGTGGCCAGCTACAAGCCAAGGAGAGAGGTCCTCAGGTGAAACCAACCCTGCTGATACTTTGACCCTGGACTTCTAGCCTCCAGAACTGTGAGAAACTAAATTTGTGTTATCTAAACCACTCCGTGGTACTTTGTTATGGTAACCCTAACAAACTGATATAGGGGCAAACTGAAAACTATCCAAGCGCCCTTGAAAAGAAAAGTAGATAAGTAAATGATACTCTATTCGGCAACAGCAACAACAAGAAAAGAACAAAGTACAGATATCCACAGCAACATAGATGAATCTCCAAACCCTGATGTTGAGCAAAAGTAGCCAGGCATGAAAAAGCACATACTGTATGATTCCATTTATCTGCAATTCAAGAACAAGCAAGCACGATCTCTGGTGATAGAAGAAAACTAAGGGTTCCCACGGTCGGGGGAGGGAGGGGAGCAGGAGAGATCAACTGGGAAAAAATATGAGCAAACCTCTGGGTGCTAGGAATGTTCTATATTTTGATTAAACGACTGTTATGTGGCAGTCTACATATGTAAAGACTAATTTATTAATTGAGCTATATGATACGATTTGTATACTTTGTGCTGTGCTTAGTTGCTTAGTCTGTCTGATTCTTTTCAACCCTGTGGACTGTAGCCCACCAGGCTCCTCTGTCCATGGGGATTCTCCAGGCAAGAATACCAGAGTGTGTTGCCATGCCTTCTTCCAGGGGATCTTCCCAACCCAGGGATTGAACCCAGGTCTCCCACATTGCAGGCAGATTCTTTACCATCTGAGACACCAGGGAAGCCCAAGAATATTGGAGTGGGTAGCCCAGCCCTTCTCCAGAGAAACCTCCTGACCCAGGACAATTGGTGTCTACTGCCTTACAGTCGGAGAAGGCAATGGCACCCCACTCCAGTACTCTTGCCTGTAAAATCCCTTGGACGGAGGAGCCTGGTAGGCTGCAGCCCATGGGGTCGTAAAGAGTCAGACACGACTGAGCGACTTCACTTTCCCTTTTCCCTTTCATGCATTGGAGAAGGAAATGGCAACCCACTCCAGTGTTCTTGCCTGGAGAATCCCAGGGATGGGGGAGCCTGGTGGGCCACCGTCTATGGGGTTGCACAGAGTCGGACACGACTGAAGCAACTTAGCAGCAGCCTTACAGTCAGATTCTTTACTAGCTGAATTACCAGGGAAGCCCTTGTACACTTGACTATATGTAAATCATATCTTGATTTTTTAAAAGTTCAAAAAACGAAGGATAGAATGAATCAGCTAATCTTCAGAATCCCTTGTATCTCCTGAGTCCAAGACTAGCTAAAAGCTCTTGGGTCCAGAGGAGGGCTGAACTCTGCAGAGATGTGACTGCCAAAAGGGAAAGAGTCCAGGAGAGGAAGGAAGGAAGGAAGCCATGCGCCTATGAGCCGGAGAACCAGAGGGCAGGGGACTGAGAGGGAAAAATAAAAATTGCCAAGAAAACAAGCCATTTCATCCTGCAATTGAAACAAGCTAAAATGAGATTTATGTCCCTTCTGGGAATGTTTAACAATTCTAAGCTTCACTCTCCTTGAAATATTAGGAGAATAGTGCAGGGCAAGTGCTGTCCCTCCTCCATTACAGCCCTCAATGGAAACCATCCATTCTCCAGCAGCAGCCCCACGGGGCCAGCCAGAGAAACTTCTCGTCCTGAGGTTTATTGTGAATTGTGAATTGTACCGCCACCTGATATTTGTGTAGCCAGTTCCTCTCCATCATCTGGGCTGAGATGAAGACTAGCACAAAGACCATTTTCTGGCATTTAAGTCTGGATGAGAATTGGCCAGAACGAAATAGAAGGAATGCTGAGTCAAAGAAGCCAGACACAAAAGAGTATCTTCTTTTGTATAATTCCACTTATGTGAGCTACAAGAAAGGCAAAAGTTCTGTTTTGTTATTAGTCAGAATTGTGGTTACCTTTGAGGGAAGGATGTGGGTAGTCACTGGAAGGGGTTTCTTGTGGTTCTGGGGTTCTGTTACTCCATCTGAGTACAGGGTACCTACCTGGGTACGTTCACTTTGTAAAACTTCATCACACACTTTCATAGGTTATCCAATTCTTAAGTTATATTTGAATAAGAAGTCACAGGTTAAAACAAAAAAGAGGAGAAATGAAATGGAGGGAAAAAGAAGTCAGCACTGCATAGGGATGATGGAAGGAGGGGCAAAGTCTAAAATGAGATAGCTGGGAGATCATTAGTAATCCCTACACCTGGGTGAGAAGCTAGTCCTAGCAGAACACCCCATGCTCACAAGCATTTGCCTCTGCTCATTGAGAGATGTCACTCCACCTGCACCCCCCAATTTTGGCTGATACCCACCTAGATTGGGTAACCCCTCCTCCAAGAGCTTCTTCTGACACTCATCATTCTCCCACCAACACACCCAGCAGTCTGGGCCTAAGTGTCCCTTCTCTGTACTCCCACAATTTCCCATGTGGAGTGAGGTCCTTAAGAACATGGACTGTGATGAATTTATAGAGACAGAAAGTAGAACAGTAGCTTCCAGGAGATGAGAGGAGAGGGGACCTAGGACTTAGTGTTGAATAGTTACTGAATTTCAGTGCTGTGCTCAATCACTAAATCAAGTCTGACTCTTTGCAACCTCATGGACTATAGCTCATCAGGCTCCTCTATCCATGAGATTTCCCAGGCAAAAATATTGGAGTGGATTGCTTTTTCCTTCTCCGGGGTATCTTCCTGACCCAGGGATCAAACCCACGTCTTCAGCATGGGCAGGCAGATTTCTTCACCACTGAGCCACCAGGGAAGCCCAGAATTTCAGTGGACTGATGAAAAGGCTTTGGAGATGGATAGTGGTTGCCCTACAATATGAATGCACTTAATAGCATTGAATTGTAGACTTTAAAATGGTTTAAAGTGGAGGACAGTCTTTTCAACAAATGGTGTTGAGAAAACTGGATATCAAAAAAAAAAAAAAGAAAGAAAGAAAACTGGATATCTACACATAAAAGATTGAAGTTGGACCCTTACCTTGAACCATATACAAGAATTAACTCAAATGGGTCACAGACCTGAATATAAGAGCCAGAACTATAAAATGCTTTAGAATAAAATACAGGTGGAAAGCTTCATGACTTTGGATTTAGCAATGATTTCTTGGATATGAAACCAAAAGCACAAACAACAAAAGTAAAAATAGGTAAATTGGACTACATCAAAATTAAAAACTTCCACGCATCAAAGGTCACAACTAACAGAGTGAAAAGGCAACCCACAGAATGGGAGAAAATATTTGCAAATCATATACGATTTATCCAATAAAAGGCACTAAAGTAAACCAAAACAGAGGCCACAGTTTGAATATAACCAGAGACCTAATGCTCATAGTCACGTGTAAGTGTCCTGATTTTCCCAAAAAACTGACTCTGACCGTAAACAAAGCTTAAGCATTCTTCATGTCAATGTGGTATTATGGCTTCCCAGCCAATTAGCTACAAATAAACAAGCTTATGCAATGAAAAGAAACGTGAATTTCTAAGAACCAGTCACAACTAAAAACAAGGTATTCCTCATTCATGCTTCACAAACTGAGCTGCAACTGGTGAAAACAAGCTTCTGAGGTCTCTCTGTTCTTTAACAGTTTATTTCTCACTCAATAAAATATTCATATCAAGTAAAGCTGTCTGGATATTTTTTGACAGGGGTAAATATCCAGAATGTATAAAGAACTCCTTCACCTCAACAGTAACAACAAAAACCAACCTGATTTAAGAATGGGCAAAGAGCTTCAATAGTTCTCCAAAGAAGATATACACATGGCCAACAAGCATATGAAAAGATGCTCAAAATTACCAATCAATAGGCAAATGCAAACTAAAACCACAATGAGCTACCACCTCACATCCATTGAGTTCAGTTCAGTTCAGTCGCTTAGTCGTGTCCGACTCTTTGCGACCCCATGAACTGCAGCACGCCAGGCCTCCCTGTCCATCACCAACTCCCGGAGTTCACTCAAACTCATGTCCATCGAGTTGGTGATGCCATCCAGCCATCTCATCCTCTGTCGTCCCCTTCTCCTCCTGCCCCCAATCCCTCCCAGCATCAGAGTCTTTTCCAATGAGTCAACTCTTCACATGAGGTGGCCAAAGTACTGGAGTTTCAGCTTTAGCATCATTCCCTCCAAAGAAATCCCAGGGCTGATCTCCTTCAGAATGGACTGGTTGGATCTCCTTGCAGTCCAAGGGACTCTTAAGAGTCTTCTCCAACACCACAGTTCAAAAGCATCAATTCTTCGGTGCTCAGCTTTCTTCACAGTCCAACTCTCACCTCCATACATGACCACTGGAAAAACCATAGCCTTGACTAGACGGGCCTTTGTTGGCAAAGTAATGTCTCTGCTTTTGAATATGCTATCTAGGTTGGTCATAACTTTCCTTCCAAGGAATAAGCGTCTTTTAATTTCATGGCTGCAATCACCATCTACAGTGATTTTGGAGCCCCCCAAAATAAAGTCTGACACCGTTTCCACTGTTTCCCCATCTATTTGCCATGAAGTGATGGGACGAGATGCCATGATCATCGTTTTCTGAGCTTTAAGCCAACTTTTTCACTCTCCTCTTTCACTTTCATCAGGAGGCTTTTTAGTTCCTCTTCACTTTCTGCCACAAGGGTTACAAGCAAACCCTCAAAAAACAAGTGTCATCAAGGATGTGGAGGAGACCAAAAAAGAACCTCAGAGATCTGGGTTAGAGTATGTACTTCTGAACAGGGGTATAGAAGGGACAGCTTAGAGGTCTGCCCCTCGTTTCTGTGGCAGGCCTGGAAAGAGTGTGCTTGGCTATTGAATAATAACTAGTAACTCATTATTGGATATTGATTGAACATAGGCTCATTGCAGGGCCTCCCTCTGACATTTTGTTTAAAAAAAAAGTATCATGTTAAAAGACCAGTCCTCAAGCTAGTAAGAGTACTTCCTGCTTGTCCTCTCTGGCATTGATCCTCAGTTCTTCCCATGGTCTCACCCCCCACACCTTCCTCCTGCCTGTCCTAACTCCAGCCAGCAGCATGTTTAAACCTGAGGTCCCCCCAAGCCGACCCCTGGGCCTTCACTTAAAACAGTCATCTTTCCTGTGTGACTGGGTTCCCTCTAAGCCCCTAGCACTCTACCCAGCCATGTCCCCCTGGCCTGAACCCAGTGTGAAACCACAGCAGCCTGATGTTGTGCTTTGTACTTCTTTGTACTGGTCAGGTCTCCTAGACTGTGTCCCTGATGTCTCTGCATGTTTTTCACCTTCTTTTTTTCCTCAGGACTTAGTCCTCTAACTGGCTTCAACTACAGGGCCCCAGGCTTGAGCTCATTAAAAAAAAAATTGACTTGCTAAAACTAAATTCAGAGTTGACCTTAGATGATCTGTTTTCTTCCTTAACAACAGTGTTCACCTTACTAAAGACCAAGCTTGTATCTAAAGCCAAGTGTCAAAAGCCAGGATGTCCTCACATCCTCTACCTGGTGGGTTCACTCTTCTGTTGATAGTTACACTTACAAATCAACACCTTGCCCAAAACCTTCCTCCACCATGCACCTCTGGAGAGTCCCTAGAACCATCCCGGATGGGCTTCCAAGATGAGAGCTCTGGTATCTGGCTTCCACTGCAGCATGTAAACTTCACTTTGGTTTCTCTCCCCCCGGTGCTGACACAAACATGATGCAGCCACCCTTGCCTTTGATTCTCCAAGGCAAGCACAAGCACAAGGATACAGCAGAGTTTTATTGAAGGATTTATTGATTATGAAGGAGCGTTACATTATCATGCAACTACGAGGCAATACCACAAATGGCAAATGACCTAAATTGGAATATATAATAAAAGCTCACTGCACACTCCATCCCACGGAGCTCCTTGCTGGCTAAGGCTTCTCAGACCCCCTGCCCACACCCACATTGTGCATCACCTGTCTTGGGTTTCTGGCACAGAGCTCCTGAAACTCTTAGAATTCCCTGAGTGGTGACAGAAGTGCCTTTTGTCATCCATAAGAGCCTCTGTGGACCCCACGAGAGTTTATGCTAATGAGTGACTCAGGATGGGGCCCCTAGAAAGCTTCTGAATAGAACAGAACCCATCAGTAAAAGGGCTTCCCAGGTGTCACTAGTGGTAAAGAACTCTCCTGCCAATACAGGAGACATAAGAGACATGGGTTCAATCCCTGGGTCAGGAAGATCCCCTGGAGAAGGGCATGGCAACCCACTCCAGTATTATTACCTGGAAAATCCCATGGACAGAGGAGCCTGGCAAGCTACAGTCCATGGGGTCACAAAGAGTCAGATACGACTTAAATGACTTAGCACACACGCACATCAGTAGAAAAGGGCTTCTCTGGTAGCTCAGATGGTAAAGAATCTGCCTGCAATGCAGGAGACCTGATTCAATCCCTGGGTAGGGAAGATTCCCTGGAGAAAGGAATGGCAATCCACTCCAGTATTATTGCCCAGAGAATCCCACGGACAGAGGAGCCTGGCAGGCTACAATCCATGGGGTCACAAAGAGTTGGACACGACTGAGCAACTAACACTTTCACTTTCATCAGTAGAAAGACCAAACACCTGATTACAGAGTGGGAAATTACCACCCCTAACCCAAACCTCCAGGGAGAGGTAGTGAGCTGGAGCTGCTGCTGCTGCTAAGTCGCTTCAGTCATGTCCGACTCTGTGCGACCCCATAGACGGCAGCCCTCCAGGCTCCCCTGTCCCTGGGATTCTCCAGGCAAGAACACTGGAGTGGGTTGCCATTTCCTACTCCAATGCAGGAAAGTGAAAAGTGAAAGTGAAGTCGCTCAGTCATGTCTGACTCTTCGCAACCCCATGGACTGCAGCCCACCAGGCTCCTCCGCCCATGGGATTTTCCAGGCAAGAGTAATGGAGTGGGTTGCCATTGCCTTCTCTGAGTGAGCTGGAGACTGAGATATAAAAACTCTTGAACAATAAGATTTCCAAGTTGGCGAACACATTGATGTGCTGGGAGGATGATGCCTGTGGAGAAGAGCATGGAAGCTCTGTGCCCTCACAAATACTTTGCCCATTAGACTGTAACAGAGTGGAATCCTTTATCATAAGCTAGTAAACCTAAGTAAAGTGTTTCCTGCATCCTGTGAGTCATTCTAGTGAATTATCAAGCCTGAAGGTGATTGTGGGAACCTCCAAATATGTAGTCAGCCAGACAGAAGTGTGGGTCTCCCAGGGACTCCATTTCTAGCTGGCATCCAAAGTGGGGCAATCTTATGGGACTGAGCCCTTAACCTACAGGGTTCATGTTAAATCCGAGAGTTGGTGTCAGAATTGAATTATTGGATACCCATTAGAGAATCAGACAGGAGTCCTTCTGTGATAGGCATTGTCTTCTGAGATGTGTGTGTTTGGAAGATCTGCATGTAGGTCTTGGTGGGAGTCAAGATTCTGCCTCATATTAGAGGAGCCCCATAGGCCAAAGCTAGTGGAGGTGATGGAATTCCAGTGGAGCTCTTTCAAATCCTGAAAGATGATGCTGTGAAAGTGCTGCACTCAATATGCCAGCAAATTTGGAAAACTCAGCAGTGGCCACAGGACTGGAAAAGATCAGTTTTCATTCTGATCCCAAAGAAAGACAATGCCAAAGAATGCTCAAACTACCACACAATTGCACTCATCTCACACGCTAGTAAAGTAATGCTCAAAATTCTCCAAGCCAGGCTTCAGCAATATGTGAACCATGAACTTCCTGATGTTCAAGCTGGTTTTAGAAAAGGCAGAGGAACCAGAGATCAAATTGCCAACATCCACTGGATCATGGAAACAGCAAGAGAGTTCCAGAAAAACATCTATTTCTGCTTTATTGACTATGCCAAAGCCTTTGACTGTGTGGATCACAATAAACTGTGGGAAATTCTGAAAGAGATGGGAATTCCAGACCACCTGACCTGCCTCTTGAGAAATCTGTATGCAGGTCAGGAAGCAACAGTTAGAACTGGACATGGAACAACAGACTGGTTCCAAATAGGAAAAGGAGTACGTCAAGGCTGTATATTGTCACCCTGTTTATTTAACTTATATGCAGAGTACATCATGAGAAACCCTGGACTGGAAGAAGCACAAGCTGGAATCAAGATTGCCGGGAGAACTATCAATAACCTCAGATATGCAGATGACACCACCTTTATGGCAGAAAGTGAAGAGGAACTAAAAAGCCTCTTGATGAAAGTGAAAGTGGAGAGTGAAAAAGTTGGGCTAAAGCTCAACATTCAGAAAACGAAGATCATGGCATCTGGTCCCATCACTTCATGGGAAATAGATGGGGAAAGAGTGGAAACAGTGTCAGACTATTTTTTTGGGCTCCAAAATCACGCAGATGGTGACTGCAGCCATGAAATTAAAAGATGCTTACTCCTTGGAAGGAAAGTTATGTCCAACCTAGATAGCATACTGAAAATCAGAGACATTACTTCGCCAACAAAGGTCCGTCTAGTCAAGGCTATGGTTTTTCCTGTGGTCATGTGTGGATGTGAGAGTTGGACTGTGAAGAAAGCTGAGCACCGAAGAATTGATGCTTTTGAACTGTGGTGTTGGAGAAGACTCTTGAGAGTCCTTTGGACTGCAAGGAGATCCAAGCAGTCCATTCTGAAGGAGATCGGCCCTGGGATTTCTTTGGAAGGAATGATGCTAAAGCTGAAACTCCAGTACTTTGGCCACCTCATGTGAAGAGTTGACTCATTGGAAAAGACTCTGATGCTGGGAGGGATTGGGGGCAGGAGGAGAAGGGGACAACAGAGGATGAGATGGCTGGATGGCATCACTGACTCAATGGACGTGAGTCTGGGTGAACTCTGGGAGTTGGTGATGGACAGGGAGGCCTGGCGAGCTGCAATTCATGGGGTCGCAGAGAGTCGAACACGACTGAGCGACTGAACTGAACTGAACTGAAAGGCTGTGTGGCAGGCAGGGTATGGGCACGTGATCCAAATCAGCCAATCAGCTGCTTAGGCCAGAGTGACTATGTCTCTGGAGCAAATGCTACATAAACACACGGAATGTTTACAAGAGGAGGACCCATGCTTGGGCAGCAGGTCACACACCCTTAACCAGTTGTTCCTTGGTGTGACCTTGGATGAGTATCTGGCTTCCAGCCTGATTTTCAAGTCTGATCCTCTAACTGTTTTATAATGGTTATTGTTTAAAAACACATCCACAAAGTTTCAATACTCCTCTCTCTAAGAGCTGGGGCTCACTTCCCCCTGCCTCTGATGATGGGCCAGACTTAGTGACTCTCTTCTTATGAACAGAATATGGTAGAAGTGACAGTGTATGACTTTCGAGACTAGGTCATGAAAGGCACTCCAGCTTCCTCCTGACACTCTTGCTTGGATCCCTCACTCTGGGGGAGGCCAGCTCCAATGCCATAAGGACATTCAGACAGTCTTGTGGAAAAAACTCATAAATCTGTACAGGGGATAAGAGCCTCCTATCAATAACTAATGAAGTATTGAGCCTTCCTGCCAACATCCAAATAAGCAAGCCATCTTGAAAGCAGCTCCCTGGCCCCAGTCAAACTTCAGATGATGGAAGCCCCACCTGATGCCTTGACTAACAAGCCTGAACCTTCCAGGTGAACTGCTCCCAAATGTCTGACCCACAGAAACTAGGAGATAATAAATGTGCATGGTTTTTAGCCTCTAACTTTTGGGATGATTTGTTATGGAGCATCAATAGCTATTACACTTCTGGATTCTGTGAGCCACCAAAAAGCCTTCCAATGTTTCTTTTTCTACATAAATTATCCAGTTTCTGTTGTTTACAATCAAGAGCCTGGACTGGTACTACTTATTTACATCTTCCTTGACCCCTGACCCACAGCCCCAGGCTCTCACCCTCCCCTTTTATCAAGCAGAGTAGTTCAGACTCAGGTTCCTCATGTCACCAGCCTACCCAGGTTACTTCCGGGAGCTTTCATTTCCTCACTCAAGCAGGCTGTCCAAACATCTTCCTAGCTGCAAAATCAGTCTCACCACCCGCTGAGAAGGCAAACCCAGCTGCAGACCACAGGGGCACTGAATTACTTCTAGCCTGTCCTCTCCCGCAAGCCTTGCCACCTGCCTTTCCCCCTCATTATCCACTCCTGGCTCCCTTACAGGTTTCCTGTGATCTTGTCCTTCTTTCTGGAAACTGTCGGTTTCCTCAGCTTTGCCCATGCTGCATGTCTGCCCTATACCTCTTGAGTGCTCTCTCCCTATTTTCATTCTCTCACTTCCTGTCAGGCGCCCACTGCCTTTTCTTCCTCTGTGCTCTCCTTCAGCCTCCTTGCAGTCTCTGCTCTACAGCCAGCTACTCTCCTGAACACCAGGACGTGCTTCTTTCTGTTTAGCTGCTCTAATTAGCTCTGTCACTGGTACTTTGGCTCAGGGCTGATGTGTGAGAGCCACTCAGCTTCTCTCCTGCCTGCCCTCCTTCCATTTGTGGTGTCCTCCTCCCTTCTTGAAACCAGTCTCAAATCCCCAGTCTTCCTTGACAAATCCATCTCCCTTACTGCCCCATGTTCTCAGTTGCTGAGTTCAACCACATCCCTTGCCTCGGCAACCCTCACCTCTCTCTCCAGTCATTCAGGCTCTACACACCTCTCAGACTGGCCTTTTGCAGGAACATCCCTCTTTATTATCCCTGCTGCTTCCCATCCATGTTCCCCCAAATAATCTCTCCTACATACAGCCTCCAGGGCAATAATTCCTCAGGAATAGTCCTTATGCTACCATCACTTCACTTGGAAACTTTCTATTATAGTCAACAGTATCAAGTCCCAACTGCATGTGAATTATTTATGATTCTTTGCATAAAACCTAGTGGAAACAACATGTGCCAGTTTAAACTGAAAATGGGATTTGATGACATAGCTACGGGTGGGATCTCACAGAACTCATGGGCAGGAATGCAGCCAAGCCTCAGACCTAGAAAACTCTCAGGACTCCATGGTGTTTTCTGACAATGCCTTCTCTGCCTCTTTTAGCATCTGCCCCTCCATCTCCCCTGCAGACTCCAGCTCTCTCTGGTACTCAGTCACGTGCAGAAGATGCCTGCCTCACAGGAACCAAGGTTTCTTCTTATTGACACCACTCAAGAGACCACCCCCCAGGGGAAGGGAGTCTTTTGGTCCCAGTTTCCAGTTTGCAGGTATGCTGGTGAGAAATCTTCTGCCTGCAAATGATGGACACCCAACATAACTAACCTCAGCAAAAATGTCACTTATAGGCTTTGATAAACAAGCTTTGGGAAGGGAGGGCTTGTGTGAGGCCTCCTGGAAAGGAGGTTACAGAGACTGGATGTCATTTCTCTCTCCATTTCCCAACTCTGCCTGTGATCATCCTTTTCTTAAGGTGGATCGACTCTACCTAGTATCCACATGTTAAAGGACACTAGTGACACCTGTTTAATCTGCCACCTGAGAAGATCGGCTCGTTTCCATAAATTCAAATTTAAGAAAAATTCTTAGAGTGGACTTGAATTGATCCAGCTTGGGGCATGACTCCATTCGTGGGTTGGGTGAGAGGGTCACTAGATAAGGGTAGAGGAGAAAGCATAGACTTTGGAGTAAGACTGCCTGGGTTTAAATCCTGGCTCTGTTACTTATTAGCTGTGTAACTCTTCGTAATCAACCTCTCTATGCCTCAGTTTCTTTGTCTGTAAAATAGGAATAATGATAGGATCCATCTCATAGATTGCTACTAAGATTAAATTCCGAGTGCTTAGAATAATGCCTACCACATGGTAAGACTCTATGTGTCAGCAATGACGATAATGATGGTGACGATTATGACAACAACCGCAGCAAGAGAGGACAAGAGGAGACACGTTCTTCTTGAACCATATGCTTGAGACAGGAGGAGAAGTTCAACCAAAGGAGTGTGTGTTCATTTTCTAGGGCTGCTGTAACAAAGTCCTGCAGACTGGGTAGCTTAGGATGGAAATTAATTGTGTCAGCTCTAGAGTGTAGAATCTGAAGTCAAGATGTGGGCAGGGTGGTTCCTTCGTGGGCTGGGATGGAGAATCTCTTCCAGGCTTCCCTCCTCACTTTTGGTAACCTTAGACATTCCTTGATTTGTAGATGTAGGTTCTCTTCTGTCTTCATATCTTTCCTTTGTATGTATCTGTCTCTATGTCTTGATTTCCTCCCCTTATAAGGACACTAGTGTTTTAGATTAGGGCCCATACCAATGGGTCTCATCTTAATCATCTGCATAGACTCTATTTTCAAATAAGGTCACGTTCACAGGTCTTGGAGATTAGGACTTCAACATTATTTGCAGGCGGGGGAGTGGGGACGCACATGATGGTGGTTTAGTCACTAAGTTGTGTCCGACTCTTGAGACCCCCATGGACTGTAGCCCGCCAGGCTCCTCTGTCCATGGGATTCTCTAGGCAAGAATACTGGGGTGCATTGCCATGCCCTCCTCCAGGAGATCTTCCCAACCCAGGGATTGAACCTAGGCCTTCTGTATTGCAGGCAGTTTCTTTACTGACTGAGCAACTAGGGAAGCCCAACAGTACTGGAGTGTGTAGTCTATCCCTTCTCCAGGAGATCTTCCTGACCCAAGAATTAAATCAGGATCTCCTGCATTGCAGGCAGATTCTTTACCAGCTGAGCTACCAGGGAAGCCCATGAAATTCAAGTCATAACAGAGGTGGGACAATGCTGGGGCAGAACAACATAAAGGTCCCCTCTACTTCCAGCTCCCAGGACCAAACATTCTGATCAGCCCAGCTTGGGCCAGCGACTGATACCTAGTGCTATCAATACTGTCTGGAGGGGACAGCAGGGACAAGGAGTCACACTGCATAAAGTGTTCGTGGACATGCCTCAGAGAAAGGGCTGGGAGATTGGCTCACCTGCTGGACACACATCTCAGGTGTTGTCCACTCCAATGTGCAGAGTGCCAGCCACTGGGAGATTCCTAGAGATGAGCAAGAAGACGTTTACACTAGAGCAAGGGAGAAGGTCCCTACAAAAGCACTAATGACAGGTCCCACAGAATAAGTGCTCCAGTGGAAGCACAAACAGGCATCATGAGAATGTGAGAGAGGATTGAGAACCCCCACTACAAACAGAATGGAGGTGGGGGGAGCAAAAGGAGCCTCTCTGGAGGAGTGAGGGTGGAGCTTCTCTTAGGAGAGGAAAATTAGGATGAGTGAAGAAAATGTAAAGGTGAGAGAGGAAGAAGAAATCAGAGAATAGTGGGGAAGAAACCTACTGTGTCTGGGTAGTCAAGTGAAAAAAGAGACGTGATATCAGTTACTGAGTAGTAACTGGGCCCCCAACTGTTTTATGAACTCCAAGGACATAATCTCTGCTGTCTTCACCACGATCTCGGTAGATAACCATCACTCCTGTTTTCTGGTTTGTTTGTTTGTTTTTAAGACTTTCTCTAGTTCAGTGAGTGCAGGCTGGTCTTCATTGCAGTGCTGGGGCTTCTCATCATGGTGGTTTCTCTTGTCGCAGAGCACAGTCTCTAGGCAAGCAGGCTTCAGTAGTTGCAGCGCACTGGCTTAGTTGCTGTGTGGCGTGTGGACTCTCCCCCGACCAGGGATTGAACCCGTGTCCCCTGCACTGGCAGGCCGAGTCTCAACCACCGGACCATCAGGGAAGCCCACCATCACTTCTGTCTTACAGGTAGGGTTCGGTCACTTGCCTAGGTCACATAGCCAGGAGATGGTAGAGCTCAGGGTCTTATGTCGCGTCTCCTGTGAAAGAGTAGGTTGGAAAGTCGGTTAGGCACAGAACATGGCTAGTTTTGCCAAGGAGTCTGGAGTGTATTCTGGGGGGAATGAGAAGCTAATGAGGAACTGTAGACAGAGGATGACTTGCCCAGCCTTTTTTCAGGATGACAGCTCGGTGGCAGTGTGGAGGATGCTGAGCAGCTGAGAAACCAACACATGCCATCTCCCGCCCCACGGGGGAGGAGACGAATTAACTAGTCATTCTTTTGTATAATACAGTACCAGGAGTTCCAGGGACTGTTTGCTGGCTCATTCGTTTTAATTTAAGTTTTATTGAAGCATAACCTACATATCAAAAAGTGTACAAATCATAAGTGTGGCTGGATTGATTTTTCATCAGATGAACACATCTCACAGATTCATTCTTCATATAATAATCCTGCATCCTTCCCTATCAAAGCTATCCCTGAAACCATCACCCTAACTACCCCATCCTGCGGCAGGAAATCTCCTACTGCCTAACTAAGGTTCAATACATTCTGCTGGAGAACTGTGCTGCCCTTGGAAAGTGGTGTAGGCCATGGCGGAGCTGGAGGACTCTGAATCACCCTGCCCAGGGGGCCTGGCTCCCCTGACTCAGTGTGGCTTCAGACAAGCTCCCTTATCTCTGTTGGGCTGAGTCTCTGTCTGTAAAATGGAGTCAATAATGGTTAGCTTCTTTTGTAATTTATGGAATTTCTATAAATTCTTCTATAATTTATGGAAATGTATTAAATTGATGCAATATAATGACATTATATAAGGTCCATCTAATTTATATGATGTATAAAATTAATAAATTGATTAATAAAATGGAATAAATATTGACCATCACCATCTTTGTTGGTGTCCATTCTGTCTTATTTTGATATATATTCATAAAGGAGTTTTTATACAACCAGCTGGCAAGTTACTACAGAGGACACCACTACCACTAAGTCACTTCAGTCGTGTCCGACTCTGTGTGACCCCATAGACGGCAGCCCACCAGGCTCCCCCGTCCCTGAGATTCTCCAGGCAAGAACACTGGAGTGGGTTGCCATTTCCTTCTCCAATGCGTGAAAGTGAAAAGTGAAAGTGAAGTCGCTCGGTCGTGTCTGACTCTTAGCGACCCCATGGACTGCAGCCTACCAGTCTCCTCCGTCCATGGGATTTGCCAGGCAAGAGTACTGAAATGGGTTGCCATTGCCTTCTCCGACAGAGGACATAGAAGGAAGGAAATGCATCTCCCACCTCCCCAAGCACACCAGATGGAGTAGGGAGAGGTGAGCAGGTACAGTGCAGAAGACAGGTACACAAGTGACCTTTACAAGATTCTCTCTTAGGTGTGGTGGTTTATGGAACTCTGATGGAATTTATAAGCTATCCTCTCCCCCACTCTCTCCCTCTCTCTCTCCCCCTTGCTCTGAAAGGCTCCACCCTTGGCCTAAAGGAATCAAGGCCCAGACTCAGCTGGTGCTTGGATGGGGTTGGACTGCTTGTGGCTCCCTAGTGTTACCTGTGAGCTCCATGGTGCATGTCACATTTTCAATTCTCAGATTGTATTTCCTTCTTTCCCCACAAACACTTCCAGCAAGTTCACCCTTAGACTGCCTGTCTCCTCTGCTCAACCCACACCCGGGAGGCAGAAGAACTATAACAACGAGACCTCCAGGAGAGGATCCTGCTTGCCTCTTTGGCCTCATCTCTGCCATTGGTCTCCTGGCACATGAGCTCCCCAGCTCTTCTTGATCTCCTGTCTCCTCAGGGAGCTGGGTTCTAGGGCACTGAGGTCCCTACTTTGGGCTCCACTACATACAGGGTGGGAGCAGGGGAAGCCATGACCAGTGGAAATTAGTGGTTTCTGGGACATCAGAATCTTGCTCCTCTGGGAATTTAATTCTGAAGTATGGAAATGGAAAAAGGTTACTGAGGTTAGAGCCTTGCAGTCCAGAGCCCTGGACATCAGTCCACTTCTTGACATGGTCCTGATGCTTTGACTATCTCTTTACTTTGGTGAGCTTCAGTTTCCTTGTCTATAAAATGGGAATAATACTGACCCAACTCATCCCAAAATGGATAGTGGTAGCACTTTTAAAAGTGTCATGGGCTGTGAGGAATGTACGAGATAATTATTCTTCCTATTATTGTTTCTCTTTCATGCCACTTTGCCATTGGAAAACCTTATAATATTTTTTAAAAATAAAATTAAAAGCAATACATTCTTGAGGCGCACAATACAAGCAGTAGAGATGGGCCTAACGTAAATAGTTCAAGTTGCCCTCATTCTCCCTACCGCAAGGCCCCAATCTCACCCTCCTACGACCACTACTTCTATTCATTTCTTATGTATCTTAGACACCTGTGGGCCCATGCAAGTGACTATGCAGGCAATGGGTTCTTTTTATCTCCAAATCAGAATATATTGTACATCTCTTCTGTACCTGGCTTTTTTCCTTTAGTATTTTGAAGATCTTTGCATTTAGCATGAACATACTCTTTAACGGCTACATGATACTCCACACTATACTACGTGTTTACCGATCCCTTAAGGTCAGACATTCAGGATTCCCATCCATTTAAGGTACTTCAAGCTGGCTGATGAAGACTCTACAATTGTCCCTAACATTGTGCTCTTCTGAGTTTCCTCCTCACTGGAATTCTTGGGCCTCCAAAGTCAGGGCTCGTGGGAGCTGAATGCAGCCAGGCACATCCGGCCTCAGGATGGGAGGAGCAGTGAGAGACTTATCGGCACCCGTGGGTTGAGGTCTCCCTGGGGGCACAGGAAGCAGGGAAGGAAGTGGGTCTGGAGACATCACTCAGGATCATTGCCTCTGTTGACCTCTTCAGCCTCCCTGCCTGTCTCTGGGTCCAAGGAAGAAAGTTCTCTCTCCCATTAGAATCACCTAATACAATCTCCGAAGCTGAATCACACCCCAGGTCAATTCAGCTAGAATCTCTGAGGGCTGGCCCAGGACATCCAGTTTGATAACTGTTTTAGGTGATTCCCCTGTGCAGCCACAAAAACTGCACCCCAGAAGTCTGGAGATAAACATGGCACAACAAACATGAGGGCCTTTACTTTCTTCCTCTGGTTTCAACCCTGTGAGATTAGGATTATCCCACACCAGCAGCCTAGAATGTGTTTACCCAGCATGTGTTTATGATGGATACAGGAAGTGGTTCTTCATTTCCTGCTAAGTTTTTCTTTGATCACTATTTTGATTCATTCAAAATTGCTTATGTAAATTGGTTAAGAAGCTTTCAGCAGGCAATTTGGCAATACATATCAGAAACCATAAAACTGTTAAAAATCATTGGCATACTTTGTCTACTTTTGGAATCCATCCTAGAGAAATAACATAAATATAGGGGGAAGCTATATGCATAAGATGTTCATTGCAGCATTATTTATATTAATGGAAAACTAGAGAAATCTAAATGTCCAGTGTACAGGTATGGGTAAGTTAATTGTGGTATAATTATCTGCTAGATTATTAAATAACCATTAAAATTATGGCTAAGAAGACAAAGCAGTAACTTGGAAAATGCTTGTACTGTAATGTTAAATGAAAACACAGGATACAAGTGTGTGGATACACTTTGATCACATGCAAAGAAAACTAAATGTAAAAGAAAAAACTGCTGCTGCTGCTGCTGCTGCTAAGTCGCTTCAATTGTGTCCGACCCTGTGTGACCCCATAGACGGCAGCCCACCAGGCTCTCCCATCCCTGGGATTTTCCAGGCAAGAGTACTGGAGTGGGTTGCCATTTCCTTCTCCAATGCATCAAAGTGAAAAGTGAAAGTGAAGTTGCTCAGTCGTGTCCGACTCTTAGCGACCCCATGGACTGCAGCCCACCAGGCTCCTCCATCTATGGGATTTTCCAGGCAAGAGTACTGGAGTGGGGTGTCATTGCCTTCTCCAAAAGAAAAAACTAGAAAAGAACAAAATGCTAGCATAGACTGCATTAGGATGATGGGAATAATTTTCCCTACTTTCCAAGTTTTTACAATATGGTTACATTGCTACTTAGACAGAAACAAATAGCAAGAGAATTCTGCCTTGTGTATTTATTCATGTCTGTCTGAAACTCCACCTACCATGCTGAGGCCAACATCCAGTGATTCACCCAAAACAAAAGTGTGATCATTGTGGAAAAGAAATCAGAGGATCTGATTTTTAGCTCTTGCCCCAGTTTAATAGTTTAATCTTGAGCACGTCATTCCTCCTTTCTGAACCTCAGTTTCCTCATCTGTGAAACAACAGACTCAACTAGAAGGATGCTCAGAAACTTCCGGTTCTGAAACGTAATGATCGTGATATTGATGACAATTAAGACAATGCTAATGAACCCCAAGTGCGTTCAATAGCATTAAATGGCAGATTAAGAGGCAGAAAAGTATCTCCTTAAAACGTCTGCAGGCAGGCTGGCTTTGTTCCTTGTTTCCACATGCAGAATTGCTCCCCTTCCCTGCCTCACATTAAAATCCTGAAAGCATAACTGAATAAATGAAAGGCAAATCACACACTGCTTTTCAATATTTGGTGATTTTTCTCCACATCGTTCACATGTAGTCCTGATGACTTGTAAATGTAAGCGCCTCTGGAATACACAGGAGAGTGCGTGGAGCCAAACAGGAAGCCCTGTTCCACCCCCACCCTTGACTTTTCATCTTGATAAAGTGGTTTTCCTCAACAGGCAAAGGACAGGGAGCCATAAATCATGACAACACAGCTCCCTGGGGTCGCAAAGCCCTCTGCTTGGAAGAGACACCTCTCCTATCATGTGGATGCACCAGCCTGGGGCTACGGAATAACAGGGGGAAAGGTCTGGGGTTGTTAAAAGCAGAATCTTTCTGATGGGAAGGGAAATTGAAACCCCAGGATTTAAAGAGAGCAATAAAGGTGATGATGGGAAACGTGAGGCCCATGGATACACATCAAGGCTTGACTCGCGTGGCAGGAGGGAGTCCGCTCTTGGGATTAGTACATTTTCCACATGACTGACGTTTTAACTGTCCAAGAGCCAGGATTGACTTCTAACTCCATTAAGGTGCTTCTCCATCTTCTCAATTGTCTGTGCAGAACATACTTCAGCCTTTTTCTAACAACACAAGGAAATGGAACCAGGAATTATATATTTTCGGGGTGATTATTTGTGAATGCCTGTATTCCCCACTAGACTGTGTAGGACATGCCTAGCCCAGAGCAGGCACTCAAGACATATTTGTTGAATGAGTAAGAACCCCTTGCTGTATAATATGCTATATTATGAAGAACTCTATTGGTCATAAGTATCAGGAAATGACTCTTGCTAAGCTCAGCAAAAAAATGGAGATGATCAGAAGAATTTATGCAGTCTCTAATTGGAGTCTGAGTACTAGGCAATCACTGGGACTAAGCTGGAGCCCTGGTGTGTCGGGGGGCCCAGGGAAATTTCCTTCTTCTCTCTGCTTATCTTTGGGCTCCCGCTTTCTTGTTCTATCTCACTGATGACCATCCTTTTCTGCTCTGCAGAACAGGGCTTTCATCTTCGAGTTTATAGGTCTTCAGTTTCAGAAAGAAAATAGCCCTGCTCTCTTTGGTTGAATCAGTTCCTGAACTCCTGGGGATAGGACTCCAGTTGGTCCAGTTTGGTTGGTGTGTGTCTCAGACCCATAGGATGACTACCCTGGAAACTTTCTAGGTGGAGTTGGAGGGATCCCCAGATAAAGGAGTAGGATCCACAAAACAATAAGCACATTTGCATTATTTCCATTAATCTTTCCAATAACCTTTAAGGTGGATGAGCCTGTTATCTGTACTTTTTAAGTGAAGAAATTAAGGTTGAAAAAAGATATGGAATTCGCCCAAGACACACAGCTAGGGAGAGGTGGAGACTGGAGGCAGGGGTGGTCGGAGCTGGGTGCCTTCAAAGCCTGGGCGTCCCTCCATGCCACGCAGTCTCTGGTCAGCCTCCCAAACTACAGCCTTCACTTTGCAGGGAGGTAATGGTGGCAGACAGGATGGCCCATAGAGATGAATGGTCACTGACCCCAGGAAATGCCCTGCAGAGTGCTCTCTTGGAAAGGCCACAAAGTCAGCTTGCTTTTTGGCTATTTGTTTCTCTCTCATAAACCTGGGTGCAGGTTGTATCCAGCCTGCTCTTGGGGGCACCATACTGCAAGTTGTTCTTCTGCAAAATTAAGCAAATCAAAGGTCAGAGCTGCCTTCTCCCCAGCAATTGCTCAGGCCTCTAGAATAGCTTTTTCTTCTTGGCTGTGGCCATTGTGTCTTTTAACCCTTCTGCAGCGTGGTAACTGTATCAGTTATTTCTGCATTTCTACCATCATCAGTTAGACTGGGACCCACAGTGCCTTCCTCACATGTAGGAGCTTTGTGATTGGATGTGAAGGAAGATTATCTTTCACCATTGCCAAGAGATGGTGCAGAAGTGTTTAGACACCAGTTTATTCAAAACATCACTATTATCATCCTCCTCTTCACCAGGGGATACTTTTCTCCAAATATGCCACTGGTCTCAATTTCCTCAAGTTCTTTTTAATGTTTGACTTTCAACAGACTCTTAGGCACAAGCAATATGAAAGCCATATCTTTAATATTGTCACAAGGCTGAAGAAATCCTCTGTAGTGTCTCCAAGTTAGAGCAGCTTGCTCATGACATTTATTTTTTAATAGTACTACGAACAAAGCTAGTGGAGGTGATGGAATTCCAGTGGAGCTCTTTCAAATCCTGAAAGATGATGCTGTGAAAGTGCTGCACTCAATATGCCAGCAAATTTGGAAAACTCAGCAGTGGCCACAGGACTGGAAAAGATCAGTTTTCATTCCAATCCCAAAGAAAGGCAATGCCAAAGAATGCTCAAACTACAGCACAATTGCACTCATCTCACACACTAGTAAAGTAATGCTCAAAATTCTCCAAGCCAGGCTTCAGCAATATGTGAACCATGAACTTCCTGATGTTCAAGCTGGTTTTAGAAAAGGCAGAGGAACCAGAGATCAAATTGCCAACATCCACTGGATCATGGAAACAGCAAGAGAATTCCAGAAAAACATCTATTTCTGCTTTATTGACTATGCCAAAGCCTTTGACTGTGTGGATCACAATAAACTGTGGAAAATTCTGAAAGAGATGGGAATACCAGACCACCTGATCTGCCTCTTGAGAAATTTGTATGCAGGTCAGGAAGCAACAGTTAGAACTGGACATGGAACAACAGACTGGTTCCAAATAGGAAAAGATGTACGTCAAGGCTGTATATTGTCACCCTGCTTATTTAACATATATGCAGAGTACATCATGAGAAACGCTGGGCTGGAAGAAGCACAAGCTGGAATCAAGATTGCCGGGAGAACTATCAATAACCTCAGATATGCAGATGACACCACCCTTATGGCAGAAAGTGAAGAGGAACTAAAAAGCCTCTTGATGAAGGTGAAAGTGGAGAGTGAAAAAGTTGGCTTAAAGCTCAACATTCAGAAAACGAAGATCATGGCATCCAGTCCCATCACTTCATGGGAAATAGATGGGGAAACAGTGGAAACAGTGTCAGACTTTATTTTTCTGGGCTCCAAAATCACTGCAGATGGTGACTGCAGCCATAAAATTAAAAGACACTTACTCCTTGGAAGGAAAGTTATGACCAACCTAGATAGCATATTCAAAAGCAGAGACATTACTTTGCCAACAAAGGTCCGTCTAGTCAAGGCTATGGTTTTTCCAGTGGTCATGTATGGGTGTGAGAGTTGGACTGTGAAGAAGGCTGAGCGCCGAAAAATTGATGCTTTTGAACTGTGGTGTTGGAGAAGACTCTTGAGAGTCCCTTGGACTGCAAGGAGATCCAACCAGTCCATTCTGAAGGAGATCGGCCCTGGGATTTCTTTGGAAGGAATGATGCTAAAGCTGAAACTCCAGTACTTTGGCCACCTCATGCGAAGAGTTGACTCATTGGAAAAGACTCTGATGCTGGGAGGGATTGGGGGCAAGAGGAGAAGGGGACGACAGAGGATGAGATGGCTGGATGGCATCACTGACTCGATGGACGTGAGTCTGAGTGAACTCCGGGAGTTGGTGATGGACAGGGAGGCCTGGCGTGCTGCGATTCATGGGGTTGCAAAGAGTCGGACACGACTGAGCGACTGATCTGATCTGATCTGATCTGATCATATTCATAACATCCCCCTGGTCCATAGGTCAGGTCAGGGAAGTAGCATGGGCGGGGAGAGGGTGACAGGAAGGGTAGAAAGTCAGTAAAAATATTATCAGACAATAACCTCAGGGAGCATTTTATAATTATCTAGTAATAAGATAGCTTTACTTACCTAGGGAGTTCTGTGGTTCTCAAGTAAGCTTATTAAGCTTCAGAAGGATGTTAGTACTGTTAAAAAAAGAAAAGAAACAGGTCCAAAATGGAGGCCCTTGGGCTAAGCCCTTATCACCAAATCAGTGAAGGTCGCTCAGTCATGTCTGACTCTTTGCAACCCCATGGACTGTATTCTCCAGGCCAGAATACTGGAGCAGGTAGCCTTTCCTTTCTCCAGGAGGATCTTCCTGACCCAGGGATTGAACCCAGGTCTCCTGCATTGCAGGCAGATTCTTTACCAGCTGAGCCACAAAGGAAGCCCATCACAATCAGGACAATACCTAATCTAATCACAGTTTCACCCTTTCCCAGGAATTTCCTGGAATTTCCCTGTCAGCACCAGTGAGGCAATGCACCTAATAGATCCTTCTGTCCCCAGAGAAATGTGACATTGTTTGAAATAATTCTCTTTTTTTTGTTTGTGACTTCCTTGTCCCACCACCTCTCTACCTTTAAAATCTTTTCCTTTTCTATAGCTCTTTGGAGCTCCTTTGTATTTCCAGGTGGGATGCTGCTGATTCATGAATCACTGAGTAAAGACAATTAAAAATTTTTAATTTACTCCACTGAGTTTTTTTTAACAAAAATTTGGCAGCAGCAAAGTGAACATCTGACAGCATTTAGAGATAAGGAGAAACATAGGCATGATGCCCTTGAACTTCTTTTTGAGGTCCCTGTCTTTTCTGCCATTTCTGAGAGCCAGGGTTAAGTTCCTCTTGGCTCTGAGCTCTACTCTTTGCATTGAGCTGATCTAACTGGTTTTCCTTTGCAGAGTAGGTCAGCTTGAGCTGGTAGACAGTTGTACCCAAAGCCTATAGTCTACCCTTTATTTTCGACCACAATTTCCAGGTTTTTGAGTTGAAACCCCAGCCCTTAGTTCTGCCCCCAAGATCCACATAGGAACACCATAGTTGCACTTTCTACTTAAACCCCACTCACAATGTATAGATAGGATCCTGAAAGAAGTGGCAGGAATTGGCTAAGGATAAGAATTCTGACCAGAGTCAGCTCTCCTGGAACACTCTCTGTACAACCTGCTAAAGAAAATAACTGACAAAGAGAAAAATAAAATCTCTTCTGCACCCTCTTTAGGGACGCCTCGGTAGTCCAAGGGGTTATTTAATACTCCCAGAAATACTGTTTTTCCTGGGTGAAAAATGAAAAGATATCTAAAAGATTTTTAAGTAGCTCTGTAGTCAGAAGCTGATATTCAGAGTCTGCTAAGATTTTTTTTTAAAGGACTCCTCCACTAAGGTGGGAGGGATTGGGGGCAAGAGGAGAAGGAGACAACAGAGGATGAGATGGCTGGATGGCATCACTGACTCGATGGACGTGAGTCTGAGTGAACTCTGAGAGTTGGTGATGGACAGGGAGGCCTGGCGTGCTGTGATTCATGGGGTTGCAAAGAGGCGGACACGACTGAGCGACTGATCTGATCTGATCCACTAAGGTAAAATGAAACTATGTACTTATAGGAAAAGGAAAACCTTTTAAAGCCCTTGGAAAAAGATTTATGAATGGATCTTCTTATGATGTCATTTAAGTTACAATTCCTGGAGGAATTAAAAGCAACAGTTGTTACCTTACAAATATTTACAAAATAGAAATGCAGCTCTAGAAGCAATTCAAAGGTCACCTGTTCTTTGTCATCAGTCCCCAACCTCCCCTATTTATCTTTAAAGGCTTGTAACTTTCACTCTTTCCTGTACCTCTGAGTTGTAAATATTAAAGCACACGTTTCAGGAGTTAACTCTTATTTTTAAAAAGGGGGTGGTCATTTGAAACTTAGTTTTAGTTATCTGAGCTGGTAGCCTTAACTTATTCCACTACCAGGCAAACAACTTAGATCCAGTTTATTTTGTAACTAATAAAATAAGAACTATAAGGTTTCTGTTTGACTGTATGTTCATATGTGTCTATATGTATGTTTTGTAGATGTATGGTATTTTCTACCTTTAAATGGTATTGCTAAAAGTAATTTGTAAAAGAGCTCTATTTAAGGGCTTAAAAGAATTAAGAACTTATATAAGTTAAATTTTCAGAAATATAACAGAAACTATCTCAGGTTTATGTGATCTGGGAAATATTAAAGCTTAAGTTTGTTGTTGTTGTTCAGTCACTAAGTCATGACTCTTTCAACTCCATGGACTGCAGCACGCCAGACACCTCTTAGTTTAATTTTTTTAAAAAGGCAATCTTTAGAGTTATTGACATTAAATATAATCCTTTTATTCTACTTGGGCTTATCAAAGATCAAGTGAGTTCATGTTATCTCTTACAAAATTTGTCAATAAGAAAAATGACTTGGGATGATGACTGACATTGTCTAATGTCTAATGAACTTTTTGGTGGGTAGTTGAAACATAATTGTTCAAAACAACTAAATTAAATAGGTGTAAGTAATATAAAAAGGTTTTAGGTGGGATTTTTAAACAGTTTCCCTAATCATTCGGGTAACCTGAGACCTTAAAATTTTGGTAAATTAAACAATAGATGATAATTAAATACCTAGATAATTACCAGATGATGAAATACTCAAACAGTTGTTACTGAACCAAGTTTATCCATTTTTTGCTTCCTTTACAGAGAAACTAAGACATATCTGGATCTATTAGTAAACATGTTTTGTGCTACACTGAAAAATTTACTATGAGAAAGCATGTGTTGTAGAAATCATAAAAAGTGTTTGTAAGTCTTCCAATCCACAGAATGCTAGTGTAAGAGTTCACAATTGTTCAAAGTTATAGAAGCTTTGTGGAGAAAGAAATCTTTGGAAAGAAATTTTTAATCTGGTCAATCTGGGTAAGACTAAATGAGTTTAATTAAATAATCTTAAAATCAAAAGTAAGCTGGTACAAAGTTAAAATTTGATTTTCTCTCTTGTAAAAAAACAAAGTTTTCTTAAACTATTGGGGTGTTCTTTAAAAAGTGATTGTAAAAGTTTTTTCTCTACCTTCTAAGTAATCTACCTAGAAAACAAGATTTTGTGTCTTGTCAAAATAATTTCCTGTGTCTTTATCATCAGGTCTTTGAAAAGAAAACTGAGTCTTCTAAATTAAAAGAGTTAAGTTGTTCTTTTTAAAACAACAACAACTATTTGTCTGCATTTGCCTTTGAAGTCTTTGTCTCTATGATTAAATGAGTAACTAAATACTGTCTCACAGTGACCTGTGATCTTATTTGACCAAGCATTTTAAAGCTTTCAATATTTTTGACAAACTTCCCCAAGTCAAATTCTAAGTGAAATCTTTTTTGACCTCAACTAACATAGGGGTTTTCTAGAGGGCCCCGTAGTGTGCATGAGTGCTAAGTCTGACTCTTTACGATTCTCTGGACTGTAGCCTAATAGGCCCCTCTGTTCATGGGATTCTCTGGGCACCAGTACTGGGTTGGGTTGCCATGCCCTCCTGTAGGGAATTTTCCCACCCCAGGGACTGAACCCTAGTCTCTTACATCTCCTGTATTGGCAGGCAGAGTCTTTACCATTAGTGCCACCTGGGAAGACCCCAGAGAGCCCCAAAACATCTCAAAAGATTTGTTTCTCTCCTTATAAGAAAGGAGACGCTAAACTTATTTGACAATTTGAATTGAGCTTTTTAAATCTATTAAATTACATTGGAAGTATTGTCAAATAAGATGTAATACTAAGCCTTCTTTATGTTGTATGTGTGTAGATATATGTTATGAATGTTCCCGACATTATATAAAATTCCAAAAGTCTGATATGACCTGGTATGATGTTGTCATCATAATTCCAGTTACCATCTTAAAATGTGTGTTATAGGAACAACCACATTTCATCAGTTCCATTCTAATAAGCTCTCATTAGATCTTTAACAATGAGCATTTAAAAAGCCTTTTGTCATTTGCAGATAGTTATTGTTTTACTCCGATGCCTTTTCAAAAGCATTCCTTCAAAAGTACTTCACAGAAATTCAAGGAAAGGACTTTTGACAAGTACAAGTTTCTGATAAATTTAAGATCATAAAACAGAGCTGGGTAGAAATTTCCAGAACTGATGGAGAAAATGGATTCAAGCAGAACAATAATTAATACCATGGGATTGAATAAACTGAAGAGGATGATCATAATTTTTAATGATCATAAGTTTTGCTTGAAACATTGATGATTTTTTTCAGTTTTATTTTTCCAGATTTAAGGAAACCTTTTTCTCTTTAAGCTTAGCAGCAGTTTGATAAACTATATCTTTATGAAGAATGATAAAACATTTACTATTTTTCCCTAAGTGATCTCTCCAAAATTCAAAAACTTTGAAGTATTTTTTTTCATGGCAACAGTTATTTGTATAAATTCAATTAAAAGTTTTTGCCTGAAATAATCCTTTTTTTAGTTTATGACTTCCTTGTCCCACCTCCTCTCTTACATTAAAAACATTTCCTTTTCTGTAGCTCTTTGGAACTTTTTTTCTATTTGCTAGACGGGATGCTACCTGCTTCATGAATCACTGAATAAAGAAAATTAGAAAAAATTTACATGGTTGAATTCTGTTTTTTAATGGTACCAGTCAGGAAAAATATCTTTGCGAGCAACCATTGCCATATATTTGAAAGATCCAGTCTGTGACATTTTAAAAAAGATATGGCAAATCCCCCAAATAAAAGGCTTTTGAAAAACAGAAAACAACTCAAAATGATTGAAACAAAAGAGGTTTAACAAGAAGGCTAGAGGTAAGGTAGTTTCAGGCTTGGTCAGTTACTTGGCTTAACATCATCGATGATCCAAAGTCCATCTTTCCTTTCTGCTATCCTGAAGTATACTAGTTATCTTTCCTGGTGGTCGCAAGATGGCTGCACTCTCTCCAGGCATCACAACATTATACACTGCCCTTCAGAGGCAGAAAGGGGCCATCTCTTTCTTGTGCCTTTGTGTAAGACTAAGAAATTTCTCTTGGAATATTCTACTCAGCAAATGGATACAAACATCTCACCAGACAGAAATTCAGTCATGTGTCCTTTTCAGAGTCAGACACTAGCAAATACATAGACTCATTCTGAATGACTAAGGCTGTCTCTGGGGCTGGGGCTGGGTGACCTATCCCTAAAATACATGACTGCCTGATCTAAACCAAAGTGGAGGTAAAGGGATGGCTGTTGGTCAGGAAACCAACACGGTCTACTAGAGGGGTCAACACACGTTTCTTGGCTCTAATCTGTTAAACCCCAGGACATTTGATTCACTGACACACACTGGGAGAGAGATCATTAAGACTCACACAATAAACTGGTTTCAGAAACACTATAAAACTGCTCAACAGAGACAGAATTCAGAAAAGAGTTCCTTGGAAAAGCCACAAAATTGGTCTACAGCTTCATGACAAAGTGATTACTTTTCATTAATTTGGTATAGCCTTCTAATTCTGTGTCTCATTTTGAAATGCTAAAGCAGCCTCTCAGAAAACACATGACTCCATCAACCACACTGGCTCATTCAAATCCATTAGCCATTTCAGTGGGCAATGGGCCAAAGACAGGATGAATATATGATACACAAAATTATCAATAAAAAGTTTATCAATATCTACTTATATGCCTGGCTATCTACCTACCTACCTACCCACCTGCCTGCCACCTTTTATAACTGTCCACATTCCACCACAGCTGAGACATGCTCTGTGACACTTTCATTAGAGGAACTTGGGAACCCTTCATAAGATGACTCTTGTCACATCACCAGCTCTGTTCTGGCACATGTGGTTTCCCTCCAATTTGACACTTAGATTTTTTCCATTGCAAGCAGCAGAAACTGGCAATGGCTAATTTATGTGGAAAGGAATTTATTTGACAGGCGTGGGGAAGCTCATAGAATCAAGGGGAGTTCCAGAGATCAGGATAGAGGAATTAATCACAGTTGCTGGGATAAATTAACTTCAGCATGTCAGTTCTGTCCTCAAGGTCCAAGAATCTGGAAAGTCCAATTGGCTTAGCTTGGATACATTCCATTCTCAGCCAGAGGAGGCACCTTGATTAACATGTCTGTTAAAAATTTAGCATGGGAAAGGAGTCAGTCCCCACAGAGAAATCAGGGTGCTGCTACTGGACGGGGCTGGAAAGTGGGTAGGCAAATGCAGTCAACCACAGCACTAGCGGAGCACTGCTAGAAAACGAGGCACAATCAGTAAACAGGATTCATCAGACGTAATGATGAAACAATTTTTTTCTGCTTCCCACGTCTCATTAAACTTCCTTAGTGATGGAAATCTACTCCCTGTGAGGGAATGTACAAATTTTACTCACTTTTAAATAATAAAACAGCCTCTGCTCACTTTAAGATGCAAAATCAACCTTAAATTAGGTAATAGAATGTTGATTCTATTAGCACTTTAATATTAATTCAAAGATAAGACTTCCCCCATTTACCCAGTCAGGATTAGTTCAAGCAAGCTGCTTGCCTTTGGCAATGAGAGTGGTCAGCCTATTTTCTCACTACCTGCTGCTTCTCATCCCTTTGTGGTTGCAGCAGGAGAAGAAGGAATGGGAAGGAGAAAAAGAAAGTTTTCCTTAAATGGACTGTTCTAAGATTGCCTTATGTTCTCAGTTCAGTTCAGTCACTCAGTTGAGTCCAATTCTTTGTGACCCCATGGACTGCAGCATGCCAGGCTTCCCTGTCCATCACCAACTCCCAGAACTTACTCAAACTCATGTCCATTGAGTTGGTGATGCCATCCAACCATCTCATCCTCTGTCGTCCCCTTCTCCTCCTGCCCTCAATCCTTCCCAGCATCAGGGTCTCTTCAGATGAGTCAGTTCTTCACATCAGGTGGCCAAAGTATTGGAGTTTCAGCTTCAGCATCAGTCCTTCCAATGAATATTCAGGATTGATTTCCTTTAGGATGGACTGGTTGGATCTGCTTGACGTTCAAGGGACTTTCAAGTGTCTTCTCCAATACCACAGTTCAAAAGCATCAATTCTTCAGCACTCAGCTTTCTTTATATTCCAACTCTCACATCCATACATGACGACTGGAAAAAACCATAGCTTTGACTAGACAGACCTTTGTTGGCAAAGTTAATGTCTCTGCTTTTTAATATATTGTCTAGATTGGTCATAACTTTTCTTCCAAGGAGCAAGTGTCTTTTAATTTCATGGCTACAATCACCATCTACAATGATTTTGGAGCCCCCAAAAATAAAGTCTGTCACTGTTTCCATTGTTTCCCCATGTATTTGCCATGAAGTGATGGGACCAGATGCCGTGATCTTAGTTTTCTGAATATTGACTTTTAAGCCAACTTTTTCACTCTCCTCTTTCACTTTAATCAAGAAACTCTTTACTTCTTCACTTTCTTAGAAGAAATGGAGTAGCCATTATAGTCAACAAGAGAGTCCGAAATGCAGTACTTGGATGCAATCTCAAAAATGACAGAATGATCTCTGTTCATTTCCAAGGCAAACCATTCAATGTCACAGTAATCCAAGTCTATGCCCTGACCAGTAATGTTGAAGAAGCTGAAGTTGAATGGTTCTTTGAAGACCTACAAGACCTTTTAGAACTAACACCCAAAAAAGATGTCCTTTTCATTATAGGGGACTGCAATGCAAAAGTAGGAAGTCAAGAAATACCTGGAGTAACAGGCAACTTTGGCCTTGGAGTACAGAATGAAGCAGGGCAAAGACTAATAGAGTTTTCCCTGGAGAATGCACTGGTCATAGCAAACACCCTCTTCCAACAACACAAGAGAAGACTCTACACGTGGACATCACCAGATGGTCAATACTGAAACCAGTTGCAGCCAAAGACAGAGAAGCTTTATACAGTTGGCAAAAACAAGACCAGGAGCTGACTGTGGCTCAGATCATGAACTCCTTATTGCCAAATTCAGACTTAAATTGAAGAAAGTAGGGAAAACCACTAGACCATTCCAGTATGACCTAAATCAAATCCCTTACAATTATACAGTGGAAGTGACAGATTCAAGGGATTAGATCCGATACAGTGCCTGAAGAACTATGGATGGAGGTTTGTGACATTGTACAGGAGGCAGGGTGTACAGGAGGCAGGGATCAAGACCATCCCCAAGAAAAAGAAATGCAAAAAGGCAAAATGGTTGTCTGAGGAGGCCTTACAAATAGCTGAGAAAAGAAGAGAAGCAAAAGGCAAAGGAGAAAAGGAAAGATATACCCATTTGAATGCAGAGTTCCAAAGAATATCAAGGAGAGATAAGAAAGCCTTCCTCAGTGATCAATGCAAAGAAATAGAGGAAAACAATAGAATGGGAAACACTAGAGATCTCTTCAAGAGAATTAGAGATACCAAGGGAACATTTCCCGAAAAGATGGGCACAATAAAGGACAGAAATGGTATGGACCTAACAGAAGCAGAAGATATTAAGAAGAGGTGGCAAGAATTCACAGAAGAACAGTACAAAAAAGATCTTCATGACCCAGATAACCACGATGATGTGATCACTCACCTAGAACCAGACATTCTAGAATGCAAAGTCAAGAGGGCCTTAGGAAGCATCACTATGAGCAAAGCTAGTGGAGGTGATGGAATTCCAGTTGAGCTCTTTCAAATCCTAAAATATGATGCTGTGAAAGTGCTGCACTCAATATGCAAGAAACTTGGAAAACTCAGCAGTGGCTGCTGAACTGGAAAAGGTCAGTTTTCATTCCAATCCCAAAGAAAGGCAATGCCAAAGAATGTTCAATCTGTCGCACAATTGCATTCGTCTCACATACTAGCAAAGTAATGCTCAAAATTCTCCAAGCCAGGTTTCAACCGTTCGTGAACCATGAACTTCCAGATGTTCAAGCTGGATTTAGAAAAGGCAGAGGAACCAGAGATCAAATTGCCAACATCCACTGGATCATAGAAAAAGCAAGAGAGTTCCAGAAAAACATCTACTTCTGCTTTATTGACTATGCCAAAGCCTTTGACTGTGTATCACAACAAACTGTGGAAAATTCTTCAAGAGAGGGAAATACCAGACCACCTGACCTGCCTCCTGAGAAATCTGTATGCAGGTCAAGAAGCAACAGTTAGAACTGGACATGGAACAACAGACTGGTTCCAAATCGGGAAAGGATTATGTCAAGGCTGTATATTGTCACCCTGCTTATTTAACTTTTATGCAGAGTACATCATGAGAAAGGCTGGGCTGGATGAAGCAGAAGCTGGAATCAAGATTGCTGGGAGAAATATCAATAACTTCAGGTATGCAGATGACACCACACTTGTGGCAGAAAGTGTTCTCATAGCACAGCAAATATTTAAAATGGACTCTCTTGTGGTTACTTTCATATACTCTTTAAGACATCCCTGCTGGGTCTCTTTGCAGCTTTCCTCCTTTGCTGTCAGCCTCCCAAGCAGCAAACACAACCTCTCGCCCTCTAGATTCATAGGAGCTGGTACCAGTCTGCTGTGCTCCCTTCCTCCAACTGTAGGGCCCCATATCTCATTTTCTGAGTGGTCCTATTGAATGCCCCATCCCAGGCTTGAGTTGAGGAATGGCCACAGGCATCCTACTCCTCATGGTATGTGTGTGTGTGTGATTTTCAGCACACTTCTCTCCAAAGAAATTCTCTTAATCCTTTTCTGTGCAGTCATCATCTCCCCAATTTCTTTTATATCTCCATCAAATGTGAAAAATTCATGATTACAAATAATTTTTTTTTCTTTGCCAACAGGTGATAATAGTATCTTGTTTTTATTTCCATTTCCTTATTAGTCAAAGTGAAAGCCTCTCAGTTGTGTCTGATTCATTGCCACCCCATGGACTATACAGTCCATGGGATTTTCCAGGCCAGAATACTGGAGTGGGTAGCAGTTCCCCTTCTCTGCTTCTTCTCAGAAGCAGGGGATCTTCTGAACCCAGGGAAGGGATTGAACCCAGGTTTCCCACATTGCAGGGAGATTCTTTACCATCTGGGCTACCAGGGAAGCCCAAATTATTAGTAAGCATACCCATTTTTCATATTCTGTATGATGTGTCTAATAACAGAAATAATTAATGTGGAGGTCCTCCCATGAACCAGCTGCATCACTTATGCTAACTCATTTAATCCTTGCATAGACCCGATGCAGTAGGTGATATTATCCCCATTTAGCAGATGAGATACAGAACGATGGATTACCTTGCCCAAGGTCACGCTGCCAGTGGATCTGGCCCTGGTGTGCTTCTGACTGGCTTTCCCCCACATTTCCTGCTCTGTTCATCCTGCTCTGCATCCTGACCTTTTTCTTATTATTTCTCTCCTCATCCCGCTTCTCACAGTCTTCATTTTTCCAAGGAGCATTTTGACCTTTCCAGCTGTCGTCAACCTGTTCAGTTCAGTTCAACACGTGTAGAATGAACAATTAGCACATGTCAAACACTGTCTTAGGGAATAAGAGATGAAAACAATCCAGTATGACTAGAAGCAGTCATCTAATACGGGAATCACGTGTACATGTGCAGTTCATCATGGTTCCCAAGCACACTCATGACTCTCTCTCTCCACAGTTCTTTGTCTTAAAGAGGTTAAATGACTCGTCCAAGTTCATACAATTCAGAAGTGATGGAAGAGAAAGGAAAATATCGGGGTGTCCAGCATACAAATCAACCAGTCTCAGTGAGAGCTCTTTAGATCTTTTCTACTTTTACAGATGTCATTGTCATTCCATGTCCAGGGACTATTTGTCATTAGAAATAGCTTTCATCTCCATATGGGGGGGGGGATTGTTCCTGAAGCTTAAAGCTCCTGGAAGGATGCTCTGTGGTTAATTGAGGTATTACTATAGCGACAGTGACAAAAAAATCAAAACAGCAAGTACAAATTTCATAAGCACAGACTAGCCTGTGCAAACATGTAACGATGTTTTCTTGCAACTCAAGTTCATTTTTTATCCCAAGCTCTTATTCTGCTTGATGCAATGGATGCATTCTAGTCACTTTTGAGTAAATTCAATAAGATTCAGTGCTTCTTAGCCATTTCTTTAGAATATTTAGTCAATTCAAGATGATTTTCCCTTTCTGCTTGGGGACGGTATTGAGTTCATGGAGGAACATGGGACCCTCCAGATGATCCCCACACCCGTCAATGGGGTTGTGAGGTAGAAACCAGTGTCTGCAGCTTCTATGGGCCTCATAGTTAGGCTGGCTGGGTTAATACTTAGCTCTCCTTTGAATGGAGACTGCATGGGTCTGGCGCAGGGGATCCCTAAGTTGTGGTCACCTCCCCATCAGATTCACTTTGGGGACAGTCTGGACCACATCCCTCTGATACATGTCCCCTCAGCCTATGGAGACACCCCTTCCAGCGCAGAGGCTCAGTATGGTACTCTGTCTCAGCTAATGTGTCCCATTCTTAGGATCTACATGTGCTCTCTAGTGTCATTTCAAAAGGTTTAGAAAATATAGGAGGCTTTCTCTTCCTTTGCCTTGAGGCCAGAATGAGATGGAGAAGGAGGAAAGAGAGGAGGAGAAAAGAACACAGTAGTTAACAGTTCAAATATCATTCTGTCGCATCTGTATGGATTGCCTCCTTCAAAGCACTATGATTTTTCATTTCCAAGTTCAAATCTACCAACGTATCTCTTCTAACCAGGTTTCTACTTAGAATGATAAATGATAAAAGAAACACCAAGCACGTCTCCTCTCACCCAGAAACTCTCACAAATATACCTCTTTGTTTTCCCTCACCTGTGACACATTCATCCACTGACAACCATTTCTGCCCTCCTCTCACCCCCCGCCCCTCAACCGCACCTCACCCCCCACCTGTCACCGGACCCTGCCCCTGGGACCTGTCACTCTGCTCCCACAGACAATTGCACCCACCTTCACTTTTCACTCTCTGTTTTTTAACCACGTGTGCTCAGCCAGCTGATTGATACTTTTTCTTTTCCCTTTTTTTTCTTATATGTTTGTTTTCTAACTTTTTTTTTTTAACCTGCCTCCAATCCTCTATGAAAACAGATAAGGTCTAAAGTAAAACTGTAATAAATAAAATCCTTGCAACCCTTGTAAGGTTCAGTGAGCAGAACTGCCCACATTATGCCAGATGTGAATACACCATAATTTTCCTGACTCCAAATTGCTTTCATTTTGAATCAATTTCTTTGTGTGAAGCCTTTGATGTTTTTCCTCCTTCTGAGTCAGTGATCCTAGTTAGGCAAAAGAAAGAAAAGGCAAAATGGTGTTGAGTAATCTATGATATCCCGGCTTCTATGCTGGACACGTTTATCTACATTATCTCATTGCCCGCATCCTAGATCTATAGGGTCCTAACTGGAGCCAGAGCCATGTTTACCCTATGGTTCAGGAAAGCCCATCTGGAAGTTGCAGGGAGGATGAGATGGATAAGGATGCAAGGACTGGTTTGAGGCTCCTGGGGGAAAAAATAATTTTCCAAGTTTGAAGAGAGAATCCACTGGAAGAGAGAAATTTGCCCACTGGTCATTCAACAAATTCTTACCAAGCATCTGCAATGTACCCAATACTGTGCTAGATGCCAAGGATACAATGATGACTGGTCCAAGGGCAATAAACTAGTTTTAGAGAAAAGGGCCAATTCTTTTTAAAAAATATTTATTTATTTTAATGTGCAGGGCTTCATTACTGCATGCAGGCTTTCTCTATTTGTGGCAAGCAAGGGCTACTCTCTAGGTGTGATGCATGGACTTCTCGTTGCAGTGGCTTCTCTTGTTATGGAGCACAGGCTCTAGGCACTTGGGCTTCAGTAGTTGTGGCTTGCAGGCTTTAGAGCAGGGGCTCGGTAATTGTGGTACAGGGGCTTGGTTGCCTCAAGGCAGGTGGGATCTTCCCTGACCCGAGATTGAACTGGTGTTCCTTGCATTGCAAGGTGAATTCTTAACCACTGAATCACCAGGGAAGCCCAAGAGGGCCAATTCAGAGGGCAACATCAATCACACCACCTAGACTGTCCTCTTACCCAGACCCCCATCCCAAGGCATGACAGCTGCAGTACAGAGGAAACAAACACCAAAAGTTGCTTTGTTTTCACGTTCAAGAAACAATAGATAAGAACAGTGGGAGGAAAACCGAGGCCCACGGTTTCTGCACCCTGGGAGACAGTGCCTTCTACACAAACATCAGAACACGTGACTTGCAGACGCTGTTGGATGCCAGAAGGACACTCAAATGGGAAATCAGGAGAGACTGGGGATGCTAACCCAAACAACTGAAGCAAGGAGGACGGATAATGCAACGAGAGCTGACGGGACTGGGGTCAGGACTCAACTGAGATCCACACTGTGGCTTGTAAGGATTAACCGGGAGGAATTTGGGGAAAGCTAAATTCCCGCAGAACTAACAGATGTGGAGCTCGAGAAATACAGCTTGTGACTTCTGCCAAGTCTCTGCTTCTCCCCCCGGGCTAATGTGACCTGGTAGGGTTTATGCCAAGTTATTCCACAGCAGCTTCATGGAGTTAAGACGCTTGCTTGAGGCTATTGATACAGGAATGATCTTTCTTCAAAGTTCTTCCCAGGCCCAGTCTCTGGCATCGTGGAAAACCTCACGATTCCCATCTCTGCTCTGCTGTTACTTCGTTCCTTAAAGGATATTGCATGAGTTAATTCATCTCCTTGAACTCTAGTTGTTCATCTTTTAAGAGAAGGGCCTGGATTAGAAAAGCTAAAACATTCTGTGATTATTGGACTAATTTTAGCCCCTCAGCCCGGGTTCTGGGTACCCTTGACAATCTAACCCAGCCAAGCCCTCTCACTTCCTAACATGGGCCGTTTTCTCCAGCCAAGCCAGTTGTTTTTACTGTCCCTGAAAACAGCACACACAATATTCATTCCTGACCCTCTGCCAAATGCACATGCTGGTCAGACATGGAATGCTCATGCTGGTCAGACTGGAAAGGACATGCCCACTGCCTTCTCTGAGGCCAACCTTCAAGGTGGGCATATGTCAGCTCCCCTGGGCATCCATTTATATCTCTGACATTAATTTGTCTAGACTCTCTGTGGATTCATTTATATTTCCCTCATGTACTACATCTTGGCATAATGTGTTTCATGAGTTTATTACCTGTTTCTTTTATTTGTTCTAAGTGTTCCTCGCCTCATCTCCCCCTCCAGCAAGTGTTTAGGTTAAATGAGTTCTTGTTCACTTGCTCCTGGTTATTGAGTTCAGTGCTTCCCATCATGTCCTTTTCCAGGCTGGAGAATCCTAACCTTCATGGCCTGTCTTCCCTCCACTAAGTCCTTGAGGTTTCTTAGTTCCTTCTTCCTTGTCAGAACATCCCTTTAGAGGTTCAGGGACTAGAACTTGTCACAACTGAGGGAAAGATGTACAGAGTTTAGAGAAATGAAAGGGTGTGGACTCAGTTATTTTCAGTCCTTCTGCACCCCTAGCTGATGCTTGATAGGAGTTTTCTTGGTCTTTGGAGCAAAGCAGTACTTCAAACTCATGCCCTAGAAGATAAAAATGCCTCCAAAGATACAAGCCCTTTCCTGATTTTTGAGAGAGATGTTAGTAATAAAGTTTAGATTTGTTTGTTTTTAAACATATCTGCACATGCCACTGTTAAATCCATCTGTTCCTTTTCTGCGCATTTATGCAAACTCAGTTGATAACAATGATAATTAACATTTAGTGAGCTCTTAAAAGGCCCCAGGAACTGTGCTAAACATACAATATCTTTCTTAATCCTCTCTGCAACCCTCTGAGATTGGGACTATTATTACCCAGTTTTGCAGATGGGAATATTAACAGAGATTAAATCACTTGATCATCACACATCTGGCAGACGGCAGACCCTAGCCTCAAACTCAGGAAGACTGAGTTTTTCAGCCTTACTATTCTCTGCAGTTAACCCTGGTTGTAGATTAGAACCACCTGGTTGGAGCTTGGAAAAAGCACCAATTCCTCCAGGGCAGCTCAATCTGACTCTTTTGGGGTTGGGGTCTAGATACAGATAGCTTTAAAAGCTCCCCCAGCCAAACCTATTGTCCATCCAGGACTGAGGACCACTGCTCTGGTGCCTCCTACTGTCAACGCCTGTCAGTTGATTTCGATTGTAAGCAGAATACATTCACTCATCAGTAATGTGGAGGCTTGTCAAGGCACTTTCTTCAGAACATTGTTAAAGATGTTAAATCTGATCAGTCTTGGAGTAGACTCTTTTGTTGTGGTGGTGGTAACATATACGTAATATAACATTTAGCATGTTAACTATTTTTTCAAGTACTTACTTTTTAGCATATAAACGGGGTCATTCTACACATTTTTTTTTTCTTTTTTTATTGTGGAGAAATACACATTACATAAAAATTTCCATATTCATGGTTTTTTTAAGTGTACAGTTCAGTGGCAGTAAGTACATTTACACTGTTGTGCAGCCATCATCACGCCCACTTCCAGAACTTTTTCATCATCCCCAAGTGAAACTCTATATGCATTAAATGCTAACTCCCCATTTCTGCATCAGCTTAGTCCCTGGCAACCACCATTCTACTCTCTGTCTCTATTAATTTGACTATCCTAGGCCCCTTGTACAAGTGGGATCATACAATATTTGCCTTTTTGTCCTGGGTTTATTTCACTTAACATGATGTCCTCAAGGTCTATACATGTTGTAACATGTGTCAAAATTTCCTTCCCTTAAAAAAAAAAAAATTATTGGAATATAGTTGACCTCAAGATTCCTTTAAAAATGAAAAATGGAGCTACCATATGACCCAGCAATCCCACTCCTAGACATATATCCAGAGAAAGCCATAATCCTTCGTTTTTTAAGGCTAAATAATATTCCACTGTGTGTCTATACCACATTATGTTTATCTACTCATCACAAAGATTCATGAGGAGGGGGTTTAACTGCACCATCTAGAGATGCCTGTATCTAAACCATTTGTTAATCTTGATAAAAGAGACATCATTCCCTCCTTTAGCCCCATGGTGACTTAACCTTTTAAAAGAGAACCTTCTTAGAGAATTTTGTCAAAAGCTTCAAAATATTGTAAGTAGGTTACAGTTATTTCTCCCTTGTATCTACTTTTTTACTTCACAAAGAACTCCACCCTGTGCCTCTTCCCTCCCCTGTCCACACCTACATCTGTGTGGTTCAGGGAAGTTCCCATTTCCTGTAAGAAATCTTTCTGGACCCAGCTCCAGCAGGGTTGCTCTGTCTGTCTCTCTCCAGAACTTGCCTGATGTTTATTGCCTGGAGCAGCCCATCTGGCATTTACCTGATATTTACTTCTTGCTCGCACTTCACATTCCTACAATGATGATCATCCCTTAAGCACTGCTCATGTCTGTCTCCTCTCCAGCCTCAGTGCAGAACTGAGTAAATAACAGAGGTGGGGAAAATTCGTATTTAATTGAAATGAAGGAGCCAACTGCCTCTTTCTGGAAATCGGTGCTTCTTCGCTAGCATCTGAGATCTGAACTGCCTGCAGCATCACCAAGATGTGTTAAGGATCCCAACCCCCTTCCCTGCCCAGACTTGGGACAGAGCCAGCGCTAAGCCATACTGACAGGGGCAAAGTTTTTCTCCCTTATTATTTACTTGTCTCACACACCCGTCTTTTCTGGGCACCTATAATCCTACTTCTCTCCATCTCAGTCCCCTATTCTGTATTCCAATTCCTTAGATTCTGACCTAGGGCTTGTCATTATTTTTGTCGTGTCTGCCCTAATCAAGGTCTCAGAGGCTGTTGTAATGGTCTCTTACTGATATCTCTCACTCAAGTCCACCCACTGCCTCCCATCTCCCGTCAGCCTCCTGCTCCAAATGCCAGATGATTCTCTTTGCCTGGCCTGTAGGGTTAAATCCAACCCCCTTCCATGGCATTTAAGGCCTCCCTAATCTGGCCCTGCTCACAGTTCCATATCATCTCCTACTGCATCTCTCCATATATTCAATTAGTAATAAAGTATTGAATGACTGCCCTCCATGGGCCAGGATTCTGGATGTGTTTTATGGTCCCCGCACAGTGGCGTGCTCAGTAGGTAATCTGGAGGGAGTTACCATGTTTCCTCCATTCCTGCTAAGGGGCTGTTAATTTATGGGTGAGCCCAAGGCACTATGCCAACCTACTGTTTCTCTTGGAAGGACTGATGTTGAAGCTGAAACTCCAATACTTTGGCCATCTAATGCAAAGAGCTGACTCATTCGCAAAGACCCTGATACTGGGAAAGATTGAAGGCAGGAGGAGAAGGGGACAACAGAAGATGAGATGGTTGGATGGCATCACCGAAATGAGTTTGAGTAAACTCCGGGAGCTGGTGATGGACAGGGAGGCCTGGTGTGCTCCCAGTCCATGGGGCCGCAAAGAGTCGGACAGGACTGAGCAACTGAACTGAACTGATTGTTTCCCTACCATGGATTTCAGGGACCATGGAACACCAGAGGAGAGACATCTTGGTCAGAGTAAGGGAGTCTTTCTGGACCTCTCAACCATGTTAGCGATTTTCTATCCCAAATCAGGCAGCAGGGTCTCTTTCCAATATCTCCTGAGTTCCGTCCAGAGGTCTGGCCCTGCGCAGGTCCTCTAAGTGCTGGGCTTGGGCCTCTTCTTGGTTACAACCCAGGATTCTCTTCTCAAGATTCAGATCCCCTTCTAGGGACAGTGGCGTAGGTTTTCTTGGCCACACACATTCTTTCTGACCCATCCAGGATCACTGTGGCTTTACCATGGTTCTCAGAGAGAATGACATGGTTCTTATTTCGAATGTCTTCAAGAAGGGTGGCCATGACTTGTGTTCTTCCTTGGATCCAAATGTCCAGAAAGTGACCCTTGCACACTCGTCTGGAGTTGAGCACTTGACCTGGCCCTTAATCTAGAGCATCTACCAGGAAAGCTGGTGTCATCAGGGGGACCAGCCATGCCCCTGTCCTTTCTTCTGACCTGCACACCCCTCCCACAACTCACTTCCTCCTGACTCATCCTCAGCCCCAGTCTGACAGTGTTTGTCAAAACATCAGGAAAGAGGAAGTTGAAGAGGTGCTCTTGACTGCCTGAGAAGTGAGATGTGATAACCCCTGGGTGTCAATCCAAGGGCAAACTACAAAGTCAGCCTGCCTTTTCTCATACCTCCCTGACTTAGGAGATGTGAAAATGGTGTATGTGTGCATGAGTGTATGTGTGTGTGTGTACATGCATGCGTGCGTGCGTGTACATACTTATCTTCACTTTGCCTGAGACAATGTGTGAAGCCCTGGAAGGGGATTTATGTTCTCAGGAAATGAGAAGAAAAATTAGAACTGTAATACAAGAAGCAAAAATAACACCAGAATGACTGTACATGAAGGGTTGGTGACCATTCAGAGGCTGAGGTTTTCAGAGCTCAATCTTCACTCTGCTCTGACTTGGAGAGCTGCTGTGTGGGTCAAGGGACACATGTGGTGAACTCGGTAGAAAACAACTGGTATTTGTTTTACTCTAATATGTATCTTCTATTAACAAGTTTTTAGGTGCAAATACAGATGTTAACTGATCATCCATTGGATAAAACATTTTGATATGGAAAAATCTAAGTTCAAATCTCATCTCTGAAAACAGAAAAGCTATCACACTACACCTCAGTTTCCTTATCTGTAAAATGGGGATAATAATAATGGTTCATTCTTAAATATTGTACACTTCTTTTTACCAAGTACCATTCTGTGGGCCAAGAGTATAGCAATGAACAAAAGTAGGCAATGTCTCCACTTTCATGGAATTTTTATTCTGGTCAGGGCAGACAGACAATAAATATGGACAATGTCAGACAATGATTCGGGGTGACATGGGTTTGTCATTTTTGAAAGGATGGTAATGGATCTCTAATGAACTGATATTTGAACAGACTCTGAAGGAAGAGAGGGAATGACCATGTGGACATCTGACAGAAGAGCTTTCCAGGAGGAGACAACAGTAAGTGCAAAGGCCTAGAGGAGACTCCAGAAGCAGTGGAGAGGCTGGGGAGGCTAAGTAGAAGTGCCGGACGGGAGAGTGGTAGGTGACGACGTCAGAAAGGGCCTCGTGGCTTGGTGGAGATGTGGCTTTTCCCCTAGGGAGCTGGAGAGACATGGAAGGTTTTGAGCAGAGGAGGGGCAAGATCTGACTGAGGATTACTTCTGTGTGGAGAACAGACTGTAGGCACAAAGTTGGAAACAGGCAGGGCAGACATCCAGGCGAGAAAACACAGCAGTTTGAATTGGGGCGCTAGTAAAGAAGGCAGTTGGAGAAGGCAATGGCACCCCACTCCAGTACTCTTGCCTGGAAAATCCCATGGACGGAGGAGCCTGGTGGGCTGCAGTCCATGGGGTCGATAGGAGTCGGACATGACTGAGCGTCTTCACTTTCACTTTTCACTTTGATGCATTGGAGAAGGAAATGGCAACCCACTCCAGTGTTCTTGCCTGGAGAATCTCAGGGATGGGGAGCCTGGTGGGCTGCCGTCTATGGGGTCGCACAGAGTCAGACACGACTGAAGCGACTTAGCAGCAGCAGCAGCAGCAAAGGAGGCAGTAAGCAGAAGTCAGATTCTGAAAATATTTTAATGGGACTTATTGATGGTTTATAGGTGGAGTGTGAAATGACCTCAGAATTTGGTGCTTGAGGAATTCAGAGACTGGAGTTTTAATTTACCAGGTTGGAGAATTCTCAGGGAAAAGATGGTTTGGGGAAAGATAATCAGAAGTTAAGTGCTGGACATGTTAAGTCTGAGATGCCTTTAAGATGTCCAGCTGGAGGAGGACAGCAGGCATCAGGTTTTAGGAGAAAGGTCAGAGCTACTGACGGAAATTTAGACGTCATCAGCAGAGAGATGGTTGGACAAGGGCTGGACAAGACCAGCCCGAAGAAGCAGTGTGGCTATCTCCTTTGCAGGGCGTGAAGGCCAAAGGATATCACATGAAAAAGACTTTTGTAAGCTGTGAAGTGCTGAACACATGGAAAAGACTCAGAGCACCAACATGTAAAAGACATAACTTGAAGAAGTATCTGCAGGGAGAGTTAGAATCACAGAATGTTGTACCAGGAGGACCTTAGGAAACAGTTGATCAACCCCTCTCACTTTAGTCATGAGGAGCTCAGGTCAGAGAGGTTAAGAGGCTTGTTCAAGGACCCCCAGCTCGGCAGTGGCCAGCAGCCAAGCTGGTCTCAGCACTGGGAACCTTATGGGTGCAGTGTTCTTTCCACCAACAATGCACCTGTTCACACTTACTGCTTAAGTTCTCTCTGAATTTGTTAACCAGGGCCAAGTAATTCTTTCAAAACAGAAATCTAATTATATCTCTGTGTGCTTTCATACATGCTATTTCCTCTGCCTGGAATGATCTGCCTCCTCCCACTTCTCTGTCTGGCAAATTCCTGTCCTGTCTCCATTCCCAGATAGAAGGGCCCTTTGCTGGGAAAACCTCCTTAGCCCCACCAACTAGAGCTGCTGGCTGGCCCTTCACATGCCCCCAGTGCTCTGGTCCTGCATTTGCTGTGATCATGGCTCTAGTTGTCTCTTCTTCCTATGACCTCTCCACTGAGCATTGAGAGTGGCACTTAAAATGTCTGGGGAGGAAGGAAGGAAGGAAGGAAGGAAGGAAGGAAGGAAGGAAGGTCTCTTCTCTCCCATCAGCTCAGGACAATGACAAAGCTGTCATTTAGTGACACTTCAGTTACTCTGACCTAAGTGTGCTTTTGGTTTAAAAACTGACAATGACTTCTGGGGTGGGTGGGAATTTTCTTTTTTCTCTTCCATCCCCAAGTGCAATGAGCAAGTGATTCTGGGGCCAGAAATCTACTTGGACATTATAAGTGATTGGTGCCTTCTTTTTTTTTTTTCAATTCTCTCTCTCCTATTGTTATACGAGTGGCTATGGCTTGTTTGCCTTTTGCCACAAGGCCAGATTTGTGTTTGTGTCTGGGCTATGAACAGGTGGGAAGATACACACACACACACACCTCCACACACTCCTGGGAGAGGCTGCACTCTTGTTTTTCAGAAGTAGCTAGATCTAGAAAATGCCTTCAGGTGGGCTCCCAGCTTTGTCACCCTTGAGCATGAGAATCTGGACTTCTTAACTTCCTGGTACCTTAGTTAAAGGTAAGTTTGGAATTTCTAGGTCAAGAGTGAATTCTAAGAACTCCTTCTCACTCTCTATGTTCACTGCTCTTTAGCATGTTTGTTTTGGATAATTCTGTATTAATTGATTTATTTACATTCTGCTTAACTGCTCCTAATAGAAGTAATTATTGTGCAGGTTATTGCAAAGGTTTAAGCAAAGTGACAGACGGTGGCAGTGACACTGTGGTGGTGGGGTCAACAACCCAGGTTTTGTTCCTAGTAAATGATTCAGAGATTCTAACCTGGCTGGGTTTGCCAAGCACTGCGGATGCCTGAAGCAGGTGATAAGCCAGGCTAGTAAAATAACTGTCCCTTCCTAAAGTGTGGGCTTCTGAAGCTCTCTTGTATTGAGAGCTCTTAAGTAATCACTGTTCATCAATAGAAAACTGTAGAATCCAGTTAGGCTTAATTAGCCCAGCATCCCAAGCATCTCTGCTCCTCTGTGTCTCCTTGGGTATTTCCCTTTCTTGGTTCCTGCTTCCCTTGAAAATGAAGGGTTCCCAGGCTATGTCCCCAGACTGGGGTCTCCTCTCTTCTCTTCCTGCACTGAGCCCTCTCTCACACTCATTCATAATGTGGAGAGGGGGAGCCAGGAAGAAGCATGAAGCGATAGTGGAAAGGAAGAAGGAAAAAACAATCAAAACGTAGTGGAAAAGAGAGGGAGGGTAAGAGAATATGGTGAAGGATGGACAAGATTTTTATTGCCTTGCAGGAGAGAGCTGGAGAAGGCAATGGCACCCCACTCCAGTACTCTTGCCTGGAAAATCCCACGGGTGGAGGAGCCTGGTAGGCTGCAGTCCATGGGGTCACTGAGGGTCGGACTGAGCGACTTCACTTTCACTTTTCATTTTGATGCATTGGAGAAGGAAATGGCAACCCACTCCAGTGTTCTTGCCTGGAGAATCCCAGGGATGGGGGAGCCTGGTGGGCTGCTGTCTATGGTCTATGGGGTCGAAGAGTCGGACACGACTGAAGTGACTTAGCAGCAGCAGCAACAGAGAGCTGCTGCCGACCACGGCTCAGAAGGCACTTTGTCTACTCTCCCAACCAGACAAATGGGAAACTCTCCTACTCATATCTTTTCCCTGCTATATAGAGAATATTTTCATATTTTTATATTAATTAAAAGGTGTCTATATTTCACACACACTTATATTTTTGCAATAACAAAGCAGTCCCCACAGTTCTGTAGGAAATGGGAATGGGGTGTGTGGGAAGGACAACACTCACAGTAGTGGAAGGAGGCTCAAGAGACCTGCCCCACCCCAGCCTGCAACTTTGGGACAAATGCTTCCCCTCTAGTTCTCATTGCCCGGTCTGTAAAATGAAGGGTTTGGACTCGATGCCCTGTGTTAACCTCTTCTAACTTGATTTCTACCCCTAATTAAATGGACGGGGTGTGTGACTAGTATGCATGACATGCCCATTCCCTTCCTTTTCCCCTTGTCTGCTTCTCTCTCCTCTTGTCCAATGTCTTACCTTTGCAAGTTCTTCTCCATTCAGCACATTATGAATTTCAGCATTCCTGTTGCCCTAGAAAGGCATTATTTCTGAGATTGTGCAGTGTCCCTTTTTGCAGCATCTCATAAACACCCTTCCAGGATTCTTTCTTTTTTTTCTTTCCCATCATCCTGGCCAAATTGCTTCTCTCCTTGGTTCAGAGGGGTCTGTGTGTGTGTGTGTGAGACAGAGAGAGAGAGAGAGAGAGAGAGAGGATGCCTCTGATTACTGTCTCCATCCCTCTGCTGTACCTGGGATTTCCTTTATCCAGAATTTTGTTAAGTAAAATGATTCACTCTAATTCTTCAGTTTCTGGCATACTCTAGAAAGTCATTTAATGTTTTCCTTCTTCCAGCTTATCCATTTTGATTTCGCAGTTCTCTTTGGCTTGCCCTTAAAATCACACTTCCCCTGGTTTAATTTTTCAGGGTCTTTGTCTTTATCCTTCATTCTTGCATTTTCTTTTCTTAGGTCACCTTAAAAAACAATGTTTTTTTTTTTTTTTCGAATACCTTTCTTCGTTCAGCAGAGGGCTCTCTTCCCATCCCTCTTGCAGCCGGGCAGACAGGATTTGAAGCTTGCTCCCAGTCTTTCCCTCCGGGTTTCTAGCTATCAGAAACACTAAGATACTTACACTTGTAAACAGTTCAGCCTTGTTCAGTGTGGTCGCACTCAACCTTCCCTCCTCAGTTGAGAGCCCCTCACCGCCTTCCCGGCTCGTTAATTTCTTGGATGCCCTCCCAATGTTCCTGATGTTATGGGACTCATTGTAGCCTCTACTCAACCTGCTCAGGAGGGATAGATTTCACCAAGCCTAGTATTACAGCTGAAGAAACTGAGGCTTAGAGACGTTCTCTCCAGGTCGTGCAGCTTGTACAGTTAACCCTTCTAAGCCAATTCTAGTTTTCCAGTCCAGCCCAGCAGCCTCGCCTCACGCCCTTCGACTGCATTTTTAATATCAGATTTCCCCTGTTGTGTACGAGATCCTTTCCCCCTTCTAGACCACAGGCAGAAAGATCGTCTCCAGCTGATAGGGCTGCGGAGGTGGGGAGCCGAGGGGAAGGGAGAATTTCTTGAGGTTCTAGCGGTTGGGTGGGCAGAGTTCCGGTGCGCAGACTCCCCGGCACAAAGCCGGGTTCGAGACCGGGCTTACCGAGGACGGTAAGGCAGGATGTGGCAAAAGGGATCAAGTGCTCCAGGGACCTGTGTCTCGCCTCTCGAACGCCGACCACGGAGCGGGACTTCTATCTATCCTCCGGGTAAGCACACTTGGCAGACTTAGGGCGGGAGCCGGGCCGATCCCGGGAACGCGGAGGTGCAGGGCGCCCCCTTGCGCTCCTCGCGCGCCACGGGGCTGGCGGGTGGCGCGCGCGCCGCGGCAGGTCCTCTCCAGCCCCCTCCTCCTTTTCGCTAGCGCTCCCCCTCCCTCTCTCCCCTCGCTCCCAACTCCTCCCCCATAGCCTCTCCTTCCCTCCTTGGCCCCCTCGGTCTCCTCTCTGCTCTCAGCCGCGCGCCGGGTCGGGAGCTAGTTGGAGCGCGGGGGCTGCCGCCCGAGCCCAGCTCGGCGGAGCCGGGCGGGTCGGCGGCGCGTCGGACTGCTGCTGGCGGACCCGAGCGTGGCCGGCGCGGACCCGGGTTGCGGCTGCACTGGAGCGCCGAGTGAGGGTCGAGGGCCATTCCTGCGCGGCCGCCCATTCCCAGACGGGCCGCGAGTCCTCCCGGTTCCCCTCTGCCGCTCCCCGCCGCCGGGAACCGGGAGCCGCTTGGAGCCCGGCACCTGCGCCAGCAACCCGGAGGTGAGTCCCTGGAGTCCCGAACGCTTCGCCTACGCGGGCTGGGGCTGCAAGTTGCAAACTTCAGCAACTCGGGTGGGTAGAAGGGTAGGGGCCCAGCGGCGCTGACAAGTTGGAACCAGGTTGCGGAGACTGCGGGCCGAGGGGAGGGAGCCCCCGGGCTTCCTCGCTGCCCGCTGCCACCTCGGCGGGGGCGCCCACAGTGCTGCCGCGCTCACACGGTCCGCCGGCTCCTGCTCCGGGGCACTGGCCCGGCCGCGATCTGTGTGTCTGGACTGCACACCGGGATGGGGATCCGGGGCTGGGCCCAAGGGAGGGGACGGACGAACGAAAGGCTGGGAAAGAACGGGGCTGAGACGGCGAGATGGAGGCTCCGAGAGGGCGAACGAATAGACCCGGTGGGGGCAGAGTGCGGGCAGCTAGGCGCGTGGGAGCGCGTCGCCTGCCCGGAGTGTGAAATCTCGCGCTCGGGGCGTCTCCGCTCTGCCGCCGCCTGCGGAGGTCCCCACTGGATTCTTCCCAGACTCCCTGCCCTGGCAGGGCCCTGCGGAGCCCTAACTCGGCCCCGCCAGGCCCCAGACGCAGCCGTCCCGGAGCCCCTCGCCTAGGCTTTCAGAAAGGGGTGCGGCGGCGGGAACGCGGGACGCGAACGGCAATTTCCTGATTTATTTTTCTCATGGTAATTTGTCTTTGTGGTTGGGCTGCCCATTCACTTTCCGCTCACGTCGTGCCGGAGATCCAGCGAGGAGGGAGGGAGCGGGGGGCGCTCGGGCACAGGGAAAGATGCAGACAGGAGAGGGGATGGGACCCGAGCCGGGCGGGAGCCGAGAGGGAATTGGGCGTAGGACCGGCAGAGGATGACGGCGAAGCCGAGGACACCAGGACTAGCGGAGCCGCGGGCGGCGGCTGAGGGAGGACAGAGCCGGCTGCTTCGCCTGCCTCAAACTTTAAACAGCCAGGAGGAGCCACCTGAAGCGCCCTTGTTGCCTCCTACCCCTCAGTCGGTGCCCAGTGCTCGGGTTATTCCGTCTGCCCCGCCGCGCCGTGCCGGGCTGCAGTGGGCCCCGAGTTTGGATGGGGAGAGGTGACCCGACTCTGCCCCGACTCCTGCCACCCCCTCCAGGCTTTCCGCGGTGGGGATATGAGATCAGCCGGAGCGGGGAAGAGCTACCAACCCTTGGGATGCGCTCTTCCCGGGGCCCGTGACTGAGCCCACGGAACTGGGATTCGGGGGTTGGAAGCTTGCCTATGTCTAGACCCCACCACGATCCTACCTTCTCTGGCCAATCCAACCTCCTTGCACCTTTCTCAGACATCCCTACTCCCCCTCCCATCCCCACCACTTTGGCAGCAGCTTCTCTCTCCTGGCCCTTCTGGCCCGGCCTCTTTGTCCTCTCCACCTCCACTTTCCTTCATCTTCAAGCCTGTTCTCTCCCGTTTCTTCTCTTTTACCGCAACCTCTCTCTCACCCTCGCTCCGTCCCGCCACCCCAGTTCCTCTTGACATTCAAAAGTGGCCTCTCGCCTTTTCTGAACCAGGATTGATGACCTTGAAGAAGGGGAAGAGGGGAACTTGAGCTTGAGAACTGGACCTCACAGCTAGGAAAACAGGGAGAGGCAGATTAAGAAGTAGCTTGCAAAAACCCGCTGGTACCCTGCCCCAAATCTAGATTTCCAACCTAAGGAGGAAGGGGGGATAAATGTTAGAGAGAGAGAGGAAATCTGCCATTCCATCACCCAAGACTACAGATCTAGAAATTACAATTATAAGTGATCTCATCTCTGTGTGTACATGTTATCCTATCTCCCCCTACTTTGGGAATTGACTGGAACATCCCACAGCCCAGTCCTACCTGTCACCTGCTGGGCCCCCAACTCACCCTCACTGTCAGGGCCCTCTAGGATTCTACTGTGAGATGATGACTTCCTTGAGGTCTAATTCACTACTTTCACTGAGGATTGAGGTGGTAGGATGGACACAGAAGGCAAAGGACAAGATCCCTGATTAGAAGTGCATAGTCCCTTGTTAAATAGCCTTAAAGGACCCAGGGCTGAACTCCAATGCCCCACCACCCACACCCCCAGCAGCTAAATGTTCCCCCATGGTCCTCAAGTGTTGACTTTGTTATTGTGTAGATACAAGGTAAATGAAACCAACAGTGACAGTGAAGTCACATGGTCACTATTTATCAAGCACCTGTTATGTGCCAGATACTAGACACTATGGATACAACAGGAGATAATGTCTCTGATCTCTGGAATGGAGGTGAATCAGCATGACTAGGAGAACCTAATTACTAGCATTGCCTGATTGCTGTAATAGAATTTACTGTGGGTGTTTTCCTGTGGGTTTAAGTAACCTGAGAGTTAATATGGAGTTGTCCAAAGGACTTGGGGTCTGGGGTTTGGGGGGGTGGGTTGCTGAGAGGGCTGGGATTGCATCACCTTAGCTCTTCACTCAGCACCAGGTCCCCTCTCCAGGCTTCAGATTCCTCACTCAACAAGTGGGAATGAACACCTCTGTCAATACCTACCTTATACTTGTGGTGTGTACAGAGGCAAAGCCAGGTACCTGAAGATCTGAGGATGAGAACTACTGAGAGGGCATATTGGTTATTTATACATCAGTGTTTGAACCCCAGTCTTGGGATCATCCTTTGCCTTATCCAGTCACCTTGATCACTAGCCCGTCTTCATCATCCAGTGACTGTGTGTTTGTGTTGTGCTGGAAATAGTTACCACTAATTAATGAGTTTTCTTCACATTCAGATCTTTGCATTTGAGTTTTAGACATCACTAAGTTGGTCTTAAATTTATGACAAAGTTTAACTAATGTGTCTTAAATGTATGACTAGAGGCCAAAGCAAGTGTTTTGACTAATGGAGTTTCACTGGATTGACTGAACTGAGCCCTTTTTTTAGAGCTTGTGTAAGCAACACCTGGATTTCACTGGCATACTGCTATGCTTTTTATGAACTTCCCTCTCTCTGACTTTTGGTTTGATGACATCTGCTTTAGCTGAGGAGATAGCTCTTTGTTGGGTAATCTGGAAGGAGATCTTTGTGTGTGCCATTCTCTGCCTCAGATGGAGGAATCTCCTCCAGGACTTTTTTTTCTGGAAAAAGTTCCCCTATCACTGGTTTGAATGCTAGCAAGTACCAGCTGGGAGCAGAGTTCTGAAAGGGAATGGGGTGCCAAACATTCTGTGGCTCTGCCATGCCCGTTTTCTTCCCTTTGCTCCAGTGCTTTTCTTTAGTGAGCGTGAGAGATGAACACCAAACCTTGCAGAATCCACTCTTGAATCCTGACATTAGTCGGGGTCTTACCCATAAGCCATGGCTACGCTTGGTACCTCCAGAGTGGGAAAAGAAAAAAAAAAAAAAAGGCTTCCTTTCCAATTTTCAACTGGACACAGTGGATAAAGCATGACAAGTGACCTGGGAGGGATGGTGACCAGGGACTGGAGAGTTTGACCTTGAGCACACTTCCCAGCAGTTGGGCTTTGCATCCTCCTCCATTCTGACGTGGAACAGGAGAACAAGGATTCTTTTGGGCTTTCCCTGAGCTTTAAAGGCAGTGCTGTGTGCCAAGTCCCACCATGACACTGCCCTCATTGATCTGTTTAATAAGGATGACTTAATCAGACTTGCACCTGGAACTCTTTTGAATTTGAAGCCTTGTCGATATTATCAGAATATCTTTGCATGTGAACCAAGAATGTCTCTGGGCTCTTCTGTGATAGGAAAGACTGTGATAAGAAGACGGCTGGTGACCATCTGTTCCACCATCCCCTGAGGATCAAATTAGAGGAGATAGGTTTAAATTCCCAAAGGAGAATGCTTAGAAATGAGAGAGGGTTGGAAGTCAGGGAGGCTTCCCCATCTTGAAGGGAGATTAGTCACTTCTTGATTTTCCAGGAGTGGTTCATTTCCTTTTTTTTTTTTTTTTTGTGGGCTATTTGTGGGGAATGTTTAGTCTCAGGCTAGTTTTTAGTTACATCCAGGTAATCCACCTGACTGCCTGGATCTTCAGAAAGTGCACTGTCCTTTTTAGCCAAACGTCATTTGGAAGGCAAATCTATATAGTAGGTGTATGTGTATATGTAATATACTCATATACATTTACATGTAAACACAGATGCAATGCATTGCAAAGCTATGTTAACAGTTTGATCATCCAGTATGAGTTACCCTTGGCTCTGTTTCTCTGCCAGAATTGACATGAGTCTGCCCCTAGGGAGGCAACTTCAGGGAAATGGTTAGTGGGATAGCAGTTTAGATCCATCCCCACTGGTCCACCTGAGCCAAAACAGCCTCCATACTGCCCTAGTCACTGTCCTGAAGCCCCCTACCCAGGAGTTCTAACAGAGTACAGGAGTACAAAAGAGCTGCAGTTGGCTCTTAATTATTCAGGGATGGGTGGATTCAGTGTGCAAAGCACCGGACCCAGGACTCTTCTTTCTCTTCTTTTGGTGCCTTGAGTAACTCTATACCTGCACTGAGAAGCTGGGGAGATCTTATCTTTTAATACAAACTTTTGTTTCTAGCAGCCTCTTCCCTCTGCTCCTCTTTCTCAAGGTGTCTGGGGGAAACTAGGAGCCCCACCCACCAAGAGGCTCATCCACCCAAAGCAGACTGCATTTAAGGTTCACACGTTGCTCTGTTGGCCAGGGTGTATTTCTGCCCAAAAGCAGAAGAGAAGAGGAAAATGCCACTAGCTCCAACTTCTGCAGAGTCAAATTCCTGTAGATTTCCCAGGATCTAGTTTTCTTCTCTCTTCCTTTTGTAGTCACTTGAGTTAATGGAGTCAGCTAGAAACCTGGGCCCCGTCAAGAGTATGAATGAAGGGCAGTGTCCTTGTGGTAAAAGCTTCCAAGCAGGCCAGCTCAAAGGAACATTTCTGTGAATGTCCCCCAAGGCCAAGGGTCATTTTCCTGCAGAGATCAAGTGCCTTGGGGCCATCTGCTCCCTTCTAGCGTCTCTCTAGCTTCCAGAGTGAGTCTTCACATGGTGGGCTCAGTCTGGAGAGCAAGGCTCAAGTGACCTTTGTATACAGTAGCTTGGTCCCACTCAACACTAATTCCTGTTAGAATCACCTGGGAATGCTTTGAAAAAATATACATGACCAACTCCCTAATTAAGTCAAAATCCTCAAGGCTGGAGGCTGGGCATTGATTTTTTTTTTTTAAGCTCCTAAAGGCAACCATGGTTGAGAGCCACTGACCTAAATCTTTCCTAGGTTCCTTGGCCTCACGCCAAAGGCATGCCAATTCTCTTTGCCCTCAGTCCTTCACAACAGTCAGGTACCAGCTAGAGCTCCTGGCATTTGGATCATAGCTACTGTTTGTGTTCCTGTTCTGAATGTAATGACTTTCTATTATAAGCTGATTGTGGGAGCTCCCTTCTAGTATAACTTCTTTGTGATTTTTTTCTTAAAAAGTAATGCGTATTCATTCATCATCTTGGGGCATTTCCTTCTAGATAAGTATGTAACAAAACTGTGACTGTACTGTCTGGGTTGCTTTGTAGCAAGCCCTTTTCATTTAATCACATATTGTGATGATTTCCCTGTCTTAAGTATTCTTCTCAAATGGGCTTTTTAATGGCTGCTGGGTATTCTATCTTATGGATGTGCCATAATTTATTTAACAAATCCCGTGTGAGTTAGACATCTAGGTTGTAAACCATTTTTTACTGTTATAAATAATGCTGCAGTGAACATCCTTGTCTATAAATCTTTGTGCCTATTGATGATTATTTCCTCAGAGCAGATTTCTAGAAGTAGAATATTTATGCTTCTTTTTAGCATGGCCCATTTAGACAACTTTTGACTGACTTCCTAGAGCAATAAAACTTTTTCATATTCAGAGCTAGAAAAACAAACTATGAACCTTTCTGAGGCATCAGAGTGGCTGCTCTGATCTGAGCTGAAGGCCAGAACCCTTGACCCAGCCTTGTGCCTGGCTCTTCCTCCAGGTCAGTTCCACAAATTGCTGCCTCACTTGTTCAGGTGAGCTTCAAGGCTCTCCTGCCTCTAACCTAGTGCTCCCCAACCATTTTGACACCAGAGATTAGTTTCGTGGAAGACAATTTTTCCATGGACCGTGGGGGAGGGCGGGTTATTTCAAGATAACCATTTATTACGTACCAGAGAGTCTGCTAAACTTTATATACGCTTTATCTCTATTAATCCTCATGTGCCTTTCATGCACATATTATTTCTGCCTCCACTTCCCATTGAGGAAACAAAAGCTTTGAGAGAGAAAGCAGTTTGCCCAAGGTCACACAGCTAGTAAGTAGCAGAACTAGGATTTAAACCTAGACTGTCTGACTTCAGAGCCTACACTCTTAACCACTACATACACTGTTTTTCATTCTTGGCTTATGGTGACCACAAGTTGTTCACAAATGCTCCATCAGCATCTTGTGCACACACACTGTGACTTTCTCCAGAAGAAGAAGGGCAGCCTCACATACAAATTGCAGAAGAGCGGGGATGCTATTCGTCATGTCTCCCTTTTTCTTTTGACTTCCTTGATTCTGTCCTCAGCCCTCTCTCCAGGTACCCACTTCAGAAAACATTTCTTGTGTCCTCACCAACCAGTTGCCAAGATCCTAGCATGTCTTACAGCTGAGCAGGTCCAAGTTATAACATATCCCTATTATAGCTTCCCCACCAGTCGGAAGAATCTGGATGCTATTTCACAGAATGGCTTATAAAGCTGTCAAGGAGGCAGGCATGCTATAGTAATGATGGCAGGAGAGAAGCCTGACTTCTGTTGGATGTCAAATACTGCCGATTGGATACATTTTTGCATTCTTGCCTCAATGACAATAACATTGTCATTGAAATAGCAGCCAAAACTGTCCTGATTTGATTCTGACCATGACCAAGAACTAGCTGGTGGCGTGACAGTGTGTAGATGACAGATGCCACATCAGCCTGGCATTAATGATGGTCAAGAAAAAAGATGCCATGCCCACAGACCCTCCCTAGTCTGTAAGAAATTTGAAATGGGGAAGTATGATTAGGGATTCCAAAAGGGATGATGGTTTGTGGCAGGTGAGGTTTTGAAAAATGAAGCTTCGTGTTTTTATCCATGATTCGGGTGAAACTGGAGTAAGCGAGCTTTTCAGATTTGTTGATGACAAGGCTGTGATGGGCAGCTCCTATAAAAGACAGAATAAATATTCAAAATGATCTCAACAGCCTGGAATGCTGGGTTTAAACCAACAGGAGGAAATTTAACAGGGGCAGATGGAAAGTTGCATTTAGATTGCAGAAATTAATTACTCAAGTTCATGGTGGGGGTGGGGGTGGGGGGAGACTTGATTTGGCTGCACAGCCTGAGAAAAACATCTGAGGGGTTTAATTGGACACAGGCTTCATAGGAGCCGACAGGGTGATGGGGTTGCTCAAAACAATACTATCTTGAATGGCACTAAGAGACAGGCAAGGTCCAAATTGGTTTCTTCCTGGTCATTATGTCCTCATGTCTGCATGTAGATTTTAGAGAGGACCCTGACCAACTCAAGCATGATCAATTGGAGGGCATTCTGTGTCAGGAGAGGTTGGGAAACCCAGCCATGAAAGGCTTAGTGAAGGGAGGGAGAAAATCCTGGGTGTCTTGGTGGCTGACTGCAGAAGAAACAGGACTTCCTGTAGAACAGAACACAGTTAATCTGCCTGGAAGAACCAGAAGGCTCCAGAGTGGAAAGTGCAGGAAGCTAGATTCTTCACAGTCTGCATCTTCCCAACCAGATGGGTTCCAGTGAATCGGCACCAGCTGGCAGTCCTGCTGCCCGGGATGCTGTTGGGGAACTCTTGGCCCAGAGACACATGATTGAACTGGCAGCATACCTCTATCTCTCTGTGGCTTTGAGGCTGGAGCATACCCGCCTCCTTTCCTGAATACTGCAGAGCAGTGTGGTTCTCAAAGCGAAGTCCCTGGCCAGCAACATCAGTTTCACCTGAAACCTGTTAGGAGTGCAACAGTTCTGGAGCTGACCTACTAATCTGACAATTCCCTGGCAGGGCACGGCAGCCCTGTGATTTGTGATTTGTGCTAGAGTTTGGGACACTGCTTTCGACCACCCTGGGCTGTTCTTTCTGTTGCTGGATGTTTGTGGCACTAACCCACAGTCCTCAGCTGGGGAAGCAAGTGTAGAACTTTGGAAGGAGCATGGGTGTGGGGATGAGAGAGACTATGGTTCAAACCCAGCTTGACTGGTTTTGTGTTGAAGGTTTCCCTCCCTGAGCCTCCTTTTTGTGCTGTAGAATGAGGGAGGACCCTGATGCTGGGAAAGTTTGAGGGCAGGAGAAGGGGACGACAGAGGATGAGATGGTTGAATGGCATCACCAATTCAATGGACGTGAGTTTGAGCAAACTCTGGGAGATGGTGAAGGACAGGGAAGCCTGGCATGCTATAGTTCATGGGGTTGCAAAGAGTTGGATATGATTTGAGCAACCGAACAACAACAAAAAGTTTAAAAAAGAATGAAAGGATGTGGCAAAGTTCGTGTAGATCTTGACCTTGCCATTGGTGTCAGGTCATCCTTGGAAGAGTCTTATCAGCATCAGAGTTGCCTTTTCTACAGAAGCCTATCTTCCCAGTGGTCACCTCAAGCCCCTCAAAGAGAAGCCTGCATGTGGGCTCCTCTGTATCCCCTCACAGTGCCCACCAGCATGGCTCTCCCTCAATGAGGGGTCAGTTCACTCTTGGACCACCAGTTCCCTCCCTCCTGGACAATGGAGAGCCAAGGCCACTTTCCTTCCCACTCCTATCCAAGACCCCTATCCTTGTGAGCATGTGTGGGTGCCTCCTTCCAGTGGACCTGGGTCTTGCCAACCCCAACCTTCTGAGGTCTATGAGTCTAGACTCTCTGCTCTTGGCATGCACCATTATCCGCTAAAACCACCAGTGAAAGGTCTTAGGGCCCAAACATCTCACAGTAGTCCCTGACTTTAGGGAGGTAAGAAGCCTGAGTTGCTGGTGTCAGCCAGGCAGCAAACATGTGTGGGCCCTTCTTGGAGCTGGAGGTTTCTGGGGTCATCTCTCCCAGTCCCTTTCAGTGACTGGTAGAGTTTTCAGTTCATCAGAGGCAGAGCTCATCTCCCCACAGGATGGCCTATTTGATTTTTGGCCAACAAGTTTGATAGGAAGTTCCTCTGTTTCTCTGGAAGTTTGTCTCTCCCCATGGGCTCCATCTCTTCCCCATGTGGCTGTTCCAGGCAAAACCAGTTACTTCAATGGCACAGCCTTTCCAACCTTGGAGACCACTTCCTTCTACCTCTCCCCCATTCCCATTAGTCCTCCTCTGACTTGTCTCTTCAGCTCGGGGTACAGGACTCAGAACATCCTCTGACTTACCATAAATTGAGGTCACTGGAACCGAGTCTGGTCCTGTGGGTGAGGCCCGGCCAGCACACCCCATCCATTAATGTGGTGTCAAGTCTGCCCTGGATGTTTTTAGAAGTTGCATAGCCCTGCTGACATTTGTTAAACTTACAACCAGTCAATACCTCCAGGTTTCTTTACCATAATCTGCAGCTCAGCCGCATCTCCACATTTTTGTCTTTCTGCTTGCACTCATTGGTTGGGGCTGCCAGAGCAATACCAAAACAGAGTGGCTTAAGCCACGGAAGGAAATTGTTCCCTAGTGCTAGAGGCTGGAAGTCTGAGATCAAGGCGGCGGCAGCGTTGACCCCTTCTGAGGGCAGACTCTGTTCGCGCCTCTCTTCTAGCTTCTGGTTTCCTGGGAGTCTTTGGTATTCTTTGGTTTTTAGAAGTGTGTTTCTAATCTCTACGCTCATCTTCATATAATCTTCTCCCTGTGTGCCTGTCCTGACATTTCCCCCCTTTTTTAAGCTGGCCAGTCATACTGATTTAGGGGCCCACTCTGCTCCAGTATGACCTCATCTTAATTACATATGCAACAGTCCTTATTTTCAAATCAGATCATATGAGGTACTGGGGGGTTAAAGCTTGAACACATGAGGCTTTTTGGGAGGGGGTGTGCTAGGCACAGGTCAGCCCTTGGCAGTGCTGTGGCTTTTTCAGTTTTAGGTTTGGGACTCTACATTTTCTCCTGACTTCTATTGTCTGAGTTCAGCCCACCTCTCTAGCTGATTAGCATATTTTGGAGTCTGACACTGAGTATACCTGGTGTTGCTCTCAGCTTCAAAAGCTTCCTGTATGTTGATCCCAGGAATTATAAGATGTAGATTGGGGTGGGACAGGTCAAAGCCCTCCAGCACTCACCTGGACCCCTCCCTCCAAGCGGCCTTGACCCATGTGGTGAGTACCCTTGGGTACCTATGATTGTGCAACTGGCTACACGTCCCACTAGTTCCGCCACCTTGGCTTGCTTGCAACACTTTCACCAAGAGCATGTCACGTGTTTTCAAGATCAGCTAGAGGGGTAAACCTTGTTTCCCTCACTTATCAGCCTGGTGGCCTGTCAGTGGAGGAGCTGAGCTCTGCCCAACAGGACTTCCTTACTGAATGCCTGCTGTCTGCCTGCAGTCTCAGCTGCTTTCTCCAGGTGCCCACCACCCTGCCTGTATTGTCTCTTCAGGATTTTTCTCAGGCAGCACCTCGACTTTCCCTCTCTATGGTTTTGCAAAAGCCAGCTCAGACCCCTTTCTGGAAGTGAGCCTCTCTCATGCCTGCCAGAATCCTGTCAGATTTCCACAAGATCGACAGCTGCTCTGGGCTTCATTTGCATGTTCCCTGGGATGTGTGGCTGGGCCCAGTAGCCTGAACTCATTCGGAGCAGCTGGAACATTTTTCACCAGCCTCTGGCTCGGGCCTCCTGTGCCCGTGGCACCTTTCCACAGAGTCCCACTCCCTGATGGAGAAGACAGGAGCCGAAGACAGAAGCTCAGCGCCCGCCAGAGGAGCCCCCCAGTCTGGATGCCACCTTAGTTCCCGTGTAGCATTCCTCCCCTTCCCAGTTCCTCTTCCCCACATTTCTCTTTTTCCTAAAGTCTCTTTTCTCCTTTCTGATGCTCTGTGACTCTGTGAGGGGAGGTGCTTGGGCAAAGGTGAGGTGTGTGACCAAGGGGCTGGGGCATGGGAGGGCTGCGACATGCCAGCTCCCCCACTCCCTCGTAGGGTGACTGGGCAAAGTATTTCTCCACTCTGAGGCTCAATTTCCTCATCTGTAAAATGGTTATCAAACCTACTTCAGAGTGCGGTTGTGGTGTGTTTATGTGCCAAGTCACTTCAGTCTTCTCTGACTCTTTGCGGCCCTGTGGACTGTAGACTGCCAGGATCCTCTGTCCATGGGATTCTCCAGATAAGAATACTTCTCCAGGGGATCTTTCTGACACAGGGGGCGAACATGTGTCTCTTACATCTCCTGCATTGGCAGGTGGGCTCTTTACCACTAGCACCACCTGGGAAGCTGTGCAGTCATGGGGGCCAAATCCAACGTGTCCCTTTCAGTAAAGTAGGTCACCTGGAAAAGTGCCTGGGGTCTGGGGGTACCCAACAAACCAGTCCTTGTACAGAGGGGACTGGCCAGCCTGAGTCTGATGCAGAGGGTGGGGAGAAGTTGGGGGTCACAGCCTGGGCCCTGCACATGGGAAGGCCATGATGCAGTTAGGCTGTTAGAATGGAGAAGAGTAAGTGAGCTGAGAAGGTGGGGGAGGAAGAAGCCCCAGGACTGAGAAATTTGCAGAAGAGGATGGGGGGTTGTAAGGATTACCTAGAGTTTCCTGAGAGCTAATGTTTTGCCAGGCCACTTAAAACACTCTGGTATGTATCTTAGCTCAAGAAAGCCCTAGGAGTAGGTCTGACTTTACTACCCCTATTTGGGGCTTCCCTGGTGCCTCAGACAGTGAAGAATCTGCCTGCAGTGCAGGAGACCTGGCTTTGATCCCTGGTTGGGAAGACCCCCTGGAGAAGGGAATGCCAACCCACTGCAGTATTCTTGCCTGGAGAATTCCATGGACAGGGGAACCTAGCGGGCTACAGTCCATGCGGTCACAAAGAGTCAGACATGACTGAGTAACCAACACAGCACACCCTTGTTTACAGATGGGGTGACTGAGACAGGGAGATATTCGGTAACTAGGAAGCCAATGCCCAGGTTTCCAGCCCAGGCAGGCTGCTGTCTCCTGGCTTGCACTCTCCTCTGCTGGACCACATGCTTTTCTGTTCCTGCATTCCCTTCATCTATCATGACGACCCCATCCCCAGCTCTATCCTGCAGGATCCTCACCGCTTCTCCTCTTCATAATTGGGGGGTTGGGTGGGGCTCAGGGCTCTACCCTTCTCTAAGGACACTTCTCAGGGCACCTTCCATGAGGTCCTAACTCACATCAATCAGTCTGTAGAAGGAAGGATTTACTCCCACCATCAATCTGTAGAGGAAGGATTTACATTAGATACAGGGAAAGTGTGAACTGCAGGAGAAGCTAAAACAGCTGATGGAAGGCAACTCTGGCATGACTTAGCCAGAGATCTTACGGGCTAGGCTGGAGGCAGGAGGAACAGGGTGGGGTAGGTCTGCTGCACCCCGGACCTCTAAGAACCATGTCTCCAGATGCAGGGTGAGTGGCAGTGATGTGCTCCTCTTGGCAAGATGGCTGACCCTCCTCAGTAAACCATGGCTTTGCTTACATTTCACAGCCCGGTACTGCTGGGAGAGAGGACTACTCTGAGATCGTCCTTTTGGGCTCAACATCTGAAGTGGTTTCCATTTCAGAAACTCCTCTTCTTGAGAGGGCAGGACCAAGGAGTCTCTGCCCAGGTCTGGGACTTGGGTGGGATAGGAATGAGGGGGGGAATGCCTGTGACTGTCCCCTGCTCTGTCCTGCCCTAGCCTCCTGCCTGGGAAAACCTTCCTGGCTGTGAATTAAGCCTTCTGCTGGTGCTGTGGCCTCATGTAGGGGCTCAAAGTAGAAGGCACAGGTAGCCCTAGGGATGGATAAATGCCTCCAGCTGCCAGGGATTAATTCTAGGAGGATCTGCTTTGTAATCTCAAATACAAATACCATGGGTGAGGCCCTTCTATCTGCCAGCCTCTCATTTAAGTGCTCCTAGAGGACTATAACGGACACGACTGAGCTACTTCACTTTCACTTTTCACTTTCATGCATTGGAGAAGGAAATGGCAACCCACTCCAGTGTTCTTGCCTGGAGAATCCCAGGAACGGGGGAGCCTGGTGGGCTGCCGTCTATGGGGTCACAGAGTTGGACACGACTGAAGTGACTTAGCAGCAGCAGCAGCAGAGGACTAAAAGGGAGAGATCAGCCTCCAATTTACACATGAGGAAAAGTCTTCAGAGAAATTAAGAAATTTACCTAATATTGCACATCTGTATACAGGTGAGGTAGCCAGGCTACAGGAAACCCAAAGCAAGTACTCTTTCCAGCTGATGATGGGCTTCTCTCAGTAGCTTGGTACCTGCCTAAAGGCTCCCACAGATCAGGAGGGCCAGATGGAACCAGGGAAATATATCTGGAGGTAGAGGGGAGGTTGGAAATGAGGGCTTCAAGCCTTGGGGTGTGAGTGTTTTTCTGCCGGAACGTTGTCCATAAGTGCTGTGACTGCTTGGAGACCCAGGCTTTGGGTCTCTCCGGGTCATTCTTCATGCTGCAGGGCGATGGAGAAGCTTTTATGGGAAGCCATCCCACCCTTCCATAGCTGTGGTCACCCGCTCCTCCACCTGCTTTCTCTCTGTCTCCCTCCCTCCCTCTGCAGCTTGTACTGGTTCCCAGGCTAGCCCTCTCCTGTGACCTCTCTAGGGCAGCAGCCTCAGTGTCCTTCTGAGCCCTCTAGTGACCGCTCCCTGCACGTCTGTCAGGAGCCTGTATCTTGGGCACTTTCTGAGCCCCCAGGTCAGAACTTTGTCACGGGCTGTGTGTGCATGTGTGTGTTAGGGTGTGGGAGGGGTTATTTCACAGAGGCCTAAGGCAGCGTCAGCTGCTCTGTGGAGGCCCGCCCTCCCATCCCAGTCTGAATTCAGATTGCCACTGTTCTTGGCCGAAACTCCAGACTTCATCTCCTGTCTTCCCGTGTGCACAGGGCATCTGGGTAAATCAACACTGAGTGTGAGCCCCAGAGGTCCCACTGTTTCCTGCGTTGGACCCGTACAACCCTGAGCTTGCTCATGTGTGACAAGGAGGCTGGACCGGGGTGACCACAACTTGGATGCTCAGTGTGCCTGGAGCTCTGCTCTCCAAACACATGTTCCCTGATCCCCCGGGGACCAGCCCAAGACTTGTGCCCTCATGTTATGGCTGGGGAAACTGAGGCTCTGGTGGTTAAATAACTGGCCCCAGGTCACACTCTGTCTCCCCGGCTCTCTCTCTTCCCTTGTGGCCCTGACAGGTCAGGGCTTGTAGGAGGAAGGGGTTCAGCAGCTCATTTGAGAGGCTTACTAACCTACCCCCGCCACCTTACTCTATGCATTCAACAGTGGCCCCTGGGCCTGTTCACTTGAGGGTGGACTCCTAGGACAGGTTGTCCGTGTGAACGATGTCCCTGCACCCATCTTTGAGGGAGTCCCCTAACCTCAATGACAGCGTCATGGCTGCACAGCCTAGACGTTCAGCTCAAATCACACCCCACATTTGTCTTAGAGGTTTGGGGTGATGAGGGGATTTAGAGAGGCTTGCATCTCAGAAGCTCTGATAGATATCACACTTGACTCACTACAGGCTATCAGATTATTTTATCTGTGTTAAAGAGACCTGTTTCGTGGGTCTGACACAACCTGGCACCCTTCCTGGGGGTGTGGATGTCGATGGGAGGGAGGCCGGGTTTTAGCCTGCGGACTGGTCCGTGGAAAGTCAAGTGTCCATCCTTCGAGACATCAGGTAAACCAGCATTTCTCCTGCTGGGCTACCCCTGATGGGATTGTGCTAAAATTCTTCTGGGTTCTAAACTTCAAAACCTGGTGAAGTGTTTACATTCTCATCCTTATTTTCTTCTCCCACCAACTGCAACTTCCTTTTACTGAATTCCATGCCAGATATTGTTCTACTTCCTTTTTGTACATTATCACACTTAATTCTTACACCAATAAAAATTCTGAATTTGGTACTGTTATACCCATTTTAGAGATGAAGAAATCCTCCAGAAAGAACATGTCCAGGGCCACACATCTACTAAGAGGCAGTTTCAAACCCTTGTTTCCAATTCTGAACTCCGAGCCCTGTCCCAGCACACTGCATGGCACCTGCCATCAGAATGGGTGTCCAGGGAGACTCTGGCTGCCATGCCCTAAGCAGGAGCCCTGGGATTCTGGCTGTGCTTAGGGCTCTCTGTCCTACGTCAGGCAGAGCTAGCCACTTTGTCCACGTCCCTCATTCCTCCTGGGTAAGCTCTGCCTCTCCTCTCCAGACCTATTTGGGGTTGGGCTTGAAGACGCCCACCCAGAGTGCCCACCTTCAACAGCTGTGGCCTCGCCCTTCCCTGGACATCTGTGGGTGGGGAGGGTGCTGTCCCTTCTCATTCCTCTGGCCCACTGGAGTGGTTTTTTTAAAGGCAAGAATAGAACTCGGAAGGAGTTTCAGAAAGAGGGACAGGGTGCTTCAGAGCTCCAGGCCAGCAAAGTCTCTTGGTCCTCTCCGGCCTTGAGGTCAGTGTTACAGGGAAGAGAACCCAAGCCATTCGCTTCTCACTCTGGGTAGTCCTGGCTAAGGTGGCTACGGGGGGTGGCTGTTACTGCCTGAATACCCTCTGGGCCATGCTTTGGTGGGTTAGACTGGTAGCACTTCCCCGGGGCCCTGACCCCTATTTTCCTTCATCGTGCCATTTCGAAAGGGGATGTGTGGTTTAAGGCAGTGGTTCCCAACATTGTTGGCACCGGGACTGGCTTCATGGAAGACGATTTTTCCTGGAACCAAGGAGGGGTGGGGGATGGTTTCAGGATGATCAAGCATATTACATTTACTGTGCACTTTACTTCTGTTATTACTGTAGCAGCTCCAACTCAGATCATTAGGCATTAGATCCCGGGGACTGGGGATTAGTGATTCTGGTTTAGTGATTCTCCTCCGTGGCAACATATTAGAATCACCTGGGGGACTTTGGAAACTCCTGAAATCCAGAGCCCACCATTGAAGGGGGATTCCATCTGTCCATGTGTGACCCAGGCATCAGTGAATTTTAGGGCTGCCCAGGACATCAGGGACAGAGCCCAGGGCACCTTCTGCCTTGACCTTCAACACATCAGTCCCCTGATGATGCTGGGAGCTCCACTCTCAGGGAAGAGAGAGGGCCCAGTTAGTCTGTATCCTTTGCCCAGCCTAGTGCCAGACACCAGGGCCTCACACGGAAGTTAAAATCAGAAAACATCTTGGTTTTCCCCTCCTTTGATCACTTTTTCACAGTGTGGATGCTGCACATTCTCAGAAAGGGATCCTTGATTTTACACCCCCAGTGAGGGTATATTATACCCCAGGGAATCTGACCTTTGCAGGATTCCAGGGTCACTGGTGAGTCTCAGTGCCTAGAAACAGAGCAGGGGACCTGAGTAGGTCCTTTGTGGAGCAGCCATGGGGCTACATCTCTCTGATCTCTGTCTCTCTCTCACACAGATGAATATAAATGTGAACGGAGGTGGTGAATCTCTAGATACAGGGTGGGGTGGGGCATGATGTGTCAGGGTTGAAGGAACACATTTTGGGCTCTCTGTGTTCACACCTGACCTGTCCACAGGACCCTCATCCTGCAGGGGATCCTTGGATAATTGGAACCTGCAGAGAAAACATGGACCCTTCCCTCTGCCCATAGCCCTTCTCCTTACAGACACCCCCGCTGTGTGTTCTTCCCCTAGGGGAAGTAAGGAAATAGGAAAGAAAGTAGCAGAAGTGGGAGCCCCTCCCAGAGAGTGGAGAACAGTGTGGGCGCGTTGAGAGGCATCTGGGTAAAAACTGCTTTTCATATGGGGCTCCAGTGCTGTGCCTTGATTTCCTGCCAGCCGCTCTGTCCGCAGACCAATGGCCCCGCCATGGGCCCACATCTCCTGCAGCCTCCTTGAAAACTGGGTGACATCAATGCAGGGGACAGCACTGGGGACCTCGGGGGTCCTCTGCCCTGAGGCCTGAGCCACATCAAAGGTGCACCTGTGGGGGTGCACAGACTGTGTCTGCCTCACCCCCATCCTCCGCCCCCCACCTGAAGTCCTGGGTAGCCGTAGTCCCCACTCCAGCTGGAGGTCCCAGCACCCCCCACCCCCACAGCTCCTGAACCCAGGGCCCAGGGAGACTCCTGCCCTGTGGGTCTACATCTCAACTGTGGCTCAGATGGCCATGCCTCTCCCCTGGCCTCTAAAACAGACCCTTCTCCAAAAACCTGCAACCAGGTTGGCTGCTTTCTGCTTTTTGTCTCATCACCTCCCTGCCCAGTTCTCACTTTAGTCTCTTACCCTCTGATTGCTGTCACTTTTCCCGGTGGCTTTCTCTGAGAGCTGCTGGTCACTCAGTCCAGTGGCCAATTCCCAGTGCTCGGTCCCCCAGGATCCCCCTCATTTCTCACACCCTGTCCTTCTCGGCTTGCTCCTGACCACTCTGCCCCCTGCTCTTGTGCTCTGCACTCCCTCAGGCGTGCCCCTCCCATTCTGATCCCACCCATCCGTCAGGGCCAGGACAAGCCTGCCTGGTGCACGGGCCCCTTCTCCTGGGCCCCTTCTCCTGGGCCCCAGTCAGTGGAGAGCCTCGCACACAACCCTTTAGCAGATACCTACTGTGTGCCTACAGGGGCTGAATGCTCTTCTAGCCCTCAGGAAGGGAAAGAATTGGCAAGTCCTGCCCCCATGGAGTTCATATTCTAAGAGGAAAAACAGTGAACAGAGTAGATCTTATAATGTGTGAGAAGCTAAACAACATGTGGTAGGATGTTGTTTTAACTATTTGAATAATTCAAGTTTGAATATATCCCAAAGCAGAGAGAATACACAAATTCCCATACACCCCTTACTTTGCTTCAACATTCATCAATATTTTGCCCATCTTGTTTCATTTATTCTCCCCCTCAGCTTTTATTTATCCCGGTGTATTTTAAAATAAATCCCAGACGTGGTGCCAAGTTTTATCTATGGATACTTCAGTGTGCCTCTCAACTGATTAAGATGTATTTACATTGTATATAAACACAGCGCTATTGTCAAGCCTAAGGAAACGAGCAGTGTATTCTTCTGGGACTGTTTCACTCTTCTGTGTGTGGCAGTCTTGCCTCACCAGGTGTTGGAAGCCCCTTGAGGGCAAGGATCACGGTGATAAGAAAAAGGTCCCAAAGCTTGGAAACAAGGCAAAAAAAAAAAAAGACCAACTCCATGTCCTGGCGACTTCCTACTGCAGCCTATCTGGTCCCCCCAAAAGTTATTTAACTCTCCTGGGGGGATGTACTTTTGCTTGACTTTCAACTTATTGTTAAGAGCCAGATTATATGATGTTAGATGTTAACATGTAGATTAACATGTAGATTGACAACAGAGATGTGTACCCAGTAGAGACGCAAATGATTTCTGTCTAGTAGAGAAGATAACTTCAAAAGTTTTTACTTCTTGCCCTGCAGGACATTAACCAGTATTGTTTCCACTTCACAAACTCATTTCTGCACTTTACTGATTGTATAAACCCCTCCCTATTCTTCAAATTCTCTTTGGAACTCTGAATTAAATTATATTTATATGACAGCATTTTGAAAACTATACTTCGACAGTAGCCTGTACATTTTCTGTAGCTTTTCTTAGTCTAGTCCACTGCCTGGCACAGACTAGATGTTTGTGAAATTGGATTGTACTTGACTTGGTATCTTATTATGAGGGGGAGAAGCAAGGTTTTAAATTGAGAAGTGCCTAGCAGGTGTCACCGGAGAAGGCAATGGCAACCCACTCCAGTACTCTTGCCTGGCAAATCCTATGGACGGAGGAGCCTGGTAGGCTGCAGTCCATGGGGTCGCTGAGTCGGACACGACTGAGCGACTTCCCTTTAACTTTTCACTTTCATGCATTGGAGAAGGAAATGGCAACCCACTCCAGTGTTCTTGCCTGGAGAATCCCAGGGACAGCAGAGCCTGGTGGGCTGCAGTCCATGGGGTCACACAGTGTCGGACACAAATGAAGCGACTTAGCAGCAGCAGCAGCAGATGTCAGAGCTCTGGAGTGAGGTTGGAGGTGGAGAAGGCAGATGTCCCTGGAGAGTAAGGAAAGGGTCAGATGCCCCTGGATGTGGGGCCATCCAGAGAGCACCTGTCTACCCTCTGCTCCTGGGAGCAAAGCCCTGCTCCAGCCCTAACACTGAGTGGGCAGGAAGGAAGGAACAAGAACAAGACCTCTGTGTGTGTGTATGTGTGTGTGTGTTGTGGATGTGCCCCAAGTGTATTCAGGCTTGCCAACTTGCCCCCATGCTCAGAGGGCAAGGGTAACATTGTAGAAGTTCTTTCATGTCTACAATTACTGCTCTCTGCTTCCTCTTGCCTTTCTGGGTGGGGAGTTCTCCTTTATGTCTTATCCCAATTATTCTATTATAGTTTAGGCTGGGGATGCAACGGGAGGAATAACTGAACATGCAGCTGGGCCTGGAGTGGGAGGGCTCGTGTGTGGGGAGAGGCAGCTGCCCTTTTCATCTTCTGAGAGGCTGTGTTTCTGTCTGAGAACGGGGGTGGTGGTAGGGGTGTATGTGGAACAGAGCCGATGGGTGGGGTGGGGGGGTAATGATTGTTCTGTGGGTTCGAAGGACTGGAGCTGCTCATCATGGAGGAACAAGTCCTCACTTCACTTAAAAATACCCAGTTGCCATCCTGTCTCTCCCATCCTCCTGAGTGCCTGTTCCTCCAGGAAAACAAAGCAACGAGGTTTTAGAGGAAGGCCTTGCCTTCCAAGGCCCTCACTCCATGCTTTCAAAACTCCCAGTCTCAGCATTCGTGTGGCACCAGCCAGGTCAAGCTAGCACCTTAGAGGGTGGCTAACAAAAAGGGATTTTTAGTTCACTTAAAGGTTGAATATGTTCCGTATTTTATTTAAATTGGCATGAAAAGCTTTAATAACATTCTTTTCTACTGGGAGCTAGAGTAACATTCGGTGCTTCCCTGATGGCTCAGATGGTAAAGAATCCGCTAGGTAATGCAAGAGACCCACAGGTTCTATCCCTGGGTTGGAAAGATCCCCTAGAGAAGGAAATGGCTACCCACTCAAGTATTCTTGCCTGGAATATCCCATGGACAGAGGAGCCTGGCAGGCTACAGTCCATGGGGTCACAAAGAGTCTGACATGACTGAGCTACAGACACTTTAACTTTCACAGAGTAATGTTTAAAAGTGACCTATCTAATCAGGGGTGGAGGGGCTGCTATTTGAGGGGCCTGCTTGTTAGTTTTTGGAGACTGGAGAGTGATAGGAAAGGGGGATTTCTTCTATCCCAGATTTTCTTCATTTTTCCAGCCAGCCCCATTTCCCCTTCCTCATTCAGTGCATGTAGCACTCCCTGCCATTGCTCAGGAGACATTTGCCAGCACCAGACATGCAGGACACAAAGATGAATGGGTCAGTTTTCCCAGCTGGAGAAGCTCCGAGCCTAACGGACAGTGGTCCTTCATGAGAGAGCAGTGCATTCCAATGGAGGACATTCACATTTGTTATATGTTCAAAACCTCACAAGAAATGGGGAAGCTGAGCCAAGACAAGCCTCTTCCATCCCAGAAGGGGAGCTGAGGCTCAGAGAGGTTGAAGGCTGAGTCTGAGGTCATACAGTGGCTCTGGGTGGAGCCAGGGAAGTGTCTCAGCTCATCATCTCGCTGGCTGAGTGTTCCAAGTCAGGACATTGCTTTCTCCCTTGTTTGGAAAAAGATGAAGAGAGTCAATTCTGGTGACCACAGAGTCCTGAGTCTATTCTACCTCCCCTCCTCCACCCTCAGCCAGTTGCACTGAAGAAGAATGGGGCTAGACATAAGATGAAGAACGTCCAGAAGAGAGACAGGATGGAGTGGGGAGTCAATTACAAAAAGAGCCTGTGAGGTGGAAATGGGTGTCGTCGTTGCAAATGCATGCTCTGCTGCTGCTACTGCTAAGTCGCTCAGTCGTGTCCGACTCTGTGCGACCCCAGAGACGGCAGCCCGCCAGGCTCCCCCATCCCTGGGATTCTCCAGGCAAGAACACTGGAGTGGGTTGCCATTTCCTTCTCCAATGCATGAAAGTGAAAAGTGAAAGGGAAGTCACTCAGTTGTGTCTGACTCTTAGCAACCCCATGGACTGCAGCCCACCAGACTTCTCCATCCATGGGATTTTCCAGGCAAGAGTACTGGAGTGGGGTGCCATTGCCTTCTCCAATGCATGCTCAGTCATATCCAAATCTTTGCAACCCCATGGACTATAGCCTGCCAGGCTCTTCTGTCCATGGGGTTTTACAGGCAAGAATACTGGAGTAGGTTGCCGTTTCCTCCTCCAAGGGATCTTCTCCAAGGGATCATACTCGGGTACGATCCAGGGATTGTACCCGAGTTTCCCGTGTCTCCTGCATCTCCTTCACTGCAGGCAAATTCTTTACCACTGAGCCACCGGGAAAACCCAGAAACTGGCAGTGATGTCATTTAATAGTTGACAGAGAAAGTTCTTCTTGGTTGGGGTGGGACTGTGTCTGTCAAGCTGTTATTGCCTCCCTTCCCCAGACCCTGTGCTGTTGGGTTGGGGTCTGGGGAGCTAGAAGGTTCTGGGAAGGAAGAGATTGAGTGGGGAGCAGCTGGGTCTGAGGGGCAGGTTGGCTGTGGTTCTTGCTGTGTGGTCTGTGACCTGTTCCTCATTGTTGGAGAGGTGGGGGGCACAATGGTGCTTGTCCCCGGAAGGGGTGCATGCCCAGAGCTTCCACTGTTTCTGGTGTTGCATGCTGCTCTCCCTGAAGGCAAGAAGGAGTACAAGTACATGCCCTCTGAAAGGTCCATGAGGCCTGGCCCTCCCATTTGGAAGGCTTTTCTTACAGAAGGGGAAGGTGAAATTCGCTCAGTCGTATCCGACTCTTTGCGACCCTATGAACTATCTAGTCCTTGGACTTCTCCAGGTCAGAATACTGGAGTGGGTAGCCTTTCCCTTCTCTGGGGGATCTTCTCAACCCAGGGATCAAACCCAGGTCTCCAGCATTGCAGGTGGATTCTTTACCAGCTGAGCCACAAGGGTGGCCCAATAATACTGGTGTGAGTAGCCTATCCCTTCTCCAGGGGAACTTCCCGACCCAGGAATTGAACCTGGGTCTCCTGCATTGCAGGCAGATTCTTTACCAACTGAGCTATCAGGGAAGCTCCTTAAAGTTCCTCTAGAAATTCTAATGATCAGAATTCCTAGGAGAACTTTAAGGAAAGAATTTGGGGCACACCCATGAGATTCTGATTTGATAGGTCTAGGTGGGGCTGCAAATCTAAATATTTGTTTGAGGAGAGCAACACCCTGATACAAACACCTACTGGAGTGTTTGTTTGGCATCGGCAAGCCGCCAGCCAGTCTGAGATGAGGGGCAATCAATTTCCATCAGCGTCTGGGAGCCGGGGGGAGACCAGCCGTGACATCTCCCTGCATGTGATGTGTCATATTTGCAATCTGCACATTTAATCCCGGTTCCTCAGAGAAGCTGGGGTGGGTCATTCCAAATTTCAGAGTTTTCTAACTAGTGTACGATCTGTCCCTTTAAGCAACAACACTTAAAAACTGTCAACCACTGCTTTTGTGATTCTCTGTAAAATGCATTACACGCATCTCTGCCTTTTTAAACAGAGTCACACGAGCATAAATGTAACCTTTTCCTGATGTCCCAGGGGTATGTTAGGAACCTTAATTAATGTACTAGGCTATAATTCAGTGGGGCTTATGGGACGATTTGCTTATACCAAATGCCCCCTGAGGTTTTGAGTTTTTGTGCCTGTTTTATAGTTTTTCCAGCTGTGCTTCTTGCTGACTGATGTCCTGTTTTGCTAGACAAAATGTACCTGCCTAAAGCAAATTTCACTTTTAATTTGCATTCATTATAGAGGCTTGGAAAATAGATAGCTAAAGTCCTTATAACCAAGTTGGGCATCCTGTAGTTAACCCAGATTTCACTGGAGTAGCAGCAATGAAATTTGGGATTGACCTCAGCCCAAGGAGGCAAGCCTGATTGGTTTAAGGGGACACTCTCTTCCATTGTCAGTGGTTGAATCACAAATGGAAATGGTAAAATTTTGACAAATGGAATTTGAAGAGAAATTCTCAGCTGATTTCTGGGAAAGTTCTTCCTCACTAGCAATAGAGCCCTACAGGAAGTCATTCTCCTGTGGGAGAAGACACATAGCTGATTGAGAAGACACGTAGCTATGAGAAGACACATAGCTAATTGCTCGGCAGCTGAACTTTAACTTCCAGATCTTTCTTTAGGAAAAAGCCTACTGGGGATGGCAGAGAAAGATGTGGAATTACAGAGGCTAGCAGAGTGGAGAGACGGAAAGAGCCATGAGCTGGATGGTGTTTTTGAACCAGACGCTTGCTCCTTGGAAGAAAAACGATGACAAACCTAGACAGTGTAAAACAGAGACATCACTTTGCCGACCAAGGTCCGTATGGTCAAAGCTGTGGCTTTTCCAGTAGTCATGTACGGATGTGAGAATTGGACCATAAAGAAGCTTGAATTCCGAAGAATTGATGCTTTTGAACTATGGTGCTAGAGAAGACTCTAGAGAGTCCCTTGGACAGCAAGGAGATCAAACTAGTCAATCCTAAAGGAAATCAGTCCTGAATTCTCATTGGAAGGACTGATATTGAAGCAGAAGCTCCAATACTTTGGCTACATGATGTGAAGAGTTGACTCATTGGGAAAGACCCTGATGCCAGGAAAGATTGAAGGCAAAAGGAGAAGGGGGCAGCAAAGGATGAGATGGTTAGATAGCTCACCGATGGACATGAATGAATGGACATGAATTTGAGCAAATTCTGGGAGATAGTGGAGGACTTGGCGTGCTATAGTCCATGGGGTCACAAAGAGTCGGAGTTGGACACAACTTAGCAACTAAACAACAAAAACCTCCTTTCATGAATTATTATATTTTCTTGGGTTTAAGCCCCTTTGAATTGAGTTGGATTTGGGGTTACTGGTAACTAAAAGCACACCAGGGGATAAGTGTCAAATATATGAAATAGTGGATGGGTTCTGAGTGAAGCCTGCTTTAGTATGCATACTCTGTTACTCTGGTTTGGTTTCTCAGAAGTTTGGCTGTGATTTTGTTGTGGGAGCTTATTTCTCCCTGGGAGTTTCCAGGTGGCTGTGACTGCTTTTCATTTACCTTTGCGTCTCCCGTCTGTTCACAGTGCCTTGCACTTACTGGACATTCAAAAAAAAGTGTTAAATTGACCAAAACTCAGCAATCGGCATGCGTCTGCAGCACTTTCTCCTTCCTGTTGGCAATTACATGTGCTTGTTGTTCTCTACTCTTCAGATTTGTTGGTCTGTTAAAGACTTACCACACACTCTCAACACAAGTCATGTTTAGTAGTCCTTTCCAGTTTACAACACGCCACCTCACCCTTATCTCATGAAATAAGTAGGGCCGGATCATCATTTTACAGATAGAAGGCCACGGGTCAGTAGGTGTACATGAAGCTTAATTTTATAATTAGTTCTTAATGAATTTAATTTTGAAATGGCAGCCAAAGCCCTTTCTTTTGAAATAAGTGCTTCAAAAGGAGCCGCTCTTATAAGACGTCTAAACAGGTGCTCTGATGGTCACTAAGAACTGTAAATAACAAACCGACCTGAACCTGGGGGTCGGGTCTCAGGATGGGACTGCCTCTCCCTCCCGCTGCCACCCCAAGTTGTGTGATTTGCCATCAGGTGAAAGCTCTTGAGGATTTACAGCTTGAGCATCTCACCTGGATAACTGGTGCTTATTCTTCAAATTGGGCTGCTCCCTCCAGTGGAAGAGGAGCGGGAATTTGCCTCTGTCCACCCGGTCTTGCCAGTTTTGCAGCTAAAAAGGGAGTGTGAAACTTGACTGTTCTTTGCCTGGGACCTGTCTCACGATGGTTATCCACATATAGGCATTTGGGAGCTCTGAAGTAGGTCTGCTTCTGAGAGAATGCATGCCCCTCAGAAATTAAAAAAAAAAAACAAAAAACATGCATATCAAAAATGTGGACTTCAGTATACAAAGCACTGAGCTCACAGAACACAGTTAAAAGGTTAGCTCTACCTCTGTCTTCATCCATGATGCCTGTCTGCCTGGACTCAGCACTGAGCCCCTAGAATGATGCTGTCGAATGGTGCTTGCTTCTCACTCCCCATTGCCCTGTGGACCTAACCCATTTTCATGCTTTTCCTGCACTTGAATTTCTCCCATCAGGGCCTCGCTAATGACACTTGGCTGGGATGCACAGCTTGTTCCCTCTCCTCTGCCTTCTGTTACTGAGCTGATCTCTCCTTCACTTCCAAACATCAATAGAAATTATTGTGTAGAACACTTATTTTGACATTGTTTTCGAAAACAACACTGTATGTACGATAGATCTCATTTCCTGGAGGGCAAGGATTATGTTTTACATTGTTCTTGTGTGAGGCACAACGTCTAGCAATTACCTTATCCAGTAGATTTCAGACTTTTCCAAGGAGTGTGTTACCCAGTAAATACCTGAGGAATGTTATCGCCTCTTAGTGTTCTGTTTTCTGGATTATCTGTGTTTACTCCTGCCTCTTAAGTACCTTTCCTGGCCACTCACTGTGAGGCTGAATTGCAGGCGTGTCAGGCCTGGGCCCTTAAAGCGATGAGTGGGTGGGAACCTAGCTTATATTGTGCGAACTCAGTCCTTAGTATATTACAAATGCATTCTGGCTTTTTGGTCCCTGGGAATTGTGGAGAGAGGTGGGAATCAAGAAGAGCTGGCCGCAGTGATATGTTGAATACCATGAGAGAAAGCTCTGAAGTTTCCCCACCCCGCTCTGACGGAGTGTCTGATGAGGAGGTGGGGGGATGGTCCCTACGAAAGGGGACAGAGGGCTCTCCCAGTGCATCCAGGGCCGCTGCAGCCCTTGGTGAGTTTTCTGCCGTCTTCAACCAAGGTTTTAAATAAACGGTGGTGGGGTGGAGGGCAGATAGTTTCTTGTTTCTTCTCCAAAGTCTGTGACCTGGTTCTCAGACTTGTTTCTTTTTTTCTCCATGATACTCCTATTGCTACCCAGCCCTCTGCAGAGAAACTCACCCTCCAAAATTCTGAGAGCTGAGGGCAGTCATTACGATTGTGCAAGAGAATACGGAGATGCTGAGGGCAGCTGCAGGCAGGCGAGGCGAATCCCACATTCAGGCTCACCTGGGCTTTCCCTTTCACGCCTCGGGTACCTGAAAGTGAAAGTCGCTCAGTCGTGTCCGACTCTTTGCGACCCCATGGACTATATAGTCCATTGACTTCTCCAGGCCAGAATACTGGAGTGGGTAGCCTTTCCCTTCTCCAGGGGATCTTCCCAACCCAGGGATCGAACCCAGGTCTCCAGCATTGAGGGTGGATTCTTTACCAGCTGAGCCACAAGGGAAGCCCAAGAATACTGGAGTGGGTAGCCTATCCCTTCTCCAGGGGAACTTCCCAACCCAGGAATCAACTGGGGTCTCCTGCATTGCAGGGTACCTGAGTTTATGGCTTTTCACCCCTTTTCTTTTTGCTTCAGCATCACCCTTCCCCAACCCTGCCCCACCCCACCAGAAGCCCAGTAGCCTAGGCTTTGAAGGGGTCTTAGATACAAGAATCCACCCTGCTTCTCCCAGGCACTGCCTTCTGTGGTCTGGCCAGCTCCCTCCCAGCATAGCCCCTTGCAGAGCCAGCCTCTGGGATTTGGGGCATCTTCCTACTCCAGCCTCGACTCCCACCTAGGTGGTGCTCCTGACCCACTGCTGCACACACGGTGTCTTATTGTCAAGGTGACTCGGGAACCCTCTTGTCCTTTGGTGGCAGAGGGCAGGAATGCCGTGCACAGAGAAGGTGTATCCCTCAGGACATGCCATCAACCCCCCTCAGGCTGGACGGCGAGCTTCTGATCTTTTTCTGAGGCAGGAGGCAGCCTGGACGGGTCAGAGTAGGTCCCGGTCCCTGCTCTGGCCCTGTGACCCTTTTCCTAGCTTGTTTCCTCATCATGGTGTGGGGTGACAGCGGTGCCCCCACTTTACGGAGTTTAAATAGGATTGGATTTGTTAACATCCATGAGGACTCGGGACAGTGCCCGGTGTGCGTGGAGTGCTGCGGAGCCATTGGCGCTTCCTGCCTGGGCCTCAGGTTGAAACTCCTGTCCTGGCAGACACTTGCCTCATGACCACTGTGCCTGAGGACCTTGGCTCCGGAGTGGGTGCTTGCTCACCTGGTTCCCCCGCCTGAGACTGCCCGCTGCCTGGACTTCCTTCACGCCGCCCTCAGCCCAGCTCCTGCACTGGCCCCATCAGCTGCCTCTGGAGGGCTGTTCCCCTGCTCTTTCATTGGCAGTCTACTCGACCTCATTCTCCTTTCCTCTCAGTCTTCACAATTGTGTCTGTCTTTTTTAGAATTTCTTGTAGCCTGTCATATTCAAAATGCAGGTTCTTGGGCCCCACTCCAGTGATCCAGGGCTGGGATGTCCAGGTAGGGGCTGAACGTCTGCATTAACCTGATGCTGCTGGTCTCCGCAGGGCCAGTCTCTAGCTCTCTGGGTCCAGTTCACATGTCTGTTCCTCCCCAGGCAGGGTGGTGGGGCAGTCATTGCTGTGCTCAGCCCTAAGAGGCTCAGTGCCCATGTGACAGCTGATTACCATATGCCTTGGGTACGTATATCATTATTTTTTTTATTTTTATTTTATTTTATTTTTTTTCTAATTTTATTTTATTTTTAAACTTTACATAATTGTATTAGTTTTGCCAAATATCAAAATGAATCCGCCACAGGTATACATGTGTTCCCCATCCCGAACCCTCCTCCCTCCTCCCTCCCCATACCATCCCTCTGGGCCGTCCAGTGCACCAGCCCCAAGCATCCAGCATCGTGCATCGAACCTGGACTGGCAACTCGTTTCCTACATGATATTTTACATGTTTCAATGCCATTCTCCCAAATCTTCCCACCCTCTCCCTCTCCCACAGAGTCCATAAGACTGTTCTATACATCAGTGTCTCTTTTGCTGTCTCGTATACAGAGTTATTGTTACCATCTTTCTAAATTCCATATATATGCATTAGTATACTGTATTTATGTTTTTCCTTCTGGCTTACTTCACTCTGTATAACAGGCTCCAGTTTCATCCACCTCATTAGAACTGATTCAAATGTATTCTTTTTAATGGCTGAGTAATACTCCACTGTGTATATGTACCACAGCTTTCTTATCCATTCATCTGCTGATGGGCATCTAGGCTGCTTCCATGTCCTGGCTATTATAAACAGTGCTGCGATGAACATTGGGGTACACATGTCTCTTTCCCTTCTGGTTTCCTCAGTGTGTATGCCCAGCAGTGGGATTGCTGGATCATAAGGCAGTTCTATTTCCAGTTTTTTAAGGAATCTCCACACTGTTCTCCATAGTGGCTGTACTAGGTTGCATTCCCACCAACAGTGTAAGAGGGTTCCCTTTTCTCCACACCCTCTCCAGCATTTATTATTTGTAGACTTTTGGATCGCAGCCATTCTGACTGGTGTGAAATGGTACCTCATAGTGGTTTTGATTTGCATTTCTCTGATAATAAGTGATGTTGAGCATCTTTTCATGTGTTTGTTAGCCATCTGTATGTCTTCTTTGGAGAAATGTCTATTTAGTTCTTTGGCCCATTTTTTAATTGGGTCGTTTATTTTTCTGGAGTTGAGCTGTAGGAGTTGCTTGTATATTTTTGAGATTAGTTGTTTGTCGGTTGCTTCATTTGCTATTATTTTCTCCCATTCTGAAGGCTGTCTTTTCACCTTGCTAATAGTTTCCTTTGATGTGCAGAAGCTTTTAAGGTTAATTAGGTCCCATTTGTTTATTTTTGCTTTTATTTCCAATATTCTGGGAGGTGGGTCATAGAGGATCCTGCTGTGATGTATGTCAGAGAGTGTTTTGCCTATGTTCTCCTCTAGGAGTTATTTTTTTTAATTTACTTAAAATTCCATATTTATATTTTCTTCCAATTGGGGTCATCCCTTAATCTAGAATCGTTCCTTTGGGAAAAGGATAGATAATAGAAGGAGAAAGGTGACATTGCTTTCTTTTCAGAACGTGCTGTATTGGGAAGGAGGGTCTCTGGGTTGAAACTCAGTGACCTGGGTTTCTAACCCCAGATTTGTTACTAGCCTGCTGTATGACCTTGGTTGAGTCAGTTAACCTCTCTGGGCTTCACTTGCCTTATTTCTAACATGAGGGGGTTAAACAGGTTGGATTAGCCAAAGTTCTCTTCCAACTCTAAATGTCTGTAGGTCTATGAGTCTATTTAAATGTGCTGACAGCTTTAGAATGGCTAATTAATGAGTTTTTAGTGGGAACACAATTAAGTGATAATGAAGGCCTCGGGAGTAAATCTCTCCACTTCTTGTAATGAGTTGAGCAGATGAGAGCTGGAGTGTGTTTTCACCTATTGGAGCTCCTGGGAAGAGGGAGCAGAGACACACAGGCTCCTACCCGGGGGCTCAAGGAGGCCAGGGGTCAAGAACAAAGCTACATAGAGAGGAATGTGGGTGGCACTATCCTAAAACAAAATGAGTCACTTTGCAGGGAAGGCTTGGAGGCCTGCAGAGAGTGGAATACTGGCGGCTCTGCAGACCTGGGGAGCCGTACCCCCGCCTTCCATCCATCTCCAGAGCACATTCACCCGTGTGCTCTTGCGTAATCCTCTCGCACCTGGTGAAATCCGTAAGCCTGGGACTTTTCTGTCTCCCATTTCACAGGTGAGAAGTGAAGGCTCAGAGGGATGACTCACTCATAGTGAGGTCGAGGAATGATAGTGCAGGACACAGCCCAGGCTTCTCGATTCCAAAGCCTTTCTGCTTGCCCTGGCCAGTCCTCCCCCGCCAACCCCACCCAGCCTCTGCTGGCTGCTCTGAGTGACTCTGGGGTGAAATAGGCCTCTCAGGTCAGAGCATTCCAAGGGGGTTTGCAAAGCCACCCTGGCACATGGCTTTGTGGAGGTTGAGCCCTGGGAGTGGGAGAGATCAGGCCACTGTGGGGTCAGGGATGTATCATCAGGCCACTGTGGGGGCAGGGGTGTACCATCTGTGGGTGGAGGGCCCCAGGGAGGTGCCTGTGAGGAGCCTTCTTGACAGACCATGGCCGCCTCTGACCGCTGGGTACAGCCAAGCTTATCACTGTGCCCGACACAGTGGTGCCCAGCACAGCAGCTCCCAGACAGTGTGTGCTGACTGCCTAGGGTTGCATCTAAGTGGGGGGTGCCCTAAAGGGGAATGTGAGGGCAAGACAGAGTGATCCATAGAGCCTGGGGGTGGGGTGGTGTCTCTGTCCCAGGGTGAGACCCAACAGGGAGAGAAACCTACTCTGTGTAGTGTAGGGGAGGGGCAGGGCCTTTGGGCCTGGGAGTGAAGGCCGCAGGGAGCAGCTGAACTTCTGAGACTTTGCTGCAGAGACGCACGACCTTGACCTTTCCTTCTAAGTGAAATAGGGCGCAGGCATTATGCAGAGACGCAGCATCTTTGCTGCAGAGGGAAGGAGGGAGGGAGCACGCCAGCGAGCATTTGTCTGGGTTCTGCCCTAGAAATGCTCCAAGTAATAAAATCAGGATGACTTAAGAAATCCATTACCCCTCGTGGCCTCCCGCAACCTCTCATGTGCCCCAGTGGAGACAAGGGAAAGGTCTGGGGACCCAGCCAAGTAATGTGGCCTCTTCAACCTCATAAACCAGATGACGGAAGTAAGGTGGTCTTGAGGTCCCCTTCTGCTCAGAACTCAGTAGGCCTGGAGGAGATCTTTTGATGGAGGTAGAGGAAGGGTTGAGAACAGATGCCAGAAAGAAAGGGGGAACGAGAGGAGAGGAGAGATAGAGAAGAGAGAAAATTGAGGGAGCAGAGGAGAAGCGAGAAGAGAGCCATGATAAAGTGAGAAACTTGCAGACCAGCTTGGAGGTCTGGTCTCCACCCGCTGCCAACGAGTCAGACCTTCTGGGCCTCAGCTTCCACCCCTGAAAAAGGGAGCTGAGGACACCCGCCCCATGGTTGTGGGGTAAGCAAGCAGGTTACCAACCATGAAGTGCCACGGAGAGTAATGTGCTGAATTCGTGAGTAAAGCGCCGAGAAGAGGCAGAGCAGGCTCTGGGAGTGGGGAGCGGCGGGAGCTGCCTTTCTGAGCCTTCCCTTTCCTGGGGATGTCGCTAGAGGAGACGGAGTGGGAGTAAGAAAGAAATGACCGGAGACGGACCAAGGAAGAAATAAAATCCCACTCTGTGAAGGGTAGGGGCAGCTGCCTGAGGCCAGCTGTGTCTGCATCTGGGCTGAGGAGCCTTCCTTTGGGTGATAACAGTGCAAGAGGGCCGGTGCAGGCGGAGTGCCCCTCTGGCTTCCTTCTTAGCTTGGGGGGTGGGTGGGTGTCGGCCGTGAGAAGGCAGTCTTGGGCTTCAAGGTCTCACAGAACTTCCTGATTTCTGTCAGACTTAAAACTCCTGAAGGGCTGAATAGCTGATGTGGGGTTGCGAGGTGGAGGAGGGTGGGGAGGTCGTGGGCAAAGCCCCTGGCAGAATCCTGGACAGGAGGAAAGGATTCAGAGAGAAAAGGAGAAAAATCTGGATGGAGAACATTCTGGAAAACCAAGCCAAGCCAGGACCCTCAATTCACATGGGCCCAGCTCTACATACGGCTCCTCCTTCTGCTGCTAGTGCCTGGATCTCCATCTTGGCATGAGGCAAGGCCAAGACAGAGGACGCACCGGGCGAGGTCAGGGCAGCCAGCGGCCCTGGCAGGCTAGATTTATGATTTGGCTGAGCAGGGGAGAGAGGGAGCCTGCAACGGTCTGTGGTATGAAAAGCAGCCCAGTGTTTCCTCGAGGAGCCACGGTGCCAAAGGCAGGGGCATCCATCTGGCCTTGCTGTGTGGTACATTTGTCACCCTGGAGCCCGGGCCCCAGCTGGCCTCAGTTCTGCCATCTGTATCCACAGCCCCCGCCTTCAACAGTCTCTGCTGTGGAATCCACAAGCCCAACAGGTGCTCTGGGGGAAGGGGTGGCTTGCTCTGTCCCTTGGGACCCTCTCCTGCTCCACTCTCCAGCTGGTATCCATCCAAGCTGGTGTCTATTTAACATCCCCTGAGAATAAAAAAGCCTGGACATTAGACGGGTATAAGGCCTCCGACTGCTAGTACCGTAGTTTCATTCTGTGCTCTGGGGAGCACTGGGGTTCCTCCTAACTATCTGGAAAGCTGCTGAGAGAGGCTGAGCATCCAGGGTCCAGCTCCTTGCCCACCAGTGTACTTCTATCTGATCTAGATGTTCTAGACAAGATTTTATTGGAAAAATGGATTCTGCTGCTGAAAAGAAAGTTTGAAGCCCACCAATATATTCTCATGTCAAAAGGAAGGTGCAGAGGGCCAGAGAAGGCCAGCAGCCCAGCCAGGTGTTGCCAGGATGGGGATTAGAACCCAAGCCTCCTAGGTCCCGCACCCAGGCTCTCTCCACAATCCTGGGCTGCCCCTTTTGAGGTTCTGTCCTGGGCATTCATGACCAGCACCTCCTCTCTACCCCGTCAGTGCTCTCCCTCCCCATTGCTGTCCAACAGAGCCAGGCCTACCTCTTAAATTTGGGCGCCATGCCCTTGTAGCTTTTCCTCTACCAGAGGGGGCTTCAGGATGTAAACTGTGTGCAGTCCAGGCAAGCCTGTTCCAGGTAGGAAGTGAGAGCTCGCTCGTCAACCTGTGATTAAGCCTCTCTGCCCCAGGGCTGACGGCAGGCTGACTCTTGGGCCGTGCCTCCCACTACGTCATCTCCATGGGAGATGGTGGGTCGTTACGGAGGGTTTCCTGGTGGAGTATGGGCCATTACTTTACTTCCCTCTTGGTCTCTGGATAAACTTGGCTGTCTTCTCTTTAGATCTCAGTTTGTCCATTTTGGCTTCTGATTGGTGCTGATGCAGCCGCTCTGCAGTGGTCCCTGGGTTCCATTTCAGAAAACTCCAGACTCGCATTCCTCTGAGGGGAGACATTCTGTTCTCTCCTATGACTCCTGCAGCCCCTGCCAAGGTCCTCTTCTCCAGCCTGGATCACCTTGTTTGTGTTCCGTCTCCTCTTGCTCATTCCTCATTTGATCTCCAGAACCATCCTATGAAGTAGACATTAATGTTCCCAGTTTTCATATAAGGACACTGAATCTCAGAGGTGTGGCAGTTTGCTCAGAATCACTCAGTTAATACGTTTTAAAGTCTTGGTTCTGCCTAACCCCTGAGCCTGGACAGTTACCTGCAGCAACAAGCTGCGTAGGCGGTCACCTTGTGAGGCCAAACTGACAACCTTTTGGCCTGGGGTGGCACAGCCTGACAGTGATCTTTCTCCAGAGCACTCTTCCCTCTATCAGATCTTTCACCCTGGTTCCTGTCTTCTCCCTTATCCTCCCCCAGCTAGGACATGCAGAGGGGTAGCAAAGAGGGATGTGGCTCACAGGGGAGCAGGCGGGGTGGGGAGCTGCTTCCTGTCCACCTTCTGGAGAATGTGCCTCGGAACAATGGGGAAGGAAGACAGTGACCCAAATGGGGACGGGAAAGGATCTGGACTGGAAAAGGAGGGATCGTGCTGCCGACTCTTGAGAAACACTGCTTCTTCCAAAGTTGTTACCCAGAGTGTTCAGCAGAGGAAGCTGACTGCTGACAGCAGCAGCTGTGGAGGTGGCAGGAACGAGGGTGGCGTTATCACCCTCAGGGGAGGAGGGGATAGTGTCTCCTGCCGGTTCTGGAATCCTAGTCTCTCACCACCCATCCCCCCACCTCTCCATCTCAAAACCCGAGGAGAGAGGGGGCCAGACACCTCGGGAAGATGCACTTGGCTCTCACACATGGCTTCAGCACACGCGCGCGCGCACACACACACACACACACACACACACTTCAGACCTCTCATGCTCCTCTCTTGCTCACATTCATGCATGCACACACAGTCTCTGACACTTTCACACCCATATAATCCTCTTACACTCTTCCTCTTGCCCACCACCCCCCCACACACAGACACACACACCAACTCTGGAAGGTGTCTCTGTCTCCCTAAGCTAGGCTTTAGCATTGCACCACTGCTGTCTGGTCCAGCTAAAGTTGGAGTATTTCTGGAATGAGTGGTCTGCTCCATAAGGATAGAGCATCCTAAAGCATCCTCAGGCACCTTTGGAGAAACTCAGAGAGGGAGCCAGTCTTCGGTGGGGTGGCACCGGGGTTTGGACGGCAGACAGCCTGGGAGCTGGTGATTGGCGTGTCACGGCTGGGGCTTCGAGCCGTTTCCAGCGCTTTTGCCTGGCGCTTGGGAGTGAGGCTTGGCAGTGTGAGGGACGATTGGCTGTGCTGTGTCCTGCTTTCCCTGCAGCTGGAGGAGCTGCCGCAGCCGCCAGACAGGACACGGGTATTTTCTTGCTAACCTGAACCCAGCAGCTCAGGCTGATTTTACAGGGAAGTGCCTTCTCTCTGAACCGCAGTAGCAGCAGTCTGTTTCCCTGGACTGAGAAACACTAGCGGGGACTCATCAACCCAAGGAAGCCCCCAGCACCTTTCTGAGACGTGGGAGCCGGGTGTGCCGGTAGCCCTGTTCCCGGGGCTCCCCGGGCTCTGCATGACTACTGGGCTGCTGGTGCGGGCTTCCCAGCATTGATTCTCCTGCTGCTGCCGTCTGGTTTTCCTGTCTGGAGTTCTGGGAGCCTGTGGTGGAGCTGCTAGTGGTGAGTACTTGGACAGATGTCCCTTTGTGAGTCCACTGGCTGTGCCCAGGTGAGCCACAGTGGACCAGATCTTCAACTGTATTCTTAGAGACTAGACCTTAATTTGCCTTACCCCATGCCAACTCATGGGGTAGAAGTTCTGGGGGGCAGGGTCAGCCTGGAGGAAGACATGGGGCATTAGGGAATCTGGACCGCAGGTGTTTTTCTCAGGGGTAAGGGCACCCTGGAAGGAGAAACTTCTCTCCCAGCCTCCCCATACTGGTGTAGGGAGATGTGCCACAGAGCGTGTGGGGGGGATGGCAGCCAACATGCCTGCCCCTCACAGGTGTTTCCAGCTTTGGGGCCAGTCTGTCTTCTTTCTGCCAAAGTGCTGCTGGTTGAAGGGCTGGGAGCACAGAGTGAGACTGCCTTTTCTTTCCCCGTGTGGCTTGTCCCCTTCTCCCTCTCTGACATCACCATCCTGGGGCCACTCTGGTCCTTCCACTTGGACCATGGGCTTGTGGGCTCCTGAGGGCCAGGTTGCTGCCGGCTCTGCCAGGAGAGGGCACTGGAACAGTGGCAGGTCCTCCCCTGGGATGTGCACAGTGAAACACAGTGAGGCTGGGGAGACACAGCCCTTGGGTTGCAGGACCCTCTCACAGCCTTGTCCTCTGCATCCTCATCTAAACCGTCATCCTCCATGGTGATGGGTATGTTTTCAGCTGGGTCTCCTTTGGGAGTGAGAAAGCCATGAGGCTGCTGGTCACCCAGTGAAGCCGTGCTCCCTAGATTCCTGCCTGGGTCCTAACTCTCCCTTTAACTCACAGCAATGCCCATCTATATAGCACTCCAAACATGTCAACCATCATGGTTTCTGCTCCCTTGTGATTGTACAGTCTTTGCTTGCATCTCCATAAGTTTCATACAGTGAGTATGTTTGAATGTGATGACTTCTCAGATCCTTTGGGGAATATCTTCAACCTTCCAGAAGTTCATGTAGGGGACAATTGTGCACCCCACTTTTCCAATATATCCTGATCCTTTGGAGACTGCCTAAAACCCAAGGCAGGAATGTTTTTGTTCAGTCATCCAATCCGACTCTTTGTGACCCCATGGACTGCAGCATGCCAGGCTTTCCTGTCCCTCACCGTCTCCTGAAGTTTGCCCAAGTTCCTGTCCATTGCATCACTGATGCCATCCAGACAGGAATAGAAGACCACGATTTTGACCTATTTGAGAATTCTGATCTTACAATTCCATAATCGTGGCATGGTAGGGGGGCTGTGGTAGTGAGCAGCAGGGTTTAGGGCAGGTTTCTCAACAAGGGTAACACTGACATTTGGGGCTGGATAATTCTTGGTGATGGGGGCCTGTCCTGTACCTTGTAGAATGTTTATCAGGATCTCTGACCTCTCCCTACCAGTAGCACCTTCATTTGTGACAATCAAAAATGTCTTTAGATGGGGGCACAGTTACCTCAGTTGAGAATGTTGGTTCCCATTAATGCTGCTGCTTCTACCATCTCTCCTTAGGCCTCACAGGACTGGGTCTCAGTGTGGCCACCTGACACATACCCATCCCCAGCCTGGGAGTGCAGACACCCTGAGCTCTGGGCTTTGTGCTCTCTCTCATGTTCCCATCCAATTTAGGCTGAGGATCGCATCCAGTTCTCTCTGGTCTGTACCACCTTCCAGGTCTTCCTGGTTCTCATGGGGGGGGGTGTGAGGTTCAGGGATGCCAGAATAGGACTCCATCCATGGGCTTCCCTGGTGGCTCAGAGGGTAAAGCGTCTACCCGCAATGCGGGAGACCCAGGTTCGATCCCTGGGTTGGGAAGATCCCCTGGAGAAGGAAATGGCAACCCACTCCAGTATTCTTGCCTGGAGAATCCCATGGACAGAGGACCCTTATAGGCTACAGTCCACGGGGTCACAAAGAGTCAGACACGACTGTGCAACTTCACTTTCACTTCACTTTTCATGGGGGGTGAGGTCTGGGAAGGAAAACCCTGCTGCAGGACACTCTTCTTTCCTCCTGACATTTGTCCCCAAGACCAGGACGGGTTCAGCACTCAGGGTATGTGTGGTGCACATGCACTTGCTTGCTGCTTCCTGGAATGAGGTGAGCCCGGCTTTGAGGAGCGTGTAGAGGGAGACAGACATCCTGTTATGCGCCAGTAAAGAAATAAACCCATCAGAGGATTCCACGCCTTGCTTGGATTAAGTCTCGTCTTTTTAGGCAAAATGCACCTGAGGAAGAGCCAACAGGAGGAGAAGCAGTCTCTTGAGTTTCTTGTTTATCAGAGTCTCTGTGGGGTTCTGGTGGCTCTGCTCTTCATCATTCCAGGAGGGCTTCACAGAGGAGAAGATGTTTCAGAACCTGAAATGTAGTCAGGAGCCAGTGTGGGGAGAGAGAGAAAAACCCTTGGCATCCCTTTGTCCGACAGTGAGTTTGGGGAGCAGGTGGAGAAGTTGGCTATGGAGTGCCCTTCCTTTCTCCTTGATTAGGCAGGGCCAGCCCCCACCCCCAGGCCCTCCATCTACTCTGCTGGAATTTGTCTTCGAGCTAGAAGGCAGACTTCCCTGCCCTGCCAGCACAGAGGAGGGACTTACAAGAAGCCTCGTGTTGCAGAGAATTATGGTCAAATCCTGATTTGTGGGATAGAGCAGAGAGGTGCTTCAGGTGGCACAAACCAGCAAATTTTCACCTCATCAGTCTGCTGGGCTTTAAAACGCCTTGTGTGATCCATTTGCAGCAAATTTTATCTCCTAATGATGCTTGATTCCAGCAGGTAAATTTAGAATCCCCAAACAAACGGCCTCTAAAGAGCAGGGCTGAGGAAGTGGCTGCAATGCCTCCAGGGTCTGTTCTCTCTGTAGGCCCTGAGTCTCCGAGTTCTCACCCAACGACACAGATCTGGTTTCCCAGCAACTCTTTGGGAACCTTTGACCTTTCCCATTTTCCCTGGCTCCATCTCCCTCAAGGAGCAGTTTTCTCTGAAAAGCTGGAAGGGCATTAGAGAAGGGGAGAGAAATCTCATTATGGGCAGCTTTGGGGCAATAAACAGCTCTGTGATTTGCAGCTTTTGAACTTAGAGTGTTGTGATAATGCTCCGAGGTTTGCAGTTTCATGGTCCCAGACAGAGCTGGGTTCCTACCTACAATATGTCTGTTTTATTCTGGGCTGGCTGGTCACATACAGGCCACAGGCAGGGCCAGACCTGGGTTTATATAATTTCCAGGACTGACATGAGACTTACCCAATATGGAATGGGGACATGGAGGTCATTCAGCAGGCCAGAGGCTCTCGTGTGTTCTCTTAGAGGGCACAAACCTGTGTACATGAGACCAGGCACAGACCAGGGAGCCCATTGGAAGCCCTATTGGGCTGGTTCAAGGTCAGCTTACAGGAAGAAAGCCATAGTGCAGCTCTGCACTGGGGTCTTTCTCCCCACTGAACCTAGGCAGCATCAGCCAGTGATGCTAACTCACAGCCCTCTCTGGTCCCCCAGCAGCCCTTGTGTCTGAGCCTGGGAACTAGGTAGGTGGGCAAGAGAACTTCTAATAGGACTGGGGTTCCAGCCCAGGCCCCCGAGCACGGGGAATAAGCTTGTCAGAACATGTGCTAATCAGAAATGGTTTTTTTCCTAATGGAACAAGGAGAGAGAGGTGGAGGGGGCATTTGGAGAAGGGGACCCCTGCCAATTAGTACCAGGCTGTTCCCAGCCTGGGAGACTCATCCTGAACATGTAAGCAGATGTCCCTCCCGTTGGGGAGCACACTGAAGGCAGAGCCTACTACTGCAGGAGCTGGAGGGCTGCATTCGATTCTTTGTCCAACTTGTATTGAGTTCTTATGAGCCTGGTGCTAGACGATGCCCTCTCTGAGAAGTCCCAGTCTAGGGGAATCTGATGGAAACATGGTGGCCCCCACACAGCTGGGGAGGCCCAGTCAAGGTCCAGACTAATTGGTTTTCTGGCTCTTCTCCCAGCAGAGCTTTCCAGGCCCCACCCCAAGGCTTTCAGGAGATAACTGAGATGTGGGGTCAAGTCGCAGCTGGAAGCATTAGGGCAGCTCCCAAACTGCCAAGTCCTGGAGGGTCTTGTTAATCTCTGCCCCCCAGGGCTGGCAGGAGGCTCCTCCGCAGTGCCCCAGATTCTCTGCTCTGGGTTAATTGCTTTCCACAGTCTGTTTGCTCTCGCCTTCTCCCCCTCCTCTGCCCTCTGCCTGTCCTGGGACTGATCATTTCCTCCCCAGTGCCAGTCTGGACCCTCCAGTGGGCCCCAGGTTGCTGCTGTTTCTGTAGATCTACCTGGATAGATGCAGAATGGAGAAAGGCTGTGTGTGAGTTTAACCTCTGGTGTGTTTCCTCTCCTCTTGGATTCACTCCACACATTCCTCTTCCAGTGGGGGAGGGGCTCTGGGAAGGGGGCTGGGAGTACAGTGGGCCCTCTGTATTCACAGAGATAGGACCTGCAAATGGTGCGGGGGTTGGGGGCTACTGTACTCCGCCACTGTATTGATATATATGAGACTTGAGCATCCTTGGATTTTGGTATCCACAGGGGTCCTGTACCATTGTGAAGGACAGCTGTACCTGGCTCTACCATTAAAGCCCCAAGGCCTATTCCTCATAGATGAAATGACGGGGTGCTCCAGAACAGGGGAACTCGCAGTGTGGTCCTTGGACCAACAGCCGCATCATCTGAGAACCTGTTGAAAATGTAGGCCCTCGGGCCTCCCTCCAGACTATAGAGTCAGAAACTCTGGGGTTGGGGGCTGGCTACCTGTGTTTACCGCGTCCTCTGGGTGATGCTGATGCAGTTAAGATTTGAGGACCACAGCTCTGGAACATCTCAGGGGTCCCCTTCTGACTGCCGCTTTATTGCTGGTCTTATCACCCACCTCGCAGTAACTAGTGACTTGCAGAAATGCAGTAGCTACATTCTGGAGCACAGCGAGTTATCCTGAGGGCATCATTCAATTCTCAAACTTAAAACAATGCCAAACAAAACCAAAGCCACTATGTATACCCTGGCTTTTTCCAGAAGAGACTCAAGGAAGCTTCCATCCCAGGCCCATTAGGAAGGAGCCTTCAGAGGTGGCCAGAGATCTAGTGACCGGTATGGGGCACCTGCAGTGCCCACCAGAGACAAGACGGCGGCCTGCAGGCTGCCCACCCTGATGTTCCCCACGTGCTCCCACAGCAGCATGAATGGGCCTGACCTTTCAGATCCTCTGGGGAGAGCACTGCCCAGCGACTTTAACAGAAGAGGCCTCTTTCCCTGTTCTGTTAGCAGAATGCCCTAACATCTCGCTCCCGCTGCTGGCATTTAGCCCATCGCTGGGTTAATTCAAGCAATACTAATAACCTGTTTCCCAGTGAGAAGACCCCTTGCAGACCCCTAAATCCTCCACGCTGGGTGCTGATAACAGACTAAGAATCCTGTCTGGCCACCTGCAGTCATTCACAAAACAGCATGGCAAAGGTCCAGCGCTGGATTGGATTGTGTGATGACACCAAAAGAAACAGAACTTTTGCCATTGACCTCCATGAACCAGCCGTCTAGAGAGGAACAGTGCCAGGGTCCTCAGTGCTTATAAGGGCTTTCTCTCTTCCTGCCTCCCTCCTCTTGCTTTCCTTCCCTCCAGGTCTTACCCCCCGCCCCCCACAAACCCTCTGTCCTTCCTTGGTGCAGAAGGTTGCATCAGTTTCCTGAAAGTCCTCCTCTCCATCAGGTCAGGCTCAGCATCCCGCCTTCCACTGATTCTGTGAGTGGCCCGGCCCCAGCTGAGACCTTTCCCGGCCTTTCTGTGGTCTCCAAGGAGCCTGCAAGAAATGCAGCCTGAGAAAACAGCCTCCTTTCCCTTCCCCCATGGCTCTGTTCTCCTTCACTCCCCCAAGCTCCCCAAGGCTGTCCCAAGCCTGCTTGCTCCCTGCCCTCCCAAACTCATGTTTTATGCAGGAACATCCCCATTCTCATGGAAAGTGCTGCAAAGTTTGGGAAAGAATTTGAAATCTCTTTTGAGAGGGTGGAGTAAAGGCAGGGTTATGGGGTTAACCTCGGCTGAGTTTTTTTTCCTGGTTTAGTGGCTGTCCCTTCGTGTGTGTGTGTGTGTGTGTGTGTGTGTTCCTCGTTTCCCTTGTACCCACTATTTGCAGTGCAGGACTGAGGGGGAGGGCCAACACGCAAAAACATACAGGGCCCCCCTACCCGCGCACACATGTGTTTGGAGCCTCCTCACCTCCCAGTGCCACATCCTGTCTCTCCTGCCTTCTGGGGAGCACCAGGAGTGTCTTACCTTGGATTTAAACACTTTCAGAAATTTAGAGGCACGGGGTGGTGGGGAGGAGGGTTGGAAAGAGATTGGTTTTCAAATATTAGAAAGAAAAAGAACATATGAAAGTTTTTGGTGATTGTCACAAGGCCTGATGTCCCTTTGTTTCAAAATATCAAAGTAGTTGTGTGTGATTGATTTTTTAAAAATAAGATTAACTTGTTGAGTATATCACATTATATGTTACAGTGTATTCTGTGAATAGTTCCAAGTTTCCCCTTGTAAAAGTGCTTGCTCTTTCAGAAGTCTAGTGTCTCTTCTCTTCTGACGGTTTTTAAGAGGTAGTCAGAGCCTTGAACAGAAGACTCCATCTACAATACACTTGGAGTAAGACAAAGGACAGTATTATGTTTTCTGGACTTGGTGTTGGCGAGAAACAGAAAAGCACTTATTTTCAGGAAAGGAATTGTGGAAAGAAAGGAGAGGGAAATCTTTAAATCTCATTGAACACAATTCACTCCAAAGAACTTTATCTAATCAGCTTCATTCTCTGAGCCATCACCTCGAGTCATTTTTGACTCTTCTAACACTTCATTTTTATGGTCTTTCCAGAGTCCTAAAAACTGAAGGTTTGCCTAGATTGAGACAAGTTTCTCCCTTCTTTCACATGTTAATTTATCTCTTGGTTTGCACCATGTTTTCCTAAATATGGCCTGGTTCTTTCACATGCAGGAGGAGACTTAGGGAACAGATTGGAGCCATATAATGGTGTGGCCATCATGGGGGAGGGATTTGCTTGGGAGTCCCCAGCTTCCTCTAAACCCAAACCCCAAAGATGCCTGCCACCGGCTAGGTCATGTTTTGTGTGTGTTTTAGTAGTTTTACTAAATGCTGTGACCCTCTCACCCCTCCACAGATCTGTCTCTGAATCCTAGACCCAGTAGTTTAAAAACTTGGGTTGCTGAGGACAAAACTTTTCCCTATCCTTGACTGAAGTAATTTATTTTACTTTTCTCTATACTTATAAGTGGAAATGTACTTGGATTCCTAGGAACCATTGATTTTTCTGTAGGTCATTTAGAAAGGAATGTCAAACAAGGTACATCATTATATGCCAACAAAAAGATTGATGTCACTTGTTTAACATAAAATCTTACTGCATAATTTTTAGAAATGATTTAGGAACATACAAAATACCCCAAACTAAACACATTATTCATTCTGAAAAAATTTCAGAGTATAGAAATATATTTGAAATCATATATTTCAAGGAAGTCTTTGTCCCCCAATATAGGGGGACATTTTTTTTCCTCTTATCTTTTTTCTCTTTCTTTTTAGGGCCTTCACATTTTCAGTCTTGTCTCTGGGGAATCTCCCATATTGAACAAATCTAGAATAAAATCTACCTTTCTCTTTTTTCCTCTGTAGCTTCCTTTGTCATTATTCTCTAAAAGAAAAATTTATGGTGTATCCAGAGTTCTACCATAGCTTTGGTTTAGATCAGGGGAGCCCAAGAGTGTCCTAGAGGAAAAGAGCAAAGTGATAAAGACACGGGTCCAAACCGAAGACTACAGATGGACATAAGAGACGTGGACAGATCAGTGGTCCCCAACTGACAAGTGACGAAGGAAAACAAACCCAGACACTCTCCTGATAATGAGTCCATCTGCGGGGCAAATGGGAGTTGTAGAAGCAATCTAAGCACCTTGGCAGGCTTCTCATTAGCTATGGACGTTGGGTGGTTGGGCGAGCAGACCCAAGGGGAGGGTCCACTCTGAGACACTGGACTCATCTTTGCAGTTTTCAAAAGCTGGGGATGGCCCTATGTGAAAGAACTATGGGCCCCCTTGGGGGAGGCCATCAATGAGAAGAGGTGGGGGAGTTAGTTGGAGAATTATCGGCAAACCCTCTGTAGCAAACCACTGTAGACTGGTAAGGGTGGTTTCTTTCAGCTTTGCCAGCTGTTTATATATACTCCTCTTCACAGCAGGACCAGAAATAAGGCTGATGAATGAATATCTTACAAAAGGCCAAACCAGAAGGTGACCCGCCCCGCCTCTCCTCCTCCCTCTGTCCCCTGTATATACCATGTTCCCTGCCACGCCTCTCCTCTTCACAGCACTGGTAATGGAGGAATAATAGAAGCTAACATTTATTGAGCAGTTACTTCATGCCAGGCTGAGATGATCTGACCCTGGCCAAACAGAGCCTGCCAAATTCTTAGGTTCTTTCTGGTAAACGTCAGTACCTGCAACCATCATGGGTAGGTGAGGGCTATGGGCCTCCTCCCACTTCATTACAGGTTACCATGGAAGGCAGTGTCAGCCTTCTCTCTACATACAGACTTTATTAGTAAGCCAGCACAAAACAGTCATGCAGTCTGTTCTTTGAAGCTCAAGGCAGTCCCAGCTCTCTGCTCTTTTAAGTGGCCCGGTGGCACCTGGCCCAAAACGTTTCCTTTAGACAAATGTCAGAGAACTTGACTAACCATCTGATTCATGCATCCTGAACTTGGAGGAAATGCTGAAGGAGGTGGGGTTGTTCAACCCAAAGAAGAGCTCAGGAGAGGGGACCCTGAAGGATGACACAGCTGACTGGTCATTTGTGACACTCTGATGATGTATTTTTTACTTCTAATTTTAATTGAGATATTATAAAACAAATATAGAAAACCACAAAATACATATTTTACTAATGACACTTTATATCACCACCCAGGTTGAGAAAGAGAATTTGGCAGTTGCTCTAGAAGCTTCTTTGTATTCTAATCTCAATCTCCCCCAAAAGGTAGCTTGACTTCCTGTGTGTCTTTATGGTTTACATTTGTTTCCATGATGATTTATTACACAAAAGACATAGAGCCTCAGCTTTCTGAACCCAGAACAAACCATGATTCATGGAACCTGCAGTAGAAGATGTTTAAATTAGACAGCAAAAGGAATTTCTAGGAGTTTTTACTTAGACACAGTTCTGGTTGGGGGCAGGAAAAGGAAGATCACCCTAGTCTTAGGGCTGCCTTCAAAGAATTAGGCTGACAGGATGCCCCTGGCCTTCTCTGATCAGCAGGAGATGAAGGAGCTTCTGTGGTTGAGGGGATGGAGATAGGGGGCCCCTCATCCCACTGGCTAGCCTTGGAGGTCGCCTGGTGTCGGGGACCCCTCCTTCTGCCATTGGAGGCACGCTCTTCCTCCTGCAGCCTCTAATCCTGCCTGAGCCGGTCAGAGAGAGTGACTCTCGAAAGAAAGAATGACCAGCTGGGGGACAGGTCTGGGATCTGAGCCCACCCCATTCCCGGGTGACCAGGGCAGCCGAACAAACACACTCTGGCCCCAGGCCCAAGGGACAGCGGGCAAGGTGCCTGGAGGAAATGGGGCAGTGGAATAAGAGGAAAGTGAATGGTGTCCCTGCTTTCCCTCCATTCAGTGTGTGGTTTCCATGGGGCCCTGAGTGTGTTTACAGGCAGCAGACCTGCATGGGGGGAGCCCTGGGGGACCTGGGCTGCGAGGCTGCAGGGACAAGAAAGGGAAGACTGGGGGGTGAGCAGGGAGGGCTGGGGCACTTGAAAAACCAAATAAAAAGTTGGCTGTCGAACGCTTTTTGCCAACCATAGTCAATTCTTAATTATCCCCATAATGGGAAGGAGCAGTGGCAGGAATGATTCAAAGCTGCAAATAATCCCAAACCATTTAAGCTACATGATTTTTAAAAGAGAGAGAGGGAGATTTCCCTTCCTAATGATGTCTGGCTCAGGCTGATGTTAAATGAGGGAAGTATTAACAGTGAGCTCCCCAGGGATCAAGGCTAGACCTAGTCTTATTTAACATGTTTATAAATTATTTAGAGTTCACAGTTCCTGATTTTGTGAACGGGTGCCGGGAGGGGGCTGTAAGCACTTCCAGGAGCCAGAGGAAACCCTCTTCCAGGGGTTATGTACTCACTGGAGGGAATTCCTGAAGTGGGAAACGAGGAGATTGGAGGTGTCAGACTAACCAGGCCAACCTCACAGGAGGGACGTAGGTCAGGAACCCACCTCCCCTCCCTGGTCAACAAGCCTGTGGCTAAAAGGAGTATGATGAATCTTTCTCTGGAACAGTGAATGGTTCCCAGCTTCTCCCTGAATTAAATGCATTCAAGGCCCTCCATAGTACAGTCTCAACCTCCTCTCCCATCACCCCAGCCCTGCTCCTGACACGAGGAACAGCAGCCTGCAGGACCTGGTAACTTGCCATAGTCACACATCTAAGTGCAAAGCACTTGGAATCGTACCCAGAGTCTTGACTCAGACCTCTCTGTCCCTCCACATCACACTGGGTCCTGGCTGACTTCCATTGTCACACCTCGCTTTCCTGCCTCTTCTGAATCTACTGCCAGGGTTCTGTTGAGCTCTGGTACCACCTTGGAGGAGGAGACTTCCTTGTTCCAGAAATGCTCTCTGTCCCTGCTCCGAAAACCAGCCCCTGATGCCACACTCTGCCTGTTTGACAGCCTCGGAGTTCTTGTCCTCATCCCCTGGAAGTCCTTGCTTGGCCTCTCCTCCTTGCAGACCCCAGCACTCTGTCTTGCCCTTGGCGTGCGCTATCCAGGGAACAGTCGAGTGGAGAAGGAGGGGAAGGGAGTAGGCAGTTAGTGCTGACTCACAGGCCAGGTGTGCCCTGGGGGACTCGGTGACCTGATTTCCTCACAGAGCCCTCTCCTGCTGGTTTTCACAAGTGGTCCAGGGCGGGCTGGCTGCACAGGGTCTCAGACTGGCGTCAGGCCCTCCCCTTGTTGCACAGGCAGCCGTCCCTTGAGGTGCCCCATCAGCTGCCCAGCATCATCACTGCACCCTGCCCAACGAAATTCTCTGCAGTGGAACCAGCTCTTCACGTGTTTCTACTGGCACGTGGCATCAACTGCAGAAGGTCTGAGATCTACTCCTAATCCACAGGAGAGCAGCCCTTGGAGATTTGTGGAGGTTGTGTGGAGGGGAGAGTGTGAGCACGAGGGCATTTACACTCCTGGACTTGCAGGAACCAAGTGCGTGCCCATGCCCACGTTTATGGGGCCACTGCTGAAACTGTCCATTCCTGACTCACCAGGCCCACAGAATGCCAATGGTGACACGCCCTAAAAGATCACGTGGTGACACGTGCTGCAGCACAGACTGACCTTGAGGACACTATTCTAAATGAATAAGCCAGTCACAAAAGGACAAGTAATGAGTGATTCAACTTAACACGAGGCACCCAGAGTAGCCAGATCCACAGAGACAGGAAACAGAGCAGTGGTCATCAGGAGCTGGGGGAGGGGAAATGGAGCTTGTGTTGAAAGAGTACAGAGTTTCAGGTGGGGAAGATGAAAGTTCTAGAGATGGGTGGTGGTGGTAGTAGCAGTGTGAATGTACCTAATGCCACTGTATACTTAAAAATGGTTAAAATGGTAAATTAATGTTATGTATATTTTACCACAATTAAAAAAATTTTAGGGGCTTTCCTGGTGGTCCAGGGGCTAAGACTCTGGACTCTTGATACAGGGGAGGGAACTAGATCCCACATGCCACGTCTAAAACCTGGTGCAGTCAAATTAATATATATTTTTTTAATTATAATAATTTGAGCCAGTTCTCTGCCTTGTTAGCCTGAAGGCATGGTCTTCTTCTGGCCTTGAGGTTTTTAGGGAGGGTGGGCATGCCCTGCCAGCATCCCGCACCCTGAACAGGGAGACCTTCTGGGGCTCCATGGGTCCACAACTCAGTGACTCATCCTGGGACAATACATTTCTGCATGGGGGTTGGAGTGGGGTAGCTGATAGCAGAATCCACTGGAAAATGTAGATGACATCAAAAGCTTCCAGGTGATGAAATGTCAGGTCAGCTGGTGGGTAGGGCCAAAGAGTCAACTTTACTTTGCACGCTCAGTCGCTCAATCATGTCCGACTCTTTGTCGGACATTGAACTGTACCCTGAACCAAAGGCAACCAAATGAACCAAAGGCAACCCTATGAACTGTACCCTGCCAGGTTCCCCTGTCCATCGGATTCTCCAAGGATACTGGAGTGGGTTGCCATGCCCTTCTCCAGGGGATCTTCCCAACCCAGAGACTGAACCCGATTCTCCTGCACTGCAGGTGAATTCTTTACCGGACTGAGCCACCTGGGAAGCCCCAACTTCACTTCCCCCACCCACCCCCCACCACCCTATCATGTGTAAGGCCACACATTTGGGGAAAAAAAGTAAAGTCATGTCCACAAGTAGCCAGCCTGAAGTTTGGCCTGGTGTGCTGGTTTGGACAGAAAGACCAGCCAAATGGCCAGGGTTATGGTTGAGGGTGTTGGAAACAGCCTGCCATTTGGTTCTGACCTGGGCAAAACAGGATGTGTGGTCTTGTTCCTTCTGTAAAGGATCGTCTGTCTGAGGTGAGGCTGACAGTCTACCCAGACTCCAGCAGGAAGGAGGGGCCATCTCGATTGTGAATCCCCTCTGCCTGTTAAGGCTGCGGCTGAAGTGGATATGAACTTCATCTCCAAAGTCTCTGAAATCTGAGTGTGGTAGCAGGCAACCCTTGAAGCTGGCAAAAGGCAGCTTTAGCACAAATGAAAGTAAGTGCTATTTACACAGCAGGTAGTAAACTTATATGGAACTCATAACCCCCAGAGGTGGCATAAGCTAAATGTAGGAATAGACTCAGGGAGACCGTGGAAATGCTCATGGATGACAAGCCATAATAGGTGTTCAGGGGGTGCTGGGCTATGGGCCGGCTGCTGTTTTCCCTGGAGGCAGCCTGGGTGCTCTCAGAGATGGAGTGGGCCATCCTTCCTGCCCCTCGGCTTCAGTTGTGATTTGTCTCATGCTCTCTGCCTCGCTTTATCCGTAGGGTGACGGGCATCTCCAGGCATCCCTGGTCATCCCCTCTAGGTGATTGCCCTTCCGAGTCTTGAGGATTTTTGACACAAGCATTCCCCACCCCCATCCCACTGATATTCTTGTTTTTTTTTTCTCCAGGCTGCAAAGCCTCAGTCCTTTAGCCATTCTTTTCAAGATATGCTTTCTACCCTATATCTCCCTCTGAACCCCTATCCAGCCACTGTGTGATCAATTTCAGGGCTGGCTGAGGAAGGTCGACAGGACCTGGTCAGGATGACTGGGGTGAAGGGAGCGTGGTGGCCTGTGGTCACACTGAAGTGGCTGAAACAGAGCAGCCCTGAGCTACAAGACATAGTGCTGGAGGCCAAGGGGTCTGGAAGAAGGAGCAGCTGTCAGCCTCCTTTCCTGTCCTGCACCCATTTGAGCTGAAGATGCGTTTATGGAGCACCTACGTTCTCTGCATGGGCACATGCACAGCACCTAGGGCCTCCAGCGAGAAGCCTCGCTTCCTCTCTATCCTGCAGAGCTCTACTCTAGGCCACCTGGCAGAGGCCTCCATCCTGCTAACTCTGTGTTATGGGGTGATGCCGGGACTGGCAGGGAAGCCTAACCAACCACTGAGTTTCTCTTTCTGCCTGACTCCCTCCCCTCCCAGGCTGATGCTGTTTAGCTCTTAGGGTTTTCAAGGATATAACTTTGACCCCTGGTCCATGAGAGTCCATTAACAAACAGGCTATGTCATATAAGCTTCTGCTGTCCTGGATCGATTTTCCTCTTTCTGCAGGAAAGGAAGAGTGCTTACTGGCTGGCGTCTGGGATGCTGTGGGTCCCCTGCAGCCCGCGCTTTGCCTCCCCCGCGGGCCTGTGAATGTTCAACTGCTTGCTTCCCCAGCTGAGTGAGCGGTTCTTTTCAGGAGCAACCGACTGCACACAGATTCCTGAGCCATGATCTCATCGGCTCGTGAGAGGCCGAGCACGTCCACCAACTCCACTCACATGGGAGAGAGAGGGGCACTTCAGGATCCGAGTGGGGTCAGGAGAGGCTCAAGGGTTTGCCCTTTGGGTTAGCACCAGGGCTGGTGTAGGCACAGGTCTTGTCCTCCATCCCCTACATATGTCTGCAGACGTTGGTGTGGATCCCCTTCAGGGGTGGGACTGGATGGCAGGCTCCCCATTTCCATCACTACACCCACACCAGAGCCCCCAGGACACAGTTTTGCAGGGGTGGCCCAGCCCTAGCTTGGACCCTTTCCCACTAACACTGTCGTCTTCGGCATTCCTGTAGTCAGCAAATATTTATTGAGTCCAACTGCAGTGCTTCCCAAAGTGAGCCCATGAAGCTTTTGGATTGGAACCATCTGGAATGGTTAAAATGCTGGCTCCTGGGCACTGTGCCAGATCCCATGCATCAGAACCTCTGGGTGGAGCCTGGGGATCTGCATTTTAATGAGTTTTCCCAAGTGATACTTTTGTGCCCTAATGTTTGAGACTTGCTGACTGTGATGGGTAATTTTCTGTCAACTTGGCTGGGCCACAGTGCCCAAAAGTTTGGTCAGACATTATTCTGGATGTTTCTGTGAGGATGTTTTGGGATGAGATTCACATTTAAATTGGTGGACTTTGAAGAAAGCAGATTACCCTCTATCCCGTGGGTGGGCCTCATCCAATCAGTTGAAGGCCTTAATTGAACAAAGACTGACCTCCCCTCGAGCAGGAGGGGATTCTGCCATGTGGTGGCCTTCAGACTTGAACTACAACACTTGCTCTTTCCTGGACATTTAGCCTACCAGCCTACCCTGCAGATTTATATGGCTAGACAGCTATATAATTCCTATAGTTGTGTTTGTCTAGAGAATCCCGACTAAAGCACTGGCTTGCTATATGCAAGGCTCTGGCCATCACAATCAGACCTGGGCAGATGAAAGCATGCAGACCCCTGCCTGCCCCCCCCCCCCCATCAGCCCTGGCTCTGCAGTAACATGCTCCAAGGTACCAGAGAGGCTGGCGGGGCAGAGCAGTAAGTGCCATCGCCTTGCCCTGACTCTGTTGTGAGTGGGGTGTCCCAACCTTGCTGCCCTCCACAGGACAGGGTTTAGCTCCTGTTGTCAGACTTAAATAGAAATACCGGGTGCCCAGTGAAATTTAAAATTCAGATAAACAATGAAATATATGTTAGCACAAGTATATCTCATGTAATATTTGGGATATACCTGTACTAAAAAATTATTTGTCATGTATCTGCAATTCATATTTCCTGGACATCCTATATTTTATCTGACAGCCCATGAAATGAGCAATTGTTTCCTGCTAATTACAAAGCCCTTTACAAAGGGCTTTATCAGGTGTGATCTCTTTCTTTCCTTGCGACAATGGTGAGGCAGAGCAAACATAATCATCATCCTCATTTCACAGCAGAAACTGAGGCTAGGAGGCTGGCACATGTTCCCAACTGAGGTCAGAGCATCCCTGGCTGCACAGTGGAAACACCTGGAGGACTTTTAAAGCTCTAACATGTCTTTGGGTGATGCATGTGATGTCTCCAACTTTGAAACGTATCAAAAAATAAAATGGATGAATGCATGGGTAGAAGGATGATGAGTAATATGTGAAAAGCAAATACAGCAAAATGTTGATGATGGAATCTAGGTGGTGGGTATACAGGTGTTCACGCTACAATCTTTCAGCTGCTTTATATGCTCGAAAATACTTATAAAATCTTGGAGGAGAATAATGTGAATACATAGTCCCCACTCTAGACCAATCAAATCAGGAACTCTGCAGGCAGCAGTATCTTTTCAAAGCTACCCAGGTGATCTGATCTAACCCATCACTTCTCTCTATGTACCAGGAACCATCTGAAGGGTATGGGTACACTATACCCATGGTTCCCCAACTGAGAGTTGCTCAGAGTCAGTTCCTCAGAGTCCTCCCCAGACTTTCTAATCCAGTAGATTTGGGGTGGGACATGAGAATTTACATTTCTGACAAGTTTTCAGGGCATGCAGATACTGCTGGTCCAGAAACCACACTTTGAGGAGCACTGCCTTTACATACCAGAGAAGGCAATGGCACCCCACTCCAGTACTCTTCCCTGGAAAATCCCATGGATGGAGGAGCCTGGTGGGCTACAGTCCACGGGGTCGCTAAGAGTCGGGCACAACTGAGCAACTTCACTTTCACTTTTCACTTTTATGCATTGGAGAAGGAAATGGCAACCCACTCCAGTATTCTTGCCTGGAGAATCCCAGGGATGGAGGAGCCTGGTGGGCTGCCATCTGTGGGGTCGCACAGAGTCGGACTGAAGCGACTTAGCAGCAGCAGCAGCAGCCCTTACAAACAGGGCTTCCCTGGTGGATCAGTGGATAAAGAATCTGCCGGCTGTGCCGGAGATGCAGGAGACTCGTGTTCGATCCCTGGGTTGGGAAGATCCCCTGAAGGAGGGTAGGTATGGCAACCCACTCCAGTATTCTTGCCTGGAGAATCCCGTGGACAGAGGAGCCTTGCAGGTTACAGTGAGTAGGATCCCAAAGACTCAGACATGACTAAGCACACATGAATGCACGCCCTCACACACAGCCGAACACAGGATGGATAAACCACGTGCCTTGTCCATAAGCAGGGGAAGCTGTTAGCTGTGCCAGGGTCAGAATAGGCTTCACAAAAGAGTAGGTATCTGCATGAGCCTTGAAGGATGGGAGGTTTCCTTTGTAGGGGAGGACATTTTGTGTGGAGGGAATAGTAGAAGCAAAGGGACAGGGGTAGGTAAGTGCCTGACGGGTAGTTGAGATTTGGGATGAGTTGAGGAGGTGGGATGGAGAGGGAATGGCCAGGGAGGAGGCAGGATGAATGGTTTGTACCAGATGGAAAGAACGTTTGGATTTGATCATGTAGGCATTGGGGAGCTAGTGGAGGCTTAGCAACAGAATAATGGGACCAAATCATCGATGTTGACTATTGTTCTGGCAGCTCTGTGTGGGACAGATTGGAGAGGAGAGATGAAAGATAGGGAGCGGATTTCGGAGGCTATTGTGAGCTTCTGGAGTGAGAGCTGTGGAGGGTCCGCATAATCACAGCACTAATGACGATGGTAAAATAATGGCTGATATTTATCGAGTGCTTTGTAAGTGCCAGCCGGTGCTGGGTGCTTTTGCAAACATTTCATCTTTACACTGCCCTGCGTGGTCTCACAGATGAGGAACCCGACTGATGGAGAGGTTAAGGAGTGCCCAGGCCGGAATGTGAATGCAGGGCTGTGCGTTTAGTGTGAGCACTCACACAAAGGCAGGGAGGGTGGCCTAGGGCAGGAGGCCAGCAGGTCCCTGCCTTGGTCCCCACCTCTGCGGGTAGTCATCAGTTTTCTCAGTACTTCCCCTGCCCAGGCTGAGGCCTGAGCCAGGAGAGGCACAGCTGGACAGGGAGCATTCCCTGCATTCCTTCACCATCGGTGGCAGAGTTTGCTTTCCTGGCACACAGGGGCCCAGCTGTGCCTCCCTAGACCCCTCCCCCACCCTCACCCTGCACCCACTCTCCATCCCTCCCATCTAGTCCTCCCCACAGCTGCCTGCAGACCACACCTGCAAGCACTTGACTAACGCTTCTAGGAGCAAAACGATATTGCGTCCCTCTCCCTTCTATCAGAGGACACTTCCAGGCACCTTCCCAGGTTTCCTGTGTTTCAGATGCTCCTCCAACTGGCCCCGACCATGGCCGGTCTATGCCCAGGCAGTTCCATTATGGAAAAGGAGGTGGGTGGGGGAGGGACAAGACCTGCAGGGTGAGTAATAAAGTCCTCATAGAAAAATGCCTGCAAATAATAAGCCTGTGAGCTGTCATTTTTATTATAACTGAGCTCTATGAATGTGGAGCTTAAGGGACTTTGGCACTGATGACCAGGTTTCAAGAGAGACATTCATTAAGCACTGGAAGGGCTTTGTCAGAGCTTGACCATCTTTCTATCTCTAAGAAGGGCTGCTTTGATACCAGGTCAAAAAGCGCTCACTGTACTTCTCTTAAAGACCCCCCTCCTCTCCTCTCATCCCCTGGCCCAAGGCTAAAGCTGTCTTCTGCCCCCCACCAGGCCCCAAGGCCTGTCCACCTGGAAGGTCCTTGAGCACGTGCCCTGCCCCCCACCCTCAAACTAGAAGATCCAGTCACCTAGTTTGTAGCTGCTAAGGGCTGAGGGAGCCATGAGGACCTACGTTATGCACCTGCAGGAGAAACCTCAGGAAATGAGTCTGAACCTCAGGCCTGTGCATATGCACACTTGCATATCTGGGGCAGTGGTAGGGATGCAGTCCCTGCCTGGTCTTTCTTCAGATACACCTTTCACCTGCCTGTGCAGGCAAAGTGGGTCTCAGCTGGCAAGAGGGGAATGGGAGTAGTTCCTGGAAAGACTTGCTGGGGCTGGATGGGAGACCTGCAGGACCCGCCCCACCGCTCAACCACCTGTGAGCCTTCTTCCCTTGACTGCAGCGTGGTGTGTGTGTGGAGCAGATGGGGGATGGTGTGCCTGAGCCCTTTCTTCCCTCCGCCAACTATTTGCTGCCAAGTGGACCTGGGCAGTGATGTAACATGCTCCGAGAATGGCAGTCATCTCCCAGATGGCCTGTGACCTTATCCTGATGAGTTGTGACAAAATTATGTTCTGGAAGTTCAGGAATCTGAGCTGGCAGGACCCAGATCAAGAGGAACTAAGCCTGGTGACAAAATCCTCAGCCCTCCAGCAGGAAACCCTGGAGGGATTTGAGGTATCCCAGGATCCTCCCTGCCTCCTCACCTCCCCGCCCTGTGCTGGACTCCAAGCTGTCTGCCTGCCCTGGGAATCTGCAGCCCACCACGTCTGTAGCATTACACAAGTCCAGCACAGACTCTAGCCTCTTAGCCCTTCACTGTTTTATTTGTTGTCCAAACACCATCATAAGAGCAGTAACAAACCAAAAGGAGGAAAGATCCCTCCATTCATGACAACGGATGAACAATTGAGTTTCCTTTGTTTTCTTCTAGTCCCTGTCCTTATTCATCCTTCCCTCCTTTCCCCTCGACCCTTCCCACTTCTTTCCCTTCTTCCTCTCTCCAAGAGAAAAGCAGCAGACTCCAGAACCTTCTATAGCCAGCCTTCTCTGCCCTACTCACCTTGGGGGTAGGGGAGGAGACCCACCTGCAGCACAGGGGTCTGGGGTCCTGTCCTCAGAGGTCTGGGGTCCCGTCCTCAGAGATCTGGGGTCCTGCCCTCAGAGGTCTGGGGTCCTATCCTCAGAGGTCTTGGACCCTGTCCTCAGAGGTCTGGGGTCCTGTCCTCAGAGGTCTGGGGTCCTGCCATCAGCTGGCTTCGTCTCCAGAGCTGGACTGGACCAACTCATGTACCCTGAACTTGGCAGCTCATTGGCTGGCTCCTCTCAGGAGTCTGGAGGCACATGCCTGCTTGGCACCCTGACTGGGAAGCTGGGGGTGGGAAGGGAGAGAAGGATAAAATGTAACTTGAACACAGAGAGAAGTCAGGGAGTCAGAGGCCTAGACTGAGATGAGCAGTCATCCCTTCTCATCCCTGCTTTAGTCTCAATGCTGCTCACTCCCCAAAGAGGGTATTAAGAGCGGTTTTTCAGGGCACTTTGGGATTCAATCACTTCTAGCTCCCAGATTTCTGAAACAAGGTATGTAGACACTCTGAATTACCTGTCCTAGGTTGGTAGGGGCTCTCTCAACTTCAGACTCCCAGCCCCAAGTTGCTCAAAGCCTCAGGTAGTGTGAACCATCAAGACTGGACTTGGAGCTGGATGCAGGGGAGAAGGCAGATCTGGGTCAACGTCCTCATCCGGACATTTGGATCTAGGGCCACTTACAGGTCCTCCAACTTCTCATCTGTTGAATGGAAGGATGGAAACCTGCAGGCAGACTTCACAGGAGATCTGATGGGGTCGTGGTTGTGAAGACCCTCAGGAACCCATCAAGGGAAGGGGCTATGCATGCACCCCAACATGCTCCTTTCTGCTGAGTCATTTCAACTGCATCCAAGCCAGCTTCACAACCACTCTCACTGCCTCCTCGCTCCCCAGTTCGCCCAAGAGCATCAGTGGGATTATCTGGAGCTAGTGGATTAAACGAAGACCTGAATAAAGTCAAACCATAGCACAGATAATGCCAAAGAGTGTACAGTCTAAGAGCAACTTTTCTTTGATTCAAGTTCTGGGGATGACTGGTCCAGGCTGAATTTTGCACATAGACAATAAAGGGATTGATCAGGAGTGAGGGGAGAGACCAGGAATGTGCTGGATGAAAAGGAAAAGGGCTGGCATGTTGCAGATGGAACAGCAACTCCATATATTACCATGTAATTTAGAATCACGTTGATTTGGACAAATCGTACGTTAAGTCAGTGCACATACGATATTAAAGCATGAATCCAGCCAATCTGTTACTGCTGGTTTCCTGAAAGTACTGGAGAACCAGTGTTGTAGGAAAGTCTCGGCAACTGCCCTCCTAGCCCGTCACCAGGGAGAGTGGAATAAGAGGGTTGAAGTCGCAGTAGGAGGGAGGCGGTGAAACTGGAAGAACTTTCCGCCTAGAAAGGTGAGAGGCCCTTCCCAAGCCTGTCCAGACTGGGAAGTGACCCAGCCGCTGCCTGTCCCTCAATAGATTCCTTCAGTCTACAGACTCAAGCACTTACAATGCTCACTGTGCCACCACTTTCACAAGCATTTTGTCTTTATCACAAGTCTATGCAGTAGTTGTTAGTGGTGCTATTGTTGTTGTCCCTGTGCTATTATCCCTCACTGAAAGAGAAGGGAGGCAGTAGGCCCCATGATTAAGAGCACAGTGCTGGGCACTGCTCCCGCTGAGGGTGGTGTTGACTAGTTCAGTGGGAGCCAGGCCTTTCCACTGAAGTCCGTGTGCTTCTCACACCATCCTCTTGCTCGCCTGAAAGCCTGAGGGAAGCTCCTCTGCAGAGGCACGCTGCTCCCTCCCAGCAGGGCATGAACTTCCCCCACTGGGCATTCAGGATGGGAGGCTCTCACTCATTCATTTAACAGGCACAGGGGCTGGGGATCCAGAGGTGAACATGACATTATTCTTGTCAGCTCTTGGCAGACCTGTTAATATCTTTGCTTCTCAGCCCGCACTGGATTCGAAAAACATTTCCGATCCATTACCTTGAGCAGAATTATCACCTGCCACATCTTCTTTCTCAAGGCTGGCTGCTTTATGAGTGTCTAGACTTTCAGTCATGAGTGGGCACATTATCCAAAGTCCCTTTGGCTAAGAGCAAAATTCCCTACCTTTTGTTCCATCATTCAGTCATTTTCATTCAACAAATAATTCAGTGTCAACTACACATCGGGTGTTATGTTAGGAGCTAGGGATACAGGGCTGAGCAAAACAAACACAGTTCTTGCCCTTAGGAGTTTACAGACATTAACCAGACAATTCCCCCGTCCTGCTCTGCTGTATTGCCAAGGACTAAGGTGCTGTGGCTTCCTACACAAGGCATTCAGAGGGCCATTTCTGCCCCAGAGCTGCACAGTCCTGTCTTCTGGGAATCACAGCCACTGGGCAGTGCCCAGGGACCAGGTCTTGGTTGATTCTTCCTTTTGGAAGGTGACAAAGGGTGGCTGCTGTGTCCTCTGGCTCCTGATCTGGCCCTTCCTGTGAGAGTGGCCCCAGTGAACAGACTTAGAGGACCCCTAAAGAGGAAGCCATTCTGCTCTGCCCCCAGAAAGAAGGTGTGCTCTAAAAAGGGGGCCTGTTTCTCTGTGGAATTTGATGGCTTGGCAAAAGCACGGACGCTAGAGTGAGGCTGATGCGGATTCCAGTCCCAGAACTGTCACTACTAGCTGTGTGGCGTGGGCACGTCATAAACAACTCTGTGCCCTAGCTCCTCAGCAGTGAAGTGGGGGCAGCAACTCCTCCCTCGAGGAAACGCTGCTGTGATTAAAGCAGATACTGTTCAAGAACGCTTCCGAGGCACAGTTGACACTTCATAAAGGTGTGTGCATCCTTCTTCAGTGTACACCCGACTTTCAACTTCTTAAGGACCTGATTACCTCGTGAGTTCACACAGGAAGGATATTACATTTTAAAGGTAAAGAGGCTAAAGAAAGGAGACATAAGAGACGTGGGTTCGATTCCTGGGTTGGGAAGATCCCCTGGAGGAGGGCATGGAGACCCATTTCAGTATTCTTTCCTGGAGCATCCCATGGATGGAGGAGCCTTGGGGGGCTACAGTCCATGGGGTCACAAAGAGTTGAACATAACTGAAGTGACTTAGCATGTAAAGGTAAGGAACCATAAAATTCCCTTGTCGTATAGCCACTAGGCTAGAACAGTCATTCTCGAAGTGTGGTCCTGGACTCAGCATTGCCTGGGAACTTGTTAGAAATACAAATTCCTGCACTCCCCTTCAGAGCTACCGAATCAGAAACCCTGGGGATGGGGCACAACAATCTACTCTAACAAGCCCTCCAGGAGATTCTGGTGCAGGCTGAAGTGTGAGAACCCTGGAGATGGAGTTGCAAACCAGTTGTCAGTGGGCCAGATTCTTTCACAGATGTGTTTTGTTTGGCTCCTGTCATCAGCTGGAGCTGAGTTGCAGCTGCCCCAAGGAGTGGCTGTGCCCTTATGAGGGGGCTCCAGTCCTCGCTTTGCGGTGCACGCTCTCCTGTGTTACCCTAGCTGGCCTTGCTCACGTGGCTGCTTGGCCCCTGTCGGCATCCAGCTTCAAGTTTGCAGTTGGGGCTCTAGGTCAGGGGATGGTGTGGACCTGTCTTTCAGTTAGCAGCTCTGCTTTAGCTGATCTTGAATGTCACTGAGCTCCCCAGCCCAGCAGGAGGTAGAACGGGTAGATGATTTTCTAATTCCTAAAAGCAGCAGTCAGGTCCTGCTGGTTTCGCTTCAGGATTTGGTTTGAAGTGTTGTGAATTCCCAACACATCACACACACCCACATTCAACTGTAAGTCCAAAAATACCTTCCACAGCCAAATAGAGATGATTTTTTACATTCCCTGCTACCTTGGATTATCTGCCTCGCTGCTCTCTGCCACCCCCGCTGTTGGCCCAGCTGATGAGCAGTGACTGGAAAGCGACGTTAATGTGAAGGAGAAGAGGGTGCCGGTGGCACCAAGTCCCGCTGCAGTGAGCAATTCAGAGAGGCACAGAGGACTTGACTCACCCCTGAGTATAAATACAGGTGGGCTCCAGCAGGGAGGGGGGCACACTGGGAGGACCCAGGGCTTGTGAGGTCTGAGGGGTGGAGCAGGATGTGAGTGCAGCTAGGAGCTCCCATTGTAGAGGATGGAACAGAAAATAATGATCAATGGCCCTGGTAGCAGCAGAAGAGCTGAAAAAGATGGATCCAGAACCCAGTATGACATGGAAAGTTGAGAAGACACTCTAGGCAGGGAGAGAGGAGCTGAGCTGGAGACAGCCTTGGGGCAAAGATGAGGAGAGGGCCCAGGAAGCTTCCCTGCTCTGCATCCCCACAGCTGCAGAGATCACCAAACCCCCCTTTCTTCCTGGAGGAATCGGCTCTCCAGCAGCCCTGTAAGGAGGTGGGAAACCAGCTGGCTAACAGCATGGGTTTTAGCCTTGAATGGACATGAGGCCAGATCTGGGCTGGGTCACTTGCTGGGTGACTCTGGGCAAGCAACCCAACCTCTCAGTTTCCTTAGCTGTCAAAAGACAATGAAGCTTATTTTATAGCATATGGTAAGGATCATGGAGAAGGCAATGGCAACCCACTCCAGTACTCTTGCCTGGAAAATCCTATGGACGGAGGAGCCTGGTGGGCTGCAGTCCATGGGGTCGCTAAGAGTCGGGCACAACTGAGCGACTTCACTTTCACTTTTGACTTTCATGCATTGGAGAAGGAAATGGCAACCCACTCCAGTATTTTTGCCTGGAGAATCACAGGGACAGAGGAGCCTGGTGGGCTGCCATCTATGGGGTCGCACAGAGTTGGACACAACTGAAGCAACTTAGCAGCAGCAGCAGCAGCAAGAATCATACTGCCTATCATAGAATAAAGAAAATAAAGCTTAGATATAATTATTAAACAGTAGGAATCATGTATTATCTCCAGAAGACCTGGTATTTGGCATTTGGTAAGTTGGGCTCATTGGTGAGGAAAATGTGTTCAGAGGTAAGCATTAAGTCAGCAGAAGACCACAGAATTCTCTCTCCCCAAAGAGATCAAGAGAGTGTGTGTGGGTGCATGCATTCTAAGTTGTTTAGTCATGCCCAAGTCTGCAAACCTATGGATGGTAGACTGCCAGGCTCCTCCGTCCATGGAATTCTCCAGGCAAGAATACTGGAGTGGGTTGCCAGGCCCTCTTCCATGGGATCTTCCCAACCCAGGGATCGAACCCACGCCTTCAGCAGCTCCTGCACTGCAGACAGAGTCTTCACTGCAGAGCCACAGGGGAAAGCCTGAGAGAAAGTGTTGCTGCTGCTAAGTCGCTTCAGTCGTGTCCAACTCTGTGCGACCCCATAGGTGACAGCCCACCAGGCTTCCCCGTCCCTGGGATTCTCCAGGCAAGAACACTGGAGTGGGTTGCCATTTCCTTCTCCAATGCATGAAAGTGAAAAGTGAAAGTGAAGTTGCTCAGTCGTGTCTGACTCCTAGCGACCCCATGGACTGCAGCCTACCAGTCTCCCCAGGCAAGAGTACTGGAGTGGGGTGCCATTGCCTTCTCCAGAGAGAGAGTGTATCCTCCCCCAATTCTTGAGGCCATTGGCATTTATTAGTGCCCTTGATAAGTGTTGGTTCGTAATGCAGAAAAGATGCAGGAATGTCCTGACACTGATGAGCAGCAGACACTTATGTGGTCACTAGGAGGTGTGGTTGATGTGAAGTGACCCCTATCGTCCCCAAATCCAGTTGCCCTGGTGTGGGGAGGAGCCGTCTCAGCTGGAGCCTGGGGGAATGGACAGGATGACCCCACATGTCCTCACAAGGCATTATGAACCGCAGGAAGACCCAGATTTCCCTGATTCCCCTCTGCCCTCTCTGGTAGAGAATCTGACTGCAGTGTGGGAGACTTGGGTTTGATCCCTGGGTTGGGAAGATCCCCTGGAGAAGGGAAAGGCTACCCACTCCAGTATTCTGGCCTGGAAAATTCCATGGACTGTATAGTCCATGGGGGTCACAAAGAGTCGGCCATGACTAAGTGACTTCCACTTTCTCTTACCAAACTTGATATTTCCAGTTGTGTTGTGGGGGTGGGGAGCTTGGAATGCAAACAGCTGCCCTCCCCGTCTCCAAGCTTAGAGGCATCAGTTCAGTTCAGTTCAGTTGCTCAGTCATGTCCGACTCTTTGCGACCCCATGAATTGCAGCCTGCCAGGCCTCCTTATCCATCACCAACTCCCGGAGTTCACTGAGACTCACGTCCATCGAGTCAGTGATGCCATCCAGCCATCTCATCCTCTGTCGAACCCTTTTCCTCCTGCCCCCAATCCCTCCCAGCATCAGAGTCTTTTCCAAGGAGTCAACTCTTCACATGAGGTGGCCAAAGTACTGGAGTTTCAGCTTTAGCATCATTCCTTCCAAAGAACACCCAGGACTGATCTCCTTTAGAATGGACTGGTTGGATCTCCTTGCAGTCCAAGGGACTCTCAACAGTTAGCACCCTTTCAATCTCCAGCCTACCCACTACAAGTCACCCCCAGGACCATCATCCCTTCTGACTAAGGTTCACTGCTGCTGGGGAGACCAGCCCTGAGAAAAGGACCCCGGAAGGGGGATTGTCAACCATGCTTTTCTGACTCTGTCTAGCTGTGTGAACGGTTTACAGCCAAACAGATCAGACTGTAATTATCAGAATTATAATGAGAGGGGAGAGCATGGAAGCAGACATATAATCCAGATTAAAGTGTGTTGGGGAGTTACACTGCCTCCCAAGGCCCTTTCTGTGCTAATCCTGTGTGAGTCTGTGAGCCTGAACTTGCCTGGGGCCCATCCTGATAATCTGGCCTGACGTGGAGACCAGTTGCTTTTTGGATTTACAACTTTCTAGAAAAATGTGTGGGGCCTTGGAGATTAGGAGAGCATGGGGTGGGAGTGGGGCGGGGGTAGGGGGTCGGGGGGCAGGAAGGATGAAGGTGCAGATAGCAGCTCTGCTCAAGGCTCCAGCCCTGGAGGGGTTGCGGGCTGGCCTGGCCCACGCTGTGCTTGGCTTAGAGGTGAGGGGGCAGAGCCCTAGGCCAGACAAGACTGCCGTTTGGTCCCATTCTCAGGTGGCACTAGTGGTAAAGAGCTCGCCTGCCAGTGCAGGATATGCAAGAGTCATGGGTTTGATCCCTGCATTGGGAAGACCCCCTGGAGGAGGAAATGGCAACCTGCTTCAGTATTCTTGCCTGGAAAATCCCATGGACAGAGGAGCCTGGTGGGCTACAGTCTATGGGGTCACAAAGAGTCGGACACGACTGAGCACACACACCTCCACCAGCCTGTTCGCTTCTTCCCCTGTCTCCTCATCAGTCCTGCTCCACAGTGCCAAGGCATTGCAGAACCTCCAGGCTGCTTCCCTGGAAACAGAGCCTGAGTGAGATTCTCACGTAGGTGGTTGGCTAGAAGTGCGCTTATGAAGCATCTGAGAGGGCGTGAGGGAAGCAGGACAGACCCAGGGCAGGATGCCAAACGGGGAGGCCTGCCTGGCCCCAGTGGGAGCCCTGGAGTGAGAACCGCACTGCAGAAAGCATTACACTGAGAAGGGGCTGGGCTTTCACACCCCTGCACCAGTCAGTGATGGCCTGCTAGTCCTCCAAGCTCGTCTCCTTGAGGAGACTGCCTTAGGCTGTCGGCTGGCCGCTGGGAGATGGGTACACCAGCCCGGAAATGAGGGTCTGGCAGGACACCAACAGCACCTGCTACAGAGCACTTCCACCCCCACATTTCCCCCTCTTCTTTCTCTCCTACAAAGCACCACATTAATTAAACTCAAGAAGTTCCTCAGATATTTCTGAAGACCTCATAGAGGTCATTTGCAGGATGATTGGGAAGCCGGGAATCTGAGATTCTTTTCTGTTCTAAGGTCTACAAGCTTGCACTCAAAAGTGATTAATTGCTGGGATAATTCTTCCTTGACTAATTACATTTAAATGCTTATTTAAGCATTCTTAAAATGAATTTTCATGTTGATCAGATTCTCACAAGGGCACTACAGAAGGTTTTGTTTGTATTATTCTCATTATATAAACTGTTGCTCAGGTGGTTAAATGTTTTACTTTAAGGTGACTTAGCTAGTCAAAGTAATCAGTCTAATAGTAAAATTTCATGTGTATTGTAGATATCAGGGGACTATCCCTTTTAGGGGGAACTCTTTTCTGGGCAACTTCTTAAATCATCAGCCTCTTAGCACTTCTCCAAAGTATCAACCTCAAATGAAAATATCAACTGTCTTCTGTGCTCAAGACACTGGTAGTTTATGGGGGCTTTAAAAGAATTTTGCCAAAACAAAAGGCTTTTCAACAAATTTATTTTAATATTCTAATATTTCCATTTAGGTGTTAGAGGTAATGTAAGTATTAAAGTAAATATGAGTAATTTTCAGCATGCACCAACAAGGACTTTTGGTTCACTTTGGGTCATGTGTTTTTGGTTTTAACTAAATGAATAGCTGGGGAAATCGTAAGAATTAATTAAAAGGGATATGTTAGAACATTTAAAATTAACATGTTAATGGCATCATTTCTGGTAGGGAGCACTCTAAATTGACTTTGGTGAATTTTTCACTTACATGGAATATTTTCAGACTTTTTATATTGACCAGAGAATATTTGAAGGCAGTTTATTGGGGGAAAAAAGATCTTGACATCTGCCCTAGAGGCTTTCAGTCTGATCAGGGGGCCATGTATGTTACCCATGGGGACATTTGATGGATTGCCAAATAACAGGGTAGGTGGGCATAGTAGGAACTGGGTATGGGGGAGCTTCCAAAGGGGCGAGGGATTCCAGGATGGCCTTCAGAGAAGGGTGGGTCTTGAATCCATTAGATTCAAGCTAGCTGCTAGACAGTCCCTTCCTGCCAGCTGGTTGTCATGGGGACACCTGTGCCACTGGCACATCCATCCATTTGTGTATTCATTCACAAATGCATTCAGCTGAGCTCGCACTACATGGCAGGCTCTGTGCTTGGCAGTGGGGAGGCAGTGATGAGAGGGCTCCCCTCAGAGCTCATGGTCCAATGCAGACGCAGCTCACACTGCTGTCAGCTGTCCCATCCTTCACCCCACATCCTAGGCAGTCTAGGTTGGCAAATGCTCTGAGCAGCAGTGTCTGCTCTTGACGTAACCCTAATTAAAAGTGGTCAGCTCGTTATCTCCCTAGAAAGAAGAGATTTTACAGGAGGGAGTGTGCCACTTAGGAATGTTTTCAACTTCAAGAAACAGAAAACACCACTTAAAATAGCTTTAGACATAAGGACTCATTTAATCACTTAACAAGAGGTTTGGAGGTGGCAGCAGCTGCTGATCTTCCCTCAGTGACATGATAGCATCAGGAGAGTCTGTATCTTCCTCCCTGGGAGGGCATGGAACCTATCCTCTCTGGGTATGGAAATGGCCACTGTAGCTCAGGACATCACATTTTTCTGCATGGCAGGGAGGAAGGGGATGGAGTCAACTGAGTCTATTCTCTTGTAAAGATAGCAACACTTTCCAGAATCTGTAGTTGCCAGCTTAGTTCGCATTGGTCAGAACTCAGCACACAGGCCACCCCTAACTGCAGGAGAGCTTGGGAAGCATCTCACCTGGGACTGGGAATGATGCCACTTTGTGTATCATGGGGTTTGTTGCTGAGGAGGATGAGCAAGTGACTGTCAAGGAGGCAACCAGCAGTGTGGCTGCAGGAGAGCCATGGACTTCCTCATGCCATCCTAGGCACCAAGCTTCTGCTCAAGAAACTTTCAAATGAATCTGAGTGCCTCCTGCTGAAACACAAGCCTGCTTCTTCCCAGCCCATCCTCTTCAGCATAAGGGGACTTTCACTACCCTCCCCTCCCCTCCCCTGGAGTCCCCTCCCCTGGCCTGCCTCCAGCCGGGACCTCCCATCCCATTTCCCGCTTTCCCACCTCTGCCCGCCTGGTTTCTGCTTCAGTTTCACCCATCAGGGAGCCCCTCTGGGGAAAGATGAGAGGGAGGATGAAAGAGGAGGGAAGGTGTTAATTAAACACCAGATGTTTAACTTTGTTAATTAATGGCTCTGTCACCCTAAGTGGCATCAGCCTTCTCTTCTCTGTCTCTTTCACCCAAGCCATTCGCCTCGTGGCTCAAATGGTAAAGAATCCACCTGCAATGCGGGAGACATGGGTTTGATCCCTGGGTTGGGAAGATCCCCGGAGGAGGGCGTGGCAACCCACTCCAGCGTTCTTGCCTGGAGAATCCCCATGGACAGAGGTGCCTGGTGAGCTACAGTCTATGGTGTCGCAAAGAGTCAAACACAGCTGAGTGACTAAGCACATAGAACATTCTCCTCACCACCAGAGGGCCTGACTCTAAAGCTGAAAGGCCCGACATTGGTTCAGTGGGGCCTGAGATCAGCAGAGGAAAGATGGAGAAAATGGCCCAGGAAGACCCTGAGAAGGTGGTTCTCCTGACTAGGAGGGAGCAAGGACATACTGGTATATGGGCATTGGGGACAGAGAGAAGGAAGAGTTGGGGAGAGTCTGAGGGGGAGGAGCCTTGAGGTCATAGATGTGTTTTGTTTGGCGTGCATAGGATTTCCAAAAATGCAAATAATAATTGCCTAAAAACAAAGGAGCTTCCCATAAATACAGAAGTATAGACTTTAGAAACGGGTAGATGTGGGCCCCCATCCTGGGACGGCAACAGTCTGGAGAAGAGGCGAGCTGAGTCACAGCTGTCCTGTCCAGATGGGGGTGCATCCTCCACCCCCCTGCCGGCTCCCTGTGCTCTTGTCTCGTGTGTGGCTCGCCAGCCCTGGGTTTGGGATCCACTGCTGAAGTACGAGTGCCGCGGTTTGATGATGGGTTGGATGTGGGGATTGAGGGAGAAGGAATCTGGGAATGCTGAGATGTGAGTCACGATACCTGGTGGGAGGGATCCCACGTGGGAAGAGCAGGTTAATGGACAGGGGTGACAGCTTCATTTGGGGCAGGTTGTGGAAGAAATGTCTGGATATCACTGAGACAGAGATGGCCTTGTGGTCTAGCGACCTGGGGAGCTGATGGAGCTGGAAATCCTGGAGAGGAAGAAGCAGAGACCACCCAGATCTGTCCGAGTGAAAGAAGAGGGGATTGACAGGAGAAACTTGGAGAACTACAGATCTGGGGAAAAGAACGAGAAATGAGAGTTCAGTCCAAGGGAAAGGTTACAAAGAACCTGGACGGGGTAATGACAGAGAAGTGGGTACGGGGGCCAAGGTTTTCACGGCACTTGTCATCTACATTATCAGGCTCTGCAGTCCAAGGTGTTTCCTGCAGGCTCTGCGGGCAAGGGAGGGAGGGAAATGGCCAAAGCCCTTGTTCCTACTGGTGCTGCTATGTTCACTAATTCCTCAAAGAGGTGGGAAATCAGCCACTGACATCATGTCCCTTTGAGGGCATTTGGAGTCTTCTCTCTATTATTACAACTTTAATAATAACTTTAGGATGAACGGCACTGTCCCTAATTGGACATTTCGGTATTGTCCCGGAAATGTGTAAGCAGGCTGTGTGCAGGTAGGAGCAAGGCAACTTCTGCTGCTGACACAGACTCACGGGTCTGCTGTCATGGAAAATCTGAGGAGAGGCAGGAGGAACTGGGCCTTGGAGTCCAAGAACTTGACCTATTGCTTCCGTCCCCTCCCCTCTCTGCCCTTGGGTTGTGCACATGTGAAATGCAGGACTGGTTGGATCTCCTGGATGGATCCAACCAATCCATCCTAAAGGAAATGAGTCCTGAATATTCATTGGAAGGACTGATGCTAAAGCTGAAACTCCAATACTTTGACCGCATGATGCGAAAAACTGACTCGTTGGAAAAGACCCTGATGCTGGGAAATATTGAAAGCGAGAGGAGACGTGGACGACAGAGGATGAGATGGTTGAATGGCATCACCGACTCGGACATGAGTTTGAGCAAGCTCCAGGAGTTGGTGATGGACAGGGAGGCCTGGCGTGCTGCAGTTCATGGGGTCACAAAGAGTGGGACATGACTGAGCGACTGAACTGAAACGCAGGAAGCCTGCCTGAGGCCTACATGGAGGCCAGAGGCCGAGCCCGGCCCCCTGCTGGAAGTCGGTTCCTTCCCAGCCACCAACCCCCACCCTGCCAGGCCGTGGTTCCTTCCCACTCCCTCTGACACCACCAGCACAGAAGGCGGCAGATGTTACTGGTCTCACTTCATTTCCATAGATTTACAAGCATCCTTTTATGTGTGACTGAAAAATTGGGTGTAAATCCTATTTTAAGAACACAGTGGAACTCATTACTTGAAGAACGCTTTGGAAAATCCTTTGGGGCAGTGAATAATCATCCCTCTTTGGTAAAATTTTTGTGCCAGTGCTCATGAATTTCTTTGTCCGAAATGTGGTTCACCTGTAAGATCTTTCCCGCAGTCTCCCCTTTGCATCTGTGACTGCCTTCTCCCAACCCCCGCCCCCGGAAACACACTGCTCCCCTTCTTTGCATGAGTCATCTCCCATCTCTGCTCCTCTCTCTCCACTGGTTCCACCTCTGAGCTCCCTGACTGTCCCCTCCCCAGTAGCCTCTTTCTTCCTCGCCAAGACTGTGGCTGTGACTTGGTGGTGATCCTTTACCTGTTCCCGCTCTTCCTTCTTTAGAAATTCAGGCACAGAAGAGTCTCATGCCAGCGGTGTTTGCGGCATGTTGAGTGAGCACATAGCGTGGGTGTGGTAGGCAGCATAAGTGGAGGTGTCACCTTATGCAGCAAACGAGCCTTGCAGACGTGGTTCAGTGAAGGACCTCGAGGGGGAGCACATCCTGGACTGTCCACGTGGGCCCATTGTCATCACAAAGTCCCTTAAAAGCAGAAGAGCTTTCCCAGGTAAGACCTGGGAAAGTTGGACAGAAGAGAAAACTGGGCAGGTGTGTGGGGTCTCAAGGGGGAATGAGGGCTCAGAGCTGCCTGTCCTTGTTGTTCAACATGCAGGGTCACAGACTGGAAGCCAGTCAGGAGCCTGTGTGGGTTGTGAGGCTTTGAGGATAAAGGCCACAGATAGAGGGCCAAACAAACGTTGTGCGCACCAGGCACCAGGGACCCCACAGGGACTGAGGCAGAACTGTGTTTGAGCATCTCCTGTGGAGGTACGGGTCAGCAGTGGACTGCCACAGGGGCAGGGGCTCTGGGTGCAGCACACTTGGGTATGGCATAAGCCCTCTTGGAGGAGGCCACCATTAACCCCACCATAGAGCTGCCAGAACTTACACAGGACTGGGAAATAGACTCTTGGAGGGCACAAACAGAACCTTGTGTGCATCAGGACCCAGGAGAAAGGAGCAGTGACCCCACAAGAGACTGACCCAGACTTGCCCGGGAGTGTCCAGGAATCTCCAGCAGAGGCATGGGTTGGTGGTGGCCTGCTGCAGAGTTGGGGGAAGTGAGTGTAGCAGTACATGCATGGGATCTTTTGAAGGAGGTCACCATTATCTTCACTATCTTCATTACCTCCACCGTAGTTTGGCCCCAGATAAGGAAATGGCAACCTACTCCAGTCTGGAAAATCCCATGGATGGAGGAGCCTGGTAGGATATAGTCCATGGGGTCGCAAAGAGTTGGTCAGACAGGACTGAGCAACTTCACATTCACATTCAAATAGCAAGGAGGGAACACAGCTTCACCCATCAACAGGAAATTGGATTAAAGATTTACTGAGCATGGCCCCGCCCATCAGAACAAGACCCAGTTTCTGCCTCAGTCAGTCTCTCCCATCAGGAAGCTTCCTTAAGCCTCTTATCCTTCTATATCAGAGGGCAGAGAGAATGAAAACCACAGTCACAGAAAACTAACCAATCTGATCACATGGACCATAGCCTTGTCAATGAAACTATGAGCCATGCCATGTAGGGCCACCCAAGACGGACGGCTCATGGTGGAAAGCTCTGACAAAACGTGGTCCACTGGAGAGGAGAATGGCAAACCACTTCAGTATTCTTGCCTTGAGAACCCCATGAACAGTATGAAAAGGCAAAAAGATATGAAGCTGAAAGATGAACTCCCCAGGTCGGTAGGTGCCCAATATGCTACTGGAGATGAGTGGAGATATAAATCCAAAAAGAATGAAGAGATGGAGCCAAAGCGAAAGCAACATCCAGTTGTGGATGTGACTGGTGATAGAAGCAAAGTCTGATGCTGTGAAGAGCAATATTGCATAGGAACCTGGAATGTTAGGTCCATGAATCAAAGCAAATTGAAAGTGGTCAAACAGGAGATGGCAAGAGTGAATGTCGACATTCTAGGAATCAGTGAACTAAAATGGACTGGAATGGGTGAATTTAACTCAGATGACCATTATATCTACACTAAGAACCCCTTAGAAGAAATGGAGTAGCCATCATAGTCAACAAGAGAGTCCAAAATGCAGTACTTGGATGCAGTCTCAAGAACAACAGAATGATTTCTGTTCATTTCCAAGGCAAACCATTCAATATCACGGTAATCCAAATCTATGCCCTGACCAGTAATGCTGAAGAAGCTGAAGTTGAACAGTTCTATGAAGATCTACAAGACCTTCTAGAATTAACACCCAAAAAAGATGTCCTTTTCATTAAAGGGGACTGGAATGCAAAAGTAGGAAGTCAAGAAGCCTGGAGTAACAGGCAAATTTGGCCTTGGAGTACAGAATGAAGCAGGGCAAAGGATAACAGAGTTTTGCCAAGAGAACGCACTGGTCATAGCAAATACCCTCTTCCAACAACACAAGAGAAGACTCTATATGTGGACATCACCAGATGGTCAATACCAAAATCAAATTGATTATATTATTTGCAGCCAAAGATGAAGAAGCTCTATACAGTTGGCAAAAACAAGACCGGGAGCTGACTCAAATCATGGCTCATATCATGAATTCCTTATTGCCAAATTCAGACTTAAATTGAAGAAAGGGAAAACCACTAAGCCATGTAGGTATGACCTAAATCAAATCCCTTACGATTATACAGTGGAAGTGAAAAATAGATTCAAGGTATTAGATCTGATAGAGTGCCTGATGAACTATGGATGGAGTTTCGTGATATTGTACAGGAGATAGGTATCAAGACCATCCACAAGAAAAAGAAATGCTGAAAAGCAAAATGGCTGTCTGAGGAGGCCTTACAAATAGCTGAGAAAAGAAGAGAAGCGAAAAACAAAGGAGAAAAGGAAAGATATACCCATTTGAATCCAGAGTTCCAAAGAATAGCAAGGAGAGATAAGAAAGCCTTCCTCAGTGATCAGTGCAAAGAAAATGAGGAAAACAATAGAACGGGAAAGACTAGTGATCTCTTCAAGAAAATTAGAGATACCAAGGGAACATTTCATGCAAAGATGGGCTCAATAAAGGACAGAAATGGTATGAACCTAACAGAAGCAGAAGATATTAAAAAGAGGTGGCAAGAATACACAGAAGAACTGCACAAAAAAAGATCTTCATGACCCAGATAGCCACGATGGTATGATCACTCACCTAGAGCCAGACATCCTGGAATGTAAAGTCAAGTGGGCCTTAGGAAGCATCATTACAAACAAAGCTAGTGGAGGTGATGGAATTTTAGTTGAGCTATTTCAAATCCTAAAAGATGATGCTGTGAAAGTGCTGCACTCAATATGCCAGCAAATTTGGAAAACTCAGCAGTGGCCACAGGGCTGGAAAAGGTCAGTTTTCATTCCAATCCCAAAGAAAGACAATGCCATAGAGTGCTCAAACTACCGCACAGTTGCACTCATCTCACACGCTAGTAAGGTAATGCTCAAAATTCTCCAAGCCAGGCTTCAACAGTACATGAACCATGAACTTCCAGATGTTCAAGCTGGTTTTAGAAAAGGCAGAGGAACCAGAGATCAAATTGCCAATATTCGCTGGATCATCGGAAAACCAAAAGAGTTCCAGAAAAACATCTATTTCTGCTTTATTGACTATGTTAAAGCCTTTGGCTGTGTGGATCACAATAAACTGTGGAAAATTCTTCAAGAGATGGGAATACCAGACCACCTGACCTGCCTCCTGAGAAATCTGTATGCAAGTCAAGAAGCAACAGTTAGAACTGGACATGGAACAACAGACTGGTTCCAAATTGGGAAAGGAGTACGTCAAGGCTGTATATTGTCACCGTGCTTATTTAACTTATATGAAAAGTACATCATGAGAAAGGCTGGGCTGGATGAAGCACAAGCTGGAATCAAGATTGCCCTGAGAAATATCAATAACCTCGGATATTCAGATGACAACACCCTTATGGCAGAAAGCAAAGAAGACCTAAAGAGCCTCATGATGAATGTATAAAAGGAAAGTGGAAAAGTTGGCTTAAAGCTTGACATTCAGAAAACTAACATCATGGCATTTGGTCCCATCACTTCATGGCAAGTAGATGGGGAAACAGTGAGAAACTTTATTTTGGGGGGCTCCAAAATCACTGCAGATGGTGACTGCAGTCATGAAATTAAAACACACTTACTCCTTGAAAAAAAAGTTATGACCAACCTAGACAGCATATTAAAAAGCAGAGACATTATTTCGCCAACAAAGTTCTGGCTAGTCAAGGCTATGGTTTTTCCAGTAGTCATATATGGATGTGAGAGTTGGACTATAAAGAAAGCTGAGCGCCAGAGAATTGATGCTTTTTAACTGGGGTATTGGAGAAGACTCTTGAGAGTCCCTTGGAGTGCAAGGAGATCCAACCAGTCCATCCTAAAGGAAATCAGTTCTGAATATTCATTGGAAGGACTAATGCTGAGGCTGAAGCTCCAATACTTTGGCCACCTGATGCGAAGGACTGACTCATTGGAAAAGACCCTGATGCTGGGAAAGATTGAAGATGGGAGGAGAAGGGGCTGACAGAGGATGAGATGGTTGGATGGCATCACTGACTCAATGGACATGAGTTTGAGTAAACGCCAGGGGTTGGTGATGGATAGGAGGCCTGGCGTCCTGCAGTCCATGGGGTTGCAGAGTCGTACACGACTGAGCGACTGAACTGAAACTGAAGATGGCCATGTAACTACCAAAGAAGGGCTATAGAGAGGCAGGGCTCCTGGCTCTGATGATGGAATGTGGGCTGCCTCTAGAAGCTGGAAAAAGCAAGGAAGCAGATCCTCCCCAAGAGCCTCCAGGAAGGAATATGGCTCTGCCCACCCCTTGATTTCAGCTCAGGGGGACCCATGTCAGACTTCCAACCTGCAGACTGGAGAGAATGAATGTGTGTTGTTTGAAGCCACCAGGTCATTGCTTATAGCAGCAGCAGGAAACGAAGACAGTGGCCAGCACACAGTCCACCCAGACGTCTGTCCTCACACCTAACCTGTCTCAAAAGACAGCCTCATTCCCTGTATATCCAAGGACTCACCGGAAATTGCCCCTAGTGGTTTCAGCTCAGCCTGGGCAGTCTGATGCCCCAGCCCGGTACCAGGGTGCGCATGGACAGTAGGGGGCTCACTTCACTCACTGATCAGGGGCAAGTATGCCTTGGTGGGTGTGAGGGTCTGGCAGTGGGCATCACACTGCGGGGAGAGTGGGAGAAGACCTGATCCTCTGGGGGGTCAGCAGCACAGCCGCTGGGGTCTCTTGGTCCTCCTCAATCCTGAGGATTTTAGAAACTATTTTCAAAAAAATTTGGTAGTGTACACACAGTGTAAAATTTACCATCTTAAGCATTCTTGTGTACCGTTAACTGGTATTACAAACATTCACATTGTTGTCCAGTTGAAATGGAGCAGGACCGTATAGTCCTTGCCCACGCACCATGTCCTCTGCCTGCCTTTTGCCTCTGGAAAACTTTAGTCAAAGAGTGAGTTTAATCAGAGCAGTGAGAAATGTGGAAACAAAGGAAAACAGTCAAAGGAGACTAATAATAGTAATAATAATAATAATATAGTCATTAGCATAGTCAAGAACCTTTAGCTCTTTCTCAAGGGCTATAGATAATATTCTGAGCCATATCCTCTGAGTTATAGATACCAAAACACCAGTGGAGAAGTGAACTACATGATGACCAGACTGTACTCAGGACACGAGCTGCCACAATTGTGAGAATTGACCGCAAAACAATGGAAACAAATGGACCCTGGAACTGAAGATTAACTTCATCTGAAACAATCAAGATGATGCTGGTCAGATCACTGCCCATTTGAAGATGACTGTTAAAGATTGCTGTGCTGTTTCTGCATGTAAACAACTCCCCCCCACCCCCGACACACACTTCTGTCTGTAAAAGCTCTCATCCCCTGCTTGTCAGTGGGGGAATCGGCCTTTGGACAGACATCCACCACCCTCCCTCTGCCCCAGTTGCTGGCATCTGAAGTAAAGCAGACTTTCCTTTCCACCAACCTAGCCTGTTTGCTGGCTTTTGAGCAGTAAGTAAGCAGCCAGACAGCCCACACATACCTTTCGGTAACACAACCATCACCTTCACCCATCTACAGAACTCTTTTCGTCTTGCAAACTGAAGCTTTGTGCCCAGTAAATAGCAGCTCGCCATTCTCCCCTCTCCCCAGCCCCTGGTAACCACCATTCTACTTTCTGTCTCTGTAAATTAGACTATTCTTCATATGAGTGGAATCATACAATATAAGTCCTTTTGTGTCTGGCTTATTTCATTCAGCATATGTCTTCAAGGTTCGTCATGTTGTATATGTGTAAAAGTTCCTTCCTTATAAAAGGCTGAATAATATTCCATTATATACCACATTTTAAAAAAAACTCATTCATCTTTTGATAGACACTTGGGTTGCTTCCCCTTTGGGCTATTTTGAATAGTGCTGTGATGTGTATGGGTATACAAATATCTTTTTGAGTCCCTGCTTTCATTTTGGGGGGATATATACAGGCATGGGCTTCCCAGGTGGCGCTAGTGGTAAAGAACCTGCCTGCCAATGCAGGAGACCTGGGCTCCATCCCTGGGTCGGGAAGATCCCCTGGAGGAGGGCATGGCAACCCACTCCAGTATTCTTGCCTGGAGAGTTCCATGGACAGAGGAGCTTAGCAGACTACAGTCCATGGGGTCACAAAGAGTCGGACATGACTAAAGTGACTTAGCACACGCGCACGTGAAGGCATAGCTTGGAGATGTTATGGGTTCAGTTCCAGATTACAGCGATAAAGCAAAGATTACTATAAAGCAAGTCACAGGAATGTTTTGGTTTTCCAGTGCGTATTAGGGTTATATTCACACTATACTGTAGTCTAATAAGTGTGCAATAGCATTATGTCTAGGAAACTGTACATGCCTTAATTAAAAATATTACTAAAAAATGCCAAAACAATAGTAACATCAAAGATCACTGATCACAGATCATCGTAACAAATATAATAATAATGAAAAAGTTTGAAATATTCCAAGAATTACCAAAATATGACAGAGAGACATGAAGTGAACAAATGCTGTTGGAAAATGACACTGATAGAGTTATTCAAGGAAGGCTCGCCACAAACCTTCAATTTGTAAAAAAAGAAAAAAGAAAAATCTTTGAAGCACAATAAAGCAAAGCTCAATACAATGAAGTATGCCTGCACCCAGAAGTGAAATTACTGGATCACATGGTAATTCTATTTGTATTTTTTTGAGGCACCACCATACTGTCTTCCATAGCAGCTGCACTATTGTACACTCTTATCAACCCCATTTAACCATTTTGTAGTCCGCGGCATTAGGAACATTCACGCTGTTGTGTAACCGTCAGCAGCACCGTGCGTCTCTGTCGGGGTTCTCTAGGTTATAGAACTGCCTCTCCAGATGCTCAGAACCATGCTCTGGGGCGAAAGGGACCCTCCCCACGAAGATTTATGTTGAGCAGTGGATCTGTCATTGAAACCCCAAGGAAACCCAGGCCTTTAGCTGGATTCGTGGGCTGTTTTTGAGCTTAGGCATGTTTTCAAATGCAGTTTTCGTTTTATACAGCAACTGAATATCTGATAGCAAAATATTTCCATGGAAAGAGCTTGCCCACGGGGAGGAGAAAAAGGAGGCTGCTCTAATGAATAGATAAGCTTGATTTGTGTTTGGCAACATCCTTAGCATTTAATTCCAGCAATTAAAGTAGGCAAGTCTCCTTTATTTTCTTCTCCATGTGAAAACAATTAAATATTACAGACTGTCTGAAAGACAGGAAAAAACCCCTCCTCATGACCTTACCACCTCAGGGTGACCACCACCACCACCACCATTCATATTACTTTTCCGACAAGGTATGAACCAAACATGCTACTCACCTTATTTCACTTAAGCTGCGCTGCAACCATGAGGCAGGGTCCTGGATCTAATTCATGGCGTCTCCCTGAGCGCCAGGTTCTCTCCTCCCGTGTTTGGTCCAGCCACATGCCGTCTCCTCACGAGGTTCACACTTGCTTCTTTTGCCAAGCGATGTAAATATTCCCTTTCTATTCTTATTTCCAGTTCTAACTTTGTGTTGATATACTCTGTTCAGAGGAACAAGTCTAGATTTTGTGATTATAAATACAGAATGGCTGCGGGCTGTTTTTTAAGTTTCCCCATCTGCAAATGCTTACTGGAGCAGCCTGAGCTCCACTCCCAAAGTGAAAGTGAAGTCGCTCAGTCGTGTCCAACTCTTTGCGACCCCATGGACTGCAGCCCACCAGGCTCCTCCATCCATGGGATTGTCCAGGCAAGAATACTGGAGTGGGTTGCCATTTCCTTCTCCAGGAGATCTTCCCAATCAACCCAAATGTCCATCAACTGATTGATGAGTAAAGAAAGTGAGTTAGAGCTACATAATGGAAAATTATTTAGCTATGAAACAGGAAATAAATTTATGTTACAAGATCAGTTCAGTTCAGTCACTCAGTCATGTCCACTCATGTCTCCACTCCCAAGGGTCTGTCAAATAATGCCATTTTCCTGGGTGGTGTGCTGAGACCGTGCGAGGGGCAGGCTCTGGAGCCCCACCACCTGGATTTGGGTCTGACTTCTACCAGTTTGGCCTTATACGAGTTACTTAGCAGGTCTGTGCCTCAGTTTGCCCATCTATGAAATGGGCTAATAGGCATGATAATCGTACCTACTTTGTAGGGTTATTGTGTGGATTAAATGGCATTATACAAAGAGCGTAGAACACATCCTGATACAAAATAACATGGTCTTTGTTGTTGCTGCTCTTGTTATTATCTAGTCTTGGTTTTCCCACCAGCTCCCTCCCCAACCTTAAGCTGGATACTCTTCCCCAAGCTTCACTTTCCTCAGGCTTAAAGCTATCTTTAATAGCCCTTCCTATCAACTTTCTATGATCGCATTTTCCCTTCCATCCTCCCCATAGGTTTATTTGCAGTTGGGGGGTGTGGGTGGGCCTGCAGGAAGGACGGTAGACTCTGATGACAAATGCACCACTTGGAGTTTGCTAGGACAGAGGAGAGGCGACTCCAGCGGGCCCCGCCCAGGCCGGAGAGCAGAATACAAAGACAGAGAACAAACTTGCCCCAGGGAAGGGGATACGGTGGGGGTGGCATCCGTTACCCTCACCCTGAGGTTTCAGAGCTGAAAAGTGCTAGGAAACCTCTGCCCCTCCCCCACCTGGTCCCACTCTTCTCTGGGGCCCCAGCCGCCCAGATGGTCTAAATGGGAAGAAAAGGGGGAAATCCGTATCCAATCTGCTCTATTCAGAGCAATGGGAAGGAATCTGCATCTCAATTTTATCATTGTGCTGAGCTTGGCTAAGCTTTGCCCCCCAAGTGGTGAGTGATGGGTGGGTGGGAAGATAGCATTTGTGATCCTGGGTGGGAGGGGGGGAGCGGCCCCCATGCCTTCCCTTCTACACCAAACCACAGGCAGATGGTGTTCTTTCCTGCTCTTGGTTCCCCCTATTTCCTCTTCTTTTCTTTTTCTTCTCTTTTTCTCCTCCTTTCCCAGGCAAGCAGCCAAGTGGAGACTTTGAATGCAGGCAAGGAGGGAGGAACCTGAGGAAGGAGAACCAGCCGAGCCCCCTTCCCCAAGAGTCCCCGAGGGCTCAAGGGCTGAGCAGTGGTGGGGACAGAAGGGAGTCTCTCAGTTTATCCCATCCAGCCTGGCCCCTGGCCATCCAGTCAAGGCTGGACCCAGCACTGCCAGGCTACTGTCAGAGCCCTAGGGGTGGGGCTCTGCCCTGACCATCCAACCTCTGGAATGCCTTTCTCCAGAGTCACTCAGGACCTGGAAAAACTGGCCTCCACAGCCAGACTCACAGGAGACTGATTTGTGGCAGGAAGTCAGCTCAATAATTTATAACCAGAAAGCGCTCTCCTTGGTCTGGAAGCCAACTCAGGAAATCAAATGAAACTCTGAAGTTGCTTAGAGAGCTCACAGAGCCAGGGCTCAGCAGATACCAGGAGGGCTGGGCCAGTTCTCCTCGAGGGAGGGTGGTGTGTGGAGTGACCCAGAGGTGGGCTGCAGCAGCAGACAGTCCTGGGTTCAGATCACTCTGTTATCAAGTGGTGGTGTGCGTGCCTCAGTTTTGCTCATGTCTGTTTCCTCTCATCAGCTGAGCATAGTGATCCGTGGGCATCGAGCAACTTTCTTGCCAAACTGCCATGAGGTCTTGGAGGGAGGAGTTTAGCACAGTGCTTGGCACATTCTCAACAGGCTGCAGCCATGTTTATTCAAGTCATCATCTTTCAGGGTCTCTTCCTTTCTGATTATACCTTTTATAGCAATCAAAAGACACCCCGGCCACTCTGGGTACAACCAACTTGCAGCATTAATTTGAATGGTCTCCACTGCTGCCTTGGAGGAAATGACAACCCACTGAAGTATTCTTGCCTGGAGAATCCCATGGACAGAGGAGCCTGGCAGGCTATAGTCCATGGGGTCACAAAGAAGTGGACACAACTGAAGTGACCAAACACACACACCACTGCTGCCTGCTCAGCTCTGTGACCCACGCCCCTCCCCCTCGCTCCTCCAGCCCCTCCTGGCTTCTCTCCAGGGCTGTGCCCCTGCAGTTGGGCAAGTGCTAGTGGGGCTGAGACCTAGCCACGCTCTGAGCATGGGCTGGCCTCTCTCAAAGGACGAGGTACCCATTTCCAGTTCTCAGACAGGTGGCCTGCTCTAACCCATCCCTCCCGCTGCCCCTGCCACCTACCTTTCCAAAGCACAGATTCAACCACATCCTTCCTCTGCTCCAAACTATCGACACATCTTCCCTTTCAGCGGAAGAAACCTCCTGACGCTACAGGTTCGTGCTGAAGTCTCCCTCATTTGGCCTCGGTCTTCCTTTCCAGACTCGTCTCTTGCTGCCCACTTCTCCAGCCTCGCTAGATGATGTGAGGATGGACCACGGCCGTGTCTCTGCCTGTGCCCTTACCAGTTCAACGTTCTGGAATGCTCTTCTCCCCGATGGCTGGGAGAGCTCCTCTTCTTTCCTGAAGGCCCTATTTGAGTTCCACCTTTTACGGGAGGGTCTAGACCTCCATCCCCCGGCATCCTCTCACTTCCCTTTCCCAGGGCACCTTGGACTCTGCTTCCTGCTCATCTCCTCTTCATATTTCCTTCTCTTTTGTGGGACCATAAGCAGCAGGGGAGCTGGGACACCCCCCTGTTTATCCTTCTACGGAATGGAATGATGGATGACTCGATGGTCCTTGGTGTGACTTTTTAGCTTCTCCTGCCAGAGGCAGGTCTGGACAGTGGGCCTTGCAAGCAGGAAAGGCATGGTTGTGCACGGAGTGTGCTGGGAGGTCAGTGTGGGTTCTGTAGGGGGTCAGCTCACACACACACTCTCCACCCCTGTGTCCCTCATCCTTCTCCCCAGAGAGGAGCAAAGGTCCCTGTAGGACTGCGGTCCTTCCTGGACCTTGGGCCTGGCCCTCTGCCCTTTTTTCTCTTTCCTTCATTCTCAGTCAGCAATTTCATCCCCTCCCACGGTTGCAGCTAATCCTCCTCCCACTATCTGAGCTGGGAAAATGAGCTCTGGAGAAGTCCCATGAAGGCGAGGCGTCCTCAAGGGGCAGCCCACGTGGGTGTGCGTTCTCTTTCTCTGTCTCTCTCTCACACACACACCCACAAACATGCATTCACATGCTTCCAAGCACCATTACAGTGACCCCATAGTGAGGACCACAGGGAACTGGGGCAGCAGCAGGAAAGGAAACAGTAGAATGTTTGGCCAAGGCTTTGGGAACATGCTTTCCTCGTCACTGAGGGTCCCCCAAATAGCAGGAGTCTGCTGGTGCTGCTCTCCAACCCCCTCTTCTAGAGCACCCCACCCAGAGCCAGTGACAAGCGCTTGGAGACAGGGAGAAGCACAGGCTTTCTGTCCCCCGTAGCATCCAGACCCCAGGCCCGGGTCACTGTCTCTGCCTCCTGACTGCTTGTTCCTCGGGAGACTGTCTCCTCTCCCCTAGTGAAGTGTAAGCTCCACGAAAGCAGGGACCAAGTCTTCGTCCTGTGGGTGTTCCACCTCCCTCACTTCCTTTATCTGTATAGGAAACTGCATGTAATAGGCATTCAGCAGATGCCCAATGAAGTATGTATAAACGAATGCAGGGAGAGCCTGGGAAGACACTTAGGTGACTAGGTGAGTGTTTTATGTACGTGAAACATTTATACAAATGTATTTCATAGAAGGCCTGCTCTGTGCCAGACTTAGTTCTGGGAGCGTGGTGACAAGCATTCTATCCAAGGACATATTACCCTTATTTTACAGGTGACAGAACTAAGGTTTGCACCCAGGTCTGGCAGCCTCCCAAGCTCTGGGCTTTCTGTGGAACTCTGCAAGCCTCAGGAAGGTGGCATGGCCTCCACTACACACTGCCAGTGGAGAAATCCAGACCACCTAAACATATTAGAAAGAGAAATTCCTGATTGTCTTAGGCATGTGGGTTGTAGGCATGAGAAATCCAATTGTGTGGAATAGGAATGGTGCTTGGTTAATGATACCTGAGACCTGAAAAACAAGGGCTTAAATAAATTAGGAGTGAATTATTCAAAAATAATAATAACAATGGCCAAGTTTTATACAGCACCTCCCTGGAGGAGGAGATGGCAACCCATGGAATCCCATGGACAGAGGATCCTGGTGGCCTACAGTCCATGGGGTTGCAAAGAGTCGGACACAACTGAGCACCTATACATCTCCTAGTTTGTGGCAGGTGCTGATCTAAGCCTATTAGATAAAATAGCTCCTTAAATGTTTGCAGCGACTCTATGAGGGAGGGATTACTCTCCCCATTTTACAGACAAGAGATAGACCCCAAAGTGTGATGATCAAACATGGGAAAGAAGCCTGAAGGTAGGCACAGCAGGGCTCATTCTGTCATCAGCAGCCCAGATTCCATCTGTCTTTCTGCACCATGATCCTTACCATGTGGCTAGAGGTCACCTAAAGCTGCAAGGCTGCCCATACCTACAGGTCAGGCAGGAAGGGAGCCTCCTCAGCCACTTCCCTGCAGGCCCCATGAGACTTTTCACAGTGTCTCACTGGACCACTCAGTCTGGAAGACCAGGCAGGACCTGAGCAGGGCACACTGCCCCCACCCCACCCTTGCTGATGCACAGGCTCCTTTAGGAAGAAGGAGGGTGAGAATGGACACTGAGGAGACAATACTGAGTAGGTGACACCTGATCTGACATGACTCCAGGCAAAAACAGGGAGTTTGATTACAAGGATCTGGGAGGGGGTGGCTCGTGGAAGTAGAACACAGACCTCACTCAGAAAAGGGCTAGAACTGGGAACTGAAAGGCTGGCAGTGTCCCAGGGAGTCTCTGCTCTCTTCTGTCACTGGTCTCTGACTTCAGATCATCTCTGCTCCTCTCAGCCCACAGGACAGGTGGGAGATGGCATTCCATGGGGCCATTAGTGTTCCAAATTCCTCTACAGTGACCGCCCTGACTCTGGGCTTGGGGTAGGGAGTGTATACCCAAATGGCTGGGGAGAGCATCTGATTGGTCTTCCCTTGGTGCAGGCAGCTGTGATGGGGTGGGGATAGGGTACGTGTGAGCCTGCTGGGGGCCTATCCCTTTGATATGTGGATGGAGAGATCATTTCCAAAGATGGGGACTTCTTGGGAGTTGGGAAGTCAAGCCCCACCCCAAGTATCTAGAAAGAGCTCAGGAAGTCAGACCCTGTAACCCTCTGTGACCCAGAGGTTGACCACCTTCTCCTGTTTCACTATGGCAGCCTTTTTCACTATGGCAACCCCTGCCCTGCTGATGTCCTCGGGCCTTGGTTCATGGAGCCCTGGCTGTGTGCCCCTACAGCACCATTCCCTGCCTCTGGGCTCCTTCTGTCCCTCTTCTGAACCCCTCTTAAGGTCTCCTGGCTTTCTTGCCAAGGGCAGAGGAGGTCCCTGAAGGTGATGGACAAATAGGCTGGGCACGGCCCTTGTGGGATTCCTGAAGTCAGCATCTCCACCACCGCGCATCCTCAGGACTGAAACACTCACCTCAACAAAGACTCTTCCCGTCTCCTCCCTAATGAGTGTTGAGGCTGCCTGTCTCTGGGCAGCTCTGGTCTGTGTGCTGCTCCCATGTCTGAAAGCTGTTCCAGCTCGCTCTCCCTTTTCCCTCCTACCTCACCTGAGCAGAGGAGACCTGGAATCCGGGTCCTGTCCTCAGTCCCTGTCCCTCCCACCCTCAGTCCTGTGCTGTGTGCCCTTCCCTGCTCCTCACACAGCAGGCGTGCTGCACTGGGGCCCAGGTGGGCACAGTGATGTCCACCAAGCAATTATTGATTCAGGAGGGACTTGGAGGACATATTTACATGAAAACCATAATGTGAGCGGAACTTCTGCTGCAGAAATTAGGTACTTGTAGGCCTGGGGTCCAGGGGAGAGGAAGGGGCCCAGGTGCGGGCATGTGTGTGTGCTAAGTCACCTCAGCCATGTCCGACGCTTTGCGACCCTATAGACTATAGCCTGCTAGGCTCCTCTGTCCTTGGGATTCTCCAGGCAAGAATACTGGAATGGGTTGCTATTTCCTCTTCCCAACCCAGGGATGGAACCTGAGTCTCTTATGTCTCCTGCATTGGCAGGCAGGTTCTTTTCCACTAACACTACTTGGGAAGCCCCAGGATGTCCGCCTAATTCAGGCTGGAGGAACCCAGAATCTGGCCACACAGAGGGCTAGGCTTGGGGACTCGGGGTGGCACAGAAGCCTTGGAAAGAACCATCGGACAAGGGGAGGGTTGGGAATAATGGGGGGAGAGCAGTTGTCATACTGCCTTGGATGTCCTGAGGAGCTGATAGAAGAAAAGGCCCAGCTAAAGTCCGAAAGGATGATATTTGCATATGTATTGAACATCGCCAATTAGGTGTTAATATCAACCAGGGTCCCCACAGGAAACAGATGGCACACACAAATTGGGAAATGCGAGGGCAGTTTAATAAAGGAACTGTTTACAGAGGGGTGGGAAGGGCTTGGGGAACCATATGGGAAGGCTCACTGTGCGGTACCCTGGGGCTGATAACCAGGGGTGTGGTACATCCCTAGGCCTGAAGGGAGGAAGGAGGGAGTGATGTTGAAACCTGGAGGCAGAGATGCTGTAGGAAAGGAGCTCTGACCTTCCGTGGAGGGATGCAGCAGCCCACTCTGTTGCTTCCTGTCCACCCCTGCCTCTCCCTCCCCATCTTCTGCCTGTGCCCCATATTGACCAGAGGGAAGGACGCCCCTCATACAGTCCAGGCCCACAGCAAGGAGAAGGAAAAAGAGTAGAGAAGAAAACAGAAAGGCCTCCAGCCCAAGGACATGAGGGAATTTCCCAGGCCTCCCTGCTCCTCTTCCCTCAGGGCACCAGAATAGCTGTAATTAATGCTCACTGTCTGCCAGGCAGTGTTCTATGCCTTTAAGAGGTAGTACACTCCAGCATCCATGGGGGACTGGTTCCAGACCACTCTCCCCATACCAAAACCCTCAGATGCTCAACTGCCTAATAGAAAATGGTGTACAGTATTTGCTTATAACCTATGCATATCCTCCCATACACTTTAAATCATCTCTAGATTACTAATATTATGTAAATGACATGTAAATAGTTGTAAATACAATTTAAATGCTATGTAAACAGTTGCTGGGGGCACATCAAATTCAAATTTTGCTTTTTGGAACTTTTTGGAATTTTTTTCCAGAATATTTTCAATCCATATTGGTGAGATGCAGAACCCACAGGTGCAGCCACTTGTAACTCTCTTAACTTTTACAGATGCTGAGGGAGTTGATGTTGTTACTCTCACTCCCAATTTGTGGAAACTAAGGCAGGGAGAGGTTAAGTATTCTTTCTCAGAGTTGCACAGTTGGTAAGGAGAAGGCTGGAATTTGAACTCAGGTTGACTGGCTCTAGAGAGTTGGCCCTGCCTTTTGATCCCTCAGTCTCTTGAGCCCAGGAATCCGTGTCAAGGAAAGGAGATGCTGGCACCCGGGACAGGAGAGCAGTGCCAAACCCTTTGCAGCAGGAAGGACCCAGCTTAGCACTGAGGAATAAGTTCTGTGAACAGCTGTATGAAAAATAGCTCCAGGGAGTAAGTTTGGGCCAAATCTCCCTCCCACAGGGTTTCTGCTCAGAGAGATGGCCAGGCTCTCCTGGGAAGGAACAGCCAGTTGAGCCTGAGATTGAGATTAAAGAGGTGCTCTGGGGGCTAATGACCTGTGAGGTGCAGGATGGGGCAGGGTAAAGGTTCACGGACTGTGTGGTCACAGGGATGCTTCCTCGAAGCCTTGCATCAATGCAGTGATAGGTTTTATCTTATTTTACACACAGGAGAAACAGGAAGAGACATCCTGCTGTAGTTTTCCAAACCTGGGGTAAGTAGAGGCAGTGAGGAGAGAAGAGAGAGGAGAGATTAGGAGTAAAAACAATCTTGAACATCAAGGAACCCCAGGGGCCTCTCAGCCTTGGGGAGACTTGTCAGAATCACCTTAGGGATCACTCACCTACTGGTCCCAGGACTCCACCTCCAGTGGAAGTGATTCCAATTTGCTGCTATCCCAGCCGGGAATCCCTGATCTAGTTCAACCTTTCACTTCACAGATAATGAAAGTGACACCAAGGAGGCTACTTCGTGAGTTCGGGACATGTAAAGGGTGTGGAGTCAACAGGACTTGATGACACACTGCATGGACTGGGGAAGGAGAGAGGTGGGACATGATACAGAGCGTCTGAGTCAGGCTCCAGAGGAACTGTTGGGCAACTCTGTGTATTAGAAGTTTTAAGGAACCAACACTAATTTTTAAAATTTTTATTGAATCAGTTCAGTTCACTCACTCAGTCATGTCTGACTCTTTGCGACCCCATGAACTGCAGCACACCAGGCTTCCCTGTCCATCACCAAGTCACAGAGCTTACTCAAACTCATGTCCATTGAGTCAGTGATGCCATCCAACCATCTCATCCTCTGTCGTCCCCTTCTCCTCCTGCCCTTAGTCTTTCCTGGCATCAGGGTCTTTTCCAATGAGTCAGCTCCTCACATCAGGTGGCCAAAGTATTGGAGCGCCTGCTTCAGCATCAGTCCTTCCAATGAATATTCAGGATTGATTTCCTTTGGGATAGACCAGTTGGATATCCTGGCAGTCCAAGGGACTCTCAAGAGTCTTCTCCAACACCATAGTTCAAAAGCATCAATTCTTTGGTGCTCAGCTTTCTTTATGGTTCAACTCTCACATCCATACATAAATACTGGAAAAACCATATAGCTTTGACTAGATGGAGCTTTGTTGGCAAAGTAGTATCTCTGCTTTTTAATATGCTGTCTAGGTTGGTCATAGTTTTCCTTCTTTGTCTTTTAATTTCATGGCTGCAGTCACCATCTGCAGTGATTTTGGAGCCCAAGAAACTAAAACTAAAGTCTGTCACTGTTTCCCCATCTATCTGCTATGAAGTAATGGGGCCAGATGACATGATCTTAGTCTTTGAATGTTGAGCTTTAAGCCAGCTTTTTTTTTTAATTGAATAGATGTTATTAAGCACATTTAATATTCAATAGTGAAAATATTATATAAAAAGTATATATTGAGACACCTGGATCACCATTTTGCTACTTTTAAGTGTCCTTTTTTTAAAAAAAATTAGTTTGGGTTTATTTTTTCCACTGTATTGTAATGCTAATATAAGCAAATATAAATATGTATTCTTATTTCTACCCTCTTTTTTACACAAAGTGTAGCATGTAGTATGTAACAGCATATTACACTGTTATGCACCTTGTTTTTTTCACTTAATACACCTGGAGACTCCTCCACAACAAAATCTGAAGACCAACCCCCCATTCTTTTCTGTAGCTGATACACCGTGGCTTTTTTAAGCAGTCTCCATTTGCTGGATATTTGGTTGTTACTTGTCTTTTGTCATTAAAAAAAAAAAATGCCACAAGGAATAATCTCGTGTATAAGTCACTTTGCAGGTGTACCAGTCACCTATTCTTGTTTCTTAACTAACTATGGTGAAGGAGCAGGTTTTACTTTCCCATATGCAGTCTGCTGCAGATGGATACTTGGAGAAGGCAACGGCACCCCACGCCAGTACTCTTGCCTGGAGAATCCCATGGATGGAGGAGCCTGGTAGGCTGCAGTCCATGGGGTTGCTAGGAGTCGGGCATGACTGAGCGACTTCACTTTCACTTTTCACTTTTCACTTTCATGCATTGGAGAAGGAAATGGCAACCCACTCCAGTGTTCTTGCCTGGAGAATCCCAGGGACTGGGGAGCCTGGTAGGCTGCCGTCTCTGGGGTCGCACAGAGTCAGACACGATTGAAGCGACTTAGCAGCAGCAGCAGATGGATACTTACGTAAAATTCAATCAAAGCGAATTTCTTAAGAAGTGAATTGAAAAAAAAAAACTAGGCAAAATACAAGTCCACATATTTTGTTATTAGATCCAATAGACATAAAAATTACCCTGTCAAATTACTATAAAGGTTTTAAAAAACACTATCCAAATTCTTCATTTATCTTACCTCAGAGTGGTCACAGCTTGTGGACCACACTTCGGGTAGCACCGGTTTACTCCAGGGAATTAGGTCAGAGGGGGTCATGCCTCTGTTGTTTTGCCAGATGTTGCTAGGTCCGCTTCCATGGGGTTGTATCATTTTGTACACCATCCAGCATTGTAAGGGGTAGTGGTAAAGAACCCACCTGCCAATGCAGGAGACACAAGAGGCATGCGTTCCATCCCTGGGTCATAAAGATCCCCTGGAGGAGGGCACAGCAACCCACTCCAGTATTCTTGCCTGGAGAATCCCCATGGACAGAGGAGCCTGGTGGGCTACAGTTCATAGGGCCGCAAAGAATCAGAGACAACTGAAGCGGCTTTGCATGCGTGCACGCCAGCAGCTTATGAGCACCCCTTTCCCATTACCTCCCCAAGAGTTGTCATCTCACTTGAATGTGTGCAGAATTGATATATGAGCAGCCTTACCTCAGTTCAACTTTTAATTTGAGTTGCTCTTATTATGAATGAGAGTAGTGTCATTCATATTTTTAAGCCCTATTTGAATTTATATTCTTTGCCATTTTTCTACTGGATTGTCGTCTTTTTCCCCTGGATTCTCAGGAATTCTTTATATATTAGGGATCTTAGCCCCTTGTGTCTGCCACAAACTGCTAATCTTTTCCCTTGTTTGTCATTTGCCTTTTGATTTTGCTGGATGTTTGTTTTTTGTAGGGGGTGGGGAGGAGCTTGCAGAAGTTCGTGATTTTTATGTAGTTAAATTTGTCAATCTTTTGTTTAATAGCTTCTGGATTTTGAGTCATGGTTCTCCACACTCCAAGGTTATAAAGAATTCTGCCCACATTTTCTTCTAGTATTTTTCTGCTTTTATCCTTAACATTTAAATCTTTCATCCAGTGGAATTTTCCCTAGTTGGTGAGAGTTATGGATCTAAATTTATCTTTTTACAAATGGCTACCCACTTGTCCTAACTCCATTTATTAAAATCCCTAAGATACCACCTTTATCATTAAAATAAATTTTAAACCATTTGGGATCATAATAGAAAAAGCTCTATAATTTGTCAGTTTTGTCCAGAATACCATTACGAGGGAAATTAGCTTTCAAGATATGATCTATAACTTTATATTACTGGAGCAGAGCAAACTCTTAAGTATCATAAATAAAATATAAATTTCATTTAAACAAACAAACAGATCCTGCGGGGCCACTGACAAGTACACAGGAAATCGGGAGAGGTGGGCATTGCCGAGGGAGCGCGTGGTGAGTGAGCGTTTGCATTGCAGGTCTCCGCCCAGCCTGCCTCCGGAGCCGGCACCACAGAGGGGCCCACCATGGTGTTCCCAGGACCCCTGGCTGTCACACTGCTGCTAGTGCACCTCTCCAGCTCCCAGGATGTCGCCGGTGAAGCCAGTGGTGAGCAGCAGCTGTGCTCCCTGAGGGAACACCCCATCGTGGCCTTTGCAGGTGAGAGCCACTTCCCGCTGGGTCCTTTCTTGCAGTAACTGTGTCCTGAAGGACTTAGGTGGGCCCTCTGCAGGGTCTCTCTGGATGTTGGAAGTCATTTTCTGTAGGGTACGAAGACTCTTCCTCTGGGGGTAGGTGTAAGAGGAATGGGTAGCAGTGGGCTGGAGGATCTGATTTTGTCTGCAGACAATTCCTTCAACTCTTTCTCCATGTTTCCCTGGGGTCCTTCCCTAGAATTCCATTGCTAGAGAATGAGGTTGTGGCTGCCCAGGGTGGGGTGGCCAGGGGTTGGTGGGTCATCTCAGCTGTAGCTCTTCTGGCAGCATGAGCTCTGCTTCTTGGTTTCCCTGGGGAAGAATGAGGGTGACTCACACATGAGGGAATGCCTGGAGATCTCTGGAAAGCTTCCTTCTGCTCGTGAGAGTGTCCTGTTAAAGTCTTTCCCAAGCTGGGGTTTGTGAATCACTGGACATATTCTGAGGGGTCCATAAGTTCTCAATAAGAGTTTCTAAAATGATATATATTTGATGATAATCTAAAAATAAAACACAAATACCAGAGCATCTTGCATGTTCTCCCTCGACCTGTTAGCCAATTTGGGGGTCACTAGGGGTGTTAGGATCCATCACCTATGTGGCAGCTCACATGAGGATCAGCAGATGTGGTCTCAGTAGTCCCCAGGTTCTTAAGCTTGATAAACTATCTGCTTTTTCCTCTTCACAATAACCCTGGCAGCACAGCAGGGCAAGGACTCATCTCTGTTTACAAAAAGGCGGGCTGAGGTGTAGACGGTTAGAGGGATTTGTCAGACCTGGGTCTCAGTGTTGGCCTCCTGACTCCCATCCGGGGCTCTTCGCACTTCCCGGGGCAGAGGGCAGGTACTCCAAACTCAGGTGCCCTGGCAGCCTGTCCGGTGAGATTCCACACAGCCAGCTTAGAAGGGCAAGATAGAAACCAGAGTGGAGAAATGAATCCATGAGACTGAGGCAGGCATGGGGTCTGGGGAGTGGGGAAGGCAGTATGGATAGGAGCTGGGGCAGCAAGGTGGGGAGGCTGGGGCCTTTCAGATGTGCGGGATTCCCAGCTGTGGACTGGCTCCCGCTCAGGGAGGAGAGTTTCCAGCCGTCTTCTCTGTGCTGTCTTGTTGGAGCTCGGATCCGAGGCTTTGAAGGCTTAAGTGGATTAAAGTAAATTAGCAGTGTCCCTAAACCTACAAAACACACGCACACCCTCAGACTTCTGATGGCTCCTGGCATGCTGGTGGCTGCTGCTGATGGGAAGGACGGAGGAGCAGGATTCTGAGGCTGGCCTTGTCATATGAGGACCCCCCTGTGGCAGCTCCTAATGAACCCTTTCTTCTTAGGGGCTTTGCTGGGGCATGGTTGGATCTGGGAGCAGAGACAGTGGAAGGAGAGCAGGGGAATCCCTGTTGCCCAGCCAGGCTGGTCTGTATTGGTACAAACTGGGTGTGATGGGACGAGGGTGGAGAGATGTAAAGACGTGTTTCTTAAAAACTTGGCTTCCTTGGCACCAGTTCTGATCTTCAGCTGTAAAGTACTTGAATGAAACTGACTTCCCACCCCACCTCCTTTCAGAAGGAATGAATGAGGTTAGAGTTGACACAGACAGTTGACGTGAAGTGACAGGAATTCCCTGAGTCCCAGGAGAGGGGAGGTGGTCCGTCATCCTAGATTGACAGCCCCAGAGAGTGGAGTCATCTTTGTTTTCCCTCCTCAGGCCTTCTGGTCTCCCTGAAATTCAACCCTTCCCTTTTTCTGACAACTTTGAGTTTTCCTGTCTATTCACCAAATTTTTCTCCAACCCTAGACCCAATACCTGACTCTAGGCACGGTGCTGGACTTTGTGGGGCCTCAGAGGTGTTTCCTTTGAGTACTCCTGTTTCTTGTTCCTTAAATGTCACTCCCTCTGGTCCCCCAGCGCAGTTCGTCCTGGGCCAGGGCTGGTCCTCTTGTCCACCGCCACCCCATCCTTTAGTTCTGCAGGGCACACACTAGGAACTGCATTCATATTAGGTGACTCTGTGCTGGGTGGTGCCGTATTCCAGTTGCCAAATCCAGCCCAGCACCAAGCCCCAGCTTCGGGGACCCCCTCTGATGTTACACTTTACTTCTGACTGATCAGTAAGCTTCTAACCCTGTAGCTCTGAGTTTCCCTCTGCCCTGACACCTGGCTGATCTGTGAATAACCCCTAAATACCCCCAGAGGAGCTGCCACTTACAGAATCTGACAGCCGTGTTTCTGTTTCGTAAGGATGAATTTTCTCCTATTGGTTTCTTTTCAGGGGCTCCACCTGTGTTGCTCTCTGGCCTGCATGTTATTCCTTTCACCGCAGCTTGGCCTTTCTAGGTGGCAGGGAGAAGCCACTATGGGGTTAACACTAACAGTGGTTAATCCACAAAGTGGGTAATTGATTTGACTATAATTAAAATCACAGGCGCATCATGGAGAATGTCATTTTTCTCTTAAAGTTGCCATCCAAAGCCTTCACTGCACACGGTGCTCAGAACGTGCTTGGGGTTTTAACGACAGCTTTCCCTCTGGTCCTCTTTGCCTGTTTAATAAGAGGAAGCTGGCTCCCTTCCCAAGACGGCTCCCCCAGGATCACCACGCTGAGCCCGTTGCATCTCCTCCCTCGCCCCTTCCCTCTTGCCCTTGTCAGTCACTTTGGGGTAAGGAAGAGGGTCAGAAACGGAAAGGGACCACCCCTCCTCCACCCCACCTCCCACTGTCATCCTGGCTCCTGCCCCGGTTCCTCTTCCTCTCCCCTCACCTCAAGAAAGGGCTGTAATGAAGGCTGAGCTGAGCCATCTCCAGATGGAGTTTCTCCTGGTTTGCTGCAGACCAGTCAGGCCACCTCTTCCTCTGTTCAGCATCTGAAACATCCCTGTCAGAAGGGAAGAAGGGGATTAAAGTGTGACTTGTTGCTCTTATTGGAGAGCACCCAGTATGCTGGGGACAGGCAAACCCTTCACACACACACACACCACCCAGAAAACAGATGAGCACATTCAGAGTGACAAAAACATACAATGTGAAGGGAACTGGAAGCGTAGAGAGAACATAGAACAAAATAAGATCAGGGTGGAGAGGTTATAATCCAGGAAGGCTTCCTGGAGGAGGAGGACCTTTGGCTTAGTCTCTAAGGTACTATGATATCCTATCCGGATTTTTGAGAGTGGCCCTGAGATCAACTAAAAACCCTAGTTGTCTCCAGATCCACTCCCCATACTAAGATGGCCCAAATGCCATTGCAACTTCATGATGGCTTGTGCCAGTCTATAGCCACATGCTGAGGGCAGAGGCAGACACAAAGGGTCTGCTTCATTTTGCTGCAGAATTTCTTTCTTCTCCTTTTTTTTTTTTTTAATGGTGCATATCTCAGTTTTCTGAAAAACATCCAACTTGCAAAACCTTCAGTTCTCCGGGGAGCGATTAAGTGTTTGCCTGTCATGCAGAAATGAAGGGCTGCTTTTACTCTGTAGTTGGAGGGATAATGAGCAATGATTTATTTCCCTTGGATTGCACACACACACGCACACACACACACACACACACACACCCTGCCCTCTCCCCTGGGCCTTCTGGGAGCCAGTTACTAATGCACTGAGAGGAAGAAAGCTCAGGGCCTCCTCACATTTCCCCATCATCTTTACCCTACCAGTATGAAAGTTCCTCTGCTCATAGCACAGCACTCTCTCTTCACCAGTCAGTTCCCTCGCATCCATGAGGAAGAGGCTGAAAGAAAGCTGTGAAGGGGCTGTGAGCCCGGATGGGGGAAGTGAGCTTCCATTTTGAGGGAAAGTTATCTGGGCACTGTTCCCAGATGTACCCTCCCATGACCACTGCCCCATCCATCCAGAGGGCTGCAAGGTCTCCTCTGCCCACCCAGTCCTCATGAGAGACTTTGGCCTTGGCTGGGATGATCCTCCTTGGAGACAGAGATGGGCACTGTCCACCCATCCTCCCTTTCTTCCACCTCTGTGGAGTCTTGTTTGAAAACCCGAGTCTTCTTGTATAAGAGACAGTTGACAATTATTCATACATTTAATCAATTACTTCTGGGTGCTAGGCAGAGGCTAGAGATCCCAGAAGCAAGATCTTCCTTGTCGCCCAGGGCAAACTACCAGATTAGACACCAGTGAGATAGAGGCTTTGATGGCAGTCAAGTAGAGGTCTATGGGAGCCTATGACCTTGTGTGGGGGAGTCAGAGAAAGCTTCTTGGAGGAGGTGGGGTGAGGATGGGGACACATAGGAGCTGTTGCACTGAGGGAGAATAGAATTGCAAAGGTTCTCAAGCTCTGGTGGGATAGATCTGGAGATGTGCACTGGTTGAGTGTGGCTGGGGTAGAGGGTTTGAGAAGGAATGTATAAGCTGAAGCGTCATTCTTTCAGTGCATCACTAGATAACTAATGTGCTGGGCATTCCTTCTACTTGGGAGGACAGTGGGGCTGGAAACCAAAGGCCTTCACAGGAGTTGTGACTGCCTGGAGGAAACTGGGCACTATTAAAGGGTTCTAAGCCGGGGAGTGACACAGCTAGAGTTGCGTATTAGAAAGATGGCTTGGTTGCCTTGTGGGAAATGGGCTGGAGGGGCAGGAGTAGAAGCTGTGCCGCTTAGGATGCTGTTGACAAGAGATGACGGTAGCTTGCCGGGGGGATAGGGTGCAGGGGCGAGATGGCTGGATTTCAGAGGATAGGACTTGCCAGTGTGTTTGGTGCGGCTGGTGAGGGTCTTGAGGAGTCAAGGATGGTTACAGGTTTCCTTTGTGCAGCTAGGGGATGGGTGGAGCCCTTCTTTGAGCGAGGGAGCAAAGCAGGAGCAGTGACAACACCCCCACTCCCTGTCCCCTAGCTGTCTGCTCACAGAGATGGACAGGTGGAGCCCAGATCTCCGAGGTGCCCCCTACTTCACTGCAGCCCTTCCGTTCTTGGGTCCAATGCTGGCACAGTTGGGAGCCCCTAGTCCAACAGTAACTGAACAACTGCCTCTCCCTCCCCCAGATCTGAAGCCATGGGTCTCTAACTTCACTTACCCTGGAGCCCAAGATTTCTCCCAGCTCGCTCTGGATCCTTCCAGAAACCAGCTCATCGTGGGAGCCAGGTAATGAGGTACAGGAGAGTTGGGGCCAGGACTGGGGGATGGATTCTAAGCACATTGAGCAGAGGGAATATTATTTGGGATGACCTTCTGTGGGCAACCCCTCATCCTGGGTCCCTGTTCCTCTCTACCAGACACTCTCTCTGTGCCTGAATGCCTGTCCCCCAGCAAAGGAAGCATTGGAGGGGAGTGGCAAGGAGGTAATCGCCACATCTCAGCAAGCGACATTCCCCAGGGTGTGGCAGTTATTAAGGGCAGGAATGCATGCTGTCAACCTCCTAGCCTGCATCCCAGCCATCATGCCAGAACCTACCGAGCTGGTGTCCTCCCTGGGAGCTCCACGCAGAGAAGGTGCCCCCTGCTGGCCGGCTGGCTGCCTGCACCTGGGCCATGGGCCATGGGCCATGGGCCGTGTGCTTTTATGAAGGACCTCCCGCTTGCCATATCAGTTACCCCCAAGACCCAGGTCCAGTATTTAGGGATAATACATTCTTGAAGGACTTATGGAAACTTTGCAGAGTAAATTAGGAGGAGAGAAATCTCACAAAATCGTAGACCACCAGCTCTGGTTGGGAAGGGAGCTTAGAGATGGTCTGTTCCAATAGGACCAGCAGTAGCACCACTGGGGAACTTGTTAGAGTGCAAATTCTCGGACCCTACCTGATGAACCGGAAACTCTGAAGGTGGGGCCCAGCAGCCTGTGTGTTAGCACGCCCTCCTGCTGAGCCTGGTGCACACTGAGGTTTGAGAATCTCTGGCCTAATCCAGTTGCCCTCAGTTTAAAGAAGAGGAAGCAGAGGCCCAAGAGGGGAAGGTGACCTTCCTGAGATCACATAGCAAGATAACAACAGAGTCTGGGGTTAAAATCCAGGCCCCCTAGAACCTCAGGGTTTGAGGTTTTCTGCCAAACTACGTTACCATCTCCAGCTGCACTGGTGTTTCTCAGAAGCCCTCTGCCCTGGGAGTTCTGATTGAGCAGGTCTGGGGCAGGGGAGGACGGCCAAGGGGTTGGGCACCTCCAGGCTGCACTCTGTAGCTGACCAACCTTGACTTCGGGGCTCTCCTGAGCGGCCCCACCCCTTCATTTGCCATGTGTAAAGGAGGACAGAGCTCTGGCCCAGATGAGCTGTGTTCTTGTCCTGGGTGACCTTGACCTGTGAGCCTCAGTTTCCTCATCTGTAAAGTCTGGGTTACATTCTCTGGGCTGCCAACATGACAGGGCTATTAAGAAGCTAGGGTTTGTAAAGCAATTTTCCTTCAATTAGAAATAAACTAATTAAAAAAAAAAGAAGCTAGGGTTGAATGCATTTTATTGTTTTATTTTGAAATTATTATTTTGTATCAGATATGTGTTACGATATAACATTCAGAAGGTACAAAAGGGAAAAGCAGAGCCGCCCCCTGCCAGTATACTAGGTAGGACCCCTGACTGGAGGCATGCTGTGTGTGAGTTTATGTGTCCTCTCTGAGGTAGTCTCTACATGTACAAGTATCTAAGAGCGTGGACCTTATTTTCCTAGCAAACAGAGTCGTTGTTTTGCTTTTTATTTGAGGATAATGGTAGATTTGGGCTTCCCACGCGGCTCAGCAGTAAAGAATCTACCTGCAATGCAGGAGCCTCAGTAGACGCAGGTTTGATCCCTGAGTCAAGAAGATTCCCTGGAGGAGGGAATGTCAACCCACTCCAGTATGCTTGCCTGGAGAATCCCAGGAACAGCAGAACCTGGAGGGCTACAGTTCATGGGGTATCAAAGAACCGGACACGACTAAAGCAACTTAGGGTGCACGCAACGGTAGATTTACTTGCAGTTCTAAGAAGTAATACAGAGAGATCCCATCCTTATACCCTTCACCCAGTTTTCCCCAGTGGTAACAGTTTGCCTGCCCACAGTACAGCACTGCAGTCAGGAAGCTGGCATTAATGCCATTTTCCCACCTGATTCAGGGTGCACCAGTTTTACATGTAGCTTTTAGAATCCTGATGCCTTTGAAATAAGTGAAACAGAGAAGGACAAACACTGAATGTTATCATTTATATTTGCAATATAAAAAATAAAGTGAATGAATATAGGAAAACAGAAACAGACTCATAGAGAACAAACTAGTGGCTACCAGTGAGGAGAGGGAAAAAGGCAGGGGTGGTGGTGGCGAGATAGGAGTAGGGGATTAAGAGAAACTACCATGTATAGAATAAATAGGCTACAAGGATATATTGTACAGTGCAGGGAAATAAAGCCAATATTTTAAATGGTGTATAATCTATAAAAATACTGAATCACTAAGTCGTACCCCTGAAACTACTATATTGTAAATCAACTAGACCTTAAATAAACAAATAAATAAATAAATCCTGATGCCTTTGCTCTGAACCTTGTGGAAGCATTTTGAAAATGGCCATTCATTCATGTGGTAAAATATCTAAGTGAAAGTGTTAGTCATTCGGTCCTGTCTGACTCTTTGCAACCCCATGGACTATAGCCCACCAGGCTTTTCTGTCCATGGGATTCTCCAGGCATGAATCCTGGAGTGGGTTGCCATGCCCTTCTCCAGGGGATCTTCCCGACCCAGGGATCGAACCCAGGTCTCCTGCATTGCAGGCAGATTCTTTACCATCTGAGCCACCAGGGAAGCCTGTAAGATATGTGAAACATGTAATAAATCATTTAATCTTCACAATAACTAACCCCAGGCAGTAGGTCCTGTGATGATCCCCACTGCATGGACCAGAAAGCTGGGAGGGTTACGTCTCCTGCCTGTGCTCACACTGTCCTCCCTGGTCCGCTCCTCCCCACTTACCTTGGCCTGGTTATGCCTGCAGAGAACCCTTTTTCTAGGATCATCCTTCCTTCCTCCTTCTCTTCTGCCTGACAGTTTCCCACTTCTCTGTGGGACACCCTGGGCCTCTGGAATTCAGGGTAGGGAAATTTTTTATTCATTTATACCCCACCTTGTTCCATAAAGGGTTTAGGGTGGTCAGGCTATAGAGATTTCTCTGTTCTCATCTCCCAGAAGAGCAAACTTCAAGTTGTGATGAATGATTTTTGATGGGATAAAAATGAATAAAGTGATGCAGTGTTTCCCTTAATTTTTTAAAGCTGTGAGCAGATGCCTGTGTTACCTGAGCAGACGGGTGGGGCAGAGCCGTAAGCTGGAGCCCATCTGTCCCCAGCCTGGGCGGGTGGGTGCAGGCAGGGGGCCTGGGGAGGGATGTCGGAGGCCTGAAGCCAAGGTCCCCTGGCCAGGCCCACCAGGACAGCAAAGCAGCCGAGTGGGTCCTGGGCTTGGAGCCAGAGATGTCTCCTTCAGGCCCCTGGATCCATTCAGCAGGGGCCCCTCCCTCTGTTTCTGCCCCACTCCACAACCTTTCCTCTCATTTCTCAGCACAGCTTAGGTAGGCCAAAACTTTCTAAAGCAGTTATTCCAAAAACTTCAGGAACCAAAAGAGGAACAGCCAAAAGAAGATATAAGAAGGAAAGAAAATTCTTAGGGAAAAGCAAAACTTTACATCTGTTTGACATTAATAAAGCCTTTTAACATGCATCACGCCATTCCTCTTTCCATGGGTCTTATGAAATAAGGAAGACAGGTGTCAGTGTCTCCACTTTACAGATGCGGACACTGAGGCCCTCAGGAGGCCCCCAGCAAGTGGAATTCTCCCTGTTTCTGCAGCAGGGTCTACTCTGTGAGCCCGTATTCACTTCCATGCGGTTCTCTGACCTGGGGGTCCTGCCACCCTCCAGGTCCACCCACTGTGCCTGTGGGCCTACAGGGGCACATGAGTCTGGGTTTCTATCCCACCTCTTCCACATACTGTCTCTCTGACTTGGTCCATTTACCCAGATGTTTCCTCACCTGTAACATGGCATTTTCTCTCTGCTCCCTGGATGGCTGTGCAGATTAAATGAGCTAATGAAGGTAAAGCTCTCCCTGGGGTTGGCCCACCATCAGCCCTCTGCAGTTGGCACCCAGTCCCGACACCCAGTCCTGGCACTCTGTCCTGGCACCCAGTCCTGGCACCCGGAGACAGGAGCCAAAAAGTCACTTCCTGGGGACCTGCCTGTAGAGCCAGCCTGACTTACGACCTCTGTTTCTGTTTTCACAGGAACTACCTCTTCAGACTCAGCCTTGCCAATGTCTCCCTCCTTCAGGTACATTTGCTTCCCTTCCCTGTAATTTCCCTGGTGTTTAGGGGCTGGGGCCAGGGCAGCACAAGGAGCGAGATTCAGAATTCAGCCCCTAGGGTTGAAAACAGGAACGCTGTGCTCCTGTCAGCGGCTGTGGACTCACCCTAGCTGTCGGGATGACAGCTGGGAAGGTATTTGGGAGTGGGGGTCGCGGCCATGTAAACACAGGGGCACACACAGGGCTCCTGCATTGTGAGAACAGGAGCTGGGGGCTCCTGTTTGCCTGGACTGAGGGGCTCCAGGCTGCAGGACTTCCACTAGAAGCAGTTCAGTACTGGGCAAACTGGAACGGCTGGTCATTCTAAGTGCAGAGCCTAAATCCACAGGAAGGTCTCTGCATTTGGGCCTTGAGGGAAAGTGTGTCCCTGGTTGCTTTCTTAGCTTGGCCTGAGTGATCCCATTCTAGCTTAGCATTTTCACTGAGCTGTGATTGATTTATTATCTGCTGCCAAGAAGGACTCCCCAAGCATAATTCCTTAAGTGCTTTGGGAGGCATTTTAATGGGACTCCTTGATCCAGAACATTTATCCCAGATTGAGAAACAGATGCCAAATCGTCTCTGCAGAGGCTGAACATTCTAGAGAAAGGAAGGCCGTCTCTGCATCTGAGAGGCTCAGTTCCTGTGTCCAGGGGAGGCTTGCTGGTCTCCAGTGATGGGGCGTTCACTGAGTGCTTACTGTGTATCACAAGTGAGCTGGAGGCAGAGGGGCTATAGACACACTGATCTCCGGCCTCTAGGGCTCACGGTACAGCCAGAAAAAAGCATGATGAGATACACAAAATCTAACTAGAGAATGGTTGTTAGTATATGGGGCTATTTAGTGTAGGGTTTCACTACAAAGGGAAGTTGGAGAAGGGGAGAACTCCTTGGTGAGCTAGTGTGATATTCTGGTCTAGTTTCTTCTAGAAACTGTTCTAGACCTCCAGGGCCACTGCAGCTGGTAGCCACAGAGGAGGCATAAAGGAGCAAAAAGAAAAAAACGTGAACTTCAGAAGGGAAAGTCCAGGAAGAACTAGAGAAAATGGAAAAGAAATGCCATTTATCTATTTATAATAAACATGAGTAAACATTTACTGAAAAGCTACTAAAAACTGGGTCCAGTCCTAGTATTTGAGATCCAAAGGTGAATCACCCTCAGTCCTTGCCTCAAAGAGCAAGCACATAAATTATAAATGATTTCCTTTACTGGATGGGATATGTTCCTGGGGCCTGGGCTGGAGCAAGGTAGAGTAAATTCCCAGAGGCAACATCCCATGGCCTGCCTGCTTGGTTGGTCAAAGGAGCCCATCCAGAGCCTAGGTTCCAAGTGGCTTTCATGAAAACTGAAGCCAAGATGCCAAGCCCCACAGGCCAGGGTCTAGGGGAAGCCAGTGCAGAGATGGTCCAAAGTGGGCGGGAGGAAGTAGATCCAGGGGTCCTTCCCTGAGCCCAGGCAGTTGGCTTTTTATTAAGCTCCCATGGTCTGCAAATGAAGGTCTTCTGGGAGCCAAGTGAGGAAAGGGAAACAGATGCACAGAAATAATGACAGTGCTGTGGGAGGCATGTAGGAAGGGGGGCATGCTGGCTGCAGTGGTGGCCGAGGCACAAGGAGACACAGAGATGTGAAGTAGCATGAAGCACAGAGTGGGGCAATATGGGAGGATCACAGGGTGGGCATGGGATAACGATGGAAGATGAGGCCCAGGATGAGAGAGGCTGCACCACAGAGGGTCTTCAGAGGGATCCATATTTTATTTTGAAGGTATAAAGATTTAAGCAGAAAAGTGATATGATTATGTTTAGTGTTCCAATCACCTGGTCCCGTGCAGAGAATGGATTAGTGGAGGAGCTAGTTAGGAGAAACTGCAGTAAGGTGATTGATGGGGAGAACTCAATTAAGGCCGCAGAGTGGGGATGGAGAGAAGACAGGAATTGATCTTCAGGTGGCAGACACCTACAGAGTCACAGCATCACACAGCTCCAAAGAGGACTGGGCACATTGTCTTCTGTGTGAAGGTGACACCTAGAGGTGGAAAGGAGACAACCCTGGAGGGTTTAGCGGAGGCTTGGACCACAGTGGTGCCATTTGCCTTCTGGTTGCAGACCTGAGTAGCATAAACCAGGAGTTGACTGGAGCTAGCCTGGCTCTAGACACTGGTTTTCTCTTGGGTGCCCACTAGAATCACTGGGGGAGCTTTAAAAAAGCACTGATGCCTGGATCCTATCCTCAGAGATTCTGTTCTAGGGTGTGGCTGGGCACTGGGATTTTTAAAGGCTCCCAGATGATTCCTATGTGCAGCCAGATTTAGGAAGCACTGCTCTAGGATGTTAAGAAGGCCCTTGTCTTAGGGCCCTTGTCTTAGGCAGCATAGATGTTGTCCAACTGGTTTGGGTTCCCCAGGTGTCCTTGACAGCTGACCCACAGGTGCTGGGTACCCTACCTTACCAGATGTTAGGACTGTCTAGCTTGATGCTGAGGCCTGATGTTTGGTTCATTCAGCTCTGAGTGGATCTGGTCTCACCATGGAGGTATCTTCTTCCAGCTCCATCACTCATGCTTGAGGCAGGGACTGCACCTCAGGGGCTTTTCTGAAGGGTCCTGCACACCAGCCACAAGTGCACCAGGAACTGGTTTTATCACCTTCCCAGGGTGTATCTTAGGGGACTGAATCCAGGAGTTCAGATTGGATTCTTTGTAATAGGACCTAGGAGATAAATAAATGCATTTCATGGTCACATCCTCACCCCTCCACCATAGGGGGACCCACCTGGCCACAAAGAGGAGGGAACAACAGACAAGTTGGAGGGCGTCCAGCATCACCTTGGCCAGGCTGGAGGTAGACCACAGCCTCTGGTCTCCTTGCCTGTCCTCTGATGAGAAAGCCCTGCCTTTTGACCGTAAAAGCTGGACTTCACTGAGTACCCCTCCACTGCCCTACCTGGGGCTTTGGGTCCCTTTTTATACGTTTTCAGCATCTGCTATCACAAGTGGCTCACAGCAACTAAGGGCCAAAAAGCTCCTCCACTTTCCCGACAGGACGAGGCTGGGCCAAGGCCTCCCCGCTCCCCAGTCCAGCTTCCTCGACTGTCTTTGCTGCCTGGGGTATGCTCAAGGTTGTAACTCTCCTTTATAGCCAACTGCTCCTCCCACGTGGCCCCAGGATATGATTTAACCAAACTTAAATGCAGTGTTTTATTGATAGTTTAAATAATTAACATCCCTTAAAGAAAAATCTAAATGCAAACTGTTTATGCAAACTAGTGTCCATTAAAAGGACTTCTAAGTACCTAACCCCTATTAAACAATTTGTGTAACCTACTGTTCCTCAAAAAAATAGAAAAACTCAGCTTCCTTCCCAGTTCAAGCAGCGTGGTTGAAGAGATGCAGGTAGCAGCAGAGACAGGAGGGTGTGTGCGTGCAGTGTGGACATGTGTGCATGTGCGTATGTGTGTGTGCACTCCTGTGCTTGCAGAGGGGGAGGGGAAATCAAATCAGCTCACCAGTGATTGTTATCTTTCAGTGTAACTTAATAAGCTGGCTGTGGGAAAGAAAAGGTGGCTAGTAGTCAACAGTGTCAGGGGGCTGCTGAGTGGTAAGCTTATTTGGATTTGTCAATCAGGAGATCATGAGCCACCTGTGCCAGAGCAGTTCCAGGGGATGACGTGGCTGGAGGCCTAATTGCCATGGATTTATGGTCTTGGGCTGCCACATGTCCTGCAAGTGCAGAAATGAGGACTGTGACGTACATAAGCATCAGGATGCATATGGGGCTTTGTTTGTGCCTGGGCAGATGGCGAGGCTGATTCTGAGCTCTTTTCTAGTTATCTGCACATTGTCCAAACTAGGCTGGCAGCTCCAGAGTTGTTTGAAATCTAAACTCTGCTGAGTGGTGGACTTAATGCTCAGACGTTTTCATGTTCAGCCATTGTCTCTGGTGTTCAGGGGAGTTGTTGAATCTATAAGGAGATTATCCAGTTCCTGGCTCTCTTGACTGCTTTCTCCCATAGCAGAAAACCGTGCAGTTTCTCTTTACTAGGGATTGCTATCCTGGAATTCCTAGTTTAAAGCATTCTGTGTAGTCGATTGATTATACACATCTTATTTCCACTCCTTCACAAAATTCCACTAAAAGGACAATGAGAAATTTTAAAAGATACAGATCTGCAATAACAGAGAGAACAAAAGAGATGTCAGCAGAGAAAAGATTAAATGCATTCTGGGGAGGTGGAAAGTGGATGGAGCAAATCATAACTGATGTAGTGGAGCAGAACAGTTTATAAAGGGAGATATAGCAGAGAAGTAAGACGACTCCCCAGAAGGCCTCAGAAATTGGGCTGTTGGGTATTGCAGAATGTGAGGATGAGATACAAGTCTAAAAGGGGCCACGGTTGAAATTATCTAAATTGAGAAGCTGGAACCCAGATCTCCTGTCCCATCCCACACAGTAATCCCTTCCTCCATTTTACCCCTCCCCAAGAAAGGAACCCTGGAGAAGGAAAAGGCTACCCACTCCAGTATTCTGGCCTGGAGAATTCCATGGACTGTATAGTCATTGGGGTCGCAAAGAGTCGAACACGACTGAGCGACTTTCACTTCACTTCACTTCAAGAAAGGAAAACTAAGACTCTTTCTTTAAAGGCCCAACTAGTGAGTCTTCAAATCTGGAGACTCCAGGAAAGGGGAAATCTCACCACTGGGGTATGGGACTACAACAATATTTCTCCTTTTTCTGTTTTTGTGCAGTTTATTTATCGAAGAAACCTGGTCATTTGTCCTATAGAGTTTCCCACAGTCTGGATTTTGCTGACTGTAGTCCAAGTGGTTCCTCTGTTCCCTGTACCATCTGTAGGTTGATTCTCAGATGTGAAGACTTTATTCAATTTAGATTCTGGCAAGATTACTTCAGAGATGTTAGCATGTATTTTTTTAGGAGGTGCATAGTATCTGATTTTCTCTGTATTTTTTTTTAATGTTAGCAGTCATTGATGATTTTTACCTAGATCTATTAATTCTTTAGGTTACAATGCATTAGCCAGACTACTTTTACAAGGAAAAACTTCTTATCTACTGTTTGATTACCTGATGAAACAGTTGTACAGAAAGACAAGGTAAATGTTTGATACTTTGTCCTTATTCACCAGTTTTCAAATAATGAACAGGCTTTGTAGTATCTGTCAATGATGATTAGTGAATTTTATATTTTATTACTGCTTTTACTACAGACTCATGGCTTTAAACATTGTGGATGTTTCAACCTATTGCAGTTGTCTCTCATTGACTATCCCATCTTTTGCCAGTAAGGAGCCTCTTCAAGTTGACTCCTATGACACTATGACCCTGGTGGTTTTTTATTGCTTTCTATTGGTATGAAGTGATATTCTAGGCTCACCTTGTACATTTCCTGCCCTAGATCTGGAATTAGCTGTTTCTCCAAGACAACTTGATTCCTTTCAGTGGGAAATGGTTAGTGATTTATTTTTAAACATAAACAGCCAAAACTCACCAGACATTTGAGGAAGGCCTCTAAAGTCAAGGAGAAAGATAAAAACAAACAAGCAAACAGAATGAAGGAAGCTGTAAGAACAGGGATAATTCAAGACATACAAGAAAACACTTTTGAAATTAATTTTAAAAACTAATTAGTTTTCTGAGATATAAAAGTATTTTGTTTATAAAACAAACAAAAAATGAAAATTTGAAGAGTGGGCAAATAAAAATTGAATCGAAGGATTAGAAGATAAAGTTGAAGAAAAATCTCTCAGAAATTTAAACAACAACAAAAAACAAGAAATGAAAAGCAGGAGAGAAATAAAATAACAGAAAACTAGAGGATCAGTGCACAAGGAACAGTGGATTGGATTAATAAGCGTTACTAAAAAGAGAACAGAGGAAAAGATAAGGAAGACATTAAGGATGAAATACCATAAGAAAATTTGCCAAAACAGAGGATGAGTCTTCACATTGAAAGGGTTGACTGAGTTCCCAAGAGAGACCTGCACTAAGGCACATCAGTGTGAAATTCAGTATACTGTTATCAAAAAGATGATCTGAAAAGTTTCTAGCATTCTTTTCTAAAGGAAAAAAAGAAAAAGGTCACTACAAACGATGGGGACTGAGAATTACACCAGACTTCTCAATAGCAACACTGGAATCTAGAAGACAAAGGAGAAATAAATGTCTTTAAAATTCTGAGTGAAAATTATTTTCACCTTAGAATTCTATACCAAAACAAGTATGAAGATAGAATGAATCAGACATGCAAGAATTTTAAAAAATTGATCTACCATGTTCCTTTTCATAGGAAGGTACTGAAGATGTGTTCTACCAAAATAAGCCAATAATTCAAGAAAGAGAGAAACATGGGACTCAGCAAACAGGAGAGGAGAGGAGGTAAGTCCCAGGTTAACAGCCAAACAGGAGGACCAGTCCATCCTGGGGCAGGAGGAAGACAGTGGGAACTAATAGGTTCTCTGAACCATCTGTGTGTACAGTTAGCAAGTAATACTGAGAGAGAATGATAGACATTTGGGAAAATTCAGTGATAGGTACATTACAAAACAAGCCAATGAAGAAAATCGAGACAACTATTCAGCCCAGGAGAAACAAAAAGTTGGTCAAGAATGGAAACCTTGTCAGAACAGGCATATTTCATTGATTCTCAGAGGCGTATGTTTTCACATTTTACTGAGTCTGAAATCAGGCCATGGCTTTCTATCAAAGACATTTTACAGTCACCATTGGCAGACTGCAGTCTTGATGGAGTTGTCTCTAACTGTACAGGCATGAACTTGGTCATTATTCCTGGTGTGCTCATCCAGCAACAGCAAGCCACTGACATTTCAGTTCACAAACCATTTAAGGATCATATGAGGAGGGACTATGAGCCTTGGTTTATCAGAAACCTTCTGTGGAGACCTGCTGATAAGATCAAGAAAGCACCAGCTCAACCTGTCAAGTGGGGGCAATAACTTGGAAGAAAATTCTGGAAACCAAAGAGAAATATTCTTGAAGAATTGCTGCATCATGGGCTTCCTGGGCAGTTCATAAAACGATGGTCTAAAACAAGCAAACAAAACAACAAAAAATGAGCACTGATGACGGAATAGAAAAGTAACTCAGAAGAGATGAACACTCTGAATTCAAAGAAGGTTTAAAAATACTTAATAAATTTTGCTTACATTTTTCTTTTTTGTATGCATAAAATTAATGTATGATTAAATGTATATCTAAGTAAAAATACTTCCAATAAGCTTACATTAAAAATTTAAGTAATAAAGGAATTTGCCAGCATGTTTTCCTTCTTAATGATTCATATTACAATCAATGGTGTCCTACATTCAGTCAAATCTAGGGTTCTAGTTGGTAGCAGTGAATAATTTTCACAACGATATAAATAATGGTGTTGATTTTAAAGCATTAGATAATATATTAAAATATTAAATAATTTATATTACCTAATTATAATAGGAGAACAGGGAGAGGAGAGGGGTGGGGGAGAATGGAGATGGGTAAGTGGAAAAAAAATATTCACCTCCATAACAGGAAGTCAGAAGATGAAGTCTGAGATTGATACATATTTTTGAGAAATTGGATTTTTAAAAACATGTATAGAAAAATCAGTTCAGTTCAGTTCAGTCGCTCAGTTGTGTCCAACTCCTTGTGACCCCATGAATTGCAGCATGCCAGGTCTCCCTGTCCATCACCAACTCCCGGAGTGGAGTTTACCAAACTCATGTCCATTGAGTCGGTGATGCCATCCAACCATCTCACCCTCTGTTGACCCTTTCTCCTCCTGCCTTCAATCTTTCCCAGCATCAGGGTCTTTTCAAATGAGTCAGCTCTTCACATCAGGTGGCCAAAGTATTGGAGTTTCAGCTTCAACATCAATCCTTCCAATGAGTATTCAGGACTAATCTCTCCTTTAGGATGGACTGGTTGGATCTCCTTGCAGTCCAAGGGACTCTCAAGAGTCTTCTCCAACACCACAGTTCAAAAGCATCAATTCTTTGACGCTTATCTTTCTTTATATAGAAAAATAAAAGAGTCTAAAATAATTGTCCTTGGGAAATGGGATTGGTGTGTGAGAGGAGTTGTTCCTGGAGTCTTTTAAATTATTTTTTCATACTATTTAACTTTTTCAACTCTGTGCATCATTACTTTGATAAAAATAATTTTTGAAATAAAATAAAAATAAATAAAATGACTCAAGCCAGTTCTGTGCTGTAATCATTATAAATATACACATTCTTTTCAGGCCATATGTTCTAACTTTTGGTTTGAGAAACCTACTCACAGTGAGAGGCTGCACGATGTAACAGAGAGAGCTTAGTTCCAGTTGTCTGGGTTTGCATCTTGGGTTTGTTGCTTACCAGCTTTGTGACCTTGGGAAAACTGTTCAGTCTTTCTGAGCTTCATTTGCCTCACCTGTACAATGAAGAGAGAGGTGTATCAAGTGTCTGTCCCAGTGCTCAGCTCCATGTGACTTTGTCTAACACCTTTTGATTGTACACACCTGTCCCCCATGAGTCCCCAACCCTCACAGTGGGATTCCCATCCCCTTAGAAATAAAGTTGGCCCTTTTGAAATGTCCCTGTGCTCAGGGACCCCATGAAGCCCCTTTGTCCACACTGTCCCCTGCAGCACAGTCCCACTGTCCAGACTTTTAGGCCTGGACATCTGCAGTGTATGTGGGTCTTTGCGCTTCTCTGCCCCTAGAGGCCCTGAGTTTGCTTATGTCCCTCTTTCCTCTCACATCAGGCTCAGTTTGGGAGCTGATGGGTGCTGAGTATGACAATGACCCTTGTTCCTGTCCAGGTGAAGCCCACGACTCTGTGTCCAGATGCCAGGGGTCATTTGCCTTTCTCCAAGGAAAGTCTGGGAGCAGAGGCCTGAGCTCCAGGCATGGCGTGGCAGAATAAGCCCAGCCTGGTCATCGGTCTGATGGGGGCACAACCAAACTTGCCACCTAGCTCCCAAATCTGGGGTCGGCCAAAGTCAGCTCTCCGTCTGCCCAGGGGTGCTGGGGCTGCGACTTTGGACAGCAGAGAACAGCTCTGCCACTCTAGCTCCTGCCACCCCTGCCCCTCCCACATCCTAGGCCCTGGGAATTCAGTAGACAGTGACTGCAAGCCTAGAAGGCTTCTGCTAGAAATTAAAAGCAGGTGGTTTTTGTTTTTTGGTTTTTTTTCTTTTTGCTCGTTTGCATGGAGGAGCTGCTTGTTCAGGGCTCCCTCTCCCAGGACAGGTAGGCAGTTCATGTTTATACATGTGACCCAGAAATATGTAATGAACCACACTCCGGGGCTGACATTGCCTGGATGTGAAGGGTATCTTTCCTCCCCAGTTGCTCTTCAGTGGCTGGGAGGAGTTTCAGGAAGTACAGGCGGAGTAGATTCAGGGGAAGGAGGCCTCCTGGGTGGGGACAGCTCTGTCCTCATGCCAAGGGCACTTGAGAACACGAAATGTCCTCTGGGTCCCTGAATGGAAGCTGTGTCCCCCAAACATCATTCCACAATAGAGCATGAGCGATGCTACAGGGAAACAAGCTGCCTGCACAGAGGTGGGCGGAGGGTAGCAAGTGAAAAAGGGGAAGTGAGACAGTGGGATAAAGAGGGAAAAAGCACACTTAGCTTTTGAACCAGGAACGGGGGTTCCAGTCTCTGTCTCCCACATCCCAGCAGCAAGTCATAGAGGACTTTGCAGGGTTGCAGTGGGAAGGTGACATTGTTCTTCTGTAGCTAAGGTTGGCAGCCCTTCTGCTTCCCATTCATTTAAGGAACATCTAGTATATAACTGAGGCATGTTTCCTGTCTCCTACTCAGGGCCTGGGGTGGGACTGAGGGTCCTCCTTGGCTACTCGCATCTCCCCAGCTGACCTCGGGGAGGAAGGGCGGGGGAGGCCCCAGGCCAGAGCCACATGGGGATGATGGGGGATGAAGGGGTTGTTACTTCAGGCCTCCTCAACCCGAGCAGGTGTGGAGGGTGTTGGGCCAAGAGGATGTCTCTGGGTAAGGAGGTCTGGCAGCCCTGCTGGCCCGCAAGAATGCTGTGAGAGGAACCTTACCCTGCAGGCCATGGCTGGCCATCTCCCAGCTCTCTGTCTCCTCCAGCCCGGCCACTGCCTGCCCTGGCTGCGAGTGACACAGCTGTGTGATGTCTGTGTGCTCCTCCCACAGGCCACAGAGTGGGCCTCCAACGAGGACACGCGCCGCTCCTGCCAAAGCAAAGGGAAGACCGAGGTAGGTGGCCTTGGTAGGCAGGGGCCTGGCTTGGAGCTGGCAGGAGGCCCATGGTGGCAGGGACAGAGGGTCACTGTGTGGGCACGAGGCCACCTGCACGGGAGACCCAGCCTGAATGAGCCAGGGGCTCCTGGTGTAGTCAAGAAGGCAGCCTGAGCATCTGAGTGGGCGGTGAGACAGAGAGCTGGCCTGGGAGGGAGGGGTGGGGGAGGGGGACCGTCACAGATGCTCCCTCCACTTTGGAGTGGGGTGCATCGGGGGCAGAGCAATGCTCTCGAATATTTGTGGCACAGTGGAGTGAGGGAAAGACACCTAGCTCTGCAGTGGAGAGCTTGTCCCTCTATTGCGTCCCCTTTCTTGCTTCAGGAGGAGTGTCAGAACTACGTGCGAGTCCTGATTGTCACTGGCCGGAAAGTGTTCATGTGTGGGACCAATGCCTTTTCCCCAGTGTGCTCCAGCAGACAGGTGGGGGCTGCGTGGGGTCGGGCAGACAGAGGGGGACACCAAGAGGTTCTCTCACTCAGGCACACAGCCTCAGATGGAGCTTCCAGTTCAGCACATAAACCAAAACAAAAAGGATGCCCAATTAGATTTGAATTTCAGATTAAAAACAGACAGTATTTTAGTATAAATATGTCCCATGCAAGATTTAGGATATACTTATGCTAAAAAACTATTCATTGTTCATCAAAATTCAACCTCACCTTGGAGGGTCCTAACTCTGGGAACAGCCTCTGCCCTCCATGGTAACTGCTCCCTCAGAGGGACTGTGGGGGGTGATGAGAAGGAGGTGGAGGGAAGGAGAGGTCCAGAGAGACCAGGGACCCAGGAGAAAGCAAATTCCAGGGAAAGAACAGGCAGCCCCAAGGTCTCAGGAAAATAGCCCCATCTCCCCATTGTCCCAGGTGGGGAACCTCAGCCGGACGGTGGAGAAGATCAATGGTGTGGCCCGCTGCCCCTATGACCCACGCCACAACTCCACTGCCGTCATCTCCTCTCAGGGGGAGCTCTATGCTGCCACAGTCATCGACTTCTCAGGTCGGGACCCTGCTATCTATCGCAGCCTGGGCAGCCGGCCACCACTTCGCACTGCCCAGTATAACTCCAAGTGGCTTAATGGTAAGGAGACCCAGCCCTAGGGCTCCCCTGGTTCTAACCCAGCCAGCCCACCCTTAGTTTCCTTTTTGCCCAACCAAAGTGGGCAGACACTTGCGCAAGGACCACAGCAAGTCAGAGATGGACTCTGGATGAAATCATGGATGTCCTGAGGACCCAGAGCAGATGGAGGGCAGACTGTGAGGGGAGAGAGAGTTAGGAATTGATGAAGAGGAAAGGTTACAGGAAAGAAGAGATTGAGGAATGGTATTAGGAGTTTCTTGCCCTTTGGAGTTGAATCCCTGATTCTCCACTGATGAGCTGTGTGACCTTGAGCAAATGCTTGACTTCTCTGTGCCACAGTGGTCTCATCTATAATATGGGGACAATCATAGTATGTACCTCATAGCTTGTTAAGAGGATCCAATGGGCTAATCCATATAAAGTACTTACAGCAGTGTCTGGAGCACGGTGAGTGCTCAGTCATGCATGTTAACTATCATTGTAACTGCACTTTGTGTTGGGGGTGGGAACAGGGTTAGCGCCCCCAGGTCACCAAGCTGGCGGGGGGGTGTAGGATGCCCATCTAAGGAAGTGGAAGTGGTCGAGTGCTCCCAGCTCTGTCTTCTTCCTCGTGGCCTGACCCACCTCTTGTTCCTCTTCTGTCCCCAGAGCCAAACTTTGTTGCAGCCTATGATATCGGGCTGTTTGCGTACTTCTTCCTGCGGGAGAACGCAGTGGAGCACGACTGTGGACGCACCGTGTACTCTCGGGTGGCCCGCGTGTGCAAGAACGATGTGGGGGGCCGCTTCCTGCTGGAGGACACTTGGACCACGTTCATGAAGGCCCGGCTCAACTGCTCCCGCCCGGGCGAGGTCCCCTTCTACTACAACGAGCTGCAGAGCGCCTTCCATCTGCCCGAGCAGGACCTCATCTACGGGGTCTTCACCACCAACGTGTGAGTCCTTGCCTTCCCCCCATACCCTCCCCTGGATGTCAGGGACCGGCTCTGACCTGCCTTCACAGCCTGGTGGCCTTGGGCAAGTCCCTGTCTTCGTTTCTCTTTCTGTAAAATGGGGATGGCCGTGCCTTCTGCCCTGGGTCCTTTGAGGATTTTGTGGCTCACTGCCTTTAGGGAGGTGAGCACTTGTTCTGGGTCGCTGTGACAGGCAGGCCTAGGCCAGATGTGAGGAAAATAAAAGGAGCTGGATTGTGACTCCATGAAAGAAGAACTTGCTGGGGATGAAAGTGCAGCAGGCTGCCTTTGATGAGGGGGTGACAGCCCTGGGAGGGTCCTCCAGCTGCCCACAGGAGACGCTCAGAGAGGACTCTACCCTTCCAACTTCAGAACTCCATGATCCCACTAAATCTAACCAGCAGAGTCTTGTCACAATCCTGACTGCCCAGGAAAACACAGGCTGGGAATTAGAAGGGTAACCCCCCACTGAGATCATGAGTCTGTCCTCCACTGCCTCCTTCTGTGTATAGGCTGATCCATTCAGGTGACTTTTGTACAGAGAATGCTGAATGGGCAGCAAAGACTGAGAAACAAATTTGCTGTCCAGCATGCTGAGGAGAGTTCCCAGTAAGGACATCAGAAACAGAGAGTGGTGTTTGGTACCTAGGGCCCAGCTAGCAGCACTGGATGAGAGCCAGATTAGCCACAGAATGGATGGTTTAGGGGATGGACAGGGGGAGGGGAAAGCAGGGAAGCTGGAGCAGAGAAGCCTTCCAAGCTAAGGGACAGACATGCGACACAGCCATGTGGTATGAGCTTGGAGCTGACAGCTGGGACTTAGTGACCAGTCCACTGTCAGCAGTAGAAGGTAGGCAGCTGTGAGCAAAGGGCAGGAGTCACTGGAAAGGCATCAAGGGAAAATAGCAATGTTAGTATAAACTGCAAGTTGTTTATGTATTGTGTGCCTTCTCCGTGGCCCGGGTTCTTGTCAAGTGGAGGTGAGGGTGGGAGACATGCCAGTGAGCAAGAGCAGGCCTGACTCTGCCCATAAGGATCTTGCATTCTCGAGAGGGTCATTATTAAATGCCCGGTTTGAACTGCAAGAAAATCTCCAGAGGAAAAGGGCAACGTGCAGAGAAGCTATGATCACTATGGAGGGGTGATGATCAGGGAAGGCTTCCTGTAGGAAGTGATATCTACAGGGTGACTGGGAAATAACTAAAGGACAGGAGCATTCCAGCCTGAGGGAACAATATGCACAAAGTTTTGAGGTGGGAAAAAAATGTTTGAGGAACTGAGAGGAGCCCTGTGTGGCAGGAACCTGGTGGGTGAGGAGGAGAAAGACACGAGAGTTGGCTGAAGGGCAGGCACGGGCGGATTATAGATGGGAGGGCCTTGTAGACTTCTTTAAGGGTTTTGATCTTTATCCTAAGGGTAAGGAGAAGTTGCTGGAGGGTTTGAAGCAGGACAAGGGCTAGCTCAGATGTGCATTTGGCAAGTCACTCCAGTTGCCGCGTGCAGGATGGATTAGAGGAAACTGGACACACTGCAGGGACAGTATGGTGTCCTGGCAGAGAGTGGGGGCTGCGACCAGGCAGAGGGGGAGTGAAAGGCACATATTTGGGAGAGGGGCTAAGTGCAGAGAACAGCCTGGTAACATTTGGTGTACTGGTATCCTCTCTCCAAACTGTCCACATCAGACTCAGAGAAACATTTGTTTCCATGACTGAAAGGGATCTGAGAGGTCACCTGGCTGCAGGTGTTGAGCTGCAGCATAGAACACTGGTTTGGTAACCAGGTTGTTGTTTTTATTTTCTTAATAAAATAATAAAACAGAATTGACAGAAAAAAATATCAGAGTATAATGTATTTAGTAAGGTGATACATTGTTTCATGAAAATGCATTGCAAATGTGTGTGTCTAATAGTATGTGTGTGTCATACTGAGTTATCATATAAAATGTATTTCTTACGGTGGACCATGAACTAAAATGTTCGAAAACCATTGACTTTATTTGCCCTCCCACTGAATAAAGGAAGGGGATGAGAAGCGCAGAAGGATCCACCAGTTTTTCTCATCCATGGGTCCTTTTTTCCTAGAGGGTTTCCAGAGGGTAAGGACCACATCTCCTCCTTCTGTGAGAGCCCCGTGATACAGAAGGCCCCAGACTCATCATAGGTGTTTAGTAAGCCCTGGAGCTGTGCCACACTGACTTGACAGCTGGAGGTTGGATTTAGGGGAGGGTGCCGAGGCCTCCAGAGAAGGCAGCATCCCGCCATCTCCTGCCTTTCAGAAACAGCATCGCTGCGTCTGCTGTCTGCGCCTTCAATCTCAGTGCCATCTCCCAGGCTTTCAATGGCCCATTTCGCTACCAGGAGAACCCCAGGGCTGCCTGGCTCCCCATCGCCAACCCCATCCCCAATTTCCAGGTACCGCTTCTTCTCTCCTTCCCCTCCCATCACATACCACCCTCCCCCAGACTATCAGCCACAAGCTGATGCCCAACTACTTAGTGTAACCGCCAAATGTGTCCCTGCTGGTCTATGCCCATCTGTGGGGTCTGCAGGGGTTCCCTAAGAGGGTGGTAACCTCAAGACTGTGGAGCGAGAAAGGAAGAGTGGATGGGATGCAGAGCAAGGGGGCCTGGTCTGAGCCATCTCTAAATGTGACCCCTCACCTCCTGAGAGGGAGGGAGGTCGGACCTCAACCCTCCTCAGTATAGGGGGCCGGGGGTGGGGGGCACACTCACAAGCTGTCTGGCCAGGAGTTTGCTCTCAGTCTACCCAGCATGGGTAGTGATGCCCAGAAGGTCTCTGAGTCAGAGCCTAGACATGGTGGTATGAGCATCCCCAGTGTGTGATGGAGAAGCAGGAAGAGCCACAGGACAAAGCAAAATACAGATGATTGACTTTCATATCCATCCAACTTCCTGCCCAGGACACAGAATGGAGCAGGGAAAGACCTCAGGCTTTTCAGTCATAGAGTCCTGACCCAGATCTAGCCCTCTTTATGTGTGACCTTGGGCAAGTCACTCAACCTCCTTGAGTCTTTACCCTGATCTGGCACATTGGGATAATACCACCAACTTCATAGACACATTGGAGGATTGACATGCACCTGACCAGGGTCCGTAGAATGATATGCACCTGACGTGCTCAGTAAATGACAGTTGCCTTCCAGCTTTGGTTTAGAAGCCGTAAGAACCTTGAGATGAGAGGGACAGGGAGAGGGAAGGCGGGGCTTGGCCCAATGTGGGGGAGGGGCACCGACAGCGACAGCATGAAATAACAGGACACTTGTTATCCACACTCATATGATCAGCTTTTGGATAATCAAGCTCCTTTTTCATCTCCCTGCCCTCTCCACCCCTGGTAGGTCTCTCCTCCCCCATTTTCTCAGCTTCACTGTCCCTTAGTTCCCAAAGATGAGGTATCTTCCTGGAAGAGGGTGCAGGACCCTTAGCGGGGATGTTGGGGGTGGGGAGCAGGGGTTGGAGAATCAAGGACTGGGTAGTGAGGAAGAAGGAGGGGACCCGGGATCACGGCAGCCCGGCAGCTGGGCACGCGTGACCCGGCTCCCCGCCGCAGTGCGGCACCCTGCCGGAGGTGGGCCCCAATGAGAACCTGACGGAGCGCAGCCTGCAGGACGCACAGCGCCTGTTCCTGATGAGCGAGGCTGTGCAGCCGGTGACACCGGAGCCTTGCGTCACCCAAGACAGCGTGCGCTTCTCACACCTCGTGGTGGACCTTGTGCAGGCCAAGGATACACTCTACCACGTGCTCTACATCGGCACCGGTGAGGCCGCCCCGCCCCGCCTGTGCCCCGGGTGGGAGGGGGTGGAGGGGTGGGGGACTGGGCTGCGAGGTTCCGGGGCCACCCTGAGGTTCAAGGCCACCCTGATCTGGCCTCTCCAGAGTCGGGCACCATCCTGAAGGCACTGTCCACGACGAGCCGCAGCCTCCGCGGTTGCTACCTGGAGGAGCTGCACGTGCTGCCCCCCGGGCGCCGGGAGCCACTGCGCAGCCTGCGCATCGTGCACAGCGCCCGCGCGCTCTTCGTGGGGTTGAGCGACGGTGTGCTGCGCGTCCCGCTGGAGAGGTGCGCCGCCTACAGCAGCCAGGGGTGAGTGGGCACCGCGCCACGGCGGGCGGGCTGGCGGGCCGGATTCCCAGCGCCGATCTCTGTCGATCTCACTGGGAAGTGGAGATCCAACAGATGGAGCTTCGGAGTCAAGGTACCCGTGGGGTGGCATCCTGACGCAGTCACGGATGGTGTGCCTTTGGACAAGTCACTTCTCGGAGCCCTGGCTTCCTCCTCATAAATCTCTGCAGGGTTTTTGTGAAGGCTGGTTGGGATAATCTGCGCAAACCACTTATCACTCTCCCTAGGGGGAGGATGTGTTGAGCACAAGGTGGTGGCTGTTGTTATCCCTGTTGTCAAGCCCATAGTGAAGGCCTGGCGGCCATCTCCACCTGATTTATTCTCAGTCCCTTCAGTTCAGAGAGGGGGCTTTATCTTTGAAACCACAGTGCTTACTACCCAGATGTGAGGGCAGATGGGAGGCTATGCTCCCCAAGCTTGCCCTTCTAACTTCCCCACTTAGAAGAGGCAGAGAGATCTGGCGTGGGTAGGGTGGAGGTGAGGAGCCAAGTGGAGATCCGACATCCCAGATGCTTCTGCCATCAGTTCTCCAAACTTTAGCTTCTAGTGGATCCACAAATTTGACAACAATGATGCTGGCATTTAAGGGGAAACAAAACCTGTCCCAAAGCCAAATGCAGATGTATCTCAGACTCCTAACCACTGGAGGCTACCCTGAGCTGCTCCCCACCCCCATTATGGAGATAATAAAAAATTGCCTGCAGCTGGTATAGCCAAGGCCCCGTGGGCTCCTGTGGCCTTTGCAACACAGGGACCTCCTGGCTGTGCCCATCTGTTCTCAAGATTTGGGAGACAAATGGCATGCCTGCTGCCAACGGTTGTTTTCCAGTCTCGGTGGAGGGTGCTAGGAACTGAGGATGGGCCTGGGGGGCTGGGGAGGAGGCTGGAAGGTCATGGGTTGACAAGGGGTGGGGCTGGGGGTGGGCTGGGAGTGGAAGGCAGTGGGCAAACACCCAAACTTCCCTCAGTCCTAATGCAGGGTTCCATCAGCAAAGCACCAAATGTGCTAAGCCCTCCCATGCTCAGAGTTTTTTGCGGGCTGTCGGCGTGAGAAGAGGGAGGCCAGATGAAACAGGCCTGGAACACTCTCGTTTCTCTTAGGGCTCTGGTTGGTGAGAGAAGCCTTGACATTAATCTGACTGACGTGTGGGCAGAGACTGGGGTATAATGCAAGGGGCTTGAGTGGTGGAATTGGATACACCTGGGGCTCCACTGAAGCGTCAGCTATACCAGCTGTATGATCTTGAGCAAGTTACTGAACCTTTTGAACTTTGGCTTTCTCAGTGGGAAAATAGGGGGAAATTGTGATGAAGCAATTTAATTTTCCACTCTAGTATTCTTGCCTGGAGACTCCCATGTAAAGAGGAGTCTGACAGTCTACAGTCCATTGGGTCGCAAAGATTTAGACATGACTGAAGCAACTAACACACACTGAGATATCAGGGGATAGGACTTGAATGCATGAATTTGGGGAGATACATTTTAGGCCATAACAGCTAAACAGATAATCTTCAGACATACAGTTTTCCCACCTCTGCTAAGTCGCTTTCAGTCATGTCTGACTCTGTGCGACCCCCATAGACGGCAGCCCACCAGGCTCCCCCATCCCTGGGATTCTCCAGGCAAGAACACTGGAGTGGGTTGCCATTTCCTTCTCCAATGCATGAAAGTGAAAAGTGAAAGGGAAGTCGCTTAGTCGTGTCTGACTCTTAGTGACCTCATGGACTGCAGCCTACCAGGCTCCCCTGTCCATGGGATTTTCCAGGCAAGAGTACTGGAGTGGGTTGCCATTGCCTTTCCCACCTCTAACATGTACAAAATAACAGCTCCAGGAGGTACTGGAGAATCAGCTGGATAAAGTATGTAAGAGTATACTGTTCATAGTTCAAGCACCAAACACACCTCGATAATTATTCCTGCAGGTCAAGGACCCATTTTATGTCCATAGGGTTGCAAAGAGTCAGACACAACTGAAGTGACTTACCTGAAGTCGCTAAGTCGTGTCTGACTCTTTGTGACCACATGGACTGTATGTAGCCTACCAGGCTCCTCCATCCATGGGATTTTCCAGGCAAGAATACTGGAGTAGATTGCCATTTCCTTCTCCAGGGGATCTTCCCAACCCAGGGATCGAACCTGGGTCTCCCACATTGCAGGCAGACACTTTACCATCTGAGCCACCAGGGAAGTGACTTAACACGCATGCTATTTAATTTTGGCAAACAAACTGTAAGGATTGGGAATAATGCTCATGAAGTGCCTAGTCCAGCAAGTGAGTTATCGTTGGTAACTAATCATCGTTGGTCCTAGTTCCTTTTTTTTATCTCTGCGAATGCATTTAGGGGCCATCAGCCTCCTGGGCTCTCTGGAGTCTCAGGATCTGTGACATTGAATACAGACAGCACTGCTTGGCAATGAATCATGGTGTTTCCCTCATATCTTGTCTTCTTTAACTCTTGTGTCATTATTAAACTTTTCACATGTATCCTGTTCTTTAAGAGGATGTAAATCCTCGAAGGTAAACCCAGTGTCCCAGTATTTTCTATACTCCACCAGGGGGGCCACACCCAGCCCCAGGCGCAAAGTGGCCTTCCACACATGACTGATCCTGAAGTTGATTGATTGTTTGGCCTTGAGAGGAGGTTGGTGCAGGAGAGGAGTGGGACTGGAAAGTGGACTGAGGCCAGCTAAGAATGCCAAGGGAGGATTTTGACTTGAATTCTGTGACTGGGGGCACTGAAGTGGTCTTTGAGCAGGGGAATAGAGTGATGGGCAGTGTGAATAGGTGTTTTACAAAGATCAAGCAGACAGTGGCGAGTAGCATTGTCGCAGGGCAGATGGTTGGCCAGTGTGAGCTGCTGTGGCTCTGGGCCAGATATGATGTAATGGGGGCTGCAGTGGAATGAAAGGAAGGATGATGCCAGTTGTTTCCCCATGCACGTGGTGCTGCAGACAGGGGACAGTGAGGTCACGGAGCATGGCCGGGTGGAACAGAAAGATAGACAGAGGTCAATTCGGAATCTAATACTTTTGGTTTCCTGAGTTTGGGATAAGAGGCCTTGATGTGTACAGTAGAAACCCTACTGTATACTGTAGGTGGATCTAAAATGTGAGGTCTCATTAATGAGAAGTTAACAGAATGAACAGAGGAAGCCCGTGCCGCCAGCAGGCTGTGCGCTCCGGGAGTCTGGGAGCCACCTGCCCATCACACTATATCAGAATGTGTGCTGTAGCGAGGCAGTTTGTCACAGGCTTCTACTGTGTTCCACGATAGACATTTCTTTCCTTTTTCCTCATTTCTTCCAAAGCTGGCAAGAAGCTGAGGACAGGTAAGCAGAGGCCCCTTTATGCCCCCTCCTCTGTCCAGAATCCAGGGGCTTGTCTCTAGAACCCTCCTTTCACTCAGGCAAACTTCAGCCCCATAGGGCATGACCAGGACACTGAGCTGACCACAGAGAGACCAGGGCTCACAGGAGAAGGAGCAGAGGGAATGAATGCTGACTAGCTCTACAAAGCAGTGTTTTATGCCTGAAGAACCGCCCCCTTCCTCCTTCATGCCGCCTTGGAGTGAGGGGCCTGTCTTGCCAGCTTATCCCAACCTCCCTCCCTGGCAGAGGGTCTGGGCTCCCTCCACTGCCATTTTAAGTAATGACCACTTGCTCCCAAGCTCCACTGTGGACAGCTCCCTTTGTGAAACTATGGCTACACGGTATTGGAATCGGCCTCCTTGTAAATTCCACCATCCATCTTTGTCCCGCTTCTGAGCCCATGGAATGAACCTGTTCCCTTTTGTAATGACTGCCTGAGACACTGCAGTAAAAAAGACATGGTGATATATTATTAGTCTGATGGCTAACTTTATGAAAGAAACTCTTTTTTTTTTTATGAAAGAAACTCTTAACTGCCACCCATTCCTGCCATCAGAGACACACTGTAACTCTCCTCTGCTTGGAGCTTTAATTTTCTTAAGGACATTCTCTGCTCTGGAAGCTTTGAAGTGGCCTTTGGTCAAAAACAGCAAATGTGGACAAGCAAAGAGCTCAGGCACTGGTGCCAGGGGAGTCTCGCAGGTCCCCTCAGGCAACCTGGGCCAGGGCAGCGCAGGTGTGTCCATGGAGAATCTGCTCTCCTCTTTCTTCTCTGGGACGACTGAGTGCGGGAGAGGCTGAGGGTGAGGGATCCTGGCTGAGGGGCTACGGCCAGCATCTACTCTGTGTGTTTCTTTGCTCTTTATCCTGTCATGGATTAGAAGAAATACAGGATACCTCATCTCTTGACTTGGGAACCCTGACAAAAGTGGCCCTGGAACAGCAATTCTAAAGGCTATTATTCATTATAATCACCTGAGGAGTATTTCAAAGACGCCAGTGCCTGGGCTTACTCCAGTCCTGAAGGCCCAGAAACAGGAAGGTTTTTGTTTTGTTTGCCTAAGCTGTTTTTAAAAATCCCCAGGAGATTCTAATTTGTACTCAAGACTGGGAACAACTGTTCTAGAACTGGTTAGGCCCTAGATGAGAGAAGTAGCATGAGGCAAACTGCATTCCTCCAGAATCTTCTGTTTTTACCTTGTATAAATCAATTCAAATTTTCTACTCTTATCCATTCTCTCTTCTAGCATACAGTTGTTTTTGATGGATAGAATCATATGTATTATTATTAATCACTAGTCACGGCTAGTTCTCTTTTTATTATTTAATCTGTACTGCTTGTGGAGTACCATGTCAGTGCTTCTTGAGTTTGATACCCATTTCTGAGAGCTAAGGCAAATACACTCAGGAATGGGCTTTACTGAGTTCTGATTGACTGAGTCTGCTCACAGAAAATTTGGCCCAAATGTCAGCAGGTAAGCAGAACCTCAAAAGCACCGGTTGCTGGGACTACTTTTGCACATGTATTTAGTCCCATGACATCTAGTTTGACTCATTTGCTGGTGAAACACCCCCAGGCCAAACCACTGATCCTGAATGAAAACATGAGCACCTGTACATTGTATAATTCACACAAATTGTCCTTGAGAGAACAAAGTGGAAACACAGCAACAGATGAGCATTCTGGATTTCCAGGTGGGCCATGGTGTGCTTACTGGCAATCAGCGAGGCTGTCACTCACTGCAACCCCAGGCATTGTCTCACTTATATGAGGTCATAAGTTGCTGGAGCAAGAGACAGCACTGTCTTTGATCTCCTCTGGCAAGGAGGGGAGCCCCACCCTCTTCTTTATAAGGTCTTCATATAACTTCTTTTCTCTCTGGAGCCTGATATGGCTTACTGAACTCACCGAAAATAAAGAACTCCCCTGACAGGTGATGTTCCCTGAAGCTTCAAGAGAAAAGGAAGATTCTATCCTAGACTCACGAAAAGGGGCAGCCCCTTGACTCCTTTGTGTATCCCTTCAGTGCTAGGCAGCCTTGGCCCCTTTGGCCAATGGAAAATCCCTCTGCAGACTCAACTCATGGCGTGGGCTCCCCTACCCTCTTTGTCATGCAGCACCTCCTTCACCCCAAAGCCTCTTCTGCTTTCTAACCTCCAATTTCTGCTCCACTCGCAGTGCGCTCCTAGATTGTCCGCAGCAGGCCCACTGCTGTGGAGCAGCCAGGCCTTGTCAGAGGGAGTGGAAGTTGGGGAATGAAAGGCAGAAGGGACCCAGAGTATCCCCTGAGATTGGCGGTGGGCTCTCTGGGTGTTGGAGGGAACTTCCTTCAGGGTTCAGAAGGTGAGATTGTGTTGACTTAACAATGGATAGCACATCCTGATTCCCTAATTCCCATACTCTTTCCCCGCCTCCTTGAAGTCTTATTGGTAGAGATACATTTTTTTGTTGTTGTTAAAAACTATAGAGGAAAAAAAAAAAAACTATAGAGGATACAATGACTAAGTCAGAAGGAGAAAGGAAAGAGAGGAGCCTAGGATATGAGAAGTGGGGGCTTTGAAGCGTTCATCGGTGTGTGAACCGTTCCTCTCCTGGCTTACCGCAGATCGACCAGATTGGCCTGCCTGGGAAGAGGAACCTGGGATGTGACCCCTGCCCCATCCCAGTTTGAGCTTATTCTTATGATGTTAATGCACTGGACACTGGGCCCTGCCACTGAGCAGCACAAGCATGTGGATGTCCAGGTGACCCTGGATTGTGTCCCCTGCTTCTATGCTTTAAGGCATGCGCCCATGTTTACAGTCAGATACAGCCTCCAGATGGGACACAGAAGCGTAAGGGGAAGAGTGTGGTGGTAGTGGTGGTAGGGGGTGCCTAGATTCTAACCCCAGCTCGGTCATGTAAAATTTGTGTGATCTTCGGGAAATACCTCTTCCCTTCTCTGTGATTGTTTCTTCCTTTGTTTAACAGAAAGGTTGTATTATGGATGCCCACGATTCCCAACCTGGCTCCCACTAGAATCATCCACAAGCTTTTAAACCCCCTAGCACCCACCCAGAGATTTTTTGTCTGGGATGGGCCCAGGTATCAGTACTTTTCAAAAAGCTCCTTTAGTGATTCTGATGTGCAGCCAGGGTTGAGAACCACTGATTCAGATCATCTGTAAGGTCCTTTCCATCACTATAATCATAGCGTCTGGCAGGGAGGTACTGCCTCTTTGGGTTTCTGCTCACCACATCTTCGCCTGTGGCCCTAGATGTGCAGTGTGGAACCCCTGACTCAGGCAAGTACTCAGACTCAGTAGTTTCTTGGTTAAGTGTGCGGGCTCTGGAGGGTAAGAGTGTGAGTCCAGGGTTAGCTCTGGTTTTCGTCCATATAACATGGGGATAATAACAGTACCTTCCTCACTGAGTTGTTGCATTGAGTTAATTCACACTTGTAAAGTGCTTAAAATGATGCCTGGCACACAGTAAGTAGTCAAGGAACTTAGTTACTATTGTGGAAGACATCTGGATGAGAGGGGTGTCCAGAGAGGAGTGTCCAGGCATATTCTTGGGATGCAGATGAGGGTGGGAGTCCAGTGGGCTTGAGGCTCCTGACCTCTGTCTGGCAGGGCCTGCCTGGGGGCACGGGACCCGTACTGCGGCTGGGATGGAAAGCAGCAACGTTGCAGCACTCTCGAGGACAGCTCCAACATGAGCCTCTGGACCCAGAACATCACAGCATGTCCTGTGAGCACCCTTTTGTAGCCCCTACCAGGGACCTCTTCCCCCGAATTCAGGCTAACTGTCCACCAGTGTCCCCACAGGCCTTGTGTCTTCTCTGCCCCTGCCTTGGGTGACAGGGTCCTGCTCTCGATGTGTGTCCACAGGTGCGAAATGTGACTCGGGATGGGGGCTTCGGCCCATGGTCACCATGGCAACCATGTGAGCACTTGGATGGGGACAACTCAGGCTCTTGCTTGTGTCGGTCCCGAGCCTGTGACTCCCCTCGACCCCGCTGTGGGGGCCTCGACTGCCTGGGGCCAGCTGTTCACATTGCCAACTGCTCCAGGTATGTGAGGATACAGGGCATGCCCTCGGTGGCCTTGGAATGGAGTAAGGGGAATAGAGCAAATGGGACATCATCCCAGCCAGGTGTTTGGACTAAGGGACAGAAAATACTTCAGGGCTGTGTAGGAGACTGGACAGGTGGCTGAGGTCTGAGGCAGGAAACGAGCACTGGGAGAGTTTCCAGGCCAGTGGGAGAGAAGTGTCTGCCTGGTGGTGCTTTGCAGACAAAGAGGAAGTCTGGATAGGCATGGGAGTCACTCCCAGATGATCTATAGCCTCAATAAGCCTTGCAGTCCCCAACTGGAAGGACAGCATGGGATGGCAGTAGCCACCTAATCACTCTGAGATTCTCTAAATGGGGGTTACGGTGCCCTCCTTGAAGGTTGTTGGGCGGGTTAAATGAGACTCTCTCCCTATGTAGAGAGAGAGAGAGAGCTGCCTACTACCTACTACACTGCCTACTACCTGGGGACTCCCTAAAGTGGTTAAAATAAATAATCCAAAATTCCAGACACTCTTAAAATAATTTTATATCCATTTATTAACTTAACCATCACAACACCCTCACGGAGTAGGATACAATCAGTATCCTTACTTTAAAGGTAAGAGTATGATGAAACACAGAAGATTTCGATAAATCGCCCAGCCTTAAAAAGCCAGTTAGTTGTAGAACCAAAATTTGTAAGGTCTGCCAGCCAACAAGGCTGAAACAAAGGGTACAGATGGGAAGGGACATCTTCTCTAGGGAAGATGTCCTTTGTCCCTGGCAAGTAGAGGCCATGTCCTATCGCTGTGCTCTAAGCACGAGTACAGCCTGGTGTATAGCAGAAGGCTTTCAATCTTTGTTCGAGTGAACAAATGAATGCAGGAGTACGTCATTCCTGAGATGGTTTGGCTAGGAGCTATTGTATTTCCCGTGAATGGCATTTCCTGACAACAATACAAAACCCATCTATGCAGATGTTATTAGATCGGAGAGGCTAGGACTCAGAGGGTCATTGTCTCTGTCCCCTCTGGCCCCACCAGGAACGGGGCATGGACACCGTGGTCGTCTTGGGCCCTGTGCAGCACCTCCTGTGGGATCGGATTCCAGGTCCGCCAGCGAAGCTGCAGCAACCCCGCGCCACGCCACGGGGGCCGCATCTGCGTGGGCAAGAGCCGGGAGGAGCGGTGAGTTAGGGTGTGGCTGGAGGTTTCCGCGACAAGCCAAGCCCGAGGTCCCCGACTTCCCGGGGCCCCCCAGAAGGTGGTCTGGATTCTCTGGGTGATCCAATGGACCCTCGTTTTCCCAATTTTCCCCAAGTCTCACAATCCCAGTGACCTCTCATACGAAATGGTGGAGTAATGACTCCTCCCGTTCTGCTCCTCAGGTTCTGTAACGAAAACACGCCTTGCCCGGTGCCCATCTTCTGGGCATCCTGGGGCTCCTGGAGCAAGTGCAGCAGCAACTGTGGGGGCGGCGTGCAGTCGCGCCGCCGGACCTGTGAGAACGGCAACTCCTGCCCGGGCTGCGGCGTGGTGAGGGTCCGGCCGAGGCGGGGGCGGGCGCGGGATGCTTGGACCCGCAGCCCAGGGTAGGGCAGACGGGGCGGGGTCGGAGTGCAAGGGCAGGCCAGGGTCTGCATGGCTGTGAAACAGCACTGGATTTCACCCCGAAGGAGTTCAAGACATGCAATCCCGAGGCCTGCCCCGAAGTGCGGCGCAACACGCCGTGGACGCCGTGGCTGCCGGTGAACGTGACCCAGGGGGGGGCGCGGCAGGAGCAGCGCTTCCGCTTCACTTGCCGCGCGCCGCTGCCCGACCCCCACGGGCTGCAGTTTGGCCGAAGGAGGATGGAAACCCGAACCTGCCCGGCGGACGGCTCAGGAGCCTGCGACACTGACGGTACAGCCCCAGGGCGATGGGGGCGGGGAAGGGGCGGGGTGGCTTGAGAGCTGGGGGACGCGTGGGCGGGGAAGGGTTGCGGTTTGGGAGAAGGCTTAGGTGGCGCTAGTGGTAAAGCACCTGCCTGCCAAATGCAGGAGACGTAAGAGATGCTGGTTCGATCCCTGGATTGGGAAGATTCCCTGGAGGAGGGCATGGCAGCCTACTCCAGTATTCTTGCCTGGAGAGTCCCATGGACAGCTTGATGGGCTACAGTCCATGAGGTCGAAAAAGAGTCGGACACGACTGAAGCGACTTAACATTTTGGCTAAAGCTCAGCCCCCTCTATTCCTCCAGCCCTGGTGGAGGATCTCCTGCGCAGCGGGGGCGCCTCCCCTCTCATGGTGAGCGGGGGCTGGGCCGCCTGGGGCCCATGGTCCTCCTGCTCCCGGGACTGTGAGCTGGGTTTCCGCTTCCGGAAGAGAACATGCACGAACCCCGAGCCCCGCAACGGGGGCCTGCCCTGCGTGGGTGATGCCGCCGAGTATCAGGACTGCAACCCGCACGCTTGTCCAGGTAACCCTCCACCAAGGAATCTTGCCCAGGGAACCCCTCGCCCAGGGAACTCCCAGGCCTACCCGGGCCTCAGCTCAAGCGTGGAGACCACTCCTCCCTGCCCACTCTGCACACAGGGCCCCAGAGCAATTTCTTTGGCCTTGAAAATGGACAGAGCAGCGACTCCCAGGGACCAGACATTTCCTCACCCGCTGTGCTGCTGTTTTCTCTTTCCTAATGGGTTAGCCAGAGAAGGTGCTTAATTTGACATGGAGTTGGTTTTGGGGGTCTTCTCTGCAGCCTGCATTTGCCCTGCCTCCTCTGAGGGAAGGGGGCACTCCCTCACAGTGGGCTGTAGGTAGCCCGGGCAGAGTGACCTGGGATGGGGAAAAGACTGTCTCGGGCCCTGCCTGCACCCGCGGCCCCTCTTCACACACCCCATGCCTTGCAGTGCGGGGTGCCTGGTCTTGCTGGACCGCTTGGTCCCCGTGCTCTGCCTCCTGCGGTGGCGGCCACTACCAACGCACCCGTTCCTGTACCAGCCCCGCGCCTTCCCCCGGCGAGGACATTTGTCTCGGGCTGCACACGGAGGAGGCACTGTGTGCCACACAGGCCTGCCCAGGTACTGAGTACGTCTGGCAGGATCTGGGGAGCAACTGTGGAGCCTGCCCATCCCCACCATGAGATCTGAGGAGTTAACTTCATCCCAACCCACAACCCACAGAAGGCTGGTCGCCGTGGTCTGAGTGGAGTGCATGCACTGAGGATGGAGTGCAAAGCCGCGACAGGCACTGTGAGGAGCTGGTTCCTGGGCCCAGCGCTTGTGCTGGAAACAGCAGCCAGAGCCGGCCCTGCCCTTACAGCGAGATTCCCGGTGGGTCTTCTAGCCAGCACCTTCACACCCACCCTCTCTGCTCTGAGTCCCCAACTTCCTTCCCCTTCTGAACTATTCTGGGGGGTGCAGGATGAAACGCCAGAGTGGGACGTTCACACACTTCGGGCCTTTGTCCCTTCTCATCTAGTGGATGGGCCAACCCTTCTTAGAGGTGAGGTTCGGGGGGAGACAAAGGGGAGTGAAAGTCGCCAGTCCCAGTCCCACAGGTTACTGCTGACCCAGGGGTCCTGCGAGAGAGACATACTGAGCCCTAAGAGGGACCCATCCCCTCCCCTCCCTGCCTCTGACACCCACTCTGCTTGTCTTCGTGCAGTGATCCTGCCTGCCTCCAGTGTGGATGAGGCCACCAGCTGTGGAGGTAAAAGGAGCCTGCCCCAGCTCACAACGCGGCATTTCTACCCACCACCACCCCTACAAGGAGGAGGCCCACCTACTCCAAAATCTGGAGTCTACTTCTCGCTCTGGACACGCAGACCTTGTTGAGGTCCTGCACTGCTTTAGACCATATGTAGGGGAGTCCAGGCAGTTCCGCCCTTGTCCCCCAACTAAGAAGTGGTTGTCTAGTCTGTATTCAAGAGGAGTCACGCAACTCCACACCACTGGCTGCCTCCTCTGACCCAAGCCACAGGTGGTCCTGTGAGACAGGTCCCTGGTGACAGGCCACTCAGCTTCCTTGTTTCTGATAGCTCTGGCCTCAAAGCCCTTTATGTCTCAGAGCCTCCTCTCGGGAGGCAGTTGGTGGGGGGTCTTCACAGTGACCCTTCCCTTCTGGCCTCTTGCTCTCCCAGGGTTCAGTCTCATCCACCTGGTGGCCACGGGTATCTCCTGCTTCCTGGGCTCTGGGCTGCTGACCTTGGCGGTGTACCTTTCCTGCCAGCATTGCCAGCACCAGTCCCAGGAGTCCACGCTCGTCCATCCCGCCACCCCCAACCACCTGCACTACAAGGGTGGGGGCACCCCCAAGAATGAGAAGTACACGCCCATGGAATTCAAGGTGGGAGCCCTCCTGTAGAAGCAGGGGCTGGGTGAAGGGTGCAGGGGTCCTGGCCCTAAGCTGGGCATCACTGGGATGAGCTCTCAGAGGGGGCAGTGGTATTGTGAACAGAACACTGTGTCAATAGCCAGAATGTTCTCTCATCGATGGGCTCCTGACTTCCTTGCCCTGGCCTATTCCCTTGCCCCATCTCTCCTTTTCACCCTTTCTCTCTGGTTCCTTCCTTCTCCCACAGACCCTGAACAAGAATAACCTGATCCCTGATGACAGAGCCAACTTCTACCCGTTGCAGCAGACCAACGTGTACACGACCACCTACTACCCAAGCCCACTGAACAAACACAGCTTCCGGCCTGAGGCCTCACCTGGACAACGGTGCTTCCCCAACAGCTGATATCACTGTCCTGGGGACTTGGGCTCCTTGCCTTCCAAAGGCACAGAGCAGGTGGAGATGGGACGGTGGAGCCAGTTTGGTGTTCTCCCTCTGCAGTAGGCCAGGAACTTGCTGCCTTGCCTTGCGAGGGTCCCATCCGGCTTCAGAGAGCTCTGGCTGGCAGTGACCATGGGGGAGAGGGCTGGCTTCAGGCTGGCATGTGGCTGCGGTTCTGGCTCAGCCCAGGTCTCTCATGGCCTGCTTGCAACCCACCATCATGCTGATCTCCTCTGCCATGTCTGGGCTGTGGACCTGCTAGGCATGTGAGGGAATTGGAGAGTGAGACATCAAGAAGGCTCTTAGGTTTGGGTTGGAAATGATGGCCTGTGTGGCTCTCATGGGCTGAGTCTGCCCCTCTCTGGCTGGCCCCAGGAAGGGCCTGGGCCACATCCCGATTATCTTGGAAAGAAACTAATCTAATGGCCCTAATAGTTCTGGATTCTCTGCCCAGGGCTGGGCCATTGTGGTGCTGCCCCAGTGTGACATGGGGACCAAGGCTGGCCCAGGTTGTCCACTTTCTCCTAGCAGTCTGAACATGGCCCAGGGACGTCCCTCCGGTCAGAGGCAGTGGGGACTGGGGGCTGGAGGCTGATCTTTGCTGAGAAGTCCTTTAATCTGGGCTGGCACATCCCTCAGCCTTTCCTTCAGAGTGCACGAATGGTAGCCCAGGGGCAAGGGAGGCGCGAGTCCAGCCCTGGTGCTGCTCTGGAGACTGCTTTCCAGTTGCTGCTCGATGTAGCTGTTGGCTGAGACCTGCTTGGGAGTCTGTGCTGGCCCCTCATCTGTTCAGGAACACACACACACGTACACACACAATCACAATCTGCTACGGCAACAAAAAGGATGTTAGGCTGTGGCATGATTAATTAAAGATGATACCCAGTCTCCAAATGTAACGTTGTCTTCGTGCATATGTTTGTGGGCTCTTCTTGGCATGGTCTGATCAATTAGGGCAATGCTCTGGGGTGACAGATGGTCTTCTCACGGTGGGGCAGATGACCCAGGTAGAGTTTGACTTTAATAGAGGATAACTTGCCATTTGTGAATAAATCTCCACACACATGTTGCCCTAAACCCTTGTTGGAAAAGAGGTTACAGATAAACAAATTCACAAGTAGGGACACAAAGAAAATCAAGGCAGTACAACAGGAAATTTCTGCCTATTCCCTTAGCAGCGCTATCAGGCTCCGCAGTGGAAATATCTGAGTCCAGCAGGGGAGTATTAATGAGGGGTATTTTATGAGGTATTTACACTGCTGAGTTTAATAAATCAAAATTGACTGAGACATGAGTAAGCCTGTGGGGTGGGGGAAGCCTGCTGTAGTTTTTGCTGGATTAAATCAAAATAGCCTCAAAGTCTCAGCCCAGGAAATCAGTGCTTCCATTTTGGATGAGACTGATGGACATGTTAAATTTAGAGAGCAATTTCCTGACTTAATTGGCTGGATCAATTCTTACAGGATTCTCAGCAAAGTCTACTTGTAGGTTAGGCTGTAAAGTGTGAGATCCTGGGGATAGATGAGGCAGAGAATCTTGGGGAGGAGAGGAGGAGGAAGAAAAGAGCATTCCGGGCCCGTGTGTCTTGGAGACCTTTGTGCTTACCGGGACAAGGGCAACAGCAGTGGCTTCAGGCTGAGGTGGAGCCCAGTCAGAGCTCAGGGGACATACGAGGATTTCTGGGGATCCCCAAATCCCTTGAATTGGGGATTCCTCACTGGGTTCCTGCTCACCCTGTGAATGCAGAGCTTGTAGGGGTCTGTGCTAGATCTTGGGGTTTTGGATTCCCTTGGACCTCATAGGGACAGGGAAGTTCAAGAGTGTTCCAGGGCCCAGGGTGCCTGCTTCACAGGGGTCACTCACATGTGCCTGGTACTGTTCAAGTCTGGAGGAAGTAGTCATGGAGAATTCCTGTGGCATGCCCAGCCACTGTGACTGGAATGGCAACAGTGGGAGGTAAACCCATGTGTCATGGCAAATACACGCCACACACGCATGCACGCACACACATGCACACACACACATGCACACACTGTGAATTCTTTGTTCGTAAAACCTGTTGTGTTTTTGGAGGCATGACCATTCATAACTCTGGAAAGGATCCACACTGCATGCAATTAGCTTGCAAGGATGGCACAGGCTACTTCATAGCCTGGCCCAGAACTGAGGAAACCAGAAATGTGCTCCCTGATAAGGAGGGTGTGATGCTCTCTGGCAGGTGCTTGAGGCCACATGGATGGCTGCATGGTGTCAGGGAGCTAAAGTGTGAAAGAAAAAGGGGCTTCACTGGCTCAGCTGGCCCAGCAAGAACCTCCAGCAAGAGGGAGGAAGATGCCAGGTTAGGTGCTCCAAGCCTTCTTGGGCCTCTTGTCTCAAAATAACTCTGTGTGTGTGTGTGTGCATTTTCTTCTTATTAAAGTAATATACTTTCACTGTGGAAAATTTAAAGAATTCAGGAAACCAAAAAGTACAATTAACAGTTATGTTGAAAAACAAAGCAGAGACTTGGGGAATGTAAATAAATGGTGGTATCTCAACATCACTCCAAAAACATAGAGAACAAAAAACAAAAGCTCTGTCACTATTTTCAATAAAACTAGGGTGTATCTGTAATCCCAAATCATAATACATGAAGACAGAAAGCAGATGAAGGAATAGCAGTCATCTAGTAGAGTGGATGTGGGTCAAACCTGAGCACTCAATTTCAGAAGGAATCAGAAGTTGGAAGAATAAAGTATCAGGGAAGGTGGGGTTAAGGTAGGGGCCTAAAAAGAGAGGGGTTGGTTCATTTCTCCAGGAGGAAGAAATAGAGCTGGGCACCTTTTTCCTTTTAGGACAGATGAGATTTAGAACAAAAACCAGGCTTCTCTCTCTGGTGGCAGACACTGGCCGTGTGGTGGACAGTTATTGGGACCCAGAGTACAGAGTTCTTGTCTCATAGCCCAGTCCTTGAGCAGCTCAACTGTAACCCTTAAGCAGCCACGGTTAGGAGCCCATTAACAATGCAAAGAGATCATCTTCCCACATGGTCAGGCAGGTGAGGCGGTACACCTGGGCAAGTACCTGGGCTTCCCGCACTAGAGGTTGGATTCCAAGGCCTGGTTCCAAAGTCAGACAGCACAATTTAAGCCTCTATATTCAAGTTAAATTTTAGCTTGATTTAACACATGTCACCTGGAGAGAGAGGCTACAGACCAAACTTGCTTTGACATCTGGTAATGGACAGGAATGATACTGAAGCTGAAACTCCAGTACTTTGGCCACCTCATGCGAAGAGGTGACTCATTGGAAAAGACTCTGATGCTGGGAGGGATTGGGGGCAGGAGGAGAAGGGGACAACAGAGGATGAGATGGCTGGATAGCATCACCGACTCGATGGACGTGAGTTTGAGTGAACTCTGGGAGTTGGTGATGGACAGGGAGGCCTGGCATGCTGCAATTCATGGGGTAACAAAGAGTCCGACACAACTGAGCGACTGAACTGAACTGAAAGCTTGCCTTTGACCTTGTTTTTTGTTGTTTAATCACTGAGTCATGTCAGACTCTTTGTGACCCCATGAACTGCAGAACACCAGGCTTCCCTGTCCTTCACTATCTCCTGGAGTTTGCTCAAACTCATGTCTACTGAGTCAGCAATGCTATTTAACCATCTCATCTTCTGTCAACCCCTTCTCCTCCTGCCCTTAGTCTTTCCTGGCATCAGGGTCTTTTCCAATGAGTCTGCTTTTCACATCAGGTAGCCAAAGTGTTGGAGCTTCAGCTTCAGCATCAGTCCTTCCAATGAATATTCAGTGTTGATTTCCTTTAGGATTGGCTGGTTTGATCTCCTTGCTGTCCAAGGGACTTGATATTCAGCCCAAAATCTGTGAATTGACCTTCAGCCCCAGCTTTTGGAAGTTTAACTGTAACATGGGCGGAGCACATGGCCATTATCAGCCAGCTGAGATTTGCCTCTTCACCAGGGCCTGCGCACTGGTGGGAGGACCCAGACTGGGTGCTGGACTAGTGCTCCCCGGTAAGGTAACCGGCAGGCACAAGGACCCCCTCCTCTTAACCAGAACTGGACCTTGGAGGGTGAAAGTTGAGTCTTGGGGCCTTGTCCTTTCTTGTCAGAACAGAGAGTAACATTTGCTTGGTGGAGATTTATAAGAACATCATTACCTGACCGTGACTGACTTGCAGAACAAAGGATCTGACACCAAGATGTTTGCTACAACTAACCACGCCTCCCTCACCTTTCCTAGAAAAGGGCTTTGCTGAAAGCTTTGAGGGAGTTTGGGGATTTTAAGGCATGAGCCACCCAGCTCCTTCTGGAGCCCTGCAGTAAACCTTTCTCTGCTCCAAATTCCAATGCTTTGATATTGTTTGGCCTCGCTGTGCAGCAGGCACGCGGACTTGCATTCAATAACATAAATGTGTACTTTTTCATCATTTAAAGCACCCCGAGCTTGTGCCTGAGCTACAGCTGTGGTTAATAGGTTACCATTATATCAATTCAGCTTGTCAACTCTGGTGACATGCACAGGACACACCATTTAGATTTATTGTTAATAGATCACACTCACTATAAATGTCTAGCTGAATCTTGAAGTGAAATCTCTATACTTCATATGTTGAAATTCAATTAGTCGGTAGAACTATATATGCATATTTATTACTGTAAGAGTAAAATGCTCCAATTATAAGGATTGTGAAAGCTGCTAATTTTATGTTCAAACACAATTAAGCCCTTTAAAATTAGCAAATGAATAGGGAACAAGAATGAGAGTTTAAAAGAATATTGAGAGACAATGGTAGCTAGATAACTTTAGGAAGAACATTATAGTCTTTGTGAGCTGTGTTCTCAGTCACTAAGTCATGTCCAACTCTTTGCGACCCCCTGGACTGTAGCCCACCAGTCTCCTCTGTCCGTGGAATTTTCCAGGCAAGAACGCTGGACTGGGTTACAATTTCCTCCTCCAGGGGATCTTCCCAAACCAGGGATCGAAACCTGTGTCTCTTGCATCTCCTGCATTGGCAGGCGAATTCTTTACCACTGTACCACCTGGGAAGCCCATTAATTAAAAATAATACAAGGCAGAATAATAGAGATTTGATTAAATCATAATTCGAATATTTGCCAACTGGCTTGGTGTCTATCATTCATTATGTTAAACAAAATACTGTTTAACCATTATGTTTAAATGTTGGTATTTAATTCCATTTTGGTTATGAGCCTTTCAAGAATAAAGTCTATTTGGGAATTCACATCTTATCAAAATGGATTTTTAGAAAAGAATGTCAGTTTTTCGACTTCAACATTTTGTAGGCAGAAAATATTACTTAAGTGTTTATAATATCCATGGCACATCACCTTTAATCTAGACATAATACAGAACATAAAAGGAATGGAGAAAAAAAAGTCCAGGAAAATATAATATCCAAAAACATCCCTGGTTTCTCTACTGTTCTTAGTGAAGTGAGCATCTATTTAGCACCACAAAACTGCAGCTGACCACACCGAGCAATTATTAATATTCTTCCTGCACTGTGATGTCAAGTTTAAAATTTAAATATGTAATATTAATCATTTAATTTAATTAATATAATTTTAATAGCAAAATTATAAGAATAATTGCATTCTTTGTGATGAGATTTTAGATTAATTCCTAAAATCCCAGATGTGATCACACACATCTCAGAGAGGCACACATCTCCAAGGTGCTCCCTTCTCTCTGCCCCTCATTGTGGCCCTGTCCCCCAGGTACCTGGTCAGACCCCGCTGAGGGCCCCCACCACTCCTGTTCCCTTTTTTGTCATCAAACCATGTCTGCTCAATATCCAAGGTTTCCTGGGTCTCCATTCTCTTAACTGGATGAGCAGAATCCAGCTTCAGTGTGACTGGTTGACACTGCCTTATAATTAAGGCTAACCTCAATAGAAGAAAGGAGCAGACCGCAATGCCAGAGAAAGTGGCTGAGCTGGCTGGGAGGGTGGGATTCTGTAAATGGAGAGGCACACTCCACTCTCCAGCTGTTGTTCTCTTCTGCCTCCTGCCTCCTCCCAACTACCGTGCTGAGGAGATTCTCCACCCACAGGGTGTAAGACTGACTTGGCCTGTGACCTTCACCTTTAAATTTCCTTTCAGAGAAAAGAGGAGTTTGAGATGTTTGGTTTGCTGCCTGGGCCCCTCCAGGAACAGTCAATGTGGCAAGGTAAATCCACTTTCTGAGCACGGTGTCTCCGTCTGCCAGGAGCACGCCCAGAACTCAGCCAGCACTGGCCTCCACTGCTAGTTCTTTTGTGAGAGGTGGCGCGGTGGCTGTAAGTAGTAGTGAGTGGTAGCATTGCCTTTAAAAAAAAACAACACATACTTCCTGAAAGAATTTTGAAAACTTTAGTTACACCCTTATAATTTTTACATTGACATCTAAAAGTTTTCATCACAGCTTAAAGTGCTACAAAGGATGTAATTTCTGGCATATTGCAAATACTGCCATTTAAAAATAAAACCATTCTTTTAAATGTAACTAATAGCATCTAAGGAAGGGCTTCCCAGGTGGTGCTTGTGGTAAAGAACCCTCCTGCCAACACAGGAACCATTCTCTGAATGTCTTTATGTCTGAGACATAAGAGACGTGTGTTTGATCCCTGGGTGGGGAAGATCCCCTGGAGGAGGGCATTGCAACCCACTCCAGTATTCTTGCCTACAGATCCCATGGACAGAGGAGCCTGGCGGTCTACAGTCCATGGGGTCACAGAAAGTCAGACATGACTAAAGTGACTTAACAATAGCATCTAAAAAACAAAGCATTAAAAAGAAATACAGGAAAAACTATATTTTTAAGCTTGAAAGTCTTTTATTGTTCACACTATCATACTTCTTTGCAACTAAAACATATCTGTGAAAAGAAAAGCTAATTTTAAAAAAATAAGTTAAAAATTATTTGGGATCAAGATACCATGATTATTACTAACATCAAACATAGAGATACTTGAATTTTGACAATTATTAAATGTAAAGTTAAATTTTAGAGGGCAGCAGTTTAGAATTTATCACTAGAATGAGAAAGATTAATAGCAGAGAGATAAAGTGAGTGTGTTAGGGCTTACAAAGCATGCATCAATAATTATTGTCAAGTGCGTTATTTACAGAAGAATCCACAATATTGGTAGAATGTGGACACTGAAATCTATGGTAGGAATTTAGAACAATAGAGAAGGTGGCAATGATAACAAGGAAGCGATGATATTCATCTTTTGCTTATAATCAAGTAATGCATCAATGTAAAAGATGAATTGGAAAAGGAAATGGCAACCCACTCCAGTGTTCTTGCCTGGAGAATCCCATGGACAGAGAAGCCTGGTAGACTGCAGTCCATGGGGTCGCACAGAGTCGGACACGACTGAAGCGACTTGGCAAAAGATGAATATGGATTTATGGTATTTGGTAATGTTTTGACAAAATTTAATAAAAACCAATAAAGTGTTTCGAAGAAAGAATAGGAGAAAATCTTCATGAACTTGGGGTAGGCAAGGATTTTATATGACACTCAAAGCACAGTCCATAAAAGAAAACTGCTAAATCATACTTCATCAATATAAAGAACTTCTCTTTGAAAGACCCTGTTAAAAGAGTTAAAAGATAATTCACTGGGCTGGGAATTCTCTGGTGATCTAGTGTAGCACTGCATGCTTTCACTGCCTAAAGCGTGGGTGCAAACCCTGGCCAGGGAACTAAGATCCCACAAGCCACGTGGTGTGGCCAAACGGAAAAAAAGGAGATAATCCACTGATGGGGAGAAAACACTGGTAAATCCAGAATCTATAAAGAACTATCAAGGTGCAGTAACAAGAAAACAAAGAACCCAAGAATAAATGTGCAAAAGTCTTGAAAGACCTTTCACCAGAAAAAAAATGATGAATGCCAAATAAACATGTGGAAACATGCCATTTGCCATTAGAAAAAAACGTGAATTAAAACCACAGTGAGGTACCATAACAACTATTAAAATGGCTAAATTTGAAAGGACTGATCATACCAAGTGTGACGAAGATGTGGAATAAGGGAAACTCTCCTACACGCTGGCAGAATGTAAAATGGGACCACCACTTCAGAAATAGTTTGGCAGCTTCTTAAATAAACATATATTTATTGTATAATCCAGTCATTCCACTCCTAAGTATTGACCGAGGAGACAGGAAAGTATACTTCCATACAAAGACACAAATGTTCATAGCACTCGTATTTGTAAGGGCCAAAAACCAGATACAGTCTAAATATCCATTACCGGGTGAAGGGATAAACAAATTGTGGTACATTCATACAATGGATACATTCAGCAATAAGAAGGAGCAAAATATTGATGCATGGAGCAAATGAATGAATGAATGAAAGGAACCAGAGAAAAAGAAAGAATATCTACTGTATTGTTCCATGTATATACAATTCTAGAAAATGAAACATCTGAAATGGCAGAAGGCAGATCAGTGACTGCCTAGGGATGGGATATAGTTGATAGGGCAGGTGGAGGGAAGGATGTTAAAGAGGCAACAGATAAGTTCATTTATCTTGATGGTGGCAGTGGTTTCATGGGTATGCACATGTAGCACAGAGCTTGTGTCATATACTTTAAATACCCGAGGCTAACTGAATGTCTGTTCTATCTCCATAAAGCCGTTAAAAAGCGTGAATACATGCCCAAGAAAATATAAAATACTAACTTAGTTCTTAGAATGTTTCCTTTACTTGAAGGTGTACTATTTAGCTATCTGAAGTACACAGGGAAACACCTTCCTCCCCCTCTTTGAAAGGCTCTGGATTTTGCCCACAGGGAGGGCTGGGTGACAAAGGACTCTCTTAGAGCTCTTCCTCCAGCTGAGAGTGGGGAAGAGACAGACAGGAGGAGCTTCCAAAGCCCCGTGCTTCACTGCAATCTCAAACATTCTGAGATACAGTTAGGTAAGGCTGCAGCCCTGACAGGCATGCATCACATGGGAGAAGTCAGGTCCTGCCACCTTGACCGCCTCTCACTGATCTCAGCCCTGACCTTGTGTCGGCAGGTACTCTCTGATGGTCTGAGGAAAGGGAGTGCTTGGTTTCCTTAAATCTGTCACTCTGTGAAACTCTTGTGCTCATGTGCCCTGGTCTGAAGGCCCCTGACACAGAGGGATTGTCACTAACATGGGTCCCTGGACTTTTTCTTTAGTTACTAGAAATTGAGGCCAGATGAGAATTCCATGCAAGGCTTTATTGGGGTTTGTGCTGCAGCACTAGGCAGTGAAAACAAGTAACAGCTGCCCTTGTGCACTCTGGGACAGGAGCAGCTTGAGTCCTTAAAGGGGTTAACAACAGGGGGGGTCCTTGGGCTGGGCAGGAGACATAGCTTAGGTGGTCTGCCCACCCTCTTGGTGGTGTCATGAGTGGGGATCATGGACAGCGTACCCTGCTTTTGCTCTTGGGACCTCAGAAATGGCAGTTGGTTTGTGGCCTTTTTTGTATCTTCTTGTCCGTAATTTGTCCCACCTGTGCTCTGTGCAGTTATGTTTAATCCCTTATAATTTCTTTGTATTCCATTGCCTGAGGAGATGTGTGTCCAGGGCCAAGCACTCCAGTGTAGGTCCCAGGTTCCAGCCTAACATGATGACCCTGGACTTTTGAATTCTAGACCCAGCATTTACTGTGATATGTGAGGTAGGAGAAGGCAATGGCACCCCACTCCAGTACTCTTGCTTGGAAAATCCCATGGATGGAGGAGCCTGGTAGGCTGCAGGCCATGGGGTCACTAGGAGTCAGACACGACTGAGCAACTTCACTTTCACTTTTCACTTTCATGCATTGGAGAAGGAAATGGCAACCCACTCCAGTGTTCTTGCCTGGAGAATCCCAGGGACGGGGGAGCCTGGTGGGCTGCCGTCTATGGGGTCGCACAGAGTTGGACACGACTGAAGTGACTTAGCAGCAGCAGCAGTGAGGCAGGAACAGTGACACTTACCTTGCAGGTCTGTTGTGAAGAGTAAATTGACTCTAGAACAGGGCCTTGTACAAAGGCTGGCCATGCAAATACACTGCTCTTGGGAAAGCTCCTTTACGTGTGGGTGTGGGTGTGGGTGTGTCACACAGCCTTGCCCGGGACCTACTTCCTCCTGGTTGGAGCCCAGAGCTCTGTAGCCACAACCTGAGCTCAAATACATCCCTGGCTCATCACCTATTTGACCTTGGGCAATTTGTTCTTATGCAAAATGGAGCTAATAATAGAACTTACCCTGGGTTTGCTATGAGGGCTGAAGCCTGGAAAGTGCTTACAGCAGGATCAGGCACTTAGCAAGCACCCAAAATTGTTATCATTGTTACTGAGCTAAGCATGGGAGTTAGGTTGTTTTTGCAATCTGAGTCACTGGGATGTCAAAGTAAATATGTGTTGACTGAAAAATGCACAACATAAAAGTTTGAGAACTATGTTTTATTTGGTGAAACTTCTGGAGACTTAAGCCTGGAAGACAGTTTCTCAGATAGCTCCAAGGGACAGCTCTGAAGATATAAGGGAGGAGCCAGGATATACAGGAGTTTTGCAACAAAAACCAGATAGTCAAAAGATTGTTGTTGTTTAGTCACCAAGTTGGTTCCTACTCTTTTGCAACCCCATGGACTGTGTAGCCTGCTAGGCTTCCCTGTCCATGGGATTTCCCAGGCAAGAACATTGGAGTGGGTTGCAATTTCCTCCTCCAGGGGATCTTCTCAACCCAAGGACTGAACCTGTGTCTCCAGCATTGCACGTGGATTCTTTACTGCTGAGTCACTGGGGAAGACCTAGTCAAAAGATTACCGTTAATTAAAGAAAATCAGACATCTAAAGTTAATGAATTTAGAGTTTTTCTGTGTATGAGAAGATGCAAGAGTAGGCTTATTGAAATCATTTGTATGCACCTTAACTATCTAGGGCCAGTATCTCAATTTTCTCCATCTTGAATCCCCTCAAAGTACACAATTGGGGGCAGCTGCAGTGGCTGCTGGCTTGATGGCCACAACATCATGAGTTTACTGATATGGTAGCAAATATAAAAGTATGGAAAATATGATTCTGAGCTTCTCAAAATATACCCTAGCTTTCTTTGGGGAACAAATGATACCAGCCCAGTAAATTACGCATGAAACAGTTCTGTAAGACACCACTTCTGGAAAAAACCAAAGTCTCCCATATAGGGCCCTCCCATCTCCATTTATCTAAACTTGAGAATTTCCACCCTTCCCACCACCCCTTCTGTATGATCAGGCCACCCAAGATGGCTGTTTCCTTGCTCTCTGTACATCCCCTGCTCAACCAGTGCCTGCTTCACTCACGCCCCACTCACATGACTGACCTTCCTACATTCTTGCCCCTGGCCCCAGGTAATGATTGTTCTAATCTTTAGATCAGAACCTCTCCACCAGACAGCTTATCAAAGGGGCGGTATGGGGCGTGCTCCCTGGCTGGTTTCCCAGGTAACCAATGGGCCAACTTGACTTCAATTCCCCTTTAATTAGTAATCTGCCCCTGCCCCGGAGCAAAGCCCACCGCCAAGTCCTGTCTGCTGTCTGCCACAAACACGGTGGGGTGTTGTTCCAGGACCTTGCTTCATACATGCAAGCTCCCCCATCCATTAAATCACTGATGTCTCTGTTGCTGACTCTGGGCCTTTTTTTCAGTCTTGAAGTTGGACAAGCCCTGGGTTTGCAGGCCTGCGGGGTGCAGCCCAATACCTTCCCGCATCACTGCCTTCTTTCTGCCTCTTGCTGGAATTCAGAATTGATCAGGCCTTTAAAGATCATCAGGTCCAGTGTTTTAATGGAAGAAACAACTAATGGGTTGAATCAGGGCCCATGCCCAGGTGTGTGGTTTATGAGAAGTGAAGAAAGAACAGAAAGGAAGAGCGGCCTCCTGTTGCCTCTCCTTGTTATTTTTTCCACCTGAGCAGAATCCCTGAAATTAACTCATTTGCTGGTGGACCTTAATGGGGCTTATGACACAGGAAGAAACAGAATTTCGTCTCTGCCTCTGCTTCCTGATACACACACCCCAAAACCCTTGGAATCTCTGAAGGACATGTCTTTTGTATGGTATGGATGGCTATGGGCTGGGGGCTCCTGGATAGCCTCTGAATGGCGGGGTGGGTGGTTGCCAGGGGAACCAACCAGCTGATTAGAGGGCTGGCCCATCGGCCCCAACCTCCTGGAAAGGTTGAGCTAATCACTAAGGGCTAACGATGCACTCAATTGTGCCTGTAATGAAACCTCCATTAAAAAACAAACAAAAAAAAAAACAAAAAAAACACCTCTAACCAAAAGGTTTAGAGAAAACACACTTCTGAGCTGGTGAACACTCAGAAGTGCTGAGAGAACAGTATGCCTAGAGGGGTCACGGAAGCTCTGTGCCCCTTCTCCCATGCCCTAGCCCACTCATCTCTTCTAGTGGCTGTTCCTAAATTGCATTCTTTTATAACAATGTAGTAATCTGGTACAGAAACTGTTTTCCTGAGTTCTGTGAGCTGTTACAGCAAATTATCAAACTTGAGGAGGGGTTATGGAAATCTCTGATTTACTTTTTTAATTGAACTATAGTTGATTTACAATACTGTGTTAGTTTTAGGTGTACAGCAAAGTGATTCCATTACACACACACACACACACACATATATATATATATAACATTTTTATATTTATACACATAATCTTTTTCAGACTATTTTCCATTATAGGCTATTACAAGATATTGAATATAGTTCCTTGTGCTCTACAGGGAATCCTAATTGTTTAGCTATTTTAGAGATAGTGGTATGTATCTGTTAATCCCAAACTCCTAATTTATCCCTGCCCCCCTTTCCCCTTTGATAACCGAAGTTTGTTTTCTATGGCTGTGAATCTGCTTCTGTTTTGTAAATGAGTTCATTCGTGTTATTTTTTAGATTTCACATGTAAGTGATATCACATAACACTTGCCTCTGTCTGACTTCACTTAGGGTGGTAATCTCTAGGTCCATCCATGCTGCTGCAAATGGCAATATTTCATTCTCTTTTATGGCTCAGTAATATTCCATTGTGTATGTGAATATATACACACACACCACATCTTAAATCATCTACTGATGAACATTTAGGATGCTTCCATGTCTTGGTTATTGCAAACAGTGCTGCTACGAACAGCGGGGTGCATGTATCTTTTCAAATAGAAATTTTAATCTTTTCCAGATATGCCTAGGAGTAGGACTGCTGAATCATATGGTAACTCTGTTTTTAGTTTTTTTTTTTTTTTAAGGAATCTCCATACTGTTTTCTATAGTGGCTACATCGATTTACATTTCCACCAACAGTGTAGGAGAATTCCCTATTCTACATATCCTCTCCAGCATTTATCATCTGTAGACTTTTTGATTGGAGAAGGCATTGGCACCCCACTCAGTACTCTTGCTTGGAAAATCCCATGGACAGAGGAGCCTGGTAGGGTGCAGTCCATGGGGTCGCTAAAAGTCGGACACGACTGAGCGACTTCACTTTCACTTTTCACTTTCATGCATTAGAGAAGGAAATGGCAACCCACTCCAGAGTTCTTGCCTGGAGAGTCCCAGGGACAGAGGAGCCTGGTGGGCTGCCGTGTATGGGGTCACACAGAGTTGGACACGACTGAAGTGACTTAGCAGCAGCAGCAGACTTTTTGATGATGCCATTCTGACCGTTGTGGCTTGCTACTTCATTGTAATTTTGATTTGCATTTCTCTAATAATTAGGGATGTTGAATGTCTTTTCAAGTGCCTGTTGTGTGCCTTCTTTGGAGAGAAGTCTGTTTAGATCTCCTGCCTATTTTTTGATTGGGGAACCTGTGATTTATATCCTTTCAAGGGTCAGAAGCAGAGGTGACAACTTGGACTTGTAACTGGAGTCTTAAAGAGGAAGGAGGAGAGGGGAACTCCTATGAGACTGAGCCCTTAACCTGTGGGGTTTACCCTATTCCAAGTGGTTATTGTCAGAGTCGAGTTCAACTGTTGGTGACTGCTGAGAATTAGAGAATTGCTTGGTGTGGAGAAATTCACACATTTGGTGTCACAATTAAGTGTAGAGAAGAAACAGGTTTTTCTATTCTTGTTTAGTTGCTGAGTCATGTCCAACTCTTGCGACCCCAAAGACTTCCGCCCACCAGGCTTCTGCTCCTCTATCCATGGGATTCTTAATACTGGAGTGGGTTGCCATGATATCCTTCAGGGGATTTTCCTGACCCAGGAATCAAATATGAACCTCTTATGTCTCCTGCATTGGCAGGCAGGTTCTTTACCACTAGTGCCACCTGGGAAGCCCATGGGAATACTTGTCAGGAGTTAAAAGTCTTCATAATTGAACCAAGCAATTCTCCTTCTAGGTATCTTTTCTAAGAAAATAATCAGAGAGTAGAAGGAGGATAAATATGTAACAACAACCCCAGAAACAGCCTTAATGTCCAACAATAAAAGTAAATACTTTAAATTATAAAAGCTTCCCTTGTCATGGGAAAATGTCCATGATATGTTAAGGATATAAAACAAAAATACAGTTATGATCTGTTCTATACTAAAATCATTTATAGCAAGATGTAAATAAAGCATGATACTTTTCCATATCTCAAAAAATGAAGACTTTGGAACCTTCAAGAAGAGAACAGGACTATTAATATTTGATAACTACTCCAGGAAAGCTAAGGAAACCTTTCCTTCCAAAGTCTAAAGGGTATGTATGATTCCAAGTTTTTCCAAGAACAGTCTCCTCACCACCTAACCTGGGAAGCGCTTGCTTTGAAACTATTAAAGTGCTTCCATGTTTTTGTGGTGACTCCGAACCTATCTTCATAGCTTTTGCTGCTTGTTCTTTTGTTTTAAATGCTGCAAAGGCAAATCCCTTTAGATTACCAGTAGACTTTTAATGCAGTGTACTTATGCAAACATTGCCACACTTCTAAACACAATCCAGTTGTGATCAACATTTTTGGGAATTAACTCCTATGACAAATTAGAGACAGTATTAAACATGTAAGGATTTCATAACTATCATCTTACTCAGAAGGTCAATACATTTTTAATTTCGAATACTGATTTTTTTTTTTTTAAAGGAAGACTCTGAGAGGGATTTAAGGAAGGAAAGGAAGAAAGCAAATAACACTTACCAGGCAATCCATATGTGCCAGGTCCCTTAGGTTCATCACTTTATCCCATCATCACAAAATGCACAGGTAACCCTCTCCTTTACATTAGCTCTCTTTTTTGATGGATGAGAACACAGGAGCTCCAAAAGTGCTGAAGGAATTGCCAAAGTCTCGGGGCTGGTCAGTGAAGGATCGGCCCATCCTGTCCTGCTCCCAGACTTTTGTTTTGTTTTGCCACCACATCTTGCTGCCCAAATACTTAGGGAGCTTTGGCTCCACTTCTATTGCCATTTGGAGTTTGATTAAAAACAAAATGCAGACCATGTTATCACAAGTGCTTTCAATACACATTTATTTCAAAACCACAGCACAGTAACTATAATGTCAACATAACCATATTTCCACACTGAGCAGGAAATCACCATTCTCGTGTGCATCTCCCAAGAAGTGGGGGCTGACTCAGAGGCTCCGTACTGTGAGTAATGACTAGAACCCCCATTCTGAACTAGGAGTTCTAAACCATTAAACATTTAATTACCACTCTGGCAAAGCAATGCACATTACCATTTCTAAAATGTAGCAGCACAGAGATTTTAAATGCATCTTTATTTTTCAGAGTCTTCAGTATTCACAATGTGTAAAATGAAGCGGAGTTTTAAATAAAATGCTATGCCAAAACACAGTTCCTTAAAAAGACCCGATGGAGAGGAAGGAAAATCGCATATGAATAATATTTATCAGTGCTTACAGTTGACATTAACTATAGTTTGAAAAGAATAAAAATACTCAAGACTTCAACATTCCCTTACAAAAGTATACTTGGCAATAAAATAAAAATCTATAAAACCCCAAATATTACAAAAGTAAAATGCAAAAAAAATCTTTTTATTAAAATGTAACATATTTACATGGTAAGAATTATTTTAAACTGCACAGAACACTCAGAAGTTGCGATGAGTGTCAGAGGGGAATTTATCACACACACTCAATGTTTGGACAGTTGTATAGGCCCACCAGGTCAAAGACCCAGGTCAGCAGATACACACATCCCCTGGCATGACAGTTCAGTGAGGGCAGATTTTAAGCCTCCTCCCTGCGACCTATTTTTGCTGGAGAAGGCAATGGCACCCCACTCCAGTACTCTTGCCTGGAAAATCCCGTGGACGGAGGAGCCTGGTAGGCTACAGACCATGGGGTTGTGAAGAGTCGGACACGACTGAGCAACTTCACTTTCACTTTTCACTTTCATGCATTGGAGAAGGAAATGGCAACCCACTCCAGAGTTCTTGCCTGGAGAATCCCAGGGACGGGGGAGCCTGGTGGGCTGCTGTCTATGGGGTCACACAGAATTTGTGCACTGTGTCTCATGCTAGAAGAACATCTTCCCAGGTGCATGGGGTGTCATGTGAGGAGGAGTACCTCCTGGCAGGAAGCCTGTGTGTTAACTGGATCTTAGTGTTGCTATTTAAAAGTCAGGTTCTGGGAGGAATCTCAAGAGATCATCTGGTCTATCCTCAGTTCTTTGGGACCGCCCCTGCCCCTTCTCTAAATTAGAACCACAGAGGCAGGGAACCTGCTGAAGCCTACTGGAGGACTCATTCACACTGACAGTCAGAACTTCTTTGCTCAACTGCAGCCGTTTCAGCCAAAAACCATCCTCAGGGTGGACCAGATTTCAACAGGCAGAGACTCTGCTCTTCCACAGAATGAAAGGGAGTCAGGGGCCTCACTGCAGCCTGGGGCTGGGAGGAGGGTCAGGGAGAGCAGGGACGGTAATGAGACTCAACCCTCCAGGAAACCCAAGGAATGGGGGAAGATGAAGCCTCTACGGCACACCAGGACCCCAGTGTGGGTTGTGATGGCCATGGGACTATTGCTCCCATGCCAGCAGCAGCCTCTGCTCTGTGTCTGCAGCCATCCTGCCTCTGCTTGCCTTCCTGCTCTGACAGTCCTGTGTTGCAGAGCCACGAAAGCCAGAGAACTATAAATGGAGTGAGATCAGACCAGACACACTGTGCCTTGAAAACAGAGGGAGAATAAAAAAGCACTTAGGCTTTCAGATTTTTTCAGTGATTTTTGTTGGATGAACTTTCTGGTTTGCTTCCAGGAATGTGACTGAGAGGGTGGAGGCAGATGGAAAAGTCTGAATGGAGTAGGGCTTGCTGATGTCCTTTACCTGGATCTATGTCCACTTGGACCTCATGTCCTTTACTTGGATCTAAGGCCACTTGGACTACCCAAGATTTCTCTGCATCCAAGAATTGGTTTGAAAAGTAATGACTTGTACAAAGCGCGTAGAATGCAAAAGGGTACTGAAGACATGAGAGACTGCAGATGTCTAGATTCCCACTGCTTTCTTGGAGAGGAACAGGAACCTTCGCTCTGCCAACCAGGGCTTCCGTGAGGGTGGTTCCAGATGGTGGGCTCCCCCTTCCAGTGTTCCCACCGCCCTGGAGTGTGAAGGAGGGTGATGTGCGAAGACAGTTCCTACCTCCAGCTCCCCTGCAAGTCCTCTGCCCTGACTTGCTCTGCTTGTCTCCCCATTTTTGGACCACCTCTCTCCTGCCTCCATTCTTTAAAAGCAAAAACTTCTAAGTGCCAGGAGGATGTGGTTCTGGAACAGATGACAGGGTAGGTTGTGGAATATCCATCCTTGGAGAGCTGAAAGAGCAGCTGGTCAGACAGTGCAGGCAGGATATGCTTGGAGGCAGGAGGTTGGGTCAGATGACTCTGAGAACAAGCCGGTTTCAGGGTTCTGTATTTCAGCATCTGCTTCCACCACAACTCCTTGTCTCCACAGCTCCTCTTCCACCTTCACTCAGCAGACATATTAACAAATGCCTGCAGCCTGGCTTCTAACTCCTTCAGTGGGGTCTCCATGCTTCCATGACCCTGGCTCCCTCTTGCTAGAAGGCTTTTTCATCTGCCTGATCCCATGTCTGAACACTAGTAGATCTGAATGCTTTTGGAGCTTGGTAGTTTTCCCTAAAATTCTTCCATTTCTTTTCAAGCCATCAAGACAGATTTCTCTGTCTATCCCTTCAAAAGCTGTTTAGAGGGACTTTTTTACTCTATGACAGTTACACATAACCATATACATTGATCAGGGACAAGTATGGGTTTCTAATGGCCCAAGAAAACAGGATTTAAAACATATCTTTCCAAACAGATTTAAGATCCCATAGACAGTCATAGAAATAAGCTACAAACAGCCTTTAGGGGGTATTGCTAGCTTTGAATTACCTTTGTTATGAATGAACTCATCAGAATATGAATCTCTGTGAGGGCCAGGATGCTGTCCTATTTGTTTCTGTATCCTCAGAGCCTAGACCAGCACTCAGCATGCAGCAGAAGCCTCAAATATACTGGTTGAATTATGTGATCCAGCTTCCTCCATCCCAGCCCTCCTTCTATCTTTTTAAAAAATACAGTCTGCCTCTCCCAGCATTTAAGTGGTTAGGATGAAATCCCTGCCTGGCTTTATTTTAGAATGTTCTATTATGTTCAAATTGTATTATAAAGTACTCAGAAGCAAAAAGATCACAGTCTGCTATAAGATAAAAGAAGCAATTTTGTAAAAAAAAAAAAAAAATTTAAATCTTAAAAAAAATGAAATAAATTTCAGGATCTAGATAACAAAGAATTTACCGGTAAAGGTATACTGATAAAACAGTGAATAGGTAAGGCAATCAGTAGCTGGTTCATTAGAGTAACCTTTCCCCCAATTAGAAGGAAGGACAATTACAGGCTTCAGAATGCAGCACGGAACTGCATGTGCCTGGGGATCTTTATTAACCTTGAGTAAAAAACACAACAAATGCGAAGGGGTTTCTGCATTCTGAGATAAAAAAGGGTGAAATGTCAGGGCCAAGATATCAGTGTTTTTTCCCCTGAAAAGGACAAGGGTAGCTGAATTTCTCTGGCACGTGGGGCAAGGATTCTGGGGCACAGACTGAAAGGACAGTGGGTTATGGAGGGGGATGGCTCCACTGGAGACATTTACGTCACATACTGAAATGATTTCTCAGCAATAACTTATTGATCTGGAAGAGCAGTGCAGCATGAACTAGTGAGTTCAGGGAAGGACTGAGAGGAAAGAGACCACCCCAACACACACCCTCCATTTTAGCTGGAATCCAGCAGGACCAGACACCTGCACCGACTCTTCCAGGCCCCTTCTCCGAGTCACAGACCTTCCTTGACCTTATATATGTGAAGGTCAAGGAAGTGATTTTTGGGACTTGTGGATGCAATCTTGTAGATGAGGGAAGAATTTTCCTAATACTCAATTTTCATAAGCCTCCAAAAGATTTATTTCTGGTGAAGAGGAAAGTAAGCTTGGAGATGGAGATACTGGCAGTAAATAAACCCATCTGCAGAACTGAAACTTGCCCTTTGGAGCATCTTTGGGTTTCTGAAAGGCCTTAGAAGGTAGGACTGCACTGTGATGTCATTCAGTCGTTTCTGACTCTGTGTGACCCCATAGACTGTAGCCTACCAGGCTCCTCTGTCCATGGGATTTTCCAGGCAAGAGTACTGGAGTGGGGTGCCAGTGTGGCTTACATTTACTCACAGGTGGACACATCCGAAGGGCTCCTACAGAGCCTCCTGCCCCCAAAGCAGCCCTTCTCTCTCTCATGGGCTGATGTCCCAACTTCTATCATTAGAAACTCTTTGTTTTGGGTGTTTAGTCTTTGTTCTCTGTTGAAACTTAAATTCTTTTTAGAAAGGAAATGCACAAGGTCTTATGAGAACTGTATCTTGGTGTGCTTTTATTTGTTAAGTCTTGTTTTCGGAGGAAGGTAAAGGTGCCAACAATCCTCTCAACCTTCTAAAGGAATAGTAACCCACTCGCCAGACAGGGATGATGAGAAGGTTTGGGATTCCTCATGCAAAAGTTGATTCAGTGCTCCCAGAGAGATCCAGCTTCTGTAAATTCCAACTGAACAGAATACCTTCCCCTGAAACCAGTCATGGTTAATGATAGTATGAGAAAAAAAATTTAGGTTCCAGATACTCATAATTATTTGGGAAACTCTCGTTGGTTTCTTTTAATTGCTAGTTCAGGAGATTATTATTATTATTTTTTTTAATCTTTCTAAAGTGTCCTGAAAGGTGGAAACATCCCTTGTTTTTCCGATTCTCCTTCACAGGCACACACGTAATTACTCTGTATACAGAATGAATAAAAGGGTGAATGAAGGAAGAGCAGATATGTCTATGGCCTGAGAGTTTCTGTAAGTGCCTGGCACCTATAACATATGACTAATGGGACTTTCCTTATAGAAGATCCTTGTTTGTTTGAAAAGGTAATGTGTAACTGAAAGGACCAGTGGAAAGGTATTGCATGCCTGTCGTTGTTTTCTACTTTCTGTTTGGTCTGTGTGTGACCAAACAGGTGCATATCAGAAGCTATAAAACTCTTCAGCAAATAGGACCATCTACTTGACCCTTCTATTTTAGAAGTGAGGAAGCCAGGGTCCAGAGAGAACAGGTGATTTTTCCAAAGCCCCAAGGTTCTCAGCAGTTGCCCTGAAGAGAGAGACTGAGACCCAGGCCTCCAGACCCCCTGGACTTTTGGTTCATTTCCCTGAAAGCTATTGTACCCTTGTTACAATCTCAGTGAAGCCTGGTTTCCTAACACCTGGATACAGATCAGACCTGACCTGCTGAACCTCCATGCTCACCCTATAAAAGATCCGCCCAGCTCTCCTGGCAGAATCTGGCTGTTAGAGATGACACTGTTGCAGAGCAACTTACAATTCTCCAGTGCTGCAACTCTAGAAATATCAGTTCAAGGATCAACTTTACCATCTGATCTGACAGTTTGATTTCTACAGGTACAAACTCACTGCTGACTCACAATGAATCAAACCAAACCAAAGGATGGGTTTCTGGTCTGGCCTGATTCTGGTGAGCAAATGCAGTACTCTGACCTGGCTCCTAGGATGCTATCTCAACAGCAGATGAGATTTTCTCTTATTGCATTTGATAAATTTAACAGTCCTTGGGTTTTATATATAAAGTCCTTTGGGGAAATAAACAGCACCTATAGCTTATCTTCTATCAGAGACAAAGACAAAGCCATGTCTTCTTGTTGCTGAATGTGTGGTCTGTGTTCACGTATAGGGACTCATAAAAGGAGGACCACTGCGCACACAGGTGGGTGTATGTCAGTCACTTCCTAATACTTCAATAGAAGGGAACTGAATTTCCAATAGAAGGGAACTGAACTGGAAGAGACCTCAGAGAACACCTCTGTTCACTCTGTCACTTCAGAGCTGTGGGTAAATGAAGGGACTTGCTCAGGGTCAAACAGCTGAAGATACCAGGCCTGGCAGCAAGCTGGGCCCTGGGGCTTCTAGGCCAGGGCTCTTTTTCTGTCCTCTCTAGTCTAGTTCATGATGAAATGGCTCTCTTCAATAATAGTGACAACTCAGATAATGTGGCTCGCTTCCATGCATAGTCAGAAATAAGTAGGAAGATACAATCAGAGAGGGAAAAGCTGGATGGGGAAGACAGCAGGAAAGAAAGTGACTGAACAGAGCTCAGATCTCGTCCTGCTACACTCCGATTTTACTGGTTGCTTGAAAGTTACAACAGCTAAGGGAGGTGACAAGGAAAACACATTACCAGAACCTTCATTAGCTATTATGATTATTTTTAATGGGATTGTATAGGTTGTCCTCACAACTTTCTGCTTTTCACAGCATGGCATGCTTTTGCTGAGATGGGGGCCAAGCAAACTGTCAAGAAAATCTGTTTGGATTTTGGGGGTGGGTCATTCATTTTCTTCTCTCATGAGGCATGGACCTGAGTTGGTGGCATTTAAAACTGACTATATTTCCAACAAGAAAACCAATATTGCACATTGAAATTCACCTTTTAACTTGAGAATATGATAGAGCTTGATGGCACATAACCAGATGGCACAAAACCATGAAATGGTTAACCGCTGCTACGTTTGACACAGATTCGTCTTAGAGAAAAATAAGGAGCTCAGAAGCTCCTGCCTGAAGTGTTAATGCCAACATGGTCTCAAGAAATAGTTCCCAAGATGACTTGATTTTAAATCCTAAGTTTTTATACTTATGTATGTAAATGCATAGAAAATTTTCTGAAAGGACTCAGAGGGATTACTTCTGAAAAGGAGAATGGATTAACCAGCATGTGTTTGGAGGTAGACTTCACTTTATATTTTTGTATTGGGTATTTTACAATGGGTATACACTCATGTGTATTAATTTTCAAAAATTTAAAAAGAAAGAAATTTTACTTATTTCTGGTTTACACATTGATCACTTATGGAAGGAATGCTGGTCTAGGAGTCAAGTGATCTGCTAAAACTGAGCTGTGTCATGTAACCTAAGGGATTCTCTATTTACTTATTTGTAAAATGGAGTGGTTGGATTACATTATCTCTCTGATTCTACAGTTCTTCCAGGTAAACGGGAAGAAAGCCAGTCTGAACTAGAGGAAGTCTAAATTAAATGACAGTTTTGAAAGTATCGTTTTCTAACATTAGTAAATCAAGTGTCTCCAAGTCATTCTTGCTGTTTTGATCAGGACTACAGAAGCCTTGCTCACAAACTAAAAGAGCTGGGGTGTGTGTGTGTGTGTGTGTGTGTGTGTGTGCTCAGTTGTGTCTGACTCTTTGCAACCCCAAGGACTGAAGCCCGCTGGGCTTCTTTGTCTGTGGAATTTTCCAGGCAAGAATACTGCAGTGGGTTGCCATTTCCAGGGAATCTTCCCAACCCAGGGACTGAACCGTGTCACTTGCATCTCCTGCATTGACAGGTAGATTCTTTACCTCTAGCACCACCTGTGGGGAGCCCCAAGAGCACTGTACTGTAGGGCTGATCTGGTATTCCTTCTGGAGCCTCATAATGCACCAAATATAGCATGTTTAGAGCTAAAATGAACTCTGTTCGTTTTCAAGGCAAACCATTCAATATCACAGTAATCTAAGTCTACGCCCCAACCAGTAATGCTGAAGAAGCTGAACCTGAACAGTTCTATGAAGACCTACAAGACCTCCTAGAACTAACACCCAGAAAAGATGTTCTCTTCTTTATAGGGGTCTGGAATGCAAAAGTAGGAAGTCAAGAGATACCTGGAGTAACAGGCAAGTTTGGCCTTGGAGTACAAAACAAAGCAGGGCAAAGGCTAACAGAGTTTTGCCAAGAGAACGCATTGGTCATAGCAAACACCCTCTTCCAACAACACAAGAGACGACTCTACAATGGACGTCACCAGATGGTCAACACTGAAATCAGATTGATAATATTCTTTGCAGCCAAAGATGGAGAAGCTCTATACAGTCAGCAAAAACAAGACTGGGAGCTGAATGTGGCTCAGATCATGAACTCCTTATTGCTAAATTCAGACTTAAATTGCAGAAAGTAGGGAAAACCACTAGACCATTCAGGTATGACCTAAACTAAATCCCTTAAGATTATACAGTGGAAGTGACAAATAGATTCAAGGGATTAGAACTGATAGAGTGCCTGAAGAACTATGGATGGAGGTTCGTGACATTGTACAGGAAGCAGGGATCAAGACCATTCCCAAGAAAAAGAAATGCAAAAAGGCAAAGTGGTTGTCTGAGGAGGCCTTACAAACAGCTGAGAAAAGAAGAGAAGCAAAAAGCAAAGGAGAAAAGGAAAGATATACCCATTTAAATGAAGAGTTCCAAAGAATAGCAAGAAGAGATAAGAAAGCCTTCCTCAGTAATCAATGCAAAGAAATAGAAGAAAACAATAAAATGGGAAAGACTAGTGATCTCTTCTAGAAAACAGAGAAGGAAATGGCAACCCACTCCAGTGTTCTTGCCTGGAGAATCCCAAGGACGGGGGAGCCTGATGGGCTGCCGTCTATGGAGTCGCACAGAGTCGGACATGACTGAAGTGACTTAGCAGCAGTAGCAGCAAAGGAACATTTCATGCAAAGATGGGCACAATAAAGGACAGAAATGGTATGGACCTAACAGAAGCAGAAGATATTAAGAACACGTGGCAAGAATACAAAGAAGAACTATACAAAAGAGATCTTCACGACCCACATAACCATGATGATGTGATCACTCACCTAAAGCCAGACATTCTGGAATGTGAAGTCAAGTGGGCCTTGGGAAGCATCACTACAAACAAAGCTAGTGCAGGTGATGGAATTCCAGTTGAGCTATTTCAAATCCTGAAAGATGATGCTATGAAAGTGCTGCACTCAATACGCCAGTAAATTTGGAAAACTCAGCAGTGGCCACAGAACTGGAAAAGGTCAGTTTTCATCCCAATCCCAAAGAAAGGCAAAGCCAAAGAATGTTCAAACTACCACACAATTGCACTCATCTCACATACTAGGAAAGTAATGCTCAAAATTCTCCAAGTCAGTTTTCAACAGTACGTGAACTGTGAACTTCCAGATATTCAAGCTGGATTTAGAAAAGGCAGAGGAACCAGAGATCATATTGCCAACATCTGTTTGATCATTGAAGCAAGATAGTTCCAGAAAAACATCTACTTATGCTTTATTGACTATACCAAGGCCTTTGACTATGTGGATCACAAGAAACTGTGGAAAATTCTGAAAGAGATGGGAATACCAGACCACTGTACCTGCCTCCTGAGAAATCTGTATGTAGGTCAGGAAGCAAGAGTTAGAACTGGACAGGAACAACACACTGGTTCCAAACTGTGAAAGGAGTATGTCAAGGCTGTATATTGTCACCCTGCTTATTTAACTTATATGCAGAGTACATCATGCGAAATGCCGGGCTGGATGAAGCAGAAGCTGGAATCAAGATTGCCAAAAGAAATATCAATAACCTCAGATATGCAGATGACACCACCCTTATGGCAGAAAGCAAAGAAGAAAAACAGAGTCTTTTGATGAAAGTGAAAGAGGAGAGTGAAAAAGTTGGCTTAAAACTCAACATTCAGAAAACTAAGATCATGGCATCCGGTCCCATCACTTCATGGCAAATAGATGGGGAAACAGTGGAAACAGTGACAGGCTTTATTTTTTGGGGCTCCAAATCACTACAGATGGTGACTGCAGCCATGAAATTAAAAGACGCTTGCTCCTTGGAAGAAAAGCTATGACCAACCTAGACAGCATATTAAAAAGCAGAGACATTACTTTGTCAACAAATGTCCGTCTAGTCAAAGCTATGGTTTTTCTAGTAGTCATGTATGGATGTGAGAGTTGGACTATAAAGAAAGCTGAGCACCAAAGAATTGATGTTTTTGAACTGTGGTGTTGGAGAAGACTCTTGAGAGTCCCTTGGACTGCAAAGAGATCCAATCAGTCAATTCTAAAGGAAATCAGTCCTGATTATTCATTGGAAGGACTGATGCTGAAGCTGAAACTCCAATACTTTGGCCACCTGATGCAAAGAACTGATTCATTTGAAAATACCCTGATGCTGGGATAGATTGAAGGAGGGAGGAGAAGGGGATGACAGAGGATGAGGTGGTTGGATGGCATCACTGACTCGATGGACACGAGTTTGAGCAAGGTCTGGGAGTTGGTGATGGACAGCAAAGCCTGGCGTGCTGCAGTCCATGAGGTTGCAGAGTTGGACACGACTGAGTGACTGAACTGAACTGTTAAAATGGATTGATGTGTTTTTATCATTTCTCCAAGTATGCTGAAATGAATTCCATGTTTTGTCTCATTTTTTAGCTGTTTTTTAAAAAATTATTTCTCCCTTGTTGCATGAGCAGAACAGCCAGGGTATTGTGGTTTTATGCTCTCTTTCTGAGTGTTGGCTGAGATGGAAAGTTGCTGTCTGAAGTGTACCAGGTTCAAAGGCACAAGAGAAAGACTACACGCACGAGCTTAGTCCACATTCTAAAAGTACAGCAAATAATAACTAGGGAAACTTGTGAGAGATCGTTGTAATTCCCTTCCCATTGCAGGGGAATATTCTGATTTCTAAGATCTGGCTGTGAGAAGAACTGTTAGGTTTTTCTGGATTTGCCTGTGTTCTGATCATGCTATCATCCTGTTCAGGAGAGGACAGCCTGGGTATCTGGCTTTACTACTAGCCAGGAAAGAGACTGAGTTTTTAGCTCCAGGTCTTAGGGAGGGGTTGAGGGTAAAGAAGCTTGTGCTAGGAAGTCAGCTCAAGGAAGCAGAGACCATGATGGAGCTGAGAGCAGATTCGTGCAAGTGTTCAGAAAACTGAGGTACAGGGCAGTGAGGACAAGTAAAGAGGAGCCTCAGGAAACTTTTACGTGAAACAAGGGGTTGGTGTTTCAGTCCTGACCAAAAGCAAACTAAAATTGTTTATAAAAGAAGGGTGGTTTAGGGGAGAGATTTAGGGCCATGACGGAGGATGAGCTGGCTAGATAGTATCACTGACTTAATGAACATGAATTTGAGCAAACTCCGGGAAACAGCGGAGCACAGAGGAGCCTGCATGCTACAGTCCATGGGGTCGCAGAGTCAGACATGACTTGGCGACTGAACAGCATTCCCTGTACTCTGCCCACAGTCTCTATCATTCCCATCCCCTCAGAGGTGACACTCTCAAGGGTCTCTTAAGGGCTTTGGTATTAGTCCCTGGAGGCCATCCCCTAAGTCTGAGGTTCCAACTGAACCAGGAGGTGACCTGGAAGGACATGAGTGTTCAGAGTGGCCAAGATGTCTGCCTACTGAGCAGAAACTCATCACTATTGAGCACAATGGATGCTACTAAAAGTGCACCTAACTCTCCCTGTTAAGTTTTGTTACGGGATAGGCCAACACTCTCCCACCTCAGTATTGTTTATATTTCCCAACAGACTAGCAAACTGTTGATAATATGGAAATAAGCTTTTATACCATTCTTTTCTGTATGATTATAATCCTACAAAGTGGAATTCTATTTTTCCTACATTTAGAAATAGATCTGATGAAATATCCTCATAGTTTTCTATATGTTTCTTTTTCAATGGGACACTTTCTTCATATCATAGCTTTTGCATTTGTATAGTAACAGTATTTCCTGTATTTACTTTTTCAGGGACAAATGTGAAATTATTGTGATTTTTAACATTAATTTAAAGCAAATCTACTGTGCATTTGCATTTGATCTTGTTTAAAATGAAGCTTGTACTTATGCAAACAGCAAGATGAATGCCTAGATTTTAATAAAAATAGTAAAAAAAAAAAAAAAGAGAGAGAATTAAAAGATGAGATGGGAATTCAATTCCTCAATTTAAAATCTCTTAGTTTGAATCTCTCATTAGAAAGGCTTCATAAAGACAAGCTTTAAGCATTCTCAATAATTAAACATGAATGTATGATCTATGTTAAAACATGGCCCTGAGGCTATATATGCTTAAATACACAAAATGGTGCTTGACTCCCTCTTGTTAGCTTATTAGCTCTGTCCTCCAGTGAAATGCATTTGTGTATCTAATTGCTCTGTATCTCCACTACATACCATATTTAAAAAATGCTTCTTCCCATAAACTGAAGTATTCTCTGATAAGCCACAGGGAACTTACACTATATTGTAACATGTCCTTACCAATTAATACTGCTACTGACTTTGTTTATGAGGACTGAATTATTCATCAGAAACTTCAGATCCTGTCACTCACTGCAGGCTAAGACTTTAGAAATGTTAGAACACCAACAGGATAGCGAGAAAGAAAATAGATTTTACTTAGAATCAAGCAATCACCTCATTTTAAGGGCATTTTACTCTCAAGCCCCAACGTTTCTGAACATGAAAGTGTATTCATGAACATCCCGAAGTGTATACAAATTAAGCTCCAATTCTGTGAGGCAGAGAAAAACACTACTTTGGGAGTTAAAGATGAGGGTTATAGTTAGTTTTACTTTTGTCATTAACTAGAATTGTGACCTTTTGCAAGGCCCTTTATCTCTCTGGGACTGTTTCTATAAATTATAAAATGAGTGCTTGGATTAGTAGAGGGTTAAGATTTTTTTAATTATAAAATTAATTAGGACTCTTTAATGTTTGTTTATAAAGTGCAGGGATAACAGCTGTTCTTCTGATGCATGTGAGAAATACAAAAAGTAAAAAAAAATTTTTTTGGAAATACACAGGTTAGAAAATAATGTGTAATCCGCCCCCTACCCCTAGAGCCTTTTGGTGCTCTATCAGGTTTGGGATGCGAAATTTGATCACTTAAAAAAACTGCTGCAGTTTGTGATTAGAACAATTATCTGCCGGAGGGGTTAAGCAGAAGTAAATGAGACAGACCCATCTCATCTCATGTCACATATGCTAAAAACAGTGATTGGTGCCTGGTACAACAAAGGGATTTAAAATCACCGCCCATTTGGGGTGTTTTTGAACTAATCAGTCTTTTAGGCAATACTTTTAAACGCTATTTTTCACTTTGTGTTAAAAATAGAATTAACCATAATTAAAATGCTCTGCATGAGAAGTCTTATAGCTAAATTTTATATAGGAATGCCCTGAAACACAACAAATCTCACTAAAACCAAAAGCATCATAATTCTTCCCTTGCCTTTCTAGCCTCATTCTAAACAGGAGGGGGTGGTGGTTATTTTAGCACCCGGGTCATGGCCTGGGTCTTGACTGGCTTTCAGTTATACTGAAGAATTCTGCTTTCCTTTCATTTTTAAGAAGAATTACCAAGTTAAAGGGAACTAAGCCTAGCTTTCATAGGTTTTCTTCTCTTTAGCAAGTTCCTTCAGTTCTGGCTGCTGAGTTATTAGCAGGGAGGTTATAAAGGGGGATGGTCTAAAGCTGACTGAAGACAGATGTTAAATTTGAGGATTTCCTTACTTTCCAGGTTGCACAATTTAGGATCTTAGAAGGCTGGCGGTAATAGTCTCTTCCTCTAGGACGGAGGTGAGTTAATGCATAGCCTTCAACTTATCAAGGGGGAACGGAGGGAGTATATGGGACTATGTGTGATGGTGTGTGCATGTGTGCCGGTAGGTCGATCAAATGCTGACCAGGTTCCCTTAACCTTACTTCAGCACCCCGGCTAATGGAAGGAGCTGGCTTACACTCTGCCTGTCCAGGAAAAGACAAATAAAATAGATACTTAGCTGACAAAAACTGTACTCACATCCTCAAAAAATAATAAATAAATAAATATATATATATACATATATATATACATACATAGTTGACAATGAAGATACGGTTTTAAGTGAGGAAAAAGGAGAAGGAATTGGAGGAAGCTGAAAACAACGAAGGTAAATATTATTTTGGACTTTTTGAGAGAGAATTTGATTTTCTTGCATGAGGAGAATTATGTAAATCTGAAGAGTGGTAATACCATAACCCCACGAAAGCATATTACTTTATGTCATAGTGAAATACATGTCTAAGAGCTGTCCAATGGGTGTTATTTTTGAAAAAGCTGTCATTTACAGTAAGAAGGCAGGAAATGGCAAAATACTGCCCTCTCCAATATACTGACTCCATATAGAACTGAATATTTTATACCCTGAATGGAGATACAAGGAAGGAATTCAGAAATCACTCCACAGATTTGAAAGTTTCAAGGCTATAAATTGTTATTTTCAAATAAGGGTTATTTAATAAAATGCAACCCTGGTAAATAACAGCTGGTGCTGGATTTCCCATCCCATGCCACCACACATATATCTGCCCAAAGACACAGGATGTAATGTGGGATTTGTCATTTCATTTTTCACAAAGTGCTAAATCGGAACGGAATTACATTTTTTCATACAGCATTTAATGCAACTATATTAAACATTTAGTCACCTTCAATATAAACATTTAAGAGCCTAGTAGATGAAACTGTATTTCACAGAAACAAGGATAAGTTAAGATCGAGATACAAAGTATGCGCTCTGAGGTCACTAGAAAGCAGCTGGCCACCATAATTAAGGTGGCTGAAGCTTTCCAGTCTAATTACAAATCAGGAGTCACATAAGAAATTGCTTTATTAGAAAAAAATGTAGTGTACATGTGGCTAATTTCTATCATTGAAACACCTCTTGGCTATTTTATAATTAAAATCTGATATAGGGTTTAAACTTCTTTAGAAGTTAGTGGCATTTCTTCCTATTCTGATATGTGGCTTAGGGAAGGAGCTATCTTCATGTGATAGGCACCCTTTATTCCTTTTCATAACTAAAATGAACCAATCAGTAGCTTAGCACTGGCACAAAACATAGAGGGAATTACCTAGGTAGTGCTTTCTGGGTAAGCCCACACTTCTAACCCGACTCCGGCACAGGTATGTCACTGATGCAGTTTTAAATCCACTATTATCACTCAAGTTCCACATTATTATGACCTAGTAGTAATTAAATTAATGTGGTCACCTATAACCTAACAAAACCTCTGAATGAAGTTTCTTTCTTCTCCTTTTGATTTTTTTTCCTGTGCAATTCCAAGCAAATGTGCAGTAGGCAGTGTTGATTTCCAGTCTCCTTTTAAACTCCTTCGAGTCTGTGCTATTAAACTGAGACAACCACATCGAGATACAGTCTGTCATAGGATTCCCTGAAGCACAGAATGAGAAGGAGACTGAGCAAACACGACCCGGGAAGGCACCAGTTGAACCAAGACAACTCTGCAAGACAAAAACATGCACTTGTAAGCATTCACGTGTCCCCAGCAGAATGCCACTTGTATGCTGGCTGCAACCTGCTTGCTTTGCATTCAAAAGCACTTAAAATAAGCACTTATAATAAATGTGCCCTGGGACGCCTGAAAACCGGCTTTCAATAAACAGTGACAAATTTGGAGTCTAAGTGATGCATGGAATATGTTACAGGGCTTTCCTGTGGATATTTTTAATCAGTATTGCTTATGACTTTTCATCAGTTTAATCCACCTTGGCTTCAGTGGCAAGACAAAACAAATCTTACTTCAAAGAAAAAAAATCAATAACCTTTAAATGTTAGTTTGTTAATTATATATAAAGTGCCCTCTCTCACCATCACTCTTATCCTTGTTTTGAAATATCTGATGGATCAGACAGACAAACAAAATCACCTGAATTAAGATAAAACTTTTATATTTTGGGGGAAAGACATACCTAACTCTCAGCAAAAAATCATACAGTAATCACAGTAAAACATATTATATATATATATAATAAGTAAAACATTATAAAATGAATCCTAATTCGACCCTGTGAGATACTACTGAGAATACTTTGGCTTCTTTCTAGTCTTTTTTTCCTACCATCAGAATGGTTATGTATGATGCCAATTACCAGAAAACTGACAGAAATCATCTAAACAGGCAATTCAAATAATGATGTTTTTGATTTAATGGAATTGAGAATGCGCTTCTTCAAAAATGCTCATTCATGAATTCAGAACTCTCCGACAGGCCAATCTTGGGTCTCTTGTTACCAAAACACACATGCTGCCCAGCCCACTGTGCTGTCTCTGGCTGCTTCCTCTGGCTCCAGGGGCCCTGGAGCCATGTATCTGTTCAGCTTCCTTCTATCCCGACCCCTCTGTCAGTCAGTTCTGAGGTTTTGGTGTAGAAGTGAGCAGTTTCTTGGCACAAAGAATCTGGTGGTGGTGGTGATGGAGGGTGGGTGGGGTGGTTAACTTCTCTAGTTTAATATCCATTCAGCAATTTCAATTTAAAAAACAAAAATGAAGGAAATATGTTTCCTAGTACATTTTTTCCTTTGGGCACTGCTATACATTTTATATTTTCCCTCTCTGTTTCTACAGAATGCTAATACTGCCTTAATCTTCAAAAATCATCCAAAAGATTCTATGCTGCTGCTTTAGATTAATCCATAATTCATATGGCCAAAAGAGCAATTTATGCTCAGGAATGGAAATCAGAAAACCAATCGGTAAGAAAAGGTGCTGTAACACTTTTTTTCCCCTGGAATATGTTCACAAAAGCAGCCTCCCTAACCTCTCCATTTCTACATTTTAAAAGTCAGACATGCTATTCTACAGCACGCAACAAAGATGTGTATTTCAATGGTATTTTTTACACAAAGCTGGTTTCTGTCCTTTATTTGGACTGACTATAATCTAAATACTCAGAAAGGCTGTGATCTTTGGGATCTTGTCTTTATTCTAATATTCCCTGAAATGGCATACCCAGCATTTTCTGCTTTTATATTAACCAGATAGCCTCTGGATTTCTGACGATAATTTTAACAGGCAAAAAGAATCAGTGGAAAAATAAGAGAAAAAAAAGCAGCAAAATAGAGATAACAGCATAGCATTTATACGAAAAGTGAGCGTTTCTGACTTTAAAGTCAAATTTAAAATTTGCTTAAAGCAGTAGCTCAGGAAGTACATCACTTGACAAGAAATCTACATCAAGGACATTTTCTAAACCTTAGAGACTGTATTTCATGGGAGCTAAGGTAACACACATGTAACAACGATCAACTTGTCCTAGCTCTCATTAAACCTAGAAATTAGTCAAATATTGCCAAAGCAGACCTTTATTTCATCAGCATTGTAAAATGATTCCTTCTACCTAGGTTTAGATGAAATTTCTAGAAATAACTTGAAAGTGCTCTTCAGTGTCATGGTTTGTTGGTTGATGTTCACTACTGCACACACCTCTCACCGAAAAGCCAAGTCCATTCTACAGTGAGTTCATCTGGCTTACCCAACTACCAGTGTTCTGAGAAATTATTGTTTAGAGAGAAGAAGGTCAGGGAGGAAAAATTCTGCATTTTCCACTGAAAACCATTCACATACACCACAGCTAAAGTGGCTCTGATGTGCAGGAAATGGCTTTGCTTAAAAGTTTGACTTGACTTGGCAGGAGTGAAGTGAACTGTGGTTCTCTGAAGTCCAGGGTCATATGACATGATTAAACCAACAGAGTCCTTTTCCGTCAAAACTGTCTTTGTATCTTTTAAAGTGAGCACGGTTTTCCAACACTCCTTCCCTTTGCCTTTCACTAGAGAGCATATAAATTCCTACTCCAAGGCTCATGATTTGCTTCTACATTTCTGCTGGTCCTCGACCATCTCCTGTGCTGCAGCCTGAGGACTCTGTCAATTTACAAATTTACAGTGAGACACATATTATGTTTCAGGGCGCTGCACAAAATGCTGAGGCTCTGTTGGGACTGAACTAATTAGGATGAACCATTCTACTTCTCACCTCATCTTTCCCTGCAGTGATGCCACACTTTCAGTTTCTACCACCTTCAACTTATTTGTCTGATTCCAAATAACTTGGAATAACACACTTTCCAAAACCAGCCTTCTACTTACTTTGTTGATTTAGCCAAAATATGGTGATTTAACAAAACTGTCTTCACTGTATCTCAAGAGAACTAGCTGACACCATGATTTCACAGTGTAATACTCCCTTCACCCCACATTAATTACCTAATAGTTACATTAATTACACATTACCTAATAATTACTGTCACATTGCGTTTTTATTCTTAGATATAAAATTACTTCTCACTAGTATACATCTGTTGAACCTGTTCTCCTGGTAACCACCAGACAACACCTCCCTCCTCAGCACACAACGCAGCCTCAAATTCATGGTTGGCTACTTCAAAATGAAAGACTGAATTAAAAACCTTTAATGCTTTTAGCCAAAACTTGTTGCAGAGCTTCTAGAACAACAACAAAACCCAGACAATACAAACTACAGAACGAGCTACAAACTATAAAAATAGAACATTAGAATACATTTTAGAGCATATAAAGAATATAACAGCATTCTCAAATGGATTTTGTATGTGAAGTCATTAGGATAAAACATCACTATGCTATCTGAAATAACTCACTGAGATCTGCAAAGCAAATATTATAGAAAGCAACTCAGTTTTGCAAATATGATTATATTAAGGAGCAAGTAACGTTTTTTGAAAGTGACCCTGAAAAACCCAAGTCAGACAAACTCTAAGAAATCTTTGATAGGGTCCCAGGTTCCAAAGCAGAATCAACACAGAACAGGGGAAACTCTGTGACCTAGGGCTCCACATAAGTCAAGTGGCATTGGTATAGAAGCCCATGTGACATTCATCATCCATGATGGCAATGGCTATAATCTGCAGGCAAATCTATACTAGAGCCTATCTTGCCAGGCAAAGCACTCTAATGTGGTCATTTTGGGTTAGTCTGTATGGCTCTGAAAAGCCACATCTGATGTAGTCATCTACCAGATAGCACATGGTGGGGAAACAAGAACTCCGCTCAGGAAGTTTAGTACTGCCTTGAGAAGTGATCTAAAAAACCACCAATCTTTATGATGATTAAAAATCAGACTCTCCAATCATGTAACTAATAGCTGAATTCTGACATATAACTAACTTCTGGGTGAGTTTTTCAAATTTAAAATGACTAAATTATGACATTCAAACACTGGTTCTAATGGAAGGGAATTTATCATATTCAACATTTAGCATACCACGTTGTGGAAATAAAAGTTTAGGAAATAATTTTACATAATTGTTTTCAGATTTGTCATTTCTGTATCATCACACCCAGGCTATAAGGCATGTTGAATTTTGCTGTGGGACTTCTGGGGGCGGAGATCAAATAAACATAAGGGAAAGAATCTCAACAGAGTTTTCATACTTCTAATAACTTTTTAGCCTTAGAAAGTTGTGGGGTGTGGGTTTGTTTGTATTCCTCACACACATTGAAAAATAAGCATATAAAAACATTTTTAAAAAAATAGAAGCCTAGATGTTTAAATTCCTATCATCACCAGAAAGAAAAAAAAAATTATCCACAAAGGAAAAAATTATCCAGAAGGAAAAAAAAAAATTTAGTGAGTGCCAGTCATGCCCTGGTTAAAGCTCTTTCACACTGATTTTCTCATTAACTCTAAAATGTCAAAACATACTGAGATTTTTTTTTTTTGGTCCTGAAAATCATCCTGTTTGGTTAATTTTTATTTAAAGTTTTATTTTTCACAGTAGTCATGGAGTTTAGGTAGAAACCTTTAACCTCTATCTATACAGATATGTGTAAGAACATGTGATCAGAAACCAACCCCAAAGAGGGAAGCTTTCTTCCCCCAGCTAGATAAACCCTCGATCATATCAGTGAGATAGGAATTAACAGAAATGGTGCTGTTTCTAACACTGCCTGTGACAAAGAAACACAAATGTCTGCTTGTATCTGGTTACCAAGAACCTGCAAAAGGAGGAGTGAGCACTGACTGACCGGAACAAATCGGAGGCTGCCACATGCAGGAATCAGGAGAACGGCAGAGACTCTCTTCTGGCTGAGCACAATGGTAGGAATGCATTGGCCTCCTCCACAGTCAGACAGCGCAGGAGTGGTTCCTGCCTTAAACTGACCAATAAATACATGTCTCCTATATTCTACAGGTCATGTGCAAGAGGTCTGTTAAGGGTAACATGATCTGGCATCTACTGTTGATGTTTTTAAATGCTGGGAAGACACAGCAATTTCCATTCTAGAGGAGAATCCGTGCATGCTCAGCCAGGCTGTAAGGACTACTCAGCCCACCTGTGTCTGCGAGCTGGAAAACCATTGCTAAGGGCAACAGCCATCTCTGTCAACTGTGACACTACTGAAGTGGGTTAAAGCTGATAATGTAATAATTGTTAGATGATTCCATTTAGAAAACTAACTGGGGGCAAAGACTTTACCCTGACACCTGGTGATGGCATTTCCTCTAATGGAAACACACATTTCCAGGAGGACAGTGAACAGTGGTCTGACCTTATTAAGATCGCCTTTGAAAATATTACTGTCGTTCATAGGGCAAACCAAATGGATATCAGGTTTAGCAAAGCTGAAAACTTCTTTTCCTGAATTACTGATTGACAGAAATGATCTAGTTTATTGTTAATTATAGTAAGAAATTAATATAGCATTTGGATTTTGCTGTGAGGTGAAAGTGCTCTGCCAAAAGCTGTCCAAAGCTCAGGGAGATTTTATTTCATCAGCTGTTAAAGTTTCAAAAATTTGTTTTTGAGTCAATGATGTTATTGTCACTATTATTTCAATTACAAGCCTGTGAGGATTCCTGAAAATAATTAGGTTTCTTGAATTGTCACATTTCAGAGCATTTCTTATATTTGAGTCCTATAAATTAGATTCTTACATGTTCAAATTACCCATATTTACTGGTATCTGATAAGTAGTTAAGAAAACATCAACCAGGAAAAAAAAAGGTGGTAATATTCATTTGTTTAAGATGAAATAAAATGGGACAGAAACCTCATAAAAATTAATAAAAGATTTATATTTACAACTCACAAGTACAAAATAAAAAACAAGACATGTAGAAGTATAAAATAAGTATAGATCTTTATTTTAACATGCGAAAAAGAAGCCTAAATAATTGGGCCCCTAATTTCTAAACCAGGGAGACAAAATCTGGACTGCAGAAAAGACAGTATCAGAGAAAGCCAAGCAACTGCAAAGCAGAGTCACTACAAAGCTGCCAACCCCAACACCGTGGGGTCTGCCTTCAACAAGCCCAGTGAGCTTTGCAGCTGTTCCTGCAGCAGTTCTTCCCACCCCCTCAAAAGCTATTTCATTCTCTCCTTAGGCCCTTTCTCCACTGTCTTCCCACAAGCTCATCATAGATGAACTGGCTTCTAAGCAGAAAAGTTGATGACATCAAGAAGGAACTCTCCCCGAGCAATGTGCCTGGCAGAGATGTCTGCTTCTAAGGCTTGTACACTGCCTTCTCTCCACCTCCTCTGGTCCAAGGCGAGCTCCTCCACGTGGGTTGAGGACCCTAATCCTTTCTTTTGTGAGGACCTCCCTCTTCTTCAAAGGCATACCCCTGGATTCTAACTTTAACCTACCTGCACTGACCAATTCGGCAGGCACATGTAGCAATTAAATGTAAATTTAAATTAATCAAAATGAAATAAAATGAAAAACCCAGGTTGGTAGCTGCATTAGCTTTGTGGGGTTAGTGACTACTGTGTTGACAGCATAGACAAAGAGCACCTCTGTAATCATAAAATGTTCATTGGACAAGCTGTCCTATACACTGGATCTGCTCTTTGAGTGACTTCTCATTATCCATAAGGCTTTAAACTACATATATATCCCTGACCTTAATTTCAACCCTATGTTAAGACAGTAGAGTCAAAGTAATTTTTTTTAAAGCAAGATATCATTGGTTCTCAATGAGAAATAGCATGTTAGAATTACCTGGAGGGTTAGGTAGAAATGCTGGGCCCCTGTCCAAGTTAATTAAATCAGAAATTCCAGGTGTGTGCGAGGGGTTAGGGTACATTACATTAGGCTAGGATGCATTTCAAGAAAAGCAACTGAAGATATTTTCTTTTATTGGCACGTGAAAGCTCAAATAAAGTGATTTACCTTAGAACTCATCACATAATTGTCTATACATTAGCACCACAAACCTCGCTCCTAATGGACACATTTAGATAGTAAATGAAGAGTCAAATTTCTTACCTGTGTGATAAAATGTGAGAAAAAACAAAAGTACTCCCATGAACATATTACTTAAAAAAGTGACAACTCCACAAGTAATTCCTTCTGGAACTGGGTAGACAGTTTCCACAAAAAGCTCAAAAAATATAGGTATACTGCTATTCAGGAACACTCCCAGGAGAATACAGGAGGCGTACAATGTCACTAAAATAAAAACACAAACATTTCAGTTTCACAGGAGTGGCAGTGAGTCATATCAGATGGATGTTCTGGTGTCTCTTTCATGAGTATTAACTCTGGAATTTTACCTCTTCTCAGTGGCAAGTGATGAAGTTGGATAAAGCTTCACACATCTGTCAGCTCTTCGCTCGGGTTTTGGGGAGTATATAGGAAAAGGTTTTATAGCTGGAATGATTACCAGTTTATTTGCTTTATGTTTTTGGTGGATTACTCTAAAGCACAAAAACAATTTTAACTGTTACAATTTAAAGGGTTCTTTCCCCTGAGTCACACTCCTGGCATATTGAGGGACAGATAAAATATAGCAACTTAACACAAAATCTAGACTCATTCTATAATTTTAAAGAAAACTTAAAATCTAAGAAAAGATGTAAGCGACATTAATTATTACTGAAAATTACATATTTTAAGACTGTTTAATAACAGCCTTCAAACACAAAATAAAAGTTATCTACTATGTAATTCCTGGAGAAACACTTAAAATAGAAATAGTCCTCAATTTTAGAATGAGTTTCAGGTCAAGAATTTTTTTTAAATACATGACATTTTTGGAACATAGAAAAAAAATTTCACCTAGAAATGTATAATTAATAGTGGCTGGGATCCCAGATTAGCCTATAAATAGCCTATGAACTCAATCTATAGTGAAAATTTTGAACAAGGCCACTGTTCTTATTCTTAGAGGAATGGTTAGAGAAATGTGCCCCACTCCAAATAATTATATTAATGCTACTGTCTGCATACAAATCTTCAAAAATGTTAATTTGAAGGTGAATACAGAATCAACGGGCTTTCTTGGTAGCTGGTCGGTGAAGAATCTGCCTGCAGTGCAGTAGGCCTGGGTTTGATCCCTGGGTTGGGAAGATCCCCTGGAGAAGGAAATGGCAACCCCCTCCAGTATTCTTGCCTGGAAAACCCTATGGACAGAGGAGACTGGTGGGCTACAGACCACAGTGTCACAAAAGTCAGAAACGACTTAGCGACTAAATCACAGAATCAATGAGGAAAGACAGATATCCTATTTAGAAACCTAAAACATCTCCCATTGGACTAATAAGTATATCATGTCCACTGATGATAGTGAGTAGCAATTATTTTAACCTTAAAGTTACCAGGAAAATATTTTTAATAAAAATATTTGTTAAGGAAAAAATTTCTATTGAGGAACAGAAGAAAGTGAGGGAATTACTCTAAATCTGTTATGTATTATTCATAGAACTAATATCAAATTACCAGAATTTACCATACTCAATTGCAATCATTAATAATCCCTAACGTTGTTGGAGAAGTTAAAAAAAAAATCTGCATCCACTGTTTCCTAACAGCATTTCTCTAATTAATCTCAACTCATACTTCCTCCTCCAATTACACTGGCCTTTCAGGACTAGAAGATATTTTTCACATTCTACTATCACAAATAGTTGGTGATTACTTAGGCTTTCTTTGATTAGAAGACACATGGAAATAGAGGACAAAAGGATGATGGTGAATAAAGGACACACTGCTGGCTAAAGTGATGACCAGATTAGACACAGGATTAAATGGGAAGCATCTAATAGATACAATAAACATATTTAAAACATAATGCAATTTTCAAGAGTTTCTTAAAACCCAACACCTCACGCTTATTGTATGTTTGCTGGACACGGATCACACAAATCAACAACACATTCTCCTTACACATGACTCATTAGTGTACATTAGGAAATCTAGAGATGGAATATCACTGGTAGCTTTATAGAAGTGTATTCTATCTAAAAAACACTTTATACTAACTTATGGTTAGTCATGGTAATCAGAGCAGAGACCACTACTGACCTCAAAACAGATAATCCTAGATAGTAAAGATGATAAAACATTGACTATAACACAGAGAACTATATTCAATTTCCTATGATAAACCATAATGGAAAAGAAGATTAAAAAAGAATGTATATATATTTATAACTGAATCACTTTGCTGTACAGCAGAAATTAACACAACAATATAAACTATACTTCAATAAAAAATAAATAAAAACAATGATAAAACACTGAAATAAGTGATAAGAAAATGCAAACGCTTAAGAACTGAGTGCAACTTCTAAGAAAGAGTTCACAAACCACTAATGGAATTAGCTGTTTTTAAAAAATATGCTTAAAAATAATCCCTTTGACATTTATATTTCTGAAGGAAATATACCCTCACATGCAATTTGTAATCAGGAAAATTTAAGTGTGATAACTGAAAAGTAATCATAATCTAATAAAATAATTGCATGTTGGAAAGAAAGAATGATAAGGTGAAATGAGGACACAGTCAAAGGGGACTGTCAGTAGAGTCTTGAAAAGAGATTTGATTTTACTGATTTTTATCAAGCATGGTGTGGGGAAAAAAAGAGGCATGAGATGTCTCAGAAAAGTAGAGGCTGGTGAAGCAGGGAATCCTGTCTGAAAACCACTGTGAATGAAACTGTAAACAGTTCATCTTGTAGTGGGTAATTTGGGAACATCTATCAAATAATGCACTTACTCTTTAATCCAGAAACTCCACTTCTAGGAATTTATCCCACAGCTATGCAGTACACATATATACAGAACACTCACTGCAATATTGTTTGTAGTATGAAAACATTAAAAACTAGCTTGATGTCCACCAATTGTGAGTTGGTTATTTAAAAATTTATCAAACATCCAAACAAAGGTATCCTACGCAACCATTAAAAATGAAACAACTGTATTTGCTGATGGTAATGACAGCAAAAATAAATAAATGAAAAAAGTACAGAACAGTGTAAGGTATACACACACACGCACATGCACACGCACACACACACACACATTTATTTATAAATGTATAGAATTTTCTGGAAATACCTAAGAAACTGACATTCAGGGTTGCCGCTACAGAGGGAAATTGGGGGCCATAGGATAGTAGACATTTTTCACTGTAAACCCTTTTCTGCTTTTTTGAACTTAGTTTTTACTATGTGTCTATTTTACCTATTTAATAAAATAAAAAGAGAAATGTCATTGTAAACTAATTAACTGGCAGCTGATCCAACTCCACTTTATGCAGTTTTGTTAGCTCCTTGACTCAGAAATGGTTATCAGTGTGAGAGCCGACTCACATACCTGATGTCTACATCCAGGATCCATATAATCCAGCCTTGGTCCAGGATCCTTGACATAAATATTCCCACTTCATTTATTAAAATTCTTGTTATATGTAGGATAAGTGGGCTAAGACTGCTGATATAACTTCAGAGGACAGAAATAAAAAAGAAACCAAGTACGTTCATTCAATTCTCTCATTCACAGTGTTTGCTTCTTGAATTACTATAAATATGTTGATCACAAGATTGCTTTATGCTAAATGGATTTGTGAAATAACTTGTTATCATAGAAATTAAAGAATCAAAATAATTTACACAGGAAAGGGTTAAATTAAGATCCTCATAATCAGAATGAGGGAAAACTATCTGTGTCAGGATTGATTTAATATTCTCCCCAGTATTCTGGGACATGCACAAAGTAAAAGCTGATTATTATGAGTCTGAATTTGACTTCCATTTGAATTTTCAGTTTAGAGTCTGATACAGTATCTTTACACATTAGTTTGGCAGATCCAGTGGGTGAAAGTCATCTATTAAAAGTCGGGCAGACAAGATAATTTGCTGCTCATCAGAGGGTTCAAACTACATGATCATTAAATATTTCCATGACTTTCTATAGTACTGATACTAAAATTAAAATAAACTGCCTATCAATTAAAAAGTCAAGGTAACTTAGTAGAACAAAACACAATGCTGATGCAGAATTTTTCTCCAAGAAGTTAATAAAATTTCATAGGCTTGTAATTTACATTGCCAAAAACAAAGACCTGTGTACCACCAAATAACTTCAGTTCAGTTCAGTCGCTGAGTCGTGTCCGACTCTTTGCGACCCCATGAATCGCAGCACGCCAGGCCTCCCTGTCCATCACCAACTCCCGGAGTTCACTCAAATTCACGTCCATCGAGTCGGTGATGCCATCCAGCCATCTCATCCTCTGTCGTCCCCTTCTCCTCCTGCCCCCAATCCCTCCCAGCATCAGAGTCTTTTCCAATGAGTCAACTCTTCGCATGAGGTGGCCAAAGTATTGGAGTTTCAGCTTCAGCATCATTCCTTCCAAAGAACACCCAGGACTGATCTCCTTTAGAATGGACTGGTTGGATCTCCTTGCAGTCCAAGGGACTCTCAAGGGCCTTCTCCAACACCACAGTTCAAAAGCATCAATTCTTCAGCGCTCAGCTTTCTTCACAGTCCAACTCTCACATCCATACATGACCACTAGAAAAACCACAGCCTTGACTAGACGGACCTTTGTTGGCAAAGTAATGTCTCTGCTTTTCAATATGCTATCTAGGTTGGTCATAACTTTTCTTCTAAGGAGTAAGTGTCTTTTAATTTCATGGCTGCAATCACCATCTGCAGTGATTTTGGAGCCCCCCAAAATAAAGTCTGACACTGTTTCCACTGTTTCCCCATCTGTTTTCCATGAAGTGATGGGACCAGATCCCATGATTTTCATTTTCTGAATGTTGAGCTTTAAGCCAACTTTTTCACTCTCCTCTTTCACTTTCATGAAGAGGCTTTTGAGTTCCTCTTCACTTTCTGCCATAAGGGTGGTGTCATCTGCATATCTGAGGTTATTGATATTTCTCCTGGCAATCTTGATTCTAGCTTGTGCTTCTTCCAGCCCAGTGTTTCTCATGATGTACTCTGCATATAAGTTAAATAAGCAGGGTGACAATATACAGCCTTGACGTACTCCTTTTCCTATTTGGAACCAGTCTGTTGTTCCATGTGCAGTTCTAACTGTTGCTTCCTGACTTGCATACAGGTTTCTCAAGAGGCAGGTCAGGTGGTCTGGTATTCCCATCTCTTTCAGAATTTTCCACAGTTTATTGTGATCCCACTTAAATGCATGTTTTTCAAGAATACTAAGATCATAACCCTGAAAGAACTCTTCTCTCCACCCATTTCCAATGACAAACTAAATTACTAGACTTTTGGGAAGTAAAACTATGTGTGAATACATTTTTATTAGCCAAGACACTCAAATCTTAGGTGATTAGCAGTTATAAAGCAAATCATAAAATTTCAGAGAAGAACTATTTCTACGGAACATTTAATAAGATTCTCAAGATGTCATCAAAAACAATAACAACTTCAAATCTTGGATTTATATAATTTCTGAAACACCTTTTAAAACTGCTTTTAAATATACTGTCATATTTGACCATCCTATTAACTCTTCAAGGCAGGTAAAGTAAGACAAAGTAACTGAATTTCTGAGAGTCAAAATGATTCTTTACAGAATGAGCCATCAGGGAGACCCAATGTTAGGTTAGCAGTGTTAATAACAATAGTATAATTAAATCTACAGAATCAAGTGTACTTCCCACCAAGCCACTGTATCAGACTGAAAAGAGTAGTTTTCTCTTATTTCTTTTATCCAATGGTATTGACACAAAAGGAATGCTTCTCAAATCCACACAAAAAGCTGGAAGCGACTGCACAGAAGACAGATAACAGAATCAAAAACAGAGCACCAAAAGGTTACAGAAAAAAACAATGAACTTTAATCATGACAAATGTAAAATGGGCTCAAGAATTATTGCTTAGGTATATAAAAGGGAAAACTTAGCTTAAGCTTTTCTGCAAAATCATTTATCAAGTGCCTTGTATATGCAAGCAGCTATGCTGGAACAGTAAATAGGACACTAACCTCAAATCATTCCTAATCTAAAGGAATATGATGGACACCTATGGGCTCAGCAGCCATTTATACACACAGCATTAAGATAATTCTACTTCATTCTCTTTAAAAGAAGCAAAAAAGGCAAGGAGAAGCCACAGCCTCCTACCATTGGGTGCCAAGTGCAGCCATGGACAGAGGAGCCTGGTAGGCTCTAGTCTACAGGGTCAGAAAAGAGTTGAACACAATTAAAAAGACTAAACAACAACAAAAGCAGCAGGGAAAGTGCTAAATTCTAGTAATACTGTTTAAGGAGGGTCCCGACAAGCTATGGTAGGTTTAGAAGGCAGTGACTATGCTGGTTAGTGGTATGGAATCCATGTATGAGGAAAGGTTGTGAGAATTGGGGAGTGTTTAGATTAACGGCTAACGGAGACATGACCGGTATCTTCAAGTGTTCTGAGAGCTGCCAGTGGAAGTAGAATGTGGCCACGTTGCTCTGTGGGAGATGTGTTGCTCCAAATGAGTTACAGCTGGATAGGAAGAAAATTTCCTAGGATCCAGAGCTGATTAACAAGGGAGGTGTTTTTTTTTTTTTGAAAAACAGTATAATCCCATTCATAAAAAGACAAAAAGGAAACCAACTGCTAAGCCCTTTGTAGAATATGCACTAGGATTTCTTTAGTATTTCTGGTGCTCACTTTATTTAGCAGATATCTATGATACTGTAATACAGCTTTCCCATGAGAGCTAAACAAGGCTTTAGCCATATACTCAAAGATGAACGTTCAGAACCCAACTTCTTAATTTTCCTATGTTGTTGACAGAAGTGTGGGTTTGCTGGGTACAAGGGAGGTTTTCAAGCAGCTAATGCAACTCAATACCAGAAAAACAACTCAGTCAAAAAGTGGGCAGAAGACCTAAACAGACATTTCTCCAAAGAACACATACCAATAGATAATAAACACATGAAAAGATGCTCAACATAGCTCATTATTAGAGAACTGCAAATCAAAACTACAGTGAGATATTACCTCGCACTGGTCAGAATGGCCATCATCAAAAAAATCTGCAAACAATAAAAGCTGGAGAGAGTGTGGAGGAAAGGGAACCTTTTTGCACTGTTGGTGGGAATATAAATTGATGCAGCCACTATGGAGGACAGCATGGAGATTCCTTAAAAAACTAGGAATAAAACTATCATCTGACCCAACAATCCCACTATTGGGCATATACCCTGAGAAAATCATAACTGAAAAAGACACATGGACCCCAATGTTCATTGCAGCACTATTTACAATAGCTAGGACATGGAAGCAACCTGGATGTCCATTGACAGATGAATGGATGAAGAAGCTGTGGTACATATATACATATATATATATATATATATATATATATATATATATACAGTGGAATATTACTCAGCCATAAAAAGGAATGCATTTGAGTCAGTTCTAATGAGGCAGATGAACATAGAGTCTATTATACAGAGTAAAATAAATCAGAAAGAGAAAAGTAAATATCATATATTAACACATATATATGGACTCTAGAAAGATGGTACTGATGAACCCGTTTGCAGGGCAGCAGTGGAGACACAGACATAGAGAACAGACTTGTGGACCCAGTTGGGGGAGGAGAGGGTGGGATGAATGGAGAGAGCAGCACGGAAACATATACACTGTCATATGTAAAACAGACAGCCAGTGGGAATTTGCTGTGTGACTCAGGGAGCTCAGACTGGGGCTCTGTGACCACCTAGAGGGGTGGGATGGGGTGGAGGTGGGAGGGAGGACTAGACATTTTCCTGATTAAAAAAAGAATGACTCTGGCTAAAAAAAAGAAACCTGAATTTGCCATCACTGACTTGAAGGAGGGGACATATGTATACCGAAGGCTGATTCATGTTGATGTATGGCAGAAACCAACACAATACTGTAATTATCCTTCAATTGAAAATAAAATTTTTAAAAAGGGAGGTTTTCATTAAAGTTGTGGTCATATGAACATATATCTAGGTTGTAATGGAAGAGCTCATTTATTGAATAAGTTATATCAGATGATGACTAAGGTTCATTTAAGCAGATCAATAACAAATTTAGATACACGTAGGTAGAAAGCTTAACTAGGATATTAAAAATAAAATCTTACAGGTGCTTCATAGAGGATACTAACAGAAACTTTTTTACAGTTTTATTAAGAAGCATTATAAATATGAAACAAGGATTATAAAATAACAATATTTTAATCATAAATTATTTTAAGGAGTAGAGTCAAGAAATTTCCCTAAAGAATAGGTTTATTAACATTAATATACTTTATTGGACAAATTTTTTTTTTTTTCTCACTGATAAAGGAAACAGTTTATTAACACATATTTTGTGTTACATGTATTATATACTGTGTTATAAAAATAAGTTATTAAAAAAAGTAAGCTAGAGAAAAGAAAATATTAAGAAAATCATTAAAGAAAATAAATTTGTAATACTATACTATATTTATTAATACTGTAAGTTTATATCATCTATTTCTTTTTTTTTTTTTTATTCTTCCAATTTTATTTTATTTTTAAACTTTACATAATTGTATTAGTTTTGCCAAATATCAAAATGAATCCGCCACAGGTATACATGTGTTCCCCATCCCGAACCCTCCTCCCTCCTCCCTCCCCATACCATCCCTCTGGGCCGTCCCAGTGCACCAGCCCCAAGCATCCAGCATCGTGCATCAAACCTGGACTGGCAACTCGTTTCCTACATGATATTTTACATGTTTCATTGCCATTCTCCCAAATCTTCCCACCCTCTCCCTCTCCCACAGAGTCCATAAGACTGTTCTATACATCAGTGTCTCTTTTGCTGTCTCGTACACCGGGTTATTGTTACCATCTTTCTAAGTTCCATATATGTGCGTTAGTATACTGTATTTATGTTTTTCCTTCTGGCTTACTTCACTCTGTATAATAGGCTCCAGTTTCATCCACCTCATTAGAACTGATTCAAATGTATTCTTTTTAATGGCTGAGTAATACTCCATTGTGTATATGTACCACAGCTTTCTTATCCATTCATCTGCTGATGGACATCTAGGTTGCTTCCATGTCTTGGCTATTATAAACAGTGCTGCGATGAACATTGGGGTACACGTGTCTCTTTCCCTTCTGGTTTCCTCAGTGTGTATGCCCAGCAGTGGGATTGCTGGATCATAAGGCAGTTCTATTTCCAGTTTTTTAAGGAATCTCCACACTGTTCTCCATAGTGGCTGTACTAGTTTGCATTCCCACCAACAGTGTAAGAGGGTTCCCTTTTCTCCACACCCTCTCCAGCATTTATTATTTGTAGACTTTTGGATCGCAGCCATTCTGACTGGTGTGAAATGGTACCTCATAGTGGTTTTGATTTGCATTTCTCTGATAATGAGTGATGTTGAGCATCTTTTCATGTGTTTGTTAGCCATCTGTATGTCTTTTTTGGAGAAATGTCTATTTAGTTCTTTGGCCCATTTTTTGATTGGGTCGTTTATTTTTCTGGAGTTGAGCTGTAGGAGTTGCTTGTATATTTTTGAGATTAGTTGTTTGTCGGTTGCTTCATTTGCTATTATTTTCTCCCATTCTGAAGGCTGTCTTTTCACCTTGCTAATAGTTTCCTTTGATGTGCAGAAGCTTTTAAGGTTAATTAGGTCCCATTTGTTTATTTTTGCTTTTATTTCCAATATTCTGGGAGGTGGGTCATAGAGGATCCTGCTGTGATGTATGTCGGAGAGTGTTTTGCCTATGTTCTCCTCTAGGAGTTTTATAGTTTCTGGTCTTACGTTTAGATCTTTAATCCATTTTGAGTTTATTTTTGTGTATGGTGTTAGAAAGTGGTCCAGTTTCATTCTTTTACAAGTGGTTGACCAGATTTCCCAGCACCACTTGTTAAAGAGGTTGTCTTTAATCCATTGTATATTCTTGCCTCCTTTGTCGAAGATAAGGTGTATTGGACAAATTTTTAATATTGTGCATATGGACTGAATTTTTACTTCATGATAAATGTTAGGAAACTTAACTAGGAATTATTATAGATTAGACCTTTATTAAAAATATTTATAAAAACTAAAACTTGACATTGCAAATGAAAATACTCCTTTTGGAAATAAAGATATATATGTAAAGACACAGGGTAAACATTCAAAAGTTTGCTAACTATTGTTCCTCATACATTTTGAGCATATTGAATATATAGAATACATATGTACATTTATATATACACACATACTAATACACATTTCTATATCACTGAACTGTGCCTTTCAACTCAGCCTCACTTTTTCTTCCTAAAAATGACTGCTGTGGCCTTAATGACCCATCACTAATTTAAACATGCAATACCTGAAAGGGTTTCAAAAGAGGAGGGGGCATATTTTGCTGCAGTATTCATTCATGGTGATGGTTTTCTTTCTGCATGTTATTAATTTGTGCATGTCTCTTGTTTAGACCCTTTGTTGGCAGAATTCAGTCCTATAAAGACTGTTATGTTTACAGTCCCTTATGGCTGAAAAGCATAGTTATTATCTTGCAGAAATGAAGCACAACTAATAATCCTCTGAAACAGTGGGCCCAGAGTAGACTGGTTGGGAAATGAGACATCATAGGTCGAGGTTTATCAGCAACTCTTAAGCTCCCAAAGAATGACATACGGTTCTGCAGAAGGCAATGTGCTATTAAATCATGGAACATGTACCATCTGGTCAAACCCTCCACCTTCAAGAAACACAGGTTCTACCTGAAGACTTGTTTCCCTTGAAAATCTCCATGGATGAATATTAATTACAAGACCTTCTTCAGTAAGAAGCATTTCGCTGAGCCTTTCATAAATCCATTCTCGTCTTTTAATCCCTGTTCTATTTTTGCCCCTTAATCAGTCACGAACATGAGTAATTCACTCTTAGTTCATAAAACTGAAAATAATAATTGACTACTTAGCCTTCTTTCTTTAAAGTTTAAAATCTCTAATTTCCATAATAATGTGCATTTCTTTAATTATGCTCATCACCCTTTCTGAGTTTTCTCATTTCCCCTCATTTTTGGGCAAGTGTTTGTTTTTATCTCTTTGCATGCTATTAAAATTGGACATAATTATCTTAACAAAGGTAAAATGCATGAAAATATATTAAGAGGATACTCTCTAGTCTATACATTTCACATGATTTTCAATACAAACATATATATTCCCTTTCTTTAATTACCATTTGAAGTCAGCTTTTAATGGGCTATCACCCTCCAGGGATTTCTGTCTAGCTAATCATCTCCCTCTTATGCCCCACTACCCATCATCACCACCGTGGCATTCTAGGAACTTGCATTAAAGAACCTCTCCCAAAGCATCTTCTGTTAAACAGTTAAATTACATTATTTCAACAAACCCAACACCAAAGTGCTAACATTTTTCAAAATGTCATTTTCAAAGTACTCATCTGTTCAGTGAAAAATGGCAAGTGAATCGTGGCTAGCAAGGCTAGACATCTATTTCCCAGATAAGGTGAATAATGTATTTTCATAGTTTTGTTTTAGCATAAGAGTCAAGATTTTGAAACATGTCTAATCATGAGTTTATTTATTTCCCTATTACAGCTAATTCAATTAATGAAGACATGATACAATATTAAATATTGAGTTTCCCTACAGAAATATTAGAAGCATACCACTGAGAACCTTCAAGAGGATGTTTGTACACATATGAAAATAGAACACCTTGAGATAGAATGCAATAATCCAGTTTTTCTTCTGAAGAGATGGCAACAGTAATATCAAGATCAGTGAACTACAAAAAAATTGCATTAGAAGGTTCTAGCAGTAGTAGCACTTACAACACGTGGGTTGAACAAAATTAATAGCTTTTAATTTATTATGTTGTTATAATTAAGGTGTATATTTTCAAATACTTTTCACGCAGATTCTTCTGATTTATAAAAAGTAATAATAGAAACATTAATTTTGCTAGAAATTGGGAAAAGACTAGACATTTTCCTGATTAAAAAAAGAATGACTCTGGTTTAAAAAAAAAAACATGAATTTGCCATCACTGACTTGAAATATCAGCCTAAAGGTCTAGATGTGTCTATAATTAGATTTTGTACTAAGTTCCCTTTCATCAAACCTTTTTACTTAAAAGGAATTAGGTCAGACTTTTACAAAGGCAGTAAGAAAGGGTATCTGTGACAGATTTATTCAAATTCTCCATTGTTCTATTAAAATGTGCCCTTTGACCTTCCTATAGCTAGTGCTGAATAATAAAGAGTGGCCAAGCTTCCCGACTATTATTGGCAATAAGTCATACCTATTGAGATTCAAAATGGAGATAAAATATACTTCATTCACTCATTCATTCATTACTCAGGGCTTGCGCTAGGTACTAGGGTGGAGCTGGTGTCAGAATTTATAAGGCAAAAGTCCATGCTCCATATTTCCAGGCTGATACGAAGATAAGACATATACTAAGTAATTACTAATTGCTAAGTACTGGGAAAGAGAAAACAATACTCTGATAATTCAGAGAATGTATGTGAACAAATCTAGACCTTAATCCAGTGTATTTGTAAGTTAAAAATGTATCATTCAGGAGCTTCTAAGTGACATTAATAAACTGACATTTGAAAACAGGAGAATTTATTAATTCAGTGGTTAGGACATCTACCTCAAACTCAATTTCTCAATTCTAGCCTTGGTTTATTTCAGAATTCTGCTTTCCTTTCTGTCCAACATAATTATTTTTAAGGACAGAATGGGAAAATAAGTCTTGACTGGGATCAATTACATCAATTTCCTTTAAAGATTAAAAAGATGCATAGTTTTCAAATATATTAATATATATGCTTTCTGATTATAAAAGTAAAACAAGCTTATTGTTACAAGTCCAGACAAAAAAGGAGGTGAAAACTAAATTTATAATGCTGCCATCCAGAGATTAAACTGTTAATTTTATCAGGTTAAATAGAAAATATAGGATATTCAATCAACATACATACTATCTTATAATGAATACTCTACACTTAATTCAAGGAAAAATGTCTGTTAATCATGTACTCATGACTGTGTTCTTGTGAAATCTAACAGATGAATACTTGACATGCAGTATCACAAAAAACTTTTGAGTGTAATGCCATGAACAAGAAGAATTGTAAACTAAAACTGTTCCACCAGAATGTTGAATAGCTGTTAAATTTGAAACTACACCAGAATAAAAAAAAAATTTTCTGGCTCAGAATACTTGCCAAAATTGCTCAAAACTCTAATGAAGGAATGTTAGTATATTAAAAGGGTGAAGTATCCAAAAAAGATTCCTTTGGACAACTGGGATTTATAGGCAAAAAAATAAACACTGAAAAGAGGGAATACTAGCAGGATGTACAGAGCAGAGGTTTCCAATCTTCCTTCTCAGCACCATTTGTATCTCAGTAATTTGTTAGTGTTGCCTCAAAGTCAAAGAAAATAGCTAACAATTCTGTTATTTACATGGTTCAGTTCAGTTCAGTTCAGTCGCTCAGTCGAGTCTGACTCTTTGCGACCCCATGAACCTCAGCACGCCAGGCCTCCCTGTCCATCTAGGCTCAAACAATTTAATAAATAAGTAAATAAATAAATAAATATATATATGTCTTAATAATTTAGTGGCCATTAAAAAACTAATATCCACCTATTAAAAGAAATGGATTTTTATTTCATTTTTAAATAGCCACAGCTGGGTTGGTACAGTTTGGTAATGCTGGGTATATCTTATCCCACTGCCCTATTGTCACTACACTCACTCCTAAATAAATGGTTGTCTTTGAAAGATTTGATGCCTCTGATGTGCAAACTTCTGATCTTTTTATTACAGAGCATGTAAATCCAACTTGAGATATATAATATACATTAATTACATGCAGCCAAAAGGAATCATCCTCTTATTCAGGGAGTCTCATGGAACATCCATGCCACTGGGTAACAGGTCCCCATAGAGCCACTCTCAGACTCTCCAAATTCCTATCCATATAAGTGCTTGTTACATTAAATAAGCCTACAGTCTACCTTTATAACAAATATTCCCATAATTAAACATATAATCTAAAAAGTGGCTGAATATAACTTGCAAATGGAATAAAAAATCTGCATTTTAAACAATCTTTTGTTAAAGCAAAGAAGCAATAACAGAGCCCTCTTGGCTTATAAAATAATCTGTCAAAGTAATTCTAAAAAGATCCTGTGGCAAGCAGAATAATGTCCCCTCCTTCCCCTAAAAGATATTCATGTGTGAGATCCTAGAATCTGTGAATATGTTATACATGGCAAAAAAGGATTCAGGCTGCAGATGGAATTAAGGATACTAATCAGCTGACTTTAAAACTGGAAGATTATCTTGGATTATCCAAGTAAACCCAATGTAATCACAAGGAGCCTTAAAAGTGGAAGGAGGAGGCAGAATATGATGTTCAGAGGGAAGGAAGGAACCAATGATGAAGGAAGGAAGGATGTGTAAGGAAGAAACAGATGATGTAGTATGAGGACCTGACCTGCTATTGCTAGCTTTACAGACAGAGGAAGGGAGCCACAAGCCAAGGAATGTGGGGAGCCTCTAGAAGTTAGAGGAGGCAAGGAAACAAATTCTTCCCTAGAGTCTGCCCACATTTTGACTTTGGCCTAGTGAGATTCAAGCTTACTTCTAACTTACAGAAATGTAAGATGATAAATTTGTGTTGTTTTTTAAAGTCACTATATTTGGGGTACGGTTTTTCCAATAGTCATCATGGATGTGAGAGCTGGACCATAAAGAAGGCTGAAGGCCAAAGAATTGATGCTTTTGAACTATGGTGCTGGAGAAGACTCTTGAGAGTCCCTTGGACTGCAAGGAGATCAAACCAGTCAATCCTAAAGGAAATCAACCCTGAATATTTATTGGAAGGACTGATGCTGAAGCTGAAGTTCCAATACTTTGGCCAGCTGATGTGAAAAGTTGACTCACTGGAAAAGACCCTGATGCTAGGGGAAATTGAGGGCAAGAGGAGAAGGAGCGACAGAGGATGAGATGGTTAGATGGCATCACCAAATCAATGTACATGAGTTTGAGGAAACACAGGGAGTTAGTGATGGACAGAGAAGCCTGGCATGCTGCTGTTCATGGGGTCGCAGAGTCAGACATGACTTAGTGACTGAACAACAACAACATTTGTGGTAACTTATTAATAGCAGCCATGGAAAGATTAATATAGATTCCCAAATGATACTAATAACAATCAAAAACAACTGCAGTTATAAATGTTTCAGGTCAACTGGATGAGCTAATAATAGGTAAATTGCCAATATTGTATCCCTTGGCTAACCTCACCAAGAAAAAAAAGAGAGAGGACTCAAATAAATAAAATCAGAAATGAAAGAGATGTTATAATTGATATCAGAAACACGAAGGATAAGAGACTACTATGATACAATTATATGCCAACAAAATAGACAACCTAGAAGAAATGGGTAAATTCCCAGAAATACACAATCTACAAAGCCTGAATCATGATGAAATAGAAAATCTGAACAGATCAGTTGCTAGCAAAAAGGACTGGATCAATAATCAAAAACCTCAACAAACAAAAGTCCATGACCAAAAGCCTTCACTAATGAATTCTACCAAACTTTCAAAGGAGAACTAACACAATTCCTTTTCAAACTCTTCCAAAAAATAGAAGAGGGGGAAATTTCTAAATACATTTTAAAAGGCCAAAATCACCCTGATACCAAAACCTAACAAGGATGCCACAAAAAAGGAAAATTACAGACCAATATCCCTGCTGAATATAGATGAAAAAACCCTCAACAAAATATTAGTAAACCAAATTTAACAATAAATTAAAACAATCATAAACCATGGTCAAGTGGGATTTATTTGAAGAATCCAAGACTAGTTCAACATCTGCAAACCAGTTAATGTTAACCACCAGGTTAACAAAATGAGGAGTGAAAAACCATGTGGTCATCTCGAGACAGAGAGAAAATGCACTTGACAAAATTCAACATCCATTTATGATAAAAGCTCTTAACAAAGAGGGTATAGAGGGAATGTATCTCAACATAACAAAGGCTATACATGACAAGATCACAGTTAACATCATACTCAATGGTAAAAAGCTGAAAGTTTTTCCTCTAAGATCAGGAACAAGACAAGGATGCCCACTCTCCCCACTTTTATGGGCAAGGAAAAAAAAAGGCATCCAAACAGGGAAGGAAGAAGCAAAACTGACACCATTTGCAGATGACATGATATTATACATAGAAAATCCTGAAGATGCCATCAAAAAACTGTTAGAACTAATAAATTTAGTAAAATTGTAGGCTACAAGATCAACACAAAACCTTGCATTTCTTTATACTAGTAATAAACTATCTGAAAGAGAAATGAGGAAAAAAATCCCATTTACAATTATAACAAAAGAATAAAATATCTAGGAGTAAGTTTAACCAAGGAGGTGAAAGGTCTGTATACCGAAAACTACATGACATTAATTAAAGAAATTGAAGAAGACACAATAAGTGGACAGGTAGTCTGTGCTCATAGATTGGAAGAATAACTATTGATAAAACATCCATACTACCCAAAGCAATGTACACATTCAATGCAATAGCTATCAAACTTCCAATGGCATTTTTTACAGTCTAAATAGAAGAAATAATCCTAAAATTTGTGAGGAACCACAGAAGACCCTGGATAGCTAAAGCAATCTTGAAAAAAGGAACAAAGCTGGAGGCGTCACATGCCCTGATTTCAAACTGTATAACAAAGCTAGAGTAATTAAAATAGTATGGTACTGGCATAAAAATACAGACACAGATCAGTGGAACAAAACAGAGAGCCCAGAATAAAACCTGTACACTTACAGTCAATTAGTTTACAACAAAAAGGCCAGGAATATACAATGGGGAAGAACAGCCTCTTCAATAAATGATATTGGGAAAACGGTACAACCACATGCAAAAGAATGAAACTGGATCACTATCTTACACCATATGCATAAATTAACACAAAATGAATCAGAGCCTTGAATCCATAAAACTTTGAAATCATAATTTGAATCCATAAGACCTGAAACCATAAAACTCCTAGAATATAAAAGAGACAGTAAGTTCCTTGACACAGGTCTTGGCAATAATTTTTTGATTCTGACACCAAAAGAACAACAGTGAAAATTAACAACTGAGACTACATCAAATTGAAAAGCTCCTGCAGAGCAAAGGAAGCTATCAACAAATGAAAAGGCAACCTACTGAATGGAAGAAAATAATTGCAAACCATTTATCTGATAAGGGGCTAATATCTAAAATATACCAATAATTCATACATTTCAGTACTAAAAAACAAACAATGCAATAAAAAATGGCAGAAGATCTGAATACTCATTTTTCCAAAGAAGACATACAGATGGCCAACAGACACGTAAAAGAAACTCAGTATCATTAATCATCAGAGAAACATGGATCAAAAATCACAATGAGATATCACTCCACACCTGTCAGAATGGCTATCACCAATAAGATAAGAAATAACAAGTGTTGGTAAGGATGCGGAGAAAGGTAAACCCTTGTGTACTGTTGGTGGGGATGCAAATTAGTGCAGCCACTATGGAAAACAGTACTTAGGTTCCTCAAAAAACTAAAATTAGAACTACCATTTGATCCAGCAATCTCATTTCTTATCTGAGGAACGGATATCATTAGCTCAAAAGGATATCCACACCCCCATGTTCACTGCAGCATTATTTACAGTAGCCAAGATATGGAAGCAACCTAATCCTAACAGTGGGTAAATTGTGGAATATATATGCAATAGAATATTACTCAGGCATAAAGAACAAAATCTTGCCATCTGTGACATGTTTTGATCTTGAGGATATTATGCTAAGTGAAGTAAGTCAAGATACAGAAAGACAAATACTGTATGATCTCACTTACATGTAGAATTAAAAACAAACAAAAAAACAAAAACCATAAAAAACCAAGCTCATAGAAACAGAGAACAGATTGGTGGCTGCAAGAGGTCAGGGGTGGGAGAAATAGTGAACTTCTTTTTTTTTCTGTTTTTAGTTTATATAGATTGAATTAAAAGTTTTTAAAAGCCTAAATATAAAATAAACCTATAGTTGCTCATTGAAAGAATTTTACTGGTGTGTACTTGAAACATAGCTTTTTGCCTTTGTTCATTTTCCTTCCTGTTTAACAATGATGTAATGGCTATACAGAAGATAAAAATTTTTGTATTATGCTCTGATATGATTTTCCAAGCTATGTAAGCTTAGGCAAAATATTATACATTTCCATATGCAAAATACCAATGGGAATATTTTCAGTTGCTTCTTAGATGGGATTATGGTCTGACAGCTGGACAAGGGAGACCTTTTTTGTATATATAACAATTATGGAAAAAGCCCTACTGTCAGTGTATATATGCTTTTATAAACTGAAAATATTCATTCAAAATTCAAAACAGTCTGTGTTTACCTGTGGTTAAAGGCAGGTGTGTGATGCTGTTCAAACAAGTCAGGGTGAACCACGTGGATGACAGCGTAGCCCCAGAAAACAGGAGGAGCAGAATTAGTTTCAGCATACCCCTGATAAAATCTGCAAACCTGAAAAGAAACAATGTATTAATCCTAGCTGGATTTTTAAAATACTCTTTACATGAATGACACACTTTGATTAAACAATAATATCTTGAAAATTTTCAATGCATTCTTTTAAAAGCAAGTTTTTATGTTTTTAAAAACTGATACATTTTATGTGTTTGTGTGTATGAGTATCTGTATGTGATAAGTGTTGCTCTGTGATTTTTTTTTCCTTTTACAAAACACATAAAATATGATCTCTGTTATGTATTTATTAATATAATTACAGGATAGATTCTTAGTTTTTAATTGCCACTTTTACTTTCTTTGTATATTTTTCTATAATTTCCAAACATCCTATAATGAGCACATAATGTCCTAGTCTTAGAAAATGGGCCAACATTGATAAAAACTTACAAAGACAGCTCTCCCAAAATTCAAAGTCACTTAGAGCCAAATATAAATCCTTACATCAGAGCCTTTGGGGTCCTTCCTATATGATCTGGTTTCTGCCTCCACTTTCCCTTTGTCTTACTATTCTTCACTCGCACAGCCCTGCTTCTGTCTCTCCTACATACTAAGGTTGTTTCCCATAGCAGCCGTAGCTTCTGCCCCTGTCCTGGAATGCTGGCATCTCCAGACTGTCACGTGACTTACTCCTGCTTACTCCTTAGGTCATTCAGGTCTCAGTTCAGGAAGGCTCTCCATGCTCATGGCCCTCCCCACCCCATTCTCACACTCTTGAAATATCTCTTGCTTTTGCATTTATTGTTTTTCTTCCCTATCAGACTGTAAGGTTTGTAAGAGCAAGAACATACCTCTAGAATACTGAATTTATTCTACAAAATTTGTTCATAATGTTTCATAGCACTTTAAGTTCTCAAAAATCCTGCTTTGTCTTGAATTAACATGCAACTCCTGGTAGAGATACTTTCTATTTAGTCATGACCAAAAACCTGCCCATTTGCCAACCGTTTTTCCTCATCTGCTAATGAACCACTGATTGTATAAACACAATTGTCTGGCTCTGCCTGTACACAACTTACTCTGTCCTTCAGAATTGTTCCTACTGTAGAAAAACTGATCCCATCACAAATATAACATTTACCATGTTTTCTCTTTGTTTTTGTAAAATAGATTTTAATTTCTATTGTAATGATATGACTTGCAATACTCTTTCATTTTGCACTTATTTGACATGACGGGGTTAATCACGTTTGTAAAGTGTTATCTAGACTAAAACGACTGCCTGTGAGAGCTGATGCCATCTTTTGGTGGGAAAAATGGATGCACCTTTGCCCAGTGACTTTGGTTAGTTCTCTACTATGAAAGTTGACAAAAAGAAAATTCTTATGTACTCTGAAAAATGTTTCACAGCTTGATGGAAATGCTCCTCAAGAAAATCCAAAAGCTTTGTTTTAATTCTATGTTCATTACTCTTTTGGTTTATATTAAGTGATGTGTCATGAACTTACTGGTGAGATAGGCAGATAGCTGGTATGAGAGAATAAAACAGTTTTCTGGTACAACCAGTTGAGTGAAGTTGAACAGTTAGTAAGTTTTTCAGGGCCTGATCACATAAGACTAAATTGACCACTCTGGTCCACCAATTTTGGAGACCTAGTCCTTTCAAATGGGCCAATACTATCAAAGTGTACTGTTAAGACCAAAGTAGTACATTTAGTAGTAACCTTGAGTAGTGTGTGAAAATGAAAGCGTTAGTCACTCAGTTGTGTCTGACTCCTTGCAATGCCATGGACTGTAGCCTGCCAGGCTCCTCTGTCCACGGAATTCTCCAGGTAAGAATACTGGAGTAGGTTGCTAGTCCCTTCTCCAGGAGGATCTTCCCTACGCAGGGATTGAACCTGGGCCTTCTGCATTGCAGGCATACTCTTTACCATCTGAACCGCCAGGGAAGCCCAACCTTTAGTAACATAATCACACGCATGAAAAAACAACCAACCACCTAAAGCACTCACGTCTATAAGGAGATTCCATTCTAGGGACCCCAAAAAGGCTGTTTTGAATATAATTTAAAAACTTATTTTAGGCTTAGAAGATATTACAATTGACTTTGGATTCCAGAGTAAGGGTTGTACTTTTTAAAACTTCCATTTCAACAATTTAAAAACAGAAATGTCCTCATTCTAATTTTTCCCTCTAGTTCTATTTCCATAAAGTTAAAATTAAGGGTTTGTAGAAAAAATACAGAGAAAGGCCCAAATAAGATGTCATTTCTGATACATAATGTGTCCCTCTTTGACTGATGTGATGCTCAGAAAAAGATTTGGTAAATGATGACTCAGTATCATTGGTTTGGAGATTAATTAGAAAAATTAGATAGGATTCTTATCAAAAGTGATAGTATCAGTGCAGTGATTTCATACAAATAGCTGTGCTCATATTTTTCTTTAGCTTTTTGATTTTATTATATTTCCTAATTTATAAAAACCTCAGAAAAAGTGATTTAGAAATAAGTGTCAATTTATTCTTTTATCAGCCCAGAAACACTATGCAAACTATAAGGTCTAGTTATAATATTATCCTGTGTCAATTATGTTTAAGTATTTAGACAGTTAGGTGCTTCACATATCTTACTTGATCTCCCCAAATATGTAGCTATATTCTTCCCTTCCTGGTAAAGTTGATTACCCAATTTTGTTTTTGTTTAAATAGGATAAAATGATTTGGAAAGTGAATGAATATTATCTCACTGGAAACACCAAGAGTAGTTTTATAGGTAGCCACCTACATGAGTGACATTTTCATTCTTTTCTTTTTTTTAGAATAAATGAGATTTTCCCTTATTCTGACTCATTCTAAAAATGTGTTGTCATATTGGGTTAAGAATTAAAGAGAGTTTGATGAAACTCAAAGTCTTTATGGGCATTTTTCATCAAAATGGGATAACCATAGGGTCATACCTGTCAAAAAAGACCAGAAATAAATATTTGCTAATCAGGATACTGACTTTTCATGGAAAGTTCTAGATATGCTCTTATGAATGATTCCCTTCAATTCTTTTCTACTCCCGGTAACTATCAATCTGCCTTTATTATTGTATCATCTTTCCTTGAGTCCAATTTGTAGATGCTGTTCTTTAAAAATATGGAGAGAGGAAGCTTAATACACTGGAAATACATCTCTAGTCTCCAAGAACATTTTACAGTGGACTCCTGAGAAGGTTTCTTGTAGCAGCAAATTCTACCTACTGTGTGTGGATTTTCTTATAGCCTGAACAAGTGTCCTTTTTTTGACTTTTGCCTGTTTTACTTTTCCTTAAATGTTAATGGTTATCTAGGGTAGCTGAGTTTCCCTTTGGGCTCTTTTTTTGATTGTGCTTACTCACATGTTTACCGTAAAATATTCTCACCTTGCCATAGCTATTCCAACAACACAGCCTCCAACAATGGACCAAAATCCAATCCAGCCAGCATCTACCTGTTAAGAAAGTGGCAGACACATTTAATACAAGATTATCATGTTGCAGTTTAGAAGGCATGGAAAAAATTGTCTTTAATCAGTATGTTAATAGCTAAATGGCATAAAATTTAGGAAATACTATTTAAGAAAATGAATCAGATGAAAGGATTCATGTGTGACTAGTTAATACAAACTTACCTAAATAAATACCAGGAAAGTACTAGGCAATAATTAAGTGCTAAAATGTCCGGTACAAGTCAAAAGAGAATGTATTAAGAGAACACAGATGAGTGGGGGGAAAAGAGGGTTGCGGGTGGGAGAGAGAGAGAAAACAGGTTGAGTACCTGAGGAGACAAAGAATTTGAGCTCGACTTCAAATGGACAGCTCGTTCTACTCCTGGAGAAAACATTTCCAGCCCTGTCATTTACTAGCTTTGTGACTCTGTGCAAATTAGGTCTTCCTGCCCATAACATGGACGTGAGATAATTTCCACACAAACCTTAGATCAGCAGTCAACATACAGGAAGTGCTCAATAGAGGTTAGAGCTGTGGCTGTTACCTGATGATGTTTCTCCATCATCTAATGTCTCGTCTCTTCCCTACCTTCATGGACAAACTTGCTCAGAGCAATCTACAAATGCTGCCTACGTTTCCTCATCACTCATCCTCAGTTAAAGAGTAGCTTTAACTCTTACTATGACTTGGCTTCTGTTGCAACACGCACCCTATGTCTCAGTTTTCTCATTAGTAGGATGGGGATTCGGGATAGTGAGGGTTTTTCTGAGAGTTAAATAAGTTAATCAATGCAAACTGCCCAATACCTGTTAGTTGACAATACTTGACATTTCATGTGTTCTGAACAATACTGGTGCATTTTGTCTTTTCTCTTTCCCCATCACGGGCATCACAATTGCTTATTTTCTTATTTTGTACTTCTGGACTCCTGTAGTAGCAATCTTTTTGCCCGCTATTTCCAGAATAATTATTTCAATCATTCCACTTCCCTGCTCAGAAACAGTTATTGGCTTTCTTTGTGGTTATAGGACAAAGTTCAAACTTGCCCTGGCACTTGGGAGCTACCCAAACTAAATTCTATCTCTTATTAGTTTTCTAGTCATATTTTTCATTACAGATGTGATAGAACTGGTCAGCCGTCCACCAAAATACATTATATCTTATCCTACCAGGGCATTTAGCTAGTTTACATGTTCTAGCCCATATTCAGCCACATGGGACCACATGACTAAGTTCTCATTAATGGAAGTGGAAAAAAGTGAGGTGTGCCATCTCTAGGCTAGAACCTAGAAGGCAACTGTATGCCTCCGCCAATGCTTTCTTTCCCTCTCTGCCAGCTGGAATACGGATAGTCAGCCATCTTCACCCATGCATATAATGACAAGGCCCTAGGAGACAGAAGAGCTTCAAAGAGGAAGCAACCTAGGTGTCTAAATCAGTGTAAGCAAGAGAGCAATCCAAACTGTGGACAACTGTTCTGGATTATTAGGCAAACTATCCTAGATACCTGTGTGAATGAGAAACTAATGTCTTCTTCAGTCTCAGAATTTTGGCATTCTTAGCCTACTCTTAGTATTACAATCAGATCAGATCAGATCAGTTGCTCAGTCGTGTCCGACTCTTTGCGACCCCATGAATCGCAGCACGCCAGGCCTCCCTGTCCATCACCACTCCCGGAGTTCACTGATACTCATGTCCATCGAGTCAGTGATGCCATCCAGCCATCTCATCCTCTGTCGTCCCCTTCTCCTCTTGCCCCCAATCCCTCCCAGCATCAGTCTTTTCCAGTGAGTCAACTCTTTACATGAGGTGGCCAAAGTACTGGAGTTTCAGCTTTATTTAGCATCATTCCTTCCAAAGAAATCCCAGGGCTGATCTCCTTCAGAATGGACTGGTTGGATCTCCTTGCAGTCCAAGGGACTCTCAAGAGTCTTTTGCGACACCACAGTTCAAAAGCAGCAATTCTTCGGCACTCAGCCTTCTTCACAGTCCAACTCTCACATCCATACATGACCACAGGAAAAACCATAGCCTTGACTAGACGGACCTTTGTTGGCAAAGTAATGTCTCTGCTTTTGAATATGCTATCTAGGTTGGTCATAATTTTCCTTCCAAGGAGTAAGCGTTTTTTAATTTCATGGCTGCAGTCACCATCTGCAGTGATGTTGGACCCCAGAAAAATAAAGTCTGACATTGTTTCCACTGTATTACAAATTCCAAAGTATTACAATAACTTTACACAAATCTTGCTCTACCAGTGTCTGGTGCCAGAAACAAAGATAAATGTTCTCTGGAGAAAAATAACACCAGAAATTTAAATCATCTCTACAGTTTTTCTTTCATACTACTGGCATGTGGGGCAAGAGAATTCTCTGTTCTTCAGAACTGCCCCTCTTCTTGCATTTAGCGTTTATTAACACTATGGACTGAGGCCTATTATACTATGAAGTCCCTATAAACATTCTCATCTATCCTGTAGGTCACTGGGGTCCTGCATCAGGTGAAGAACACTGTGTATCTGACTATACTAACCCTGGTCCTTTCAGGCCATTTTCTGCTTTCTCTATTCATGATATTTGCTTTAGTTAATAATATTCTCCCCAATAATTAATTTTTTTCTTTGCTTGAATTTAATTAATTAATTTGAGAGTATCCAAATTAATTGGAGGGTGTCTATGTGTCTACCAACCCAGAAGATCTGTTCTTATTTAATTTTAAATTTCATTTTATTTAATACCTGGTATGACTCATAGTGTCTGTATCTCTTAAGAGTTTGTACAGAGAGACACTTGGAAGGGATTCTCAGGCTTTGTAACATGAATCGTAAGATCTACAAAATCAGCATCATCTGAATGGGTGCTACACTTTTTCTTCCTGAAGTTGAGTATGCTTGGAATACCTGCCATCCAGAAAAACAGGAAATTAAAAGGTTTTCTCCTTATAGTAAAGATACACTAGGTAATTTGGGTTAATTTTCTGGTTGCAAAGCAGAAAATCTGGAGTGGGAAATATGTTTGAAGGCAGTAGAGAGTCAAGAAAGTAATTCATAATTCTGGAATAAGATGAGAAGGAAGCCTGGGTATTTGGGGGCACTTTTTCCTTAGGGGTGTGTCTACTGATTTCAGAAAAGGTAGCTAAGGGGCTGTAAAACTACTGACAGCCTCATGAATCTAGGAAGAAAAAAAATACGAGTTTGAGGCCTGCTCTTAGGTGTCTGGCCTTGTAGAAAACTCCAGGCTTTAGCCAGGGACTATACCTAAGAGCAACTTCACTTTCACTTTTCACTTTCCTGCACTGGAGAAGGAAATGGCAATCCACTCCAGTGTTCTCGCCGAGAATCCCAGGGACGGGGAAGCCTGGTGGGCTGCCATCTATGGGGTCGCACAGAGTCGGACACGACTGAAGCAACTTAGCAGCAGCAGCATACCTAAGAGCAGGCTTCCCTGGTGGCTTAGTTGGTAAAGAATCTGCCTGCAATGCAGGAGACCAGCGTTCAATTCCTGGGTCAGGAAGATCCCCTGGAGAAGGAAATGGCAACCCACTCCAAAATTCCTGCCTGGGAAATCTCATGGACGGAAGGAGCCTGGCAGGCTACAATCCATGCGGTCGCAAGAGTCAAATACGACTTAGCAACTAAACCACTACTATGCCTAAGAGTGGTATAAATGAGAAATGGAACTTTAAAAAAAAAGAAGAAGAAAGAAATGGAACCATATTCTGAGGGACTAAAACCTAGTTTTAAATGATCTCAATTCTTAAAACTGGATTAAGTGATCCTTAGACTCCTAAGAAAAAACATAAGTACTTTCTAGAGGAAAAGAACACCATTTCAAGCTTAAGTTATCACTACAACTTTTCATATACTATGTTGAGCACTCAGTCAAAAATAACTGAACACATAAGAAAACATGAATGAATATCACAAATATAAAGAGACCCACAAGGGATCTAGATAAAGGGATTAGGAAATATAGATTTCAAATAACTATTTTTAATAGTTTCAAAAACAATAAAAGACAAGATCAAGCATTTCTACAGAAATTTGGAAACTATGAAAAAGCATTGAATAAAAATTTTATAACTTAAGAACATAATAGTTGAAAGTAACTCATAGATGAGTTTAACAGCATATTAGAGCAGAAAACTGAAATTATAAGTTGGAAGAAAAGCTAGGTAAAATATTCAGTTTGAACAGAGGAAGGCAAAGGATAGAAAATTCAGAACAGAGAGTAAAAGACATAGGAAAGAAGTGTGAAAGTAGAACACGTATGGTTAGAATTACTGAAGGAAAAAGAAATAGAGAAAATGAAACATAAGCTTTGAAGGGACATTGGCTAAGAATTTTCTGAAACTGAAGAGACATTAAGCCATAGATTCAAGAAGTCCTACAAACCTTGAGCAGAATAAATGTGTTTCATTTTGAATTGCTTTTTTCAGTTCAGTTCAGTTCAGTTGCTCAGTTGTGTCCGACTCTGTGACCCCATGAACCGCAGCATGCTAGGCCTCCCTGTCCATCACCAACTCCCAGAGTCCACCCAAACCCATGTCCACTGAGTTGTTGATGCCATTCAACCATCTCATCCTCTGTCGTCCCCTTCTCCTCTTGCCCTCAATCTTTCCCAGCATCAGGGTCTTTTCCAAAGAGTCAGCTCTTCGCACTGGGTGGTCAAAGTATTGGAGTTTCAGCTTCAGCATCAGTCCTTCCAATGAACACCCAGGACTGATCTCCTTACTACCTATTCTTATTTTTTAAATTGAAGCACACTTGATTTACAGTATTATATGAGTTTCAGGTGATTCAGTATTTTTACGGATTATATTCCACTAAAAGTTATTGCAAAATAATGGCTCTAATTCCCTGTGCTATAAAATATATCCTGTTGATTACCTATTTTATACATAGTAGTTTGTATTTCTTAGTCCCATATCCCTAATTTGTTTCTCCCCATTTTCTTCTTCCTTTTGGTAACCACTAGTTTGTTTTCTCAGAGAAGGCTATGGCACCCCACTCCAGTACTCTTGCCTGGAAAACCCCATGGATGGAGGAGCCTGGTAGGCTGCAGTCTATGGGGTCGCTGAGGGTAGGACCTGACTGAACGACTTCACTTTCACTTTTCACTTTCATGCATTGGAGAAGGAAATGGCAACCCACTCCAGTGTTCTTGCCTGGAGAATCCCAGGGACGGGGGAGCCTGGTGGGCTGCCGTCTATGGGGTTGCACAGAGTCGGACATGACTGAAGTGACTTAGCAGCAGCAGCAGCAGTTTGTTTTCTATATGTGAGTCTGTTGCTGTTTTGCATATACATTCATTTGTAATATTTTTTTGATTCTCCATGTAAGTGATATATCTGACTTACTTCACCAAGCATAATATTCTCTAGGTATATCCATGCTGTTGCAAATGGCAGAATTAATTCTCTTTTATGGCTGAGTAATACTCCATTGTGGGCCTCCCAGCTGGCTCAGTGGTAAAGAATCTGCCTGCAAAGCAGGAGCTGCAGAAGACATGGATTTGATCCCTGGGTCTGGAAGATCCTCTGGAGGAGGCAATGGCAACCCATTCCAGTATTCTTGCCAGGATAATCCCATGGACAGAGGAGCCTGGTAGGCTACTGTCTATGGGGTCGCAAAGACTGAGTGACATGACTCAGCAACTAAGCATACACACACAGTTGAGGCTTAGATGGAATGAAAGGGTTCTGAGGACCTTGGACAGTCCTGGTAGAGGTAAAAGTTCTAATTTATAATAGATGTTAATAAGTGAAATGTACATTCTGTACCCTCTAGGATAACCACTAAATAATAAGAGACTAAAACTACCAAGCTAATAAAAGGGGAAAACAGAGTAGTAAAAAATCCAGGAGAAAGAAGAGAAAAAGGATAGACTAGATTGGAAAAAAAGGAAACCAATAATAAGGTGGTAGATCTAGACTCAAATCTACCAATAATTGCATTAACTGCAAATGGACTAAATGTTCCAATTAAAACACAAAGATTATCAGATGGAAATGAAGGAAAAACAGTATCACAAGAAAACTAGATGGCTTTATCAGCGAAATCTACCAAATATTTATGGAAAAATAAAATCCCCACACCATCAAACTTACATAAACTCTTTCAATAACAGAAAAAGAGGAAACATTTCAGAAGTTCTTTTCTGAGACTAGCAAAATCTTGATACTAAAATTGAAATGGTAGGACAAGATAAAAAAAATTATAGACTAATCTCATTCAGGAACATAAATGCAAAACATCCTAAACAAAATGCAAGCAAACTGAATTCAGTGATACATAAAAACTATAATAACTCACTGACAAAATGGATTTAGTACAGAAATGCAAGGTAGTTCAACATTTTATAATCAACAAATGCAATTCACCATATCTGCAGTTTAAAAGAGAAAGACCAGATGATTATCTCAGTGTTAAATTTTATTATATGTATTTTTCTCCATCTAATTGTCATTAGTTACAACTGATATGAGATGTATGCAGAGAGGTAAAAATATCTATGGATAAATAAATAAGTGAATTTAATAAGGTTGCTGGATATAAGATGAGCTATACTTCAATCATTTTCAAAAACCAGCTATATTTCTACATGCCAGCCAACAAAAAGTAAGATTTTTAAAGTTACCAATTATAATAGCTTCAGAAAACATCAAATACCTGGTAATACATCTAACAAATATATAGAAGGTGTTTTTGAGAAAAGAGATTCAGAGAGACATTAGGTAAGTAGATGAGAGATATAATGATCATGATTTTGAAGACTTACTATTACAAAAAGTTAATTCTCCAACTGACCTAGAGATTCATAAAATTCTAATCAAAATCTCAAAGAGTATTTATTCTACTACACACTAAAACTTATTATAAAACTAAAATACTTGAGACAATTTGGTATTGGCAAAGAGACAGATAAATAGACTAGAAGAAAAAATAATTTAGAAACATCCATGCACATAAGGGCATTTCATTATGACAAAGATGACACTGGAGAGTAATGGGGAAAGAACGATCTTCTCAAAAATTGGTGTTAGGTTAATGAAGAACTATCTGGGATAAAAGAAATTTAATCCCTACCTTTTAACAAGCACATAATTCAATTCTAGGTTTAAATGTGACCGGAATAACAATAAAGTTTCCAGAATAGCACTGTTCCACAGAACTTTCTATGATGATGGAAATATTCTATGTCAACACTGTCCGATATGGTACCTGTAAGTTGCATGTGGCCACGAGCACCTGAAAAGTGGTTGGTGCTATTGAGGAAGTTAATTTTTCATTTTAATTTTATTTCAACTAGTTTAAACTATTCACATTAAATAGCCACATGTAACTAGTGGCTACTGTACTGGATAAGAGAGTTCTGCACAATAATATACGGGTTGGTGCTATTGAGGAAGTTAATTTTTCATTTTAATTTTATTTCAAATAGTTTCAGTTCAGTTCAGTCGCTCAGTCATGTCCGACTCTTTGCGACCCCATGAACCGCAGCATGCCAGGCCTCCCTGTCCATCACCAACTCCCGGAGTCCATCCAAACCCATGTCCATTGAGTCGGTGATGCCACCCAACCATCTCATCTTCTGTCGCCCCCTTCTCCTCCTGCCCTCAATCTTTCCCAGCATCAGGGTCTTTTCAAATGAGTCAGCTCTTCGCATCAGGTGGCCAAAGTATTGGAGTTTCAGCTTCAACATCAGTCCTACCAATGAACACCCTGGACTGATCTCCTGTAGTATGGACTGGTTGGATCTTGCAGTCCAAAGGACTCTGAAGAGTCTTCTCCAACACCATAGTTCAAAAGCATCAATTCTTCCGTGCTCAGCTTTCTTTATAGTCCAACTCTCACATCCATGCATGACCACTGGAAAAACCATAGCCTTGACTAGACGGACCTTTGTTGACAAAATGTTGTCTCTGCTTTTTAATATGCTGTCTAGGTTGGTCATAACTTTCCTTCCAAGGAGTAAGTGTCTTTTAATTTCATGGCTGCAATCACCATCTGCAGTGATTTTGGAGCCCAGAAAACTAAAGTCAGCCACTGTTTCCACTGTTTCCCCATCTATGTGCCATGAAGTGATGGGACTGGATGCCATGATCTTAAACTATTCAAATTAAATAGCCACATGTGACTAGAGGCTACTGTATTGGATAAAAGAGTTCTACATAATAATATATGGGAATAGATTTATGAATTTGGAGCAAGAGAAGATTTCTCTCACTTTCTCCTTTGCAATATCATTTCTGCCTGCTAAATCCAACACCTAGACTATCTCCAAATTGGTTTCTATTGACCACATCTTTCGTTTGTTTTTAAATAAGAACCATATTTTCCTAATTGTTTATATGTCTAATTTAAAAAAAATTGTCTACTATATGCTGTGGATGATACAATAGAGAGATTCTGGATTATCTTTTCTAAGATAGTTGATTTTTGAGTTCATATGCCATTCAATTAATGGCAGATCACCTTGAACTTGTGTAAGCTCAGTTTTGCACTTTACTAGTGAAGAAGATTAGAAACCAAGTTGTTTCTCAAGTTCCTTTCACTTGGCAGGCTTCAATCTCCAAATCATGTCCTCTGCAGATTTTTGTCAGGGCTTGGTTTTAGGTTTTGTTCATGGTGGGTCCAAGAACAATAGGCTTTCCTCTATTGAGGGTATGGTCTGTGATTCTAAAGTTTGTTCTTCCTGGTGTCTCAACAGAAGCCTAAGATGTTAACAAGTTGTTAATGAGGTCTTACACTCTGGCTGGGCCAGAACTCCAAGGGTCCTGCATGCTTGCCCTCTGCTATACTTGTCCTAGCTTTGCACCCCACAGCAGTCTCTGTACTAAGTCTGCGGTAGCTTTGCCTTTTACATGTGCAGTCCATTCCTCAGCCAAGCCTTCCTGGGGAGACCACTTTCACAAAGCTCTCCTCTTTACAAAGCAGTAAGAAAAAGGCAGCCAGGCAGTGGGCAAGAATCTTGAACAGGTGTGTCATAAAAAAAGGATGCCACTTAAAAAGCTGTCATGGAAGTCACTACAAGGGCATACAACTGCACAGTCATCAGCACATCTAAATTTAAAAAGATTAACACTGCCAAGTGCTGGTAATGATATGCCGCAAGGAGAAATTTCATGTACCGCTGGTAGGACTATAAACGAAAACAACTACTTTGGAGGAGTTTGGCATCATCTATCAAAGCAGGCACACCCTGTAACTAGCAATTCCATTCCTTGATAGATATCCAGTAGAAATGTATATAGAAATGCCCCAAGGGATGAAAATATCCATACAGCACTGTTTATGACAGCCTAGATGTAGACATTCCAAAAGTTCCTCAAAAGAAAATTGGAAAAGTTGTTTATTCATGCAACGGATCAGTGTGCTAGATTTCCTCCATCTGACCTTCCTAGTCTCTCGACCCCTTCCTACCATGCTATTTGGAAGCAAGGAGAAGGAATGGACGTCATCAAGCATGTAGATGAAATGGTTATTTTTAAGGAAATGAGATACTGAGACTGAAGACAAAGTGAGGAATTAGATGTATGAATTGCCTTATATTTAATGACAGGATCTTCATCTTTATAAACCAAGAATCAAGGATCCTAAGATTTTTTCATTCTTTATTTTTCTTTTATTAGCATCATTAATCATAAGTGAAATTCCTGGTGGTTAACAAAATCCAGGAAGAAAATCAATATTGTTTATAACTATTTCATAAAGATCTTCCTTTAGCAGCAGTGGTACAGGACAATGCTTTACCTAGGCACTGAAGTCAAATGTAAGAACAGGCAGACAATGTTCAGAACTTCAGTGAACCAAAAATACCTACAAGATATAAAGAAATAAAACACTTACTTGGCTGACATGCACTGGTGTTAAAATTAAGTCCAGAACTCCAGACCAGCCAGCAAATACACCAAGTGGTATGGCATATGCTAAAGCAATCATCAAAAATCTCAAATTGCTGTAAAAGAGAAGAAAAAGAAAATATTATTACAAGTTCAAAATCTAGAATTTAAACTCTTACTCGTGAAAAAGTAAGTCATTTGGAAATTGGAATACCAGAATCAGAAATAGAAAATATTTGTCAGTTTAATAAATTTGAAGTTCCTTAAATTTTTTATTTTATATTTATAAGAATAATGTTTTTTGTTAACATTATTTAAAAATGTCACTGTTTATTATATAGATGAATTACCAACAATAGTTCATAAAATGAGTAGGCACCTTCATTTTTTTTAAAAGTTCTTATTTGTAAAGATATATTACTGTTTCTTCTGATGAACAGGTGGAGGGAAAAAAAGATTAATGAACATTTAAACAAACTGTCTACATCCAAATCACAGAATGCAACTGAGCAATAAAAAGGAGTAACTACCAATACACAAAACAACCTGGATGAATCTCCAGAGAATTATGGTGGATGAAAAAAAAGCTAACTCCAAAATTTTATGTACTATATGACTCAATTTATATAACATTCCTGAAGTGACATTATGGTAATGGGAAACAGAGTAGCTGGTTGTCAGCAGCTACAGAGTGGGAGGGAAGTAGGTGTGGCTATACAAGGGCAATAGGCGGGATCCTTCTGATGATGGAAATGTACTGTATCTTTACAATACGTGTGAATTTTCTGGTTGTGATACCGCACTATAGTTTTGTAAGATGTTACCACTGGGGGAAACTGGGTAAAGGACCCATGTTATTTCTTTGTATTATTTCTTAAAACTGCATGTGGATCTACTATTATCTCAAAATAAAGTTTAATTTTAAAATGTAATAAGAGTTAGATATCATTCACAACAGCTTTTTTAAAATTTGTAAACTATAAAATATTTAGGAATAAACCAGGAAGACCCAAGATCTCTACGGGTAGAGGGGGGAACACAGGAGGGCACAGACGATGATTTAAATAAACAGAAACAGAGTCCATGCTGTCAAGTTACCACCAATTCATCTATAATTCACTGCAGTCACAATTAAAATTCCAGGTGAATTTTTAAAAGAAATCTAAGAATAAAGTTCATGTGGGAAAATAAAAGTCCTTGGAAGGCTAACTCATCCTTGAAAAATGTGAAAAAGGAAGTCTTTGTCCTACCAGATATTAAGACAAACTGCACATCCAGAGTAATAAATATAGTATGGTATTTGCTCAAGAAGAAAGAGAACAATGAAGGAAAAAAGAGACCCAAGACACAGAAACTCCACCTACAATAAAGCTGGCACTACAAAAATAAAATGGATGAGGACTGTTTAGTGAATGGTACTAGATCATTTTACAGAGAGGGAAAACCTCCCGGTATTTAACACCATATACTAACACAGAGTCTAGGTAAATCCGTAAATGTGAAAGAAAAAGAACAGGAAGTTATAAATAAGACATTCACTGAGAAAATTAGTAAACAGCTGATATAATGGGAATAGATATTTGAACTTTTAAAAATCAACAGGGAATTTATATCTAGAATATGTAAATCATTAAGAAAAAGACAGAAACTACCACTGAGACACGGGTAGAATCTATGAAGAGGAATTTACAGTAGATGAAACCTAAATGGCAAACAACTACATGAGAGTCTCAAACTTACTAACAACCAGAAAATGCATATTAAACAAAAGATAGATTTATTTTTACCCACTGGACTACTGAAAATTAGAAAGATGGATAATGCCAAGTTTGGCAAGCATATAGGAAAATGGGCATTGCTGATGAAAGTGTAGACAAGTGTAGGCATTTTTTTAGAGCAATTTGACAATACTTGGCAAATTCAGCTTAAAATAGCTGATGATCCAGCAATGCTGTGTGAGGTCTGTTTTCCAAAGAAGTCTTAGGTCTACAGTGACGCATATTAGGATGTCACTGCAGTGGTATCTGTGGTGACAATGAGTTGGAGGCAGAGTACACAGTGGGAATGGGTATAAAAAATGTGATGGTTTTATACCACAGAGTACAGAGAACTAGGTATCCACAAAGTACAGAGATATATCTTGAGAACAGAGCATGGCTACCATGAAATCAGAGTTATCCAGATATCATGTGCCTTCTGATGGAAGAAGACAGCAGGAGGTAGTTCTGTAAAATCAAAACCAAAACCTGAATCAGAATGCAGTTCAAGCTAACAATTTACAGGAAATACAGAGGGCAGAGGGGCAAACTACTCTACAAAGAGATAATCAACACATTCCAGACCTTGGAGACAGAGAGCTGGCTCCTCAACAAACAATTACAAAGAAAAGAGAGGGAGATGGAAGGAAACCTAGAGATTATAAGGCATTTGAGCCCACTGCAATGCATGGTTCCAATCTAGATCCTGACTTAAACAAACAAAAAGCACTTATGACATTTATGAGACAATTGAAACACCAATTTGATAGTAGCAAACTACTGCTAAAATGTTTTCAGTGTAACAATAATAACGTATTTACTTTTAAAAGAGTTCCTATCTTTTTAACACAAACATGTTAAAATATATATGGATGAAATGATTTATCATTTGGGATTTGCTTCATGATACAGAAGAGGGAAGTGTACAAATGAAACAATATTGGCCACAAAGTGGTAATTGTTGGTATTTGGTTATGTGGATATGGAGGTTATACTGTTCTACCTTCCTATTTCCAAAATAAAAAGTATTTTATAAAAACCACATAGTGTTTAGTGAAAAAAGCCAAACAGAATGAGATACAAAATATGTCACTGTTTAGATAAAAATAGAAGCATACAAAACAATACAAATGTTACAAAAGCACAAAGAGATACACATAAAATGCATTTGAAAGGTAGCCTAGGTAGGGAAAAGGGAATGGGAATGAGAAATATAAAGAAAAGAATGAATGAATGAATAAAAGTGTTCATGTATCCTGAAGCAAGGAACATGTTCAACTTAACTCTCTTTAAGTCTAAAAGTCAAAAACAACCACCATCAAACATTAAACTGATACATAAAGGGAGAGAAATGTTTACACTAGGTCACACAGGTTATATACATCTGAAGTGATGGGAATCATGTGGACAGGAAGTAGACAATGGAAACTTTGAAGCATAACCAATGATTTTTTTTTTCCTGCCTAGACAATGGAATTACAATCTAGAGAAGCAGTTATTCCGATTAATCTAGGAAGCAATGATTTCAGAAGTTCTTTGAAGGACCAGGGATTTGAATTACACAGGTAGGTTAGGGCAATGGACCATGGCATGTCCAAAGAAGTCCCCTGGAGAGCCCAAAGCCCAAAGGGGCTTTAAGTATAAGATCTTTCTTTAATCGAGAAGAAAGATCTTATACTTATACTCTCTAGTTTAAACAGAATAAAGATCTTGACTCTAGGGTAATTAGAAGCAAACACAAAGTGGTTTGTTGTGGTCAAAGTGATCATCATTTTAAGTTGTTTTTTCCTTCTCGAACAGAATTTTCCATAACTCCTTACCTTAAAACCCTGCCATGACTCCTCACTTCCCACAGAATAGTTCAAATTATTAGGATGGCGTGATCTGACCTTAATCTACCTCTCTAGCTTACCTATTGCTCTCTAACCTCTAGCTTTGCATGGAGAAAAACTTGGTTAAATAGCATTAGAAAAAAACCAAACCTATCATTTTAACTCTCAACTTACAAATGTGTGCCACTGATCACAAGTCAACTGAACTAATATTATTACTTTGCCTATTATGTGGAAGGCAATTTACTAGATGCTGTAGATGTGGTTTTCAAAACTTTTTACTATATTCCAGAATAAGAAATATTTACTTAGTGACTTAGTACACAGAGATTCAGTATGTAAGTACTGAAACAAAAGTATCACTCCAAAATATGTATCATTATTACATGTGATATAATAATAGTTTCTGTTCTATTTTATTCCTTTCTATTCTGTTTAAGAAAAAAAGGTGGTCAGCCTACTAAATTAGCTGGCTATGAATCAAAGTTTGAGAAACAGAGTTACATAGCTATGCTACCTACCATGGTAGGCACTTTTGCAATGTGGCTATTGAGCACATGAAATGTGATTAGTGCAACTGAGGAACGAATATTTAATTTTATTTCATTTTAATTAATTTAAATTCAATTTAAAAACACAGTGAAGAGAAATTTTCCATTACTTTTTGGCAGAAGTACATTCCACTTTAACTGCCGACTCTTTGCGAATCGACTGTTTGCGACCCCATGGACTGCAGCAAGCCAGGCCTCCCTGTCCATCACCAACTCCCGGAGTTCACTCAAACTCATGTCCATCGAGTTGGTGATGCCATCCAGCCATCTCATCCTCTGTCGTCCCCTTCTCCTCCTGCCCCCAATCCCTCCTAGCATCAGAGTCTTTTCCAATGAGTCAACTCTTCGCATGAAGTGGCCAAAGTACTGGAGTTTCAGCTTTAGCATCATTCCTTCCACAGAAATCCCAGGGCTGATCTCCTTCAGAATGGACTGGTTGGATCTCCTTGCAGTCCAAAGGGACTCTCAAGAGTCTTCTCCAACACCACAGTTCAAAAGCATCAATTCTTCGGTGCTCAGCTTTCTTCACAGTCCAACTCTCACATCCATACATGACCACTAGAAAAACCATAGCCTTGACTAGACGGACCTTTGTTGGCAAAGTAATGTCTCTGCTTTTCAATATGCTATCTAGGTTGATCATAACTTTCCTTCCAAGGAATAAGCATCTTTTAATTTCATGGCTGCAATCACCATCTGCAGTGATTTTGAAGCTCCAAAAAATAAAATCTGACACTGTTTCCACTGTTTCCCCATATATTTCCCATGAAGTGATGGGTCCAGATGCCATGATCTTCATTTTCTGAATGTTGAGCTTTAAGCCAACTGTTTCACTCTCCTCTTTCACTTTCATCAAGAGGCTCTTTAGTTCCTCTTCACTTTCTGCCATAAGGGTGGTGTCACCTGCATATCCGAGGTTATTGATATTTCTCCCGGCAATCTTGATTCCAGCTTGTGCTTCTTCCAGTCCAGCGTCTCTCATGATGTACTCTGCATATAAGTTAAATAAGCAGGGTGACAATATACAGCCTTGACGTACTCCTTTTCCTATTTGGAACTAGTCTGTTTTTCCATGTCCAGTTCTAACTGTTGCTTCCTGACCTGCATATAGGTTTCTCAAAAGGCAGGTCAGGTGGTCTGGTATTCCCATCTCTTGAAGAATTTTCCAGTTTATTGTGATCCACAGTCAAAGGCTTTGGCATAGTCAATAAAGCAGAAAGAGATGTTTTTCCAGAACTCTCTTGCTTTTTCCATGATCCAGCAGATGTTGGCAATTTGATCTCGGGTTCCTCTGTCTTTTCTAAAACCAGCTTAAACATCTGGAAGTTCATGATTCACGTATTGCTGAAGCCTGGCTTGGAGAATTTTGAGCATTACTTTCCTAGCGTGTGAGATGACTGCAATTGTGCAGTAGTTTGAGCATTCTTTGGCATTTCCTTTCTTTGGAATTGGAATGAAAACTGACCTTTTCCAGTCCTGTAGCCACTGCCGAGCTTTCCAAACTTGCTGGCATATTGAGTGCAGCACTTTCACAGGATCATCTTTCAGGATGTGAAATAGCTCAACTGAAATTCCATCACCTCCACTAGCTTTGTTCATAGTGATGCTTCCTAAGGCCCACTTGACTTCACATTCCAGGATGTCTGGCTCTAGGTGAGTGATCACACTATCGTGATTATCTGGGTCGTGAAGATCTTTTTTGTACAGTTCTGTATATTCTTGCCACCTCTTCTTAATATCTTCTGCTTCTGTTAAGTCCATAACATTTCTGTCCTTTATCGAGCTCAACTTTGCATGAAATGTTCCCTTGGTAACTCTAATTTTCTTGAAGAGATCTCTAGTCTTTCCCATTCTGTTGCTTTCCTCTATTTCTTTGCATTGATCGCTGAGGAAGGCTTTCTTATCTCTCCTTGCTATTCTTTGGAACTCTGCATTCAAATGGGTATATCTTTCCTTTTCTCCTTTGCTTTTTGCTTCTCTTCTTTTCACAGCTATTTGTAAGGCCTCCTCAGACAACCATTTTGCCTTTTTCCATTTCTTTTCCATGAGGATGGTCTTGTTCCCTGTCTCCTGTAGAATGTTGTGAACCTCAGTCCATAGTTCATCAGGCACTCTATCTATCAGATCTAGTCCCTTAAATCTATTTCTCACTTCTACTGTATAATCATAAGGGATTTGATTTAGGTCATACCTGAATGGTCTAGTGGTTTTCCCTACTTTCTTCAATTTAAGTCTGAATTTGGCAATAAGGAGTTCACGATCTGAGCCACAGTCAGCTCCTGGTCTTGTTTTTGCTGGCTATATAGAGCTTCTTTGGCTGCAAAGAATATAATCAATCTGATTTTGGTGTTGACCATCTGGTGATGTCCATTTGTAGAGGGTTCTCTTGTGTTGTTGGAAGAGGGTGTTTGCTATGACCAGTGCGTTCTCTTGGCAAAACTCTATTAGCCTTTGCCCTGCTTCATTCCGTACTTCAAGGCCAAATTTGCCTGTTACCCCAGGTGTTCCTTGACTTCCTACTTTTGCATTCTAGTCCCCTATAATGAAAAGGACATCTTTTTTGGGTGTTAGTTCTAAAAGGTCTTGTAGGTCTTCATAGAATCGTTCAACTTCAGCTTCTTCATTGTTACTGGTTGGGGCATAGGCTTGGATTACTGTGATATTGAATGGTTTGCCTTGGAAACGAAGGTTGCTCAGACGGTAAAGTGTCTGCCTACAATGTGGGAGACCTGGGTTCAATCCCTGGGTTGGAAAGATTTGCTGGAGAAGGGAATGGCAAACCACTCCAGTATTCTTGCTGCCGCCCCCCCAACCAAAAAAAAAAAAAAAATTTACCTTAATAATCTACAAAAGCTCCGTCGATAACTCAGCCGCTGGCTAGCTGCAGCAACACTGGGAGGAAGAGGTGGCCGAGGTGGGAAATAAGCTAGAGTTGCAGAAAATAGTAAGCAGACACCTCCAAATTCTGAAAAACGAAACAAAAAAAGTAAAATGTTAATCAGACAACACAAAAAGTTCAACATTTCAAGTATTTCTCTAACAAATATTTATTGAGCATCAATGCAGCTTTAGATATATTGTTGTTGTTGCTCAGTCACTCAGTTGTGTCCAATTCTTTGCAATCTCATGGACTGCAGTATGTGAGGCTTCCCTGTCCTTCACCATCTCCTGGAATTTGCTCAAACTCATGTCCATTGAGTCCGTGATGCCATTCAACCGTCTCGTCCTCTGTTGTCCCCTTCTCCTCCTGCCTTCAATCTTTCCCAGCATCAGGGTCTTTCCTAATGGGTCGACTCTTCCTATCAGATGGCCAAAGTACTGGAGTTTCCGCTTCAGCATCAGTCCTTCCAATGAATATTCAGGATTGATTTCTTTTAAGACTGACTGGTTTGATATCCTTGCAGTCCAAGGGACTCTCAAGAGTCTTTTCCAACACCACAGTTCGAAAGTATCAATTCTTCAGCGCTCAGTCTTCTTTATGGTCCAATTCTAACATCTGTACATGACTACTGGAAAAACCATAGCTTTGACTATGTGGACCTTTGTCAGCAAAGTAATATCTCTGCTTTTTAATACACTGTCTAGGTTAATCATAGCTCTTCTTCAAAGGAGCAAGTGTCTTTTAATTTCATGGCTGCAATCACCATCTGCAGTGATTTTTGGAGCCCAAGAAAATAAAGTCTGTCACTGTTTCCATTGTTTCCCCATCTATTTGCCATGAAGTGATGGGACCAGGTATCATGATCTTTGTTTTCTGAATGTTGAGTTTTAAGCCCGTTTTTGACTCTCCTCTTTCACCTTTATCAAGAGACTCTTTAGTTCCTCTTCGTTTTCTGCCATAAGGGTGATGTCATCTGCATATCTGAGGTTATTAATCTCTCTCCCAACAATCTTGATTCCAGCTTGAGCTTCCTCCGGCCCAGCATTTTGCATGATGTCCTCTGCATACAAGTTAAATAAGCTGGGTGACAATATACATATATAGATATATACAGATATATCTATAAATGTATATACAGATAAATATAGATAAGCAAATAGTTATATACAGGTAAGCAAAATATAGTACTTGCCTAGACAAAACAGCTCAGTCTTGTGAGAAAGATTGATGTGCAAAGATATAACTTCCAGCAGGTAAGAAGTCATACAAGGAAATAAGTATGGCAGACTTGTGGTATGGTACACTACATAAAAAGAGGATTGAAGCAGTAAACAAATGTTCCTCTATGGAGAAAACCCATTAAAAGCCAACAGTATTATCTGTAACAGAGATCTTTAAACAGGCCTAGGATGACTGTTTGATAAGCATGGCCCTCAAAAATAAAGACTAGGCTAGAAAATTGGTAAGACTAGGACAGGAAAAAGTTTATTTGATCAATGATAGGATATTCTAATGCTTTGTGTAGAACAGACTTAATATATAGGCTTTATGGAAAATCTGAACATGACAGGGAAGCATCCCCCAAAAAAGAAACCAAGAGACAGAGAGCAAAATTTAACAAACACAAGACCAGCTAATGTAGGCTATTAAACAATCAAAGGGCTTCCCTGGTGGCTCAGTGGTAAAGAGTCTGCTTGCAATGTAGGAGCCACAAGAGATGCAAGTTTGATCTCTGGGTTGGGAAGATCCCCCAGAGAAGGGCATGGCAACCCACTTCAGTATTCTTGCCTGGAGAATCCCATAGACAATGGAGCCTGGTAGGCTACAGTTCACAGGGTCGTAAAGACTCAGACATGACTTAGCACACACACGCTCATGAAACAATGAAAAGTAAAATGAACATCTGATCAATCTTAGTTTGGGCACCATTATAGAAGGAAAAGTTCCTAGGAGTCCTGATCTTTCCCTCCAGAATTCTGGCACATGGAAGTCCCAGCTTTTAACTGTGCTCAATTTAGTAGAAAAGCATGACTCTAATAGAAAAGTCAGGAAACCTTGGAGTATAGACCAGTATATCCCATTAATTAACTTATAAACTGAATGAATTCCTTACTTTTTCTGAGTCAATAAAGGGAATAGACTAAGTGATTTCTAGATGTTCTTTCAGCAGGATAATTCTAAGTCTATGGCTATATTCTTAGCAAAAAGGTACAATATTTCTATAAGACACTAACCACAAACAATGTTGTTATTTTTTATCAATCTTAGGAACAAATTTAATGCATTGTTTTACTTTACAGTCCTTTTAATTATGAGTAAAAATGAATAAGCATCTTCCATATGCTTAGTGGCCATTTGTATTTCTTCTGTGATTGCCTTATTTGTATTCTTTGTCCATCTTTCTACCGGCATTTTTGTAAACAGCTTCACTGAGATATAATTCATAAGATATAGAATTCACACATTTAAAGTGCATAATTCAGTAAGTTTTACAATCATCACCACAGGTTTAAAACTTTTCCATCATCCTCCAAAGAAACTCTGTCAGTCAGTTCAGTCGCCCAGTCATGTCTGACTCTATGCGACCCCCAAAGCTGCAGCACACCAGGCTTCCCTGTCCATCAGCAACTCCAAGAGCTTGCTCTAACTCATGTCCATTGAGCCGGTGGTGCCATCCAACGATCTCATCCTCTGTTGTCCCCTTCTCCTCCCGCCTTCAATCATTCCCAGCATCAGGGTCTTTTCCAATGAGTCAGCTCTTTGTATTAGGTGGCCAAAGTATTGGAGTGTCAGCCTCAACATCAGTCCTTCCAATGAATATGCAGGACTGATTTCCTTTAGGATGGACTGGTTGGATCTCTTTGCAATCCAAGGGACTCTCAAGAGTCTTCTCCAGCACCACAGTTCAAAAGCACCAATTCTTCAGTGTTCAGCTTTCTTTATAGTCCAACTCTCACATACATACATGACTATTGGAAAAACCATACCTTTGACTAGATGGACCTTTGTTGGTAAAGTAATATCTCTGTTTTTTAATATGCTGTCTAGGTTGGTCATAGCTTTTCCTACAAGGAGCAAGTGTCTTTTAATTTCATGGCTGCAGAGCCCATCTGCAGTGATTTTGGAGCCCCCCAAAATAAAGTCTGTCACTGTTTCCATTGTTTCCCCAACTGTTTACCATGAAGGGATGGGACCAGATGCCATGATCTTAGATTTCGGAATGTTGAGTTTTAAGTCAATTTTTTCACTCTCCTCTTTCACTTTAATCAAGAAGCTCTTTAGTTCTTCTTTACTTTCTGCCGTAAGGGTGGTGTCATCTGTATTATTTGAGGTTATTAATATTTCTTCCAGAAATCTTGATTCCAGCTTCTGCATCATCCGGCCCACCATTTCACATGATGTACTCTCCATATAAATTAAATAAGCAGGGTGACAATAAATAGCCTTGACATACTCCTTTCCTGATTTGGAACCAGTCTGCTGTTCCATGTCCAGTTCTAATTGTTGCTTCTTGACCTGCATACAGATTTCTCAAGAGGCAGGTATGGTGGTCTGGTATTCCCATCTCTTTCAGAATTTTCCAGTTTGTTGGTATCCACACAGTCAAAGGCTTTGGTGTAGTCAACAAAGCAGAAATATATGTTTTTCTGGAACTCTCTTACTTTTTTTATGACCCAGTAGATGTTGCCGATTTAATCTCTGGTTCCTCTGCTTTTTCTAAATCCAACTTGAACATCTGGAAGTTCACAGTTCATGTACTATTGATGCCTGGCTTGGAGAATTTTGAGCATTACTTTGCTAGTGTGTGAGATGAGTGCAACTGTGCGGTAGTTTGAACGTTCTTTGACATTGCCTTTCTTTGGGATTGGAATGAAAACTGACCTTTTCCAGTCCTGTGGCCACTGCTGAGTTTTCCAAATTTGCTGGCATATTGAGTGCAGCACTTTCACAGCATCATCTTTTAGGATTTGAAATAGCTCAACTGGAATTCCACCACCTCCACTAGCTTTATTTGTAGTGATGCTTCCTAAGGCTCACTTGACTTCACATTCCAGGATGTCTAGCTTTAGGTGAGTGATCATACCATCGTGGTTATCTGGGTCATGAAGACCTTTATTGTATAGTTCTTCTGTGTATTCTCGCCACCTCTTCTTAATATCTTCTGCTTCTGTTAGGTCCATACCATTTCTGTCCTTTATTGTGCTCATCTTTGCATGAAATACTCCCTTGGTATGTCTAATTTTCTTGAAGAGATCACTAGTCTTTCCCATTCTGTTGTTCTCCTCTATTTCTTTGCATTGATCACTGAGGAAGGCTTTCTTTTCTCTTCTTGCTATTCTTTAGAACTCTGCATTCAAATGAGTGTATCTTTCTTTTTCTCCTTTGCATTTCATTTCTTCTTTTCACAGCTATTTGTAAGGCCTCCAAAGACAACCATTTTGCCTTTTTGCATTTCTTTTTCTTGGGAATGGTCTTGATCCCTGCCTCCGGTACAATGTCACGAATCTCCGTTCATAGTTCTTCAAGCACTCTGTCTATCATATCTAATCCCTTGAATCTATTTCTCACTTCTACTGTATAATCGTAAGGGATTTGATTTAGGTCATACCTGAATGGTCTGTGGTAGTTTGAGCATTCTTTGGCATTGCCTTTCTTTGGGATTGGAATGAAAACTGACCTTTTCCAGTCCTGTAGCCACTGCCGAGCTTTCCAAATTTGCTGGCATATTGAGTGCAGCACTTTCACAGCATCACCTTTCATGATTTGAAATAGCTCCACTGGAATTCCATCACCTCCACTAGCTTTGTTCATAGTGATGCTTTCTAAGGCCCACTCGACTTCACATTCCAGAATGTCTGGCTCTAGGTGAGTGATCACACCATCGTAATTATCTGGGTCACGAAGATCTTTTTTGTACAGTTCTTCTGTGTATTCTCGCCACCTCTCCTTAATATCTTCTGCTTCTGTTAGGTCCATACCATTTCTGTCCTTTTTCGAGCCCATCTTTTCATGAAATGTTCCCTTGGTATCTCTAATTTTCTTGAAGAGATCTCTAGTCTTTCCCATTCTGTTGTTTTCCTCTATTTCTTTGCATTGATCGCTGAGGAAGGCTTTCTTATCTCTCCTTGCTATTCTTTGGAACTCTGCATTCAAATGGGTATATCTTTCCTTTTCTTCTTTGCTTTTCGCTTCTCGTCTTTTCACAGCTATTTGTAAGGTACAAAATTCTCCAAGCCAGGCTTCAGCAATATGTGAACCATGAACTTCCAGATGTTCAAACTGATTTTAGAAAAGGCAGAGGAACCAGAGATCAAATTGCCAACATCTGCTGGATCATGGAAAAAGGAAGAGAGTTCCAGAAAAACATCTCTTTCTGCTTTATTGACTATGCCAAAGCCTTTGACTGTGTGGATCACAACAAACTGTGGAAAATTCTGAAAGAGATGGGAATACCAGATCACCTGATCTGCCTCTTGAGAAACCTATATGCAGGTCAGGAAGCAACAGTTAGAACTGGGCATGGAACAACAGATTGGTTCCAAATAGGAAAAAGAGTACGTCAAGGCTGTATACTGTCACCCTGCTTATTTAACTTCTATGCAGAGTACATCATGAGAAACGCTGGGCTGGAAGAAGCACAAGCTGGAATCAAGATTGCCGGGAGAAATACCAATAACCTCAGATATGCAGATGACACCATCCTTATGGCAGAAAGTGAAGAGGAACTAAAAAGCCTCCTGATGAAAGTGAAAAAGAAGAGTGAAAAAGTTGGCTTAAAGCTCAACATTCAGAAAACTAAGATCATGGCATCTGGTCCCATCACTTCATGGCAAATAGATGGGGAAACAGTGTCAGATTTTATTTTTCTGGGCTCCAAAATCACTGCAGATGGTGACTGCAACCATGAAATTAAAAGACTCTTACTCCTTGGAAGGAAAATTATGACCAACCTAGATAGCATATTCAAAAGCAGAGACATTACTTTGCCAACAAAGGTCCGTCTAGTCAAGGCTATGGTTTTTCCAGTGGTCATGTATCAGTGTGAGAGTTGGACTGTGAAGAAAGCCGAGCGCCAAAGATTTGATGCTTTTGAACTGTGGTGTTGGAGAAGACTCTTGAGAGTCCCTTGGACTGCAAGGAGATCCAACCAGTCCATCCTAAAGGAGATCAGTCCTGGGTGTTCACTGGAAGGACTGATGCTGAAGCTGGAACTCCAATACTTTGGCCACCTCATGCAAAGCGTTGACTCACTGGAAAAGACCCTGATGCTGGGAGGGATTGGGGGTGGGAGGAGAAGGGGACGACAGAGGATGAGATGGCTGGATGTCATCACTGACTCAATGGACATGAGTTTGAGTGAACTCCGGGAGTTGGTGATGGACAGGGAAGCCTGGGGTGCTGCAATTCATGGGGTAGCAAAGAGTCGGACACGACTGAGTGACTGAACTGAACTGATACCTGAATGGTCTAGTGATTTTCCGTAGTTTCTTCTATTTAGGTCTGAATTGTGCAATAAAGAGTTCATGATCTGAGCCACAGTCAGCTCCAAGTCTTGTTTTTGCTGCCTGTATAGAGCTTCTTCATCTTTGGCTGCAAAGAACATAATCAATCTGATTTTGGTATTGCCCATCTGGTGATGTCCATGTGTAGAGTCTTCTCTTGTGTTGTTGGAAGAAGGTGTTTGATATGATCAGTGCATTGTCTTGGCAAAACTCTGTTTGCGTTTGTCCTGCTTTGTTTTGTACTCCAAAGCCAAATTTTACTCCAGGTATCTCTTGACTTCCTACTTTTGCATTCCAGTCCACTATAAAGAAGAGGACATCTTTTTTGGGTGCTAGTTCTAGAAGGTGTTTAGGACTTCATAGAACCATTCAACTTCAGCTTCTTCAGCATTACTGGTCAGGGCATAGACTTGGATTACTGTGATATTGAATAATTTCCCAGCCCTATGCAATCATTAATCTTCTTTCAATCTCTATGGATTTGAGTACTATGGACATTTCTTACAAATGGAATCTCATAATACGTAGTCTTTTGTGATTGGCTTCTTTTACTTAGCTTATTGTTTTCAAGATTCACCCATGTTGGAGCAGTACTTTATTTTTTTTGCCAAACAGTATTCCATTGAATGGATATATCACATTTTAAAATCCACTTAGTTAACTGACATTTGGATTGTTTCTACTTTGTGACTATAATGAATATAGTTACTATGAATATTTGTGTACAAATCTCTGCATGGATGTATGTTTTCATCTCTTTAGGCATATACCTGGAAATGGAACTGGTGGGTCATATGGTAATCTATGTTTAACATTTTGAGAAACTGCCAAACTATTTCCAAAGTGGTTGTACCCTTTCATATTCCTACCAGCAATGTATGAGGGTTCCAATTTCTCCACTTTCTCAACACTTGTTACTGTATTTTCCATTTTATTGATTATAGTCACCCTACTAGGTTGTAAAGTTTATCTCATTACAGTTTTGATTTGCCTTTTCCTAATGACTAATGACAATGAAGATCTTTTCATGTGCTTGTTGGCCATTTGTATATCTTCTTTGGAGAAATGTTTATTTCAAGTCTTTTGTCCATTTGTTAATCAAACTGACTTTTTGTTGCTGGATTCTAAGAGTTTTTTAAAATATATTCTGGATACAAGTTCCTTATCAGATATAGGATTTATAATTATTTTCTCCCATTCTGTGGGTTGTCTTGTCATTTTGTTGATGGTATCTTTAGAAGGACAAGATTTCAATTTTAACGAAATCCAATTTTTCTATTTTTCTCTTTTGCCATTTGTACTCTCGGTGTCCTTTTAAAAAAGGATTCACCTAACCCAAGTCATGAACACTTATTCCTATGTTTTTTCTAAGAGTTTATAATTTTAGTTCTTACATTTAGGTTTATGATCTATTTTGAGTTAATTTTTATACATGGGGAAAGGAATGGATTCAAATTGATTCTTTTGCATGTGGCTATCCAGTTATTTTTTGGGACTCCAAAATCAGTGCAGATGGTGATTGCAGTCATGAAATTAAAAGACGCTTACTCCTTGGAAGGAAAATTATGACCAATCTAGATAGCATATTCAAAAGCAGAGACGTTACTTTGCCAATGAGGGTCCATCTAGTCAAGGCTATGGTTTTTCCAGTGGTCATGTATGGATGTGAGAGTTGGACTGTGAAGAAAGCTGAGTGCTGAAGAATTGATGCTTTTGAACTGTGATGCTGGAGAAGACTCTTGAGAGTCCTGTGGGCTGCAAGGAGATCCAACCAGTCCATTCTAATGGAGATCAGTCCTGGGTGTTCACTGGAAGGACTGATGCTGAAGCTGAAACTCCAATACTTTGGCCACCGCATGCAAAGAGTCAACTCACTGGAAAAAACCCTGATGCTGGGAGGGATTGGGGGTGGGAAGAGAAGGGGATGACAGAGGATGAGATGGCTGGATGTGATCACTGACTCGATGGACATGAGTTTGAGTGAACTCCGGGAGTTGGTGATGGAAAGGGAGGCCTGGCGTGCTGCGATTCATGGGGTCGCAAAGAGTCGGACACAACTGAGCGACTGAACTGAACTGATCCAGTTATTCCAATATCACTTTTCTTTTCCCTTTGAATTGGCTTGGCACTGTTGTCAAAAGTCAATTGACTATAATAAAAAAGTTGAAAAGTCATTTCACTATAAATGTAATGGTTTATTTTTTGGAATCTCACTTCTGTTCTGTTGATTTACATGTCTGTCATTATACCAGTATCATGCTGTCTTGATAAGTGAAGCTTTGTAGTAAGTTTTGAAACTGGGAATTGTGAATTCTCCAATGTTATTCCATTTCAAGGCTGTTTTGGCTATTCTGAGTCCCTTGCATTTCCATACAAATTTTAGGATGTTTGTCAATTTCTGTAACAAAGGCAGCTAAATATTAATTGAGATTGCATTAATTTGTAGATACATGTGGGTAGTATTACCATCTTCAATATTAAAACTTCCAACACATGAACAGGATGTCTTTCCATTTCCTTAGGTCTTCTTTAATTGTTTCCAACAGTGCCTTACAGTCTTCAGAGTGCTGGTTTTATGCTTATTTTGTTAAATTTATTCCTGAATATTTTATTCTTTTTGAGGCTATTGCAAATGCACTGTTTTCCTAATTACATATTTGGACTGTTCATTACAAGTGTATCGAAATAGTTGATTTTTATATATTAATCATGCATCCTAAAACTTTTTTTTTTAGGATGAGCTTGTTCGTTTTTGCTGAATTTGTGTTTTAGATCTATTAGTCTTTTTTAGTAATTTACAAAGGATTTTTATATATTCAAGATCATGGCATTTTCAACAAATATAGTTTTACTTCCTCCTTTCTGATCTAGACGACTTTTAGTTCTTTTTCTTACTCGGTGATCCTGTTCTCGGGGCGGGGGGGATGCATTTAGTCTTTGACCATTAAATGTGATCTTATCTATGTGTTTTTCATAGATGCCCTAATATTACTAGGTTGAGGGAGTTCCTGTCTATTTCTAATTTGGGGATGTTTTTATCTTGAAAGGGTGCTGGATTTGTCAAATGCTTTTTTTTCCCCCCATCTATTAAGATGATCACATAGCTTTTCTCCTTTATTCTATTAACATATTATATTAATTGGATTTTGAATGTTAAACCAACTTGTATTCCAGGAATACAACCCATTTGGTGGTGGTGTATAATCCTTATTATGTTACTGGACTTGGTTTGCTAGTAGTTTGTTCAGGACTTATGTGCCTATGTGTATTGGTCTACAGCTTACTTATAATGTCTTTGTTTGCAATAATTTTAGTTTAAGAATCATTAATCTCTTAAGGTCATGATTCTAAGCAAACTATTTTTTAATGGAAAGAAGGGTCATGGGACATTACCTCAAGAAAACAAATGGGAAAATATGAAAGCACTGAAGCAATAGCTGGAAGCTTTGAATAGGGATTTCTGCTTGACAGCCTTGGAATCATTAGCCAGAGGATGTAGAGCATTAATACATGCCCAGTAGTGCCTAAAATCCAGTCATTTAAAAGACACAACAACTGCCTAAGCTATCAACAAAAAGAAATGATATAACCAAAATAAAGTTCAAAATTTGTTTTACCTACTTTTGGTTTTATTATTCTTACATTTCAGCTTCTTTCTTTAAAAGGAGTGAGTCGTCTACAGGGAGCTTTATTTACCACCACCACCTCTAATTTCACTTTTACCCCCTCCACATCAGATTTCTGAGATATAAGTTCCATCATATAGCTCTCTAGTGTAGAAGTCCCTGGAGTGTGGTCTCTGCCTACAATCTGGTGAACTTCAAACACTTTACCTCTGCTTAGGAGGCTTGTGTGGCCTGACTTACCTCTCTAGCTACATCTTTCACCACTCTTCAGCTGCTTGATTGTAGCAGGCTCTCCCCTCTTACTGGAGGTTTCTCCTCCATGGTTCTCTCTCTCTAATCTGTTCTTCCTTCTCCCCATTATATTTGGCTAACGCTCTCTCATTCCGTAGGTTCCAAATTAGATTATGTGCCTTCAGGAACTTCTATTCGACCTCCAGAATCTGGTTAGGTGCTTCTCCTCTGAGCAATCAAAGCAATTGTAGGTCTTTCATTTTAGCCCCTAGCACCTTGTTTTACAACTGCTTGTTTGTCTATATGCTTTGCGACACTAAGTTCTGTCTGGGCAGGAACTATGTTTACCTCAGTGCCTAGAACACTTAAAGACAGATAGGAGCTCAAAATATATTTGTTAAATTAATGAGCAAATACATGAACTAATACGAAGTTCATCATAATCTGCTCCTTTACCTTTTCAGTCTCATTTTCTGTCACTTGCTACCTACACCCAAACACATACTCACACTACTCTTGCCATACAAAATTACATGCAGTTCCCTGGACATACTGAGCTCTCATATACCTTGTCTGCCCTTCTATGAGAGACACCTTAACCCACGTGAACATTCAGTGAACACCTGTGAAGTTCTTAGCTTTAATTATCACATTCCTAGTGAAGTCTTCCCTGACTCTTCAACTTCTCTCCAAAGCCAGGTCAGTTAGGCTTCCCAAGCTCTGTATATCCTTATTTGTATTGTAATGATCTCATCAGTCATCTTGTCAATTCCCAGTGCTTACCATGGTGTTTGGTACATAGTGAAACACTTACAAAAAGTGTTCTGAATACAGAAAGAAATAATGAACAGGTCCACGGGGAGAGGCAATATACTTAAGATTTAAGAGTGGACTAGGGCTTGAGTCTAAAATAAAGAGAAAGGACCTAGAAAATGTTTTGAAAAGGTCAACATCCCTTATTAATAGAATAAACATACAGAGAGTAGGAAATGAAAATCATGGGTGATCTACGTTTATGAAGTTAGAGAACATGGCCAACAACAGGAAACTACAGGGAGAAAATGGACTTAACACCTACAGATAGAGGCTTAACAAATATGTATCATAGATTGTTATGTTCAGTTTTTTACACAATATCTAGAAAAGACACTAGACAAGGCGTTATACAGTTCTTAACTGTAAACGGATGGGAAGAGTAAAGTTAAGAAATAACCTTTCATGTAGCAATAATACATTTTAAACTTACTACACTTCCTAGAAAGGGTAAGTTTTAAATAGGCATCTCCATATTATATGAAAGGGAATCACACATATGAATATGTATGGATTAGTTGGAAATGGCACCCCACTCCAGTACTCTTGCCTGAAAAATCCCATGGATGGAGGAGCCTGGTGGGCTGTAGTCCATGAGGTCACTAAGAGTCAGATATGACTGAGCGACTTCACTTTCACTTTTCAGTTTCATGTGCTGGAGAAGGAAATGGCAACCTACTCCAGTGTTCTTGCCTGGAGAATCCCAGGGACGGGGGAGCCTGGTGGGCTTCCATCTATGGGGTCGCACAGAGTCGGACACGACTGAAGCGACTTAGCAGCAGCAGCAGCAGCAGTCCTCTATTTTATAAGAAGTGATCTGGTATACAAAAAGTAGAGTGAAAATGCCAGGGATAAAAGACAAAATATAACAGGAAGAAAATAAGCTTTAAAATACCTGCGTATAATACAGTCTCTATGAGATCTTTAATGTGGGTCCTGCTATTCTCTGAAGCAAGAAGAGGTGCTGTCCCATTGGGAGCTGGGACGACAAGCGGTCCAACTAAAAACGCACAAGCTCCCCCGAGGTAGCTGAGCATCGACGCGATAGCTGTGGCAGTGGCCCGCTCGTCTGCAGAGAACCATGTTGTGGACAGGAATGGAGCTGCGTTCATTACAGTTGGACCTGCCAATCCATTTAACAGCTGTCCTCCATGGATTAGTCTGGAATCAAACAAATTAAAAGGCTGTGAGGCAGCTAAAATAGGCATCTTCTAGACAAAAAGAAGTTAGCCAACAGTGTTTACTACAGCAATAAGAATACATATCTATAAAGAACAAGAGACACCCGAAAGGTAAAGTATGGTGACTCTGTGCGAGGGAAATCAAATACACCAATCTGATTCTCCAGGCAAGAATACTGGAGTGGGTTGCCATTTCCTCCTCCAGGGGATCTTTCTGGCCCAGAAATGGAACCTGTATCTTTTACGTCTTCTGCACTGGCAAGCAGGTTCTTTACCACTAGCGCCACCTGGAAAGCCACAAACACACCAACAACTGCATATAACCCTAATACACCGATGGTCACCCCTTAGTCATTTCACAGATACTTACTGAAGCCTGTGATCTGTGCCATGTACCAAAGTAAATACTTTCAGTAACCTTGTTTTACTTATTATCACAACATAATGTGCAAGATATTATCATCTCCATTTACTGAAATGTGAAAGCTTTGGCTTGGAAACATAAAAAAACTTGCCCAAGTGCTAACAGGCAAAGCTAAGATTCAGACCTAGGTCTGACTCCCAATTCCATATCCTCTGAGACCGCCACTTATAGAAACCTAGGAAGTGCCTCCAGCCCTACAAATAATACAAATGAGCTCAACATTTCACATCTACGCTCTGCAGGATAACGGAAATACAAAAAAAGGAAAAATAAACATTCAAGAATCTTCTAACGGAAGAGGAACTGGTCAAGGAATCAGAGGATCTGGTCTGCACCTGACTACTTTAATGCTCCTGGGTAGTATGTCTTTGTGGGATTCCATTCCTTCTCCCATAAAATGAAGAGATTAGTTTAATTTCAGTCTGCATGCCGTGAGTATTTGTTAGGTGAAGGTACTATAATTACAGATCCCTAGGTCCTTTCCAGTCTCAGACTTTAATTGCAAGGCTTAGTGAAGAGTAGTTCCTTGCTTCCATTTCATTTGTTCTTGAGCTCACCCTTCCTCATTACCATATTCTGTTCAGCGCTCTGTCCTGTTCCCTGATGAACACGGAACCTGAAAACCCTTTTCCCACATTTCTTTTTCCACCCCCACCACAAACATTCACATTCAAAAGTAGCCTTGAAGGAGAAAAGAAGTCAGAAGTTCAAAAAGCACAGACCAAAAAAGGGAAGTGAGTCAACCTCTTCTGCTTTGGAGGTAAAGGAAATGAAAGGAACAGTATACATGTCATATATATGATACTACTTTTTCTTTCTGCTCCTTTTGCTTTTTAACCACCATGTAGGTGTCAGATCTTCCTTTTAACAAGTACCACCTTGATAAAAGTTTTTTGAATGTAGAAGGGAAAATAAACAGGCATGTGGGTAAAAGTAGGGCTCTTAATGTAGAAGCATAAGTGAGTGGGAAGTAGAATATGTGAATTACGTCTGCTCAAACCTTTGTACATGTTGGAAAAGTTATTTGAAGGCAAAATAGCTTCCAGAATCATTAATATTACTAAATTTAGGGAACCAAAGACATTTAAAAATATGTTCATGTAATGGGAACTATTTTCTAAATGACAAACACAATTAAACTGTTTATAAACCAAATACCTCCTCCAAATGCCAGAGGATCCTCAGCTGTCACACAGCAATTTCATCATAGAAATATTCTTGAAACACTGTCATTAAGTGGTTTTAATCATGACTCCCTTAATCATGACTCGTGACGGTACAACAGTCAAACAATGCATGATGGCTCATAATGGCAGCTACTGTGATATTTAACACCTTTAATGAGGTGTTCCTGAAAGACTCATCCCATCTAGAAGGAGAAGCATTGGAATGAGCAAGTCTTATTATGCCTAAATATGTTAAGAGTGGAAGGAGAACATGGAAAGATATCGGAAAAAAAAAAAAAAAAACACTTGCCTGGTGACCCCAACTCAGGGGAACCAGGCTCAGTCCCTGGTCGGGGAACTAGATCCCACATGCCACAGCCAGGAGTTCACAGGCCGCAACTCAAGATCCTGTGTGCCAGAACTAAGACCCAGTGCAGCCAAACAAATAAAGAAATATTTTTTAAAAACCACTTGATAAAACAGAATGCATCCTGAAAATTAAGGTGTAAAACTCAAATAATTGCCATGGCTCAGCTTTTGCTACCTCTCAGTGGAATCATGAAAAGATTATTTTCCAAGCAGCAAATGTACGTGTCATAGAACATGTGAGCTTGAGATAATATGAGGACCATCCTAGTCCAGTTTACTCAATGCACAGATCTGGATATTTCTAACACAGGTATACTTGCTAAAGTCGTATGGTACTAAGGACAATTCAGATGGCATATAAGTCTAAAAGGTCACCAAACTTGGGATTGCTGGGGTCTTTGTGCATCTACAACATGGATTATCAAGTGAAAAATTACAGTGAAAAACATGCTGATTTGGTGTTTAAAAATTATTCTAATTTAAATAATTGTGTGCTTTTTTGTGTGTTGTTTTTTGTGTTTTTTTTTTGCATTAAAAGTCATCATACATAAATGCACTCCTCATAAATGAGTTCAGTAGGAGAACTGGAACCTACAGGATTGGGGGTTATCCTCTGAATTCGTGGGAAATCTGGCAGGGAAATCCAGTCCCTGCTCTTCCCAGCATATTTAAATCTTCCAGAACTTAGTTCTCTTCCTTCCTGAATTTGTATCCTACAACCCCTCAGGACTTGTCACTTACTAATTGGTTATAAGCACTGCCATCTGGTGACCACGGCACAACACCAATCTGTAATGTATAGATTTTCATGTTTGTCTGACATAGGTTTCTGTCACCTACCATTAACTTACCCTATGTTAAGAAGTTAATTTGTTTGTAAAAATATATTTAGAAATAAAATTGTTACATATATATATACATACACACACATATATATAGTTTTTCCATTTAATAGTAATGCAAAATTAGAGGTATGTTTTTTCCTGAAAAAGTGCTGACCCTAAGACATAATAAAATCATACAAAACATTACCATAAATTCTTTAAAAATGACAATTAAGAAGAGGAAATAATTATAAATTCTTCAATACAAACTGTGTGTTGTTTAATTCATTCAACCAACATGTACTGAGTATTCATTGTGTATTGGGTAGGGACTGTGATAGCAATAGGTGGATGGGAATTTAAAATTAAAGTTAAAACTCTTTAAGTAGAGTAGCTGAAGTCACTTACCAGCACTATATCAGGAATATAAAGAAAAATAAGGCAATAACTAGTAAGCTTGTCAGGCCTGTGACGAGAGTAAGGCAAGTGGTCCGCCTTCCTTGTCCTCTGACCTCTGACTCTGGTCTACAACACAGGAGCTTCATAATATTCGCACATGGACCTGAAGGTCCAATCCCATCCAAGCTCCATCTATCCTCTTCCAAACAGCTGCCCCTTAGCTACCCTTTGGGCCCAGGGAGCACACCCAGGGATGCAGTTCATCCTCAGAAGAACAGACCTGGGAAAGAGGCAGTGCAGGGACTGCTGGGGTCTTGTGTAGCTAGAAAGTGGTGAGGGGCAGGGCAGACACGCCTCTTTGGCCCTACAGACTCCTCACCACATAGGGAATGGCAAAGCTGAAGGAAATCCAGAGTAGAATCCCCTCAGGCATGGAGTCTAGGGCAAGGGCTTGCTGGCACTGGCAACAACAGTGGGTACAGAAAAGGGATGGTTCGGAGGGCTGTTGAGGTGGTACAATAGGTATGGTTATGTGAATGACTAGATGTGGGGGTGACATTCATAATTCTGTAAAAATGTCCAGTAAGTGCTTGACTACAGGTCACAGGCTAAGGAAAGAGGTCTGAGATGAGACATATGATGGGGTTGAGGAAGAAACTCTGGAGAACCATCACTTTTAAACAGTCAGAGGAAGAGGAGTCTAGAAAGACGATTGAGAAGGAGCAATTACAGAGGTAGAAAAAAAATGAAAAGCAAGAAAGGCTGGTGTCATAGTAACTAAGAAAAGGGTTTAAAAAAGTGGAAAGTGAGGGGCCAATAGTTTTAAATCAAACAGAAAGAGGGTTTAACTGAAACATAAGCTCCTCGGTAACAAGGAGGTCTTCCATGATCTGAGCAGAGGCAGTTTTAGCAGACTGTTGAGGATGGAAGTCAGACGTGTAAGAAAATGGAAATTTACATTTAGACTCTTCATTACAGTTGTTAAAAACAGATGCCAGAACAAGAATTAGGTACATAAGCTTAACAGTGTGAAAAGGAAAAACACGCAGCTCAAATGAACAGTCTGAACAGAAAAGTCTCTCTGCCTTCATGTGCTGAGAGAGAAATGCAACTTGTTGTGATTGTCCTAAAGCTTTCAAGGCACTCCTGAAAGAAGATGGCTTTCAGAAATTTGTAACTATTGATCTGAGTTGGGTGTTAAAAAAAAACACAGAAAAACAAAAGAGGTGTTATCCACAATTTTCTGTTAAGTAAAGTAGATATCATAACTTAATGTTAATTTTTCTGGATCACCACTATGTGCTTTAGTTTTGTTTTGCAGTTATCAGCTAAGTTCCTTGTGGGTCAGGACTCTGGTTTCTAAACTCCCCAGAGTGAGAAGAGAGTGGGGATGCTCTCTAGGATCCAAGAACAGGGAACTGGGATCACGCGGTTCAAACCTCACAAGGTTCTACCACATACATCACATCAGTTCCACTTTTAGGTTTTAAAAAGCTTATAGTCAGCAAAACAAAAAACAAAATTTCCCCCAAATTTGGGAAACAAAACTTTTGGAAAAAGACACTGAGGGCGGTAAGAGCAAGGTCAAGGCTTCAGCACTGTCTCAAGCGTCGGGCACCACAGGAGGGCAGGCAGAAATTAGCAGTACGAGGACGTAGTTTTGTCTCCTGGGCAATAAGCTCGGGAGCATAAGGGAGCTTCTGAAGGAAGCGGACTGGTTAATTCGAGGGGTCTAACCCTGGCTTCCTCACCTGAAACTCTGCGCCTGATGAAGATGGGCAGTCATACATTGGTTAGGAGGCTGCAGGTGTCCTGCCCTCGGCAGCTCAAGCTGTGACAGTCGTGCAAGGCTTTCCTTCATCCCAGTCTCCTCTCACTGGTCCCTTAATTTACTCCCTCTCATCTCTCCCCCTAGCCCACCGAACTTCCTTTTCTTCCCTTCTTTCTCAGGTCTTTTTTCTTGTCAATTTTGTTCTCTTTACCTAGCTTCTGCCTACTTGAGGCCTAGTTTGTGCCTTCCCCATAGGCCAGGTGGAAAACAGGGGAGTTTCCTAGTGGGCTGAGAAGATTAGATCAGAGCTTTGGGAGTTTCTCCAGCACTGGTAGAATCGGGTGGTAAAGGCTAGGAAGTGGGCTAGCAGTCCAGCAGCGTCAGTACTGCTGAGCCTGGGGACCCCTGCCATGGCTGGGCTGTTTGCCTTGGTCCTGTGCACATCAAACACTGCTCCTGCTGTGGAGAGGCTGGGGCTCAGAGGGACACGCTGTAGCATTTATGCACAGCTGTATTCCTTTTCATATGATTCAATATACTACAGCTTTTCAAAGAAATGCCAACAGCTCAAGTTCAAACTGAAGACCTCTAAGTTAACGTTTTCTCACAAACTCGACATTTTAGCTTGTATGTAATGATATTTTGCATCCCAATCTTCTGCTTTCTGACATTCTGGAACAAATACCTAGGATTCTTAAATTATTTTCTACTTAGAATAATATGATGTTTCAGAATTAGAATTTTTATAGTTGGAAGAGACTTCAAACCTCAGCAAGATAACCTATCCTCTTCATTTTATTAAAAAAACCCTGAGTTCCAGAAAAGCTAATAATATATTTTAAATCACACTTATTTTATAACTTATTTATAACATTCTTTCTCCAGAAAGTATTAGTGGGGGGAGTTCCAAAGTCATACTAGCTAATGGTTGAGACAAGACCAGAAATCAAAATTAAACCTGATTTCATCAGTCCATGAATCTTTCTACTCTTCCACATGGCCTCATTCTGAAGGTTCTCTGTAACTAACAGTGATGATAAAAATTATTGATTATTGAAATAACCCAAGGTTCTCAGATCTAAAGGCATGCTGCTGCTGCTGCTGCTAAGTCACTTCAGTCGTGTCCAACTCTGTGCGACCCCAGAGACGGCAGCCCACCAGGCTCCCCCGTCCCTGGGATTCTCCAGGCAAGAACACTGGAGTGGGTTGCCATTTCCTTCTCCAATGCATGAAAGTAAAAAGTGAAAGTGAAGTCGCTCAGTCGTGTCTGACTCTAGCGACCCCATGGACTGCAGCCTACCAGGCTCCTCTGTCCATGGGATTTTCCAGGCAAAAGTACTGGAGTGGGGTGCCATTGCCTTCTCCAAAAGGCATGCAGTAGCTAGCATATTTTTATTATGTGCAGAGAATCATAACTAGCACTGGGGATAACATTAAAGAGTCAACATTTTAGAAACTGAGCAGCTATTTCTTTACCGTTAAGTCCAGTACTCTTAACTTAAATTCAATGCATTTTTATGATTTAGAATCCATAAAAATACTCATCTCTAACACTTAACATGCCAGTGGTTCAGAAGCTTTCTCTCAACTTCCAATTCTTAATCATCTTTCATGAGAATAAACTCTTGTGTTAAAGAATTTCCTGGATATTGACAATGGTTCAAAGTGCTAGTAATAGCTTTCCTTTATTAGTGTAAGAAGATAATAAAAAAGGTCAGAGATGTTATGAATTAATTACAGGAAAAAGAAAGGAAGGGAGAAACAGAGTGAAAAAGAATGGGCTTTCTTAAGATTTTTACCATAGCCTCAGTTTCTTTTATGAAAATCTATTTCCCTTTTGTACCCTTTAGTAATTTTGGCCAGTTATGAGTCAATTAAAAGTATCTACTGCACATCTACTATGGTCAAGGCATCTTCAGATAGACATTAAAGGTAATATAAAAATAAATACTAAAGTCTTGGCCCTAAAGAAGCTTATAATAATAACTTCTCACGAACAGTTATAGAAAGTTCATAAAAACACACGATAAAAAAGAATATTGGTTAGATATCAAAAGACAGCTTCTAGCCTTAGCTAAATTTATTAACTGTATAATCTTTGGTGAACCACTTACTCTCTTTCTGTTTCAATTTCCCAAAAGGTACTTTATTTCACAGGATTATTATTAAGGCCAAATACGATAATCTCTCAGCAAGGCATGGGGGAAGAACGGACTTAGCCCTGGTCTGAGAGACCTACTACTTCCCCCTACTTGGGCTCATAACATTTTCCTTGTCTCATAACTTTTATTTTATTCTCTTAGTTTAAAAGTATATATACTTGTAGTAGAAAATAAGTGTATAGAGAAGAAAAGAATCCATACGTTCAATAATTCAGTAACTCACATAATCACTACTAATCTTGATTTTTCAGTCTTTTTTTTTCCTTTTTTAAATGCATCTCCCACTTAAGACTTAGGCACAGGTAATCATAGATATTATATTGAAAATACAGTTTTATGTACTAAATCATTTTAACTTTATACTCTACATAAGCATTTTTTCATTTCATTCTTTACAATCATGATTGTTAATGGCTCCATTGATAGTGTATCATACAGATGTACGAAAACGCACTTGACATTTTCCTAATGTTTGTTACTTATTTGCTAATATTAATAGTGCAATTGTGATAATCTCTGTATGAAAATATTTGCCATTTCCAAATTGTTTCCTTAGGCTCAACAGGTTGGAGGGTATGAAGATTTTCTTGTTGCTTAGTCGCTAAGTTGTGTCCAACTCTTTTGCAACCCTATGGACTGTAGCTCACCAGGCTCCTCTGTCCATGGAATTTTCCAGGCAAGAATTCTGGAGTGGGTGGCCATTCCCTTCTCCAGGGGATCTTCCCGACCCAGGGATTGAAACTGTCTCCTACACTGGCAGAGGGATTCTTCAGAGCCAACAGGGAAGCCCCTTATGAAATATACTCCAAAGTTGTATTTCAGAAGAGTCTGAAGTAATTTACATTCCCATCAACAGTGGTCAGCAGTGTCTGTCCCACCAGCACCGAGTACCCATATTTTAAAAATATGCACATAAAAATAAAAATATATTTTTTCAATTTTAATAGAAAAATAAACAATACCCACACACACAAATTTGGTGTGTTAGTCTTCTATTGATGTTTTAACAAATTACCACAAATTTAGTGGCTTTAAGACAAGACTCATTTATTCTCTTACAGTTCTGTAAATCAGGAGTCCAACAGGGGTCTCAATGAGCTAAAGTCAAAGTGTGGCATGGCTGTGTTCCCTTCTGGAGGCTCTGGAGAAGAATTTGCTTCCTTGCCTCTATCAGCTTCTGCCAGATGCCGGCTTTCCTTGGTTCCTGGCCCCCTTCCTGTATCTTCAAAGCCAGCAACAGGGATTTGAGTTCTTTTCACATTGCATCTCTCTGACATCCTCTTCTATCTCTTATTTAAGGGCTTTTATGATTACACTGGGCACACCTGGATAACCCAGGATACTCTTCCTATTTTAGGGTCAGATGATTACCAAACTTAATCCCATCTATAATTGAAGCTCTCCTTTGCCATGTAACAGAATACATTCACAGGTTCTGGGTATTAGAAGGTGGACATCTTTGGGGGATGGGGGCATTATTCTGCCTACCACACTTGGTAAGGCCAAAAGGCAACTCCTTATTTTAATCTGTATTTCTTTTTTGACTACTGTTCTTTTTTTCCATTGGTATACTACAATTTTTCTTATTTTGAATGAGTGCTTAATATATTTATATATATTTATTTACCTGTTCTTGCCTTTATTTTGACAAATATTTTTCCTTTTGGCCAATTCTGTTTTAAGCTTAACAATCTGTACATTTAATTTTTTTATGGTGGATAAACGTATGCTTTATTTGAACAAACATAAAAGAGAGCTCCTAGCACATTTCAGCAACACAAAGTTGGGCAATCCAACAAAACATTAATACAGTTGGCCCTGTCTATTCACAAGTTCTGCATGCCGGATATGGAAGGCAGGCTGTTCTATACCATTTTATATAAGAGACTTGAGTGTTTACACTTAATAATTTATAAATGGCCACATCTATCAATTTTTCTCTTTATAATTTTCCTCTGTTTTTCATACTTTAGAAAAAAATTTCTATGTAGAGATCAGATAAATATTCCTATATGTTGTTTTTCAATTAAATATTTAACCATTTAGTTCATCTGAATTTATTTTGGTGCATGGTATGAAATGAGGATCTAATATGATCTTTCTCTCCTAAATAGACAGCCAGATTGCCTGTGGTAGAGACAATAAACTATTTCTAATTTCCTTTTAGGTACAGAACACCCCAAGTTTGTGCTAGGGTAAGTTACAGTCTGCATTTCCAAGCTCCCCTTGCAGCGAGGTGGGGCCTTATTACCAAGTCTGGGCCAATGTGATCAGAGTAGGAGGATTTCAAGGTCACTCCCATGAGAACAAAATGCTCTCCCTGGTCCCCCTCTCCGTCTTCATATAGGATGAAATGTGACTACAGTGCTGATGCATTGCTCTGGACTGTCCTGCTAAGGTCATCTCCCTAGGGGAGCAACAAGATAAAGGAACTTAGGTCCCTTTGTAGGACAGAGCTGCCTATGCCTAGGCCTCCCTGCCAACTCTGGACTATCACATTAGAAAGAAATACTATCTTGTTTGACTTACTATATTTTGAGACACTTCATTATAACAGCTTAACTGTTCCTTGATTGAGAAATTAGCTGCAGAATAGGATTTTGCATTTGGAAAGGCATAACATATTTGGCACTGGCTTAGTGGTTAGGCTGCAGGCCGAAAAGGCAGGTGATTTGTGAGATACAGCAAAACCACTGCTTGTGATTACCTAGAACTGGGTGAAAAATATCAGAAGACTACTCTGTTTCCCACCTCTTGCTGATTTTAGGATGGCACCACAAGAGAGGCGGAGGCAAACAAGTGTTGGCTGGTTTGCCAGCATAGACAGAAGGGACAAGAGCTCTGCTAAGACAGTTTCTCTTTGCCCAAGGCCTGCTCTCCAAATTTAATGAGAATCTAGGAATTTGAAGCCTCAGGTTACTTCTGTATCTTTAAATGGCAGGAAATAATGTCTTTCAGAGCCTGTCTAGCAGCAAAGATCGAATTAAAGGTGTTATTTTCCAACCCAGGCCTAACTTTTTACAGACGGCATCCACGTAGCCACCATGAAATTGAGGGGAAAGGGATAAGCTGAGCACAAAAGGAGTATAGGAAAGGAGATTCAGCAGGAGTAAGAACCATAGCCTTAAGTAAAAATCTTTGGGTGTGGCTACATTTACATGAACCTACTGGATATAAGTAGCTGTTGCTGCTGCTAAGTCGCTTCAGTTGTGTCCGACTCTGTGAGACCCCATAGACAGCAGCCCACCAGGCTCCCCCGTCCCTGGGATTCTCCAACCAAGAATACTGGAGTGGGTTGCCATTTCCTTCTCCAATGCATGAAGGTGAAAATGAAGTCACTCAGTCGTGTCCGACTCTTAGCGACCCCATGGACTGCAGCCCACCAGGCTCCTCCATCCATAGGATTTTCCAGACAAGAGTACTGGAATGGGGTGCCATTGCCTTCTCTGGGATATAAGTAGAGAAGAAGCCTACTAAGTGTTTGAGGGAAGTGTGTCACCAAAGACACCACAAAATGGTTCTACCAAACTTAAAGATTGCTTGATTCCTAAAGCAATCCTGAGGTCCCCAAATCAACATCAGCAAACACAAAAGACACAGCCCCTAAGAATGGCATATGTTGCAACTGTAGGTGTATTCTCTAAGAACAATGGACCCAAAAAGAGCCTTCCCAAGCTCAAAGCCAAAAATCACAAAGAACGATCAAAGGAGTTACTCCCAGAGAACCATGAAGACCTGATAGAAGCCAGAGATTCTAGTTTTCAGGCTAGATGCAGCGACTGGACAGAACTGTGGATTTTCTCCTTTGAGGAAGGACGAACGTGTTTTCTGTATAGGCAGAGGGGGCACATGAAGACATTAGATAGCAGAGACTATTAACTGTCTTTTTACATCCATTTCCGCTTTCTTTCGTTATAGTAGCCATGCATTTGTAGTTGTTGTTGTTGCTATTATTTCCTAAATTAATTTACAAACCAACTTTGTTACATGGGACATAGGACAAATCCTCCCACTTCTACAAAAAGAAACCAAATATGACATTCCATGGGGAAAATGAGGCTTCCATAATCTTCAACAGGATGTACTTGCTTCTGGCTAATATTTCCTACCCAGAAGAGCACTGCTTAATTGAGTGCTTTGTACCACTATCTCTGTTTACACTGTGATCAGTTCAGTTCAGTCACTCAGTCATGTCCGACTCTTTGTGACTCTATGGACTGCAGCACACCAGACCTCCTTGTTCATCACCATCTCCTAGAGTTTACTCAAACTCTTGTCTATTCAGTCCATGATGCCATTGAACCATCTCATCCTCTGTCGTCCCCTTCTCCTCCTACCTTCAATGTTTCCCAGCATCAGGGTCTTTTCAAATGAGTCAGTTCTTCACATCAGGTGGCCTAAGTATTGATGTTTCAGCTTCAACCTCAGTCCTTCCAATGGATATTCAGGACTGATATCCTTTAGGATTGACTGGTTGGATCTCCTTGCAGTCCAAGAGACTCTCAAGTTTTCTCCAACACCACAGTTCGAAAGCATCAATTCTTCGGTGCTCAGCTTTCTTTATAGTCCAACATCCATACATGACTACTGGGAAAACCGTAGCCTTAACTAGATGGACCTTTGTTGGCAAAGTAATGTCTTTGATTTTTAATATGCTGTCTAGGTTGGTCATAACTTTTCTTCCAAGGAGTAAGCATCTTTTTATCATGGCTGCAATCACCATCTGCAGTGATTTTGGAGCCCCCTCAAAATAAAGTCTGCCACTGTTTTCAGTTTCTCCATCTATTTGCCATGAAGTGATAGGACTGGATGCCATGATTCTTGTCTTCTGAATGTTGAGCTTTAAGCCAACTTTTTCACTCTTCTCTTTCACTTTCATCAAGAGGTTCTTTAGTTCTTCTTCACTTTCTGCCATAAGGGTGGTGTCATCTGCATATCTGAGGTTATTGATATTTCTCCTAGCAATCTTGATTCCAGCCTGTGCTTCCTCCAGCCCAGTGTTTCTCATGATGTACTCTGCATATAAGTTAAATAAGCAGGGTGACAATATACAGCCTTGACGTACTCCTTTTCCTATTTGGAACCAGTCTGTTGTTCCATGTCCAGTTCTAACTGTTGCTTTCTGACCTGCATACAGATTTCTCAAGAGGCAGGTCAGGTGGTCTGGTATTCCCATCTCTTTAAGAATTTTCCATAGTTTATTGTGATCCACACAGTCAAAGGCTCTGGCACAGTCAATAAAGCAGAAATGGATTTTTTTCTGGAACTTTCTCGCTTTTTCGATGATCGAACGAATGTTGGCAATTTGATCTCTGGTTCCTCTGCCTCTTCTAAAACCAGCTTGAACATCTGGAAGTTCATCGTTCATGTATTGTTGAAGCCTGGCTTGGAGAATTTTGAGCATTACTTTACTAGTGTGTGCTGTGGCTGCTGCTAAGTCGCTTCAGTTGTGTCCGACTCTGTGAGACCCAATAGACAGCAGCCCACCAGGCTTCCCCATCCCTGGGATTCTCCAGGCAAGAATACTGGAGTGGGTTGCCATTTCCTTCTCCAAAGCATGAAAGTGGAAAATGAAAGTGAAGTCACTCAGTCATGTCTGACTCTTAGGGACCCCATGGACTGCAACCTACCAGGCTCCTCCATCCATGGGATTTTCCAGGCAAGAGTACTGGAGTGGGGTGCCATTGCCTTCTTCAACTAGCATGTGAGATGAGTGCAACTGTGCGGTAGTTTGAGCATTCTTTGGCGTTGCCTTTCTTAGGGATTGGAATGAAAACTGACCTTTTCCAGTCCTGTGATAGCTGTATCTTTTTTTTTTTTTTCTTTAGCATCCTTGCATTTTAACTGGGGGCATGGCTGCCGAGCTACATGTCTAGCTCCTCTTGCAGACAGGTGTGGCCATATGACTAAGTCTGTACCAGTGGGGTGTGATTAGAATTGATACATACAGCTTCCTGGTCAACACCTAAAGATGTAGTCACTTGCCCTGGACGTCCTGTTTTTCCTTCCTGTGGACTGGAATGAAAGCACGATAATGAGTCAGCTTTGACCACCTGGACAGGAATATTACCACAGGGGATGTTAGAACAACAGAAAAGGAACTTGAGTCCCTGGAACAGAGCTGCCTACCTGGTCTGGGGCAGCCCATTATCTTTCAGACTGTTCTTTAGGAGAAAAATAAATTTATTTATTGAACTTGTGTATTTTTTATCTTTTTACACAGCTTAGCCTATCCTTTACAAATAAATAGACTGTCAATAAAAGTTGACTCCCAAGTTTTGATTTAAATAATGAAATCTAGGAACCAACATTTGTTAAGTATATGTATTATGTCCATTTTCTTTCATAAGTGCTTATACTTTTAATATTATTTTATGTTAGATATATTTACAACACATATTTTTGCTAGTTTGTATTTTAATTTTACAACTTATCTTAGAAGCATGAGGGTTCAGGGTTTATATAGTCAAATCTACACAGCTTTCCCTTGTGATTTCTTTCATTGTTTTCACACTCAGAAAAGCAGTCTCTTATCTTTCTTTCTCTTATTCTCATTATTGAAGATCTGATGTGATCATTTTAGATTCTCTTAGTGTTTTCACTCCAAAATGTAAGATTAGCACAAGGTAAAGATATTCTCAAGCAGAGTTAAGAGTATAAAATAAAAAGTAACTCTCCTTTCCACCGCAGACTTCTAGGTTCCCAGGCTTCCTCCTTAGAAACAACCAACAGTAATGGTTTCTTTCAGCAACAGTCCTGGACAAATACATCCCTCCCACTTTTTTTCTGAGTAGGAATATATTAAACATAATATTATAACTTTGTCTTTTCTCAAACTCAACAATATATCTTGGAAATATTTCCAAATCAGCACTTAACAGAACGTTTACTCCCTTTTCACAGCTACGTACTATTTCACTGTATACTTCATCATCACTACCCCTCTGCTGAAGACATTTGGGTTGTAAACAGCATTTTGCTATTACAAGCAAAACCACACAAACATGACTGTCCTTCCAAAATGATATAGCTTTATATGTGGGCTAATTTTCTAGAAGGACAACTATTGGGTTAAAGGACATGTACATTTTTAATTTAATAAATACTGTAAAAATGCCCTCTAAATAGAATTCTCCAAATTACTTGTAACACCTATTTTTTCCCCTATACCTCAGGCAACACAGCACATTATCATACTTTTTCATCTTTGTTAATAATCAGACATACAATTGCTTTTTCAATTTTCTTTAACTATGATGAAGTTGTTGCGTATCTTTTCTTAAGATTTGTATCTCAATTTCTGTGATTACTTGCTCATGTCTATCACTCATTTTCCTACTGACTTGCTATTTTTCTTATTGATTTGACAGAGTTCTTTTCAACTAAGGAAATTATCCATTTGTCTTATTGTTGCAAACATGTCACAGTTTTTTATTTTATTTTATTTTTAAACTTTACAATATTGTATTAGTTTTGCCAAATATCGAAATGAATCCGCCACAGGTATACATGTGTTCTCCATCCTGAACCCTCCTTCCTCCTCCCTCCTCCCTCCCCATACCATCCCTTGGGTCGTCCCAGTGCACCAGCCCCAAGCATCCAGTATCATGCATCGAACCTGGACTGGCAACTCGTTTCATACATGATATTATACATGTTTCAATGCCATTCTCCCAAATCTTCCCACCCTCTCCCTCTCCCACAGAGTCCATAAGACTGTTCTATATATCAGTGTCTCTTTTGCTGTCTCATACACAGGGTTATTGTTACCATCTTTCTAAATTCCATATATATGTGTTAGTATACTGTATTGGTGTTTTTCTTTCTGGCTTACTTCACTCTGTATAATAGGCTCCAGTTTCATCCACCTCATTAGAACTGATTCAAATGTATTCTTTTTAATGGCTGAGTAATACTCCATTGTGTATATGTACCACTGCTTTCTTATCCATTCATCTGCTGATGGGCATCTAGGTTGCTTCCATGTCCTGGCTATTATAAACAGTGCTGCGATGAACACTGGGGCACACGTGTCTCTTTCCCTTCTGGTTTCCTCAGTGTGTATGCCCAGCAGTGGGATTGCTGGATCATAAGGCAGTTCTATTTCCAGTTTTTTAAGGAATCTCCACACTGTTCTCCATAGTGGCTGTACTAGTTTGCATTCCCACCAACAGTGTAAGAGGGTTCCCTTTTCTCCTCACCCTCTCCAGCATTTATTGCTTGTAGACTTTTGGATCATAGTTTTGGAAGTTTTGGCCACAGCAATCAGAGCAGAAAAAGAAATAAAAGGAATCCAAATTGGAAAAGAAGAAATAAAACTCACACTATTTGCAGATGACACTATCCTCTACATAGAAAACCCTAAAGACTCCACCAGAAAATTACTACAACTAATCAATGACTATAGTAAAGTTGCAGGATATAAAATCAACACACAGAAATCACTTGCATTCCTATACACTAATAACGAGAAAACAGAAAGAGAAATTAAGGAAACAATTCCATTCACCACTGCAACGGAAAGAATAAAATACTTAGGAATATATCTACCTAAAGAAACTAAAGACCTATATATAGAAAACTATAAAACACTGGTGAAAGAAATCAAAGAGGACACTAATAGATGGAGAAATATACCATGTTCATGGATTGGAGGAATCAATATAGTGAAAATGAGTATATTACCCAAAGCAATTTATAGATTCAATGCAATCCCTATCAAGCTACCAACGGTATTCTTCACAGAGCTAGAACAAATAATTTCACAATTTGTATGGAAATACAAAAATCCTCGAATAGCCAAAGTGATCTTGAGAAAGAAGAACGGAACTGGAGGAATCAACCTACCTGACTTCAGGCTCTACTACAAAGCCACAGTTATCAAGACGATATGGTACTGGCACAAAGACAGAAATATAGATCAATGGAACAAAATAGAAAGCCCAGAGATAAATCCACGCACATATGGACACCTTATCTTTGACAAAGGAGGCAAGAATATACAATGGATTAAAGACAATCTCTTTAACAAGTGGTGCTGGGAAATCTGGTCAACCACTTGTAAAAGAATGAAACTAGAACACTTTCTAACACCATTTCACAGTTTTTAACTTTTCTTTTGACTTTGTTTTATAGTGTGTGTATATATATATATATATATATGTATTTTTATAGTATTTTTAATCATGCAGATATTCTAAAATTTTATGTAGCCAAAAGTATTATACTTTTCTATGGCTTCTGAGATTTGTGTCTTAGTTGGAAGGTCTTTGCCCTTCTAAAATTAGTCTCATCTTCTAATATTTCTATGGTTCATATTTTATACTTAAGTGGTTGATCCAACTGGAATTTACTTAAGTGGCAGGACAGATATAGGGCTCTTCCTCACTTTTTTTTTCAGATAGCTAAGCAGTTATCATAAAACCATTTACTAAACAACTCATTTTTTCTGCTATGATCATTTTAAATTTAAGATTGTCAGCTGGAAAGCATTTTACAATGGAGTATATTTATAGAAAATCTACGTTTACTAGAACCATACTATTTAACTATTTATCATATGTTAGTAATCTATTATTAATGTTAATAAAAATTACACTGATTTGAAAGATAATATGTCATGGTAATCATTGGATACACCTATGATTAAAAGCAGATATAACCTACTGTAAGTTCACCTTCTGGAAGTCTGTAAATTGTTTACTGGGCATGGGCCATATTGCATTTCACACTATAGAGTAATGACATCTAGTATTTTTTTAATATATGATTTGCTTCCCAACCATAGAAGAAATACTTTATAGTTCATTATTCTAAGTTCCTTATTTATTTGTGGTGTTAATAAGAGAAAAGTGGCGTATCTATATGTAGATAAAAGAAATTCTGATACTATGAAGAGGTAAAACACCATTAGGAAGGTGGTATTAATAGTTGTGATTGAAGAAAGGGCTTATTAGAAAGCTGCTTCTCACATGTCTTAAGACTTATAAAAGCTAAGATACAGGAAGTAAAAGGTACAGGGTCACTATTCAGAAGGCTGGGTCAGAAGCTCAAAAAGCGTCGAGTGAAACAGGGGCACAGAAACAGATTGCTAAATACTTGTTTCAGTGCTGGCCAAATGCACAGAAGGTCTTTATCCCTTCCGGTTCAGTGTCAAGTGGGAGTCTTAAGCTTAAAAGTGGTAATTTAATAAGGCTTCTAGTCAAAAATAAGCATTCTAACTGTAGCATTTTCATTGTAACAGCTGCATGTGTGTTGTTGATAATATTGCTCTAAAGAAATATTGCATGGACATAAATGAAGTCTCATTTCAAGGGGATAATATTCCCATATTCCTTATATGATAGGTGAACACACAAAGGATGAGGAATTCGATTTATACTTTCTTTTTATGAAAGGTTCAATCCCTGAGAATTCTTTCTTTCTTCTCTTTCCTATCTTTGTTTACATTTCTTTATGAGCTCTATTTATTTTTCATACCATTTTCTCCACCACAGAGTCAACTCTTTATTATTTCTATAATTTTATATTTGGAAAGGATATGAAAGGATATAAAACTAGAGAGAAGCAATAGAATAGATGGCCCAAAACAGAAGAAAAGCTACCAGAAATACTAGGAAGCATTTTTAAAGAATGCATTATTGAATTTCAGCTTATACTGAAGTTTGTACTTAAAAACTGTAGATGCTTTAAAAAAAAACACCTGTATATTTGAAAAATTAAGAACATTTCAAACACAATGAAACTCATCTGTTAAAATCTCACTCAGAAGGACAGGATATGAAGACCAGCATTCCACAGAAACCCAAATGATATCTGCCTTTAAAAATATGAAACACTTATACTCTCAATTTTCTGGAAAGATAACATATTTTGAAAATCTGAAAATGAACAGCATTTACTTTGAAAATGAAAAATTCTGTTCCAAATAAAAGTCAACATCTTGTACCTAAAATCCACTCCTTCTCCTCCTGGGTCCCGTGTGTCTGTTAATGGAATCAACAATGTCAGAGTCTCCAGAGTGCAACCTCAGTCATATCACCTCTGATGTCTTTCTCACATGTTCTCTCTGACATCTATGCTATCCTTTCCATTCCCACAACTTCTCAGGTTAAGACAGTCATTCTGGACTCCTCACTTCCTGTTATTCCCTTTATTCAATCCATTAGCAGGTCCTTCAAAATACAATCAGATTTGACCACTCCTCACCACCACCACTGCCACCACTATGGCTCAAGTCAGCATCATCCCTCATGTGCTTTATTGCATTGATTCCCTACCTGGTCTCCCCACTCCTGCATCCTCAATAAAGCAGCCTTGTGACCATGGTTCTCTTCAGCTCACAGCTGAAGAGATTTTCTGGCTTGAAAAAAGCTGAAGTCCTTACGCGGTCTTGAAGGACCTGGTCTCACACTCCTGTCGCCACCCACGACTGGTCTCATTTCCCAGCCCTCTTCCCATAAAGTCTCTGGTTTGGCTCCAGCCCTGCCAGGCTCCCTGCCAGGTTGCTCTTCTCTTCCCATCCTTTATACTTGCCGTTCCCTCTGCCTGGAATGCTTGCCCCTTACATAACACATCATCCATCCATTCATTCCTCCAGGCTTCACCCTCAAAAGGTATCTTCCCAGTAACCATTTTTTCCTGAAATTTTACCATCCTTTCACTTCTGTCCTATTTCAAATCCTTCTTCCCTATTTTTTTCCCACAGCACATACTATATATTTAACTTATTTATCTAGTGTATTGCCAGTCTCCCCAGCTGGAATGTAAACTGCACAAGGCAGAGATTTTCCTACCGTGTTTTCTGCTGCATTCCCCATGTGCAGAAACCAGCTTGGCACACAGGAGAAGTTCAGTGAATTTTTTCGAATAAATGAACTAATAAATGAATAAACAAATGAAACAAAAGGATGACTCCAGCTTGGAGTCATGACCATGCAGTGGTCACTGCATCCTTTCTGGTCTCCTGCTAGCACTCTTAACCCTCTGTAATCAATCCTACAGTTCAGTGCTACAGTCTTCAAATCAATAGTTTACGTAATATAGGTCTGACCCTACTGCTGCTCAGATTAAGAACCTAAGTGGCTCCCAACTGTCCAGTGAGCGATTATGGTTCTAAGGGATGGCATCAATATCATGCATAATCAGGATACCCTTTTCTAAACTCCATCTCTACAGACTGCTTTCTTATGCTTTATTCTGTATACCAGTGTCTCTCAAACGTCAGTCATTTACGGCTCCTTGTTAATGGGGAAAATTTCCTCAATGGCTCTTCAGGTCAAATCCAAGGATCTCAGTTTGATAAACACTAAGAAACTGACATCTGGTCAATAAAAATGTTTTTTTAAATTACAGATTATTATTGGTTAAAAAATCTTTTAATATTATAACCAAAAGGAAAACAAATTTCTAAAATCTTCCTATATTCAGTATCCCTTGAGAATAAATCCATATACCCCAGGTACAGAAATGCTGCTCTACAGAAAAGAAGCTACCTACCCATCCCAGAAGAAACCTGTGCTTACCTGCCTCTGTGCCTTCGTTCTTGTTATTCCTCTATACCCTGGAATATCCTTCCCCTAACTATAGTTATCAAAATTCTATTTATCCTTCAATGCTTACTTTACTTATCACCTTCTTTATGAAATCTTCTTTTTGAGATCCTCAGCCAAAACTTCTCTCAGTCTCTTGTGGCAATGTTATAAATCTTCTATGGCATTATCTATTAATATATTATTCTTCCTTTTGTTATACTATTATTTTCCCATGGTTATTATAGCTCCTGGATAGCATGAAGAAGATTAACTTATTCTCTATTTATGTACACAACAATTAGTACAGTATCTTCCAATATGACAACTAATAAATGTATACTCAATTATTTACCAAGTCAGGGGAAAAAATGCTACTATAAATATGACCCTCTGATTTTAAAAACAGAACTGTTTACTAAAAGCTTATAACCAAGCCTGGTGGGCTGCCGTCTCTGGGGTCGCATAGAGTCGGACACGACTGAGCGACTTAGCAGCAGCAGCAGCAGCAAACATATATAATACACTCAGAAAAATGTGGGAAAAAAATTTTAAGTTATTTATATGATTTACCTTCTTTTAAGCGTTAAGTCCGATACAGGTATGCACCTTAGACCAGTTCCCAAAACCATAAGGAAGGATGTCAGAAGCACAGTTATCCGAAGACCTAAAAGAAAACAAAAATATCTGGATTATTTTCTATTTTCTCTTCAAGTAAGTCAATGTGAAGAAGAAAGATTTTTTTACTCAATCATACTGGTATTATATTCTAACATGGCTTTTCTCTATAACTCCCAACACTGGGAAGGGAGAACTCTACATGCTGAATATGAAATGATTTTAACTTTAAGAGAAAACCTGAATGATCACATCAAGGATTGAGTAAAAAGTTCTATGAGCTCCAGTTTTTTGAAATGAATGGCTAATAATGCTTTGTTCAGATATAACACTAAAATATATAGAAAATAATTTTAAAAGATAAGATATTTTAGTTTTACATCTCAAATATAAAATTTCCAATTTTCAAAGGCAAGCTGTTAATTTAAAAAATTCTAAACTGCCCCCACAGTGTTTTTTTTTTTTTACATGATAGATTATTGCTTTAAATTTTCTCAAAAAATGACAAGTGGCCAATTACTTATTTTATCTTATAATCAGGATAAATTTGTTATAGGGTCTTAAGAGATAGTCCATTAGAACCCTTTGATTATTAATACAATAGTATTTAATGTTATTGATTTATCAGATGGCTTTCAACTTATAGAATGATGTTGTTAAAAAAAAAGAGAAAGCATGGTTTAGGGTTTTAGAAGATAATGTGGATCAGATAGCTCTTCCTTTTGTATCCCAAATATGATCAACTATTTTGAAAATGTGTGCCAATGGTCAGTTATGCGGATAACAGGGCAAAAGAAAATATAAAATGTAAAAACAAAGTAACCAAAAACAGATATAATAGTCTGGCTGTGGCTGAATAATATAACAAGATTCTATCTTCTTATTGTTGGAATGCTGCACTTTTCTTAGCACTAAATTAATGCTGCCTTACTGTTCTGTAGCAGCCACACCACAGAGGTGGCTTATATGGAGTATGTGGCAAAAGTAGCAACATTTCTTCCAATTTTTCCCAGACCCAACACCCTTGAAACCATTTCACAGTGAATAGACTTAAACTGTTTAATGCAAATTTTCTCTCTCTTTTATTTCCCCCAGAGTTTTCTTTTCTTGGCAGAAGGGAGATGGTTAAATGTTTGGTTTCCAAAGGGCTTCTCTGCTTGAAGGAAACTGAAAATCAACAAAACTATAATTATGCAGATTAAACACAGCAAGGAAAATAAACTTGAGATTCAGATCAGGCACACACACGCTACATTGAAGATAATTTGTGACATGAACTGAGTTAGCTTTATATGATCTGAATATGATTAATATAATTTGGCAGAAGGAATAACATAGAAAATTGTGCTGCTCAGGAACAAGTAATGCATACACACTGCTCATTTACTGCTTCTACTAACAACATAGATTTTAAAACCACATTACAGCCACAGGAAATAAAATATAATTAATAAAAAGTACATTCATAGTCATAAACATCCTAAACTTGCAAACTGTTGCTCTTATAAGGTCATACTGGGTGCCTTATGAGATAGTGGATAAAATTTTATCAATTTGGGTCTATAAGGCTCACATTCTACATTATGTTTATTTCTTCCTGGTATTTGGTTTGTAATTAAGGTAAATAGCCACCAAGTGGGCAGTGGGGCATTGTTTATAGCCCTAGGGTCCAAATAATAGGTTTCCTATTACTACTGCTCAACACTAGCACAAAACAGTTGATATAAACTTTCAAGAATAAAGAAGTTGTGAAAAGCTGATTACATAAAGCAATCTTACTGGCACAACCTGTGGCTTTCTTATGTTTAATTGTTACCAAATATTACACAACCCACCTCAACTGATGCTCAGTTTTGAACAGAATGTTTTCTTGCTTTCTTAATCTCATTTGAATTTTGATAAGGCAGGACTCTGTAGTTCCATGTACTCAAAAAGACAGCAACTGACTTTGGCAAGAAGTATGAATTCCCCAAGAAAAATATGCTTATGAGACATCTAGGACCTTCGCATAAATAAATCCCAAGTGATTACAGTACTAGGATGTGAGTGCAAAAACCATCTGATGAAAGGTACAGGAATAATTTTGGAAAACTGAACATGATTGATAATAAGAATAAATTCTACTCAAATATGGCATCCAGACTTTGCAGGAAGCCCCTTTCCAATGGATGATGGCGCCTTTGCTGGGAACCTACTGGGTACAGGAAGACAGTGTCCACAATCGGTGCCTAAATATCATGATACAAAATTGAGTGCCAAAAAAAAAAAAATCCAGCCCCTCTCCACCACACACACACACACATACACTGTGGATGCATGGAAATAAGTTTTATCTGGTAAAACTGTCCTTCTCAGACTCCATCAGCTGGAGTGAAAATAAGCTCTGATTGCTCCTGGTATAGATCACTTGTCCCTATCCCCCACAACCAGAGCCTCGCCACCTGGATCTGCCTCCGAGACTATGAGGACTAATTACATTGTGCCTGTTTTTCCTGTTTACACTAGTCAAAAAAGACCCAAGATTCACAGGTCATCCTTATCCCAATATGGCTTCACACATCCTAAAATCTGACCTCATCTCTGCCAGGGCCTGAACTCCCAACATCTTTCCACTGTGCCTTCTGGAGCTCTCAGAATCTGCAGATCAGTGGAATCCCTACATTATCAAGCTCTTTCATAAACACTGTCTTCACCTTTTTACTCCTCTGAAACCTCTTCCCTGAGGACACTGCTTCCCCAGCCACTTTCAGATCACTGTTACTCTCTCCTCTCTAAATAAAGCTCCCAGTCTCTTCTCTCTTGATGCTTTGATTTTCTCTGGTTGAAGCAGTATGATAACGATGTGCCTTGCTGTAGTTTTATTCAGGCTGCAATTTGTTCTGTGTGGTTTTGTTTATGCTGTTTCTTCTACTAGGATTATTATATTTCTGGATTTAAGGATATCAACAAATTTGGAAATTTTTCTGGCATTATTTCTTCAATCTCTCCCTCCTACCCCATTTCATCTTACTCCATGCCCTCTTCCCTTCAGTTCACTTCAGATCAGTCGCTCAGTCATGTCTGACTCTTTGCGACCCCATGAATCGCAGCACGCCAGGCCTCCCTGTCCATCACCAACTCCCGGAGTTCACTCAAACTCATGTCCATCGAGTCGGTGATGCCATCCAGCCATCTCATCCTCTGTCGTCCCCTTCTCCTCCTGCCCTCAATCCCTCCCAGCATCAGGGTCTTTTCCAATGAGTCGACTCTTCGCATGAGGTGGCCAAAGTATTGGAGTTTCAGCTTCAGCATCAGTCCTTCCAATGAACACCCAGGACTGATCTCCTTTAGAATGGACTGGCTGGATCTCCTTGCAGTCCAAGGGACTCTCAAGAGTCTTCTCCAACACCACAGTTCAAAAGCATCAATTCTTCGGTGCTCAGCTTTCTTCACAGTGCAACTCTCACATCCATACATGACCACTGGAAAAAATATAGCCTTGACTAGACAGATCTTTGTTGACAAAGCAATGTCTCTGCTTTTTAATATGCTATCTAGGTTGGTCATAACTTTCCTCCCAAGGAGTAAGCATCTTTTAATTTCATGACTGCAATCACCATCTGCAGTGATTTTGGAGCCCCCCAAAATAAAGTCTGACACTGTTTCCACTGTTTCCCCATCTTTTTGCCATGAAGTGATGGGACCAGATGCCATGATCTTAGTTTTCTGGATGTTGAGGTTTAGACCAACTTTTTCACTCTCCTCTTTCACTTTCATCAAGAGGCTCTTTTGTTCTTCACTTTCTGCCATAAGGGCGGTGTCATCTGCATATCTGAGGTTATTGATATTTCTCCCGGCAATCTTGATTCCAGCTTGTTTTCTTCCAGCCCAGCTTTTCTCATGATGTACTCTGCATATAAGTTAAATAAGCAAGGTGACAATATATAGCCACGACGTACTCCTTTTCCTATTTGGAACCAGTCTGCTGTTCCATATCCAGTTCTAACTGTTGCTTCCTGACCTGCATATAGGTTTCTCAAGAGGCAGGTCAGGTGGTCTGGTATTTCCATCTCTTTCAGAATTTTCCACAGTTTATTGTCATCCACACAGTCAAAGGCTTTGGCACAGTCAATAAAGCAGAAATAGATGTTTTTCTGGAACTCTCTTGCTTTTGCGATGATCCAGTGGATGTTGGCAATCTCTTTTCATCTGGGACTCTAATTATACATGTATTAGGCCACTTAAAACTGTACTGCTCACTGATACTAGTGGGGTTTTTTAAATCACTTTTTTCATTTGTGTTCCACTTTAGATAGTACTTATCACTCCATCTTAAAGTTTGCTATCTTTTCTTCTATAATGTTTAATCTGCAACCCACTCCAGTGTTCTTGCCTGGAGAATCCCAGGGATGGTGGAGTCTGGCGGGCTGCCATCTATGGGGTTGCACAGAGTCAGACACGACTGGAGCGCCTTAGCAGCAGCAGCAGCAGCAAAGCCTATCTAGCGTGTTTTTTCTGGTTTCAGACACAGATTACATCCTCATCTCCAGAAGTTTAACGTTGGTCTTTTTTATGTTTTCTGTGTCTCTCCTTAACATGCTTTCATCTATCTTCTTGAACACATGTAGTATATCTATTTATAGTAGCTGCTTTGATGTCCCTGTCTATTAATTTTATCATCTGTGCCATTTCTTGGTCTGTTCTACTGATTGTTTTTCTCCTTTTGAAATGTTATATTTTCCTGTTTCTTTGCATGCTTGGTAACTTTTGATTTGGATGTCAGGCATTCTGAATTTTAACCTGTTGGGTGATAGATTTTTTTCAACTCCGTTAAGCATTTTTGAACAATGTTTTGGGATATAGTTACTTTTGATCTTTTCAAGGAGTACTTTTAAGTTTTATTAGGTGGAACCAGAGCAGCCTTTAGTCTAGAGCTTGTTAGTCATTACTGCTGAGGCAGCACCCTTCTGATCATTCAGTCCAACCTCCTATGTATTATGAGGTTTCCCCAATTTGGCTGTTGGGAATGGAAACTATTCCCAGACTCGCATGAACTGTGAGAATTGTTCTGCCTGCTCCTTTCTGGTCCTCTTCTCAGACTTGAGTAGTTTCTTCATGTGTAAACTGCTAGTCAGTGCTCAGCTGAAAACCCAAGAACAACTCCCTACAAATCAAGAACTCTCTCTGTGAACTCTTTTCCTCTCTGGTATTCTTCCCTAAGAATTCTGGCTATGGTGGCCTCTTACACAGCTCAACTGTCTCCTCGACTTAGGAAAACTGTGGGGCTCTGTTTGAACTCCGTATCTTTGGGTGAAGCAATTGTAAGGATCACTGTCCTGCTGTACCTATTGTCCAATGTCTGAAAACCACTGTTTCATATACCTTGATTTTGTTTTCTGCTTTCAGTAGTTTAAGATGGAAGAATAAATCCAGTTCCTGTTACTCCATCATAGCCAGAAGAGCCATTGACCCAATTCTGACCGTCATGCTCACCACTCCCAGCTGTGACTGTCTACAGACCACCACATACCTGCCTCCACATCATTCACCCTCCAGGCTTAAACCTGTTTCGGCTCATTAATACCTCTGAGGACATTATATCTTTCACAAATCTGGTGATTTCAATGCAAGAGATGACCTTTTCAATACCCAGGCCTCTCAGTCCCCTGACTTCTTATTCCACGATCATGTCCTCTACCCTACCTTGGTTGTGCACTCTTTTGGTTAAACTCCAACCTTATCTTTACCATAACTGCATCCACAACACAATCCCAATTTCAAGCATCCCATTCTTCAACCATGACCTTCTCTCCTTCCCACTCATTCCTTCCAGTACTCTAAATTCTTCATCCATTGGGAATAACAATTTTGGAGCCTACTACTTTTTCTCATCCATCTTATATGTTTCTTTTTCTCCTTTACCTAGTTTAGAGTCCGTGGTCCATGGTTATATCACTCTCTACATAATCCTCTACTCTTTGCCTGCACTTTGTTAGTCGTACACATTTGGCAAACTGCACCTCTGGTGATCTCTCTCTTTGCCAACTCTGCCCATGCATGTGCTTGCCCAACAGAACAGGCTGGAGGGAGACACACATCCATGCTAACTGGTCATACTTGAAATCAATGCCCAGTCACTTAAAGCAGTCCCTCTGAGCTGTCCAACAATCCTACTACAATTTCCTAGTCTGCGTATTCTCTCCTTTCCTAGGAAATAGTATTACAATTTATCACATCTCTTCAATTTTCCAAGAATTGTTCTCCTAGCTTCACTGTCAGGTGGCAATATTGTTTCTTATTTTCTGAGAACTTTAAACAAAGGTAACTCCCACAAGCTCCTGGCACCCACCATCTGCATCTGTAATTTATATGCTCTTATCATTTCTTCCATTACTATTGAAGAATTAGCTGTCAATACTTCTTTCTAAGGCCAACCTATCTACTTGTGCTCTTGAGGACTGCATCCCATTTTGCTTATCCAAGGATATGGCTACAGCAGTTCCTTCCCCTCCCTCTAGCATTGTCAATTTCTCCCTTTTTTCTGGATCCATCAGGACACTGTATTCCAGAGAAATGCTTTAATATCTCTTATCTTTAAAATACCTTCTAAGTAGTCATATTTCCCCCTGGCTACTCCTTCATTTCTCTGCTGCCCTTTACAGTGTGTTTAACATAAATGTCTATACTCTTGAACTTATCCCCACCACTCTAATGAGACTGTTCTTTTAAAAGACACCAAAGATCTCCATGTTACTAAATCTAAGGCTCTACTCTCAGTCCTCACTAGCTCGTTCTTCCTTAGTCTCTCCAAGCTCTAAATGTTGGAATGCCCCTGGGCTGTCTTCTTCTGAAGCAACATCCCTCTCCACAGGTGACCTCACTCAGCTCCAAGACTCTAAATACCATTGCTGCTGCTGCTGCTAAGTTGCTTCAGTCATGTCCGACTCTGTGCGACCCCATTGACCGGCAGCCCACCAGGCTCCCCCGTCCCTGGGATTCTCCAGGCAAGAACACTGGAGTGGGTTGCCATTTCCTTCTCCAATGCATGAAAGTGAAAAATGAAAGTGAAGTCGTTCAGTCGTGTCAGACTCTTAGCGATCCTATGGACTGCAGCCTACCAGGTTCCTCCGTCCATGGGATTTTTCAGACAAGAGTACTGGAGTGGGATGCCATTGCCTTCCCCGACTAAATATCATTCCAGGATGACAAAACACAAATTTATTGCTCAGGCAATAAACTGACAGTTTCAGGTCCGTTCAGTTCAGTCACTCAGTCATGTCCGACTCTTTGTGACCCCATGGACTGCAGCACGCCAGGCCTCCCTGTCCATCACCAACTCCCAGAGCTTACTCAAACTCATGTCCATCGAGTCAGTGATGCCATCCAACCATCTCATCCTCTGTCGTCCCCTTCTCCTCCTGCCCTGAATCTTTCCCAGCATCAGGATCTTTTCCAATGAGTCAGCTCTTCATATCAGGTGGCCAAAGTATTGGAGTTTCAGCTTCAACATCAGTCCTTCCAATAAATATTCAGGACTGATCTCCCTTAGGATGGACTGGTTGGATCTCCTTGCAGTCCAAGGGACTCTCAAGAGTCTTCTCCAACACCACAGTTCAAAAGTATCAGTTCTTCAACTTAGCCTATCCTATATCAAATATGCATTTCAAATTCTTGATCTGCAGGCCAGATTCATGATCTACCCCCAAAATGCTCCTCCCAGAATCTTCTACATCTCAGTAAACTGCAGCTTGATTCTCCCAATTACTAATGCTAAAAAAAGTTGAGAAGAATCTTAGAATCCTCCAATTTCCTCATACTTCACCTCTGCCTATACTGGTAAGTCTACTTTCAACATGTATCTAGAATCCAACCACTTCTCAAATCCTTCACTACTTTCACCACAGTTGGAAGTCATCATCAGCCCCATCTAAGTTGGTCCATTACCCTTACAACTGGTCTCCCTGCTGTGGCTCTTGTTCTCAAGATATTAACAGAGTCATCATTTTACCCTTCTGCTCAAACCTTCCAGTAGAGTGAACCCTCCTCACATCATCACGACCAGCATTCTTACAGTGGCCTTAAGGCTCAACTCAGCTACAACTCAACTCATTTGAAATTAATGCCCAGTCACTTAAAGTAGGCCCTCTGAGCTGCCCAACAATCCTTCTACAATTTATTTCTCTACTATGTATCTTTTTCAGATATGCCTAACAAGTTTATGACCTTTGTCTTTGTCCCAAAGAGTCTTGTCCAGAATTGCCAAGGTGTGTTTCCTTTTTCCCTCAGGCCTCTGCTCACACACACATGATCAGTAAGGCCTTCCCTGACAGTCTAGAGAAAGCATCACCCAGTCACATCCCCTTTCTCCCCTGCCTGACTTCCATTTTTCTCTAAAACATTCATCACCATCTGACACACTAAGCATTTAGTTTTACTGTCCTTTGGTGCCTGGATCTCCTCATTAGAATGTAGGCTCCATGAGGGCTATGTCCCCAGAGCTCAGCACACATTTGGGTGCTATCTCCTTCTTGAAATTTTCTTCATTGGCTTCCAGGGCACACACCCCCTTCTGGCTCTTTCATTATCTCCTTGCTGGAAAATGAAAAGTGAGAGTACAAAAGCAATTTCAGGAAGATAACTGGTCTTCTACTAAGTTGGGTGGGACCCATGACCACAAGACCAGACAACTACCTCCCTTCTGGGGAGAAAGATACCCAGGGATGCCAGGAACTCACTTCTATGTATGCAAATAGGACTTGTGCAGCAGGACAGCCAACATATGAAAGCAGAACTGGCTTTTTTCTACTGAAAAGCAAGGGAATTTTAAATCTGTTTTTTGTTGCTCTAGCCAACATAAAACATAAAATAGAATTCACCATATAGTCACAGAAACGCTGAAAGAACTCCTAAAGTAACCTATTTTATAAAGAGAATGTGTGTGTGTGCTCAGTCATGTCTGATTCTTTGAGACCCCAAGGACTGTAGCCTGCTAGGCTTTTCTGCCCATGGAATTTTCCAGGCAAGCATACTAGGGTGGGTTCCCATTTCCTATTCCAAGGGATTTCCCGAGCCAGGAATCGAACCTGCATCTCCTGCATTGCAGGTGGATTCCCTGCAATGGGGAATCCCTATAAAGAAAATAGGTAGTCCCTAATTTATCTGGCCAAGAATAGTAGATGTAATTTTATATATATATATGTAATTATCATATATATATATAGTGAATGTAATTATAATGAAAAGGACAAAAATTAGCATTTTTCCACCTTAAAAATATAGTTGGCTAAATTTATGGAATAATATTGAAAGATGCTCCTGATAAAAAGTTAAAAGAAACAATAAAATAGTATTTCCCCTTAAGTTATCTAACCTGGTAAAGAATGACAGAGGAATTGTCACAGATTGAAGGAGATTAACAAGAAATAACAACTAAATGTAATTAGGGACCCTCGACTGAATCTTAGAACAGGGCGAAAAAAAGAGAGAGACATTCATGGAAAACCTAGTAAAATCCAAATAAAGTCTAATGTAGTTTAAAACAAATAAATCCAAACAAAAGAAAAACCCCATTCAGTACAAGAAACTTTCTCGGCAACTAGCACATATCTCTCTGCCTGGAAGTTCCACACTTTCCAGGGCTGGATACTTTGATTGTTAGAAGGTTCTTTCCTGTATCCCTTTGGGTTACAGCTTCTTGTAACTTCACTCAGTTTAGTTCTTCCTTCTAGAACTAGGCACACTAAGTCTAATTCCTCATTTAACACATATTTATATCCTGCCTCAAGTTTGTTTTTGAAGCTTGACACACCCAATTCCTTTTATTTGACACATTATGATTCTTATACCCTTTATATTCTTGTCACACAACTTTTAAAGGACTGCACTTTGCCAATGGCCTTTCAAAAATTAATGCCCAGAACTGAACATTAGAAGCATGTCAAACTATTTCTCTTCTTTTAGATACTACACTTCTGTGCCTAAAATTGTCCTCTCCTTTTTAGCAGGTACATCACATTGGCCATGAATCATTTATCCATACTTGTGTGGTATAGTTTGACGTCTTAACATTCAATCCTATGACCATTTTTCTCCTCACAGAATCACACTGGCAAGTGGGAAAGTGAGATGTTTGTCCAGAGTATTCTCTATGAAAAGAGAGTCTTCATTCAACTGTAAGCTTTATCTGAGAGTTAAAAATCTCAGCTGACACTTGCAGCTGGTCACATACACACACTTTAAAGCTGCTGTACACCCTTTTCCAGAAACCAAAGCGTCAGGTCCTGAGTTCCCCAACAGCTCTTCCTGGGCTGGAGTCATCTATTACAGAAAGCCAACCCATTACTTCCTTGTATCTGGGCATCATCATTCTATTTTCTGACCTGTCACCCTCAACACCCCCAAACCCCTTTGAAGTCAAAGCATCAGTCATTTTTGTCAGATGTAGAAAACACACAAAGCATGTGCATGGGATGCTCTTATATCCACACATGCAGAAACTTGAACATCCAAAGGTCGCCTAATCCCTGCTGTTGTATAATGGGCCTTGATTTAAAAACAAAACAGTATCTGCAAAGAAATCTTCCCTTATTTGTCGCTTTGGGGACGGAGGGTTCCTAGTCAGGCATGGGATGCCAGCAACACTCGATCAACCTCATACAACCTCTAAGACGAAGCCGAGGGAGGCGGCTCCCCCAGGAGTAACATCATCGGCCGGGGCTCCCGGGACCCCCCTCACCTCTCTTGTCCAGAAGCCACATGAACGCGAAGCAGGGCAGGAAGCCGATGGGCCCCCACAGCACTAGGAGAGCGATGTCCCAGCTGGAGAAGCCGTAGGCCTGGCGCGCCGAATTCTGGATGGGGCCCCATGTGTTCCAGACCAGGCCCTGCGCGAACCCCAGCAGCGAAAAGAGCAGGAGCACCAACCAGCGGCGCCCATACACGCGTCCGGGACTCGGGGCTGCCGCGGGCAGTGCCGCCGCCGCCTCCCGGCTTCTCCAAGCAGCCCCCGGCGCAGGCCCGAGCCCCGGCGCTAGCAACGGCTGCCGTTCCTCCTCGCTGCTCCAGCCCGAGCCCATCTCGACGCGCGGCCCGCGGGGCCACAGCCCCGCAAGGTCCTGAGTGCCGCCGACCAGCCCCGCGCGGATACTGCCGGGCTAAGCCGCGGCCGAGGTTGCTTTGGTCGCCCTGGGCCTGCCGGCCGCGTTGCTGCGCCTGCGCCGCGCTAGCCGGCCGCGGGCGGGGAGGAGGGGCAGGAGAGACCGGAGAGGAGGGGGCTAGGGTGCGGGACCCGAGGTGCTCTGTCTCCCCGGGATGAAGAGGCAACCTGGGCGAGAGACGGAGTGGAGCCGGGGTCCCAGAGCGCGGACCGGGAGGAGCTGGAACGACCGGGAGGAGCGCCGCTGAGCCTGGGGAAAAGGGAACTCCCGGACAGGCTGTAATAAAGGAGGTTGGGCGAGGAACCTGGATTGTTGGAGGAAGTGTCCAAGTTTACGTCATGTGCCCAGTAAACAACTCGAAGATCTCCGGTCACTTAAGCTAATGCTTGTTTCTATATTGGGTTAATTCTCAATTCTGAAGGATTTATAACTTCAGAATTTAGAGCGGGAGATAGAATTAAGACTGACGCGTAGTAGGAAGGATTGCCGCATGAAAATTGTTTTTTATGTACAGTAAGTACTGTCTTATTTAATCAGACGTTTTTTAGTGCTTTACATACCAACGAGGAAATTATAAACGAATCAATTTAGTTCATATATAGAAGATATAGATCTCTTTCTACTCCTTTGCCTGTCATTATTAGGAGAGCAATAAAGATATATTTATTAAACCTGAAAGATTTTTGCCCCCAAATGAGCTAGATCTATCTCCAGTTATTATGATTTTGACTAGATGAGTAAACGAGAAGACGGGAAGTTGTCGATCTCTTGATCAAGCAGCCAACAGTTGCATTTATTTTGATATACAAATCCAAAGGTCTGACAGCTGTCGGTTAGTGTCCTGAAAATCTAAGTCGCGATACGGCTTGATCAGGGTTGGAAATGAGTCACAATGAACGCAATTAAAGCATGTTAGCCTGAGGCTCACATTCCCGGCAGCCACGAAAACCAGGTGGAGTCTTGTTGCTGCCAGAGGGCAAGAGAGATGGGGAAGAGACGGGGAAGAGAAGCGTGAACTCTCTTATCCAAGGCTGTTAAGAGTGCCTGCACAATAAAGCAAACGCAGAGCCACCTTCCACTGCCTTGAGCGCCACAAAAAACCAAACCATCCCCTAAAACTCCAATACCGTTGGGAGGAGGAAAGTGCCAAGGCGAAAACGAAGGACCTGACTAGGAAACGAGGAGAAGCAGAAGCGAAGCCAAGAAACGTCTTCAGTAAAAGAAGACAACCGTTTGAAGAAGGTAAGAAGGGCCACAACCGAGACCACGTGCATACATATCAAGCGCCCCTGAATCACAACAAACCTGCGTAGCCCCGCCCATTCCCCGTCACGTGACGTCCACGCTGTTGCAGCTTCCGGAAGAGCCCGGTAGCAACCGCTTCACCGCCAGAGTTTTGGTCTATCTCAGACCGGTACCCGCTCCGTTTCTCTTTTGGTTTGGGCTGAGCCCGCGGCTTGCCATGGCAGCGCGCCCCGGGGCGATCACTAATGCGGACTCTGCATCTGGAGGTGGAGAGGAGGAAGGTAGGTACTAGGCGGGTCAGACCAAGAGGTTGTAACCCTCTGTCTTGTTGACACCTCTCATATGACCGTTTGTCTCTACGGCCTAGCAGTAAACTATGAGTAAAAGTATTTATTTTCTAATAAACGTGATTTTGTTCCAGTTGTGGCACCCAGCTTTTAGATCGACTGTTCCAGTTTCCCTCCATCCTACAAGTGTTGTTTCACCCATGAGGATGTTGTGAATGTTATCAGTGGATTGAACCACACTTGAGACACATGGAGTTATCTTGGACTTTTGTGAACAGGATTATGATTTCAGTGGAATCCTGCTTTAGAGAACGAATGTGAGCCTGAGATCCCTATTAGGATTTATTGAATGATTGCTCCATGCCTGGCACTGTTCTGGGTACTGCCACGGGATCCAGAGACATTTGACTGTATATAACAATGGCTTTTCCCGGTTGAGTAGAGGGGTCTGGAAGGGCAAAAGAGTGACTAATGCTTGGTAAAATGAATACTGTCAGTAATGCATACTGAGTGAGGATTGTCATCAGGATAGATGCCAGTGGGGGAAAGATAAATACTTCAAGAAGGGAATAGTTTGAGGTGGACCTTTATGATTTGATGAAATAGTGACAAACTTAGGTGGTTATGCTGGGGTGGGGGGTGGTGTGAGTCGTGGGAAGACAGGGAGCAGAAAAGCATAAGATGGATATGATTGGTGATCAAATAGTCATGTTTGTCTAGAGGAAGAGATGACCATTGCAAGCAGAAGCAGCAAATTACAACTCCTTACTATCTGACCACAATCTCCTGCCTTTATAACTCCCTTGTTTATGTACCCCAAAGAGACAATTCCTGAGCTTCATCTGTACCTTCAGTCCATCGTTACATTTTCTGTCTATCTGTATCCCCTTATCTAGTTTAGAGTGCATGTCATAGTTTATTATTCTGATCTTTCTCTTGAAAATACACTTTTCTCTTGTCCTTGCTTGCCTTTTACTCCTCTGACAAAACCTATATTCTGGATGAACCCAAACTTTTGCCCTCTGCACTTGCACCTATATTGCTGAACTTTGCTGTGAAAAGCCCTGGGCAAGTTGATGTGATGTTATAAAATGAAAATAGTCAACCTCTTGAGTATTCACTCAGCATGAACCTGAGACCTTGTCATCCTCTATTCTTGTAGTAACCTTGTTTTCTTTTATCAGTGAAGATTCTCCAACTCTATATATCCTCTTTTCATCTCTTCATCACTCTGAGCTGATGACTTTGCAAGTCAGGCCAGCTCTGCATCTGATCTGCTCTATTCCTCCTTCACTATCACACTGTTGTCCAAATCATCCACAATTCTCATCTAAACCACTACTGTATCTTCAGGCCATGTGTCCCCATTTCTTCTCTTGTGCCCCTCCAATCCCTTCTCTATTCGGTGGCAAAAGTGACACTGTCTTACTTAAAAGTCTTCAGTGAAATCCACTGCAGTAAGAACTTAGATTAAAATCCAAACTCCTAACCATGACCTACAAAAATCTTTGATCTGGACTCTGCTGATGTCTCTAGGAGCACCTCTTGTCAATCATCACCTCTTCTGCTCTTACCTGCTTTTCATATAACTGGCTTCTTAGTCTTCATATTTTAAGGTATGTCACCACCTGAAACCTTACCATATTAACCCATCTAAAACAGTTATTGCAGTTTTCCCCTGATCCCTAAGTGTGTTTGTGTTCTGTAATACAGCATCCTGCTTCCTGCACTTAGCACAGTCTGTAACTACTTGTTTATTATTGTGTCTTCCCTTAGACCTTAAGCACCTTGAGGGCAGTACATATATCTGTTTTAGTCACAATGTTGCCCAAGTAGAAATACAATGTCAGGCTCCTGAAAGTGAAAAGAAAGTGAAGTCCCTCAGTCGTGTCCGACTCTCTGCGGCCCCATGGACTGTAGCCTACCAGGCTCCTCCATCCATAGGATTCTCCAGGAAAGAATACTGGAGTGGATTGCCATTTCCTTTCCAGGAGAGCTTCCTGACCCAGGTATTGAACCTGGGTCTCCTGCATTGGAGGCAGACACTTTACCCTCTGAGCCACCAGGGAATGTCTACAATGTCAGACTCCTAGTGAGCTCTTAATACCTATTTGTTGAGTGAACAAGTAAGGGAATCCCAAGGCAAGCCCAGAGGCAGAAGGAGAAAGAGCCACTCAGAGTCCAGGAACTCAAAGTTAGTGTAAGAAATGTTAAGAGACAGAGATCCTGAAGGCACCTTATACCAAATTAGGGACTCTGGACTTTGTGACAGAAGCTTTTAAGGAGCTTTAGGTAGGGGATCACTGCTTTAAGGAAGATCACTGCAGCTAAAGGATGGAGGATAGATTGGAGGTAAAAACACTGAAGGAAAGGTACTTAAATCTCCTTAGCCACAGCATTCTCCTCTGTAAAATGCATAACTGTTGTGAAAATTAAAGATACTTGTAGATCATCTAGCATAAATGTCTGACAGGAATTACATATTCAACAATATGTAGTTTTTTGTTGGGGGAAAAAAAAGTGCTGGCATTGGTGACTGACTGATATTCAAAGAGATTGGAGAAAAGAGATTGGAGGTGTCTCTGAAATTTTCTAGCCTGAATAACTACATGTGAATTAGGAACCTGAAGTAAAAGGAGGTGGTTGGGAGCACTGTTGAGTTTTAGTGTGCATGCTTAGAGTTTAGGTTTAGAATGGTGACGTGAAAGATGTCAAGCATGTTGCTGGGAAGGAGGAAGTTTTTATTGTTTATTCAAATACCACAAATTCACCCTTCTAAAATTTTTCAGTATGTTCACAAAGTTGTGCAGCCATCACTAATGTAATTCCAGAATGTTTTCATCATACCAAAAAGAAATGTAGTTCCCATTGGCAGTCACTCCCTATGCACCCTCTCTCCATTCCCTGGCAGTCACTAATGTACTCTGGCTCTGTGGATTTGCCTCTTCTGGGCATTTCATATAAACTTGGAATCATAAAACAGGTGTCTTTTTGTGTCTGGCTTCTTTCACACAGCATGTTTTCAAGGTTCATCTGTGTTGTAGCATGTGTCAATACTTCATTACTTGCTGTGGCTGAACACTGTTCTGTAGTATGGATACGCCGCACTTTGCATATCCATTCATCAGTGGGCATTGTTTTGTTTACACTTTGGGGCTTCTATGAATAACGCTGCTATGAACATTTGTTTACAAGGTTCTGTGTGAACATATGTTTTCCGTTTCTCTTGGGCGTATATCTGAGTGGAATTGTTGGGCTATCTGGTGATTCCATATTTAACGATTTGAGGAAACTTGTCATTCTTAATCTTGAAGTCCTAAGGAGGGAAATAAATCTGATTAAAGTATGGATTTGCTCCCCTGAAAAATGTAGCACGTGTACACATTTTTGCAGGTGACTTCAAATATTTGTATTAAAGGATCGATTCTCTGAATCCCATCTGTGGAGCTTTCAACCCTATTTTTAAACTGTCATCCTCCCCAGAAAACACCACTTTGGGGTGACTGCCTATTACCATTACAAGTAAATGGGCAGAATCCTCCTGAAAGAGAAGACTTTGCTTTCAGTTAGATAAGGCTTGTGTGAATAAAGGGTAAGCAAAATACAGACATTCAATAAATGCATGTGAAAGGTTCACTATGTTTAGTATAGTAACAAGTATTGTGGGGGGTCATAGAAAAGTTAGTTTTTGAGCAAACTTACTACCACTATATTATCAAAAAATATTTGAATGTCACTGTAAATGGGAGACTCTTTCATCTGGGGAGACTCTTCCATCTGGGGAGACTGAAGACAGTTCCTGCCCTAAAATAGCCTATAAATATAATTTAGGGGGAAGAACACAGATAAAAAGACTTGAAGGATAATGCATATTCACACCACAGGAGGCACATTACATGCTTTGGGGATGAGAGGAGAATGAATACGAGTTGTATTGGTCTGTGCTTCTGTGCATAACTTGAAGGTTTGTTATAGAGTCCTCACTCTGCACGCAGCCTTGGGTGCCACAGGCCCACTCTTAGAAGACTTGAGCACCTAAGAATTTTAGAATCCTCAGGGTTCCTGGAACCAATCCCCCTCACAAACTGAGGGACAGCTGTAGTGTGAATATGGAAATGAGTGAAAGAAGTCATTTCTGGTGAGGAGGCCAGAAGTAGAAGTGAGTGGAGAAAAGCCCAAGGCACATAGAGGGCAGAGAGTGGGGAAGAAAGTGAGGAATCAGACTGGTTCTACTTGGAGTGGAACGTGGTAGGGCAGACAGGTGACAAGGACGATTATGTCCTTGGAGACCTGAGAGGAGCAGGGTGAACCAGAACATTGAAGTGAAGAAGAAGAAAATCATAGGTTTCAGTTTTCTCAGAAAAACAGGGTAAGGCACCACACTGAGTGAGGGAGTGGAGAGAGATATTGGGGATTTGACAGTGAAGAAACTTTGTCAAGTTGCTCTAGAGGCGAGGGCGATTAGGAGTTCCTTGGTGGCGAATAGCGTGTTTGGGTGCTGGAGAGGGAACGGTAGAAGTGAGCGTGAAATCCTGGAACTGATTGATCCCTTTGTTTTGAGAGTGCTTGTGAGTTTGCTCAATAGTTTATTGTACAGAAGTGGAGAAAACAAATGGTTAATTTTAATAAAGTTTTATACACTTAAAAATGAGCTCTGATTTTACAAAACATTTCTTTGGTGTTAGTTTATGTCAAGCACTGTACTAAGCTCTATATGGAAGTAATGGTTTACTTTCAAGATTGTGATTTTTTTTAAATTGTGGTTGATTTACAATATATTATTTTCAGGTATATTACATAGTGATTTGATATTTGCATACATAATGAAATGATCACAGTAAGTCTAGTAACCATCTGCCCCATACAAAGTTGTTACGGTATTATTGACCATATTCTTTATGCTGTGTGTTATGTCTTCATCATAGCTTGTTTATTGTATAACTGAAGGTGTGTACCTCTTAATGTCTCCTTTACCTTTTTCACCCACCCACACCTTCCTCCCTGTTTGTGCAATGTGTCTGTGAGTTTGTTATTGTTTTGTGTGCTTGTTTGTTTTTTCAGAGTCTACATTAAGTGACATCATATGGTATTTGTCTTTTTTCTGTCTGATTTGGAATAATACCCACTAGATCCATCCATGTTGTTGCAAATAGTAAAATTTCTCTTTTTTTATGACTGAATAAAATTTCATTGTATATATACATACCACAAGGATGTGATATTTGTTGTTTGAAGTAACAGCTTGGAAATTATTAAAACAAACATGAATAAGCAGAGCACAGAGGGTTTGTGGGACAGTGAAAATACTTACTATGATATTATGGTAGTAGATATATGTCATTATACTACTGTTGTTCAAATCCATAGACTACACAACACCAAGAGTAAACCCTAAGATACACCGTGGACATTGGGTGATTACGATGTGCCAGTTTAGGTTCATCTTTGGTGAAAAATGTACCCTTCTGGTGAGTATTGCTGATAAAGGGAGGGGCGTATATGGGAACCTTGTGTACCTTCCTTCTAATTTTCTTTTAAACCTAAAACTACTGTTGAAGAAATGGGTTTAAACAAACATGAAACTACTTATTGTTAACACTTGACTCAAGTGCTGAATGTGAGATGTTACTTCTAAGATCATACATTGGTTGAAGTGTTTCAGTGAAATTAAAAATTGTGGTATTTTGAATTTGAATCTTTCAGAGTAAGATTGTATTTGTTTCCATTGGACTCTCAGTTTAAAATTTTTTCTGATTAGTTTTTTTTAATTGAAGTATAGTTGATTTATAATACTATGTTAGTTTCAGGCATATAAGATGATTCAGTATTTTTACAGGTTATACTACATTAAAAATTATTACAAGATGATGGCTATAATTCTGTGTACTATATGGTATTTCCTTGTTGCTTACCTATTAATATTTTATACATAGTAGTTTATATCTCTTCATCTCCTACCCCTAATCTCATAGTTGGGGCTTTCCAGGTGACGCTAGTGGTAAAGAATCCCCCTGCCAGTGCAGAAGATACAGGTTTGCGAAGAGCTGGACATGACTGAGCACACAGCACAGCAATCTTATAGTTTGAGTTATAGCCAAGTTTATGCCTTGATGAAGTGAAGGATTAAGTATTACTCACTCAGTCATGTCCGACTCTTTGTGACCCCATGGACTGTAGCCCACCAGGCTCCTCTGTCCATGGGATTCTCCAGGCAAGAATACTGGAGTGGGTTGCCATTTCCTTCTCCAGGGTATCTTCCCAACTCAGGAATCGAACCCAGGTTTCCTGCACTGCAGGCAAACTCTTTACTGTCTGAGCTATCAGGGAAGCCCTGGTGAAGTGAAGGATGCCTCCTTTCTAACTTCCTCCAGTCCTGCCCCAGGAAATAGCTCATTCCAGAGCTGAATGCACTTTAGTTCCATTAACAGCTGACACTCATACATAATTAGATTTATTCCTTTTCAGTGAGAGGCACCATACTCTCCATGTCATTGTTCTAATTTTTCTAAAGGGCAGGAGGAGGCAGGGAAACCTGAAGGAAAACGAGAACCTATGTGATCTTAAAAAGGAAAAAATTCTCTTGCTAGAGCACGTGTGTAATTCACATGTGGCTACAGTACTTCATATTTGATAATGATTAATATTAGGAAAGACTAGAGATTGCTTCAAGAAAATTAGAGATACTAAGGGAACATTTCATGCAAAGATGGGCTCGATAAAACAGAAATGGTATGGACCTAACAGAAGCAGAAGATATTGAGAAGAGGTGGCAAGAATACACAGAAGAACTGTACAAAAAAGATCTTCACGACCCAGATAATCACGATTGTGTGATCACTGACCTAAAGCCAGACATCCTGGAATGTGAAGTCAAGTGGGCCTTTTCCATCATTACGAACAAAGCTAGTGGAGGTGATGGAATTCCATTGAGCTATTTCAAATCCTAAAAGATGATGCTGTGAAAGTGCTGCACTCAATATGCCAGCAAATTTGGAAAACTCAGCAGTGGCCACAGGACTGGAAAAGGTCAGTTTTCATTCCAATCTCAAAGAAAGGCAATGCCAAAGAATGCTCAAACTACCGCACAATTGCACTCATCTCACATGCTAGTAAAGTAATGCTCAAAATTCTCCAAGGCAGGCTTCAGCAATACGTGAACCGTGAACTTCCTGATATTCAAGCTGGTTTTAGAAAAGGCAGAGGAACCAGAGATCAAATTGCCAACATCCACTGGATCATTGAAAAAGCAAGAGAGTCCAGAAAAACATTTATTTCTGCTTTATTGATTATGCCAAAGCCTTAGACTGTGTATATCACAATAAATTGTAGAAAATTGTTAGAGATGAGAATACCAGAGCACCTGACTTGCCTCTTGAGAAACCTATATGCAGGTCAGGAAGCAAGAGTTAGAACTGGACATGGAACAACAGACTGGTTCCAAATAGGAAAAGGAGTATGTCAAGGCTATATATTGTCACCCTGCTTATTTGACTTATGTGCAGAGTACATCATGAGAAACGCTGGGCCAGAGGAAGCACAAGCTGGAATCAAGATTGCCGGGAGAAATATCAATAACCTCAGATATGCAGATGATACCACCCTTATGGCGGAAAGTGAAGAGGAACTAAAGAGCCTCTTGATGAAAGTGAAAGAGGAGAGTGAAACAGTTGGCTTAAAGCTCAACATTCAGAAAACGAAGATCATGGCATCTGGTCCCATCACTTCATGGGAAATAGATGGGGAAACAGTGGAAACAGCGTCAGACTATTTTTTTGGGCTCCAAAATCACTGCAGATGGTGATTGCAGCCATGAAATTAAAAGATGCTTACTCCTTGGAAGGAAAGTTATGACCAACCTAGATAGCATATTGGAAAGCAGAGATACTACTTTGCCAATTAGGGTCTGTCTAGTAAGGCTATGGTTTTTCCAGTGGTCATGTATGGATGTGAGAGTTGGACTGTGAAGAAAGCTGAGTGCAGAAGAATTGATGCTTTTGAACTGTGGTGCTGGAGAAGACTCTTGAGAGTCCCTTGGACTGCAAGGAGATTCAACCAGTCCATCCTAAAGGAGACCAGTCCTGGGTGTTCATTGGAAGGACTGAGCTGAGGCTGAAACTCCAATCCTTTGGCCACCTCATGCAAAGCGTTGACTCATTGGAAAAGACCCTGATGCTGGGAAGGATTGGGGCAGGAAGAGAAGAGGATGACAGAGGATGAGATGGCTGGATGGCATCACCGACTTGATGCACATGAGTTTGGGTGAACTCTGGGAGTTAGTGATGGACAGGGAGACCTGGCGTGCTGTGGTTCATGGGGTTGCAAAGAGTCGGACACAACTGAACAACTGAACTGAACTAAAATGAACTGAACTGAATATTAGGAAAGCAAAACTGTTTAGATTTTTAAAATTGTGACAAAAAACAAATAACAGAATTTATCATCTAACCGTTTTTAATTTAGGGATTTGATTTAGGTCATACCTCAGTGGTCTGGTGGTTTTCCCTACTTTCTGCAATTTAAGTCTGAATTTGACAATAAGGATTTCATGATCTGAGCCACAGTCAGCTCCAGGTCTTGTTTTTGCTGATTGTATAGAGCTTCTCCATCTTTGGCTGCAAAGAATATAATCAGTCTGATTTCGGTGTTGACCATCTGGTGATGTCCATGTGTAGAGTCTTCTCTTGTGTTGTTGGAAGAGGATGTTTGCTATGACCAGTGCATTCTCTTGGCAGAACTCTATTAACCTTTGCTCTGCTTCATTCTGTACTCCAAGGCCAAATTGGCCTGTTACTCCAGGTGTTTCTTGACCTCTTACTTTTGCATTCCAGTCCCCTATAATGAAAAGGACATCTTTTTTGGGTATTAGTTCTAGAAGGTCTTGTAGGTCTTCATAGAACCATTCAGCTTCAGCATTACTGGTCGGAACATGGACTTGGATTACTGTGATATTGAATGGTTTGCCTTGGAAACAGAGATCATTCTGTCATTTTTGAGACTGCATTCAAGTAATGCATTTCGTACTCTTTTGTTGACTATGATGGCTACTCCATTTATTCTAAGGGGCTCTTGCCCACAGTAGTAGATATGATGGTCATCTGAGTTAAAATCACCCATTCCAGTCCATTTTAGTTCGCTGATTCCTAAAATGTCAATGTTAACTCTTTTCATCTCCTGTTTGACCACTTCCAATTTGCCTTGATTCATGGATCTAACATTCCAGATTCCTATGCAGTATTGCTCTTTACAGCATCGGACCTTGCTTCCATCACCAGTCACATCCACAACTGGGTGTTGTTTTTGGTTTAACTCCCATCATTTCTCCACTGATCTCCAGTAGCATACTGGGCCCCTACCGACCTGGGGAGTTCATCTTTCAGTGTCCTATCTTTCTGCCTTTTCATACTGTTCATGGGGTTCTCAAGGCAAGAATACTGAATTGGTTTGCCATTCCCTTCTCCAGTGGACCACATTTTGTCAGACCTCTCCACCATGACCTGTCTTGGGTGGACATACATGGCATGGCTCATAGTTTCAATGAGTTAGACAAGGCTGTGGTCCATGTGATCAGATTGGTTAGTTTTCTGTGGTTGTGGTTTTTAGTCTGTTTGCCCTCTAATAGAGGAGGATAAGAGGCTTATGAAAGCTTCCTGATGGGATAGACTGACTGAGGGGGATACTGGATCTTGTTCAGTAAATCCTTACTGAATGGGGGGCCATGCTCAGTAGATCTTTAATCCAATTTTCTGTTGATGGGTGGAGCTGTGTTCCCTCCCTACTGTTTACCTGGGGCCAAACTATGGTGGAGGTAATGAAGATAATGGTGACCTCCTGCAGAAGATCCCATGCATGTACTGCTACAGTCTGTGCCCCCAACCCTGCAGCAGGTCACTACTGACCCACGCCTTTGCCGGAGACTCCCGGATACCCACAGGCAAGTCCGGGTCAGTCTCCTGTGGGGTCACTGTTCCTTTCTCCTGGGTCCTGGTGCACAAAGTTCTTTTGTGCCCTCCAAGAGTCTATTTCCCAGTCCTGTGTAAGTTCTGGCAGGTCTATGGTGGGGTTAATGGTGACCTCCTCCAAGCAGACTTACGCCAAACCCACACCCAGAGCCCCTGTCCCTGTGGCAGACCATTGCCGACCCATACATCCACAGGAGATGCTCAAACACAGTTCTGTCTCAGTCTCTGTGGGGTCCCTGGGTCCTGGTGCTCAGAAAGTTTGTTTGAGCCCTCTGAGTGTCTCTGGCAGGAATGGGGTTTGATTCTAAATGCAAATTTGCCCCTCCTACTGTCTGGCTGGGGCTTCTCTGCCGGGGTCCAGCCCCAGCAGGATCCAAGGGTACCCTCAGGATGGACGGCTTTGGCGAGAGAGATGACATGGGTCTTATAATGGACTGGAACCTGATGGTCTGGGGTCGAATGATAAAAGAATAAAGGAGAAAGAATAAAGAAGAGAGAAAGAGGCTGATATTCCTTGGTTTACACAGAAAGCCAATAAAGCCCCTGACACGGGACTTGCTCTGTTCACGGAGGCCTCAGGCACCCTCTTGATGGAGCGAAGATGCAGAGCGCCTTCTCAATTGGGTCTTAGAAGCCTGGGCAAAAAGGTGAACTCAGAGAGCCTCTGTGCTCCAGGGAATCAGCCTGAAAAAAAAGGAGAGTGAGAGAGAAAGAAAGACGAGAGAGAGAGAGAAAGACACAGAGACCAGAGCTCTGGTGAAGTGGAATCCATAGCTTTATTTTCAAAAGGGGCTTTTATACCCTGAGTTTCACATTTGCAGAGTCATGCAGACTCAGCTCAACATTACGTCAATTTTATCTTTATCGAAACCAGGACATTTTTTGCATAGCTATTCATAAACAAAGGTCTTATATACATTATCTTCTGGCGCTGTGGGCTGTTAACATTTTGTAACTCTTTCTTGATAAAGGTTGGTCAACCAGAAAACTTGCTTTCCCTTTATCTTTCCAATCTGCAGTCCCCCTCAGGAAACCCAGCTACATTCTTATGGAGCAAAGGGGCAGTGAGTTATGACAAAGAAAGAACTTATTAACTCAAGGGTCTTATGTTGCTAATGCCAAGGCTACTGCTTGTTTTTCTTGCATACCAACTATACTAGCTAATGCAGTCCCAGACGCACATTGGGTAAAGGACAAGGAAACTTGGTAGCAAACATTGGCTCAACAATGCAGTATTATTCTAATAAAGCTTTTTTATCGCTCGAAGGTTATGCTTGGGGTGTTGTGAACAATCATGTGCGTTAGTTGCAAGAGTATGGATAAACCTGCCAAGCAAGCTAAAATGGTGACAGAGGGGTTAGAATTGAAATACTCCTTTCAAGCCCAGGAGACTTATTAACTAGAGCCCTAAGTTGATTTTCTTCAGAGAAAGGTGGTCGGGGATAGCCCCCTGTTAATGTCAGAAGAGTTGGTGAAAGGCATAATATAGTAAACAGTAGACAGACAGATTTTGGTTTGGGGGTAGATGCTCGAGCAGGTCCAGGGAATCCCTTGAGTCCTGGTCCGCCTTTGCCTGTCAGGTCTTCTCTACATGACCTTTGTCATGGATGGGATCTCCCGTGGTGGCTCCCAGCACTTCTCCTTTGCCCTTGGCCGTGGGGTATCTCCTCACAGCCACTTCAGTGCCTACCATCTTACTGGGGTTTCTCTGACCTTGGACGTGGGGTATCTCTACACAGCCTGTCCAGTGAAGCACAGCCGCCGCTCCTGACCTTGGACATGGGGTATCTCCTCTGAGCTGCTCCAGTGATGAGATGCAGAGTTCCAAAAAAGAGCAAGGAGAGATAAAAAAGCCTCTTCAGTGATCAGTGCAAAGAAATAGAGGAAAACAAAGAATGGGAAAGACTAGAGATCTCTTCAAGAAAATTAGAGATACCAAGGGAACATTTCATGCAAAGATGGGCACAATAAAGGACAGAAATGGTATAGACTTAACAGAAACAGAAGATATTAAGAAGAGGTGGCAAGAATACACAGAAGAACTATATAAAAAAGATCTTCATGACCCAGATAATCACGATGGTGTGGTCACTCACCTAGAGCCAGACATCTGGAGTGTGAAGTCAAGTGGACCTTAGGAAGCATCACTATGAAAAAAACTAGTGGAGGTGATGGAATTCCAGTTGAGCTATTTCAAATCCTGAACGATGATGCTGTGAAAGTGCTGCAGTCAATATGCAAATTTGGAAATTTGGAAATTTGGAAAACTCAGCAGTGGTCACAGGATTGGAAAAGGTCAGTTTTCATTCCAGTCTCAAAGAAAGACAATGCCAAAGAATGCTCAAACTACCGCACAATTGCACTCATCTCACACGCTAGGAAAGTAATGCTCAAAATTCTCCAAACCAGGCTTCAACAGTACGTGAACCGTGAACTTCCAGATGTTCAAGCTGGTTTTAGAAAAGGCAGAGGAACCAGAGATCAAATTGCCAACATCTGCTGAATCTTTGAAAAAATCAAGAGAGTTCCAGAAAAACATCTGCGTTATTGACTATAACAAAGCCTTTTCCTGTGTAGATCACAATAAACTGTGGAAAATTCTGAAAGAGATGGGAATACCAGACCACCTGACCTGCCTCTTGAGAAATCTGTATTCAGGTCAAGAAGCAACAGTTAGAACTGGACATGGAACAACAGACTGGTTCCAAATAGGAAAAGGAGTCCGTCAAGGCTGTATATTGTCACCGTGCTTATTTAACTTACATGCAGAGTACATCATGAGAAATGCTGGGCTGGAGGAAGTACAAGCTAGAATCAAGAATGCTGGGAGAAATATCAATAACCTCAGATATGCAGATGACACCACCCTTATGGCAGAAAGTGAAGAGGAACTAAAGAGCCTCTTGATGAAAGTGAAAGAGGAGAGTGAAACAGTTGACTTAAAGCTCAGCATTCAGAAAACTAAGATCATGGCATCTGGTCCCATCACTTCATGGCAAATAGATGGAGAAACAGCAGAAATAGTGGCAGACTTTATTTGGGGGGCTCCAAAATCACTGCAGATGGTGACTGCAGCCATGAAATGAAAAGACACTTACTCCTTTGAAGAAAAGTTATGACCGACCTAGACAGCATATTAAAAAGCAGAGACATTACTTTGCCAACAAAGGTCCATCTAGGCAAGGCTATATTTTTTCCAGTAGTCATGTATGGATGTGAAAATTGGACTATAAAGAAAGCTGAGCGCAATAGAATTGATGTTTTTGAACTGTGGTGTAGAAGACTCTTGAGAGTCCCTTGGACTGCAAGGAGATCCAACCAGTCCATCCTAAAGGAGATCAGTCCTGGGTGTTCATTAGAAGGACGGATGTTGAAGCTGAAACTCCAATACTTTGGCCACCTGATGCGAAGAGCTGACTCATTTGAAAAGACCCTGATGCTGGGAAAGACTGAAGTCAAGAGAAGGGGACAACAGAGGATGACATGGTTGGATGGCATCACTGAGTCAATGGACATGAGTTCAAGTAAACTCCAGGAGTTGGTGATGGACATTGAGGCCTGGCATGCTGCAGTCCATGGGGTCGCTAAGAGTGGAACATGACTGAACAACTGAACTGAACTAAACTGAACTGAACCACTTTTAAAAGTACTGTTCATAGTAAGTATATTCACATTAATTTGAAACAGATCTCCAGATCCTTTCATTTTGCAAATCTGAAACTTTGTACCCAGGAAACAACTCCCCTTGTTCCTCTCTCCTCAGCCCAGGTAATTGCCATTCTACTTTCTGTTTGAATTGGGCTGTTAGATAAGTCATATAAGTGGAATAATACCATGTTTGTCTTTCTGTGACTGGCTAAGTACTTGCATAATTCTATTAGAGTTTTTCTGACCTGGTCTAAATGTTCATTATTTTTTACCCTGATATATACCATTCTAGCAGAGAAGGCAATGGCACCCCACTCCAGTACTCTTGCCTGGAGAATCCCATGGACGGAGGAGCCTGGTAGGTTGCAGTCCATGGGGTCACGAAGAGTCAGACACGACTGACTGACTTCACTTTCACTTTTCGCTTTCATGCATTGGAGAAGTAAATGGCAACCCACTCCAGTGTTCTTGCCTGGAGAATCCCAGGGATGGGGGAGCCTGGTGGGCTGCCTTCTATGGGATCACACAGAGTCGGACAAGACTGACGCAACTTAGCAGCAGCAGCAGCATACCATTCCAGATGATAGATGAATTGTGTGTATATACAGTAGTCATCAGATTGATGAAGCCATCATGGACTTACATAGTATATATTTAGAAATAAATTAGCTCACAATACTAGGACCCAATTCTTTGTTCTTACTGTATCACTGTGGTGAGTCTCTGTATTATAACTTGAGGTTTACCCTTATATCACCCTCTGAAATTTTTAAAATGTGGAACTATTAACTTCAAAATTCATAGTTATTAAAATTATACCTGACATGAGAGGTGAGCTAACTTCAATTTCAGGATCTTTTTCTATGTTGTGTGTGCTAAGTCACTTTAGTCGTGTCTGACTCTTTGCGACCCTGTGGACTGTAGCCCACCAGGCTCCTCTGTCTAGGTAAGAATACTGGCGTGGGTTGCCATGCCCTCCTCCAGGGGCTCTTCCTAACCCAGAGATCAAACCCACATCTCTTATGTCTACCTGCACCAGCAGGTGGGTTCTTTACCACTAGCACCACTTTCTGTCAATTAATATTGACAGAAGCGTATTCTAGAAATTTGGTAAATTTTCCATATTCTTGTCTTAAATTTTAAATTTCAAATACAAATCCAAGCCAAATACTAATTGACTGAAGCCAGATTGCTAGCAGATTCAGAGAAATTAGGTTTCAACTGATATTATACTTTGCATTAATTAAAGAAAAAATTAACTGAAAACAAAGTAAATTGCTTTTTGATGGTGTTTAACTGTCTCCAAAGAATTGTTACCAAAGCTGTAATAAATTGTCCAAATAACATGCTACATTTAGAGAGAGAAAAGACTACTGTGTGATACGTAGATCACTAATCTGTTTTTTCAGCAGTTTCTAAGTCATCTGATTAGAAATTGCTGCTTGCTGCAAATTTAGACCTAAATACACTTATCCTTTAAAGGCTGTTGAGGTTGCTTCAGAATTTTTATAGCTCTTTGCAGACATCTCTTTCATGGAATGACTGGGTGCATCCCTAGGCTATTTAACTAATACAATGCAGATTGCATTCTTCTTTAAAGAAATTATAACACTTAAATTTGTTAATTTAACAGCCCAGTTCATTGTTGATTAAACTATCAGAAACCAAATTAGTTTTATTTCACAAGCAGCTGATTGTTTTATATCACTGATAGGCTTGAAATTCTGTAAATATGCTGATTTCCTGTTATGGTGAACAGTCTACTGATCTATTCTGCATATGCTGTATGGCACTTTTCATTCATTTAGCAAATGTTTGAACATTTAATATATTCCAATCACTGGGCCTGGTACTTTCTCAGCAAATTTTAGTTTTTAGGATCTCTTTTAAATAACCTCCGAGATGTTTGGAGTTTTTTCTTATGAGATCATTAGATACGTTTTAAAAAAAGTTAATGTTATGTTAGAGGGAAAAGTATTTATTTACTTATTTGAAACTCTTCTGTCCAAACATTACTCATGTATTACTAATGTTTCTAAGACTGCTTTCAGTTCAGTTCAGTTGCTCAGGTATGTCCGACTGTTTGCAACCCCATGGACCGCAGCACGCCAGGCCTCACTGTCCATCACCAACTCCCGGAGCTTACTCAAACTCATGCCCCTTGAGTCAGTGATGCCATCCAACCATCTCATCCTCTGTTGTCCCCTTTTCCTCCCACCTTCAATCTTTCCCAGCATCAGGATCTTTTCTAACAAGTCAGTTCTTCGCGTCAGCTGGCCAAAGTATTGGAGTTTCAGCTTCAGCATCAGTCCTTCCAATGAATAATCAGGACTGATTTCCTTTAGGATTGACTGGTTGGATCTCCTTGCTATCCAAGGGGATGTACTTAGTTGTAAAAATATGAGGACTGTTTTGAGAACATTCAAAGCCATGTGATCTATTGGCTCTGATTTAAGATAAGCAGAGTAAATAAATCCTCATCCCCAAAGGGCTGATACTTCTATTTTTCTCTGTCGTTTAAAGTTCTGGAAGCAAGATGTTCAAAGCTTGAGATTTTACAACCTTAAAGCTGAAAGAATGTTACAGTGGGTCACACTAGCCATGATTCATTCAGCCTGTTACAGAGCACTCTAGGGAGAATACGGTTGTCCTTGAAAATCACAGCCTCAGAAGGCAAGGTGCTATACCGGTTATGAACTAATAACAGAGCCCTGACTACAAGTTAGTTTTATGTGAAAGGATTCGGAAGGTAGAATTTTGCTGGCTTTGGTCCAGGGGCACAAAGATGGATATTCTTTGCATACTGTCAGCTGGTGTGCACTGTTTCCCTGGCCTTTGTTTTATCTCTCAAGATGGTAACCCGTTTTCCAGGCAGCATGTAGGAGAGGAGGATGAGGTGGGGAAGGGCTGATTCAGCAACTTCCAGATATAGCTCTGGTCACTCACATCTGCAAAGGAGTCTAGGAAATGTAATTTTTCGGCTACTCTCCTTGCCCAAAGTTCTGTTAGCAAGGAAGAAGGGAACAAATACTGGATAAGGTAGGCAACTAGCAGTCTCTACTACAGGATTAACTACTCCCCCCAACACACATGTATACAAATGAGAACATCCCTCTGTCCCCAACAGCACACATGTATCTGTTACCTGTGAATCCATCTGAAGTTTCCCTTCACCAACTTTCTTTAGGTTATACTGTCTTTATGAGTTTTTAGTGCTAGTGTAAGTCCTATGGTTTTAATTCTTTGGAAGCAGGATTATGTGATAGAAAGAGCACCAGACTTGTAACTGGAGAACCTGACCTGTAGTGCTCTCAGCACTGGTGTTTTGACCTTTGACATCTGAACTTTCCTTATCATTTGGATAATGGAAATGAAATACCCTCTGTAGCTGTGTTTTACAGGCTTCTTAAAGGATCCAGTGAGCACTTTTCTTTTAATGTCTGTAAAAATTTGTGGCAAATAGTAAAGCCTTACACAAGTAAATATCTGGTATCCAGGTGTCACAGTGGTAAAGAATCCACCTGCCAATGTAGGAGACACAAGAGACATGGGTTCAGTCCCTGGGTCAGGAAGATCCCTTGGAGGAGGAAATAGCAACCCACTCCAGTATTCTTGCTGGGGAAATCCCATGGACAGAGGAACCTGGTGGACCACAGTCCATGGGTCACAAAAGAGTCAGACAGGACTAAGCACGCACACACCCATTGTTACAATGATGGTGATGATGTTCAAAACCAAACTCTCATCTTCCCAACAGAAGATGTTGCTTCTGACTTTTCTCTCATGGCAAGTCAGAAAGTCTGGAAACCTGTCTTCCTCGTAGCTGCATCTGCCTTCCACCCCACGTCTCTGTGGGAGTAGTAGTCTTTAATGTTATTCTCCTAGTATTTCTCCATGTCTTCCATCTCTACCTTTCTCACTGCCACCCCTTGTTGTTCAGGGCCTTATTACCACACTTCTCGCTTGGCTGTTGCAATAGCTCTCTGAGTCAACTCTGGTCCCTACAGCTCTACATATTTCCATAGAGCCCTTGTTTTTATTGTTAATGTACAGAATGTACCAGGGGCCTGTACCATGGGAGAAATATCTAGTAAATTATTTTTCTACTTTTGAGACATTAGATTGTTTATATTTTCAGTTTTTTAATTAGGGTAATAAGTGTTTTATGCAAATGTGTATGTTGTTTTATTTCACTGATAGGCCTGATGGTCATATACATGTTCATAATTCATATATATATGAATATGTATATGGCTTATAATTACCTATTTTATTAAAAGCAAATTTCTCAAACATGAGTTGTTAAGTTAATAGGTGGTTCTTTGGGACTTCTACTTCATTTTCCCAGTTTTTTTCCAAAAGGTAGTTCTAATTTATATGACACAAACAACAGGTACTATCATGAATGTATTGTAGCTTTTCAGGGTCTAGCAAAACTTTAAAAATATATAATTGAAACTGTGGCTTGTCTATTTTCATACACAAGGAATCCAGGCACTCCCAGTCCAGGAAGATTTGGTACAATGCAGTGTAGGTAACCCTGTACTTTTATAGGCTATACATTTATAAGTTGGCATTTTTTAAAAAAAATTCCTGGTTACAGCCTGTTTTCCTTAACAGGCTTTTCAGTACATAAAGGTCACTTAAAGATAAACTTGGGGCTTCTTTTACATAGAGACCTAAGAGGGTAAGTGTATTAACAGATCAGGTAACTGGAAATAGAGGGTTTCACTGATTGTACTAGAGAATCAAAAATACATGTTTTACGGATCTGAGTATGAATCATTTTTTAACTTTCCCCCCACCAGACTTTCATCTTAAGATATCTTTAAAGAGAAACTTACTTGTTCTTTTATTTAATGCATGTCAATCTTTACTGGGATTAACATTCTGTGATTGAAATTTATGGACGTCCTCAGTAAATCAGTGTTAGTTTGTGCATATTCGCCTGTACAGATTATACATGCAGTCAGAATCAAGGGTTACCACCGATATCCACCCTAGCACATCTTTTATCTTTATAAATCTTTCAATAAAATAATCCCCTCTCCCTACCTACCCCTCCCCCCCCATCAACTGCTGTATGAGTTCAGTAGTCTTTTTGGCATAAACCTGTGCTATATCAAGTAGAATTGTTGCTGACTCCAGCCACTCTAGTTGTGCAAGAGTAATTCCCATCAATATTTCTTACATAATTCTCTAGGAAATAATATTTTCAAAAAATTGCATCTTTTAAAATGTGTGTCATACTTGGAAAGCCTTTAAAACTTTTTTTTGACATTGAAAATTGTAAATATTTTCCAACATCTACAATTTAATATTTAAGAAAATTCACTGAATAATTATGGCTTTTGGGGCCCAAATATTTATGTAAACAGTTAGAAGTACAGTGTAAATGCAGTACAATTACACCAGAAGATTTGCCATAGTAGAAACAATAGTAGCTGTTTATACTTCGTATTTTCTTAAATAACTTTTTAGTTGTCTATATAGTTCTCTTATTTCTCTCCCTAGGTAAACATGTCAAACCTTTTACACCAGAGAAAGCAAAAGAAATCATAATGTGTTTACAACAACCTGCAGTCTTCTATAACATGGTTTTTGATTGGCCGGCACAACACTGGACTGCGAAACATCTTTCTGAGGTCCTTCATGGCAAGCAGATACGATTTAGGATGGGAACGAAAAGCACGGACACAGGTAGGACTACCAGGAATCGTCATCGTAATGTCTCTTCATAACGTTCCCATATCTCAGCCATGGTTTCTTTATCTCTGGAGAATCCTTTATTTCTAACCCTCTTTTTGACCATTTGCAGATGGGGAAACTTTATTAGAAGTTTTCAAAGGAAAATTTAAGACTTTTTTTAGGCTAAATAACCTGTAATTTATAACCCCATGTAAAATATATTTGTTCATATTATCATAGTTCATTGATCATGGTAGACACTTAATAAATATTTGTTAATTGTGCTATTACTTACCTGACTGAAAGAGACCAATACTAATCTGACAGTCCCCTCCATTTTTGTCTCATGTAGAATGTGTCCTTTTATTTGTAACTTCAGTCACTATTTATAGTGCTTAGTCTTGGTGTAATTTTATCTCTCTGCTTTATCAGCCGTCTGACCTCTGTTGTGTTGTATAAATGTGAAACATATGTGAAGCTGTTTTTTTCATCCTCTTGAGCAACTAGATTTTGCCAGCTCCCCTTTTTTCCCTGAAGACTTGTAACTGATTCTTTTTGCCTTACAGTCAGAGAAAGCAATTAACATTACTCTGAAAATAGTTAATTTAAAGGAGAAAAAAAAAAACAGTTCAGGTTAGAAATGTTCCTAATCTAAAGAAGTCCATGATCATGGTCTGGCTTCAGAATATGTGTGTATCTTCTATTTAAATATGGACAGATTTGATGGTCTAGAAATTCATAATGTTTTAAGCATTGCTGTGAAGTGGCTCTGTGAAGATATTAAGGATGTCTATTAATAACCCCAAAGGAACTAAAAAATGCTCAGTTTCTCTTCCAGCTTCTCTAAGCTTCTTTCTCTCATGTATATCTCATAAAATTACTGGGTTTTTGGTGTCTAGGACCCCTTTATACTTCAGTGACAGGTAGAGCAGTATTAACATAAACTCTTTGGCTCCTCATTGTGGTTCGTTGTATTTTTAAATTAAATGCTAGACCAGCAGCAGCCATGTGAAAATCAGCCTGTGCTCCTGTTTTCTTGATTTTAGTCACATAAATCTTGCACTCACTGAAGTTTCTGTTAAAAAGTAATTTGAAGAAAAATAGAAATTTTAATTTTTTTCACCTCCTGGTTAGACTCCAAATACTACTACTAATATCTATTGACAACTATTGTGTCAGACACTGTTCTGAGTGCTTTATACATATTAACTCTCTTAATCTTCTTCAAGCCCACTTAGAGTGGAACTATTATTATTCTGTTTTACAGAAGAACTAAAAGTAATTTGACATTTTAAACTTAGTACTCATGCAGAAAAGAAAAAGGGAAGCAGAAAGTCTCGTAGAAAGATAATCTGTTCTTTGGACAAAATTCATGTAAAATCCACCACTTAAAAGTACACAATTCAGTGCTTTTAGCATCTTCATAATTTTGTGCAATCACCACCACTATCTAATTCCAGAACATTTTCATCACACTGCAGAGAAATCTGGTTCCCACTGGTGGTCACTCTTCATTCACACCCTTCTCCACCCCTGGCAACCACTAATCTACTTTCCTGTTTTTATAGATTTGCCTGTTCTGGACATATAAAAATGGAATTGTTTGGTTGTGGCCTTTTGTGTCTAGCTTTTTTTCATGTAGCATGTTTTTAAAATTTACCCATGTTGTAGCATGTATTTGTATTTTCTTTTTATTGCTGAATAATGGGCTAGAGGAAGCACAAGCTGGAATCAAGATTGCCAGGAGAAATATCAATAACCTCAGATATGCAGACGACACCACCCTTATGGCAGAAAGTGAAGAACTAAAGAGCCTCTTGATGAAAGTGAAAGAGGAGAGTGAAAAAGTTGGCTTAAAGCTCAACGTTCAGAAAACTAAGATCATGGCAACCAGTCCCATCACTTCATGGCAGATAGATGGGGAAACAGTGGCTGACTTTATTTTTCTGGGCTCCAAAATCACAGCAGATGGTGACTGCAGCCATGAAATTAAAAGATGCTTACTCCTTGGAAGGAAAGTTATGACCAACCTAGACAGCATATTAAAAAGCAGAGACATTACTTTGCCAACAAAAGTCTGTCTACTCAGAGCTATGGTTTTCCCAGTAGTCATGTATAGATGTGAGAGTTGGACTATAAAAAAAGCTGAGCACAGAAGAATTGATGCTTTTGAACTGTGATGTTGGAGAAGACTCTTGAGAGTCCCTTGGACTGCAAGGAGATCCAACCAGTCCATCCTAAAGGAGACCAGTCCTAGGTGTTCATTGGAAGGACTGATGTTGAAGCTGAAACTCCAAAACTTTGGCCACCTGATGTGAAGAACTGACTCTTTTGAAAAGACCCTGATGCTGGGAAAGATTGAGGGCAAGAGGAGAAGGGGATGACAGAGGATGAGATGGTTGGATGGCATCATTGACTCGATGGACATGGCTTTGGATGGACTCTGGGAGTTGGTGATGGACAGGGAGGCCTGGCATGTTGCAGTTCATGGGGTTGCAAAGAGGCAGACACGACTGAGCGACTGAACTGAACTGAATATTCCATTATGGATAAACAGTGTCGGTCCGTTCATCAATTGATGGATGTTTGGGTTATTTCCACTTTTTGACTGTTACGAATAATGCTACTATGAACATTTATGTACAAGTTTTTGTGTGGACATATGTTTTCCCTTCTCTTGTGTTAAACCTAGAAGTGTAACTGCCCAGTCATACAGCAACTATGTTTAACTTTTGAGGAACTGCCAAACTGTTTTCCAAAACAGCTGAACCATTTTACATTCCCACCCCAGTGTGTGAATGGTCTAGTTTCTCTCCATCCTTGCCAATACTTATTTCATTTTTCATTCTGGCTATCTAGAGTGTGTAAAGTTTTATCTCATTATAGCTTGATGCATTTCCCTAGTGACTAACGTTGTTGAGCACCTTCCTATGGTCTTATTGACCATTTGTATATCTGATTTGGAGAAATGGCTATTCAAGTCCTTTGCTTGTTTTCTAATTGAGATGGTTTTTGTTTGTATGTGCTTTTGTTTGTTTTGTCTTTTTGTTCAGTGGTAAAAGAGACCTTCATATATTCTGAATACTAACTCTTTATCAACTATATGACATGCAGATATTTTCTCATGTGGGTTAATAATTTGTTCTTTTTAAGTTATTCCTTTGCATATGAATACACTACTTCCACAAGCACTTTTGGGTCGTGTTCTAAGAGAGCTGATTCAAGTCGGCTCGTGTGGGTTCAAATTTTGCTTGGAGCAATTCACAGTTAAATGTGTTCATATTCATTATACATTTAGAATAGTGTCTGGCACATAGTAAATGCTCAACAAATGTTATTTTAAAATAGAAATAATTTAAAAATAAAAAATATACCTTCCTCATTTTAGAGAGCACTGGAAAAATGGGAAGACCCAAAGAAAATTAAAAAGACTTATTCATCTGTTACCAAGAGGCAATCACTGATTACATTGTGATGTATATTCAATGCAAGCCTTTTTATATTTAAAAATAAAGTTGTATAAATTTTAACAACCTGCTTTTTTTTCTTAACATATTCTGAGTAGCTTCTTTTGACATTAAATATGATTTTTAAAAGGCTACCTAATATTCCATCGTATGCTAGTATCATTGTTGTTATTGTTGTTGTTTAGTCGCTAAGTTGTGTTAGACTCTCTTGCAACCCCAGGGAGTGCAGCCTGCCAGGCTCTTCCATCCATGAGACTTCCAAGGCAAGAATACTGGAGTGGGTTGCCGTTTCCTCCTCCAGGGGATCTTCCTGACCCAGAGATCGAACCCATGTCTCTTTGCTCCCACATTGGCAGATGGATTCTTTACCATGAGCCACCAGGGAAACTCCGATAGTATCAGAGTTTTAATTTAGTTTTAAAATTCTAATTTGATTAGATTGCTTAGAGGTTTTAATTTATAAATAAGACTGTAGTGAACATGTTTGAAAGTAAATCCTGCCCAAATTTCTGATTATTTTCCTAGGAGAATGACTGGGCCAAAGGGTATGAGCATTATCACCAGGAGCAGCACTACCCATGGAACTGCTTACACCAGAAACCTCTGAGTCACGCTGATGGCCTCTCTAAGTGGTGTCTGGTGACTCAGTGAGTTACATCCTAAGTGTCCAGCATCTACCTGCTTCTCCATGGCCATCCTCCAGTTGGGATTACCCTGCTGTCCCTTACCTCCGTGGTTGCAGTAGCCTCATGCCTAGTCCCTCTTCACCTGCTCTCCTCTCACCCCAGCCATTCCTCATAATGAAACCAGAGACAGTTTTTTTAAAAAGAAAAATCTCATCTTCTTTATCTGTTTAGAACCCTTAGATAGCATCCCATTACCTTTAGGCTAAAGACCAACATTTTTGTTAATGGTTTAAAAAGCTGTTTGCCTCCTCTTTCTGAGCTCAGGGCAGATAAGCTTTTAAGATTTTGTGTTTCCAGAGATTTGCTTCTTCTCACGTCAGGGCCTTTGCATGTACAGTCTAGTGGTTCTTCTCTCTTTTCCCACTTCCCCTTACCCCAGCTTTACCTAGTTGGTTCCACTGCTTCCTTCAGATCTCAGCTCAGAGGTCATCTTCTCATGGCAGTCTTTCTGACCACATTCTCCCTCCCTCACCCCCCAAATCAGGTATGACTACTGAGTTAGCTTGGAGCACCTTGTATTTCTTAGTAGCACTCAGCGCAGCTCTGATCACATGGTTAGTTGTGTAAGCAGTTAGCAGTTTAAAGTCTCTCTTTGCCTCAAGAGGGTCCCCTCGTGAGAGCCAGGGCCATGTCTCATCATTGGCTGAACACCCAATATCTGGATAGTCAGACATCTGTGGAGGGAAAGAATAAAAGACCTTTGATACCCGAGGCCAAGTGCTTTGCAGAAGGGTGGTTTACATTTACTCTCCTCTCGGAACATACAAGGGTACCTGTTTGGCCACTCCTTTGCCCTAACAAATTTATGTTTTTAAAAGAATACCTTGTTGATAGGTGAAAGATGAGTGCCTCATAACTTTAATTAACATTTATTTGTTGATGTTGTTGAATGTGTGTTCATGTTTATTAATAGTTTGTATTTTGTCTGGTAATTTTTCTTTCAGTTATCCTTATTAGGGTTTCAGGTTTTGGGTTTGTTTTTTTTTAAATAAATAAAGTACTTATATTTAAAGAATACTGTGTTTGTTACTAATGTACTAATTCCCAGTTTATTGTTTGCCTTTTGATTTTGTTTCATATCTTTATAGTAAGATCAAATAATATTTAATTAATATTTTTATTCTTATTTTATTTAGAAATTCCTTCTGTATCTTGACAATAGTAAATGTTCTAATATGTTCTTTTAATAGCTTGATTTCTTTTTCACATTTTACTCTTTATCCATTGCATATTTATTTTGGTATGCTGTGTTCACTGACTTTTTTCCAAATAGTTAAGTTGGTAATAGCATCTTTATTGTAGTACCATGTACTGAATAATCCCTTCTTTTCCTACCAACTTTGAAACTACCTTTATTATATTACCATATTCTTATATATTTCAGCATCTGTTTTTGGACCACATACTGAACTATCAGTTTTGGGGCCAGTAAAACACTTGCTAAAAACTATTTTTTACAGCTGTTATGTATTTTAATATTTGAAAGAACAACTCATCTTCCCCAGTCACTCTTCTGTTTCAGCATTTTACTAGATACTGGTGGCGCAGTGGTAAAGAATTAACCTGCCAGTGCAGGAGACACAGATTCAATCCCTGGGTCAGGAAGATTCCACTGGAGAAGGAAATGGCAATCTACTCCAGTATTCTTGCCTGGAGAATTCCCTTAGACAGAGAAGCCTGGCGGGAACAGTCTGTGGGATCACAAAAAGTTGGATGTAAGTACGCATGCATGCATATGCACAATTGAACTTTACTCCTCTAAATGAAACTTAGAAAAAAAAAATGAAACTTAGAGTTAAACAGTGTTCAGTTCAGTTCACTCAATCCATCATGTCTGACTCTTTGCGACTCCATGGACTGCAGCATGCCAGGCCTCCCTGTCCATCACCAACTCCTAAAGTTTACTCAGACTCATGTCCATTGAGTTGGTGATGCCATCCAACCATCTCATCCTCCGTCATCCCCTTCTCCTCTAGCCTTCAATCTTTCGCAGCATCAGGGTCTTTTCAAAAGAGTCAGTTCTTCACATCAGGTGGCCAAAGTTTTGGAGTTTCAGCTTCAGCATCAGTCCTTCCAGTGAATATTCAGGACTGATTTCCTTTAGGATGGACTGGTTGGATCTCCTTGCAGTCCAAGGGACACTTAAGAGTCTTCTCCAACACTACAGTTCAAAAGCATCAATTCTTCTGCACTCAGCTTTCTTTATAGTCCAACTCTCACATCTATACAGGACTACTGGGAAAACCATAGCTCTGAGTAGACAGACCTTTGCTGGCAAAGTAATGTCTCTGCTTTTTAATATGCTGTCTAGGTTGGTCATAACTTTTCTTCCAAGGAGTAAGCTTCTTTTTATTTCTTGGCTGCAGTCACCATCTGCAGTGATTTTGGAGCCCCCCAAAACACTGTTTCCATTGTTTTCTTATCTATTTACCATGAAGTGATGGGACTGGATGCCATGATCTTAGTTTTCTGAATGTTGAGTTTTAGCCAACTTTTCACTCTCCTCTTTCACTTTCATCAAGAGGCTCTTTAGTTCTTCTTTGCTTTCTGCCCTAAGGGTGGTGCCATCTGCATATATGAGGTTATTGATATTTCTCCTGGCAATCTTGATTCCAGCTTATGCTTCCTCCAGTCCAGCATTTCTTATGATGTACTCTGCATATAAATTAAATAAACAGGGTGACAATATACAGCCTTGACATACTCCTTTCCTGTTTTGGAACCAGTCTTTTGTTCCATGTCCATTTCTAACTATTGCTTCTTGACCTGCATACAGATTTCTCAGGAAGCGGATCAGGTGGTCTGTTATTCCCCTCTCTTAAAGAATTTTCCAGTTTGTTGTAATCCACACAGTCAAAGGCTTTGGCATAGTTAATAAAGCAGAAGTAGATATGTTTCTGGAACTCTCTTGCTTTTTCAATGACCCAACCAATGTTGGCAATTTGATCTCTGGTTCCTCTGCCTTTTCTAAAACCAGGTTGAACATCTGGAAGTTCATGGTTCACATACTGTTGAAGCCTGGCTTGGAGAATTTTGAGTATTACTTCGCTAGTGTGAGATGAATGCAGTTGTGCAGTTTGAGCATTCTTTGGCATTGCCTTTCTTTGGGATTGGAATGAAAACTGACCTTTTCCAGTCCTGTGGCCACTGCTGAGTTTTCCAGCAGTTTGCTGGCATGTTGAGTGCAGTGCTTTCACAGCATCATCTTTTCACTTTTAATAAACAGTGTATTCACATTAAACAAGACATCTTGCCTGCCCTCAAGCCATCAATCACTGCAGCTACTTCCCCCTTCATAATGGTGCTTCCTCAGGGGCATTAAGAATGGAGAAAAACCGGATCTTGGTCCCAGATAGTTAAGATGCATATCAAATAATTTTTCTTTGTAATTAGCTGTAATCTTTTAAATGTTTAATTACCTGTTTTCCCCTCCCCCCCCAAAAATTCTTATATATCCCAGCTCCTCCCTTACCTCTTTGAAACAGTACCTCAGAGCTATTTTAGCAGCTGTTTCCTAGGCTGTATTCCTCAGTAAGATCCTCCGAATAAAATATAACTCACAACTTTTAGGTCATGTGGTGTTTTCTCCTTCAGTCAACAAGATTTTAAAAAAATATTTATTTATCTGCACCAGGCCTTACTTATGGCATGCAAGAACTTTAGTTGCAGCACGTGAGATCTAGTTCCCTGGACCAGAGATTGAACCCAGGCCTCCTGCATTGGGGTCATGGAGTCTTAGTCACTGAATTAACAGGGAAGTCCCCAGTCAAAAGGATTTAAATGAAAATTCTTGCTACCATGTGACAGTACTGTACAATCCTACACAGGAACATGAAATCTTTGCTTATTAAGTTTTTTTTTTTTTTAATCTCAGTAAAAAGATTTGGGTAAAAAAAAGTTTTCATACAAGTCTATAAATTTCTTCAAATATTATAAATTTTTCATAGCTGTTAGGAAGGAAGTATTTTTGCCTATTCTGTTTTTCTAATTGTGATTGGTACACAAATAAATGCCATTTATTTTTTGTATGTTTATTTTTTAATCTTTAATAGTGTACATAGTTTTTTATCTTGATAGTGTACATAGTTTTTTAGTTTATTCTTGTGGGCTTTTTAGGAAGACAAGTATTTGATCTTACAAGCAACGATAACTTTTTTACCTTTCTATTGAGCATATTAATTTCTATTTTAGGTCTTGGTTAGAATTTTTCTAGAATGCTTGAAATAATATTTGATTGTAATGTATCTCAGTTTATTTTAGGAAGCAGATTGTGACATCACATCGCTCTTTGAAGCCATTTTGGATTGAATTCATTTGCTGACATATATTCTCAGTGACAACACTATAACTTAGCTGGCAGTAATTTGCCAAGCAGATGTATAAATAAGCCTAAACATTTGTAGATAGGGAGTGGAGTAACAATCAAAAGTCATACTCGGTACCCACATTCCAAATGTTTCTTGCTTGTGAGATGATGAAATCTTAACAAAATGAAAACATACTTGTTTCGGTGCTATGCACAAAAATACTTTAGGACTCCCTTTATAAGAATTAAAGCCTAACTCAACTTTTACACTATTTCCAAATCCTAAAAGCAGTTGAGCTGCTTCTTACCTAAAATTTTGTTGGTAGGATGAAAGTTTCAGCTGCCTGAAATATTAAAGAACAATAACAATCAAATTAGAAAATAACAATTCCATTGCACAGAATAAACTAAGAAAAACAACTGTAGTACCCAGAAAGAAATTGTCATGATGACAGAATGAAAACAGTTCCTTTGGTGCTGCTAATACCCGGAAGGAGTAAAAAGATTCTATTTTGAAATCACTATGTAAATAAGTCTATCGGTTTTGTTCATTCCATTCATTGTAGTTTTCCCTGACATTAACAGTTCTCTGTTACTGTCTTTCCCTGACAGTAACAGTGTAATTTTTGCATTTGTAGGTTTTCATTTTTTCAAGTACAGAACTTGCTGTGACAAAATGATGAGGCTGTAACACAAATGTGCATGTGAAAACTGGTCATAACTGAAAAGTCCTCCTCAGTCTACCCCTCTGGCTCAAGGATGGCTTTAGTATTCAGTTGGATTTGTTGGACTGAATTCTGTGAAGTGAAAACTCACACGACAGTGGGAGGTCTTCAGGCTCACATTGGAGCTTAATGAAATGATTTAGAAATGATTCCAGCACCATGTAGCTTTCTTGTTTGTTTGTTTTTTTAAAAGTGTTTTCCAGTGCTGTTATGGTAAATTCTTGATGATGTTGATGATTAAGAGCTCATATATATTGACGGGTTACTATGTACCAGCCACTGTTCTAAATGTTCCTCAAAAATGATCAAATTTAAACAGTTCTTAAATATGCTGGTTTTTAGATAAATGTCCCTAGTAAAGTTTTCCTGCTTCTCAAAGTCAAGTGACAAACTGATGAAATAGGTGAATTAGGAGTGACACACACCCTCCTCTCTATTATTTCTCTGCAGTTCTGAGGCTTTAGGATAAAGAAATGAGGAAAGGTGATTGAGATAATCCTGAACCATTTGGGAGGAAATGGAAGGAACAGATAAAAGCTCTTTGAATACGCTTTTCTTCCTAGTACTAATTCAGCTAGTTTTTAGGTGCCCCAAGTCATGGGATGACAAGGAGTCAGACATGACTTAGCAACTAAACAAGTAAATATATAAGTAAATAGTAGGAAATTACTAGTAATTGTGCCTATGGCAACCTACTCGAGAATTCTTGCCTGAAAAATCCCATTGACAGAGGAACCTGTTGGGCTACAGTCCATGGGATCACAAAGTTGGAAATGACTGAGCGACTAAGCACAGCACAGTACTAGTAATAGTGCCTAGCTTTTACTAAGTATCTGTCTTGTGTCATGCACTGTGCTGATTGAATTATATGTGTTAGATCTACATTCCCTCTTGAAAGGATTTCATGCTTGCAAAATAGATTGTCATCAGATTACTTGAATATTAACATTCCAGTGTACATTTAGAGTATTCTGCTAACTGCAAAAGAGAAATTATTTCATCACTATTTAGAATAATAATTCTTGTATAAATAAAACAGTTCTACCCGTAGGAACAAACCACTCTGGACACACAGCAGACTTTGCTTCAAGCTTTCCTGATCAACCCTCATCTCCGATCTTTGCCTTTTCCTAGGTTCTCTGTGGCACAGAATTTTGCATCTAATTATATGATGCCTCACATTCCCTGTTATTCTGGTTAAAGTTTTCTTTTTGTCTAAATATATTCTAAATTCAAGAGTATTATCCATTTCTTTTATGTTCCTGGAAACCTGAACACAATACTAGTTACAAATTAGGTACTTAATAAATGATTCTGAAATAAGTGAGTTAATAAATAAATAAACAGACTTTAAATTGCCATTCTCCACTTAATGGACAGATTCTAAGGAGCTTTATATGATAAATGTACAGTATAAAGTCAAAAAGCTTTCAAAAGATAGTGTTGCCATTTTTATTTTTTTAATTTGCAGAAGTAGTTCTCAAACTTTTTAGACTCAGGATTTCTTTATGCTTAAAATAATTGAGGGGACTTTCCATTAACTAAAATTCTATGCTCCCAATGCAGGGGGCCCAGGTTCCATCCCTGGTCAGGGAACTAGATCCCACGTGCCACAACTAAGACCCGGCACAGCCAAATTAAATAAATAAAAAACGATTGAGTACCCCAGTGAGTGAGCTTTGGTTGATGTAGGTTATATCTCGTGATGGAGAAGGCAATGGCACCCCACTCTTGCCTGGAAAATCCCATGGATGGAGGAGCCTGGTGGGCTGCAGTCCATGGGGTTGCTAAGAGTCGGATACAACTGAGCGACTTCACTTTCACTTTTCACTTTCATGCATTGGAGAAGGAAATGGCAACCCACTCCAGTGTTCTTCCCTGGAGAATCCCAGGGACGGGGGAGTCTGGTGGGCTGCCGTCTATGGGGTCGCACAGAGTCGGACACGACTGAAATAACTTAGCATTAACATTAGCATATCTCGTGATACTTACCATTCAGTTCAGTTCAGTTGCTCAGTCATGTCCTACTCTTTGAGGCCCCATGGACTTGCAGTACGCCAGGCCTCCCTGTCCATCACCAACTCCGGAGTTTACTCAAACTCATGTCCATTGAGTTGGTGATGATATCCAACCATCTCATCCTCTTTCGTCCCCTTCTCTCACCTTCAGTCTTTCCCAGCATCAGGAACCTGAACACAATACTAGTTACAAATTAGGTACTTAATAAATGATTCTGAAATAAATGAGTTAATGAATAAATAAACAGACTTTAAATTACTATTACTAATTAAAACCGAGATATGTCTAGTTAAAGAAAAGATAGCTATGAGTTTAAGTTTTATTGGGGGTCTTAATTCCTTAATAGCTCAGTTGTTAAAGAATCCAGCTGCAATTCAGGAGACCCCAGTTCGATCCTGGGTCGGGAAGATCGCTGGAGAAGGGAAAGGCTACCCACTCCAGTATTCTGGCCTGGAGAAATTCCATGGACTGGACACGACTGAGCAACTTGCACTTTCTTTCAGCACAGGAGAGAGCCTCTCAGGAGCTCTGAGAAAACTACTCCAAAGAGTAGGGAAGAAGCCTGTATATATATATAAATTTGGGCTAGGGAACATCTGAGTCAAGCAGACATCTTGGTAGTCACAAATAACCAATATATAAAGTTAATGATATTAGTGCTTTTCTTTAGGAAGATGCAAGAATCTGGTCATTGAAGTTCTTCCCAAGATATACATCTAACTATCCAAGAGGCCTGCTCGTCCGAAGCACAGAGCACCCTGTTATGGTCTTAATTTCTTCTATCCGAACCACAGAGTGCTTCATCCTCTTACGGTCTTGGTTTCCTCTGAGAGTACACTGTTGGTGACTGCAGTGGGCTACCACTTAATCCTTGTAGAACTGGTTGGTGAGCAGTTCTCTTTGTTTTTGTTTACAGACATTTAAAAATATAAGAATATAAGCACATACTCTACTAGCTGTCACAGCAGTGACATCAACACGTCATGTAGCCCCTCAAAAACGCCATTGTATTCTTGTGAGAGAATAAGCGTGAGAAGGGCAAATACTGTCGTAGTATTATTATGAAAATAGTTCAGACCTCACAGCTCCCTTGAAAGGTCTTGGAGAATTGATAAAGTACTCCTCTGGATCACTGCATCAGGCTATAGAAAGAGTAGTCTTTAATCTAAAGATTAAATTTGTGTTTTTTTACTTTTAAATTTAATCATGAATATTGTTAAGTGTTATATATGGCTCTAATTATTTAGCAAGTACATAATTAATTTCTAATTAATGTTAAATAGTAATTTCTTGGTTGAAATGATCTTCATTTGAAAAAGCAACAATATTTGGAAACTGTGTTCTGTATGCATTTAAAGTTGGGTTCTCTTCTGTTGCAGCTCCTCAGTTTGAAACCACATGTAATTATGTAGAAGCTACACTTGAAGAGTTTCTTTCCTGGAACTCTGACCAGTCTAGTATTTCTGGAGCATTTAGAGACTATGATCATTCCAAATTCTGGGCTTATGCTGACTATAAATATTTTGTCAGTTTATTTGAAGACAAGACAGATATTTTCCAGGTAAGTCAGTATATTTCTTTTAGTCATGGTATAATTTATTCTTGAGAAAAGTTCACAAATTAGAATCTTCAAGGTACCCTTTTCCTCACTGTCTTTTTCTCTCAAAAGTCACAGTGAGTCTTGCATATTCTGTCCACTCACGCCCAAAGACTCACTCAAAGGAAGTGTAATGTTTGGCCTACCAAGGTCAACAGCCTTCTTATTGTTTTCCTAGTTGCCAAACTTCCTGCACAGTCTCTCCTTTGCCTTTTAAACAGCACCTGAATCAGTTTGGAGTATGTCAGAAACATAGATTGTGTATACAACTTCATTTCCTCCTGACCTTCATCTAAGTTCTTATTCTATCAGGCAGGCAGATGGAGGTGCAAAGCTGGTTACGTGAAGAAGCGTTCAAGCATTCCTAGGATCCTAGAAACCCTCCTGGCTACTGCTGCCTGCTCTCATTGCTTGGGGGGTAAGGGGGTGGGGGGTGCTTAATGCAGGTTTATGGCCTGAGGCAGAAAGTGCTGGGCTCCCAGAGATTCACTGTAGAAGTCCTACAGAAGTGTGCAGGCACTTGCAGGAGTAAGAATGTGGAAATCCTTTGCTATGTGTTGACATAACCAACAGCAGTTTGCAAACTACAGTATCCTCTTTTCGAATGCTTTCTACCTCAAACTGCCAGTTCATTTTGTGGGGTGATTTTGCAAACTCCCTGCTCTAGTCTCTGTCTTAGGCACATGGGCCAGGAATGGGAGTCTTCCCAGGAAGCTGTCTGAATGACTCTGCCTTGCCCACCATCAGGTCGAGGTTCTAGAGTTCTTCATCCTGCCCTTTCGGGATGTATTTTACCATCACAGCAGGCTGTTTACACCTCCCCACCCCTACCCACTGCTCTCGCCTGTCACCACCACACACCCTCTGGACTCTCCTCTCATACCGGCTGATAGTCCTTGGACTCTCGAGTCATTTTGCATTGAGCTTACATTTTCCTGTTTCACCTTGAGTCAAGGTTTGAATGCTGGTGTTTTCACAGTTATAATACGGCAATCAATAATACTTTGTATCTTTCCTTTATTAACATTTTAAATGTTTTCTTATAATAAAGTATCCTTTTTGTAAAAGAAAGGAAAACGTGTCACTTGGCTCATAATTGTTAGCTGAGGATACTTTTTTTTCTCACAACCATGAATGAAATGCATTGATTTTGAAAACATTCAGTAGATGCTTTCTGAATCCAGTCTATATCAATGTACTATTTACTCATTTTTAAATGATAATTTTGAGGTAATACTTTAATAACCTTAATTGTGATTACTCTATGGAACTTTAATCCTAGACCTTTCAGAAATCATACTTAACTTTTAGAGTATTTCATTATATTTCTCATACCCTAACCCATCCTACATATTAGACTAGTATTTGTTTTTAATTTATTATTTACTTTGGGCTGTGCTGGGTCTTCGCTGCTTTGCATGGGCTTTCTCTAGTTGTAGTGAGCATGGGCTGCTCTCAGTGTCCGGGCTTCTCGTTGTGGTGGCTTCTCTTGTTGTAGCGCGTCGGCTCTAGATGTGTGGGCTTCAGTCATTATAGCTCTCAGGTTCAGTAGTTGTGGCTTGCGGGCTCTAGAGCACTGGCTCAGTAGTTGTGGCACACAGGCTTAGCAGCTTCAGAGCATGTGGGATCTCCCTGGATCAGTGATCAAATCCATGTCCCCTGCATTGGGAGATGGTTCTTATCTACTATGCCACCGGGAAAGTCCTAGACTAGTATTTTATTATTCTATATTTCAGGTAAAACATAATAATAATAATATTTATCAATACTTGGTCAGTTTTCATTCCATTCCCAAAGGAGGTCAATGCCAAAGAATGTTCAAACTACCGCACAATTGCAAAGTAATCCTAGCAAAGTAATCCTCAAAATTCTCCAAGCTAGGCTTCAACAGTATGTGAACTGAGAACTTCCAGATGTTCAAGCTGGATTTAGAAAAGGCAAAGGAACCAGAGATCAAATTGCCAACATCTGTTGGATCATAGAAAAAGCAAGGGAATTCCAGAAAAACATCTGCTTCATTGACTATGCTAAAGCCTTTGACTGTGTGGATCACAGTAAACTCTGGAAAATTTTTAAAGATGAGAATACCAGACCACCTTACCTGCCTCCTGCAAAACCTGTATCAGGTCAAGAAGCAACAGTTAGAACTGGATATGAAACAACAAACTGGTTCAAATTTGGGAAAGGAGAATATCAAGACTCTATACCATCACCCTGCTTATTTAATGTCTATGCAGAGTACATCATATGAAATTCCAGGCTGGATGAAGCACAAGCTGGAATCAAGATTGCCAGGAGGAATGTCAATAACCTCAGATATGGCAGAAAGCAAAGAGGAACTAAAGAGTCTCTTGATGAGTGAAAAAGCTGGCTTAAAACTCAACATTCAAAAAGCTAAGATGATGGCATCTGGTCCCATCACTTTATGGCAAATAGATGGGAAATAGTGGAAACAGTGACAGACTTAATTTCTTGAGCTCCAAAATCACTGCAGATGGTGGCTGCAGCCATGAGATTAAAAGATGTTTGCTCCTTGGAAGAAAAGCTATGACCAACCTAGACAGCATATTAAAAAGCAGAGACATTATTTTCCCACAAAAGTCTGTATAGTCAAACTATGGTTTTTCCAGTAGTCACATATGGCTGTGAGAGCTGGACAATAAAAAAGGCTGAGCCCTGAAGAACTGATGCTTCCGAACTGTGGTGCTGAAGAAGACTCTTGAGAGTCCCTTGGACTGCCAGGAGATCAAACCAGTCAATCCTAAAGGAAATCAACCCTGAATATTCAGTGGGAGGACTGATGCTGAAACTCCAATACTTTGGCCACTTGATGGAAAGAGCCAACTCTTTAGAAAAGACCCTGATGCTAGGAAAGATTGAAGGCAGGAGGAGAAGGGGACAACAGAGCACAAGATGGTTGGATGACATCACCAACTCAGCGGACATGAGTTTGAGCAGGCTTCGGGAGATGATGAAGGACAGGGAAGCCTGGCATGCTGCATTCCATGGGGTCGCAAAGAGTCAGACACAACGGAACAACTGAGCAGTAACAGCAAAGTGCTTTACCTTTGTAGTCCTCACAATAAACCTATGATTTAATAATATCCCTGTTTTAAGAAAAATGAGGCACCAAGACGTTAAGTAAACCTTTTTTTGAAATTGTACAGCTAAGAAAAGAATAACCTAAGCAGCCTGCCCCCCAGGCTTTAACTGCTGCTCTGTATGCCTGCAGAAGGCTCGGATACATGACTCCACAGCTAGGATGAAGGCCTTCTATCTGTGCTGAATCTTGTCTCACTCTGCCTTGGGTGAATCTCTAAACTGACCCCATCAGTTGTTCTGTCTCAGCCCAGGCATGGCAGCACTGTGCAGACCTGTGTCCTTCCCTTAAGCGTGGGTATAAAAGACAGTCTTTTGGTAATGTGCTGGAATTCTATTTGAGCCCTTATACAATCTGATATTTTTAGTTGAATGAGTTTTCTGTCAGCTCACATTATGGTGATTAATTCTCTGGATTAGAACAGGCAAATCTGCTATGAACAGCCAAGTCCATTAAGATTATATCATTTTTTTATCTCAGTTTTCTGAGCACAAAGTCTTATATTTAAGATATCTAAGTTGTTTTACTTTTACCACTATAATTCAGTCACTAAATCTGACTACTTTTGTTTCAGGCTTTCTTCCATCTGTCTTAAAATGGTGGGTAAACATTAAAACTGATAAATTTTTAAATGTTTATTTAAAATAAACTCATTGTATGTGAATATAAATGACATTTTTATGAAAATAATTATATTCACCAATATTTTAATGTTAGGAGAGGAGTGGCATTGCTTTACGTTCTTGTAAGTCTCTTTAATGTCTGGCATGGCAACCAACTAGTCGGACACAACTAAGCACAAGAGTTGAATAGAGGAAAGCTGATTTTTTCTATCTGCGTCATTCAGTCTGTTGCGATTTGTTGGTTTGTTTGAAGTGTATGAAGAATATCTGGTTTCACATACATATGCAGCTGAAAAAGAAAGGAGCATTTTGGCAACCTTTCTAGATAATTGTGGATTTTTTTTTTAATACTCCACCAAATTTGAGTTGTTTCTACCTCTAACGAGTAGTCTCTTAAAGGTTCATTAGTTACAGTAATCTGAACCCATAATCAAAGAACCCTTCGTAGTAAAATCCATTGGTCTATCTTTCCTGGAATGGATCTTTAGTAGTGGTGTATAGATCTTCCAAATGTTGATGCATTTTTATTTACTTCATTATTTCGAAAAGTGACATTTGTAAATAGCATCACCATTCTTATCAGAAAAGTCTTTTAAGTTTTAGGAAGCTTTCTAGCTCATGTGTTTCAAGATACAAGTTTCCAAGATCATTTTTATTCTGTTCAGAATATTTTCTAATTTCCCTTGTGATGTTTTTCTTTGACTTATGGATTACTTAGAAGTGTAATGTTTATTTTGCAAATACTTGGGGATTTCCAGCTGTCTTTCTGTTATTCATTTCTAATTTAATTCCATTGTGTTCAGAGAACATACTTTGATGATTTCAGTCCTTTTAAATTTATCGCTTTACAGCCCAGAATATAGTCAATCTTGATACATGTCCCACGTGCACTTGACAGTAATGTATATTCTGCTGTTTTTGTTTTATGAATGTCCATTAAGTTGGTTGCTCATGTCTCCCGTATCTTTACTGATTACCTGATACTTGTTTTACCCATTATATAGAGATAGATATTGAAATTTCTCAACTCGAGTTGTATATTTGTTTCTTTTTCATTTTAGGTTGGTCAGTTTTTGTTTTGTGTATTTTGTAACTAGTAACAGTTTAGGTTCATACACATTTAGGATTACTGTTTCCTCTTAATGGATTGATATTTTATCAAAATGTGATGATCCTCTCTTTTCTGAGTTCTTCCTTTTTCTGATGTCTGAAATCTACTTTGTTTAGTTTGCCTTTGGATAGTGTTAATAAGAAAAAGGGGTACTTGCACTATGATTCCATTTATATAAAATTGTGCTGAGTTGCTTCAGTCATGTCTGACTCTGAGACCCTATGAACTGTAGCCCTCCAAGCTCCTCTATCATGGGATTCTCCAGCAAGATTACTAGAGTGGGTTGCCATACCCTTCTGCAGGGGATCTTCACGATCCAGGTATCGAACCCATATCTCTTAGTCGCATGCATTGGCAGTCAGGTTCTTTACAATTTATAGTGACAGAAAATAGATCTAAGAAGGAGAGGTAGAGAGAGGTTACAAAAGGCTATAGGAAAACTTTTGGACATGACCGAAATGTCTGTCACCCTGATTGTAGTGATTGTTTTTCAGGTGTATATGTAGGTGAAAATTCATAAAATTATGCACTTTAAATATACACAGTTTATTGCACCTCGATTATACTTCAGTAAGGCTGTTTTTAAAAATGCAGTGCTACTAGTACTCTTTGGTTCCACAGCCTGACAACGACACTTTGATCACCATTGTTTTTGTGCCTTCAATGCAAATGTCAACACAGTGAAATAAGAAAATACCTCACAGATCACCTGAAATGGTCTCAGGGGTCCCCAAGAGGTCTGTGATCCTATTTAAGAATCTCTACATCGTCCCTTCTGAAATTACTCTCTACTCTTCTAGTTCTGACTCCTCCTGTAATTAATTCTAAAATAGTTTCTTATGAAAATATTGAAATTATATTCACAACCATTTCATGACTTGAAATTGAAAGTGAAAGTTGCTCAGTCGTGTCTGACTCTTTGCGACCCCCATGGTCTATACAGTCCTTGAAATTCTCCAGGCCAGAATACTGGAGTGCGAAAGCCTTTCCCTTCTCCAGGGGATCTTCCCAATCCAGGGATTGAACCCAGGTCTCCCACACAGTAGCAGAAGCTGCTCTTTACCAGCTGAGCCACAATGGAAGCAGCTTTAAATTGTGTAAGGGAAATAGCATTGAAGACTCTCCCCAGTGTAACCGCAGCCTGTCTCCTCTGCATCTCCTTGCAATGCTGGACCACAAGTGTGCTCTGTCTTCTGGCCTTTGCTCACGCTCTTCTCAATTTCTGCCTGTTAGTATTTAACTTCTTAGGGCCTGGCTCAGATTCACCCTTGGCTCAGAAGTCTTCTCAGCCACTCGTACTTACATCCATCTGTCCCTTGCCTTCATCCTTGTATGTTTTATTTGGATTGTTATTTAAACAGTGCATGACATAGATTGCCTGTATCTTGTTCCCCTAACAGCATTGTAAACTCTTTGGAAACAAAATTTTTTATTCCTCCAGACTGCTAACATAGTGCTGAATATATAATGAATATTTGAATGATTACATAAGTGTGTTTTTTCCCTAGTCTTACCATTTTTTGTTTTGCTGTTTCTTTGGTCTTTAGGACCCTTCACAGAATGTTTTAACTTAAACCCCAAGTTCACCTTCATCCAGTTTTCTGTGGCTTCTAGTTAATCAATTGTAGCATTTGTCAATTTTGATAGGAAATTCTTAGCTCTCTTTCAGCCTTATAACTAGCTTTATAAGTATTTACTTATATCCTCTACTTATTCTTATTCCATGATAAATATATGATATTTATATACTGATAAATACACTGGCCAAAATGTTGGTATTGTTGGAAAATATCCTATAGCCTTAAAGGTGGCCAAAAATTATGATTTTGACACTTAACTAACTCTCATTTGGCACATAAAATTGGTCTAATTTTTTTAGCTGTACATCACATCGTTGACTGATCTAAGCAATGCATTTTTTGGAACATTTTATTCTCTACTTTGCAAGGAAGGGAAGGGATTTGTGACAGTAACAAAATTTCTTTGACTCATTATGTAAGAATGGCAGATGTTACATTTTATAACCACCTATGAGTATCATTGTAATTGAAGCTATTGTGGACTTCCTTGGTGGCTCAGTAGTAACGAATCCACTTGCCAATGCAAGGGACACAGGTTTGATCCCTGATCTGGGAAGACCCCTGGAGAAGGAAATGGCACCTGCTTCAATATTCTTGCCTGGGAAATCCCATGGACAGAGGAGCATGGCAGGCTAGAGTCCATGGGCTTACAAAAAGCCGGACACAACTTAGTGACTGAACAACAACAACAATTGAAGCTATTAAGAATCAACATATAGCAAAGCGATTTGCCCCAAGAACATTTCCCAGGTGGATTCCATTTTATGTTGTGATTCAGATTGACTGTGGAGAGTCAGGAGCCTTGTTAAGTCACCAAGACACAAAATCTCAAAATGCAACACAAGGAAGATTAGTTCTAGCCTGTCTTGGGCTTCATAACATAGTTAATGAAAGTATGTTGAAATTGAGCCAGGTGGTTTAGTCATGTTCAAAGGGGCTTGATGGTCAATGATGCTTTCTAATGAGGCAAATTGGATGTTAGAATTTGGGTATTTATCCAAGCCTGTCTATAGGTAGAGTTAACTACCTCTTTTCTGTTTATGTTATGTAAGGTAATTTTTTCAAGGAAAAAAGAGCCATAAGCACTTGCTAATTTATAGTGTTCATCTAAGGGGCTTCAGACAATAAAAAGAATCTGCCTGCAATACAGGAGACCTGGGTTCGATCCCTCGGTCAGGAAGATCCCCTGGAGAAGGGAATGGCTATACCCATTCCAGTATTCTTGCCTGGGAAACCCCCCTGGACAGAGGAGCCTGGAAGGCTACAGTCCTTGGGGTCTTAAAAGAATGGGACACCACTTAGAGACTCCACAACAGCATAGTTAATAATACTGTATTGTGTAATTGAAATTTGCTAAGAAAGTAGAACTTAAAAGTTTTCACCAAAAAGAAAAAAAAGCAAGTATCAGGTGAAGCCTGGCCAGTGAGATGGAGAGGGTTAAGGTGTCAGAGAGATGAGAAGGACCTGGTCATTCAGGCCCATGATAGAGGGCATTTGGATGTAATTCTAACTGCGGAGCAAAGGAGGGGACAAGACTTAATATTTTAAGATCATTCTTTTTTTTCTTAATTAATACTACTTTTGCTGCTTTGAGGAGAAGGGGTCAGACAGACAAAGAATCAAAGTTCTTTGAGATAGAGAGACCAAAAGAGAATAACCAGGTTGCATGTGGTAGGAACAGGGAGGGGTGTGGTGTGGAAATGTCCAAAGAATTGACATCTGCATTGGGTCTCAAAAGAGAAATGTGAATTGGGGTGTGGGTAGTAAGTAGACTGGCCATGCAGAGGCAACAGCAGGAGCAAAGGCAGGGAGATGTGTGGTCCCTGATGGGAGAGCAGTAGAGAATGGTGGAGCATGGTCTCATATCCTGGAGAAGGGAATGACTGCCCACTCCAGTACTCTGGCCTGGAGAATTCCATGGACTGTATAGACTGAGCAACTTTCACGTTGCTTCCCTGGTGGCTCAGCTGGTAAAGAATCCACCTGCAATGCAGGAGAACTGGGTTTGATCCCTGGGTTGGGGAGATCCCCTGGAGAAGGGAATGGCAACCCGTTCCAGTATTCTGGCCTCATATCAGAATCTGTATCCCCTTTATGGTTCTGAAATGCAGTTTTCAGGTAATATAATTACCTCTACAAATAATTTTTTAAAACTATTAAAATACATGAGAATTTAAGAAGTGTGTGATTTAATGTGTAAATAATTCAATCATGGCTATACTAGAAGACATAATGAATTAATCAGATGTTTGTACCTACCTACAAGGAAAAGGTTCAGTTTTGAAGAATTAAGATAAAATTCCAGTGAATATTTCCAATATTTTATATTTAACATTTTGAAATGAGGCTAAATAAGTGTATTTGTATCTCTACACATACAGTCACCATGATGAGACAGTACCAGCACAGACTGATATTGGAGTATATATTTCCAACCCACATGTCATATAAGTATCAGTGCTGTTGGTGACTTATTTTTCAAAGTGGTGAACCGCTCTGGATAAAGCTGCAGAAACACAAAAATACAATCCTTCCTCAACTTACTTAGTAATTGTGTTTCTGAAATTCAGTATGTATTAATACTATGCAGAAATCCTTTTGTTTTTGAAAGGATTATGTGAAATTAGAATTGGAACTCTAGTCTCAGATAACTGAGACAAGATCAGTTTTTCCAGTGTTATAAATGTTGTACAAAATAAAAGTTTTTTATATTGTGTTGAGCTGCATCCCTCATGCCCATTCACTGAATGCCAAGGCACCCCCATCCTGTTTATTATGACAATCAGAAATGTCTCCGCATTTTTTAACAGTATTGTTAAAAGGACAGAACTGCCCCGTAGTTTCCACATGCATAAAGTGGATATAACTACTTTCAGTTTCCTAGGATTAAATGAGATGATGCATACAAAATGTTGTGATTTGGGCCTGTCCAACCATATGGATTCAATAACCCAAAAGTGATAGCTTGTTAGCCTTTGAATATATAAATTTAGTGGTAAATAGAAGAGAATTTAGGACTGGAGATGAAAGTTTAGGAGTCGTGTATGTAGCTTGATTTAAACATTATAAAACAGCAGGCAGAAAGTTAAGATTCATTTTAAGAGGGATAAAAGTAGGGTTCCATGGCTTCCTAAAATCTACAAAGTCAAGAATAAGGAAATACGGCTAGGCAACAGTTCATAAGAAAAAGGCAAGAAATTCCCAACTCTGAAGAGCCTGAGGGGACAGTCAAAATAGGTACACTCAGTGTCGTCTATTTTTTGACAAATTTACTTTAACTTACTCTCTCTGCCGCTTTGCCCCAAACCTTCCTCCCTGTGGTTTTCCCAGACAATTTGCAGCTGAATTTTAGGTAGTTTAGGTCACCCTGATGTAATCATTTCAAAATAATTTTTCCTTGTTTAGTGATACTGTGTTAGATAAGAGGTATGGGAAGCCTTGTGTTGGTTTTTTGTATGGTCACCCCCACACACACACCCAGTAGAACTTTCCCCTCATGGTTTTTTCTGAAGCAGTGCTCTAGAACAGTCTCACCTGGGCTCGGTCCACTGACCCCCTGAAAGTGCATGTGAAAGTGTGTGTGTGTGTGTGTGTGTGCACTAATTTCTCTGAGAAAAGGGGTATTGATATTCCTTAAATTTCCAAAGAGGTGTATCTATAAGAAGATTGAGTGACTTAAACCAGCCTCTTCTTAGGTGAGGCAGATCCCTGTTTTCTGTTTTTGTACTGCATGTCTTTCAGCTGCCTTTAAATTCCAAACTGAGGTATGATGAATTGTTCACCAAAGACCAGGTTTTTGGGACCTTCCCTAAGCTCCCTGCTTGGACCGGGTGCCCTTTTTCGGTGATCTCAGCATGCTTTCTGCTCACTTCTGTCAAAGCAGTTCTTCCAATCTATGAGACGGGTCCATTTATGGGACTATCTTCCATTATTAGATTTAAAAGGAGGGCCTGTGTTGTATTAATTTTTTGTATTCCAGACATTCAGCATTATACTAGATATGTAGTGTGCTGTGATGTGCTTAGTTGCCCAGTCGTGTCCAACTCTTTACAACCCCATGGACTGTAGCCCTCCAGGCTCCTCTCCTGGGGGTTCTCCAGGCAGGAATACTGGAGTGGGTTGCCATGCCCTCCTCCAGGGGATCCTCCCAACCCAGGGATTGAATCCAGGTCTCCTGCATTGCAGGCGAATTCTTTACCATCTGAGCCACCAGGGAAACTCAGATGCTCAAAAATGGTCTCGACCTGAACCATTTACAATAAGCCAACATATTCTTCTTTCCCTCCCAAGCAACCAAGATTTTAAGCACTTAACCTGAGCCAGGTATTCCAATAGGCATTAGGAAAACAGTTAAGCTCCCTGCATGGAGTGTATGTGCTGTGTCCAGAGGGGACGTGACTTTTGCCAACCCCAGAGATGCTGCATGGAACCATATGCATGTATCATAGTGCTGACTTTTCAAAAACTCTGCCTTTAATAACAGATATCAGTTATATGCACATATTCTGATATCTTCATCACTGAAAACAAAAATGAAAATGCTTTTTCTAGTCTTCCTTAAAACCATCTATTAAAATGTCTCTCCAGAATCCTTTCTTTTCGAGTAATGTTAATGTTCTGCCTCTAAAAATAAAAAATGCAGATTGAAGAAACTGTTAAAGTAGTGTCAGTATTTAGGACAATGTTCTGCACCTAAAAGTGTTTTTTACTTTGCTTTATTCTTTAAAATTCAATAGGAAAAATTCATGATTCAGAAAATAAATAAAGCCAAACCTTTCTATCTGGTTCATTAGGGTGTCCTTTTCAGCTTGTACATATTTTAAGTTCCATGGATTTGAGTTTATGTCAGACTACATTTGTAGTTTTCCAACTTTTATTTAAAAGCAAGAACATTCTTTCTTTAAGCCTAAATAAAATCAAGCAGAGCAGTTTGTTGAAAGAAAGAGAACTAGACATAAGGAGTGCCAAGTTCAAAGTGCTGTCTCTGTTTTAAAGTTCTTTACACTTAGAGTTCATGACTAAGGAGCATAGCAATAGTGTTTCAAAATATGTGCTGTGTCTCCCCCACCTGGACACTCTGATTTAGTAGGGATGACCTAACGTTCCATAGTAAAGGCATCTATAGTTTTAAACAACTATACTAACCTAGGAGACAAACCTAGACAGCATATTAGAAAGCAAAAACATCACTTTGCTTACAAAAGTCTGTATAGTCAAAGCTGTGGTTTTTTCAGTAGTCATATACAGATGTGAGAGTTGGACCATAAAGAAGGTTGAACGCCGAAGAATTGATGCTTTCAAACTGTGGTGCTGGAGAAGACTCTTGAGGGTCCCTTGGACTGCAAGGAAATCAGATCAGTCAATCCTAAATGAAATCAACCCTGAATATTCATTGGAAGGACTGATGCTGAAGCTGAACCTCTAGTATTTTGGTCACCTGATACAAAGAGCTGACTCATTGGAAAAGACCCTGATGCTGGAAAAGATTGAATGAAGGCAGGAGGAGAAAGGAGCAACAAAGGATGAGACTTTTGGATGGTATCATTGACTCAATGGACATGAGTTTGAGCAAACTCTTGGAGATAGTGAAGGACAGAGAAGCATGGCATGATGCAGGCCATGAGGCTGCAAAGAGTAAGACACAACTGACCAACTGAACAACAACCTAGGAGAAGCCTTCTTTCATGTGGTCTTTGAAGTGCAAAAAGTTAATGTATTACTTATACCTCAAAATATCTACACTGTTTAGAGGGAATATGCCTTTCTGGATTCATGAGTTGAGCTTCAGAGATTAAAAAAAAAAAACAAAACTGTTTGCATCTCAGTCACTGTTCCTACTGCCTGAGTCACTTCCACCAGATATCCTCATTACTCCGTCTAGTGTTTATTGTCCGTCTCCAGCCTCTAAAATGTAGGCTTCATTTGGGTGGGCATTTTTGTCTATTTTGTTCACTGATGGGTCACATGCTCTAGGAGAGTGCCAGGCGTGTTGTAGGCAGACATTAAATATTTGTTGAGTAACTGCTATTAGTGAGGTCATTCAGATATGTTGTTGGTTAAAAAGACTTCTTGGACTGCTCTGGAAACCTAAGCTCTTCCATCTGTAGTGCTTTCTGTAAGAGAGTTCCCATTGCCCCAAACCAGATGTGTAAGTGGAAATGTGTAACACTACTATACAGCAGAGTTGGTTGTTTCCTGATGGACTGTAACTTTATTTTCATAACAGGATGTGATATGGTCTGACTTTGGGTTTCCTGGAAGAAATGGACAGGAGAGTACATTGTGGATCGGCTCCCTGGGGGCCCATACACCCTGTCATCTGGACACCTATGGTTGCAACTTAGTATTCCAGGTACAAGGAAGGTAATGCATATGTGCATAGGCATGCAGGAGGGAGAGAGAGAGATAAATGTATGTGTGCGTGTGTGTGTGTTTGTGTCTTTGTGTGTTGCACAGGAAAAGCAGTGACTATTGGGTAGGCAGCAGGACTCCCTGCTCCATTCTATCAGCCTGTCTCATGACCAGGGCAAATCTCTTAATCTCTGGTTCAGTCTCCTCCTTTGTGAAATAAGGGGAGCGGTATATATGGTGGTTTCTGCGTGCTGTGCCTCTCAGCCATGATCAGGATTGTTCTTAGAAAGCTCATCCAGAACTTCCAGGCATCCACTCCCAGTTCAGCTAGGCAGTTGTCTGCTTAGCTGGCTCCTTCTTCCACTTCTTTGAAAATAAAATTAGACTGATAAGGTCTTTCCAGCTCTGACATTCTAAACGTATTCTCCAAACGAGTCCAGGGGAAGGGAGCAGCTTTATCATCTCTAAGGCAAAATAAGACTTTATACTTCCTAGTTTAAGAAGAGCAGTCAGCTATCTTGAAAGGACAAGATAGCCCTACTGTAACTGCCAGGGGTCACTGGAGGGCTTAAGGACTTGTCTCAGAACTTGTTTCTTTTCTCTCTCTACTTCCCCATCTGTGGATTTCTGTATGTGTCTCTTCCCTTTTCACTTCTCCCTTCTTTGCCTCAGGTCCTCCCTCTGCTGGCTCCAAATATTGGTGTGTCTAATGTTTTGTGAGTTAAGATTTATCACTTCCATTTTCCAAAAAAAATAAATTTTAAAGTGACGAAACCATTTTACAGTTTTCTCTTTTTGCACATCCCTATGTTATACTACTTTTTATTGTGTGGCATCATTTGTGCATTTCTCTTCCTTAATGAATCAATTTAACAAATGTTTAACTTAAGAAATTCACAGTCCAAACAGGGAGAAGTCTGAAAATTTAACTTGATGGACAGAACCCTGACAGGTTACTCTGGATAAGATAAGAATACAGAGATTTGAAAGAGTGGAGGTTATTCTAGGTAGCTCTAGCTATAGGAATGGAAACAGCTTATGAGGAGACTGACTTTGATTTGAGAATTATCTTACAAAGTAGATCTTGTCCCTGCAAAGGAGCTACTTAGGACATCCTTAGATACCCACTAGTTGCTACCCTACCTCCACCAGGTGTCTGCAGAGGAGATTCCAGAACTGAGTGAGAGATGGGCCAGGTGACCCCTGAGGTGGCTCCTGTATTCCTCGATGGATTGAATGAAAATGGGTGAAAACCGGCACTTCGCTGCTGCCTTCTTACATCTTTTGTCTCAAGTCTACAATACTAACTTGTATCTTTTTTTTTTTTTCCATTAGGAAAAGATGGCATCTCTTTCCTCCTGAAGATACTCCTTTCCTTTATCCAACTAGAATCCCTTATGAAGAATCCAGTGTGTTCAGTAAAATCAATGTTGTCAATCCTGATTTAAAACGTTTTCCTCAGTTCCGGAAAGCTCGAAGACATATGGTCACTCTGAGCCCAGGACAGGTAAAGTGGGAGCTTTAAAACACTGGTGACCTGTCACTGGACACCCCAGCTATAACTTCTTTCAAGTCCTATGTCACGTGCGTCCCCACCAGTACAAATGACGACAGTGGTCCCTTCCCTGCTGCTCTGCTATTGGATGCCAGCTTCTCCAGCTGTAGGCTTCACACAGTCCCAGCTTCACAGGTCATGGAAGGGAAATGAGAGGAGGGTGCATGGCTCCTCCTGGTGGTGAAGAGGAGAATGGACTATGGACGAAGATCCAGGAGCTCAGTCATTTTTGTTTAGGTTAAGAGGAGGTGTCAAGGCATGAGTACTTGAGCACTTCTGAAACATTTATTTACAGTTAATATCTGTCCAACTACGTTAGAATCCAGGCACACAAACACAGGTTCAAGTGTATCCAGTTAGTGGGCCAACAACGGCAGATTGAACTAAGAATGATTTAGGGATTTAAGGGGTTTTTTTATTTTTTATTTTTTTTTAATTTTATTTTATTTTTAAACTTTACAATATTGTATTGGTTTTGCCAAATATCAAAATGAATCTGCCACAGGTATACATGTGCTCCCCATCCTGAACCCTCGTCCCTCCTCCCTCCCCACACCATCCCTCTGGGTCGTCCCAGTGCACCAGCCCCAAGCATCCAGTATCGTGCATCGAACCTGGACTGGCGACTCGTTTCATATATGATATTATACGTACTTCAATGCCATTCTCCCATATCATCCCACCCTCTCCCTCTCCCACAGAGTCCAAAAGACTGTTCTATACATCAGTGTCTCTTTTGCTGTCTCGTACACAGGGTTATTGTTACCATCTTTCTAAATTCCATATATATGCGTTAGTATACTGTATTGGTGTTTTTCTTTCTGGCTTACTTCACTCTGTATAATAGAAGTATAGTTGATTTACAATATTGTGTTAGTTTCAGATGTATAGCACAGTGATTCAGTTATATATTTTTTCAGGTTATATTCCATTATAATTTATTACAAGATATTGAATATAGTTCTCTGTACTATACAGTAAATCCCTGTTGCCTGTATATTCTGTGTGCAGTAGTTTGTGTCTGTTAATCCCCTGCTCCTAAATTACCCCTTCCCCCATAACCAGACGTGATACCCATAAGCTTGTTTTCTATGTCTGGGAGTCTGTTTCTGTTCTGTATATAGATTTGTTTATCATTTTGTAGAGTCCACATGTAAGTGATATCATATATTTGTTGAGAATGATTTGCTTTTAAGCAAGAATGGATGCTGCTTTTGTGACTGACTGTCTCTGAAATATCTCCAAAGGTTTGGTGCTTAGTGCTTCTACCCAGTGGGGAAAATCAGCTCTACAACACTGGCATTTACGGTCAGATATTTTATTAACATTTACCGGGTTTTCTTAGTCTCTTAAGGAGATTTTATTCCCTTGGTTATCCCTCTTACCTGCCTGTGTTCCTTCCTTTGCCCCCTTCTCACTGGCTGTTCCTGCCTCCTTTACACTCGAGTGCTCCAGCTCACACAGTCTGACTGTTTCCTCGTCTTGTCAGCAGTCACTCCCCATTCACCTATCCCCCCAGACCCTGACAGCCACTTCTCTGTTTTCTTTCTTTATAGATTTACCTATTCTGGACGTCTCATATAAGTGCAGTTGTGCAATCTGTGGTCTTTTATGTCTGGCTCCTTTCACATAGCATAATCTCCTCAAGGTTCATCCACACTGTAGAATGTTATTGGCTCTTCATTCTTTTTTTGGATGAATATGTTCCATTACAAATAGCTGAGGGAAGAAGAGAAGCTAAAGGCAAAGGAGAAAGGAAAGCTATACCCACTTGAATGCAGAGTTCCAAACAATAGTAAGGAGAGATAAGAAAGCCTTCCTCAGTGATCAATGCAAAGTAATAGAGGAAAACAATAGAATGGGGAAGACTAGAGATCTCTTCAGGAAAATTAGAGATACCAAGGGAACACTTCATGCAAAGATGGGCACAATGAAGGACAGAAATGGTATGGACCTAACAGAAGCAGAAGATATTAAGAAGGGGTGGCAAGAATACACAGAAGAACTGTACAAAAAAGATCTTCATGACCCAGATAACGACGATGGTGTGATCATTCACCTACAGCCAGACATCCTGGAATGCAAAGTCAAGTGGGCCTTAGGAAGCATCACTACGAACAAAGCTAGTGGAGGTGATGAATTCTAGTTGAGCTCTTTCAAATCCTAAAAGATGATGCTGTGAAAGTGCTGCAGTCAATATGCCAACAAATTTGGAAAACTCAGCAATGGCCACAGGACTGGAAAAGGTCAGTTTTCATTCCAATCCCAAAGAAAGGCAATGCCAAAGAATGTTGAAACTACCGCACAATTGTACTCATCTCAGATGCTAGCACGGGGCTTCCCTGGTGGCTCAGAGGTTAAAGCATCTGTCTGCAATGTGGGAGACTGGGGTTCAATCCCTGGGTCGGAAAGATCCCCTGGAGAAGGAAATGGCAACCCACTCCAGTATTTTTGCCTGGAGAATCCCATGGACGGAGGAGCCTGGTAGGCTACAGTCCATGGGGTCTCAAAGAGTTAGACATGACTGAGCGACTTCACTTTCACTTCACTTTCAGATGCTAGCAAAGTAATGCTCAAATTTCTCCAAGCCAGGTTTCAGCAGTACAAACCATGAACTTCCAGATGTTCAAGCTGGATTTAGAAACGGCAGAGGAACCAGAGATCAAGTTGCCAACATCCATTGGATCATCGAAAAAGCAAGAGATCCAGAAAAACATCTACCTCTGCTTTATTGATTACGCTAAAGCCTTTGACTGTGTCGATTACAACTAACTGGAAAGTTCTTCAAGAGAGGAGAATACCAGACCACCTTACCTGCCTCCTGAGCAATCTGTACGCAGGTCAAGAAGCAACAGTTAGAACTGGACATGAAACAACAGACTGGTTCCAAATCAGGAAAGGAGTATGTCAAGGCTGTATATTGTCACCCTGCTTATTTAACTTATATGCAGAGTGCATCATGCAAAATGCTGGGCTGGATGAAGCACAAGCTGAAATCAAACCTCATATACGCAGATGACACCACCCTTATGGCGGAAAGTGAGGAGGCACTGAAGAGCCTCTTGATGAAAGTGAAAGAGGAGAGTGAAAAAGTTGGCTTAAAACTCAACTTTCAAAAAACTAAGATCATGGCCTCTGGTCCCATCACTTGGTGGCAAATAAATGGGGAAACAATGACAGACTTGGGCTCCAGAGTCACTGCAGATGGTGAAATTTCATGACTGCAGCCATGAAATTAAAAGACACTCTTGGAAGAAAAGCTATGACCAATCTAGATAGCATATTAAAAAGCAGAGACATTTCTTTTCCGATGAAGGTCCATGTAGTCAGAGAATGGTTTTTCCAGTAGTCATGTATGGATGTGAGAGTTGGATCATAAAGAAAGCTGAGCACCAAAGAATTGATGCTTTTGAACTGTGGTGTTGGAGAAGACTCTTGAGAGTCCCTTGGACTGCAAGGAGATCCAACCAGTCAATCCTAAAGGAAATCAGTCCTAAATAGTCATTGGAAGGACTGATGCTGAAGCTGAAACTCCAATACTTTGGCCACCTGATGTGAATAACTGACTCATTTGAAAAGACCCTGATGCTGGGAAAGATTGAAGGCAGGAGGAGAAGGGGACAATAAAGGATGAGATGGTTGGATGGCATCACCGACTCAGTGGACATGAGTTTGAGCAAGCTCCAGGAGTTTGTGATGGACGGGGAAGCCTGGAGTGCTGCAGTCCATGGGGTCGCAAAGAGTCGGACACGACTAAGCAACTGAACTGCCTGTTGTTCCATTATGTGAATATACATTTTATTTATCCATTAAACACCTGATGGGTATTTGGGTTGTTTCCACTTTTTTGGTTATTATGATAATACTGTTATAAATATTTGTGTACAAGGTTTTGTAAGAACATATATTTTCAGTTCTCTTGAGTATTTATGTAGGAGTGGAATTGCTGGGTCATATGTTAATTCTGTGTTTTAACTTTTGGGGGAATTGCCAAACTGTTTTCCATAGCAGCTGCACCATTTTACATTCCCACCAGCAATCTATGTGGGTTCTAATTGCTTTACATCCTCTCCAACACTTGTTATCTTCCTTTATTATTATTACTATTATTATATTACTACAACTGTAGCCATTTTAGTGGGTGTGAAGTGGCTGCTAATTCTTTTTTTTTCTTCTACTTTAATAGCCAAATTCAATGAGTATTTCTGTCCATTGTATCAGTTTTTCACATCATTCTCTTTCCTGAATCCACCATAAACTGGCCCCCCTCCTACCTCTGTACTGAAAGTAAACTCTGTGATAGGAGATTCGAGGCCTCCTAATGACTAAAGCCAGTGGCTGTAGTGGCCATTTTCAGTGCCTGATTCTCCTGAAAGGAGCGCTCTTCCCATCTCCACCTTGTCTGTAGCAAGTGCTACCATTTTCTAAATCCAAACCCAAAAGTTTCTACTCTACTTGGCCTTTCACAGACTCTTATAGTGAGTCTGGACAAATACAGTCCTTCTTGGCTCTGCCCATTGCTTTCGTTTGCTATTCCTTCTTATTTAAATCTAAACATTTACTAAGTGGACCATTGCAGGACTCTCTTGTCCTTCCAGACTTTCCCATAATGTCACTATTTTAACCGTCCACTTACTCAGAACTTCTCAGGAACTTGTAATGCCTACAGGATATAAAATCCAGATTCTTTATTCTGAATTCAGGGCCCTCCACTGGCCCTAACCTGATTCTCCTACTTTATTCCCCAGTATTCCTTCTGCAGTGGTAAAACCGGCCTGCTTGCTGTCCCTCGACAGTCCGGCCTCCCTTGCCCATATCCCCCTCCTGGCACGTCCTCGTTCTCTCCCAGTCGTGGCTCAGATCACACTTCCTTCATCCAGGTTGCCCCTGACCTCCCTAGTTTGTGCCTGCTTCTCTCACCTCTGAACTTCTCTACCACCAGTGTCCACTCCTCTGATTTACCCTTATATAATGCCTCTGTTCTATATATTATTTTTTCATTGGCTAGATTTTATACTGTGAGAAGTCAGAAACTATGTCCTGTATTTTTATGTATGCCCTTTCTCAGAACTCATACAATTCTTATGTGATGGAAAGGAGGAAGAGTTACAATCTCAGAATCCTTTACCAAGATTTGGATGCAGACAAAGACGGTCCAGCATAAAGGAGAGCAGAGACTGGAGAAGCTGGTAATATCCTTTGTGAAAAAGTGAAAGTGTTAGTCGCTCAGTCGTGTCCAACTCCTTGTGACCTCATGGACTTGTAGCCCACCAGGCTCTTCTGTCCGTGGAATTCTCCAGGCAAGAATACTGGAGTGGGTTGCCATTCTCTTCTCCAGGGGATCTTCCCATCTGAGCCACCAGGGAAGCCAATATCCTTTATAGAACATGCAAACTTGTTAATTTTTTTTTAAAGGAATAAACAGATTATGGGAGCTTTTTCTTACTTTTCCCTTTCCTATTACAATATTGCTCTAAATTCATTTGAATTTTTTTTCCTAGCAGCTTCAATTTAGATCTGATTCTGACATAAAAGTAAAATGTCTTGGTTTTGTGCTAACCATTTTTTGTTTGGTTTTCAGGTTCTGTTTGTTCCCAGACACTGGTGGCATTATGTGGAATCCATTGATCCTGTCACTGTCAGTATAAACTCGTGGATTGAGCTGGTATTTTCCTTTTCTAACAAATGTCATCTCCTTGCTTTTAAGATACACAGTGCCTGTCTTTATAACTTGATGATTAATTTTAACCAACACTCCCGTGCTACCTTGTTTGCTGTGCTATGGGTTATGGATTCTGTGCTCTGTTGGTGGGTGGTGAGGTTGGAAATAGGGTTTTTGTGACACGCTGTCCTCTTTCTTCTCGGGGCACAGTGCGCCCTGAGGTTGGTGTGCCGGGCCTGCTCCCTTGACTGTTAGGAGAACTGTGTTGGGCCTGGCTGAACCTGCCACACACGTCCCATGGTGCTAGTCCCATCCCACACCATCTGGGCTGGAAATATCTGCTTCTTGGCTCAGCGTCCTCATTACTAATTGCACAATTCACAGTCCTGAGTTACACATCTTTTCAGAGCAGTCTTTCAGTGCTGGGTTTTATCATTTTATTTCTGCCAAAGGCTTTTTCCCTCCAATATGCTATGCTTAATCCTGGTTGCCTGTTCCACTTGACAATTAGAATGGCTACCATTATGGTTCAAGTCTGTCTCTCCCACCTGAAGCATTGTTGCATCTGCACATGCTTTAACCAGAGACTTTGATCGCAGCCATGGCTGGCGTCTTTCATTTAGCATAATGTTTTTAAGAATCATCCGTGGAGTAGTGTGTATTAGTACTTCATTCCTTTTTTTATATAGCTAAAAAGTATTGTTTAGACATACATACCACATTTTGTTTATCCACTAATCAGTGATGGACCTTTGAATTGTGTTTACTTTTGGCTCTTATGAATAATGCTACTGCTGTCATTTACGTACGTGGTTTTGTGTGGATGTATGTTTCCATTTCTTTCGGTATATACCTGGGTGTGGAGTTGCTGGATCATATGGACATCAGCCGGGCAGGCCAGCAGGCTGGAAATTCAGATGAGTTCAAGTTGCGGTCTAGAGTCCAGAATCTGTAAGACAGGCTTGCAGGCTGTATGTAAACTGGCTTAGGATTTCTGTTGCAGTCTTGAGGCAGAATTTTTTCTTCTCCAAGAAACCTTAAATTTTGCTCTTAAAGCCTTCAACTGATCAGATGAGGTCCACCTGCATTATTGAGGATAATCTGCTTTTACTTAAAGTCAGCTGATTATAAATGTTAATCACATCTATGAAATATCTTCACAGTGACATCTAGAATAGTGTTTGACTAGACAATTGGTCACCATAGCCTACCCAAGTTGACTCATAAAATTAACCATCTGGTAACCCTAGATTTAATTTTCTGAGGAATTGCCAGAAATTGCTATTTTCCAAGCAGTGCACCATTTACATTCCCCCAACAAAGTATGAAGATTCTGATTTCTCCACATCCTTATGAACATTTGTTATCTGTATTTTTTATTATAGCCATCCTAGGAGAAGTGGTATCTCATCTTGAGGATTTGCTTTTTTTTTTAATTTAATATTATGTTTCTAATATTCATCTGTGTTTCTAATATTCATCTCTGTTGTCACATGTAGCTGGTCATTCATTTTCACTGTAGTATAATAATATCCTCTAGTGTTAATGTACCAGTTTATTGATTCATTTTTCTGTTGATGTCTAATTGGGTTGCTTTTAGTTTTTTTGCTTTTATAAATAGAATATTCTTGTGTACATGTGCAAGAGTTTCTCCAGAGAATGTGTATATATCTAGAAGTGGAATTGCCATCTGTAGGGTGCACAGTACTCAAGTTTATAATATAATGCCTGCATATTTTCAAAATGTCTGTCAGCATACATTCCCGCCATCAATGTATAAGATTCCTGTCAATTATTTGACATTTCTCCATCATTTGGAATTATCAGACCCTCTTTTGCCAGTCTCACGGGTTTCTTGATTTGCATTTCCCTGATTATTAATGAGGCTAAGCTTATTTTCATGTGTTTATTACTCATATAATTGTTCTTTTTTTGACATGTTTGTCTTCGTGGCTTTTGCCCATTAAAAAAAAAAAATGGGTCATTTGTCTTACTGATGTGTGCAGATTCTTTATATATTTTGCAATCAGTTATATATGTTACAGACATCTGGCTTCTTTATTTCCTTTATGGTGTCTTTTGATGAACAAAAGTTACTAATTTTAATGTAGTTTATCATGATTGCCATAGTTTATACTTATTGTATCTTAAGATACAATAGATAGATAGATATTTAGCCTTCTCACTCTTGTGGCCAAGAATGTTGTTGTTGTTCAGTCACCAAGTCGTGTCCGACTCTTCACAACCCCATGGACTATAGCACACCAAGCTTCCCTGTCCCTCACCATCTCCTGGAGATTGCCCAGTTTTATGTCCATTGCATCAGTGATGCCATCCAACCAAGAATGTTTATTAAAATTTTTTTCCCATTCCTCAAAAAATTAGCTTGTCAAAATAATCCTCTATTGGGATTATTCATTTTCATGTGATACTTTTTAAAAGAAACTTTAAACATGTCAGAGACTGGAAAATGCTGAAGAAAATATCACAGGTGATTCATACTTAAGGCCTATTTCTTACAGAAAGGACCCATACTTAAATTTAGTTGGCGAAATATTCTGCAACTCTTTCTAGGTGGCAGAAGATAGTTAACACGTAAGAATCGTGGTCTGCCAACAGCATATTCATTCCTTTAGTAACAAAGCTTATGTTGATGAAAGAACAAAACACGCAGTTAAGAGACTCCTCTGTTTTAAGCAGTGAGACCCAGAGACAAATGAAACACTGTGTCTTCTTTTTTAACCTTGACCTAGGAAGAGGACCACCAAACCCGGGTAGAAGAGGCAATCACCCGCATGCTTGTGTGTGCCCTGAAAACTGCAGAGAATCCACACAACACCAGAGCTTGGTTAAACCCAACTGAGGTAGGTCTCTTCCACTTTTCATCATGGCAGTTACTATCCTGTGACAAACCAACTCTGACAAGAACGCTTGTTTTCCAATTTATGTAAGTATGTATAACCATTTTAAGGAGTTTTTCTTTTTCCCTAGCTTGAGGAAACATCCCATGAAATCAATTGTCACTACTTAAATGGGGCCATCTCTGCTTTTTTTAATCATTATGGAACATCTGAAGTAGTAGAAACCCAAGCACAGAGAACCAACAGAGAGTACACGATAAAGGAGGAGTTAAACATGCACAGCCACATGGGGGTAGAACAAGCTGGTGGCCACAACTTAAGCTCAGAAACAGTGAAACAGGAGGCAGCAAGTCCTTTGGGCCTTGATCTGGTACCTGTCACACCAAGTTCCGAAGAACCATCCTCAGAAAGAGGAGGCATATTTGAAAACGATGGTGAAGACTTTGTCAGCAAAAATGGAAAATCCTTTGGAAAGAGGCAGCGAATGATGAGTGAGAGTGAGAATGCAGTTGTGGAACAGATTGCTTCAGATAGGACTGTGGCCGTTTCCCAAACATTTGTTTCTACAGATGACTTGCTGGACTGCTTGGTGAATCCACAGGTAACCAGGATAGTGGCACAACTTCTGATTCAAGGAAGAAGTACGTGATTCTAATAGAAAATGATTTTCTAAATACTGTTTTAAGAATATCTTTAAAATAATGTAGTTTTTAAATAAAAGATGAACCAGCAAAAGTTCAGTTTGCACATGCTTAAAATGTACTGTTCTCACCTAATTAAATTTTAGTCTTTTGCCACCTTCTGGCATACACATTGCTCTTTGGACAGCCTGGCTTTTTGTTATTTGTATGCCTCTTTCCTCAGTGCCTTTGCCTTGCCTCTCCCATCTCATACCTTCAGCCTGTCTCAAACACAAGCTCCTGGTTTTCTCAACAGGAAGTGGTCTCTGCATCAGCCTCAAGCAGGGGTCAGCCTGCTGCTTGTTTTTGTAAATAAAGTTGTATTGAAACACGGCCATACCATTCATTTACATATTGTCTGTGGTGGCTTTAGGGTTACAGTCACAGAGCTGAGTCGTGACAAAGGCAGTATGACTTACAAAGCTGGAAATATTCACTGGAACTCCTTATAGAAAAAGTTTGCTAACTTTTTAATGGATCAAAGGCATCCATTGGGTGAATTCTATATTTTGTTACTTTTGGCAGGGGGAGGGATTGCAGTTGCTCATTTCAATAGGTATTTTTGACTCTATGTAGTAAGGTGATGTGGGACAATTTGTGATTGTACTAGGTTGCCAACCTCTTAATTCAAATGCAGGGTGAATTCTCGCCTTGATCTGAAGTGACCACACTTCTCACGTGTGTAGGATTCTCACTGGTTAACCCCTGTGCTCCAGAGTAGAGTACCCATCAGGAGAAAAGTAGGTGGGGCCTCTTTGTGGAAGGAGCTGGGACAACTAAGGACAACAGCCCTGCAATAAAAATGACCAAATGCTGCTGACTCCTGAAGCTAACAGAAAGCTTGTTTCGTCAACTTAATCCCACTCTCATTACATTTGCAAGATGTGGGGATAATTACTATCGTTACTGTTCAAGTACGAATTTAAAAACCAGATTGATCTCAGTAACCATTCATAAAAAACACATAGAAAAGATATACAAAGTCACCTTTTAAGAAGATTGACTATTGGTCTCATCCTTCTCACTTTTCAAACTGAGGGTATCAATAAATCCCAAGAGAGTGCTGGCTTTCTGGGAGAAAGGAGGAAGGGAGGTGAGCATGCCCAAGAAAAGAATGGTCTGAAAAAAGATCCTTCTGTAGGGTCTTTGGCCCATTTTTCTTATGTACATGTTTCAATGCTATTCTCTCAAATCATCCCACCCTCACCTTCTCCCACAGAGTCCAAAAGACTGTTCTATACATCTGTGTCTCTTTTCCTATCTTTCATATAGGGTCATCATTATCATCTTTCTAAATTCCATATATATGCGTTAGTATACTGTATTGGTGTTTTTCTTTCTGACTTACTTCACTGTGTATAATAGGCTCCAGTTTCATCCACCTCATCTCTTTAATGGCTGAGTAATATTCCATTGTGTATACGTACCACAGCTTTCTTATACATTTGTCTGCTGATGGACATCTAGGTTGCTTCCATATCCTGGCTATTATAAATAGTGCTGCGATGAACATTGGGGTACACGTGTCTCTTTTCCGTTTTGGTTTCCTCAGTGTGTATGCTCAGCAGTGGGATTGCTGGGTCATATGGCAGTTCTATTTCCAGTTTTTTAAGGAATCTCCACACTGTTCTCCACAGTGGCTGTACTAGTTTGCATTCCCACCAACAGTGTAAGAGGGTTCCCTTTTCTCCACACCCTCTCCAGCATTTATTGCTTGTAGACTTTTGGATAGCAGCCATTCTAACTGGCGTGAAATGGTACCTCATTGTGGTTTTGATTTGCATTTCTCTGATAATGAGTGATGTTGAGCATCTTTTCATTTGTTTGTTAGCCATCTGTATGTCTTCTTTGGAGAAATGTCTGTTTAGTTCTTTGGCCCATTTTTTGATTGGGTTATTTTTCTGGAATTGAGCTGCAGGAGTTGCTTGTATATTTTTGAGATTAATTCTTTGTCAGTTGCTTCATTTGCTATTATTTTCTCCCATTCTGAAGGCTGTCTTTTCACCTTGCTTATAGTTTTTTTCATTGTGCAAAAGCTTTTAAGTTTAATTAGGTCCAATTTGTTTAATTTTGCTTTTATTTCCATTACTCTGGGAGGTGGGTCATAGAGGATCCTGCTGTGATTTATGTCGGAGAGTGTTTTGCCTATGTTTTCCTCTAGGAGTTTTATAGTTTCTGGTCTTACATTTAGATCTTTAATCCATTTTGAGTTTATTTTTGTGTATGGTGTTAGAAAGTGTTCTAGTTTCATTCTTTTACAAGTGGTTGACCAGTTTTCCCAGCACCACTTGTTAAAGAGACTGTCTTTTCTCCATTGTATATTCTTGCCTCCTTTGTCAAAGATAAGGTGTCCATAGGTGCGTGGATTTATCTCTGGGCTTTCTATTTTGTTCCATTGATCTATATTTCTGTCTTTGTGCCAGTACCATACTGTCGTAATGACTGTAGCCTTGTAGTAGAGCCTGAAGTCAGGCAGGTTGATTGCTCCAGGTCCATCTGGAGGATGCACTCACCACTATCTCACACTGTATATTTACCTAATTATTTGATTGTTGTCTGTCTTCCTACAACTAGAATGTCACTGCATTAGAGTTTGGTTTTGATTATTGTGTATTTGCAGAGCCTTGATCAGTGCACAGCATATGGTAGGTGCTCCTTAAATATTTGAGTAGATTGTTTTTAAAGGAGGCTTTCCTGGTGGCTCAGACAGTAAAGAATTTGCCTGCAGTGTGGGGAGACATGGGATTGATCCCTGGGTTGGAAAGATCCCCTGGAGAAGGGAATGGCAACCCACTCCAGTATCCTTGCCTGGAGAATCCCATGGACAGAGAAGCCTGGTGGGCTATAGTACATGGGGTCACAGAGAGTCAGACACGACTGAGCGACTAATACTTTAAAAAGGAGACCTTGTTGACCGATACTGCATCAAAATCATTGGGGCAGAGGATGTTGTGGCTAAGTATAAGATGTCTGTTTTCTGTAGCACGACATGCATGCTCATTCACTCAGTCATGTCCAGCTATACTGGAGTGGGTTGCCATTCCCTTCTCCAGGGGATCTTCCCAACCCAGGGACCAAACCCATGTCTCCTTGGTCTCCCACATTTGTAGGTGCATTCTTTACCACTAAGCTGCCTGGGAAGCCCCATCTATAGTAGATATGTCCCTATTGCAGAAATAGACATGTCCTGGTCTTCAGATCCCTTTTTTTTTATACCTCCCTACACTGAGAGCTCCCCCACACCCTCCTTCACTCAAAATTCCCTCACCCCTTCCCTCACAGGCTTCCCAGGTGGTTCAGTGATAATCCACCTGCCAGTGCAGGAGACGTAAGAGACACAAGTTCAACTTCTGGGTTGGGAAGATCCCCTGGAATAGGAAATGGAAACCCATTCCAGTATTCTTGCCTGGAGAACTCCATGGACAGAGGAACCTGGCGGGCTACAGTTGATGGAGTTGCAGAGAATCAACACAACTGAGCACGCATGCACCCCTCCCTCACCCAGAATTCCCACATAGCCTTCTTCACGGAGATTTGCCTCACCCCCTCCCTCCCAAATATTTTGCTATCTTTGCTGCTTCTTTGAGCATTGTTTTTCAAGTTGTAGATCGTGACCCATTATTGTTCAGTCACTAAGTCATGTCTGACTCTTTGTGACTCCATGGATGACCCATTAGCAAGTCATAAAATCAATTTGGTGGGTGAGACCAGGATTTTTTTTAATGAAAGAGTACATAATTTCAGTGAATTTGGTAGTCAATGTATTTTGTGAAACTGTCCAGCGAGCATTTTTTTCAGGGTAAGTATATTTCATAATATTTTCAGTTATATCTGTATGTGTACTAGGCCTGACATAAAATGTACTTCTTAGTGTATGTTGGGGTTGGAAAAGTTTGAAAGCTGTTCTGAGTCAACGTACTGAATTCTGTTAAAGGTCTTTGGCATGCAGAGACCTGGGTAGAGAGTTAAGACATTGATGTGAATGGATTCTAAATGTAAATGGGTGTTGGGAGATAATATCTTAATTTTATAGAGATAGAGATTATAACAGAAAGAGATCCTGGCTATCTGCAAATTGGGATTATAAGAGGGAGAAAAGATAATTGAAAGGGGAAGGTTGTCAGCCACCAAGTAGGGGTCCATTTCATCCTATATTTCCCAGATAAGCATGCCCAAATGAGTGAAATAAATTATTAAATAAATACTTTGATTCTTCAGGCAGGAATACTGAAGTGCGTTGCCATGCCCTTCTCCAGGGGATCTTCCCGACCCAGAGATTGAAACCGCATCTCTTACATCACCTGCATTGGCGGGTGGGTTCTTTACCACTAGTGCCACCTGGGAAGCCCCATCCAGAGGTTAGGGGGTTGAAGTTGTTACACCTAAAGTTACAGTATCCAGGTATTAGCAGGGTGACCTGTCTGGTAGGCACAATGGCTGGGGCCCCTGAGCTTTTAAGGTCTACAAAAATGTTTTAGTTTCTTAAAAAAAAAAAAAAAAAGAATCCAACTTCGATATATTCATGGTTATACCAATGCAGTAGCAACTTTTCCTGGAGTAAGGGGCCCACAAAGGTAAAGGTGCCTAAGACCCATGAAAGTCCTAAACAGCTCTGAATATGCGGGGTATCAGAATCATTTGAGGGGCTTACTGAGGATGCAGATATCTGGGTACCATTCTATAGAGCTATAGAATCTGACTCCTTTGGGATGGGCCAGAATTTGCAGTCCCAGCAAGCACCTCAGGTGCTTCAAATAGCAAAAAAGTTTAAGAATCTCTGGCCCTGGAGTAGACCACCGAGACCTAACACAGGCTCAAAGTGGGCTTGTTTTAGCAGGGGCTACTGCTAAATAGCTCCTTACTAAAATATTAGCTCTCCTTACTAAATAGCAGTAGCTATTTCCAGAATTTAGCTACTGCTAAATACTGAAGGGCAAATCTGCCCTTCAGATTTGCTGAGCTAAAGCTGTACTGTGCCCTTCCTGCACCTTTCAGTTGAATGTTATTAATACTCTGAGGCTCTCTTGATGCTGTCAAGTTTAATTGTGGTCTTTTATCAGCAGTGGCCTGTGTTTATCATCAGGCTCTCCTGTATTTGCCCTTAAGGATAAAGATGTTTAATCACCAAATAACATCTTCCAAGTATTTTATTCAAAAAGGAAGAAATTATATTTATTGTAAAAAAATTTTATTGAAGTACAGTTGATGTACAGTATTATTTGTTACATATATACAATATAGTGGTTCAGTTTTCAAAAGTTATACTCCATATATAGTTATTATAAAATATTGGCCATGTTCCATTTGTTGTGTATTCCTTAGATTGAGGGCAACTGTTACATTTATGGACTGCATCACTGTCATACTTGGTACAGTACACCCTGATATTCAGCCTTGCCTAAGTTACCCAAACCAATGGAGAACAAGTAAGAGAGCAGATCTCTCCATTTTATTTCTTATATTCACTGTCAAGCCCAAGTTCAGATGCCAGTGACTAAGAAGCCACTCCTAAGCAATAAGGAGTCTTTGCCAATCCACTTAAAAAACAGCAACAGCAAGAAAAATTTCAAGATGTCTGTGTTTAATGAAGCGGCCACTATGGCTCCTCAACCTCCTCTACATGAAGTGCAGGTGTTGCTCCCTGAGGCCAAGAAAGGGTGCCTTTATCCTCCTGGTGACCCCTACCATCCAAGTTCACCATCTGTCCTGGCTCCCCACGGGCATAGCTCTGGCCTCTTGGCCTTCAGAACTTCAAAATGAAGAGCCTCTACAGTGAAAACCAAAGCCAGAAAGGACAAGGCCATGGAAATATGAGGATAATGTACACATTGTTTGAGATGTTCCTGAGTCAGTAGCATTAACCTAGAGGCCATGTTCTACAGTAGGAAGATCAAGAGGCTTGAAGACACAGAGACCCAGATTCAGTCGCTGGCTCTCAGGGCTGTTATGCAGGGGACCTCAGGCAAGGAAGCTTCTCATGCTCTAAGCAGTAGTTTCCTCAATTTTAAAATGGGGATATAATTCTTTAAAAAGTGTTGGGGGAATGAAATAAACACTGTATGAAGGCACCTATTATACTACGTGGTACAATTTAGGCACTCAATAATGTTTGAATCTGAAATTAGGGAAATTATAAAAGAAACTTTCATTACTATCCAATAGATAGGGGGTTAGCAAATTAGTAATATGACTGCTTAATTCCTTTGGTTTATTTATGCCCAAGGGTTTAAAATCATCAAAAGCTAGGCTGCCAAGGAAAATAAGCTATTTAACACACTTAATATAGGGTTTCATGCTGAAGACACAGCAGGCATTATCCCTTTTTCTGCTGGGCAGAACTAAGACCACGAATAGAAGTTACAAGAAGGCAGATTTGGGTTCATCATGAAAAAGGACCAGTTGGAGACCGGGCTGCTATACTGTACAACTCCATGGGACATGATTCACCTAGTCCCCAAGCTAGACCCCAGCCCCTGGCCTGTGCAGGGCATGGCAACACTGCAGTCCCAGAGCCCTGACCAGAGCAGTGCCATGTGCCCCAGCGGATTTGAGAAGAATACAGTTCCCTGTGATGGAATCTCTTCAGTTTGCAGCAAAGTGACAATAAGTCAAGGGTGTTGAAGAGATGGTTCCTGTTGGTCAGGAGTCTGACTGGGACTTCTTCATTTTAGTTTATGAAACACTTGTAGAGCATCCATTGTACATTAGGCATAGACCTCAGCCCAGGGATAAAAAGAATTAGACACCATTCCTGCAGCCAGGTAAGACAGCAGCCCCACCCACTTAGTAATACTGTGCTCCCCACAGCAGTATGGGGTCCTGACATGTCAGTGGCAGCTGAAACTGCGTCACCGTGTCCCCTGCCTTTAAGATTAATGTTATTCTCTCCTTCCTGGAAGGAAATGACACACCTGTACTTCTATAGATTCGATGTCCATGATTAAGGACACACAGTGCTAACAGTTATCAGATTTAAATTCTCAAATTTATTGCTCTCAAGATAGGTTTATTCCAGTTATGAAAGAGAGGCTGGAGAAAGTCTGATTTCAGTGACAAAAGTCCTTTGATCTTAGAAAAAGCTGTTAGAGAAAAAAAAAAAACAAACTACTACTTGCTTTACAGTTAGATATGTATAGATAAATAATATCTTCTGCAAAGGTTACCAAAATGTTAATATCTAAAAGTAATGAGGTACTCTGGGTAAGCCTGGTAGTCATAAAATACCACAAATAAATTTGGATTTTGCAGACAATCTGTAACAGTGTCATATGAGTCAGTAGGATTTTGGTGGTCCTTTGGAGGAGGCACAATTAATGATCTGTTTCCAAGTGTGTAGCATCCAGTGAGTACTCGCACATAATACATATGCTTCTTCCCATTTATGTCTGGTCTGGAGTACACATCACTGGCGGAGTAACTGGCATTGACAGCAAAATAGGTTCCCTTTCCATATGCTGTAGCTGTGACAAGAAAAACAAACCATCCTTAAGGATTTCCAATCAGTCCATAATTTGACACACTGATCCAGTATGTCAAATAATGTTAAAAATAATGTTCGGTTCTTTCTAAAGCCTCTTTTAAAAAGTTTTGTGTGTGTTTTTAATTTTTAAAAATCATTCCTCCACCCTGGAGGGCCAGTCAGCCCGTTTGGGATGAAATATACTGAGTCTAACCTAAAACTTTGGTTGTCGCATAGCCCCCAACCATGAGAGAACACAATGCCATCCACGCTGTCCCCAGCCAGCTTGGACTCTCATGGCTGACACCTTCTTTGAAGCAGCCAGATTACATGCTTCCTTACCATTCTTTCCAGCGTAACTGCGGTTAAAGCCTTTTCCGTTGACAAGTGCCACTGAGTCAGCATCTGTCCCATGGAAGAGCAGCTTCTCATTGGTCACCTGGCCATTCTTGGCATCCATGCTGTTTTTCTTTGTCTGATAGTGTTTCCAGAGCTCTGGATTCTGAATCCTCTCAATCTGCAAGTCAATAAGGAAAAATTTCCTGTCACTGCTAAGAGCCCTTGGCAAGATGCAGGAGATGAAACATGACCACTATTTTTCTTAAGTACAGATTACAATGAACAGCAAATTCAATGCCAGATGACACATTCTGCATTCAGAAATCTTTTTAGGTCTAGAGTTTCAGAGAAATAGGCCTAGATAAGAATATTAATTTAATTTTCAACATCTTTTATGCACCATATGAGAGCAGACAACGTTTAGGATCGTAAGTCCTCAATATATGAACTTGGCTGACCAAAGCCTCTCCAGCTTCTCACTGCTCCTGTTGCCATCTATCTCACTTTGTCACTTTGCTGCACTCGTCCCCAGATCTGGGATACTGGTTTATCTAGCCATGTTCTAACAGGGGGAGAAGAACCAGAGTGTCTAGGCAAGAAGGAAATTTTAATTAGTGAAAATTAATCTCTGGTCCAGTTGGAAGAGTGGAATAGGAGGGGATCTAGTTATAGACCAAAGTGGCCATGCTTTGACCATACTCTTTGGCCTCCAGGATCATGGTGGAAACTCCTTGAGCCTTGGATTTCAGATCAGTTTCTACATTCCCCTAATCACCAGGCAGTGGCAGTTTCATAAGGTTGACTTGGGAAAGAGTGAGGGGCGGGCGAAGGGGGCCAGGACCCTTATGACTAGGCACAAGGTGAAGGTTCTATGTGGTCAGAATCTTCTAGTTCAAAGAACTCTCAAGTCTGACACCATTATTACATGCCTTAATCTGTTTTATTTTTTCAGTTTTAGTTTCTTATTTAAGATAGTTTGCCCACTAGTTCCAAGTCTCAGCATTATCATGTATTTTGTTGATTCAATTTATAATCTTAAATTTTATTTTTCCTTTTGCCTACAACTAACTTTTTAATCTTCAAACTGTCCACTTCCATTTTATTTCTATTTACTTTAAATTTTACTCATTTAAAAAATAATTGTATTTATTTATGGTTCTGGGTCTTTGTCACTGTAAGGGCTTTTCTCTAGTTGTGGCGAGTGGGGACTACTCTCTGGTTGGGGTGAGGCTTCTCATTGTAGTAGCTTCTCTTGTCATGGAGCACAGGCTCTAGGGCATGCAAACTCAGTAGTCGTGGCACAAGCGCTTAGCCACTCTACAGCATATGGAACTTCCCAGGTCGGGGATCAAACTCATGTCTCCTGCATTGGCAGGTGAATTCTTTACCACACTGGGCCACCAAGGGAGCCCTATTTTACTCATTTTTTAAAGCCTTAAAATTTTATTCATACAGAGTTTTGAAACATTCTTTTAAAATTTGTTTATTTTTAATTGAAAGATAATTATTTAAAATTATGCTCATAGTTCAATAAAAATAAAAAGTTTGATACATTACCTGCAAAAAATATTCTTGCAAAAACTTATCTGAATTTACCCAAGACTTTCAACCTAACTGTAAGTTTACCAGAAATAAAGAGGACAGGGAATAACTTAAATGATTCCATGAGGAATCAAACAAATTAGAATCTATAAGAAAACTGCATGGATTCTTAAAGAATCTAGGCAAGATAGAGTCAGAATGTGGAATATTCTATAAAACAACTAGCTTAAACTCTTCTAAAGTTTCAGTATCATGAAAAATAATGTTTAAAAATGCAGGAGTACTGTTCTAGATCAGAAGAGATGAGGGAGAGATTAATATAATGACCAGGTACAATGTGTGAATCCAGATGGAGGCAGGGGTTGAGGGGACATTCTAAGAAAGCTGTTTTGATTGGGGAAATTTGAATATTGACTCTCTATTGGATATTATTAAATAAAAATGCAAACTTTCTTACATGGGATAATGATATTTGTGCTATTTAGGAGAATGCCTTTATTCTTACAAGACATGTGCTAAAATATTTAGGAGTATCATGGTATCTGCAACTTACTTTCAGTTGTTTCAGGAAAAACAGCAAGGGGGTGCAGGGAGCGAGCTCCGCCCCTGGCAAAGGTCGTGAGGAAGGAGGCTTGGCATACGCAAAGGCAGGATCAAGCCTCAGGAGTCTCCCTGGAAATTCTCGAGCAATCTACCCCCAAAACCAGAGTCTGCCTACTTTCTGCTTTGTGCTTTCACCTACACCTCTGACTTTACGGGGGGCTGTCCCCCACTACCTCTCTCTGAAAAAAGAGTTAGCTTACAGCTCCAGTTAATAATTCCTGGGTGTGACAGTGTTTCAACCTACAAACTCCCTTGGAAGTCCTCTAGCCTGCCTGAATAGGTTTTTCCGGCCACATGTGATTGCTCAGAGCCTCCAAACTGTGAGAGGCAGGAGATGTTCTAAACTGTCTAAATACAGATTCCTTTGAGCAGTTAAAAGATTGATTAGAAATTGTATTGGTGAAGGGATTTTCACTTGTTGGGCCAATGTTTGCTGCTAAGTCTCCATATCCCTTACCTGCTGTGTCCCTGGCAGTGTATTGATTAATATAATTGGTGTAAATAGTAGCTTTAATGTTTGTAACCTGGGACCCTTGAGTTAATTCTTTTTCTTGTTATAGCCCACCACACCTTTGCTCTGTAGGAATGCAACTTTATCTAATGCTTTTTGGAGGCTGGCGCCTGACTTTAGAATAATCACCTTTAGAGAAAAATAAGTTTCTTAAAATGTTAACAGGCCTCTGGGCCAGAAGATGATGCAAATCACCTAAACTTTTGCATATGATAAGTTTGCAGGAAGAAAGCCTGGCTTACTGCATGACTCTACCCCTTCCCCCATTATCCTCTATGCATAACTTAAGGTATAAAAACTACTTTGGAAAATAAAGTGCGGGCCTTGTTCACCGAAACTTGGTCTCACCATGTCATTCTTTCTCTTACCTTCTGGCTGAATTATTCAGCCTCTTTTCTCCACTGAATTTCCTCACTGAGCTATCCTTATTCTATTACTCTTTATATCCTTAATTAATGTTTAATTAAGCAGTTGTTTCCTGATCCTCGCCGACGCCGTCCCCGCTTCGAATTCCCTGGATCCACCGGGGCTGGACCCCGGCAAGGGGGAAGAAAGCAAATGTTACAAATCTTAGTCACAGGACATGACAGTCATGGAGGATGACAGACCACCCATTTTTCATGTTAGTGTTTTTGTACTACAGATACCTCCACAGAGGTGCTTTTTAGGTACAATCTAAAGCTTTGCTTTTACTGGTGTCATAGACCAAGATTTCACATAAGATTTTACTTGAGGGTTTCCCTGGCGGTCCAGTAAGTTAAGAATCCGCCTGCCAATGCAGGGGACTTGGGTTTGATCCCTGGTCCAGGAGGTTCCCACATACGTGGGGCAACAAAGCCCATGTGCCACAAGTACTGAGCCAGAACTCCAGAGACCATGAGCTGCAACTACGAGCCCGTGCACCACACCTACTGAAGCCCGTGCGCCTAGAGCCTGTGCCCCTCAGCAAGAGAAGACACTGCAGCAAGAAGCCAGCACGCTGCAACTAGAGCGTTGCCCCCACTCGTCGCAAGGAGAGAAGACTTGCAGCAACGAAGACCCAGCACAGCCAAAAATAAATAATAAATATATATATTTTTAAAGATTTTATTTGAGAAAAGGGTTCCACTACAAAAGAGTGAAGTCATTTCTCTAGTGAAGGTCTGTCAACACATGGTAAGCCTTCAGGGCCTGCTGCAAACATTTCCGGTCACCTGGGTAATCCTGCTCAATCCAGAATTGGCATCTCATCACTTTTGTGCCAGAGCCCGACCCCCAGAGGACTGTAATTGGTATTTTGAATGAAACTTCTCCCAGAACCAGATCATCACTGAGCTGTGTACTTGAATTATGTTTTCTTGGTACCACATAGAATTGTTCTGCTCAACAGGTTTATATAGAGGGATCTATCTATCTATCTGGCAAGCTTATTTTTTCTTCCAGTTTTATCGAGATATAGTTTTCATGCATATAGCACTGTATAAGTTTAAGGTGTACAGCATAGAGATTTGACTTAAATATATCATGAAACAACCACCACAATTCCAGTGAACACCTGTCATTTCATAAAGATATAAAATTAATGAAATAGAAACAATTTTTTTCCTTGTGATGAGAACTCTAGGATCTACTCTCCCAACAACTATCACACATGACATAGTGTGTGAAAGCAGTGTTAATTATATTTATCATGTTGTACATGACATCCCCAGGACTCCTTTATCTTATAACCACAAGTTTGTACCTTTTGCCTACCTTTCAACCCATTCCCTCTCCTGGTACCCCCTGCCTCTGGCAACCTCTTTCTCTATGATAAGTCTGTTTACTTTTGCAGTATAATTGACCTACAACACCATGCTAGTTCCTATTATATAACATAGTGATTCAATACTTCCATGTATTTCAAAATGATCACCATAATAAGTGCAGCTACAATCAGTCATCATACAAGGATGTGACATAATTACTGACTATATTCTCCACACTGCACACTTCATACCTGTGACTCCACTACTGTGCAACTGGAAGTTTGTACCTCTTAATCTCTCTCACCTATTCCTCTCCTTCCTGTATTGAGAGACTAAAACAAAATACACTGGCACAAACTTTGATATTGAATTCATTGTGAGTATGACTATGAAGATATTCTCTAGTACTTATTCACAGGAGAACTCTCTCAGGAGTCAGTCTCAGTATTGTGAAGCATTAAGTCTCTTAATCAAATGCTTGCTCTTTGATTTATAGACATTATAAAACTTAAAGTTGAGCGTTTACTTCTATGCATTGTCAACTAGGAAGCACAAGAATGAATTCGAGGGCCTCTTCTAGTAACTATCTGCTGCTAAGTCGCTTCAGTCGTGTCTGACTCTGTGTGACCCCATAGACGGCAGCCCACCAGGCTTCCCCATCCCTGGGATTTTCCAGGCAAGAACACTGGAGTGGGTTGCCATTTCCTTCTCCAATGCATGAAAGTGAAAAGTGAAAGTGAACCCAGTTGTGTCTGACTCTAGCGACCCCATGGACTGCAGCATACCAGGCTCCTCCATCCATGGGATTTTCCAGGCAAAAGTACTGGAGTGGGGTGCCACTGCCTTCTCCGAGTAACTATCTAGGACCTGATAAAATACATGTTATGTATTTTTGTAAACTAACGGTACTAACAGTATCAGGAAACTAATTTCCCTACCCTCTTTTTTTGTCCATTTTCTTCATTTATTTATGTTATTTGAAGGACAGCTTTGTAGGACACTTCAAATCTTTTTTGAATTATTATTATCATCACTTAAGTACATGAATAACAGAGTGGTGGCAGTGCAAAAAGAGAATAAGAGAAAATTTGCAGAGAAAGAAAATATAGGCCTTATTGAAAGACTTGTTATTATGGATGAAAGGAAGGTACTCAAAGATCTCTAGCTTTCCTCAGAAAGTGATGGAATCAAGGACAGAAAGTGGGAAGGAAGGGGAAATGATGAGATAAGCTTTAGGGAGATTGAGTTAGCAGACAGATATTCAAGCGGAGATATTTTTTAGGCCACTGGTGTGTTCCAGGGCTTGAGTCAAAGATCTAGATTGGTGATGCTGATTTGAGAACTATCAACACTGAAATAATAGCTGCAGGTGAGAAGAGTAAAAACAATCCTTGGTAAAGCGTGGAGACAGAATGGTGGTGCTGGTTTAGTTGCTCAGTCATGGGCAACTCTTGCAACCCCATGGACTGTACCTGCCAGGCTCCTCTGTCCATGGAATCTCCCAGGCAAGACTACTGAAGTGGGTTGCCATTCCCTTCTCCAGCAGAGACAGGATACCAACATATAAATCTGTGAGTAAGCTAGGATTAGGGGTTTAGAGGAGAAACACATACCAGAGATAATGAAAGGAAAATTAGTTAAAAGAAGGAGAGGAAAGCATCTAAATAATATTGCCGTACAAATCCAAGGAGAAAATAATTTCAAAAAGCAAACTTTTTAAACTATTTAAAAGCAGAAGATGCCAAAATAAAGGAAATGAACAAGGAAGGCACCACTGGATTATCAAGGAAGAGGGCACTGCTGACCTGTGAGTGGTGGTGCAGAAGCATACAACCCTGATCTGAGGAGCTTCCCTGTGTCTCTCTGTCATGCTTGCTAGTTATCCACTCCAACTCAGGAGCCATATTTAGGCATTTTTGTTAGCTTGCTTCACAAAGTAAATATATAGTGTTATAATATTGTATTATAATCTAATATGATACTGTAATAACACAAGAAGCTCAATGACTCAGTAATCATAGTGACAGGAGTAGGATCTAGAATTTAAAACCTAATTACCATAAAATATTCTAATTTGGGATAAAACAAATGAGAATGAAAATGTATTTATCCAGGACCATGAGAGCCCTTTTTCTACCACGGAGAATCCCCATGTCCGCAGAAGGCTTACCCTCTCTATTTTGAAGTGTGCACAGGTCTCTTGAAACTTGCTCGCCACAGTTCTGTATTCTGGATGATCAGGCTGTAGCTCAACCACACAGACTTTCTGCTGCTTCATATCACTCCAGTATGGGGGCAGCTCAACTGCAAAACAGACATTTGAAAACTCCCTTGCACCTGAGAAGCCTCATCTACGTAGTCCATATTCCTGGTATGCTTTGAAAAACTGACTACATTTGTGCTCTTGTTTTACAATCTCCTAATTTGAAGTGTACAAGAAGCCTCTTATCTTTCTAGAAAAAGGTTTCCAAAATGTGAGCCACAGATAACCCAAATCAGAACCAACTATAATGCTTGTTTTAAAAAAAAAAAAAAAACCCTCACAGAGACTTACTCGGTGGTCCACTGAATAAGACTTCATCTTCTAATGCCAGGGTACACGGGTTCAGTCCCTGGTCAGGGAACTAAAAGCCCACATGCTGCAGAGCAACTAAGCCCACGAATTGTAACAAAGAGCCCCCTCACCTCAATGAAGACCCAGCGCAGCCAAAAGCAACAACAAAGACAGACAAACAAAACGCTCTCACAGATCTACTGAATCAAAATCTGAGGGTAGAACCTGCATCCTACAGGTTTGATCATGCTCAGATTTGAGAACTCTTGGTGTAGTATAACTCAGCCACATATTCTGCTCAGTCTCTAATCAGTCAGAATTTAATAATTTTGCAATATAAACAATTTTCCTACAATGTTTGCAATAAATAGTCATTAATGTTTTGCTTACAAATGCATGGCTCTTTGCCAGAACTCAACACCACTACCACATCCTTCAGATCCATTCTCCCAATATTCCTCGCAGCACCCTTAAGAGGTGGGTGGGTGGCAGGTTTAGCTTTGTGGCAGGCTGGCGGGGGGCAGCTCTGTCTCCCCTTCTGCCAAACTGACTGCTGTACTTGTCATTTCCCCAGGGTTGCTCAGAGTCTGAGGAATCTGTCACATTGATCTCCCAATGTACTGAAAGCCATTTAGTAGTTTTCAGTGGGGGATTTTTGTGGTTCAAAGGCAGGAATAGCTGTCTACACAAGACGAGCTTTCCCTTCTCGGGAACCTTGAAGGCTGCTTCCTGATGTTTGTGTCAAGGATTCTTATCCTCAGGCAGGGGAGAAAGTGACTTCTGGGAGACCCTACAGGCTCCCCATGCACTCAGTCATTAGTCACAGACTCCAAGGGCCCACTCTCTGTTTTCCTTTTGTTCTAGAAAGCCTTAGGCTACTTTACAGCCCATGGCATCTCCTTTCCTGACTGAAGCAGCCATTACCCCCAACCCCCGCCAGCAAAACTGACTCAGGGAAGCTTATAAACCGCAGAGATAAGAACAAATGCAACCTTTGACTATTGCTACCATGAAGATAATGATGATCAGCTGTTGGGTGCACCCATGCTGTATTTTCCTGGCCGAAGTGTAAGCTCCTTCAACCCAGAGACCAAGTTTTCTATTTTCTTCCATGAGGGTTACTTGGATTTTATCTACTTGAACAACATTCTGATGTATGTACAACACACAACACAGGCATAAAGTAATGGACAGCAAGCATGAAAGTTTGAGTCACCTTCAGATTTTGTATGGCGCTGAACAGATAAGCTGTTTCCTTTTGCATCTGTAGCAATGTATGTCTTCAAGTCCACTGTGTAGCTCTGATTATTGATTTTGACATCAATTGTCTTTCTCTTTTGTTTCTTTGCATCCTCCAATTGCATGTTGGTTATTTTGTCAAAACTATGAAATATATTATTATAGTCCTCATATTGCCATTCTACAAAATCACTGGTACGATCTGCCAGAGATTCCTGTTCTTTGGACAATCTAACTCTCTTGATCATGTCCTCAATTGCGTTTCTAGCCTGTATCACATCTTTGGTAATTCCAGAGACCTCAATCAAAGGTCTTTCACGGTTCAAGGAAATGGAAATATTTAGCTTCTTCTGAAGCTCATTCAATTCTTTATATTCATTTACATCAAAGTTTTTGATACATTCATCTTCACTGCTGTAGGGACACTGTTCCTTTTGAATGAGGTCCTGTATCCACAAGAGAGCATTTTCCACATTTTTTACATTTCTACCACACACCTGAAAAACTGCTAATTCTGTTTTCTTTTCTAAAACCAGAGTCTGTTTTTTGGGAGATTTACTCGAGAAGCCCAAAAATGCTAAAAAAGAAAAGAAAAGAAGATTAGCTATTTCTCTTTCTTTCTCTCTTCCTTCCTTCCTTTCCTTCTCCCTCCCTCTCTCTCTTTTACTTTCTTTCTTTCTTTGTCACCATGCTGTACATCACCTTCCCAGGACTTGCTCATCTTATAACTGGATGTTTTTACTCTTTTGACCAATTTTACCCATTTCACCCACCTCTCATTCCCCTCTGCCCACCATGACCACCAACCCTACCTCTGGCAATCATCAGTCTGTCTTCTATGAGTTCAGTATTTTTTTAAAAGATTCCACATATAAGGGCTATCATTGAGTATTTGTCTTTCTCTGTCTTATTTCACTTATCATAATGTCCTCAAGGTCCAACCATGTTGTTGCAAGCGGCAGGATTTCCTTCTTGTTTATGGCTGAGTAATATTTCATTATATATATAATATTTCATTATATATAATATTTTATTTTATATATAATATTGCATTATATATATATGTACATATATATACCTCTCCCCTCCCTCTTGAGAGTACTGGTGTCTTAAAAGCTACTTTGAAGGTGGGAAAAGCCTAGCTTTCAAATAGGGACAGGATGAGTAATATTTCATTACATATATATTTAATGAAATACATATATAACATCTTCTTTATAATCCAGCTTTCAAAGATTCCATGTTGTGGCTACTGAAAACAATGGTGCAATGAACATGGATTCAAGGAAGTGATTTCATTTCCTTCAGATAAATACCCTGAAATAGAATTGCTAGATCATATGGTATTTGTATTTTTAATCTTTTGAGGAACCTCCATACTGTGTTCCACAGTGGCTGTACCAATTTACATTCCTACCAAAAGAGCACAAGTTTTCCCTTTTCTCCACATCCTCACCAACAATTGTTATTTCTTGTCTTTTTTTTTTTATCATTTATTTTCCCCTGTGTTTTCTTCTAGAAGTTTTATGGGCAGGTCTTAACATTTGAGCCTTTAATCCTTTTTTTCTTTTTTGCCATGCCACATGGTATGTGGGATCTTAGTTCCCCAGCCAGGGATGAAACCTGTGCCCCCTGCAGTGGAAGAGCAGACTTTTAATTTCACTGGACCACCACGGAAATCCCTGGTCTTTTGCCAGTAGCTGTTCCTCATGTGAGGTGGTCACTCATTATGATTTTGACTTATATTTCCCTGATGACTAATAATGTTGAGCACTTTTCCATATACCTATTGGCCATTTGTATATCTTTTTTGAAAAATGTCTATTTAGATACTCTGTCTTAAAATCAGATTGTTTGCTTTTTTTTTTTTCTATTGAGTTGAATGAGTTCTTTATATATTTTGGATGTTAACACCTTACCAGATATACAATTTGCAAACATTTTCTCCCGTTCAATGGGTTGCCTTTTCATTTTGTTGATGAATTCCTTTGCTGTGCAGAAGCTTTTTAGTTTGATGTCGTTACACTTACTCATTTTTGCTTTTGCTATTTGTAATTTTAGTGTCAAATCTAAAAAGAAATCATTGCTAAGACCAATGTCAAGGAGCTTACCTATATGTTTTCTTCTAGGAGTTTATAGTTTCAAGTCTTATGTTCAAGTCTTTAATCTGTTTTGATTTGATTTTTGTGTCCAGTGTAAGATAGTGGTCGAGTTTCATTCTTTTGCATGTGGCTGTCCAGTTCATAGGCTTCTGAAGCAAGCACTCAACACTGTTTATTGATGGGACTATCCTTTCCCTACTGTATATTCTTGGCTCCCATGTTGTAAATTAATTAAACATATGTGCATGGGTTTATTTCTGGGCTCTCTATCGTGTTGGTCTCTATTAATCTCTGTGTCTATTTTTATCAGTACCAAACTGTTGATTATTGTATCTTTGTAATATAGTTTGAAATCAAAAAGTATAATGTTTCTAGCTTTGTTCTTCTTCATCAAGATTGCTTTGGCTATTTGGGATCTTTTGTGGTTCCATGCAGATTTTAAAATTGTTTATTCTACCTTCTGTGAAAAATGCCATTGGGATTTTGATAGGCATTGCATTGAATCTGCAGTCTGTATTAAGCAGAATGGCTATTTTAACAATATTAATCCTTCCAATCCATGAGCATAAACTATATTTCCATTTATTTATATCTTTTTTGTTTCTTTCATCAACATTTTATAGTTTCCACAGTATAAGTTTTTTACCTCCTTGGTTAAATTTATTTCTGGGATTTTATTCTCTTTGATGCAATTATAAATGAGGTTTTCTTAATTTCTCTGTGATAGTTCATTAAAGATTAGCTAATTTCAAATCAGACAGAGAGAGACAAACTGATAATGAGGAATTTGAAAAGGGCAAGGGTTGAAGGCGACTAGAGAAAGGTAGTCAAAAGATACAAACTTCCAATTACAAGGTAAATAAGTACCAGGAATGTAATATACAGAATGATGACTATGATATTGTGATTTATCAGAAAAAATATATTTGGTCATCTGAATGGCCAAATATTTTTCCCAAATATACAGTATTTGGCTTGTGACTGGCATTGAAAGTGGAGGGCCATCTTGTTACACTGAGAGCCCTTTGCCTGTGGAATCTGATTCCATCTCTGAGTAGATGATGTCAAAACCAAGTTGAATCCTCAGACACCCTGCTGGGGTCTGAGAATTGCTTGTGGCTATAGGAAAGCCTCCACACATACATTGGAATTGGGTCCAAAAACCTTCTTTAATGACTGCAGTTAACACTACTATATGCTGTATATGAAAGCTGTTAAGAAAGTAAATTCTAAGAGTTCTTGTCACAAGAAAAAAAATTCTTCTTTTCTTCTTCGTTTTCTCTTTTTATTGTATCTGTGTGAGATGATGGATGCTAACTAAACTGATCATGGTAATCATTTCACAATAATATAAGTCAAACTATTATGTTGTATATCTTAAACTTATACAGAGATGTATATCAACTATATCTCCATAAAACTGGAAGAAAGCTAATAAACTACCAAAAAAGGATAGCTGTTTCTCATGTAACATCAATATTAGGAACATGTATTTCATAAAAACGAACAACTCACATGCAATTTTAGATATCACAGACTGTTGGAAAGAAGCCTGATATCCTTCTCTTTTTGTCATGTTGGCACGAAACACATCCAGTACTTGAGGCTGAAAGATAACAACTTTAACTTTTTTCATAGACTGGACTAATCTTTTCTGAATAAATTCTTCAATGGCATCAAGTATGGCTACTGCAACTTTATCTGGGTCTTGTTTGGCATTACCTGGAAAGGCAAATAATAAAAATAATTAGGGGCAAAAGGCCCAACTGGAAAAGAGTGAAGAATAAATTAGGAATTCCAATTCTCAGAATAAATTCCCACTCTTCAACTCTCATCACCATGGACTTTACTAACAAGGCATCAGTAAACACTCCTGAAGTCCTGGATGCAATGGGGACTTTTTGTTCCAGGACGTCAGGAACAGCCCAACAATGAACAATGAAACATAACTTGGTGTCTGATGTTCTTATTTGCTCTATTCAGCTGATCCCAGCTCACTGTGTCCCTCTGTTACAGAGCACAGTTAACCTCTCTTGGCTCACTAGTGTCCTTAAAAGACCCAGAAAAAGTAAAAGATGATAATGTATGTTGACATATACTGCTATTTAAAGAGAACAATGATTACTTTTTGTTGAGTCATTTCTTGACTTTATGGATATATTCTTTTCTCTCAGATGTCTTTGGGTACCTGATTTAAAATGAGCTAATTCTGTAAGACACCTAAATCCATAAGCTATTTGTTATAATCTGTAATTCTTGGCACACAAATTATCCATGAGCCTCCAAGAAGTTTTGTCTCCTCCAGTCAGTGCAGTTTTAGCTGAGTTGCAAGGTTCAAGGCTGCCACCCGAGCAAGATCTTTTCCTATATTAAACATGCTTCATATCTTGATTTCCCAAGCCTACTGCCTAAATAAGAGTATGAAAGTTCCTTGAAAAGACTCATGAAAAGTCAGGGAAGCAGTTCCATATGAATAGCAGCTATCATATTGAGAGAGCTGCTGCTGCTGCTGCTGCTAAGTCGCTTCAGTCGTGTCCGACTCTGTGCGACCCCATAGACAGCAGCCCACCAGGCTCCCCCATCCCTGGGATTCTCCAGGCAAGAACACTGGAGTGGGTTGTCATTTCCTTCTCCAATGCATGAAAGTGAAAAGCGAAAGCGAAGTCACTCAGTCATGTCTGACTCTTCGCAACCCCATGGACTGCAGCCTACCAGGCTCCTCCGTCCATGGGATTTTCCAGGCAAGAGTACTGGAGTGGGGTGCCATTGCCTTCTCCGATATTGAGGGAGGGAGGCAGGCAATGTGAAAGTCCCCTGGGTCGCTTGGTGTGATAGATGAAAGGCCCACTTGGATTATCCCTGTTCATTGTGCCCACTATTATTGCAGACAGGAGAGCAACCCTCTCTGACCTGGCTATGGAGACAACTGTAGTAATGTAGACAATTCCCATATAAAACAAACCTAGAGGGTTTGTGCACGGTTTTTTGATTACATGATCAGAGGAAGAGAGAAACTCTCATTGTAAAGCTGTAGTTATTCCATGATATTTGGAAGGATCTAAATGGTAGTGTTCAGATACATTCATCCACTCTCAACAATCTAAGCACTTTGGACACAGAGGATGTGACATGTGGGGATAAATAGGTGTTCAACAGGTAAAGTATGGGAAACTGAGGGAAAGGCTATGCCAGATAGAACAATATAAGGGGTGTGATACGTTGAATTTGATGTGTTCAGGGGAACAGATCTGGTTTTTAGAAAGTTAAACCAGGAATAGAGTGGTGAATGGAGGAAGCACTGGAGCAGGGAGCCCAGTTCTAAAGTGGAGTCTATAAGTAAAGGTTTAGGCAAAAGATAAGAGCTGAACAAAGAGAAGAGGCCAGAATGAAGAGCTGGGTATCAGGGTTGAGGAAATATTCAAGAATTAAAGTCAGCAGGGCCAAGTGACCAACTGGCTTTACACTTGCCTCCTGTCCTTTGCCACCCACATCCTTCATGTGTGTTTCACATGTCACACTGCACTGTGGTTGTTTGCTAACATGTCTGTGTCTCATAATAGGTCAGGTGCCTCTTCTGAACTGAACCTTTTTCTTAGTCATCAAACTAATTAATAAGCTAATGCACACAGGAGTGGTGAAGAGTGTAGAATCAAAGATTCTAGATAGAAAGTGATATTTTTAACATGCTTGGGGTTATAAGAGGAAGGGCAGGTGTGGGGAGAAGACAATGAACTGGAGTTCAGAGTTTGCTTTCAGCTTGAGATGCCTGCAGATAACACTGAGTGCCCGTTCTCTCCCCTCAAGCAGGTGCCTGTGAGGAACAGGGAGAGGGCTTCCTTTACTGCCAGCAACCGTCTCAATTACAGTCTCAACTCATAAACAGCACTAGGGAAGCAAACTCATCCATCTGTTAGTCTAAGGGCCTGCTCAGGTGGGGATAGTGACAGGGAAAATAGACGAGCAAGAAATTGCTAACCTTGATTTACTTGTGCAGACCAGCAATGCAACCAGGTCAGTGGAAAATACAACAGGTTTGTAGTAACCCAGAAATATTTATACAAAACCAAAACTGCCTCATTTCCTTATTTCTTCTCTGACTCCACTCAGGGACTCCCTTGGGAAGGTAGTGCCACTCTGAGGCTGCCTGCTTTCTTGGCACAATTAAAGTTAAGGCAGAAACACAAGACTGGGGCTCAGAGGAAAAAGCAGTTGGAGGTAGAGACTAGAGAGTCATTAGTGGGTGTCCATTAAAAATGACAGAGAGCAGGACAGCCAGATAATACATTGGCCAATCTGCTAGGACTGAATGATACTACAAAGAGAATGGAAGAATAAAGGGTATATAAATCATACTTTCAGATATAGAGAACCAAAGAGACATAACATTCTATGTGGGAAAATTAAGAAGAATGAAAAATATAAGAGAAATCAAAATATGGGATAGAGGATAACAAGAAGGCCCTGAAAGTAACAAGGATGGTTAGGTTTATGAAGCTAAGCTTTTGGAGGGCCTAAAATGCCAGTATGAGACACTCAAACTTGGATTCCTGAGCAATGGGACGTTTAACCCAGTGCTGTGCCTTCTCTCTCTGGGACCAGTCATCTCCAGCCACTTCAAGCCTGAGCAGCTCCCTTAAGGGAGACCAAGCAGGAGTACCTGATTCATGCACATGACTCAGATTCCTGGGGAAGCAGCTCAGAGAGCATCACCTTACAAATGATAAGCCCAAAGCACCATCCTTATAAAAGAAGACTCATAAAATTGTTGTACAGTTTGAGGAAAACAAGAAACTCCAAAGAGGCAGGCAGGCTGCGGAAGGCCTAGATTTTCTGACTCATTAGAATCCACCGAGTTCTGTTGACTGAGAGGCCGAGACGCCCCGTGACCAGCCCCTTGTTGAGGAGGCAAGAGAAGGGGATGGCCATGCTGTCTGGAGGAAGCAGAAGTCCACGCACTGGTGTTTCAGTGAAGAAGGGTAGAGGGGAAGTTGAAGACAAACAATGGGACATGTGTAGGGGATGAAAAAGAGAAAAGAGTGGATAAAAGTAATGAGAAACGGACTTTTTCTCTCCCTTCCCTTCCATATTAGAAAGCAAATGTCTACTGTGCCAATACTCTCTTCACTTTTCTTCATTTTTCTCTTTTACTTAAACTACCCTCAGGCTTTGCTCCTTCCCTCAGGGGCTGCCCTGAGTTGAGGAAACTGACTGATGCTGACTCAGCGGTAAGTACATTAACCATCAGCACCAAATCCCAGGGAGAGTGGTCGCCTTGGGATTCAGCCTTGACAGCCAGAGGCCACAAACCTGTCCCAATGGCCGGGAGGCAAACAGACGAGTAATGGCGTTTTTCACACTCTTGCAAAACACAGGTGACTGATCTCTTGACATCATTTCCACCAATGACGTGAATGATATTCTTGCACTTCAAATCCCCACCTTCAGTAATTATATAATCACTGTGGCCCTGTTGAGCTGGGAAACATGAGACAAAAAGACACAAAATTAGAGGCTGAACCCACTCTCTGATTGTTTAAAAAGGAAAATGTCTGAATTGGAAGATGAAGTATTCTCTGTGAATAAGAAACTCCTGAAATACTAGCTCTGATGAATCTCACTTCTCTTATTAACTGGGAGATTACTTTTCATTTCTAATTCACTGCAACAGGAATTCTTCAGTAAAAGGCATGATTTCCAGATCAATATGTTGTCTTCCCAACCCCACGACTTTCCTCATCCTCCACAGCCTCCCATATTCAATCTTCCACTTAAAACTTAGAATCAAAAAATACCATTGTGCCTTACCTTGGCGAGAACATTCTATTTCCACATTTCTCCCAGCTCTTCCTAAAATTGCTTTGGAGACCCCTGCATGAGAAAATCAAGATATTTACACACATCAGAATGATTGCCTCACAGACTAAATGCTTTCACCATCATCGAAGGAATCCTATAACTAGGGTATTTCTGATAACAAAGAAGAAAAATTCATAAAAGAACTGTTCCCAATTATGAGAAACCATGTCAAAACAATTTAAAAATTATTAATTAGTATTAATAAGACAGAGTTGTAGAAACCAGTTTGGCTATAGGAACCCTACTTCATGGGCTCTACTGTGACTATTACACTAGTCAAAATTCTGTAAGTCAAGTACCTGCTTTGAGATTAAATGACTTTGATGTTGAATTTACGATCACATCTGCCTCTTCTTTGCTGATATCTCCAGAGGCTACCTGGAAAATGATGGGCCCAATCTTCATTTCATACACCCCTAAATCAGGGTTAGAAATAGTTCCATAGAAATCTGACAAGGGAAAAAAAGAATGGAGTCAGTAACAAGTCAGCAATAGCAAGAATGACTTAGGTTTCATGGTCCTCACCTGTGCCCCGCTCAACCTTCTCTTTCTCTCTCTCTGCCCTTCTATGTGATCTCTGGCATTTAACTTGGCCCTGCCTCTGAGCCTTGATGGTCTATTTCTGGCAAAGGATTATAAAATATAATATATATCGAACGTGGACTTCAGTTGCTGATCGAGGTGAATCAGTCAACTTGAGCCTTTCTTCTCCACTGATTACAAGTGAAAACATGGGACACACACAAAAAGCCACTCTCGGAGAACTGAGACATTCACAACAGCAGGCAAATTGGGGAAGGGAGTCAGAATTGGAAGAAGCAGCCGTTAGTGCTTCCCATTTTGTTTGGTAATTTTTCCTCTTTTATCTCCCAGCCTTGACCCAAGCATGGCCCTCATTACAGAACTACACAATGAAGACAGGCAGCAAAACTCTCAGAGAATGTCTATCTTGTGGCCAGAGGACTAAGAAAATAGGTCCCCGTGAGCTGAAGAGAATAGCAGAGAAGCCTCATTTTTTCCCGTACTTTTCCTTTCTAAATCTAGACCCTGTATAAGGTGCCCTGGATGTAGAACTCCACAGTGACACCACGGGGAGCTAAAACTGAGGGAGATTCTATATTCCTGTCCAGAAGAATCAGGAAAAAAAAAAAAAAAGGGACTTGTGGTCTGAAAAGTGTCTATGTGCTATACGAGAAATCCTTGGCTTTTTGTTTGTTAGGTCCCCTCCCTACTCCCTCTGCTTTGCCCAAGGGCAACTCTGATCTCTCAAAATTATAAGGCAACAGAACTTGCAGCTTCAACTCTGACAGAACCTTGTCCTTCTGGCCAGAAGACCTGGAGAATAGCCTTCTGCAAGACAATGTAAGGGGAATGCTGGGGCAGTGAGCTGGAGAGGGTGACCCCCTGTTCTCTGCATGACCGCACATGGGTAGACCCAAGCTGCACAGCAAAGGCTTTAGGAATGGAATTGATCTTAACCACTGCCCAAACATAAGGTGAAGCAGAACTTGTAGAAGGAAGCTAACTGACTGGCTGCCTGCTCAAACAAAGGAAACAATGACCATTTTCCAGAGGATTTTAACAGGACCCTAGTCGTACAGCATAATGTTTAAAATGCCCATTCTATAATCCAAACTTGCTTGTCACCCAACGAACCAGGAAAATGTGATCAATTCTCAAGTATAAAGACGCTCAATATAGATGCTAATCTTAAAAGTGACTCAGATGTTGGAATAATCAGACAGTTTTTAAAGGCTCTACTATAACTACTATAACTCTCTGAGGGCAAAGTAAACACATTTGAATGCATGAAAGTAATCTGGAATGAAAGGAAAAATAGGGATCTCTACAGAGAAATATAAACTATAAAATAATAATCAAATGGACATTTTAGAACTTAAAAGACAATGTTTGAAATTAAAAGTTCACTGGATAGGCTATATATAGTATAGTAGACAGAAAAAAAAATCAGTGAATTTGAAGGCAGATTAATAAATGTTATCCAATCTGAAGAACAGAGAGAAAAAAGATGGAAATTAAAAAAAAAAGAACAGATCTTCAGAAATACTATCAGAAGGCTTACCATTTGTGTTACTGAAACACCAGAGGGAGAGGAGAGAGACCAGTGCAGAAAAATATATTCGAAGAAATGACTGAAAAATTCCCAGGTCTGACGGAAGCCATACATGTTCAGATTTAAGAAGCTTCAGCAAACTCCAAACAGGATAAACTCAAATATACAACAGTAACTTTGACAGAGGAGAAGCATTTGGTTGGTTTTATTTCTTTAAGTGTATCTATTTTTGAAAACACTTATCACATCATCCTTAGTAGCCTCATCATCACTTAAAAACCGATTGTACAGATTACATTTGGCCAGCCTACTCTTTCACCCCAGATCACATAAATATGACCAGTGTCTTGCATGCTTAGGTATATGGAATATAATTTAATATTTTATTTATCACAAATTGACTTTTTCATAAAAATCATCCTGTTTTACTTCTCACTGAATAGTTATTTAGCAATTATAAATAATTCCTCTATTTAAAAGCTTTACTGAACCTTGTGTACTTTCAGCCTTGGAAACTTTGTCACTGATGAAATTTCCATTAGCTCTTCTGGCAAATTCATCTGAGAATGCCTAGAAATACAAATACAGTTTTAACCACCACGATTCTCAGTAGATAAATCAATCTAATTCAGACATTTTGATCCTACATGCACATTTATGAGAGAACAATTCTCTAAGTATTATTTATTTTCATTATAGATTTTTAAGTTACAAAAACTCATAAACTCTATTTTTAGAAATATACACTATGAAAATTATCAAAGATGTGAACAAAGATATAAATATAAGGATACTGATTACAATGCTGTTTGCAACTGAGAAAAAACTAAAGTTTAAAACTCCAACAGGAAAATGGTTAAATAAATTTTTGTATGCCCATATGCTGTAGTATTTCCTTCCCTGGTGGCACATATGGTAAAGAATCTGCCCTCAATGTGAAAGATACAGGTTCGATCCCTGGGTCAGGAATATCACCTGAAGAAGGGCATGCCAACCCACTCCAGTATTCTTGCCTGGAAAATCCCATGCACAGAGGAGCCTGGAAAGCTACAGTCCATGGGGTCACAAAGAGCAGACACGACTACACAACTAACACTTTTACTTTCATGCTGGAGTATTTGGCAGCCATTTTAAATCATATTTTTAAGGAATAGTTAATAGAACAGGGAAAAGCTTATTTTATACTATTAAATGAAAAAAGGATGATATTAAAATACATAGTCCCACATTTAAAAGTCCACATATATAAAAGAAGACTGGAATGAAATACAACTAAAAGAATTTATGCATTTCTTATTCAGTTTCTACAATGAAGATGTATTATTTTCATAATCAGTAAAACCAAATATTTGCTGTTGTCAAAAATACAGTGTTAAGAGAAAGACAATCACAAGGACCCAGACACTTCAGTGTTTAACTTATTTGTACCAGGAGAGAAATCGCTAGGGGAGTAGTTTCTTGGGAGTTGGAGGCTGGAATTCCATTTCTTTGCCTGGTAGTGACACACCAATATCATCACTTTCTTCCTCCTTATTAGAAGCAACATGAAATTTTGTTGGAAATGAACAAGTAACATCTTGACTAAAAGGCTTATACAATAATGGGAAGAGGACCAGACAGAAGTGACTATAGAGCCAAGGTCTCAGGCTTAAAGACTACTACAAGCACCAGGCAGGTAAGCTACAGGGGGAAAGGTGGACAGGAGGAAAGGTGGACTGGTTTGACTCTGGGGAACTAGAGAGTAGCTGCCATTCAACCACAGCAAATTGTTCAGGCTCGTATCCATGTCCAATGTGCCAGAATTCTTGAATTTTTAGGTCACAGTGGACATCTGGAGCTTAATATGACATGTTTGATTCTTAAATGCCAGCAACAGAGTCAAATTGTTTAAAAAAAACAGCCCAAATAAAGCATATCTAGAGGCTCCATTCAGACCGCAGGCTTCTGTTTGCAACCTCTGTTATAGTCTCCACCTATAAATATTTCAATAAGTTTTGCTTATTTGGGGGCAAATAAAACCAAAGCTTAACTCTCTTTACAAGTCTTAAGAGAAAAAGTGTCACAGCCATGTATGGAAAAGCAATACTATTTCCAATGGCAATAACAGTGTCTGTCTAGGCTAACCCCTTTATCAAATACTTGAAGAATTTGAATCTTTAGGAAAGATAATGAAGGGCTGAGATTGCACAGAAATAGTGAGTTTTGAGGGTTCAGATCCATGTCATAGGACTCACTTCCTTCAATGAACCTGGCCATTCATTCAAAAACTCAGCATTTCATCTCTCTAGTTCATTTTATGTGTACAAATCTTAGCTCCCCAAGTAATTATGATTTGTAGGAGGGACAGTACATGCTACATACCCATTGTGTAATCCATACCACTTTGTACAATGCAAGTCATAGGGAGACTGTTCAAAAAGCATTTATTGACTAGAAATGACTGTAGTTACATGGGCCAACTAAATGGACCACATATACTGCTCAGGGGGTTTAGCTGTCTGATTAGAATTTAGATTTGCTTGCTTCCAGAGTATTTAAAGGTAGTAGCTAGAAAGAGGAAAAAAAAGTATGACCTAAAAATTCAGTTGGTCCAATGATATATGGACATCTCTTAGATAGCTAGCCTTAATCTGTTATTTCTTGCACTGTTATGGAACTTTTCAAACATTTAATATCATCTACTCTCCTGGACTCTAAGGACTTGGAGGGCAAGAATAATGGCCTCTTATTAAATGCTTCTTGTTCTCCCGTAATGCTGATTCCAGCAGCTTACTCACAGCTGACGTTCAGCAAATGTGAGCTGGTTGATGAACTCTCTATGACCAAAGATGGTTCTGGTATTTCTGGCCCCAACCATCTTACTCCTATGGGGATGTGCTGAGTCCTTCAGTTGTATATTATTTTTACATTCTTTTATTTGTAGGACCACACAGTACTTTTATATTATGTATTAAAATTTCTATGTTAATATGGAAGGAAATTCTATAGATTAAAGAGGTTTAAGGGATATGTCAACTCCATTGCAATACTGGGGCCTTATTTGAATTCTGATTCAAACAAACAAGCTATAAAAACAAAATAAAATATTTATGAAATAGTTGGAAATATGAACATTGACTTGATAATTGATGAAATAAAGGAATGATTGCCAATTTCTTTTAGGTGTGAAATAGTATTGTAGTTAGGTTACTTTTAAAAAGAATCCTAATGTCTAAAACAAATACTGAATCAATTATGGGTAAAACGTATATATGGGATCCGCTTCAAAAATAATATGGAAGGAAAGGAAATAAATGGAGATAGAGATGAAACATACTGGCCATAAGTTGTTAATTATGAAGATGAATATGGATAAAGGGATTTCATTATACTACTTTGCCTAGTAGTAGTAGTAATTTAATCGCTAAGTCATGTCTGACTCTTGCGACCTCACAGACTGTGGCCTGCCAGGCTCTTCTGTCCATGGGATTTTCCAGGCAAGAATACTGGAGTGGGCTGCCATTTCCTTCTCCAGAGGATCTTCCTGACCCAGGAATCGAACCCAGGTCTCCTGCATTGCAGGCAGATTCTTTACCAACTGAGCTACAAGGGAAGCCAAATATTTTGTCTATTTTTGTATATGTTTCAAATTTTTCTTAATAAGTCAAATTTTTTCTATATGCATACATTTGCTTGAAATTTGCCATACTACAACTAGTCCACACTACTCTTTTACTTTCTTGTGTGAAAATACATGAAAGAAACAACCTATCAAACCAAGAAGACACTTGAAAATGTTAGGGCTCAGTTGACAGAATAACCAGCAATGAGCAAGACCATACCTGAATAGTTTCATGATCACTTGGATGCAACAGAAACCAAACCTCTTGTAAAGTTCTGGGTTGATTCTTTCTACTGAATGTGAATACTTCTGAGATGATTAATTCAGCAAAAACGTTTTTAGGAAACCCCAGATTTCCTGTTCCTATTGCTGGAAATGCAATTGAGTTTAAGGACAAACTCTCAGTGATCTCCAAACATTCTCTGATTATGTTTTCCATGATCTGAAAAGAACAAAGCACATTCTTATACATTTTTGCCTAGAAATTAGAGTTCAAACAAAAAGAACAAGAATTTAGCTACTATGGGATCTCTGCTTACTCCTTTTTGCTTTCAACAAAAGGCAGGTTAAGGGCAGTGAGAAGGGGGAAGGAAAAATAGAGGAGTAAACGAGGAAAAGGAAGGAAGAACATGTGAGACCCTCCAAAAAGATTCAAATGCATTCAGCAATGATGGAAAGAAGCAAAGCAGTTACTGTTCTGACCCTTCGTTCTCTTCCATTCTTCATGCCTTCACCTTGCCTTCCTCACTAAAGAGTATCTTCAGCAACCCTTCCCTGAGTCCCAGCAATGGTTGAGAACCACAGTAAATTTATATTATTAACTGGTCCTTGGGAGAAGTCAGCTATAGCTCAAAGAAATGGCTCTGAGAATGTGATGTTATTACAGAACAGAGACAGGCAGAGTCCAGTCTACTTTACATTGAGAGTTCAAAGAGCTACCCAATTTTCTGGAGAATTGAAAACCAGGTCCCACCTTCTGTGATGACGGTCTGTCATTTCTCCAGTTCGGAGCCACCACGTGAAGCACATGCTGGCAGTGCAGATTGCAGCCGCTGGTTCGGAGAACAGTGCCCACATCAACAACAACCCCTTGTCCAGCTGTCTTCAATTCCTCCTGGAGCTTTTGTCCTGCTTTTTCCAAGAAGGCCTTGGAAAGGGGCCCTCTATCAAGCTCAAGATCCGAGGAAATGGAGTTGACAACAACATGGGTCTTAAAAACAAAACCAACAATTTGTTTCAAATTCTAAGAAAAAGCATTCATCCAGGATTACTATATTTAAGCCCCTGGGCTTGGCACGGTGGGAGACAACTAAGATGATTAAGTTTTCAGAGATTAAAATACCACCTCAAAAGAGAGATACTTATTTAAATAACACTCTAGGACAAAAAGTAGCTGTCAAAAAGCAACACATAAATGGTAGGGACTCACCAAAGGAGTCCAGAGGAAGCGCCTTCAGAGGTCAGTGAAGACAGTATGAGTGACACGGTGTCTGAGAAATGGGAACAGTTGCTGCAGGCAGAGAGAGATGGGGAATTCCTTCAGGAGGGGCAACAGCATGGGCAGAAGCAGGGTAGGTTGTGAGCAGCAAGCAGATTAGTTTGACCTGCTAGAGAGCTTTCACAGCAAAATGGTAGCAGCCAGGCTAGGAATACTACACAGCAGGTAGACTGCAGGGCCTTGAGTCCCAAGTCAACTGGGCTTCCAGGCATCAGTGAAGAGCCATGGGATCTTTTCCAGCAGGACAGTTAATATGAGCAGATTAATCAGGCTTGACTAAGACACCAAGAGAAGACGGGAGAGGGAATGGAACCAAGTGGTTGTCAAAGTTACCCAACAAGGGTCACCAAGAAGTGATGCAAAGCAGATCCGTGGCAGCAGAAGCCACACACCTATGGGAGTGGAAGGCATGGAAGGAATGTCTTACTACTCAGTGTCCAAGGTGAATGAGCATCGGAACTCATTCCAGTTACCGACCCCTGGCTGAAAGAGATTTCTGTTTATTTGCTTGGTTTTTTCAATGAGAAACAAAACTACTTCTATATTTTGAAATACAGCAATGTACATTCCAATCCTAGCTCTATCATTTGCTTGCTGTGAGACTTGGGCAAAATACTTAACCCCTCTAAATCTCATTCCTTCATCTATGAAATGAGAATAATAATCCTGGAATCTGCCTCATAGCAATGAATGAGAAAATGAACGCCAAGCACTTGGGAGAGTGCCTGGCACATAGGACACAGGCAGTGTTAGCTATTACTCTTGTAATTATGATTTACGCTAAGTAAAAATCAAAATTTTTACAACCTCTTTCCATATTTTAAGCTAAAATGAAAAATATTTTAAACAAAATAACAACTTGAACAAAAAAAGAGGATGAACCCACAAGATGGGAGAAGATATTTGCAAATCGTATATCTGTTAAAGGACCTATATACAGAATATACAAAGCACTCTTAAATTTCAGTAATAAAAAGATAATTTAAGTGGGCAAAGGTTGTGAATAAATTTTTCTCCAAATAAAGTATGCAAATAGCCTTCCCTAAGAATCTCTGCCCCAAGACGGCTCACAACTCCCCATTTGGGGAAGCACAGCAGGGGACCTTCCAGCACTGCTTGGATGTTACAGCCTGTGTTGAAAAAGTTGCTAAATACAGTTTTTAAAAACACATCACTCCCTGACAGATCTATAAGAACCAGCCCCACATAATACCCAGACCTTCCCCAGATCCACTTTCTACCTTCCTCCCCATATTTTCTTACTGACGTTGGGAGTTGAGAGCCCCTCAGACTCAGTACACTCCAGACTGCTGTCTTCTGTCCCCATCTTATGCTCTAATTTTTCTGTATCTGCTATCAAAGAATTTGACAGGAAATTAATCTTAGATTTGCCAAAGTATGACAGGTGTAAAAGCACTGAAAAAGTATAGAGAGTCACGTAAACATTAGCTATTATTGTGGATTTTCACATTTGCTGGAAACTAGTGATCTGAGTACATTATCAGTTCTCACAAATAATTGACCAGTCTCAATTAGTGAGCACCTTGGTGAAGTAGCCCAGTTTTCTAAGGAAACCTATTTCAAGGCAAGGATGGAGGACATGGGATTCTCCCCTTGATCCTAATCTCCATTTGGCAGTAGACTAACTGGAGTTCCCAGCACCCTGGGGGTTATTCTGAAAACAGGGGCACTCACTGTAGCATTCTGCACATCTTCTTTCACCAGGTGGATCCTCAGGCCTTCTGGGGTCAACAGACTTGATCCATTTCCATGATCTTTTCTCAAGTCGGGCTGGGCTGCTGCTGGTAAACTGGGCAGGGAAGCAACATCAGGCAGGGTGTCTTTAAATACACTTTTGGCACTTTCAGCAAAGGCCTCAACAGTCTTCTCAGCTATATCCACAAGGTAAATCTCTTTCAAGGTGCATCCATCCTTTTTACACTGGAACCATTCCTTGATCGCCAAAACAATGGCCTCCACACACTGGGATAGAGGAAAGCTTAAGGTTCTGGAACTAATAGCAGGGATGGCTATGGATTGGTACTTGTGTTTTACAGCCAAATTGAGACTTTCTTTCACAGCATTCTTTAGCTGCAACACACATTTCTGGGCCTCATCAGTCTTCCACTGGGGCCCCACTGCGTGGATCACATGTTGGTATGGGAGCTTTCCTGCTTTCGAGATGACGGCATAGGGAGGTGAGAGCTTGCCCTTTTTCTTCAATATCTGGTCACAGTCTTCTTGAAGCTCAGGGCCAGCCGCTCTTAGAAGAGCAGCAGCCAATGCCCCCCTGAGCTTGAGTTCCTCATTGGCCGCATTCACCACCACCTGGACGGGAAAGTGCGTCAAGTCGCCTTGCTGCACAATTAGCGAGACTCCAGGAGCTAAATCTGTCCGAAAAAAGCACCTCTGCCCACCAGTGCCACGTCCCTCCTTTTCTTCATCTTTCTTCAGTTCAATAAAACAACCAAATAATCTTCTGACCTCACTTTTATAATACCGTGCTTTATCCTGGAAGAACTGACCAGCTCCTGGTTTATCAGTATGGACGCTTTTAACATACACCGAATCCAAGGCTTGTCTGACAATTTTCATTCCCTCCAGGACTTTGGCCTTTGGGCCAATTAGTGAAATGCTTTTTTGCTTGTTCTCAGGATTAAAATTTACCTGAACATTCATCCCCCTTATATTTGACCAGATTTGCTTTTCTGCTTTTAAATAATCAACAATTAAGGAACTCTTTACTCCAGTCCATCTCTCTATTTTTGAGTGCTTTTCCACGAAGTCAGAAAGCAAGCCGTAGATTTTACGTACTTCTCTTTCACAGCCTGCAATGATGACCTGGGCTGCAGTTCCTGAAGTTACCTCCTGGATTACTACAGTCTTTGAGGAGGAATTGTGTTTCTTACACAAATTTCCAGTGAGCCCTTTCCAATTCTTGCCATTAAGGACTTCCCTGTCCTCAATATCAATGCAATTACAAATTAAGGCGCTCTGCATTTGCTTTTCAGCTTCTGATAGGACTTCAGAAGAGAAGCCAGTTAAGAGGACGGTTGTGCCCTCTAGCTCGTAAACTGCAAGAATGTTCTGTGCTGTAAAGAGAGACTTAGAGAATTCTGCACAGTCAACCTGTTGCAGAAACTGGAAAACCTCAGGGTGAACATGAATGTTTCTCTGAGCCATGGTATATACCTTTTCCTGGATTTCACACTTTACTTTATACACTTCTGCAGGGAGTCCTTTGAAGCACATGTGTTGAGAGGCTTCATCATAATAAATTTCCACATCTGGGCACTCCGTGTGGAGCTGCTCTTGTATGCCACTGTGCAAAAGAAGTGAATACTTGCTTGAATTAATGGCCAGTTTTTGTTTCAGACTTTGCTCTTCTCTTTTAATATTTTGAATGGTGCTTTCTATTAAGTCCTTGATCTGTGGCTCAATGTTTTGTACATCTTCTGACTCCCCCACTAAGGTTACAATGCTTGCAAGTGCATCAAATTCAATCAAAATTCTATCATCTTCTAAACTGTCTTTAATGGTGTCCCACACTGTTGGATCCACTTTAAATGAGGTCACTGTATATTCAGACCTGATGTCAGAGAAAAGTGTGGAAGCATCTTTCCGCCAAGTCTTGACTCTTAGTCTTCCTTGATTGACTAATGTGGCTGCAGGTCTGATGATCACTTCATTGCTGAGCTGGCACCATGTCAACTCACAGTGACAATATCTCATTTTATCACGTATCTCCTCAGTCAGATGATTCTTTTTCTGCAAGAATTTCCATAAGGAAAGATCCAGTGGTTCTCTGAATGATGCCGGAAGCTTGATCAGAGGTTTCTCCTCCCCATACAAGGCTGTGCCCAAAGAAGGATAGTATGGAAACACAGAGAGTGGCATATTATTGAGGTCAAGTTTCTTGGTCATGATGGTGTCCATCACTTAAAGGAAAGAAATAAAATAAACTCAGTATAATGTTTCAGAAGCAAAAACAAGCAAACAAATTTTCCTATTCTGGAGAAAAAAAATCCTAATGTTTGTAAGAACTTTGATATGACAACAGGCTTTTAAAAAGCAACACTACTCCCAGAGTGCTCAAATATACATTGATATGTATTAATACTACACAGGTATTCCTTGTGTCATGAAATAACTACTTTCCAGCCAAGAGCACTCTATGCTGAAATTCTGTTAGGTAAATTCTATTCTGTTAAGTAAATTCTATGATAACACTAATATATATGATCACCACCAGGTTAAGAAAGAGAGAGGAGTTTGGTCACAAGCATGAGGAGGGTGTTTGCTCCAGTGTGAAGAATGTTTTTGTTCTTAAAGCAAAGCTCATCTAGGAATCATGTTATTTCTTTCTTTCTATAATTTCTTCCTGTACAGTTGCAGAAATTTAGATTTCATATATGATTTAGATTCCATTAATACTTCTAAGAGGTGGTGCATAATAATTATCATAATTTACTATGTGTCAGACAATATTCTATATGTATATAACCCTCACAACAACGTTTTGAAGTAGAGACACTATTGTTGTCATCCTTATTTACAAATGATAAAACTGAAGCTAGGAGATGTTAGGTAACTCTAATAGGGTCACATAGGCTGAAAATGGGGCTTCCAGGTGGTGCAGTGTGAAGAATCAGCCTGCCGATGTAGGAGACTCAAGAGATGCAGGGTTGATCCCTGAATCAGGAAGATTCCCTGGAGTATAAAATGACAACCTGCTCCAGTATTCTTGCCTGGAGAATCCCATGGATAGAGGAGTCTGGTGTGCTACAGTCCATGGGATCACAAAGAGTCGGACATGACTGAGCACACACGCAGACTGTAAATATTTGAGCTAAGATTCAAGCCAGTGTCTTAACCCCAAAGCCCATACTCTTGCCCCTCTTCCAAACCAAGGTCATCCCCATGGTCATCCGACAACCCAGCCCCAGAGACTCTGATTCAGTAAGTCTTGCATCTCCCTTGTCCCTGCTCTAATGCCCTTCCTGTCACATTTACTGGGACATCTATTGGGGGATGTGTGTGTGTGTAGAGGTACTCTTCTCCCCCATGCCCCTCCTCACTTTGTGTTTAGTTGTTAGACAGGTACAAGGGGTCTAAGCAGGAAGGGAATTAGAATGAACTCCAGTAGCAACTTGGATTAAAGCAATATCTTGTGAAAAGACGTCAAAAATAACTTCACCTTGTGCACAATTGGCTCCCAAGCCTGAAGGCAGACCTAATGAAAAGAACATGACCTTTGCAGGCTCAGATACATGGCTTCAACTTCCCACCATGGCCTGGAACAGGCTCTGAGTACCAATGAGTACCCCCATGCCAAGCACTGCACAGATACAATTTAATCTGATGCTCACAACATTCCTCTGAGGTAAGTAGTAATGGGAGCCCTATATTATAGATGGAAAACAGACACTTTTGTGGGTTAAAGTAACTTTCCCAAGATCACAAAGCTAGTAAGCACCAAAGCCAGGCATTTGAAGTCAGGTCTGTCTGGCCCAAGAACCATCAAAGATGTCACCTTTATGTGCCTTAAGATCGCTATACTGTTTTCCTCCTCTGTTTAAAAAAAAAAAAAGTAACTATATAACCACAGATTCTTATGAGGATTCAGCAAGATACTATTACAGAAAACACAGCAAAAGATCTCATGTACAACAAGCATTCAGTAAAAGTGCCCTTCCTGACAGGGTGAGATATATGGAGAGAGTAATATGGAAACATACATCACCACATGTAAGATAGATAGCCAATTGGAATTTGCTGTATGACTCAGGGAACTCAAACCAGGGCTCAGTGACAACCTAGAGGTGTGGGATGGGGAGGGAGGTGGGAGGGAACATAAGTAAGCCTATGGCTGATTCATGTTGATGCTTGGTAGAGTATATGATACTGTAAAGCAATTATCCTTCAATTAAAAAAAATATTTTTTTAAAGAGTGTCTTCCTTAAGGTTTTGAGAATTGAATTCTGTGAAGCTGAACAAAATAATTTTAGATAAATAATAACATAATTTTAAATCCAGCTTTATCTACAGTTTGTCTCATTATTAACTCTTTGTAAATGATAAAATATCCTCCAAGAAAAACTGATGTTCCAGATGCAGAGGCGACTGGGGCAAAGTGGAGAAGTTAGCACAGATTATGGTGCCAGTACAGTTCAGCTCAGTTCAGTCGCTCAGTTGTGTCCAATTCTTTGTAACCCCGTGGACTGCAGCAGGCCAGGCTTCCCTGTCCATCACCAACTCTCAGGGCATGCTCAAACTCATGTCCATCGAGTTGGTGATGCCATCCAACCATCTCATTCTCTGTCATCACCTTCTCCTCCTGCCTGCAATCCTTCCCAGCATCAGGATCTTTTCCAATGAGTCAGTTCTTCCCATCAGGTGGCTAAAGTATTGGAGCTTCAGCAACAGTCCTTCCAATGAATAATCAGGACTGATTAGGATTAACGAGTTTGATCTCCTTGCAGTCCAAGGGACTCTCAAGAGTCTTCTCCAACACCACAGTTCAAAAGCATCAATTCTTCGGCACTCAGCCTTCTTTATGGTCCAACTCTCACATCCATATGTGACTACTGGAAAAACCATAGCTTTGACTAGATGGACCTTTGTGGGCAAAGTAATGTCTCTGCTTTTTAATATGATGTCTAGGTTTGTCATAGCTTTTCTTCCAAGGAGCAAATGTCTTTTAATTTCATGGCTGCAGTCACCATCTGTAGTGATTTGGAGCCCAGGAAAATAAAGTCTGTTTCTGTTTCCATTGTTTCCCCATCTACCGTGCCAGACTCAGATTCAAATCTGGCTCTGTTACTTACTAGCTATGTAACCTTGGTCAAGTTATTTGACCTTCCTGTGCCTCAGTATTCTCAGATCACAGTAATCTAATAGCAGTTCCCATTAGCAGTGTCTATGAATGCACTTGGTAGCACCCTGTAGAGCTATGCAAACATAAGTCATAATCATAAGAAGGCACAGCCAGAGAAAGGGAAAATCAGTGTATCTCAGGCACAGAAAATGGGAAATGAGTGAGTTTTGAACAGGAGGTGTGGTCAACATAGTCAGATGTTGCAAAGAGGTCAGGGCAAAGAGTAACCTTTGAGAGTGCCCCTCAGATGTGGTCTGATGCTGCTACCGCTGCTAAGTCACTTCAGTCGTGTCCGACTCTGTGCGACCCCATAGACGGCAGCCCACCAGGCTCCTCCGTCCCTGGGATTCTCCAGGCAAGAATACAGATGTGGTCTAGCATAAAATAAACCTGAATAAAACAGTTCCCAATATTATACATACATATGTAGCATAGACATTCTGAGGATACACGCAAGATGCCCTCAAGATGCTTGAAAGCTTCATAGCTGTCAACTCCCAGTTTACATGAAGTTAACTTGTCGAGTAATAGCTTTATGTAGCTTTCTCCCTGGGCCCAAGGCCAGACTGAGAGAGATTTAAAGCACAGGCAACAGAAGCTCGTCTTTTGTCCCTTTGCCCAAGGAACACTAGCTCTTCCACTCCATTTTAATCCAAACCATACCTTCACTGCAATTTCCCAACACATAAAAGCTAAAAGGAGTTTCCACCAAGTACCTGCCATGAAACAGTTTAAGTGGAAAATTCTGAAAGAGATGGGAATACCAGACCACCTGATCTGCCTCTTGAGAAACCTGTATGCAGGTCAGGAAGCAACAATTAGAACTGGACATGGAACAACAGACTGGTTCCAAACAGGAAAAGGAGTACATCAAGGCTGTATATTGTCACCCTGTTTATTTAAATTCTATGCAGAGTACATCATGAGAAACACTGGGGTGGAAGAAGCACAAGCTGGAATCAAGACTGCTGGGAGAAATATCAATAACCTCAGATATGCAGATGACACCACCCTTATGGCAGAAAGTGAAGAAGAACTAAAGAGCCTCTTGATGAAAGTGAAAGAGGAGAGTGAAAAGTTGGCTTAAAGCTCAACATTCAGAAAACTAAGATCATGGCATCCGGTCTCATCACTTCATGGCAGATAGATGGGGAAACAGTGGAAACAGTGTCAGACTTTATTTTTCTGGGCTCCAAAATCACTGCAGATGGTGATTGCAGCATGAAATTAAAAGACGCTTACTCCTTGGAAGGAAAGTTATGACCAACCTAGACAGCATATTCAAAAGCAGAGACATTACTTTGCCAACAAAGGTCCATCTAGTCAAAGCTATGGTTTTTCCAGTAGTCATGTATGGATGTGAGAGTTGGACTATAAAGAAAGCTGAGTGCCAAAGAATTGATGCTTTTGAACTGTGGTGTTGGAGAAGACTCTTGAGAGTCCCTTGGACTGCAAGGAAATCCAACCATTCCATCCTAAAGATCAGTCCTGGGTGTTCATTGGAAGGACTGATGTTGAGACTGAAACTCCAATACTTTGGCCAGCTGATGCGAAGAGCTGACTCATTGGAAAAGATCCTGATGCTGGGAAAGATTGAGGGCAGGAGGAGAACGGGACGACAGAGGATGAGATGGTTGGATGGCATCACCGACTTGATGCACATGGGTTTGGGTGAACTCCGGGAGTTGGCGATGGACAGGGGTCCTGGCGTGCTGCGGTTCATGGGGTCGCAAAGAGTCGGACACAACTGAGCGACTGAACTGAACTGAAGTGGCATTCCACGTGATTCTGTTTCATGCTCCCTCTGTTAATCCCAAGCATAACATCCTTTCTTCCCCTAAAAAGTCTGGCTCCCTAATTCCTACTCCTCAGCCTTGATCTCTGAACATCAGCAAAATCTCCTAGCTGACTTTGCACATGCCTTAGAGAACTGGCAATCTATGTCTAAGAAACCCTCAGAAGTGCTTCCCGAAGGTTCAGCGGAATGAGGTTTTCAGAGTTGCCACAAAGAACGATCCTACAGGCATCCACTGAGCATGTGATACCACCACTGTTAATTTCTGAATGATGACACTGACAGGTGAAAAGGGAAGTAAAGATACTTTATAGAAACTGTATGTGTTTCTGAGTATATCTTTACTTGTTGAAATTAACTTGAGAATTTCTATCAAATGTAGAGCTAAAACATAGATCACCTCTTTAAAAACAATATCTCAAAGACTCTAAGAATTATATATTTTTATATATTTTTCAGTCTATCGTAAGTAGAGACTCATGAGAGAATCTCCTTATATCTTTCAAAAACTTGACATTGCTTCTCCAAATTTTGAATCACTGGTTTCACCAAGTATCGGATGTACAGGATTACTACTTGGATTTCCGAGAAAAAATAAAACTTTTAACTGTTAAGATCTACTACAATATTTTCAGTTATGCCAGGTATGGTTTACAAAATTAAGATTAATAGATATTACCTTTTCTGTCAAAAAATTCAATCAGTGCTGAACTCTCCTCAGGGAAATATTCGATGCTGGCAACTCTTCCCCCTCCATTATGAGGATTTTCAAATAAACATTTTAAATCATGGTCATGAACACCAGGTGGCAGGTTTTCAACTCGAATTGTTTTTGTCACTTCCAGAAGTCTTGCAGAAAGCTGAAGTCTTTTCACTGAATTGTGCTTGGGACATTCACCGACAAATTTCAAGGCATCTACAAACCATAATCAATAAATCAATCAAAAAATTATATCTTCATATTGTATAGAAGAAATTGAATATTAATTGAGAAAAAGGAAGCAGGCTAAGCACTCAATTTTTAAATGCAAGATTTTAATCCCCACAGGAGAATCTATATGCCTATAGATTCCATGGAAGCTTCTGAAAAATAGTGCAAACAGGAATGTCTTACCGGTATTGCTGACAAGCATGTCCCTGCCTTTAGTCACAGCTCTCTCCACCTCCTTGACATCACTACCTGAATGCATCTCTACAACACAAATCTTATTTCACTCTTTCCTCAAGTCCTGAAATGGCTCCCCATCACTTGCAGGCATGAGTTTAAGCTCCTTAGTGAGGCATACAAGGCCCTTGGCTGCTGCTGCTGCTGCGTCACTTGGCTATCTAACCCCAAACTAATTTCTAAACATCACCTCTGTTTATTACCTCCATTTATTTTATTTTCCATATTGACACACAACCCAGTCATTCTTTCAAAAACTCCATTCTCTCTTGCCGTTGTATATACAATTCGCTGCGCCTAAAATGCCCTTCTCCAATGTTTTTATCCTGCTCCTGTTCCTCCTTCTGGACTCAGTCCAATTATCTCTTTCAAATTAATAAATATTGATAGTGAGTCCGTGATGTACAAGATACCATGCTAGGATCTGGGGATACAGGGATGAATGTAACATGTCCTTGAAAGCTCACCATCTAAGAGGGAAGAAGTCTTGAAAGCAAACAAATGGTCTATTTGGGGATCAAATGAGGTGGGAAAACTAAGACTGGGAATCAGACAAGGGTTCTCAGAGTAAGCAGTCACTGATCTGAGTTTTGAAGGACAAAGAAGACTTTATCAGGGAGATAAGGGAAGGAAGGGGCTTTTCAGGTGGCTCAGTGGTAAAGAATCTGCCTGCCAGTGCAGGAGACTGGGGTTCAATCCCTGGGTTGGGAAGATCTCCTGGACCCACTCCAGTATTCTTGCCAGGATAATCCCATGGACAGAGGAGCCTGATGGGCTACAGTCCATGAGTTTGCAAAGAGTGGGACATGACTGAGCAACTGAGCACGTAAGGGGAGGAAACGTTTCAGGCAGAGGGACTAGTAGGGTGTATAAATAACACAGCATATCTGAGATCTGATAGCCTGTTACTTCTGCAGTATAGACATCAAAGAAGACCAAGTCACCATGTTGGGTCCCCTTTCCTCCCATTCCCCACAGCCTGCTGTTCACAGCTGAGAAAAGCAGCTTTTCCTCCTGCATCTTCATTACTGACTTATGAATGGGTTTCTTCCTGCCCCATATGAGTTCCTCAAGAGCCGTAAGCAAGAATCATTCACCTTTGTACCTACAGCCCCTAGACTAGTACCTCACACCTAGTAGGTATGCAAGATTTTTGCTCAGCGAACAAAAGCAAGTCGACTTAGTTTTACCTTTATAAGAAATAATCATAAATTGAACCTGTGCTGGTTGATTAAGATCAACCATTCCACTGCCATGACCATGGAATAGTGAGGGCTTGGAATTGGAAAATTTCCTTGTCTTCTGCAGATAGCTCTTCCAATTTCAGAAACTGTCCAGACTCCCCACACAGACCTTAAAGAGCATGCACTTTCTGCAGCAACTGCATTTACTCATCCCTGCATATGTGATAACCATGCAAGTACTAAGGAAATGTATGGTAAAGAGAATAAGAGAACAGGGCTCTATAGAGATTGGCTGCCTCGGTTCAAATCTAGCTCTTCCAGGTACTAGCATCTCTGTCTCCCCAACTGTAAAATGAAGGACAATAATAACCTCAGAAGGTTGTTGAAATGAACAAATAAATTGATACATGGAACAAACTCAGCATAGTACCTGACTTACAGTAGCACTATATGAATGTTTACTGCTATTACTATTACTCTCCAGTAAGTCCAGTTAAGTAACACAGATCAATATTTACTCATCTCAGTGAGACAACACACAGGAAACACTGAGTCCTCTGCTCAGAATCTCTAATAACCTGAGACTTTAGATTTCTATTTGGGTGTGTTACTTCTGTCTCACTTCTCTCTCAGTCTCTGTCTGTTTCTCTCTCACACACACGCACACCTACACACAACTCATACAATAAAGTCTGTTTATTAAACATACCAGAGTTTGGTTTCAAGATGAATTTGCTTCTCTTTCAAAATAAGAAATTAATATTAACTTATGAGCTACTAGAGGGGCTGACGCGGTGGTTCAGATGATAAGGAATCTGCCTGTAATTCAAGAGACCCGAGTTTGGTCCCTGAGTCAGGAAAATCCCCTAGAGCATGAAATGGCAACCAACTCATGCCTGGAGAATTCCATGGACAGAGGAGCCTGATGTGCTATTAGAAAGAATGAAGCTTTCAGAGATGTTCCATAAGCTAGGTGTTCCAAACCCCAAAGTGTAGTGCAAGAAGGCTGACAAATGGAGCATCATTTGATCTTACCAGTATATGTTTGAAAGGTAACTACAGCCACATTAAAGTCTCGTATGATTTCCAATTTAAAGTTATCATTCGTCAGGCCACTTATATTCTCCACTAAAAAGATTAACATCTCATCAGTCACATTTGCCTTGAGATTTTCAAATGCAACCAAAGAGGAAATATCTTCACACTCTTTTGGGGTGTCTTCCTCTTTTTCTGATCTTCTACTGAGAGAGAGGTCTTCCTCTAGTTCTTTTGATGCATCTGATTTTAGGGAGACAAAAGGGTACAAGATGTTAGATTTATCTATCATGTTCTTAGCAAAATAAATTATCATAGGCTGACTCAGGGAACTTAAACCAGGGCTCTGTAACAACCTAGAGAGGTGGGGTGGGGAGGGAGGTGGAAGGGAGGTTCAAGAAAGAGGGGACATATGGATACCTATGGCTGAGTCATGTTGATGTTTGACAGAAACCAACACAATACTGTAAAACAATTATCCTTCAGTTAAGAATAAATAAATGTAAAAAAATTATCACAGGCTAATTACACTGCCTGCTTCCTTTCCTGGTTTCAAAGTTGACATAAGTTACACAAGTAACATGCCAATTATGTCTCAATAAAACTAGAATAAAGAAAGATTAAGAATTGGGGGAAAATGGATCTTAGGAGACTTTCAGCTTAATTTAGTTAAAAATAAAAAGTATTTGATATGATGCTGATCATGATTATGTTCAATTTTATTACACTCTTTTCTGCCTTGTTTCTCTGAGGAACCTGCCTTGCTTTTCATAACACTTGACATATATTTCTATCAAGCACCATATTACAGTTACTGAACCAAGCTTCTCCAAAGCAAGGGACACATTTATTCATCTTTGTATTTCTGGCTCATGGTATACTGCTGAGGCTCAATAAATGTCTGCTGAATTGAAGATTTACTGCTTAGATTACCGGAGGAAAGCAAGATTATCCAATGATGCCCAAACATGGGAATCACCTAACATATTATGTTCTGAAAAGCAATAATTTCCAATCACTGGGGAAAAAAAAAGGATTCTTACAGCGAATGACTAAGGAATGCACATGGAAGATAAAATGGCACAGAGAATTATGTGTATACCTCAAACTTATGGAATAGCAACCACCCCAGTCAGGTGCACCTCTCTACTGTGACCATAAAGAGTTGCATATACACTTGACCCCTGAACAACATGGGGATTAGAAGCCCAACCCCCTGCACAGTCAATTATCTGTGTATAACTTTGACTCCTCAGAATCCTAACTACTAATAGCCTACTGTTGACCGGAGGCCCTACCAATAACATGAACAGTTGATTAACACATATTTTGTATGTTATATGTACATCTACATATATTTTATGTGTTCATGATATAACTAATTTTTTCTTAATTTGTTCAGTATTTCTAAGCTATGTGGTTCATCTGTGAATTTCTTCCAATTGTCACAAATTTCCAAAAATTTTTCAAATATATTTATTGAAAAAAATTCATGTACAGTTTGATCCACACAGTTCAAATCCAGGTTGTTCAAGTGTTAACTGTATACAGAAGATCAGTCTCACACTATGCGTGTGCCCTGAAGCATGATGAGTATGTCACGATCTTTAGACATTCTGTGAGCAACTATCCCCTTAGAGCCCTATGTTTATGGCACTGGCTGTGTAGTGATGGGTACACACAAAAAATGTTGGAAAAGGAAATTACCAATTTTCTAAAGGAGGTACACAAAAAATAAAAGTAAGAAAGGGAGCTGACATTATTATGGCAGAGTAAATGCTATCTGCTCACCAAACCCATTTTGTTTTCATCCTGGGCAATATTTCTGAAAACTATTAACTCCATTCCAGTTAATTTCAAGAGTCCTGGCCTTAGGGCCATTGTCAAGATTCAGTGTGAAGCAACTATTCAACAAAGAACCTCTTCTTCCAACTCTTAAAGGGGTCAACTTAAGTATCTTGTTGAAGACCACCCCAATTCCTGGCTGGTTACTACAATTAGAGTGAAGCTCAGGTTACAAGAGGTTTAGTAAATGCATCTAAAATCTCCAGGACATTGGTGGAGGCTGATTGGCTCTCCCTGAGTACATACTTGGAGCATTAAGCAAATCTGAAACAGTGCTAACAAATGTTATGACAGGCTGAAATCTATAAAACCATAAGAAACACAGACTTGATTAATTCCAAAAACGGTGCAGATATAAATGTACTACAAATATAAAACCACTTTCTGGTACAAAATTGAGCTTGAAGGTACAGCATGCAAAGAATCTTTCAAGAAACAGATATGGGTTTAGGGAGTCACAGTGAACAAATACTGGGAGTTGGGCGAGCCATATTTGAAGAAGACAAAGCAGAACTTCCTCTAAAGAGACAAAAAATTCTTGTCTCATAAGCAGCAGGAGCTTCTCAACCATGCATACTCTATTCTACAGTTTAATGGTACATCCATATTAGGCAGAAACAACCTATACATCCCTATCCAGGCATTTTGCCAAGTTAAGGCAGCTCTCATCCCAGAGCTATTTTCAGAAAAGGAAAGCTGCAAAAATCTAAACATGTTCTTAAGAAAATTTCAATTTTAGAGGACAATATTTAAACTTTTCTTGGGAATTCCTCTTCCCTAAGCTTTGGATATATGGATCACCTTCTCTTTCCCGCTTGGCCATTCAGCCCAGTCCATCTTCCTCCCATTTAGAACAGCATGCTTAGCCAGGAAAACGCGTGTCTTCTTTAACAAACGTCAGGTGGCACGCAGGCCAACACCCAGACACAAGTCAAGTAGCAGAGTCCACAACAGCTACTGGATTGCTGGCTGTTTCCTACAGCAGATGGGATAAGTGCTGATCTGGAGGGCTGCATTCATATCCTGCACCCAGCGCTCAGAGAGCAGTGTCAACTGACTTAGCTGCACACAGCTCCCACTGTCACGTCATGTCCTTGCTTTTCAACAGGTGATTGGGCACAGGTAGAGTCTAAAGGTCACTTCATCCACCTACAGGTACCTCTTTATCCTCCCATCAATTGCAAGGTACTCTCAGTCCCCACAGAGAGAGTTGTTCCCATCCTTCTGACCTGAACCCTTAGAACTCAAGAGGCAGCCGTTGAGCAGATGGCTGAAAGGATGGAGATGATGCAGCCCAAAGCATCTCTCAGCTGAGCAAACCCTGCCTTATGAGGTCAGGAAGAAAAGGGTGACCTCTGCAATGCAAAGTGTTTAGTAAAAGCAAAACTGCCTGATAAATGGAAGTTACCTGATTCTTCAACCTGTTCTTTGGTCTTGGATTCCTGAAATCAAACAATAAAGTCGCATTAATAAATTACTAATAATTTATTTACATTAAGAAAGTGTCCCTAGGGCCAGCCTAAAGATGTAGGGTCTACAGAAATGATAACTAAAAACTCAGGCAATAATGCTATTGAATATACCTCACATTTCATAGCATATCCACTTAGCACACAATCACCAGTAAAAACAAGTCACAAAACTCCAAAGGAACACCAAATGTTCGTGGTAAGACCTAAATCAGAGAAATAATGCAGCTCATGTTCTTTTCCCCATTTAACAATGAATGTTTTTTAATTCAATACTAAATATTGAATGTTTAGTATTAACAAGCACTAGGCCAAGTGCTTTCTTTACTAAGACTGTATCATTTAATCCTCACAACAATCCAATAAACCAAAGAGGTCAACACTATTACTATCCCATTTTACAACTGAGGAAATACTTAACATATGGAGTATAGATCACTCGCCCCTCTAAACCATGTGAACATAAAACAAATATGGCAAGTTCCAGGTTATTAAGTACCTATGATGAACAGACCCAAGATTTTACATCTCAAACCATCATTATGGTAGCCCCTCAATCTTGAATTTTCATAACAACAAAAAGTGCTTCCTCTCCCATTACCCCATCACCACTCTCACTCCCTCCACATCTATAAACTGCTTTTCTCACCCCAGTGAGAGTTATACTTCTCATTCCACTATGTTTTCCTTGTCGTGGTTCCCATCCCCACATACCTTGGGAGAACACCCGACTTCCCTTGTAATCACCGTTATAATTACCTTTGTGGGAATTTTCCGCTCCTGGACTTCATCTGGGACTGTGGGAATCTGGACAGTTAACTTGAATGTTCCTTTTCCTGGCCATTCTAACTCATGGCTCTCTCTCTCCAGAACTTGCTGCCGAACTGAAATTTTTAAGAAAAGCTGTTAAGCAATCTTTATTAACAAAATTATTCTATGATTTCCATAAATTTCATCATCATCTGTCAGTGGCTTGGTCAACTTCTCAAGAGAGGCTGTGTATGATGAAAAGAGGAAAAATTTAGCAAGCACACAGATATGAATTCTATCTTTAAATTTCCTTTTTTTTTTAACCCTAAGCATGTTCCTGAATAAGCTTTACTGACAAAATCTCAGTCTTCTTGTCTGTTAATTAATGAAGACTGTCTTATGTGTTACATGGATTAGACTGAAGAAATATTATAAGGAACTTAGTACAGTACCCTTTGCTCAGTGGGCACTCAGAAAGGTAGAAATATTTATTCTACAATGAAAGGAAAGAATTAAAGCATCTCTCACTGTAAACTACTGATACTAAGATATGACATTATGAAAGCCATGTTTTAGGAAGCTGGCTCAGCTGACAATGAGCAGAATGGAGAGCAGCCCTCTTAAAAAGGTATTTCAATCAATTATCTAACCTGTGAAAAGAGCCTTACATAGGATAGTAAAAGGAATAGCAAAGGAGGGATGGGAAAGATTCTTACAAAATACAAAAAAGAATTAGCACATTTGGTAGCTGAGCTGTAGTGCAAAAAAAAAAAAAAAATGAACAGTGGACATAAGTTTAAAGACCTTGATTCAAATTCCAACTCTGCCATGAAGGAACTGAGTCACTGAGAAAATATTTTAGCTTCTTGAGTCTCAGTTTCCTCAAGTGAAGCAGTGTCTGTGAATGAATTTTGTGACACTCATAAGGGCTATGTAAATGTAAGTTACAATAATAAGAAGGAGCAGCTAGAGAGAGAAAAAGAAAATCAGAGACCATGGTATCTGACGATGGAGAACAGGGAGTGGGTGAGTTTAGAGGGGAAGGCATGGCTGACACAGTCAGGTGGCGCAAAGAGGTCAGGGTGAAGGAGAACCTTTGGGAGTGCCTTGCAGGCACAGGTGTGGCTCTGTCGTGGGTGCTGGGCTGCCGTGTTGTGTTTTGATGTGGTTGCCTGCCGAGGCCAAAGATATAAGCAGAATCTTTCATCAAGAAGGGTTTGAGGGACGTCCCTGCTGGTCCAGTGGTCAAGAATCTGGCTGCCAATGCAGGGAACACAGGTTTGATCCCTGGTTTGGGAAGATTCCGCATGCCTTGGGGCAACTAAGCCCATGTACCACAGCTATTGAGCCTGAGCTCCAGAGCCCTGGAGCCACAACTGCTGAGCCCACATGCTTCAATTACTAAAACTGGAGCACCTAGAGCCTGTGTTTCACAGTAAGAGAAGCCACCGCAGCTAGGGAAAGCCTATGTACAGCAATGAAGACCCAGTGCAGCCAAGAAAATATATATATATTTTTTAAAAGAAGGTCTTGAGTAGCTTTCCCACTCCAACCATCCATGGAGAGGATGAGGGAGGTGATGCCCTCACTGGATGCCACTTCAGAAACAGGCCCAAAAACAATATGAGATGGAATGCCAGACTCTAATTTCACTCTTTATGAGATGGAATGCCAGACTCTAGTTTCACTCTTTATGAGCAGGGTGAGTGTTTTTGCATGGACTCATAATGGGCTGTCCTAAGCTGAGGTGAGGACTAAGGACTGGATAAGACCCCTGAGCTCAGACAGCAGGCTATTTTGTAAGCCAAACTATCTAGAGCCATGGACCTCTGTGTTGCATTCTGTATATTTTGGAAGAGTCCTGTCCAGGCACCTACATGTGTCAGCCTATTCTGAGATTGTGTGTAATATGTATAGGTACGACTATTTCAAGAGAACAGATGGCAGCAGTATCAGTAAGTGATCCAAAACAAGAAGGTGAATCTGGGAGGAAAAGAGATGAAATGGTGACATCTAACCACTCTTGGACTTCCTGGTAGCTCAGTGATAAAGAATCCACCTGCCAATGCAGGAGACATGGGTTCGATCCCTGGGTTGGGAAGATCCCTTGGTGAAGGAAATGGCAACCCATTCCAGTATTCTTGCCTGGAGAATCCCATGGACAGAGGAACCTAGAAGGCTACAGTCCATGGGGTCACAAAGAGTCAGACACAACTTAGCAACTAAACAACCACCACCACTACCTTTACCCATGTGGACAGGCTCTCTTGTGCATCAATCTCAGACCATCCATATGTAATTATATTTAAGAAGTTGGGTTCCCTTACCTCAAAGAAGCTGACAATAATAAGGAGCCAAATCATGACCAAAAAAAGATGACAAATATGCATATCTGAAACAGAATTTTAAATCTCACAAGTTAATTTACACTTGACTTTCCAGAAATTCAGCCAATTATATAAAACAATAGAGCTTCCAGATAGTTTGTTTCCTATCCATTCATTTCTACAGAGAAGTGCTTTGGGGCTCATGCTTATGTAAATGATAAGGCCCAAGTTGTGTTACACTATGGGCCTGCATCTGTTGGGGCCACTTCCTGTTGTGGAGGGCAGAGGGCATTCCCGAGAGAGAACTCTACCCTTGGGGCAATGATGGGGTAAGTCATTCGATGTTATCAAACTCCTGACTGCTGAGAAAGCCATTCCTCTGGTAGGAAATCAAAACTAAAAGGGATTTTCCACTCCCAAGAACTTTGACCATACAAGGATTTGAGCTGAACTCAGTTTGAGTGTCTGTGCAAGGGGTACTGCAAGAGGGACATTCAAGAAGTCTAGGGGTGGAGGAAGGGAGGAAGTGGGCTGGGAGGTAGGAAGGAAGAAACCCGGCAGGGAGACTGAAATCATTTCTGCTTTGAGGACTAGAACAGAATGATATTATCTTCACACAATTATATTTTTGCTGTTTGTATTTTTATGATGTTTGTATTTACTACAATCATTTCTTTTTGTTCCAGGTCATCAACAAACAACAGGGATTCTCAAATTTTAATGCTGTGCTAAGTTATTTCAGTCACGTTCGACTCTTTGCGACCCATGGACCGTAGCCCACCAGGGTCCTCTGTCCATGGGATTCTCCAGGCAAGAACACTGGACTGGGCAGCCATTTCCTCCTCCAGGGGATCTTCCTGACCCAGGGATTGAACCCATGTCTCTTACGTCTCCTGCATTGGCAGGTGGGTTCTTTACCACTTGCACCACCTGGAAAGTCCCAAACTTCAGTGAATTGGGGTTAAACATGCAGATTCTCACCCACTCCACCTTCAGGGTACCTGAGTCTCTAGGACAAAGTTGGAAATGTGCCTTTTAACCTGTTGCGATTTGGATGCAGGGAGTCTGTGGCCCCAGTTTGAGGACAACTCTTGAGGATAATGGGATTCTAAAGAAGAAAGAAGTGTCCCTAAGGGCCAGGCCGGTGGTGATGTTGACAACTGGAATCAAAATGGTAAAACCCTGTGAGGAAAAGTGAAGCCCGAGGGGGAAATGACTTACATTGCATAGATACCCTTTAGAGCATTTCTTGGTGAAATTAATCCTTGGAAAACTTTATGACATTGTTTTAAGGGCTCTGAGTCAAGCTCATCTCCTGATCCATGCCTACATCTCCTCTGTCACACTTCACAGGGATTCACCTGTGAATCCCTTTCTATTTTGGGGTTTTATTCTTTCCTTTTTACATCCCTGCCCTAGAGCATTCCAATTGTTCTCAGGGCTTCCTAAGCCTCTAAGCTTGAAAGTGAAAGTCAGTCGTGTTCGACCCTTTGCGACCCCATGGACTGTATAGTCCATGGAATTCTCCAGGCCAGAATACTGGAGTGGGTAGCCTTTCCCTTCTCCAACAGATCTTCCCAACCCAGGAAGCAAACCAGAATCTCCTGCATTGCAGGCAGATTCTTTACCAACTGAGCTATTAGGGAAGCCCCGCTCAATTGGCTATGGGGAGGGAATTTCCCTCTGAAAACTCAATCAACTTAGAATATCACCCCTTCCTTCCCCATCTAAAAAGTAAGAGATACAGAAAATGTCTGTATAAATTTTTATTTAAGTTGGATGATTTTGAGATCTCCTCTGTAAAGAGGAGAGAAAAACAAAAACTGCAGTTCCCCATAAGTTTTTAAAAACTGTATACTATATTTGCAGTAATATTCTGAATGAACTGTAAATAGGAGGTAGAAGAATAATGCTTATGTCAAGTCCTAATACTACAGTAGAAAAATGGAAGCAATGCAAATAAATTTTTTTCCAAAAAATAAATAAGTAACAGAAAGCACAGGGGCTCTCTCTCTCCATCAAGTGAACACCTAGCATATCATGCAAGGCCCTCTCTCATCTCAACCCAACTTTCTAATAGCCTTAATTTGCACTCCACTTCTTTTTTAAAAGGTTTAATAAGAGAAGGCCTAAGATTTTTTAAAATTACAAGCATCCTCTTTGTAATCTTATAAAATTGCCCAAACCTCACATGTTCATTTCATGCAGGTCTCCAGACCTCGCTCGCATGTGCATATGGAGAAGGCTCACTCCTCAAACCAAAGCTACCCCCAGGGACCCGGCACTTCCCTGGACACTTCCCTGGAGAGCCTTTGCTGTCCTGCCCCCAGCACTGCCACCAGCTCCCATCTGAACAGCCCTCCCCAACATCTCACCTATCAAGAACTGAATTCACTTTCAGGAGTCAGTTTAGACGCGACTCTCCCAGGAGACTCTCTTTCCTTCAAACTGTGTTCAGTTGCTCAGTCGTGTCCGACTCTTTGCGACCCCATGCACTACTGGGGCCCTCCAGGCTCCTCTGTCCATGGGATTTCCTAGGCAAAAATACTGGAGTGGGTTGCCATTTCCTTCTCCAGGGGATCTTTCCGACCCAGGGATCAAACAACATCTCCTGCACTGGCAGGTGGATTCTTTAATACTTGGACCAGGGAAGTCCAAGGGTGGTTAGACATCGGCATTTCCGCTCTTTTTCCTTCTCCTTGTTTCGGATCACTTACTTCAAATTGTGTTCCCATAAAGCTCTGGAGTTTCAGAACTGCTGCTTTCATAGGAAGAAGACAATTGCAATGGCACTGCAACTCTGCCACTAACACAGGATGCCACTGCACGATGTAGCCCTGTAAAATGTCCACCAGCTCTCCGGCAGCCCCCTTCAGTCATACCGTGCCAAATGTTTGTTTAACTCACCTGCGCTGGCTGCCGCACCTCCAGCAGCGCCGGAAGCGCAGCGCGGGCGGAACTGCTGCGCCCTAGACCACCTCGTCTATTCCGCGCCTCCCACCCCATGGGCTTCTCTACAGTTGCTGCCGGAGCCGGGCGGATTCTCCCGCCGTGCCCTCGAGCCCCAGGTTTCCCTGGAAGAGCCCAGCTTGCCCTCTCCTCCGCAGCCCTTGCCCCTCTCACCGTCGTCCGGGTAGAAGAGCACTAGGAAGCGGTTCGAGCTCCCCGGCACCGGGCAGACCTCACATTCCCCGCCTCCGGATCTCTTCCGGCTCTGGAAGTACATCTGCAACTTGGTGCTCAAGTTCTTCGGGGGCTGGGAGCCCCAGGACCCTTCGACCAGCAGCGGGAAGGAGCCAGGCGCGGCCATCCTCATCTGCTGGCCCAGCTCCGACTACTGGTTCCTCCCCGACTCCCAGCGGTTAAGCCTCTTTCGCTTTCGTTTCCCAGAACACTCCTCCTGCCTTTGGTTTCTGCCTTTGGCTGTAAACGGTTGGCCCAAGTTAGACTAGAAACCACCCTGCCCCTCCCTCCACCTCCCATTCTTCACTTTCATCCGTGGACCACGGCAGAAGCTGGCATCGCTTTGGGGCTTCCCTCCATCTTTATGCTCGCGACCTTAACCTCAGGCACCATTTGCTACTCACCCAAGCCACAGATGAAGTCAGCCATGCTGGGTCACTAGACCTTGTACCAGAAAAAAAAAAAAAAAAAAGCTTCATTTTTGCCCTAGGCCGCCATTTTACAAACTGTGATTCTTTAGAATTGTTTGGGGCCCATTTTCAGCCTTCTTTCAACAATTAATTAATTGTCAGAATTTTACCTTGCTTCCCTACTTTTGCATTTTGTTCCTTGACCTGTTAATATTCTACATCTAGAAATGGGGGGAACAGTACATTCACAGCTGTTTTTTAATAGAATATTTTCTAGGTGCCATGCACTCTGAATGGATTTGACGGGCAGACACAACCTGTGCCCTCACTGAGGTCATGAAACCGTGGGTATACAAGGACTTAGGACACAGTGGAGTAAGTGTTATGGGAAGGAATATACAGGTGTTGCCAGAACAAATCAGGGGAGGCTCCTAGCCTAGGTATGGGGGCTCAGGCAGGGTTTCTGGGGAGGAAACATGTAATCTGAAGCCTAAGAATGATTACAGATAGCCTTGGGCATTGGGCAAGAGGGGAGTTCCACGTGATGTGCTTGTATGGGATCCCTTGAGCTGCTCTGTGGTAACCAGGGTAGAGGCAGGAGGCCAGCCAGGTGGCTGCTGTAGTGTCAGGTGGGAGATGAGGGTGGCTGAGACCAGGGTGCTGGCCGAAGAGGACTGAGAAGGGCTGGGGTTCCAAACTGATACTGTAGGATATGGGCAACAAGAGAAGACACTCAGGCATGACTCCATGTTCCTCCATGCATGGCCTGAGCAACTGACTAGATAAAAGTGGCATCTATCTGATGGGAGCATTAAGGTGAGAGAGAGGCTAGGATTGTGTGTATCCTTGACCCGTAATGAAGGAGTGTTTCAAATACAAAGAAGGGATCATCATTCAAATACAACTAGTACATCAGGTGAGAGAAATGTCTATTGGACCCTGAGGACCTGGTAAGCACTGTCTTCTGGTGGGGAGGGAACACAGGGCGGTGGACAGAGGACCGAAAGGAAGGGAAGAGATTGGAGACAGTAAGTGTGGTCAGCTTTCTCCGGATGTGTGACTATGAAAGGGAAGAAGTTAGACAGCAGCTTATGGGTTTATAGGATCAGGGAGTTGTTATTTTTGTTTTTTGGCTTTTTAAATATATTTAAGATGGAATTTAAGAATCTTAGAAATGTTTAAATATAGTTAGAAAAGTAAAAGGAAGATCGAGGACACAGGTTGTGGGAGAAGGCGGGAGGGGATCCTAGAGCCACTAGCCCAAAGAGGGGACCCTTTTACTACTGCACCGGGAAGGAGGAGCTAGAGTACAGAAGTTATATTGTTGTTAGTGGCTAAGTCGTTTGATTCTTTGTGACCCCGTGGACTGTAGCCCACCAGACTCCTCTATCCATGGGATTTTCTAGGCAAAAATACTGGAGTCGGTAGCCATTTCCTTCTCCAGGGGATCTTCTTGACCCAGGGATCGAACCTGCATCTCCTGTGTTGGCAACTGGATTCTTTACCACTGACCCACTAGAGAAACACGGAGTACAGAAGTAGGTGATTCTGAATGACTCCTGATAGGAAGGTCTGGAAATTCTCTCCTGATGGATTTTGTTTTATCTGTGAAGAAGGTGATGAGGCCTCTTAGAATCTGCCAAAAGTAGAGCTTCTATTCCCTGCAGGGCTGGACCTTATATATTGTCTCTTATCATAGTGAAACTAAATTTCAGAAAGAAGAGAACCAGAGATGGGCCAAAGAGCGTTTGTGTTAGTCGCTCAGTCGTGTCGACTCTTTTCAATCCCACAGACTGCAACCTGCCAGGCTCCTTTCTCCATGGAATTCTCCAGGCAAGAGTACTGAAGTGGGTTTCCATTTCCTTGTCCAGGGGATCTTCCCGACCCAAGGATCAAACTCAGGTCTCCTGAGTTGCAGGCTGATGCTTTACTGTTCAGTTCAGTACCATTACAGGGCTTTTATTTCTGATCCGTAGTAATGCTAAACAGTATTCAGATATTTTCTCCTACTTCCAGCTTTCCTCCTGCAGGTGGCGCTCGTCATCCAGTCCAAACCACCCTGGACCCCAGTAGGAGGAAGTGGAGAGTATGCAGAAGGGTCTGTCAGGGCTTTCAGACACACAGGCATTAGAGGAAGCACACTGAGTGAAACCACCCACCCTGGCCAGGCACCATAGTAATCATCTGCATGAGTTGTTTTACCATGGGAGGTTCTGATAAGGAACACGGAACTAGTAAACCACCAGCAACCAGAAGAGTTCAGGAAAGGGCAAAAGGAGACACCAGATGTCCAACCACCTCCCAGAATCCTCCTCTCTGGCATCCATCTTGGCTGAACAAGGTGTGCACCACCAGGAAGGACTCTGAGTCAGAATGATTGGCTAAAGACAACCTGGAAACTAATCCCATCACCATGAAACCCGAGACTTTGAGTCACGTGGCAGAGCAGTTCTCTTAGGTTCCCTTACCCTACTGTGCTCTGCCCAGGCACCCTTTCCCAATAAAATCTCTTGCTTTGCCAGCACATGTGTTTCCTCGGACAATTCATTTCCAAGGGTTAGACAAGAGCCCAGTTTCAGGCCCTGGAAGGGGTCCCTCTTCCTGCAACACAGTGGTGACTGTTTCCTTTCAGGGCATTGGCAGCTTTCACTCCAAACCATAGCTCAAATTAGCACCCTCCTCTAACCAGTTTGGGAATCCAGAACTGGGCAAAGAGTTTTATCTTTTTCCTTACACAATCTTTTTACAAAAAATAAAAACAGAGTGAAACTGAAACTGTAGTAAAAGTTGTGGTAAGCCATTTCTGGATTTTTTTCAAGAATTGTTTTAATTATCAGCAGTATATTTTGTCACACAAGGTCTGCTCAGCGTTCCTTCTCTATCATCACTGGAAAAAATCTATCAGAGGAATTAGGATGTCAGATCTTAAAAGACAAGGAAAAAAGTAATTCTAAGAGTAACAACTTGCAAACATCATTAGCCCCTGAAGTACTTTGTCTTTTCTCCTCAGTTGTTTTGCCCACTTCCACTTGTTGAACCCACAGCCTCCCTCCTCCAGCAGTGTGCTTGCTGCTGCTAAGTCGCTCTTACTCTCTCTCAATTCTTTGTCCCCATGGGGTGTTTGCTTCCTGAAACTCACTTCCTTCCGAGAAAGCAAGCATCCTGTCAGGGCTGCAGACTCCAGCAGGGATGTGGCCACATTTACATGGCTGTTCTTTGTTTCTCTTGCCAACCAAGAGTCACAGATGATCTTAATAGAACAACCCATATCTGCATTTTGGGCTGAACTTCCCTTTCTCTGCTTCATCTAAGGTCCCACTTTCAACTTCTCTACAAACTTATATAATCTAGCGTCAGCCTCCCCTTTCAAGTTCTCTACAAGCCCGCAGCAGTTCCCCCCGCCGCCCTGCCACCCATTTGTCCCACTGAAGTATATACTGGGAAATGGGTGGCATTCCCATCTGTCCTGAATCAGAGTTGTGAGCACCTCATACCCAACTCTTTGCCTCACTTTTGCTCCCAAAAATGCTTCTCTAAAAAGGATGTGACCTGAGAAGTGAGGTAAGCTACCCTGCCTTTTACCTCTTCAATTTCAGTCCTCAGAGCGTCACCTGATGGACACACACCAGGTGGTGGACTTACTCCCTGTGCTCTGGTCCCTTGTAGAAGTTTCATCTTCAAACTTACACGGGGATGTCTCCAATGCCCCCCCCCCTCTCAGTATAGTAATTCCTAATGTATATTTTCCCCAAATAAAGTCATTTAAGGAGATCAAGGGCTTCCCCTGTGGCTCAGCTGGTAAAGAATCTGCTTGCAATGTGGGAGACCTGGTTTCGATTCCTGGGTTGGGAGCATCCCCTGGAGAAGGGAAAGGCTACCCACTCCAGTATTCTGGAGAATTGGACCGTATAGTCCAATTGGAGACCAATTTGAGACCCCAATGGGGTCTCAAAGAGTTGGACCCTGCTGAACGACTTTCACTTGACTTGAATGGCTAGACCAGTGAAGCTAAGCTCTGCATGCCAGATTGGTGAGGGATACACTGAGGATACACTTCAGTTCAGTTCAGTTCAGTGGCTCAATCATGTCTGTCTCTTTGCGACCCCATGGTCTGCAGCACGCCAGGCTTCCCTGTCCATCACCAACTCCCAGAGCCCACTCAAACTCATGTCCATTGAGTCAGTGATACCATCCACCCATCTCATCCTCTGTCATCCCCTTTTCCTCCTGCCTTCAATCTTGCCCAGCATCAGAGTCTTTTCCGGTGAGTGAGTTCTTCGCATCATGTGGCCAAAGTATTGGAGCTTCAGCTTCAGCATCAGCCCTTCTGTCAGGTGAGTGTATGCTCCTCAGTTTTTGTCTTGTCACAACAAAGATTTGGAGTGATGGACATTAAAGCCCCCTCGGCATGTCATAGCTCTCGGGGCTTGGACAGACTGTGTTATAGCTCTCAGGTCTCAAACAGACCATGTTATAGCTCTTAGACAATCAGTGTTACAGCTCAATTTTATTTAGAAGATAGCAGGAGAATCCATCCTAGAAGCGTGAAGTCATGCCAACCCAAAGACACGAAGAGAAGAGAGTTGAGGAGTGTGCCAGCGTGAGTGGGCGGGGGTTGGGGGGGGGGAGAGAGAGAGGGAGTGGGGGAGAGAGGGAGAGGGAGAGAAAGAAAAAGAGCGCATGCACACAGTGGGGGGTAGGGGGGGAGCCCTTTGGCTCCTCTTTTTATATATGTTTTTCTTCCCCCTGGGCCTGCCCTATGCAAATTGGGCTTAGTCAGGAGTGCTGTTCTACCTGAAGTCCTCACTCCAGTCCTCGGACCTTTCTTTGACCTTCCTCTGTTCTATTTTTGTGGGCTTTTCCCTTCTTTGTCTTTAGCCACCACCATTTTGGACTCCTTTTCCCTATTCTAACTACCTAACACTTCCAATGAATATCCAGGACTGAGTTCCTTTAAGATTGACTGGTTTGATCTCCTTGCAGTCCAAGGGACTCTCAAGAGTCTTCTCCAACACCACAGTTCAAACTTATGTGGTCCAAATAGCAAAGTGTGATAGTGAGGGTGTGAGGGGGAAATGGGATCTCTCATGTGGTGGGTGATATGTTAACTTCCCCTTGTAATTTTGCCACTTTTCCCTTATCTTCTTTTGCTTTTGCTTAATTTAAGGGTATATCAATTCAAGACTTTATATCATCCAAGTAAAGTGTTTCTTTTTGTCATTAATGTGTGCTGTTCTTTCTCCTTTATTAATTCTCATTGCCTTGAAGTCCATTTTGTCTTATACTATAACCACTTTAATTTAGTTAGTCCTTGCTAAGCGTTACAGACATTTTGAGTAGGTTGGCTGCTTTCTCAGAGGCAGTCTCCCCTTCCTTGTTAGGAGCAAAGTGCTTAGGTAAAGCAAATGCCCTTTCAGACACACACTTGACTCATGGTTGGGCTAAGTCAATTTTACTCATCTTATTCCCTTCTTATAGAATTGGTTTAGGCATGACCATTTTATCCAGTTCTAGGCAAAGAGATAGAAAGGGAATTCTGCTTCTAGAAAATACTTTTTTCCCCCCTCCTTATATAGAGACACAATGGGAAATCCCTTGTAAGGGAATCCCTTACATTTTGGGGGATGTAATCAGTTGGGATATGTTGATGGGAGATACTGCAGCCATTTTGTAACCATGAAGGCCAATGCCTCAGAAACACTGAGAATGGCAAATTGGAGAGAGAGAAAGAGTCCAGATCCTTGACGGTGTAATTGAGGTACAGAATCAGCCCTAGAACCACCTACCTCCAGATTTCTTACTGAGTCAGTAAATGTCCTTGTTGTTAAAACTTCTTTTAGTTTTATATTCAGTTGCCTACACCTGAAAACATCACCTAGTCTTGGCAGAGGCAGTTCTCTGCAGGCTCAGATGAACTTCCAGTGAGGGATGCAGCTGTGACCTGTCAGCAGCAGATGTTTCTAGCAGCTGAGAGAAAGGTTAGTCATTCCTAAAATGGTGTCTGGATAGACACTCTTGTATCCTCTTCAAGATATTGATAGTTAGGGCAATATGATAATTGAGACCTGGGTCAGACAGACTTGGGTTAAAGACTTATTCTGTATTTTACCAGCTATGTGACCTTGGACAAATTAATAAAAATCTACAAATCTTGGTTTTTTCATCTTTAAAAAATAAATTTAATAGTACTTGCCAGTAAAATTTATTTTCAGGGTTATATAGGATAAAAAGATGAATATATAACCAGTATCACATACTGTCTGACTTCATATGTTTAACTTATGCTGTTATATAGTAAAAAGAAAGGCCTATTAATTTATTGATATTTTCAAAGAACTGGCTTACAGATTTATTGATTTTTTTCCTTCTACTCTTTCTATATTTTTTATTGCATTGATTTCTTCTTTTATCTCTATTATTGTCTTTCTTTGGTTTGTTTAAAGAGCAAGGTTTAACTTGCTCTTTTTCTAGTTTCTTAAGACAGAAATTTATACCATTGACTTGAGACCCTTCTTTTTTTATTATAAGCACTAATGTTATGTTATAATTTTCCCACTAAGCACTGCTTGAGCTGCATCCCATCCTTTTTTGATGGAGAAGGTAGGGAGAGGGTGATGAGGAGAGGTGAGGTGAAGGCTTCCTTCTGGGGTTCCCTAGAAAATACACTGGCTGGTCCAGTGGTTGACACTTGTTGCTTTCACCACTGGACCTGGGTTCAATCCATGGTTAGGGAACTAAGATCCCACAAGCCACAAAGTGTGGCTGAAAAAAAAAAGAAGAAGAAGAAAGAAAGAAAGAAGAAAATGCACTGGAAATAATGGTTACCAACTCTTGCTCCAAGATTGTATCAGTTATATGCAAATGGTTAATAGTAGATTTTAGCCCTTAAAAGTCTATCCTTTGTCTTCTTGATAAATCACAAAGTTTTCATTCACTTAACTTAATGAGTAAATATGGCTACTTCTGGCTTTAAATAAGGAAAGCATGTAATTGAGCACTGCAATTTACAGGTGTAGACCATCAGACAGAAGTAAGCACTAGTAGTGTCAGTCATGTCTGACTCTTTGCGACCCCATGGACTGTAGCCTGCCAGGCTCAGCTGTCCATGGAATTCACCAGACAAGAGTACTGGACTGGGTTGCCATTTCCTTCCCTGGTGGCTCGGTAAAAAATCTGCCTGCAGCACAGGAGACTGGGATTCCTCTGGCAAAGGGGATGGCAACCCACTCCAGTATTCTTGCCTGGAGAATTACATGGACAGAGGAGCCTGACCAGTCTATGGGGTCACAAAGAGTCAGACAAAACTGAGCGACTAACACACACACACACACACATAATTGGGTATGACATTTTGAAGCATCTTGTCATTCCATTGAATGAAGGCAGATCAGCAACTGGGAACAAGAGCCGTCTGCTCAGTCAATCCATTGTCTTTCATAGCCCAACTAGAGAGCCTTCTGAAGAAATCCGTGGTGTCCTTCCTCCTTGCAGTATCAAATTCAAGGTATTTGGGTATTACATTTTCATTGGTCTGAAAGTACAGTCTTGTGAATTAGTCAACATACAAGAAGGTGTGTATGTTAAAACCCTTACATTCTAGAAGTCTTTGTTCCATCGAACAGGTTTGGTACATTTTTTATTTCTGTTAGTCAGTCATACACCTGAATTAAAATAAATAAAAAATCTCTATCTTCCATATCCATCTTCCCTAATTGACATAACCAGTGAAATCAAGGCACGAATGTAAAAACATTTCAGTCTGTATTACTCTCTTGGGAATTACCTGGTGGTCCAGAAGTTAGGACTCAGCACTTTCACTTCTGAGTGCCCAGGTTCAACCCCTGGTCAGGGAACTAAGATCCCACAAGCTGTGCAGTGTAGCTACAAAATTATTCTATTTTTATATTCAGCAATGAACCTAACTTTTAAAAATTCTTGGCACAGTGAGTGCTGAGTACATTATTCTAGTTATCTTTTGCTGTTTGATAACCCTCCCCAAAATATAGTGATATAAAACAATGACGATCACTTGTTACTATCATCTTGCAAGATTCTGGACTCAGGTAGACAGTCTTCATCAAGGTCTCTCATATGATTGTGGTCAGACTGTGGGTGAGGCTGGAGTCATCTCAAAGGCTGTTTTATTCACACAGGTCTGGTCCCTGCTGCTGCTACTGCTAAGTCGCTTCAGTCGTGTCTGACTCTGCGACCCCATAGATGGCAGCCCACCAGGCTCCCCCGTCCCTGGGATTCTCCAGGCAAGAACACCGGAGTAGGTTGCCAGTTCCTTCTCCAATGCATGAAAGTGAAAATTGAAAGTGAAGTCGCTCAGTCGTGTCCAACTCTTAGCGACACCATGGACTGCAGCCAACCAGGCCCCTCCGTCCATGGGATTTTCCAGGCAAGAGTACTGGAGTGGGTTGCCATTGCCTTCTAGGCTGGGATAACTAAAAAACTGAGGCTCCTCTGGCATCACCATGAACACGTGATCTCATTACGTGGTCTCTCCGGCCTGGCAGCTTCAGGATCACTGGACTTCTAACGTGGCAGTTTAGCTCCTAAGGGATGTGGAGAGGGACAAGGAGGGAAAGAGAAAGAGAGAAGAGAGAGACCAATGTTGTACCAATTTTTATGACTTAGCCCTCAAGTTATGCAGTGTCTGCTATCCAACATTCTATTCATTAGAAACGAGTCAAAGTGAGTCTCTAAAGCCATCTCACATTCAAGGAAAGGAGAAATAGACTCCACCCCCTTATAGGAGGAGTATTTATAAGAACTTGTCAACATATTTTAAAGCCAAACCTTCTTTTGAGCTGAAAAGCAATTGAACTTCCTTTATTTCTTTCTTAGCTGGTGTTGTATCCTGCCCAAGAGATCCTATTTCCATACACATTCCAGAAAACTTTCAAGGAAAATGACAAGAATCAACATTTAGTTGGGCTTCCCAGGTGGCTCACTGGTAAAGAATCTGTCTGCCAATGAAGGAGATGTGGGTTCAATACTTGGGTGGATAAGATCCCCTGGAGGAGGAGATGGCAACCCACTCCAGTATTTTTGCCTGGAAAATCCCATACAGAGGAGCCTGGCGGGCTACAGTCCATAGGGTCGCCAAGAGTTGGACATGACTGAAGTAACTTAACACACAGCACATATATAATTTGGTATTATTCCTTTAATGTAACATGTGTGTGTGTGTGTGAAGTCATTCAGTTGTGTCTGACTCTTTGCGACCCCGTGGACTGTAGCCCGCCAGGCTCCTCTGTCCATGGGATTCTCCAGGCAAGAATACTGGAGTGGATTGCCATTTCCTTCTCCAGGGGATCTACCCAACCCAGGGATCGAACCCGGGTCTCCTGCATTGCAGGCAGACGCTTTATCTTCTGAGCCACCAGGGAAGCTCTAATGTAACATGATTTAACCAAATGTCTTCTATTTCCTGCATCATCTTTATATCTTCAGTGTATCACTAGAGTATATATGTTATTTTGATATACCACAGATAGTTTCTATATTTCAGCACTGTTGGGATCTTCACTTCTTTTGGTATTTTAATATCATAAAACAAACATTGTATATGTCTACTTTTGTTTTTTTATTAAACATTATTTCTTCAGGATAAATCTCATTACTTAGTGGGATGGGGTGCTGGAACATACTCATGATTCTTTCAGTAAAGTGCCATTTTACCCTTCAGAAAGACTGGCTTTCTTTACATTGCTGTCATTAACGCATGATATCTGCTTTCCTCAAGCCTTGCAGGCTTTGAGTTTTATCACTTTTCAGAAGTTTTTCTTGTTCTATTTTAGGTACAAAATGAAACTTCACAGTAGGTGTATTTTACAGCTATTTTACCAACAAAGTTGGCTGCGTAGTTTTAAAATCATGATTTAAGATCATGTTTCTTCTTGTATGATTGAATTTTAATCGTTTGTTTGATGGGCAGTTAGTATTTTTGCCTATTTATATGCGCTCTTTATTCTTCTCAGTTTGAACTTCTGTGTTTGTGTGCAAACATTTTCTCCATTTCTCTGGATTTTTAAGATCTTAGCTTTATTGATGGATGTTCATTCCATCAAAGCTAAAACTAAGTAATGAACCTGTCCATCTTTTTTTCATTTCTATTCCATCAAAAGTCAAAAAGTGATTTCCCCTAGCGCTAGTCTGTTCACATTCATGAGAGTGTATTTGTTTTGGCTTTTAAGTATTTAACTTTCATTCCACCTGGAATTTTTTGAAGAGTATTGGGGAAAGTGTGAGTCTTTTTAATATTCTCATTATTGATATTTTCTTATACCAGGAGTGTCAAATTGGTTGCTGATAGATTTCAATGTCTGCTAGGACAAATTCTTCTCATAAGTCCTTTTGAATCTAGAATACTTTTTGATATTCTTTTCCATTTATATTTCAACATAAAGCCAAAATCACATTAATTCTATGAAGCATTTTGTTTCTAATCAGTGGCAGGTCACCTGAATCCAATAATGTCCTAGGCTGAGTTGAGATTGAGTTGCGCCCTGGTAAGGCTCAGTCTACCTCAGTTTTGCTCCTGTCTTTTCAGGATTTTCAGCAGAAATCTCCCTGGTGAGTCCAGAATTCTAATCCTTGTCTCACAAGATTTTGGAAGACTCTATTCTGCTTCAGAGGCTTTCTGCTTCTGTTTTAAGAGCTCTTGACTCATGCATCCCCAGAATTTAACAGATGCCCTAAAGGAACCTCTCAGATCTCCCATAGCTCTGCTGGTCTGTTTCCCAGCAGTGGTGTTCCCTGGCTGTGAGACATGGAATTATCAGCCTCGGGCCCATGCCCAGAATCAGCAACTAACACCTGGGTGAAGTGGCTGCAAAATTCAGCCCTCCCTCTTCAAAATTCTCCCTTTCTGGGGTCTCAGCCTCTCCAGTTCTTCTTGACTTAGCAGCTCTCTTTTACCTTAAAACAAACGATTTCTCTATTGTGTTTCAATTTTCTGTTTGTTTTAGGTATGAGTGCTGGCTGTCACTGGCTAATCCATCCCACTTGAAAAAAAGTTCATTTCACCTTAAACGTTTTAATTGTTTTTTCTTATATTTTATTTATTTATTTTTGGCTGTGCCATGCAGCATGTGGGGTCTTAGTTACCCAATCAAACCCATTGATTACCCAATCAAATTTGCCTTGAAAACACGGATTCTTAACCACTGGATTGCCAGGGAAGTCCACCTTCTTATATTTTAAAAACCAAAAAAAAAAAAAAAAGTTAAATTGAGATATAATCGACCAACAACACTGTATAAGTTTAAGGTGTACAGTGTTATATTTGCTTGGCTTGATACATTTATATACCATGTATTTATTGTACACATATACACACACACACTTATATATGTCTATTATATACATTTGTATATAGACTGTAGGAGCTTTGGGCTTCACTAGTGGCTCAGATGGTAAAGAATCTACCTGCAATGCAGGAGACCTGAGTTTGATCCCGAGGTCAGGAAGATCCCCTGGAGAAGGGAATGGCAACCCACTCCAGTATTCTTGCCTGGAGAATCCTATGGACCAAGGAGCCTGGCAGGCTACAGTCCATGGGGTCGCAAAGAGTCAGACGTGACTGAGCAACTAAGCTTACAAGTACGCACAGGAGCTTTAGCTAACACCTTTAACATTTACTTATTTGACATACTTCTATTAGGGGAGGAAAAATCTCTTCCTCTACCCATTTGAGGTTCTCTGCCTGGAGCCCTGTAAATAGGACTGATGAAATACAGATTAACAAGAGAAAGGCAAACAGAAGTTTATTAACATGTGCATCACACACGTAACGCATGGGAGTACCCAGAGATGAGAATTTCAAAGATTCGGTTAGAACTTGAGCTTATACAGCATCTTAGCAAAAGAACAATAAATTTTTAGAGGAGTAATAAGTCAAAGGAAAAGGACCTTGAGTCTCTATGGGCAGCAAATCATGGGAGGGCAAATGCATGGGAAAACTAGTGGTAGACAAAGACCAGTTAGTAGAACTTGTTATGAGATTTTTCCAGTGCCATCTCTAGGCTGCTATGGGTCTAAAGTTGTTTCCAGTGATTAAGTCTTCCTGGTAGACAGGGGAGGAGAGACACCATTTTAAATTTATGTCCTAAAAACCATGCTTCTCCTGAGCAAGTCTCAGTGTTATCTGAGGGGTTATATTCTGGGCTATATTCCACAGTTTGGTTCAAATAAAACTCTTTTCTATTCCTATTATAGAGTGTTGATTATTTTGTGGATAGAGGTATGTATCAGATTCTTTTGTGTATCCCTTGAGGAGGAACTAGGACCCTGACCATTACTGTACAACTGTTTCTTGACCTCCTTTCCTTTGTTTCTGCATCCCCTCACTCTAATTAGCAACTATTTGACCCTTCCCTTTAAAACACAGGGAAGATCTGGGAGGCTGAAATGTTCTCCCTACCAACAAGAAATGGGGGACACGAAAAGGCTTTTTACCCAAGAGGACCCTACGGTGTTCTGCTCAGTTTTGTGGTGCACCTAGAGAGGGCATGGAAGTTCCATGACCTTTCCCCATATGCATCTCTTCCATTACCAACACAATGGACATAAGTTTGAACAAACTCTAGGAGATGGTGAAGGACAGAGGAGCCTGGAGTGCTGCAGTCTTGGGGTCGCAAAGATTTGGACATGACTGAGCGACTGAACAACAAAATCTCTTCCATCTGGCTGTTCCTGAGTTATATCATTTTATAGTAAACCGTAATCTAGTAAGTAACCTGGATTCCTGACTTCAGTGAGCTGCTCTAGCAAATTAATTGAGCCCAAGGAGGAGGTCTGGGAACCTCTGATTTTATAGCCATTTAGTCAGAAGCACAGGAACAATCTAGACTTGTAATTGGCTCCTGAAAGGGAGGACAGTTTTGTGAGACTGGGCCCTTACCTGTGGAATCTGATGCTATCTCCAGATAGTGTCAGATTTGAGTTGAACTGAAGGACACTCAGCTGGTGTTGGATTGCTTAGGGGAAAATCCCACACACTGAAATTGTGCAGAAACTGTCTTTAGGGAAACATCAACTATCTCAGTATTACTCATAATTCTCTTTTTTTCCTTTGGAGACAAAGGTGTCTTGATTTGCCAGAGCCTAGTGAGCCATCAATGGCACCCCACTCCAGTACTTTTGTCTGGAAAATCCCATGGACGGAGGAGCCTGGTAAGCTGCAGCCCATGGGGTCGCTAGAGTTGGACACGACTGAGCGACTTCATTTTCACTTTTTACTTTCATGCATTGGAGAAGGAAATGGCAACCCACTCCAGTGTTCTTGCCTGGAGAATCCCAGGGACGGGGAAGCCTGGTGGGCTGCCGTCTATGGGGTCGCACAGAGTCGGACACGACTGAAGCAATTTAGCAGCAGCAGCAGCAGCAGCAGTGAGCCATCTGGGTAATGCAGTTTTAATGCTGGAAAGGTGAAATGAAAACTGTTGGAGCCAGGAGGGACAAGTGTGCTCTGATAGGTTACTATGTATGCTTTCTTAGGAGAGAAGAGGTGAAACCCTGCAGCTGACTTTTACTTTTGTAGTAACCTATGTGTTAAAGAGGAAAAATAATAAGAAATGTGATTTTTACAGTTGAACATGGCAGCAGTGAAGTTAATAGTAGTTAAGTCTATTGTGATACTACTTAGCAACAGCTACACACACAACTGGGCTTCCCAGGTAGCTCAGTGGGTAAAGAAACTGCCTGCAATGCAGGAGACACAGGAGATATGGGCTCAATGCCTGGGTCGTAAAGATCCCCTGGCGGAAGGCATAGCAACCCACTCCAGTATTGTCTGGAGAATCCCATGGACAGAGGAGCTGGGTGGGCTACAATCCATAGGTCACAAAGAGTTGAACATGACTGAAGCGACTGAGCACACATACACAAACCCAAGCAAAGGCATCTGCCCAAGTGGTATGCTGCACACTGAATGTATTGCAGGAAATACCCAGAATCTCAACCTTAGGAAAAAGAAAAAGGAAATGGAAAAGAACACAGACAATATGTTCCTAAAATGGAAATAACTTTATTTATAGCAAATATTGATAATAATACCTTCCACAGAGCAAAAGCAGTAATCCAAAGGCTTGACAACCACTCACACTATGAAACTTGCACACACGTTGCAATCAAGGATCCAGATCTTAGCAGGAACCAAACTTTTCTTTTTTGAAGCAAATTTAACTAACATACCCATAGACACAAAACAACTAATTATAACTCTATGACTTAAATGAATCACCAAAAACTAAACATCTAATCTGATTTGAAACATCTAATCTGATATATAATTACCATTTACCTTAAATTTCCTCAACTCTCTGAACAAAATTTAAAATTTTGGGGTTTAAAATTTTTCAAATAGGATTTCCTCAGAGGAAATCTACTTTGAGTACTGTGCAGGAATCCATTTCTGAGAGAAGCTCAGAATAATGGGAACTCCTCAGGCTTCTCCATGGAGGAGAAGACCCCTATAGGAGGCAGTACAACTCTGGGCATAAAAGCCTTGGAATCACCCTAACTCCTTCAAATTACAGCACCGCTACTTATCATGGGACCTTTGTCAAGGTACTTACCCTTTCTGCACATCAGCTTTCTCAGTTATAAAATGGGGATACTAATAGTATCAACAGCCCAGATACAAAGTTCTTATAAAGGGGACAAAATAAATATACAATATCAACTATTACTGTCTGACCAAAAAATTGTATGCATGTATTTTTAAGAAAATAGCATCTCATTCATCATTTTTGGAAAAAGACTGGAACATGGATAATGAGATAGTTTGCTATTAAAACTTGTGAGCTGGAAAACCATTTAGAAGTAAATTTTGGCATGTTGACATTTCTTACAGTAGGTGCAACTCGAGCCTTTTCTCTGTTCAGTCATTATGAGAGAGAAATAATTTAAGGGAGAAAGCATGACATGGTGGGACTTAGCAAAAGGAAGGAGAAAGTGCTGTGGGGGCTACAGTTACTGAGAAAATGATAGTCTATGGGCATTTTTGTGATTTATCTGTTAAAACTCAAAGTAGCGTAATATAAAAGTACAATAATGTCCAGAGAGAAAAAACGCTCAGAGATGTGTAGCATTACTATGGCAGGGGAAGTGCACACCATTTGGCAGATTAGAAGGATCAGCAGGGAGCAAGGACAAAGTTTGGCCAGTCAGAGTTCAGAGGCCATAAGTTCTGGAGTAACAAACTCATTTTCCCCAATAAGTGGTGAGGACTCCAGAAATGGCTTCCAAAGCCAATGGCTTCCAAGAGCTCTGCCAAAGATTTAGGGAATATATATTTCTCTGCTGGGTTATTACCAACTTGAGTCAGGCAGCAAAAATTTATTAAGCATCAACTATACACTAGGTTCTGTGTCCCAAACACTGGTGGCTCAGATGGTAAATCTGCCTGCAGTGCAGGAGATCCAGGCTTGAACCCTGGGTCAGGAAGATCCCTTGGAGAAGGAAATGGCAGCCCACTCCAGTATTCTTGCCTGGAAAATCCCATGAGCAGAGGAGCCTGGAGGGCTATAGTCCATGGGGTTGCAAAGATGTGGACATGACGGAGCAACTTAAAGAGAGAGATTCCATTTATTACCAAAGGTTGCTCAATTTCTGTCCTGGCCATGGGATAGGCAGAGGAATGTGGTTCTCTAATTTTTCACAACCAAAGCCTTCCTCCCCTCCCCTGCCTCCATTCAGATTAGGATTTTACTCTTAGGATAGAGTTTAAAGGGCAAACAAACCAAACTAAAGGACTATCACAGAGATAGCAATAAAAGGAGGATCAACTGGCATCGAGTACTTCAGCTGAACAACACAGAAGGTGATTGCAATTCACAGCACTTCACCCCTGTAACCCCAACAGTGATGACATGTGAATGAGGTGCAATACCTCTGCAGCAAAATTACAAAGATCTCTGGGGCTTTTTTCATCCATAAAATATAACACTCCAGAAATGACAACCTTGCATATACAAACCACTTCTTGAGATGAAAAAATGTTTAAGGTGTTTTTACTCAAGGATTTAGATTAGAATTTACTCTACTTCAACTGTGCCTTTGGAAGCTTGGCTCAAGACATCCTTTTAATACAGTCTTTTTACTCAATTCCTTTATCTTTCAGCTCTTGTTTGACACGTTTCAGATAGTCAGGATCAGGATAACCATACCTGCAGAAGAAAACATGCCCTTAGCTTCACCACAGATGTTTTTTAAAAAATCTGTACAGTAGGTCCTTGGCATTAACATTCAGAGTTGCGGATATTTACAAACCATCCTGAAGGCCAATGACTGATAATCATTTGTAAGTGTGCTGAGGTGAATCATTTAGCTGGTGAATAGGTCTAGCTACCTGCCCAGGATCTGCCTTCTAACAAGACTTTAATTTCAGCTCATGGTTAAGCAATGATTCTCATAAAGTTATAATATACTATATTTTTATGGAGGGTAATCATTTTGCTATAGGAAGATTTTCAAATTTGGGGAATTAAGTCAGGATATATTCCCTTTTGAATACCAAGGGTCTGAGTTATTCTATCTGAATTTCATAAAGAGCAATTGGATTGCCCATGATACAACTTCCATTACCATTAACTAAGACTTTTCTAGAGTTCTATTAGTCAAGTGAATTTAGGATCTCTACTGGACTCATAGGAGAGGAGGGTAGAAGAAAGGGTGATCTTAAAAGAAGGCACAGTGACATTCCTAGGCTCTACCCTTCAAATAGATGTGGAATATTAAAATTATACCAAATTAAATCACCTTGGATACCATTTACTTGCATTCTGAAGATCCACTCCCCTTTGATGCAAAATTTATGAACTGTATGATACTTTGTGGTTGGAAGGTAGAAGGTCATGGGAACCAGTCTTTCTGTCTTTGAGATTATCATCCCTGATTAGCATCTGTCAAAATACTGCATCCAGTCTCACTGATATAAACTGTCTCCTTACAGTCACATCTTCAAATTGCCATGTTTTATGACCTCTAAATTCTATTTAGCAGCCATTCTGTTTCAAAAGGTTCTCACCTTTGTGATCCTCCAGTCCTGGATGTTTTGTGGTGGATATCATTCCATGTAATGACACCTGAGACTCCTAATGTTCGAGACTCCCCCACTGTGAAAATCAGTTTTTGGTCAAAGGCCCTACGAAGCAGACGCAAAACCTCGTTTCCTTCCTTGTTATCAGGCAAGTATGCAGTTCGCCGTATTCCAGAAAATCTCTCCCCTGGGTTTGGGTGTTCTTTCTGTATGAAGGCAAGAAAATGTCACATGAAAACATCCGTGTCTAAATTTCACTACATGTGTAGATGTGTTCATATGCAGATAGAGCAAACAAAAAACAAGAGCACTGAAGGTCTGCTCATATTCCCCAGATAATTCATATTTCTCCTCTTTCCCCAAATTCATTCTGGGAATACAATCCTCCTTCCAACGCACAATCACCACCCATCCCTTCTCTGCCTTAATAGACAAGAAAGATACCTGTTATAAGTAAACAAAGTACTTTTTACTACTTACAAAGTGAACTTTATAAATAAGCATTTAACTGTCTGGGAAATCTTCTGCCAATTGGTAATAGAACAGTCCCTGTTGCTCTGATAATCTCAGTTTACTGGAAAGAAATTCATGGAACTCAGAAACACTTACTGTCTGTATGCCTCCTTCAATATCATAAGTAATTTCAATGGTGCCACAGGATTCATAACCTGGAAGTGAACTTCTTACAACAAAGGTACTCATTCTTCCATCTGGCTGATTCCCTTTCTGGACACCATAGGAAGTCTGGCACACAGGACAGACTGGCTTATATGAGAAGGCTGCCTGGATACAAGGGCTGCAGAATTTATGCTTGCACTTTGAAAGCACTTGTTTGTTGCTAATGGTGTTCAAACAGATGGCACACATGTCCTGTTCCTTATTCATTTCTGACACCTCAGAACTGGCGGGGTGCTGCAATGTTGGCGGAGCTGTTTTTGAATTATGACTATCAGTGTCCATGAGTGTTTCATTCCATTTCTCTGTAGCTGATGGAGACACCCCACATCTGTTTAAGACATACTGTTTTGCCTTTGTAAGATGATTTGGCAACCCAATCAAAGTCATTGACTCTCGATTTAGCACAAAGTGTATATCTGGATGCCTTTTCCTAAAATCATCAGAGAACTTTGTCCCATATAAGTGTTTTCTCTCCTTGCCCAAAAGTTTCAGTGAAAGAACTTCTCTCGTAATCTGACAAGAGACATATTGATAGGTGTCGATGAAACTTGAATAAGCATGTATGGATAGATCCAAATCCTTGGTTTTGGGTTCAAATTGAATGCAGGTTTTCTGATTTATCCCCAAAATGTTACTTTGAGTGTTGTACTTTTTTTCTATCTTTGATATCTCCTGGGATAATTCTGCTTCTAAAAGCTTATAGTGAGCGGTATCAACCTCAATTCCCTTCATCATGTGCTTAGGAGTCAATATTTTCACAGGTGGCTTGACAAGACTTTCAAAATTCTTTGAGTCAAGAAAATCTTTGGCAGCTGAAATGTCATCTGCGGTCCCAAGGAGAGTTAATTCTCTTCCTTTCTCCTTTATGAGGAGCTTTGCAAAGTGGTGATTTAACTCCTCCTTGATTTTGGTTGCCTGCTTACTGTCTGCTACGGCAACACATTCCTGCTTCAGAGTCTCTACACACTTCTGAAATTCTCCAACAAAATTCTTGTGAGCTGCTTCGAGGTCACCTGATCGACTGGAGGTGAAGTCTAAATAGACCATATTCGGAGAACTTGCCTGACTTTTTATTTTTGTACCAAATTTTTTCTCTATGGAGGCTATTTTATCAGGGTAGGAGTGTGTAAAGTATTCAAAGAAAGCCAAGGGAACTTCAAAACGGCAGCTTTTTTCTTCTGACCTGCTTTCTGGTTCGAAGGGAGAAACACAGCTGTTCCTGTCCTGCTGACTGAGTGGCTCCCTCTCTGATGTCAAAGGGGAAGATTCATGTCTCTGCTCCCTTTCCAGGAGCAGTTCACTTAAGAAGCCATGTACTTTTTCAATATCTCTGAAGTTACCACAGATTTTCTCAGTTCCATCGTGGTCCTTCACTCGTTTGACGTTGGGGCAGTGAACAGTGATGAGGTCCCTTTGCTCTTTAGAGAACAGTTGACAGTTCAGTTCTGCCGTGACAGTAAGAAAGATCTGAAATTTTAAAAGAGAACAAATAAAATATATTAAACATCCAGGTCTATGTTCTCCTCTCAGTAGAATGTCTAGAGATGAGAGAAATAACCACGACGACTTCTTTCAATTCCTTTCTGCAGAGCAGGCAATGTACTGCAGCCCAGAGGCACTCTTGCCCTGATAAAATAGCCAGCCCTGTTTGCACACTGGAATCGCCCAGGGAGGAAAAACAGCTGAGGCCCAGGCCCATCTTCAGAGATTGTGATGTAAATGTAGAATCTGGGCATTAACATTTCTAAAAATCCCAAGGACAGTAAGTTTGGATTCTAGAGCTGCCACTGTTGATTTGACCTTGACGAGTCGGGTGGAAGGTAGGTGAAGTGAGTGAAAAAGTGAAGTCGCTCAGTCGTGTCCGACTCTTTGGGACCCCGTGGACTGTAGCCCAGCAGGCTCCTCCTTTCATGGGATTCTCCAGGCAAGAATACTGGAGTGGGTTGCCATTTCCTTCTCCAGGGGATCTTCCTGACCCAGGGATTGAACCCGGGTCTCCTGCATTGGATGTAGACACTTTAACCTCTGAGCCACCAGGGAAGGAGGTTAGGTAGGCACTTCATTTTCTTGGTAAATTGCTATGTTTCTGACTAAAGGGTGTGAGCCTAGGAGGGGGCCATACATGTGAGGATTAAGTTTTTTCCTGTTATTGTTTTTTCTCTCCTATGCTCCTCCTTTAAAAAAAACAAAAAACAAAAAACAAAACTAGCCCCCTAACTGCATGCAATGTTGCTAGTCCCTCTAAACCGTGGCCTTTAGAAACTCAAATATGAGAGAAACCCCAGATTAGGCAAAAAAAAAAAAAAAAAAAAGGACAGTGGCAAATTGAACATAATATAAAAGCAAGATTTTGTTTAATGTTTTGTTCTCCCTCAAAGTCTTTGCGTAAGCTGTTCCCTCCTCATGTAACACTTTTCCTCTAGATCTTCCTTCAAAATGTTTCCTGAATCCAGCTACTTCTCACACCTCCATCAGGACCACCCAGAGTCCAAGCCAATGTCATCTGGCACCTGGCTCACTACAGCCCCTCCTAACTGGACTCTGACCTTCCACTTCCGCATTTTCCTAGACTCAGACCTCCACACAGCAGTCAGAGGGATCCATGAGAAATGTGAATCAGCTCACTCTACCCCCCTGCTCGAAACGACCTAAGGATTCTCCTAATATCTAAGTTGAAATCCGAAGTCCTGACCTTCATCCCTCAAAGACCAGACTTCTGCTACCTCTTCAAGGTCCTCTCTCGCTCTCTTGTTCTCTGCCCTCCAGCCACACTGGCCTCCCTCCTTGAAGCTTCTGGGCTCGGGATATAAGCTCCTGTCTGGGTGTGTTGGGGGTGGGGGTGGCTGTGTCAGCTTTACACTTGTTATTTCCCCTCTGCCTAAAATCTTTTTCCCTTAGAAATCCACTTAGCTAGCTCCCTTACTTTGTTCATGTCTCTACTCAGAAGTCACCTCATTTGAGAGGTTTTTTCCCAATATCCTATTTAAAATAGTAGTCCTTTACTATCATTTATCCAATGGGGAAACAGTGGAAACAGTGTCAGACTTTATTTTTCTGGGCTCCAAAATCACTACAGATGGTGACTGCAGCCATGAAATTAAAAGACACTTACTCCTTGGAAGGAAAGTTATGACCAACCTAGATAGCATATTCAAAAGCAGAGACATTACTTTGCCAACAAAGTTCGTCTAGTCAAGGCTATGGTTTTTCCTGTGGTCATGTATGGATGTGAGAGTTGGACTGTGAAGAAGGCTGAGTGTCGAAGAATTGATGCTTTTGAACTGTGGTGTTGAAGAAGACTCTTGAGAGTCCCTTGGACTGCAAGGAGATCCAACCAGTCCATTCTGAAGGAGATCAGCCCTGGGATTTCTTTGGAAGGAATGATACTAAAGCTGAAACTCCAGTACTTTGGCCACTTCATGCGAAGAGTTGACTCATTGGAAAAGACTCTGATGCTGGGAGGGATTGGGGGCAGGAGGAGAAGGGGACGACAGAGGATGAGATGGCTGGATGGCATCACTGACTCGATGGACGTGAGTCTGAGCGAACTCCGGGAGATGGTGATGGACAGGGAGGCCTGGCGTGCTGCGATTCATGGGGTCGCAAAGAGTCAGACACGACTGAGTGACTGATCTGATCTGATCTGATCTGATCCTGCTTTATGGGCTTCCCTGGAGGCTCAGTGGTAAAGAATCTGCCTGCCAATGCAGGAGACGCAGGTTCAATCCCTGGGTCTGGAAGATCCCCTGGAGGAGGGCATGGCAACCCACTCCATGGGATTTTCCCAGCAAAATCCCATGGACAGAGGAGCCTGGTGGGGTACAGACCATGGGGTTGCAAAGAGTCGGACACAACTGAGTGACTAAACAACAACAAATTCTGCTTTGTTCTTCCTAGCAGACATTTATCACTGGTAGATATTTTATTCCCTATCTATATGATTACTATTATTATCTGGTTCCCTAGAACGTAAGGTCCCTGAGGGCAGGGTCTGCTTGTTCCTGGCTGTACCTTTGGCTCCTGTGACAGTGCCTGGCACATAGCAGGCAGTTGATTCTGATTTGTCAAATGTCTCTGCATGGCTGGTCCCTTCTGAACATCATTCAATTCTCAAGCCAAAGGTCATCTCCTCAGTGACTTCTGGTCAGAAATACCACAAACTCCTTCTCTTTCCTTGCCCCAGCCCTGTCACTCTCTAAGGCAAAATCCCTTATTTTCTTCTTAGCACATATCACTCTCTGAAATGACTTTGGTTATTTTGTTTACTTGCTTATTGTCTATGTACTTCTCCATCCCCAGCAGGGACCTGTCTGTTGTGTTCACCTCTGTGTACCTCTCAGCTTCCCTGGTGGCTCAGATGGTACAGAATCTACCTGCAATGTGGGAGACCTGGGTTTGATCCCTGGGTTGGGAAGATCCCCTGGAGGAGGGCATGGCCACCCACTACAGTATTTTAGCCTGGAGAATCCCTACAGACAGAGGAGCCTGGCAGGGTACAATCCATAGGGTCACAAACAGTCGGATACGACTGAACAACTAAGCACAGCTGTCTCCCAATGTCTACAGCAGTGCCAGGCTCATAATAAATCCTCAGCAAATGGTTCTTGGACTGGAGAGGAAGTTGCAGGAACATTCATAGCTCCCTTCAATACCTACCTTCGGGAGACAGGAGTCCACAGCATTATGAATGTCCTTTACATTTGGAGGCTTCTCACCGTGCCTTGCCCCTTTTTGTGGCTGTGTTGAAGAAGACATTATGGTCTTCTCTTCTGCATTTTCATTGGGTTCCAGGAAAATAGTCACAGGTTGGTTGTCAACCACAATTTGGTGCTTTCCTTTTTTCAACACGCCATCCTTACCTTCGGTGGAGACATTAAATATACACATACACATAGAAATGAGAGCAATTTCAAATAACCCTCTTACTCATGCATCTGTACCTTGCCCCAGCACCCTCACAGTAAGGGCTGCTCCCTGTATCCTGGAATGGTGGGTTAACTAGAGCGTGAGGAGCCTATTCAAAACTCCAAAAAAAAGAAAGTGACTCAGTCGTGTCCAACTTTTTGCCATCCCATGGACCATACAGTTCATGGAATTCTCCAGGCCAGAGTACTAGAGTGGGTAGCCTTTCCCTTCTCCAGGGGAATCTTCCTGACCCAGGAATCAAACTGGGATCTCTTGCATTGCAGGTGGATTCTTTATTGCAGCTGAGTCAGCAGGAAAGTCCCAAAACTCCAAAGAAGGCAGCTTAAGTTATACTGTAGAAAGGAAAGCTTAATGCTAATGGAATATCATCCACTCATTAGAAGTCACATTCCTGAAACTGTCACCAGCTTCCCATTTCAATGTCATGGAATAATGCTCATCATAAATCAAGTGAGAAGAGCAGGAATCAAACAGTAGATTCAGGTTTATAACTACATATATGTTTGCTGACACTCAGAGGAAAAGGCCAGGAGGAAATACACCAAAATATTCATATTGTTTTTCTCTGGGTGTTTTCTTCTTTATTATTTTCTCCCCTTTTCTTAGTATCTATAACTCTTGCAATTCTAAAAAACAAATCAATGGAATAATGATGAAAAACATCAAAGTGAAATACCTAAGTGACAGAGGGGTCTGGGGGCGGCACGGGTGTTCTGTCAACACCGGGACCCCGACAAGTAAAAGCCAGGTCAGAGACTGGGCACTTCAGCGCTGTGTCCTCTGCGTTGGGGTTGCGTCTGTCAGCAGGAGCCCCCACTTACTGGCTCCCACCGAACGGTACCAGACTTTCTCCCACCCTCTGTCCTAGATAAGCTTGAACTGGGTCTGCATGGAACGCCCGGGGGGCCCCTCCAGGGACGGCGGTTGCCACCCAGCCCCGGCCCTCAGCTCACCCGCCCTTTTGTTGAACTGCACCCGGAAGGTGTTCGAGTTGGGGTCGCTGGGGTCCAGGGCCAGGACGGTGCACTCCCCGCCGCCCGATTCCCGGCTCTGGAAGTACTTTTCCAGCTTCCATTGGAGGCGCGTGCAGGGATGGGACGCCCGCACGAGCAGCGGGGACGGCGGGCAGAGGCTCGAAGCCATGGCTGTCGCTCGGGGATGGCGCCGCGAGAGGCGGCGACGCAGCTGGGCTGGGCCGGGGCCGCCCTGGGGCGCAAAGTTTCAGTTTCGCTTTCCCGAAGATCCTTCTCGGTTCCCGGCAGAGCCGCACCCCCTCCTCTCTTCGCCGCCCTCCTGGCCGCGGACTGCCCGGTGAGTAGGTCCCATTCTCTGTTCCCCGGGGGGTGGGCGCAGAGACTTCCCGGGGGTCCTCTCCTGCGGCCTCGCGCCAGGGGCGGGGAGAGGCGCGCGAGGGACTGGCGCCCAGTGCTGGGCTTCCCCTGGGAGGATGGAGACGGGGCAGATGCTCAAGTCAGAGAAAGTTTCTCCTGAGTTTGTGATTCCTTTTAACTCTTATTGTTACTGTTATTTGCAGGGAAAATGTAATTCACATGCTAAGTTCAGATTAAACTTACCTACATTCCAAAAAATTTGAATTTGTTCACCTGAATTATGCCATATCACCTGTTACCTCTCTCTCACGCAGTACTTCAGACTGGCTCTTCGGGCTTTTCCGCCCTCCTTTCTCCATTTAGCCAACAATGCTGAACTTCATGGGGGCTTCCCTGGTGGCTCAGGGTTAAAGAATCCGCCTCCCAATACAGGAGACCCAGTGACAAGGGTTCCATCCCTGAGTGGGTAAGATCCCCTGGAATAGCAAATAGCAACCCACTCCAGTATTCTTGCATGGAAAATTCCGTGAACAGAGGATCCTGGTGGACTACAGTCCATGGAGTCGCAAAGAGTCAGACAGGACTGAGCACGTATGCACTGAACTGCAGGGCTGCCCTGTGTACTACGGAATAAAGGTGAGAGCCGAGGCACCACACCTCATCTGCTGGTAACTGGAGTCAGACTTGTGACTCAAGAAGCAAAATCTCTCAAACCCCTCAAGAGGAAGTCTAAAGTAAAGCAGAATCTTAAAAGAGAGAAGGAGAGGGAGGGATGGGGCTCATCAAAGGCATAGGGACCACCGTATGTGAAGCACAGACGTAGCACGGAGGCTTTGGAAAGGATGTGATGAGTAAGGGAGATGACAGAGGAAGGGTCTAGTGGAATATAATGTGTCTAATAGACATATTGGGCTTCCCTGGTGGCTCAGATGGTAAAGAATCTGCCTGCAATGCAGGAGACCTGAGTTTGATCTCTGGGTTGGGAAGATTCCTCTGGAGAAGGAAATGGCTACCAACTCTAGTACTCCAGTATTCTTGCCTGGAGAGCTCCAAGGACAGAGGAGCAAATATAGTGTGAGCTACATATTAATTTAAGATTTTTCAATAGCTAGAATTTTTAAAGTACACACAGGTGAAAATAATTTTAATTTTATGTTCTTTTGGTCACAATATCCTAAATTAATCATTTCAGCATATAATCAATGTTAAAAACTTACTAAGGAGATATTTTACACTCTTTTTTGTCATCGTAGGTCATTGCAATCCAGTGTTATCTCACATTTGCATCATCTTTCAGTTGTGCTTAGCCACATTGCCACATTTCAAGTGCTCCAAGAGCTGCACGTGGCTAATGGCCCACACTGGACAGCACAGTTCTAAATGTCGAAAAGTCTTGAAGATCAATAGGGAGATATGGAAGACAGATAAGTAGGGCAAACAGGAGAGTGATTCATCAGATGTGCATTTTAGAAAGGTGGTGTTGGCAATGATGTGGAGGACACATTTCCATGCAAGGGTGAATGGAGGTGGAGAGGTCAGAGATAAAGTTTTTGCACATGTCTGGTAAGACTGTAAATGGGTGAGTCTTTATACAGAACAATTTGGCTGTACTATCAGAATTATGACTGCATATTCATTCTTATTTTGCAGGTCCACTTCTAGGAATTTGTCCTGTTGATTGATTAGCACCTCTGTGAAGTGACCTATGTACTAAGTTGTTCTTTTCAGCCTTTTTTATAATAGCAAAAGATTAGGAACCACTTAAGTGTCCATAAGGGCTTCCCTGATGGTTCAGATGGTAAAGAATCTGCCTGCAATGCAGGAGACCTGGGTTCGATCCCTGGATTGGGAAGATCCCCTGGAGGAGGTCATGGCAACCCACTCCAGTATTCTTGCCTGGAGAATCCCCATGGACAGAAGAGCCTGGTGGGCTACAGTTCACGAGGTTGCAGAGAGTTGGACACAACTGAGCAACTAAGCACAGCACATAGCAAGTGTCCATAATAGGGGTTGCTGCTGCTGCTGCTAAGTCACTTCAGTCGTGTCCGACTCTGTGCGACTCCATAGATGGCAGCCCACCAGGCTCCCCCGTCCCTGGGATTCTCCAGGCAAGAACACTGGAGTGGGTTGCCATTTCCTTCTCCAAAGCATGAAAGTGAAAAGTGAAAGTGAAGTTGCTTAGTCGTGTCCAACCCTCAGCGACCCCATGGACTACAGCCTACCAGGCTCCTCTGTCCATGGGATTTTACTAGTAGTTGAATAGCTTACAATGCATCTATACGATGGAATATAGGCTAACATGGAAAGATCTCTAGGATACCTTAAATAGAAAAGGTAAGATGCAAAATAGTGCATATTAGATGCTACCTTTTGAGGATGGGCCCAGGCTCTGAGGAGCACTCTGCCCAAAGCTGGTGTCCCAGAGCTTCCTCCCCAAGAGGGCAAAGGCCCAGAGGTGAAGGAGAGTTTGGAGAGCATAAGTAGTGCCATTTCATAGCACTGAAGTTCTGTGGGAGCGTTAGGTATGTAAAAGGGAGGCAGGGAAACTGAAATTTCAAAGAGACCCTTGGATGCCAGGCTGAAGAGCTTGAGCTTTACCATAGGCAATGGAGTCTGTTGAAGGTTTTGAGCAGACAGTGCTTCTCAATAAATGTATACTTTATGAGAGTTTTTTTTTTTTTTTTTAATGCTACCTTTTGTGTAAAAATGCTCCTGGAAGGATATTGGCGAAGCTAATAGCATTGATTGCCTCTGGGAAGGGGATTTAGTGAGGGGAGTAGGAGGGAGCCGTTTATATGTTCTAAATTTGAACCAGTAAATGTACCTGGTAACTATTCAAACAATAAAGCATAAAATAACGTACATTTAAGTCTTTAAAGAGAATGTATTGCCATAGCTCAGTCAAGGAGCCCTGAAAGCTGTGAAGTGAAGTGTTATCTGTGGGCAAGGAGGGTAGGGCCACATCCTACCGTGATTTAGGTGGACAGGGCCCTGTGATGAACTGAATATGAAACAGAAGAGAAGATTCTAGATTTCTGACTTGAGTAGATAAATGGTGTATTGTTTACCAAGCTGTGGAATCCAGGATATAAAGCATGGATTTTGGAGGGATTGGGTGAGGGTAGGTAGCAATGTTGGAGAAGGCAATGGCACCCCACTCCAGTATTCTTGCCTGGAGAATCCCATGGACGGAGGAGCCTGGTGGGCTGCAGTCCATGGGGTTGCTAGGAGTTGGACACGACTGAGTGACTTCACTTTCACTTTTCACTTTCATGCATTGGAGAAGGAAATGGCAACCTACTCCAGTGTTCTTGCCTGGAGAATCCCAGGAACGGGGGAGCCTGGTGGGCTCCCATCTCTGGGGTCGCACAGAGTCGGACACGACTGAAGCAACTTAGAAGCAGGTAGCAATGTGGGGAGTGGAGATGAGATTATGGATCCAGATTTTCAGAGGCTATGTTGAGGGAATTATGGGACGTTCAGGTAGACTTGAAAAATTCAGCTCAGGAGAGCCATAGCCTAGAGTTACAGGTATGGGAATCATATTTGCAGCTGGTGAGCTGAAGTCATGAGAGTAGATGAGATCACATTTGGAGAGTATTTAGAAAGAGTTGAGATGTGCCTCTCATAAAATCCTGGGACAGCTGATGAAGGTTGAATCCAGTTGAAAGGTCTGTAAAGGCAAAGTGAGAGGTGACAAGAACCAGGGGAAGATGGCATTGGAGAAGCCTAAAAGCAGAGGTTCAGGAATCAGGTCATGAAATGAATGAAACTATAGAGAAGGGCCAAATAAAGAGTAGGAAAGAGGAGAGGAGAGTCCACTGGGGTTAGCCACCTGGAAAACACTGATGAGCAGTTTCAGAGAAGGCTTGGTGTGAACTGGGAGCCAGACTGCTGTGGGCTGAGCAGGCGGACGGACAGAGAGTCAACTCCTTCAGCTGCCCATGAAGAGAAAGGAACATAGTAGGACCAGCAATGAAAAGTTGGGAAGTCTTTTGTTGCTGTTGTTGCTGTTAAAATAGAAGAGATTGAGTGTTTGGGGCCATATGCTCCTTTCCTTGTTTCTAATTACTTTGGGGTTAAAAGAGTGCCGCCCCATACTGACCAGTCTGTCCCAATGCCTTAAAAACTCCCTGATGCCTCAGCGGCAAAGAACCCGCCTGCAATGCAGAAGATGTCGATTCCATCCCTGGGTCAGGAAGATTCCCTGCAGAAGGAGATGGTAACCCACTCCAGTATTCTTGCCTGGGAAATCCCATGGACTGAGGAGCCTAGTGGTCTACAGTCCACAGGGTCGCAAAAGAGTCGGACACGACTAAGAACTAAGCACAGCATAGCACATCAAAAGCAAAAACCCACCGGAAGCCCACAGCAGAAGCTCTCAGTTTTCCTTCTTTTATGAAAACAGCAGTGCCCTCTGGAGGCAAAAATGTGTCTTCTCCTTGCATTTTAGGATAGTACTTGGACTTGCTTTTCCTGACATTTAATAATAGTGCTCTGATACTGCAGGTAGCTGTACAAAATTTTCCTTTTGCAAAAGCATTAGAAATGATTTCAGAGGGCCTCAGGCAACTATGTGGCAACAGGTGTGAGCAGCTGTGTCTTTAAGCATTTTTATTCTTATTCTCCCCAGTCTTTAATTATGTTAGAAAAATCATTAAAATGTGTTTTCCCAGGGTTTCTGATTTTTATCCACATAATCCCCTTTATAATTAGATCAGGGATATTTATCACAAATTCAATGATGTATATCCCCACAGGCACAAATACAGTTTCCTCTTTCTTCAGGCACTGTCCAGGGGTCTTCACTCATTCATAGGCTGGTTTTCTTTTTTCTTTCTCTTTTGACTTTCCCATGTTTTATTAAAAATCTTTTAGGGTTTAAATTTTTTATTTTGCTGTTGTCTTTTTTTCCTGAATGCAATAGTCAAATTGCACAAATTGCAATGTATTCTCAAGTCATTTTTAATTAATTGATTTTAACTGAAGGGTAATTACTTTACAACATTGTGGCAGTTTTTGCCATACATTGACATGAGTCAGCCGTGGGTGCACATGTGTCCCTCCATCCTGGACCCCACTCCCACCTCATCCCCCTGGGTTGTCCTAGAGCACGGGCTTTGAGTGCCCTGCTTCATGCATTGAACCGGCACTGGTCATTGTTTTACATACGACAATATACATGTTTCAATGGTATTCTCTAAATCATCCCACCCTCGCACAGGCTTGTTTTTCCTCATTGCTCTCTGAATGCTGTGCTCACGTGTCGTCATCTTTCCTCTTCTAAAAATGTAAAAGCCTACTTCATCCTTCAAGACCTGGCCCTAGCCTCACCTTCCCCATACAGATTTCCCTGCTGTAGCCCATACAGCTCTTTGCCTTCTCTGAACTGCCATTATGGTTTCAATTGGAAGCTCTCAGTAAAAGATAAAAGGTAAACAACAGAAGCAAAAACAGTGTTTGCATGTTCACCAATGGAATGAAAAATAACTCAAGATCAGAAATCATGTTTGGTCTTCCGGTTGTGTATCCTCACCAAATTCCCTAAGATGCTCATCAGTGCTTATGCATCCTTCTATTCGTTCCTAGAAGGGGGCTGCCATATTTGGGAAACGCAAAACAGCAAACATTGAAAGACCTCAGAGACCTGGAGGATGGACTTTTCCAAGGTAAAAAGCATAAATGTGTAAGTTATAGACTTTGATCAGCACATCATAGTTCTTTCTAAGATAGCAAAAATTCTGGGATTTCCAGTTTATACTTGGCAATCTTGTTTGGTTTTAATATCCCAATAAAAGTTTTCTCCTTGCCTCATGTGAGAGATGGGGAATCAAGGATGTGCTAATATAATCAACAGAGTCAACATGAGGATGGGTGATTTTTTCAGAATGTTGCCTCAGTATCATTTTTATTTTCTCTGCTCAGCAATTCTACTTTTGTAGCATGAGGGGTGGCGAAGAAATGGCAATGCACCCCAGTATTCTTGCCTGGAGAATCCCAGGGACAGAGGAGCCTGGTGGGCTGCTGTCTATGGGGTCACACAGAGTCAGACATGACTGAAGCGACTTAACAGCAGCAGGAGCAGCAGCATGAGGGGAGGAGGTGGAGGGAGGAGAAATAAAAATAAAGGACCAGGAAAAAGGCACCTCATTGGTTTATCCTGAAAAGTCCACATTCAGGCTTATGTCATTATATAAGCCATTGAAAGTGGGTCCTTTCAGGTTGATGGGGAGGTGAAGCTGATAGGCTTTTGTCCCCATTTCTTCTGTTCTGTCTAGAGGAACCCCACAAGGCTTTGGAGATTGGAGTCCTCTCTGAGAGTTTGGGGTCTTTTTGGTCTGTGACCTTTGAGCCTTTTCAGGTGGTAATCTCCAACCCTTCATCTCATCCAGAATTAAAAGTACATTGGCCTCTAGGGAAGAGGGGTAGAGTCAGTGTTGGCTGGAACACTTAGTATTTCAAGTATTCCAGACACATTGATCAAACAAACATGTTCCCCTTCCCCTCTCCAACCCAGTGCTCTTAGGAAGATTTCTGTTGCTTTGTGTTTATGAAACTGTATTTGTCATCAGTAATCTGTCAATTATTCCGTCTCGATAATTTTGAAACCACTCTTGCTTTTCACAGGGTGTTGGGGCAGCAGCTGACAGTGAGAAACCAGGTAGGATCACCTCACTCTCACTCTTGCCTCAGAAAATCTTTGCTCACATCTTTCCTCAGTGGAGAAAGGGGAATACAGAAGGAGACTATCTCCCCCACCAGCGCTCAGGTGCGTGACTGCAGGGCCTTGTGGGGACCCGGCACATGTGTTCTCTAGGGCTCCCGTTGGTCCTGTCCTTTGCACACAAGATGGGAGACTCTTCTGACAACAGCCCTAGAACTAAAGCTGGCACGAGAGGTGACCCATTGATTGTCTTCTTGCTCAGCAAGGCTTGTAAGAGCCAGCCTAGCCTCACCCTAGGATGAGGCTGACCCCTTTGAGATTTTCAACCATGGCACAAGCCCATAGGCTCTGACAACTCATGTGCTGCTGCTTTGGGGTAATTGAGGCCATTAGAGGTCTTTCTAGATGGCTCAGATTAGAAATGGGAATTGAAGTAAAAAAAATAATCAGTTACTGTTGTTCAGTTGCTAAGTTGTATCTGATTCTTTGGGACCTCATGGACTACAGTAAGCTAGGCTCCTCTGTATTCCACTATCTCCAGGAGTTTCCTCAAATTCATGCCCACTGTATGGGTATGCTATCTAACCATCTCATCCTATGCTGCCTGCTTCCCCTTTTGCCTTCAATCTTTCCCAGTCAGTGAAATTACTACATTGTATCTATTTTAGGACACAGATTTTTTTCAGGTCTCTGAAATAAGGCTGCTCCCTATCCACTGATAGGTTTAGTTGGCATCGTTTTTCCTTTCTTGGTGGCATATAGTAATACTTTAGACCCCATGAACTACAGTTTCACAGGTCAGGTTCTCCAGGAAGCAGAAAATGAGATGGAGTTAGGGATGCTGAAGGCTTATTGTGAAAGGGAAAGAGAAGAAACCAGATTGGACAGTTGGAGCCATCAGACTGTAATGAAAATCTGGCAAAACTCTGCCAGCCTAAAGATTGCTCATGGGCGAAGTTGGACATCAGTGGCCTTATCCAGCTATTGATGGAGCCCCCTGAGAATAACGTGACCTGGGCTGGAAAGCTGAGGGGCTAACACCTGGAGGCTGTTGGCTAATCATCCTCCCCGCTTCACTAAAGGAGGATATGATCAGTTAGCGCATCATCTTGCTGCCACCTGCGGAAAATACTTTCTAGCCAATCAGTTTTAATTCCACCAAAATCATGCTACAAAACTAGAATATGATGAAGAATTATTTACTGTCCTGTTGTCAGTGCTCCTCCCGTCTCCTGGACCATGCCCCCAGGAGCATCCTTGACCAATGACTGATAGAAGCTGGGTAACCAGCTCTGTCACCCCGGTGATGTAATTCTAAGACGCATGGTCTACACTGCCCCTCTGTGGAGTTAAGCTTCATTTTCTTTGTAACATCCCCTTTATTCATTTCTTTCCTTTCCCTGTCTCACTTTCCCACTTGATTCTCCCCATCCCATGCCCCTGGTGTTTTCTGGGATAACCTCCCAAATAAATTTATACTCAACCCCTACCTCAGAATCAGCTTCTAGCAGAACCCAAGCCAAGATGTTGACAAAGGCAAACAAGTTATAAATAAAGCCTCCACATATTTTTGACTCATAATTAAGTCTAATACTTGTGCCTTAAGAATGGGTCTTCCCAAACGCGCTATTTTTATGTAGGTTTTTAAAATCTATGAACCTTGATAAACAGTTTCATACCACTGTTATTGCATCATGGTAGCTACCACCAAGTGGGTATTTATTGTATGGCAGGCACACAGCTAAGCACTTTATGGTGATACCATGGAAAACTCTTAGATATCCTTGATCTAAGGAATAAGGGAGAAGCAGGAAGAGGCCTAGAAGTCATCTCTCTTTTTTGCGTAGAGGAAGCTCAGTCTCCTGGTGTGAAGTAGAATTAGATCCTTTTCAAAGGACCCCTTGCTCATTTCTTTATTTTTTTATCTTCTCTCCTTTTCCAGAGATTGATACTCTCAGAGGAAACTACAGTCAGCAAATTCCCATTAGTCATGACAACTTCAAAATTTTGAAAAATAATGAGAGTCTGCTGTGTGAAGTCCTCCAGAATAAATTTGGCTGTAACTTTACCTTGGTGTCTCCGGCCCCGGAAGGTAACAACGAGTCTCTACGAGTCTTCAGAAAAATGCTGACTCCCAGGGTAGAGTTATCTATCTGGAAGGATGACCTCACCAGACATGCTGTTGATGCTGTGGTGAATGCAGCCAATGAAGAACTCCTGCATGGAGGGGGCTTGGCCCAGGCCCTTGTGAAAGCTGGCGGCTTTGAAATCCAAGAGGAGAGCAGACAAGTGATTTCCAAATACGGCAGAATTCCAACTGGTGAGATAGCTATCACAGGAGCAGGGAAGCTTCCCTGCCGAAAAATTATCCATGCTGTTGGCCCTCGGTGGTCATTGATGGATAGCCAGGAATGTATTGATAAACTGAAAACAGCCATTGTAAATATTTTGCATTTTGTCAGCAGTAAAAATTCTGTGAACATTGAGACAGTAGCAATTCCAGCCCTGAGCTCTGGGATTTTCCAGTTCCCTCTGAGTCTGTGTACAGAGATCATTGTGCAAACTATCAAAATGTATTTCCAAAACGTGCCAATTGCCAATAATTTTAAAGAAATTCACCTGGTAAGCAATGAGGACCCTACTGTTGCTGCCTTTAAAACCGCTTCAGAAATCATCCTAGGGAGGAATGAGCTTGAATCCCTGGTAAGTCAAGGAGCCACCCAGCCTTTCAATACTATGGTTGTGAACAGCATGACTCTTCACATTGTCCAAGGCCTCATTGAAAGGCAGGAGGTAAGTCTTTATTGTATTCTCTTGCACTGCCAAAGGGGTTCCCTGAACTGTGTATTACCCAGCAAGTATGTTTTGAGCATATACTATTTCAAACATGGTTTAGAAAGTATCTTGTTTAGGTTAAGAGTATGGATTTCAGAGCCAGACCATCTGGATTTCAATATTAGCTTTGCCATTTACTAACTGGATGACCTGAGTTGAGTTACTTTACCTTTTGGTCCTCAGTTTCTTCATCTGAAAAATGAGGATAATAATAGCGCTTTTATCTCAGAGTTGGAATCAGAACACATAAACTGCCTAGAATAGAACTTGGCATGTGATAAGTATTTATAATTATTGTTACCATTATTCTCAAGCACCATGAGAAAATAGAACAATCTTTGATTCTAAAGAAGTAAAAATCTACTGTGTTCTTTTCATATAAGAAGATTCTCTAGTTGAAACGTCTCACTGGGGAGACAAACCATCTGAATATTTCTAAAGCAAGCTATCAGTAATAATAAACAAAAAATCTCAATACAAAGTGAATTCATAATATTTCAGAGTATGTACATTTTTGTCACAAGAGTGGAGTATAGTAGATCAAGAAGGATTATTTCAGAAGATACGAGTTTGAATTTGATCTCAAGTTATGATGGTTATGAATTGGCAGGAGAAGAGGCCTGGGTAGTTAGAATGACTTAGCAGAGAGATACAGAGAAATTGACAGATCAAAAGTTATAGGCTGGACCAGTCAGGAGTACTAGGTGGAGCTGCAAATTGTATGTGAGTATATGGCATCCGGTCCCACCACTTCATGGGAAATAGATGGGGAAACAGTAGAAACAGTGCCAGACTTTATTTTTCTGGGCTCCAAAATCACTACGGATGGTGACTGCAGCCATGAAATTAAAAAACGCTTACTCCTTGGAAGGAAAGTTATGACCAACCTAGATAGCATATTCAAAAGCAGAGACATTACTTTGCCAACAAAGTTCGTCTAGTCAAGGCTATGGTTTTTCCTGTGGTCATGTATGGATGTGAGAGTTGGACTGTGAAGAAGGCTGAGCGCCGAAGAATTGATGCTTTTGAACTGTGGTGTTAGAGAAGACTCTTGAGAGTCCCTTGGACTGCAAGGAGATCCAACCAGTCCATTCTGAAGGAGATCAGCCCTGGGATTTCTTTGGAAGGAATGATGCTAAAGCTGAAACTCCAGTACTTTGGCTACCTCATGCGAAGAGTTGACTCATTGGAAAAGACTCTGATGCTGGGAGGGATTGGGGGCAAGAGGAGAAGGGGACGACAGAGGATGAGATGGCTGGATGGCATCACTGACTCGATGGACATGAGTCTGAGTGAACTCTGGGAGTTGGTGATGGACAGGGAGGCCTGGCGTGCTGCAATTCATGGGGTCGCAAAGAGTCGGACATGACTGAGTGACTGATCTGATCTGATGTGGCTCTGTGCCAGGGGCTGTGGAGGATACAAATTGTAACTTAGCCTTTAGCCAGGGATAGTAGGGCACAAAGGTGAGGGCACTGACAGGGAGGGGATAGAGTCAAGGTAACAGTGAACCAGGTGCTTCTGGATTAGTGCAGCTTCTCTACCAGGCAGAGAGCACCTTGACGGTGGGGATTGTCACTTGTTCATCTCTGTAGCTCTGGAGCTGGTCTCTGGGCATGCATGTTGGTGTCCAACAAGTTACTGACAAATAACTGAAAGGAGGCAGCAGAGAGCAGGGGCTGCAACAGAGGAAGAGAAAGAATATAAGGCTATATTCTCTATTATCCCCATGATCCGTGACTCTCCTGTGGCCATAGTCAAACAGGATTAATCACAAGTGAAAAAATTCCGTTTATTGCTTACAAGACAATTAAAAAGAAGACTGAGGGGACCCCAGGAGATGAAATATTTATTTGATAAATCATTAATATGCCAATTTAAAATTAAAGTGGAAACATCCTGGTTGAATAGCTTATTTCTTTAACTAAAATTCTATTATATTTAATTATTACCAACATTAAGAATTTTAAAATTTGTAAAGGGTGCCAGTGCCTCCAACTTGCAAGTTCTGATTGCATTTTCAAAGTGACACATTCATTAATACCCATGAGAAGTACATAAGTTACCCCAAAAGGAGCCAAAGTCATCAAGATGAATTAGGGGGACCTGGGGACCCCCACCAAGAGGGAGACCTACTTCCCACTGTGAACTTTTTCATCTCATTTGTGCTTTCTTTAACTATATGCCACTTACTTTAAAAAACACGAACTTTAGGGGGTAGAAATTTCCTTATAAATTTTATTTCCACTCTGTAAGACAACATGAACATTCACATAGAAACAGCGAAAAGTGAAGACAATGGATTATAGAATGAAACCACTTATTGATGAAGCTTAAAACAAATCATCGAGAAGGTTCTGAATCTGAGAATATTGGGAGTATAAGCCAGCAAGGGGCTGACAGATGTTTGCAATAAAAATTGTATCATCTACATGTTTTACGTAATTTCTGATTAGCACGAACAGACTCATGATAATCAAATGATCACTCTTTGGAAATTTTATATCTGTTATTAAGTGATAGTTTTATGGATTTAGGATCTTCAAAAGTATTTTTCAAAGCTCTTCAGGAAAATAAATATTTAAATTAGTCATTTAAGAAAAAGTAATATAACACTGAACCGTGTTCATTTTTTTTCCCTTTTCAGACAGATGTAATTGTTAATTCTATGTACCCCCGTATTGGTCTTAGAGCTGGGTCTGTGTCAGAATCAATTCTAAAAGCAGCCGGAGATGAAATAGAGCGGGAATTACACCAAAAAATAACTAAGACAGTACTAGATTCCCAGTTGGTACTGGTCACAAGAGGATTTAAATTGTCTTGCAAATACATATACCATGTGTTATGGACTTCAGAATATTCTGAACAAAAACTGGTAAGGTCAAAATAAATTTATCTTTCTGTGTCTCCAAAGTCTATGTAATAGTCTGTTGAATTTCCATCATGTCATGACATTCATGTTATGTTATTGTCAAGTGGAATATTCCCTATTCTCTACTACTCCTGTGAATACCTGAAATAGTAAACAGATGTTGTAGTCACAAATTGTCTTAAGAAGTTTAATTTAAATTATCGCTTAGTCCATGTCTGAATTTTAAGTGGGCATGCCACAGATAGACACAGAAACATCAGGGCTCCCTCTCTGCACCCAGTGGCCCTACAGGCCTCTTCTTACATATGGGCCAGGCACTCAGCCTCTCCCTATCTCCTGCCATCTGTTAAATCCCAGGAGGACCTGGGATCTCTCTTCCAGTACCATTCCAGTCAAATCTGTTACCTGTGAGGGCTTCTCTGTGGTAAAGTACCTGTGGTAAAGCTTAGCTTTCTGGCTGACTCTACAACTGAGGGGCATAAATTGTATACGTTAAGGACTAGGGGGAACCCACTGAAATGTAGAGAAAGGGAAACTTAATCTCCTTTTCTGTCTTTGTCCATATTTATTTTATCACCATTTCTGATCTTCTCTTGTCTAGAGAGCCCTCAAATCCCAAATTGGTCATTCAGTCACTCTCTGCTTTTTCCAGTCACTCAGTTTTCCGAGGTCCTTGCACATTGGTATAATCTTGTTACATTAGTATAACTAACATACTAGTATATTAGTATAATGTAAGAAAGTTATCCAATAACGTTCCTACTACAGTGTTCAGTTTGAATGTTGAAATATTGATGGAAGTTTAAATCTGCCAAAAATAAATTACATGACAGATCTTAATGACTTTAAATAAATGTTGATCACTTACTTTAACCTCTCCGTCCTTTATTAAAGCTCTTTATGTTGATCCAGAAGTGGCAGGTAAGTGGGGGATAAACTGAAGATTGGCTCTCTAATCTGGGGAGAAGGCTACATAAATTGAGGGCAATCCCGATGCCCAAATGCCCTGAATGGCACAACATGTACCAGTCAGTCACTTCAGTTTCTCAACCCTTTCATTCCTCATCATTTAACCTTACAGCTGTAATGGGTCCCCTACGGAGTGATACCTTTCCTGTTCTCTGAGGAGGCATGGGCATGGCCCTGAGGAATAGTGGAGGTTGGCGTTATAAAATATGGGCAGGATTAAAGGGTAAGTGGGTAAGTGAAGTCTTATTTTTGACTCAAAATACTAATCTTAAATTTTTGTTTTTCCTAAAGCCATTGAAAGATGCGATGAAGAAATGCTTGGAAAAATGCCTTGAACTAAATATGACTTCCATTTCCTTTCCTGCCTTTGGGACTGGAATCACTGGTATGAAGAAGAGTGAAATAGCAGAGATTATGTTTAATGAAGTTTTAATATTTGCCAGACAAAGTTTGCAACAATTAGCTGTAAAGTTTGTGATCTTCCCCGAAGAATTGGAGACATATAAGGTAAGTTAATATCTTAGAAGTGTCCTGTGGTTCGTTCATATTCATTTCCTCAACAACATCTATTTAGTATCTCCAAAGTAAGATACAGGTTTTGTTAAGTGCTGTGGAGCATGATGATGGTCTAACTTGGTGAAATTTAATTTTTATAAATCATTCACCTCTGACCTAGTAAGGAATGTCATTGTAGAAGCCATGTCTACCCCACTACCTAGCTTTTCTCTTGTCCTTTGTGGGCATTTATTCTTCCCTCTGCTCCTTAAAGGTATGCAACCTCCTAGTTTTGTGGGGTCCTTTGCTCCTCCCCTTCTCTTTCCCACTTTCCAGCCTGTCTCCATGTGGGTAGTTGCCATTTTCTCTCTCTCTACAAGAAAACAAGCTTAGACTTGTTCTAGTTTGCACTTTCCTGGAACAAGTGTAAATGTTCTTATTCCTCTTGCTGCCTTGCTGGAGGGGGAGGTTTGTAGTGTTAGCTGATTTCCATTGCTGATCTCAAGCTATCTATGTTACATTACCGAAGGAGGAATTGGAAAGAGACATTCACCGTGGAGTCTCATGAGCCAGTGTAAGCCAGCTCTAGTACACCACTGTCTCATCCACAGCTGACCTGCAAAACTGGTGAATTACCCAGTGATGCAGCTTATCTTCTTGACAAAATTAAACAGCCTGTCATTCCAATGAAGTTCACCAATTCCACCCACCACCCACTGAAGAGGACTATTACTAGGCCCAGATGGGTGCTCAGAATACATCCCTGGACTGTCCATAAAGCACCATATCCCTATAAGAGGAATTAGCCCCAACTAGAAAAGGAAGTGGGGCTTCCCTCGTCAGTAAAGACTCAGTAAAGCTCAGTCAGCAAAGAATCCTCCTGCAATGTAGGAGACCTGGGTTTGATTCCTAGATTGGGAAGATCCCCTGAAGAAGGAAATGGCAACCCACTTCAGTATTGTTGCCTGGAGAATCCCATGGACAGGGGAGCCTGACAGGCTACAGTCCATGGGATCACAGGAGTTGGACACAACTTAGCAACTAAACCACCACCAGAAGAGAAAGTGCTTGTGCTCGTCAACATACAAGCAAAAATGTAAATGGCAGTTCAACAATACAGAAAACCATGGTCTGAGAGCTCCCCTGGGGGCTAATAACAAAAGTAGTTGCCATGAGTTGCATCAGCCAGGTACTGTACCAAGAAGAAGCTAGTCCTTATTGTCATCTCCATCTTACAAGTGGGACCAGAGATTAATATGTACATACCTAGTCCAGTGGCTGAGCCAAGAGTCCAACCTCTGTCTGTTGGTCTGACCCTAAAGCCTGTGTTCTGAAACACTAAACAAAAATATAGGGGGGAAAATATCATGAAGGATGATACAGCTTTCAGTTTTGTGACTCAAAGGAGAAGATTATCTTAAAAAGTAACTTATATTGTACCCTGAACAATGACCATTCCTTCAGGCTTTTTTCAGTGTTAACACTACATTTTAGGGCTTCCCTAGTGGCTCACATGGTAAAGAATCTGCCTGCAATGCAGGAGACTCGTGTTCAATCCCTGGGTTGGGAAGATCCCCTGGAGAAGGGAATGGCAACCACTCTAGTATTCTTGCCTGGGAAATCCCACGGACAGAGGACCCTGGCGGGCTATATAGTCCATGGGGTCGCAAAGAGTCGGACACAATTGAGTGACTAACACTTACTACATAATATCCATGTGGAAGTATGTGCATACATGTATGTATACTCCTGTAGTCTTTTTTTAAGCACATCTTTTCCTCGTAAATGAGTCTTTCAACAAGGACTTTATGTTCAGAAAGAATAGAGGGTAGTCTGCACACTTCACAGGGGGCATTACCTTGGCAAGGTCCCTACAATCCAGAGAATGGATTTGTCAGACATCTAGAGTTGACCTGGCTCAGGAAGACCAGCGTATACTGAACTCACAATAAAGTGATACTTATGTTCACACACTGATGAATTTCCAATTCATGAATAACAATGAGCAAATAACTCCCCAGCTGACCTATATACTGTGTTCATTAGTATTTCATGATGATAAGGTTCCTGGGTGGTGCTGAGTATGTACAAAAGGCAATGGATAGTCCTTCATTTGGTTATTTAACAAATATGTGTTGCATATCTACCTTGTGCCAGACATTACATCTCAGAATAAGAAACTCCTTACTAGGAACACTCCTCACAGTCTTCACACGAGTTGTTGGTCTTTTGTGGACAGAACTGGGAAAACTGCCAAGTTCTTGCCATTTGGATATGCATTTCCAAACTGCTTGTTATCCACACCTTCTAAATTTTTGGTCCTGATTAAGTTACAGTTTTCTTTCATTTTCAATTCAAAAGGCTTGCCTCATTGATTTCTAACCCAGGAATGCATACTGACTTTAAGTGAATTTGGAAAAAAGCTGATTTTTATCCATTTTGTGTTTGACAGCTATTGTTAGTCCATTTATCAGCAGATAATATTATCTTGTTTATTTTGGAGGGCAGGGAAGCTCCTCCCTGTTATGACCACTCCAGGTACTAAATAAATATGAGGGCTTTTTTGTTCTGGAAATAGCAATTGCAAATATAATTTTTGAAGAAAAACTGCTACAGGTTAAGAAACTTCATTATTAAAGTTCAGATGAAATGAAGATTCTAGACTTTACCTCATTATCTACCATCTTTTTCAATGAAGAATTACTGCCAATTGCATCAACTTTAAACTAAGAAGACCCTGTGCATGGTGGTTCCAAACCCCAGGAGAGATGAGTTTTTTCAAATGGATACTATGATAAAGGATCTACATGGCAATATACATAAATCTCTGTGTGCATACTGTCATATAATAATAATTAAAACAATAGCTAACATCTTGAGTATTTACAATAGCCTGGGTACAATTTTAAGCACTTTATAAGAATTGATCATTCAGACTACAGTGTGGTATGCATATAACTTTTAAAAATGAATTTGTTTTATTGATTACAAGAACATCTGCCACTATTTGTCTTCTTCAGTGATATATCCACACCTTTAGTTCAGTGCCTAATATATAATTTGTCATTGTTGTGGGGTGTGTGTGTGCTCAGTCATGTCTGACTCTTTGCAACCCCATGGTAGCAGGGCATTAATATCTATGAATGATTATATTTTGCTTTGGGATGTACATTCTCCTTTTTTATGCCAGATTTTAAGAGTTTTTCCTTTCCATTTTTCCTATACTTGTTTCCCCTATATGTTCTAATAGATTGTAGTGCTGCATTGGCTGTTCCCGAGGACTTTCTTAAAGGTTGCTTTAGATTTGTGACAGTGGGAATAGGGGATGACAGAGTGGGTGAGGTCAGGTATGGCGAGTGCAAGTAAAGAGAGGGATTTTAATGACAGTAGCTAAAAGCCCCACTTAGGACTCTCCACTCTGTTTTGCTTCTTGCAGGCTTTCAGTGCTGAAATGGAAAAGAATAAGTTCAAGCTGCAGGGTCCCAACAATTACCCTGGTGGTGAGTAAGAAACTCATGGGTCTAGAAATATAGTCTCCCACCATAGGCTCATTCTATTCTTGATCATCTGAAGTAATGGAGGGGAGAAAATGAATACATAAGCCACATATGTTTCATTGTGCTCCTGTCTGGATACCTGTGTGCTCTATACCTGGCCACAATTCTATTTTTGCTCATCCTAGTTTCATGATATGAACAGAGAGAGGCTAAGTTACAGTCACAATAGGTAATCCACAGTGTGAGTAGTCCATTCACAAAAAGCTGGCTATATTTTTTCATGAGCTTACTAAACCAGTTAGTCTTTCTGTTTTGAATGGAGTGATGTCTAAATGGGGTTATTCATTAGTAATCATAGAAAATACATCTCAGTAATACCAGATAATAATAAGTAGATTAACCCAATGCTAGTCACCCTGAGTAATCAGTGGGATCATGATGGAAACTTTAAAAAACAAATAAAAATATGTATGGCCCAACTCTACAGATTCTAATTCAGGAACTCAGGGTCTGGGCCAAGCATGTATATTTTTCAGTGCTTCCTGGTCAGTTTGGCTGCTGAACCAGATTTGGGAATCACTGGATTAAACTAGTCCTGGTTGTTGTTGGAGAAGAATTAACTTTGTCTTATAACTTCATTCCTTTAGAGGAGTTTGAGTAGACTGAGATGGAATTGTGTCATGACAATTTAGATACGTAGTTCTGAAAGAGTCTTTTTTAAAAAAGTAGATTTATTTATATATTTTTAATTTTTTGGCTGTGCTGGGCAACATGTGGGATCTTATTTCCCTGACCAGGGATCGAACCTGTACCTCCTGCAGTGGAAGAACAGCGTCTTCAAAAATGGACTGCCAGGGAAATCCCCTGAAATAAATTTGTAATCCACAACATTCTATAGATGTTAAGAACCCCAGACATTCAACCAGCAATAGAAACTTTTAGGACATTTTCCATTCAGATCAAGATGATTTGCTTATTCCCTTTAATATAGGAATTAACTTATGGACGTTCAGTGTCCAGCAGTGTTGAAAATGAAGAAAAGGGAACTTTAAGAGCTCTGGCCTGTGAATGCACCTCTTCTGAGCCCATTTATCTATCCTGTATAATGATGATAATGACAGTGTGGTGAGAATAACTGGAGATTATATATGTAAAAATGTTCTGTAAATTATGCAGCATTAAACAAAGGCCAGGGGATAAATAATGAATGAGAATCTGATGGACAAACTCTTCAGGTGACCTAGAAGAGGGAGGGATGCCCTGTAGCTGGAAGGGTGCAAGAATGAATTCATGGACAAGACAGTTCTAAGTTGTGCTTTGAGGATGGCAAAATTTTTCTTTTTTCTTACAGAATCTTTTTTATTGTTATTAAACTTTATTTTATTGGAGGATAATTGTTTTACAGTGTTGTGGTGGTTTCTGCTATATGTCAATGTGAATCAGTCATAATTAAATATATATATATATACACACACACACACACACACACATATATATATACACATATCCCCTCCCTTTTTAGCCTCCCTTCCCAACCCTGGCAAGATTTTTCAATGGCCAGAGTTGGGTTGGTGGGGTTAGGGCACCCAAAGTGAAGAAAACTCACAGAAGCAAACAAACGTTGTGCATATTTGGGAAACCACGGTGAATGCAGGGAACCTAGATAGGAGGAGTTTTAGGAGACAATAATATGGAAGAGGAACATACAAATGTCCCTATATCATGAATCTGAAAAATGGGGCCAGGCATTGCCATTTACTTCAGTAATTCTTGAGGATATCTGTAAAGGAATTATAGCACAGGTTAATAACTGACGTTAATGATGATGATGACCTCAGATAATTAAGGAAAAGTTGGACTATTTAGGGAGGCAGAGAAGTATGCTTCCATTATAAACATTAAACTAACCAATACAATGAAATATGTTTTGGTGCTGAAAGAGACTCCATTAGTGTTTTGAACAATTTAGTTACCTGGAAGAGCAACTCTTCTCTCCTGATAATGATGGATAAATGAAATATCACCATGTGTTTTTAAAATTTTCTCCTAAAAAGTAATATAAACTCCCAAATAGAACAAGGGTTTTTTTTTTTTTAAAGTATGTCATTGATTTAAGAATCTCTTGTCATTTCTTACAGTTGTATAAAACTTTGGCTTTTATTGTTACCAGAGGGAGGCCATTCTCCCCCTTCTACTTCTAGGTATGTCCTGGTACTTTTTCATAGCTCCTGATACCAGCCAGTTACTATATGAGTGGAAAAGATGCTAATGACCACTAATGAGATCCTGAGGTCACTCACTGGGAAGCAAGATTTTGAGCACTGTAGTCAGGTTGCCTGCATCTACAAGCTTCCTGGACACCACTTAGTCCTATAACTATGGGCATGTTACTTAATAATATTTCTGAATCAATTTCCTCATTTGTAATATGGAAACTATGAATAGTACCTACCCATCTCATAGGACTGTGAGAATTGGAAACAGAATACATATAAAGTACTTAGAATAATGCCTAGAAATAGTAAGTGTTCAACTTACTTTTTCCCCCTCAAAATATGTCTCCGAGATTCATCCATGTAGCTAAAAACTCCATTTCATTGCTATGATATTCCATCCTTGAAGGACATCTGGGTAGTTTCTAGTTTTTTGTGAACTCCTTGTGCACATCTTCCGATAAACAACTGCAAAAGTTTCTTTAAATAATATAATTATAGGAGTGGTTGTCCCAGTTTTACATCTGTCATGAATATATAGGAATTCCAGTTGCTCTATATGTTCTCCCAAACTCTTGATATTGTCAGACTTAGAATTTTTGCCAATCTGGTTATTTTTCATTTCCCTGATTATCAAAGAAGATGGGCATATTTTCACATATATATGGGCCATTTATATTTCCTTTTCTATGAAATCTTTTGCCCAACTGGCTACTGGTGTGCTTGTTTTTCTTAATAATTTGAGGGAATTCTTTATGTATTCTAGATACTGCTTCATCTAGCAATTCCCCCTTAGCTAGTCCACTGGCCCCCTCCTTTTTTTCAGTTTGGATTCAGTCACTCTAATCTATCAGAGATTCTTCTTCGTATAAATCTTTTCTCCTGTGGAGGCAGATTGTGGAGAGAGGTACAGTGGGTGCGTCGGAAATGAGTTCCATTTCCTTTTCTGGTGCAATATATACTGTGTTCAGTAGCAGTAGCTATAAAGCTCCAAATGCTGGTTATGGAGTTGCAAAATGTCCTGTCATAAAACAGATAAGATATAAAAAGGAATCTCAGGTTATGAAATTATGGGTATTTCTTTCTTTCATTATACTCTGATAATTTCCAATTTTTCCATAGTAAACATGTATATTTTTTATAATCAGAAATACATGACATTTTTTAAAAAACAATTTTCATTCTAAGTTCTATGGTTTTCAGAGATGTCTGATTTTAAACCTGGTGGTAATAAGAGTTTATGGAAAATCCTATCTAGTAAGAAATAATTGTCTAGGATGAGATTACAAGGTGAGCTCATCTGTAAATTGATCAAAGCAACACAGCAGGGGCAAGACATGATAAACTCTGTGTTCCCAAGGAGACTATAAGCTATGTTTTTAGATTTTCTTTGTACCCAACACAGCTCTTAGAGATAGGTACTTAACTGAAGCTGCTACTGTTAAGGATGCTTAGGGCAAACACTGGCTATGGTGGTTTAAAACCCACTTGCCTTCTGTAGTTTCTTATGATAGTGTTTTCAGTCCCCCAGGAGACCAGAGAGAAGAAAGAAAACAGATTTCCTGTCATCAGTCTGATGGGATCCTACTGGGAAAAGATAGATGAGGCCAAAGCGTGGATCCAGAGGATACTGAGCTCCAAGGAGTGCCACATCACTGAGGACAAGCACATCCTCTACTTCGGAAAAAAGGAACACGATGATTTGTCTGTGCTTCAGAAAACCTTATGCATCTCTATCTCAGAGATTGTCACCCTGGGAAAGGCACATTTAGAGATTAGAGGAGCTCCGGCTAACCTCATTGAGGCAGTTATAAACATTGAACAGATGCTATGTAAAGTTCAAGAGGAAATGGCAAGAACAAAGGAGCAAGTCCTTTGGAGCTTGTCAGGTGAGTAACTTTCTATTAAATTAGAAAGTCAGCTCTTCCAGCTTTTGAGTGTGAGCATTCATATATGTAAGTGGGTGAGAGAAAGAATGGAAGGAGAGAGAGAACAAACTATGCTGGGTCTGTTTTAGGCCATAATCTTTTTTTTTTTTCTTGGTAACCATAAAAGGCCATAAACTTTTATAACCATTTTTTGACTCTACCAGCAAGGTTAATTATTAGTAAATGAAAACACACACACACACACATACACAATTGGATTTACTGATGATGACATGGATTGCCTAAGAGGCAACTACATGCAAAACCCAGGGTATCCCAAGCCCAGGCTCTAGGAAAAAAAAGTACATCCCTAATTCTTCAGATGGAACATTCAGATACAAACACATTCCACTTATTTAATTCATTTCTTTGAGTTTTATTGGAGTTATTTATTGCTGGCAGAGTTAAGAGCCCTAAAATTACTTACTCTGAGCCTTCTCACCAGCGTAAATTGTTCATCGGTACTGTGAGATCCAGTCAAGCATCACTCATTCAATGGGGCAAAATCCATCAGGATAACTGTGAGAATTTGGGTCTCGAGAGATCCTTTAACTTAGTCCTAGAGCTCACTAGGAAATTATACCATTAAAAATATTGCCTTGGGAGACTGAGGCTAATTTTTTCATTTATTTGACTAATGTAAGCAGGTTAGTTATGAAACAGGAAGGTGAAAGTGCTGTGGACACAACTGGGTGAGGCGCCTGACCCAGACTTGGGCCGTAAGGGGGAGGTGTTGGAAACGGAGAAGTGAAGACTAGGTGGGAGTTAGTAAACAAAGAAAGAACTTCCAAGAAATCAGACCATCGCTAGGCCTAGGTTATGCAAGACTTTATAAACCACATGAAAATATTCAAAGTTTTTCTTGAAATACGTGGAGAACCTTGAATGATTTTAAGCAAAGACAAGGTCAAACTTGTATTTTAGAAAGATCACTGGTTGTAATGTGGAGAATGAATTTAGTACAAAAATTCAGATGTATAATTTCAAAGAATACCTTATTCTCGCCATGTGTTTGTAAAAATAGTTCAGGCAGATATAGTCGAAGTGAGTGGGAGTTCACAATAAATGTTGAGTCTATATTCCACAGAAAACCCAGTGTCGAAAAACACGGACAAAAGTAATATTCAAGAATGAGACCCAATATTATGATTTCTACTGAGCTTTTGAAATGTAGTGAATGTGGGTCTTTAAACTGACATTGATACTTCTTAAGAGAACAAGATTGAAAATAATACTGATCGCCTATAAAGCTTGTGACATTAAGTTCGTTCATAAAGTTGGCCTACTTTCCCAGCTACTGGCAATTTAGTCATGTAAGTCCCCTGCTGTGCTGCAAGGTGGCATTTTTTGGCAGTTGGTGACTAAGCATATTATTCCACAGCAGTGTTTCAGAGGTTCATAAACCCTTAGCCCCTTCTAATCAGGTTAAGATCTTCATTAACAAAATGGACAATTTTGAAATGAGTTCTTACTATAGGGAACATCAGCTGTCCACATGAACAGTATGTTTTAAATAATAGAAGTTAGGCATCTCCTCTTTAATGGTGCTCTTCTAATCTTTCCTGGTGAGTGTTCCTGATAGCAGGAGTTTGTGGATCTTTGAGTTTCCAGTGCTCAGCCCAGTGCCTGGCATGTAATAGGAACTCAGTAAATGTTTGCTGAACTCTGAGATGGTTGGATGGCATCACTGACTCAATGAACATGAGTTTGAGCAAACTCGGGGAGATAGTGAAGAACTGGGAAGCCTGGTGTGCTGCAGTCCATGGGGTGGCAAAGAGTAGGACACTAATTAGTGGCTAAACAATGGCAACAATATTATACTTGATAAATGTGAGTCATTACTCTCCAGATTTTTTTTTTGTCATTTGCCACTTAGTGTATTTCATTTTGGAAGTTACCTCAATTTTTAAATAATTTTGTTAATACATAATTTATATACCATGAAGTTCATTCATTTAAAGTATACAATTCAATGGATTTTAGTATATATACAGAGTTGTACAGTGATTGCTATGATCTTATTTTTTTTCATTTTTCACTGGAGAATAATTGCTTTACAGTGTTGTATTGGTTTCTGCTATACAACTCTCCACATTTAACTTACAGACTCTTCCTTTGAAATGTCCTGGCATGGGAGTTCTCTGCTATGGAGTTATATCCCTCCTGCTCTCTTGCTTTCCAGAGTTACAACTTGGCCCTCTCTATGAGTTTCTCTGACTTTATAACATGTTTTTTTTGTGGTTAAATTGAGCATACTCAATTACATAGTGTGCTGGGGATTAGGTCATTTTAGTATATTCAGTCTTACGTCAAAAAGAAAGTAAACTGAAAGAAAAGAAGCCTTTTGGCAGGTTTTCATTTGTTCACTCATGTATAGATATTTAGTCCAATAAGGAGCTCCTTTGGGCAATGAACGGTTGTCCCTTAAATGTAAAATTGGAATGAAGGAAAGAAATTAAGGAAGGAAAGAAGGAAGAAAAAGAGGGGAAAGGAAGGAAGGTAGGAAAGACATTACATCATAAACTCAATCTCCAAATTTTGTTGTCCTTGGCTGGGTGGCATATGAACAACATATGTACTAAATGTTCTGCCTTGCCCCTTACACTGGGGAAAGCCAGGTTTATAACCTTAGGTCTGTACTTACTAGCTTTGTGTTATTGAGCAAGTCACTTAACTAATCTGAGTTTCTATTTTCCTCTTTGTAAAATTGTGTTAATTATTTCAGTGGTGGTGTTGTAATACTCAAATGAGGTAGAGATATGAAACTATTTTTGAAAACTTTGAAGTGTTACATAAATGTCTTATTGTTTTCCATCACTCCTTAATATTTTCTTATGTTTGTCTTTTTTTGTTGATTGGCATCCTGGCTAGAAATATAAACATTTCCTATTAGCAAAAACAACTATATGTCATCATTACGGCATTGATAGGGAAAATATATATTAATGCTCTTTTTCCTCTTACCCTCTCAACTTCATAATCTAAATCAATCTGGGGACAAATTTATTACCCACCCCCCATTTTATCCTATGATTTCTCATGGAATTATAGCTGTCATTGCATGCTGTAAATACATGAGGCATACAAATTAAACTGCTAATCTTCTCCTCCAAATTTTTTTTATAATTTATTTCATTTAATTTCTGCTTATTTATTTATTTGGCTGGGCTGTGCTGCTTTTGGGATCTTAGTTTCTCAACCAGAAATTGAACCCAGGCCCTGGCAGTAGATACACCGAGTCCTAACCACTGAACCACCAGGAAATTCCCTCATTTAATCTCTTTACAAACCTTTTCCTCTCATAGATCACTGAGACAAAGTTTTATGTTACTTACTTTTAGGGCAGCACACTGATCAGCAACCAGAAAACCAGAATCAAATGAAGGAAAATACATTTCTGAAATGGCTAACGCTTTCAGCTCCAGAAATTCAGGATAAAAAAAAACAGTTTGAAGACTGTGGTTTGCGAGTTATAAAGGTATACTTAATTAAGGGAAGAATTTGACTCATCTTGCTATCATTTGGTTCCACAGCCAGAAGAAAAACTTGCCCACTGATGACTAAGCTAGTTGCTCATTGTCCTGCAATCCTAGGAGTTCGTCTGAAAGGAGGGCAGGGATGGGTAGGGATGAGGGGTATTGTTGGAATCAAGTGGTAGAAATGATGTTAGGATGTATAGAAGCATAGATCAAGACTCAGAGAAAACTATCTGCCTATCTTGAAACAAAATGTTTTATTACATAAAATATATGTGTATATACATCACATAAAATATATATGATAAAAGAAGCATTTATCACACTGTATTGTAATTGTTTACCTATTTTTATCTCTCACTAAACTATAAGCTTTAGGAAGCAAAGACTGTGTCTGCACTTGTCCATTTCATTACTAGTTCCTGGCACATAGTGACAGCTCAGTGAGTTTTTATTAAAGAAGGGATAGGGAATTTTGAAGAGATAGAAGTCAAAATAGGAGAAAGTTGGAGTCAGGAGAGACTCTTCTGCAACTTTATATGAAAAGCATATCACATGCAAAGTAATAAACACATAAATAATAAACACATAAATAAATAAATAAACACAGTATCAGGCAATTTAAGTAGCATTTCTCCAGCATCTTTTTCAGTTTTTCATTTCCTTGGGCTGTAGGTAGAGAAGATAGACAATGTGCTTCTCATGGCTGCCTTCCAAGAAAGGAAGAAAATGATGGAAGGGAGACCCTCTGGAAAACCTGTGAGCTACAGGTTGTTTCAGCAAGTCCCACATCAGTTCTGCAAAATGGTATGCAGAGTCGGCTTTCACCGAGTGTACTCCATGCCCTGCGGTAGGTGTCAGCCCCTCATAGTTGGCTTACTGTATGTGGGAGTTGGTGAGCAGACATCAGCAGGTGACTCACCACTAATAGCATTGTTGCTTCAGTGAGGGCGTCATTTACACCTGGGATTTAGTGGTAAAGTCATTTGGAAAGGGTAATATTTAAAATTTATCTTTTATGTATTTTGTGGCTGGTGCGTTTTATTTTGATGAAAGTGTTTGCAGTAAGAACTACAGTTCACTGTTTTTCCCCTTTCTGTGTTTGTGGCCTCTCTACAGAGAGCACCTTGGAGCTTTTTTTTCTTCTCTTATCTTGACAAAAAATTATCAACGGTACCAAACCATCTTCCTCCTTAATTAAAAGAGCATTTTTCTGAATTTAATAAAGTTGGTCTTTTCTCTTCCATCCTTTTCATTTCCTGTAGCTGCTAGGGAATGAATTAGGCATCATCTGGCAGGTGAAATGAATATTTTAAGTTCCTTCCCAGTTATGGGAGTCCTATGTATAGTAGCTTCTATGTCTCAGTTATACAAAAATATTGCATATTTTACCTCTGTATTTTCCACTTTAAATCTCTCCAGATGAAGTTAAGAAGTTTTTGTAGCCATCACAGAGGATACCTGGCAATGCAGCTTGGTTTTGCCTGGTCTATTAAAGATGTAGCTCTTGATCTTTACCTTTCAAATATGTAGCATGATCCTTGTTGTAGAGCCTACTCCAAGTCTTGATTTCTGGAAAGCATAGGGTCTGGGAATCATCTTCTCTTTGCCCCACAGAAAACATAAGCAATACCTAGGGTAAAAATTGAATATGAACAATTTTTCACCTAGGAATACAAACTGATAAATGAATCCCCACCAAGAAGTTTTTGAGTATAACCAGGAAAGTGATAATCAGTATGGTCCTTTCATTGGCAAAGTCTTAAAAATTCATGACTCCCATTTGCTTCTAAACCCATTGTAACTGGCTTTTCTGCACTCCACCAGTGCTCCTTCTATTTTAACTTAAACTACTCTAAAAACATCAAGATCCTCCTATTTTCCAAATCCAGCAAGTGCCTTCTTTTCAGTTCTGTGACAGGTACTGCTAGTTGCCTACCCAATATCTATATATATTTCTTCTCCAAACAGCTAAGACACACACCATTCTCCCAAGGAAGACAGTCCCAGACACTCATCTTGTTTCCTCAGTCTCAAGTTCAGGCAGTCTTCTCTTAAAGCTTAGAGGCAAAGCAATTGTCCTAATACACTCATTGTATAATGATGTGAGAGCGAGCAGGAAAATTGCGATAAGAACTCCCCATTTCGAAAGGGGAGAAGGAAAACACACAAGTCACTGGTCTGTACCACTAACCACATGCTGCTGAACTGGAATAGTAAGAACTCTATTCGGGGAGTGAAGTAAGACCCTTGTTTGCACTCCGGGGAAATCTTCATTTTGTATGCTGCCTTTGGTCACTTCTAGGTGCACTGCTTACCAGGGCTTGCCCCAGGGGTCTAGAATGCTCCCAGGCTACTGATAGCTGGACTTGTAGGGTTTTTTTTTCAGCCATACAGCTCCTTTAAAAACTAAGCAGCATGAGGCCTGTTTGTTTCTGGCCAAGTTTGTTCTTTTTAATCCAGCCAAAGATCCTGCCTCCATCTAGTCTTTAAGCCTCAAGATACCAGTCTTTTACCTACTGGCCTCTGTGCTCGTCTCCCTAGCCTTTAGCTTAACAGCCACTACCTTGAGGCAAATCAGACAGTAGATTCAGTGGGGAGATACTACTCATAATGTGACTTGTGCCTATGTGTCTGGTGAGAATGCTTAACTGCAGGTGCCTGAAAGAAGTGTCCTCTGCTAGATAAACCACGCTTGTTGTTGTTCAGTTGCTCAGTCATGTCCGACTCTTTGCAACCCCATGGACTGCAGCATGCCAGGATTCCCTGTCCTCCACTATCTCCAGGGTTTGCTCAAATTCATGTCCACTGAGTCAGTGATGCTATCTAACCATCTCATCCTCTCCTGCCCCTTTCTCCTTTTGCTTTTAATGTTTCCCATCATCAGGGTCTTTTCCAATGAGTCGGCTCTTCGCAACCGATAGCCAAAGTATTGGAGCTTCAGCTTCAGCACCAGTTCATTCAGTAACTGCCTCAGGGCTTGGTCGGAAGTCAAGCTGTGGGGTTGGGATGTGATGGGGTCAGGCTCTGACTGTGTCTGAGGCCCAGTAAACCTGACATTTTTTTTTCTCTAATATTCAGCCATCTTCTCTAACAGACAGGCAGGGTTTTAGCCCCTGGCATTGTATCCAAACTCTAGGACACTTGCTCATACACAGTAAAGTGACTGCAAGCTGCAGATCTAGAGATGTTTCTGTTCCTCACTGTGGGTGTGTCTCGAGGGCCAGAACTAATGGGGCAGGTGAATGATTACATGGCATGATTTCAGGGATACCAGGAAAGCTGCCCTGGGTCTTTGCTGCCGCACAGGCTTTTCTCTAGTTGCAGCAAGCAGGGGCTATTCTCTAGTTGCAGTGCGCAGGCTTCTCATCACGGTGGCTTCTCAGGAGCACAGGCTCTAGGGCGTGTGGGCTTCAGTATTTGCGGCTCCCAGCTCCAGAGCATAGGCTCACAGTTGTGACACACAGGCTTAGTTGCTCTGTGGCATGTGGGGATCTTCCCTGATCAGGGGTCAAACCCATATCTCCTGCATTGGCAGGAGGATTCTTTATCAATGAGCCAGGGGAGAAGCCCTATTAGTGATAATTTGCCACCACTGAACAAAACTTTGGGTGTCTTTGCTTCAGACACAGGGACTTGAGATCAGGAACTGGTGAGTATTTGGAGGACTAGGGAGTGAATACATATTAGTACCCAAATAGGCAATACAGTTTGTCAGATCATAATAATCCTTAAATATTTTTTCTCTTATCAGACCAAAAATATGGAGCTGGAATATACTTCACCAAGAACCTCAAAAACATAGCACACAGGATCAAGAAAACATCTGCCACAGATAAGCTGATCTGTGTGTTTGAAGCTGAAGTACTCACAGGCTTCTTCTGCCAGGGTAGTCAGTTAAATATTGTTCCCCCACCATCGCATCCTGGAGCCATAGATAGCTATGACAGTGTGGTTGACAATGTTTCCAGCCCTGAAACCTTTGTCATTTTTAGTAACACACAGGCTGTGCCCCAGTATTTGTGGACTTGCATCCAGGATCATGTACAGGGTTACTCAGGACAAATGATGCTCTCTCCACAGCAGTCTTACGGGATATTCTCAAGTGGCAGCTCTGTTGATTAACCTCTACATTATTTTAACAACAAACAAGACCTTGCTTTGGAGGAACTAATCAAATAATAACCATCGGTGACTCAAAGAATGGTTTGAATATGTCAAATGGGTTGTCTTTATGGGCTGACTGGGTGATTGAAGGCTCAGCTACAAACCAGCATCTTAGTGCCTTCATCTTTGTCTCTGTCTCTTGGGGTTGGGGTGGATAGATACCAACTAAAACACTTTCAGGACTATTCCCTCTCCTTCAAGTTGTCTTTTCATCTTCTTTACTGTAGGTAACAGCAAATATGCTTTATATGTAATGAAGACATTTTCTAGTATATAATCCAAATCCTTTTATTTTGTAAAATGATAATAGTGTAACATATTAAGACAGCAAGATGATTTCAGATTTTCCAGAAAATCTTACAAAGTGCTTTGGATATCAAAATAAACACCTTTATTAAAGTAACTGTCTCTGAAAATTATGTGTAAAATGAAATTATTTGGAGTGGAAGGATACCAGAAGGCTGATATTCTACTGATCCCCTTTTTGGATCAGTAGAGCTTTTTCAACCAATGCCATGCAAGCACCATGAGGCAAAATTATTAATTCATCCAATAAATCTTGGTCACTAGATGTGTTTCACTTTCCAGGTGCTGGACAAGACAAATGTCTTCCTAAAGCTTCCAACCTAAATAATCATAAAGGCAGCTATGGACAGCTTAACAAGTGTGACTTGGTATAACAAAGAGGAATTACAAATTCTTTGGAAAAATTTGAGGAGGAGAGGGATATATGAATCTGGGGTTGGGAGGAAGTCCTTCTGAAAGAAAATGAAACTCAAGTTGAGACCTGAAGAATTTTTAAGTTAGGTAAATTAAGGATAGAGCACACTGGGAGCAGAGTCGGAAGAGTATCTTGTGCAGAGTTCTTAAAAAGCCTGAATCTACTGACTGCGCTCATACTTGACTTCAGATTTCTGCCATGTAGTAGCCAGCTAATCTCAGCAGGTGTCTCTTTCCTATTCTGAGATCAATATTTCTCTACACTTCCAGACTTTCCTGACCCTCCTATCCTCAACCTCTTATCTAGAATACTTCTTCTTCCTCATCTACGTTAACCAGCATTCTTCATCTTGAAAGAAGCATATCTATCATCTCATATGGTACTGTCCTTGAATTTGGGGCAAGAGGCATCCCACCATGGACTTCCAGTTTGAGAGGATTTCACTCTGACCTCCATCTGGCCATGCCTATCTCCACAAGGTGAGGAATGCATGGGGTCAAGAGAATGTATCCATTTGGGACCTGCACACCTCACTTCTAAGCCACCTACTAGGTACCTGGAAATTCTAATTTCCTGGCTAAATATTTAAAGTCTGTTTCCAGGGCCTGATTGGGCCTCTTTCTCAGGTATTTCCTTCCAAGGGTGGACTGTTCCACAGCCTACATCAAGAATGGTCATGGGGTGACTGTTTTCAGGAATGGAGCTTAGACATGAGGGCTGATGTGTTCACAGGTCTATGCATGAGGCTGTGATACAGAGCCAAGGGTGAGAGGACTGATCTGAAAGATCGAGCTTATGTTTAACAGAGATTTCAAAACATGATGGAGAACAGGCAGTGTTCAGAAGGATAAGGAAAAAAACAAAATTCATACCAAGAAACATATTGAAACTGTAGGCCACCAAAAAGCTGAACTTAAAAGCAGGCAGAGAGGACAGTCATTCAAGTCACCTACAAACGAACGACAATTAGACCGACAACATATTTGTTGTTGTAGGCAGTATAACATCCTCCCTCTGCCCTTGCAAACATGTCCACACCTTAACCTCCTGAATCTGTGAATTTATTACCTTACATGGCAAAAGTCATTTTGCAGATGTGATTAAAGTTACCCTTCAGATGGGAAAAGTTCCCAGGATTCTCCAGCTGGGCCTAATCTAATCACCTAAGTGATGGCAGCATGAGAAGAGTTTGATGCCCTGTGCTTGTTCAGAGATGTAGGGGACCATGTGCAAGGACCAGTGAGAAGCTTCTAGGAGCTAAGGGTGGCCTTTAACTGACAACCAGCAAGGAAACTGAGCTCTTAATCCTTTAACTGCATGGAACTGAATTCTGTCAGTACCTGGAGTGAACAAGGAAATGGACTCAAAAGCTTCCAGAAAGGAGTGAAGCCTGCTAACATTTGATTTTAGCCCAGTGAGTCCTACACATGACTTCTGACCTATAGAACTATGAAGCAGTATAGTTGTGCTCTTTTAAATCCCTGAAGTTGTGCTAATTTGTTATGGCAGTAATAGAAAACTAATCCTGAAGCCTGAAGGCATTAGTGTAATATTTTCAAAGGGCTGAGAAAAATGAACTATTAACCTAGAATTCCATAATTAGCCAAACATTTATTTTGCCATAATTTTTGCATAAAGACACTCTCAGACCACCAAGAATGGAATTTACCAACAGTAGATAAACTTTCATTAAGGAATTTAATATTTAAAGGATACAATTCAGGGAGGAGGTGGAAAACACATCTAGGCTGCAAAAAGGCAGGATAAACAAAAAATGATAAATATGTAAATGGTAAACAGTCATTGTCTATAAACAACTAATAATTTGGAGATTAAATAAGACTGAAATAGAACACTAAAAAAAAGAACCATGTAAAAAAGTAAAATGGTAAAGTAATGAATACAGTTAAGTAGTTAAAAGGGATTTTAAAGTCCTTGTGTTGTTTAAGAGATTAGTATTATTAAGTTTATTATGTAGATTAAAATTTAAGGACAGCCACTGAATGAAGTAAAGTACCTAACTTCTAAATAGTAGACAAAAACTAAAGTAGTTTAAAAATCCAAAAAAGGGCAAATTGGAAAAAAGGCAAAAAAAAAATCAGAGTTAGTTTAACCATGATACCAAAAAATAGACAACAGTACAAGATAGGAAAAGTACAGATGCTCAGTTACATAAATAGATTCACAAATTCTAATCAAAATATTAAGAAATTAATTCAGTTCTGTAAAAATTATGGTCGAGTTGGGTTTATTTCAGAAATGTAAATATAGGTTAACTTTAGAATATCTATTGATGTAACTCACTATATAACTATATTAAAGGGTATGTTCATTTGAATATATATGGAGAAATCATCTGATAAAGAATTTATAAAAGGATATCTACCAAAAACCTAGAGCAAGCATCATATTTCACAGTAAAACATTACAGTGATTCCCTACAAAATCAGGAATGAGACAATGCTGCTTCCTATCACCATTTATCTTCAGCAGTGTATTAGAGCTCCTGTCAAGCACAGTAAAGAACAAACCAAAAGACTAAAAATGGAGAAACAAAAATGTCATTAAATCACTGGAAATATGATTGTCTATAGAAAGTCCAAGAAAATCTGGAGACAAATTACTAGAATTAATAAAATCATCCTGCAAAATTCTAAATAGGAATTTATATAAATCAATTTCATTTCTATGCATGAGAAACAGTAAATGTAAAAGCTTTTTTTAAACTTATATAATAGCAACAAAAAATAATACAACTAGAATTAAATTTACAAAAGATATATAAACATTTCATGAAAAAAATGACAAAACATCATTGAAAGGAATCAAAGATGACCTAAATAATGGAGAGATACACTACATCTCATTAAGAGGAAGCCTCAATGTAATAGAGATGTCTATTCTCCAAAAACTTAATCTCATCAATTCAATATAATTTCAATCAAAATCTTAAGAGGTTTGCTTCATAGGAGCCGAAGGAGTAATTATAAAAAATATTAAACAAAAAGGTCCAAGAAGATCCAAGGCAATTTTAATGAAGAAAAACAAAGTGGAGGTGACTTGACCTGTAATGTACTATGACTTACTATACTACTACAGTTATTAAGATGTGTTATTGGTGTAGGGATAGACAAAGATACCAACTGAACAGGATAGAAAGCTCCAAAACAGACCTGTGCCAATATGGAAACTTGAGAATATGTATATTTTGAATACATATATCAAATATATATGTATTGCTGCTGCTGCTGCTGCTAAGTCGATTCAGTCGTGTCTGACTCTGTGTGATCCCATAGATGGCAGCCCACCAGGCTCCCCCGTCCCTGGGATTCTCCAGGCAAGAACACTGGAGTGGGTTGCCATTTCCTTCTCCAATGCATGAAAGTGAAAAGTGAAAGTGAAGTAGCTCAGTCATGTCCAACTCTTAGAGACCCCATGGATTGCAGCTTACCAAGTTCCTCTGTCCATGGGATTTTCTAGGCAAGAGTACTGGAGTGGGGTGCCATTGCCTTCTCCAGTATATGTATTGACTACCCCCCAAATATGTAAATTTATACGATAGAGAAGAATTACAGTGAAACAAATTAACATGCTGGTTATCCAAAACTGTCTAATAATCCTTGAAGAGGCCCAAAGGAGTCTAGAAAAGGATGAACCAACTGAACCTGAATTATTCAATATTATATGCATGTTGTGACAAAACTTCAATAAATAAAAAACCAATTTGTTAGAAATAAGACTGTTTCAGACATAAAAAAAAAAAAAAAAAAGTCCTTAGGAAAAAGCAGGGCCTCAGTGGTAAAGAATCTGCCTGCCAATGCAGAAGACACTGATTCAGTCCCTGATTTGGGAAGATCCCACGTGCTGTGCAGCAACTGAGCCCATGTGCCACAACTACTGAGCCTGTGCTCTAGAGCCCTGTGAGACAACTACTCAAGCTCATGTGTCATAGGGCCCGTGCTCTGCAACAAGAGAAGCCACCGCAATGAGAAGCCTGTGCGCCACAACTAGAGAGTAGCCTGCGCCCTGCCACAACTAGAGAAAATCCTGAAGACCTACCTCAGCCGAAAATATTTTTTTAAAAAAGAAAACATAACCAAATTAAACAGAATTTTCTGAATTTCTTCACTAAACTGTAAATTCATTTGGAATCTAACTTCAACTTCACAAGTTCAAATTACTTCTATGCTTTAAAACCATTTTCCCTGGGGAAGAGAGATCTAACTTTTGATGACATACAATGTGCTTCAGAGTGTTTTAAGAACAATGGGCATTTTAGATATGGAGATGGTTAATTTACATGTATGGATGTGAGGGGGAGGGCAATGGCAACCCATTCCAGTACTCTTGCCTGGCAAATCCCATGGACAGAGGAGCCTGGTAGGCTGCAGTCCATGGGTCGCTAAGAGTCGGACACGACTGAGCGACTTCACTTTCACTTTTCACTTTCATGCATTGGAGAAGGAAATGGCAACCCACTCCAGTGTTCTTGCCTGGAGAATCCCAGGGACGGGGGAGCCTGGTGGGCTGCCGTCTGTGGGGCTGCACAGAGTCGGACACGACTGAAGCGACTTAGCAGCAGCAGCACGGATGTGAGAGTTGGACTATAAAGAAAGCTGAGCACCAAAGAATTGATACTTTTGAACTGTGGTGTTGGAGAAGACTCTTGAGAGTCCCTTAGACTGCAAGGAGATCCAATCAGTCCATCACAAAGGAAATCAGTCGTGAATATTCATTGGAAGGAATGATGCTGAAGCTGAAACTCCAGTACTTTGGCCACCTGATTCGAAGAACCAACTCACTGGAAAAGACCCTGATTCTGGGAAAGATTGAAGGAAGGAGGAGAAGGGGATGACAGAGAATGAGACGGTTGGATGGCATCACGGACTCTATGGACATGAGCTTGAGTAAGCTCTGGGAGTTGGTGATGAACAGGGAAGCCTGGTGTGCATGCTGCAGTCCATGGGGTTGCAGAGTCGGACACAACTGAGCGACTGAACTGAATTGAATTTACAGATGCAAAGGACCTGACTGACAAACAGTTGATTTACCAAAGTAAGTCTGTATATACAAAATTGGTAGACATTTGGGAGAACTGGAAGTAAATTCCTACAATTTTAAAAACCTGCTGCACTAATAATTAAAAATCCTAACTCTTCTTTGCTCAAACACTCATTTTGTACCAACAATAGCAAGAATTAGTACTATGCAGGCAGAGGAACAGAGCTGCAAGTCAAAAGTAATTTTATGTTTGGCTATATTCAGTTTTACCATTATGTAAAAGAATAGATATCATAAAGTTTCAGGCAGTTCAGAGAAATATTGATGAAAAAGGAAACAAGAAAGTATAAAAATATTCCATTGTATCACAGGACAAAAACATATCATTGTTTTTAATGAGATAGAATATCTTTTTTTTTAATTTATTTGTTTTAGTTGGAGGCTAATTACTTTACAATATTGTAGTGGTTTTTGCCATACATTGATATGAATCAGCCATGGGTTTACATGTGTTCCCCATCCTGAACCCCCCTCCCACATCCCTCCTCATCCCATCTCTCTGGGTCATCCCAGTGCACGAGCCCTGAGAACCCTGTCTCATGCATCGAACCTGGACTGGTGATCTGTTTCATATATGATAATATACATGTTTCAATGCTATTCTCTCAAATCATCCCACCCTCGCCTTCTCTCACAGAGTCCAAAAGACTGTTCTATACATCTGTGTCTCTTTTGCTGTTTTGCATATAGGGTTATCATTACCATCTTTCTAAATTCCATATATATGCATTAGTATACAGTATTGGTGTTTTTCTTTCTGGCTTACTTCACTCTGTATTATAGGCTCCAGTTTCATCCACCTCATTAGAACGGATTCAAATGTATTCTTTTTAATGGCTGAGTAATATTCCACTGTGTATATGTACCACAGCTTTCTTATCCATTCATCTGCTGATGGATATCTAGGTTGCTTCCATGTCCTGGCTATTATAAACAGTGCTGCAATGAACATTGGGGTACATGTGTCTCTTTCAATTCTGGTTTCCTTGGTGTGTATGCCCAGCAGTGGGATTGCTGGGTCATATGGCAGTTCTATTTCCAGTTTTTTAAGGCATCTCCACATTGTTCTCCACAGTGGCTGTACTAGTTTGCATTCCCACCTACAGTGTAAGAGGGTTCCCTTTTCTCCACACCCTCTCCAGCATTTATTGTCTGTAGATTTTTGGATAGCAGCCATTCTGACCAGAGTGAGATGGTACCTCATTGTGGTTTTGATTTGCATTCTCTGATAATGAGTGATGTTGAGCATCTTTTCATGTGTTTGTTAGCCATCTGTATGTCTTCTTTGGAGAAATGTCTGTTTAGTTCTTTGGCCCATTTTTTGATTGGGTTGTTTATTTTTCTGGAATTGAGCTGCAGGAGTTGCTTGTATATTTTTGAGATTAATTCTTTGTCAGTTGCTTCATTTGCTATTATTTTCTCCCATTCTGAAGGCTGTCTTTTCACTTTGCTTATAGTTTTTTTCATTGTGCAAAAGCTTTTAAGTTTAATTAGGTCCCATTTGTTTATTTTTGCTTTTATTTCCATTACTCTGGGAGGTGGGTCATAGAGGATCCTGCTGTGATTTATGTTGGAGAGTGTTTTGCCTATGTTTTCCTCTAGGAGTTTTATAGTTTCTGGTCTTACAGTTAGATCTTTAATCCATTTTGAGTTTATTTTTGTGTATGGTGTTAGAAAGTGTTCTAGTTTCATTCTTTTACAAGTGGTTGACCAGTTTTCCCAGCACCACTTGTTGAAGAGATTGTTTTCTCCCTTGTATATTCTTGCCTCCTTTGTCAAAGATAAGGTGTCCATAGGTGTGTGGATTTATCTCTGGGCTTTCTATTTTGTTCCATTGAACTATATTTCTGTCTTTGTGTCATTACCAGACTGTCTTGCTGACTGTGGCTTTGTAGTATAGCCTGAAGTCAGGCAGGTTGATTCCTCCTGTTCCATTTTTCTTTCTCAAGATTGCTTTGGGTATTTGAGGTTTTTTGTATTTCCATACAAATTGTGAAATTATTTGTTCTAGTTCTGTGAATAATACCCTTGGTAGCTTGATAGGGATTGCATTGAATCTATAGATTGCTTTGGGTAGTATACTCATTTTCACTGTATTGATTCTTCCAATCCATGAACATGGTATATTTCTCCATCTATTTGTGTCCTCTTTGATTTCTTTCATCAGTGTTTTATAGTTTTCTATATAAAGGTCTTTTGTTTCTTTAGGAAGATATATTCCTTAGTATTTTATTCTTTTTGTTGCAGTGGTGAATGGAATTGTTTCCTTAATTTCTCTTTCTGTTTTCTCATTGTTAGTGTATATGCAGGGGATTTCTGTGTGTTATTTTTATATCCTGCAACTTTACTATATTCATTGATTAGCTCTAGTAATTTTCTGGTGGAGTCTTTAGGGTTTTCTATGTAGAGGACCATGTCATCTGCAAACAGTGAGAGTTTTACTTCTTCTTTTCCAATTTGGATTCCTTTTATTTCTTTTTCTGCTCTGATTGCTGTGGCTAAAACTTTCAAAACTATGTTGAATAGTAGTAGTGAGAGTGGGCACCCTTGCCTTGTTCCTGACTTTAGGGGAAATTCTTTCAATTTTTCACCATTGAAGATAATGTTTGCTGTGGGTTTGTCATAGATAGCTTTTATTATGTTGGGGTATGTTCCTTCTAGTCCTGCTTTCTGGAGACTTTTTATCATAAATGGATGTTGAATTTTGTCAAAGGCTTTCTCTGCATCTATTGAGATAATCATATGGTTTTATCTTTCAATTTGTCAATGTGGTGTATTACATTGTTGATTTGCGGATATTAAAGAATCCTCGCTTTCCCGGGATAAAGCCCACTTGGTCATGATGTATGATCTTTTTAATATGTTGTTGGGTTCTGTTTGCTAGAATTTTGTTAAGGATTTTTGCATCTATGTTCATCAGTGATATTGGCCTGTAGTTTCCTTTTTTTGTGGCATCTTTGTCTGGTTTTTAGTATCAGGGTGATGGTGGCCTCATAGAATGAGTTTGGAAGTTTACCTTCTTCTGCAATTTTCTGGAAGAGTTTGAGTAAGATAGGTGTTAGCTCTTCTCTAAATTTTTGGTAGAATTCAGCTGTGAAGCCATCTGGTCCTGGGCTTTTGTTTGCTGGAAGATTTCTGATTACAGTTTCGATTTCTGTGCTTGTGATGGGTCTGTTAAGATCTTCTATTTCTTCCTGGTTCAGTTTTGGAAAGTTATACTTTTCTAAGAATCTGTCCATTTCTTCCAAGTTGTCCATTTTATTGGCATATAGATTCTGATAGTAATCTCTTATGATCCTTTGTATTTCTGTGTTGTCTGTTGTGACTTCTCCAATTTCATTTCTAATTTTGTTGATTTGATTCTTCTCCCTTTGTTTCTTGATGAGTCGGGCTAATGGTCTGTCAATTTTATTTATCTTCTCAAAGAACCAGCTTTTAGCTTTGTTGATTTTTGCTATGGTCTCTTTTGTTTCTTTTGCATTTATTTCTGCCCTAATTTTTAAGATTTCTTTTCTTCTACTAACCCTGGGGTTCTTCATTTCTTCCTTTTCTAGTTGCTTTAGGTGTAGAGTTATTTATTTGACTTTTTTCTTGTTTCTGGAGGTAAGCCTGTATTGCTATGAACCTTCCCCTTAGCACTGCTTTTACAGTGTCCCATAGGTTTTGGGTTGTGTTTTCATTTTCATTCATTTCTATGCATATTTTGATTTCTTTTTTGATTTCTTCTATGATTTGTTGGTTATTCAGAAGTGTGTTATTTAGCCTCCATATGTTGAAATTTTTAATAGTTTTTTTTTTTTTCCTATAATTGAGATCTAATCTTACCGAATTGTGGTCAGAAAAGATGATTGGAATGATTTCAATTTTTTTGAATTTACCAAGGTTAGATTTATGGCCCAGGATGTGATCTATCCTGGAGAAGGTTCCGTGTGCACTTGAGAAAAAGGTGAAATTGTTTTGGGGTGAAATGTCCTATAGATATCAATTAGGTCTATCTGGTCCATTGTGTCATTTAAAGTTTGTGGTTTCCTGGTTAATTTCTGTTTAGTTGATCTATCCATAGGTGTGAGTGGGGTATTAAAGTCTCCCATTATTATTGTGTTATTGTTAATTTCCCTTTTCATACTAGTTAGCATTTGCCTTACATATTGCGGTGCTCGTATGTTGGGTGCATATATATTTATAATTGTTATATCTTCTCCTCGGATTGATCCTTTGATCATTATGTAGTGTACTTCACTGTCTTTTTTCACAGCCTTTATTTCAAAGTCTATTTTATCTGATATGAGTATTGGTACTCCTGCTTTTTTTTTGGTCTCCATTTGTGTGAAATATCTTTACCAGCCCTTCACTTTCAGTCTGTATGTGTCCCTTGTTTTGAGGTGGGTCTCTTGTAGACAGCATATTTAGGGGGTCTTATTTTTGTATCCATTCAGCCAGTCTTTGTCTTTTGGTTGGGGTATTCAACCTATTTACATTTCAGTTAATTATTGATAAGTACAGTCCCGTTGGCATTTACTTTGTTGTTTTGGGTTCGTGTTTATATACCCTTTCTGTGTTTCCTGTCTAGAGAAGATCCTTTAGCACTTGTTGAAGAGCTGGTTTGGTGGTACTGAATTCTCTCAGCTTTTGCTTGTCTGTAAAGCTTTTGAATTCTCCTTCATATCTGAATGAGATCCTTGCTGGGTACAGCAATCTGGGTTGTAGATTTTTCTCTTTCATCACTTTAAGTATGTCCTGCCATTCCCTTCTGGCCTGAAGAGTTTCTATTGAAAGATCAGCTATTATCCTTATGGGAATCCCCTTGTGTGTTATTTGTTGTTTTTCCCTTGCTGCTTTTAATATTTGTTCTTTGTGTTTGATCTTTGTTAATTTGATTAATATGTGTCTTGGGGTGTTTCACCTTGGGTTTATCCTGTTTGGGACTCTCTGGGTTTCTTGGACTTGTGTGACTATTTCCCGGAGAAGGCAATGGTACCCCACTCCAGTACTCTTGCCTGGAAACTCCCATGGATGGAGGAGCCTGGTAGGCTGCAGTCCATGGGGTCTGGAAAGTCGGACACGACTGAGCGACTTCACTTTCACTTTTCACTTTCCTGCATTGGAGAAGGAAATGGCAACCCACTCCAGTATTCTTGCCTGGAGAATCCCAGGGACGGGGGAGCCTGGTGGACTGTCGTCTGTGGGGTTGCACAGAGTCAGACACGACTGAAGTGACTTAGCAGCAGCAACAGCAGTGACTATTTCCTTCCCCATTTTAGGGAAGTTTTCAACTATTATCTCCTTGAGTATTTTCTCATGGCCTTTCTTTTTGTCTTCTTCTTCTGGGACTCCTATGATTCAAATGTTGGGGCATTTCACATTGTCCCAGAGGTCTCTGAGGTTGCCTTCATTTCTTTTAATTCTTTTTTCCTCTCTGCTTCATTTATTTCTACCATTCTGAGACAGAATATCTTTTTAAAGTTCTATCATATTTATATTCTCCTTTACAAAATTCCTTCATTTATGTATCTTAAGAATATATTATAATATTCAGTTCAGTTCAGTCTCTCAGTCATGTCTGACTCTCTGCAACCCCATGAACCGCAGCACGCCAGTCCTCCCTGTCTATCACCAACTGCTGGAGTACACCCAAACCTATGTCCATTGAGCCAGTGATGCCATCCAACCATCTCATCCTCTGTTGTCCCCTTCTCCTCCTGCCCTCAATCTTTGCCAGCATCAGGGTCTTTTCCAATGAGTCAACTCCTCACATCAGGTGGCCAAAGTATTGGAGTTTCAGGTTCAACACCGTCCTTCCAGTGAACACCCAGGACTGATCTCCTTTAGGATGGACTGGTTGGATCTCCTTGCAATCCAAGAGACTCTCAAGAGTCTTCTCCAACACCACAATTCAAAAGTATCAATTCTTCAGCACTCAGCTTTCTTCACAGTCCAACTCTCACATCCATACATGACCACTGGAAAAACCATAGCCTTGATATGCTGTCTAGGTTGGTCATAACTTTCCTTCCAAGGAATAAGCATCTTTTAATTTCATGGCTGTAATCACCATCTGGAGTGATTTTGGAGCTATAATATAGCTTACAAAATTTGAATATGCAAGAGTTTCTAAAAAAAGTTAAAATAAGTTGCCAAACCAGACAGAAACAAAAATATTGTTATGAAAAATTGTATTCTTTCTCAAATTATTTTCTTAATTAGTCATGTTCAGAAAAGAGAATTTTACTCCACACTGCTTGTGGAGTAGAAGTAGGCATAACCACTTGTGAAGTAATTGGACAATATCTAGTATATTAGTTTTACATTGCTGTGGAACAATTATCAGAAACGCAGTGTCTTAAAACACATTTATTATCTAACAGTTTCTGTGAGCTAGGGTTACAGGCACACTTGAACTGTTTCCTCTATTCAAGGTCTCACAAAGTTGCAATCAAGGTGTTATGTTGTCTTCTCCTCTGGAGGCTTGATTGGGAAAGAATCCACTTCTAAGCTCTTTCAGATTGTTGGCAGAATTCATTTCCTTGTGGCTGAAGTGTTGAGGCTTCTGACTGTTGCACCCAGGTTCTAGAAACCATCTACACTTCCCTGCCACTAGGCCCTCTCCATAGGCAGTTCATGAAAGCTTGAAACATGAAAGCTTGCTTCTTCAAAGGCCAGTAGCAGTGTGTCTAGCTCCAGTCAGCTAAGATAGTGACATATAATGCAATGTAATCATTTTTACCATATTCTATTGGCCAGAAGTAAGTCATAGGTCCTGCCCACACTCAAAGGGCAGGGCAAAAGCAAGGGGCAAAGACTATGGGGGCCATGTTAGAATTCTGCCTACCACATCTAGTAAAGTTTAAGATGCAGTGTCTTAGGATCTAGCATTTTCCCTGTACCCATGAAGATACATACAAGAACATTCATAACAGCATTGTTTGTAATAGCAAAACCATTGTTCTATAATGTAAACATAAAAAATTTTTAAATACAAAAAGATTTAGTCAGAGAGACATTAGCTAGCAAAACACTATGTATGGTACAATAACATTTTTGTAAAAGTAACATATTTATAGGAATTCTGCTTCAGCAATGGACTACTGTTATCTTGAACAAGTCTTCCCACCACTGATTACAGCTGGGCAAAATATAATAAACATTAAGGCACTGAGGAGCTTACCACAGCAGTGAGAACTTGTAGATCCAAGATCTGGAAGAAAGGAAAGGGAACCCATTAGAAGTGAGCATGATATTTGCCATTATCTTTCCACCTGAAGTTATTGCTAATTCTGAAAGCAGTGGCTGAAAAACTGTGTAGAGTTTTTGGCTGTCTCATGGGGTTGAAGAGCCTGAATCAAAAGGAAGAGTGAAGTGAAAGTCACATTTGACTCTTTGTGACCCTGCAATTCTCCAAGCCAGAATACTGGAGTGGGTAGCCTTTCTGTTTTCCAGGGGATCTTCCCAACCCAGGGATTGAACTCAGGTCTCCCACATTGCAGGCAGATTCTTTACCAGCGGAGCCACCAGGGAAGCCCAAGAATACTGGAGTGGGTAGCCTATCCCTCCTTCAGCAGATCTTCCTGCCCCAGGAATCAAACAGGGGTCTCCTGCATTGCAGGAGGATTCTTTACCAACTGAGCTATCAGGGAAGCCCTGAAAAGGAAGAGTGGCCCTAGTAAATACTCCAGACTTTTGGTCAGGACCCTCATGGGATACCCTAACTAGGAGAAAGGGTGAACTGGAAAGAAACTAGTTTTCACAGACCCTAAACTCCAGCTCTGAATAATATTAATATCAGCTCCTGATTGGAATAAAGTGATCTGTCCTCAGCTCCGCTGTGGTGAGACATTTGTTATTGTTTAGTGGCTAAGTCGTGTCTGACTCTTTTGCAACCCCGTGGCCAAGTCTCTCTCTTAGAACACATTCCCTTTCACCAGGGCCCTTGATGGAACTCAACACATCCTAGAAAACACACCTTTAGTGGGAAATACTGATGTGGCAGAAAGACATCCAGGACAAATGAACACTGCATAGTATGGTCCTCTCTCCCGCTCTAATGTTACAGAGTTATCCCATTTCTTTCACCCTGCTTCTCCGTGTGTATTTTAGGTTGATTTGATAAACTGTTATATGTGAGACTTCATATTCTGTGACATCTGCTTGGCTGCTTTCAGTCTTTCTTTAGAAGCCACTGCTCAAAAAGAATCCCCCAAAGAGAATTCCGTCAAATTTAACAGTAATAATTATTTGCCCCAAATTTTCGTTGGAGAGCATTTGTTGAGAGTAAAGCCAGCATTCATGTTTCGTTTAATTCCTTAATGAATTCTGGTACTGCTCAGTGCATTACCAGGCAAAGAGGACGGGACAAAACCAAAAAGGATATACCCAGAAGTTTTCACAAACGTGCTGCACATGAACACCTTAGCCATGAGGCGCTGACTTATAACTCCTGTAAAAATCCCTCAGCCTTCATTCATTCCATTATTAATTCAATAAACGTGCATATAGACAGAGGTGAGCGAAGATCGACCCGCCGCCCTGGAAGAGCTTCGAAGACAAGATATAACTTTGCAATTCAGCCTAAGAACTACCGTTTCATTGTCACTCCAGCATGACTCTCCAACCCTTGTCATTAACTGCCAAACTTTTCGATCGGACCTTCTCCCGGACTCCGGACTTTCCACTGGTTCCCAGCTAACCGCCAGAGCCTCCAGAGAAAGAGTTGAAAGACTACATCTCCCGGCAGCCTCTGCAGCAGGGTGGTGGTGAGGCACGCGCAAGTGCGCGGCCCGGCCCCCGCGCGCAGGCGCACTGCGAACGCCGGCTGAGCTAGGTCTAGCTGTGCTGGGTGCGCGGCGGCGGAGGCGACGAGCAAGGCCTGGTGAGCGGCGCGGAGAGAGAGCCAACTCTTTCGAGGTTGTGTAGAAGACGCACGGCAGGCGAGCGAGCGAGGCGGAGGCTCATCCCAGAAGTGGCACCGGGATCGGTTGCCTTGAACCTGGTGAGTGCGGGGCTGTGGCGGCCCCCGACCCCTCCCCCTCCCGCCGGCGGATCCGGCAGTCCTCGGCGGGACCCGGGAGAGGCCCCGCGGCGAGGGCGGGCCGCCGACTGTGCTCGAGCTCGGGTTCCTGGGCCTGGGCACTCGCGGCGCGTCCGTGCGTCACGGCCCGGTTGTCCTAACGGCCGCGCGGCAGGCGGAGGGGACGGTGGGGGTGGGGAGCGCTGGTGTGTTCGCCATCGGGAACGCCGGTGGAGGCGAGGCGGGGCGGGGCGGGCTGGCGCGGCAGCCGGGCTGTTAGCGGCGCCGGGGACTGCGGGGCGCAGAGGCTGCGGGGCGGCGAGGAGGCAGCGCGGAGCCGAGGAGGCAGCGCGGAGCCAGCGCCGCGGCCCCACGCAGACGGGCGGGGGGGCGGGGGTGGGCTGCGCAGAGTGTGCGTGACTGAGGCAGGTGAGAGCAGGGGGTGGGGGTGTGGGTAAAAACCGTAACTGAGGCAGTAGGGAACGGTCAGGTCTCGGAAATTGACAAGTTACAGCCAGAGCCGGAGGTTTGGGGCGGGGTGGGGGGGCGGGGAAGTGGAGACGGGCGACTGCAGTTTACAGATGTCATAACAACATGGGCCTGAAGTGGCTGACAGGGGTGTGGTAATTATAGGAATGACAGAACTTAGTCTGCACACAGCGTGTGTCAGTGGTGATGCGAGGGAAGCTCAGAATGGGAGGAGAGAACTGAAGGATGACTGGAGTCCGGGAAGCCGTCATGAAGGAATATTTTCGGTTTGAATGGAAGTATTTAATGTTCCGCTTTTAAGCAAACGATGTCAAGATAATTGGATTTTTAAGGTTTAAATTCTGAATAAACAATTTGGAAGTAATTTTTTCTAAGCATACTATTAAATAACATTTCTAACTTTCTCAGTCCTCTTTTCCTTTAATAAACACTTCCTTAAAAACCTGTTTCTTAACAGTAGATGAGTAAGTGATTTTTCCCCCTTCGTGTTACTTCAGGGCTCATTGTTGACATTTTCCCCTTGTTCTTGCGTTTGTAATATTTTGAAAGTAATTCACAAGCTATTCCTCTTCCATTTTATTTTATTTTTTTAGAAGTTTGAACTCAATTTTATTTTATTTTTAAACTTTACATAATTGTATTAGTTTTGCCAAATATCAAAATGAATCCGCCACAGGTATACACGTGCTCCCCATCCTGAACCCTCCTCCCTCCCCCCTCCCCATACCATCCCTCTGGGCCGTCCAGTGCACCAGCCCCAAGCATCCAGCATCGTGCATCGAACCTGGACTGGCAACTCGCTTCCTACATGATATTTTACATGTTTCAATGCCATTCTCCCAAATCTTCCCACCCTCTCCCTCTCCCACAGAGTCCATAAGACTGTTCTATACATCAGTGTCTCTTTTGCTGTCTCGTATACAGAGTTATTGTTACCATCTTTCTAAATTCCATATATATGCGTTAGTATACTGTATTTACCTCTTCCATTTTAAAGATTGAAGAGATGAAATTTCAACTTCAAAGGAAAGGAAGGATGAACTCCGTTGTACTTTTACTGAAATAATTTATTCTTTGATGGCACTGTTGTGTTTAACACCGGATTTTTAGTTGGAGAACTTGAGAGAAGTTAAAGGGGTAACTTTTAATGAGCTTTTTTCCAGATACTGTGCTGAATACTTTCTGTAGAGTAAAAGGTTTAATGCTTACAGAACTCTGAAGTGTCTTTTTTTTCCTTTTCTACAGATTAAAGCTTTGAGGGTTAGAGAAGTTAAGTAACTTGCCTAGGTGTTCCAGCTCTTGTTGGAATCAGAATCACTGCCATTTTAGGAATTATTTCTACTCTCCTTTCATACTTATTGGTTGTATTTTCTGTTTTTGGTCCATTCATATGCTTAGAGACTGGGGATGTGGATGTGATCAAGACATTGTTCCTGTCCTCATGGAATGTATAGTGTTGCAGAGAAGACTAACAGATAATGACTATAAATATTGACTGTGTAACATTTTATTGGTCATTATAATTGAGCGGGAGCTGTACTAAAAAGCAAAGGAAGTTCAAATGGAATCAAACGTAAGCCTTGAGTGTTTACAGTCTGGTAGAGAAGCAAAACATGCATTTTTGAAAACCTAGACTAAGCTAAATGATAGAAATTAACACTTCACCTGAAGTTAGTGTACTTGCATTATGTTACTTTAGATCCTTATAGAAATTCCTTCACAGAACTGTGAATTAATATTTTGTACTTTGACTTTTATCTAGGATTGGAACATGAGAAAAGGAACATGAAAAAACTCTTCCTTGCTACCCAAGACACTGTTTATAATTTATTTACTGATACTTATAAAGTATAAACCTTAAAGAGAAGTTCTTTTAAGCCCTCAGTGACAGGCCTTTTTGTTTTCTTTCTTTTCTTTAAAAATAAAAATTAAATGACTGCTTTTATTAGATCATTTCTATTTGTAAGCCATCCTGTTTCTCTTTATACTTTGGCTATTAGAAGGCTCAGGGCTGTGTTCAGCTTTGGTAATTTTCATAATTTTCCTTTGCTTTAGCTGTGTTATAAACTATACCAGATAGTCTGGAATTGCTGCTCTCAGTTGTTTCCTGGACTACTTGTTCTCTGTTGCTCTCAATTTTATTTTTACCTTTTCCCTCTCATTTGAGAGTAGGGTTTATTTATTTTATCTACAGTATGTTAGCATAATGTTTGTTGAATTAATGATAAAGTCTTGATGATTTATGAATTTAAGTCTGTCAGATTGTTTCCAGAAGTATGTATGCTTTGTATAAAATCAATTAAGACTTTTGGCCATGCAAGTAAAAGTGACTGACATAATGATAAAGATAATTCCCTGTTAACTCTCTTTAAGGTTTTTGTATTTTGCAGGGTATTCTGAATTCAGCCGTAATAATGGAAGAAAACATTGAAAATGGTAAACAATTCAATTAGCTGATTGGGGCTGATTTCACTCTATTCTTGCTGCAGTAAGCAGGAGGTGGCCCCAAGCCAGCTGGGAGCCAGATAGGACCTTCATTAGAAAATTTTTAAGTCTTTGCAGTGACAGAGCAGGGATGAAGACTGATGGAACATACAATTTTTTGTTTGTTTGTTTTTGAAGTTGATAATGCTCCTACACAACAGACCTTAGTGATAAAATGGTTCTGATCGAATGTATTAGACTAATTGGAACAGTGTTTGAAAGCAGGCAATAATCCAAAATGTGGATAATGAGGATAATCTCCTTCACATAATAAGAATATGCTGCACTTCATATACAAAGATAAGTCTGCTTACTCATCATGATTGATTTTTCAGTGTGAGGAGGGATATGTGCTGAGTTGTCCATGAGTCTTTGTATTCTGTGACCAGCAAGGCAGCTTGGGGTCAAAATGGGGGTTTTTAGCTAGGGAGCAGAAAGACAAGCAAAAGTTGCTCTAACATCTGTTGATGGGTCAAGTACTACATCAGGTGTTTTCACCTGATTATCCTTGCAAAACCACATTGAGAAGGTGGTTACATGTACAGGATGGTTAAGTAACTTGTCCTACTTCACGGAGTTAAGTGGTGGAGCTGGGATTCAATTACAGGGCTATTTGTACTATGTTCTCATCAATTGTTAAAGCTTGATTTTGTTTTGGTTTGCAGTTCAGTCTTCTGCTCCTCAAACTAGATATAGTTTAACACCAAGAAATAATACTGTGAAGATCTAATTTACTAAAAGCTGAAAGGCCATTGGAATTCCTTGCTTTACTGGCAATAAAAATACAATTTTTAAATTAGAATAGTATCTGTAAAACAACCGTTCCCTGTCCCAGCCTTTACACTTTAGAGGCTACTTATTTATTTCTTTTAGCTGTTTCCTCTTTGATATTTATAAATAACTTGCTTCTATTGCTGTTTCTCGATACAGCAGTTTTAGACATTATCTATTGACTTTCCACATTTACACTTATCCTTTAAATATATTTATTTAGATGTTTATTAAGTCAGCGTTTAGTTATAACTATGTAAATAAGTATAGCAGGACCATGCAGTATATTATGATATCATTTATTCTTTTAACCAATATTTGTTTTTCCAGGAGTAATACCTATTTTCCCTTTTCTATTTTGAGACAGCTGTCCTAGAACCTTCTATCCTTTTAAAGCAATCTGGACTGATTACTTTCTAGGCTTATTGCACAGCTGTCACCCTGAAACTTCTCTTTATGTCACCTTAAAATTTTTGCTCTGATATTGGATCTCCTGTTTTCCATGTTTTTTTTTTTTTTTTTTCACTTCCAGAGAAAGGGTACCTGGGAAGCAAAAACTTTATGTTTTTAAGATCTTGCATGGCTGAAAAAAAATCTTTATTTTACCTGTACATTTCATCAATCATTTGTCTGAATATAAAAATCCAGGCTTAAAAAGTTTGGAAGTCATAGTTTCATTGTTTTCTGCATTCTAATGTTGCCATTGAAATCCATAGCCATTCTTACTCTTCATTTATATGTGACCTTCCCTGCCTTTTTCCCAATCTCCAGAAGCTTTTAGAGTTTTATTTTAAACCCCAGAAATTCCATGATGTGTCTAGATTTTTTTTTTTTTTTTTTAAGGGCACTCAGTGGGTCCTTACAAGCTGGGGATTTGTGTCCTTTAGTTTTGGGAAATTTATTATTATTATTAGGGCTTTAGGTAAAAAGAGTTACGCTTAACTATGCTTCCCATTTTTGGACACCATCATCAGACTATAACAGTCCTCTTTCATTTCTGAGCCCTACTTCCATTACCTTTTCTAGTAGGTACCCACTGCATTATGGCTGATATATTCCTTGATTATATATGAATCATGAAATATGTATTGTATGTATGTATATTTAGTTTTTGTATTGTGTTATGGGCCTTGTTTGGCTTCTTACTGTTTTTACTCAGCATTGTTTTGGAGACCTTTTTGTTTTGTGTGTACATATAATTCTGTATAATGTAGAATTCCATAATATGCACATACCACATTTTACTTCTCATTCCCTAATCACTGACACCTGAGTTGCCTTTCTGGCATCACAAGTACACTGTGGTAAATATACTCTTATTTGTACTTCCTTATGGATCTGTGTGAGAAGTTCTCTGGGATATATGGCCAGGAGTGGGATTCTTGGGTTATAGAATAGGAGGACTAGCTTATGTGCCTTCTGGCAGTGAGGAGGCTTCTTGTCTTCCCGTATCTTTGCCAGTATTTGGTTTTATCCAACTTCTTTCTTTTTGCAAATCAGGTATAAAATGATGTCTTGTTTTAATTTACATTCTCTGATAATTAATGAATTTGAGCATCTCATATCCATTCAGGTTTTCCCTTTTGTTGATTGTCTGTTTTGTCCTTTGTCTATCTTTCTTTTGGGTTTTCTTTTCTTTTTTGTTTTGGCTGCACCCTTCTATGCAGCTTGCAGAATCTTAGTTTTCCAAACAAGGATTAAACCCAGGCCAGGGCGTTGAAAGCCTAGAATCCTAACCATTAGGCCACCAGGGAACTCCCCTTCCTGTCTTTCTTTTTGGTTTGCAGGAGTTCCTTGTGGAGATTTATTGGTTATAGGATTGAAAAATACCTTCTCTTGGCCTGTCATTTTTCTGTTGGTTTTGTCCATGGTATCTTTTATTGAATGAATATTCTAAATTTGATGCATTGTTTCTTTGATAATCTCTTGCTTATTTGATTTTTTGTCTCTTGGGATTTGCTTTATTTGGGTATTAGAATTTTTTGGTCATTTAAAAAAAATTTTCTTTTCCTTCCTATTTTCCATCACTTAGTCTTTTTGTTGTGTTTCTTGAGAGATTTTTTTAAAATGTTACCTTCCAACCCTTCTATTGAATTTTAAATTCCTGTTCATATTTTAATTTCTTAGAGCTCGTTGTTATGATATCTTTCTATTTTTTGATAGATATGGGGCTTTCCAGGTGGCAGAGTGGTAAAGAATTTGCCTGCCAGTGCAGGAGATACAGGTTCAATCCCTGGGTCAGGAAGATCCCCTGGAGTAGGAAATGGCAACCCACTCCAGTATTCGTGCCTGGAAAATTTCACGGACACAGGTATCTGACTAGCTGCAGTCCATGGGATTGCGAAGAGTTGAACACGACTAGTGACTGAACACAGCACCTCATTCTACCTTTAGAAATGCCTGCGGGGGCCTCCTGTCTCTGAAACCTCCTGCTTATGGGCTGTATGAATCAGCTTCTTAGAGGTGCTTCAGTTCAGTTCAGTAGCTCAGTCATGTGACTCCATGGACTGGAGCACACCAGGCTTCCCTGTCCATCACCCAACTCCCAGAGCTTGCTCAAACTCGTCCATTGAGTCAGTGATGCCATCCAACCATCTCATCCTCTGTCGTCTCCTACTCCTCCTGCCCTCAATCTTGCCCAGCATCAGGGTCTTTTCCAGTGAGTTATTTTTTTGTATCAGGTGGCCAAAGTTATTGGAGCTTTAGCATCAGTCCTTCCAATGAATAATCAGAACTGATTTTCTTTAGGATTGACTGGTTTGATCTCCCTGCAGTCCAAGGGACTCTCAAGTCTTCTCCAACACCACAGTTGAAAAGTGTCAATTCTTCCATGGTCAGCTTTCTTTATGGTCCAACTAGAACCATGACTAGAAAAAACCATAGCTTTGACTAGACGGACCTTTGTTGGCAAAGTAATGTCTCTGTTTTTTAATATGCTGTCTAGGTTGGTCATAGCTTTTCTTCCAAGGAGCAAGCATCTTTTAGTTTCATGGCTGCAGTCATCATCTGCAGTGATTTTGGAGTCCAAGAAAATCTGTCACTGTTTCCATTGTTTTCCCATCTATTTGCCATGAAGTGATGGGACTGGATGCCATGATCTTAGTTTTTTGAATGCTGAGTTTTCAGCCAGCTTTTTCACTCTCCTCTTTCACCTTCATCAAGAGGCTCTTTAGTTTCTCTTTGCTTTCTGCTATTAGGGTAGTGTCGTCTTCATATCTGAGGTTATTGATACTTCTCCTGGCAATCTTTTTGATTCTAGCTTGTGCTTCTTCCAGCATAGCATTTCGCATGGTGTACTCTGCATATAAGTTAAATAAGTATATAGGCTTGACATACTCCTTTACCAATCTGTATACCAGTCCATTGTTCCATGTCTGATTCTAACTGTTGCTTCTTGGCCTGCATACAGATTTCTCAGGCGGCAGGTAAGGTGGTCTGGTATTCCCATATCTAAGAACTTTTTACAGTTTTCACAGTCAAAGGCTTTAGCGTAGTTAATAAAGCAGAAGTGGGTGTTTTTCTGGAACTCTCTTGCTTTTTCTATGATCCAGTGGATGTTGGCAATTTGATCTCTGGTTCCACTGCCTTTTCTGAATCCACCTTGAACATCTGAAAGTTCTTGGTTCATGTGCTGTTGAAGCCTATCTTGGACTGCAAAAGATCAGTTTTTATCCCCAAGAAAGGCAGTGCCAAAGAACGTTCAAACTACTGCACAGTTGCACTCATCTCACATGCTAGCAAAGTAATACAGGTGCTTAGGCTTCAGAATTCGCCACTTCACTAGTAAAATATTAGATCACCTGTTTTAAGGCTTCTAAAAAGTTTTTGACATCTCATCTGTGACCTTTGATGCTCTCTTTTTGTGTTCTATCTTTGTAGTTCATCCTTTTTAAAAAAAAGTTATTATTTTGGTATGGATGAGTCTACCAAATCTATCATTTTATTTCTTAAACTCTTTATCTTCTGGTCCCTTCATTCTCTCCATGGTATTTGAGTGTTGTATAATCAGTACTTTAGTGTTGAATAAAATTAAATTTCTGAGCATTAAGATGTTAATATGTTTTGGGAGGAAAGCACATACATCCTAAAGTGATAAATCTTTTATGAGAACACTTTTAAGTGTATACATAGTAGATATATTAAAATCAGTAATGAATGTGAATTGGATAAACACAAGTCCCCCCTGCTCCCATGAAGGAGTCCTTTATGCCTTTTTTGGGGAAAGATTTCTGTTAAAAAAAATCTAACTTATAAGGGAAGAGGAAGTTTTCACTGTTCATAAAGACCTGAAGTATTCAACCAGAGGGCTTCCCTGGTGTCTCAGATGGTAAAGAATTTGATGAAATAGCAACATGTTGATTAAGTTCTAGCCAAAAGTAAGGAAATTTAATGTTTTAGTTAGGCCGGGAAGCCTTATTGTAGTAAATTATATGTTTCCACCTTTACTTTTTGAAAGTTTTTCTTATTGTATAGTTAGTATATTACCTACTATAGAAAATTTGGAAGATAAAAGAATATTAATTTCCATTTAAGATTTTTATGTTATGAAATATTTTTAAAAATACAGAGAATGGTACAGATTGGGGTTTTGTTCCCACCACCCAGATTCTTCATGTGTTAATATTCTCTTTTTCTTATTTCCCAGTATATTATGATTATGTCTCATAGTCAAGCCCTCATTTTGGAATTTTTAGGTTTACAAGTTTTCAAGTATCAGTCATTCTGCTGTCATCATTCTTATATATAATATTGATTTTATTTCCTTTGGGTACATTCCAAAAGTGGAATTACTAAGTCTTGGGGTGTAAATTCCCAAAATCTTTGGTAAATATTTTCCTTTAAATGTTTGGATATTGAGAATGTCTTCATAGAGCCTTGCACAATGGGAACCCATAGATACTGGAAGGTCGAAGGTTATAGTAAACATCTCAGTTAAAGAAGGTCTGAAGCTGAGACATGAAAGAAAGGATGGATTTCTATTAGATTAATAGGGTTGAAACTATAAGATGTAATCAAAGATAAGCAGCTAAGAATCGTATTTGTAGCATTGACTTCTCCCAGAAGAGACTTATTGCAGGGTTTTTTCAAAACTTGCCCCCATTGAACACAAGAATGTTGTCACTAAAATAAGATACTCTAATGATTTTACAGGGAAGATATGGGTAGGATATTTTAAATTTCATTTTTCTTTCCTAATTTTTATTAAAATATTTTTAAGGGACCTGTTACTACTTGACTCTAGAAGTGAAAATCACTCAGTTGTGTCCGACTCTTTGCAACTCCATGGACTATACAGTCCATGGAATTCTCCAGGCCAGAATACTGGAGTGAGTAGCCTTTCCCTTCTCCAAGGGGCCTTCCCAACCCAGGATTGAACCCAGGTCTCCAGCATTGCAGGTGGATTCTTTACCAGCTGAGCCACAAGGGAAACCCACTTGACTAGACATTGACAACAAATGAATAATAAATACTTACAAATGGGAGACCATATACTCTGGAATGCAAACTCACACCTCTCCATTCTCTAATGAAAAAATAGATTCCAAAAATATTCACCAATGAACTGAAAATTTTTTATACTTAAGATTCATTTATGGTTAAATTTATAAATCTGCAACTTGTTTATTTTGTAGTCCTACTTTCTTATAGTTTTGGTTTTTTAATATTAAGTACATGTCATGTTTTCTTATAAAATTATGCTTTATTTATACAATGGAATTAAATATACTAACATTTTATAGTGTTGCACAAAGAATATTGTGAATTTTAAATATTTACAGTGGTTAGTATGTGTTTTGGAGAAGGCAATGGCACCCCACTCCAGTACTCTTGCCTGGCAAATCCCATGGATGGAGGAGCCTGGTAGGCTGCAGTCCATGGGGTCGCTAAGAGTCGGACACGACTGAGTGACTTCACTTTCACTTTTCACTTTCATGCATTGGAGAAGGAAATGGCAACCCACTCCAGTGTTCTTGCCTGGAGAATCCCAGGGACCGGGGAGCCTGGTGGGCTGCTGTCTATGGGGTCACACAGAGTCAGATACAATTGAAGTGACTTAGCAGCAGCATGTGTTTGGGATTTATTGACTGCTTGGATTGACTCAGGGTACTGAATATAGTGTATACCAATATAATAAAAATGTATCTACACCCAGTGTGTTTTGGGTATAGATTGGTGATGAAGAGTGGTGATGAAGAGTGGAAAAAATATTGAATGAATCAAGGCCAAAGGAACTTGTAGGACAAAGGAGTTCAGATTTGATCTAAGAAGTGCTAAAAACTCATTCTAGGTCCTTTAGTTCAGTTCAGTTAGTCGTGTCCGACTCGTTGCGACCCCATGAATCACAGCACGCCAGGCCTCCCTGTCCATCACCAACTCCCGGAATTCACCCAAACTCATGTCCATCAAGTCAGTGATGCCATCCAACCATCTCATCCTCTGTCGTCCCCTTCTCCTGCCCCCAATCCCTCCCAGCATCAGAGTCTTTTCCAATGAGTCAGCTCTTCGCATGAGGTGGCCAAAATATTGGAGTTTCAGCTTCAGCATCAGTCCTTCCAATGAACACCCAGGACTGATCTCCTTTAGGATGGACTGGTTGGATCTCCTTGCAGTCCAAGGGGCTCTCGAGAGTCTTCTCCAACACCACAGTTCAAAAGCATCAATTCTTCGGCGCTCAGCTTTCTTCACAGTCCAACTCTCAGATCCATACATGAGCACAGGTTCTTAGACATTGAAATTATGCAGTGACAAAGTGTTAAGATTAATTTGAGAGCTGTGTGAAGGATGAATTAAAAAGCAAACAGTCTAAGGTTAAGGAAGGGTGGTTGAGAGCTGTTGCAGTTATGCAGCTGTACAAAATTGGACATGACTTAGCAACTGAACAACTACAAGTTATCTATCTGTATGATAGGCACCTAAATCAGACTGGTGGCAGTGAGAATAGATAGGAATAGATAAAATCAAACACTTTGGATGGAATAATAGGCAAATTTTGATTATTTTAACTAAATAGACATGAAGGGGAAATTGGTAGATTTCATTTTGAAAGAGTACATTTCTGTTTTACCACCAGTTTTGCATCTTGCTTTTAACTTTATTGCTTTTGGGGCTTTATTTTCCTAGAAAACAAGGAAAATTGGGCATAATGTCTTTAAAGGCTTCTGGTTCCTGAGAGAGTGCAAAGTTACTGACAATAACTTAAGTTTTTAAATTAGTCACTTAGGTGATAATATCCTAAAGATGTTTGCTTAGTATAAAGATAATTTTCTCATTCTATTACATGTTCATTTGATTAGAAATCTCTATAGAAATGATTTCACTTCTTTGTTACCTGAGCTTTCTTCAATCCAACTGCAGCTTACATTTCAGTTGTGTTTTGCATTGAAACGAAAAGAGTGTTAGTCGCTAAGTTGTGTCTGACTCTTTGAGACCCTATGGACTGTAGCCCACCAGGTTCCTCTGTCCATGGGATTTTCCAGGCAGGAATACTGGAGTGGGTTGCCCTTCCCTTCTCCAGGGGATCTTCCTGACCCAGGGATTGAACCCTGATCTCCTACATTGCAGGCAAATTCTTTATCCCCTGAGCCATAAGGGAGACAAAATTATTTTGCATCTGTTTCCAGTAAAACTTTTGCTCCCACTATGGAGATTTTCAGTTGCATGCAGATGCGTATCAGAATACACTTGGTAATTTTTGAAAGAAAGAACAGCAATAGAGACCTGGTGTTTGTCAGACCTGTTGCTTCAAATTTTTGAAAGGACAGTTGTGTCTGCTTTTCAAAAAACCTCCCACGCGGCAAATATAATCTCCTCATTCCCATGCTCAGAGAGAACTCAGTCTCATTTATTTCATTTGCAAAGAAATCCTTGATTTTTTTTTTTAAATGTTGACTATTAGAGCAATTTTAGGTTCCCAGCAGAATTGATTGGAAACTACTGAGTTCCCATCTACTGCCTACCCCATATACACACAGTGTCTGTTACCACTTACGTTTTCACCAGAGTGGTACATTGGTTGTAATCTAGTGAACATTGATGCATCATTATCACCCAAAGCCAGTAGGCTACATTTAGGTTCATTCTTGGAGTTGTACACTCTGTGTGTGGGTTTTGACAAATGTAAAATGACATATATCAGCTGTTACAGTATCCAACAGAATAGTTTCACTGCCTCCAAAATCCTCTTGCACTCTGCTATTCATCCCTTAAACCCCTGGCAACTGCTGATCTTTTAAATAGTTTTGCCTCTTTCAGAATGTCATAAAACTGGAATCATGTGGTGAATACAATATCCACCCAAAGAGGGAGGAGGGTATTTTATTAAATAATCAATCTCATGTATGGATACCGACATTTTTAAGAAAACTAATAATTATTAAGAATAATACACTGTGACCAAATGTGTTTATTCCAGGAGTCAACAATCATTGTTAAGAAATGTATTAATATCTCGTCATATTTAATGTGTCAGAGGAGATAAACAATGACCATTTTAATAACTGCCAAAAAGACATTTGATCTAATTCAACACACATTCAGGTTTTTAACTTTAATGAAATAGATATGGATGGTTGGTACTTAACATGTGATTTTTTAAAAACTATCTCTACTATGACACAACTGGAGCTATCATAAATTGCTGGTAGAAATGCATGATATTATAGCCACTGTAGAAAGCAGTTTGACAATTTCTTGTGAAGTTAAACTTATACTTAAAATGGTGGTGGTTTAGTCGCTAAGTCATGTACGACTATTGCAATCCCATGGACTGTAGCCTGCCAGGCTCCTGTCCATGGGATTTTCCAGGCAAGAATACTGGAGTGGGTTGCCATTTCCTTCTTTTTTTTTTTTCCCCCATTTTACAGCCAAGAAAACTATATTTCCTTCTCCAGTGGATCCGTATGACCCAGCAGTCTCACTCTTATGTTTTAACCAAGAACGATGAAATCACTGATCTAAGCAAAAGCTGTATATGAATGTTTATAGTAGTTTATTCATCATCACCCCAAACTGCAATCTAGATGTCCATCACTGGTGAATAGATAAGCATATTGTGAAATACAATGGAATATAATTCAGCAATAAAATGAATCAGTTACTAATAGATACAACAATATGAAGGTAGCTCAAATTAGTTAATACTAAGTGAATGAAGCCACATGCAAAATGCTACATTTTGTATGGCTCCATTTATTTTACATTCTGGAAAATGAAAATTATAGGGACAGTTTGCTTGGGATTGGGGCAAGTGGATTTATTACTGAGGGACCTGACTGAAGTTTTTGTAGGTGCGAAAAATGTTCTCATCTTCATAGTCATGATGTTTACTTAAACAGCAAGTTTTACTGTGTGTAAATTTTGTTGCTGTTGTTCAGCTGCTCAGTCGTGGCTGACTCTCTCTGACTCCATGGACTGCAGCATGCCAGGCTTCCCTGTCCACTACCTCCAGGAGTTTGCTCAAACTCAGCGTCCATTGAGACTCAAGAGTCTTCTCCAATACCACAGTTTGAAAACATCAATTCTTCTATGCTCAGCCTTTATAGTCCAACTCTCATATCCATACATGACTACTGGAAAAACCACAGCTTTGACTATATGGACCTTTGTGGGCAAAGTAGTGTCTCTGCTTTTTAATATACTGTCTCAGTTTGTCATAGCTTTCCTTCTAAGGAGCAAGTGTGTTTTAATTTTGTGGCTGCAGTCACCATCTGCAGTGATTTTGGAGCCCAAGAAAATAAAGTCTTTCACTGTTTTTCCATTGTTTTCCCCATCTATGTGCCATGAAGTGATGGGACCAGATGCCATGATCTTAGTTTTTTGAATGTTGAGTTTTAAGCCAGCTTTTTCACTCTCCTCTTTCACCTTCATCAAGAGGCTCTTTAGTCCTCTTCGCTTTCTGCCATAACGGTGGTGTCATGTGCATGTCTGAGGTTATTGATGTTGCTCCCGGCAGTCTTGATTCTAGCTTGTGTTTCATCCAGTCCAGTATTTTGCATGATGTTCCCTGCATATAAGTTAAATAAACAAAAAAATACATCCTTGATGTACTCCTTTCCCAGTCTGTTGTTCCCTGTCCTGTTCTAACTGTTGCTTCTTGACCTGCATACAGGTTTCTCAGGAGGCAGGTAAGGTGGTCTGGTATTCCCATCTCTCTAAGAATTCTCCAGTTTGTATGTAAATTATACCCCAATAAACATAAGCTTTAAAAAAAAAAACCCAAAAAACAGTGTCAAGAATGTCATCTGAAAGTATCAGAAACAGAATTCAGTAGCTGATTTAATTCAGTGGCTGGCTTTAAAAAATGAACATATAATAATGAGTAATTTTCCTATAAACAAACAATGACCAATTAGGATATAATGGAAGGAAACATTACTTTTATCATTGTAACAAAAGAGCTAAGTGGAAATACATAATTTCTGACCAAACAGATACAGTATTGTAAATGTGTTTCCTTAATCTATGAATTGAATGCTGTCTGAATATCAAAGGATTGTTTTCCCCCTCTTAAGACAGAGAAGATTATCTGAACCAAAGATTCTCAATATTTTGGTGTGTCAGATTTACATGGACTGAGGATGCTGAAAAACTTTTATATTATTGTCTATCTGTTAATATTTATTGTTTTAGAAATAAAGATTACATTTTAAAACATAAGAATATACAACAAACATTCCTTTAGGCACCAGACTGCTGATGCCATCTCATCACCATACCTCTGAATAACTTGTGAGTGAAAGTGAAAAAAGCATATAACTGAGAGTATTATGGAACTAGTGTTCATGAGAAACATTTTTTTTTCACATGTTATACTGTCAGATATGGAAAATTTTGAATCAGCCTTGGGTAAGTGATGGTGGTGGGGAACTGTTGCACTCATTCACTGGTACGTTGGTGCAGTATTTTAGAGGGAACTTTGACAGTATTAAAATTTTAAATGAACATATTTTTAACCTTGAGATTCCATTGTTTTTATTTCATTTATGGCTATAATTACAAATACATGAGAGAGAATATTGGTTACAGCATTGTTTGTAATAGAAAATTGAAGTGAAGTGAAAGTTGCTCACAGTTGTGTCCTACTTTTTGCAACTCTATGGACTATACAGTCGATGGAGTTCTCCAGGCCAGAATACTGGAGTGGGTAGCTGTTCCCTTCTCCAGGGGATCTTCCCAACCCAGAGATTGAACCCAGGTCTCCCACATTGCAGGTGGATTCTTAACCAGCTGTGCCACAAGGGAAGCCCAAGAATACTGGAGTGGGTAGCCTATCCCTTCTCCAGCAGATATTCCCAACCCAGAAATCTAACCGGAGTCTCCTGCATTGCAGGAGGATTCTTTACCAACTGAGCTATCAGGGAAGCCCCAATGGAAAGTTGAAGTCAGGCTTAATTGTCAGTGATGTGTCTGGTCTAGTTATTATGCTATAAAAATTACTCTGTTGTTAAAAATGATAAAACTCTCTAGGAAAGTTGAAAGTTGACACAGTGCAAAACTGGGTATAGAATTGCTCTGTCAGTATACAGTAATAACTGAAAGGGTATGTATGTGTTTGTATAACCAATTCTTGAAAAGATATATGGAAAACTTGATAGTGGCTACCTTTAGAAACAGTGAGGGAGATACACTTTCATTTTTCTTTTTATACCCTTTCATAGTGTTTGGATTTCTTTCTTCTTCTTCTTTTTTTTAATGCTTTGAAATTCAAAGACACAGGTGCAGTATATGAATGGTAGAAATTATCAGAATGTTGGAGTCATTTGTGAGTTCTTTGATACCAAAATTTAACCAAAGAAGTAATAAAGAAAAAACCAAGAGGCCTTTGCATTTCTCATGTGTACTTACTTCTTTTAAAGAACAGTTGCTCTAATGAAACATGACTTAACTACTATTCTTATCAATTCTTTCTAAGGTTGTTCTTTCTAAGGTCTCCACCTTTGTGGGTCTTTGTCTTTTAGCTCCTGTAGTCCTATCTATGCCTCACAGCCTTCCTGAAACACCATCTTGTCTATGAAGCCACCCCTGATCAGTTTAGTCAGATGAGATCTTTTTTTGAACATTTAGAGCTATTTATAGCCATTTCATTACACAAATATCAGGTGTGATCTATATATGGGCCAGACAATCGAAGTATGCTTTCATATGTTACTTCTCTTCACCTTATGAAGTATGATCTCCATAGTGCTAATAAGAAAACCCAGATTCACAGAATTTTAGTATCTTCTCTACATCTTGGTGCTTAGAAGTAAGTTTGAAAGTAGGGCTTCAGTGCCAGACCTCTTCTCTGGACTTGCTTCTTATGTCACTTTAATAAAAAGCAAGTGAATAATTAAGTTTTGTGTGACCATTTCTTTCCTCTTTAGAATTTTTCTAGCTTAAAATTTTTTTGAAATAATTTAAATCTTATAGATGAAATGTACAAAGCCCACCTGTTTACCTTTCATCCACCTTCCCCAGTTGTTCAGTTCACCTTCTGCTCCATTTATGTTATCATTTTTTCTCTCTCTGTATGTGTATGCTGTGTTCCCAACTTTGCCTTTCCTTAATTGCTTGCCCTTCCAGCTCCATGTTGAATCTAGGCTTCTAGTTATTTAAATCTAATTGATTTTGCTTGTAAACTTTATCCGGATCTTGCCATGTTTCTATACTACTATATCTTTAACCTGAAACTTCTGATTTTTTAATATGGATATCATTGCAGCATTGTTGATATTATGCTGTCCTGTGATATTTCAGAACCAAAATGCTACTTGCCTTAAGAATGAACACCATTAGTTATGATTCCTTCAGAATTATTTGCAAATTCTCATCTGCATTGCACCAGTCTTTCAGTCTATCTGACAGAATACCATTGGGTATATGTATTAGTCTGCTTGGGCTGCCATTAAAAAAGTACCACAGATTGGGTGATTTAAACAACAGAAATTTATTTTCTCACAGTTCTGGAGGCTACATGTCTAGGATCAAGGTTCCAACAGGGTTGGCTTCTGGTAAGGCCTCTTTTCCTGACTTGCAGATGGTCACCTTCTGTCTCTTTGCTCATATAACTTCTTGTCTGAGCATGGGGCAGTGGGTGTAGGTAGAGGTCTCTGGTGTCTCTTGCTCTGGTAAGAACACCTACACTATTGGATTAAGGCCCCGTCCTTATGACCTTATTTGACCTTAATTATCTGTGAGCCTCCTGAATCCTTCCCTATAAAGGATGAGAATAATAATTCTTGCCCTGTACGCTTTTTTGTTTTTTAAAGAGATTCAAGTAAAATAGGTGATGTGACATAGGACACTATCAATCAGTGATTCTCAAACCAGGCTTGCATCAAAATCATCTTAAAAATAACTGTTTCTTTGACTTTTAAGTCTGATAGCATAAGAACTCTGCAGACCTGGTCACTAGAACAACAGAGGAAAACTATTAAAAAGCAACTTCTTAGAGATTTGGAAATAGGTCCTAGGGCATACAGTAAATGGGCAACTTCTGCTGGAAGGAATGTTTTCTTCCTAGGAGAAGCAGGATATCAGGATTTCTCATCCTACCCCCAGATGCCTGCTCTTGAGGGTAAGTTTTGGGCAAATGTGTTGCAGAAGTAGGGGGCTACCTTCTGTCTAGCCCCTACTTGTGGAATAAAGGGTTACCTTGGTAACAGAGCTGCTAGGGAATAGATTACCTTTTCTGTAGGTTGTAAAGTGGTAGCTCTATGTCAGGAGAGACAATCTCTGTTTGCTACCTGTCCCCCACCAAATACTCAATTCTTAAATGGGTGTCACTCCAAAAAATGTGCTGTTGTCCACATCCTCATCTTGAGAGCCTCTATTCAGAGATTTTGCTTGGGGATAGGTTGGAGGAGAAGGGGACCACAGACGATGAGGTGGTTGAATGGCATTACTAACTCAATGGACATGAGTTTGAGTAAACTCCAGGAGTTGGTGATGGACAGGGAGGCCTGGTGTGCTGCAGTCCATGGGGTTGCAGAGTCAGATATGACTGAGTGAACTGAACTGAGAGAAGCAGGTCATAAAACATAGCTCTTAATCTCTGCCTCAAGGAACTGACTTCATTTGCAGTAGAGCTGGAGAAGTTCAAACCTAAGAGTACTTTCACAAACAGTGGAGATTGTTTGTGAAAACTGCCTCCCAAAGGCAGTTGGGACGTTTATAGATTCAAGAAGATACAAACTAAACTTCAGGCCATTGAGTTTGCCAGCAAGAACCTGGGATAAGAGACAGCTGGAAGGGGCCTTTCTGGAGACAGTGAATGTCAAACACTGACTTGAAACTACTCCTTCAAAGGAGCCTGAATCTGACTGGATTCCTCTGTAGCACAATTTGTGCCTGAAGCTGTTGTTTAAAAACAGTAGAGTGATCAGCTGGCAATTAGTGGAGGTTAATATCTGGGAGTAGTCACAGAAAGAGTCCTGACAAATTACTGTTAGGGCAAGATGACTTTGGGCATATCTAGGCTATTTCCCTACTGAGGATCAACGTCAGAGGTTTAACATTCCAAGCGGCTGGGTGTGTGTGGTGGGAAAGTGGACTTCTTTAAAATAAAACAGCAAATTGCTAAACAAGTAAGCAGATAAAAATATAAAACCTCATAGATGGAGGAGTGTACTCAGAGTTGCCACATAGTATTATAAAAGATGGTGAGTTCCCAGTAAAAAGGTAAAAGATGTGCAAACAAAAACAAAGCCCAGGAAAATATGGCTGATACACTGGGAAAAACAGACAATAGAAACTGCCTGTGAGAAAAGATGTTGGATTTAATAGAAATAGGCTTTGAAGTTATCATTGTAAATGTATTCAAATAATCAAAGGAAACCTTCATCAAAAAAGTCAAATATGATGACAACCTGTGTCAAATAGATACTAACAATCAAGGGACAGAAATTCTGAAGAAGAACAAAGTGGAAATTCTGGAGTTGAACAGTACTATAACTATGAAAAGTTAGGGGGCTCAATAGTAAGATTTGAACTGGTGGAAAGATAGAATTAGTGAACTGGGAATAGATCTATAGAAATCCAAAGAAAGGAGAGGAAAAAAATGAATAAAATTGAAAAGCACCTCAGAGGAATGTGGGGCACCATTAACTGCATCACAGTGTACATAGAGTACAAGAAGAAAAGGGGAGAAAAAAAGTGGAAAAGTATTCATGGAGATAATGGTTGAAAACATCTCAAATTTATAGAAAAAGAGTGACCTACATATACATCGAAAGAGCCCAAAGAACTTCAAGTAGGATCAATGTAAGAAAATCTGCAAATGGACCTGTCAGTGTGACTGTTGAAAATAAGAAAAGGAGAGGAAAACAGCCAATTATTTACTTAGAAGAACCCTGATTTAAAAAAAAAAAAAAAAATAGCTGACTTCTCATCAGAAACAAAGTCCAGAAGGTGGTAGAGTAATAGACAAATACTGTTAACCCCAATTTTTTTATATCTTGCAAAGCTGTCTTTTAAAAATGAAGGTATGATACTTTCCAGATACACCTTCTGAGAGACTTTGCTACTGACACACTTAACTTGCAAGATGGCTACAGGACGTTCTTTAGGCTGAAAGCAAGTGATTGTAGGTGGTAGTTGTGGTCTGCATGAACAAAGAGCACCAGTAAAGGTAATTATGTAATTTTAATGGGAAATAGATGGGGAAACAGTGGAAACAGTGCCAGACTTTATTTTTGGGGGCTCCAAAATCACTGCAGATGGTGACTGCAGCCATGAAATTAAAAGATGCTTACTCCTTGGAAGGAAAGTTATGACCAACCTAGATAGCATATTCAAAAGCAGAGACATTACTTTGCCAACAAAGGTCCGTCTAGTCAAGGCTATGGTTTTTCCTGTGGTCATGTATGGATGTGAGAGTTGGACTGTGAAGAAGGCTGAGTGCCGAAGAATTGATGCTTTTGAACTGTGGTGTTGGAGAAGACTCTTGAGAGTCCCTTGGACTGCAAGGAGATCCAACCAGTCCATTCTGAAGGGGATCAGCCCTGGGATTTCTTTGGAAGGAATGATGCTAAAGCTGAAACTCCAGTACTTTGGCCACCTCATGTGAAGAGTTGACTCATTGAAAAAAGACTCTGATGCTGGGAGGGATTGGGGGCAGGAGGGGAAGGGGACGACAGAGAATGAGATGGCTGGATGGCATCACTGACTCGATGGACATGAGTCTGAGTGAACTCTGGGAGTTGGTGATGGACAGGGAGGCCTGGCGTGCTGCGATTCATGGGGTCGCAAAGAGTCGGACACGACTGAGCGACTGAACTGAACTGAACTGAAAAGAGAGTGTAAAAGCACATATTTTTTCCTTCCCTTTTCTTAAAACTGATTTTAAAAGCAGGTGTGTAAAATGTGTGTACAGTAAATCCCCTACATACAAATGAGTTCTGTTCTGATAAGTCCAATTTGTTCATAAGTCCAACAAAGTTAGTCTAGGTACACAATTAACACAACCATCTTTATATCAACAGTACTATACTGTAATACGTTTATAATACTTTTCATAAAAATAATACATGAAAAACAAAAAAAATGAACATTTTTAATCTTCAGTACAGTACCTTGAAAAGTACAATAATAAAGTGCAACAGCTGGCATACGGGCTGGCACTGAGGGAACAGGAAAGAAGAGTTGCTGACTAGAGTAGGGAGAGGAGGTGGGAAATGGTAGAGCTGAAGGATCGTCAGCAGTAGGAGATGGAAAGCATGCTGCAGTTTTACTCACGCCTGACATTGATGGCACAGGTTCTGGTTCCTTGCTGGATTCCATTCAGTCTACCTTCTTAAAAAATTATCCAGTCATGTCTGGATAGTAGCTCTGTTCTTCTTGTCGTAGGTGACACAGTATCACTGGATTGCATTCTGAACAGCTGTTGCGACCTTCATATGTACTGTTCTACATTCGTGTCCTTGCCTCAAAACCTTAACAGTGCTTTCTCAAATAAAGAAAATCCCCTTGCAGTTTCCTGCATTGTGAATCTCTTCAGTTCTTAAGTTACTTCCTCTGCTCTCTCAGTTATTTTCACTTTTGTTTCTATCATTATTGCTTGGTACTTAGTTTCTTAGCAGTACCAGCTTATGTCACTGCTGCTTTTACATTTGCTTCTGGACATCCTGGGCTTGAAATAAAGATACTAAGAAGAATGAGTGCCAAAGAATTGATGTTTTTGAATTGTGGTGCTAGAGAAGACTCTTGAGAATCTCTTGGACAACAGGAAGATCAGACTAGTAAATCCTTAAGGAAATCAGCCCTTAATGTTCATTGGAAAGACTGATGCTGAAGCTCTAATACTTTGGCCACCTGATGCAAAGAGCCAGCTCTTTGGAAGATAGAATCTTGAGTCTGGTGCCTTAGACCACTTGGCCATCCTGACATGACACTGAGCCAGCTTTTTGGAAAAGACCCTGATACTGGGAAAGATTGAGGGCAGGAGGAGAAGGGGATGACAGAGGACGAGATGTTTGGATGGCATCACTGACTCAATCGATGTGAGTTTGAGCAAATTCCAGGAGGCAGTAAAGGAAAGGGAAGCTTGGCATGCTGTAGGCGATGAGGTCCCATAGAGTTGGAGATGACTTAGCGACTGAACAACAACAACGTACAGTACATCTGAACAACAGCAACGTACAGTACAGTACAGTGAAGTACATACACAGAAGCACAACCATTTATAACAGATGCACACATGTGACAGTGTACACCAGAACGTGAACTAACTTACATGATTGGACATGTGAATACATGTTTGCAGCTTGTAACTTCATGTGTAGGGGCCTTAATGTAATGTATTCTTGGGCCTGTAGAAATGTAATATATTTGAAATGTATCTGCTAATAACAGCTCAGAGTAGGTGAGTGGGAACAAACCTATGTTAAGCTAAGGAAATAACATAGATGATAAAGTAGTAATAACTGTTGTTGGGTTTGTAACATTATATAACAACAGTATGATAAAATGGGAAAAGGGATAGAATTATATAACATAATGTTTCTATATGTCCTTGGAATTTAAAGAGTGTTAAGTCTGAAGCTGATTCTGAGAAGTGAAAGTGTATGGAAAGCCCTTGAGCAACTCTTAGGGGGAAAAAACAAAAAAATACAGTGAAAAATCACTATAGAAATTTTTAAGTGCTTCATTAAAAAATACTACAAAAGAAAGCAGTAATAGAGGAACAAAAGACATGAGACAGAAAATAAAAAATGAAAAAGCAGTCATCACGCCAACTGTATCAGTAATAACACTAAATATGAATTGATTAAACAGTTTAATTAGAAATGCAGAAATTGTCAGACTGTATCCAACTATATACTGTCTATAAGAAACATACGTTATTTACCTTATATTATGTTTTGGCTGCATCGTGGCACATGGGATCTTAGTTCCTTAACTGGAGATGGAACCCATGCTCCCTACAATGGAAGTGTGGAGTCCTAACCACTGAACTGCTAGGGAAATCCCTGAGACATATTTTAAGTTCAAACATACGGATACATCAAAGGTGTAAGTATGGAAAAAAATAGGAAGAAGCTGGAGTGGCTATACTAATAACAGAATAGATTTTAAAACAAAGAATGAACACGTGTACACCCGTGAGTGGCTATACTAATAACAGAATAGATTTTAAAACAAAGAATGAACACGTGTACACCCGTGGTGGATTCATGTTGATGTATGGCAAAACCAATACAATGCTGTAATTAGCCTCCAATTAAATAAATTTATAGTAAAAAAAACAATGTTACTAGAGATAAAGAGAGACACTTTATGGTGATAAAAGGGTCAATCCACTAGATAGGTCAAAGTTATTATATGTACCTAATAATAGCATCAAAATACATGAAGCAAAAACACAGAAAAGAAAGGAAATAGTTCAACAATAGTGGTTGGGAGACTTCAATTACTGTACTTTCAATAATGGACAGAACCACTTAGCATAAGGTCAGCAAAGAACACTATATATGGACATGAGAGGGGTGGAGAGGGTGAGATGTATGGGAAAAGTAACATGGAGACTTACATTACCATATGTACAATAGATGGTCAACGAGAGTTTGCCATATGGCTCAGGAAACTCAAACGGGCTCTGAATCAACCTAGATGGGTGGGATGGGGAGGGAGATGGGAGGGAGGTTCAGAAGGGAGGGAATATATGTATACCTATGGCTGATTCATGTTGAAGTTTGACAGAAAACAACAAAATTCTGTAAAACAATTATCCTTCAATGCTGCTGCTGCTGCTAAGTCGCTTCAGTCATGTCCGACTCTGTGCGACCCCATAGACGGCAGCCCACCAGGCTCCCCCGTCCCTTGGATTCTCCAAGCAAGAACACTGGAGTGGGTTGCCATTTCCTTCTCCAGTGCATGAAAGTAAAGAGTGAAAGTGAAATCGCTAGTCATATCCAACTGTTAGCGACCCCATGGACTGCAGCCTACCAGGCTCCTCTGTCCATGGGATTTGCCAGGCAAGAGTACTGGAGTGGGGTGCCATTGCCTTCTCCGTATCCTTCAATAAATAAATTAAAAAAATAAACAACACTATAAACCAACTAGACCCAGCAGATGTGTATAGAACACATCACCACCTAGCAACAGCAGAACATATATATTCTTCTCTAGTGCGTGTGGGACATATTTTAGGACACACCACGTGCTAGGCCCCAAGACAAACCTAACACATTTAAAAGGATTGAAATAGTACAAAGGATGTTCTCTGACCACCGTGAAAAGAAATTAGAAATGAAAGCAGAAAGGAATTTGGGGAACTCTTAAATATGTGGAAGTTAAGGAACATGTTCCTAAATAGTCTGTGGGTCAAAGAAGAAAAAGAAAGGAAAATCAGCAAATACTTTTAAGATAAATGAAAATGAAGTTAGCACCTGAGAAAACTTAGGGACTACAACTAAAGCAGTGCTTAGAGGGAAATTTCTAGCAATAAATGCCTAAATTAAGAAAGAGGAAAGATATCAAATCAATAACCTAACCTTCTTTAGTAAGTCACTGGAAAAAGAAGAGCAAAATAGAAGGATGGAAGTAGTAAAAAGGTAAAAATTAATGAGCTGGAATATAGAAAAACAGTAGAGAAAATTAAGGAAGCCAAAAACTGGTTCTTTGAGAAGACCAACAAAATTGAGAAACCTTAGCTAGGTTGAGAAAGAAAACTCAAATTACTAGAGTCAGAGATGAAAGAAGGAACATAACTAAAAATAAGAGGATGATAAAGGAATCTTATGAACAGCTGGTACCAGGGTTACATGCATTTGTGCATGCTTAGTGGTGTCTGACTCTTGGTGACCCCATGGACTGTACCCCATCAGGCTCCTGTGTCCATGAAATTTTCCAGCAAGAATACTGAAGTGGGTTGCCATTTCCTACTCCAGAAAGTTTTATAGCTTAGGAAAAATGGACACATAACTTAGATAAAATGGACACGTTCTTTTGGAAAGACTAAAACTGAAACATAGTAGACCTGCAACAAGTGAAGAGATTGGATTAATCATAAAACCTCCTGCAAAGAAAAGCCCTAGCCTGCTGAATTCTGCCAAACGTTTAAAGAATTGACTAATTCTTCACCAACTCTTGCAAAAAACTGAAAGGAGGAATACTTCCCAACATATTTTATAAAGCTAATATTACCCTGGTGCTGAGGACATCATAAGGGGAGTACAGACCAATATCTCTTATGAATATGAACACAAAAATTCTCAATAAAGTACTAGCAAATAAAGTCAGCAACACATAAAAAGATTTATACAGCATGACCAAGTGGCATTTATCCCAGAAATGTAAGGTTCACAAACCAATTATGTAATATATCAGTAAATAAAAAACGAAAGTTTTTGCAACAGATGGAAAAATTTTTTTGACAAAATTCTAATACCCTTTACTGATCAAAACAAAAAGCATGAAAAAAACTACGCATTAAGAAAGAACTTCCAAAAAAAAAAAAAGAACGAACTTCCTACACGTGATAAAAAGAACATCTATGAAAATTTGGAAGGTGACATCACACTTGGTGTTGAAATACTGGATACATTCTCGTAGGATCGGGAATGTAAGACAAGATTGTCGACTCTCCACTTCTATATGACATTGTATTGGAAGTTCTGATCATGGCAGTTATGCAAGAAGAAGAAAAGGAATTGGAATGAAAGTAGCAAAACTGTCTCTGGCAGATGACATGATCTTGTATGCAAAAAATCCTAAAGAATCCACTAATAAAATACTAGCATTAACAAGTTCAGTTCTGCAAGATTGTGGGATACAAAAATCAACATATATAAATTGTATTTATATAGATTTGTTATGAACAATTCAAAGGTGAAATTAAAATAATTCCATCTACACATAAAAATACTTAGTAAATTTAACAAATGTAATATACTCTGAAAACTACAAGACTTTGTTGAAAGACATTAAATATCTAAGTAAAAAAAAAAATTGTCTTCATGGGTTGGAAGATTAACATTAAGGTGGCAGTACTCCCCAACTTTTGGAGAAGGGCATGGCAACCCACTCCAGTATTCTTGCCTGGAGAATCCCATGGACTGGGGAACCTGGCAGGCTACAGTCCATGGGGTCACAGAGAGTTGGACACCACTGAGCAACTAACACAAACATACACATGCATTTTAGCTCCATGTTAATATGTCTGTGCCTAAAGTAAGCATTAGAGAAATACAGCAACTCTCATGATATTTCTTGGAGAAGGCAATGGCAACCACTCCAGTACTCTTGCCTGGAAAAATCCCGTGGACGGAAGGGCCTGGTAGGCTGCAGTCCATGGGGTCTCGAAGAGTCGGACACGACTGAGGACTTCACTTCACTCACTCCCCAAATTGATTTACTTATTCCATGCAGTTCATATTGGAGTGCCACCTGACTTGTAGAACTTGACAGACTGATTCTAAAAGTCACATGGAATTCTAATAGTCACATGGAATACACTCACAGTGTATCCCTCCATCCAGGTGAGTCAAAACAGTTTAAAAAAAAAATGAATAAAATATGATTCATACTTCATGATGTTAAGACTTACTTTAAAAAAATTGGTAATCAAGGCTTTGTGGAATTGGCACAAGGATACACATACACATCAAGGGAATAGAATTGAAAGGTGAGAAATAATCTGTAATTGACTGATTTTCAGCAAGCGCATCAAGACTATACAAAAGAGAATGGTTTTTCATTTTTCATTAGTGCTGGAACAACTGGTAGCCATATGCAAAATAATGTAGTTGGATCCTTAATGTCAAACCATACTTAACTCAAAATGGTTGACAAACCTAAATTTAAGAGATAAGACTCTAAAACTCTTAGAATGAAACTGAGGATTAAGAATTGCTAAGTATGGCACTAAGAACATTAAAAACTTTTGTGCTTCAAAGTATAACATTGGGACTACCCTGGTGGTCCAGTAGTTAAGAACCCACCTTCCATTGCAGGAGATACAGGTTCAATCCCTCATTAGGGAACTGAGGTATCCCACATGCTGCAGGGCAACTAAGTCTGTACTGCCAATAGAAGCCTGTGTGCTGCAACGGAAGACCTGATGCGGCTAAAAATAAAATTTTAAAAATTACAAAGTATACTATCAAGAAAGTGAAAATTTGACAACCTGTAAAATGGAAGAAAATATTAACAAGTCATATATCTGACAGGGACTTCTATGTAGAATAAAGAACTCTTACAGCTCTGTGGTAAAAACGACAACCCAATTTAAAAATGGGCAAAGAATCTGAATAGAAATTTTTATGGAGGATGTATAATTGGCAAACAGATTTAAAGACATCTATCCCACTAGAATGGCTAGAATCAAAAGGTTGTGATACTTTGCTATATACCCGAAACTAACAAAATTTTGTAAATCAACTATCCTTCAGTTAAGGAAGCAGCAGTTAGAACTGGACATGGAACAACAGACTGGTTCCAAATAGGAAAAGGAGTACGTCAAGGCTGTATATTGTCACCCTGCTCATTTAACTTCTATGCAGAGTACATCATGAGAAATGCTGGGCTGGAAGAAGCACAAGCTGGAATCAAGATTGCCGGGAGAAATATCAATAACCTCAGATATGCAGATGACACCACCCTTATGGCAGAAAGTGAAGAGGAACTAAAAAGCCTCTTGATGAAAGTGAAAGAGGAGAGTGAAAAAGTTGGCTTAAAGCTCAACATTCAGAAAACTAAGATCATGGCATCTCGTCCCATCACTTCATGGGAAACAGATGGGGAAACAGTGTCAGACTTTATTTTTGGGGGCTCCAAAATCACTGCAGATGGTGACTGCAACCATGAAATTAAAAGATGCTTACTCCTTGGAAGGAAAGTTACGACCAACCTAGATAGCATATTCAAAAGCAGAGACATTACTTTGCCAACAAAGGTCCGTCTAGTCAAGGCTATGGTGTTTCCAGTGGTCATGTATGGATGTGAGAGTTGGACTGTGAAGAAAGCTGAGTGTCGAAGAATTGATGCTTTTGAACTGTGGTGTTGGAGAAGACTCTTGAGAGTCCCTTGGACTGCAAGGAGATCCAACCAGTCCATTCTGAAGGAGATCAGCCCTGGGATTTCTTTGGAAGGAATGATGCTAAAGCTGAAACTCCAGTACTTTGGCCACCTCATGTGAAGAGTTGACTCATTGAAATAGACTCTGATGCTGGGAGGGATTGGGGGCAGGAGGAGAAGGGGTCGACAGAGGATGAGATGGCTGGATGGCATCACTGACTCGATGGACATGAGTTTGAGTGAACTCCGGGAGTTGGTGATGGACAGGGAGCCCTGGCGTGCTGCAATTCATGGGGTCGCAAAGAGTCGGACACGACTGAGTGAGTGAACTGAACTGATCCTTCAGTTTAAAAAAAAGTTGTGATAGCAGGTGTTGGTGAGGATGTGGAGAAATTGGCAACCCTTGTACACTGCTTTTGTAAATGTAAAATGGTGCAGCCACTTTGGAAAAATAGTGTGGCACTTCTTGAAATGATTAAATGGAGTATATAGATATGTACCCAAGAGAAATGACAACAGATCTGCATAAAAACTTGTCCATAAATGTTTATGGAAGCACTTTTCAGAGTAGCCAAAAAAATGGAAAGAACCCGAATGTCCGTCATTTGATGAGTGGATAAATATAATGGAGTATATCTATACAATGGGATATTATTCAGTCAAAAAGGAATAAAGTACTAATATATGCTGAAACTTGGATGAGCTTTGAAAATACTATACTAAGTGGAAGAAACCATTCACAGAAGATCAGACATATTCAATTCATATGAAATATCCAGACTAGAAGCAATAGCTTTTTGAGGTGGTGAAAATCTTTTAAAATTGACTGGTGTTGATTGCATATAATTGTGAATATGCTAAAAGACACTGAATTGCAGACTTCAATAAAGCTGTTTAGCTTTTAGACATTCCTGGGCATTTATATGTTTAAAAAAGTGAACTATTAAAGTAACAGAGCTCTAGGATTCCTAGTAAGCTAAGCTCCTCTCTTTCCTCTCATTTTTGTAGAAATCATGACTACCCCAGGAAAGGAGAACTTTCGCCTGAAAAGTTACAAAAATAAGTCCCTGAATCCTGATGAGATGCGCAGAAGGAGGGAGGAAGAAGGACTACAGTTACGTAAACAGAAAAGAGAAGAGCAGGTAAGTCCTTTACCCATACTAATCTTTCTTAAAGAACTTAATGTTCTGTTTCAATCCTGGCTGCACCTTCCTGTATCTTAATTTTAGTAATGTGTAATATATATGTATATCCCCCTCCCAACAATAAAATCAACTTATTTTAGGGGTATGGGAGTGGAGGTGATGTAAAGTAGAATGTAAGAATGAGGTTCTCATGTTCCCAATTACTATTTAATTACTACTTAATATTTTGGCCTGTTTGTTTTATTTTTCTAAAGTTACAATTTTTTTTAAGATTCTGTGTGTGTATTAATGAATTCTCAAGTGACCAATTTGAGAATTAGTCCCTTGCTTTTCCTTCTAAAGTTTAATTTGAAAATTTATCAACATGTACAGAAATAAAGAATAGATAATGAATCTCATAAACCCATTCTTTGGGTTCATTGTTTGTCAACAGTTTGCTGTACTTGCTTTGTGTCTATCTTCATATTTCTTTAGTACCTAGTATTTTAAACAGAATTTCAAGAAGTCAATCTTTTCACCCCTAAATTCTGTATTATTCATAATGACATTTAGGACAAGGATTTTGATCATTTTTAACCTTAGAACATCTGCAGGAGAATCTGACACTCACCATCATTTTACCTTTCTCTAAAAATCCTTAGGACAAATGGTCCATCACTTTTGGCCAGGAAATTAAAGGTAGAGCACTTAGGTTGTTTTATTTATTTATTTTTTTTGGCTAAGACTTCAGTTTGGAAGGACCATTTGACCCCCACACTATAAAAAGCTCCATAAAAGGAAGGTGAATAGTCAGTACCCTTCATACATGAGAAATAGGTAATCTCATAGGTAATCTCATAGGTAATCTGTTATAAATATTTTACAGTTACACTGAGTTATTCAACATACACTATTCTTTTGCATAACACTGCACTGGATAATCCAATTATTTGAAGTCCAGGTACAGCAAATTAAGTTCTTAACAGTCTGCTTTACCATCTTTTGAAAGCAACCACTTATTCATAAAAGAATGCATTTCTCTTGGTTTCTTGTTGCATCTTTATTCATCTCTGTGTCTTATTTGAAGTGGAACCTTTTCTTTGGATGAGCTCTTATTTAGCTTCTATTTTGGGGATAAATTGTACTATTTGGGGGTAACAGCACTGTTACATATTCACATGTAAATATGAATTACATGTATGTATGCACACAAGAACAAGTATAGATCTGAATATAACCAGTAGACTATGCGTTATATTTAGCATAAAGCCATTTGAAGATGATGTAATGGCAGTCTGCGAATAACAGGATTTATTTTATACTGTTTTCTTCTTGGTGATAGGAACTTCATGTTATTGGACTTCATTGTAAAATTTATATAAACAAAATAAGTTTTTCATATTTAATTGTCTGAAGGCAGATTCTCTGTCAGTGGCAAGTATGATCCCATTTACCTGACTAAAAACCTTGTAGTTGATGTTCTGTCATCTTCATTGTATGACATCTGGAACTGTGATAGGGCCTTAATACATTTGTATGATAGGGTTTTGGAATATTATTGTATTTAAAATTTTAATTTTGTTGTTTCATATGTGCCATCTTATGTAGGGAGAACTGGTAAAGCAAATTAGGCTTCTTACTATCACAGCAGTACTTGTTTCATGCCTAATTTGTAAAATAGTAAACATCAGTAAAAATTCATTTAAGTACTGTTTCTCTTTCCACAGTTGCTCAGTCATCTATCGGGAAAAGACACAGGCTTTGGCCAGCTGTGCAGCTAGATTTGAGGGTAGGACAGAAATTAATGCTGCCAAGTACACAGAAGATAACAGCAGAGCTGTTAGAGCTTTCCTTTCAGCAGACTAGTACTTAGTATCTGTTATTTAGGAGGCACTATATAAATGACCTTTGTTTATTTGATGCCAGTAGAACAAAATTTTAAATTTATTAGTTGATGTCATTCTGATTGAGCCAGTTTTATATTTTTTTATGTATAAAAAGATGAAATTTATAGTTACTATTAAAATATTTTGAAATAAGCAGAATCTTGCTAACTCAATGTGAGTAGGTAACATAATGCTGCTAAAAAGCTTAAACTGTAATAATAAAGAATGAAGATTTGCTTGATGTTTTTAAAGAAATATCTTGTAAAGTAAGCAAGTTGATAAAAGTTGTAGACAGCCAACTTTTCCCATGTTGACAATTTCATGGTATATAATTTTATATGGTATGTACAACTTATATGGTAAATAAATCATGATTGTTTTGGTAGTTTCTTTTTTAAAACGGATTTTTTGAGACAGCAAGGATGGACTTTGAAGGCATTGTGTGGAGTGAGATAAGCCAGAGAAAGACACATATTTATATGTGGAATCTAAAAGACAAAAAACCTGAACTCCTAGAAAAAGAGATCAGACTTGTAGTTACCAGAGGTGGATGATTAGGGGAGGGAGAATTGGAGGAAAGTGATCCAAAGGTACAAACTTCCAGGTCCAAGATACATAAATGCTAGGGATACAGTGTACATCATGACCATAGCTAACATTGGTATATGATATTTGTAGGAAGGATAGATAATTTTTTTTCCATCTGTGAGTCTGTTTCTCCTTTGATATTTGTTTTTTGTTTTAGATTCTACATATAAGTGATAACATAGAGTATCTATTGTCTTTCTTTCTGACTTATTTCACTAAGCATAATCCTCTCTAGGTTCATCCACTTTCTTGCAAATAGCAAAATTTCATTCTTGTTTCATTTTTTGAGGAACTTCTGCAGTGGCTATACCAGAGTCTCTTTTGATACTTTAAATGTGTTTGATCCACACTCAGCGGCTTCCATTGTTTCCAGCAGCAAGTTTTCTGTTGGTCTTACCTTTGTTTCCCTGCTTGTGAAATGTCTTTTACCTTTGGCTACTTTGTCTTATCTTTTTATTCCTGAGTGTAAACAGTTTGATATAATGTCCTATCATGTTTTCTTCATATTTCTTCCTGGAGTTCTTAGAGATTTTGGATTTGTGGGTTTGTATTTTTCACAGATTTGGAAAAGTTTTGGCCACTGATTTTCCAAATTTATTCCCCTACCCCCACCTTGAGGCTCCAGTTGCAAGTACAGTAAGTACTTGATGTCACACAGCTGACTTACATTTTGTACATATTTTCTCAGCCTTTTTTTCCATCTCTTTTATTTTGTGATGTCCTTAGATTCCCTAATCTTTTCTTCTACAGTATCTGCTCTTAATCACACCCAAATTGTATTTTTTATATCTAGATGTTTGATTTGCTTTTTTAAAATATTTTTTAAAAATCTCTCATCATGTTTATACTTTTTTGTAGTGTTGAACATATGGAATATATTTATAACTATTTTAACTCCTTGTCTAGTTCTGCCATCTTTTGCTTTTCTAGGTGATTTTGATTGATATGATTGCCTTTTCTTTTCCTCATAGGTAGTCTTTTCTTCTTGTGTGCTTGTAGTTATTGATTGAATACAGAGCATTGTGATTTTTACCTCCTGTTGTTTGAGTTTTTGTATTCTTTTAATATGTATAATTCTCTGAATTTGTCATTGCATGTAGTTAAGTTACTTGAAACCAGTTTGCATATATAATCTAGGACTAATTTACCTTTCTGCTGAGTCGATACCCTTCTGAGTATTCTACTCAGTGCCCCAAATATTAGGTCTTCCCAACCCAGGGATGGAACTTGGATCTCCAGTATTGCAGGTGAGCTCTTTACCATCTGAGCCACCAGGGAACTGTTCACTTTTCTATTCCAGCCAGGTGAAACATGAATGATTTCTTAACCTGTGTGACCTCTAAAATTGTTCTGCATGCTCCTTGAAGGCAATTTCTTTTCCAGCTTTTGACTGTTTCCTCATACCACCTGTGCTTGTCAGTACAAAGCTAATTAAGGGGAACCTTCTGCAGGTTTTGGAGTTCTTTCTTTTGGTTGATTTCTTTGTCTTAAATAACCTGCCTTTAGATTGTAGATATCTTGGCCTCCTTGGTTCTGAATGCCGTCTCAATTGAGGGGGCTGCTTGACCCTGTTAGGTTCACTCTAACTGCTGTAGCCTAGAAACTCCATCCAGGCAATCTGAGGCAATAGGACTAATCTTGTTTCTCTTCTTCTGAAGGATCACTGCTTCTGTTGCCTGTAATCTGGTGTCTGATAACTATTATTTTAGGGATTTTGTCTGCTTTTTTTAGTCATATAGGGCGAGAGGATAAGTTGTTGTTACTCTACCATGGCTTGATGAATAAGTGTACTTCCTAGTATGTAATGGAAGGCACTGTAGTGGGTTTCTTTTAATTAGAACTATTCTCCTTTGCCTCCACAAATTAATAGGTGCTTTAAAAGTAGCGTTCAAGCAGTCATCATTTGTCATCATTGGTTGCTGGACAGATTGGGAAGGTCAGGAAATCTTTATCCACCATCCATTAGGATTAGGAGGGAGGTATTAAGTTAGGCAATGGCAGCCCACTCCAGTACTCTTGCCTGGAAAATCCCATGGGCAGAGGAGCCTGGTAGGCTGCAGGCTACCAGGGGTCGTGAAGAGTCGGACTACTGAGCGACTTCACTTTCACTTTTCACTTTCATGCATTGAAGAAGGAAATGGCAACCCACTCCAGTGTTCTTGCCTGGAGAATCCCGAGGACCGGGGAGCCTGGTGGGCTGCCGTCTATGGGGTCGCACAGTCAGACACGAACGACTGAAGCGACTTAGCAGCAGCATTTTTATCCTATTTTTCCTGATGTATTGGTACGTCTGTCTTGTCAACTACTTAAGGAGTGAAATGACCAAGCGTGCCCTGCTTCTTTTTCAACTTTACTTTTTTATGTGTCGTGTAGTGTCAGGCCTCTATTGGTAAGTTTTACCTCATCAAGTGTTGGTGATAATATTAAGAGGGTAACAGGCAGGAAGGCCAAGGGTCTCCAAACGGAGGAAATAGCCTGCAAGTGTCAGACATTTTTATCTCTCTTAAGCGGGAGGAGGAAACAAACTAGCAATATTTTTTCCTTCTCTATACAAATTTAAAAGGAGGTTTCTCTTAAAATACTGTGTTGCCATAAGGACACCTGGTTTCACCTGAAGTTAACTATTCTCAAACCTAGAGATAACCAATACCTTTTTCTTACGGAAATGTTTGTCTTAAGCTATGCTAATGTACTATGCATTTATCTCCAAACTCTGTCTTCAAGTCAGAGTTCCGCCTCTTGGCTCAAAACCTACTTGACAAACCAGTATGTTATACTCAGATATTGTTCCCCTAATCTGTGTAAATGAAACTATTTATTTGGTGGTCTGCCCTTCTTCAAGATTCAAGTTAATCATTTTATGGCCCAGGATAAACCATTTGGTGCCAAGATTATTCCAAAATGCATCTTATGGGTGAGGGGCCTGGTGCCATTCTGAATTTTAAGACATTCCTTTCTTTCATTAGCAGACTGCTAGTGACTATATAACGTCCAGCTGAAGACTAGCAGGGGGGTACTCTTCTGCCCCCTTCTGATGCCTATGTCAGAAGCTTTCTCTATCTCCATTATACTTTAATAAAACTTCAAAAGCTCTGAGTAATCAAGCCTCGTCTCTGGCCCCGGATTGAATTCTTCTCCTCCGGGGGCCAAGAATCCCGGTGTCTTTGCGTGATTCAACAACAACCTTTCAATATCTTGTAGTAGTTAATTGCATTAGATTATAAGACTGGAGAATTCTGAAATAGTTCCTCATCAGAAAGGTTGAAGGAGGCACAAACATTAGAATTTTAAAAATGATTTTCAAAAAGCTCCGTCTTTATTGCCTTTTAAAAGTGGGGTGCCTAGTGTTTGAATGTTGAACTACCTTGTGTTATTTTAGTTTAGTAACAATCTTTTATTTTTCAGTTATTCAAGAGAAGAAATGTCGCTACAGCAGAAGAAGAAACAGAAGAAGAAGTTATGTCAGATGGAGGCTTTCATGAGGCTCAGATTAATAACATGGAGATGGCACCAGTAAGTAGGATAATGAAATAAATGCTTTTTACTTTTTTCTGATGAAGATACGAGGTTTAGATCTTTTTTGGAGTTTAAAAAAAAAGGTAGGGGAGTTTCCTGGTGGCCTAGTGATTAGGATTCTGGGCTTTCATGGCTGTGGCCTACATTCAGTCCATGGTTGGGAAACTGAGATCCTGGAAGCCATGAGGTACAGCCAAGAAAAGAATAAAAAAAATAGGTTAGATGGCTACAAAAAGTACTTGGTGTTTCATTTTTAAAAGGAAACTATATCTGTAAACTCACGGTTCATTAAGTGTTTATTATATTTTGAATAGCATGCAGTTTAACAGAATAACTAAATTATGAGTTAATTCAGCTGTTGAAACTTTAAAAGATAGTTATAAAATTATTCCTTAGAAGTTGATAACAACGGCTTTGCTGTTCGCCTGAAACCATCACAATATTGTTTGTTAATCAGCCATACCACAGTACGAAATAAAAAGTTAAAGATGTGTTTGCTTCGGCAGCACATACACTAAAATTGGAACGATACAGAGAAGATTAGCATGGCCCCTGTGCAAGAAGGACATGCAGATTCGTGAAGCGTTCCATATTTTTTGCATTTGAATCAGTTCTAATGAGGTGGATGAAACTGGAGCCTATTATACAGAGCGAAGTAAGTCAGAAAGAAAAGCACCAATACAGTGTATTAACACACATATATGGAATTTAGAAAGATGGTAACGATGAACCTATATGTGAGACAGCAGGACTCACAGATGTAAAGAACAGACTTTTAGACTCTGTGGGAGAAGGCGAGGGTGGGATGATTTGAGAGAATAGCATTGAAACATGTATATTATCATATGTGAAGTACATCAGCAGTCCAGGTTTGATGCATGAGACAGGGTGCTGGTGCACTGGGATGATCCTGAGGGATGGCATGGGGCGGGAGGTGGGAGGGGGTTCAGGATGGGGAACACATGTACACCCATGGCTGATTCCTGTGAATGTTTGGCAGAAACTACCACAATATTGTAAAGTAATTAGCCTCCAATTAAAATAAATGAATTTAAAAAAAAAAGTTAAAGAAAAAAGTTGATAACAAGGCATGCTTTTAAGGAATTCCCAATTTGTTACTCATTCAGAGTACAAAATTGGGCATATTCATATGTTTTAAAACATTGATTCTACATCACAACTGTTGAAATTTTCTACTATAACCCATTTTGTAACTTTATTGAGGGTTACATAAACTTATCTGTAAATTATGCTTTACTTATATGGATATAACACTAGTCTAGGTTTTCAGTTTATTTTGATCAATTGTATATAATGTTTTAACAAATCATATATATATACATGATTTTCAAAAAAAGAAAAATCTTTTTCTCTTCTACCTTACCCAATTTCTTTCCCCGCTGACAGCCACTGTTACTAAATTCTCAACTTATTCCTTTTGAGAAAAATCCCTTTCTTTTTGACAAATAATAGTATATTATGCACAGTATTTTACAGTTTTTTTTTTCTCTTTCAGTTTTTATGGACCAGCTTTCTTTTGGGATTAGAGCAGTTTAAATTGCTTTGAAATCTATGTAAACGTGTTGCCAACACTATCATTTTGTGGTGAATTCTTACAGACTCTTCAGGAAGTTGAGCTGTCTTTTTTTTTTTTTCCAAGTAGATGTTAAATGATTATGACATATTTTGTGAACTGTATTAGGGTTCTACAGAGTTAATAGAACACATTTGGGGATTGGGAGAGAGGAAGAGAGAGATTGGTTGATCCATTGATTATTTGAGTTTTCAGTAATTGGCTCATGCAATTGTTGGAGCTGGTAAGTCTGAAATTTGTAGGGTAAGCTAGTAGGCTGGAAATTCAGGTAAAAGTTTGAGACTGATTTCCTTCTTTTAAGAAATCTCAATCTTTGCCCTTCAACTAATTGAATAAGGCCCATGCACATTTTGGAGGATAATGTGTATTGATTAAAATGTTAATCACATCTAAAAAATAACCTTTAGACAACATTTAGACAACGGCAACATTTAGACTGGTGTTTGTCCAAATGGCTGGGTACCACAACCTAACCAAGTTAACACATAAAATTAACTATCCCAATCTACTTCTTGTCATTGTGCCATCCATATGCAGGTCTTTAAACTGAGTCTCAGATAAAGACGATGACAAGATCATACATCCTCATAACATAATATAGCTGTCCTTCATGCAGCTAAAGATCTACTAATCTTTTCCTCAGAAGGGGAAAAGTCCTTGAGTGATGGTTATTTCACTCTTTGATATCCTTTAACTTGCTATGATGTAAAGTTAACTGTATTTAAATACTGTGAATGTAAAGTCAATATATCTTACATGATAAAGGGATAAGAGAGGGAAGAAAACAAAGATATTTGTGAAAGCATAGTCTTAACAGGATCATGTAGGCACTTTTGTTTATTCAGGAATCAGACTTATAAGTTTCAAAGTTACTTTGAAAAGTTACTTTTCTGACTCTTAAGAGCAGAATGCTTCATTTTCCCATGGGTTATTCTTGGACTCCCATGGACTGCAGCATGCCAGGCCTCCCTGTCCCTCTCCATCGCCCGGAGTTTGCCTAAGTTCATGTTCATTGCATCAGTGATGCTGACCAGCCATCTCATCCTCTGATGCTCTCTTCTTCTGCCCTCAATCTTTTGCAGCATCAGGGACTTTTCCAATTAGTCGTATGTTCGCATCAGATGACCAAAATACTGGAGCTTCAGCTTTAGCATCAGTCCTTCCAGTGAATATTCAGGATTGATCTCCCTTAAGATTGACTGCTTTGATCTTCTTGCTGTCCAAGGGACTTTCAGAAGACTTCTCCAGCACCACAGTTCGATGACATCGATTCTTTGGTATTCTGCCTTCTTTATGGTCGAGCTCTCACAGTCATACATGACCACTGGGAAGACCATAGCCTTGACTATACGGATCTTTGTCAGCAGAGTAATGTCTCTGCTTTTCAACACACTGTCTAGGCTTGTCATCACTTCCTGCCAAGAAGCAATCATTTTCTGATACGGCTGCAGTCACCACCTGCAGTGATTTTGGAGCCTAAGAAGAGGAAATCAGTCACTATTTCCACCTTTTCCCCTTCTTTACCATGCAGTAATGGGCCGGATGCCATGATACTAGTTTTTTAAATTTTTGGTCTTAAGCCGACTCTTTGACTCTTCTCCTTCACCCTCAAAAAGAGGCTCTTTAGTTCCTCTTCACTTTCTGCCATTAGAGTGGTGTCATCCGCATATCTGAGGTTGTTGATGTTTCTCCCACCTGTCTTGATTCCAACTTGTAACTCATCCAGCCTGGCATTTCTCCTAAGCGTATAGGTTAAACAAATAGGGTGACAGCAGACAGTCCTATTGTACTCCTTTCTCAATCTTGAACTAATCAGTTTTTCCATATAGGGTTCTAACTATTGCTTCTTGAACCGTATACAGGTTTTTTAGGAGACAAGTAATATGGTCTGGTATTCCCATCTCTCTCAAGAGCTTTCCACAGTTGGTCATGATCTACATAGTCCAAGGCTTTAGCATAGTCGATGAAACATAGATAGATGTTTTTCTGAAATTCCCTTACTTTCTCTATAATCCAGCAAATGTTGGCAATTTGATCTCTAGTTCCTCTTCCTTTTCTGAATCCAGCTTGGACATCTGGAAGTTCTTGGTTTACATAATGCTGATGCCTAGCAGGTAAGATTTTAAGCATGACCTTACTGGCATGGGAGATGAGTGCAATGGTTAGCACTCATCTGATTGTTAGCACATTCTTTGGTACTACCCTTCCTGGAAATTGGACTGAGGATTGACCTTTTCCAGTCCTCTGGCCGCTGCTGGGTCTTCCAGATTTGCTGACATAATGAATGCAAAACCTTGATGGCATCCTCCTTTAGGGATTTGAATAGTTCTGCTGGAATTTCATTGCATCCACTAACTTTATTAACAGCAGTGCTTCTTAAGGCCCACTTGACTTTGCATTTCAGAATGTCTGGCTCTGGGTAACTAATCACACCATTGTAGTAATCTGTTTCATTAAGATCTTTTTTATACAGTTCTTCAGTGTATTCTTTCCATCTTTTCTTGATCTCTTCAACATCTATTAGGTCTCCACCATTTTTATCCTTTATTCGTTATTCTTAAGTGTTAGATATTGCTTACCAACCATCTAGCATTTACAACTGAGTGCAGTTTTCCTCTATTTATCTTATTATTACCTTTCATGAAATGATAAGAACTTTATTTCATTGTGACAAGTGATCCTGAGAAATAAGTTTACTAATGCTGAGGATGGGTTTTGGGAAAGCACTAAAACAGTAAGAGACTAGTGGGAAAGTGAAAGGTTTTTATAAAGCAAGACAATAGAAACTTTAAGAGTCAGCTGTTGAATTTGGTAGTGGCTAGAATCTGTGATTTATACAAGACTACTGTGTATTCATTCAGTAAATATTTGTTGAGCATCTACAGTATGCCAGCCATCAGGGATAAAGTAGTAAGATAGGGTGTTTGGCTTTCGTGAAGCTTATAGAATACTGGGGGACCTAAACAATAAACAGGTAACTAAGAAGAATGATAGTGAAAAGGGCTGGGTATAGGATTAAAGTGGAATGATGTGGTAGAGAGAGAGGAGCTGCTTTAGATTTGGAGGCCAGGAAAAGCCTTGTTTTAGAACTTAACATTTAATCTGAATGCAAGGAACAGCCAGCCATGTGTTGAGCAGGAGAGGAAGAAGAATAAATGCCTTATCTTAGTGTTTACTATTAAGGTTACTTTCTCAACAGTTGTGAGTTTTTTAATGATAGACAAAGATTTTTGGCTTCATTGTATTATTAATCATCTCATGCATTTATACATGCAAAGATTATGCTACCTTTCTGTAACTCAGTAACTTGGCCACTTATCTTTGTTTTCCTTTGAATTTAAGTTAAAATTTTATTATATATGCTTTTTATTTGTGATTCCAGGGTGGTGTTATTACTTCTGACATGATTGAAATGATATTTTCCAATAGCCCAGAGCAACAGCTTTCAGCAACACAGAAATTCAGAAAACTGCTTTCAAAAGGTGAGTTCTGAATATGTTAAGTATTTTTCATTTATGTACAGAATATTACTTTCCCATAATCTATTTTTTACACATAGATAGCTTGCTTTGGAGTATGTCTATCAACAGAATAAAAGGATGCTTATAGACATGGCTAGTTTTTTAATTTCTTTTTTTATTTGTGTGATCTTACCAGTACCAGAAGGTAGCATTATTTTCCTATCTGAGGCATTTTATAAAAGATCTTAAAGTGATAAGAGTAGCAACATTTCATGTTAATTTAAAATGAGAAACTCCACTCTCTTTTAAGAAAAACTTAAAGTATCACTTGGAAGAGTAGTGATTATTGATTTTAATGTTAGCAGTTTATTGCTGATTTAAGTATGGATTTATTAGTGGAGAGGGTAACTGCCTTTTTTTTTTTTTTTTTTTTTGGGTATAATTAGAGTAGGATGAGATGTGATACTTCTTGTCTTCTGAGCACGTAAGAACTCTGGAACTCTAAGCCATATGGAAATATTGATAGTAAATACTTAAAATAGTTGGCCTTCCTTCCTGCCCCCCAATAGTAGGTTATGGTTATTTGGAATCATTAGTGATAAATTAATATATCTCTTGAAGATAACCAGAATGAAAACGTAGCACCATGGAAAAAGATAATTGTTTTGTGCACAGCAACCTGTAAAAATACCTCCCTCCCCCCCACCCCGTTCTAAAAATGTCTTACCTCTTTTCAGCATGCTGAAATTATTTTCTCAGACAGTGTGGTTTTCTAAGGCTTTTTGCCACATTGCTACTTCCCTGCCTGTATTCTGGTTTGCCAGCCATTCTTAAAATGTGATAATTAGAATATGATACTTATTACATTCTTATTACTCTAAAGTGTGTGGGAGATTGTCTTCCTTATCTTGAAACTATATATGCCAATAATGTACTTCAGGCTAGCATCATTTATTTTGGTGGCCATGGCATAGTAATGTTTCATTGTCTTTTCAACAGTCTATACTCCCTAGTGGAGAAGGCAATGGCACCGCACTCCAGTACCCTTGCCTGGAAAATTCCATGGATGGAGGAGCCTGGTGGGCTGCAGCCCATGGGGTCGCTAAGAGTCAGACACGACTGAGCGACTTCACTTTCACTTTTCAGTTTCATGCATTGGAGAAGGAAATGGCAGCCCACTCCAGTGTTCTTGCCTGGAGAATCCCAGGGACAGGGGAGCCTCGTGGGCTGCCGTCCATGGGGTCGCACAGAATTGGACACGACTGAAGTGGCTTAGCAGCAGCAGCATACTCCCTAGTACTTTCCTTTATGAACTGTTTTTAGGTTTTGTCTATGTAGCCATGTGAATTTTTTAAATTGCGTTAAAATATGAATGTTACTTTACCCCTGTTGTTTTATTGCCAGCTTATTGTTGGCTTATTGTTCTTTCTATATGTTGTTTCTATATGTTGTTTCTGTAATCTAGCATATTAATGACTTCATTTTTATTGTAATCATCAAATTTATTTGTTGTGTTTATATGAATGGTTGATAAAAATGTTGAACCAGGCAGAGGATATGTCATTAGAGCTTGCACCAAATTAACATTGAACCATTAGTCATCTCTTTCCAGTGAGTCCATTGACTTGGCTGAGAGTCCCTAGTAGTGCTGTTATCCAGCTTCTTGCAGAGCTACATGAATGTCATCAAAAACTTCGTCAGATCTGTTGCTGAAATTACAATGCTAATTGTTTAGGACATTTCTTATCTATTTACCCAATACATTTCTGTTGACTGACTTTATTTATAAGATACTCTGTGTCATAAATGAAAATGAGATTAATTTGGCAAGTCATTCTTATTTTTGCTGGCACCTACTTATCACTACAGCTGTAAAATTAGATCCTGTAAAATCAGAATCTCCTAATCCAGTTTCTTAAGACAATTTATATTAAAAAAAAAAAAAAAAAAGACTTAACAGTGGTTGTCTTTTGATGTTTTCCCCCTACTTTGTAAGTTTTCTAAAATAATAGAGGCAGTAATTTTTAGGAATTCTGCCCATCATTTCATGTTAAGGTGTCCCTTATTTTGAAATCTTTTAAGCAACCCTAGTTTCAGAGTGACCGAACTCAATTTTACATTTTCTTTTTCTTTTTTAGATTTCCAACATGAAAGAGATGCTTAAATTGAGGGAGGGCTATTATGAAGTAAGTTTGAGCTTTATAAAGTCCTTGACTTGAAATCAAAGGATTGTTTTTCTTCTTTTATTTTATGGGGAGACAGAACCTAATCCTCCTATTGATGAAGTCATCAGCACACCAGGAGTAGTGGCCAGGTTTGTGGAGTTCCTCAAACGAAAAGAGAATTGTACACTGCAGGTGCGGACCATTTTCATTTCTTGCCTTATATTTTAATTTCCATTGCAAAGTTATGTTTTGTATACAGATTTGTTACTTATTTTAATCTAGTTGAAGGATTAATTTTTTGATAGTGATGTTCTTGACAACCCATTGCAAGCTGCTTTCATTCCTTGTAAACATCCAGGTCCTTGGTTTTACTGTTTAAAATTCTTGTCATTTTTACTCATGTAAAAGATTATATTTTATGATGACTATGGATCATACTTAGCTGGTAGGGAATTGTTTGCAGTAGAGGACGACCTATTAAGGACCTAATGCGGACTCTGTAAAATTTGGTTTTGAAGGATTTTTAGATTATACTTGTTGGCTTTTTTGGGGCTTTGTAACATGGGCTAGATCAGAGACTCACTGATTCCCAAACCTGGTTCTAATTAATCTTCTCCCCCGCTCACCCCAAAAGAGTTGACAAGAACGTAGCCTTTTTGGGAATCTGGGTGCCTTCTCCTGTGTGAATTTACTCTGTCAGTACTGTTGTATAGGAATTCCAAGAGAAAATTCTATAACTTTGGTGTTAGATAATTTTTACAGTAAAAGAACCATGAACTGACTCGCATCTTGGAAGTTAGCTATAAATTTAAAAATACTATATTGTTTCTGAATAGTCAGATCTTAAGTAAACTGGTAATCTTTCAGTAGCTAGACTTCCTTGTAGTAATTAGCTGAATCAATTTCTGTGTTATTCTTTAACAAATTTATGTGATTCCTAAATTCTCACTTATAGGATCTTTTCTGAGGGATTCAAACCTTTTAGAAAGATTCTGCAACTCTAAAGATCAGTTAGGTCCCATGCAGATTACAAAATGGCTTATTTTTCCAAGTAGATACTTGCTAATAACAAGTTAATCATAAAGATAACTTTCACCCTCTTGTATAATTACCTTTGCCTTACTCTAAGGCTGCAGTAAGGACTGGGGTATTTTTTAATAAGTAATAGCTCCTCTCCCCAGGTTCCTTACTGTCCAGAGCACTATTGATAATTCATAAGCTTGATGCTTTGTCTTGATATTTTCTCTCCTTTCTTCCCATCCCATCTTTGTCTTTCTTTTACTCTTTGTTGCGGTGATGAGTTCCTTCCAGAGGAAAAACAAGAAATCCAGAAAAGGTAGAGTACTTCAGTGTCCCATCAGTTTTCTTCTCCAGTTTGACACTTACTGATTCCCAAGTTCATTTGAATTAAGATTCTGTTTTGCTAGCTGCCTCCTGGATTGTAATTCTGATCCCCATGTAAGGCCAGGATCACCATACACATGGAAAATAATCAGGTTCACCTAGAGAGCAAAGAAAGAGGACTTTTCTCAGGAAAAAAAAGGAAATCCAGACAACCAACACTGCAGAGATCAGAGCCTGAGCCCCTAAGCAACCTGTCAAGAGAACCACAGGGACCAAATGAAGAGCCTTACTGCAGTTTATCATTTGAAGAGCTTTATAGGAAGAGGGAGGTAGGGAAAATTACCATTTTGTTTATGTGAAAATATGTTTCTTTCCTGTCCCTGACAGCAAGAGTAATTTTGAGATCCTAAATTTACTCTTGGACTTGGTTTTTAGTAGATGGTTGAAGAGGTCCAGTTCCTTAATGGAGTCATTAAAGGAAGGTGGTACATCTAGTCCTAAGATGAAAAATGTCAGAGAATTGGATCTTTCCCCATTCCTACCCTCTCCAGTCCTCTCTAAAGAGCGCAGTATATTCTCTCAGACAATTCCATCTCCTAGCTAACACTTGTAAATTCTACATCATTTTGATTTTGTAATCCTGGAGTTTGTATCTTAACATATCTGAAGATAAAAGCCTTCAGAAATCTTTAATTTGCTTGTATCAAAATTCTCAGATTCCTCCCTTGTACAGACTATTTATTAAGGTGAAAGATGAAGAAATGATTCCTCTGGAAGTGACCACCTCATGATTTTCACCTTAGCAGTCCAAAGACTGAGAGAGAAAACAAACCTGTCATCATCCTCAGATTTTCTTCTGTGTACATTTAACATAGTATTCTTTCTCCAGTGTGACTAATGGGTAATCTTGACTACCCCAAAAGCAGGAGGAATAAATATATTCCAAGAGGCTTCATGGTCAAATAATTAGGCATACTCTGGGAAACTTGGAGAGTACTCCTTCCTCTGTCTCCTTGGAGAGCACTAGGATGTGAGTTGTCACTGATACTCCTACTGCATATTGGAAATTTGAATAGTGTGTCTTTTGGAATGAGATGTTTGCCATTTCTCTTCCAGAAAGAGAGTAATAATACATAGTCATGATAGCTTAACTCACTAATAAATCCTTGGACAAATGTAATCCCTTCATTCCATATACAAAGAATTGTGAATCCTAGTGAAGGGTCTCTTTACTGTCTTTCTGGCTTTCCTCATCCCCAAACCAATGGGGTGTTGCAAACCAAGGTGATAAAAATGCCTGCTTTTGGCAGTGCTACCTAAATACTCACTTGCCCTCAAATGAGATGATCATGGATGGAATCTAGGACTTTGGAAGCAGACTATGCCATTTAACTAACAGCGTTCTCAAGCTTGGTAACATGTGGGTCTCAGAATACTTGAGCCCTTGACATGAGATTGGTCTGCCTCATGGTGTATTCCCTGGACCCACTTTGTTTGCATTTTTGAGTCCAGGTCCAACATTTTTGTACTATCCTTTGCAGTGCTGAGATGTATTCCCAAACCTTCTTATAGAAACTTACAAAAATAGCTAGAATATAAGTAAATTGCCTCTTAGTTCCAGTCATTAAACAGATATTCCTCTTAAAGTTGTAAATTTGAGTTAAATTAGTTTTCCCATTTCTACCTTTCTTGTTAACACTACAAGCTTAATGTGATAAACTGCAGTAAGCCTTCATCCTCCTATATTTTTCCCATCTTCATTGAGCCCTCTACCTATCTTGAAAGGTTGCTCAGATGACTCAGGCACTGTTCTCTCCAGAGTTTGATATCTGGGTTTATTTTTCTGATGTGAGCCTCTCTTTTCACTTGCTCTCCAGGTGAGCCTGGCATTTGCTAGGAACCAGAGTGGAACCGGCAAAGTGGCCAGCAACAGAGTCCTGATCCAAATGGAGAAAGGGAGCCAGGCGTACTTCAACCTGGAGTGGGAAACTTGATAGGAGGTCAGAAGTACTTCAGTTTTGGATTCTCATTTTCCTTATTTAAGGAACTGGGCACCAAAAGGTAGAGATTGAGAAGAGAAAGAGAGAACATAACAAATCTTCAGTGTGCCCTTCAGATTTCAGTTGTAGGCTTATTTAGAAATTTCTGGACAGTGAAAAATAAGTGGAATTAAAATTTGTAAGCAGTCACAGCTGAATGACAGGTTGTTTCCTCGCATGATGCCATTCTTAGAACACTAAGAATATAGTAGTTTAGAACAACAAAGAGGAGTAAAGATTATAGTTATTTTGGGTATTACTTCTGATGGTACCATTTCTTGGATTTTTTTCATTTCATCATGTTGCTGAGTTTTTCTTGAGTTGCATGGTTACTTAGATTACCTTTTCTGGCCATTTCTGTATAACTTTATGCAGTTGTTTTTGTTATCAACTCTCGTGTTAGAATCTAGTCTGGGACCTGAGGCTGAAACATTCACCACACTCAGAAAGTAATGACTGTAATACCCAGTGAAAGAGAAACATAGTTCAAAGTTCACCCAGTTTTTTAAAAACATACTTACATATTAAATACATGTAAACACAAGAAGAAAGTTGCTTCTTGCAGCACTTTAATAGGAGTTTAACTCATGGGGAATTCTCAGCCTGTCCCTCCCTTTCTGTCTCTGTTTCTGTCTCTTACATACATACATAGATGTCACACATACACATTGGTGTAGAAAATTGTACAGAGCTTGATAAGTTTTTACAAGGTAAACATCACAGTAATCTTCACCATTTGTGTGTGTGTGTGTGTGTGTATATTTTAATGCCTCATTAATCCATGAATATGATTTGGTTTTCAATGGCTCTCTGGTTATAGTTATTCATCTCCTTTTGTCTCCAGTAATGGCAAAATTACTTTCTGATTTCCATTCTCACCAAGAGAGTCTTTGACTCTTCTTTGGATTCAGGTTATAATCATTATGTACTTCTTAGTAATAAACACAACTCTGGTACATTCTTTTGTTGAAAAGTCCTAATTTCCAATTTTCTTCCATTCATGTTCTGGCTATTATTTGCTTATTCTCCATTTTACTAATCATTATCACTCTTATTTTTTTTTTTTTTTTTTTCTCCATTTTATTCACTTCATTGGCATCTAGAATTCTTTCTCTGGGAGACCTTTGGTGCTGAACCTCATCAAACAGCAGTTTGAATTTTGGGAGCAATTAGTATTCTGATTTCTTCTCATTGATAACTCTGTGTGTGTTGTGTTCAGTTGCTTCAGTCACGTCTGACTCTTTGTGACCCTATGGACTGTAGCCCGCCAGGCTCCTCTGTCCATGAAATTTTCCAGTAAGAATACTGGAGTGGGTTGCTGTACCCTTCTTCAGGGGATTTTCTCAAGCCAGAGATTGAACCCTCATCTCCTGCATTGCAGGCAGATTCTTTACCACTGAGCCTCCAGGGAAGCCCTGATAACTCTTTAATATATTGTTTATTTACTCAGGTTGTTGTTACCATTTCTTTTGCATGAAAATCTCATTGCAAACCTTTTCTCTCTTTGATATAGATTGCTGTCTGTGCTGATTTTATTCATTTTTTACAGGTTGCTTTTCCTCAGAGTTTTCATTTTTTTGACTTGTTCTCAGATGCTGATGACTCTGTTGAACTTGGAGGCTTCCTTCTTGTAGGAGAGTTTGCTTTTGTACTCACTTCAAATGTCTCTCTTAAACTAGTTAATTTTCCTAGTAAGCAAAAGAAACTACTTTGTAGGTGAACTGTGTTCCTTTCAGCTTTTCCTAAATAATCTGGCATGTCATTAATCGAAATTACTTGCCCTGGATACCAAAACCACAAGCAATTGAAAGGCTCTTGTCATTATTACAGGTGTGTTTCAGAGAGGAAACTGATTTGGTCCATAAGCCTACTATCTATCTATCTTGTTAGTTTCGACTTACATTACTCAAATCATTAGTGATCATTGGATATTTTGCTGATAGTTTCCTCATTAATAAACTAGAAAACCAAGGCGTCTCTGGCTGGGTTGTTGTAAGGAACAGCTAAGAGTATGTGAATAATCCTTTTAAAATATAAAGGCCTGTATAAATGTCAGGTTTCAACTCAGATTGAAAAGGGCTAGAACATTGGTTTGGGTAGTAATTTAATTACAGAGGTGATTTAAAATGAGTTTTTATTTTGTTATATTCAGTGTTTCAAAGTCCTGAACTTATCAGTTCAGTTCAGTCGCTCAGTTGTGTCCAACTCTTTGCGACCCCATGAACTGCAGCACGCCAGGCCTCCCTGTCCACCACCAACTCCCGGAGTCCACCCAAACTCAGGTCCATTGAGTCAGTGATGCCATCCAACCATCTCATCCTCTGTCTTCCCCTTCTCCTCCTGCCCTCAATCTTTCCCAGCGTCAGGGTCTTTTCAAATGAGTCAGCTCTTTGCATCAGGTGGCCAAAGTTTTGGAGTTTCAGCTTCAACATCAGTGCTACCAGTGAACACCCAGGACTGATCTCCTTTAGGATGGACTGGTTGGATCTCCTTGCAGTCCAAGGGACTCTCAAGAGTCTTCTCCAACACCACAGTTCAAAAGCATCAATTCTTCACTCTCAGTTTTCTTTATAGTCCAACTCTCACATCCATACATGACCACTGGAAAAACCATAGCCTTGACTAGACGGACCTTTGTTGGCAAAGTAATATCTCTGTTTTTTAATATGCTGTCTAGGCTGTCATAACTTTCCTTCCAAGGAGTAAGCGTCTTTTAATTTCATGGCTACAATCACCATCTGCAGTGATTTTGAAACCCCCCAAAAATAAAGTCAGCCACTGTTTCCACTGTTTCCCCATCTATTTGCCATGAAGTGATGGGACCAGATGCCATGATCTTAGTTTTCTGAATGTTGAGCTTTAAGCCAACTGTTTCACTCTCCTCTTTCACTTTCATCAAGAGGCTCTTTAGTTCTTCTTCACTTTCTGCCATAAGGGTGGTGTCATCTGCATATCTGAGGTTATTGATATTTCTCCGGGCAGTCTTGATTCCAGCTTGTGCTTCCTCCAGCCCAGCATTTCTCATGATGTACTCTGCATAGAAGTTAAATAAGCAGGGTGACAATATACAGCCTTGATGTACTCCTTTTCCTGTTTGGAACCAGTCTGTTGTTCCATGTCCAGTTCTAACTGTTGCTTCCTGACCTGCATACAGGTTTCTCAAGAGGCAGGTCAGGTGGTCTGGTATTCCCATCTCTTTCAGAATTTTCCACAGTTTGTTGTGATGCACACAGTCAAAGGCTTTGGCATAGTCAATAAAGCAGAAAGAGATGTTTTTCTGGAACTTTCTTGCTTTTTCCATGATGCAGCAGATGTTAGCAATTTGATCTCTGGTTCCTCTGCCTTTTCTAAAACCAGCTTGAACATCTGGAAGTTCATGGTTTACATATTGCTGAAGCCTGGCTTGGAGAATTTTGAGCATTACTTTACTAGCGAGTGAGATTATAGTAAGGAGTTATCATGCAAAAAAAAGTCCCTTTAACTGTGGTGCTCCTAGTCTGGCCTCCCTGCTGCTGTAATATCAGTGTCCTAACTGGCTATCAGACCACTTTATTTCACATTTATAGGTTTTTTTTTTTAATATCCCCTTCTTTAAGTGTCTTCTACTATGAATTTACTGACATTCATTCATGTATCTTTGGACTGTGCTAATCAAATTGCTTTCCTGTTTCTTTCATTTTCCCATACCCCAAGTGATTGATTTATTTTTCTATATGACAGCTACCTTTCGGTAGACCCAAAAGCTTGAGAATCACAGCTCCATTTTTTGATGATTTTTAAATTGAGATTCTCATTCAAGTGGCATATCTCTAAATTTTTTTGCCCCCATATGTATGCTTCATTAAAGAATATTAAATAGGAGACAGAACAGGAGAAGGAAGTAAAGCTGAAGTTTAATTAAGAACTCTAAATAGGATTTTGAGAGTTCATTCTTGGATTTTAGGAGTTCATTCTTGGATTTCATCTTATTGAGCTTAAGAGTCAAGGTACCATAGAGATGTGTACAGTTAATAATGTGCTGTATTTTTTGTTGGCCATAATTTCCTTCATACCTTTTGTTTACCAGTTTATTAACCTTTAGGAATGCTGTTTTTAAAAAAGTCTTACCTCTGTGCCTTGGTTTGAAGGCTGCTCATTTATTGGAATCTCTTATGGTCTAAAGCTGCCATTTCTGTTAGTTGTATGCCTGTTAACTCCTTTTGGTCTGCTTAATCATTTAAATTGTCTTCTGCCTTTTTCACTCTGCCTATATTTTATACATTTTACACTAATATTGTTTCCCCATTTCACTTTTCCTATTTTATAGAAATTATTTAATTTTTTATTAGATAATAAACATGGTATAAGGCTAAAGGTTACATAAAGGTTTTACTCTAATAAGTGTTTATCCTTCCTGTACTTGTTTCTGATTCACCTAGACCTCTCTATGTAAGTAGCAAATATTTACAGTTTATTATGATTCCTTTAAGAGATATCCTGTGCAATAAGTAAATTAATGCATATATTCTTTCTTAACCCTTTTGAAAAATACAGTACGGTACCAAACACTCCCTCATTCTTCTTATGGTCTCATGTCAGCTCTATCTTGATCTGAAATTTTAGACACCCAGAGTTCCTGATGAAGGTTATTTCTTTGGGAATTCTTCTATTAAATTAATATAGTATTTACCTGATAGATTATATTCAAATAATGATCTCAGATTCTTTTTTCATGCATAGAAAACATTCTTTTTTTTTTTAAGAAAACCTTATTGTTGTAAGTAAACCTATTAAATTCTACTAAGATAATGAAATTATTTTTATCTTTATAGTTTGAATCAGCTTGGGTACTGACAAATATTGCTTCAGGAAATTCTCTTCAGACCCGGATTGTGATTCAGGCAGGAGCTGTGCCTATCTTCATAGAGTTGCTCAGCTCAGAGTTTGAAGATGTCCAGGAACAGGTAAAAGATGAAACAAGTAAAGAGAAGCAGGTTAAAGAATACAGTTTTTCCCTGAGTCTTATATTCAAGAGTCTTAGTGTTACCACTTGGATACGACAGTCCATGGTTCTCACATGGAGTGTTCCAGAAATCTAAACATAACCTAAATAGGACGTTTCATAGTGAATATAGGCAGAACATCTCCTAGAAACATAACCGTTTTTCTATTCCAACCCTGAAATTCTTGAAGTCTTATACATTTAAGACCATGTAAGGTCTTACATTTTTTTTTTGTAATACTCTTTGGTGTTGATTGAAGTAGCAAGTCTTTGTTACTTTTGGCAGAAAATCACTTAGAAAAAATGCATTTTTAATTACTGCAAACTTTGTCAAACTCATAAATACAAATTGTTACTAAATGAGTATGATTTTATTCTACAATTTTATTAAGGTATAATCAACCTACGGTAAACTGCATATGGTTAAAGTGTATAATTTGTAAGTTCTAACATATGTATTTACCCATGAAAGATTATAGTCAAGATTGCTAGTATATCAACCTCCCAAAATTGAGTCAAGTTTTCTGCATTTTTATTGCTCTTAATTTCTTGGCTCACTGTTTTCTTTTCTAAGCAAGGTTAAAATACATTTTAAATCAGCTGAGTAAACCATTTGGATCTCTGCCATGTTCCAAGGGCTGCATGGAGTGTTACTTAAGACCCCCTAACGTAAAGAATATATATAAGAACTGGTACCTCTTTTTAATGACTTCACTACCATGAGTATATTCACATGTATACTTTTAATATTACTGATCTTCTACCAGTCCCATAACAGTTTCATTTGACTCCCTGATGAGTGATCTTAGAGGTGTTAATAGTTAATGTCCATGTACAATATGTTGATTAGCTACTGTATTATTTTGTAAAGAGTTTTTGTAGTATGTTTGCATCTTTTTTGAAAGAACTATGAAAAGATTAAACTCTGCAGCCTGTCATTAATGAATAATTCTTTCACAGGCCGTCTGGGCTCTTGGCAACATTGCTGGAGATAGTACCATGTGCAGGGACTATGTCTTAGACTGCAATATTCTTCCCCCTCTTCTGCAGTAAGTTTCTTTCTTTTTTGTGGGTAATAAAAATATGGGAAGTTCCTCAGAAACGAGTGCATCTTTGGAAATCATTTTGGATTTCCTAGTGTTGCTTTTCATTACAAATATTTTCTCACTAACTTGTTCAGCTCATTTCCTTGGGCACTCTCTCTTATTCAGGTGTGTAAAAAGAAGTGCCAATATTCTGAATTCTTTGTGTTAGAATTAAACTTTATTGTTCTGGAGAAGAGCTGTTTGAAGACATCTGTCTATCAATAGCATTAAGTTAAGGTTAAATATTTATCATATGCTATCAGAGAATTGATGCCCATTATATCATTTACCAATTGCATCATTATGCTTATAGGTTATTTTCAAAGCAGAACCGCCTGACTATGACCCGGAATGCAGTATGGGCTTTGTCTAATCTCTGTAGAGGGAAAAGTCCACCTCCAGAATTTGCAAAGGTAAGGATTATGCTTGTGGGAAATTGGCAGAAAAAGTACAGTTAAAAGAGTGTAGCAACCAATGTTAATGTGAATAGAAAGAATAATTTTTGATAAACTAAAATGTTAGAATTTTGTTTCTAGAAAACTAGGTCTTTGTTTTTGTTTGAATTTGGAATAAATCTTCACTGCCTGTAGAAAGCTCTGAACTAACCTTAAATGTGGCATTTTTTTTCATAACAAAGTATCTAAAATGTAGAATTTCCTAGCTTTAGCACTTAGGGAAATTACTTTATCTGTGATCCACAGAGAGTATTTTGATAAGGAATCCCACCCTTAGAATTGGTATATATTAAACTTTGCTCTTTGAAATTGTTTTCCTTGGGCATTGACTATTTCATCAAAGTAAACTGCAAGGTGGAAATGTCATTTGGCCACTTATTACGCCATCTCTAGAAGGATTAATCACTCCAGAAGTCACCAGGTGTGTGCCTGGTTGCTTTCTGGATCCCCACTCCTCACTTGCTTTTATTTTATTGAATTTCATAATCGTGTCACCTTTCCTTTACAGGTTTCCCCTTGTCTGAATGTGCTTTCTTGGTTGCTATTTGTCAGTGACACTGATGTACTGGCTGATGCCTGCTGGGCCCTCTCATATCTATCAGATGGACCCAATGATAAAATTCAAGCAGTCATTGATGCAGGAGTATGTAGGAGACTTGTGGAGCTGTTGATGTAAGATATCTTTAAGAAAGTGTGTTCTTTTGTCTCTCCTACTAGTATTCTAGTTGCTGATACTCAAATATTAATGTATTATACTGATTTGTTGTGCTTTGTGCTACTGTCCTTTGTTACTTTGTTATATTCACATTAAATGTTTGTTTTTTTGTTTTGAGGGTTATAAAGAGCCTCTCACTTGTCCTCTGTAAGCAGCCCTTCAGCAAAAACATTTGGAAAACTCTGATCTATTTAATTCTAGCTCATACTTAGTATTCTGAGACAAACCACTGGATGGCAAACATCTTTTGTCTCATGTAGTCTAGGCTCACTTAGTCTAAGCTCTTTAAAGCTTAACCTAGACTAATGTCAGACTTTGAATTTTATTTTGCTATATCTCTTTGGATCCCTTTCATTTATGAAGTAGAAGATATACTGATGGCATAACTAATTTGAGACTGTATTAATCAAATTTTTAGAAAATAACTATTGAAGGAAAAATTAGAGTGATAACATAATGGGGAAATAGTATAATTACAAGCCATGTGAAATTTATTGGAGTAAGTACAAAATAGATGGAAGGAAACATTGTCCCAAAGATGACACATCGAATGGATTAGATAATATAATATATAGAGTATAAAACTCTGGGATGATAGCTGGCTACAGACTGGGTACAGATCAGTAGCATAATGCTTTTGTGTATTAAAAGCAGTGTAATGCTGGAGGAGTCACAAGTACAGCATTCAGAATCTGGGAAGTAATCTTTTGTACTCTTTAATCACTTTTACTATATATTTTTACCATTTCTTGTTGGTCATCATATCTTAAATGTGAAGAAACTGGCATAGTTTTGAGAAGAGTGATCAATCTCATTAAACAGGAGAGAAAAGATATTTAAGGAAAGTTAAAGGATATTAACTTATTTAGCCTGAAGTCAAAACTTAATATCTGTCCTCAGATATGTAAAAGATTTTGGAGGGGGTTTTCAGACCACCAAGTTAGCAGAAGTTTAGTAAAAAGAGTTTAGTATTTGAAGTATGGAGCCTGACTCATTTTCAAGGTAGTTCAACTGTTGACATGTTTTTATTTCTGTGAAAATGAAATAATTTGTAAAACTTTAAAAAGTGGTATATAAATGTTACTGTTGCTATTATCTCAGCAACCATGGAAACCAAGAGGAAATGAAACCTGTTTTAAAGAATGAGAGGGAAAAGTTGGACTCTAGGTGATGAAATACTTGGGAAAGGTTTTTAGAAAAGATGTGTAGCTTTTATCCAAAAATATTAAATAAGGGAAAGACAGTCCTTCTTGGATACACCAAAAACATTTCCTCATCCTGATAGGGTTCCTTGTACCTTTCTGGTTTTAGCTCTAAGGAAAGGAATTTGCAGATGTTACTGTTGGATATAAGACATCTTTTCTTTTTATGGTTGCAGGCATAATGATTATAAAGTGGTTTCTCCTGCTTTGCGGGCTGTTGGAAACATTGTCACAGGAGATGATGTTCAGACGCAGGTATGAATAAATGGTAACTTTTTTTTCCTTCCAAAATAGCACATTGACCACCCCCCGACCCCTCTCCATGAGTATGTTTCTGTTACAGTATTTTTAACTCCCTATTATTGGGGAGAATTGATAGTTTGTTTCATTAATGTTTGTTAAATGTTAGCTTTGGCAGCTACTTTCAATACCTTCACTACTTGTTTCTCTGTCTTGATCTACTGCTTGTAGCAGTCTTGGGTTCCTGAGGAGCCTGATGGGCTCCTTGGGGTCACAAAGAATCAGATACAACTGAGGGACTGGCCACACACACAATAGTGCAACTTATCCTTTTGGTTAGGTTTATTTCTCACTACTTCTACTTGAAGGGATTCCTGTGAGCATCAGAAGTTTCCAGTAGCATCCTTTCTTTCAGCTTCATCTCCTCTTCCCTGGTAGCTTCCTCCTTTCTGTACATGGTAAGTTTCCTAAGTGAGGAGGATCTTCCGTCCCAGTTCATAATGTGATCCTCTAATCCACTCAACTTTTATATCAAGATATGTCACTCATGGTGGATTCTTCTAGCTATTTTTATTCTTGATCCCTCAGATGCATTGGCATCATCTTTAAAATTATCTTCCTAGGCTTCTGTGATGTTGAAGTATTTTGGGTCTCCTGCCTCATTGACCATTGGTTTTTCTTTAGCAAGCTCCTTTACCTGTTCTTTTCTCTTTATGGGATTATCCTCTGTAGGGGATTAGGTTTCAGCTTTAGCTCTTTCTTAACCAGCTCTGACTTTCAGCAAGACATTTAATGTCTTTACTTTTCTACTCTATAAAATTAAGGAGACTTTGTTCTCAGTTGTCTTCCAGCTCTTAATATTTACTTTAAAATGATTCTGTCCACAGAGGAACTGTTGTTTTTCCTGGTATATCTGGCCCTCTGCTTATTTACGTTCCTGTCTTGGTGAATGACCCCAGCGGTCACCCAAGCCAAAAACCCGGACATTAGTTTGGTTACTGCCTTTCTTCTATCTTTCTTATCAGTCCCTAATGATGGTCATCTCTACTTACTCCTTGCAGTGCTTAGTTCACACATTTCTTACTGTACTATTCCCATGTCGCCAGAAGGATGCTTGTAACATGCAAATTTGATCGTCTCATTCTCTTAAAATCTTTTTATAGCCCCCGATTGTTCTTGGATAGTGTTCTAATATCCTTTAAAGTCTGGCACCTGTATAATGAAATGCTATGCAACAGAATGAAGAAACTATTAAGCATGTTTTAATACACAGAATGTTTTTCAGGTTCTGTTGTTCAAAAAGGAAAACGAGACACAGAATAGTGTGTAGCATACATTACTATTTGTGTAAGAGTGGTGGAGAGGAGAAAAAAACAATACATGTGTGTTTGTAATTGCATAAAATTTCTCAGGAAGCACACACACGAAGCTAATAACATGGTTGTCTCTGTGGTTAGCTGGGGTATAGGAATGGAAAGGAAGCTTAAAAATATATAGTCCTTTTTATTTTCTGAATTTTAAAACCATATCAGTGTATTTGCTATTGAAAGTTTTTCTACCCCTTCCCATGCCATGCTCTATGCTTTTGCCATGTCATATTTATTCCTGTGTAATAGCTGTGACACACCCGGATTCTGAGATTTAACACAGAGCTTGCTTCCCTTGGCATGGAATATATGTCTCCATCCCCCATCCCTGCTCTGACCAGTCCCTCACACAAACTCGCACTCTGCCATTAATGTCTTGTCATTCTTCAAGTCTTGCTATTAATTTTCTCTGAGAAGCTAACTCTTAAATTAGGTACTCCCTCCTTTGTTTCATCTGTCATAGCACTTACCACTGTATAACTGTCTGCTAGATTGTAAGCTTATAGAAGTGGAACTGTGTCAATCTTGTTCACTTTTGTTCTTCTATAATTGTCCCAGGCACAATGTATAGAGACTCAAAAAATATTTACCACATAAATGAAGTTCTGAATCTATATATAGTTCTGATCTCTCTCAAGTTCCAGTAACATGTTTCCAGTACCTGTCTCATTTATCTTCTCACCCACAAAGTGAGTTCCAAGTTTTGATTTTTCCCACTTCAATTAATGGTACGATTTATTCACCCACTCTTGAAACTTTGCAGTCATGTTTGGTGTCTCCATCTCTCATACTTTTTTTTGATAGCAAGTCAGCAGGTCTTATGGGTTCTTGCATTTTTATTGAATTTTGGCTGTGCTGGGTCTTTGTTGCTTTGTGTGGTCTTTCCCTAGTTGGAGCACACAGGGGCTGCTCTTCATTTTGGTGTGAGGGCTTCTCATTGCAGTGGTTTCTCTTGTTGTGGAGCACAGGCTCTAGGTGTGCAGGCTTCAGTAGTTGTGACATACAGGCTCAGTAGGTTGCGGCTCGTGGGCCCTAGAACATGCAGGCTTCAGTGATTGCAGCATGCAGGCTCTAGAGCCTGGGCTCAATAGTTGTGCACAGCCTTTGTGGCATATGGAATCTTCCCAACCAGGAATCAAACTCATATCCCCTGCATCATTGCAGGCAGAATCTTACCCACTGCGCCCCCAGGCAAGTCCTTTCATCGTTTCTAGGTCCACACCTGATTACCTTAGTTTGGGCCCTGTTTTCTCACATACAGTGGTTGTTGCTATACCTACCGTATTTATCCTCCTGCTGTCTCAGGCATTTACCCCTCTCGGTGTATTCTTCCTGCTGCTGCTGCTGCTAAGTCACTTCAGTCGTGTCCGACTCTGTGCAACCCCATAGACGGCAGCCCACCAGGTTCCCTCGTCTCTGGGATTCTCCAGGCAAGAACACTGGAGTGGGGTGCCATTGCCTTCTCTGGTATTCTTCCTAATAACTGCTTAATCTTTTCTAAAGTAACTGTTCACAGTATTTTCCTCCTAGAAACATTGAGCTTTAATGGCTATGAGATAAAGAACCTTGAAAGACTTAGGAATTTGCACTGCAGTGTTTTAGTTTCATTTTTCTTTCTAGCCTCCTGTTAATTTTTTGGGTACAGAACCTTTCCTTAATAGTTTCACTGATGTTTTCTTAATTCAGTACTTTGTGGTAGCCTACCAGATTTCATTTCTAATCCTTCCATATGCTGTATCCTCCCTCTTCTTTGCTTATAAAATTCTGTGTTTCAAAGTGTTTCCCCCCACCCCCTCCCATGAAGTCTTTTTTTTTCTTACTATTCTTTCTCAAGTAATTCTTTAACTTCTGACATACTTGTTTTCCACACCACATCAGCATTTAACATATTGCTTTGTGACTTTTTTATACTGTTATTTGGAATGACGGTACTTGTTAAACTACAAGTTTTGTTACTTTTTGAGTTAATAGGCAAAAATTGGCTTCATTTTAATTTTCATTTCTTTGTGAGGTAATTTGCTATTAAAATTGTAGTTTCTCTTATCAGTTTACATACTAAAGACAGCAACCTTTTCTGTTGCAAAAGCTTTTTCACATTGCTGTGCATTTTAGTTTTCATGAATTTCTTGACATAAAAAATTTCTATTTGGTAAAATTTTAATTTTTCCCCTATAATTTCTTTTACTGTTTTTAATGCTTATAAAGTCCTTCACTGTCCTCCAAACCAGCTGTTAACTGCCTAATTTATATTAATATTTTCTTCTGCTTTATGGTTTCTTTTTTATATTTACTCTTTAAATAGGTTGCAAATTTATTTTAGTAACTGTTTGGGGTTAAGGATTGATTTAAAATTTTTTTTCAACTAGTTACCCCTTATTCTAGTTGTCCTTGTTGTTCAGTCTGTCACTTAAGTCATGTCCAACTTTTTGTGACCCCATGAATTGCAGCATACCAGTCTTCTCTGTCCTTTACTATCTCCCTGAGTTTGCGCAAACTCATGTCCATTGAGTCAGTGATGCCGTCCACCCATCTCATCCTCTTTCACCCTCTTCTCCTCTTGCCCTCAATCTTTCCCAGCATCAGTGTCTTTTCCAGTGAGTCAGCTCTTCGCATCAGGTGGCCAAAGTATTGGAGCTTCACGTTTAGCATCAGACTTTCCAGTGGATATTCAGGACTGATTTCCTTTAGGATTGACTGGTTTCATCTTCTTGCAGTCCAAGGGAGTCTCAAGTCTTCTCCAACACCAGTTTCAAAGTGTCAGTTCTTTGGCGCTTAGCCTTCTTTATGGTCCAACTCTCACATCCATACATGACTACTGGAAAAACTGTGGCTTTGACTATATGGACCTTTGTCGGCAAAGTGATATCTCTGGTTTTAAATACGCTGTCTAGGTTTGTCATAGCTATTCTTCCAAGGAGCAAATGTCTTTTAATTTTGTGGCTGCAGTCACCGTCCGCATTGATTTTGGAACCCAAGAAAATGAAATCTGACAATTTCCACATTTTCCCCATCTATTTACCATGAAGTGATAGGACCAGATGTCATAATCTTAGGTTTTTGCATGTTGAGTTTTAAGCCAGTTTTTTTCACTCTCCTCTTTGATCTTCATCAAGAGGTTCTTTAGTTTTTCTTCACTAGAACCATCTATTAAATAAGACTACTAGTCAGTTAATCCTTTCTTGAAGAAAAAAGTATATATACTTAATTCTTGATAAATACTTGCATTTGTTTCTAGACTAGATATGCTGTTCTCTTCTTTAGGGGCTTCCCTTGTGGCTCAACTGGTAAAGAATCCACCTACAGTGCAGGAGATGTGGGTTCGATCCCTGGGTTGGGAAAATCCCCTGAAGAAGGGAAAGGCTACCTACTTCAGTATTCTGGCCTAGAGAATGCCATGGACTGTATAGTCCGTGGGGTCACAAAGAGTTGGACAGGACTGAGCAACTTTCACTTTTCTTTGATGATTGATTCTTGAGCCTGTCACATATCATTTTAATCATTATAACTATGATTTTAGTTTCCGGTAGAGTAGATTCCCTTGTTCACTTATATTTGTCTTACTTTCTTCACCTTTGTAAGCTGTTTAATAGCTGGGGGCATGTATTTTCAATCTTTGTATCCTGTAAAGCACCTGGTATTCTTAACTAAGTATATATTGATTTCTGAGACCACTTATTAATTTCTGGCCACTTACTGGAAAGATATTTTAATATGCTATAGGCATAGTAAAGTGAATAAGGCACAGTGTGCTATATGTTATGTTTAGCAGTTGTGAGTATATATAATGAAATTGCTTTGATAATCTTAGAAATGAATTTTTATTAGCAGTGAATACTTTTTTACATATATAAAGTTAAGTCTAAAATTTCAAGGAGAGATTATTTTTTTTTTGCCTGTATTTTCCTAAAATAAAGTATGTGAGTTAGAGATTTACTTCTGTTTGGATCAATACAATAAGTAACCTTTTCAAACTTTTCCTTTAGGTAATTTTGAATTGCTCAGCTCTGCAGAGTTTGTTGCATTTGCTGAGTAGCCCAAAGGAGTCTATAAAAAAGGAGGCGTGTTGGACAATATCTAATATCACAGCTGGAAATAGAGCACAGATCCAGGTAATCTCATATCACGCTTCTTTATTCTATATTTTTATTATTTAAGGGTTTTTTCAGACAGCATTTAAAGTGTATATTTGTGTGTGTGTGTGTATATATATATATATATTTTTTTTTTTTTCCATTATTGCCTTGGAGACCACTAATTTCCACTGCTATCTTATTCAGTCTACTACTTAGTTTTTTTATTGCATTGTAGAGGTTAAGTCTTTTGAAACTTACACTTAGGCTTTGGTTTTTTCTCTTTGCCTTAAATATTTGATAATTTGCCAAGATCTGAGACGTAGTATCTTGTATTTTCAAAATGTTTTGATGGACTTTATGCTAAGTAGATTGGCTTTTTACTCTTGCCAGTAAATATTTATTTATTTTTTAATATTTATTTTTTAATGGACTCGTGTTAGATTGCTTCAGTTTTTCACGACTCTTTGGGGACCTAGTTTTCTCTAAATGGTTATCTGCCCTTGATTTTTGTTCTTATATTAGTGGGAGAGTGACCCAACAGATACAGTAGGCCAAATGTTTCAGGATAGACCATGAGAAAGGCTGAAACAACAAGGTAGAACAGATGTACCATAGACTTTGAACTGAGTAGAATTGTAGAAGTCATCTAATCCAACATTCTTGATTAAAGATGAAACTGAGGCTCAGAGAAATAAAATGATTTGCTCACAGATACCTTCAGTAAATGACAGAGCCAAGATGAAGCATCTTTTCACTAAACTTTACTGATTTCCTTCAGTGGTACAATAGAAAGAGTTCTTGACCAGGAAAACATTGTTAGTCATCCCCCAGAAGGCTGTAAGGGACTGAGATTTATAGCTATGGCAATTTATAGCATGTTTTTAGCTGTAGTTTATTGTCTGCTACCATCAAGCTCTAATGTAGAATTCCTCAGTTTTTTGATAAAGGAAATGATAACCCATTTTAGGTTCTTGAACTGAGGAGAAACATGAAGAAAGCAATTTGAGGAAGACTACTTTAGTATATGCTGCTGCTGCTAAGTCGCTTCAGTCGTGTCCGACTCTGTGCGACCCCATAGACGGCAGCCCACCAGGCTCCCCCGTCCCTGGGATTCTCCAGGCAAGAACACTGGAGTGGGTTGCCATTTCCTTCTCCAATGCATGAAAGTGAAGTTGCTCAGTCATGTCTGACTCTTCACGACCCCGTGGGCTTCAGCCTACCAGGCACCTCTGCCCATTGGATTCTCCAGGCAAGAGTACTGGAGTGGGGTGCCATTGCCTTCTCCTTAGTATATGAGAGGGACTGAATAAAAGTACTCTAACAAAGGGCTCTTCTGGTAATCTGGGTGGGAGGTTGTGGCTTGGAGTAAAAGAGTGGCAGTGCTAAAGGAAAAGATGAATTTAGGATGTTCTGAATTGAGAATGTAAGGGAGATTTGGTGACTGATTGAATTTAGAATGAATAAATAAAAACAAAACAGCCTTTTGAACTAGAGAGGTTTGAAAAAAGACCTGATAGAGCAGATGACATGTTTAAGGTGGATAGCAGATGTACACTGAGCCCTCAGCCACCTTGAACTGGGATCCCAGTGAGAAATGGGGACTGGAGCTGTAGAACACACATGTGAGAGTGGATGCTATGAAAGAAAGGAGAATGGCAGAGGAACAGAGAATTGAACCTTTAAAATTTGTTATTGTGAATAGAATAAGAGAGAACAATAAAAGAGAAAAGAACCCATGTAGAAGAGAAAACTAGGAGATTACAGGGTCACAAACTTCAGGGAGGATGTTAGTGTAACTAAGTATAGTCAAAAAGTTTGGGATAATGAGGAATTAACTCCTTCTGGTGTATCTTTAATAGGGGAGGGGCGACATTAGTAAAACTAGCTGAAAAATTATAAGTAGCATCATGAACATTTTTACAATTCTTGTAATTTCCTTTTCTTTAATTTTTTTTCTTTAATTTCAGACTGTGATAGATGCCAACATTTTCCCAGCCCTCATTAGTATATTACAAACGGCTGAGTTTCGGACAAGGAAAGAAGCTGCTTGGGCCATCACAAATGCAACTTCTGGAGGATCAGCTGAACAGATCAAGTAAGTACTAGCCAAGTAGTGTCTTGTAAAGAAAATCATTCTGTTTCCCAGTTACGAATGCTCAACTCTGGCCTCTTGGAAGATTGTTATCAGTTTCATAATTAGACTGAAATGTATATTTGATTTCTTAGTATTTCGCCCATTCTTTATTGCTAAAGATAATTCTGGGATGTGAGAAAGAAGGCATAGTTGAGGTTTGAGGCCATCGAAATACTTATAGGGGTGGCTTGAGCCTACTCTGAAAGCTGCCTAATCAAAAACATTATGGGTAGTCCAGTAGGTTACTTGTAGAATTCTTAAGAGTGCAACTTTAATAGCTAACTTGCTATTTCTTATTTAGATGTCTTAATAATAGAAATGCACAGGCTTGAAAGAGAAGTATGAAAGTGCCAAATTCAGTAGAGGCAAGTCTCCTAAAGTACTATTATTCAGTAAAGGGAGAGATCTGTATTAAATTGAGACTTAAATGGCCCCTAGAGCAGCAACTTAAAACCTTAATGGCTAGAGAATGCATAAATATGGATAGGAATCAATTCCTCTAAAGAATATCATATAATCAAATGCTTAATTATGGATATATCCTGCCTTAATGTACTTTGGGGAATTCAAATGAGGAGAAGATGGTTACCAATGAGTGTTAAACCATTCACCTTTTCTACATATGTAACATGGGGGAAACATAGCTACTTCTGATATTGTTTCTTTGTGGATTAAGTGTAGGTGCTTAGCCAGTGCTGAGTTTTAGTGCTGTGTTGGAATTTCAACAAAGTAGTCCTAAGATTTCAGAAATTGATCAGTTACAGAAAATCAGAAGTATATACCTGAAATAATACAATTTAAATAGATTAACACGTGCAGTAGCTATTTCAGTAAAGTTCATCATGTATAGGTTAGCCAAGGGAACTTCAAATGGTCTTTAGAACGTATTTGTATGAGATTGGGTCTTTTTTAATCTTCAAAATTCTGGTTTGGAGTACTATGATTTTTAAATATGTCACCACCAGATGGCAGTAATATGAAGTAATATAGAAGTTATTAGAACAGTTGATGGGGCTTCCCGGGTGGCTCTCGTGATAAAGAACCTGGCTGCTAGTGCAGGAGACGTAAGAGACGTGGGTTCAATGCTGGGTCGGGAAGATCCCCTAAAGGATGACACAGCAACCCACTCCAGTATTCTTGCCTGGAGAATCCCATGGACGGAGGAGCCTGGTGGGCTACAGTCATGGGGTCGCACAGAATTGGACATGACTGAAGCAACTTAACATGCACACATGCAGAACAGTTGACAGTCAAGTTTTATGTTCAGATTCAGATTTATAATTATTGTCACTATATATTATACCAGTATGTTTTCTTAATTGACATGTATATATTTTAAAGACATTTAAAAAATACTATGGTATCCATCCGGAAGTATTCAGGGTGTTTTGCTCTGTTAGGAATGGAATGGCTTCTATCCCTTTTTAAAATTCAGCATAGGTATTTGTAATAATGAAGTTAATTATCAATCTCCTAGCCATTTTTTCTTAATTAAAGAGTTATATTGAAAGATTATTATGAAAATATTACAGTCTAAATTACAGAAAATAAACTGACTTTATTACTGATAAAAGACATCTATGTGGCTTTTGCTTATTCTTGAGAAGACAAGATTTAGATGCAAGAACCAGTTAAGAATAACTTGGGAAGTATTCATAATTTTAGGTTAAATATAATCAAATGCTAATACATACTACAGTTCTTAAAACTGAAGGATAAATAATGTTGCCTGGAATTAAAGTTTCATAGAAGAGATGAAATTTGCCATTTGAGTAGAAATTTGGTAGTTTTGGAGGAGAGAATATCATGAAGGAATGTGCACAGTAAATGTTATTGGAAGAGGCAAATCAATCTCTCTATAGGGGATGAGGAATTTAATGATAGATAGACTTTGGAAACTGAGATGAAGGCATTAATCTTGGATATTGGGAAGACTTTGGAGTGTCTTTAATATTAAAAGTGATACGAAGAAGACAGTGATTTGAGGAGAGGAAAGACAGCAGTTAAGATGCCTTTGTAATATTAATAGTTTAGTACATAGTGATGGCCAAAATTACGGTAATAGCTGCAAGGACTTGGACTTCCCTCGCAGTCCAGTGGTTAAGACTCCACTGCTTCCACTGCAGGGCATATAGGTTTGATCCCTAGTGGAAACTAAAGATCCCGCATGCTGTGTGAGCAAAATATGTATATAATAGCTGTAGCAGTGAGGTACAGGTCTAAATATAGGAAAGAAAGCTATAGGATTTGGTAATAGATCGAAAAGGAAAGGAAAGAGCCAAAGACTGAAGAAAAAAGTGATGCTTTTGATAAAAATTAGGACACAGAAGAAGCAAAATCCTGTCTTAAGAGAGATGGTTTAAGACACGGTTAAGTTTGTTGCTCATCAGAAATTTTCTTAATGAAAGCCTTTCCTGACACAGAGCCACCTAGCATCAGTGATTGCTTTATCACTGACTGCTTTATCCAAGTGTTTGACATACACCATTCACTGGAGCCAGTTCCAGACTTGAACCATGCTTTTCTCAAAGTGGCATCTCCCAACAGCCCACCTCCCCTGGTCCTCTGTTTTGATGAAGGTTACTTTGGAGAAACTTGTATCAATAGTGAAACACCACTATGGTGGTCTTTAAGTCTCCAAAAATGAGTGATTGCAGCAGAAAATAGCACCTTAAATTCCTCTGATCTTGTAAGGAGGTATAATTTAAATGGCTAGAATTGGGAACCCAGAACTCATTGAATGAACTGTGTCAAAATACAAGAAGTACTAATACCATGCTTTTGCAGATAAAATCTGCTCACATCTTCAAAACTCTGAATTTACTTATTAGCACATTTTTTCGTAGTTTTAAAATAGTTTTAGTCAGTATTTATTCATTTAATTATATACAAGTTCTAGAAGTTTTTTTATAACTTAAAATTTGTTTTTAATCCCGAATCAAGTTTTCAGTACACTGGTTTTCATAATAAGAGATTTTACAACCAGACAGTATTACAAAAGTAATGAGGTTTTAAAAGAAAATATAAGGATTAGAGGTCACCGAACTAAGATTTCTAGTGGGGAGAGGAGATCACATCAAACGTAGACCAGGATCAAGCTTGAGGACAATTTGGAGATTCTGAACAAGTCTCTGAAGTATCCAATTGCTGTTGCCTGTATAGGCCAGTGGAGTTTAATTGCAGACATGTAAGTCATCTGTTTAAGTAACTACTTTTAAAATTTTGCTGGTGTTTAATGACAGACTTAGTGTGGTTCCCAGATTTTTCTACTTGAGGAAACTGAGACACAGAGAGATCAGATAACTTGTCCAAAGTCATCCTGCTTATATGTAGCACAGCGGGATATAATAGTGGTTATCTGTGGATACTTTTTATTTTTCTTTATGCTTTTCTATGATTTTTCAAGTTTGCAGCAACTAATATAATCTAAGAAGGCTTTTTTTTTTTTTTTTTAAGAGAAACAATTATATAGATATGTTGAAGGAATGGTTAACAGGTTTTAGTGACTAAAAACTGTGCTGTAAAGGAAGGGGAAATGGTCAGAAATGGCTATAGGCCTATGTAGTCTGTATTTGAGTGACCTAGCCTGTCAAAGGACATATCATCTAAATTATCAGTAAATATTTAAGTAAAATTATGCATGATACTATTAAAGTCATTCCATAGTAAATAATAAAGCTAAATATGATATAAATTTAAAACAAGGCTTTTAAAAGAAGAGAAAAATTGAGATGATAGTAAAAGTTCCTGTATACTTTGTAAATTTCTTCTAGTAAAAGCTTGCTTTAGTATGGTTACATTTGTTACAGTAGAACCAGTACTGATACATTATTAGCTTAAATTCATATTTTATATTGAGGATTATTATTTGTGTTGTACAATTACAGATTTTGATGAATTTTCCCACCATTGTGTATCATTCACTGCTCTAAAAGTCCCCTCTTCTTCACCTGTTCATCACTACACCCTTAACCCCATCCCTAAAATCCCTGGCAACCACTATTCTTTTCTGTTGCCTTTATAAAAGTTTTATATTTTCCAGAATGTCATATATTTAGAATCACACAGTATGGAGTCTGTTCAGACTAGTTTCTTTCATTTAGCAATATGCATTTAAGGCTCCTTCACATCTTTTCTTAAAAGATAGCTCATTTTATTTTTATCACTGAATCCCTGGTGGCTCAGTGGTAAAAAATCCACCTGCCAATGCAGGAGACATGGGTTTGATCCCTAGGTGGGGAAGATCCCCTGGAGAAGGAAATGGCAACTGACTCCAGTATTCCTGCCTGGGAAATTCCATGGACAGAGGAGCCTGGTGGGCTATAGTCCTTGGAGTTGCAAAAGAGTTGGACACAACTTTGTGATTATATAGGAACAGTATTCCATTGTCTGGATACACTATAGTTTATTCATTCACCTGAGTTAGGAATAAAACTCCTGTAGATATTCTTGTACAGGTTTTTGTGTGGACATAAATTTTCATCACAATTGGGTAAATATCTGGGGGGTGTGATTGCTGGGTCATATGGAAAGCTTTCTTAAAAAAAAAAAAAAACTGTCAAGCTGTTTTTCACTGTGGTTATCTTTTCTATTCCCACCAGCAAAAAATGAGATGTTGTCTCAAGTAAAAAAAAAAAAAAAAAAAAAAAAGGATGTTGTTTCTCCACATTCTTGTCAGCCTTTGGTATTATCAGTGTTTTGGATTTTATCCACTTTAACAGATGTGTGGGGTCATCAGTTTTGATTTGCAGCCTCCCGATGACACATGTTGAGTGCCTTTTCATGTTTATTTGCTATCAGTGTCTCTGGACTTTTTTGGACAAGGTGTAGGTTGTATGGTTCAACGAGTGTCTACTTTTATTTCTTGAGTGAATTTGAGGATTTTCCTTCCACCAAAAGTTTTATGAAATTAAAAGCTTTGTTTGACTAAATTGTTCTATCAATTTAGGTACCTTGTAGAACTGGGCTGTATCAAGCCACTCTGTGATCTCCTCACAGTCATGGACTCTAAGATCGTACAGGTTGCCCTGAATGGCTTGGAAAATATCCTGAGGCTTGGAGAACAAGAAGCCAAAAGGAATGGCACTGGCATTAATCCTTACTGTGCTTTGATTGAAGAAGCTTATGGTAAGCGAGATTAATAGATGTCCTGAAATTATTTTTTTCTTTTTCTCCGTACTTTTCTGGCCTGTTCACATCTGTCATTAGCAAACTCATACAAAAAATTTCTCCTATAAATATTTAGTATGCAAGATTGGAAAACATGCATTGTAGATGTGAAGAGAAGCAAGTATCCTAAGTTTAGCACTTTTTACATTGGACTGTTAGGATCTTCTGTTCCCTGATGCTGCCTGCCATTATGATACTTTTATATTCTTCTAGTACATCTGAACCTCAAGAGCACCCATATCTACTGTAGACAACACCCCATTCCACTCCTTTTCTAAGATTTTAGACTTCTGATTTTGCATTGCATTTCCCAGTTCCTGTGCTTCTAACTGTAAAGATTTCTAGTTTCATTAGAAGCAGTTGAGTCACGATCTGCCTTTTGGTTTCCTCATTCTTCCAATCTCAGTTCTAACTGTACCTTTAATCATTGGTTTACCATTGTACTTGATAATTTTTACGTTCCCTAAGTGCACTCTAAGGTCTGTTTATTCCTAAGATTGGAATTAGGGGTCATACGGCACAGTCATCTTCAGATTTATCAGATAATGCAGAATTGTTTTCTAAAATGACTTTAACAGTTTACCACTTCGTAAAAGGCTTGATTGTAAAAACTATATTCCTGCATAGTGTAATAAGTTTTGAAATGTATAAAAAGACAAATATTCCTTTACCCAGATATTTTGCTATAGATATCTTGTTAATTTTTGGATGTGTGTGTGTGTATGGTTTTTAATATGTATATGTATTTTTTTTTCCCTGAGCACTGTTAACATTTATTTCCAGTATTGCTGTAGCCTTTAGATTGCTTATAAGCTGTAGGTAAAAGAAAGCCTAGCTCAGATGTACTTAAACTTAGTAAAGGGAGTATGTGTTGGCTAGTTCTGCTTGGACTTCTTCCTTAAAGCAATATAAATTGATTCTGGCTGATTGATTTATGGATGTTACACCTTTGTTGAAATGATAATGGTTAGCTCAGAGCCTGGATAGCTAGAACCAGAGCTAAGAATAAACTTAGGCCACAGACATAGTCCAGTAGGAAAACTTCTGCTTCTGGCCTTAGGTGCAGGATGATGTGACTGTTACAGAAACTGCTGCTTCTGGGGACTGGCTGTTGCTTGCACACACATTTAAGATGTCAGTTTGCAATACTTCTTTTCAGTTGTAACTGGAGGAGTATTTTCTGTGTTGTTGCAAAATGCTTATGAGAAGTAAGTAGAGAATCTTCCTTTACATCAGAGAAACAAACATGGCAAAATACAGTTTTATTAAAATTTCTAACAGATTTTTAAAAAATTCTTCATTTTAGGCCTGGATAAAATTGAATTCTTACAGAGTCATGAAAACCAAGAGATCTACCAGAAGGCCTTTGATCTTATTGAGCATTACTTTGGGACCGAGGATGAGGACAGCAGCATCGCACCGCAGGTTGACCTCAGCCAGCAGCAGTACATCTTCCAGCAGTGTGAGGCGCCTATGGAAGGTTTCCAGCTTTGAAGCAGTCTCTGCTTTCATGTCCCTGTGTCAGCCCAGGCTGCCCAGTCAAGTCCTCTGTGGAGCCCACAGTCCTCATGGAGCTAACTTCTCAAATGTTTTCCATAATACTGTTTGCGCTCATTTGCTTGCCTTGCGCACCTGCTCTCTTACACACATCTGGAAAACCTTTGGCTCTCTGTGGTGGAATACCCTTCTAATAAAAGGGTAATAACCAGAACGGCCCACTCTGTTATGGAAAACCCTAGGCTTTCAAGATCTGCACTTACATATTATAGAGTCATGGGAATATGCACATGTTAATGTGGCTCCCTTTTTTTTTGTGGGGGAAAAAGAGGACTCCTCATTCCCTTTAATGTGGGAAAAAATACTGACATTAAAAGATGAGACTAAATCTTTACTTTGAATTTCACACAACTGCTTGCAACAAGGGAAATGTTTAGACCTGTTGTGTACTTCAGAGTACTTTCAGGAGTTCCTCCACAGTGAACCCTTGGATTAACTGGTGGCTTTTTCTAGCCACATTTGCATTAATCCTTACTGAGATTGGATGGTTTTATTTCCTCTATTGATGCCATTCTCCACAGATAGTAAACCATCCGCTCCCTCACCTTCAGCCTTCAGTGAATGTGCTTCTAGTTGTCAGGAATGCTGAAGAATTAACTTTGACTCTTAAATGTGATACTGGTTTGAAGATTCCCTTAGAGCAGAAAGGAGAGGGGCACATATTAATTTGTATGGCTATTGCTTCTCTTTGGTCTTACATGTCTTAGGATTTGGAAGTGGTACAGTTCTAATACTGGTATGAAGATTTAGAATCCTTAGTGATCAAAACCGTATCCTGTAATTCAATAAAAAAGTTAAAAACAGAAAAAAAAAAAACCCCTCTGATTTTCCCAAACTTAACCAGTGTGACTAGGGCTGTTTCTGCATTAAAACAAATGTTTCAGGCTTTGTGGTCCTGATCAAGGTCCTCATTAAATTGGAGTTCACCCTAGGTGCTGTTCCCTTCTGTGACTGGCAAATAAATACGCTTCTAAAGGTTACTTAGGGATTATTTTTTTTCCTTAGTTAGGTGCAGCTGGATTCTAGTGTATTCATGCTGCACATAAGTAGCATCCTTATTTTCAATGACCATCTTCTGGACAGACCTGTTTAACCCAAATAAGGGCAGTGATCTTTTTCTTATGACCTCATTGTTCCCTAATCATTTCATCTCCTACTAGTACTGCCCAGTCAAGTCCTTTCCATAAAATAAAAAGTTTCTACCTTCTGGCTCATTTAATGACTACAACCTCTACCTGCAAATGGCGCTTCCAGTACTGTCTTCAGTGATCCACATTTGTGCTCGGACTGGAATGAGAAAAATAAGCTTAATTGCCAAGAGAACTGCAACTGAGTTCAATACGATTTCTTGGTGCTAGTTGGCCATCTTGACTCAATGTTGGGACATATTATCAGAGAAGATTTTTTGTTGATGTGCTGTTCAAAATGAATTCTGAAGGAAAGTTGCTCAGTTCTTTTTCAGAGAATATCCTTTTAAACCTCTTTAATCTTGTCCTCTTCTAGAATTCATTATAACCCCAAAGTGTAACTATTTGAAAGTTCCCCTGACAAGCTGTTATATCTCTGGTAAATCCTGCTGAACATTAGGGATATTCAGAGCTTTCATACCTCATCATGTTGTTTAAACCACCAACTTACGTGATCTGATTTAAACTTTAATAAGAAATCCACTTCATTCAAAATAGAAAGATACAAAGACAACATTTATCAGCCAAGTGTATGACGCATTCTTCGCATCTAGTCTGTAGTTGTGTCTGTGCTCTGGAATGGATACCGTCTGCTGATGTCTGTTATTGATGGAGCAGCCACTGCAAAACTAGTCAACTCCGTCTATAACTGTTACTTTTTCTAGTGCTGCTTTGTGCTGAAAGAACATTTTAGTTTACTGCACTTGACCTGTAAAAGACTTTCTTTGTAATTTTAGGGACAAATTAGGTGGTTAATTTAAAGAAAAACTTTCAATGTTGCCTTTACATCACATTAAAATATAACTTCTTTCAGAAGGGTAACAGAAGCACTGAATGATAGTAAAACTCTTGTTTTTAGCTTTGACATTTTTTGTGGCTGAGTTTTTTTAAATTGTAAATTACTGGTAACATTTCTCTAGGATGTTTTAAATCATGTCCCTTCTATTGGATAATTTTAAAAATTTCATCTTGTTTTGGTAAATCAATTTTAACGGAAAAAATATAAAACGAAGTTTCCCCAAATTAGCAAGCAAAGCATACACTGGGAATTTTTGTTAGCAACTGCAGGTGTCTCAATGAATGAAGTAAAACAAAATCCATTTAACTAATGTGGTCTATTGTCTGTCTGAAACAAGAGGAGTTTATCTTGCTCTGTCCTAGAAGTTCGTGAGCCATGAGATAGCTAATTTTTTCTTGCAGTTAAGTTTTTAAAATATAAAAGTTGGAATTGATTAAAAGTTAAATCCCATCATAACTGTTGGAATTGATAAAGCAGCCTCTTTAGTAACAGAGGGACATTTTAGAAGGTAGCTGTTAAAAAGTCCTGTTTTTAGTTCTCTACCTGGCAGATTGTGTTAATTTACTTTCACTGAGATGTTAGTCATTACAAAAGCATGCTAATTTCAACACAGGAAAACTCTTCTGCAGTTTTATATACCGCTCTGGGGGAAAGTGGCTTGATTTTCCTTTCTCCTTTTTTATTTCCTCCTCTAAACTTTCAAAGTGTATTCTTTGAAATGAGAACTTTATTTGGGGGGGAGGGTGTGGCGGGGAAGCACTGATAACATTTGGGATGTAAAGACACTTTGTATCTGAAGGATCAGCAGGTAGATATGTGTTAGACTGAAAGACACCTAGAAAGGTAAAGGTGATAGGTATGAAGAATGTGAGATTTAGGAGACACAGTTCTCCATGGAACACTTCATGTTGTCACTAAGTAATTAGACCCTTTTTACACTTTGTCAGCTGTACTGTTTTTGAAAATTCTGTTGCCCTAGGATTGTACCTTCCATCTGCCAGATAAAGCTGAATGGACTCTGGGTTGATTTTCATCGTTATTGTCACAGATAAAAACTTTTGACAGTTACCCCATAATAAATCTGAATTATCCCAGATTGTTGCTGATTTTGCATAAGAAAAAATATGTTGTATATTTTATTAAGCAGACTTTGTCAGCTATCCTCTGTTGTACATGGCCACCCACGGGCAACTATGAATTTACTTCTCCAGTGCTAAATAAATATTTCAGTTATTTAACCCCCCCAATTTGAGGTTGCATTATGAAAGTTTTCCTCAAAGAATTTTTCATTTTGTGAACATTTTAATATCAAGAGGCAAGTCATTAAAGGTATTTAAGGGCTTTGGACTTTCTGCATATATTGGAAATTGTGATGTCTAAGGGTGATTTTCAGTAAAGAGGGGATCCACTTGTAGGAAGAAGTATTATTTGCTTTTCATATTTACTGTGTTCTACCTCCTGCATTCCAAAATTTGCTCAGACAGGTGTACCTATTGTGGAAGTCTCATCTGAATTTTTTTGCCATCTGAAGCTGTTAGCTTCTGTTAGAACCATTTTTCTTCTATTATGAGGTAAGCAGAGTAAATATATCTACCCAGTTGAGAAATATTCGTGGCTACCTTTTTCTGTCATCAGAAGTTAAAAACTTTATACATGTGTGTGTATATTTTTAAAGTAATTGAAGACCAGATGTGGCACTCCTAGTCCAGGAAGTCTGCTTTGATTTGGGTAGTATTCTGTAACATGCTTTATTGTCAGGAAAAGGCAGTAACAGTGGGTACCAGAGCAGCATAAAGGTGTGATAAAACAAATACCACTGTATGCTGGTTTTTAAAATATCAGATTGCTACTGGACATAAAACTCATCTGGAAGTTTGGAGTAAGGAGAAAGGATTAAGGGTAGATGAAGCTCCATTCTGTTTTCAGCTAGGAGTAGACAAAGAAATCCTAGCCTGTTTTCTTACAGGTCAGATAAAGGGAACTCGTCTTTATTGGAACCTCTCTAGTCTTCCAGGTGCCTGGTTAAGGACTTTCACTTTTTCTCATTTAATCCTCATTTTATCCACCTCTTTGAGGTGGATAATTTGTCATTATGGTGACAAAATCAAGACTTAGGAGAATTTACTTTGCCTCAAGGTCACAACCCTTAGACACTGTCCAAAGGTGGGGGAAAGCCCTGCAGTTTGTGTGTCTTGAAGAAAGCAGCAGTCACAAGTGTTCTGTGCCAAGAATTCCCAGAACAGGACACTGCGGCCACAGCTGGGCCAAGTTACTTGTTTTGTCGGGCCATTCTTTCTTCTTCTTATCAGCACCTTGAAATGACTAAATCGGGTATGAACTGCTTTTAGGCTACACAATCCAGAGTGTAGAGACTCAATCCAAACATCTTTCCTTTTCTGTGGTGCTAAAATTTCCTATGACTTGACAAGTTAAAAATAACATGATTCATTGAGTTTAGTAGCATAACTGCTAAACTCAGAAACGTTTCCATTCAACAAATTCAAATGTAGAAAGCAAAGTACTGACACAGAGGGAAAAGGCTTTGGAATGAAGAATGTTACCATAGAAAGCAGTGCCATCCATGGATGTGAATTTAACACAGCTGACTTCCTAAAGGATTATCAACCCAAGGAGTGTCCAAAGTTTAAAAAATGACCTTTTAATGTATGTTGTTATGTTCTGCTTACCTCGTCATTTTGACCACTCTATGTCCTTTTTCAAAGTGTTTTTACACTTTGATTTGGAATGGTTCTAATGATTCTTTGTACTTGAATGTGGTTGGTCAGGCCATGGATGAGTGCCTTGCACACAGCAGACATTCAATAAATATTAAATGACTGAAGGAATGTGCATCTATGTGATATTAGTAAAGGGTACGGGGCTTCCCTGATAGCTCAGTTGGTAAAGAATCTGCCAGCAATGCAGGAGACCCTGATTCGATTCCTGGGTTGGGAAGATCCCCTGGAGAAGGGATAGGCTACCCACTCCAGTATTATTGGGCTTCTCTTGTGGCTCAGCTGGTAAAGAGTCCACCTGCAAGGTGGGAGACCTGGGTTTGATCCTTGGGTTGGGAAGAAACCCTGGAGAAGGGAAAGGCTACCCATTCCAGTACTCTGGCCTGGAGAGTTCCATGGACTGTATAGTCTATGGGGTCGCAAGGAGTCAGACACGACTGAGTGACTTTCACTTGGTTACAAAAGAAAGCTCAAAGGGATTCTTTTATGCTGCTGTTTGAAACCAGGATGAACAACTCTTAAAGCTAGTGTCTCAGCATGTGTGTTATATGTAGTTCCCTTTCTGGAGACTTAATTTGACCTTAAATTTACAAAACCAAACACTGTCCTAACACAAGTTTTGTTACATAAAGAAAAAAAACTCAAAAATGCCTTCTGAGAAAAGTTAATGGGTATATTTTATAGGGTAACTAATATTACCAACCCCATGTTTATATATACACCAGAAATAGCTCATCAGTCTCTTTTGGCATACTCTTAAGAAAAAAATTTTTGGCCGATTATATCCACTGAATGTGGAAGCTCGTGGTTGCCTTAGACTACTGAATTTTTCATTTTTACACATTGCATATATTGCTGCATGAGAGTATTTTCTTTATGCATTCCTCCAATTTAACTGACAAATCAGTATAAACAGAAAGATGTACTTATTCACTGTGATTGCTTCTCTACCATTTTTGAGAGATTTCACCAGGTATTTTTCTGAAAACAAAAGTCTTAAAACAGTCTTAGTTCCTGCAGGCTACACGTTTATCCACAGTACACACTTGTTGGGTTTACAAATTTATTAAGGCTCCCTTAGATGACTGTTACCCCCGTTTCATTCGCCGTTTTGGAAAAAAGTATTCTTCTAATTTTAAAATCAGTATGTGGTCATTTCTGTGATCTTCAATCGTTTTTCAAAGAATAAAATTACTCTCTAAATTCCTTTATCTATACCCACTTAACCTGAGGAAGCCAAAGGAGCCCAGAGGCTCAGTATGGACCACTGCCTTATATAACACACTTGGGCCCAGCATTATTTATGGGTAAATAGAAACGCAGAAGGCCACAATAATGGAGAGGGATCTGGACAGGCTGGAGTGCAAATTAGCACACACACTGTAGAATCTTTCAAGATTAACTTCTGATGATGAGAGCCCTCTTGGGAAGTCCACATTGAATGTTCTGGTTTGCTGAGGGCAGTCCTGGTTTTTAAATCAACACCTGTTAATTATTTTAGTGCCCTCTTTTACTTTAAAAAAGTTTAGATAAGTTATATGGCCACCCCATATTTAGCCCAAAGAGATTTTCATATATTTAAACTGGTGGTGGTCTTAAGCAACTGGGTATGTTCAGATTTCAATTATGCTTGATTTTTGAGGTCTGGGTTTGGCAATCAGACTTACTATGAAGGAAGTCAGTCAAGTTGTTCTGTAGTATAGGAATCACCCCCAGGCAATGTTAAGGTTTAGCACTCATACCTACCCTCCCAATTTTTTTAAATATAAAAAAAAAATGACCCATCTGTGGTAGTATTTGTGTCTGTCTTTTTAATTAAAAAAAATTCTACAGTGTCGTGCTGGGCATGACATGGCAACCTAGTTGTCCATCAACTGACGAACGGATAAAGAAGATGCGGTAAATATATAAAATGGAATATTACTCAGTCATTGAACAGATTTAGGTCCGTTCTAGTGAGGTGGATGAACCCAGAGCCTACTATATATAATGAAGTAAGTCAAAAAGAGAAAAACAAATACTGTATATTAACACATATGTGGCAATATTTCTACTCAGACTAGCTCCAACTTTACTGGATGGCAAGGAGCAAAAACCTTTCAACCACAGATGAGACTTTCAGTTCTAAAACTTTCATGGGAAATTTAAAGAAACTTTAATGGGAGAGAAACTTACAAAATCACTTATCTGGTGAAGACTAAACATAGCAAAAAGAAATTAAAAACGGGACCGAGTAAAGAACATTTCTTGTGTGTTAGTCGCTCAGTCATGTCTGACTGCGACCCTATGGACCATAGCCCGCCAGGCTTCCTTGTTCATGGGATTCTCCAGGCAAGATACTGGAATGGGTAGCCCTTCCCTTCTCCAGGGGTATCTTCCTAACCCAAGGATTGTACCTGAGTCTCCTGCCTTGCAGGCAGATTTACTGTCTGAACCACCAGGGAAGAACTTGAAGAGTCCCAAATACAAATCTCCAGTTAATGGTTTCAGTCACTTTGGATTTACTTATATTAGTAATCCCTGTTCCTACATACTCCACAGTTGCTGATGCTCCCCTCTTCCCAAGGAAGTAAAGCTATGATACTCTTTGTTCTAATTCATAATGAGTACAGTATCAGAACTATATGTGTTAGAACATGACTAATGAATAAAGATTTAACTAGTTATAGTTTTTTCTTTACATGAGTTCTGGATACTATTTATAGAATGTTCCAGATACTGAGAAATGAATAATGGAAATTTCTCCACTGAAATTTTAAGAAAATGATGAAAAATTATTTCTGGATATTCCTGCCAACACATTCTTGTGTGCCCGCTTATCCCTCATGCTTCTGACGTTTCTAGTGGGGTAGATATCCTCAAGTACCAGCACCCATCCTAGCCCTCATACTGTGTGTTTACCTTAATTACTCAACAGACATGAATCTAAGCAAATTCCAGGAGATGGTGAAGGAGGGAAGCCTGGAGTGCTGCAGTCCGTGGAGCTGCAAAGACTCAGACATGACTTCGCAACTAAACAACAACAATTTCCTTTCTTTACTCTGTGTTGGAAAAATACAGATTTTACTTATATTCTTTGAAACAAAGCCTATGCTTTATTCTGTGAAGTGCTTTTAAATTTTTTTATGAATTTAGAGTGTTTCTAAGCTTCCCAGTAACAATCACATTAACCCTATCAAACAGGAGGAGGAAAGAGGCAGGAGGTGTTTAATCAGTTTAAAATAATGTATAAAAACGGATGCTCCAAACCATTTTAAAGATGCTCTTCCCATTCTCGGCACCTTATTGTGTTTGTACCATTAATTTGCCCTAGCTAAGACAACAACTGTCTAAATTCCAAACTAGAGTAGTAGGGTGTTGAAGTAATGAGGTTTTTACTAGTTTACTATAGGTGTAATTATGCTGTGGTGCCTTATAAAAACAAGACCTTCAATTATCCCCAATAAGTATAGATAGGGGACAGTTCTGTTTCCAAATGCTTCAATTCTTGACTGAAAACAATATGAGACATATTTGCCTCTTGACTTCAACCGGCTAGCAGGAAAGCCTTTCAAACAGAACACAAACAGCTTCTCTCGGGCACTCTTTATTGAGCAATTAGGATTGGCCCTCCCTACGGGGGTTACACAGCCTAAGATTCAACCAACCACAGATGAAACATCCTCCCCCCTAATATCCATAAAGTTTCAAAACGCAAAACTTGCTTCATCTTGGCAACTATTTACATAGCATTTATATTAAGTATTTTAAGTAATACAGAGATGACTTATAGGGGAGGATATAAGTAGGCTATATAAAAACACCACATCATTTTATACAAAAGAGGAGCATCCAGTGGATTTTGGTATGCTGTGTGGAGGGAAGGGAAGGGGCGGGGGGTGGGGGGCCCTTGAACCAATTAACCGCAGATACCAAGGGACAGTCTATAAAGGATTGGAGAAACTAGGCAGGCTTTCATTTTGGGTAAACCTATTCTTGAGCAAAGAATAATTTACACCTGGAAAGCGCTTCCCTGGTGGCTCAATGGTAAAGAATCCGCCTGCCAATACAGGAGACACAGGTTTGATCCGACCCCAGTATTCTTGCCTAGAAAATCCCATGGACAGAAGAGCCTGAGGGCTACATCTATGGGGTCGCAAGAGTCAGACACGACTTAGCGACTAAACAACATCTGAAAAGCACATATCCTTCACATATTTCACAGCCACTAATCACTTCTTAAAACTAGGGAGGTCTGGCTAAAGCTTAATTGCTGCTGCTGCTGCTGCTGCTAAGTTGCTTCTGTCGTGTCCGACTCTGTGCGACCCCATAGACGGCAGCCCACCGGGCTCCCCCGTCCCTGGGATTCTCCAGGCAAGAATACTGGAGTGGGTTGCCATTTCCTTCTCCAACAAAGCCTAATTACGAGTAACTTTACACTTTTTTTTTTTTTTACTTCCCTGGTGGCTCAGATAGTAAAGTGTCTGCCTACAATGAGGGAGACCTGGGTTCAATTCCTGGGTCGGGAAGATCCTTTGGAAAAGGATATGGCAATCCACTCCAGTATTCTTGCCTGGAAAATCCCATGGACGGAAAACCTGGTAGGCTACAGTCCACCGGGTCGCAAAGAGTCGGACACGACTGAGCGACTTCACTTTCACTTCACACATTTTTTACTCCATTCCGCCTTTTCTGTTCCAAGCACCTAGCAGATCTGAACTTTCCTTGTCTTTGGAAAGTTAAGCCATAGGAAGTGCTAAAACGTTTGCTCATTTCCCCCGGCACTATCATTTCAGGCTACCTAGGCGCTAGCCTTCAAAGGCCTCTAAAACATATTTTTTATCCTTCCCGAACACTTGGGGAACACATTTAAACCTGGGCATAAATTTGGCTACGTTGCCCTCGCCTACTTGCAGGCCTTCGAACCCGCCACCAGGCTCCACATAACTGCTGGAGAAGAGAACGAAAGCCACCTGTGCAGCAAGGAGCTTATACAGAGTCACCGGCGCTGAGTGGGCCCAGGAAGGCTAAGAAACGCGAAGTGTGAATGGCTTACATCCAAATCCATGCCCGCAGGCATCTCAAAATTTAGTTCTTTCTCGTCCCACGGTTTCGCGAAAGTCATGAATAGTCTCCGAAATACAGCGACCCACGCTATCCAGCAAGATCTGGAAGAAGCCCTTCCTGCAGACGCCGGAAGGAAACCCCAGCGTCTGCTTTTGCGCAAGCGTAGTGATGACTGGATGGCATCACTGACTCGATGGCCGTGAGTCTCAGTGAACTCCGGGAGTTGGTGATGGACAGGGAGGCCTGGAGTGCTGCGATTCATGGGGTCGCAAAGAGTCGGACACGACTGAGCGACTGATCTGATCTGAAACAGACTTCTACAAGCCTCCTCGGCTCGGAAGCGGTGGGAAGGGCATCCTCTGCGCATGCGCTCTACGCTCCCTGCGCATGCGCCCAGCTCCCGGCTGTCATGCGCACGCTTTATTCCTTACGCAGCTGTTTGGAGCGTCGGCAGCAGGTGTGGGCGTTAGGAAATCGTGTGTATGCAGGTTTTTGCTTAGTTTCTGAAATCTTGTTTTTAGCGGCGATTATTCATGCTCAAAGTACAATGTCTAAAGTGAGGCAGGTAGGGGTGCTGAGTACTCAGATATTTCAGAGCTGGGGGGAGAAGCGGTGAAAAATATTTTCTGTAGATTTTCCCCCCCACACCCCACCGCTTGCAGCTTTGAAGCGCGTTACGTAGTCACAAAACACCCACCATTAATACCTTACTTGCCGACAGCGCACGGGACCGTTTTAATAGTATTTCTGAAGTGTTTGTTTCCAGAAGAAGCAGCGAGGAAAAAGTGAAGTGGTCCAAGCTGTGCTGCTGAACTAGTGTATACCATCGTTTAAAGACGATCCAGAGATTAGTCACTAAAAGACTTTGTTTGTTTTTGTTTTGAGTCAGATGTTGTTTATCTTCATTTTGCTGTGTACAAAGCCAAAATACGGACTGCTTGGTTCAAAACCGGACATCTAGCCAACCTACAGACTTCGAGCTTCAGAGTCATGACTACAGAGCAGTCAGGAAATGCGAAAGCAGAGCCGGCTTTCCCCTCATCTGCCAATCAGAGCAAGCCAGTGTCTGAAAAACCAAACTACGCTCTGAAATTCACTCTGGAGGGACATACGGAAGCAGTATCATCAGTTAAGTTTAGTCCTAATGGAGAATGGCTAGCAAGTTCTTCTGCTGATAAAGTAATTATAATTTGGGGAGCCTATGATGGAAAATATGAGAAAACACTTAAAGGACACAATCTTGAAATATCAGATGTTGCCTGGTCATCAGATTCCAGTCGTCTTGTTTCTGCCTCAGATGATAAAACTCTAAAAATTTGGGATGTGAGGTCTGGAAAATGTTTGAAAACACTTAAAGGGCACAGTAATTACGTTTTTTGCTGTAATTTCAATCCACCGTCCAACCTCATCATTTCAGGATCTTTTGATGAAAGCGTGAAAATATGGGAGGTGAAAACAGGCAAGTGCCTTAAGACTTTGTCTGCTCATTCTGACCCAGTTTCTGCTGTTCATTTTAATTGTAGTGGGTCCTTGATAGTATCAGGTAGCTATGATGGTGTCTGTCGAATCTGGGATGCTGCATCAGGTCAGTGTTTAAAAGCACTTGTTGATGATGATAACCCTCCTGTCTCTTTTGTAAAATTTTCTCCAAACGGTAAATATATTCTCATTGCAACTTTGGACAATACTCTTAAACTGTGGGATTACAGCAGAGGCAGATGCCTGAAAACATATACTGGTCATAAGAATGAGAAGTACTGTGTATTTGCCAGTTTTTCAGTTACTGGTGGAAAATGGATTGTCTCTGGTTCAGAGGATAACCTGGTATACATTTGGAATCTTCAAACTAAAGAGATTGTACAGAAATTGCAAGGTCATACAGATGTGGTAATCTCAGCAGCTTGTCATCCTACAGAAAACATCATTGCGTCAGCAGCATTAGGAAATGACAAAACAGTTAAACTGTGGACAAGTACTTACTAAACCCTTTAGAAATCAAGTGGTAGAGTCAAACTGGCCAAAAAAAGATTAGGTATTTTAAAAGATGGTGTTCTCTCAATTTTGGCATGTATTTTGTTTTGTTTTTTAACATTGTCTTGCATTATAAGAATTTAAGACCTGTTTCAAGATCCAACCAGTCCATTCTAAAGGAGATCAGTCCTGGGTGTTTTGGAGGGACTGATGCTAAAGCTGAAAGTCCAATACTTTGGCCACCTCATGCGAAGAGTTGACTCATTGGAAAAGACCCTGATGCTGGGAGGGTTTGGGGGCAGGAGGAGAAGGGGACGACAGAGGATGAGATGGCTGGATGGCATCACCGACTCAATGGGCGTGGGTTTGGGTGAACTCCGGGAGTTGGTGATGGACAGGCAGGCCTGGCGTGCTGCGATTCATGGGGTCGCAAAGAGTCGGCCATGACTGAGCGACTGAACTGAACCGAGCCTCAGTTTGCAAAGTTAGACAGTTGGAAATGCAAGTTTAGATCCCAGGGTTTCTGACTGGAATCTTGATATCTGTGATTAATCTCTTGTGTCTGTCCTTGAACAGATTCTCATTCTGTTCGTTTCAATGACTATTCTAGAGGATCATTGTATTTGATAAAATTTAGAAGTAAAGCTCACAAAACAGGATGACTGATTAAATGAGGGGAACAAGGGAGTTTGGAATAACTCCAAGGCATTTGGTTTAGGAGATCAGAAGAGAATAAGCCTGGGATGGTGGTGGACTGGAGATTTGTCAGATGCTACTTCCACAGTTTAAGTGACAGCCTCAGTGATGGGATGTGAAATGGTCTGTGGAATCGTTTGTAATTTGGGAAAAAACAAGTAATGGTTGTATTTGTTCTGAGTCTTTTTACCAAGATAAAAAGTAAAAATAAACCAAATCAAAATTAATAAAGGCATTTTACTGTGAGAGGCATTTACCTCTCACTACCATGTCAGACTGCCCTCTCCTGATTCTCAGGGCAAGCTCGTCTGAGTAGTAAAGCCTCTTTCTTATTACGTCTGAACTACCCGCTTCTGCCCATGCTACAAACTCAGTTCAGAAATCACCACTTGGTGGAACCATCACTGCCTGCCTGTGCTGTAATGGTTTCACAGGCTATGTGTCCAGTAGATGATGAGCTCTGTAGACTCTAAGTATGTTTATTCATCTTTGAATTCTCAGTTTTTGTATATAAAAGGGACTCAAGTAATGTTTGATTAATGACAATGAATTATACATCCATCACAACTTGTTGCCTGATTTCAATAAATTTTGGAGTCAATTCCCCATACTATTATTTTTATTAAAACTTAAAAAGTACCTAGCCATAGCCTCACATGTTAATTCATTCAAACAGGGTTTATAGGAAATATAAATTGGAAAACATTTTCTGCCCCCTTTACCTGTAGAGACATGATAAACATGAAAAAATAATTCAGAAATTAAGCAAAAAATAGTAACAATCACTTAATTGAAAGTGGGTACTATAGAATACAAAAGAAGACAGTTTTGTCCTTGTTGCTTATAACAGTGCTCATGAAATCTGATTTGCTTGAGAAGTAAGCAATATAAGATACTATAATTACTAGTAGAGTATGTGACAGCTCAGAAGTTAATATGTGAGGCTACTGGGAGAAGTGGGATCGGATGGGGGAAGGTCTTAAATTCTGGTCAGAAAATTTATATTCAACCCCCAAAGAGGCAGTCACTATTATAACTTAACTAAAGAGGACAGCTGACACAAAATGATGATATAAATTCTTGCTGCATGGTAGGATTTTTGAGCTTTGACTTAAACATTTTACAACAATAAATCTTCAAGAATACAACACTTAAAAAATTTTTTAAATGCTTCTTTGTAAGTTAAAATGGTATTGTTTTATGAAGAAAAATGACTTAAAAAATACATTAGATTTACCCATATTTAAAATCTACATTTAGATAATATGTAAGTATTCCAAAATATTAATCAAGGAAGACTAATCTGCTAAAATGTATATAAAGTAATGTTTTTTGATGATAAATTTGCCAAGTGATAAAAATCAAAGAGCTTGGTATCTAAAAGCTAAGGTCAAAGTACTCTATATAGATAGTTATCAGATGGATTATGAAGCTGTATAGTACATTAGATTTTACTATTTTATTAAACTAAGTTCCCAAATACCTGCATATATCATTTAATCTGATATAACCCTCTGAATGTTTATAAGGACTTGCCATCCCTTAAAACTCATGCAGCATGTGAGAATAAATGAAATACTTAAATAGAAACCAGCATCCATAGCTAAATATGAGACAACTTGGCATCCCCGTCAGACTAAATAAGATATATATGAGGAACAAATGCTTAGTTTTCAACAACAATAAAATACATTTGATAGCTTTTCGTAATTGAGAAATTTAGTGTAAAAGAAGGAAAGGACCAGTTAGGAATTCTAAGCTATAGCACAGAAGAGGCGACTGTGCTGGTCCCAAGTAAGTCCATGGTGCTGGGATTTCAAAATCCTCAGAAACTTGTGGCCAGAATGCCATCATCACCTTGCCAGGACCTATCCAAGACTGTTCTCCTAAAAGCCTCTGTTTACCAGAACACCTGACAAAGGCAGAGTGTGGTCTGGCTGCTTCCCAGAGCTCTTGAGAAGCACCAGGGCATTCGGGGAGGTTAGCTCTTCGGCGTGCACTCGGGCAGCGTGCCCCCAGGCAGTGTACTCAGCTGTCCCTCCTAACCTCTCCAGAAATAAGGACACACAAACCATCTGGCTGCTGGGGAGATGTCACTTTGGTAATGGGAATTAAAGTAGGATATGGGACCTGACTATAAAGAAGAGTTAATAATAAAGTTCAAATAAGTCATCTCATTTTTCATTCTTTCATTTTCTTGAAAAAAGCAGGCTGCATTTAACCTAGATCAAACTGTAGTGTTGGAGAAGACTCTTGAGAGTCCCTTGGACTGCAAGGAGATCCAACCAGTCTATCCTAAAGGAAATCAGTCCTGGGTGTTCACTGGAAGGACTGATGCTGAAGCTGAAACTCCAGTATTTTGGCCACCTGATGTGAAGAGCTGACTCATTTGAAAGGACCCTGATGTTGGGAAAGACTGAAAGCAGGAGGAGAAGGGGACAACAGAGGATGAGATGGTTAGATGGCATCACCGACTCAATGGACATGAGTTTGGGTGAACTCCAGGAGTTGGTGATGGACAGGGAGGCCTGGCATGCTGCAGTTCATGGGGTTGCAAAGAGTTGAACACGACTGAGCAACTGAACTGAACTGAAAGTTGTAAAATATAGACAAGTCATTTCTTTAAGAAAATTTATTTGTAGCTCTAGAGTGGAAATAGGGAAGCTCATATACCACATTCTTTTTAGTAAGGCCTATTGCTGCAGCATTATTTCTAGATCTTCAAAATCCAACCAACGATATATCTGCTACTCTGTTTTGGCCTTCATAGCAGCTTCTTCTCTCAGACGAGCTTTCTTTTCTAGGTTCAAGCTTGTTAAAGTCTCATTTCTTCTGGCAGCCTAAAGTGAAACAAATGTGAACAAGTGATTATTTATGCCGGTTCGGGGAGGATGTCATTACCTGACGTGGCAAGTACAGGCATGGTGGAATGGTTCACTGCTTGTGCGCCAGGCACAGCAGCCCTCTCCATGTGCCTTCTGCCTCCTCTAATGCTCCCAGTATGGCAGTCCATCCATTCACGCACAAGAGAAATGCCACACCTCTGCCTTCTCTTCCTTTCTGGCCTCTCTCTTTAAATCTTCTAGCCTCTCTTCTCCCTTTATAATATATTCCCTTGTCTTTCTCTTTTCCTCTCTTTAGCATTAAACACCTTTTTGTTTGCATTTCTACCCCCTTTCTTCCTCCTCTCACTTTTCTTTGTTGCTACCATTTCTCCATCCCCAACTCATGTGTATACTTTCACACCCTTCTAGTTCCGTATTCCTTTTACCACAAACATTCAGCTTTGGGGATCCCAGATTTCACCAAGTACTACCCTTGATGACTCCCAGCAGTGTCTACCTTGGCACTCCATCCTCTGAGAGTGAAGAGCAGTGGAGGAGATGCAACCTTCTTCCCTTGCTTCCCTCCCTCTGACTTGTTTAATCTCTGAAGCTTACATAAACAGTCTAGTTTCAAATTTTCATATCAAATGAGTGAAACCAGCACCCTATAAGGTGGTGGTTTTCTTCAGAATTAAGTATGGAGAGGGGCGCAGAATCAGAATGGTTAGATGATGAAGAGGACAAAACACAAGGGCTAATTTCTCTCTTCTAAATCACAGTAAGTTCAGAAGTTAGTCATTACAGTAGCATTTACCAACTTTTCAGAAACAGTTCCATAAAAGAGAAATAATATTTTTGGTATAGGACAGGAGAGGAGCTCTTTATACAGTGCATACCCTTTCATGAGGCTGGGGGGATCCCAGGGAGTGATCTGTTTCTGGAATATTTAAACTCAGCTAGCATCAAGTAGACAAAAGCAATGCAGATTTCTCAGAATTCTTAGAATCCCTATATCCTGTTTTATATGCTTCTGTAGGTTCAGTCTGAGAGCATGAAAAGTCAAAGAGGGAGGCAGGAAAAATACTGAAGTAGGGTAGGAACACAGTTGTCAAAAGAACTTCACCCAGGCCTCCACACTTGCCCTTCATGCTGTCATAACATCAGCCTAAATGGTTGGTATTTTCTATTCCAAGACTCTCAAGCGAATCAGAAGTTCACTTTTACTCTGGACTCTGCGCATAAGGAAGTCAGTTATCACTGGGTTTGCAGAACCTTTGTAGATTCTTGACAATAGATATAAGACATTTCTTTCCATGTGGAAGCTGTGATATATAGAATTAGACATGGGATTTAAATAATGGCTTGGCCAGTACTGCTGCATAGAAAAATATCTGTATTTTAATCACAAGATAGTTGTCGGCACACTTGGCTCTACCTTTTTGTCTTACCACTTACTAGCTATGTGACATTGGAAAAAGTAACGTCTCTAAGTTTTGGTTCTTCTTTTACAAAACATGGATAAGAGAACTGACCTCTTAGGTTCTCACGATTACTGTGGTGATTAGTAAGCTGAACAATGTGCTGTGCTCAGATGCCTCAGTTGTGTCAGACTCTGTGCAACCCGATGGACTATAGCCTGCCAGGCTCCTCTGTCCATGGGATTCTCCAGGCAAGAATCCTGGAGTGGGTTGCCGTTTCCAACTCCAGGGGATCATCCCAGCCCAGGGATCGAACCCAGATCTCCTTCACTGGCAGGGGGATTCTTAACCACTAAGCCCAAGTTTAACAATACCCGTGAGCACTCAGTAAGTGGGAATACTTTTCCTGTCACCTCAATTAGGTCAAGATTCAAACTGTGGCTCTGCTATTAGGGAGATGTGTGTGAACTTGGGTAAGTTACTAAGCTTTCTATGCTATGTTTCCTCATTTATAAATGAGGTCCTAATAATAGTATCTACCTTGCAGCATTGTTGTAAGATTTAACTGAGACAACAACAAGGTACCTGGAAGACGGTAAGACAGTTATTAATAATGACTGGATTTGTGGACCTGAATGCCTGTGTACTGCTTAGGAGCTTAGACAGATGGCCTAGTTGGAACATCCAAGTAGAGAACAGTGCTAAGAACACTTACCAAGACTAAGGCAGAGTGAGGATCAGTAAGTCCATGCACTGTGAGTGCTTTACAGACATACAAGGAAATATCAGTATATATGCCAGTGTCACACATCTTGTTTCACATTCCTTATGACACCTGTGGCAACTAAACCCTTCTAACTATTTTAGTTCTTCAGCATGCCAAAGTTAGGATTTGCTATTTACCTCCAGGCATGATAATCTCAGGTGTGGTCCTACCATATTTTATTTTGTTTCTTATCATTTCCTGTATAGGAAGTGACTTCCTCATCACAGACAATAAAGAGTTAACCCCTGGTTTCCTCTAGGTCTTTTGTGGAAAATACATAAAGATAGAGGGGAGGTCCACTCTTACCTTCTTGCCCTCTATAACCATCAATACGCATCCTGCCACTGTCAAGGCAATCATTACATAGCTGATCTTCACCCGGACCTTGTTCTTTGCAGCATCGAGCATCTCAAACCTAGCAATGCAGTGAGATCATGAGAGAGAGTTAAAGTTTCTGAGTTGCCAGAGGATATAAACCTCTGTGTCCCACAAATCAGGAGTGGAGTGGTGCCCATAAATATAAAAAAAGGAGGTGAGACCCAAAGATCTTGTAGGACTTTGGGGAAGTCTCCCCCAAAGACCTACAAGATCTTTGTGGAAGATGGAGCATTTTCACAGTTCACTTTATATTTTTATATAAATCATGATAAAGGGCTGGAGATGAAGATAGTGGGACTGAGGACTTCCAGCTACATACTATGCCAATGATGGGAAAGAATTTAGAGGATCAATTTATCCAAAAGTACATGAAGATCTTCACAGTTTAATAAACCTTGCTTGGACATCAGGAACCAGCTGCACTAGCTTTGGCACTGCAGCTAAATATCAGTTGGATCCTATTGCTTCAGTTTATGCAAAAGTCAACAACTATAGTTTAATTGGAATAGGCTACACTCAGACTTTGAGGCCTGGTATGAAGCCTCCATTGTCTGCTCTGGTAGATGGGAAGAGTATAATGCTGGAGGTCACAAACCTGGGCTTGTTCTGGAGCTGGAGGATGAGAGAAACCTCCAGAAATGGGTATCAGAAGATCTGACTTTAATATATTTGCAGTGTGACCAACAGGAGCCCCATATACCCAAGGTGATCAAAACAAAGGATGATCTAAATAAGAGCTGTATTTTAAATATTTAGATAGTTACTTATTAGTTGGTTTCTAGTTGAAAGGGTTATCTATCTAGTTACCAATGCTGCAGTTGTGCAGTCACCTATACACTGCTATGCTATGCTAAGTCTCTTCAGTCATGTCCAACTCTTTGTGACCCTATGGACTACAGCCCACCAGGCTCCTCTGTCCGTGGGATTCTCCAGGCAAGAATATAGAGTAGGTTGCATGCCCTCCTTCAAAGGATCCTTGCAACCCAGGGATCAAACCCATGTCTCTTGCGTCTCCTGCACTGGCATATGGGTTCTTTACCACCAGCACCACCTGGGAAGCCCATACATTACTTCAATGCATTTAACTGTTAGAGGTGCTATCTGCCAACAATAAAACACACTTTTATGAAAACTGAAAAAAAAAAACACCCAAAACCAAGAAAAATCTCAAACAGCCTAACCAACCACCTAAAAGAACTAGAATATGAAGAACAAACAAAACCATAGCAGAAGAAAGTAAAGATCAGCAAGGAAATAAAATAGAGTTTAAGAAAGACATTGAAAAAAATCATTAAAACCAAGAGCTCATTTTTTGAAAGGATTAAAAAAAAAAATCAAAAAACTTCTGGCTAGGGTAAACAAGAGAAAGGATCCAAATAAGAAAAATAAGAAATAAAAGGATAAATAATAACCAGTGCCACAGAAATACAAAAAAAAAAAAAAAAAAAAACCAACCATTAAGAGTATACTTTAAACAATATATGCCAACAAACTGGATAACCTAGAAGAAATAGACAAGTTCCTAGAAACATACAGCCCAAAAATGAATCAAGCAGAAATAACTAATCTGAACATACTGATCACTGGAATTGAAATAGAATATGTAGAACTAATAAAACAAAACTCTCTTCAAACAAAAGTCCAGGACCAGATGGCTTCACTGGAGAATTCTACCAAACACAGAACTCACAATGATCTCTCTCAAATTACTCCAAAACATTAAAGAGGGGGGTACGCTCCCAAAGTCATCCCATGAAGCCACCATCACCCTCATACCAGAATCAGACATATAAAAAGAAAACTACAGGCCAATATCTTTGATAACTATAGGTGTAAAAATACTCAACAAAATATTAGGAAACTGGATCCAACAACACATAAAAAGGATCACACACCATGATCAAGTCGGATTCATCCAGGGTCGCAAGGATGGTTCAACATATGCAAATCAATGTGATACACCACGTTAACGAAAGACAAAAACCATGTGATCATTTCAACAGATATAGAAAAAGCATTTGATAAAATTCAGTATTAATTCATGTTAAAAAACTCTCACCAAAGTAGGTACAGAGGAAATTTTTAAAAATAATAAAAATGCTTAATAAAAGCATTTATGACAAATCCATAGTCAACCAAATACTCAACAGTGAACAGCTAAAAGTCTTCCCACTAAATTCTAGAACAAGTCAAGGACATTTGACTCACCACTTCTATTTATCATAGTGCAGTCTTGGATTGGAAGAATTAATACTGTTAAAATGGTCATACTACCCAAAGCAGTCTACAGATTTAATGTGATTCCTATCAAACTATGCATGCTATTTTTCACAGAATTAGAACAAATAATCCTAAAATTTATATAGAGCCACAAAAGACCCAGAATTGCCAAAGCAATCCTGAAGAGAAAGAACAAAGCTAGGGGCATAACACACCCAGACTTCAGACAATACTACAAAGCTACAGTAATCAAAACAGCATGGTATTGGCACAAAAACAGACATGCAAATCTGTGGAACAGAACATACAAACCCACACACCTATAATCAATTAATCTTGGACAAAGAAGGCAAGAATATACAATGGAGAAAAGTCTATTCAGTAAGTGGTTTGGGAAAGCTAGACAGCCTTATGTACATCAGTGAAGTCAAAACACGCCCTCACACCATACACAAAAATAAACAAACTCAAAATGGCTTAAAGACCTAAATATAAGACATGACACCATAAAACCCCTAGAAGAGAACACAGGCAAAATATTCTTTGACATAAATCTTACCAATGTCTTCTTAGGTCAGTCTCCCGAGGCAAAAGAAAGAAAAGCAAAAACAAATTGGACTGAATTAAATTTATAAGCTTTTGCACAGTAAAGGAAACCACACACAAAACAGAAAAAAAAAAAAAAAAAAAAAACACCCACAGAATGGGAGAAAATATTCACAACTGATGTGATCAACAAAGGCTTACTTTCCCAAATATACAAACAGCACATACAGCTCAATATCTTAAAAACCAACCAATCAAATATGGGCAGAAGACCTAAGTAGAAACTTCTAAAAGAAACCATCAGGCACAGAAAAACACATCAAGAATCATCAAGAAAACCACAATGAGGTATCACTTCAAGCCTGTCAGCATGGCTGACATCAAAAAGACCACAAGTAACAAATGTTGGCAAGGATGCAGAGAAACAGGAAGCCCTCATGCACTGTTGGTGGGAATGAAAACTGATACAGCCACTAGGGAGAACCATATAGAGGGTCCTTTAAAAACCAAAAATAAAGTTACTATATGATCTGGCAATCTCACTCCTAAGCATATATACAGAAGAGACAAAAACTCTAAAAGATACATGCACCCCAGTGTTCACGGCAGCATTTACAACAGCCAAGACATGGATGACACAGTCACACACACACCTATACACATACATAGACACACACGCACACACATAAAATGGAATATTACACAGCTGAAAAAGATAATGGAAGTTGCCATTTGGAGTAACATGAATGGACCTAGAGGTTATCATACTAAGTGAAGTCAGACAGAGGAAGACAAATATCGTATGGTATCACTTAGATGTGGAATATAAAATATGAAATGAACTTACTTACAAAACAGAAATAGATTCACAGACACAGGAAATAATCTTATGGTTACCAAAGAGAATGGAGGGGGAGGGATAAATTCAGTTTGGGATTAACAGATACACACATATATTAGATAAACAACAAGGATCTACTATGTAGCATAGGGAACTATATTCAATCTCTTGTAACATAATAGAAAATAATCTGAAAAAGTATGTATTATGTATAACTGAATCACTTTGCTGTAAACTAAAACACCACACTTAAATCAGCTATACTTGAACTTTAAAAAAAAAAACACAGTAAGACTGCACAAATTTAAAGTAGGAAAAATAAGGGGAAAAAAAGTATGAAGATGAAAAATCGAGCCTGGAACAAGGCAAAATAAAGAAAAAAAGCCAAAAAAGGGCAAGACATGGTAATCTACACTTGCCATGGTGGGCCCAGTTTTGGCTCTGTAGATTCACTTTAGCAGCCAGTGCTAAAATGAACCAGTATCTATTTCTCCTTGAGGTTCTTAAGAAAATACTATATGATATAATGACATTCTGAATAATATCCTGACAATGTGCTGTGCTGTGCTTAGTCACTCAGTCGTTTCTGACTCTCTGAGACCCCATGGACTGTAGCCCGCCAGGCTCCTCTGTCCATGGGGATTCTCCAGGCAAGAATACTGGAGTGGGCTGCCATGCCCTCCTCCAGGGAATCTTCCCAACCCAGGGATCAAACCCAGGTCTCCTGCATTGCAGGTGGATTTTTTTTACCATCTGAGCCACACTGCAATGAGCTTCATAAGGTTCAACACAAAGCACAATTCAGAAAGAAAACAAACACGGGAGAGGTAAACAATGTGCTCTTTATACCCAGCTTTTGCTCTCTGCCTTGAACCAGGAAGAGATTTCAGGATACCTGGCACAGCAGAAAGATCCTTTAGGCAATGCTCCCGTAACATTTATCTTTTAACTAATGTTTTGGTAAAACTGAGTGACAATGAACTTGAGATTGTGCTCTTTGTCAAGTGCCTCCTATAACTGGTCTGCTGAATACAGACCTATGTACCTTGACAGAAAGTTTTGGGTTGGATTACCATTCTTATGTGAAAGCTAAACGGCCTAACAGGGAAGAATCTAAACAGAAGGCTGCTTCATCTTGGTGATTCTGCGGGTAGGCAGTGGGTCCCAGTTCTACTACCTGAGTGTTTGATGAGCGTCAGGGCAGGGTATGTGGAGTCCTAATGGGCTCAGGATAGAGAACTAGCCTACTCAGTAGTATGTAGGGAGTGATTATATCTAGATGAATGAATTTGAGTGCTAACTTTTTTTCCCTCCTTATATTACTTTTGAAACTAGAGAGAGGAAAGTACTTCAAAAATGCATGGAAGGAGGCACAGGGTCCAGGGTGTTGCAGATGGTAGGAGAAGAACCCTGAAAGCATATATACACTGATGTAAGAGCTTGGATCCAGTGAGGGAGCAATGTGGATGGAGTCCTCTAGGCACTGAAGATGGGCCTGCAGGGTGGGAGGAACCAGGGACAACTGCTAAGAACACTGAATTGCTCTATTAAGAGCATCTGAGATCCCACCAACCACAACTACTCAAGTTGACAAATGTTTTATGTGAACTGGTATTTCCAACTGAAGTGTTGTAATCCTCAGGAAAAGTGATGTACTTTCCATTTGAGGGGACATAAAAAAATAAAATGCATTTAAATAAGGCCACAAGGTTGCCCTCCATTCTACAGGGAGCAATAAGAACCAGTATGTTAAGCAGTGCCTGTTCAGAATTACCAGCACAAGGATAAACGGTGGCCCAGGCCCAGAGAAGAGACTGCTAGGGTGACTCGTGAGATCGTGCTTTGGGCTTGATGGTGTCCTGAGACCACCTACAAGTCAGACTATAGCAGGTTTTCCTTAGTAAAGTGTATAAAGCACCTATTAGGGCCATGAGTACATACCAGCCTGATTTCTGCTGGGATATGCACGAAGAAATTACAGTAGAGATAAGAATTTGAAGTCATACTTATTTCCAGCATGCTCTCCCAGAAGAATACAACTGTCACTTGAGCTAAGAAGGACCAAGGCTCTCCTGCTGAAATAATTCTAGTGAATATAATGTGTTATTTAATTTGACAGGCAAAAAGAGAAGGGCGCTGTTAAAGTTGTTGTAAACAGAAAGCAAAACCTACTTATCTTCCTAGAAAAAGATACCCTGAATGAACCCAGAACTTCTTCAATCATGACTTGATTCAGAAGCCAGAAGGCTCCAGAACAATTCCTTACTGGAAGAGAATGAATGTCCAGGAGCTTTGTTCCAAGTACCTGTCTCTGAAGAGGATGATGTCCCATGGGGAGACTGCAACTATTTCTTAGAATCTCTTTTGGCCAAGATGCAAACCATGAGGCAAGAGCAGTGGTTCTCAACTTGGAATGATTCCCAGGTCTGAAATGAACTCTGGGGCTCCTGGGTTGTGTAGCCAGACTCCAGGAATCAGCTCTGCCTACCAGTAGTCTGGTACTAATCCCAGGATCTGCTTCACCTGCCTCTGGGTGGGCAACAGGCTCAGATTCATCAGGACCCTATCACTGGCCAGCAGTGGGCCACCACTAGTGCCAGGGCTCCCCAGGGATCTGCAATCATGTACATACAAATACAATTGGCGACTCAGATAAAAAGAGGCAGCAGAGGAATATGTTCTAGGAGAAGGAATAAGATAAAACCCTAGAAGATGAACTAAGTGGAGATAGCCTACCTACATGAGAAAGACCTCAGAGTAATGATCATAAAGATGAGCAAAGAACTTGGAAGAAGAATGGGTGCACAGAACGAGAAGTTAGAAGTTTTTAAACGAGAAAACACAAAGAATAACCAGATGTCAAAAATACGGTAGCTGAAATGCAAACTACAGTAGAAGGAATCAACAGTAGACTAAATGATACAGAAAAATGGATCACTGAGCTGGGAGACAGAATAGTGAAAACCACTGCCACTGAGCAGAAAAAAATGAAAAGAAATAAGGACAGTTTAAGAGACCTCTGGGTCAACATCAAGCCCATTAAATTCACATTATAGGGGTCCCAGAAGGAGAAGAGCAAGAAAGAGTTTCAGAAATAATTGAAGAGATAATAGCTGAAAACTTTACTATCCTGAGAAATGAAAGTCATCCAAGTCCAGGAAGCACAGAATCTCATACAGGATTAACCCAAAGAGGAACACACCAAGAATACTGTAATCAAAAATCAAAATGACAAAAATTAAAGATAAACAGAGAATACTAAGAGCAGCAAGAGAAAAGTAACAAATTACATAGAATGACATTCCCACAAGGCTATCAGCTGATTTTCTAGTAGACTCTGCAGGCCAGATGGAAGTGACACGAAATATTTAAAGGAATGAAAGAGAAAAGCCTACAACCAGGAATAGTCTACCCAGCAAGGTTCTTATTCAGACTTGATGAAGAAATCAAAAACTTTACAGACAAGCAAAATCTAAGAGAATTCAGCACCACCAAAGTGGCCTTAACAAGAAATGTTAAACGAACATCTCTAGGCAAAAAAGAAAAGGCCACAGTTATGAAAAAGAAAATTATGGAATGAAAGAGCTCACTGGCAAAGGTAAAGTTAGGAAATCATTCACATACAAAGTTAGTAAAGGTAGGAAATTATACATATACAAAGATAGTAGGGAGATTAAGAGAGACAAGTAGTAAAGATCATCTGTATCTACAGTAAGCAGTTAAGGGATACACAAAACAATCAGATGTAAAATATGGGCTTCCCAGGTGGCACAATGTAAAGAGTCTACCTGCCACGCAGGAAACGCAAGAGACGTGGGTTTGATTCCTGGGTCAGGAAGATCTCCTGGAGAAGGAAATGGAAACCCACTCCAGTATTCTTGCCTGGAGAATTCCAAGGACAGAGAAGCCTGTTGGGTTACAGTCCATGAGGTTGCAAAGAGTCAGACATGACTGAGCTACTGAGCATGCACACATACACACACATGAGATCAAAAACAGTAGTCATTAGGAGAGGAATGTACAAACTCAGGTGTTTTTTTAAAATGTATTTGAAACTAAGAGATGAGCTCCTTAAAACAATCACATATATACGCAGACTGTTACATGAAAACCTCACGGTAACTGCAAACCAAAACTCTATAATAAATATACACACAACAAAGAAAAAGGAATACAAAATACACTAATTATACTCATATTAGAAGAGATGAGAACAAAAGAAGAAAGAAAAAAAGACCCACAAAACAAATCCATACTACACATAAAAAACAAACAATAAAGGCTTGTTGTAGAGCATCAGTTCAGTTCAGTTCAGTCACTCAGTTGTGTCCGACTCTTTGCAACCCCATGAATCGCAGCACGCCAGGCTTCCCTGTCCATCACCAACTCCTGGAGTTCACTCAAACTCACATCCATGGAGTTGGTGATGCCATCCAGCCATCTCATCCTCTGTCGTCCCCTTCTCCTCCTGCCCCAAATCCCTCCCAGCATCAGGGTCTTTTCCAATGAGTCAACTCTTTGCATGAGGTGGCCAAAGTATTCGAGTTTCAGCCTCAGCATCAGTCCTTCCAATGAACACCCAGGACTGATCTTCTTTAGGATGGACTGGTTGGACCTCCTTGCAGTCCAAGGGACTCTCAAGGGCCTTTTCCAACACCACAGTTCAAAAGCATCAATTCTTTGGTGCTCAGCTTTCTTCACAGTCCAACTCTCACATCCATACATGACCACTGGAAAAACCATAGCCTTGACTAGATGGACCTTTGTTGGCAAAGTAATGTCTCTGCTTTTGAATATGCTATCTAGGTTGGTCATAACTTTTCCTCTAAGGAGTAAGCGTCTTTTAATTTCATGGCTGCAATCACCATCTGCAGTGATTTTGGAGCCCCCAAAAATAAAGTCTGACACTGTTTCCACTGATCCACTGTTTCCCCATCTATTTGCCATGAAGTGATGGGACCACATGCCATGATCTTAGTTTTCTGAATGTTGAGCTTTAAGCCAACTTTTTCACTCTCCTCTTTCACTTTCATCAAGAGGTTCTTTAGTTCTTCACTTGCTGCCATAAGGGTGGTGTCATCTGCATATCTGAGGTTATTGATATTTCTCCCAGCAATCTTGATTCCAGCTTGTGCTTCTTCCAGCCCAGCATTTCTCATGATGTACTCTGGATAGAAGTTAAATAAGCAGGGTGACAATATACAGCCTTGATGTACTCCTTTTCCTCTTTGGAACCAGTCTGTTGTTCCATGTCCAGTTCTAACTGTTGCTTCCTGACCTGCATACAGGTTTCTCAAGAGGCAGGTCAGGTGGTCTGATATTCCCATCTCTTGAAGAATTTTCCACAGTTTATTGTGATCCACACAGTAAAGGCTTTGGCATAGTCAGTAAAGCAGAAAGAGATGTTTTTCTGGAACTCTCTTGCTTTTTCCATGATCCAGCGGATGTTGGCAATTTGATCTCTGGTTCCTCTGCCTTTTCTAAAACCAGCTTGAACATCTGCAAGTTTGCAGTTCACGTACTGCTGAAGCCTGGCTTGGAGAATTTTGAGCATTACTTTACTAGCGTGTGAGATGAGGGCAATTGTGCGGTAGTTTGAGCATTCTTTGGCATTGCCTTTCTTTGGGACTGGAAAGAAAACTGACCTTTTCCAGTCCTGTGGCCACTGCTGAGTTTTCCAAATTTGCTGGCATATTGAGTCCAGCACTTTCACAGCATCATCTTTCAGGATTTGAAATAGGTCAACTGGAATGCCATCACCTCCACTAGCTTTGTTCCTAGTGATACTTTCTAAGGCCCACTTGACTTCACATTCTAGGATGTCTGGCTCTAGGTGAGTGATCACACCATCATGATTATCTGGGTCATGAAGCTCTTTGTACAGTTCTTCTGTGTATTCTTGCCACCTCTTCTTAATATCTTCTGCTTCTGTTAGGTCCATATCATTTCTGTCCTTTATTGAGCCCATCTTTGCATGAAATGTTCCCTTGGTATCTCTAATTTTCTTGAAGAGATCTCTAGTCTTTCTCATTCTGTTGTTTTCCTCTATTTCTTTGCATTGATCGCTGAGGAAGGCTTTCTTATCTCTCCTTGCTATTCTTTGAACTCTGCATTCAAATGGGAATATCTTTCCTTTTCTCCTTTGTTTTTCACTTCTCTTTTTTTCACAGCTATTTGGAAGACCTCCCCCAGCCATTTTGCTTTTTTGCATTTCTTTCCCACGGGGATGGTCTTGATCCCTATCTCCTGTACAATGTCACGAACCTCCATACATAGTTCATCAGGCAGTCTGTCTATCATAAGGAACTATATTCAATATCTTATAATAACTTATAATGGAAAATAATAGATGTGTGTGTATATATATATATATATATATATATATATATAACTGAATAACTCTGCTGTATACCTGAAACACTGTAAATTAGATATATGTCAATAAAAAATCTAAAACATTGACAAAAAAGCAGTGAGTATATACATATACATGATTACGTTAAATGTAAATGAACTAAATGCTCCAACCAAAAAATACAGACTGAATGGAAGAAAAACAAGACCCATATATATGCTGCCTAAAGAGACTCATTTCAGATCTAGGGACACATACAGACTGAAAGTGAGAGGATGAAAAAAGGTATTTCATGCATGTGAGTATTGCTACCTAAAGTAGCAATACTCATATCAATCAGACAAAATAGACTTTAAAATACTGTTATAAGTGAAAAAGAGAGACAGTATAATGATCAAGTGATCAATCCAAGAAAACATAACCATTTTAAATATATCTGCACCCAACACAGGAGCTCCTCAATATGTAAGGTAAAAATTAACCGACATAAAAGGAGAAATTGAGAGTAAGACAATATTAGTATGGGACTTTAATATCCCATTTATATCCAGACAGAAAATCAATAAGGAAACACAGACCTTGATAACACATTAGACTAAATGGACTTACTTGATACATTTAGAGTATTCCATATGAAAGCAGCAGAATACAATCTTTCCTTTTTTTTTTTTTTTTTTGTCCTCTGAGGCATTTTATTTGTATGTATTACATCCCTAGAAAAAGAATCCAAGGATTTTCCCTCCTGTATGTTTTCGTCTTGCTTCTTCATGGTCCATGATGCCAGCTGAGGTTGTCAGTACAATGAAACCAAACTGACGGGATGGGAGCAGGTTATTCTGCCATTTTTCTAGATCTTTGAGTTGCACATCAAATCTAGGGCTGATCACTCCACACTTATTTAGCCTGCCTGTGAGGTTCACAATAATTTTCCCAGCCCTGTGATCATCAATGATTTCAAATTCGCCAATGTAACTATGCTTCATCATCACTGTTAGAAACCTGACGATGACTTTGGAGCACGGCCTAATAAGGACCTGGCGTTTGCCTCTCTTTTCGGCATTGTTGATACTCTTGAGAGCATCAGCCAGGACATTCATACGCACCATTCTGGCGGCACGGAAAGATGGCGGAAAGAGAGAATACAATCTTTTCAAGTGCACATGGAACATTCTCCACGACAGGTCATATGCTGGATCACAGAGCCAGTTTCAGTAAATTTAAGAAAACTGAAATCATATCAAGCATCTTTTCCAACCACTATGAGACTAAAAATCAACTATAAGAATAAACTGCAGAAAACACAGACACGTGGAGGCTAAGCAATATGCTACTAAACAACCAATGGATCAGTGAAGAAACCAAACAGAAAATAAAAAAACCTAGAGACAAATGAAAACAAAACCACAACAATCCAAAACCTCTGGGATGCAGCAAAAACAGTTCTAAGAGGGAAGTTTTTAAACAATATAAGTTTGCCTCAGGAAATAAGAAAATCTCAAATAAACAAATTAACCTTACACCTAAAGCAACTAGAGAAAGAAAAAACAAAACCAAAAGTTAGTAGAAGGAAAGAAATTATAAATGTCAGAGCAGAAATAAATTAAACAAAGACTAAAAAAAAACAACAGCAAAGATCAATGAAACTAAAAGCTGGTTTTTTGAAAAGATAAACAAAACTGATAAACCTTTAGCCAGACTCATTAGGGAAAAAGAAAAAGTGAGAAGGCCTAAATCAATAAAATCAGAAATGAAAAGGGAGAAGTTACAGCCCACACCACAAAAATACAAAGGATCACAAGAGACTATTATGAAAAACCATATGCAAATAAAATGGGAACCTTGAAGAAATGGACAAATTCTTAGAAAGGTACAATCTCCCAAGACTGAACCAGGAAGAAATAGAATATATTAACAGACCAATAACTAGTATTGAAATTGAACTGTATTTTTAAAACTCCCAACAAATAAAAGTTTAGAACCAGATAGCTCCATGGGTGAGTTGTAGCAAACATTTAGGGAAGAGTTAACACCTCTCCTGCTGGAACTATTCCAAAAAATTGCACAGGAAGGGATACTTCCTAACTCATTCTATGGGCTACCATCACCCTGATACCAAAACCAGACAAAGATACCAACAACACCAAAAAAATAACAGACCAGTATCATTGATGAACATAGATGCAAAAATCCTCAACAAAATACTAGAAAACCAAATCCAACAATAACTTAAAAGGCCCATACACCATGATCAAATGGGATTTATCCCAGGGATGCAAGGATTTTTCACCACCCACAAATCAATCAGTATGATACACTACATTAGCGAACTGAAGAACAAAAACTATACAATGATCTAAATAGATGCAGAAAAAGCTTTTGATAAAATGTAATATTGGTTATGGTAAAAACTCTCCAAAAAGTGGGCACAGAAAGAACATACCTCAAAACAGTAAAGGCCATATATAAAAAAGCCCACAGCTAACATTACACTAAACAGTGAAAAGCTGAAAGCATTCCCTCTAAGATCAGGAAAAAGACAAGAATGCCCACTCTTGCCACTTTTATTCAATACAGTTTTGGAAGTCCTAGCCATGGCAATCAAAGAAGAGAAAGAAATAAAAGGAATCCAAATTGGAAAGGAAGAAGTAAAACTGTCATTGTTTGCAGATGACATGATACTCATACACAGAAAATCCTAAGGATGCCACCAGGAAAACTACTAGAGTTCATCAGTGAACTGGATAAAGCTGTAGGACCAAAATTAACATAAGGAAATGTTGCATTTCTACATGCTAACAAAAAAAATATACAAAAAGAGAAATTAATTTAGTTACTTTCTATAGCTAGGAGAGAAAATCAAACCAGCTGACTTCAGAGTGACTGACAGCTCTTCACTAGGCACTACAGAAGAGCAACGACAATGCACTGATTTTCCAGCACTGTTTTTATTCCAGGTACTTGTCAAGAAGTAAACGTTTAGAAAAGTGGAAACTTTTAAATATGGCTGAAAGGTTTTAAATAGACTCAGAGGAACTGCTTTTCCTTTAAAATAAATTACTGAAAAATAAAAGCTGCTTACAACCCTAAATTCAGCACTCACGAGACAGTCTCTGGAATTTCATCTTCCTTTTTGAAGCGACCTGACCATATTAGAATCTTCTTCTCCCAATCCGTAGGCTTATGCAATGGCACTCTGTGGCTGTAAGTGTCTGAGAAAAACAAGAGAAAATATCTGATTTATATGAGATTGACTCCCAAATTTAGCAACAGAAAAATGCTATTTGTGCTTTTTAGCTATTCACTAAACAGAATTATTGAGAAATCTCAAGTTAATTAGAGCTTTATTTGAATGGAATTTCTTAGGTTGCTCATTTATTTCTTAAATGAAATTCAAAAATTTTCTAAGGACTGAGATGAAATAAAAGCGTTTTTTCCCCAATATAAGCCCCAGCTTATACTGAAAGCTGACAGAACACCATGAACAAAGATACAAAGGTGAGAAGGATGAACTAAGAAGGGAACAGCATGGGAGCCTGTTTGACTTAGGTAGAATTTTTAAGTCTGTAAGGTAAAATCAGATTATAAAAGAACCTGAATGGCAGGCTAAGGCTTTTAGACCTGACTCATGAACTATTGTACTTAGTTTAATCTGCACAGTGGCTGGAAAGAGAAAGGATAGGACAGAGTGGACAAGACCAAATAGGAGATTATAATACAAGCTATTACAATACAAGGGTGAGTTGTTATAGTCTCAACTAGAGTGGTAACAGTGGGAAGAGAGACAAAAAGTCAATCTGAAAGAATTTGGAGATTAACATAAAGACAGATTCATGAAGAACCTCAAACTTGGATGATTAAAACAAAAGCAGTATTGTTAACCAAAATAAGGCGACTGAAAACAACCAGTCAGGAGAGGAAAAAGTACTAATGCCATTTTAGATCTACTGGGTCTAAATTCACGCCATCTGGGTAAGTTTCATTAATGAGTTGGGAGTGGAGACAACCACTGGTGCAAAGAAAGAGCCAGTGAGGATGATAGACGCAGAAGAGCAGGGGCTGAGCTTTGGTGCATGACCCAGAAAGGACAAAGAAGCAGCAGAGGAAAATGGAGCAGCTGAAACAGGCAGAACCACAGACTATAAAAGAGTCTTTCAAAGGAAGGGGAAGTCATTGAAGACGAGAAGCAGAAAAAGGGGATCACAGAATATCAGAGTTACAAAGGACCTTGGAGATAATCTCATCTAACTTTCATGTACTGCTGACATCTCTCTTGCAGACAGACCATCTCCTTGACTACGTCACCTTTGTTTAAGCTGCACCTTTCACTTAATCAGAAGCCAACAGCAAGAGGAACAGAAAAGTCACTAGGGAAAAAAATCCATAAAGAACCAAAGGCAAGCAAAGACATTCAGAAGTACAGAAATAGTATTGCTGTAAGGGAGAAGACTCTTGAGAGTCCCTTGGACTGCAAGGAGATCCAGCCAGTCCATTCTGAAGGAAATCAGCCCTGGGATTTCTTCGGAAGGAATGATGCTGGGGCTGAGGCTCCAGTACTTTGGCCACCTCATGCGAAGAGTTGATTCATTGGAAAAAGACTCTGATGCTGGGAGGGATTGGGGGCAGGAGGAGAAGGGGACGACAGAGGATGAGATGGCTAGATGGCATCACTGACTCGATGGACGTGAGTCTGAGTGAACTCCAGGAGTTGGTGATGGACAGTGAGGCCTGGTGTGCTGCAATTCATGGGGTCGCAAAGAGTCGGACACAACTGAGCGACTGAACTGAACTGAACTGAATCTTTTAGCACTTGGTATTTTCTCTATAGCTTATTTTTACTTTATGTACTACATGCTCATTAAAGACAATTCAGAAAGTACAGATGTAAAAAGAGAAAAAGATAAAAACCATGCTTAATTCTCCTCTCATAGTATGAGCACTATCTTTATTTTGGTATGTTTCCTAAATCTTATCACCATACATAGGTACATATATGTAATTTCTATATGTACCATTCTTGGGCTTACACACAATATAAAATTTTGTACCCTGTCTTGTTCATTAACATTATGACAAAAACTTTCCATGCCAGTATGTTGTATTTATAAGCACCATTTCCAACAGTTGCACAACTCATCAAGTAGATCTAATGTATAATTAATCATTCCCAGATTATTTAACATTTAGACTAATTTCTCATTTTCCTTTACATGTGTGTATAAATATATAGAGATACACATATATATACATATATGTAAACAAATGGGAACAGCTTTACAATCAAAGCTTTTTCCACATAAAGGGATTATTCCTTAGGATAGATCCCCAGAAGTGAAATACCAGGTCAAGGGGTATAAATACTTTTAACTTCTTAATAAATATTCTTTGAGAACAGTTCTTTTCCACCCACCAGTACCTATCTGGCCCTAGTGTAGGGCCCAGAAGAAGCAATTCCCATGAAGAAGCAATGAGCAAGTAGTTCCTGGGGCCATACAGTTTAAATATTATGCTTCTTCCTTCCAGTGCTGACAGTGACAGAACTTGGAGTTAGGGATAGGACTAAACATGGCTGAAGTTAACGTACAAGCCAGTGCATAGCCCTAAGTATATTATACCCAAATGTCATTTTTTGATTTGGTTCATCTTTGAGGCTGACCAATCCAATCCCAAAGAAATGCCAAAGAATGCTCAAACTACTGCACAATTGCACTCATCTCACATGCGAGTAAAGTAATGCTCAAAATTCTCCAAGCCAGGCTTCAGCAATATGTAAACCGTGAACTTCCAGATGTTCAAGCTGGTTTTAGAAAACGCAGAGGAACCAGAGATCAAATTGCCAACATCCGCTGGATCATGGAAAAAGCAAGAGAGTTCCAGAAAAACATCTCTTGCTGCTTTACTGACTATGCCAAAGCCTTTACTGTGTGGATCACAATAAACTGTGGAAAATTCTGAAAGAGATGGGAATACCAGACCACCTGACCTGCCTCTTGAGAAACCTGTATGCAGGTCAGGAAGCAACAGTTAGAACTGGACATGGAACAACACACTGGTTCCAAAGAGGAAAAGGAGTACGTCAAGGCTGTATATTGTCACCCTGCTTATTTAACTTCTATGCAGAGTACGTCACAAGAAACGCTGGGCTGGAAGAAGCACAAGCTGGAATCAAGATTGCTAGGAGAAATATCAATAACCTCAGATATGCAGACGACACCACCCTTATGGAAGAAAGTGAAGAAGAATTAAAAAGCCTCTTGATGAAAGTGAAAGAGGAGAGTGAAAAAGTTGGCTTAAAGCTCAACATTCAGAAAACTAAGATCATGGCATGTGGTCCCATCACTTCATGGCAAATAGATGGGGAAACAGTGGAAACAGTGTCAGACTTTATTTTTGGGGGCTCCAAAATCACTGCAGATGGTGACTGCAGCCATGAAATTAAAAGACGCTTACTCCTTGGAAGGAAAGTTATGACCAACCTAGACAGCATATTCAAAAGCAGAGACATTACTTTGCCAACAAAGGTCCATCTAGTCAAGGCTATGGTTTTTCCAGTGGTCATGTATGGATGTGAGAGTTGGACTGTGAAGAAAGCTGAGCGCCAAAGAATTGATGCTTTTGAACTGTGGTGTTGGAGAAGACTCTTGAGAGTCCCTTGGACTGCAAGGAGATCCAACCAGTCCATTCTGAAGATCAGTCCTGGGTGTTCTTTGGAAGGACTGATGCTAAAGCTGAAACTCCAATACTTTGGCCACCTCATGCGAAGAGCTGACTCATTGAAAAAGACTCTGATGCTGGGAGGGATTGGGGGCGAGAGGAGAAGGGGACGACAGAGGATGAGATGGCTGGATGGCATCACCGACTTGATGGACATGAGTTTGAGTGAACTCCGGGAGTTGGTGATGGACAGGAAGACCTGGCGTGCTACAATTCATGGGGTTGCAAAGAGTTGGACACGACTGAGCGACTGAACTGAACTGAACTTAATATTTACTTTGGTGCATCTATCATCTACAGAAAGCTCTAGTCAAATCCTTGAGGTAAGAGATGAAAATGACAAACGGGAAAAATGAAGAAATCACTGCCACATGTAAGCACAACTATATTATGTACAATTTGGGAGGCCTGAACTACATGATAGGGACCCCTGTGATCACCTCTCTTAGGTCCTTTTGATTCCAGGTTGTTCTAGTCTTTGGGAGCTGCCTAGTCCATAACTGGAAAGACAAATAAAAACTTACGTTGGTCTGGAGGCTTTGGACTTTCCTGGGGTTTGCTGCAAAATCCATTTGTTCTCTTCAAATCAGAGTTTCTGGTAAGCCTTAAAGATGAGAAAGCGTCTCTTTCACATGACCTAAAACAACTTCCTAGAAAAGAGAAAAAAAATGTTTCGGATAAAGGAAATTTGATATCTTACAATGAAAAATGCCTGCAAAATACATATTTATAAAAATTAACTCACTTAAAAAATTAATATCCTACTCTATGTAAGATACATGTACTATATTTAAAGCACTATACTTAGTGCTATCTTAAAATATGCATGTTTTGCTGGTTAGGAAATTAGGAATTTACAATATATTTTATTGGCTTTAAGTTTTATAAAAGTACTTCTCACATGTTTTATAACAATAATGATTCTGTTATGAATCATTATTGTTAGTATAACCCTCAGTGTTAGCATGAACATTTTTAATCAATAATTAATCAGAATTCAAAGCAGAGACAGCCAGAAACAGTTCTGATGAGGGTAAAAGGGGATAATTCTGAGTATGGGGGTGGGGAGTCATACAAGAGGCTAGGGCTGATCCTCAGTCAAAGGATCATCACAAAAGAGCCCTAGGGCCCTAGGATGTGGAAGGGAGCACTACAGAAGAACGAAACAGAAAAGAAAGCTGGAAAGGCAGCAATAATAAATCTGATCAAGATCCTGATGCTCCATGATGCTCTGGGTGACAAAGAATGGGATACCCACCCAAGATTTGCCTTTAGTGTGACAAGAATGAGGCCTCACAGCTTTGTGCTTAAAACTTCACAGAATTCAAGCAGTTTTAAAAAGCTATTTGTTAATGGATAAACACTCTATACCTTTGAAGTTCCAGAAGCCTAACAGAGTGTCATTGTAGCTTCAGAGTTTGAAGCAGTAAGGGGAGGAAAGAGAGGAAAGAGCAGTAAAATGTGGTTACAGGACTGGACCTCCCAAAGCTGGTGAGAACCATAATTACCTTGCTTTTTCTTTCTCTTGCTATTAAGAAAATCTTTAAACATAGCAATCTTAAAAAAAAATCACTGTGGACTTCTCATGGACACGTTTATATTTGTGTAAAGATTTTTAAAAGAACACTTTTATTGATACATAATTTCACATTAAAAATTCATCCTTTTAAATGTGTAAAACAAAGAATCACCTTCTGCTTCAATATTCTGCTAGATAGGAATTAATCAGAGAGAGAAGGGTGTAAAAGATGGAGGAGGGAGTTAGCTTTGCTGTCCACTAATAACTGGACAGAAACTTCCTTAAATGCCTTTCACCAATAAGTTTGCCAGCTTTTGCTGAAGGGCTCTGTGTGCATTTAGGGGGCATGCTATGGGGGTGGGTATGGAAGAAGCTGTTTGCATTGTATTAGCTCTGAGTAAGGTTTTTTTTTAAAAAAAGGCAAGCCCGCTAAGTGAGGGTTTCCACGGAACAGACAGACCAAACAGTAACAGTCCTCTGGGGGTAGGGGTTTGCAGAGCTCCAAATCCATTCTGCCTTTTTCAGTGTCTGCTATATTTTTCAGAGCTACATGATTTCAAGGTATTGGTTTCAAAGTATTACTGTGAAGCCAAGAGGAGACAGGAATTAACATTCCATGGGCCTTGCTGTTCTTACCATGACTGAGTCATTTTCTTGGACAAATGCTACACAGATTGTCACAAGCCTCTGGTTATTCCCTAGAGTTCTGAAAAAGTTGACTCTAAGACTATGGTCATATTTTCATTGCTTTTATATAGGGGTGAATTTTCAGAGGTCCTATTTTCAGAGTGAATTGTCAGATTCACTAACATACCTTAAACTGGAACCTCTATTTGTATCAAGATTTGTGGTTGCCTGCAGTCTGATTTCTTTCACAAGAGGCAATTTCTTTCATTTATTTCAGTTTTCCAGGCAGCAGTCCCAGAAAGCTTTGCCTGGGTCTGAGTAACCACACTACCAGTGCCACCTAGTGACAGCACGTGTACGCTGTAAGAAAAGTAGATAAATCATAATTGATCTTAGTTTGTTTCCACATTTTAAATGTAGATAATGTAGTATTTACTTCAACAAGGCTGGATTTCAAGTTTAAATGGAAAATACACGTAAGCGCATTTGGCAAGATGCTTGAAACATGGCAGGTACTCTAAACGTTAAGTTTGCTTCCTTAAACACTAATCTTCAAAACATTTCCAGAGCACTTCAATTTTATCCCTAAGATGGTCAGAATTTCTGACCAAGGTAGTTTTAAATTGTTATCAGGGCACGGATAAATTCCATGAACCTCTTCTAAAGTTCTTCATAGCTTTCAAGATTAAAACCAAAATATTTAATGCTGTGATCTCAAACTTCAGGATGCATCAGAACCACCCAAATGGCTCGGTAAAATGCCAATCATAAGCACACCTATCTCCAGTTTTAGAAACAGTTTTGGGTTGAATCTGCATTTTTAACAAGCTCTTCGGTGAAGCTTCTACTGCTGCTTTGAAACCGCACTTTGATAACTACAGGGTTTTGCATTTTTTTTTTTCAGTTCAGTTCAGTCGATCAGTCCTGTCCGACTCTTTGCAACCCCATGAATCACAGCACGCCAGGCCTCCCTGTCCATCACCAACTCCCGGAGTTCACTCAAACTCATGTCCATCGTGTCGGTGATGCCATCCAGCCATCTCATCCTCTGTTGTCCCCTTCTCCTCTTGTCCCTAATCCGTCCCAGCATCAGAGTCTTTTCCAGTGAGTCAACTCTTCGCATCAGGTGGCCAAAGTACTGGAGTTTCAGCTTTAGCCTTTAGGATGGACTGATTGGATCTCCTTGCAGTCCAAGGGACTCTCAAGAGTCTTCTCCAACACCACAGTTCAAAAGCATCAATTCTTCGGTGCTCAGCTTTCTTCACAGTCCAACTCTTACATCATACGTGACCACTGGAAAAACCATAGCCTTGATTAGACGGACCTTTGTTGGCAAAGTAATGTCTCTGCTTTTCAATATGCTATCTAGGTTGGTCATAACTTTCCTTCTAAGGAGTAAGCATCTTTTAATTTCATGGCTGCAATCATCATCTGCAGTGATTTTGGAGCCCCCCAAAATAAAGTCTGACACTGTTTCCCCATCTATTTGCCATGAAGTGATGGGACCACATGCCATGATCTTCGTTTTCTGAACGTTGAGTTTTAGGCCAACATTTTCACTCTCCTCTTTCATCAAGAGGCTTTTTAGTTCTTCACTTTCTTCCATAATGGTGGTGTCATCTGCATATCTGAGGTTATTGATATTTCTCCCGGCAATCTTGATTCCAGCTTGTGCTTCTTCCAGCCCAGCATTTCTCATGATGTACTCTGGATAGGAGTTAAATAAGCAGGATGACAATATACAGCCTTGATGTACTCCTTTTCCTCTTTGGAAACAGTCTGTTGTTCCATGTCCAGTTCTAACTGTTGCTTCCTGACTTGCATATAGGTTTCTCAAGAGGCAGGTCAGGTGGTCTGGTATTCCCATCTCTTGAAGAATTCTCCACAGTTTATTGTGATCCACACAGTCAAAGGCTTTGGCATAATCAATAAAGCAGCCAAGAGATGTTTTTCTGGAACTCTCTTGCTTTTTCCATGATCCAGTGGATGTTGGCAATTTGATCTCTGGTTCCTCTGCCTTTTCTAAAACCAGCTTGAACATCTGCAAGTTTGCAGTTCACGTATTGCTGAAGCCTGCCTTGGGGAATTTTGAGCATTACTTTACTAGCATGTGAGATGAGGGCAATTGTGCGGTAGTTTGAGCATTCTTTGGCATTGCCTTTTTTTGGGATTGGAAAGAAAACTGACCTTTTCCAGTCCTGTGGCCACTGCTGAGTTTTCCAAATTTGCTGGCATATTGAGTGCAGCACTTTCACAGCATCATCTTTCAGGATTTGAAATAGCTCAACTGGAATTCCATCATCTCCACTAGCTTTGTTTGTAGTGATGCTTTCTAAGGCCCACTTGACTTCGCATTCCAGGATGTCTGGCTCTAGGTCAGTGATCACACCATCGTGATTATCTGGATCGTGAATCTCTTTTTTGTACAGTTCTTCTGTGTATTCTTGTCACCTCTTCTTAGTATCTCCTGCTTCTGTTAGGTCCATATCATTTCTGTCCTTTATTGAGCCCATCTTTGAATGAAATGTTCCCTTGGTATCTCCAATTTTCTTGAAGAGATCTCTAGTCTTTCCCATTCTGTTGTTTTCCTCTATTTCTTTGCATTGATCGCTGAGGAAGGCTTTCTTATCTCTCCTTGCTATTCTTTGGAACTCTGCATTCAGATGCTTATATCTTTCCTTTGTTTCCTTTGCTTTTCACTTCTCTTCTTTTCACAGCTATTTGTAAGGCCTCCTCAGATGGCCACTTTGCTTTTTTGCATTTCTTTCCCATGGGGATGGTCTTGATCCCTGTCTCCTGTACAATGTCATGAACCTCCGGCCATAGTTCATCAGGCACTCTGTCTATCAGATCTAGTCCCTTAAAATTTTTTTTTAAACCATGGTAAAAAACATATAACACAAAATTTACCATTTTAACCACTTTTAAGTGTACAGTGCTATGGCATTAAGTACTTCACATTGTTTTGCCACCATCATCACCATCCGGGGCTTCCCAGGTGGCTCAGTGGTAAAGAATTTGCCCTCCAGTGCAGGAGACAGGGGTTTGATCCCTGGGTCAGGAAGATCCACTGGAGGAGGAAATGGCAACCAACCCCAGTATTCTTGCCTGGGAAATCCCATGGGCAGAAGAGCCTGGCAGGCTGCAGTCCATGGGGGTCGCAGAGAGTTGGACATGACTGAGCACGCACACACCACCACCATCCATCTTCAGGACTTTTTCATCTTCCCCAGGGGACCACTAGTTTAATGTGACCCTTCCCACACCATCCTGTCCTATCCCCTTCTGGCAGGTACTGAGACAGAAAGGAACCAAGTTAACTGACAGCGAGCTCTACTGTCTAAAGAGGAAACAGAAAAAGAAACAATACTTATCTCCTTAGGTACCATCCTTTCCCATCCCTCTTAATTAGAACAGAGGAAGTTTAGAAAAATAGAACAGAGACAGTTTAGAAAAGTAAAAGACAAGTTGCCTCTTAGCTCAGTTCACTTCAGTTCAGTTCAGTTGCTCAGTCGTGGCCGACTCTTTGCAACCCTATGAGCTGTAGCACGCCAGGCCTCCCTGTCCATCACCAACTCCTGGAGTTCACTCAAACTCATGTCCATCGAGTCGGTGATGCCATCTAGCCATGTCATCCTCTGTTGTCCCTTTCTTCTCCTGCCCCCAACCCCTCCCAGCATCAGAATCTTTTCCAATGAGTCAACTCTTCGCATGAGGTGGCCAAAGTATTGGAGTTTCAGCTTCAACATCAGTCCTTCCAATGAACACCCAGGACTGATCTCGTTTAGGACGGACTGGTTGGATCTCCTTGCAATCCAAAGGACTCTCAAGAGTCTTCTCCAAAACCACAGTTCAAAAGCATCAATTCTTCAGAGCTCAGTTTTCTTTATAGTCCAATTCTCACATCCATACATGACTACTGGAAAAACCATAGCCTTGACTAGACAGACCTTTGTTGACAAAGTAATGTCTCTGCTTTTTAATATGCTGTCTAGGTTGGTTACAACTTTCCTTCCAAGGAGTAAGCGTCTTTTAATTTCATGGCTACAATCACCATCTGCAGTGATTTTGGAGCCCCAAAAAATAAAGTCAGTTCAGGTTAAAACAAAAATGTTACCATGTACACCTACTTACTGTCAGTCACACAAATGCACATTTGGAGACAGTTATTCATTCAAAAAATAGTACTTGTCAGGTATTATTCTAGGCAATATAAAAAACAGATGAAAATTTATGCCAGATGAGCTTATATTCTACTGGAGGAAGGTGGGGGGGAAGTATATATATAGTTAGATAGTAAATGCCAGAGAGAAAAAATAAACAAAGGGGAAACAAAATGTTTGTGTGCTTAAAATGTGGTGTGTGTGTGAGAGAGAAAGATTTTAGATAGGGTAGTAAGAGAAGTTCTCTATGAGAATGGCATGAAGGAAGTCAGGGAGCTAGCATGCAGGTATCTAGTGGAAGGATACTCCAAACAGAAATAACAGTAAGTGCAAAGGCCCTAAAGTGGTTCCAGGGACACAGCGAGGCGGCCAGCATGGCCAGAACAGAGGAATAATGAAAAGAGAGCGGGACTTGAGGTTACAGACACACCTGGGATGGAAGAATAGGGACTTCAAGGCAAGAGAGGTTTACCTAGATCAGAAAATATCTCCCAACCTTTTCTTACTACAACTTCACACTGGATGCCAGTAATTTTTCTCTCCCTAAGGTATAAATGGTATTAAAGCATAAGTAAACATAATATTATACATATTAGAAACAACAGACTATTGGAAAAAATAATTTAAAAACCCAGCATCACTTAAAAAAATATATGAAGTCTTGATGTGATTTTGGTACTTATTCTGCAACTACAATAAAATTGAAGCATAAAAGTTTTACTATCATTATTAAGACTACTTTTCTTTCTCAAAGAGATAAGAATTTATTGCCCCAGACATCCAAGCCAAAAATTTTCCATCCTCTGGTGGATCACAATTAAAAACAAACAAAAAACCCAAAAGAAAAACAGCCCTTTAACCCTCTGGCTTCACTCGCAGCCTGTCCCTGGGTGACCAAATCTGTGTCCCCAGGGCCTTAGCAGGAAGTCAAGCCTCACTGTGCCTGTAAGGCTCTGACTGTCAAATGGCTTGTTAATCTTAAGAGTAGCTGTCCTTAAGCTTTAGTATGCAACACAATCACCCAGAGGACTCGTAATACATTCTACTGGACCCCATTTCCAGAGTTTCTGATTCAGTAAGTGTATGTGGAGCCTGAGAATTTCCATTTCCAACAATATCCCAGGTGATGCCAATCCTGTTGGTCTGGGGGCTCACAATTTGTAAATCAGTACCTTAAGAGTTATTACTGCTACCTGGAGGCTTTAGCGGGTTAGTCTCAATGAATCTGATTCAAGTACTGACTTCTGTCCTGCTGTTCTTTCCTTTCCATTCTTTTCAACCCCATGATGGACAGTGTAGAGCAGTGGGAATGCTCTTTTCTTCCCCCTCAGAATCATTCAAGACTCTCCCAGAGAACAGTCAATGATGTTACCTGGAATATGACCAATCTCTGAGAACCAGTGATGATAAATGAAGGTTCAATGAATGCTGGTGGAGAAAGACACTTTTATAAGATTATCTAATTTAGTGTTTCTTAACCTGTGTGAGGGCTTCCCTGGTGGCTCAGCTGGTAAAGAATCTGCCTGCACTGCGGGAGACCTGGGCTTGGTCCCTGGGTTGGGAAGATCCCCTGGAGAAGCGAACTGGCTACCCACTCCAGTATTCTGGCCTGGAGAATTCCATGGACAGTATAGCCCATGGAATTGCAGAGTGAGACATGACTGAGCGACTTTCACACACACTAGAACCTGTGTGAAGATCAGCTGCCAGGTCTCTTGCAAGTATGTTGCTAGGTATGAAGTTTGTGTTAATTACTTAGTAATGACAAATGTACTGCAGGTTATGTAAAATGATAAAATTAGAGGTAATTGGGTAAGCAATACACAGAACTCTGTACTATCTTTGTGACTTTTCTGTAAATAAAATTATTCTAAATAAAAATATTTTTAAGCATGGGCCTAATTAGATCTTATTGTTTTTACTTTATACAAACTATGAAAAAAATGTATATTTACTTAATATTAAGTATTTTAAAAATTAGAGAAGATTTTATGTAATCTCATTAAAAATGTCAGTCTCACTCATATGCACTCCAGTATGCTCTTGGAATAGGAGAGAAAAGGAAAGCAATGTGCCCAATTCAGGGTAGACCAAAGATGTGCAGGTGAGGGTCATCTGCCTAGGGTACCTTGGTGGAACTGAGATGAGAAAATGATACATGATGATATATATCTTGTCATACTTTGCTATTTTCAAATGTTGTTGCCATCTCCTGTGAGCTTTATAAGTGCAGACTTTCAGCTCACACCCCAGACCTAACAGAATTTGAATCTGTATTTTTAATGAGATATCCAAGTCATTCATATGAACATTCTATTTCCAGAAGCAAATAGCCACATTCATTCAATATTTTGATGCATACATATTTTGTGCCGGAAATATGGAAACCAATACCATATACTCTAAAGTCTATAATAGTGCTATTCAGCCTCAGCTGGGAGCTTCTTGGAAATACTTCTCAGACACCAACCAAAATTAGAATCTCCTGGGGTGAGGACTAGAAAAATGTTTTCACAAGCCCTTCAAGTGATGTTTATGCACACTAAAATTTGAGAAAGATGGATTTCAAAGTATACTGGAATCATCACAGAAAAACAAACAAACAAAAAACCAACCAACAGGGCCATCCCAGATCAATTAAATCCCAATTTCTGTGAACAGGACTCTGGTATTAGTATTCATGAGAAAGATTTTCTAAGTGATTCTAAGGCACTGCCATGTTTGAGAACTGCTGCTCTTCAGCACAACTAGCTAGAGTCCCTTCTGAACAAAGGCTACAAGAATGACCAAGACATACCTGCAGAGTTAAATACATGTCTCTAGCTGTGTTCAAAATCCCTCTTTTCAATGATATAAAGCCACTTTCAATAACATGGATCAAACTAGAGATTATTACACTAAGTGAATAAGACAGAGAAAGACAAATAATCATATGGCATCACTTCTACGTGGAATCTTAAAAATGATACAAATGAATATATTTACGAAACAGAAACAGACTCACAGACATAGAAATAAACTTATGGTTACCAAAGGAGAAAGGGTGGAGGAGGGATAAATTAGGAGTTTGGGATTAACAGATACACACTATTATAAATAAAATAGATAAAAAGCAGGGAAAAGCTTCTGTATAGCACAGGGAACTATATTCGATATCTTGTAATAACTTATAAAAGAAAAGAATCTGAAAAATAACATATATACATATATATATGTACAAGTAAATCACTTTGCTGTATGTTTGAAACTAACACATTGTAAATCAACCATATATCAAAAAAAAAAAAAGGCTCATAAAATGGATGAGTTATTAAAATTTCATTGTGGAAATCAAAAACATTCCCATTCTCAAATTATTTATGAGGAAACAATGTTCCTTTTTCATGTTCCATGGAAAGATTTTTTTTATCTAAATACTTAGCTGGTTCTCATGCTAGCCCACAAATGCCTATTTAATCCTTCTTGAACTGAAATAGGATACTGCTTGTCCTGAAATGTTTGCTGTGATAGGAAATGGCAAGTCTGAGGAAGGAACTCTGAAAGTTTGTTTTGTGAATCAATTTTAAGTCTCAAGTGGAAAAAACTAAATGTATGTTTATCCTGAGGATGGCAAAGTTCCTACATGTAAACTATCAATACTACATTTTATATTATGATAAAGTCATATGTCAAATGTTTGTAGCTGCTCAGTAGACCTACTATAAAGAAGAATAAGGTAGTGTAATTATATCACACAGAGAAATCGGAACTCTTATTCCCATTCAGAGCTCATTTAGAATAGAGAACCACAGGACTGGAAAAGGTCAGTTTTCATTCCAATCCCAAAGAAAGGCAATGCCAAAGAATGCTCAAACTACCGCACAATTGCACTCATCTCACACGCTAGTAAAGTAATGCTCAAAATTCTCCAAGCCAGGCTTCAGCAATATGTGAACGGTAAACTTCCTGATGTTCAAGCTGGTTTTAGAAAAGGCAGAGGAACCAGAGATCAAATTGCCAACATCCGCTGGATCACAGAAAAAGCAAGAGAGTTCCAGAAAAATATCTATTTCTGCTTTATTGACTATGCCAAAGCCTTTGACTGTGTGGATCACAATAAACTGTGGAAAATTCTTCAAGAGATGGGAATACCAGACCATCTGATCTGCCTCTTGATAAATTTGTATATAAGTCAGGAAGCAACAGTTAGAACTGGACATGGAACAACAGACTGTTTCCAAATAGGAGAAGGAGTTCGTCAAGGCTGTATATTGTCACCCTGTTTATTTAACTTATATGCAGAGTACATCATGAGAAACGCTGGACTGGAAGAAACACAAATTGGAATCAAGACTGCCGGGAGAAATATCAATAACCTCAGATATGCAGATGATACCACCCTTATGGCAGAAAGTGAAGAAGAACTAAAAAGCCTCTTGATGAAAGTGAAAGAGGAGAGTGAAAAAGTTGGCTTAAAGCTCAACATTCAGAAAACGAAGATCATGGCATCTTGTCCCATCACTTCATGGGAAATAGATGGGGAAACAGTGGAAACAGTGTCAGACTTTATTTTTCTGGGCTCCAAAATCACTACAGATGGTGACTGCAGCCATGAAATTAAAAGACGCTTACTCCTTGGAAGGAAAACTATGACCAACCTAGATAGCATATTCAAAAGCAGAGACATTACTTTGCCAACAAAGGTTCGTCTAGTCAAGGCTATGGTTTTTCCTGTGGTCATGTATGGATGTGAGAGTTGGACTGTGAAGAAGGCTGAGCACCGAAGAATTGATGCCTTTGAACTGTGGTGTTGGAGAAGACTCTTGAGAGTCCCTTGGACTGCAAAGCGATCCAACCAGTCCATTCTGAAGGAGATCAGCCCTGGGATTTCTGTGGAAGGAATGATGCTAAAGCTGAAACTCCAGTACTTTGTCCACCTCATGCGAAGAGTTGACTCATGGGAAAAGACTCTGATGCTGGGAGGGATTGGGGGAAGGAGGAGAAGGGGATGACAGAGGATGAGATGGCTGGAATGGCATCACCAACTTGATGGACATGAGTTTGGGTAGACTCCGGGAGTTGGTGATGGACAGGGAGGCCTGGCGTGCTGCGATTCATGGGGTCGCAAAGAGTCCGACACGACTGAGCGACTGATCTGATCTGATCTGATTTGCTTTCTACACTGGAAGCAAAGCTGGGCTGCCCTAAAAGCTGACCACAACAAAACAAATGAAAAAGACTGAAACATTAACATGCTCTGAGCTTCTTCAGTGATGAGACCTTAACAGCTTGATATCTCATGTCTGCAACTATTCTGACAAACGATGGATTTCTTCTGGCTTCAAACACTGACTTGCCCTATTCTTGTATGTGACATAGAATTTTGGATCTGGTTGCCAGGCAACCAATGCTCACAAGCCTTGCTGCTGACATGCTGATGTTGTGCTGAGAACTTAAGTGATGATAGTGGCCTAATGCACTCTGGTTCAGCACTCTGTGTTTGTCTATGCTTCTCCACAGTGACAGTCCTTTTGTCTGCCAAACCCCAAGAAGATTTTGGGGAACAGGCAAAGCAGTTTTGAGTACGAAACTAAAACTAACCACGGTGACTCTGGCAGATAAATCTGAGTGCAGAATGCAGGACTGGCTAGGAGTGTGGGAGAAATAGGACAAAGGGAGCAGAAGTGGGTAGACATAAATGTGGAAACATCCTCTTAAGTGGTGTCACAAGTTCAAGTGGGTTGTGTACAGGAAAGAGGATACCTATAGGTATCAATGGAAAGAAACTAACAGATGTGAAAAATAAGGAAAAAATGGGCAAGACACAATGATATCATAAGTTTTGTGGGCTGGCTAGAACTGTAATTGACATTTGAAATGTTACTTTCATAGAAAAAAATTCTTAAAAGTTCAAAAAATAGATTTATAAATAAACCTTTGGAACCTGGCCAGTTTTTAAGCTGAGGTGGTGGAGGTTGGGGGGGTGGTGGGGGAGAGTGGGCAGGGACTCTCATGGAAAGAAAAGTATCCATGTATCGGGTGGGCCCAATTATCGGTGATAAGGGGCTACTCCTTGGTAATCATTTATCCTCCCATCAACATCTCAGCTAACCCTAACCCTAACCCTAACTCCCAACAGTGGTTATTTGAAATTCTCTCTACCTCAGCTGTTGACCTAAATAGGTTTTGTGACAGAACAGATTCCCTACCTCTGCGTCTGTTTCATCCATCCACACAATTCTTCCTTCATTCTGAACCGTTCCATCTGTGATCCTTCTTGCTGAGAGATGCTGTACCAAAATTCTCATAACCTCTAGATCTATCTTTTCCACTGCCTTTTTCTTGCCAACTACTGTCTCCCCACTCTTAAACAAATCAAAAGAATCTGTTATATTATAAAAGTAACGCTTGCTTATAATGGAAAATTTGGGAAACTAAAAATACACATGAAGAAAAACAAAAGCATCTATAATCACACCATCTGGGGGTAACAACTTGGTGTATTTTTTCCCAGACATCTTCCTATACTTATACACAACATATACATTTTCCATTACCAGATAATTCCATATCTTGCTTATGTCACAAACACTTTACCAAGACATTAATTAAAAAATACTTCTGATACTGCATAACATCTAATGGATATAAACTGAATTCAATCATTCTCTATAGCTGGATTTATTTCTCATTTTTCACTATTACAAGTAATATTCCAATGAATTCAGTTCAGTTCAGTCAGTCACGTCCAACTCTTTGCGACTCCATGAACCACAGCACATCAAGCCTCCCTGTCCATCATTAACTCCCGGAGTTAACCCAAACTCATGTCCATTGAGTCAGTGATGCCATCCAACCATCTCATTCTCTGTCATCCCCTTCTCCTCCTGCCTTCAATCTTTCCCAGCATCAGGGTCTTTTCAAATGAGTCAGCTCTTCGCATCAGGTGGCCAAAATACTGGAGTTTCAGCTTCAACATCAGTCCTTCCAATGAACACCCAGGACTGATTTCCTTTAGGATGGACTGGTTGGATCTCCTTGCAGTCTAAGGGATTCGCAAAAGTCTTCTCCAAAACCACAGATCAAAAGCATCAATAGTTTTCTACATAATCTTTAATGGCATTTCTGGTTATTTTCTTATATAGAATCCTGGTAGTGGAGGGCTAAAGGATACAATGGTTAAAGGACATGAACTCTTTTAAGATTCTTTTTTTTAATATTTTAATTTTATTGGAGTATAGTTGATTTACAATGTTGTGTTAGTTCCAGGTGTACAGCAAAGTGATTCAGTTATACATATACATGTGTGTGTATATTTTTTTTTAGAACCTTTTCTCATATAGGTTATCACAGAATATTGGGTAGAGTCCTTAAATACAGTAGGGTGCGTGTGTTGATTCTAAAACTCCTGATTTATCCCTCCCTCCAACATTTCCCTTTGATAACCCTAACTGTGTTGTTGATATCTATAAGCCTGCTTCTGTTATGGAAATAACATTTGTACTTTTTAAAAAAAATTAGATTCCACATGAGTGATATATTTGTCTTTCTCTGACTTACTTCACCTAGTATGATAATCTCTAGGTCCAACCTTAAGATTCTTAAGTGCTTTCCAGAAAGGCTGAATCAATTTACACATCTGCTGGTAGTTGATGAGAATTCCTGACACATTATACTACAGTGGCCCTGAGGGTCCACTATCTGGAACAAAACATTCACTTGTTCTCAACAGCTCCTATAAATAAAATACCATCTCCTTCCTTTCATAGCTCAAGTGACTAAGTGGCTTGTATTTACTACCCTGACCCCATCAACACACATTAACTACAATGTTCCTTCCCCCATTTACTAAAGTTGCTGTAAACTAGTGATCTCTTTCCAGTCATATGAATATGTCTTTTCGAATCTTATCACTAACCTATTAGACTCTCCTCTTCCCAGCTTTGATCTCATCCTTCTACAAGGCCTCAGTCCTCCTGTGCATTACACTGCCATATTCCCCCCTTCATCTCCGACCTCTGGGGTCTCCTTTCTTTAATATCCTCTGCCACTTCCTATTGTCTACACCATGTCAGGCCTCCAGGGTTCAATCTTTGCCTCTATTTCACGCTACTTATGGAGGGCTCCTCCATCCTGTTTTAATAATCAGCTCAAAACTGTTGGCTCTCATATATTTCTCTAACTCTACTCTTCCTTTGTCTTCAGGTCTTTAATTGAAAGGTTCCATCCTCACCTATAACTCAATGCCATCTCCTACTCAATAGTGCACCATCCTCTCTGCCAAATTCCCAAATCTCCAATTTCCCAAATGCCAAATTCCTTCCCAACTCTCTTATCTCTGACAATGGGGCAATACTCCTTCAGTCCTCCACTTTAGTCTCTATGTCCTTCCTTACATTACTCTATGTCTCAAAGTCATATGAATAGTTTCTTCAAAACACTTCCTAGATAAATTCCTTTTTTATCATTTCCACATTACTTCACCCATGGATTACAGTAATATCTTCACAGGTAGCAGCTATCACGTTAATTTTCCAAAAATGTTTTTTAATGACTTTTGCTTGAAGGTTTCCTTTTTGTCCAAATTCATCTGGTTAAAATCTTCAAAGGCCATACTTTATCTCCTATTACCTCCTGCAATCCAAGATAATCCTTTCTCCCTACTGCCCTTTCTCCTCCAACACCCTTTCCATACTCTCTACTGCCCCTTTGCTCATGTCACTCTTCCATCCCTTTTGTTTCAAAGGAGCCTTCAGTAGATAACCCTAACATACACTACTTTTCCTTTCTCTGAATGCTCGGGAGGGGGCTGGTGGGGAAAAGCCCTGATTTGTAGCTTTTGCCAAAAACCCTCGCCGTGGCAGATGTCTAGGTACCAATGTAACAAGGCTAACTATGAAACTAGAAAGAGATATGTGTAAAGTTAAAAGGAACCCAATCAGGACACCAGAGCAGCATTTAAAATCTGTTCTGCAATCTAGCACTTAATATCTACTATCTTGTATAGGCTCTCCAGATATATTATATACATCTGTTTATTGCAATAAGCTCTAGCCCTAGGAAGAATGGCAGTCCACTCATTCTAGAGCTTTCATAGTGAATAGGGCACACAGTGTTGCTTGATAAAAACCGTTGGCAAGACTTGCAGGGAGTGATAAGCAAAGCCAAAGACTAGAGGCATAAAATGGTAAAAATGGGCATGTACTCACTTAGGGCTGATTAGCAAGAACAAACAAAAAGTACAATGAAGGAGCAGAATGTACAGTAAGTCCCCAACATAAGAATCTTCAAGTTGTGAACTTTCAAATATGCAAACATGGCCCTGTATGCCAGCTGTTGTATTGTACCACTGTACTTTTCAAGGCACTGTACTGTAGTATTAAAAATGTTTTTTTTGTGTTTATTTTGTATATATTATTTGTGTGAAAAGTATTATAAACCTATTTCAACAGTATTATATAGCCAATTGTGTTAGATGGGTACCTAGGCTAGCTTTGTTGGGCTTACGGGTAAACTGGACTTGGGACGGAACTCATTTACATGCAGGGGACTTACTGTAGTAGAAATAAAATCAGAATAGGAGCCGGGAGATATTCCCAGCTTTGTACTTGTGTGACCCTTCCCAAGTCAATTTCCTTCTTTGGCCTCATCAGTAAAATTAGGGTACATGACTTCTAAGTTATTTCTTGATTCTAATGCTTTGGCATGAGTTAAACTGACAAGGAGGCTGTTCATGGCCCACTTCATTGGCATAATAATAATAAAAAATTCATTTTTAAATCTCCTATTAAGTCAAAGGAGTTTAGGGCAGCAAATACTTTTTGAAGGTGTGAATAAACATACTTATAAGACCATTTCATTCCTTTGGGGTAGTAATTATTGTATAGAAAGTAAAAACAATTATCTTTAAAAAATAATACAATATTAAAAAATTATTCCAAAAAATATCTATTGTCTATCTACTATGAGCTGGACACTGGTAAGTGGTGAAGACAGAGTAAAAACAGACCCACTTTACCCTCATGGTACCCACAGTAGCATGGGTCACTAGCCACCTAATTACAAATCATCATAGAAGTGCTTTTTACCTTAGCACAGATTGCTCTAAGTAATGGATGCCAGTGATTACACAGTGGAAGTGACAAACAGATTCAAGGGATTAGCTCTGATAAGACAGAGTGCCTGAAGAACTATGGATGAAGTTTGTAACATTGTACAGGAGGCAGTGACTAAAATCACCCCCAAGAAAAAGAAATACAACAAGGCAAAATGGTTGTCTGAGGAGGCCTTACAAATAGCTGAGAAAAGAAGAGAAGCAAAAGGCAAAGGAGAAAATGAAAGATATACCTATCTGAACACAGAGTTCCGAAGAATAGCAAGGAGAGATAAGACAGCCTTAGGGAACAATGCAAAGAAATAGAGGAAAACAATAGAATGGGAAAGACTAAAGATTTCTTTAAGAAAATTAGAGATACTAAGGGAACATTTCATGCAACGATGGACTCAAAGGACAGAACCAGTATGGACCTAACAAAAAGAAAGAAAGTGAAGTCGCTCAGTCGTGTCTGACTCTTTGTGACCCCATGGACACCAGGCTCCTCTGTCCATGGGATTTTCTAGGCAAGAGTACTGGAGTGGGTTGCCATTTCCTTCTCCAGGGAACTTCCCGACCCAGGGATCAAACCCAGGTCTCCCACATTGTAGACAAACGCTTTACCGTCTGAGCCACCAGGGAAGTCATGGACCTAACAGAAGCAGACGATATTAAGAACAGGTGGCAAGAATACACAGAAGAATTGTGCAAGAATACACAGAAGAATTGTACAAGAAAGGTCTTAATGACCTGGATAATCACAATGGTGTGACCACTCACCTAGATCCAGACATCCTGGAGTGTGAAGTCAAGTGGACCTTAGGCAGCATCACTATGAACAAAGCCAGTGGAGGTGATGGAATTCCAACTTTTAGGTTTTTCATTTCAGGATATTTCAAATCCTAAAAGGTGATTCTGTGAAAGTGCTCCACTCAATATGCCAGCAAATTTGGAAAACTCAGCAGTGGCCACAGGACTGGAAAAGGTCAGTTTTCATTCCAATCCCAAAGAAGGGCAATGCCAAACAATATTCAAACTACAGCACAACTGCACTCATATCACATGCTAGCAAAGTCATGCTCAAAATCCTTCAAGCTAGACTCCAACAGTATGTGAGCCAAGAACTTTCAGATGCAAAGACAGATTTAGAAAAGGCAGAGGAACCAGAGATCAAATTGCCAACATCCACTGAATCACAGAAAAAGCAAGGGAATTCCAGAAAATATCACTTCTGCTTCACTGACTACACTAAAGCCTTTGACTGTGTGGATCACAACAAACCGTGGAAAATTCTTAAAAAGATGGGAATACTAGACCACCTGACGTGCCTCTGGAGAAATCAGTATGCAGGTCAAGAAGCAACAGTTAGAACTGGACATGCAACAATGGACTGGTTCCAAATTGGGAAAGGAGTACCTCAAGGCTGATACTGTCACCCTGCTTATTTAATTTATATGCAGAGTACATCATGTTAAATCCCAGACTGGATGAAGCTCAAGCTGGAGTCAAGACTGCTGGGAGAAGTATCAATAGCCTCAGATATGCAGATGACACCACCCTAATGGCAGAAAACAAAGAGGACCTCAAGAGTTTCTTGAGGGTGAAAGAAGAGTGTGTAAAAGGTGGCTTAAAACTCAACATTCAAAAAACTAAGTAACTTCATGGAATCCAGTCCCATCACTTTACGGCAAATAGGTAAAAAATGGAAACAGTGACAGACTTAATTTTATTGGGCTCCAAAATCACTGGGGACACGACTGCAGCCATGAAATTAAAAGATGCTTGCTCCTGGGAAGAGAAGCTAGACAGCGTATTAAAAAGCAGAGACGTCACTTTGCCAACAAAGGTCCCTACAGTCAAAGCTATGGTTTTTCCAGTAGTCATATACGGATGTGAGCGCTGGACCATGAAGAAGGCCGAGTGCCAAAGAACCAATGCTTTCGAACTATGGTGCTGGAGAGACTCTTGAGAGTCCCTTGGACTGCAAGGGGATCAAACCAGTCAATCCTAAAGGAAATCAACCCTCAATATTCACTGAAAGCACTGATGCTGAAGCTGAAGCTCCAATACTTTGGCCACCTGTTGCGAAGAGCCAATTCGTTGGAAAAGACCTTGCTACAGGGAAAGATTGAGAGCAGAAGGGGGAGACAGGAAGAGTTGGTTGGATGGCATTATCAACTCAATGGACATGAGTCTGGGCAAACTCCAGGAGATAGTGAAAGACAGGAAGCTTGGTGTACTGCAGTCAATGGAGTCACAAAGAGTCGGATTCAACTGAGTGACTGAACAATAACAAATGGATGCCAGCTATGGATCCTCTCTTCTCCAGACAGGCATACAACCATAAAAATTCGAATGTAATTTCCAAGGTTCATAGGCCCTCTTATCTGTGAAGAGGTCCAAGAACCAAAAGTTAACAACACTGATCTATTTCTACAGCTACATCGACAAAAACAAAACCAAGATCATAAAAGTCTACATTCTTTTTGTTTGTTAAAGGAAGTATAGATTTCCAACAGAAATGATTAAAAATAAGGGTCCATCATCTAAAGGATTAAGCTCTGGCTTTTTGAAATTTCATTCACCTAAAGTACTGCTGCTAAGTTGCTTCAATTGTGTCTGACTCTGTGCGATCCCATAGACGGCAGCCCACCAGGCTCCCCTATCCCTGGGACTCTCCAGGCAAGAACACTGGAGTGGGTTGCCATTTCCTTCTCCAATGCATGAAAGTGAAAAGTACAAGTGAAGTCGCTCAATCGTGTCTGACTCTTGGCGATGCCATGGACTGCAGCCTACCAGGCTTCTCCGTCCATGGGATTTTCCAGGCAAAAGTACTGGAGTGGGTTGCCATTGCCTTCCAAACAATATTCTGGATAAGTAAAGTATGCCTAGATTGTGTTTCTATCTGATCTACCATTCCTTTAGTAAGGCTGACAGTTAAATCACTCTTCTTACTTGAAAACTATTTGCATATGAATGACTGCTTCAGTTTCAAAGTAAACCTGCATTTGATGACTCTTCCATTTCACACCAAATAGACCCTGTCAGCCATGAGAAATACATGTACATACATATCTGAACAAGCAGCTCGAACAAAGCAAAGAGTACAAGTTCCAGAATTTGAGGGCACTGACTCATCTCCTGACTCTAACATTTTATGATGAAGTGAACTGGGACAAGTCATCTAACCCTCAGACCTTTGTTTATTCATTTGTAAAATAGGGAGGGGATGATAAGAGTTACCTAAGAGGGCTACTATGAATAATCAATCATATAAAACAATGCAGGTGAAAGTATTTAGACATAAAATGGGCAAAAGTGAGTGAAAGAGCAGATTGCTTGGAGTTGCTCACAAAATATCAGATATTCAGAGATCCTTTGGAAAGAGTTGCTCATATAACATCCTTAGAGGATCTATCTGGAGTAAAACAAGTTGTCCTTAAAGTGCTCAAGGAATTTTATTTTGACTGAGTGCTCAATAGTAAAGTTCTTAAAAGTTTGCAAGAGGTTTTGGAATCCTTATAGTGCATAAATGTATTAATATTCTCAAGGCAAGAACATGAACTAATTAAAAACATTCAGTCTTGGTTCCATAGTCAAAGTCCCTTTTACAAGACATTTTTTAGAGAGCAGAGATTCTTTTGCTTACCTTACTAAAAAGGTTAACTGGATGTATACAAAAGATTTTAAGCAAATTAGTTCATCAAAACTGAACAAATCAATCTTCTTTAGTGGAAAGGGTATTTGTTTTAAAGGAAATAAATAATATTTAGTTTGAAACAAGTTTTCCTGCCTATTCTCCACTGAAATGCAAAATAAGCCATGCAAAGGATAACTTTTTCTACGTTATTTCATTTACATTTGCAATGTTCATTTACATTATCTCAATCACTAAGTTTAAGGCGATTCTCTCTTTAAAATGTGAATTAAACAACTTTTTGGTACTAAGGAATCAATCATTACACATTATCAAAGTTCATGAACAAGACCAAAAGAGTGATTTGCCCCGGTGCTAGAAAACAGTCAAAAGGCAAATACTCTTGATTTCTAAGCCCCTAGTAAGCAAAGGCTCTGTTGGTTCCCAAGAAGGCTAATTAAGTTCTGACTCCCAAAAGTCATTATACAAATGTCTACAAGGAAAACAAAACGCATGTCCTGCGTTTACGTAACACTTTCCTCTAAGAAATTCAAAGTACTTTATTGTAGAATTATTTAAAAGAAATGTGTCCTCCCCCCACTTTAGGAAACCAAATACTACTATTCTGGGAGACCTTAAATCTCTTGCCAAATCAGATACCAAATGGGTAGGAAACCCCAGACTAGAAATTTTCTCTGAGGGATAAACTCTAGAGATGGTTGGGGGTGGGAGTGAGGAGGACACTAAGACTCATGGAAAGCTGAAGCACCAGTTCTAGGAATGGCAGGTGCATTAAGAACTGACTCACAGGGCCTGGGGGGGTCGCGAAACTGATCGTAACGAGGGCTCATTAAGTTGGAGGCAGCTGGGTGAATGTAGAGCCTGGTGCGAGGGTCACTCCTGTCTAGTACGCATGTCTGCTTACCAATTCCGCTCTCAGCCCCTGCTCTCTCCCACTATTACTACCCTGCAAACAGGATCCCGAACTACCTGAGGGGAATGCGTAACAGAACCAAGCAACTACCAGGCCTAATTGGGCTGCAGGCTTCCTTCACCCAAAGCGGCCAAGTTGGCTTCCCGCCCACCCTCAGCGCCGCCCGCGTCTCACCAGCCACCAGGCGCAGGCCGCGGAGGCTCCCCATGGCCGCCTACTCCGCCGACCAGCACAGTGCCCCAAGGCCGGCGGTGGCGCGGGGGAGCTCAATGTCACCGAGCGCCGGGAAAGTGAGGACGAGAGCTCCGTGGGCGGGGTGGTGGGCGGGGCTTGTGGAAGGTGAGGGCAGAGCCGGAGGGCCGTGCGTGGCAGGGTGGCGGGCGGGGCGTGCATGACGTGAGCGTGATTGCCCGCCCCTGTGGGCAGGGCCTTAGCGATGAGCGGAACGTGCGGGTCGTGCGTAGCGCTCAGACCCGGCGGGTAGCTGCCTCGTCCCGCCCCGCACGGTCCAGCGTTTTGGCCGAGGCCTTAAGAATGCTCTTTCGGAGTCTTGGTTTCTAGTGCCATTGCAAAGTATTCTCTGCACCTAGGAAAGTACCCGTTTAAAATAGAAAAAAAAGTAAATGCTTATTGGAGGACTTTTGTGAACTGTAGACCCCGAAGTCACACTGCCTAGATAAACCAGTATTTCAGTACAGTTTTTTCAGTGTTTTCAGTGAATATGTACATGCCTTTCTCAAAACTACATAATTGGGTTCTTAGTGACCAGTGGCTTTGGTCTCTTGTTGGCTTTGGGAATATCAGGCCACCTGAGAAATTCACAAGAAAGTGAAAGTTGCACAATCGTGTCCGACTCTGGGTTCCCATAGACTGTAGCCCGCCAGGCTCCTCTGTCCTTGGAATTCTCCAGGCAAGAGTACTGGACTGGGTTGCCATTTCCCTCTCCATTTTCTTTTTCACATACATGTTTCCTATTTTGTTTTCTATTTGCCTGTTTTTATAAAAACATTTTACTATTTCTACACCTAAACATTCACCTCTTACCCCATACTGCCAGAAGTGTCTTTTCTTGACATTTCTTGCTGGAATCAAATTCTTAAAGAACAAAAGCCCCTCTGCTTTAGGGACAGGATAAGAGAGTTAAGAAAAATCTTACTTCTACGTAAGAGTTCCTCCTCGAATCATCTGGTCGGTGGGGTCATTAAACAGTTTCCCTTTTTGTAAGAAAATGGGATTGGCGTCAAATGATCCCTTCAAGTTCTGACATTCTATCTATGCACTGGGGCCAGTTCCAGGAGGACAGGTTCAACGCATAAGAATGAAAAGAATGATAGCAGCGTTACGGGTTTCAGTGTGAATGAGGATAAGCGGAAAAGACAAACCTTGAACTCAGCTTTCTTGCTGAGATTTCCCTCTCAGTATTTTTTGTTAGGCGGCGCCGCGGACACCTTTGCTCCGCGGTGATTGGCTCGGGGCGGGGACCTCGTGTTTGTCCAATATGGCGGCGCCCAGTGGCGGTGTGAACTGTGAGGAGTTCGCCGAGTTCCAGGTGATGGGGTTTTCCTCACGTGGCAGGCGTACCCCTCCTTTTGTCCCCGGACCCTGTTCCCTGCTCTGGCCTGGGAGGGATATGCGGACTAGTTGTGGCTGAAGCGGGCAGTTCAAGACTCCTTTTTCGAGCCATTGGAGGTCATGGGGGCGCGAGCTTGGCCTTAGGGAAAGAAGCTGCCGCGTTGGGGTCATGATTCTCCCTGCTCCTCCCAGTCCTTGAGTAACTGCACCCAGAAACTCTGGTGGTTCTGCGGTGGCAAAGCCGAGCTCGGCCGGGTGGGTAGAGATTGTAACAACCTTCTAACAGCCATTCTTTGAACTCAGTTCTTAGCTTCTGTCATTCCCCTCCTACTTTAAGCTGAGCATTTGCAAGAAAGAAAGTGAAGGAGAGCTTGTTCACTTGATAAAACAAAACAAAAAAATCTTGTTTTACTATTTTGATGAGGCAGAACTTTTGGTGTCTTGGAGGGGCGATTAATTCTAGTACCTGCAATGGTGCTCTGCCTTCCTAACCATTAGAGAAAATACATTTAAGAAAAAGGTTGTATCTTTTATATATTAAAACACCAGAGGTCCAGGGCTAATTATTAACCCACGAGTTAAAGAACAAAGGGTCTAGATTTTGACCAAGGTGCTATGAAAGTTCTACTACTGTAGTCAACAATTTGCTGCTGTCTCGATAAACGGTTGAATTTAAGTTATGAAAAGGGTATTTTAAACTGGAGATACTGAAAAATCTGTTCATGTATCATTGACCTCTGTAGTAAGCTTTGTTCTTGGAGCCGTTTTTAGGGAGAGATATTCTGGAAGGTAATCTCAACAGATTGAATTATTTGACAAACATCGTTTGATCAAAGAAGTTTGTGTGGGGTCTTTCCACCATTATATACATCCTTTTCACCACTTAAGCTGCACAGATTAGATCAGCACAACAGCAACAGGCTTCAAATGTGATCAGAGTGCCCAAGAGATACAAAAGTTGTAAAAATATTAAATAAGATAGAAAAAAGACTTGGCTTCTAACATATATGAAATGTTTAAGATTAACTGGCACATTTGTGGTCTTGGTCTTGTCATATTAGCCCTAAAATCTAACTTAATGAGCTCAAATAATTGAGCAATGCCAGCCTTCAAGTTTGTTAGAAACAGCCCTGGTTAGGGAGTTAAATGTTCCAGGTTCTAGTACTGCTCCTGCAATTAACAGCTTTGGGACCTTGAGCAAATCGCTTAACCCCTTCCATAATTAACTTTTGAATCTGTAAAATAAGATAATGTTAAATAACATTTAAAACTGCTTCCACCTTTGTGTTTATTTGAATCTCTAAAACCAAATTTCTGAGGATATCTTTGAGCTGTTGAAACATCCAACAGTGCTTGAAGTACACTTTTGATTTTCCTTTGGACAGTCAGATTATATATTGTAAGTGGGGCAGAAGCTTAACTGTCTTGGAGAACCATTTTATTTGCAGAGATGATATAAATAAAAACATCATAAAATGAATCTCATTAATGAAACCTGGAGAAGTTTTTAGATTGTTTTTCTTTTTCAAACGTGTGATTTATAATGGAGAATTTGTTGTTCATTTGCTAAGTCATATCCAACTCTTTACAAATAATGGAGAATACCCTTGGTTGAAAGTCAGAAGATTTGGTTTTCCAGATCTGGCCTTGGCATATCATTTTACCTCATATTGAATGAATATAAGAACATTTGCCCCTATTGCTTCAGAGGCACAGAAATGTAAAAAATATATATTTTAAAATGTAAAAGTTTAGTATAACATTTAGGTTTTAATGGATTTTATAAAGTTATAAACTGTGATAACTGGCACAGTCACAAATTATGAATCAAAGTTTATATTTTTAAAACTATGAAACCATTACATTGTATATGTAAATACCTTATGTAATGAAAAGCCCTGCACTGAATACTGTGAAAGAGAAAAAGAAAATCATGTATTTTTATTATAAAGATTTAGGTACTTCCCCCCCCCCCCCCAGAATTTTATTATGAAGATGTTCAAACACTGTAGAAAAATTGAAAGACGTTTACAATGAATACTCGTGTACCCAGTATCTGGATTTTATAGTGATTCACTGTATCTACTAAATCACGTATCTGTCCCTCAATCTATCCATCAATCCACATTTTTAATTTTTTTTGATGCATTTCAAAGTAAGTTGCTAGTTCATCACTATCCTCATATGACCCATTTGTGGCCACAAAGGGAGAGAGGTCTCTGGTGTCTTTTCCTCTTACAGTGACATCAGTTCTATGGGATTAGTGTCCCACGCTTTTTGACCTCATTTAACTTTTTATTGCTTCCCTAAAGGCCCTGTTTCCATGCAGCCACATTGGGTTTTAGGGCTTCAACATATGAAAATGGGGGCAGGTTGGGGGGAGGGCATAGTTCAATCCGTAACAGATATCTGCTAGGTACCAGGCACTTGGAGAAATTGAGAGTAAAACATAAAAAGAGCTCAAGTCAGGGTATAAAACATGTAGAAGATGTTTAGACTATGAGCACAGTGTTATAACTGTTCAGAGAGAACTAAGTCAAAGAGATGTTAATTGAACTGGGTCTTTGGTAGATAGAACCAGGGTAAGTCTCGGTAGAAGAAACCGTATATAGGCAGAAAGGCAGAAAGTTTTATGTGTTGCGGGGGAAATAGAAAATTGCTGGAATTCTGAATTTGCACAGGGGCATATTTGGATTACACAAAAGATTGGAACCAGGTTATGAAAGGCCTTGAATGCCACTTGTGAGGTTCAAGAGACAGTGAGCAGACTGGGGGAGGTGATCAAAGAGATGCTTTCGGAAGCTTCATTACTTCTACCACAGTCTTTGCTTGTGCCCTATCATTTTTGCTGTTAGCTTTGTTGTAGCTCTTCTTATCTTCAGTCATTCTTTTCTCTGCTTAATTTCTCCTCTTCAACCTAATCTCCATAAAGCTATGGCTTCATACTGTTATTAATATCTTCTAAATTTTAGAATCTGAACCATGCATCTAATTTCAGAATTGTATGACTAGGTGTAAACTACTTAACATAGCATACAAGTCTTTAAAATCCAATCCCAAAGTGATTCTGCTTAGTTAAATCTCTTACCACTGCCCTTATTCATACATATTCTCTCTCCCCAACCCCTGCCACTTCCAATATAGATTTGAACTTTGCTGTCTAGCCATATAGGCCTGCTTTTCCCTGACCACATGATGTTTTGTCATTTGTGCTTTTTTCCCACTTGACACCCTGAAATACCTTCTTCCTGAGACCCAGTGCATGTATTACCTGAGCAGAATCAACTGAGCATTCCTAGGCTATGTAAGTTTTCATATTTCTGATAGGAATATTAACTTACAGGATTAATTTTGAGTTGGTTGGTAATTAAATATAGACTGAATAGGCTATTTTCTAGCATCCATGATGGTTTCTTTTGCAACATGCCTAGCTGCTCTCTGTTCCTGTGCCTGGGAGTGCAGAGGACTGCAGACGATTCTGGCAGTTGCAGGCAAGTCTGTATTTCTGGCTTGCAGGAAGCACACTGTGAACATTGTTGTAAAAATGGAGTTTGAGGAACCACGCACGTCTTCTAAAAAGAGCACCGTGTGAATGGGATCTACTTCTGGGTACCTTCAGGCAAAGTGAGGAGAAGAAAGGTTAAATTCCAAATCATTCTATGGAGCACATTTTAATTTTACTGTCATGTAATAGACCTTTTACCTCTCCTTATATACTTTGAAAGCTTCTTAAAACAATAAAATGGATTTACCTAAGAATTAACCTTAGGAATAGAGTGTAGTATAATTGTAATTGTAGGGACAACAGGAAGTTTTCTCTACCCCTCCTTGCTGCTAGACATGCTAGTCCTTCAGTACTGAAATTGCCTTCCAAGAGGGCGAAATGAATGAAAGATAATGTATGAAATACAATTCCAAGATAAGTGCCAGAATAATTTTAAAGGGTCAGTCTAAAATTAGAGATTCGTGATGTATCAATTTCTTCTTGTTTTGAGGAGGGTGAAAGGAAAAGCTAGAGATACTACAAAGTTTGAAGAGTTATCTTTTTGCTGTGCTTTGACACTTAGAAGCTAATTTAGGGTTCCAGCTCCTATACAGAGAGAGCCACTGAACTGTGTATATTTCTGTATTATCTCTGTGGACTTGTGTTGCAGTTCACTGTACGATGTCTGCTCAAGGGTGTCTTCTTTATATTTTCTTGGCGAATTTGTGAGAAAGAAGGAACGTCATTGGAGCTAGTATCAGGTAGGCAGTCAGTAATTCATTTTGAATGATACACATGGTTTAATGGCAGGATTTATGTGCCTGCATTAACCTTCATCTGCTCTCAGCCTGTGAGGTCTGCTCAAGCTTTTCTCTAGACCTTGGAGCTGCCTGAACAGCCCTGGCACTTTTTGTAATAAAGAAATTTGTGCCTAGTGATGTAGTTTATAGTTCTTTTCTTTTTCTTTTTGCAATTTTGAAAGAAATTCCTTCCTAAGTCTTACTCCCTTTCCCCTCCTTGAGCTTTTCTAGTATCTTTTTTCCTATCTTAAAAATAGCTTACGATTCTCAGCAATTCCCAAACGAGTACATTATCAGTTTAGAGATTGTTATTATATCATCTTGAATTCAGTACTGTCCAGTAGAATTTTCTGTGGTAGTGGAAATTTGTCCTGTACAATATGGTAGCCACTAGCAATATGTGGCTCTTGAGTACTTCTTGAAATGTAGCTCATGCAATTAAAAAACTAAATTTTAAATTTAATTTTAACTAAAATAACCTCATATGGCTAATGTCTACCGTATTATAAGCCAAGCACTCGGTCCTATATTGATGAATCTTTAGCACACAGAGAGAGGGCTGATATATTTGAAAACTCACATTTTAGTTTCCATTTGTAAGACTTAAATTGTTTGATTCATTACCTAGTTAATGCTGCTAAATTCACATTGTTAAAAGGAACTTAATAGTATATCCAGATTGTTTTATCAGAGGGAAAGTTGGCTGTATTGCTAATGATTGTACTCAAACCTGAAGTTCAAAGTAAGTCATAATTCTGGGAAATGTGAAGATATATAATCTTTCACCTGCATTACTATACCAATCTCCTAACTAACCTCTTTGTATCTACTCTTATTCCTGTCTAATCCATTTTCCACATGTTAATACTTGAACCTAAGCAGTCATTTCAGAATACAAACCCTATCATACAACTCCACTGTATTTAAACACTTCATTGGTTCTCTATTTGCGCTCAGGAAAAAGACTAACATCCAATAAGGTGACCTATAATGGTGGGCCTCATTTTACACCATACTTTGTCTTACCCTCTATACTTAAGCCATGTTAACTGTTCAGTCCATTAAACACTCTATTTTAATGACTCCTGTAAAGATGACCTGTAATTTCCATCATGTTAAATCTAAGAAGTTAATTTCTGCCCACATCTTTATTTACTTCTAGTAACATTCAACAGGCTTCCCTGGTGGCTTAGATGGTAAAGAACCCACCTGCTGTGCAGGAAACCTGGGTTCCATCCTTGGGTCTGGAAGAGCCCCTGGAGAAGGGAATGGCTACCCAACCCCAGTATTCTTGCCTGGAGAATCCTGTGAACAAAGGAACCTGGCGGACTACAGTCCATGGGGTTGCAAAGAGTCAGACACAACTGAGTGACTAGCATTCAACACAGTTGACTGTTCCTGCCTTGAAACCTCTCTTCTTTTCAGTTCTGTGACATCACAGTCTTTTTCCTGTAGTTTTATTTTTTTAATTTTATTTCTTTATTATTTTGTTGGTTGGGCTGGGTCTTTGTTGCTGCATGTGAGCTTTCTTCTGCAGTTGTGGCAAGTGGGGGCTACTCTCTAGTTTCAGTGCATGGCTTCTCATTGCCGTAACTTCTCTTGTTGCGGAGCACAGGCTCTAGGTGTGAGGGCTTCAGTAGTTGCAGCACGCAGGCTCAGTAGTTGTGCCTGGCAGGCTCCAGAGTGCGGGCTCAGTAGTTGGTGCAGGAGCTTAGTTTGCTCTGTGGGGTCTTCCTGGACCAGGGATCGAATCCCTGTCTCCTGCCTTAGCAGGCAGGTTCCTATCTACTGTACCACCAGGGAAGTCCTCTTCTGTAGTTTTAGATGCTGGAGTTCCTTCTTGATTGTTAACCCCCTTTATTAGCTATAGTCTCCTTCAGTGATCTCTTCCTGTTTCATGGCGTTAAAGAAATTAATTTAGAGAATTCCCTGGCTGTCCAATGTTTAGGACTCCAGGCTGTCACTGCTGAAGGCCCAGGTTCACCAACCTCTTCATCAAACTATGTTTATCTCTTGCCTGGACCACCATAGTAGTCTGCTCAATGTTTCCATTCTCAACTTAGCAGCTGAAGTTGTCTTTTAAAATACTGTTATATCATTCCCTTGCCTAAAACCCTGTTTCCTTTAGAACAGAATCCTTAATTGTTTCTGTGGTCTCTCCTGTCCTTCACTGTCTCATCAACTCTGCTCTCACCTAATACCACTTTTTCACTTACTCGCTCCCAGACCACTTGCCTTCTTTTTGTTCTTCAAACATCCCCAAGTTTGTTCTTGCCCCTTAATTTTTGCCTTGTTCCCCAAAATGTCCTTTTAGTTGCTTTATTTGTGTCATTCAGATCTCAGTTCAAATGGTATGTCCTGGAGAGGTCTGTCTTGATCTCCCTGTATAATGTATTAGCCCCTCAACCCCACTGTTCATCTCATTACTACAGTTTTCTTTTTTGCAGTACTTTTCTGCACTGAAAGTGTCTTGTTTATTGGGATACTTGTTTATTGTCTGTTTCCCCCATGAGAATTTTGCTCCATAAGAGCAAGGACCTTTTCTGTTTTACTCATCATTATAGCCCTGGTGTTTAGAATGGTGTCTAACATGTGCTAGACATTAGTAAATATTTTTTGAAGGAAGAGTGAGTTAATGAATGAACTCTGTGCTCTCTCTCTCTAATTGCTTCGTATGTTTGAAGAAGAAAGATCGCTGAGGACTCTCATCCAAAGAAAGCTTTATCTGGAAGGTATAAACTTTGGCCTCAGGATCAGTTTGATTTAGACAGGAGGAAAGATGAGAGTTTAAAGGTTTTTTTGTTTTAATAGGCAAGTTGTGGGAGGTAAAGTTTGCCAGGAAGGTCCCTGTCTACTACTTAACCAGTTTTTGCCTCTCTAAATAGTGCTGCCACTGTTTGTTTGGAATTTGCCACTTATTGACATTATATATCCTCTACTGTGTATAAGACATTATTTAATGTGATGCTTGCTTAGTATGTTGAGATTATCCCCTAAGAATTCCAGATTACAGAGAATCTTGATACCATTGACCAAAATAGAAAGATACAAGAAGAGGTGATACAAGAAGTTGGTTTTAGACCTGACATTTGCCTCTTTTTATTAGTTTAAATTATGAGCCTTTTACAAGCTGTTTTACTTCAAAATTGGATTCTGGAAAAGGACATTAAACTACTAATTAAAGAATAATAGGCTAGTCAAATAAGTTGTGATATCCCCACTGAATGGAATATTTATGTGTGTATTAAATATATCTTCAAGATAGCAAGGGCAAGTGCTCATGGTATAATTTCATAAAGTAGGACTTTTAAATGTTATATAGTACCACATTTTAATAAAAATATTTGCAGATATGTATAGAAAAAACTAAATAATGGTTAACAATGGATAATTCTATTTTCTTTAAATTTTTTTCTAATTTTCTAAAATGATTATGTAATTAATACTTTAATCATAATAAAAGCTTATTTTAACAAATGGATGATACAGCAAAGGGAATATAGCCAATATTTTATAATAACTTTAAATTTAATAAAATCTATAAAAATACTGAATCAATACATTATATGTTTGAAATTAATATAATATTATAAATAAACTATAATAAAAAATAAGTTGACATAATCTTATGGTTAAATAATTTGTAAAATTCACACTCGTGCCAATTTTCAGATGAAAAACTGTCATTTTCAGTATGCCCAATAAATAAATTGAGGGAAGAAATGAAGAAGTTGATTTCAATCCTAGATTTGAGTTTGGCAAAGAAATAGGTTCATATATTGAAGGAGGTAGAGAATCAAGCAAAGATGGTTTAATACACATTAATATTAAATGTTAACTTGTTAGATGTTTTCAGTATTATATTGAAAAAAATATATATATATACCTAGTATTATACACTTCTATTTTCTTGATGCTTTTCAGTGATTGTTTTGTGGGGCTGGGGTGAGGTGGGAGTGTATTAAAAGAGAAAGAGAAGGGTATATAGTAGAAACGTTCTAGAGTTGATATTATCTGGAGTCAGGAGGTAGCTGATGCTCAGCCTTCTCTAGTGACAAGTGAGAAGAAGTACCCTAATCAGAATGTGGGGAGAAGGGACTACGCTGGGTTGGGGTACTCATCAGAGTCTTTCTAAGTCCTCTGCCCTTTTGGTGTTTGTACTTTGATGATTGTTTTTTTGAGAGTTGGAGCCTCTTTTAGAGGGGAGAGATTCTTGGGAAATGTGAACCTGGGTAACTGAGAAAAGGTAAAGCTAATTTCTGCTTGTTGTATGAACAAAAAACCACAAAGAGATTTGATTCCTTTGCTAGCAGCGTACTTGTTTTTGTTACAAAAATAATATATACTCATAGTAAAAAACTAAAAAACAAAAAGCCTAAAGGTGGGGTGGGGGGTGGGGCCTAAGAGAGTATAGATTAATTTCTGCATGTTAATCACTGCTGATGGTTTTTTATATATCTTTATAGAAGTTTTCTATCTAGCACCACATTTTAGAGAGAGCGACAAAGAGGGAATAGAGCAAGCAATTATGTTGGATTGTTTTGGACAAGTTGAAGTAATCAAGTTCCTTAGAATCCTTTTTGGCTGTATGCTAGAGATAGAAAGAACACACAGTATTTGCTAAGCACCATGTGCCAGCAAATGGGGTTTACAAATGAATAAAAAAATCTTTACGCTTAAGACAATCACATTTGGGCCAAGGAAACAGAGTTGTGCCAAGTGTTAGAATTACTATTACATAAACTACCTGTCAGTCTTTTCATAAAGATTTTTCTGTGGTTGTACTGTATATAGCATGGTTTCCCCACTCCTAATATACAGTGTTGTAACATATCCAAGAGCTTTAATTATTAATTTTTGCTTAACTGGTCTTATCACTTAACTTTCCATTCAAATTATTATTCTTTTATTTTAAATATTATATAGGAATTACTCAAGGTGATGAGGACGATTGATGACAGAATAGTACATGAATTAAACACTACGGTTCCAACAGCTTCCTTTGCAGGGAAAATTGATGCCAGCCAAACCTGTAAACAACTTTATGAGTCAGTAAGTCTATCTTTTGAGTCTTTTGTGCTTCCTTTATGTCTTTCTTTGCAGGCAAAATAAGAAATCAATTGGCATATAATTAAACTGTGGAAAAAGAATGGAATCTTCACGTTTTCTTGCCCACACCTGAAGGTGTGTAAAAGTTTTGATCTGGTTTCTACAAACTAAAGAAAATGTGTGATCTTAAGCAATAGTCTGGGAAGATATGGTTCTAAGAAATGGGGAGATATGGTTCTAAGAAATGAAAACAGTCTCCCCTTGTGGGCAGACTCTAACTTAAGGAAACCTTATAGATCAAAGAAAACAGGAGAGAATGAAACAGTCAAGTAAAACAGTGAGATAAAAGTGGGGTCTTTGAATGAATCAGTGTTAAAAAAGCTAGACAGCTGATATAAGGAAGAATTAAAACCCTTCACACTTTCTGTATCTTCTTTCTTCCCTTACTCATCAGGAAAGGGAAAAGAAACATTTGGCAGGATAGAAGGAAAAGCCACAGATAAATTGTCCTACCAAGGGTACAGGTTCAGTCCTTGGTCAGGGAACAAAGATCTGGCAAGCTGTGCAGCCAAAAAAAAAAAGATGAAAAGATCAAAATTTTAGACCGAAAGAAGTTCTCAAAGCTGTGGTAAAATAAAATAAAACTGGGAAGTTCTAGGTATACCCACTTTAGACTCGTTTTGAATCATTCTCGTGCCCCACCCCAAATGTCTTCATTTCAAAATTGCTTTCCCCAAATCAAAGGAAATATGGTTATGATATGATTATCCTTCAGGATTTTTCTCCTCTAACCACAGTTTTACCATACTGAGTTTCTTAATAAATATTATCTCAGTTCCTTTGATAAACACTTTATATATCAGAAATAATTCTCATGTGACCAAATCCTCAAGCATCTGATACTGATGAGCCAATAAGCCTGGTTTTGTGTTATTTTTTTCCTCTGGTAGGTTTATGTCACACCAACTATTACTCTTATCTGGTGTCCTCATTTCTTTGACATACATGCACAGAAGTCCATGAATGTTCCTCTTGCATACTCTTAGGTTTGAATCTTATTGAAGGATGATCTTGAAAATAATTGACAATACTGAGTAAAAGATGATTTACCCCGTCCTTCCTGTTTACATGGTTGTGGGTTCACAGAGGATCTCATGTGAAGGAAAAGTAAGCAGGTGAGGGTAGGAGCATAGTCAGCATCCAGAAATGTATCCACAGGGAAGGTACCACGTTCAGGAGGGGAACTGGAAGAAAGCCCAAATGCGGAAGGAAACTGATGAGAGACCAAAAGAGAATTCCTGAATATTTAATAAAATGTATACAACCTGGTGGGCTGCCGTCTATGGGGTCGCACAGAGTCGGACACGACTGAAGTGACAGCAGCAGCAGCAGCGTACAATCTGAATTTGATTTTAAGATGTAGATAGAAAAATGAGAATATTGTGTTAGACTTCTAGTTGATGCTAATGCTGTTTGGCCAATTGCTGGCAGAGTTAGACAAAATATCAAAGTAATTAAATAGCATTTAGCATCTGAGTAATATATTGAGTCATGTTGCCTCTAAATTTTAGAGGTGGAAAGGGGTATTAGCAATTATTTACTCATAATTCAATAATTTTACAAAAGAGGGAACTGAAGCCTGTAAAGCTAATTATTTAGCCAGTCTTACACAACCTCAGGGAGAGTTTCTTAACTCTGACGGTTATTCTGTCTGGGGGAGAATAGTTCTGTACCCTCAATGCCTCCTTTAATTTTCTGTAATTATACCTGAAGGAGTTAATAAGTAACAGAGGTAGCATACTAGCTAGTAAATATGGGCCTTGAGGCTGTCCTTGTGAATCCTAAATGTTACAATGAAAAGAATTAGCATATTAGAGAAATTTATTATAGGTGGGAATAATGTCGATTAGGCAATTCCTTATACATGAGTACAACTTATAAGTAATGTACTTTTAGTATTACTCTCTAGAAATATAAAGATTTGTTCTTTCTTGATATCTGTTAGACCAGTAGTTCTTAATCACAGGGTTCCAATATAATCATTTAAGAGATCTATTTCAAATAACTTATGAAGAATGCTTATAGAATGGTTGTCAGTCCTGTGTTTTATATATTTAAGATATATATAATGGTTAGGTTATTTCTATTACAACTGTCACTAGCATAGCATTAAGGTATTCTCCCTTTGGACTGAAAAAGGAATGATACAACGTGATTACCTGGAGCAAGCCAGCATTTAAATTTTAGTTGAAGGTGAACCACTGTTAGCACAATTGATGGAATCAACAATCTCTACTTCATTTACAGTTTTTCCTGGTTGATACTTTAAAATCCTGAAAAGAGTTCTGTCTGACATAGGTAAATGTAGCATTCTTTTTCTTTATTGTAACTAAAGACTTCGCTACATCACTTACTTCATAACTTTTTGCACTTGTTGACAATGTGAGGCTGGAAAAAAAAAAGAAAGGACAAAAAAAGAGAAAGAGCAGCAATAGTAAGTGGCTCAGAAAGTGTGTGTGAGTAGGTATAGGGTAGAAGAACACACAGATGCAGTAATGGCAGAGAAAGGGGTTCAGAGAGAAGGACACTGAGATGAGAAGCCCAGCAGGAGGAGTGTGGGAAGAGAAGCAGGGAGGCCTGGGAGCATAGTGAGGAAGAGGACAACGCAGCCTCTCACTTCCACCCTCACAGCTCCTGCCTTTGATCTAGCTCATTCAGCACAAACTTCTCTTCCGTAGACTCAATTTTAAAAAATTATTTTAGAAAGTCTTACATTTCTGTAGTCTAAAATTAAAAAATTCTGAAATGTGACAAATTGGTGTGATTTTTTTCTTTCCCTTTTTCTTTCTTTGTTCTTTTAGTTGATGGAGGCCCATGCCAGTAGGGACAGAGTCATAAAAAACTGTATAGCTCAGACCTCATCAGTAGTAAAACAGCTCCGAGAAGAGAGGGAAAAGAATTTGGATGATTTAACGTTATTAAAGCAACTTAGAAAAGAACAGACAAAGGTAAGTTGAATAAGGTTTACATTTCTAAGGCAAGGTTTCCAAACTTAGCCTTCAAAATAAAAGCAGTTTTTAATATGAAAAATCCAGAGTAAGATATGCTTATTACTTAAAATGACCACGAGGTTAGTACTTCATTCGTAATGGGCTTTATTTTATTGCACTTCAGTATTAATTGGTAAATTAATGTGTATTTCATGATTGTATGTAATGTAGCAGCCTTAGCTAAAAGAAGCACGTAATCATGTTATTTCCATTCCTTTATATATTCTACAGTTAAAGATATAAAGATTAATACAGATCAACATCATGTTAAAATATGTGGAAATCACATCTGTATCTATATTTTGAGTCTTGAATTGAGAAGAAACATTTAAAAAATATATTTACAGTTTAAAAATATTTACCTCTGGTTTCATCTGTAGAAACCTGCTAAATGTAATACAGATGTTTAGCTTCAGGATATTACCCTCTTCAGCTGTGAAAATATAGTACAGTACTATTTAAATATAACCAGGTACACTAGAACCTCCTTATGTTTATTTCTTTGCTATGGAAAAGATGGTATGAGTCTTTGACTCTTTTCAGACTCTCCTTTGTTTCTATTTCATCTCCCATCCCTGCTATTTTCCCTTTTAGGAAAACACCGAGCGTCCACTGAGTGATATGTCAGAGGAAGCCTTATTTTCCTAAAGTCAGCTATAATGTAGATGAGTGTGGACTTCAGAGTAGAGTTAATGAGGCAGAGCAATTTCTTTATAGCCCTTAAATGTGGTATGTCAAGAAAACAGTGGAAATGTATACCATATTTTATTTTCTGGACTGTATTACTGTCTTTTGGTGAGGGAATAGCTCAAGGGGTAACTTTATTCTGATACAATTTCACACTCTCAGAAAAGTTGCACAAAGAGTACAAGGAACTCCTATGTACCCTTTACCTATATTCACCTTTTGTTTACATTTTGCTCCACCTGCTTTACAATTTATTCTCTCCACCCTTCCTACCTTTTCCTCCTTGCCTCCCTTGTTCCCTGTCTTCCTCCCCCTCCCTCCATACACATTTTTTTTTCTTACCATTTGAGAATATACACATTATACTCTTTTACCCCTACATATGTTGGTTATTCCCTAAGAACAGGGGCTTTCTCTTACATGCTGTTGCTGCTGCTTAGTCCTTCAGTCAGGTCCCAACTCTGTGACCCTATGGACTGTAGCCTGCCAGGCTCCTCTGTCCATGGAATTCTCCAGGCAAGAGTACTAGAGTGGGTTGCCATGCCCTCCTCCAGGGGGTCTTCCCAATCTATAGATCAAACCTGGGTCTCCTGCGTTGCAGGCAGATGCTTTACCACTGAACCACCAGAGAAGCCCTTCTCTTAACATGACTGCTGTATAATTACCAAAATCTTGTCTGCATTTTAAGATGGCATAATAGGTGACTCACTGGTCCTTGCATGTTGGGTAACTGAAAATCCAGTGTGAGATAGAATCATGTTTTCATACTGAACAAGTTGTGAAGTTTGCTCTTTGTTTAGTGGATGTAGCGAAGGGGACCTTGCTGTCTCTCTCAAGTCTTGTCTTTTGCTGCACACAGGTGAGTGTGTGCACTTTCTTAGTCATCCTACTGATGCAGTATGTCTCACTGGATACAGGATTCATCTACTACCTTTACTGTTCCCTATGTTCATGATGACTGCTTCAGCCCAATGTTTCACACCTCCTCATTCATTAGTCAGCAGGGGTTTCTTCAGTGAACTTGGGCTGTAAAGGTCATCTTAGGAGGCGTTTTGGAAACCAGCCAGTGAGTTATGAAAGGTAATTTTCTAGCCTGTGACATTGCATGGGACTATAATAGAAGGTAACCATGGGTAGTACTTGAGCAAATAAGGAAACTTGGATTTTTTCTTCAAGTTTGCTATGAAGGTTATGGAATCAGAAAGAGGCAGCTCTTAAAGATGTTCCAGCTCTACCTCATCATTTTCTATATGTGGAAACAGACTCAGAGATACTCCCCAGAGTCACAAACTAGTAAGTAGTGGGACTGGACTTGAATCCATTTCTTCTAACTCTGAATTCAGTCGGTGTTTTTACATTGCTACTGCTAAGTCACTTCAGTCGTGTCCACTCTGTGTGACCCCATAGACGGCAACCCACCAGGCTCCCCCGTCCCTGGGATTCTCCAGGCAAGAACACTGGAGTGGGTTGCCATTTCCTTCTCCAATGCATGAAAGTGAAAACTGAAAGTTAAGTCGCTCAGTCGTGTCCGACCCTCAGCGACCCCATGGACTGCAGCCCACCAGGCTCCTCCGTCCATGGGATTTTCCAGGCAAGAGTACTGGAGTGGGGTGCCATTGCGTTGTGACTAATAATCAAATTCTGATTACTTTAGTGAATAGTTTATTTGCATACACTGCCAATCTGAAAGTTCCCAGTTCTTTACCCTAACTAACCCTTACCTCAAAAAAGCCTTGCTGGAACTATATATCTGCTGTCACCTGTTCATAGCTTTTGAGAGGAATTTTACCTGTGTAAGACCCAGAGTCTCAAAAACAGCTATCTCAAAGGTAGCATTTTGTTGGTGTCACTGAAATTGTATTAGAAGCTGGCTGTAATGTCTGCCATGTTCAAGAATAGAAGAAACATTGATTATAAAGGCAGATTGCTCTGAGGAAATCCATCTACCACTTGGAGGTTTTGTAATCTTGTTAATTAATATGAAACTTCTGAATTTCAGTTTGTAAAATGGAGTTGATACTTAATATCTTTTATTTTATTTTGGAGGGTAAGGATTAAATTGTATAATATATGTAAGAGGTAACATATTGACTGATATGAAGTAGCAGATTCTTTCCTGTTTGAATCTCTGGGACTCCATATTCATTCCATTAATTCTCTCTACAATATCCACCCAACCAGTGGTTTCCACCTTTTGTTTAACCAGTATTAAGAGAATCGAGGGGATGCACAGTCTTATGTGTCAGTACATTCTCTTTTTGGACAGCTGGGATTGTTCAGATATTTTCTTATTGTGAAAATCTGTCTCCTTGTAGCATGTAATTACTGATTCTTAATCATCCCTCTGGATAAGTCTAAACCTATTTCTACAGGACACCCATTTAAATATTTGAGAACAATTCTAAACACTGTCTTAGTGGCCTATTGTAACACTGTTCTTTGAAGTTGTTACTTCTTTGGCAGAAAATCTGGGCTTTGACAGAGCAGTGAAGCTTTAATGATTTCTGTGTCTATATAGCTGATTAAAATCTGAAACTGAGATTGTTCTCGTTGAAGCAGGCAGGCTTCCTCAGGCTTGTTACTACTCCACAGCACAGCAGACATGCTGTCCTTCCTTGTTCATGGTTTCAATCCTATATTCTGGTGCATACTCCTGATACCAAGTTTTGAATCTAAGAAGGGAGTTGACAAAGAGCATTGAAACAGTACCACATCCAGTCTTATTAGTGTTAGATGCACATTTCTCAAACCTGTCTGAGCTGTACTCCTAATTTATGGTTAGGTGCTTTGGTCTGGGTCCCCACCTCTTTGTTGCCCAAATCTTGTCTAACTTTCTGGCATTCTTTCCCCTAAGTCTCCTGGCCTGAGAACATCATCCTGCTGTTAACTTCTTGGCTGCCTCAACCTGTAGTTCATACTTTTTTTCTGCTAATTTTCCTGTTTTCTGCTAATTTTCCTGAATACTTCAAGGTTCTCCTCCTGGAACTAGTTAGCTTCCTTCCTGTCAAGTCTCTCTGAGCAGAGGTAACTAGGAGTATGATGGGCCCTGCCATCTGGACCTGGCAGTGGGATTAACTACTTTTTTGATGGAGTTATTAGGTTGGCAGTTAAAAAGAAAGTTAGAAAGACTTTTTAGCATTTTAGACCTCAGACCTCTGGCCGTATGATTAAGGTATGGAAAATCCATCCCTTTCTCAATTACTTGAGCCTTTTATATCCCCCTTCTGTTTTTCTTCCAATTTCTTTTTTCTTTTATTCAAATCAGGTTGCCACCTCCTTGTCCTTTTTTCCTTTTGTTTCTCTGGGCTATCTTTGCAAATCTATACTGTAGGATCAATAAGTCAAACTGGAATTACTGAGTTAAAGGACATGGGAATTTACATTTTTGCTAAGTCTTACCAAATTGCTCTCTATAGAAGTTACAACAATTTGTACTCCTACAAAAAAATATATGTGAGTGTATCTTTCCCCATACCCTCACTAATACTAGGTTTTATTGGAATTATCAGGTTTCTTCTTTAAAAAATGTTTTTGGTCATGTTATGACTTAATTTGCATTTCTTTTTGCATAAGTAAGAGTGTACATTTAAAAATAGGTTTATTGGCCATTTGTTTTTCTTCTGTTTTTCTTATTTTTTTAAAGCTGTCAGTAATATGCAGCAGTGCTTGAGAACTAGGGCTTTATAAGATTTTACAATTGATTAAATACAAGAATATCAAAGAAGGTTTTGAAATCTAACCTAAGTATTGACAAAAAATGCAGGAGCAGCAGCTGGTTTTGTTAGGAAAACATTATAGAGTTTGGTTTTAGTTCTTTAAATTTTCATAACTTCATTTTTGTTTTCCTTTTCTTGCAGTTGAAATGGATGCAGTCAGAACTGAATGTTGAAGAAGTGGTAAATGACAGGAGCTGGAAGGTATACAATAATGTTGATTCTTGGAGGGAACTAGGAGGGGAAACAGAACTAGCAAAAGGAAACAAACCAAGGGGAGGAGGGAGTAAAGATAGCCTTGGGCACGTAGGAATAAAGATCCTTCATTTAGAAGCAATTGAAGGTTTTAACTTTTTAGAGGGATGGGAGTTGCAGTTAGAATCCAAATAGAGCCATCTTATAAAAAAATAGCCTTACAGTCTCATGGTAGAATTGCATGGTTGTCATGGTAACATAATTGGAGACATTCTATATGATTCCTAATATTAATTGTGGGCTATTTGATATTTAGAGTTATTAGTTTTAACTTAGAACCTTCAGTCAGGTTATTTAAGTTAGGTGATTAGTTATTTCCATAAATTTTCATATCATTAACTACCCTTCACAGTTGCTTCTTTTCTAACGTATCTGATCATGAAACTTTTTTTGTATATCGTTTCATATAGTTTCACTGGTTTCCGATAATAGGGCTTTTTATGCCTCCTAGATTCACATGCTCCTTATTACCACCTGCTCCTGCTGCTTAGTTGCTTCAGTCGTGCCCAACTCTGTGTGACCCTATGGACTGTAGCCCACCAGGCTCTTCTGTCCATGGGATTCTCCAGGCAAGAATACTGGAGTAGGGTGCCATGCCCTCCTCCAGGGGATCTTCCCAACCCAGGGATCGAACCGAGGCCACCTGCATTGCAAGCAGATTCTTTACCACTGATCTACCAGGGAAGCCCTATTACCACCTGCTGCTGCTGCTGCTGCTAAGTCGCTTCAGTCGTGTCTGACTGTGTGCGACCCCATAGATGGCAGCCCACTAGGCTCCCCTATCCCTAGGATTCTCCAGGCAAGAACACTGGAGTGGGTTGCCATTTCCTTCTCCAATGCATGAAAGAGAAAAGTGAAAATGAAGTCACCCAGTCGTGTCTGACTCTTAGCGACCCCATGGACTGCAGCCTACCAGGCTCCTCTGTCCATGGGATTTTCCAGGCAAGAGTACTGGAGTGGGGTGCCATTGCCTTCTCCACTATTACCACCTACATGATTCTAATTAGGAATTAGATTGGGGGACCAGGATCCTAGGACTTTACATGTAGTTAAAAACCACAAAATTCTTACTTTTTAGTTTTCTGGAAAAGTATGTTTACATGTCCTCTCTAAAACTTCAAAGATTTCCAAAGGGCAAAATCTATTAAATCTGAAAGAATGAACTGAAAATTGTTTTATCCTTTGAAATTAACTGATGGAATTGGGCTGAATCCAAAGGAGGTCAACAGAACCAAAAACTGGAGTGTACCAACTTGCAGAGCCCTGAATAAACTGCAAAATACAAATTGACTTTCTTTGCTTTATCACATTTATTTATCCTATCCTTTTTGCTAAGATTTCGTACTTCTGCCTTTTCCACCTATGTGATAAGATGTTTGCTCCTTGAAAGATTTTGGCAAAATTTGTCCATTTCTATTCTCTAGAGAGATAATATTTACTCTTGGGATGGGATGGGGGTGGGTACAATGAACATCTAGTTTGGAAAACCCAGTGCAGGGATTGATGTATGTAAAATGTAGTAGGAAGAGTGAAGCATTTTTGGATTTGGTATTACTTTAAAAGAAAATATGCTCCATCCACTCCACATATAATGAGGCTATTTGTTTTCAAGGGAAGAAATTGTAGCCATGGTCCAATAGGCCAGCAAAAATGGTTAAGAAGTTATTTAGGAGAAGGATTTGGAGAGGCTCAACCAGGTTGTGTACATCATCCCAACCAGTGTGTCAAAACCACTAATCTGAAGCCTCCTCTGGTCTGAGCATTGGGAACTCCAGGGACATGTCAGAGCTAGGAGCTGTAAGACAAAAAGGCCAGAAAAAGTCTGTATTATTTCTTCGTGTTCTAATTGTGAGACACATATGCCAAAGAGCATGTAACATGTCGGATGTAAAGAATATTAGTAAAATGAACATGTATCTACTACCCAGTTTAAGAAATTGAATACCAGTACCCTATATAGATTTTTCTTTTATTTTTTTGCTAGTCCATTTTAGCCAACATGGGTTGGTTTCTTTGGGGGGTTTTGGGGTTGTTTTTTTTTACCTAAAAATGGTTTGTTCCTTACATCAGTAAAGTATGAAGGTAAATTCTGAGAAAAAATTGTTTTAGATTTTTATAATTTTTTTAATTGGAATACAAAATTCTTTAGACACATTAATTTTTTAAAAAATATTAAAAGATATACAGTAAAAATTCTACTCTCATGCCTCTCTAATTTTAACCACCTCCTTTCCCTTTCCTCTGAAAGGATGTATATGCTTTCAGATATTTGTAACTTTAAAATTTTGTTTGTATGTGTACACACATATATGTATATTTTCTCCTTTATCAGACAAATGGAAGTGTGTTTTTCTTAATATATCTTGGAGGTCTTTTCAAATTAGGGTGTAAAGAGATTTCTTATTCTTTTTTTATGTTTGCTTTGTATTCCATCAAATGGCTATACCAAAATTTTTATTTAACACAGTCCATATAACAAGTAATCTTAGAATGTTTTTAACATATATATTTGTTTAGTTTTTAGGAAGCAAGGTAAACAGAACAAAACATTACATAAATTTATACAATTTAGTAAAAGACTGGGCTCCCTTCGTAGACTGGACTTCCCTACCTACATGGTAGAAGCATCTGGCACTCATTTAGAAAAGCATGACAGATAGCTAAATAAAATCTACATTATAAAAGAATTCTTAAAACAGTTTTATCTTAATTTAGATATTTTGTCAAACTGTCCAAAATATGTTATATGGAATTAAAATATTTGTGATGTACTAAATAAGCTAACTTGTGATGATTTTTGTCCTTGAATAATTTAAAGTTTATTAAAATAATGAAAATTATTTTATAAATGAATATCAAGGCATTCTGTGCTCTTCACTTCAGTTCAGTCACTCAGTCATATCTGACTCTTTGCACCCCCATAGACTGCAGCACGCCAGGCTTCCCTGTCCATCACCAACTCCCAGAGCTTACTCACACTCATGTCCATCGAGTCAGTGATGCCATCCAACCATCTCATCCTGTCATTCCCTTCTCCTCCCGCCTTCAATCTTTCTCAGCATCAGGGTCTTTTCTAGACTAGGCACTGTGCTTTTAGTGCCTAGTAAGTCAGTTTGAATTGGTGAGGAAACACCTCTGTTTCCTAAACCTGTTGACTTGGGGCAAAGAAGGTTATGAAGTGAAGTGAAAGTCACTCAATCGTGTCTGATTCTTTGCGACCCCATGAACTATACAGTCCATGGACTTCTCCAGGCCTGAATACTGGAGTGGGTAGCCTTTCCCTTCTCCAGGGGATTTTCCCAACCCAGGGATTGAACCCAGGTCTCCTGCATTACAGGCAGATTCTTTATCAGCTGAGCCACAAGGGAAGCCCAAGAATATTGGAGTGGGTAGCCTATCCCTTCTTCAGCGGATCTTCCCCACCCAGGAATTGAACCAGGGTCTGCTGCATTGCAAGCAGATTCTTTACCAACTAAACTATTAGGGAAGCCCCAAAGAAGGTTATATTCACCTGAAATTTCAGGTCTAATTTATACAGGATGACTCAGTGACCTTTGTTTCTGTTCACATGTCTTAGGTGTTTAATGAACGCTGCCGAATTCACTTCAAGCCTCCAAAGAATGAATAAAAAGATACTTTTTTTTTAAGATGGACCGGGTCATCTCATAAAGAGTCAAGCATGACAGACATCAACATGGTGGGCTTCCCAGGAGGATTTCTGAGCCAACAGTCCAAGACCTTTTGTTGATTTCAGCCCCACTTAGCCAAGACCTCACATATAAATAATTCTGATAATTATGGAGAAATCAACTGCTATTTTATACTGATTCTGTAAAAAAAAAAAATGTTTTGTAACTATTAAAATAATTTTCTGACTCAATGTACACAATTATTTCATTGTTTTCCCAGTTGAGACAGTAAGTTCTTCTAAGAGTATTTGAATACAATTTCAGTATGTAATTTGATTTATATTGTATCTTTTTGAATTTTACAAATTTATTGATATCAGCGTAGACCTTTTTGGTCGTTGATGGTTTTATCTCTTATTTATTTCTTTAGGTTTATCGCGCATAAGTTAAAGGGCAATAATATGGCCTGGATACTGTTCAAGGAAACTTTCTTAGTACCTTATTTTTATATGCAAAAACTATTGTTGGGTGGAAATATTTTCCTGGATAATGTTTCTGTGGACAGTGAAAAGGAAAGCAAAGTAAAGCAAATTCAGAAAATGGAAAAGTAGAAGAGGGCTTGCATGGTGGACTTCTAGTATAGGGTGATTGTATCCATTTTATGTTGCTGTTTAACAAATTTAACAGCTTAAAGTCACTCCTGTTTGTTATCTTACAGTTGTGTAGGTCAGAAGGCTAGGAAAGCTTGTCTGAGTTCCCTGGCTGGGGTCTCACAGGCTGCAATCAATTTGTGACTGGTTCTTGTCTGGAGTCTCCAAGGGAAGAACCTGCATCCAGGCTCATTCAGTTGGTAGAATTCAGATCCTTTCAGTCCTAAGACTGAAGTTCTTTATACCTTGCTGGTTCTCATCAGCCACTCTGAGCTTCTAAAAGCCATTCACATTTCTTGATGCTATGGCCTCCTCCCTTTTCAAGCTAGCAATGGTGCATTGAACCCTCATTCTTGGAATCTGACTTCCTTTTCTGCTATAAGCCAAACAAAACTGCTTTTAAAGGGTGTATATTAGTTTTACCATAATAATTTTCCTTTGTATTAACTTAAAGTCAACTGATTACAACCTTAATTATATCTGCAAATCCCTTTTTCTGGGTAATGTAACATCACAGATGCAGTGTCTCTTATTCACAGTCTGAGGAATTAGAGTGGGGCATTTTGGAGAGCCATTCTAGGAGTCTGCCTGCTGCTGCTGCTAAGTTGCTTCAGTCGTGTCCAACTCTGTGGGACCCCATAGACAGCAGCCCACCAGGCTCCCCCGTCCCTGGGATTCTCCAGGCAAGAACACTGGAGTGGGTTGCCATTTCCTTATCCAATGCGTCAAAGTGAAGTCACTCAGTAATGTCCGACTCTTAGCGACCCCATGGACTGCAGCGCATCAGGCTCCTCTATCCATGGGATTTTCCAGGCAAGAGTACTGCCTACCACAGTTTAAATGCAAGCCTCCTGGCTCTGGCACAGTTAGATCAACCCTCCCAGCAGGGTTGTGGATAGGCTTGTGTGTTCAGTATGTTGACTGTCGGGTTGTGCACTAGAGCATTTTGAGCATTTACCATGGATCAGATACTGTTTAGTTGTTGAGGATATTACAAAACCTACTTTTGTGAAGATTATATTATAGTCTTTCAACAAGAAAAAAGTTTCCTAGTGCCAGCAATGAAAAGGATTTTCTATAGGACTTGCCTGTTATTGAATGGTACATGACAGAAAAAGTGAAAGTCACTCAGTTGTGTCTGACTCTTTGCAACCCCATGGACTGGAACCCTCCAGACTCTGTCCCTGGAATTCTCCAGCCAAGAATACTGGAGTGGGTTGCCATTCCCTTCTCCAGGGGATCTTCCTGACCCAGGGATTGAACCTGGATCTCCTGCATAGATTCTTTACTGTTTGAGCTACTGAAGAACCCACATGACAGCTGATGTTTAATAATTATTAGATGTATGAGTGAACTGAGTGGATTCATGCAAGAATAAAAATAAGACACAACAAAGATGTCCCCAGGGAATTCAGAACCAGAATCCTTGGAAAAGATTCATAACAGCCTTTCCAGCATTTCACGTCTGCTCTAGCTAATCCAATTTTAGCAGGATGCTTGAATCATTCCAATATTATGAAAATGCAATTATGGTATGGATGACTTTTAGTGTAAATGAATATTAGTGTATTTAGTTTGTGATGAATGGCATTTAAAGCCTCCAGTTTTTAAGAAATGGGTGGTACATTGCTTTTGAAAGTTGATTTGTGTGCTGAAACAGTGTCTTGCATGTAACTGCTGCCTTACAACAATGTATTGATTTTGTTGCTTGAAGGATAGGTAAATGTTAGTCACTCAGTTGTGTCTGACTCTTTGTGATTGCATGGACTATAGCCCTCCAGGATCCTCTCTGCATGGAATTCTCCAGACCAGAATATTGGAGTGGGCAGCCATTCCCTTCTCCAGGGGATCTTCCTGACCCAGGGATCAAACCTGGGTCTCCTGCACTTAAGGCAGATTGTTTACTGTCTGAGCCACCAAGGAAGACCCTGAAGGATAGGTAAGATTTAGCCAGAAAGAGAAAAAACAGAAGGTACAAAAGTTCAGAGAAGAGTTTGGCCCTTTCACTGCAAAATGGAAGATAACCATAGAGGAAATACCGATGATAATCCATTTGAAATTCTTTTAACAAGTATTTGAGTACCTTCCACATCCAAATTCTAGGTACGATTAGTCACTGCTAATAGTGCTAATCAGTTTCACTGCTAATCAGTGAACAAAACAGATTAAAAAATGTTTTGCTCTCAAAGAGCTTTCTTTCTCAAAGGAACAGTAACAGACTTTATTTTCTTGGGCTCCAAAATCGCTGCAGATGGTGACTGCAGCCATGAAATTAAAAACTCTCTTTGGAAGAAAAGCTATGGCAAGCCTAGACAGTATATTAAAAAGCAGAGACATTGCTTTGCTGACAAAGGTCTGTCTAGTCAAAGCTATGGTTTTTCCCATAGTCATGTATAGATGTGAGAGTTGGACCATAAAAACAGCTGGGCACCAAAGAACTGATGCTTTTGAACTGTGGTGATGGAGAAGACTCTTTAGAGTCCCTTGGACAGCAAGGAGATCAAACCAGTCAATCCTAAAGGAAATCAGTCCTGAATATTCATTGAAAGGACTGATGAGGAAGCTGAAGCCCCAATACTTCGGCTGCCTGATGCAAAGAGCTCAGAAAAGACCCTGATGCTGGGAAAGATTGAAGGCAGGAGGAGAAGAGGACAGAGGACGAGATGGTTGGATGGCACCACCAAGACAATGGACATGAGTTTGAGCAAGCTCCAGGAGATTGTGAAGGACAGGGAAGCCTGGTATGCTGCAGTTCATGGGGCCACAAAGAGTCAGACACAACTGAGTGACTGAACAACAGCAACAAAGCTTACATGTAGTAAGGGGAGACAAACAATAGAAAACAATTACATAGTGTGCTAAGGGGTGACAGAAGAAGGCAATGGCACCCCACTCCAGTACTCTTGCCTGGAAAATCCCATGGACGGAGGAGCCTGGTGGGCTGCTGTCTATGGGGTCGCACAGAGTCGGACATGACTGAGCGACTTCACTTTCTCTTTTCACTTTCATGCATTGGAGAAGGAAATGGCAACCCACTCCAGTGTTCTTGCCTGGAGAATCCCAGGGACAGGGGAGCCTGGTGGGCTGCCGTCTACGGGGTCGCACAGAGTCGGACACGACTGAAGCGACTTAGCAGCAAGAGGTGATAAAGTTCCACTCCCTCCCCACCAAAAAGCAAGAAATCAGAAATGGAGATTGCAAATGACTGTTTAGCTAAGAGAATATTATAATGCTGTTGATCTTTGAAAAGTCAATTGATTTAGAGAATGAAATGTATCAAATAAGTATAGTAATAAAAAGGAAGTTTTAGGGAATTCCTTGGCGGACCAGTGGTTAAGACTCTGAGCTTCCACCACAGGGGATGCAGGTTCCATCCCTGGTCAGGGAACTACATCCCACATGTGGTGGTGCAGCGTGGTTAAAAAAAAAAATAAGTTTTCTAATAAGTAAGTCTCTTTTCAAGTTATGCTCCAAAGATACTAGTTTGGGAAACAGAGCGATAATACACCTAGTGCTGCTGCAGTGGACTCTGCTTCCGTGCCACACTACCTAAGTAAGACCATCCAGGAATAACTTGTAAACTGGGAGATTAGTCAAAGATGTGGTCTGATTTCAAATTAAGAAAAATGAATATTCTGCCTAGAGATGGGTGATCTAATTAAATACATTAGAGATCATTTAGGTTACTCATGATTTCGTGTGCACTTAGCCTTCTAGATAAGCCTTGATAGTTTCTTTAAAAAAAAAAATAAGCTTATTTAGTTGAGTATAAACACTGAAGAGTAAAAAAAACCAAAAGGGTCTAAAGTGATCTCTCCTAATAGTGACAGCATTTCCAGAAAAAGCCTAGTTTACCCACAGCATTATGGTGGGGAGGAAAGTCAAAATGTTAATAAGAGGTTTGAACTCAGCTAGCTCCCAGCTCCTGAGTGCAGTGACTAGTTGAGGGCATCCCTGGGTTGAAGTCCGACCTCATTGAAATATTCCACCATGCAAATACACTTCTCTCTTTGCTCAGTTGTTCAACCTACATTAAGTTTCTCTCTCTTTCCCTAATCGATTGTTCTTTACCTTTCTGAGGACAAAGTGTTCCTGTCTGCCTATCCATCCATCCATCTCCTCGTCTATATACTTGTCATGTGGATCAGATACCATATCAGAGCCCTTTCTAGGGAGGACTCTGGCTCATAGCTCCCACTTACAGAGCACTCCTTGGTAGCCCACTTTATACCATGCTGATTGGACCAGGGCTGAGCGATTGACCCAAGAACTGGCAAACCTTAAGCTAGCCAGTGTCCTGTGACAAGTCCTAGAACAAAAAGTTGATCAGGACAATCAAATTCTTCAAGGCTCTGAACTGATAAATACTGAGAAAATTATGTACTTAGCAGTGGGAGGTGAAGCTTGAAGGAGAGTGGTGATGAGGTACAACAGGGGCCAGGAAAGCCCACTGTTCTGAAAAAGCAGGGGCCCCACGTGGCTCAGTGGTAAAGAACCCATCTGTCAATGCAGGAGACACAGGAGACAGAGGTTTGATCCCTGGGTCAGGAAGATCCCCTGGAGGAGGAAATGGCAACCCACTCCAGTATTCTTGCCTGGAGATTCCCATGGACAGAGGAACCTGGTGGACTACAGTCCAAGAGTTGCAAAGAGTCGAACATGACAGCACACACACATATGAGGATGCACGCCATGAAGCAGAGAAAAGGATACAAAATAGAAGAGAGAATGTCAGTTGGAGCTGGCAGAAAGGTGGACAGAAACAGAGAAGCAGAGAGCTTGGGGAATAGCTGAGACCCATGAGTGATCGGCCCCTAGAGTAAAAACCCACCATCACAGCTTCTCAGTTCCTTAGAGCTGCCTTGGATCCTGGTTCTGGCTGTGAGATCCGTTTATATTCGGGTCCCTCTTCTCCATGAGACCGTGAGAAAATGCCTGGTTGATTGGCATTTTCTAGATTTCTCAGTAGATGCATCTTTATGATAAACCCCCACATGACATTAAAAAGTTCTTTTGAACCAAAGGAGTCTATCAAGAACATTTCCAGTCAGTCAGTGGCCAAGCAGTATCTTCTTGTTTAAATAGTCCGTTGACATTAGGATATTTTTCTTCATCCAATCAATACTTCATCAAACTGTTGTTGAGAGCACCATGGATGTGCTGGATAGCCTCTTGGGAGAAACTCCCCATGGTGTCTGAACTTCAGTTCTAGCAAGGAAAGATCAGATTAGCTTCCAGGTTGAGTTTTGGCTTTTAAATGAGAAACATGCCAGAAATTGATCAATTCACTCCCTTAAGTAAGTAAAGCAATCCTGTTTTCCAGGAAAGAACAGGGTGGGCATTGACTACAACCCTGGGTAGCCTCATGCCCTCTGAATCTTCAGTTGACCCAATACATCATTTAACCATGTCTATGGCAGAGAATTCTGGAAATGCCTGACAGATAGCTGGGGTTGAGGCCCTCACCTTTGAAGGCAAGAGTGCATTCTCTCAGTCTCTTTCTTTGGGGTTAGGGAAAATAATTCTCACCATAAAGAACAAATTCTTTAAAAAAAAAAAAAAAAAAGAACAAATTCTTTCTCCCAGATTCCACTTCAAATTTGGCGGGGCAAATGTTTCAGAAATGTAATTTTTTTCCTTTGCTTGCTGTGGTATTGCTAAGAGAAGACATGTCGTTTGGGGGGAAAATCTGATCCTTTATTTGGATAAGGCCTTTAATGAAACGGCCAACTAACTTTTGAACACCCTTTCCATCAACAGTTTATCCAGTTTTAGGTCTCTTTTCCTTTTTGTTACTCTGGGAATCCCAACAATTTTGGAGGAATAAATCTACTTGCTCAAGTACCACCTCCTTAGCCTTTAAATAAGCCACTCCCTTTTCACAAAATCATCCATGTTAAAGCTGATTTTAAACTATTACAGTTGAATACTTTTAAACCAATTTGCAAATTATTATGATACATTTAAATGTGGAGAAATGTATTTTCCTTTCTTTTATATTGATCTTCATTGGAGTTTTACAATGTTGTGTTAATTTCTGTGGGACAGCAAAGTGAATCAGCTGTACATATACACATATCCCCTCTTTTATGGATTTCCTTCCAATTTAGGTCACCACAGATCATTGAGTAGAGTTCCCTGTGCTATATAGTATGTTCTCATTAGTTATCTATTTTAGTTGTTGTTGTTGTTCAGTTGCTAAGTCGTGTCCAACTCTTTGTGACCCCATGGACTGAAGCACGCCAGGCTTTCCTGCCCTTCATTATCACCCAGAGTTTGCTCAAACTCATGCCCATTGGGTTGGTGATGCCTTCCAACATCTCATCCTCTGTTGTCCCCTTCTTCTCCTGCCCTCAGTCTTTCCCAGCATCAGGTTCTTTTCTAATGAGTTATCTCTTCGCATCAGGTAGCCAAAGTATTGGAACTTCAGCTTCAATGTCAGTCCTTCCAATGAATATTCAGTACTGATTTCTTTAGGATTGACTGGTTTGATCTCCTTGCTGTCCAAGGGACTCTGAAGAGTCTTCTCCAACACCACAGTTCTAAAGCATCAATTCTTCCAGGCTCAGCCTTCTTTATGGTCCAATTCTCACATCTGTATGTGACTACTGGAAAAACCATAGCTTTGACTATATGGACCTTTGTCTGCAAAGTGATGTCTCTGCTTTTTAATATGCTGTTTAGTTTCATCATAGCTTTTTTTTTCGAGGAGCAAGCATCTTTCAATTTCATGGCTGCAGTCACTGTCCACAGTGATTTTGGAGCCCAAGAAGATAAAGTCTGTCACTGTTCCCATTGTTTCCCCCATTTATTTGCTATAAAGTGATGTGCAGACATTACTTTGCCAACAAAGGTCCATCTAGTCCAGGCAATGGTATTTCCAGTGGTCATGTATGGATGTGAGAGTTGGACTGTGAAGAAAGCTGAGCGCTGAAGAATTGATGCTTTTGAACTGTGGTGTTGGAGAAGACTCTGGTGAGTCCCTTGGACTGCAAGGAGATCCAACCAGTCCTTTCTGAAGGAGATCAGCCCTGGGTGTTCTTTGGAAGGAATGATGCTAAAGCTGAAACTCCTGTACTTTGGCCACCTGATGCAAAGAGTTGACTCATTGGAAAAGACCCTGATGCTGGGAGGGATTGGGGGCAGGAGAAGAAGGGGATGACAGAGGATGAGATGGCTGGATGACATCACTGACTTGATGGATGTGAGTCTGAGTGAACTCCAGGAGTTGGTGATGGACAGGGAGGCCTGGCGTGCTGCGATTCATGGGGTTGCAAAGAGTCGGACACGACTGAGCGACTGAACTGAACTGAACTGATGTAACTGGATGCCGTGATCTTAGCTTTTTGAATGTTCAGTTTTAAGCCAGCTTTTTCACTCTCCTCTTTCACCTTCATCAAGAGGCTCTTTATTTGCTCTTCGCTTTCTGCCATAAGGGTGGTGTCATCTGCATATCAGAGGTTGCTGATATTTCTCCCTGCAATCTAGAAATCAGCTCTCTGGGCTGGTGGCTGCACTGGCTCCACCTCTCTTTCCCTGGCTCAGGAGCTAGCAGCCAGTTGCGACAGTGGTGGGGGCTGGGCCATGGGCTGCACACAACCGCTCACTGCCTCAGCGTGGGCAGCCCAGCCAGTCCCCAGGCGGCAGCTCACATATGGCTAAGCCCAAGCAGCCTGCCTGTGGGGCTCCTGCTCCTGCACTATCCACCAATAAAAGGGAATAAACTGTATCTATTTTATACATAGTATCAATAGTGTATACATGTGAATCCCAGTTTTCAAATTCATCCCACCCGGCTTTCCCCAAAATGTATTTTTCAACATTTCGTGAATAAAAAATTATTTTCATACTATTTTTATTTTACCTGGCTTAGACAGATTTGGATCACACTCCCCTCTGCACCTCCCCCTCCCCCACAAGACTTATGGGATCTTAGTTCCCCAACCAGGGGTGGCTTGTGTCCTTGGCAATGAAAGCACAGAGTCTTAAACACTGGACTGCCAGGGAGATCCCTGGGTCACACTTTCCATTTTCAATTCTATTAAGGCAGGTACTTCAGTTAAACCATTTTCTCTTTTCCTTTATAGCATAGAAGTATTCAACCCTAACTAACATTAGAATCACTTCAACTGTTTTCCAGAGATTCTTATTTACTTGGTCTGCAGTGGGACTCCAACGTAGATTTTTTTTTTTTAATTTATAAATTAAGTGGTTCTAATATGTAGGCAAGATTGAGAATCACTGCACATATTACTTGATCTTCTTTCCTACTTATTCCTATTTATTATTATGTTCTCTTTAACATAGAGTCTACCTAACCAGCAACATGATATATGTATCCATTTACTCCAGTTTTTTTTTTTCTAATTTTATTTTATTTTTAAACTTTACATAATTGTATTAGTTTTGCCAAATATCAAAATGAATCCGCCTCCATTTACTCCAGTTTTTAATTTCTGACAGTGAAGTGCAATAATTGTCTTTGCATAGATTCTGTGCGTCCTTCATTAGACTAATTCTTACTTTTTAAAATTTTTATTTATTTATTTGGTTAGTTTTATTTTTGGCTGCACTGGGTCTTCGCTGCCGTGCAGGCTTTTCTCTACTGGTGGCGAGCAGGGGCTGCTCTCTAGTTGCAATGCTTGGCTTCTTGTTGCAATGGCTGTCTTGTTGCAGAGCACAGGCTCTAGGCACACAGGCTTCAGTAGTTGTGGCGCATGGGCCTAATTGCTCCAAGGCGTATGGGATCTTCCCAGACGAGGGATCGGTCTGGTGTCTCCTGCATTGCAAGGAGGATTCTTACCTCTGGACCACCAGGGAAGCCCCTAGGCCAATTCTTAAACCGGTGGTATAGGCTTTCTATACCAAGATCAGGATAAAGCAAAAATAAATCTAATAAATCTGATTATGGAGTTTCAAATATCTTTGATCAGCTCTTCTGTGTATATAGCTATAGATATTTGTGTCCTTGTTTTCACTGTTCAGAAAATGATTCTTATTATTAGGCAGGTAGAATCATCTGTGGTAACCCTGTTACCTAAGAGCCCTGTGGCATTAATACTAGCCAGGCAGTGGAGATCTTTTAGTTCATTTATTGAACTAAATCTCTATGTAGTAAGAGCTGAAAGCAAAGGAATAGGACAGTTTCCTTATCCAGAAGCATTTAGAGTTGTCAGTGGTTACCAAAAAAAAAAAAATCGCTGTATTTCAAGTTCTCTCGAACCTCCTTCAGGGTCAGAAGAACTAAGCAAATGAATTCTAAGCTTGTCTTAGTGAAGTGTAGGGATTAAGAGTATTGGTCCTGGAGGCAAACAGCCTGGGATTTTATCCTTACTTTACCAACTAGCCATGAGGCTGTGGGCAAGTAACTTAACCTCTCTATGCTCAGTCTCTGTAAAGGGGAGAAAATAATAATAGTTACCTTATGAGGTTGTTATAAGAATTAAATGAATTATATGTGGAAAGTCTTTAGGGCTCTGGCATATAATAAGCACTTAATACATACTATATTATTATCTGGGGGTGGGGGATTGGCGAGTGGCACTAGCTGAGTAGTGAGCAGAGTGCAGAACACACTGGGAGACATTATTCAGGGCATCTTTATAACAAATACCCTCATCTCTTTCCCCCTCTTCCTTTTTCTTTTTTCTCCCTCTCATCTCTTTCACTTCTTCCCCTCTCTTTCCTAAACAATTCAGTCCAAAATCCATTAGATAACGCCAAGGAAGGATTACAATGAATAGTTGTATGTCAATAAAGTAGAATATATACATGAAATAGAAAAATTTCTAGAAAGACATAATACTAAAATAAACTCAGGAAGAAATAGTCAGTCTAAATAGATCTATAACAAGTAGAGAGATTCTATTAGTAATAAAAAACTTGCCACAGAGAAAAGCCCAGGCCCAGACAACGTCACTGCTGAATTCTACCAATCATTTAAAGAAGACTTGATACTAATTTCACATAAATTCTTCCAAAAAATAAGAGAGGAACACTTTCCAACTCATTCTATGAGACCAGTATTATCTAGATACCAAAACCAAAGCCATCAGAAGAAAACCACAGACCAGTATCTTTTAAGAATTCAGAAGCAGAAGTCCTAAACAAAATACTGGCAAACCAAATACAGCGTGTAAGAAAGAATTGTACACTATGACCACATGAAATGCATTTCAGAATGCAAAGTTGACTTAACATTCTCAAATCAATTAATGTAACATACTGTATCAGTAGAATAAAAAGACAAAACCACATTGTCATCTCTAGAGGCAAGGAAAAAAGCATTTGACAAAATCTGATGTCCTTTCATCATAAAAAACACAACATATTAGAGAATATCCTCAACTTGATAAAGTGTGTCTACAAAAACCCCTTAGATAACATCATACTTAATGGTAATAGACTGGATGTTTTCCCCGAAAGGTCGAACAAGACAGGGATATTCATTCTCACCACTTCTACTCAACTTTGGAGATTCTAGCAAGTACAATTAGGTACTTAATTAAAATAAAAGGTATGCAATTTGGAAAGGAAGAAGTAAAACTATCTTTCTTTGCAGATGATGTGATCTTGAAGTATATGAAAATCCTAAGGTATCTACCAACAAACAAGTTCAGCAAGTTTGAAGATTTCAAGACCAGTACATAAAAATTAATTGTATTTTTTATACTTGTACAACTAAAAACAAATATGAAATTAAGAGAACAATTCCATTTACAATAGCATCCATAGAATAAATTTAACAAAAAGAAGTATAAAACATATACTCTGAAAACTATAAAACATTCTCAAAAGATATTAAAGAAAGTATAAATAATTGGAGAAGCATCTTTATTTGTGTATTGGTAGGTTTAACATTGTTAAAATTGCACTACTCCCCAAATTGATCTACAGATTCAACACAATTCCTATCAGAATCCTAGCTGACTTTTTTGTAGAAATGTATAAGCTGATTCTAAAATTCATATGGAAGTTCAAAGGATCCAGGGGAACAAAAACATTCTTGAAAAAGAAGAACAAAGTTGGAGAACTCAGCACTTGTTGCTTTCAAAACTTACTGCTGCTGCTGCTGCTAAGTCGCGTCAGTCTTGTCTGACTCTGCGTGACAAAGCAACAATAATCGAGAAAGTGTGGTGCTGGCATGAGATACACATGTAAATTAGTGAAACAGAATTAAGGTCCAGAAATGAACTCACGTGACTGTAATCAGCTAGTTTTCAACAAGGACACCAAGACTAATGTGGGAAAGAATCATCTTTTCAACACGTCATGCTGCACAAATTAGGTAATCATATGCAAAAGAATGAAATGGAATCCTTACATCATACTATTAATACTTATAAAATTAACTCAAAAGGATCAAAGACTCAAATTAAAAGCTAAAACAACACAACTCTCAGAGGAAAACAGGAGAAAATCATCATGAACTTGAGTTTGACAAAGGATCCTTAGATATGACACCAAATGCAAAAGCAACAAAAGAAAAAAAGATAATTTGAATTTCATTAAAATTAAAGTCTTTTGTGCTTTAAAGAACACTATCAAGAAATGCAAAGATGGGACTTCCCTGGTGGTCCAGTGGCTAAGACTCCATGCTCCCAAGGAGGGGGCCCAGGTTCAGTCTCTGGTCAGGGAACTAAATCCCACATGCTGCAACTAAGAGTTTGCATGCTGCAGAGATGGTCAGCTCAGCTAAGACCCAGTGCAGTCAAATAATAAATAAATACATAAATAGATATTTTAAAAGATTACTTATAAAAAAGGAGTGCAAAGACAACAAGAAAATTGAGAGAAAGTGTTTGCAAATTATATATCTGGTAAGGTACCTAGAGCCAGACATCCTGGAATGTGAAGTCAAGTGGGCCTTAGAAAGCATCACTACAAACAAGGCTAGTGGAGGTGATGGAATTCCAGTTGAGCTCTTTCAAATCCTGAAAGATGATGCTGTGAAAGTGCTGCACTCAATATGCCAGCACATTTGGAAAACTCAGCAGTGGCCACAGGACTGGAAAAGGTCAGTTTTCATTCCAGTCCCAAAGAAAGGCAATGCCAAAGAATGCTCAAACTACCGCACAATTGCACTCATCTCACACGCTAGTAAAGTAATGCTCAAAATTCTCCAAGCCAGGCTTCAGCAATACGTGAACTGCAAACTTGCAGATGTTCAAGCTGGTTTTAGAAAAGGCAGAGGAACCAGAGATCAAATTGCCAACATCCGCTGGATCATGGAAAAAGCAAGAGAGTTCCAGAAAAACATCTCTTGGCTGCTTTATTGACTATGCCAAAGCCTTTGACTGTGTGGATCACAATAAACTGTGGAAAATTCTTCAAGAGATGGGAATACTAGACCACCTGACCTGCCTCTTGAGAAACCTATATGCAAGTCAGGAAGCAACAGTTAAAACTGGACATGGAACAACAGACTGTTTCCAAAGAGGAAAAGGAGTATGTCAAGGCTGTATATTGTCACCCTGCTTATTTAACTTCTATGCAGAGTACATCAAGAGAAACGCTGGACTGGAAGAAACACAAGCTGGAATCAAGATTGCTGGGAGAAATATCAATAACCTCAGATATGCAGATGACACCACCCTTATGGCAGAAAGTGAAGAGGAACTAAAAAGCCTCTTGATGAGAGTGAAAGAGGAGAGTGAAAAAGTTGGCTTAAAGCTCAACATTCAGAAAACTAAGATCATGGCATCTGGTCCCATCACTTCATGGGAAATAAATGGGGAAACAGTGTCAGACTTTATCTTTTTGGGCTCCAAAATCACTGCAGATGGGGACTGCAGCCATGAAATTAAAAGATGCTTAGTCCTTGGAAGAAGAGTTATGACTAACCTAGATAGCACATTCAAAAGCAGAGACATTATTTTACCAACAAAGGTCCGTCTAGTCAAGGCTATGGTTTTTCCAGTGGTCATGGACGGATGTGAGAGTTGGACTGTGAAGAAAGCTGAGCACCGAAGAATTGATGCTTTTGAACTGTGGTGTTGGAGAAGACTCTTGAGAGTCCCTTGGACTGCAAGGAGATCCAACCAGTCCACTTGAAAGGAGATCAGCCCTGGGTGTTCTTTGGAAGGAAAGATGCTAAAGCTGTAACTCCAGTACTTTGACCACCTCTTGCAAAGAGTTGACTCATTGGAAAAGACCCTGATGCTGGGAGGGATTGGGGGCAGGAGGAGAAGGGGACGACAGAGGATGAGATGGCTGGATGGCATCCCCGACTCAATGGACGTGAGTTTGAGTGAACTCCGGGAGATGGTGATGGACAGGGAGGCCTGGCGTGCTGCAATTCATGGGGTCGCAAAGAGTCGGGCACGACTGAGTGACTGAACTGAACTGAAGGTACCTTATATCCAGAATATGCATAAACTCCTAAAACTCAATAATAAAAAGACACATAGACCAATTTAAAAATAGACAAATGATCTGAATAGACATTTCTCCAAGGAAGATATACAAGTGAATAATAAACTCAAGAAAAGATGCTTGTCATCATGGAAATGCAAGTAAAAATCATGATAAGAAATCATTTCACACCCAGTAGGAAGAACAGACTCAAAAAGTCAGCTAAACAAATGTTAACGAGGATGTTGGAAAAGTCCAAACTCTCACACACTGCTTTTGGGAGGGTAAAATAAGGCAGCTGCTTTGGAAAGCAGTTCGTAAGTTCTTTGAATGTCACTCTTTGAACAGAGTTGTCTTGAACCAGTAATTTTACTCTTACGTATATACCCAAGAGAAGTAAAAACATTTGTATACAGAAAAGCATGTAGACACACGTTTGTTGCTGTCTCAGTCGCTGAGTTGTGTCTAACTTTTAGGTCTGTCATAGCTTTTCTTTAAGGAGCAAGCATCTTTTAATTTCATGGCTGTAGTCACCGTCTGTAGTGATTTTGGAGGCCAATAAAAGATAAAATCTGTCAGTGTTTCCATCTTTTTCCTCATCTGGAGAAGGGAACGGCAAACCACTTCAGTATTCTTGCCTTGAGAACCCCATGATTAGCTGCATTGCTGCTGCTGCTGCTGTTGCTAAGTCGCTTCAGTTGCATTAGGCCTCAGTAATTTTTCTAAGATTTCCAGTTGATATCAGTTTGCATGGAATTTCTTATATCTCAAGATATAAATTGATTTTGAGAAAGAAAAGGTAATTATTATTAAACAAAATAGACGAGAACTAGTTGAAGAGATTAATTTATTGGAAAAGGAATGCTTCTTTATTGATAGCTACATTTATTCTTAGCAGGAGTCATTAATCAGGTGCCAGAGGAAAGAATCGACCACTTTAGGAACACGCTGCTAGAAGCCAGCCAGCTCATCATCCTTGGTTTTGTCAACTTGGTAGCCAGTAAGTATCAAAGAATGACTTTGTTGAGGAAGGCTTTTGAATACTTTAATGTGAATATAACGATTATCACCTGTTTGTATCTGGAAGTTGAAAAAGAAAAAGGAGATTGATTGATTTGTGTGTATCCATATCAAATGAAAAATCTACAAACCCGTAAAGACTTCGCTGCAATAAACTCTTTGGAACAGCATTCCTGGACCACCATTTTTACACCCTTGGTTCCATGGACAGAGGAGCCTGGCAGGCTACATTCATGGGGTCGCAAAGAGTCAGACAAAACTGAGTGACTAACACTTACATAAACCTACCACTTTATTTTATGAGAGAAAGGGCAGGCCAAAGACATGGCAAGAGGCACAGGTCATGTGCACAAACGAAATCCAGAGTTACGTTTTATGTTCAAGGATGCACAGATCAAGAAAACAGGTGGCAGCCTTTTCTGTGATTCTATGTTCTGACTCCCAAATTGGGATACTTTGTCACATAGTTTGAGAAAGAAGAAAATCAGAATTGCCCTAGGAAATTTGGGATGTGTTGTTTCCATATCTATACTAGAACTTGCTTTATAAATGCCCAGAGGTAAAACTGAGCAGGGCCCAGGGATGGAGAGTCTAGTTTTCCTTCTAAAATAAAGGAATCTTCTTGGGAAATCATTTGTATGAAGACTGACATGGTAGTTTGGGCATGAATCTGGGACCTAGAAAACTATGATAAGAATTTCCACTTCTGTTTTTGGTTTGGACAATGAAAGTTCTAAAATATTTATTTATTTGGCTGCCCTGGGTCTTAGTTGCAGTAGGAAGGATCTTCGATCTTCATTGTGACATGCAGGTTTTTCAGTTGTGGCTCACAAACTGTTAGTTGTGGCAGATGGGATCTAGTTCCCTGACCAGGGCTTGAACCTGCGCCCCCTGCATTGGGAGCACAGAGTCTTAGTCACCGGACCATCAGGAAGTCCCCATGTATTTAAATTATATTAATCAAAATGCTTATTTAAAGGGCAAAAGTGGTTTAAATTATTTTCTCAGCTACTGATTCAAACCATTCCATAAATCCATTCAGTTCTGGCACATAGAATCACAAAGCTTTGAGACAGAAAGAGCTTCAAGATAGCATCTGGTCCAGCCCCACATCCTGAAGATCCCACGTGAAGAAGCCATGGTTATGAGCTAAACACACTCTGAATTCTGAATCTTTTTCTTTACATCTTCTGGAAATTAAGTTAAGAATCAGTAGAAGAAAGCCTTCTAATTTCACAAGAAAAAGATGATATAAATATACCATCATCTGCCAAGTTTGAGAGTTACCACTTGGGAAGTATCATGCTAGGTAGGTGTCCTGATTTAGGACAAGGAGAAGGAACAAATGATAAAGTAAGGGTGATAGGAAACATCACATAAAATGAAAGATACAATATCTTTTAGTGCAAAAGTGTATGTTGAAGTCTAACCTTAATGTAGTAATTTATTCCAGCAACCACTTGAGTTTTATATTCTATAGCTGTAAATTCTTCATATGTCTCATTTGTTTTTTCTTCAAGCTGTGGTTTAACCTTTAGAAAAGAGTATGAAATAGAAGTCATATTTTTATGGCAAGACAAGAGAAATTTAAACAACAAAAAATCTTCTCTGCCCGTTGGCCTCCCTTTTCCTGGCCCACACTGTGCATTGTGTGTCTGCATTATGCATTGCCCAAACCACCCCAATAGCAGGAATACCTGCTCAACCATAAAGAGCAACATTCTCTTAGCATCAACAAGACAACTCCTTCAAAGATAACATTCCTCCTTGATCTTGTAAGGTGTCACATGACATACCATATTGCTGCTTAGATCTGGATTAAATAAACTGTCAACTAAACATCATTTGATGCACAGCCCTTGGTCTCAAAAAACGTATACACCTGTGCCTTGACTTCTAATAGGTGGAACATTAGATGAACTTTCTGAGATGCTCTTCCTGGGTTATAATCCTCAAATTCAGCTCAAATAAAATTTCCATTTTTTTCTTAAATCAGCTGATCAATTTTTTGTCAACAAGAGGGAACAAATTACCAAAGCTGTATTGAACTCCATGTATGTGATTTACAAATTTGTTAAAAATGTGTTTACAAATAGTTGAATACATCTTTGATTAATAAAAGTGGGAGACCAGTAATTCCTACTAAGTACAAAATGTTTTTATCTTGAAATAATTTCAGGGACTTTCCTGGTGGTCCAGTAGTTAAGACCTTGGCTTCCAGTGAAGGGGATACAGGTTTGATCCCTGATCGGGGAACTAAGAACCCACATGCTTTGTGATCAAAAAACCAAAACGTAAAACAGAAACAATGTTGTAACAAACTCAATAAAGACTTCAACAAAAATTGTCCACATTAAAAAAATATCTTAAAAAAAAATTTCAGACTCAAATTTGCAAAAATAGTATAGCATATCTCAAGGTCTTTAGTTTAATCACATCTGCAAGTCCCTTTGCCATGGAAAGTTTCAGGGATTAGAGTGTGGCCATCTTTGAACGCCATCCTTCTGTCTACCAGAAGGGGATACAAGCTTAGATGCCAGCATTCCTGAACCAAGCATGAAAAGGCAGCTAAAGAATCTCAAATAGAATATGTAAGATTTTACTAAGTCCATCAGTTTTCAGTACAGGGTACCCCGATACTGAATTCCTGCTCTCAGCTGGGCGTGATACAGTAGTGCCCACAATGGTTTCTCTGACTCAGTTTCTGCTAAGAGTAGAGTTCTGATCTTCTGTCTGTGTGGAGGACAAGAAACAGCTTGTCTTTCAGGGTGGAGAATAGTGAAAGGGAAGGACCTAGGCACAGTGGAACTGCTTCTCAGCCTTCCATCAGATCTCGGGGTTTAGCTGCATGCCTCACTCTTGTCTTCCCGTTTCTGGTGTTGCTAGTGCTTGAGCCATTTTGGAGTTCTGCACCATGAATCTGCTTGCTTCTGGCTCAGACATTCCCCTATGTAGCTTAGGCTGTCTAGATGACTCAGATCATTTTACATTGTTCGTGTTTTCCATCTTTCAAAGTTTTGTTGAAAAAAAAATCCACTAAATATTGTTGATATCTCTGAGGTGTTTGCCTGCCTCTCATTGTCTTCTTATTTGTGGATATGACTTTCCCCTCCAACCCTTTCTTATCACTTAGAGGGAAAGGAAACAAGTGTGTGTGTTTGATATACCTTGTTTATTGGGAAGTTGCCTCCCTGCCCATAACTGAACATTTTATGTGCATATATGGCTTCAATCAGGCCTCCATTGCATCTAGGGTTCTCCCAAGACCATCTGGTCCTTCCTTCAGTGGGCAAATGTTTTGAATCCTTTTCTATTGATGCCTCAGTTTGGGTACCAGAACTGTTTTCAAAGACCTAGATATCTGGGGAGTTCCCTGGCAGTGCAGTGGTTAGGACTTGGTGTTCTCATGGCCAGGGCCTGGTTTCAATCCCTGGTCGGGCAATGAGAGCCTGCAAGCTGCATGGCACAGCCAAAAAAAGACCTAGACATTTGCAAATTCTTTGAGCTCTCAGACCTTTTTTGAAGGGCAAACACTCCATGGACCACCAGCCATTTCTACTGTATAGATGGAAAATCTCCAGAATAGATGGGGAAAATGTGATTGTTTTTGGGGGATGGAAAGTGAGGTTGCAAAGCAGAGAAAGGAAGAAAACAAATAGTGAAGAAAAAAGAGAAAGAAATGGGAAGAGATAGGGCACAGGAGAGAGAAGAGAAAAGTGGCCAAGTGTGCAGAGAGAATGAGCTAGGGAAGAGTTCAGTGTCTTATTGCTTCCCCCATCCTCACACTTTGGAGCCAATACTGGGTAACTGTTACGTTAGGAGCTGAGTTGGGAAGGGTTAATCTTGACACTAAACCCTGAATTATCTATTTAAGCTTCACTTTGCGGGTGAGAAACCTGAGACTGTGAGAGAACATGACAGCTAAAGGCTGAAAAATACCTTGAATAGTGAGTATCTGATTTATCTTTTTTTGAACCCTGTATCAGACATTTTTATTTCTTATTGTCCCAAAAACACATCCAAATCTATAATTTGGGTCTTTCCATCGTATCTATAGGAAAAGGCAATGGCACCCCACTCCAGTACTCTTGCCTGGAAAATCCCATGGATGGAGGAGCCTGGTGGGCTGCAGTTCATGGGGTCGCTAAGAGTCAGACATGACTGAGCGACTTCACTTTCACTTTTCACTTTCATGCATTGGAGAAGGAAATGGCAACCCACTCCAGTGCTGTTGCCTGGAGAATCCCAGGGACGGGTGAGCCTGGTGGGCTGCCGTCTATGGGGTCTCACAGAATTGGAGATGACTGAAGTGACTTAGCAGCAGCAGCAGCACCCTGACTGTAGGTTCACTGTACTTACAACCTGTAGCCCTGCTCCTTCTTACCAGCAAAACAGATTTGTATTGCTCTATTGTTGGATGCTATGAACCTGAATGATGGGATATCAGGTGAGGAGGAGGAAAAAGGCAGAGTAGAAAGGAACTGATAATGAAACCTAAAGTTTCAGAAGGCAGGTTGGTGTTGAAAGTCTCAGGTTCCTCGCCTGCAAAGTGAAGCTTAAATAGATAATTCAGGGTTTAGTGTCAAGATTAACTCTTCCCAACTCAGCTCCTAACGTGACAGGTACCCAGTATTGGCTCCAAAGCGTGAGATTGGGGGGGGGATGGGTGCTAGGAGAGTGAAGACCAGTGGGGAGTGGTGATCCAATGTGGTGGTAAATAGACAGACCTTAAGCTGTGAATAGTTGCCCCTTACTTTCTTCAATCTGCTATGCATGGTGGTGGTTGAGGTGCTGAAGGGAACAGTATAGGTTGGGGTCCAAACCAGGGGAAGGATGCTATCAGGGAGGAGCAGCTGATAAAGTACAGTCACCCCAGAGCTGTTCAAGCTTTTCTTGTTGCTGCAGAGGATGAATCCTCGTGAGCTGTTAATTCTCTGGGATATGAGGATTTCAGCCTTGCTGCGCCAAAGATGCAGGCTTTTCTCCTACCTTCTCCAACCTGTAATCATCCTGCAGAAACACACTTGGGCTATGCATAATTTAGGAAAAATGAATAGAAAGATTATGGTGGCAGCATGGATAGGCCATTTTGGGGATGTTTTAGAGAGTAACAAAGGAGAGTTTGGGTAGCAGCATGAAAGTACAGTGGTTTGGTGAAAGGTGACTTGTGGACATTTGTCGCCTATGTTTTGAGGGCTGGAGAAGTATGGGGCAAGGCAACCAGCATACAAGAAATAATGGCACCTGCCTTAAGAAAGGAGGACAAAGTCTTAGACTAGAGAGAGGCACGCTGTCAGCAAGGAAAAGTAAATCAGAGCGTTCTCACACCAGATGGCTGCAATCTTTTAAGAGAAAGGACTGAAATGCCATCTGGTCAGGCCATGGGGATTGGGAGGACTGAGAACCTGAGGAGAGAGGAGGTCCTGTTCCACTGCTGTGGGGTTTCTAGAAAAGAACCCACAGGATGTGACCGGAAGGCTAGCTGGCAGCCCCAGGGCCCTGCAGCTGTTGTTAACTGGTGTGAATTTGTAGATTTGAAAAGGGGGAGTTTTCTGTGATTCTACATCTTCCTTGAGCAAAGTTCTCTGAAGCTGGAGTGGAAGCTGAGGAGGAAGTGGTGGCAGTGGGAGTGACCTCTGATTGAGGACTGGGATGCCAGAGCTCACGGGGTCATGGAAATCAGGGTGGAGGAGGGGAGGAAACCACCCACGATGGGGTCCAGCTGGGTGAGCCATCGAGTGGGCTGAGGCATGCGCTGATGCAGATGGAAGGGTCAGTGCCTGAAGGGCTCTGGTGTGGCTGAACCGCAGCTTCTCTGTACGTGGGGGCAATGGAAGAGCTGATTGATGAGGAGGCTGTGGTCAGAGAGGAGAACACACATTTGTGAGTGAGTAAGAGCCACAGCATGCTAAGCTCCCGGGTGTGTCCATAATGGTGTGCAGATGGGGTGTTTGTCTGTTGTTTTTGTTGCAGGTTTTGTGTGGTGTCCTGGCAGACAAAAGTTATGATCTGTGGGTATGCCAGGAATGGTATTCAGCAGCCAGGTTTGACTTAGGGGTGTGTGTGCACATGCGTATGTTTTGTGTGTATGCATCTGCCCATGTGTAATAATAGCTCTTATTTCTAAAAATAAAAATTATTGCTATAACATTTCTTTCCTGTATATAAACATACTCAGAATTCTCACCCAGTGATTTTTCACATATAACCTAAGGTAATGGATCAGCCAGAATGATCCAGAGGCTCTTGCCAGTGGGCCTTCATTTGATCCTTAATTACATATATTAAGTATTAAGTATTTACATACTAAGTATTAATCACACATGTTAATAATTTACATCTTAAGTAATTAATTACATATATTAAATACACATATTCAGGGATGGGGCCATGTTCGAGTCTTTGTTTCCTTGTGTGTATCCCTTTTCTCCAATTTATTTTACAAATTTCCCTGAGGGTAGGACCAGGTTAATATCCCTTCTCTTCCTATAGTAATTCACTCAGTACTGTGTATATAATTGATTTTCTCTTTTTTTAAATTTTAATTTTGGCCACACAATGCAACTTGTGGGATCTTAGTTACCCGACCAGAGATTGAACTCAAACCCTCAGCAGTGGGAATGCTGAGTCCTAACCACTGGACCACCAGGGAGTTCTCAAATCAATGTTTTCTGAATGCAGAAACCAGGGTTGTTTTCCCTCATAATAGCTTGTCTCCCCAGATAGGAAAGAAGATAGAAGAGAGGTAGAATATTGACGGAGGGGCTTTATTCCTCTGTACTCTGGAGAAGGAAATGGCAACCCACTCCAGTACTCTTGCCCGGAAAATCCCATGGATGGGGGAGCCCGGTAGGCTACAGTCCATGGGGTCACAAAGAGTCAGACACGACTGAGTGACTTCACTTTCTTTCTTTCTATAGTTCATTTTGGAGAAGGAAATGGCAACCCAGTCCAGTGTTCTTGCCTGGAGAATCCCATGGACAGAGGAGCCGGGTGGGGCTACAGTCTATAGGGTTGCAAAGAGTCAGACACGACTAAGCAACTAACACACTCTGGACCCAAGTACCATTAACAGCCTTCAATACCTGATACGACCCATTACCATCCAGTCTCTCTTATCTTCAGAACAGAGAAAGTCCTTTCTTCTGCCTTCAAAAATGTTCAAGACTTCTCAACCCCAAGCCCTTTGTTTGGCTTTCTTCTCTTTCTGATTCAAGCTCTCTCTTTCATTCTGATGTCAAATTCCTTGAACCTGTGGTCATCATTTTTCTTTGATGCTTTCCCCTTTATGTGTGATGACCTCCCTCTCCCCTCTTTGCCTCCCCAATGGGTGCTTCCTTCAGCTCAAATTCCACTGAGAAGCTCTCTGATAAAAACAGGGAAAGCTGATAAACTTCATTTCCTCCAAGTATATCTAATTTTAATAGGTGAATTTTTAAACTAGAAACACATTAAAACATCAAAGGAATAAGACTTCAAGGTAAATGACAGGAAAGTGGAGGTCTTCCCTGGGACCCCATCAAATCACATTAAGTATGTGATTACCTACACATACCCATTTTCCTGGCCCAGCCCAGGAACCTAAATAATTCTATAATCTTGGAGAAGGTGTTGATTAAATTTCTTCACCTAAAAACTGGTTGGAGTAATATCTGCCTCTTGGGGTTTTTTTGTGGGGGGAATGAATGATATAATTGAAGTGTCTTCTAAACTCTAAAATGTTTTCTAAGCTGACTATCCCTCAGTCTTCCAGCCCTTAAATGGGAATTGTCGCCTGAGGCTATTTCCTGTAAGCCAGGGAAAGTGAAAGTGAAGTTGCTCAGTCCTGCCAGACTCTTTGCGACCCCATGGATAGTAGCCTGCACCAAGCTCCTCCATCCATGGGATTTTCAAAGCAAGAGTACTGCAGTGGGTTGCCATTTCCTTCTCCAGGGAATCTTCCCAACCCAGGGATCAAACCCAGGTCTCTCACATTGTAGACAGATGCTTTACCACCTGAGCCACCGGGGAAGTCTGTGAGCCAGGGAAGACAAGTGATAATTGGGAGTTTAGTACTGGAGGAACAGAGCTGCCATGCAGGAATTATTCACTTGAAATTAAGAACGTTTGACCAGTAATCTCTAAAGTTTTTCCTGGTTCCAAACCTATGATTATGAAAAAGCACTTAACTGGAAAATGTTTTATATTATGCTCTAGATTTTTTGACTTCCCTAAATGGGTTGTAAACTTCCTGAGGGCAGGGGCTGTATCTTCTGGTCCTTATGGATCTTCTGTAACATTTAACACAATGCTGGACACCTAAGAGATATTCAAGAAATGATTCATTGATATTCATTTCTCCTATTGATTTAAAAGGGAGGCTGGCTGCTTGCACAGAGAAGGCAAGTTTGCAACACTGTCTCCTCCCAGTGTATTCCCCCCACTCCACAAGCTTCATCATGTCCCTGCCATAAATCTGGAGATAGGCTAGCTTCTTGATTAGATGGTTATTAACCTCTTTGAATCTCAGTTTCATCATCTGAAAAACTGATGTGATGTCTTCCCTCCTTGCCCCAGGGATTATAAAAATCATTTAATGAGAGGCTGAATGAGGACAAGGCTATCAAAACTGCAAAACATCTTTCTGGGCTGATGTAGCTACTCAATAACTAACTCTTATTCTACCTCTCTGACAGAGTTGAAGCCCAAGGTGAGCAGGAAGAAACACATTTTCAACTTAATTTATATATTTAAGGTGTGGCTTACTGATAGATATTATTAATAATGCAAGGCCTTCTTATAAGTTGTTACTTAAAAAAATTATACTTGCAAACCAAGATAGGCTTTATAAAAATAATTATAATTTTCTGCACCTTCTATCTTCTATATTTCAAATATCTGTTATTCCCAACCCCCTTACAGCTCTGGTCCCTGAAGAGTCTCAGGAATTTTCCCAGGACAGTAATGATCTCAAGCAAAAATCGGAAGTAAACAATTGTGATGCCTCACTTATCCACGTTCATTTCCAAGTCGTTTCTTTTTTCACCTGTGCTTCGCTGCATTCAGGATCTTAGTTCTCTGACGAGGGATCAAACCCATGACCCCTGCATTGGAAGCATGGAGTCTTAACCACTGGACCACCAGGGAATTCCCTCCAAGTCATTTTTATGAGTTGCAAGGCAAGTGGTGTTATTTTCACTTCACAGAAGAAATTGAGAGTCTTTTGCTGCCCTCTGATTTTTGCTGCCCATCTCCTGTCAATTTCTCAGAATACCCTGTATCTCTAGTCCTGCAGGCAAGTGAGGTCATGGACCACAGTCTGGGCATCACCAGAGCTGATTAGAAATGCAGAACCCCAGGCCTACCCTAGATCTACTGAGTCAGAATCTGATCTTTTAACGAGACTTCCAGGTGATCCATGTGCCCATTGAAGTTTAAGAACACTGAAAATATAGGGATTCCAGTGAAGACATTCATGACTTAATATTATCTTCTTCAAGAAAGGATATGTGAGAAGGTATTTACTATTTTAAAAGTACAGTTGAAAGGAAAATACTTAGCCCCACAGAATGAGCGATAGAATTCCAAGCAAAAGAGACCGGCTCTGTGCTCCAACATAGAGAATCCCATCTCTTCCATTTACACATAAAGCTAATCTTTACCAGTGTCATAGAATGAAAGGGCAGGAAGGAATGACATAGGAAATAGGGCAATAATTAATAAATCTAAAATAGTAATTTATATATTTTTTATTTTCATAAAAATGCAATATAATTTTTATTTGATAGGTGATAACAAATCAGACAACACTTAGAAAAATATATTAACCTGCTAAACACATTGAGTTCTATTTTCACCATAATTAATTTTGAAATCACCATAGACTATGTCACTTCTCTATTAGTGTAATCTCCCAAATACTAAAACATTGTCCATTGAGACAAATTTGTAGGAAGTTTGTAAGTGGATCATTTTTATGATTTATTCTACATTTAACTCATAAAATTTTTTTTCCTATAGTGCATTTAAAGTTTAGTTCGTCGATAGTTAACAGCCTCAGACTTTAATTACATGTTGGCTACCCTTGGTGAGGAAAGACAAATTTCATCAGAAGCTGAATTAGTAATCCTAGAATCATACATTGTAAGAGCTTTAGAGATGATCCCATAAAGATTCTTCTTTTACAAATGGGGAACCTGAGCCTCAGAGAAGGGACGTGACTTGCTCAAGATTACTCTCAGGATTATCAGAGATTTCATCTGAAAAAATTTTCAGTTGGAAGGAAGTCCAAACAAAACCACTCATTTCCCCACCTTCCAGTTTTCCTGTTCACCGACACATTTAGCCCAGGGCCAACCTAGGAACCAAGATTTGGGATCAAACCTTTCCTTGGGCTGCATTCACTCACCGTGTTAGCAATCTCCTGGATTTCTGGAGTGGCAGGTTTGGCTTCAGTTAAACCTCCAGGGATCATTTTGGCTAACTGTGTCTTTTCTGGGCAGGATGCTGGCGCTGAAGTGATCAGGTAAGGGTGGAGATTCTGGTTTTTAAAGAGGCTGTTGTTCACAAGCTCCGCCTATAGAATGTTTTGTTTTCCTCAGAGAGTAAAAAGCACAGGGAAAATGAGTATGCCTTGAAGTAAGACTTCTTGCTTCCTCTGTGGAAAACGCTAAGAGGACTTGGGAAGAACGAGGGGCTGGGGAGGAATGAATGGGTGTGTACAGGTGTTGTGTTGGAACAAGAGTCAAACTTTGTGTTCTCATGGTTTCATCCTGTTGCCTCTGAAGTATGAAATCCAAAACCACAACCAGACTTCCCCAGTGCTTAAAACCTCTAACAAAACTTTATTTTTTCAAGGAATACTTTTCCATAATGTCAAGGCCGATTGTTTAAAATGGACTTAACTTTATTAAAAAAAAAAAAGTAAAAGATCTATCTTGAGAACCTTGGCTGGATATTTGTATTTTACTTGTTTTTACATTTCTAGAACTGCTTAAAATACAGAAAAACACAAAGTATAAAACAACAAACACCTTTATTCCTATCATCCAGAATTAAAACTTTTAACATTCGGTCATATTGCTTCCCATCTGTTTTTTTTTTTTTGGTAGCTGTTTTCAAGAAATAAACTATCACAATTTGCCACTCCCTTATCCCCAGTCTTGCCCTCTGCACAGGTAAACTACATTTTGAGTTTGGTATCCTTCTAGCCCATTTAAAAAATACTTTTATTTAGTGTGTTTTTAAAAATCTGCTTAAATTTTGTACTGGACGTATGCTCTGTATTATCCCTTTTTGCTATTCAATATGTATTTTTAGTCATTCCATGTTGATACAGGTGATTCTTACCTGATCTTCCCAGGAGTCAGCCATGTGGAAAGCAGCATATCCTCTGTTCTCTTTCTAGAGCTTATGCTCTGTTACTCTTAGATTCCCTCTTGATTCTCAATAATTGCTTTTAGAAGCAGAAACTTCCTCAAAGCACAGGTTGCTCTTGTCCTACGATTTGTCCTAGTTGTTTTTAAGGTAAAATGAATGCTTCTTATTGACAGGGGAAGAGTCACATAAGGAAGTGCAGAAAAACACAACAATTAATATCTCTGTGCTAACTGTTTAATTAATTAAACAGAGTTAATTAAATGCATATTTATTTAAGTTTTATTTACCTTGTTTAATAGGCAGTGATGGTCTCAAAAATCTTTCTCTTCATCAGATGTTTGATCCCTTTGTAAATCTTTGGGTTTTTTAGCTTGAACATGGAGCTTTACTCCATCAGTAACATGATTTTCCTGTAGTAGTGTGTTGTGAAGCTCTTCTTCTGAAGAAAATTGAATCCAATCCATACCTCTGTGAAAACCAATCTCGTTGTCAAAAGGTACAGTGCAATTTCCCACGTGGCCAACTTGTACAAAGTGCCCTCTCAGCTCACTCAAGTGGTCCAGGGAATTTATCTGACAAATGCAATGGACCAGCTGATGTTCGATGTTTGTTGGCAGCTCCATAGCTCCCCTCACTGCCCAGGACACCATCTTTAGGTTAATATACATTTATTTTTAAGTACCTTTAAGATAGTATTATTGGATTGGGGGATATCAATTATTCAGGCTATTTTTACAGAACTTGACATACTCATAAGTTTTGTATTTCTTGTCTTCCACAGGAATTATCTTTTATGGGAGATTTCCCTTGATGGGGGCTGGGTTTTGGGTGGTTGTCTCTACTAGGCCACAGTGGGTATATAGTCCCCAGACAAGGTCTTATTTTATTCTAGGCTTAGGACTCTTAACTCATGAAGATATTGAGAATTTGGGCTTATCTCCGGCTTTTGGTACAGGCCTGGGACTCTGGACTTCCTCAGCTAACTCTGCTTCCACCCACGGTTGGGGTGAATGTGTGGATACATCACTTACTCTACATCCTATCATTTCCACTCCTAGGTATTGACCTAAAAGGAGTGAAAACATGTGCCCACACAAGACTTGTGTACAAATGTTCACAGCTGCATTATTCATAATAGTTCAAAACTGAAATGACTCAAATGTTCATCAACTGGTGAATAGATTTAAGAAACTGTAGAGATTATCCAGCCTCACGGTCTCATGAGACACTTGCTTTGTCTCCCTGCTTCAATTTCCAACCAGTAAAACATCTGTAACTGAACAAGGCTTCTTTTTCCCAGCACAATAGGACGCCAGAGAGTCCCAGACATCTGTACATCTAAAAGTGGGTAGACTGAAGTAGATAGAGGAGGTAGGGCTGAGGGGACAGTGGGAGCAGTGTGTGCCATCCCAGACTCCTGGCTGCAAAGGGCTGGGCCCATCGCCCCAGAAAAGCCAGGAGGAGCAGGGGAGGGGGCCACAGGTCTGTGGCCTCCCGACTCCGGCAGTGCTTACAGCCACAGAGAGCTGGGCAGCAGCAGCAGTGGGGCCTCTAATCCTGTCCCTCCAGCCATGGAGGTGCCTGCAAGTCCAGATCCCTGCCTGCAGCTGTGGCACCCCTGAACTTCAACCCCCAGAGTGCCTGTGACCCTGGCTCCCCCCACCCCGTGTCCCGCTGCAGTGGTGAAGCCTACAGCCCAGGAAACCCCAGATAAGGTTGAGGTACCAGCCATCCTGGAGACCCAGTGGCTTCTCTTGTTGCAGAGCACAGACTCTAGGGGGCTCAAGGCTTCAGTAGTTGCAGCTCACAGGCTTTAGAGCACAGTCTCAGTATTTGTGCACACGGGCTTGTACATCCCCGTGGCATATGTGATCTTCCCGGACCAGGGATTGAACTCATGTCCCCTGCATTGGCAGGCAGATCCTTAACCACTGGTCCACCAGGGAAGTCCTTAACATTTTTCCTTAAGAAAGAATATGCAAACAGGAGAAGCCACTGCAATGAGAAGCCTGTGTACCACAACTAGAGAGTACCCCCCACTCCCCACAACTAGAGGAAGCCTTTGCACAGCAATGAAGACCCAGCACAGCCAAAAACTAAATTAATTAATTAAAAATATTTTTTCCAGCTCCTTCTTAAGGTATAACTAGCAAATAAAATTGTAAGATATTTAAAGCATTCATTGTGATGATTTTGTGTATGTGTACCTTGTGTAAGGATGGCAGCATGGAGTTAATTAATACATCCTACAATACAGAGTTCTCAACAACAGTCACAATATTGCTCATGGATGCTCATGCCCAGTCATCTCGTAACTGACGGTCTACACCCTTCCACCAGCCTCTCCTTGTTTCCTGTGTTCCCAGCTTCTGGCAACCACATTCCATTCTCTGTTCCTATGAGTTCAATTTTTTCCCCTTACATCCCACATACAGGTGATATCATGTTGTATTTGTCTTTCTCTGTTTGACTTTATTTCATTTAGTAAAATGGTTTTTACATTCATCCATGGTATCACAAATGGCAGAATTTCCTTCTTTTTAAAGGTTGAATAATGTTCCATTATATATATCTTAATCTATATCATCTAACTCATATTATCTCATATCATCTATCTATATTATCTCTCATATAGATATATATATCTATAATATATTATAGATAGTATATTATCTTTATTCATCTGTGGGTGAACACTTAGATTGTGACAGTACCATGGTTGCTGTGAATAATGCTGCAATAAATATGGGAGTATGGATGTCTCGTCGAGACAGTGATTTCATTTCCTTTGACTATACACCCTGAAGTGGACTTATGTATGTATACATAATACTGTAATAAACATGGGGATGTAGGTATCTTTTCAACACAGTGATTTTGTTTTCTTCAGAAAAGCCCAGAAGTGGAATTGCTGGATCATATGAATTGGAATTCAAGAATAAATCTCTTAGCAACCTGAAGCTTTTCTCACTTCAAAAGGGTTGCAGCATCAGTCATCTTCTCCTCCTTCTCTGCAGGACAAAGGAACTGATTTCACCAACCACAAAGGCTTTTCGGAACTCTAAACAATGTAGAAAAGCTTGTCTGACCCTTGCTTAAGTAGCCTGATTTCTGAGTTGCACTGTGTTATTGCCCTTTGAGGGGACAGGGAAGGGAACTCTAGGGGTTTACACACCCTGAATATCCGTCAATTGACCTGGCAGTATTGGAGTTCTGTCAGTTGTTATGACTAACGATAAAAGCCAGGGTGGGGTAGTATTATGCAATCAGTGTTATTGCACCTCTCCCTAGGGAGGAAATTCTGTCCTACCTGACGCACTTGGATCATAGGCATCTTCCAGCATGGCTTCCCGTCACTTTACACCTTGGAAAAATGGGCACATACATAAACTTAAGGCTGTGCTCTCAAAGGTTTCTTGATAAATGTTAATTTGTGAGTTTGGCTCTGCATGGATTAGTGTTGCGGGTTCAGCTTAGTAGTGACCCTAACACATAATCTGGGGACCCCTACACCAGAATCCCCTGGGATGCTTGTTCAATGCAGATTCTGAACTCTTTCCCACATTTATTAAATTACACTCTCTAGAGTGAGCCTTAGAATCTGCATTTTAAGAAAGTTCCCCAGACAAGACTTGTGAGCATTAAATTTAGAGACCTAGCAAATAACAGTGTTAGTATGCTAGGTTTACAGGTGTGGTGGGGGGTGAAAAGGTGGAAATCTGGATGGCCAGTCTAGATAAAACAAATGAAAACAGCCCAAGGCAAGAACTAAGGCAGATGTTGTTATCATGTCTTGTTCATATTGAGTTAGTTGCAAGTTGATTCCAGGTTTCATGTAGTAGCACATTCAGCTGAGGGCATGTTTTGAGCCAGTCCTTAAACGTGTTTGTTCTTAGACTTCCCTGGTGGTTCAGTGGTTAAGAATCTGCCTGCCATTGCAGTGGACATTGGTTTGATCTCTGGTCCAAGAAGATTCCACATGCCACAGGGCAACTAAGCCCATGCGCCCACAACTGCTGATCCTGTGCTCCTAAAGCCTGCGAGCCACAACTACTGAAGCCCTTGAGCCCTAGAGCCTGTGCTAGGCAACAGCAGAAGCCACCACAATGAGCAGCCTGTGCACAGCAACTAGAGAGTAGTCCCTGCTCACTGCAAATAAAGCAAGCCCAAACGCAGCAATGAAGACCCAGTGCAGACAAAAATAAAATAAATAAATAAAATTATTACAAAATGAGAAAAAAGCATTTGTCCTAGCTCAAAGGCCATGGCCCCAATCCTAGCTGAGGATTCCATGACTGGCCAGGTAGAGCTATTTAATCAATAGAGGACAGAAGTTGGCCATAGCCCCACCACAGTGTTAATCAAAAGACAAACAATATTTCTCTGCTATCTGTAGAATCCCTTTGCCTTCTATGTCATTTCCATTTTAACCTTCCTAGTATTCCTTTTCTCCTGCACTGAGCCAACCACCTAGGAAAGAAGGTAAGGCAGGGTTAAACATTAAATCTTCTCTTATTTTGCATTCATTGTTATTTAGAAATACTGTATTTTTATAGAGCACTTTCTAATGACTGAAACAGCATTAAAGAGAATGAATGAGGTTTTGCCATAATATTACTGAAGTCTTGGAAACCTCTAACTTAAAGGCTCATTGCACAGAAACCCAGGGGCAATATTGCTAGGAATTACTCAAATACACTGGCAGTTTATGACTTTACAAGGTCTTTCAAATTCACCCTTCACGATACCTGATTTCACAGGAATGACTCTGTCAAAACTGTCACCACCCCCTTACTGGATTATTGCTGATGCTTCCTGGTGGGTCTTATCCTTCTAGTTCCTCCTGAAAATCAAACTCTTTCTCATTCACTTTAAAAAATGTTGCTCCATAACTTGGGCATTTCCTGTCATCTATCAGTATTAGTTGCCCAGTTACGTCTGACTCTTTGCAACCCCATGGACAGTAGCCTGCCAGGCTCCCCTGTCCATGGCATTCTCCAGGCAAGAATATACTGGAGTGGGTAGTCATTTCCTTCTCCAGGGGATCTTCCTGACTTAGGTATTGAACCCAGGGCTCTCACATTGCAGACAGATTCTTTACCATCCAAGCCACCAGGAAAGCCCATCTACCAGGGAAGTTATCTATCAAATCCAGTCTAAATTCTTAAGAATTACATTCAAATACTCAAGGTCCTTCTTGAGCCAGCCTCCTCCTTCAGAACTCCCCTCCAGGTGAGTCCTGGTGTCTCTCACTCCTCTTTCTCATCCTCACTTTTGCCTTCATGTTCTTGCTCATACAATGCCCCTTCGTATGGGTATTAATCTTCTTTTTCATAAATTTACATTCAGTACTGCTTTTAAAAGGCTTCCCAGGTGGCGTTAGTGGTAAAGAACCCGCCTTTCAATGCAGGAGACATAAGAGATGAGGGTTCAATCCTTGGGTCAGGAGGATCTCCTGGAGGAGGGTATGGGTAACCCATTCCAGTATTCTTGCCTGGAGAATCCCATGGATGGAGGAGCCTGGTGGGCTACAGTCCATAGGTCACAAAGATTCGGATGCAACTGAAGCAACTTAGCATGCACACACTGTTTTCAAAAACCACACCATCCAGAGCTTTCTGGTTCCCCTTAGGTTTGGGTTGGCACTATATATTCCTGTTATTTCAGGTATTAACACATATTTTGTTTATATTCTCCACAATCTGATTGCAATCTCTTCTATGACAGACACTGTTTTGGCTGCTACCCACTGTATTTCCTAGGTTATCAAACACAGCATCTGCCCAGCAAACATGTGAGAAAATTCATAGGTCTCCCAATTTCCTTTTGGGAGAAGGGGTCAACCATCCAACACAGACCTCTGAAGTCCTTGAACATCATTGACTGAACATGTCTTGGTCAAGTTTTCCATTTTTTAGTTGAAATTGCAGCTCACTTTGAGTTCACAGTGCTTGTTAAGCATAGGACTGGGACTAGACTTAACTACCAGTTTGTGTGTGTTAGTAGTTCAGTTGTGTTTGACTCTGCAACCCCATGGACTGTAGCATGCCAGGCTCCTCTGTCCATGAAATTCTCTAGGCAAGAATACTGGAGTGGGTTGTCATTTCCTTTTCCAGGAGGTCTTCCTGACCCAGGGATCAAACCCAGGTCTCCTGGGAAGCCCTTAACTACTAGTTTAAATAATTTTAAAAACCCTAAAGAAAGAGAAAATCCAGTCAATCACTTTGCCAGCAGGCTGTACCACCTTCTGGTGTCTGTCTGTTTATTTGTATCTCCCTAATGATAACACCCTGCTTATTTAACTTATATGCAGAGTACATCATGAGAAACGCTGAGCTGGAAGAAGCACAGGTTGGAATCAAGATTGCCGGGAGAAATATCAATAACCTCAGATATGCAGATGACACCACCCTTATGGCAGAAAGTGAAGAACTAAAGAGCCTCTTGATGAAAGAGAAAGAGGAGACTGAAAAAGTTGGCTTAAAGCTCAACATTCAGAAAATGAAGATGGTGGCATCTGGTCCCATCATTTCATGGGAAATAGATGGGGAAACAGTAGAAACAGTGTCAGACTTTAATTTTGGGCTCCAAAATCACTGCAAATGGTCATTGCAGCCATAAAATTGAAAGACGCTTACTCCTTGGAAGAAAAGTTATGATCAACCTAGATAGCATATTCAAAAGCAGAGATATTACTTTGCCAACAAAGGTCCATCTAGTCAAGGCTATGGTTTTTCCAGTGGTCATGTATGGATGTGAGAGTTGGACTGTGAAGAAAGCTGAGTGCTGAAGAATTGATGCTTTTGACTGTGGTGTTGGAGAAGACTCTTGAGAGTCCCTTGGACTGCAAGGAGATCCAACCAGTCCATCCTAAAGGAGACCAGTCCTGAGTGTTCATTGGAAGGACTGATGTTGAGGCTGAAACTCCAATACTTTGGCAACCTCATGCGAAGAGTTGACTCATTGGAAAAGACCCTGATGCTGGGAGGGATTGAGGGCAGGAGGAGAAGGGGACAACAGAGGAGGAAATGGCTGGATGGCATCACTGACTCAAGGGACATGAGTTTGGGTGAACTCCGGGAGTTGGTGATGGACGGGAGGCCTGGCGTGCTGCGATTCATGGGGTCGCAAAGACTCGGACACAACTGAGCGACTGAACTGAACTGAACAATAACACATAGTTTCACATGTACAAGAATGGTAAGGGTCACATTCTTCTTTTCTTGTTTTCCTTTTCTTCTCATCATATGGATAAGCTAGGCTTATACTTTCTGGATAAGCTGAAGATATTTTCTGTGTTTTCATACAGAAAATGGTTGGACTCTAGAGAGACTGACAACTTAATGGCAAGAAAAGCAGGGCACCCCTGACAACCAAGGGTAGCCAGAGCCTTGGCAATCTCTGTCTTGAGCTGCAACTGAGGATGAGCCAGGAAGCAGGTCAGAACTGAAAAACCTGTGGAACAACTGAAGCATGTTTAGAAATGGCAAATAGAACCCTTGTTTGGCCTTGGTTGTCACTCCTTACATATCTGCGTTTAAATATAATTCATACAACCCTAACCACAGCCTTCAATTTTCCATCTTGAATTGATTCTCTATTCCATCCTGCAATATTCTAAAAAGGATTCCAATCAGCCAGGCCAAGTCCTTACAACATATCAATGAGATAAACGTATACCATTTGTAACTGAGAAGCCAGGGAATAGAGGAGGGAAGAAAAATAAGGGCAAGAAGAAAAAACAATTGAATCAAAAGTGAGGTGATTACACTAAAAGTTGGCATCTCTAAGGGAGGATTAGTTGCTAGGGACAAAACACAAAATCATATTGTTTCCTTAATTAAAACCCTTTGATAGCATTCCATTGTCCTTAGAACACAGTTGTCACAAGCCCTTTCTGATCTGGCTCCTGTTAAATTCTCGAGTGCCTTCCTTGTTGCCTCTCTGCTCGTGTTGAAAGCCTTTTCCTGTGATTCCATTTGGCTGGCTGATACCTCTTTATCCTTCAGGCCTTTTTTGGGCCAAAGTGTGTCCTCCAAAATTCATGTGAGGTCCTAGTCCCTAGTGCCTCAGAATGCAACTGTATTTGGGGACAGCGTCCTTAAAGAGGTAATTAAGTTAAAGTGAGGTCATTAGGGTGGTCCTTAATCCAATATGACTGGTGTCCTTATGTATGTGGCTAGTCACTCAGTTGTGTGTGACTCTTTGTGACCCCACGGACTGGACAGGCTCCTCTGTCCATGGGGATTCTCCAGGCAAGAATACTGGAGTGGGTTGCCATGCCCTCCTCCAGCCGACCTCCCCAACCCAGGGATCGAACCCAGGTCTTCTGCATTGTAGGTGGATTCTTTACCATCTGAGCCACCAGGGAAGCCCACCATCCCTGATAGAAGAGGACTGGTCTTCCGTCAAGGGTATAGGAGTAGCTGTGCTCCCCTGCTAGAACTTCCAAACAAGCTATCAAGGTGTCCTTATAAGAAGAGGAAATTAGGATTCAAACATACAGAGGGAAGACCATGTGAAGAAAAATAAGGTGGACATCTACAAGCTAAGGAGAGAAAACGCATTTCTGCTGTTAAGCCATCTTATCTGTAGTCCTGTGTGTGGCAGCGCTGGAAAACTAACACAAGACCTAAGCCCTTGGGACGTAACCTCCTCTAACTTCTCCCCCCACCAACTTCCCCTCCCCTCCCCAGCTTCTTCTCTCCCTACTGCCGACTGTATGCTCCCTACTGCTGACTGTATACTCCTATGGTACGTTATGATTGTAACTTCTCCATCAGAGCTCTTAACACAGTGTATTGGAATTGCTGGTTTTGCTTTTGGCAGATTGTTGGCTTTGCTTTTGTTTTTTGGTCTGTGCTTCTAGCTAAACCATAAGCTTCATAAGCAGGGACCTGTCTCTTGTTCACCAGATCATCCCCAGTGCCTAGCATAGCGTCTTACACATTCCAGGCATTCAATAAATAGTTGAATGAATGAATTGAGGATGGTTAAAATCCTACAAGTTAAACTAACTTAATTAAAAGTCACTTAGACCTAGAGGTGATATGTGTGTATGCTCAGTTGTATCCAACTCTTTGTGACCCCATGGACTGTAGCCCACTAGGCTCCTCTGTCCATGTGATTTCCCAGGCAAGAATACTGGAGTGGGTTGCCATTTCCTTCTCCAGGGGATCTTCCTAATCCAGGGACTGAACCCACTTCTCTTTGTGTCTCCTACATTGGCAGGGAGATTCTTTACCACTGTGCTACCTGGGAAGCTCAGGGACTCAGAATGTAATTTTGAGGCTTTCTCTGAAGATTCAGTGTCAGAGATCAGTTAAAGGAACATTAGCCAGTTCTTACACAAGTCGTAGAAATCATCCCCCTCCACCACTCTGGTTACGCAGCAACCCTGAAACCAAGCAGAAGACATCAGAGGATGGCATCACTGATTGACAGAAACTACCCAAATGGAGCTAATAAATGATTCAGCTAGAAAAAAAAAAAAGGTGCTTATAGGTGAAGTCAGGCCCAGATTTGGCAAAACAGGTTCTTATCCTCCACATCCATCATTCTTCACCAGACATGTCTCAGCCCAGCACCACTCCTCCTTGGGAACATCACTGCTCATCCTCTGCTCTGCAAGCCTGAGCAAGAGGGTGAGGCTGTCTGACAGCCCGACCAGAGCTCTGAGGGTAGAGTCAGGAGCTAGGAAGTCCAGAACAAGTAGTCAGACTGGCTTTTTACCCAACAAGCTCTTGATGACTCACTTAACCTGTGAACCAGGACATACATAACCTGTATGACATATTTTGATTACTTCCTGGTTCTGCAGTCAGTTGTGAAGAGACAGGACAATTTCCTCTTTGGATCAGTAATTACTGTACATATGGTTTGCCCTGGGTTGGAAAGATCCCCTGGAGAAGGGAAAGGCTACCCACTCCAGTATTCTGGCCTAGAGAATTCCATGGACTAAGTTCATGGAGTCTCAAAGAGTCGGACACAATTGAGCGACTTTCACTTTGCCAACTTTGCCAGCTATGGTTTGCAAAATATTTTTCTTAAGCACAGTAATATATGAAAATTTAAAAAATAACCAGGAGCTTGTTTTCCATGGGACAGCCAAGAAATTTAATTAGTACAAGATTTCTTTGGTGAGAAAGGAAGCCCAAACAGGGCTGAGATGATCTCAGGAGATGTTTCTTTTCTTTCTTATTCTTGTTAAAGATCTCTGTTATTTTTTAAAATCTTTTTATTGAGGTATAGCATATGCTTGGTGCACAAATCATAAGCTCAATAAATGTTTTCAGTTTTTTGAGTAACATTATTTATCTGATTAGGAAAACAACATATGTGAATTGTAGAAATATTTTAAAATGTGGAAAGAAAATAATTATTGCTAATAATACCATTCACAGTCCCAGAACACAGATCCCTTTTAACTTTCCAGCCTTTTTCCTTAAATAGAGCCTTAAATGGGCTCTATTTAAGTGCGTACTTTACAAAATTGTGATTGTACAGTTCATATTGCCTTTATTATTTTGGTGACTATTTTTCTATATTATCACATATTCTTCTACAACTTGAGATTTAATAGCTTCATAGAATTTTATCATGTGATTCCTCTATTTAAACAATTCTCCATTATTGAGCATTTAGGTCATTTCCATTTTCTGCCTATATAATTAATGCTGCATAAACATTGTTCAGTATAAACTTCTGCCCATGTATGTTTATCGATTAGAGGATGCTAGCATTTCAGTTTCCTTAGTGAAGATGATCAGATGCCCTGATTTCTTGGGTTGGGTTTAGTTTATACTTTTAAGTCCCAGGATGCTTGGTATTAGGGAAATACAGGGCCAAAGTAGAGAGGATATTCAATTGAGAAAAATGGGATTGGAAGTAGAAAGTAAACTTGCAAACTTATTTCAGTAAATGGGATAATGAGAGATACAAAACTTGTGCAAGCAAGGCATGTAAGAGCCTATGTAAATACTGAAAAATCAAACAATGGTCAGATAGTATTTCAGATACTTGTCTGTATTTTTGCTCTTATACATTTCCCTTGCCCATTCAAACTAATGGCCACCCTGTCCTCATTGTCCTAAGGAAGGGATGTTCCGTGGCAGAAAGCAGAAGTCTGCTAGACTTTCTGGCTTCTGTTTCTAAGAGGTTACATTCCAGAACAGGGAGAGGTAGACAAGGCATTTGTCTGAAACCTAAGGGGGACTTGAAAAAGTTGTCCTGGCCAAGGGGAAGGGAAGTGATCAATGAACAGAGATCTCAGGGGTCTGGAGTAAAGGACGGTGGTAGCAAAACCCAGAAGAGGAAGTAACTTCAAGCTGCTTTCAGGCATGTGGGATGCTAGGCAGCCTTGCAGAGATCCGTGTGCCCAGGGGCGGGGTGGGAGCAGAGGGGCAGGCTGACTGGAATGGTGGACAGCTCTGCTTGAGACTTGGAGCCAGATGGTGACCCTTCTTCCCCCACCTTTGTTGTTATATAAGGCTCTAGAACAATGGCACAACCCAAAGTAAGAAAGGGGAGCCCCCAGAGAGCTAAGGCTGTTGCTCTATCAGATGAGAGCTCAAAGTAGAAATAGAAATACAGAAACTCAAGTTATATTTCCTTTGATATTTGGGCTTATGGTTCGAAATTTATATCCACTCATTTGTTTTTTTACTTTCTATAAAAATTAATAAAAAGTTCCAAAATCCTAACTAATGGGAAACAGTGTCATTCTTAGCTACATTGCTTCAAATCCTGGCATATATTTTTATGGGGCAGAATTGTAGGACATAAGCCACATAAAATCTGATAATATCATGAAGTTATTTTAAAAGTATCTGACATTCCTTCACTATTTCAAGGGAATGAATCAGTGATTTGGGTACTTAATTAATTTATAATAATCAGAAGCTTTAGAACTTTAAAATATGCTTTAGTTTTTATTAATGTTCAGTGTGCATTAATGTGTTTTATAATTCAGTGAAGTCAAATAGTGACTTATCAGGGTCTCTATTGTTCTGACTTGATCTGTGAGTCAGTCTTGGGGTTTTAAGAGCCTGAGCTCCACTCTCTCTGGCTGTCTTGCAAAAATAACATTACTCATAACCAGCTTTGTGATAAGGATTGGATAGAGAACATTACAGGTAAGATTATCTGGTAAATTCCCAGTAGAAAACTTCTATTTGGAGTCTTTTAACCTGGTTTAATTGGCCAAATAACTCCTTCAGTTCAGTTCAGTCGCTCAGTTGTGTCCGACTCTTTGCGACCCCATGAATCGCAGCACGCCAGGCCTCCCTGTCCATCACCAACTCCTGGAGTTCACTCAAACTCACGTCCGTCGAGTTGGTGATGCCATCCAGCCATCTCATCCTCTGTCATCCCCTTCTCCTCCTGCCCCCAATCCCTCCCAGCATCAGAGTCTTTTCCAATGAGTCAATGCTTCGCATGAGGTGGCCAAAGTACTGGAGTTTCAGCTTTAGCATCATTCCTTCCAAAGAAATCCCAGGGCTGATCTCCTTCAGAATGGACTGGTTGGATCTCCTTGCAGTCCAAGGGACTCTCAAGAGTCTTCTCCAACACCACAGTTCAAAACATCAATTCTTCGGTGCTCAGCTTTCTTCACAGTCCAACTCTCACATCCATACATGACCACTGGAAAAACCATAGCCTTGACTAGACGGACCTTTGTTGGCAAAGTAATGTCTCTGCTTTTGAATATGCTATCTAGGTTGGTCATAACTTTCCTTCCAAGGAGTAAGCATCTTTTAATTTCATGGCTGCAATCCCCATCCGCAGTGATTTTGGAGCCCCAAAAAATAAAGTCTGACACTATTTCCCCACCTATTTCCCATGAAGTGATGGGACCAGATGCCATGATCTTAGTTTTCTGAACGTTGAGCTTTAAGCCAACTTTTTCACTCTGCACTTTCACTTTCATCAAGAGGCTTTTTAGTTCCTCTTCACTTTCTGCCGTAAGGGTGGTGTCATCTGCATATCTGAGGTTATTGATATTTCTCCTAGCAATCTTGATTCCAGCTTGTGCTTCTTCCAGCCCAGTGTTTCTCATGATGTACTCTGCATAGTAGTTAAATAAGCAGGCTGACAATATACAGCCTTGACGTACTCCTTTTCCTCTTTGGAACCAGTCTGTTGTTCCATGTCCAGTTCTAACTGTTGCTTCCTGACCTGCATATATGTTTCTCAAGAGGCAGATCAGGTGGTCTGGTATTCCCATCTCTTGAAGAATTTTCCACAGTTTATTGTGATCCACACAGTCAAAGGCTTTGGCATAGTCAGTAAAGCAGAAATAGATGTTTTTCTGGAACTCACTTGGTTTTTCGATGATCCGGCAGATGTTGGCAATATGATCTCTGGTTCCTCTGCCTTTTCTAAAACCAGCTTGGATATCTAAAAGCAGCTAACTTTTTTCTCTTTCTCAACAATTTAAAGACGTTTTATACAGATGGACCGTCACTGTACATTCCCTAAATTTTATTCTTGTATTGATAGCAATTATAACCAGTTACATGGTCATCAAGCTGATTAGATCTTGTCTCATGGTCTTAGGGGAAGTGGAAAGAGGGATAAATGCAGAAACCCTTGCTTTCACTTATGTTGTGGATTCTGACCACGAGGAAGAAAGGACTAAGTTGTAGTCAAGTCCATGTCTTACCTGCAACTCTCTGGTTCACAAAGTAAGCTTAAGTTAGCCAACCTCCCTTACATCGGAGTTCGTGGAAAACTGATGTTCTTTTCCAGCAGAAAAGAGAAGTGAAGCTTTTAGGGGGCTTTCCCACTGGGAGTTTTCAAGTCCAAGAGATTGTAAGGCAGTGATTTTCAAATGCACGAGGACAAGCCTGGGAATCTCCATGTGGTGAGTTGAGAGGAAGGACATGCAAAGTTGAAAACCCATATTTGTGTATGTTTGGAGGACCAAAAATAGCTACATTTAAAATATCTTGAGCTACATATGGTACGTGCTGTGCTTAGTTGCTCAGTCATGTCCAGCTTTTTGTGACACCATGGACTGTAGCCCACAAGGCTCCTCAGTCCATGGGGATTCTCCAGGCAAGAATGCTGGATTGGGTTGACATGCTCTCCTCCAGGGGATCTTCCCAACTCAGGGATTGAACCCAGGTTTCCCACATTGCAGGCAGATTCTTTACCATCTGAGTCAGCAGGGAAGCCCAAGAATACTGGAGTGGGTAGCCAATGGAGTGGGTACCCCAGTTGGGGTAGCCAATCCCTTCTCCAGGGGATCTTCCCGACCCAGGGGTCTCCTGCATTGCAGGCAGATTCTTTACCAGCTGGGCTTCCAGGGAAGCCCACATGTGATATGACATCTTTCTAATTCTTATCTAATGGGATGTGAGTAAATAAAGCTTGAGAAACTGCTTTAGGTTGCAAAAGAAGGTACAAGAAGGTGTAAGAGAGATATAACCCCAGTGTTAGGTAAGTAGGGACTCAAGAGCAGTTGAATCAACAGAGACACAGACCAGGAAGGGAGCTCAGGGATCCTCCAGCCCAGCCCAGCCCAGCCCAGCCCAGTTTGCAGTCAGCAAACTACAGTTGAAAACAAAAAATCAGAAGAAGAAGGATATTTCATAACATGTGAAAACTATGCAAAATCCAAATTTTCGCGTCCATGAATAAAGTTTTATGAGGACACAAGCCATGCTTGTTTTGTGTGTAATGTCTATTGCTGCTTTTGTGCTACAATGACAGAGTTGAGTGGCTGTGACAATGAGTCGCCCACAGAGCCTAAAACGTGTACTATCTGACACTTTACAGGAAATTTGCTGACCCCTGATGTAGCTCAGTGTTCAGGCACAGAAAATGAGGCCAAGACAGGGGAAGTGGCTTGCTCAGATGGCTAAACAGTAAGTAGGCTCTTAATATTACTCATAATACTTCTTTTCAGTCTATATCTTTTTAGTTATTACTTTGTTGACAGTTCTCGTCTCCCTTTAAACCTCTTCTAGCTCTAAAGATCTTTCCTAGTAGGATGTTCTAGAATGTACCCATAACTGTTTTTAACAAAGATAGGATATGTTTTATTTCCTTCTAATGCCCTTTTAAAGGATATTCAGGATTTTGCTAACCTTTCTAACTGAAGCATCTTGTGACCTGCATGAAATGTCTTTATCAATTAGTTTCCAAATCCACCCTTTAAGGACTTTAAGACCATTGGGATCTATTGCCACCAAGTGACTAGTGGCACTTTGGCTATGCTTACCCGGCTGAGCTATCAGAGAATTATAGTATAACAGGTTTTCATGGTTGGAGCCAATATTAAATTTCAACCACTTAACATTGAACATTGGCTATAGAGATCATAATGTTGTCTAGTCAACTGTTAGAAATAAAAATAGAGATTTTTCCCCCTACCCCTGTCTTGCTTCGTTTCTTAGATAAACATAGTCCTTAGTGCTTCCTTTGTCACTTTTAAAGCCAGACGTAAAGAAATGCAAAATTAAAAATACAAGTGGGTGCTATTTTCAAGACTTCAATCGTCATTAATCATGACCCTGTTATTAGACTATATCACAGTTTTCTAACTCATTATTTTGTTGTCAATGAAGTATCACTCAAAGGTGTTTGTACAGTAAAAGCCCTTGCAGCTTGCTGGTATTCACTGTTCTATTAAAAGAGAAGTTGGTGACTTCTAACTCTGCTTATAAATTATCAGGATAAGAACCTGCTCGTCTTTACAGCTTTTTCTTTCTCTCATATTTGGGTGAATTGTGTGTTCATATTTTGCTTATTTTTATACTGGGTTTTTGGTCTTTGTTTTCCATGACTTCTAAAAATAATTTATATATTAGAGATACTGCCCATTATCTGTGATAAATGTTGCAAATATTTTCCCCTCAGTTAGTGATTTTATTTGATTTTACTTTTGGTGTTCTTTTTTGTGATGTGACAGTTCTCAATTTTTATAGTCAACTTTATCAGTTTTTTACTGAATCTAGATTTCAAATCATATATAGAATGCCTTTCCTACATTTGGGTTATAAAGGATTTCACCATATATTTCTTCCAGCATTTTTATGATTTTATTTTTTACACTTAGAACTTCTGATCCATTTGGAGATTCTTCTTCTGTATAATCTGAGGTATGATCCAATTTGATCTTTTTAAAAATGGTTACCTAGTTGTCCTCAGATCATATATTTGCCCCAGTCATTTTGAGATGCCACCTTTATCACATTCTAAATTTCCATATGTACATAGGCTTAATTCTGGAGTCTATATTCTATTGCACAGTTTTGTCTACTCACGTGCCAGTATGAAACTTTAATTATAGGAGTTTCATATTTTAATATCTGGTACAGTATAAGCTACTTTTACCTTATAGTTCTTCTCTTTCAAGTTTTTTTAAAAAGATATTCTTGCACGTTTATTTTTCCACATGAAGTTTAGAGTCATTCAATTTATAAATTGGGAAGAGCAGACATCTTTTTAATGAGAGTTGTTATATTTAAGGGCATGAACTATCTTTCCATTTGTTCAAGTCTATTTTGGGGTGTTTCAGTAGTGTTTTAAAGTTTTTCTCATGTTAATCTTGCACATTTTTGTTAAGTTTATTTCTTAGAGTTTATTTTTTGTTGTTGTTGTTATTGGAAATTGGACTTTCTCCTCTATTATATTTTTGAGCTGTATATTGTTAGTGTACCTAATGACTATTGATTTTTATATGTTAGCTTTATATCCTGCTAACTTTAGAATTCTTTTATTGCATGGTTACTTTTGCCATCAATTCTCTTACGATTTTGTGACTATAATATTATGTAATGTGGAAGCTCTTGCTTTAGAACTGAGGTTATGTATTTTATTACATTAGGGAAATATCCATTAATTCCTATAGTCTGAGTGCTTTTTTAATGTCAGGAATAGGTGTTGATTTTTGTCAAATATGTTTTCAGCTTTTATGGTGATAATCATAGGATTTTTCTACTTAGATCTATTAATATAGTGAATTATAGTAATGTATTTTCTAATAACAAAACACCCTTGTATTCCCCAGCTAAATTCATTGGGCATGGTGTATTGTTTTCTTAATGTGGTACTGCATCCTGTTCAATAACATTTTAAAATTTTTACTTCAGTGTACATAAGTGATATTCCTCTGTCATTTTTCCAGGGTTGCTTTTGTTGGGCTTAGAAATCAACTTGATGCTTAATTCTTGAAAAGAATTTGAACTTTTTCTTGTTTCTAGAATAATGTATTGGGACTATCTGTATTGGAAGATGTGATGGCATTTCCCTTTGAAACTGAGTCTGGTGCATTTTTGTGGATCGCTCTTTGATAAATTTCTCTACTTTTTAATATGGACATCAGTCTGTTTAAACTTTTTACCTCAACTAGAGTCAATTTTTTTTTTTTTTTGGCCATACCACACAGGTTGTACAATCTTAGTTTCTTGGCCCTTCCCAGGGATTGAACCAGGGCCCTTGGTAATGAAAGCACAGAATCCTAACCACTGGACCATGGAACTCTCATGGAATCAATTTTGATAGACTGTATTTCATCAGACTTTTCAAATGTATTTGCATAATGATGTACAAAGAAGTTGCTTAAATTTTTAAAAAATATTTTGTATGTTTCCATGGTTATTTATCTTCTGTCGTCTATCATTTTGTTTGAGTTTTATTAGTTTTTCAGAGAATCAGAATTTTTTTTTTTTTTTTTTTAATGAAGTGAAGTCGCTCAGTCGTGCCGGACTCTTTGCTACCCTGTGGAGTATAGCCCACCAGGCTCCTCTGTCCATGAGGTTTTCCAGGCAAGAGTACTGGAATGGGTTGCCATTTCCTTCACCAGGGGATCTTCCCAACCCAGGGATCAAACATGGGTTTCCCGCATTGCAGGCAGATGCTTTAACCTCTGAGCCACCAGGGAAGGAGCACACCTAGGGCTTTTCCTGTAATTCAGTTATTGTCCACTAGGTGGTAGCAAATGCCTTGGCTCTACAATTCACAAGCTCAAATCAATTTTCTGCTTAAATTCATTGTATTAATAGATTTAAACTATTTTTCAAATAAAAATTAACATTAATTAACCATTTAAATAAAAACTTTATTAAGTATTTCTTTTGGGATTGGAAAGTAAATTGACCTTTTCCAGTCCCGTGGCTACTGCTGAGTTTTCCAAATTTGCTGGCATATTGAGTGAGCACTTTTACAGCATCATCCTTTAGGATTTGAAACAGCTCAACTGGAATTCCATCACCTCCACTAGTTTTGTTCGTAATGATGCTTCCTAAGGCCCACTTGACTTCACATTCCAGCATGTCTGGCTTTAGATGAGTGGTCACACCATCATGATTATCTGGGTCGTGAAGCTCTTTTTTGTACAGTTCTGTGTATTCTTGCCACCTCTTCTTAATATCTTCTGCTTCTGTTAGTTCCATACCATTTCTGTCCTTTTTGAGCCTGTCTTTGCATGAAATGTTCCCTTGGTATCTCTAATCATCTTGAAGATATCTCTAGTCTTTCCCATTCTATTATTTTCCTCTATTTCTTTGCGCTGATCACTGAGGTAGGCTTTCTTATCTCTCCTTGCTATTCTTTGGAACTCTGCATTAAAATGGGTATATCTTTCCTTTTCTCCTTTGCTTTTTGCTTCTCTTCTTTTCACAGCTATTTGTAAGGCCTCCTCAGACAACCATTTTGCTTTTTTGCATTTCTTTTTCTTGGGAATGGTCTTGCAATGCCAAAGAATGCTCAAACTACCGCACAATTGCATCATCTCGCACATTAGCAAAGCAATGCTCAAAATTCTCCAAGCCAGGCTTCAGCAATACGTGAACCGTGAACTTCCAGATGTTCAAGCTGGTTTTAGAAAAGGCAGAGGAACCAGAGATCAAATTGCCAACATCCGCTGGATCATGGAAAAAGCAAGAGAGTTCCAGAAAACATCTATTTCTGCTTTATTGACTATGCCAAAGCCTTTGACTGTGTGGATCACAATAAACTGTGGAAAATTCTGAAAGAGATGGGAATACCAGACCACCTGATGTGCCTCTTGAGAAACCTGTATGCAGGTCAGGAAGCAACAATTAGAACTGGACATGGAACAACAGACTGGTTCCAAAGAGGAAAAGGAGTACGTCAAGGCTGTATATTGTCACTCTGCCTATTTAACTTATATGCAGAGTGCATCATGAGAAATGCTGAGCTGGATGAAGCACAAGCTGGAATCAAGATTGCCTGGAGAAATATCAATAACCTCAGATATGCAGATGACACCACCCTTATGGCAGAAAGTGAAAAAGAACTAAAAAGCCTCTTGATAGAAGTGAAAGAGGAGAGTGAAAAAGTTGGCTTAAAGCTCAACACTCAGAAAACTAAGATCATGGCATCTGGTCCCATCACTTCATGGCAAATAGATGGGGAAACAGTGGAAACAGTGTCAGACTTTATTTTGACAAATAAAAATCCAAAATCACTGCAGACGGTGATTGCAGCCATGAAATTAAAAGACGCTTACTCCTTGGAAGGAAAGTTATGACCAACCCAGGCAGCATATTAAAAAGCAGAGACATTACTTTGTCAACAAAGGTCCGTCTAGTCAAGGCTGTGGTTTTTCCTGTGGTCATGTATGGATGTGAGAGTTGGACTATAAAGAAAGCTGAGCACCGAAGAATTGATGTTTTGAACTGTGGTGTTGGAGAAGACTCTTGAGAGTCCCTTGGACTGCAAGCAGATCCAACGAGTCCACCCTAAAGGAGATCAGTCCTGGGTGTTCATTGGAAGGACTGATGTTGAAGCTGAAACTCCAATACTTTGGCCACCTGATGCAAAGAGCTGACTCATTTGAAAAGACCCTGATGCTGGGAAAGATTGAGGGTGGGAGAAGGAGGCAGTAGAGTATGAGATAGTTGGATGGCATCACGGAGTCAATGGACATGAGTTTGGGTGAACTCCGGGAGTTGGTGATGGACAGGGAGGCCTGGTGTGCTGCAGTCCATGGGGTTGCAAAGAATCAGACACAACTGAACTGAACTGAACTAAGTATTTCTTTATTAGAAATCATATTGACTATTTACATACATATATATTTTAAAGTCTAAAAGGCAAGCTATACAAAAGTGTTTTTCATTCTACTGTTAGCTAATTCTATTCTTATCTATGGACAGGCTAGAATGCTATTTTTACATACCTTCTGGTGTTATTTTGTTTTTCCTATCTATCCGTAGAAAACTGGGTAACACATGTTTCTTGCAATTTCCTTCTGCTACTGGTTCCAGAGTGGTTCTGGTTCTGGATGTGGGGCCTCCAGGAACAATTTTTGTGCCCACTTTCTTGTCCATAATTTCCATTTCTTATTTTCAAAGTTTCACTTTTATTCCTTCTATTGACAAAATCAAGAAATGAAAATCTCTGACCTGCTGAGACCAAAATCCCCATTCCACCAGGTTACTTTCTTCAATTAGACAGCAGTAACTTTCCACTGATTCATAGGATGACATCAGTTTTTTTCCCATCAGCTTTCTAACTGGAAACTCATTTAAACTATTTTACATATGATAATACTTATCTTGCCACATTCTAACCACAAATCTGAATTGCTACAATTAATTTTTGAAAGAAAGTTCTATGCATAGAGAGCATTTTCAGCTAAAATGTAAAGTTTCTGTGCAATAGCTCAACAAACATTTATAAAGTTTAAAAAAAATAAATTACTGGGCTTTCCTGGTGGTCCAGTGATAAAGAATCCGCCTGCCAATGCAGGGGACATGGGTTTGATCCCTGGTCTAGGAAGAGGCCACATACTGAGGTGCAACTAAGCCTGTGGATTGCAGTTACTAAACTCACATGCCCAGAGCCTCTGCTCTGCAACAAGAGAAGCCACCACAATGAGAAACCCGTGCACTGAAACAATGAGAGTGTAGCCCCTGCTCCCTGCAGCTAGAGAAAGCCTGCGTGCAGCAATGAAAACCCAGTCCAGCCAAAAATAAATAAATTCATCAAAAAAATTCCTTACATTTATTGGAAAATTTCTACACACTCAGAAAAATAGTGCAATAAACACCCCACATCACCACTCAGATCAAGCAATTATTATTATTTTGGTGAGCATTTCAGTATATATCTGTATTTTTCAGTTCAGTTCAGTTCAGTCACTCAGTCGTGTCCGACTCTTTGCGACCCCATGAATCACAGCACGCCAGGCCTCCCTGTCCATCACCAACTCCCGGAGTTCACTCAAACTCACGTCCATCGAGTCGGTGATGCCATCCAGCCATCTCATCCTCTGTTGTCCAATTTTCCTCCTGCCCCCAATCCCTCCCAGCATCAGAGTTTTTTCCAATGAGTCAACTCTTCGCATGAAGTGGCCAAAGTACTGGAGTTTCAGCTTAACATCATTCCTTCCAAAGAAATCCCAGGGCTGATCTCCTTCAGAATGGACTGGTTGGATCTCCTTGCAGTCCAAGGGACTCTCAAGAGTCTTCTCCAACACCACAGTTCAAAACATCAATTCTTCAGTGCTCAGCTTTCTTCACAGTCCAACTCTCACATCCATACATGACCACAGGAAAAACAATAGCCTTGACTAGATGGACCTTTGTTGGCAAAGTAATGTCTCTGCTTTTGAATATGCTATCTAGGTTGGTCATAACTTTCCTTCCAAGGAGTAAGCATCTTTTAATTTCATGGCTGCAGTCACCATCTACAGTGATTTTGGAGCCCAAAAAGATAAAGTCTGACACTGTTTCCACTGTTTCCCCATCTATTTGCCATGAAATGATGGGACCAGATGCCATGATCTTAGTTTTCTGAGTGTTGAGCTTTAAGCCAACTTTTTCACTCTCCTCTTTCACTTTCATCAAGAGGCTTTTTAGTTCCTCTTCACTTTCTGCCATAAGGGTGGTGTCATCTGTATATCTGAGGTTATTGATATTTCTCCTGGCAATCTTGATTCTAGCTTGTACTTCTTCCAGCCCAGTGTCTCTCATGATGTAATATCTGTATTTTTAAGAAACATTTAAAAGTAGTTGCAAACACTGTGCTTATTTACCCTTAAACAGTTCAGCCAGCATCCCCTAAAAATAAGAACATTTTCTTACCTATATTATCACCCCTAAGAAAATTAACAATACTTCCTTACTTTCATCTAATAACCAGTTCATATTCTCATTTCCCAAATTTCATTCAAATTCGAATTTCACACACTTACTTTTGGTTTCTTTTTAGAAATTTATAATCTAGAAAGCCCTTTACAAATGATACTGACTTTTCAAAAGGACAAGAAAATTTGTCTTACTTTTCCTTGTCTTACTTTTCATTTAATTCTAAAAGCAGATTGTCACTAAAAGCCCACTCGCCACTGACACGGTAGTAAAATAAGTGTAACAGTTTCCTCCTGCTACTGCAGTAAGTTACTCCAAGTGCAGTGGCTTCAAACATCACAAATTTGTTGTTTTCTAATTCTGGATGTCAGGAGTCCAGAAAGGTGTTGACAGGGCTGTATCCCTTTTCTGGAGACCCTAGGGGAAAACCTCTTCCTGCTGCTTCTGGCTTACTAGCAGCCACCTACATTCATTGACTTGTGGTCTCTTCCTCCATCTTCAAAACCAGCAGCAGAACATCTTTGAATCTCTCTTTAAAAAAATTATATATAGTTTAAAAAAATTGGAGCATATAGTTTATTTACAATATTGTGTTAGTTTTAGGTGTACAACATAGTGACTCAGTACCTTTAAAGTTTATACTCCATTTAAAGTTATTATAAAATAATGTCTTTATTCCCTGTACTGAACAATGAATCCTTATAGCTTATTTATTTTATATATAGTAGCATTTTCAAGAGCTTCCCAGGTGGTGCTGGTGGTAAAGAACCCGCCAGCCAATTCAGGAGACATAGGAGATGTGGTTCCATCCCTGGGTTGGGAAGATCCCCTGGAGAAGGAAATGGCAACCCACTCCAGTATTCTTGCCTGAATTATCTCATGGACAGAGGAGCCTGGCAAGCTACGGTCCATGGGGTCACAAAGAGTTGGATACAACTGAAGCAACTTAAGCACAGCACAGCATTTTCAAATTTCTGCCTCTGAGCCTAACTTTCTTGCTTCTCTCTTCCATTTATAAGCACTCTTGTAATTACATTGGGCCCACTTGAATAATCCAGAACTCTCCCTATATCAAGATCAGCTGATTAACAATTTTAATTGCATATGCAACTGAATTCTCCCTTGCCATGTAACGTAACACATTCACAGGTTCCGAGGGTTAGGTCCCAGATAAAATTGGGGGCCATTATTCTGCCTATGACAAGAAGTGGCTAGACAAAGATTCATCAGTTACTCGCATGCGTCCCACTGCAACCTTAAATATCTGTTTGTTCTGCATTGGAAGTTTTGGGGCTCCCCAGGTGGTGCTAGTGCTAAAGAATTCGCCTGCCAATGCAGAAGACATAAGAGATGCGGGTTCAATCCCTGGGTTGGGAAGATCCCCTGGCGGAGGAAATGACAACCCACTTCAGTATTCTTGGTTGGAGAATCCCATGGACAGAGGAGCCTGGCAGGCTATAGTCCGTAGGGTCGTGAAGAGTCGGACACGACTGAAGTGACATTTAAGCACACACTCCATTGTACCTTGGCTTTACTAGTGCTTAAATCATAGCTAAAGTACTTCAGGTAAGGGTGTGTTTGTTCCTGTTTTCTCTACCTGCCTCTCTCATTTCAATGAAGTTGTGTAACTTTACAAAAGAAAGAAGCAAACAATAAATTATTTTCCTTCCCTGTATACCCTTCTCTCCAGTGAAACTTACTCCATGTTATTCTGTGTGGACATATGATTCTATGTCCTGCTCTCTTCCTTACTGTTATTTCTAAGTTTGATTACTGCTTTGACCTCATGCACATGCTGTCATATCTGATGTGTGTGGGTGGGCTCTTCTGCAATGGGATCATAGTGTAATTTCCTCTGCCGTCCCCCAGGTGATGGGTGTCTGGACGCTTTCCTGTCTGCATCTGCAGTGCGTCTGTGCTCCCCTGGTTGCAGGCCTCCCTGCACATGACCAGGGGCATAGAGGTCATGTATCCAGAACACATAGGTACTAATTAATTTTGCTGCCTGTTGGCTTATTTCCCTGGGAGTATATTCATAAAAGAAAATTTACTGGCACAAAAGTTAAGAGGGATCTGTTAAACCAACTGCCTGAGGATAATCGAGAAAACTTGAGCAGCCCACAGTTGGTTCAACTAAGGATAAGATCATAATAGATCACTTCAAGATCCAGGAAGACTTGTGTTTCATCAAGCTCCAAGAAGGCCTTTCTGGTATGCTCCAAAGAGTTACTTTTTGAAGCTCATTGTAAAGGTCTTACATTAAATTTTTTTTGGTTTGTTTTTCAACTAAATTTTTAGTTGCTTGGTAGACTTTCAGGTTCCTTTTGTTTGTGTGTTTGATGTACTAGCTTCTCTTGTGATAAAAAACAGCCAAAGGATAAAAAAGAATCCACCAGTCAAGAAACTGTGATGAATAGGGCCACTCAAGTTATTGAAATCTTTGGTGTGATTTTTTTTTTTTGACTGGTGGATTCTTTTTTATACTTTGGCTGTTTTTTAAATTTAATTTTTTATTATGGAAATTTAGAAACACACAAAAAAATAGGAGTAGAAAACTGAAGCTTTAACAGCCACTGACTTTCTGGTGTTCTTTCTTATCTTTCTCCCTACATACTTGTTTTCTCCCCCATTGTGGTTTTTAAAGCAAACTCCAGGCATCCTATGATCTCACCCCAAAATACTTCAGAGTGCATCATGTTTTGTTAAATGACCACAATGCTGACAACAAATGAGGTAAAATGTTAATAATAAATGAATCTAGGTAGAAGGGGTACAGATGTCTTTTGGACTGCTTATTTTTGCAAAATTTATATAAGCTTGAAATGATTTATAAATAAAAAGTAAAAAAAAGTGCAAACAAAAAATATGACTGTAATATGATCACATTTGATAATCTAAGAAGCAGATTTTTTTCCTTTACTGTAAGTCATGTTCCTAGAAAAAATCCAGAAAAATATTAAGGAAATAAGTCATTCATAATTCTAACACCCAGACGTAATCACTGTTAAACAATTGTGTATTATGTATCCAGGCTATTAAACAAACCCAGACACACAAACTTTTGCGTATCATTTAAAAAGTCCAACAGTGCTAATGAGTTTATAATCAAATTCCCGCCCTCCCACCCCTCTGCAGTCCCACCCCCGAGTTCTTGCCCCTGCTTGCTCTCTCTTTTATCTGTTAGCAGCCTCTCTTTCATGGCAAAATGCCATCTACAGTTCTGTCTTCACAGTATCTTTCTGATTTACCACAGCTGTTAAGATGAAAGGGAATCAAATTTTGCTTATTTTTTCTCAGCAGGGTGTGTTTTTCATTTTGTGTTTGATCTTAAAAAATGCTTTGTTTGTGGGCAGTGGATACTGCAGACTGGCTCATGCATCACCCACCTTCCTCTAGCACGCCGTCCTGTACTCCAGAGGCTGGAGAGCAAAGGCCACTTTCCCAAACTTCCTGTGGAAGAGTTCTGCATGTGACTGATGGGAATCTTGGAAAGGTGATGTGAATGGGGCCAAGCACAGTGGCAGAGAACTTTGGTTCCTCCAGCTGCAATGAAGGTTCCAGTGTCTGGATCCCTGTGTCGTGAGTGCTGAGTGCTTGGCAGGTATTAAGTTACTTTTTGCCAAACAACCCTGTGGAGGAATTAGGAATTTCTTTGGCAGTGGAGGGCAAGGAGAGAAGAGCCTGAGACCTGCCTGGTAATTCCCAGGCCCCAGGGCTTTCTCATGAGAGATCTGGCAGGCCTGGGAGGGGCCTCGTGGTTGGGACAAGGTGATGCAGCCATGAAAATCCCTGTGGATTCTATGCCCTGGGGACACAGAAGCCTCAGAGGATGTCAGAATGGAGGCATAACAATTACTTGAGGGCTAGATAAGAATGTTTTCAGAGGGACTTCCCTGGTGGTCCAGTGGTTAAGACTTCACGTTCCAATGCCACGGGTACAGGCGCAATCCCTGGTCAGAGAGCTAAGATCCCACATGCCTCGAGGGCAAAAACTCAGACCATAAAACGGAAGCACTGTTGTAACAAATTCAATAAAGACTTTAAAAATGGTCCACATCTAAAAAAGATAAAAGAAAAAAATGTTCTCAGATGTCAACAGGAGCTGTGGATGTTTGGGGAACCCTACCTCCTCACACTATAGAAACCTTCCTGGAAGGGGGAAGGGAGAAACCTATGAACAGACCCCTAAAAATCTAAATTGATTCAGAAAATTCTGAAATTCGAGAGAAAACCCCAGTTTGACTAAAATGAAGTTTCTGTTGTTAGGCTGAACGGGAATTTGAGAAGGAAACTGGGATGTGGCAGAAACATAATGCAGATTCATAACTGAGACCCTGACTGTGTGTGAGAGCCGTGCCTGCTACGAAGGACAGAGGACAGTGACGGTCAGCCTCCCTTTCTGACAAGAGCCTGGGGGGAGGCCACTTTATTTGCAAGCACTCGGTGATGTGGAGCTCACCGTGAATGGTGTGTTTTCCCTGGGAAACCTCTTCCTCCAGCTCAGCCTTGAGGGTGAGCCACTTGTCAAAGCAAACTTGGGAAGGATGAGTGTGTGGCATTTTGCATTGCAAAGTAGCTGTTTCCACTTGGCTGCTTGGACCAGCAAAATAAAAATAAGATAAAAGCTTGTATTTAAAACAACCAAATAGAAAAATTAAAACCAAGGCCATCAAATGTTCAGCCTTTTTTAAAAAAAAGTCCAAGTAAAATGTTAAATGTAAGTCTTCATTCTGCTCTGGGCCTTGCTCAGAGGTGTGATCAGGGTGGGAGTGGCAGGCTGGGTCTGGTTTGGGGAAGCAGATGCCGCAGGTCCTCCTGTGTGAGACCTTCTCTGTGTCTCCTACATGACACCCTCTAGTGTCTTTTCATCCAGATTAACAATTGTAATTTCCACAAGTCATTTTTTTTTTAACTTTCAACTTTAATTTTTTGAATCTTTTGGCCTCGTCGTGTGGCATGTGGGATCTTAGTACCTGATCAGGGATGGAACCTGTGTCTGCTGCATTGGCAGCATGGAATATTTACCATTGGCCTACCAGGGAAGTCCCTTCCACAATTCATTTTCATTTTAAAAATCAAGGAAAGGTGGCCCTTTTGGAAGAAAATGGTCAGGAAGTCATCAAGAACTGTAGACTTTGTGGTGTCACACAGGTTTGACTGGCTTAAAAGCAGCATTTAGAGAGATCTGAGAGTCAGCTGCCAGACTGGGATGGTCTTCCCTTGGTGTTGGACATCTTGGTTCTGACACCACAGAGGTGGGGGGAGCATGGGTCCCTTAGGGGACTGATGTTCGGCTTCACCATGAGCTATGGTGTTCAGGACCCCTTGGACTGGGCCGTAGAGTTCTTGGGCTTATTATGGAGAAAGTTAGTGTGATCAGTGGGTTTGTTGTTAAAGTGTGAATGGTTAAATAAATGTGTTGTTTTCTATTTTAAACAAGTGAAAGAAATTACAATATCAGTAATAATATTAACTAATATTTATTGCGTGCTTACTATGGGCTAGGCACCATGCTAAAATACTTTACATACATTTATCTCATTTAACCCACATAAGAGCTCTGCGGGAAAAGGATGATTATTACCTCCATTTTAGACACAAAGAAGCTGGGGCTGAGTGAGGTCAAGGTTCCCTGCCTGTGGTCACCCAACTTGTGAGTGACAAACCCAGCACTTGACCCCAGGCCTCTCTAGCTCCAGAACTGACTGTTCAGCAGTATGCCATTCAACGTTCAATCTTGTAACTACCCATGGGCAGATCCCACTGCTGGAGGGAACCTAAGTATGGCATTGGGGGGTGCCAAGAGTAATATCCCATGAGAGCTCTCTTGGAACCACGTGTTCTTACCCCAGAAACTGGTAGGAGGTCAGAGACTGGGAGCTTATTCTTCACAGAGAAAGGCATGGATCTGACTTCAGGAAGCGTTTGAGGTGGAGAAAGAGGGAGCTTCTGGATCCCTGGGCCCTGAAAGGGCTCATTTAGGGCTTAGCTCATTGGGGTGTGGGTGGTGGGGCGGGCAAAGAAAATGGGACTCAATAATACTGCCTTATATCAACCAGACTGGGACATTTTTTCCAGCTTATATTTTCCATGGACTATTAAAACAAACACATTTTCTTAAGGATAAAGCTACATATGACAATATTAATTACAGATACAGCTCATTGGATTCATGCAGGCTGAGGTGATTCCTGAGATATTGGAATCTAAACGTGGCATCACCATCACACTCTGGACAAGATCAGACATACTGCTGGAGGATGGATGCTAACCTTCTCCACGTCACGTGACAGCAGCAGCAAGTAGGAAACCACATATTTAACAGTTTTCATAAATAGGAGGGGACACATTCATCTTACAGCTCTGGACATTTCAAGTTCTTCCCACTGTCAAGGTGTTGGGCAGCGCTGGCGACATTCTGTCTTTCGCACTCAACTCTAGTGGTGCCCATAGGAGGTCCTGTCACTCTGCACAGGTTTGTTTTTGGACCAGGCTGTCTGCAAAGTTCAGGGCAGACGTTTCAACATTAAAAACAAAAATCAAACCAAAACAACAGCAACAAAAACAACAAATAAGACCCTAGGGGGAATAGGTGGGTATCTTAAAGCCATGGTTTTATCTCCGGACTGTTGGATGGGATAGAACAGAAGAGGAGAATGGAAGCAGGGATAGGAAAGGCGAACCTGACTATAGGGATCTCAGCACTCTGATAAACCTAACCACAGAAGCACACCGCTCCCCTCTTTTTAATTTTAAGGGGGACATTATTTCATTCACTGTCGTTTATAGCAGTGCAACTAAGTTCCAAGCATTTGGTGGGTCTTATCCCTCCTTCCTGGAGGAAGGGGGTGGGGGTGGGGGGGCAGTTCCTCATCCCTGTGGAGAAGGTCATCCCGGGGAAACTGCCTGGATTCCCCCTGAACTGGCTTTCTCCTTCCCTTTTAAGAACGCAGCATGTTTTCCGTAACAGTGCTGCCTCCGCCACTGATGACAAAGCTCCGGGAATTAGACACTACAAGTGCCGGGGACATCTCTTCGGGGTCCTCCATCTCTAGCTGGTGGTCCTCACCCACAGGGCCCTGCAGGCCTGTCTCCTGGGCGGTCAATTCTGAGTCCGTCTCCCCGCACTGCAGCGGGAGCAACGCCTGGTGTTTGGTCAGGGCGTCATTGTTTTTCTGGGCCTCCAGGGAGGTCTGGTGCGTGGAATTCCTGTGAGCCACGGCGCTCTTCTGAGGCTCGTCAAAGCTCAGCGAAAAGGTGACGGTGCCGCTGCCGAAGATGACCTTCTGCTTGCATCGGGGCGGCTGCTGCGACTGTGGCTGCGGCTGTGGGGTCGAGGGTGGCCTCGGCTGTGGCTGCTGCGCGTTGTGCGGGCTCAGGGCCAGCGGCTGCGGCTGCTTCTGCCTCTTCGGCTGCTGCTGTGGGAACGGGTCCTCGCTGTTGCTCTTGCTGCTGATGGAGGAGGAGGGGGTGGATCCCGTGGAGCCCCCTAGGCTGCTGGACCGCTGGCGGGAGACGTTGCTGCGGCGCAGCGTGGCTCGGGCGGCCACCTTGAAGGCGTGTGCCGCGGTGCTGCAGCGCACCTCCTCGATGGTGTTCCGGGAAGGCTTGAAGAGGATGATGTAGACCTTGTTGAAGAAGATGCAGGCCAGCAAGCCAAAGCTGGCAGCCAGGATGGCGATCACCTCCACGGCAGAGACGAACTTGCCGTAAGTGCTGGCGTAGGCGGGGATGAAAGAGATCCAGACGATGAAGAAGATGAGCATGCTGAAGGTGATGAACTTGGCTTCATTGAAGTTCTCTGGCAGCTTCCGGGACTTGAAGGCGAAGAAGAAGCAGATGGCGGCCAGCAAGCAGGTGTAGCCGATCAGGAAGCCCAGCGCCATGAGCGAGCCCTCGTGGCAGGTGATGAAGATGATCTCGTCCTCCAGCTCGTGGTTGCGGTAGCTCGAGGGGGGCGCTGTATTGAGCCAAATGGCACAGATGACAATCTGCATGAAGGTGCAGAGGAAGACCAGCAGAAACTGCAGGTTGAGCCCCCACCACTTCCGGTGGAAGCTGGTGGGAATCTTGGCCTCAAACACCAGGAGGACCCGATTGGTTTTCACCAGGATGCACGAGATGCAGAGCACGAAGCTGATGCCAAAGGCCGGCTGGCGCAGGCGGCACGTCCAGTCCTGGGGCTCCCCGATGAAGAACAGGGAGCTGGAGAAGCAGCAGAGCAGGGAGAAGAGGAGGAGATAGGAGAGCTCCCGGTTGGTGGCCTTGACGATGGGCGTGTTGCGGAACTTGATGAAGACGCCCAGCACGAAGGCTGTGAGGAAAATGCCCAGCACAGCAAAGAGCGTGAGTGCGATCCCAAAGGGCTCGGTCCAGGACAGAAACTCGATCTCTTTGGCGATGCAGGAAGTATGGTTCTCATTGGACCAGAAGTCATCAGGGCACTTATCACAGGCACTTGCATCTGTAAAGTGTCGCAGTGAAGGGGTTAGTACTGCGTGGCAGAGACTGAAATTTGTGAGTTTGAATGTGGTGATGAGGGAACTTTAAATTTGCTTTATTGATGAAATAATTGTGATTTTTACATTATCAGATAATGTACTGAACCCTGACTTATGCTTAATAATAAACTTAATTTCATGTTTCTTTGATGGTTCTATTAGTTTTTTCTTTTGTGCTGTACTCAGTCACGTGTGCCGTGGTCAGTCATATGTGCTGTGTGTTCAGTCATATGTATTGTGCTCAGGTCCCTTCAGTTGTGTCCAGCTCTTTTCCACCCTATGGACTGTAGCCCACCAGGCTCATCTATCCATGGGATTCTCCAGACAAGAACACTGGAGTGGGTTGCCATGCCCTCCTCCAGTTTGTATATATGGGGGATACTTTTTGAAAAAATTTTAAATTTTATGTTGCAATATAGTCAATTAACAATGTGATAGTTTTGAGTGTATAGCGAAGTGATTCAGTTTATACACATATGTGTATCTATTCTTTTTTCAAATTGTTTTCCCATTTAGGTTGTGACATAATATTGAACTGACTTCCCTGTGTTGTACAGTAGATTGTTGTTGGTCATCCATTTTATATATAGCCGTGTGTACATGTCAATTCCAAACTCTAGGAGGGCTACTTGCTTCCTTTAACACTACTTGCTGATGTACAAACCATCATTCAGCAAGCACAGAATGATCAGTCTTGCCAGACAGGTGGCTGCCCTGCACACTGGGGGTCTGGCACTGTCCACCAATTTTCACAGTGATTCACACTCAGTCTGACTTATTTTGGACATAAGGATGGGCTTTATAGACACACCAGAACAGCCTCTTAGATCATGGCAAAGTGCTCAACAATTCTGACCTGTGCCTTCTTCACTCCACATCAGTGGCTTTCTAGTGAGGGTGGCTGCAGACTCATTTGACCAACAAATGTTTATTAAGCCTGTGCTGTGTCTCAGTCAGTGTGCAGTTTTGGGAGGTGAAAGGAGCACGGACTTTGCAGTCAGTGGTCTGGATGGGAATTCTGGCCCTGCCATTTATTAGCTGTGTGACTTTGGTCAGGCTCCTTAACCATTCTGAGCCTCAGTTTCCTCATCGGTGAAATGGAAGCAATAATAACTCCATCATGGTAGTGAGGATGCAATGAGTTAATAATAATGAGAAAAAATTATATTTAGTATTTATAGAGTGCTTCCAATATGCCAATCAAATATTTCTCTATAACTTATCATGTGTTTTACCAGCTTTATCTAATTTAATCCCCCAAACTCTGTAAGATAGGTTTATTATTATTCTTACTTTATAGATGAAGAAACTGAGGCATAGGAGAAATATAAATAAGGTAGTAAGTCCAGTGCCAGGTACTCTGTAGACAATCTATCTTGACCTATTAACTCTGAAGCCTGGAGCACACATCTCTGGTTCCTAAGAGCTCATTCTGTTGTTTAGCTCTATTAGCCCAGCTTTGAATTTGATGTTATATTGTGTTGCCTACAGCATCTTCTTGCTGCTGTCATCCAGTCTCTTACTCATTTTAGATGGTGATTCCCTGATATGCTGTCTAGCACTGCTGCTGCCTTAATCAGGGAACAGACACAACTTTGTCTATTCAGGATCACTGAGCTCTAAGAAAGAAAAACAACATTGGAGTGCAGTATCGAAGTAAGATGGAGGAGGCAATGGCACCCCACTCCAGTACTCTTGCCTGGAAAATCCCATGGATGAAGGAGCCTGGTGGGCTGCAGTCCATGGGGTCGCTAAGAGTCGGACACGACTGAGCAACTTCACTCTCACTTCTCACTTTCCTGCATTGGAGAAGGAAATGGCAACCCACTCCAGTGTTCTTGCCTGGAGAATCCCAGGGATGGGCGAGCCTCGTGGGCTGATGTCTATGGGGTCACACAGAGTCGGACACGACTGAAGTGAATTAGCAGTAGCAACAGCATCAAAGTAAGAGAAAGATGTGCAACAGATGTGTTTGTAAACTTTTACGGTATTACAGAGATACCTAATATTCTGATTCTATCCCCCTCAGTGTGCAGCCCAGTGTGATGCTCAGATTGCACCTTGTTAAATGAGAAACCGTGCTAAGCACCGTCTCAGCCGAGCCCTTTCAGGGACTTTGCTGAGCCCAGGGCCCCACAGTGAAGGGAGCCCTGCATGCCCACCAGGGGTTGCTCCTTTACCTGTCTCGTCGCTGTACTCCCCATCAGGACATTCCACACACTCAAAGCAGCAGGTGGGCTCCCCCTCAATGATTCCTTTCCTGGTCCCTGCCAGGCAGTCTCGGCTGCAGTTGGAGAAAGGCACCTGAGGGCGGAGATCACAACAGAGAGGGGCTGCAGCTGTGGGATCAGTCTTCCAGCTCCTCTGACAACGTGTCAGAGGGAGGAGCTGGGCACTAGCACCAGTGTGGCAGGCTCAGGCCCAATCCAGGCGGAGGAAGGGCCAGCGGCCTGTGTTCCTATTATCTCTGAAGGGGACAAATGCCTATGGGAAAGTGCATGCACACACACACACACAGGCAAACACATCTCAGTGGAATTCGAGGAAGATTAATTGTTGTGAGTCTACACAGTAACAAAATCCTCCATAAATAGCCTTCCCTTCCATCCTCTACAAGTCCCAGAATAATATACTCCTCTTTCCACTTACTTCCTCCCCACCACATAGTCATATCTGAGATGACCATCATCCTTGTTCACCACAAGCAAGTAATACTAAACTTCCAAGGAACAGAGCAATCTTATATTACACAAATTCTAGCAAAGATCAGGAAAATATATATATTCTTAAAGGAGCACCTTCCAACTAATTCTTGTAAGCCCAGTATAATAACCTTGATTCTAAAACAAGACAAGGACAGTATAAAGGCCCATCTCACTTATTAGGTTGTCTTCAGAAGTAGAGCTGAGTTGAGGATTTGTGTCCAAGTGATTTATAAGGAAAGTTCTCCCAAGGGAATCAGGAAGAACATGGAGGAAGTAGGACATAGGAGGGAGGAGAATAAGCAAGGCTATGATTCTGAGCAAAGTCCCTCCAACTTCTGCCTGATCCCCCGGGGGAGCTCTGGATTGTAGGTTAGGCCCCAACGCTGTCCTGACCTGAAGAAAAGGGCTAGACCTTTCACACTTCCACAGCACTCAGAGCAGAAGGGAAATGTAAATTCCTAGGCTCTTCTGAGGTTCTCCTGAGGTTCTCCTTTGCCTCTCTGAGCCTGTAGGCAAAATGGGTTCCATTAGCCTGCAGGCAGTCTCTGAAAAAGAATATGAAGTTCTGATTATTGGAAGTAAAAATGTATAGAAGTTATTGGAAATAAAAATGTATAGAGATCCTGGAGATACATGCAAAGGGTAAGGACTCTGAAAGGATCTGGAAAGAATACAACTACTTTCTACTACTTGAAAACAGATGAAAGTACTAAAATAAAGAGCATGAAAAACAAAATACACCATGATCATGGTGAGTTTCTGCCAGGAATGTAAGCAAGTTTAATATTAGAAATTCTGTGTCACTCACTGTAATAATAAATTAACACAGGTAAACATGATCATCAATGGATGAAAAAATATTTGATGACATTTAACACAAACTGGAGAAGGCAATGGCAACCCACTCTAGTGTCATTGCCTGGAGAATCCCAGGGACAGAGGAGCCTAGTGGGCTGCCATCTATGGGGTCGAGAAGAGTCGGACACGACTGAAGAGACAGCAGCAGCAGCAGAAGCAGCAGCAACACAAACTAGTGATAAAAAACTTAATGATGTTTGACAGAAAACAAAATTCTGTAAAGCAATGATCCTTCAATTACAAAATAAATAAATTTTTTAAAAATTAGAAAAAAACCTAAAGTAGGAAGAAATATCTTTACCTTGAAAAAACATCTCCAAATTGTTAGCATACACATCAATCCATATGACACAATATTATTTAATTTAAAATAAATAAGGGTGTGTATGCCCAGCAGTGGGATTGCTGGGTCATAAGGCAGTTCTATTTCCAGTTTTTTAAGGACTCTCCACACCGTACACCTGTGGCGGATTCATGTTGATGTATGGCAAAACCAATACGATATTGTAAAGTAATTAGCCTCCAATTAAAATAAATAAACTTAAATTAAAAAAAAGTAAAATAAGGGTGCTCAGTATCACCACTATTATTATATATTACACCAGAGTTCCTAGTTAGTGGAACAAGAAAAATATGGGCAAACATATTGGAAAGGGCTAATAATGTTATTTTTAATAATAATGCAGATAACATGCTTGTCCACATTAGAAATAATTGGAGAGCAGCCCCAGGGCTAAAATGCCACAGACTGCCACTGTTAGCTGAGTTTCATTAGTTTTTCTTAAAAAAAAAAAACAAAAACTTCACCTTTCGATGTATGCTATTGGTTGATTTCTAGCTTCTTAAATGATTGTTTTTGACGATTTTGCCCAATCTACCATTGCTTCACCATTCAGAAATCCTGCTTCCATCTCAATCTTTGATCATGCCAGGTAACTGAGTACTTATTAGGTCTTTACTACCTAACAGTCTATGTGTATCAGAGACAGTAAATATATCATAAGAACGCAAAAAGCATAACTTTCTTGAATTAGGGAGCAAGTCTTCATTTTTGTAGCCCCAGTTACAAAGCTTTGAATAACCCTTGATACATGGTAGGGTTCATACTATTTTCAAAACATCTCTTTAAGAAGACTATCCCCCTTCCCACTACTTGCTTAAACTGGAGACATCTTACAAAGTTAAACATATGGAAAGCAGTAAAATAATTATCATTGTTTCCAGCAAAAAAGAAATAACTGGCTTGACAAGGAGTTTTAAAACACTTGAACAGATGATCAGCAATATTTTCTAATGAAAGAGGAATAGAAGTGGCAATACCAGATCTGATGATCACTGAGACTCTCAGGGCCCTGGTTTGAAGGAAGGAAAGGATAAGCTACATCTATGAACACTGTGAACCGTGAACTTCCTGATGTTCAAGCTGGTTTTAGAAAAGGCAGAGGAACCAGAGATCAAATTGCCAACATCCTCTGGATCATGGAAAAAGCAAGAGAGTTCCAGAAAAACATCTATTTCTGCTTTACTGACTATGCCAAAGCCTTTGACTGTGTGGATCACAATAAACTGTGGAAAATTCTGAAAGAGATGGGAATACCAGACCACCTGATCTGTCTCTTGAGAAATTTGTATGCAGGTCAGGAAGCAACAGTTAGAACTGGACATGGAACAACAGACTGGTTCCAAATAGGAAAAGGAGTACGTCAAGGCTGTATATTGTCACCCTGTTTATTTAACTTATATTCAGAGTACATCATGAGAAACACTGGACTGGAAGAAGCACAAGCTGGAATCAAGATTGCCAGGAGAAATATTAATAACCTCAGATATGCAGATGACACCACCCTTATGGCAGAAAGTGAAGAGGAACTAAAAAGCCTCTTGATGAAAGTGAAAGTGGAGAGTGAAAAAGTTGGCTTAAAGCTCAACATTCAGAAAACGAAGATCATGGCATCCGGTCCCATCACTTCATGGGAAATAGATGGGGAAACAGTGGAAACAGTGTCAGACTTTATTTTTCTGGGCTCCAAAATCACTACAGATGGTGACTGCAGCCATGAAATTAAAAGATGCTTACTCCTTGGAAGGAAAGTTATGACCAACCTAGATAGCATATTCAAAAGCAGAGATATTACTTTGCCAACAAAGGTCCGTCTGGTCAAGGCTATGGTTTTTCCTGTGGTCATGTATGGATGTGAGAGTTGGACTGTGAAGAAGGCTGAGCGCTGAAGAATTGATGCTTTTGAACTGTGGTGTTGGAGAAGACTCTTGAGAGTCCCTTGGACTGCAAGGAGGTCCAACCAGTCCATTCTGAAGGAGATCAGCCCTGGGATTTCTTTGGAAGGAATGATACTAAAGCTGAAACTCTAGTACTTTGGCTACCTCATGCGAAGAGTTGACATATTGGAAAAGATTCTGATGCTGGGAGGGATTGGGGGCAAGAGGAGAAGGGGACGACAGAGGATGAGATGGCTGGATGGCATCACTGACTGGATGGACATGAGTCTGAGTGAACTCCAGGAGTTGGTGATGGACAGGGAGGCCTGGCGTGCTGCGATTCATGGGGTTGCAAAGAGTCAGACACGACTGAGCGACTGATCTGATCTGATGAACACTGTAATGTTTGCTATTATTATGTGCTTGTAAATTCACTGCAAATTCTACTGGATCATGATATGTATTTCATACACTGCTGGTCCAACTTTGTTGACATTTTATTTAGGATGTGACCACTGGCTCAGGCCTATAATTGCTTTTTCTTGTACTGTTATTGCCTGTTTTTGATATTAAGATTATATTAGCCTTTTAAAATGAGTTTAGTAGCTTTCCTTCTTGGCTTCTGTTAGGCTGTGAGTGGCAAAAACCTCAAAATAACAAAATAACAAAGGTTCAATCTACACCAATTAGAGACAACTGTGTGCATCAATGGAGGTAAAAGATAACCTGGATGAGTCAACAACAGCAGGGGACAGATAATAAATAACACAGCTGATCAATTTAGACTGTAGTCAATTGATACTTGTGATAATTTAGACAAGAGTATATTTAATGGACAGAGGAACATACCCTCTGGAATCCCCAAAGCTCTGTTTGAAAAAGGGTCATGACATGTTTATAATTGAGAATTCATTCTCTGAGATAGAAACTATAAAGACTTGCATACTGTGGATGAGATTTGCTATCTATAGGAGAACTTCTTATAGGTAACTTATCCTTTAAATTGAGAAACAGTGAAATTGTAGTATCTCATCAGAAACCCATCAACCTATGAAGCATTTGGTAAAAAGATGAAGTTGAATTTTTGGTCATGTCATAAAAAGTGGTCCAAGATACCCAAAAGTGATAATAGAAAGTGTTAGTCCCTCAGTTGTGTCTGAATCTTTGTGACCCCATAGACTGTAGCTCACCAGCCTCCTCTGTCCATGGGATTTTCCAGGCAAGAATACTGGAGTAGGCTGCCATTTCCTACTCCAATAATAGAAAGGCAAATGCAAAGAGAAATGTAGCAGTTCTCATCCAGGCTTTTTGGAAGAGTTAGAGAGGATGCCCAGTCCAGGGTTTGTTCCTACAGAGGATCTGGGTCCTTAGAATATACTGTATTCTAGGACACAATTATTGTAGAATGGTTATTATTTCAGCCTATCACGTATCTTTTCCTTAAGTGCATATTCACTGGGAGTAATGTGCCTCTGGTTATTAATCAGGCTTCTAGATGAAGTGATACCTCATGGAAGGAGGCCGTGATCACAGTCACAAGCATCCTCCTATTTGCTACAGGTTTCCCATAGAAGGAGAATAAATTGTCCTTTTGATTTATAGGCCAGTCCTAAGCTATTTTGGGTAACAGGGAGCTACCTCTGTATGAATTGTCCATGCCCTGTCTTGAGTGATGCTTGTGTTTGCTTAAATATTTTGCTCTGGTTGGGGAAAGTTTTAGCCAAAGAAACTATTATTAGCCATGGAGTCAGATTTGTAAAGAATAAAATTGTTTCAATACAATAAGCATGGGGCTCTGGTTCTGAAAATTCTCTTTAGACTCTAAACACTCATGGATTTCACAGGGAATCCTGACAACGCAGTTAGTGAATTGATGGAAGTGGACTCGTGATTCTGCAACTCCAGTGGCAAAACCCAAGGCCCTCCCAAAGCCCAGCACAGTTTCTTCCCGTGGTGGAGGCATCTAGCATCCTGATGGACAGCACATACCTCCCTTGAGAATCCACTCCACAGAATTTTTTCATCATTGATGAAGAGTCTCTCTCCTTTCTTGGCATAGACATTGTAATATCCAACTTCCTTAAACACTATGGAGCCGTCCTCTGGGGAGAGGTGCCAGTTGATGATGGAATAGTTCCCTGCCAGGTCTCCACATTCATCGAAAGTTACTTGCTCCCCCATATTGCTGGTAAAATTTAGGTGCCGCAGGTGTTTCAGGACCTAAAGAACAGAGATGAATACTCTTAACACAAGCCACAGGGCTGCCACATACGGTTATGTAGGTTGCACAAAGACAGTAAGCTATCTTGTTTACAAAGTGCAAGGGACATGACTTGAGGAAGAGGCACCTTTTTGTAATTTATACTAAGGTACTTAGATGTGTTAGTGGCAGCCTTGGTAAGCCATGAGCTTTATTTGGTATGCGAATTGTGTCAGATGGTCCAAAAAGTCGTTTGGGTTTTTCATAAGATGTGACGGAAAAACCCCAATGAATTTTTTGGTCAACCCAACAACTGGGGTAGGAAACATTTTCTTGAAGTCAGAAAAGGAAAAGGAATACATCTTGCCATGGAACTGGCCAAATCAAGGCTTTTACAGGTGCAGCATCATCTGTTGGTGCCCAGGAGGGAAAGGGTTGTAAGCCAGAGCCATCCCTGGTGTCTTCTGAGATGGGCTTTGGAAAGAGTAAGTACTCTTACACTCTGCACCATCTTTCTCTAAGCTACTGCTTCTGTGGAAGTGTCCTGCTGCCAAAGTTCACAGAGAGAAGGGTGGAAGGAAGAAGGAAAGAAGGCTATGAGCGGAGCTCTGGCCATCACTGCTATAATCATGGCCAGTTATGGGGTGTTATGAGTCACAAAGCCCTTGTACAAAAAATTAATGATAATAATCACCAAACCTTACTAGTCATTTTATTACCTTTGAGGCACAATGCTGAATGCTTTATATTTGTTATCTAATCTTCACAACAGATAGTACTATTAACCCTCATTTTGGGACTTCCCCAGTGGCTCAGTGGTAAAGAATCTGCCTGCAAAGCAGGAGACACTGGTTCAATCCCTGGGTGGGGAATATCCCCTGGAGGAGGAAATGGCAACCCATGCCAGTATTCTTGCCTGGGAAATCCCAGGGACAGAGGAACCTGGGGGGTGGCGGGGAGGGCTACAGTCCATAGGGTTGCAATGAGTCAGACACGACTGAGCATGCATACACTCCCATTTTACTGATGGAGAAACCGAGGAAACAGGAAGTAGCTAGGCCCGAGTACATAGCTAAGAAGTGCTGTCAAGCCTGCACTTGTATTGGCTCTGCTCCACTGCATCGTTAGGCTCCTGCCTCTGCTTCTTGTGCACCCCTGACTTGGGTCAAGAGGAAGCAGTGGGCACTCAGCAGCTTATCTTTCATGTGGGAACTGCCCAGGGCCAGGAGGTCACTGAGGCACCGAGAGAGAGTGATACATACACACAGTCCAGACGGGAGAGTAGGGGTGCTCACTTACACTGTGCCTCGTGACTACAGGGCTTTCTCACTCTCTGGCTCTGAGTGCGTTTCCTCACCAGCAGGATGAGAGGGCTGGGCCCTAGAGACTGCAGGAATCTCCAAGTTCTAGTTTGAACTTCTCTCTGTTCTATGCTGTGGTGGCCCTAGGAATACATTTAGAAGTACCTCTCCCATTTAGCATAACTTTTAAGGTACCTGAAAAACCAGCATCCAATCTGACACCAAGAAAATCTGGGCCCTATTATCCATGTGTGTGACGAAGGAAGGGCAGCTTTCATCTTCTACTCCACTCTAGAGATGATACAGCTTTTTTAAAAAAACAATTTATATCTGTATTTGACTGTATTTTAAAGCCAACATCTATTGTAAGGAAAATTAAATAAAGAAAAGGAGCCACCTGAACTTGCTCATAAACAGCCCTGGGGTGAGTGTGGGGACTGAGAATGTGGCTGGCCACATGTGCATAGAGACACAGCACCTGGGCGCCTCAGTCACCTGCTGTCTGTGTGGTGACCCCTTTAGTGCTCTCATTGCTGCCCTGGTGGAAGTTGGCTGCTCTGATTTTTGTCCCAGGCTTGTGGGGGATGGGGATCCCTCACTCCTTACTGCCTGGTTCATTTGCTCTGCAACCAGAGCTGCTGAGTTATCCTCAAAAAATAAATAAATAAATAAAAGATGGAGAATGAATCCTACTAAGGATGTTCTCCCAAACCTTCCTCAATGATCACCAATCTTCATTTTCCCTTCATTTTTACTGAGCCCTTAAAGTAGTCCTCAGAGAGGTGGTGCCACAGACATGCTCCTTTCCTATATTAGATATCTCCAACTCTCCTCCCTTGGCCCCCTTGCTCTCAGGATGACTTGTACACAGTGAGGGTACATCCTTTTGTTTCTACCCAGATGTCCTGACACATCTCCTTCTCTCCGAGGAACATGCATTCCTTCTGCTCTATAAGACTGACCCCTCATGCAGCACTCAGAACCTCATTCTTCCCACCTACTCTGGAACTTTTCTGACATGACCAGCCCACCCTTCTCCATTCTATAACCATGCCTCTCCTACTTCCTAGTGGGGATCGTCCATGGTTTAGACGAAACGTGCTTCAAACTTCTCTAGGTACCTTCCAAAGCCTTTCATACTTTGGTCCCGTGTATCTACCACTACCTGTCAGTGCAAACGTTTTATCCTTGTCATATCCTTTCCACATGTCATGCTAACTCTGTCTTTGCCCTGATCTGCATAAAAGGTAAGAAGAGTGACGAGAGAGGGGACTACTTCTTATTTACACTTCCTTTCTGCCAGGCATTGTACTAATGCTTTGCACACATCATCTCATCTGACCCTCATAACACATCTATGGATAGGGACTATTAATATCTTCATTTTATAGATGAGGAAACTGAGGCATGGAGAGGTCAAGAAACTCACTGAAGTCATAAGCTAGAAAGTTCTCCAGCTGTGATTTAAACTTGTGCTTTTCTGCTACACCCTCTAGACACCAGTATGAATTGTTGACAGCATGGATGGCAAGTATTTGTCAGAAATATTTCCTCATTAAATATATTTTTTAAAAACATCATTCTTGTTTGAAGAATACTTTAAAAGGCATATGCAACAGTAAAGATAGATTATTTAGCATACATTTTCTTTTGCCTATGCAAGTTTCAATTCCTTGGTTCTTATTTTCCAGACAATTAGCTCCTCCTCTACTTTTTTCAGTCTACAGCTTCTCTGCAAGAAACTCTCTGGGCAACAGTGGGTGAATTGGAAGGGGAACTGGAATAAGATCATTTCACAATTAAATGGTCATCTTCCACGTTAATCAGACTGGACAGAAAAGTGACTCAAAGATCATCACTGTCTATAATTATTCTGTATTGTTGTTGGCATAGGCTAGTGATTTCTAGCATATCCTACCTTAAAAGAAAAGGGAACCAATCAAAATCATTTAAAAAATTTTGATTAAAAAACTCATTGTAGGGGCTTCGCTGGTGGTCCAATGGCTAAGACTCTGTGCTCCCAATATTAAAAACTAAGTTATATGTCAATTAAAAACCCATTGTAAATTCAAGGTTATATTTTTATACTGTTAGAATCAATCAACAAACAAATATTTATAGAATATCTACTATGTGATTTGAATTGGGCTGTGGTAGTACAGGATGTCGGAGAAGGCAATGGCACCCTACTCCAGTACTCTTGCCTGGAAAATCCCATGGACGGAGGAGACTAGTGGGCTGCAGTCCATGGGGTCGCTAAGAGTCGGACATGACTGAGCGACTTCCCTTTCATTTTTCACTCTCATGCATTGGAGAGGGAAATGGCAACCCACTCCAGTGTACTTGCCTGGAGAATCCCAGGGATGGGGGAGCCTGGTGGGCTGCCCTCTCTGGGGTTGCACAGAGTTGGACATGACTGAAGCAACTTAGCAGCTTCAGCAGCAGCAGTACAGGATGTAGTAATAAAGTCCTCAAGGAGTTTACATATGGATTAGAGTGATAAGATATAAGACATATTGGATGGTAGAGCCAACAGTGCAAGATAAAATACAGTTAATGCCTAACTTATGGGAATCAACTCTGAGCACAGAGGAATTCAGGGGAGATGGACATTAAAAGGGGCTTAATGCAGGCTTGAGGCATGGGAGAAATTTGGGGTGGTAAAGGACAAAGGAAAGGAAGGTGTTAAAGACAGTGGGCACAACATGGGCAAACAAAGTATTATGGGGGCAGTGAAGAGACCAACTTCTCAAAATCTGTATAAGTGTTAGAGAACAAGAGGAAATAAAGTTGACAGGCAAAGAGCAGTCAAGGCAAAGAGACTAGATTTCATATCAAGAGGCATAGGATCAAGTAATAACAAGTGTTGATATGAATGAAGAGAAATTAGAATCTTCCATACACTACTGGTGGGGATGTAAAACGAAGCGGCTACTTTTGAAAATAGTCTGGCACTTTCTCAAAAAGTTAAGCATAGAGTTTCCATACAACCCAGCAATTCCACTCTTATGTATATACCCAATAAAAATGAAAACATAATTCCACACAATAACCATACATGAATGTTCATAACAGCAACATTCATAATAACTAAAAAGTGGAAACAGCCTAATGCCGATCAGTTAGATGAATGGGTAAATAAAATACAAGCAGATACTATTCAGCCATAAAAATAAAGTACTGATAGATGCTACAACATGGATGAATCTCGAAAACATGCTAAGTGAAAGAAGCCAGTTGCAAAAGACCACATATTTTGTGACTTCACTTATATGAATGTCCAGAAATGTCCAAATATACAGATACAGAAAGTGAATTTGTGGTAATTTAAGAACGGGGGGAATGAGGTGAGAGGGAGTGATAGCTAAAAGGTACGCTGTTGCTGCTAAGTTGCTTCAGTCGTGTCCGACTCTGTGCGACCCCAGAGAGGGCAGCCCACCAGGCTCCCCCATCCCTGGGATTCTCCAGGCAAGAACACTGGAGTGGGTTGCCATTTCCTGCTCCAATGCATGAAAGTGAAAAGTGAAAAGTGAAGTCGCTCAATCGTGTCCGACTCCTAGCGACCCCATGGGCTGCAGTCTACCAGGCTTCTCTGTCCATGGGATTTTCCAGGCAAGAGTACTGGAGTGGGCTGCCATTGCCTTCCCCAAAAGGTGTGAGGTTTATTTTGTTTTAACTTTTTACTTTATATCAGAGTATAGTTGATTAACAGCATTGTGATAGTTTAACGTGTACGGCAAAGTGATTCAGTTATACAAAGGAAATGGAAATGAGATTTCTTTTTGATACAGTGAAATGTTCTAAAATTGATTGCAGTTATGTCTGCACAACTCAGTGAATATACTAAAAACTGCTGACTTGTACATTTTAATAGGTGAATTGTATGGTGTATGAATTATATCTCAATAAAAGCTGTTTCAAAAAAGAAAGCAAGGAAAGAGATTTAAAATATACAAATATGACTTCGCTGGTGGAGCTGACATTCAGCAGCAGGTAGAGACCTTCATACCAAGATGACCTCCAGGATACTTGGTGCTGAGAGTTTACTAATGCGAGCTGGTAACTCTAGCCTCAGACGGGACAAGAGATAAAGATGGGCAGAGGTAAGACTTAGTGCAAACATCTTATCCAGAAAAGAAAGCACCCTGGGACCTTTGTGGCTGGAAATTTATTTTGTTGTTGTTGTTGTTTGGTTGCTAAGTTGTGTCCAGCTCTTTGCAACTCCATGGTCTATAGCCTGCCAGCTTCCTTTGTCCATGGAATTTTCCAGGCAAGAATACTAGAGTGGGTCGCCATTTCCTACTCCAAGGAATCTTCCTGACCCCAGAATAATAGAATAGATATTAAATCAATACTGCTGGGTTTGTCAAATGGTGCCCCAAATGAGGTTTTCACTGACCTGAGGATAGATGAGAAAAATAAGGCCAATGTGATATTAAAGAGTAAATAGGCAGGAGGACCATAAAAATTAGGTTTTTTTAATAAGACTTTTACGGTTGGAACTTAAACCTATATATTAAAAAGCAAAATATTTAAAATTATACTGCGGGATTAAGGGCCAACACAATTTCTCCTTTTGAGGTATAAATGTAACCTAAGTTCTTGTTTCTGATTTAAAAAGATAAACAAACCTTCTGAAAGTGAAAGTGAAGTCGCTCAGTCGTGTCCAATTCTTTTCGACCCCATGGACTGTAGCCTACCACACTCCTCTTCTGTGGTCTTTTTAGAAAATTGCAGTTAAATATTATATTTTGCATGTTATGTTCTTGGTTATAGGCAAATTTAATTCTCAGTAACCGTTAAAAAATGGAGTAAACTGACTATAAAACCCCTACCACTTTCTTGAGGAAAAAGAAAGTTGGAATCACCATAGTGTAATAATGTTGGAGTGAAAGCTGGGAGTTGCCAGAAGAGAAGGGTAAGTCCCAGACCACAGCTGTTCCATATAAGAATGATGAAGGGATCAATCAACACCTAAAATGCAGGACGGAAGTCTGTTAATATAGTGAGTGCCAGAATTATTCACTTGGCTGCAATAAAGTAATTGACAGTAATTACATAATGCATGATCCTTTCTTTTTTAATAAAAAGGCCAAATATATTAAAAAGTAGTTCATTATGCATAGGCAGTGTCTTAAGCACTGCATGCATATTGACTAATGTCATCTCATAACAAACTCGTAAGTTTCAGATAGAGGCTTCTATTTCTCAGGTGAGGAAAATGAGGCACAGGCACATTAAGTGACTACTCGAGGCCATGAAGCTGTTGGGTAGCAAGTGGGATTTAAATCCAGTTAGTCTGGTGCTTGCACAGAATCAGACACGACTGAAGTGACTTAGCATGCATGCCTGCATTGGAGAAAGAAGTGGCAACCCACTCCAGTATTCTTACCTGGAGAATCCCAGGGACAGAGGAGCCTGGTGGGCTGCCGTCTATGGGGTCACACAGAGTCGGACATGACTGAAGTGACTTAGCAGCAGCAGCAGTCTGGTGCTAGAGTCCGAACTCTCCGACGTTACAATATATACTACCTATGTAAGGGTGCTGTGTGCTGTGCTAAGTCGCTCAGTTGTGTCTGACTCTTGGTGACACCATGGACTATAGCTCACCAGGCTCCTCTGTCCTTGGAATTCTCCAGGCAAGATTACTGGAGTAGGCTGCCATGCCCTCCTCACCTATAGAGGTATAGGAGTCAGATTAAATCGCCTAGCTATTAGGTTGTCTATCTCTAGCTACAACAGTGTGACTAATGTGAAATTTAGGTTGAGAAGATGGACATATTTTAAAATGGGATAGTAGAGACATGTATAATGCTGGTGGCAACACAAGAGGCAGTAACTGGAAGTGTTCCAAACTGAACGGCATTCAAATCTCCGTGCATGACCTGCCCTCCCTTGGAGACTTTCTGTTGTTTCCCCTATTTAATCAGCTTTATTGACATATAGTTTACGTAGGATAAAATGCACCCATTTTAAGTGTAGAGTTCTGAGTCTTGGTGAATATGTATGCCTGTGTAACTACCACTACTGTCACCCCAGAAGGCTTTCCTGATGTTCCTTTCAAGTCAACCTTCACCCCATTTGCAGCCCTGGGTCACTGCTGATTTGTTTTTTTTCTATCATTAGACATAGAATATCATATAAATTGCACAAACAGTTTGTACTCTCTTTTTTTCAATATGGATTTTTTTCATGATGTTTTTGTTATTCATCTGTGTTGTTATATTTGCCTTTGCATTTGACATTTCCTTCAAGGAATAGATCCTTTCCATACATCGTACTGTGCTGTGCTTAGTCGCTCAGTCACGTCTGACTCTTTGCGACGCTATGGATGGTAGCCTGCCAGGCTCCGCCACTGTCCATGCGGATTCTCCAGGCAAGAATACTTGAGTGGGTTGCCATGCCCTCCTCCAGGGGATCTTCCCAACCCAGGGATCAAACCAGGGTCTTCTGCACTGCAGGCGTATTCTTTACCATCTGAGCCACCAGGGAAGCCCTCCATACATCTTATCCATCCTTAAAGGTCCATTCAGATATCATTTACTTTCTCCTCACTTCAGATATCCTGACTTGCACAGTACTGTAGTGTTTCATCCTCATAGCAGGTATATAAGTAAGATAACATAAGTGTTGCACTTTTGTAGTCAAAACTTGCACCTTGTCCATTAATAATCAATTATCAGTTTATTAAGTCATGTCTTCAAGTCATCTCTTTAGGCATCTTTAATATTTCTTCTGGTATATTGACTTGCAAGTTAGGTACTCAAGCACCTGATTTTCTGGATCATATCAATAGCTTTTGTATCAGCAGAGGGAGAGATGGAAACCATTTCACCCTTAAACGCAATGATAGGGAATCTTTACTGTCAATTCTTTTTATTTTATTTTTTTTAAGTCTTCTGGTGTGGGCCATGTTTAAAGTCTTAACTGAATTTGTTACAATATGACTTCTGTTTTTTTCATGTTTTGGTTTTTTGGCCAAGAGGCATGTGGGATCTTAGTTCCCTGACCAGGGACTGAACTCACACCCTGTGCCCTGGAAGGCAAAGTCTCCACCACTGGACCGCCAGGGAAGTCCCTGATAGGGAATCTTTAAAGTGATAATCACTGACCCACAAAAAGGCAACATAAGTTAAAAAATAATTTAGATATTTCCCCCAGAGAAAACACTCTTCTTTTAGAATTTTATTTTATTTTTTAATTTTTATTTTCTTTTTGGCCAAGCCATGCAGCTTGTGGGATTTTAGTTCTCTGACCAAGGATTGAACCCTAGCCCTCAGCAGTGAAAGTGTGGAGTCCTAACCACGGAACTGTTGGGGAATCCCCACACAGACACACTTTTTTTTTTTTTTTTGAGAATTTTAAAAGAAGGAACTAATAGTTCCATTAAAAAATGAAATACAAATTTTACTTGAGATTATAATTCTGTGTAATATGCTTCTAAATTATTTTATCTGGGGAGAAATATGAGAAAGAGGGCTTCCCTGATGGCTTAGCAGGTAAAGAATCTGCCTGCAATGCAGGAGACACAGGAGATATAGGTTCAATCCTTGGGTTGGAAGAAAAAGAAAAAAAAAAACTGAAGGAAAGACTTAAACATAGAAGATAATATATAGACAGAGACTGACAGAGTCAAAAAGAAAACTAAATGCCAAGAAAGGCATCCTAGAAGAAGGACCATGCATCACTTATTATGTATTATTATGTATCGTCTATTGTGTGTATTATCATGCATTATCTAGTATGTGGTAATATTTCCATCTTGTGGCCTTTTGGGGTATTTCTTCTTAAGGATTTTAAAGTCAAATTATTGTTCATTATAAGCATAAATGGGAATCACCTCTTGGTATGTACTCTAAAGTTCAATTGAATTAAGCCAAAGACTAGAAACTAGACTTTCCAGCATGTACATATGACATAACTTCTTAGCACAGAGGGAAAATGGGATGGACTGCATGAAGCCCTCTGTTCACAAAAACGAGGGACAGCTCACATAGAGAAGAAGAGTCTATTGCTTCATGGCCACTTCCTGTGCTGAATGTAAGGAAATCCAGGAACAATTCCTTTCTCTAACCTCAGTTATGTTTTCTTATTTCCCCTTACCTCAATTCATCCCCTCCCTCCCAGACCCCAGTGGTACCAGCAATTCCTAGAAAGATGAATTCCATTTGACTCTTGTTATCACCACCATTCTTTCATCATGCATACCTTTATTGGGGCTGTGTTACTCGGCTTATGGGATCTTATTTCCCCAACCAGGAATTGAACCCGGGCCCCCACAGCGAAAGTATCCACTCCTAACCACTGGACCACCAGAGAATTCCCATGCATGCCTATTTTTGACTAGTAAGTGGCTGGTATAAGGTGGGAGAAAGCAGGAAGCGTGCCTTGTGCACAATCATCCTGAAAGAAGGAAGCAGGTGGTTCCTTACCTATTTATGTACATGATGTTCCATTCAAATTTGATTATTAAATCAAATTTAATATGCTCATTCAATCAGAGTTTAGACTGTCCTGGGAATGTGACCCAAGCTCATCCAATCAGCATCTAGAATATCCTGGCCAGAGTCATTGATTCAAGGCTGGGTTGTTGGGTTGAATAATTGTCTGCAAAGGACTCTCTCTATGTTGTGTTGTCAGGTCAAATCAACTAGATTGCTATTCATTCATTCATTTTTTTCTACACATATTCAGGTGTCAGAGGTTCTAGACCCAGTGCTGAACAATACAGACATAGTTCCTGCTTTTATGAAGCTCAGAGAACAGCAGAGGAGTCAGAGGGAAGAGAAAGCTGAGGAGTTGTGAGAGGAGGCCTTGGGGGTGTCTGTGGAGGTCAGGAGGGAATCGTATGCTGTGTGCTGTTACCTGTTAGTGTTACTTTAAAGGCATATGACTTGACTGATAAATTTTATGGGGAGAAAAGATCAACAAAAGAAGAAAATTGTGATTGACCTTATTTAACTAGGGCTCCTCTTCCCTGGTGGCTCAGAGGTTAAAGCGTCTGCCTGCAATGCGGGAGACCTGGTTTCGATCCCTGGGTTGGGAAGATCCCCTGGAGAAGGAAATGGCAACCCACTCCAGTAGTCTTGCCTGGAGAATCCCATGAACGGAGGAGCCTGGTGGGCTACAGTTCACACGGTCGCAAAGAGTTGAACATGACTGAGCGACTTTACTTTCACTTATTTAACCAGAAGTTTTGTTGATAAGAATCTATTTTGGTCAGTTGAGGAGCTGTAGAAGATTAAATTGGGTCTATATAAATGGTAAAAGTGAAGAAGAAAGAATGGTCAGAAAATGTGTGTGTGTGTGTGGTGGTGGTGAGGGGTATAACTAGAATAGACTTCCAGAAGAAAGAGAATTTTGAAAAAAAGTTAAAAGTTCATGGTGGACAATAACAGAGGAGACAAATATTGACAGCTCTTCAGGTACAAGTACTATGCCCAAAACTAGTAAGTGCTTTGTGGGGAGGTATGAGGCAGATTGGCTTAGAAGAGAATTGAGAGAAGGTGGGGGTGGAATTCCAGGATTAGACTGTATAGATTGTACAGGTGATATGTTTCCATGCAGGTGTTAATAATGAGAGTGAATAATTGTTGGTCCATCTCCTGACAGACCGTGACATGGCGAAGATCTTAAATTGCAGAACGCCCACCCAACCACTGGGTTCCTGAGGCTTAAAGGAGACTTTACAGCAAGCACACAGGACACTTTGCCCAATGCCCACATGTTGCTCCTCCCCAGAGCACTGACCCTATTTTCCTGTCTCCTCTCCTGGATTGTACCAGACCTCATGTGAACCAGGAGGACATATACTTACCTGTCCTAGGGTCAGCTGAGGTGTCTGTGTAGTGGCTACTCTTTATTTTTGCCACTTAGCTTTTCTTTCCTCCTCCTTTTGCTAATAGCATTCTGATTGCCCTTTGGGGATCCAACTCCCCTCTTATGCTCAGTCTAAGTAGTTTGGGAGAACTCCATTTCTAACTTCATGGATGGACTTGTGATCTCAAGCTGTCTAACCAGTGTGGTTTCTAGGACTTTTCCAAGAAATCCTGGGAAGTAAGGGTAACCTAGCAGTAAGGATTTTATGAGCCTGAAGCTGCTGCAGAGGTGGAAAACTGCTAACCCCAAGGGATAAGGAACAAAGAGATGAAGAGAGAGTCTAGTTTTACTTGGAGTCTTTCTGAGATTTTCAGTATTGTGAGATATTAATAATGTTTATGCTTTTGTTTAAGCCAGTTGGTTTGAATTTTCCACTGCATGAAACTGAAAGTCGCACTCTTGACTATAGCTTAATTCTTTTTTTTTCTCATATGTCTGTTTCAGCCTTGAACATCCAGATTTGACTTCCTTGTCTGGGAAAAGCGTCATTTAACAGCAGACCTGTTGAACTACCCACTGGAAGCCTCTTTCCCCTTCAATCCCACCCTGGGATTTTTCTTTAGGGTTTTTTTTTTTTTTTTTACCCATAGGCTTCTCAGGAAGGAAAGGAAGAAGGAGAAGGAGACATGAAAGGGAAGAGAGAAAGACACTAGTATTTACTAAAAGATGGTCTATTCTTCTTTCTTGAAACTCCACTCCTTAATATCATGGTTTCTAAAGTCTTTTTTTTTTTTCAAGTGTGTTTTTTTAAGTGTGTTTTTATTTTTTATTTATTTTATTTTATTTTATTTATTTATTTTTATCTAAAGTCTTTTTGATCTTTGACCTTCATTAGAGCTCCTTTTTCTTTGTCAGGCAGTGTGTGGGGTGCAATGTGAGGAAGGAAACTTTCAGTCCCTCATAACATTTAGCCAACAGTGATGTCTGAGTGAGACTTTTCATACACGAGGGCTGAGAACCTGTAGGTCCTCCTGGCTCATTCTACCAGCCTAGACAGTCAGTCCTTATTCTATGAGAATTGCTAAAGTGACGGACATAGGATGTACACCCTTTGTTTCTTGGCAACTTTTCCCACGGGTTTGAGGTGGTTGGGTTCTGTATGTAAAGCTATTTTCATTATCAATTTTTACCCAGTTTATTGATTAATTTGAGGCATGTTGGACTCCTACTTAAAACAATCACCACCTGTTCAGAGTTTGAAAATTTACTAATTGCTTTCACATAGATCATCTCATTTCCTTTTCCAAAAAACTTGGGTGGAAAGTAGGCTGGGTATTACGGTCATTTTACAGATGAAGAGACTGACTTAGAGCGGTGTCTTTCCTGAGATGATGCAGACAGTAAAAGGGAGAACCATAGCTGAAGCTAGATGCTGAGTCATTCGACCCATATTCAGGGTTCCACACTCTCCCCTCACTACCCTCTCATCATGAACTCTGATAGTTTAGTCTATCAGAGGAAAATACAAAGAGAGTGTAAAACATGGTCTGACTGAAAAATCAAAGTACATATGCAAGACATGAATGGCTTCATGGGATATGTCAGGTCAGACTCTGATCTTCAGAAGCTCTATGAAATAAAAGAAGATTATGTCTCTCCTGTGTATAATTCAAAAATACAAAACAAGTCTAAAGAGTAGAGGTTCCACTGAAGTTTGGATTATTTTTTATGATAACTACTTCAGGGCTTCTTTTTGAAATATCCAGCATCTTTTTAAGAAGAGTTTTTTTTTTTTTTTCTTCTGTGCCCTTGATTTACTTGTGTCCTAAGCTTAGTTGACTTTCTTGGGGTCCAACACATTATATTGTGAGTAATATAAAGGCAAAAGAGGTGGCTGAACATAGTGACACTAATTTTATGGTTTTATGCCCCTTAGCATATGGGATATAATAGGTACTCAAGAAATATTTGTTGTCTACAAGGGAACAATATCTTTAATTTAAGCACTATAAAGACACTCCGCCCAGTACTAAATCTGTCCTGGGATATTTAAAGATATTTAGGGACCATACTCCAGGTATTTTGAACCACTAGCCTAACAAATAGCTGAGCTCAAGGCTTGAAACAGAGAATCAAATTAAATTACTGTCAGTTTTCAGAAGTCAGTTGCCCAGATGTTTGAAAAGGATATTTGACTCCAAGGCTACATCTAGTGACCTCATTCAGGTATTGACTTTTTGAGGTAACCACTTTAATCTGTCTTGCTTGGATCAGTCCAACTCTGCTTATTACACAGTGAACTGCTATCTAAGAGAAGGAGGTACCTGCCAAGCTTCAACCTTCTTGATATCTGCGCAGGAACCGTTGGTGAAGAGCCCTCTCCCAGGTATGCAGGTGTATATATCTTGTAGGGCATGAGCAATGGAGTAGACAGCTAAGTAGACGTTGTAGGATATCCGTAAATGTGTATAATCCATGTAAGGAGTCTCGACACTGCTGATGTTCTCCTCCCCAGTACACAGAGGTCGGAAGGCAGTGGAACTATTGCTTAACCTGACACCTCCTTCTTCATGACCTCTCAGGAAGGTGTCCACGGGTAATGGGCCTTTAGCACCCTCTTGCAGGTGGCAGTTAAATGTTTCTTCCCAAAACTCCTTGGCAAAACCATTGTGGACAGACTTCCTGGGGTGGACTTTCTGCAGGAATTCCCGGAAGCCTGGGATCTGCCCAGCTTTCAAACCAAACCCAATGGTGCCTCCAACCACATGGAAATACTCGGGCATAGCAATCAGGGAAGAGCTGGCCCAGGCCTCGCTGGCCAGCCAGATCCTGCCTGTGATATTGCGCCGGACGATCTCTTTGATGAGGGGTTCCAGGTCTGGGCCGCTGGAGAAGACGACAATGACTTTGGCGGTGGAATTCTGGATCACCTCCACCACCTGCTGGATCTTTTCCTCATCAGAGTATTGGGAGATGAGCTCGCTGAAGTCGATGCAGATGTCCCTCTCCTCAGCTTCCTCTCGAAACTTCTCGATCCCTGGCCGGCCATAGTCATCGTCAGCTGCAATTGTGCCCACCCAGTTCCAGCGGAAGTACTCGATGATGTCAGCCATGGCCGTGGCCTGGTGTTCATCATTGGGTATGGTTCGGAGGAAGGACTTGAATTGATTCTTGTTGCTGAGGAGTCTGCTGGAGGAGGCATAGCTGACCTGGAGAGAATACAGATTGAATGAGTGAGGGAAGTGCCAGGTGGACCACAAGGTGGTGTGGAGGAGAATCTTTGAGCATTCACTGATCTAATACATCAGACATGCTGGCCATGCTGGCCACTGCAGACAGAATAAAAGCGTGAGGACAACCAGAATCTGTTCCTCTCCAGTGTGAGCACTCAAGCACCTGCCAGTCTATCAAGGAGCATTCTAATTTCTAGTAGGTGATCCTTCACATTGCTCCCTTCAAAATGGGTCTGGGACTTCCCAGGTAGTCTAGTGGTTGGGAATCCACCTGCCAATGCAGGGACAGGGGTTCGATCCTCGGCTAGGAAAGATTCCACGTGCCCTGCCTGGGGCAACTAAGCCCCTGAGCCACAACTACTGAACCCGGGCTCTAGAGTTCTTGAAGATGCAACTCCTGAAGCCTGCACACCCAAGAGCAAGTGTTCTGCAACAAGAGAAGCCACCATAATGAGAAAACCACGCACCACAACTGGAGAAAACCTGTGTGCAGGAACAAAAACCCACCATAGACAAAATAAATCAAAAAAAAAAAGGATCTGGCTATAAAGTCAACTCAACAACCATAGGATCTGCTTATCCTGTATGCACTGTTCCATAATTTTTCCTTTCTCTGTGCTTCTTCATTGGTTACAATAGCTCCATGTACATATCTTCTGTCTGTGGGGTCCACACTCTCATTTGAATATTTTAGCTTCCCCTTTACTATAATGAAGACTTTGTCCATGACTCACTTCTGGAAGGAGTCAGGTTCCCTTTGGATTATGAACCTAAGGCTCTTTAGAGGAGCCCCAGGGGTTTCCCTTTCTTATCTGCCTAGTTTCTCTCTTCTAGTCTCCAGCTATTCCCTCTCTTTCTTCCCCTATCTTCCCACCTACTCTACCCCTACAGTACTTTAGACAAAAGTACCCACAATTGCAGTCATTTCTAAGAACTGCTTATCATTTAGGCTCAATTAGCCATTTAGGTTTATTAGGCTCAATTCCCCTTCATCACAATACCAATGAGGCGCATGACCAAATATAGTCAGAAAAACATCCTTTCCTGTCCTGGCTTCTCAGTGAGCTCAACCACCACTGAGAGCCCTTTCCTCTGCAGTTTCAGGTGGTGGTCGAGGCCGCTTGACAGACTTTTTAAAAAAAATATTTATTTATTTATTTGGCTGTACTGGCACACAGGATCTTCAGTCTTTAGTTTTGGCATGTGGGATCTAGTTCCTCGATCAGGGATCAAACCCGAGCCCCCTGCATTGGGAGCTTAGACTCTTAGCCACTGGACCACCAGGGAGGTCCCTTGACAGGCTTTTGATGCGGGTCTCCAAAACTTGGAGAGGCTGAAAAACACCCTGGAGAAGCTGTCTTGATGTATTTCCACTTTCTAGGACATAGCCAGTTCTATATTTGAGCATGGGAGTGGGTCACCAACAACTGAAAGCCAAGAGCTTTGGTGGTAAAAGATCTTTGCCTAAAGGGGTATCCAAATACCATGTAAAGCATTCATTAGTGCAGAGCTTCCAATTTCTTTTCACCTTACGGCAAGGTGGGGTGAACGGAGGAGAGTGACCAGCTCTGACCACCCTAGACCCCACCCACCATCCCAGACCCAGAGAGGATTAGTGTCTTAGCTCATCTGCAGCACCCTTGGGTATTCTGGCTCATCAGTGAGGAAGTTCCAAGTTACTGGACCATTTCTTCTGAAGGACAAAGCATTTTTTACACTAAATGGAACTTCTCAGAAATGAGGGAATGGTAAGAGCTTTGATTTTGGGAATTATAATGTGAAAGTGACACTTTTTTCTTTCACTGAAACAACCTCCTTCCTGTTCTACTATGAGATCTCATCAGGCAGGTAGTTAGATTAATTGTTGAGATGCTATTGTTTTTAGAGAGCTCCATTTGCAGATTCAAGTGACAGAAAAGTCTATTCAGGCCTTTTGTAAATTCATTCATTATTGTTCACTTCTTGATCTTCTTTTGAAAAATGGGCCAAAAGGGTTTCAAAGATTTAAAAATTACAAACAAACATATCCTTCATGGATATGTTTCTTTTAAAGAATGCATTTACAATATTTGTCTACTTTTAGAAAGGCAAACTATAAAAGTGGGGATAAATACCACTTCATTACCCACTCCTCCCCCAAAAAAGCCCCTTAAAAACACACAAAACTTTTTTGTTGTAAGAGGGAAGAGTCTCATGAATGATTCAGAAAACTTCTAACCACAACTTTTTTCCAGCCAGCCCACTTGTTCCAGCCACTTGGTGGCGTGAGTGGCATTAGAAATACAACTGGGGCCTCTGTAATGGCACCCCACTCCAGTACTCTTGCCTGGAAAATCCCGTGGACGGAGGAGCCTGGTGGGCTGCAGTCCATGGGGTTGCTAAGAGTCGGGCATGACTGAGCGACTTCGTTTTCACTTTTCACTTTCATGCATTGGGGAAGGAAATGGCAACCCACTCCAGTGTTCTTGCCTGGAGAATCCCAGGGACGGGGGAGCCTAGTGGGCTGCTGTCTACAGGGTTGCACAGAGTCAGACATGACTGAATTGACTTAGCAGCAGCAGCAGTCCTCACCTTGCAGGGCAGTGGTTCCCAGTTCTGCTGTGTGTTAAACTCCTCTAGAGAGCTTTCAGAACTTCTGATGCCCAGGCCGCATCTCACGTTAATTAAACAAGGATCTCTGGTGGGTGAGTCCTAGTCATCAGTATGTTTAAACCTCTTGAAGTGATTCCAACATGCAGCCATGACAGAGAACTGGGGCCACAGATATACTTACATTGGTTTGACTGATAATCATTATGGTTTCCTCAACACTTTTAAAATTCAAGTTCAACTTAACTTGATCTTTCATCCAAACCACAGTGAATTAAAACCCTCCCCTTCATGTTCTTTATTTACTTGATGGCAATTACATCTTACATCTGTTGACCATGACAACTTGCTTTAACTGTGTTTTAAAGTATTACGGCACAATATGCCAAATATAAAGATGCATATTTGCATCTTGCCCAACACATTTACTGTTGCGGGCTTTGTTAGATCATTTTGGCACAAAGATTACAGAGCCAGGGTTTCCCCATGGGAAACACCTTTAATTCACTGAAGTAAGGATTTGGGAAATGATGACAAGACTTTGTCAGTTGCCATGTATATAAAAAGGGATAATGGCTATCACCAAGGAAATGGAAACCTTCCAGCCTAGAAATGTCAATTAGCAAAGGTACTCTTGCAAATTTTAAATACTAGATGTTGAAGAAAATAATTTAAAGTGTGATTTATAATTACATTTAAAAATTGATATCAGAGATGCAACCCAGTTGGGCTGATTCTCCCATCCACGGACATTTAGGTTGTTTCCAATTTTTCACTATTATAAAATGATGTCACAGACCTATAAATATTAACACGAAAAAAGGTTTGCTCTATAGACTTAATGGGAAAAAAATCAGGTCACAAAATGGCATTTAGAGTTTGCTGTCTTTTTTGGTGAAAAAAAACATGCAACTTGGAACAAATATTTATTAAAGCAGTGAATTGTTAGTATCTGAAAGTGTAGACATCTATTTCCCTATCTAGGCTGAGCTCTTGCACAGTAGACACTGCTTATTCATATACATTGTACAAGTACTTGTTGAATGAAACAGGATATTTTCCAGTTCTAGAATGTGCAAGATAATGATTAAGTTCCGTCGAGAAAATATGCTCTACTTTCCTCTGAGCTAAACTTTCAGCCAGAGGAGAGAGAGACAGAGACTTTTCAGGGAATAGGATTTACGGTGGATATTTTTGGTTTGAAAGGTGGGATTTACAGCATTTGGTCTTACTCCTTTTAGGAAGGGCAGAAGAATGGCCATAAACACTAAAGTTAAAAAAAAAAGTTTTATGTTTGAAATAATTTTGGAAGAACTGTGAAGGTCTAGTAGATGTTGATGACTCTGGGGTCTCAGAAATCCCCAATGGTCATGATACAGATAATTAAAAGATCTTTGGCGCCAAAGTAATGCCAGAGAAAGGAAAATATAACAGCAAACTGTATCAACACTGGGTGTGGCATCCTCCGAGCCTGCTGTTCCTGATCCCTGCCCTCATCGTCCCATCTAAGGCAGCATGGGTACCTGGGGGATGTAGAAGAGCCCCAGCAGGTTGGCCACTGCTGTGGAGATGCCCGAGCCAGTAGCTCCCACCACTGCGATGGTAGAGGGGATGTGCTCTGAGCAGTTGCAGAACTCATCAAGGTTCAAAGAGTCAATTTTGTTCTGGGCCACAAAACTCAGGGTGGCCTCCAAGGCTTTAGAGACGGTGTTACAAGTGTCGAATATCCTGTATCCCAGGGTCATGTTGGGAAGAAGGGCTGGACTGCTGTTTATTTCCTCTATGGCAAATATCATAGCTTGTAACCAGCGAAATCCTCGGAAATTATACCTAGAAGAAAGAAGAAATGGAAGAAAGCAAGAGGCTTTCTGGTCAACTTTTTTAGAGTACAGACCGGGCAAAGCTGGGTTTGAACCTGCTCTGTAACTCTAATTTCATGACATTGCCTTTTCTGAGACTCAAAGTCCTCTCTGTAAAACAGGGATAACACCTACCTCAGAGGGAGGCTGTGAATATGAGATAACTACACAAAATTCTCAGTGTGGTGCCTCACACAAAGTTAGGAATCAATAATAACAAGGACTGTGGTTAGTAATAGAATGAATCATTTTTTCTGTATCATCCAGTAAAGAATTTGAAGTAGCTGATATGAAGTATTTTAATAACAGTAATACAGAGATTAAAAAAAAAAAGGATCAGTGAAAATATAAATAGATTAGGATTTTAACACATAGGAACCTAAAACTAGTTTCAGATTTGCAGTCACAAATTTAAACTATGACATTTCTGGAGGTTGAAGGGGAAACACAAATGAGTGATCTCATCTTCATAAACAAACAAGCAAACACATATTATGCGTAGGAAGCTGTTCACAAACAGTGGTTACTTCTGGGTGGTAGAATGATGAGTTTTAACATCGTGTGCTTTTTCTGGTCTCTTTTATACTTTGTATTTTTAAAAATGAGCATGCATTACTTTTCAAAGAACATTATTTTAAATAAAAATCAGGCAAATGAACAAAGAGAAATAGGGTCCATGACATAGGTTTTGCCCTCCCAGGACACAGCACATAGTGAGAACTTGGTAAGTGTTCTCGATCTGTATCAGTGCCCAGAGAAGAAAACCTAACGATTTCGCAGGTTCTCTCTTTGTATTGTGGGTTTCATGACTTGAACTCAGTGGCAGGGGGAAAGAAATATAAGCTGTTATACTTCACTGTATCAGTTAGCTTCCCAAAGTTCCTGGTCTAACTTTTAACGTGACATTTTCTCTTAGTAATATTTCTTCATATTTCCTTCATTTGTTTATTTTTAAACCTGAAAAGTTATGAAGACATATTATACAATTTTTCATTACACAAAACATCTATACTGCTAAACTGATTTTCCTATCTTTGTGTGTGTGTGTGTGTGTGTGTGCACGTGTGTGCTCTGTTGCTCAGTTATGTGTGATTCTTTGCAACCCCATGGACAATAGCCTGCCAGGCTCCTCTGTCCATGGAATTTTCCAGGCAAGAATACTGGAGTGGGTTGCCATTTCCTCCTCCAATCTTTCTTTAATACAATTAATATATACATATTACTTCAGGGCAAGCTCTTACGTGATCTCAGCTATGTATGTGGTACCTGCACAACTCTGTCCTCTAGGGTACAACAAAGAGGATATGTGTCCTCATGGATTGTGTGAAGGTTATAAGCAGCAGCATCAAAACTCTGCACTTAGCTTTTCTGCACTCATAAAAAAATGTGAGAATGTTATCTAATTTGTGAACCCTCATTAGAACATGAGCAGAAAACCAGTTTTGCTGGAACAATTGTAGCTTTCATTTTCATTTTCTAGCTATCAGAAAGACAAAGGAGAAGTGCTGGATCCCATCTGGAAGTTATAAGTTTCAAGAGAAAGTGCTCTTCTCTCTCAGAAGATGGGTCAAGGCTTGAGGTGCAGTAACGGTCTCTGATGTTCAGATTAAGGGTGGTAATATACAGCCTACTGTCCTCTGCAGAAGTCAGACACTATTTGAAGGAATTGTGCCCAGTGTTAGATGCCATAAGAGGAGTCATGATAAATTAGGGAACATTAGACAGAGGGCATCCAGAGTGGTGAGGGTCTGAAAATCATGCCCTGAAATAATTATTTAGAAAACCGAGACTACTAGGTCTGGAAAAGAAATGATTCAAGAGGGCATGTTAGCTGTCTTCTAATGGCTGAAGAGAGAGTCCATGAGGGAGTTAGATGGATTCTGTGTTAGCAGGGCGATTTCAGCTTTCTATAAGACTTTCTAATAGGAGTGGTTCCAAATGTTATGGGCTGCATTTTGAAGATGCCTGGGTCATGCCAGTCACTTAGCTTCTTTCAACTTTAAAATCCTTAAAAAAATCAGAGTGAGGCAGCCAACACTCAATTATGACCATTGGGAGCACTTAAGGTCAATGGGAGGTTTTACTACTCAGGTTTGCAAAAACCTACAATAAATTTCTTTCTAGGTACTTAATCTTCCATTAAGCAACACTGCTTCCAGATGAACAATCATGAGTCAGTTACCCAGTGACCGAGCCCAGGCTCCAACAGCCAATGGGTTTTTCTATTTAATATCTTTGACATTTGATTTTTAGAAAAATTTCTTTTAAAAAAATGAGGGGAGGGGATAATAAGCAACAGCATGATGACTAATCACCATTTTTGAAAAGAGAACCAACTTTGAAAAAATTATTTTGGGTTTGGTACAGCTTTTTTCTAACCACCCAGAGAAGAAGCAACTTCTGACTTTACCTGATACACTCCACGGACTCCGGCCTCGACTTTAGATCCTGATCTTTCGCTGCAACCCCAAAATGAATAGGAAAGAGCCCCCCGAGGATAATGTCCCCTTTCTTTTGGGCTCGTTGGTCAGGCCCATAGGCGGAAGTGCACCAGGTAGAAAAAGCCAAGAGGATCCAACAGCAGCTATAAAGTGCCATAGTTCTGCTTTCTCTCCAGGAAGAGGGACTCAAGCGCTGGTGGTCTGGGGGCCCCTGAGGACTTTCCCCCTTGGTGCGACTCACTCCCTGCAGTGGGGGCACATGTCTACAGAATTAATAGAATGGAACCGTGGAGTTTGACTTTCCATTTCTGCCTTCTCCATTGCAGACTAGTGAAGTGGGTGGCTCTTGAGTCTTCAGAAGTCACATCATGCAGAGACCGTGTGTAGTACTTTCTAAAAAAAAGAGAGGCAAAATGAATTCAACTAAGCCTCAATCCCATGTTAGGATGACTGCAACAGAAGTGGCTCAGTATTTCCATTTAGAGAGGCAGGTGGGGAGGGCATCGCTTAGAGGCTCATGTTTATAGCAATTCATGTAAGATACAGAAAACTTCACTTGCCATATTCAGAGCAGAACTGTGTTTAAAGAGGCCACTGATAAACTAAAGCTTCACTGATGTTGCCACTGAATTTTAATCCATTCATTCTTCCCTATGAATAATGCTTAGAACTGGCTTAGTGGTAGCTGTTCCTTGTATTATAATATTATTAATGCTCTTTTATTCAGCATACATGTTTTTATGGAAAATATAGAGTGGGTCATATTTAAGTTTAGATCTGACTATAAGTCAAACAAAAATGTCAGAGAAGGCCACTTATTTTTATTTATTATGGCAGCCTCCCATTTTGGGGCCTCTTCATCCCAGATCTATGGTTTCGGTTTGTAAAATGATACTCCATAAACCTTTGAAGAGCAGTTCTTGTAAAGGATGCAGATAAATCAAGGGTCTGATTATGTTCTACCAGACTCTACAGCTGGATCTAGGGAATGGTCCTTCTGCCTTAGCACCATTATCCTAGTAGGAGCTCTCTGCTTCTCACTTTACACTCTGTCTCACCCTTTCTGTGGGTCAACTTCCAATCACCAATTACATGTTGATTACACAGCCTCTCCTGAGGCTCAGGCCAGGCTCAGGCCCAAGCACTGTAACTGTGAGCTGGGCATCTCCACCCCAATGTCCCACAGGTGCTTCCAACTTGACAGATTCTAAACTCACCTTCCTCTCAACCTTGTTCCTTCTCCTCTGTTTTCTGGCTCAACAAATGACATGCTATCCACAAAGACACAAAATAAGGACTCCTCACTACCTCCTCCCTCTTCTCATGACTGTCTTTCACATTCAAATAGTTACCATGTTCTATAGACTCTACTTCCTAAATGTCATTGGAATGCACCTGCTGTTTCCCATTCCCAAGGCCATCTTAAGTCCACCAGCATTTCTTATCTGGATTTGTGCAATTATTTCCTAACTGGTCTTCCTGTCTCTGGTTTTGTCCCTTTGCAATCCACCTTTGCAAGTCTTTGGATGCCATGGAACAAGTGGTTTGGAGCACAGGCTCTGGAGTTAAACCTGGCTTTGAATCATAGTTCCAACCATTTGACTTTGGAAAAGTTACTTAACCTCTGAACTCAATAAAATAATGCATGGAGAGCCATTAGCACAGTGTAACTAGTAAACTCACAGGAAACACCAGCTGTAATGAATACCTTTCCAGTCTCTTGCTAGTCTTCGCTTTGAACTCCACACTGCAGCCTCACTGAACTTCCATTATATCCTCAAGTACAGGCCTTTTTAAAAATCCTTAGACCTCACATATGCCATTCCCCTACCATGATCCCTCTGGCCTAAACTTTGCCTGGAAAACATCTCTTTGTCTTTCAGCTTTCAGACACCCATAACTGAACTCCTGTGGGCCAGACACAGCCTTGTACCAAGATGTGTGTCCAGCTTGGGAGTGGAGCACAGGTTGGATTTCTAGCCACACTAACCCCTCAGTTGTGCAGTAAGCAACTCAGAGGACTCTTCAGGGTCTCTCAGATTAGGTAGGTCCACCTGTTACAGTTTTTTATATCTTGTATCTTGGAGTTCCAGTCTTGGAAGACTGATCATACTTTATTATAATTAGATGCATAAATGTCTGATTTCAGACTCCAAGCTCTTAACCATGGTCATATACAGCCCCAGCCCCTTAGGAGCCCACCTCCTTCTCCAGTAGTCACTCTAGCAGAGGGTGCTGAGCGCCCATTGGAAGGAGCACCCCAGCAGATACTCAACATTCACAGAATTGTCTCCAATAACGTCTGAACATCCATGACCATCCTAGTTCTATGTCTCCAGTCCTGCTCTCAGACTTTTGGCTTCATTTCTTGTCCTTGGTCATATATTCATTCATACATTTAATAAGTACATGTGCTAAGGACTGGAAATATAAAGGTGCCGCACACAAGGATGTTCTCTACCCTCAGGAGCTCCTCAACCAGTGGGCAGAATCTACTTCAACATTCAGAAGTAAACTACACACACACACACACACACACACACACACACAATAGTAACTTTGTTTCCAGTGATTACATTCAACTTTGCTCACCAGCACTTAGCACAACGTCTGAAATAGGAATTGCTGAATAAATGTTTGTTGATTGAATGCATATACAGGAAAGTACTTTGGAAAAAGATAGAAACTAGCATCATGTCAGGTCCTTTAAACATCCAAAGTATTTTGAACCTCACAATGGTGAAGAGGGCAATACCAATTCCACTTTCTAGATGGGGAAATGGATTACTCATGTGAGAAATTCTGGTGCTTGAATTAAGAATGACTCAAGAACTCAGAATTTTAAGAAATCCTGTGTGGTGTACTTTATGAGGAAAGGGGACATTATAACTTGCTAGGGGAAGTCTCTGAGACCTGTTAGATTTTTCCTGTGAAAGATTAACTACCTGGAGAAGTTTATTAACTTCATTAGTACATTCAACAGAAAATTTATGGCAAGTAATAGATAAAGTAGAGATTTTGGGTCAATTTACAGCAGTTAATTCCACGAGTCTAATGTGGTTTCCAAACTACCCTTTTTAGTCTAATTACCGGGGTCTAATTGTTTCAAAGCTGAGAATCATTTTATACCCTTCTTCCCCCTTACCTCCCACATCCAAATATATTGTTCCATTGACTCTACCATCTCTTTCCACTCCGTTTTTCCTTCTTGATTCTTGCTGCCACTGCTTTAGCTAGACTACCATTGCCCCACCACCCCCAACTTCTTTGTTGCAAAAGTTTTCTTTTATTTCCACCTCATTCCTCCTAACCCCTACATATTGACAATCACAGAAGTATCAAGTGTGATCCTAGCACAGAGGATTAACTATTGGGTTCATCATTGTGACTTTAGCTTGTAATAATTCGAATGCAAAAGTTCTGAATAATCACTAACATTTCGGTTGTAGGATCTATGGTAGGGACTTTGAATTGTATCCCTCATATATTATACTCCTTTTATGGCACAGTAAAATAGTTTTTACCTGGATAAGGTTGTTCAGAATAAAGACTACTTTCTCCATAATTATGTGTGGTCATATAACTACATTATAATTATGTGTGGCCATATGACCACGCTTTAGCCAATGGGACGTAAGCTGAAGTACCCTATGGCAGCTAACTATGCTTAAGAAAACTACGAAACTATGCTTAAGAAAGAGTTGGTGTTTGTTCTTTGTTATTTCATCTCCCCCTATGCTTAAGAAAGAGTTGGAAACTATGCTTAAGAAAGAGTTGGTGTTTGTTCTTTGTTATTTCATTTCGCCCTTCCTCTGTTCTGCTGCATGGAGGTGGATGTGACAGCTGGAGCCTATCTTGAACCATGAACCATATCCCAGGGAATGATGGTGCCATGACCTGAGGATTTCATGAAGCAGAATCTCAGGCTGTTCCTGAATTTTTACATGACAGAGAAAGAAAGCTTCTAGCTGGTTAAGCTATGTTATGTATATATATATACATATATATATGTTATGTATATATATATGTATGTATGTATATATATATATATATATAGGCAGCTATGTTAACAGTTGGTTTCTCTTGGTGGTTCAGTAGTAAAAGAATCTGCCTGCCAATGCAGGAGATGCAGGAGAGCCCAGTTTGATCCCTGGGTTGGGAAGATCCCCTGGAGGAGGAAATGGCAACCCACTCCAGTATTCTGGCCTGGAAAATCCCATGGACGAGGAACCTGGTGGGCTACAGCCCACAGAGTTGCAAAGAGTTGGACACAACTGAGTGATTAAGCAGCACATGCACGATATTAACAGTGTCTTATTCAAGAGTCACAAATAAACTCATTTGTTCTCCTCACTATAAGTTCATTTCACCTAAATCGTATATAATCATGTTTACCTCCTGCAAAAAGTATCTCAAACACAAGCTGAAGCTAGTATTTCTTCTTTATCTCAATGGCAGACAGAAGAAGAAGAAATGACTCAGACTAGCTGGTTTTAATTTAGAAGGTCCTTGAAGTCGTGAGTGTTTCGGTACTGACAGGTGATTGATTGATTATTGAGCTCCTCATCCAAGAGACTTGGGATGGGAGGTCAGAGCAGACTGGTCTATGGTTCCACAAGTTCATGAGCTTCTAAATTCATGCAATTACTTATTCACTCAAAAAACATTGATTGAGCTCCTCTATTTGCTAACCAGTCCATCCTAAAGGAGATCAGTCCTGGGTGTTCACTGGAGGGACTGATGCTAAAGCTGAAACTCCAATACTTTGGCCACCTCATGGGAAGAGTTGACTCAATGGAAAGGACCCTGATGTTGGGAGGGATTCGGGGCAGGAGGAGAAGGGGATGACAGAGGATGAGATGGCTGAATGGCATCACCGACTCGATGGATGTGAGTTTGAGTGGACTCCGGGAGTTGGTGATGGACAGGGAGGCCTGGCGTGCTGCAATTCATGGGGTCGCAAAGAGTCGGACACGACTGAGCGACTGAACTGAACTGAGGGAGTGCAAGGTATTAAGGAAAGAAAGTTGAGATTGTTGTCGTCAAGGCGCTCAAGGTTTAAAAGGAGACAGGATGGTGTATTATAATTACAGTGATACAAATGCTAAGAAGAAGAATGAATTAAGCATTGAGAAAGTACACAGGGAGGCGTGACATTCTTTCTGGTGACTGCCTTGAGACAAAATTAATTCACAGTAGGGGCTGGAAGCTTCAAGGGGGTGGGGCCTGTCTCTTTTCCCCATTGTAAACTGGCACCAAGCACAGTGCCTAGAACTTAGTAGATGCTCCACAGATATTTGCTGAATGAATAAATGAAGCATAACCAGTTAAAACTAGGGACTGGTTGGGCAATTCTAGGATGGAACAGGGAAGGGGTTAACCCACAAGACTGAAAGTTCCCAAGGGAAGGGGCTTCAGGATCACAGTTGCATCCCCAGCATGGAACCAGGAACCTGGTACTGAATGGGTGCCCCCAAAATACCTGTTGAACTTGGCATTTGTCCAAAAAGTTGGATGGCTCATCCAAATTCCAGAGTCAAGGACAATTAACACAGGACAGTGAGGCGAGGTTAGGGGGTCAACCCAGAAACACTTCAATTTTCATAAAAGAAATCTTGGCTCTTTTAAATGGCTTTAACATTTTGAGAAATTCTGTACTCTAGAGGAGAATGGTTTTGTCCACATTTCAATGAGAGAAAACAGAGGCACAGACCTTCTGAACATAAAATTACTTAGTAAATGAGAAGCACAACAAGCTCAGAAACTACAATTTCTCAACTCCCAGCCTGCAGAAATAAGAATTCTAGGTTGCCTAGAAAAAAGGTGATTATGGAACCCAAATAGATTTCCAATAGAGATCACTTATCATTTTTCTTCCTAGGGCAAGTACACGGATTTGTCTCTGGTTTATTGTACTGTAATCTTTGCCCTCTTTCGTCATTCTGATTTTGAAGAATACTAACAGTAAGCTGTGAAGCCACCACTGCAGAAAGATGAAACGTGTATGTTTTAATGGGGGTGAACAGGAAGGAAAAACCTGAGAAAGTTCAACTGATAATCACAAAACCCCATGGAGCTGGTTCTGGTTACAGACTTTTTACCTCTTGCTGAGGACACATCCACAATGTGGGTTATTATAAGCACCTGATACACATTTGCCAAAGAATTAGAGACCTCTTATCTGTGATCACCGATGTGACTGATCTCAGTTCTGTGTCAGACTTCACTCTTTCTATATGAGAGCAGGGGACACCTTGTTTTACCATGAGGGCCCTCTTTCAGCACCGCGGGAGCACAGACTGCTGGGTCACACTCGGCTGCCTTTCTCCAGCCCTGCTCGCCACTGCCCACCAGCTGCACAGGTTCTTACCCTCCATCTCCCTGACGACAGGTGTGACTTTTGAAGAGTCCATGCCTCATTTAGCTCTGGTAATGGCTTAATTGAGTCGGAAAATGCAAGGACAGGAGCGTGATAAAAAACCAGCTGAGTTGGGTTCCTGTTAGTCATTGGAAAAAACTACCAGGGAAGGGACAAGAAAGGAAGGATGGACTGGAGTGGGGAGGAGCAGCATGGGGTGCCAAGCAAAGTGGGGCAGAGAGCTCAGACAAAGCAAATAAAGAAGATGAATAGGAGAGGAAATGGACATTCATTAATGTTGTACTATGAGCTCCTTGATGCAGGGTCTGGGACCTGGAGGGGTTCCGTGAATGACTGAATGACTATGTGTGTGGAGGGCCCAGGGCATGATACACTGTCTTAGAAGTTTACAAAACTATTGCAAAAAGAGACAGAAGAAGAAAAAATAGAATGAGAGTTGAGGGGGGTGAAAATTCCAAGTTAAAAAATGACAAGAAATGCTCATTTCTCTGGTTGAGAATCTCGTGAGTTGAAAATAAGTGGACACTGGCTTTGGGCTTTGATTTTGCCTGTTCTGTTCCATGGCAGAACTGAATGAGTTCCTGGGGGTGTGAGACACAAGTTACGAAATTCCTTGTTCTGAAATGTTTCCTTTAAGAAAGCTCTGCTGATAGATGTGTGGACACCCTCAGACTTAGTGAAATGTTTCAGGTGAAAAGTAAAGACATGCAAGTCATGTTTCTATAGAGAAAATGCCAGAGCCTCAAGTCCTATGTGAAAGAACTATTTCTGTTGAGTAATGTCTCAGTATTGCCTTTCAAAATCTCAGGGAACCCTGACAACCCAGGGTGGCATTTTTCAGCTTCGTTCCCCAAGATGATCTGCCACCACAAAGTATTCTGCGGGTAAAATAAGGTTGTGTACTTTATGCCACAAGGGCACATTCACCTCCCCAAAGCTCTGATAAGTCTTGCAGTAAAGAAAGCTGCTTCACTTTAACCCACTCATTTCCAGATTTATTTCAGCCTGGGACACGTTTCTCCCTTCAGGACACTTGTTACAATGCTGTGAAGTACAGGCTGGGGAAGTGCTGATGTAGGTGAAAGCATAAAACCCTTCACCTGAGCCTTTCCCATTCTCTCTGGATGCATTTTTGAATGAGGAGGTATGTCTGCCTCTCCCTGGACCTAGCATTTTTTGTAACCCCAGCTATGAAATTCCAAAAGATAATACCGGGGAAAGGAAGGATTGAGGTGGAGAGGTGAGCACTGACACATATTAGAGTCATTTTCTGGTTTTGAGCATATATGCCTTCTCTCTCCTCCTAAGGGAATATTTCTGCTGAACTCAATAAACTTGCACACCCAGCCCTTCTCTCTCCTACTTGCAGTTCTTCTGGCCTCAAAACTGTCCCCCTACAAGACCATGGGAACATGCAGTGGTGTGCTGGCAAACCAGCTCTTTGAAGGCCAAGTGAAAAACAAAAACAAACCCCCAAATGCCCTGATTTGTAGTGTTTACTGAACATTCCCACCATGGCTGAATTCAAGCTACCAATGGCTTAACAAACAACTTGCATAAATCCTGGATATTTAACCACGGGCTCTTGTGAAGCACTAGAATCTACTGAAGCATACCACTCGGACACATCTCTAAGTAAATGGAATCCTGGTCTTTGGCAAAACTGCCCAAATTACTTTATAGACATTATGAATCTTTTATCTGCTGTTTCCCTCTCTGCTCCAACTGCAAGCTGCAAGGAAGCTGCAAGCCAAATTTGTGGCCTCATTCTAGCTAAGATAGACACTGCTGCTAAGCTGTTAAGTCACTTTAGTTGTGTCCGACTCTGTGCGACCCCAGAGACGGCAGCCCACCAGGCTCCCCCATCCCTGGGATTCTCCAGGCAAGAACACTGGAGTGGGTTGCCATTTCCTTCTCCAATGCACGAAAGTGAAAAGTGAAAGTGAAGTTGCTCAGTCATGTCTGACTCCTAGTGACCCCATGGACTGCAGCCTACCAGGCTCCTCAGTCCATGGGATTTTCCAGGCAAGAGTACTGGAGTGGGGTTGCCATAAGTTTGCTAGATGATACCAAATTGCTTTCAGAAGTGATTATACTTATCTTTTTTACTTATCTTTTCATGGTCACCATATTATCCAACTAGATTGTTAGCTATTTAAGACAGAGATAGATCTGATACTATTTTTGCCTAGAAACATTAGGCATTTAATAAATATTCATTAATTAATTGATTCACTGATTGGTATTAAAAAGAAAATTTGAGGGATTCTTTTGGTATTTTCACAATAAGAAGATGATCCATGGGAAAATCAAATGTAAGAATGTTTCGTTCACTACCACAGTTGTTGGGATGGGCTTGATTATGATCCTGAGGAAAGCTTAAATTCTTCAAGATCAAAGACTAGGTGCCTTTTCATCCAAATGGAATATTGTGATAAAGGTACGTTGGAGCAATGGATTGACAAAAGAAGAGGCAAGGAACCAGACAAACATTTGGCTTTGGAGTTCTTTCAACAAATAACAACAGGAGTACATTATATACATTCAGAACAGTTAATTCATAGAGACCTTAAGCCAAGTAACATATTTTTAGTAGCTATGAACCAAATCAAGATTGGAGACTTTGGACTGAAAAATGATGAAATGTGGACAAGTAAAAAGGAAACTTTAAGATACATGAGCCCAGAACAGCTTTCTTCCGTGAAAGACTATGGAAATGAAGTGGACATCTATGCTTTGGGGCTGATTCTTACAGAACTTCTTCATATATGTCCCACTTATTTAGAAACAGCGAAGTTATTTGACAATCTAAGGAGTGGCAACTTAGACGTATTTGATGACCAAGAAAAAGATCTTGGAGAAATTACTCTCAGTGGACCCCAAGAAACGACCTACCACATCTGAGATACTGAAGACTTTGAAGGAGTGGAATAATGTTACAGAAAAAAGGAAACGAAACACATGTTAGATGCTTAAAAAAGTATCCTGCTTCTGATAATTCCATTTTCCTGTCAGTGTCTAAAATCTGCTTGGGAATATTGATGGTATTTATCTTCTATTTTCATTTTTTCTCTTAATTTTTTTTTTGCCACATTTGAAGAAAGGTTTACATTTTTTCTTACTTCAGATAGAAACTAGAAGCGTGCATTTTTGTGTTCTAATATTATTTGTGGTATTACTTTTTCTTATTTCTTACTGCTCTTGTTTCACTCCAATTTCCTCACCATGTTAAATCTTTCATTTTTATAAACGGTGATGGGAATATAAACACACAAACAAATGCATGAATCTGGTGTTTTGCTGCAGGCAATAAGTGTCCCCAGGTGAAACTCCCTGTGTAAGTAGGAAGAAGGGGCCTGGGAAAGTCATTATTTCCTCACTGAGTGAGTAGATTTAAACAGACTGGGACACCAGGACATTAGTTTAAAATAAACTACAGAATTTTAGAGGTAGACGGGACCTGGGAAGTTTATCTAGTTTATACTGAAGCCTTCTGACTCACTGATGTTTGGATTGTGGTGGCCAGTTTTATCACGCATAGGAACTTGAACTCAGAACTCACTGAAAAAACTCATTGTAAGGTTTAGTAATGAAAAGGAAGTAATTTTCTTTCTTTCTTTCTTTTTTCTGATTTGTCAGTGTACCCTAATATGTCTTAGTATTATTTTAGGTCTTTGAAAGATTAAACTTACTTTCAGTTACAGTCTGAAATCTATTGTGGGAATTCTCATAGTTTTAATTGGACCTCAGGTGCACAAAATTGGATTAATCCATGGTTGGTGACACAGCCTCATCATTGGCCCTTAGTCCTTTTTTATTTCTTTATTATTTTGATTTTTTTTTTCTGTTCTTATATCTTTCCCATTTTTTCATCAGAGTTTTGGTCCTTTCTTCTCAAATTTTAAGAGTTCTTTATATATTACAGATTAGCCCTGTATCTGTGATATATGTTGCAAATGTTTTCTAATTTGGCAGCTCTTTTTTGATTTTACCCTACCATGCAATTTAAAAAAACACTTTCATGTAGCCAAATTTATGAATTATATCTTTTACTGCCATTGGATTTTGAGTCAATGTTAGAAAGCTTTTCCTTACATTGAGTTTATAGAGAAATTCACCATATTTTTTCTAGTTTATTAAATTATTTTCAATCAATTTCTTTTTTACATTTAGTTTCCTAAAGAGTGTGGAGTTTATTTTAGTATACGGTGTAAGGTATGGATCTTTTTTTTTCCCCTGCTGTATCCTTGTCCATCTTTTATTTATTTGTTTATTTTTGGCTGCACTGTGTTGTCATTGCTGCACAGGCTTTCCTCTAGTTGTGTTAAACTGGAGCCACTCTCCAGCTGCAATGCGGGGGCTTCTCCTTGCAGCGGCCTCTCCTGTTGTGGAGCACTGGCTGTAGCGTGCACGGGCTCGGTAGTTGTGGCTCCAGGGCTCTAGAGCACAGGCTCTATAATTGTGGTGCATGGGATTAGTTGTTCTGTGGCCTGTAGGATCTTCCTGGACCAGGGATTGAACCAGTGCCTCCTGCACCGGCAGGCAGGTTCTTAACCTCTGAGCCATCAGGGAAGCCCTAAAGTTTGAATTTTATCTTTTTTCCAAGTGGCTGCCTCCTTGTGCCAGCAATAGTTATTAGAAAGCCCATCTTTGCTTCCATGATTTAAAATACCACATTTATTATCTCCATATTTATTCAGATATACTTCAGGTCTTTCTATTCTATTCTACTGGTCTATAGGTCTATTTTGGCAGTTAGGTTCAGTTCAGTTCAGTCGCTCAGTCGTGTCCGACTCTTTGCGACCCCATGAATTGCAGCATGCCAGGCCTCCCTGCCCATCACCAACTCCTGGAGTTCACTCAGACTCATGTCCATCGAGTCGGTGATGCCATCCAGCCATTTCATGCTCTGTTGTCCCCTTCTCCTCCTGCCCCCAATCCCTCCCAGCATCAGTCTTTTCCCATGAGTCAACTCTTCGCATGAGGTGGCCAAAGTACTGGAGTTTCAGCTTTAGCATCATTCCTTCCAAAGAAATCCCAGAGCTGATCTCCTTTAGAATGGACTGGTTGGATCTCCTTGCAGTCCAAGGGACTCTCAAGAGTCTTCTCCAACACCACAGTTCAAAAGCATCAAGTCTTCGGCATTCAGCTTTCTTCACAGTCCAACTCTCACATCCATACATGACCACTGGAAAAACCATAGCCTTGACTAGACGGACCTTTGTTGGCAAAGTAATGTCTCTGCTTTTGAATATGCTATCTAGGTTGGTCATTACTTTCCTTCCAAGGAGTAGTACATTATTTTCATTATGGGAACGTATAGTATAGTTTCACCTAGTACAGTTTGATACCTGGTAGACTGGTCCACCTTTGTGGCTTGTATTTCTTAGTGTGTTCCAGCTATTACTGCATGTTTTTCCTTAAGAACTTTAGCATCAACTTGTCAGTTCCACAAATAGCTTGTAACTATTTTTACTGGGATTGTGTTTCACCTTTATGATGATGAATTGTCCTATCTAAGAACAGAAATGCCTTACCTTTTGTTCAGGTCTAATTTTCGAGTGTTTCATCATTTAGGTTTTGCACATTTTTGTCAAGTTTATTCCTAAGTATTTAATCCCCTTTGTTATTATAAAGGATCTTCCTTTACAATTATGTCCTTAAGCTGATCATTGTTTGTGTCTGTGAAAGCTATTGTGTTTCATATATCAATTATATATCAGATATCTTGCTGAGTTCTTTTACCATTTAAATTTGCTTTACTGTTCACTGATTCTGTAGTATCTTCTAGAGATATTTTCTTTCTTTCTTCCAACCAATTTTTTTTTTTTTTTTTGGCCACGCATGTGGAATCTTAATTCTTGTAGCAGGGATTGAACCTGCACCCTCTGCAGTGGAAGCACAGTGTCTTAACCACTGTACTACCAGGGAAGATCCTATTATTTCTTTTTTTTATTGAGACATAATTAACACATAACATTATATTAGTTCCAGATGTGTAACATAATGATTCATTTGGCATTTGTATATATTGTGGAATGATCACACAATAAGTTTCATTAACATCATCACCATTTATAGTCACAAGCTTTTTTTTCCTTGTAATGAAACTGTTAAGATCTACTTCATTAGCAACTTTCAAATATACAATACAGTATAATTAACTATAGTCCCCATGTTGTACATTACATTCCCATGACTTATTTATAACTGGAAGATTGTACCTTCTGACCAATTTCTTTTATTTCTTTATTGACCCACTTTTATTTCTTTACTTCTGAGTTACTTTTAATAATGAATAAAATCTATCATCCAAAACAAAGAACATCAGTAGAAACCTATGTTCCCCTCTTGTATACTGTTCTGCCTCCCTCCCACCAAAGAAACCATCACCCTAAACCATGCATTCATCATTTCTTTGCTTTCCTCCCCACCCTTACCCCCCAGAACACCTGCCTAAAGACTTTTAAAATCATAATAAAGCCTGGGAAGATGCACATCAAAATGGTGAGTGATTAGATCTCAGTGATGAGATTTGTATTTTTCCTCGGTTGTTTTTGTTTTTGAAAAAAAAAAGTATTACTTTTAAATCAGAGGAAGGCAGTATTGTAAATTTTTACTTAAAAGGATGGCAATACAAAACAAAAACATTTACCAGGAATGAAAAACATTGCAAAAAAGAGATTTTACTAAGATTTTACCATCTAGTTTTAGTATATATGGGCTTCCTGGGTAGCTCAGCTGGTAAAGAATCCGCCTGCAGTTCAGGAGACCTGTTTCAACTCCTGGGTTGGGAAGATCCCCTGGAGGAGGACATGGCAATCCACTCAAGTATTCTTGCCTGGAGAATTCCCACGGACAGAGGAGCCTGGTGCACTACAGTCCATAGGGTCACGCAGAGTCAGACATGATGGAGTGACTAAGCATGCACACACTCAGTATATATACTCTGAAATACATTTTGAAAATATGCCTATGGATACTTTTACTTCTTCATATCCTCCATACTTTTTTTTTTCTTATTTTTAACTCTCATTTTTACTTCATCTCACTTCTATCTCTATCTCTCTCAAAATAAACTTTTAATTTATATCTAAGACATTAGATATGTACAAATCATAAGAAAACTGGCACAATGTAAACATATCCATGTAGGCAGCATTCAGATCCAGAAAAGAACCAGAATCCCTGAAGTCTCACTCATGATTCCTCCCAGTCATTACCCTTCACCCAAGGTAATCAGCAACCTGACCCCAGAGAAGGGCATAGCTACCCACTCTGGTATTCTTGCCTGGAGAATTCCATGGACAAAGGAGCCTGGTGGGCTACAAGTTCATGGGGTTACAAAGGATTGGACACAACTGAGTGACTAACACTTTCACACTTCACAACCAACAGCCTGACCTCTTAAGATTACAAACCAGTGTTCCATATTTTTGAACTCTGTATAAATGGAATTATACAATATATACTTTTTTGTGTCTGCCTTTTGTCCAACATTGTTTTTGCAAGATTCATCTGCATTGTTATATGTAACCACAGTTTGTTTTTCTCACTGTTATATAGAATTTTATATGATTATATAATACATTATCCACCTGTTGATGAACTGTTTGGAGTTTTAATGAATAGTGCTGCTGTGAATATTATTGAATATGCCTTTTGGTGAAATATGTTGAGTATATACCTAGAAGTACAAATGTGGGGTCATAGAGTTTGTGTATGTTTAGCTCCAGTAGGTAATGCAAAAAGTTTTTAAAATGGTTGTAACCAGTTTATCTTCCCATCAGCAGCATATGAAAATTTCCACTGATCCATACCCTTGCCCACCCTTGGTATTGCCAGTCTTTTATATTGTGGTCACCTCTTGCTTTCCTTTTATATAGTGATATTGTGTCCATCTGTATTCCTAAAAAGTATTAAAATTGTTTTTAGTTTTGAACTTTATACAAGTGTATCATGCTGTAATCTTCTGAGACTTACTTTTTTGGCTTAATATTATATCAATAAGATTTGCCTATATGACTATGTTTTACTACGGTTCATCATTTGACTGCCGTATAATAGTCCACTGTGTGAATATATCACACTTATGCACTTTCCCACTGATGGGCATTTGGACTGTTGCAGTAAATGGCAATCCTTTCCTTCAAGTTTGCTCTAGGACTGTGCAGGACTCATGCAAGAGCTTAAGAAATTCTAAAGAAACTTGAAATGGATAACTGCTTTTAGCTTCTTGCACATTTATTTGCAAGGCCAAAAATGACATACCTTCAGTATTCTATCATCCTGCTTTCAAGAAGATGTTCTCCTCAAAGTTAATGAAAGTTACATACATTTAAAAAATTAGGGCTGTTTCCTCTTGCTTATTTTACCACTGCAATGAAAGACCAGAGGTAGAAAACTCAATCATTTAAAGGTAGAATAGAGTGGCTTCATTTTTTTCCAGGCTTAGCAACCCAAATTTCTTTCAAATGTTTCTGTTAAGGGTTATCTCAAATATTTTCTAAAGAGATAGTACACTCATATCCCATGGACTTTCTCTAACTCTTTTATGTCATTTTTTAGAGTATGCTAACAAAACTTGGTGCCATGGTTGAGACTGACCTCAGGTTGGGGTGTACCACATCCCAGTCCTCCCATGACAGATCTCAGGATGCGTTTGCTGCCTTTTGCCCATAACTCCACACTCTAGCTGACTCACATCCACATTCTGTCATTTAGGTCCTCCTCATTTTTCTAATACACATTTGATTGAACAGTCCTATCCAAACTTACATTTGTATGTTTTAAATCCCCAAATATATCACAGTGCAACCATTAAAAATGAATATTATGTTATTATTGAAGAACTATTGCATCCTGTTAAGTTCATTTTGGATTTTGTTCCTATTTTTTAAGGACCATGTCTCCCTGTCAGGAAATGCCAGGAAAATTTTAAGGACTGAATAACTGGCCTCTCTAACTCTGTACAGAAGACTCATGAGCCATTATTTAAAAAAAACAAATCCTACAACATGCCACCTTCCATTGCCCCTGTGAGAAGATGCTCCACTGTTAATGACACCTGCTGCTCTTCTGGAGAAAGCCTGTCTCAAAGTGATAAACTTTCCCCAAATAAATCACATCTATGTTCCTATAAGCCTGACTTTGAAGCTGGAATATGCGACACATCCTCCCACATGGTGGAAACCCATTCAGTTGATTCTCTGTAATGTGGTACCCCTTAGGCAGAACTGTGACTGTATAAAGAGCTTCATATCTATCAGGCTGGGTGCAGGGCAATGTGAGGTCCTTGGATCAGCAGCAGCAGCAGCATCACCTGGGAACTTGTTAGAAATGCAAGTTCCTGGTCCCACCCCAATCTACTGAATTAGAAATTCTGTGGGTGGGACCCAGCAACCTGTGTTTTAACAGGCCCTCTTCGTGAATCTATTGTACACTTAAATTTGAGAAACACTGCATAAGCTCAAGTGAATAGTCTATTCTTTGCCCTGAAAAATCTGTTTCCTAAAATATGATTTTCAGAATGAAACTTTCCCCCCACAATACTATAATCACTTCCCCCAACTCCTGTCCATCCCCACCAGCATAACCTAGGAAAACCAAAATGCACAGGAACAACAACAGTTTCCTGTTAATTCATTCTTCAGTTTTCTTGAAATTTTTCTCATGCAATAATTGCTAACATTTTAAGACACTAGTATTCCAGGAAACATAATTCAGAAATCATTGCTCTCTTGCTAGGGTAACTTTCTGAAATGCATCCATAAGCAGTACACATGTTCTGTGAACTAGAGAAAATGGCCATTTACCACAGAATGGCCACTTCTTGCCCTTTCTCCCAAGAAATGGAGGGGTTTCCATTCTATCTGGTTTCCATTCTCCTCTACCTTTCCCTGCAGAATCTTGGGAGCTCTATTTTTAAACCTAAATCTTTCATTATTAACCATTTTAAGATTTGCAAAATTTGAGGTACATACTCCTCACAGCCAGTACATTAACCCCAGAAGCCCAGGAAGGCGGAGGACCCTGTTCACACTGGGCCATTAGAAGTCACCTTCACAAACAGTCCCTGTTTAGCATCATTGGTCTCTTCTGCTCTCTCTCAGAGTCCTTCCAGGGGCTCAGAAAGGCCTCTCTTCCCCAGGAACTGTAACAGTCCTGAACACTCCGAATCCCTGGCCATCCAGTATCCTCTAGTGCTCTCTGCTGGCCCCTGAGCCAGTGAGGGGCTCCTGAAGAGCTGGTCAGGGTAAGAGGCAGCCACCAGAGGCTTTACAAAGAGCTCCCCATCTCAAAAAAGGTCCTCATTCCTTTTTTGAAATAAAATTCTATTCTCTTATTTTTGTTCTCTTCTCTCTCTCTTTTTCTTTCCTTTGTCTTTTGGAAGTTTTTAACTTTTTAAAAAATCTTTCTGATGAAAAATAAAGCTCTTTTACAAGTTACAGGTAAGGTTATTATTCCTGCTCTTATTCAACAGTGCTCATGTGTCGATTACAGTAGACCAAGGGTCAGCACACCAAGCCAGTGTTTTTATAGATAGTTTTCTTGAAATACAGGCATGCATATACACTTGCATATTATCTGTGGTTGCTTTGGGGCTAAAAGGGCAGATCTGAGTAGTGATGGTTTGGTCCATCCAGAGACTATTTGGTCCACAAAGCCTGAAATGTTAACTGTTTGGTTCTTTACAGAGAAAGTCTGTTGACCCCTGGATTACATGGAACATGGAGAAAACTCTACTTTTGCCATGACAGTATGCTGACAGTTTTGGAAATAGTTATGTGCCTGGTGTGAGCAATGATTTCTGCAGGTTAAAAGGAGCTGACTCCACTAGCCTTCTCAGAGAAATGAGTCCAACAGTCTGTCCTGTGGCCAGAGAAACAGGTCACTTCTTCCCCCTGGTTGCCATCTGACTCAGGAGGCGTCAGGGGTGGTATTTGTTTACCATCTGTTTGTATGAACAGAGTAGAGTGGGTTGTCCAGTGGGACTCTCCCCACAGTGAAAACACTTTAGCTAAGGATGGGAAGTCCAAGCTGAGAAGCTGAATCACCACCAGCAGCAATTTCTGCCCCCATCAACACTGCCAGATGAGTCAGTTCTCTGGGAGCCAGCTATCTTCCTGTGAAGATGACTCTGAGGGAGGGTATGACTGCTGTGGGTTTGGTTGGGAAACAGAAGTACCACTACCTCCTGTGTAGCCCAAGCTCGATCTGGTGGGGGAGGGGTGGGGGTGCTGCAGGCCTGAAAGAGAAAGCCCAGGGCTTCCAGCGAGGGAAGAAACGTCCACTCTGGAGGCAGCCTTAATTCTGCTCCTTCATCCTTGTTGTTGCTGTTTAGTTGCTAAGTCGTGTCCAACTCTTTTGTGACCCCATGGATTGTAGCTTAGCAGGCTCCTCTGTCCGTGGAATTCTCCAGGCAAGAATACCAGAGTGGGCTGCCTTCTCCTTCCCTAGGGGATCTTCCCTTCCCTTTCGCTTCCCTTCCTGAACACAGGTCTCCTGCACTGGTAGGTGGATTCTTTATCACTGAACCACCAGGGAAGACCCTCCCTCATTGTTGGATGGGAGCAAATTCCCTGGTGATGTTGTTCTCTTGAATTTTCCTTCCTCACTCTCTTCTCCTCCCCGACTTCAAGGCCCCACTTCTTAATATCCTGAGGCCCAGAGCTGGGTGCCTGGGCTGAGATTAGAGAACATCAGAATTAGAAAAGGCTGATGTAACACCCTTTGGCCAAGGAACACCAGGATGGGGCTGGAACTAGGATGAGGAAGGAGAGGCAGCGAGGGTCCAAAATGTAAAAGGCGCTGCTTGCTATGGCGGCCCACCCTGCTCGAGGAACACCCCTGCAGTTGGACAAGGGGGTTCATTACTCACTGCAGAGATGTAGACTGTTAGCAAGGACTTAACAGGGTTAGGGCTTGTGTGTGGTGATTTGGGAAAGGGTTTAAGGAAGCAGAGCTTGCTTGCTGTCAGGAAGCAGGGGTCCTTCTATGATTGTGTATCTTAGTAAATTTTGTCTAGAAGGGGGAAAGACTAGAGTGAAGCTGAAGCTCACTCTAAAGAGGCAGCAGTCATCTGAGCCAGGATAGGGAGATGTTTGGTCATTTCTGAGGTTTGGACAGTGTTCATTTTTTTTTTTTTTTTCATGTCCAAATGTGACTGTGGAGTGGAAACAATGTTATTATTATTATTTTTTTTTCGTGTTCAGATGTGATCACAGAGTGGCCTTATTTTTGTCCTTATCCATCACAGTCACAGAATGGCCATGTTGGACGGTATTATTCTATGAAGTGGTTTATGTGTAACAGGAGAACACCAGGGCCTCATTGATAGTGCTACCCTGCTCCTGGCTAGCAGCAGCTGTTTTTCTCTCTTTTACAGATCACTTCACTTTTTTTCAATGTCACAAAGTCACTGGAGAGTGGAAACAGAGAGAACTTTAGAAACCAACTGGTTCAAAGTTCTCATGTTTAAGCTCAGGAAATGAAAGCTCAGAGATGTTACCTGCCTTACTAATGTCACACAGCCAATTAGTGTCACAGTTGGCACTAGGATCCATGTTTCTTGACTCTGGAAGCACTGAATACACAGGCCCTACCTCCTTAGCAGCCTCATCCGTAGGTGCAGGGAGAGCCTACCCTGCTTTCCCTCTTTCTGTGCTCCAGCCTGCCCAGCCCTTAAGTTCCTCCAACAGGTTCTTTATCGTCTTAGGCCGTACTCACTAGCTATTTCCTCTGCTTGGGATGCTCTTCCTCCCCTCTGATTTGTACCTCTTGCTTAATCCATTCCTTCTTGTCCTTAGGGATTGGTTCAAACACCACTTCTCAAGAAGGCCCCTCCTGATTCCCCAGGCCTCGCTCTCTTGTGCTCCATGCATCATTCTAACACTTCCCTGCCAGAGTCCTTCTGAGTCTCCAAGCAATCAAGGGTCTGGCCTATCAGGTTCCCTGCTCAGGACATAGAAGATGCTCACTGATGAATGGACACTTTACCCCAGGCCTGCTGGAGGCTCTGCTACTAGAATTCTTTTTGTAGTAGAGTTAAAAAAAAGGATTCTGAAACATTTTCCTGGGGCTTCTATATAAACAGTACAGTCTTATTGCAAGTAAAGAATACAACAGGCTAAAGTAAAAATGCTGAGGTGTTGCAAGGAGGTGGAGGGTGAATTTGATGATCTTATTCCAATGTCGTCTTTCCTGCGATTGCTATCTGGACATGCGGGTGTTCTTGAAAGGCCTCCTTGTGCAGCCAGGAGCCCTTCACACCCCTGAACCAGAGAAAGGTCCTGGAGTCTGCAGCTGTAACTGCATCATTGTCTAAAATGTCAGAAGAGAATATAGAGTAGACTGGCATGGAAAAGCGTAGAAACTTAAGATAGTTCAGAGAGCTCTGACACATACATATTATTTTTTGCAGGGGAGAGAGGGTATATGAATCTAACTGAGATTCAGCTGATGAAAACTATGGCTCCTCATCCTAGAAACATGCACATAATTCTATATGTCTCAGGGGTTTCATGTACCTGAAAAACAAGGCGAGGTGACTTGCCCACAGAGGTAGAGCCCGAATGGAAGGCTTGCTTCCTCATTCCTCATGGAGCATCCTTTCCCTTACACCAAAACATTTATTCTATTATGAGCAGCAACAGGGCGTAACCTTTGAAGGCACAGGTTCAGGACGAACCTGGGATTCAAATCTCTGCTTCAACAACTACTGTTGGTGACTTGGGGGCAAATTGTTTAATTTCCGTGACTCTTTTTACTCATCTGTATAACAATACTGGAATAACAATAGCAGGGTTGCTGTAATGGAAATCTTAAAATAACACGTGAGAATCTGGCAGAGAACCTATCACATAGTAAATGCTCAAGAAACCTTGGTTCTTATATGATGAAGATGGTGACTCCCCACTTGAATTGAGCAGAACTGTCAGTTTGTCAGGGCTTCCCTGGTGGCTCAGTGGTAAAGAATCCACCTGCAATTCAGGAACTTCAGGAGACCTGGGTTCAATCCCTGGGTAGGGAAGATGCCCTGGAGGAGGGCATGGCAACCCACTCCAGTATTCTTGCCTGGAGACTCCCCATGGACAGAGCAGCCTGGCGGGCTGCAGTCCATGGGATCGCAAAGGAAACGACTGAAGCGACTTAGCCCGCATGCACACCAGTTTGTCATTTCCCTCTGGTCCTAGAAGTCACCTGGCTTAGTTCACTTGCAGCATGGGTACCTTCAAACAGCAAGTGTATGATGATGAGACAGGACTGCTTCAGGAAGCCAGGCAAGCCACCCAATAGCTTGATTAGAGAAATGGAACTGTCCCAGATGCAGTTAGCATCTTGTCCACAGGGTGGATGAGATTAGCTGTGTGACACACTCTTAACATGAGACCATGGTCAAAACATTTGCTGACATCTCTAAGGTGACACAGGGCAGATGGTGACACTCTGGAAGCTGCAGAAAATCTGAACTGACGGCAAGCAGAACAAACAAGCAAAGTCTGCTATTGATTCCATAGGGAGTTTCCAAACGCGCAAAGCCATCAATTTGACAGGTGAATGCAACAACTCGGAAGGCTGCTAGCGAAGAAACCCAGAGAAAGCCCTTAGGCTAAAGGAATCTGGTGGAGGACACAGTGGTCTAGAAGGGGTCTGGAGACCCTGGTCCTAGTCTCGGTTTCGCCCCTGCTCCCGGAGACCAGCTGCTGCCCGCACCTTGGGCGTTGGTCTGCTCATCTGTATGCTGGCTGAGTTGAGCCGTGGGTACTGAGGATCCGTCTACACAGGCGGAGCCTCAGTAGAGGCTGGATTTAGAATGGCCACTCTTCCTGTCCCCTCCCCTCGTTTGTGACAGGGTCCCTCTTCTCCTTCCCACCACCGCCCACCACCTGGGGACTCAGCCACCGTCCTGTGGCCAACGCCAGGCGGTGAGAGAACGCCCCACCGGACGCGGGCTTGCTCGTTTCTCCGCCGTCAGCAGCCAGCCCGCCGCCCGAGCGCCGCCCTCGGCCTTTCAGCCTGCGCGTCGGCGCCCGCATCCGCGGCGGGGCCGGCTGTGCTGGAGCAGAAAGATTGAGGATCGATTTTCAGCCCCATCCCGGCCGTGGCGTCAGCAGGGAAGAGAGGCTGTTTTGACTTGTGATGCGGTGGGGCTGGAGGAGAGGCGCTCCGGCCTGGCCCCGCGGAGAGGGGACGCTGTGTTTGAGCCTCCTGGTCCAGGCTGGCCACTCCCCCAAAGGGCCGGCCCTACGCGCCTCTGCTGGGCTTGGAGGATCCCGGCCAAGGGTCCTAGCTCCTCCAGGGGTTATTGATATCGTAAGACCAGTGACATACTATAAGCAGAACAAATATGTAATTAGAACCCAGTCATACCTGGGCCAGAAGGCATCTTAGAATACGTTTGGCTTAAATCTCTCATTTGTAAGTAAGTACAAAACTTTTTTAGTGTGACTTTTTACAAGAGAAAGTATAACAACAGAAATGAAATAATTCATATTTTAAGTCAAGACAAGAAAAATTTAAACAAAAAAATTTTCTCTGCCCGTTTTTGCCTCCTCTCTGCTCTCTGTTGTGCATTATGCCTTAATCAGACCTCCCCAATGGCAGAAATACCCTCTTAGCAATAAAAATTAAGTTTTCTTATGGTATCAGCCCTATAGCTCCCCAGACAGTAACATTTTTTTCTCAATTCTGTAAGGACGACCTTACAGGTCACAATGTTCTACCACTTGCTCTGCATGTGCAGACATCTTGATGAACTTTATGTACAAATGCCAATATATTATCTCCCTTAAAGATATCAACTAGTGGAGACTGGTCAGATGATCTGGAAAGATACTGGGCACCGCATAATGGAAGTTCTTAGCTTAAATACTTACTTATGATCCTATTGATGTTACTTGCTATATTACTTTTATTTTGCCAATTTTATACGGTTATTATTTCTTGCATTACCAAATGTGTGACTGAGCCTCCAGTAACATTAACAATGATTAGGTGACTTGAAACAATTGACCAAATTGGAGAAGGCAATGGCACCCCACTCCAGTCCTCTTGCCTGGAAAATCCCCTGGGCAGAGGAGCCTGGTAGGCTGCAGTCCATGGCGTCGCTAAGAGTCGGACACGACTGAGCGACTTCACTTTCACTTTTCATTTTCATGCATTGGAGAAGGAAATGGCAACCCACTCCAGTGTTCTTGCCTGGTGAATCCCAGGGACGGGGGAGCCTGGTGGGCTGCTGTCTCTGGGGTCGCACAGAGTCGGACACGACTGAAGAGACTTAGCAGCAGCAGCAGCATAGTCCTATAAGATCAATGATTGTAATAGTGTAGCTCTAGATACAGAAAGAAGCAATAAGAGAGAACCATTTTTCTTGGATCATAAAAGACCAGTAAACTGGTGATTCAGAGGCTTTTGACTACTGTTAAAAAGTAGCCAAGTCCAGTAACAGCACATGGAGTGGCCTATCAATAAAGTCCTCACCTGACCTGGGAATGAACATTCCTAACACCATGGGACGAACTGGTCACAAAATGCCACCCAAACCTTGGTCGAAATTAAGACTGAAGGGAAAGAAAGGAAGTGCAAGTGCTGGTCGCTTCAGTTGTGTCTGACTGTTTGCAATGCCATGGACTGTAGCCCACCAGGTTCCTCTGTCCATGGAATTCTCCAGGCAAAGATACTGGAGTGAGTAGCCATTCCCTTCTCCAGAGAATCTTCTGAACCCAGGGATCAAACCCACATCTCCAACCCACATCTCCTGCATTGCAGGCAGATTCTTTATCATCTGAGCTACCAGGGAAGCCCATGAAGGGGAAGGGATGGCAATATAAAGAATGTTGCCCACAACCTAGTGCTACATGAATCCAGTCATTGGCCTATGCGGGGCTGCTGACCTAAACACACCCTGAAAGGAATTCAGGGTGAAGTTCAGGATGAAGCACTCTGTGCTCTGGGAAAACTGACAGAACTGGCCCTCAGATACATATTTTCAGGAGAAATTTTTTATGAACCTGGATTCTGGCATCTTCTCATGCTTAGGAAAGCACTAATATAGTTAACTAAGATGTCTGTTCCTCATGCAGCAACCTTCGACCAAGATGTGTGCTTGATTGCATGTACCTCTTTCACCAAAATCACATACTTCAAATCACAAAATACCCCCTTACTTCTTCAGAACAGTTCTCTGAGCTCTCTGAGAGACTGTCTTCCAGGTTATAATCCTCAGTTGGGCTTGAATAAAATGTTCTATTTCTTTCTTAGATTGACTATTGGTTAATTTATTTTTGTTGACAGAAAGATGCATCCCACTGGAACATTTACATATTATGTCCAAATGATACAAAATTTTACATTTAGAAAGGATATTAGAGGTCTTCCAGCTCACTCCCTCATTTCAGTTATTGTGACTTAGTGGCAGAGAAGAGCATCATCTTAATAGAAATGCAAATAAACCCACACACTCCAGAAGAAAGTAAAAAATTTTTTCTTCTAGTGTATGTCCTGATTTTGAGGGAAAAGTGTGTATGTGTGTGTGTGTTAGGCACTCAGTCATGTCCAACTCTTTGCAACCCTATGGACTATAGCCTACCAGGCTCCTCTGTCCATGGGATTCTCCAGGCAAGAATACTGGAGTGGGTTGCTATTTTCTTCTCCAAGGGATCTTCCCTACCCAGGGACTGAACCTGGGTTTCCTGCATTGCAGGCAGTTTCTTTATCATCTGAGCCACCAGGGAAGTCCCAGGGAAAAGTACAGAGGCTTGCAAAAAGTGTTTAGCAGACTTAAAATGTATTTCAAATTTAAGACTGTTTACAATAAAATATGCATTTAGTATAGAGTATCTTTATAGTGTTGTGGGATCATTAAATTTTAACCTCCAAGTGTTTGTCTATCTTGTAAGGACCTGACTGCACACAGGCAAGGCTGTGTGAATAAATTGTGGTCACCCTAAGAATCTGAGGATTAGGTCATTCATACCAAAATGCTAATATGTGACTGAGAATTGCAGAGAGGATAAGTTAGATGGTATCCGAGGGATGTATTTGAAAGGAGGGGTGTGTTAGGGGGTGGAAGGTGTGGACAGGGGCACAGCAGGGGTGGCACAGTGTGGTTCTGTTCTTAGGGGACAAACTTTACATTGCAGAATTGTTGCTCTAGCACATGTAAAAGTGTCAGACCTCAATAAACAGACGCAGCTCTGGCTCTGTTCTAATCAGCCCCTTCCTCCTAAGTCACCAATCCTTCAGTCCCTTGGGTTTTCAGGGTCTTGATTCCAGCAAGAGACAGATACAAAGATGGATCTATTTATGGAGAGAGCGAGAGGTGTGATCTCAATTTGAGGAGCTCAGATTCCTTCCTTTTCTTTGCATCTGACAACACTATTTCTAAATAATGGAACTCCATGACCAACAAGTGAGGACTGGCATGCAAAGACAGTATCACAACAGAAGACTGTGCAGTCCTAAAAACACACAAGAAAACTACCTAGAGACGTGGAACAACACTCATGATATGTTGTTAAATAAATTTAAAAAGCAAATTTACAGAACAGTATATACAGTGAAATTAATTTGTTCTGAAAATATGAAGAGACAAAGGAAGGAAATATGGAGACTTATTAACATCCTTGTGAGCTAAATTAGGGAAGAGATTATTAGTGACAGTTCCACAATGCTGAAAACAAACAACAGGAAAAACAAAATTACTTGAGATTCATGGGGATTAAGCAATTTACTTGCCCAATATTATATAACTGGCAATCGACAAAGCCTTAGCTGGAACCGGATTTCACATTCTTGATTCAATATTCTTCCACTGCACCATTCTAATCCACTCCTTCTCAGATCGTTGGTGTCCCTCTTATGTATATATATTTCAGGAAGGGTATGTTCCTTTCACGTAGCCATACTGACATGGCCACGGGGTCATTTGGGTGCCATCCTCCTGGCTTCCTGAATCTCTCATGGGCAAGTGGTGTTGGCAAGCTGCCAGGCACTTTATGCACACACTCTCTGCACCTCACCTCTCAGAGCTGGTGGGGACCTTGAGAACTACTTAGCAAATGAGAAAACCAAAGGTCAAAATAAAGTGAATAGTGTTTACCCCTGGCTGGGAATGGACACTCCCAAGGGCCTCTTCGAGTCCCCATTACCTCACTTTGTAGAATCTACTCTGAAATAACGCTGTTGTCTTTTGAGGCCATCCCAGAAGAACAACCCCACCTTAAACTTGGAAGAAAGAGGCCAGGCAATTCTCCTTTTCTGATAGAATTCTCAGTTGATGTGCATGGGTTAGGACCTCACGTACTTGTAGCCCACTAGGCTCCTCTGTCTATGGGATTATCCTGGCAAGAATACTGGAGTGGGCTGCCATTTTCTCCTCCAGGGCATCTTCCTGACCTAGAGACTGAACTCTAGTTGAACCTGCATTGGCAGGCAGATTCTTTACCACTTGAGCAACCCAGGAAGCCCCTTGGGTCAGAAAGAAGGGGTTTAATAGATGTGGATGCAGATGTTTTGAGTGGAGAATGTGCTAGCTTACTGGATCTCAAAATATTTGGGAGCTAAATAGACAAACAAGAGAGAGGTGAATAAAAGGTATTTGCCAAAGCTGTTCATTAAATCCTCTTAACAATTTCCACAAATGTTTTTCTCACTCATAGGACAAATTTTGTGAGACTTAGAAAGGTGAAGCAACTTGGCCAAGTCACATTGTAACAAATGATAGAGAAAGAATTTAAACCTAGAGTGAATTGTTCCCAGAAGACTTCACCGGTATACTGGAGATTTTTGCTGTTTTTATTGTTGCTCTGGCCATCTGATGCAAAGAGCCAACTCATTGGAAAAGACCCTGATGCTGGGAAAGATTGAGGGCAGGAGGAGAAGAGGGAGACAGAGGATGGGATGATTGGATAGCATCACTGACTCAATGGACACAAATTTGAGCAAAATCCAGGAGACAGTGAAGGATGGGGAGCTGGCATGCTGCAGTCCATGGGGCTACAAACAGTGACTTAGTCACTGAACAACAAAAACAATTGTTACATCTTTCTAGCTATAATAGATCAGTAAAGATTCTGTATCTTTAACAAAAGACTTGACTTTGGGTGGCTTAATAAAAACTGCAGAATTAGAGTCTCTGCCATACCAATTGGATTCATTCTTCATTTTTGTCAAATGAAAGATTAATAATTCTAAGCTTCCTCCAATCCATGCTACTCTGTGCAGTGGGAGTGATCTTGGAATACAGGAATTTGGTCATTTCATGTTCTTGTTTAAGTTACTTCAATGGCTTCCTTTGCTGTGAAGGTCAAGACCAGAGTTGTTGTCATGGTCTACAAGGCCCTGCCTGTTTCAATCCCTGCCAGCTCCCAACCTCATTTTCTGCTCCACAGCCCATCACTCTCATTCCTCCAGCCATGACTGTGTCCTGTTCTTCCAGCCTCTGGGCCTTTGCTTCTGTCATTCCTTCCCCTGGGAATCTGCTTCTCTTTATCCTCTGGTATGTTTGTCCTGCTCGTTATTTGGATCTCAGCACATCTATCATTTACTTAAGGTAAATTCCCCTGAATCCTCCCTACCTGCTCCCCATCCACCCACACCTGATTAGGTCCCCTAAGCTGATCTCATAGAATTATACTTTCCCATCATTACATTTAAGTTCTAACAGAATATTCATTTCGGTAATTGTTTACTGCTTGTCTCCTTCGCTAGACAGTAGCCTCCATGGGGATGAGGGCTGTTTGGTTCTCTGTTGTATCTCCAGTGGACACACAATGCCTTACATATAGTAAACACTCAATAAATATATGACAAATGAACACATACAAGGACTTCCCTGGTGATGAAATGGTTAGGAATCTGCCAGCCAATGCAGGGGACATGAGCTCTATACGTGGTCTGAGAAGATTCCACATGCCACAGGGCCGCCCCTAAGCCTGTGCACCAAAGCTACTGAATCTGTGCTCTAGGACCAGGAAGCTGAAGTTACTGAGTCCACATGCTGAAACTGCTGAAGCTCAGGCACTCTAGGGCCTGTGCTCTGCAACAAGAGAAGTCGCTGCAATGAGAAGCCCGCACACCGCAACTAGACAGTAGCCCCTGATCTCCACAACTAGAGGAAGCCTGTGAGCAGCAGTGAAGACCCAGCACAGCCAAAAATAAATACATAAATAAAATAAAAAAGAATTAAAAGTAGAATACAAATAAAAAAGCAGACATTCCAAATGGTGAAATTATATCTGTAAATTACGTTTGAGTAACTGTAGATCATTACTGCTGAGGTACTCTTTCATGTATCAAAGTCACTGATGACATATACATCGACACCTTTCTTAGAGAGTCAATAGAGTCCAATCGTTTCTTAATAATAATACCAAAAGTAATAGCTAGCATTTACTGAGCACTTCTGATGTGCCAGACTGTACCAATACCTAAAATTTAGCCCAACTCAACCACCTATTAGGATGGTACATTTATTACTCCCATTTTTATAGATGAGATAACTGGTAGTTTTAAGTCTTCCCTTTTTAAATGCATCATGGGAATTCAGATTCCCTTGTTCTGAGAAAGGTGATTTGATGAGTTTCAAATGTCAAAAGAACTTTCAGGTAAATAGTAAATTGGCCAGATTCTTTTAAAATTCCGAGATAGATACTCCAGACTGAGATCACTCACACCTTTACCTGCACCGCCTGCCCTCACTGGCTGCTAAAAGCTAGAAATGCCAGGGGTAATGAGTCAAACAGTGTCCCACTGGCCTTCTCTGATTCTCCTTGTCCATGTTCGGATATTGGAAAGTCAAGTAAAATGAGCATAAGGCCAAGGGCAAAGCAGCCTTGAAGGGATAATAAACCTGCAACCTGAGGAGAGCAGAAGGGAAGAGAATGGACCTACCCACTTATGCTTTGATGATGTGATCATGGAGTGACAGTGTTTGTAGGAAGTGCGCCTATCAAAAAACAAGATTAATTTGACAAACATACTTAAGTAATAGTGCCTTATATTTGTACAGGGCTTGCCAGTTTGTAAAATAGCTGTCACATCCATGACTTAATTTGATTCTCATAACAGCTCATGAAAAGTGGACATTATGAACATCTCATTAAAGATGAGCAAACAGAGGCTCCATAATGGTAAGGTCCCTGATTGAGGTCACACCCTCAAGTCAGGGCACAAGCCTGGCTCAGTTCCAGAGTTTATGGTTCCCTAGGCTTCTGCCACTCTGTGCACACAGCCTTCAGAGACAGCTCTCAGAGGGCAGCTCTTGTTGATGCTCAGAACAATTCTGATATGGGTGCCCCTCTTGGAGCCAATTTCTGAGCTGTCCAAGAAAACCAATTACACCCGACTTGGCAATAAAATCTTGTTACTTAGCTTAATCATTACCTTCACCAGACTTAGCTGGTTCTTAGCAACTTGGACCTATTTATGAAAATAAAATCCTCTTTCAAAGATGGAAATTTTGCCAAAACTCATATTCAACGAATGGCAAATACAGATAAATGCCTGGGATCATGTTTACCAAATAATTAGTGATAAACTTTTAGGTATTTATAAGCAATCTTTTAATTTTTGTTTCTTTTTCTATATTACTTGAAATCACTGTAATAAACCATGTTTCATTTTAATGAGAAAAATAGAAAGGAATTTCTTAAATGAAGAAAAAATGACAGAAGCAAATATGCCAAAATAATAACAGCAGCTAAGTCTGAGTTGTAGATATAGTTGGTTGTCATTTGTGTATGTTTTCCTTAACCCAATTCCTCAACGATCTTTTGAGCAACAGAAGCATCATGGAATAAGTGGAAAGCCTTTCAAAAGCCTTTTCTTAAAAGGAGACCACACTCATATGGCTGTGTACCCAACAGCATGTTGGTAGAAAATCAGTAAGTTATTTTATACTTCATTCGTAGTCCAACTGTCCAGCTGCACCCTTGGGTCCCACCAGGAGGCAGAGGGCTGTAATCATAACAAGGCCCAGCTCACACATATGTGCAGGCAAGGATCTTTCTCCATTTGTTAGATGGTGCAGCTTCCATGTTTGAGAAAGTAGCAAAGGCAAGGCTAAAACTACTTCCTCCTTTCTTCTACCCTCCCCCTTACAGGTCCAGAGAACTCTGGTTCATGTCCTTTCAGTGATACAGATTAGTCTCTTGGTGATGCATTCCACACTCCTGAGGTTAATAAATGACTCTGAAGAAAAGCAAGTCATTTATCATGGGCTTTTGTGTGACCCTCAGTCCAGTCCATGAAAAAATACTGTGCTATGGGCGCTTTTGAACAAGGCTTTGGCCTCACTGACCCATTGCCACGTGTCCAGTTAGGGGACACGTTCTTTTTTGGTCATTTTCATTCCAAGGACTCCTTAGCAGCCAAGAGAGATTTTATTTGGCTAAATTTTAGCCGTTAGAGTCTAACCTGTAAAGTGTTTCTATATAGTCCAAGTTCAAAGTGAATGACAACTGAACTTACTTTAATAGTTGGTCACTGTTCCCTGCTGGTCTAGAGTTGGGACTCAGATGTGGCATTAGATGATCCTGATGTTTCCAGCCCAGCATTCCCACCTCCCACCCAGCCCAGTATCTCCCAGAGGTTTATAAACATTCTTAACGAAGAGGGAACAATAAGGTTGTGTCTCTATCCTCTTGTCCGTGACACACAAATGAGAAACAGGAGAACTGGGTTCTCTTCTAACTCTGAAACTGCTTGTCCACCACTTCCTCTCCCATTTAAGATGCCATAAAACTACTACGGCATATTTTAGAGAGGATCTGAAGAAAGCTTTTTTCCCCCTTTTTTAGAAGACAGAACAAAATAAAGATTTTAATGGGTAAAATATATACTCTCCATTAAAGAATCTTCAAATGGATACTGTAGGTAGAAAAAAGGAACATAGTCATAGTAGAGTAGAGTAGACTCAACAAACCTAAAAGAAAAAATGACAGACTCTGGCGCAGCAATCAGAGGGACAAAGAGATAAGGAAACAGTGAATAAAACAACAAAAATGCAAAAATGCAGGCCCTTCTAAAAGTCACCTTGGAGTTTTTCAGAAGAGGGGATGACACAGGATCAAGTGTTGAGCTAAATGTGAGCAGACAATGCCCTGATACAGGTCCGGGACAACAGGCAGAATCTGGTTGAGAGCAGCAACCACATGCGAGAAATGAGAAAGGCATCTTCAAGTGGAGGCTTGTGCCTCTTAGAAACCATAGTGAAATAGTCAGGTGCCACCCTGAGCAAGTCATCCTAGAGTATCCTTGACCTTTTCTTGCTGAGGTCGTCAAAATGGCAGAGAATAAATGATTTCAGTAGTTCAGACAGGTGATTTTTTTCAAGTATTTTTAAAAAAGTCTTTATTGAATTTGTTACAATATTGCTTCTATTTTCTGTTTTGGTTCTTTGACCTTGAGGCATGTGGGGTCTTGCTCCCTGACTAGGGATTGAACCCTCAACCCCTTTACTGGAAAGTGAAGTCATATCCACTGGACCACCAGGGAAGTCCAAGATAGGTGTTTCAGACACTGGCTTAGTAGCAGCGCATAAATAGGAAAAAAAAAAAAGAAGAGTCTATAATGCCTCATAAAGACAATATGAGCCTCAGGGTCAGGTGATTACTAAAGCAATGGATCGTTAGCAAGGACCAAGGGAACCAAGAACCTTATCAGCCTCGTCTTGGCCTAGACTTCATACGTGGTATGGTGTCCATGTATATGTACTTCACTCTTAGAGAAGAGGACCCAGACAATGAAAGCTTGGAAATGAAACCATGGAGAGGAAACAACTGTGGGACTGCTGAGAGTTTGCCTGGAGAAAACAATTCTCACTTGGACCATGATTGGGATCTTCAGGATGCTAAGAGAAGTCTTAGACTTTTTTTCTAGATGAGTATGGGGAATAGGGCTGGCCAGACAGGCAAAAATTCCAGGGAGACAGATATTGGTGTGATGTAAGGAAGAATATTCTAACCATCAGAATTGCAGAGCAATGCACTAGGTTTCCAACAGAAGTCAAGTCTCTCATTACAACAAGAAGGACTATTCAACAATGGAAATAATACCTCCCAAAGTGAAGGTGAGAAAGTCAGAAAGAGGCTAGATGATCAGGTGAGAGGGAAACAGAGAGGTCGCTGGCATAAGGGTGAGTGCAGACATTAGATGCAGGTCCAACTAGAAGAGCTTGCAACTCTAAGAACCATCTCAAATTTATACTGAGCATTTTTCTCTCTTGAAACTTGAAGTTCTTTTACCTCTAGTCTCACAAGATTCAGTGAATCACAGACAGTGTTAGGCAACTTGCTTAAAAATTGTTTGCAGCCAGTTCGGATCAAAACTCTTCCTAGGGACTTCCTTCTTGGTCCAGTGGTTAAGGATCCGCCTGACAATACACAGGACATGGGTTGGCTCTCCGGTCTGGGAAGATTCCACATGTCTCCGAGCAACTAAGCCCATGTGCCGTAACTACTGAGCCCATGAGTTGCAATTACTGAAGGCCACACACCCTAGAGCCTGTGCTCCACAATAAGAGAAGCCGCTGCAATGAGAAGCCCGCCCACTGCAACGAAGAGTAGCCCCGCTCACTGCGACTAGACAAAGCCCTTGCAAAGCAATGGAGGACCTAGTGCCATCAAACAAAAACAAAATAAACAAAGAAAACCTTCCCAGGAGCTCCTAGTTTGGGCCTCTCATGAGCCCCAACAGTGATGCTGTCCACAGGGCAGCACAGCCTTTCTGTGCGCTTGTCAATTGGTGGCCAGCGGGCTCTGGGCCTCTGAGAACCATCAGTGGCTTCAAAAGGTTTAACCTATTGCAGGTTAAAGCAATGAGTTATATTGTTGTTAGTGGGGGTGACAGAAGTCGTCCTTTGCAAAAGTAGACTTAATATTCTTAGTTTAGAAATCATAACATTTACTTTGACAATGCAAATAACATTGAAGGAGAGTGATTTAAAAATTTTTTAAGGTATAGCTTTTGAATGGATTTCTCTGGTGGCTCAGAGGGTAAAGCATCCGCCTACAGTGTGGGAGACCTGGGTTCTATCCCTGGGTTGGGAAGATCCCCTGGAGAAGGAAATGGCATCCCACTCCAGTACTCTTACCTGGAAAATCCCATGGACGGAGGAGCCTAGTAGGCTACAGTCCATGAGGTCGCAGAGTCAGACATGACTGAGCGACTTCACTTTCACTTCTACTTTTGAATAGCTGAAAAACATTTAGTTTAAAAGAGCTTTTTATGGAATTTAGAAAGATGGTAACAATAACCCTGTGTACGAGACAGCAAAAGAGACACTGATGTATAGATCAGTCTTATGGACTCTGTGGGAGAGGGAGAGGGTGGGGAGATTTGGGAGAATGGCATTGAAACATGTATAATATCATGTATGAAACGAGTCGCCAGTCCAGGTTCGATGCACGATACTGGATGCTTGGGGCTGGTGCACTGGGACGACCCAGAGGGAGGGTATGGGGAGGGAGGAGGGAGGAGGGTTCAGGATGGGGAACACAGGTATACCTGTGGTGGATTCATTTCGATATTTGGCAAAACTAATACAATATTGTAAAGTTTAAAAATAAAATAAAATTTAAAAAAAGAGCTTTTTGGATTGCTTTTTTAATGCTTGCATTTTTTTCCCTTAATGCCTTAAAAATATACAACTGTGATATGTTCCCTTTGACACATGGTACTATTTCCGTTTCTCTTGAAACATTGGGCATAATGTCATTTACTCTACGATCTGGGCTCCAGTGAGCTGGCAGGATCAGATGTATCAGTCTGAGAAGCCAAGCTTTATTATTAAAATGAAGCTTCATCATTAAAATAAGCCAAAGACAAAACAACAACAACAAAAACACCCAAACCCTTCCTAGGAATATAATTCTCTATGGTTTCTATGCACTTATACCTATGAAGCTACTTGAGTTTACCCAGAGACAAGATACTATATAAATCTAAGACAAGTTTTTCAGATTTTATCCAGTAAATAAATTGAATCAAGCAGTCCTAAAAACAAATTTGTGAAATAAAGTAAATGAATGAATTCTGTTACTCTGGTTGACCTTTGGCAAGTCACTCCTGCTGTCTGGGCCCCACTGGACCAGCGAAGATCACCTCTGCAGATCTTTCCAGCTCTGACATGTTGTACACTACCAAAGCTAGAGGCAGCTTTAAGACGTGACGCTCCAGAGAGCCAGCTAGCCCTTGACTGGGAGGTGGTTGGCAGCAGGTATGAAAGAGGGGGGAAAAACTCACACCCTTCTTATTTTTATCAGTTGCTTATTCACCTTGTTGATGAGTAAAAACCCAAATTTGAAAGCGCCATATGATTCCAGTCCTTTGTGTAGAGTAACTCTTTGGCTCTCTTTGGCACTTCTGGTATTGCCTTCCCTCCAGCACAGCAAAGCCCCAACCTCCTCCTCCTCCAATGACTCTCCCTGTCCCACCCCTGCCACCTTGCAGGCCTGAGCCCAAGTCAAAGCCTCTGACTTCTGGAGTTGCAGCTCCTGAAGTGAGGAAGGTGACTTTGAGCCTTGTTTGCTTGTAATACTTCCCCCTTTCCTTTCTACTTTAAGACTAAATCCAGTTTATCTGCTTCATAGGAAACTTGCATTAAGCCTGTCACTTCTTAGAGCTTGGCTTTCTGGTTTATACAGCACTTACTGTCTTACCTGGCAGAGGCCCATCACTATGTGCAACAGATCTTCACAAGGAAGATCTTGTGGTTTAAATGGCCATGGTGCCATTTCTTCCCAAAGCTACATGGGTCTGTTATCCTTCCCCTCGGTGTCTTTGTGGGATGCAAACTGAATGATCAGCCCCACCTGATGTGTTTGTTTACTCATGGCTCCCGTCATACTTTTCTGTGAATTCCTTACACAGAATTGTTCATTGTCTTGAATCTCCTGCATTTCCCTCTTTTTCCATTCTCCCATGTTTGGAGGTAGCTGACTGTCATCCTCCAGGGATGATACTCATGGTTAGCTGCTGTCACTCTTTGGAGTTTTCCTCCTTCCTTCTCAGGCACTTTAATAATTTTGTTGCCTTGTCTCTGTTCTGCCCACTGTTAGGATGTTTTAAAGAGAGTATTAGGACAGTTTTTTCAAAGCATGATTCCAAACCAGCAGCATCAGTATCACCTGAGAACTTCTTAGAAATGTGAATTCTCAGGTTCCAACTCAGACCTTCTGAGTTATAATCTCTGGAGTGGGACCCAACAATGTGTGATGCTGATACCCATCCACTGCATTATGACATGGCTTTGGTTGGGGACTCACAACTACTCAAATCTTTCCCTCAAGATTTCAGAGGAAAACGCACGTGCAGAGAATATTAGTTGGGCTTTGCCGCTCAACCCCAATGTCAAACTCTAGTGACTGAAGGGTGGCCCACACAGAGGATCCTCTTTCTCCACTATGTTAGCCTAAGTAATCTAGACTAAGGCAAGCAATCCTGCCTCTTCGTTCGAGGTTAACTCTGAGTTGAGTTCTTTCCAATCAAGTACGAGAAAAGTGGACTCCAAAATACACAGAGACTTGGTGCTAGAGGTGCTGAACACAGCATGTAATGATAAAATGTTAAAAGCCTTCCCTTTAAAGTCAGGACCAAGACATTAACATTTAACATTTTGCCTGAAGTTTTAGACAGTTTAGTAACTTAGTGAAAAGATATAAGTGTAAGGTTTAGGAAAAAAAATAAAATTATCATTAACTATAGACAACATAATAGTCTTGGAATCTATGTTCAAATAATTGGAATTACTAAGAGAAATTAGCAAAGTTACTAGACATACTATAATACAAAAAAGTCAATTGAATTTCTATTAATCATCAGTAACAGAAATATATACTTTATAAGCAGATATTATTTATACTAGAAAAAAGTAAGTTTCTCAAAAATAGAATGAATTATAGATGTGCAAGAACTTCATGGAAAATTTCAAACATTATGGAAAAACTTTGAAGAAAATTTAAATAAAGGGAGATCTCTTTTGTGTTCATGGGTATGTTGTGATATCAATATTGTTATGATGTCAATTCTTCCCAAATAGATCTATAAATTCACTGCAATTCTAATAGAAGTCTCAACAGGCATATGTGTGCATGTGTGTACTTGATAGTAGGTATGTGTGTTGCATGCGCACAACTTGACAAACTTCTGAAAATTATACGGATGAGCAATGGGCTGAGAATAGTCAGTTCTCCTGAAGAAGGATATAGAAGGGAGACTCACCCTACCAGTTGCCAAAACAACATTATGCTGGAATAATTGAGACAATTGATAATGGCAGAGAAGACAAATATTACAGAACAGAGAGCCCCAAAGCAGATTCATGCAACATGGATGATTCATGAATAACTGGCAGCATTTACACTAGTAGGAGAAAGGGCAGACTATGCAATAAGAGTACTGGGACAACTGGTTAACCATGTGGGAAAAAATCAACTGGATATGTACTCAGATTATACACAAAAATCAATTGCAAATGGCTTGAAGATTTAAATGTGATAGACAAAAAATTTTAAAATTTAGGAGAAAATATAGAATGTCTTTATAACCTTAAATATAGAAAGATTTCTTAAGTAAAAAAAGCACAAACAACAAAAGAAAAATGATAAATTCAACTATATTAAACTAAGAACTACCATTCGTATAAAGGTCTTATAAAGTGAAAAGGTAAGCTGCAAGTAGGAAGAGGATAGTTGCAGCAATGTAACTGAAAAAAAGTGGTATCCAGAACATACAACATCCCTATTGTAAGAAAAATAGAAACATCCCAATAGGAAAATAATGGGCAAAAGACATCAACAGACATTTCATAGAGGAAAAAATCAGTTGACAAGGAAACAAACATATACACATTTATAATCAAATTAAAATCACAATTTGGCAGCAACTTAACTGTTGGCAATGATGTGAATAAATGAGAAGTCTCATACACTAATGGCGGAAGTCTGAATTGGTAAAATCACTTTGCAAATCCATCTCACATTATCTAGTAAACATGAAAATGTGCATACCTTAAGCCCAGCACTTCTACCCATAGGTAAAATACACTAGAGATTTTTGGACAGTATGTCAAGGAGTCATGTACAAAAATATTATAACAACATTTTTTTTTAAACAACAGCAGGAAACTACAAATATTAGTTGCTGGTCGACAGGAAGATATATACATTTTAGTACACATGAACAATAAAATTCCATATAGCAGTGAAAATGAATGAACCATAGCTATTGCCATTAACATGTATTACTCTCACAAATAAAATATTTTTAAAAATGTACATTGAAGAAGAATGCAAAGACCATGACTCCATTTATACAAAGTTCAAAACAATGCAAATTAAACAATTTAGGGATTGTTTAGGGAAACACTGGTGTTTCTCATAAAGGGTAAAATATGTATTTTTTAAAACATAAATCTCTCATCCTAAAAAACGAGCATTAACAGTAAACCAGAAATTATGGACTGTTTTCCTATGGAAAAAAAAACAGAAAAAGAACTTCTACATCATGCTGTAAATCGAATATTAATAAAACCAATAGAAATCCTAATAAAAACATTAACATAATCACAACACACATTATATTCTTAATAAAAAAATACTACTGCAAATGCTGGGCTTCCCAGCTGGCACTAGTGGTAAAGAACCCTCCTGCCAATGCAGAAGATATAAGAGATTCAGGTTCGATCCCTGGGAGCATCCCCAGGAGGAGGAAATGGCTACTCACTCCAGTATTCTTGCCTGGAGAATCAAATGGACAGAGGAGCCCGGTCGGCTACAGTCCATGGGGTCAAAAACAGTCAGGACATGACTGAAGTGACTTAGCATGCGTGCATGCTCTACAAACATGAGAAAAGAGAAAGACAGCTTTTTACGAGAAGGTTTAAAAAAAGTTGAGAAAGCTGCCTCAGGACAAAATGCCTGAAGATCAGGGCATGTGTAACAAGCACTTTCCATACAGGATATGATGCCAAAGTTAGCCAAGGGGAGAACTTGGCGTGGATGAGCCTGGTGAGCAGAGATTCAGAGCATGCCGCATCCAGCTGTGTTAATATACTCTGTGGTCAATTGCTGATCCTTGGTGATACAGAACATTTATGTGTGGGTAAAAATATTGTATAAACAATGTGACATCTGTATATATTGACACAATTTTTTAATTTATTGCAATGTAAATATTTACTGATGTTTGTTTATTAAATATTTATTGATTGTATATGAACCAGCGTTTATTACAATAACACTAAGTTGTAGCATAATGAACAATTGAACACGTGTATCCCATAAAACTATAAGGTAAGGGAATGTGAAATACAAATTTGGGAGTGGAAAAACGAGTAGGACTTGATTAGAGGCACATACGGGCCCCAAAAAACTAATTTTCTTAAGCTGGATTTTAAGTAATCAGGAATCCATTCTATTATTATTTTTTAAACTATCATGTTTTTGCTGACTGTATAGAGCTTCTCCATCTTTGGCTGCAAAGAATACAATCAATCTAATTTCAGTGTTGACCATCTGGTGATGTCCACGTGTAGAGTCTTCTCTTGTGTTGTTGGAAGAGGGTGTTTGCTATGACCAGTGCGTTCTCTTGGCAAAACTCTATTAGCCTTTGCCCTGCTTCATTCCTTATTCCAAGACCAAATTTGCCTGTTACTCCAGGTGTTTCTTGACTTCCTACTTTTGCATTCCAGTCCCCTATAATGAAAAGGACATCTTTTTTGGGTGTTAGTTCTAAAAGGTCTTGTAGATCTTCATAGAACTGTTCAACTTCAGCTTCTTCAGCGTTACTGGTTGGGGCATAGGCTTGGATACTGTGATATTGAATGGTTTGCCTTGGAAATGAACAGAGATCATTCTGTTGTTTTTGAGATTGCATCCAAGTACATCTTTTGTTGACCATGATGGCTACTCCATTTCTTCTAAGGGATTCCTGCCCACAGTAGTAGATATAATGGTCATCTGAGTTAAATTCACCCATTCCAGTCCATTTTAGTTTGCTGATTCATAGAATGTCGATGTTCACTCTTGCCATCTCCTGTTTGACCACTTCTAATTTGCCTTGATTCATGGACCTAACATTCCAGGTTCCTATACAATATTGCTCTAAGCATTGGACCTTTCTTCTATCACCAGACACATCCACAACTGGGTATTGTTTTTGCTTTGGCTCCATCCCTTCATTCTTTCTGGAGTTATTTCTCTACTGATCTCCAGGAGCATACTGGGCACTTACCGACCTGGGGAGTTCCTTTTTCAGTATCCTATCATTTTGCCTTTTCATACTGTTCATGGGGTTCTCAAGGCAAGAATACTGAAGTGGTTTGCCATTCCCTTCTCCAGTGGACCACATTCTGTCAGACCTCTCCACCATGACCTGTCCATCTTGGGTGGCCCCACACGGCATGGCTTAGTTTCATTGAGTTAGACAAGGCAGTGGTCAATGTGATCATACTGGCTAGTTTTCTGTGATTATGGTTTCAGTGTGTCTGCCCTCTGATGCCCTCTCACAACACCTACTGTCTTACTTGGGTTTCTCTTACCTTGGATGTGGGGTATCTCTTCACAGCTGCTCCAGAAAAGTGCAGCCACTGCTCCTTACCTTGGACAAGGTTGCCCATCCTGACCTTGAACGTGGAATAGCTCCTCTTGGCCACTGCCCCTGACCTCAGACTTGGGGTAGCTCCTCTTGGCCACTGCTCCTGACCTTGGACATGCGGTAGTTTCTCTAGGCCGCCGCCCCTGACCTTGGGCATAGGGTAGCTCCTCTCGGCTGCGTGGTCTGTCGCAGCCGCCGCAGCAAAAACAAGACCGGGAGCTGACTGTGGCTCAGATCATGAACTCCTTATTGCCAAATTCAGACTGAAGTTGAAGAAAGTAGGGAAAACCACTAGACCATTCAGGTATGACCTAAATCAAATCCCTTATGACCATACAGTGGAAGTGAGAAATAGATTTAAGGGACTAGATCTGATAGACAGAGTACCTGATAACTATGGACGGAGGTTCGTGACATTGTACAGGAGACAGGGATCAAGACCATCCCCATGGAAAAGAAATGAAAAAAAGCAAAATGGCTGTCTGAGGAGGCCTTACAAATAGCTGTAAAAAGAAGAGAAGTGAAAAGTAAAGGAGAAAAAGGAAAGATATAATCATCTGAATACAAAGTTCCAAAGAATAGCAAGGAGAGGTAAGAAAGCCTTCCTAGCGATCAATGCAAAGAAATAGAGGAAAACAACAGAATGGGAAAGACTAGAGGTCTCTTCAAGAAAATTAAAGATATCAAGGCAACATTTCATGCAAAGATGGGCTCAATAAAGGACAGAAATGATATGGACCTAACAGAAGCAGGAGATATTAAGAAGAGGTGACAAGAATATACAGAAGAACTGTACAAAAAAGAGCTTCACGACCCAGATAATCACGATGGTGTGATCACTCACCTAGAGCCAGACATCCTGGAATGTGAAGTCAGGTGGGCCTTAGAAAGCATCACTACAAAAAAAGCTAGTGGAGGTGATAGAATTCCAGTTGAGCTATTCCAAATCCTGAAAGATGATGCTGTGAAAATGCTGCACTCAATATGCCAGTAAATTTGGAAAATTCAGTAGTGGCCACAAGACTGGAAAAGGTCAATTTTCATTCCAATCTCAAAGAAAGGCAATGCCAAAGAATGCTCAAACTACTACACAATTGCACTCATCTCACACGCTAGTAAAGTAATGCTGAAAATTCTCCAAGCCAGGCTTCAGCAATATGTGAACCGTGAACTTCCAGATGTTCAAGCCGGTTTTAGAAAAGGCAGAGGAACCAGAGATCAAATTGCCAACATCCACTGGATCATCGAAAAAACAAGAGAGTTCCAGAAAAACATCTATTTCTGCTTTATTGACTACACCAAAGCCTTTGATTATGTGGATCTCAATAAACTGTGCAAAATTCTGAAAGAGATGGGAATACCAGACCACCTGACCTGCCTCTTGAGAAACCTATATGCAGGTCAGGAAGCAACAGTTAGAACTGGACATGGAACAACAGACTGGCTCCAAAGAGGAAAAGGAGTACATCAAGGCTGTATATTGTCACCCTGCTTATTTAACTTATATGCAGGGTACATCATGAGAAACGCTGGGCTGGAGGAAGCACAAGCTGGAATCAAGATTGCCAGGAGAAATATCAATAACCTCAGATATGCAGATGACACCACCATTATGGAAGAAAGTGAAGAGGAACTAAAAAGCCTCTTGATGAAAGTGAAAGAGGAGAGTGAAAAAGTTGGCTTAAAGCTCAACATTCAGAAAACTAAGATCATGGCATCTGGTCCCATCATTTCCTGGGAAATAGATGGGGAAACAGTGGAAACAGGGTCAGATTTTATTTTGGGGGGCTCCAAAATCACTGCAGATAGTGACTGCAGCCATGAAATTAAAAGACGCTTACTCCTTGGAAGGAAAGTTATGACCAACCTAGATAGCATATTAAAAGGCAAAGACATTACTTTGCCAACAAAGGTCCGTCTGGTCAAGGCTATGGTTTTTCCAGCGGTCGTGTATAGATGTGAGAGTTGGACTGTGAAGAAAGCTGAGTGCCGAAGAATTGATGCTTTTGAACTATGGTGTTGGAGAAGACTCCTGAGAATCCCTTGGACTGCAAGGAGATCCAACCAGTCCATTCTGAAGGAGATCAGTCCTGGGTGTTCATTGGAAGGACTGATGCTGAGGCTGAAACTCCACTACTTTGGCCACCTCATGCCAAAGAGTTGAGTCACTATAAAAGACCCTGATGCTAGGAGGGATTGGAGGCAGGAGGAGAAGAGGATGACAGAGGATGAGATGGCTGGATGGCATCACCGACTCGATGGACATGAATTTGGGTAAGCTCCAGGAGTTGGTGATGGACAGGGAGGCCTGGTGTGCTGCGATTCATGGGGTCACAAAGAGTCAGACATGACTGAGCAACTGAACTGAACTGAACTGACTGAAACTATCATGTAAATTATCTCTAGTATGAATGACAAATTTCATAATAAGAAGCCAAGCAAAGGATGTTTGATGCTTTCATAGTAAACATTAGTAAACTAAATAAAATATGAAGTTAGTTATATAATTTACTAAGAAAAAAACTTGACTATTTTTGTTTAAAAACAAAATTTGCTAACTGTAAAATAGGCATGCAATATAAAAAAATATAAAGAAGAAATAGAAAATTAAAATTACCCAAAAAGTCCATCATCAAGAACTTTCCTTTGGTGACTCTATACAGATATGCTGCTGCTGCTGCTGCTAAGTCATGTCAGTCATGTCCGACTCCTAGCAACCCCATGGATGGCAGCCCACAAGGCTCCTCCACCCATGGGATTTTCCAGGCAAGAGTACTGGAGTGGGGTGCCATTGCCTTCTCCGCTATACTGACATAGATGTATAATTTTACAGAAGTGGGATCATCATATATTCCAGTCTGCAACCTCATTTATTTATTGCCATAAATACAGAATAATCATATTCAATGTCTTTATAGTACTTTATGGAATATATGAATCAAAATGTACATAGCTAATGATGTACTGCTGGGCATTTAAGATATTTCTTATTTTTTACTATTACAAACAACATTTCAATCAACCTAGTTTTAAACACTTCTTTTTAACACACGACAGAGATTTCTTAGGATTCATTCTCAGAGGTGGAAATGATGTATCACAAACTATTTTTTTGGGTAGTCAGGGATAATATATATATATATATTTTATAGAGGAAATGCTAATTAGTATTTTGTTTTTCTGAGGTTAAACTGTTCCATCTACAACTTAGGTCCTAGAGAAAAAGGCAGGTGTCAGAAAACTCCACACCCCTCTCAGAAGAGTGTGTGGTGAAACTCATTTGTTTGTTTTTTTCATAAAAGAACTGAATTCCTTTTGTGGGGGATTGCTTTTAAATTATGTGAAACAACGCTTCCGGAAGGCCCAAAACAGAAGCTGAAATGATCAGACCAAGGATTACCAGCTAAATGGAGAATATAAATAGTTGAGAGACAAGGTGGGCCCTATTGAAACAGGAAAGGGAAATGCAAAGGGGCTGGTGAAGGAAGCAGCAGACAGATGGTGAGAGTGGTGAGAGAAGAAAGAAAAGCTGAGGCAAGAATGAGGGCTCTTTGCAAAGACGGCTTGAGGCCTGATGGAAGGGGCGGCAGTGTGATGAGTGCAGGAGATCAGTGTGAGTCAACAGCACAGGCGGTTTGGAAGTGACTTGGTCAGAACATCAAAGCACAATAGGCCAATGAGAAAAAGTGAATGAACTCTTGCACTAACCAACCCCTCTCCCACGCACCAAAAACCCCCTAAGACGACAACAACAAAACCGAGAAGATAGAATTTGGTGTCTGGAGAAATGCTTGTTTGTGGGGGAAACTGTAAATATAAAGTGGGAGCACTGGTAAATAGGAACAAAGACCACACGTTCAAACAACAAGCAGCCACTTTCCTAATTAAAAAATAAACAAATAAATACAAAATTAAAAAACCTCAATGTCAATTTAAAAAGTAATTATTATATACAAAAAAAGATACAAGAAAATAAAAAATCAGTCTTAATTCTATTCCTTTAATCTCACAAACTCTTCATAGTTTTTATATATACTACATATCTGAAATCCTATAGTATGTTATTTATTACATAATGAACACATTTCTATACCACCAAATGTTCTTTTTTTCAAATAATTTATAATGACTGCTTGGTATTTCGCTGTCGGTATGTATCATACTTAATTTAGCCAATTCCTTTCTGTTGGACATGGAGCCTGTTTCAAATTTTTCATATTATGAAAATCGCTGCGCTGAACTTCCTTGATATCCCAGGTGGCTCAGTGGCCAATGCAGGAGACTCAGGAGAAGCCAGTTTGATCCCTGGGTCAGGAAGATCCCCTGAAAGTAGAAAATGGTAACCCAGTCCAGTATTCTTGCCTGGAAAATTCCATGGACAGAGGACCCTGGCAGGCTACAGTCCCTGGTGTTGCAAAGAGTCAGACACAACTGAGCACAGCACAGCAGAACTTCCTTAGGGTTAAATCTTTACACTTACTAATGATCATTTCCTTAGCATAACTTTAGGCATGGAAATTGTTAAAGTGTAAGAACATTTTAAAACTTTTAATATGCATTGCCAAATTGCCCTCCAGAAAGGGTGTACCCATTGACACTGTCACAACCATGTATACGAGAGCTTTGGCAAAGTCATATTTTCTGAAGGATGGAAGAAAGTTCCCAGAAACAAAATTTTGACTATGAGCTTTTGAATCTAGCCTGTTCTACTTGCTGGCCATAGACCTCAGGCAAGTCATTTAACCTCCTAAACCTCAGTTTCCCCACTGTATTGTGATAAAACCTAACTAAAGTTTTTGACAGGCTTAAACAAAACAATATCAGATCAGATCAGATCAGTCGATCAGTCGTGTCCAACTCTTTGCGACCCCATGAATCGCAGCACGCCAGGCCTCCCTGTCCAAATGCTTAGTACCACGACTGATAACATTGTAAATCCTGAGGAAACAGTAAAGGGCAGTCCTCAGAATGACTTTTATCCTAGGGTTTCACTCGGAAATCTTCCAAGAATATGGAATGAGGCTCCAAGGTGAAGGAATGGAGGTCCCAGGAGACACTGAAGGAGGGTGTCGGGATCACCCCAGAGTTGGCTCATAACCAGGGTCACAAAAAGCCTTCTGAATGAGAAACCTGACTGAATCTAAAATCATGGACTAATGGAGGTGCAGTTTAGCAGTGCAGCTCCGTGAGGCAGACACAACCAGCACTTTCATACTAATGGACAGGGAGGAAATGAAAGCATCACAGAAATCTCACCCTTCGCTACGAGGCCCAGCTGCTCAGCAGACCCTTTACAAATCTGGGGGAAATTACAAAAGGACCATTACAAGCCCTGAGACGTGTAAGCCATCAGAGTCACTTTATAATGCCACCCATACAATATCAGGAATAATGACCTCAGAAGAAAGAGGGAGGGAGAAAGCAAAGGAAGGGAAGAGGAGGAAGAGAAGGGGGAAGGGAGTGGAGGGCAAAAAAGAACCAAAGTATACAGACCAGATGAATGTGTCCCACTGTATTGGCCCCAGGAGGGTCTTGTTAAGGGGGAAGTGGCCCCAAAGATGTACAAGTTAGAAGTGGGCAGGTGAGACCTCTTGACAGATACTTGAATGAAGACAAGGATGCACAGTGAAACTGAGAAGTAAAACAAAGGACATGAGATTTGAAGAAATATGAAAGGAGAGGAAGATGTCTAGAAACCTTCAAGAAGATCCAAGGGTTAAAGGGCACTGCAGGTACTTGGCTGCCCAGTGCAGAGCCCCATGGAAAAGTGCCTTCTCATGACACTGTGGACATGAGCAAACCACCCACAACTGCACTGCAGGGAAGGGCATTAAGAAGGGTTCAACCTCACCTATTTAACACCTTCTCATTGATGTGGCTTGATTTTACCAAATTAGGCAGGGACATGGAGAAGGAAATGGCAACCCATTCCAGTATTCTTGCCTGGAGAATCCCAGGGACAGAGGAGCCTGGTGGGCTGCCGCCTATGGGATCGCACAGAGTCGGACATGACTGAAGCGACTTAGCAGCAGCAGCAGCAGCAGGCAGGGACAGGAGTAGACTGGGAGGATAGGAAAGGAGGAGAGCAGGAAGGGGGGTAAGGCAGGCAATTAGTCGCCATCACAGCTGTTCCAAGGGGGACTCAGAGATGTAAGAGACGGGCCCTTCCTTTAAAGAGTTCCAAGTCCAGATAGGAAGATAAAATCCCTTGGTATGAAAATGCAAACATATAGGCTAAATGGCCAGACAAGAATAAAAGATGTAGAGGGGTATGGGCTGTGGCAGGACAAAGCTAGGAAAGCTTCCTGGTGTAGAAGGCCTGGATGGGATCTGGATGGGGGTTGAGAAGAGGGGCATTTTATACTGGGGAACTAAGCAGCTGGGGCAGGACTGAGAAAGCATGTCACGGGAGACTTGGTGACGTGTACCACTGTTCGAAAGAGGTAGGACAGTAAAATGGAAAGTAAATTGTTCCTCTCACTCACTGGGAGTCCTAACACCTCAGTTTTCTCACCTCTGAAGTCAAGATAACAATGTCCTTTCGGGGTTGTTGCAGGATGAAAAAATAATATGAATAGAGTACTAATACCATTACCGGCACCTGAAAAGTGTTTAGAAAGTGATAGATAAGTTTATTATATTACTACTCCTAGACATAACAACACAGCATAGAAATAAAGGGACAGGAGAATGAAAATCTAAAAAGCAAGCTGAAGATATCCAGAAATGAAAATGTTCACATTAAAAAGATGCAACGTAAGGGGTGTTAAAAATTAAGGCATGGATTACAGTGGGACTACTTAATGTGTGGTCCATGGATCAGATTACCAGCATCAGTTTGGGAGCTGTAAAAGGTGGACCTTTGTCTTCTCCCCAGACTTACTAACTCAGAACTTCTAGGGGTGGAGCTCAATAATCTGCATGTTAATAATATTGTTTTTGCTGTTCAGTCACCCAGTGGTGTCCAACTCTTTGTGACCCCATGGACTGAAGCATGCCAGGCCTCCCTGTCCTTCACCATCTCCCGAAGTTTGTCCAAGTTCATGTCCATTGCATCAGTGATGCCATCCAGGCATCTGATCCACTGACGCCCTCTTCTACTTCTGTCCTCAATCTTTCCCAGCATCAGGGACTTTTCCAATGAGTCGGCTGTTCGAATCAGATGACCAAAATACTGGAGCTTCAGCTTCAGCATTAGCCCTTCAAACGGGTATTCAGGGTTGATTTCCCTTAAGATTGACTGGTTTGATTTCCTTTCTGTCAAAGGGACTTTCAGGAGTCTTCTCTAGCACCACAGTTTGAAGGTATCAATTCTTTGTCGCTCTGCCTTCTTTACAGTCCAGCTTTCACAATATAATATATTATTTCCAAAGAAACTGTGGAAAGAAGAGGTTAGCTCAAAGTAGATATGCCTGACTTCAGTTAGTTTTGTCCTCAAAACTAATCTTTTCACTTGTGCATGAGGGTTATTAATTTATAAAAAGAATCTTAGAGATTCTATAAGGAAAGTAACAGTATAGAAAAGAATTAATACTCAATCTTAATTATAGTAGTAGAAAATAGCCACAGTAAGTAGAATAAAGTTACGGTAGTTTATGTTATTTAATCATGATAATTAAATTCTAAAAAACCTTTATGTTTTTAGAGCTTTGAAGATTTGAGAATTGTAAACATAAAATGATTCATTCAATTCACAAAACAACCCTTTTGTGGTAGGTACTCTTGTCATTGCCAGTGTATAGATGAGCAAAATGAGACATGGAGAGGTATCTAAGCCTAAAGGGCTAATAACTGGCAGAGTCAGGATCTGAACCTAGGTCGTGAGACTCTAAATCCACACTTCTAGCCGCTAGTCTGTGCTGCTTCACCCCCACCATAATTTATTTAACCTCTACGTTATTATTGGACACACAAGTTTTTTCTAGTGTTTCACTGTCATTAATAAACACTGTGAAGAACATATCTGGGTATAAGTTTTTAACCATATTTCTGATCATTTCTTTAGGACAGAAATTCTGAAACTGAAATCCTTGGTCAACCTTGATCAACAATTTAAAGGCAGTTATTTTACAGACATTATGTTATAAGAATAGCCATTTCCTCACTGCACCAGCATTATCTTTACAGTCTTAGTATTTTTTTTTTTGGCTGCACCATGCAGTATATGGGATCTTAGTTCCCTGACAAGGGATGGAACCTGCGCCTCCTGCACTGGAAGCACAGAGTCTTAACCACTGGACCGCCAGGGGAGTCCTCAGTCTTGGTATTCTTGATCAACAAATTGGTATATCACTTTAAAAAAATTCTTACTTCTTTTATTAAGTAAAGTTAAAATATTTATATATGTTCACCTACTATGTGCTTTTCCTCATTTGAAAACTCTTACTATCCTTTGCTCACTTTTTTGAATCCATGGTTTTAAATTCTATGAGCTCTTTCAATATTGAAACTTTTAACCATCTGGCATACTTGCTGCAATAGTTTTTAGTTTATTTTCCTTTTAATTATGACTTTCTATATATGTGTTTTAAATGTTTATGTAATAAAATCTAACAAAATTTTCCTTTATGATTTTCTGTTACTTTTTCACTTTGAAAGAACTTCCTAATTCTTGTAAAATATCCTCTGCTTTCCTCCTTCACCTCCAAAAATAGAAACTTTCCAAACCTCAAGTTTTAACTTGAGGTTACTCTTCTGAGTATATTTACAGTAAGAAGGGGCGGCAGAGGGTTAGATGGTTAGATAACATCACTATCTCAATGGACATGAATCTGAGTAAACTCCGGGAGATGGTGGAGGACAGACGAACCTGGAGTGCTGCAGTTCATGGGGGTCACAAAGGGTTGGACATGACTTAGCAACTGAAACACAGTAACAGTAGTAAGAAGTTCATTTTTTTTTTTTCAGAAAGCTAAGCAAGCCATGTGTGTTCATTTTTTTTTTTTTTTTCCAGTTGGACCTCCTTTGAGTTCCACTAAACACGCACAGGACTGGGAGACAACCAGAAAATAGGACGAGGAGAGGGCTAGCAATGGAGTCAGGAGAATTAATCAGCTCTGTCATTTACAGCTGTGCTTCCTCTGGCAAGTCACTCTACCTTTCAGTGCACTAGTTTTCTTATTTGCAAATGGAGATGATGACACCTGTCCTGCCCATCTCCCTCATTTATCTTGTGAGATATTCTGAGGATCAAATGTGTTAATGATACAAGAGTGCTTTGTCAGTCACTGACTACTACACCAGCCTATATATTAGACTTGTTCACTCAGTAATCTCCTCCAGTATACCAGGTAATATGCTGGATTCTGGGGTTTCAATGTTAAATAAGACACGCTGTCTATGCTTGATGACCTTGAACAATGTGTATTAGCTCAGTTAAGTCCTTTAATAATCAATGAGGTAGATAATATTAATAACCCCAGTTTATAGATAAGGAAACTGGGACATAAAGAGGTTGAACAACTTGTCTAAAGTTACACAATCAGTAAGGTGTCGAACGGGGAGATAATCCAGGCAATCTAACGATAGAGCCCAGACTTTCAACCAATGTACTGCACTGCCTCTCCAAAGACAAGGCTGAAAATTGGCTGACAATTGCACAGAGCCAAACTTTAGCTGAAATATTTTAATTTTTAAGCGTGCAGAAAGAGAAGGGCACCTGGCTTCCTCACTACCTTCTCCTCCTGGCCTCTCAACTGGGAAACACTAAGGACAGAAGGGTCCCTGTGGGCAGTGGCTGCGGGTGATGAGCAGACTGGGACCTGAGCCTGAAGGTGCTCATGAGCTGACAGACTTGTGCTCTGAAGCTGCGCTGGAGACCCTCGGCTTGTGTGTTCCCCTCTCACCAGCTCTCTCAGATCAGCTGGCACTCCCTCCTCTCCCTGGGAACCATCTTCCACAGAGGCTACCAGACTGGAGGTCTGGGTAACACATCTGGCGTCTCTGAGTGAATGGTGGCAACTCAGTGTCTGACACGCAACTGGAGCTCAACTGAAGCTTGTTGAACTGAACTATGTCAAATTATAGAATATTTAGAAAGACTGAAGAAATGATCATTCTTTCAACCATCAATCTCTATTATGAGCAGAAAAATAAAACTTTTTCCCCCCTCAGTATAAGCAGTTCACCATTATTAGGGGGAACAACTAGAGTCTCTTTGAGCTTGCTTCTTTTTTTCTACATGAAAAACAATTTAAATAAGAAACATGCACGTCAGGAACTCCAGCAACAAAAACATGGATGAAAGAAGTCAAATAACTCCATTTTGCTATTTGATAGTAATTTTGCTTGTGTGTATTGAAAGATTTGTTGAAAGAAGAATATCTAAAATTAGCTTCCTCTCAGCAGGTATCATATTACCTTTGCCCCCATCACTGATAAGCATTCCCTGAAGGTGGAGGAAAACAGGTTTCCAACCAGTTCCCGGGGAGAAGGGGTGGTGTGTGTGTGAATCAGTCACAGATAAGAAATACATAAAAGTCAATTAATTCAGGTTACTTAAACAAAGAAATCCTCATTCATCTTACTTTTTCCATGTAAGCCCCAGAGATGAGCTGCGGCAAAGGATACAGGCCAGGTAAGCAGCTAACAAATGCCAAGCACTGTATTAAGCACTTTTCATATCTAGTCCATAAGGAAATATTACCTCAGTTTTACAGATATCAAAGGGATTTGTTGTTGTTATTAATATTTAGTCACTAAGTTGTATCCAACTCTTTTGCAACCCCACGGACTCTAGTCCACCTGGCTCTTTTGTCCATGGAATTTTCCAGGCAAGAACACTGGAATGGGTTGTCATTTCCTATTCCAAGCGATCTCCCCAGCTCAGGGATCAAACCTGCATCTCTTGTGTCTCCTGCATTGGCAGGCAGATTCTTTACCACTATGCCACCTGGGATATCCACCAGTAAAAGCTGAGGCTCACAGAGCTTAGATACATTGCCCAAGGTCACAGAGATGGGAAGTCCACTTTTAACCAAACTCTAGACCATCCATGGCAGAGGCAGACCGTTTTTCCCCTTCATTTCACATTTTGCCACCTTACTCCTTGAAAGTGAAAGTCATTCAGCCCTGTCCGACTCTTTGTGATCCCATGGAATAGTCCATGGAATTCTCCAGGCCAGAATACCGGAGTGGGTAGCTGTTCCCTCCTCCAGAGGATCTTCCCAACCCAGGGATCAAACTGGGGTCTCCTGCATTGCAGCAGATTCTTTACCAGCTGAGCTACCAGGGAAACACCTTATTCCTTCAGTTCAGTTCAGTCACTCAGTCGTGTCCGACTCTTTGCGACCCCATGAATCACAGCACGCCAGGCCTCCCTGTCCTTCACTAACTCCTGGAGTTCACCCAAACTCATGTGCATCGAGTAGGCGATGCCATCCAGCCATCTCATCCTCTGTTGTCCCCTTCTCCTCCTGCCCCCAATCCCTCCTAGCATCAGAGTCTTTTCCAATGAGTCAACTCTTCACATGAGGTGGCCAAAGTACTGGAGTTTCAGCCTCAGCATCAGTCCTTCCAATGAACACCCAGGACTGGTCTCCTTTAGAATGGACTGGTTGGATCTCCTTGCAGTCCAAGGGACTCTCAAGAGTCTTCTCCAACACCACAGTTCAAAAGCATCAATTCTTCGGCACTCAGCTTTCTTCAGAGTCCAACTCTCACATCCATACATGACTACTGAAAACACCATAGCCTTGACTAGATGGACCTTTGTTGGCAAAGTAATATCTCTGCTTTTGAATATGCTATCTAGGTTGGTCATAACTTTCCTTCCAAGGAGTAAGCGTCTTTTAATTTCATGGCTGCAATCACCATCTGCAGTGATTTTGGAGCCCCCAAAAATGAAGTCTGACACTGTTTCCACTGTTTCCCCATCTATTTCCCATGAAGTGATGGAGCCAGATGCCATTATCTTCGTTTTCTGAATGTTGAGCTTTAGGCCAACTTTTTCACTCTCCTCTTTCAGTTTCATCAAGAGGCTTTTTAGTTCCTCTTCACTTTCTAACCTTATTCCTTGGCCCTGCCTAATTTAAAGTCGGTGCATCTCTCTGTCTTCAAGTAATCAGACAGTTGTTCAAGCAGCTGAATCCAAAAGAAAAGAATTCAATCAGCATTCCCCAGGATCCACATTTGGAGGGAACAGGCATAAAGCTCCTAGCAACTTTTCAGTAAACACTATCATCCACATCTGGATTATTTTCAGTCTTATGAATGGATGATGTGGCTACCCAAACTACACTGTATTATAAAGTATGTGTGTGTGTGTGTGTGTGTGTGTGTGTGTGTGTGTGTGTGTGTATTTCTGTGTGTGTGTTAGTCACTCAGACTCTTTGCAACCCCATGGGCTGTAGCTCACCGGGCTCCTCTGTCCATGGCACTCTTCAGGCAAGAATACTGGAGTAGGTTGCCATTCCCTTCTCCAGGGGATCTTCCCAACTCAGGGATCGAATCTGGGTCTTCTGCATTGCAGGTGGATTCTTTACAGTCTGAGCCAATAGGGAAGCCTGTATTATAAGGTAGGGAGCACTTAAATCCTCTAATTCTCATTGGCTTTAATAAACATGCTTCAGCCAGAGGTTATTGGATTGTGGGAGGACACTTGAGAAAAGAGAAGGAAAAATTCAGTCATGCTAATGTCAGGCAAGAGTTGCACCAAAAGTATCAGACATAAGCAACCTTTATATGTGCCACTTTATGACAATGGCAAATGAATGAAGTCTAATGTTCATCCACCTGGAACTAAAAGCCTCCCAGAAATGAGAGAAAGAGAGAGAGAGAAAAGGAAAGAGACAGGGAGAATGAATAAGTGAAACTCATTACGGATGAACTAGACCTTCCTGATCCTATCAAAGTTATGAGATGAAAGGTGTCAAAAGGTCTCTTAAATCAAAAAGACAGCTTTTTGGAGATACCAATCATTAAGTCCTCAGCATATAAACTAAATATCTGATTCCCAGTCCTGCTTGACACCTGGCTTCCTTTTGTTTATCCTAGGAACACCTGGATGACAGTACCAAAGGATGACAGACCAGAATCCCACTGCTGTCAACTAGTAAGTAATTGAGTTCTGTGGCATCTACCTTGCAGTTGTCTCAAGCACTTGTCTCCTTTTCTTCATGGTTCAGGCCATCATCACTATCATCTGAATGGCTATAATCTCTTTAAATGATTGGTTTAGTTGCTAAGCTGTGTCTGACTCTTGCGACCCCATGGACTGTAGCTTGCCAGGCTCCTCTGTCCATGGGAATTCTCCAGGCGAGAATACTGGAATGGGTTGCCATTTTCTTCTCCAGCTTTAAATGACTGCTCTGCTCCAAACTTAATCCCCTTTCACCCAGCATCCACATCCAGCCAGAATAACTGTGCTCTAAATAAAACTGCTCCCTAAGTCACTTCTTTATGTAAAACCCTCCAGTGGCTCCCTTAGCCCTAGGATAAAAAATAACAGCCAGCAACAAGTGGGTGCATAATCTGTGCCAGGTACTCCATGACTTAACCTCAGTTCCTGCAACAACCTTATGAGAGATATACAACCTTCATTACCATTACTTATTACCAAATAAGTAATTATTATTTATTTATTACTAAGTGACTTGATCAAGACCCCACGGCTGGAAAGTGGCAGAACCACGATGCATACCTGGGACTGTCTGACCTCAGAGCACATGCTTTAACCACAATGCTATCAGTGTGATGGCATGCAGGTTCTGTGACCTGGCATGTCTGCCACTCCAGCCTCATCTCTTAATGAGCCCCTCTTTGTTCCTCATGCCTCAGCTCTTCGAGCCAGTTGCACGTCCTGGACCTTGACACTCTGTTTCATGCCTGTTTGTTCTGGCACATGAATTCCTCTTCTAGAAAGCCCTCTTCCCTTTGTCTATCTTTTGGAATGTCTCATCTTTCAAGATTCAGCTCAAGTATTAACTCCTCCATGAACCTTTTCCGGCAGAAATGACCACTCCTTTCCCTTGTGTATCACTGTTCTCTACTTATGCTTCCATTACAGCAACCACAATACTTCCCCACCCTTACACAGATGAGGACGACTCTCTCCTCTTAGACTTCTATGAAGTCTCATCATCTTACTAATCCATCTTACCCACAGTATCTCACAGAGTGCTAGGCACATTGAAGGTTCACCGTCAATGTTGAATGAATAAAAATATTTGTTTGCACATGAAATATGATGCCTGGTCAAAGCTCACCATGCCATTACATTGTGAGATTTATGTTAATTTTACTTTATTGCATCAATGCAATTAGCAATTTTTTTCTTTACCTAACAACTGTATATGAAACTTGAAGAGATACATGCAGCTTTAGGGCAACTAAAATCAAAGCAGTGGATAGGAGTGGAGAGAAGACACTGTAGCTGACCTGCCGCACCTGTTTTCACCTGGGAAAGTATTCAGTGACAATAATGAGCTATCACCACACAAGCCAAATTTGGTATGGGAGTTATGCACATATCTACCTCAGCAGTGTGATGATTCACATTTGAAGCACAATGCATACATTTTATTGTGCACAATAAAATAAACTGACAGACTAAAATTAATCTAATACAATTTGTAAAGTTTAAAAAGAAAAAAAAAGAAAAGCAAGAACATCAGCAATGGAAAACCATGACCAACTCAGGACAGTACAAACGATGCTGTGATAACAAAGCATCTCTCCCAAATTCCAAAAATGTCAGCTCTACATCTGTACATATGCAGTATTGCAAACACTACATCTGCCTTCGTGATTGTTGTTATTGCTGTTCAGTCGACCAGTTGTATCTGACCCTTTGTGACCTCCTGGCTGCCCAGGCTTCCCTGTCCCTCACCATCTCACCAAGTTTGCCCAACTTCATGTCCACTGCATCGGTGATGCCATCCAGCCATCTCATCCTCTGACGCCCTTTTCTCCTTCTGCCCCCAATCTTTCCCAGCATCAGGGACTTTTCCAATGAATCGGCTGCTTGCATCAGAAGACCAAAATAACAAAATGCCTTCTTGATTACTGGCAACCAAATGGAATTCCTAACTGATTCTGATCCTGCCTCAAAGCCACCTACACCCCCAACATTTCCACTTACTCCCGAATCTCAGCTCAAGGGAAACTTCCTTGAGAAAGCCTTCCCTGATCTCTAGGGTAGTCTATATACACCCTCAAAGACCTTTATTTCTTTCCTTGACAAAGGTTATCTTAGTTTATAATTACATATATTCAATACTCAGTTATCTTACTACTGGTTGCCTCCCTGAAGCATCTATAAACCCCAGGAGATCAGAGACCTTGCCTGGTTTCATTTATCAACTTTCCCTCAGTGACTGGGACATAGCCAGGCACTCTGCAAACATTTTGAATGCATAAGTGAATGATGAATGGATTCCTTCACCTCTTATTTGTTTATTGCCTTGTTCTAAGAACTGTACCTGATTCCTTACCAGTCTCAAGGTGGTACTCAAACCATTCCTCTTCATTATTCCCCCACCTTACCACAAGGCTCAGTCCTTATTTTCTAATCTTCTCTCCCAATCCCCTCTTCAAAACGGTTCTTAAAAGTGGCAGTTTCTATCCAACCTGAATTTCCTGAACTGTGTGGGGTCAAGGTCACGCAACATGAAAAAATGAACACAGCAAAGGAAAACATCGTGATGGGAGTAGCTATTAGGTTATTTTAAATAGTCTACACAACTCCTAAAAAAACAAAACCCATTAATTCAGTAAAAATAATTTTTTTTTATTTTTTTAAATTTTATTTTATTTTTAAACTTTACATAATTGTATTAGTTTTGCCAAATATCAAAATGAATCCATCACAGGTATACATGTGCTCCCCATCCTGAACCCTCCTCCCTCCTCCCTCCCCATACCATCCCTCTGGGTCGTCCCAGTGCACTAGCCCCAAGCATCCAGTAAAAATAATTTAAACCACTTCTATTTTATCACAAAGACAAAAGTGGCTTGATTTGTTGATTTTTTTCCACTTCCAAATGTTTTGTCCTTGCATAGAAAAAGCCTTGGAAAGTAGTTACTTGTGCTGGTTGTCAGCAAGCCGACTGTGTGGTCTCCCAGCCACATCATCTGGGGGTCCTTCCTAAATGACAGGGCCTGTCTCCAGAATTCTCCTCTTCAGGGTCTTGATCTGCTCCCCCCCTTCTAATCCCCTAATCCCCTCTAATTCCTTCTTCTATCCCTTCCCCTTTCCTCTTGACTACCACAAAGCTATGTCTTGAGCCCCTTCACCTATATAAAAATCCACCCTATTAGGTTCCTACTAATGAAAAATCCTATGCCTGTTTCTTTGCTGGTCCTGGGTGGAGGCCACAGAAGTAATGAGAGGTGTGACTGGCAAAGCTCTGCTTTCAGGAACAGGAACTAGTGAAGTGTTAGCTTTTGGAAGTCTAGAGCATTTCAGGAAATTTCCTTCATAAATTTTCATTCTACCAGACTACTTAAATTGCATTTGGAAAGTCCAGTTTAAGGAAGATAACTGGTAGTATAAAATTCTTCAGGGACCCTTCCCCAAAGCTCCTTTCTTCAAATCTCTGGGAGAGTTAAGGCAAGTAAAAGAAATGTCCTCTTGGCAGTGGACTCACTACCCCAAGGGCTACTCTGGTGAAAGAGACGTTTAAAGAGATCAGGGGTGGGGCCAGCAAGGAACCCTAGACATTAAGGGATGCGGGCGGTGGCGGTGACGTCATTTTCTTTGGATACTTTTTTAGGCAGGAGGTGAGATAAAGAATCAAAAGGAGGGGACGGAAGAAGTAGGGTGGAAAAAGATATGGGTTAAAAAACAAGCGGGTATAAGTAGACACAAATGCTAGTATAGGAATATCTCTTGAAGTTACATATTTTTTTATAAACCATGTATTGAAACTACAATTTTAAAAAATAAATAGTAAAAGACTACCAAACTGGTACTTCTTTTTTCTTCCTAAGAAATATGGTGTATGGTGAAAAGGCCTGGGGACTGACACCTTAATTGGGGTCAGTGAGGCTAGGTCCCCAAGGCAGCTGGAAGCTTGGGCCAAGTATCCTGAGAGGGGACTCATGGCCCATGAGGATGGATTCTGACACAGTACCCTTCCATATGCATATACTCCAGAAAACTGCCTGTTCCCTGTTGCCACACGGACAGGGAATACTTTCTGACCATGGTCACAGGCAGAAACAAGGCGGAGGCAGAAGACGGCACCCCACAGCCGTGTCTTGGTACGCACGCACTCCCGTGTATCTAAGAGGGTGACCCACTGCCGCTTCTGAGGAGCGGTAAGCCTTGGGTCCTGTAAGCTGGACCCTGACGTCCCCCGTGCCCTACGCTCAGCGTCCCCAGGGCTGAGCTGGTCCAGCTTGCGCCCTTCGCTTAGCCCCCTGCCCGCGACCCCCAGATCCTCCATTCCGCCTCCCCACCCGGGCCCTTTCTGCCCGCCCTCCTCGCGGTCGGTGGTCCTACCTGGTGTCCCGGCTCGGGCTCCCTCACTCCGGGCAGCGCCGGCCCGTCGGCCGTGGGTCTCCACGAGGCGCGCTCAAGACGGCCCGTGGGGCCCACTCGCGATGGCAAGGTCACTGGCTCGGAGAGGCGCCAGTCCTCGGGTCCTGCCGAAGCAGCCCCCGCAGACCCTCTGGACCGCCGCCGCGGCCCCTGCCTCGGAGCTCCGCCCCTCTGGCGCCCGCCCCCTGGGGGTCCCCAACTGCAGAGCCTAGCTCTGCTCCACTCCTCTGGCGGGGTGCTCGCTAACCCTCCACCCGGCAGCCCTGGTTCCCTCACCGGCTTCCCAGTCGTGCTGAGCTGAGTCCCCGGGACCCCGGCGCCGAGGACCGCGCGTCGGGTCTGGTTCTCCCGGCCACGGGCCACGCTCTCGCCTCCTGTGCTGTTCTTTCCGGTGCTACCTTGGGGTTCTCGGACCCCAGATCCAGCTCCTCAGGTCGGAAAGAACCCCTCTTCCCTCCTTCTCCTTGGAGATGCAGAGAAGTTTAAGAGGTTGGGGGCTTACGACTCTGCCAACCTTCTCTGTACTAGAGTGGGGAACTTTTTTTTTTTTCCGATGAAAGGCCGGAGAGTCAAGGTAAAATAAATACAAATCGTGGACCAAAATTCTTACTCATTCTGCAGGACTCAGTTCTAAGCTGCAGAAACTCCTCGGTGTTTGCAGGCAGCTCCCTCCTTCCACTCTCTTGCGCAAAAGGGCACTTCGGTCCTCCCTAGGCGGAGGCAGACAGACACCTGTTGGGTGTAATTTCCTCTGCCCGACCTGACCGTGAGCTCCTAGGAGACCGCGACCAGCCGCCCCTGCTCATTCCTGTCTCCTTCACTGGCATGGCACCTGCCACCTATCAGGGGCGTGAATACTTTATAAGTAAGTGGAAAATTAATTTCTTTTGTAGAAAGCCAGTTATTTCCTTTTATCCTCAGATAACACATACTGTTTTACGTGAGCAATTTGCTAGTCTCTATAAAGAGCCACAAGAGTTGTTATCCTCTTTGATGCAGAGGATGCATTAATTCCATTCTTGGGGAATTTTCCAGAACAAAAGATACTTATGTGTAGATGTTCATAGCAGGATCTTTTTTTACAGAATGTCATAATTTTAAAAAACCACAAAAGCAAGAAACAAAGCCAACCTTGTCAACAATAGGAAATTGGTAAAATAAAATACTTTCATATTTTGGGGTAACTTAATGAGCTATAATATAGTCGTTAAAATGATAAACATCAAGGCAGGAGTGCCTCAAAATGTTTTTAGAACAAGGAGGGAGTATTTATTTACTTATAAAGCTAAAAAAAAAAAGGAAAATATGAAGCAATGTGATAAAGTGTTTACAAAATAACATTAAGCCAAAAGAGTAAAAAATTGCATAGTTACCATGCTTAAAAATGTCAAGTAAAGAAAAATGCAGATTTTTTTCTCAGTAGACTGGGGTTAACACTTACCTTAAGGGATTCTTGGAGCATTAAATGAGGTATTGGAGAAAATTACCTGATACTCAGCAAAAAGTTTTCTTTTTCCTCCTCCAAAGGGACAGACACTCATGCCTAGAGTCACAAATACATTGTCATCCTAGCTCAGTTCTGCTGGTTTGACCTCCTTCCGTTCAAATGTAGGGTAAGAGAAGGAGTTGAACAAATGTGGAAGCGCCAGGTTAAAGTGAAAGGCAGAATCCAGTTAATAAGAATAAACGCCAAGTCCTGCCTCAGGCCCAAATCTCCAGCAGTACAAGTTCACAATGGGGGATTTGGCTCAGCAGCAGTCCACATCAAAATATCTTAGAGATTTTAGTTGACTACCAGCACAGCCTGGTCAGTGCCCAAAGGAGGAATTAATTCAGCCCCAAGCTGAATGACACTGCAGTCTTAGCCTGAATTTATACTATTCAGTCATCAACTTACAACCAGAGCAAAACGTTCAAATATCCTTAAGAAAATCACTCTGAAGAGCTAGAGTTACTTCCACTTTAAAGACGAAGAAACTGGTTAAGGTGTTTAGAATTGGGCAGCTAGGAAGTGGCAGAACTGTGACCTGAATCTGATCAGGGTGAACACTGTCCAGGTGCTTTGCTAGTGGGTCCTCGTCTGTACACCTCCCATCAGAGGTATAGGCAATGCTTTTGAGTGGTACATAGACAATGATGTTAAATAACAGTGGATCACATGGTGAAAAAAGTTATGCTGTCTTTAATTCTGTTCAACCTACAGATGTTAAGACTTTGCTGACAAAGGTCCATCTTGTCAAAGCTATGGTTTTTACAGTAGTCATGTATGGACGTGAAAGTTGGACTATAAAGAAAGCTGAGTGCCAAAGAATTGATGCTTTTCAACTGTGGTGTTGGAGAAGACTCTTGAGAGTCTCTTGGACTGCAAGGAGATCCAACCAGTCAATCCTAAAGGAAATCATTCCTGGATATTCATTGGAAGGACTGATGCTGAAACTGAAACTCCAATACTTTGGTCACCTGATGCAAAGAACTGACTCATTGGAAAAGACCCTGATGCTGGGGAAGATTGAAGGCAGGAGGAGATGAAAGCAGGGGATGACAGAGGATGAGATGGTTGGATGGCATCACCGACTCGATGGACATGAGTTTGAGCAAGCTCTGGGAGTTGGTGATGGACAGGGAAGCCTGGTGTGCTGCAGTCCATGGGGTCGCAAAGAGTTGGACACGACTGAGCAACTGAACTGACTGATAGATGTTAAGAAAAAGGTATCATTCTATGGTGCTCTTTGGGATTTATCCTTGAAGGGAGTTAATGTAATTTACTCCAAAATCAAGTCTCTTCAGTGACCAGATCCCTGGGAAGCTGATTTTAAAAAATGTCATATTCTCTGGTTGGCAGCTTCTAGCCTATTTGGTGTTTGACTTCCCACAGTATTATTCATAACAAACAGGCATCTAACCTCTGCTTCAACCCGCAGAGTGAGGGGGATGTGGTTAACACCCTTAAGGGAGCCCTTTTGAATCTTCCTAGACAGCTCTGATAGTCAGAAAGTTCTCGTTTGCTTTGAACTGAAACTTGCCTCACCACACCTTGCATCCACTGATTATAACAGAGTATAAGGCATTACTTCCCAAATGTCGGGCACTTATGTACCACCTCCACGTTCTGCCCTTTTTACCATATCTATTACTGGTTCATGTAGCTCCTTAATATCTTCCTTTCAAATTACCCAATTTTCTTAGCCAAGTAATTTCACCTTAATTGGAAACTACATCACTCTGTAAGTGAGAAAGATACACCAATTAGAAAGTAGCAGCATCAGAAGGAAGAAAGAGTGATGTTAATTTCTGCTTCAGAACTGATGCTTGGCAAAAGTGTTGATCCTGAGGCAAGCTCTCTCTTTATTAGAACAAATTAGCAAATGTTTGGGAGAGAATGGATACACGTATATATAGTATAGCTGAGTCCCTTCACTATTCACCTGAAACTATCACATTCTTTGTTAACCAGCTATACCCCAATACAAAATTAAAAAAAAAATTGTTTTAATACATGGGAAGTGAAAAAGGTCAATAGCAGTTTAAAAATTACCTTAGTATAGGAAATTTGCTTTGCAGCCATTTAGCCTAAAATTTATAGTGTACAGACCATGTTCCGCCTGCCTTAGAGTTCTAGAATATTTTGCACATGACCTATCTTAGAGGTCACCTGGGTCTATCACCTCAAAGGGCAGAGATCCTCTTAGGAGCTTCTTTGGCAGGTCAGTTGGAGAAAGAAGAACTTTCAGAAGTCCCCATCAAGGAATAATGGCTTCCACTTGGATAACTGCATTAAAGGAAAGCTCAACCAGTTGTCAGCTCTTTGGCTAGGAAGTTCTTTCCTGAGGCATTAGTGATGCCTTTCTTTCTCTCACGTTCCACGTCCAGTCTGTCTGCAAGTCTGTTGACTCTGATTTCCAAATACATCCAGAGGCATCTTATTTTCTCTACCTCCATCACTACCAGTTCCTCTAAGCCAGCGTTATCTTATCCTTAGAAAACCTTCTAACTGGTCCGGCATCCACCCTTGCCAAGATCTCTGTTCTTCACATGGTATCTGGACTGATTGATAGATTTAAAACAACTTGGATATGTCATTTCTCTGCTCAAAACTTTGTGTGCAATGGCTTCCTGTCTCATTCAGAGTAAAGCCTAGTAAAATCCATGCTCCATGGAAACCAGCATTATCTGGTTCCTGACTATTTCTTTGACATCATCCCCTACAGTCTTTCTTGGCTCCACACACACTGGTTCCTTTACTAGTTTTTGAATGTGCCCAGCACATTCTGCCTTGAAGTCTCAGCATTTTCTCAGCCTGAAATACTCTTCTCTCTCACTTCTTTTCTCTCTAAGCGTTACCTTTGCAGAGATGCCTTCCTTTGGGATTCTTATCCTTTAAAAGCAGAGCCTCTCTTCCATCCCACTTTATCACTATTTTTTTATCCTGATTTACTATTTTTAAAAGATGTTATAAACTTTACTCATGGTTTGAGAGCAGTAAATTTGGGGTCATAGAGAGGTTAGAGCAAATCATAGCACAAAAAACAACTTTAAAATGAATATTAAATACTCTATTCTTTAAAAACACTTAAGGAATTCAGCTACTGTGAATTTCTTGTTGGCTGTCTTTCCTCCTCGGTTCCCAGTCTCCTGTTTCACTACTGTTGGGTTTTCTCACAGTCTCACTGGTAGCCCAAGTTCTTTTAGTATTCTAGTCCCTCTCAGGATGCTCTAAAAACTTGAGTGGGTCCTATCTCTTTTGCTCGTTTTTGTTTTAATTAACTAATTTCATTAAAGTGTAACATATGTTTAGAAATATGTACAATTTGACCAGTGCTCATACACTTTTCCATTCTCTAAACCCTGCAGAGAGTAATCACTAGCCTGACCTTTAACACCATATATTATTTATATTTCTACTAATGGGATCATCCTGTAAATACTCATTTATGTCTAGCTTCTTTCACTCAACAATTTGTGAGCTTCAACCATACTGTGCTTTTTTATTGCTGTGTACTATTCCATTGTGTGAACATGTCACAATTTATTGATTCATTTTACTGTTGATGGGCATTTGAATTGCTCTCAGTTTTGAGCTATTACTAATAATGCTGCCATGAAATTTTTTTAATATCAATAGAAATGTTTAATGTACAAGTACAAGAAGAGTTTTATAATAAAAAGATTTCCATCCAGTGATAATTTGTCTTTCATTTGACATCTCTAAACCATTGCTATTGCTATGTTTGGAAATATTTATGTAACTGAATTGATATAAATAATCCAAAGGAATGCTATTTTTGATGTACAAGTGAATTTTCCTCTTAAGTTACCTTGGATAGTATTGGGTGCATTGCTTTTTATTTTTAATTGGAGGATAATTGCTTTCCAAAGGTATGACAAATCTAGATAGTGTATTAAAAAGCAGAGACATCATTTTGCTAACAAAGGTCTGTATAGTCAAAGCTATGGTTTTTTCCAGTAGTCACATACAGATGTGAGAGTTGGACTGTAAAGAAGTTTGAGAGCCAAAGAATTGATACTTTTGAATTGTGGTGTTGGAGAAGACTCTTGGGAGTCCCTTGAACTGCAATGAGATCAAACCAGTCAACTCTGAAGGAAATCAATCCTGAATATTCGTTGGAAGGATTGATGCTGAAGCTGAAGCTCTGATATTTTGGCCACTTGAATTGAAGAGCTGACTCACTGGAAAAGACCCTGATGTTGGGAAAGATTGAGGGCAGGAGGAGAAGGGGGCAACAGAGGATGAGATGGTCAGATAGCATCACCAACTCAATGGACATGAGTTTGAGCAAACTCTGCTGCTGCTGCTGCTGCTGCTAAGTTGCTTCAGTCATGTCCGATTCTGTGCGACCCCATAGACGGCAGCCCACCAGGCTCCCCCATCTCTGGGATTCTCCAGGCAAGAACACTGGAGTGGGTTGCCGTTTCCTTCTCCAATGCATGAAAGTGAAAAGGGAAAGTGAAGTCGCTCAGTCCTGTCTGACTCTTATCGACCCCATGGACTGCAGTCTACCAGGCTCCTCTGTCCATGGGATTTTCCAGGCAAGAGTACTGGAGTGGGGTGCCATTACCTTCTCCTAAAACAACATGAATCAGCTGTAAATATACATATGAAATTCTTGTTTATATCTCTTCTGTTGAGCAATATATAGGAATAGAATTACTTGGTTAAAAGATTTGCATATGTTTAGTACTAGAAAATATTGCCAAAGAATTTTCCAGAGTGGTGACACCAATTTATATTTCCACCAGTAGTAAATGAGAATTCTTACTTATCTCCTTTCTAACACTTGGTATAATCTTTTTGAAAAAATCACTCTTTTGTATATAAAATGATGTCTCTTTGTAGTTTTAATTTGCATTTCCCTGATAACCACAGAAGTTGTACATTTCATATGTTTACTGACTATTTAGATATTCTTTTTAGTGAGGTGTCTATATCTCCCTTCCCTCTTTTAAAAATTGGGTTATGTCTTTTTCCTTATGTATATTTTTTTTCTGATATTCTGGGCTTATATTCTAGGCTTTTTGTCAATTACTGATATTAAAAATATCTTTTTCAATTCTGTGGTTTGCCTTTTCACTCTAGATTGTGTCTGACTGGCCTATTTATCTATTCTTTTGCCAAAACACCACACTGTCTTATTTATCATGGCTTTATAATCTCATACAGTAAGTTCTCTAACTTTATTTTTCTTTAAGATCATCTTGGCTACCCTTAGGCCTTTGTATTTCCATATGCATTTTTAGAATCAGCTTGTCAACACACACACATACACATACACACACACACACACACACACACTGATTTTTCATTGGGATTCCATTAAATCTCTAGGACAATTTTGGAGAAAACTGACATTGTTAAAATATTTAAATTTCTAATCCACAAATACTTTTTCTTCCACTTTAAGTTTTAATTTCTCTCATAAATAATTACAGTATTTTGTGTATAAGTCATGCACATATTTTGCTAGATTATGCCTAGGTATTTGGTACTTTTTGTTGCAATTGTATTTGGCATCCTTTTAAAACTGTATTCTTAATTGTTGTTGATACCTTGTTATATTTAACTTCTTAGGATACATCACCTCATCACCTGATATACTGTGTATTTATGTCATTGTTTATCTCTCTAAAAATATAAATTATGTGAGGATAGATAATTTTGACCATTTTGATCAGTTCTTTATGCCCAGTACCGTAACAGTGCCTAACACATAATAGACTTCATATGTGTTTATTGATTTGGATCAACTTATATTGAGCTGAAATCTTCTTGCAACTCATACTTCCTTCCTCCAGAACAATACGGAATAACTTTCCTTCCTCTTGTTTATGATGGGTCATCACCTATACCCAGCACTATTCCCTTCCCAAAGCCAAGTGCCTCAGTTCCTTCAGCAGTTTCTCATGACACAGCTTTTAAAGACTCTCTCATTAAATTCTCTCTCTCCCCTTAGTGCATGCTCTGGTTTGCCAATATTTGTTTTTAGTCTGGGATCCCTGAATTGATCTGATCTATATATGTGGCAGAGAAGGCAATGGCACCCAACTCCAGTACTCTTGCCTGGCAAACCCCATGGATGGAGGAGCCTGGTGGGCTGCAGTCCATGGGGTCGCTAAGAGTCAGACACGACTGAGCGACTTCACTTTCCCTTTTCACTTTCATGCACTGGAGAACAAAATGGCAACCCACTCCAGTGTTCTTGCCTGGAGAATCCCAGGGATGGGGGAGCCTGGTGGGCTGCTGTCTATGGGGTCGCACACGACTGAAGTGACTTAGCAGCATATATGTGGTAAATTTAGACTATTACTTGCTTGAGCTGGATCATTTTTATTTGCTGTCACAATATTGATGCATAGTAAAATTGTGGTCAAATGGTATCCCCCAGCCTGTATTTTTGAAATAAAACTCAATTATTTTAATAAATATGAAGAACTATTGTCAGAAGTGCTTACACACTGAAGCTAAAAAAGTTTAAGCTTTAGGGTCTTCTATTTGTATGACCCCTGTGAATGTAGGGAGAAGTTGGGAGTCGGATAAAAAGATTTAGTTCCAAGGCTGGGGTGATTTCTTTATCATGCTAGTAAATATTCACTTTTTATTTTATTTCTTTATTTTTCTGCATTCACAATTTTTTAAATTAAAGAAGCCCCTCCAAATTCTATAGGCTTCAGGCCCCACAAAACCTGCATCTGCTCCCATTAAACTTTAGCCTAGCATTCCAGTTCATTGAGATCATTTTGAGTCTTAATCCTATCATCAATCATATTACTAAACTCTTACGTATCTAGAAAATTTGATAAACAGGTCCTCTTTTATATTATTTTAGTAACTTAAAATCTACAAACCTAGACAGTGTTAAAGACCAGGCCCTGCAGCTCTTTACTTATTTACAGCTTTGGGTGAATACCAATCTCTTTACCAACCCTCTGTAGATATCTAGTATATACTTGCTCAATCAGCTGCAGAATTTCTGACCCTATTATTATCTAGCTCTTATTTTACCATACAAGTGACATTACTATCATGAGAAACTTGCCAACAAGGAATCTAATACCATCCTTCTTGTTATAATCCTAGTTATTCTGTAAAAACAGAAATAACATTCATTTAGTTCAACTTGGTAAATTCCATGACTCTTTATTCTAAATACTAAAAAGAAAAATTTTAATTAAAAAAAATTTTTTGCTTGAATTCAGCACCCTACCTTGTTTGTCTTTGAGTCCAGAATCCATTTGTTGCCCATTATTTGAAAATAAGGAGATTATTTGCCTTCTTTATCTATCCTTTATGGTTTCTCAGTGTTGCATACAGGGACTTTTGGATTATACCTTTAATTTTTCTACTTCATGAGAATGAGGTTTTCTGGAATTTGAGGAGTCAACCTGTTCATAGGGGTTTGGTGTCTTTATTATCTTTCTATCTACCTCAGACCTTTCTTTCTAATGTTAATTCTTCCCTTTTCTATTGGAAGTCTATTTTGATTAATTGAGAAGATAGAAGCAAACAGATCTAGAATAGTTTTGGCTTTTCTGCACCAGTAAACAACTACTTAGGCATTCTCTTGGAGGAAATTTAGTTTTCCTCTCTTTGCTCCAGTCCCAACAGAGCGTCTTTCTTGAGCCACAATCCTTTAGGAATATTAGAATTGCTAAACTTTTCAAATTTACCAGGTTCTATTGTCCTAACCCAACCTTTTGCCACAGTTTCTCATGACTCAGCACTGACAGCCTTGCTATAAATTATTTTTGAACTAGCTATTCAATTCCTTTTTCATAAAGAGTTTTAATCTCATTGGGAAAAAGAGACCACACTCATGCAAGTATCAGAGAATTAGGAAAAACCCCCACACAATGAAGTCTTTTGTTTAGCGGAACTGGCAAGAGTCCTAGGACAGACAGACTCCTCTCTTCAAAGAAATATAATTTGCAATTTCAGACAGCTCTGTCTGGACCCAAGCTGTTGACCATCACTCTTCTCTAGCTTCCATACCCGTAAGAACATTCCTTCACCTTCCTAACTCCAGGTACTAGTCTTGATGTCACCTGTAATAATATAGGGATAAGTTGGGCCAGTGGTAGATGTGCTGAAGAGAATATACACTCTTTCCTGACCTCTGCTTCTCTTTCCTCCCTCTGATTCCACCTTTGCTTTTGTCTTTTCTCTCAAGTTTCCTCCTTTTCCAGCTTGGAGGAGAAGGGGGAGGAATGGAACTGAGCCAAAGAAGCAATTTGCAAGTTTTCTTCATCCAACTTTATGGTGGCATCAAAGGAGAGCTAGCAGATAACTTTTAAAAAATCATTAGAGGAAAAATAACCTCAGATATGCAAATGACACCATCCTTATGGCAGAAAGTGAAGAGGAACTAAAAAGCCTCTTGATGAGAGTGAAAGTGGAGAGTGAAAAAGTTGGCTTAAAGCTCAACATTCAGAAAATGAAGATCACGGTATCTTGTCCCATCACTTCATGGGAAATAGATGGGGAAACAGTGGAAACACTGTCAGACTTTATTTTTTTGGGCTCCAAAATCACTGCAGATGGTGACTGCAGCCATGAAATTAAAAGACGCTTACTCCTTGGAAGGAAAGTTATGACCAACCTAGATAGCATATTCAAAAGCAGAGACATTACTTTGCCAACAAAGGTCCATCTAGTCAAGGCTATGGTTTTTCCAGTGGTCACGTATGGATGTGAGAGTTGGACTGTGAAGAAGGCTGAGCACCGAATAATTGATGCTTTTGAACTGTGGTGTTGGAGAAGACTCTTGAGAGTCCCTTGGACTGCAAGGAGATCCAACCAGTCCATTCTGAAGGAGATTAGCCCTGGGTGTTCTTTGGAAGGAATAATGCTAAAGCTGAAACTCCAGTACTTTGGCCACCTCATGCGAAGAGTTGACTCATTGGAAAAGACTCTGATGCTGGGAGGGATTGGGGGCAGGAGGAGAAGTGGACGACAGAGGATGAGATGGCTGGATGGCATCACTGACTCAATGGATGTGAGTCTGAGGGAACTCCAGGAGTTGGTGAAGGACAGGGAGGCCTGGCGTGCTGCGATTCATGGGGTCGCAAAGAGTCAGACACGACTGAGGGACCGAACTGAACTGAGAGGGAAAAAAAGTGAACAAAGAAAACTTGATCAAGAAACAAAAAGCAGAAAATAGAAAAACAAGACCCAAGAAGAATCATAGTAAATAGAGAACATAGAAGAACATGACTGGAATAGATTCAATACATTACTAATCATAATAAATTATTAAAAGGAAGAAAACTGCAAGTATAGTTTAAAAGAATCCAGCTATATATGTTGTTTCAAAAGACACACCAAAAATAAAATAACACAAGAATATTTAAAATTATCGAATTAAAAATATATCTGATAAAAAGACTCATAGACTTAGAAAATGAACTTATGGTTGCCATGGTGGTGGTGGGGAAGGGCCAATTATGGGGTTTGTGATGGTCATATACACACTGCTATATTTAAAGTGGATAACCAACAAGGACCTACTGTATAGCACATGGAACTCTGCTCAATGTTATGTGTCACCCTGGATGGGAGGGGAGTTTGGGGGAGAATGGATACATGTATATATATGGCTGAGTCCCTTCCCTGTTCACCTGAACTATTGCAGCATTGTTAATTGGCTATCAGATCAGATCAGTGGCTCAGTCCTGTCCCACTCTGCGACCCTATGAATCCCAGCATGCCAGGCCTCCCTGGTGTAAATACAAAGTAAAAAGTTAAAAAAAAAAAAAGAGGAAAAACACTAAATTTTAAAGTATATATATATATCTGCTAAGTGCTTACAAAAAGAATATTAGTAACAGAAAAGGCTGAATTAAAAGCAAAAAGCATCAAATGGAAAAATTTTTACATTTTGTAGAAAGTATAATCCATCAAGAAGACAGGGAAATTTTCAATTCTTATGCATCTATCAAGTTAATTTTGAAATAATCTTGTGGGTGTTTTTTAAAACCTTAGGTATAAAAATTAAAATCAAAACAAAGTTTTTTTGTAAGTGAACTTAATTTTTGTTTCAAGTGTTCATGCTTCTAGATAGCAGAAATGTAATTCAGTTTAGGCTAATGTCAGTGAGTTCAGATTTTCCATATTCCATTTACACTACCTTACTTACCTTAACTCCAAATTCTTGGAGTTAAATTTGTGTTTCAGGGGACATACTTAATGCTGGGGTAGTGGAACATTATTTTCTGTCTATTCTAGCATCTGCTGAGATGCTTATTCCTGATTGTTTTCTGATCATTAGTCCATGCAGATTAGTGAGGCAGTATTTTTATCCTCATTTCAAGGCCTTTTCAGATCTGACTCTCTCTTGGTTACTTCCATGTCCCTCTTGGAAAAATTTTGGAAGCTCCTATTGTATGAAACATTTGCCTGGTCAGTGAATGCAACCGTCTCTACTCCACAGCTTCCATTCCATATTTAATGCTGGAGAACTTTGAGTTTTTGCCACTTCTTCAAGGTTCACCCAGGAAGCAAAATGCAGACCTTTCTGATCTTAGATTCTTCAACTCTGTCTGGAGTTTTTAGTGTGTCCTCTAACCAAAGGAAGTTAGCCCAGAGTAGGGAGTGGTAAGGAAGCTGGTCAGTTTCTCAAGGAGGCACATCAGTCTCCAACTTCCTTAATTCCTTTCCAGTCTCCTGATCCTAGCCTGAGGAACACTAATCTAGTCTGAGGTAGTAAAAGCTAGCCATTGTAACATCAGGAATTCTTGCAAATTTATTTTATGACATTGGGTTGCTAATTCATCACGATTTAGACCTTTGAAACCCAAGCATGTGCAACTCAAAAGTTTTTGACTGATATTGGACTTCCTTTGCTTCTGTTTTTCTGTAGTAGCCTTCCTCACTCAAAGAAATGAATGATTCAAAGTCTAGTTTGAACTACATATAAAGTAGATAGCTAATAATAAGGACCTACTGTAGATAGCACAAGGAACTCTTCTCAATTCTCTGTATGCATAAAACTTTGTAGTCAATAGAGAATATTCATTCCTTTTAGTCATTTCTAGAACATATTTTTTAAGTTAACCATGTATTAAATCACAAAAGACTCTGATGCTGGGAGGGATTGAGGGCAGGAGGAAAAGGGGGCGACAGAGGATGAGATGGCTGGATGGCATCACTGACTCGATGGACGTGAGTTTGAGTGAACTCCGGGAGTTGGTGATGGACATGGAGGCCTGGTGTGCTGCAATTCTTGGGTTGCAAAGAGTCGGACATGACTGAGTGACTGAACTGAACTGAACTGAAATCATATAAAAAAAATCTCAACATTCTCCAAAGTAGACCTCATAAAAACCACATTTCTTAAGTATAATAAAATAATGAAATACCCAGACATTTAAATTCTCTATAGTTGGATATTTTTTAATCTTTTTATTTGAAGTATGGTTGATTTACAGGGTTGTGTTAGTTTCAGGGTTACAGCAAAGTGATTCAGTTATACACATATAATATATGTATATTTTTTCAGATTCTTTTCCCTTATAGGTTATTTAAAAATTGGGTATAGTTCTCTGTGCTATATAGTAGGTCTTTGTTGGTTTTCTATTTTACATATAGTAGTGTCTCATATCTGGAGGAGGGCATGGCATCCCACTTCAGTATTCTTACCTGGAGAATCCCTATGGACAGAGGAGGCTGGTGGGCTACAGTCTGTGGGTTGCAAAGAGTCAGCCATGACTGAGGGACTAAGCATAGCACAGCACAGTGTCTCATATAGTAGCGTCTACAGTTGGACATTAACAAAAATTATTCTAAATAAAACTTAGGTTAAAGAAGAAGCAAAAATTGACATTATAGATTATTTAGCAGTAAGTAGAACATACAAAAACCTGTTGAATTTAGCCAAAGCATTATTCAGACAAAAGTGTATAATCTTAAATTTTCTTCTTGGGAAGAAAATAAAAGCTAAACATAAAGTAGCTAAACATTTAAGTCCATAAAAGGACAGTAAATTCTCTAAAAATGTAGAAGACAGGAATTAATAGATGTTGAAAATGGAAATGAACAAAATACAAACATACAAAAAGAAATCCAGTGCTTCAGTTAAATCAGATACTATTTTTTTCTGGAGAAAACCAATATAATAGATAAATGTGGTCAATCAAAATAAGACAAAAAAAATCACAAACTTGTTAGAAACAAAAAAGAACACATAACTACAGTGGTTTAAGGAAAATCATTATATCAATATATTTGACAATATAGATAAAATGGAAAAATTAGTAGGAAAACGTAAATGATCACAATCAAGCTCTTGACTTCTAGAATGACAGAGTAAGAGCTCCTGAAAATCTCTTCCATAAAAGCAATTGGAACACTGGCAAAAATGGAGAAGGCCAGGTTTTTAAAAATTCTGGAAATTCACTACTGTCGAATAACAATCAGAAGAGTGCTTACTTAAGAAAACTTTCTGAACCTTAATTGGAATGGCAAATCTTGTGGCATTTTACCTTGCCTTGATCCTGTCTCCCTCTCCTCACCTGTGCCTTACACAGCTTTTCGAGCGAAGAGTCATGCAATTATGGTAGCTGTGAAAATCAGCAACCTAGGAGCTATTGAGTGAACAAAAAGAGTTTGGAACTCCCCAAAACCCTATTTCTAGAGAATAATCACCATTTTACATGCCCAGTAACTTGTTTAAAGGCTCCATTCTCAGGGATTTCTTTTTTATTTTTTTAACCTCACTCTGAGCTCATCCCTAGTTCTGGCTTCTGGACATTTGTTGAAAACAATCAGCAGTAATTAACATTATAGCTGCCTGATGTGGTATTACCAGCCAAGGCTAAGAAGAAGTTGAAAAACTTTTAAAAAGATGAGGAGTAGGATGTCACAGGGAACTTTAAAAAGTTGCGACATGTGTGGAATCTAGAGGGTTGCATCTATGTGCAGAGCTATGCATATGCTCAGGAAAGATCTGTGAAGGCTTTAACTTCTCATTTCTGGGCTTGAGACTCTGTACAAACAGGAAGCAAAGGCTAAAACAGAGTTGTAAACTGCCCGTGGGAGCATTGAAGGCATGCCCCAACACTCAAAGTCCTTCAGCAAAGGCTGAGAGCCATTTAAGGAAATCCCTGTCCAGTCATAAACTGACACTAAACTAACTGAGCAGAGATTTCAGTGGCTGCACACCACAAAGAATACAGACTTTACAGACCAGGAATGTTAGCAAACAAACAATACTTATCAGCAACAACAAACTTTGCAAGGAGCAGGATTTGATTTCCAGAATTTACACACTATGTCTTCTTAAATGTTCAGTTCTCAATAACAACAAAAAATATATAAGATATACAAAGAAACAGGAAAGTAAGGTCCATACAAACAAAAAAAAGCAGTCAATGGAAATTGTCCCTGAGGAAGCCAAGACATTGGACTTCTTAGACAAAGATTTTTTAAAAACTAGCTATTTTATACATGTTAAGAGAACTAAAGGAACCCATGTCTGAATAAAATTTGAGTTGTGTCTTCTCAAATAGAGAATATCAATAAGGAAATAAAATTGTGAAAAGAAACAAATAGAAATTCTGTCACTTAAAAGTAAAATAATTGAACTAAATTTGTTAGTGGATAGACGCAACAACATATTTAAACTGGCAGAAGAAAGAATCAGCAAACTCAGAGACAGATTAATTGAAATTATTTATTTTCAGAGAGAAAAAGACTAAAGAAGAAATAAACAGAGCCTCATAGATCTGTGGAATAATATCAGGAATATCAATAAACACATAAAGGGAGTGTCAGAAGGAGAGCAGAGACAGAAAGGATATAAAGGATGTTTGAAGAAGTAATAGTGGGAAAAATCTCAAATTTGGTTTAAAAACACATTAATCTGCACATTCAACAAGCTCAATGAATCAAAGTAGAAAAACTCAGATAAACCATTATCTAGCCATAATAGTTGTGGGGCCCTATACTGAGGTCATAGGGCTATAACTCCAGAATTAGCCACGTTCCATGATAACCATTGCCACGAGCCATCCTGTTTATTGTGAGCCATCCTGTCACTAACCAGCCAGCTCCCATCTCCATATTAGGCAAAGTGGGCGCCAAAAGACCACTGACCAATGACTTAACACCACCCTTCCCCTTAGAAATTTTCTTTGTCTTCCGCGAGGACCCACTGGAGGGTAAGTCTGGTACCAGCAGCCGCGGTAATTCCAGCTCCAATAGCGTATATTAAAGTTGCTGCAGTTAAAAAGCTCGTAGTCTGATCTCAGGAGCGGCTGGGCGGTCTGCCGCGAGGCGAGCCACTGCCCGTCCCAGCCCCTTGCCTCTCGGCGCCGCCTTGATGCTCTTAGCTGAGTGTCCTGAGGGGCCCGAAGCGTTTACTTTGAAAAAATTAGAGTGTTCAAAGCAAGCCTGAGCTTTCACGCCAGTCAGAATGGCGGCAGTCCAAAAGTCTACAAGCAATAAATGCTGGAGAGGATGTGGAGAAAAGGGAACCCTCTTACACTGTTGGTGGGAATGCAGACTAGTACATCACTATGGAGAACAGTGTGGAGATTCCTTAAAAAACTGGAAATAGAACTGCCATATGCCCAGCAATCCCACCGCTGGGTATACACACCGAGGAAACCAGAATTGAAAGAGACACATGTACCCCAATGTTCATCACAGCACTGTTTATAATAGCCAGGACATGGAAGCAACCTAGATGTCCATCAGCAGATGAATGGATAAGAAAGCTGTGATACATATACACAATGGAATATTACTCAGCCATTAAAAAGAATACATTTGAATCAGTTCTAATGAGGTGGATGAAACTGGAGCCTATTATACAGAGTGAAGTAAGCCAGAAAGAAAATCACCAATACAGTATACTAACTCATATATATGGAATTTAGAAAGATGGTAATGACAACCCTGTATGTGAGACAGCAAAAGAGACACAGATGTACAGAACAATCTTTTGGACTCTGTGGGAAAGGGAAGAGGGGGATGATTTGGGAGAATGGCACTAAAACATGTATAATATCATATAAGAAACGAATCGCCAGTCCAGGTTCAATGCAGGATACAGGAAGCTTGGGGCTGGTGCACTGGGATGACCCAGAGGGATGGTATGGGGAGGGAGGTGGGAAGTGGGGTTCAGGATTGGGAACACGTGTACACCAATGGCAGATGCATGTTGATGTATGGCAAAACCAATACAATATTGTAAAGTAAAAAAAAAAAAAATTTCAGAGACTAAAATTTAAAAAAAAAAAAGGAAAGAAATTTTCTTTGTTTCGAGACTATAAATATTGGCCATAAGCCAAACTGTTGGCTTTCCCTTGAGCAGTCCACTGTTTTAATAGCATCCTATTGGCTCCTCCTGATCTGTCAGGAAGCTGGCTCCCTGTCTTTGCAGCAGCTCTCACTATCTAAGCGCTTTCTTCTCAATAAATTCTTTCTCTTCTAAGATATGCTGCTGCTAAGTCAGTTCAGTCGTGTCTGACTCTGTGTGACCACATAGACGGCAACCCACCAAGCTCCCCCGTCCCTGGGATTCTCCAGGCAAGAACACTGGAGTGGGTTGCCATTTCCTTCTCCAATGCATGAAAGTGAAAAGTGAAAGTGAAGTCGCTCAGTCGTGTCCGACCCTCAGTGACCCCATGGACTGCAGCCTACCAGGCTCCTCCATCCATGGGATTTTCCAGGCAGGAGTACTGGAGTGGGGTGCCATTGCCTTCTCTGCTTCTAAGATGTACTGTGTCTCAAAATTCTTTTTCCCACCCATGCTGACTGCCTTGACAACAATCATACTGTCAAAAGGCAAAGACAAAGAGAAAATAATTAGAGAAAGGCAACTCATCAAATACAAGAGGCCCTCACCAAGGTCACCTGCTGATAGAATTTTCAGAAACTACAGAGGCCTTCAGGCCCCACATGATATAAGGCATAGGTATGCTATGTTCAAGCACCAAAAGAAAAAAAAAATGTCAAACAAGAATTCTATAGTCAACAAAATTGTACTTCAAAGGACAAAAAAGACATTCCCAGATAAAAAGTGAGAAACAAGAAATATTAAGTGTTGTACTTCAGGTTCAAATGAAAAAGCACTAGACATCAACTCAAATCCATATAAAGAAATAAAAGAATACCAGTAAAGATAATTACATATTAACAGATATATATGAGAGGCTATAAACATATTTTTATTTGGAATGCTTTTCTTCTATCTAATTTAAATGATATATATAAAGAAACATTATTCAACCTTTAAAAAGAAGGAAATTCTGCATTCGTGACAACATGTATTCAGTTGCTAAGTCATGTCCAACTCTTTGTGACCCCATGGACTGCAGCAGGCCAGGTTTCCTTGTCATTCACAATCTCCCAGAGCTTGCTCAAACTCATGTCCATTGAGTTGGTGATGCTATACAACCATCTTGTCCTCTGTCATCCCCTTCTTTTCCTGCCTTTAATATTTCCCAGCATCATGGTCTTTTTCAACAAGTTGGCTGTTTGCATCAGGTGGCCAAAGTATTGGAGCTTCAGCCTCAGCATCAATCCTTCCAATGAATATTCAGGACTGATTTCTTTTAGGATTGATTGGTTTGATCTCATTGCAGTTCAAGGGACTCTCAAGAGTCTTCTCAAACACCACAGCTCAAAATCATCAGTTCTTCAGTGCTCATCTTTCTTAATGGTCCAACTCTCACATCCATACATGAATGACTACAGGAAAAACCATACCTTTGACTACATGAACCTTTGTCAGCAAAGTAATGTCTCTGCTTTTTAATATGTTGTTTAGGTTTGTTGTAACTTCTTTTCCAAAAAGCAAGCATCTTTTAATTTCACAGCTGCAGCCACCATCTGCAGTGATTTTTGGACCCCAAGAAAATAGTCTGTCACGGTTTCCATTGTTTCCCCATCTATCTGCTATGAAGTGATGGGACTGGATGCCATGATCTTTGCTTTTTGAATGTTTTTAGTTTTAAGCCAGCTTTTTCACTCTCCTCTTTCACCTTCATCAAGAGGCACTTTAGTTCCTCTTTGCTTTCTGCCATAAGGATGGTGAGAAATTTAAGAAAATCTAAATAAATAGACATATCATGTTCATGAATCAGAGGAGCTATATTATTAAGATAATCCCTATATTGGTCTGCAGATTCAGTGTGATTCCTATTAGAATCTCACATGGCTTTTTGGTAGAAATTGATATCTTGATTCTAAAATTCATATGGAATTGCAAGGCACTGAGAATTGTCAAAACAAACTTGCAAAAGAAGAACAAAGCACTCACATTTCTTGATTTCAAAGCAGCTATAAAGCTACAATAATCAAGATTATGTGGTACTGATGTAAGATAGACATTTAGATCAAAGGAATAAGTCCAGGAATAAACCTATGAATTTATGGTCAATTATTATTGACTATGCCAAAGCCTTTGACTGTGTGGATCACAATAAACTGTAGAAAATTCTGAAAGAGATGGGAATACCAGACTACCTGATCTGCCTCTTGAGAAATGTATATGCAGGTCAGGAAGCAACAGAACTGGACATGGAACAACAGACTGGTTCCAAAGAGGAAAAGGAGTACGTCAAGACTGTATATTGTCACCCTGCTTATTTAACTTCTATGCAGAGTACATCATGAGAAACGCTGGGCTGAAAGAAGCACAAGCTGGAATCAAGATTGCCGGGAGAAATATCAATAACCCCAGATATGCAGATGACACCACCCTTATGGCAGAAAGGGAAGAGGAACTAAAAAGCCTCTTGATGAAAGTGAAAGAGGAGAGTGAAAAAGTTGGCTTAAAGCTCAACATTCAGAAAACAAAGATCATGGCATCTGGTCCCATCACTTCATAGGAAATAGATGGGGAAACAGTGGAAACAGTGTCAGACTTTATTTTTTGGGGCTCCAAAATCACTGCAGATGGTGACTGCAGCCAGGAAATTAAAAGACGCTTACTCCTTGGAAGGAAAGTTATGACCAACCTAGATAGCATATTAAAAGGCAGAGACATTACTTTGCCAACAAAGGTCCATCTAGTCAAGGCTATGGTTTTTCCAGTGGTCACGTATGGATGTGAGAGTTGGACTGTGAAGAAAGCTGAGCACCGAAGAATTGATACTTTTGAACTGTAGTGTTGGAGAAGACTCTTGAGAGTCCCTTGGACTGCAAGGAGATCCAACCAGTCCATCCTAAAGGAGATCAGTCCTGGGTGTTCATTGGAAGGACTGATGTTGAAGCTGAAACTCCAATACTTTGGCCACCTCATGTGGAGAGTTGACTCATTGGAAAAGACCCTGATGCTGGAAGGGATTTGGGGCAGGAGGAGAAGGGGACGACAGAGGATGAGATGGCTGGATGGCATCACCGACTTGATGGACATGAGTTTGGGTAGACTCCAGGAATTGGTGATGGACAGGGAGGCCTGGCGTGCTGCACTTCATGGGGTTGCAAAGAGTCGGAGACGACTGAGCAACTGAACTGAACTGAATTTTCAAAAAGGTGTCAAACCATTCCTTGGGAGAAAGAATAGTCTTGTAAACAAGTGATGCTGAGAAAACAAGATGATCACTGGCAAAAGAATGAAGGTAGATCCTTACTTCAAAGATCATATACAAAGATTAACTTAAAATAGATCATCAGTTCAGTTCAGTTCAGTCATTCAGTCACGTCTGACTCTTTGCAACCCCATGAATCGCTGCACGCCAGGCCTCCCTGTCCATCACCAACTCTTGAAAATAGATCATAGACCTAAATATAAGAGATAAAACAATAGAGTTCTTAAAAGAAAACATAGCAGTAAATGAACACATGAAAAGATGCTTAATATCATCAGTCATTTGGGAAATGAAAATCTAAACCACAATGAAATACAACTTCATTCTCACTAAGATGGCTATATTAAAAAATGAACAATAATAAATACTGATGAAGAGGTGAAGAAATTAGGATTCCCATAAATGGCTGGTGGGAATGTAAAATGGTATAATAATTTTGGAAAACAGTTTGACAGTTCCTCAAAGTGTTATAGATTTATCAGATCACCGAGTAATTCCAAATATATATACATATAAGTATATATGTCTATAACTATACCCAAGAGAATTGAAAACATACCTCCACCAAAAACTTGTACACAAATATTCATAGCAGTATTACCATAATAGCCCAAAGTGGAAACAATAATGTAATAACCTGAGAGTATAAAACTAGATTCAAAGGAATTTCCTGGTGGTTCAGTGGTTAGAACTTGGCACTTTCACTTCCAGGGCCCAGAGACCGGGGTTCAGTCCCTGGTCAGGGAAATAAAGTCTTGCAAGCTGCACAGCCAACCACTCCCCTCCCCCTCCCCCCCACAAAAAAACCCAAAAAAAGTAAATCCAAGAAGTCTATTAATTTATTTTGTGATAAACGGACAACTGCTAATGTTTCTTTGAAAAATAAAATGAAATCACACTTTACAAGTATACAAAACTAAATTTCATATAAATTAGCTAAATAGAAAAAAATATTAGAATAGAACTTCTGAGAAGATTTTTGTCATCTTGGATGGGTAAGGCCTTTCTAAGGTAGATTGAAAAAAAACACAGGTGTCAAGAGGGAAATACAGAGGGAACTGACTACATACAAATTAAAATTTTCTGTATAATAAAAAGCATTAAAAAAGGGAAGGAAATAATTACAATACATTTAATGGGCAATCTATTTTTGTAATATTTAGAGGATTTCTACAACCAGTGGGTAAACTATGAACAATCTAATAGAATAATGGGCAAGGTATGGAAACAGGAAATTCACAGGTGAAACAAGCAAATGGCTAGTAATATGGAAAGACAGCCTTTCTAGCAGTTGTGGAAATGTAAGTTAAAAAAACAATGAGATATCTTTAACCATCTGATGGACCAAAATAGCTGTGAATTTTGTAATACCCATGTCTGCAGAAATGTGGAGGAATGAGTATTTTTCTTACCAGTTAATGGGAGTTTGAGTAGTATAGCCTATTTGGAAGGTAATTTGGCGTTATCTAGCAAAAGTTTAAATATGCATATCTTTTGACTTAACAGTTGTGCTGCTGAGAATACCAGTCTTAAAAACATCTCTCTCCAGAGAATAAGTGGAAGTTAATAGAGAGCTTCTTTTGTGTAGAGAAATTAGGATTCCCCTCATTTTGCTAGAAATAGAAATGACTTTACCAATATTAGAAAAAGTTAAAAAATTTCATATCATCTGAACTGGTAAATTCTATCACAGGCAATTTGTCATGAAGAAATTATTGTAACTATGAAAAAGTTTTTTACTTAAAGATATTCATAGCCTCATCATCCTTAATAGGTAAAAATTTGAATGTATTTAAAAGTCTAAAACAGGAAAATGTGAAGTAATCCATGGAAAATTTGCTCAATAGAATATTATGACACCACTGAAAATTATATTCATGAAGATAATTTATGATTAACATAGAAAGTGCTTCTGAGATTGTATTTTACAGAAAATTCAAGGCACAAAATTTTTATGAATTTTCATCCCAATAGTGTTAAATAAGTACCTTCCTGCCTGTCGCTTGGAATGAGGCCTTCTAGCCTCATCTACCTGTTTTCCCTTCCCTGCCTCCTCAGCTGCGGAGTTTCCCTTGTGTCTGCCTCTGAGTTAGTCCACGCTGCAGCCAGCCTCTCTACTGTTTCTTGGCTTTTACCTGTCTTTCAGGTGGCTCAGTGATGAAGAATCCACCTGCAAATATAGGAGACCCAGGACACGCGGGTTGGATCTCTAGGTTGGGAAGATACTCTGAGAGGAAATGGCAACCTGTTCCAGTATTCTTGCCTGGAAAATTCCATGGACAGAGGAGCCTGGCAAGCTACTATCCAGGGTGTTGCAAAGAGTTGAATGTAACTGAGCACTCACACACCCTGTCTTTCAGCATCTGTTGCTGTGGTCCTAAACCTGATTCATTCTACCTAGGCACCACCATTCTTTCTGTATTCCCCAAGGCTTCGGAATACAAGGTGGTTGTCTATAATAGGCTCTGACTGAGGAGTTAGGGAGAACAGAGGGCAATTTGAAAACAGCACTGGAAAGATAATCAACATGAATGTATAATACCATCGCAAGGAATGGGCCGTGCTCTCCCCTCAGTGGAATTCTGGAAAGTGAAAGTAAAATTCGCTCAGTTGTGTCCAACCCTTTGTGACCCCATGGACTATACAGTCCATGGAATTCTCCAGGCCTGAATACTGGAGTGGGTACCCTTTCTCTTCTTCAGGGGATCTTCCCAACACAGGGATCAAAAGCGGGTCTTCTGCATTGCAGGTGGATTCTTTACCAGCTGAGCCACAAGGAAAGCTCAGTGCCAACTATTAAAATAGTAATGTGCTTTCTTCTCTTATTGAAAAAACTATGCATCTTTGAATTGAGGAAATATATGGTGGTTTTAATCATACATGCCTCCTGTGGTTGATGGTCTGCCAAGAGCTCTGTATTCTGAGACTGGGGCTAGGTTCAGCGACAAGGATCCTCGCTGCTGTCTCTGGTGGCCCAGGGTCAGCCTCTTAGTTAGTGTTAATAGTCATCATTAAATAGGTTTATATGCTGAACCTATTTCCACAGGCAAGAGAGGAAATCAAATTCTCTAACCTCAGAATAGGGACAGCTTGGGCTGTCTCAGAACCACATTAGGCAAAATAAAACAAAATTGTGCTTTTCTGTGAAATGGTGCTGTCCTCATATCCACGAACTGGAAGAAAGATGACTCATGTGACTCCGTGCCCTGGTCAGTCATGTCCACAGGCTGCCAGTAGTCAAGGACAGGGCAGGAAACGACCTTGAGTGGCTCCCCACAATTTGCTGCTGGAGAGGTAAGCAGCCGGTGTCTTCAGGATATTTAAAGGGTCTGCAATCTTATTAAACTCCTGCTAATAAGCGCAACTTCCTTATTTATCAGGATAATACAGTCCAGGATTAGAGAGAGAGAGCCTAGTCTTCAGCTTTCAGGAAATAAACTTTTTTCCTGTATTACCCCACAGCTGTGAACCCAAAATTAATCAATTTACTTTTTTAGTATCGACCTTAACTGTGATGTACCAAGCTCATATCTGAGTGTTTAATCTATCTCAATTCTCAATTTAAAAAATTATTGTCAGCTGATTACTAAGAAAACCATGATAATAAATATCAAGCTTCCGTTCTAAATAGTAGTTCAGGCTACTTTGAGAAGAAAAATTCTGGCCTTATTTTTCTTTGTGGTAGAAGAAAATCTTCTTGAATTTCAGATGATCTGTTGATTGGGTCCATCAAAATTTCAATCAGAATATCTAGGATGGTGGCTCAGTGGTAAAGAATCAGTCAATGCAGGAGACATGGGTTCAATACCTGATCTGAGAAGATCCCACATACCACAGAGTAACTAAGCTTGTGTGCCACAACTACTGAGGCTGTTCTCTAGAGCCCTGGAGCTGCAGCCACTGAAGCCCGTGTGCCCTAAAGCTGGTGCTCTGCAACAAAAGAAGCCACTGTAAAGAGAACACTTCACACTGCCGCTAGGGAGTAGCCCGCACTCACCACAACTTGAGAAAAGCCCACTCAGCAATGAAGACTTAGTACAACCAAAAATAAATAAAATTATAAAATAGGTCAATAATCATGTCTCATTAAAACAGAAAGAATATCTAGGATGACTCTTACCCTTTCATGTAGGGAGTTGTGCAGACTGTTTCTCTCTTCCTTGAGAATCCTTTCTTACTCCATGTTACAGACTGGTTTGGGACCAAGTGCAGTTCAGAGGAAGCCTCCTGGGCTCGCCCCTGAGCAGAGTTCCCTGCAGAGCTGAAGCTTCCATTAAACACTCAGGGAAGCAGTCAGAGGCGGTGGCCTTGCAGGCAGGTCCCCACTCCATCCTCTTACAGTTTGAATTTGGCATGGGGAATCCACTCCAGTACTATTGCCTGGAAAATCCCATGGACAGAGGAACTTGGTAGGCTATAGTCCATGGGGTTGCAAAGAGTCGGACATGACTGAGCAACTTCACTTTCACTTTCATGATGAAGCAGGTGGCAGGATAGAGAAGATACTTCCTGCTGTTCCACTGGGAAAGTTAAAACATGTGAGTTGATGGAAGACCACCAGGGCATGAAATAGAGCTTAGGTTAGTAAAGAAAGCTCCAGATGTGGGCCCTGAGACAGGGTCAGTGTCCAACTCTCTGCGACCCCATGAATTGCAGCACACCAGGCTTCCCTGTCCATCACCAACTCCCAGAGCTTACCCAAACTCATGTCCATCGAATTGGTGATGCCATCCAGCCATCTCATCCTCTGTCGTCCCCTTCTCCTCCTGCCCCAAATCCCTCCCAGCATCAGGGTCTTTTCCAATGAGTCAATTCTTTGGCATGAGGTGGCCAAAGTATTGGAGTTTCAGCTTCAGCATCAGTCCTTCCAATGAACACCCAGGACTGATCTCCTCTAGGATGGACTGGTTGGATCTCCTTGCAGTCCAAGGGACTCCCAAGAGTCTTCTCCAACACCACAGTTCAAAAGCATCAATTCTTCGGTGCTCAGCTTTCTTCACAGTCCAACTCTTACATCATACGTGACCACTGGAAAAACCATAGCCTTGATTAGACGAACCTTTGTTGGCAAAGTAATATCTCTGCTTTTGAATATGCTATCTAGGTTGGTCATAACTTTCCTTCCATAGAGTAAGAGTCTTTTAATTTCATGGCTGCAGTCACCATCTTCAGTGATTTTGGAGCCCAGAAAAATAAAGTCTGACACTGTTTCCACTGTTTCCCCATCTATTTCCCATGAACCCAGTGCTTTTAATTTCTTCATTTAAACAAAGAATATACATATTGCTTTCTGGTTCTGTGACAAGGTCTGTTTAGGAAGGTGGAAGATAAGTAAGTCCAGCAAATCTTTTATTTTCCATTGCTGGGGGCCTTAGCTGGACGTGACTGTCTTCGAATGCTCCTGGGTCACTCTTTGTAGACTTATCACCAAGCCTCTGAAAGCCTCTGTGGAGTCATAAGGACCACATAACCATTTATCTCAGAGATACAGACTTACTATTTGAGAGAGGCCTTGGTAATAAAAGCACAGCTAATCAAACAATAAAACACATATTGGGTACCTGAAGGCAATGGCACCCCACTCCAGTACTCTGGCCTGGAAAATCCCATGGATGGAGAAGCCTGGTAGGCTGCAGTCCATGGGGTCACTAAGAGTCGGACACGACTGAACGACTTCACTTTCACTTTTCACTTTCATGCATTGGAGAAGGAAATGGCAACCCACTCCAGTGTTCTTGCCTGGAGAATCCCAGGGATGGGGGAGCCTGATGGGCTGCCGTCTATGGGGTTGCACAGAGTCAGACACGACTGAGTGACTGAACTGAACTGAATGTGTGCTCAGCACTGAGATGGGTGCTGAAAAAATTAAATATTTAAAAGTATAATACTTACTATGGTTTTTCTAGTAGTCATGTATGGATGTGAGAGTTGGACCATAAAGAAGGCTGAACACCAAAGAATTGATGCTTTTGAGCTGTGGTGTTGGAGAAGACTCTTGAGAGTCCCTTGGACTGCAAGGAGATGCAACCAGTCAATCCTAAAGGAAATCAATCCTGAATATTCAATGGCAGGACTGATGCTGAAGCTGAAATTCCAATACTTTGGTCACCTGATGCAAAGAACTGACTCATTAGACAAGACCCAGATGCTGGGAAAAAGGGAAGTCAGGAGGAGAAGGGGATGACAGAGGATGAGATGGTTGGATGATATCACTGATGCGATGGACGTGAGTTTGAACAAGCTCTGGGAGTTGGTAAAGGACAGGGAAGCCTGGCATGTACAGTCCAGGGGGTTGCAAAGAGTTGGACACTACTGAGCGACTGAACTGATAATGCTTACCACGTATTAAATATTTAAAAACCTTAGAATTCTTAATAAAACTGGGGGGGGGGGGACAATACCAAACAAGGCCTATTATTCACATTTTATGCATGAGAAAGCTGAGGAGTGTATGGTTAAACAACCTGCACAAGACAATGTGGCTTTGGAGCAGAGATTTGATCATAAATGCCAGGCCCTGAGTTCAAGAAAGACACTGGAAGGCACTTTCCTGTCATTTTAGGACTTCTAAGATCCTGAACTTGAGTGGACTCCAAGAGATGGTGGAGGACAGAGAGACCTGGTGTGCTGTAGTCCATGGGGTCACAAAGACACGATTTAGCCACTGAACAAGATCCTAAAACCCTGAGGATATAATGGCTTGTTTCCCAGATGATGGTGGCAGAGAAAATGTGGATTCATTGACTGCATGTTCTGTTTTTTTTTTCACAGTCCACATATATTTAGGTTTGGTTTTGTGACAAGATCTCTCTTATTTTTGTGAAGGCCTTTCTCAAAGTATGGGAGGCATTCACATGCCACTGCTTCACACAGTGCTCAAAATGTACTTTTATTTACTTCTCTATCTGTGTGTTCATCTAAGCATTTATCTGGATCGGGTTCATCTGACAACTCCAGAGTGATTTTTCCACCCCTACCTGCTCCAAATCCCTTACGCTAGGAGTTTTTATTTTTCTGTCACCTGTTTATTGGCTCAGTTTTCTCAGAACATTGCTTCTCAGAGAAAGAGTGACCCAGGCCATGCTAAGTCAGCAGGGCAGCCAAGAGAGAGGGAAGCAGAGTCAAACTAGAGTCTATCTCTGTTCAGAAGGAATGGTGTCAGGCAAAGTAACAGCTACAGGGATCAGACAGTCATGATGACAGCTATTGTGGAGGTAAGCCAGGTGCAGAGGAAGCTCCAACACTCATTCTCTCTCACAGCACCTTGCTTTTCTCTTGCATCATATTTGCTACAATATGAAATGAGTGTGCTTATTTACTTACTTGTTTCATGTATGTTTTTTCCACTAGACTGTGAGCTCCACAAAAGTGGGGGTCTTATGTGCTTTATTTACCACTGTATATCCAAGGTCTATCACTGTGCCAGGCACAAGGAAAGTACTCAGTAAGTATTAACTGAATACATGAATGAATGCCTGGCAGCCATCCCATCCCGAGAAGGACCTGGGATTATATCTCATAGTAGATGTAATGTTGAAATGTTTAATAGAAGATTAGATACAGGTAAAGATACAGTTAGTGAATTATAAGGACAGAAAACAATGTCTAGAGGGAAAACAACTGGGGGAATACAGATGAAAAGAGACCAGGAGGATAGTGTGGGAAGGTCTAAATCAATTAATCAGAGTTGTAGTAGGGGAAGGAGAAATTTGGAGAAATAACATATGAAAAGATAATTGATAGCTCACTGGAAATAAAGAGACAACAATATACCAACTTAAGAAGTTAAGCAATATAGATAAAAAGAAATTTATACCTAGGCACATCAAAATGAAACATCAGAAAGACAAAGACTGAGAAGATCTTAAAAGAAGCCAGAAGGGGAAAAATATTAATACAATCAAGAAAATGGCAGCTTGCCAGTTGACTTCTCAACTTAACAAGGAAAGCTAGAAGACAGTGAAGTAGGATCTTTGGTGAAAAAGAAAATAATTGCCAAAACAGAGTTTTGTATCTGTCAAGAATAAGGGTAAACCAACAGTAACGGAGAGTTTTTCAACAGCAGACATCAGTAAAGAAATTCTAATGTTTGTAGTGATGGTTTGACTGGAATGTACTTTTTAAAACTTAATTTTAAGTTAATTAATTATTTTTTAACTGCACTGCAAGGCATACAGGATCTTAGTTTTCCCACCAGGCAGCAAACTCATGCCCTCTTCAGGGAAGAGTGGACTCTTAACCACTGTACCACCAGGGAAATCCTTTGACTGGAGTGTACTTATCTCTAAACTCATTAAGTTGTATACACTAAATATGTATAGTGCCTTGTATGTCAGTTGGGCTTCCCTGGTGGTGCTAGTGGTAAACAACCCGCCTGCCAATGAAAGTAGATGTAAGAGACGTGGGTTTGATCCCTGAGTCAGAAAGATCCCCTGAAGGAGGGCATGGCAACCCACTCCAGTATTCTTGTCTGGAGAATCCCATGGAAAGAGGAGCCTGGTAGGTCACAGTCCATAGGGTCGCACAGAGTTGGACATGACTGAAGTGGCTTAGCACGTGTATATGAATGCAGTTTTTATGTCAATTATATCTCAATAAAATGGTTTTTAGATAGAAAAAAATTCTGAAGCATGTATTTCAGATAGTCAGAAAATAATCCAACAGGGAAGGTCTCCAATATAAGAAGAAATAAGGATGAGACTTCTCTGGCAGAAAAGGTGGGACAAATAGAAATCCCAAAATAAGATGATAAAGCGATATAAACTGAAATGTATCAATAATTACAATAAAGACAATAATAATTGATAAACTGAATTTATTAACTAAAAATAAATATTTAGACACATCTAAAATATAAACATCCTGGAATGTGAAGTCAAGTGGGCCTTAGAAAGCATCACTACAAAAAAAGCTAGTGGAGGTGATAGAATTCCAGTTGAGCTATTCCAAATCCTGAAAGATGATGCTGTGAAAGTGCTGCACTCAATATGCCAGCACATTTGGAAAACTCAGCAGTGGCCACAGGACTGGAAAAGGTCAGTTTTCATTCCAATCCCAAAGAAGGGCAATGCCAAAGAATGCTCAAACTACCGCACAATTGCACTCATCTCACACGCTAGTAAAGTAATGCTGAAAATTCTCCAAACCAGGCTTCAGCAATATGTGAACCATGAACTTCCAGATGTTCAAGCTGGTTTTAGAAAAGGCAGAGGAACCAGAGATCAAATTGCCAACATCCACTGGATCATGGAAAAAGCAAGAGAGTTCCAGAAAAACATCTATTTCTGCTTTATTGACTATGCCAAGGCCTTTGACTGTGTGGATCACAATAAACTGTGGAAAATTCTGAAAGAGATGGGAATACCAGACCACCTGATCTGCCTCTTGAGAAACCTATATGCAGGTCAGGAAGCAACAGTTAGAACTGGACATGGAACAACAGACTGGTTCCAAATAGGAAAAGGAGTGCGTCAAGGCTGTATATTGTCACCCTGTTTATTTAAACTTCTATGCGGAGTACATCATGAGAAATGCTGGGCTAGAAGAAGCACAAGCTGGAATCAAGATTGCCGGGAGAAATATCAATAACCTCAGATATGCAGATGACACCACCCTATGGCATAAAGTGAAGAGGAACTCAAAAGCCTCTTGATGAAAGTGAAAGAGGAGAGTGAAAAAGTTGGCTTAAAGCTCAACATTCAGAAAACGAAGATCACGGCATCCGGTCCCATCACTTCATGGGAAATAGATGGGGCAACATTGGAAACAGTGTCAGACTTTATTTTGGGGGGCTCCAAAATCACTGCAGATGGTGACTGCAGCCATGAAATTAAAAGATGCTTACTCCTTGGAAGAAAAGTTATGACCAACCTAGATAGCATGTTGAAAAGCAGAGACATTACTTTGCCAACAAAGGTCTGTCTAGTCAGATCAGATCAGATCAGATTAGTCACTCAGTCGTGTCCGACTCTTTGCGACCCCATGAATCGTAGCACGCCAGGCCTCCCTGTCCATCACCAACTCCCGGAGTTCACTCAGACTCACATCCATCGAGTCAGCGATGCCATCCAGCCATCTCATCCTCTGTCATCCCCTTCTCCTCATGCCCCTAATCCCTCCCAGCATCAGAGTCTTTTCCAATGAGTCAACTCCTCGCATGAGGTGGCCAAAGTACTGGAGTTTCAGCTTTAGCATCATTCCTTCCAAAGAAATCCCAGGGCTGATCTCCTTCAGGATGGACTTGTTGGATCTCCTTGCCATCCAAGGGACTCTCAAGAGTCTTCTCCAACACCACAGTTCAAAAGCATCAATTCTTCGGCGCTCAGCCTTCTTCACAGTCCAACTCTCACATCCATACATGACCACTGGAAAAACCATAGCCTTGACTAGACGAACATTTGTTGGCAAAGTAATGTCTTGCTTTTCAGTATGCTATCTAGGTTGGTCATAACTTTCCTTCCAAGGAGTAAGCGTCTTTTAATTTCATGGCTGCAGTCACCATCTGCAGTGATTTTGGAGCCCAGAAAAATAAAGTCACCCACTGTTTCCACTGTTTCCCCATCTGTTTCCCATGAAGTGGTGGGACCGGATGCAATGATCTTTGTTTTCTGAATGTTGAGCTTTAAGCCAACTTTTTCACTCTCCTCTTTCACTTTCATCAAGAGGCTTTTTAGTTCCTCTTCACTTTCTGCCATAAGGGTGGTGTCATCTGCATATCTGAGGTTATTGATATTTCTCCCGGCAATCTTGATTCCAGCTTGTGTTTCTTCCAGTCCAGTGTTTCTCATGATGTACTCTGCATAGAAGTTAAATAAGCAGGGTGACAATATACAGCCTTGATGCACTCCTTTTCCTATTTGGAACCAGTCTGTTGCTCCATGTCCAGTTTTAACTGTTGCTTCCTGACCTGCTTACAGATTTCTCAAGAGGCAGATCAGGTGGTCTGGTATTCCCATCTCTTTCAGAATTTTCCACAGTTTATTGTGATCTACACAGTCAAAGGCCTTGGCATAGTCAATAAAGCAGAAATAGATGTTTTTCTGGAACTCTCTTGCTTTTTCCATGATCCAGTGGATGTTGGCAATTTGATCTTTGGTTCCTCTGCCTTTTCTAAAACCAGCTTGAACATCTGGAAGTTCATGGTTCACATATTGCTGAAGCCTGGCTTGGAGAATTTTCAGCATTACTTTACTAGCGTGTGAGATGAGTGCAATTGTGCGGTAGTTTGAGCATTCTTTGGCATTGCCTTTCTTTGGGATTGGAATGAAAACTGACCTTTTCCAGTCCTGTGGCCACTGCTGAGTTTTCCAAATGTGCTGGCATATTGAGTGCAGCACTTTCACAGCATCATCTTTCAGGATTTGGAATAGCTCAACTGGAATTCTATCACCTCCACTAGCTTTTTTTGTAGTGATGCTTTCTAAGGCCCACTTGACTTCACACTCCAGGATGTCTGGCTCTAGGTCAGTGATCACACCATTGTGATTATCTGGGTCATGAAGATATTTTTGTACAGTTCTTCTGTGTATTCTTGCCATCTCTTCTTAATATCTTCTGCTTCTGTTAGGTCCATACCATTTCTGTCCTTTATCAAGCTCATGTTTGCATGAAATGTTCCTTTGGTATCTCTGATTTTCTTGAAGAGATCCCTAGTCTTTCCCATTCTGTTGTTTTCCTCTATTTCTTTGCATTGGTCGCTGAAGAAGGCTTTCTTATCTCTTCTTGCTATTCTTTGGAACTCTGCATTCAGATGCTTATATCTTTCCTTTTTTCCTTTGCTTTTCGCTTCTCTTCTTTTCACAGCTGTTTGTAAGGCCTCCTCAGACAGCCATTTTGCTTTTTTGCATTTCTTTTCTATGGGAATGGTCTTGATCCCTGTCTCCTGTACAATGTCACGAACCTCATTCCATAGTTCATCAGGCACTCTATCTATCAGATCTAGGCCCTTAAATCTATTTCTCACTACCACTGTATAATCATAAGGGATTTGATTTAGGTCATACCTGAATGGTCTAGTGGTTTTCCGTACTTTCTTCAATTTCAGTCTGAATTTGGCAATAAGGAGTTCATGGTCTGACCACAGTCAGCTCCTGGTCTTGTTTTTGCTGACTGTATAGAGCTTCTCCATCTTTGGCTGCAAAGAATATAATCAGTCTGATTTCGGTGTTGACCATCTGGTGATATCCATGTATAGAGTCTGTCTAGTCAAGGCTATGGTTTTTCCAGTGGTCATGTATGGATGTGAGAGTTGGACTGTGAAGAAAGCTGAGCACCAAAGAATTGATGCTTTTGACCTGTGGTGTTGGAGAAGACTCTTGAGAGTCCCTTGGGCGGCAAGGAGATCCAACCAGTCCATTCTGAAGGAGATCAGCCCTGGGATTTCTTTGGAGGGAATGACGCTGAAGCTGAAACTCCAGTACTTTGGCCACCTCATGCAAAGAGTTGAGTCATTGTAAAAGACCCTGATGCTGTGAGGGATTGGAGCAGGAGGAAGAGGGGATGACAGAGGATGAGATGGCTGGATGGCATCACTGACTCGATGGACATGAGTCTGAGTGAACTCTGGGAGTTGGTGATGGACAGGGAGGCCTGGCGTGCTGGGATTCATGGGGTTGCAAAGTTTCGGACATGACTGAGCGACTGAACTGAACTGAACTAAACTGAAAATCTAAAGATACTGAGAGGTTAAAGGACAGAAAAGGATACAGTATGCAGATACCAATCCAGAACAGCTGGTATGTTAGTTAACATCACACAAAGAAGATTTAAAGGCAAAAAGAATTATTGCATGTAATGAGTATCAGTCCATAATAATGATAAAGGGTTTAGTTCACAGAAAGATACTACAATTTAAAATTTATAATATTCCTAATTATACAGCCTCTTAAATATACAAAGAAAAAATGACAGAATTACAAGGAGAAATAGAAAAATGCACAATGAGAGTGAGAGATTTTGTTTCTCTTAGTAATTGATAGAACAATAATTTCCCCCAAAATTCAAGAAGGATTTAAATGATTTAACCACCATGACTAAGAGATTTTTACATAATGAATTTGTATAGTACACTGTACCCTACAACTGAAGAAAGTAGTTCCTTTTCAAGCCCAAACAGAACACATGAAAAAGTTTGACCACATACTAGGCCATAAAGGAGTCACAATAAAACCAAAGGCTGAAAATTATGCAGATCATGTTCTCTGACCACAATATAATGAAGCTAAAATTAGTAAAAGCAAAAAGAAACAAAAAAAACTAAAAAATCCCTAAATGTTTAGATAAGAAACACATTTATAAATAACCCATGTGTCATATAAGAAATAACAATGGAATTTAGAAAATATTTTGAACTGAATAATAATGAAAATGCTTCATAGCATATTTAGAGGATACAATTAAGACAGATTTTAAAGGGAAATTTATAGCCTTAAGTAGATCAGAAAAGAAAAATGAAAAGATAATATACAGAATGGGAGAAAATAGTTGCAAACAATGTGACTGACAAAGGGTTAATATTCAAAGTACACAAACAGCTCATATAATTCAATATAAAAAAACTTCACCCAATCAAAAAAATGGGCAGAAGATCTAAATATGCATCTATCCAAGAAGACATACAGATGGCCAACAAACACATGAAAAGATGCTCAGCATTGCTAATTATTAGAGAAGTGCAGATTAAAATCACCATTTTCATTTTTTTTGAATGTGAGGTATTGCCTCACACATGACAGAACAGCTACAATCAAAAAGCCTATAAACAATAAATGCTGGAGGGGGTGTAGAGAAAGGGGAACCCTCCTGCTCTGTTGGAGGGTATGTAAATTGGTGCTGCCACTAAGGAAAACTGTGACAGTTCCCTAAAACACTAAAACTAGAGCTACCATATGATCCAGGAAGCCCATTCCTGGGCATATGCCCAGAAAAGGTGAAAACTCTAATTCAGAAAGACGCACACACTCCAGTGCTCATAGCAGCACTATTTACAGCACTATTTACAATAGCCAAGACATGGAAATAGCCCAAGTGGCTATCAACAGAAAACTGGTTTAAGAAAATATGATACATATATATATATATTCCAATATATATACACACAATGGAATATATATATATATATATATATAATGGAATATTAGCCATAGAAAAGAATGAAATCCTGCTGTTTGCTGCAACATGGATGGACCTAGATAATATCATACTAAGTGAAGTAAGTCAGAGAAAACAAATATATGATATCACATATGTGGAACCTAAATTTAATACAAGTGAATCTATTTAAAATATAAACAGACTTACAGACATGGGAAACAAAAATAGGTAAGCAACAAGGGTTTACTGTTTGGCTGCTGCTGCTGCTAAATCGCTTCAGTCGTGTCCGACTCTGCGCGACCCCGTAGACGGCAGCCCACCAGGCTCCCCCATCCCTGGGATTCTCCAGGGAAGAACACTGGAGTGGGCTGCCATCTCCTTCTCCAATGCATGAAAGTGAAAAGTGAAAGTGAAGTCGCTTAGTCGTGTCCGACTCTTAGCGACCCCATGGACTGCAGCCCACCAGGCTTCTCTAGCACAGGGGACTAGATTCAGTATCTTGTAATAACCTATAATGGAAAACAATCTGAAAAATATATATAACTGAATAACTTTGCTGTACACCTAAAATGAACACAATATTGTAAATCAACTATGTCAATAAAAATAAATAAAACATTTAAAATATTTTTAAAAAGAATAAGTGGATTCTCAAAATCATGCTGAGTGAAAGAATGCAATAACCAAGGAATACACAGTGTATGATTTTATTTACGTAAAAGTCTTGAAAATCAATCTGCTACCTATAAACTAATCTATAATAAAAAAAGCAGATCAATAATTATCTGGGATCAAAAGGGATCAAAAATGAATGGGATAAAAACTGGGATCAAAAGCCCACCATTCCCCCCAAAGGTAATTTTTATCCTACCTTTGTGATAAACCTTTTCTTTTTTGATTTGTGGTGTTACAGTCTATGCTTGCACCCTAAGCAATATACTTTAATTTGCCCAGGACTCTAAATTTTATATAAATAGAATTAGATTGTATGGTTTTTTCATATGTGACTGATTTCTTTCACACGATATTGCATTTCTGAGATTTATAGTGTATATGTATGCCTATAGCACCTTCCTTTCGGAGAAGGCAATGGCACCCCACTCCAGTACTCTTGCGTGGAAAATCCCATGGACGGAGGAGCCTGGCAGGCTGCAGTCCAGGGGGTCGATAAGAGTCGGACACGACTGAGCAACTTCACTTTCACTTTTCACTTTCATGCATTGGAGAAGGAAATGGCAACCCACTCCAGTGTTCTTGCCTAGAGAATCCCAGGGATGGGGGAGCCTGGTGGGCTGCCGTCTATGGGGTTGCACAGAGTCTGACACAACTGAAGTGACTTAGCAGCACCTTCCTTTTAGTGCTGCATGTTGTTCCATTGTATGAATTTTTATACACGGTAGACTTCATGGGGCATGCAACCAGGGCAGTAACATAGGGCCCCTGATGGCAGCCTATTTCCTTCCCCCCAGGAATACTGTGTTCTATGAGCCATCTCTAGGGATCTCTGAGATAACTCCTGGCTGCTGTTCCAAACTTGCTGCCCATTACGTTAACTATGACTGTTACCTCTGACATTAAGAGGGGATTTATTGGTAGCTCAGCTGGTAAAGAATCAGCCTGCAATGCAGGAGTCTCTGGTTTGATTCCTGGGTCAGGAAGATCTGCTGGAGAAGGTTTAGGCTACCCACTCCAGTATTCTTGGGCTTCCCTGATGGCTTAGCTGGGAAAGAATCTACCTGCAATGCAGGAGACCTGGGCTGGGAAGATCTCCTGGAGAAGGCAACGGCTACCCACTCCAGTATTCTGGCCTGGAGAATTCCATGGACTATATAGTCCATTGGGTCTCAAAGAATCAGACACAACTGAGTGACTTTCACTTCATTTCACTTCTGACGTTTAAGTGCTGCCCTGGTCTCTGGTATTTCAGAACTGTGTCGTCCCCATTGATACTGTGAAGTCCACTTCTGTAACAGTGTCTTCTACTGTCAGTCCTGGCCGGTGGAAAGTAGATAGGATTAGACTTTTGATGTGGGGCCCCCTCTCACCAGCATGTTTCTTATCAGTTTGGTTAATGAAGTTGTTTTCCAAGCCCTGCTGAGAAACACAGACAGTGATAGGTTGTCAGGTTTCTAAGCTGGCTTATTCTAGCATTCCAACTTCCCAAAGCCCTTTGAGATTTTCCTCCACATTTTGCATCTCTACTTCATTTGCTAAGTACATGTCATGTTTTTTTTTTCCTAATCTTCAAGTGCCATCCCACTGGTGTGTTAAAACTGTCACTCAGGACCCTGTAATAGCCAGATGTTAAATCCCTGATTTAGATTTTTATTCTGCCTTCTTGATCCAGCACCCCCAGGATCCATTCCCAGTTCCTGCCAATACATGCTAGCCAGATTTGACAGCTCTTTAGAAATATTTTCTAATATCTAGCAAGCCTGGTATTCCCTCAGTCAGATTTTGCAGAGTCTTGGTCTGAACTATGTGTCTGGTGGCCAGATGGAGGTAGGAACAGTTCCTGGAGAGGATAAGGATTGCCTTGAAGGTATGGTTGCCAGATTTAGCAAAAAAAGAAAAAAAAAAAAAAAAACAGGATATAGGAGATTAGGATACTAAAAAAATTGCTCATTGTTTATCTGAAATTCAAATTGAACTGCACATCTTGCACATTATCTGGCGACTCTATTGCCTCATTTGAGGTTTCTTTATATCCTTTCAGCAACGGAAGTTCTCTCTTCCAACAAGAGAGAGATGGTCACTTCTTAGGCCCTGAGGTTTCAGGCAATTCAAAGCTCTCATTAAATCCTCAGCCTGATCTTAAGCTGTGCGCCTCCCCTCCAGCTGCAGGATATGAGGGTCTTTTTAAATGCTGTCCAGGAAATACTCTGACCCTTTCACTGCTTGAAGTTGTTGATTAATACAGCTAGGCCTGTGATTTTCTCTCTGCAAAGAATCAATAGTGATTACCAACAACCATCTGATTCCACTGCCCTTTCCTTATAGTTATTGTTGCTCCCATACCCCTCAATAGCCTGATACAATAGTACCTGAATTTGTCAGCACATTAGAATTATCTGGGAGCTTCTAAAAATATTGGTGTCTGTGTCCTACCCCAAGAAATTTCGATGTGGTCAGTCTTAGGTGTGATCTTCGTTAGGAATTTTTAAGAGATTGCCCGGTGACTTTAATGCTAGGACATTGCGCCAGTTACTACATCCCCTTGCACCTGTATCCCTTTATAGCTCACTACAGGTAAGTCTTAGTGATCTACTACCACCAGCATCTAGGCAGTCTCAAAATCTAGTCCTTATTGTTATCCAGCTGGTGAGTAATCCAACCACAAAAATCTTACCCTTAGTGGCTTACCAGATGGTGCTAGTGGTAAAGATTCCTGCCAATGCAGAAGACTTAAGTGACACAGGTTTGATCCCTGGGTTGTGGAAGATCCCCTGGAGGAGGGCATGGCCACCTACTCCAGTTATCTTGCCTGGAGTATCCAGTGGACAGAGGAGTCTGGCAGGTGACAGTTCATGGGGTCGCAGAGAGTCGGACAGGACTTAGTGACTTAGATCGCAAGCACACTACATCCTAGGATCTTCCTGGTATCAACTATCTTTAGTAGAATTTCCTGAAGACAGGGAATCTTATCCAAGTAACTTCCCGTGAATGCTGTCAGTAAAAGAGAGTGTGAGGAAGGCAGGAGCAGGGCAGAAATGAAAATCATCAGGAAATGTGGTCCTAGCTGGAGACTAGCTATAGAATCTGACTCCATGGGGAGCTCTACAGCAAAGATCTACTGCAGAGTTAGCTCTATCTTGAGGCAAGGGGGCTGACCTTTTGTATCCCTACATGAGTTAATAATTGGCTAGGTCTGCTTCCAGAGGGGATGACAGAGGGCTGGAGTGTGGCTTCTTAGCCAGGGTAGGACTAGGATGAGGTGAGGAAAGCAAGGTTAAAGGGGTACCAAGATCTCAGTAATCAGGATGAATTATATTTTAATGCAATATTTTATCTTTTTTATTGGCATATAATTGCTTTACAATATTGTGTTAGTTTCTAGTGCACAACAAAGTGAATCAGCTTCATATTTACATATATCCTCTGCCCCTTGAACCTCCCTCCAGCTACCCCCAATGTAATATTTTAAACAAACAAAATTAACTCCCCAAACTCACAACGAACAAAGCCCGACTTTAAATAAAGAGAATTAGGGGAGGAGGTTCCTACTTGGCCAAGGGCAAGTCTTAGAGAGGGCATCTGTGGCTTGTTGTCGGTTGACATTCACAGCATCTTGGGGATCAGCACAGTTAAAGGGGGACTGGGCAAAGCACCAACAATATCCAGTACACTGTCTTTCCCCAATTCCATGTATTTAAGTTTGGGTTGACCCCATTCCCCTAGTATTTTGGGGAGGAAGGAGAGGAGAATAATACTTGGACCTGCTTCATAAGGTCAGAAATCCCTGGCCGTGGTTACTATTTTAAGGATGAATGTGGGACCCAAACAAGCCCAATCAACTTCCTCTCAAGAATATTTCTGCTGGAGCTAACAGAAAAGATGCTCTGGACAGCATAAGTTAGAGTTGTTTGTGGCCGTACTTCTCGGCTGCACTGAAGGAATCTGCCCATAACAGGAGAAGAAACCAACATACCGAGAAATCTGGGCCAAAAATGAAGCTAGGGAGATAGAGACTGGCCTGAAAATACTGATTGTGCTGGACTCAGGTGAACCAAGAGTTTTCTGTTTTATGATGTTTCAATTTGGAATATTTTTTATTTCACAGAACATAAAGTCTGACCTAAGGAATAAAGCCAACCTGAGGAATAAAGAAGGGGTAGGAGAAGAGGAGCGGAGAAGGCACTGGTGACCCACTCTAGTACTCTTGCCTGGAAAATCCCATGGACAGAGGAGCCTGGTGGGCTGCAGTCCTTGGGGTCGCTAAGAGTCAGACAGACTGAGCAACTTCACTTTCACTTTTCACTTTCATACATTGGAGAAGGAAATGGCAACCCACTCCAGTGTTCTTGCCTGGAGAATCTGAGGGACGGGGGAGCCTGGTGGGCTGCCGTCTCTGGAGTCGCACAGAGTCGGACATGACTGACGTGACTTAGCAGCAGCAGCAGCAGCAGCAGCAGGAGAAGTGGAGAGGGAGAGAGACAGAGAAACATAACTGGAGAGGTCCAAGAGTAGATTTGTTTCAGGTGTGGCGGGAACAGGGCCTCCATGTTATCACCAGGCTCTATCTCCTAGATCTGTTCCTAGGACTGGCTCCATTATCAGGTTAAATATGAATCCGACAATAAGCTCAGGGACAGATTCTCTGGTTTCCCCAAAATCTTCTCACCTCTCTTGGCAATAGTTCCATGATTCTTGAATCAAACATCTGTGTCTGGATTCTCTCTTTCTTAAGCATGAAATATTCCCTATTATCACCAGTTCTTTCCCCTCCAAGTCTTTCCTTTTGATCACTTATATGTAAGTCTTAGCGTAGGACAATTTGGGTTTGGACGGCACTTCTCTAAGTCACCCCACTACTGTAACATACTTGCTCACTGTTCTGCAGCTCTCATATTTTTTTTCTTCTCTAAATTCTCATACGATCACATATCATACACATTCCTTTTGGTTCTCCTTTCTCTTCTTAAAATGAGTTCTTTAACTTCTACAAGATGATGCAGCTCTTCTTCTTCTTCCCAATGTAAGCTTTTATTTTTAACACAGTGCCTGGCATATACTGTGCTCAATAAATAGCTATGATGAACAACAAATTCTTACTGTATAGCACAGGAAACCATATTCAATATCCTGTGATAAGCCATAATGGAAAAGAATATGAAAAAGAATGTATATATGATTAACTGTGGAGAAGGAAATGGTAACCCCCTCCAGTGTTCTTGCCTAGAGAATCCCAGGGACAGAGGAGCCTGGTGGGCTGCGGTCTGTGGGGTCTCACAGAGTCGGACACGACTGACGAGACTCAGCAGCAGCAGCAGCATGTATAACTGAGTTGCTTTGCTGTTCAGAAGTAGTTAACACAACACATAGTTCAGCTATGTCAATTAAGAGAAAATTTAAAAAATAAATAACTATTTGGATGATGACGCTGACAATGGCAATGAGGCAGCATCGATCCCTTACATAGGGTTGAGAAGATTTGACTATTGTTTCCAATGCTAAACACCCTGATAGAAGATTTTCTTCATATCTTACCTATATTTCCTGCTGTCAACAGACCATTTCTATTAAGTTCTTAATATAAGCAATTACTCAGGGAGAATCAAAATTCTTAAAATTCTCATTGATCTGTCATCTTGTTTAAGTCTTGCTACAGTATTTTTTTTTTTTCCACCTGAAACTTTAAATCTCTAGAACATTCACACATGTTAATATGCATGGCTGGTTTGGACACAGGAACAGGATTTATTTTTAATGTTAAAAAAGCATTCCTTCTTTTTAAATTGATAATGAAGGTCTCAAGTAATACTCTGAGACTGTGACTCCAAGACAGTTCAACAAATAAAATCTAGAGGGAAAAAAGTACGAAAGGACTGATTTAATTGTTTGATTTGGCCTTTTATTTTTTTTTTTAATGGAATGGGCTTGATGTTTTCCCATCAAGTGGACACAGCTCAACTGTTCTTGCAGAGGCTGTGAAGCCTGAGGGTAAATACGTGATGTGCGCAGTTAAACAGTGGCAGGTGAACTGGTGGAAACAGCATGTAGCTAGTTTCTGTTACCAGTCAGCACAGCAGCCACACCCTGACCTGTTTTAATAATGAGCCTCAGATATATGCTCTGGTTTGCAAATATGAATTTTAGAAAGAGTTTTAATTTTTTGGTAACCTGTGTTCCGGGAGCGCAGAGCCCTGGCTTCCTGCTCTGTGTCTCTGGTCTCTCATGTGTGAGGTTAACCTCTGCCCTAACCCCACGCTGGATCGATGATACAGAAAAAAGATTTTTTTCACCTTGGTAACTAAATCAAAGACTGTGATCGATTAATCTGTTTTCAATCTACTGGCTGTGCCTGAATCATGTAGCACTCCTAATATCCGATGTTAAGATTTCTTTCCTCCCATTATGATTTAGTGCAGAGAACTCCTGTTGTCCATCTCTCCTAAAGCAGCTCACTTAAGTTTTAATTTTCCTGCACTTGCATCTGCTTCTGTAATTGAGTCTATTTGATCCTGCCTTTAGTCTGATGAGCATGAGCATCGGAATCTAGTCTGGAAATGATAGGAGGCTTCTCCTAGTTCATCTCCTTAGCTAATTGTGTCAGTTTCCCGGTTTGTTTTTTTTTTCCTGCACACCTCTCCCCCAACAAACCATCCTCTGCATAACTACCCTTTAAGACTAAGTCCTCCAAAATCTTAACAGGGAGCCCCTGACCCTTGAGAGATCCCACTTTCCCTCTCAGCCCAACTGCTTAGAATCTTATGTTATATTTAGTAAGGACAGACCTCTGCCACCATGACAGAGAAGTAGATATTGTTGCATGTCTGGAAATAATCTTGACCAAAGGAAATATAAAGGGTGTGTTAGAAAGATGTGTTTGGCCTCAGACAGTAAGGATTGAGGGTCCCTCGTGCATAACATGATTGCATGAATCATCTCAGTCCTGTGTTGAGATGCTGAGAGAGGGACTTCTTCAAATGAGGCTGATGTGGGAGGTGTTGTAGGAGCATTTCTGGCTTTTATCAGGGTGCAAAGGGACTTCTGGGCTGAGTGTTATATGAAAGAACCCACACCCACCCCTATTATTTCATGATGGCTTCCTGTTCCCATTTCTCCCACTACTAATGCTTCCTCACCACCACCAGCTCCACCTTGCCGTAACAAGACACCCAGTTGCTTGTTTGCTGAGGCTCCTTCCCTTTCCTTCCCTTCCCTTCCCTGCCCTTCCTCTCCTTTTCCTTCTTCAACTGTATAATCCTTGTATCTTTTGGATTGCCCTTGATTCTATGAGGTAGGTAGGAAGGTGTTATTAACACTATATTACACATAAGAAAATGTAGAATCAGAAGGATTAAGGAATTTGCCTAAGGTCAGGTTTACTTGACCCAAAGTGCATGCTCTTAGTGCATCATACGCTGTCAATGTCCATTTCCCAGATGGTCTAGCTAACAGGAAGTGCAGAAAGGCACAGTAAGGTGGAAAGTACCCTTGACTGAAGCTGGGGAACCTGACTTCTGGTCATAGCTCTTTTTAAACTTAAAGAGGAATCCTTCTCCTCTGCCCTCACTTGCCATATGAAATGGAAGGGCTCTACTTGATGCTTTCTATGTTTCTTCCATTTCTAATAGACTGTTAGGACTATTTAGTGACTCTTTATATATTTAGGAAATCCATGGGTACACAGCATTTAATCTCAAAAACAATGATTCACAATCAGATCGTGGGAAGAGAAGCCACTTTGCCACATGTGGTATCAAGCTGGCATGACTGCCAGGGTGGTGAGCTACTTTCTAAAGTTAGTTCATGTATATTTTTAAAAGGCATCTTTTCATGCTAAAAACACTCATAAGGTACTGAGCACTCTAATCTTTGTCCAGTTACACTTGTTTATAAAAAATATTTCGTTGATCTTGTGTATTAATGTATATGAATGGGGAAAGAACATAATTGATGCCGGATGAGGAGACTGGGTACTAGTTTTCTCTGAAAGCATCGTTAGTAGAGAGCCTTGATCCAAGACATAGCACCTATGGTTTCCCCAACTCTGTGATTCTGATTGAGACTCTACTTCGGGACACTATACATACTGAGATGTATTGTCCTTGTCCACTAAGGAAAATTTACTTATCACTATAATCTAAAGTGTAGCTTAATAAGAAATAATGTGAAAAGTACAAAATCTTATATGCTTCTTCATTAGATGTGAAAACTACTGATTCTGATCTCTTTTGTTTCCTTCATTATCATACCTTTTATCCTTCATGCTTGTAAATGCAATGTTAGCAGAAAAATATTTTCTTCAGAAAGTTATAAGGAACAGATAGATAACTGCCTACATAAATTAGAAACATTTCATTACATGCTGGCAAACTTAAAGTGTAGCAAACTTTAGAAATGTTGCTATAAATGGATATTTTTCCTTTTCTAGCCTAATTTAACCTTGCCACCACCCCTCCCATCTCTGAATGAATCTTCACTTTCCCATCTTTCCAGACCCTGCTTCCCAATTCCTGTGGTACACAGCCTCCATCTCTCATGAGGGCCAAGGACTATTTGATTTCTTTTAAGCTCTTAAATTATATGGTTTCATGAAATGAGAGGTTTTACTTTAGTTAATAAGGATCTCTACTAAAATTGAGGGGTAGATACAGAGTAGGTACCACTATCTCCTGTGTAGAGTCCAGTATGTACTCTGTAATCCTGCTTCCTGGTGGCTGAGAGGAGCTGGTTCAGTGTGAATGCTCTGAAATAATGGGTTCTGAAGGCTGAGATGGTGGGGGTATGATTATCCTGGGTGGCCAGAGGCAGCTTTTTTAAGGGAGTGAATCCAAGTTATTCTTAGAGTGGGAAACTAAAGTTCTAGCTTGGGAGGTGGAGCTGATCATCAGATCTAAGTTGTATGGCAAGAACAGGAGGTGATTAGGTGGCTGAAAGCTAGGATGTTTGAGGAGAATTTGGCAGATAGAGCATGAATCTGCCCAGATCAAGAAGTTTAGGAGTAGGGCTATGCAAAAGAACACTTGCTTATTTAGTGGCTTTAAGTTCTCCTTGGGAAATCTGGAGCTGCTCAATATACCAGCTAGTGGCCAGAGTTGTGCTTGGTGGGGAAAGGAAGTATTGGGACAGGAATGAATTATTGTTGGAATGGGTATTCTTCGGTCACAAGATATTGTGTTAATTGTGTGCAGCCTGGGTAGTGGTAAGGTATGTGGCCCAAGAGAAGTAGTGGTATTTGAGTCAAGCTCTCATGATGAACAAGAGTCTAATAAGCAGAGGGAGATGTGGAGAAATATTCCAGAGTCACAGAATAGCACAGGTGAAAACAACCAATATAATACAAGCTATATTTTGGAAACTATTAGTAGCTAAATATGGCAGCATCATGGATATTCCAATATGAGAAGAGGGGAAAAATAAAATTGGTAAAGAATTAGTTTAGAGTCACATTGTTGATGACTTTGGATTTTAGGCCAAAGGCAGTCAATGGTAAAGTCCTTGAAAATTTTGAATAGTGGAGTTCCAAGTAAGAGGGCAGATTAAATACACAGATCTAATTCTGTTACCTCCTGAAATTCCACTAAAACTAAAGAAAAAATTGATTTTAAATTTCTTTTTAAAAATTTAGATTTACGTATTTTGACTGCACTGCATCCTTGTTGCTGCGCATGGGCTTTCTCTTGTTGTAGTGAGCAGGGGCTACTGCAGTTGTGGTGAGCGGGCTTCTCATTGTGGTGGCTTCTCTTGTTGCAGAGCATAGGCTGTAGAGTGTAGGCTCAGTAGTTGGGGCTCCTGGGTGCTAGAGCACAGGTTCAATAGTCGTGGCACACAGGTTTAGTTGCCCTGTGGCATGTGGGATCTTCCCAGACCAGGGATCAAACCCATGTCCCTTGCATTAGTAGGTGGATTCTTAATCTTTGGACCACCAGGGAAGTCCCTGTTTTTTAATTTCAAGTACAAGAATATGAAAGGAGACCACAGTTTGGAATCTGAAAAATAGATGGATGCCTGGTAACTAACTTAGCAAGGAAGGATAGCCAAATCTTTCCTGTCAGTGCGGAAACCAAGAAACAACCCAGTTTATACCCTAGGGTTATCAAAAGCCTCAGGAAATAGCAAGACTAGGAACCAATTGAGGATGAGGGTGAGGGCCCAAACAAGGAAGACTGGGTAAAGGTTTGTGAGACGCTGAGCTCTCTTTTCCCACTCTGCACTACTGGGCAACTTTCCTCTCCCACCCTGGCAGAAATCTGAAGTTTTGTTAGCTGGAGATGGAAAAGCAGAAGATATTAGAAAAAGAGACATCTCACACATTTGAGAATGGCGTTACCATACTGAAAACATATGGACAAAGTAAATTTACATAGAGTAAATAAAGATTGCAGACATCCCACCACTAGCACACACATAGTCACATGTGCACATATCCCCCTCTTCTCTTACTTTTCTCCCAAAATTCTGATAGAGAGACTTCCACCTTTCAGGCAAGATATTGGAAAACCACCAGCCCAACAGGAAAGACCTAAAGATGGTTTCCCAATGAAGCCCTCCTACTATTATGCCCCTTTTGCTGATGAGGAAACATAGGCACAGAGATGTCAAAATGATTTACTGAAGGTCATTCATTTAGTATTTATTTGTAAGTATAAGTATGTATGTATATACATATTACATATGTGTACGTATATGTATATTCATACTAAACACTGACACATACACTTATATATAAGCATAGTGTATCAATGGAAAGATGCATAACAAGCTGGAGATCAGCACTGTCTTCATGTGGCTAAAGAAAAGGAATGTGAGGGAGACCTTCCTACTTATTGCCTTGTTCCTTTTGATGTTTGAACAAAATGTAGGGTAAAAGACAATAGACTGGGATTATTTTGTTGGTGATAGTCATGTTCTCAGGATGAGGAAATAAGAGCCTGAATGGGAAAAGAGTGGGTAGATGCTAAAGCTGGAGGAATCTTTGCCTGGCCTGGTGATGACCAGAGGTGGCAGGTGGGTGGGAGTGGGCAGTGGGTGCCAAGAGAAAGGTCAGAGGGCAGTGGTCAGAGATGACTCCTTGCTTTCTAGTCTGGGTTCACAAATGTGAGGACACTGAGTGGACGAAACTGGCTTCAGAATGACAGAGGAGGGTGGATTGCAAAAGAATAATAAGTGACAGGGATGGTGGGAGGGGGACTAGAGTCAGCGAGAGTAGCTCATGCTTTCTCTGACCATGCATTTGTCCTGTCACGTGCCTCATCACCCGCAGATTCTGGACTTATGGGATGATGGGATGGCTCCTGGAAAAGTCAGGGATGGGTCTTCTGGAGGCACCACCTTTGGAAGGCTGAGGGAGTGTCGTGTAAGATGGAGCGTGGACACTCAACTGGCAATCAACCAAAATGCTGCCTGTCCCCTGGCCAGAAAACACAAGGCTGGGAAATAAAAGGGCCGAAGGGGCCATGATTCACAAAATTTTCCCCAGCTCTGTCACTTACTAAGTTAATGATCTTGGGTAAATCATTTTGACCTCTCCGTGGCTATGTTTCCTCATCAGCAAAATGGGCAAAAGAGTCCAGTACCTTCATCATAGGGTTGCTGTGAGGATTAAATGGGATCATGAGTTTAAAGGTTTATAAGAGTGCCTGGTACAGAATAAACACCAGTAATATTAGCTAGTACTGTTATCACACCTCATGAGTACTTTTCACCTTACTTGGGGTTCTTTCTCCCAGACTTGGAACACGGAAGGCCTAGAGAATTTAATACACAAGAGGAGATGCTTTCACCAGGGTATGCTAATGTTCTGTTCAGTCCTTATACAAATAATTTTGAGGTGCTATCTTAGGTGCCTGAGATTCACTGGTGAAGAAATTAGACACATCCATGCCCTCATACAGCCTGGACAATTTTCTTTTTTCCACAATTTCTCTGGCTCTTCTCATATGCCATGTATTTATTTTCAATTGGAATATAATTGTCATGTAACACTGTATTAGTTTTAGGTGTACAACATAACAATTTGACATAGTATTTATTAAGAGATCACCTCAATAATTTAACATTAATCACCACACATAGTTACAAAATTTTCTTCTTGTGATGAGAACTTTTAAGATGTACTCTCAGCAACTTTCAAATATACAATACAGTTATATGCATTTATTTTATAATCAAAGAATTTTCAAGAAATACATTTTTACACTAAGCTTGTGTTTAATGTCGGAGAAGGCAATGGCACCCCACTCCAGTACTCTTGCCTGGAAAATCCCATGGATGGAGGAGCCTGGTGGGCTGCAGTCCATGGAGTCGCTAAGAGTTGGACATGACTGAGCGACTTCCCTTTCGCTTTTCACTTTCATGCATTGGAGAAGGAAATGGCAACCCACTCCAGTGTTCTTGCCTGGAGAATCCCAGGGATGGGGGAGCCTGGTGGGCTGCCGTCTATGGGGTCGCACAGAGTCAGACACGACTGAAGCGATTTAGCAGCAATAGCAGTAGCAGCAGTGTTTAATGTACATACAATCACACATTACATGGTATAAAACATTACAAACTGAAAGGCAAGTATCCCTTCCTTAATTGCAGATTTCCCAGTTTCCCTGAGAAAAAACATCCCTTATGTCTTAGTACCTAGATAAACACAGAATCATGTAAGACACCCTTACTAATTCAATGGTAAAGGAAAGGGAAGAGGAAAGTGTTTGGTGTGAGTTGGGGCTTTTAGTTAGGTGACCAGAGACTGGGCTATCTTAGCACTATCAAGAGCAAAGACATACCTTAGGAGGATAGAGGGAGTGATATCAGACTGTAAGTATTGCTGAAGTAGAAAATTTAGACTTTTACATCATTTTAATGGACTTCCCAGGTGGTGCTGGGGGTAAAGAACACACCTGCCAAAGCAGGAGATGTCTGAGACAGGGGTTCGATCCCTGGGTCAGGAAGATCCTCTGGAGGAGGGCATGGCAACCCATTCCAGTATTCTTGCCTGGGGAATCCCAGGGACAGAGGCGCCTAGAGGGCTACAGTCCATAGGGTCGCAAAGAGTCAGACACGACTGAAGCGACTTAGCACACATCATTTTAATGGAAATTTATTAAGAATAGATACATGTGTATGTATAACTAAACTACTTTACTGTACATGCAGAAACACCACAACATAATCATCCATCTTCCAATATAAACTAAAAAGTTAAAAAAAACACACCACATGTTAGTCTAATGAAGATGCTTAAAGCCTAATGAAAACAAGGCAGGGTAGAGCACACAGCTGGAACTATTACAGGTTCAAGCATGGCTAGCGTAGGCGTCTACGACCCTTCAGGGTCCTTTATGTAGAATAAACACGCCACGACTGAGCAACTGAACAACAACAACAAAATGTAGAATAAGAACTACTTTTCCGTAGCGTGGGCCTCCCAAAGTTCTCTTTAGGTTTGGACTGAGGCTTCTTCATCCGTCAGTGATGCTGTCTTAGAGCCAGGGTCTCCTAACTCATTTCTACTGGGCTAGTATATTCCTCTCCCAGGCCCAGTTTCCCTGTTGTTGAGAGCTGACACATAGACAGTCCCCAGAGCCCTGCTCTGGGACAACTGGTATCTCCTTAGGACATCTATGGGTTTAGTCAGCCTCTGGGCAATGTGCATCTTGGCCCTCTTAATTCTGTTGCAGCTCCTTCACTCTCAGTCATTTATTGGAAGAGACCTAGGCCTCCTTCCATCACCCCGTTACTAAGATGATAGCTCTCCCTTCCCAGCTCTGCTTCCAGTTGGGTGAAACATTACAACAAGCAGGCTATCATCAAAACCCCTCCCAACCTGCAAGGAAACTGCTGTCGGCCTTAAGTCCATTTGGTTAGACTGTCCATCTGTTGCTCTTCCCAGGGCTTGTTGAAGGCCTGCACACACTGAACATTCATGTGCATTTCTATTCGTCAAGAGCTTTCATTTTTTTCCTGTTTTGAGTATTGTGATCTCTCTACTGGCTCTCTCACAGTGGCCCCAGGCCACTGTCTCATTTTTTTTTCCCCCAAGAAGAGAAACAGAGTTTATTATGCACAGCATTCTTCTGCTTTATCCCACAGTCTTTGCTAAGGCTCAGCAGTAGCTTCTTGGGCAGGTGGATCCTCCTTAATATTAGCCTCAGCCCTGATGGTAATGGCTACAGAACTGGTTCCTTCTCTGTCTCTAATTTCCCAGATTTTGAGTTGGTCTGCTCATTGTTGTCAGCACACTGGACCATCACTTTCCTTACTGACCCTCACAGAGGGACCAGAACCCCTTAACAGAGTGTGGAATTTCTTCAGTAATTACATTATTATGGGACATATTTCTCTATACTTCAAAACATTATAAGGCCATAAAATACATAACTCCCACCCAGACTGAAAAGGTAGTTGTTCAGTCACAGGTATACAAGATGGAATGAGGGTTAGTATCTGAGATTCAGAGTAGATAAAAGCCACAATTCCAGGAATTGGGAGTTCTACATAAAACATAATTTATAAAATTAAGAAAAGAGACCAAATGTGAAACAAGAGTTGTTAATCTTACACATGATTCCTGAGCCAGGAATCAGTTAGGTGGGTTTGACCCTTGAGTGTGTTCTGAAATGAAAAGAAACAGTTAAAATCTACTCCTGGCATTGAGAGCAGAGCTGGCATGGTAGGAGGCTATTTTACTTGGAGGGAATTCTGAAGCCCCCACTAGTATTAATAGTAATATTTTCTTGCCTTCTGGGAAGGTTTAGAGAGACAAGAAAAGGTCAGTCAAAACTTGAAAAGGAAAGCATATAAAAACAGTTATATGGCGTTTACTCTTTAATTAAAAATCTGTAGCACTTTTGCTGTCTGAGGCTGTCTTTGAAATGTTAACATCACACTGGACTTCATCAGATCTTTCAGGTTCTTGGAGTTCTACTCTGGAAAAATAGAGAAAATAATTCGGTGAGATTTCACAGTAGAGCCACTTTCTTTTTCTAGCTTTCAGCAGTGGAGCAGAACATAGGAATGAGCAATGGCATTGCAACAGCAATGAGGAGAAATAAACTATTGAAGAGATGTGCCATCCATGCTTCCTATTTACTCTCTCTGACTTTTGTCTGGGCCTGCCACTGCCCTACGCTGATTCCCTGGTGCCTTCCCTCTGTAGGCTCTTCCAGACCTTTTCTGAACTGGCTTTGACAAGGCAGCACAGCACCTGGGCTCCATCCTGGATTCTGAGACTCACAGTAGCTGGTATATCCAGGTGAGTGCAGGGCACACGGGAAGCAATGTACCCTGGGCTCGTGACTATGTCTTTTTTTGACTTAGGGTTGCTTTAACCTCATGACTGTGTGACTAGTGCCTCAATATTCTTGACAGCCCAGTTTCTCATGGGGGGTGGAGGTACAATCTGACTGCCTCATTTTGTAAAAAGGTGGATTGCCAGGAATCTTTGTGTATTCTTTCATGCATCCATCCATTCTTTCAACAAATATCTATTTTAATAACCAAGATATGGAAACAACTTAAGTGTTCACTGATGATCGATAAAGAAATTGTCACACACACACACACAGAGTAGACTATTACTCAGCCACAAAAAAGGAATGAAATCTTGCTATTTGTGACAAACATGGATGGCCCTTGAGGGTATCATGCTAAGTGAAATAAATCACACAGAGAAAGACAAATACTGTATTATTTCACTTACATGTTGAAATTTAAAAATAAAAAATAATTAAAATCAGGCTCTCAGATACAAAGAACAGACTGATGGTTGCTAGAGGTGGGGTTGGGATAGGGAGGTGGGAGAAATGGTTTATTTAAACTAAAACAAACTAACTTTTTTTTAAATAGGAAAATAAATTTAAATAAATTACATTAAAAAAACCTGAAAACTTGAACCCCTTAAAAAAGAAAAAAGCACCTCACCAAATTCTGCATTCCATATCCCTCATATGTGAACAAAAGATAATGGAAAGGATACACAAATTTCTCCCTATGCCATATTTAGGGTTACTTAAGTGCTGTCAGACACGACTGAAGTGACTTAGCAGCAGCAATGCTGTTCTTATTTGGATTTGATTAGGTAAAGTATCTAGAAAGAAAGCTAAATAAGTGAAAAATAAATACAAATCAAACAAACTTAAAATTGTTGCTCAGCTGAAAGCAAAGGTAAGAGAGACTAAAACTCTGATGAACAATGTTTATTTTCCCACAAAACTCCTTTCAACATGTTATATACTTATCAAACCATTAGATTGTAAATTCTATAAATAAGTCCCATCATCTTTCAATGAATATTCACCATGAAAATTACAACTACTGAAAACTGTTAGTATTAATAAGAAGCTACTTTCTATAGATTCAAGTGTATTTGCTGTTTCAATTTCACAGTTAAAAAAAATTATTGAGTACCTACTATACTATATGCCAGACACTCTGCTAGGTTCTAGCAGCACAGTGATGACCTTCACTGATATATTCCCTGCCCTCTGTAGAGTTTAATTTGGTTAAGTTTATAGTGTGTAGTCTTATAATTATACCAATATATAAGTATAACCTGGTGTTATAAAGAAAAAGCACAGGGATCCATAAGATACTATAACAGGATGACATAATCTAGTTTGGGAAGGGTTTTTAAGAAAGTGCAACTTAAGCCAAGATCTGAAGAATGAGGTGAAGAAGTGGCAAAGAACATTCCCAGCAGAGGGCACAGCAGATGCAAAGACATTGAGGCTAAAGGGTACCTATTATCCCTTCTCACTTATGTATTTATTCATTCCACAAAAGTAGGAAATCCACTGGTCCAGGCATTGTGCTAGGTACTGGGGTTGCCATGGTGAATAAGATGCATTCTATGCTCATCACATCAGACCCTTTTGGTATTATTTTTTTCCTTGAGCACGACTGAGCTTGCCATGCCCCTTGGGCATTGGGCACAGGGCACACTGCCATCCATTTATAGCCAGGATATTTTTCTCCAAGTCCAAACTAGTCTCACTTTCCTTTTCCTCTCCATAAATGCTGAGGTCCCAGCATGCCTCAAACATAGACCCTCTGGGGATTGTATCTCTTTCAACAATGTTGTAGGGTCAGAACTCACCTTTTCGCAGTCTGTTCACTCTCTTTCTCCTCCACTTTGATGATTTCTGAAAGAGACAAAACAACTTCAGAAAACGTATTTCCCATAGATACTAAAAGAAGGAAAGTTTGAAGAGGCTCCTAAGTCCTAGGACCCAGAGAGAAATTGTTGCCGTGTATGTGGAATAGATGGTTCCTTGATGAAATTTCATGGGGACTGAGAAGCAGCTTCTTTCATCCCAAAAGTAAATGCCTTCTTTTGCTCATTTTGCCTTAAGTTCTAACTTTGGGAATAGGTTTTACTTATAGCTCTATTCTTTACTAAAATAAAAATGCTACTGAGAGGTATACCACATATAGTTTTAGCAAACATTTAATGATGGGGAAAAAAAGTTTCCTGTCCTTTTTTGAAAGTAAGGTTTGGAAGGAGGAGGAAAAGGAAATACTGAATGTGCTGACACCTTACTGGGTTATCCAACTGGTGCTACTAAATAATACACAGTATTGCATGGCCAGAATCAAGTGGGAAATCTCTAGTGAGCTAGACCTCCCAAGGCCTGACTTCCTACTGGCATGGACTTACTACTGATGCAACTAAGGGAGAAAATGTCTCTGGGTTGACAGTTGTGATGGTGCTATTATCCCACTGAGAGCCTTACAGCAGGGGTTGTTAACCCAGGGGTCCATGGAGGAATTTAGAGACCACAGCGGTCCTTTCAACAATCCTGATGGTTTTGAACACTTTCTATTTTTAGTGGTTCTGTTTGTGTGTGTATGTGTTTGAAAATAATCAGCTTTATTGAGATAAAATACACAGTAAAATCCAATCATTTTCCATACAGATTTTGCTGAGTCTAACAAATGTATGCAGTCACATAACTACCACTATAACCAAAATATAGAACATTTATATAAGCCCAAAGCATGCCCTCTAGCCCTTTTCAATCAATTTCTTTCTCCCACCCATCCCCTCCAACCACTGATCTGCTTAATGCCACAATAGTTTTGCTTTATTCTAGGATTTCATATAAGTATGATAATAAAATGTGTAGGCTTTTTGTGCCAAGTATCTTTCACATAGCATAATGCTTTTGAAATTTATTCATGCTGTTTCATGTTACCAGTGGTAACATTCCTTTCTATAGCTCAGAGATATTTCCTTGTATGTATATGCCACCATTTGTTTATCCATTCACCAACTGTAAAAATTCAGGATGCCAGGTTTTTAGTATTATGAAAAAAGCTGCTATGGACACGTGTGTGTGTGTGTGTCTCTGTGTAGACATATGTCTTTATTTCTCATAGATAACTACCTAGGATTGCCGGGTTGTGTAGAAGAACATGAGAATTTCATTTGCTTCATATCCTCTCCAACACCTGATATTTATCAGTCTTTTTAATTTTAGCCATGTTAGTGGGTGTATGGTGGTAGCTCATTATGGTTTGAATTTGTGTTTCCCCAATGACTAATGACATTATGACTGTGTGACTGTTGCTTATTGGCCACTTGTATATCTTTTTATGTGAAGTATTTATTCAAATCTTTGGCTTTGTGACTTTTGTTATATGAATTATCTTATTGAATAGTATCACACAATTATATATTCTGACTGTAAGTTCTTTATTATATGTATGTTTTGCAAGCATTTTGTCATAGTCTGTGACTTGACTTTTCATTTGCTTAATAAAGTCAAAGGGCGAAATTTTAAATTTTGATGAAGTTCAGTTTACCAATCTTATCTTTTTGTAATACAATTTGTGCTTACTGTGTCCTAAGGTTTGCCTAACCTAAGCTCACAAAATTCTTCTTCTATGTTTTCTTTCAAAAGTCTTTTAGCTGTAACTCTTATTTTAGGTTTATGATCCACTTTGAGATATTTTTTGGGTGTCCAGGTTCACAGTTTACCATGTGGATACCTAACTGACCCAATACCATTCAACAAAACACTATCCTCTCAGCATGGAATTAACTTGGCACTTTTGTCAAAATCAGTTGACAAAATCATGTGAGTTTATTTTTTGCCCTTCTATTTTGTTCCATTGGTTGATTTGCCTGTCCTTTCACCAATGTCACACCATCTTGACTCCTATAGGTGTAAAATAAATCTTGAAATTAGGTAGTATAAGTCTTCCAGCTTTGTTCTCATGTTTCATAATTATTTGGGCAATGGTACTCCTTTGCATTTCCATATAACTTTTAGAATAAGCTTTTTAATTTCCTCTAAAGAGCCTGCCAGGATTTTGATATTGCATTGAAACCAAATATCAATTTGAGAGAATTGGTATCTTAATAGCTAGTCTTCTAAACCATGAGCATTGCATAATTCTCCGTTTATTTAGATCTACTTTGATTTCTGTCAGCAGTAATGTTTTTCAGTTTTCACCCCACCCCAGTACTCTTGCCTGGAAAATCCCATGGATGGAGGAGCCTGGTAGGCTGCAGTCCATGGGGTCGCTAAGAGTCGGACATGACTGAGCGACTTCCCTTTCACTTTTCACTTTCATGCATTGGAGAAGGAAATGGCAACCCACTCCAGTGTTCTTGCCTGGAGAATCCCAGGGACGGGGGAGCCTGGTGGGCTGCCGTCTCTGGGGTTGCACAGAGTCGGACACGACTGAAGCGACTTAGCAGTATATATATATATATATATATATATATATATATATGTATCTTGTACTTGTTTTTTTAAGATTTATTCCAAAGCCTGTAATATTATTTGATACTACCTTAATTGGTATTAAAAAATTCAATGTACAATTGTTTGTTGTTAGTATATGGAAAAACAATTGATTTTTGTGTATTGACCTTGTATCCTTCGACTTAGCTACACTCAATCAGTTCTAATAGCTTTTAATGGATTCCTTAGGCTTTTCTATAAACATACTCATCTTACCTGCCAAAAAAAAGACAGTTTTACCTCTTCCTTTGCAATGTGTATGCCTTTTATTTATTTTTCTAGAGTTGTAGCACTGGCTAGGACTTCAGCACAATGTTGAACAAAAGCAGGGAGAGTGACACACTTGCCTTGTTCCTAATCTTAGGTGAAAGCAGTCTTTTATCATTAAATATAATGCTAACAAAAGATTTTGGTAGATGTCCTTTAAATTCAATTCAAGAGCATCCCTAGTTTTATGGGAGTTTATCTTTCTTTTTAAATATTATGAATGTGTATTAATTTTCCCAAATGCTTTTTCTGTATCATATTTGGTAGATATCCCCATGATTTCTCTTTTCAGTTTTTCAATATGTTGAATTTTATTGCTTGTTATTTGGATGTTGAACTTACCTTTTATTATTAGAATAAATCCCACTTAATCATGTTGTCTAATATTTTAATACATTGCTAAATTTCATTTGCTAATTTTGTTTAGCATTTTGGCATCTATGTTCACAAGGGCCATGTGTGGTTTTCTAGTCTTGTAATGTCTTTTTCTAGTTTTGCTTGGTATTAGGGCTCCCCCTGCCTTCAGAGCAGCCTAGAAACTGACTCCAGCCAGGAAGTTGTGGACAATCACAGGGCTCACCTCATCTTTTCCCTTCTCTTAGGGGCTACAGTTTTCTGTAGCCTGTTGTCCAATGTCTGAAAACAGTTGTCACATATATTTTGCTGATTCTAGTTGTTTACTGCAGGAGGGCAATTTCTGTAGCAGTTAATCCTTCCTGGGAGGAGAGAGAAGTCTGTGTCTTCTACATAATTTTAAAAGAGCTTTAATTGTTAGAAAAGACTCTAATTTCCTTCTACCTTCTTATAACTTTTGTCAATAAGATGTCCTTTAGAGCCTCAGTTAAGTATGATCTTGTACCCCATGGCAGTTTTTCGATATTTAAAGGCAGCACTTGCATACTCCTCAAGGCTTTTTGTCCTGGCTGAGCATTCTCAGTGATTTCTTATTTGACTGATCTTCCAGATACTTTATAAATCTAGTTAGGTTCTATTTTTGTCAAAGTTCTCTTAAAAATAACAGTGCTTATAACTGAATATAGTACTTCAGGGTATCTGTACACTAACACAAATAATTACATTATCCTTTCATACTCATGACAAAATCACCATCATTTTGAAAAAGGCTTGTTTTAAAATGAAAGCAGCAATAAGAAGACGGATTCTAAACTTTTGGATTTGATTACAAATTTAGCATTTTGAAGGATAGATTGATGAGGTCTCCTGGTTTCATTTTTTAAGCTCTGTGAAAGTTTCTGTTTTGTTTTTTTTTTTTGGAAAATACATTTGTCCTTTAAGAAATCATTCTTGAAAGAGCTGAGACTGTCCCAGATTTGGTGGAGGGGGGCAAGTTATAAAAACTGGAGGTTGCTAAGCACTATTATAATACAAATTTTAGTCACACAAGACACAAATGAGGAAGTAAAACTTTAAGAGGAGCTATTTTAGTCTTTCTCCCCAGTAGGTAAGCTGACAGGGTAACTTCTGATTGGGAAAAGACAGTAATTTAAGGTTGTAATTTCTCATGCCTTCACTGCCCTATTTGACAAAACCAAAATAGAGAAGAGGGATAAGAAACCAGCTAGAACAACCATGGTCTTTCCCTTTTATTCATTTAACAACCTAAAAAGGGTAAATATGTACGGCCAAGGAAGAGAAAAACTGGAATTACCAAACAAACACTGGAAAGGGCTTTTGACACTGAGTTAGTTGGAGAGCTGTGTACTCTGAGCAAAGGAATATTGGATTAGGAGGAAGCTGCATTGTTGGAGAAATTTCTACTCATCAGTAAGCTTGTTTCTCTGTAGGTAGGTCATGACTATTTCCATACTTATTGGCAGAATTTGGTCCCTTGTGGACTGAGATTCCCATTTCCTTGCTTGCTTTCGTGGCCAGCTGAGGACCGTTTCCAGTTTCTAGAGGCCATCCACATCTCCTGACTCAGGGCCCCTTCCTCTGTCTTCAAGAGCAGCAGTGGTGGGTTGAGCTTGTCTCAAGCTTTGGCTCTCTTCTTCCGTTTTATCTTTCTAATCCAGATAGGAAAGTTTCTCTGATTCACATGATTAGATTGGGTCTACCTGGATAATCCAGGATAATCCCATCATTCTGAAGTCAATATACTAATCATATATGAAAAATCTCTTTTTCCATGTAAGATAACTTATTGTAGATTCTGGGGTATATGAGGTGGATATCTTGTTGGTGGCATTATTCTGCCTATCATACAGCCAATACCAAGGGTATCCACAAGCAAGTGCAGACATTGCTGAAGTTACAGAACCCACTTTTACAGACATCTCATATCTATGTGGCTCGGTTCCTTAGTACCTCGCCCTTCTCCAGTGATATCAAGGCTATTCTCTTTAACCAAATTTGCTGGCACAGGTGACTACCTGACCAAACGATGTTTCCTACCAGTATTCTCTGTCATATTCTTGAGAGGCTTGTTGTATGTACTATGCTCTTTCCTGTGGTTTTCTGCCCTTTAACACTCATATCTCAATCTGACCATCTCAAATGCAACAGATAGCTTCTTGAACATCCTTCCAGCACTCTCATATGTACAGACACGTCCCCTTTAACTTTCTCATCTAGTCTCCTGAATTTTTCTGACTGCTTCTTAGGGGAAGAGACATTTTTACTTGCCTTTTCTCCATCCCTTTGCTTTGTTTCATTTGTAAGCTAGTTGTGTGTGGGTTCTCACTCACTAAATCACGACCAGCTCTTTGTGATCCTATGGACTGTAGCTGGCCAGGCTCCTCTGTCTGTGGGACTTTTCTCGGACATTTCCTCTTGCAGGAAACCTTCCCAACCCAGGGACTGAACTCGTATCTCCTGCGTCTTCTGCACTGGCAGGTGGATTTTTACAACTGAGCCACCTGGGAAGCCAGCATAAGCTAATCATTCCATTGCAAAAGCAAATTTAGGAAACAGCTTATTTCCAAGCAGAAGGTTGCATCTGCACATTTACCTAAATCTAAATGGCAATGAGATTGAGAGAGAAATAGAAGTTAAAAACTCTCGTTTTGAAAAGTCAAAGCCTGGACAAACATGATACATCTGTAACCTGACCCTGCGCTGTGAATTTTACTTTTATATCACAGAAATCTCTCAGCACACTCTGTGCTTTGGCAGTTTGAATGGCTCTGCCATATGCTTTGTGTCAATGTATTAAAACTGGATTATCACTTCCAAATTTACTGTTTTTGGAATACAACAGGATGAAATGAATGACTACTGATGTCATCTATTTATTTTCTTAAAATCTGTACCTGCACTCTTAAGATGCTGACCAGAAGCATTACTTATCTTGTGCTTTTTACCATAAATGAGTGAGGAGGTTTTACCTTAATTCTTAGCACCAACCAAACTTTTACTGGAGGCAATTAGTGAGAATAAAGTCCAACTTTATCTTACAACATCATCCAAACCAGCCCTAATCACAAACAGGCATGGAATTCTTATAAAGGCAGGGACCACTTTGCCCACATTAAACATATAACATTTTTACAACAGAAGTCAATGAGGAGGCTACTCAATGCAGTGTTGTTTACAATAGAAAACCTATAGGAGCAACCCAAATGTCCAACAGAAAGGACGTAGTTAAATCAATTAAGGTGTATCCACATAATGGAGTGTGTTGGGGCCATTTTGAATGATGCTACAGAATAATACTTAGTGGCACTAAAAATTTTCTTCCTACATTTAGTATAAAACAGTTTGAAAACAGTATGTTACATTATCCAAACTGTGAAAAACAGTCTTCATAATACTATCCCATTTGTGGAAAAATAACAGATTAATATACAGAAAAATCTGGAAGATACACACTAAAATGTCTGCATAATCATTTTTTTTCTTACTAGTGGAACTTTAGGCAATTTTTATGTTCAGTGTATGTGGTAATGGATATGTCCTACTTGGTAATCATTAAGAATTAATATTCTATTTTAAAATCAGTGGGGCGTAATTCATCTAACTTACTTCTTAGGAAACCAAGACTTTTAATAGATGAGAAGGAAAATCTTATGGTCATCTAATCCTCCCCTTCTCCCACCAAACAGCCTTGCTTGAACACCATCAGGTCCATAATCATGAATGTTGAGGAGTGTTTTCACCCTTTTAGTTCAATGAATTCTCACAGTGACCCCATGAAGTAGGTAAACCAAGGAATAATTAGCTTTGTCTGGAAATGAGGAGTACATTTGTAAACCTCAGATTAGAAATGTTGTCTTTCCTGGAAACCCAGAGCCACCTTATCGGCTCTTACTCCCATCTATATGGGCTCCCGACCCTGGGAGAATCTTTTCCTCCAAACACTTGCTGACTCTTTGCCAGCCTGGGCTCAGCCAGGGAGCTCCAGAAGGCGGCTGATCGGGAAACAGCTGCAAAGTGGCAATCTGCAGAGAGGACAAGCACTGACTCACCACATTCATTAGAGGGGCCAGGCTGCTTCTTCTTCCTTTTCTTTAGTGTTAGAAACACCATCCCACTCACGACCACTGTTACAAGTAGAGCTGCAATCCAGAGGATGTGGTCTGGGACAGGGGGGCTTGGCACAGGTGACTTTGCATCTAAAAATGAACCCAAGTTTGCAATCAGCCAGGAAGGTTGATTATGAACGTTTTTATAATTACTGCTCTTCTCTTTCTTTACATGCCAGCATCTCCTCAGGGCTCTACTGCCAGAGGAGCCTGAAACTCACATGATTTGGGGCATAGAGAATCCTAGTCTCAGGGCCTCAGCAACTGACTGAGAACCAAGCCAGTGACTCTGATCCATTGCTTGGACTAGCTGTCTTGCCTTCCCTTCCCAGAGGCTGGGATGACAGTGACCCTGATCTAGAAGAGGGTCAACTTGGCCCTTGGTTTTGCAATCTGGGCAATGTATGTACACTGAGGCTCTGAAGGTACAGTCAGCTGGGCAGCATCCTACTTCCTCAACCCCCTCCATGGTTCTGAATTTTCCCTTGGAATAAGTCCTCTGTCCAATATCATCTGAGTATCAGGCTCCAGACACTTCTCACCCCGACAAACATAACAGCCCTCTCACAGGCCTCCAGTCTCCACATTTATTTGTTTTTCCCCCTGATGTCACAATGGACTTTCTCAGCATGGCTTTCAACATGTCCCACCTACTGGTAAACCTTTGATATTTCTTAATGCCCTGAGGAATCAGGGTCAGAATCAGCTCCGGAGAAATCAGGACTTACTTCCTTGCTCATGGATGGCTAAAGTTCCAAGAAGTTAGTAAAATAGACTTTGGGAGGGAGAAATAGAGCTGAGTGGCCCATTTTATAGACATTTATGAGAACAAGTCTGGTAGTTAATCTCAAATAACAGGAGACTAGGACCAGTTGACCTCCCATTAGCTTAGGGGCAGTTTGTGGACCTATACCGTGTTCCTGGGACCTTAGGAAAAGGAGTTGTTGGCACTGCAGGTCACATTCAATACTTTTTGAGTCTGTCCCAGTTTAACCTCACTTGAGCCTGTCTGGCATCCCAGTAAAGGAGGGTAATACTTGTTGTCATGGAGGCTGCCACCTTTGGATACCCCAGAAATGTTCCTTGATGTGGGGCCTAACCTATCTCTGATCTAGCCAGAGAATAGGGACCCAGAGAGGCAAGCCCCATCTTCCTGAGGCAGCTGGAGCTGAAACATTTCTGAAGATGGTGGCAGTGAGGAATGTTTTGGTAGCAGTTGAGAAGCAGCAGAAAGGTGAGCCATGATGAGGCTGTAGTGGTAGAAGGACCCTGTACCTGTGGGAGTCATGGCAGAGAGCTGCAGGGTGTTTCATCTTTGGTGATGATGGCAGCGCCAAGAAGTTGCTAAATCTCAGGACAGTGTGGGAGAGGCTTCTAGCAGCCCAAGAGAGGCTATAGTAGAAGCAACCAGGACAGGCAGGGTGACCATGCCATTTACTTAACTGTTAAGAGTCAGAGGTGATCAGAAGGAAATCAGCATCAGGAGAGAGGACTGGCCTACTGGTACAGCTAAGCTGGCTGGTAGGGGTGGGCTCCAGGGGGTACAGAGGTTAAGAATCCACCTGCTAATGCAAGGAACATGGGTTTGATTCCTGGTCCAGGAAGATTCCACATGCGTTGGAGCAACTAAGCCCATGTGCCATAACTACTGAGTCCCCACTCTTGGGGCCGCATGCCACAACTGAAGCCCATGTGCCTAGAGCCCCTGCACTGCAAGGAAGAGTAGTCCCTGTGTGCATCTGCAAAGACCAAGAGCCACCCAAAATTAAATATATATATATATATATATATATATACACACACACACATATACACACACACACAAAATACAATGCATCTCGAGGCCAAGTCATATTTAAACAATGAGTCACCAGGAGAGCGGAGCTGTCAAAGCCAGAGGATGGAGCAAGGAACTGGAGGGATGCTTAGGACGGGGCAAACCAAGGGGCCAGAGCTGGAGGAGGGGGCCAGGGCAAGCAGAAGGCAGATGGGTGGGGGGAGGGTTGGGACTGGAATAAGCAGTGTTGAAGGCAGTGTGGGTGCAGATTGCCTTTATTTCAGAAGAATTTTTCAGTTACCACTCCTCAGAAGCGGAGCCTCAAATGAGCGGCAAAGCCAGGAATTTAAGATAGCAGGCTCCTATTAGTGGGCACTGCTTAGTTTCATCCCTTTCCTCCAGTGAGACTGGTCCTATATTACACCATCCACATGCCACAAGCATTTCTGCTTCTGAGTGTTTCCTTGACACATGCGTACTGATGGCCACCATTACCTGTGCCCACGGTAGGTGCTACTAATTGATTGTGGCCCTCTAACCACCCAAGTCTGGATGCTGTTTCAGAATTTCCAGAAGCTACCACAAGTACCTGTCATCTCTTTACCACACTTATTCAGCCCAGTTATTTCTGTTACGGTAATATAAGATCCCATTTCCTTTAGGAAGCCTTCAATGACCCTCAAGGAACTTGCCTATCTCTGAATGCCTGTAAATCTTATTGTCAGTCACTCTTGTTTTTAAATTTAGTTGTATATTTCCATAGGATATAATTTAGATTTCAATTCAGTCTTTTTAAATCCAGTTTACCATGTGTGTACATCATGGGGTTCTGGTTCTATGAGAAGATCCCTGAGAGCAGAGAGTATGTTTTATACTTTCTGGTTTTCTCCTCTGCCACCAACAATGTCTAGAATGGTCCTGTATTCATAACATGTATGTATGCACATGTGTGTGTTTTAATGAATGAGAGAATAAAGGCAACCCAAAACACCAGGCCAGTGTCAGGGCTAAGAATATGCATTCTCAAGTGCACCATAGGTTCATAGCCTCCTGGACCCTGTAGAAACAGGAGCTGTCTGTCTAGGTCCTTCCTTACAGTATCCTAAAATGGCCCAGTTGGAGGCTTCCTGGCAAGCAGGGGACATTGGATGATCTGCCTTACCCATCTGTGTATTATACATGATAAACAGAACAGTCTGGGGAAGCAAGCTTACCTATATTGTAAGGTTGGGATAAAATTATCTTCGTTGGCTCAAGTTGCAGGGCACAGAATATGGTCACATTTGTTTCAGGAGGGATGGGAAAAGACACGCTGATAGAAACATTGTATAGTTCTGTGATATTACTTTGAGATTTCTTCATGACAGCATCATAGGTGCTACTTGAATTTGTAGTGTTTAGACTCACATACATCCTCTGAGGTTCTGGGTAACCTTGTATAGATGAGCAGGTCAAATTGATGATGTTAGACTTTTCTGTTTGGTTAGCAATTAGTCTTATTTCTGGTTGACTGAAGTTAGCTGAAAGCAGAATAGAGATATAAAAAAAGAAAGAAAGAAATCAGTTTCAATTTGATGTATCTGGAATGGAATAGCAGATAACTAGGTACTCTGGGAACTCATTGGGAGTATGCTTGGCAGTCTTAGGGTGTGTAAATTGTGGGCCTTGGCCCATGGTGAGAGCCATGTAATGATTCCACATTTATTTTCAGGAATGGAGTTCGGGGCCACCATGCTTCCTGCTTACCCCAATCAAGGAGGTGCTCTCTGAGCCACAGGAGGGCTAGCCCCTTCTGCCAGCCAAATTCCTTACTCTCCTTCTCTAATCACTAGGTACTGTGCAGGTTCTACATACTAACTCATAGTTGAGTGTATTGTTTCTATAATTTCAGTGATTTGTGTGCTATCTTTACAAGTTTTGCTCTATCAACCCACTACTTAAGCATTCTGCTTGTATGTGATGTGGCAATAGAAGGTAGATTGCCAAGGTGTTGCCCACTTTAAACCTCATTAACAATAGTTATTCTGGATCTAGTAATTCTGCACCTGGGTATCTATCCAGATAGAGATTTACACAAAAACTTGTACATGAATGTTTATAGCTGTTCTATTCATAATAGCCCCCAAATGAAAACAACCCAATGTCTTTCTATGGGTTGAATGGATAAACAAAAATGTTACTATTCATAGTAACAAGGAACAGACTTTTGATACATGTGACAACTTGGATGACTCTCAAAGGCATTATGTTAAATAAAAGAAGCTGGTTTTAAAAGATTACATACTGTATGACTTAATTTATGTGATAGTCACAAAAGATAAGTCTATAGGATGCAAAACAGGGGTTATGGGTATAGAGAGCATATGATTAGAAGGGCATAGCATGGGGAAATTTTTTTTTAGGGTGATGAAAATGATTTGTATCCTGTTTATATTGCTGTTTACTGACCTCTGGTGGCTCAGATGATAAAGAATCTGCCTGCAATGCAGGAGACCCAGATTTGATCCCTGGGTCAGGAAGATCCCCCGGAGAAGGAAATGGCAACCCACTCCAGTATTCTTGTCCAGAGAATCCCGTGGACAGAAGAGTCAGGTGGGCTACAGTCCAAGGGGTCACAAAGAGTCGAACACGACTGAACGACTAACACTTTCACTTTCTTTGTATTGCTGGTTACATATATCTGTACCTAAGTTCAAATTAATAGAACTGTACACCAAGATAAAAATGATTAATTTTACTGTATTTTAATTTTAAAAATTCTGTAGTGACATTTAGGTTTTTTCAAGGCCTGGAAAAATAGAGGAGTTGGTTTGTCAGCTTTTGGATTGTGTGCCTTGGGTTATTTCCCTCCTGTCTTCTGGGCTCATGATTGGGCAACAAGCAAGTTGTAAGCAACCTCCAGGAGACTGAAGGGAAATCTCCAATTAGCCAGCTGTCACCCTTGCAAACTCCAGGCAAAGAGCTCCAGGCAAAGATTTAGTGGGTGAGAAATCTTGGACTAAAAGAACAAATGAATGTAAAAGAGATTAGAGACCTATATGGTTCATATAAACTTAATAATGTCCAAATCACCCATGGTTTTCACTTAGCTGCATTACCTTGGTTTAGTTAGCTCTAGCTGGTCCCTAAAGCAAATTCTTACAGATGCTTCAGAAGTAAACCATAAAAAGTACAAAGGATTTTTAGTTCCCTACTCCCAAGCCCTGCATTCCCCTCAGGAGGGCTTCCCAGAACTGGCTGTCCTCTGCGTCTCTCTTGAGGTACCCCTTTCCCCACCTATTGCAGTCTCATCTAAGAAGGCCTGGGATCTGAACACACCATTGACTACATACCCAGCACTATCAGGTCAGAACTCATCTGGTGGATGGAAACCAATCCTTGGGACCTTCTATGATGGATGAAACATTGATACGAGCCTGTGTCTTTGATTTGAACGTTGTGGAGTCTCAAGGTCCAACTGTCCTGGTCAAAGCTTGTGCGGCCTATATACTTGGGATTAACATTATTGGGCTTCTCTTGGCCTTTGAATAGCTCATAGAGAACCAACTTATTCTGATCCTGCCAAAATATCACCAGTTCGTCCAGGCTGAGGTTTTGGGTGTTTGGAAAGTGGCATGGCAGTTCTCCAGTCTCGTTGAAGAAGGCATGACTTTTCAAGGAAGCAGCACCTGAAAAAGGAATGGTGGAAACTGGGGAAAGAGAAACAAGAGGGAAAAATAAAAATCCCAGAAACTCCATTTCTCTTTATACAATACCCAGTTACTATTTTCTCAGTAATGATCTTGAAGAAGTAGATATTAAACTCTGGAACCGTGCATACACACTGGTATGTGGAGAAAGGAAGGGGTTTTTGTCCTCATTCTACTGCTAACTGGTTGACTTTGTGCAAACTGCAACTCCTATGGAGTTTTCTTATCTGTTTAATGAATGAGTGGACTAAACATTCTGAGGTTTCTTCCAGTACTGTGGTTCTGTGAATTTAAATGCCAGAACAGGAAAAGCCAGCAGAATTATATAACTCATTCACCCATTGGTTACCTTCCTATAATCTGAATATTAATTCTTTCCACTGTAGCTGTTATAGGCTCCAGTACTTCTTCACCATGACTGAAAGTTTCCCCCTCCCTTTCCTATTCCCTAATTCCTTGGCCTGCTATGGAGAAAAGATTTCTGACCATGGTAACAAATGTGATATCCTTCCTTTCATTATACCTTGTAGCTGGGTATCATAGTGAATAACATCTTTAAAATTCAAATAGTTCCCTTTATAGAGCTTCCCTCATGACTGCTTCTCCCACAGCCAGCTCCTTCAAGGAGAAAAACAGTTTGGAAATGACACAAATTGTCAACCAAGGCCTCTATTCTGTAACCTCTCTAAGCTCTTTCAGAGATCAGAAAGAGAACTGGGCAAATATAATGGTTGTTTTGGGATGTGGTGGTCAAAGACCATTTTAGGTACATGAATGAAATGCTGGAAATGAATCATAAGTGGGAAGGTGAGGATGTACTTTTGGAGTATTGGGGAATCCCCAGGTACCACAAACTTGCTCTCCTCAGCATGCATGGATTTGCTTTTGGAAACTTTTTCAAACCCTAGAGAATGTGCTGGGAGGGTTCAGAGAAAGGCTTTCATTCCTGAGGGCATATTGGGGTTTATATTTGGGCCACATAACTCCTTAAATGCAATGGATTATAGGGTTTTTGTAGAATTTATTCTGGATCACAGAATTACTTGAAACTTGCCAAGAAATTAAGTTGTGGTTAGTGAGAAGTACAGGGTTAGGTGGTGAAATGCTGTTTCTCAGTTAACGTGAAGTTAGATGCCACTTTGGGAAGGGAATTAGGATGGTTCTAATTAAGCTTCGTCATTCCAGACTTCAGTAAAGGGATGTTGACATTAAGGAGGAACGGAGAGGTAGGTTGGTGAGGGAGATGAGAGATGTTACTTGAGGTGTTCTTGGGTGGTGGTAGGAGAACTTAAACTGAAATGATCAATGGGTTTCTCTTCTTAAGGGAAATGGGTTTTTCTTGCTAAAAGAGAAATATTAGTGATATGCACTTGGCAAAACTGAAGTGTGTGCAGAGTAGCCCAGTGAGAATGGATAAGCAAGGAGGGGATTGGGGTGGTCTTGAACTCTATGGGAAGGGACTCCAGACATCAGTGAAAGTCTGAACAAGTTCGAATCATTGCTTGTTGCATTATACTCACTAGAACACTGTGAAGCCTTTGAAAGTATAAAGTACAGTCTCTGTACAGCATGCATTCTCATATTGGAGAAGGTGGGAAAATCTACCCGGGTACTTGGAACAGTGAAAGGGGAACTTAAAGACGACTTTCTGCATTCAGTAACCTTACCAGGCACTCCTGGGATAATGCTGTTCCTTTGCTAAACTTTGAACGATAATTGCAAGGACTGATGTTGAGGCTGAAACTCCAATACTTTGGCCACCTGATGCGAAGAGCTGACTCATTGGAAAAGACCCTGATGCTGGGAAAGATTGAGGGCAGGAGGAGAAGGGGATGACAGAGGGTGAGATGGTTGGATGGCATCATTGACTCGATGGACATGGGTTTGGGTGGACTCCAGGAGTTGGTTATGGACAGGGAGGCCTGGCGTGCTGTGGTTCATAGGGTTGCAAAGAGTCGGACACGACTGAGCGACTGAACTGAACTGAACTGAATGATAATCTAAGGGTGCCACCTGCTGTAAAAGCTTCTAGCAACTATCTCTGGGAAAACTCATGCTGGTTTTACCACACATTTGCCATATGATATAGAGCAGATGACCTAGTAGAGAAACCAAATACATAGTTGAAAATTCTGTCAGTTAACTGACATGGTATATTATTACTCAGCAGTCAGTTGTGCCTCTAGCTGGGAAATTACTTTGCCTTTGGCTTCTTCTGTCTTCCTGATTTAGGGTTGCATCTCCACACAGCCTCACAGTAATTCTTCTCCTGCCTGCCTGCTCTCTCCACTGACGGACGCGTCCATGACCCAGGCTCCCTCTCTCAAAGATAAGAAGGAATTTTTCTTCCACCCATCCAACCGCTCCCTTCTCATCTAACAACCGAAAGTGTGGTCTGTAAATGCAGTGTCTCTAGCCCTACCCCAGACCTTCTGAGTCTGCATTTGAAATAGACCTCCAGTTTGAAAAGCCGCAGTAGAGTATTTCTATCTCTGTCTCCAGTGGAAAAGAGTGATGATGAAATAGGAAAAATCTGTTTCCACCCATCCCTCCCCAAACCTTCTCTCTTTACCCTGGAGTGGAAATCACTCTGAAGTCCCTTTTGAGTGGAACTGAAAGTATTTCACAACTTAGACTCCATATTCCCCACCAACCACTGGCTTCCATGACTTAACTCGGAGATATGCATACTAATCACTTCTCTGACGATATAGGGAAGATTTAGCTCAAAGTCTGCTCTCTCTAAGTGGCTTCAGGCTTCCCTGTTATGACCCTAAACTTAAGGCCACCCAGATACTGTACTCACTGGGCTCCCCTGGAGGTTAAACATTGAGATTCTCTTCCCTGGCACTTGAGTCATAGAAATGGTCTGGGTCTAGTTATAACCGGCTTCCCAGGTGATGCTAGTGGTAAAGCACCCATCTGCCAGTGCTGGAGACATAAGGGATCCCTGGATCAGGAAGATCTCCTGGAGGAGGAAATGGCAACCTGCTCCAGTTTTCTTGCCTGAAAAATCCCCTAGACAGAGGAGCCTGGCAGGCTATAGTCCATAGAGTCGCAAAGAGTCAGATATAATTCAAGTGACTTAGCACATAGCACATGTTAGGAGATGGTCACTCAAGAATCCATCTAGACACCTCCCAAATCAGCTGGAGACATTTCTTTCAAAAATGCCTCTATCAGGAAGACATTGCTGATAAAGTCCACTTTATCAGCTGAGGATTGTCACCAAGATACTGTTTGGCTGTCACACAGAAACTATAGTCTTCTAAACTTGTGAGGTCTCTGACCCCAGCCAGGACTTCAGTTTTCCCCAGCTACTACCCAAATGCATATCTTATGTTTTCTAGGTCATCTCTTCCTCATATTACTATGCTTATCTGTATTCATGAATTTCCCTTCTTTTACTAAACTTACTTCAAAGCTCTACCAGTGTCATTCCATTGTCATAAACTCTTTTATGTCTTCAGCCTCTTCATCAAATGTTTCCCATAAGGTTGTGCTTTTGCCCCCAGCCACTACTTGTTTCATGACACTTTACAGGGACCTTTAGTAACACTCTTCCCCCTTTGAGGTGTTCTCTTCTTTCACTGCTCTTAGCTACTAATCATTTGTCACTACTTCCTTACTCACTGAAGATTTTTGGCATTAGATGCAAGGTCTTTCTAATCAATTGTTCCTATCAAATATCAAAGGTGGCTTTGGCATGGATAAGTTTACCAGCAACCATGCCTCAATGTTCTTTGATCTTTGCCCCTTGAAAGATCTTTATCCACAAGCTATTTCAGCAACTCCTTTCCCGTGACATAATCCTAAATCTTATTGCTAAGAACGTCTCTGTCCCTATAATCTTAAACCTCAATGTGCCAATCTCTGTCTGCAAGATACCATCTTCCAAGATTTGCTCTTGATTACCTTCATCTGTTCCTCAACTTCCTCATGACTTCAACTCTATCCAGTCTATACCCTATAATGCAGTGCTTTCCAAAAGCAGTCTCTTAATAGTATGACTAAGATACTTAATTTTCATCTTACTTAATTTTAGATAATTTAAATTTAAATAGCCACATGTGGTTAGTGGCTATCATATTGGATAGTACAGCAATAGTGTACTTTTTCGATCATTCCTTTGCAAGCAACTTCCACAAAATTGCCCTTTTGTGCAGATTTCATTCCAAGAGCAATCTACTTTTGATCTACATATCTGTTCTTATGACTGAATGTTTGAACACTCCTGGAGAAAATTATTCAATTAATTAGACTCGTGACATTACAAATCACGTGTCTCTAGTTCACTTAACTTGGCCTCTGGGCTGCTCACTCTACTTGGTAAACCCTCTCCCTTCCTCCCAGCAGTTATTTCAGCAGTACCCTCTGCTACTGCTTGTAGTTCCTCTTTCTCTTAGAGTTAACTTTTCTGAAAGACTAAATAAAAGACCTACAAGACCTTTTAGAACTAACACCCCAAAAAGATGTCCTTTTCATTATAGGGGACTGGAATGCAAAAGTAGGAAGTCAAGAAACAGCTGAAGTAACAGGCAAATTTGGCCTTGGAATACGGAATGAAGTAGAGCAAAGACTAATAGAGTTTTGCCATGAAAATGCACTGGTCATAACACCCTCTTCCAACAACACAAGAGAAGACTCTACACATGGACATCACCAGATGGTCAACACTGAAATCAGGTTGATTATATTCTTTGCAGCCAAAGATGGAGAAGCTCTATACAGTCAGCAAAAACAAGACCAGGAGCTGACTGTGGCTCAGACCATGAACTCCTTATTGCCAAATTCAGACTGAAATTGAAGAAAGTACGGAAAACCACTAGACCATTCAGGTATGACCTAAATCATATCCCTTATGATTATACAGTGGAAGTGAGAAATAGATTTAAGGGCCTAGATCTGATAGATAGAGTGCCTGATGAACTATGGAATGAGGTTCGTGACATTGAACAGGAAACAGGGATCAAGACCATTCCCATAGAGAAGAAATGCAAAAAAGAAAAATGGCTGTCTGGGGAGGCCTTACAAATAGCTGTGAAAAGAAGAGAAGTGAAAAGCAAAGGAGAAAAGGAAAGATATAAGCATCTGAATGCAGAGTTCTAAAGAATAGCAAGAAGAGATAAGAAAGCCTTCTTCAGTGACCAATGCAAAGAAATAGAGGAAAACAACAGAATGGGAAAGACTAGGGATCTCTTCAAGAAAATCAGAGATACCAAAGGAACATTTCATGCAAAGATGGGCTTGATAAAGGACAGAAATGGTATGGACCTAACAGAAGCAGAAGATATTAAGAAGAGACGGCAAGAATACACAGAACTGTACAAAAATATCTTCACGACCCAGATAATCACAATGGTGTGATCACTGACCTAGAGCCAGACATACTGGAATGTGAAGTCAAGTGGGCCTTAGAAAGCATCACTACGAACAAAGCTTGTGGAGGTGATAGAATTCCAGTTGAGCTATTCCAAATCCTGAAAGATGATGCTGTGAAAGTGCTGCACTCAATATGCCAGCAAATTTGGAAAACTCAGCAGTGGCCACAGGACTGGAAAAGGTCAGTTTTCATTTCAATCCCAAAGAAAGGCAATGCCAAAGAATGCTCAGACTACCACACAACTGCACTCATCGCACACGCTAGTAAAGTAATGCTGAAAATTCTCCAAGCCAGGCTTCAGCAATATGTGAACCGTGAACTTCCTGATGTTCAAGCTGGTTTTAGAAAAGGCAGAGGAACCAGAGATCAAATTGCCAACATCTGCTGGGTCATCGAAAAAGCAAGAGAGTTCCAGAAAAACATCTATTTCTGCTTTATTGACAATGCCAAAGCCTTTGACCGTGTGGATCACAATAAACTGGAAAATTCTGAAAGAGATGGGAATACCAGACCACCTGATCTGCCTCTTGAGAAATTTGTATGCAGGTCAGGAAGCAACAGTTAGAACTGGACATGGAACAACAGACTGGTTCCAAATAGGAAAAGGAGTTCATCAAGGCTGTATATTGTCACCCTGTTTATTTAACTTATATGCAGAGTACATCATGAGAAACACTGGACTGGAAGAAACACAAGCTGGAATCAAGATTGCCGGGAGAAATATCAATAACCTCAGATATGCAGATGACACCACCCTTATGGCAGAAAGTGAAGAGGAACTAAAAAGCCTCTTGATGAAAGTGAAAGTGGAGAGTGAAAAAGTTGGCTTAAAGCTCAACATTCAGAAAACAAAGATCATGGCATCCGGTCCCACCACTTCATGGGAAATAGATGGGGAAACAGTGGAAACAGTGTCAGGCTTTATTTTTCTGGGCTCCAAAATCACTGCAGATGGTGACTGCAGCCATGAAATTAAAAGACGCTTACTCCTTGGAAGGAAAGTTATGACCAACCTAGATAGCATATTCAAAAGCAGAGACATTACTTTGCCAACAAAGGTTCATCTAGTCAAGGCTATGGTTTTTCCTGTGGTCATGTATAGATGTGAGAGTTGGATTGTGAAGAAGGCTGAGTGCCGAAGAATTGATGCTTTTGGACTGTGGTGTTGGAGAAGACTCTTGCGACTCCCTTGGACTGCAAGGAGATCCAACCAATCCATTCTGAAGGAGATCAGCCCTGGGATTTCTTTGGAAGGAATGATGCTAAAGCTGAAACTCCAGTGCTTTGGCCACCTCATGGGAAGAGTTGACTCATTGGAAAAGACTCTGATGCTGGGAGGGATTGGGGGCAGGAGGAGAAGGGGACGACAGAGGATGAGATGGCTGGATGGCATCACTGACTCAATGGATGTGAGTCTGAGTGAACTCCGGGAGTTGATGATGGACAGGGAGGCCTGGCGTGCTGCGATTCATGGGGTCGCAAAGAGTTGGACATGACTGAGCGACTGATCTGATCTGATCTGAAGCAGTGATTGCTGTCTCCACCCCTGCCTCTGTCTCCACCTCACTGATGAAACTTCCCTGGCAAATGTTGTCATTGTCTCCCCCCATTGTTAAATGCAGAACACTTTTTAGACCTTATCTTATCTGACCACATTGTTGAACACTGCACTGTCGGCTGTCTCTCCTTCTTGAAACTCCATTCTTTCCCAAACTCTGACATCCTGGTCAATTTCCTCTCATCATCCCTTAAGTAGTGACTAGGGCACGGATGGTTCTCCAGGAGTTTTCATGACTGAGGTGATATTTCTGTGAAGACTAGCTTTGCTTTGATCTCATGCTCACTGTGGATCCCATATAGATATAAATACATACACAGTTATGTATATATATTATAGGTATATAATATATATAAAAATATATATAATATATATATATTATAAAAAAATATAAGTGTATATTTTATATTTTATAAAATATATAACTATATTTTATATTTTATAAAATTTTATATTTTATATATTATAAAATATTATATATTATATCTTTTATAAATATGTATTTTATATTATATTTATATTTTATATATAAAATAAATATTTTATATTTAAATAAATATTTATATAAAATATATATTATAATATAATATATTTTATATATTTTATAAATATATATTTTATAAATAAAATAAATATTTTATATTTAAATAAATATGTAATATAAATATATGTTTTATATATAAAATATGTGTAATTTATATTTATATAAATATTTATATTTATATAATTATATATTTATATTTATAATTATATAAATATATATATAATTTATATATTAATATAAATATATATTTTTTATAAATTATATGTATGTTTTATATACTTTTGTAAATATATATTTTATAAATATATATTTTATATTATATATATTATATATAATAAATATTTTATATTTAAATAAATATGTAATATAATATATATATTATATATATAAATATAATTTATATAAATATAAATATAAATTATATATTAATACAAATATATTATAAATTATATATATTATGAAATATATAACTATATAACTATACTATATATTATATGGAATATGATCTATTAAAATATATGAAGTATTGTATAAGATAAAATATAAAACATATCATTACATGTCAAAAAACTCAGCTCCTGGCAAGTCCAAGCCCTCAGATTATACCACCCACTGCCCCTCATAGCTGTTGTTATCCATCTTGTCTTAGGCATCTCCTTATTCACTGAAGTTCTGAGCTCCTAGCTTCCCCATCACTGCCTTTGTCTAGGTAATTTCAGCCCCTTGCACACAATGCCCAACCTCTCTCTTTCTTGTCCTCTTTTCCTCCAGTATCTTGTCCTCTCTACCCCAGCCATCTCCTCCCTGGACCAGAATTCAGATCTTATTGTTATCACCTCACCTCCTAAAAACTCTCAATAGCAAGCATCTTACCTTGTGGCCAGGAAGTTCCCCTGAAGAAGGCAATGGCACCCCACTCCAGTACTCTTGCCTGGAAAATCCCATGGACGGAGGAGCCTGGTAGGCTACAGTTCATGGGGTCACAAAGAGTTGGACACGACTGAGCGACTTCACTTCACTTCACCTTGTGGCCACCACCTTTTCATTTTATTCTTTCTCCTACCACCACTCCATAAATTCTCCCACCTCATTGGAATATGTTATGAATTGGAATATTTCTCATTGTATCTGCAGATAGTACCCTAGGTCAAACCTCCAGTACCTTTTGATTGGATAATTGCAATTGCCTCCTATCTTATCTCCCTACTTATACCCTTGTTCCCAAATCTAATTCCTTAAGCCCAACTGATCCTTAAAAATGCATCTCAGATAGTATAACACTCCTGTCCAAAAGTCTCTGATGACTTCTCATCATTCTGAAAATTATATCCAAATCCTTTCCCATCACGCTGAGAACTATACCCCAATCCTTCCCGTGACCTATGAAGTCTTATGTAACCTGGTACCTTGCAGACGTCTTCCCTTCACTTACTCTGCCCCAGCCATACACTGGCTTCCTTGTCAATCCTCCAAAAGGCCAGGCACACTCTATTCCAAGGCCTCACCACTTCAGTCTTTTTGCACAGCCAAAAAGACATTGCAGTCTTGAAATGGAGTTGCAGTCAAGGATTTGCTCCCTTCACCGGCCAGTCACGCTCTTTTACATATTTGTATCTGTAGCCCAGGCACCTTTGTTTTGCAGTTTATTTGGGGCCTTGGGCAGAGGTCTTCAGAAGATGCCTCTGCTGAGGCTGCCTTATGTTTGGAGACATTTTCACCTTGCAGGCTTACTTTTCCCCAGCAGACTCCGTATTTCCATTCTGAGCCCTTCCCCCTCATCCTTCCTTTCCACCTCTCCCCAGGGTCCATAAAACTGCTGGAGCCTTTTGATCTGAGTGCCCTCAACAGCCTGAAGACCCCCATGTCTGTACTGATCTACTTGATTCTTGACTGGTCTGCTGCACAGAGAGAGAAAGAAATGAAAATGTGGAAAAACAGGTTAAGAGTTCAGAGGAGTTAGTCTGAGAAGTACTGCTGCTGCTGCTGCTGCTGCTAAGTCGCTTCAGTCGTGTCCGACTCTGTGCGACCCCATAGATGGCAGCCCACCAGGCTCCTCCATCCCTGGGATTCTCCAGGCAAGAACACTGAAGTGGGTTGCCATTTCCCTCTCCAATGCATGAAAGTGAAAAGTGAAAGTGAAGTCACTCAGTCGTGTCCGACTCTTAGCGACGCCATGGACTGCAGCCCACCAGGCTCCTCCGTCCATGGGATTTTCCAGGCAAGAGTACTGGAGTGGGGTTTCATCGCCTTCTCCGAGAGAAGTACTAGTAGTTCCTAAAAGAACAGAATGGGAGGAATGGTAGAGAAACAATATTTAAAGAGATAAAGATTGTGATTATTCAAAACTGAGAAAGACACAAGTCCTTAGATCAGAAATGCATACTCAGTACCATGACAATAAATGAAGATAAATGACAATAAATCTGCACCTAGATATACTATGGTAAAGCTGCTAAACAAAAAATATCAAATACTTTTTCAAATTTACAAAGAAAAAGAGAATCATTCTTAAAAAAAAAAATGAAGAAAGAACACCTATAAAACAATGACAATTAGAATGAAAACTCCTCAGCAACCATAAATCAAATAAGACAAAGGGGGCAGTTACTTCTGAATGAATAAAACACACACATACAAATAAAGCAAATTACAGCATTTTGACTCACTGGACTAATACAGTTTCAAAAATTATAAAACTGAAAGGAACTTAGGAACTTGAGAAAGTGTGTATGAAACAATACTGAATAAAACATTCAGGGATTTGCATGTATATTGTGGTCACAACTATACGTAACTATTTTTACTCTCTTGCCTGTTAACATTATTGTAAGGACCAGAGAAGTGATTTTTAAATGGTACAGGGAGCTGAATACTTTTTAATAGAGACATCTACAGGGAGAAGGAATGAAAGAAAGTGAAAATGAAACCAAGAATGGGTAAATACTGTTAGAGGATGTTGAAAGAGTTTTTTGTAATTTTGAGATCCTGGAATTTGGCCCTATGGCTGGCAATGGCTATAAAGGAAGGGCTACAAGTGTTTTGTTTCTGTGAATCTCAGCATACCCAGGGGACTGAGTTGCATACTTTGGAGATGGTATTAAGATCTCTCACAAAGGAAAAACAAGCTACAATCTCTCAAACTCTTGCCTCTTCCTAAAGTAGTTTGTTTGCCATTGGAGCCTCTCTGTTCCCTACAAATATCACCCCTGCTCCCAATCAACCCTATACTTACCCTATTCAGTGACCATCTTCCACCAAATTAACTTGTCAGACAGCCCATTCTCTCTGGAATCTACTAAACATTAAAATGATCCACTACTTCAGAAGTAAGATTCTCCCTACTGGGAAGCATACATGTATTTCAAAGACCCCTGAAACAGTACCTTAATTTTAAAGGAGTGACTCCAAAAGGAAAACCATGAGGCTTCATGACACTTCTTTGGGAATTTGGGAATTAGGTCTGAACTATATCCACCTCTGTGATTATACTGACCACTATAACAGCAACAGGAAGTGGGAGTCAAAGTAACCATATAAATCTGCAACCACCCATATAGGAACCTGGACAAATCCGGGGGAAACAATAAACCTTTACACCAGATACAAAACGAAGGTTTGAGCCAATTTTATGTAAATCTTAAAAGTGAAGGAATAACCCCCAACTACTCCTGGTATATAAATTGTTCAACCAGAAGTATTGTTCAAGAGAAATGAGAAGCCCTAGGACCCAGAGAACCTCCAGACAATAAGAGAGCATCCTTCAGAAGTCAAACTAAGAAGAAACTTCCTCCTGATGTGTAAACTATTGATTTCCCAAATACCACTCTGACTCCAGATTTAAGTATTACTGGAGGTGCTGGGATTGCAGCAAACAGAGCTGGACAGTTAGAGGTACCTTTGCTAGTGGCAGCTCAACATTCCTTTAGCTTTATAAGCACAGATTATAATCTAAACACAAATTATAATCTAATAAATACAAATTAGAATCTAATTCTGCAAGAAGGCTGCCTTCTTGCCCTTTTAGGTTTCAAACTCTCATTCAATTTTTGCCTCATGGGCAGAGTCAGCAAACACACTGTCTGATTTCCATGACTAGGGGAAGACACAAAACATATTAGGGGGAAAAGGAGAAACAGAATTATTTCACTGCACTGTTTCATATCTGCTGTCAAATGAATTATTTAGCCCTGTGTTTTTGCTGGGTCAATTGCATCCCCTTTCTCCCTTTGGATGCCTGCCTATGAGCCTGTCACTGCTCACCAGCCCAGTAAGCAGAGATGTGCCCTGAGAAGGAAGATGAGATTCAGATGGATTCCTTTTCATTCTTTACATAAGAATGAAATCTGTTTTGTTGTTGTTGCTATTTTTAATCCTATGTGAAGTACTGGCAATGTTATCTTCTAATCAAGTGTCACTGTCTTCTATCCCACTTTAAATTTGTACTGCCAAAAATATAACCACTATTCTCTCATCACCATAAAGCTTAAATGACTTCCATTTGGGGGAGTTATTTTTAAAATTTCAGTATTGATAACTCTTTTCAGAAGTTAGGAAGTGTCCAAGCAGTTTCAAATGCAAAGCCAGGGCAAAAGTGACACCTGGACTCAATTTTGGTAAGGTTTCTCAGTTTTATTTTCACTTTCCATGCGCAGAGTCAGAAAGTTTAGGGGGAGAAGGGGTAAATGATATCTCAATTCAGACTTTTCTGAAAATTTGTTTTTAGGCCATTTTTTTTCTTCCCTCCCAAGTCATAAGACCTGGGGCTGGTCACTGTATGAGAAAGACCAGGGCCCAAGCTGTAGGGACAGCTAAGGTATTGACTGCAGGGAACTTGGAGGATGTATTTGATGGGAAAATTGTGAACTTGACTGAGGCACAAGCCACATGATCTATCAAACCTGTTTAGGTGCCCAAGGGACAAATCCTACTATTATGGACAGTTCCCTAGAAAGAGTTAGGAGAAGTAGCATAATGTCAAGGTGAAGTGAACAGATGCTGTATCTATACTGCTGAGTATGAATTCAAGCTCTGCCACTTATTAGCAATGTTGTCTTAAGCAAATTACTTAACCTCTCTGGGCTTTAGTTTGTACATTTGTAAAATAGGGAATCATAACAAGACCTAAAGCAGAGTTATGATGATGTTTAAATGAGTTAATATCTATAAAATGCCTAGAACAGTACCTGGCACAAAGTGTCTGTAAGCAATACATCTGTGTGCTTGTCAAATAAAACAATTAGAAGTGGGATGGGAAGAGGTTCTTGCTGGATAATGTTGTCCAAAGCTTTGCTTCAACCCCTTTCTCTCTGCCCCTGCTCACACATAACTTCTACCTTCCCAAGAGTTAAAATAGCAAATCATATTGGTCCTGGGAAGTGAAAGCTAGTATTATGACCTAAGTCAGTGATCAGTTAGCCCATCTGTAGATCAGGTAACATGTCTATAGCACAGACACAGCAAGCTCCAGGGTGCTAAGCAGAAAGCACTTCCCCAAAAGCCTGTCCCAGCCAGCATCGATCTGAGGGAGACTCTTTGTCAACCACAGCAGGATGAAGTCAGTGGCCAAGGGTCTTATGTGTGGCCACGGGAGGAGGTGAGCTCATGGCCAGTCTAGTTAGTTAGGGGCAGCCTGTGTTCTGCTGCAGTCAAACAGCAGGTGGGCTACCCCTCCCCCGTCTGCCCCACACCAGGACCGGGACACTTCCCTCTCAGTGCCCAGGGTGGGGAAGACAAGCCGCAGGAAGGGGCTGGGTCAGGAGAAACCAAGGGCATCCAGTCCCAAGATGGGTGGCAGGAACTTTGGCCAGCCCCAGTTTACAGAAGAAACTAAACTCAGACAAAGCAGCAAACAGGGAAGGTCTGAGTTTTCTGAGGCCTGACACTACTAAATTTATTTTGAGTGGAGAAGGGCTCTTTAAGAAAAAGAATACAGAACACAAAACAAAATGCCCATGGCCACTGCAACATTGCTCAGCACGGGGAGAATGTGGCAGAGAGACAAGTCAAGAAATCACAGTGGAAAGAGACAGTGGTCTTAACTTATTGTAGTTAAAATATCTTACTAATGAAAACTTTACTAAGACCTAAGACCCATGACCACACTGTTAGGGCTCCTCCTGAGGTCTTGGAGTGGTTTGGAAAGAGCTGTGCAGGTGAGAAGCCCTGAAGCTTAGCCCCTTAGCTTGATAGTAAATCAGCTGATATGATTAGCTGAAGGGCATTTAATCAGGTGGTTGCAGGGCTGGGTGCCTTGATCCTCCCAGTAATAAGTGCCAACTATGTTCTATGGGTGAGAGGTGGGGAGAAGGACAGGGGAAGGAGGTGGTGGGAGAGGAACAGTTGAGAAGAAGAAAACCAATGATGGCTGGTAGCTGGAGACTTTTAGAAGCCAGTTTGTCATTTCCCAAAGGTGTGAGAATGCCAGCAATGGGAACAGAGGAGCAAAAGAATTAAGCTTCAGGCATGTCAGAATAGGGACCTTCCCGTAGCTCCCTGGGCACTGCTGGACAGTCCAGTCTGCCCTCCTCTGTGCATCTAGAACCACAGGTGTAAGATGGCAGAAGGCGTGGGCTCCATCTCAGGTTGGACCCGCCATCAGCTGAGATACCTGTTCTCAGTTGTGATGCTTCCTTCTTCTTCATGAAAGTCTTTCTGGCTTGTGGTCTTGTGTACGCTGAATAGAAAGTGAGTAAACCCCATCAAGTCTCAGGCCCCAGCTTGCAGCTCAGGTTCACGGGGAGACAGTAGGAGGATTCTAGGACTTTATAAAGCCAAAAGTGTGCTTACCAGAGAGCAGGAGGGCCATCACGATTAGAGTGTTTCGCAGTCCCATGGTGCTACAGTTAAAACAGAGAAGATAAAACTCGATTAGAAAACGAAACCAAAAAAGTGACAAAGTGGAGTTTGAAATTCACTTCGGCCCATGGGTGGGGCAAAGATGATACAGTGTGATCATCAAAACCATTTTCTTTTTCTCCTAACCCTACAGACATACCCTATTTCCCAGCCCCCACCCCCACACAAGTAGGCCATGTGACTGGGTTTTGACCAGTGGAATTGTGAGCAGAAAAGATGGGCGTTACTTCCAGGTACCACAGTGCTAAAGCCTCTCTCTTCCCTCCATCCTCTGCCTTCTTTGATGCAGAGGATCCAGAGGAGCAGTCCAAGCGGCCAGAAGATGGTAAAGCCTCACTATGAAAGAAGCTGATTGGCTGAACAAATTAATAAAACAGCTCTTAACACCCCACAGTGATCTGTATTGGACTGTGATGTGAGCAAAAAATAAAATTTTGGTGTGTTAAGTTAATGAAATTTTGGGAGTTGTTTACTGCAGTAGCTGAGAAAGAAATGGCAACTCATTCCAGTATTCTTGCCTGGGAAATCCCATGGTGAAAGAGGAGCCTGGTAAGCAACAGTCCATGGGGTTGCAAAGAGTCAGACACAACTGAGCAACTAAAACTGCAATAGCAGCATTATTATCTTGACCAATAAATGGGTATGGTAGGACAAATAGAAAGTATTTATGGCTTCCCTGGTAGCTCAGTTGGTAAAGAATCTGCCTGCAATATGGGAGACCCTGGTTCAATTCCTGGGTCGGGAAGATCCTCTGGTGAAGGGATAGGCTACCCACTCCAGTGTTCTTGGGCTTCCCTGGTGGCTCAGCTGGTAAAGAATCGCCTGCAGTGCAGGAGACCTGGGTTTGATCCCTGGGTTAGGAAGATCCCCTGGAGAGGGAAAGTTTACCCATTCCAGTATTTTGGCCTGGAGAATTCCATGGACTGTATAAGTCCATGGGATCTCAAAGAGTCACATACAACTGAGCAACTTTCACTTTCATGTTTAGAAATCAATTTTTTTTTTGGCTTCCCTGTGGTTTTCAAACAGTAATGTGCATAAAAATTATCTGGAGGATATGTTAAAGCAGATTCCTGGGGCTTTTCCACAGAGATTCTGATTAGTAGATTGAGTGAAATCCATGACTCGCAAACTCACAGATGATAGTGTTGCAGTGGGCTCCTTAACCACTTTGATAATCCTGTACTAGAAAGTGAAAGGGAAGTCGCTCAGTCGTGTCCGACTCTTTGCGACCCCATGGTCTGTAGCCCACCATGCTTCTCTGTCCGTGGGATTTTCCAGTACTAGAGTGTTCACTTAATCTATGTGATGGAGCCAAGGAAAACGATAAGTATTGCTCTATAACCTCCATGCTCTCTCTTTTCTTTTCCTGCCCTCCATCTTTCTTTATTCACCCATTTACCCCAACTTAGACCAAAAGGCTGTAGAGTGGCTTATAGGGAAGCATAGAATAGGGAAGATGACCAACATTACAAACAGGGGAAAAGCAAACCAAATGCAGGAATACAAAATGGAGTCAAGTACAATGCCAAAGCTAAATGCTTACCATAGAAATCTGCCCACTTTGTATGGTGTGGGTCACAAGTTTGGCTTGTTAACTTTTTAACAGCTAAGGTGAGAAGGAAAATCTAACTGGTGAATCAATTTCCAGATCTGTCCATGAGATAAAGATAAACCAATGCTCAGATGAAAGTATACAACTATTCCTGATCCAACAGCAGATATTTCTTCCCTGTGGGTGATTTGTCTAGAAACCATCCTTGATGCCTGTGGGTTATGCTAGACACCCTTCCTTTCCTTTTCCATAAAACCCAATGTATGACTTTAGGCTGAAAGTATTTGTTATGTTTCTTTCCTTCTGGACTGTAACTTCTTTTTTTTTTAATGAAAAAATTTTAGTAGATCATACCTGCTCATAGTACTACATTTGAAATATAAGGGCAATAAACAGTGGAAAGCAACTCCCTGCCAGCCTTGTCCCCTAGCAGTTTGACTTCTCCCCATAGCAATAAGTGGAGTGACCACTATTACCTGTTAGCAGTTTCTTGCCTCTACTTGCAGTTATTTGAGACAAAGTGAAATGAAAACTGAGACCCATTTTTTTTTTCATTTAATTATAAAACACAAATGTTAGCACACTATAATGCACTTCTGCACACTAACCACTCCCTTGGAGATTTTTCTGTGTCCACACATACTGGGTATCCTCATTCTAACAGTTCCATATTATTCTGGTGTTTTCAATCAGATGTCAATAATTTACTTTACCAGCCCCTATCAATAGACATTTGGGTTTTTCCAATCTTCTGCTGCAATGAAGAGCCTTGATCATATGCCAAATCATATATGTGAGAGTAAGCTATCTTCCTAGGAGCAGAATGGCTTGACCAAAAAGTTAAAAAGCAAATTCAATTTTAATCTTCACACATATTGAAAAATTGTTCTCCCCTAAAACTAGATGCTTACGCTCCCACCAACAAAATCACAGCACGAATGTCCTTATTTTCATATAGATTTTGCCAACAAAGATTTCTAATTTGTAATCTTTACCAATCAGTTCAGTTCAGTTGCTCAGTCGTGTCTGACTCTTGGCAACCCCATGGACTGCAGGACACCAGGCTTCCCTGTCCATCACCAACTCCCAGAGCTTGCTCAAACTCATGTCCATTGGGCCAGTGATGCCATCCAGCCATCTCATTCTCTGTCGTCCCTTTCTCCTCCTGCCTTCAATCTTTCCCAGCATCAGGGTCTTTTCCAATGAGTCAGTTCTTTGCATCAGGTGACCTAAGTATTGGAGTTTCAGCTTCAGCATCAGTCCTTCCAATGAATATTCAGGACTGATTTCCTTTAGGATTGACTGGTTGGATCTCCTTGCAGTCCAAGGAACTCTCAAGAGTCTTCTCCAACACCACAGTTCAAAAGCATCAATTCTTTGGTGCTCAGCTTTCTTTATAGTCCAACTCTCACATCCATACATGACTACTGGAAAAACCATAGCTTTGACTAGATGGACCTTTGTCAGCAAAGTAATGTCTCTGCTTTTTAATATTGATCTTTACCAATGGGGAAGGTTAAAATGACATCTTATTGTAATTTTTAAAAAAATCCTTTTTTGTTGTCATGAAAATATAACTTAAAATTTCCCATCTTACTCATTTCTAAAGTGTATAGTAATATTAAACACATTTACATTTGTTGTGCAATCATCATTACCACCCATCTCTAGAACTCCTTTCATCTCCAAAATTTCATCTTGAAATTTTGTACCCATTAAACACTAACTCCACACACTCCTCCACTCCCTCTGTCCCTGAAAAGCATCATTCTACCTTCTATGTCCATGAATTTGACTACTTTAGGCACCTCATATAAGTAGGCTCATACAATGTTTGTCTTTTTGTGTCTGGCTTATTTCACTTAGCATAATGTATTCAAGATTCAAGCATTTTGTAGCACGTGTCAGAATTTCCTTCCGTTTTAAGGCTGAATAATATCCTATTGTATGTAAATGCAACATTTTGTTTATCCATTCAATTGTTGATGGACATCTGAGTTGCTTCCTCTTTTTGGCTGCCTTGAATTATGCTATGATCATGGGTGTACAAGTTTTTCTTCAAGACATGGCTATCATTTCTTTTGGGTATGTACTCTAAAGTGGAATTACTGGATCATATGATAATTCTATTTTTAATTTTTGAGGGAACTGATTTGTAGGAGCTCTTTTATATTTAAAAAATTAGTGCTAATTAGTGAACAATTTGGAGAAGGCAATGGCACCCCACTCCAGTACTCTTGCCTGGAAAATCCCATGGACGGAGGAGCCTGGTAGGCTGCAGTCCATGGGGTCGCTAGGAGTCGGACATGACTAAGCGACTTCACTTTCACTTTTCACTTTCCTGCATTGGAGAAGGAAATGGCAACCCACTCCAGTGTTCTTGCCTGGAGAATCCCAGGGACGGGGGAGCCTGGTGGGCTGCTGTCTATGGGGTCGCACAGAGTCGGACACGACTGAAGTGGCTTAGCAGCAGCAGCAGTAAACAATTAGAAAATTTGTGTTTTGTGACAGTAAGTTGCAAATATATTCAGTTGCCAAAACACATAGTAGGTGTCCAATCTGTGCACCTTACGCTCTCTCCCAATTGTTCTGCCTTCCTTCCAGTGATTTTAATAAGTTTCAGAACACAGACACTATCTGTTGGGCCAAAGCTGACACCAGTCAGTAGTAGAATCTGGAAAAATAATTCTCTTTTTTAAAAATTGAAGTACAGTTGATATATAATGTTGTGTTAATTTCTGGTGTACATCAAAATGATTTAAAAGACGCTTACTCCTTGGAAGGAAAGTTATGATCAACCTAGATAGCATATTCAAAAGCAGAGATATTACTTTGCCAACAAAGGTTTGTCTAGTCAAGGCTATGGTTTTTCCAGTGGTCATGTATGGATGTGAGAGTTGGACTGTGAAGAAAGCTGAGCGCCGAAGAATTGATGCTTTTGAACTGTGATGTTGGAGAAGACTCTTGAGAGTCCCTTGGACTGCAAGGAGATCCAACCAGTCCATTTTGAAGGAGATCAGCCCTGGGATTTCTTTGGAAGGACTGATGCTAAAGCTGAAATTCCAGTACTTTGGCCACCTCATGGGAAGGGTTGACTCATTGGAAAAGACTCTGATGCTGGGAGGGATTGGGGGCAGGAGGAGAAGGGGATGACAGAGGATGAGATGGCTGGATGGCATCACTGACTCGATGGACATGAGTCTCAGTGAACTCCGGGAGTTGGTGATGGACAGGGAGGCCCGGTGTGCTGCGATTCATGGGGTCGCAGAGTCGGACACGACTGAGTGACTGATCTGATCTGATCTGATATTCTTTTTCAGATTATTTTCCATTATAGTTTAGTACAAGATACTGAATATAGTTCCCTGTGATTTACAGTAGGACCTTCCTGTTGATTTCATACATAGTAGTTTTGTATCTGTTAATCCTAGACTCCTAATTTATCCCTTCGCCTCTTCTTCTTTTGGTAACCATAAATTTGTTTTCTATATGTCTGTTTCCATTTTATAAATAAGTTCATTTGTATCATAAAGATTCCATATGTAAGTAATAGCATATGATATTTGTCTTTTCCATGTCTGAGTTACTTCATTTAGTATGATAACCTCTAGATCTATCCATGCTGCTACAAATGGAATGATTTCATTCTTTTTTATGACTGAGTAATATTCCACTATATATATATATATATATATATATATATATATACACACACACACACACACACACACACTACATGTTCTTTATCTACTCATCTGTTGAACATTGCTTCCATGTCTTGGCTACTGTAAGTAGTGCTGCTATGAACACTGGGTACATGTATCTTTCTGAATTAGAGTTTTCTTTGAATATATGCCCAGGAGTGGGATTGGTGGATCATAAGGTAAAGGAGTTCTCTATTTGATTCTTGTGCACTTCATCATCCTAAATCACTACCAATATCCTATTTATCATAGATTCTGAGGACTGTGAACCCTGTAAGTCTGAACTCCTAGTTAGTATAAAAATCTCACACTGTTTGCAAACCAAGTATCAGTATGCTTGATGCAATCAAAGTTTTTTTTTTTTTTCTTCCCTGGGTGATGTGTCAGATAGGACACACCATCAAAATTATACTTTGGTATAAATTTAATGAATCACCTTTAATTCAAATAATCACATGAAATCTGTATGGTCGTGGGAAATCCTGGACAGATGGTCCCTGTAATTCATTCAGTGGGGAGGAGCACTGGGTCTGAGAAGGACATCAAAATTATTTTTTGCTTCTCTATTTGGAATCTCTGTCTTCTCCTGGGTGAAAAGCTGCCTCTCCTTAACTTCCTCTCATTGATACTGGTATCATTCTCTCAAACTTTGCAGAATAAGCCTAACAGAGAAAAGAGAATAAGTCTAAGCCTAACACACTTCTATCAAAGCCTTTTATGGATTTTGGGGGAGAGAGATCATGTTTGTCCTCAAAATCCTGCCCCAGCAGTGATATTCCTAATAAACTTCCCTAACATTAACTTAGAGACTGCACACCCATCCTGACCAACACTTTAGATACCTGGTTTACCAGAGGCCCTATTAAAATATAGGGCTAAAATACTTGAGTGTCATGATACTCTTTTATACAGTATAAATGTATAAAAATATATTCTTTTATACATATGAAAAATTTCTCTCATCTCTAGCCATGGAGTGTGTGTGAGGGGCCAGTTTTCTTCAATGTCATTGGCTATGAGGCAGAGCAGAAATGTCACTGCTCCCTGTGCAATGAACTCTTAACCACAACTACGAGTCACGACTTTCTCCAGAGGGCCTGAGAAGTAGAAACTCTAGCTTTTGGAGGGAGAGAGCAGAAAGGGGATTGGGAGAGGAAAGAACCTAAGAATTTACAGGGGAGATTCTCTGTGAGGATATTTCTGTCAGTTGTGAGCAGAATGGGTGAACTGGTCAAAAACCTAGAACAAGTTTCAACGTTCTATTTAGCTGGAGGTTCACCTTCAAAACTAAAGAAAAGCACCCATCAGACACTACTTTCTCTCACTTTACATACCTGGCCATCATAGAATGTGAGTGAGAGTTAACTCAATGCCCAAGTATATTATTCCTCACAATAAGGTGAGATTTTCTTTCCCCATGTTGCAAGTAAAGAAATGGAGTTTCTTCCCTGCATTCTTTTTCATTTTATTGAGATAACTGGTTTATAACATTTTTTCACATTTACAACATTATATTTCCACTTCATACAACATCATATTTCCATTTCCGTATACAGTACAGTTTGCTCGTCACCAGAAATTTAGTTTCCATCCATCACTCATTGTGTTATTTTTGACTCTTGTATAGTTCCTTTAAAAGTTCCAGTTGGTTTCAGATGTGCTGTTGTTATTGCTTAGTCACTCAGTCGTGTCCAACTCTTTTGTGACCCTGGACACAAAAGCCTGGACGGTAGCCTGCCAGGCTCCTCTATCTATGGGATTCTCCAGGCAAGAATACTGGAGTGGGTTGTCATTCCCTTCTCCATCTTCCTAAACTGGGGATTGAACCTGAATCTCTTGTATTGGCAGGCAGATTCTTTACCACTGAGCCACCAGGGAAGCCCCAGGTGTGCATTAGGAGCAAGGAAAAAAGATTTCAATTCTACCCACTCTCAGGGTAGCAAGGGAACAGCACATCCCTGGGGCCATGTGTGATGGCAGCTCCTGGAATCAGAGTGTGACACTCAGGGGATAGGCTGGCTAGATGTAGGATGGACCACAGTGTCCCTGTGTATCAGGGACATTTCTGTCCTGAGCTGCCATTCAGTCCACAAATATTATTTGAGCACCTATTACGTGCCAGGCAGAGAATGCTTCTCTCCACCCCAGCCCCAGACAGGTAATGAGTTTGCTGGCCTGGGCTGACCTCCAGACACATGTTACTGTGTTTCAGCTAAGCCTCACCCAGAAGAGTTCTGGGAACTACGTGCATTGGAACAGAACAAAGGGGATTAAGAAGAGTTCTTTTATGTTGCAAGTCTGCAGGAGGATGTGGGATCTAGCTCAGGCGAAAGGCAGTATGCAGATATGGCGAAGTGGTGTTGGCCAGTCACGGGGTGGGACAGGGGAGTACACATATGATGGCTCGGGAAGTGAGAGAAAGATTCCAAGGCAGAAGTTGGGGAGCAGCAAAAAAAGTTCCCTATTTCACTACTTTGTCTAGAATATTAGTGGTGATCAGGGCACCAGGAAAAATGCTGATAGGTTTCCTGGTGTCTAAGGAAGGTTGTTCATTGAGACAGTCTCATGCAAACATGTAGTGAATTTACTCAGTGTCAGGCTTTTTCTAGAGGTTGTGAGGGAGTATAAAGATGTGCAGGCCTTGATCCCTAACTCAGAGCTAAAAAGAAAAACAGAGTGTCCACAAATACCTACCATTCAAGCTCCAGGCCAGCATGCAAGGTGGACTCATTCATCTCCTCCCAGCACATATGAGAGTCCTTCTCCGAACAAAGCAAAAGATGCCATAATTTCCATGGAGGGAGGACTAGGTTGGCCTCAGCCCAGGTTCAGACCCCAATCCTTTGTTTTCTTCCAGCTTGTACTGTGGCTGGCCCAGCAAGCGTGCTGGATGGGCACTGCCAGCTGAGTGAGAAGACAGTGAAAGCCAGGAGCAGGACAAGCCGCCCAGGGCCTTGACTGGCGTCAGCGTGACACGCTGTGTCAGTCACTTCTCAGGGCACCAGAACCGGAAGCTCTACCCTTAGAACAGCTATGATTACCTTGGAGGTCCTTGGAGGAATAGGGTAGGCTTATTTCCTTTTTCACAAAGTTTCTGAACTGCAAAATAAGAAGGTTGCTGGGAATTGACTGTATCTGAATTTTAACTTCTGACAGGGTGTCTCGTGATATGCTTGAGAGCAGTAGAGAAATGTGGGGATACATATTCATACAGATACTTGGCTGTGCCCCTAGGTTGTTCATTCATTTAACAAATATTTTTGGAGCCAGGCCTTGTGCGAGGTGCTGGGAATAGAATGATGAGCAAAACCGGAAAGGACTCCTCTTGCTATAGTTGCTTATAGGTTAGTAGATGAGCAGGATGATGATCATACAAATAAATGTAAAATTACAATGATGACGAGTGCTACAGAGGAGAGCTTCATGGTGCTTGGAGGGCCCATAATAGGTCTAGTCTAAATTGAGATTTGAAGAATGATGTGATAAGTTAAAGATGGACACATATTCTTTGCTACTCCTCCCTCCTACCCCTTTGTGACCTCTAATTTCCTCTCCTTGAGTCTGGGCGGGCCTTAGAGATTTGTTTGACCAATAGAGTGCACTAGAAGGGATGTTTAGGACTTCTGAGGCTAGATCAAAAGAAGCCTTGCAGTGTCTGTCTGTCTTGGAATGTGGGGCTCAGAGCCACTATACAAGACGTCCCACTACTGAGACCACCATCATGGAAATGCCACGTGTAGGTGTTTGAGTCAACAGTCCCAGCTGAAACAGCCTTCCAGTCATTTCTGCCAAACCACCAAACATGGGAATAAAATCCTGAATCCTTTAAATCAGAGGTCAGCAAACTGCAGCCTGAAGACCAAATCAGACCACCACCTATTTTTACAAATAAAGTTTTGTTGAAATGCAGCTATAACCACTATAATTATTGTCCTTGACTGTTTTTTGTACTGCAGTGATAGAGTTGAGAAGCTGTGACAGAGATCATATGGCTTGCAAAGCTGAAAATATTTTCTATCTGGCCTTTTATAGAAAAAAAAAAAATACTGACCCTTGCTCTAGATCAGCACCGTCCAATAGAAATATAATGCAATCCAAATATGTAATTTAAAAACGGCTGGTAGCCACATTAAAACATTTAAAAATAAATAGGTGAAATTAATTTCAATAAGATATTTTATCTAATCTAATATCTAAAATACTATTTCAATATGTGATCAATATAAAAATTATTAATGACTATTTTACATTATCTTTCCTGTACTAAATCTTCAGAATCACCTGGGTATTTTATATTTACAACACATCTCATTTAAGATGAGCTACATTTCAAATAATCAGTAGGTATGTGGCTAGGGACTACTGAATTAGATAGTATACATTTAGACTAGCCCATTCATCAGCTAAGTGACCAAGTTGATGCCATGAGGACCAGAAAAATCACTCAGAAGGCTGCCAAAACTTCTGACTCATGTGTTATGAGAAAGAGTAAAATATTCATTGTTCTAAGCTGCTAAGTTTGGGGGCAGTTTCTGATGCATCAATAGGTAAGCAGAACAGATTGAATAGGTGCTAAGTAAGTGAAGGTTGGTGGAGTGACTTAGGAAATGCTAGGCAATGGGACCAGCACGTGCAAAGGCACTGAGGGCACATGAGAGAAGGTTGATGTGGATAGAGGGGTGGAGGGCAAGATTGAAGAGGTCAGCAAGGGCCAGACGATGCTTATCTTATCGGTCAGTTAAAGATTTTGTTCTTTATTCTGAGAGCAACATGAACAGCAGAGGAGTGACATAATCAGGTTTGCATTTTGAAGATGATTGGCTACTTTGTAGCAGATGGATAGTACAGAAGCCAGGGTAGAGGCCACCAGACCAATCAGTTGGCTATTGTAGTCATCTAAGTGAAAGAAGATGGCTTTTTGTTGTAGGTTGTGGTGGCAAAAGTAGATAGAAATGGATAGGTCCAAGCAGAATTTAGGATTATAACCAACAGGATATGGTGATGGATTAAATATGGGGGATGAGAACAAGATATTGATTGATTCATTCACTCAACAACGATTAGGAATCATTCTTGTTTAATAGGCTGATACTAGGTGGGTACTGTGGGGCTCTCTGTGTTTTACTTTCTCATTTTTACATGTTTAGTAAAACTATGAATGAAAGCACAGAAGTCATACTTCTGCTTTCAAATGTGCAGATGTACATAAAAGTGTGCACAGGAATAAGCCAGATAGCTATTGGTCAGTTGGTCAGCTGAAAAGAGAGTCTGATACTAGCATGCCACATCTCAGGGTACACATAAAGATCTACACTTAAGTGAAGTAGAATAAGTAGAAAATAGAGAAGAGCTTATCTGTAGTAAATATAAAAGTCATACAAATGTTAGCGTGGCAGGGCTAACCAAAAGTTAATTTGCTCTTAGTGTAGAATGTGGTCACTGTGCTCTGTGCTAATCAGACCACATCATTTGTGGTATCACATTCAGTGAGGTCTGTTATACTTGAATGATCATGGCAAATTAGAGTTTATCAAGGGATTCACCAGGGAATAATGAAAGTATGTCAAATGAGGAACAATCGAAAGGCCTGGGGGTAACTAACTTGAAGCAGAGAAACCTGCAAGTGCCCAAAGCTGTCTGCAAATATTTAAGGGCCCTCCCACAGGAAGACACTTGCACTGTTGTTAAAGGGACAGTAGTTCCAATACTGAAAGATACAGGGAGCCAGATCTCAGCTTCAGGTGATGAAGAACTTTGAATAGAGTGCTACGACCAAGGCCTGGATTTTCTTGTGAGATAATGAGCTCCTCATCACCAGAACTGCTCAGGCAAAAGTAGAGTAATAATGAGGAGGAGACATTTTAAAAGAGATTCTTGAATTGAGTGGGTGGTTGAACTGCATAACTTTTCTTAAGTTTTCCTTGAAGCTGCTCATTACATTCCCAGAAAGGAGGAAAAATAAGGGAGAAAATCTGGACTCACCCACCTTTCCAGGGAGAAAATCTGGACACACCACTTTTCCCTACCCCCACCCAATTTCATTCCTCCAAGTTTTAGCACAGTATATAGTCGCAAAGAGTCAGACACAACTGAAGTGATTTAGCACAGCACACATAGTGTGGTGGTCTTCCCAGGCGGCACTTGCGGTAAAGAATCCACTTGCCAGCACAGGAGACACAAGAGACTCAGGTTCGATCCCTGTGCTGGGAAGATCCCCCGGGCATGGCAACCCACTCCAGTATTCTTACCTGGAGAATCTCATGGACAGAGAAGCCTGGCAGACTACAGTCCATAGGATTGCAGAGAGTCAGGCATGACTGAAGCGACTTAACACACACACACACACACACACACACATGCACACAGTATGGTACATTTAAAGGACCCCAGGTCTGTGGAGGACCCTCTCAGTTGACAAGTGGTCCAAGGTTTCAAAAGAGATAGAGAAGTAATCCTATGGTCCAGAAGGGTGGGGTAAAGACGGTGATATCTAACCTGGGACTTAAAAGTAGGTCAGTTTTGGTCTCAGAACTGTACCCTGGTGACAGGAACAGAGTGAGCTAGGAATGTTAGTGCTTGCTGGAGAAAGTCAAGTTCAGTTAGAACAGAGGAGGCTTCTATTCCGTGCTCCCAGCCCACTCAGTCTGATTCTCCCACTCCAGAGAGCTGTCAGCCTAGGCCATTGCATAAGAGGATCTTTCTCAGAGAATTTCCATCTTCCTTTCATATTAGCAATTATTTATTGTCCAGAACTTGATGTGATGGCCATCTGCCTTTGTCCTTGAAAGGCTCTGCAAGCTTCCAACAATTCTTCCCCAGACGGCCCTTCAGATAGATTCCTGCGGAAGTACTATCCTAGGCATTCAGTTAATGTGGCTCAGGAAACTACTGCCTCCAATGAACTACTTTGAAATGTTTGATTGCGTTTAACTGGATACATATTTCAGCCGTATTCTTGAGGTACACACACATGTATAAGAACAGGATAGCTGAACATGGCCTAGAAAGTCAGATAAGGAATTTATATTTGTTTTGATAGAAAATTGGGAGTTTGGGATTAATAGTGTGGGAGCAAAAAAATTATATAATGAAAGTTTAAAGAAAATAAGCTTGTCAGTGGCCTGAAGGAGGCAGTGAGGGCTGGTATGAGGGCAATTAAGAAAGCCAATATTCATCGCAGCACTGTTTATAATAGCCAGGACATGGAAGCAACCTAGATGTCCATCAGCAGATGAATGGATAAGAAAGCTGTGGTACATATACACAGTGGAGTATTACTCAGCCATTAAAAAGAATACATTTGAATCAGTTCTAATGAGATGGATGAAACTGGAGCCTATTATACAGAGTGAAGTAAGCCAGAAGGAAAAACATAAATACAGTATACTAACACATATATATGGAATTTAGAAAGATGGTAACAATAACCCTGTGTACGAGACAGCAAAAGAGACACTGATGTATAGAACAGTCTTATGGACTCTGTGGGAGAGGGAGAGGGTGGGAAGATTTGGGAGAGTGACATTGAAACATGTAGAATATCATGTAAGAAACGAGTTGCCAGTCCAGGTTCGAAGCGCGATACTGGATGCTTGGGGCTGGTGCACTGGGACGACCCAGAGGGATGGTGTGGGGAGGGAGGAGGGAGGAGGGTTCAGGATGGGGAACACATGTATGCCTGTGGCGGATTCATTTTGATATTTGGCAAAACTAATACAATTATGTAAAGTTTAAAAATAAAATAAAATTAAAAAAAAAAAAAAAAAAGAAAGCCAATATTAAAAGCTTATAGACTTGAGATGAAGATGCTGAACCAACTTAGGGGAAGCAGGCATGACAGGAAAGAGATGGGCCTGCGTGATGCCTTGATGGAAATGTGAACATTTCCTGGTGTCCGGTGGACACGGGAGATGACTAGTACTGATACACATCACCCATCCTCAGCTCTGCTTTCCTTGAGCTCATCTCCTTGCTGAGGCTGGATCATATGTCTGACTTGGTTTCCAGTCCCGGAGCAAATCCCCTTGGGTCCTCAATGATGGAGAATTTCCTTACCTAACACTGCTTTCATTCATTAATTGTCATCTTCCTCACCATTTGGGAGCAGTGTTTCCATACAGGTACAAGGGGAGTAGCATCAAAGAGGCATAGGTACAAAGAAGAAATGTCTAAGTAGGTTCATAAGGAGCAGGGGATGCTTTTCTTCATTTCCCAATATTGTACGTAACTAAAGCATTAAAACTAAGAGTCCATTCCCTTACTTGCCCAGAAGAAGGAGCATAAGATGGCAGTAGTGATTAACCTTTCCCATCCCCCAACAGCAAGTCTGTGTATAAGATAGATACCCAGTTTTTCTAGTCATATCTAGAATCGGACCTTTCTGAGTCAAGAAATATGTTTTTTTGATTTATCAATGGTTTTGGAAACCATTTTCCCCCTTTTGCCAAAAAGTTCTTATGGGTAAGCACCATGCAAAATTTTCACAAGTTCCTCTCTCTGAGTCTGTGCACATCCAGTCAAGGCCTCTGCCTGCCATGAATAAGACCCACAGAACTTACCAAAAGGCAGCCATGCCAATTCTGGCCCCCTAAGGAAGCCCCTTCCTGCTCTCTCAGAACCAGAATCATGGTCAAAAAGAGAAAACCAGTGTTTCAAGGGCACAATCTGAGGGACATCCCCTTCTCCCCATTCCACACGCTAGCCCTACCCTGGTGCTTGGAATTCCCAAATTACTCATTCCTTGGGTAAAGGCATTTTTGAAAGCCCCTATTAAAATGCAAATGCTAGCTGGAAAGGAAAAATGTCTTTTGTTTTTAGCTATTAAGAGTTAAGTTTAATTTCTCCAGGAAATGGAACTTGGAAAGAAATCATACTCATGAAAGGAAGGAGAAGAACAGGGAATGGGACCTCTCCCATCTTGACTGGGAGATGGAAAGTGCTGGATACAATTTTCTTTGTCTACGTATATTCAAAATGGCATCTCTCTCCCAAACTCAGCCTAAGTAAACTATGATGGGCAGCTCAGAAAGTCTTTGCATTGATTAGAGATGAGGACAAGGATCTAGTAAAGGCTTAGGTGCTCAGCCTAGGGCCCTATCCTTCCTTCTTGCCTGACCATGAAAGGTGAAGTATCCATACTTGCCTGGACTCTGAATGACTCCAGAAACTTCCCCACCTCCTCCATTTGTTTCAGACATACTTGTTCTTGTTCTATGTCCTTATAGCTTCCATCTTCTGGCCCAGAGACCCCTAAACTCAACTCCTACCTCTATCTGATTTTTGAAACATGGTATTTGAACCTTGAATTTCTCCTAAGGAATCTAGCTTAGCCTGTCTTTTCACCTTTCATGTTCTCTCCACTCCCCATTCTAGCCTCAATTCCATGAAATCCAATCCTCACCTCCATTATGAGGGGACATCTGTTATCTGGGAATATTGTAGTAACCAAAATATCAAGCTCAAAGACGTTGTTCTTGAACAGTGAGCACAATCACAAAACCATTTCTTCTTTTCAGAGCATTGTTGCTACACAGTCATTTTTAGTGTGACTATTTAATTAGGACTGTTTTCCTGTTAGGCTAGAAGCTTCAAGAGAACAGGGGCCATGTCTTTTATTCTCCTTGTTAGAAACCCAGAACCTGGGACATAGTAAGCATTCAAAAAATATATTTAGGACACATGAATGAGCAGAGATTTATAAAAGCTTTCATTATACACAGGATAGCTCATGTAAATAGTAATATCTGTAACAGCAAACAGAAAATATCACACTCTGAACTGGTGCACATAATTAAATAAACATTTTAATCCAGAGCCTGAGTCCCAGGACTGAGGTTGGGAGGAAGAGATCGACTCCTCAGTTCTTACAATTTGAGGAGTGGGAAGTTCCCTTGGTCAAAACTTATTTTCACCTGTCTCTCCAGAACCTTCACTAACTATTAGTGGAGGCACTATTTTAAGGCTATTTGCAAATGCAAATAAGTTCATGGTATACAGAACACGATAAACCGCTGCCTGGGCTCTTTTTGACCCAGGACTATTTATTTCCAAATAAGCTATTTGTCTCTGGTGCCAGGTGGGGCTGATACTGGGATGGGGCACTTGGATGGGAAGAAGAAATGGGCAAAGGTTTCTGGACAGGGGGAGGGAAAGACCAAACAAGAAAGCAGAGGCTGTTTCAGAGTGTGAAGGTTTGGTCCCCGTCCTCTGGACTTTCCACTGGCACAAGGGGCTCGGGCAGGGCCAGCATGCTTGGATAGCTTCTCCTGGAGCATAGCTGTTTGGAGCCCACAGCACTGCAAGGCCAGGAGTGGCTGCCAGTTGTTTGGTAAGTGGTGCCTTCTATTTCCTGCCTGTTATGTCTCTCAGCTCGTCAAAGCAGACAAAGGGATCCGACTAGAAGAGACACATTTTTGTCATGTCCCATCTCCAGTGTAGACAGTCCAGGAACCAAGCCTGATGGTCAAAGGATTTAATCACATACCCCTCACCCCTTCTTACCCACTCCCTTGCTGGCTGTCAGCCCCAACTTTGAACATCTGTCCCAGATGCAGCCTGACCCCACACCACACTCCCCCAGGCACACGAGCCTCTTGAGAACATACCTGTCACAGGTGCCCATCCACTGCAGCTCCAAGAGACCAGAGGCATAAGCCCAGGGGCATTCCCAAGGAACACAGAAGCAGGGATCAAGAATAAATGAAGAGGAGCCTTTGTGAGCTCCCCATACCTCCTAACACTCCTTGTAGAGAGAGAAATAATGTCAGGGCTGAGGCTAGATCTCAAATGCAGAAAGGGGAACTGACTAGAGAGAAATAACACCACAGACAGGGGCAGTGTTCTCTCTGGTTCCAGATAACTTCTGCTGGCAGGTGGGCATTTCCACTGATGAGAATGACTACAAACACACTCCTGAGAGCTAGTGACTGTAAAGCCCTGAGGAAACCCCCCGAAGACAACCCAGCCACAAACATGGCAAAGACACCTTCCCTGACAGATCATAGAGGTCCATAGGTAAAAAGAATCAGCTCAGTTCAGCAAATGTTTTACTGGGCAGCCACATGCCAGACGCTGTGTCTGGCTGAGCAGGGCTGCAGGAGACAGCCCCTCAACCAGAGAGAGCAGAGACACCTAGTGCTTCACCTGTCTCTTTGCCCCAAATCACTCACTGAGTTCCACTCCATAAATCCTGCTAGCAGTCAGTGAACACACATAGCCCCTATTTTCAGATTATCTTAATCTAATCCTAGTTGTGCTCGCCTAGAATGTCTCTATTACCTTGGTCCACTATTCCTGGAAGTGGATGGTACTCTTTGTTTTGGCCACACCAGGTGGCAGGTGGGATCTTAGTTCCCAAACCAGGGATGGAACCCATGCCCTCTGCTTTGGGAGCCCAGAGTCTTAAGCACTGGACCGCCAGGGAAGTCCTAGTGGATGGTACTATTGAGTTTGGGGAAGAGTCACAAGAAGAAGTATGAAAGGTGTGTGAATTCCACGTGCATCTTTCCAAACTCAGTGCTTAGGCAGAAACAGGCTTCACATATATAATCCTGCCCAGCACATGGCTTCTTTTTTCTGACCTTATCAGGCCTTACAACAACCTCTGCTCAATTTGGGGACAATTATGTGCCACTTCATCTGCAGCATGAGAGTCCAGAGGAGAGACAGCCTGCCTCTGAGCAGGGCTCCCCCTTCTCCTAGAGACTGGTGGTGCCCCATGAGGCTGCAGACATTGAAAGTGACAAAGTGAAAACTGCTTGATGTTGACTGGGTGCAAGAGGTCCAGGGGAAGTAGCACCGGTTTTGGAACTGGTGGTCAGTCCAAGGTCAAATCTTGGCTTGATCCACTGGACGCTGGGCAAGTTATAGAATATCTCCCAGTCTTCTCATCTATGAATTGTGACTAGTAATAGCCTCCTTGCTCTGTTGTTGTGAAAAGCAAACGAGGTCTTGCATGTAAATAACCTGGCACATAGCATGCTCTGCTGCTATTTAGTCTTCATCACTGCTTTTCCACCTTCCTTTTGGACTTTCCAATCCTCACTTTGACCTTTCCACAAAGATCTTCCTTCCGTCACTGGGTGGATGATCATTCTTCCCCCAAACAGGTTTGTAAACCCCTTCACCTTCCACTGTGGCCTCTCAAAACCTGTGTGGGTCCTGGGCCCTCACTCACGTTACTTCCCCTCAGCCACTTTATGTGCATACCTTGGAAACTTCATCCTTTATTCGAATAGGCCTCACCTGGGGTTTTCCTCTGGATTTTACAATCGTATGGTTTTTAATTTGAAAGGGTCTATTTGGTTTCCTTATTGTAACACATGAAATTACCCCACCTATCAGAGCACAGCAAATTATTCATATTCCATGTAGTTTTCAAATTTTCTTTTCTTGCTTGTACTCAGCAATCAAAATATAAGACTGACTAAATTGGAAAGTCCTACTATCAAAACATTTGGAATAATATTTCCCAAACTTCAGTCATTCTGGCCACTAGTCTCACTTCATATCTGTGCAAAATTTATACTATTTTTTGTACAATATTTTTCTCTTCACTTACTTTAAGTAAATTTGTTTAAAAAGGACTCCTTATGTCGATATTAAAAATTTTTTAAAGCAGTATCATTTGCCATAAATAAAGGATAAGTAAAAATAACAAGTCACACTAGACTTCAGAATCAAAGATACGTGTGTTCAAATGCCACCTCCTATAGTTAATAGCTGTGTGTTCTTAGGGAAGTGACTTAACTTCTGTGAGTCTTAGTTTCCTCACAGAAGTAATGCTAAATATTTTCTAATCTCATTGTGAGAGTCAGATAGGATGACATAATTATATACATAGTACTTAGCACAGATTGTGGCATGTAGTAGTTTCCTTTAAAAAAAAAAAAAGTGGTTTTTTTTTCATTTCCTGTTTTCCATATCCCTTCTTTCATCTGCTAACTTTAGTTCTTGCTTAGAGCAGCCTCCTCGGAAGCTGTAACATGGAAGTGCAGGGAGATGAGGCAGGCAGCAGAAATAAAGGAAAGTACAGTGTCATGGAATTCTCCTACTCCATGACTTAGAGATGCAGAGTTGTTTAAGGGACCTCAGAAGTCATTCCAGTCTCTTACTCAAGCAAGGAATCCCCTTGATATCATCTCTGATAGATGGAGGTCCAGTCTTTGCTTTTTCACTAATGTTGGAAAACTCACTATCTGATGAGAGTTCTAAGAGAAAAGCCTTCTTTATAATAATCCCGTCATCCACCTTTCACTCCTCACTCCCAGAAATACAATCTACTTGTCCCTGTCATCTTTTCTAAAACTACCAGAATATATGTATCTATATCTAGATATAAAATCCTCCAAATAGTTGAAAGCAAATATTATAAATTTCCTTAATAGTCTCTTCTTGCAACTAAATATAATCAGCTGTTCCTCATATGATTTGTTCTCCAGAACCATAATCAACTGGGGCTTCCTAGTTGGGGCTAGTGGTAAAGAACCTGCCTGCCAATGCAGGAGACATGAGAGATGCAGGTTGGATCCCTGGGTTGGGAAGATCCCCAGGAGGAGGGCACGGCAACCCATTCCAGTATTCTTGGCTAAAGAATCCCGTGGACAGAGGAGCCTGGTGGGCTACAGTCCACAGGATCATAAAGAGTTAGAGCTGAAGTGACTTAGCACACATGCACACGTGCACCCTAATCAACTCAGTGGCTCTCACACTGGCACCCACCTCCCTGAGTTTGTCAGCTATCTTTTTGCTCACATAATGAAACAGGCAGTGACAAGATCACTTTTGTAAATGGGTCAGAGATCAAATTAGCCTATATACATTTCCACTGGGAGGTTGGCCGACCATGACTTTTTTTTTCACATGTCAAGTCAGATCACCACCCTCTGGCCCCATCTTGTTTGTATATCAGTATTTGGGGCCAGTGTTCAACCAGTCAAAATTACTTTGAATCCCACATATTTCATCCATTGTAAATTAGCCATCCTTCCAAGTCCGTGCCACTTGAAAATCTTATAAGGAAGCTCACCAAGGCTCATCAGAGCCAAGGATACAGAGGGTTCAACAGTGATGGTGGTCAGCAGTTTCAAATGCTGAGAAGAGGTCAAGCAAAATGAAGATCAGTTCCTTGTGTTAATGAGGAGGAAGTTGCTGGTAACCTCAGAAATCTGCCTTCTGTGTGGGGCTGCTTCCTCTACTGCTTTCCTCCCAGATGTTCTTAGGTCTGAGGAGGCCATGGCTACCGGGAAAGCAGCAGGAGGGGAGTGGCTTGTAGATAGTAGCTGAGTGGAGGAAATGGACCCCTTCCCCATGTCCTTGCCCAGCTTGCTCAAGAGATGTTCCTTTGGGACCATGTAGTTAGGGTCTACTCTGGGAGGCAAAGCTAGAAACCTGTGGCATTTGGAAACATCCAAACACTTAGCTGAATTTTCCAGTTCCAGTTGTATTCGTTGTTTTATATATATGGCTTTCTGTGGCCAGGGGTCAGGAGGCACTCTAAAAGCATTCCAGGTGGTGGTGGTGGTTCTGATACTAGCCAAATAGTTTCCACAAATAATTGTAGAGGCATAATTTATTGAAATATTAATTAGTGTTTGTTTTCTGGGCTTCCTTGATACAGAGATTTTTTACAAAGGAGAAAGCAGAAGAGACTTAAAGTCAAAAGCACTTTTGGACTTTTGTGAAAGCCCCTGGAAAAGACAATGTAGGTGCCCTAGAAGGTGAGAGGCGAGACAGAGAGTGCTTTTGAGATGCAGAAGGGAGGGAGAGAAGGGCAGAGGTGTGTGGGGCCTGTGCATAGCGGGATCCAATCAACCCACACACTGCTCCCAAGGGCACAACAACCTCAGGGGAGATGGTTCATGCAGGAGACCCATCCTCAGTGAATGACCTCATTCCCCACTGTAGCGTGGGGGCAGAGAGCTGCCAGACTTCACAGACCACTGTGGGCTGGAGAATAGGGATGCTGATAGCAACCAGTACAGACCAGGACTTCCACCACTTTTTAGGTAAGCTTCTGAATTCTGACTGGGCCACAAGCAGGGGAGGGCACCCCTGTATGATCAATCTGGAAGGCAATTAGTCCTGAATATTCATTGGAAGGACTGATGCTGAAGCTGAAACTCCAATACTTTGGCCACCTGATGCGAAGAACTGACTCATTTGAAAAGACCCTGATGCTTGGAATTGAAGGCAGGAGGGACAAGGGGATGACAAAGGATGAGCTGGTTGGATGCCATCACCGACTTGATGGACATGAGTTGAGTAAGCTCCAGAAGTTGGTGATGGACAGGGAAGCCTGGTGTGCTACAGTCCATAGCGTTGCAAAGAGTCAGACACAACTGAGCGACTGAACTGACTGACTAACTTGTCTATCTGTCACAGTGGGGGCTCACAGGTGGGATTAAGAAGTAAGAAAAGTGATGATGTCTTACACACTTGGACTCATGAACAGAACTTCACACCCTATGTGTAATGTAATCCAGGCATGGGGACCCAGGATTGAACTGAAAACAGAGTTTCTGAATTGTTTATTTAGAACAGCTGCAGCCCAGGGTTGGGTCCTATTCTTATTGCCAGCCTTGCTGCACAACCTCTAATGATGCAGGAGAGTTAGCCATCCCAACATCTGACTCTACTTTTAATGAAATTCTGCTGGACTCACAGACAGGTTCCCTAACACCACCTGAGAGAGAGAGAGAGCATAAAACATCTGCTATGAAATTTACCTCTTACTGCTGTTGTAAAATTGTCTTTTTAGAACCCTCCCTACTTAAGGCATAAACATCCTGACAATAAGAGAAAGAAAAGACAAGACACAGACTGGAAGAAAACATTTGTAAAACACAAATCTGATAAAGGACTGGTATCTAAAGTGTACCAAGAACTCTTAAACCTCAAATATAAGAAATCAACTCAATTTAAAAATGGCAAAAGATCAGATCATACAAAAGTCATCAAGGATATACTGATGGCAAATAAGCATATGAAAAGATGCTCAGCTTCATATATCATTAGGGAATTGCTGATTAAAACAACAATGAGCTAGTAACTGCATACCTGTTAGAATGGTTAAAATTCACCAAACTGCCAGTGCCCAGTGCTGATGAGAATGTGGGGCAACAGGAACTCTCATTCATGGCTGGTAGGAATGAAAGGTGCTTTGGAACAGTTTCTTATAAAATTTAACATAAGCCTACCATATGACCCAGCAGTCATGCTCCTAGGTATTTACCTGATGAACTGAAAACTAGGTCCCCACAAAAACCAACACACAAATATTTACAGCAGCTTTACTCATTATTGTCCCAAACCAGAAGCAACTAAAATGCCCTTTAATAAGTGTATGGATAAGCCAACTGTGATACATCCATACAATGAGATATTATTCAGTGATTAAAGCATGAGCTATTAAGCCACAAAAAGACATGGAAGAACTTTAAATTCATACTTTTTGATGAAAGAAGACAGTTTGAAGAGACTCTATTCTGTATGATTCTGACTAGATGACCTAGAAAACACAAAACCATGAGAGACAGTATGAAGATCAGTGGTTGCCAGTGTCCATGAGGAGGGATGAACAGGTGGAGAACAGGGGATTTTGAGGGCAGAGAAACTGCTCTGTGTGATACTGTAGTGGTAGATACAGGTTATTATAAATTTGTCAAAATTCATACAACACAAAGAGTGAGACAAAGTATAGAACAGAAAGATGATAGAAAGTATTAGTTGCTCAGTTATGTTCAACTCTTTGCGGACATGATGTTGTCTGCCAGGCTCCTCTGTCCATGGGATTTCCCAGGTAAGAATACTGGAATGGGTAGCCATTCCCTTCTCCAGGGATCTTCCTGACCTTGGCATTGAACCCAAGTCTCCTGCATTGCAGGAAGATTCTTTACCATCTGGGCTACCAGGGAAACCCCTATTAGAAATTCATCAAAATTCATAGAACACAAAGGGGGAGACTTAAGGTATGGACTTTAGATAATAATATATCAATACTGGTTCATTAATTGTAACAGATACACTACACTAATGCAAGATGATAATAATAGGGGAAATGGTCTACAAAACAGGGGTCATATGGGGATTCTCTGTATTATCTGCTTAATTTTTCTGTAAATCTAAAACTATTTTAAAAATAAAATCTATTAATTAAACACACAGACGTACTAACCGCATACATTGATTCCTGGTAAAGCAACCAAATGAATGCTGTGACATTTTAGTGGGCTTCTAGACTAGTGGGTAAGAAATTAGCATCAATTTCACAGTCCAAAGATTCACTTCTCCGTGTTGCACACTTGTAATCAGATGCCACACATAAAATGCTGCAGTGGAAAATCTCCAGGTTTGTATTTCTGCCTTCTATTTTGACATTTTTTTTTATCTTTCTGGTGTGAAACTGTTTTTTATGTCAGTTCCTTAGGTAAATCAAAGGAAAAGCCCCCATTGTTTTCTAAGGGCCAGATCAATTAAAAATAGCTTTCAGTTCCATGTTTCTGGAGGAACATTCTTAGAAATAAAATGTTTCTTTTTTCTTTGGAGGGGATGAAATCTTGACTTATACTTGAAATAAATTTTATATAGTTAAGTATTGTTGAGTATTTTCCTCTGAACCAAAATTCTGCAGCCTCAGTATTTATATCCTGCAAGTGGGTTGACAAGGTAGGTGAGACCCTCACCCTTATAGCCTCTAACACGGCTCCCCTCCCATCTTAGGCTGGCTTGTTTGGACTCTCTAGATACCCCGCCTTTACTCACTTTCTCATGATGCAAATTCACACCTATCATTCATGCGTGCTAAGAAAGAGGCCTTGTGTGTTGTTTCTTAACTTGTGTTTGATCAGCTTCTGAACACCAAAACTAGGATGCATAATATGCTTTTGCCTAGATGTCCTCTAAGAAGTCAGAAAGGCAAGGGGCACCAGCGGTTATTTGCAAGATTCTATCAAGTGAATGCAGAAGATTCTTGTGGGCACTTTCTCTCAAAATCACGCGGTGGCTTAACAAAACATACCCTAACTTCAGCAGCAAAATATGTTTCTTTGTATTGAAGATTACATTAGCACATACTGAAAAGCAGGTTAAGGAAAAAAAATTGTTGAAAGGGTGTCAGGATACATTCATTTTAGAGAAAGAAGTTCTGTTTTACCAGAGATGGGGGTGAGCTTCAGATAAGCTGTTCTTTGTTGGGCTGGGGTGAGTGAGGAAGGGGAGTGAAAAGTTGTAGTTGAATCACGAGAATACACCGGGATTCTTGGTCCCCGGAGGAGAAGAATTCAATCTGGGGCCAGAGACGAGGCTTGATCGCTCGGAGCTTTTGTGTAATAAAGTTTTATTAAAGTATAAAGGAGATGGAGAAAGCTTCTGACATAGGCATCAGAAGCGGGCAGAAAGAGTACCCGCTTGCTAGTGTTAACAATGAGGTTATATAATCCAAAGAATGTCTGGAAGTTGTAAAGACCTCATCAGACCTACTCCCATAATTTACATTTTAAGATAACACTGTCCTCAGGCAAGATACATCCTTGTAAAGACCAGGTCTACTCCCATAATTTACATTTTAAGATAACAGAAGGTTGAATCCAAAGACTGTCCTTAGGCAGGATACATTATTGTTATATAATCCTAAGGAATGTGGAGAAAGAAAAAAGTTTGTCCTTTCTTCCTCCTTGAGAATTCCAGACCCCACTCTCCTTGGGGACCCCTAGACTCCCTATCAACCTGCCTAGGAAATGACTCTCTCAGGAGGAAGATGGAGTTGGGTACAACAACCCTGGCATGTGAGGAACCACCCATCCCATACTCAAGATCTGAGAGCGATCCATGGTCTGGTGGAGACAGGGCAGAATGGGATGGGGACAGGCTTCAACACACCCAGAAGTCAGGAGTTTCTGAGAAGTGTGATGTCTGCAGTGTGAGGAATGGCGATATTTGTCTCTGTGGAACAAGGCCCTTCACTGGGGGACAGGTCCTGGCGACGAGCTGGGAACTGGACTGCGGGTGAGAAGCAAGGTGAAGTCACAGAGCAACTGCAGCTTAAGGGACCGAGGAATCCACACTCACTTAGTGGACAGAGACCAGGATCAGAAGCAGCAAGATAACACCCAGAACACCCCTTCCCACCTGCCTGCCGTGTGTACGCACACCTCCTGGAAGGACTGGGCAGAGCATCAGGGCTGCTGCCAGAGCATCCATGGGGGCTGGCAGTGACTATAGACTCTAGTGGCAGCCAAATATGCACATTTTATGTTTCACCTGTGTTCCCAGCCGTCTTTGTATCTCAGTTAACATTTCCCATTTTCCAATAATTCTTAAAAATCCACAGATGGATTTAGAATTCCTACTTTTTAATTTGCCTTCATTCATCAACAAATGCTTAACCAGCCTTGATTGGGTGCAGGCCTTGGGCTAGCCCTGGGATCCAAGGTGAGCCAAAGCCAAGGGTACCTGCCCTCCCATATCCTGCAGGAGACCTGCACAGTCTAATAATGTCAAGGCACACGCGTGCTAAGTCGCTTCAGTCGTGTCCAACTCCTTGCGACACTATGGACTGTATCCCCCCCAGGTTCCTCTGTCCATGGGGTTCTCCAGGCAGGAATACTGGAGTGGGTTGTAATACCCTCCTCCAGGGGATCTTCCTGATCCAGGTATTGAACCTGCGTCTCTTATGTCTCCTGCATTGGCAGGCAGTTTCTTTACCACTAGCGCCACCTGGGAAGCCCCAATATTGTTAGGGTACTTGCCAGCAGCTAATTTTCTACATAAACAACTTCAGTTACATATGATGCCCTAATGATCAGATACCATCTTAAGAGCATGAAATAGATTCTAACTAGATTAGGTAGGCCACAATTAGAAAAAATTTCCCCAGGCCCTCCATCTCAAGGATAGGCCATCTAAGACATACTTCATATTTTAAGTAGTTACAGTGTCTGCATGACTATTAATCATGGGTGGCCCCAACTGAGAGAGCTCACTTGAAGGAGGGGTAGACTCAGTGATCCCTAACTAATTTAGTAATTCTGTACTCTAGCTATTCAGGTTTATTACAATACAATCTTACAATCTCAGGGCTTCCTCTGATAGCTTACACAAAAGATGGCCTATTAGTTAACAAATAACAAAACTACATAAAATATTTCCAAAAGGAATAAAATCTATACAGTGGCAAGTTAAAAGATTGATACAATAAACTGCCAATATTGGTGATGGCACTTTTCAGAATCTAACGAAATGAATATCTGATTCCAAAGTGATATCCTTTCAATCTTAGCATTACCTGGGAGTATTGAACCTCAACTCAGAAGATTGTGATCTCTGAATTTAAAGTGGCCCCTTGCTTAAGAATAGGTGCTTACACATTTTGAGAAACTGTTGTTTCTTTCTCAACAGTTTCTGAAATGACAAAGCATTTGACATTTGTCATTTCCTTTATAACCTCAGTTAGAAGAAATAAAATGAGGTAATATTCTAAAATGTAAAAGTTGCTAGAAGAGTTACTTCCATATATTTTTTCCTATGTGTGCAGAGGAGAGAATATAAACATAACAAAACTAACACATTTTAACAAACGGCAGCAGATTTCAACTTTAGGGAAGCACAAAAATCTGTGAAATCACCTTTTTATGCAAAATATTTATATGAGTATAAATAAAATGGGCACTACAAAATAAAATAAACTAGACTGGGGCATACAGAGCACAGCTAATATGACTAAGCTTGTTAAAAAAAAAAAAAAACCACTGGATTTTTTAAAGCTTCCATTTCACAGCAGGGTTGAGGGAGGAGGCACTGCATTACCCAAAGGCTCACTTCCCTGTGTCATCTCTGTAACCAAAAGCAAAGCACAGAAGACTTCTGCGAACCTTTAAAATATGCATTTGTCAACTTGGATTTGCAATTTTCAAGTTGGTAGTGCAGAACCATAGAAGTGTAATTTTTGCAGTTCCCTTCACACACCTTTATCTGGAAAATTCTAAAGGTGCACCACCACACGGATGTGTTGGTACCTAAAAGAAATTTTCCAGTAAAACACGATGTTGCTCTTCCTACTCTTCAGCAATGTGAGTAAAGCTTTTTTGGAAAAGTGCCCTAAATAGATTCCCACACATCTGGTTTAAGACGAAAAACAATTTCAAATAAGACTTGAGCTGGTTAGCTACAGTTTTAATGTGAGGAGTTGGAATTTTTAAGAAGGATGGCACTTGTAAATCAGTTCCATCTTCATGTCTCATGGATTGAAGACAAAATATTGTATTTGTCATCACACTTGAGTTGCATTTTCACTGTGCATGGCCTATTTGCATACAAACAAAAGAGATTATTTTTAAAAGAGGTTTTCTGTGTTTTTGTTTTGGTCCTTTGGGATGACTGTGGTAAGACAGGACCAAGCCATTTTCATAACTTGGATTTCACACGTAAGTTTAAATGACCCCCTCACTTCCCCTTCCTCACCATCCACTTCCAATTCATTGGCGGCCCATGTTAAGATCTTGGTCACCACTCGTCAGGACTATTGCAACAGACTCCAAGCTGATTCCTTCTCACTATGCTTTACCCCAGTGGTCCCCAACCTTTTTGGCACCAGGGACTGATTTTGTGGAAGACAATTTTTCCACGGACCAGGGTTGGGGGATGGTTTCAGGATGATTCAAGCACATTGCACTTATTGTGTGCTTTATTTCTATTATTATTACATTAGCTCCACCTCAGATCATCAGGCATTATTAGGTCCCAGAGGTTGGGGTCCTCTTCTTTACCCTACCATTATCTGTCATCAAGAACAATCTGATTTATGGAACGTCCTTGCTTTAAAGACTTACTCCCTGTTCCTCATGGATAGTTATCACACTTCTTACTTAGCAAGACCCATGGGGCCCTTCACAGCCTGAATCCAAGTTTTCTCTTCTGCTTTTATTCATCAGCTCATATAACTCACCCTCTAGTCACACGAACTGTTCTCTAGTTTTGGACCCTCACAAACCCTTTCATGACTCTTTGCCTTCTTTACCTTTGCACAAACTGTTCCTTCTGTCTAGAATGCCTTTCCTGCCTTCTCTGTTTGGGAAAATTCTTCTTTTCCTTCAAGATTCAATCATTCCACGGTTCACAGTTGAAACCTTTTTTATTTTTTTGGCCATCCTTCCCTCCTCTTTTCACAATATCTCTATCATCCTTGCTCCAAAATCACGTTATGTATTCTTCCATCATAACAGTTTCCTCATTGTGCTACAGTCTCACTGCTCATATGGCTCTCCTGTCCTGTCTTCCACAAGTGCAGGGGACATGTTTCGTTTCCCTTTGCATTCCCGCTGCTTAGCAAAGGAACAGGTCCAATAAATGTCCTTAAAGCTAACATCTGTTAGCTGATTGCTTATGAGCTAGGTGCTCTGCTAAGTACTTCAAATCTCTCACTTCATTTAATCCACACGGCAAACATACAAAGTTTACAAGAGGAAACCGTTTCAGAAGTTAGGCCACTTTCCCAGGGATACACGGCTGGTGCTCTCAAGATGTTGGTGAGATATAGAATTGAATCTTTTGTAATTTCTAGCTGATAATGCTATGTGACCATCGTTAGAATGTCAGGTGTCAGCGTACTTTTTTGGTGTGGTTTGGCACTTTTTGAGTAAGTCTCTCTACTCTGCCCCTTACTAATTTTGTGATGTTGAGTGACTTACTAAACCCCTCTAAACCTCAATTTCCTCATTTTGTTTTCAATGGGGAAAATAATACTCGGCTCACATGGTTGTCGTAAGGATCCAGGGACGACACCTTACGTACGTTCCTAGCCCTGTCTCAGCCATCACAGCTATCACTGTCCCTGTTCTGAGCCACACATTTCATATTCCTCCATTAGCTCACTTCATCCTTTTCCTCTGAAAAACAGAAACTGTTAAAACTTCTAACTGATGAATTAACTGAGACTTAGAGAAGTAAGTAACCTGCCCCAAAGTTCCTTTAATCTAAGCAAATGTTTCTCCTAAAGTTCTCCTAAAGCCCCCCACAACTGAATGAGCCCCTCAGATCGATACCTAAGTAGTGTGTAAAGGGATAATTCTGCCTGAATGTGTGAAAATTCTGATAACTGGGTTTCAGCTTGTTTTTCTTTTTTACACATTATTTTCTTACAACTATGAACATTTATTAAGCCTAACTTACATTTATATATTTTAGGTGGCTTTTTTTGTTTGTTTGTTTGGCTCTCACTTTATTCACTTGCCTTGAGCCTGGCCTTCTCTCATCTGTAATTAGGAGGTCTATTATAGCAACTTCTGAGTTATAAGTAAGAATTCATTTGCTAGAATTCACCTAGAAAAGGCAGAGCCAAAGAAATTAAAGACTTCATTTCAAATATTGGAAATAATAAATTTTAAAGAAAAGAATGTGAAGCCTCAGATATTTCATTTTCACAAGACTTTGCATCCTTTATAAATGCTTATAACCCTCATAGCATTGGTAAGTACCAATTTTACTTTAATTTACAGATGAAAGTGCTAAAGTTTAGGAAGCTGGATGGCTTCCCCAAGGTGACACTGCTAATAAGTACAAAATTACTTATTAACTTATTATTTGACACCAGACCTGACTCAAAACTCAAACATTTATCCAAGACACAGAACTACAGACAAAGGGAAAACAGCCACTTTTGTGCTCCTGGGGTTCCCTCCCACATGTCACTCTTATAAAAATGTCATCATATTTGATATTTATACCACTAAGCTGAACTCTTTGAGTGCAGAAATCATGTATACTCATCTTTGGTATACTTCTAATGTGTGGCACTGTGCCTGGCATTGGAGAAGGAAATGGCAACCCACTCCAGTGTTCTTGCCTGGAGAATCCCAGGGACAGGGGAGCCTGGTGGGCTGCCGTCTATGGGGTCGCACAGAGTCGGACACGACTGAAGCGACTTAGCAGCAGCAGCAGTGCCTGGCATAAAGGTATTGAATAAACTGAAAAAAATTACTAAGAACAGAGAAATAGGCAGTGGTCAAGTTTGCCTGTATATGCTTTTTTAAGGCTTTTGATACAGTCTTAAATTCCAGAAAAGTTATAGCCATTCACAATCCCACAATCAGTGGTATATGACAGTACCATTCTTCATATATACACTGAGCATTTTTACCCTGACCTCCTAATAAAATATAAGTTGTTAATTTGATAAATGAAAATATCTCATTGGTGGTTCACTATCATTTTCCTTAATACTTAGTGAGGATGAGTATTTTGTGTCTTTTAAAATTACATTTTAAACTCTTTATTTGGAAACAAAGCTTCAAAGGTGGTTGGACAAAAGAGTACAGGGAGGCCCTTGCACCTTTCCCCCAGTTTCCCCCAGTGGTATTGTTTTACATAATGCTAGTACAATGGCAAAATCAGGAGACTGACATCGGTTTAATCCACAGAGCCTATTCAGCTTTCACCAGTTTTAGGTTTCACGTGTACTCCTTATGTGTGTGTATGTAGTAGTTCTCTGCCATTTGCTCACACACATAGATTCATGCAGCAATTGCCATTATCAGGATACTGAACTGATTCATCACCCCAAGACTCCCTGGTGTTACCTCTCTGCAGCCACACCTGCCTCTTCCTTTCCCCACCACCCCTAGCCATGGCAACCACCAACTGTTCTCCTGTCTGTGACTCCATTATTTCAAGAATGTCACATAAATGGAATCATATAGTAGCATTTTGGGATCAGCATTTTCACTTAGCATTATTGCCTGGAGAGTTCTTCAAGTTTGTGTGTGTATCAGTAATTGATTCCTTTTATTGCAGGGTAGTATTCCATGGTACTGGAGTTTTAGCTTCAGCATCATTCCTTCCAAAGAAATCCCAGGGCTGATCTCCTTCAGAATGGACTGGTTGGATCTCCTTGCAGTTCAAGGGACTCTCAAGAGTCTTCTCTGATGCTGGGAGGGATTGGGGGCAAGAGGAGAAGGGGACGACAGAGGATGAGATGGCTGGATGGCATCACTGACTCAATGGACGTGAGTCTCAGTGAACTCCGGGAGCTGGTGATGGACAGGGAGGCCTGGCGTGCTGCGATTCCTGGGGTTGCGAAGAGTCGGACACGACTGAGCGACTGATCTGATCTGATCTGATCTGATTCCATGGTACATGTGTGCTCCAGTTTGTTTAATCATGCATCCATGGAAGGACATTTCCCCCCTAGTTTTTGACTATTAGGAATAAAGCTGGTATGAATATTCATGTACTGTTTTTTGTGTGAACATAGGTTTTCATTTCTCCAGGATAAATGCCCAACAATGCAATTGCTGTGTTATATGATAAATGTATGCTTAGTTTTGTAAGAAATTGCCAAACTGCTTTCCAGAGGGGCTGTACTATTTTACAGTCCCAATAGCAATATCTGAGTGATCTAGTTTCTCTACACCCTGCCAGTATTTGGTGTTACCATTATTTTTTACTTTATCCATTCTAATGTGTGTGTGCTAATATCTCAATGAGGTTTTAATTTTCATTCCCATAATGGATAATGATGTTGAATGTCTTTTCATGTGCTTATTTGTCATCTGTATATCTTCTTTGGGGAAATGTCTTTATATCTTTTGCCCACTTTCTAATTGGATTATTTGTTTACTGTTTAATCTGATAAATGAAAATACCTCATTGATGTTTGAGTTGGCATTTCTTCAATTTCTACTGAAAATGAACATTTCTTGTTATTTATATATATTTTAAATCACTTAATTATTAACTACATTGGATTGCTTTTGTCACTTCATAATTTTGTTTTCTATTCCCAGTTACACTATAAAAATTATATGTCAGCTTTTTGTTCTATACTCTCCATGCTGCCTTAAAACTATCAGGTTCTTGCTGATAGTTCTATTGTTTAGTTGGTTGAAAATAGTCATAAGATGGAGGTGATGATCTAGGTTTTCCTTTTGGGTCCTTATTATTTCAGGTTTTATCCCATGATTATTTCCTGTCTGGTACTGACTAATTTATTTATTTCACTAAATGCTCATTTAACAAATTTTTATTAGCTCCTTAGTAAAGTCAAACCTGATAAATTTGATCCTCAATAATAAAGAAGTGTGATATTTGGGTTGCTTGGCAAAAAGTATCCTGAGGCTACAGAAAGCAAATTTTAGGTTCATTTTGACTTTAAAGCTTTCTAAGAAAATACTTCAGTACTTCCCTATTCCAATTCTACTATGCTTTTTTCCTGCTTATTGACATACATTATGAATGATCCCCCAAATTCCACTCAGGCTTGTCTTTTCCTTTACATCATCAGATTCACCACAGGCTTACAACATCCCCTTTACAACATCAGATTCATCATAGATTTCATCTCTGGGAAGCTTTAAATAACACATTTCTTAGGGCTTAAAAAAAGAGAATGTAATCTGTGTTAGAACATGTAAAATGAAAGCTGGAAAAAGCAGAGGAGACACCAGGTCTGTCTGGCTGACTCCAAGGTGTCTCCATGTGGCTCTTTCTGGGCAGCATAGATGAGCTTGGTTCAGTGAAGAGGTCCCCTCTCATCACTCAGTGTTTTGTGGGAGTGGTCTATCTGCTGTCTCTCTTCTCAGCTCTCTAAGACCTACCCCTCTACTTAGCTGAGTGCTCCGCAAAGGTCGCCACAGACCTCTGGACTGATATTTTCAGTCATTCTCCTACTTCACCTTTCTGCAGAATTAACACTGTGACTACCCTCTATATTGTGGAATATTTTTCTCCTCTTAGCTTAGGTGACCTAATCCTTTTTTTGGTTCCTCCCTCACCTCTCTGAAATACTTATTCATGGTTTCTTCCTCTGACTATCTGCACTCTCAGCAAAGGATTATTTACACCCACCAAATGGATTAGATTGTTAGGGATGTGGTAACAAAGTACTGAGTGGCTTAAATGGAAATTTGGAAGCTGGAAGTCCAAAATGAAGTTATCAGCAGTGCTGATCCCTTCTGAGGGTTATAAGGGAGGGATCTGTTACAAGGCCTCTCTTCTTGGTACATGGCTATCTTCTCCAGGTTTCTTTACATTGTCTTCCCTCTATGCCTGCTTCTGTGTCTACATTTCCTCTTATTTTTAAACATATCAGTCATCTTGGATTAGGGCCCACCCTAACAACCTCATTTTATCTTGATTATCTATGCAGAGACTCTATCTCTAAATACAGTTACATCCTGAGGTCCCATTGAGAAGAATGGTACTTTCATATACTACTGATTATGGGGTTGTGAATGGCTATAATTTTTCTGGAAAGCAATTTAAGACTACAAATTTTGAGGGAACACAATCAACCCTTAACCCTCAGTCCCTAGAATCACTTTTTCTGTATCTCAGGTGCTCAGTGTAGAAATTCAGTAAATATACTTTGTCTTTCTGTGGCCATGTCCTCCTCTTTTTTTTTTTTTTTAACTGAAGTATAGTTGATTTACAATATTGTGTTAGTTTCAGGTGTATGCCTGCCCTCTTCCTTGTATCTCTCTCCTCTTTGGGTTCCAGTGACACCATTTTTTTCCTACCTTGTTCCACTCTCTCGAGGCCCTCCTTGATGTCTAATGTGGACTCTTTATCTTCATATACCTCCCTCGATTTTGAAGTTTTCCAGGTTCTATCCTTGGCTGCTTCTTACTCCACCATCCCCTCTCCCTAGCAATCTCACCCACAAAGAGAATTTCAACTATAACCTATACTGAGGCTGAAGACCTTTAATGTTTTCTGCAGCCCATACCTCTTTCTTGAACTTCACACCTGTATATCCGCTTGTCTGCTTGGACATCACCATCTAGCTGCTCCAAGAGATCTCAAATTCAGCATGTTAAAAAATGAATTCAACTTCTGTCCTCTTTCCCCATGGCCCAAACCCATCCACATTTTGGGAAGGATGCCACTATATATACTTAGATCTCTCCTTTCAAGCTCAATATCTGTCAAAAAGCAAATTCTGCCAATTCTAGTTTGTAAATATGTCCCAAATGCGTCCTCTCCTCTCTGATCCCACCATAACTGCCCTGGTCTCATGTTCTCAACTCTTCTCCTTGAATCAGTTTCCTATAGTCTTTATAGTCTAATAATTTCCTAAATGATTTCGTTGTTACCTTAAATCAGTTATGCATTCTGCTGCCTGTGGAATTTAAAAAAATTTTTATGGTATTTTTGCTTGTTTATGGTTCTTCAAATGTAGGCTGTGATTTTGGGATAATCACAATGGATGCCTGGGCTTGTGGGGGTGGGGGCAGGGGGGTGTCTTTGTTCTGGCTCCTCCCAGGGTCCACCTCATCCTCTATGAGAACTATCTGTCAGGCATCTTCTTGCAGTATATCTGCAATTCCACACACCCCATCTGTCTGTTTGATCACCCCAACCTTGGGGGGTGGGGTTTGTTTAAGTTATGTAGACTCCCCATGAAGCTCACAGCTTGTGGCCTATAAAAGCCTTAGGAGGGTCTCTGAGCCATCTTTTCTCTCCTGCAATAGCTCTTTGCTCCTGGCTTCATCTCTGCATCTAACTCAGGTCTCAGCTGCTTTACCCTCATCCTTCTTTCCAGCATTTGACTTCCTGCTGTGATCAGAGTCATTCTCTGGAAGTGGCTGGACTTGTCCTTGGACTCTGCCTGTTTCATGTCATCTCCCCTGGGAGCCCAGCCTAGGGTTGCCCTGAGATGGCTGGATGGCATCACTGACTCAATGGATGTGAGTCTGAGTGAACTCCGTGAGTTGTTGACGGACAGGGGGCCTGGCGTGCTGTGATTCATGGAGTCGCAAAGAGTCGGACACGACTGAGCGACTGAACTGAACTGAACTGAACTGAGAGGCTCAGAGCAGACTGAACACTTACGCTGGACAAAAATCTTCCTGAATTCTAGTCCTAGCATTGGCATCAAGTAGCTGTATCATCTTGGACAAATGACCTCCCTTCTATTTCTTAATCCTAACTGTAATAGTAATAAACAATATTAATAGTCACTGAGTACTTTTCAAAGCAAGGTTCTAAGTTACTTAGAACATTACATGGATTATCTCATTAAAGTCTCACACTTACCACAATTATCCCCATTACACAGTAAAACACTAAAGAATTTCGATTGTTAAGCAACTTGTCCAAAGTCACACACCTAGAAAGTGAAAGAGTCAGGCACAGAAACCCCAGCACTTTGGTTCCTAAGTGTGGCCACTTAACCCCTGCACTGTTCTTCCTTTTACCATGCAGCTCTCTCTAGAGCCATACTATGCATTTGCAAAATAAGGAAATGAGCATTCTGATCTCTTCCACATAGAATATTTTATGAAAACAGGCTTATCAGGAACTAATGATTTATGGGTAGAGAGAGTATGTTTTTGAGGAGTCAAGAGACAATCAAGAAACAAAAAAGTTAATCAAAAATGACCCAAGCCCTAACAATGAAACTCCACAAATTATGAGTGATCATGTACCACTGGACAGCTGACTGCTTTTCTGAAAGAAGCCAGCTATTGGTTATGTTTTCTTAAATATCTAGCTTTATTTTTCTGCCTGCAGATGTGATCCAAATTCAAAAGCACAAAGTAGAAAATAGAAATCATCTGTATTTCTGACTAACATTGTATATAGGTATTATGTGTAACAGTAGTAGCAGTGTACATTCTGGGTTTTTTGTTTTTATTTTTCTGTAAGCGAAACACATGAAGAATTGTTCTACATTAGAAGTTTTTAATGATTGCATGGTATTTCATTATGGATGTTCCATAGTTAACCAACTACTTATGTTTAGACATTTAAGTTGTTCTAAGATTTTCCCTATGAGAAACAATGGCAAGAAAAATATGCTTGAATCCTTAACAATAAATTCCTAAAAGTTGAACTACTTGGTTAATAGGCATATATATTTTCAGAGCTTTTGGTATGTATTACTAGATTATCATCTAGAAAGATTGTATTATCATCAGCAAGTAACAAGGGTATAAATGTTCCTCCCTCCTTAGAAATCATAGGATTCTCGCTTGCTTTTCAAAATATTTGTCATTTTGCTAAAAGAAAAATGTCATTTCACTCTTAATTTGCATTTCTTTTATTTCAGATGGGACTAAACGATATTGGCCATTTATATTTTGAAGTTTCCTGCTCATGACCAATTGTAAAGCACTGTGAAACAAAGAGAATCTTAACATCAACAACATACACAGCGGCCTTTGGTTCTATACACATCTGTAGCATAATTAAGAGGTATCACTTCTATGGTTCCACAAAATCTGTAAATTCTGAAATTGCTTACTTCTTATATGGGCAATAATTTCACTGGAGGGAAAAGAAGTCTTTACTTGGGAATTAAATTCTAATCTTCTGAAATAAAAGCAGAAAAGCTATCTACCAAACCAGTAAGCATTGGGTAGATGAGGGTTATGTAGATTTTCAAAGAACAATAATAACCAGTAATCCCAGCTGCCACCATCCAAGAGAAGGGTATGTGTGACTTTTTCCAGTAAGTCACAGCCATGGGGGCCTGCCAGGGCTTGGAGATACCCTGTGGTGCAGGGCAAAATGGAAAGAAAGATCTCAGCTTTACTCTTTCTGACCATCGTGATGTTTAGTTAATTATTTAGCTTCTTTAAGCCACAGTTTTCTCATCTATAAAACACAGTGATGATATCATCTGTCTGAGAGTCATTGCAAAGATTAAAATATAGTGAAATCACAGTAAACTTAGAGTATATCATGCATATTTAATACCCGGTAGCAAATTGAATTATTCCACCTCCTTCTGCTACTTTGCCATGCTCAGAATCTCCCATGGCCTGTTTGTGACTCACTATCTGGATTCTGTATTTTCTTCTTACACCTCTTCTTATTCCTCTTCCTTTTTCGTGGCCTTTCTTCTACTGTTTCTATCTCATTCGCCACCCCCAGGCCAAACTGAACTTGGTGTCCACTGAATTTACTCCCTGACATTTGTTATACCTGTACAGACATTTAAAAGTTTCCTGATTCATGAAATCAATAACTGCAACATTTAAATATTTAAAAAGCAAATCTAAAAAATTAAATTATGTAAAAAACCCCTAACAGCCAATAAACATTTTGATATGTCCAGTAATTCACAATCTTTAATTAGTAGTCAAATGTTTTTGGTAGGAATTTTTTTAAATCTCCCCTGCCTTGGAGGTATGGGATCAACTTAGAGTGGTAGAGCAAGAAGGGAAGAATGCCTTCAAGACGTTAGCAAACCTTCCGTAGCATAGATGGACCTTTCTCCCAAGTTTTCCTGCCACATAAATATGCCCTTAACACATAATTAGCATTCTTGGGCAAGAAGGACAGAAAACAGCACCATCCTCAACCTCAGCCCGATACTGAGGTCACCTAATTCATAACTGTCTTTCAAAGAATAAGAATGATCACTCACCATTTGAAACGCATTTTCGTTATTTCTGCTGTTGGGGTTACTTCTGGGAATGGACTGCGCTTGTCTGTCCGTCTGTCTGTCTGTGCTAGTCCGCTTTAGAGTGGCAGGAGGAGCAACCCCTCCTACATCCGTGAAAGCCTTCCTCCTCAATGACTGTATAATCTGTAACTTTCTGTATTAAAGGCTGTTCCTCTTTTTTTCTACAGATTTTGCCAACACTTGTGGAAGAAATTTAACCCTTTTCTTGCATTTGAGTGTTTTCACCTAGGTCTAAATGTATTTAAAAAATAATAATTCAGTGGCTTGAGTTCCAAACATGGCATTAAAATGAGACTAATTAAAAATCTCCCCTCTTGAAACTCCCTCAAAAAGCCTAAAAATTAACATAATTAACAAGAGGGGGGAAAAAGACCTCTGCATTTATAAAATGGAATAAAAGAATATCCTATAGATTATGGTAAGACAATAGAAAGTATGATTTAGTATGGATGTGTATTGGAAGTGGGTAGCCTCCCATTGTGATTTCTACCACCAAGATGACAGATTTCACTGGACTTCAGGGACAAGGGGATGTTCTCATGCAAGATCTGCACAACCAAGGAGGGCAAACAAAAACCACCGCTTTTATTAGGTCACTCCTATTATAGCCAAAGATTAAACTGGTCAAAGAAAGGATCCTGAAATAGAGACCTGGAAAAAAAGCAGTATCCTAAAATTAAAAGATGTGCTCTGTGATGACTAGATGGGTGGGTTGGGGGAGGGGAAGGAGGGAGGGAATATATGTATATTCATATAGCTGATTCGGGCTTCCCGGTTGATACTGGTGATAAAGAGCCTGCCTGCCAATGCAGGAAACATAAGAGAAGTGGGTTCAGTCCCTAGGTCAGGAAGATTCTCTGGAGGAGGGCATGGCAATTCACTCTGGTATTCTTGCCAGAAGAATCCCATGGACAGTGGAGCCTGCCAGGCTACAGTCCATAGGGTCACACAGAGTTGGACACAACTGGAAGCAACTTAGCATGCACAAGACACAATTAAGGAACTCAAAGGGTTCAGACTGTCAAAAATATTTTTAAGAAAATGATTTTCATTTCAAGAAATCACCATGAACATTTTAAATTCCCAAAACAAGGAAAACTAAAAAAAGGAAAGAAATTCAAGTGGGATGAATGCAGAGAAAGCTAAACCAGTTTGGCCTCTTAATCAACACTAAATGTCAGAAAGCCACAGAATAATAGACATAAATTTTGAGGTAGTGTTCTCTACCCAGATAAGATGGTGGTTAAATGTGAGATCAATAGGAACATATTACTACAGAAAAACTGCAGCAATAAAAACACTACCACTAAGATAACCTTCCCAAATAAATTATTTAAATATGTATTCCAGAATAGTTAAAAATGAATTAAAATTGAAAGTCTAAGAATGGAAAAGCTATGGTTAAAGAAAGAAAGCTTAGGAGAGCTTGAAAGTCAGTAAAACATATAGAGATAACACTAAAAATAATTGTTGTAAATTAGTTTAGAAGATTAGAATGTTTAGAAAAAATCATTAGAGATAGAGTACCTGTATTTTTATAGAAGTTTGAAAGTAACAGGTGATAGGATTTTGAGAAGATGGCAGAGTAAGAAGCACCAGGAATCTCTCTCATTACTGAGACAATTGCAAAGGCAGCCTTTGTCTGATTTAACTATTCTGGAACTCTGCAGTCTATTGAAGGCTCTCAATTTTCAAGGGAAGGTTTGGGCTGTAAACTGTGGTTAATTTCTATACATTTCAGCTGTTGGCACAGAAGCAGATACTCATCTGCCACTCCCAGCTCCACTGCAGGCAACTGTGCACGGTTCCTGGAGCTGCTTGCACAGAGCTTGCATGAGTCAGAATGGACGAAAACAAGGCCCTATACTCCCAACCTCTGGGGTTTATGCTCTGATCCCTGATGGCTGCTTCTGATACACAAGCACAGAAAAGAGATGAGAAGCCATTTTGTTGCACTTCCTCCTCCAGCTGAAATGGCCTACAGAGAGGATTTAAAGGACTGGTCCCCTTTCTCTTCCTTCATTTTTCTCTTTTTCCCCTTTTTGGAGCCAGACATTAAAGACGAAGAAATTCAAAAGCAACTGCCTATATGGGGAAATTGTGAAAGGCAAAGATTCACAAGAGACCTGTGAGAACCTTAACTTTATACCTCAGTCTGATCCTTAGCACAGAGACAAAAAGGAAACAATGTGAAAGGTAGACAATCTGATCTCCAGGGTTAGTACATTATTAAGATTCAAATGTCCAGTTTTCAGTAAAAAAAAAAAAATCATATCCAATGTATATAAAGAAATATAAAGTATTAAAAGAAAAAAATAAATCAACAGAAACTGCTCTTAAATACTTCACGGCACATCTACTAGACAAAGACTTTAAAGCAACTGTCTTAAAGATGCTCAAAGAACTAAAACAGGATGTAGAGAAAGTCAATAAAATGATGTATGAACACAATGGAAGTGTTGGTAAAAGAGTTACAAAACCTAAAGAGAAACCAAAAAAATTATAGAGCTGAAAAGTACAATAACTGGTATTTTAAAATTCACTAGGAGTCAAACCAAAATTTGAGTAGGCAGAAGAAAGAGTCAATGAACTTAAAGATGAGACCAAAAAAATTATCAAGATTGAGAAACAGAAAAAAATAAAGATGAAGAAAAATTATTAGAGGCTAGGTTACCCAAGGAACACCCTGACATTAATCAATATATTCATTGTGGGAGTCTAGAAGGAGAAGAGAGGGAAAAAGGGGAAGAACACTTCACAAATTTCATGAAAGACTTAAATAAAAATATTCAAGTAGTTCAACAAACTCCAAGTAAGATGAACTCAAAGAAACCTATACTGAGACATATAGTGAAACTTCTGGAAAGCAAAATACAAAGAGAAAATGTATTTATTTATTTTTGGCCATGCTAGGTCTCTGTTGCTGTGAGGGCTTTTCTCTGGTTGTGGAGAGCAGGACTGCTGTCTAGGTGTGATGTGGAGGCTTCTCATAGCAGTGCTTCTCTTGTTGCTGAGCATGGGCTGTAGGAATTCAGGTGTCAAGAGCCCAAGCCCAATATTTGTGGCTCATGGGCTTAGTTGCTCCCAGGCATGTGGGATCCCAGATGAGGGATCAAATTCATGTCTCCTGCATTGGTAGGTGGATTCTTTACCACTGAGCCACCAGGGAAGCACCAGAGAACCTTCAAAGCATCAGGTGAGAAAGACTTGTCATATACAAAGTGTTAGTCACTCAGTCATGCCTGACACTTTTCGACCCCTTGGACTGTAGCCCACCAGATTCCTCTGTCTACGGGATGCTCCAGGCCCAGAATACTGGAGTGGGTAACCATTCCCTTCTCTAGGAGATCTTCCCGACTCAGGGATTGAACCTGTGTCTCCTGCATTTCAGTCAGATTCTTTACCTTCTGAGCCATCAGGGAAGCCCCTTTAGGGTCCTTTATAAGATTATCACCATAATATTAATACTTTTTAGAAACTTTGGAGGCCAGAAGGCCATGGGCCAATATATTCAAAGCACTAAAAGAAAAAAGAAAAACCTATCAACCAACAACCCCATATATGGAAAAACTGTCCTTCGAATGTAAGGGAGAAATTAAGTCATTCCCAGGTAAACAAAAGCTGAAAGGATTGTTTACTACTTTATTTTCTCCACAAGAAATGCTCAAGGGAGTCCTGCAGGGTAAAATAAAAGCAAACTAGAAGTAACTCAAAGTTGTACAAAGAAATAAAGATCTCAGTAAAGTTTAATAAACTGGCAATTCTAAAAGCTAATATCATTAGAACTTTGATTTGCAACTCGATGTTTTGTTTTTTTTTTTTCAAAATAAATAAAACAGAATGTACTCTTATTTAAAAAGTGGAATATTAAAAAATTAGCTGTAAAAGATATGCATCAAAAAATACCTCACAGAAATGTTGAAAATAAAAAAATTGAAAAATATATACCATGCAACTACTAATCGTAAAAAGATTGTAGAACAAAATATTAATGCATTTAAAACACTTATTAGTTTGTATTTTGGGCACACAATGAATAAAGATGTAATTTTTTGATGTCAACAACTGAAAGGGGTGGTGACAGAGCTATAAAGGAGCAAAGTTTTGTTTATTAAAGTTAAGCAAATATAATTCAAATTAGAATGCTACAATTTTTAGATGTTTAAATATAGTCCCCAAGGAAACCACAAAGTTTGGTGGTTATATATACATAGCTATATATAGTTATATAATATATATAAAATGATATAAGAAAGAAATTTGAGCATTTCACTGTAAAAAAGAAAATACAACTAAACACAAAAGAAGACAATAGGGTAGGAAAAGAAGGACAAAAAAAATCTATAAGGCACATAGAAGACAAATAGAAAAATGACAAAAGTAAGTCTCATCAGTAATTACTGATAGTTGAAGACTTCATTAGCCACTCTCCATAATGGGTAGAACAACCAAACAGAAGATAAGCAAGGAAATAAAGGACAGTAATATAAGCCTACCAGATCTGATAAACATATATATAACATTTACCCACAATAACAGCATTGATCTTCTCATTAACACAAGATATTTTCTAGGATAGACTATAAGTTAGGCCTCAAATTCACTTTCAGTGAACTTTAAGAGATAGATATAATACAAAATATGTTCTCAAACCACAATGGAATAATGTTAGAAAACAATAACAGAATCAAAACTAAAAGTTCGCATATTTATAGAAATTAAGCAACATATTTTTAAGCAATCAGTAGAGCAAAGGGGAAATCCCAAGGGATATTAGAAAACCTTAGAGATGAATGAAAACAAAACACATCAAAACTTATGGAATACAGTGAAAACTAGAACTAAGCTGAATATTTATAGCTATAAACACTGATGTCAAAAAACAAGGATCTTAAATTGACAACATAAGGAACCAGAAACTTTACAGCTTAAGTAACTAGAAAAAGAAGAACACACTAAACCCAAAGATAGCAGAAGGAAGGAAATAATAGCAATAAGGACAGAAATAAATGAAAAAAAGAATGTAAAAAATAGAGAAATCAATGAAATCAAAATGTTGTACTTTTTAAAAGATAAAAAAAAATTGACAAACTTTCAGCTAGTTGGATTAAGAACATGGAAGATCCAAATTACTAAAATCAAAGCAACCAAAGGGTCAAAGAAGGAATTAAAAAAGGAATAAAAAATAATCTTGAGACAGACAAAAATGAAAACACAAATTACCAAAATTCATGGTATGCAGAAAATGCAGTTCTAAGAAGGTAGTTGATAGGAATTAATGTCCATATTAAGAAAGAAAAGAAGTTCTCCTTTAAATCTTTAAGAACTTATCAGTAAATTTTAAAATTGTGCTATTTTTGTCATCTATTTTACTTTACCCATGCTTCAAACACAGTACATTGTTATTATTTTGCTTTATACAATCACTTATTTTTTAGCACATTTAAATCTAAGAAAAAGATTTTATTTTCTTTTATTTATTCATTATTTCATTAAATTTTTTGTGTATACATTCATATCTCATTTTATTGCACTAGGCTTTATTACACTTTGCATATGCTTCATATTTTACAAAATGAAGGTTCGCAGCAACCCAGAGTTGTCAGATAACGGTTACCATTTTTCAGCAAAAAATATTTTTTACTTAAGGTATATTCATTTTTTAGACATTATACTAATGAACAATTAATAAGCTACAATATAGTGTAAACATAACCTTTATATGTACTCGGAAACCAAAAAAATTGTGTGACTCACTTTGTTGAAGTGATTTGAAATCAAATCAGCAGTATCTCTGAGGTATGCCTATCAATTCTAACCAATAAATATTCCTTCACCTAAATGACTGTTTTTTTTCACATTTCTTGGGGATGAATTTTATAACATTTATCTGAAATGGTATTTCTCCATCATTTCTGAAGACTATATTTTCTGAGTGAGGAACTGGAGGGAATTCCTTGGTGATCCAGTGGTTAAGACTCTGTGCTCTCACTGCCAGGGGCCTGGGTTCAATCCCTGGTCAGGGAACTATGATCCCACAAAACGAGTGCCCCTACCCAAGGGAAAAAAAAAAGAATTGGAATTAACAGTTTTTTTTTCCTTTTCAGCACTTTATTTTTTATTTTTTTAAAAAAATTTTATTGGGGTGATAGTTCGTTTACAATATTATGTTACTTTCAGGTATACAGCAAAGTGAATCTGTTATACATTTATCCTCTCTTTCTAATATTATTTTCCGAGGTCAGGCCATTATAGAGCATTGAGTGGAGTTCCCCATGCTGTTCAGCAGGTCCTTATTAAGTATCTGTTTTATACATTGTAGTGTGTGTGTGTCAATCCCAATCTTCCAATTTATCCTCCCCCCCCACCCTACCCCATGTAACTGTAAGTTTATTTTCTACATCTGTAGATAAGTTTATTTGTAGCCTTCTTTTAGCTTCCACGTTTAAGTGATACCAAGTGATATTTGTCTTTGTCCATCTGACTTACTTCACTCAATATGACAAGATTCCGTCCATCTATAGTGCTGCAAATGGTCTTTCAGCACTTTAAACATGTTACTCCATTGTGTTCCTACTTAGTTTCAAGTTTCAGGGGGAGAAAAAAATCTACTGTCATTCTTTTTTTTTTCCTGGCTGTGTCATATGGTATGTGGGATCTTAGTTCCCTTACTGGGGATAAAACTCAAGCTCCCTGCAGTGGAAGCATGGAGTCTTAATCACTGGACTGCCAGAGCAGTCCTAAATCTGCTGTAATGCTTATCCCTGTTCTTCTGTAGGAACATTTTTTCCCCTATTTTTAAGATTTTCTCTCTGTTCTTGGTTGTCAGCACTTTGAATATTAGTATGGACTGAACTGTTCCCCTCCAGAGTTATATGTTGAAATTCTAACCCCAAGTACATGGAATGTGACTGTATTTGAAGATACGGTCTTTAAATGAGGCTGTTAAGAGGGTTCCTAATCCAATCTGACTGATATCCTTATAGGAAAGGAACGTTTAGATACAAAAAGAGACACTATGGGTGACAGCCATGGACAAAGTGATGACCACGTGACCAGATAGCAAGAGGCTGGCCATCTGCCAGCCACGAGGAGATGCCTCAGATGAAGCCAACCCTACCACACCTTGATCTTGAACTTGGAGCCTTCAGAACTGTGAGAAATTAATTTCTGTTGCTTAAGTCACCCAGTCTGTGACATTTTGTTATAATAGCCTAGCAAATACAAATACCAACCATGCTGGCACCCTGATCTTGGACTTTCCAGACTCCAAAACTGTGAGAAATAAATTTCTGCTTAAGCCACCCAGTCTAAGGAATTTTGTTATAACAGCCTGAGTCAACTAGGACAGCCTCATAATTTTTTGTTTAAAATCAGATGTTTTATACAAAATAATAGATGTTGAGGTAAATATGTTTTGTGCTTAGAGTTAAACATGCCTTCCTTCTGCTAGGTCTTTAGCCATGTGGGAATTGTGTTAATTTTGTCTGGAGTTGAGTTGGGTTTGAAGTTTGTTGTTGATATGGCTTACCTCAGTGTACCATAGGCTTCAGATTTCTCTAATGATACCTTGTGTGGGCCCACACAACCAACACCAGGGTGTTTCTTCACATGTCTGCTCGACACACGGTTTTAACTCATTGTTTTGAGTCTTCCCTTTGAACTGCTCCCCAGGAAGAATCTGTCTTTTGCAGTTCTCCTAGCTATCAGTTCAGTTCAGTCACTCAGTCATGTCCAACTCTTTGCTGCCCCACGGACTGTAGCACGCCAGGCCTCCCTGTCCATCACAAACTCCCAGAGTTTACTCAAACTCATGCCCATTGAGTTCGTGATGCCATCCAATCATCTTATCGTCTGTTGTCCGCTTCTCCTCCTGCCTTCAATCTTTCCCAGGATCAGGGTCTTTTCCAATGAGTCAGTTCTTCGCATCAGGTGGCCAAAGTACTGGAGTTTCAGCTTCAACATCAGTCCTTCCAATGAATATTCAGGACTGATTTCCTTTAGGATGGACTGACTGGATCTCCTTGCAGTCCAAGGCATTCTCAGGAGCCTTATCCAACACCACAGTTCAAAAGCATCAATTCTTCGGCACTCAATTTTCTTTATAGTCTGACTCTCACATCCATACATGACCACTGGAAACACCATAGCCTTGACTAGACAGACCTTTGTTGGCAAAGTAATATCTCTGCTTCTTAATATGCTGTCTAGGTTGGTCATAACTTTTCTTCCAAGGAGTAAGCGTCTTTTAATTTCATGGCTGCAGTCACCATCTGCGGTGATTTTGGAGCCTCCCAAAATAAAGTCTGTTCCTGTTTCCACTGTTTCTCCATCTATTTCCCATGAAGTGATGGGACCAGATGCCATGATCTTTGTTTTCTGAATGTTGAGCTTTAAGCCAACTTTTTCACTCTCCACTTTCACTTTCATCAAGAGGCTCTTTGTTCTTCTTCACTTTCTGCTATAAGGGTGGTGTCATCTACATATCTGAGGTTATTGATATTTCTCCTGGCAATCTTGATTCCAGCTTGTGCTTCTTCCAGCCTGGCGTTTCTCATGATGTACTCTGCACAGAAGTTAAATAAGCATGGTGACAATATACAGCCTTGATGTACTCCTTTTCCTATTTGGAAATAGACTGTTGTTCCATGTTCAGTTCTAACAGTTGCTTCCTGATCTCCATACAGGTTTCTCAAGAGGCAGGTCAGGTAGTCTGGTATTCCCATCTCTTGAAGAATTTTCCACAGTTTATTGTGATCCACACAATCAAAGGCTTTGGCATAGTCAATAAAGCAGAAATAGATGTTTTTCTGGAGCTCTTTTGCTTTTTGATGATCCAGCAGATGTTGGTACTTTGATCTCTGGTTCCTCTGCCTTTTCTAAAACCAAATTGAATATCTGGAAGTTCACAGTTCATATATTGCTGATGGCTTGAAGAATTTTGAGCATTACTTTCCTAGCGTGTGAGATGAGTGCAATAGTGCAGTAGTTTGAGCATTCTTTGGCATTGCCTTTCCTTGGGATTGAAATGAAAACTGACGTTTTCCAGTCCTGTGGCCACTGCTAAGTTTTCCTAATTTGCTGGCATACTGAGTGTAGCACTTTCACAGTATCATCTTTTAGGATTTGAAAGAGCTCAACTGGAATTCCATCACCTCCACTAGCATTGTTTGTAGTGATGCTTCCTAAGGCTCACTTGACTTCACATTCCAGGATGTCTGGCTCTAGGTGAGTGATCACATCATCATGATTATCTGGGTTGTGAAGATCTTTTTTGTACAGTTCTTCGTATATTCCTGTCATCTCTTCTTAATATCTTCTGCTTCTGTTAGGTCCATACCATTTCTGTCCTTTATTGAGCCCATCTTTGCATGAAATGTTTTCTTGGTATGTCTAATTTACTTGAAGAGATCTCTAGTTTTTCCCATTCTATTGTTTTCCTCTATTTCTTTGCACTGATCACTGAAGAAGGCTTTCTTATGTCTCCTTGCTATTCTTTGGAACTCTGCATTAAAATGGGTATATATTTCCTTTTCTCCTTTGCTTTTTGCTTCTCTTCTTTTCTCAGCTATTTGTAAGGCCTCCTCAGACAGCCATTTTGCTTATTTACATTTCTTTTTTTGGGAGGATGGTCTTGCTCCCTGTCTCCTATACAATGTCACAAACCTCTGTCCATAGTTCTTCAGGCACTCTGTCTCTCAGATCTAGTCCCTTAAATCTATTTCTCACTTCCACTGTATAATCATTAGGAATTTGATTTAGGTCATACCTGAATGGACTAGTGGTTTTCCCTACTTTCTTCAATTTCAGTCTGAATTTGGCAATAAGGAGTTCATGGTCTGAGCCACAGTCAGCTCCTGGTCTTGTTTTTGCTGACTGTATAGAGCTTCTCCATCTTTGGCTGCAAAGAATATAATCAATCTAATTTCAGTGTTGACCATCTGGTGATGTCCATGTGTAGAGTCTTGTCTTGTGTTGTTGGAAGAGGGTGTTTGCTATGACCAGTGCATTCTCCTGGCAAAACAAAAGGTAAAGCCTTTACCCTGCTTTATTCTGTACTCTAAGGCCAAATTTGCCTGTAACCTCCAGGTGTTTCTTGAATTCCTACTTTTGCATTCCAGTCCCCTATAATAAAAAGGACATCTCTTTTGGGTGTTAGTTATAGAAGGTCTTGTAGGTCTTCATAGAACTGTTCAACTTCAGCTTCTTCAGCATAACTGGTTGGGGCATAGACTTGGATTGCTGTGATATTGAATGATTTTCCTCGGAAACGAGATCATTCTGTCATTTTTGAGATTGCATTCAAGTACTCCATTTCAGACTCTTTTGTTGACTATGATGGCTACTCCATTTCTTCTAAGGGATTCTTGCTCACAGTAGTAGATATAATGGTCATCTGAGTTAAATTCACCCATTCCAATCCATTTTAGTTCACTGATTCCTTAAACGTCAACTTCACTGTTGCCATCTCCTGTTTGACCACTTCCAATTTGCCTAATTCATGGACCTAACATTCCATATTTCTATGCAATATTGCTCTTTACAGCATCGGACTTTGCTTCCATCACCAGTCACATTCAAAACTGGGTGTTGTTTTTGCTTTGGCTCCATCTCTTCATTCTTTCTGGAGTTATTTCTCCACTGATCTCCAGTAGCATGTTGGGCACCTACCAACCTGGTGAGTTCATCTATCAGTGTCCTATCATTTTGCCTTTTCATACTATTCATGGGGTTCTCAAGTCAAGAATGCTGAAGTGGTTTGCCATTCCCTTCTCCAGTTGACCACATTTTGTCCCTTCTCCAGTTGACCACATTTTGTCCCTTCTCCAGTGGACCACATTTTGTCAGTATTCAGCAAGAATACTGAAGTGGTTTGCCATTCCTTTCTCCACCATGATCCATCCATTTTGGGTGGCCCTAAATGGCACGGCTCATAGTTTCATTGAGTTAGACAAGGCTGTGGTCCATGTGATTAGATTGGTTAGTTCTCTGTGATGGTGGTTTTCAGTATGAATGCCCTCTGATGGAGAAGGATAAGAGGGTTATGGAAACTTCCTGATGGGAGAGACCGACTGAGGGGGAAACTGGGTCTTGTTCTGATGGGTGGGGCCATGCTCAGTAAATCTTTAATCCAATTTTCCTAGCTATATTCTTATTTTCAGTTAAGTTCAGTTCAGTCACTCAGTCTTGTCCGACTCTGCAACCCCATGAATCGCAGCACGCCAGGCCTCCCTGTCCATCACCAACTCCCGGAGTTCACTGAGACTCATGTCCATTGAGTCAGTGATGCCATCCAGCCATCTCATCCTCTGTCATCCCCTTCTCCTCCTGCCCCCAATCCCTCCCAGCATCAGAGTCTTTTCCAATGAGTCAACTCTTCGCATGAGGTGGCCAAAGTACTGGAGTTTCAGCTTTAGCTTCATTCCTTCCAAAGAAATCCCAGGGCTGATCTCCTTCAGAATGGACTGGTTGGATCTCCTTGCAGTCCAAGGGACTCTCAAGAGTCTTCTCCAACACCACAGTTCAAAAGCATCAATTCTTCAGTGCTCAGCCTTCTTCACAGTCCAACTCTCACATCCATACATGACCACAGGAAAAACCATAGCCTTGACTAGACGAAACTTTGTTGGCAAAGTAATGTCTCTGCTTTTGAATATACTATCTAGGTTGGTCATAACTTTTCTTCCAAGGAGTAAGCGTCTTTTAATTTCATAGCTGCAGTCACCATCCACCATGATTTTGGAGCCCAGAAAAATAAAGTCTGACACTGTTTCCACTGTTCCCCCATCTACTTCCCATGAAGTGATGAGACTGGATGCCATGATCTTCGTTTTCTGAATGTTGAGCTTTAAGCCAACCTTTTCACTCTCCTCTTTCACTTTCATCAAGAGGCTCTTTAGTTCCTCTTCACTTTCTGCCATAAGGGTGGTGTCATCTGCATATCTGAGGTTATTGATATTTTACTTAGTGCTTATCAGAGTGGTTACAGAGGAGGGGTGTGAGGAAGGCAGAGTTCTCTGATGTTCTCTTTGTTTCAGTTTTAGGCAGACATTGTGAACCTCATGGGCTTTCACTAGTGTTCCCATCCCTCCTTCAAATCTAGTGCTGGGCTAGAACCTGCTCTTGAGTTTTTCCGAGGGGTAAACACTGTTTTTCTATTTTTTTCCCCCTAGTGGCAATGGGCTTCCACCAGCGCCTCACAGACACAGTTTTTGTTTCCATTATCCCTGCAGATTAAGCCTTTTGTTCCCTAAGGGAGATAAGATAAATGGGTTTGGGCAGAGTTTTGGCAGCAATTTCTAATCCCCATCACTCACTCATTCCTGTGAGGAAAATTTCCTCAAGATTTTCTCCAGTTTTCCTTGTGAGCTCCTGGTGATATTCTTACAAAAAACCCTGCAAGAAGATGAGAACTCCCAGGGGCTTCACTGTATCACACAAACCTGCACTCAGTCTTTAGCAACTTATTACAATTTTCCAGCTGTTTCTTGTTGACATGAGGCATCTGGAGACCTCTACCCCAGGTAATTGGCTTCCTGGATGGCTCAGTGGTAATAAATCTGCCTGCCAATGCAGGAGACACAGGACATGCAGGTTTGATCCCTGGGTCTGGAAGATTCCTGGAGAAGGAAATGGCAACCCATTTCAGTATTCTTGCCTGGGAAATCCCAAGGACAGAGGAGCTTGAGTGCTGTAGTCTATGGGGTCACAAAGATTTGGACACAACTTAGCAACTGAGCATTCATGCACACCCCAGGTAATCAGATCCTGTTTTTCCGTGTAGGAGCTTGTCTCTCCCTAAAATTTGGGTTCCTTTTTTGCCCGGTCATGGCAGTTCTAAGAATTCAAGAGTCTTCATTGGTTTGCAGTTTATCCATCATTTTCTTATTGTTAGGGTGGGAAGAAGTCTCCTTATAACTTTCTACATCTTCTGAGTTGAAACTAAAATTAATCTCTGTAATTTTTCATGTACAATTTCTGGGCTCAACAAAAATGACCAGATACACAAGTTTGCTGAACAGAAGGTTAGTATACAAAATCGACTTGACTTCTATATGCCAACCACAAATAATAGAAAATAAAAATTTTTAATGATACAGCTTGCCATCAAACAATGTCAATAGAAATAAACCTCATGAAGATGTATGGCATTTCTACCAAGAAAAAAACCCCTAAAGGAATTATTAAGATAAATTGAAAATATAAAAAAAAATGGAGATATTAGAGGGCTCAAAATATAAAATGTTAAATTTCCCAAATTGACCTATTGATGAAAGGCAATCCCAATTAATAGCCTAGTAGGTTTTTTTCTGGAAATTATTGCACTGATTCTAAAATGTATGTGGAAATGCAAAGAGCTAAGAATAATCTAGTCAGTCTTGGAGAAAAAATGAGGTAGAAAGACTTGCTGTAGCAGATATCAGGACTTTTTATAAAGTTCTGATTAAAAGAATGTGGTACAGGCACAAATATAGACAAATAAATAGACCAGTGGAAGAGAATAGAGAATCCAGAATCAGATACACACATGTATCAATACTTGATTTTTTTTAATGTTGACACTGCTGAGCAGTGGAGAAAGGAATTAATTTTCAGTGATTGGGCTTTGTCAATTGGATATTCACATGAGAAACGATGAAATTTAACTCACCCTTCCACCCCTTACCTAATTCACACCTTAATTCTATTTGTATAATAGACTTTAAAATAAAAACCAAAATATAGTCCTTCTAGGAGGCAACAGAGGACAATATTTTCATGAACCTAGGGAAGGCAAGTATTTCTTAAATGAAATACTAGAATCTTAAGCACATTAAAGGAAAATATTTACAAATTTATATATAATAAATAAATAAAAACATTAAAAAATACATTTGTTTATCAAACAAAATCATTAAGAGAGCAAAATGGCTAGTCAAAAATTAGGAGAAGACATTTTTAACCACAAAAAGGACTATACCCCAGACACAGAAGAAACTCCTAAATATCAAGAAAGTGATAGAAAAATAAGCGTAAGATTCAACTAAAGCCAAAAGTAAGATATCCAAAGGCCAATAAACATATGAGAGAGTGTTCAGTTTCATTAGTTGTTAGGGAACGTAAATTAAACCACAAGGCAATACCATCACACTTCTACCTATAGAGTTATACTTGAAAAGACCATTGGTTCCAAATATTGCCACGGATGCTGAGCAATGAAAACTTGCACACACTGATATATGGGTATGTGGGTAAATTTGGAAAAAATCTTTGGCATCTTACAGAATGATCTCTGTTCATTTCCAAGGCAAACCATTCAATATCATAGTAATCCAAGTCTATGCCCCAACCAGTAATGCTGAAGAAGCTGAAGTTGAACGGTTCTATGAAGACCTACAAGATCTTTTAGAACTAACACCCAAAAAAGATGTCCTTTTCATTATAGGGGACTGGAATGCAAAAGTAGGAAGTCAAGAAACACCTGGAGTAACAGGCAAATTTGGCCTTGGAATATGGAATGAAGCAGGGCAAAGACTAACAGAGTTTTGCCAAAAAAATGCACTGGTCGTAAAAAACACCCTCTTCCAACAACACAAGAGAAGACTCTATACATGGACATCACCAGATGGTCAACACCGAAATCAGATTGATTATATTCTTTGCAGCCAAAGATGGAGAAGCTCTATACAGTCAGCAAAAACAAGACCAGGAGCTGACTGTGGCTCAGATCATGAACTCCTTATTGCCAAATTCAGACTGAAATTGAAGAAAGTACGGAAAACCACTAGACCATTCAGGTATGACCTAAATCAAATCCCTTATGATTATACAGTGGAAGTGAGAAATAGATTTAAAGGCCTAGATCTGATAGATAGAGTGCCTGATGAACTATGGAATGAGGTTCGTGACATTGTACAGGAGACAGGGATCAAGACCATCCCCATGGAAAAGAAATGCAAAAAAGCAAAATGGCTGTCTGGGGAGGCCTTACAAATAGCTGTGAAAAGAAGAGAAGCGAAAAGCAAAGGAGAAAAGGAAAGATATAAACATCTGAATGCAGAGTTTCAAAGAATAGCAAGAAGAGATAAGAAAGCCTTCTTCAGTGATCAATGCAAAGAAATAGAGGAAAACAACAGAATGGGAAAGACTAGGGATCTCTTCAAGAAAATCAGAGATACCAAGGGAACATTTCATGCAAAGATGGGCTCAATAAAGGACAGAAATGGTATGGACCTAACAGAAGCAGAAGATATTAAGAAGAGATGGCAAGAATACACAGAACTGTACAAAAAAGATCTTTACAACCCAGATAATCACAATGGTGTGATCACTGACCTAGAGCCAGACATCCTGGAATGTGAAGTCAAGTGGGCCTTAGAAACATCACTACGAACAAAGCTAGTGGAGGTGATGGAATTCCAGTTGAGCTATTCCAAATCCTGAAAGATGATGCTGTGAAAGTGTTGCACTCAATATGCCAGCAAATTTGGAAAACTTAGCAGTGGCCACAGGACTGGAAAAGGTCAGTTTTCATTCCAATCCCAAAGAAAGGCAATGCCAAAGAATGCTCAAACTACCACACAATTGCACTCATCTCACACGCTAGGAAAGTAATGCTCAAAATTCTCCAAGCCAGGCTTCAGCAATATGTGAACCATGAACTTCCTGATGTTCAAGCTGGTTTTAGAAAAGGCAGAGGAACCAGAGATCAAATTGCCAACATCCGCTGGATTATGGAAAAAGCAAGAGAGTTCCAGAAAAGCATCTATTTCTGCTTTATTGACTATGCCAAAGCCTTTGACTGTGTGGATCACAATAAACTGTGGAAAATTCTGAAGGAGATGGGAATACCAGACCACCTGACCTGCCTCTTGAGAAATCTGTATGCAGGTCAGGAAGCAACAGTTAGAACTGGACATGGAACAACAGACTGGTTCCAAATAGGAAAAGGACTACGTCAAGGCTGTATACTGTCACCTTGTTTATTTAACTTATATGCAGAGTACATCATGAGAAACGTTGGACTGGAAGAAACACAAGCTGGAATCAAGATTGCCGGGAGAAATATCAATAACCTCAGATATGCAGATGACACCACCCTTATGGCAGAAAGTGAAGAGGAACTCAAAAGCCTCTTGATGAAGATGAAAGTGAAAGTGGAGAGTGAAAAAGTTGGCTTAAAGCTCAACATTCAGAAAACGAATATCATGGCATCTGGTTCCATCACTTCATGGGAAATAGATGGGGAAACAGTAGAAACAGTGTCAGGCTTTATTTTTCTGGGCTCCAAAATCACTATAGATGGTGACTGCAGCCATGAAATTAAAAGATGCTTACTCCTTGGAAGGAAAGTTACGACCAACCTAGATAGCATATTCAAAAGCAGAGACATTACTTTGCCAACAAAGTTTCGTCTAGTCAAGGCTATGGTTTTTCCTGTGGTCATGTATGATGTGAGAGTTGGACTGTGAAGAAGGCTGAGCGCTGAAGAATTGATGCTTTTGAACTGTGGTGTTGGAGAAGACTCTTGAGAGTCCCTTGGACTGCAAGGAGATCCAACCAGTCCATTCTGAAGGAGATCAGCCCTGGGATTTCTTTGGAAGGAATGATGCTGAAGCTGAAACTCCAGTACTTTGGCCACCTCATGGGAAGAGTTGACTCATTGGAAAAGACTCTGATGCTGGGAGGGATTGGGGGCAAGAGGAGAAGGGGACAACAGAGGATGAGATGGCTGGATAGCATCACTGACTCGATGGACATGAGTCTCAGTGAACTCCGGGAGTTGGTGATGGACAGGGAGGCCTGGCATGCTGTGATTCATGGGGTCACAAAGAATCGGACACAACTGAGCTACTGATCTGATCTGATGAAGATTGAATACATGCTTATTCTACTGGTAGTCTACTGTTGCATAATAGCAATACTGTTTTAGTAACTTTAATAATATATATTCTCTTATTCTTTCTGTGGGTTAGGACTTTGACAGTAGTTTAGCTGTAGAATTTTGGGCTCAGGGTTCTCAGAGTTTAGTTAAGATATCAGCTTTTCTGAACACTTGACTGCTGCTAGAAAATTTCCTCCCAGGATAGCTCACTCACACATCCATTGGCAGGAAGCCTTGCTTCCTCAATGTGTGGGCCTCTCCATAGGACTACCTGAGCATCTTCATAATATTGCAACTGGTTTCCCCCAGAGGAGACAAGGAAGAAACTGTAATGCCTTTTAGGACCTAGTCTCAGAGGTAACACAGTGTAATTTCTGTTATTTTATTCATTAGAAGTGAGTCACTTAGTCCAGTCTATACTTGAGGGTCATGAATTTAGGCTCCCCCTTTTGAAAACAGGAGGGTCAAAGATTTCATGGACATATATTAAAATCATCACACAGAAAAGGGAATCTATTACACTGTTGGTGGGAATGCAAATTGATATAGCCACTATGGAGAATAGTATGGAGTTTCCTTTAAAAACCAGGAATAAAGCTACCATATGACCCAGCAATCCCACTACAGGGCATATACCCTGAGGAAACCAGAACCGAAAAAGACACATGTACCACCAGTGTTCACTGTAGCACTATTTACAATAGCTAGGACACAGAAGCAACCTTGATGTCCATTGGCAGAGGAATGAAAAAGGAAGTTGTGGTACATATATACAATGGAATATTACTTTGCTACAAAAATGAATTTCCTTCAAAAAGGAATTTTGAGTCATTTGTAATGAGGTGGATGAACCTAAGAGCCTATACAAAATGAAGTAAGTCAGAAAGAGAAAGACAAATATCATATATTAATGCATATATGTGGCATCTAGAAAGATAGTACTGATGATCCTATTTGCATGGCAGCAAAGGAGACACAGACATTTTGGACACAGTTGTGGGTAGGAGAGGGCGGGATCATGTGAGAGAGTAGAACTGAAACATACACATTACCATGTGTAAAACAGCCAGTGGGAGTTCGATGTATGACTCAGTGACCCAAAGCCAGTGCTCTGTGACAACTGAGAGGGGTAGGATGGGAAGGGAGGTGGAAAGGGGGTTCAAGAGAGAGGGGACATATATATGCCTAATGCTGATTCATGTTGCTATAAGGCAGAAACCATCACAATATTGTAAAATAATTATCATCTAATTTAAAAAACAAAATATAAAATAAAATCACCACACATACCCTATAAATTGATCATTTGACCCTGAAATATAGAAGCAAAAATGGGTTGGTGTGTGGCCTCCAAAACATTTATAAGTATTTTATACCATCATTATTCATAATAGCCAAATTGTAAAAATAAGCAAAGTATCTATCAACAATATAATGGATAAATAAATTGTGGTATATTATAACAATGGGAAACTATTCAGAAATGAAAAGTAATAAATTACAGATTAATAAATTATAGGTACATGCAAAACCATAGAAGAATCTTACTAATTCTTTTGCTTGCTAACTTTTTGCTCACTAATATTAAGCCAAAAAGACAAACTCAAAAAAACTGTACTATTATTTCCTTTATATAAATATTAAAAGAGGCAAAACCAGAATGCAGTGGAAGAAGTCAAGATGGTGATTACCTCTGGAGAAGAGGAAGGAGGGAATGACTAAGAGGGGTAATGAGGAGGACCTTCTGAAATGGTGTTAACTGATCTATAACTTGCCCAGAATAGTGGTTGCAAAGGTGTGTTTATAGTGTGATATTTCATTGAGTGATACACCTTTTATTTGTGCAGATTTCAGAATTGTTTTATACTCTAAATTTGGAAAAATTCTAAACGCTACTAAGAAAGGAAAAATAAAAATACTCTTCAGGCAAATTCAAAACAAGTCTTTGTGCTAGATTTGGCTTGCAAGTAGCCAGTTTGTAATATCTGCTTTAGTCCAGGGTTGGTAAATATGATATTCAGTTGGCCTCAAACTATATAGGTTACAGTAGCCTTTGACGGTATCATAAATCTATTCCTGTAGAATTTAGAATAGTTTAATGTTGATTCTGGAAGAGAACTTCTGGATCATTTGATCCACTGATTTTGCAAATCAGGCAGAGGCAACCCCTTAGATATTTCACAGAATAGTTTCTCAGAACACAGTTTAAAAACTACTGATCTAGTTTAACTCGCTTTTACTACAAATAAAGAAACAGGCTTAGAGAACATTTGCTGCTGCTGCTGCTGCTGCTACTAAGTCGCTTCAGTCGTGTCTGACTCTGTGCGACCCCATAGATGGCAGCCCGCCAGGCTCCGCCATCCCTGGGATTCTCCAGGCAAGAACGCAGGAGTGGGTTGCCATTTCCTTCTCCAATGCATGAAAGTGAAAGGTGAAAGTGAAGTCGCTCAGTCGTGTCCGACTCTTAGCGACCCCATGGACTGCAGCCTACCAGGCTCCTCCATCCGTGGGATTTTCCAAGCAAGGGTACTGGAGTGGGGTGCCATTGCCTTCTCCGAGAACATGTGTTACTACTGTTATAATTGTTTAGAGCTATTACTTCGTGGTAATGACCTGAGATTCACTGCCATTTGAAGGTACTGTACTGCCCTGATGGAGAAGCCAAAAAAGGGGCAAAGTTACACCTCTCAGAACCATGGTTTTTGAAGTAGAGACTCCTATTCTGTCACTTGAGGTGGTGGCAAAGCAAAGTTACTAAAGAGAAGCTGAGATGGGAGATGTGTTGGAAAGTGTTTCATTTAGGGACTGCCCTGGGGAATACCCTGATTGGTAGCAAATACATGGGGCATTCTCTGAGCCAGCACACCCTTCAATTAGCTTCTCAACTCTGGCTGCACATTAAAACCACCTGGGAACTTAAAAAAAAAAAAAAACGAAAACCTGTTTCCTGGGCCTCCCTCATAGACTATTGAATCAGAGTCTTGAGTGTGCTGCAAAGAACTGGATATTCTGACCCTTATTGAGCTTTACAGAGATGTGCATGGACTGAGCTCATTTTCTCAGAGGAGCTCTGAGTTTACACAGCAAACCAGGCCTTGACAAAAGAGAAAGAAATGTTAGAAAAGAAAAAAAAAAATCCCTTTCATGGTAGCAAAACTGTGGGCTTTCTGCCTTGGTTGCTATGACCTGAGAACATGGACCTCTTCTCTATGGCTCCAGCCTCAGGAATGCAGACACCTTCTCCCCTCCTTAGAAGAAAATATTCAAATAACCAGATTCTTAGACCTTTCAATGACAAGTGTGATTACAGAATGAGTTTCATGCTTTGGCAGAACATGGAGTCTATCCCTCTGCTCAGAATCAGCAGAGCCTGGCAGGACCCTTCTCTGAAGGAGGTCAGTTACGTGTTGGCTCTGTTTTTCTGTCCAGTCAAGGGACCCTGACGTCTCCTAATCTGGCTTCTTCTCACCTTTGAACTGCAGAATGCCAGAGGTGGGAAGGACCAAGAAGGTTATCTTATGCAGTTTCCCATTTGATAGATAAAAACCTCGAAGCCCAAAATGGCTTACATAGAGTAACACTGAATGCCAGTGGAAATGTCATGACACAAACACTTGGTCTGATTCTACATCCAGTGCTCACTCTCTTTTTTCGTCTTGAAAGTAAATAACTCTTACAATATCAGTTATAAAAAATAATATAACTGGTACTACTTATACCACCTAAATGTAGCTGATTTTATACTTTTAGCATATTTGTTTCAGATATTTAAAGAAATAAAACATCACAGATTCAGCTAAAGTCCCTTCCATTTCTCTCCTCCCTCCCTCTCAGGAGTAACAACACCCTAATGCTGGTGAATCCCATTTCCCTGAATGTTTTTATACTTTGTTCTACATATAAATGAATCTTCCATAACACTGCATGATATTGTTTTGTGTCTTAATATTTGACAGAGAAGTATCTTGCAACATCTTTATTTATATGGTATTATATTTTTAATGTTCATCTGTGGTATATATCTAGTTAATTAATTTTAACAGTGCAATATTATCTCATTCCATTTATAAGCCCCATAGTATTATTTCCCGCCAGTAGAAAGTTGTTTCCAAGTTTTGCACAAATTGCTTTGCAATGAACACCCTTGCACATGTGTGCACAAGAGTTAGAATATCTATGGAGTGGAGACCTAGAGGGGAATCACAAGATCCTAGGATATGTGCATCTTTAACTTTACGAGGTTTTGTCAAATTGTTCTCCGCAATAGTTAAACCAATTTACACTTCTCACATCTTTACCAATACTTGGTAGGTTTAGACTTTTACATTTTAACCAATTTGTTATATGTGAAATAGCATTTGTTGTTGAGCATCTTTTAATATGTATAATACTATGTCAGTTCAGTTCAGTCACTCAGTCGTGTCCAACTCTGCGACCCCATGGACTGCAGCATGCCAGGCCTCCCTGTCCATCACCAACTCTCGGAGTTTACTCAAATTCATGTCCATTAAGTCGGTGATGCCATCCAAGCATCTCATCCTCTGTCGTCCCCTTCTCCTCCCACCTTCAATCTTTCCCAGCATCAGGGTCTTTTCCAGTAAGTCAGTTCTTCGCATCAAGTGGCCAAAGTATTGGAGTTTCAGCTTCAACATCAGTCCTTCCAATGAAGGACTAAGTCAGAATACTAAGAATACTAAGTCAGATTTCCTCTAATGTGCATGGGATTTGCAAGGTCTTCTTATTGCAGTGGCTTATTTTGTTGCAGAGCATGGGCTCTAGGGCATGCAGGCTTCAGTAGCTGTGGCATGTAGGCTCAGTAGTTGCAGCTCTCGGGCTCAATAGTTGCAGCGTATGGGTTTAGTGGCATCCGGTCCCATCACTTCATGGGAAATGGATGGGGAAACAGTGGAAACAGTGTCAGGCTTTATTTTTCTGGGCTCCAAAATCACTGCAGATGGTGACTGCAGCCATGAAATTAAAAGACGCTTACTCCTTGGAAGAAAAGTTATGACCAACCTAGATAGCATATTCAAAAGCAGAGACATTACTTTGCCAAAAAAGGTTCGTCTAGTCAAGGCTATGGTTTTTCCAGTGGTCATGTATGGATGTGAGAGTTGGACTGTGAAGAAGGCTGAGCGCCGAAGAATTGATGCTTTTGAACTGTGGTGTTGGAGAAGACTCTTGACAGTCCCTTGGACTGCAAGGAGATCCAACCAGTCCATTCTGAAGGAGATCAGCCCTGGGATTTCTTTGGAGGGAATGATGCTGAAGCTGAAACTCCAGTACTTTGGCCACCTCATGGGAAGAGTTGACTCATTGGAAAAGACTCTGATGCTGGAAGGGATTGGGGGCAGGAGGAGAAGGGGACGACAGAGGATGAGATGGCTGGATGGCATCACTGACTCGATGGATGTGACTCTCAGTGAACTCTGGGAGTTGGTGATGGACAGGGAGGCCTGGCGTGCTGCAATTCATGGGGTAGCAAAGAGTAGGACATGACTGAGCGACTAATCTGATCTGATCTGATCTGATGGGTTTAGTTGCTCCGAGGCATGTGAGATCTTCCTGAACTGGCATTGAACCCATGTCTCCTACATTGGCAGGCAGATTCTTTATCACTGAGTCACCAGGGAAGCCCTGCAAATATATATTTTAAAGTCATATTTTCCAAATGGATGTTGCTGGTTGTACAACCACAAGTGACATAAATATATTGACCTTGTTTCCAGCAACATTTCTTGTTAGTCCTTATAAATAATTTACAAATTCTCTTCAATGTTCTGTGTGGATAATCATAAAACTGTGAATAACAACATCTTTATTCTTCATTTTCAGGCTTTTACTTTTTATTTTCTTATTATACTAGTTATGCATGTCACTTCAGTCACTTCAGTCGTGTCTGACTCTGTGACCTTAGGGACTGTAGCCCAGCAGGCTCCTCTGTCCATGGGATTGTCTAGGCAAGAATACTGGAGTGGGTTGCTGTGCTCTCCTCCAGGGGATCTTCCCAACTCAGGGATCTACCTCGCGTCTCCTGCATTGCTGGCGGATTCTTTACAGCTGAGCCACCAAGGAAGCCCCATACTAGTTTTAATATCCTGTAAAATGTTGAATAGGAGTGGTAATAATAAATGTTATTTGTTCTTAAACTCCTTTCACTAGCTTGTACTACCTCCTGCTTTTAGCCCTACTCCAAGATAAACTGTCTTGTTATATCCCACTAATCCAGAAGATTTCTCAGTTTCTACTAGTCCAGACCTCCCTATACAGGTATGCAGCTTCTACTAACTTCATCTGATCAATCACACTTAATAAAGATGTCCAACCATCCACAGGAGTTTCATTTGGATGGTCGACTATTCTCTAGGGTGCAATGTGTCTGAAGTGACTCAAAACTTTTCTATATATCTATGTTCTTTAAAGGCATCATGGTCCACCTAGGCTCAACAGTCAGAAACATATTCTTCTCTCAGTTTCCGCATCTAACTTATTAGCAATTTTGTCAATTCTGTATTCTAACTGGAGAAGGAAATGGCAACCCACTCCAGTGTTCTTGCCTGGAGAATCCCAGGGACGGGGGAGCCTGATGGGCTGTCGTCTCTGGGGTCGTACAGAGTCGGACACGACTGAAGCAACTTCGTAGCAGCAGCATATTCTAAATATCTGCCAAAGTATTTTCTCCTCTCCTTTCCCAACACTAATGACTGGTTTAAGCCCTCACTGACTATAGTAACAGTTTAATAACTGGTCTCCCTGCCTTTCATCTCAATTTTCACCTACCATTCTTTTTACTGCTGCCAAGTTTCTTTCTAAAGATAAACTTTGGAAAGTCTGATCGTGCCTTACCCAGCTTGAAACCCTTCGCTGTCTTCCCAGTGTCTATTACATGAAGGCTTAGTTCTCCACCCGGTCATGCAAGGCCTTTTATTTACCCTGGCTAGCTCTCTGACATACTTTCCTACCACTCCCCCACCTTGTTTTATAGTCTAGCAGAACTCAAGTGCTTATAATTAGGCTTTGCTATTTTCTGGTCCCATGATTCTTGACCTGCTGATCCCTCTGCTTGGATTACTCTGGCAAAATTTTATTTGTTTTCAAACCCAGATTACATGTCACATCGTCCAGAAACTATGGATTAACAGCTCAACAAATATTTATTGAGCACTACCTATATGCTAGGTGCTATGCTATATGCTTAGCATATAAAATGAATGACACACTTCAAATGGTACAACACTGGTTAGCAACTTTCTTTTCTTGCCATCTTTTAGCTTGAACTGTCTGAAGCTAATTTTTATTTACATGTTCTTTTCTTTTCTCCTTTCTTAATAAATATGCACATAGATGTATAAATACGACAATATTCTCAAACACAGAGGCATATGCACGTATGGATTCAGTATTCAGAATAGTCGTGGATACAGTTTCAACTCAAAAGTACATTTATACGTGGTGGGATCATAAGCTCAGTACTTGGTTTTAGAGTCTGGACTAGAGAACACAAAGAAGCACAGTATGGCTAGAGTAGTAACTAAGGGTGTGTGCTCTGAAGATAGGTTGCCTAAGTTTGCATCTCAGCTCTGTTACTTACAAGCTGGGTGACCCTAGGTAAATAACTGTATCTTTGTGCCTCAAGTTCCTCAGCTATAAAGTGGGGACAATGATAGTCTTTGCCACAGAGTATAGTTGAAAGAATTATTGAAGTTAAAATGAAAAGTGCTTAGAATACTGCCTAGCACAATATAAGTGTTTAATAAATAGTAGCTATTATTATTTTGCAGATGAGGATACTTTTGTCTCAGTCACTATCAGCAGGTCAAGTGATTTTTTACTTCTATATCTAGCCATGAAAGAACTTGTTCTGAAACAAATGTATACTCTTATCTAATCTTTATTGAATGAGTGGCACATGGTGGCAAAATCATTGGCCCAGGAGAGCTCATGGCAGTGGAATAGAATTTTTCTTTGTTTGGAGCTAAATAATTTAACTGGAAAGAAACTGTTCTTTCCACATAGAATCAACTATACACACTGAGACACAAGTAAGTGAGAGTGTATGGTGGTATAATAGCTAAGATCACAAGATCTGGAATCAGACTGCCTCACTGAGACTCAAAATCCCACCACTTACCAGCTTTGTCACCTTGGGCAAGTTACTTCTTTGTATCTCAGCTTCCACATCTATAAAGTGGGATTAATAATAAGTTTCTATTTCATACAGTTATTGTGAGAATTTAATGAGATAGTCCATGTAAAGTACTTAGGACATTACTTGGTACATAATACTTAATAAGTGGTGAAGAAAAAAGATACACCATAGTAGGCTAAGGACCATATAAAGTTAACCTAAGTGTTCACTCCAAGGGAAGCAGTGGAGGTAGATGTTCAATTGACCAAGTGATTCCCAAAAGAGAACAAGGAAATTTTCTAATTCTACTGCACTTGGCATAACTTTTGTTAAAGGTGTTTTTTTGTTGTTATTCCTATGGATATACATACATTCCTATGTATCCCAGAGTTATGCTTGGATTAGACCACCAGGCTTTCCCAAAACACATTCCATGGGACATCTGTCCCAAGATAGTATGAGAAAAAAGGTTTTATGGTTGAACAATGCTGGGAAATACTGTGTGACATATTCCTTTGGATATGCAAATGTGTAGTAGCAGCCCTAAGGGTTTGACAGGTCCTGCAAAAATGTTTCATTTAGCTTAATCCAGCGTTTCTTGAATATATTTGATCAAAGAGCCCTTTCCCCCATATACTATTTATTAACATTTCATGGAACTACTGTTCTATGGAATAAATATGGGGAAATGCTGACTTCAATGAGTATCAAAATGACCTTAATACCAAAGCAAGGGCTAAGCAAGGTAGGTTTAAGAAGAAGGCTCATACGTTTTTAGAGTGGAATTGAAAATTTCCCTAGAACAATTCTCTCAGCCAGGAGACACAGAAATCCTTCAGGGTCACAAACTGTAAAACACACACAGTGTTCCTGGGAGCATGTACAGGGGACCTGGGAGGTGGTGGGGGAGAATCCCTCACTCACATTGCACCCTGCCGCTCCTGCTATTCTGGATCCCACTGTGGGCTTTTAAACATCCTGTACTATCTGCCTTTAGCCATGCACTTCCTGATTATACTTCCTACTTTATAGAAGAGAAAAGGCTACAAGAAAAACACTTAAAGTGAAAAGGCCCTATTGGGGAACCAGAGGCCAGACCCAGGAATAGAGGGGAAGGAGGAGAGTTGGAAAGAAGAAACTGGGTTGAAACCTCCAATCAGATTCAGGACAAGGATGCTCCTCTGGGTGGAGGAGAGAGGAGGGACTCCAGTAGTGCCAGGAGAAAAGGAACCTTCCCAGCAAAGTAAAACATGAGATATACTTTAGGAGAAATAATATTGACTTCTAAGGTTGGTGAGCAGAAGGGCAGTTCCCTGAGGGCAGAAGCCATCTTTAGTGGTAGTGTTAGTCACTCAGTCCTGTCTGACTCTTTGCAATCCCATGGACTGTAGCCCACCAGATTCCTCTGTCCATGGAATTTTCCAGGCAAGAATCCTGGAGGGGGTTGCCATTCCCTTCTCCAGGGGATCTTCCTAACCCAGGGATCGAACCTGGGTCTTGTGTATTGCAGGCAGATTCTTTACAGTCTGAGCCACCAGGGGAGCCCAGAAATCATGTTTAACAGATCTTTATAACTATTTTCTTCAGGTAAAAGGTGGTGGCTAGGAGAAAGGAGAATTGTGTTCTTTACATAATGAGGAGCACAGTGAGAAATCCCCAATAAAGGAGAGGTGTATAAAATGGCTGTCTATTTGTATTGGCCAATGTTTATATTACTTTCCAAATTAATGTCATTGGTTGGCTGCTTCCTGAAGGTAAGCTGCCTTTCTCTCTGTTTTGCTTTATCCCTACACGTGGTTTCCTATCAGGGAAGGAGAGGCTGGGATTACATCCTAAGTGGCCTGATGCAAAGAGACTTAGAATCCGTGGCTGAGGTCTGCAAGGGGCTGCTGAGCTGCATGCAGGATGGCAAATAATAAAAAAGGACTAAACCAACATTAACAATGCCTAACTATGGGTGGTGGGAGCAGGATTTTTTTCTTACTTCCATTAATTCATATTTTTCTAACTTTTTTATCATGAACATCCTTTTACAGCTTGGAAGATTAAGTCTGTTTCTCTAGTTCATACCCCGCATCTTTATTTCGAGAAAATCTGAACAATCATTGTATGTAAACTTCCTATAAGTGTGGTTTTAGTGGGGGGAAAAAGAATTTCCCAAGCATGTATGAGTGAATGGAAACATACGGCAGGAAATATTCCCTAAAAAGTTATATCCACAGAATTTTACAAACGGGGAGAAATTTGCTAGGCGTAAGATTTCCCGAGAACTTCTGGAAAATATGGTAACAGGCTCCGTAGACAAAGCGGAGAGTGGCAGGAAACGCTGTTTCACTGAGGAGAATCACCTGGCAGCCTGCCTGGGGGCGGAGGCAGGTATGAAAGGTGGCCGCGGGCGGGGGCCGGGGGCGGAGCAGGAAGCCCTGGTACTAGGAGCTGGAGGCGGAGCCGCGAGGAGCGCCCCAGGTGGGCAGGAGGCGGCGGTACCTGCCCCGGGCCCAGGGTCGGTCCACCGGCCGCGCTGCGCCGAGTGAGGGCAAAACGGAGGGATTTCTTGGCGAAGTGGTGCGTCGTGGACGGGTCGCTGATGAAGAAAGACACAGTGTCCCCGCAGTCCCTGAGCTGAAAGGGGCCGGAGAGCGCCGGTATGGGCTCCGAGCTGCCCGCACCTTGGCTGCTGCTCTTCACCTGGCTCCCAACAGGTGAGCCATGGGAAAATGGGTCCTAGCCAGGCCCAAGGAGAGAGGAAGCCATTGTTGCCTGGCCTAACAGAGTTGGCCGCAGGCGGAACAGAGGAGGCCTGGGCCGCGCTCTGGTGGCTCTTGGCATGGGCGCCAGGATGTGCGGAGACTGGATCGAGTTTCTGCCTGTGGGAACCTGTTTACTTTTATTAGCTTAGGCCTTTACGAAACAGGTGCAACTAAGAAAGAAACTCAGAGCCTCTGGCCTCCTGCTCCCTAGGCACTTCTTGGTCTCTAAAACCGGAGTGATAGAGGCAGAAACACCACTCTTTCAATTCCTAATTACTTTTTCCTTTCATCTGATACTTGTCATAGGTTTTAGATATGGTGACAACCATATTGGCTCAGAAATACACTTATTTCGTTCCTGAGAGGTATATGTATCCTCAGTATATGATGGAAAGTTCGATATGATTCAGAATCTATTACTATTTTATAGGATCACAACAGGAGGTTCTTTGCTAACCATGTTCAGTGTCACTTTTCTGCTTTGTATCCGCTCACTTCCCTAACTTTACCCCATGATCATTGTCTCCCCATCAAGTGTTCATCCATCCACCATTTTCATTTCCTTAACCTCCAGGCCAATCCTCTGTGCTTTGAAAGCATGGTTTTGTGTGTCTCAGTGTATCAGTTGGGGAAATAGCAGGCCATGATCTGCATGAGTGAAATCAGGTGGGAAGAGAGAGCATAGTGAAAGAATGTGTAGGTTCTTTCAGCCCTTTTCAATTGAAATGTAGGTGTGACCTTGCAAACTGGAACCTGAGTTCCCTTGGAAGTTCTGCCCTGTTCTATTTCATTTTACCTTTTTTACTTCCCTCTTTTAGGAATAGCCACCCTCTCACCTCTTAGTTGTCAGTGGGAGGTCAGCTCAGTTTGCTCACAGACCAGTTTGAGTCTTATATTTCTCTTCGGGAAAAGATGTAATATGAAGGTACAGGAAGAATTTCGTTTCTACAAGTTTGAGAGGACATGAAGATAGCTCAGATGTAATCAGATCTCATTCAGACAAGATTCTATAATTCTTTTTAAGCTTAATGCTGAGAATGAAAGGGAGGGAGAATTGCAAAAGGCTAGAAAACTGTTATCCCTAAGGTCTTTGGCTTACCACATTTTCTGTAGAATGTGGGTCCTATAAATTGTCTGAAGCTGAGGAGGGTGAATGTTGGACACTCATGATACACAAGGAAATGGACTGAACTGTACCGACATGGAAGTGCCCGAAATTCTACTAGAACAGTCACCAGCTTAGACTGTGAAAACAAATTCGTAAAAATCCCACAGTTTTGCACAGACTTCTCTCCTGTGCCTCACATGTTTAGCTCAAACTCCATAGCAGCTAGGGATTTCTGAAGCTCCTTGAGCTATCTTTTTAGGAAAGTTGAAGTCTACTCTCACTCTCGCCCTGAGCATGCCATCCCCAGAATTAGGACTTGTAGCCAGCAGTCATTTAGGAAAAAAGAATAAGGAAAGAAGCCTTACAGACAAAAATCCCATTAGGGTATAAACCTCAATCCTTAAATCACCAGCATATTTTAAAAGCTGTTCTGTTTTTGTGAGGAATATTGAGCACTGAATATTTTTCAAATACAATGACCATAACCAAAGGGTATATTCGTAAAGTAAACAAATTGCTAAATGGACAAAGTCTTCGGAAAGTAGAGCTCCATGTGTTCATGAACCAGCCATGCTGTGTGAGTAGCCAGGATGCTGCTGCTGCCGCGTTGCTTCAGTCGTGTCCGACTCTGTGCAACCCCATAGATGGCAGCCCACCCGGCTCTCCCGTCCCTGGGATTCTCCAGGCAAGAATATTGGAGTGGGTTGCCATTTCCTGCTGGGGTGGTCAAATAATACAGATTGCTGTGTTTGCCTGGTATTCATTAAATGGAAGCCTACCTGCGTTACACATTTTAAAACCAGAGAATGCTAAACACGGAAAAGTCCTAAGTCCAGAAGAAATATAGTTTGCATTGTGACATGTACACACATATATGAGATTTATAAAATAGGAGCAAGAGGTATACACACACACACACAAAAACAGTCACTATGTTGGATTAAAAGTATTAATTTAATAAATATTACTTTAGTAACATTTAAATTCGTAGAAAGTAATCCCCAAATTAGCAGCAACTTACTAGAAAAATCCAGTAAGTTGATGTTTTTTTTCAAGATCCACTGCAAACTGAGGTATGAACTTTGGAAAACCCTGCACTAGAATGTATTCATTTTGGTCTATCACCTTTTTGTCTTCTGTTTCTAAAGAAGAGGCAGCCCAGCCCTCTGATTAGCATCCAAGTTTCTGCAGTTGCAAAGTATGGGTGAGTAATGAGATTATGTCAGATGTGGGTACACTGGCTAGTTGGTGTGGCTTGGCTTCTGACGAAGCCTCTGAGGTCAGGAAGTCCTGTGAAGTTACCATAGTCTTTATGTTTGGAGCTGTGGCGAGATCAGAGGGTTTGTGTGTGTAATTCTCTGAACTTTTTTTCTTTAAAAAGGAAGAAAGTTTTATCACACAAGTAATATTTGCTTCTTAAAACAGACTATTAAGATAAGGCTAAATTAAGTTCCTGCAGCCCTTTGCATTAATGGCTAATAGCACTTGTTACCATCATCCAAACTCAAACTTTATTCCTAGAAAGAAAAGTTAGTTTTTTTCCCCAGATTCTAGAAGGTTGTGTGTCATTTGTGCTTTTGTGACTTTTTAAAAAGATCTTAGAAGGGTGTTAACTTATAGATCCATGTAGCTATCAACTTGTGTTACCATTCTTTGGGAAATCAGACAGCTGACTTCTAAAGAACAAGATTCTTAGCATTTAAACCATTAGCTTTCATTTGGTGGTGGTTGTGAAGGTTGGGATCATACTGAAGATCTAATACATCTTGTGAAGTTGCTCAGTCATGTCTGACTCCTTGCAACCCCATGGACTATAGCCTGCCAGCCTCCTCTGTTCGTGGGGTTTTCCAGGCAAGAATACTGGAGTGGGTTGCCATTTCCTTCTCCAGGGGATCTTCCTCAACCAGGGATTGAACCCAGGTTTTCAGCACTGCAGGCAGACTCTTTACCACCCGGGAAGCCCTAATATGCCTTGGTCCCTGATACAGTAAATAGTAAAGTGGAGCTTCTCAGGTGGTGGATAAGGGACTGCGTACTGCTCCTCTCCCTTGCCCCACCCCTCACCTCCTGTGAGGCTCCCTGAAGTACCTCTCAGAATGCAGTGCTCTGGGAACACAAGTAGAAATCACCCCCAGTCCTTGTCTTCCCCTCCCAGCCAATTTTACAGATAAGGAAATCTGTGCAGAGAAGTCAGATGTCTAAGGTTGACACAGTGGAGTTGGTTTGAGGGTTGGGATGAGGATCCTGGCATCCTCACTCTTAGGCCATGCTCTTACATCTATTTCATACCATGGAGCAGGTTTGTTCTGTCTCATTGAATCCTGGTAGAAATGGAAATTGACTACCTCTGGGATGTCTGCATGTATGTGTACTAAGTCACTGTAGTCGTATCCAACTCTGTGACCCTTTGGACTGTAGCCCTACAGGCTCCTCTGTCCATGGGATTCTGTAGGGAAAATTACTGGAGTGGGTTGCCATGTCTTCCTCCAGGCGATCTTGCCAATCCAGGAACTGACCCCATGTCTCTTATGTCTCCTGCGCTGGCAGGTGGTTCTTTATGACTGGCACCACCTGGGAAGCCCCTGGGATGTCTAACCAGATGTTAATTATTAAACATCTTGCCCCAACAGCAATGCAGTGGGATGAGATGGTGGGTAATTACTGTACTGTTTGCCTGGGTTTCTTTCAGCCTAATACTTTATTTCATTATTTGAAGTCCTTAGGGGAGAAAGAAAATTGTGTGTTTTAAGAATTAAAAAGACTGATCATGTCTTTCTCTGGTACTCATTTCTAGATCTTCCAAAATACAAATCTTAGGTGGGTCAAGGAAAGGATTTGACACTTTCTTCATTTCCCAAACCCAGTACCATGTTCTGTTGCTTAATCCCAGCAGCTTAACCATCTCCTTACCTCTAGGCCTGCTACTTCTTTGTCTAGTTCCAACCATTCTCCACACAGATGATAGGTTAACCTACCTGGGTTAATTTTTCCCACCTTCACTGTAGTGGGCTTCCCAGGTGGCACTAGTGGTAAAGAATCCATCTGCCAATGCACGAGACATAGGAGACAAGGGCTCCATCCCTAGTTCAGGAAGATCCCCTGGAGTAGGAAATGACAACCCACTCCAGTATTCTTGCCTGGAAAATTCCTTGGACAGAGGAGCCTGGCGGGCTGCAATCCATAGGGTTGCAAAGAGTCGGACATGACTGAAGCAACGTATAGCATGCATGCACCTTCACTTTAATGCTCTAAGAACCTCTACTAGATCCCCATAGTCTGTATGAGTGGATTAAAGCTCTTTGGAATTCAAGACCCACTCATTCTGGCCTCACTAACTTGGGCAGCTATGTCTCCACTGCTATGAGCATCCTCTTGTACCCTTCCCACCCCCAACATACTCTCTTCTTCCTTGCTTTTTGTCTGGCCATATTACAAATGGTTAACTTTAACCATTTATTTTCTGTACTTTCAGAGCACTTAAAATTTGTTCCAGGCAGTTTACCCTTTCTTGTACGAATTTGTTTATTTGCCAGATGTTTAATGTATACCATGTACCAGACATGCTCTCAAACAAAAGTAGACATGGCCTTGGACTCTATGGTGTTTATGGTCTGAAGGACAAACAAAGAAATGTGGAAATACAGCTATGACAGGGACCATGAGAAAGAGATACAAGGTACAACAAGAGGTTGTAATAGACGGATTTTGCTCATTCGGGAGGCTGTCTCTGGAGAAATGATACTTGAGTTGACAGCTGAGGTGTAATCATCCCAGACAAATTAATAGCATGTGCAAGGCTGCTGAATAGGAGCTCAGTGAGAATGAGGGATGGCAAGAATGTCTCCATGACTGAGAGGAGGAAGCCTTTCCATGTGGTGGGAAGGAGGCAGGGGTGGGTAGGACCAGATCGCGTAGTCTCATGGATCATGGTAGGAGGCTGTGTATTTATCCTGAGAACAGTGCACAGCTTTTGGAGATATTTAAAGAGAAAGAGTTGGGAGGTGGACAGCAGTGTGCTATCCACATGGAAGAAAACCAGAGTGTGTGCAGGTACCAGTTAACTGAAGCAGTATCCAGGCTGGAAGTGATGGAGCTTGTGCTGGGGTGATGGTGAAAATGGAGAGAGAGGGATCCCAGAAATAGTAGGGAGATAAATAAAAGCAGTTTGATAATAGGTTTTGTAGGGAGTGTGAGGGAGAAAGAGATGTCAAGGACAAGACCTAGTTTTCAGTCTTGCACATTGACTGAGATGGGAAATAGGGAAGAACCCAAGTTTGAATAGGAGGAGGAGGATTTAGATTTGGGGCCCAATTTAGATTCTGAAACAGCCAAGAAGAGCTATGAGGAGGATTTGAGCCTGGGTGTCTGTCTTGGCTCTTATTGTAGAGTAGCAGGACTTGTTATACAAAGCTCTACCAGTTTCTGAGCAATCCTGTAAAGCTCAGCCATGACCAGATGTACCTTGTTTATGCATTTACTTGTTTATTATTGACTTGCCCACCAAAAGTATAAGTTCCAAGAGTTCAGGGACCTTGTCTCTCATCAGCTACTTTACCCCCATCATCTGAAACAGTGCTTGTCTCATAGTAGGTATTCAATAAGTGAGTGAGTGAGTGAGTGACCTCTGGAGGCCCAGGGCACACAGAAATTTGTCATTCTGGTGAGACTTAAATTTGCATGTGCGCTGAGATTAGCATGTGGGTACACGGTTGAGTCACTGGCCTGAGCGAATGACTTTGGGAAACCCCGCGCATCTGCCTCTCAGGGCTTGTTGTCCTCTACTCATAATAACTAAAGGATACCAAATTCAAACCACCTGAGAAGCTATTTTTTTCACTTAGTAGGTTATCAGAATTTTTTTTAAGATTGATATTCTCCCCTGTTGGAAAGATTGTGGTGATACATGGGAGTGTCACACACTGCTCATGGGACTATAAATTTCTTTACTGAATTATTTATTAAAAGCCTCATCCCCTTTGACCTAGCAATCTCACTTTGAGAAATACATCCTACTGGAATAAAAAAGGACTTTTGTAAAGAGATACCTAATATAACATAAAGGTATTCACTTCAATAAGTTATTTCGGCATTGTTTGTGATAATGCAAATTTAGAAGTACCTAAATGCCCATCATTAGCAAAAGGGGTAAATTATGGTTCATCCATGTAGTGACTTTTCACGCAGTCACTAAAAAAATTATATCTATTTATACTGATAAAGAATATAATGATATTTCATTAGTTTGAAGAAAAAACAAAATTGTGAGTCAATGCACATAATATGATTAATTAAAAAAAAACAGTGTTGGAAAAGATGTGGAGGATAGACACAAAATTATGGTGCTTCTGGAGACTAGAGTTCATGGTGAGCAAGGAGGAACTTTTTACTTTATACCCTTCTCTCTTGTTTAAGTTTCTTATTATTTATCTTATGAAGAAAAAAAGGGATTTCTCTACAAAATGATTGAAGTAAATTTGTAAATGTCCCTTAAGGGGTTAAACCTCTGCCATTAGGAAACTTACCTAGAAGGCAAGTGGTACAGTGGAAATTGTAGGATTTGAGATTTTAGAGGTATAAGCGTAAATTTAGTCTTGCTATTTATTAGCTGTGTGGCTTCAGCCCAGTTATTTAATCTACCTGAGGATTTTCCTCATCTATGATATTGAGATGAAAATAAGGCTGATCTCATAGGGATTTGCCAAGGTTAAAGGACATACTGTATAATAAACCCTCAATACCATGCTGACCAACATCGAAATGCTCAGTAGTTACATTTTCCTCCCCAGGGCAGCCATAGGCTTCTGCCACTCCAAGCCTAACACTGTTAAGTGCACCCAGATCTTTGTTAACCGTGTAACTCATAGACGTACTTCCTTCTGCATCCCAACCGGTTTCTTCTCCCCTTTTTTCCTGTCCTAGCTCTCCCTGTCCCTTAACTCTTGTCCGTGCATTGCCAGGCCCTCTTCCTCTGGATTCTTTTCCTGTTTGCACTGTTATCTAAGGAAATATGACAAGTACCGATGGTAAATATACTTGGGGAGATAGCTTGCCCTGACATAAACTCTGATAGGATTAAATCTGTGTACTTTTGTTAACCTGCTGACTGGAGCAGAGGTGCCTGGGTGCCTGAAAAACAGGAATCAAGACCTTCCATCGAGGCAGCAGTAGGCTACTGTTTCTTGCTGGGAAACACTTTGCTCTCCGCCCTGCCTTCCACTCCCTTCCAAGCAAGACCCTTCGTGTGAAAAGGAGGGGAAATGACAACCAGTCCCCTGAAAATGATTTTTAGTTAAAAAAAAAATTTTACCTAGATCCCTATGCTGTATAGATAATAATTTCTAGAAACTTATTAAACATCTTTCCCACTCTACTACATGGGGAAAACAGGCTGAATAAATAAATGTGCAAAGATATGCATCTATTTGGGAACACATGGCATTGAATTGTAAAGATACTCTTCTTTCTTTGGTATATTCTCCTTCCACCTTAACGCAGAGTGATAGTCCCGGCTCTGCGCATCAGCGTAGTCTTGGAAAGTACCTCATGGCGGGAAACTGAGAATCCCCTTCCCCTTCTCTCCTTCCCATGGGCTCCGTTATCTCATCTGAAGTCACCTTTCCACCCTTACATGACAGATCCCTCTTCCTCTTTCACAGAGGAGACCAACTGAATGGGTTTGCCAGGTAAGACACAGCTTTAAAAGCTTTTAGTGCAGTAACTCATTTTGCAAAAAGAAGGCAGTAATGACTGCTTACATTTGTATTATTTTAATTCTTTCAAAAATGCTTTTACATGCTATTCTCAGTTGATCTCAACCTCTTAAAATGGACAAGATAAAAAATGATACAAATAATAGCTGACATTTATCAAGTGTCTATTATGTGCCAGGCTTTTTGCTAAATGCTGGACATATTTATCTCCTTTAGTCCTCACTATTACTTATTCAAACACATATTATCATCATCCTAATTTTGCATGTAGAGAAACAACCTTAGTTTGGAAATAACTTATCAGGTCTTTTAGCTAGTGGGGGAGTGGAGGCAAAATTTGAACCCAGAAAACACAGTTTCCAGAATTTAAGGAGAAAAGTATAAAGACAACTAGGAAATTAGATGGTGATAAACTGGGGAGAAGGAGATGCCACATGATGAAGAGAATGAGAATAGAAAGAAAATCTAAGAATTTGATAAGTCAATAGAACTAAGTTTAAAAGATCAAAGATGCAACCAGGACATGTATAAACAGAACACTTATCTTTTTAAATCTCTTCATATTTTCAGCCCAGATTCTGCTGCCCTTAGTCTTTTCTTGAAAACTTTACCTGCTTGATAGTGTGCATGCCCAATGTGGTTAATTTTACAGAGAAATTAGAGGCTAAAGGAGAAGATGGGAAGTTTCTGACTTTGAAATGGGCTGTCTTGCTACTTCCCTCCCCTTCCTCCCAATCTGGAAATTCCTCCTGCTTTTTGAGAGTCCAGTTCCTGACTTCTGCTTGGAAGGTCAGGCTTGCTTGCTTGGGAAAGATTGAGTTTTGGTATGAGCAAGACTCCAGTTCAAAATACTGAGGCTGAGAGGGCTTGGCTTATTATAGTCTCTGAACTTCTGCCCACAGCTATGGCCAGGACTGACCCCACCCTAGGGGTCTTTGTGAGGACTGGAGACAGTGTATGTTTATCACCTGGCACACAGTAGATGCTGAGATCCAGAGCAGCAGCTGAGAAGAAGGGAGAAAGGTTTGCTGGTCGGTCAGTACCTTTGTCCTGAGAGACGCCCTCGCTCTCCACATGGGACTGGGCAGAGGGTGAAGGTCTGGGAACTGTGCAGGGTGCTGTGGGGCTCACAGACCCCTGGAGGGAGTGTGAGTGAGTGCAATATGGTCAAATACATGGCAACCTGTCATAATTCAAGGCTTGAAATTCACTTAAGGGATGAAATTAAAGAAAGGATAAAAGAGCAGCAAAGCCAGTTCTGACGGTAAAGGTGAGTCATGTCACCCCACGTGTGGTTTGTCCATAATAAGGGCATTCATGGAAGAGAAGCTGAGTGAACATTTGGTAATGAAGGTGATCACCCTTGTCCCCATTCTTCTGCCTCAGGGTGTCAGATTCAGCCATCTTCAAAGTTACCCCAGAGTAATTTCTGGCTCCAACCAAATACTTATCTCTGACTCCTGGCACACCCGTACTATCCACCCCACCCCCCGCCCCCCCACGTATATTCTACCTCTATACAAATAACGTTGACTGGAGTCCTTTGAACAAACTGTCGTTTGTATCAGATTACCATTCGACAAAATCAAGGACACATAGTTTACTAATGATGGTATTAGAGTAACTGCTGCCTGTACTATATTAAGTATTGCATGTGTAGCTTGGCCCCATGCTCTGATTATGTGCAAGCTATTGAATACCAAACATCTTCCTCTATTTAAAAAAATAGCTTGATTCTGCTCAGGGCAGAGTCTTGGTTCCAACCACTTTAGAAAATGAATGACCACAGACAAGCCACTTGCCTTGTCCAGTCTCAGGTTTGCTGTGTATGCAGTGGCACAGCTTGTTTCTCCCTGGGGCTCATAAAGATAGTGAGTAGAAGGAAATATATGAAAGTTCTTTGTGAGTCTAGGATTTTGCTTAGATTGCCAGTCAGTTTTTTTCTCTCTATTTCAATCAATGCAAGTTACTGATCAAAATAAGCTAATGTTGACAATGCCATCCTATTTGTTGTCAGATCTTACTGCAGCTGCTTCTTCTGTTCAGTTAAAGCTGTGTTGGGTAAAAGCTCCAAGGTTTAATCCAGGTCAGTTCTGGGAAAAAAAAGGTGGTGAAGGTGGAGAAGCAAAAGTAAAAAAATCAGATTATGAAATAATCCATGTTAAGTTTCAGATACTAGTCATTAGCTCTTGATTCTTATTGGACTGACTTCAGGAATCCTACAGCTAATACAGACAGCAGCTCTCCCCACCCTCCCCACCCCCCGACCACAAGCTCCTCAAGGCTTATTTTCAAAATGATGCTCTTTTCCCATTCACAGCTAAATAAGAAAGTCATCCATCTTCCTAAAAACACCACTTTCACCTTATTATTCCTTTTCAGAAAAACCTTCAGTGATTATCCATTAACTAGAAACAGATTCTGGAGTGTAATTTACACACCACCCCATTTGCCTACTCCCACTCCCCACCATCATCTCACTTATTTATCATCTTATTTATCACCGTAAAGCCAGAGGCCCCAGCTGGACTGGTTCCTTCAGATTCCCCAAGGAACGGCCTCTTCATGATAAGTGCCTTTGCTCACTCCTTTCTTCTATCGTGACTCAATGAGTCTCTCTGCCCTCTTCCTGTTTTTCACATATCATCTTAATCCTACCTTGTTTTTAGAATCTAGCGTAACTCTCTCTTCCTTCTGTGATGGTTCCCCACCCACAGGTCTCCCCCCACACTTCTGCAGACCCTCTCTAGCATGGCTATCACTGGCACATCCTCATTACAGCTCAGCCCTGAAGAGGGCTCAGGTCATTTCTGGGGACCAGAGTCTATCCCAAGCAGCACAGCATCTTGCTGTCTCTCTGTGGACATGAGAAAAGTGGATGCTGATCCCATCATAAACCATGGTGTTCTGTATTAGGAGGGTTGTGTCTAGGTGAGGCAGGACCCAGCACCATGCTCATGGCTCTGGCCATTGAGCCAGGCCCATCCAGCGGCTCTGAAAGGTGAGGGGGTGACTGTTTTGTTTGTGGGAGTAACTCAGTCAAAATGAACACAGCTCCACTTGAGAACTCTATTGGAGAGACTTCTAACTTGAACCCCTTTCTCCATGGCCCTCAGAATAAGGGAGAAAGGAAAAAGACTCATACACTGTCACCACCATGGCAGCATATATGCCAGCACCTTGCCAGTTACCATGGCAGGTGCCAGAAGTGTGGATTATTTCACTGCATTCTTGCAAGGACCTGATGAGGTTAGTACTTATACAATCTCTGTTCATAGCTGAGGAAACACAGGCTCAGAGAGAGTAAATAACTTCTCCAGTGTCCAAGTGAGTAGTACAGTTTGATTTGAACCCAACTGTATCTGAGTCCAAAGCCTGGGTTTAATTTAGCTAGTCTATACCAGTGGTCCTCAAAGTACGGTGCCCAGAGAAGTAGTATCAGAATCTCCTGGAAATTTATTAGATGTAAGTTCTTGGGTCCCACCCAAGTCCTACTGAATTAGAAACTCCCGCTGACAGTGATCTGGGCTGTCACAAGTCCTCCTGGTGATGTATGCTCAAGTTTGGGTACTATTTCTCCACATTAAACCTGCTGTAAGAAGGCCCCTATAACTGGGCCTAGAATCCATATTGACACAGGAACATCTGAAGATGCTGGTAATGTGTGGACCTCTGACCATGTCAAAGTCCCACCTGACATTTCTGTGCCACCTGGTTCCTCATCAACACAGACTTGGAGCTTTAAGTATATCTGTAGATTTGGAAGGTAAGGGGAGAAAGTTTTTAAAAGTAAAAGAAAAATTGTTAGTTCCTTCAAATCTTTTGTGAAAAAAAATTGTCAGTCTGATCATTTTTTTTTTTAATTTGTTTTGTGCTTATGTTGGACCAGTTGTACTGCCAATTTTCACTGTCATTCATTCCATCATGTATTCAACATGAATGAACGTACATTTGTTGGGTGCTAAGGGCTTCCTGGTGGCTCAGAAGGTAAAGATTCTGCCTGCAATGTGGGAGACCTGGGTTTGATCCCTGGGTTGGAAAGATCCCCTGGAGATGGGCACCCACTCCAGTATTCTGGCCTGGAGAATTCCATGGACAGAGGAGCCTGGCAGGCTATAGTCCATGGGGTTGCAAAGAGCTGGACATGACTGAGTGACTTCACTTTTTAAGGAGGTGACAGGTGCCAGTATGAGGCTCTTGTGTTTGAACAGTGAGCCAGAAGCAAGCCCAGTAGGCCTCCAAGCCTACAGTAGCCAGGCCATCCCCAAGAAGTGTGAAAAGTGCTGCCAGAGGTAGGGCAGGGCACTTTGGGAAAACAGAGGAAGCCCCCTCTTCCAGACTTGCAGTCAGAGGAGGCAAGGGTGCAGCTGAAAACCTAAGAAAGAAATCTTGCTTAGCCTGGTGAAGGGAGTGGAGTGGCAACTGGTGATGTGGAAGAGTGCTCCACAAGAGATGTACACCTGGGATGACCTGCGGAAGACGTTGATCCTAGCACGAGAAGGACGGAGGCAAGTCTAGAGTGTCCAAAGCCCTCTGTCAGAGTGGGGCATGAAGGGAGATGAGGCCCCAGAGAAAGGCTGAAAGCAGACCTGACTGGTCTCCTAGGCCAGGGTACAGAGGTTGAACTTTATCCTTAGGGAAATGGGAAAACATTTTAAGAAGAGAAGTGACATGAAAAAATATCTACACTAGCAAAGTCATTCTTTTATGGCCTTCTTTTAATATCATTTCTTTATCATTGTTGGATGTGTCATCACTCCATATGGACTGTAGCCAACTTAGGAGTCATGATTCTTCCTCTTTTTTCCCTCCATCTCCTCCAGGGTGTCTGTAATATCCACCACAACCCCGCCCAGGCTGAGTAAGACAATTGCCTGTGAGCTGCTCCCAACCAGCCAGGCAGTGTGTTTGCTTATGGACATTGCTTTTCTTGCCCCATGAATAGAAGGAAGTCACCCCTTAGAGTCCTTCAGCATTGTCTTCTGCTCTTGGCTGCAGGCTGCATGTCCTTGCTGGTGACGGTCCAGCACACGGAGCGCTATGTCACCCTGTTTGCCTCCGTCATCCTCAAATGTGACTACACCACCTCTGCCCAGCTCCAGGATGTGGTCGTGACGTGGCGCTTCAAGTCCTTCTGCAAGGACCCCATCTTTGACTACTACTCTGCATGTGAGTGCCCTCCTCCCCACTCTTGCCCCCCACTCTCCCAAGGCCCCTCTGTGAAGTACTGCCATTAGGGTTAGGAATTATTTAGGATCACAAATCCTTATAGTGACAAGAAGCCAGAAAGATTGCTTATTGCAGTTCCCTCATTTTATAGATAGACAAGCTGAGGCCAAGTAGATGACATAACTTATTCAGGGTCACATACCATTAATTTATTTTAAAATTTCTGTTTCACTTTGTTCAAAAAGGAATGAAGGCAGCTTAGACATTAAGTAAAAAGGCAGAGCAAGTCCTGCATCCTAGTTAATGCCTGGTGCACTCGTATCCCCCACCCCACCCACTAGCCACAGGATGAATGAGGAACGGTCATTTGTGAGCCTCCAGCCCACTGCCACATCCCTGTCTAGGGCCAGCCTTCCGGTAGACAGTCATGCCTCTCTCAGTGACTGGGAGCGCACTGGCCACAGGTAGCCTGCTCATTGTGGGCATCTCTGAATGCTGCGCGGCTCTCCCCTACACTTAGCCAAGTCCTCCCTCTCGGTGACAACTGCCCCACTCATGTCATTCTTGCTGTCTTGAACCTAAGTCCTTCTCTCACTGCCCACCTCTGCCTCTCTCAAGAAACAGAAGAGCCCAGACTCCCACCACCGACCTGGGACAATTGACCTTTAGAAATTTGGAGAATAGAAGTAGACCCTGTTCACCCTGAGCTTCCCAAGATGAGGCAAAGCAGGGGGAGGCATCAGCTTTACCATTTTTAGCCCCGACTAGTATCTTACAATATGAGCTCCAAAACCTAACTTACTGAGCCACCCACAGAGCCTCACCTTGTTCCCAAAACACCCCCTTTCTAAACTGAGGCATTGTTTCCTGGGGGCTACTCTTAAAATGCATGCATTAAGTGGGAAAGTAGGAGGGACCAGGTAGAAGACATTTATCATCAGCAGATTTAACAGCTCTCAAAACGTATATTGAGAGGGCAGGTTAGAGGAACCATTTGGGAGCAGATTCTGGAGTCACTTTGGAAATGAGGCAGGGGACATTTGGATGGAGGTGGTGATTCAGTTCAGGATTTGGAAATTTTGGCCCAGTAGAGGGGTCTGGAGTCTTGCTGCTCAAAGTGTGAGCAATGGTTTCACCTGGGAGCTCATTAGAAACGTAGACTCTCAGATCCCCATCTTTGAGAAGATGCCTAAGAGATGCAGAGACTCAGGAAACACTGAGAACCTTCACTGCTCCAGGGACCACTAAGGTCACCTTTCTTGATGGGAATTCCTCACTGCTGTGTGACTTGCCCATGTCCTCTTTCTCCAGCATACCAAGCAGCTTTATCCCTGGGCCAGGACCCGTCCAATGACTGCAATGACAGCCAGCGGGAAGTTCGCATCGTGGCCCAGCGGCGGGGGCAGAGTGAACCTGTGCTGGGGGTGGATTACCGGCAGCGCAAGATCACCATCCAGAATCGTGAGTTTGGAGGCAGCTGGGGACTGGGGGTGGAGAGCTGTGTAGATACCAGGCCTAGCAGGCTGAGTCATTGTGGGGATTTCCCTTTTCTTCTGTTGCTTGATGGTCTACTTGGTCACTTTCATTTTTTGAGGAAAGTGCCAAATGCACAGAATGTGCCACCCCCTCTGAAGTCAGTACCCTGGAAGTTGGGCTCAGACAAGAGGACGGCCTACAGCTTTGGCTAAAGGTCTGGGACTGGGTGTTTTCCTTCACCTTCCTGAGATTCATGGCTAACATGTGGCTCAGGCTCCCTTGATTTCTTCCAGAAAGTGCTCTCAAGGCCTGCTCAAACCCCAGATGCCTGAGTTCCCCTCTGGCTACCCCTGTTTCCCAAATCTATGGAGTGGGGGTTTCTCAGTAGATGGCCACTTATGGACCCTTGCCCTTCACTGGTAGAGGAAAGAGCACTGGGTGTAGAATCAAAAGACGGGGTGGTGATCCCATGCTTCCACCCCCTTGCTTAGTGACCGATTCTTTTCTCTGGCCTCTGTTATCAAATCTGAAAGATGGGCATAATGGTCTTTGTCTCCCCACACTGAAGTAAACATCAAATACGACATCTGAGAGCTACATCTGAAGCATATGCGTTCTTTGTGGGAGTACAAGGAGTAGACTCAGGTGTCAGACTCAGGTGTAGGTCCCTGTTCTGTACTCACAGGGGTTGTGAACTTGGGCAAGTCCCTTTCATCTTTTAAGCCTCAATTTCTGTAAGGTGGGACTTGCCATAGTACTTGTCTCATGGAAAGTTGTCAGGATTAAGTGAGATGATGTGTATAAAGCACTTAGAAAACCACATGTGTGCGGTGAACTTTCATTATGACCATTTAGCACACCTGTGAATGAAGGGTCAGCACCCCACATTACTGGGGGGAATGGATTCCATGTCCAGTGGATTATTGGCACAGAATTCAGAGCCTATTTAAATGAGCTTTATCTATAATGTTAAATCAGAGAAGGCAATGGCACCCCACTCCAGTACTCTTGCCTGGAAAATCCCAAGGAAGGAGGAGCCTCGTGGGCTGCAGTCCATGGGGTCAATACGAGTCTGACACGACTGAGCGACTTCACTTTCACTTTTCACTTTCATGCATTGCAGAAGGAAATGGCAACCCACTCCAGTGTTCTTGCCTGGAGAATCCCAGGGATGGTGGAGCCTCATGGGCTGCCGTCTATGGGGTCGCACAGAGTCGGACACGACTGAAGCGACTTAGCAGCAGTTCAGTTCAGTTCACTTCAGTCGCTCAGTCGTGTCTGACTCTTTGTGACCCCATGAATCACGGCACGCCAGGCCTCCCTGTCCATCACCAACTCCAGGAGTTCACTCAGACTCACGTCCATCGAGTCAGTGATGCCATCCAGCCATCTCATCCTCTGTCGTCCCCTTCTCCTCCTGCCCCCAATCCCTCCCAGCATCAGAGTCTTTCCCAATGAATCAACTCTGCATGAGGTGGCCAAAGTACTGGAGTTTCAGCTTTAGCATTACTTCCTCCAAAGAAATCCCAGGGCTGATCTTCAGAATGGCCTGGTTGGATCTCCTTGCAGTCCAAGGGACTCTCAAGAGTCTTCTCCAACACCACAGTTCAAAAGCATCAATTCTTTGGCGCTCAACCTTCTTCACAGTCCAACTCTCACATCCATACATGACCACAGGAAAAACCATAGCCTTGGCTAGATGGACCTTTTTTGGCAAAGTAATGTCTCTGCTTTTGAATATGCTATCTAGGTTGGTCATAACTTTCCTTCCAAAGAGTAAGCGTCTTTTAATTTCATGGCTGCAGTCACCATCTGCGGTGATTTTGGAGCCCCCAAAAGTAAAGTCTGACACTGTTTCCACTGTTCCCCCATCTATTTCCCATGAAGTGATGGGACCGGATGCCATGATCTTCGTTTTCTGAATATTGAGCTTTAAGCCAACTTTTTCACTCTCCACTTTCATCTTCATCAAGAGGCTTTTGAGTTCCTCTTCACTTTCTGCCATAAGGGTGGTGTCATCTGCATATCTGGGGTTATTGATATTTCTCCTGGCAATCTTGATTCCAGCTTGTGTTTCTTCCAGTCCAGCGTTTCTCATGATGTACTCTGCATAGAAGTTAAATAAGCATGGTGACAATATACAGCCTTGATGTACTCCTTTTCCTATTTGGAACCAGTCTGTTGTTCCATGTCCAGTTCTAACTGTTGCTTCCTGACCTGCATACAAATTTCTCAAGAGGCAGATCAGGTAGTCTGGTGTTCTCATCTCTTTCAGAATTTTCCACTGTTTATTGTGATCCACACAGTCAAAGGCTTTGGCATAGTCAGTAAAGCAGAAATAGATGTTTTTCTGGAACTCTCTTGCTTTTTTGATGATCCAGCAGATGTTGGCAATTTGATCTCTGGTTCCTCTGCCTTTTCTAAAACCAGCTTGAACATCAGGAAGTTCACGGTTCACGTATTGCTGAAGTCTGGCTTGGAGAATTTTGAGCATTACTTTACTAGCGTGTGAGATGACTGCAATTGTGCGGTAGTTTGAGCATTCTTTGGCATTGCCTTTCTTTGGGATTGGAACGAAAACTGACCTTTTCCAGTCCTGTGGCCACTGCTGAGTTTTCCAAATGTGCTGGCATATTGAGTGCAGCACTTTCACAGCATCATCTTTCATGATTTGAAATAACTCAACTGGAATTCCATCACCTCCACTAGCTTTATTTGTAGTGATGCTTTCTAAGGCCCACTTGACTTCACATTCCAGGATGTCTGGCTCTAGATGAGTGATCACACCATCGTGATTATCTGGGTGGTGAAGATCTTTTTTGTACAGTTCTTCTGTGTATTCTTGCCACCTCTTCTTAATATCTTCTGCTTCTGTTAGGTCCATACCATTTGTGTCCTTTATCGAGCCCATCTTTGCATGAAATGTTCCCTTGGTATCTCTAATTTTCTTGAAGAGATCTCTAGTCTTTCCCATTCTGTTGTTTTCCTCTATTTCTTTGCATTGATCACTGAGGAAAGCTTTCTTATCTCTTCTTGCTATTCTTTGGAACTCTGCATTCAGATGCTTATATCTTTCCTTTTCTCCTTCGCTTTTTGCTTCTCTTCTTTTCACAGCTATTTGTAAGGCCTCCCCAGACAGCCCTTTTGCTTTTTTTGCATTTCTTTTCCATGGGGATGGTCTTGATCCCTATCTCCTGTACAATGTCACGAACCTCATTCCATAGTTCATCAGGCACTCTGTCTATCAGATCTAATCCCTTAAATCTATTTCTCACTTCCACTGTATAATCATAAGGGATTTGATTTAGGTCATACCTGAATGGTCTAGTGATTTTCCCTACTTTCTTCAATTTCAGTCTGAATTTGGCAATAAGGAGTTCATGATCTGAGCCACAGTCAGCTCCTGGTCTTGTTTTTGCTGACTGTATAGAGCTTCTCCATCTTTGGCTGCAAAGAATATAATCAATCTGATTTCGGTGTTGACCATCTGGTGATGTCCATGTGTAGAGTCTTGTCTTGTGTTGTTGGAAGAGGGTGTTTGCTATGACCAGTGCATTTTCTTGGCAAAACTCTATTAGTCTTTGCCCTGCTTCATTCCATATTCCAAGCAGCAGCATGGTGTTAAATAAATATTGACTGGTTAAAAGTGGGGGGAAAAAGTGGGAGAATACACCTAGCAGGCTACTCAGGGTACCCATAGCAACAATCTGAAGAAATCAGTGAATATTCGATGACTGTTTTAGAGATAGATCAACCTAGTTTAAAAACTGCTTCCAACTTTGTGTATAATACTTTGGCTGCAGTATGTAAGTCTGATCTGTTTATATTCAACCTCTGACCTTCCCAAGTCAGCCCTTGAGTATTCAGCCTTATGGAACATCTGTCCTTTTCCAGTTTTTAGGTGCATCCTCAGAGGTTCAGGGTGACTACTCTATCCAGAGCCCAGAAACTTAACTCTGATCTGACCCCAAAGTTTAAATTTTCCTTTACAGATTTTGAAGGACGAAAGTCCCCACAGGTGATAGTCTCTGATTTTCTGTCATTTTCTTTTTCTTTCTAAATGAATAACACTGTCCACTACCCCTACTCCCAACCACCTTTGGGTCAAATTCTGCCTCCTTATCCCCATGGGAAAGTGGTATTTCCCCTGGGTTTTAATTTCTATCTCCGGGATTGTTGTGACTTCTTGGAGCCCTTGTTTTCTGAAATTTTTATGCCTGTGTTTGCATCATTTGAGAATACCCTGTCAAATCAGTTCTAATGAATGCATCAGAATCATTACTCTGATATCCATGAAATAATCTTTCTCTCTAGTAAAATTGGGGGAGATTTATAATACACATTAACCTTGAAGGGGGTGTTTCCTCCAAAGCACTTTCACCATTTTTCCAAGTCTGGGGTAAGTTTGTTTCTGGGAAAGGCAGCAGGTTGGAAAATCATGAGTAGGAAAAAAACTGTAGGGATTGACGTAGAAAGAGAAGGAAAGAGAAGTCAAAGTTAGCTCCAGTGGTGCATGACCTTGCATGTTTGTTTCATTTCCTCAATAAATATTTCTTAACCAACAGATAAAAAAGAATTGCAACTATGACTGCCAAGTAAGCAGGATCAAATCTATAACTAAGGTCTTTAAGGATTTGAAGGTGTCCTCTGGTACTTTGTGTGGCTAAAGTAGCTTGGACATGGGGGCTACCCTGATGTCTCTGACTAGACCTTAAGCCCTTTCAGGACAGACACAGCACAGGTCTTGTTTGAGCTTCCACAGAGTCTGACATAGTGCTGGACCCACAGAAGGTCTTTAGAGAACATTTGCCTTTATTAAATGTGAACATAACCTTCATCTATCTTAATGGGGTAGAGACTTGGTGCTCACAAAACTCATTCTTTTCTTGAGTAACACTTATTCTGAAAATATTGGCATTTCATCCTTACTTGTTCCTCAAGTTCATCTCAACTGTCCCATCAAGATTCAGAAGTGTATGTTCACAGCTGGTGAGGAACCCAAGCTGTGGATTTTCCTACCCAGTTTGGAGAAGACATTAGAGCTTGGTGGTTGAGGGCACCAGCTTTGAGGCAAGACTTAAGTTTGAACCTACCTCTCTTTGTTACCTCTCTATGTTCCAGTTCCCTCTAGTCTTAGTTTCCTCATCTGATATGCAGCTAATAATCCTACCCCTTGTATCAGGATTAAATTTGATTTCGAGTAAGCAAAAGCCCCAACTATTAGTGACTTAAACAATAAAAAGTTAATTTCTTCCTTGGTGGCTCAGTGGTAAAGAACCTGCCTGCCAATGCAGGCAGAGACTCGGGTTTGGTCTCTGGGTTAGGAAGATCCCCTGGAAGAGGAAATGGAAACCCAATGTTCTTGCCTAGAAAATTCCATGGACAGAGGAGCCTGATGGGCTACACAGTCTGTGGGGTCACAGAGAGTCAGACATGACTGAGCAACTGAGCACGCACACATACAGGTGTAAATTTGGGGCTAGACAGACCAGAACTAGTGTGGTGGCTCTGTTCCATTAATTCCTCAGGAACCCAAGCTCCTTCCTGCTCACTAAGAATGTCATCTCTTTCCTTACTGTCCAAGATGGTAGCCATCACATTTGCTTTCCAGATGACAGAGTGGAGGAAGAAATGAAGAAGAAAAGAGCAAAGATGTTCCCAAACTGTTTTCAAGAAGGTTCCTGAGAGCCGTCATGTGACACTTCTGTTTATATTCTGTCCACCAGAACCAAGTCACATGTCCATGTCCATCTGTAAGAGAGGATGACAATTAGTGACTTTATTCTGGATAGCTATGTATTGATACATGAGCAAAAATTCTACGACCATGAGAGAAAGGGAGGATAGACATTGGGAGGTAACTGGTAACCTCTACCTCACCCATTTAGAGAGTTGTGGAAGGAAGGAAGTGGGGTGATGTATCCTAACTCCTTTCAGGGTACCTGGTAGAGCTCACTAAGTGGTCAGTTTTACCACCTTTATACTGTTAGAGGAAGAAGAGAATCTCAAAGGAAGGAATAGAGGCCTTTCTCTAACTATGAGAGGCCCTTTTAGGATGTGGAAGTATAATGCTGGGGACCTGAACCTACCAGAAATCAGAAACCCATGCCCTCTCCTTTAATTGCTGGCACCTTCCCCTCCTTCACTGCAGGAGCAGATCTGGTGATTAATGAAGTGATGTGGTGGGACCATGGAGTGTATTACTGCACCATTGAGGCCCCAGGGGACACGTCAGGAGACCCAGATAAGGAAGTGAAGCTCATCGTCCTGCGTAAGTGCTCTTGGAGATTTCTATTTGGCCACCCCCACTGGGACACTTTTACATAAAGGGAAAAAAAAAACAGAAACAAGCAAACCTAGGTTATTGTGGTTGGTAGCCAGCCTCTGAAGTACTTTACCAAAGCTGAATTTTTAATTCTGCGTGTATATTGCTCATCCTTAACTTATAGGTCAAGAGCTGTGTAGATCAGACCTTTAGCATGTTACAAGCTAAAGCATGCCCCTGAAGATTTAGTTCGACCCTTGCTTGGCTTCCCCCCTGCAGACTGGCTGACCGTGATCTTCATCGTCCTGGGAGCCCTCCTCCTGCTCCTGCTGATTGGAGTGTGCTGGTGCCAGTGTTGCCCCCAGTATTGCTGCTGCTACCTCCGCTGCCCCTGCTGTCCCAACCGCTGCTGCTGCCCCCAGGAAGGTGAGGGGGACAGATGAGCAGTGGGATGGGGCGGGACGGAAGCCTAGTGCCCCAGACATATCAATTTCACATGACCACGTCAAAACCTTGCATTCTCCCAGGTTCTTCTCTATGCCCTTCTCATCACAGGCTCAGAGGTCTTTGGGCTCAGTTCAGAAAATGATGCTTAGGGAAGCCATAGAGCCAGGCGGGAAGACTTATGCCTGTTCACCTTCTAGACTGCCTAAGGCCCCCTTCAGATGGGTCTGTCCACTGGTGTCCTTTCCTCAGCAGCCCTGATAGGCCTCTGCTTCAGTATTTTCCCCCAACTCTGACCTTGCTTGGACATGAGGTGGCTGGAGGGAGTGGTTTGCATGGAACAATGAGAGAGAAGGCCACTTCCTAGAGATGACTTGAAAAGAACAGATCAGAAGAGAGAGAGGTGTTGGAGCGGGGGTCCTCAAACTTAAGAATCTCCTGGAGGGCTTGTTAAAACTTGGTTGCCGGCTCTATCTTTGGAGTTTCTGATTTAATCGGTCTTGCGTGGGCCTGAGGATTTTTATTTCTCAGAAGTTCACACTGCTGGTCTAGGGGCCACACTTTGAGAGTCTCTGTTTTAGACAAAGGAAAGAGAAGGCAGAAGATCTTGTTCTAACAGTGATCTTTCTTTGGGCTTGAATTTGGCCTTTTATTAATAAAACAGAATTGTGACATGCCCTAAAACATTTGGTGAAGACAAAAGAAGAAAGTTTATTCCACAAAGATCTTTTCTTACTGAACGGATGGAGCAGAATCAGCAGCTTTAAAGGAAGGATTTTTGTGTGTTTTTAAAGTAGCATTTCCTTTTCCTGGTGGTATAAGTAAAGTATTACCTTGTAGGAAATCTGAGAAATTCAGGAAAATGAAAAAACTGATCTGAGCACCCAGATATAACCACTGTTATCATTTTGGTCCATTTGAAGGATATTAAAAGAAACCCAGATATTGGCTTTTAAGATAGAAACAAAACCTAATCTATAATGTCAGGAAGCTCAATGGTCCGAGTCTGGTTTCAGGCCTGTGTTCTGAGGTTGCTGTCTTATAGGAAAAGAGAACTAACTTTTATTGGATGTCTGGTGTGTGGGGCCTTTGCATATATTTCCCTTTTGAATCCTCACAACCCTAGAAGGCAGGTATAATTGTTATTTAACAATAAGGAGACTGAAGGTCAGAGGAGTCACACAAGGTAAGTAGCAGAAACAATGCGGTGTTGCATTCGTTCTCGTCTGACTTACAGTATGTGAATTTCCCACAACAGAGGCTGCCACAGCCTGTCTGTGTAGATCGCTATGGGATTGGCTGAGATGCCAATAAGCTCCTTCAAGAGACAAGAAATAGCAGAGAACTCGGTATTGGGCCCTGGAGCTCCTTGCCTTTCTATCCCTCCTCTGGGAAGGAGGTCATGTAGGAGTCACTGCTCCCGGTGCTGTAATATAAAGACTGAGATGAGAGAAACTCTCCCAGGATACTTTCTCGGAATCCCTAAGTCTGTGGGGCACTCAAAACAGGCAGGGGCTAGGGACACAGTCAGCACCAGCGATAAATGTGTCTACTGTCCGTAAGCTGATTAACAGGTTCTGGGAGAAAGTGGTTTCTCCCAAGTGGTTAGATTTCATTTAGAAGAACTGGTGAGATAAGGAAATGTGGGCCACAAAGAAAGATCCTTGAACTTGAGCAGATGAGGTCACTTTCAAAGTGAGTCACCTGGGGAGTCTGTCCTGAGAAATTTGGTGACAAGAGGAGATTACACAGAGAGGGCAGGACTTGTCAAGTTAAGCTCTTGGATGGGGAAGAGGGTGGATGTGATCGTTGATTTTTTTTTTTTTTTTAAATAAGGTAACCCTAAGCAAGGCTATGGTTTTTCCAGTGGTCATGTATAGATGTGAGGGACTGTGAAGAAAGCTGAGTGCTGAAGAATTGATGCTTTTGAACTGTGGTGTTGGAGAAGACTCTTGAGAGTCCCTTAGACTGCTAGGAGATCCAACCTGTCCATCCTAAAGGAGATCAGCCTGGGTGTTCATTGGAAGGACTGATGCTAAAGCTGAAACTCCAATACTTTGGCCACCTGATGCGAAGAGTTGACTCATTGGAAAAGACCCTGATGCTAGGAGGGATTGGGGGCAGGAGGAGAAGGGGACAACAGAGGATGAGATGGCTGGATGGCATCACCGACTCAATGGACATGAGTTTGAGTAAACTCTGGGAATTGGTGATGGACAGGGAGGCCTGGCGTGCTGCGATTCATAGGGTCACAAAGAGTTGGATACAACTGAGCAACTGAACTGAACTGAAGCATACTTGTAGATGGAGAACCAAGGCCAGTAGAAAGAAAGAGAAAGGAAGCATTGTGAAGTGAGGCAGCAACTGAGGAGGGATGGAGTCAGTGGGAGTGACATCAGGACTACCTTTCACTGTAAGAGAGGGAAGGAAAAGGAAGCCTGCCCTCTGGAGAGAGAGAGGAAGTTGTTAACGCAAGGAATATGATTAAAGTGTAAGGGAAGAAGCTGGGGGAGTGAGTTGACACCAGCCTGTCTCGATTTCAGCAGATCAAAATTCTAGACACACAAGGCAGCTTCAAGAACGATGTCAGTGATTCTTGAGCTTCTGTGACCACAGCCCACCCCCACAACCTGCCCCAGCTTTCCAGTGAGAGGACCAGGGAGAAGTAAAACAAAAATGACACCAAAGTTTAGTAACCCCACTTCAGCTGAGGGAAGTGGGGCCTAGACAGAGATTTCCACAATTATACACAGCTTGTTAGTGGTAAGCCTTGGACTAGTCCTAGGTCTCTTGATTCCATGTCCAGGACTGGTTCCTCTTCCTTAACAAAGACATGTTATCAGCTAAAAGTTCATACTGCGGGGAAGACATCAGAAGTGGGGAATGTTTAAACTGCTGCTCTGGAGGAGGGAAGCAGGGTTGCTGAATCAGTCCAGGAGATCTACGCATATTGGAAAAATGGCTATTTGAGGTTGGTTGTCTGACAATGGAATCATCATGCGCCCAGGAAGCATGGACTGGTAGTTCCCGAAAGCTGAAATAGCAAGGGTTCAAGGGGTGTGAGATTCTAGGGTGTTTCTGAGGATGTCCTTGAAAGGACTGCCAGTCAAATCAGTATACTGTGTATACTGCCAGTATATATAAAAAAAAAGAAAAAGGATGGTATGACCTATGGCTCAGGGAGGGCGAAGAACTCTCTGTAAGAGTGGAGAGGGGGTGGTAAGGAGTGGAAAGAGTTGGAGGTCCTCAGGGTGATTCAGGCACCATGGGTGATTCACACAGAAGATTCTGGCTGCGGGTCTCTGGTGGAAGGGAGGTGTTGAGCATTATTTCTGTCACAAAGGGTGATCTTAAAGCACATGCCCCGGGTTTTCCTCAGAAATGAAAATGAATATGCTTTTGATGCTTTAGTCTCCAAATGTGTACTTTTTGTCTTCTATGGGATCTAAGGTGAAAGTAGTGACTTATATTAACCATTTATTGTAACAACATGAGCCATGACCCATTGAATATTTGCCAGTATTAGGCATTTCATATGTATTACCTCATTTAACTGCAACAACTTTATGAAATAGGTATTATTATCCCTGGGGCTTCCCTGTTGGCTCAGATAGTAAAGAATCTGCCTGCAATGCAAGAGACCTGGGTTCGATCACTGGGTCAGGAAGATCCCCTGGAGGAGGAAATGGCAACCCACTCCAGTATTCTTGCCTGGAGATTTCCATAGACAGAGTTGCCTATCGGGCTACAGTCCATGGGGTCACAAATCAGTCAGACATGACTGAGTGGCTAACACTTTCACTTCACTACTTATTATCCCCAGCTCAAAAATGAGGAGGTTGAGCTAACATACTGTGGAGACTCAACTGAAATTACACAGCTAATACATGCTGGGATTCCAGTGGAAGTCCCAGTGACTCTTAAAGCCTGTGTTTATGGAAACCTATCCCTGAGGACCATAATTCTCAGAATGTTGTTGAGAGTTGAGAATCCACAATAGTCAACTCCAACTCCTGCCTTAAAGCTTGTTGAAAACATGGATTTTCTCACCTTGTATTTGACTGAAGGCCAGTCTGGGAGTGGGATCCAGGAGTCTGTATATTTAACTATCTCATTAAAGGTGATCAAGACAGATTTTACACCACTGAGGTTCAGAGATAACTTATTAGTAGTCATTTAAGGCTTTGTTTGGCACCCTACTCCAGTACTCCTGCCTGGAAAATCCCATGGACGGAGGAGCCTGGTAGGCTGCAGTCCATGGGGTCGGGTCGCTGAGGGTCAGACACGACTTGAGCGACTTCACTTTCACTTTTCACTTTCATGCACTGAAGAAGGAAATGGCAACCCACTCCACTGTTCTTGCCTGGAGAATCCCAGGGACGGGGGAGCCTGGTGGGCTGCCATCTATGGGGTCACACAGAGTCGGACACGACTGAAGTGACTTAGCAGCAGCAAGGCTTTGTTAATTTCTCCATGTTTCTTATTTTGTTGCCTGATTCCCCATTAGGTGAGCAACAGAAAGCCTGATAGTCTAGACTTCCCCATTGAGCTATTTTTTTAGGGACAGGCACGCAAGGTAGAAGCTCAGAGACTATATTTTTTCACTCCAGTGCATTAGGGAAGGAAAGGACCCTAGAAAGAGATGGTGGCAGTTAAGAAGGAAGCAGGTGAGTTAATCTTGGGAATGTGTGAAAATCTGACAGGAAGCCTGATGGAAGATCCAGAAAAGTCTCTAGGAAGTCATCTCTGCAAAGGGTCCCATTAATTAAGAAGTCATTTGGAGAACAAGAAGAGAAGCCCAACTCTCCTTTTCCTTCCTATTGAATTGGAGGAGCTGAAAAAGGAAGTGGCCCAAAGATGCAACAGTACCATTGGGAGGAGATCAAGATTCAGTTAAGAGGGGTAGAGGGCAGCAAACGTTGTTCCCAATGGGATCAGATGTCCTGAGGCCCTGGAAGCAGAGATTAGTCTGGAGTGAGTTTTGAAAGGTGTGGTGCTGAGGAGAGAAAAATAATGTGAGAAGGTACTGCTGGGAAAGGGGTTTTTTTTTTTGTTTTTTGGTTTTTTTTTGCTTTATCACATAAAGGAGTCTGGGGACTCTGCAGTTTGGCAGAAAGAGTAGAGGCTTGACAGACAGACACAGGGTCACACACTGCCTCTACTGGTCGGTCACCAGCTGTGGGACATTGGGCTGGGAAGGTAACCTCTCTAACTTTCTCATCTGATGCTCACATTTAAGAGATTTCTCTGAGGATTAGTTAACTCATGTAAAGTGACTGGCCTGTATTAAGGAGGGCATTGTATGTGCTGAAGGTGGCATGTTATATGGAATTGGGGGAGGCACGTGTTAGCAAGAGAGAGAGGAAAGTGCTGAGTAGGTGAACTTGTCTTCAGAGGGTCTGGTGTGCTGTCCTTAGGCATGAGGGTGTGGCAGGTGGGTGAGCTGCTCTAAGCCTGCATCTGGCTTCATCCAGGCTGGGCTGTGACTCACCATCAGGGCTGGAGCTCCACACAGGTCTGTGGGCTTGGCTATAACCATTTCTTGTTGTGTTGGAAGTTGGTTTTATACTGGAGCCATTGGATAGCCTTCCAGATGACCCTTAGCTGCTGGCCTCAGCAAATCCCCCACCCTATGCTGGGTCCAGAATGCCTGTCTTTTTCCTCCTCCTACTATGGTAAGAGGAAGCTCTGGCAGAGCTCTGTGGCTTTCAGGGCATTCAGAGGGTTGGGGAACCCAGGAAGAGGTGAGAGTACCATGCTGGGGGCCTAAAGAGGGCACTTCCTGCACTTAAGCACACAAGTGGATAGACATTGGACTGTTCTACATGCATGTATACACAGGGACCTTGGGAGACATGTGCACTCGGTCACAAAATAGAATCACGTGAGCAAAACAACTAAATGCATTTGTTTTTAATTTGTATGTGCTGTGGGTTGTGTGCTTCAGATCAGCTGCAGAGGGGACTGGAGAAACATTTCTATGGACTCTTGGGCTGCTTTTTTTTTTTAATACTATTTTCTTTGCCCTGAAAGGAAATGGTATTTCCCTTCTCTCTTCTCTGCCTCTAACCCACCCATTAGAGATTCCCCTTACTTAGGGAAAACCCCAACATTTAATAAAGTGAGGAGAAGTGTAGAAAGGATCTACTTCAGGTTTTTGCATTCTCTGCCTTATTCCCCGTGGTTTTCTCCCACCCAGGGCTGGCATTACCAGCTGGAAACATTCATCAGTCCCTTTCCCTTTCCCAGTAATTCTGCACATTGACCTCAGCATCTGTGTCCTTTTCTTCCACTCTGAGCAGGTGATCCTCCCAAGAAGCCCCTGACTCACCGCCTCCTGTAAGCCCTTTGCATCTGTGCCTTCTATATTTGGCCTATAGCTGAGATTTCACTGCCTGCTAAGATCTACATTTCTACCTATACATTTTAGGTGACCTTGGAAATTGGCAGGACGATGAAATGATTTCAAGACTAGGAAGTCAAGTTTCAGGAGGATGTTTCCTAGGGTGCAGGAACTGCAGTCTTGCCAGGGAATTTATTCCCAGCGTTTTGACAGAGGAACAGTGGATTCACTACTTCCCTTAACTCTTCCACCCGTGTAAGAGAGGACACAGTAAACTTCAAGGAGAGAAAGTGGCCTCTTGGCAAGGCTGCCGGGTGGAGAGAAGTGAAGTGGGGCGTGTGGGCCTTGCACTGGCTCAGGGTCTGCGTTTCTCCCTTTTCCCCTGCAGCCCTGGCCCGCCACCACTACATGAAGCAGGCTCAGGCCCTAGGCTCTCAGATGATGGAAAAACCCCTGTACTGGGGGGCGGACAGGAGCTCCCAGTTTTCATCTTATCCAATGAACCCACTGCTGCAGCGAGGTAAACCCTGCCAGAGATTTGGGGTGGGAGAGGGTAAAGGGCAAGGGTAGGAGCGTGGGCTGCATCGGGGCCTTCATGACCAAATAGTGGGCATCTTTGTGATGGAAGATGGAAAGGCGTAGATTCACGCTAAATAAGGTGGCACTTGGGGGCCCTGATTCTGAGGAGTGTGTTTTGGACGAGCAGTTCTGCATGTTCTTATTCTTATTTTCATTCAGATTTGTCCCTGCGATCCAGCCTCCCCGAGGTGCCAGTGACCCAGGCAACCGCTCACCCTCCCATCCCCAATGGTGTCCTAGAGTATTTGGAGAAGGAGCTGCGGAACCTCAACCCAGCCCAGCCTCTGCCACCTGACCTCCAGGCCATATCTGGCCACCCCTGCAGCATCCTGTCCTCCCTGGGCTCTGAGGTTGTGGAACGCAGAATCATCCACCTGCCTCCCCTGGTCAGAGACCTGCCGGCTTCCCGGAGGACCAGCAGCTCCTCCCGCCAGCAGTGGCTCCCCACACTGCCATCTCCCTCCAGACCCTGGGATCTGAGGGAGGGGAGAAGGCAGCACCGCTGCTCTGATTTCCACCAGGAGCTCCGGGATCCTGAGGCTCAGTGCTGGGAGTTGGAGCAAAGGGAGCTGGACCGATTGCGACGTGGGAGGCACCGCGGCTCCAGGCATCGCTGGTCACCCAGGCCCTGGTCGGACAGGGACAGCCTCAGCGACGGCGACGGCCCCTCATCCAGTGAGGCCCACTGGCGGCCCTACCGCCCCCCTCTCCGGAGCCGCTACCCAGAGAGAGATCCCCGCAGGCCCAGCCTCAAGGAAAGCGCTCAGGGGCACCAGAGGCGCAGGCCCCGCAGCTACTCCCCTCCCCTGCCCTCTGGCCTCAGTTCCTGGAGCTCCGAGGAGGAGGAGAAGGAGAGGCAGCCCCAGAGTTGGGAGACCCGCCGCCATCATCGCTCGTGCTCCCCAAACTGGCCTGAGGAGAAGCCACCCAGCTACCGCTCGCTGGATGTCAGCTCAGGCAAGAACGGCAAGAAAAAAGGGAGTGTGAAGAGGCGCTTGGTGAGCCTGGGGCTTCCTGCTGAGGGTCGGGAATGGGCAGTAAGGACTCTTCATCCAGGCTGACACAGGCCACCTCATATGCCTCCATGGAGGGCCCCTGGTCCCTGTTTTGCACCGCTTGCCCTCTGGGCTCCGTGAGACACCTCTTATAGAGTTGGAAGGAACTGTGAGTGCTCAGGGCAAGCTTGATGCTTCAGGAGGGGCTCCTCGCCCCCAGCCTGGCTCCACCCCTCATCACAGTTCTCCAAGGCCAGTCGGGCAGGGTCCCCCCATTTCACAGGTGAGGAAACCAGGCTCAAAATAATGAAGTACCTTGTGAGTAGTGGAGCTAGGACTCCAGGGCAGGCCTTTAGGCTTAATCTTTACTTCTTGTCATAGCTGCCTTGCTTTACTTAGCAACAGCCTCCATTCCCCAAATTAGAACAGTGGGACTGACAGTGTGCAAGGGCCTGCTGTATTTGAGGATGCAGCCCTTTGAAACTCCTCTGGAAAGTATCATTACAATGATTTAGAAACAGACCCAAAACAAAACAAAACAACCTGATATCCCAAATATGGGTCAAAACTTTAGGATTCTGTGAACAGGCAAGGTGCCAATGTCAGAGCCTGAAAGGGACACAAAAGGAAGTAGGCTTTTTAATGCCTCTGAGCATAGACCCTTTTCCACTGTAAGATGTGACTTTAAAAAGTCATTTTATAATTAATATACCTCAATGATAATATTCCTTCTATGTTGTCTCTTTGCAAATTATGCTGGTTGTTGCTCAAAAATATTCATGAATTGCCTTCAGAACCAACTTACAAGCTACCCACAAAAATCTATTTCTTTATTCATTCAAAAATCCTTTTTCTGTTTTGTTTCTGCTGAGATAAAGGAATGCGGAGCAGGTTGTGAGGGAGGTTCTCAGAGTAGAGGGATATTAGAGGAACAAGAATTTTAATCTCTCATGCACATTGACTGATACAACTCTCATTTGGAAATGCAGGTTCTGCTGTGCCTTGTTTTAAAATCAATCATCTGCGTAGTGTGTGCAAAGACAGGGACCTTGTGAGTGCCTCAGTGCTGGTCTTTCTAGGGAAGAACCTTGGTGAAAGAGTGATTTGTGAGGAAGATAGTGAAGGCCCACAGGCATTTCTGAAATAATCGATGGCAATTATATTCTCACAGATGTCCCATGAGAGAGGCAGAGAGTAATAATGAAACTAAGTGGCACTGAAAGTGAAAGGAAAGTGAAGTCGCTCAGTCGTGTCCGACTCTTTGTGACCCCATGGACTGTAGCCTACCAGGCTCCTCTGTCCATGGGATTTTCCAGGCAATAGTACTGGAGTAGATTGCCATTTCCTTCTCCAGAGGATCTTCCCGACCCAGGGATGGAACCCAGGACTCCCGCATTGTAGACAGACGCTTTACCGTCTGAGCCACCAGGGAAGCCAATGACTATGGACATTTACACAGTGTTTCATTTAATCCTTTCAACACCCTGTTCGTTTACAGTAGATACAACTCTTCCATGTTACCAGTAAGAAAATTACATCCTGAAAGAAAATACAAAATCAATCAAAGTCAATCACTGTTACTTTGGTCATGTGGTTACTAGATGGTCTCTTATCTTCACTGTAACAGAGAAAAAATGAAAAGCCAGCTTCAAACCCAAATCCTATTTTCTTCTAAGTTAAAGAAGAAATTTAAATTTTCCTTTATTTTCTTCTAAATTATATAGTTTCTTGTAAGTGAAAGAGGGGGAAACTGGGGTATCAGTTATGTTCTGGATATTGGAATAAGCCATTTCTAAGTCTATTTCACTTAATCCTTGCAACTGCCCTGTGAGGCTTAGTAAGATTAAGTAACATGCTCAAGGTCACACAGCCAAGAGGGAGTGAAACCAAAATTTGAACAAAGCCCTTTAACTCTCAAGCCTGTGCTCTTTTCAATTCATGCTGCCTAATTAGAAGAAAATCTGTGGGGCAATGTTTTCTTGTGACATTTATTTCTTCCTTATTTTCTGAAAGTATTATAGCTTCCTTTATGGTACACCTTCCTTTATAGTACGCCTTTCATCAGGGTGTATACAAAATAATTCTATCACAAGCAAACCAAATTTTCAATTGTAAAGTTGCTTGTGAGAGGAAAAGTCACTCAAGATAATTCTAAAGGCCTTCATTATTTTGGATTTCTCTGAGCTTATCTCCAAAAGAGTTCTCATTTCAATTTATCACATTCAACTGTCCACTCATATTCTGAATGACCAGAGGCCCAGGACCAAAGCTTGATTGATTGATTGATTGATTTTTAAATTTTATTTTATTTTTAAACTTTACAAAATTGTATTAGTTTTGCCAAATATCAAAATGAATCCGCCACAGGTATACATGTGTTCCCCATCCTGAACCCTCCACCCTCCTCCCTCCGCATACCATCCCTCTGGGTCGTCCCAGTGCACTAGCCCCAAAGCTTGATTTAGAAGGGTGATTGGTTTGGAGGGCACCGTGTTTTGTTTGTAACTTGAATTTTGAATGCCTTTGTAGTTGTTATTATTTAGTAAGTTGTATCCGACTCTTTTGTGACCCCATGGACTATAGCCCACCAGGCTCTTTTATCCATGGGATTTCCCAGGCAAGAATACTGGAATGGGTTGCCATTTCCTTCTCCAGGGGATCTTCCTCAACCAGGGATTGAATCTGTGTCCCCTACATTAGCAGGTGGGTTCTTTACTTCTAAGCTACCAGAGAAAGCCCCTTGAATGCCTTTAATGGAGCCAAAATTTCATTCTTTGCTTCTCTCCTTAATGGGGCTGGAGGCTTTCAAAACACCTTCTAACCTTTAAAGTCTTTGGAGCTTGCAGCTAATTTTAGAAGTTATAATATATTTGGGCCACTAGATGGTGATCTTTAATTATATATAACTTGAAGTTTCTCTACTCAGGTTGATAAAATGTATCACTATTTTCTTAAGATTTTTTTAAAAAGATCTATTTATGGCCATGCTGGCTCTCGGTCCTTGTGCCAGGCTTTCTCTAGTTGCAGTGAGCAGGTGCTACTCTCTTCTGTGGTGCATGGGCTTCTCATGGCTTTGTTTGTTGTGGAGCACTGGCTCTAGAGTACATGGGCTCAGTAGTTGCAGCATGTGGGCTCTAGAACACAGGCTCAGTAATAGTGGCTTACTTGCCCTGTGGCATGTGGGATCTTCCCAGACCAGGGATTGAACCCACATCCCCTGCATTGGCAGGTGGCTTCTCAACCACTGGACCACCGGGAAAGCCCTCAGGCTTTCAGCAGGTACAGCTTTACCATAACTTTTTGCAAAATACTTATTAAGAATATTAAATATTCAGATGCTCTAGTGGCTGATTTTGCTGATGCCTGATCCCCAGGCTGGGGAGCCTGACATGCGGCTCAGAACACTCACTCCTGTGGAAGAACTTCTGCAATGTAACTATTCTCCAGTTTGTGGGTCACTCACCCAGTGGGGTATGGGATTTGATTATATTGCAGGTCTGCCCCTCCTACCTGTCTCATTGTAGTTCTTTATGTGTTTGGTTCCAGTTTTTTTTCTTATCGATGGTTTTTCTGGAAATAGTTGTAATTTTGGTGTGCTGATGACAGGAGGTGAGCTCTGGGCCTTTCTACTCTGCCAGTTTGGCTACTCTCTCCCATCCCACATCATTTTGATTAGAAACCATGTCCACTAAAACTTTCTTGATAAAATGGAAATATACAAAATTTTTGAAGCAACATGAATGTAGTACATACATGTACATTTTGAACAGTATGTTTTGAGACAGATACCTTGCCATTCCAACAAGAAAGGTCACATTCATTGATGACAGCTGTAGATATTCAAAACTAGAATAAAAATAATCTCCAGTACATAGAGAAATATGAGAAATGAAAACCATACTCTCTGAAGCCCTTGTAGCACAAGATGAAAAAACCAAAAGATCAAGTGGAATAACTTCTGAAGAAAAGTCACTGAGTTTGGTCAGCAAGAGGTAATTAGTGATCTGAAAAAATAACTTCAGAGAAATTCCATGGTATGAAACTGAACTTTTTAGACAAGGTTGAGAACAAACGGCTCAGGAGAATATAAATAGAGAAAAGAGAACTGGGCCATGTCTTCATGAACGAATGATAGAGGTGCTGATGAATGAACAGAGTATCTTTTTTTCAAGAGATTTAAAGATGTCAAAAATCAGTAAGAGGCAGAGTGAATGAGAAGTTTTCAGAAGTTAAAGATGGTTGAGGGAGGCTCAGAAAGGTAGGAAGAGCAAGAAACCAAAGCCAGGGGGAGAAACTGGCTTCACCAAGAGTCAAGAAGTAATGTTTTAGATTCAGAGCTGCTGTCCCAGCAGCCACCACTCACTGAGGATTTGCACCTGAACCAAGCCCTTGTGTATTGTGTACATAGACAATAGAGCACAGCTGACTGGATTTTTGTGTTCTTATATTCCCCAGGAGAGAGAGAGCTCCCATAGTGGAAGGAGTGTGGTCATTTAGTCACTGGGCACAACACTGCTTCTGTGGCGACTTCTCAGCTCCTGTGTGTCACCAGCAGCATCTAGATTTCCACGTGGCTTGAGATGGACACCGCAAGTTTGTATCTAACATCTTTGGCTTAGATTCTGAGAATCAGATGGTATAATTTTATAAACAAAGTTTGAGGAGTCAATGACTGTTGTTTTAACCTTGGTACACACTCTGCATATTCAGGTAGTCAGACTTGTAATGAATCCTAATTGGGATGCAATCCCTCAGGAACTTAGTAACCTGAGTCTTCAACTGGGTCACACTGCTCAGAACTGTGGCCATTCTCAAGGTGAGAACTCGGGAGTCTTTAAGAGGAAATCAAACATGTCTCAGAGCAAGAAATCTATGGAGCACTATAGGGAAATTTCCATGGAACCTTGTCTCCCTCGATAGCATATCTAGAGGATCCCTTCATGTTATGAGTCCACTTTACTGCCCCCAAGACTGGTCCTGAGTGCCTTTGAGGGTTCACGCAGAGATGGCACAGGGAATGTTCCACAGTGTGCCCTCTCACAGGCTATTTATTGCGAGTGTACAAAGTCACAGAGAAGCACTTTTGCACCAGTTTTATTCCTTTGCTTTGTTTTCTTCTTGCTTTTTTCTTTTTTTGCCTATATCTGTATATTTTTTTATATAGTATGTATCCATTAAAATCACTTTAAATGCTTTTGGGGAATAGCATAGTACATAAATAAATAAGAAGTGAAAGGTACTGGCTTGAGGATTCTGTCCTAGATTTTGATGCACTTGAAATTAAGCCTCCCCGACTAAGGCTCAGAGAAGAGCCAGACCAACCCGATAGCTGTGGAGCCACCTTTCTCTTGGCACCATTTAGCCTTGTGGGGTGGGGATTTCTCAAGTAAAGGCATCCAGACAGGTTTTGCCACTCGGTGCCCCAGGAGGAAGGCTCTGTGCCTCTCTGTAACAGGCCCTACATCTCTCTCGTTTTCCTTAGCCCCCTCTGGTGTCTTCATGAGTCCATTTGTGCTTCAGGTAGAGACTGTCCTCCAGCAGACCATAAGGAGATGTCCTAAGATGAAGTGTGTGTGAATGTATGTGTATTCCTCAACAGTATCTTTATGTGAATGGCCTTAAGCTCATTTTTGATCCTTTTGTACTGACATCTATTTTTTCTCCATCCATTTTTCTCATTAATTACATATTGGAGAAAACTGGTTAAATGCCTGCACTGGGCAAATGTTTCTTTGAGATTATTTTAATATCCATAATGTAACTGAGTCTAAATTGGAAAAATAGAAAAAAATTAAAATTTTAATAGATAATTCAGTAACTGAGAGACTTCTGGTCTGGACAAGCTGATATAGACCTCTTTTCCTCTGTTCCTCCTCACTAAACACAACTTTATAAATCCTAGAAATGTTACAAGAGACAAACAAAGAAGAAATCTGAAGAGTGCTAAGAAGAAAGTGAGCTGGTTTGGGAACCCAGGACCAGATGACAACACAGAGGCAGGGCATCTTGTGTCCCCCAACCAGCAGAAGGCAGCCACCCAGACCTGGTCTTTTCTGACTTCCCATCTGGCAACAGAAGGTAGTCTCGTAGCTTGTTCTTTCCCCTGGATCTAGTGGAAGCCCCTCTTACAACTTCAGAGAAGGGGGACCTACTGGGAGTCCTGTCAAAAATAAATGACCAGGGGAAGCATTCTCCTTCCCTGCAGAATCAGAGATTTCTCTTTTCTATGGAGAAATGCTGATGTGGATGGGAGGACCCAGTAAGCAGGTGGCCCAACTGGAGAAAGCTCAATTGACCCCAAGGGCTGGAGACTTTGCTCCTCTGCCCAGAGATACGAGGGCTCTCTGGTGGAACCAGGAAAAAGAACCTGTCACAGCTAGTAGCCTTATAGCTAGCAGCTGGGTCCAAGAAATCACTTTATTCTCCTCCCTCCCCAGAGAACTGGGTAGCTGGAGGTGGGGGGAGGGTTACTAACTGAAGACTTTCCCCACCCACCTCCCTCACCCAGAGGTATCTTGGCAATCCAGCCGGAGGAAATTTCAACCCTCAGGCAGTCACAAAGTCTCTGAAAATTATCAATTACTGGAATCAGCCCACAAAAGTAGGCTAAGACTCATATGTTAAACCTAAATAGAGTAACTTCCTGTAAAATATTTAAATAGAACTTAGATTTTCATAACATAATGGACAAAATGTCCAGGATATAAATCAAGAAACAAGAAAAATCACAACTTGAATGAATGTCAACACCAAGATGAATCAGATGCTGTAATTAGTCTGATAAGAATTTAAAGGCAGGCATTATAGAAATGCTACAATAATCAACTACAAATTCACTAAATACAAGTACAAAAAATCACAGAAAATAAATAGAAGTTATGCAAAAAAAAAAAGGAAATTATAGAACTGAAAAATAGAAATTAAAGACTTACTAGTGGGCTCCCAGTAGAGTGGAGATGATGAATCAGTGAACATGAGTACAGAACAACAGAATTCACCCAATATGAATAATAGAAAAGAGAATGGGAAAAGTGACCAGAGCCTCAGGGACCTGTGGACTAATAACAAAATATCCAACATTCATATCACTGGAGTCCAATAAAGTAGAGGGGAAAGAGGGAAGAATGAATAAATATTTGAAGAAACAATGACTGAAAACTTGCCAAATTTGATGAAAAACATCAACATAGAGATTTAAGAAACTCTAAACAGGATAAATCCCAAGAATCCATGTCAATACACATCATAATTAAACTTTTGAAAACTAAAGACAAAAATTCTTGAAAGCAGCCAGAGAAAAACAATGAAATCCCTGTAGGGAAACACCATATGAATGGATTTCTCATGTGAGATCATGAAAAAGGAAATGTCAAATTTTATTTTTTAAGTCCTGAATGAAAACAACTATTGGCTCATAATTTTGTATCTGGCAAAACCAGTTTTTAGAAGTGAAAGGAAAATAAAAACATTCACAGATGAATGACGACTAGAAGATTTTGTGACTAGCAGATAAATCCTGGAAAGACTGGATAGAAGTTCTTCAAATAGAAAGAAAAGGACAAAAGGAAACTCAAGCATCAGAAAGCAAAAGAAAAAATAGGTTAGAAATATGAGTCCATACAATAGACATTCTTTTGAGTATTAGTATTATAATTTGTTTCCATCATAAAATATGATTTATAAAACCCCAAAGAGGGGGAAAAAATCTCACAAAAGAAATGGGAGTTATACAGTGAGTTAACAATAATAGGTAAAGGTGAGGAAGGTAAAGAAGCCTAACTGGAAGTGATGTTTCTATACTTCATTTTAAGTAGTAAACAGTGTGATACAAAGTACAGAATTAGAAGTAGTATCCAGAGCAACCATATGAAAACTACAGAGATGAACTTAGAAGTGCTATAAATAAATCCAGATGAAATCCGAAAACATGTTCAAGAAACCTGCAGAAAGGTAAGAAAGAAAATAAACAACAACGACGTCCAAAAGAAACAAGTAGGAAACAATAAAATAGCATCCTAAAGTGCTAATAACATATCAATATTTGCCTTTGTTGTAAACTGTCTAAATATGCCTATCAAAAGACAGATTAGCAGAGCAGATTAAAATATTTTTTTAAAAAACTAAATCCAACTATATGTTCCATATAAGAAATTCACTTTGTATTCAACCACAGGTAGCCTAAAGTAGGATGGAAAAGATACACCATGTACACATTGATAATAAAAATTAGAAGGAGTGACAGTACTAAAATCTCCTAAAGTAGACTTCATAGCAAAGAAAATTATCAGAGACAAAAGAAATATTATATAATAGTTAAGGGATCACTCTGTCAGGAAGACACAATATACTAATGTGTATAAACTAAAGCATAGAGCTTCAGATACATGAGGCAAAACTGTTAAAGCTGAAAGGAGAAAGAGAAGACTCTACAATTATTGTTGGGAACCTTAACACTGCTCCCATTCAGTAACTGGTAGAAGTATTAGGCAAAAACATCTGAGCAACACAATCATCAAGATCTAATTAACAAAACAGACCATCCAACAACAGTAGAATATAGTTTTCTCAATTTCTGTCGAACATTCACCAAGTAGAAAAGAAAAAAAAAACCATAAAATATACCATAAAACAGACCTTGACAAATTAAAAAATTGAAATCATAAAGCTTATATGTCCTGACTACAGTGGAATCAAACTGGAAATCTGTTAACAAAGACAACAGGAAACTCTCAAAATACTTGGAAACGAAGCAACACACTTCTAAATAATTATGGGTAAACAATAAGCCTCAATGAAGATTAAAAAGTATATAGAACTAAATAAAAATTAGAACACAAAGTATGTAGGAGGCAGCTAAAGCAGTATTGAGAGGGAAATTTATAGCACCAAATGCTTACATTTAAAATGAGGAAAGGTGTAATATAATTTAAATTATTTCCTCCAGAAACTAGAAAGCACAATAAACCCAAAGCAAGCAGAAGGAATGAAATAATAAAGAGCAGAAAATAAAATTGGAAATAGGAAAACATTACTGAAAAAAAAAAGCCCAAGAAAACAAAAAGTTGGTTCTTCAAAAAAAAAATAATAATAAATTTGATAAACCTCTAGCAAGACTGACAAAAATAGAACACATATCACCTGTATCAGGAATGAAATAGGATATATCATTCCTGATAGTGCAGCTGTTAAAAGAAAATAAAGGAATACTACATACAACTATATGTTCATAAATATGACATTGTAGAAAAAAACAGAACAATTCCTTACGCACCACAGACTGCTGCAATTCAAGACGATGCAATAGAAAACCTGGATAGCCCCATGACCATTAAGGAAATTGAATTTTTAATTAAAAAGCTTTCCAAAATGAAACTCAAGGCCCAGATGGTTTCACTGGACAATTCTATCAGACTTTTAAAGGGTAATTAAAACTAACTTTATACCTCTTCCAGAAAATAGAAGAGGGGGAAACATTTTCCACCTCACTCAGGAAGACAGCAGAGCCAGACAAAGATATGGCCAGAAAAAAAGAAAACTGAAAACATTCCTCCTGAACTTAGGTGCAAAAATCCTTAACAGAATATTACCAAGTATTTTAATACACAAAAATAAGTATATACCATGAACAACTAGGATTTATTCTAGGTATGCAAGACTAATTACCAGAATAGTCAAAACAATCTTGAAAAGTACAATTGGAAGACTTATATCTTCTCATTTTAAAATGTACTACAAAGCTATCATAATTGAGATAGTGTGATACTGACATATAAGGACAGACATATTGGTCAATGGCAAATAACTAAGAGCCCAGAAACAAATCCTTACATTTATGGTAAATTGATTTTTTGCCAAAGCTATTTAGGCAACTCAGTAGAGAAAAAATAGAAAAAATACAAACTGCTGCTGGGTCATTTGCATAGCCACAAGCAAAAAGGTGGAAGCATTGCATACACAAGCAGTTAACTCAAAATGGACAGCAGACCTAACTGTAAGGGTTAAAACTACAACATTTAGAAAAAACTAGTCAGAATCCTTTGCGTCCTTGGATTAGTTAAAGAGTTCTTAGATATGACATCAGTAGTATAACCCTTAAATGAAAAATTTATAAATTAGACTTCATCAAAATTTAAAACTTTTGCACTTCAAAAGACACCATTAAGGAAATGGAAATACAAGTTACAACTTAGAGAATATGATGACAAATCATATTTTTTTTTTTTGCAATTCGTCTCTTTTTATTATTATTATTTTTAATTAAATTTATTTATTTTAATTAGAGGCTAATTACTTTACAATATTGTATTGGTTTTGCCATACATCAGCATGAATCCACCACGGGTGTACACGTGTTCCCAATCCTGAACCCCCCTCCCACCTCCCTCCCCATACCATCCCTCTGGGTCATCCCAGTGCACCAGCCCCAAGCTTCCTGTATCCTGCATCGAACCTGGACTGGCGATTCGTTTCATATATGATATTATACATGTTTCAATGCCATTCTCCCAAATCATCCCCCCCACCCTCTCCCACAGAGTCCAAAAGACTGTTCTATACATCTGTGTCTCTTTTGCTGTCTCCCATACAGGGTTATCGTTACCATCTTTCTAAATTCCATATATATGCGTTAGTATATTGTATTGGTGTTTTTCCTTCTGGCTTACTTCACTCTGTATAATAGGCTCCAGTTTCATCCACCTCATTAGAACTGATTCAAATGTATTCTTTTTAATGGCTGAGTAATATTCCATTGTGTATATGTACTACAGCTTTCTTATCCATTCATCTGACAAATCATATTTCTAACAAAATATTTAGAAAGAATAAAGAAACAAAGAATAAATCTCAAAACTCAAGAAGATAAACAACTTAATTTTTAAAAATAGGTAAGATTTGAATAGAGATTTTACCAGAGAAAATAAAGATGGCTAATAAGCACATGAAAAGATGCTGCTTATTAGTAAAATAGAAATTAAAATGACAATGTAACACTACTTCACAACCACTAGAATGATGATAATAAAAGACAATAATAAGTGAAGGCCTAGACATGGAGAAGTGGAAATTGCTGATTGAAATGTAAAATGATGTAGCCATTTTAAAATGCCTTTTGGCAATCAAAAAAAACATATCAAACATAAATTTACCGTGTGACCCAGCAGTTTCATTCCCTGGCATATATCCAAGATGAACACTCTATTTATGTGAAGACTTATACTTGAATGGTCATGGGGGTCTTATTTTTAATAACTAAAAATGCAGTTAAAAAAAAACACAAAACCTAAATTTCCCTCAACTGGTGAATGGATGAACAAAATATAGTATATCCACACAATGGAATTCTATTCTGTAGTTTAAAAAAAAAATAACTGAGAGGTGCTACAACATGGATAAACTTCAAAAACATGCTCAGTAGAGGAAGCCAGATGCAAAAGACCACATATCATATGATCCAGAACAGGTAACTCTACAGAGACAGAAAGTAGCTTAATGGTTGCCTGAGCCAGGGGTGGAACAGGAATTAACTGCAAGTGGACAAGAGGTTCCTTTTGGGGGTGATGGAAGTATTCTAAAATTGGATTATGGTGATGATTGTACTAAAAATCATTCAATTGTACACTTATAAGGAATGAATTCAATGATAAATCTACTATGCCTCAATAAAATTCTTTAGTAAATGAATATCATTCCAAAATGTTTTCTATGCATATATAGAGTGATAAAAATTCTTTTAAAATGTGTTCAGGTTTCCGAGGTGGCTCAGTGGTAAAGAATCTGCCTGCCAGTGCATGAGACGCAGGAGTTGCAGGTTGGATCCCTGGGTTGGGAAGACCCCCTGGAGGAGGAAATGGTAACCGACACCAGTATTCTTGCTTGGAGAATCCCAAGTTCAGAGGAGCCTGGAGGGTTACAGTCCATAGGATCACAAAGAGTCGGGCATAACTGAGCACGTACGCAACAGCAACCCATATTAAGAGGGATTCTGACCCACTGTTGCATATCAAGCAAAGAATATTTTTCAGAATTGGAAAAACAGTTGTGAAAAGTCTGGACTATGCCCTGTGAAGAGTCATGAAAAAAGCTGAGAATCTTTAGCTTGATGAATGCTTACTTGAGGCAACATGAAAATTCTCCCCAAATAGCAAAGAGAGTACTGCATAAAAGAGAGGTTTATGCTTATTCTAATTAGCCATAAAGGAAAGAACCATGGTAGGCAGTTTCATAAAGAAAGCTTTTAGTTCAACATAAAGAATTGTCTGCCAGTTTTTCCCAAGTCACTATAACTTATGAGGCTCAACAAAGAGTCTTACGTTTTTGCTGAAGGATTTCTCAGAATCTTTAATATCAGGTGTTAAGAGGATGTAATAAAAATAATTTGTCTGAAGAAACTATTAGCACTGTTAATATCTCTGAGACAGTAGTTCATAGAACAGATGGAGTTAAAGCTGCTGAAATGGGGACAGAGTATTTTCTGAAGAAGCAAAGTCAGGTTCACATCAAGATATTTGAGGAGGGACTTGCCTGGTGGTCCAGCAATTAAGACAACACACTCCCAATCCAGGGGGCCTGGATTCAATCCCTAGTCAGGGAACTAAATTCCTCATACCATGACCAAGAGCCAGATTGCCACAATGAAGATCCCAAGTGCCAACTCAGACCCAGCCAGTCAAGTAAATGAATAGATAGACATACATCATTTTAAAAAGGTTATCTGTGGAAACTGGGTAGTGTTGCTGTCACTTTGGCACTTCTGAAAACTTGGTAACCAGGACCAGAGTATTAAAGCTTGGGAAAATGGAGCAACTTTTCTTGTTGTGTTTACAATGTGAGACTGATTCAAAACAGTTCTAGATGAGAATAACGGAGCAAAACAAATGGAAATGAGACTTTCTAGGACAGTTATTCTGAACTTTTCCCCCAGCAATACTTTTCCCCAGAAGTCATTATATTCCCATGTCTGTCCACTGAGTCATTCACTGTGTGCAAGGTATTATTTCTCAACTTTTTCCACCAACACAGCAACAGACAAATAAAACCCTGTCATATTCTATCACTTCTTCCTTCAACTCCAGATTTTCTTAGAATCCTGATATGGGACCATGTCCCACATTGAGCACTGCCATTTTAGAAGCTCAAACCTAGAGTACTGGGTTTACTAGAGTATTAACTTTTTTTTTTTTTAATAAATAGGGCATTTAAAATTTGGGGGGAAAGTAAAACAGGAAAAAATATCAAAACAGATCCACTACTTTGAAGCTGAAGGAAATACCAGTAAGAAAGGAAGTTGTTTTCATAAAAAATACTGTTGTTATTAAATATTTGTAGCAATAAATACAGAGAAGGCAATGGCAACCCACTCCAGTACTCTTGCATGGAAAATCCCATGGACGGAGGAGCCTGGTGGGCTGCAGTCCATGGGGTCGCTAAGGGTTGGACATGACTGAGTGACTTCACTTTCACTTTTCACTTTCATGCATTGGACAAGGAAATGGCAACCTGCTCCAGTGTTCTTGCTTGGCGAATCCCAGGGACGGGGGAGCCTGGTGCGCTGCCGTCTATGGGGTTGCACAGAGTCGAACACGACCAAAGCGACTTAGCAGCAGCAGCAATGAATAAGATAATATAATAAGAAAAAGGTGGGCCAACAACATTGAAAATGAGGGTTGGAAAATGATAATTAGTGTTTATACAGTTGTCCACAGGTGGGCATAATCTAGAGTTAAAACATTATAGTCCCTAAGAAAAGCGTATACTGTACAAGAATTGTTCATCAGGACTTCTACAGTTTATACTTTGCTGTTTTGCAGAACCATGTTTACTGTCTTTAATTTGGTTTCCAAGGACCTATCAATACTGAGAAAGGGGTTTTTTGATTAGTAGATAAAATACTGTAATTATCAGAAAGATATATCTTATCCTGTGTGTTAATAAAATATCATTTTGTCTTTTATTATTTGTACTGAAAATTTTACTACAGTCTTAGTGAGCCTGAATAGCTGACAAGTCAGGCCCTGGATGAGATCACACCAGACATACCAATTCTTGAAGTCCTTATAAACAACAAATACACTGTTAATGAAGACATTTGAAAATACCATTTCTCTGTTATTCTGAAATTTGGCCCTAAATCAGCACTTCAAAAGGTGGGGTCATCTGCTCTAAATGGCAGGTAAAAGAATTCATACAGAACTTTGAAACCACAAAGATCAATCTCAATTATACATTTGTGTTTTTGGAGATGCCAGGCTAGCTGCAGCAAAACCACATAAGGTTTACCACATAAGTGACATATAGGAAGACATAAAGTCTCAGGGACCTTGCTTTAATGTACTGAAAAACCCAGTCCTAGAATTGCCTCTATCATCAGAGAAAAGTGAAGGAGATCAGTTCATTGTGATGCTACTTCTCTCTTCCAACCAAGTTGCAGTAAAAAATGCTTGAAGATGGTGATGGCCAAGACCAGAGGCAGGAACTGGGGTCTGGGCAGAGTCTAGGGAACCATTAGAGCCTTGTCTTCTTGGTTTCCAGGTTGATCATATTTCCTTGGATTTGGGGGGTCTGCTTATTTGCTGACCCCTGAACATCCTCTGGCTTTAAAGGAACATAGTAGTATCCCATGATGGAGAAGATCAGGCAGACCACCAGCATGAGGCAGGAAAAGAAAATGAATTCGGCCCACTGTAGGAAGAAATACATATAAGAGAAAATATGGAAAACCTGATACTAAACTGATCTTTCTAAGATGAAGACTGAAGAGCAGACTGACCCAGGGTCACCAGTTTTGGAAGAGCTTTGGTAGGAAAAGACAGGACTAAGTGGCCTCTCCTCACATGGGCCTATGGTGGCCATTATTGCAGCTTACATGCCTATTTTCATGGCAAAGTCTATGTTTAAGACAGAGGGCTGAGTGGGGAATGTGGCAAACAGAGGGGTGGGGGAAGGGCAGCAGAGGAAGATGGAGGGAAATCCTTGGGTAGACACGTGCTCCTGCTTCTCTTAGTACATACCTGGGCCAGGCCACTGAACTGTGCCACAATAATCACGATGATATTCCCAAATGCTATAGTCAACAACCAGGCCACCTAGAGTACAGACTTCATGCTAGAGGGAGCCTAGAGAGGACACAAATCTGTGAGTAAAGAAACTGTCTACACCACCCTCTTATACCAAGCATCTATCCAGAAAAGGTCTCCCACCCAAACTTCCAGATTTGAACTTCCCCCTCTAAGTTCAGCATTCACATTGATTCAGGGAATATGTTTATAGTAATTGAACATAGTAAAATGATTCAGGTAATAATGTTCATAGTAACAACAAGATGGCACTCTTAACCGAATATTTTAATTTATTATATCATATAAACTTCATTATAACCCTAAGGGAAAAGTTCTATTACTATTCTTATTTTACACATAAAAATAGCTTTAGAGAGCTGAAAATTCACTGCTGAAGGTTACACAATAGGTATGCAGCCAAAATTTAAACATGGGCAGTTTGATTCCACAGTCCTTATTCTTAATGTTTAAGTATCCCTTTCTGGATCCCAAACAGCATGGATCCAGCCTGCCATGTTCCTGGAGGTCAAGCTGATTCTCTGCTTAAGATCATAAGGAAGCTAAGGCCCCAAATAATGGAAGTCTTGGCCACGGTCACATAACTAAGACAGTGTCAGGATTAAAACTCCATCCTCTGAGCAATAGCTCCACCTCCACTTTCCACTTGCAAAAACCTACCTGAGATTTTTTGTATTTCCATACAAATTGTGAAATTATTTGCTCTAGCTCTGTGAAAAATACCATTGGTAGCTTGATAGGGATTGCATTGAATCTATGGAAATACAAAAAACCTCGAATAGCCAAAGCAATCTTGAGAAAGAAGAATGGAACTGGAGGAATCAACCTGCCTGACTTCAGGCTCTACTACAAAGCCACAGTCATCAAGACAGTATGGTACTGGCACAAAGACAGAAATATAGATCAATGGAACAAAATAGAAAGCCCAGAGATAAATCCATGCACCTATGGACATCTTATCTTTGACAAAGGAGGCAAGAATATACAATGGATTAAAGACAATCTCTTTAACAAGTGGTGCTGGGAAAACTGGTCAAAAACTTGTAAAAGAATGAAACTAGAACACTTTCTAACACCATACACAAAAATAAACTCAAAATGGATTAAAGATCTAAACGTAAGACCAGAAACTGTAAAACTCCTAGAGGAGAACATAGGCAAAACACTCTCCGACATACATCACAGCAGGATCCTCTATGACCCACCTCCCAGAGTAATGGAAATAAAAACAAAAATAAACAAATGGGACCTAATTCAACTTAAAAGCTTCTGCACAACAAAGGAAACTATAAGCAAGGTGAAAAGACAGCCTTCAGAATGGGAGAAAATAATAGCCAATGAAGCAACTGACAAACAACTAATCTCAAAAATATACAAGCAACTCCTACAGCTCAATTCCAGAAAAATAAACGACCCAATCAAAAAATGGGCTAAAGAACTAAATAGACATTTCTCCAAAGACATACAGATGGCTAACAAACACATGAAAAGATGCTCAACATCACTCATTATCAGAGAAATGCAAATCAAAACCACAATGAGGTATCATTTCACACCAGTCAGAATGGCTGCAATCCAAAAGTCTGCTGCTGCTAAGCCGCTTCAGTCGTGTCCGACTCTGTGCGACCCCATAGATGGCAGCCCACCAGGCTTCCCCATCCCTGGGATTCTCCAGACAAGAACACTGGAGTGGGTTGCCATTTCCTTCTCCAATGCATGAAAGTGAAAAGTGAAAGTGAAGTCGCTCAGTCGTGTCCGACTCTAGCGACCCCATGGACTGCAGCCTACCAGGCTCCTCTGTCCATGGGATTTTCTAGGCAAAAGTACTGGAGTGGGGTGTCATTGCCTTCTCCGTCCAAAAGTCTACAAGCAATAAATGCTGGAGAGGGTGTGGAGAAAAGGGAACCCTCTTACATGTTGGTGGGAATGCAAACTAGTACAGCCACTATGGAGAACAGTGTGGAGATTCCTTAAAAAATTGGAAATAGAACTGCCTTATGACCCAGCAATCCCACTGCTGGGCATACACACTGAGGAACCAGAATTGAAAGAGACATGTGTACCCCAATGTTCATCGCAGCACTGTTTATAATAGCCAGGACATGGAAGCAACCTAGATGTCCATCAGCAGATGAATGGATAAGAAAGCTGTGGTACATATACACAATGGAGTATATGCAGCCATTAAAAAGAGTACATTTGAATCAGTTCTAATGAGGTGGATGAAACTGGAGCCTATTATACAGAGTGAAGTAAGCCAGAAAGAAAAACACCAATACAGTATACTAATGCATATATATGGAATTTAGAAAGATGGTAATGATAACCCTGTATGGGAGACAGCAAAAGAGATACAGATGTATAGAACAGTCTTTTGGACTCTGTGGGAGAGGGAGAGGGTGGGATGATTTGGGAGAATGACATTGAAACATGTATAATATATATGAAACGAATTGCCAGTCAAGTTTCAATGCATAATACTGGATGCTTGGGGCTGGTTCACTGCGACGACCCAGAGGGATGGTACAGGGAGGGAAGAGGGAGGGGGGTTCAGGATGGGGAACATGTGTACACCCGTGGCGGATTCATGTTGATGTATGGCAAAACCAATACAAGATTGTAAAGTAATCAACCTCCAATTAAAATAAATAAATTTATATTAAAAAAAAAAACAAACCTACCTGAGAATAAGAAAACTCAAGTCCTGTGACAGAGAACATGACCTCCCCAGCTGTAACAAGGGCATATTGTGGTAGCTGCCATGCGACAGACATTTTGTTGGCTGGGATGTATTCCATCTTCCAGGCCTGAGGACCCTGACTGGTTCTCTTAGTGAGGGAAACAAGAAATGGGCTTGTTAGGAGTCTCAAGTAAATATTCCTGGCCTATGGCATTTATGGTCTTGTATCCATCTCCTCATTGTATTGTCATTCTTGTGGTACCATGAAGAAACTGAGCAATTTCTACACAGTTTCAGGTTTTTGAAATTCCTTTTGGTAGCACCACTCACTTGGCTGGCTTCAGTCAATCAGATACCATTATTGCAGAGATCTTAAATGGCAGATTATTTGATACTATAGTATCCCATCATTTTTACCTACTGGGTATTTTGATTCTGGCTAACATTTTAAATGTAAAATGGCATCTGAATTATATAAACAATGAATTTTTAGAAAAGCATGTACTTAAAAAAGTTTAATTCTTTGTTCAATTTTTTATGTAAGTACAATTAAAATATTTCTCACATTTCCATTTAAATATTTATTTTACTAAAATTACTTTTATCAGAATATTATAATATCAGAATAATATCAGAAATTATTTTCTTGGTAACTCTTACAATGAAGATTTTCTTGATAAATTTTTAAAAATCCATATCAGATACCATCTACTACTTTGTATCTTATTTACTGGCCATTATTTTTAAACTCAAACGTAAAAATTTTGTCAAAAAGATGCAATTTTCCTATAAAATTTTGGTCAAAAAGAATCTTTTCAGGGTCAATATTTTGTTACTAATGTTACCAAATATACATGATTCTACAATCTTTTTTTAAAAATACTTTCACTACATGAAGGTTTTTAGCTGAGTTGGTTTTCTTGTATATAGATTGTATTTAGTAATATTTATTATAATAAATAAAATGGAATTTTTGAAATTATATATTTTCCTTGGAGTAAAACCAAGTTATTAGGTAGTTAATGTTATTAGATAGTAGGTATAATATCTGGATATATCATAAGACTAATAATAGCAGAGACAGAAGGTAGACAAGTGGTTGTTTAGAACTGGGGAGTTTGGGAGGAAATGTTGAGTGACTGCTAATGAATATGTGGCTTCTTTTTGGAATGAGGAAAATGTTCTAAAATCATACAACTCTGAATTTATTAAAAACCACAGAATATATATTATTAAAAATATATTCTGTGTGTATTGAATATACAATATATATTAAATATGTTACCTTTACATTTAAAACCATTATATACTTTAAGTGGGTGAAATGCATGATATGAATTATATTTCAATAAACTATAATAAAAAATGGAATACTAAAGATATCATGCTAAACTAATTACAATTAATAAAACTTTATAGATGAATCTCATCACACTTTGAGAAATTTTCATCTTTTTCTTATTCATGGTCCTCTTTTTATATTTAATACAAAGTCAAAAGTCATGAATTAAAATTGGAATCAAGGTTGACATCAGAATTAAAATTCAGAGGTATCATGCCTAATTGCTGACACAATTGCTTTTGAGGGACCATAGCTACCTTTGTGGGAGAAGGTAATGGCACCCCACTCCAGTACTGTTGCCCAGAAAATCCCATGGATGGAGGAGCCTGGTAGGCTGCAGTCCATGGGGTCGCACAGAGTCAGACATGACTGAAGCGACTTGGCAGCAGCTACCTTTGTGTAGAGATTGACATTTGCCACCAGTCTTGGTATTTAGTCGTGTCCAACTCTGTGTGACCCCATAGACGACAGCCCACCAGGCTCCCCCATCCCTGGGATTCTCCAGGCAAGAACACTGGAGTGGGTTGCCATTTCCTTCTCCAATGCATAAAAGTGAAGTTGCTCAGTCATGTCTGACTCTAGTGACCCCATGGACTGCAGCCTACCAGGCTCCTCCATCCATGGGATTTTCCAGGCAAGAGTACTGGAGTGGGGTGCCATTGCCTTCTCCGTGTGATACGCTAGCAGATAAGTTTTCTAGGAGCTAGGGAAACCACATGTGAAGTCAGTCAAGAAGACCAAAATAATTTTTGTTTTCTTGGTGGCATAATGAGACTGGAGCAGACCACGTCACCTCACAGCAATGACTCAAGGTAAATTATGTCTACCATTCCCCAAGACTTTGGGCCTCTTGCCAGTGTTTTTTTATGTCCTTTAGTAAGATCTTAGGAGTTTTTTAAAGTCACTATAGAAGCTATCACCCTACACTAGAAATAAGTGAGACAGTCAATTCCTAGGTAGGTTGATAAGAAGTCCAGGGTCTCCAAGGAAATAGGGGTCTGGAGTTCTCAAGGAGGAGAAAAGGACAACCTTCCCCCTCCCCCCTTTTTTTTTCTTTAAGCCGGCTGATGATTGCACTACAAAACAACTCATGTTGCTCAAGGATATGTTTTTGCTTCAACTCTGTAACAACAATGTATCCTGCTTGAGGACCTGTTTCTCCTTGAGAACCTTCTGACTAATTCTGTCATTTTAAAATGTATATTATGGGAGTGGGTCTGGTAGGTCTTTCTGTTGTTAGTTCTAATCCCATTATCTTAAAATGTAAATTGCAGAAGTGGGTCTGGTAAGACCTTTACAACCTTGAGACATTCTTTTGATTTACTGTAATAACCAATTGAAAAAATATATAGCTTCCTTGCTAAGATTAGCAAGGGGGGAACTCTTCATCCCCCTTCTGATGTCTATGTCAGAAGCTTTCTCTGTCCCTTTTTCACTTTAATAAATCTCTGCTACACTAAAGTTCTTGAGTGTCCTGAAGCTAAATCTTCTTCTTCAGAGATCACGAATCTGACACTGTTCACCATAAGCCATCATACGTATGTGATGCTGTCTTGCCATAGAGTAAGATACAGATAGATATAGATTATATATAAATTTAGATATGGTATAATTACATAGATATAGATACAGATAAATGGAAGAATAGAGTGAGAATGGTCATGAGCTACTTACATTTGTAATAACAAACAGATAAGCTGCACCAAAGTCTAGTAGACCCAAATTCAGTGAAAAATCCTCATTTTTTGTTCTACAATGCACCACAGGATATCTGGAACAGGACAAATTTAGATTAGAAGAAACATTACAGTTTAGAAAAGCACTTCCATTTCTGGTGGAAGGAGTGATTCCGTCTCTCTCTTGATGGCGAATCAAGCAGCAAAGCTACCCTTTATCTTTGAGGAAAGGAGTCTCAGAGTGAATTATTTTCATACTAAGTTCTTTTCTATGCCTGATCTGAGATTTCATTGCCTGTTTGGTATGCTTTTTTAACCTTAAACCTGAATGCAAAATGCACAAATTGCCTTCTATTGGGAACTTCAGACTCTAAGTCTTCTCATCTAAGTCTTATGAATTTTTCTCTTCTGAGTATTATGAATTAGTGGAATAGCATAAAACAGTGAATCTGAAAGGATAAGCTCAAAGTAACAAGGTGTTCATAGGAATTACCAAAGGGTAGGAGTGGGAGCCAACGATAAACTGGAAAACCTCTGGGAGATGGTCTTGTTAGGTATTCAGTATGGCCTTCACTGAGGCAGGAATCCCTCAGAAGAAATGGAGTAGCCATCATGGTTACTCCAAAAGAGTCCAAAATGCAGTACTTGGATGAAATCTCAAAAACGACAGATGATCTCTGTTCATTTCCAAGGCAAGCCATTCAATATCACAGTAATCCAAGTCTATGCCCCAACCAGTAACGCTGAAGAAGCTGAAGTTGAACGGTTCTATGAAGACCTCCAAGACCTTTAGAACTAACACCCAAAAAAGATGTCCTTTTCATTATAGGGGACTGGAATGCAAAAGTAGGAAGTCAAGAAACACCTGGAGTAACAGGCAAATTTGGCCCTGGAATACGAAATGAAGAGGGCAAAGACTAATAGAGTTTTGCCAAGAAAATGCACTGGTTATAGCAAACACCCTCTTCCAACAACACAAGAGAAGACTCTACACATGGACATCACCAGATGGTCAACACTGAAATTAGATTGATTATATGCTTTGCAGCCAAAGATGGAGAAGCTCTATACAGCAGCAAAAACAAGACCAGGAGCTGACTGTGGCTCAGACCATGAACTCCTTATTGCCAAATTCAGACTGAAATTGAAGAAAGTAGGGAAAACCACTAGACCATTCAGGTATGACCTAAATCAAATCCCTTATGATTATACAGTGGAAGTGAGAAATAGATTTAAGGGCCTAGATCTGATAGATAGAGTGCCTAATGAACTATGGAATGAGGTTTGTGACATTGTACAGGAGACAGGGATCAAGACCATCCCCATGGAAAAGAAATGCAAAAAAGCAAAATGGCTGTCTGGGGAGGCCTTACAAATAGCTGTGAAAAGAAGAGAAGTGAAAAGCAAAGGAGAAAAGGAAAGATATAAGCATCTGAATGCAGAGTCCAAAGAATAGCAAGAAGAGATAAAAAAGCCTTCCTCAGCGATCAATGCAAAGAAAAAGAGGAAAATAACAGGATGGGAAAGACTAGAGATCTCTTCAAGAAAATTAGAGATACCAAGGGAACATTTCATGCAAAGATGGGCTCGATAAAGGACACAAATGGTATGGGCCTAACAGAAGCAGAAGATATTAAGAAGTGGTGGCAAGAATACACAGAAGAACCTTACAAAAAAGATCTTTACAACTCAGAAAATCACGATGGTGTGATCACTGACCTAGAGCCAGACATCCTGGAATGTGAAGTCAAGTAGGCCTTAGAAAGCATCACTATGAACAAAGCTAGTGGAAGTGATGGCATTCCAGTTCAGCTATTTCAAATCATGAAAGACGATGCTGTGAAAGTGCTGCACTCAATATGCCAGCAAATTTGGAGAACTCAGCAGTGGCCACAGGACTGGAAAAGGTCAGTTTTCATTCCAATCCCAAAGAAAGGCAATGCCAAAGAATGCTCAAACTACCGCACAACTGCACTCATCTCACATGCTAGTAAAGTAATGGTCAAAATTCTCCAAGCCAGGCTTTAGCAATATGTGAACCATGAACTTCCTGATGTTCAAGCTGGTTTTAGAAAAGGCAGAGGAACCAGAGATCAAATTGCCAACATCTGCTGGATCATCAAAAAAGCAAGAGAGTTCCAGAAAAACATCTATTTCTGCTTTACTGACTATGCCAAAGCCTTTGACTGTGTGGATCACAATAAACTGTGGAAAATTCTGAAAGAGATGGGAATACCAGACCACCTGACCTGCCTCTTGAGAAACCTGTATGCAGGTCAGGAAGCAACAGTTAGAACTGGACATGGAACAACAGACTGGTTCCAAATAGGAAAGGAGTACGTCAAGGCTATATATTGTCACCCTGTTTATTTAACTTATATGCAGAGTACATCATGAGAAACGCTAGACTGGAAGAAACACAAGCTGGAATCAAGATTGCCAGGAGAAATATCAATAACCTCAGATATGCAGATGACACCACCGTTATAGCAGAAAGTGAAGAGGAACTCAAAAGCCTCTTGATGAAGATGAAAGTGAAAGTGGAGAGTGAAAAAGTTGGCTTAAAGCTCAACATTCAGAAAACGAAGATCATGGCATCCGGTCCCATCACTTCATGGCAAATAGATGGGGAAACAGTGGAAACAGTGTCAGGCTTTATTTTTCTGGGCTCCAAAATCACTGCAGATGGTGACTGCAGCCATGAAATTAAAAGACACTTACTCCTTGGAAGGAAAGTTATGACCAACCTAGATAGCATATTCAAAAGCAGAGACTTTACTTTGCCCACAAAGCTTCGTCTAGTCAAGGCTATGGTTTTTCCAGTGGTCATGTATGGATGTGAGAGTTGGACTGTGAAGAAGGCTGGGTGCCAAAGAATTGATGCTTTTGAACTGTGGTGTTGGAGAAGACTCTTGAGAGTCCCTTGGACTGCAAGGAGATCCAACCAGTCCATTCTGAAGGAGATCAGCCCTGGGATTTCTTTGGAAGGAATGATGCTAAAGCTGAAACTCCAGTACTTTGGCCACCTCATGCGAAGAGTTGACTCATTAGAAAAGACTCTGATGCTGGGAGGGATTGGGGGCAGGAGGAGAAGGGGATGACAGAGGACGAGATGGCTGAATGGCATCACTGACTCAATGGACGTGAGTCTGAGTGAACTCCGAGAGATGGTGATGGACAGGGAGGCCTGGCGTGCTGCGATTCATTGGGTCGCAAAGAGTCGGACATGACTGAGCGACTGAACTGAACTGATGGCCTTCACAGCAAGCATAGTTTCAGTATATCTGTGCAGAAAAACAAGAGACTGAGGAAAGGAGGCAAAGGCTGAAACAGAGCAGGAGTATGTGTATATTTACAATTAGCTGAGATATACCTAATCTGTCCACCTATACACAAAGAAAGTATTTAAAAATCAGTTGTCAAGGTAGTTCCCTTACTCTCCTCTTTGCACAGTTCTGTAAGCAGACACACCATAGTCTTCATCAACAATGAGGGATGCATCTGTACCCAGGGAGACATTGACTTCTTCATGCAAAGTGTTAACAAACCTAAGGATAATAGAGACATTGTTAGAGATCAGACAAAATCTCCCACCTGATAAATGGGCAGGGCCCTTTTCTGTTTTGTTTATTGCTATATGCCTAGTGCCTAGAACAGAGGCTGGCACATAAAAGGTACATGATATATATTGTTAACTGAATGAATAAATGAACTCACACATAAGTAATTAGTAGTCTTAGCTGTCCCTATCTTTTTCTTTCCTTGGGTGTTAGCTTTTTGTCTGCTACACTCTTACCTGATCTCGGCTAGGATAACACTATTGTGATCACTCACAGCAGTCTGAATCTCCTCAACTCACCACTGGTGCAACCAATTTCTCTCCCTTTCTAATGATAGAATTCATCAATTGAGACTCCATAAGAAAAATAATTATGTATATATAAATACATACTAGTATTTATATAAAACTGATACTTCATCCTCTTATAAATGAAGTCTGATTGCTTTATGCAAAACTCAGACTCCAGCTCACAGCAGGTTGAGCTTTCATTGTTTTGAGTCTTCAGACAAACTTGAACACTTCCAGAACCACTTTTTTAGTCTTTTGAACCTGAGCCCCTAAATTGGTCCCTCAGTTTGGGTTTTCGGCAGCATTTGTGTTAGTCCCTGGCCCATGGGATTAAAAGGGCAGTTCCCTCTAAAACCCTTGATGTTGATTCCTGGGCTTTCAATCATCCTGCACCAACCCAGAAATTGCTTCATTTCATCCTTTCTGGAGGTTCCCATTGCTCTTTGACTCAGGGAAGTCTTGGCCCCACTGTTGTATGACTTACTTGGATCTGTTTACTTTTTCTGAAGCATATGTGCTGCTGCTGCTAAGTCGCTTCAGTCGTGTCCAACTCTGTACGACCCCATAGATGGCAGCCCACCAGGCTCCCCTGTCCCTGGGATTCTCCAGGCAAGAACATTGGAGTGGGTTACCATTTCCTTCTCCAATGCATGAAAGTGAAAACTGAAAGTGAAGTTGCTCAGTCATGTCTGACTCTTCTCGACCCCATGGACTGCAGCCTACCAGGCTCCTCCGTCCATGAGATTTTCCAGGCAAGAGTACTGGAGTGGGTTGCCATTGCCTTCTCCCTGAAGCATATGTAAAAGCAGATTAATATGACTGTTCCAGCCTTCAGTGACTTTCAACTTTTCATTAAAAGTTCTCCTCTAAAATGCTGTTCTCTACAGCAACCATCTAATCTTGATGGCCATAGACACATGCATCTATATCATGTCAGATTCCTGCCCCAGTGAGCAGGTGACCTCTTCAGGGCTCCATCTCTGTAACTGTCCCATGGTGCCTAACAAGACATTCAGCTTTATCTAGATTCAAAACCAAGCCTTTTGAATCCCAGTATGTTACCTTTACTAAACCATGATGCTTGTATATGTTTATTTTAAACTTTACTTTAAAAACACAGTACTATAAAAGATGTTCAACTACCAGTAATGAAGGGAGGATTATTTGCTTACTTCTAAATTTCTCTCTGGTGATCACAGAGAGAAGAGTACTCAATTATTTTCTTAAGAGCCAGATAAGTGGATAATATGCAGCAGAAGCAATTTATGTGGCAGAGCACAGAGGGCGTTCATAGACATAGGGTCATCTTTGAGTACCACATGAAAAAGCAAGCCAAAGACTTGGTTTTGAATCTATGCCTCTTGCTTCCCTGGGAAATGTGTTCTGACACCAATGCTCCTGATATTCTAGGAGAGAGAATCCTAGTACGAGACAAGCAGAATGTGAAGCTTTTTTATGTGAAGCCCTACAACTCAGAAGAGACCCCAGATTCAAGAGAACAGAGAGGCCTGGGTCTCCTTGACATCCAAACCTCATGGCTGTCATCCCATCGGTTGTTTTGTTTTCTTCATCCTTCACCTACAATAGAGGGAAGTAAAAATTAGTTACAGGTGACTAGAGGGAACTGATAATCATAAAATTTGATCATCAGATATATCCTTGGTAAGATATTGATGAATCAGTCTTCATACTCTAAGATAATTAGAAACTAGGCCATTCTTCAACTTACCATCATGCTAGAAATACTTTCCCCATCTTCTCGAATGATCAGAGTGTACCACATTTAGTCCTCCACAGAATGCTCAGTGTAGACAGACACATTGTGATATTTCAGTTGAAAGTGGAAATTCTGGCTTTTTGTCTTCAGGTGGAGTTTGGAATAGTGTGGCATATTCTGCAGAATAAAGAGCCTGTCACATTCACCTTCCTCCCCACCTTGAACACGGCAGTCTCATAGTAACCCAGGGCAGGTGACCTCATCAGATACTTTCAACGTTACCCTTTAACCTCATAATTCCATTTTTAGGAATATACCATAGGAGTAATTAGAGGCATGAATGAAGATTTATGAGTAAGGATATTCATTATAGAAATATGTATAATAATAAAAAATTAAATGCCTATTAAGAAAATATTTTACTAAACAATGATATATCCATAGAATGGAATATTATGTATCTATTCAATTCACATTCTCAAAGTTTATCTGAGGACATTGGAAAATCCTTTTAATGACAATCGTGCTAAGGAAAAAGTCAAGGTCAATACAGCATATAGTGTTTCAAGACTTTTAAAAAAGTAGTTTGTTTACTCATTTATTAAAAACACGCTAAAGCTAACTATGGTTATCTCTGTGTGATGGATTTATAGGTGATTTTTTGGTCTTTTGACACAGTCCCCAGTTTTCAACAGTAAATGTATATTACTTTTATTATTTAAAATATTTTTAAATGAATATTTCAGAATATGTATAGTATAGAAGTGAAAATATGTAAGCCAAACTCTTCAACAGGGTGTGTGTTAGGAGGCAGTTTGAAATAATAATACAAATTACAACCTACTGAGAGCTTACAATGTTCCAGACACTATGCTAAACACTTTATATATAATTATTCTTATACAGTTTATGACATAAAAAGTATTGCCATTTTACAGATGCTAAAATTGAGACTTATAGATAAAATAACTTCTTCGGGGTCTTACAGTTAGGGAGTGGCAGAACCAGGAGCTGGACTGGGGCACTTTGCCTTCATAGGTGCATGCTGTAAACAAAGCACTGTATATGCTGCTGCTTTGGCACATAATCTGAATGTGTTTCTAATTCACTCATGTCCATACGTCACCTGAAAGGATTTGATGGACTCTGCCAACAGAGTATTATTTTTGTCACCCTGCACTGTTACTGTGATCTCATCATCTGCCAGATTCAAGACTTGTAGGCAAATCTCTTGGGAATTTGGCTGGCATGTGGCCATTTCCTTAGGAGAGAGAACATGTATTAGAAATACTAGAAAATAACCCTTCAAATACAGTGAGAACACATACTTCAGTCCTATTTCGATAGCCAAGTTTATCTAGTCAAGAGGACACAGTTTTCTATCTCTAAAGAGCATTTGGCTTTGAAGCCTCTAAAGGCAGTTTGGAGGAGGAAATTCCAGCTCAGTGTAGCAAGCACTGATGCCAGGTAACAAACTCCATGCTTTTCGACTCAGTTGTGGCCCCGTACATCACTTCCCAATAGTGGCTACTCAATCTGCCAAAATATATTTAAATGTCTGGTAAGGTATTAAAGAAACGGTTCTGTATCTTGTATACTGGTGTTTGGAAATTCCTAGACAATGTACTCTACATCACTTAGGTGGGAGGTGGGCTTCATTTTGCACTGCTGCTCTACCTCTGTATCTACTCATTTACCACAAACACCTATTATGCACCTTTTTAAAAACAGCTACTGTGGTAGGGCCCAGTGAATCAAGATTGAACAAGTCAGAGAAATGAACAAAACAGATTTCATCCTGCCCTCATGGAGCTTAAGATTTACTGTACTCACATTAATTTTTATCTCTACAGCAGCAGCAACTGCAAAGCCCAGGCATGCTAGAATCATACCAACAGCCATTTTCCTAAGCGATCTGAAGAGGAAACAGAGAGGCAGTCATACCTAAACTGCAGACTCTAAAGAATAAAATCTAAACTTCCTAAGCTTACTTAATTTGTTCTCAATTACTTTCAAAGTATTTCCTAGTACTCCCCTTCATATATCCTCCTTTCTACCTTTACTTGAGTCACACTGAACTGTTCTTTGTAACACACCAATTTTTCCCTCTTTGTTTATGATTGTTTTTCTATCCACTATGTCATAATTACAAAAATAATAGTAATATAACCAGATTCATTGAACATTTACCATATACCTGTCACTGTATATTATTACCTTCTTTTCCTCTTCTTCAGAAGACTTTCTTGACCCTAGCCAGTCTCTTCCATCTCTGCATTTCCCTGGCACTTTGCTTCCATTCTTAGAGCACTTAACATAATTCATCATTTTCAATAATTAACCTTGCATATTTTCTAGCTCCCTTACTAAAAAGTAAATTCTTAAGGAGCAGGATTTGTGCTTCTACATTTCTGTAGCACTTGGTACTGAACTCAATAAACTGCTCAATGAATGAGTAAATGACAAAAGGTCATTTGAATATGGTAATGGCTATCAAAAGGAAATTGCTATTAAATCAGAAAATATAGAAGACTTAAGATCCTCCTCTGTCAAACTTTCCAAAGAATAACACTTCTATTTAGAATGGGGGAAAGCAGTAATTAGGGACAATTCTGTCCTCTTCTGAGGTCCCTCATTTGTTTCATAGGGACAGTAGGAGATTTAAGGGGATTAGTTTTCATCAAAGGCTTCGGACTTCTTTGAAGAGGCAACTTTCAAGAACAAAGCAACAAGTTGGTTTAGGAGCCTAATCTCATATATTTTTGACTTTTCATAAAGTATAGCCCTAATTCTTCAACATCATGTATGTAAGTCTGCAGTAATGGATTGGACTCTCTGTGAGAAGTATTAATTAGATCTAATTCCTGTTCTCCAGTATTGTTATTGTGCTTAGTCACTCAGTCATGTCTGACTCCTTGCAACCCCATGGACTATAGCCCACCATGGGATTTTTCAGGCAAGAACTACTGGAGTGAGTTGCCATTTCCTTCTCCAGGGGATCTTCTTGACCCAGGAATCGAACCCACAGCTCCTGTATCTCCTGCATGCAGGCAAACTCTTTACCTGCTGAGCCATCAGGGAAGCTCTGTTCTCTGGCATTAATAGGCATTTAATTTATCATGGATAAAAAGAGGCAGAAAAGTGATAAAACAAATCATCACAGAAACGATAGTGACTCGTTATCAAACTGGACAAATATTGAGTCAGGCTGGAGCAACAAAGGGATGGTGAGCACTTACGTGAAGTTAATGCCACACTTGGAGACCAGACAATAAATGACAAGGTCAAACAGTGGGATGAAAATAACAATCAAAAAGGGACTTAGCACCTGTAATGCCATGGTAAAAAGATTAGTTCCAAGTGTTTTTCTATGATGAGTGTGAGCATGTGCTCTCATTCACATGTGTGCACACTCTCTCACATCCAAACACACTTTCATCAACGATGTACAGAATGACTCCACATCTTTCAGTCCCTTTACACCCAAGACTCTATTTCCCCTGCATAGCACATTAGCTTCTAAATATCCCAAGGAACCAGTTTCACTCTAAACCTACTTCTATCAATTGATTGGGAGCTCTTCCCTCCCATTTCATTTATCTCCCCCAGTTCCACAGCTAAGAGGAAAATGTCATAGTCAGGAGAAAGGAAGGAAAGAAAGAAGAATTGAGATTGTTGAAGAAGCAGTTAAAAATAACCAGGAGTCACCAAGAAGCAGAGACTCTGAATTTGTTGCTTACACAACTAAGTTGTACACTTTATTTGACAATATTGCCATGATACTTGACATGGAAATAAATCCAGTGTCTACACTTTCCTTGTGAGCTCAAAACTCAGTCTCCCTGGAGTTGAGTGGGAGCTACTTACTAACAGAGAATGTAGAAGAGAAGTGTAGGGCTTAAGAATATTTTCATCCCTATGTTTAGCCCTCCTCAGCATACAAGGAGAAAAACATCAAATTATGGTTGGTAATCCTCCTACTACATGTTGAGTTATAGATGAGGGAAGAAATAAGTACCTGGGAATATAGAGAAGTCTCTTACCTGTATCTGGTCAGGCTGAAGCACAAAAAAAACCCTGAAACATGATAACAAATCACATTAAGATAATGGCCTAAAGACAAACAAAGTCTAATCAACAAAATCAACAATATTGATAATTAGCAGGTGAGAAGCATAACATAATATCCATCAGGTCTTTTGTTCAGGACCACTATTATCCTCGTAAGGGTATGTGGGGGAATAGGCTAGAGATGGCTTTAGGCTATGGCTTCTGAAGGCAGATGGGCATAAGGGAGAATCTTATTTTCTGTGAGCTATGCTTTCTTTAACTTGAAAGAGACTAGAGTTAGTGTGTTTTTATTAATCCCATTAACTGCAGTCATAGGCGGTAATAATGTGAAGGACAAAAAGGTATGATGGTTAGGTGACGTCTCTCATTGATACAGTGTTTCTAAAGTTGTTCTCCAGAGGGTCAAAAAAAAAGACAACCAGGTAAGTCCTGGACAGTCAGAGGAGGGGAAAAGGTGAAATTATATTATTCCCTAATTAAACTTCAAATTAAACTTCCCTAATTAAGCTTCAAACAGGCCGGCTGATAAAACCCTGGCGTTATTCCTCTCCACCCTCTTCATAACTGAGATGGCAGGAGAACAGACAATAATCTAGACAGTGGGAACAAATGAGGGAAGAGTTTGTCAGTGTATGGAAATTAGAAAAATTTTAAATTATGTTTAAAATTTTCCCACTATTTCTGTATCTATGTACAAAATATCCACCTCTGGATCCTCTGTTGTGAGCCCTGCCTGAGGTGGGTCAATTGTGTTGTGTTCTTATTGCTCAGTCGCTAAGTTGTGTCCAACTCTGCCACCTAGTGGACAGCAGCACGCCAGGCTCCTCTGATCTCTGTCTCCCAGAGTTTGCTCAAATTCATGTCTATTGGGTTGGTGATGCTATCTAACCATTTCATCCTCTGCCCCATTCTCTTCTTTTGCGTTCAGACTTTCCCAGCACCAGGGTCTTTTCCAAGAAGTTGGTTCTTTGTATCAAATGGGCAAAGTATTGGAGCTTCAGCTTCAGCAACAGTCCTTCCAATGAATATTCAGGGTTGATTTCCTTTAAGAATTGATTGATTTGATCTCCTTGCAACCCAAGGGCCTCTCAAGAATCTCCAGCACCACAATTTGAAAGCATCAATTCTTTGTCACTCAGCCTTCTTTATTGTCCAACTACTTGTGTTGTAGCAGCAATCAAACCTGCTGTGCCCTGGTCAGGCTTAGATAAAATATCCATGGCCAGGCTTTATCACTTCATTTGCTATCCTCTCAATGCTTCCTGTATACACTGAAACCTTTCCATCCTTACATTTCTGATTTCTAAAGATAAGATTCTGTCTTTTATTTCCAGACTCTCTTTACTTTGTCTACTCACTCAGTATCTTCATGCTAAAGGCATCTCTTTTATAATTTTATGTCAGTTTTCAGGCAAAAACATAAAGAAATTTTTCCTTAGTGTGGATTAAAAAGAAAATGATAGACTTTGGAAAAAAAATGTCTTCTACTCACCAAATTCCCATTCATCCTGGTGGCTTGCAAGGTCCATCGTGAGCCCTACAGCAAACAGATGCTATTAGAGGAAATCCCTTTCCTTTGAAAGAGAAGGGGCTGGAAGAGGTAGTTTTCAAAAGAACTATTCTTACCTGCTGATCCAAAAGCGCCCAGAACATGGGCAATGGGATATAAAGGAACAGTACCCTGGTCAGTGCCTTCACATCCATAATAAGCTGCTTCTGCAAAGAGGAGGAAGAAGGAATAGGCTGAATTGGCAGTTAAGAATTTCTTGCTTAGTAGAAATGGCCCAGAACAGTAAGAGAAGAGGTCAAATACAGTAGAAGAGAATCAGTTTGGTTATTAAGAAAAACTCTATGGAGGCATCAGATGTTTCTGCAGTTCAACTTACTGGGTATTTCTCAGCTGCCCAGTCCAGCCAGTGCTCTCGCTTGGGATTGTCCCCAGAATGGTTCTTGAAACGGCTGGAAATGGCAAACTAGGGCAGAGCATAGATATCAGAAGAGAGGAAAAAGCAAACAAAAAACCCATTCCCTGCCTTTTCCATTTCACTTTATCTTCCCTTAGACACACATACTCTTGAGTGACTTAATCTAACCTTTTGATTTCATCACACATTGAATTTCAGAATATTTGAAATATAATTTCAACATATATAACTACATTTCAGAAAACTTTTGCCAGTTTTTAAAAATGATTATATTATTTTTAGCTTAAAGGTTAAATAGAGGCATCGAGTGATGTTTGATCAATCCCACTTTCTAAAAGTCACAGAAGCAGCGCAGAGGTCATTGAGAAAAGTGTATAGCCATGTTTAAAGGCCTATAGGCTCAGAACAGCATTTCTTTTCTTGTGATTGAAAAAGGCAGGCAAACAAGTCATGAACTTACCCAGATACATTTGACCACTTGATTCAGTATGTTTCCTTCAGGAGGTGATTTTCTGTATAGTTTACTTCCCATTGCAAACACAACTGCAGTAGATGAGCAAAGTTCTTAGCTTTTCATTTAGCACATTGAGTTGTCAACACTAAGGACACACTGCTGAAATGTAGGAATGATTGACACATCTCATAAAGGGTGGAAACTGACTGATGCTCCCTGACTTTGGAGTCATAAAAACTATGGGAGCAAGAGAAAAATAAAATGGTCAATGTGTAGACTTTCCTGTAATCACAGAAATGAAAGTCACCTCTGAATTTATACTATTCTTCTCCATCTCTACATCTGATACACTACCAGCTTTCACCAACCCTCTCTTTTGAGTGTGTTTCCTGCTTGTCCCTTCTCTGCATCACCAGCACTATGACTCATTTTGAACCTCACAACTTCTACCCCGAATTTTCAAAATGGCCACCAACTAGTTTTTCAATCCCTGTTTGCTTCTCCTCCTTCTAATCTGCTGCCAAATTAAAATGTTGTTTCCAAGACCTATCTAATAAGCCCAAACTCCCGATATGGAAGGCCTTCCCAAATTCATTATTATCCTGATGGATATTATTATCATTAACAATCTCTTGAAGGTTTATTATTATATGTAAAGTGTTAAGCATTTTACATAATAGTACTGATTTAACCTGACAAGGGTTTTACACATGAAAAAATCAAGGATTAAAGAAGTCAAGCAATTTCTACAAAATTTTACAACTGTGAAGTGCCAGAAACTGCATTTTTGACCTTAGACCTGTTGCCTCAAAAATTTATACTCTTAACCAACATAAAGCATGTCAGTCATTCATTCTTGCATCATATACTTTGCTGGACATTTTGTTGTTTAGTCAGTCAGTCTGACTCATTTGTGACTCCACGGACTGTAGCCCACCAGGCTCCTCTGTCCAAGATTTCTCAGGCAAGAATACCGGAGTGGGTTGCCACTTCCTCCTCCATGGGATCTTTTCAACCCAGGGATCCAACCTGTATCTCCTACATTATAGGTGGATTCTTTACCAGTGAGCCACTGGATAAGCCCTTTGCTGGATACTACAGAGAATAAAGATATAAAAGACGTGACCCTGTCTGCAATGGAGCTCCTCTCAACTTCCCACTTCCTGCTTTTCCCTCATTACTCACCATTTGGTACTCTGTCCTCTAACCACTGTTCGTCATTCCTACTAACAATTCTGTTTTATTTCTGCTCTTGAACTCATTCTGTTTCCTTTAAGCCTCATCTTTAATCACATCTCCAAAGCTATCTATAGATGAATTAAATTTTCTTAATTTCTCCTTTATTTTCCAAATTGCCAAAATAAGAAATTACTTTTACAATTATAAAAAAATAATTTTGTTCATGTTTGTCAATTTTAAGTAAAATCTGTGGGAAACCTCCACCATGGTACCATCTCCAATGTACTTTCCTCCTGAATGGATTTCCCAGCTCCAGCAAGATGCCTCTCTAGCAGCTACTCTATCAAAGATGCCTTCCTCAGTGACCAGTAGCAATTTCCAATGTCCTTACATCTAGAAGGCCTGAATCACTTTACTTTTCTCTATCTCAGCTTTTAAATTTCTCCAGTCATCTCAGTCAGATTCACTCTACCACTTTTACTTTATTCATCCTCTCAGTTTCACCAAACTTCCCCAAATAGTATGCTTTACCTACCACAGTCTTCTTATTGTTGATAGAAAAAATAGTTCCGAGAAAGAATTCTAATCCTGTGAGACATGTCTGCGATAAAGAGGCATCTAGACAAGTGGAAGTTTATGGACAGGAAGTAGACTGCTCTTGAAACTAAGAATGATCCTAAAAAGGGGCTGAAATTCTCAGGAATTCTGGTCTAAAAAGTGACAATGGAGTGATAAAAAGAGACCTTGACAGGGTTACCCTTAAAGTTCAAGACCGCTTAACTACAGAAGGTAAATAGGGACCTTGAGTTTCTTTACCATCTCCTCCCATGAGCGGACACTGTTGCCTCTTACTTCACAAACAAAATGGAAGGCTTCAAATGTAAACTCCTCAGCTTCTTGCCACCACATCTATGAGTTTCTGTAAGCACATCTATTCCTTCCTCTCAGTTAGGTGAAGGCGATGTTCCTCCTCCTGTGTAAAGGTAGTTGTGCCATATGTGCTTTCATACTGCTTACACTGTCTCATCTTACATCTTCAGCATCTTTCTTCACTGGAGTGTTTCTAATAATATTCAAGCATTCTCAACATCCTCTCCTGACTTCATGTCACTTACAGTTATAAATACTTACCATCTTCCCTTTCATCCCTCTATTCACTTCCCAATCTGCTTTAATTAGTCTTGAATCTCCACCAATCTACCATAACTGATATCATCAAATCAGTGATCTTTGTGTCCCTATATTTAAAAGACATTAAAGCTGGGAAAGCATTATCTTGCTTTCCCAGTCAGTAACATTTGTTACTCTGAATGATTCCCTTCTTGAAATCTTGTTATCCAAGGCAAAACTACTATCATTTTGGCCATTTATTTTTCAGTATTATTTATGGGTTTTTCCTCTTTGCTTATCTTTTTTTTTTATTAACCCTTTACCTAGTTCAAACACAAAATTCCCCTCAACACATTTTTGTTGTAAAGGAAATACAACAACTTATAAGTAAAGGCTGACTTGTATAAAGGTATGCTTAATACTGAATAATCTCATTTAATATGAATAATATAAACATATCAAAGACTTGACAATCTATATACTGGAGAAAATAATCAATATTAAATTTTCACTACATTAAGACTCATTCGCATACAATTTGAAACATTATTCCAAAGATTTATGTCAGAGGTTGTCCCCTAGACATTTGATTCTGGCATTATTGAAATCACAGTGGTTCTTAACAGTTTTTTCCCTACCTGGACAGTCCTTCCCCAACTTTTCTTTAGTGAATCTTTATTTGAATAGTTACTCATACCTCTGCTGTACCTCCTTTTAGATATGTTTATTTCTGCATTTATCAAGTGAAGAAAATTTAATTGTTCACTTTTCTGTATCTTTACCAGGACAACAAAATTTCTTGTGAAACAATTACTATGACCTGTTTATAGTGCCTAGCTCATTTGCTTATCTTTTAAATACCTGGGTTCCCCAGGGTTCTATCCTTACTGTCTCAGTTCAGTTCAGTTCAGTTGCTCAGTCGTGTCCGACTCTTTGCGACCCCATGAATCACAGCACGCCAGGCCTCCCTGTCCATCACCAACTCCTGGAGTTCACTCATACTCACATCCATTGAGTCAGTGATGCCATCCAGCCATCTCATCCTCTGTCGTCCCCTTCTCCCCCTGCCCCCAATCCTTCCCAGCATCAGAGTCTTTTCCATAGAGTCAACTCTTCACATGAGGTGGCCAAAGTACTGGAGTTTCAGCTTTAGCATCATTCCTTCCAAAGAAATCCCAGGGCTGATCTCCTTCAGAATGGCCTGGTTGGATCTCCTTGCAGTCCAAGGGACTCTCAAGAGTCTTCTCCAACACCACAGTTCAAAAGCATCAATTCTTCGGCACTCAGCCTTCTTCACAGTCCAACTCTCACATCCATACATGACCACTGGAAAAACCATAGCCTTGACTAGACGGACCTTTGTTGGCAAAGTAATGTCTCTGCTTTTGAATATGCTATCTAGGTTGGTCATAACTTTTCTTCCAAGGAGTAAGCGTCTTTTAATTTCATGGCTGCAGTCACCATCTGCAGTGATTTTGGAGCCCAGAAAAATAAAGTCTGACACTGTTTCCACTGTTTCCCCATCTATTTCCCATGAAATGATGGGACCGGATGCCATGATCTTCGTTATCTGAATGTTGAGCTTTAAGCCAACTTTTTCACTCTCCACTTTCACTTTCATCAAGAGGCTTTTTAGCTCCTCTTCACTTTCTGTCATAAGGGTGGTGTCATCTGCATATCTGAGGTTATCGATATTTGTCCTGGCAATCTTGATTCCAGCTTGTGCTTCTTCCAGCCCAGCGTTTCTCATGATTTACTCTGCATAGAAGTTAAATAAGCAGAGTGACAATATACAGCCTTGACGTACTCCTTTTCCTATTTGGAACCAGTCTGTTGTTCCCTGTCTAGTTCTAACTGTTGCTTCCTGATCTGCATACAGATTTCTCAAGAGGCATGTCAGATGTCTGGTATTCCCATCTCTTTCAGAATTTTCAGTTTATTGTGATCCACACAGTCAAAGGCTTTGGCATAGTCAACAAAGCAGAAATAAATGTTTTTCTGGAACTCTCTAGCTTTTTCCATGATCCAGCGGATGTTGGCAATTTGATCTCTGGTTCCTCTGCCTTTTCTAAAACCAGCATGAACATCTGGAAGTTCATGGTTCATGTATGGCTGAAGCCTGGCTTGGAGAATTTTGAGCATTACTTTACTAGCGTGTGAGATGACTGCAGTTGTATGGTAGTTTGAGGATTCTTTGGCATTGCCTTTCTTTGGGATTGGAATGAAAACTGACCTTTTCCAGTCCTGTGGCCACTGCTGAGTTTTCCAAATTTGCTGGCACATTGAATGCAGCACTTTCACAGTATCATCTTTTAGGATTTGAAATAGCTCAACTGGAATTCCATCACCTCCACTAGCTTTGTTCATAGTGATGCTTTCTAAGGCCCACTTGACTTCACATTCCAGGATGTCTGGCTCTAGGTCAGTGATCACACCATCGTGATTATCTGGGTCATGAAGATCTTTTTTTGTACAGTTTTTCTATGTATTCTTGCCACCTCTTCTTAATATCTTCTGCTTCTGTTAGGTCCATACCATTTCTGTCCTTTATCGAGCCCAGCTTTGCATGAAATGTTCTTTTGGTATCTCTAATTTTCTTGAAGAGATCTCTAGTCTTTCCCAGCCTATTGTTTCCCCCTATTTGTTTGCACTGATCACTGAGGAAGGCTTTCTTATCTCTCCTTGCTATTCTTTGGAACTCTGTATTAAAATGGGTATATCTTTCTTTTTCTTCTTTGTTTTTTGCTTCGCTTCTTTTCACAGCTATTTGTAAGGCCTCCCCAGACAGCCATTTTGCTTTTTTGCATTTTTTTTCCCTTGGGGATAGTCTTGCTCCCTGTCTCCTGTACAATGTCACAAACCTCCGTCCATAGTTCTTCAGGCACTCTGTCTATCAGATCTAGTTCCTTAAGTATTTCTCACTTCTACTGTATAATTGTTAGGGATTTGATTTAGGTCATACCTGAATGGTTTAGTGGTTTTCCCTACTTTCCTCCATTTAAGTCTGAATTTGGCAATAAGGAGTTCGTGATCTGAAACATAGTCAGCTCCTGGTCTTGTTTTTGCTGACTGTATAGAGTTTCTCCATCTTTGGCTGCAAAGAATATAATCAATCTGATTTCAGTGTTGACCATCTGGTGATGCCCAGATTAATTGTGATTAATTGCTGTTAATTCTTTAGTTCTTATCTTCCATTTCATTTCTTTAGGCCAAGCTTTTCTGAGCCTCAAAGCCTTAAATATCCCTCCTATTTATTCCTATAGCTTCCTCTGTATTTCCCCAGTTGTGACAGTGATCATACTATACTGAAAATTCCTGTTTACATGTCTGTTTCCCTTCTCCTGCTAGACCGCATATATTCTTTGAAAGCATGAATGCTGTAGCTATCTAATTCACCAACGTGATGCCGATAACTAGAACAAAATCTAACACATAAAGGCTCATTAAATAAATGTTTGTTGAATGAATTAATGAGTGAAAAAATCTAATGAATAAATTATAGTGAAATGTCAGAGAACTGAATTATTAGTACCCAGAAAACTGAAGTAGTTGACTAACAATGACAGCTAATACCTGTTTGAGTGAGTGAAGTCGCTCAGTCATGTCTAACTCTTTGTGACCCCATGGACTATAGCCTGCCAGGCTCCTCCCTCCATGGCAAGAATACTGGAGTCGTTTGCCATTTCCTTCTCCAGGGGTTCTTCCTCACCCAGGGACTGAACCCAGGTCTCCTGCATTGCAGGCAGACTCCTTACCATCTGAGCCAACAAGTACTTGTTTAATATTTCATAATTTATAGAACATTTCCATTATAATATTTCTTTTGATCTTCATAATTACTCTGACATGTAAATAATATTATTGTGCAATGATTCAAAGAAAAGGGCATAGTACTAATCAGAGGAAGATAATTTGGCTTTGAATAGAGAAGCAAACAGAGACTGTATTATCACAGGGCTCCTAGAATAATGCATAAATTTCTTGGAATTGAAATTTCAATCTGAGTAATACTATTAGCCCCATCCCTTGGTTGAAAATAATCAGATGGAACATTGAGCTTTTGGGCTCTTTATCCTCTAATGAGCTTTTTATGTGTTTGGACTGGATATCCTCCAGGGGGGATGTCACCCAAAGGCTCAGTGTGAGAACAAGTCTCCAGGTCAATAATTAGAAACAATCATGTCCAAGTTTTCCCTTAGACTGTGTAAACTAAGCAACACACACATTCCTCTTCCTCTTCCATTGCTGGGTTCTTGGTGGTAAAGAGAATAAATGCCATTTGATCTATGTAGCATCAGTTTCCCCCTATTTATACAAGTCCTATTTATTTATTTGTTTTTAATTTGAGTATAGTTGCTTTACAGCGTTGTGTTAGTTTCTGCTGTACAACAATGTGATGCAGCTAAATGAATACATATATCCCCTCCTTCATGAGCCTCCCTCTCACCACTCCCACCCATTTAGGTCATCCCAGAGGGCTGAGTTGTGCTGCCTACGCTATATAGCAGCTTCCCACTAGCTATCTATTTTACACACGGTAGTGTCTATACATATGTCAATACTACTCTCTGAATTTGTCCCACTCTCTCCTTCCTCCTCTGTGTCCACAAGTCCATTTTCTATGTCTGTGTCTCTATTCCTGCCCTGCAAAGAGGTTCATCAGTACCATTTTTTCCCTATATTCCATATATATGTTATATATATGCATTAATATACAACATTTACTTTTCTCTTTCTGACTTACTACATGCTTTATGACACACTCTAGGTTCATCCACATCACTACAAATAATTCAGTTTTGTTCCTTTTTATGGCTGAGTAATATTCCATTGTATATATGTATCTTATCTTCTTTATCCATTCATCTGTCAATGACATTTAGGTTGTTTCATGTCCAGGCTATTGTAAATAGTTCTGGAATGAACACTGGGGTACATGTGTGTTTTTGAATTGTGGTTTTCTCAGGGTATGTGCCTAGTAGTGGGATTGCTGTGTCCTATGGTAGTTTTAGTTTCTCAAGGAAACTCCATACTGTTTCCCTCATGGCTGTATCAGTTTCTATTCCCACCAACAGTGTGAAAGGGTTCCCTTTTTTCACACCCCCTCAAGCATTTATTGTTTATAGATTTTTTGTTGATGGCCATTTTGATAGGTTTCCCCTACTTATCCAACTACTCTTATTCTCTTTGCTCAAAGGAAACTTCTTGGGAGCATTGCAGAGCAGGGCAGAAACAGCTAAATCCAGAAACTTTAAAAGGCCCAAAGAATTTAAAACACCTTCTAATTACTAGATAAATAGTTATCAGATAAAATAAGCTGGTTTGAGTGGAAGGATTATTTTCTTTGCTTCACGATATACTGCAGTATAGATGAGTACGTCTCAACCATGCCTACAATTAGAATCACCTAAATACTTAAAAATTTACAGATACCAAGGCCGTATCCTACAGAGATCCTCCTTTAATTGGTCCTACATGGGGCATCCAAGGATCAGTCTTTTTAAAAGATCTCTAGGAAACTTAGTTATGTAACCTTCAGTATTTTTTTTTTTTTGAGATTTCTGACTTTATTCAGTTAATTTATCTACAATGTCTAGGTGAAACCCCTAAAATGACATTTACCTAATAATGGCCATCATCAAAAATTCTAATAGGTTAGTGTGAGTACTGAATGCAAAAGTTTGTGAAAAGTGCTTACATCATGCTTTCCATGTGGAAGGCATCAGTGGTTATTAGTTTCCTTCACTGTACTTACCAAGAGCTATCAGCATAAGCAGTCCTGGAACTCCAAAAGCCAGTGCATAGCAGTCCTTCCCAAAACACTGCACATCTCCTACAGGAAAAAATAAAGCCAAATTATTCCTGAATCTTAAGTCTTTGATATTCTATTCCATAAGCTCAGGTTTTTGAGGTCATAGACATAGCCATCCTCTTTCCTCCCATCACCTAATCTGTAATCCTTCTTTTAGGGTAGACAATTCAAGATTAAAAGAAATACACTCAGATTTTCAAGCCCTTATAAAAGAGGATGGACAGTAAGAAGCCTTGAACAGATTTCTGGCTGGCCAGAATAAAACTTATACAGAGGTCCTCAGAAAAGATCCCAACCTCTCAGCATGGGTGTGACAAATGTAGAAATCAAGCTCCCTGCATTGATAGAGAGGTAGAAGACTGAGAAGTATCTAGTCCGTTCCTCTGCCTGAAAAAATAAATAAAAAGGACAAATCATCAGTTCAATGTGCCTACTCAGTCCCTCCCCACCTCATGTTCAGACTAAGTGAGAGGTACATACACTGATTCAGATATTGCCTCCATGGTTTGTGACTATCATATTAGATATTTTAATTAGATATCTTGCTGACCCCAGACAAATATTTCTCTATCTTTCAAACACTAGTATAAGCAAGCATCTTTAATATTTTTTATCACTTTATCTTGGCAAAAATGGTTATCTTTTATGAAAGTGAGTGCAAGCGTTAGTAGCTCAGTTGTGTCTGACACTTTGCGACTCCATGGACTACATATAGCCCACCAGGCTTCTCTCTCCATGGAATTCTCCAGGCAAGAATACTGGAGTGGATTGCCATTTCCTTCTCTAGGGGATCTTCCCAACCCAGAGATCAAACCTGGATCTCCTGCATTCCAGGCAGATTCTTTGCCATCTGAGCCACCAGGGAAGTCCTATCTTGTATACTACATCTATGCTTTGTGTTAAGTAAGTAAGTAAGTAAAGTCGCTCAGTCGGGTCTGACTCTTTGTAATCCCATGGACTGTAGCCCACCAGGCTCCTCCGTTCATGGGATTCTCCAGGCAACAATACTGGAGTGGGTTGCCATTTCCTTCTCCAGGGGATCTTCCCGACCCTGGAATCGAACCCAGGTCTCCCACATTGCAGGCAGACGCTTTAACCTCTGAGCCACCAGGGATGAATTGTGTTATATATGTATTTTTGCATTAAATGTCTGTTTCTTTCAGTAGGTTGAGAGTTCTAAGAGGCCAGAAATTGTATCTTACTATTTTCTGTAATCTCAACTATCATTACTATTATAGCACCTGATTTATATTACAGACTCAGTTCAGTTCAGTCACTCAATTGTGTCTGACTCTTTGTGACCCCATGGACTGCAGCACATCAAGCCTCCCTGTCCAACACGAACTCCCACAGTTACAGACTCAGTAAATATTTTTTAATGGAATTAAGTGAATGAATAACTGAGATAAAAATTAAATAGATTTTGTGGAATGTGTGGTAGGAATAGGACTAGAACATGATTCTAGTAAACTGTTGATCAAACAGGATAATTTTCCTAATGCTTCCCTAATGCTTATGGGAAGTCTGCCAGAGAGTAGAAAAGGAAGTCTGTGGGCTTGAAAGTGACTGGTGGAAACTTGAATGTGGGTTTGTCATATTTCTGGAATATCTTTGTGGAGAGCTTACAAAATTAAGTAACTTTCAAATAAAGTTGTTGACACTTTATTTATTATGCACATCTGTGCTTCATTCTGACTTCCCATATCTTTTTCTGACACATTAGCACAATCTCCATTTTCTATATATGGTGTATTTTGCTTCCTCTTCTGGTCCCCACTTAAATCTGTTCTACTCACCCATGTGTATAGTTCATTATGCATAGAATTCCACTTGCCAGAGGCTGGTTATTTCTCCAGGTTAGCAAGCAGTTATATTCTATGGACCCTTGGGCAGATGAAGAATATAAAATAACTCAAATGTTCTGATGGGTTAGAGGAAAGAAGGAGGACAAATCACAGAGAAAGAACAGAAAAACAGATACATGATAAATAGCTATAGAAGAGGAAATAATACATAAACAGAATCAAAAAGGAAAACTGAGAGGTAAAAAGAAGTTAGAAATGTTGTCTGATCCAAGAATAGACTACTTCCCTTTCCTGGTTGTCACTGCTTCCTTAACAGACCCATTTTTACATTTATTCATACTGATTTTTCCCCACTGACAATGGAAAGTATTTAGGAAAAGAAGAAATGATTATCCAGACATGTTCATCTAGAGAAACTCATTCTGTTTTATCCCAAATGGTCATTTTCCCCTTTCATAGAATCCTGAAGCTAGAGATGCTCAAATCATCTCCACACTACTCACCATCTCCCATTCCCAAAGTGATGACCATGTATTTTCTAAAATACCTCAAGTGAGAGCAAACTCACTACTTTTAACTATTTGAAGTTTTTCTTTCCATCAAGCAAACAGCTGATTTTCTATAGCTTTCTTTTATTGATCTTTGGATTAATTACTGACATCCTTCCAATATCTATAGACAGTTGTAATATTCTCTTTAATCTTCTCTTATCCAGGCTAAATATCTCCTTTTCCCTCAACCTTTCCTCATAAGATACACCTTTTAGTCCACTTGCCACCTTGGTCACTTTCCTTTGAAATGTTTCCGTTTTTCTCTCTATTAATGACCAGTACCCAGCACTGAACACAACTCTTCAGATATGATCTGATAGTGAATTACTTCATTCTTGGCAAATGGCTACCTGTCATTTAATGCCTGCTCTACTTTTTTTTTTTTTTTGCTCTACTTTTTTTAAAACATACAAATGACAGGACTCTTACATGTTTTTCTTCAAACTGGTCTCCACCAAAAGCTGCCACGCAGGGTTTGATACCTCCTGTTCCCAAAGCTATTAGACTCAGGCCGACCATTGACAGGACTCTGAAATGGAAAGGTGAGAGTACTAATCATACTGATACTAAATACAACTGTAGAAATGGAATATAGAGCTATAAGAGAAAAAATATGTGTACAAGGGCACGACCTCCCTCACATTTCTATACTAGGAGAGACTAGGGAGCATTTACAACCTTCATAATCCTTGAGTTTCTGCCAGAAAGTATCATTACATGGGAAGATTTTGTCTCTGATACTTTCATTTATGTCATGTGTGCAACATATAGAAGCAGATACTCAAAGAACTCCAGAGTTAAGGCACTGGTTCTCAGTTTCATTATAGTCAAAGGACACTTCCATAAAAGTCCTTGTGAACTTTTATCCCACATATCCTTAGTAACTACAAAATAAAATTTTAAGTTAGTCATAACTAATAGGAGATATGTCAGTGATTTCTGATGGGACAACAATAATAAGGTATCTAACATCCTAAATCTCAAACAAAATTCTTAACTCATTGGAAAATACATATATAAACATATGATAAACAAGAATATATATTATCTGCTTCTTGGACAAGACTAATTCTCTCTACTAACTGAACCAACAGAAATCAGAACCTATCAAGAGTTTGGCATCATAAGCATCAATAGCTTAATAAAGAGGAACAGAGCAACTGGAATACATGGACTACACAGAAACAGAAATAACCTGAGCTTTGAATGTGAATTCTACACTATATTATAAGGAAATATCACAGGCATATTTTTTTGACTGTCTCAAAGAACAAAGTGTGGATGGGTGAATAGGTGAGGGAATATAGAGGACATGAAGGTTTTTGTGTCTTCAAGCATATGAATAGTTTTCATGGAAAGGATACTAACTGGGCATCCTACAAGTCCCCAAATATTTAATAAAAACAAATGAGCTCAGATAACACAGGAAGGAGTTCAACTGATCAATTTTTTTTCTTAATCAATTTGGTAATAAAACAGTATGTTAGAAATAAAGGGACATCTCTGGTAAGAAGATAAACATCTGTAATGAATGCATGAGACATTTATCTGTCCAGTGGAGAAAAAGTGGTTCAGTTTTTATTCCATGATTTTACTCACATGTGTAAATTTTGTCCCCCCAGTATTGGTAAGGCACTCATAGACTTGATCACATGGCCAAGCACATACACCAAGGAGAGATAGATGATTGTCCTGTTGAAAGAGTTAAATCAATCAGTCTACAAACAGAATTCAGATATTTGAGTAATATAGACTCAGAATTTATACTGTTCTCAGTGCCAGAATAAATGAAGCAGGAGGAGGAAGAGTTGGAGGAGAAAAGAATTATCTGAGAAATGCAAACAGATTTTCCCTCAGAGATTTTTAATATTAATTACTAAGTTCAAGGCTACAAGAAATCATGCAATAAAGATACTTTTTATCTTTATTCAACCTAACATTTTCCCAAACTTATTTAACTATGAGAGCTTTATATTCCTACATACCATTCACCAGATCCTATGCAATCAATTTTCAACAAAATGGACTTTGAGAAATGCTAATTTAGACAATTCCAGAGATGACAACTCCACAGAAAATATCTGAGTGATGGATACCTGAGATCCATCTCTGGTCCAAGAGGATGATGTTATAGGGGACAAGTATAACATTATCCCTAAACATCTCTTGGTACTATTTTCAGAGACTTAAAATATATTGAAATGAATAGACCGTTAGTCTAACTCATGAAAATATTTATTGTATTCTTAAGAAAGAAACTATAGAAAGAAGTCAGAAAAGAGAAAGAGATGGTAAAAGAGCTGCAAAGAGGGACTTATAAGAAGATACTAAAAAGGTTGAAATGACTCAATCTGGAGGAGAGATGGATAGTATATCAAATTACTATTAATACATTGAATTTTACATTTTGTGGTCAACTATCTCTGTCACCTGAGATCAGAACAAGAATTGGTCTTAAACTTCAGAATGGTAGGTTAAAATTAGATACAAGAAAAAACCCCTCCTGATGGAAAAGGGGATAAAAATATTGGAAACATTGGTTATGAAGAGACAAAACCTTTCTGTATTGTCAGTCTGACAGAGATTCTTATTTGTCATGGATGACACAAGTATATTCTTGCTTGGAAGCAAGAGGCTAGAAGTGATAGTCTCTGCGCAATTATTTGATGAAACTTCTTGGAACATGACATCCTATTGTCCTTACTTGAATTTTCCCAACCATGAGTCAGCAATGACTGCTCCCAAGATGGGAGTGAAATAACAGAGGCTGCTGAAGGCGTGGTACACAGACATGGATGTGTCTTCACTCCAGTGCAGGTAATACAGGAAATACAGGGTCAGCACAGCTAAGCAAAAAAAAAAAAAAAAAAGAGAGAGAGAGCCAAAACAAAATAGATACATTAAAATATTTATGGAGGAAAAGAACATTTGATAAGATCTTTGAAGGTGATCTTGACCTTTAACAGTCCAATCTGTGAAGCAACTGAGGAGTGACTGTTGGGCAGTAGAAGGGCCCTTGGGAGTTGTGGTTGTAAAAGGGGCTGTGCTTAGTCTACAAACACAATACTGCCTTCAGTCTTTGTGCATATATCACCATTTAGGTCAATCTGAAAGATAAAATGGGGCTTCTAATATCCCTTCCTTCTCCTTCCCCCCAAAATTGGACATGACTTAGTGACTAAACCACCACTCTCTTTCCCAGCAACAGTGTAATCCATAGACCTGAAGGACAGAAATAAAGAATGGAATGCCCTTGATGAGAGTTTTTCCACTTATATTCTCATAGGCTGTATTCTGGTTTCCAATACTCCTTTCTGGTTTTGGTCTTTATGAGTTAGTAGGTGAAATCCCATCAGGCATTTGTGGGGACATCTTCACCAAAGGAAAGGACAAACTGGATGAAGGCAGAAAGAATAGACATGGGAAATAAGTGCATATAAGATAGGTTGTTACAAACATAGGGTGAGAGTGTGTGGAGAAAAGTAGGACTTGGGGACACAAAATTACCTTTCATGCCATAATAGGAAAAGCGCTCACAGAATTCGTTCACCACAATGAAGACAATACTCAGTGGATAGTTGGAGCCACAGATTTTCTAGGAAACAAAAAGACACTGGTTCAAGCATGAACAATATTTCCCCGCTTAGACCATTATACTGTTTCACAACAGAAAAAACCATTTAAGTCACCATGATAGGTCATGCAAAGCAATGGTCCCTACTCTTCATGAAATAGCCAGTATCATACTAAAAGTGCTTGCATTGCTGATCCAGCAGTCAGAGAAACCATTCTGAATACTCCTCTGTCCATCATTCATTTAATATGGAACTGCTCAGGCATTTCTTGATACTAGACACCAGGACTTGTTCATCTTTCCACAAGCACTAAATGGAAACCCTGGGGCACTGGGCAAGAGAATAATCATCCTTATTTCTAGGAATATAACAAAGAGTTGGCCTCTAGAGCATGTGATATCCAGGAAGTTACACTCAGATGTTAGTACCCTGCTTAGCTCCACTGTATAGATTAATCTTTCCGTCTCCACTTGCGCATTCATTGTGCTGGGAAGAATCTTAGCAATATGAAGACTTCCTGCCAGGCACAGAACCCAGTACATATTCCTAAAGGTAAGATGATTGGTTCCCTTGCCCTTGGGCAGAGAATTCCTAAATCATGTCAAATCAAATGTCCATTCTTTCTATGAAATAGAGATTCTGTAACATTTTCACACTAATCCTTTTGGGCATTAAAAGTGAAGTCGCTCAGTCGTGTCTGACTCTTTGCGACCCCATGGACTGTAGCCTACCAGGCTCCTCTGTCCATGGGATTTTCCAGGCAAGAGTGCTGGAGTGGATTGCCATTTCCTTCTCCAGGGGATCTTCCCGACCCAGGGATCGAACCTGGGTCTCCCACATTGTAGACAGACACTTTACCGTCTGAGCCACCAAAAGGACTATGCTATTCAATGCACTGTATCAGTCAGAATAAAAGGAATACCATGTTTTATTTCAAATCCCTACCCATTATGATAGTCCAACCAATATGAGAGATGGAGGTATGTGTCCTTGGTTCAACTGAATCTTGTCATGAGATTTTCTTTTAGTTGCTTTTTCAAATACACAAGATGTATGTATCTATATATATGTATAAGTAATGTATAAGATGTATATGTACATACATCTTTGTAAGCAGCCTTAAATTCTTTGGGACCAGAAGATATATGACTAACTAAATGAATGATAAATTAATAAATTAATGTACTCATTCTTTTATCCATATGGATATATAAACAGCCCTCCAAAATATGAATATATATTAATATATAATAAAAAGTTGCTTGAAAGACATAATGAATAGTCTTTTTATTTTTCCAGTTCACAGCTTAAGAATAATGCAAGCTGAAGTTTACTTAACACGCTTCTACTAGCTATGTAACACTGTCACTAGCGGTACTCAGATACTGATCCAGTCATTGTCACTACACCTGCCTTTCTATTTTAGTTTTATTATTCAAAAAAACTACCATATCTAGGATACTGCTTAATACTACTTCTTTGCTTGTAGTGAGAACTCAGTAATACTTGCTGTAGGCTCTCTTCTTATAGGATTTTGATATGCGGATTAAATCCCAAGTGTATAAAGTAAAACATTATTGTTACTTCCTTGCTTCTCTGTCCTTTTGCCTATTGTAAACTGGAACACAGTAAGAGAGGCCAGATCTATTCTTAAACTTCTCTTGGTATCCAGCATAGACTCTGTGTATAGGGGAAATTAAGGGCTGAGTTTTGGAGTTTTTTTTGGTAAAGAAAGAACAATCATGTACAGTTCTCTAGAAAGAGTACTTGCCAAGTTTTCATGGATATGCAAATTGTTTTTTCTTAGAAACTCAGAATATACAATGAAACAACAGCCAAGTCCTGGATACCCACTGAAGAACTCTGACCACCTCCTGCTGCCGCTTCCTCTCCTAAGTTAAAGAAACTCCTGTTTAGATCTGGTTTACAGGTTCAGTCTAACTCCAAGAGAGAAAAGTTTTTAATATCTAATACAGCTCAACCTGACGCTGCAGGGACCAAGGAGGAGAACCAACAGACTACATCTGTTCCTGTCAGAGGCAGAGATGAATCCCAGGACTCACAGGAGATAGTTTCTTTGGAAAGTTGGAGGATTGAGGTGGTACCTCTTCAGTAGAGACAGGTAAAAAAAGAGTGTCCTTGGATTCATTTTTCTGGAAGGGATTCATGGTTGGCTCCTCACTCTTTCTCTTCAAGCATTTGGCTTTGGTAGGCAGTTGGGACAGCTGCCAGCTACTGTGAAAAAGGAGGACTAGGCTTAACCCTGTGTCCAGTGAGTGTCCCGCTTCAGAAGCTGCCTGCAAAGCAAAAAGCTGTAGAAGAAAGGATTGGGTCTCAAAGGCTAATTTAAAAGAATTTTTACATAAAAGGTAGAGGTCAGGAAAGTGAGACTAACAAATCATGGAATGAGACAATATAATGCTGGAGAATTGCAAATAAGGGAAAATAGTTAAGAATACAATGCCTGAAGCATAGCCTGGAGCATAGATTTCTAAAATCGATTTCAGGGTGATAAGAGCTGCCATTTACTGCACAGCTACTGTGGGTTTTTCCAGTAGTCATGTATGGATGTGAGATTTGGACTATAAAGAAAGCTGAGCGCCAAAGAATTGATGTTTTTAAACTGTGGTGTTGGAGAAGACTCTTGAGAGTCCCTTGGACAGCAAGGAGATCCAACCAGTCCATTTCTAAAGGAAATCAGTCCTGAATATTCATTGAAGCTGAAAATCCAATATTTTGGCCACCTGATGTGAAGAACCGACTCATTGGAAAAGACTCTGATGCTGGGAAAGATTGAAGGCGGGAGAAGAAGGGGACAACAGAGGATGAGATGGTTGTATGGCATCATCGACTCAATGGACATAAGTTTGAGTAAACTCCAGGAGTTGGTGATGGACAGGGAGGCCTGGTGTGCTGCAGTCCCTGGCGTCACAAAGAGTCAGACATGACTGAGCGACTGAACTGAACTGTGGGGAAGGTTTATACACACACACATTATATCTACATATTCTAATTCTAACTATCCTCATTTTACAGGAAATAATGTCTCAAGAGGTTGTGTAATTAGTCCAAAGTCAGGTGGCCAGTAAGTAGCAGATCTGGAATTTTCACTATGCCATTACAGATAAATTAGTACCAGTAATGCTTAAGGTCATTACTTAAGAATGACATCAATGGAGATAGAAACAGAAGAACATAGACGAATTGCACTGAAGAAGGAAAGTTATTTCCAAGCTGAATTTGGACAGACCAAAAAATGTTGATTTTTGGTTTTCAATATTATAAAGTTCAGCTAGAAGGAAAATGGAGACTAAACCAAAAATAAGCCAGGAAACAGGTGAATCCATTATTTTATTTTAGAATAGGATATCCTAAGACTTTATCCATCATCAGAGATGGAAGGAATCCTAAATCTAAAGGAGAACGTGTGTTTAGCAAGGTGTATGAATACAAAATCATCACATAGAAATTAACTGTATTTAAATATCAGCAAAAACAGATAGAAGAGAGAATTTAAAAAATTATACCAGCTAATGGCATAAAAAATACCAAGGAATAAATCTATTAAAAGACATTGATACTAAACACTAAAACATTATTGAAAGAAATTAAAATGTCTAAATAAATGGAGAGACATACCATGTTCATGATTTGGAAGGCTCAGTAAAGATGTGAGAAATTCCCAAACCAATCTATGTTTGCAAGACAAAATTCAACAGGTTTGTGAGTGTAGAAAATGATGAGTTGATTTTTAGAATGCATATGGAGATACAAAAAGCCAAGAACAGCAAAGGCAATCTTGAAGAACAATAATGGCAGATTTGCACTACTCAGTAGGAAACCAATTATAAAGCTATAGTAATTATAACAGAATAATACCTCAACTGGAATTCTATCACCTCCACTAGCTTTGTTCGTAGTGATGCTTTCTAAGGCCCACTTGACTTCACATTCCAGGATGTCTGGCTCTAGGTCAGTGATCACACCATCGTGATTATATGGGTTGTGAAGATCTTTTTTGTACAGTTCTTCTGTGTATTCTTGCCATCTCTTCTTAATATCTTCTGCTTCTGTTAGGTCCATACCATTTCTGTCCTTTATCAAGCCCATCTTTGCATGAAATATTCCTTTGGTATCTCTGATTTTCTTGAAGAGATCTCTAGTCTTTCCCATTCTGTTGTTTTCCTCTATTTCTTTGCATTGATCACTGAGGAAAGCTTTCTTATCTCTTCTTGCTATTCTTTGGAACTCTGCATTCAGATGCTTATATCTTTCCTTTTCTCCTTTGCTTTTCACTTCTCTTCTTTTCACAGATATTTATAAGGCCTCCCCAGACAGCCATTTTGCTTTTTTGCATTTCTTTTCTATGAGGATGGTCTTGATCCCTGTCTCCTGTACAATGTCACGAACCTCATTCCATAGTTCATCAGGCACTCTATCTATTAGATCTAGGCCCTTAAATCTATTTCTCACTTCCACTGTATAATCATAAGGGATTTGATTTAGGTCATACCTGAATGGTCTAGTGGTTTTCCGTACTTTCTTCAATTTCAGTCTGAATTTGGCAATAAGGAGTTCATGATCTGAGCCACAGTCAGCTCCAGGTCTTGTTTTTGCTGACTGTATAGAGCTTCTCCATCTTTGGCTGCAAAGAATATAATCAGTCTGATTTCGGTGTTGACCATCTGGTGATGTCCATGTGTAGAGTCTTCTCTTGTGTTGTTGGAAAAGGGTGTTTGTTATGACCAGTGCATTTTTTGGGCAAAACTCTATTAGTCTTTGCCCTGCTTCATTCCATATTCCAAGGCCAAATTTGCCTGTTACTCCAGGTGTTTCTTGACTTCCTACTTTTGCATTCCAGTCCCCTATAATGAAAAGGACATCTTTTTTTGGTGTTAGTTCTAAAAGGTCTTGGAGGTCTTCATAGAACCGTTCAACTTCAGCTTCTTCAGTGTTATTGGTTGGGGCATAGACTTGGATTACTGTGATATTGAATGGTTTGCCTTGGAAACGAACAGAGATCATTCTGTCGTTTTTGAGATTGCATCCAAGTACTGCATTTCGGACTCTATTGTTGACTATGATGGCTACTCCATTTCTTCTGAGGGATTCCTGCCTGCAGTAGTAGATATAATGGTCATCTGAGTTAAATTCACCCATTCCAGTCCATTTTAGTTCGTTGATTCCTATAATGTCGACATTCACTCTTGCCATCTCCTCTTTGACCACTTCCAATTTGCCTTGATTCATGGACCTGACATTCCAGGTTCCTATGCAATATTGCTCTTTACAGCATCGAACCTTGCTTCTATCACCAGTCACATCCACAGCTGGGTATTCTTTTTGCTTTCATTCTTTCTGGAGTTCTTTCTCCACTGATCTCCAGTAGCATATTGGGCACCTACTAACCTGTGGAGTTTCTCTTTCAGTATCCTATCATTTTGCCTTTTCATACGGTTCATAGGGTTCTCAAGGCAAGAATACTGAAGTGGTTTGCCATTCCCTTCTCCAGTGGACCACATTCTGTTGGATCTCTCCACCATGACCCGCCCATCTTGGGTTGCCCCACGGACATGGCTTAGTTTCATTGAGTTAGACAAGGCTGTGGTCCTAGTGTGATTAGATTGACTAGTTTTCTGTGAGTATGGTTTCAGTGTATCTGCCCTCTGATGCCCTCTTGCAACACCTACCGTCTTACTTGGGTTTCTTTTACCTTGGGCGTGGGGTATCTCTTCATGGCTGCTCCAGCAAATTGCAGCCAATGCTCCTTACCTTGGATGATGGGTATCTCCTCACCGCTGCCCTTCCAGACCTTCAACATGGGATGGCTCCTCTAGGCCCTCCTGTGCCCGCGCAGCCACGGTGTGGGGTTGGTTCTCCCGGCCACCGTCCCTGGCCTCAGGTGAGGGATGGTGGGCCTTAGAAAGCATCACTACGAACAAAGCTAGTGGAGGTGATAGAATTCCAGTTGAGCTATTCCAAATCCTAAAGATGATGCTGTGAAAGTGCTGCACTCAACATGCCAGCAAATTTGGGAAACTCAGCAGTGGCCACAGGACTGGAAAAGGTCAGTTTTCATTCCAATCCCAAAGAAAGGCAATGCCAAAGAATCCTCAAACTACTGCACAATTGCACTCATTTCACACGCTAGGAAAGTAATGCTGAAAATTCTCCAAGCCAGGCTTCAGCAATATGTGAACCATGAACTTCCTGATGTTCAAGCTGGTTTTAGAAAAGGCAGAGGAACCAGAGATCAAATTGCCAACATCCACTGGATCCTGGAAAAAGCAAGAGAGTTCTAGAAAAACATCTATTTCTGTTTTATTGACTACGTCAAAGCCTTTGACTGTGTGGATCACAATCAACTGTGGAAAATTCTGAAAGAGATGGGAATACCAGACCACCTGATCTGCCTCTTGAGAAACTGTATGCAGGTCAGGAAGCAACAGTTAGAACTGGACATGGAACAACAGACTGGTTCCAAATAGGAAAAGGAGTACGTCAAGGCTGTATATTGTCACCGTGTTTATTTAATTTATATGCAGAGTACATCATGAGAAATGCTGGACTGGAAGAAACACAAGCTGGAATCAAGATTGCCAGGAGAAATATCAATAACCTCAGATATGCAGATGACAGCACCCTTATGGCAGAAAGTGAAGAGGAACTAAAAAGCCTCTTGATGAAAGTGAAAGTGGAGAGTGAAAAAGTTGGCTTAAAGCTCAACATTCAGATAACGAAGATCATGGCATCTGGTCCTAACACTTCATGGGAAATAGATGGAGAAACAGTTGAAACAGTGTCAGACTTTATATTTCTGGGCTCTAAAATCACTGCAGATGGTGACTGTAGCCATGAAATTAAAAGACACTTACTCCTTAGAAGGAAAGTTATGTCCAACCTAGATAGCATATTCAAAAGCAGAGACATTACTTTGCCGACAAATGTCCATCTAGTCAAGGCTATGGTTTTTCCTGTGGTCATGTATGGATGTGAGAGTTGGACTGTGAAGAAGGCTGAGCGCCGAAGAATTGATGCTTTTGAACTGTGGAAAAGACTCTCGAGAGTCCCTTGGACTGCAAGGAGATCCAACCAGTCCATTCTGAAGGAGATCAGCCCTGGGATTTCTTTGGAGGGAATGAAGCTAAAGCTGAAACTCCAGTACTTTGGCCACCTCATGCGAAGAGTTGACTCATTGGAAAAGACTCTGATGCTGGGAGGGATTGGGGGCAGGAGGAGAAGGGGACGACAGAGAATGAGATGGCTGGATGGCGTCACTGACTCGATGGACGTGAGTTTGAGTGAACTCCGGGAGTTGGTGATGGACAGGGAGGCCTGGCGTGCTGTGATTCATGGGGTAGCAAAGAGTCGGACACGACTGAGCGACTGATCTGATCTGATCTGTGATCTGAATTATAACAGAGGGAACCAACACTAAGATAGACAAGGCAACCAATGTAACAGAGCAGAGTGCAGAAAAAGACAATTGAGGCATCACTGAGGACAAGCATGACACTGCAGTGCAGTGCGGAAAGTGACAGTGTTTTCAGTGAAAAAGAACACCATCTGGATACTCATAATATATTTACCCTTATTTTACATCATGCATAAGACTCAGTTCTATATAGATTATAGATCTAACTGTTAAAGTTTAAAAAATAAAGCTTTTAGAGGAAAACAACAGAACATCCTTATGACTGTATAAGCCAAGGTTTTTTAAATAAAACATTAATGGCAATCATAAAAGAAAAACAACGGATATATGGAACAGTATTAAAATTAATAACCTTTTTTCCCACTTCAGTCGGTTCAGTCGCTCAGCACGCTAGGACTCCCTGTCCATCACCAACTCCCGGAATTTACTCAAACTCATGTCCATTGAGTTGGTGATGCCATCCTGAGAGAGTCAATTCCCAGGCAGGTTGATAAGAAGTCTGGGGTTCCCCAAGGAGGAGACAGGGGTCTGGGGTTTTCAAGGAGGAGGAAAGGACAAACTTGTTCTTTTTTTTTTTTTTTTTTTCTCTACATTCCTTAGTCTTAGTTATGTAAAATGTTTTTTTTTCTTTAAGCCCAGAACTGATAATCGATTACACAACAAACAACTCAGTTTAAACTTTGTACTAAGGATTATATAACAACAATGTATTCTGCTTGAGGACAGTTTCTCCTTCCTGAATACCTTCTGACTGACTAATCTTGATATCTTAGAATGTATATTATGGAAGTGGGTCTAGTAGGATCTTTCTATTGTTAAGTTCTAATCCTGTTATCCTAAAATGTAACTTGTGGGGGTGGGTCTTGTAAAGTTTTCACAAACTGGAGACATTCTTTTGATTTATTGTAATAACTAATTTTAAATGTATATAACTCCCTTGCTAACACTGCCGGGGGTGCAGGGGGCCACTCTCCGTCCCCCTTCTGATGTCTATGTCAGAAGCTTTCTCTGTCCCTTTTCTTTAATAAAACTCTGCTACACAAAAGTTTTTGAGTGATCAAGACTGGTCCCTGGTCCCAAAGCTAAATCTTCTTCTTTGGAGATCATGAATCCAACACTGTTCACCATAAGCTATCAATCTAACCATCTCATCCTCTGTCGGTCCCCTTCTCCTCCCACCTTCAATCTTTCCCAGCATTTTTTCCACTTAAAGATACCGTTAAGAGTAAAATGAAAACTCACAAAGTGGGAGAAAATATTCACATTACTTTACATATAATGTCAAAGGATTTGTGTCCATACTTATAAGTCACTTCAAAAATCAATAACAAGATTCACATTCAGATTTTCAAGTCTTTTGCAATTATAAATAATACTGCAATAATAGCCTTGCAAATAAGTTGAATGTATCTGTAGAACGAATTTGTGGAAGTACGATTGCTGTGACATAAAATGTTTTTTAAATTTTTAGAACTGCCGATTCATTTCCTATTTTCTATTGAGTTGTTTGTTCCCTTCTTGTAAGTTTGTAAGATTTACTTTTATATTAGTTCAGTTCAGTTCAGTCACTCAGTCGTGTCCGACTCTTTGCGACCCCATGAATTGCAGCACGCCAGGCCTCCCTGTCCATCACCAACTCCCGGAGTTCACTCAAACTCACGTCCATCGAGTCAGTGATGCCATCCAGCCATCTCACCCTCTTTCGTGCCCTTCTCCTCCTGCCCCCAATCCCTCCCAGCATCAGAGTCTTTTCCAATGAGTCAACTCTTCTCATGAGGTGGCCAAGTACTGGAGTTTTAGCCTTAGCATCATTACTTCCAAAGAACACCCAGGACTGATCTCCTTTAGAATGGACTGGTTGGATTTCCTTGCAGTCCAAGGGACTCTCAAGAGTCTTCTCCAACACCACAGTTCAAAAGCATCAATTCTTCAGCACTCAGCTTTCTTCACAGTCCAACTCTCACATCCATACATGACCACTGGAAAAACCATAGCCTTGACTAGATGGACCTTTGTTGGCAAAGTAATGGCTCTGCTTTTGAATATGCTATCTAGGTTGGTCATAACTTTCCTTCCAAGGAGTAAGCACCTTTTAATTTCATGGCTGCAATCACCATCTGCAGTGACTCTAGAGCCCCAGAAAATAGTCTGACACTGTTTCCCCATCTATTTCCCATGAAGTGATGGGACCAGTATGCTACTGGAGATCAGTGGAGAAATAACTCCAGAAAGAATGAAGGGATGGAGCCAAAGCAAAAACAATACCCAGTTGTGGATGTGATTGGTGATATAAGCAAAGTCCGATGCTGTAAAGAGCAATATTGCATAGGAACCTGGAATGTCAGGTCCATGAATCAAGGCAAATTGGAAGTGGTCAAAGAGGAGATGGCAAGAGTGAACGTCGACATTATAGGAATCAACGAACTAAAATGGACTGGAATGGGTAAATTTAACTCAGATGACCATTATATCTACTTCTGTGGGCAGGAATCCCTCAGAAGAAATGGAGTAGCCATCATAGTCAACAATAGAGTCCGTAATGCAGGACTTGGATGCAATCTCAAAAACGACAGAATGATCTCTGTTCGTTTCCAAGGCAAACCATTCAATATCACAGTAATCCAAGTCTATGCCCCAACCAATAACGCTGAAGAAGCTGAAGTTGAACGGTTCTATGAAGACCTCCAAGACCTTTTAGAACTAACACCCAAAAAAGATGTCCTTTTCATTATAGAGGATTGGAATGCAAAAGTAGGAAGTCAAGAAACACCTGGAGTAACAGGCAAATTTGGCCTTGGAATACGAAATGAAGCAGGGCAAAGACTAATAGAGTTTTGCCAAGAGAACGCATTGGTTATAGCAAACACCCTCTTCCAATAACACAAGAGAAGACTCTACACATGGACATCACCAGATGGTCAACACTGAAATCAGATTGATTATATTCTTTGCAGCCAAAGATGGAGAAGCTCTATACAGTCAACAAAAACAAGACCAGGAGCTGACTGTGGCTCAGACCATGAACTCCTTATTGCCAAATTCAGACTGAAATTGAAGAAAGTATGGAAAACCACTAGACCATTCAGGTATGACCTAAATCAAATTCCTAACAATTATACAGTGGAAGTAAGAAATAGATTAAAGGGCCTAGATCTAATAGAGTGCCTGATGAACTATGGAATGAGGTTTGTGACATTGTACAGGAGACAGGGATCAAGACCATCCCCATGGAAAAGAAATGCAAAAAAGCAAAATGGCTGTCTGGGGAGGGCTTACAAATAGCTGTGAAAAGGAGAGAAGTGAAAAGCAAAGGAGAAAAGGAAAGATATGAGCATCTGAATGCAGAGTTCCAAAGAATAGCAAGAAGAGATAAGAAAGCCTTCCTCAGTGATCAATGCAAAGAAATAGAGGAAAACAACAGAATGGGAATGACTAGAGATCTATTCAAGAAAATCAGAGATACCAAAGGAATATTTCATGCAAAGATGGGCTCGATAAAGGACAGAAATGGTATGGACCTAACAGAAGCAGAAGATATTAAGAAGAGATGGCAAGAATACACAGAAGAACCTTACAAAAAAGATCTTCATGACCCATATAATCACGATGGTGTGATCACTGACCTAGAGCCAGACATCCTGGAATGTGAAGTCAAGTGGGCCTTAGAAACATCACTACGAACAAAGCTAGTGGAGGTGATGGAATTCCAGTTGAGCTATTTCAAATCCTGAGAGATGATGCTCTGAAAGTGCTGCACTCAATATGCCAGCAAATTTGGAAAACTCAGCAGTGGCCACAGGACTGGAAAAGGTCAATTTTCATTCCAATCCCAAAGAAAGGCAATGCCAAAGAATGCTCAAACTACCACACAATTGCACTCATCTCACATGCTAGTAAAGTAATGCTCAAAATTCTCCAAGCCAGGCTTCAGCAATACGTGAACCGCGAACTTTCTGATGTTCGAGTTGGTTTTAGAAAAGGCAGAGGAATCAGAGATCAAATTGCCAATATCTGCTGGATCATGGAAAAAGCAAGAGAGTTCCAGAAAAACATCTATTTCTGCTTTATTGACTATGCCAAAGCCTTTGACTGTGTGGATCACAATAAACTGTGGAAAATTCTGAAAGAGATGGGAATACCAGAGCACCTGACCTGCTTCTTGAGAAACCTGTATGCAGGTCAGGAAGCAACAGTTAGAACTGGACATGGAACAACAGACTGGTTCCAAATAGGAAAAGGAGTAGGTCAAGGCTGTATATTATCACCCTGCTTATTTAACTTATATGCAGAGTACTCATGAGAAACACTGGACTGGAAGAAACACAAGCTGGAATCAAGATTGCCGGGAGAAATATCAATAACCTCAGATATGCAGATGACACCACCCTTATGGCAGAAAGTGAAGAGGAGCTAAAAAGCCTCTTGATGAAAGTGAAAGTGGAGAGTGAAAAAGGTGGCTTAAAGCTCAACATTCAGAAAACGAAGATCATGGCATCCGGTCCCATCACTTCACGAAAATAGATGGGCAAAAAGTGTAAACAGTGTCAGACTTTATTTTAGGGGGCTCCAGAGTCACTGCAGACCGTGATTGCAGCCATGAAATTCAAAGACGCTTACTCCTTGGAAGCAAAGTTATGACCAACCTAGATAGCATATTCAAAAGCAGAGACATTACTTTGCCAACAAAGTCAAGGCTTTTTCCAGGGGTCATGTATGGATATGAGAGTTGGACTGTGAAGAAGGCTGAGCGCCGAAGAATTGATGCTTTTGAACTGTGGAAAAGACTCTCGAGAGTCCCTTGGACTGCAAGGAGATCCAACCAGTCCATTCTGAAGGAGGTCAGCCCTGGGATTTCTTTGGAAGGAATGATGCTGAAGCTGAAACTCCAGTACTTTGGCCACCTCATGAGAAGAGTTGACTCATTGGAAAAGACTCTGATGCTGGGAGGGATTGGGAGCAGGAGGAGAAGGGGACGACAGAGGATGAGATGGCTGGATGGCATCACTGACTCGATGGACGTGAGTTTGAGTCAACTCTGGGAGTTGGTGATGGACAGGGAGGCCTGGCATGCTGCGATTTATGGGGTAGCGAAGAGTCGGACACGACTGAGCGACTGAACTGAACTGAACTTGAGAACTCGCTCACGGCTGTCAATATTGGAAGGTCCAGCTGCTCCATTCATGCTTCTCCTGTGGCTCTGACTTTGCCTCCCCCGTTAGTGCCCACTGCCGCTGCTGCTGCTAAGTCGCTTCAGTCTTGTCCGACTCTGTGCAGTCCCATAGAGGGCAGCCCACCCGGCTCTCCCGTCCCTGGGATTCTCCAGGCAAGAATACTGGAGTGGGTTGCCATTTCCTTCTCCAAAGTACGAAAGTGAAAAGTGAAAGTGAAGTCTCTCAGTCGTGTCCGACTCCTAGCGATCCCGTGGACTGCAGCCTACCAGGCTCCTCCATCTATGGGACCTTCCCGGGAAGAGTACTGGAGTGGCTTGCCATTGCCTTCTCTGTCCAGTCGCCAACTCAGCCTGAATCAGCTGCGCTTGCTGCTGCGAGTGCAGTCACTACGGACTCCGCCCCGCGCCAGCCGAGCGCCGTCCCACTGGGCGCTGATTGGCTTCCTGGAGAAGGGCGCCCCGCCCCTTGGCCGCAAGGCTCCTTGTCCCTGCGCCAACTTCACGCGGTGCGACGCACGTAGCCCCCGGGAGGCCACGCCTCTGAGGTAACGCGCGGGGAGACGAGTTCTTTGGTGGAGCGACGCGAGGTGGGAATGAAGTAGCCTACTTCAAGTGGCGTGGGAAGGAGGAGGCCCCGGGATACCCGGAGGGCAGGACCACAGGCTTCTGGACCAAGCAGCCCGGCTTTCAGGGGCTCTTTGAAGGAGAACCGGCCTTTTTGAGGAGATGTGGTGTGGAAACTGAGGAGGGGGAGGGCCGGAGCGTGGGCGTGAGGCCTGATGTCCGAAGCCTGGTAGCGCCAAAGCCGAGTCTAGAATCCGGAGTAAAGAAGCCCGTGGCCTCAGAGCGCAGTCTATGGACCTGACTGGAGGCGACGCTGTTACCTCAGCAGTTGTTATTTGGATGGGGGGGGGGGGGGGGAGGGATTGAAGTGGGGAAGGGGCTGTTAAGAAAGGTGAGTAAAAAAGGTTCAGAGTTAGGATCTGAAGATGCTTAGAATCAGTTGCAGCTAGATTACGTTGGGTTGCCTGCCTTCATTTCTTTTCTTCACAGACATCCTTGGCGGCATTAAGGACACGGCCTCTTAAAAAAGATTGAGTAGATCAAGGTCAGAGCGTGTGGCAGGGTAGTAGCAGTAATCATTGAAAAATAATTGTCTTTTTTTTCCCCCCGTCAAAAGTTCATGACTTTAAGGGTAAAGAAGAGAGATGTGCTATAGTAGAGGAGAAACACAAAAGAAAGTTTACAAATGGTTGCCTTAACACTGGTGGCTTTTAAAGGTGATAGTGTAATCAGAAAACTTCCTTACTTAACTGCTGTCTTCGCCAAATTTTTCATTTATTGTTCCAGGCAGGTAGATGAACGTGGCTCCCTCAGCCCATCTGCTTCTCTAAATTCTGCTTTTTAAAAGTATACTTAGATTGTTTCCTGTGGTATTAAGCACTCAGGTTCTGGACCCAGAATCTTTCAAACTTTACCCTCATACTCTACAGTGTGACTTGTACAAACCAAAGTTTAGTATGCTCATCATTAAAATTGGGGGAAAAAATAATAGTACTTATACTTTACAGTTGTTGAGAGATTAAATGAGTTAGTGAAGAAGTGAAAGTTGCTCAGTCGTGTCTGACTCTTTGTGACCCAAAGGACTCTTTTCGAGCCCACCAAGCTCCTCTGTCCATGGAGTTCTCCAGACAAGAATACTGGAGTGGGTAGCCATTCCCTTCTCCAGGGGATCTTCCTGACCCAGAAATCAAACCTGTGTCTCCTGCTTTGCAGGCAGATTCTTTACCCGTTGAGCCACCAGAGAAGCTCAGATGAGTTAGTATAAGAAAGCATTTAAAATAATTTGTGCCATAAATAAAAGCTCTGAAAAGTTATTATTTTTGAGACTTTAGTGTCATGCAACATTAAAAGCCATCTTTGGTGGCTGCTTTCTTTTCTAAATCTTGAATTATTTTATGAGGTAGGAATTATGATTTTGTTTACAGGTAAGAAGACTTGTTCATGGAAGCCTAGTCCTCTGACTCTCTGGTCATTATTCGTATCTATTTGGCATTTAACATATATATGCATATTTTATTTTACCTATGTGTATATATGGGTGTGTGTGGACACTTTTATTTCCTAACCAGAATGTGAGTGGGGAATCTGTACTATATAAAATCCTAGACTTTTACATCTAACATAGAGCCCTAGGCATGTTTGGTGACAATGATGATATTTCAGTGATGTTTTATTATGGTAGCCAGAGAGCAGGAACAGTGTTTTAAGCTGACTTTACTTTAAAAAGGCTTCCAACCTTTTTAAATCTGAGGTTTCCATTTTATAATGAGGAGGAAAGTAGAGCGTCAAGAAATTGAAGTTTTGGAATACCCAAGTTTGTGCATTTAATCATTCTTTCAACCTGTATAAATAATAAGTACATACCACATTCCAAGCACTAGTCTAACCTCTGGGAATATAGCAGCGAACCAAAGAGATAAGAAGGCAGCCACCAGGAATGGTATGAGTTTTGCCCTTGTGAAGCTTACCTTCTAATGTGAATTTTCTCTAAACATATATTTAGATGAACAATATTGTTTTAGCCCAGGAAGAAACAAATAAACTAAATAAAATTAAAAATATATTGAGGTGATATTTCAGGTTGCTTCTCTTGTATCCATTCATGATAAATTACCTCAGGAATTTATGACAGCTATGTGCATTTGTTCTTTTTTCACCAATCTGTAACCATATCTCACTTTATAGCTTCCTATCATAAACCATTCAGAAAAATAACTTACATATGCATTGAAGATAAGTTGTAAATAAATGAAGATATAAGTAAAATAAAATCATAAAAAGAGTATAAAAATTTAGGAGATTATATTTTAGCTCTTAGGGTAAGGAGGACCTTTCTAAGCATGACACCAAAGGCAGAAGTCATAGAGGGAAAGATTGTTATGCTTGACTATATAAAAGTCACATGATGCTGGATGCTTGGGGCTGGTGCACTGGGACGGCCCAGAGGGATGGTATGGGGAGGGAGGAGGGAGGAGGGTTCGGGATGGGGAACACATGTATACCTGTGGTGGATTCATTTTGATATTTGGCAAAACTAATACAATTATGTAAAGTTTAAAAATAAAATAAAATTAGAGAAAAAAAAAAAAAGGAAAAAAAAAAAAAGAAGGCTTGGGGTGTTTTGTTATTTATTTTTAACATGTGAACTTGACTTTTGAAAATAACATTAAGGGGTGTGGGTGTAAAAAAAAAAAAAAAAAAAAAAAAGTCACAAAGGTATGGTAAAACCATACAGAAGATATTATGGCTTAAACTGAAAACTTGTTAAAATGTATATATATGTACACACATACACGCATCCATGCATACATCTATGTTGTTCAGTCACCAAGTCATGTTCAACTCTTCGCAACCCCATCGACCACAGCACATCAGGCCTCCCTAACCCTCATCATCTCCCGGAGTTTGCCCAAGTTCATGTCCATTGAATCAGTGATGCCATCCAATCATCTCATCCTCTGTCTCCCTCTTCCCCTTCTGCCTTCACTCTTTCCCAGCATCAGGGTCTTTTCCACTGAATCGGCTGTTCGCATCAGGTGGCCAGAGTATTGGAGTTTCAGTTTCAGCATCAGTCCTTCCAGTGAGTATTCAGGGTGGATTTCCTTTAGTATTGACTGGTTTGATCTTCTTGCTGTCTAAGGGACTGTCAAGAGTCATGCATATATATATGTACACACACACACACATACATACATATTTTATATGTAAGAATAGAAAAACACCTGTGCCAGAATTTTGTAGTTACTTAAAGGTAAATTTTCTTCACCAGTCTCAGAGGCCATGAATTTATGGGTGACATTATCTAATGGGCTTTTAAGAGAAAGTAATAAGTATAGGAGTGGAGCACTATCCTTTGAGGTTGGAGCAATGAAGATTACATGCCCTTTCTTTCAGTGAAACTGGCCAAGGTAGTTTATTGGATTAAAGGGATTCTTTTGATCTAATGTGACACATTTCTTTTTTGATTATAGTTATATTTGTTTGTTCATGTCTATTTAAGCGCCTATCTAACCATATGCTAGAATAATAGGAAGAAAATACTTTCATTATTATGAAGAGTAACTACAGCAATCAACTTTTTGCTGTTGTCGTTACTTTTATATCACAGTATATTCAGAACATGGATAAAATTAATGGCCTTTATACAACTTTCCCCTAAAATTACATAGCTAGTAAAAGAATTATGAATGTAATCTCTTTCTTATTTCCTGTTGTGACACACACTCTCATCTAGAATAATTTTCACCCTACTTTCCAGAAGTAAAGAAGCAGAGAAATTGTCATTTATTTATCAGATAAATACTAATGGAACATTTACTGTGTGTCAGCACTATTTTAGACACTGTGTAGTGGAGAGCTAAATAACATGGTCTCTCCCCTCATGCAGTCACAGAGTAGAAGCTGAAAATTTTTCTTTATAAACATTTCAACTAATAAATAAAAAGGGTATGATAGAATAGTGCTGTTTTGCAACCTTTAGTAAATTATCCATCACTGTAAACATATCAAAAAGAGAGACAGCTAGATATTAAGTACCTTATCATAATGGCTCATCATAACCTCACATATTACATGTATATGCCAAAAATTCAAGCAAGAATCATTTTGACCCTGGATCACCAACTACCAATTTGTAGAAACTCAGAAGAACATTTAACTCCACCCCATGAATGAAGTTAGCAAAGCTAGACTATGGGACGTTCATAGGACAATTGACATAGTTTCATCAACCAATAAATCGCGAAGGGGAGAAAAGGTAGAGTAGAAACCCATAGATGAAAAGAAATTTAAAAGGTAACCAATTATAATTTGTGGCTTTTATTTGGATCTTGATTCAAATAGTTTTAAAACTTCAAAAAAATTGGAAATGGGAGCACTAACTGGATGTTTATAAAATCAGGGAATCATGATTATGTAGGTTAGATAGTGGCTATATTTTATTTTTTTAAATCTATAATCTTTTGGGAATATACTTTGAAATATTAGAATCTTAAAAAATCAAAAGCTATTCTGGTCTTTAATAACTAGAGTAAAATGATGCACTTTTCTTGGGATGGTGTCATGGACACAGAGTTCTTAGTGTTCATTTTAAGATCTGATACATCAAGACAGGAACCATACTTCTTTTCATTATCTCAAACATATTTCACAATTCTTGACACACATAAAGATTTACATTTCAGATGAGACATTAAGACAGTTTGACAGCACAAGAGAAATTTCTTACCTTGACTAGCAGGTAAATACTGCTGAGAAATTGTAGGTAAGATAGAGCATAGTCAGGTTTTGTATTCATGAAGACCTCATCTGAACCTCAATTAGTCAGTAAATACAACCGTTCTTTAGACTCTCAGGTCCTAAATATACTATACTCTCTAGATTCTTTTATCAGAATAAAAAGTGATTTACAACATATTGTCTGAATAAAGAATTTTTAGGACCCTTTATTGATCTTGTTTAGTTTCCTTTTAAATTAACAGTAATGCCCTTCCTAAGGAGAGGCTCAAATTTTGGTTTATATATTTCAACACTTAGAGATGAGATATATTATTCTATCTGTATTTAAGTAAATATTATTTTATCAAAGTTTATAATCTGCTTTACAATCATCATTCTCATAATTAGTGAGCTTCTCCATTCCCAAGTTCTTTGTTTTTATTCATCATTTCTTATCTGGATTTCATCATCACAGCTTTTGCAAGAGGTTCTCTCTCAAACAGGCAGTCTTCCTTAAGTTTATGAAAGCTATCAGTGGTCTTAAAAATTCAACCATATTTTGGTATAATTTTTTCTTTAGAATATGTTAGCAACTGCTCCATTATCTTCTGCTATTGAGTGTTGCTGTGGAAAAGCATGACAATCTGGGATTTTTGTTTTTTCTCTTCTCAGTAGGTCACTGGTTCTTACTGTATGGTCCCTGGATCAGAAGCATTAACATCACATGGGAATATGTTAAAATACAAATTTTCAGGCCCTGTTTTATAGCTACTGAATTGGGAACTTTTATTTCCTTTTTCTGCCTGAACACTTGAAAATTTCTTACTTTGAAATTCAATAGCCTAATCCAAGATATCTTAGAATTGAAAGGTATCAAAATTTCCTGGATTCATCTTTCAGTGTGTACTCTGGCTGGTCACAAATACCTAGTAAACAAATTAATCACTTGGCTTTTATGACTGGATGGTCATATATCTCAGGATAGTTTTAATTTATGCCTGTTATCCCAATATGTTTATTACTAGTGCCCACTTTTACTCTCAAGACTGTCCTAGTTTGAATGATAGATGATTATTTGTGATCAGTGAGACCAATAGTTTGCAAAATACCTATGACTGATAAAGATGCTATATGAATTCTGTGAAAGCCCTGATAGGAGATTCAGAGTAGAGGCTCATAGGGGTTTTGAGCAAAATCGTGCCTATTTTGAAAAGTAATCATCCTCATTTTGAGAGAACTCTTGACTTGCTAGTGGGCTGTGGTAGAGACTGAATCCTCATTTGACTGTAGAACACCAGCTGCCCCACATGAATTGAGTGTCAATCTACCAAGCCATAGAGTCAGGCTTGCCCAGTAACACTCCTGAATCATGTGGTATATTTGAGACTGGGCTTGAGCAAGTGTAAATTGTATGAGCAGGCAGCTCTCACTCCTGGTGTGCTACTCCCATTGCATTGCCATCCTGCCCTCACTCTATGCTTAAGCCACATGGAGTGTTCTCCAGGGCCAGTTAATTGAAGAATAAAAAAATCAGCCTGATTTAGACACAGGTTTGAATGAAAGCTGGAGATGACTTCTGCAATGCAGCAGGCCCACCAAAGAACAGCCCTTCAGTAAAAGTATAGGAAATTCTGTCCAATGGAGAGAATTTTAAATAGGACCTCTCATTGCTCATTTTGCCTGCAGGAAAGCTGGCCTATGGAGCAGCTCTTATACTAAAGCATGGACGGGGCAAATGACTTGGCAGGGTAGTCAAGGACATGAACAAGATACTGATGACTGGTAACAGTTTGGTCTGGTGAAGGAGGTATGTGAAGGGATTTCTCAGAATGAACTCAGGTTGTGAGATAGGTCCTATGTAAATGCTCACCAAAGAGCCTTTACTTCAGAGAAACTTTGTTTACCCAGGTAAGCAATGATGACCCTCCTTATTTCAGATCTAGGGAACCTGTGATCAGTTATTCAGCACCAAGAATTCCTATGGGTCAAACTGTTATGATTACACATATCAGCCCTTCTGCCTATTAAAATAACCAGGGCAAATTTTTTTCTGGTAATTTGATGCTCTGTATCATCTATGCTACTACATGCTGTCATCATCCTTATTTAAATCATAGAATCTATTTCAATATCAGTATTTTCCACCTTCCTCTCTGATCTATAGAAGACAGCCACTATGGCATGTTTCAAATATGTTGTCATTACCTTCATTAATGTATTTCTCAATGTTCTTATGACGACCAGGTCCTTGGGGTAGGGATAACTGAGAGGGTAACACATAACAAATCCACTCTGGCATTCTTATCTCCCTAAATCTTTCTATTCCTTCCTCTATTGTGGATTCCTGGCATCTCAACTCAGCCTAGGTGAGAAATAAATGTAATTTTCAATCTACAAAATGATAAAATAATTAGAACTCTACCAACTGCTTTTGATAGTACATGAATGCAGAATCTCTGGTAAGTGCACCTATATAATAATTTTTGGGCTTCCCTGATAGCTCAGTTGGTAAAGAATCTGCCTGCAATGGATGAGACCCCGGTTTGATTCCTGTGTTGGGAAGATCTGGAGAAGGGTTAGGCTACCCACTCCAGTATTCTTGGACTTCCCTTGTGGCTCAGCTGGTAAAGAATCTACCTGCAATGTTGGAAACCTGGGTTCAATCCCTGGGTTGGGAAGATCCCCTGGAGAAGGGAAAGGCTACCCACTCAAGTATATACTTTTAGCCTAATTAAAATTATTTCCCCCTATTTCTAGTGTAATACCCTCATAATTCAGTTCCATGTATATTCCACCAGGGTTTTGCTGATAAGCAGTAGTGGAATTTGATAATTCTGGCATGCAAGGCTCTTGCTCCCAAAATTGACTGGGTAGTTGGCACCACAAGCATTTTAGGATCTGCTTCTCACTGAAGATGTGGAGGAGTAAAGGAGAGTTCGGCAGGGAATGAGCTGGCCTCATTCCCTGGAGATTTCCTGGTAATCTCAAGTGGGTCATTTCAGGATCTTCAAGCAAGGCTGGCACCATCAGTCAAGGGTAAAGGGACTAGACTTCTGGTAGCAGAGCTCATTGGTATCTGCAGTTAACAGATTCCTGGAGTCATCTGAATTCTCCTAGAATGATCATTCCAATTCCTGTGTTCCTGATATCCTCTTCTCTTTTCATTCTCACTTTTCCCTGTTTGTTCTCTTTTCTGTTCTTGTCTCTTTCTGTTGCTCTTTTTGTTTCACTTCTAAGCTGTGTGTCCTCATGCTTGAACTTTTCTCTCTGTATTTGCTCATCTGTTCTCTCAGCTGACCACATTCTTTTACAGGATTCTAATCTCACCCGTGTGTAATTTTTGCTCACACAAAAGTTTCCATACCTCCACCACCACTGACCCCTTAAAGCCTACACATCATTCAGTTTGAGTGTCCTACACCATATGACTCCCTGAACCTTTGTGTCCATTCTAAATTGAGAGATTTTGATGAGCCCTGCTTGGGCAATGTTCACCCTTGGTCCAAACTCCAAGGATAGTAGAGTCACTTATTACCCAGGGCTTTCCCTCTTCTGGGTTGTTGTTGGTCAGGTTCTCTAAGAGAGAGGTTTGGGCAGGGAGAATCTTGTGGAGAATGTAAAGGAAATATAAGATATGATCCTAATCTTTAGGGAACTTAATATCAAAGACTCAGAGCCTGCTGGGCCTCAATAGAATTCTGGCTCCTTTTGAGTTTCTGTAATTGAATATTGCAGAGAATATAGATGAAGTTAGCCCAACGGAAGTTTACACCAATAACGTTCTGACTTACTGAAGACCTGAACTTCCTTACAGATTAAAACTTAACATAGTGATTGTAGTATTTATGGAGTACTTTGTGTATCCTCAATGCTTTGCACACATTTTGTTTTAGTCTCTTCACTGAGAAACTCTATTGACAGTTATTATGACCATTTACTTTAGTCTCTGACATATTAAGAAACCTTGCAAAATACCCACAGTAGTAAATAGAGATTCAAAGTAGAGTTTACTACTCCAGAGTCCATGTTTTTTGTAGTAATAATACAAAGCTGTCTCCCTAACCAGAGCAATAAGAAATTTACCTTTATAATCCATCTCAAGTCCTGGCACCTCTAAGGGCACTAGAGTAATGCAGAAACCTGACGTGTTAAAGGCAAATGTTCTGGCTTTCTTTGGTATGGCATAACCTAGGAAGGAGTACTCATGCCACCATTCAAGCTACATGTTGCAGCACAATCTACGTACCACCATACAGGACTCCTAATTTCTCAGGGACTCCACAAGACCTTATAAACCCTAGATGCCAAGCATTAATCTCACTGTTACTAAGACCTCTAGTACAGACTGTTAAATAAAGGAAAGGTCAAAAAAAGGACAATTACATTGTATTTGAGTTTTTAGAAAGTAAACTCACAGGAATCCCTAGGTTTTCTTTTCTTTCCTATATATCTCAGCCAGGGTCCTGGAGAACCTACAAACTGGAACCACCAATGGTGCAGCCAAAAAAGACCCCCATAATGAGTGTTCACATAGCCAAGGAACTAGAAAAAGAACAAGATAGCAGAATAGAAAACGTTTTTTGCAATACCAACCCTACTGCAGCCAAACACCTCCATTATGGTGTCTATGGGACTGCTGCTGCTGCTGCTGCTGCTAAGTCGCTTCAGTCGTGTCCGACTCTGTGCAGCCCCATAGACGGCAGCCCACCAGGCTCCGCCGTCCCTGGGATTCTCCAGGCAAGAATACTGGAGTGGGTTGCTATTTCCTTCCATTTCATGGAGTGGGTTGCCATTTCCTTCAATTTCATGGAGTGGGTTGCCATTTCCAGAGTGGGTTGCCATTTCCTTTCCATTTCATGGGACGGAGTATGGAGTTAAACTTTGATCCCTGAACCAATGCTGGAATCCAATTCTCCCACTAGCGTGTGTTCACAAGGTCAGTGGTAGGTAGCAAGCAGTATTCTAATTCCACTACCTCTAGGGTAGTGTCAGCATGACCAAGCAAGGAGCTGAGAGCTTCCACCTTAAGCTTCCTCCTTAAGCTAGGAAGCAAAAGGAGGTGGTTGAAGCTGATACAAGTCAGCACTTGTTTTCCCTTTTGCCCTTGTGTTGGAAAGCCCAGAGGTTTGCTGAACTTCTTCCTCTACCAGGCAGCAAAGAGATGGAATGAAGTGGGCATATTGGCTGTCCACTTTCTCCATTCTTACCATCTTTCCATCCCTAGTTTAAGTAGAGCTCATCAGAGAACTGAAGTTCAACACCCACCCAGTAGCAAGAGGTGAAAAGGGTGGTGTTAGTGGCACTCTAGTCTCCCCTCTGCTGTCATGGGGCCCAGAAGGGAGCTGAACTTTAAACCCAACAGCAATGAGATAGTACTCATTGGTATCATAGGAGCCAGGATTGTCATAGGACTATTGGGGAGCCAAAAATCCACCCCCCACCTGACCTGAGCAGTACACCTAAATAAGGTAAATTCTTGTCAAAAAAGAAAAAGATTAAGTAGCATGCATAGTCTAACAACAAAAATGTACAAGATATAATTGAAAATAACTCACCAATCTAAGAACCAGGAAAATCACAACTTTAATGAGAAAAGACAATTAGGAGATGCCAACAATGAGGATCACAATAAACTGTGGAAAATTCTGAAAGAGATGGGAATACCAGACCACCTGACCTGCCTCTTGAGAAACCTGTATACAGGTCAGGAAGCAACAGTTAGAACTGGACATGGAATAACAGACTGGTTCCAAATAGGAAAAGGAGTACGTCAAGGCTGCATATTGTCACCCTACTTATTTAACTTATATGCAGAGTACATCATGAGAAACGCTGGGCTGGAAGAAGCACAAGCTGGAATCAAGATTGCCGGGAGATATATCAATAACCGCAGATATGCAGAGAACACCACCCTTATGGCAGAAAGTGAAGAGGAACTAAAGAGCCTCTTGATGAAGGTGAAAGAAGAAAGTGAAAAAGTTGGCTTAAAGCTCAACATTCAGAAAACGAAGATCATGGCATCTGGTCCCACCACTTCATGGCAAATAGATGGGGAAACAGTGGAAACAGTGGCTGACTTTATTTTTCTGGGCTCCAAAATCACTGCAGACGGTGATTGCAGCCATGAAATTAAAAGACACTTGCTCCTTGGAAGGAAAGTTATGACCAAACTGATAGCGTATTAAAAAACAGAGACATTACTTTGCCAATAAAGGTCTAGTCAAGGCTATGGTTTTTCCAGTAGTCATGTATGGATGTGAGAGTCGGACCGTAAAGAAAGCTGAGCACCGAAGAATTGATGCTTTTTGAACTGTGGTGTTGGAGAAGACTCTTGAGAGTCCCTTGGACTGCAAGAAGATCCAACCAGTCCATCCTAAAGGAGATCAGTCCTGGGTGTTCATTGGAAGGACTGATGTTGAAGCTGAAACTCCAATACTTTGGCCACCTGATGCGAAGAGCTAACTCATTTGAAAAGACCCTGATGCTGGGAAAGATTGAGGGCAGGAGGGGAAGGGGATGACAGAGGATGAGATGGTTGGATGGCATCACCAACTCAATGGACATGGGTTTGGGTGGACTCCAGGAATTGGTGATGGACAGGGAGGCCTGGCATGCTGCGGTTCATGGGGTCGCAAAGAGTCGGACACTACTGAGCGACTGAACTGAACTGAACAATGAGATGATTCAGATGTTGGAATTATCTGACAATGACTGTAAAACAGCAGTTGTAAAAATATTTTAACTAGCAGTTACACACATTTTTGAAACAAATGAAAAAGTAGGAAGCATCAGCAAAGAAATAAAGCTATAAAAGAGAAATTATGAAACTGAAAATTACAGTAAATGACACAAAACTCACTAGATGTGCTCAACAATAGACTAGAGATGACAGAGTAAAGAATCAGTAAACTGAAAAACAGATTAATCTTAGCTATCCTGTCAACAAGAGCAAATGAACAGAGACTCAGGGGCATGTGAGACAAGAAAGAAAAAATCTAACATTTATGTCATGAGAGACCCAGAAGCAGAGGAGAAAGAGAGTAGGGCTGAAAAATTATTGAAAGAAATAGTCAAAGGATGAAAATTTTTCAAGTTTGATTAAAGACAATAATCTACAGATTTAAAAAGATTAGGAAATCACAAAAAGGATAAACTAAAATAAAAAATTCAAGTCATGACACATCATTAACCAAACTTCAAAAAGCCAGAAAAAAAAGAAAAAGAAAAAATTTTGAAAGCAGTTGCAGAGAAAATGACACATTGTCTATAATGGAAAAATGGTTCAAATGACAGCAGGTTTTTTTGACATGTTAAGTTGGTTATGCAAAGTGATTCTACCCAGGCTGTGCAGCTCAAACTCATGACTGCAGCGTCTGCACCCTGGATAGTAAATTTTTTTTAACCTGAAACAAAAAATAAAGTAGTACAACATTTTCAAAGTGCTGGAAAAAAAAACTGTTAATCTTACATCTATATATAGGGAAAATATACTTCAGGAATGAACAGCAAATAAAGGCATTCTTAAATGAAGAAAAACTAAGAAAATTTGTCACCAGCAGACTCACCAGTAATGAATGACTTAGAAGTTCTGTAAACAGAGAGGAAATGATGACCAAAGGAAGCTTTAAGATATAGTTGAGTTTGAGGATGACTGAATTATCCCAGCTAAAATAAAATGGAGATCTTTGGCAACTTAAAAAGGTGTCAAAGAATTGGTGTTAATGTTTATGTCTATGGATGTGGACGACTCCAACATATTATATACTTCTACAGCCTTATCTCCCACTACTTCTATGCACACACTCTGCTCCACACAAATTAGGCTACTCATCATTTTCCCAATGTTGTGTTTTCCTGCCTCTTAACCTCTGCTTGTGCTGGAACCTTGCTACCTGGAATGCTCTCTTATCCCTCACTTCCATGTCCAAATTCTAGTCACCTTCAAAGTGAAGCCTAAAACGATATCTGTTCCATGAATCCTTCCTCAATTCCTGTGGCCAGAAGTAAACTCTCCTTATGAATTTTTGTAACATTTTGTAATTTCCTTGGCGTAGGTGACATTCTGTCTTCAGTAAACAGGACTGAAATAATGTACATGAAAAGTAAATTGCTAAACAAATGAAATTAATTTATTAAACTGGTTTTTATTTACATGATAGCTATTTATGTATATGCCTTCTCTTCCTTCTGCAGGCTCCTTACGAGTAAGGACTCTATTCCCATTTAGTTCTCCCATAGCTTCTGATATAATGTCTCTCAGGTTAAAAGAAAAGAAAAAAAAAAAAGGTCCATTACATTGAATTAAACCATGGAACCAAAAGGATTCAGGAAAACTTACATAGAAATTAGCAGAACCCAAGTTTCCATGTGCTTCCTTTAGGTAAAAAAAATTTTTTTCATTTTAGTTTTATCTACTTGTAATGAAGAATGTATAATCAAATCACACTCTCCTGGTTTTCCTTTTACTTCATAAATCACCCATTCTCAAAATTTTCTGGATCCTCCTCTTCTAGATCTCTAATGTTGTGAAACTCCAGGAGTACTCCTTGAAGCCCTTCTGTATAACATTTATTATAACATTCTCTATGACATTTAGTCTATCTCCTCCCATGGCATGCCTTTAAATACCATTTATAAGCTGATGACTTTCAAGTTTACATACCCAGCCCCAGTTGGATACCCTATTGGGATCTGAAGTTCGACATGCACAAAACTCTTAGTTAGTTAATACCCCAAATCAATTTTTACCCTAGTCTTCCCTAGTCTCAGAAAATTGCACCAATATTCATCCTCATTACTTGAGCCTTCAAATCTGTCAGAATTTCTCTCTCTTTCAAATCATGTATGTAGACTATACTCAATTCATGTCTGTCCTTCCTTAATGATAAATTCCAAGTCAAACCACTTCTCTCCACCTCCACTGCTACCACCTTGTCCAAATAACAATCATTTTTACTTAGACTCTCTTTGTTTACAATATTTCCTACTTACAGACAATTCTGTACTTAGCAACCAGTGAACTGAGAGAATCAGATTATGTCACTCCCATGTTCTGAACCTCCAATGGTTTCACACGGGACTTAGAATAGCATCATAATGTCTTACCATGGCCACAAAGTGCCACATGATCTGGTCCCTAGCTTCCTGGGATGGCATCCTCTACCTGTTCATACTTGACTGACTTACTCCAGTCCTGTTGTACTGTCCATATTGCTCTTCCTCAATACTCATGACTTCCTCAAGCCCCATGCAGTCTCTAAGACAGCCAGTCAAGATAAGTGAGGTAAGCTTGCACACAGGTATAGCAGATTATTCATCTTTTTTTTCCTAACACCTATATGAATGGAATAAATGAAACTCAAAAATGAATTTTAAAAAACTCTAAATTTTTGAGGTTTAACCAACACGTGTTTAAAATGTAAGCCTATATTGTAATATAGTTGCCTAAAACATCTAATGTTACTTAAGGCTGCATAAAACAGAAGTGTATTGTTGGGAGAAAGACAGGTTCTAGTTCTTCTGGTCCAACCTCGTCTGGAATGTTGTATGTATTTGGCTTCAGATAACACATATTAAGAGGGATTCTTATCTACCATTGAATTTCAAGCAAAGGATATTTTTCAGAATTGGAAAAACAGTTGTGAAAAATATTCAGTTTGATGAATACTTAATGACTGATATAATGTCTCTCAGGTTAAAAAAAAAAAAAGGTCCATTACATTGAATTAAACCATGGAAGCAAAAGGATTCAGGAAAACTTACATACAAATTAGCAGAACCCAAGTTTCCATGTACTTAATGAATACTTAATGGAGGTGACATGAAAATTCTCCCCAAATAGCAAAAAGTCTGCTGCATAAAACAGGGGTTTATGCTTATTCTTGTTAGCCATAAAGGAAAGAACCAATGGTGAGGGGTTTCAAAGAAAAACCTTTTAGTTCAGCACAAGGAAGAATTGCCTGCCAGTGTTTCCCAACTCCGTGTTCTGCAGAACACTATACCATGTGAGGCTAAATGAGGTGTTTTATGTCTTTACTGAAGCATTTCTCAGAATCTTTAATATGCAAGTCTTAAGAAGAGGATAGAATATGCTTCATTTCCAAAATTTATTTAACCACAGAAACTTTTATTCACAGAGCACTGTTAATATCTTTTGAGACAGTAGTTCATAGAATAGGTGGAGTTAAAGCTGCTTCAAAAATGAACATATTATCTTCTGAAGAAGCACAGTCAAGTTCACATTAAGGTATCTGTTGAAAATGGAGTGTTGTTTTCACTTCTGTACTTCTGAAAACTTGGTAACTGAAACTAGAGTATTAAAGCCTGGGAAACTGGAACGACTTTCTTTGTTATGTTTACAGTCTGACTGACTCAAAACAGTTCTAGATGAGAATAATAGAGCAAAACCAATGGAAATGTTTGAACTTTTCCCCCAGAAATACACAATAGTCATGATATTCCCATGTCTGTCCACTGAGTCATTCATTGTGTCTAAGGTAATACTTCTCAACTTTTTTCACCAACACAGCAACAAACAAAACCCTGTCATGTTCTACCACTCTAACCCCCAGATTTTGTTAGAATCCTGATATGCGACCATGGCCTTCATTGAGCATTGCCATTTTAGAAGCTCAAATGTAGTGTTAAGATAACCTTTTTTAAAAAATAAGTCATTTAAAATTTGTCAAAACAGTAAAAGTTATCAAAACAGATCCACTGCTTTGAGGCCAAATGAAGTACTAATAAAATGGAAGTGAAAGTCCCTCAGTTGTGTCCGACTCTTTGCGACCCCATGGACTATACAGTTCATGGAATTCTCCAGGCCAGAATTGGAGTGGGTAGTCTTTATCTTCTCAAGGGGATCTTTCAGGGCTTGAACCCAGGTCTCCCACATTGCAGCCAGATTCTTTACCAGCTGAGCCAAATATTGTTGTTATTACATACTTGTTGCAATAAGCAAGACAATGTGATAATAAGAGAAACCTTGCCTGACAACATTGAAAAGACAGAGTTGGAAAGTTATAATTAGTGTCTTCTATACAGTTGTCCACAGAATGGTATGATCTAGGGCTGAAACAATGTAGTCCCTAAAAAGAGTGTACACCAGAAGACTGGCTCATCAGGACTTCCACAGTTTATACTTGTTCTGTTTTCCAGAATCATGTTTATTCTCTTTAATTTGGTTTCCAAGGATGTTATCAGTACTGAGAAAGGGCATTTGGGTTAGTAGATAAAAGACTAATTATCAGAAAGATGTATCATCTCCTATTTGTCAGTAAAATTTAATTTTTCTCCTACTATCTGTACTGAAAATTTTACTAAGGTCTTATCAGACCTAGATAGCTGACAAAGCAGGTCCTGGACCAGATCACACCAGACATACCAATTCTTGAAGTCCTTGTAAACAGTACAATTAACTGCTAATGAAGAACATTAAAATGCCATTTCTCTGTTAATTCTGCAATTTTGCCCCTGAATCAGCACTTCAGAGAGTTGGACAATCAGTTCTAAATAGCAGATAAAAGAATTCCTACATAACTTTGATAACCACAGAGACCAATCTCAATTATACATTTGTGTTTTTGGAGACAGCAGGTCAGCTTCAGCAATGCTACACACTGTTTACTGAGTTCACTGACAGATGGGAAGACATAGAGTTTCAGGGGCCTTCCTGTAACGCACTGAAAAACCTAGTCTTGGAGTTGCCTCTATCATGGGAGAAAAGTAGAGGTGATCAACTTGGATATGATGCTATTTTTCTTCTAACCAAGCTGGAGTTAAAAATGCTTGAAGATGGTGATGGCCAAGACCAGAGTCAGGAACTGGGGTCTGGTCAGAGTCCAGGGAGCTATTAGAACTTTGTCTTCTTGGTTTCCAGGTTGATCATGTTTCCTTGGATTTGGGGAGTCTGCTTATCAGCTGACCCCTGAACATCCCCTGGCTTTAAAGGAACATAGTAGTATCCCATGATGGAGAAGATCAGGCAGACCACCAGCAAGAGGCAGGAAAACAAAATGAATTCGGCCCACTGTAGGAAGAAATACATTCAAGAGAAAAATATGGAGAACCTGAAACTAAAGGGATCTTTATAGGATGAGGAATGGAGAGCAGATTGACACAGGGTCACCAGTTTAGGAAGAGCTTTGGTAGGAGAACACAGGGCTCACTGTCCTTGACTCACATGGACCTATGTGGGTATTATTGCAACTTACATGTCTATTTTCCTGGAAAAATCTGTGTCTAATTCATCTCAGGTCAGAGGGTTGAGTGGGAGACAGAGGGGTCAGGGAAGGGCAGCAGAAGAAGATGGAGGGAAATCCTTGGGTAGATACGTGCTCCTGTTTCTCTTAGGTACATACCTGAGCTAGGCCACTGAACTGTGCCACAATAAGCACGATGATATTCCCAACTGCAACTGTCAACAACCAGGCTGCCTGGAGTACAGACTTCATGCTGGAGGGAGCCTAGAGAAGACACAAATCTGTGAGTAAAGAAATTCCCTATACCACCCTCCTATCCCATGCATCTACCCATAAAACTTCTCCCACCCCAACTTTCAGATTTGAACTTCCCCCACAAGTTCAGCTATCACATCGGTTCAGGGAATGGTAATAATGTTCATAGTAACAACAAGATGGAGCTCTTAACTGAATATTTTAATTCATTGTATCATATAATCTTCATTACAACCCTAAGGGATAATTTCTATTACTATTCTTATTTTACACAAAAATAGCATCAGAGAGATGATAATTCACTTGCTGAAGATTACACAATAGATATTCAGCCAAAATTTGAACTTGGGCAGTTTGATTCCATAGTCCTTATTCTTAATGTTTCAGTATCCTTTTCTGGATCCCAAATAGCATAGGGATCCAGCCTGCCGTGTTCCTGGGAGTCAAGTTGATACTCTGTTCAGGGTCATAAGAAATCTAAAGCCAAAAACTATAGAGGTCTTGGCCATGGTCACATATCTAATTAAGGCAGTCAAAGTGTTGGTTGCTCAGTTGTGTCCAACTCTTTGTGACCCCAGTGACTGTATCCTGCCAGGCTCCTCTGTCCATGGAATTCTCCAGGCAAGAATACTGGAGTGAGTAGCCAATCCCTTCTCCAGGGGATCTTCCCAACCCAGGGATTGAACCTGGGCCTGCAGCATTATAGGCAGATTCTTTACCATCTGAGCCACCAGGGAAGCCCAGGTGAGGCAGTATCAGGATTAAAACTCCATCCTCTGAGCAGTAGCTCCATCTCCACTTTCCACTTGCAAAAACCTACCTGAGAATAAGAAAACTCAAGTCCTGTGACAGAGAACATGACCTCCCCAGCTGTAACAAGAGCGTATTGTGGTAGCTGCCATGCGATGGACATTTTGTTGGCTGGCATGTATTCCATCTTCCAGGCCTGAGGACCCTGATTGGTTCTCTTAGTGAGGGAAACAAGAAATGGGCTTGTGAGGAGTCTCAAGTAAATATTCCTGGCCTATAGCATTTATGATCTTACATCCATCTCCTGATTGTATTGTCATTCTTGTTGTACCATGAAGAGATTGAGCACTTTCTACACAGTTTCAGGTTTTTGAAATTCCTTTTGATAACACTGCACTCACTTGGCTGGCTTCAGTCAACCAGATACCATTATTGCAGAGCCCTTAAATGGTAGACTATTACACAATTTCAGGTTTTTGAAATTCCTTTTGATAACACTGCACTCATTTGGCTGGCTTCAGTCAACCAGATACCATTACTGCAGAGCCCTTAAATGGTAGACTATTTTAATACTGTAGTTTGGAGTCCAAACATTTGACCTACTGCATATTTTGATCCTGGTCAACATTTTAAATGTAAAATGGCATCTGATATATGAAAAATTATCAGAAAAGCATGTACTTAAAAAAGTTAAGTACAATTAAAATATTTCTAACATTTTCCATTTAAATATCTTACTAAAATTACTTTATCAGAGTAAATTATTTCTTGGTAACCCTTACATTAAAAGTTTTCCTGATCAATTTTTAAATACCTGTATCAAATACCACCTGCTATTTTGTCTTCTATTTTCTGGCCATTATTTTTAAACTCAAACTTACACATAAAAATTTTGTCAAAAAGATGCTATATTCCTATAAAATTTTGGTCAAAAGAATCTTTTCGGGGTCAATTTTTTGTTATCAATGTTACCAAATATACATGATTCAACAGTCTTTTTTCCCTAAAACTACTTTTACTGTATGCAGGTTCTCAGCTGTATTTGATTTTACTGTACAATAATTGTAATGAAATTTTTGAAATTATATATTTTTATAGGAGTAAAACCAAGTTATTAGGTAGCAGGTGTTATTAAATAGTAGATGTAATACACGGATATGTCATGAGATTAAAAATAGAGATAAAATATCAAGTTCAAAAGTCCTGAAATAAAAAGTTCTTGATGTTGAAATGCCTTTGATTTCCTTATTTGGAAATAGAGTTGTTGCAGATATAATTAGTCAAGTTATAATTAAATCATTGGTATGGGCCCTAATCTAATGACTGATGTCTTCGTAAGAGTCAGAGTCACTGCATTTAAAATGCAGTAAGGGAAGTGTTGCTTTCGTTGATATTGTGAACAATACTGGGCATATATTTGGGTTTTCTTAGCCTCAGAGAAGACCATGACCTGAGGTTGTAAATAAAAGTCACATTCTTAAATACTCACAGACAAATATAATAATTAAGTAAACAAAGTAGATTGAGTGGGAATGATACAGACTATAGTAAACTGTCTAAAGCATACAGCCACTATAGCACCAGCCAAGTGACATGGTAATACTCGTTACAAAATTTTCTGATCTAATAACAAAGAAATGTTAGGAATCCAGTTTCTTTGGTGAAATTGCTTGAATTTTAAATATTGTCAATTAATAATTATTATCATTTTTGTCAAGACTGCAACCAGACAAAACAGAACTACGTGAGGAACTGGGCCCTCAGTACCTCTAATTTATGATCTCTACTCTAGATGGTTATTAGATCCTCACATTCAGAAACAATATATATAGCCTCTAACTTGAGCAGTATACTATAGACAGGACAAAGAAAAACTGAAATAACACCAGGAATGCAAGTGTTATGAGTTGAGTTGTGTCCCCCTAAAACTCATATGTTGAATTCAAACCCCCATTACCCACCTGAGAATGTGACCTTATTTGGAAATAGAGTTGTTGCAGATATAATTAGTCAAATTATAATGAGGTCACTCAGGTGGGCCCTAATTCAATATGACTGGTGTCTTCATAAGAGAAATTTGGACATAGACAAACATACAGGGAGAATTCCATGAGAAGATGAAAGTGAAGACTGGGGTGATTCTTCTATACACCAAGCAACACCAAACATTGCCAGAAAACCACTAAAAACTAAAGGAAGCTAAATGAAATGGATTCTTTCTCACAGCTCTCAGAAGGAACCTACTCTACCAACACCTTGGTCTTGGACTTCTGGCCTTCATGACTGTAAGACAATAAATTTCTGTTGTTTAAGCCATTCAGCCTGTGGCATTTTGTTACAGTGGCCCTAGAAAACTAATACAGCTAGGCTGCTTTAACAGCAGAAAATCAATTAATGAACCATATCAATAGAAAATCACATGATTTTCAGTAGACAAGGAAAAAGCATATGACAAAATTCAATGCCTCCTCCCACTTTCTTGTAAAAAACATACAAACAAAAAGCACAACAGACTAGGAATAGAAGGGAACTTAACCTGATACCCAACCAATGACACCTGTGAAAACTCCACAGCTAACGTACTCAGTGATAAAAGACTGAATGCTTTCCCCCTAAGTGGATGTCTACTCTCAACACTTCTATTCAGTATTTTATTGATGGTTCAAGCAAGAGCACTTCATTAAGAAACAGAAGTAAAAGTCATCCACTGAAAGAAAGAAGTAAAGCTTCTTTATGCAGATAACATGATCTTGTATGTATAAAGTCCTAAGGGATCCACTAAAAATCTATTAAAACTAACAAACGAGTTCAGTAAGGTTGCAGGACGTAAGATCAGTATCAACTGTATTTCTACATATTTCCAATGAGCAATTTAAAAATGAAATTAGGGAAATGATTCCATTCAGTTCAGTTCAGTTCAGTTGCTCAGTCGTGTCCGACTCTTTGCGACCCCATGAATTGCAGCACGCCAAGCCTCCCTGTCCATCACAAACTCCCAGAGTTCACTCAAACTCATGTCTATCGAGTTGGTGATGCCATCCAGCCATCTCATCCTCTGTCATCCCCTTCCCCTCCTGCCCCCAATCCCTCCCAGCATCAGGGTTTTTTCCAATGAGTCAGCTCTTCGCATCAGGTGGCCAAAGTATTGGAGTTTCAGCTTCAACATCAGTCCTTCCAATGAACACCCAGGACTGATCTCCTTTAGGATGGACTGGTTGAACCTCTTGCAGTCCAAGGGACTCACAGGAGTCTTCTCCAACACCACAGCTCAAAAGCATCAATTCTTCAGTGCTCAGCTTTCTTCACAGTCCAACTCTCACATCCATACATGACCATTGGAAAAACCATAGCCTTGACTAGATGGACCTTTGTTGGCAAAGTAATGTCTCTGCTTTTCAATATGCTATCTAGGTTGGTCATAACTTTCCTTCCAAGGAGTAAGCGTCTTTTAATTTCATGGCTGCAATCACCATCTGCAGTGATTTTGGAGCCCCAGAAGATAAAGTCTGACACTGTTTCCGCTGTTTCCCCATCTATTTCCCATGAAGTGATGGGACCAGATGCCATGACCTTCATTTTCTGAATGTTGAGCTTTAAGCCAACTTTTTCACTCTCCACTTTCACTTTCATCAAGAGGCTTTTGAGTTCCTCTTCACTTTCTGCCATAAGGGTGGTGTCATCTGCATATCTGCGGTTATTGATATTTCTCCCAGCAATCTTGATTCCAGCTTGTGCTTCTTCCAGCCCAGCATTTCTCATGATGTACTCTGCATAGAAGTTAAATAAGCAGGGTGACAATATACAGCCTTGACCAAGCACTCCTTTTCCTATTTGGAACCAGTCTGTTGTTCCATGTCCAGTTCTAACTGCTGCTTCCTGACCTGCATATAGGTTTCTCAAGAGGCAGGTCACGTGGTCTGGTATTCCCATCTCTTTCAGAATCTTCCACAGTTTATTGTGATCCACACAAAGGCTTTGGCATAGTCAATAAAGCAGAAATAGATGTTTTTCTGGAACTCTCTTGCTTTCTCAATGATCCAGCGGATGTTGGCAATTTGATCACATGGACCACAGCCTTGTCTAACTCAATGAAACTAAGCCATGCCGTGTGGGGCTACCCAGGACGGGGGCGGGGGGGGGGGGGTGGTGTCATGGTGGAAAGGTCTGACAGAATGTGATCAAACTGGAGAAGGGAATGGCAAACCACTTCAGTATTCTTGCCTTGAGAACCCCATGAACAGTTTGAAAAGGCAAAATGATAGGATATTTAAAGAGGAACTCTCCGGGCTGGTAGGTGCACAATATGCTACTGGAGATCAGTGGAGAAATAACTCCAGAAAGAATGAAGGGATGGAGCCAAAGCAAAAACAATACCCAGTTGTGGATGTGACTGGTGATAGAAGCAAGGTCTGATGCTGTAAAGAGCAATATTTCATAGGAACCTGGAATGTCAGGTCCATGAATCAAGGCAAATTGGAAGTGGTCAAACAGGAGATGGCAAGAGTGAACGTCAACATTCTAGGAATCAGCGAACTAAAATGGACTGGAATGGGTGAATTTAACTCAGATGACCATTATATCTACTACTGTGGGCAGGAATCCCTTAGAAGAAATGGAGTAGCCATCATGGTCAACAAGAGTCCAAAATGCAGTACTTGGATGATTTTGTTAGTAACAGCAAAATAAAGAATAAAATACTTAGGAGTAAATAAAACAAATGTAAAACCTATATTCTAAAAAGTATAAAAGCATTGTTGAAAATATTTACATCTTGAAGAAGACCTAAAGATAAATGGAAAGACACTTCATGTTCACTGATCAGGAGACAATATTGTTAAGGTAGCAAAACTCCTCACAATAACCTCACAAATTCAACGCAATCTTTATAAAAATTCTCAGCTGGCTGCTGATTCCAAGTTGATCCTAAGATTATATGAAAATTCAGGGAACCCATAATAGCCAAACCAGTCTTGAAAGGGAAGAATGAGCAAAACTGAAAGACTTATACTTCCTGATTTTTAAATTGACTACAAAGTAATAGTAATTAAGAGATTATGGTATTGGAACAAGAATAAATATATAGGTAAATGGAATAGAATTGACTCCAGAAATAAACCCTCACATTTTTGGTCAGTTGACTTTTGACAAGAATGTCAAGACCATTTAGCGGGAAAAGAAGAATCTTCAACAGATTGTGCTGGGACAACTGGATGTTCACATACAAAAGAATGAAGTTAACCCCCAAGCTCATACCATATGCAAAAATTAACTCAAGATAGATTAAAGTCCTAAATGGTGATTTAGTTGCTAAGTCATGTCTGACTCTTTGCAGTCCCATGTACTATAACCCACCAGGCTTCTCTGTCCATGGGGATTCTCCAGGCAAGAATACTGGTGTGGGTTGCCATTTCCTTCTCCAGGGGATCTTCCCAACCCAGGGATCGAACCCAGGTCTCCTGCATTGCAGGCAGATTCTTTACCAAATGAGCTACATATAGAAGTCCTAAATGTAAGAGGTCTGTCTAGTCAAGCTATGGTTTTTCCAATAGTCATGTATAGATGTGAGAGTTGGACTATAAAGAAAGCTGAGCACCAAAGAACTGATGCTTTTAAACTGTGGTGTTGGAGAAGACTCTTGAGAGTCCCTTGGACTGCAAGAAGATCCAACCAGTCCATCCTAAAGGAGATCAGTCCTGGGTGTTCATTGGAAGGACTGATGTTAAAGCTGAAACTCCAATACTTTGGCCACCTGATGCGAAGAGCTGACTCACTGGAAAAGACCCTGATGCTGGGAAAGATTGAGGGCAGGAGGATAAGGGGATGACAGAGGATGAGATGGTTGGATGGCATCACCAACTCAATGGACATGAGTTTGGGTAAACTCCGGGAATTGGTGATGGACAGGGAGGCCTGGAGTGCTTCGGTTCATGGGGTCACAGGTCACAAAGAGTCAGACACGACTGAGCAACTCAACTGAACTGAAATGTAAGAGGTAAAAACAATAAAACTTAGAGGTAAATATAGGCATTAATCCTCAAGAGCTTATATATGGCAATGGTTTCTTAGATGTAACACTTAAAGCATATGCAACCAAAGAAAAAGTTGATAAACTGAACATCATATAGATTAAAAGTGTTTGTACTAATTCAGGGGGCACCATCAAGAAAGTTAAAAAGACAATCTTATGAATGGGAGAAAATGTTTGCAAATTGTATATCTAATAATGGACTTATATTTAAAATACATAAAGAATACTTGTATGCTAAGTTGCTTCAGTCTTGTCCAACTCTTTGTGAACCCTATGGAATGTAGACTGCCAGGCTCCTCTGTCCATGATTCTCCAGGCAAGAATACTGGAGTGGGTTGCCATGCCCTCTTCTAGGGGATCTTCCCCAACCAGGGATCGAACCTATGTCTTTTATGTCTCCTGCACTGACAGGCAGGTTCTTTACCACTACCATCACCTGGAAAGCCCTTACAAGTCAATAATTAAAAGACAACTCAATTAGAAATTGCACAAAGACTCTGAATAGACATTTCTCCAAACCTGATTACAAATGGCCAATAAGTACATTAAAAGGTGCTCAACATCATTAGTCATCAGGAAAATACAAATCAAAACCACAGTGAGATACCATTTCATACCTACTAGAATGGCTATAATTAATAAGACAGAAAAATAAGTGCTACAAAGAGAATATTGCCACTTTCAACTCATGGGAATGATAAATGTGCATTCACTTTGCAAAAGGGCTTCCCTGGTGGCTCAGATGGTAGAATCCACCTGCAATGCAGGAAACCTGGGTTTGATCCCTGGGTTGGGAAGATTCCCCAGGAGGAGGGCATAGCAACCCCCTCCAGTATTCTTGTGTGGAGAGTCCCCATGTACAGAGGAGCCTGGCAGGCTACAGTCCAAATGGTCGCAAAGAGTCAGACACAACTGAGCGACTAAGCACATGGCAGTTCCTTAGATGGTTAAACACAGAATTACCATGTGACCCAACAATTCCACTCTTAGTTATATACCCAAGAGAAGTGAAAATATATGCCCACACAAACACTTGTACATGAATATTCACAGCAACATTATTTATATCAGTCAAAAGGTGAAAACACCAAATGTCCATATACTGATGAATACATAAACAATATGTGTTATATCCATGCAGTGGGCAATAAAAAGAAGTGAAGTACTGTTATATACCCTGAAAAGACCCTGAAGCTGAGAAAGATTGAGGGCAGGAGGAGAAGGGTACAACAAAGGATGAGATGGTTGGATGGCATCACCGACTCAAGGGACATGAGTTTGGGTAGGCTCCGGGAGTTGGTGAGGGACAGGGAGGTCTGGCATGCTGCAGTTCATGGGGTCGCAAAGAGTCAGACATGACAGAGCAACTGAACTGAAGTGTTATATACTGCAATATGAATGAACCTTAAAAATAAGCTAAATGAAAGAATCCAGACACAAAAGACCACATAGTATATCATTCCATTTATACTAAATGTCCACAATAGGCCAGTGTATGAAGAAAGTAAACAAGTAGTTGTCTAGGGGTAAGGGGTTTGGGAGGAAATAGTGAGTGACTGCTGATGAATATGAGGCTTCTTTTTGGAACGAGGAAAATGTTCTAAAATTACACAACTCTGAATTTTTTAAACACCACTGAATATATATTATTGAAAATATATTCTACATATGTATTGAACATACAATGCATACTGAATATGTTAATACATTTTAAACCATTATGTACTTGAAGTGGGTGAATTGTATGGTATATGAATTATATCTCAATAAGGCTATAATAAAAATGGCATACCAAAAATGTCATGCTAATTAAATTAATTACAATAAATAAAATGTTACAGATTATTCTCATCACCCTTCTAGAAGTGTTCCATCTTTTTCTTATTCACTATCTACTTTTTATATTTAATACAATGTCAAAAGTAATGGAATAAAATTAGAATCAAAATTGACATCAGAGGTCTAAAACCCTGATGGCTAAACAACTGCTTTTGATGGGCCACAGTTAATTGATCCCCCAAACTTTGTGTAAAGATTGACATTTGCTACAAGTCTTGGTATTTCAGACTGTGATATAATAGCAGATCAATTTCCAAGGAGCTAGGAGAACCACATGTGGAGTCAGTCAAGAAGACCAAAATAATTTGTGTTTTCTTGGTGCCATAATGAGACTGGAGCAGACCATGTCACCTCATAGCAGTGACTCAAGATAAGTTATGTCTACCATTCCCCAAGATCCTGTGCCTGCTACCAATGTTATCTATTTTAAGTCCTCTCTGGAGACCTTAGTAGCTTTTCTAAAGTCACTATAGAAGCTATCACCTTACACTAGAGATAAGTATGTGATACTGTCTTGCCACAGAGTCTTCTTTGGATCCAGGATATATATATAGATACATATAGATACAGATACATATAGATATATATAAGTTTAGATATGATATAGTTATATAGATACAGGTATATGGAAAGAAAGAGTGAGGATAGCCATGGGCTACTTACATTAGTAATAACAAACAGATAAACTGCACCAAAGTCTAGTAGGCCCAAATTCAGTGAAAAATCCTCATTCTTTGTTCTACAATGCACTGCAGGATATCTGCAACAGGACAAATTTAGGTTAGAATAAACATTACAATTTAGAAAAGCACTTCCATCTCTGGTGGAAAGAGTGATTTCATCTCTCTACTGATGGTGAATCAAGCAGCAAAGCTACCATTTCTCTTTGAGGAGTCTTAGAGTAAATTATTTTTTTGCAAGGTTTTTTCCACACCTGATCTGAGATTTCATCGCCTGTTGGGTATTTTTTTTTTTAACCTTAAACCTGACGCAGAAGGTACAAATTGCCTTCTGTTGTGTACTTCAGACTCTAAGTCTTCTCATCTAAATCTCATGAATTTTTCTCTTCTGAACCTTATGAACTAGTGGAACAGCTTAAAACTGAATCTGAATGGATAAGCTCAAAGTAACAAGGTGTTAATAGGAGTTACAAAAGGGTAGGAATGGGAGCCAATAATAAACTGGAAAACCTCCAGGAGATGGCCTTCACAACAAGCATGGTCTCAATATGTCTCTGCAGAACAACATGAGACTGAGGAAAGGAGTCAAAGGTTGCAAAAGAGGAGTCTGGGTATATTTACAATTAGCTGAAATATATTAGGTATATAATTAGGTGTAACTTCTATACCTAATCTGCCCACCTATACACAAAGAAAGTATTTAAAAATCAGTTGTTGATAAAAGTAAAATGTCCACAGGGTAGTGCTCTTACTCTCCTCTTTGCACAGTTCTGTAAGCAGACACACCATAGTCTTCATCAACAATGAGGGATGCATCTGTACCCAGGGAGACATTGACCTTTTCATGCAAAGTGTTAACAAACCTAAGGATAATAGAGACATTGTTAGAGATTAGACAAACTCTCCCACCTGATAAATGGGCAGGGGCCTTTTCTGTTTTGTTTATTGCTGTATGCCCAGTGCCTAGAATAGAGGCTAGCACATGAAAGGTACATGATATATATTGTTAACTGAATGAATAAAGCAACTCACACAGAAGTAATTAGTAGTCTTAGCTGTCCCTATCTTTTTCTTTCCTCAGGTATTAGCTTTTTGTCTGCCACATCATCACCTGATCTCAACTGGGATGACACTATCGTGATCACTCATGGCAGTTTGAGCCTCCTCAATAACCCAGCTTAGGTGCACCTATTTCTTTCTGTTTTCTAATGATGGAATTCATCAATTGAAGCTCAAAAAGGAAAATAACTATGTATATATAAATACATATTAGTATTTATATAAAACTGATACTTTATTTTATAAATGAAGTCTGATTTGCTTTACACAAAACTCAGACTCCCAACCCACAGTAGGTTAAGCTATCATTGTTTTGGGTCTTCAGACAAACTTGAACTCTTCCAGAACCATCTTTTTAGTCCTTTGAACCTGAGCCCCTAAATTGTTCCCTCTGTTTCAATTTTTGGTACCATTTGTGTTAGTCCCTGGCTCATGGGATTAGAAGGGCAATTCCCTCTAAAACCGTTGATGTTGATTCCTGGACCTTTGATCATCCTGCACTAATCTAGAAATTGCTCCCTTTCATCCTTACTGGAGGTTTCCATTGCTCTCTGACCCAGGGAAGACATATTTTGATCTGTTTACTTTTTCTGAAAATCATGGAAAGGCAGATTATTATGACTGTTCCAGCCTTCAGTGAAATTCAAATTTTTCATTAAAAGTTCTCCTCTAAAATGCTATTCTCTATAGCAACCATCTAATCTTGATGGCCATAGGCACATGCATCTGTCTATTTTATGTCAGATTCCTGCCCCTGTGAGCAAGTGACCTCCTCAGGGCTTCATCTCTGTTAACTGTCCCAGGGTATCTAACAAGACCTTCAACCTTATCTAGATTCAAAACCAAGTTTTTTGACTCCAAGTATGTTACCTTTACTAAACCATGATGCCTCTATAGGTTCATTTTAAATTTTACTTTAAAAACATAGTAACTATAAAAGATATTCAACTTCCAGTAATGAAGGGAGAAATATTTACTTCTAAATTTCTCTCTGAGGATCACAGACAGGAAGTACTTAATTTTTTTCTTAAGAGCAAGATAAGTGCATAAAATTCAGTAGAAGCAATCCATGTGACAGAGCACAGAGGGGCATACATAGACACAGGGTCATTTTTGATTACCATTGAGAAAGCAAGCCAAAAGACTTGGTTTTGAATCTGTGCCTCTCAGTTCCCTGGGGAAATGCCTTGACACCAATCCTCCTGACATTCTAGGAAAGAGCATCCTAGTACAAGACAATCAGAATGTGAAGTTCTGTAGACAGACACATTGTGATATTTCAATTGGAAATGGAAATTCTGTTTTTTTGTCTTTAAGTGGCGTCTCGAATAGTGTGGCATATTCTGCAGAATGAAGAATATGGGGTCTCTTCTGAAGCCCCACAGCTCAGAAGAGACCCCAGATTCAAGAGAACAGAGAGGCCTGGGTCTCCTTGACATCCAAACCTCATGGCTGTCATCCCATTGGTTGTTTTGTTTTCTTCATCCTTCACCTACAATAGAGGGAAGTAAAAATCAGTTATCAGTGTCTAGAAGGAAGTGATAATCATAAAATTTGATCATCAGATATGTCCTTGGTAAGATATTGATAAGCCAGTCATCATACTCTAAGATAATTTGGAAATTAGGCCATTCCTCACTTACCATCATGCTAGAAATACTTTCCCCATCTTCTCGAATGATCAGGGTGTACCATATTTTCTCCTCCACAGAATGATCAGTGTAGACAGACACATTGTGATATTTCAATTGGAAGTGGAAATTCTGGCTTTTTGTCTTCAAGTGGAGTTTGGAATAGTGTGGCATATTCTGCAGAATGAAGAGCCTGTTACATTCACCTTCTACTCCACCTTGAACACTGCAATCTCATAGCAAACCAGGGGAGTTGACCTCATCAGATATTTTCAACATTACTCTTTAACTTCATAATACCATTTCTGGTAATCTATCATAGGATGAATTACAGGCATGAATAAAGACTTATGAGTAAGGATGTTCATAATAGGATTACTTATAGTAATTAAAATACCAATAAGGAAATATTTTACTAAACTATGATATTTCCACAGAATGGAGTATTATGTATCCATTAACACCACATACTCAAAGTTTATCTAAGGACACAGGAAAATGCTTTTGATGCAGTTTATCTTAAGAAAAATTCAAAGTCAATACAGCATATAGTGTTTCAATACTTTAAAAAAATTTGTTTATTCATTTATACAAAACTGCTATCTATAATTCATCTCTGTGTGATGGACTTATAGGTGGATTTTATATCTGTTAACACACTCCCTAATTTTTAATAATAAATGTATATCTTATTAGAGCATTTTTAAATGAATATTTCAGAATATATATAATATAGAAGTGAAAATATGCAAGCCAAACTCTTCCACAGGGTGTGTGTAGGAAGCAGTTTGAAATACTAAAACAAATTACTACCTATTGAGAGCTTACAATGTCTCAGACTTTATGCTAAGCACTTTACATATAATATTTATCCTTACAACAGCTTATGACATAAAAACTACTGCCATTTTACAGATGATAAAACTGAGGCTTAGAGATACAAATAACTTGTTCAAGGTCTTATAACTACAGAGTGACAGAATCAGAAATTGGATTGGGGCACTTCGACTTAACAAATGCATGCTATAAACCACTGTATTATGCTGCTGCCTTGGCACATAATCTGAATGTGTTTCTAACTCACTCAAGTCCATATGTCACCTGGAAAGATTTGATGGACTCTGCCAACAGAGTATTATTTTCATCGCCGAGCACTGTTACCTTCACCTCATCATCTGCCAGATTTAAGACTTGTAGGAAAATCTCTTGGGAATCTGGCTGGTGTGGGGCCATTTCCTTAGGACAGAGAACACATGTTAGAATTACCAACAAACCACCCGTGAGATACAATGAGATCATATACTGCAGTACTATCTTGATAGCCAAGATTATCTAGTCAAGAGGACACAGTTTTCTACCTCTAAAGAGCATTTGGCTTTGAAAACTCTGAAGGCAGTTTGGAGCGGGAATCTCCACCTCACTGTAGTAAGCACTGATCAGAGCAGTTCAGTCGCTCAGTCATGTATGACTCTTTGTGACCCCATGAACTGAAGCACACCAGTTTCCCTGTCCATCACCAACTCCTGGAGTTTGCTCAAACTCATGTCCATTGAGTTGGTGATGCCATCCAACCATCTCATCCTCTGACATCCCCTTCTCCTGCCTTCAGTCTTCCCAGCATCAGGGTCTTTTCCAATGAGTCAGCTCTTTGCAGTAGGTGGCCAAAGTATTGGAGTTTCAGCTTCAGAATCAGTCCTTCCAATGAATATTCAGGATTGATTTCCTTTAGGATTGACTGGTTTGATCTTGCAGTCCAAGGGACTCTCAAGAGTTTTCTCCAACACCACAGTTCAAAAGCATCAGTTCTTCAACACTCAGCTTTCTTTATGGTCCAACTCTCACATACATACATGACTACTGGAAAAAACCATAGCTTTGATTAGATGGACCTTTGTTGGCAAAGTAATGTCTCTGCTTTTTAATATGCTGTCTAGGTTTGTCGTAGCTTTTCTTCCAAGGAGCAATCACCTTTAATTTCATCATTGCAGTCAACATCTGCAGTGATTTTGGAGCCCAAGAAAATAAAGTCTCTCACTGTTTCCCCATCTATTTCCCATGAAGTGATGGGATTGGATGCCATGATCTTAGTTTTCTGAATGTTGAGTTTTAAGCCAGCTTTTTCACTCTCCTCTTTCACTTTCATTAAGAAGCTCTTTAGTTCCTCTTCACTTTCTGCCATAAGGGTGGTGTCATCTGCACATCTGAGGTTATTGATATTTCTCCTGGCAATCTTGATTCCACCTTGTGCTTCATCCAGCCTGGCATTTCACATGATGTACTCTGCATATAAGGCAAATAAGCAGGGTAACAATATACAGCCTTGACTTACTTCTTTCCTGATTTGGAACCAGTCTGTTTTTCCATGTCCAGTTCTAACTGTGGCTTCTTTACCTGCATATAGATTTCTCAGGAGGCAGGTAAGGTGGTCTGCTAGTCCTATCTCTTGAAGAATTTTCCACAGTTTGTTGTGACCACACAGTCAAAGGCTTTGGCATCGTCAATAAAGCAGAAATAGATGGTTTTCTAGAACTCTCTTGCTTTTTTGATGATCCAACAGATGTTGGCAATTTGATCTCTGGTTCCTCTGCCTTTTCTAAATCCAGCTTGAACATCTGGAAGTTCTCGGTTCATGTACTGTTGAAGCCTGGCTTGGAGAATTTTGAGCATTACTTTGCTAGCATGTGAGATGAGTGCAATTGTGCAGTAGTTTGAGCATTCTTTGGCATTGTCTTTCTTTGGGATTGGAATGAAAACTGACCTTTTCCAGTCCTGTGGCCACTGCTGAGTCTTCCAAATTTGCTGGCATATTGAGTGCAGCACTTTAACAGCATCATCTTTTAGGATTTGAAATAGCTCAACTGGAATTCCATCACCTCCACTAGCTTTGTTCATAGTGATGCTTTCTAAGGCCCACTTAACTTTATATTCCAGGATGTCTGGCTCTAGGTGAGTGATCACACTATCGTGGTTATCAGTGTCATGAAGATCTTTTTTGTATAGCTCTTCTGTGTATTTTTGCCACCTCTTCTTGATATCTTCTGCTTCTGTAGTCTTTTCCTACTCCAGGGGATCTTCCTAACTCAGGGATTGAACCCACATCTCCTGCATAGCAGGCAGATTCTTTATCAACTGAGCTATCAGGGAATCCCCCATAAGCACTGATGCCAGGTAACAAACTCCATGCTTTTTGACTTGGCTGTGGCCCCATACATCATTCCCCAATAGTGACTATTCAACCTGCCAAACGGTATTTGAATGTTTGGTAAGGTATCAAAGAGATGATTATATATCTTGGATACTGGTGTTTGGAAATTCCTACATCATTCAGGTGGGAGGTGGGCTTCATTTTACACTGCTGCTCTACTCCTATATCTACTCATTTGCCACAAATACTTATTATGCACTTTCTGTAAAACAGCTACTGTGGTAGGGCCCAGTGAATCAAGATTGAACAAGTCAGAAAAATGAACAAAATAGATATGATCCTGCCCTCATGGAGCTTAAGATTTACTGTACTCACATTAATTTTTATCTCTACAGCAGCAGCAACTGCAAAAGCCAGGCATGCTAGGATCATACCAACAGCCATTTTCCTAAGTGATCTGTAGAGGAAACAGCGGCAATTATACCTAAACTGTAGGTGCTAAAGAATAAAATCCAAACCCCCTTAGCTTACCTAATTTGTTCTCAATTACTTTCAAAGTATTTCCTAGTACTCCCCTTCATATATCCTTCTTTCTACCTTTACTTGAGTCACACTGAACTATTCTTTGTAACACACCAAATTTCCCACCTTTATTTATGATGGTTTTTCTATCTATTATATCATAATAGAAAAAATAATAGTAATATAGCCAGAATTATTGAACATTTACCATATATACCAGTTACTATATATTACCTTCTTTTCCTCTTCTTTATAAGTTTTTCTTGACGCTGGCCACTCTCTTCCATCTCTGCATTTCCTGGCACTTTGTTTCCCTTCTTAGGCTTAACATATTAATTTAACATAATTCATCTTGTGCAATAACCTTGCATATTTTCTATCTCCCTTACTGAAGGATAAACTCCTTAGGAGCAAGATTTGTGCTTTTACAAAGCACTTGGTGCTCAATGAATGAGTAAATGGCAAAAAGTCATTTGAATATACAAAATGATTATCAAAAGGAAATTGCTATTAAATCAGAAATTATAGATGACTTAACACCCTCCTCTGTCAAACTTTACAAAGAATAACACTTCTATTTAGAAAGGGGGAAAATAGTTTCTATCCCCATTCTTATATGAGGTCTTTCATTTGTTTCATAGGGACAGTAAGAGATTTAAAGGTATTAGTTAATCATCAAAGACTTTGAACTTCTTTGAAGAAGCAACTTTTAAGTATAAAGCAACAAGTTGGTTTAGGAGACTAATCACATACTTTTGACTTTCCATGAAGTGTACTCCTAACTTTTCAACATCACATATGTAAATCTGCAGTAATGGCTTGGAATCTCTAAGTTAAGAATTAATTAGATCTAATTCCCATCCTCCAGTGTTAATGGGCATTTAATCTAATGTGGATAAACAGAAGCAGAAAAATGATAAACCAAAATAAATCATTACTAAGCAGAAAAGATACTGACTCTTTATCAAACTGGGCAAATTATGAGTCAATTTGGAGTAACATAGGCATAGTGAACACTTGTGTGCATGCTTGCTAAGTTGTTTCAGTCATGTCTGACTCTTTGTGACCCCGTGGACTGTAGCCTGTTGGTCTTCTATGTCCATGGGATTCTCCAGGCAAGAATACTGGAGTGGGTTGCCATGCCCTCTTCAAGGGGATCTTCCTGACCCAGGGATTGAACCCGTGTCCCTTATTTCTCCTACATTGGCAGGCAGATTCTTTACCATTAGCGCCACCTGGGAAGCCCATAGTGAGCACTTACGTGAAGTTAATGCCACACTTGGAGACCAGACGATAAATGACAAGGTCAAACAATGGTATGAAGATAAGAACCAAAAAGGGATTTAGCACCTGTAACATGATGGTAAAAAGAATTAGTTACAAGTGTTCTATTATAAGTGTAGCATGTGCTTTCATCTGCATGTGTGCATACTCTCTCACATCCAAACACACTTTCATCATACAGTGTACAGAATGATTCCGCATCTTTCAGTCCCTTTATACCCAAGATGTATTACCCCTGCATAGCACGTTAGCTTCCAAATATTCCAAGGGACAAGTTTCACTCTGCACTGGTTTTTCTGTCAATTAATTAGGAGTTCTTCCCTCCCGTTTGCTCTGATCTTATCCAGTTTCACAACCAAGGGAAAAATGTCACGGTCAGGAGAAAGGAAAGAGAGAAGAAGGAATTGGGGATTGTTGAACAAAACAAAGAGTTAAAAATAACTGGAAGTCACCAATAAACAGGGCTTCTGAATTCATTGCTTACACAACAAAGTGTTATATTTCCTTTGACAACATGATACTTGACATGGAAAAAAAAATCCAATGCTTACACTTTCCCTGTGAGTTCAAAACTCCCTGGAGTTTTTGCAGGAGCTACTTGCTTAAGGGAAGATATGAAAGAGAAGTGTGAGGCTTAAAGATAATATTTTCATCACTATGTTTAGCCCTCTTCAGCATAGAAGGAAAAAAAACCATCAAATTATGGTTGGTAATCCTCCTACTACACGTAAAGTTACAGATAAGGGAAAAAATAAGTACCCAAGAATATAGAGAAGTCTCCTACCTGCATCTGATCAGGCTGAAGCACAAAGAAACCCTGAAACATGACAACAAATCACATGAAGATATTGGCATAAAGACAAAAAAAGCCTAGATCAACAATCTTGTTAATTAGCAGGTGAGAAGCATAAGATAATATCCATCAGGTCTTTGGTTCAGAGCCACTATTATCCTTGTAAAGGTATGTGGGGGAATAGGCTGGAATAGAAGCTCAGACTATGGCTTCTGAAGGCAGATGGGCATAAGGGAGAATCTTATTTTCTGTGCACTATGCTTTTTTAACTTGAGAGAGAATAGAGTCAGGGTGTTTTTATTCATCTCAGTAACTGTAGTTGTGGTGGTAAAGATGTGAAGGACAAAAAGGTATCATGGTTAGGGTGAAGTCTCCCATGGACACACAGTGTTTTTAAAGTTTGACCCTTCAGAGGGTCAAAAGGAAGACAACCATGGTAAATCCTGGACAGCCAGAGGAAGGGAAAAGATGAAATTATATTAGGCAAGCTCCAAACAGACTGGCTTATAAAACCCTGGCATCATTCCACCCTGCCTTCTTCACAAGTGAGATGGCAGGAGAACATACAATAATCTAGGCAGCGGGAATAAATGAGAGAAGAATTTGTCAATGAATGAAAATTTTAAAAAGAGAAAATTATATTTAAAATTTTCCCATTATTTCTGTATCCATGAACAAAATATCCCACCTCTGGATACCTGCTGTGAACCCTGCCTGAGAGGCTGGGCCAACTGTGTTGTCACAGCAATCAGTTGTGCCCTGGGGTGCCTGGTGGTGGTGGTTTGGTTGCTAAGTCATGTCCAACTCTTGCGAGTCCATGGACTGTAGCCTGCCAGGCTCCTCTGTCCATGGAATTCTCCAGGCACGAATACTGGAGTGGGTTGCCATTTCCTTCTGCAGGGGAGCTTCCTGACCCAGAAATCAAACCCAGGTCTCCTGCATTGAAGGCAGATTCTTTACTGACTGAGGTAAGAGGGGAGCTTTGGTGGGGCATAGTTGGAAGGAAACATCCATTCCCCAGGCTTCATTTGCTCCCTATCTACTCCCTATCACTATCCACTCCCTATCACTTCATTTGCTATTGTCTCAGTGCTTCCTGTATACACTGAAACCTTTCCATCCTTACCTCTCTGATTTTCAAAGATAAGATTCTGTCTTATAATAGTCACTTTGCCTATCCAGTAACTTCATGCTAAAGGTATAATCTTATGTCACTTTTTAGGCAAAAACACAAATAAATTTTCCCTTAGTGTGGATTAAAAATAAATGATAGACTTCTCTGGGAAAAATCTCTTCTACTCACCAAATCCCCATTCATCCTGGTGGCTTGCAAGGTCCATCGTGAGCCCTACAGCAAACAGATGCTATTAGAGGAAATCCCTTTCCTTTGAGAGAGAAGGGGCTGGAAGAGGTAGTTTTCAAAAGAACTATTCTTACCTGCTGATCCAAAAGTGCCCAGAACATGGGCAATGGGATATAAAGGAACAGTACCCTGGTCAGTGCCTTCACATCCATAATGAGCTGCTTCTGCAAAGAGGAGGAAGAAGGAATAGGCTGAATTGGCAGTTAAGAATTTCTTGCTTGGAGTAGAAATGGCCCAGAACAGTAAGAGAAGAGGTCAAATAATAGTAGGAGAGAATCAGTTTGGTTATTAGGAAAAACTCTATGGAGGCATCAGATGTTTCTGCAGTTCAACTTACTGGGTATTTCTCAGCTGCCCAATCCAGCCAGTGCTCTCTCTTGGGACTGTCCCCAGAATGGGTCTTGAAACGGCTGGAAATGGCAAACTAGGGCAGAGCATAGATATCAGAAGAGAGGAAAAAAAACAAACAAAAAACCCCTCCCCTGCCTTTTCCATTTCACTGTATCTTCCCTTAGACACACATACTTTTGAGTGACTTAATCTAACCTTTTGATTTCATCACACATTGAATTTCAGAATATTTGAAATACAATTTTAACATATGTAACTACATTTCAGAAAACTTTTGCCAGTTTTTAAAAATGATTATATTATTTTTAGCTTGGAGAAGGCAATGGTACCCCACTCCAGTACTCTTGCCTGGAAAATCCCATGGACGGAAGAGCCTGGTAGGCTGAAGTCCATGGGGTCGCTAAGAGTCAGACCTGACTGAGCGACTTCCCTTTCACTTTTCACTTTCATGCATTGGAGAAGGAAATGGCAACCCACTCCAGTGTTCTTGCCTGGAGAATCCCAGGTACGGGGGAGCCTGGTGGGCTGCCGTCTATGGGGTCGCACAGAGTTGGACACGACTGAAGCGACTTAGCAGCAGCAGCAGCAGAGGCATCGAATGATGTTTGATCAACCCCACTTTCCAAAAGTAACAGAAGCAGTGCAGAGGTCATTGAGAAAAGTGTATACCCATGTTTAAAGGCCTATAGGCTCAGAACCGCATTTCTTTTCTTGTAATTGAAAAAGGCAGGCAAACAAGTCATGAACTTACCCAGATACATTTGACCACTTGATTCAGTATGTTTCCTTCAGGAGGTGGTTTTCTGTATAGTTTACTTCCCATTGCAAACACAACTGCAGTAGATAAACAAAGTTCTTAGCTTCTCATTTAGCACATTTAGTTGTCAACACTAAGGACACACTGCTGAAATGTAGGAATGATTGACACATCTCATAAAGGGTGGAAACTGACTGATGCTCCCTGACTTTGGAGTCATAAAAACTATGGGAGCAAGAGAAAAATAAAATGGTCAATGTGTAGACTTTCCTGTAATCACAGAGATGAAAGTCACCTCTGAATTCTCCGTCTTCTATCTCATCTCTACATCTAATATATTATCAACTTTCACTGACCCTCTGTCTTCAGTGTATTTCCTGCCTGTCCCCTCTCTGCATCCCCAGGGCTATGACTCGTATAGGACCTCACAACTTCTACCCTCTATTTTCAAAAGGCCACCAAGTAGTTTCTTAATCCCTGTTCGTTTCTCCTTATCTGCCGCCAAATTAAAATCTTGTTTCCAAGACCTACCTAGTAAGTCCTAACTCCTGAAATGGATTTTCCCAAATTCATTATTATCCTGATGGTTATTATTATCAATAATGATCTCTTGAAGGTTTATTATTATATGTAAAGTGTAAAGCATTTTAATAGTACTGATTTAAACTGAAAACGATTTTACACATAAAGAAATCAAGGGTTAAGGAGTTAAGCAAGTTGTACAAGATTGCACAGATGGAAATTGCCAGAAACTACACTGTTTTTCATTATTTATTTTTGAAATCACTAAACTTTGTTCGGAGAAGGCAATGGCACCCCACTCCAGTACTCTTGCCTGGAAAATCCCATGGACGGAGGAGCCTGGAAGGCTGCAGTCCATGGGGTCGCTGAGGATTGGACATGACTGAGCGACTTCACTTTCACTTTTCACTTTCATGCATTGGAGAAGGAAATGGCAACCCACTCCAGTGTTCTTGCCTGGAGAATCCCAGGGACAGGGGAGCCTGGTGGGCTGCCATCTATGTGGTCACACAGAGTCGGACACGACTGAAGTGACTTAGCAGTAGCAGCAAACTTTGTTTGATATAATCTTTTAAATGATATGAAATAAATTGTATTAAAATATAAGAAGAACAAGTAAATAATAGATGTATAACTTAATGAATTTTTACAAGTGAACACACCCATGTAAATAAGACCAGATAAAAAAACATATTCTAGACCCCAGTGTTCCCTTCCAGCACTGACACCCCACCCTCAACCCACCTCTGCTAAGTTATGCCTCTTTCAATTCCTTTTTACAGCTTGGTAGTAAGATTAGAAACTACCTTCTTGAACTGAGGCCTGTCTACGCAAAAATCTGTACTCTTAACCACCATAAAGGACCTCATTCATTGATTCTTGCATCACACACTTTGCCTGACACAGCTGAGAATAAAGATAAAAAAGACATGACCCCTATCTGCAACCGAGTTCCCCACAACCAACTGCTTCCCACTTTTCCTTTCATCACTCTGTATTTGCCACTGTATCTTCTAACCACTATTCATTATTCCTAAAACAATTCTTTTCTATTTCTGTTCTTGAGCTCATTCTCTCTCAACGCATATGTTTATCTTTTAACCACATCTCCGCAGCTATCTGTAGGTGAATTTAATTTTCTTGTTTTTACTTCATTTTCCACATACCAGCAATGAGATATTACTTTTACAATTATAAAATCGTAAGGTTTTTTTTCAAGTATATTCAGTTCAGTTCAGTCGCTCCGTTGTGTCCGACTCTTTGCAACCCCATGAACTGCAGCACGCTAGGCCTCCCTGTCCATCACCAACTCCCGGAGTTTACCCAAACCATGTCCATTGTGTCAGTGATGCCATCCAACCATCTCATCCTCTGTCGTCCCCTTGTCCTCCTGCCCTCAATCTTTCCCAGAATCAGGGTATTTTCAAATGAGTCAGCTCCTTGCATCAGGTGGCCAACGTGTATTAAATTTAACTAAAATTTGTGGGAAACCTCCATTTTGGTACCATCTCCAATATACTTTCCTCTTGAATGGATTTCCTGGCTCCAGCAAGAAAGATGTTCCTCTAGCAGCTCCTCTACCAAAAATGCCTTCTTCAGTGACCAGTAACAATCTCCAATATCCTTACATCCAGAATGCCTGAATCACCCTACTTTTCTCTATCTTAACTTTCTACTTTCTCCATTCTTCTCTGTCAGGCTCACTCTACCACTTTTTCTTTATTATCCTCTGAGTTTCTCCCAAACTTCTCCAAATAGCATGCTTTACCACTTACCATGGCCTTCTTTGGAGAAGGCAATGGCACCCCACTCCAGTACTCTTGCCTGGAAAATCCCATGGACAGAGGAGGCTGGTGGGCTGCAGTCCATGGGGTTGCTAAGAGTCGGACACGACTGAGTGACTTCACTTTCACTTTTCACTTTCATGCATTGGAGAGGGAAATGGCAATCCACTCCAGTGTTCTTGCCTGGAGAATCCCAGGGACGGAGGAGCCTGGTGGGCTGCTGTCTATGGGGTCACACAGAGTTGCACACGACTGAAGTGACTTAGCATGGCCTTCTTATTGTTGATTAAAAAAAAAAAGTTCAGATAAAGAATGCTAATCCTGAGAGACAAGTGGGCAGATAAAAAAGGTATGTTGACAAGCAGAAAATTTTGGATGGGAAATAGACAGCTCTTGAAACTAATAATGATCCTAGAAAGGGGATGAACTTCTCAGGAATTCTGGTCTAAAATGTGACAATGGAGTGACAAAAAGAAGGTCAGGTGATCAACTTGACAAGGTCACACTTAAATTTGAAGGCCACTTAACTGATGAAGATGGGTAGGTACCCTGAGTTTCTCTAACATTTACTTCCACTAGTAGACATTGTTGCCTCTTACTTCACAAAGAAAATAGAAGGCTTCAAATGAGAACTCGCTCAACTGCCATCAAATCTATTAATATTTGTATCCATACCCAGCCCCTCCTCTCTCCAGTTACGTGAAGGTAATGTTCCTCCTCTTGTGTAAATACAATTCTACCATGTGTGCTTTCATATTGATCATACTGTCTTGCCTTACATCTTCAACATCTTTCTTTACTGGAGTGTTCCTAATAATAATCAAGCATGCTTAATATCCTCTCCTGACTCCATGTCACCTTTCAGCTATAACTTCTTACTGTTTCCTCTTTCATTCATTTTATTCACTTCCCAACCTGCTCTAATTATTCTTGAAACTCCACCAGTCTACCATAACTGTTATCATCAAATCAAAGACCTTTGTGTCACCATATTTAATGGACATTTTTCACCCTTATCTTGTCAGTAACATTTGTTACTCTGAATGATCCCCTTCCTGAAATCCTCTTGGTATCAAAGGTAGAACTACTATTCCTTTGGACATTTGTTTTTAGTCTCATCTGTGGGCTTTCCCCTCTTTACCTGACTTTTTTTGTTTAACTGCTGAATCCTTTACCTAATTCAAATACAAAATTTGAGTCAACACATTTTCATCTTAAAGGAAATACAACAACTTATAAATAAGTGCTGGCTTGTATAAAAGTATGCCTAACACTGAATAATCTCTTTAATATTAATAATATAAATATATCAAGAGTTGACAATCCACATATTGGAGAAACTAATTACTATTAAGTTTTCATTACAATAAGACTCATTCCCATACAAATTTGAAACATTATTCTAAAGGTTTATGCCATGGAGATTGTCCCCTAAAGATCTGATTGCGTTATTATTGAAATCACCCTGGTTTCAAAATGCCACGTTCTGTTTTATACCTCTTCATTTGCGGTTTTTTTCCCTACCTGGAGAGCCCTTCCCCAACTTTTCTTTAGTGAATCTTTATTTGAATGGCTTCAGCGCAACTTATTTATTGCCTTTGCTGTACATCCTTGTAGATATCTTTATTTCTGCACTTATCACAGTGAAGAGAACTTAATTTTTCACCAGGACAACAAAATTCCTTGTAAATACTTGCCATAACTTGTTTATTTCTAATGCCTGGTGCTTAGCTCATTTGTTTGTCTTTTAAATATTGGTATTCCTCAAGGTCCTATCCTTGTTCTCCTTTATCATACTCTTAGTCATTCCATCTATTTTCCTGACTTAATTGCTATCCATATACTAATAGCTCCGGCTCTATATCTATAGCCCAGACATTTATTCTGGACTTTAAACCTGTATTTCCAAATAAATATAGATTTAAAAGTTTGGTACTCCCAATTAGATGTTCCAAAAATATCTAAATGTTACATGTCCAAAACTAAATTCATTAGTATTGCCCCAAACCTAGTCTCCCTTAGAGCATACTCCTACTATCCACCCATTTGCTCAAGTCAGAATGCTGCATTCAATACTGGCTTATCTTCTCTCTTACTTTCACACATCTAATCATATCGAGTTTGTCAGTTCTGTCAGTGCTGAAGAAGGTGAGCCAAGGTAGGCACTCACCTTGAGCACAAAATTTAAGGAAGTACCCAAAATTCAATAATCAAGACAAAGAGTATCCTTTGTCTCACCCTTAATCCATTCTTTTTCCACATTACAGTCAGAAATACCACTGAAAAATAAACATCTAACGATCATACCTCTATTTAAAACCCTTTTGAAGCTCCCTACTATTCTCCTGATAAAGTTCTAATTCCTTAATAAGTTAAAAGCCTTTCATTATCTGGTTTCTGTCAGTTTCTCCTCTTTCTCCTCTGTTCCTTCAAGGCCTTCAAATATGTCATACTATTTCTCAACCCTTTGTCTTATAGATACCATGTCCTATTTCTGTTTCACTTTCAATCTCTTCTTTGATTAACTGCTGTTAATGCTTTAGGTCTTACCTTCCCTATCATTTCTTTAGGCAAAGCTTTTCTGAGCCTCAAAGTCTTAGGTATCCCTCTGTGTTCTTATAGCTTCCTCTGTATTTCTCTAGTTGTGACAGTGATGATACTATATTGAAAGATCCTGTTTACTTATCTGTCTCCCTCTTCCTGCTGGACCAAATAAATCCTTTGAAAGCATAAATTCTGTAGCTACCTAATTCAACAACGTGATCCCAGTACCTAGCACAGAATCTAACACATTAAATGTTCATTAAATAGATGTTTGTTGAATGAATTAATGAGTGAAAAAGTCAAATAAATGAAATTATAGTGAAAAATCAGAGAACTGATTTATTAGTACCCAGAAAACTGAAGTAACTAATGATGACAGCTAACACTTAACATTTAACATTCAATTAAACATTTCATAATTTGTAAACATTTCAAAAGCGTCTCTTTTGATCTTCATAATTACTATCATATGTAAATAATATTGTGCAATGATCCAGAGAAAAAGACATAGTACTAATCAGGAAAACTAGGAATATATTTGGCTTTGAAGAGAGAAGGAAGCAGAATGTATTATCACTGGGCCCTAAACTAACACATAAATTTCCTTGGAATTGGAATTGCAACTTGCCTGAGTAATATTATTATCCCCCAAACTCTGTTTGAAAATAATCAGCTGAGCCTCTGGGCTCTTTATCCTTTATTGAGCTCTTTATGTGTTTGGACTGGATATCCTCCAGCGGGGTGTCACCCACAGGCTCAGTGTGAGAACAGGTTTCCAGGTCAATGATTAAAAACAATCATGTCCAAGTTTCCCCTTAGACTGTTGAAACTAAGCAACGCATATATTCCTCTTCCTCTTCCATTGCTGGTTTCTCAGTGGTAAAGAGAATGCCACTTGATCTAAGTTGCATCAGTTTTCCCCTACTTATTCAACTCCTCTTATTCTCTTTGCTCAGGAGCAAACTTCTTGGAAGCATTGCAGAGCAAGGCAGAAACAGCTGACCCTAGAAGCTTTAAAAGTCCCAAAAAGTTTTTACATCTTCCAGTTACCAGATAGTTATCAGATGAAATAAGCTGGTTCAAGAGGAAGGATTATTTTCTTTGCTTCATTATAGATTGCAATGTAGATCAGTACATCTCAACTGTGACTACAATTAGAATCAACTAGATACTTAAAAAATTTTAGATGCCACAGCCGTATCCCACAGAGATCCTGATTTATTTGGTTCTACATGGCATCCAAGGATCAGTCTTTTTAAAACTCTCAGGAAGCTTATTATATAACTGTGGGCACTATTTTTTTTAAGGCTTCTAACTTTATTCAGTTAATTTATCTACAATGTCTAGGGGAAACCCCTACAATAACACCTAATAGGTTTGCATGAGGACTAAATAAAATAGTCTGTGTATAGTGCTTACTCATGCTTTCCACGTGGAAGGCATCAGTGGTTATTAGTTTCCTTCACTGCACTTACCAAGAGCTATCAGCATAAGCAATCCTGGAACTCCAAAAGCCAATGCGTAGCAGTCCTTCCCAAAACACTGCACATCTCCTACAGGAAAAAACAGAACCAAATTAATCCTGAATCTTAAATTTTTGATGTTCTGTTCTGTAAGCTCAGGTTTTTGAGGTCATAGACATAGCCATCTTCTTTCCTCCCAACACCTAATCCATAATCCTTCTTTTGGGCCAGACAAATCAAGATTAAAAGAAATTCGCTCAGATTTTCAAACTCATATAAAAGGAGAAGGTGGACAGTAAGAAGCCTTGAACGGAATTCTGGCTGGGCAGAGTAAAGCTTATACAGAGGCCCTCAGAAAAGATCCCAACCTCTCAGCATGGGTGTGACAAATGTAGAAATCAAGCTCCCTGCATTGATGGAGAGGTAGAAGACTGAGAAGTATCTAGTCCGTTCCTCTGCCTGAAAAAAAAAAAAAAAAAAAGCCAAAACAGGACAAATCATCAGTTCAATGTGCCTCCTTGGTCCACCCCCCACCTCTTCAGACTCATTAAGAGATACAATTCAGATACTGTCTCCAAAGTATGTGAATGTCATATTAGATATTTTAACACATATCTTGCTGACCCAAAATAAACATTTCTCTATCTTTCACACCCTAGTACAATCATCTTTAACATTTTTTTACCCTTTTATATTGGCAAAAATGATCATCTTGTATACTATGTCTATGTACTGTGTCCTATAGTGTTTATTCTAGTATTAGTCTCTGTATTAAATTTGTTTCAGTAGGTTGAGAGTTCCTTTAGAGCAGAAAAAAAAAAACATTATTTTCTGTAATCCTCACAAGCATCACTAGCATAGCACCTGTCTTATCTTAGATTCAGTAAATGTTTATTAAACTGAATTAAGTTAGTGAATGAGTGGCTGAGTTAAATAATAGATTTTGTGGAATGTGTGGTAGGAATAGGACTAGAATATGGAACAGTTGAGTAAATTGTTGATCAAACAGAATAATTTACCTAATGCTCATGGGAAGTCTGCCAGAGACTATTAAAGAAAGTCTGTGGGCTGGGCAGTGGCCAGTGGAAACTTGGAAGTGGGTTTGTCCTATTACTGAAATATCTTTGTGGAGCACTTACAAAATGAAGCAGCTTTCAAATAAAGTTGCTGACACTTTATTCATTATGCACTTCTGTGCTTCATTCTGACTCCCCCGACACATCAGCACAATCTCCATTTTCCATTTATGGTGTGTTCTGCTTCCTCTTCTGGTCCCCATTTAAACCTGCTCCATTCATCTATGTGTAGAATTCATTGTGCATAGAATCCCACTTGCCAGAGTTTGGTGATTTCTCTAAGGTGAGCAAGCAATTATAATCTATGAACCCTTGGGTAGATAAAGAATATAAAATTAAAAAAAAGAATATAAAATAACCCACATGGTCTGAAAGGTTAGAGAAATGCAGGAAGACATGATACAGAGAAAGAACAAGAGTAAAAAACAAACATGATAAAAGAAACATGATAAATAGCTATAGAAGAGGGAATAATACATGAAGACTGTCAAAAAGGAAAACTGAGAGGTAAAAAGAGGAAGCTAGAAATGTTGGTTGATCTAAGAATAGAGTATTTTCCTTGCCTAGTTGTCACTGCTTCCTTAACAGGTATGTTTTTACCTTTATTCATACTGTCCCCCCATCCCCCATGGACAGTGGAAAGTGTCTAGGAAAAGAAGGAATGATCATCAAGACAGGATCATCTAAAGATATTCATTCTGTTTTATTCCAAATGGTCATTTTCTCCTTCATAGAATCCCAAAGCTAGAGATGCTTATATCATCTCCAAACTACTTATCACCTCCCATTCCCAAAGTGATGACCATGTAACTTCTTAAATACCTTAAGTGAGAGTGAACTCATTAATATTTGAAGTTTTTCCTTTCACCAAGTGAAAAGCTAACTTCCTATAGCTTTCTCTCATTGATCTTTGGTTTAATTACTGACATCCTTCCAATATCTATATAAAGGGAGTAACTCAGAAGGTAAAGAATCTGCCTGCAATGCAGGAGACATAGGTTTGATCCCTGGGTTGGGAAGATCCTCTGGAGAAAGAAATGGCAACCCACTCCAGTACTCTCACCTGGAAAATCCCATGGACAGGGATGCCTGGCGTGCTGCAGCCCATGGGGTCGCAAAGAGTTGGACACAACTGAGTGACTAAACAACAACTTCCAGTATCTATAGATAGTTATAATATTCTCTTTTAAGTCTTATCTTATCCAGTCTAAATATCTTCATTTCCATCAATTTTTCTTCCTAAGCTGCATCTTTTTAGTCCTGGTCATATTCCTTTGAAATGTTTCCATTTTTCTCTTCATTAATGATCAGTACTGAACCCAGCACTGAACACTACTCAGATATGTTCTAACTACTGGATCACTTGTCTTAGCAAATGGCTACCTGTCATTTAATGCCTGCTCTAATTCTTGAAAATACAGAAATGACAGGACTCTTACATGTTTTTCTTCAAATTGGTCTCCACCAAAAGCTGCCACACAGGGTTTGATACCTCCTGTCCCCAAAGCTATTAGACTCAGGCCGACCATTGACAGGACTCTGAAATGGAAATGTGAGAGTACTAACCATACTGATACTAAACACAACTGTAGAAATGGAATATAGAGCTATAAGAGAAAAAAATATGTGTACAAGGGCACGACCTCCTTCACATTTCTATATTGTGGGCACTTCCCAATGGCTTCCTCCTGGGAGAGACTCAGGAGCACTTATCTTCATAATCCTTGAGTTTCTGCCAGAAAGTATCATTACATGGGAAGATTTTGTCCCTGATAGTTTAATTTACCTCATGTGTACAACATATAGAAGCCGATACTCAAGGACCTCCAGAGTTAAGACTGTTCTCAGTATCATCATAGTCAAAGGGACATGTCAATAGAAAGACCTTGTGAACCTTTATCCCACATATTCTTAGTAACCACAAAATAAAATCTTAAGTTAGTCATAACTAATGGAAGAAATGTCAGTGATTTCTGATGGAACAACAATAATAAGGTATCTCAGTTCAGTTCAGTTCAGTTGCTCAGTCGTGTCTGACTCTTTGCGACCCCATGAATTGCAGCACGCCAGGCCTCCCTGTCCATCACCAACTCCCGGAGTTCACTCAGACTCACGTCCATCGAGTCGGTGATGCCATCCAGCCATCTCATCCTCTGTCGTCCCCTTCTCCTCCTGCCCCCAATCCCTCCCAGCATCAGAGTCTTTTCCAATGAGTCAACTCTTCTCATGAGGTGGCCAAAGTACTGGAGTTTCAGCTTCAGCATCAGTCCTTCCAAAGAAATCCCAGGGCTGATCTCCTTCAGAATGGACTGGTTGGATCTTCTTGCAGTCCAAGGGACTCTCAAGAGTCTTCTCCAACACCACAGTTCAAAAAGCATCAATTCTTCGGCACTCAGCTTTCTTCACAGTCCAACTCTCACATCCATACATGACCACTGGAAAAACCATAGCCTTGACTAGATGGAGCTTTGTTTGCAAAGTAATGTCTCTGCTTTTCAATATGCTATCTAGCTTGGTCATAACTTTCCTTCCAAGGAGTAAGCATCTTTTAATTTCATAGCTGCAGTCACCATCTGCAGTGATTTTGGAGCCCAGAAGAATAAAGTCTGACACTGTTTCCACTGTTTCCCCCTCTATTTCCCATGAAGTGGTGGGACTGGATGCCATGATCTTTGTTTTCTGAATGTTGAGCTTAAGCTAATATCCATTAAATCTCAAACAAAATTCTTAACTCAATGGAGAATACATGTCTAGCCACATTATAAACACAAATATATATAACCTGCTTCATGAACAAGTCTAATCCTCTCTGACTGAACCAACAAACGTCAGAGCCTATCAAGATTCTCTGGCATCATAAACATCAATAACTTAACAAAGAGGGACACAGCAACTGGAATATATGGAACTACACATAAATGGAAATAATTCAAGCTTTGAATATTAATTCTACAATATACTATAAAGAAGTATCATGGACATTTTTAAAAACTCTGTTAAAGTACAATGTGTGGATGGGTAAACAGGTGAAGGAATATGGAGGGCATGAAGATTTTCATGTCTTCAAGCATATGTAGAGCTTCTGTGAAAAGGATGCTAACTGAGCATTCTACAAGTCTCCAAATATTTAATAAAAACACATGAGCTCAGATAAATCAGGAAAGAGTTCAACTAGTTAAATATTTTTTCTTAACCAATTTGGTATAATAAAATAGTGACCCAGCAACCCCACTGCTGGGCATACACACTGAGGAAACCAGAATTGAAAGAGACACGTGTATCCCAATGTTCATCGCAGCACTGTTTATAATAGCCAGGACATGGAAGCAACCTAGACGTTCATCAGCAGATGAATGGATAAGAACACTGTGGTACATATACACAATGGAATATTACTCAGCCTAATGAGGTGGATGAAACTGGAGCCTATTATACAGAGTGAAGTAAGCCAGAAGGAAAAACACCAATACAGTATACTAACGCATATATATGGAATTTAGAAAGATGGTAACGATAACCCTATATGAGAGACAGCAAAAGAGACACAGATGTATAGAAGAGTCTTTTGGACTCTGTGGGAGAGGGAGAGGGTGGGATGATTTGGGGGAATGGCATGGAAACATGTATAATATCATATAAGAAACGAATCACCAGTTCAGGTTTGATACAGGATCCTTGGGGCTGGAGCACTGGGATGACCTGGAAGGATGGTATGGGAAGGGAGGTGGGAGGGGGGTTCAGAATGGGGAACACGTGTACGCCCGTGGTGGATTCATGTTGATGTGTGGCAGAACCAATACAATATTGTAAAGTAATTAGCCTCCAATTAAAATAAATATAAATTAAAAACAAATATGACCGCAAAAGGCAAAATACATATATATATAAATATAAAAAATAAAATAGTGAGTGAAGTCGCTCAGTCATGTCCAACTGTTTGTAACCCTGTGGACTGTAGGCCACCAGGCTCCTCCGTCCATGGGATTCTCCAGGCAGGAATACTGGAGTGGGTTGCCATTTCCTTCTCCAGGGGATCTTCCTGACTCAGGGATTGAACCCAGGTCTCCCGCATTGCAGGCAGATGCTTTAACCTCTGAGCCACCAGGGAAGCCCAGTAAAATAGTAGGTTGTAAAATAAAGAGACATCTCTAGTAAGATAGAGAAACATCTATAATGAATCCATGAAACATTTACCTGTCCAATGGAGGAAAGTGGTTCTTTTCCAATGAGGAGGTTTATGATTACATGATATCTACATGATTTACATGATTTTACTTACGTGTGTAACATTTGTCCCCCCAGTATTGGTAAGGCACCCATGGACTTAATCACATGGCCAAGCACATACACCAAGGAGAGATAGATGATTGTCCTGTTGAGAAAGTTAAATCAGTCAGTCTACAAACAGAATTCAGAGATTTGAGCAATACAGACTGAGTTCATACTGTTCTCAGTGCCAGGATAAATGGAGCAGGAGGAGGAAGGGGTGGAGGAGGAAAGAATTATATGAGAAATGCAAATATAAATAATAATGGCGAATGAAGCAAACAGACTAGAAAAAGGCACAGTAACTCTTCACCCTATAGCATTAGGGACATTCTTTTCTCATGCTTTCTGTTTTTTCCTACCTACCCCACACAGAGAATCCCTGATCTTGTACAGATATATCATGAACAGATTTGATCTGTAGTGAGAGATAATGTTTTAAGAAAGGAGAACCAGAAGAACAGGATATGTTTGACCTCAGGTTTTTCCCCAAGGAATGAGAAAGAATCACATAAACAGGAAAATAAGGGAACAAAGAACTTTCTTTAAACACAGTCACTGGGATAAAGAGGTAAAGGGTTTAATTTGAATACTTAGGTTATTGTAATCCCCACCACAGTTTCCTCATGGACTATTTCGCAAGGGTAAGAAAGGAGCCAGGGCCTTTGAACATACTGTTCAGTGATACATAGCTCATGCAGTTGATAGGGACTTACTGTTATGTTGTTCTTTCTTTCTTTTTTAACTTTTTATTTTATATTGGAGTATATTATATTGGAGTATTTTATATTTTTTATTGGAGCATAGCCAACTAACATTGTTTCGGGGGCACAGCAAAGAAAGGGACTCATCCATACATATATGTGTATCCATTCCCCCCAAACGTTATATTGTTTTTCAAAAAAAGATCTGAATGACAACTAGTAAGTGAAAGAGTGAGGAATTCCAGTAGGAACCTGCGTTGAGATACACACACTGAAACACGGCATGCAATCAAATATACAATGTGTATTATGTGTATTGGGACACCAGAATTCTCTTTACATTTAAGTAGAATATTAGTACTAGAAGGAACCTTAGAAATTATATAGCTTACTTCTGCAAATTTTAAAGTACCATGTGCTAAAGTGGAATACAAAAAAATGGAATGAAGATAGCAAAGAGAGGCTGGAGATGCCAGAAACCTCAGGATGTGGATTTCTCATTCTAAATGCCAAATATTCCTAGGTTGGCTCACCAGGGAAAGGATCTTAGAGGGTTTATAATGGGAAATAGGAGATAAGAAAAAGGAAGGGACAGGCTTTCCTAAAAGGCCTTGTAGTGTCTTCTGTAGAAAAGTTTTCTTCATTGGAACAAAAAGAATGAATAGAAAGAAACGGAATAAAAAGTAACTGAGAAAAGGCCAGCTATTATGAACACAAAATAGATGATGTATGCTAAATCATCACAGAGAAAAAACAAAAGGAGTCTGAGCTGGAGTGATAGTCTGTGTTGGGAGATCAGGGCAATATCAGATTGTTGGACTAAACAAGTGAGAGAAGTGTAATTGCCTTAAAAGAAAAACAAGCCTACCTTCTAGGTAAAAGATTCAAGGAATTAGTCTAAAATATGAAGAATATAAGTGAGGAAGCTAACAGCAGAGAACTTTAACAGAAAAAGAGAGAAGTCAAGAGAGACTTGGAAATTCTGCATTTGAAATGCAGTTGTCATTGGGGATATTACAGTCCTAACCACAGGACAGAGATCTGCTTCAGACAGACTTCAGTCTTCCATTTGCAAATGAGGAAAGTGAAATGCACAGAAGTCAAAGGACATTTTTAAAGTGCCATGCTAATTAGGATTAGAATTAGGTCTAGAACTTCTTTCTTACAGTCTGCATTCTTTCAGTTTTATGAACAAGTTAATGTGGAAAAAGGAAAGGGGAAAGAAAGAAGTTTTAAATTTTATTTCTCCATAAGAATATAAAAAGCCAGAGACATTTTAAATTAGAGTTTAGGAACTGAGAAGGAGTATGTGCAATAGGCAGAGACCTACTGTGACAAAGGAAGAGACCTAACATAAAGAGGGTCAGCTCTGACTAGACAAAAAAGATAGGGGGAAGGATATGCTATAGACCCACTCAGAGAAAGAGGAAGTGTAGAAAAGACATCCAAAAGTATTTGGCAAAACACACTTAAGAGAGTGACTTTTAGTGATTGCCATGATCAGGAGACCAGACTGACAGGCACAGGTCACAGGTATAAACCAACACTAGGGACTATGACTAAAAATGTTATTCTTTCTTAAAAGCAACTTGGCATCAAAAATAGCATCTGAGCATGTAGTTAACCTTCTCAGTAGATACTTATAGAAACAGTAAAAAGCCAGTATCCATGTTTAAAAAGTTGTTTTTCATTGTGTATCTATTGGCTACTTTCTCCTACATGTAGCCCTGAAGGAAGTTTCACCTCTCTCCTGACACAGTGAGTTCCTTGTACAAAAGTCAGGGACCGTGGGTGCCCATTTTCTCTTAACAAAGCTAGGATTCTGGGACTTCATATAGAGGAAGTACCTTTAATATATGCTGTGTACTAAATTCAGAAAATTGTGGTCTGAAGGTCTGAGCAATGTTTCTAATGTTACAGGAAACTTTTCATCCTGAAGCTAACTTCTGAAGAAAAGGAAAGGAGTTTGAAATATTTGTTTGTTCATGTTTTTGTCATCATTGTCTTTGGACATGTGAGCTCACCACACCCCCACACATCCCTAAAGAACAAGTTATTCATGTTTTCTCCAACCCACTTTCCTCTGAAAGAGATACCTATTCATCCCTCAAAGAATTTTGTTATTTTAAAAGCAACCACAATACCCACAACAAAATAAGTCATCTTCACACCTGCCCACACCTACCCTGCCCACAGTCTTCTGCCTGTGTTCATCTGAGGGTGATATATTTACTAACTGAAATGTTTTTTGTGGGCCTCCTATGTACCAGGCACTGTTTTAAGTGCTGTGGATAAAAAACTATAAATGAGGCTGTTTTCTAAGTGTTTGGAAGAAGATATTAGATTCATATACACATAGTTATTATAAGAGAGAATTTGTCATGTGAGGGTGAAAAATACGGAGTTCAGAGAATATTAGATTAATTCTGGTTAGTGGTGAAAAGTAAGGGGCAGAGGATATTCCATTGCATAGGTGGCATGTGAACTGAGCCTTAAAGAGTTTGGATGTGGAAGGCTGGGGAAGAAAGAGATTTCATGAAGTAGAAACTATGCAAACAGACATGGAAAAGAGATGTTCCTGGCTATTATTAGGTAAATATTAGTATTTGGTTCATCTATTGGACATTCTTGAAAGGGAGTAAGTATGACAGTAAGAGCAGAAAGGTAAGTTGGATGAGATTAGTAGACAACGTGTAAGTAGAAATGTTTAGCAGGGTAGTAATGTGAATGGAGATTTCTTCTAGGAAAATTAATTTGACAGTAGTGCAAGGATTCAATTATGAACAACGATTATGGGAAACAATGAAAACGTCACACATATCCATTATAATAGTCCAGTTCAGAGCCTAAAGACAACCAAAACTAGAGTAGTTGTGACTCAGTGTTGAGGTAGGAGGAATATGAGACATAATATAGAAACAGAATTGGTAGAATTTAAAAGCTGATTGGATGCAGAAGTATAGGGAAGCTAGGAGAGAGGATAAGGTGGAATATCCAGGAGATAAATGCTAATGTGCAGTTACAATGCACACTTGGGGCTTGAGTGATAGGTTAAGATTATAGAGTTTGAGGAGACATCAGCATATAGCTAAAACTGACACACAGAACTTGCTAAGGGAAAATCTGGAGAAAGGGAAAAGGGTAAAAGGTATACACTGGGGAAATGCCTACATTCAGGAAAGAGTGAAGTAAACAAGAAGCAAAAAAAAAAAAAAAAAAAAACAGCCAAATTTGGAAGAATCCAAAAAAGTAAAAGAACCAGAAAATACAGTGTTAGAGAAGCCCAGGAAGTTTCAAGAATATAGGAGCAATAAACAGACTAAAATGCTCAACATGAATAAGAATTTACAAAAGATCACTCAGTTTGATGGCATCATTACCAGTGATCTTAGAAAGAGGAATTTCAATAGGATAAAAAGATGACTTATACTATTATTGCACTTACCATAATCTGTTCTGTATTAAAGCTAGTTGACCATGAGCAATGTGAAGCAGGTATTATGTCTTATCTGCTTATCCCTCACAGTTCTTTGGACAAATATAAGCTGCTCAATAAACATGAATTGTATTAAAATCAATGAAATTAAATTGAATCTAACTGGATTATATTGCACTGCACTGTATTATTCTGCCCTAAGATGTCACCACCCTTATGGCAGAAAGTGAAGAAGAACTGCCAGTCCAGGTTCAATGCACGATACTGGATGCTTGCGGCTAGTGCACTGGGACGACCCAGAGGGATGGTATGGGGAGGGAGGAGGGAGGAGGGTTCAGGATGGGGAGCACATGTTTACCTGTGATGGATTCATTTTGATATTTGGCAAAACTAATACAATTATGTAAAGTTTAAAAATAAAATAAAATAAAAAAAGAGCCTCTTGATAAAAGTGAAAGAAGAGAGTAAAAAAGTTGGCTTAAAGCTCAACATTCAGAAAACGAAGATCATGGCATCTGGTCCCATCACTTCATGCAAATAGATGGAGAAACAGTGGAAACAGTGGCTGACTTTATTTTGGGGGGCTCCAAAATCACTACAGATGGTGACTGCAGCATGAAATTAAAAGACGCTTACTCCTTGGAAGAAAAGTTATGACCAACCTAGACAGCATATTAAAAAGCAGAGACATTACTTTGTCAACAAAGGTCCATCTAGTCAAGGCTATAGTTTTTCCAGTGGTCATGTATGGATGTGGGAGTTAGACTATAAAGAAAGCTGAACGCTGAAGAATTGATGCTTTTGAACTGTGGTGTTGGAAAAGACTCTTGAGAGTCACTTGGACTGCAAGGAGATCCAACCAGTCCATCCTAAAGGAGATCAGTCCTGGGTGTTCATTGGAAGGACCGATGTTGAAGATGAAACTCCAGTACTTTAGCCACCTGATGCAAAGAGCTAACTCATTTGAAAAGATCCTGATGTTGGGAAAGATTGAGGGCAGGAAGAGAAGGAGATGACAGAGGATAAGATAGTTGGATGGCATCACCGACTCAACGGACATGGGTTTGGGTGGACTCTGGGAGTTGGTGATGGACCAGGAAGCCTGGCGTGCTGCGGTTCATGGGGTTGCAAAGAGTCAGACATGACCAAGCGACTGAACTGAACTGAAGGAGTGATAATGAAGAGTGTGGAAGGAAGGCAACAAATATTAAGTGATTCTTTTAAATTTTTGCAGGTAGTGACAATAAGACAAAGAAGATAGAAAAAGAAAGGTTAATAATATTTTTTTGTTTACAGCCATAAGATATTTGCCATTATTTCTAGGACAAGACTACCTCTGAAGAAGAATTTGAAGGCAAGAGATGGCAATATTGAGGGTACAAAGATACCAATGAGAGTGACCTAGGTGATGGTGATACATATGTAAAAATTCATCCAGTTGTACATTTAAGCCTTTCAGATTTGTATACTTTATTTAAGTTATACATCAATAAAAACAAATTCAAAATAATTAAAATTACCTCATGAAGGATTGAGATTGAGGGTACAAGGAGAGATGGCCAAATTTCCTCTGAAATAGTCAGGAAGCTATTGTTTACCAAATCCCAGAGCTATACTTTTTACAAGGCAGTCATTTTAAAAATAAATTAAAATACTATAAATACGAATCTTTTATTCTGTAACTGAATGAAGACCATACCATGGCTTATGCTTTTTTCTGCATATAATGCCATCCTTCTGTCTGGATGGACTTGGTGACTACTACTACATAAGGAGCACACATAGACCTCAGGCACCTGCCATCTCTCTCCCAAGAAACTATTTAGTACTGTGTTGTGGCTGTAGCACTACATTAGGTGCTGAATAAATACTTTAGAATAATGGATATATCTAGCCCAAAGTGAGATAGAAACCAGTGTTTACTAAAGAGGATTCCTTGGAACACTCGGTCTACAAGATACCCTGAAAAAATATTCCACAGTCAAACAAGTTTGGGAAATGCTACATATTATAACCTTCTCTGGAGAAGGCAATGGCACCCCACTCCAATATTCTTGCCTGGCAAATCCCATGGACAGAGGAGCCTGGTAGGGTGCAGTCCATGGGATCGCTAAGAGTCCGAAACGACTGAGTGACTTCACTTTCACTTTCATGCATTGGAGAAGGAAATGGCAACCCACTCCAGTGTTCTTGCCTGGAGAATCCCAGGGACAGGGGAGCCTGATGGGCTGCCGTCTATGGGGTCACACAGAGTCAGCCACGACTGAAGCGACTTAGCAGCAGCAGCAGCATAACCGTCTCTTGGAGATTTTATAATATTAATTAGCATGTTAAACGGAGAAGGCAATGGCAACCCACTCCAGTGTTCTTGCCTGGAGAATCCCAGGGATGGGGGAGCCTGGTGGGCTGCCATCTATGGAGTCGCACAGAGTCAGACACAACTGAAGCGACTTAGCAGCAGCAGCAGCAGCATGTTAAAGGCTCTAAGAAGTCATGCAGTAAAGATACCTTTTTAGCTTTATTCATTCTAGCATTTTCCCAAACTTATTTGACTATGAGAGCTTTATGTTCCTACATAACATTCTTTAGATCCTATACAACAAATTTTCAACAGAATGCACTTTGAGACATGCTAATTTAGACAATTCTGTAGATGACAACTCCACAGAAAATACCTGAGTGATGGATACCTGAGATCCATCTCTGTCCCATGAGAATGATATTATAGATGACAACTATAACATTATCCCCAAACATCTCTTGGTGCTATTTTTAGGGACTTAAAAGATATTGAAATGAATAGACTATTAGTCTAACTCATGAAAATATTTATTATAGTTTTAAGAAAGAACCTACAGAAGGAGATTAGAAAAGAGAATCAGAGATGGTAAAAGAGCTGAAAATAGGGATTTTATAAGAAGATACTAAAAGAGTTGAAATGACTCAATCTGGAGGAGAGATGGATAGTATATAAAATAACAACATTTAATTATACATTTTCTTGTGGGTAGCCATCTTACCACCTGAGATCAGAACAAGAATTGGTCTTAAACTTCAGAACAGAAGATTAAAATTAAATACAAGAAAAAAAATAAAAATATTGGAAAAACTGATAATGAAGAGATAAAACCTTTCTATATTGTCAGTCTGACAGAGATTCTTATTTATCATGGATGACACAAGTATATTCTTGCTTGGAAGCAAGAGGCTAGAAGAGATATCTCTGCATGTTTAATCTGTGAAGCTTCTTGGAAATGTAACCTCCCATCATCCTTACTTGAATTTTCCCAACCATGAGTCAGCAATGGCTGCTCCCAGGATGGGAGTGAAGTAACAGAGGCTGCTGAAGGCGTGGTACACAGATGTGGAAGTGTTTTCACTCCAATGCAGGAAATACAGGAAATACAGGGTCAGCACAGCTAAAGCAAAAAAAAAATGAGAGACAAAACAAGGTAGATATATTAAAATTATTTATGGGGGCAAAGAGCATTTGATAGGGTCTTTGCAGGTGATCTTGATCTTCAGCACTCCTATCAGTAGTAACTTCTGAGCAGCAGAAGCAGGGTCCCTCGGAGTTGTGAGGGTGAAAGGGGCTTTGCTTAGTGTGTGTGTGTGTTACTCAGTCACGTCCAACTCTTTGTGACCCCATGGACTGAAGCCCATCAGGCTTCTCTGTCCATGGAATTCTCCAGGCAGGAATACTGGAATGGGTTGCCATTTCCTTCTCCCACGTATCTTCCCAACCCAGGGATTACACCACGGTCTCCCGCATTGCAGGCAGATGCTTTATGGACTGAGCCACTGCAATACACCTCCCTTCAGTCTTCATGCACATAGCATCATTTAGGCCAACCTGAAAGATAACATGGCCTGATGTTATCTTTATCTAATATCTAATAATCCTTCCTTCTCCTTCCCAGCAACAATATAATCCATAGGCCTAAGGAACAAAAATTAACAATGGAATGCTGATGATGAGTTTTTCCACTTATATTCTCATAGGCTGTATTCTGGTTTCCACTACTCTTTTTTGTTCTTGGCCTGTATGAGTTAGAAGGTGAAATCCCACCAGGCATTTTTTGGAAGTCTTCGCCAAAGGCAAGGACCAGCTGGATGAAGGTAAAGAGTAGATAAGAGAAATAAGTGCATATAAGACAGATTGTTACAAACATGGGGTGAGAGTGAGTGGAGAAAAGTAGGATTGGGAGACACAAAATTACCTTTCATGCCATAATAGGAAAAGCGCTCACAGAATTCATTCACCACAATGAAGACAATACTCAGTGGATAGTTGGAGCCACAGATTTTCTAGGAAACAAAAAGACACTGGTTCAAGCATGAACAATATTTCCCTATTTAGATCATTATACTGTTTTGCAACAGAAAAAACCATTAAGTCACCATGATAGGTCATGTGAAGAAGCAATGGTCCCTACTCTTCATGAAATAGCCAGTATCCTACTAAAAGTGCTTGCATTGCTGATTTAGCAGTCAAACAAGCTATTCTGAATATTCCTTTGTCCCTCAAACATTTAATATGGAGCTGCTCAGGCACTTCTTGATATAGACACTAGGACCTGTTCATCTTCCCACAGGTACTAAATGGAAAGCCTGGGGCACTGGGGAAGAGAATAATGATCCTTATTTCTAGGAACATAACAAAGAGTTGGCCTCTGGAACACTTGATGTCCAGGTAGTTACACTCAGATGTCAGTACCCTGCTTAGCTCTACGGTGTGGATTAACCTTTCTGTCCCCACTTGCCCCATTCACTGTGATGGGAGGAATCCTAGCAATATGAAGGCTTCCTTCCAGGAACAGAGCCCAATACAAATTGTTAAAGATTAAGATGATTGATCACCGTAAACTTTGGCAGAGATTTCTTAAGCCTTTTCAAATTAAATGTCCATTTGTTCTATGAAACAGATTCTATAATATTTTCATGCTAATCCTTTTGGGCATTAAAAGGACTATGCTATTGCATGCACTATATCAGTCAGAATAAAAGGAATATCACGTTTTACTTCAAATCCCTCTCATTACGATAGCCCAACATGAGAAAGGGATGGAGATACGTGGCCTTGGTTCAATCAAATCATGAGATTTTTTATTACCTTTCCTTATTCATAAGATATACATGCATTTTTGTAAGTAGCCTCAAATTATTTGGGACCAGAAGATATACAACTAAATAAATGATTGATAAATTAATGTGTTCATTTTTTTTATCCACATAGATATATATGGATATACATAAACAACCCTCCAAAGTATTAATATGCATTAATGTATGATAAAAAAAACTTTCTTAAAAGACACAGTGAATAGTCTTCTTACTTTCCCGGTTCACAGCTTGAGAATTATACAGCCTGAAGTTTGGTTAACACGGCTTCTATTAGCTATGTAACACTGTCACTGACTGTGTTAACGTACTGCTCCAGGCCATGTCACTAAACCTGGCTTTATACTTCAGTTTTGTTATTCCAAAGAAACTACCCACCTCTAGAATACTGCTACTTCTTTGCTTGTAAGTAAGAATTAAGTAAATACTGGCTAGTATTACTATACCCTCTCTACTTAACAGGATTTTGATATGAGGATTAAAAAATAAATGGGAAATGTTTTAACAAGTATTAATATATAAAGTAAAACGTTATTACTTCCCTGTTTCTCTGTCCTTTCGCCCACTGTAAACTGAAACACAATAACAGAGACTAGATCTATTCTAAAACTTCTCTTGGTGTGCAGCATAGACTCTGTGTACAGGGGAAACTAAAGGCTGAAGTTTTGGAGGTTTTTTGGTAAATAAAGAACAATCACACACAGTTCTCCAGAAAGGAGTACTTGCCAAGTTTCCCTGGACATGCAAAGTGCTTTTTTTTCCACCCCAGAGAAATTCAGAATATACAATGAAATAGAGCCAAGTCCGGGATATCCACTGAAGAACTCTGACCACCGCCTTCTGCTGCTTCCTCTCCTTCAGAAACTCCTGTTTAGATCTGGTTTATAGGTTCATTCTAACTCCAAGAGAGAAGAGTTTTTAATACTCTAATACAGCTCAGCCTGAAGCTCCAGGGGCCAAGGAGGAGAACCAACAGAGTACGTCTGTTCCTGTCAGAGGCAGAGATGAATCCCAGGACTCACCGGAGATGGCTTCTCTGGAAAGCTGGGGGGTCGAGGCGGTACCTCTTCAGTGGAGACAGGTAAAAAAAGAGTTTCCTTGGAATCATTTTTCTGGAAAGGATTCATGGCTGGCTCCTCTCTCTCTCTTCAAGCATTTGGCTTTGGTAGGCAGTTGGGACAGCTGCCAGGCTACTGTGAAAAGGGGGACTGGGAGGGGAAGAGGGGGTGGCTTCAGCAACCAGTTTTAACCCTGTGGGTGTCGGGCTTAAGTAGCTTCTTACGAAGCAGAAAGCTATATGGAAAAAACAAAAACTATTGGGTCTCAGAGACTAGTTTAAAAGAATGTTTATGTAAAAGGTAAAGCACGGGGAAGTGAGATACTGTAAAATGCTGGAGAACTGCACATGAGTGAAAAGTAGTTAGAAATATAATGCCTAGAACATAGACTGGAGCACAGATTTAAACACTGATTTCAGAGTAATAATAGCTGCCATTTATCACACACCAATTGTGTATATGTGTGTGTGTGTGTGTATACACACATATATTATCTTTATGTTCTTATTCTTACTACCATCCTCACTTTACAGGAACTAATGTCTCAAGAGATTGCAATTTTTCCAAAGTCATGTGGCCATCAAGTGGCAGATCTGGAATTTTCACTATGGTGTTATGGATAGATTAGTATCAGTAATGCCTGTGGTTATTACTTAGGAATGGAAGCTATGGAAATAGAAACATAGGAATGTAGGAGAATTGAAATGCATTGAAAAGGGAAAGTTATCTCTAAAGTGAATTTGGAGAAATACAAAAAAAATGTTAATTTTTGGTTTTCAACATAGTAAAGTTCAACTGGAAATGTCTTATAAGCAATTAAAAAGGTGGAGCTAAAGAAAACAAAAAGAAAAGTTCAGTGATATACATTCGGGAATCATTCTTCTTTTAAAATTCATTCTCTGTGTTGTAACTTTCTTACTTCAAGATAAACCTATCCTTTCATCTGTAAATAAAATTTGATTTGTGTAAAAATTATGAACCAGTTATTTTCTAGGTACTATTACAAACACCATTTTTCTTAATATTCAGTGAATGGACTTCCAAATGACTCCAGAATACTTTTAGTTCTTATCAGAGGAAGAACAGGATCAGACATGACTGTTAAATAATTATTATTTTTGCAAAGTCAAAGAGGTAAAAGAACAAAACAGTATGGCGCCCATTTAGTTGTCAGTCAAATGGAAAAGGAAAGAATGGCTAGAGAGAAATAAGACAAATAAGGACTAAACCAAAAAAGAAGTCAGGAAATAGGAGAATGCATTATTTTATTTTAGAATATGAGAACCTATGATTCTATCCCTCATAAAATTCTTACATTACCTACTTGAGTAATCTATTGACAAATAAGACCAGGATAAACTCTACTCTTTCCTCCCTAAACTCTATCTCAGACTTTGACCATGTTTCTTTCTCAGCTTCTGTTACACTCCTCATCCTGTTTCTCTCCCGTCAACCTTTACCCAAAGAGCCCAGCTTCATTTCTGCTTGTGACATTAATGATTAAGCTGTAGTTATTCTTTCAGAAAGTACTGCCCTTTCTGACCTAGTTTGGTTAATGACTGGATACAAAACAAATGAACAGTCAGAAGTTACTAGCCAAGTTAACCACTAGAGGCACAGATGCCTTTAAGATCTAATTATATCAATGGCTCCTCCTGCTCTGGCCCTGTACCTCTGAAATAGCATTTGATATAGCAGAGCAGATGGAATAGCACCTGTATGCAAGGCACCAACTCATTCGTGCTCATAGGTGCCCTAAATACCAAACTTTAGCGTGTTGGCATTGGATCTTTGATACTTGTTTGTTTAAGTGAAATTTTTCATTGATTATGGCAATACAATGCTAAGCATTCATAGAATCAAATAATACCAGAGATGGAAGAAATCCTAATCTTGTGGCATGTAAACTTCCCTGATGATAAAAATCACTTATGGATATTTATATATATTTATATTTGTACATGTACTTATGTATCAATATATAAATTTCCAGGGTGACACACACACACACAAATCTAAAGAGGTAGCTAAGAACTTGTATTTTTAACAAGCATCTCTGGTAATTCTTATATTAGGGATTTGGTGAACACTGGTTTGAAATCCCTCTGCTAATCTAGCCTGAAGAATATTACAGATGAGCTCAGACTAGAATCCCAGACTCTAAGACCTATTCTAGAGCCTTTTCTATTTTATCAAGATGCTTCTTGTATAGCATCATTTTTGCTAAGTTGAAATCAGAAAGATAAAAGGGAAAAAAATCAAAGAAAAAAGCAATTCATTAACAGAAATGAGTAAAAACTCTTCACAGATAAAAAAGAATAATAGAGTAAAATAATCTAAAATATCAATTATGAGTAAAAATATTTGTGACTCAATGATTATGACAGAAGAGAGTGATATTTTACAGTCATGTACAGAAAGGAGGCTGAAAGTCTCAAATGATAGATACTTATATAGTCATAGAGAAGAGGCAAATATGAAATTAAAAGAGGACATGTTTAGCAAACTATGAATACAAAATCATCACATAAAAAGACTGTATTTAAATATCAGCAAAAACAAATAGAAAAGGTAATTTTAAAATTATACCAGCTCTAATAGCATAAAACATACCTCGGAATAAATCTATTGAAAGATGTTTAAGACATCAATACATGCTACAATTAAAAAATAAGTTAAAAAAGACATCAGTATTAAACACTCTAAAACATTATTGAAAGAAATTAAAGACCTAAATAAATGGAGAGACATACCATACTCATGATTTGGAAGACTCAGTAAGATGTCAGCAATCCCCAAATCAATCTATAGTTGCAACAAAAAAATCCAACAGGTTTTGTGAATGTAGAAAATTAAAGGTTGATTTTTAAAATTCATATGGAGATGCAGAAATCTAAGAACAGCAAGGCAATCTTGAAGAACAATAATGGAGGATTTGTATTATCCAGTAGGAAATCTATTATAAAGCTATAGTAATTATAACAGAGTGGAAATGACACAAAGATAAATAAGGCAACCAATGCAACAGAACAGAGTTCAGAAAAAGACCCACACACATACTTTGGCTTTATTTAGGCCAAACATGATACAGCAGTGTCATGGGACAATGACAAATGGGACAAATGACTATTTTCAATTAAAAAAAATACCATCTGGATACTCATATGGAAAAAAATGTTTATCTTTATCTTACATCATGAATAAAAACCATAAAAGAAAATAATATATAGATTACATTAATATTCAGTTCAATTTTGTCACTCAGCCGTGTCCAACTATTTGTGACCCCATGGACTACAGCACGCCAGGTTTCCCTGTCCATCATCAACTCCCAGAGCTTGCTCAGACTCATGTCCATCGAGTCGGTGATGCCATCCAACCATATCATTCTCTGTCATCCCCTTCTCCTGCTTTCAATCTTTCCCAGCATCAGGGTCTTTTCAAATGAGTCAGCTCTTCCCATCAGGTGGCCAAAGTATTGGAGTTTCAACTTCAGCATCAATCCTTCCAATGAATATTCAGGACTGATCTCTAGGATTGACTGGTTGGATCTCCTTACCGTCCAAGGGACTCTCAAGAGCCTTCTCCAACACCACAGTTCAAAAGCATTAGCTCTTCGGTGCTCAGCTTTCCTTATGGTCCAACTGTCAAATACATGACTACTTGAAAAACCATAGCTTTGACTAGATGGACCTTTGTCAGCAAAGTGATGTCTCTGCTTTTTAATACACTGTCTAGGTTGGTCATATAGAGAGATTAGATTAATTCTACATAGATTACAGATCTGTTGAAGTTAAAAAAAAATACAGCTTTTAGAGGACAATGTAAGAGAATATCTTTTGGACTGATTAAACCAAGATTTCATTTTTTAAGCTAAGATTCTTTTATTTTTTTTTTCTAATTTTATTTTATTTTTAAACTTTACATAACTGTATTAGTTTTGCCAAATATCAAAATGAATCCGCCACAGGTATACATGTGTTCCCCATCCCGAACCCTCCTCCCTCCTCCCTCCCCATACCATCCCTCTGGGCCGTCCCAGTGCACCAGCCCCAAGCATCCAGCATCGTGCATCGAACCTGGACTGGCAACTCGTTTCCTACATGATATTTTACATGTTTCATTGCCATTCTCCCAAATCTTCCCACCCTCTCCCTCTCCCACAGAGTCCATAAGACTGTTCTATACATCAGTGTCTCTTTTGCTGTCTCGTACACTGGGTTATTGTTACCATCTTTCTAAATTCCATATATATGCGTTAGTATACTGTATTTATGTTTTTCCTTCTGGCTTACTTCACTCTGTATAATAGGCTCCAGTTTCATCCACCTCATTAGAACTGATTCAAATGTATTCTTTTTAATGGCTGAGTAATACTCCATTGTGTATATGTACCACAGCTTTCTTACCCATTCATCTGCTGATGGGCATCTAGGTTGCTTCCATGTCCTGGCTATTATAAACAGTGCTGCGATGAACATTGGGGTACACGTGTCTCTTTCCCTTCTGGTTTCCTCGTGTGTATGCCCAGCAGTGGGGTTGCTGGATCATAAGGCAGTTCTATTTCCAGTTTTTTAAGGAATCTCCACACTGTTCTCCATAGTGGCTGTACTAGTTTGCATTCCCACCAACAGTGTAAGAGGGTTCCCTTTTCTCCACACCCTCTCCAGCATTTATTATTTGTAGACTTTTGGATCGCAGCCATTCTGACTGGTGTGAAATGGTACCTCATAGTGGTTTTGATTTGCATTTCTCTGATAATGAGTGATGTTGAGCATCTTTTCATGTGTTTGTTAGCCATCTGTATGTCTTTGGAGAAATGTCTATTTAGTTCTTTGGCCCATTTTTTGATTGGGTCGTTTATTTTTCTGGAGTTGAGCTGTAGGAGTTGCTTGTATATTTTTGAGATTAGTTGTTTGTCAGTTGCTTCATTTGCTATTATTTTCTCCCATTCTGAAGGCTGTCTTTTCACCTTGCTAATAGTTTCCTTTGATGTGCAGAAGCTTTTAAGGTTAATTAGGTCCCATTTGTTTATTTTTGCTTTTATTTCCAATATTCTGGGAGGTGGGTCATAGAGGATCCTGCTGTGATGTATGTCAGAGAGTGTTTTGCCTATGTTCTTCTCTAGGAGTTTTATAGTTTCTGGTCTTACGTTGAGATCTTTAATCCATTTTGAGTTTATTTTTGTGTATGGTGTTAGAAAGTGGTCCAGTTTCATTCTTTTACAAGTGGTTGACCAGATTTCCCAGCACCACTTGTTAAAGAGATTGTCTTTAATCCATTGTATATTCTTGCCTCTTTTGTCAAAGATAAGGTGTCCATATGTGTGTGGATTTATCTCTGGGCTTTCTATTTTATTCCATTGATCTATATTTCTGTCTTTGTGCCAGTACCATACTGTCTTGATAACTGTGGCTTTGTAGTAGAGCCTGAAGTCAGGTAGGTTGATTCCTCCAGTTCCATTCTTCTTTCTCAAGATCGCTTTGGCTATTTGAGGTTTTTTGTATTTCCATACAAATTGTGAAATTATTTGTTCTAGCTCTGTGAAGAATACTGTTGGTAGCTTGATAGGGATTGCATTGAATCTATAAATTGCTTTGGGTAGTATACTCATTTTCACTATATTGATTCTTCCAATCCATGAACATGGTATATTTCTCCATCTGTTAGTGTCCTCTTTGATTTCTTTCACCAGTGTTTTATAGTTTTCTATATATAGGTCTTTAGTTTCTTTAGGTAGATATATTCCTAAGTATTTTATTCTTTCCGTTGCAATGGTGAATGGAATTGTTTCCTTAATTTCTCTTTCTGTTTTCTCATTATTAGTGTATAGGAATGCAAGGGATTTCTGTGTGTTGATTTTATATCCTGCAACTTTACTATAGTCATTGATTATTTCTAGTAATTTTCTGGTGGAATCTTTAGGGTTTTCTATGTAGAGGATCATGTCATCTGCAAATAGTGAGAGTTTTACTTCTTCTTTTCCAATTTGGATTCCTTTTATTTCTTTTTCTGCTCTGATTGCTGTGGCCAAAACTTCCAAAACTATGTTGAATAGTAATGGTGAAAGTGGGCACCCTTGTCTTGTTCCTGACTTTAGAGGAAATGCTTTCAATTTTTCACCATTGAGGATAATGTTTGCTGTGGGTTTGTCATATATAGCTTTTATTATGTTGAGGTATGTTCCTTCTATTCCTGCTTTCTGGAGAGTTTTTATCATAAATGGATGTTGAATTTTGTCAGAGGCTTTCTCTGCATCTATTGAGATAATCATATGGCTTTTATTTTTCAATTTGTTAATGTGGTGTATTACATTGATTGATTTGTGGATATTGAAGAATCCTTGCATCCCTGGGATAAAGCCCACTTGATCATGGTGTATGATCTTTTTAATGTGTTGTTGGATTCTGATTGCTAGAATTTTGTTAAGGATTTTTGCATCTATGTTCATCAGTGATATTGGCCTGTAGTTTTCTTTTTTTGTGGCATCTTTGTCAGGTTTTGGTATTAGGGTGATGGTGGCCTCATAGAATGAGTTTGGAAGTTTACCTTCCTCTGCAATTTTCTGGAAGAGTTTGAGCAGGATAGGTGTTAGCTCTTCTCTAAATTTTTGGTAGAATTCAGCTGTGAAGCCATCTGGTCCTGGGCTTTTGTTTGCTGGAAGATTTTTGATTACAGTTTCAATTTCCATGCTTGTGATGGGTCTGTTAAGATTTTCTATTTCTTCCTGGTCCAGTTTTGGAAAGTTGTACTTTTCTAAGAATTTGTCCATTTCTTCCACATTGTCCATTTTATTGGCATATAATTGTTGATAGTAGCCTCTTATGATCCTTTGTATTTCTGTGTTGTCTGTTGTGATCTCTCCATTTTCGTTTCTAATTTTGTTGATTTGATTTTTCTCCCTTTGTTTCTTTATGAGTCTGGCTAATGGTTTGTCAATTTTATTTATCCTTTCAAAGAACCAGCTTTTGGTTTTGTTGATTTTTGCTATGGTCTCTTTTGTTTCTTTTGCATTTATTTCTGCTCTAATTTTTAAGATTTCTTTCCTTCTACTAACCCTGGGGTTCTTCATTTCTTCCTTTTCTAGTTGCTTTAGTGTAGAGTTAGGTTATTTATTTGACTTTTTTCTTGTTTCTTGAGGTGTGCCTGTATTGCTATGAACTTTCCCCTTAGGACTGCTTTTACCGTGTCCCACAGGTTTTGGGTTGTTGTGTTTTCATTTTCATTCGTTTCTATGCAAATTTTGATTTCTTTTTTGATTTCTTCTGTGATTTGTTGGTTATTCAGCAGTGTGTTGTTCAGCCTCCATATGTTGCAATTTTTAATAGTTTTTCTCCTGTAATTGAGATCTAATCTTACTGCATTGTGGTCAGAAAAAATGCTTGGAATGATTTCTATTTTTTTGAATTTACCAAGGCTAGCTTTATGGCCCAGGATGTGATCTATCCTGGAGAAGGTTCCACGTGCGCTTGAGAAAAAGGTGAAATTCATTGTTTTGGGATGAAATGTCCTATAGATATCAATTAGGTCTAACTGGTCTATTGTATCGTTTAAAGTTTGTGTTTCCTTGTTAATTTTCTGTTTAGTTGATCTATCCATAGGTGTAAGTGGGGTATTAAAGTCTCCCACTATTATTGTGTTATTGTTAATTTCTCCTTTCATACTTGTTAGCATTTGTCTTACATACTGTGGTGCTCCTGTGTTGGGTGCATATATATTTATAATTGTTATATCTTCTTCTTGGATTGATCCTTTGATCATTATGTAGTGACCTTCTTTGTCTCTTTTCACAGCCTTTGTTTTAAAGTCTATTTTATCTGATATGAGTATTGCTACTCCTTCTTTCTTTTGGTCCCTATTTGCATGGAAAATCTTTTTCCAGCCCTTCACTTTCAGTCTGTATGTGTCCCCTGTTTTGAGGTGGGTCTCTTGTAGACAACATATGTAGGGGTCTTGTTTTTGTATCCATTCAGCCAGTCTTTGTCTTTTGGTTGGGGCATTCAACCCATTTACGTTTAAGGTAATTACTGATAAGTATGATCCCGTTGCCATTTACTTTATTGTTTTGGGTTCGAGTTTATACACCATTTTTGTGTTTCCTGTCTAGAGAATATCCTTTAGTATTTGTTGGAGAGCTGGTTTGGTGGTGCAGAATTCTCTCAGCTTTTGCTTGTCTGAAAAGCTTTTGATTTCTCCTTCATACTTGAATGAAATCCTTGCTGGGTACAATAATCTGGGCTGTAGGTTATTTTCTTTCATCATTTTAAGTATGTCTTGCCATTCCCTCCTGGCTTGAAGAGTTTCTGTTGAAAGATCAGCTGTTATCCTTATGGGAATTCCCTTGTGTGTTATTTGTTGTTTTTCCCTTGCTGCTTTTAATATTTGTTCTTTGTGTTTGATCTTTGTTAATTTGATTAATATGTGTCTTGGGGTGTTTCTCCTTGGGTTTATCCTGTTTGGGACTCTCTGGGTTTCTTGTACTTGGGTGATTATTTCCTTCCCCATTTTAGGGAAGTTTTCCACTATTATCTCTTCAAGTATTTTCTCATGGTCTTTCTTTTTGTCTTCTTCTTCTGGAACCCCTATGATTCAAATGTTGTAGCATTTAATATTGTCCTGGAGGTCTCTGAGATTGTCCTCATTTCTTTTAATTCGTTTTTCTTTTATCCTCTCTGATTCATTTATTTCTACCATTCTATCTTCTAATTCACTAATCCTGTCTTCTGCCTCTGTTATTCTACTATTTGTTGCCTCCAGAGTGTTTTTAATTTCACTTATTGCATTATTCATTATATATTGACTCTTTTTTATTTCTTCTAGGTCCTTGTTAAACCTTTCTTGCATCTTCTCAATCCTTGTCTCCAGGCTATTTATCTGTGATTCCATTTTAGTTTCAAGATTTTGGATCAATTTCACTATCATTATTCGGAATTCTTTATCAGGTAGATTTCCTATCTCTTCCTCTTTTGTTTGGTTTGGTGGGCATTTATCCTATTCCTTTATCTGCTGAGTATTCCTCTGTCTCTTCATCTTGTTTAAATTGCTGAGTTTGGGGTGTCCTTTCTGTATTCTGTCAGTTTGTGGAGTTCTCTTTATTGTGGCGTTTCCTCACTTTGTGTGGGTTTGCACAGGTGGCTTGTCAAGGTTTCCTGGTTAGGGAAGCTTGTGTCGGTGTTCTGGTGGGTGGAGCTGTATTTCTTCTCTCTGGAGTGCAATGAAATGTCCAGTAATGAGTTATGAGATGTCTATAGTTTTGGGGTGACTTTGGGCAGCCTGTATCTTGAAGCTCAGGGCTGTGTTCCTTTGTTGCTGGAGAATTTGCTTGGTATGTCTTGCCCTGGAACTTATTGGCCCTTGTGTGGTGCTTGGTTTCAGTGTCGGTATGGAGGCATTTGATGAGCTCCTGTCAATTAATGTTCCTTGGAGTCAGGAGTTCCCTGGAGTCAGGGTTTGGACTTAAGTCTCCTGCTTCCGGTTATCGGTCTTATTTTTACAGTAGTTTCAAAACTTCTCCTTCTATACAGCACCATTGATAAAACATCTACATTAAAGATGAAAAGTTTCTCTACAGTGAGGGTCACTCAGAGAGGTTCACAGGGTTACATGGAGAAGAGAAGAGGGAGGAGGGAGTTAGAGGTGACTCAAATGAGATGAGGTGAATCAATAGTGGAGAGAGTGGGCTAGCCAGTAGTCACTTCCTTATGTGCACTCCACAACTGGACCACTCAGAGATTTTCACAGGGTTATACAGAGAAGAGAAGAAGGAGGAAGGTAACAGAGGTGGCCAGAAGGATAAAAGGGGGGAATGAAAAGGAGGGAGACAGATCCAGCCAGTAATCAGTTCCCTAAGTGTTCTCTACCGTCCGGAACATACAGAAATTCACAGAGTTGGGTAGAGTAGAGAGGGGTTATGGAGGAGACACAGGCGACCTGGTGGAGAAAAAGGAGAGTCCAAAGGGAGAGAGAGCAGTCAAGCCAGTAATCTCACTCCCTAGTGAAAAATGGGTCCTGAAGATTGGGTCCTTAAAGGTACAAAATTGGTAACAAATACATAAAAGCAAAAATTAAAAATCTAGAGTAGAGTTTGGAATTTCAAAAATACGATGTTAAGGAAAAGAAGAAGGAAAAGAAAGAGAGAAAAAACGAACAAAAACAAACAAGGTCGCGAAAATTATAAAGAAAGTACAGGTACAAAATTGATAACTAATACCATAAAGCAAAAATTAAAAATCTAGAGTAGAGTTTGGAATTTCAAAAATACGATGTTAAAGAAAAGAAGAAGGAAAAGAAAGAGAGAAAAAAATGAACAAACAAAAACAAACAAGGTCGTGAAAATTATAAAGAAAGTACAGGTACAAAATTGATAACTAATACCAGAAAGCATAAATTAAAAATCTAGAGTAGAGTTTGGAATTTCAAAAATACAATGTTAAAAAAAAAAAAAAGAAGAAGAAGAAAAATAAAGAGAGAAAACAAACAAACAAATACGGACAATGTCACAAAAATTATACAGAAAATACAGGTACAAAATTGATATCAAATACCAAAAAGCATAAATTAAAAATCTAGAGTAAAGTTTGGAATTTCAGATATACAATGTTATATAAAAGAAGAAGAGAAAGAAACAGAGAAGAAGAAAAAAAAAAAAGTCACAGAAATTATATAAAAAAAAACTATAGGTACAAAATTGATAACATATACCAAAAAGCGAAAATTAAAAATCTAGAGTAGAGTTTGAAATTTCAAAAATACAATGTTAAAGAAAAGAAGAAAAAAACAAAACAACAACAAAAAAAAAGGTCAAAAAATTATAAAATATATATATATGAAGTTTGCTGAAGAAGAAAAAAATAGGGTCTTTTTTTTTTGTAAAGTAATAGGTTATAAAAGTGAAAATTAAAGGAACAATAGAGGACTTAAAAAAATTTTTTTTAATTAAAAAAAAATAAAGAATGATCGTAAAAATTATAAAAATATATCTAGGACTTTTTTGTTTTTTTTTTTTGTGGGTGTTGTGGGTTCAGTTCATTTTTGGCTAGTTCCTTGGTCAGATTTATATTTCTCAAGATCTATAGGCCCCTTCCTATGTAGTCCGTAGTAACCACAGGGTTTTGATCTATTGCCTGTAGCTTCCAAGGCGTTTCCCTCTGTTATATCTTCTTCTGTTTGCTAGTCTCTTCAGTATCTGGTTTCCGCCCTGACACAAAGGGCACGGCGGAGGACACTTTTTTTTTTTTTTTTAAGGCTTACTTGTTCAGTCGCACTGTGGGGAGGGAGGGAGGGATGTTGCAAACAAATAACACTGGCGTGGGCTCGCAGTGCCTCAGCCACCCTGGGTCTGCCCCCGCTCACGGCGCGTGTAGCCTCCCTGTCCACACTGCTCGGACTCTAGGTTGTTCCGCCGGGAACAATCCGAGGCTCGCCCTGGGCTGCATGCACCTCCCAGGTCCAAGCCGCTCAGCTTCAGGCACTCGGGTAGTCCTCAGAGGCGCAGACTCAGTTGGGCCTGCGTTTTGTGCTCTTCCCAGGTCCGAGCAGCTCAGGTGATGAGGTGTTTGGCGAGCGCCAATGCTGCGACTTATCGCCTCCCCACCACTCGGTTATCTGGGTGTAAAACCGGCGCACCTTCTCAGGCAGATGTTGACCGTCCAGACCCCCAAGAAGTTTTAGTTAGCAAAGAAGCCTGCTTACAGTTTTATAGATAATGTCTCTCTGGGGCTGCGATTGCCCCCTTCCGGCTCTGGCTGCCTGTCACCGGAGGGGGAAGATCTGCAGCCGGCTATCTCTGTTCAGTCCTTTGTTCCGTGCGCGGGCCTGGCGGTCTTAGGTTAGGGCTGGCTTTTCGCGTGGTAGATATCCCACAGTCTGGTTTGCTAGCCCAAATTATTTCGCTCAGATAGCGCTCAGGGTATTCAGGCCAGATTCTCTCAGCGATGCAGCCCACGCCGCGCCTCCCTGCCCAGCCCCGGCTTGCTAATGGCGGATGCAGGCGTCTGCGCTGCTTCTCCGCTGGGGGAGTTACCGTAGGGCTCGCAATCTGCGAGTTTTAATTGTTTATTTATTTTTTCTCCCTGTTATGTTGCCCTCTGTGCTTCCAAAGCTCGGCACAGATTTGGCAGTGAGAAGGTTTCCTGGTGTTTGGAACCTTCTCTCTTTTTAAGATTCCCTTCCCGGGACGGAACTCCGTCCCTCCCTCTTTTGTCTCTTTTTTTTTTGTTTTTAATATTTTTTCCTACCTCCTTTCGAAGAGTTGGGTTGCTTTTCTGGGTGCCTGATGTCCTCTGCCGGCATTCAGAAGTTGTTTTGTGGAATTTACTAGATGTTTAAATGCTCTTTTGATGAATTTGTGGGGGAGAAAGTGTTCTCCCCGTCCTACTCATCCGCCATCTTGGCTCCTCCCTCTAAGATTCTTTTAAATAAGACATATAGCAACCATAAGCGATTAATATATGGTATAGCATTAAAATTGATAACTTTTGTTCACCAAAAGATACCATTAAGAGTAAAAAGACAACTCACAAAGTAGTAGAAAACAGTCATACTACATATATTGGCAAAGGATTTGTATCCAAACTACATAAATCACTTCAAAAATCAATGACAAAAAGACTCATATTCAGATTGTAAGTCTTTTGCAATATAAATAATATGGCAGTAATAACCTTGCAAATTAGTCAAATGTATCTGTAGAATGAATTTCTGGAAGTAATATTTCTGTGACAAAAAGTGTTTCATAATTTTTAGAACTGCCGATTCATTTCCCTGTTTTCTATTGAGTTGTTTGTCCTCTTCTTATAAGCTTATAAGATCTACTTTTATATCATTTATATTAATTCTCTTCTGCCCTCTACGTTGCTAATAGTTTTTTACTGATTTTGTTTGTGGACTTTTAAAATGTAACTTAAAAGGCACAAATCTTAAGTTTAAGACTGTAGTATTTTCTACATATGTATAACTCACACAACCACCACCCAGATAAGATTATATATATATTTTTAATAAATATTTACTTACTTATATATAATACATTACATACATTATATATTATACTACGACTATGAATTGATGATAAGGTGATGGAATTCTAGTTGAGCTATTTCAAATCCTAAAAGATAATGCTGTGAAAGTGCTGCACTCAACATGCCAGCAAATTTGGGAAACTCAGCAGTGGCCACAGGACTGGAAAAGGTCAGTTTTCATTCCAATCCCAAAGAAAGGGAATGCCAAAGAATGCTCAAACTACCACACAACTGCACTCATCTCACACGCTAGTAAAGTAATGCTCAAAATTCTCCAAGCCAGGCTTCAGCAAGACGTGAACTGTGAACTTCCAGATGTTCATTCTGGTTTTAGAAAAGGCAGCGGAACCAGAGATCAAATTGTCAACATCCACTGGATCATGGAAAAAGCAAGAGAGTTCCAGAAAAACATCTATTTCTGCTTTATTGATTATGCCAAAGCCTTTGACTGTGTGGATCACAATAAACTGTGGAAAATTCTGAAGGAGATGGGAATACCAGACCACCTGACCTGCCTCTTGAGAAACCTGTAAGCAGGTCAGGAAGCAACAGTTAGACGTGGAACAACACGTTGGTTCCAAATAGGAAAAGGAGTACATCAAGGCTGTATATTGTCACCATGCTTATTTAACTTCTATGCAGAGTACATCATGAGAAATGCCAGGCTGGAAGAAGCACAAGCTGGAATCAAGATTGCCGGGAGAAATATCAATAACCTCAGATATGCAGATGACACCACCCTTATGGCAGAAAGTGAAGAAGAACTAAAGAGCCTCTTGATTAAAGTGAAATTGGAGAGTGAACAAGTTGGCTTAAAGCTCAACATTCAGAAAACGAAGATCATGGCATCCGGTCCCATCACTTCATGGCAAATAGATGGAGAAACAGTAGAAACAGTGTCAGACTTTATTTTTGGGGGCTCCAAAATCACTACAGATGGTGATTGCAGCCATGAAATTAAAAGACGCTTACTCCTTGGAAGGAAAGTTATGACCAACCTAGACAGCATATTAAAAAGCAGAGACATTACTTTGTCAACAAAGGTCCATCTAGTCAAGGCTATGGTTTTTCCAGTAGTCATGTATGGATATGAGAGTTGGACTGTGAAGAAAGCTGAGTGCCATGAATTGATGCTTTTGAACTGTGGTGTTGGAGAAGACTCTTGAGAGTCCCTTGGACTGCAAGGAGATCCAACCAGTCCATCCTAAAGGAGATCAGTCCTGGGTGTTCTTTGGAAGGACTGATGTTGAAGCTGACACTCCAATACTTTGGCCACCTGATGTGAAGAGCTGACTCACTGGAAAAGACCCTGATGCTGGGAAAGATTGAGGGCAGGAGGAGAAGGGGATGACAGAGGATAAGATGGTTGGATGGCATCACCGATTCAATGGACATGAGTTTGGGTGGACTCCGGGAGTTGGTGATGGACAGGAGGCCTGGTGTGCTGCGGTTCATGGGGTTGCAAAAAGTCGGACATGACTGAGTGACTCAACTGAACTATGAATTTTGCCAGTCCCTTTGAAGAAGCTGCCAACCTTTTTAGAATATATTTTTATAATATTTTTTTCCATTCTTGAGTTGCTAATTTTGATTCATCTTAACACATTGAAAATTATTAATCTAAATTTTACATCAATGGTATGTAAATAATATAATTACTGAATTCTGACATGTCTAAGAATGCCGTCTTACCAAACCGTGGATGATAATACTTGATGAATATGTAATTCATAGGTCACACTCATACCCTTGTACAGATGCAATTTTACTAACTTTAGAGTTTCAGTGTAGTGTTCTGGAATCCTTCAAAGCCACTGATTTTTGTTCCTTTGTAGCCAATTTACTTTCACTACTTTGATACTTTTATTATCAGTTTCATCAAACCACTCAGAAAGGTCAAACTAAAAGAATAATGAGATTATGTTAACTAACTTTAATAATCATTTCATATAAACACATATCAAATCATCACACTATACAGCTTAAAATTATACAATGTTATATGTCAATTATTTCTCTATAAAGCTGGGAGAAAAAAGGTATGTGCTTAGAATCATGTGAAGATTGTTCTGGCAGAGAATGTCATATCTGAGAACTTGTCTCATCCACAGCTCCCTATATTTTAATGTCTGAAAATGAATCAAATAAGGAGATAACTGAAGCAAAGAAGATATTATCTCATTCCTCTCTAAGCTACTCATATTTAAATGAGTGGGGTATAGAGAATGATATACTATGTATTCAATCCATCAAAATGATCTTTAAGAACATGTTTAATTTATGTGGGAAATAATAAAAGGGGGAAGAGATGAGTTATGGAATTCAGAATGGCAGTGGCTAAAAGACAAGGAAGGGAAAAGCCTGTGAAAATAGAACAAAGGAAGGTCTGAGGACCAGAGTGAGGGCCTCAGGTAGAAAAAATAGCACTCCTGGCTAGCCCAATTTACATAGGGCAGGCCCGGGGGGAGGAAAAAACATAAAAATAGGAGCCAAAGGGCCGGAGGCCTCCCTTTCACCTCTCCCACACACGTGCTCATTCTCTCTCTCTCTCTCTCGTCCCTCTCTCTTCTCTTCATGTCTTTGGGTCAGCATGCCCTCATCCCTCGAGGATGTATTTTCCTGCTATTTTCTAAATAAAATTGAGCTGTAACACAAAGCTGTAACACTGATCTGTCTAAGAGCTATAACACGGTCTGTCCAAGACCCGAGATCTATAACATGGTCTGTCTGAGAGCTGTGATGCCCTGAGGGCTTTAACATCCGTTGATTCAAATTTTTGTTGAGAGGAGACAGAACTGAGGAGAATACACTCGCCTGACATCTATCAGTTCAGTTCGTGTGTATATATATATACACACACACATACATGTATGTATATTTATACATACATATACTTATATACATATATATATAGCTAGAAAACTTCCTATGATAAGAGGTAATGTTTAATAAAATTTTTTTTCATAATTTCCAAAACTTGGAAGTAACCAAGATTCCTTCAGTAAGTTAGTGGATACATAACATTACATCTACATAATATAATATTATTTGCACTAAAAAGAAATGAATAAGACATGGAGGAAACTTAGGTGCATACCAAGCCATGAACAAGACATCAAGGAAACTTTAAGTACGTAGGTGAAAGAACCAATCTGAAAAGGCTGCATAATGTCTGATTCCAATTATAAGATATTCTGGTAAAGGCAAAACTGAGACAGTCAAAAGATCAGTGATTGACAGGGGTTGGGATGTGGAGGAATGAACTGGCAGAGCATAGGATTTTTAGGGCAGTGAAACCACCCTGTATGATACTACAATGGTGGACAAAGGTGCAATCATACATTTGGTAACACCCATAGAATATACAACACAAAGAGTGAACTCTAATGTAAAATACGGACTTTAGATGATGATGTGTGAATGTAGGTTCATCAATTATTTAAAAAGGGACCAATCTGGTGCAGGATGTTCATAGTAGGGGAGATTATGCATGTATGGGAAGAGGAAGTATATGAGAAGTCTCTGTACTTTCTGCTCAATTTTGCTGTGAAACTAAAACTGTTCTTCAAAATAAAGTTTATTAATTAAATAAAAAACTTGCTGTTCATTAGTGACTCTCCATCTGGTGTTTATATTTCCCTCAAATTCAAAAATGTTACAGGTATAAAGATTAAGTATTTATCTCATTAACATAACTGCTTATTTTTATCTTAAAAGCAAAATAAAAGGATTAAACAATATCAAAGAGATGAGAAAATGATAAAATATGTGAGCAATAACAATTTCATTAAAACAACTACTTAGCTTCATCTTAACCCTCAATTTTAGCTTAATTTTCAACCAAAATTTAAGGAATATCAGAAAGGCTCAGAGACATAATTAAAACCAGGACGTTTATTACAAATCAAGTTTTGACATTTCACAATTGAAGACAGGAGTGTGGTAAAACAGAACAGTGAACTTGAACTTTAGAACACCTGATCTGCCACTGGTTAACTAACAATACATGGGCAAGTAACTTAAACTCTGAGTTTGTTTTCTCATCTGTAAAACTTCATGAGAGTTTTGTTAAGATTAAATAAAAACACATGAAAATGCTGGTACCCATAAAAGGTAAAAAATGTAACATCAACTGAAAATTCTGAATCAGATTAAATTTATTATCAAAGTTAGGATACATTTTCCTCAGTCTTAGAAATTTTTATTCCTAAGATAAATTATCACATCTTGCAAATTTTACACTTATAGCTGAATATTTTTTCAGTCATCACTGTCACTTCCTGATTCACTCAGCTGCAAATCATTTCCTAAAATAAAAAAAAGCAAAACTCTAGTAATCAAATATTTAATATTTTAATGTTTTTTGATAACACAGATATTTTGCAATATATAACCCCAAGGTGATCCTGTTTAGTCAGCATTATATTCTTAAATTATAGAATAAGCAATCTGATTATTAGTCACATCAGTAGTAACTAATTAATAATGCCTGTAAAGAAAAGACAAACCATTAATCTTCAGCACAGTTTTAGTATCACTTGGTGTCTATTTTAGTCTTCTTTCACACACCAACATCACCCTTCTTTTATACCACTGACTTAATTACATAAGAAATGAGAAAATGTAGTTTAGTATAGGGGTTGCCAATGGCCAGGGCCAAGAACAGGTTTTGGTCTGTGGCCCGTTAAGAGCTGGCCACACAGCAGGAGGTGAGTGGCGAGTGAGGGAGTGAGCGAAGCTTTATTTCTGCAGCCACTCCCCACCTTCACATTCCCTCCTGAGTTCTGCCTCTTGTCAGATCAGCGGTGGCAAAATAACTCTAATGTGTTGTGCTTGAATCATCCCAAACCATTCCCCCCACCCCTGACACTGACTGTGGAAAAACTGTCTTCCACAAAACTTGTCCCTAGTGCCAAAAAGGTTGGGGACCATTGGTTTAGAAGATCAGACTATTTCGAAGAGTGAAAGAGAGTTGTGTAATTATTTCAAATTCAGTCAGTCATTAAATAGTATATGTTAAGAGTAACTCATCATTGAATCTTTCGTAATTTATCCACGTGCTTACAGCATGGAACTTATATTCCAGTGGAGGAGACAAACAATAAACACGTATATTATGTAATATTTATCCTAAGTAGAGATAAATATTATGCAATTTAGATGGGTATGGAAAGAGGGTGGGAGGTAATATTTTAGATAGGGGAGTTAGGAAAGCCTCCTCAGGGTGGGACATTAGAGATCCAAATGTAGGGAGAGACGCATGAAAATACATGAGTATGGAGGAAACTGTCCAGGATCAGGAAAAAGCAAATATAAATGCCCCAAGGCGGAAGCATGCTTTTTGTATTCTCAGACAGCAAGAATACCACTCTGGCTAGACTAGAAAGAATGAGGAAAAGAATGTTAGGAAATAGGTCATAAAGATATCCAGAAGACCACAGGAGAAGGACTGGTAACTCACCAGCATTCTTGCTGGGAAATCCCATGGACAGAAGGGTCTGGTGGACTACAGTTCATGGGGTCGCAAAAGAGTTGGACACGACTTAGTGACTTAACAACAAATAGTGTGTAGGTCATGGTAGAACCTTTGAATTTTGTTTGAAATATAATGGGGACTCAATTCATTGTAGCTCAAGCTGGTAAAGAATCCTCCTGCAATGCAGGAGATCCTGGTTCAATTCCTGGGTCGGGAAGATCTGCTGGAGAAGGGATAAGCTACCCCCTTCAGTATTATTGGGTTTCCCTGGTGGCTCAGCTGGTAAAGAATCTGCCTGTGAAGAGGGAGACCTGGGTTCGAGCCCTGATTTGGGAAGATCCCCTGGAGAAGGAAAAGGCTACCCACTCCAGTATTTTGGCCTGGAGAATTCCATGGGCTGTATATAGTCCATGGGGTCTCAAAGAGTCAGACACGACTAAGCGACTTTCACTTTCAATTCATTAGAAAATTTAAAAAAGGCAACTGACTTAAACACTGTATATCAGTGAACAGACTATAATGGTGTGGAAGAAATATGGAATCAGGGAGGACATTTAGTTATGAGTCTATACAGTTTCTCATGTAAGATATAATATTGTCTTTGAGAAAGACAAATACTGTATGATTTCATTTATATGTAGAATCTAAAGAACAAAACAAATGAACAAATATACAGAGAAACAGAGTGACAAATACTGAAACAGGTGCCAAAGTGGAGGTGGGTAGAGTGAGGAGAGAAAAAGGTGAAGGAGAGCAAGTTGTATAAACTCTCAGTTATAAAACATATGTTACAAGTTTGAAATTTACAGTAGGAAGAATATAGTCAACAACTATGTTACATCTTTCTATGGTGATAGATGACAACTAGACTTTTCAATGTGATCACATTTAAATATATAGATGTAACATATATATTTAATAAATATATTGAAACTCATAGAAAAAATCAGGTTTGTGGCTACTGAAAGTAGGGGGTGGAGGATGAGGGAATTAGCTAAAAGGCAATCAAAAGGTACAAACTTCCAGCTATAAGATAAATACTAGGGATGTAATGCATAACATGATAAAAATAATTAACACTATTGTGTGTTATAAAAGAAAACTGTTAAGAGAGTAAATCCTAAGAGTTCTCATCACAAAGAAAAAAAGTTTTTTTTCCTATTTCTTTGATGTTTTATCTATATGTGATGATGGATATTCACTAAAACTATTGTGGTAATCATTTCGGGATGTATGTAGTCAAACAGTTGTATACTTTAAAATTATACAGTGCTGTATGTCAATTACATCTCAATAAAACTGGGAAAGAAGAAATAATATTGGTTTTAGACTCAGGTGATTCAGGTGAAGGTGGTGATCAGTGGTCAGATTTATAATTTGCTCTGAAGATAGAGCTTACAGGCCTATCAACAGTATTAGACTTAGTGCATAAGAGAAAGAGAAAAGTGAAGAATGACCCTCAAGTCTTCTGGTCTTACCAACTGGATAAATTGTGGTATCATTTACTGAGATGAGAAGCAGCAGATTACAAGACTATGTAAGAAAAATCACAAGTTCAATTTTTAAAATGTACATTTTCAATACCTAGTAAATATTCAAGTATATATGGTATATACAATTGTATATATAAATCTGAAGCTCAAGGTAAGGCTAGACCTGAAAACTATCTGGGAGTCATTGATTATAGGGGGTTTATTTGGAGCTATAGGATTGGATAAATCTTTTGGGTAGTAAATTTAAATGGTTAAAATTTTTTTCTATTTTTAAACTACTCCACAATCAACAAAAGCTGATATATTCTAAAATTAATATCCAAATTAATAGGAATAGTTTTTAGGCTCTATATAACTTGTAAGACAACTTAGCCCATTGCATGTACTCCAGAACTAATTATGTGATTTGATAAAGAAACCTGCTAAAGGTCTCACAGGACCATTTTGTCATTTTCAAGGCTCAAGTTTCTACTTATTATGCAATTATTGTATGGCATAAGAATGTTCAACTTTATGTGATATCGGTACAATGAGATTCTCAAGTGACAGAAACCCAAATGTCCTGAGTTCCACTTTTCTTAATAGACTTCATTCTACGGAGGTTATAAGCACAGTATTACAAATGCTGTTGGTTGAAATGTTCAGTTATGTAGATATGAGATTAGCCTTTGAATATGAGATGCTTAGTAAAGAAAATAGGTTTTCAATTAAAATGGTAATTACAACTTGGGAAAAAGAGTTTACCCATAGCAAATGCATTCTGATACCTAAACCAATGTTTCTCAATGAGAGCAATACTGCTCCTTTAGTAGATGTTACAGAAATGTATGTGAGAGATTGCTTGTCCCAGTGACTTGCAGACTGCTTCATAGATTGCTAGTGGCACACTGTGGAAGGGGAATTTTGGAAGCTTAAATATCTACCAAAGCAAGAACTGCCATGCACAATAAAGAACTCTTCTATATTCTGCAAAACTTTTGAAAGTCCAGTTGGATGTTCATGTACTTGTAAGATCTGGTTGTAATTTTAAGGCCAGGACTAATTGCATTCTTAGACACTAAAAGTATTCTTTTGTATAGATTTAAAATTCTCTAAAATTTACAAGGGCTTCTCTGGTGGCTCAGACTGTAAAGAATCTGCCTGCAATACAGACCAGGGTTCAGTCCCTGGGTCAGGAAGATCCCCTGGAGAAGGCAATGGCAACTCACTCCAGTATTCTGGCCTACAGAATTCCTAGACAGAGAGCCCTGGTGAGCTATATAGTCCATGGGGTCACAAAGAGTTGGACATGACTGAGTGACTAACACAGACACACAAAATTTATAAGGCTGTAACTATCATCCTTGATAGATAAACTGAAAGAAAACTTTATTTTTTTTCAGAATCTTACAAAGATTTTTTAAAACTGTTTTTGAAAACACAGCAATTATCTATGCTGCTCAATGTCTGTGGGTCAGCAATACTGCCCTTCAAAATGTGTCTGTGTATGCAATTCTATGAATATAATGTATATACTTTCCCACTCCTTATTTTAACAAGTTAAATAAGAAATATTACGAACATATGAGTTGAATATTGTCTTGCTTCTCTTAATCCCACATATAATCATTAAAAGTAAGGGCAAACATATAGCACTTTGTTGCATCTTCTGGCCATGCCTGAACAAAATAGAATATATATTACCTTACTATAAATGTTTGTCTTAATATTATATTAATCATTTTCAAAGATGTATATCTTTTAGATGATATCAAACTATTAAATTCATTTCATGTTAGTAAAAGGGATTTAAATTATGTTATGAAAAAGGGTGTTGAGTCTGCTAAGGTTGAAATTGGATGACTATAGTAACAGTAAAAAAGGGTTTATTTCCTCTTATTAGGAAACCTACAGTTTGGATAAATTATATCAAGAAAAGAAATTCACTATTTTTTTAAATTCCAATTTGTTATTACTGGTATAACAAAATAGCTGCTGATCTCTCCATAACATTTTTATATCCAAAATATTTCTAAATTCTTTTATTATTTCTATAGCTTGTTGATTCCTTTGGATTTCCTATGTAGACAATTATATTGTCTACAAATAAGGATTATTTTATTTCTTGTTTCCAATTCTTACTTTCATTTCCTTTACTTGTTTTATTGTATTTTTCCAGAACCTTCAGTACAACATTGAATAGACACGGGGTGGTCCTAAGATGGTGGAGGAATAGGATGGGGAGACCACTTTCTCCCCCAAATATTCATCGGAAGAACATTTGAACGCTGAGCAAATTCCACAAAACAACTTCTGAATGCTGGCAGAGGACATCAGGCACCCAGAAAGGCAGCCCATTGTCTTCGAAAGGAGGTAGGACAAAATATAGAAGATAAAAAGAGAGACAAAAGAGGTAGGGATGGAGATTCGTCTCGGGCACAGCACTGTTTATAATAGCCAGGACATGGAAGCAACCTAGATGTCCATCAGCAGATGAATGGATAAGAAAGCTATGGTACATATACACAATGGAGTATTAACTCAGCCATTAAAAAGAATACATTTGAATCAGTTCTAATGAGGTGGATGAAACTGGAGCCTATTATACAGAGTGAAGTAAGCCAGAAGGAAAAACACCAATACAGTATACTAACGCATATATATGGAATTTAGAAAGATGGTAACAATAACCCTGTGTATGAGACAGCAAAAGAGACACTGATGTATAGAACAGTCTTATGGACTCTGTGGGAGAGGGAGAGGGTGGGAAGATTTGGGAGAATGGCATTGAAACATGTAAAATATCATGTATGAAATGAGATGCCAGTCCAGGTTCGATGCACGATACTGGATGTTTGGGGCTAGTGCACTGGGACGACCCAGAAGGATGGTATGGGGAGGGTTCAGGATGGGGAATACATGTATACCTGTGGCGGATTCATTTTGATATTTGGCAAAACTAATACAATTATGTAAAGTTTAAAAATAAAATAAAATAAAAAGAGAGAAGTTTCCAAACACCAGGAAACCCTCTCACAGGCGGGTCTGTGGGGAGTTTTGGAATCTCAGAGGGCAACATAACTGGGAGGAAGAATAAATAAATAAATAATTAAAGCCCACAGATTACGTGCCTAACAGCAGCTCCCAGTGGAGAAGCAGCCCAGACACTAGCATCCGCCACTAGTAAGTGGGGGCTGGACAGGGAGGCGGGGGCTGCATTGCTTAGGGTAAGGATCAGGCCTGAATGCCCCGAGGGCAATCTGAGGGAACTAACTTGAGATAGGAACCCAGACTGTGGGATAGCCAGAGAGAGAGAGAGAAGAAAAAAAAAGGAGAGAGAGAGAGAGAGGAAAAAAAAAAAAAAAAACTATCCCGGGAAAAGCCCTAACCTAAGACACCGCCAGGCCCGCTCACAGAACAAAGGACTGAACAGAGCTAGACAGCGGCGGACTGGCCCATCCCCTGCCGGAGACAGGCAGGCAGGCGAGGGCAGCCAGAGCTGGAAGGGGGCAATCGCAGCCCCAGACAGGCATCCTCTACCAAACTGTAAGCAGGTTTCATTGCTGACCAAGAATTCTTGGGATTTTGGACGGTTGACATCCGCCAGGATGGTCACAGCCAGAGATTAGCTCCCCAGAAGAGACACATGGCACACCTGAGAAGGCGTGCCCATCGTACACCCAGAAAACTGAGCGGCTGGGACAGGGGAGGTGATAAGATGCACCCCCGCACCTGGGGGTGACTGTTCTCGCCAAGCACCTGGCCACCTCAGCTGCTCGGACCTGGGAAGGGCACAAAACGCAGGCCCAACCAAGTCTGCACCTTTGTGGAGTACCTGAGAACCTGAACCTGAGTGGCTTAGACCTGGGAAGTGTATGCAACCCAGGGTCCGCCTCAGACAGTTCCCAGCAGAGCAACCTATAGCCTGAAAACTGTAGACCATGAAAGCACACACACCGTGAGCAAACCCAGTGTGGCTAAAACACTGCAAGCACTCCCCACACACGCCACTGATATTTGTTTGCAGTGTTCCTCCCTCCCCAAAGCACGACTGAACAAGTGAGCCTAAAAAAGTGACCACCATCGCCCCCTTGTGTCAGGGTAGAAATTAGACACCGAAGAGACCAGCAAACAGAAGCTAAAATAAACAGAGGGAACCGCTTTGGAAGTGACACGTGCAACAGATTAAAACCCTGTAGTTAGCACCGACTAACTACACCGACTAACATAGGAAGGGGCCTATAGATCTTGAGAAGTATAAGCCAGAGAGCCAAACTATCTGAAAATGAACTGACCCCACACTGTCTGCAACAGCTCCAGAGAAAGTCCTAGATATATTTTTACTATTATCATTTTTTGAATTAAAAAAATTTTTTTTTACTTTTTAAGTCCTCTATTAATCCTTTAATTTTTGTTTTTATAATCTATTGATGGTGTCATAACTCACGTAGAGCCAGACATCCCGGAATGTGAAGTCAAGTGGGCCTTAGCATCACTATGAACAAAGCTAGTAGAGGTGATGGAATTCCAGTTGAGTTATTTCAAATCCTGAAAGATGATGCTGTGAAAGTGATGGACTCAATATGCCAGCAAATTTGGAAAACTCAGCAGTGGCCACAGGACTGGAAAAGGTCACTTTTCATTTCAATCCCAAAGAAAGGCAATGCCAAAGAATACTCAAACTACCGCACAATTGCACTCATCTCACACGCTAGTAAAGTAATGCTCAAAATTCTCCAAGCCAGGCTTCAGCAATACATGAACTGTGAACTTCCAGATGTTCAACCTGGTTTTAGAAAAGGCAGAGGAACCACACATCAAATTGCCAACATCTGCAGGATCATAGAAAAGGAAGAGAGTTCCAGAAAAACATCTATTTCTGCTTTGACTATGCCAAAGCCTCTGACTGCATGGATCACAATAAACTGTGGAAAATTCTGAAAGACATGAGAATACCAGACCACCTGACCTGCCTTTTGAGAAACCTGTAAGCAGGTCAGGAAGCAACAGTTAGAACTGGACATGGAACAACAGACTGGCTCAAAATAGGAAAAGGAGTAAGTCAAGGCTGTATATTGTCACCCTGCTTATTTTACTTATATGCAAAGTACATCGTGAGAAACGCTGGGCTGGAAGAAGCACAAGCTGGAATCAAGATTTCCAGGAGAGATATCAATAACCTCAGATTTGCGGATGACAGCACCCTTATGGCAGAAAGTGAAGAGGAACTAAAAAGCCTCTTGATGAAAGTGAAAGAGGAAAGTGAAAAAGTTGGCTTAAAGCTCAACATTCAGAAAATGAAGATCATGGCGTCTGGTCCCATCACTTCATGGTTAAATAGATGGGGAAACAGTGTCAGACTTTATTTTTGGGGGCTCCAAAATCATTGCAGATGGTGACTGCAGCCATGAAATTAAAAGACACTTACTCCTTGGAAGGAAAGTTACAACCAAGCTAGATAGCATATTCAAAAGCAGAGACATTACTTTGCCTACAAAGGTCCATCTAGTCAAGGCTATGGTTTTTCCAGTGGTTCATGTATGGATGTGAGAGTTGGGCTGTGAAGAAAGCTGAGCGCTGAAGAATTGATGCTTTTGAGCTGTGGTGTTGGAAAAGACTTTTGAGAGTCCCTTGGACTGCAAGGAGATCCAACCAGTCCATTCTAAAGGGGATCAGTCCTGGGTGTTCTTTGGAAGGAATGATGCTGAAGCTGAAACTCCAATACTTTGGTCACTTCATGCGAAGAGTTGACTCACTGGGAAAGACTCTGATGCTGGGAGGGATTGGGGGCAGGAGGAGAAGGGGACGACAGAGGATGAGATGGCTGGATGGCATCACTGACTCGATGGACATGAGTTTGAGTGAACTCCAGGAGTTAGTGATGGACAGGGAGGCCTGGCGTGCTGCGATTCACTGAACTGAACTGAACTGATTACCTTGCAAAAAAAAAAAAAAAGACCCTATTTTTAAAGCAAACTTCCTATATAAATTTATAATTTTTGTGACTTTTTTTTTTTAATATTGTATTTCTGAAAATCTAACCTCTACTCTAGATTTTTAATCTCTGCTTTTTGGTATTTGTTATCAATTTTGTACCTTTAAGAACCCAATCTTCAGTACCCATTTTTGTTTGGGAGTGAGATTACTGGCTTGATTGCTCTCTCCCCCTTTGGACTCTCCTTTTTCTCCACCAGGTTGCCTCCATCACCTCCCTCCCCCTACTCTTCCCTACCCAACTCTGTGAATTTGTGTGTGTGTTCTGGGCTGTGGAGAACACTTAGGGAACTGATTACTGCCTGGATCTGTCTTGCTCCTTTTGATTCCCCCTTTTCTCCTCCTGGCCATCTCTGTCTCCTTCCTCCCTCTTCTCTTCTCTGTGTAACTCTGTGAATATCTCTGAGGGGTCCAGACTCTGGACAGCACATAGGGAAGTGATTACTGGCTAGCTTGCTCTCTCCCCTTTTGATTCCCCCTCTTCTCCTCCTGGTCACTTCTATCTCCCTCCTTCCTCTTGTCTTCTCCATGTAATTCTGAGTGAACCTCTCAGGGTGTCCCTCACTGTGGAGAAACTTTTCATCATTAACCTAGATGTTTCATCATTGGTGCTGTATAGATGGAAAAGTCTTGAGGCTACTGTAAGAATAAGACTGAAAACCAGAGGCAGGAGGCTTAAGTCCAAAACCTGAGAATACCAGAGAACTTCTGACTCCAGGGAACATTAATTGATAAGAGCTCATCAAAAGCCTCCATACCTACATTGAAACCAAACACCATCCAAGAGCCAACAAGTCCCAGAGCAAGACATACCACACAAATTCTCCAGCAACACAGGAACATAGCTCTGAGCTTCAATATATAGGCTGCCCAAAGTCACACCAAACCCACTGACATCTCAAAACTCACTACTGGACACTTCATTGCAGAAGCGCCAGCTCCACCCACCAGAACACCTGACACAAGCTTCCCTAACCAGGAAACCTTGACAAGCCACCTGTCCAACCCTACCCACAGCAAGGAACCTCCACAATAAAGAAGAACCTCAAACTGCCAGAATGTGGAAAGGCCACCCCAAACACAGCAATATAAACAAGATGAAAAGGCAGAGACCTACCCAGCAGGTAAAGGAACAGGATAAATGCCCACCAAACCAAACAAAAGAGGAAGAGATAGAGAATCTACTGATAAAGAATTCCAAATAATGATAGTGAAAATGATCCAAAATCTTGAAAACAAAATGGAGTTACAGATAAATAGCCTGAAGACAAGGATTGAGAAGATGCAAGAAATGTTTAACAAGGACCTAGAAGAAATAAAAAAGAGTCAATATATAATGAATAATGCAATAAATGAGATCAAAAACACTCTGGAGGGAACCAACAGTAGAATAATGGAGGTAGAAGATAGGATAAGTGAGGTAGAAGATAGAATGGTAGAAATAAATGAAGCAGAGAGGAAAAAAGAAAAAAAGAATTAAATGAGGACAACTTCAGAGACCTCTGGAACAATGTTAAACATCCCAACATTTGAATCATAGGAGTCCCAGAGGAAGAAGACAAAAAGAAAGACCATGAGAAAATACTTGAAGAGATAATAGTTGAAAACTTCCCTAAAATGGGGAAGGAAATAGTCACACAAGTCCAAGAAACCCAGAGAGTCCCAAACAGCATAAACCCAAGGCAAAACAGCCCAAGACACATATTAATCAAATTGATAAAGATCGAACACAAAGAACAAATATTAAAAGCAGCAAGGAAAAAACAACAAATTAGACACAAGGGGATTCCCATAAGGATAACAGCTGATCTTTCAATAGAAACCCTTCAGGCCAGAAGGGAATGGTAGGACATACTTAAAGTTATGAAAGAGAGAAACCTACAACCCAAATTACTGTACCCAGCAAGGATCTCATTCAAATATGAAGGAGAAATCAAAATCTTTACAGACAAGCAAAAGCTGAGAGAATTCAGCACCACCAAACCAGCTCTCCAACAAACGATAAAGGATCTTCTCTAGACAGGAAACACAGAAAGGGTATATAAACTTGAACCCAAAACAACAAAGTAAATGGCAATGGGATCATACTTATCAATAATTACCTTAAATGTAAATGGGCTGAATGCCCCAACCAAAAGACAAAAGACTGGCTGAATGGATACAAAAACAGACCCCTATATATGCTGTCCACAAGAGACCCACCTCAAAACAAGGGACACATACAGACTGAAAGTGAAGGGCTGGAAAAAGATATTCCATGCAAATAGAGACCAAAAGAAAGCAGGAGTAGCAATACTCAATTCAGATAAAATAGACTTTAAAATAAAGGCTGTGAAAAGAGACAAAGAAGGACACTATATAATGATCAAAGGGTCAATCCAAGAAGAAGATATAACAATTATAAATATATATGCACCCAACATAGGAGCACTGTGATATGTAAGGCAAATGCTAACAAGTATGAAAGGGGAAATTAACAATAACACAATAATAGTAGGAGACTTTAATACCCCACTCACACCTATGGATAGATCAACTAAACAGAAAATTAACAAGGAAACACAAACTTTAAATGATACAATAGACCTGCTGTTAAGTCGCTTCAGTCGTGTCTGACTCTGTGCGACCCCAGAGACGGCAGCGCACCAGGCTCCCCCGTCCCTGGGATTCTCCAGGCAAGAACACTGGAGTGGGTTGCCATTGCCTGCTCCAATGCATGAAAGTGAAAAGTGAAAGGGAAGTCGCTCAGTCATGTCCAACTCTTAGTGACCCCATGGACTGCAACCTACCAGGCTCCTCTGTCCATGGGATTTTCCAGGCGAGAGTACTGGAGTGGGGTGCCATTGCCTTCTCCAGATACTATAGACCAGGTAGACCTAATTGATATCTACAGGACATTTCACCCCAAAACAATGAATTTCACCTTTTCCTCAAGTGCACATGGAACCTTCTCCAGGATAGATCACAGCCTGGGCCACAAATCTAGCCTTGGTAAATTCAAAAAAACTGTAATCATGCCGATCATCTTTTCTGACCACAATGCAGTAAGATTACATGTCAGTTATGAATTGCACTCATCTCACATGCTAGTCACTAAGAGTCGGACTCGACTGAGCGACTTCACTTTCACTTTCATGCACTGGAGAAGGAAATGGCAACCCACTCCAGTATTCTTGCCTGGAGAATCCCAGGAATGGGGGAGCCTGGTGGGCTGCCTTCTATGGGGTTGCAGAGTCAGACTGAAGCGAGTTAGCAGCAGCAGCAGCACATGCTAGTAAGGTACTGCTCAAAATTCTCCAAGCCAGGCTTCAGCAATACGTGAACACTGAACTTCCAGATGTTAAAGCTTGTTTTAGAAAAAGGCAGAGGAACCACAGATCAAATTGCCAACATCCACTGGATCATGGAAAAAGCAAGAGAGCTCCAGAAAAACATCTATTTCTGCTTTATTGACTATGCCAAAGCCCTTGACTGTGTGGACCACAATAAACTATAAAAAATTACCTTCAAGAGATGGGAATACCAGACAACCTGACCTGCCTCTTGAGAAACCTATATACAGGTCAGGAAGCAACAGTTAGAACTAGACATAGAACATTAGACTGGTTCCAAATAGGAAAAGGAGTACGTCAAGGCTGTATATTGTCACCCTGCTTATTTAACTTATATGCAGAGTACATCATGAGAAATGCTGGGCTGGAAGAAGCACAAGCTGGAATCAAGATTGCCAGGAGAAATATCAATAACCTCAGATATGTAGATGACACCACCCTTATGGCAGAAAGTGAAGAGGAACTAAAAAGCCTCTTGATGAAAGTAAAAGAGGAGAATTAAAAAGTTGGCTTAATGTTCAACATTCAGAAAACAAAGATCATGGCATCTGGTCCCATCACTTCATGAGAAATAGATGGGGAAACAGTGGAAACAGTGTCAGACTTTATTTTTTTGGGCTCCAGAATCACTGCAGATGGTGACTGCAGCCATGAAATTAAAAGACACATTCCTTGGAAGAAAAGTTATGACCAACCTAGATAGCATATTCAAAAGCAGAGACATTACTTTGCCAACAAAGGTCCATCTAGTCAATGCTATGGTTTTTCCAGTGGTCACGGATGGATGTGAGAGTTGGACTGTGAAGAAAGCTGAGCGCCACAGAATTGATGCTTTTGAACTGTGGAAAAGACTCTCGAGAGTCCCTTGGACTACAAGGAGATCCAACCAGTCCATTATAAAGGTGATCAGCCCTGGGTGTTCTTTGGAAAGAATGATGCTAAAGCTGAAACTCCAGTACTTTGGCCATCTCATGCGAAGAGTTGACTCATTGGAAAAGACTCTGATGCTGGGAGGGATTGGGGGCAGGAGGAATTGGGGACGACAGAGGATGAGATGGCTAGATGGCATCACTGACTCGATGGACGTGAGTTTGAGTGAACTCCGGAAGTTGGTGATGGACAGGGAGGCCTGGCGTGCTGCAATTCATGGGGTTGCAAAGAGTTGGACACGACTGAGCGACTGAACTGAACTGAACAAGAGAAAAACTATTAAAAATTCCAACATATGGAGGCTGAACAACATGCTGCTGAATAACCAACAAATTACAGAAGAAATAAAAAAACAAATCAAAATATGCATATAAATGAATGAAAATGAAAATACAACAACCCAAAACCTATGGGACACTGTAAGCAGTGCTAAGGGGAAGGTTCATAGCAATACAGGTTTACCTCAAGAAACAAGAAAAAAAGTCAAATAAATAACCTAACTCTACACCTAAAGCAACTAGAAAAGGAAGAAATGAAGAAACCCAGGGTTAGTAAAAGGAAAGAAATCTTTAACATTAGGGCAGAAATAAATGCAAAAGAAACAAAAGAGACCATAGCAAAAATCAACAAAGCTAAAAGCTGGTTCTTTGAGAAGATAAATAAAATTGACAAACCATTAGCCAGACTCATCAAGAAACAAAGGGAGAAGAATCAAGTCAACAAAATTAGAAATGAAAATGGAGAAATCACAACAGATAACACAAAAATACAAAGGATCATAAGAGACTACTATCAGCAACTATATGCCAATAAAATGGACAACTTGGAAGAAATGGACAAATTCTTAGAAAAGTACAACTTTCCAAAACTGAACCAGGAAGAAATAGAAAATCTTAACAGACCCTTCACAAGCACAGAAATTGAAAGTGTAATCAAAAATCTTCCAGCAAACAAAAGCCCAGGACCAGATGGCTTCACAGCTAAATTCTACCAAAAATTTAGAGAAGGGCTAACACCTAACCTACTCAAACTCTTCCCTGAAAATTGCAGAGGAAGGTAAACTTCCAAATTCATTCTATAAGGCCACCATCACCCTAATACCAAAACCAGAGAGAGATGCCACAAAAAAAGAAAACTACAGGCCAATATCACTGAAGAACACAGATGCAAAAATTCTTAACAAAATTCTAGCAAACAGAATCCAACAACATATTAAAAAGATCATACATCATGACCAAGTGGGCTTTATCCCAGGGATGCAAGGATTCTTCCATATCCACAAATCAATCAACGTAATACACCACATTAACAAATTGAAAGATAAAAACCATATGATTATCTCAATAGATGCAGAGAAAGCCTTTGACAAAATTCAACACCCATTTATAATAAAAACCCTCCAGAAAGCAGGCATAGAGGAACCATACCTCAACATAATAAAAGTCATAAATGACAAACCGACAGCAAACATTATCCTCAATGGTGAAAAATTGAAAGCATTTCCCCTAAAGTCAGGAACAAGACAAGGGTGCCCACTCTTGCCACTACTATTCAACATAGTTTTGGAAGTTTTGGCCACAGCAATCAGAGCAGAAAAAGAAATAAAAGGAATCCAGATTGGAAAAGAAGAAGTAAAACTCTCAGTGTTTGCAGATGACATGATCCTCTACATAGAAAACCCTGAAGACTCCACCAGAAAATTACTAGAACTAATCAATGAATGTCGTAAAGTTGCAGGATATAAAATTAACACACAGAAATCCCTTGCATTCCTATACACTAATAATGAGAAAACAAAAGGAGAAATTAAGTAAACAATTCCATTCACCACTGCAACAAAAAGAATAAAATACTTAGGAATATATCTACCTAAAGAAACAGAAGACTTATATATAGAAAACTATTAAACACTGATGAAAGAAATCAAAGAGGAAGCAAACAGATGGAGAAATATACCATGTTCATGGACTGGAAGACTCAGTATAGTGAAAATCAGTATACTACCCAAAGCAATCTATAGATTCAATCCAATCCCTATCAAGCTACCAACAGTATTTTTCACAGAACTAGAACAAATACTTTCACAATTTGTACGGAAATACAAAAAAAACTCAAATAGCCAAAACAATCTTGAGAACTGGAGGAATCAACCTGCCTGACTTCAGGCTCTACTACAAAGCTACAGTCATAAAGACAGCATGGTACTGGCACAAGGACAGAAATATAGATCAATGGAACAAAATAGAAAGCCCAGAGATAAATCCACGCACTTATGGACACCTTATCTTTGACAAAGGAGGCAAGAATATACAATGGAGAAAACACAATCTCTTTAACAAGTGGTGCTGGGAAAACTGGTCAACCACTTGTAAAAGAATGAAACTAGAACACTTTCTAACACCATACGCAAAAATAAACTCAAAATGGATTAAAGACCTAAATGTAAGACCAGAAACTATAAAACTCCTAGAGGAAAACATAGGCAAAACACTCTCCGAGATAAATCACAGCAGGATCCTCTATGACCCACCTCCCAGAGTAATGGAAATAAAAGCAAAAATAAACAAATGGGACCTAATTAAACTTAAAAGCTTTTGCACAATGAAGGAAACGAAAATACAGCCTTCAGAATGGGAGAAAATAATAGCAAACGAAGCAACTGACAAAGAATTAATCTTAAAAATATACAAGTAACTCCTTCAGCTCAATTCCAGAAAAATAAACGACCCAATCAAAATATGGGCCAAACAACTAAACAGACATTTCTCCAAAGAAGACATACAGATGGTTAACAAACACATGAAAAGATGCTCAACATCACTCATTATCAGAGAAATGCAAATCAAAACCACTATGAGGTACCATTTCATGCCAGTCAGAATGGCTGCTATCCAAAAGTCTACAAGCAACAAATGCTGGCGAGGGTGTGGAGAAAAGGGAACTCTCTTACACTGTTGGTGGAAATGCAAACTAATACAGCCACTATGGAAAACAGTGTGGAGATTCCTTAAAGAGATTCCTCTTACACTGTTGGTGGGAATGCAGACTAGTACAGTGTGGAGAACAGTGTGGAGATTCCTTAAAAAACTGGAAATAGAACTGCCATATGACCCAGCAATCCCACTGCTGGGCATACACACCGAGTAAACCAGAATTGAAAGAGACACATGTACCCCAATGTTCATCGCAGCACTGTTTATAATAGCCAAGACATGGAAGCAACCTAGATGTCCATCGGCAGACAAGTAGATTAGAACACTGTGGTACATATACACAATGCAATATTACTCAGCCATTAAAAAGAATACATTTGAATCAGTTCTAATGAGGTGGATGAAACTGGAGCCTATTATACAGAGTGAAGTAAGCCAGAAAGAAAAAAAACACCAATATAGTATATTAACACATATATATGGAATTTAGAAAGATGGTAATGATGACCCTATAGTGAGACAGCAAAAGAGACACAGATGTATAGAAGGGTCTTTTGGACTCTGTGGGAGAGGCTAAGGGTGAGATGATTTGGGAGAATGGCATTGAAACATGTATATTATCCTATTTGAAATGGATCAGCAGTCCAGGTTCGATGCATGAGACAGGGTGCTTGGGGCTGGTGCACTGGGATGACCCAGAGGGATGGGGAGGGAGGTGGGAGGGGGGTTCAGGATGGGGAACACATGTACACCCACAGTGGATTCATGTCAATGGATGGCAAAATCACTATAATATTGTAAAGTAATTTAGCCTCCAATTAAAATAAATAAATTTATATTTAAAAAAAACATTGAATAGACATAATGATATTAGTCCTCTTTACCTTCTTCCTGATTTTAATGGAAATGTTTCTGGAGTCTGTATAATATTGGCAGTAGTTTTGCTTTTTGTAATGAACTTTTATAATATTAAGGAAATTTCCTTACAATCTTAAGTAAAAGTTTTAAAATTAATAAATATTGGCTTTTGTCAAAATCAAATTTGTTGAAATGATCATATGGCTTTATTCCTATAATCTAGTAATATGGTAAACTATTATTGATATTATTTCAGATATTGAACATATATTACATTTCTGTGATGAGCTTTATTGGTTTGTGATTTTAGCATGCTTGTTTTAATATCTTAGTAATTTTAGATTCATGTTAAGTGAAATTGGTCTATAATGCTTTTTGTCTTGTTTCTGTTCAGTTTTGGTATTGAGATTATCCTAAAATTATAAAAGAATTGAATTGCTTCTCCCAGTATTCTACTCTCTGAAATAGTTTGTAGAAGAATTGTTTGCTCTTTGAAGATTTGTTAAAATTCATCTGTAAAATTATCTTCAGTTTTCTAGCATCTTGGGGATATGGAAATAGGGTTAAGGAGAAAGAGTCATTAATTGTTAATGGTTTCCTCAGATTTTCCACTCCTTTTTGAGTCATATTGGCTAAATTTTATTTTTCTTCCTAGAAAATCATCCATATGTGTGTTAGTTACTCAGTCATGTTCTACTCTTTGCAACCGCATGGACTGAAGCCCGCCAGGCTCCTCTGTCTATGGAATTCTCCATGCAAGAATACTGAAGTGGGTTGCCATTTCCTCCTCCAGGGGATCTTCCTGACCCAGGGATTGAACCAGGGTCTCGTGCACTGCAGGCAGATTCTTAACCATCAGAGTCACCAGAGAAGCCAAAATCATTTGTGTTTATGCCAAATTTACTGAGATAAATTTTTTGTAAAGTTCGGAAAAGGCAATGGCACCCCACTCCAGTACTCTTGCCTGGAAAATCCCATGGATGGAGCCTGGTAGGCTGCAGTCCATGGGGTCACTAAGAGTCAGACATGACTGAGAGACTTCCCTTTCACTTTTCACTTTCATGCATTGGAGCAGGCAATGGCAACCCACTCCAGTGTTCTTGCCTGGAGAATCCCAGGGACGGGGGAGCCTGGTGGGCTTCCATCTATGGGGTCGCACAGAGTCAGACACGACTGGAGCGACTTAGCAGCAGCAGCATAATTTTAAAAATAAAATATATAATTTTAACCACTTTTTCATTCCTAATATTGTGTTTTTTTCTTTTTCTTTCTTCATCCACCTTAGAAGTTGGTCTTTTTTTAGTTTTCAAAGAAGTAACTTCTAGCCTTGTTGATCTTCTAATGTTTCTTTGTTATCTATTACACTAATTTCAATTCTAATATACAATATTTTCTTTCCCTGCTTTAAGATACTATTGTTTTTCTAGTTCCTCAAGGTGAAACTCTCACTCATTTATTTTTAATTTTTTAAAAAAAGAACATTTTGAAACTATAAAGTTCCCTATAAGTACCTTTTAGGTGGTACCCCAAAACTGCTGAGATATTCTTGACATTACTTAATTACAAATATTTTTTAATTTCATTGTAATTTCCTTTTAACACATAAATCACTAGATATGTGCTCCAAAGTTTCTAAGCATGTATTTTGAACTATTTTTTGTTATTTATTTATATTCTCATTGTCTATAGTCATATGATGATTAATAAAATATGATTTCTTTTAAATGTGTTCATTTGTCCTAGTAGAAATTAATTTCATAAATGTTTTACATTCATATTCTTGAAAGTATACCTGCTTTTTATTTTTATATTGTAAGATTCTACATATTTACTATTAGAACAGGCATATTCAGTCTTTCAAGGCAATAGAAATAAAACAAAAATAAACAAATGGGATGTAATCAAACTTTAAAGTTTTTGCACAGCAAAGGAAACCATAAACCAAATGAAAAGACAACCTATAGAATGGGAGAAAATATTCACAAATGATGCAACTGACAGGGCTTAATTTCCAATATATTAGTATTCTTAATGTTCCAAACCAAAGAACCCAATTGAAAAATGGGCAGACGATCTAGAGACATTTCTCCAAAGAAGAAATACAAATAGCCAATAGATACATTAAAAGATGCTAAACAAAGCTAATTATTAGAAAAATGCAAATCACCTCACATTAAACAGCCATCATTAAATGGTCTACAAATAAGAAATGCTGGAGAGGGTGTGGAGAAAAAGGGACCCTTCTACACTGCTTGTAAGAATGTAAGTTGGTGCAACCACTGTGGAAACCTGTATGGAGGTTTTTTCAGAAAACTAAAGACAGAATTACAATATGATCCAGCAACCCCACTCCTGGGCATATATCCAGAGGAAAACCATAATTCAAAAAGATATATGCACCCCTATGTTCACAGAAAGCATTATTCAAAATTGCCAAGTCATGGAAACAATCTAAATGTCCATCAAGAGATCAATGGATAAAGAAGATATGGTACATATTTACAATGGAATACTACTCAGTCATGAAAAAGAACAAAATAATGCCATTTGCAACAACACAGATGCAACTAGAGATTATCATACTAATTGAAATAAGTCAGAATAAAAGAGACAAATACCATACAATATCACTTACATGTGGAATCTAAAAGATGACACGAATCGACCTATCTAAGAAACAGAAACAGGTACTTTGTCAGTGCTAGTATTATGTGATAAGCAAAATAAACAAGATCACAGCCCTCTTGGAGCTTATAAGATAATAAATCAAACAACATATAAATTTGTAAATGACAACTGATATAAAGAAGATACTGCTCTGAAGGTCTATAACAAGGGGGATTTGATCTTGTCAGAAGAGTCAAGAAAGACTTTCTTGACCAAGTAAATCCTGGAATATAATCTAGAGAATAAATTATCTACATGAAAAGAAAGATATATTTCTAGCTGAATAGAGAGTTAGTGTAAGTCCCTGAGGTAGGCAGGTAGGTAGGACTTCTGTGTCTAGAGCTGAGAGGTGTGGGTGAGAGATGCAAATTTACAAGTTATATGTATACAAGTATTGATTGCAAGAGAAATATAGAACTTATCTGAGGAAAGATTATAGAATAAAAAGAAAAAATGACCTAGAATTAAGCTTTGAGAAACTTCAGCTGTAATAACTGAGTAGAAGATTATAAGCCAGCAAAGAAAAGACAGAAAAGTGTCTTGAAAGAAAGGAGAAAAGCCAGTAAGGCATTATGTCACAGAATCAAAAGAAAATGAATAACTTAATAAGAAGGTGATTTCTGTTAAATTATGGTGATTTGTGTTAAATAACGGTGTTATTTAACACAAATAAATTTTTATATTTTGTTATTTAACACAAATAAATTTTTAAATTTTTATTTATTATAAATAAATAATGGTGTTATTTAACACAAATAATTTGTGTTAAATAATTTATGTTAAATAATGGTGATTTCTGTTAATAAAAAAGAAACAATTCTATTTAAATTTTAGGTCGTAATCAGTGTGGTTCCATTGTGAATTCTTACTTTTCCAATTACTCATGCTTATGTATACTTACTTAAAGTATTCATCAGAAGACCATTGTTGTCATGATGTTTATTCTGACCAGCCACTATCTCAGGAATCCTGCACTGTGGCATGATAGACATGGTAGGATGTTCTGAGATATAGTTCCCTGGATCAGGAGAGGATTTGCACTCTTCATCTTCTGAATCACTGGAACTGTCCTCACTGCTTGAAGATGATGAGCTTTTGGAATCTGATGAACTATCACAACTACTCATCTGGTCCATTAGACTAGCTTCTGCTTTCAGTTCTGAAAATTAAACAGAATTTAACAGTTAGGTCAAAATAATGTTAACTATATATTTAAATATATAGTTAATAAATAATGTTAACTATAAATATTAAATAAACATAATAAAATTTGAACGTGTCAGTTTCTAATAAACTTGATGAGGAATAAATAATGTATACATTCACAGCATTTTATGATTTTATTTAAAAAGCTCCTCTACTAGTACAAAATGAAAAGTAAAACCCCACTTCCTACCCCATCCTCAAGTTCTTTTAATCCTACTCTCCAGGAATAATCACTCCTAACAGTTTCTTGTCACCATATATGTTTTAAAATTCTGCTTGGAAAATGGCATTTTAGATTTTGACACCCAATTCACCTGTCGTTAGAGCTTGAGTGTGGTCTTTGTTATCACCCAACCAAGAGTTTTCTGAAGGGGTAGGTTATAAGATATCCTGACTATGCTATTCCTCCTCTCGTCCTTTCTGAGGTCTCTAACCAGATTACCTTCCTCTTTTCATCTTTCAGAGTTCTCCTTTGGTTGTCTTTTGCATTGTTTCCTGGGTGTATAGTTTTACTTTGTGGGAAGAAGCAGAAACAGATAAGTCTATGTCATCTTGTCCCACAATACATTTTAAAAGACTGAATTTATACAGAGTGTGTTTTCTACCAAAACAAAATAAAATTTAAAAGTTATAAATGGAACCTAGATAATCTTAAAATATTTGAGAAGTAAATGCTCTTCTGAAAAACCCATGGATCAAGGAAGAAATAAAAAAGATTTTAGAAAATACTTCTAATTAAAAGAAAATGAAACTACAATTTATCAAAATCTGTGGAATAAAAATTAAGTACATTTTGGAAAAAAATTTAAAACATTAAATGATTATGTTGGGGGAAAAAGACGTTTCAATTAAGTGAACGAAGCTGTACGTAAGAAGCTAGAGAAAGAAGAGCAAAATTAAACAAGCAGAAGGAAAAAAAATTAAGAGCAAAAAACAAGAAAGAACCAAAAGAGTGAAAACATATGAAACGAAAATTGATTGCTTTTAGATAAATAATGTTGATAAAACTCAGCTGGGTTTATCAAGAAAAAAGACACTAAACATGAATTAGAGAAGGAAATGGCAACCTACTCCAGTATTCTCGGTTGAAGAATCTCATGGACAGAGGAGCCTGGCAGGCAACAGTCCATAGCGTCGCAAGAGTCAGACATGGCTTAGTGACTAAACCACCATCACCAAACATGAATTACTAATATAAGGAGTCAAAGAGGTGACAGCACTACAGATCTTACAGCATTAAAAGAATAGGAAGGAAGATTGTGAACTACTTTATGCCCATAAACATAGTAAATTAGATGAAATGGATCAATTCCTTGAAAGGCACAAACTACTAAGGTTCACTCAAGAAGAAACAGCCTAAATATCCCTAAAAATTAGGTTGTAGTTATAACCTTCCCCACACCCTGCACACAAATCTCCAGTGACAGAAGACTTCACTAGTGAATTATACTGGTTATTTAAGGGAGAAATAATACGAGCTTGATGCAAATTCTTCTGTATAATTAAGAAGGAAGGAATACTTTCCATTTCATTCCATAGGGCCAGAATTACTGATACAGAAATTCAATAGAGACATTACCAAACCAAACCAAACCAAACACCCAATGTCCTTTATGAACCTGGTCACAAAACTTTTAAGCAAAATTTTAGTAAATCAAATTTAATAATATATACCAGTGGTTTTCAACCAGCTACAATTTTCTCACCTAGGAAGACATCTGGGAATGTTTGAAAACATTTTTGGTTGCCACAATGGGGGGCAAGTGGTGATACCAGCATCTACTGGGTAGAAGCTAGAGAGGCTGCTAAGTACTTTACAATACATAAGTCAACGCCTGACCAAGCACCATCCAATTCCAAATGCCAATATTGCTGAGGCTGAGAAGTGCTAATATTTAAAAGGACAATATATAATGACTAAGTGGGATTTTCCAAGGAATACAAACTTTTAAAAATCAATCCATATAGTTCACTTTGTTAAAACCTGAAAAATAAAAGCCATCTCAAAACAGCAGAAATTTCAACAGTAGTTCTTGACAAAAAAAAAAAAGGAAAAAAACTTTCAGCATCATAGAAATAGAAGTTAACCTGATGAAGGACATCTAGAAAGAACTTATTGCTGAAATCATACATAATTGTAAAGAACTGAAATCATATGTAACTCTAAAGGACTGAATATATTCTATCGTCAGAAATGAGGTTTTCCACTTTGACCACCTCTAGTCAATGCTGAATTGAAGGTTCTACTTGGTACAATAAGTTGTGAAAAAGAAATAAGTATCAATAGATTGGAAAGGGAGAGGTAAAATTGTCATTATTTACAGATAACATGACTATAAATGTAGAAAATCTTAAGTTACCTTCAAAAAAAGTTCAAGAATAATGAGTTTAGCAAGGTTAAATATAACAAGGACAATATACAAAAATCAGTTTCATTCCAATCCCAAAGAAAGGCATGCCAAAGAATGTTTAAACTACCACAGAATTGCCCTCATTTCACATGCTAGCAAAGTAATGCTCAAAATTCTCCAAGCTAGGCTTCAACAGTACATGAACCAAGAACTTCCAGATATTCAAGCTGGATTTAGAAAAGGCAGAGGAACCAGAGACCAAACTTCCAACATTTGTTGGATCATAGAAAAAGCAACAGAATTCCAGAAAAATATCTACTTCTGTTTCACTGACTACGCTAAAGCCTTTGAATGTGTGGAACATGACAAACTGATGAAAATTCTTCAAGAGATGAGAATACCAGGCCACTTTACCTGCCACCTAAGGAACCTGTTTGCAGGTCAAGAAGCAACAGTTAGAACTGGAAATAGAACAACAGACTGGTTCCAAATTGGGAAAGGAGTATGTCAAGGCAGTATATTGTCACCTTGCTTATTTAACTTATATGCAGAGTACATCATGCAAAATGCTGGGCTGGATGAAGAAGCTGGCCTCAAGACTGCAGGGAGAAATATAAATAACCTCAAATATGCAGATGACACTACCCATGGCAGAAAGCAAAGAGGCACTAAAGAGCCTCTTGATGAAATTGAAACAGGAGAGTGAAAAAGCTGGCTTAAAGCTCAACATTCAGAAAACTAAGATCATGGCATCTGGTCCCATCATTTCATGGCAAATAGATGGGGAAACAATGTAAACAGTGAGAGACTTTATTTTGGGGGGCTCCAAAATCACTGCAGATGGTGACTGCAGCCATGAAATTAAAAGACAGTTGCTCCTTGGAAGAAAAGCTATGAAAAACCTAGACAGCATATTAAAAAGCAGAGACATTACTTTGCCAACAAAGGTCCATCTAGTCAAAGGTATGATTTTTCCAGTAGTCATGTATGGATGTGAGTGTTGGACCATAAATAAGGCTGAGTGTTGACGAATTGATGCTTTTGAACCATCAAAAGGAGAAGACTGTTAAGAAGACTTCTTGGAAGTCTTCTTCTTAGAAGACTATTGGAGAAGACTCTTGAGAGTCTCTTGGACTGCAAGGAGATCAAACCAGCCCATCCTAAAGGAAATCAATCCTGAATATTCATTGGGAAGACTGGTGCTGAAGCTGAAACTCCAATACTTTGGCCACCTAGTGTGAAAAGCCAACTCATTAGAAAAGACCCTGATGCTGGGAAAGATTAAAGGCAGGAGAAGGGGACAACAGAGGACGAGATGGTTGGATGGCATTGTCAACTCAATGGACATGAGTTTGTGCAAGCTCCAGGAGATGGTGAAAGACAGGAAAGCCTGGAGTGCTGTCGCATGGGGTCGCAGTCAGACATGACTGAGTGACTGCACAACAACATAGATAATTTTGACAAAATATTTGAAGGACCTGTATGCTGAAAACCATAAAGCATTTCTAAAAGAAATTAAATATTTAAATAAATGGAGAGAGATACTGTGAGGAAAAAAAAAAACTGTCCATATATACGTGGGTCTATTTCTGAACTTTTATCTAACACATAGATCTATTTGTTTATATTTATGCCAACACCATATTGTCTTGTTAGCTTTATAATAATTTTGAAATCAGGAAGTTTTACATCTTACATCTTTGTTCTTTTCTTACAAAGTTCTTTTGGGTATTCTAGGACTCTTCCATTTTCACAAGAATTTTAGAATTAGCGTCTCAATTTCTTACAAAGCTTGTTGAAATTTTTATTGGGATTGCACTGAATTGTTTGCCATTTCCTTCTCCAGGGAGTCTTCCCAATCCAGGGATCAAACCCACGTCTCTACATTGACCGGTGGACTTTTACCACTGAGCCACTAGGCTCAATAATATATCTATATATTATATGTATACATCATGCATATTATCTAAATATATATATTATATATACATGTACACACATACATTATATATTATATAGATAATGATATGTATATATCTATATGTATATTATACATCTATATATAGATAGATATGTATATATATAATGGAATACTGCTCATCTATAAAAAAAGAATGAAATAATGCCATTTGCAGCAATATGGATGGACCTAGTGAATTAAGTTAGAAAGAAAAAGACAAATACCAAGAAATTTGTATGCAGGTCAGGAAGCAACAGTTAGAACTGGACGTGGAACAACAGACTGGTTCCAAATAGGAAAAGGAGTTCGTCAAGGCTGTATATTGTCACCCTGTTTATTTAACTTATATGCAGAGTACATCATGAGAAATGCTGGACTGGAAGAAACACAAGCTGGAATCAAGATTGCCAGGAGAAATATCAATAACCTCAGATATGCAGATGACACCACCCTTATGGCAGAAAGTGAAGAGGAACTCAAAAGCCTCTTGATGAAAGTGAAAGTGGAGAGTGAAAAAGTTGGCTTAAAGCTCAACATTCAGAAAACAAAGATCATGGCATCCGGTCCCACCACTTCATGGGAAATAGATGGAGAAACAGTGGAAACAGTGTCAGACTTTATTCTTCTGGTCTCCAAAATCACCACAGATGGTGACTGCAGCCATGAAATTAAAAGACGCTTACTCCTTGGAAGGAAAGTTATGACCCACCTAGATAGCATATTCAAAAGCAGGGACATTACTTTGCCAACAAAGGTCCATCTAGTCAAGGCTATGGTTTTTCCTGTGGTCATGTATGGATGTGAGAGTTGGACTGTGAAGAAGGCTGAGCGCTGAAGAATTGATGCTTTTGAACTGTGGTGTTGGAGAAGACTCTTGAGAGTCCCTTGAACTGCAAGGAGATCCAACCAGTCCATTCTGAAGGAGATCAGCCCTGGGATTTCTTTGGAAGGAATGATGCTAAAGCTGAAACTCCAGTACTTTGGCCACCTCATGTGAAGAGTTGATTCATTGGAAAAGACTCTGATGCTGGGAGGGATTGGGGGCAGGAGGAGAAGGGGACGACAGAGGATGAGATGGCTGGATGGCATCACTGACTCGATGGATGTGAGTCTGAGTGAACTCCGGGAGTTGGTGATGGACAAGGAGGCCTCGCGTGCTGCGACTCATGGGGTCGCAAAGAGTCAGACATGACTGAGTGACTGATCTGATCTGATATTATATCATTACACATGGAATATAAAATATGAATACAAATGAGCTTACCTATAAAACAGATACAGATTCATAGAGAACAGACTTGTTGTTGCCAAGGTGGAGTGTGGGAGAGGGATGGATTGGGAGTTTGGGATTACCAAATGCAAACTATTATATATTATATATATATGTGTAACTGAATTGCTTTGCTGTATACCAGAAACTAACACAACACTGTAAATCAATTATATTTCAATCAAATAAATTTTTTAAAAAGACCCAATGAGATACCACTACGCATCTTATTAAAATGAATCCAAGCTTTGATATACATTAGAAAAATGTAAAATCATACAACCACTTTGGAAAACAATTTGGCAGTTGCTTAAAGAGTTAAATATACACCTACCATATGATCCAGCTATTTCACTTGTTGTTGTTGTTGTTGTTCAGTCGCCCAGTCGTGTCCGACTCTTTGCAACCCCATGAACTGCAACATGCCAGACCTCACTGTTCCTCACCATTTCCTGAAGTTTGCCTAAGTTCACGTCCATTGCATTGGTGACACTTACCAGCGACGTCATTCTTTGAAGCCCTCTTCTCCTTCCCCTCAATTTTTCCCAGTATCAGGGACTTCTCCAATGAATCAGCTGTTCATATCAGATGACCAAAATACTGGAGTTTCCGCTTCAGCATCAGTCCTTCCAATGAGTATTCAGGGCTGATTTCCCTCAAGATTGACTGCTTTGATATCCTTGCAATCCAAGGGACTCTCAGGAGTCTTCTCTAGCACCATAGTTTGAAGGCATCAATTCTTTGGCATTCTGCCTTCTTTACAGTCCAAATCTCACAACTGTACATACCACTGAGAAGATCATAGCCTTAACTATACAGACCTTCGGTGGCAGAGTAATGTCTCTGCTTTTCAACACACTATCTAGGTTTGTCATAGTCTTCTAGCCAAGAAGAAACTGTCCTCTGATTTAATGGCTGCAGTCACCATCCACAGTGATTTTAAAGCCCAAGAGGAGGAAATCCGTCGTGCTATATCCACCTTTTCCACTTCCATTTGCCATGAAGTAATGGGGTCAGATGCCATGATCTTACTTTTTTTTAATACTTAGTTTTAAGCCGGCTCTGTCACTCTCCTCCTTCACCCTCATCAACAGGCTCTTTAGTTCCTCTTTGCTTTCTGCCATTAGAGTGGTATCATCTGCGTATCTGAAGTTGTTGATGTTTCTCCCACCTATCTTGATTCCAGCTTGTAACTCATCCAGCCTAGATGTTGTGCTCAGTGTAGAGGTTAAACGAACAGGTGACAGCAGACAGCCCTGTTGTACTCCTTTCTCAATCTTGAATCAATCATTTGTTCCATACAGGGTTCTAACTGTTGCTTCTTGACCCACATATAGGTTTCTTAGGAGACAGGTAAGATGGTCTGGTATTCCCATCTCTTTAAGAGCTTTCCATAGCTTTTAATGATCCACACAGTCAAAGGATTTAGCATAGTCCATGAAACAGAGATAGATGTCTTTCTGGAATCCCCTTGCTTTCTCTATGACCCAGCAAATGTTGGCAATTTGATCTCTGGTTCCTCTGCCTTTTCTAAACCCAGCTTGGACATCTGGAAGTTCTTGGTTCATGTAATTCTGAAGCATAGCATGCAAGACTTTAAGCATGACCTTACCAGCATGGGAGATGAGTGCAACTATCCACTGGTTAGCACATTCTTTAGTACTACCCTTCTTGGGAATTGGAATGAGGACTGACCTTTTCCAGTCCTGTGGCCACTGTGGGGTCTTCCAGATTTACTGACATATTGGATGCAACACCCTGATGGCATCATCCTTTAGGGTTTTAAATAGCTCTACTGGAATTCCATCGCACCCACTAGCTTTATTAACAGTAGTGCTTCCTAAGGTTCTGACTTTGCACTCTAGAATGTCTGGCTCTGGGTGACTGACCACACAATCGTAGTAATCGGTTCTTTAAGATATTTTTTGTACAGTTCTTCATGTATTCTATCTCTTCTTGATCTCTTCAGTGTCAACTAGCTTTCTACCATCTGTCCTTACTATGCCCATAAGGCCTTCTTATCTCTCCATGCTATTCTTCGGAACTCTGTATTTAGTTGGATGTACCTCTTCCTTTTCCCTTTGCTTTTTGCTTCTCTTATTTCTTCAGCTATTTGTAAAGATATCCTCAGATAACCACTTTGCCTTCTTGCTTTTCTTTTTCTTTAGAATAGTTTTGTTTGCTGCCTCCTGTACAATATTACAGACCTCTGTCCATAGTTCTTCAGGCGTAGTTAACTAAATTGAATCCCTTGAATCTATTCATTACTTCCAGTGCATATTTCACTTCTACATATTTACTCAAGATAAAATATTTGTCTTTTCAAAAATTTATATGTGATGTTCATAACAGTTTTATTTGTAAAAACCAAAAACTGGAAGCAACTCAAATGTCCATCTTCAAGTTGAGCAGATAAGCAAATTGTTGTCTATCCATAAAGAAGACCACTACTCAGCAGTAAAAAAGGATTGAACTATTGATAAATGCTTCAATAATGGATGATTATCAAAATAATTATGCTTAGTGCAAAAATCTAGACATAAAAAAAGAGGACATACTATATGATTCCACTGATATAAATGTCTAAAATAAACAAACCAATGATAGTGACATAAAGCAGATCAGTACTTACCTAGGAATGGATGGGGTGGGGAGGACTGGCATAGCGGTATTACAAATGACCAGGCAGAAACTTTTTAGAGTGATAAATAAGTTCACTGTCTTGGTTGTGGTTGTAACTTCGGGATGTACAAATATCAAAACCTAACAGACTGTAGTTTAAATACCTGAAGATTTTGTGTCAGATATACCTCAATAAAGCTGTTAAAACATGTACAAACACATGCACAAGTGATACTACATGGCTTCTGAGCCTGTGTAATTAAAAAAATAAAGATTTCACCTCCACACTTCCTTTCTCCTTTCACTCTCTCTCAACACTTATTCTTGGAACCTAGCCACTAGGTTGTGAGGAAACCTAGGCCACCTGGAAGGGCTATGTGTACTCTAACCATTATAGCAACAAGAGTTCTGAGATTTTATTTTCCTTATTGTTTGTAAAGTGAACACTAAAATATTAGGGATCTAATACTATACTGGGCTTAGGAGGGGGCAAGAGGAAACAGTGATATATAAGTTATGAAGGCTAAGTGTAGAAGCAAATAAACTTTGGTGATCAGGATCTTGCTCCTACCACATTTAATTACAATAACACAAACACCCAAACTGCAGCTAGAAAAGAAATAGATATATAAGTTTCCTTACTTTCAAAGGGACTGTACTTCCCTAGAAACACCTTCCTGCTGAGAAGTGAGCATCAATTCAGAAGAACTTGCCTGCTGCTTTGGCTTCCTACATTTCCTCACTTCACTATTGGTTTGGCGACATCTTAGACATCTATAGTCTGGCTATACATAAAAAAACTTCAACAGGAAGATGCTGTGAAGACCTGAATTTGAATCATCATAACTGTCAAAGAGAAGAAAACTCCAATTACATGTATTTGAACTTGTTCCTCTGAATAATAAATAATAAATACTTGTTCCTCTGAATAATAAAAAATGTAAATTCTGTTATACGTAGGCTCATGTACATAAAATCATTAAACTATGTTCTTCCCCTAGAAAAATCCATAATTAAAAACATGTTTTTAGAATTCTATGGTTAGTTTGCTTGTCAATTAAAATGAAAGATTTCACTTAACATTTATTAATAATTTCTTATAAAGGGACATTGCATACACATATATTTTACCTCTTTCAATATCATCCATCGGAGATGCTGGGGACATCTTGTCTTCGGATGGAGAATGTTTTATAAGATTAGGAGTCCTAGCTGAATTTCGCATTTGTTGCTGCTGCTGTTCTATTCGATACTGAATTTTACTGCTTCCTTCAAACCTGCCATTAAGAATAGCAAAAGGTCAAAACCAGTATGATGATTGCAATATAACAACAATTTCAACTTACAAAGCTGCTAAAACTGACAGCTTGTTCTTTATTCTGCTGCTGCTGCTAAGTCACTTCAGTCGTGTCCGACTCTGTGAGACCCCATAGATGGCAGCCCACCAGGCTCCCTCGTCCCTGGGATTCTCCAGGCAAGAACACTGGAGTGGGTTGCCATTTCCTTCTCCAATGCATGAAAGTGAAAAGTGAAAGTGAAGTCGCTCAGTCGTGTCCAACTCTTCGCGACCCCATGGAGTGCAGCCTACCAGGCTCCTCCGTCCATGGGATTTTCCAGGCAAGAGTACTGGAGTGGGGTGCCATCGCCTTCTCCGTGTTCTTTATTCTAGAGATCTTTAAAATGACATTCAAAGATTAAAGTATTAATTTAATTCATTATATAACAAATGTTTATTGAGCCCGGCTATATACATGGCATACACACAGGTTCATTGAAGGATACAAATGTGAATAAAAACAAAACCACTGCTCCAAATCGAAGAGATAAGACATACACAAATGACTGAAATAAAATGAAATTATACATAAGTATACAAGAGGTACAATATATTCCATAAATTTTGAAACTTTCATCCTGTTAAAATTAAATCACTCCCACATTTTTCATTTTCATTTAAAACATTAAGACATGTTACTAAAGAAGATTTGTATACTCTCCTTTCAAAACTTTTAAGAAAAGAGTATGTATAAATAATACAGTTATGCTTTGACTTTGTTGCTCCCATTTCCAGTCACCAAATCCTGCTAGTTCTTCCTTCACGAAGTATTTAGAACTTCACTTTTCTCTTCATTCCTACTCTCAAGAATCATGGTTTATGCATTTTTCTGTTTCCCACATGGTTTCATTTAAATCGATTTGCTTGGGATATTTACATTGCAAAACAAGAATGTAAGCATGTCGATCCCTGCTTAAAAGAACTTTAATACAGTATATAACCACCGCCAATAAGACACTGTACTAATTTCATAGTTAATATTGAAAGCATTAGCTCACCTAACTCTAGCTTCTTCCAGCCTCATTCCCCATTTCTAATATTGGTACACAAGCAAAGAAACAAATTTCTGCTCTATTCAAGTAAGTCTTATTCATAGGTTCCAAATAATTCAGATAAATTCCTACCTTGATTATGTCCTCATGTTCTCTCTGATAATTAAATCAGTATCTTCTAAACTTTTCTACCAATAAAAATCATCTGAGAGGAGAGGATAATTAAAAAAAAAAAAAAAAAGCTTCCTAGGCCTCTTCCCTGATCAGTTGAGTTTGGGAACTCATATGTTTAACAAACACACAAAGGTAATTCTTATCACCAAATATGTTTGGGGAAAACAGTCCTAAATTTTATCCTCCTCTTAAGGTACATCAATAAGAGCTCCCTTAATGCTCTGGTGAACCATAACTTCTCCCTTCTTTTAATTCCTAGAACAAGTTTTGTCTATACTATTAATATTTTTATGGCTTTTAGAGCATAGCCCTTTATGCTACATGTTAATTAATCTACTGCCTATCCCCACCCCACCCTCCAAAATCTGAGTTTTTTTAATGCAATTATATGTTAACCCAATTAAAATGTAGACGTTTTGAGGTTACTATTTGTATTGGAAATTCTCCCTTTTCTTGCTTCACGTTTTCTAGGTGCTTGATAAAATTTTACTAACAATAATGATATTATTTGGAGAGTGCATAATGACTCCTTTCAGTCCAGTTCTACAAACATATCTACAATAGAATAAAGATATAACTAAATATAAGAAAACATTTAGAAACAAAAGAAGCTTTTATATATCATAGGGAGAAATGGTAAAAACTTCTGGCTAAAGGATCTTCATCAAATTTAAACTTGCAAAAAAATCAAAACACCTTGCACCACATAGAAAAATCCTTATATAATAATGTGACTTAATCCAATAACTTTTTTCATTGACATTTTCTTAGCAATTTATGTGTTGATAAAATATTTCTTTCATTAACCACATACCTTGTTTTTTTTACAGTGATGTTGCTGCTGAGTTTTTCTAGACGACATTCCCCAGTATCATGGTTAATAATCAAAATGCATTCTTTTAAGTAAGGTTTCTTTGAACCTTTGAAAACAGTTACTGGTGCAGTTGAACCCTGTTTAAAAAGTTTATTATTATTGAAATTTTTCATAGAAATTCAGTTAAAAGAGACTGAGATCTTCACTTCCCTGGTACCTCAGCTGGCAAAGAATCCGCCTACAATGTGGAAGACCTGGGTTTGATTCCTGGGTTGGGAAGATCCCCTGGAAAAGGGAACAGCCCCACTCCAGTATTCTGGCCTGGAGAATTCCATGGACTGTATAGTCCATGGGGTTGCAGAGTCAGACACGACTGAGCGACTTTCACTTGAGACCTTCTGTCTTTTTCAATCTATATTGTACTTCAAGTCACCTAAGTTAATTACCTTAATTTACTACTCTAGCAATAAGGATTATAGTAAAAAACACAGATGAAGAGAGACTGAGATCTCAAAATCGCTGTCTTGAGGAAAGAGACTAGAGGAAGTAGTTGCACTAAGCCAGTAAAGATTTGTTTCATAAATCTTTGTAGATTTGGTCTACAACAGGCAATTGGGATTCAATTCTAATACAGCCAATATACTTTACAATAAGGGGACAAAAGTTCTGAATTATATTCCCTACCCCTCTTCTTCCTTCTTTAATTTGTCAAATCTGAAATCTTATTAAAGGGGTGCTCCCCTATGCAGATTAAGTAAAATCAATGTATCAAGAAACATGTTGCATTAAACCAACTGATTAATTTTAGCACCCTTAAAAGTGGGCCAAGTAGACATTATATGCCTCATGATGTAATACAAAAGAAAGTACAAGGCACCATCTACAAAGCATTCTTGCCTGAGAAAAAAAAAACAACAACTTACAAAGAATCTAATTCTCATCAAGCCTTTAAAAATAATTACCAGCTTATAGGAAACATGAGGAGAGAGAAACAAGTTACATAATACCAGACAGAAGTTATTTGAAATCCAGAATGTGGGTATATCCTCTAGAACAACTAATCTGGCTTCTCCAGCAAACTGATGTCATAATAGAGGTCAGGGAATTTTACAGAATAAAAGAGATAAGAAACATAATATCAGAATGCAATATAGGAATATAAAATAGGTAAACATGAAATTGGATTAATTAGTCTTAATAAGGAGCCATATCCATTAAAGTCCTGATTTCAGTTTCTTGCAAATGGAGACATTTAAAACCTTAAGTGAGATCTTGGTCATATTTTATCTTCAAGATTATGAAAATTACTGATAAAACATGTGCAGAAGTCCACATGGTTTAAAATATGAAAATCTTATTTATTTATAAAGAGATATCAGTACTAGCCACAATAAAAAGAAAGAGAGAGAGACTCTAGTACAAAAAGCAGCAGCTGAAAACTGGCAGTTGATAAGAGGTCTTAATCATGGGATTTCTCAGGGTTTGTATCTAGTTTAAAGATATCATCCTTCCTCTATAATTTTCATTAAAACAAATGTGCATAGAAGTCTTACACATAAAATTTACCTTAGGAAACCAGAAAACTAAGAACAACAAATCATGGTCATTTTGTTTTGTATAGAAGATGTTAACTTTCTTGTAATACTTTATGTAAAAATTCATTGGAATACTTTTTAATACCTGTCAGAAGTGCATTACCTCCTAGGAGTAAAATAAAAATGCATTTATAATCGAATGGAACAAAGTCCTATAACAGGACTTTTACTGCAGCAACTTACTACTGTGCATTAATTTGCACTAAATTTCAATCCAGATAAGAAAACATGTAAAAACCTATGCATGGCCCATTGTCTCCCAGAGGTGAACACAGGTCTTTATTTTGTGTAACAGTATGAAATATTTGAAACTCAAAAACCTGTGTTTTATTTCAACTTTAGTGAAATAAGGTATAGTATTTACAAGTGTAAACTCAGTAATCTGTTTTAACATTGTACTTTGATAAAGCAGCTCTTCTCTAACTTCATTTTAAAATACGCAGATGCTCTTCCATCTTCCATCCCAGTGTATCTATCAAGCCAGATAAATCACTATTAGCTACTGTCTGTAGGCAATACACTAAGAGAGCATAGGACATCCTGCAGGCTCACCATGTGCTGTGGTTTGTGTTGGACACTTGCTATTCCATTCTCATAGCAATCTTAGGTGGTGGGTATAATTATTGCAGTTTTACAGATAAGAAAACAAACTCAGGACTGTTAAATAATGAACTCAGGATAGCATGGCTGGTGAGCGAAAGGAATGCTTTTTGTGTGTGGTTCTGAAAGTTCTTATGAATTTTAAAAAATTACTGAGTATTTTACTATAGTTTATTTTTGTTATCTATTTAGGAGAAATACTGCTGCTTCTTTGCTTTACTGTTTTTATCCCATATGACTCACTCTACCTATATTCGCATTAATCTCTTCTACTTGCCTACAGCATATTTTATGTAGACTGTGCACACTGACGGCAGAGTGTACTTAATAAAGGACTTTCCTATGTGCCCCTATATCAGTCTATAACCACTGTCTCCAGGGCAGATACAATGCTTTAGACAAATCTCTTTTGAAGCAAAGACTACAATTTTTAAGATGCCTACTAAATAAAAATAAAATTTAATTATGTCACCAGATAAAGCATTAGGCCAAGATTTCTGTATTTAGCATTTACTGTAGTTTAAATGTGCCTGAACTAGAGTTTTACTCTCAAAATAAAATATTTTATGATTCTCACAAAAAAAAATAAAATAAAATAGGTAAACAATAAGGATCTACTCTACAGCAAAGGGAAATATGCTCAATATCTTATAATAACTTATAATGGAAAATAATCTGAAAATATAGATGGATATGTATAATTGAATCACTTTGATATATACTTGAACTAACACAACCTTGTAAATTAACGATACCTCAATACAAAATAAATGAATACATAAATATGCTATATAAGGATTTTATATGGATTTCTAGGGAGAAAAGTTGAAAAAAGACATTTTTGAAAGCATCATGAAAACATAAATATGGACCAGGTCTTATAATTAATTTCATGGTAAGTGATGGTTAGCATGGTCCTTAAGTGAAAGTAAAAATATCCTTATCAGTTAAGGATATATACATAAGCATTTGTGAATATCTGGGATTGCTTTTAAAATATGACAGGAAAAAGAAGTGGTAGGAGACTATATTAAAAACAGCAAAATGGTGATAATTCTTGAAACTCAGTAAGTACATAGGAGTTCATTATACTATTCTATTTTCCATAATAAAAGGTTAAAGAACCCTGGCTCACTCCTAATAACCCACATTTACTGACATGCTCCTCTTCTATCCTTTGTTCCTACTTTCCTCAACCCTGAAGGAATTTTATGTTTCTCATTCTCTTATTTTATCCCACATATGCATATCCCTAAACAATATATTGTTATAATTGCTTGGTTTTGAACTTTATAGAAGTGCATTTAATTTTTACAGCACTAATTATAATAATTTTGTCAAACACAATAGTAATGTTAAATCAAGTTAGAACAAGGTGACTTCTAAAAATCTGCAGCCCCATGGACTGTAGCCCACCAGGCTCCTCTGTCTATGGAATTTTCCAGGCAAGAATACTGGAGCAGGTTGCCATTTTCTACTCCAGGGGATCTTCTCCACCCAGGGATTGAACTCCTGCATTGTAGGCAGATTCTTTACCACTAGTTGCATTGTAGGTGGATTCTTTACCACCAGAGCCACCTGGAAGACCCCCATAAAAGACTAAAGTGAAGTGCTGCTCAGTCCTGTCAGACTCTTAGGGACCCCACGGACTGTAGCCCGCCATCTCCTCTGGAGAATGGGATTCTCCAGGCAAGAATACTGGAGCCATTCCCTTCTCCAAGGGACCTTTCTGACCTAGGGATCAAACTCAGGTCTGCTGCATGCAGGCAGACTCCTTACCATCTGAGCCACCAGAAAGGTTAAAAGGGCATATCATATTTTAAAAGTTAACAATTATTAGAGAAGGCAATGGCACCCCACTCCAGTACTCTTGCCTGGAAAATCCCATGGACGGAGGAGCCTGGTAGGCTGCACTCCATGGGGTCGAGAAGAGTCGGACACGACTGAGTGACTTCACTTTCACTTTTCACTTTCATGCATTGGAGAAGGAAATGGAAACCCACTCCAGTGTTCTTGCTTGCCTGGAGAATCCCAGGGACGGTGGAGCCTGGTGGGCTGCCGTCTATGGGGTTGCACAGAGTCGGATACGACTGAAGCGACTTAGCAGCAGCAGCAGCAGAGATTGTACACATGACCACAAGGAGGAGTATGAGATAAATTTTGTAATTGAGGCTGCCATACAAAAGGGATAGATTAGAGACTTCTGAGAGGTTGTGAGAAAACATGATGAAGCCAAAAGAAAGAAACAAAATTTTCTAAGACAAAACTATAGGAAGTTAAGCAGGCACAGCACATAGAAGAGGACACATCTGGAGTGGCCTACAAGAAAGAGTGAGATGTGGATCACTCAGGAGAAGCCCTGGTAAGGTACAGAGCCAGAAGCATGATCTTAACAAATATACCTACTTGGCTGGTAAATATATTTTTTAGATGTCTTCACTGAAAACAAGTGAGTAAGATATCCCCAAATAGCAACCCAAGGGCTCCATGTAACATTTAAGAGATTCACATAATATATTCTCCTTAAAAATATCTGTATTCTTAGAATAGAAAACATTTTAAAATGCAATACTTTATTGTTACTCTGAGTTTCTGAAGAAGGAAGACTGAATAGAATTTTTTTGTTATTGCTCCAAGCATTTACTCTACAGTACCAAGATCTGCACAGATACTCAATGAATGTTCATATGAGTAATATGAACATTTTTTATTATAAATAAAAGTTAAACAGGTTGTTCACAATCCCTATGCCTGCCTTCTATACTCTGAACAATTTTTAAAAAATATTTATTTATTTGGCTGTGTTGGGCCTTAGTCATGGCATGCAGGTTCAGTTACCCAGTAACATCTAGGATCCTAGATCCCCAACCACAGATCAAACCCATGTCCCCTGCATTGCAAGGCAGATTCTCAACCATCAGATCACCAGGAAGATTGCAAATAAAGTTTTTTAATTAAACTTTTTTGCTCATTAAATTGAGCACCACTCTTATTTTCAACTTCAATTTCTGACCTTACTTCAGGTCTGAAGAAAGGGGTATTAAACTACTAAGGTGCCAGGAAACTCCTAAGCATATGAACTCTCTTTGCTTCTGAATAACTGCTGAACACTTCAGAACGCAATTATCAGCTCACCTAGATTATTGCTACCCTCCTTCCTTCTTTCCTTCTAGTTTTGTTTTCCATCTCCTGACAGGCAAATCTGAGCACTTTGGATGGTGAATAACAGGAAAGGAAAGGAATCAGTAATAGAGTGGAAGAGCACAATAGTACTCCCAAAGTAACATGAGGGAAAACAAAGAGAAAAAGAAAAAAGAAGAGATGCTTCATAAACATCTTATTGAGATCTTATTCTCTTATTAACAAAAAGAGAAAACAAATTAAAACTTGGCTTAAAGCTCAACATTCAGAAAACTAAGATCATGGCACCCAGTCCCATCACTTCGTGGGAAATAAATGGGGAAACAATGGAAACAGTGTCAGACTTTATTTTTGGGGGCTCCAAAATCACTGCAGATGGTGACTGCAGCCATGAAATTAAAAGATGTTTACTCCTTGGAAGGAAAGTTATGACCAACCTAGATAGCATATTCAAAAGCAGAGACATTACTTTGCCTACAAAGGTCTGTCTAGTCAAGGCTATGGTTTTTCCAGTGGTCATGTGTGGATGTGAGAGCTGGACTGTGAAGAAAGCTGAGTGCCGAAGAACTGATGCTTTTGAACTGTGGTGTTAGAGAAGACTCTTGAGAGTCCCTTGGACTGCAAGGAGATACAACCAGTCCATTCTAAAGGAGATCAGTCCTGGGTGTTCTTTGGAAGGACTGATGCTGAAGCTGAAACTCCAATACTTCGGCTACCTCATGCGAAGAGTTGACTCACTGGAAAAGACCTTGATGCTGGGAGGATTGGGGGCAGGAGGAGAAGGGGACGACAAGAGGATGAGATGGCTGGATGGCATCACAGACTCAATGGACCTGAGTCTGAGTGAACTCCAGGAGTTCACTCAGATAGGGAACCTGGCGTGCTGCGATTCATGGGGTCTCAAAGAGTTGGACACGACTGAGTGACTGAACTGAACTGAACTGAATATATATACATATATATATATATACTATAACATAACAGAAATAAAAATCAAGTATATCAACTTTGAACTAAATGTGGATAGAATTCTCCTAATAAAAATAGAAAGTGCAAATTAGGTATAAAACTGAAACACAGAATATTCCATTAATAAAAGGTATACTTAAAAATGTAAGTAAATAAAAGTAAAAGACACTAAGATTCCATGAACATGCAAATAAAAAGAATGCAAAGGTGGCAAAATTAATATTAAACAAGGTGATATTTAAGCTTAAAATCACAAAAACAAGGTAAAAAAGGTTTATTATACAATGATAAAAGATATACTTCATTTAAAAGTATAATTGTAATAGGACATTAAAATAGGGCTCTAGTCCTAAAATAAGCTAAAGTTCCAAGAATGTGGTGGGCTACTTTCCCAAGTGAGCTATGTAAACTTAAAGCAAAGAATCAGACTATATTCATCTTGGAAGGGACTTTGACCAACAGAGTCAAAGGCATGTAGCCATCAGACATAATGAACTCTCACATGTCCAGGGTGTGAGAGCTAGAGTTGTTGAGCAACCACTAGACATACATTCATTGCATAATATGACGTGTACCTGGAAGTTTCCTGTGGGCTATTTCACTGAAGCCCACAAAAGTACCTCACAAGATAACACTAAACATATCCCAGACTTGGACAGCACCAGTGACAAATCATTAGTAGTCAAGTATCTTTTTTCCTTTCAAAATTCAACATTTTGAAATTTTATAGCAGTCAAACATAGAGAGTTTTTTGTAAAAATGAGAGACTTGTAAATGCCCAATGCTGACTCCCTTAAGAGTGTTAATTTTTATTCAAACTATCAAAGAAAACCTAGAGAAATGAAAATGAGAAAATTTACCCTATCAAAGAACCACCAGAATCTTAAGGTATTCTTAAAAGAATAATAAAAGTTCTATTTTATGGAATGCCTCCAAGCTTCTAGGCATTTTCACCAAGATGATGAAAATAAGTTGATAAAGAAAACAGGAGAATCTAAATGCCTCAAATTAATAATCAATACATTTCTACAAACACCCACAAAATTAAGAAAAGTGAAGGAATGTAAAGCTCCTACCTAAAGTTCTTTAATGAAGGAGGAAAGTGAAAGGAATCTGTGTCCAACTCTTTGTGACCCCATAGACTATACAGTCCATGGAATTCTCCAGGCCAGAATACTGGAATAGGTAGCCTTTCCCTTCTCCAGGGGATCTTCCCAAACGAGGAATTGAACTGGGGTCTCCTGCATTGCAGGCAGATTCTTTACCAACTGAGCTATCAGGGAAGCCAAATGAAGGAGGAAAACGCCACAAAATTTGAGAATATAGTTTCCAGTCTTATTCACAATTGTTTACAGACTGTATGCCCTGGAGAAAAAAAAAAAAAAAACTGCTCTTAGCAAACAGTAATTTTAACAATTCTTTTCCATTTCAGCTATGTGAGAGTCACAGTACAGGATAAAATTCAAATTCTTTTGCATTACACAATAGGCCCTTCTTTATCTGATTCCTAAATATCTTTCCATCTCCCACTATGTCCTTATAGGCACCCTTTCTTACCTAGCCATAGTGGCCTATATGTAGTTCTTCAAATGTAACAGACTTTTTTGTTGCTTTGTTGTAGCCCATATCTTTCTTTTCTCTGCCTAAGAAGTCCTTCTCTCTTTCTTTCACCTGGGTAATTTCAACTCATCCTCCAAGACAGCATTCCCAATGTCTCCTTTCCCTCTCCAGGCTGAATGACCCCTTCTTTGTAATCCCATAATATTCTGTGTATACCTTTATGATAGTTCCTTACATTATGAAACTTTAATCAATTATCTCCTATCTTTCTCATTAAACGGTAATATTTTTTAGGACACCTACCACATCTAGTCTACCTCTGTTTTTTGTTTTTGTTTTGTTTTGTTTTTGCTGTGCTGTATATTATGTGGGAAAAACCACCTGATGTTTTTCAATACATTTTAAATTTAGGTTTTTCTTTAATAAACCTCACAAAGCAAAAAAAGCCTTAGATTACTGGGTACTTAATTTCCTAACTATTTTAGAGACACCAGAATCTGAACACTTTTTAATAACAGAGTAATGCAAAGGCTTACTTATCTACACTGTTTCACACTGAAATCTATTTTTAATTTCCTTCAGTTTCTAAGGGAGCATATGAGAAACATACAATAAAATGCCCCTATGAATTTAATTAACATTAGGGAAAACTTCACAGGCACCAACTGATACAGTCTGACATAAAAGTGAGGTCTCAATACATAGTGTTGGCTGCTAAAAAGAAAAAGATGGAAGGCTAGATAGAGGATAGAGAGCTTACTGGCTATATCTCTAACCATGACAAGCCATCTCATAAATGTATATAAGAGAATGTGGATGAACTAGCACAAAACCATTCCTATTACAAAAATTAAACAAGACAAAGGAAAAAAAATCTCAGAAAGTCTGGTGTTTTCTATGTTAAACTATCAATTTACAATCTTGGTTTTCTTTGAGAATAGATCAAATGAGTATAAAAGAAACAAGATGCATGCTGAGAAATTTCTAACTCAAGGATTGAGAAAACTAGAGCATACAATGTAAACAATATTTGATAACATCTGAAGATTTTTGAAATGGGCAAAACTTTTGGTTAAGGCCCCCTGACCTAGTCTCTCTCTTTACCAACCCATTCCCTAAGTAAGTTATTGCTACATTCACTCCTAAAGCACAAATCTAACCATGTTATTTCTCTGCTTAAAAACCTCTGAAAGTGAAGTGTTAGTCGCTCAGTCATGACTAACTCATGCTCAATCTCTTTGCAACCCATGCTCTGTCCATGGAATTTCCCAGGCAAGAATACTGGAGAGGGTTGCCATTCCCTTCTCCAAGGGATCTTCCTGATCCAGGAACTGAACCCTTGTCTCCTGTGACTTCTGATTTGCAGGCATATTCTTTACCCACTGAGCCATCAGGGGAACTCTAAAAACCTCTAATGGTTCTCTAATAGCTATGGGATAAACTTCAAATTCTATATTACAAATAAAAGATTCTTTATAATCTGATCCCAATTATACCTTTCCAGTCTCATATCAATCATTTCTCATCATTCTGTAATTTACTACATGCATTCATTTAGTCACAAAATTCTAGTCCTTTCTCCATAGAAACCTTTCACATATTGTTCCTTTTGCCTAGAATATTCTATTCCTCTTATAACTGGTGAAATTCCACCTGTCCTTTAAGTCTTGGCCCAAATAGCATCTGCTTTGTGAAGCCTTTCAAGATTCCACCAGGCAGAGCATTTAATTATGTTCACATGCTTAAACAGAATTTTATCAGCGCTCTAATCTATAGCACTAGATGTTCATGTGCCTGTCTGCTATAACAAATTAGGACTAGGTGGCAGAGGATATGTTATTATTCCTAATTTGTAGTACAAAATCTGGTTCATAATACTGATTTAATAAATATGTTTAGATCTCTAATTGTTTCACATCATTTAATAAGATAGTTCTTGAAAATTACAAAGTAAAGTTTAAGGTTTCAAGCATTTTAATATTGTTTTATTTAAGATAGATTAAGATTTTTTGCTTTGCTGTATTTATTAATTACTTTAACTGATCATCACTATATTAACTGTGCAATTATTTTCATTTAAATTTAGTAAAAATTCTATTAAAAATCTCTTCAGTTTAAATATTAATATATATACTCACTTCTATATTTGGTAAAGTAATTGTCACCTGTTCACCTTTGCCAACTTCAAGCTCTCCTTCACAAGAAGTGTCAATAGAGGCAGGTTTGAAGTCATCTAAAAATACATACAGATACAGTTTTTTATAAGATGGAATAATACCTGAAATATGTGGATATCAAAAAATGAGCATGTTTCAGAGTGATAAATCTTTTTCCGGCAGCCAGTAATTAAAATGGATTAGAAGAGTCTTATTATTAAAAATAAACAAATAGAATACAATCCAGTTTTTCTGTATATATAATTCTGAGAAAAAAAAAGAAATAACTACACTCTAAAACAGTATTCCTCAACATCATGATCCCTTAGAATCTGTTTATATCAAGATCATCCAAACTAAGATGTTCCACTGCTAAAAATCAAATAATGTCAGTGTCTTCACAATTTGCTAAAATCAATTGTCAGTAGAACATTTTCAACTTTCAGGTTTTTGTGGTTGTTCAGTTGCACAGTCGTGTCTGACTCTTTGTAACGCCATGGACTGCAACATGCCAGCTTTCCCTGTCCCTCACCATATCCCAAAGTTTGCCCAAGTTCATGTCCATTGCACTGGTGATGCTTACCAGCCACGTCATCCTCTGAAGCCCTCTTCTTCCCCTCAATTTTTCCCAGTATCAGGGACTTCTCCAGTGAGTCGGCTGTTCATATCAGATGACCAAAATACTGGAGTTTCTGCTTCAGCATCAGTCCTTCCAATGAGTATTCAGGACTGATTTCCCTCAAGATTGACTGCTTTGATATCCTTGCAATCCAAGGGGCTCTCAGGAGTCTTCTCTAGCACCACAGTGTGAAGGCATCAATTCTTTGACATTCTGCCTTCTTTACGGTACAAATCTCACAACTGTACATGACCACTGGGAAGACCACAGCTTTGACTATACGGACCTTCATTGGCAGAGTAATGTCTCTGCTTTTCAACACACTATCTAGGTTTGTCATAGCCTTCCAGCCAAGAAGAAACTGTCTTCTGATTTAATGGCCGCAGTCACCATCCACAGTGATTTTAGAGCCCAAGAGGAGGAAATCTGTCACGATACATCCACCTATTCCACTTCTATTTGCCATGAAGTAATGGGGCCAGATGCCACGATCTTACTTTTTTTAATATTTAATTTTAAGCCAGCTCTTTCACTCTCCTCCTTCACCCTCATCAAGAGGCTCTTTAGTTCCTCTTTGCTTTCTGCCATTAGAGTGGTATTATCCACATATCTGGGTTATTGATGTTTCTCCCACCTATCTTGATTCCAGCTTGTAATTCATCCAGCCTGGCCTTTTTCATGATGTGCTCAGTGTATAGGTTAAACAAACAGACTGACAGCAGACAGCCCTTTTGTACTCCTTTCTCAATCTGGAACTAGTCAGTTGTTCCATGCAGGGTTCTAACTGTTGCTTCTTGACCTGCATACAGGTTTCTCAGGAGACAAGTCAGATGGTCTGGTATTTCCATCTCTGAACAAAGCTAGGAGGTGATGGAATTACAGTTGAGCTATTTCAAATCCTGAAAGATGATGCTGTGAAAGTGCTGCACTCAATATGCAAGCAAATTTGGAAAACTCAGCAGTGGCCACAGGATTGGAAAAGATTAGTTTTCATTCCAATCCAAAGAAAGGCAATGCCAAAGAATGCTCAAACTACCACACAACTGCACTCATCTCACACGCTAGTAAAGTAATGCTCAAAATTCTCCAAGTCAGGCTTCAGCAATACGTGAACCGTGAACTTCCAGATGTTCATGCTGGTTTTAGAAAAGGCAGAGGAACCACAGATCAAATTGCCAACATCCACTGGATCATCGAAAAAGCAAGAGAGTTCCAGAAAAACATCAATTTCTCCTTTATTGACTATTCCAAAGCCTTTGACTGTGTGGATCACAATAAACTGCGGAAAATTCTGAAAGAGATGGGAATACCAGACCACCTGACCTGCCTCTTGAGAAACCTATACGCAGGTCACGAAGCAACAGTTAGAACCAAACATGGAAAACAGACTGGTTCCAAATAGGAAAAGGAATATGTCAAGGCTGTATATTGTCACCCTGCTTATTTAACTTATGTGCAGAGTACATCATGAGAAACGTTGGGCTGGAAGAAGCACAAGCTGGAATCAAGATTGCTGGGAGAAATATCAATAACTTCAGATATGCAGATGACACCACCCTTATGGCAGAAAGCGAAGAGGAACTAAAAAGCCTCTTGTGAAAGTATAAGTGGAGAGTGAAAAAGTTGGCTTAAAGCTCAACATTCAGAAAACGATCATGGCATCTGGTCCCATCACGTCATGGGAAATCAGATGGGGAAACAGTGGAAACAGTGTCAGACTTTATTTTTCTGGGCTCCAAAATCACTGCAGATGGTGACTGCAGCCATGAAATTAAGATGCTTACTCCTTGGAAGGAAAGTTATGACTAACCTAGATAGCATATTCAAAAGCAGAGACATTGTCAACAAAGGTCCATCTAGTCAAGGCTATTGTTTTTCCAATGGTCATGTATGGATGTGAAAGTTGGACTGTGAAGAAAGCTGAGTGCTGAAGAATTGATGCTTTTGAACTGTGGTGTTGGAGAAGACTCTTGAGAGTCCCTTGGACTGCAAGGAGATCCAACCATTCCATTCTAAAGGAGATCAGGTCTTTGGAAGGAATGATGCTAAAGCTGAAGCTCCAGTACTTTAGCCACCTCATGCGAAGAGTTGACTCATTGGAAAAGACTCTGATGCTGGGAGGGATTTGGGGCAGGAGGAAAAGGGGACGACAGAGGATGAGATGGCTGGATGGCATCACCGACTCGATGGACATGGGTTTGGGTGAACTCTGGGAGTTGGTGATAGACAGGGAGGTCTGGCGTGCTGCAATTCATGGAATCACAAAGAGTTGGACACGACTGAGTGACTGAACTGAACTGAAGAGCTTTCCACAGTTTGTTATGTTCAGGTTGTTGTTTTCCCCTAAATTCTTCTTAAACCACCTTGATCTCCTACTACCACTTGTCTGCTGTCCTGTGGAAAAGTGAGAGAGTTAGTCGCTCAGTCGTGTCCGACTCTTTGCGATCCATGGACTGTAGCCCACCAGGCTCCTGTGTCCATAGAATTCTCTAGGCAAGAATACTGGAGTGGGTAGCCATCTCCTTCTCCAGGGGATCTTCCTAACCCAGGGAACGAACCCTGGTCTCCAGCATTGCAGGTAGATTCTTTACCTTCTGAGCCAACAGGGAACCAAGCAATTCTGCTATGCTAGCAGAATATGAAATGAATGAAAATACAGCAAACACATATTCATGGGGAAACTTTAAAGAAAGCTTATTTATTTTAACAGCTTGAGTTTCTCATGGATATATAAACCACTAAAAGATGTGTAAATTTAACCAAATCTGCCACTTCATAAGAAATTAAAATAAGCTTTCATTTTGGATTAAAGTATGTCATTAAAATATATCACCTACATGAACTTAGGATGCTGAGATATAAGTATTTCACATACTAAACAAGCTTAGAAACCTCAAAGAACACAAAGAGAAACTCCAACTAGATTAAAGATCTAAACATTAAGACGAAAAACTATAAAACTCTTAGAGGAAAATATAGGCAGAGAACACTTTGACATAAATCACAGCAGATCCTCTATGACCCACCTTCTAGAGTATTGGAAATAAAAACTAGAATAAACAAGTGTGACCTAATTAAACTGAAAAGCTTTTGCACAGCAAAGGAAATGATAAAAAAAGGTGAAAAGACAGTCCTCAGAATGAGAGAAAATAATAGCAAATGAAACAACTGACAAAGGATATTCAAAATACACAAGCAGCTCATGTAGCTCAAGAACAGAAAAACAAACCACCCAATCAAAAAGTTGAAACAGACATTTCTCCAAAGAAGACATACAGATGGCTAATACACACATGAAAACATGCTTAATATTGCTTATCAGTAGAGAAATGCACATCAAAACTACAATGAGGTTATCACTTCACGCCAGACAGAATGGCCATCATCAAAAAATCTAAAACTAATAAATATTGGATAGAGTGTGGAGAAAAGGGAACCCTCCTGAATTATTTGTGGGAGTGTAAATTGATGTAGCCACTATGAAGAACACTATGGAGATTCCTTAAAAAACTAGGAATAGAAATACCACATGACCCAGCAATCCCACTCCTGCACATACACTCTGAGAAAACCATAATTGAAAAAGATATACGTACCCCAATGTTCATTGCGGAGAAGGCAATGGCACCCCACTCCAGTACTCTTGCCTGGAAAATCCCATGGATGGAGGAGCCTGGTAGGCTGCAGTCCATGGGGTCGCTAAGAGTCAGACACAACTGAGCGACTTCACTTTCACTTTTCACTTTCATGCATTGGAGAAGGAAATGGAAACCCACTCCAGTGTTCTTGCCTTGAGAATCCCAGGGACAGGGGAGCCTGGTGGGCTGCCGTCTATAGGATCACATAGAGTCGGACACGACTGAAGCGACTAGCAGCAGCAGCAATGTTCACTGCAGCGCTATTTACAATAGCTAGGACATGGAAGGAACCTAGATGTCCATGGACAGATGAATGGACTGTGATATATATATATATATATATATATATATATATACACATACACACACACACATACACACAAGGGAATTTACTTAGCCATAAAAAGGAATGCATTTGAGATTTGAGTCAGTTCTAATGAGGTAGATGAACCTAGAGCCTGTTATACAGAGTGAAATAAGTCAAAAAGAGAAAAACAAATATTGTATACTAACACATATACATGGAATCTAGAAAAGTGATGCTGATGAACCTATTTGCACAGTGGCAACAGAGACACAGACATGGAGAACAGACTTGTGGACAAAGTGGGGGAAGGAGAGGGCTGGACAAATTGGGAGAGGAGCATGGAAACATATATATTACCATATGTAAAACAGAGAGCCAGTGGGAATTTGCTGTATGAGGCAGAGAACTCAAACCCGGTGCTTTGTGACAACCTAGAGGGTTGAGATGGGATGGGAGGTAGGAGAGAGGTTGAAGAGGGAGGAGACATATGTATACCTATGGCTGGTTCATGTTGATGTATGGCAGAAACCAACACAACATTGTAAAGCAGTTATCCTTCAATTAAAAATAAATAAGTTTAAAAAACTAAGATATGAAAATCACTTAAAACTAATTCACATCAGTATACATCAATGTTTGATAATAATTCTGATATAGAATTCCTTCACTGTTGTCATCTTCTGATTTTTTCAAAAGAGAAGCTGGTGTTAGGTACGAAGTTGGGCACGAGCAATGAGGGGTGGCCTATCCAAAAAGGATGCAAGCTGACCTCTAAAACAAAAATGTGGAACAATGGACTAAAGGGTTTAAAACAACAGACAAGTTACAGCTCAGTTCCACTCAAACAGACAGATTTTCTATTAGACAGACACTCCCAAGACATGGGAGCAGGCTGATCCCAAAGCGGCTGTCTTCCTCATCCCTGTTGGCTTCCTCTTTTTATACTTCCTGTCTCCTCCTTTTGGTTGTGCCCAGTGCAAAATAGGGCTTGTACCTACCACCAGTCAAGGAAAGGAAATACAAATGGGCATACACTCAAGGCCAACTGGCAACTGCAAGTTATATAACAACAGACTCTGTTGTGTATGTCTTCTCACAATTTCATCTGTTATGATCAGATATATGTATGTGTAGAATATTTACGAACCCTTAAAGGGCTCCTAGCTGCCTAAGGTTACTTGGAGATGTGCCTGTGGTTAGTTTGTATCCACTATGTGCCAAGGGTGCTGTGTGCAGGAGTTGGAATAGTCTCTGTGGTTATTTTTGTAGCATATCTGTGAGCTCTCCTGGGTGTGTCTGGAATGGGGTTTAGTCCCTTGTTTCCAATTTTTGTTGTGATGAGATAAAAACCAAGGAAGAGAAATAAACCAACTTGGCATTCGTAATCCATATTTTTGTATAAAGGATCTTGATTTTTAGGATTTACAACTAATTCATGTTAAAACAACATCTGTGGGGGTCAAACAAAACATCTGTAAAGTCAAAATCTGCCAGTAGGCTATAAATCTATAATCTCTATTTTAGTGTTTAAAAACTGATTCTTTTTCTTTATATCATTACTTTCGATCTTCACAACAACATTTTGATTTTAATATTCTCACCCAAATTTTACTGATGGTGAACTCCTCTAAGTAATGAAGCCAGTAAAAGATAACTCAGGATCTTAAGCCACTATTCTTGTTCAGTCGCTAAGTTGTGTTCAACTTTTTGTGACCCCTGCAGCACGCAGCACGCCAGGCCCTTCTGTCCCCTGCTGTCTCCTAGAACTTGCTCAGATTCATAACCACTGAGTTGGTGATGCTATGTAATTATCTGTCCTCTGTCTCCCCCTTCTCCTTTTGCATTCCATCTTTCTCAGCATCAGGTGGCTGTTTGAATCAAGTTTAAGTATTGGACTTTCACCTTCAGCATCAGTTTTCCAGTGAACATTCAGGGTTGATTTCTTTTAGGATTGACTGGTTTGATCTTCTTGGCAATCCAAAAGAGTCTCAAGAGTCTTCTCTGGCACCACAATTCAAAAGCATCCATTTTTCAGTGCTCAGCCTTCCTTATTATCCAACACTCACATGCATACATGACTACTGGAAAAACCATAGCTTTGACAATATGGACTTTTGGGGCAAAGTTATGTCTCTTCTTTTTAATACTCTATCTAGGTTTGGCAGTTTTCCTTCCACAGAGCAAGTGTCTTTTAATTTCATGGCTGCAGTTACCATCTGTAGTGATTTGGGAGCCCAAGAAAATAAAATCTGTCACTGTTTTCACTTTTTCCTCTTCTATTTGCCATGAAGTGATAAAACCAGATGCCATGATCTTAATTTTTTTTTAAATGTTGAGTCTCAAGCCAGCTTTTACACTTTCCTCTTTTACCCTCAACAGACTCTTCAGTTTCTCTTCAGTTTCTGCCATTAGTCTGGCATTTATTCATAGGCTTTTAAGGGCTATGAATCTGGCCCAGTCTGTCATTTTGCATGATGTACTCTGTATATAAGTTAAATAAGCAGGGTGACAATATACAGCCTTGATGTATTCCTTTCTCAATTTAGAACCAATTAGTTATTCCATGTCTAGTTCTAACTGTTGCTTCTTGACCTGCATACAGGTTTCTCAAGAGAGAGATAAGGTGGTTTGGTATTCTGATCTCTTTAAGAATTTTCCACAGTTTGCTGTGATCCACACAGTCAAAGGCTTTAGCATAATCAAAGCAGCAGATGTTTTTCTGAAATTCCCTTGTTTTCTCTATGATCCAACAAATGTTAGCTCTTCTTCCTTTTCTAAATCTAGCTTGTACATCTGGAAGTTCTCAGTTCATGTACTGCTGAAGACTAGATTGAAGGATTTTGAGCATATTCTTACTAGTATGTGAAATAAGTGCAATTGTATGGTAGTTTGAACATTCTTTGGCATTGCCCTTCTTTGGGACTGGAATGAAAACTGACCTTTTCCAGTCCTGTGGCCACTGCTGAGTTTTCCAAATTTCCTGGCATATTGAGTGCAGCACTTTAATAACATCATCATTTAGGATTTGAAATAGCTCAGCTGGAATTCCATCACCTCCACTAACTTTGTTTGTAGTAATGCTTTCTAAGTCCACTTGACTTCACACTCCAGGATGTCTAGCTCTAGGTGAGTGACCACACCGTTCTATATTATACTCTACCCTTCTATCTTCTTTGCTTTAGATCCACAGCTCTGAACTTTTGTATATATGTGTGTGTCTCGGGGTTGGTGATAGGAGATGAGCAATAGTCGTAAGTCCCTTTGGGAATCTGATGAAAATTATAGACCAGCTATAGATCCTGTTTGCATAAAAATGCATTTATGAAAAAAACATATCAAATACTATATAATTTCAGGGGATTCACAAGCCCTTAAAAGTCTATGAATAAATGCCTATAGTATATGAGATACACATAACATACATAAATGTACTCAACACACCTGTAGCTTTGCTTAATGATAAGCTGGAATTTATAATCAATAAGTCTATCAACACTATTCTGAACTATTCTGAATCTACATTTCTAATGATTACTGTTGGAATTAATAAATTCCACTTTTTACTTGTTTATATTAAATAGTATTATCTTTTATTTACCTCACACAATAAATTTCTTTTAAAGTATGCAACTTTTGTGTTTCAAGGGGTTAAATAGAGCTCTAAAATTACAGAATTTATTGAATAATCTCATGTCATACTTTGCATATGCTTTCTAATGTTTAAGTTGCTATGATTCCAGACTAAGAAGTTTATTTCTTTCAGTTTTTCTTGGTTTGGAAACCCCACTACTAATTTTATCATTTGTTTATTTTCTCTGGATTTCCTTCACCTGTATTATTTTCTTCAAGTTTACAACACAATTACTTATACCACATTAAGAGTAGAAAACCATTTCCTGTTTTGTTTTCAATACTTTTCTGTTACTTTTTGACTGTTTTGGCTGTAGCATCACACAATGTCAGTATCTTCACAAAGGAGCCCACAATTAGTATCATAAATTTATTTCCTGAGAGTTGAACTAATTCAACTAACTCCAAAATACATACCCTTTCCGTTATACTACACTAATCAGAAGAACATTACTGTGAATATAATTTCAATCGTATGTTCATTACTGTACTCTCTAATATTTTCTCACACCAAAGCTTAACAACCACTTTTTTAGGAATGGCTCCACTTGGTGCCTCACAGTCTTCCTGCAGTCACTGTCCATGAGCTCATCATTTTACGACAGCAAAAAATGGTGTCATTTACAAACTTAGGAATTTCAATCTTTATTCACTTATCTGGATATAAATTGCAAAACTAGTGCTAGCCCAAATTCAGCACTTGTTCTAGGGAGTCCTATTACTTAAACGCTTCTACCCAGTGAGGCATCTGCAGTTAAGCATTTGGTTTATCATTTATAGAGCACCCCACATCTTCCCTACCACATGCCAGCTATCTTTTGATAGGTTTTACTGCCAAGCCCTGATAAATGCTTTCTGAAAGTCTAAATAAATTACATTTACTGGCACTCCTCATACACATTTGAATATAACCTTCGAGAATAACGGTGACTACTATTTATACTCTACCATGTACCAAACACCATGCTAGGTTGTTTATACTATCTTATTTAATTCTGAAATTCTGAAATGTAAATGCTATTACTATCATTTTACATCTAAAAAACTGAGACTGAAAACTCAGAGAATGTTCCAAAGTTATATTACATACATAGGTGGTGAAGGTCAGAATTCACATCCAGGTTTTTCCAAAACCTAAGTGTATTGAATAGGCATAATTACCCAATTACCTAAAAACAGATACTTTGCCAACAAAAGTCTGTTTAATCAAGGTTATGGTTTTTCCAGTGGTTGTGTATGCATGTGAGAGTTGGACTGTGAAGAAAGCCAAGCGCTGAAGAATTGATGCTTTTGAACTGTGGTGTTGGAGAAGACTCTTGAGAGTACCTTGGACTGCAAGGAGATCCAACCATCCTAAAGGACATCAGTCCTGGGTGTTCATTGGAAGGACTGATGCTGAAGCTGAAACTCCAATACTTTGGCCACCTCATGTGAAGAGTTGACTCATTGGAAAAGACCCTGATGCTGGGAGGGATTGTGGGCCGGAGAAGAAGGGGACGACAGAGGATGAGATGGCTGGATGGCATCACCGATTTGATGGACATGAGTTTGGGTAAACTCCGGGAGTTGGTGATGGACAGGGAGGCCTGGTGTGCTGAGATTCATGGGATCACAAAGAGTCGGACATGACTGAGTGACTGAACTGAGTGAACTGACTGACTGTCTTCCAAGTCACACTGATTTGAGTGTTTGTTATAAATTAGGCCCACCCAGAAGGGGATTAAGAGGTACAAACCTCCAGTTACATAATAAACAAGTATTGAGGATATAACAAGTATTGAGGATATAATACACAGCATAAGGAACATGGTCAATAATATTATTATAACTTTGTATGGGGACAAATGGTTACTAGATTTATGGTGGTGATCATTTCATAATGTATGCAAATATAAAGTCATTATATAGGACACCTGAAACTAACATATATCAGCTTTGTTTCAATAAAAACCTTTTAAATAAATAAAAACTTTTATTTTTTAAAAAATGCTAATATATATTCTTAAAAATTATGATACTTTTAATATGTATTTCACAACCTTACCTGTTAAAATCCTTAGAAGATTATAAAGATATTTACATTTAGGGGATAAATGAAAGCTTTGAGCATTATGTAAAACTGATACTGAAAATATTTTTCAGTATTTTTCACATATCTATCAATTTAAGAATATTTCATAATTATAATAAAAAAATTAGAGAATGCTGAATTTATTGCTTCATTCTATAGATAAGATAAGCTCAGCAATTTAAAGTGAATTTTCTAAATTACATAGTTAATAGAAAAGTTGAAATTAATATATTATGTGTGTATTTCTGTTCTACTTCATTACTGAGCCTAAACATGAATATATTTTTTTAAAAATAGAAACAGTTCTCCATCAATCTCCTTCAGAAAAAAATATCTTTATGCATAGTAGTGATAATTAAAAATAATAAACATTTTTGTTTTCCAGAAAGAAAATGCATACTCTTTTAAAATAAACAAATGATGTCCACTTGCCTGTAAGAAAGTCTATAGTTTTCATCACTTACTCTGAATCTTTAATGGGGTAAGAATCACATGGGAAATGAACCAGTCCTCAAGGATAATGACTAGTTTTATTTTAATAAATCTAGAAAGGTTCTGTCTGCTTCAACAAGAAAAAAACTAAGGGATGAACACCTTTCTAATGTCTTCCACAGGATTAAAAGTATATTCAAACACCTCGGTTTATTGTGGTTACTACCATTGCTGTTCTGTTTATTTTCATTCTTGTAACTGGATCATCCAATACCTGATTCTGAAGACACAATTCCAGCATCCTGAGAACTTTTATAAACAAAAGACTTTAAGGCATATGCAAAGCACTTTTCGAAGTCTATTTCTTTTTCACTTAATTTGGGTTTTATGCCCTTAAAAAGATATACCCAAGTGTCATGAAAATCAAGTCTTCAGCAAATTTGTATAATCTTAAAACATAATTTTAAAAATTAATACTATGATGACTGGAAACCTGAGAAAGAAGAGGAAAGGAGAAGGAAGATATTATTTGAGAGAAAGGCGTGGAGAAACCAGATAAAACTCTACCAGACTTTTGGAAAATGGAACTGAAGGAGAGAAACTGCACAGCCAGCACTAGCTCTCTCTAGACAAAATGTGGTAAAGAAGGGTCAGTGTTGAAGATCTGTTTGCAAATATTCCCCCATTTATTCTATCAACTGGATATTAATTTTGCTTAATAAAACCCTTTCATAAAATGTAAAAATATATCCTTGGAGAGTTAAACCTGTAGGCTCTTGATATCTTCACTGTGAGTTACGATAATCAGATTGTGTACAACTAAGCAAACCTAAGGAGAATGTGAGTTTTAACAAAGCATGAAACACTTCAGAGCAAAAACTATAAAGATCTCTAAAACAGTCTTACGACAGAATGACTGAGAAGGGTGGAATGATGAGACACTAAGGAAGGATACTGTAGTAAGAGGAAGTGAAAAAAATACCTACTTTACGATTTTGCCACAGAAAAATAAGAGGTTATGACTCAATGATCTCAAAGTTTCCTTCCCACTCTATAATTCCATGAGGGTTATTATGCAAAGAATGAATGTTTTACATACCAAATCATAATATATTATAATTTCCTTCCTGGAATCTACACCATCCAACTGTTAAAGCAAAAGAGTTTTATTTCCTATCTCAACAACATAAAAGAGGAAAATGTATCAAAAGTAGTTCCAGAGGACAAAAGAGCTTTCTAATAAATTAATAGTGCACCCTTCAATACTGTGATCATCAGTATTTGATAAATGACTCAATGAAATCAGGGGTCCAAAACAGATACAGATATTAGAATGATCCAAAAACCTTTCCCCAGAAATATACTAAATAAGAACCCCCATCAGTCAGAGACACCAAAACTGAAGACAGGAAAGAATATTTCCCTACCAACCTAAAGGCATTCTCCTTGCCATTTCCCTTTGCCCCCCATCCACTTGTTACCTTACTACAGTTGTTCCTTGAGTAACACGCACGGGGCTGAGATTCACAGGTCCACTTACATGCTGAATTTTTCCCGACTAAATAGAGTACCTGTATTTTCATCTTACAGATCTTTAAATTAATGAAGAATGGGAGAAGTATGTGTTCCATTAGAGGTCACACACATGGAATCAAAACACTAGAGTCTGAGTCTGATTCTACCCAACGGTTTCCGCTTCTGGACCTCGGGTGAGTCGTGTATCGACTCCCTCGTTTCTGAGGCACAGACAGCAATAAGTGGATTTTCCACTGCGCGAGATCGACACCCCTAACCCCTACGTGGTTCAAGGGTCAACTGTACCTTCCTTTCCACCTCTGAATCGGCCACCAGTCAGCTCTGACTCCATCCATAGTCGCCTCTGCAGACCTATCCCACATAGCGTCCCTTTCTATCTGCTGTCGTGCGTAGTCGCTCAGTCGTGTCCAACTCTGCGACTCCATGGACTGTAGTCTGCCAGGCTTCTCTGTCCATAGGGATTTTCCAGGCAAGAATACTGGAGTGGGTTGCCATTTCCTCCTCCAGGGATCTTCCCAACCTAGGGATGGAACCCAGGTCTCCCGCTTTGCAGGCCGATTCCTTACCGTCTCAGCCACCAGGGAAGCCCTGCTAGTCTCCCTTAAATCACTCCACTCAGAATTATCCACACCTGCGGCTTCCATCTGCCTGCTTCCACCAACTCCCTAGCACTTTCCGGCTAAAGCAGCGGGTCGCGCAGGGCACCCCATTCTCCCACAGAATAAGAGGATCTGTTCGAACACGACTTGGAGAGGGTTGTGCTTCTGCACCCCCAAAACCAGAACTCCTCCCTTTCCCCTCGGGCGTCCTCACTCACAGCGCACAGTGTGGAAGGCGCAGCGAGGCTGCTTCTCAAAACTGCCCCCTAACTTGAGAACTCGCTCGCGGCTGTCAATATGCGAAGGTCCAGCTGCTCCATTCATCCTTCTCCTGCGGCTCTGACTTTGCCTCTGCCGCTAGCGCCGACTACCAGTTGCCACCTCAGCCTGTTCGAACCAGCTGCGCTTGCTGCTGCTAGAGCAGCCACCACAGACTCCGCCCCGCGCCAGCCTAGCGCCGTCCCACTGGGCGCTGATTGGCTTCCTGGAGAAGGGCGCCCCGCCCCTTGGCCGCGAGGCTCCTGGTCCCTGCGCCAACTTCACGCGTTGCGACGCACGCAGCGCCCGGGAGGCCGCGCTTCTGAGGTACACCCTGGGAGTCGAGTTTTCTGGTGGAGCGACGCGAGGCGGGAATGAGGTAGCCGACTTGAAGTGGCGCCTGGGGAAGGAGGCGGCCCCGGGATACCCAGAGGGCAGGATCACAGGCTTCTGGACCAAGTGACCGGGCTTTTAGGAGCTATTAGCGGGAGAACCGGCCTTTTTGAGGAGATGTGGTGTGGAAACAGGAGGGGGAGGGCCGGAGCGTGGGCGCGAGGCCTGATGTCTTGTCTGAGGCCTGGTAGCGCCAAAGCCGGGTCTAGAATCCGGAGTAAAGGAGCCCGTGGCCTTAGAGCGCAGTCCGTGGACCTGACTGGGGGCAACGCTGTTACCTCAGCAGTTATTTCGCCTTATGTTCCTAAGGAAGTTCCAGGTGGTATTAGTGCCGGGATGGGGGAGGGGTTGAGGGGAGGGTGTTAAGAAGCGGGGATAAAGATTCAGAGTTAGGAACTGCAGGTATTTAGGATCAGTTGCAGCTAGGTTGCATTGGGTTGCTGTCTTCATTTGTTTTCTTCACAAAGATCCTTGGCGTTAAGGGCACGGCCTGGAAAAAGAGATTCCCAGAAGATCAAGGCCAGAGAGCTTTTGCTCTGGCAACTGGGTAATAGCATTAATTATTGAAAAATAATGTCTTTTGTTTTTTTCCGTCTAAAAAGTTGATGACTCTAAGAGTAAAGATGACAGATGTGCTGTATTAGAGAAGCACCCAAGAGAAAGTTCATGAATGGTTGCCGTAGCAGCGGTGGCTTTTCAAGGTGATTGAAAGCTCCTTTTCTTAACTGCTACCTTCTCCAAATTGTCATGTATTCTTCCAGGCAAGAACGTGAACGTGGCAGCCTTAGCCTATCTGCTTGTCTAAATTCTGCTCTTTTAAAGTGTACTGAGACTGTTTCCTGTGGTAGTTAAGCACTCAGGTTCTGGAGCCAGAATCTTTGGGTTTGAACCCCAGTTTCATACTCCACAGAGTGACTTGTGTGAACCAAAGTTAGGTATGCTCATCAGTAAAATTTTGGGAAAAAAAATAATGGTCCTTATAACTTACACTTTTTCAGAGGATTAAATGAGGTAGTACAAGAAAGCATTTAAAACAATGTCATAAAGTAAAAGCTCTCTGAATGGTTATTATTTCTCAGATTTGACTGTTATGTAACATTTTAGGGCCATCTTTGGTGGCTGCCTTCTTTTCCAAATTTTAAATTATTCTAAGAGGTAGGAATTATTATTTTGTTTACAGGTTAGAAAGCTTGTTCATGGAAGCCCAGTCTTCGGACTCTATATGTTTTTCATCCTTATCTATATTATGTATTTGGCATTTAAATATTTTATAGAATATTTTATTTTACATATGTATATGTATGAGTATGTGGACACTTTTCTTTCCTAATCTGAATGTGAGCCGGGAATCTGTCCTATATAAAATCTTGGTGACCCTTACCTTTGTCATAGAGCCGTGTGCTTGTTTGGTGATGACGGTAATGTTTCAGTAATGTTTTACTATGTTAACCAGAGATCAAGAACAGTGTTATAAGCCTGTCTTACTTTTAAAAAGGCTTTACAGCAGAAATCAAAAGTTTCCATCATATAACAAGGGTAAAAGTAGAATCTCAAGAAACTGAAGTTTTGGAATACCCAAGATTTGTGTGTTTATTCATTCTTTCAATCTACATAAATATTAAGATATTAAGTACCTACCACCCACCAAGTACCAGTCTATCCTCTGGGAATATACCAGTGAATCAAAGAGATAAGAAGGCAGCCACCAAGAATGGTATGAGTTTTGCCCTTGTGAAGCTTACCTTCTAATGTGAATTTTCTCTAAACATATATTTAAATAAACTATATTGTACTAGCTAGCCCAGGAAGAAATAGATTAATGAACTAAATAGAATCCAAAAATATATTGAGGTGACATTTCAGGTTGCTTCTCTTGTATCCATTCATGATAAATTACCTCAGGAGTTTATGAAAGCTAGGTGCATTTGTTCTTTTTTCACCAATCTGTAACTTCATCTAACTTTATAGCTTCCTATCATATACCATTCAGAAAACTAACTTACATATGTTTTGAAGGTTAAGTTGTAAGTAAATGAAGATACAAATAAAACAAAATCATAAAAAATGTAGAAAAATTTAGAAGATTATATTTTAGCTATTAGGATAGGAAGGACCTTTGTAAGCATGACACCAAAGGTAGAAGTCATAGAGGGAAAGATTGTTATACTTGACTACATGAAAATTGTAAATCTCTGGTAAAACGTAATTAAACTTTAAAAGATAAATGGCCAACAAGGATAAAGTGTTTATGAAAGTGAAAGTGTTAGTCCCTCAGTCCTGTCCAACTCTGCGACCCCATGGACTGTAACCTGCCAGACTCTGTCCATGGAATTCTCCAGGCAAGAATACTGGAGTGAGTTGCCATGCCCTTCTCCAGGAGATCTTCCCAACCCAGAGATCACACCCATGTTTCCTGCATTACAGGCAGATTCTTTACCTTTTGAGCTACCCAGGAAGCCAAAATGTGTTTACAGCCAATGTAAAAGATAAAGGGTGTCTAATCCATGTATAAAAAGCTTAAAGCTTCTACAAAGGAATAAGACAAGCTAATAGAAAAATTAAGGGGTATAAATAGAAAATATGTAAAAAAAAGAAATGACCAGTAAACGTGAAACATGTTGAACCTCCCTAATAATCAAAGAAACAGAAATTAAAATAAGATGATACCATTTTTCACCTAGCAAATTGACAAAAATGCAAAATATAACATTATTTACTATTAACGGCTTAGTAAAATGAGCACCTTCAAACATTGTTGCTGGAAATGTAAATTGGAACATCCACTTTGGAGGAAAGTTTATTGTCTAATGAAAAAATTTAAAAATATGTATCTTGCCATCCAGCCGTATGACTTGAAGGGGAAAATTCATCCCACAAAGAACTATCATGAGTACATAAGACATGTACTTTGATATTCATTGCAGCATTCCTTATAATGGCATACACTCTGAATGACTTCCAATAGAGGAGATGCTTAAATATATTTTGATGCACTATTATGAAGGAAGCATAGCGTAATACAGCCATTGGAAAGAATGAGATTAACTCTGTCTACTTTCTTGGAAAGTTGTATGCCTTCTGTGTGCCAAGAGTTGTGCTGGGCTTTTTAAAAAAATATTTCCAGAAAACTTGTTTTTTTTTAATAATTTTATATTTTACCTAATAAAGAATGCTTTCTGGATGCCTGTATTATGACCAAAAATGTGAACTGTGGTGCCATTTATGAAGATCAATAGCATAAAAAGTGTTAGAAATAGGTTTTTGGAAATATGTTTCGTGTTTTTTACTCTTTTATGTGGGAAGGGATATAATGAACATTGAAATGGAAATTTGAGTCATATTGATACTTACTCTACCACATAGAGGAGGGATGGTGGAACGATGAAGGTTTCTTCTTCAAACTTTACTTTTTTTTAATCTGTAAAGTGGAGATGATTAAAGGCTCTGCCTCATAGTCCTGTTGTAAGGATTAAGTGAGATAATGCTTATGAAAGCACTTCACACGGCGCTTAATTCAAAGTAAACAATGTTATGTTGCTGCTGCTGCTGCTAAGTCACTTCAGTCGTGTCCGACTCTGTGCGACCCCATAGACGGCAGCCCACCAGGCTCTGTTGCTGCTGCTAAGTTGCTTCAGTCGTGTCTGACTCTGTGCGACCCCATAGACAGCAGCCCACCAGGCCCCGCCGTCCCTGGGATTCTCCAGACAAGAACACTGGAGTGGGTTGCCATTTCCTTCTCCAATGCATGAAAGTGAAAAGTGAAAGTGAAGTCGCTCAGTCGTGTCCGACTCTTAGCAACCCCATGGACTGCAACCTACCAGGCTCCTCCGTCCATGGGATTTTCCAAGCAAGAGTACTAGAGTGGGGTGCCATTGCTTTCTCCCCAGGCTCCGTTAGCCTTTATTAATTATAAATAAATAACATCTATACTTTTTATGGTTTCTTTGAGCTTTGAATGCCTTAAAACTTTTTTTAAAGAAAAGGTTTAGCAACAAATTAGGATATGGATTTTTTTAAGATAATTGATTTTGTTTACTATACTATTTATAAACAAGCTTTGGTTATTTTATAATAAAATTTATGAATTATGTGTTGGGAATCCCCAAGACTAACTTCAGGTTCAGTGATTTGCTAGGAGGGCTCATAGTTCTCAAGATATAATTATATTCATAGCTATGATTTATTATACTACGAGGACACAAAATAAAGTCAGCAAAGGGAGAAGGCACATGGGGTGAAGTTCAGAGGAAAACATGTACTCTCTACCAAGAGACCCCTATCCCAAAGGAGTCACATAGGATAGTGCTTAATTCTTCCTGCAATTAATTGTGATAATGTGTTGAAGTGTAGTCTACCAGGGAAGCTCACTAGCAACTCAGTGACCAGAGTCTTTATTGGAGGATGGTCATGTAGGTGTCCTCTGCTACCATATACCAGAATTCCAGACTTCAGGAAGGAAAGCAGGTGTTCAACATAAACCACATTGTTTTTACAAACAGTTTAGGCCCAGTGAACCACACTAATATTAAGAAATTGGTGGAAACCTCCTGAAATCCAAGTTCTTAGACACCAGCCAAGAGCCAACCTTATAAGGAGACCTTTAAAAATGATAGTAGTCTTAGGCCTGTATTGGGCTTCCCCGGTGACCCAATGCTAAAGAATCTGCCTGCCAGTACAGGAGATGCAAGAGATGTGGGTTCAAACCCTGAGTTGGGAAGATCCCCTGGAGCAGGAAATGGCAACCCAATAGCAACTCCAGAATTCTTGCCTGGAAAATTCCATGGACAGAGGAGTCTGGTAGGCTACACACAGATCTCAAAAAGTTGGACACGACTAAGCACACACGCACACACAGGCTTGGATTAGCTCTTTTCTGCACACTTTCTCTTTCATGATAAAAGAAAATGAACTCCTAACCTAGGATTGTTGTGCAGATTAGAGTGAGTGTGAAACACCAAGCACAGTTTCGGACTTAGTGCACAATAAGCAGTACCTACTGTAGCTGTTACACTAAGATATAAGAATCTCTAACTTTAGAAATCCATGTTTCTTCCTTTAAGGAAGAAATGAGATAAATCTATCTTTCACTTTTCAAACCAAGCCAAGCTATTGCCATTTATGTTTCATACGTTATTTAGGGGGTGACCTAACTAAGGACTGTTGACCTTTATCTTTCTGATTCTGTTAAATATAGGTGGTATGAGAAATGAAGCCAACAGGTACAGACCCGAGAATCTTATCTCTGGCTGCTGAAGTTGCAAAAAGTCCTGAGCAGAATGTCCCTGTTATACTGTTGAAGTTAAAAGGTAAGAAAATCTTTTTTGTGATTGGCTAATTTGTTTAAGTAACAAAACAAATTCCATCATATTAGCATTTGTTTTTAATTTGTTCAGTGAAATCTTAACATTGTGATAAAGCAGTGATTTCTTCCTTTTTAATGTGTTTTTAGTTTTTATTCAGCCTATAGAAATACAAATAGCTCTTGGATTTATTGAGCATAAATAAGTATATCTTATTTCCTTTTGCCTTAGAAATAATAAACAACACACCTTTAGGAAGCTCAGAGTTGAAGAAAATCAAACAAGATATATATTGTTATGATCTCATTCAGTATTGCCTCTTGGTCCTCAGTCAAGATTGTTCTCGTATCCAGGGTGGTTGGACTACAGTTTCCCAGCTAACACAGATATTAAGGTAAAATGAAGCAATAAGTCAGCTTTTTGTTGAGGGATATAGTAGTAGATTCTTATTTTCAAATTTGTTTTCTTTTCTTAAAATCTTGCTAACAAACATTGACAGCTGCTTCCATGGTATGTTATGGATGTATATTGTTCCTAACTGTACTTGTGAATATTTCACTGTCTAAAATTTCACTCCATAAGCTCTGAGAAGATGGTGATCTTGTTTCATTCTCACCACTGAATCCCAAGGACCTTATAAACTCTTTACTGACTAAAGAATATTGAAGAAACAAAGAGATTAAGACACTGGCTCTACACTGGAAAAACTTAATGGTAGAGATGGGATGATAGTCATGTGGATTTATCATACAAGGCAGAATGAAAGAGGTGCTGAAATGAAAGGCATTTCAGGAGAGATACAGAAACTATTCATTTCACAGTATATTGATTTAGCTATCTCAAATTTATATTTCATTAGTAACCCAAATCATGCCAATAAATTTAGAAGTGGCATTTACTTATCTACTGCCATGCTAGAAATTAAGAGAAAAAGAGATCAAAATCTTTTTTTATATAGGCAGCAGTAAAATAAGCCAGATGTTCTCAGTGTCTAAGCCGCTTCCTAATTAACTGAAAATGTGCAGTACTAATTGGATCTTAGTTTTTGAAACTGATTGCTCATAATTAAAGATAGATAAAGGCCAGATTCAAGGTATACCATTAGGTATACCTTAACAACTGTATGTAATATTTTTATACCTTAATTTTCAAGATTATTTCCTGAAGTAAATAAGGCCTTATGTCTTTGTTTTGTTAGATATGTTAGCTCATGGAAATATTGATTGAGCTAGACTCTTAGAAGTAGACTCCAAGTCTCAAGAAATCCACATTTGTGAATGTACAAAAATGTATTTCATTTATTAACATTTTCAGTAAAAATAGTACTTTTAATTAACTTTAGAAACAAAAGGGAAAAGAGAAACTGATGCATGTGGGTATAAGTCTCTTGACCTTCAGAACCAATATGCAAAAGAAAGGATGTATTAAGTTTTTAGTATACACATATGTAGTAACTGTTACACAAGCCTCAGGCATCAGTACTTACTCATTAGAGTACAAACATAGAGACTGTTCTTGGATTGGGGACTTTTTTTGGTATTAGTTTGCAGAAATACTTTTTATTATTGAACCTTTTAAATATACTCATTTCATACCTACGGAGTGACTTTATGTATGGTTTCAAGAGGACCCACCATTTCTCTAAATGACCTTTCATTGTATGCTGTGGAATGTGTCTACTAGAGTTTTTGCTGTTTGTCCTTTTGATGTAGGGAGTATGCAATCAGATATTTTGCAGGTTTTAGGAAAGGAGATCTCTTGGAAAGAATTGGTATAAAATTAGAGTGTTCCATTTCCTAATCTGTCCCTTGTAGACTAATACTATCCTAGCTATTTTTCAGCTGTCTGATGTCTAAAATGTATCAGTTAACACATATGTTGCTGCTGCTGCTGCTGCTGCTAAGTCACTTCAGTCGTGTCCGACTCTGTGCGACCCCATAGACGGCAGCCCACCAGGCTCCCCCATCCCTGGGATTCTCCAGGCAAGAACACTGGAGTGGGTTGCCATTTCCTTCTCCAACGCATGAAAGTGAAGAGTGAAAGTGAAGTCACTCAGTCGTGTCTGACTCTTAGCGACCCCTTGGACTGCAGCCTACCAGGCTCCTCTGTCCATGGGATTTTCCAGGCAAGAGTACTGAAGTGGTTCTCAAGGTATTCTATTGCTTTTAGAGTGTGTGTAGCCCATTCACCGAAAACTTGGCCTCTCTCTTTATTGTGAGTCAAGTGTATTTTGTTTCCTGAAGAACTGACAAGTAAGTTTTTAGAAAATAGATGTCCTAGCTCTAAATATTGGAGAAGGCAATGGCACCCGACTCCAGTACTCTTGCCTGGAAAATCCCATGGACGGAGGAGCCTGGTAGGCTGCAGTCCATGAGGTTGCTAAGAGTCGGACACGACTGAGCGACTTCACTTTCACTTTTCACTTTCATGCATTGGAGAAGGAAATGGCAACACACTCCAGTGTTCTTGCCCCGAGAATCCCAGGGACGGGGAAGCCTGATTGGGCTGCCATCTATGACCCGCACAGAGTCGGACACGACTGAAGCGACTTAGCAGCAGCAGCTCTAAATACAGGCAAAATTCATACCACTGTTTACTTATTAACAAAGTTGTTACACTAACTGTCCATTAAAAATTCTTTACTGGCTTGACAACAAAAGAAAGATACTAAAAATTCTCATTAAGACACAGTGTCTAGAAGCCTTAGCATTTGTCTAAAATTTGTAATTGGTGCAAACTGAGTCACAAACTTATGCTCTTATTTCAGCCATTGCTGTGTGGGCTTGGAACCAGGAGAAGATGCAGAAGAATTTTACAATGAATTACTTCCATCGGCTGCAGAAAATTTTCTGGTTTTGGGGAGGCGATTACAAACATGTTTTATCAACGCAGCTAAGGTATGTTTGTTTACTTAGGGATTTGTGTTTTGTAGCCAAAACTGTTTAATTCTTGAGATGATATTCCACATTGTTTTTCAGGTGTGCAATATTTGGCTGAAAGTACAATTAGAGTGGCTTCCAAGGTAGCTCAGTGATAAATGATCCACCTGCCAGGCAGGAGACGTGGGTTTAATCCCTGGGTCAGGAAGATCCCCTAGAGAAGGAAATGGCAACACATTCCATACTTCTTTCTTGAGAAATCCCATGGACATAGGAGCCTGGTGGGCTATAGTCCATGGAGTCACAAAAGAGTCTGACATGACTTAGTGATTAAACAACAACTAGAGTATTGGATTTAAACATTTTAGCTACAAAAAAAACCTTTACAGTTGAAAATTTTACAGTGCTGACTGAAGCATATTGTATGACACTATGCTTTTTGAAGTATCTGCTTTACTACTCAGTTTTGAGCAACACCCATAGATATTTATTTCCATAGCATAATTTCTACTGTAATTAATAGTAGAGGAAAGTATTGTTCTCTAAGCCCAAGGCTTTTCTTTGTTAACTCCAATGGTAAAGAAGAATAAAGGTGAACTTTCTGTTGCTCATTCAGATCCTCTCTGGTCAAAATATTTCAGCCAAAACATTTGGGTTCATATCAGTCCAACAAATATTTCTTAAGTGAATTATGCTGAATACTATATGTACTTTTTTTTTTGACCCATGGATTATTTTGAAGCATGTTGCTTAGTTTCCAGATAGTTGAGGATTTTCTTCATATTTTATTGTTATCAGTTTCTAATTTAATTCTGTCATAGTCAGATAACATACTGTGTCATTTCAGTCCTATGTCTCCTGCATTGGCAGGCAGATTCTTTACCACTGAGCCACCAGGAAAGCCCTGGATCTGATTTCTTTTTCTGGCTGTGCCAAAAACTAACTCTGGATTCTTACACAAATCACTTGGTTTCATTCTTCCTCCGTTTCCTCCTTTGTAAAATGAATTTCCATCTCATGAAGAGCTCAGACCATTATGAAAGCTTTATGTTTTCATCAAAGCACTTTTATTTAATATTCCCCATTTAAAAGCAGTAATAATTATATTATTTTCATTCATATTGTCCTTCAATACTTTCCATAATACTTTCCTATTTGTTACTATGGTGTTTGTATAGAGATAAAAATTTTTTTAGTATATCCATCAAAGGGAGTAAATCAGCTACAAAAAAAAAAAAAAGAGGGCCCCTTGACCACAGAAGAAATTAAAATTGGTGGATAAAAAACATGATGACAAGAGAAAGAGGATTCAGTGCACAGGCCCAGAAGGGCACAGAAGTAGTGTCCATAATCCAGGCAGGAAGCTACTGTCTGAGTCTATGACTCAGGTGCCAGTGGAGCAGGTGCTGGTGTGATGGACAGGCTGGTTGAGCAGGAGGATTGGCTCTCTTTGACTTCAAGGCCCAGCCTCTGCCTCTGAGCCCATCTAGGTCCTCCTGTAGCACTTGTTTGTTGATGGGTTATCATGGCATCAGCAGCACAGACTAAAACAAAACAGTTTGGACTTTGGTTTAAAATTAATTAAAATTCTGTTTCTGCTGTCAAAAAAGAATAAAAAGAAAACTGAGCTTATGTATTAATTCTGTCTACCTAGTTGTTTGTCAGTCATAGTTCAGTTCAGTTCAGTCCAGTTGGTCAGTCGTGTCCAACTCTTTGCGACCCCATGAATCGCAGCAAGCCAAGCCTCCCTGTCCATCACCAACTCCTGGAGTTCACTCAGACTCACGTCCATCAAGTCAGTGATAACCATCCAGCCATCTCATCCTCTGTCGTCCCTTCTTCTCCTGCCCCCAATCCCTCCCAGCATCAGAGTCTTTTCCAGTGAGTCAACTCTTCACATGAGGTGGCCGAAGCACTGGAGTTTCAGCTTTAGCATCATTCCTTCCAAAGAAATCCCAGGGCTGATCTTCAGAATGGACTGGTTGGATCTCCTTGCAGTCCAAGGTACTCTCAAGAGTCTTCTCCAACACCACAATTCAAAAGCATCAATTCTTCGGCGTTCAGCCTTCTTCACAGTCCAACTCTCACATCCATACATGACTACTGGAAAAACCATAGCCTTGACTAGACGGACCTTTGTTGGCAAAGTAGTACCTCTGCTTTTGAATGTGCTATCTAGGTTGGACATAACTTTCCTTCCAAGTCATATATATATATATTTTTAAATTAGTTGGTATGTTGGTAGTGGAGTACATAGTAGGACATACATAGGATTTTATGGCCTAAACTGAAAACTTGTTAAAATATACATACATACAGGCATACATACATATGTGTATACACACACACACATACATACTAACATATATTCTATGTTTAAGAATAGAAAAGCACCTATGCCAGAATTTTGAAGTGACTTAGGGATAAATTTTGTTAACCGGTCTCAGAGGCCATGAATTTAAGGTTGACATTATCTGATGGGCTTTTAAAAGAAAGTACTAATTTTAGGAACCCAGCAGTATTCTTTGAGATTGGTAGCAGTGAAGATTATGTGCCCTTTCTTTCAGTGAAACTCGCTAAGGCAGTTTATTGGACTAAAGGGATTCTTGATCTAATGTGGCACTTCTTTCTTTTTTGATTATTGTTATATTTGTTAGTACATGTCTGTTTAAGCACCTATCTAACCCTGAACTAGAATAATAGAAAGAAAATGCTTTCATTATTATAAAGAGTAACCATAGCAATCGTATTTTTGCTGTTATTACTTTTATGCCATAGTACATTCAGAACGTGGATGAGATTAATGGCCTTGATATTAACTTTGCAGTAAAATTACATGGCCAGGGAAAGACAGAACTGTGAATGTATTGTTTCTTATTTCCTACTTTGACACATACTCTAATCTAGAATAATTCCTCACTCTGCTTTCCAGAAGGAAAGAAGCAGAAAAAAATTGTCATTTATTTATTGGATAAATATTGATTTAACTGTGTGTTTGAACTGTTTTAGACACTGGGTGTATAGTATGTAATGGGTGTATAGTGGAGAGCTAAATAACATGGTCTCATGCTCTCATGGAGTCATAGAGTAGAAGCTGCAGCTGAAATACACTGAATGCTTTATATATTGACATCTATATGTGCATATTGCAGTGATGTTCAACCCTGGCCGCATACCCAAGTCACCCACTTAATTGTGTAAAAAGTAGATGTCTAGACTTTTAACTTTGGAGATTCACATTTCAGTATGTTTGGACTAAAACCTGTACATAGGTATATTTTTAAAACTCCATAGATGATACTTATGAATGACTGGTATCAAAAAATCCCTAGTGTATCAACTTACAGTTCTTATGCTTCTTATATTGTCCCATTTGACCTCTGAATAGCAACCACTTCTGTTATATATTACTAGCCTTAACCGCAGTTTTATAAATTAAGAAAATAAAAGCTTCAAGATTGTATACCTCATAAATAACTAAGATCCAAAAACCTGGTCCTAAGACTCTCCGGAGAGAAGTCTATCTTTTTTATTAATTAAAACAATTACAGTGAAGTCAATTCTTGTGTGTGTGTGTGTGTGTGTTAAGGGTGAAGAAAAAGATGCATTACTACACTTTTTTGAAGTTGTGACTGATTCTCTCTTCTGGCTATTGGGAGGCCATGTTCAACTCATCCAAAATGGTAAGAGAAAAGATTTTTAATGTAACTGATAGTCATTGTAGAGTCACCTGCTATCAGTTTGATTTTTTTTTTCTAAAAACAAATACTTCATTAAATACAGATAAGTAAATACAGTTAAATAAAATTAAATACAGTTAAATAAAAGCACATTGAAATAACCCCATACACAAAAAGTAAAGGCAAATTTGGATGTTCCAGCTTTATTTTATTTTATTTTTTTTTGGATGTTCCAGCTTTAAACAGACAACATTAACAATAATATTACATTAAGGGGAATATTGCTAAAATAAAACTTTCTCCTTAGTTTTTTCTATGTAGCAAATTTAAGATAAGGCTTAATAATTTTAACAGTTTATTCTAGGGGAAAAGTTTTTTATGTTTGTTTCAAAGATTACAGTTGTGTTTTAGACTTAGTGTGACAGAAATCCTTATGTAAAGAGTATAGATATGATTTAACTCACAGCCTAACTATTGAGGTAAGATTAAGCTTTTATATGGTGACATTTTACTAAACTGGAAAGTTACTTTATAGGCTATTTCTATACTTACATTGAAAAATATAAATATATGTTAGTTTTATGTTTCCTTAAGACTAGAAAGTAATTTTTAATAATAAGCGTGACAATGTTCCTACCTTCTTGAAAGATTTACTCTAAGAAAAATGTAATGTATAGGAATAATATAAGAACATTGATATTTTTAGAAAATAAAAATTGAGCTGAATATTAATATTTTATTTTTTGCTTTCAGAATTATGCATGTACATAATTTACAGAGTCAGTTCCATAAGGATTATTTAAAACACAGTCCTTGGCCCTCATACCTCTCTCCATTTCCCATTTTCCAAAGGCAATTACTTTCATGCTCAAATACTTCCTTTAAAAAAAAAAAAGCATTATCTGTTCATTTCCCTTTATGAAAAAAATATTATAAACTTCCCTACTATAAGAACTATTTTACCAAAATGTAAAGAGCTTAGCTACAGTATGGTGTAATACTAAAACCTAGTTAAAAGAGAGACAGCAGGAGACAGAATATGTGAAAAAAGTTTTAAATATGCCATATTCCTTTTCAAAATAATAACTATAACAAAAGTGACAGTATTTCTCAGGTCAATCTGTCAGTTTAAAACACCAATAAAATAGGTATTAAATAGGATGTCCAGTAAGTTTTTCTCTCAAAAGAACCACTTCCTTGGAGAAATGGCTGACTGTATATAGGTATGAGATAGAAAATACGCAAGGTAAGCCAGAGGTATCTTGAATACTAGATAGGAAGGAACCAGTCAAAGTCTGGTTTTACAACCTTTAGTTTTACAACCTTTAGTGAATTAATTATCCATCACTGTCAACATCTCAAAAGGAGAGACAATCAGATATGAAGTGCCTCATTGTAATGTCTCATTATAACCTCACATATGACATGTATATAACAAAAATTCAAACATGAATCATTTTGAACCTGGAGCTCCAACTACCAATTTGTAGAAGGTCAGAGAAACATTAAATTATACCAGAGGAATGCAGTAAGCAAAAGTAAACTGTGGGAAGCTCAAAGGACAGTTGACATAATTTTGTAAACAAATGAACTTCAAAGGGAAAAAGGGTAGAGTAGAAACCCATAAGTTAAAAGAAATTTGAAAGATAACTAGTTACATTGTATGGCTCCTGTTTGGATCCCAGTTAAAGTAAACTTCTGAAAATTCACCAAAAAAATGGCAATGGGAGCAGTGACTGGATATTTGATAAAATCAGGTAATCATAATTATTTAGGTTAGATAATAGCTATATTTTATTTTTTAATAATTCATACATAATATTTTGGGAATATGTATAGAAATATTTCTGGGTAAAATTATTTGATGTCTTGGATTTGCTTTCAGATAAAATGGGAGGCAGGAAATAGATGGGGTAGGTGAAACAAGACTGGCCATGAGTTGATCATTGTTTAAGTTGAGTGACTAATAAATGCAGGGTCATATATACTACTCTTACACATGTTCTAAACTTTAATTTAAAAAAATTGGCAAATATCAGTTTTTGTTGGGAGACCAAATAGTTATCTATACTTGAAAACAATATACTGCTGCTGCTGCTAAGTCTCTTCAGTCATGTCCGATTCTGTGCAACCCCATAGACGGCAGCCCACCAGGCTCCGCCGTCCCTGGGATTCTTCAGGCAAGAACACTGGAGTGGGTTGCCATTTCCTTCTCCAGTGCATGAAAGTGAAAAGTGAAAGTGAAGTTGCTCAGTCATGTCCGACTCTTCGGGACCCCAAGGACTGCAGCCTACCAGGCTCCTCCGTCCATGGGATTTTCCAGGCAAGAGTACTGGAGTGGGTTGCCATTGCCTTCTCCAAAAATAAATCTTATAATAAAATAAGATAAATGTTATTAAAGTAGAATAACTTCAACAAATTATTTTATCATATTTTTTCCAAAATAGAGAAAAGATATATAAACATTGCATACTACATGATTTCAGTGAATTCAGAATTAAAGAGTTATTAATAAACATCTTTGCTGCTGCTAAGTCACTTTAGTCGTGTCCTACTCTGTGCGACCCCATAGACGGCAGCCCACCAGGCTCCTCCGTCCATGGGATTTTCCAGACAAGAGTAGTGGAGTGGGTTGCCATTGCCTTCTCCGATAAACATCATTAGGTAGACAAAAATAGAAATATACACTTATCCCAGCTACAGAGAATTTTTCTGCTATTGAAAAATAGAAAATAAAAAACCATAAAAATACTTAATAATATCAGAAGTTTTTTGAAGTTGTTAGATTTTTTAAAATGGTAACTAGTGAAATATTGGATTATGTAAACAGAAATGAAGAACAGTAGTAAGTATGTGAAAGAAATCAAATATGTCCCCTCAGGAGACTGAAAGAGGAAAAAATGTGTAGAAGCTAGGATAGTGTTCACAGAGCTGCCTTGCCAGCATAGCTGATCTCACTTTAATTAAAATTCTAGTCAGTTAATGAACAAAGGACTATTAACTGAAATTTAATGGGAACCTACGCTATTTCTAGACAAACCTAGATAGTGTGTTTTCATCCTGCTTATTTAACTTCTAAGCAGAGTACACCATGTAAAATTCTGGGCTGGATGAAGCACAAACTAGAAATCAAGACTGCTGGGAGAAATATCAATAACCTCATATATGCAGATGACACCACCCTTACGACAGAAAGTGAAGAGGAACTAACGAACCTCTGGATTAAGGTGAAAGAGGAAAACTGGCTTAAAACTCAACATTCAGAAAACTAAGATCATGGCACCTGGTCCCATCATTTCATGGCAAATAGATGGGGAAATAATGGAAACAGTGACAGACTTTATTTTCTTGGGCTCCAAAATCACTGCAGATGGTGACTGCAGCCATGAAATTAAAAGACGCTTGCTCCTTGGAAGAAAGGCTGTGACAAACCTAGACAGCATATTAAAAAGCAGAGACATCACTTGGCCGACAAAGGTCCGTTTAGGCAAAGCTATGGTTTTTCCAGTAGTCCTGTACAGATGTGAGAGTTAAACCATAAAAGAAGGCTGAGGGCCAAAGAATTGATGCTTTGAAACTGTGATGTTGGAGAAGACTCTTGGGAGTCCCTTAGACTGCAAGATCAAACCAGTCAGTCCTGAAAGAAATCAACCCTGAATATTCACCGAAAGGACTGATGCTGAAGCTGAAGCACCAGTACTTCGGCTACCTGATGTGAAGAGCCAATTCATTGAAAAAGATCCTGATGCTGGGAAAGATTGAGGGCAGGAGGAGAAGGGGATGACAGAGGACAAGATCGCTGGATACATCACTAAGTTAATGGACTTAAGTTTGAGCAAACTCTAGGAGATAGTGAAGGACAGGGAAGCCTGGCGTGCTTCAGTCCATAGCATCACAAGGAGTCTGACATGACTTAGCAATTGAACATAACAACAACCCTGTTCTAGGACATTTTACAGTAGTCTGTGAGAGAATTGTTAGTTTTCACTTTACAGGGGAAGAACATTTTCTGAGAGGTTAAGTGACTTACATAAGCATATAGTGCCAGGTCTTCATAACTGGCTATTCAGAGCCTAAAAATTACAAACCAAATATTCCTCTGGGTAGTTAGTGATTTTATTATTATTTAAGACAAGGTATTAGCAAATATGGTACATTATATAACAATTAAATTTTTAAGTACATGAGCTGCTGATTATAATCATCTGAACTATTGCTATTCCTTCATATTCTTTTTTTCACAGAAAATGTGATTGTCTTCAATGAAATCACTGTTAGAAAAGGAGACTCAGTTTTAGGATATGTTATATTTTATTTTTAATTTAAGGGAAGATAATGATACATTCTTAGCTTACTGTTTATTTGTAATTGTCCATAAAAATGGAATAACTGCCTTATTATGGTTATGGAAAAAACAAGTATAACTTTATTGCAAAGTATATCAAGGCAGGAAGTTTAGCAGAAATGATTATGCTTTGATCTGGTTTTGAAAAGACAAGTAAATCCCAGTTGTATCATCATAGAATCGTAATCTTTCTTTTTTTCTCTTTTTTTAGTACTGAAAAGTGATCATTTCTTGCGCTTACTGCAAACTGATAATGTTCAAATAGGATCTATGGTCATGACTCTGCTACAGAACATACTGCAGATCAATAGGTGACTTGGCTTTATAAAATATATAGAATTTTTTTGTTTTTGATGAGAAGCATTGCCAGTTTTACTAAAATCAGTTGTATATGACTTGTATATAACATTTAAGAAGCTTTGTTATTACCATTATATTTTTTTAATGAATATAAAAATATAAAATACTGTAAAAGAAAGTTTATTACTGAATTTATATCTTATTTCAGAACTTAAGATTTTAGCCCTATCTCAGTCTTAGAGAAGAAAAATTACTGTGATATCTGAAGGAGAATATTGGGATCACGATAATAAATAACTAATCAAATAGCATCACTGACTCAATGGACATGAATCTGAGCAAACTTCAGGAGATAGTGAAGGACAGGGAAGCCTGGCATGCTGCAGTTTATGGGGTTACAGAGAGTCAGACACGACTTAGTGACTGAACAATCATGTACTTATTTAGCAGACTGCAAGCTCAGTATTTGCCAAGTGCTATGCCCTTCTAGAGTATAAAAGAAGTTATAGACAAATTTTCCCAGGTTAAAATAGAAAGGCAGAGTAAACACTGTTGAAATCATTGATTTTTTTCAGCTCAATATGGATTTGTTAAGTATCTAGTATATGTGCCAAGTATTGTCTATCATTGGATTTATAAAATCGATTAAGATATGAACCTTATCTTCAAATAGCTTACAGTATAGTGGAAGAGACTAATACATAAATACAACTATATTACAGGGTAATAAGGTACAATGTTAATTAAGTATTAAGAGGCGCTCCTAAACCAAACTGAGGTGGGGGATACTTCCAGGAGAATGTAACACCTGAGATGAAACTGAGATAAATAGATGAGGAGAATGTAATACTGAGATGAAGGATGAGAAATTAACCAGTGAGGAGAAGAGAAAACAATATTCTAGGCAGAGGTAACAACCTAAGCAAATGCACAGAAATAAGAAACAACATACAGAACGTGAAAAGTAGGCTAGAGTTCATAAGACAAGATATCATGGAAGAGAGAGCTGCACAAAGAACCCCAGAGATCTGCAGAATCCCCTTCAAGTTTTCAGTAGAGTATTGATCAGCACATGCATTTGAGGAAACTGCTCGATGTCTTGGAAACAGTAATCCAGAAGGATTAAAAGGAGCAGTACCAGAAACTCAAACAGAGCTAGAATGCTGCCTGATCCAGCTGCACAACTGGAAAACTTCATGAAAAATGGAGCATTAGGTAGAGTACTCAGGATAGTTTCATCTTGGTAGTGGGGAATAATAGCACTAGACTGAGCACTACTGTAGATCATCTAAACAATAAAAGCAAGATCTGAAAGGATCAAATTATTCCCAGTCAGTTTCACTTCATGTGGTTATTGAAACTGCCTACATCTTAAAATAGTGTACAAAGGCAGGAAGTTTAGCAGAAATGGTCATACTTTGATTTGGCATTAATAAGATGAGAAAATCAAACTTGGGCCATCATAGAATCTCTGTTTTGATTTCTTTTCCCCCCCCTCTCTTCCTTTAGTAATAAAAAGTAATCATTTCTTGCAGGAATCATTTCTGCAAACTGATGATGTTCAGATAGGATCTATAGTCATAACTGTATAAAATTCTAGAAAAGGTAAACTAATTTATAGTGACAGAGGTGTAAATAAGGTGCCAGGGAGGGTAAGTGGAGAAGGAGTACAGTGAAACAAAAGGAAACTTTAAGGGGTGATGGATATATTCATTATCTTTATTGCGATGGGGGAATGTCAAAACTTACCAAATTATACATTTAAATATGTGCAGTTTGCTGTATATCAGTTATACTTTAATAAAGCTGGTCAAAATAAAAAAATCATCATGTCTTGATGAACATTTTGATATGGAATGAAATAAAAGATGAATTCAGGTATGATACCAAGTTTTCTGTATTGAATAGTAGACAGTGGTATCAGTTCAGTTGCTCAGTCGTGTCTGACCCTCTGCGACCCCATGGACTGCAGCACACAGGCTTCCCAGTCTATCACCAGATCCCAGAACTTACTCAAACTCATGTCCATCAAGTCAGTGATGCCATCCAACCATTTCACCCTCTGTTCTTCCTTTGTCCTCCCGCCTCCGTTCTTTCCCGGCATCAGGGTCTTTTCTGAGTCAGTTCTTTTCATCAGGTGGCCAAAGTACTGGAGTTTCAGCTTCAGCATCAGTCCTTCCAATGAATATTCAGGACAGATTTCCTTTGCAATTGACTGATTTGATCTCCTTGCAGTCCAAAGGACTCTGAAGAGTCTTCTCCAACACCACAGTTCCAAAGCATCAATTCTTGGGCACTCAGCGTTTTTTATAGTCCAACTCTCACAACCATACATGACTACTGGAAAAACCATAGCTTTGAGTTGGCAGACCTTCGTTGGCAAAGTAACGTCTCTGCTTTTTAATATGCCTTCTACGTTTGTCACAGCTTTTTTTCCCAAGGAGCAAGCATCTTTTAATTTCATGGCTGCAGTCATCTGCAGTGATTCTGGAGCCCCAAAAAATAGTCTGTCACTGTTTCCATTATTTCCCCATCTATTTGCCCTGAAATGATGGGACCAGGTGCCATGATCTTAGTTTTCTGAATGTTGAGTTTTAAGCCAACTTTTTCACTCTCCTCTTTGACTTTCTTCAAGAGGCTCTTTAGTTCCTCTTCGCTTTCTGCCATAAGGGTGGTGTCATCTGAATTTCTGAGGTTATTGATATTTCTCCCAGAAATCTTGATTTCAGCTTGTGCTTCATCCAGTCTGGCATTTTGCATGGTGTACTCTGCATAGACGTTAAATAAGCAGGGTGACAATATACAGCCTTGATGTACACCTTTTCCTATTTGGAACCAGTCTGTTGTTCCATGTCCAGTTCTAACTTGCTTCTTGACCTGCATACAGATTTCTCAGGAGGCAGGTCAGATGGTCTGGTATTCCCATCTCTTGAAGAATTTTCCACAGTTTGTTGTGATCCACACAGTCAAAGGCTTTGGTATAGTCAGTAAAGCAGAAGTAGATATTTTTCTGGAACTCTCTTGCTTTTTCTATGATCCAATGGATGTTGGCAATTTGATCTCTGGTTCCTCTTCACATACTGTTGAAGCCTGACTTGGAGAATTTTAACCATTACTTTGCTAGCATGTGAGATGAGTGCAATTGTGCAGTAGTTTGAGCATTCTTTGGCATTGCCTTTCTTTGGATTGGAATGAAAACTGACCTTTTCCAGTGCTGTGGCCACTGCTGAGTTTTCCAAATTTGCTGGCATATTGAGTGCATCACTTTCACATCTAAATCACATCAAATCCTAAAATCATCTTTTAGGATTTGAAATAGCTCAACTGGAATTCCATCACCTCCACTAGCATTCGTAGTGATGCTTCCTAAGGCCCACTTGACTTCTCATTCCAGGATGTCTGGCTCTAGGTGGGTGATCACACTATCATGATTATCTGGGTCATGAAGATCTTTTTTATATAGTTCTTCTGTGTATTCTTGCCACCTCTTCTTAGCCAAAACAGATTCAATATTGGTTTGTCCAACATAGACAGATATGTTCAGCAGGTAGAGAAACAAGAGTGCCTGCAAAGATTTGTGCACACAAATGTTTATAGCAGCTTTATCTGTAATAGTCAAAGACAAGACAACTCAAATGTCCACTGACAGTGAATAGGACTTGTGGAAGAGATCTGGACTAGAATTATGGACTTACGAATTATCAGGCTAAAAAGTATAGTTAAAAACATGAGAGAAGAGCTCAGTGAAAAATATGAATTGAGTAAGAAAAGAAATTGGCCCAAAATGGAATTCTAGGGAGTAACCTTTTAGGGGTGTACTGGAAAGCCTACAAAGAAAACAACAACAAAAAATAAGGTCAAAAATCTGTAAACAGAGGATGGAAGAAGACCAGAATAACCTTTTTCCACAAAAGCTGAATAGTGGAAAATATCAGTTATAAACATTCATGGTTATTTTTTCTAACTGGACAAAAGTTTATTTATATTTTTGAGTAAGAGTCTGTTTGCATTGCTCTCAGATAGGAATCCTTGCCATTATTTGCTTTCTACAAGCCAACATCTGGTTTTTTTTTTTTCTTTTTTAAATTGGTAGAAAATTGCTTTACAGTACAGTGTTGGTTTCTGTCATATAACAACATGAATCAGTCATAATTATATATATCCCCTCCCTCCTGAACCTTCCTCCTGTCCCCACAGGTCACTTCTCTAGGTCATCACAGAGTGCCAGGCTGGGGTCCCTTTGTTATATAGCAAATTCCCAGTGACTATCTGTTTTACACATGATAGTTGTAAATATGTCAATACTACTTTCTCAGTTCGTTCCACCCTCAACTTGCACCACTGTGTCCACAAGTCATTCACTGCTAAGTTCATCAGTACCATTTTTCTAGATTCCATATATATGCATTAATATATAATACTTGTTTTTCTCTTTCTGACTTGTTTCACTGTGTATAAGAGGCTTTAGGTTCATCCACTTCACTACAACTGACTCAAATTCATTCCTTTTTATGGCTGAGTAATATTCTATTGTTTATACATATTCTTTTTTATTACATCTTTTTTAATAATTAAATTTATTTCATTTTAATTGAAGGATAATTGCTCTACAATATTGTTTTGGTTTCTGCCAAACATCAGCATGAATTAGCCATAGGTATACCTATGTCCTCTCTCTTGAACCTCCCTCCCGCCTCTGTCCCTATCCCACCCTCTAGGTTGTTACAGAGCCCCAGTTTGAGTTCCCTGAGTCACACAGCAAATCCCATTGGCTATCTGTTTTACATATGGTAATATATATATATGTTTTGTGTTACTCTCTCCATACATCCCATCCTCTCCTTCCTCCCTACCCCACTGCCCTATGTCTATAAGTCTGTTCTCTTATGTCCTGTCTGCATTGCTACCCTGCAAATAGGTTCAACCGTACCATCTTTCTAGATTCCATATATATGCGTTGATATACAACATTTGTTTTTCTCTTTCTGACCTAGTTCACTTTGTATAATATGCTGTATGTTCATCCACCTCATTAGAACTGACTCAAGTGTGTTCCTTTTTATGGCTGAGTAATATTCCGTTGTATATATATTACCACAGCTTCCTTACCCATTCATCTGTCAGTGGACACCTAGGCTGCTTCCATGTCCTAGCTATTATAAATACTGCTGCAGTGAACATTGGGATACATGTGTCTTTTAGAATTGCAGTTTTCTCGGGGACTATGCCCAGGACTGGGATTGCTAGGTCATACTGTAGATTTATTCCTAGTTTTTTAAGGAATCTCCATACTGTTTTCCATAATGGTTGTGTCAGTTTACATTCCCACCAACAGTGCAGGAGGGTTCCCTTTTCTCCACATCCTCTCCAGCATTATTGTTTTGTAGATTTTTTGGTGATAGCCATTCTGACTGGTGTGCGGTGATACCTCATTGTAGTTTTGATTTGTATTTCTGTAATAATCAGCAGTGTTGAGCATCTTTTTATGCAATAGCTACTTTTACAGAATTGTAAAATATCCTAATCAGTAGTAAATGGATAATCAAAGGAACATACCCCTAGAAAATCATATACTGCTTGGTGGGGTGAGTAAAAGGACGCCTAGTAATTCCTTTTGACTGTTTATGAGTTTCAGATAATTTTTCATGACATCAGTAATGCAACATGAAGTTGTTGTGTAATGACGGAATACTAAAAGAAAAATTTCCTCCTGAGTATATGATAATTGATTTTCTATAACATGTTTGTCTTCATCCATCATTAAGCAATGAACCATGTACTTACTGTCCTGTGATTTTCCTTTTATTATTGCTTGAAACTTTTGAACCATCTGTTTACTATTTTGCACATTAATCTTTCTCCAATAATTGATTGCAGGTTTCTTTGACTACTTTGTATTCACTGTTTTACTTGGCATGGTGCCTTACATACAATAAGAATTCAATTAGTTGATATAATGTGATATATTCTTGAAACTAAGCTAGCCACTTAAAATATTGGTTAATTTCCTGGATCAGTCCATAGATATTAAGTTGCTGCACCTTTTTTGTTTAATTTGTTGTGATACTGATCCATCATTTAGTAATGGTACATTTTTTATTCTTTTATTCTATTAGTGGTGATTTACTCAGAATAGAAGGGAAAATCCTGCATTCAATTTTAGATGAAGTTGTTTTCAAACTTTTATCAACTCCTAGTCCAGTCATAAGAGGTACTGCTACAAAGCTACTACTGTTGATGGCTGAATCCCATCAGGAAATTTTGATTTTACTGAGACTAAGTGCCTGCTACAAAGGTAATACATATATTCTTTCTTTTCTTGAGATTTTTAAAAAGAACATTTTTATTGATGGTATATGGAAAACAAAATACCTGTGTTGTGAAAAAGTCATTAAAGCATACAGATAAAAACTCTGTCACAACAGGTAACAATTCAGGGGAAAAACTATATAATCCAGCCATCTTCATATCTCAACAGATGGCATATGATACTTTATCGATGAGGTTACAGTGAATAATTTGCTCCCTTCCTCACAAAAGATTGTGTGTTAAATATGCCATGTAGTGTAGTAACATAATGACCGAAAAGATCAGTGATCTTTCCTAACTTTATTGAGAAAATAGAGCTTTGCTTGAGAGCTTGACAGCCTTTTAATCTTTACATCATTTATTAATTACTCTTTACCTCCTATACTGCCTTTCCTCAAAGACAAAAAAAATCCCCATCACCCCCAAAATCATGTGAATAAAAATTCAGAAACTTGAGAAGGAAAGGGTTCAGTGTATTACCGTTACCTTATGATAGCTTTTCTTTAATTGAGCATTTACTATAAGTCAGATACTATTCTGCATACCTTATGTGTATTAGAATATTTAATATTCATAACAACCCTGTGAGATGTTTGCTATCCTCATTATATAGCAGTGGAAACAAAAGTGTGGAACATGTAGGTAATTTATCCAAAATCACTCAGTTGTTTTTTTTTTCCAACTGCTAAGCAAAGTTTAATGTGAGCTTTTATTTCTTTGTTAGGCAGAGTCATGAATTTATTACAATATATTTTCTTATTCAGTATGGTCAAGAAATAGGTTTCTAGTTCATTAAGTATCTTATTAATATAGAGTTATATATTAATAATAATAATTTATATTATATATTGGAGAAGGAAATGACAACCTACTCCAGTATTCTTGCCTGGAGAATCCCTTGCACAGAGGAGCCTAGCCAGGCTGTAGCCCATGGGGTCGCAAAGAGTCGGACAAGACTGAGCAACTAACTATATTGTATATAAAATTTCAAGAATTAGAATACAATGTGATATATTTAATGGACTTCCTAGGTAGTGGTGGTAAAGAATCCACCTGCCAATGCAGGAGACACAAGAGATGCAAGTTCAGTCCTTGGTTGGGAACATCCCCTGGAGGAGGGCATGGCAATCCACTCAAGTATTGTTCCCTGGAAAATGCTATGGACAGAGGAGTCTAGCAGGCTACAGTCATAGGGTTTCAAAGAGTCTGTCGGACATGACTGAAGGGACTTAATACACACAGATGTGAGTGACATACCTTACTTGAGTCATTACTGTGAACTTTGTGAGAGAGAAGTCCCAGTAATAAAACTCTAGATGATACTATGCTGCTGCTGCTGCTAAGTCGCTTCAGTCGTGTCCGACTCTGTGCAACCCCATAGATGGCAGCCCACCAGGCTCCCCCATCCCTGGGATTCTCCAGGCAAGAACACTGGAGTGGGTTGCCATTTCCTTTTGCAATGCATGAAAGTGAAAAGTGAAAGTGAAGTCGCTCAGTCGTGTCCTACTCTTAGCGACCTCATGGACTGCAGCCTACCAGCCTCCTCCATCCATGGGATTTTCCAGGCAAGAGTACTGGAGTGGGTTGCCATTGCCTTCTCCAGGTACTATGCTAGATACATATTCTTTCTGTAATTTTATTTCTTCTATAGAAATGTGAATGCCCAACAGAGTTCATTATAAAGGAATTCTATCTTAATCTGTCTCCCTTTCTTTCTCAACAGTAGAACTTATTCAGTTTCCTCAAGATATTTTACAGTTATTAATACTGTTGAGAACTTGAGTCTTAAAGTAGAAGACATGGAAAGACCCATATATTGCTATGGTGTGCTTAGATACTCAGTCGTGTCCAACTCTTTGCAACTCCCTGGACTGAGCCCTCCAGGCTCCTCTGTCCATGGGTATTCTCCAGGCAAGAATACTGGAGTAAGTTGCCATTTCCTCCTCCAGGGGATCTTCCCAATCTAGGGATCCCAGGTCTCCTGCATTGCAGGAGGATTCTTCAGCATCTGAGCCCCCAAGGGGAAGCCCAGTTGTACACTCCAAGCCCATTCTCTTGCTTATGTATATTGCACACATGCATTATAATAATCATTCCTCCATGCCTTAGAAATAGTACTTATTTTGTAACTTACATTACTACTCAGTTTTAATTTGGGATGGAAGTGCAGTATTTTAATGTTATAACACTTCTATAATAAATGCTCAGGAGCCTATTAATTAACCCCATATCACATACATTGTTGATATTTTTATTTAATAATAACTTCCTTTAATTAATAGTAACTAATAGCCAGCTTCAGTACTTCCACAGGATAGGCATTTACTCAGTATATATTCAATATCTTTTAAAAATGTTCTCGTGTAAGGTATTTATGTTGGAACAGGAAAAAATATATATATAACTTTACCCTTTGACTTAGCATAATGATTCCACTCTCCTCCCTGTTTTTTCTAATTAAAGAGATTGACTAAGCAGATTTTGCATCAGATCTCACAAGTAAATACCTCAGAACTGTTAGGACAGTAGAATATCTTAAAGACCTCTATCTAGAAGTTTTTGAGAAAAAGAAAAAGAAAAATCATGTGATTAATCTTGTTATTTTCATTTGTTTCTAAACTATACATTTTAACCTCAAATTCTGATTAGATAACAAAATCATATTTTATTATTAATAGCTATGCCTTTGTTATTCCATTTCAGGACTTAGAAGTCTACTAAATAAACAAGAACCTGGGACAGAGTTTAGTCAAGAACTTGGACAGCTCATTGGTCTTTTAAGCCCTAAGGCCTGTCAGGAAGTAAAAGACCAGGTATTGAATTATAAAAATAATTTGCATATTTACTAAAATTTCAGTAAACAATTTAGTTTGAAAATACTGGCTAGTAGTAGTCTCCTGAATCTTTTATTTGCTTTCTCTTCCCCTTCCTTTACTTATTCTCCTCTAAAATCCAGAGCAGCTATTGTTTGATGAGAGAAGTTGTTTTATGTTCTAAATTTTTAACCCTAGAGCCTTTTTTTTTAATCTATACAGAGTCCTTCATACCCTTGTATCTTTGAATAAGTGAAGCTAAGCATCAGAATGGAAGCAAAGATGTTAAAGCATTAAATAAGCAAAATTGTGAAATCCCTGTAATGAGAATGGAAGTGATATTAATTAGGGAGAATTTGAAGCTGACCAGACTGCATCTTGAATACCTTTTAGATATTGCCTAACTGAGCCTCCTTTGGGAGATGAGGTTTAATATTCTTAGGCTGTTCCTGTCCTGGGTTTATACAAATGTTGCCTTCTGCTCAACTTATTAAAGATGGAGATTAATACTTGCCCAGGCTGATATTTTAAGAAGTAAACTTCTAAAAACAACTTGCCTAGGGATATCTTTAAATTAATTCTGGCCTTTAATTTCAGAAACAACATAAAGCAGCTTGCTTGATTCAAGCTTATTGGAAGGGTTTCCAGACTAGAAAGAGATTGAAGAAGCTTCCATCTGCTGTGATTACTTTGCAGAGGAGTTTCAGGTAAAAAATTTGGGTGAGAGGATTGATGATCTGAGAGGGCTGCTGCTGCTGCTAAGTCGCTTCCGTCGTGTCCGACTCTGTGTGACCCCATAGACGGCAGCCCACCAGGCTCCCCCGTCCCTGGAATTCTCCAGGCAAGAACACTGGAGTGGGTTGCTATTTCTTTCTCCGGTGCATGAAAGTGAAAAGTGAAAGTGAAGTTGCTCAGTCATGTCTGACTCTTTAGCGACCCCATGGACTGCAGCCCACCAGGCTCCTCCGTCCATGGGATTTTCCAAGCAAGAGTACTGGAGTGGGGTGCTGTTGCCTTCTCCCTGAAAGGGCTAGATATATCTTATTAGAGTATAGCTGAGTGAAAACTTAGAGTTTTTTTTTTTTTCTTTTTCAATATTCTAGTGTATTTCTTTCATTCTTGCTTCATACATTTCTGAGTGCCAGCACTTCATTAACCTTATTATACTTTCAAAAACAGAGGACATAACATAAAACAGGAATCTAATGTAACAAATACCTAATCCTATTCACTTAAGACTTTTGTGAGCCAGGTCTACAGAGGGAGCCAATAATGGTCAATATCTCATTAAACCCTTAAAACCAAAAGTTGCCATAATTGTTCAAATGTAATTATGGTAAAAATGTGTATGAATATTAAAAAGCTTAAGTATATTAACCTGATTTTGCTCAGTAAATATGTCATGGATAGATTTGGCCATTGACGTATGACATAGTTTGACATTTATCTCTATTTCAAGTAGACTAAAAATGAAATAATGAAGTCATGGCCCAGTTTTTACATGACTACATCTAGATTCTTAGAGGCAATAAAAAGAACATACACACATGCCACACACATATGAGTTAGCTCCTAGGTCATTGTTGATAAATTGGAGCCATCTCAGAGATGTTTTCATGTAACCTAACTTAAAGCTAAATTTGGTTCACTGAAGTGTCACTTGCATATTCCAGAAGTCAGTGTTTTTTTTTTTTTAAGAAAACTGAAACTATTTTAATAACTGCAGCTGTGTTTCTCAGTTACAAACATGTTTTAAAATAGTGAACTAAAATAGGCTGCATGAAGAAACACCTGTGAGATGGCCCTGCTTTATCATTAATGACGTTAGGAGCTAAGTTGTTTGTATCTGTGTTTTCTTTCAGTTGCCTCTAAGAACCTGTGTGGATTAGTGGTAGGTATTGAAGCCACTCTGGCTGTGTCCCCTAATGGACATTCTTTTCATTGGTAAAAGTTCCTTCAGAGAAGACTTAAAAAGTTAACTGATATCATTGGGCATGAATTTCATTGGTAGCAAAAAAGCTACCAATGGAATTTTTAAACATGTAATTTTTTAAACATGTTTCAAGTGCCTAATATATTCCAGAGCCTATCCTAGGTATTGGGAGAATTAAACAGACTTGAGTTTGTATCCCTCCTCAGCAACTTATGGGCTGAATGATCTTGGACAAGTTTCCCTACCTCCCTTAGCCTCACATTTCCCATCTATAAGGTGGGATAATTGTGTAACTCACAAGATTAAAATAATAGAAAATTTTTTTAGCATGTTACTGGGCACTGAGAATGTGGTAGGGAGGAAAATGCACATTTTTTGCCCTTGAAGATTTACATATCTAATTAGGCAGACAGATCTATTAAATAAATAGTACACATGAGAGGCAAGTATAATCCATTCAGGCATTGCTCAAGGTTTATTGTATATCTTACCTGCTGTTTCTTTAAAAGTATTAATTATTTCTTTGGTGAAATAAATTTGGGAAATGATGGATATTTTGAGAGTCACAATATATTGTTTACAAGAATCTGAGATGTTCTTGGTATAGCTTTACCTTTGTAGTGAACTCAGGTAGAATAGTTACCACTCGTGAATTCTACCTACTATCATTTTCCGCTGTACATCCTCTTAAACAGTTAAAGGTGCCCCTGTGCCATGGATTCAGACCTTTAATGTTTAGTAGTTGCCAAATTTGCCAGTCTATTTTCCTTTGCAATATTAAAAAATCTATTTAAAAGTATCCTAGAATTACAGATTTTGTCCACTTAGAAATGTATCTATGGAATCTAATTAATAGTCCACTGTTTAAAATAGAAATTCCATTTCTTTATGTAGCAAGACCAGAGTGGTTATAAATATATCTCTTAAAAGGCATTTTCCATGAGGCCAAAATTGCTTAAATCTCACATTATAATGTTTTTAATTTTTTAAACTCCAGTTTGCTCCAGGCTTGAGCACCTTTCCTCTTCTATTAGTTGCAACAGTTTATGCAAATTTCTTTTGCTTCCTTTGTAGCTGGGCTTTCTGCAAAGGTTATTTCTGTCTCTTTGTGGTCAGGTCATTATCTCAGAGTAATTTCCCTCCCCCATGTTTTTTTGGGGGAGGGACTGCCCACCACTCATTATCATGGACCTAGATTCATCAGAGCTTTGGATTAAACAAGAGATATTCTGGTATAGTCACACTCTTTTTAAAGCACTTTCTTGGGGCTTTCTTTTTTATTTTATCATTTTTCATGGTCAGAAACTTCATTTTCTGTTAAAATTTCATTTTCTGCCCTTTTCCTCAGCAAGGTTTTCTGAAGCAGCTAACAGCCGTCTCAGTTACTCTCAGGAAAGCTCACAATTTGCCTACCTCTAACATGGTGCTGGTATTTAAGTTATCTTATTTGTTTTACTTGTAGGGGAAGAAAACAGTTTTTTTCCCTCTATCTATTTAGGTTCATTGGTTGGAGTCATGAAGACTATACTGACAGAAACAAAAACAGATTAACAAAAGAAAAACAATTTCTTAACATGTGAAGCACACATCACATGGAAGAAACCTGACATGATGCATAACTTAAGGGGTGGTTAGAACTGGGGTTTATATAGTTCTTGCTTTCTGAGATGGCCCACACTCTGTCAGTGGAATGTGTTTCTCCCAGGGTTGTTCTAGCCTTTTGAGACAGACCGCGTTCTGTCTACGTAATGTGTATCTCTCTAAATAAATCCACTTCTTACCTAAAAAAAAGAAAAGAACTTGGGCTTAATTTTATATATATAATATATATATTGTATGTATGTATATATATATAAAGAATAATTTATAGAGAAGTGACAGGTGAAAAGAAAAGGTTTTTAGGCTTCTAAGGACAGTGAACTGTGGGAAGGTAAGTATATTGGGGAAAGTAAATATGTTGGGGAACTAACTAATGAAAGATATGTGTTATTTGTGCAGGTTCGTCTTAGCATAACTTTCCATCTTCATGGCCAAACCTTGGGAGGAAAAGTTTGTGACAGTCCTCATTTCTCAGATGTTTCTGCTTTTAGTCAGTTAAAAGACACTCTGGGAAGACTTCTTTCTGTGCTTCGTCATTCTCTTTTGCCCCCAGCTCAAAACAGTCTTTATGCCAAAGTGGCATATTCCACTACCTTTCAACTTCCCCTTGAAATTGATCTCAAAGGCATAACTGTGTCTCTTTGTTTGCCTTAGGGACAGTGATTATAGGCAGCAGTCACTCAGATAAATGTTGATTGAGTTAAATGAACAAAATCCTTTAAATGCTTCTTTGAAATTTTTATTTTTTCATAGTTTATAGAATTCCATCCAGTGAATGAACCAGAATTTATTTATATAACTCACTGTTGTAGGATATGTGCTTCCCTCGTGTCTCAATGGTAAAGAATCCACCTGCCAGTGCAGGAGATGCAGGTTCAATCCCTGGGTCAGGAAGATCCCCTGGAGTAAGAAATGGCAACCCACTTCGGTGTTCTTGTTTGGGAAGTCCTATGGACAGAGGAGCCTGGTGGGCTATGACTTAACGACTAAACAGCAACAACATTGTAGGACATACGGTTTGTTTTCAACTTGTTACTATTGTAATGCTGTGGAGAAAATCCTTGAACATAAATATTGACATATGTATCAGATTTTTCCTTAAGGAGTATTAGAAATGGAATTAATTGGTTATGATTTTTAAGGTGTTTGATACATATTTTAAATATTTCTCCAGAAAAAAATTTGATGCATATATCCAAATATTTCTTCAGAAATGTTGTACACGCAGCACATGAAAACTTATTTCATCATATTCTAACTACACTTTAAAAATTTTTTTGCTCTCTGTACTTATATGATTACTATCAAGGTTAAGCCTTTTTTCATATACTTCTTGAGTAGATATATGATTATGAAAATTATGTGTACTTAATGTTTCTGTCATAGATCTAAACGAACAAAGATGTTAATGAAGCTAAGTAGACAGAAGGAAGAAGAGGACCACAGATTACAGCTGCAAATTCAAAGGCAGAGAGCCATGAGACTTTCCCGAGAAATACGGCTGAATATGCTTGAAATAGTTCATCCAGGTGTGTGGCATTATCAGTTTATAAGCATAAGATTGATAGGGTAGCTTTTGATAAACCAAATTTCCTAGCTACCTGATGAGTTAATTTTTAAATGTGGACCTTTACCCCTGTTTCAGCTTTTTCAGGTAAATCTTAATAAATCTCTTCAGTCAAAAAAAAAGTCTTATTTTTTTCTGATTAGACTTACTAGTTGATGATGAGCAATCTCTCCACTAATTTTTCTTAATTTTCAGATAAATCAGTGAAACAAAATTTTATGCTTAAGGATAGATGTCTTTGACATAAAGAAAGAACCCCTTGAACTTAAGTAAGGTGTTAGAATATTGCTACATTCTGCTCTCAGAACTTAACTCATGCCTCAGTATAAACCTGGTGACACCTTCTTGCCATCTTTGACACACAAAGCTGAAATTAATATTAAAGTGTAGCCTGGGAAATCTGAGTCATTTCAAGATTCCTTTTTTATTCTCCTTCCCCTTCCTACTACTTATTCCTAGTATCCCTCAATAGCCTCTTACTTGTCTTCCTTTGCCTTAAATACAGATCTTTCCCAGGGTTCCTTCTTTACCCCATTATTCTCATATTGCTCTTCCTGGGGTATCCCATCCATAACTGTAGTTTCAATTACCAAATGAGTGCTTAGCATTCTTAAGTCTTGTCTGCATCCTCACCCTTTTTCCTAAGATCTAGATCAGCCCTACCCAACAGAACTTTCTACAAAATGAAATGTTCTTTGTCTACACTGTTCAGTAAAGTGTCAGTGATAGAGATAGCTGTTGACTTGAAATGTGGCTAGTGCACTTGAGGGCCTTAAATTTTATTTTATTGTCTTTAAGTAGCCATTTGTGACTAGTGCTTACTACATTGGACAGCTCAGCTCTGTAGCCAGGTGCTTATTGATTAGCTTTACTTAGATAGCCACAAGCATCCCCAAAGCTAGTCATTATCTGTCCCCACAGATTTCCACTTCCTGTATTTCTAATCTCTCAGGTAATTGCACCAGCAGTCTACTCAATGTACCATCTGTGAGACATCCTGGAATTTTTTCCCCTCCTTCCACATGTAGTTCACTACTAAGTCCTATGAATTTTGGCACTATCTCAAATATATCCCTTTTAATTTTTAAAATTAAAATTTTTTTAAATTAAAATTTTTTAATTTAAAAATTAAATTAGCTACTGTGAACCCTAGGATATATGCTGACCAATTGCTAGAAACTAAAAAGAAAATTATCTGTAGAACCAAATGAGTGACTAAAGAGAAATTTAGAACCATACAGAGTAGGTAACGTATATGCACAATGTGCCCTTTCCTTTTGGTGGTACTGAATGACTTTCTATTTACTTATGATTCTTTTTTTCTAAATATTCTTGCTATTGGATTTTTAGTCCTTTCTCATTCCTGGGATTCAAAATAATTATGTGAGTCTTTTTTCTAAAGAAGATGCATAAACTGAGAAGGCTTTTGGAGCTCTTGTAAAGTAATAGAATTGGGAAAATCATATTGAAAATAATTAAAGGACTACAAGATTGTTACTTTGATTGTCCTGATTCTAGAATTTGAGAAAGCATAGAAGTGAGTATGTTGTAATAGTGTCTGTCATCTTTTTAGGTCAGGTGGAAAAACATAATCGGGAAATAGAAGAGAAATCAGCATTGATTATCCAGAAACATTGGAAAGGGTACAGGGAAAGGAAAAATTTTCGCCAACAGAGGCCATCTCTTACAGAATATAAAGCCGCTGTCATACTTCAGAGAGCAGTAAGTCTGATGTAGTAAAAAGAGTACTGGATTAGTAGGCAGAGACATGGGTTCAAACTTGACTTTTGCTGTTTACCTGCTGTAAAGTCTTGGTTAAGTCTTTTAACTTAGCTTTTTCTAAGCCTTTGTTTCTTCCTCTGTCAGAACCTCCTTAGGGCCAAAATGATTTAGATATTCAGTCCTTATTAATTTGATAGAACCTTGTGCATCATTTACCAAAATTCAGTGTTGTTATTTGTTAATTTTTTTTGTTTTTACTTGAACTATGAGTCTCTCAAGGATAAGTCACTAAGTCTTATTTATTGTCAACTTCTCCCATATGCTTGATACATGAATGAATGTCTACCCTGTGTTTTTCACTCAGTTGTTCTGTGGATCAGATGACCTAATATATGGGAAAGTATTTTGTCAATTGTAAAGTCCTGTTTAAGTGCAGCATATCATATTGGATGTTTTCAATGTATAGATAATATATTAGGTATAATAGGATCATTATAATTCTTGAATTATAGAATGGCATTCTTCAGTGATTTTCCTGGGGTTTATCTGGAGCATAGTAATATTTTATAGCACAACTCTATTTCACTTAATATCTAGTTTTCCTAATATGTAGTTATTTACTTACACATGGTTAATGTTCATATTAGGATTTCAGTCAAAGCATTTAGATTTATAACCCCTTATTGTAAAATTTTAGATCAGTTTCAGTTTTTCACAGTCATAGATTTTAAACAATCTCTTTGTTGATTTCTCTGGTTAAGCTTTTACAAAGTCTTTTTCAAACCATTCAAAAAACAGAGTCATACTCTACTCTAGGAGAAAGAGAAAGAGTCTGCTGCCTTCATCTTTCTCATTCAGGCCAAGTCTGCAACAGATGGTCCTGTTCTGTCACTGAATCACATCCATGCATGCTGTTTACCTTCTGCTAAGCAAGGCCGTCTAAGGATTAACCCATAGATACCAGTGTTAGCCCTGGAGGAGGGCATGGCAACCCACTCCAGTATTCCTGCTTGGAGAATCTCCATGGACAGAGGAACCTTGCAGGTTACAGTCCATGGGATCACAAAGAGTTGGACACAACTGAGTGACTAAGCATAGCACAGCACTAGTGTTAGAGACTGATGGTGAAAGGAGGAACCTCTGGATCCTTTCTAATACCTTCACCTCATGACTACCTCCTTTTTTTTTTCCCCCCCTGTGCTGCTTGTCATATGGGATCTTAGTTCCCTGACCAAGGATCAAACCCATGCCCACTGCAGTGGTGCAGCAGAAGTGCAGAGTCTTAACCACTGGACTACTAGGGAAGTCCCAATTTTTTTATTTTGATTACATGTTGAAATGTTAATATTTTACTTATATTGAGTTATGCTTATGTAACTCAGTACATGCAAAATACTAACTTCACCTCTTTTTACCTTTTACCCTGTGTAAACCAACTAATTTCAAATTACACATCCTTACTCATGTAGACAACTTAGGGTTTTCTGTAGTAGTATAGTATTGGAATTAAATTTGAAGAATTAGCTGCCTTTACCCTTTTAATGCTCCAGGATTTTCTTTTCTTGCTTTTACACCTCTTAAGAAACTCAAAGGGGGCCCCCAAGAGCATGGGAGTACCAGGCATCAATAGGACCAAGCAGGGTCTGTGCTGGTGGTCAGTTAGCAGAACACTGCCCTCCTTGGCTGGCTTTAGACTCCCAGGAGAGTCTCTGAGAGAGATGGCCAGAGATGCTTAACTGGTCCTCTGCAATTTGGTGCAAATGGCAGACAACTTTTCTTTTGCCGAGCACTGTGATCTGCTAAGCCTACAAATGCTCTCTTTTTATCCTTCAACATTGTGTCCTCTAAAGTTACCCTGTTAGTGCTCAGCCAGGAGCAGTCAGAGGGGTTGAAGCATGGGTCTGCAGGAGTATTGGCAGACCTGAGTTTTAAAATCTGGCTCCATTTTTACTGTTTGATGAATTTAAAGGTAGTAGACCAGGTGGAGAAGGCAATGGCAACCCACTCCAGTGTTCTTGCCTGGAGAACCCCAGGGACTGGGGAGCCTGGTGGGCTGCCGTCTATGGGGTCGCACAGAGTTGGACACGACTGAAGCGACTTAGCAGCAGCAGCAGCAGCAGGCCAGGCGGATTTCTTGATCACCCGCACTGAGGTTTTGAAACAATATCTTATCTCCTGGAAGGAGGGTGTAGCATAGCCCAGGAAGACTGCCATGGACATGTTGGTCAGTTGAACTCAGGAGGCCTGTACTGGATGATCTCAGGCTGGGGCATTGTGTATGAGGAGACGCCTTGCTCAGAGGAGCCAGTCCATGACCATCCACTCTGGGTTAATTTGAGGACCTCACAGAAGATATTAGAGCCTTGCTACCAGGAACTGAAAAGCAGTGAAATCCCTAAACCCAGTAAGGATAATGTGACCATTGCTGTCATTTCTGGAGAAGCCCTGGGAGTCAAGTCAAAGATTTACATCTGCACACCAACCTTATATTTGGACTTCAAATTGGACAAAGGAGCAAAGCATTCCCAGCCTATTCCTAAAGGATGGACAAGCTCCCTTTGTACCATATCTGGAAATGTGTATACTGTACAGATAATATGCAACAAAAAACAGAACCTCATCACACAGCTGTGTTATGGGAAGGTGACAGTGTCCAGGTGGAGAATAAAGATCCTGAGAGAAGCCACTCCATCCTAATTCTTGAGGAGCCATTAAGAGAACCAGCTGTTCAGCATGGAAAAGTATACTTACCCTTAGAGAATCCAAAATGTGATGCTTTCTTGACTTGAAATTTTTGTAATCTTCTATTTATTGTCAGTGAGGTGCTGCTAATTTTCAAACATAACTTAGACCTTCATGAAAGGACACAGCCTCATATACTGCAGAGATATCAAAACTATGATGAGATTTTTTTTTATCAAGTCAGTTCAGTTCTTGACATTAGCCAATGCTATTTAATTGACAACTACAGTAAATCTTTAAAGTTCTTACCACAAGAATTCTGTAACTGGTATGGCGACAGATGTTAACTATACCTACTGTGACAGCCATTTCTGAATATGCACAAATATCAACATTATGTTGGACACCTGAAATTAATATAATATTGTATGTCAATAATATTGTACCTCAATTTTAAAAAATAAAGAAGATAAAAAGAACTAAAACTTCAAAAATGGTTGTGAAAGAGCCAAGCCTAAGAATATTTTGAATAAAGAGATTGTCATTCCTGATGACAGCTTGCAATGGGTGAGGGAGATATAATTGCATTCGTTTATCTGAAATTTGGTCTTTATAAATCATTCACAATCCTAGTTTAAAAACTTGTTTTATACTCCTTGGGAATCAGATGCTGGGAAAATAACTGTTTGCTGTTTACATGTGCCTGAGTTTGTTTGAAACTAAGAACTACAGAACGCATACCATTTTAGTGGTAGAGATTTCTCAGACCATTCTTGATTTCAGAAATGTGGAAAATGACTTTGAAAGAGCCAAAACCTGAAAATCAAATATTGGAAACGAGTGACAAGCACAAGGGCAGGTCTGACTGCCTTCTAGAATTTTCCATTTGTGGGATCCACCTGTTCATATTCAGTGCATCCAGTTTCCAAAGCTGACTTTGCCAGTGCTTCTAAAGAATTCCACACTGATAAACATGGTTTTTACAGCAATGAATGTGAGATATTTCCTGGCACCAGCAAATAAACCTAATTATTGGTTCTTTTACAAAAAATAAGAAGCTCAGAAAGAAGGTGATGTTTGCTTGCATCTCCTCTCTAGAGCCAGAATGATAGCTAATTCTTGCTACCTGATTATAGAAGAAAAGTTCCATGTATACATATCCATTGAAGACCAACTGCAAAAGCACTTACTGAAACAAACCATTGGCAGTTGAAAAAAATAAACATTTGGAGATAGATATAATCTCAGAGAGTCCTAAAATAACAAAGAATGAAGAAGAGACAGAGAAAGAGATGTCAAGGTGAACTTTGTCTGATCTAAGGGCAAAAATTCCCCTGTTCTGGAAACTTTACTTTTGAGTTCCCAGCATAGCATCATAAACCTGACTTGGTACTAAAAACAAGAGGCAGAGGAAGGATAGGAAATACAAGGAAGAAAAATCAAGAAAAGGGAAGAACAGAAGAAAAGGAGAAAAATCTCTCAAGAGGAGAATGAAAACACAGCTGAAGACTTGAGTACTATAGTAAAAACATAAGGAAAGTTTATATACTGATGTGAAAACCTCCAGCCCCTTTTTACTTCTCAGCTCTCAGTGCTGTTACCCTGGCTTAAATCCTGTTGAAAACATTTTCTTGAGGAAATCTGAACAGTCCAAGAGAATAGTTAAACTCACTTTGAGGTGCTCCAATGAAACAGCCCAGTTCCGTAGCCCTAAAAAGAAGTACATAGTAGATTAACCCTACCCTCCTGCTCAGCATTTCTAAACAGCTGAAAGTATCACTGGACATCTGAGGAAAGCTAATGCCAAACAAACAGAATACTACTACTCGGTGGAAACAGCTATTGCAGGCATAAGAAAACATTTTAAATGTATTATTTTCTCAGAGAGCTAAAAGAAAATAATACATGAAACAAAATCAAGATGCTGTATAACAGGGAACAAATATAATAAAATTTGCCAGAAAAAATAATACAAGATATAATAAAAGGGATAGGAAAGAAGGATTGGGAAATCTAGAGAGCAGGGCAAAAAGAAAAGAGAACCAGTCTAAGAGGTCAAATATCCAAACATGTGAAACAGAGAAGAAAAAAAAAACTGGAGGAGAGAAAATAAAATAGTTTGATTTCCCAAAACCAAATACCATGTGGTTCAGTTCAAAAGGACTGAGCAACTGTCCAATACAATGACAGAAATACACTCACATTTATTTCACATTACTGTGAAATACACTGGGAACAAAAGTACTCTTCAACAACATAATTGGAAGCTAAAAGGTATTAGAGTTAGGCTGACACATGTTTGAGGGAAAATGACTTCCAATTAGAATTCTGCATCCAACCAAACCATCAGTTAAAAATAAAGATAGACTATAAAGATATATTTATGCATCATAAATCTCTGAAACAAAGGAATAACTCAAGAAAGGAATCCAGAAAACACAAAGGAAAAATGAGAAGAGTCACCAAGATGGGATATCAGGATGACAGCTATACACCAAGCATAGAGAATGATTGATCCAGATTGGAGCAGGTCAAAAAGCTCCAGAATATATATCCAAGAAAATTAATTTGGTAGATTGCCTGATATGTTTTACTGTATGGTCAATTAGGGCAGAAGTTGTTATATATAATCAGTGATAAATACATATAAAAATAATCAATAACAGAATTATTCATTCCTTATTTTTCTAATGTATTAAAATATGCAAGGAAGAAAAAAGTAATCACATACTATATGATCATAAAATAAATAGCCTTTATGTAGGCATAATGTCAGAGAAGGCAATGGCACCCCACTCCAGTACTCTTGCCTGAAAAATCCCATGGATGGAGGAGGCTGGTAGGCTGCAGTCCATGGGGTTACGAAGAGTTGGACACGACTGAGCGACTTCACTTTCACTTCTCACTTTCATGCATTGGAGAAGGAAATGGCAACCCACTCCAGTGTTCTTGCCTGGAGAATCCCAGGGACGGGGGAGCCTGGTGGGCTGCCGTCTATGGGGTCGCACAGAGTCGGACACGACTGAAGCGACTTAGCAGCAGGCATAATGTAAACACTGAACATTAACATAACTAAAATTATGATTTAATAATATTGAATATTTAGAGATATAGAAAGTATGTGTGAAAGAGAGCTAAGTCCTTACCTTTCATATAAGAAAGTCAATAGATAATACCGATTACTGAAAAAAATCACAAAAATATAGATAGAAATAAATATCAGAAGAAAAACCTGAAAGAACTAAAGTTGAAACATAGTTTTGGCCACAGCAGTCAGAGCAGAAAAAGAAATAAAAGGAATCCAAATTGGAAAAGAAGTAAAACTCTCACTGTTTGCAGATGACATGATCCTCTACATAGAAAACCCTAAAGGCTCCACCAGAAAATTATTAGAACTAACCAATGATTATAGTAAAGTTGCAGGATATAAAATCAACACACAGAAATCCCTTGTGTTCCTATACACTAATAATGAGAAAACAGAAAGAGAAATTAAGGAAACAATTCCATTCACCATTGCAACAAAAAGAATAAAATACTTAGGAATATATCTACCTACAGACACTAAAGACCTATATATGAAAAACTATAAAACACTGGTGAAAGAAATCAAAGAGGACACTAACAGATGGAGAAATATACCATGTTCATGGATTGGAAGAATCAGTATAGTGAAAATGAGTATACTACCCAAAACAATTTATAGATTCAATGCAATCCCTATCAAGCTACCAACGGTATTCTTCACAGAGCTAGAACAAATAATTTCACAATTTGTATGGAAATAGAAAAAACCTTGAATAGCCAAAGCTATCTTGAGAAAGAAGAATGGAACTGGAGGAATCACCCTGCCTGACTTCAGGCTCTACTACAAAGCCGCAGTCATCAAGACAGTATGGTACTGGCACAAAGACAGAAATATAGATCAATGGAACAAAATAGAAAGCCCAGAGATAAGTCAACACACATATGGACATCTTATCTTTGACAAAGAGTCAAGAATATACAATGGAGAAAAGACAATCTCTTTAACAAGTGGTGCTGGGAAAACTGGTCAACCACTTGTAAAAGAATGAAACTAGAACACTTTCTAACACCGTACACAAAAATAAACTCAAAATGGATTAAAGATCTAAATGTAAGACCAGAAACTATAAAACTCCTAGAGGAGAACATAGGCAAAACACTCTCTGACATACATCACAGCAGGATCCTCTATGACCCACCTCCCAGAATATTGGAAATAAAAGCAAAAATAAACAAATGGGACCTAATTAAACTTAAAAGCTTCTGCACAACAAAGGAAACTATAAGCAAGGTGAAAAGACAGCCTTCAGAATGAGAGAAAATAATAGCCAATGAAGCAACTGACAAACAACTAATCTCAGAAATATACAAGCATTGAAACATGTGAAATGTCATGTATGAAACGAGATGCCAGTCCAGGTTCAATGCACGATGCTGGATGCTTGGGGCTGGTGCACTGGGACGACCCAGAGGGATGGTGTGGGGAGGGAGGAGGGAGGAGGGTTCAGGATAAATTTTAAGAAAAATTATTAAAAGTAAAAAAATAAATAAATAAATAAAATAAAATAAAATAAATATATACAAGCAACTCCTACAGCTCAATTCCAGAAAAATAAATGACCCAATCAAAAAATGGGCCAAAGAACTAAATAGACATTTCTCCAAAGACATACAGATGGCTAACAAACACATGAAAAGATGCTCAACATCACTCATTATCAGAGAAATGCAAATCAAAACCACTATGAGGTACCATTTCACGCCAGTCAGAATGGCTGCAATCCAGAAGTCTACAAGTAATAAATGCTGGAGAGGATGTGGAGAAAAGGGAACCCTCTTACACTGTTGGTGGGAATGCAAACTAGTACAGCCACTATGGAGAACAGTGTGGAGATTCCTTAAAAAACTGGAAATAGAACTGCCTTATGACCCAGCAATCCCACTGCTGGGCATACACACCGAGGAACCAGAATTGAAAGAGATACGTGTACCCCAATGTTCATCGCAGCACTATTTATAATAGCCAGGACATGGAAGCAACCTAGATGTCCATCAGCAGACGAATGGATAAGAAAGCTGTGGTACATATACACAATGGAGTATTACTCAGCCATTAAAAAGAATACATTTGAATCAGTTCTAATGAGGTGGATGAAACTGGAGCCGATTATACAGAGTGAAGTAAGCCAGAAAGAAAAACACCAATACAGTATACTAACGCATATATGTGGAATTTAGAAAGATGGTAACGATAACCCTGTATATGAGACAGCAAAAGAGACACTGATGTATAGAACAGTCTTTTGGACTCTGTGGGAGAGGGAGAGGGTGGGATGATTTGGGAGAATGCCATTGAAATATGTATAATATATATGAAACGAGTCGCCAGTCCAGATTCGATGCACAATACTGGATGCTTGGGGCTGGGGCACTGGGACGACCCAGAGGGATGGTATGGGGAGGGAGGAGGGAGGAGGGTTCAGGATGGGGAACACATGTATGCCTGTGGCGGATTCATTTCGATACATGGCAGAACCAATACAATATTGTAAAGTTTAAAAAAAAACAAAAACTAAAGTTGATGTCTTTGAGCAGAGAGGACAGGATAACTGGGCAGAGAGCTGTAAATTTTTAACAGTTCTTCTAAAACTGATACTTTAAACAATAGAGTTACATCAACAAATTTTTGGAAAACATCAAATTGTAAAATATATTAGGTTGCAGGTCATGCAGTTTTCTTGCAGCTCTTCAACTCTATAGTTGAAGCACAAAAGAAATTGACAGGATGGAAACAAATGAGCATGATTGTGTTTCAGTAAACATTTGTAGACACTGAATTTTGAATTTCCCTTAATTTTCACATGTCATAAAATAATTCTTTTCCTTTTGAACTTCATAATCATATAAAATGTAAAAGGGCTTCTCTGGTGACTCAAACAGTAAAGAATCTGCCTGCAGTGCAGGTGACCTTGGTTCGATCCCTGGGTCAGAAAGATCCCCTGGAGAAGGGAATAGGTACCCATTCCAGTATTCTTGCCTGGAGAATTCCATGGACAGAGGAGCCTGGCAGGCTACAGTCTATGGGATCGCAAAGAATCGGACACAACTGAGCAACTAACACTTGCACTTCACTTTCAAAATGTAAAAAAATCATTCTTCTCCACCTACTCAAAAACAGATAGCAGCTGGATTTGATCTGTGGGCCATAATTTTCCAACTTTTGCCTTTAATAATGTGAACATAGAACAAAGGAGAAGAGTGAAAAAAATTGGACAAAATAATTTGTCTCCAAATCTTGCCTGTTACAAGATTTCTTATCTGGAGTTCATTCTGAAGAACAAAAGGAAGCACATTTGTTTACCAAACTTTTTCTAATACAGTGTCTCCTTGATCTTTACTATCTTTTGGCTAAGTAGAATTGGGGGTCCTTGTTTTCTGTAGACATAGAACCTGTCTTATGGAGATTGAGTGACTTGCCCAAAATCAAACAGGTTTATAAGGGACTAGAACTTAGACTAGAACTCAGAGCTGGTTCCCCGTTTATTTCTGTTTATTGCCTTCTGTAAAAATAATACATGAATATATCCTTATAAAATATTAAAACACTACAAAAGATTAAAAAGTTATTGTCCTCTGTCACATCTGTCATCTCTCCCTCTATACACACTATGAGTTAACAACTATTACAGTGTTGTCCCTACTATATATTGTTGTAGAAAGAAAATAGTTCTATCAGTCAGGGAAGAAAAATCACAAGTTTTTGTTTTTTTTTTCCGCCCCCCCAGACTCTTAAATTCCTAGCAAAATGCCGTAAGAAAAAGAAGCTATTGGCTCCTTGGCCTGGACTCAGAGAAGTCACTGATGCACGCAGAATTGAACTGAAACAACAAGTGGATGACTATATCAGAAGACATCCAGTGTGTAGGCTTTTGTGTTACATTTTTGCAGTGTGTGATACTCACCAACAAATAAGCGTCTCAGTTGTATGTGTACATTTATTATTGGCATAAGGTAATGTAATGGCTTTATTGTAGCCTTACCATGGCATTACCTTGACTTTACTATGGCTTTGGAGTCTTATAATTGCGTGGACCATAAAGGTAAAGTCAATAGTAAAGGACACTTCACTTCAACTTAGTGGTTTTCCATACTGCATCAGCAAGACTGTTGGTACATCCTTATCAACATTAATTATTTTCACATCCTAATGAACGTGAAGTGGTATTGTGATTTGGGTTTATTTACATTCTCTAATAATTAGTGATTTTTAACATCTCTTTTGTGTTTATTGCTTATTTGTATATCCTTTTTTAGAGAAATTTCCATTGAAGTCCTTTACCCATTTTTAATCAGGTTTTTTTTTTTTTTTTTAGTGTTGAGTTTTAGGAATTCTCTGTATATTCTGGATATTAATTCCTTATCAGATATATGATTTGCAGATATTTTCTTCCATTCTGTGGGCTGCCTTTTTACTCTATTGATAGTGTCCTTTGATGCACAAAACTTTTTCATTTTGATGAAGTACAATTTGTCTAATTTTTGTTGTTGTCTATACCTTCACAGTGTCATATTAAAGAAATCATTGCCAAATCTAATATCATAAAGCTTTTCCTCTATCTTGTCTTCTAAGAGTTTTGTAATTTTAGCCCTTATTGTTTAGGGCTTTAATCTCTATTTTTTATTAATGCACTGTGCATGATTCTGATGCATTCTTCTATTTAAAAAAGAACTACTGCTTTAGCCATGCTCTAGTACAGCTGTTACTCTGTGCCTGACAAGTAAGATGTTGGTTAGAACAAGGCAGCATCCATGATCCAGGAACTGGAATACCTGAGAAAACTGTAGTGTTAGAAACTTTATCAGTTTCAGTGTTGAGGCTATGTCATCCGTGTTCTAAATATTAATAATTAGGTCAGTTCCCTTTAAAGTAGCTAACTAGCCAGAAGAATATGATCCTTTGAATGATTCTGTCCCTTGTTCTGTGAAATTAGAAGCTATATTATGGCTTAGGTAAGTTTGAGAGAAGGAATAAGATAAGAAGTAAGGCAGTTTCTCAGGTGGGGTTCAGAACAAAGGGATTGGTCCTGTTACTCCTCCAGGCCAGTGTCTTTACCAAATTATTTGTAATTGTTACTGTGATTCCTCAATCTTACCTCTTCTCCCAGAATATTACACTATGTGAAGAAGTGAGGTGTAGGAGTATATAAAAAAGAATCTTGCCCACTTGCATGTTCAATGAAATCTGCTTTTAACTGAACCCACATGCAGCAACTACTGAAAGTGAAACATACTTTGATACATGTGTCCTTTGTGTGACAATTTTCTTCTGTCCTTTGTTCCCAGGGCTCTCAGATATCAGATGTGACCAGCAGGGAGCTCCATTCCCAAGCACAAGAACGACTGCAACGCTACTTCATGGGCAGGGCTCTAGAAGAGAGATCTCAACAGCACAGGGAGGCACTGATGGCTCAGATCAGCACCAACATTGAACAGTTGATGAGTATGTGCTCATTCCATTTTTGTTTCCTAAAAGGAACACCCTATGCAAGATTTTGGTGACAGCCATAATCTTCAGAAGGAAAGTAGCATTTAGTGGTCTATTAGCCCATTTCCTATATTTCTACTTCTGGATCATATCAGCACACAATGTTTTCAACTGATGCATATCCCGTAACCTTCCTGACTGCTTCCCCTCAGTCTTTATATCATTCATATGTACCAACTCAGACAAAGTTATTAATTTCAAAGATGCTGAGCCCTACTAGCCAGACTCTGTTATAGAGTAAGAAAAGCTTCTTAAGCCTACTTTAAAAGTAGATAATGACAGTATTTTATGGTGCCATTTTATATTTTTAATGAATTGTTTTCACAAAAATTAATTCACCTGCTTCTCACAACTGCTGGTGCATTAAATGAGAGATCCCATCCATGAAGCCAGTGTTTCAGACAAGTTCTGAAACACTTTTATTACTTGTGGAGCAGAAAGGGTCAGGATCCTCTGTTCAGTGCCATTTACTTGTAAATTCTGTATTTTTGAATGGATGGGTGTCCAGAACTGAGCCTCTCATCTGTAAGAATTCTGCTATTTGTTTTTAAGTTCCTACTCTTAAATAAACCATCTAAAAAAATCTACCTCTTTATTCTTTCCCTATAAACACAGAAGGATGGGCTACATCTTGTGAATAGTCACATGCCAACTACAGCTGGCAAGAATAGACTCAGAGTTAGAATCTAGTTTCTGCTGCTGTTGTAGAGTTCCAGCTCTGCAGTTTCTGAGTTTCCCTTTGTTTGGTGCAGAACTCTTCCACTCACCTGTTACATTTTTTGTTACTACAGAAGCACCAAGTCTGAAGGAGGCAGAAGGAAAAGATCCTGAACTCTTCCTGAGTAGATCCAGGCCCGTGGCAGCCAAAGCCAAGCAGGCCCACCTTACCACCCTGAAACATATACAAGCACCCTGGTGGAAGAAGCTTGGGGAAGAAGCAGGAGATGATATTGACATCCCAAAGGATGAACTTAGTGTAGAATTAGGAACTTTATTCATTGGTGGAACAAAACCACCTTAAAAGAGTTACCTGGAGGAATGATATATCTATATTTAAAGAGATTATATTGGTTCTACCTCTTACATGCTAGTAGACTAGTGTTATCCTCAACTCATGGCTTTCCAGAGGTTCTTCTCAAGCAGGACTTGAAGGAAATAGGCAAAGAGTTATTTTCTACCTCAATTTCAATTCTTTTTCCACACCTCCATCCTTGGTCACACATACAAATTGGTATGGCTTTTATTATGAAACTAAACTCAGCATTGTATTCTGTTATTAATATATATTTGAAATGTGATATTTCTTTTTTTGTTTCTGTTTTTTCCAACTAAAGGTGTTTTCTCAATAAATATTTTCAACAATTGTTCTGAAAAACTTGTCAGGTTTACTTCAACTTTTCACATTTATTGATTTTTCTATTAAATAGGCTTCCCAGATAGTGCAGTGGTAAAGAATCTGCCTGCAATATAGGAGACACTGGAGGCACAGGTTCAATCCCTGGGTCAGGAAGATCCCCTAGAGGAGGAAATGGCAACCCACTCCACTTTTCTTGCCTGGAAAATCCCATTAACAGAGGAGCTTAGAGGGCTGTAGTCCATGGGATCTCAAAGAAGCAGACATGACTTAGCAAATGTGCATGCACTCACAGGAAACGTACTCTTGGAATTTATTAAGCTGAGAGAAAGAAATGGTCAATAGAAAAACAATTAACTATTTTCTACCAGTGTTTGAATTCAGCTTCTTTCTTCTTATTTCTAAAAGTGTATGTGAAGTCTCTCAGTCGTGTCTGACTCTTTGTGACCCCATGGACTGTAGCACGCCAGGCTCCTCTGTCCATGGGATTCTCTAGGCAAGAATACTGGAGTGGGTTGCCATTTCCTTCTCCAGGGGATCTTCCCAACCCAGGGATCCAACCCGGGTCTCCTGCATTGCAGGCAGACGCTTTATCCTCTGAGCCACCAGGGAAGCCATTTCTAAAAGTAACTACATTTAAATGTAATTTCTAAAAGTAACTACATTTAAAAAGTCCACTTGGGATTCAATGCCAGAAAAATTTCTGCTAATAAAACTGCATTCTTTCTATTAAACTAAGAGAACAATATAACTTACTATTTCCACTTTGGTCTTGTCTCCTAGGAGTCTCAAAACTAAAATAGTGTTTAATTTCTGCTATGATTCTTAATGTCTACATGATTATTAGGTTCTAGCCTAATAATTTTAAATTTTGCTATTATCTCTGTGTTTTAATACCAAAAGCCACCTCTATTTGTGTTTTGATAATACAGAATTTACGTTAAAATCAATTAAATCATTGACTCCATATCATAAGGAACCTGGAGTGTGCTTTTTCTATAAATGAGTAGAAATACCAGTACTATAATGTAAATCCCTCTGAAGTTTAGTAAAATTCTAGTCAAAAATCTAATGTAACTTTTATTCATAATTTAGAAAATGAGTAAAATTCATTTGTAACAATAAGCAGATGAGAGTTCTGATTTCACTTAGAATATAAAAAGTTCCATGAGAACATTTCTTCCATCTTAACAACAAAAAATTGCAAAGTAATCTATGAAAATCATTTTTCTTGAGCCTATCAGATAGTTGAGGCCTCAAGATAAATCAATGGGACTCAGTATCTATGAAATAAACCATTTTATCTTTGAGAGCACAAGAGACAAAAGTGGCTGGACAAAACTAAAATTTTAACAGATTCTTAAAGGTGAAGTATGAGTTGCATGTCAGAATATCTAGGAACTTTAGAAGTTAGAGCTCTACCAAATACAAGAAAGTTTGGGAGCAGGGCAGGAGACCTGAAGAGATACCTTTGTGTCATAGGCAAACAGGAGATGACAGACTGCTACTGGGTGACATGCCCAAAGCCTCACCTGCTTTCCCAGACCCTTTTCTTAAAGGTCTTAGGCTGCTAAAGCAGGGGCAGCAAGCCCTCTTACATCTAAGGCTCAGACAAAATTCCATTGCATCTAAGGAAGAAACAGAAAACCTAGCTATCTGTGCTGGGGACGGGGTGATAGGAAATAGTCTACCATGATACAGGTGAGTCCAGTGTTACTAAGGGAAGTATGGAAATAAAAACCCTATCTTCTGGGAGGGAGGCAGAAAATGACATTGGGCCCAGAAATCCTACATCCACACAAAGCAGATGTCTGGTAAGCTAATGAAAAGGAGCAAACTCCTGCTAAAAATCAACCACAGATATGAAGCAGTTTGACTACCATGGCATAAGAAAGCCCTATCTCCAACCCCAGGAAGAAGAAACTTGGCCTAAAATTTAGGAAGACCACCCAAGTCTCAACAACTAGCCTAGCACCAAGCAATAAGCAGCAGTATTAACCACTGGGGTAGGGAAGCATGTAGAGACACCCCTTCCCCGCACTCCCCCACCCCACCCTGTGGCAAAGGCAAACAGGGATGCTTGAAGATGGAAGTAAAGCAGGAACATAGAAAAAACTTAGCTTTTCAGACCCTACTATAAGCATAAGGTAACAGCAGCTAAAAAATACAGGCACTTGAAGCCTATAGTACATTGGAAATGAAAAGCCAGACCTGACTAAACTCCTGAAGTTTAACTTAGCCTCCCTGCAACACTGCAGTATAATTCATTTTTTTCTTTTAATTTCTGACTTAAGGCTGTCTCACTTTCTGACTTAAAACGCTGCTATGTTTACTATAACAAAACTAGTTCAGTATTACTCAGATAAATGGAAAATAAGACATTTTAAAAAGTGATACTGTCAATTATTTGATCATCAACATTTGTCACAATTTAACTTTATTGGCTCCTTATTGTGAAATTCGGACTTAAATTGAAGAAAGTAAGGAAAACCACTAGGGCATTCAGGTATGACCTAAATCAAATCCCTTATTATTATACAGTGGACTTAACAAATAAATTCAAGGGATTAGATCTGATAGAATGCCTGAAGAACTATGGACAGAGGTTCGTAACATTGTACAGGAAGTGGTGGCCAAAACCATCCCCAAGAAAATGCAAGAAGGCAAAATGGTTGTCTGAGGAGGCCTTAAAATAGCTGAGAAAAGAAGAAAAGTGAAAGGCAAAGGAAAAAGGGAAAGATATACCCAACTGAATAAAGAGTTCCAAAGAATAGCAAGGAGAGAGAAGAAATTAAGTGAACAGTGCAAAGAAATAGAGGAAAACAATAGAATGGGAAAGACTAGAGATCTCTTAAAGAAAATTAAGAGCTACCAAGGGAACATTTCATGCAAAGATGGGCACAATAAAGGACAGAAATGCTAAGGACCTAATAGAAGCAGAAGAGAGTGAAAGAGGTGGCAAGAATACACAGAAGAACTGTACAAAAATGGTCTTTAAAAAAAAAAAAAAGGTCTTAAACACCCGGAAAACCATGGTTGTGTGGTCACTTGCCTAGAGTCAGATATCCTGGAATGTGAAGTCAAGTGGGCCTTAGAAAGCATTACTACAAACAAAACTAGTGGAGGTGATGGAATTCCAGCTGAGCTATTTCAAATCCTAAAAGATGATGTTAAAGTGTTGCACTCAGTATGCCAGCCAAATTGGAAAACTCAGCAATGGCCACAGGGCTAGAAAAGGTCTGTTTTCATTCCAATCACAAAGAAGGGCAGTGCCAAAGAGTGTTCAGACTACCATACAGTTGTGCTAATTTCACAAACTAGCAAGGTAATGCTCAAAATCCTTCAACGTAGTCTTCAACAGTATGTGAACCAAGAACTTCCAGATGTACCAGCTGGATTTAGAAAAGGCAGAGGAACCAGAGATCAAATTGCCAACATCTGTTCAGTTCAGTTGAGTTCATTTCAGTTGTTCAGTCATGTCCGACTCCTTGTGACCCTATGGACTGCAGCATGCCAGGCTTGCCTGTCCATCACCAAATCCCAGAGCTTACTCAAACACATGTCCATCAAGTCGGTGATGCCATCCAACCATTTCATCCTCTGTTGTCCCCTTCTCCTCCCGCCTTCAATCTTTCCCAGCATCAGGGTCTTTTCCGATGAGTCAGTTCTTTGCATCAGGTGGCCAAAGTATTGGAGTCTCAGCTTCAGCATCAGTTCTTCCAATGAATATTGAGGACTGATTTCCTTTAGGATGGACTGGTTGGATCATAGAAAAGCAAGAGAAAAAAAAAAAAATCTTCCTTGACCTACTCTAAAGCCTTTGACTGTGTGTGTGGATTACAACAAACTGTGGAAAATTCTTAGAGACGGGACTATCAGACCACCTTAACTGCCTCCTGAGGAATCTGTATGCAGGTTCAGAAGCAACAATTTAAACCAGACATGGAACAATAGACTGGGTTCAAAATTGGGAAAGAAGTATGTCAAGGCTATATAATGTCACCCTACTTATTTAACTTCTATGCAGAATACATCATGAGAAATGCCGAGCTAGATGAATCAGAAGCTGGAATCAAGATTGAGGGGAGAAATATCAATAGCCTCAGATATGCAGATGATACCACCCAAATGGCAGAAAGCAAAGAGGAACTAAAGAGCCTCTTGATGAAGGTAAAAGAACAGAGTGAAAAAGTTAGCTTAAAACTCAACATTCAAAAACCTAAGATCATGGCATCCAGTCCCATCACTTCATGGCAAATAGATGGGGGGAAAATGGAAACAGTGAGTGGCAGACTTTCTTTTCTTGAGCTCCAAAATCACTGTGGATGGTGACTGCAACTGTGAAATAAAACATGTATGCTCCTTGGAAGAAAACCTATGAGAAACCTAAACAGTGTACTAAAAAACAGAGACATTACTTTGCTGACAAAGTATATATGCTGACTTTCCATATTCAAAGGTATGGTTTTTCCAGTAGTCATATATGGAGTGAGAATTGGACAATAAAAAAAGCTGAGCACCAAAGAATCGATGCCTTTGAACTGTGTTGCTGGAGAAGACTTGAGAGTCCCTTGGAGAGCAAGATCAAACCAGTCAATCCTTAAGGAAATCAACCCTGAATATTCACTGGAAAGACTGATGCTGAAGCTGAAGCTCTAATACTTTGGTCACCTGATACAAAGAGCCTACTCATTAGAAAAGACCCTGATGCTGGGAAAGACTGAGGGCAGGAGAAGAAGGGGTGACAGAGGATGAGATGGTTGAATGGCATCACTGACTCGATGGACATGAGTTTAAGCAAACTCAGGGAAGCCTGGTGTGCTGCAGTCCACGGGGTCACAAGGAGTTGGACATGACGGAGCAACTGAACAGCAACAACTTTATTGGATGTCTTGCTCACATCATAGCTCATTTTCTATACAGAATAGAGTACTAGAGTGGGTATAATACAAATAGAGACCCAAAACATAACATTTATTTTTATAAACATAGAGTGAGTGTCTAGAAATAGAAATTTCTGCTAGTTAATAGAAATTCCATAGAAAAGCTATTCTGCATCCTGTTTTTCATTTTCGGAATATTCATATCTGTTTAAGTCATTTTCAAATTATGACAAAATAGAATCCAAAGGCATGATTGCTATTATAATGATTAAATTTTAAAGATTTTATTCACCTTATAACTGAAAGTTTGTTTGCGTTGACCAGCATCTCACTATTTCTCTCACCTTCTAGGCCTTGGTAACCACCATTCTACCTTCTGAGTGTGACTTTTTTTTTTTTTTTAGATTCCACATACAAGTAAAATCACACAGTTTTTCTCTCTCTGGCTTATTTCACTTAGCACAGTATCCTCCAGGTTCATCTTTGTTGTCACAAATGCAGGATTTCCTCCCTTCTTGTGACCAAATAATATCATATTTATATTTTCTCACATCTTCTTTATCCATTCATCCATTAACACCTAGGTTTTTTTACAACCTGTTGATGATTATGAATAAGGCTGCAATGATGTCTCTGAGATACTGATTTCATTTTCTTCAGATATATACCCAAAATGGGAATTTCTGAGTTACATGGTAGTTCTATTTGGGGAATGGGAGCGCTGAGGAATCTCTATACTATTTTCCATAATGGTTAAATGAATTCACATTCCAACTATGTACAAAGGTTTCCTTTTCTCCATATTTTCTCAACACTTGTTACCTCATTGTCTTTTTTCTTTAATACAAAAGCCATCTTAACAGGTATGAGGTGTTATCTCATTGTACTTTTGATTTGCATTTCCCTGATGGTTATTGATATTGAGCACATTTTCATGTATTTTTTGGCCATTTGTGCCAAGAAGTTATTTAGGCACATAATGCTATCCACTGGAATTAATTCAAACTCCACAAGTTGAGGTCATCTCCAACAAAACTTCCCTCACTTCAGATGCCATAAATTCAGGTGTACCCAGGCTGCCCACACTTCTGATCAACTGACCACAAATTTGGGAGTTGATGCAAACCTATCAGGTTTCATAATTCACTAGAACAAACCAGAGAACTCAGGAAATTTTATACTTTTGAATAGTTTTGCTGTAATGATACAAATAAGATTCAGCCAAGTAAAGAATTTGTTGGGCAAGAGTTTGGAGGATCTCAAACATAGAGCTTCCATGCCCTCTCCCCATGGAATCAGGATGCATTACCCTCTCTCCATAGCACACTGAAGTGCTCACCAATCAGGATGTTCAACTGAGCCTTAATGTTCAGAGTTCTCACTGGAGTTTCATTACATAAGCATGATTAATTGTACTATTTGCCATGTGATTTAAATCAATCTTCAGCCCTGCCACCTCTCCAATGGTCAGGAAGTCAAGCTGATATATGGCTCAAAGCCTTAACACCTTAGTCCCTTTACACCCACCACAAATAATAAACACACTCCTGTCTTTTGGGAAATTTCAAGGGTTTAGAAGCCCCATCTCAGGAACTCAAGGCAAAGAACATATCCTTTTCTATGAAACACCCACATATTAACTGTCTGATATAAAGAGAGATGTACCCATATCTGGGCATAAGCTGTATCTACCTTATTCTTTTCTGTTCTATACTGTATGCTGCTGCTGCTGCTGCTGCTGTTAAGTTGCTTCAGTTGTGACCGACTCTGTGTGACCCCATACATGGCAACCCAACAGGCTCCCCCGTCCCTGGGATTCTCCAGGCAAGAACACTGGAGTGGGTTGCCATTTCCTTCTCCAATGCATGAAAGTGAAAAGTGAAAGTGAAGTTGCTCAGTTGTGTCCGACTCTTCGCGACCCCATGGACTGCAGCCTACCAGGCTCCCCCGTCCCTGGGATTCTCCAGGCAAGAGTACTGGAGTGGGATGCCATCGCCTTCTCCTATGATGTTTAGTCTGAGACACACAAAAAAGCTAGGGAAAGAAACCAACTTTCATCAAGAGATAAAACCATATTCAGAGATGACTCAGATATTGGAACACACACACAAAAAGATGTTAATAACTGTGATTAATAAAATAAAAATGTAAAAGTTGACAACATGCATAAAGAAATGGGGACTTTCAGAGATATAAGTTTAAAAATAGATTAGTAGAAATGCTAGGAAAAGTACAATATCAGAAGTTAAGTTCATTAGCAGTGCTTTGACAAGTTCATTAGCAGACTAGAATTGAATTAAAAAAATATATGAATTTGTCAACACATTAGTAGAAATGTTCCAAACAGAAACACCAAAAGAAAAAAAAAAAGATGAGGGGTGGAGAAGTAGGGAGAATAGAGCCTCCAAGAGCTATGAAACATACTAGCAGTATAACATGCAAGTAACTGGAGTTCCAAAAGTAGAAGAAAGAGAAATGAGGTAGAAGAAGGTAAAGGAAAATGGCCAACGACTTTTGAAAATTAATGAAATGTAGATCCAGTAATCCCAGAGAATCTCAGCAGTATAAATTACATTTATGTTAAAAATGTAAAAGCACACCTAAATACATGATAGTTACATTGTTTCAAATCAAATATAAACAGAAAATCATGAGAGCAGAGGAAAAAGAAAAATCATATACCAAGGAACAAATAGAGTTTTGCTAGATTTCTCATCAGAAACTATACAAGCCTGAAGACAATGGAAATGACATCTTTAGAATGCTAAACAAAAATTATCAACTCAGAATTCCATATACAGCAATAATATCTACCAGAAAATGAAAGTAAAGATTTTTCCAGAAAAACAAAGCTGATCATAAAGGAATAACTTCAAAAAATGAAGATCGTGGCATCCAGTCCCATCACTTCATGATAAATAGATGGGGAAACAATAGAAATTGTGACAGACTTTATTTTCTTGGGCTCCAAAATCACTGTGGACGGTGATTGCAGTCATGAAATTAAAGATGCTTGCTCCTTAGAAGAAAGGTAATGACAAACCTAAAAGCAGAGACATTACTTTGCCAACAAAGGTCCATCTAGTCAAAGCTATATCCGTATGGTATACGGATGTGAGAGCTGGACAATAAAAAAGGCTGGGTGCCAAGGAATTGATGCCTTCAAACTGTGTTGCTGGAGAAGACTTGAGAGTCCCTTGGCAAGCAAGATCAAACCAGTCAATCTTAAAGGAAATCAACCCTAAATATTCATTGGAAGGACTGATACTGAAGTTGAAGCTCCAATACTTTCACCACCTGATGAGAAGAGCCGACCCATTGGAAAAGACCCTGATGCTGGGAAAGATTCAAGGCAGGAGAAGAAGGGGATGACAGAGGATGAGATGGTTGGATGGCATCACTGACTCAACGGACATGAGTTTGAGCAAACTCCAGGAGATGGTCAAGGACAGGGAAGCCTGACGTGCTGCTGTCCATGGTATCGCAAAGAGCTGGACACAACTGAGTGACTGAACAACAACAAAGATTTTTTAGACAGAAGAAACAAGATAGAGATGAGATCTACACAAAGAAAAAAGTGAGGGAAATTGTAAAAATTAAATATAAAAGAATTTTTCTTATTTTTAATCAATTTAAAAGTTAATTTACTGTCAAAAGTAGAGAATCTTAAAAGCAGCAAAAGAGAAGTGACTTTTCATGTACAAAAGATCCTCAAAAAAATATCAGCAGAATTTTCATCAGAAATTTTACAGGCCAAAAAGCAGTGGGCCAATATATTTAAAGTGCTAAAAGAAAATACCTGTCAATGGAGAATCCTTTATCTGACAAAACTGTAATTCAGGAGTGTGAGAGAAATTAAGACATTCACAGATAAACAAAGCTGAGGAAGTTGATTATCACTAGACCTGCCCTGCAAGAAATGTTTAAGAGAGTCCTGGAGGGTGAAATGAAAGGACATTAGATAGTCAAAGCTGGTATAAAGAAACAAATATCTCTATGAAGGAATCTGGGTGATGGCAGGCATCTGATTGAAGACAACAGCATCTAAGAAAATAGAAACCCTACCATTTGGATGATTCGGTGTACATACCATGGATTCATGGCTGTGGTTTTTCCATAGACTCTTAGTCATTTCCTATTTAGGACTGTTGCAAAATAATTCATATATGTAAGCAATATGTAAAGTCTCAAAGGATGCCAGAGAGGTTATACATTTAAAATATGATCTACGGGAGAAAAAAGCATTTATAGGAATCACTCTCACGGGTCACATTTAATTTTAAAATAAAAGCAACGATGTGGAAACATTAGGCCTGTGCATGTGTGCTCAATCACTTTGTTGTATCCGATTCTTTTGTGACCCCATGGACTGTAGGCCACCAGGCCCCTTTATCCATGGGATTTCCCAGGCATGAATATTGGACTGAGAGGCCATTTCCTCCTCCTGGGGATCTTCTCCATCCAGGGATCGAGCCCATGTTTGTTGCATCTCTTGCATCTGCTGCATTGGAAGGCAGATTCTTTACAACTGCACAACCTAGGAATCCCAATATTGGTCCAGTTTGTTTTAAAATGTCTATTTCTGACTTATAAATGTATTTTCTTGAGTTTGAAAATGTTTCAAATAAATGAGGGAAACATGATGTTCTCATAGACCTTACTTATTCTTTGCCAAAGTGTCAAGGGCATTCATGGCAACATAGCTGTATTTCCATAGCTACTCACTCATGAATTAAAGGGCTTAAAAATTATACTTCAAAACATTGTTTGCTATTTCTTAATAAAATTTTTAACATTCTACTTCAATTTTTAAATGAGTTTTTTGAAGAGAGGTTCTATAGTTTCTTTGTCAGCCAAAGAGAGGAACTGACTGAAGAGTTGTGTTCTGTAGGCAAAAGTTAACTGACACATACCTCATGTCTGTAAGACTAAAAATTGTTTGGAGAGTTGTAAATCTGTATGAAGTAGTTGGATTAACGAGTTTCAAATTATATAACTCAGGCAACATAACTTTTCTTTAAAATTAACATCAATCTTTTCCCTTTGGGCTTCCCTGGTGGCTCAAGATGGTAAAGAATCTGCCTGCAGTGTAGGAGACCTGGGTTCAATACCTGGGTCGGGAAGATCCCCTGGAGACAGGAATGGCAACCCGCTCCAGTATTCTTGCCCGGAGAATCCCATGGACCGAGGAATCTGGCAGGCTACAGTCCATGGGTTGCAAAGAGTCAGACATGATTGGGCGAATAACACTTTTCCCTTCAGGAGTCTACAGTATAAAACAACAATTTTCAATGTGTTTGTTGCCCATGGACCCCTGTAAGAGGTGGTCCTGAGACCCCTTCAGTCACCAAAGGGTCAAAACTATTTTCATAATAATACTAAGATGTTATTTGCCTTTTATACTGTGTTGATATTTACACTGATAGTACAGAAGCAATGGTGGTGAGACTGCTGGCACAAATCAAGGCAGAGGAACCTGACTGCTGCAATAACCATTGCATTCTTCATAGCGATGCATTCATAGTATTGGAAACAAAATATGAGACCTTCACTTAAGAATGTTCTTAATAAAGGAGTAAAAATTAATTTTATTTAACTTCAACTTTAATATATTAATATGAATTCACATTTGAATACATATCAATGTTAATTAAAAATAAAATTACATAAACTGACAATTCAGTAAATCATATTTGAAAATATTATATCTATTGTATCTGTATGTAGGAAATACTATTTTTGTGTGTGCTTTTCATCATTTCTGCACATTTGGTGATGATGTATTAGTAGATTGAACTCAGTCATGGTGGGTTTGCCTACACCACAGAAATCAGTAAATGGTACCCCTGAAGAAATATTTTCCCCAGATGTTAAACATTTACAAGCACATCACTGGATATAACTGACTCACTGGAAAAGACCCTGATGCTGGGAAAGATTGAAGGCAGGAGGAGAAGGGGATGACAGAGGATGAGATAGTTGGATGGCATCACCGACTCAATGGACATGAGTTTGAGCAAGCTCTGGGAGTTGGTGATGGACAGGGAAGCCTGGCGTGCTGCAGTCCATGAGGTCACAAAGAGTCATACACGACTGAGCAACTGAACTAAACTGAACTGAAACAAAAGTTCAGTGGCATATGTGATTTTATGTGTCAACTTGATTGGGCTAAAGGATACCCAGACAGCTGGTAAAACAATATTTCTGGGTGTGTGTGAGAGCATTTCTGAAAGAGATTAGCATTTGAATCAATAGACTGAATAAAGAAAATCTGCCCTCACCAATGTGGCAGGCATCATCCATCTGCTGAGGGCCCAAACAGAAGAAAAAAGGTGAAAGAAGGGCAAATTCTTATTGTCTCTTTCTGAGCTAGGATGGAAGGCATAGTAGCTTCTGGTTCTCAGGCATTTCAGACTCTGGGACTTAACGCCAGCAGTCTCCAAGTTCTCAAGCCCTTGGCATCGTACTGGGAGTTATACCATTGACTCCCATAGTATTCAGGCCTTTGGACTGGGACTAAATTATACCTCTGACTTTCCTGGTTCTCTAGTTTGCAGAAGCCAGCTTGTGGGAATTCTCATCCTTTATAACCAATAATTGAGCCAATTTCTATACTCAGTCTCAGTTCAGTCACTCAGTCGTGTCTGACTCTTTGCGACCCCATGAACCGCAGCACACCAGGCCTCCCTGTCCATCACCATCTCCCGGAGTCCACCCAAACCCACGTCCATTGAGTCGGTGATGCCATCCAGCCATCTCATCCTCTGTCGTCCCCTTCTCCTCCTGCCCTCAATCTTTCCCAGCATCAGGGGCTTTTCCAATGAGTCAGCTCTTCGTATCAGGTGGCCAAAGTATTGCAGTTTCAGCTTCAACATCAGTCCTTCCAATGAATACCCAGGACTGATCTCCTTTAGGATGGACTGGTTGGATCTCCTTGCAGTCCAAGGGACTCTCAAAAGTCTTCTCCAACACCACAGTTCAAAAGCATCAATTCTTCGGTGCTCAGCTTTCTTTATAGTCCAACTCTCACATCCATACATGACCACTGCAGAAACCATAGCCTTAACTAGATGGACCTTTGTTGACAAAGTAATGTCTCTGCTTTTTAATAAGCTATCTAGGTTGGTCATAACTTTCCTTCCAAGGAGTAAGCATCTTTTAATTTCATGGCTGCAATAACCATCTGCAGTGACTTTGAAGCCCAGAAAAATAAAGTCAGCCACTGTTTTCACTGTTTCCCCATCTATTTGCCATGAAGTGATGGGACCAGATGCCATGATCTTTGTTTTCTGAATGTTGAGCTTTAAGCCAACTTTTTCACTCTCCTCTTTCACTTTCATCAAGAGTCTCTTTAGTTCTTCACTTTCTGCCATAAGGGTGGTGTCATCTGCATATCTGAGGTTATTGATATTTCTCCCGGCAATCTTGATTCCAGCCTGTGCTTCTTCCATCCCAGCGTTTCTTATGATGTACTCTGCATATAAGTTAAATAAGCAGGGTGACAATATACAGCCTTGACATACTCCTTTTCCTATTTGGAACCAGTCTGTTGTTCCATGTCCAGTTCTAACTGTTGCTTCCTGACCTGCATACAGATTTCACAACAGGCAGGTCTGTGGTCTGGTATTCCCATCTCTTTCAGAATTTTCCACAGTTTATTGTGATCCACACAGTCAAAAGGCGTTGGCATAGACAATAAAACAGAAATAGGTGTTTTTCTGGAACTGTCTTGCTTTTTCGATGATCCAGCAGATGTTGGCAATTTGATCTCTGGTTCCTCTGCCTTTTCTAAAATCAGCTTGAACATCTGGAAGTTCACGGTTCACATATTGATGAAGCCTGGCTTGGAGAATTTTAAGCATCATTTTACTAGCATGTGAGATGAGTGCATATATAACTATTTATCTATTAGAAAAGACATAAGTTTCTCTTTTTCTGGAGAACCCTAATTCTGAGTCCTAACTAATATTTAAGTATATTAGGCAGTCCTGAAACCTAAAGGTTTTTTTTTTTTTTGAAACCTAAAGGTTTAAGAACTCTTGATCTAACATAATCATTGCAGCATTAGTCTTTAGCAGTTGGTCCCTTCCCTAGTCTATTTGAGAATGTAAGGATACGCTATTCATGGACCCGTCATCAAATCATCCTGCCTTGCCTCTTTTCAGGAACCCAATTATACTACTACTGCTGCTGCTAAATAGTAAACGTTTATTGTGTGATATATGCCTGACTCTGGTAAGTATTTTATAATCATCTCATTTATTCCTTACAACAAGCCTACAAGATAGGAACATTTATAATTTTCATTTTATAGATGTGAAAACTGAAGCTGTGAGACATTGACTAATTTGCCCAAGTTTAAAGCCAGGTCTAAACAATTCTAAAATGAACCCCTTATTCATTTCAGTTAATCATTTCCTCACTCACTCACTCTTTGGTACTTGAGATTTTTGTAGATATTTAATTAGTTGTGTGAAAATGTCCCATTTGTTTTACAGAACACTTCTTAAGAGTCGGGATGGTGTGCTATAATTTTTTTAGTCCCTTCAGTGTTACTGCAATGTGCTTAGTTGCTTAGTAGTGTTTGACTCTTTGCAACCCCCTGGACTGCAGCCCACCAGGCTTCTCTGTCCGTGGGATTCTCCTGGCAGGAACACTGGATTGGGTAGCCGTTCCCTTCTCCAGGGGATCTTCCCGACCCAGTAATTCAACTGGGGTCTCCTGTATTGCAGGAGGATTCTTTACCAGCTGAGGTACCAAAGAAGCCCATTTTATATATATTATTGCAATACTTATGCACTTTGAGGTGTTCAGTTAATCATTAAAGACTGAGTTCTCAGTACTTGACAAAGTGTCTATTATATCAGAGATTTTAAACTAGCATACTATTCATTTAGTGAATACCTAATAAGCATTTATGATGTAAAAAATCCTGTGCTAGATGCAGAAGGCAGATACAGTTTCTGCTAATGGAGCTTATGTTCCAAAAGAAGAGATAAACATTTAACAAAGAAATTGTTTAATGTGTGATGACTATTATTTTGCAGGAAATAATGTGTACCTAAGAGTCACTTAATCTGGGAGATGGTGAGAAGAAGCCACTCAAAGAAGTGAAACAAAAAATGAACTGATCAGCTCAAGGAGTAAAAGAAGAGTGTTTCATGGAGAGAGAATGAAAAAATACTATATTTATTCAACCAATGTATTATGAAGAAGGTACTTGGTAGTTATTTGTTGAGTGTGGATTTGGCTAGCACACATGAAAAAGTGGTCTTGCCCTTCATTAAGAGACCAAGCAATTTTAAGTGCTTTGACTTATCATGTAATACACTTAAAAAAAAAAAAGCAGAATAGAAAGATTAAGTAAATCAAGTTAAAATAATAAATATGAAAGGAATAAACTGGCTTCATAGAATGCCCATATGACATGCAGAAGACAAGAGAGTGGAGGCGAGGTCCTAGATGGCTATCTCTAGAATATGCAACCCTCCACAATACACAAGTGTAAAGAAGTCACATAGCTTGATGAGAAAGAGTCTCCCAGGGAGAGGAGACTCAACACATGTCCCTTCAGGAGTCCTATAAGGTGTCTTATTCCTGGATCTATAAATTATGCAGCCAAATCTTTCATTCATATTAACCAGTCTTTCCTATGTCTGTCAACTCAATTAAAATGTGTGTAAGGAAAGGAAATGAGCTTGGTTATCTTGAAGGCTGAGACGAATAAAGCAGGAGAGAAAGGCTAGGGCTGCACTTACTTCAGGAATCAGAAGACAGGTTGTTAACTGCTGGTTATATAAAACCTATTAATAACTTAGTTTTGACTCTTGGTTGAATATACTTTCCTAAACAGCATGCTTAGAACTATAAAGTAGTAAACGCAGAAAATATCTTAATTGTTAAAAAAAGCTTCTAATAAAGATTAAGCAGAGTTCATTGAGCAGGACACACCTGGGACAATTTAAAGATGTATAGGAGGTCTATAGACTTTCCCACAATATCTTCTCTAAGTGCAAATTATCCAATTTATTATATCAGTGATGGTGAAGTGACTTTTTTCATCTTGGTGATGTTCTTAACTAGGAATATTGATGAGGGTAGGCTTTAGTGATACAGTCCTTGAAAGTACCTATGAAGCATATCAGAGATGTCTTTTTGATGTGTAACTTGAGTTCTAGTGGCCTCTTTGTGCCAGTGTATTCTCATTAAATACAGTTGTCTCCTGAAGGACTTTTAGAGTACTCTCCAAAAGAGGGGCCTGCCACATTCCCTAAGATACATGATAAGAACATTCTTAAAATGAAGGGCTAGAAAAGTCTCCATCACAAAGCTTGCTTAAAGGCCTGAGATTTATTCTTAGATTCCAGGTGAAAAAATAAACCACATCAGTGCCTGACACATGGTTGGTGCTTAGTATTTGTTGAATCAGTGAAGAATGAGAGGAATTTTCTGAATGATTAGGAATTTTCTCTTTGATTTCAGATTCCTCATGCTCTTGGCTGTAAGTGCCTCAGGATAAGAAAGTCACCATTGCTCCTCATATGACTTCTTCATATATTGGAAATGCTCAGTAACAATTCATACAGAAACAGTAGCTGAGTTCCTATGGCATGAATGTTTTTTCTCCTCTACAAAATGCCACAGAGCAGCTCCTAGAAAGACCATGCCTGGGAGACAACTCTTGTCACCTCCCAGGCAAGGAAGCCTGGCCTCTTCAGCTCTCCTCTTCTCCCATGTGCTAGGGCTACTGCTTGGCCCTGCCCCGCTTTGGGCAAAATTACTGCTTGAGGATGCTCAGAAAGAACTGAAAACTAGTATCAAGACAGGAGCATAAGTTGGCAAGTATCTGTATCCCTCAGGCATCTCTGATGCCTCTGAGAAGCCTGTACCAGAACATCCACTCTGCACTTAAAACCCTCTCAAGAAACAATCTGCCATCCCTGTTCCCCATCCCAAATTTCATCCAGCAGGAGGTAAGGAGACACCTGCAGCTTCACAGATAGAAGAGGCCTTCAGATCCCAACCTCTTCCATCCTCAAAGATAGAACTATCCATAGGGATCCAGGGAGAGCAAAAACTGGAGCTGAGTTGGGAAATACACATCAAGTGCTGCTGTACCTTCCAAGTTTCAAGGAGACAAGAAGCTGAAACAAAAGTCATCAGGCCTGGTCTCAGTTTTCCTAAAGTCAGATCGGTCTCTCCATGGGTCTAGTGCTAATCAGGAGTGCTAACATTCCCATGAGGAAAAGTTCAAGAAAGCTCAAAAAAAGACAAAAGTTCCAGTTCCTGTAGACAGCCTCCTCTGACATCAGATCTAGGAGTTAATTAACATGAAGGATGACTACTAATACCAACATGGAGACAAATGGCCTGAAATCTAGCTGATGTCATATTGGCCTCCTTGGGACACCAGAGCAAGGCCCAAGTAGTTCACAGAGCAGCGGTCCCTCTGGTTTCATCACAGGTGGGACACCAGTTCCCATCTGCTGTGGCTGCATTCTGCAAGCAGCCCCTAGTCAAGAGATGGGCACCGAAGTATGCAGAGGTATCTCTGCACTTCCAGAGGAACACCCCTGACTCATTATTTCTGAGAACCAGGGGTTTCAGAAGAAAAATATTTTCTTAAACTTTGAGTATTGGATATTTGGTACATTCTGGATCCTTCTGGGATTTTTGCTGATGTAGAGGAATATAGCCGATAAAGACCCAGACCTCTGTAGGCAAGTATACACAGATATTTTCATACAAAGTCCAGATCTCATAATTTAGGCTTCTTCATCCCCTCTGGAATCCTAATTCCTAAGGATTTTATTTGATGCCTGTATTTAAATATAACTCACAGAGACCAGATACTTGAGAGGCCTGCAAATTATCAGGGGGAAATTTCAGCTGTCGATACAGTCAGCTGGGTGCCTTAACCCTGAACAGCTGCAGTTGATAATCAGCAACATTCCCCTGTTCACTGACCTCAAATAAAATCTTTGGGAGAGCCTGCAGAATAAGCCCTGGCTCACCTTGGCCCTGGAAGGGCTGCCCTCTATGTTCCAAGTTTCAAGAAGTACAAGAGAAACAAAAGCCAGCATGCCTTGTCTCGGTTTTTCTAAAGCTGCAATCCCTTGAACCCACTATACCCCTTCTCTGCTTATTTTTCCCTAGACATTTTGCCATCTACCATATTAAGGTTGATCCTTGAACAGTGTGGGAATTATGGGGAGGGACCCTCTGCAATCCTAAACCCCAGAATAAATCACAGTTGGTTCTCCCTATACCTGTTTCTTCCTTACAGGTGGTTCTGTATTCACAGGTTGAACCAACCACAGGCCAAACAGTGTAATATTTATTATTTTTTTAAAAAAAATTAGTGTACAAGTGTATATAGTGTATAAGTGCAACACACACCTGTGTTGTTGAAGGGCCAACTGTTTTTCTCTCTCTTTGCTTTGTTATTTTCAAAAGGTCAGTAACTTTTCTTTCTTGACTGCAGCTATATGTACAGGTCCAAGAAAAGTACACAGTAATTAAAGGCGATTACAATTCTAAATGGGTAGTGAACAGAGGCCTTACTGAACCTCAAAGGGTTATGTAAGGATTAGGGTGAGGATGCATATAGTGGGCTCAGTGCCTGGTGCACAGTAAGACTCAACAATTCAAATAATACTCATCGTCAAGACAGTGCCTGAAATCACAGGAACTGGCTACTTCCCCTCTTTCCTTGGGGGCTTAAGGAGAGAATGACGTTTCCTGGGCTGTTACCGGAGGGCGTCACTGACTCCTGTTCCAGGAACCGAACCCTCAGCCTCTGCGTAAGAGCCAATTTAAGCTCCACTTCTTAAAAGGAATTTCCTAGTATTCACGGTTCTCTCTCTCAGTCATGTCCTTAGAAACACCTCTGACATACAGACGCCAGGTTCTAGCCCGAGTTTCATTAATAAGTCACTGTCTTTGGGCGAGTCACTTTAACCTGATTCTCATTTTTCATCAGTAAAGGGAAAAGGTCATATTAGACAACCTACTTTCCGGCTGTAATATTTTATGACTCCACGAGCAAAACTCATATCCCCACTCCCTTCTTACGTCTCATTCAACAATCCTAATGGCAGCTGATTTCTGCTGTGCAGTGTCTCTGCTAAAACCCAAGCCGTAATCTAAGTCAGGCACGGTCAACCTAGCGGAGGAATTAGAAGAAATCGCCCGACCCACCTCACTTTGGAAACACCTGACCCTAAACAGAACGCCCGCCCTCCCAGCATTTCCGGCTCTTCCACAGATTTTCTTCCGGAACACTTGCTCGCGTTTGACTCCGCCCTTGCCCCGCTTTTCAGAGTTCATTGGCTATTTCTTTGAGGAAGCGGAGCATTTGCCGACATCCATTGGTCTCTTGCATTGTTGATGGGTTAGTTACAAACAAGGCGTGCCTGGTCTCCCTGGTAACGTCCTGCCACCGTCTTGATTGGTCCATATCCTAATCCTATCTTCCGTCCCAACTGCGAGTGGCTGAGTCCCTTGGCGGGGCGCGGCGGTGGTAGGTGTCGCGTACGGGATTCCTGAGCTGACGTGGCTTAAATTTGGGAGGGGGCAGCTGGAGCCTCCGGCGACAGCCTCTTCCAGGTGAGTGGGGGACATTCCCCAACTCTTCGCCTTTTTGAGTCTTGTAACGGTCACCCCCGCCACAGGGCCCGCGGGGCTGCCGAAGCAGCTACACTCAGTCCTCTCCCCGTCCCGCCTCTCCTGATTCAGCCCAGGATCTGGCCCTTCTATCCGCCTCCCTTCACCTACCAGGCCTAGTTGTAATCGTCCACACGCCTGCTGGCCCCGCCGATGGCTTCGGGGTCGCCCTATGCGGCCTCTAGACACATATCCACTGTCTGTCCCCTTCCCAGGAAGTTTCTCCTCCGGGAGCGATGGAGAAAGGCGTTCCGGACAGTCCTCTCCTCACGGCCTTGTTCCCTGAGCGGCCTTCTCAGGCTGACCTGCGTACGCAGCAGCCGGCGTCGGAGAGAACCTGCCCCGGCCCTGCGCTTCGGCCCTAAACAAACTTAGTTTCGGGAAGGAGAGGCGGGACCCAAACAAATCGAAAGTCTTGAGAGCAGAGATCGCAGAAACGTTGGGGATAATAATGCCAAAGAGGGCCTATAGAACGATCCCGCTAATGAGTTGCTGGAGAGATTCAGAGAAGGGGACTAATCGTGCGATCCCATCAACACTAAAATCCCAGGAATCAGAGGTGGGCAGGCTGTAAGAGGAAAGGGAATCCTGAAGAGAGTTGGGGGTGTGTGTGTCGGGGCGGGGTGGGGGGGGGGGTGGGGGCTTGATCTGGATTTGCTGGTGTGGATTGTGTTTATTCTGCATAACAGGAGTGACGTGTAGGAGTGTGAAAGGCAGGATGAGCCGATGGACAACTGAGGAATTTTTGTCTGACTTAAAGAGTTCCAGTTGGTCTGTAGGGAGAAGACAATTTAAGAGGGCCAGAGATATTTAAAAATCACTGGATAAGTACTTTCACTTTTGGAAATAGTTGGAAGTTTTCTGAGCTTTTAAAGATCTCAATATATACACACTGCTATTTTTAAAATGGATACCCACCAAGGATCTACTGTATTATAGCACAGGGAACTCTGTTTAATGTTATGTTGCAGCTTGGATGGAAGGGGAGTTTGGGGGAGAATGGATACATGTATATGTATAGGTAAGTCCCTCTCCCTGCACTTGAAACTGTCACATTATTAATCAGGTATATTCCAATAGAAAATGAAGTTTTTAAAAAAAGAATCTCACAGTTCTGAACAAGCTGGCAGTGAAGAACTCCATACAGATAGTCTGGAGGCCTTTTCAAAAGAATGAAGGAATTAAATTGGGATGGTCAGAATGATTATGAATGGTCAGAATAAGGAAATGTTCTTTGGGGAAGTGGCAGGATATGGTCATGGATTGATACCGGAAAAAACTGAAGAGAATTCAAAAACTTCAGACATTGTACACTGTTACACAGCTTTTAATTTTTATCCTTTGACCATGAAAGGATCATTTATGCTTTCCTCTTAACCATGTTAAATTTGTTGGACTATATCAGTAGTTTCCAAACATTTTTGACTGTTTTCTCTATTAGTAAAACATATTTGAGCAACCATCCTCTAAATACTGTATGCTGCTGCTGCTGCTGCTGCTGCTAAGTTGCTTCAGTCGTGTCTGACTCTGTGTGACCCCATAGACGGCAGCCCACCAGGCTCCCCCCTCCCTGGGATTCTCCAGCCAAGAACACTGGAGTGGGTTGCCATTGCCCTCTCCAATGCAGGAAAGTGAAAAGTGAAAGTGAAGTCTCTGAGTCTTGTCTGACTCTTAGCGACCCCATGGACTGCGGCCCACCAGGCTCCTCCATCCACGGGATTTTCCAGGCAAGAGTACTGGAGTGGGGTGCCACTGCCTTCTCCAAATACTGTATACTTAATTATAAATAGTATATTAATAGCACTGTAAATATATTATTTATAAACTATACAAAAACATAATAAAAAGGAAGAAAAATTCCTTCTCATTTTCTGGGACACTCCCAACCCAATCTAGAGATTACATAAAGGTGTTTCCTTACTTTTTGCAAAGTGTTTGCATCCCTAAGGACTTCCAGATGGGGAGAATCCTTTTTTATTTTTTGAGGACCTCCATTCCTCTGAGATGCAGCCTTTCTTAAAATTAATCATCTTTAGGATGCAATTCTTTTTTTTTTTTCCTTCTGTTTGAATCTTAAAAGTGTCTTTCTTTCCTCTTTGTATTATTGGATTAAATAGAGATGCTGATTTTATTCTTGTTGATAAAAAATAAATAATTCATAAACTTCTCTAGCTTAACAACTATTAGAAATTAATTATTTGGGACACATCTCCCCACTGATCATTACATACCGGCCTATTGTTAGGAACCACTATTTGAAAAGATATTAGGATCTGTAATACTCCATTTTTAATTCAGCTAATAAAAAATCAGCAATACGTGCTTTTGGTAAAAGTAAACTCACTACAAAAGGATATCAAACACACATCTCTTTCTGTGCTATATACTGATCCTTTTCCCCATTCTCTACTTCCCAGAAGTACGCACTGTAAATAATTTCTTTATTGTTAAGAAATTTTCTAATCATATTCAAGCACGTTTGTATTAAACATCTCTCTCCTTTTCTCTCTCACACAAGTTGAATAATAATGTAACTGTTACTTTACACTTTTTTTGTCTCTTTTAATACTAAAAGGTGGTTTTTCCTTATCCATAAGTATAAAAGTACTCTGTTTTCTTAAAAGGCTGTTCAGCTTTGCCTTGTAGAAATATCAAGATGTATTTAGCCTGTCCCCTACTGATGGACATGGAGACTTTTCAGTCATTAGCCATCCCAAATACCGCTGTAGTGAATAGCATGTACATATATCCTTTGTGCCGTTGCATGAACCCATCTATGGTATAAGTAATAAGGAATTTTCTGGGGCCCTACCACTCTGAGTCATTTCACTTTACTACTGTTGGGAAAAAAAAAAACAAGTGGTTATGTAACTGTAAGTATATATAAGCATATGGGTGCCCTCATGCCTGCCAAGCCCTATTTTCAGCCCTAATAATGTTGGGTGATGAGTTTGCTTAGAAAATAGGTTATCATCTGTGTCTCTACCAGTCAAGAAGCTTTGTTGAGCTATGTGACTGGGAAAATAGCCTGCCTATGCTGTAGTTTATTCACATTAATACTGGGAATATCCAAAGAACCTCCTTGGAGTTGTTTTAATAATAAAATAAGTAAAATGATGAGGATAAATAATTATAAGTAAAGTGATTGGAGTAATACTTAGTGTATAGTACTGTGTATATAGATTATATTACTACCATTTATTTCTAAATTTCTTGAATGAAAACAGTATTTTTTTCATATCATGAAAAATAGTTTTTCATTTTCTAATTCTAAAATTATATCATAATATTGCATATGATTTTCCCAGCTATATATCACCATTCCTATTAGTTTCTCAAACTGGTTGAGGATCACCTAGAATTAAGGAAAACAACTGAGGGGCAATTAAACATGCATTGAATAAGTTTGAGGAGTGACCTGAAACTATAACCATTTTCTGTGTTGTTGTTTCAGTGGGAAATGTGATTAAATTCCAGAGCAAATGGTGTGTATGCATGTAGTCACAGACATACACCCACTGTCTTCAGTTAGTTTATTTTCCCATGCATTTTGTACTGGTTTCTCTCTGGTTAGGGACATGCCATATATTTCTTTTTATATTTTTGTGATTCGTAGCATAATACTCCACACAGAGTGGATATTTTAAAAATTATTATTAGCAGCGAAGACTGAAAAAAGAAGACTCATTGAATTCTAAATGCCACCTCAACACAAAAGTGTTGAGATCCTGTGGCAGAGTTTGTAGAAGGTGTGGCCAGCACTGACGTTGGCAGATTGTTTTATTTGCCTGAATGTTTTATTGAACTCCAGCCTTGGCATAAAGTTTTTTATTTTATTCTTTTCCCAGGTTGCTATTTGTGATTTTGGTGCTTTATATAATAACAGCAAGAGCGCCGATTGTCCCGTAGTCACAGATATTCCTTAAATGAATTTATTACTAAATATTTCCCCCTTTACTAATTTTTATATGTGCATTTACCCATTTCTGTCCCACAGTGAGCCTATCAGAGGCAGAGATCCATCTTTCTTCATTTAACTTAAGCATGGCTACTTGAGGCTCTCTTGCCCTCATGGCCCCAGCCTCTGAGCTGCCTAAAGCACTTAACTGTAGGTGCCCAGGATGGCCTTCATTTTATACTGCTATGAATTCCTTTAATGTCACCAGCTATAGAAATCACTCTTGCGTCATGGAGTCATAATACTGGGCATTAGGATGCTCCTTGTTAATCTTATTCATTTTAAGATGTGGAAACTGGCAAGTGACTTACTAGTATAATACAACGTTATGCTGGAGGCAGGACTGAAAGCTCAGTGCCTGGCTCCCAGTTTTTTGCTCTTCCTACTGTGCCATCTACTCAGGACCTCTCAGGATTGTTGAATCAGTCTTTGAGAAATTCCTTTTACTTTGGCCTGAAGTAATTCTTCCCTGGTACTGATCTTTCCCTTCAAATATAAAAATTTTTAAACAGTTGTGAGAGAACACATTTTCCACTGAATGAGCATTTATCTTATTCAATAATGCTTATTTAGCTGAGGGATCTTAAAAAGTTTTAGTTTCTCTGAGTGTCAGCTTTTTCATCTATAAAAGATGAGGATGATGATAATACCTATTTTGCAGATTTAATGATTAGGAAAAAATTGTTTATAGAGTGTTTGATACAGATGTTCAGTAATTGTTACCATTAATATTATCATTATCCTATGTTCATCTGGATGTGTTGTTCATGTGCGATAATTCATAGGATGCTGACCCTTCTAGACGTCAAAATCTCATGTGTTGTAATGGTGGATTGGGGGCAGTGTTCACTTTGAGAAATATTGAGGATTTTAATTTTATATTTGGAAAATGAAAAAAATTCATATTTTCACAGTAGAAATTACATGTCAATCACATTCTGCGTGGCTAATGATGATATGTAAAAAATTTGATCTAGGCATACCATCCTGGGTGTTTTTCAGTTTCTGTTGAAGAACCGAGGCCTTTTCCCCACGGTGTGGGAATTGCACTTTCATGGAGCAGTTCAGCGTATTCCTCTGTCCTCTGCATTTCCTGGAATGCAGATCCTGGCAGCTGGATCCAGAGACTTTACCAGACTGAGATTCAATCCCTTTGGGAAGTCTATAGGTGGTGGTGTGTTGTTTCATCAAATGGCACATGATGTCTGGTTTTGCTCTTCTTTGAGGGTAGCAGCTCTTGATGTTCAAAGTCTAGATCCATGAATTCATTAGAGTTGCAAAATATTAGACTAGATATTCCAGTTCTACCATTGTTTTCATTGTTACCTGGAATAACTTTATAAGTAGAGATGTGTCCCTTCATCTACTATTTGCTTCCTTAAGTGGTAAAGTCCAAATAGAAAAGACAAGAGAATCCTTGTACTTAACCTAGTTTTCACAATTCTTAGTTCAGATGATGACCAGTTTATTATTATGAACTTGTGGATTTTAATATTTTGGTGGATTTAAGTATCTTTTGCAATTTAATTCATATTCTTATTAGAAACTCAGTTGTTCCTTTGTCCTGTGGGAACCTCTTCAGTTTGTTTCTTGGGCCCCTTTAACAGGACTCTACATTAGTCTTTGATAGTTTCCTTGCTGTTTTGTGTGATAAGATGTTTCAGGCTCATTTTGTGCCATTTCCTGCTTCAGAACTGAAATCAGTCATTTTCTCTATGAAGCCCTCCTATTTTATTTTTAAAGTTACTTCTGTCTTTCTATTTTTTTAAATGGGAAATAGTGTTTTAAGACTCCAGTCTAGGCACTAGAGATACTTATTGCTTTTCAGTTTGTCATTGTTTTTTCGATGGACAGAGCTAGGAAAATATATTTACTAAGGTAAAACACCCAGTAGGTTCATAGTAACACTTTTGCTTGAAATTCAAGATTAGTTTTTACTTGGGGGTTCTTAATTTCTTTTGTATTATATGTTTGTCTCCTTTTTCCCTAATGAGTATATAATAGAATTACTATGCCCATAATTACTTTAAGTCCACAGGAAGCATGATAGTCAAGAAATAATAATACTGATCACCACCAATTTTGATTTTTTTTAATTTTATTGTTTCTTTTACATATGCTATTCATATTTTCCCCAGTTTTTAAAATTGGAGGCCTATGTGTTCTCAGAGCATAGAATCATTAAATACTATTCTCTCTCCATCCTGGCCTTAGTTCTATGAGTAACATATTTAGTGCTTATCACCAGTCCTTATGATGATGTTTCTTTAGTCATTTTGGTTTCTCAAGCTCTCTTTCTTAACAGATGCCTTAGGAAAGGCTCCTGGGAAAATTTATCATCAATTTTCTTGCAAGTTCATAACATTCTATCTGTGCTTCTTACATATGCAGGTCATTTTTGCTAAAAATAAAATCTTTAACTCGCCTTTTCTTTCCTTAAATATCTCAAATCTGTAACTCCATTTTTTTTTTTTTTCTGGCAAAAATATTACTGTTGAAAAGTCTGAGAGTCTTTTTGTTGTTGCTGTTGTTGGCTTATAAGTCACATGATATTTCAGCCTAAATCTCAAAGGATTTTAAAAAATTTTTACTAGAATGTCTTGCCGGTCGTTTTAGGTTGATATTCTCAGGTACCTAATGGCTTCTTTCAATATGTTACTTCAAATCTTTAAAAAATTTTTAGATAAGTGCTCTTGGACTTTGTTTTTTTGTGTGTGTGTTCGGTACCTTTGCTTTGGTTTTCTTTTTCAGGGAATCCTACTATCCTCATTGCCTACCTTCAGTATTTATCACTTCTCTTGATTCCTTCTTTACTATTTATTTCTTTGAATTTTTTAAAGAAACAAATTATTAGGAATAATTTTAAATTTATCATAGAAAGTATACAAAGATAATTCAGAGTTTACTGTCCCCCTCACGCAGTAGTCTCTAATGTTAACACGTTACATTAGTAAAAGGCATGTGTCAAAACTAGAAAACCAACACTGGTGCACTACTAAATTCCATTCTTTGGATTTCACTCCTTTCTCCATTGATGTCCTTTTTGCTGGTATAGGATCTTGCCTGGATGTTCATGGCTGCTGACTGATCAGAGTGGTAGTTGCTAAAAGTTAGAATGGTTGTGGCAATTTTTAAAAATAAGGCAGCAATGAACTTTGCTGTATCAATTAACTCTCCTTTCATGAACAAATTCTCCATAACATGCAGTGCTGTTTGATAGCATTTTACACACAGTAGAAATTCTTTGAAAATTGGAGCAGATCCTCTCACACCCTGCTACTACTTTATCAACTGAGTTTATGTAATATTCTAAATTGTTGTCATTTCAACAGCCTTTATAGTTTGTTCACCAGTAGTAGATTCCATCTCATGAAACCACTTCTTTGCTCATCTAGAAGCAGCAACTCCTTATCTGTAAAAGATTTATCTTGAGATTGCAGCGATTCGGTCACATTTTCAGCCTCTACTTTTAATTCTATTGATAGTTCTCTTACTGTTTCCATCACAGTTGCACTTAACTTCTTCCACAAAAATCTTGAGCCCCTTAAAGGTCATCAGTGAAGGTTGGACTTGACTTCTCCCAAACTCATGTTAATGTTTGTGAAAATGAGACAAGACAAGGAGGTCGTTAATCACAGACCAGTAGGGAGATAAGGGTTAATTTATAAGATTTGGCATTATAAATTCTTTTGGCCTCAGCTCCCTTCCCTGGAGATAACAGTATTATTTTCTTCATGGTATAGAGAGAACATCTTTCATGTGAGTGTTTTAGCTCTTCCTTTTAGGAAGAAAAGGGGAGATCAGCACACTCTACCTGTACCTGCTGTTTTCTAGCTGTCTTTAGCTCAAAAAATAATCCTTATGCCAAGTGGCATATTTTGGAATGAGTGGAACATTCTGCTACCCTTTGGTTCCCCCTTCTTCCTTGGATGACTATGAATCTTGTGGCTTGGATATTTTTTCTATATCCATGTTTACTCTGGAGTTTGTGGGAAACTGTGTCTCATTATTTGTTGCTTGTTTGTTTTGGTAAAGACTGTCTATGGGTTTTTAAAATTTTGTTATCTAGTTGTTTTATCTATTTTTATATGGGAATTTAGGAAGATCCAAAAGGTCTACTGTCTGCTACTGCCATCTTCTCAGAGTCCCATCAGTTGGTTGTATTTTTTTTTTTCCTGCTATTATTCTTAACAGAGTCTGAAAAATCTGAAGATAAAGTGATTATGTTTGGTAAGTTAGGTTCTATTGTGACTCTTCAGATCAGATCAGATCAGTTGCTCAGTCGTGTCCTACTCTTTGCTACCCCATAAATCGCAGCACACCAGGCCTCCCTGTCCATCACCAACTCCCAGAGTTCACTCAGACTCATGTCCATCGAGTCGGTGATGCCATCCAGCCATCTCATCCTCTGTTGTCCCCTTCTCCTCCTGCCCCCAATCCCTCCCAGCATCAGAGTCTTTTCCAGTGAGTGAGGTGGCCAAAGTACTGGAGTTTCAGCTTTAGCATCTTTCCTTCCAAAGAAATCCCAGGGCTGATCTCCTTCAGAATGGACTGGTTGGATCTCCTTGCAGTCCAAGGGACTCTCAAGAGTCTTCTCCAACACCACAGTTCAAAAGCATCAATTCTTCGGCCCTCAGCTTTTTATAGTCCAACTCTCACATCCATACATGACTGCTGGAAAAACCATAGCATTGACTAGACGGACCTTTGTTGACAGAGGAATATCTCTGCTTTTAATATGCTGTCTAGGTTGGTTATAGCTTTTCTTCCAGGGAGCAAGTATCTTTTAATTTCATGACTGCAGTCACCATCTGCAGTGATTTTGGAGCCCAAGAAAATAAAGTCTCTCACTGTTTGCATTGTTTCCCCATCTATTTGCCATGAAGTGATGGGACCATGATCTTCTTTTCTGAATGTTGTTTTAAGCCAGCATTTTCACTCTCCTGTTTCACTTTCATCAAGAGGCTCTTTAGTTCTTCTTTGCTTTCTGCCATAAGGGTGGTGTTATCTGCATATCTGACGTTATTGATATTTCTCCCAGCAATCTTGATTCCAGCTTGTGCTTTATCCAGCCCCACATTTTGCATGATGTACTCTGCATAGACGTTAAATAAGCAGGGTGACAATATACAGCCTTGACGTACTCCTTTCCTGACTTAGAACCAATCTGTTGTTCCATGTCCAGTTCTAACTGTTACTTCTTGACCTGCGTATAGATTTCTCAGGAGGCAGGTTAGGTGGTCTGGTATTCCCATCTCTAAGAATTTTCCAGTTTGTTGTGATCCACACAAAGGCTTTGGCATAGCCAATAAAGAAGAAGTAGATATTTTTCTGGAACTCTCTTGCTTTTTCGATGATCCAGCAGATGTTGGCAATTTGATCTCTGGTTCCTCTGCCTTTTCTAAATCCAGCTTGAACATCTGGAAGTTCACAGTTCACATACTGTTGAAGCCTAGCTTGGAGAATTTTGAGCATTACTTTGCTAGTGTGTGAGATGAGTGCAATTGTGCTATAGTTTGAGCATTCTTTGGCATTGCTTTTCTTTGAGATAGGAATGAAAACTGACCTTTTCCAGTCCTGTGGCCACTGCTGAGTTTTCCAAATTTGCTGGCATATTGAGTGTAACACTTTCACAGCATCATCTTTGAGGATTTGAAATAGTTCAACTGGAATTCCATCACCTCCACTAGCTTTGTTCGTAGTGATGCTTCCTAAGGCCCACTTGACTTCTCATTCCAGGATGTCTGCCTCTAGGTGAGTGATCACACCATCGTGGTTATCAGGGTCATGAAGATCTTTTTTGTATAGTTCTTCTGTGTATTCTTGCCACCTCTTCTTAATATCTTCTGCTTCTGTTAGGTCCATACCATTTCTGTCCTTTATTGTGCCCATCTTTGCATGAAATTATGTTCCTCAGCACTTGTATATGACTCTTACATTGCCATTTCAGTAGTTAGTTATATATGGTCCTATGTTGCCCTCCTAGGAGTGATTCTCTCCTCCTTTCCTGTTGTACGCATCTTTTCAAAATGCCATATACTGCTTATCTTAGTAACCTGTTACAGAAACAAAGAGCTTCCCTGGTAGCTCAGCTGGTGAAGAATTGGCCTTCTATGCAGGAGATCCTGGTTCTATTCCTGGGTTGTGAAGATCCCCTGGAGAAGGGACAGTCTACACTCTCCACTATAGTTTGGCTTCCCTGGTGGCTCAGACGGTAAAGAATCTGCCTGCAGTGTGGGAGACCTGAGTTTGGAAGATCTCAACCCACTCCAGTATTTCTGTCTGGAGAATCCCCATGGACAGAAGAGCTTGGCAGGCTACAGTCCATGGAGTCGCAAAAAGTTGGATATGACTGAGCGACTAAGCATAGCATAGAAACAAATGTCTTGTCATTTCTTAATTAGGGACCGTGGCTGCCCTAAACACTATTAATACTCTAAGTAAAAGAAAATGATAGCAGTCTAGCTTTATTCAAGTGCCTGTTTTGTGCTATAGCTTTTACATTTCTGTTTCTTCCTGCTGAGGATTTTAAAACCCAAATAATATTTTGTTAGCATAAAATTTACCATAATTGCATATGATAATGCTATGCACGGTCCAGCTTATTTTTATTTTTCCTATCAGAACATTAATATTCTCACTTTTAAGGGCATTATGGACTGGCAAGTGATACTGATCTAAATGAATTAATGATTAAATAAATAAGGAAGAAAAGAGAAAGAGTATGTGTGGGGGGCTGGTTTTCAGGTTCTGTTTCTTCTTAAGTGAGATTTGGTGGCTTGTTATCTTTCAAGGCCTACTTCATCTATGTTGATGAATTTATAGGCATAGAGTTATTTATAGTTTTCCTTAGGTCAGTAGTAATGTTTCTTTCCTCTCTCATATCTGATGTTAATAATTTGTGTCTTCTCCCTTTTTTTGTTGTCAGCCTAACTGAGCTTTGTGTATTTTATTTATTCATTTCTTCGAAGAATCAACTTTTGGTTTTATTCATTTTCTCTATTTTTCTATTTTCAGTTTTATTAATTTCTGCAGGTAAAAAGAAAAACATTTGTTGAATGATGGAGTGTATTTGACAAATTAGAAGTGGACAGTAGTCTGACAAGGGAAAGAACAGTTAGAGTTCCATGTTTGCCCATGAAATTGTGATTAAAGGAAACCTGTAAGCTTTAAAGATAACCTTAGGGATATTATTTTGCACTAACCATTATGTATTTGTATTTCATTTAAAAAATATTAGTGATGGCGCTTAAAAATCTCTGTGTAGATATCACTGAAAAGAACAGTGTGTTACTACACTGTACATACTCAGAAGCCTGTTTAAAGCCGTCATGCTGTGTAATCTATGTGTGTGTATCACCTGCAGTTTTCTTATTTCACTTATAGATGATACAGTTACCATCATAGGAGAAACGTGTGTCCATTTGACTGATTCTTATGTTTTATTTTCTTGCAGAAATGCTGAGTCGACTGTCAGGATTAGCAAATGTTGTTTTACATGAATTATCAGGAGATGACACTGATGAGAATATGAGGGCTTCCTTAGAACCTGTGAGTAGCTCTGTTCTGATTAAGCTGATGAGATGTATATTCCCTGTCCTTCTGATGACAAGAATTTAAGATGAAAGAGTGTGAGCAGCCTCCCTCATGCTAGGTGGAAGAGAAGATTAAGAAAAATATTGAGACTTTGTAAATGATCCTTTTCCTGTACGGTTGTAGCCTATAAGGCCCAGTAATGGACTTCCCTGGTGGCTCAGGTGGTAGAGCGTCTGTCTACAATGCGGGAGACCTGGGTTTGATCCCTGGGTCCGGAAGATTCCCTGGAGAAGGAAATGGCAACCCACTCCAGTACTCTTGCCTAGAAAATCCCATGGACGGAGGAGCCTGGTGCAGGCCACTGTCCATGGGGTCACAAAGAGTCGGACACAACTGAGCGACTTCACTTTTCAATGGAAATCAAGTCCTGGATAAGATTAGAAAGAGTGTCTTCATTTGTTCCCCTGGGGTTTGTTTAGCACTAGATTGTTTTAACTCAGGTATGTTCTCTTGTTTCACAGGAAACGTCTGAAACAAGAAATGGAGTAACTTTCTGGTTTCAGACTGTTTGCCATTATAAACTCATCTAGCCCTTCTCTTATAGTTTGTATTGTAGTTTTTGAAGGTCACATAGGAATCAAAGTCCTTTCACTTTCTGAAAAGACAAGCAGTGTTCCCTGATGGTTAAGAGAATTTTATTCAACTACTCTCTTAATTTTAAATTTTGGCCTCTTTCACTTAATGTTATGTGATCTTTGCTTGCCTTTATTTTTCTCTTTAGTAAAATTAGTATGATGAGACTGTAAATGAGATAATGATTGTAAATGGTTAACATTTGCAAAGTAACATGTATTGCAATGGTTCTGATAATAATTATTGGATAATAATAATATTGGGTAATTATTATTGAAAAGGTGTCTTTTTAAAATTAAACCATTTTTTAAATTTTTATTTCCCCTGCCAGGTAAGTATGAGTATGTCTCTGTCCACCCCCACACAGCATTAAGTGCCTTATAGTGTACATGCACACTCACTTCACTCCCCCTCCCTACCCACCCTCCTCCTCCTCCACCCTCAGCCATCCTCTACACCCCCTCCTTTTTTGCAACTCTGATCCATTCCAAACAGCTCTTCTAATAAAACCCAAGCACTATCTCTGGAGGGTTTTCCCCAGCCTAAGGAATTCAGTCCCAGAGAATTATACCACTAGACTGCAAGATTTACATAAGCCAAGCCCCATTCTTGACACCTAAGGCCCCTTCTTTCCTCCAGCCCATACTCTGCCCTTGAACCCCCATCTCCTTGGAAAGATTTCTTAAGTAAGGACAAGAGATAAGATGAAGTTGGAATGAAGAAACTCCTGTTGGGAAGTTTATACCTTTTCATTTGTAAATTTGCAACTTTTTGTCTAAATACCAGGAATTACCCCAAGAATCTGACATGGAATTTAATGATAGAACACAAGAGGATGTTCTGGAGCGCCTGGCTTATGTAGAACAGTTGGTGGTGGAACTAAAAGAAATCATTAGACAGAAGGATGCTGAATTGCAGCAGAAGGATGAAGTTCTACAGGTACCATTGTCCTTTCTTGCCAAGCATTTGATAAAAGACAGACATAAGAGTAACTTCAGTTTTTCTCTTCACTTAGATTATTAGAGAATCTGATTTCCCTAGTACCGTAAGATGATGCTTACTGAGAATAACTTTTGTTATATACTGGATAAGTGATGAATAAACATTTTTGTATTTACCATCATTGTTCTCTGACAGGAAGAAAGAAAAGCTGCTGATAACAAAATAAAAAAGCTAAAACTTCACGCTAAGGCCAAATTAACTTCTTTGAATAAACACATAGAAGAGATGAAGGCACAAGGAGGGACTGTTCTGTCCACCGAACCGCAGTCAGAGGAGCAACTCTCCAAGGTATAGTGACTGGGTATAATATACACTTCCTCAGGAGCAAAAGCCTCTCATTGTAGCAGATCTTCACTAATCACAAAAATTTATGAAGCTGAAGTAACACAGCACTAAATGCTATCCTTTTATTGAGCTCGCAGCCTAACTGGGCTATAGGCCAAGCACAGAATAAAAGGCCAACAAAAAACATGGAAGTTAAATATCAGTTGTAACCTACACTTGCAGAGAATTAAAAAGGCTAACAAGAAGAAGTAAATATTGAAGTGAGGCATTTAGCTTTTGAATCCTTGGTTAGAAGAGTAAACTAAGTGTTCTCTAAGGTTTCTCCCAGCTCTGAAATTCTTTAATTTAGTGACAGAATATGCTTTGTCTTCATGTGGCCACATAATAGTACTTTGAATAGTTTCATGCATTGTGGGCTTAATCAGCTGGATTATCTTGGGCTCCAGTAAGGGATGCCCTCTATCTAGGTTTATGACTGCCACCAACAAACAGTTTAAGGTAGAAGATAAGAGAAAGGAGTAAGCCAAGTGTTGGCTTTTGAGAAATTGAGCATTGTTCTAGTACTTGTTCTTACTGTCTTTCCCAAATATTCACATTCAGTCAGCTAGTTAGAGAACAAGAAACTTTTGACAAATTTGGTATAGAATAAAGAGAGACCAGCCCCATCAGATGTACAATTACAGTTGGCTTAGATGTCACTCTACATAAGAGATCTTTTAATTTGTTTTAGCTTACACCGTGTTTTATTTTTTGACTCGCTAGTATTCTTATCCACAATGATTTTAGTTCTTGGGAAATGAGACTTAAATCAATTCTTTAGGCATAACCCTGGGGTTGCTAGTACCCTGGTTAGTCTTTCCTTCCTGGGTCTAATGCTCAGAAGATATGACTTTTCCTGCATTGATAGATAGCCTTATTTAGCTTCTCAAAGCTGATTTTAGAAGCTTCTCTTATTCTTCTCAAATAATGCCTTCATCTGGATTCTTCTTTTCTTACTTACTGGTTTTTTCCTCTCATTATTCTTTCTTCCCCCTGGCTGTGGTAGCACCAACCTGTCTCTCCCCATGTGACTTTGTTTCTTCTAACTTTTCCCTCTGCTATGTTGTTATATTTTTAAGTTATCCATTTTATACCTGCCCCCTCTTTTTTAAAGCTCTGAGACCTTAAACAAATCAGCATCATGTAGCTTCATTTCCTTCCTCTGTTAAATAGAAGGGTTAGATTAAATGATTTCTAAGTTTCAGCAGCTAGTCACAGCAGCTCTTTAACTATTGTTTACCCATGACAGAGCTTGATAGTCTCTGGAAAGTGTAGTTGAAGAAATGATGGCAATCCTCAGATACTTGACAGACTGTTATGTGAAAGAAAGTGTAAAATTATTCTGTGTGGTTCCAATAAGCAGAATAGGTTCATTTTGGAGGGCAAGGAGTGGTGGTGAATTCAGTTGGGAGGCATCTGGTTCAGTCGAAAGAAGAGCTTTTGGGGGAAAAAAAAAAGACTGTTGAAATATGTTAATTCCTCCCCTCCTTCTGTCTCTTTTATGATTTTTTTGTCCTTCACTTAGCAGCTGTGTTTTCCTGAATTCTGCCCTCTAGTTCTTCAAGGCAGTGGGATTATGAGTTTTATGTTAAGTTTTAGTCCTGTATGGCACTGACTGATTTTGCCCTCAGACTAAAAACTATAAAAATAGGAAATTTGGTGTCATTTCTCCCAGGTATCAACTCCCTTCTGGTATCCTCCTGCTTCTGGTTGCTCTCCATCGTTTTCAGATAGCTATTTGTCTATCTTGTCCAGTTTATAGTGAGAAAGAATGGGTCTGACAGGAACTTCTTGGCTGTACTCAAACTCGAAAACTCTAAGATTGCTTCCTTGTTGTTAGGTCAAGTGTTATTTTTTGCTCCCATTTATTGGATAACACTATAATCAAGGAGCTGTATAGGGCAAATTAGAGTCTTTTAAATAAATAACTTTATTTCCTGCGTTTTCAGCATGACAAGAGTTCTACAGAGGAAGAGATAGAAGTAGAAAAGATAAAACATAAACTCCAGGAGAAAGAGGAACTAATTACCAGTTTGCAAGCCCAACTTACCCAGGCACAGGCAAACCAAGCTACACAGGTAGGGGTGTAAGTTACCTCATAATCATTAAGTTAACAAATCTCTATCAACTCCTTCCTTGCTTGGTCCCTTCCCTTTTCTTTCCTCTTGTCTTTCCTTCTCCACTAAGTCTAGTAATTCTACTAGACTGTGCATTGGTGTTTATCATGCATGGTTGATATTTGTAGATAGCCAGATATCTTTTTCAATACATGGTTTCACACATTTTATTTCAGAAGAGTTTTCTTGAATCATATAGCTTCTAGTATTTGGTCTGTTTTCTTCTTTAGGGACTTCTATTACCCATATGTTTCACCTTTGATTATCTTCCATATTTGTCACTTTCAGTTCCTTTTTATCTCTTCATTTTCAAAAGTTTCTTCTTTTTTTTTCTTCTTTAAGGCATTCTATTTCGTGTTTATTTACTTTTGTAAATTGTTTTGTGTTCAAAATAAATTGTTTTGTGTTTTGTGTTCTTGTTTGTGTTCTTTTCAGGACTCGTTTTGATTCAAAAGAATCAAATTTTTCCTGAATTTTGTCACCTCATTTCTGAATTTTTCTAATTCTGATTTTAAAACTGTTCTTTTGTGTCTTATATAATTTTCTTATTTTTTAAAAACACCTTTGAAATATATTGCAATTTTGACTTTGAGCTTGCCTATGGTATGCTTTTCTCACCTGCTTGGTTTTCTTCTTCTTTTTTTTTTTAATGATAACTTTGGATGGGATTTGACCTTGATCCTTTTTATGTTTCTTATTTTTGTGTGAAATTAATTTTCCTAAACTTATTGAAGGAGGCCTGATTCAGGAAAATGTTTTTTATTTAACAGACTTCTCTTTTTTGTTATTTTTGTGTTGTGTTCAAAGATAAGACAGGTGGATTTCTGAGGTTTCCTGGCCTTCCCCCTGCCCTTGTCTCTGATCTATACCAACATTGCTCAATAGTAATATAATGTGAGTCACATGCATAATTTTAAATTTTTTAGCAGCTATATTGCAAAAGATAAAGAAGAAACAGGTAAAATCAATTTTAACAATTATTTCATTTAGCCCAGTATATTAAAAATATACTTTTCAGATTAATATAAAAATTATTTTTATGTTAATTTACATTCTTTTTTCTGCACCAAGTCTTACATTTAGTATGTATTTTATATTTATATCTCAACTTGGATGCTAAATTTTCATTGGAAATACTTCATATGTGTTTAGATTTCATAAAATTTCCAGTTGAGAAAATAGACTCATGTACTTAAATTGTTCCATACTTATTTAGAAACTTCCCTGTCACTGAACTGAGGGCCAAACATCATTTTCCTTCAATATTTGCATCCATATTTAGAAACTGGCTAATTATTTAGGATAGTTAATTTGAAAAAAAATCAACTTTAAAGCAACATGTGTGAGAAATGAAAGCACATGTTCACAAAAGGACTTGTATATGCATGTGCATAGCAGCTTTACTTGTGAAACCAAAAGCTAGAAATAACTTATCTGTCAGCAGGAGAATATTTAAATACACAATGGGATGCTACTTAGAAATAAAAGGTATGATCTATGCATCAGTAGTGTATCTTTATTTTAAATTTAAAAGTATGTCTCTATTTTTGAACTAGAAAAATAATAAAAATAAATATATTTTAATTAATTAAGTATATTATGGTTTAATCATAATTATTTACATAGATGTCAACTATTATTCATACTCTCTTCATTAAGTATTCAGGTAAGCACATCACATAGGTGTATAGGAAAAAAATCATTTAAATTGCATCAATCCATTGACACTGGCTGGATAGCTGATGTGTTGATTGTAACACTAGGAGCAGCGTGCACACTTATTACTTGCACAGCGGTTCAACAGTATGTTGCATAATGCAGCAGGTAAAGTGTAATCATACAAAGTATAATCATACAAAAACATAATTGTATTTAGTGGAAAATAATTCTTAAATTAATTAAAATGAACTAATATTAATAATTTAATTTCTCACTTATATTGGGCATATTTCAAGCCCTTGATAGCCACATATGGCTAGTCGATGATGAATTGTATAGCACATGTGTAGCCCTTCTTGGTCTTCTATTTCTGTTATCCCTATTCTGCTTAATTTCTATTTCACACCTGGAAGTTTCTTCTTGGTGCAGTTTGTATTTTGGGTGGCCGTCCTAATGAGTTAGTTTTCAAACTTCAGGTGGACCAGATTGTTCTGGCCTTTTTGTCCTTTTTACTGTGGACCCCTTTACTTGGCCAGAATCAGAGAATGGAAAAGCTTTGCCAACTCAAGCTGTTGTCCTAAGATTGGCCAACTGTGCTTCCCAGTAAGAATTTATTGACCATTTGGGGGTTTTCCTGTTCTCAAGGCAATCAGATGTTGCTCTGATGCTGCCTTCTGCTACTGCATACCAGACTCTCTGATACCAGAGTCTTTTGGTAGTTTGTCCCTACCTACATGTATTTTAACGTTTGTAGTACTGCCTTCCTAATTTTACTGTAAATATTGTCCATGGGTTTTCTAGTTGTACTGTCTGTTTCTGTGTGAGGAGTCAGAGAAATTGAAAAACCAAACCCTTGTTTTGGTTTCCCTCTGACAAGTAATTTTGGTAATTTTTTAAAAAACCACAGTTCATTCAATTCCCTTCAGTGTTAAATGGAAATTAGAAGGATATTGGTAGGTATTTAGGGCAAATGAAAAGGGAGGTCAGAGAATTAAGAGTGCCAGTTCTTTTGCTTAAATATTTGTTTCCTTCTATGTCTTCAGTCTGCTAAGAGTTCAACAGAGATGGAAGAATTTTTAATGATGAAGAAGCAGCTCCAAGAGAAGGAGGAACTCATTAGCACTTTGCAAACCCAGCTCAGCCAGACACAGGCAGAGCAAGCTGCTCAGGTAGGGTGGGAGGTACCTCAGATTCATTAGAGTAAAGAATCATGAAAGTTTAAAATTAGGGTGGGAGAGGGAGGGGGAATATTTATACTTGTATTGTTGTACAGCAGAAACAGAACATTGTAAAGCAATTTTCCTCCAATAAAAAATAAAAAAAAGAAAAAATAATGTAGCTCATGAAATATATGACTAAATGGAAAAAAAAAGCTCAAGATTATTACATAACAAATCAATTCAGTCTATTTTTAAAACTTTAGTAGTACAAGTATAGTAGCTAGAATGTTACAGTAGAAAGTAGAAGGGTGTGGTAGAAGAAGAAATTAGAAGTGTTATTACCTTGATGAATACACCATAGCCTAATTTATGGCTGTTTAGTTCTGTAGGCCCAGAAACTTGGTTTTAATAGTATACAAAGATTCAGTCTTTTAGAAAGGAATGAGCTTATGCTGAGTTCCAAAGAGACTGTTAGATAAACCAAAAGAAATACAAATGACTAAGTCCATTCTTCATAGTAAAATCTTAATGAGAATTTAAATTATAATCAAAGTATTATGTAATGAGAAGGTGGTATAAGTTATGTGGTTCAATGTTAAAAGGCGCCGGTACGTGACTTTCTTCTTTATAGTTGTTTCTGCTATAACCAGAAATTATTCTGCTACCAGGACCAGTAGTTATTTTCTGCTACTGTTTGAACTGCCATTCTCAATTCTTTCTATTTTTCTGAATTTCCCATTTGACCACTCACTCTTATATTTTTCCTTTGATAATGCTCGAATGACTCAAGAAACGTTTTTTTCCCCTCAAGTGCCCTTGCACAATAAGTGCGTTATCCACTGGGTGTTTGGTGTTTATTGATAACTTGTAGTATTAGTGGCACTGTCTATGGATGACCTGCTGCTGCTGCTAAGTCTCTTCAGTCGTGCCTGACTCTGTGCGACCCCATAGACGGCAGCCCACCAGGCTCCCCCGTCCCTGGGATTCTCCAGGCAAGAACACTGGAGTGGGTTGCCATTTCCTTCTCCATTGCATGAAAATGAAAAGTGAAAGTGAAGTCGCTCAGTCTCGTCTGACTCGTAGCGACCCCATGGACTACAGCCTACCAGGCTCCTCCATCCATGGGATTTTCCAGGCAAGAGTACTGGAGTGGGGTGCCATTGCCTTCTCTGATGGATGACCTACTACTGTGTATAAATTTAAAATTGGATATTCTAAGATCTTAAGTTTTGTGTATTAGCTTTTATCATGTCCTTTTTTGTATACATTATATGATGTATGATGGGGAAATACAGAATATTTTTACCGAGTGGCTTACTACATGGAAAGCCAAGGTGTATGGGTATACACACACACACACACACACAAATGTATTAACTGATCCATCATAATATAAGCCATTCAGAATGTTCAGAGCAAGCAGCAATACAAAGTATTTTGTGAGGTGAAAGAGGGTACTGTGCATATGACAACCAAGGAATCTTACATGGAAGACTCAGGATTTAAGTAAAACAATGATGGATAGATAATATAGTTTCAACAGGGTGGGGAAAGGGTATTCCAATTGTGGGGAATGGTGTGAGCAAAGTCTCAGGAAAAAGAACATGGTACATTTATAGGAAAGGCTGTGTAGATATGTTTGGCTAATGAAGGACTCCAGTGCCTATATATTTGAAACACAGGATTTCAAATTTATAGTGACATCAAAATTCAGATAATGGTGGAAACCAACAAAATTCTGTAAAGCAATTATCCTTCAATTAAAAAATAAATAAATAAAAGATACAGTAGAGGAAAAAAAACATATGAAGATTTTTTTTCTTCCTGCCTTAGAAGGAGAGCCAAGTTTCGTTCAAAGTGTCACAAATCGAACAGTCAACAGTAATTGAAGGACCAGTGCAAAATGGGCAAGTGAAGAGCTGGTTGACATGCTCAGCCACAGATCTTAAGGAAGTGAATAAGCGTGTGCGCACACACACAGACACAGACAAACACACACACAAAACCTAAGAATGAAACAAAAACACTGATACCGAGCAACTCACAACCAGTCAGTTTATTTCCATTTCATTCAGTCACAAATGAGGCTAATCTAAAATCCTGCAAGTAATGACAGTTGAAAATAGCTGTCTGGAGAGGCAGTGTGGATTGGATGGAAGTATACCAAGTTCTTTGGTAGAAGCAATTCTCTGAAAATAAGACCTGAAAGAAAAATTTGTATTTCCAGTTGTAGAGAATCTTGAGTAGAAGATAACATTATTTTGAGGTTTATAGGGCATGAGAATTTCATTGAAAGTTTTTGACCACAAGTGTGATATTCAATGAATTGTCTAGGGCTTAACAGGAATCTAACTTTGTATGTTTAATATTCTAACCTCCTTAGATCTTTTAGAAATGTACCTCTTGTATATTTAAACACTGTCTTAACCATGCAAATACAGTTTTTATTCAAAATTTATATTTAAGCTGACTTCTGAATTTAATGGCAGGCTTTCTCTCACATTTTGAAGTTACCGTCAGGCCTAGCTCTCTTCCAAAAATCTCATCCTTTGACATTCAAAATTTAATCTGAAATATCTATTGTCCTATCAGTTCTCAGTGTCTGTGTTTGGAGAATAGTCTGTGAGTTTTGTTTGTGTGATAATTCTGGGAGTGTAACTTGTATAGTTTCTCTGGTGTGTGTCTTCAGTTGAGTTCCATGCAGCAGGTGGTCCGAGAGAAAGATGCCCGCTTTGAGACTCAGGTTCGTCTTCATGAAGATGAGCTTCTTCAGTTAGTAACCCAGGCAGATGTGGAAACAGAGATGCAACAGGTGTGTTGCTAAAACCTAGTAGAATGTTGTTTTGGTTAACATTTAATTAAGTTATCACAGCCACTGTTCCATCCTTGCCCACTGCTCTTCACTTGGTGTGGGTTTGCTCATTAATTGCCTTCTTTTTGATATTCTTCTCTTCTGTTGCATATTAATTATTTATTTTCCTTTACCTTTTCTCTTACCCCTCTAATCAGATTGTCAGTACTCAAAAGCTGAGTTTAACTGGCAAATGTGTGTGGTAGTCAGAAATTGGTTTCTCTTCTGTTTGCTCATTGTAGCTACCTTTGTACATTAGAAACCTGATCCAAAGCTTCAAATCAATGAAGTCAGTTTTAAACTTTAGAAAATTTAAAGAAAAAAAAGGAGTGATTTTGAAACCATAAAGCCTTTTATTAAATTGTTCTTTTTTTAAAAAAAATCATTGAGTAATTTCTGAAAATTGGCTTCATTGTTTTTAAGTTTGTCATCTACTAACTCAAAAGTATTTGTTTCTGTTTAATGTGTAAGGCAGTGTAGTACTCAGAAGCACTCCAGTGGTATTCTTCATGGTCGATCCACTTAATTGATTTTGAGTGAAAACTTCTTCCGTGTTCTAGACAGTCCTTCAGAGTACATCACTAAATAAAGTTTCAGAATACAGCACTTTTTAAAGTTGATTATTAATATATACATGTATTATTGACTTATTCATTCAACAAATGTTTATCAAGTGCATGTCCCATGCATGAAACTAGAAGAGAAATGGTTCTTGCCTGTAGAAGATGTTCTCATAGGTGAGTAGGATATATGTGTACCTACATTATTTAGGTACAGGATCTTGATTATATAATTTAAAAGTGGATATGTGTAATAAATATCTAATTATTAAAAAGGCTCCCTAATTCGGGGACTTGCTTGTGTCAGTTTGGTTGTTGGTGCTCTGGAGAAGACATTTTGGAGATTCTTTGTTGCTGCTGGTTGGGGAGAATGGCAATGTCTGATTCTTTAACTTGTCATCCCTAACATCTAAAAATCTCAGGACACAAGTCTACCTGACATTTTGAAAGTAATCAGGTAATGATGCTCATGTGTTAGCACATTGTATCTGAATGTTTCCTTCTCAGAAATTAAGGGTGCTACAGAGGAAGCTTGAGGAGCATGAAGAAGCCTTGCTGGGCCGCACTCAGGTTGTGGACCTGCTGCAGCAGGAGCTGACCGCTGCTGAACAGAGAAACCAGGTACTGCCTTGTGATCTCTGTTGCCTGCCTCGGGAGCATTCATTTCCAATTTAGTTTGCCAGGGAGCAGGCATAAAATCCTATTAGAAGCCTTCAGAGAATTAATGCCATTTATTCATTCTATCAACAAATTCCCTGTGCGTAATTGGTGGTGATACTATGATGAGCAAAATACTCAGCAAAATACAGTTCTTTCCCTCATGAAACTTATATTTTAAATCTTTTATTGTTGCTCTTTTCCTTTGTGATTTTAGGTCTAGGATCCTAGTTCCTTTAGAATGTATTGTTTTCCTTTGAAAGTCCATATTCTGTGCGTGTTCATCTGGGTCCTGCATGCTGCTGGAGAAAGTCATCTCCTTTCTTCTTTTCAACTCTCTTTGAGAACGACTGTCTTTGTTGCATAGAAACATGTTCTCGTATCTCCAGTCCTAACAACCCCTGACCTTGAGTCCCCTCCCTGGCTATCATCACACAATCTGGTTCAAATCCCAGTTGTGCTACTTATTAGATAGGTACTGTAGAAATATTAACATATGTGTGACTTTATGGTAAATTTCCCTTGTCTGTTTCTTTTAATACCTTGTAAGTATCTCTTTTGGCCTCTAATATTTTGTATTATACTGATCTGTTTAAGTGTGATGCTCCCACTAAACGCTGAGTTCCTTGAGGGCATGGACTGGATCCATTTATTCATTCATTTATTCAGTATTTATTGAGTACCAGGTACTTAGTATGCCATATATTATGCTAGGTGCTGGAGAACAATGATAAAACAGGCAAAGTCCATTCACTTATTGAACTAATTTTGTATTGGGAGATATGCATGTGAAAAAATAATGACACTGTATATAGATACATACACACACACACACACACACACACACACACACACACTATTGTCAAAAGTATCAAGAAGCAACAGAGGACTTTTATGCAATTGGAAGTTTGGTCCTGAATGTCTAGGCCCAGGCTTCACCTAGAAAGGGCTCTTCACTATGCTTATTGAAATGCAAGAATGAATTTATGGTTCATGAGGCTTTTTTTCCTTAGATTCTCTGTCAGCAATTACAACAGATGGAAGCTGAGCTGAGCACTTTAAGGAACACTATAGAAACAGAAAGACAAGAGTCCAAGGTTCTGATGGAAAAGATGGAACTAGAAGTGGCAGAGAGAAAACTATCTTTCCATAACCTGCAGGAAGAAATGCATCATCTTCTGGAACAGCTTGAACAAGCAGGTCAAGCCCAGGCTGAACTGCAGTCCCGGCACAGTGCTTTGGAACAGAAGCATAATGCAGAAATGGAAGAGAAGACCTCTCACATTTTGAGCCTTCGAAAATCTGAGCAAGAGCTGCAGTCTGCCTGTGATGCCCTCAAGGATCAAAATTCAAAACTTCTGCAAGATAAAAATGAACAGGCAGCTCATTCAGCCCAGGTCATTCAGCAGCTGGAAGGTCAGTATCTGAGTGCTTTTGAAGCCCACTTGTGTAGCACCTCAGTAGCTCCTACTTTAAAATTTCAGATATCTCTTAATGACATCATTTGCTTGTTAAACCAAGGAATCTATAGAAGGATTAAGAAAGGTGTCTCTTCTGAACCCTTTGTTGCATTTCTCCCATCTCTAACTGAAGTTATAACCTGACCTAATATTATAATTATCATTATAGTACTAAAAACTATTGATAGTAATGTGTCAAATTTTAAAATATGCTATGTGATGCATAACTGTGGCCTAAAGGGTTCATTAACTGAAATGAGTAGGATTTGAATTAGTTTGTGAAAAACTCAAGCCAAATCTAGTTGCAAAGGTAGGGAGACTAAATTATATGGAGTCAGCCTTACTTCTAAAGATGGATCTGAATGCTTTTCTTATAGGTGAAAATTTCTTTTTAAAGAAAATTTTTATCCTTTAAGGAGATTTAAGGAAAACTTATTTTTTAAATATGTTATTATTAAAGTATTAATAATACATGATTCTGATTTAGTTTAATTCTAATAGATTGGCATACAGGAAAGATTTTAGAAAACATTAAATTGAAGATCTGTGTTGAAGAAAGCTGAACATTAACCAAAAAGCCTTGCAGGGCATTATGTGGGGACAGTGTGTTACCTGAGCATGCTGTTCTCTTAACTGAACCATGCTGATGTTCAAAACTGTGCGATAGAATCTCAGTAGGATTTTTAATGCTTATGTGGAGACTAAAAAAAATAAAAAACATGTAGGGCATTTTCAAGGGAGAAAGGAAAAATGACTTTTTAAAAATATACCTAGACCTGTTTTATTTTGCCTATGAAGGAGGCTTACTGAGCTGTCCTTTGGTCCTTGAGAGTAATTAAACAGTTTATAAAAATGTTGTCACGTGAAATATGCTGGCATTATATTTTAATTAAGATAATTGAACCAGAATAAACAGCATATGGTCTACCCTTGGAAGACAATAACTCATTAAGTTTTGGATGTAAGCCAAAGATCATTTCAACCTACTGATTTTCTTTTCTGTAGATCAACTCCAGCAAAAATCTGAAGAAATTAACCAATTTCTAAATAAGCCAACGTTGCTAAAACATGAAATAGCATCTCAGACTTGTTCGCCAGATGTTTCTCATGAGGGCACACAGGTAATTACATGTGTACTTTTTATGAATAAGATCTGTTTGTCTTTGCTGTATGTGTACTTGGGTGTTCTAATAGAATTTATTCCAGAAAGCAGTATAAGCCTTCTGTCTTTTCTGCCTGATAAAATCCTTTTTTTTTGGAGGTAATTCCATTTGAAAGGAATCCTGAAAAGTGTCCCAAAATGAATAATGAGGAAAAAATAGTGAACACCATGACCTCAGAAGATTTTCTAATTTTAAAGTCTTAATATGTTGTATTAGAGATAAGTCATTAATTTTAATCTTATAATCAGTTTTCCCAGTCAGGAGTACAATTTTGCTTTTGGTAGGCTGAGATTTGATCAGTTTTTCAGTATACAATTTAGTCCAACCAAACTTAAGTCTTTGGTAAAAATCATAATGCTCACATTAATCAGCCAATGGTAAAAAGTTTAATTGCCTATTTAAACTGCCTTCTTTAAAAATCTCTGGGAAGCTATGTTTTAATTGCCAGAAGCTGCTTATTAAGCTTGAATATCAGAGCAAGGAAAGTTAGTTTTATGACTTAGTTAGCTAGTGTCAAGCTGGGATAACTAGCTTAATTCATCTCCATTATAAGATTATACCCTTCCAAACTGACAGATACAATGGTCAGCAGAGTACCGCAGTCCCTGGGCAGTACTTTACACTGACAAAAATGTTTGTTTCCTGGTTTTTGCCATCTAGGCTTTCCAGTCTCTTCTATTCTCCCATTCTCAACTTTTTGCTCTTATGTTTTGTTAAGACATTTTTCAGCAACTCTAAAACATTCAAAGAATTTTATAGTGAACACTTGCATACCTACCACATAGATTTTATCAATATTTACTATATTTGCATTTATTCATCTGCCAATTCATCTGAATTTTTTATGTTTCACAGTAAGTTGTAGACATTAGTATATTTTTCTCTAAATATTTCAGCACTTTGAGTAGATTTTAATATTTATGTATAGTTCTTTTTCTTTGAAGCATGATTTATAAAACACAAAATGTACAAGTATTAAATGTGCCATTCATTGAGTTCTTTCAAATGCATTACTCAAATCCCTATCAAGACATATCACCTTAAACAGTACCCTTTTGCAATCAACCCCATTACTCTCCTCCAGAGATGAACCAGTGTTCTGTTTTTTCACCTTAGATTAATTTTCCATGTTTTATAGCCTATTAATATAATCATATATTTGTATTCTTTTGTATAAAGCTTCTTTCACTCAGCATATTTTGAGATTCATTTATGTTATTGCATATATCATAATTGATTCTTTGCTGAGAAGTATTTCATTTTATGAACGTAGCATTTTCTTTTTGCATGATTGTGCTATAATTTCCTTTTGATAGATACTTGGCTTTGGCTGTTATGAATTAAGCTGCTGTAGACATTCTTGTACAAGTATTTGTGTGGACATATGTTTTCATTCATCTTCGTCAAGTGGTAGTTGAGGAATCTCTGGGCCATAGAGTAGGAATGCATTTAGCTTTATAGGGAAATGCTGGATCTTTTGCCAAAGTGATTATAATATTTATGTGTGTGCTCAGTTGTGTCCAACTCTGCGATCCCATGGACTGTAGCCTGCTCAGCTAGGCTCTTCTGTCCATGGGGTTTTTCCCAGCAAAAATGCTGGTGTGGTTTGCTGTTTCTTCTTCGAGGGAATCTTCCCAACCCAGGAATCGAACCCGTGTCTCCTGCATTGGCAGGTGAATTCGTTACCACTGAGAACCTTCTTGCCTAATATATATGAGAGTTCCAATGGCTCTACATCTTCTCTAAGATTTTGTATTGTCAATTTAAAAATTTTAGTCATTCTAATGGGTATGTATTGGTAGGTCGTTGGAATTTCAATTTGCTTTTCTCTGATGACAAATGATGTTGAACATGTTCTTCTGAGATTCTTGGACATTTGTATTTCTTGTTTTGGTGAAGTATCTTTTCAAGTTATTTCCTCATTTTGAAAATTGAGATTTTTTTTTTTACCTATTTGTCAAGTTGTAGTAATTCTTTATGCACCCTAAATGCCAATTTATTATCAGGCATGTTTGGTGAATATTTTCTCCCATGCTGTGGCTTGCTTTTTACTTGTTTTCTTCATGATGCCCTTTAATTAGCAGTCATTTGCAATTTTGATAAAGTCTATTATTTATCAGTTTTTTTTCTTCTAGTTATAATTTTCTATGTCCTGTCTGTGAAATCTTTGCTTAACTGTAAGTTATGAACATACTTATTTATGTCTGAACATACTCTCTTATATTTTCTTCCACAAGCCATATAGTTCTAGCTTTCAGAGTTAAGTCTCTGAACCTCAAATTTTGTATGTGGTGTAAGATAAAGAATCGAGGTTGATTTTTTTTCCTATATGGATATCCAGTTGTTTCAGCACCATTTCTTAGAAATACTTTACTTTCCCCATTAGATTGCTTTGGTAACTTTGTTGAAAGCAAATTTATGAGCTTTCTGTTCTATTGATCTGTCATTTCTTATGCCTGTATCACATTGTTTTCATTACTGTAATTTTGAATCAAGTAGTATAAATCTTCTGACTTTGTTCTTCTTTTTAAGATTGCTTTGATTATTCCAGGTGCTTTACAGTTCCACAGAAATTGTACAGTCAACTTTCTCAAATTCTATTTGAAAAAAAACTGGATGGGATTTTGAATTAGCATTGTGTCAAATCTATAAATCAGTTTAGAGAGAACTGACATCTTAATACTACTGAACTTTTCAATCCAGGAGTATAGTATCTCTCTTCACTTACTAAGATCTTTTTTTTTTTTAATTTAAATTTTATTTTTAATTGTTGAATATTTACAATGTTGTGATTGTTTTTGCCATTTAGCAACATTAATCAGCCATAGGTATACATCTGTTCCCTCCCTTTTGTAGCCCTCTCCCACCTCTCTGCCCTTCCCACCCCTCTAGGTTTTCACAGAACACCGGCTTTGGGTTCCCTGCATCATACAGCAAACTCCCACTGGCTGCTTTACATATGGTGATGTGTATGTTTCAATGCCATTCTCTCAAATCATGCCGCCCTCTCCTTCCTCCACTGTGTCCAAAAGTCTGTTCTAGATGTGTGTGTCTCCTTTGCTGCCCTGCAAGTAGGCTTATCAGTACTGTCCTTCTAGATTCTATATATCTGCGTTAATATACAGTATTTGTCTTTTTCTTTGACTTACTACACTCTTTATAATAGGCTGTAGGTTCATCCACCTCATTAGAACTGACTCAAACGTGTTCCTTTTTATAGCAGACTAATAATATTCCATTGTGTATATGTACCACAACTTCCTTATCCATTCATCTGTCTATGGACATCTAGGTTGCTTTCATGTCCTAGCTATTGTAACTAGTACTGCTATGAACATAGGGGTATGTGTCTTTTTCAGTTATGGTTTCCTCAGAATATAATCTCAGTCATGGGACTGCTGGGTCATCTGGTAGTTTTACTCCTAGTTTTTTAAGGACTCTCCATACTGTTCTCCATAGTGGCTATATCAATTTGCATTCCCACAAACAGTGTAAGTGGGTTCCCTTCTCTCTGCACCCTCTCCAGCATTTATTGTTTGTAGACTTTGATGATTGCCATTCTGACCACTGTGAGATGATACCTCATTGTAGTTTTGATTTGCATTTCTCTAATAATGTATGCTATTGAGCATCTTTAATGTCTCTCAGCACTGGTTTGGAGGAGTTATGCATGTTTTAGAATTTATTCTGAAATAGTTCATATTTTTTAATGGTGTTGTAGATGAAATTTATTCTCTTTTCATTTTCCAATTGTTTGTTGCTTGTATGTAAGTATACAATTGAATTTTGCTTATGTGAACTTGGTATTTATTGTATTAGTTCTGGACTCTTTGTAGATTCCTTAGGATTTCCTGCATAAACAGTCATGTCATCTGCAAATTAAGACAAGTTTACCCCTTTCTAATCTTTATGCCTTTATTTCTTTTTCATTCAATGGCTAGGACATTCACAACATTGTTTAATAAAAGTGGTAATATTGGGCCTTCTGGCATTTTTCCTGATCTTAGGGGAAAGTATCCCATATCTTACCATCAGCTGTGGTGCTAGCCTTAAGTCTTCCATGAATGTTCTTTATCAGATTGAGGTTGTTCCCCTCAATTCCTAGTTTGGTAAAAATTGATATTAGATTTTGCCAAATGCCTTATCTGCATTTATTGAAATGACCACATGGGTTTTCTTCTTTATTCTGTTAATGTAGTATAGTACTTTAATTTTTGAATATTAAACCAACCTAGTATTGTTAGGATAAACCTGACTTGGTCATAAAATATTACACTTTTTATTTATTACTGAATTTGATTTAATACTATTTTGTGGAGCATTTTTCTATATGTACTTATAAAGGGTTTTAGTCATGAAGGTTTTCCTCTGTTTTGTAGTGCTTTGTCAGATTTTGGTATTAGAGTTAATATGGCATCAAAAACACAGGTTGGCAAATGTTCCCTTCTATTTTCTGGGAGTTTTTGTAAAATGGGTATTATTTCTCAAGAGTTTGAAAGAATTCACCATGGAAACCATCTGGGTCTGGAATTGACAATGAATTTCTTCTGCAGATATGAGACTAATAAGATTTTCTTTTTCATCTTGTACCAGTTGGATTTTTGTTTTGTTTTTATCTATTTCATTGAAAATGTCAAATTTTTGTTATAATGTTGGTTGCAGTATTCTCTTTTTATCTTTTTAATGCTTGTATACCCTCTGTAGTGATACCCACCTCTACCCCAATCCCTATTACTGTTTTTTTAGATTAAGATATAATTAACATATAACATTGTAGAAATTTAAGGTATCCAACTTGTTGATTTGATACATGTATATCTTTCAACAGAGATATATCTTTCACCATAGCATTAGTGAATACCTCCACCATGATACATAATTATCAGTTCTTTTCTGTGGTGAGAACATTTAAGATCTAGTCTCTTAGCAACTTTGAAATGTGTAACACATTATTGTTAATTATAATCAGAATGCTGGGCATTAGATCTTCGAAACTTGTTCATCTTCTAACTGCAAATTTCTACTGTTTGATTTGTGCTTCATTTTCTTGATCAGACTAAACTAGAAACTGACTTTTTAAAACAATATTGTCAAAGAACCAACTTTTTTTTTTTTCCAAAGAACCAACTTTTAACCTTGTTATGTTTCTTTGTTACTGGTCTGTTTTCACTTTTATTGTTTTTTGATCCTTGGTATTTCTTTCTGTTTATTTGGTTTTACTTTTCTTTTTCTACCTTCTTAAGGTATAACTTTATATCAAACACTTCAGATCTTTTCTCATTTAAACATTTAAAGGATACAGTTCCCTTTTAAGCACATGGTTTGATATGTTGTGTTTGTATCATTCAGTTTTTGAAGCATTTTCGAATTCTCCTTGTGATTTCATCTTTGATCATGGATTATTTAGAAGTGTGTTGTTTAATTATCCAGATATTTGGTTTTATTTATAGATATCTTATTGTTATTATTATTGCTTTCTAATTTAATTTCATTATGATCAGATAACATGTTCTATATTATTTCAGTTCTTTGAAATTTATAGAGACTTGTTTTCTGACACTGCATATGGTCTGTCTTGGTGAATATAGCTTGTGTGTGTTTGTATGTGTTCCAAGTCACTTCAGTCATGTCTGACTCTGCGATCCCATAGACTGCAGCCTGCCAGGCTCCTCTGTTCATGGGATTTTCCAGGCAAGAACACTGGAGTGGGTTGCCATTCCCTTCTGGGGATCTTCTCAACCCAAAGATTGATGCTGAGTCTCCTGCATTGCAGGCAGATTCTTTACCATCAGAGCTACCAGGGAAGCTATACAATATAATATTGTATAAACATCATTTAAATCATAGTATTATTTAGGTTATCTTTGTTTTGACTGATTTTTGTCTAGTTGTTAAAACTAGACTAATTTTTTTAACATTTGACAAAATTTAATATCTGTTCTGAATAAGTTCTTAACAAATTAAACATAGACAAATGTATCTCAATGTAATAAAGGCCATATATGACAAGTCCAGAGCTAACAATCAGGTTCAATGGTGAAAGGCTGAAAGATTTTCCTCTTAGATCAGAAACAAGACAAAGGTGCCTACTCTTACCACTACTCTTCGACATAGTAATTCAACATAGTAACGGAAGTCCTTGGAAGATCTGGAATGGCCAAGGATTCCAGAGAAAGAACAAAGAAGGAGGCATAAAATTCTGGAGTTCTTTTCAATTCTGTGTTTCAGAGATTTGGAGAGGGAATGAATGATGGAGATGGCTATTTTCTCTGCAAAGTCTGGAGCCTTCTATGGGGAAAACTACCTGGAGGCTTTTTCAACTCAATTCTGGAGCCAGGAGTAGGATGACTTGAGTTGGCTGACAAAGTCACATGCCCTTCTCTTGTGGCTTGGCTGGTATTTTGATTTCTATTTCTTGATTGAAATGATTGTATTTCTTCAGAAGAAATGGTTATTTCTTCTTGTATACAGAAGGTTATGAGATTCCTTAAGTTCAAGAGATCGGAAATCCAAAATCAGTTTCACTGGCCAGAAATCACAATGTCGGTTGGGCTGCAAAGGAGGCTTTAGGGAAGAATTAATGTACTTACTTTTTCCAGTGACTAGGGCTGTATTTCTTACATCCCATGGTTTCTGGTTGTTCTTCCATCTTTAACACCAGAAGTCTAGCATCTCATCTCAGTTATCAGGTTACCTTCCAACCCTCTCATCCTCAGCATATAATATATTGTTAAGTTTTGCTTTTTTGCTTCTTCCCATAAGCTTTGCTTTGTCATTGGAGTGTTGAGTTGATTCAGTATAATTACTGATATGAATGATTTGTCTTTCATTTATGCCATCTTGGGCTTTTTTTTCCTTCTGTTTTCTATTCCTGTCTTCTTCTATTTGATAAAGTTTTTTGAATTTTATTTTTACTTATATATTGACTTACTTTCCTTTTAAACAGCTGTATTATAGGTATAATTGACATATGATAATCTGCATACTTTTAAAGTGTAAAACTTAATAAGTGTTGATGTATGCATGAAGCCATCACACTATTAAGAAAATGAACATATTCATCACCCCCAAAGTTTCTCATGATCCCTTTTAATTTTTCTCTTACATCTCCCACCAATCAAGTAACCACTGATCTTCTTTCTGTCATTTTAGTTTGTATTTTTTAGAATTTTTAATACATTTTATGTGCTTTTTTTTTCTTGACTCCTCACTCAGCATACTTATTCTGGTATTTATCCTATTGTATGCACCAAGAGTTCATTCCTTTGTATTGTTGAGAATATTGTATATATCACAGTTTGGTTATCTGTTTACTTGTTGATGGGCAGATTTGGATTACTGAAAGTTTTGGACTGTTACAAATAAAGCTTCTATGGATATTCTTTTATAAATCTTTGTTTGGACCTGTGCTTTCTTTACTCTCAGTAAATACCTAGAAGTGAAGTGTCTGTATCATATGAGAGATTTTAAGACAGACATTGCCAGACAGTTTTCCAAAGTGGTTATTACCATTTTCTATCCCTATCAGCAGTGTTTGAGAGTTCTGGGTATAAATCTCACCTGGTAGTTATGTATTATCCTTATACTTTCTTGGATTCAGTTGCTAAAATTTTGCTTTAAAGTTTTACATCTGTGTTTATGATGAATATTTGTCTGTCTGTAATTTTCTGTAATATCTTTTCCTGGGTTTGCTCTATGTGTAAACCTGGCCTTTTAGAATAAATTGGGAAGTCTTCTTTCCTTTTCACTTCTTTGGAATGATTTTGTATAGACTTGGTGTTATTTTTTCCTTAAATGTTTTGTGAAAATTCATCAATGAAGCTGTCTAGTCTTGAAGTTTTCTTTGTGGAAGCATTTGTCTGTATAGATTCTGTTTGTTTCATAACTATTTGGCTATTTAGGTTATCTATTTGTTCTGGAGTGAGCTTTGGTATTTTAATATCTTTGAGGAGATTTGTCCATATTAAGTGTCAAATTTATAGGCAAAAAGTTATTCATAGTAGTCTCTAATTATTCTTTTAGCATATATAGAATCTGTAGTGACATTACCTCTTCCATTTCTGATATTAGTAATTTGTGTTTTCTTTCTTACACAGGTAAGACTGTCCAGAGGTTTATTAATTTTTAGTAATCTCAAAACCAGCTTTAACTTCATTGATTCTGTCTTGTTCTCTATTTTCTGTTTTATTGATTTCTCCTTTGATCTTCATTATTTCCTTTCTTCTGTTTACTTTAGACTTGATTTCTGCATTTCTTAGCTTCTTAAGGTGAAAGCCAAGGCCATTACTTTGAGACCTTTCTTATTTCTAATATAGGCATTTTGCATTAAAAATTCCCCCCTAAAATCTACTGTAGTAGCATCCCACAAATTTGGTTGTATTTTCATCTTCACTCAGTCAAAGATACTAATTTCCCTTTTAATTTCTTCTTTGCCCCCTGGGTTACTTAGTTTCTAAATATTTGGGAGTGATACATCTAGAGGTCTTTCTGTTATTGATTTTTATTTTAATTCTATTGTGGTCAGAGCACATACTTTATATGACTTGACTCTTAGAATTGATTGAGACTTGTTTTATGGCCCAGAATATTGTTTATTTTGGTTAATGTTGCATATGTACTTGAAAATAGTCTGCTGTTGTTGGCTTGAATGTTTTATAAATGTCGATCATGTGAAGTTAGTACTATATTTTTGCTGCTTTTCTGCCTGTTTGTTTTCCCAATTATTGAAAGGAGTATTGAAATCTCATAGTTGTGGATTTCTTTACAGTTCTATCAATGTTTGCATCATATATTTTCAAGCTGTGTTATTGGGGGCGTAAACATTTAGGATGTTTATGTCTTCTTGATTATCAAGTGACCCATCGATATTATGAAATGATCTTCTTTATCCTTGGTAACATTCTTTGCTGTGAAATGTACTTTTGTCTGATATTAATATAGTTATTCTACTTTTTTGAGGAATATTAGCATGGTGTATCTTTTTTCACTCTTTAACTTATTTTTGTCTTTATATTTAAAGCTTATATGAAGCGTAGAGTTTGAATCTACTTCTTATCCAATCTGTCAACCTCTGCCCTTTACTTGGAGTGTTCAGACCATTTTCTTTAATGTTGCCATTGATACCATTTTAAGTCTCTCACCTTGCTATCTGTTTTCCATTTTTCCAACTTTTTGCCTTTTACTTTTTTACTTTTCCTTCCTTTAAAAAAATTGATTGAATATTTTTTACGATTCTGTTTTTCTCACTTTTCAGCTTATTAGCTATAATTCTTTATTTTGTTATAATAGTGACTGCATTAGGGATTATGCTGCTATTGCTTAGTCGCTTCAGTCATGTCCAACTCTTTGTGACTCTACAGTCTGTAGCCCTCCAGGCTCCTCTGTCTATGGGATTCTCTAGGCAAGAGTACTAGAGTGGATTGCTATGACCTCCTCCAGGGGATCTTCCCAACCCAAGGATTGAACCCACATCTCTTATGTCTACCTGCATTGGCAGGCAGGTTCTTTATAACCTGGGAAGCCCATTAGGGATTATAGTTGCATTTTAATCACAGTTAACCTGCATATAATATTGTGCTGCTTCATGTATAGAATAAAAACCTTACAATTGTATACTTGTATTTCTTCATTTTGGGGACTTAGTTATTATTTTACTTATGCATATGTTATAAACAAAAAAACAAAAACAAAAAAATATAACATGTTATAAACAAAAATTTTTATTTTTGTTTAGTCAGTTATCTTTCAGGAGATTCAAATGATAAGAAAATAAATTTTAATTACCATTACAGTTACCATTTCTGGTGCTTTTCTTTAGGGTAGATCCAGAATTGGCAGTCTCTGTAAGGAGTCAAATGATAAATATTGTAGGCCTTTAGGCCATAACTTTATTTGCAGAAACAGGTAGAAGGCTCTAAACTTTGCCAAACTCTGGTGTAGTTTCTTATTTCCATCTTGTGTCATTTTCCTTCTGCCCAAAGGACTTCCTTTACTGTGTGTGTGTGCCCTCTTGAGCACACAAGTCTGCTGGTAAGGGCTTCTTATAGCTCTTGTGTATTTGAAGAAATCTTTATCACTCTGTTGTTTTTAATCTAAAAGCTAACTGTAGAATTTTATATTGATAGGTTTTTTTCTTTTGATACTTTAAGGCTATTACTGCACTCTTTTTTCTTGCATTTTGTTTCTTGGTAAGAAATCTACTGTCATTTTTGTCTCTTTTTTTTATTTCCAGATTGCTTTTAGGATTTTATCACTGTTTTTGAACACTTTGGTTATAATGTGCCTTCACATAGTTTTCTTCACGTTTCTTGTGCTTGGAATTTGCCTTTTAAATCTGTGTTTATAGTTTGCTTCAATCTGGAAATTTTTCTGCCATTAATTAGTCCAATATTTTTTCTGACCTCTCTCTTCCTTTGAAGACTCCATTTACACACATACTAGATTACTTGAAGTTTTTCCAGAACTCATAATGTGCTTTTAATTTTTTGAATTCTGAAAATTTTCTTTCGTGTGTAATAGACTTGGAAAATCCAGGCTTTGGTCTTAAATTCAGAAGCCAGTGAACTAGAAATTTGTGTGAAAGGTTTCATCTTTCTATCTTCAGATGAAAAGCATTGCTTTAAAGATTACCTAGGCAGATAAGTAGATGCTATTTTTAAAGTATTTTCAAGGCTGGAGAACTTTTAGAACACAAAAATGCCAGAGGCTGTCTGGACATTAGTATGAGAGTTTTGCACTGGAGAATCATTAATTTGTTGTCTTTCTACAATTTAGGCAGTCACTGAAGAGAGTATTGCCTTTTTGCAGAAGAGAGTGGTAGAACTAGAGAATGAAAAGGGAGCCTTGCTCCTTAATTCTGTAGAGCTGGAGGAGCTGAAAGCTGAGAATGGTACGTATAAATGAAAACCATAATTCTCTGACCTCTTAACCAACAACTTTTATCACTGTATATGTATAACATGTAGATTCAATGATATTAAAGATCTTAGCACAGCTGATAGTTATTGAAGTTAGGATGAATACACATTAAACAATTTGAACACAATACCAGTGTTTACATAAGTATAACATTTTGCAGTATGGGCTTTAAATGCTGCAGGAGATCTGTATTATATTCATTTTGGAGTGGCCAAGGAATCGTCTCAGATGTATGGCTCGAATAGGACCTTAATAAGACAATGACTTTTTAAATAGGTAAAATAGAGAAAGAACTTTTCCAGTAACAAATTTGTGGGATGAGGTAACAGAGATCAGTATAAGTAAAGATTTAGAGGTAGAAACCATTTTGTTTTTTGCTCATGCTATAGACTGCTTAGAACCTTATCCTTTTTCTCTAGCCTGGCTATTTCTTGAACTCATCTTTCAGGCCTCAATGAGGGCATTAACTTTTTGAGAAGTTGGTCCTAATCTCCCAAAGTTGGATTAATGCATTTTTGTGCTTCTAAAATTCATTTTCAAGGGCAGGGGTCATTTTTTTTTTTTCATCTTTTGCTTTACCCTTTACCAGAAACTAGAATAGTACCTAGCAAATGAGTGACTGCTGAATAAAGTTTTGTTGGATTGAACTAAATTTAGCGCTTTATTCTATTGAACTATGTGTGAACAGTTAGTAAGAATGAAGATATACTTCCTTCCTTTTGTCACCTGCTTCACAAGGACCTTATAGCTTTAGTAACTTGTAGTTAATAATGCTTCACTTATCTAATTTATCCTGGAGTAACTGACTACTGTGCTTTAAGAGTGAGAATGAATACCAAGTAAAGTTCGTACAATTTCCTAAAGTCTATACCAAAATTTCCAACTTAACCATTGTACAGTTCCACTTAGCTATAAACTAAGGTATATAGGGATCATATACCTTTATTAGACTAGTCCTACCATTGCTGATAAAGAATACCACAAATTCAACTCATTATTCAACCCACTTAACCCACTTCTCTGAGGCCTTATCCATGATGTTTATTTTGCAGTTTTGCAAGCAGTCTCTGTCACTTTCATGTGGCTCATTATGGTTTAGAGGTTACATGAGTTCTGTTCTCTTTGCTCTTTACTGCAGGGGTCGCTGGCCCTAAGGTTTTCTGTATTAGTTTTCATGTCTGGTTACCCTTGTTTTATGAGTCATGTTCTATTAATAGTAAACTCACCTTTTGTGCTTCCATTTCTACCACTGTGCTCCTTCCTCAAATACTTGTGAAATGTCTGAACATATTATATACAGTCTTGAATTCATTTGTTTCATGAATGTTCATTTATTCATTCAGCGAATATCTGTGGTGCCTTTCCTATGTACTGGGGACTACTCTAGTTGCTGAGGATACTGCTCCGAACATATTAGAAGACAAGACAGGCCATAAACATGTATATACATAAGAAAATTTCAGAGAGTGACAAATACTAGGATGAAAATAGAACAGGCTACTGCACATGTGTCTGGGGGAAGGAGAAAGTAGTGTCCGAGTGGTCAGGGTAGGCCTCTCTGATCACTGGTTCCTGAATGATGAAAAGGGGAGAGCCACACAAAAGAGACTGAACACATCTCATTCCAAGCAGGGAAGAGCAGTGTAAACACCCTGAGGTATGAATAAACTTGATATGTTTTCAGATAGAAGCAAGCCCAGTGTTCTTGGAAGTAGAATGAGCAAAAGGGGAGCAGTATAGAGTTTGTAGAATAAGTGGGGTCAAATCATGTGGGTCATATTAAAACACTTGGATGTAGTGTAAAAAATAAGCTTTTTTGTTTGTAATAAGCTTTTTTGTTTGTTTCGTATACTTGTCTTAGCTTCTCAGAAAGAGTATAAACTTCTTGGGGGCTTACTAACACTCAATATTTTTATCCTCCAAGGTACTACTACCCTTTTTAGATATCCACATTGTAATAAGACATGGGGGCAAACTCAGAAGACTGAATTCTGATCCTAGCTGTATGAACTAGCTGTAGGACATGTCATTTCTTTGTTTCCTCATATGGTCATTGAAGAGATTGGATAGCTCCTTTTTATGCTAAAATTTGATGTCCTTATGAACATATGTGAAAGAATGTAGAAGACATTTTAAGTGCTATATTAATGCATGATGTATAATATGAACACAGAAAAGTTATAGATAAGTTACATTTATTTCCCTAGAATTCCCAAATTATGCTGTAGAAATAGCTGCTTTTCATCATGTGCTCTGGCTTTTTTTTTTTCCCCCTTTAAAGCCTTCCACTATGTATTATACTTCACTCAGGTTAATCATTAACACCCACTACCCTTCTATCTTATATCTCATCTTTTCATCTTCTTTTGCCACTTCTTTATTTTAATAAAATAAGGGTTTTATCTCCCCCAAACTAGTCTGTTCTTTCCTCTTGGCTATTTCATGCATCTCAAATAGCCTCACACACAATCATACCTCTGTTTTGTTTTTTTTTTTCCAAACACTTCTACATTTACCTTCTAAGGCTATTTATTTTGTGACTTTCAGAAAAACTATCCTCTCAGATTACTCTCCTGGAGTCTCAGAAGAGAACTGGAGAGGTAGATAGAGAAGTCCATGAGGTAAGTGATGCATTCTTAAAATAATGAGAATATGAGCTCGATCAGGGAGGTGGTTTCAGGCCTAAGCTTTTGTACAGTTTTCTAATGTCAACAGAGAATTACATTACCTAGAAAGTGAGATTTAAGAGAGTTGTAATGGTTATTATTTCTCATTTACTCTCATTTGTTTATAAATATTTGGACATTTTATTTGTGTTGAACCAATGCAAGTACAGTAGCATTTATTTGGTATTTGATATTCTATTTTGCATGCTGGGTTATCATTTATCTCAACTTCTTTGCCCATCTCAGAAAGTTTCTCAGTAAAGAAATTAGGTGAAAATCTCCAGTCTCGCCCCACCACCCCCTTCTCATTTGGCACAGTTTCACTTAGGATTATATTCAAAAGGTATCCTTAAAGAATGGTGCTTTTTATAACCTGAAAATCATTATAAGAAATGTGTGATTGCTCAATATTCTGCTAATTTAAGATGATTGTTGGCTGTATTGTGTTTAATTGTCCTTCCATTTAGGAAGTCAGTGATGGGGAATTTCCTGGTGGTCCAGTGGTTAGGACTCCATGCTTTCACTGCCAAGGGCCTGGGTTTGATCCCTGATTAGGGAACTAAGATCACACAAGCCATGTGGCATGGCCAGAAAAAAAATGAAAAAGAAGAAGTGAGTGATAGACTCATAAATGGCCTTGAGGAATAATGTAACTTCTTTACAATAGTGTCTGCTTACTTATTGTATTAGAGTTCTCTAGAGAAACAGAATTAATAGGAAGTGCAATATATATAAACAGGCTTTATTTTAAGGAATTGGCTCATGTAATTGTGGAGGCTGACAAATTCAAAATTGCAGGGTAGGCTAGCACACTGGAGACCCAGAGAAGTTGCAGTTTGAATCTGAAGGTAGTCTGCAGGCAGAATTTCTTCTTTTTGGAGGAGGGCCATCTTTTTTTGGTTATGGCCTTTAACCAATTAGTGAAGCCCATCCACGTTATGGAGAGCAGCCAGCTTTACTCAGAGTCTGCTGGTTTAAATCTTCACTTTATCTAAAAATACCTCAACAGAAACATTTGGAGTAATGTTTGACCAATTATCTCAGTATTGTGGGCTAACCAAATTTGAGGCATAAAGTTAACCTCCACATTTACATTCAATTATGTTTTCATATGATGTTCTGTTCACAAAATTGTGAAAAGTGGACTAAATTTTGAAAATAATTTTAACATTATATGGTTACTGACAAATTATGAGAGTTTAGTAGTGAAAAATGAATCTTGTTTAGCCAAGGAGATGCTTAATGTTTTAAGATGCTTAGCAATTAATGTCTAGTGAAAACAAATGCAAGAGCAGATAAGAAATATGGGAATCTATTAAGAAAAACAAAATATCCAGAAGGGAGAACAAACAGGAAACAGTGGAAAAGTAAGGGGAAAAAAGCTCCACAGAAATTGTAAAAGCAAGGGTGACTAAGATAATTCCTTGGGATAAGAGAGAGTGAATAGAAAGGGTCCATAGAAAATGTAAGCACAGTCTAAAGGGGAAGACTAATACCAGAAGGAAAAGTGAGAGTGGCTAGAAAGAGCAAAGTTATCCACTTTCTGCTCTCTGATGTATAACATTGACTTTAAAAAAAAATCAAGCCAAAGTTAATTGAACTCTATAGATAGGATAGGGAGCAGCAGAGAATGAGACTAGGGAAGGAAGAGAGTGAGTGAAATGGCATGATAGATAGTTAGTAAAGAGGAAATAAGAATACTTAGGATATGAGACCAGGAAAAGGAGTTAGTTGTATTTCCATCTTCTGGCAAAAGTGATGCCTTGACTATATTAGATTTTTCATGTATGTAGGAATGGATAAATAGTAATGTGACATGAGGAAATTATAAAGGAAATTTTCCTCTGCTAAAAGTGTGTCCAGTTTTGGTTTCTAGAAATGTGAGTATAAGTAATACAGAGAGTGAAGAATTTTAAACAGTTAAAAGTGCTAATGAAAAATGATGAGATAATAACTTTCTGTAAAATAATATATAGTTCTGAAGTAATGATTTCTTTTCTTTTACTCAATGGCTGAAAATGATACCAAGATAATAGGTAATATTCATTGAGGGCTTACTGTGTGCCAGCTTCTGCTAGTGAATGGCAGAGATGTGAACTCTGGCAGCTGGACTGCAGAGCTTGTGTGCTTGGCCACCACATTGTTTGACAATCCCCTAGTTTGTTTGTTTTTTTTTCCTTCGTATCAAGTTGGAATTTTTTGGGGGGTGGGGAGAAAAGCTGCTGTTGACAAAGATGGATATTTTATTATGTATATGGTTCCCAAACTCATTTAATAAAATACTAAATTTACCATGAAATTCACTGGTTTTGTCCCAGGAAGACAATTATGGAAATAATTTATATGGATTGAGCAGTCTAATACAGTAAGCTTTGTAATAGTAACTTGGTTAATATTTTGTCACATGGGTCCGTAATTTCTTCCCAAGCTCCAGCAGAACTCTTCTTTGATTATTTTATCCTGGTACTTTATCTTAATCAACTTGTCTGATAATCTGTTTGTCTGTTAATAGCTATCTTATCTAATACTTCCTATTCCAATAAATAGTTTAGGAAAAGGAATCCTGTAACTTATTTCTTGGCATGAGATGAAACAAAAATTTATTTCTTGCTTTGCTTTTTATTTGTAAGTAGTTCTTAGGAGAAATAAGCAGTTTTAATCTGAAGAAAAAGTTTCCCAAGTGAGGAATATTTAGAAAATGAGTCCCAGGTTTCCTTAGGTCTTATGAATATGACTTGACTTCAGTGCGGGATTGACAGGATGCCCTCAGAGGTCCAAGTTGGGAAATAAAAACTGATTTTAAAAGTATTTAGCAGTTTTGCGGTAGGAAAGTTTGGATGGAAAGTTTTCGGTTTTGTAAAATGCACAAAATACCAGTTTTTAGTTAGGCTCTTTCCTATAAAACATTTGATTGAGGTGCTTTCTTTTTTTTTTTTTAAAAAAAAAAACAACAGGTGAGCATGGTTGATATTACCAGGCTCAACAAAAGCAGTTTTTCTGCTGAGGAAAGTGGACAAGATGCCCTGGAGAACACATTTACTCAGAAGCATAAAGAACTATCTGTTTTATTGCTGGAAATGAAAGAAGCTCAAGAGGAGATTGCATTTCTTAAGCTGCAGCTTCAAGGCAAAAGGGCAGAAGGAGACCCTGAGTTCCTTGATCAGAAAGAAATGAAACAGATAGAGAGTGAAGGAATACCTCCAGTTAAAATGACAGTGTTGCTTGAAGATACAGGGCAGCATTTTCCACCGACACCAGATAAAGAGAGCAGCCGCACAACAACTGAGAAAGGAGAGCAGATGAGCCCCGAACACCAGCATAGACCATCTGAGGAAATATCTTTAACTTACACCGGAGTGGAATTAAAATCAGCCGAGCAGGACAATGATGATAAACCCTCTTCTGCTGCCCCAGGTATTTGTCAGTGTCACCAGGATGAATTAGAAAGACTAAAAGGTCAAGTTTTGGAGCTTGAGGTAAACCTTCATAAAGCAGAAGAAATCTATGAGAAAAATTTAGATGAGAAAGCGAAGGAAATAAGCATGCTAACCCAGCTGATAGAAGAGTTTAAGAAAAATGCTGAAAACACCAACAATGCCTTTACTGCTTTGTCTGAAGAAAGAGACCAGCTTCTTGCTCAGGTGAAGGAACTTTGTGTGGTAACGGACCTGAGGGCTCAGGTACAGCAACTAGAAGTGAGCCTTGCAGAAGCAGAAAGGCAAAGAAGACTTGACTATGAAAGTCAGACTGCTCATCACGACTTGCTCACTGAACAGATCCACAGCCTCACCATAGAAGCCAAATCTAAAGATGTGAAGATTGAAGTTTTACAGAATGAACTAGATGGTGTGCAGGTTCAGTTTTCTGAGCAAAGTACTTTGATCAAAAGCCTGCAGAGCCAGCTGCAGAAGAAGGAGAGTGAAGTGCTTGAGGGGGCAGAACGTGAGAGGGAGGTCTCAAATAAGGTGGAAGAACTTTCACAGGCTCTTTCACAGAAGGAACTTGAAATAGCAAAAATGGATCAACTCTTACTAGAAAAAAAGAAAGATGTGGAAATACTCCAACAGACCATTGAGGAGAAGGATCAGCAAGTGACAGAACTCAGCTTTAGTATGACGGAGAAAATGGTTCAGCTTAATGAAGAGAAATTTTCTCTTGGGGTTGAAATAAAGACTCTTAAAGAACAGCTGAATTTATTATCCAGAGCTGAAGAGACCAAAAAAGAGCAGATGGAAGAAGATAAAGAAATTGTTTCCAGCATTAAACAGAATTATGATGAGTTGAGCCCAGCAGGACTAATAAGTAAAGAAGAACTTCAACGTGAATTAGACCTTGTAAAGAAAGAAAGTGAGCAGAGAAAGAGAAAGCTCCAGGCTGCTCTTATTAATAGAAAGGAACTTCTACAGAAAGTCAGTAGATTAGAAGAGGAATTGGCCAAAGTGAAAGATGAACCCAGCAAAGAGATCCTGCTCCATGAGAGTGAGAGGAGGGAAGTGGAGGAAGATAAAGAAAGCAAAGAAGACTTAGAAAAACGTGTGACTTCTAAGTGCCAAGAAATAGAAATGTCTTTAAAACAGATAATATCTGAGAAGGAAATGGAACTAGAGCACATTAGGAAGGATTTGGAAGAAAAGGCAGCAATAGAAGAACAGTTACAGGCTGTGGTCAAACAGATGAATCAGAATTTGCAGGAGAAGACAAACCAGATAGATCTGCTCCAAGCAGAAGTTGTTGAAAACCAAGCAATTATCCAAAAGTTAACCACAGGTAACAAGGATGCAGGTGATGGAGACTCAGCAGCACCTGTAAAAGAAGCAGTGGCCATCAGTCCACTTGGTGCCGGCAGTGGAGAACACTGGAAACCAGAACTGGAAGAAAAAATAGTCGACCTTGAAAAAGAAAAGGAGCAACTTCAAAAGAAGCTACAGGAAGTATTAACCTCTCGCAAGGTGATTCTAAAAAAGGCACAGGAGAAAGAAAGACATCTTAGGGAGGAGCTAAAGCAACAGAAGGATGACTATAATCGCTTGCAAGAACAGTTTGATGAGCAAAGCAAGGAAAATGAGAACATTGGGGACCAACTAAAACAACTGCAGATTCAAGTACAGGAATCTATGGACAGAAAACTCCCAGGCAGTGGCCAGCAGGAACCAGGCGCTCCCACTCAAGGTTTAGAAGAACCTTTATTCAAAACCACCAAACAGCAGCCTGTTCAATCTGTTTCAGAGTCTGACTTGCACCCAGACTGGCCTTCTCATCTTGGAGATACAGATGCTCTGCAGGGCAATGCTGCTATTGCCCAGATTAAGACCCAGCTGAAAGAAATAGAGGCTGAGAAAGAAGAGTTAGAGTTAAAGGTTAACTCTACAATAAATGAGCTGACTAAAAAATCAGAAGAAGTATTTCAGTTACAAGAGCAGATAAATAAACAGGATTTAGAAATCCAAAGTCTGAAGGCAGAGTCCTGTGAAGCTGAAGCCCACGCAGAAACCCTGAGGCAAAAACTGGAAAGCAGTCAACTAGAGATTGCTGGATTAGAGCAGTTAAGAGACTTGAAGCCTGAACTAGATGAACTGCAAAAACTCATAAGCAAAAAGGAAGAAGAAGTTAGATACCTTTCTGGACTGCTTAGTGAAAAGGAAACAGCCCTTACTAAAGTACAAACGGAGATAACAGAACAAGAGGATTTAGTAAAGGCACTGCGTACACAGCTGGAAATGCAAGCCAAAGAACATGATGAGAAGATAAAGCAGTTCCAGGTGGAGCTTTGCGAACTGAAGCAGAAACCAGAAGAGACTGGAGAAGAAAGTAAAGCAAAACAGCAAATACAGAGGAAGCTGCAAGCTGCCCTCATTTCCCGAAAGGAAGCACTAAAGGAAAACAAAGGTCTCCAGGAGGAGTTGTCTTTGGCCAGAGACACCATTGAGCATCTCACTAAGTCTCTGGCAGATGTGGAAAACCAAGTTTCTGCTCAAAATAGGGAAAAAGATGTATTCTTAGGAAAGTTAGCTCTTCTTCAGGAAGAAAGAGATAAACTCATTGCAGAAGTGGACAGATCTTTAATGGAAAATCAAAGTCTCAGTGGTTCTTGTGAAAGTCTGAAATTAGCACTGGAGGGTCTTACTGAAGACAAGGAAAACTTAATGAAGGAAATTGAATCTTTGAAATGTTCCAAGATTGCAGAAAGCACTGAGTGGCAAGAGAAACACCAAGAATTGCAAAAGGAATATGAAATTCTTCTGCAGTCCTATGAGAATGTTAGTAATGAGGCAGAAAGAATTCAGCATGTCGTAGAAACTGTGAGGCAGGAGAAGCAGGAACTTTATGGCAAGTTACGAAGCACAGAAGCAAACAAGAAAGAAACAGAAAAGCAGTTGCAGGAAGCTGAACAGGAAATGGAGGAGATGAAAGAAAAGATGAGAAAGTTTGCTAAATCTAAACAGCAGAAAATCCTAGAGTTGGAAGAAGAGAATGAGCGGCTTAGGGCAGAGGTACATCCTGCAGGAGATACATCTAAAGACAGTATGGAGGCACTTCTTTCTTCCAATTCCAACATGAAGGAGGAGCTGGAAAGGGTCAAAACAGAATATAAAACCCTTTCTGAGGAGTTTAAGGCCTTAAAGGCAGAGAAGGACTCTTTAAGTGAAGAGGTTCAACATTTAAAGCATCAGATAGAAGATAATGTGTCCAAACAAGCGAGCCTGGAGCCCACTGAGAAGCATGACAACCAGATGGCTGTCACTGAAGAGGCGACCCCGTCTGCTCCAGGTGAGGCTGATGAGCAAGATTCCCCAGGGATGAACACAAGGCCTGAAAATTTAGAATCCACTCTATCAGAGAACAATGCCAAGCCTGACATATGTGAGAATGTCAGCTTACATGATGAAATTAATAACTACCTTCAGCAGATTGATCAGCTCAAAGAAAGAATCACTGAATTAGAGGAAGGCAGGCAGAAAGACAAGGACTTTAGCCAGAATTTAGAAAACGAGAGAGATGCTTTATTGAGTCAAATAGCGGCAAAGGATGGTGAACTAAAAATGCTTCAGGAAGAAGTAACCAAAATAAACCTATTAAATCAGCAAACCCAAGAAGAACTTGCCAGAGTTACCAAGTTAAAGGAGACAGCAGAAGAAGAGAAAGATGATTTGGAAGAGAGGCTTATGAATCAGTTAGCAGAACTTAATGGAAGCATTGGGAATTATTATCAGGATGTTACAGATGCCCAGATCAAAAACGAGCTACTAGAATCCGAAATGCAGAACCTTAAAAAGTGTGTGAGTGAATTGGAAGAAGAAAAGCAACAGTTAGTCAAGGAGAAAACTAAGGTGGAATCAGAAATACGAAAGGAATATATGGAGAAAATACAAGGCGCTCAGAAAGGACCTGGCAATAAAAGCCATGCGAAGGAACTGCAGGAGCTGCTAAAAGAAAAACAGCAAGAAGTAAAGCAGCTGCAGACGGATTGTATTAGGTACCAAGAGAAAATCAGCGCTCTGGAGAGAACTGTTAAGGCTCTAGAATTTGTTCAGACTGAGTCCCAAAAAGATTTGGAAATAACCAAAGAAAATCTGGCTCAAGCCAATGAACACCGCAAGAAGGCAGAATTGGAATTAGCTAGCTTCAAAGTACTGCTAGATGATACTCAAAGTGAAGCAGCAAGGGTCCTAGCAGACAATCTCAAGTTGAAAAAGGAGCTTCAGTCAAATAAAGAATCCATTAAAAGCCAAATGAAACAAAAGGATGAAGATCTTGAGCGAAGACTGGAGCAAGTAGAGGAGAAACACCTGAAAGAGAAGAAGAATATGCAAGAGAAACTGGATGCTTTGCGTAGAGAAAAAGTCCACTTGGAAGAGACATTTGGAGAGGTTCAGGTCACCTTGAACAAGAAAGACAAGGAAGTTAAGCAACTTCAGGAAAACCTGGATAGTACTGTGGCCCAGCTGGCAGCTTTCACTAAGAGCATGTCTTCCCTCCAGGATGATCGGGACAGGGTGATAGATGAAGCCAAAAAGTGGGAGAGGAAGTTCAGTGATGCTATTCAGACCAAAGAAGAAGAAATTAGACTTAAAGAGGAGAATTGCAGCGTTCTAAAGGATCAGCTTAGGCAGATGTCCATCCATATGGAGGAACTGAAGATCCACATTTCCAGGTAAATGAATAATAACTCTTTTAGCTCTTCCAAACGAAATTGAAGGCAAAGGAAGTCATAAACTATTTCCATTCCCTTTAATATTATGGGACTAATTTTGGTGTAAATTTCCCCCCAGAAAATGTATTCCCTCTCCCTTCCATCTCACTGTCTGTCTGTTTTTTGCAAATGACTTTCTGCTACAACTTGTCTTGGCATGAAAAATTAATTTACTTCTCTACCCATTTTTCTGTTGAGAGATCTCTTAGACTTTTTCCTTTCTTTTTATTTTCATTTCTACTGTCCTTGCCCATCTCTGAATTTTTACCATAGTGTAAATTTCTATACTCTCAAATTACTGTCTTAGCCTTTGAAATTATCTCCTCTTTTCTCTTCCCCATATTCCACATCCATTTATATTGCATATGCCTGCTGGAGTTATTTTCCTCAAACTCCAGTTTTATATCACTTTAGTTCAGGAACTAACAGCGTCCCCACACTATACTCTTTCATTTTTAGTAGAATCCCTCTGCTCAGAGACAGGTTTCCTCATTTGCCTCTCATACCAAGGTTATTTCATTCAGGGGCCAGACAACAGCTTATCTAGAACCAAGTACAAATTGGGGGCACTCTTCAGAGTATCCAAACTCATGTCACTAAATTAACAACAGACTTTGGAGTTTATTTTTATATAAATTCTTAGATGCAATATACCTTTAATACAGAACATTCATAGAACTGATACCTCTTTATTAAAAACACCTTCAATTATGAATGTTTATTCATTTATAGATCTGAGTACCTGTTGTGTTTCTTAGGCATCAAGTACTTTTCCATTGAAATCTGTAATTAATGACCTTCTTTTTTTCTAGGCTTGAGCATGACAAACAGATGTGGGAGTCCAAAGCTCAGACAGAGGTCCAGATTCAGCAGAAGGTCTGTGATACTCTGCAAGGAGAAAACAAAGAACTTTTGTCCCAGCTCGAAGAGACTCAAAATCTATACCGTAGTTCTCAGGATGATTTAGCTAAGTTGGAATCAGAACTGAAGATTCTCAGAGACCAGTCAACTGATTTAAATAACTCTCTAGAAAAATTTAAGGAAAATAAAGAAAATTTGGAAGGGATCATAAAGCAGAAAGAAGCTGATATCCAGAATTGTAAGTTCAGTTATGAGCAGCTGGAGACTGATCTTCAGGCCTCCAGGCAACTGACCAGTAGGCTGCATGAAGAAATAAACATGAAGGAGCAGAAGATTATAAGCCTGCTTTCTGCCAAGGAACAGGCAGTCCAAGTGGCCGTGGCTGAACTGCATCGGCAGCATGATAAAGAAATTAAAGAACTGGAAAATCTGCTGTCCCAGGAGGAAGAGGAGAACACTGTCTTAGAAGAGGAGAACAAAAAAGTTGTTGACAGAACCAATCAGCTTATGGAAGCACTGAAAAACATAAAAAAGGAGAATATGCAGCAGAAGGCGCAGTTGAATTCCTTCGTTAAATCCATGTCTTCCCTCCAGGATGACCGAGACCGCATAGTCAGTGACTACCAACAGCTGGAAGAACGACATCTCTCCGTGATCTTGGAAAAAGACCAACTCATTCAAGATGCTGCCACTGAGAATAATAAGCTGAAGGAAGAAATCCGATGCTTGAGAAGTCATATGGATGACCTTAATTCTGAGAATGCCAAGCTCAATGCAGAGCTTATCCAGTATAGAGAAGACCTGAACCAAGTGTTATCAAAGAAAGACTGTCAGCAAAAGCAGCTCCTTGAAGCTCAGCTTCAGCAGGTCAAGGAGGTGAAAGGTGAATATGCTAAATTAGAAGCAAAGCTCAAGGAGTCTGAAGAAGCAAGGGAGGAGCTGCAGAGGTCCTCTCTTGCCCTCCAGGAGGAGAAACAAGATTTAGCTAAAGAGACTGAGAGCTTGAAAGTCTCTCTATCGCAATTAAAGAAACAGTTGACAGCCTTGCAAGAAGAAGGTACTCTAGGAATATTTCAGGCCCAATTAAAAGCCAAAGAAGAAGAGGTACAGAAGTTAAGTACTGTCTTTTCTTCCTCTCAGAAGAGAGTTATGGAACTGGAAGAGGAATTGGTTAATGTTCAGAAGGAAGCTGCCAAGAAGGTAGGTGAAATTGAAGACAAACTGAAGAAAGAATTAAAGCATCTTCATCACGATGCAGGGATAATGCGCAATGAAACTGAGACAGCAGAAGAGAGGGTGGCGGAGCTAGCAAGAGATCTGGTGGAGATGGAACAGAAGTTACTCATGGTCACCAAAGAAAATAAAGATCTCACAGCACAAATCCAGTCTTTTGGAAGGTCAATGAGTTCCCTACAAAACAGTAGAGATCAGGCGCATGAGGAACTTGAGGAACTGAAAAGGAAATATGAGGCCAGTCTGAAGGAGTTGGCACAGCTGAGAGAACAGGGCCTCATAAGCAGGGAGAGAGATGTTCTTGTTTCTAAAGCAGCATTTCCAGTGATTTCCACTGAGGATAACAGCTTGCCCCACCTTGAGAAACTTAACCAGCAGCTTCTGTCCAAAGATGAGCAACTGCTTCACTTGTCCTCACAACTGGAAGATTCTTACAACCAAGTGCAGTCCTTTTCCAAGGCTATGGCCAGCCTGCAGAATGAGAGAGATCGCCTATTGAGTGAACTGGAGAAATTACGCAAGTCAGAGGACGGGAGGCAGAGGTCCCCAGCCCCACCTGCAACCAGCCCTGCTGAAGTACAGAGTTTAAAAAAAGCTATGTCGTCACTCCAGAATGACCGCGACCGACTAGTGAGTGTTTAGTTTTTTCTTTCCGGTCTTCTTCTGAGAGTTTTTGAAACTTTCTTTAAATTGATTTTCATTTTTACAGAAAATGGTAAAAATTTTTATTCATTTTAACTTGGTATTCTGGGATGATCTCATATGCCCCACAGATTGTTTTTGGTCTTAGAGAAACATTATTTAAATTACTTTAAATCTTCCATTGCTGTTTTAAAAAAATTACAGATTTCCTTTGCAAGAACTCACCATGGATCACGAAAGGACTAAGAGATGGAGAGCTATTTTATATATTTTATACACACACACACGCACGCACACACACACGTGTTTCTGGAATTTGTCATAGTTTAATTGAATGAAAGTATTGGGATCACTTAAGTGCTTTTTCACACTGATAGTTTAGTAAAATCTGGTAGAATTAAGGGTAAAGAGGAGTCGGCTTATTTTTGTACTTATCTAAACACAACCCTACTTTGTCAAAAAAAAAAAAAGTTAAATGTAAAAGGGATTAATTTAAATAATTTTACATGACTATTTAGTAAAGCTTTATTTGCAGACTGAATCATTTTCCCACTTTGCTTTATATATCCAACTTTTTTTTTTTTAATCTTAGAGAAAGATAAGGAAGATCTCCAGTGTTAAATTTTTACTGCTTTTAAGAGGATCCCATAGTTTAATCCAGGTCTTTTTTTTTTTTTTTTCCCCTGAAAACTTGCATATTATCAAAATTTAGAGGCAAAACTAGAACTGTATGAGCCCAGCCAGGCTGTGAGGATTCTACTTTGTGACATTATTCTTTTCACTTTCATGACAGTTTCTTAACTCTGTCTAGGCCATATACTCAAATGGGCAATAAATTGAGCTTCAAAAGGCTAAATTTTCTATTTTTAAATCCAGAATATGAAAATTCTAGTTTTTAAGATTGAAAGTGAAAGTGAAGTCGCTCAGTCATGTCCGACTCTGTGACCCCATGGACTGTAGCCTACCAGGCTCCTCCGTCCATGGGATTTTCCAGGCAAGAGTACTGGAGTGGGGTGCCATTTCTTTCTCCAGGGGATCTTTCCAACCCTGGGATCGAACCCAGGTCTCCTGCATTGCAGGCAGACGCTTTACCGTCTTAAGCCACCATTATTAGCCCAGGGGAAAAAATTAATTTCTCCTAAACTGTAAAGTCTTATGCAGATTTTTTTTTTCTTGGTAGATAATATGTTCATTCATATTACATTTAATACTGAATATTTATAGACAATCTTTTTTCCCTTTTGTAATCTGAACAAAACCTCCCTTTTCAGCTACAATTTTGACATTAATACAACTTAGGCATATTTATTTTTATTTTTAAAATAGTTTCAGTTTAGCTGACTTTGTTCTAGGAGCTTAAGCTTTTGTCATTGTTTTCAGAATGCAAATGCAAAAAGTTTTCTTCAGGACCATATATACCTCACATATAGTTTATAGCAGAGGTCCCCAGCCTCCAGGCGCAGACTGGTATCTCCTTCAGATAGCAGTGGCGTGAGACTAGAAATAAAGTGCACAATGAATGAAACGTGCTTGAATCATCCCCAAACCATCCCCATTCCACCCGCCCCCGGTCGCGGAAAACTGTCTTCCGTGAAACTGGTCCCTGGTGCCAAAAAGGTTGGGGACTGCTGACTTATCCAGGTGTTGATTATCTTCTAGGTCAAAATCTTTTTCCTGAAAGCTGGTAGGATAGAGTCTGAATTAGCTATGTTTTATTCAATGAGTTGCTTTACTATTTTTAGCTATTGTAAATACTAGGGACTAAACTTTCCATCTCTTAACCCCTGTTCTATTAATACCTTTTTGTCTGCTGGATATTTACAAGCCAAAGCATTTTTTATTTATTTGATTTTTTTCTTAATATATATATTTATTGAAGTACAGTTGACTTACAATGTTTTAGGTACACAGCAAGGTGATTTAGTTATACATATACACATATATTATTTTTGAAATTATTTTCAAAATACTGACTATAGTTACCTATGCTATAAAGCCAGCCTTTTTTAATTTCCATATAACTCATAGAAATGTTCTTCTGTTTCCTAAGGCTCTAACTGTCTATGATTTTATTTCATTTAATCATCAAAGTCTGTCATTTCTTTTTTAAAATTTTTGTACAATTCTTAAAGGTTACTTTTGATTTACAGTTATTACAAAATATTGGCTGTATTCCTGCATTGAGCCTATCTAGGGTCTATCATTTCTTTATTCATAGTGTGCCTCAAATATTTCTTTTTTCCTTTCCATCATCAACACCTTAGGATAAATTTTTAACACTTTACCCTTAAATGGTTATAATGTTGGTGCTCCCAGTTGTTACCCCTCCATTGCTGAATACATTTTTCTGAAACTACTCTCTTATTACTGCATTGTTCAGTAACCTTTAAAAAGTATTCTATCTCTAAAATATGCTTAGGATTCAAACCTCTTGGTCTGGTTTTAAGACCCCATGGTTTGTATCTGCCTGTCTTTCCAGCGTCCCCTTCCCTACTCTTTCTCTTATTGTCAGCCATCTGATCTGCTCACCCACAAACTGGTCTACTTACCCACATTACCATCCTCTGAACAAAAATGTCCTCTCCATTTTCCTTTTTTGGGCAAATATTCCTACTCTTTAAAGGTTGTTCCAGAACTTAGATCCTCTGGTCACATTTCCAGATCACTTGATTGTCTATTACCTTCTGTCTGTACTTTCCTCGTGCTTCTCTTTTCCTTTGTCCCATGTTGTCTTGATATATATGGGTGTGTGTGTTTGTGTGTGTAAAATTTCTATACCTTTGTATTTTTTTATTGCACCATTTAAATTTCAAACTCCTGGTAAATGTCATATCTTATACGTGTTTGTATTTCACATGGTTTTTAGCAGAAAGGTAGTTAATCATATGGTAGATAATCAGCAATTGTGGTGGATATTCTCTATCAGTGTGGTTGTTACTGAAAACACTGTTTTCTCTATTTTGTGAAATTGGTGTGTAGGGAGATTATAGGAACTTTTGAGACTGAGGCTTTTACATCTGCCATGACTGAATCATAAAGCCTAATTGCTACTGCTACTGCTGCTAAGTCACTTCAGTCGTGTCCGACTCTGTGCGACCCCATAGACGGCAGCCTATCAGGCTCCCCCATCCCTGGGATTCTCCAGGCAAGGACACTGGAGTGGGTTGCCATTTCCTTCTCCAATGCATGAAAGTGAAAAGTGAAAGTGAAGTTGCTCAGTCGTGTCCGACTCTTCGCGACCCCACGGACTGCAGCCTACCAGGCTCCTCCATCCATGGGATTTTCCAGGCAAGAGTACTGGAGTGGGGTGCCTAAGCAGGGTTATAAATCACATGAAGGCCTGACAGTCTGACTCAGTGATATTGCATACAGGCCCTGCCAGTCTGCTGAGGCCCTTCTGCATACTTACTGAATGTATTATTAACTCCATCGACTCTTCTTTTCCATGCATCTTGTTCTCACTCTGTCTCATGAGCATTGAAATTTCTAGTCTCTCAGCCACTGGCTGCATGTATGATAACATTTCAATCACTGTCAGTTTAAATATTCAGCCCAGGCCAGCAAATTATCACCTCTGCCTAGACTAGGCTTCCTTTCTCTCAGGACCACCTAAGGGAGGAGCTCAGTTTGAAAGGAGCTCAGGTTACTTTGGTCCTCTTCTTTCCATAGTTAAAGGGAAGTTTCCCAAATAAAGTCTGAGGGTCTAAGTGGCAAGGAGTTAATAACCCAGGGGATTCTACTAGGGCGTAACTGACAACTCTGGAAACATTTTGGAGTTTTCATCACCCAAACTTCCTTAGGACTTTCCCATAATCAAAGGAAGCACTTGGACAGTTCCTGTCTAAAGGATGGGGTGCAAATCTCTAGAGGTGCCTTTTCGTTTGTATGTGCACTTCAGTCTGAAAGTGATTTGAGGTAGCGTTTAAAGATATGAGGGGCTTCCCATCTGGGTCAGTGGTAGAGAATCCACCTGCCAATTCAAGAGAAGCAGGAATCTGAGGGACTTCCCCAGTGGCTCAGTGGGTAAAGAATCTGCCTGCAATGCAGGAGACATGGTTTTGATCCCTGGGTTGGGAAGATCCTCTGGAGAAGAAAAAACCCACTCCAGTGTTCAGGTTGCAAAATGGAGTTGCAGAGAGTCTGACACAGTTGGGCGCAAGCACCTCCGGACCTATGTATTACTTTTATTTTCCTTGTCTCCTTTGTTTTTCCTGGAATGAGTAACTGTGTTTTTGTTGTTACTGAGTTTTCTTTGTACTTATCAATGTAATTTAACCCTAGATGTACTGTCATTTATCCACATTTTTCAAGATGTTTATTTTCCTATATGTTTTGTCTTCAGGAAGAAAATTCTCTTGAACTCTCTTTTTTGCTCTTATATGAATCAGTTGCCCTATATTATTCCTAGGACATAATTTTCTTTCTAGAATATCTCCCTCCTGTTCTTTCCTGTGTTAGATCTCCTGTTTCTTATATTCTCTGTTTTCCTCATCTTGGTTTTGTGCCATCATTTTGTTGGAATAAATCAGTAACTCTCCAAGAAAAGATACAGGGGAGGTAAATGTCTAATCATTTCCGGTGGTTTGGTGGAGCACAGAATTCTAGGCTGAAAACGATTTCTCTTCAAAACTGTGAAGACATTGTTCTATTCCCTTTTAGCTTACATTGTGGTTCAGGAGTCCAAAGATTCTGATCCTTCATCCTTTTTATGTGATCTAGTTCTCTCTCTGTTTATCTAGTTCTCTCTCTTATCTTTCTCTCCCTCCCTCATGTCCCTCTCTCTCTCTCTGGAAATACAGTTGGACCTTGAACAATATGGCTTTAAAATGCATGGATTCACTTATACATGGGTTTTCTACAGTAATAAATACTACAGTACTCTAGGATTAGCAGTTGATTGACTCTGTGGATGTGGAACAGCAGATATAGAAGAACCACATATACGAGGGGCTGACAATAAAGTACACATGGATTTTCAACTCACTCTTGTGTTGTTCAGTGGTCAACTGTATATAGAATCTTTCAGTCCAGTATGTTCTGATGTTTCACAATAATGTGTTTTGGCGTGAGTCTATTTTTATTCATCACTCTGTCTAGTCCTTTGAATCTAAGAATTCATGTTCATCAATTTTGAGAAATTCCTTTGAATTCTGTTTTACTACTTTCCCTTGGCCTTTTTTTCCCCTGTGAAAATCCTGTTATTTAGATGTAGGGCCTTCTGGCTTGGTTCTATAATTTTCTTACCTTTTCTATTCTTTTTGTTTTATTTTGGGAAGGTTTTTCTCACCTCTGTCTTATGAATCCTGTATTGAAGTTTTCATATTTGTTATCATGTTTCTGATTTCTAAGGATTTTTTTTTTTTTTTTGGTCTCATGGATAGATGTTCTTAATTTATCTCTCCAAGTAGATTAGGGGCAATTTTGTTCTTTGAAATTTTCTCTTGAGTTTTTCTTTATAGTTTTAAAATTTCTGCTGTAATGCTTCTGATTTCCAATATTCTCTTAAATCTTTGAGTACATGACATGCTTTCCTCTGTTAATGTCTTCTGAATTACTTTTCTTTCAGTTTCTTTTTATCCCTGCCTAATGTTAGCTGTTCTTCAGGGAAGGGTTAATCAGTGGTTTATTCTTCATGTTCAAAGGTGGAGTCTAAAAAATGCTTGTGGGTGGGACTTCCCAACTGTGAGTTTCAGCTCATGGTTATCTTGCTGAGCTTTTTGAGGGCAGTCCCCATGTTGATATCTTTAGTTCCTCTTGGGTTAGTCAGGTTTTCCAAAGAAGACCTCTCCATTTCCTGCATGGATGGTTAAGGCCTCTGTGTCAGAACTCTTCAAGCTGAGTATGGGAAAGTCTTCTAATATTCAGAAAGCATACATTCACTTGATCACTCTGGTGCTGGAGCAGTACCTTTACCTTCAACTGTTCCATAGTCCAGAGACACTCCTTCAACCTTCTCTAAAGGATAAAATTCTAGTTGTCTGTCAGAGTAACAAAAAGTGTGAAATTGGGAGTGTTTTTAGGGATGTTGTTGTTCTTAAGCATCTTTCATCTGATCCTGCTTATTTCAGCTATCACCTCCTCACTACTCCCATCACCATCTTTTCCAAAAAGTACCTAGTGCTCTTAATTCCTAAGCCTTTTGAAGAGTCTGCCAAGTAAGTTCTGTTGGTTCTTGACTTTCCCTACTGCCATCTTAAGACTTGCCATTCCCAGATCTGTTAAGTCAGTTACCATTTATACATCTACTTTTTAGCTTCCAAAATTATTTTCGTTGCTACTGACTCCTCTCTTGTTGTTCTTGTTCATGTGTTTTATGCTTATAAAATATCTTTATTGTAGCTTTAGTGATATTTCCAGATGGGTGAAAGAGATATGTGTTTAGGGCCCCCCTCTTTGCCCTGACATCCTCACATTATTTCTTACTGCCAAGCTTTTAATGAACATTGGGGGTAAAGAGTTAGAAGATATATCTGCAATGTAATAGATAGGCAGGTTTGTTAATTAAAGGCAAGTTCATCATCATCAACACCGCCACTGACTTTTATATGTTAATTTTCTTGTCAAATTCTCATAATCTTTATAAGAGGTACTGTAATTATCTTCATTTTATAGGTGAAGGAAATTAAGGCTTAAAGAGTATGTGAAACATGCCCACTATGTGGGCAGGATAGCTGACTCCAAATTCTAACTGTTCTTAAGCACTGGGCCTGGGCATCACTGCCTTCTTTATAATCAACATCATCTATGGTAGAATTAAGGTTGATATTCATGAACCAGTGTTTAGAAGCCTAGCCAGGGCACATGGTTAAATAGAAAGCCAGTCTATCTTTATACTTTTTATCTTAGGGAGTTACCACCCCCAAGCAGCTGTAAGTCCATTGTCTATCCCATCTCCAGAGTTTTAAATCTAGAATCAGCTTAGGACCTCAGGGCCAGGGGACTGGGAAGTTGCAGTAGTTGTTGGGCTTTGCTGCCTTCATGGCCACTCCATGGGGAGATTCCCACCAGCCTGGCTGCGTGCATTTCACTACATTAGGGATTCATGCTGCAATTATGTCAGTGGATTGTTAGGTATTAGTAGTCTATTGTGATGTTGACTGACTTAACAGGGAGCTAGCTATGTTCATGAAATGTGATAAATCACCCTTTCACTTTCCTTTTGGTTAAAGCTGAAGGAGTTGAAGAATCTGCAGCAGCAATATTTACAGATTAACCAAGAAATCACTGAGTTACGTCCACTGAAGGCTCAACTTCAGGAATATCAAGATAAGACAAAAACATTTCAGATTTTGCAAGAAGAGCTAAAACAGGAAAACCTCTCCTGGCAGCATGAGCTGCATCAGCTCAGGTATAGTAATCTCTGCTTTTTAACCCTTTCTGTTGTTGTTCATTGTTGTTCAGTTGGGAAGTCATATCTGACTCTTTGTGACCCCGTGGACTGTAGCATGCCAGGCTTCTCTGTCCACTATCTCCCAGACTTTGCTCAAACTCATGTCCATTGAGTTGGTAATGCCATCTAACTATCTCATCTTTCGCTGCCCTCTTCTCCTGCCCTTAGTCTTTCCCAGCCTTAGGATCTTTTCCAGTGAGTTGGCTCTTCACATCAGGTGGCCAAATTACTGGAGCTTCAGCTTCAGCATCAGGCCTTCCAATGAATACTCAGGACTGATTTCCTTTAGGATTGACTGGTTTGATCTCCTTGCCATCCAAGGGACTCTCAGGAGTCTTCTCCAGCACCACGATTTAAAAGCATCATTCTTTGGCACTCAGCTTTCTTTATGGTCCAGCTCTCACAGGACTACTGGAAAAGCCATAGCTTTGACGATATAGCCCTTTGTTGACAAAGTGATATCTCTGCTTTTGAATACACTTTCTAGGTTACCTGTCATAGCTTTCCTTCTAAGGAGCAAGTGTCTTTTAATTTCATTGCTACAGTCACCATCTACAGTGATTTTGGAGCCCAAGAAAAGAAAATCTGTCACTGTTTCCACTTCTCCCCCTTCTGTTTGCCATGAAGTGATGGGACCGATGCCATGATCTTAGCTTTTTGAATGTTGAGCTTTAAGCCAGCTTTTTTGCTCTCCTCTTTCATCCTTATCTAGAGACTCCTTAGTTCCTCTTCACTTTCTGCCAGTAGAGTGGTATCATCAGCATATCTGAGATTGCTGATATTTTCCCCAGCAATCTTGATTCCAGCTTGTGATTCATCCTACAGCCTAGCATTTTAAATGATGTACTCTGCATATAAGTTAAATAAACAGGGTGACAGTATATAGCCTTGTGATACTCCTTTCCCAATTTTGAACTAGTCTCTTGTTCCATGTCCAGTTCTGTTGCTTCTTGACCTGCATACAGGTTTTTTAAGAGAAAGGTAAGGTGGTCTACTATTCCCATCTTTTTAAGAATTTTCCACAGTTTGCTGTGATCCTTTTAGTTTTTTCTTTTATTATTATGAAATAATTATAGATTTGTAGAGAGTTACAAAAAAAATAGTACAAAGAGCTTTCATGTACTCTTCATCCAGTTTCCTCCAGTGGTAATATCTTATATCACTATAGTTCGATTTCAAAACCAGGAAATAGTCATTGGTACGATTCAAAGACCTTATGCAGATTTGACCAATTAGACTTTCACTCAAGTATGTGTATAGTTCTGTGCAGCTTTATGATATGTGTGGAGTCATGTAGCCGCCACTGCAACAAGATGCACAACTGGCCTGTCATCACGGATACGTCCCTTGTGCTACTAGTTTATGGTCACTCTTCCTCTCCCTCCATCTCCATGTCCGTAACTTCTGGCAACCACTCATCTGTTTCTCCATCTTTATAATTTTGTCTCATTCTGAGAATTTTTTAGTATGTAACCTTTTGAAATTAGCTTTACTTATGTATAATGCCCTTGACATCTGTAACATCTTTGCATGTATCGATACTTCATTCTTTTTATTGATGAACAGTATTTCATGGTATGAATGTACTGCTTCAACCATTCATCCATTGAAGGTCATGTGTTGTTTCTAATTTTTAGCTACTGTAAATAAAGCTGCTGTAAACACTTGTGTATAGACTTTCATGTGGACAGTAAGTTTTAATTTCTCTGAGATAACTGCCCAGGAGTGCAAATTCTAGGTCATATAATAAATATGTTTCATTTTTAAAGAAGCTACAAAACTATATTCCAGAATGACTGTATTATTTTACAACAATATATGAGTGATCCAGTTTCAATATCAAATGCTGCATCTTCATCAGGATTTGATATTGTAGCTGTATTTTAGTTTTTAATAGGTATGTAATGCTGTTCCATTGTGGTTTGAATTTGCATAAGGGCTACTAATGTTGAACATTTTTTATGTGCTTATCTGACATCTATATATCCTTTTTGATGAAATATTTGTGTTTTTTCTGTTTTCTAGTTGTGTCATTAATTTTTACTGTTGAGTTTTGAGAGCCTTTTTGTTTGTTTTTTACTCCAGATACAAGTGTTTTGTCAGATATGTGACTTGCAAATATTTTCTTCCAGTCTGCAGTTCATTTTTTTCTTCTTTCCATTGAGACGGTCTTTTTAATTTTGATGAAACCAGTTTGTTGCTTATCTTTCAGATGCAATAATTGTTATTGCAATTATTATTATTGCAATATTATTGTAATTGTTATTGTTAATATTATTGTTATTGTTCTATCTTCAGGTTCACTGATATTTTTTTCCTTCATCGCTTTTTGAGTCCATTGAGTTAGCTTTTTATTTTGGATATTTTGATATTTTTTCATTCTAAAATTTCCGTTTAGGTCTTCTTTATATCTTCTGTTTCTTTGTTGAGGCTTTCTCTGTTTTCATTTATTTCCAGTGTGTTAGTTATTACTTTTTGAAGCATTTATATGATGGCCACTTTAAAATCCTTCTTTAATTCTGTATATATGTTTCCAACATCTGTGTCATCTTGGGTCTTGTAATCTGTTAATTTTGTTTTCTCAATCAAATTGTGATTTCCCTGTTTTTTTAGTATGATGAGTGATTTTAAGTTGTTCCTGAACATTTTGGAGTCTTGTAAGTTTTAATGATCAATCTTCTTTAAATCTTTAGTAGGCTTCCACTAACACCATGCTGAGAGGGAAAGGGAGACACTACCAATTTACTGCTGGAGGAGTGGGAGAAATGTGGGCTTTCCCAGGTGGAGTGGTGGTAAACAATCCACCTGCTAATGTAGGAGATGCAAGAGACTCGGGTTTAATTTCCAGGTCAGGAAGTACCCTGGAGCAGGAAATGGCTACCCACTCTAGTATTCTTGCCTGGAAAATCCCAGGGAAAGAGGAACCTGGTGTGCTACAGTCCATGGGGTCAGAAAGAGTCAGACACGACTGAGCATACATGTACACAGTGGGAGGAATAAGGAAAAATGCATCTACTCCATCTTGTCTTGCCCTTTTCTTTTAAAGATGAATAACAATGCTATATGTTCTATTAGAGGAAAAAAAGATATGATAGGAACTGATATTTTTGATGGTTCATTTAATTCAGTGTCTCAGATTTGATCCAAAAAGTAAAGGTAAAGAGTAAGTGCTTAACAGTATATAGACAGGTCCTGTTCTTGCAGCCTCCTTGTTGGGACTTTGTTACTGTTCGGTAAGACGGTGCAATGCACCTTAGTAAAACCAAACCTTTCAAGATTTGGTACTGAAAGGAGAATCTGTATGTTGGAAAGTGCTGCTGACCAAGCACCACCTGCTTTGCCTTACCTGCTGCTACAGGGCCAGCACAGGCAAGAGAATACAGAGAATATGAGGTGGAGTGTAGAGTCTGATCCAGCTTACACAGGGGCTACCCTGATGACAGTATAATAAAAGTATCAGTATATCAGTATAATAAAAATAATTATTGTAACATCCCTAGGAGAGCTCTTTAGCATTTTTTAAATTAATTACTAATTAGGCTGCATCAGGTTCTTTGCCTTTTAGCATATGGGATCTTAGTTCCCCAGCCAGGGATCAAACCTGTTTCCCGTGCATCGCAAGGTGGATTCTTAACCACTGCACCATGAGGGATGTCCTCCTAAGAGAGCTCTTAATGTGTAAATATGAGAGATTTGTTCCTTCACAGATCCTAGATGCTTTACTAACATGATATGTCAAAATAAACCTTAAGCAAAGTTTATGGAACAAAACACTTTTTCGAATTGGGTCATTTAAGTTTTATGGAGTGACATTACATCCAAAAAATTTTCAATTCAACATATTTACAGACTTTCTCATAAGTGAAAAAACTGAATTTCTCCTGTTTCTTCATTCTGTAATTGAACCTCCAGAAGGAAGGTGAATTAATCCATTTCAACCTCATGCCTTTTTTCCGGCAGGGAATAGCTGCCCCAGCTTATTCCCTATAATCTCAGTTCATCATCAAGAAACCATCTTCCTTCAGATGCACATTAAGGCCGAGCACTGAATTTAGGGCCCTCTGAAGGTGATTGGGAGCACAAGGGAGCATCACCTTGATGTCACCCATATAGTATCCAAATTAAGCACAAGCTGGAATCAAGATTGCTGGGAGAAATATCAATAACCTCAGATATGCAGATGACACCACCCTTATGGCAGAAAGTGAAGAGGAACTAAAGAGCTTCTTAATGAAAGTGAAAGTGGAGAGTGAAAAAGTTGGCTTAAAGCTCAACATTCAGAAAACTAAGATCATGGCATCTGGTCCCATCACTTCATGGGAAATAGATGGGGAAACAGTGTCAGACTTTATTTTTTGGGGCTCCAAAATCCCTGCAGATGGTGATTGCAGCCATGAAATTAAAAGACGCTTACTCCTTAGAAGGAAAATTATGACCAACCTAGATAGCATATTAAAAAGCAGAGATATTACTTTGCCAACAAAGGTCCATCTAGTCAAGGCTATGGTTTTCCTGTGGTCATGTATGGATGTGAGAGTTGGACTGTGAAGAAAGCTGAGCACCAAAGAATTGATGCTTTTGAACTGTGGTGTTGGAGAAGACTCTTGCGAGTCCCTTGGACTGCAAGGAGGTCCAACCAGTCCATCCTGAAGGAGATCAGTCCTGGGTATTCATTGGAAGGAGTGATGTTAAAGCTGAAACTCCAGTACTTTGGCCACCTCATGTGACGAGTTGACTCCTTGGAAAAGACTCTGATGCTGGGAGGGATTGGGGGCAGGAGGAGAAGGGGATGACAGAGGATGAGATGGCTGGATGGCATCACCAACTCGATGAACATGAGTTTGAATGAACTCCGGGAGTTGGTGATGGACAGGGAGGCCTGGCGTGCTGCAATTCATGGGGTCACAAAGAGTTGGACACAACTGAGCAACTGAACTGAACTGAACTGAAAAGGAATCAGTGAACTAAAATGGACTGGAATGGGTGAATTTAACTCAGATGACCATTTTATCTATTACTGTGGGCAGGAATCCCTTAGAAGAAATGGAGTAGCCATCATAGTCGACAAAAGAGTCCAAAATGCAGTACTTGGATGCAATCTCAAAAACGACAGAATGTTCTCTGTTCGTTTCCAAGGCAAACCATTCAATATCACAGTAATCCAAGTCTATGCCCCAACCAGTAACACTGAAGAAGCTGAACGGTTCTACGAAGACCTACAAGACCTTTTAGCAGTAACACCCAAAAAAGATGCCCTTTTCATTATAGGGGACTGGAATGCAAAAATAGGAAGTCAAGAAACACCTGGAGTAACAGGCAAATTTGGCCTTGGAGTACAGAATGAAGCAGGGCAAAGGCTAATAGAGTTTTGCCAAGAGAACACACTGGTCATAGCAAACACGCTCTTCCAACAACACAAGAGAAGAAGACTCTACACATCGACATTACCAGATGGCCAACACCGAAATCAGATTGATTAATTCTTTGTAGCCAAAGATGGAGAGCTCTGTACAGTCAGCAAAAACAAGACCGGGAGGTGACTGTGGCTCAGATCATGAACTCATTGCCAAATTCAGGCTTAAATTGAAGAAAGTGGGGAAAACCACTAAACCATTCAGGTATGACCTAAATCAAATCCCTTATGATTATACAGTGGAAGTGAGAAATAGATTTAAGGGACTAGATCTGATAGAGTGCCTGATGAACTCTGGACAGAGGTTCGTGACATTGTACAGGAGATAGGGATCAAGACCATCCCCAGGAAAAAGAAATGCAAAAAAGTAAAATGGCTGTCTGAGGAGGCCTAACAAATAGTTGTGAAAAGAAGAAAAGCGGAAAGCAAAGGAGAAAAGGAAAGATAAACCCATTGGAATGCAGAGTTCCAAAGAATAGCAAGGAGAGATACGAAAGCCTTTCTCAGCAATCAGTGCAAAGAAATAGAGGAAAACAATAGTTGGGAAGGACTAGAGATCTCTTCAAGAAAATTAGAGATACCAAGGGAACATTTCATGCAAAGATGGGCTCAATAAAGGAGAGAAGTGGTATGGACCTGACAAAAGCAGAAGATATAAGAAGAGGTGGCAAGAAAACACAGAACTGTACAAAAAAGATCTTCACAACCCAGTTAATCATAATGGTGTAATCACTCAACTAGAGCCAGACATCCTGGAATGTGAAGTTAAGTGAGCCTTAGGAAGCATTACTACAAACAAAACTAGTGGAGGTAATGGAATTCCAGTTGAGCTCTTTCAAATCCTGAAAGATGATGCTGTGAAAGTGCTGCACTCAGTATGCCAGCAAATTTGGAAAACTCAGCAATGGCCACAGGACTGGAAAAGGTCAGTTTTCATTCCAATCCCAAAGAAAAGCAATGCCAAAGAATGCTCAAACTACTCCACAGTTGCACTCATCTCACACGCTAGTAAAGTAATGCTCAAAATTCTCCAAGCCAGGCTTCAGCAAGACGTGAACCATGAACTTCCAGATGTTCAAGCTGGTTTTAGAAAAGGCAGAGGAACCAGAGATCAAATTGCCAACATCTGCTGGATCATCGAAAAAGCAAGACAGTTCCAGAAAACATCTATTTCTGCTTTATTGACTATGCCAAAGCCTTTGACTGTGGATCACAATAAACTGTGGAAAATTCTGAAAGAGGTGGGAATACCAGACCACCTGACCTGCCTCTTGAGAAACCTATATGCATGCAGGTCAGGAAGCAACAGTTAGAACTGGACATGGAACAGACTGGTTCCAAATAGGAAAAGGAGTACATCAAGGCTGTATATTGTCACCCTGCTTATTTAACTTATATGCAGAGTACATCATGAGAAATGCTGGGCTGGAAGAAGCATAAGCTGGAATCAAGATTGCCAGGAGAAATATCAATAACCTCAGATATGCAGATGATACCACCGTTATGGCAGAAAGTGAAGAGGAGCTAAAGAGCCTCTTGATGAAAGTGAAAGAGGAGAGTGAAAAAGTTGGCTTAAAGCTCAACATTCGGAAAACTAAGATCATGGCATCTGGTCCCATCACTTCATGGGAAATAGATGGGGAAACAGTGGAAACAGTGACTTTTATTTTTGGGGGCTCCAAAATCACTACAGATGATGATTGCAGCCATGAAATTAGATGCTTACTCCTTGGAAGGAAAATTATGACCAACCTAGACAGCATATTAAAAAGCAGAGACATTACTTTGCTGACAAAGGTCCGTCTAGTCAAGGCTATTATTTTTTCCAGTAGTCATGTATGGATGTGAGAGTTGGACTATAATGAAAGCTGAGTGCTGAAGAATTGATGCTTTTGAACTGTGGTGTTGGAGAAGACTCTTGAGAGTCCCTTGGACTGCAAGGAGATCCAACCAGTCCATCCTAAAGAAGATCAGTCCTGGGTGTTCATTGGAACGTCTGATGTTGAAGCTGAAACTCCAGTACTTTGGCCACCTGATGGGAAGAGCTGACTCATTTGAAAAAACCCTGATGCTGGAAAAGATTGAGGGCAGGAGGAGAAGGGGATGACAGAGGATGAGGTGGTTGGATGGCATCACCAGCTCAATGGACATGAGTTTGGGTGGGCTCCTGGAGTTGGTGTTGGATAGGGAGGCCTGGCGTGCTGCTGCTCATGGGGTGCAAAGAGTTACACGACTGAGCGACTGAACTGAGCTGAACTAAAAGAATATTGTGTCAAGTTGCTATTATAAACGAAAGAAGAGGTGCACAGTTTTAAAGGCTTGTTTTTTGAAGCCGCTTGTTCCTCTCGAAACTTCATGACAGAGATTCTGAAAGAAGACTTTCCTGATAAAGTTGACCCTTAGGGAAGAGAAAAAGAGGGAGAAAAAAATGATTTCTTGTCTATTGATTTTTTGTTTTCCTTAATTTTCTCCTTTTTCACCATTCTTTTAGCCTTTCTCTCTTTACCTTCCACATTTAAGCAGTTTTGAAGGAAAGAAAAATTATATATCAAGTGGCTGTGAGTAAATTATAAGAAGGAAAGGAAGACATTTTACTTCACCTTTAGAAGGAAGAAGACATGAAGACACAGATTTGATTCACTGGCTTTAGGACCAGTTTCTTTGCTGAATATCTTTTTAAAATAGGATCCCTGTCTTGCTCTTGAAATACTTTCAAGAAATGAGCTTTCCAAATATGAAAAAGCTGGAACATCTCATTCAGGTTTCTATGGCACTGGGGTTGGCTCATCAGAAGAGTATGGATTTATGCAATAACCTTTCTCTTCTACTTCAACTACTGGTTTGCTTATTCTGCTCTGGTTCCTGTGCTCTCTTACTTAAGGGGTAATGAGGTATAGCCCTTTTATGGCTGTTCTCTTAAGTAATCAGGCTTGTTCCTTAGCTCCTATTCTCCATTGAGGGTCTCTCCAGATTGTAACTACTTGTCCATCTTTCAAAAAAAAAAAGGCTATTTGAAGCTTTGTAAAAGATCTGTGATCTTTTTTGTGCATTCTCACTCTTAAACTCCTCCTTTCTTATTCTCTCTCATTTTTCACAGACAAATATTGGAGAAAGTGTATTAGAGGATTTTCTGTGCCTTTTCCATATAGTGGCCTTGTAATAAAAATTTATTTTAGTTTCTAAGTTTTATTGTTCTGCCTTTTTGAAAAAAAAATCTGACTGTAATGCAGGTCACCTTTTGACACAGCAGGATTCTTTCATAATAGGTTTATGTCCTTTAGAAAAGAAAGGACCATTTTACCTTGCTTCTAGAGAAAAAGACAGAAAAGTCTGATGTAGTTCAAACACAGCCTTGTATTATTGGGAAAAATAGAGACTAGTCAAAGTAAAGAGATGCTGCAGAAATTTGATTACAGCCCCTTTTTTTTTCAGGCATAGTGTAGCGAGAAGTAGAACTAAAGAATTTGGCACAGAGGCAGTTTTGCTAGTTCTTCAGAAAATTAGCTGGAATCAAATAGAAGCTTCCCTCTTGGTCAAATGCAGGGCATAAATAAATAGCAGCAGTTTATATTTAAATCCTTCCCTCCAGAAACCCTGCCCCCCTCACAGGAAGTCATCAGATGGTTTGCCTAATAGAGGCAGATGGACATGTAGCTTCAGGAAGCTGATGCTTCCTGGGTAGTGGTTACCTCTGAGCAGCAATCAGCGTTGGAATTACTCACCTGTGTTTGGTACGTGACATATGGTATCTCATTAAATCATCACAATAATTCTAAGGAGTAGATCATTTATTCCCATTTCATCAATGAGGCTTAGAGAGATTAAGTAACTTTTACTCAGGGTCTCATGCCTAGTGTAGAACAGAGCCAGCATTTGAACTCAGCTCCTTCAGACTCTACAGTGGCACCCTCATAACCCTGATGTTGTTCTAAAGAATTACAGTGGTTTGCCATTCAGACACAACTGAAGTGACTTAGCATCAGCAGCCATTGCTTACAGAGTAAGTTTTATTCAGTATGGTGTTCAGTGCCCCACAGGATCTGACTTCTTTCCTCTTCACCTTCATTCCCTGCTCTATCCACTCACCACACTATGTGCTACAACAATTCCAAAAATCACTGTGTATATTCATTCATTCTTGTACTTTTGTTCTATTCTCCACCTGGAATGCTTTTCCCATTATGGAAACCTGACTCATTGTTCAGGGTTCAGATCAAATACCTGTTTTCTGTGAAATCTTCCCCAGTCCTGCCAGTTACAGTTCTCTTTTAAGTTCCTCTTCATCATCTTGCTGCACAATTCTATTTATAACATAAATTTCGCTCTGGTTATGTATTTTCAACTATATCTCTACATCCCATTACATGTTTCGAATACATAGTTATTCGTCTTTGTCTCACAAGTATATTTTTGCCTATGCCTATTTCATATTTTCTCTAGGATAGAGAAGAATTCCTGGGAAATGCAAGAGAGGAGAATGAAGGAGCAGTACTTTATGGCTATCGCAGATAAAGATCAGCAGCTCAGCCATCTGCAGAACCTTGTGAGGGAATTGAGATCTTCTTCCTCACAGACTGAGACCCACAAAGTGCAGTACCAAAGACAGGTGAGTAATTCCAATGCTGATTGCTGGTTGGAGGAAACGTTTAGTTTCCTGCAAGCCAAGTGCTCATCTGCCACTATTAGGCAAGCCATCTGATGACTTCCTGTGAGGTGGGCAGGGTTTCTGGAGGGAAGGATTTAAGTATGCACAATGTTAGGAGAGAGTTTTATCAGTGTTTATATCCTGGCAGGCATCCCCAGAGACATCAGTTTCCTTCAATGGATCACAAAACCTAGTTTATGAGACAGAGCATCTTAGGACTCAGCTCAATGACAGCTTAAAAGAAATTCACCAAAAGGAGTTAAGAATTCAGCAACTGAACAGCAAGGTATGTGTTCTCTGCTAGCCTGAAGTTCAATTTCTTGTTTCCATGACTAGAAGCAAAAAGGTAAGTAGAAGCTGTTTAAGCTTAGGCTCTAGCTCTATTAGAAAACAAAAGTTTTACCTTTCTCAGAGCTGGATCCCTCACCCTAAAGCACCAGACACAGGGCCATTTCTTTTTCCTCGCCTTTGCAGAGCCCTTGGGAGTGATTTGGAGAAGTCCATTCAATAAGAATGATAAAAGCAAACTCCTTTAGGAAGACATCCTACCCAACATCATCTTCCCATAACTTCTCACAAATCCTCCAGCAAGCTCCCCGGTATTTCTCACTAGTGTGTGGCAGGGAAGAGTCTCAGGAAGGAGGCTTGCATATGTGATTAGACAGAGCGATAGAGGTGAGGGGTCTGCTTTTCATTCTACTCCATTTGTAAGCTTCCTCACTGTGTATCTAATGTTGTGGAATTAAAGAAGCCAATTTGGTTTTTCCTGAACCCCAGGCTGGCCACTCTAGACACTCTAGGAAGCATGCTGGAGTAGATGGACCTCTTTCTATGGGAAGAGCTGCTTTGCCATCTGGTCCCTAGAGCAAAGGGCAAGGCAGGAAAAAAGAAAATTATTCTCAGTGCCTTCTCATATCTGTCTTGTCCCCTCATCCATTCTTTGGCTTCTCTTCCTTCATCACCTGCTTCCCTCCCCTCACCATGTTATGAATCTTTATACTCCTGTTGTGTCTGACTAGTCAGATTATTCTCTGGCAGCACCTCACCCAGTTCTGCCTTCTTCAGAGGAACCCAGCTAGGTAGTTTATGTTAGTGCCAGGAGGAATTTGAGTGATCATTTAGACTCTGGGATCCAAAAATTAGCTTTCAGGAGGGCTATCAATATAAATGTCCAAAAATTATATACAAAATGATGTGTTTGTGTGTGTAAGTTTCTCATCACAAAAACTCAGGCATTCACCAAGGGATCTGTGATCCAAAAATGGTAAAGATCAATAGGCTGTACACAGATGAGGAAATTAAGGCCCAGAGATATTAAGTACTTTGCCCCAAATGTTAGCAGCAGGTCAGTCTGGGATGAAGATGGTAATGTACATGGAAAACACAGTGCCTGGTTTGTGTAGAAAGAAAGAAGAAAGAAAGTGAAGTAGCTCAGTCGTGTCTGACTCTTTGCAACCCCATGGACTGTAGCCTACCACACTCCTCTGTCCATGGAATTTTCTAGGCAAGAATACTGGAGGGGGTTGCCATTTCCTTCTCCAGGGGATCTTCCTGACCCAGGGATCAAACCCGGGTCTCCCACATTGTAGGCAGATGCTTTACCGTCTGAGTCACCAGGGAAGCCCCTGGTTTGTGTAGAAGGCACTCATTAAATGTTGTTAAATTCAACTAACATTGAAGTATCAGAGACTGATAACACTGTTAACTTTGGCAGAGTTAAAAAAAATTTGCATTTAAAATTTGCGTTTTTTAAAGTAGGTTAGTTGGTTACAGTGAATTGGTAAAATTACAGACCCTTTGTTGGGGGTGTTTTCTGGGAGTTTTCAGGGGGTGCTATGGTGGGGAGACTCCATAGCAGATCCTACCCAGTTCCTCTTTCAGCCTACTCAGTTGTTTCCAAAAAGTTCTGCCCTTCATAGCTCTTAACACCTCCTCTTTCTACAAAGTAGATCCCATCTCAACCTTGTTATATTTGCTTTCCTGAAGATTAGACTGTGAGTTACTCTGGGCATTTGTCTTTCTAGGATGGTACTTGAAACTGCAGTGAATAGCCAGTGAAACATTTTTCATGTAAATATTTTAGTGGGGTAAAACACCAAAAAGGCACACAAATCACAAATACAGTCTGGTATATTTTCACGAAGTGAGGACACCTGTATAAGCAGCACCTAGATCAAGAATGAGAACATCTCCATCCCTAGGGTTGATCATTCACTTATTCATCATTCAGCAAACAAATAACTATTATCTACCTTCTGTGAGCCTAGCCATATGCTGGGTATTGAGGATACACAGTGATCCCTCATGGAGTTCATAGTTTGGGGATATTAAAGCTTCCACTAACTGGGTCCCAGCTAACTAGGAGCACTGCTTCTTGGGCTCTAGTATGGGTAGTAGCAGATGGGCTCTCAGCATAGAATGTCTCCTTTCCAAGCCGCCACCCTAATTCTTTCCATGGATGCTCAGACTTTGTTTATATCTCTACCTGATCGTGGGCCTTCCCAGGTGGTTCAGTGGTAAAGAGTCTTCCTGCCAGTGCAGGATGCAGGAAATGCAGATTCGATCCCTGGATCAGGAAGATCCCCTGGAGGAGGAAATGGCAACCTGCTCCAGTATTCTTGCCTGAAAAATCCCACGGACAGGGAGCCTGGTGGACTACAGAGTTGTAAAGAGTCAGACATGACTGAGCATGCACACTGCCTGCTCCTGGTGAAACAGTCCTGTGGGCTAGTGCTTATCGTCTCTCCTATTTCAGTTCTCTCAACTGCTGGAAGAGAAAAATACCCTTTCTATTCAGCTCTGTGACACCAGTCAGAGTCTCCGTGAGAACCAGCAGCACTACAGTGACCTTTTCAATCACTGTGCAGTCCTGGAGAAGCAGGTTCAAGAGCTGCAAGCTGTGAGTGAGAAGGTGAGGGGCTGGGGAAAGTGTTGGGAAATTGAGCACGGATGATAAAGCATAAAGCAAAGCATCGAAAAGGCTGATGTCTGCAGGCTGAAGATTAAATAGGTGTGATAGAAACAGTGAGGAGAGGAGTGAAGGAATAAGGTCCAAGAAAAGCTGAAGAGTGAACGGATTAGAAGGAAAAAGATCATCAGTGAGGTTCAGTTCAGTTCAGTCGCTCAGTTGTGTCCGACTCTTTGTGACCCCATGGACTGCAGCACACCAGGCTTCCCTGTTCCTCACCAACTCCTGGAGCTTACTCGAACTCATGTCCATTGAGTGAGGTGGTGGAAGAGAAATAAAAAAGTGAGTGGTAAACAGTGATGACTGAGGCTTTTGGAAGGCTTTTTGCTTCAGGTAATAGGAAAGCGGTAGGAAGATTTGGACCTGAGAAACAAAGTTGGCAGCGTTGTTGACACCAGTGGAGAGGAGAGGTTGTTGAAGTCGATGAAGACTGGGAATGAGTGGAGGGGAATAGGACATGGCAGGAAGAGGAGAGGGGAGGGGAGGAGTGGCTGAATCAGGCAGGGACCAGAGTGGCTTCTGGAAAGTAGATGAGTCTCCAGTAGAAGAAAGTGGGATTCAGTGACAAGCCTTGAAACTTTTGAGAGGAGAGATTCAAGAATGAGAATCTGGAGGAAAATCTAATGATGAGTTTTATGTAGGAGATTATTAGAGCAGAAGATTCTTACTTCTAAATCTGAACTTGAAGAGAGTGATAACACAGGTATTCCTCTCCAAGATTTCTTTTTTCTCCAGTGCCTAAGCAAGTTCTCATTCTGCCTTAAGCAAGTTCTCATTTTGCCTAAGCACAGTTTCTTGAGTGGTTTCATCACTGAATTACTAAACTTATTCTTCCAGGGGCCACTAAATATAGATGTTGCTCCAGGAGCTCCCCAGGAAAAGAATGGTGGTCACAGGAAAGGAGATGCTGAAGAACTGAGCGAGCCACAGCTAAGGTGGGGGAGCAGCTCTCAACCCTGGAGTGTGTGCTGTGTAGGCAGCACTTGGGTGGTCATCTAGTTAGAATGGGAGTCCATTGTATGGATTTAATGTGTCGTCTTTTCTTACTGGCCTCACAGGATTAATGTGAGGATTATAAAGTAACAATTATAATAACAAATTGTGTGTGAGTAGTGTGTGAAACAGACCCTTCCTACTCACACATATTTTACTAAGATTATGATATTCAGATGAGAGATATTCAGAAGTCCTTAAAATCTCTTACGGCATTTCCTGCAGCTTTATTTAATCCTTAGACAGGCGTTCTTTTAAAATACTCATTGTGTTTGTACAGCCTTCTATAAATGTCCATGCTTTATAACCTTGGGAAGACTTCGAATCCCTGTATCAACAACTCTGTCCTGCATCTAGTGATGCTGTTGTTTTCCTTTTGTCCTGAAGCTTTTCTGAGGCCCAGAAGCAGCTCTGCAACACTAAACAGGAGATGAACGAATTGAGAAAACTGTTGGAAGAAGAACGAGACCAAAGAGCGGCTGCTGAAGCTGCCCTCTCCATGGCCGAGGAGCAGATCAGGCGGTAAAGGACTGAAGGACACAGCCTTTCTTCATTTCTGACCCTTTCTGATTCTCTGTGTGTGTGTGCTTAGTCGCTCAGTCATGTCTGACTCTTTGTGACCCTGTGGACTGTAGCCCACCGGGCTTCTCTGTCCATGGGGATTCTCCAGGCAAGAATACTAGAGTGGATTGCCATGCCTTCCTCCAGGGGATCTTCCCAACCCAGGGATCAAACCCAGTTCTCCCACATATGCAGGTGGATTATTTACTGTCTGAACCACCAGGGAAGCCCAAGAATACTGGAGTGGGTAGCCTATCCCTTCTTTAGGGGATCTTCCCAACCCAAGGGTCGAACTAGGGTCTCCTGCATTGCAGGTGGATTCTTTCAGCTGAGCTACCAGAGAAGCCCTTTTTGATTGTACTTGTGTGCATTTCATGGCCAGACTTGGGAATAAAAAGGATCTAGTTCTCATCCTGAGATGGGTGCTATAGCAAGAGTGGGATCAAGGCAAGCCATGGTAATCCAAGCTCAGCCCATCCACAATTCCCTCTTTGGCCCTGATGCAGAATGGAAACCGAGGCAGCTAATCGAGCGCTGCCTCCCCAGACCTGGCACTGCTGTTGTCCTGTTAGCACCCGACACACTCCACAATGCCAATGGAGCTCAGTGGGCTTACCGTTTAAAAGCAGCTCACCAATGCTTACAAACCTCTCAGCCTTACTCAGCCTGGCCTACAGACCGTGACAGACTGACCTGCATGGTGCCAGACCATGCTGTCTGCATCAAGGCTGCCCCTAGAAAGCTTATCTTATGGAGGAACAGACACAGAAGGGGTCCTTTGCAGCCAATCGGGCTCTCATGAGGAGAACAGGCAGGGTGGAGCTAGGCTGGGCACATTAAGTTTCTCTTTCCAGGCTCACAAATCAGATTAAAGTGTTCCTTCACTCCTGAGAAAAGTGTGGGCCCTGTAAAGACAGTGCAGGAGTTTTAGGCTAATCAACATCCCTTCATGTGGAGGAAACATCAGGAGTAGAGTTCCAGCCTCCCCACACAATTAAGTGCATCCCTCTAGGCAAATGCTTGATCAAGTGTGTGCTGTGTTACTTGCAGCCCCTTGATACAATTCTCATGGGTTTTTGTTTGTTTTTGTGTTTTTTTGAAGGATAATTGCTTTACAGAATTTTGCTGTTTTCTGTCAAACCTCGACATGAATCAGCCATACGTATACATATATCCCCTCCCTTTGAAACTCCCTCCCATTTCCTCCCCATCACACCCCTCTAGGTTGATAGAGAGCCCCTATTTGAGTTTCCTGAGCCATACAGCAAATTCCAGTTGGCTATCTATTTTATATATGGCAATCTGAGTTTCCATGTCCCTCTTTCCACACATCTCACCCTCTCCTGCCCTCTCCCCATGTCCATAAGTCTATTCTCTATGTCTGTTTCTCCACTGTTGCCCTGTAAATAAATTCTTCAGTACCATTTTTCTAGACCCCATATATATATGTTAGAATATGGTATTTATCTTTCTCTTTCTGACTCACTTCACTCTGTATAATAGGTTCTGGGTATCTACCTCATAAGAACTAACTCAAATGCGTTCCTTTTTATGGCTGAGTCATATTCCATTGTGTATATGTACCACAACTTCTTTATCCATTCATCTGTCAATGGACATCTAGGTTGCTTCCATGTTCTAGCTATTGTAAATAGTGCTGCAGTGTACAATGGGATACATGTTTCTCTATTAATTTTGGTTTCCTTGGGGTATATGCCTAGGAGTGGGATTGCTGGGTCCTATGGTGATTTTATACCTAATTTTTTAAGGGATCTCCATACAGTCTTCCATAGTGGCTGTATCAATTTACATTCCCCACCAACAGTGCAGGAGCATTCCCTTTTCTCCACACCCTCTCCAGCATTTATTGGTTGTAGACTTTTTGATGAGGGCCATTCTGACCAGTGTGAGATGATATTTCATTGTAGTTTTGATTTGAATTTCTCTAATAATGAGTGATGTTGAGCATCTTTTCATGTGTTTATTTCCCATCTGTATGTCTTCTTTGGAGTCTGTTTATGTCTTTTCCCCACTTTTTGATTAGGTTGTTTGTTTTTCTGATATTGAGTTGTATGAGCTGCTTATATATTTTGGAAATTAATCCTTTGTCAGATGTTTCATTTGCTATTATTTTCTCCCATTCTGAGGGTCAATTCTTGTTTTTAAGAGAAACCATTGAGTGGATAAAAACAGCTTCTTCATTAAATGGAGAAGTTCCAGTATTAAATAAATAAGCAAGTTAAGCAAAAAATGAAACAGAAAGCAATAGAGGCTGTAGTTCAGTTTAATTGTAAAAACCCCACAAAAATCTTTCTTGAATTCTTTTGCCTATTAGATTTTAATAAACAGGGAAAAATATTAAAAGAGTTCCTCTGAGCCAGGTGTGGCGTAGCAGGAAAAAAAGAGCATGGGGTTTAGAGACACAGCTGGGTTTTGAATTCTGGCTTTACATCTTACTGGATGTACCATTGTGGACAAGTACTTTTTCCCTCTTTAAGTCTTACTTTGAAGATAATAACACCAACATTAAACCTGAGGATTAAATGTATGTAAAGCACCTGATCCAGCATCTGATACACAGTAGGCAGTCAGTTCTTGGTAATTATTACCATCTCTGCTGCTGCTACTGAAAGAAACCTGTCTACGCTTTCACTCCTTGCATGGGGACGGAGCCATGGGAGCTGCAAGTCCCTTACACTGCATCCCATGGCAAGATGTTCAGGGTGATTTCACCTGATCAGCCTCTCATGCCATGAACCAATGCCTCTTTTTTTTTTTCCCTCAATTCAGGTTGGAGCATGGTGAATGGGACTCTCCCCGGTCTCCTATCATTGGCTCCTGCGGCTCCCAGGAGCAGGCGCTGTTAATAGATCTTACGAGCAGCAGTTGTCGGAGGGTAAGAAGGGAGAAGGCTGAAGAGAGGGCACTGTGCTATCAGACGGGCTGGCTGTGTTGAGGGCAAGGGGTCAAGGAGAAGGAACATGGGCCTGATACTGGAAGGGTATGGAAGGCTGAAGGAAACTATTGGGATGTACCACACTGCTGGCCCCAAGGAGCTTTCCTTTCAGGATGCCTCTTCTCTGCAGTGGTTGGAGAAGGAAACAGGGCAGATCTCTCTAGGGTGAAACTCTCTGACGTCCACATTTTCTTTTCAGACCCGGAGTGGTGCTGGATGGAAGCGGGTCCTGCGTTCGCTCTGTCACTCCCGGACGAGGGTGCCCCTGCTGGCAGCTGTCTACTTTCTGATGGTTCATGTCCTACTCGTTCTATGTCTCACAGGCCATCTCTAAACCTAGTTCTCACCTTCTGGACCACTCCCCCCAGAACTTGGAATTCCCTCACCTCTAACATCAAAACCATCAATTCCAGTGGAACAGTCTTCCCACTTACAGGTCCTCTTCTCCAATTCTCCACAGAAAGTGCCTGTAAAAACAGAGGTGGATATGAGCACAGGTTAGAGCTGCAGGGGCCAGTGATTCTGCTTTCTCCTACTGCCCAGGGCCTGACACTTCTGCAATGGTTATTGAGCCCAATGTTTGTTCAGGTTTTGCAGGGCTCTGATATTTTATGGTCCTGTGAAAGATGCTGAGGAATGTCTTTCAGCCAGGAGGATGGTTCCAATAAACCTAATAATCGGAAGTCCAGTATCATTCTGATTGATACTTTCTTTCCCTCGTGTATCTTATATTTTCTCCCACTTCAGAGAGGATGTGGACCTGCCATAAACATGACAGGGGGAATGTTCCAGGGAATATTACCTCACAGGAGTATCTAATTAGGTCTCTGGCAAAATAGAGTCAGAGTGGAAGGACTCCCCAGGGGTGTTAGCTGTTGGATCACAGAGGAGGACAGCATCTCCTTCCCTGTCTGTTCAGACATACTTGGAGTGAGACTTATGGTCCTGGACTGTACGGTGAGGATCCCACTGCTTATCCCTTGATCATCACATGTGTACTGAGGTATGAAGTGGCCTGTGCCTTTCCTTTCACTGAAAGGCAAGAGGAGCTGGCTATGGATGGTGGAATTCAATACTTATCATTCCTGTGTTATCTGGATAAGCCTCCAATGTGGGCTCTACACTGGTAACCCCTAAGACAGTACACTAGGAACCAGCCCTAGGTGAGGCACTGAATCCTAGCCAGGGAGATCAGACTGGTGTGACAACCACCCCTAGCCTCCTGAAGTCCAAAGCTGCTTTGTAGTTGGTGACACTCAACTCCAGCTTCTCTGCATTTCATCTACCCTCTGTGGTAACAGGGAGCTGAATAAAATAGAGGGAGACTATAGAGAAGACAAAATATTTAAATCCAAGCCTGAGAATGACAGCCAGGTTTGAATTCCGTTTGTGCCTATTCCCCAGCCCCAATCCTTACCGATTGGTTATTTTCTCCTTTTGCACATGTCCCCTGCCTGCTCTCAATACCCAAAGAGGAGAGAGAACTGGTGGACACACTGATCTGCTCTAATCCTTTGTTCTGTGATGACCAAATCACGGTCACAGCAACCCAGGAACTTTCCTGAACAACTGTAAAATAATAAAATTATTTTCAGAATGAAATACTGTGGTGGTGTGTGAATGTATGTATACACAGGAGGTTACATATATGTGTTTGCTTGCTGAGGGGAGGAAGGGACATAGAGGAAGTAGGGATGGGGTAGCCAGGAGTTAATATAAAGGTAGAGAGCTGTGCATATCCAGGCTTCCTTCTCACTGGCCAGCATCTGGCTGCATGCATCTTTCTAGGCTTAACTATATCTCAGGTGGTAAAATGGAGTGAGGAGATGCCATCCTAATACTGAACCAAACAAAGCTGAGCCTTTGGGCATGAGATTCATGTAGGTTTTTGCCTGAGCCTGGAAGAACTATCTGGTGCATATTGAAAATACTTGATCCCTAGGGATCCCTCTGGGTAGGAGTAGAGTAGGGAAGGTAAGTCTCATAGGGGAAAAGCAGAATGGGCAGTATTATTTATATCAAGTCCAGAAGCTCCAATACTTTGACCACCTGATGCGAAGAGCTGACTCATTGGAAAAGACCCCGATGCTGGGAAAGATTGAGGGCAAAAGGAGAAGGGGGCGACAGAAGATGAGATGGTTGGATGAAATCACTGACTCAATGGACATGAGTTTGCGCAAACTCTGGGAGAGAGTGAAACCTGGCCCACTGCAGCCCACAGGGTCACAAAGAGCAAGTGAACAAAACATCAGGTCAGTGCTTGAGAAAAACTAACTCACTTTCTCGAGGTACAATAAGTAAGTTTTGAACCACGTCTGTCTGACTTTAAAGCCCATGCTTGCTGTGTTTTACTGCCTCATTAGGAGTGAACTTGGGACATTTGCTAAAGAGAGATGGACTTGCTTTTTTTTTTTTTTTTAATTGTATTGAAGTCTAGTTCATTTACAGTGTTGTGTAATTTCTGCTATACAGCAAAGTGATTCAGTTATACATATTTTTCATATTTTCCATTATTATCACGGGATATTAAATACAGTTCTCTGTGCTATACATTAGGAACTTATCATTTATTCATTCTTTACATAATAGTTTGCAGTTACTAACCTCAAACTCCCAACCCATCCCTCTCCCATCCACCCCTCCCCCTTGGCAACCGGTCTGTTCTCTGTGACTCTGAGTCTGTCTCTTTTTTGTAGGTAAGTTCATTTGTGCCGTATTGTAGATTCCACATATAAGTGATATCGTATGGTATTTGTCTTTCTCTTTCTGACTTAGTATAATAATCTCTAGATCTGTCTATGTTGCTGCAAATGGCATTACTTCATTTCTATGACCGGGTATTATTCCATTGTATATATGTACCATATCTTCTTTATCCAACATAGGCTTTCTTGTCGTCACTGATTAAATACTTTGATTTCTCTAAACAACTGTACCTGGAAGGTGTGTCACAATATCTGGTCTGTTTCTATTTTTGATGCAAATTTAGGATTCAAAATGGACTAGAAAATTTTCCCCCTTCTACAAATTTACTCTTCCTTATAATAACTTTGGTGCTGCCATAATAAATAGGTTATCAGGTAGGAAAAGTAGTTAATCTCCACATTAGGTATAGAATCCTTAGATTGCCCTCCTCTGTATTTTGGACAAACATCCAGGCCCTGTTTGAATCTACTGGGGAGCTCACGACTGAGCAAGTCAGGTCAGAACTCCATGTCAATCAAGATTAGGAGAGGCTTGGTCAGATACGGTGACAAATACTCCCAAATTCTCAGTAGCTAAAACAGCAGTTATTCTTTAGGATTCTCTTTTAGTCAGATTCCAAGTCCCTCACACAATGAGTGGGGCTCTACTTGTGTTGTCATTTTCAGTTGGGGACCGTCACCCAGGGCCCTAGGCTGCCAGAGGAGCGACTCCAGGGAGCTGCAGGTTGTCTTGTGTCAATTGGAGGGAAAAAAGCACAACCTAAAAGTTGAGAATTCTGTTTTATTTGGCAGACAAAACTGAGAACTTAAACCCAGGCTGCAGCCTTCCAGATAGTTCTCTGGAACTGCTACAAAAAGGTAACGGAGAAGCCAGGATATATAGGAGTAAAGACCGTGCAGATGATACCACCCTTATGGCAGAAAGTGAAAAGGAACTAAAAAGCCTCTTGATGAAAGTGAAAGAGGAGAGTGAAAAAGTTGGTTTAAAGCTCAACATTCAGAAAACAGATCATGGCATGTGGTCCCATCACTTCATGGGAACTAGATGGGGAAACAGTGGAAACAGTGTCAGACTTTATTTTTTTGGACTCCAAAATCACTGCAGATGGTGATTGCAGCCATGAAATTAAAGACGCTTACTCCTTGGAAGGAAAGTTATGACCCACCTAGATAACATATTCAAAAGCAGAGACATTACTTTGCCAACAAAGGTCTGTCTAGTCAAGGCAATGGTTTTTCCAGTGATCATGTATGGATGTGAGAGTTGGACTGTGAAGAAGGCTGAGTGCCGAAGAATTGATGCTTTTGAACTGCAGTGTTGGAGAAGACTCTTGAGAGTCACTTGGATGGCAAGGAGATCCAACCAGTCCATCCTAAAGGAGAGCAGTCCTGGTTGTTCTTTGGAAGGAATGATGCTAAAGCTGAAACTCCAGTACTTTGGCCACCTCATGCGAAGAGTTGACTCCTTGGAAAAGACTCTGATGCTGGGAGGGATTGGGGGCAGGAGGAAAAGGGGACGACGGAGGATGAGATGGCTAGATGGCATCACCGACTCTATGGACGTGAGTTTGAGTGAATTCCAGGAGTTGGTGATGGACAGGGAGGCCTGGCGTGCTGCGATTCATGGGGTCGCAAAGAGTCGGACACAACTGAGCGACTGAACTGAGCTGAAAGACCCTGCAGACAGTTGAAACTACAAAAGATTACTGTTAACTAAAGAAAACCAAATTACTGTTTATTAAAGAAAAGCTATGACAAACCTAGATGGTATTAAAAAGCAGAGAATTACTTGCCGACAAAGGTCCATCTAGTCAAAGCTATGGTTTTTCTAGTAGGCATGTATGGATGTGAGAGTTGGACCATAAAGAAGGCTGAACACCAAGGAACTGATGCTTTTGAGCTGTGGTGTTGGAGAAGACTCTTGAGAGTCCCTTGGACTGCAAGGAGATCAAACCAGTCAGTCCTAAAGGAAATCAGTCCTGAATATTCATTAGAAAGACTGATGCTGAAGCTGAAGCTCCAATACTTAGGCCACCTGATGCAAAAAACTGACTCACTGGAAAAGACCTTGATTCTGGGAAAGATTAAAGGTGGGAGGAGAAGGGGACAACAGAGGACGAGATGGTTGGATGGCATCACGGATTCGATGGACATGAGTTTGGGCAAGTTCTGGGAGATGGTGAAGGATAGGGAAGCCTCGTGTGCTGCAGTCCATGGGGTTGCAAAGAGTAGGACATGACTGAGCAACTGAACAACAACAAAGAAAACCAGATATCTCAAGTTAATGAATTTTCTCTGCACGAGAAGATTTAAGAGTCTGGGCTCATTGTTATGCATCTTAGCTATCTAGGGCTAGTGTCCTGCTCTTTCCCTTGCTGAGTCCCCTTAGGTGTGCCTTTGAGGTGGGTGCAGTGGCTAAGGACTTGGCAGGGGGCAGCTCATTTGTCTCCATCCTGAGTTCCCTTAGGGCTCACCTGTGGCTTGATGTCAAGGAGCATAGCAAAGTTCCTGCTGGTCTTGAAGTTTCCACTAGAAAGTGATGTGTTTTACTTCTTATATTTTGCTGGTCAGAACAGTCAGCCAAACCAAGACTGCCTTCAAGAGGGAAGGGAGGGACAGAAAATCTTGTGGATTAGTAATAGAATGCCACAGGGACCTTCCGTCATCTCGTACCACCTAGTTCTTTCAGATTTCTTCCTACTTCTGTGGTTGTTCAGACACTAAGTTGTGTCCAACTCTTTGTGACTCCATGAACTGCAGTATGCAGGGCTTCCCTGTCCTTCACTATATCCCAGAGTTGGCTCAAATTCATGTCCATTGAGTCTGTTATGCCATCTAACCACCTCATCCTCTTCCACCTCCTTCTTTTGCCTTCTGTCCTTCCCAGTAACAGGGTCTTTTTCAATAAGTTGGCTGTTTGCATCAGGTGGCCAGAGTATTGGAGCTACAGCTTCAGCATCAGTCCTTCCAATGAATATTCAGGGTTGATTTCCTTTAGGATTGACTGGTTTGATCTACTTGCAGTCCAAAAGTCTTCTCCAGGACCACAATTTGAAAGCATCAGTTCTTTGGTGCTCAGCCTTCTTCATGGTCCAAGTCTCACATCCGTGCATGACTGCTGGGAAAACCATAGCTTTGACTTATTGCTTGGGACTAAATCTTTCTGAATTAGCTCTGACTCCTCACCTCCCCCTAAAGAATATCTGAAAATTCCTCCCTCCATGTCTATGTCTTACCTTTCCCCTATGAGTTAACTCCCACATCTATTATATGTAACCCCCAGTTTTAAGTACTGTGGGTAATGTAGTGAGTTTCTTTTTAAATCCTCCTTTCAAAATCCACATAAAAATCAATTTTTTCCATTAATCCTTTCTTGATCCCTTCAGTCCATACCAAATTCTCCAAATTTCTTTATTATAAACAGATGCAACTGCCCATCTGTTTAGGGTACAAATGCTATTCTACAGCATTCTTCTATGTTTTCTAGTTAAATATTTTGCTTCCCTGACCAGACTATAAATTCTGAGAGAGCAGCACTTTTTTTTAAGGACCTCCGGAACTCTCAAAGTCTTGCAAAAGAGCAAGCACAGAACATTTAATCCTTTTTTATTTAAATGCCTAAGCAGAAGGAACTGACTCAAACTTCAGGAAGCAGTTGTGAAGACAGAGTGGCAGGAAATGACAGAAAACCTGAATACGGAACTGAAATAGCAGCTTAGAGTTTCTTGCTCTGAAGTGGCAGCAGCTAGAAAGGGGTCGAGTGTCTTCGTGAGGAGCTGAGAGAGCAAACGCACAGTTGAAGGTGGGTACTCTGGGCAGTGGGTATACGGGAGCACAGGACAAGGGTTGAAATGAGACAATGCTACCTGGCTGTTACTCCTTGCTGAGAGGTGAAGTCATTGCTAGTAGTCGTTTAACCTTTTATGGCCAGAAGGCCAGCCTGGTGGTGAGTGGTTGTAGATAATGAGCATGTGAGGATGGAAATAGAAACACCGGAGCCCAGGGAATGGGATTCAGCTGCCATCCAGGTCTCTTGGTTTCTGCCGACAACCTGCAATTCTCTCTAAGGCCCCTTGCTTCTAAGCACTGAGTTGGGAGAAGGATTTCTGGAGGTGAAGACAGTCTCTGCCCTTGGAGAGCTTATGGGTCTAACAGAGAGACAAAACCCACAGGAGACATTGCAACAGATCAGGAAGTAGTTGCTAATGTACACCAGTGCTGAGAACCAAGCGCCAAATGAAGTCACGGTGCTTCGACTAGGGCTGGTTTCTCTGTTTGTAGGATCACAGAATCCCAGAGGGTCAGAAATACAGGGGACTTGATGGACTAGTGAGGTTAACCTGTTTTCCATTGGGAAAAACAGAGTTTCAGAGATGTTCAATACTTTACCAAAGTATTGATAAATGCCTGGTACCTGGCAAATGTGTACAGACTCTATCTTGACTCCCTAACCCATATTCTCACAGGAGCTTAGGAACAGAGCTGGGTGATCTGACTCCCAGTCCCTGTACTTTACTGAGGCAGCCTCATAAGTAGATCCTCGATCATGCCTGATATTCATGGCACCAGGCCTCAGCCAGTTACTCTCTAGGCTCCCACCTCTAAAAAGCACCTTTGGCTTCCCTATTCCCAGCCAGTAGCTCAAGGATGCTAAATTGGCTCTGTGTCAGGAACCTTTCTGTTTCAAAAATACATGAGGATGAGAGGCTTATGGGAGAGTCAGGCTGGGGCCTAAGAGGAGCAGTAAGAAAGAGGACAGGACCATCGGTCCTCACTGCTTCCTTATTGCTCATGAATATTTCAGAAACTTCTCTTTTCCAGTTTTCTGTGTGAATTCCTTTTATGGCAGAGCTGCCCCAGAGCCAGGACCATAGGTCTTATCTACCTATCTACTTACTACCCATCCAGTACTGTCACCCCCTCGGGGGAAGCAGAACTGCTCCTGGCAGTGACTGGTCCCGCAGTCCAGCTGACTCGGTTTATACTTCCCCAGTGCCCTCTTTGCATCTCGTTAACCAATCTACCCCAGATTTCCCTTTGGCTGGTTTCCAAGGGGTTTTTCAAGGAGCTGGAGAAGGATGGAGTGTTCAAGTGAAAAGGAAAATTGGAGAGTCTGAGTGCCTGGCCGGAGAGACTGTAGATCTTAGGAGTGATTGTAAGAGGGGCTCCTTTAAGAGACAGTAAAGGGTATGGGAGTCTGAGCATGGAAGGGTGGGCCAGCTAGCAAGTGGTACCAAGGTCAAGAAGTCATAGACAAGAGCAGATGAGCATTGTCTGTTGTTTCCCCTTCACACCAAGACCCAGGACCCCACAGATGCAGAGCACCTGTGCAGCTCCTCATGCAGGACTGGCAGGCCAGCAGAGACACTGGGGATGCCCTAGTGAAATGATAATTCAATTTAGCTGCTGCTGCTGCTAAGTCGCTTCAGTCGTGTCCGACTCTGTGCAACCCCATAGACGGCAGCCCATCAGGCTCCCCCCTCCCTGGGATTCTCCAGGCAAGAACACTGGAGTGGGTTGCCATTTCCTTCTCCAATGCATGAAAGTGAAAAGTGAAAGTGAAGTCGCTCAGTCGTGTCCGACTCTTAGCAACCCCATGGACTGCGGCCCACCAGGCTTCTCCGTCCATGGGATTTTCCAGGCAAGAGTACTGAAGTGGGGTACTGTTGCCTTCTCGGGGGATGCCCTAGTGAAATGATAATTTGGCACCCCCTCAAACTGGTGTTCTCCAAATATTTCTTAAACACATCTATTTAGTTTAATAAAAGTTTAATGATTCTTAATGTTCAGAACAAGGGATTTTATATGCTCTTTTTGAACCAGTTACTGTCCTTAAAAAATAATATATCGCTGTTCTTGTTTAGTTGCTAAGTCATGTCCGACTCTCTGCAACCCCGTGGATGGAGCCCACCAGGCTCCTCTGTCCATGAGATTTCCCAGGCAAAAGTGCTAGAGTGGGTTGCCATTCCATTCTCCAGAGGGTCTTCCTGACCCAAGGTTCAAACCCACATTTCCTGCTTGGCAGGCAGATTCTTTACCACTGAGCCACCTGGGAAGACCAAAACATGATTAAACAGTTTTTAAAACTTGAACAATGAATGAATTAGTCTCAGCAAATAATGCCTCCCCATACACTGTTCAGTGTAGGAATTTCAGCTGAGAGCCCCTACTGATATGCAGCTGTACAGTGGCCAGTCTTAGAGTGGAGTTTAACAGATTGTAGACAGGAGTGTAGATGTTCACTTTATCAAGAACTGGGCTAATATATACCATGGCACCTATGAAAGAAGTCATATGTAGATATCTGAGTAGAATGACACTGTCATTCCAGGTATGTTCCATATCCCTCATTGATAAATGCTTTAAGCCACTGCCTGGGCTGGCCTCTTGACACAAGCGGGGGGTTTCAGCAGTTTTGACAGCAAGTTATTTAGTGTTACCTACACCCATGACTTCTCTCCAGACTAAAGAACCCAGGCTACATTAGTTCGTCTTAAATATATCTGCATCGCCCCCCTCCTCTGAGCAAAAGTACTTTCCTAAAACTTTCATCTGCTTTGCTTCAGATTCTATTTTCTTCTAAGGAAAAAAAAAAATTGTAAGAAACATTGGGCTACTAATCACTGGTTTCAGCATTCTTCTTTTCCCACCTCTTGATTTTTTTCATCTAATCATTCCCGTTTTCTTTCACCCTCAGATGTGGAAGTCTGTAGTAGGACATGATGTATCTGTTTCCGTGGAGACCCAGGGTGATGACTGGGACACAGACCCTGACTTTGTGGTGAGTGTGGAAATAACTTTACTTGGACAATAAGTGGCAAAGGGCAGGCATGTGGGCTACTCTGTACACTTGGAGGGGGCCTAGAAGAAGTCTGGGACTGGGCTAGCCCTAGATGGGACTGCCTGGCAGGACAGTTGTCTGCAATGAGTGGGGCCTGCATGATAGCCTGTGTTGAGACTGGAAGGAGGCAGGTGCGGATAGAGATGTGACTGACAGAATTTGGAAGGCGATGCTGAGGAAGCAGATTAACTGCCAGGATTTGAGCTGGACGTGTATAACTTGGAGGGATTCAGGAGTTGTAGGAGACCTAAAGAACAAAGTTTGAGGGATGCAGAACAGGAAGGGAGGTTTCCGAGCTCACTGCCTCAATGTTACTGTGGGGGTCTGGGAGGATAGGAGTGGAGAGGGGTCTGAGTAAAGCCGCTGACTGAAGGAAGCAGCTGATACAGGGCACGGGGGGGCGGGGGGGGGGCGTGTGTGTCAGCTGTGTGGCCCCTCAGTTTAGCACGTCTCTTGCCATCACTCACTGCTGAGTGCTGTCTTCTGTAGAATGACATCTCCGAGAAGGAACAGCGGTGGGGAGCCAAGACCATCGAGGGCTCTGGACGCACAGAGCATATCAAGTAGGTGCCAAAAGGACTGGGAGGAGGGAAAGAGGTATGGGAAGAGCCCAAGGAAAACTTGGAGACTCAGGAGAAGGAGAAAGAGAAATTCCTGTCTCCGTGTCTTTGCTTTTTCCTCTTTCTGTCCCCATGTGTCCCTCTGTGCATCATTGTGAATTTGTTTCATGTCTCTCCTCTTATCCCCCCAACACTACTATCTGTTTTTATTTCCAGCTTCTCTGATATTTCCCCAAGTGGGTTTATAATTTTAACTGTTTCTCTTCCTTCAGTAAGACATGAGGAATTCAGAGAGGGAAGTGCTGACTTCACTAATTTATTATCTGTCTACTCATATATATATAATGTGTCTGTATTGTAGAGTGACATCAAATGGGCCAAGAAGGATTCAGTAAAATGTCAAGGGAAAGAACTTAGAATAAATGTTATTAATATAAATAAGAGGATAATATCAGGTCCCATACCTGGCCTAAATGACTTTTAAAATAAAAATTTGCATTTGACTACTTAACAGAAGCAGGAAGTGATGAATGGTAACATGAAGAAATATGACACTTGGAAAGCCTGTTGATTAAAACTATGTTGGCAGTCTTAAAGATTATAACCCAATATTTTACCAGAAAAAAAAAAGCAAAACAAACAATAAACTCTGATACCACAAGAGAGAAGGAAGTTACACACAAATCCAGGGATTTCTGTGGGGTATAACGTGTATTAGTATTGTGAGATTCTCTCTTTTCCATGGATTATTCAGGGTTTTCTAACTAGGGCTATTTGCCTTGGATAGTGTCAGAATGTCCAATAGACACAATAAACAGTATACTAAGAGCAAAATTAAAAAGTAGATAAATTGGCAAAATTAATCATTTTAAGCTCCACTTTAATGTCCTTTCCTCATAAACAACAGTGTTTCTACCTCATTTTCTTCTAGATTTTTTAAAGTGTCAGTGGATGGTCACGCTGCACAAAGCATGCTATGAAAATTTGGCACTTGTTTATATAATTTGATAATATTTGGCACTATGAATTGTTTAATTGGACCTAAATGATTTATTTCAGGTAACTATGAATATCATATTTAAGGAAACTAGGCAATTCTGGAAGCAGTTGGAAAGTGAAAAAATGGAATTGGGTCATGCAGGAAGCGTCTCTGGTGCTCCTCTGTAGGCTCATCAAATCCTGCCCAAGTTAAGATGCCTTTCATTTTCTGAGAAAAGGCCACTCAGCCCTTGTATCCTGAGAGCTATTAAGATAAGCATACAAACTCTCCTTGTACCCTTCCCCTACCAGTGGCCCTCACATGCAGAGCAGGAGTAGAACATTTTAAAGAGGACCCCTAAACCCTTGCCACAAACTTATGGAAAGGGCTTGAGTTTGGATATCAGATAGATTTAGATTCAATTTACAGCTCTACCATTAATGGCAATGTGAGTTAGGCATATAACTTCTCTGAAACTCAGCTTATTTGTTTATCCAATGAGGATGCTACTAGCTACCCTGCAGATATATGGTTAGAATTCAATGAATTAGCATGTAGCAATGTCTGTGGCCGGAGAAGGCAATGGCACCCCACTCCAGTACTCTTGCCTGGAAAATCCCATGGACGGAGGAGCCTGGTGGGCTGCAGTCCATGGGGTTGCTAGGAGTCGGGCACGACTGAGTGACTTCACTTTCACTTTTCACTTTCATGCATCAGAGAAGGAAATGGCAACCCACTCCAGTGTTCTTGCCTGGAGAATCCCAGGGACAGGGGAGCCTGGTGGGCTGCCATCTGTGGGGTTGCACAGAGTCGGACATGACTGAAGCGGCTTAGCAGCAGCAGCAGCAGCAATGTCTAGTGCAGTACTTAGCACCCCCTGGCAGCTCAATAATGTTATCTCCATTTCCTGTTAGTATAGATTAGTTGAATCAGATTTTCTTCCTAAAAAACCTAAAATAAACATATAAACAGATGACAATCTTCCTTATTCCTAAGTGGCATTTATTTGGACTGCTGTGTTATACAATCCAGTATATTTATTACTCTGACTGGTGACCCCTGGAGTTGTAAAATGTGGTGACCCTGGGTGTTTCCTTATTAGCCTAACTGGATCTATATCTGATAAAATAAATGGTGGGGACATTTACCCAGAAACCCACTCCTCTCCCATTTACCCAGGCTATTGAGGTGTCAAAGCCCAGTCTCTGCTAGTTCCTAGCCAGGTGATCTTGGACAGGCCACTTCCCTCTTTGATTCTCAAACTTAGCACTGGGATCAAAAAGATCTCTAGAGGACCTTCCAGTTTTAAGTCTATAATACTCTGGGATTCTTTTTGTCTCATGTGGACTAGAACAACCTTTAAGGTCAGATGGGAATCACTAAGGTCCTTGGAAAGGAGAGGAAATAGAAGAGGAGAACAGTAGCTGCAGAGCTCAGATGATTCAAAGCAGGAAAAGGAAGTGATTGTGGTTCTCATTAATCTCACTACCATCCCCCATGATCTTTCCTTTTTAGGTCTGTGAAAATAGACCTAAATAGTTTGAAGAGTGGTTTGGTAATTCGGTAAATAGTTCAAATGACCCTATCCATCCTTCACCTATTGTGTAGAGAAGTCCTGGGCCAGGCAGCTCCAATCAGTCTGGTGTTTCCAGGACCTGCTTGGTTTTCAAGGGTTCTTGTCTTCTCTCCATCTTCTTCTCACCAGTTTTCCTCACTTATGTTCATGCACCTCTTTATGAGGCTGGATGTGAACACTGATCTGCTTCTTGTCACTATAGCTGAATTTTGCCTGTCCCAGAATTTCATGTAAATGGAGTAATACATAATGTATTTTTTGTGTCTGTCTTCTTTCACTCAGCATAATACTTTTGAGATCTATTCATGGTCTTGTGTGTATCAGTCTTTTGTTCCTTTCGAAGTTCAGGTAAAAATAAATAAAGCTGTCAAGTGAATGTGTCATGAACACTGGGTCCAAATCTTTTTCTTTACCTATATTTTTACTTCCCTTGGGAAATACCTAAAAGTAGGAGAATTCCTGAGTCATATAAAAAGTCTGTTTTAGTTTTTAGGAAACTGCTTTCTGAAAGAAATGTTTTTTCACTCCTACCAATAATGGATGAGTTTTAATTGTTCAACGTCTTTGTCTACACTTACTTTGTTAGTATTTTTAATCATTTTTGTAAGTGTGTAGTGATTTTAACTTGTATTTTTCTGCTGGTTAATTTTATTGAACATCTTTTCACGTGCCATTCATGTATTTTCATATGTCTTCATTTTGAAGTGTCTATTCAAATCTTTTTCTCATTTTTAAAGTGGGTTATTTGTATTCTTTTGAGTTTTAAGAGTTCTTTAAATATTCTAGATAAAAGTCTTTTGTGACATGTATGTTTTATAAATATTTTCTGCCAGATTATAACTTGCCTTTTCACTCTATTAATGGCTTCTTTTAAAGATCAAAATATGTTAATTCTGATGAAGTCTAATTTTATCAAAATTTTTTATGGTCAGTGCCTATGTGTCTAGGAAATTTTTGCCTACCTCAAATTGTGAAGATTTTTTCCTATGTCTTTTTCTAAAAGACTTATAGTTTTAGCTTTTACATTTAAGTCTATAATTTATTTCAAATTTGTTTCTGTGTACGGTATGAGGCAGAGATTGAGGTTCATTTTATTTCCATTTGCAGATTTCATTATTCCCACATCATTAAAAGACTATTCTTTCTTCATTGACTTACCTAGCATCTTTGACCATATATGTGAAGGTCCATTTCTAAACTATTTTATTGATTTATGTCTGCTCTGGCCCATACCATACTGCACTGAATGTTGTAACATTATTGTACTGTACCTTTTATTGTAGCAAAATGAAATCGGGTAGTCCTTCAACTTTGCGCTCCTTTAAAAAATAACTTTTTATTATCCCAGAACTTTTACCTTTCCACACACATTTTAGAATTAGCTAGTTGATTCCTACAAAAATTCCTGTTGGTATTTTGACTGGGATTACACTGAATCTATAGATCATAGATTTGGAGAGAACTTACATCTTAATGATCTCAAGTTTTCCAAGCCATGAATATGGGGTATGTTTCCATTTACTTAGATCTTCTTTAATCTTTTCAGAAATGTTTTTCAGTGTTCAGGTCTTGCACTTATTTATTTAAAGTTATTCTAAAATATTTAGTGTTATTTCATGTGATAGTAAGTAGAATTTATTTTTAACTTTAAATTCTCAAATGTCTGTGGCTAGTATGTAGAAATAAAATTTCTTTTCATTGTAGTCTTGTTTTCTGGGACCTTGCTAAATGTACTGAATAGTTCTAGTAGCAAACTGATGTAGATTCTTTAGAACTTTCTTTGTCTATGGTCATTGTTTGTGAATAAAATCTTATAGTCTGAGTCACTAATTTTTGTGCTTTTACTTTTATCATAATAACAACAAAAAAAGTCTGTTCCTTCTCTTAGCTCATCTTTGAGGTCCTGGTTACTATAAACTATATTGCTTTATCAATTCCAAGGCAAGGTATTTTAAGACTTTAAATAGGTTTCTGAGAGTTAATGTGTCAAGTTTCTTAGGTATACCAATTAGGACATTGAAACATAACTTTTAGTTTCCTCTCTATATCTTGCATCTGATCACTATTTTCATATATTAATTATCTTTGTATTGTCAGAGTCTAATGGTACTTCACACTAAAAAAATTTAATAAACATTTAATTAATATTTATTTAATAATGGAATAATATAACACATTTATAGTAGCTTCAGCTATAGTCTAAAGAATTTGGTAAAAAGTTGGTCTTTGCTGGCCCCAACATTTTCATTCAAATTTTATTATCTGTTGTCATGATTCTCTGATTAGCCTCACTGCCAACTATTAGGGGGATATTCCTGAATCTCATTTTCTAATCCCTTTAAAAACTTGTTTCAACTATAATGCAGTTATGATTCATGCAACAGTGACTGGATTTATTAAAACTTTGCATATTTTCCCCCACTTGAAACTAATGTCTAGTCCCATTTTCTTTATTCTTCATCTGAATACTTTGGTTGGGAAATATTGGTCATTTACCTGTTCTTGGCACCAGTAACTTTTTTGGACACAGACAGTTCTAAAATGTTGATGTTGTCAAACTAGCAACACAGGATCTCTGCCTTCCCTGCTGCCAGAGGGTTTAGAGCAGGCACAGGAACAGAGGGTTCTTCCAGCTCTTAGCTTAATTTCATCTGGGTCAAAGCCAATTTTCTAAAATTAACTTTGACTAAAGCTGAGATGACTTTTAAAAAAGACTTCTGGTGGCCTTACACTACAAGGCCACAAGATGGATCTATTCTTCCATGAAAGAGGAGAATTTTGCCTATGAGATGGCCACTCTAACTGTAAGCAATATATCTGGTTTATATGAACTAGTAAATTTCCAGGAAAATTGCTATCTCAGTTCTCCAAACCTCCATTTCTCGCTGCAGGAAATTAAATTTTTTATTTTTTTAAAAATAAAATTCTCTTGCCCAAGTGTTTCTAAGAATCCCCAGTGGTCGTCATATGTGTCCAAGTATCAGTTCTGATTGTCACTTATTGGTCCTGGAGTTGGTGCTGGTGCTGAGCTATCACTTCATATCCTCAGGCCAAACAAATACCCATAGATGTTCTGTGTACTGTGCTGTGCTTAGTTGCTTCAGTCATGTCCAACTCTTTGTGACCCTATGGACTGTGGCCCACCAGGTTCCTCTGTCCATGGGATTCTCTAGGCAAGAATACTGGAGTGGGTTGCCATTTCCTTCTCTCGGGGATCTTCCTGACCCAGGGATCAAACTTGCTTTTCTTATGTCTTCTTCATTGATAGACAAGCTCTTTACCACTAGCATCACCATGGAGAAGCCAATGGCACCCCACTCCAGTACTCTTGCCTGGAAAATCCCATGGACGGAGGAGCCTGGTAGGCTGCAGTCCATGGGGTTGCTAAGGGTCGGACACGACTGAGCGACTTGACTTTCACTTTTCACTTTCATGCATTGGAGAAGGAGATGGCAACCCACTCCAGTGTTCTTGCCTGGAGAATCCCAGGGACGAGGGAGCCTGGTGGGCTGCCATCTATGGGGTCACACAGAGTCAGACACGACTCACGTGACTTAGCAGCAGCAGCAGCACCACCACCACCATGGTAAAGATGAAGGTGAAGTAAAGGGGAGAATGCCTCCTTTCAGTGTTATGTTCTCTTAAGGATAGAGGTGTCCCAGACAAAGGTTATTAATTTTTAGTTCTCTCAGGAATAAGCAGATTTAGGGGCAGTGTGAAGGGCATTCATTTTGACAAGAAGAGACATAAAATACTTTATATGTAGATAAATTCCTCAATGATGTATTTTTCCTACTCAATGTCTTTAATGACTTCCTCATGTGCCATTAAAAAGTAATGTGCAATTTACTTAACTATTCCCCAATTTTCTCCACATAAAATGTTTCTTGGTTCTTATTATTAAATACAGTGTTTCAGTGAATATCACACTACACTTTGCCACAGTTAAAATTATTTCCTTGGGATAGACTTCTAGAATGTGTGGGTAAAGGGTATATGAATCTTTTTGTGCTTCTTGAGGTAGAATACCTAATTGTTAGACAGCAAATCCATTCAGAGAGGAAAATAACTCTTCAGTTACTGGCCTCTAACATTCAGGAACATGAGTCTAAATATCAGAAGGTTATTTAGTGAACAAAATGACAGACTAGAGGATACTATTGGTTTATGAAGAGTTCGTATCAGGGTATATATGCCGGCCACACTAATCCCTTACTCCCAGACCCAGCACAGGTTATTTGGGACTTGTTTGGGACTATTGCTAAAAATGAACAGAACACACTGCAAAATTACTATTTTTCTGGCAAGGAGGGTTCATTGGCTTCTCTGTGCTAGACAAGTCTCTGTGATGTGTTTGCTTCCAGCATCCACCAGCTGAGGAACAAAGTATCAGAGGAGCATGATATTCTCAAGAAGAAAGAGATGGAGTCAGGGCCCAAAGCATCTCATGGCTATGGAGGTCGGTTTGGAGTGGAAAAAGACCGAATGGACAAGGTGAATTGAAAGAGGATATTTGCTTTAAAAAAAAAAAAAAAAAAAAAAAACGATAAATCGAGTCATTTGTTGATTTTATGGTTAAAACTTACTCAAAAGTAAAACATCCATTTGGTTTTAAAATTGAATGTCCAGGGGCTTCCCTGGTGATCCAGTGGTTAAGATGCCGAGTTCCCAATGCAGGGGGCCTGAGTTCGATCCCTAGTCAGGGAACTAGACCCCACATGCCACGGCTACAGATCCTGCATACCATGACTAATACCTGGTACAGGCAAATAAAATAAATATTAAAATAGAATGTCCACGTATTATTTGTATCATTTTCCCCTGATTTCAACATGTAATACATAGATGGCAGAAAATGGGAGCCAAGAATTTAGAAGAACTGGCCTAGTGTAGGCTCACCTACACTGTAATTCCTAGACTGAAGAGACACGGAACACACATAGAGAAGGGGAAAACAGGTTTTAAAATCATTTACTGTTTTCAAATGCATGTGTATTATGTCTTTGCTGCAACTTCTTTTACTGTTTACTGTTTATTTAGTGGGGTTTTTTTTTAAACATTTTATATATCACTTATGATTTGCACATAGGTGTGAAAAATATTGATGGGGATTTATCTATTAGATGCCCTTGAATATAATATTATCTTTCCTTTATCCACTAGATACTATGAAAGTATGATACAAGAAAGCTTGTATGGTGAATCATATTTTTCCATTGATTTTCCTAACCTCAAAAATAGAGATATATTCCTATAAATAAAAAAATGTTTAATCTCCATAGAGAAAAAACAATTCAATGAAAACCTTTAGTCCACCCTCAAGAAGTCATTATGTAAAATGCAGTCCAGACACTGTATTCTCCTACAGAATTCCTAGGAAAAAGAAATGTAGATAAGCAGTCATTCATTCTTGAATTCAGCAAGCAAAGTTGACCTGCTGCTGCTGCTGCTGCTGCTAAGTCGCTTCAGTCGTGTCCGACTCTGTGCAACCCCATAGACGGCAGCCCACCAGGCTTCCCCGTCCCTGGGATTCTCCAGGCAAGAACACTGGAGTGGGTTGCCATTTCCTTCTCCAATGTGTGAAAGTGAAAAGTGAAAGTGAAGTCGCTCAGTCGTGTCCGACTCTTCTCGACCCCATGGACTGGACTGCAGCCTGACCTACTCAGACCCAAAAATACTGCAAAGTGAGCTCCCAGGAGCTCATATAGGGCAGTGCTTCACATCAGTCTCTGTATTTATGTCAGCATGGAATTGGAAATGCAGGAGGAAGAGGAAGCTTTCTAATTTCTTCTTAGTTGAGACTCTTTAAGGTATCACTGTTTGGTTTGAATACTGTTGTGGTTTTCCATTTCATTCTCCAAGGGATCTTCCCAACCCAGGGATTTAACCTGGATCTCCTGCGTTGCAGGCAAATTCTTTACCATCTGAGCCACCAGGGAAGCCCATTTGGTTTGAAGTATTATTCAGTTCTAAGGTTATTAAAGCATCCATGTCGAAACATTGAAAGGGACATACCTTTCAAAACCAAGTAGAAAATGGTAGGGGGAAAAAGTGGAAGAGGGTGTTTAAAAAATAAAATTTTATGTCATGACTACGCATGGTATTGTCTACCAGCCCCATTTGGCATAAAGAGTCAGTCACTTAATATCAGGGCTCATGTGGCACTTCAGAGCCTTGATGGTCTTACAGGAACAAAGATGCAAAACAAAATCACCTGGTTGTGTTAGAGAAATATTCAGTCCTGGCTATGGCATCTTGTCAGTCCCCTTAGGTCTCTCCTTGGTAACTACCCTCATTCCTATTTCGATACACAAAGCCCTTGTTTCAGCCTCTTTTGTTTCTGGTTTAAACACCACTCTGTCTATGCAGTCTCTATCCTCCTGGTTTCCAACCATCTTATGGGAGTTTCCTAGAGGATGGGCTCCTAGTGGTATTAAAGAAGAAGCAGGATGTGCACGGCTCCAGAAAGAATTACGGTGCTCTCCCATTACATGTTCCTTGGCACTACTGTCAGATTATCAGTATAGTATATATACAGTATATATCAACATAGGTTATCAGTATGACCCAGAATGAAATTTCTTGTATTCGTACATCCTGTCCTATCTCTGCATCATTTTATTTTTTCTTTGGTCATTTTTTATCTACTTACTCATTCCCACCTTGATTTTTCTCAGAGTGCTGTGGGCCATGAGTACGTTGCTGAGGTGGAGAAGCACTCTTCTCAGACTGATGCTGCCAGAGGCTTTGGGGGTAAATATGGAGTTGAGAAGGACCGGGCAGACAAGGTAAGTGACAGCACTCTCTCCCTGCACCATCCAACTCAGATCATGTGGGACTTACCAACAATACCTTGAATGCAGGCCTGTGCTTCTCCTGTGGAAAGATGGGGCAGTGGTCTCAAGGAGGGTCCATCATGAGAATGGCTCCTCACAACTACCTCAGCGAGTTCTTTGGTGCCACTGTTGGAGGCCATATCCTGAGCTGAAAGGTGTTCATTTAAAAGAGACGAAGACTGTCAAACTCTGAATCAGGAATCCCTAAGCCATTGGTTTTGTCAGTCCTGTGTGCATGAAGAGAAAAGTGGAAATTCCAAAGCTCCTCCTTTGGCCTAATAGCAAAGTCTTATAAATATTTATGCCTTTCAGGAAAACAGAAATATCAGCTGAAATATTATTACAATGGTAGCAAATAATCAAGTAAAACCACTAATTAAGTTTACTTTTAGAATGTAAATGTTACTTTTCACAGCATTTAGCACCAACTGGCTACAGTCCAGGTGTTTTTAAGGACTTCTTTGTACAAAGAGGAGTTGTGAAGAGAGAGAAAAAGAAAGGACAGTATGAGTACAGATGACAGAGTGGTCAGGAGAGTAAGATTGATAACTCATTCATGTTCTCATTGTCACACCTTAGTAGATCAGTTTCTTTGAGCTCATTTTTTATGGTGCAAAGTAGTATCTCTGCCCCACAGCAGCACATAGAAAGGCTATCTTCACTGCTACCTGAGCTTTTAATTTTTTTTTTTTAACTTACAGTTGTTAATAAGTGGGCCTGAATCCTTAAAGCTAAGTGTTAGAATGTTATTTGAATTGTAGGTTGTTAAAAAAATAAAGCACAGAAAAATTAAAAACATACTGTAAAGTAAAGGAGAGCCATAGAGGATAATGTTTAAAAGCAGTAATGGAAATATGGAGCTTGTAATGTTCTTCTCTAATCAGGGTGGAATTTCCCTTCCATCTTGGCCCCCCTTCTGCCTTTGCCTACTTTTTCATTGTTATTTCTTTCATCTTCTGCCTCACCAGCTACAAACTATTCACCTTAACAGCCAGTGTGTCTTGTAAATAAAGAAAAAAATACATACTAATAGCTTTTAAAATGCAAAATATAGACTTGATTAGAGACTCATAATTACTACGCCATTTGGGGACACAGCTATGTTAGGTATTTGCCAAGATATCCAGGCCCAAAGCAGCTAGGATCCAGATTCTCCTGGCTGCCTCTTATCCAACAAAATCCACATCTCTGGGTTTGAGCTGCTGTGTAAGAAAAGAGAAGTGTAGTGTAATCAGTCAGTATAGGATGATATCACTTAACATGTGCACAGTGCTTTATAGTTTACAAGGCACTTTTCTAGTTATTGTCTCATTTTAGTTTAGTAAGAGTTAGGAAGAAAAACACTGACTTAATGAGTGACCTACACTCTCTGTAGCTTTCCCATTTAGTCCTCACAATATCCCAAATATACTGGAATCATTTTACAGTTGAGTTAGTAAGACAGATATACCTATTTTTATTTCATGTTTGAAGAACCTGAGGTTCAGGAATATTAAAAAAGTTACACAACTATAAAAAGGGAAGTGAGGTTAGGATTTGGATCTAGATCTATCTGTGTGCAAAGCCTGTGGTCATTGCTCTGTATTATGCTGCCTTTACACCAGCCTGTCAGGGTACTATTTGTTTCTACATTGGACTCCTATACTCAGCTTTGAACCCCTATAACTAACTCCTGGGCTGAGTTAGGTGTTAAGGGTATGTGAGGGAAGGGGAAACATTAACTTTGACTCTAACTGATTCTCTCTCCTTTTCTCTGTAGTCAGCAGTTGGTTTTGATTACAAAGGAGAAGTGGAGAAACACACATCTCAGAAAGGCAAGGACCCTGCACTTCAACCTGACTGCTCAGACTTCAGCTCCCAACAGCCATCATCAACTCCCTTTAGTTCCATGACCCAGTTCCCCACCACTTTATTTTTAAAATCCAAGCCTGTGCTTGCTTCTTTCTCCTTTATTGCTTTATTGCCCTTTGGCCATGCCATGTGACATGCATGACCTTAATTCCTGGACCCAGGATTGAACCATGCCCCCTGTAGTAGAAACATGGAGTCTTAACCACTGGACTGCCAGTGAAGTTGCTGCTTCATCACTTTATACATCATTGGTCAATTTTTTTAGTCCCCTTTCCCCTTTAATGGATTAAAAATAAGATATTATACTCCTTCATTTTAAGAAGTTATTCCTAACTATTAATACGTATCTGTGACTTAAAATTAGTCACTATTTCTTCATGAGTAATACAGGAAACATGAAATAATTTAATTATATTTCCTCTACATTCTAAAATCTTTGTAAAAACTGGATAATTGTAATCCAGTATATTGGTTCCATCTGTTTGTTTTTAAACCCCCCCCCCAAATTAATCATTATTATTACTAGGTGAATGCTTATTTAAACTGACCAATGTGTTTACCAACTTCCTAGCTCATCCTTGTTTAGTTCATTGTTTCCTCCTTGCTTCCTCTATTTCCTTCTTGCTAGAGTATATCCTTTGATAATTCTTTCAGTGACAGTTTATGAAAGAACTCTCAGACTTTGTCTGAAAAACAAATTTATTTTGATCCATTCTTCATTGTTATTTTCCCTTCATCATGTTGAAGATACTATTTCATCATCTCTGGCATTTCTCTTGGGTTTGTCTAATCAACATTCTTTTGTAGGTAGCATGTCTTGTCTCTTAAATTTTTAATTTATTTTATTTTTTGTTCTCATGAAAAATTTTTCCTTTGTCTCTGATATTCTGGAATATCATCAGTCTATGTCCAGGTGTTAGATCTATTTTTATTATTCTACATGAGACTTGCTGCTCCTCTTCAACCTGAGAGATAACTTTCAATATGACATTTTCTCTTTGGGTAGTACCTCTCCTCTCTTGTCTTTTATTCTTTCTTCTGGAACTCAGGTGTGTATTAGAACTTTTCACTCTCTTCTCTCTTATACATGATAAAAAAAAAAAAAACTTTATATTTTTATATCAGTTTTAGATTTATGACAAAATTGAGAGAAAAGTACGTAGATTTCTAATACACTTCTGCCCCTACACATGCATAGCCTCCCCCGTTATCATCATTATTGATCAGAATTTTTTTTTTAAGTCAAGGTTGATTCTATGTTGATATATCAAAATCACTCAAATAGTTTACTTTAGGGTTCACTCTTGGTGGTGTACATTCTGTGGGTTTGGACAAAAGTATAGTGACATATATCTATCATTATACTGTCATGCAAAGTATTTTCAGTGCCCTAAAAATCCTCTGTGCTCTTCCTGTTCATTTCCCTCACTCCCCAGCAACCACTGATACTGTCTCCATAGTTTTGCCTTCTACAGGATATTATAGGAGAAGGCAATGGCACCCCACTCCAGTACTCTCGCCTGGAAAATCTCATGGACAGAGGAGCCTGGTGGGCTGCAGTCCATGGGGTCGCCAACAGTCAGACATGACTGAGCGACTTTACTTTCACTTTTCACCTTCATGCATTGGAGAAGGAAATGGCAACCCACTCCAGTGTTCTTGCCTGGAGAATCCCAGGGACGGAGGAGCCTGGTAGGCTGCCGTCTATGGGGTCGCACAGAGTCGGACACGACTGAAGTAACTTAGCAGCAGCAGTAGCAGGATATTATATGGTTGAAATCACACACCATGTAGCATTTCTAGATTGGCTTCTTTCACTTAGTAATATGTATTTAAGTTTCCTCCATGTCTTTTCATAGTTTGATAGCTAATTTCTTTTTAGTCCTGAATATTATTCCTTTGGATGGATGGACCAGTTTTTTTTACCCATTTACCTACTGAAACACATCTTAATTGCTTCCAAGTTTTGGCAATTATGAATAAACCTGCTAAAAACTTCTGTGCACACGTTTTTGTATAGATACACATTTTCCACTCTTTAGGATAAATACCAAGAAGTACAAACACTGGATCCTATAACAAGGGTATGTTAAATTTTGTAAGAAACTGCCAAACTGTGGACTTAGTAGATACAAGCCTATTCAGATAATCTGTTTCTGTTTGTGTAAGTTTTGGCAGATGCAGCTTTCAAGGAACTGGTCCATCTTATGTATGTTATCAGATTTGTGGGCATAAAATTGTTCATAGTATTATTTTATTATTGTTTTAATTTCCTTGAAATCTGTTGTGATGTAGCCTCTTTCATTTCTGGTATGAGTAATTTATGTTCTCTCTTTTTTTCTTAGTTAGCCTGACTAGAGGCATATCTATGTTACTGATCTTCTCAAGTAAGCTTTAGGTTTTCTTGATTTTCTCTATTGGCTTCTTGTTTTTAATTTCACTGATTTTTTGCTCTAATTCTTGTTTCTTTTTTCTGCTTACTTTTGGTTTAATTTGTTCTTCTTTTTCTATTTCCTAAGGTGGAAACTTAAATTACTGATTTTCAGATCTTTTTTATTTTCTAACGGATGTATTGTTTGCCCTGAGCACTGCTTTCACTGCATTCAAAATATTTTGATAAGTTGTGTTCTTTTAAAAAAAATTATTTTAATTTATTTATTTTAATTGGATGCTAATAACTTTATAATATTGTGGTGGTTTTTGCCATACATTGACGTGAATCAGCCATGGGTGTACATGTGTTCCCCCATCCTGAACCCCCCTCCCACCTCCCTCCCCATCTCATCCCTCTGGGTTGTCCCAGTGTACCGGCTTTGAGTGCCCTGTTTGGAGGATCGAACTTGCACTGGTGATCTATTTCACATATGGTAATATACATGTTTCAATGCTATTCTCTCAAATCATCCCACCCTCGCCTTCTCCCAGAGTCCCAAAGTCTGTTCTTTATATCTGTGTATCTTTTGCTGTCTCGCATATAGGGTCACTGTTACCATCTTTCTAAATTCCATATATATGCATTAATATACTGTATTGGTAAGTTTTTCTTTCTGACTTACTCCACTCTGTATAATAGGCTCCAGTTTCATCCACCTCGTTAGAACTGATTCAAATACATTCTTTTTAATAGCTGAGTAATATTCCATTGTTTATATGTACCACAGCTTTCTTATCCATTCATCTGCTGATGGACATCTAGGTTGCTTCCATGTCCTAGCTATTGTAAACAGTGGTGCAATGAACATTGGGGTACACGTGTCTCTTTCAGTTCTGGTTTCTTCAGTGTGTATGCCCAGCAGTGTGATTGCTGGTTTGTATGGCAGTTCTATTTTCAGTTTTTTAAGGAACTCCACATTGTTCTCCATCATGGCTGTACTAGTTCGCATTCCCACCAACAGCATAAGAGGGTTCCCTTTTCTCCACACCCTCTCTAGCATCTACTGTTTGTAGACTATTTGATAGCAGCCATTCTGACCAGTGTGAGATAGTACCTCATTGTGGTTTTGATTTGCATTTCTCTAATAATGAGTGATGTTGAGCATCTTTTCATGTGTTTGTTAGCCATCTGTATGTCTTCTTTGGAGAAATGTCTGTTTAGTTCTTTGGCCCATTTTTTGATTGGGTTGTTTATTTTTCTGGTATTGAGCTGCATGAGCTCTTTGTATATCTTTCAGATTAATTCTTTGTCAGTTGCTTCATTGGCTATTATTTTCTCCCACTCTGAAGGCTGTCTTTTCACCTTGCTTATAGTTTCCTTCATTGTGCAAAAACTTTTAAGTTGGATTAGGTCCAATTTGTTTATTTTTGCTTTTATTTCCATTACTCTGGGAGGTGGGTCATAGAGGATCCTGCTGTGATGTATGTCAGAGAGTGTTTTGCCTCTGTTTCCCTCTAGGAGTTTTATAGTTTCTGGTCTTACATTTAGATCTTTAATCCATTTTGAGTTTATTTTTGTGTATGGTGTTAGAAAGTGTTCTAGTTTCATTCTTTTACAAGTGGTTGACCAGTTTTCCCAGCACCACTTGTTAAAGAGATTGTCTTTAATCCATTGTATATTTTTGCCTCCTTTGTCAAAGATAAGGTGCCCATAGGTGCATGGATTTATCTCTGAGCTTTCTATTTAGTTCCACTGATCTATATTTTTGTCTTTGTGCCCGTATTAATGACTTGTCTTGATGACTGTAGCTTTTTAGTATGGTCTGAAGTCAGGCAGATTGATTCCTCCAGTTCCATTCTTCTTTCTCAAGACTGCTTTGGCTATTTGAGGATTTTTGTATTTCCATACAAATTGTGAAATTATTTGTCCTAGTCTCGTGAAAAATACCATTGGTAGCTTGATAGGGATTGCATTGAATCTATAGATTGCTTTGGGTAGTAAACTTATTTTCACTATATTGATTCTTCCAATCCATGAACATAGTATATTTCTCCATATATTTGTGTCCTCTTTGATTTTTTTCTTGAGTGTTTTATAGTTTTATATACATAGGTCTTTTGTTTCTTTAGGTAGATTTATTCCAGGGTATTTTATTCTTTTCATCACAATGATGAATGGGATTGTTTCCTTAATTTTTCTTTCTGTTTTCTCATTGTTCGTGAGTGTATAGGAATGCAAGGGATTTCTGTGTATTAATTTTATATCCTGCAAATTTTATATTCATTGATTAGCTCTAGTAATTTTCTGGTGAAGTCTTTAGGATTTTCTATGTAGAGTATCATGTCATCTGCAAACAGTGAGAGTTTTACTTCTTCTTTTCCAATCTGGATTCCTTTTATTTCTTTTTCTTCTCTGATTGCTGTGGCTAAAATTTCCAGAACTGTGTTGAATAGTAATGGTGAGAGTGGGCACCCCTATCTTGTTCCTGATTTTAGGGGAAATGCTTTCAATTTTTCACCATTTAGGATAGATAATGTTTGCTGTGGGTTTATCATATATGGCTATTATTATGTTGGGGTATGTGCTTTCTGTGCCTGCTTTTTGGAGAGATTTTATCATAAATGGGTGCTGAATTTTGTCAAAGGCTTTCTCTGCATCTATTGAGATAATCATATGATTTTTATCCTTCAATCTGTTAATGTGGTATATCACACTGATTGATTTGTGAATGTTGACAAATCCTTGCATCCCTAGGATAAAGCCCACTTGGTCATAATGTATGATCTTCTTAATATGTTGTTGAATTCTGTTTGCTAGAATTTTGTTAAGTATTTTTGTTTGTTTGTTTGTTTGATTGTACCAAAGAATTTATTTGGAGGGCAACAGTGAAGAAACAGACATAGAGAACAGGCTTACAGACACAGGGAGAGGGGAAAAAAGGGTGAGATGTATGGAGAGAGTAACATGGAAACTTACATTACTGTATGTAAAACAGATAGTCAATGGGAATTGCTCTATGTCTCAGGGAACTCAAACGGGCTCTGTATCAACCTAGAGGGGTGGGATGGGAAAAGAAATGGGAGGGAAGTTCAAGAGGGAGGGGACATATGTATACCTATGGCTGATTTTTTTTCTTGGCAAAACTGTATTATCTTTGCCCTGCTTCATTCCATATTCCAAGGCCAAATTTGCCTGTTACTCCAGGTGTTTCTTGACTTCCTACTTTTGCATTCCAGTCCCCTATAATGAAAAGGACATCTTTTTTGGGTGTTAATTCTAAAAGGTCTTGTAGGTCTTCATAGAACTGTTCAACTTCAGCTTCTTCAGCATTACTGGTTGGGGCATAGACTTGGATTACTGTGATATTGAATGGTTTGCCTTGGAAACGAACAGAGATCATTCTGTCGTTTTTGAGATTGCATCCAAGTACTGCATTTCAGACTCTTTTGTTGACCATGATGGCTACTCCATTTCTTCTGAGGGATTCCTGCCTGCAGTAGTAGATATAATGGTCATCTGAGTTAAATGAGTCTATTTTCATCAGCAATATTGGCCTGTAGTTTTCTCTTTTTGTGGCATCTTTGTCTGGTTTTGGCATTAGGATGATGATGGCCTTATAGAATGAGTTTGGAAGTTTACCTTCCTCTGCAATTTTTTGGAAGCGTTTAAGTAGGATAGGTGTTAGCTCTTCTCTCATTTTTTGGTAGAATTCACTCTGAAGCCATCTGGTCCTGGGCTTTTGTTTGCTGGAAGATTTTTGATTATGATTTCTTTCTTTTTTTTTTTTTTTTTTTTGATTATGGTTTCTATTTCCGTGCTTGTGAAGGGTCTGTTAAGATTTTCTATTTCTTCCTGGTTCAGTTTTGGAAGGTTATACTTTTCTAAGAATTTGTCCATTTCTTCCAAGTTGTCCATTTTATTGGCATATAGTTGCTGATAGTAGTCTCTTATGATCCTTTGTACTTCTGTGTTGTCTGTTGTGATTTCTCCATTTTCATTTCTAATGTTGTTGATTTGATTATTCTCCCTTTTTTTCTTGGTAAGTCTGGCTAATGGTTTGTCTATTTTATATATCCTCTCAAAGAACCAGCTTTTAGTTTTGTTGATTTTTGCTATAGCCTCCTTTGTTTCTTTTTCATTTATTTCTGCCCTAATTTTTAAGATTTCTTTCCTTCTACTAACCCTGGGGTTCTTCATTTCTTCTTTTTCTAGTAAAGTTAGGGTATTTATTTGATTTTTCTCTTGTTTCTTGAGGTAAGCTTGTAATGCTATGAACCTTCACCTTAGCACAGCTTTTATTGAATCCCATAGGTTTTGGGTTACCATGTTTTCATTTGTTCCTATGCATATTTTTATTTCTTTTTTGATTTCTTCCATGATTTGTTGGTTATTCAGAAGTGTGTTATTTAGCCTCCATATGTTTGTATTTTTAATAGTTTTTTTTCCTGTAGTTGACATCTAATCTTACTGCATTGTGATCAGAAAAGATGCTTGAAGTTATTTCGATTTTTTAAAATTTACTAAGGCTAGATTTATGACCCAGGATGTGATCTATTCTGAAGAATGTTCTGTATGCACTTGAGAAAAAGGTGAAATTTATTGTTTTGGAGTGAAATATCCTATAGATATAAATTAGGTCTAAATGGTCCATTGTATCATTTAAAGTTTGTGTTTCCTTGCTAATTTTCTGTTTGGTTGATCTATCCATAGGTGTGAGTGGGATATTCAAGTTTCCCACTATTATTGTGTTACTGTTAATTTCCCCTTTCATACTTGCTGGCATTTGTCTTACATATTGAGGTGCTCCTATGTTGGGTGCATATATATTTATAATTATTTTATCTTCTTCTTGGATTGATCCTTTGATCATTATATAGTGTCCTTCTTCGTCTCTTTTCATGGCCTTTATTTCAAAGTCTATTTTATCTGATATGAGTATTACTACTCCTGCTTTCTTTTGGTCTCCATTTGCATGAAATATCTTTTTCCAGCCCTTTACTTTCAGTCTGTTTGTGTCCCTTGGTTTGAGGTGGGTCTCCTGTAGACAGCATATATAGGGGTATTGTTTTTGTATCCATTCAGCCAGTCTTTGTCTTTTGGTTGGTGCATTCAACTCATTTACATTTAAGGGAATTATTGATAAATATGATCCCATTGCCATTTACTTTGTCATTTTGGGTTCGAGTTTATAAACCTTTTCTGTGTTTCCTGTCTAGAGAATATCCTTTAGCATTTGTTGAAGAGCTGGTTGGTGGTGCTGCATTCTCTAGCTTTTGCTTGCCTGTAAAGCTTTTGATTTCTCTTTCATATTTGGGTGAGATCTTTGCTAGGTATACTTTTCTGGGTTGTAGGTTTTTCTCTTTCATCACTTTAAGTATGTCCTGCCATTCACTTCTGGCCTGAAGAGTTTCTATTGAAAGATCAGCTGTTATCTTTATGGGAATCCCCTTGTGTGTTATTTGTTGCTTTTCCCTTGCTGCTTTTAACATTTGCTCTTTGTGTTTGATCTTTGTTAGTTTGATTAATATGTGTCTTGGGCTGTTTCGCCTTCGGTTTATCCTGCTTGGGACTAAGCAGGAGTCAGACACGACTGACTTCACTTTCACTTTTCACCTTCATGCATTGGAGAAGGAAATGGCAACCCACTCCAGTGTTCTTGCCTGGAGAATCCCAGGGACACGGGAGCCTGGTGGGCTGCTGTCTATGGGGTTGCACAGAGTCAGACATGACTGAAGCGACTTAGCAGCAGCAGCAGCCTCAAGACTTCTCCATCCATAAAGCACTGATGATAAAACATGTAAGTTAATGGTGAAACAATTCTCCACAGCAAGGGAGACCCAGAGAGGTTCACAGAGTTACATAGAGAAGAGGGAGGAGGGAGATAGAGGTGACCAGGAGAAGAATAAGGAGAGTCAAAATGGGAGAGAACAATCTAGCCAGTAATCAATTCTGTATGTGCTCCCCACAGTCTGGAACACCCAGAGAGATTCACAGAGTTACACAGAGAAGAGAAGAGGGAGGAGGGACCAGAAGGAGAAGAGGAAGGAGTCAAAAGGGGAGAGACAATCTAGCCAGTAATCAGTTCCCTAAGTGTTCTTCACAGCCTGGAACACCCAGAGAAATTCACAGGGTTAAGCAGAGAAGAGAAGAGGGAGGGAGGAATAGAAGTGACCTGGGAAAGAAGAGGGAGAGTCAAAAGGGGAGAGAGCAATCAAGCCAGTAATGACACCCCTAAGTGAAAATGGATACTGAAGATTGGATTCTTAAAGGTACAAAATTGATAACAAATACCAAAGAGCAAAGATTAAAAATCTAGAGTAAAGGTTAGACTCTCAAAAATACAATATTAAAAATACAAAACAAAATCAATCACAAAAATTATAAAAATATATATATATGAAATTTGCTTTAAAATAGGGTCTTTTTTTGCAAAGCAATAGTAGGTTATAAAAATGAAAATTAAAGGAGTAATAAAGAAATTAAATTTTTTAAAAAATTAAAATGTGATAATAGTAAAAATATATCTAAAAATTTCTCTGGAGCTGTTGTGAGCAGTGTGGGGTCAGTTCAGTTTCATATAGTTCCTTGTTCCAGCTTGTACTTGTTCTCAAGGTCTATAGGCCCCCTCCAATGCTTAATCAGTGTTAACAACAGGGTTTTAATCTGTTGCACCTGTCACTTCTGGAGCAGTTCCCTCTTCTTTGTTTATGTTGGTTTCCTGTTTGCAAGTCTCTTTGGTGTCTAATTTCCACCCCAACACAAGGGGGCCAAGGTGGTCACTTATTTAGGCTGACTTGTTCAGTTGTGGTGTGGGGAGGGAAGAATACCGCAAACAAATATTGCTGGTGTGTGTGGGAAGTGCTCGCAGTGTATGGACCACACTGGATTTGCCCTAGCTCACAGCAGCATGTGCTTTCTGGGTCTACACTGCTCAGGCTGCAGGGTGTTTTGCAGGGCACTGTCCAAAGCAGGCCCTGGGTTTTTTGCACTTCCCAGGTCTAAGCTGCTTGGGTCAGGTTCTCGGGTATGCCGCAAGGGCACAGATTCGGTTGAGCGTGTGTTTTGTGCCCTTCCCTGGTCCAAGCAGCTCAGGTGACCAGGTGCTTGGTAAGCGCACTGTCCAAGGGGGACGTACATCTTAATCACGTCCCTGGTCCTGGGCGCTCAGCTTCCTGGGTGTGCTGTGAGACTGTCTCAGGTGTGCTGTGTGTCTCCTCTGGGGAGGTGATCTCAGGCTGCGACCCTCCTGGCAGATGTCAACCATCCAGGAAGACATGGTTAGCAACTGGAAGCCTGCTCACAGTTTGGTGGAGGATGCTGGTCTTTGGGGCCGAGATTGGAGCAGCCCCTTGCCTTCTGGCTCTGGTTGTTGCACATCTGCCTCTCTGCCTCTGGTGGGGGTGGGGAGGGGTCTGTATGCAGCCAGCTAGCTCTCCTTTGGTATTTGCTCAATCCTTAGTTCTGTGAGTGGGCCAGGCTGCTAGTTGGAGCCTTTTGCAGGAAAGTTCTCTCTCTCTTTTTTTTCCCTCTCTGACAATCCCACAGTTTGAGTTGCTATCTCACTTTAGCTCCTTCAGAGCATTCAGGCCCAGACCTTACCCTAAGGACCGCTGATGGCACCCGTGCCTCCCTGTCCAGCGCCAGCTCGCTGGTGGCAGATGCAAATGTCTGGGCTACTTCTCTGCTGGCAGAGTTAGGCGCCTATTCTGTGGGTGTTTTTTTTTTTTTCCTCCCAGTCATGTTGCCCTTTGAGATTGCAAAACTCCCCACAGACTCGCCTGTGAGAGGGTTTCCTACTGTTTGGAAATGTCTCCTCCTTCACTACTCCCTCCCAAGGACAGATCTCCCTCCCTAACTCTTTTGTCTCTCTTTTTGCCTTTTATATTTTGTCTCACCTCCTTTTGAAGAGAATGCCTTTCTCCGTGCCTGGTGACCTCTGCCAGCATTCAGAAGTTGTTTTGTAGAAGTTGCTCAGCATTCAAATGATCTTTTGATGAATTTGTAGGGGAGAAAGTGGTCTCCCTGCCCTATTCCTCTGCCATCTTGGGACTGCCACCCCGAGTTGTGTTCTTGATGTCTCTTAATTTCTGTTCTCTACTTTCATCTCTTTATCTTGCTATGTTGCATTCTGGGTAATCCTCTTGGATCTATGTTAAGTTCTCTAACTCTTCCTTCAGATGTATTTAACGATCGTTTAAGTCATCCACTAATTTTTCAACTTTATTTCATTTGTTTTTCGTTTGTACTAGTTCCCTTTGATTCTATTGCAAATCTGCTGATTCCTTTTCCTTAATCTCGTATTGCTTTCATTATATTTTTCCCTTTCTTTAAGCACTTTAGTTATTTTTAAAATACTCATTTTATAGTTTCTTTCACATTGTTATACTATTTGCAACTCTTGGGGACGCCAATTCTTCTGTTCAACTAATCTATTTTCCATCATGGTTATTTATTTCTTTGATAGTTTATAATTTATTACATTTTGCAAATTTATTTCAGTGGGGAGACAGGGATATTTGTTATGTGCCCTGGATTGAGAATATTTCCCATCAGAGAAATTCTGCCTTTATTTCTGGCTGAGTTCCAGGGTCTTAATAGTAAAGACTATGTTCTCTTTACAATTATTGTTTTCCATTATGAATTCGATTTCGTAAATAGATACAGGTCTAGTCAGTCTTCTGATTTTTTTCTTATTATGGTAATGTATGCTTTTCAAGGACATTTTCCATTTTATCTATATTTTCAAATATAGTGGTATAGATTCATTTATAGTATTCCCTTATTTTTTTTTCAACCTCTGTAAGATCTATAAGTGACATGTTCACTTTTACTACTGATATTATTAATTTGTAGTTTTTTCTTTTTAATTATTTTGCTAGAGGTTCTTTAATATTATTTATTATTAATTTCAAAGAAGTATATTTACTTTGCTCATTTTCTCCATTGTTTACTTGTTTTTAAAATGTTATTGAATTCTGCTTTTCAGTACTTTTTTTTCTTTCATTTTAATGTGGGTTTAATTGGTTCTTTCTTGTTAAAGTAGAAACGTAGAAAATTAATTTTAAACCTTTGCTTACTTCATGGGTACTTAAAACTATATGTGTGTGTGCTAAGTCACTTCAGTTGTGTCTGACTCTATGCAATCCTATGGGCCATACCCTGCCAGGCTCCTCTGCCTTCAGGATTCTCCAGGCAAGAACACTGGAGTGGGTTGCCGTGCCCTTCTCCAGGGGATCTTCCCGACCTAGGGATTGAATGTCTCTTACGTCTCCTGCATTGGCAGGCAGGTTCTTGGGGACCTGGGACACCAGCGACACCTGGGAAACACCCTGTTTTTGCTACATTCCACAATGTTATATATATTTTAATTTTTTTATTCAGTTCAAAATATTCATTTCCTTTTCATTTCTTCTTTGCTCCATGAGTCATTTAAAAGTGTAATTGCTCATTTTCCAGAAATTTGGGAAATTTTCTTATTTTATTGTTATGAACTTCTAGTTTAATTCTATTATAATCAGAGGATATGATATCTCATACTCCAATCATTTGAAATGTACTGAAACTTTTTATATGAACAAGTATATGGTCTATCTTGGTGGCTGGTATATGTGCATAGAAAAAATATATATCATGAAGTTTGGGGATGTAATATTCTATAAATGTCAATTAGGTCTTGTTGATAATGTTGTTTGGGACTTCTCTAATAGATCCCTTTTGTCTAAATTTTTTATTAATAGTTAGAAAAGAGTGTTAAAATTTTTGACTATGGTCATAGATTTGTCTCTTTCTCTTTCATCTTTGTTTCATGAATTTTGATTCTGATAATTTTGATTCATCATATTTAATCCTGATGAAGGACAAATTGCCCTTTTATCATGTGTTAAGTCTCTTATCATGCATTTTGTCTTTAAGTCCACTTTGTCTCATATTCATGTCATCTTTCTGATGCTAACCCTTTCTGTGGTATATATTTTCCTATATCAGTATTCAATTAATCTCTCAGCTTAGAATTTCTGTATAATATAAGTAGTATGAAACTGGATATTTGTATCTCACACATTCAGGTGCAGGCTTGGAGCTTACAAATCTCATAGGTAAAATCTTCTCCAAATGCTAAAAAACTAGAATTCCTCTTACCATTTCCCTGGACAAGTAGTAGACTTTTTCTAGAATTATTTTATAGAATTGGGCAGAGCCTTACTTTCTTGCTCCAGCTACCTGTTCTTGTATAGAAACTAGAACCTCAGATCCTACATCCTATTCTCTAGGCACTAAATTTGTGACTGAAAACAGCTTGGGTTTTCTGTGTCAGCTCATAATTACCATCATATCTACTATTTTGATTCATCTGTTTGTTCCTGGAACCAGGAATTTTTTTTTCTTGTTTTCTTTTGAGATTTATTGTTTTTTTTTTTTAAAAAAAGATCATTATATCTTTCTCAAATTACCAAGTGTTTGCATAGAATTAGGGAAAGACATGTAGTTCACATGCATCTGTCTTTTTTTCTGGATGTCTCTCCTTACACTCTCTGTATTTTCTCCTTCTTTGAAGAAGGGAAAAAATTGAAATAATCTTCTATCTTGGAATGGAAATGAGGGAAAGAGTGGACATTGTTGAATTAAAACTTACAAAGGCTGGCTTAGAACTCCATTTCCCTTTGATTCGGGCCCCGCTATCTTCCCAGGCCCCATCACCCTGCACCCACCCCTCCTGACTCCTCTTCCAAGCACTTTCCCATGGACTGAGAGTGGGCTCTCACAACTGCTCCTTCCACCGCAGATTACTCTCGTGGCTTTGGTGGCCGTTATGGGATAGAGGCGGATAAACGGGACAAGGCAGCTCTCGGATATGACTACAAGGGAGAGACAGAGAAACATGAATCCCAGAGAGGTGAGTTGGGGCTGGAGAGGAGGGAGGCCATAGCGTACGTGGAGCCCTCCTTCTGCTCTTCCTGAAAGTTGACACAGAGTACCCAGAATACGAGTCATGCAGGAAGTGGTAGGGTGAAGAGTATGCATTACCTGTATGGGGGTAGGTGGGGGGAGACCCACAGGGATGGAGAGGAGAGCAGCAAGCTTAGGAGCAGGACACAGGAAGGTGACCAAAGAGAAGGGGTCATTGAGGAATGGGTGAAGATGGGCAGGCTGGCTGATGGCAAGAGTGTGATTTGGCTGTGAGTCTTAGGGGCCCCTCTGCTTCACAGAGAGAGGCCTTCTTCCCTGGGACACAGAGAGGATGGCTGGGGGGCTCACTTTAATTTTTTTTTATATTTTTTAAAATTTAAATTAAAAAATTTTTTACAATATTATGTTGGTTTCTGCCATACAACAATGTAAATCAGCCATAATTATCCATACGTCCCCTCCCTCCCCTCCCCTCATCCCATCCCTCCAGGTTATCACAGAGTGCCTGGGCTCCCTATGCTATACAGCAACTTCTCGCTTTAATTTTTCCTGTTTCTTCCTTTTATATTTTGCCCTTTTCTGCCACTTCTCTCTCTTTTGTTTCTCTCTTCCCATGTCTCATATCTCCATTCTCTCCCAGGTATTTTTTTTTCCCATCCTTTTTCATCTTTTCCCACCCATTCCTCTGTCTATTCCTGACTAACATACTTCCTCATCGGTCTCTCTGTTTTCCTCATTCCTGTCTTCTGGTCCTCCTTCCCACTGCTCCTACTCCCTCTTTGCATACATTTCTAGCACTTAACTCCTCTTGTGACTCTCAGATATTTCCATCCTGCAGATTATGCCAAGGGTTTTGGCGGGCAGTATGGCATCCAGAAGGACCGAGTGGATAAGGTAAAGCACCAGAACACCAATGTCTTGGGAAAAGTTCCCTGACATACATGGAGAAGAGTGAGAGGCAAAGTGGGTACAAGGATGAGCAAAGCTAGGTGCCCTGCACTGTCCTCCTGCTCTTCCCATTGACTGCCCTCAGCATCTAATGGGTGTGTCTTCTGAAGCCTGAGCTTTATCAAGGAGAGTGAGGAGGTGGAGAGAGACAGGGAGGCAGACAAACTCCAGCGAAAAGTGTTTAAAACTTCATTGATTGCTTGGTATTGATTAACTCAGTCAGTAACCTAGCCCCACTCCATTCAGTGTTTCCCTACACCTCTTCATGTACTGCATGTACTTCATGTACTCCTGCATTCCAGGCAACTGGACTTAAAAGATGTGAGATTCCAGGAACACTGAGCTTTTTTAAAGGGAGAGCCAGTCCTACAAGCCTAGAACTTCTTTACCCATCTCTCTGAAGTAAAACAACAATATCTGAATACCCTAACTACTACTGAGCATCAAAAGTTTAGGGAGACCTCCTATAGTGGCCCCAATCCCTGCTACTGCCTTCTGGGTCACTATCGCCCCCTTCCCTCTCCCCACCACTGCACATACTATTCCTCTACCTGCAGAGTGCTGTTGGCTTCAATGAAATGGAGGCCCCAACCACAGCTTACAAGAAGACAACACCCATAGAGGCTGGTGAGTTTTAATTCCCTCTCTCTGTTCTCCTCAATCTCCTCTGCCTTCTCATTCTTTTTTTCTTCCTAGACTACCTACTCCAAGCATTTAACTACCTAGGTTAGCTGAGGTAGACTTGACCCCTACCCTCATCTTCCCAGATTCTTTCTCCTAAAAAAAAATTAGGTTAGGTGGATATCTGAGTGACACTGGGGAAAAAACTGTATGTAGAGAACACAGGGATGGGGGGAGCCATCTGGGAAGAACACAAAGGGAAAGGAACTTTGGATGGGGGACAGTGGGTAGATGGTGGCCTGAGGGTATATAGATTTAAGAAATGTGGACAAGGAAGGATGCAGGTTAGGGGACCAAGCTTTAGAAGGAGTAAGAGCCTGAGATCACATGGTCTGGCTATGTGAAAATCTAGGCTCCAGGGCTACCTTATCCTTCTCTAAGCCCCTTGTTCCTTCATTAATACCTCTTTACCTCCATTTCCATGAGTCCTGTCTTGATTTTCTCTTCTTCTGGATGTTTAACTGACTCTTCTTCTTTCCAGTGCTACTCTTCTACTTCTGACCCAAGACAACCCTAATTTTTTTGACTGTGTCTGTAGCTTCTAGTGGTGCCCGTGGGCTGAAGGCAAAATTTGAGTCCATGGCAGAGGAAAAGAGGAAGCAGGAGGAAGAGGAGAAGGCACAACAGATGGCCAGGCAGCAACAAGAGAGAAAGGCCTTGGTAAAGATGAGCCATGAGGCTCAGCAACCAGTGGCCACTAGGGAAGAGCCGGCGGCGCCAGCCCCATTGCCTAAGAAAATCTCCTCAGAGGTAAGTGCTCAGCCCTCCGGGATCCACATCCAGCATTCTTTGCCCAGACAAGAGCCTAAGGGGATCTGTATCCTTAGTAAAAAGTAAGACCCAGAACTCCCCTGTGTTAGCAAAATCTACAATTGTTATCCTTGTCTTCAGAAGATCTCAATCTAATTGTGTAATTAAGCTTCATATATACATATGAGAATGCTCAGTGGAAAAAACCCCAAGATTTACATGGTTCAACAAAAGATAGGTCACCAAGCAGTGTAGTCAGTTACTGCTGCAAGAACAAGAGGAAGGAGCTGTCATTTCAGGTTGGAGCCCATCTTGAGGAATGATAGATGTGAATTGGCAGAGACAGGAAGGGGTGTTCCAGTACAGGAGAGAAGATAGTTTCTTGCTCACTGGAGAGATGCTTCATCCTTCACAGGCCTGGCCTCCAGCAGCGAGTTGTCCGTCATCAGAGCCTGGGCCTGTGAGAACCAAGAGGGAACAACCAGTACCTGCCCTGCCCTCAAGGCAGGATCCCCCAGAGGTAAGCAGACCGCCCCCCAAAGATCCACACCTTTCCCATCTCCTCATGTCCTGCAGGCTGATCAACCACCCTGGTTTGCCTGGGGCTATCCTGACCTTAGCACTGGAAGTCTTATATTCTGGGAAACCACCCAGTCCTGGGCAGACTAGGACAGTTAGTCATCCTAGCTGTCATCTTTTCCCCTTTTAGATTTTGCTTCACTGTTTTCCTGGTCTTCCAAGGAATCTGACTTGTGTTCCATTTCCTTCTCCTCATACCTTTTACATTCCCCTTCGATTAACATCGTCTGTTGGTAGGTGTTTTGAGTGGATGGATGTGGGAAGAGGTTGAAGAAGGAAGAGGGGTGAGAGACTGTTCCCTAGGAGAGGCTGTTAGCAGGAGCCAGGAATGGACATGGAAGTGGAGGCATGTGGATGATAGGGCCCAGCAGTCCTCCACTGGGACGTTTTGGAGAGGCAGCTCCTGGTACACAGAAGTCACCTTGCTTCAAGTATACTGTCTTTTCTCAGGACAATGAGGAGGCCCCAGCTCTGCCCCCCAGGACTCCAGAAGTCTTCCAGCTGCAGGAAGAGCCAGTGTATGAAGCAGTGCCTGAGCCTGAGCCTGAGCCCGAACCCGAGCCTGAGAATGACTATGAGGATGTTGAGGAGATAGACAGACATGAGCAGGATGAGGAAGCAGAGGCAGACTATGAGGATGTGCTCGAGCCTGAGGATCCCTCTTTTTCTTCCACTCTGGCTGGTGAGTGGTGGGGCAGAAGAATTCCCCCATTACATGGAAGGACCTGCCTGTTTTCCTTCTCCATGTTGGTAAGACCATGTTCATATTTCTCACTGTGCAGGATCATCAGGCCACCCAGCTGGGGCTGGAGCTGGGATCTCAGCTGTAGCCCTGTATGATTACCAAGGAGGTAGGTTGGGAGTGGTCTGAGGGGTCTGGTGCCTGGAGCCCCTTGATACATGAGAGGCGGGTGGATTCTGGGGGTCAGAATAGGGCCCCAGACTTGGCATCAAGGACAGGCCTCTTTCCCTTCCTGAGGTTTAAAGCGGGCACGGGGTGGAGGGATTTTTGCCTGACCATCCTAATAGTCTGTCAATTTTCTCCCCAGAGGGAAGTGATGAGATTTCCTTTGACCCAGATGATGTCATCACTGACATTGAGATGGTGGACGAGGGCTGGTGGCGGGGACGTTGCCACGGCCACTTTGGACTCTTCCCTGCAAATTATGTCAAGCTCCTCCAGTAACTGTTTCTGTCTTCTTGCTGCACTGTGACTTTGCATATCCCCAGTGGCTCTGCCTCCAGCTGCTCTCCATTTCTGCTGCAAGTGTCTGACAGGATGTCATGAGTTGCCTGAAGTTCTAGGCAGACTTCCCTCTCCCTCTCCATCAGGGTTTGGACAGAGACGGCATGAAGAAGGGGGGTCTCCTTCCGCTCGATGTCTTCTCTATCCTGCGTACCCAGGATGATCTCAGGGATGCTTATCTTGTGGCCCCGCCTCCTTCCCTGTGAGTGCCCCCTCTTACCCACACCCCTAACTCTGCTTCCCTTTGTGAGTGCTGTGCTTCCTGGCTGTTTGCATGGCAAGGTATGTCTTCCTAGTTTTCCTACGTGTGTTGTTTTCTCACTTTCCTTCTTTGCAGAGATATCTCTGACTCTTCTCTCTGATGGGTACTAAATTGGAAATAAAGTGGGACCATGGCTCACCTCTATTCTGAGGTAAATAGTACTTTTACGTGGCCCTCAATGACCCTAACTCTCATTACAGGTAGAAGTAATTTTCCTTCCCTCTTTCGCATATTCAGAAAAGTCCTTCCAACCATTGCCCATCACTCTGAACCCTGGTGTCAAGGGCTGTGCCTTTTCCTTAGACTATACTGATATCCAGTCCAAAAACAGATGGGCCTGGAGAATGGCAGTTAGGTTGGGAAACAGGGGCCAGGAAGGGTCTACATTAAGCAGTTCAACTTCTACTGGCTTCAGCAGTTGTGAGAGGCCAGCCACCTTCCACCTGGGAGTAAAGACATTTCTTTAGTGCATGATGTTGCCTGAGGCAGAAGCACAAATTAGGGGAAAAGAAGAGGAAAAGATTTGGCCAACAACAAAAGATTAAAACTGAAAGGGAACAATTGGACTTCCCTGGTAGCTCAGCTGGTAAATAAACTACCTGCAATGCAGGAGATCCCAGTTTGATTCCTGGGTTGGGAAGATCCCCTGGAGAAGGGATATGCTACCCACTCCAATATTCTTGGTCTTCCCTGGTGGGTCAGATGGTAAAGAATCTGCCTGCACTGCAGAGGCCTGGGTTCGATCCTTGGGCTGGGAAGATCCCTTGGAGGAGGGCATGGCAACCCATTCCAGTATTCTTGCCTGGAGAATCCCCATGGACAGAAGAGCCTGGCAGGCTACAGTCCATGGGGTTGCAAAGAGTCAGACATGACTGAGCTACTAAGCACAAAAGTGAACAATGAGATGATAAAGGGATTTGGAGTCAAAGATAGTGGCCTCTACTAAAGAAAGTCTAGGCTTCCCTGTAGCTGGATGAATGAAATCAATGGCCATGTAAGAAGGTAGATTGAATTTCTCTGTGGTACATGAAGTTTCTCTGTGGTATAGGGCTGAGGCTGGTAGAAGAGGTGAGGACCTTTGGACAGCCAGTGATAGGCAAAAAACAAGTCATCAAGCAAAGTATGGGGATGAGATCAGGATGCAGTGAGTTTATCTAACCCAAAGCCATTGGGATTGGCAAGGTCCAGAGTAGGAGACCCTAGGTAAAGCAAAATCAAATCAAAATGAAAGTCAGGATTTGGTATAGGGTTGGTAGAAGATGGGGGCTTTCCTGGTGCCTCAGATGGTAAAGAATCTGAAGTCCGTGCTATAACCAGTATCTAAACTTGGGTTCAGCTTTCAAAGATGGAGAAGACAGTGGGATCAAGGAAGAGCTAGGATTGGTGACTGAGACCCATAGTTGTGGCAAGACTTCATGAAAATCCTTAGAGTTCATTGGTGAGCTGCCCATGTGCTTAGGCACTGCAGCCCTCAGGCTTATTCCTTGGCTTTTCTTTAAGACACACACTCCTTTGTTGCCACAGTGACCTCTGCGCCAGTGAGACACATCTGTCTCTATACCTCACTTGCAAGATTCACCCAGTTAGACTTTGAAAGTACAAAACAGCTTTTATTTTTGCCTGTAGAGATATTGGGGTTTCCAGGGTATAGAGATAAGTCACACTAGATATATACAATCTCATTCTTTGCTTCAGTTTGATTAGACATCACACATAGATCATACTTTGGCAGTGATTTTCTTCTTACATCAAAATTCCACCTTGATTTTCACTTTTTCCTTCATTATAAGACAAAAGCTTCTTTTCCAGGTCCTTAAGGCAATAATCCTTTCTGCCTGGGTTCCACAGACCTTACCCTCCACATACAGCTGATCCCTACTTTGGACTGGATTTCTTGGTGTGATACTCTTCAAGGGCTCTGCCCACAGATATCTCCCCCATCCAGGTTCTTATTCTTGGGTCCATAGTCCCCTTTCACTCTCCTTAGCTGATTCTTAAGCTGAAACCATTTCTAGCTACCTTGCTTTTGTCAGATAATGCTTGCTGTTCCTGCTGCTCACTGTAGCTTCATCCCATTAATCAGATCACTGTCTCTCCAAAAGGCTTTCCTTTTTCTCCAATTGTCCTGTCACCATAAAATGTGCCTTTTTGTATAGGCTAGTGGATACCTGTAGTACTCTGATTTCCTGCTACATATATAATTTAATGCCTTATAAAATGTGTTTGATGGTGTTGATCCGCTCAGTGTTGCACTTTAGATAGAAACTGGGAAAGTAGAGTGCACCTGGAATGGTGGGGCCCACAGAGAGGTGCAGTCACTCTCCCGCCTGCCCTCCTGAACCCTGGGCTGCCCAGACTGTCAAGGAATAGCCCTCTGCTCTCTTTCTTTTTCTATACTTCTCATCTGGCTCACAGTAGCCCCAGATTTTCATCTCCCTTAGTCTACAGCTCCCCTTGCTTTCTTTTTCTAATAAAACAAAACCCCAGAATGGATTTTCAGAGCTTGCTTTCTTTGTATAGGAAGGACTAGATTCCAAAAACTTGGACCTGATCCCTGGAGAACTCTTCCTGTTTTCCTCCACTTTACTGTTTAGTTGTTGCAATTACTCATTTTCACCAAATAAAACCTTAGCTCGCACTCTAGTTATATTTTTTAGAAAATGGCATGCCATATACAAATGTGAAGTATAAGCCAAACAATAAGGATTAGGAAAAGTAGAGTTACATTACTGACTAGTATCAAGCGGCACATTAAAATGAAAGATGAGGGTACTTCTACTCTGGCACTTGTTCTCATGCCTTCATATTGACTAGACTCTTTTACTGTTGTTGGTTAAATTCTTTGTTCTCTGCATCTCCACAGTACCCATCCTCCTTTTCCCTCTGTCTTGCTTGCTGACAATTGCTAGGAAAATGGCATCAATTAACATGAGAGGGATATAAACATGGGGTAAGCAGTTCAACCATCCTGGCTTCAGCTATGCCTGGAGACCTGATAGGATATATTTTTTGCACATGACCCAAGGACATGAAGCCACATCAAACAAACTTAGCTTCATTTGGTTCCCAACTTAAAATCATCATGTGTCTAAAATCTATTTGGTAAATAAAGAGCTGCATGAAATCATGACTACTGTAGATGGTTATTGGAGAAGGCAATGGCACCCCACTCCAGTACTCTTGCCTGGAAAATCCCATGGATGGAGGAGCCTGGTAGGCTGCAGTACATGGGGTCGCAAAGAGTTGGACACAACTGAGCGACTTCACTTTCACTTTTCACTTTCATGCATTGGAGAAGGAAATGGCAACCCACTCCAGTGTTCTTACCTGGAGAATCCCAGGGATGGGGGAGCCTGGTGGGCTGCTGTCTATGGGGTCGCACAGAGTTGGACACGACTGAAGCAACTTAGCAGCAGCATAGATGGTTATGTGAGGTAAGAATTTGCTATACTAAAAAGCTTACCTGACTTACTGCCATTGGCGTGTTGTTCATTAGGGCAGTGGTTCTCAACCAGGAGTGATTTTGCTACTGGAGGATATTTCCAGGGACATTTTCGGTTGTTAAAGCAGTAGGGGAGCTACTGGTATTATTGAATAGAGGCCAAGGATGTCATTAAACATCCTCTAACACACAGGACAGTCCCTTATGACAAAGAATTATCCTGTCTAAAATGTCAGTACTTCCATGAAACCCTGCTTTGGGGGATGCCAGTTTCTCTTGTGTATTTTTATTTTACTTTTGTTCTCATAAGTTTTGACTATTTTTTACCAAAATCAGAAGTGTCACCCATTTTTCACAGAATGAAGTCATGCCCAGCAAGAGGTAAGAGCAATTACAGGGAATCACTATGTTTGGATGTCTTCCTTCTCAAGATTCCCCATGGTATACTCAAGTGGTGTCCAGGACCTAGTGACTGGTAGCACAGGACCTACGGTGGGCCTGACTTTTCCATATGCGTGGTCTCCTTGGGCTACCGTGCGCCTTCTGGCATGACACTGAAGTTGGGGTTAGTGTCTTGTGATCATTTCACATAGCCCAGGGTGGTGCTGGCCCATACCTGGGCTCTCCCTAATCCAGACCGAGAATACAATTTTCAGAGGAAAAGAAGCTTGAATCTTAAGTCACTATTAAAATGTTCAAAAGCAGTCTGTGATTTTTGTCCTAATTTTCTTCATACATATAGCATCTCCTTTGGATTCGTCTCATTTTCAAGACTGTCCTTCCATATGTTGCCAAGATTCTACACAACCATGTCCTCTGTGACCTCATTTCTGCCTTTTACTGTTCGACCTTCAGTGTCCCTGAGGCTGCTGTGCTTAGCCTAGGCCCCTATTCTGTTAGACTGTTTGAACTGTCTGAGCTTAGAGACAGTGGGGTAACTAAAAGAAGCCCTGGACTTGGCTGTCAAGACAAGTCCAGCTCCAGAAACTTCAGACTGTGCTTTTTACTCTGGGTGCCCTGGGAGGCATCTCAGTCCCTCTTCCTGTACTGCCTCTGCCCCATATCATTGAAAGCGCTCATAAACTGCAAAGTTCTCCACAAAAGCACAGGCCTATGCTGGTTATGGAATTTCACTGCTCTCTCAACTCCTAAGGTCGTGGGCTCATCTTCTAAATGGCCTCCAGTTACCTATTTACTCCGCAGATGGATTTATTTTAGAAAAAAAAAGTAGGGGGAGGGAGGCTATTAGTTATCAGTATGGCGATATAGCAATTATACAAGCCATGGCTTAGGAAATTCTTCCACCTTATGCAGCTACTCAGGCTTTGAAGGGCATTGCATGTTCGAAAACACCTAGATGAGAACATTTGCAATTTACAGAAGAAAGTCCTCAAAATCACACTCTGTCCAACTTCAGTAACTCTGAATAGGAATCCAAGAACAGTGGCTTCTGAGTCTTTAGTGCAAGATGTGTCTTCCTCGTGGTCTGGCTTTAAAGGTGGTGACTAAGGTCTCTTGGGCCTGTTCATGGGACTGACGCATGCTGGTCAAAAGAATCGGGTCAGTCTTGTGTTCTACAACATTGAAGGGACAGGATTTCAGGTGCTCAGACATGGAGGCAACTTCATTAAACTCCCAGCTCTTGATTTTGGAGAAGAGGCTGCTGAATTGCCAAATCTGAGGAGAGATAGATGCATGAAAGTAAACCCTGAGTGTGATACCTTCAGGTCGGCTTTATTTAAATAGTTTGAAGAAATGCCTTTCTGTTCTTCCTGGTCTCAGATTCCAGAGAGTGTTTAGTGACTGCAGCATACATGTGTTAGTCCCTTCTCCAGCATCCAATTCCTAGACCCCCTTCCAACTGATAACCTTCCCACCCAGCCACATGTTGTGTGAAAATGACTAATACCAACTAATACCAATCGCTTATTGCTATACACCCTCACCCCACCCCACCCCTGAGTAAAATGGTTAGTTCTAGAATAGACATATGATTCAAATCAAGACAACCAGTGCTAGTGAGAGTCTACTCCAGAACTTTCGTCTGAGATATCAGGAAGTACATTCTTTTTTCCCCTATGTGCTTAAATTTGGAAGCTATTGTCACTTAGAGCTGCTAACAGCCCTCATGGACCATGAAGGGAGAACTGTTGTCTTAGAGTGGAGTCACTAGTGAGGAAGTAGAGATAAGAATTGATAGTAGAAAGGTCATTTGGGGGGCATTTTTGAGCAGTCAGATCAAACCATACCTGAAGCTATTTGGGCCAATAAATTCCCTTTATAGTTTATTATAAACTTTATTATAAACTTATGTGTAAAGTTTCTTATGTATAAAGAATACATTTATACATATAAAGAATATCTGTATAAAGAATATTCTTATTTATAAAGAATACATTCAAGTAGTCTTGCCTGGAAAATCCCATGGATGGAGGAACCTGGCAGGCTATGGTCCATGGGGTCGCAAAAAGTTGGACACGACTAAGTGACTTCACTTTCTTTTCTTTCTATATTTATGTATTTTAATTTGGTTTTATATTGCTTAAAAATTAAAGTATGCTAATTAATAAGAGTCTCACTAGAACAGAATCCTTAGGAGAAATCTAAAAGGCTAGTACTCAAACCCCTGCTGGCCTTTGGCACTTAGGATGGTGTCAAAGTAACGAGTTTTAAAATCTGGCTATGAAGATAGGCATAACCTGATATTCTTCAACTTTATCACTTCATCATCAGTTTCTTGTCATTGTTCTTATGTAAAAAAATGTGCCCTAGGATCTTAGAACTATTTCCCTTTTTACTTTAAAAAGCCATTTTAATATGAGTATCCTGTAGCTCCAACTAAACTGTCTTTCTTCCTTTCTACAAGGAAATCAATTTGTCCTGAATGATATTTAAGAGTTGTCAGCAGTGACTGAATTGGGAAAATTGTTAGTCAAAAAATAACAAAATCCCTAGTATGTAAATTAAATTATTTGCATTTGATTTTACAGAGGAAGATATTAGGTAGTTCCAGACTATACAGTTCCCGAAGGCAGGGTCATAGTCTCATTCATGTTTATTCCTAATACATGGTCAGTTGGCAGTCAGTTATTTAACACATTCCCAGATTCATAAGGGAGAGTGTGATAATTATTTTTTGAAGAAGACTGCTCAGGGAATAAATAATAGAAAATATGCAAGATGTTTTACACATAATCAATAAAAATAGATGTAAACATCTCCTAACTCCCCAATGCCAGTTTGCATACACCCACATACTGAGAAGAAAGTCAACAGTGAGATTTTGGAATTAATGACCTAAATGGGCATCATACATTTGTGATTCACATTACTAACACATGTACCATAAGAAAGGGTGCTAAGGGCACCTTGGATATGACAAATTGGGGGTTTCACTTCTATTTGGTACAAGCTAATAGAACTTATAATACAGTTAAGCAAGCCTAGCTTTATCGGGAAAAGGGACTAAAGCTTTTCCAAGGGGAAAGATGCTTTGATTTATACAATATTTTAAAAATTAAATAAGCATTTGAACCAGGGGAAATCAGTGGATTATTTTAGAACTTCAAAATGAATTTAACAACAGCAAAAATTAGTTGACATGCGGCTGAGGAGAATCTGCTGGCATATTGTATCAATTAGAGTCTAGGCAGAAAACAGATGGCACACTCAGACTGGGTAATCTGAAGAGAATTTTTAAAAGGAATGACACATAAATGTGTGAGCAGTGTATAGGAAAACCAGAAGATTTAGGGCAGTACCTAGGCTAGTGACAATCTTGAGTGTTACTACTCTAGGCCTGAATGGGAAGGAGGAGTTTATTAGAATCCAGAAAGGGTAACTGTGTGGAGAAAACCATCGGATACAGCTATCTTCAGCAGAGAGACAAGGCCAGTGCAAAGTGTCTAGAAGGGGAAAATGCATGCAGAGAGGAAGCCAGAAGAACACCTGCGGCAGCCCCTCCCACCTGCCCATCTCCCGTAGACACACTCCCATTAGACTAGCCCACCTGGAAGCTGGAGAGCAAGGGAGCAAGTTAAGGTAGTCTGCAGAGATCAGCCTCCTGGGGGACAGATCACAATGGAGAATGGATCATGGAAGCAAACAGCAGATATTCTGAACACATACACAGAGATAACATAGACACTTCCATCTGTACTACTATTCTTATGTTTATGGGTCTGTCTCCTGTACTAGGCTGGCTTCCTTGGGCTCACAGACTGTGTCTCATTCCTAGTAACCTAGTACAATTCCAGTGCCTAGTACACTGCTGGTGCATAGAAGGCTCTTAGTAAATAATTGCTGAATGAATGAAGTGAATAACTAAGTGAATTACTTGCCTTTCTGTGCACTCTCCAGGAGGTGCCTCCATGGGAATACCTCTTCTTCTTCCACTGCAGGAGGACCATCCCTCTCTCTTGCAACAAAGTGGCACAGATACTCCTCATCAGCACGGACACCTGGGAGAGCTGGGACAGGCTGATGCTGTCTAGGAACCCAGCAATGTACTGCAGGACCTCCAGGGGCAGGCTGGTTAGAGAATTCTGGTTTTTTCCTTCACGACCTGAGAAATGGTTGTTCTTCCTTTCCTCACTCAGCTCTGAAGCAACCTCCGGCTTGATGGCAAAGGTCTTGAGCTCCTGACTGTAGATCACTTTTGCCTTTTGCCCTGGGGGACGGAAATGGTTTTGAATAAAGGTACATCCCAAGTAGGCCAGGGGGCATCGGTGTTGGAACCAGCCGTTGAGACATGACTGAATGTCTGTGTGAACATTCTTGAAATGGAGGGGAAATTCATCCCTCCTGAAGAATTTGTTGCAGGTGAAAGTAAAGGCAGAGCTGCTCTTGTTGTGTCTCCTGGTCACACACTCACTGTGGAGCTCCACGTGGAGCCCATTCGCATTGCTGTTCGGGTTGGCAGTGGTTAGGAGGTCGGCCAGCACCGTCCCAGAAGAAAACTGTTCTGGCTCAAAACTGTATGTCTGTGTAGCGAAATCCATGAACAGCCCGTCAATGCTCCTGGACTCGGAGATGACATGACCTTTGAGTTCTCTTTCCAAAGCACACAGGAGGGTGGTCTTGATGAGATCTGACTTGGGCAGGTCCTCCACAGTGATCCCTAAATCTGAAGTATCCACGGCTTTGTGCTCACTTGGCCTACAACTCATGGCATCACCTAGGCGAGCCCGCTTCCCACAGTAGCTCACCGGAACTTTGAAGGTGTAAACAGTCTTCACTTCCTGAGCTTCCAGGTTGCCGTAAACAAAGTCTCTCTCTTTGGGTGTACAAGCAGGCATCTGACCAAAGTGAATAAGCATCCTCCCATTGTGCACCAGGTACATATTATAGTCCTTTGCATCCACAGCTGTTTTCAGTCTTTCCAGAACACCATCCTGCCAAGGGGCAAGTCCTGTCTTTTCTATGGCTGCATGAAAGTCCTGCTGCTTCTGGTCTTCCTGTGGTTCTTTTCCTTTGGCAGTTCCCTCCTCTACCATTCTATTGCTGTTGGAAATCTGTTCTTTCTCTGGGCCATTCCTGCTCTTGCTGTCACTGCTGGCTGATGAGCTTGTTAAAGCTGAGGCCGCATGCTCTTTGCTGAACATATTTTCCCACTTGTCAAACTTGGCCAGGTCCATCCCTTCTTTGGTTTTGGCTAACGCCTCTCGTTCTTCTTGACTTAGCTCTACCACCTCCCCATTCATGGCTGACAGAGAGCAGCCTGTTACCAAACCAGCATCCTCCCCACCCACCGCTCCATCCATTTCCTCCCAGCTGGCTTCACCATTCATAGGAGGTTCCTCTTCCGTGGGTTCTCTAGTTTCTGGGAAAAGTTCTACCATTTTCAGAGACCTAAAAAGGACCTTCTGGTCCTGAAGGGCCAGGGCTGTGTCCAAGCATTCCTCATCGGGGGTCTCTTTCATGATGTTCTCATGAAGCGTTGTTTCAGAGTCCACGTTTGGCCAGCGGTTCCACTCCATGGAGCAGCAGACCACGCTGGCAGGACACACTTGCAGATGCTTGGCCAGCTTGTGGCGGGACATGAAGAGGGGGCAGCCGTATTCGGAGTTGAGGCATGGAACCTGCTCTAAAGGGCAGAGTAGCTCGTGCTCAGCCTCTTTGCACATGTGGAAGGTAGCACCGCAGGACAGGTGGCAGTTTATCACCGGGCAAGAGACACTGGGCTCCACAGGCATGTGGCAGTGACGGTTGAAGCATCTCTCACAGTGTCTGTGCTGCCCTGGCGGAGGCCTGCGTGTCCTACCCTAGAGACACCAAAGGCAGGGGAAAGAGAAAACAAGTGACTGCTGGAAGACAAGTGTCTGTGAGTGTTTAAGTTTTAATTGACTTATTTCCTGTTTATACACGCTGATTGTAGGAACCTTGGAAAATACAGAAAGTCATAGAGAAGAAAGCTGGAGAAGAAAATGGCAACCCACTCCAATATTGTTGTCTGGAAAATCCCATGGATAGAGGAGCCTGGTGGGCTACAGTCCAAGGGGTCACTAAGAGTTGGACACGACTGAATGAGCAGGCACAGAGAAGAAAGCAAAAACTTCATAATACCACAACCAGAAATAACAACTATCAATACTCTTGATATGAAAAAAATACAATTATTTTCCAGTAGTTTATTTTATCTATGTACTAGATGTGTTGAAAATAGGGGGGGAAACACATACACACAGGAAAGTGGGCTACAGAATTGACAATTGCTATTTTTGAGTTGTGGATTATTGAGGATTTATGCACATTTAATTGTCTGAATACAATTTTTCTGCTTTAACTTGCTATTACGTTATGTCTAGGCTGTTTTATAAATTTTCCTTTGGAAACTTTTTTCACAGCGGCCATGTAACATTCCAGAGCAAGTGTTCTGTCATTCACATGATCAACCACCAGGGGGCAGGGCTGGGAGGACCCAAGGTGGGTCTGGTTTTGTTCACATCTGCGTCCTCAGCACCTGTCACAGGGCCTGGATCATTGTAAGCACTCAATAATATTTGCTGAATAAAGGAAGTGTTAGCCATTTAGATTACAACTGGATTTTTTCTTTTTCATATATAAAGTTTTACTAAAAATCTTTGCTCATCAGTCTTTCTCAGGTCTCTGCTTTCCCCTAACTGTGTCGGTTTATTCTAGGTTCTGCTCTAGTACCTCTGGTTCAGCAAAAAGCCAATATATATCATTAGACCAAAAGGACAAACCTGCCAGCAGTTTGGGCTACAGGCTAAATGAGGCCACATCTGGACCTCTGAAAGGTGAAGTTCCAGTGAGCACGTGGTACTTACCATAGCTTCCAAATTCCTTCTGGCTTTGTATAATAACTCTAGGGGAAAATATAAAAGCACAAACATGAATGATCCATGAAAAAGTTATTTTATCTACTTTATCAGGGGCCAAAATGACTTCAAGTACTCTTCCATCACCCTGGAGGTAAGTATCACAGCCCCCCATTTTACAGCAAATATGCTCTTCTTAGGTTCACTTTTACTTTCTCTTCCTTTCAATACACACACATTTTTTTGCCAAGCCACTTGAAGATAAGTTGCTGATATTATTACACTTTATCTTACTGGCATATATACGCTTACTTATCTCTAAGGACTTCAGCATGTATTTCCTAAGAATAAGACATTTTCTTTTGTGACTACAGTAACATTATCTCACCTAAGAAAACTAAAAACAATTTTCTAATATCATGTAGCATGCTGTCTATATTCATATTTTCCCAATTATCCCAAAAATGTCTTCTGTACTTTAAAAAACAATTTTCAGTTTTTGAGCCAGAATCCCAGTAAGGTCAACTTACTACATTTGTTTAAGTCTTTTTAGCCTCCTTTAATCTGGAAAATCCTCCTTAACTTTTCTTTTTTAGGAAAGACAGCCATGTAAAGTTAAATAAAATAAAATTAAAAAAAAAAAGAAAAGACAGCCTTAAATCTCAAGGAAATTGTATGCTAGTTTATTCATGTATTCATTCTTCCATCCATTTATTCAACAAGCATTTTTTGGTTACCTACTATATATGCCAGTAAGTGAGCTTAAGGGTTACCTAGACTGCTTGTTGGAGAAGGAAATGGCAACCAACTCCAGTATTCTTGCCTAGGGAATCCTGTGGACAGAGGAGCCTGGTGGGCTGCTGTCCATAGAGTCGCATAGAGTTGGACACAACTGAAGCAACTTAGCATGCATGCATGCGTTGGAGAAGGAAATGGCAACCCACTCCAGGATTCTTGCCTGGAGAATCCCAGGGACTGGGGAGTCTGATGGGCTGCTGACTATGGGGTCGCACAGAGTTGGACACGACTGAAGCGACTCAGCAGCAGCAGCAGACTGCTCGTTAAAGTGGCTTTAAACACTATTGTTCATTATGATCAGCTGTAATGCTTCTTACATATATAGATTTGCACTGTTTGGCTATTTAAGTTAATCAAAATGAACTAGAATTAATAATTTAGTTCCTCAAGTCATGCTACATTTCAAGTGTTCAGTGGCCCCATATGGTTAGTAGCTACTCTATTGGACAGCATAGAATAGAATATTTTCATCTTCAAAGAAAGTTCTATTGGACAACACTGCTATGGATGCTGGCTGTACCCGTGACCTGAGTGAAGTGAGTGTTCTGAAACTTACATTCTTAACACATTCCCTATCTGACTCATGTATTGCAAGTGTGAAAGAGAGATCATGCCAGAATGCTCTGTAATAGCCTGAATGAGGAGGCAGGTAAGAAGCTGCTAGCCAGAACATTAATAGGTTCAGGGCCAAGTAGAAGATAAATCAGCCAGAGAGAGAGAGTGCTGAGCAGAGTGGAAGGACTGTGACAGTTGGACTGAGAGGGAGCAGAATAGGTTCAGACAAAGATCTTTTGGATGCAAGAGTCCAGCCACTTCTTTCAACATACAATTTAACATTCAGGTGGGCTCCCGCCATATTCCAGATCACTCCTGGGAGGAAAAAATTCCCATTGTGGACTTGTGGGAATTTATAAGTATTAGGTTCAAGCATCTGGAATTTTGGTATTCAATAAGGAACCATTTGGGAATTCCCTGGCAGTTCAATGGTTAAGACTTTGTACTTCCAGTGTTGGGGGCATGGGTTTGATCCCTGGTTGGGGAACTAAGTTCCCACAGGCTGCATGGTATGGCAAATAATAATAGTAGTAAAATAGTAGTAAAAACAACCCATCTGGGAATTTTTTTAAAAGGATAATTGGGGGTATTAATCAGTAGTAGTGGAAGGATGGGGTGGAAGGACCTGGAGTTAGAAACTACCATATGGAGAACATGCTGGAGGCTGAGATGGTGAGACAAATGACAGCAGAAGTAGACAAGATGAGACAGACAGGAGACATTACAACGTTACAAATAACATTTTTGTTTCTGACTTGAGATGGGGGAAGAAGAAAAGCCAAAGATGATGCCAAGAAAGTGAATCAAGAAGAGAGAATATTGGGTGTAATTCTGAGAAAAATGGAGGTCTAAGGAGGAAACTGTTTGGGGAGGAAAGATGGGCCCAGCGTGTATAACACAAGTTGCTTTAGGTCATGACAGATCATGTGGGTGGGAAGATGAGGGAGTAGAATAGAGAGATGCAGACTTGAGAATTATCCACTTAAAAGTGAGAGAAAGCCATAACTGGAGAAGTGAGCACACAGAATAGAAATCTGAGCCATGAAGTACAAGGCTAAGTGTGACCACTTTGGGGATAAGAAGAGGTAGAGCCAGAGAAGGAACGCCAGAGAGCTAAGAGAGTGGGGACTATGTTGCCAGATCTAACGGAAAGGGTGAGTGACGGCCTCCGATGCTACCGTGAGGTTAGGAGCAGTGATGACAGTGCCGCTGCTCATGGCAGGGCCCTGAAGAGCTCTTGCCAGAGCATGTGCATTTCAGCTCTGAGGTGGGACTTTTGGCCATTCACAATCTGGTGTTTGTTTGGAGTGGAGGAGAAAGCTATTAAGCACACACTTCAGTGTTGGCAGGGCCTGTGCCCTGCCTGGGAGAATGAGACCATCTGTTTTCTATTCATGACAGACATTCATCAAGAATGGACTCTGGATGACTCATGGTCCCCTGTTGGGTTTTAGGTGGGACAGAAGATTGGAGTAAGGCTATGTGAAAAAAGCTAACAGTACCAGGAATGTCCAACTTCATGTTTGCCAGCCAGATTCTGTGACAAAGTTGAGCCCATTTCCCAGCAAGGGCAAGGAAGCCCTGACTAGTTCTGTGCACTCCCTGTGTGTGGTGAGAACTCTGCCCTTATCGGGCACGTGTCTAGCTGGAGGGACAACAGTAATAAACTCTAAGCTCAATCATTTCTTTTAAATTGAGGTATAGTTGATTTATAATGTGTTAGTTTCAGGTGTACAGCAAAGTGATACATACATCTATATCTATTTTTTCATTATTTTGCTTTCTTGGTTATTACAAAATATTAAGTATAATTCCCTGTGCTATACAGTAGGTCTTTGTTGCCAATGATTTCTTATCCTTCAGCATTATAAAAGGTTCTTAGGAACAGTGGTTTTGAGGCTAGGAACATCTGTAGTGGAGCCTTATTGCTCTCAATCTCTGCGAAGTTATTTGAAACTATCCCTTTAAGAGAAAAGAAAAGCAATGCATGGAGGCAACAAAGTTGCTTTTGCTGTTGTTGTTGCTTTATGTTGCTATTTAAAGAGCTTCTGCCAGGCTCTGGAGCTACCCCAGATGAGTGACTTTGAGAGAGGACATGTGCTCAGCAGAAAGACACTGAGTGGAGACCACTCATTGGAGATGTTTGGCAGTGGAGGAAAGGAGAAAGATAAATATAGCCCAAGGGCATAAAATATCACATCTAAACCTTTTGTTGTATAGCTGGGGGAAGTTCAGTTAAGTTCAATTCAGTTCAGTCCCTCAGTCGCGTCCGACTCTTTGGGACCCCATGAATCGAAGCACACCAGGCCTCCCTGTCCATCACCAACTCCTGGAGTTCACTCAAACTCATGTCCATCAAGTCAGTGATGCCATCCAGCCATCTCATCCTCTGTCGTCCCCTTCTCCTCCTGCCCTCAATCCCTCCCAGCATCAGAGTCTTTTCCAATGAGTTAACTCTTCGCATGAGGTGGCCAAAGTACTGGAGTTTCAGCTTCAGCATCATTCCTTCCAAAGAACACCCGGGGCTGATCTCTTCTAGAATGGACTAGTTGGATCTCCTTGCAGTCTAAGGGACTCTCAAGAGTCTTCTCCAACACCACAGTTCAAAAGCATCAATTCTTCAGTGCTCAACTTTCTTTATAGTCCAACTCTCACATCCATACATGACCACTGGAAAAACCATAGCCTTGACTAGACGGACCTTTGTTGACAAAGTAATGTCTCTGCTTTTGAATATGCTATCTAGGTTGGTCATAACTTTTCTTCCAAGGAGTAAGTGTCTTTTAATTTCATGGCTGGGGGAAAACATTTCAAAAATACTCCTACTATGATAAAGGACAATTCAAAATTGTTGATATTCTAATTATTGCTGGAGAAATAGGGTGACCAAACATGCTAGTTTGCCTTAGACACTCTCTGAGTGAGCACTGAAAGTCCCAGGTCCCAGGAAACCTCTTAGTCCCAGGTAAATTTTGACAACTGATTGATCACCTTAGGTTGGAGCCAACTGGTGTTGCCTCAACTTAACCAAGTTAGATTTATCATAGGTTGTCTCATGATATGAGATGCCCTGTTCTCCCAATTTCTATTTCAGTGCAGTGACTGGATCCTTATCCTCCATGGGGTTTGCCTTACTTGCCAGATTGAGTGCTCTCTCTGCATTTTGGATGTCATACAGGAAGAGAAATAAGATATCAATGCTTAACATGTGCATTTATATAACATCTCATTTAGTCCTCACAATAATCTTGTGAGGTGGGTATTACCATCTCGTTTACTGATGAGGACACTGAGGCACAAAGAAGCTTAAGTCTGTCTGTCTTCATACTCTACTCTCCACTACATCACACTGTATCCATTGGAGATCCAGATAGACCTCTGTGGTCCATCTCCATGATCAGGGGAGAATGTGAGCCCACGGCTATACTCTGTTAGGCAATAGCCTCTTTTCCTTCAGATGAGGTGCAGAAAGGTGTCTACATGTATTATCTTTCCAAATTGTAGAGGACCTGGATGCTTCACATTAGGAAACACCTTCATCCCAATGATGATTTTTTTCGGGGGTCCTCCTCTAGAGCCATCCCATACTGTGCCCTTTTGAACAGAAACAAGATGACCATCCAGGTCCTATGCCTTCACAGTTCAGGGAATACAAATGTGACAGGGACATTTTTTAGGGTTAAAAATGTTCACTTCCATATGGAGTCTGAGATTTAAAATGAAACATCTACCAAATCAAAGCATATCGAACTTCTTCACTGTGAAAAACCTGATGAAATTCTGTTTATGAAACAGAGTATGGTTACTTGGGTGACATTTTCCCCTTCAGTTTCCATGTCCCTATAGTCACCTTTAAATTCTTGCTTCCTGTCAGAAAAGGTAATTCCCTCCTCTTAAAAATGAACTTCAATCAAGTTTGGCCAAAACACTCTCCCCAAAAATATGTTTTAAAGTTCCCCTGTCTAGAGGACAAAATGCTATATAATTTATACTTAAATAGTTGAGAGATCTACACAGAACTAGATTTTACTAATTGTACTGGATGGAGTTTAAATAGAGTATGGGTAGATAGGGGCTTCCCACGTAGCTTAGTTGGTAAAGAATCTGCCTGTAATGTGGGAGACTTGGGTTTGATTCCTGGGTCAGGAAGATCCCCTGGAGTAGGAAATGGCAACCCACTCCAGTATTCTTGCCTGGAGAATAGTAGATAGAAGGACCAAGTGCAGTACATGAGTTCAAGGGATGAATACTTCTTTAAAGAAATAGAGGAGAATTTAGAATCTGACAAAGGAGCAGGAACTATCTGATGCAAGTTTGGTGCTCTGTGGGTCACTCAGAAAGGAGTTAAATTAATAAGCAAAGGCAAGTCAGCTAGAATAATAGTCCTTAAAATATGGTACCTAGGCCAACAGAATCAGAATCACCCAGGAACTGGTTAGAAAAGTACTGTATTGAGCCCCACCAGATCAGAACTACTGAATCAGACCTACCAGCTGATTGAACTGTAAGCTCAAGTTTGAGAGCTAGAAGAGCCTGATATTGTGCTCCAATCACAAAGAAACTAGTGCCCAGTTACGTGGGAAGGCCTGGGAGAAAGATCTGAAAAGGCAGTTGGCAAATCTATCCATTTCTTTCCATCTCCACCACAACTGCCCAGGTCCAAGCACCATCAACTCTCATCCAGTCTGGAGCAATAGAATTATAATCAGTCTTAACTCCTCCCATTTTGTGCCCCATAATCTATATTCATCAGCAAAAAGAGTGATTTTAACAACTTTTAACATTAGATCACTACTTCCCTGCTTAAAATCTTCAGAGGATCCCATCCTATCACAAGGAATAAGGTCCAATGTCCTTATCTTGGCCCACCTGGTCCTCCCTGAGTGTCCCTTGCTTGCCTCTTTTACCTCACCTCTCTCCCCTGAGCACTTGGTTCCAGCACTTTTTGCTCATTCTTCTGTAGGAACTTTGTACTTGTTCTTTCTTCCAAGAGAATTCACCCCCTGCGCCTTAATTGCTTATGGGTTTCTTCTCCCCATTTAGATTTTACCTTACCTACTACTTCCACAGAGGTCTTACCTGATATCCTCAATCTGAAGTAAATTAAAGAGGGGACTCCCTGGTGGTCTGGTGGACTCTGCTTTTTCACTGCCAAGGGCACAGGTTCAATCCCTGGTCAGACTAAGATCACGCAAGCTGTGCTGCACAACCAAAAATTAAAAATAATAAAAATAAATTAATGAACACATGTTCTGCTGGGTAATTTTTTGACAGGTTACTGAATCTCCGTAAAGCTAATTTATTCATCCATAAAATGGGCCTCATCATAACCCATAGGACTGTGTGAGGATCAAACGAGATAGAGTAGTGAATGTATCTAGTATACAGGAGTCACTAAACTGTCCTTTCTCTACCAAGCTCACTCTCATGGTCACCACCCTTGTCCAGACCTTATTTCTGCCCATGGCATCACGCCCACAGCCCTTGGCTGGCCTTTCCGTTTTAAGTTCTCTCTCATTCCACTGGATCTTACATACCCCGCCAGTTTAAACATTCTCAAACCCCTATTAAAAAAATAAAATAAAATCTTTCCTCACTCCTTTTTGAATGTGAATCCCTGATTTCCCACAATTCTGGCCTCTTCTATTCGCCACAAAGGGCTTCCCAGGTGGCGCTAGTGGTAAAGAATATGCCGGCTAGTGCAGGAGATGGAGGTTGTAAGAGATGGCAGTTCGATCCCTGGGTCAGGAAGATCCCCTGGAGGAGGGCATGGCAGCCTACTCCAGTATTCTTGCCTGGAGAATCCCCATGGACAGAGGAGCCTGGTGGGCTACAGTCCATGGGGTCTCAAACAGACGGACACGACTGAGCGACTAAGCACAGCACCGCACCGCACATATGCTGATTTGTTTTTTTTGTTATTGTTCTGTTTTGTTTTAAAGGGAGAAAAAGAAACATTTTCAACTTTATTACGTAAATGATACGTTTCTGAATGGAAAAGACTCAGTGGACTCCAGTTATGCCAGATACTCTGAATGCTGCCAGGATTGTTTGTATGACTTTACAGCACTTGTTCTTCACCCTTGCAGTCACAGAATCAGAAATCTGGATCAGGCAGATAACCAGAAATCCTCTGCTCTGGAGTTTTGCAAACGTCAGTGTGCATAGGAATCACCTGAGCAGTCCTTTTAAACTGCAGTTTCTGATCTTGTAGAACAAAGGGTTATGAAAAAGGTCTAGTTTAACCTCTTCATTTTCTACAAGAGAAACTGAAGCCCAGAGAAGGAGTGTCTCATTGACCATGCCCCACAAAGTCTCTGACTAGAATCACATGCTTTTATTTTTTTCTACTTCACCTTGATGTTTATTAAGAAATTCTGTGGAAACCACAGTACCACACAGAGCTACCTGTGTGATAACGGCCAAGGGCTTGTGAGCAGCTTAGATGATACCAAGGGCAAAGCAGGACAGAGCCTGGAAGAATGAGGAAGAGGTGGTGACCAAGGGTCACTGGCCAGAAGGTCATGAGAAGGCATATAGCAGGTATATTTAAATCACTGACTCAAACAAAAGAGAATGGGATTAACAGATAATAGTTTTCACATTCTTTACTATAAAGTTAGTAGACAATCAGGGTTGGTGTCAGGGAGATATTTTTAGGCAAGGGGCCCTCCCAGCACCCCTCACATGATGTCAGCGACTAACTATTTTGCCTCCTCATGTGGCTAGCCCTGGCAATAATTATTTATTCCCGAGCTTTAACTTTAGTGGAAGTGACAAGGTCAAGAGTTTAAGAACAGAGATTAACTGTTAACCTATTAACCAGCCAATTAATTTGTTACCTTAATTATACATTGTTAATCTGTTTCCCTACTGTGGAGATATTTAATTGTAGGGAAAGAAAATGTATAAAGTTAAATATTCAAATAATTCCTTTGCCTCTTGAGATTTTAACACAAGCAGTTGGCCGAGGAAAATTCCCACATGTGGTCCCATAATCCTGGGCTTTCAGGCTATGATTTCAGCCCATTCACTATACCCTAAAAACCATCCTCCCCCAAATCACCATCTACAGTTCTCTACCTACCCTAGAAATCTAGGTATCTAATTAGCTAGTTAATTCTCATAACTGGTGCTTGTATTACATAGTGTCAGTATTTTAAATTACTGTTTTGTATTGTTCAAGAAAATGCAAACTGGCCGTATTATTTAGGAGTAGCTCTGAGTCAACTGGTCTGGTTGGTTACTGCTAAGCGAATACACCATCTTGCTAGGACAGTAATCAGTATACACCTTGAAAACTTTGGTGCTCCAGAAACCTTGACAAAATTAAATGAAGTGAGGCAATTATACACCGTGAATTTGATTGTACCTAGCAAACAGGCATAATTATAACCCAGACACTGATAGCAAAGTTATGGGATGCATCTGGAGGTTACAGAGGCTGGCAGGAAGGAACCAGGAATTAGGGTGTCTGGTGGTAGGTCTCCTTTTCTTGGCATTGGTGGCATTAGCCAGTACACTGCAAAGTTCAGAGTGTACAGAATCATTTTTGCTGCACAGGCCACTTCCCAGGATGTCCTTGGCTGAACTTTAACTCTTATCACACTAAAGCGAGGTCCGGAGGAAAACAGGAAAATAAACACTGCACCCTTCTCCCTGCCAATTTGTTTGTACATGCAACACTATGAAGTTATTCCCAAAGCTGGAAATAACCTGTCTACACTTTAAAGTGTTTGATACTTTAAGTATCATTAATCATTTTACTTTTGTCCCTCAGGATGTGCAAGTTTCAAATTTGTGACAATTTTTTGTTTTACCTGCCTGTATATGTTTTTCAACTTGTGAAATACTTTCACTTCTATTCCACAAATATATTTGGATTCAAGAGAGCTGGGAAGGAATGAGTCATGTTTAGGAAATACTGTTAAATGAAAACAGGTTTTAAACTCTGCAGGCAGAATTTTAAAAATATATGCAGGAAATACAATTGTGCTAAATTAACCAGTTGTGTCACAGGTGATCAAAGTACACGAGAATGTCTTGCAATTAACACTGCGAATGTTGGTTGGGGAAAGATCACACATTTGGACTTCAGAAAACAGAAATTCTGGGTTCTGGGCCTTTCATCTGTTCCTTCCTCCCCCTCCCCTATCTTGAACCCCCATCAATACTGTGTAACCTTAGAGACACCACATAACTACTATGGTTGATTGCAGAAGAAAGAACCTAAGCTGTTAGAAAGCAGGTAATCTCCTGCTCTAAGATTTTAGATTCAAAGCAGGAGCTCACATATTAAATGAAAGCAGAGTTTCATTCTCTGAGCCAACCTTTTCTCCCTCATATGTAACTAGTTTGTTTTAACAACCCTCTTGCTCAGAGCAAAAGGTGATGGGCAGCTCAGCCTCTGCGTCCACGTTCACCACTCTAAATTCCCCCTTGATGACCCTGCCTGCATCTAGAAAGCTTACCTTACCGGCACGGGCTGAGTCAGCATGTGCTGCACCTGCGTCCCTGGGCTGTGAGCAGGCAGACTGCCGGAGGTGGCTGGGCGTGCATCGGCTGCTGCAGAGGACCGAATTCTGTCGTGGAGGTAGGGAAAGGAGAAAAAACTTCAACAGAAATAGTTCAAGTGCTTCAAAGTTAAAAATAAAACTATATCACAAGGGCCAATGTGACCAGGCTCAGCTTACGGTTTTTTTTTTCTTTCTCCCGTATTTATCAACGCTCTATCTCTGCTGGAGAGGCAGTCACAGGGGAAGCTGGAAGGCAAATGGGGTTTTATATCAGTGGGTTTTCTTTCCCCTGAGGAAGGAGGAAAATCCTTTTAAGAAGGATAATTTTCAAGGCCAGAGCAGCCTCTCCGAGTCCTGTGCATACGGTTGGCAGATCCAGCTGTGCTCCCTGTGGCTGGTGGAGCGCTCAGGACAGGCTGCTGCTCTAATTATAACCGTGCTTTGCACCTAAACCTGTCACTGGCTGAGGCAGCAGCTTGTGAAAGTGACATGTGGTCCTCTGTTTCTCCTATTTCTCGTCATGACAAGGAAGTGGCTGTCCTCTCCCAGCCCTCTTCCTTCCCCGGTGGTTGGGAAAGGAAGAGTTTGTAATTCAGAAATCAGGCATCGTTTAAGTCCAGTGTGAGAAAACTAGAGGTGGTAGGAGGCTTAGCTATTAGTCCAACTCTCTCTTTTTTACAGTTGAGGAGGCAGAGATTTAGAGACAGTAAATTTTGCCTAGATCTTCTAGCACTATGTTGAACAAAAGGGCTGAGTGGTCATCTCGTAACTTGTTTTTTAGATATGTTCGTTTGTGTTGTATTCTACATATAAGTGATATGGTATGGGATTTGCTGTTCTCTTTCTGACTGATTTCACTTAGTATGATAATCTCTAGGTCCATCCTTGTTGCTGCAAATGGCAGTATTTCATTCTTTTGTGGCTGAGTAATATTCCATTGTGTATAAAGATATAGATACTGCTGCTATGAATATTGGAGTGCGTGTATCTTTTCTAATTAGTACTTTTGTTTTTTCTAAATGTGGGCCCTAGAGTGGAGTTGGTAGTTCTATTTTTAGTTTTTAAGGGACCTCCATTTTGTTTTCCGTAGTGACTGCACCGATTTACATTCCCACAAACAGTGTGCAAGGGTTCTCTTTTCTCCATATTCTCTCCAACAAGTTATTTGTAAATTTTTTGATGATGGTCATTCTGACACATGTGCAATCTCATTGTGATTTTGATTTGCATTTTTCTAATAGTTAGCTATATTTAACATCTTTTCATGTGCCTGTTAGCTGTATGTCTTCTTTGGAGAAATGTCTACTCAGGTCTTCTGAACATTTTTTTATTGGGTTGTTATTTTGATACTGAGTTGTTTAAGCTGTTGTATATTTTAGATATTAACACCTTGTTGGTCACATCATTTGCAAATTTTTTCCCATTCCATAGATTGTCATTTTGTTTTGTGGTTTATTTTTCTGTGCAAAATTTTTAGGTCACAGCTGCTAATTTTTGCTTTTTTCCCCCTTTTGCCTTAGGAGATCAAAGATAATATTGCTATGATTTATGTCAAAGGATGTTTTGCCTATGTTTACTTCTAGGAGTTCTTATGGTTTCAAATCTTTCATTTAGATCTTGAAGGCATTTTGAGTCTATTTGTATATATGGTGTGAGGGAATGTTTTAATCTCATTGTTCACATATAGCTGTGCAGTTTTGGTATCAGGCTAATACTGGCCTCACAGAATGAGTTAGGAAGTGTTCTGTTTTCTGGAAGAATTTATAAAGGATTGTTAATTCTTTAAACATTTAGTAGAACTTAGCAATGATACCACCTGGGCCTGGACTTTTCTTTGTGGAAAGTTTTTGATTACTAACTTAATCTATTTGCTAGTTAAAGCTCTATTCCCAGCATTTTTATTTCTTATTGAGTCAAATTTGGTATTTTGGTCTTCCTAGGAATTTGCCCACTTTATCAAGTTATCTAATTTGTTATACAAATTTTAAAAGTTATATAATTGTTCATCAGTTCAGTTCAGTTGAGTCGCTCAGTCGTGTCTGACTCTTTGCGACCCCATGAGTCGCAGCACGCCAGGCCTCCCTGTCCATCACCAACTCCCGGAGTTCACTTAGACTCACGTCCATCGAGTCAGTGATGCCATCCAGCCATCTCATCCTCTGTTGTCCCCTTCTCCTCCTGCCCCCAATCCCTCCCAGCATCAGAGTCTTTTCCAATGAGTCAACTCTTCACATGAGGTGGCCAAAGTACTGGAGTTTCAGCTTTAGCATCATTCCTTCCAAATATTCATTTATAAGGGGCTTCCCAGGTGGTACTAATAGTAAAGAATCTGCCTGCCAGTGAAGGACACATAAAAGACATGGGTTTGATCCCTGAGTCTGAAAGATCCCTAGAGGAGGAAATGGCAACCCACTCCAGTATTCTTGCCTGGAGAATCCCATGGACAGAGGAGCCTGGTGAGCTACAGTTCACAGGGGCACAAAAAGTCAGACAAAACTGAAGTGACTTAGCATGCACACACATTCCTTTATAATGTTTTTTATTTCTGGAAGGTTGGTAGTTACGTCCCACCTTTCATTTCAGATTCTAGTAATTTGATTCTTCTTTCTCCCTGGCCCCTTCCCTCTCCTCCACTCCTCTCCCCCTCCTCCTCCCCTTCTTCTCAATCTAGCTAGCTTTGGTTTCATTGATTTGCTCTATTGCTTTTATATTCTCTATTTCATTTATTTCCACTCTAGCCTTTATTTCCTTCCTTATGCTTGCTTTGGATTGACTCTGCTCTTCTTTTGCTAGTTTCTTAAGGTAAAAAGTTATTGATTTGAAAGCAAAACTATGGAGATAAGGTTTAGTAGTTGCCAGAGGTTAGGGGAGAGGGAGTGACAAATAGGTGAAACACAGAGGATTTTTAGGGCATTGTAGTATCCTATAAGATACTGTAATGGTGGATGCATAACAATTACATATTTGTCAAAATCCATATAATGTACAACATTGAGAGTGAACCCTAATGTAAACTATGGACTTTAGAGGATAAAGATGTATTGGGGTAGATTCATCAATTATAACAAATGGACCACTCTGGTGTAGGTTGCTGATAGTGGTGGGAGGTTGTGTGTATCTGGGAGCAGGACTATATGGGAAGTCTCTGTACCTTCTCCTCATTTTTGCTGTGAAATTAAAACTGCTCTAAAAAATAAGACCATTAAAAATCAAAAGTAATTAAAAAAAATTTTTTTAAACCTCACAAAATAAGGGCCCATGTCTCTCCCCTAGATCTGCAGTCTTGCTCTGCAAGATCCCTGTGATGGCCCAGAATGTGACGGGTATCAGGACATTCAAACCTTCTACTCTCACTATCTCTATTAGTTTCCCCCAGTATATGCTGATCCAGTTATTGTTATTATATGCTACCAAATTATTCACATTATAATTTCTCCCATGTTTAATTACTTAGAAATTTTCTTTTACTTTCTAAATGGAGGGAGAGGTTAGAATTTCTAAGGAAATTACCTTTTGATCAAAGAATGCTATTTGCATGTTATTAATTCATTTGAGTTTGTTAAGATTTGATTTATGGTCTAATATTAGTCATTATGTGCTTGAAAAGAATGTGTATTCTCTACCAGTTGAATAAAAAAATCTACATACTTTCATTAAACCGAGCTTATTAACTGTATAGTTAAAATCTCTACACATACAAAATTTTTATCCACTTATCCTATGGATAAAATCATTTATTATGATTATGCATTTCAGTTTTCCCAAGAATTTTTATTAATTTTTAATAAAATTGATATATTTGAGGAATATGACAAATGTACAAATTCATTTGTGTACAAATGACACATTTGAAAAGACCCTGATGCTGGGAAAGATTGAAGATGGGAAAAGGAGACAACAAAGGATGAGATGGTTGGATGGCATCACTGACTCAATGGACATGAGTTTGAGTCAACTCTGGGAGTTGGTGATGGACAGGGAGGCCTGGCGTGCAGCAGTACATGCGGTCTTAAAGAGTCGGACACGACTAAGCGACTGAACTGACTGATACACATTCAGAATTATTATATTTTTCAGATTAATTGTTCCTTTTATTCTTTGTTTAATATACTTTTACTTCCAACAAAATGTTTTGCCTTAAAGTTTAATTTAACATACATAGCTATGCCAGCCTCCCTACTATTAAAAAAGGTTGATTTTGAGATCTTATTCTTTATAGGCTTTTATAGCTGTAGATTTCTTTCTAAGCACCTATTATAAGCATCATCCCATAAGTTTTGGATATTGTGGTTCTGTTTTCATTCATCTTTGCATGTGTCCTAATTTTCCATCTGATTTCTTCTTTATCCATTGGTTATTTGGGAGTGCCTTTTAATATCCATATGTTTGCAAATTTCCTGAATTTCTTCTATTATTGATTTCTAATTTCATCCCATTGTGTTTGGAGAACATGCTTTATATGATTTTAGCCCTGTTAAATTGATTATTTTATGGCTTCAAATGCCTTTTATTCAAAACATTTTCAGTGTCCATTATTCAAGTTATTAAGTTTTCAGTACAAAGTTCTTAATTTTCTTAGTTAATTCCTAGACATTTTATATTTTTCATTGAGAGGTTCTTATTTTGTTATGTGTTTCTTTATTATTGGTTTGAGAATTGCCATAAATTTTTTATGCTAACCATGTAGCTAGAAAACTTGCTTAGCTGTCATTTGAAATGTGAGTATATAAACCTGCTGCCATTAAAAGTGGATGACCCTTAGAGGCTGTTGACCTTTTAAAAACTCAAAGGTAGTTTTGGGAAGAGGGAATTTTGAAGTCTCATTGGCCATCTATGGGTCTGGAAAGGCCTCTCCAGCAAGAGTCACAGGGCTGATTGTATAGTACTGAGCTATATTTGGGGGAAACTCCCTAGTTTTTACAATATTTCTATGGAAATCAGAGTAACACTGGGCCAAATATTTGGGTTAAAAACAGACAAATGAAAGAGCGTGCAAGAAGATCCTTTTTCTATACTGTCTGATATTTATTAGTACTTGGATCAGAGAAACCCAAAGTGCACTGTAATGGAGGGGTTCTGGAATTCGAGGCTGTCCTGTGGACTGTAGACTGCAAAGCTCCAGCTTGTCACACTGAAGGAGGTCTGCCCAGGAAATAAGCCTACAGCTGGATCAGCAAAGACTATAAGAGAAGAACTCTATTCTAACTGGGCCTTGTCGGTGAGAGATACTGATATAGAGAATAGAAGGAAGAGTTGGTGATGTCATCCTCATCAGGAACACTGTATAGTTCCATGATTTGGGTGATGTCAAATGCATCAGAGTACAAAGCAGGAACTGAGGCCACTAGCCTCTCCAGTTGAGGATCTTGCGTTTGGACATCACTTGTAGGAATCTCCATGATCATAGAGTCCCCTGCCCAGGGGAAAGTGTCTAAGGGCTGAGGTGAGAGGGAGTTATAGGAATCTGAAATTGCAAGGAGAAAAGAATGAGGGCTGGTTGATACTGTGGGCACATCCTTGGCTGGAAGGACCTGGCTTGGTGGCTTTAGTGATTGCTGCTCTTGCTCCCGCTGCTGCTTCTTCATTTTGAACCGCCGGTTCCTGAACCAAATCTGGAGTGGGGGAAGAGAGGAAATTATGGAAAATATCAATAACCTCAGATATGCGGATGATACCACCCTTATGGCAGAAAGTGAAGAAGAACTAAAGAGACTCTTGATGAAAGTGAAAGAGGACAGTGAAAAATTTGGCTTAAAGCTCAACATTCAGAAAACTAAGATCATGGCATCTGGTCCCAGCACTTCATGGCAAATAGAGGGGGAAACAGTGGGAACAGTGGCTGAATTTATTTTTGGAGGCTCCAAAATCACTGCAGATGGTGATTGCAGCCATGAAATTAAAAGACGCTTGCTCCTTGCAAGAAAAGTTATGAACAACCTAGACAGCATATTAAAAAGCAGAGACGTTACATTGCCAACAAAGGTCCGTCTAGTCAAGGCTATGGTTTTTCCAGTAGTCATGTATGGATGTGAAATTTGGATTATAAAGAATGCTGAGGCCTGAAGAATTGATGCTTTTGAACTGTGGTGTTGGAGAAGACTCTTGAGAGTCCCTTGGACTGCAAGGAGATCCAACCAGTCCACCCTAAAGGAGATCAGTCCTGGATGTTCATTGGAAGGACTGATGCTGAAGCTGAAACTCCAATACTTTGGCCACCTGATGTGAAGAGCTGAATCATTGGAAAAGACCCTGATGCTGGGAAGGATTGAAGGCAGGAGTAGAAGGGGACGACAGAGGATGAGATGGTTGGATGGTATCACCAACTCAACGGACATGGGTTTGGGTAGACTCCAAGAGTTGGTGATGGACAGGGAGGCCTGGCGTGCTGCAGACCATGGGGTCACAAAGAGTTGGACACGACTGAGTGATTGAACTGAACTGAACAGTGAGCAATATTGTAAAAAAAATTTGGGGGCTCAGCAGACTCAAAGGTTGGAGTTGTTGTCTGTTGGCAGCGTTGTAAATAAGTGATTGCGGGGTTTTGCTAGAGAAGACCCTAAATGAGAGTCTGTCTGGATGATATCATTTCTCTAATGTGAATTCTATCGTGCCTCTGGAGTTCTAATTCCAGTGATACTATGCATTATCTCTGTAACCCAGTCACTTTGCTCCCAAACCTCAGTTTTCCTCATCTTTTAAACTAGATGATAATAAAGCCAACATGTATTAATACAGCTGCCCAGCTCAGTACTAGCACACAGTAGGGACTCAATAAATGAAGTGTTACTGTTTTATGGAGGGAATTTCCAGGCTGAATAGTAGAATGTTATTTGAAAGAGGGTTCAAAGCACATCTCCGATGATCAGACAGACCTTTACTGTTGACTCCGGTAGATTGAGTTTTAAAGCAAGTTCTCTCTGGAGGTTTTTATCTGGAAACATGTTGCAGCTAAACAGAGCCTCCAACTCCTTGTACTGTGTGTGGGTGAACGAGGTGCGTTCATGACTCTTCTTCCATTTTGCTGTGGAGCAAGAGATAGAGAGGAGGTGGTCACATAAGGCAATTCCCTTCCCACTCAAATCCCCCAGAACACCACCGCTGTGAACTTCCCATGACTTCTCTCCCCTTCAACCAGGCTTGGAATCCAGATTAAGTAAATTCCCAGGTCTTGACTCTAGGAGGCTGAGTCCTGTGAAATTTAGTTTGTTCCTGTTGGGAAATGTTACCTCTTTAATTTTCTCTGTACTCAGTTCTGTCTGTCCTGCTACCCTCAGGGCAGTGCACAGTGGTCTCCCTCGTCTTCTTTCCCACACTTTGTTTCTTTTAGAAACTGAGAAGGAACCTCATGTTCCCTACGCCTGAATACATAACACTTTCTTCAAAATGGTTTCCTCTTTTTATTTATTTATTGGAAACCTAGTCTATCTAATCTGGAAAATGGGATTTTTCTTCTCCAGGCTTTATGAAGCTCTATTCACTCCTCTGGGAAGAGGTTCATAGAAATGAGATATAACTAAAGATGTGGAGACAATTGAAAAACTATGGAATATTTTTTTAAATGGCAATGGAGAGAAGGAAATTTTCTAAGAACATATGATTAAGAAAATTTGCTGAAAAAGAGCTGCAGACACCGAATAGACTAATAACAACCGCCCCAAAACATAGGTAAGTTATAGAATGCAAGCCAATGCTGTGCTAATTCTCCTGTTATATGCCCATTTCAGTACAAGGAGGAAATCTTCACTTGGGCCTCATTTATGTATTTGAAGTTCCTAACATCAATACTAAAATGAGACAAGAAAAAAACACTGTCAATAAAACTATAAGACTAACACCACTTATGACCATACATGGAAATACCTTTTATAAAATGTATTTAATATAATCACATATTTGTTGTTGTTTTGTTGTTTAGTAACCAAGTCATGTCTGACTCTTCTATGACCCCATGGATTGTAGCCCACCAGGCTCCTCTGTCCATGGGATTTCCCAGGCAAGAATACTGGAGGGGGTTGCCATTTCCTTCCCCAAGGGATCTTCAATCTTGCTGGCCCAGAGATGGAAGCTGAGTCTCCTGCATTGGCAGGTGGATTTTCTCCATTGAGCCACCAGGGAAGCACAATCACATATATAAATGTACATATGCCTAAACTTATAGTATCTAATTTAATTTTAAAGTTCATAGACAAGTATTTTAAATCAAATATATAAAATATTGGGCTTCCTAGTTGACACTAGTTGTAAAGAGCCCACTTTCCAATGCAGGAGATGCAGGAGACCTGGGTTTGGCCCCTGGGGTGCAAAGATCATCTGGAGTGGGAAATGGCAACCCTCTCCAGTATTCTTGCCTGGAAAATTCCATAGACAGAGGAGCCTGGCAGTCCACAGTCCATGGAACTGCAAAGAGTCGAACATGGCTGAGCACAGCACAGCATATAAAATATTAATTTATAAATATTTATTTTTCTACTCACAATTTACAAAACTATTCAAACTGTTTGCATTTACCTTAAATATCCATGTCTTCATTGACACTCTGATCCTATTAATTAAATAGTATAGTTTTACCAGGCACATAATCTTTACCTTGAAATAAATCTTTTTGTGATGCAGCACTTTTGTAATGTGTTTGTGAAATCCTATTACTAGAAATTTCGTTTTAAGTTACAAGAAACTTATATAATATTAACAGAACTGTTTTGCCCCAGCATTCATCCTGTTAGGGTATATCTGATCTCTACAACTTACTAGTTACCATATTCTTTAAAACAAGAAAATGTTTTGTTCATGTATTTGGGTAAGTTGTGTATGGAAATAGTACAAGATTGAAGCCATCTTCATTCCCCAGCCACTTAATTACTCTCTAGAGTTGTTCTGTATACTACTGTAGCCACTACTCAACACAGCTATCAAACACATAAACATACCTAGCTCCACCAAGGTACTGAATTTTTAATTTTATTGAATTTTAGTTTAACTTTAAATGCTGATATTTAATCCAGTTATTGGGAAGCTTTTTAGTATGCTTAGAACAGCTTGCATATATGAATATACTCTTTCAACTGTAAATTTTATGAATTCTAAATGCAGAGTAAGTATTTCTGATGAAAATTTAGCATTTAGCTTGTGATATGCAAGTAAGTACAAATTATTCACTGGATTTCAAAGTTTTGATATGAACAAAAGAATGTAACTATCTCATTGGACTACATTTTGTCTGTTTAGCAAAAAGATGTTATGGGTTAAGATGTGAAATCTTATATATATATAATATCAGATTTTTAATTATGTTTTAAAAATAAAAGTAAAGGCTTTAAATTTATTATCTCTTTGTATATTAAACACAAATATAAAAGTAAATTAAATAAAAACCTCATAGATGATAAAATGGAAAAGATTAACCTTTGTGTATATGTTTAACTCTTTATATACTCTTAAATTATTATCAGCTTGCTCTGTGTTTTTTGTAATGTTATCCATTTTAGTAAGGTTATAAAATTTTTTTTGCCTCCAAGATTTATACCTATATCTTGGTGTAATAATAAAATTACACCAATAATCATAAAATTCTTCTGAAAACTCATTTCTGATATTTATCACATGGATCTTGGAGCTGTTGATTGTGGCTTCCCAATTATCTGTGCACAAAGATTCAGAAGGAAGATAGCATGTAATTAGCAGGGCTCAAGACAAGGAGGAAACCACCACCCCTTCCCCAAACATCAATAAGGATACACTGTAAAGTTCAGAACATTCTGAGAAAAGCCATCTGTGAAGAGATGCTTTTAGACCTACAAAAGTTGAAATAATCCATCACCAGCCGATCTGTACTACAGGATATGTTACAGGTCATCCTTCAGACAGAAGGAAAATGTCATCTACCTGAAAGGACTTATATCTGTAAAATCATCTCAAAAACATCTCAAAATAAGACAACAAATATTCCGATTAAAAATCCTATTATTCTAGTTAATAGATTTGAATAAGCTTTTCAGCAAAGATGTATAAATGGAAATGTGGAAGATTGTAGAGAAACTGGAATGTTCGTACAGCAACTGGAAACTGCAGGTTGGACTGTGAAATGATAGAGTCACTTTGAAAAACTGGCTGGCAGTTTTTCAGGAATCTACCCAAGAGAATAAGAACATTTATCTATGCAAGGATGTATACCCAACTCTTCATAGCAGCGTTGTTCATAACTGCCGTGTTGGTAACAATCCAAATCTCCTTATTGAATGAATACACTACACAAACTGTGTATTCATCCAATGGAATGCCATTCAGCAATGAAAGTAATGGATCACTGATGCATTTTACAATTTGAATGAACCTCAAAATCACTATGCTAAAGAGATATGTATTTGCTGAGACTGAATGATAGACTCATGAAATTATACTATCCTGTTTTTATTTTATTTTTTGGCCACACTGCACAACTTGTAGGTTCTTGGTTCCCCAACCAGGGGTTGAAACCAGGCTGCAGCAGTGAAAGCACCAAAACCTAACCCCTAGACCACCAGGGAACGCCTCTCTGTTTTTGTTTATAGTCAAAATTTTCTATATAGTAAAATGTTAAATAAACAAGTAAAATGTAATGTTCAGTGATTATTTTTTCCAAAAGGAAATGGATTCATCCTGAGATGAACTGTTATGAGCAAGAACTATGTTTGTTAAGGTAAGTGCTGCAAGTGAAGTGGAGTTTGTTGTTCATTTACTCGGTTGTGTCCAGCTCTTTGTGACTCCATGCACAGCAGTATGCCAGTCCCTGTCTGTCCTTCACTATCTCCTGGAGTTTGCTCAAACTCATGTCGATTGATTTGGTGATGCCATCCAACCATCTCATCCTCTGTCATCCCCTTCTCCTCCTGCCCTCAATCTTTTCCCAGTGTCAGGGTCTTCTCCAATGAGTCGGCTCTTCGCATCAGGTGGCCAAAGTATTGGGGCTTCAGCTTCATCATCAATCCTTCCATGAATATTCAGGGTTGATTTCCTTTAGGAGTGATTGGCTTGATCTCCTCACAGCTCAAGGGACTTTCAAAAGTCTGGTCAACCACTTGTAAAAGAATGAAACTAGAACACTTTCTAACACCATATACAAAAATAAACTCAAAATGGATTAAAGATCTCAACGTAAGACCAGAAACTATAAAACTCCTAGAGGAGAACATAGGCAAAACACTCTGACATACATCACAGCAGGATCCTCTATGACCCACCTCCCAGAATATTGGAAATAAAAGCAAAAATAAACAAATGGGACCTAATTAAACTTAAAAGCTTCTGCACATCAAAGGAAACTATTAGCAAGGTGAAAAGACAGCCTTCAGAATGGGAGAAAATAATAGCAAATGAAGCAACCGACAAACAACTAATCTCAAAAATATACAAGCAACTCCTACAGCTCAACTCCAGAAAAATGAATGACCCAATCAAAAAATGGGCCAAAGACCTAAATAGACATTTCTCCAAAGAAGACATACAGATGGCTAACAAACACATGAAAAGATGCTCAACATCACTCATTATCAGAGAAATGCAAATCAAAACCACAATCAGGTACCATTTCACACCAGTCAGAATGGCTGTGATCCAAAAGTCTACGAATAATAAATGCTGGAGAGGGTGTGGAGAAAAGGGAACCCTCTTACACTGTTGGTGGGAATGCAAACTAGTACAGCCACTATGGAGAACAGTGTGGAGATTCCTTAAAAAACTGGAAATAGAACTGCCTTATGATCCAGCAATCCCACTGCTGGGCATACACACTGAGGAAACCAGAAGGGAAAGAGACACATGTACCCCAATGTTCATCGCAGCACTGTTTATAATAGCCAGGACATGGAAGCAACCTAGATGTCCATCAGCAGATGAATGGATAAGAAAGCAGTGGTACATATACACAATGGAGTATTACTCAGCCATTAAAAAGAATACATTTGAATCAGTTCTAATGAGGTGGATGAAACTGGAGCCTATTATACAGAGTGAAGTAAGCCAGAAGGAAAAACACCAATACAGTATACTAACGCGTATATATGGAATTTAGAAAGATGGTAACGATAACCCTGTATACGAGACAGCAAAAGAGACACTGATGTATAGAACAGTCTTATGGACTCTGTGGGAGAGGGAGAGGGTGGGAAGATTTGGGAGAATGGCATTGAAACATGTAAAATATCATGTATGAAACGAGATGCCAGACCAGGTTCAATGCACAATACTGGATGCTTGGGGCTGGTGCACTGGGATGACCCAGAGGGATGGTATGGGGAGGGAGGAGGGAGAAGGGTTCAGGATGGGGAACACATGTATACCTGTGGTGGATTCATTTTGATATTTGGCAAAACTAATACAATTATGTAAAGTTCAAAAATAAAATAAATTAAAAAAAAAAAAAGTCTTCTCCACACCACAGTTTGAAAGCATGGATTCTTTGGTGCTCAGCCTTTTTTATGGTCCAACTCTCACATCCATACATTACCACTGGAAAAACTATAGCTTTGACTATACAGAGCTTTGTCAGCAAAGTAATGTCTCTGCTTTTTAACATGCTGTCTAGGTTTGTCATAGCTTTTCTTCCAAGAAGCAAGCATCTTTTAATTTCATGGCTGCAATCACCATCCAAACTGATTTTGGAGCCCAAGAAAATAAAGTCTGACACTGTTTCCACTGTTTCCCCATCTATTTGCCATGAAGTAATGGGACCAAATGCCATGATCTTAGTTTTCTGAATGTTAAGTTTTAAGCCAGCTTTTACACTCTCCTCTCACTTTCATCAAGAGGCTCTTTAGTTCCTCTTCACTTTCTGCCATAAGGGTGGTGTCATCTACATATCTGAGGTTGTTGATATTTCTGGCAATCTTGATTCCAGCTTGTGCTTCACCCAGCCCTGAATTTCACATGATGTACTCTGTATAGAAGTTAAATAAGCAGGGTGACAATATACAACTTTGACGTACTCCTTTCCCAATTTGGAACCAATCCATTGTTCCATGTCTGGTTCTAACTGTTGCTTCTTGACCTTCATACAGGTTTCTCAGGAGGCAGGGAAGGTGGTCTGGTCTTCCCATCTCTTGAAGAATTTTCCAGTTTGTTGTGATCTACACAATCAAAGGCTTTAGCATAGTCAATAAAGCAGAAGTAGATGTTTTTCTGGAACTCTCTTGCTTTTTCTATGATCCAACAGGTATTGGAAATTTTATCTCTGGTTCTTCTGCCTTTTCTAAATCCAGCTTTTACATCTGTAAGTTCTTGGTTCAGATACTGTTGAAGCCTAGCTTGAAGGATTTTGAGCATTACCTTGGTGGCATGTGAAAGGCGAGCAACTGTGTGGCAATTTGAATATTCTTTGGCATTGCCCTTCTTTGGGATTGGAATGAAAACGGACCTTTTCCAGTTTGTGGCCACTGCTGTTTTCCAAATTTGCTGTTATATTGAGTGTAGTACTTTAATAGTAGAAATTTTATTACAAAATGTAGTTTTCTAGGAATGTGATCACAGATTAGTTCAACTCTTCACCTTAGTTTCATCAAGCAAAGGGAATGCTCTCAATGTCTGTTTACTTTATAATAAGAATTGTAATGTATTACATGAATGTATTAATTTAAGTCATTACTACACATGAAACAATAATACATACCACATAACATGTACTGCATTAATGTTTTATTAATTTTGTTATTGTAGGATATTTGTCAGTAAAACTGAAATCTTTGCTTGAAGTTACAAACTACATTTAACATGGACTATGTAACTTCATCACATTTCTGATAATTAGTTCATTGCCCATGACTCTACTGATCTTTTATAAGAATTAACCTACTCAGCATATCAAGTGTAAATTAGGAAAGTGTTGTCAGTTAATTAGCTAAGTGGTTTTATAGAAAATAATTCTTCTATAAGACTTATTGCATGTGGGATGAGCACACACACACACACACACACACACTGCTATATATAAGACAGATGACTGATGGAGACCTGCTGTGCAGCCCAGGGAACCCTATCCTATATTCTGTGATAACCTATATGAGAAAGACTCTGAAAAAGAATGAATATATGTATAACTGAATCATTTTGCTGTACACCTGAAACTAATACAGTATTGTAAATCAACTATAATAAAATTAAAATATTTTTAAAAATCTAATATGTTGAGGGAAAGGGGTTGCATATCAAAAGTTTCTTTCTTCAAACAAATATTTGATGGATTCCCACATATTTACTGAAATAAAAACTAAGTAATACTAAAAACAAAATCAAAAAACCATATTGCTCACTCCTATTTCCCAATATAATATGAACAGGAAGTATACTTTCTTTAAAACTAACAAATTTATACCTTTCACTGTCGAAGGCCCAGGTTTGATCCCTGGTTGGGGAGTTAAGATTCCACACGTCGTAGGTCGTGATGAAAAAAGTCCTATGTACAATAATATCAACATACATATTATAAAATGCCTAAGAATTCATTTTAATGAAATGTATAAGGACTAGATGAAATAAGCTATAAAATTGTTTTAAAGAGCATAAGTGATTGGAATAGAGAAATATATTCTTAAATGACTAAACATTAAAAATGTCAACTTCTCCTTCCAAATAACCATATAATTTCATTTTAATCTTAATCAACATCTAAGTAGAAATCTTTACTGAGCTGGACAAACTGATCCTAAAATTGAGAAGAGAGGGCAAAACTTGCCCAGAGTCAGGCTTCTAAACAAACCAGCCCTGGCAGCTGCAGCAACAGGACAGACTTGGTGACAGAAGCATCGACACAGAGGGAGCTCAAGGCTCTTGGCTGCAGGGCCCCGGGGACGGTATGAGAGGTACTGGCTCTTACAAGTTTGCACTATGTGTGAGTATAAGCTAGCAGTTCTTGGTTCAGGGGACATTGGAAAATTGACTCTCACTGTACACTTTATTCAAGGAATTTTTGTTGAAAATATAATCCTACCATAGAAGATTATTATAGAAAGCAAGTTAAAGTAGATGCAAAACAGTATACGCTTGAAATCTTGGATAATACAGAAATAGGCCATTTACGGTGATGATAGATTTGTACATGAAACATGGACAAGGCTTTGCTTTATTTTATTCTTACACAGCACAGTTCACATTTAATGATACATAAGATCGGAGAGTACAGATTCTTTAAGTTAAAGACACTGATGGTGTTCCAAAATTCTGGTTGGTAATAAGTGTGACGTGGAAGATGACAGAGTTGTAAGAAAGGAACAAGTTGAAGTCTAGCAAGAAAATGGAACAACTGCATGTTCTTAGACTCCTCTGCAAAATAGAAAATAACTGTTAATGAAATATTTTATAACCTAATGTGGCAAATTATCAGGAAAACTCCACTGTCTGGGGAGGCCTGCAAAATGTCTCCATGTTGTCAGCTTTAATATGCTAAATGCATTGTAACTCTGAGCCAAGTCTGAAGAAACGTTGCCCAATACCACAGTGCTACCAGTTATAGACTACTTTGAGTAGTATTGGCCTCTTTAACAATTTTGTCTTCCAATCAAGCACACAGAATGTCTGTCTGTGTATTTCTGTACTCTTTAGTCTTTAACCCGGGAAAATATCAAGATTCAAAACTGAAGTATGGTTTCTACTGAATGCATATTGGTTTTCACCATCATAAAAGTTGAAAAATCATCAGTAGAACCATCATAAGTCAGGGACTGTCTGAACATATTTCAGAATTCATCAAGATACAACTTTGACTAGGAAAACTTTAAAATTGTTTACTTTGCCGCCTGAATAAAATGAGAGTTCTGTTACTAACATACAATTTATAAAAATAAATCTGTGTATGTATTAATACACAACTACTCTCTCTATATAAAATGATATTTTTCCTGTTTACCCACAATATTGGACCACAATATTCTTGTGTGATATTTTGATGTATAACACATATATATTTTAGTCTTTGTCCATGGCTCCTGGCTCACAACTCCCCAAATTCTTAGAATTTCCTAAGCCGTTAGAGCAATGGGAGCATCTTTTGTTATAATACTTCTGTCTTTTTTCCTCAGTTTTTGAAATTTCTCCAGAGCCATCAAGGTGAAATGAGTGTCTTGATATTCACATTAGTCTCCTTTCAACCGCAACTGACTTCACGTTAATGAAGTGACCTTAACTGACTTTGTTAATGAGGTGACTTTTAGAAATCTTCTAAAGATGGGGGACTAGTTGCCCAGGGAACCAACCCTGATTACAGGACTGGAACTTTCAACCCTACATCATGATTTTTAGGGAGGGAAGAGGGGCTGGAGTTTGAATCAGTCACCAATGGGCAGTGATTCAATCAATTAAGACTATGTGATAAAGCTTCCATTAAAAAACCAAAAAGGATGGGAGGGTTCAGACAGCCTCTACGTTGATGAAGCAGATCACATCCACAGGCTGCCTAGCCAGATCTAAACTCATGAGCACAGAAGCTCCTTTGTTTGAGCCCTATGTATGTCTTCATCCAGCTGTTGATTCTTATTCTTTAATATCTTTTGTAATAAAATGGTACTCAGGTTAAGTAAATAGATTTCCTGAGATCTCTGAGCCACTTGCAAATTAATGAAACCCAAGGAGGGTGTCATGGGAACCTCTGATTTATAGCCAGTTGATTAGAAGCACAGACAACCTGGTCTTGTGACTGAAGTAAGGGCAGTCTTTGGGACTAAGCTCTTAACCTATGGAATCTACTGCTTTCTCTGGGTAGATAGTGTCAGAGTTGAGTTGAATTGTAGGATACCTAGCTGGTGTCAGGAGAAACGTGAGGGAAAAAAACCTGCATAACACATTATCAGAAGTGTCAGGATTGTATTCTGCCTTGGAAAAGAAGCTTTCTGTATTTTTCTTTCTCTTTGCTTCAGTCTTTCTCTTCTAGAAAAACATTCTCACTTGCTGTATATCTTGTGTTCTCAGTTTATCATAATTTGATTAGACATGGGCCAAAGGCACTTGATCTTGATATGAAATTTATAACTTCCCTCTTTATGATGGGAATAGTTTTTGAATATATTTTTGAAAAGATATATAAGAGATATAACAGGGAATTCCCTGGCTTCCTAATGGTTAGGACTCTGCACTTCCACTGCAGAGTTCCTGGCTAGGGCCAAACAAACAAATGGACAAAACCCTGAAACCAAGAGCACCAAAATCACAACTAGTTGTTGAACATCCATAGACAGAAAGACACTGGAACCCACCAAGAAAAGATACCCCATGTCCAAGGACAACGGAGAAACCCCAACAAGATTGTAAAAGGGGCACAATCACGATAAAATCAAATCCTATACCTGTTGGGTGCCCACTCCAGTATTCTTGCCTGGAGAATCCCAGGGATGGAGGAGCCTGGTGGGGCGGACACAACTGAAGCAACTTAGCAGGAGCAGCAGCAGCATACCTGTCGGGTGACCGACAAACTGGAGAACAATAATACCAAAGAAGTTCTCGCACTGTTGTGAAGGTTCTAAGCCCCACATCAGGCTCCCCAGCTTGGGGATCAGCAAAAGTGCTGAGAATTCCTAGGGAATCTGACATTGAAGGCCAGTGGAATTTGGTTACAGGACCTCCATAGGACTGGGGGAAACAGAGACTCCACTCTTGGAGGGCACAAACAAACCTTATGTGCACCAGGACCCAGGGGAAAGGAACACTAACCCCATAGAACAGTGAGTCAGACCTACATGTGAGTGTCTGAGGATCTCCTGCAGAGCTGTGGATCAGCAATTGCCCACCATGGGGATGGGGCACTGGCAGCAGCAGTCAGGTGTAAATCCTCTTGGAGGTTGCCAATAGCCATACCATAGAGCCTGCAGACTCCAGGACTGGGTTACCTCAGGCAAAACAACTAACAGGGAGGGAGTGCAACCCCACCCATCAGCAGACAATTGGATTAAAGTTTTACTGAGCATGCCCACCAGAGCAAGACCCAGTTATCCCCGAAACCAGTCCCTCCCATCAGGAAGCTTGCACAAGCCTCTTATCCTCATCCACCAGAGGGCACAAGAACTACAATCCCATAGCTTCCAGACCTAGTACCACAATCACAGAAAGCTAACCAAAATAAGAAATAGGATTATGTCCCAGATGAAGGAACAAGATAAATCCTAGATAAGTGGAATGGATAAATGACCTGGAAGGCGAAATGGTGGAAATCATTGTTGTAAAACAGAATATAGAAGAATGAAAAGAAATAAAGACAGCCTAAGAGGACTCTGGAACAACATTAAATGCACCAATATTCACATTATAGGTGTCTCAGAAGAAGAGAGAGAGAACAACCCTGAGAAAATATTTGAAGAGATAATAGCTGAAAACTTCCCCAACATGGGAAAGGAAATAGTCAGCCAGGTCCAGGAAGCTCAGAGGGACCCAGGCAGGATAAACCCAAGGAGGAACACACCAAGACACATACTAATCAAACTGACAAAAATTAAAGACAAAGATAAGATATTGAGAGCAACAAGGGAAAAAAGACAACATACAAGGGAAATCCCATAATATTATCAACTGATTTCTCAACAGAAACTCTACAAACCAGAAGGGAATGGCACAATATATTCCAAGTGATGAATGGGAAGACCCTACAACCAAGAGTACTCTACCCAGCAAGACTGTCCTTCAAATCCAATGGCAAAACCAAAAGCTTTTCAGACAAAGTTAAGAGAATTCAGCACCACTAAACCAGTTTTACAACAAATGCTAAAGGAACTTCTCCAGGCAGGAAACACAAGAAGAGGGAAAGATCTACAAAAAATAAACCCCAAACAATGAACAAAATGATAATAGGATCACACATATAGATAATTACCTTAAATGTAAATTGATTAAAGGGCTTCCCTGGTGGCTCAGCTGGTAAAGAATCTGCCTGCAGTGCAGGAAAGCTGGGATTGATCCCTAGGTTGAGAAGATCCCCTGGAGAAGGGAACGGCTACCCACTCCAGTATTCTGCCCTAGAGAATTCCATGGACTATAGAGTCTATGGGGTCGCAAAGGGCTGGACATGACTGAATGACTTTCACTTTCACTTTCTTTCAAATGGATTAAATGCACTAATTAAAAGACATAGAATGGCTGGGAGGATACAAAAACAAGATCCATATATATGTTGTCTACAAGAGACCCACCTCAGACCTATAGACACTTACAGACTGAAAGTAAGGGGATGGGGGAAGGTATTTCATGCAAATGGAAATCATAAGAAAGCTGGCATAGCAATACTCATATGAGACAAAATAGACTTTAAAATGAAGACTGTTATAAGAAACAAAGATACTACATAATCATGAAGGGTTAAATCCAAGAAGAAGATATGACAATTATATACATATCCAACATACGGGCACCTTAATATGTAAGGCAAATATTAACAAACATAAAGGGAGGAATTGACAGTAACACAATAATAGCAGGGGACTTTAATATCCCATTTTCATCAATGGACAGATCAGACAGAAAATCAATAAGGAAACATAGACCTTAAGGAGAAATATCATATGAAATTTTTTATATTTGGAATCTAAAAAAAAAAATGATACAAATGAACTGACAAAACAGAAAGAGACTCACAGACTTAGAAAACAAACTTATGGTTGCCAGGGAGGGGAAGGAATAGTTAGGGCCCTACTTTTATTTCACTTGGGAAGATCACGTGAAAAAAAAGAAGTGAAAATTGCTAAGTTGTGTCCTACTCTCTGCGACCCCATGGACTATACAGTCCATGGAATTTTCCAGGCCAGAATACTGGAGTGGGTAGCTGTTCCCTTCCCCAGGGGATCTTCCCAACCCAGGGATCAAACCCAGATCTCCTGCACTGCAGATTTTTTTTTTACCAGCTGAGCCACAAGGGAAGCCCAAGAATACTGGAGTGTCTAGCCTATCCCTTTTCCAGCGGATCTTCCTGACCCAGGAATTGACCTGGGATCTCTTGGCATTGTGGGTGGATTCTTTACCAACTGAGCTATCAGAGAAGTCCTATTGGGAAGATCAGGTACACAGTGTTATAGATTCGTGTATGTATATGTATGGCTGAGTCCCTTTGCTGTTCACCTGAAACTATCATAACATTGTTAATTGGCTATACCTCAATGCAAAACAGAGTTGAAATAAAAAACAAAAACAAGTAAAGATATAATAAATAACTATTTTAAAACAAATCCAAAATACAATTAGAGGGTCCCATGTAAAGAGGGCAACAGGGTAGGAGAGTTACACTTACTGGCACCAGCTGGTATCTTTGAATCATCCTGGAAGTTCGTGCTAGAATCATCCATGTAGACAAAAGGGTCTGGCAGGGGATTCTCTTGGACTCTTTTGTTCATCAGGGGTGCTGATGTCTGGCAAGGAGAATCTTGATGAGAAAGAAGACACTGATGAAATCATTCATTCACTAGAAAGCGACGTTTTCAAGAGGACTAGGTCTACTGTAGCAATCTCTGACAAATAAGGTTAACCCCTGGAGTCTCCACCTCTGATAGAAATGATTCACATTTTATACCATAGAAAAATACTCCAGATGTATTAATCAAAAATGAAACTTTGGAAGTATTAAAAGAAAATGTGTGCCAAACCCTCAGAATGGGAGAAAATAATAGTAAATGAAACAACTGACAAAGGATTAATCTCCAAAATAAACAAGTAGCTCATTCAACTCAATACCAGAAAAATGAACAACCCAATCAAAAAGTGGGCAGAATACCTAAACAGACATTTCTCTAAAGACATACAGATAGCTAATCAACACATGAAAAGACTCTCAACATCACTCATTATTAGAGAAATTCAAATCAAAACTATAATGAGGTACCACCTCACACCAGTCAGAAGGTCCATCATCAAACAATAAATACTGGAGAGGGTGTGCAGAAAAGGAAACTTTCTTGCGCTGTTGGTGGAATGCAAACTGATACAACCACTACAGAAAACAGAATGGAGAGTCCTTAAAAAAAATAGGAATAAAACTACGTACCATATGACCCAACAGTCCCACTACTGGGCATATACCCTGAGGAAACCATAACTGAGAAAGACAGATGCACCCCAACGTTCATTGCAGCACTATTTATAGTAGCTAGGACATGGAAGCAACCTAGATGCCCATCGACAGATGAATAGATAGAGAAGTTGTGGTGCATATACACACTGGAATATTACTCAGCCGTAAAAGGGAATTGCATTTGAGTCAGTTCAATGAGGTGGATGAACCAAGAGCCTATTTATACAGAGTGAAGTAAGTCAGAAAAAGACAAATAGCATGTATTAATGCATATATATGAAATCTCGAAAGATGATACTGATGAACCTATCTGCAGGGCAGCAGTGGAGATGCAGACACAGAGAACAGACTTGTGGGCTCATGGTGGGGGAAGGAGAGGGGGTGACGAATGCTGAAACATATAGATTACCATGAGTAAAATTAGACAGCCAGTGGAAATGTATTGTATGAGGCAGGAAGCTCAAATCCAGGGCTCTGTGATATCCTGGAGGGGTAGGATGGAGTGGGAGGTGGGACGGAGATTTAAGAAGGAGGGGGCATATATATACCAATGGCTGAGTCATGTTGATATATGGCAGAAACCAACACAAGATTATAAAACAATTATCCTCCAATTAAAAATAAACTTTAAAAAATATATGTCAACATCTTTGTGACAGAGTAAGGGGATATTTTCTTCAGTAAGATTGTTGAAACAGTCCATACATGAAAAGATGGACAAATTAGACAAGTAGACTAGGTCAAATGACCTTAGATTTCTCATCAGAAACTGAGGAAGACAGTAGAACAAAATCTCTAAAGTACTGAGGTAAAAGAATTGCCAACTCATAATTGTATATCTGGAAAAATATCTTTCAGTGAAGGACTTTCCTGGTTGTTTAGTGGTTAAGACTTAGCCTTCCAATGCACAGGGGTTGGGTTGCTAAGATTCCACATGCCTCATGGCCAAAGAACCAAAGTGTAAAACATAAACAATACTGTAACAAATTCAATAAAGACTTTATAAATAGCCCACATTAAAAAAAAAATCTTAAAAAAAAATGAAGGTGCAATGATGACATTATCAGATTAAGAGAAACTATCAGGTCTGTGGCCATTAGTCCTGTTCTTTAGAAATATTAAAGCAAGTTCTTCAGGCTAAAGGGAAACTTGGAACTTTAGGAGTGAAGAGCCACAGGAATAGTAAATATCTGATGAATATAATAATATTTGGAGATGTTTTCCATGTCAGACATCTAAATGCTTCATATACATGATTCATTTAAACCTCAACAAACACATGGGGAGAAGTACAGTTGTTAGTATCCTCTTATAAATGAAGGAAAATTAAGACCTTAAGGTCTGTACAGCTAGACAAACTGCAAAAGAAGGTTTTACTAACTCCTGTGTGCAGAATATAAATCCCCACACACTTCCCCAGGAAGAGTATCCTGAGAGTCTACACCTTGTACGTTCTAAGTTGCCTCAGTCATGTCTGACTCTTTGCGACCCCATGGACTATAGCCTGACAGGCTCCTCTGTCCATGGGATTCTCCAAGAAAAAATACTGGGGTGGGTTGCCATTTCCTTCTCCAAGGGATCGTCCCGATTCAGGGATCGAACCCACATCTCTTGAGTCTCCTGCATTGGCAAGCGGGTTCTTTACTACTAGTGCCACATGGGAAGCCTGGGTCTACAGCTTAAGCTGGCATATTAAACAAAGAAGCGTAGCTTTCATCAGTGCTTCCCCTGGTGGCTCAGTAATAAAGAACCTGCCTGCCAATGAGGGAGATACGGGTTCGATTCTTGGGTCGGGAAGATCCCCTGGAGAAGAAAATGGCAACATACTCCAGTATTCTAGCCTGGAAAATGCCACGGACAGCACTCACTCAGCAAATATTTATTGCCTGCCTTCTACAGACTGTTCTTATCAGCCTGATGATTCTGCAGTGAACAAAACATACAAAAACTGCTTCTATGATGGACCTTCTGATGATGAACAGTCTAACGAGGACTTTTCAAAGTCCAAGCTAGCACAAACTGGGGAAGTACGTGAGCCCTGTGAAGCAGACACCAGCCTTCATAACAAGGAGTCTCACATTTACTCCCTGAGCTTCAGAAAGCAATCAGATCACCTGATCTTTCTTCTGTCCTCAATTTACAATGCTGTATCAGTCCCCTCCAGTGGGGATGGAGCTGAGTGATTTGCCTCTTTTTTTTTAATAATTTTGTTTTTGTTTTTGGCTGCACTGGTCTTCATTGCTGCCCACAGGCTTTCTCTAGTTGCGGTGAGTGGGAGCTACTGTCTAGCTCCAATGCTTGGGCTTCTCATTGCTGTGGCTTTAGGCACAGGCTTTAGGCACGTGGGCTTCAGTAGTGATGGTTCCCTGGGCTCTAGAGCGAGGGTTCAGCAGTTGTGGTGCTTGGGTTTTGCTGCTCCACTGTATGTGAGGCTGAACCCACATTCCTTGCATTGGAAGGCCATTCCCATCCACTGTGCCACCAGGGAAGTTCCCGATTTGCATCCTTAATCTTGCTCCTTTGGTCTTTTAAATCCTTTTTGACCACTTAAACCCCACATTTTGGAGCCCTCCCCTCCACCACTTCCCATGCTCACCTGTCATGAATTCCCTTGGAGTGCCCATTTTCAAGCTGATTTATGTGCCTCTTTATGCAGTTCCTTAAGTGTGTCCTTATGGTGAAATACCCTGTATTTAAATATAACTTGATACCATCAGACCCTTGCACCACCCAGACACATCCCTATTGTCCCACCCTTCATTCATTCAATCATTTATTTATTCAATAAAAGTCTGCTTAGAGACTAACTAACTGTTGTTGGAAATAGTCATTATTCTCTTTACACTCAGACTCCCTACCTTTGACCAACCCTTTAAGCTGGCTCCTGTGTTCTTTGATACCACCATTTCCTTGCTTTTACACTTGCATTATTTAAAGTTATAGGTCTGTCTCTTTAAAACAGCAGTTCAACTGAAGACTTTTAACTTGGATTAGGTCCATTAATGTTTGATAGGATAATGATTTGTAATGTATGTGGACAGATTTCTACTTCCTTATCTCCTTATCTTTGTTGTTTTTTGTTTTCTTTTCTTTTTTTTTTTCACTTGTCCTGCCTTCTATTGGATTGGTTACATGTATTCCCTAAGTTATATACAGGACTTAAAATTCATTCATTTTTTCACATAAATACTTAAAATATGTTGACTTAAAAATTCAAACATTAATCTGTTTCTATATATTTCTTCCAAACAATAAAACGGTCTTTGAATTTTTAACAGACAATTCCCTATCTTCAGTCTTTTGTATTATTTTTGTATACTATTTTACCTCCTTTTAAAAAATTTTGTTGAAATATAGTTGATTTACATTGTTGCATTAATTTCTTCTGTACAGCAAAGTGACCCAGTTACCAAACTTGCTTTTATACCCTTAAAAGTCATCATTACTATTTTCATCATAAATATTTATTTAGATTTAACCATAGATTTATCAGGTTCTTTGGTCATTATTGCCTTTTTCATCCTCCTTTTTCCTCTTGGGCACAGTTTTATTCTTTCTGGAGTAGCATCATTAGTAGCTTTGTTTGTGATGGTCTACTAATTGTAAACATTTTAAAACTTCCTTTGCCTGAAAATATATTGACTACATTGCCAATCTTGCATAATAAGTTAGATAATTTATAGAACTCATTTGAGATGTCTGCTGGAAGGCAAACTTTTATTCTTTTATAGGTAATTTTTCTCTACTCTTTAGTTGCTTTTAAAAGAATTATGCTTTGTCCATAGTTCATATTTTTTACCTCACAGTATCTAGGTCGGATTTACATTTATCCTGTCCATATCTCACTATATGTCTTTAATCTAAACAGTCTTGACTTTCTTCAATTATGGAAATTTCTGAGTGATTAATTCTTTGAATATTGGCTTTTTTCTGTTACCTCTACTAGCTTCTTCTGGGATTGCCATTAGATTTATACTAGACCTTATCTTTCTTTTCTTAACATTTTTTAACTGCTGAGCTCTAGTTTAGCCATAATGCTCTATATTTTATCACTCTGGCTGATGCTTGCTTTAATTTTGATTTCTCTGTGGTGCTTTGCTCACCCACCCCTGCCACCATTTTCCTCAAAATGATTGAAGGTGTACTTATTCTTTCATTAGTTTTTTTCATTCATCCACTCATCACTTATTTTTCTCTCAAATTTATTAATTTTTAATTGACGTAATAACATATTAGTTTCAGGTATAGACATAATGATTCAGTATTTGTAAAAATTTTGAAATGATCACCACTAATCTAGTTAACATCCTTCACCACACATAGTTTAAAAACATTTTTTCTTGGGATGAGATTTTTTAGATTTACTCCCTTGAAAAGTGAAAGTGAAAGTTAGTCACTGTCATGTCTGACTCTTTGTGACCCCATGGACTGTAGCCCACCAGGCTCTTCTGTCCATGGAGTTCTCCAGGCAAGAATACTGGAGTGGGTTGCCATTTCCTTCTCCAGGGGATCTTCCCGACCCAGGGGTTGAACCCAGTTCTCCCACGTTGCAGGCAGACTCTTTACCAACTGAGCCACCAATAGCTTAGCAAGGTTCAAATATGCAATACAGTATTACTAACTATAATAATGAATAATGTATATTCTGTACATTATTCATCACTTCTTTATAGAAAGCCTACTGGGTGACAAGCACGATTCTGGCATTGGGTGGGGGAAGTTAATTAGGACTTTAATAGACTTGACTTCTACTTCAAATCACAGTAGCAATCACTGGTTTGTTAGTCTATGCTTCTTTAGACTGCAGGAATTCTGACCATGGCCCTTCCTCCCATCAACTAGCCCAGAGGGCTTAGGTTTTAGATTAAGCCACTGATCTAGAAACAAAAGACTAGATTCATATCTTGCATTGTGCCAGAAATAGAAGACAAGAAATGCACCATGTGACAAAAGAAATGTACCCAAAGTAAAGCAAGACAAAATAGGAAAGAGAAGATTTAGACATTAAAGAGATAACCCAGGAAATGGGATAAAAGTTGACAAGTGCTCCAGAAAGTGAACAAAGTACAGAGAAATCTCACAATTTATGCCAGCATCTTCCTCAAAATCTCTTATTCCCACTCAATACCTCATTCTTACTTCAGTATCTCTCAGTTATCTATATTTACCAATTTCTGTTTTTCTTCTCATTCTCGTGTACTCTGTACCGTATATCCATTCAGTACCTAAGAACTGAGCTCAACTACAATTTGCTTAACATTTATTTCTGTACATTATTTATCATGCTCCGTGTTGTGTGCAGTGTGCTGAGTGACAAGCAAGAATTAAAATGTTTCTGCCCAGAAAGAATTTGTTATCTAGTGATTTGATTGGCTAATAAGAATATAAAAAAATAATTAAAAGGAACAGGAATTAAACTGTTTTTCCTTTTCCTCCCCCCCCCCATTCTGTTAAAATATGAATAAAACTCAGGAGTCACAGTGCAAGGCTAAGCACTAGCACTTTCAGTCACTTGGGGAGAATGTAAATTTCCTTAATCTTTTGGAAACTATTATAGGTTACTGTCATTAAAATTATAACTATTTTAAAATATTTATATGACATTCAAAATGTCATATAAGCTTTTAGCCCATTTTTTATATTTAAGAGAGTTTATAAAAATATGTAAAAGATGTTGTGAAAAAGAGAATATACAATAATACTTACTATGTATTATTGTCAAAATTTTAGAGTGAATCAGAATGTCTATTAGTAGAATAGATACATTGTGATACATTTACTATATGTATCACAGCAATAAAAAATGAATTTGGAAAACCTACCTTAAAGTATAAGAAATTAACATACCTAAGTTTCTTTACCTCCTTCAAGTGAATGCAACCTTTTTTTCCTTTCTTTCATGCTTGTGGGACCTTAGGTCTCTGACCAGGAATTGAACTCATACCCCCTGCATTGGAAGTACACCACTGGTCAGCCAGGGAGGGCTCTGCAAGCCTCTTATATGTAGTATTTTGTTTACTGCTATATCCCCAGAGACAAGCCCTTGATTTGGAACAAAGTTAAAAAAAACAGTTGTGTAATGAATGAATACATGGATGGATGATGGATGAGTTAATAGGTACTGATTGGGAAGATTCTATCAGAGCTTTTATTTTTAACGATATATTATACTTAAGAAAATTGTTAATAGGGATTATTTTAAAAGAATGGGATTCTGATGAACTTTTACTTTCTGCATTATATTTTCATTATTTACAATAATGAGAAAAAATGAAAGTTAAAAAAAAATCTCATTTGCTGAACCCTTTCCCATCTCTCTCCCACTTTCCAGCCTTCCAGGTTCTACTCTGGGTTTTACCTCAAGTGGATCCAGAGCAGAGCCTATCCCAGCCATCCCTCAGGCAGCTCCTCCCTCCTTTTCTCCACCCCTCTTCTTGGCTGGATGAGAAATACAGATGCCTCCTTTGCAGACAGAGGCCTGTCTGTGAAGAGGCAGGGCTGCAAAGTTGCCCTGGAGCACTGAAAGGAAAAGAATGTGCTGGGTGATGATGCCATCCAGGACATTAACAAGGATTTCTAGCCTCAGAAGTGAGCAAGGAGAAAATTGTTGGCAGGGATGGAAACACATGGCACGTACTGAAAGGGTGGAAAATTGTCTGAAAGGAGCAGTGTTGCTTGTTCTCCACTCTTATCCTGGAAAGAACCTGTGCAAGTTCGGTGGCATTGTTGTTTTCAGTCACTAAGTTGCCTCCAACTCTTTGCAACCCCATGGACTGCAGTGTGCCAGGCTCCCCTATCTTCCACTATCTCCCAGAGTTTACTCAATTTCATGTCCATTGAGTCTGTCATGCTATCTAACCATCTCATCTTCTGCTGCCCCCTTCTCCTTTTGCCTTCAATCTTTCCCAGCTTCAGGGTTTTTTCCAAAGAGTAGGCTCTTTGCATCAGGTGGCCAAAGTATTGGAGCTTCAGCTTCAGCATCAGTCCTTCCAATGAATATTCAGGGTTGATTTTGTTGAGGATTGACTGGTTTGATCTCCTTGCAGTCCAAGGGACTCTCAAGAGTCTTTTCCAGCACCAGAATTCAAAAGCATCAATTCTTAGGCCCTTAGCCTTCTACATGGTCCAAGCCTCACATCCATAAGTGACTTCTGGAAAAACCATAGCTTTAACTACATGGACCTTTGTTGACAATGGTCTCTGCTTTGTGTGGCATGGTTGTTGAGGACATTATGCCTTCATTCCACTTAATCCATTTATTTATTCTAGGTGGCTGGTTCTCTAGGGACACACCCTTATCCTCTGGGCAGGTCCTGTTTTTGAAGGTCTGTTTGGCTCATTCTTCCTCCTTAATCCCAGGGTGGCTCTCTTCCATCTTTCTTCTTAGCTGGACAGGAATCTAAGACTCCTCCTAAATGTTGCCTGTTGTTGCTGTTGCTGCTGCTACTGCTGCTGCTGCTAAGTCGCTTCAGTCATGTCCGACTCTGTGCAACCCCATAGACGGCAGCCCACCAGGCTCCTCTATCCCTGGGATTCTCCAAGCAAGAATACTGGAGTGGGTTGCCATTTCCTTCTCCAACTCATGAAAGTGAAAAGTGAAAGTGAAGTTGCTCAGTCCTGTCCGACTCTTAGTGACCCCATGGACTGCAGCCTACCAGGCTCCTCCATCCATGGGATTTTCCAGGCAAGAGTACTGGAGTGGGTTGCCATTGCCTTCTCTGGTTGCTGTTGCTAAGTCAAGTCAAATCTTTTGGGAACCCACTGACTGTATGCAGCCCTCCAGGCTCCTCTCTGACAAGGTCCTTTTTCAAATGTGAAAAAAGAGAAGGCAAAGATATAAAACAGGAATTTGGCACTTCTCCCAGGAATCAAACTTGTCCATAAAGTACTGCGGGAGGGTGGGTGGAGAAGAGGGGAGCAGAAAAAGAAGGAAAAAGAGAGTGAGAAAATGTAGAAAAAAGGAGAATGGATTCTGGAACCAGACTGTGAGCATCTAGGCTGCTCTATAAATGTGTGTGTGTGTGTGTGTGTGTGTTAGTTGCTCAGTCCCGTCTGACTTTTTACAACCCCATGGAGCCCGCCAGACTCCTCTGTCCATTGGATTTCCCAGGCAAGAATACTGGACTGGGTTGCCATACCCTTCTCCAGGGAATTTTCCTGACCCAGGGATCAAACCCAGGTCTCCTGCATTGCAGACAGATTCTTTACCATCTGAGCCACCAGGGAAGCCCATAGATGTGTGACTTTGGGCAACTCCTGGTGGTTATAATGTTAAAGCAATTCATATCACTAAAACAACTAAATGATTGTTTTTATTGTTTATTTATTGCTGCATTCTGCCTTGGTGAATGAAATCCTCTTTATCTTTAAAGTTTTTATTGCTATTCCCGCTCTCATCCCAGGAGGAAGAAAAAAGACAAATCAGTCTGAGGAGATCAGGGCCCAAATATGAAACTCTAGGAGATTTAAAGTTCAGGAACCCTTCTCAAATGCTCACAGTTGATGTTCCTGGTGTAAGGAGTTAATATTTGCATCTCAGAGAACACAATACACTCAATAAAGACTTCCTTAGTTTCCAGATCAAATAGCAAAACTGAAAAATTTCAGAAAAGGAGGACGATTGGGTTGAAATTCAGATACACAGGAGAGGATAGGTGTTTCTTTCCTTCATCATTGTGTTCCAGGCCCCAACAAAATGCCTGATGCATAGTTATTTTACCCATCTCACAAATATTTGAGTGTCTGCTATGTGTCACACATTGTGCCAAGTTCTGAAGATAAAACAAGAAAATATTCCTGCCCTCATGGATTTACATTCTGATGAGGAAGTCAGTCTATAAACATATGAACAAATAATACATTTCAGAGAGTTATAGGTATTATGAAGGAAATAGAGCCAAGGAAGGGAAAAGACAGTGCTAAGCTGGCAGATGATATTTAGAAAGAAACGTTTCTCCAAGAAGGTCACTGTTAAAGCAGATTTGTTCAATAATTGCATGGATTGATACAATCTTTTTATTCCTTCTCATTTAATGAAAGAGATGGGTGGGCCTCCATCAACCAAATTTGGGGGATGACAAAATATTTTAGGAAAACCCTAAATCAGTGTTTAAAGATGATCTTACATATCTGAATGAGTCAAAAAAAATTCCAAATTCAAACAGTTCCCTGAAAACCTGTCTTAAAAGAAACAAGTTAGTTTACAGGAAGAGGAAATTTCAAAATCTTTTGGTGCCATCTCAGCTGCTGGGCATACCCTTTTTCCAGTGAGGGATGGAGGGAAGGACTAAGAGACAGGGATAATAGAATGGGAAAGTCTAACATACTTCTAACCAAAGATCTGGAAGAAAGAGACAGTCAGAATATGATTGAGCAGTATTTTAAATATATATATGAATTTTCCAGAGTGGATTAATCTAATACTTAGATTCTAGAGCCTGTTAAATCTCAAAAGATTAATAAAAATTCCTCATCTAGACACACTATGAACACTAAAATTCTCACATTATTTGAATTCAAGGAAGGAAAAGAAATATAAGCTGTATGGTAGATTAAAAATGGCTTTTTTTTTTTTTTTTTTTTGCTACTTTTTCAATTGAGAGGAGGAGACAATGAGATAAGAGCAGTTTCTCATTTGTAGTTATGGACTCCTGATTTGTCTTGGCAGGTTCCAGTTTGTTCTGATGCTTCCCTTTTTCACATCCAGGCTTTCTTCCCAAGTCTAGCCCTGCTGACTTGTAGGGACTGCTGACCTCCACCTCCAGAAGCAGAAGTAGAGCAGTTTTCACCATATCTCAGTTTTTAAAGGTCTAATCTCTGCAATAAATCTGCTATTCTATATCACTCATGCAATTAAGCCTTCCTGATCAAACCCTCATTGATACTCCATGTTTTGGATGATCATCCACCCAGGTAAAATTTTGGCTTTCTGTTATGCTAGAAGATGTGAACAGCTGCTACTAGGGGTCAACTATTGGTGGGTCTTGCCACCATACAATGCCCAAGGAAGAAAACAAGTTTTTCACAGTCCCCATTCATTTCACTTTACTCATTTATGTTACTTTTTTTTGGCCTTTGTGGGCATGGAAATGTTTAAATGTAAAGAAATTAATGTAAAATGTTAACAGCTATGGAGACATGGTAAGATTGAAATGCTATGGTCAGCTGAATTATGCCAAAGAGGCTTTTTTTGGTAGTCCCTGATCTCTCTTTCCTTTGCACCCTACATTGACTCCATAAACAATCTACTTTCAGTATAAATGCACAATCTGATCATTTTCACCATTTCCACTGTTACTAAAAAGGCACCAATATTTATTTAATGGAGAAGCGCAACAGTCTTATAATTCATTTCCTTCATTCTGCTTTTGCTCCTGTACATTTTTCTTCTTTTCTCTTTTTATCTTTTTCATGTAAGACCCATGTCATCTTTTAACATAAATTGTTGTTGTTCAATCTTTAAGTCCTGTCTGACTGTGCAGACTCCATTGACTGTACTACACCAGGCTCCCCTGTCCTCCACAATCTCCCAGAGTTTGCTCACATTCAGGCCTATTGAGTTGGTGATGCCATCTAACCATTTCATTCTCTGCTGCCCACTTCTCCTTTTGCCTTCAATCTTTCCCAGCATCAAGGTCTTTTTTCTTGTGAGTCCGCTCTTTGCATTAGGTGGCCAAAGTATTGGAGCTTCAGCTTCAGTATCAATCCTTCCAATGAATATTAAGGGTTGATTTCCTTTAGGATTGACTGGTTTGATTTCTTTGCAGTCCAGGGGATTCTCAAGAGTCTTCTTCAGCACCACAATTTGAAAGCAGCAATTATTCAGCGCTTAGCCTTCTTTGTGGTCCAGCTCTCACATATATGATTACTGGAAAAAATCATAGTTTTGACTATACAGACCTTTATTGGCCAAGTGATGTCTCTGCTTTTTAATATGCTGTCTAGGTTTGTCATAACTTTTCCTTCAAGGAGCAAGTGTCTTTTAATTTCATGGCTGCAGCCACCATCCACAGTAACTTTTGAGCCCCCCCCCCCAAATAAAGTCTGTCACTGTTTCCATTTTCTCTCCATCTATTTGCCATGAAGTGATGGGACTGCATGCCATGATTTTAGTTTTCTGAATGCTGAATTTTAAGCCAGCTTTTTCACTCTCCTCTTTCACACTCATCAAAAGATTCTTTAGTTCCTCTTTGCTTTCTGCCATAAGGGTGGTGTCATCTGCATATCTGCGGTTATTGATATTTCTCCCAACAGTCTTGATTCCAGCTTGGCCTCATCCTGCCTGGCATTTTACAAGATGTACTCTGCATGTAAGTTAAATAAGCAGGGTGACAATATACAGCCTTGACATACTCCTTTCTCAATTTTGAACCAGTCATTGTTCCATGTCCGGTTCTAACTGTTGCTTCTTGACCTGCATACAGGTTTCTCAGGAGTCAGGGAAGGTGGTCTGGCATTCCCAACTCTTGAAGAATTTTCCAGTTTGTCGTGATCTATACAATCAAAGGCTTTAGCATATTCAATGAAGCAGAAGTAGATGCTTTTTTGGAATACTCTTGCTTTTTCTATGGTCCAATAAATTGATGCATGTTTTTTCCTAGTTCTTCAGTTGTATATGTGTGTGTGTGTTTCACAGCTGAGTGGCTTGTGGGATCTTAGTTCCCTAACCAGGGAATGAACCCCTGACTCCTGCAGTGGAAACACTGAGTCCTAACCACTGGACCACCAGGGAATTCCCTTTTAAAATTTTTATTTCTTTGAATTAAATAAAAATGAAAATATATGAATTTTTTGGAAGGGAATTTTTTTTTTTTAATTTCTCCATTTCTTGCATTGCAGCCAGAGAATGAGATCAGTATATATTTACTTTGGTATTTGTTGACCTTCCTCTTTGGCTTAATTTATAGTTAATTTTTATAAATATTACATTGCTACATGCATGTTTGAAATGAAGAGTGTTTTGTTATTTGGGTACAGAATTATATATAAAAGCTACATACATACAGCTCATTCACTCACTGTATTGCTCAAAATTTTATATCATAATTATTTTGCCTGCTTGCTCTATCAGTTTCTTAGTTGTATTAAACTCTATTATGTTGGTAGATGTTTTTCTTTCTCCTTTTAATCCTATTTTTGTTTTATATATTTTGAGCCTTTGTTTAAAGCTTATACTTTTCTAGAAATTAATAAAAATAGCTCTCAGCCTCCCTCTCTCTCTCTCCAAGTCTCCCAGGCTGCCTGTGTGTCAAGATATTCCACAAGAGAGACTTTCATTATTTCACTGCATGCGCTGCTCAACCCTCTCTCCAATTTCTAATTCACACCTGGTCTGAGAGTGTGCTCTTGCCTAAGAAGATCTGAGCATTTTTCCATAGGAGACCAGGACAGAGGCAGAGTCTCTGATGCAAAGGAGTCGCAAGAAAGGTGGCCAAGAAGGGTGAGGGAGAGACACAAAGATGGTAGTAGAAAGTAGTGAGATGCACTCTGAACTGAGACAGACCAAGAGTAGGGGAGTGAGACAAGATGAAGGGGCTTGAGGGACCAATGGAGGGTTGGCAATGCTTGGCTGTGCTAGGAATAGTATTTGGACAGAGAAAGTAATGTATAATTTTAAAAACCTGAAATATAAAATAGAGGTGGAGGATAGGTAACACACAAGATCCTGGGACAACTGAATTATAGATAAAAAAAACTGCTCCTATTGATTGCTTCTCATTAGGTTTTAAACCCTGTGCCAGTGTGTATAAGTGCATATTTTTATGAAACCCCTCCACTAATATGTGAGATTACCCCCACTTTGCTGATTATATCACTGAATCTCAGAGAACTGAAGTGAGTTGAGACTAGCTCTCTTTTCTTTGACATTACAGAAACAAATTTAGAGAAATGGAAGGGTAAGATGGAAAGCAGGGAATTGAGTCTTAAGTCCCATTCCAGTGTTCTTGCCTGGAGAATCCCAGGGGTGGCAGAGCCTGGTGGGCTGCCGTCTATGGGATCGCACAGAGTCGGACATGACTGAAGAGACTTAGCAGCAGCAGCAGCATAAGTTCCAATTCCTTGGCCATCTGATGAGAAAAGCCAATTCACTGGAAAAGATCCTGATACTGGGAAAGATTGAGGACAGGAGGAGAAGGGGAAGACAGAGGATAAGATAGTTGTGTCACGCGAGTGTATGTTCCTCTGTTCTTTATACCCTTGTGCTCTGTTATTCTTTTCAAAGTTTGTGCTCTGCCCCCTTCCCTCCTGTTTCATGCTCTTTTCCTGAGCCCCATCCAGACCCACAAGGCTGCCTCTACAATCTTCTGGAGAGACAACCAGAAAATAGCTGGCCTTGGGAGGGAAATACTCTATAATATCCACCCTCTTAATTCTACCCAGCACTGGTCACACTGGAGATCTTGGGGACACCCAAACTCCATTCCGGGGGGTCCCTCCTTGACCTGCCTAGGGATCGGTCTTCAAAAGGTTGTCACACTTCAACCTGTTCGGAGATCCTCTAGTCCCAGGGGTCCCAGGAGGTCGTCACGCCTCGACCTGCCCAGGGACCCAATCCTCGGGAGGTCGTCACGCCTGGACCTGCCTGGGGATTCGATCTCTAGGAGGCTGTCACACCTCAGCCTGCCTGCGCATCTGCACCCTGACCCGGGGATGCCTGGCTCTCAGGTTGCAACAGTTCTGGGTAGGATAAGCTTCAGAAAGACTCACCCCTAAGGAAGTCTACCTATGGAAACAGAAAGAAGCCTATTACTTGTGGGACTGTGCCCAGTCTCAGCAATAACTCAGGAGCCCAATGAGAACCCCATTGCCTTTCTGGAGAGGCTAAAAGAGGCACTCCAAAAGTTTACCAACCTGGACTTAGACTCTTACGAGGGACGGGTGATTTTAAAGGACAAATTCCTGTCCCAATGTGCATCAGATATCAGAATTAAGTTACAGCAGCTACAACAGCAGGACCCTGCTGCCTCTTTAGATGAGATGGTCCAGACAGCCACCAATACCTTTTATAACAGAGAACGGGAGAAGGAGGCCAAGGCCCAGGAGAAGGAGAGAAAGAAAGAGACAAGGCATTCCCAGATGCTGGCTGCCCTCCAGAGAAGCCCTATGGCAAACCCCAAGTCCTTGAAGGGCAAGGCACAAGACAAATGCCTAATCTGTAGACAGGCGGGGCATTGGGCCAAAGAGTGTCCAAACCGTGACAAGTCTCCTAGAACGGCTTGCCACAAATGCCATCAACTGGGACATTGGGCAACACTCTGCCCTCAGGACCCAAGAGCCTCAAGGTCAAGCGCCAAGCCTACCCTCACCATGGTTCAAGAGGACTGAAGCAGCCCGCTTCAGCCAGCCCACCTGTCACAGATAACCATCACGGGGCTGGAGCCGAGGGTGCAACTGGATGTGGCAGGTAGGTCCGAGAATTTCTTGGTTGACACAGGGGCTACCTACTCTGTCTTGATCTCCTACTCCAGAGCCTTCTCCTCCAAAACCTGTACCATCTTGGGTGCTACAGGAAAAGCAACTACTAAAAGATTCACCCGAGCACGTCTTTGTTGCTGGGATGTACAAATATTTTCCCACCAGTTTCTGGTGGTCCCTGAGTGTCCTATCCCCTTATTGGGAAGAGATATACTCACTAAACTGGGGACCACCCTTGTGATGGGAAGTTTTTCAGCCCCTAGAGCTCTACAGCTCCTGGTTACTACAGAAGAACCCATTACACCTTCAATAGAGAGGGATCAAAGACTATGGGAAGACAAAATTAACCCCCAGGTGTGGGACCAGGGGATTCCTGGACGAGCCCACCAAGCTGAACCAGTCATCATTGTCCTCCGAGATCCCACTCGGTTTCCTAAATGGAAACAATATCCTCTCAAAAGAGAGGCTCGGGAGGGACTACAGCCTTTAATAAATAAATTCCTTGCTTGTGGGCTATTGGTCCCCACCAGTTCGCCATGTAACACCCCAATCCTCTCAGTAAAGAAAAAAGATGGAACCTGGCGAATGGTTCAAGATCTCCCGATCATAAATGAAGCTGTAGTCCCCCTCCATCCCACAGTACCCAATCCCTATGTAATCTTGGGAGAAATCCCACCCAGTGCCAAGTGGTTTACAGTCTTGGATCTCAAAGATGCATTTTTTGCATACTACTGGCTAAAGAATCCCAATATCTTTTTGCCTTTGAGTGGGAAGCCCCAGGAGAAAAACACCAACAGATGACTTGGACAGTATTACTTCAGGGGTTCAGAGATAGCCCCCACCTGTTTGGACAGGCCCTTAGCCAGGACCTCCTAGATCTGGACCTGGGACCTAATGGGAAAATATTACAATACGTAGATGACCTACTAATCTGCTCTCCAGATGAGAAAAGTGCCCAACAACATGCAATTCAGGTTCTAAACTTCTTGGCAGAAAGGGGATATAAAGTCTCCCATGCTAAGGCACAGATGGTCGAGACAAAGGTCACTTACCTGGGAGTTCAGATTACACACGGGTCCAGGAGGCTGTCCTCTGATCGGGTACAAGGAATCCTCCAGTTGCCCTCCCCCACGACTCAAAAACAATTGCGAGCTTTCCTGGGGCTAACTGGTTATTGTAGAATCTGGATACCCAATTATGGTCTAATTGCCCAGCCTTTATATGAAAGCTTAAAGGGACAAAATGATTCAATCCCACTGATGTGGGGAACTCCTCAAAAGGAGGCAGAGGCTACACTAAAACAGGCCTTAACTCAGACACCTGCCTTGAGGTTGCCAGACCCAGAAAAAGCATTCCAACTTTATGTCCATGAAAGAGAGGGAATAGCCTTGGGAGTGTTAACTCAAAGGTTGGGATCTGAGCCCCAGCCTGTAGGTTACGTATCCAAGAGGCTCAATCCAACTACCTGAGGCTGGTCCCGCTGCCTTTGAAATCTTGCAGCTATTGCAATCATGATAGAAGATGCTTTAAAACTCTCCTTTGGGGGCAAACTATTTTTACCAGCCACCAAGTAAAACAACTCCTAAATGGGAGAGGCCATTTATGGATGTCTGATCAAAGAATCCTCAGATATCAAGTAATGCTGATGGAAAATCCAGGCCTCACTATATCCCCTTGTGAGGTTCTTAACCCAGCCACCCTCCTACCTACCCCCGAGGGCTCTCTCCCCTTTCACTCTTGTCTAGAAACCTTGGACCACTGGACAAAACCCCAAGAGGGGTTGTCAGAAGATCCTCTGACCAATCCTGAGGAAATCTGGTACACTGATGGAAGCAGCTTTGTCTTGGATGGAAAAAGAAGAGCAGGTATGCAGTAGTCTCCAATTTTGAGACCATAGAGGCTAAGCCTCTGCCACCAGGTACTTCAGCCCAATTAGTTGTGCTCATAGCCCTGACTCGAGCTTTAGAGCTGGGAAAAGGAAAAAGAATAGCCATTTACACTGACTCCAAGTTTGCCTTTCTGGTGCTACATGCACATGCGTCTGTTTGGAAAGAAAGGGGCCACTTGACCACCCGAGGGTCCCCAATCAAATATGGTTCTCAGATTCTTCGACTCTTGGAGGCAGTCCATCTGCCCACTGAGGTTTCAGTTTCCTACTGTAAAGGACACCAAAAAGGGAACACGGAAGTGGCACGAGAGAACCAAGCAGCTGATCAGGCAGCTAGGAGATCAGCATTACAGAACCATGACCTAATAGGGATTGCCGCCTTAGTTCCACAGACTAATTTGCCAGAAACTCCTTCATATACTGAAGGTGAGACTCTTAAAGCTAAGAGCGAGGGCTTTCAAGAAGATCATATGGGGTGGTTCCAAAGGGAGGGGCTCCTTTTTCTGCCTGGAAACCTCCAATGGAAGTTGGTTAACTCCTTACATGCCACTACTCATTTAGGAGAAAAGGCCCTCCAAAAATTACTAGAAAGGTCCTTCAGAGAACAGGCTTCCAAACAACTATAAGACAGGTGGTCTCCTCTTGTCCCACTTGCCAATTAAACAACCCCCAAGGAGCTCGAAGACCCCAGCTGGCCCAGCCCATCCAATGATGTGGGGCCTACCCAGGAGAGGACTGGCAGATGGACTTCACCTAGATGCCAGTTTCTCAAGGGTATAAATACCTATTAGTCATGATAGATACATTCACAGGATGGATTGAAGGCTTTCCCACCCGGACTGAGAAGGCTAAGGAGGTGGTAAAAAAAAACTGCTCCATGAAATTATTCCAAGATTTGGTCTGCCCAGGTCATTACAAAGTGACAATGGGACATCATTTACTTCTAAGGTCACCCAAGGGGTCTCGAAAGCATTGGGCATTACTTATTATCTCCATTGTGCCTGGAGGCCTCAATCTTCAGGAAAAGTAGAAAGAGCCAATCAATTATTAAAATCAGCGATAAAAAAGATAACCCAGGAGACCTCCCTGGGATGGAAGGAGGCTTTACCAATAGCTCTCCTCCGCACCCGCATTGCCCCTAAGGAACAAGTTGGTCTTAGTCCTTATGAGATGCTATATGGGAGACCTTTTGTTTATGTCAATGACCTCTTCCTAGATCCAGAGGTTCAGACCCTCCAGTCTTATACCATGGCCATTGGGCAATTCCAACAGGATATACGCTTGTGGGGTATGAACCAGGACCCAAAAGATTCTAAAGAGTCACCATTATATGCTCCAGGGACTCAACTGCTAATTAAAGTCTGGAAAGATGGGTCCCCAAAGGCTCAACTCCAGCCCACATGGAAGGGCCCCTACCTTGTAATACTTTCTATCCCCACAGCAGTCAAGGTACCAGGACATGACTCCTGGATTCACTACTTACGAGTCAAGCTGTGGAAGAAAACAGAAGAGGACACTCGATACACCTGTGGGCCCCTGGGAGATCTCAGATACTTATTCAGAACTACCAATGAGTGCCATTCTAATGAACACCCCCAAAATCTGGTTTCTGGGGATAAGATTTCTCAGGATAACTCTAAGGAGCCAACACAGCTTGACAGAGACTGTACTCCAAGACAGACAGGAGATAGATCTTCTGAACAAGGAGGGACTTGAGCCATCCTGGAGATGTGAATTTAAAATTGACCAATGACCCTACTAGTCCTTGTTATGCTATATGGATGATGCCTATGATTATTCCATGTACTGTCAATTGTCTAACCTGTTTTGTCTCTGCCCAGGTCAACCAGCTACAACATGCAGCGCCAGTTCAACAAAGGTATAAAACTACATCTGACCACGGAAAATATCACACACCCTTGGACTCCACTATAAGGACTCTGAGGCTTGAGACTAGCAAGAGAGGGGAGGCCCAATACCCCTCGCCGTCCCAGTTCAGCAGGAAGTAGCCAGAAAGACCTCGACGCCCCTATTCCCAAAGAATTGGGCCTCCCATCTCTTGAGGGGGGAGTGTTAGGTAGGTAGAATAGGGAAAAGGAGTCCAAAATGGCGGTGGCTAGAAGACAAGGAAGGTCAAAGGAAGGTCCAAGGACCAGAGTGAAGACTCCAGGCAGAACAAACAGCACTCCTGGCTAAGCCCAATTTGCATAGGGCAGGCCCAGGTGGAGGAAAAAACATATAAAAGGAGGAGCCAAAGCACTTTTTCAGGACTCTCTCTCCCACATGCATGCGTTCTTTTCTTTCTCTCTCTCTCTCCTACTATCTTCTAAATAAGATAGAGCTGTAACACTGATTTGCCTAAGAGCTCTAGCACGGTTTGTCCAAGACCCGAGAGCTGTGACGCATCGAGGGCTTTAATGTCCGTTGCTCCAAATCTTTCCGTTGCTCCAAATCTTTGTTGTGACAAGACAAAGAACCGAGGAACATACACTCACGTGACAGTTGGACAGCATCACCAACTCAATGAACTTGAGTTTGAACAAATTCCTGGAGATAGTGAAGGACATGGAAGCCTGGTATGCTACAGTCCAAGAGGTCACAAAGAATCAGACACGACTTAGTGACTGAACAACACCACCACCATGAAAAGATTATCACAATAAGTTTAGTAAACATCCATCATCTCATGTAAATTCAAACTTAAATAGAAAAAGTTTTATTTTCTTGTAATGAGAACTCTTAGGATTTACTCATTTAACAGCTTTTGGATATAATATACAGCAATATTCATTAGATTTATTGTGTTGTATACTATATCCCCGAGAAGCACAGAATTTATTCAGTCTGGAAGATTCGGTTTTAGTTAATTCACCAGTTTAGCTTGTGTAAATTTCATTATTTTCATATAACCTCAGCAATTTCAATAGATAAATCACTCTTCAATATTTGTGCAAACTTATTAAAATAATCAGATGACATCTTTAAAAATATACCAATTGTTATCTTGGTATATTTCCCTTATAAACTTTCCCTTACGTCTGTGTTTAGCAGTATCAGTCCAAACCACTGTAGAACAGCACAGGTTCCTTAAAATTCTCGATATTTTTATAAAATATAAAAAAAAATCTTTTAAAATTCGAGACTAGACTGGTAAAATCAGAGAATTCCTTATCAGACAGAAATGTCAAATAATCATAGAACTAAGTAGAGAAGTAAGTGAAGCATTAGCATCAAAACTTTCCATAGTGATGTCTGCTGATCCCTGGTGGTCTGGAGTGTGGATTTCAATAGATTATGTGTTCTGGGGGATAGGAATCTGGGGTTCCTAGCAGGTCCTGGGGTAAGATCTAAAATCCCCCATGTAGAGCCAAACCCCAAAAAGGACAGCCCCCCTCAGAAAGGAGAGCTGAGAAATATCTGTCCTGAAGACTGAGATGGTGAGTGTGGAAGCTGTGCAAATTTGGCTCTGGATGTCAAACATTATGCTAGTGGTAGTGCTTAATTGATCACTTATGTCCTACTCTCTGTGAACTTTTGGACTGTAGCCCACCAGGCTCCTCTGTCCATGGAATCTTCAAGGGATCTTCCCTACCCAGGGGATTAAACTATTGTCTCCTGCCCTGTACAAAACATAATAGAGGTTCAAAGATTAAGGTCTTCCCTTAGGCAAGGTTGAAGACTTTCCTCTCTGGTATTTGGAATTTAGGCTGCAGTTCTTGTTTTTGGATGGATCACTGGATGTGTGACACAGTCCAATTTTTAAACCAGATTTGAACAGGAGAATGGCCACGTGGCTCAGGTAGAAGTAGATGAAGTGTTTGGTTTCATGTGTCACATGACTTCCACTATGTGGTGCCAGCTGGGGCTGTACTTCTTGTCAAACTCCTTGATATGGGCTGCAATAACCTTCTCTATATTTAAAATGGGCAGTAATTGATATGTCTCCTAAGTATCTGGCAGAAATACATGCAAAAAACTTTTCAAGTGCTTTAATGCAGACCTTGAACATTTACCACAGATAAAATTCAAGGAATCCAAGCTCAGACACAGTTAAAAGACAGGGAATCATTATGGTAACAGCACACAAAATATTTAACATTTTTGAGAAGTAAACTTCTCTCTTCTATTTTCTAAGAGCTTTAAAAATATTTATTTTTAATTGATTGATGATTGCTTTAAAATATTGGTTTGATTTCTGTCATACAACATGAATTCACCATAGGTGTACATATGTCCCCTCTGTCTTGAATTTTCTAAGAGTTTTTTAAATTAGAAATTTATGTTGAATGTTTGAAATAAACTATAAATTTTAAAATATTCTCTAGGCTTTTCAGAAAGATGACACAAATCATGCCTTTCGATTTCTTCCAAGTTATTTTTCTCAGTTGATCATAGTTCACCTAATAAGAATAGAATAACTTTGTGACAGATTTCTTTTGTTTATTCTTTTTACATCAAAGTGCTGGATTTATATTGGGAGCAATATTAGAACTTTTATATAGCATTTTCTCTGAACAGTACTTGTATGCGGTGAGGACTGTTCTAAGCACTTTACACCTATTAAATTAGTGCTCATAATAACCAAATATTAATAGTTGTTATTTTTATTATCTCCATCATAAAGAAAGAAAGTGAAGAAAGAAGTCTCTCAGTCGTGTCCAACTCTTTGTGACCCCATGGACTATAGCCTATCAGGCTCCTCTATCCATGGGATTTTCCAAGCAAGAGTACTGGAATGGGTTGCCATTCCCTTCTCCAGGGGATCTTCCCGACACAGGGATCAAACCTGGGTCTCCCACATTGCAGGCAGATGCTTTACTTTCTGAGCCACCAGGGAAGCCCCATCTTCATCATATAGATGAGGAAAAGGAAGCTCAAGGAGTTAAGCAAGGATCACACAGCTACTAAGTCTTCAAACACAGACTGACTGTCTTCAGAGTTACACTCTGGACCCCTATGCTACACTGCATCTCAGAAAGATCTTCCATGACAACATGTAAATTCGGTTCAGTTCAGTCACTCAGTCGTGTCCGACTCTTTGTGACCCCATGAACTGTAGCATGCCAGGCTTCCCTGTCCATCACCAACTCCCAGAGTGGAATTTATTCAAACTCATGTCCATCGAGTCGGTGATGCCATCCATCTCATCCTCTGTTGTCCCCTTCTCCTCCCACCTTCAATCTTTCGAAGCAGATTTAACATCTAAATTAGGATCCCTTTTATTTGATAGTACTCTTTTTTTTCCTCCTGAGCATTAGTACAATTTAAAATTATCAATTAATTTTTCAATTAGTTTAATACTTGTCTTCTTTAGTCTCTTTCTCTTTGAGAGCAGGAACCATTTCTTGCCATTTCCCTGTATATACCCAGTGCCCCCTAGCACAGTAGACTCAGCAGTAGATGCTCAATAACTAGTTGGGTAAATGAATGAAAGCATAAAAGGTAACTAAGAAAAATGTTTCCTTCATGGAGTAATGACTCCACCGTGTGGAATTTTAGAATATTGTCCAAAAAATTTTTTTTTAACAAGATAGGTTTCATAGAACTGATTCTTCTATTACCCAGGCTTGTATTAGAGGTTTTGCTGTTGTTTGGTCCTTTTGAGATTTTTAGAGCTATAGGAAACCACCAACTCTTCAGGGCAGGCTTTCCCTTACTAGATTTGCTTGGTGAAACGAATTGTGCAATTAGGTGAATAGCAGGTATCAGCTTAAATCCAGAACTCGCTTGATTCTACCTTGCCAAAAGGTAAAGCATAGATCCATCAATAAGCTCTTGGTTCCGAATGATCACTCTGGCACATCCAGAGCCCCTTCCATGCAGCGTCTACTATCTAAGAAGTCTATCGATGGCAGTACCGCACTCGCCATCACATATTCCTTACAGTGTATAATGACTAAAGCATAAATTGTGTACAGAAATAACCTCTGCCCTACAATCATACACCAGGAGAGAGTAAACTGCACTCCATTCTAAATCCTAAATTTTACTGGTATAATGTTTTGCACATATTGTTCAGTGGTCAAGTCGTGTCCCACTCCTTGCCACCCCATGAACTACAGCATGCCAGGCTTCCCTGTCCTTCACTATCCCCTGGAGTTTGCTCAAATTAGTCGATGACACCATCTAATCACCTCATCTTTTGTTGACTCCTTATCCTGCATCAGGGTGTTTTCCAATGAGTCAGCTCTTCGCACATACAACCTATAATAACTATTTTTAAAACACCAATATGTTAAATAGAACTACGTCTCTAATCTACTTATTATGGGCAGTTCATTTTATGAAGTTAGTATGAAAGTGAAAGTGAAGTCACTCAGTCGTGTCCGACTCTTTGCAACCCCATGGACTGTAGCCTATCAGGCTCCTCCGTCCATGGGATTTTCCAGGCAAGAGTGCTGGAGTGGATTGCCATTTCCTTCTCCAGGGGATCTTCCCGACCCAGGAATCGAACCCGGGTCTCCCGCATTGCAGGCAGACGCTTTACCGTCTGAGCCACCAGGGAAGCCCTCCTTGCTATTTAAACTAGAAATGGACAAAAAGAAAAGTAAAAATTTTAAGCCAGTATGATTATAGTTAGAGATAATATATACTGAGCCTGTTTTTTCCCCCGTTTAATCTAGGTCCAACTCTGTTTCTATTACACTAACCATCAACAAGAGAGACGCAGGAGGTCTAAACCTAGCGAGAGCCGCTCTTTCCCCAAGAATTTATGGTCCTCGGGCTACTCTCGCCACTGGGAACTCTATGGTCCCGGGGCGGGCTGGGAGGCCTGCGTTTGAAAACCGTGGCGGGAAGATGGCGGCCGCATTTGTCGCCAGGGTCAGTTTTTCCCGAGTGGGAGGACGCTGGGACTCTGTGTTTCCCTGAATGGCGGAGAAGATTTCGCGATGAATATAACGCGCTGGAGTGGGAAACAGCGACGTTCAGCGTCAGACTTAAATTCCTCGTCGGGAAGCGGCTTTGACGGCAGTGACAGCCCCTTGCTCCTTTCCGGGCCGGTGCTGAGCCCACCTCCGGGCCTGGGACGCAGCTTGAAGGATCGTGGGCGCCGGCCGGCCGGAGCTACAGGTACTCCCAGGCACTCCGTGGGCAGCTCAGCCGGGCTACTAGTCGCGAGGTGTCCTTTCGACGCGGAGCTCGCTCGTTTGCAGGACCCGCTCGGCTCCTACTCCCTTTCTCAGTTTGTGACTCCGGCCCTGAGCGGCATGTCACTTTCTGTTGACAAGGAAGAGCTTTTAGTCCGTGTTCAGAGACCTCCTGGTATTAGTCTTCAAGTGGTTTCTGGGTTTTTATTCTTTTGACATTTATTTACAGAAACAACTTACTAGTTGGCCAAATCTCATCACCTGTAAGGGATTCACGCCTAATAGTGCCAGTACTCCTTACAGATACTTATATGGATGTGTTTTATGGCAGGTTATATATAACACGTAGGAATTTCAAAACTCAGTAGAAGGCTAATTACTGAAGTCTTACGTTAAAACTAACTACTTCCTTACTTTTTCTGTTTTTTGTTTTTTTCCCCAAAAGGGGAATGCAAGCAGACGTTTCCTGATGATCAAATAGACAAGCTGCTGTTGGCAAATTGGGGACTTCCTACAGCGGTTCTGGAGAAATATCACAGTTTTGGTGTAAAAAAGATGTTTGAATGGCAGGCAGAGTGCCTTTTGCTTGGACAAGTCCTGGAAGGAAAAAATTTAGTCTATTCAGGTATTCAAATTTGTGCAAATTAATTTCTGTACCATTTTTAAGGCATTATGAATGTAAAGAATGCTCTACTGAGGTAAGGCAGATGAAATTTATAACTAGATAAAGTCTTAAAATATATGAAAAGCAAAGTTTCATAATATGCATACCTAAGTTATGAAAATCCCATTATATGGTGGGGTGGGGAAAGGCAAAACCCCTGCAGTTTAAAGAGAGTTATCTGCTTGCCTTTCCTCTGAACAAACATTCATCCCAGTGTGAGCATGCAGTATGCGATGTAAATGTGTTCTTCCCACAGTTGATCTCAGTTGCCTTTCAGTGTGTGAACATTTTACAATACATATCTGTTTATAAGTTGACCTGCTCATACAGGAGTATATACATAAAACCCTATGTAATAATATACTTTATGAAAGGTTATATGGGCTTTCAAAAGTAATTTTGACTTATAAAACTTTTAACCATCGGTCTTTAGAATACTGACTTTAGAATCTAATCACTTGGTAAGATCAGTTTTCTCTGAAGTTGTGAGTTATCCAGATTTTTCATTATGGCTGCCAAAAATAGCTAGGAAATTTACTATCAATAGATATAAATTCTCAATGGATATGTTGAGTTTGAATAAACTCCGGGAGATAGTGAAGGATAGGGAAGCCTGGTGTGTTGCAGTTCATAAGGTCCCGAAGAGTGTGACACGACTTGGTGACCGAACAACAAGATACAAGTTCAGGCTGTTTACTGGCTGTGTAACCTTGCAGGTTACTTGAGAGACAGGAGGAGAGAGGGAGTGAGAACGCACATAGAAAGCATGAGTGCCTGGTTGTGGGCTTAGAAAAGTTTTTGGCACATAGGAAGTACTCTTTACTAACTGCTAGTGGCAGTTAGTGGTAGTTGTAGAGTGCACTGACAATTTCAATTGCTTAAATACTTGGGTGTCATTCATAACTCTGGTCACCAACTTGCATAAATTTATCACTGGGTCCAGTGTCTGTTACCTCATATATCTTGATTATGATCAATACTGTTTGTTCTTGGGTACATTACCTAGTTTACTATCATCTTCTAGATTATGCAATAGCTTTGTAACCAGATGTTCACGCTGGTTTTAGAAAAGGCAGAGGAACCAGAGATCAAATTGCCAACATCAGGTGGATCATCGAAAAAGCAAGAGAGTTCCAGAAAAACATTTATTTCGGCTTTATTGACTATGCCAAAGCCTTTGACTGTGGGATCACAATAAACTGGAAAATTCTGAAAGAGATGGGAATACCAGACCACCTGACCTGCCTCTTGAGAAACCTATATGCAGGTCAGGAAGCAACTGTTAGAACTGGACATGGAGCAACAGAGTGGTTCCAAGTAGGAAAAGGAGTACATCAAGGCTGTATATTGTCACCCTGCTTATTTAACTTATATGCAGAGTACATCATGAGAAACTCTGGGCTGGAAGAAGCACAAGCTGGAATCAAGATTGCCTGGAGAAATATCAGTAACCTCAGATATGCAGATGACACCACCCTTATGGCAGAAAGTGAAGAGGAACTAAAAAGCCTCTTGATGAAAGTGAAAGAGGAGAGTGAAAAAGTTGGCTTAAAGCTCAACATTCAGAAAACGAAGATCATTTCATCCAGTCCTGTCACTTCATGGCAATAAATGGGGAAACAGTGGAAACAGTGTCAGACTTTATTTTCTTGGGCTCCAAAATCACTGCAGTAGGTGATTGCAGCCATGAAATTAAAAGATGCTTACTCCTTGGAAGGAAAGTTATGACCAACCTAGATAGCATATTCAAAAGCAGAGACATTACTTTGCCAACAAAGGTCCGTCTAGTCAAGGCTATGGTTTTTCCTGTGGTCATGTATGGATGTGAGAGTTGGACTGTGAAGAAGGCTGAGTGCCGAAGAATTGATGCTTTTGAAGTGTGGTGTTGGAGAAGACTCTTGAGAGTCTTTTGGACTGCAAGGCGATCCAACCAGTCCATCCTAAAGGAGATCAGTCCTGGGTATTCATTGGAAGGACTGATGAAGCTGAAACTCGAGTACTTTGGCCATCTCATGCAAAGAGTTGATTCACTGGAAAAGACTCTGATGCTCGGAGGGATTGGGAGCAGGAAGAGAAGGGACGACAGAGGATGAGCTGGCTGGATGGCATCACCGAGTTGATGGACATGAGTCTGAGTGAACTCCAGGAGTTGGTGATGGACAGGGAGGCCTGGTGTGCTGCGATTCATGGGATGGCAAAGAGTCGGACACGACTGACCGACTGAACTGAACTGAACTGAATCTTTTCTTTCTGCTCTTCCTTTGCTTCTGCAGCCAAAGTGAACTCTGTAAAGGACATTTATGAATTTGTCACTCCTTTTCACGTTCACCTAACTCACTAATCACTCTCCATTGCTTTCAATATAAATTTCTTACATGGTAGGATTATAAAGCTTTTTTTCTTGTGACACTTTCATGTCTCTTTTACTGCCCTACTTGTGGCAACCTACTCCAGTATTCTTGCCTGGGAGATCCCATGGAGAGAGGAGCCTGGCAGGGCTACAGTCCATGGGATCATGAGAGTCTGACACGACTGACTGACTAAACCTACCTACCTACTTGTATTTTTTGTTTCAGGCATTCAATTACCATCTTCTGAATACACCAACTTTCCTTTAGATCTTTACACATGCTGTTTTTTTCTGCTTGGGATTCCTTTCTTTTTCCCTTTTTTGCTCCTTTGAAGTTCTGTTTCCTTTCCATAAACCCTTATAGCTCTTGTCCTTCAACGTCTATCATAGCTTCTATTACAATGTATTTAAACTTTTTATTTCCTCACAGCAGGGCTTTTAACTATTCAGTACTTAAAGGAAACGATCTTTAGGTGTAAGCTAGGTACTCAGTAATATTCATCATTTATTGCTGATATAAAGATTTCTTTGTCTCTGTTTTTCACTGGGAGAGTATTTAGAAAGCTGGTTTAAAGTTGGGCATTTCAGGGTTATAAAGGTTTCAAATGATAGGTGGTGGTGCTTTAGTTGCTAAAGTTGTGTTCTACTCTTGCGACCCCATGGACTAGTCCTCCAGTTTCCTCTCTCCATGAGATTTCCCGGGTAAAATACTGGAATGGGTTGCCATTCCCTCCTCCAGGGGATCTTCCCAACCCAGGGATCAAACCCACATCTCCTTTATTGGCAGGTGGGTCCTTTACCACTGAGCTACCAGGGAAGCCCTAATGATAGTTTGTTATTGTTGTCCAGTTCAGTTCAGTTCACTTCAGTCACTCAGTCATGTCCGACTCTTTGTGACCCCACGCCAGGCCTCCCTGTCCATCACCAACTCCCGGAGTTCACTCAGACTCACGTCCATCGAGTCAGTGATGCCATCCAGCCATCTCATCCTCTGTCGTCCCCTTCTCCTCCTGCCCCCAATCCCTCCCAGCATCAGAGTCTTTTCCAATGAGTCAACTCTTCGCATGAGGTGGCCAAAGTACTGGAGTTTCAGCTTTAGCATCAGTCCTTCCAAAGAAATCCCAGGGCTGATCTCCTTCAGAATGGACTGGTTAGATCTCCTTGCAGTCCAAGGGACTCTCAAGAGTCTTCTCCAACACCACAGTTCAAAAGCATCAATTCTTTGGCGCTCAGCCTTCTTCACAGTCCAACTCTCACATCCGTACATGACCACAGGAAAAACCATAGCCTTGACTAGATGGACTTTTGTTGGCAAAGTAATGTCTCTGCTTTGAATATGCTGTCTAGGTTGGACATAACTTTCCTTCCAAGGAGTAAGCGTCTTTTAGTTTCATGGCTGCAGTCACCATCTGCAGTGATTTTGGAGCCCCCCAAAATAAAGTCTGACACTGTTTCCATTGTTTCCCCATCTATTTCCCATTAAGTGATGGGACCAGATACCATGATCTTCGTTTTCTGAATGTTGAGCTTTAAGCTAACTTTTTCACTCTCCACTTTGACTTTCATCAAGAGGCTTTTTAGTTAGCCTTGAGCTATTTAGTCACTGGATATGATTTAAAGCATTTATTAATGCAGTGTATCAAATATTACTCATTTTTGTGATGATCTTGTGGAATAACATCTTTTAGCTCCTACAAGTGCTGGGAAGACTCTGGTTGCTGAGCTACTTATTTTGAAGCGGGTTTTGGAAATGCGGAAGAAAGCTCTTTTTATTCTACCCTTTGTTTCTGTGGCTAAAGAGAAGAAATACTATCTCCAGGTAATTTTTTGTTTTACGAAGTTTGAAATTTTGAAAGGCCTATTATTGGCAGCTTTGGTTTTACTCATTTGAAATAGAATTATAAAAGCAATTGGAAAATAAAATTTCTTTCTTTACATCTCAATCCATGGGATTACAAGAGAGTGGTACATGACTTAGCAAGTAAACACCACCAATGTAGCTTTAAAAGTTGACCATTTATGAGAGGAAACTTTAAAATTACTGCGTAAAAGAGAAAGGACAGTTAAATCAAGAGTAATTGGTGAAAAATATATAAAAACTTAAAATATTGCTTAGAAAATAGAGTGCTTTAATTAGCATATAAATGTGCAGATTAAGAATCAACATCTTAAGTGAATAGTAGGACTAAGCTGAAGCATGGAAAGGAAGTATGTTTGAGGAAGCATATCCCATCCTAATTGAGGGAACATTTGGGAACATAAGAGGATGAAGAACAGGCTCCATTGATGCTTATGTACAGCTCTAGTTGTGTGTTCTGTTCTGCTATTCTGCAAAAATGAATAGTAGCAGTATATATTTGTGTGATACATGGTCTTTTAAGGCATTTTTACAAGTATAATACTTCATTAAATAGAATAAAATTTATTCTTATTTCTGCCTTGAAAAAATATGCTTTTGGAATGGCAAGATTATTGTACTGGTAATCCAAAAAATCTGAGTTCTAGTCCCAGTTTTGCCACTAACTATGTCTTCAGGCCAGACATGTAATCTGCTGGATTCAATTTTTCATTGGTAAAATGAAACTATGGGTTAACTCAATAAATACTCAGAAACATTTTATTGAATGAATAGCTCTAAAATTCAATGGTTCTGTAAATTTTTTTAACGTTATTTCAGAGACCAAATAGCCAACAAAGCTGGTTCTACATGGTAACATCTTTTCAACTTAGACCAAAGTAGGAAAATGATGTAAGGATCCTTTTTATTGAGAAGGTATGTTAGTTAAAAGTTAAACTAAAAAAAAAACCACCCACTGCATTTGAGTTTTGAAACCCTTTCTTTTGTTATATTAAAAAAAAACTAGGTTTTAGAGAGATAATGAAAATATTTTCCTCATGAAGTATAAATTTGTTTCTGAACATATTACATTAGTGTTAAAGAAGGAACTAGTTTCTTGCTTGTTTATTAGATAAAACATGTTAGTGCTTAAGGTAATTTTTGTTTTCTTCTGTAAGGCTCTTTCTTCTATAAGGAACTTGTAGAACTCATTAAGTATGCCATTTTATTCAACTCTGTCTTAATAGAAAATCCCTCTACTGAGTTTTGTCAATTCTAAATCTTATTTTTAGCGTTTGATTCTAAAAAGAACCAATGTGCCTTGACCAGGAATAAGCACCAGTTGTCTGATAAATGTCTTTTGATACTTACATCTATGCTTGGGGAAAGAACCAATTCAATATTCATAAATTTTCAACTCTTATTTTTCTGTTTTACTCAAATTAGAGTCTATTTCAGGAAGTAGGAATAAAAGTAGATGGTTACATGGGCAGTACCTCCCCAACAAGGCATTTCTCTTCTTTGGATATTGCTGTCTGCACAATTGAGAGAGCCAATGGTCTGATCAATCGCCTCATAGAGGAAAATAAGATGGATCTTTTAGGTAAGTAAATAAAGAAATAAGTGTATACTTTCTCTGTTTTTGATAGAATGGTGTGGAGCCATTATGATTTCTGTATATCTTATGTTTTATTCTAATGTGTGTCATCTTCTGGAGGTAAGAATTGGCATCTGTAATGTTAGGAACTCTGTTAAAAAACGTTTTGCATCCTTCTGATGTTATTGACTCTACTTACATGGCATCTGGTTCCATCACTTCATGGGAAATAGATGGGGAAACAGTGGAAACAGTGTCAGACTTTATTTTTTGGGCTCCAAAATCACTGCAGGTGGTGACTGCAGCCATGAAACTAAAAGATGCTTACTCTTTGGAAGGAAAGTTATGACCAACCTAGATAGCATATTCAAAAGCAGAGACATTACTTTGCTACCAAAGGTCCGTCTAGTCAAGGCTATGGTTTTTCCTGTGGTCATGTATGGATGTGAGAGTTGGACTGTGAAGAAGGCTGAGTGCCGAAGAATTGATGCTTTTGAAGTGTGGTGTTGGAGAAGACTCTTGAGAGTCCCTTGAACTGCACGGAGATCCAACCAGTCCATTCTGAAGGAGATCAGCCCTGGGATTTCTTTGGAAGGACTGATGCTAAAGCTGAAACTCCAGTACTTTGGCCACCTCATGTGAAGAGTTGACTCATTGGAAAAGACTCTGATGCTGGGAGGGATTAGGGGCAGGAGGAGAAGGGGACGACAGAGGATGAGATGGCTGGATGGCATCACTGACTCGATGGACGTGAGTCTGAGTGAACTCCAAGAGTTGGTGATGGACAGGGAGGCCTGGCATGCTGAGATTCATGGGGTTGCAGAGTCGGATATGACTGAGCGACTGAACTGAACTGAACTGAACTTGTACTTTTGCACTTTACAAAACATAAAGATTATCTTTGAGTCCTCAAGACACTTTTCATTGCTTCTTTCTTGATAAAGCTTACCACGAATAGAAGGAAATAATCTTCCATCTCTGCAATTAATGTATATGTATTCATTATCATATTCTGGTACTATGATATCTAGATCAGGCCTGGACCCAGAGACTACCATTTAGCAGACTGATGGTAGGGAGCTATAGAAATTAGCACTGTATTTGAGCTTGGGACTATTCTGTCTTAATCCTTTTTTTTTTTTTTTTTTTTAACCACTTGGGAAAGCTCACTATGTAGAGGTAGGAATAGGAAGAGAATGATTTTAACAACAATGGAAACTGCAAGAATATCAGTTATTCATGTTATCTTGGTGAACTTAAATGGTAAAATTAGGGTAGGATAGAGGTGGGGAGTGAAATAAAAAATTAATTAGACATGGGCTTTGCTCTGTCAAGCTTAGAGAGAGGAATCACATTCATTAGTTTGTATCAGAATTGTCAGATTGTGTTGTATCAGGTTAAGTGTTATATCCAGTACACTTAGCACAGTGCCTGGCACACTAGATAGAATAAATATTTTTTGGATGAATGAATGAATTCTGAAATAACTCATCATACAATATGATTTTGAAAAAGCTTACTGATAAGGAAGAAGAACATCATGTGTCATTAGGAAATAGTCTGAAAGATCTGTATTTTCATAGGGGAATTTGGGCTGGGTCAGAGGACACCAGTGCACACATAAATTAAAATGTTTAAATGAGGCATTGGTTGATAACTAGATTTTTGGTAATTCTTGAGCATTATTCCAAATAGATAGACTAGTTTCTCCAAGTAGCGGAGAAGAGAATTATTATATTTATGTTTTATAGTAGGGTGAGTCCCTAGTCTACCATAATCAAACAAAACCATCCCCTTAAAATCATTTATTGCTTCTTGATCTGATTCTGTTTTCCTATGCACTTGCTAACATCAGGATGGTTGCCCTGGTTGTTTTCCCCATAGAAAAGTCAATCCACTGAATAATTTTCAAGGATGTCTTTAATTTTCTTTGTACATGTATTTTACAAGGTTGCCAGTTAAGCATCTGAATTTTGTATTACCTGCAATGTACTGTAATAACAATTATTTATAGTATAAGATTAAGATACTCAGTCCTTCAAAATTCTTAATTGTGAAATTCTATAAAACTTAATATCTGGAAAATCTCTTCAGGAATGGTGGTTGTGGATGAATTACATATGTTGGGAGACTCTCACCGAGGGTATCTACTGGAGCTTTTGCTGACCAAGATTTGCTATATTACTCAGAAATCAGCATCATGGTAAGTACCTGAAATAGTTAAGTTCTTGAGTTTCCAAACAATGTTGAGAAAGTGCAAAAGTGTTTAATAAATAGTTGTTAAATACATTAAAGGAGGGTCATACTTATTTAGAACAAACTCATGTACAGCAGTTTATTTTTTTTCCAAAAGAAGTACTTAAGTCTAGGAGTGATTTTAGATTATTTTGGTAGAATAATTTGATTATTTTCTAGAATGAAAACATTCTTAAATTTTTGCTCACCACATTTATGATAGAATTTTTAAAATCCAGTTTTTGTATTTGTTAACTATACACACATGTAAATAGTCAATGCTAATTATGAAAAATAACATTTCTTTGTCCTCTACTTTCCAAAGGTAACTATTTTCAACTCTTACTGCTTTTTAAAAAATTGACTTACAGTGATATCTCTAAATATAGTTACTTACGTTTTTTAGTTTTACACATTATATCTTGACTTTACTATGGAAAATGAAGATCTAGTTCTTTTTTATATTCTTTACTCACCCCAGCCAATTTCCTCCTTTACCCTCCTTAGTTTTTGTTTATCCTCTGATTATATTCCCATTCTTCAGATATGTTTATGCCCTTCAGTTCAGTTCAGTTCAGTCGCTCAGTCACGTCCGACACTTTGCGACCCCACAGCACGCCAGGCCTCCCTGTCCATCACCAACTCTTGGAGTTCACTCAGACTCACGTCCATCGAGTCAGTGATGTCATCCAGCCATCTCATCCTCTGTCATCCCCTTCTCCTCCTGCCCCTAATCCCTCCCAGCGTCAGAGTCTTCCAATGAGTCAACTCTTCACATGAGGTGGCCAAAGTACTGGAGTTTCAGCTTTAGCATCATTCCTTCCAAAGAAATCCCAGGGCTGATCTCCTTCAGAATGGACTGGTTGGATCTCCGTGCAGTTCAAGGGACTCTCAAGAGTCTTCTCCAACACCACAGTTCAAAAGCATCAATTCTTTGGCGCTCAGCCTTCTTCACAGTCCAACTCTCACATCCATACATGACCACAGGAAAAACCATAGCCTTGACTAGACGGACCTTTGTTGGCAAAGTAATGTCTCTGCTTTTGAATATGCTATCTAGGTTGGACATAACTTTCCTTCCAAGGAGTAAGCGTCTTTTAATGTCATGGCTGCAGTCACCATCTGCAGTGATTTTGGACCCCCCAAAAATAAAGTCTGACACTGTTTCCACTGTTTCCCCATCTATTTCCCATGAAGTGATGGGACCAGATGCCATAATCTTCGTTTTCTGAATGTTGAGAAAACAAAGTACTGGAGATTAGTGGGGAACTAACTCCAGAAAGAACAAAGAGACGGAGTCAAAGCAAAAACAACACTCAGTTGTGGATGTGACTGGTGATGGAAGTAAGGTCCGATGCTGTAAAGAGCAGTATTGCATTGTAACCTGGAATGTTAGGTCCATGAATCAAGACAAAATTGGAAGTGGTCAAACAGGAGATGGCGAGAGTGAACATCGACATTTTAGGAATCAGTGAACTAAAATGGACTGGAATGGGTGAATTTGACTCAGGTGACCATTATATGTTACTAGTATGAGCAGGAGTCCCTTAGAAGAAATGGAGTAGCCATCATAGTCAGCAAGAGTCCGAAATGCAGTACTTGGATGCAATCTCAAAAATGACAGAATGATCTCTGTTCGTTTCCAAGGCAAACCATTCAATATCACAGTAATCCAAGTCTATGCCCCGACCAATAATGTTGAAGAAGCTGAAGTTCAACGGTTCTATGAAGACCTACAAGACCTTCTAGAACTAACACCCAAAAGAGATGTCCTTTTCATTATAGGGGATGGAATGCAAAAGTAGGAAGTCAAGAAATACCCAGAGTAATAGGCAAATTTGGCCTTGGAGTACAGAATGAAGTAGGTCAAAGGCTAACAGAGTTTGGCCAAGAGAACTTACTGGTCATAGCAAACACACTCTTCCAACAACACAAGACAAGAGTACACATGGACATCACCAGATGGTCAATACTGATTATATTCTTTGCAGCCAAAGATGGAGAAGCTCTATACAGTCAGCAAAAACAAGACCGGGAGCTGATTGTGGCTCAGATCATGAACTCCTTATTGCCAAATTCAGACTGAAATTGAAGAAAGTAGGGAAAACCACTAGACCATTCAGTTATGACCTAAATAAAATCACTTACGAATATACAGTTGAAGTGACAAATAGGTTCAAGGAATTAGGTCTGATAGACACAGTGCCTGAAGAACTATGGATGGAGATTCATGACATTGTACAGGAGGCAGTAATCAGGACCATCCCCAAGAAAAGAAATGCAAAAAGGCAAAATGGTTGTCTGAGGAGGCCTTACAAACAGCTATGAAAAGAAGTGAAAGGCAAAGGAGAAAAGGAAAGATATACCCATTTGAACGCAGAGTTCCAAAGAATAGCAAGGAGAGATAAAAAAGCCTTCATCAGTGATCAATGCAAATAAATAGAGGAAAACAACAGAATGGGAAAGACTAGAGATCTCTTCAAGAAAATTAGAGATACCAAGGGAACATTTCATGCAAAGATGGGCACAATAAAGGAGAGAAATGGTATGGACCTGACAGAAGCAGAAGATTTTAAGAAGAAGTGGCAAGAATACACAGAAGAACTGTACAAAAAAGATCTTCATGACCCAGATAAACACGACGGTGTGATCACTCACCTAGAGCCAGACATCCTGGAATGTGAAGTCAAGTGGGCCTTAGGGAGCATCACAACGAACAAAGCTAGTGGAGGTTAAGAAATTCCAGTAGAGCTATTTCAAATCCTAAAAGATGATGCTGTGAAAGTGCTGCACTCAATATGCCAGCAAATTTGGAAGACTCAGGAGTGGCCACAGGACTGGAAAAGGTCAGTTTTCATTCCAATCCCCAAGAACGGGAATGCCAAAGAATGCTCAGACTACCGCACAGTTGCAGTCATCTCACATGCTAGTAAAGTAGTGCTCAAAATTCTCCAAGCCAGGCTTCAATAGTATGTGACTGTAAACTTCCAGATGTTCAAGCTGGATTTAGAAAAGGCAGAGGAACCAGAGATCAAATTGCCAACATCCATTGGATCATCGAAAAAGCAAGAGAGTTCCAGAAAAACATCTGCTGTATATGCCAAAGCCTTTGACTGTGTGGATCACCGAAGTGGGAATACCAGACCACTTGACTTGCCTTCTGAGATATCTGTATGCAGGTCAAGAAGCAACAGTTAGTACTGGACATGGAACAACAGACTGGTTCCAAATCAGGAAAGGAGTACATCAAGGCTGTATATTGTCACCATGCTTACTTAACTTATATGCATTGTACATCATGAGAAATGTTGGGCTGGATGAAGCACAAGCTGAAATCAAGATTGCCAGGATAAATGTCAATAACCTCAGATATGCAGATGATGCCACCCTTATGGCAGAAAGTGAAGAAGACCTAAAGAGCCTCTTGATGAAAGTGAAAGGAGAGTGAAAAAATTGGCTTACAACTCAGCATTCAGGAAACTAAGATCATGGCATCCGGTCCCATCACTTCATGGCAAATAGATGGGGAAACAGTGGAAACAATGGCAGACTTTATTTTTTTGGGCTCCACAATTGCTGCAGATGGTGACTGCAGCCATGAAATTAAAAGACGCTTGCTCCTTGGAAGAAAAGCTGTGACCAACCGAGACAGCTTATTAAAAAACAGAGACATTACTTTGTCAACAAAGACCCATCTAGTCAAAGCTATGGTTTATCAAGTAGTCATGTATGGCTGTGAGAGCTAGACTATGAAGAAAGCTGAGCTCTGAAGAATTGATGCTTTTGAACTGTGGTGTTGGAGAGGACTTTTGAGAGTCCTTTGGACAGCAAAGAGATCCAACCAGTCCATCCTAAAGGAAATCAGTCCTGAATATTGATTGGAAGGACTGATGCTGAAGCTGAATCTCCAGTCCTTTGGCCACCTGATGCGAAGTTCTGACTCATTGGAAAAGACCTTGGTGCTGGGCAAGATTGAAAGTGGGAGGAGACGGGGATGACAGAGGATGAGATGATTGGATGGCATCACTGACTCAATGGACATGAGTTTGAGTCAACTCCGGGAGTTTGTGATGGACAGGGAGGCCTGACGTGCTGTAGTTCATGGGGTGGCAAAGAGTCGGCCATGACTGAGCCAGTGAACTGATGGTCTTAGATGTTGGCTTTTATCAACATAATATTTTTAGGATATGTCTCCTCAGGCAAGGGAAACAAAAGTAAAGATAAGTGGGATTACATCAAACTAGAATAAAAAGTTTTGCAGTGAAGGAAACTTTCAGCAAAACAAAAAGGCTGTATACTGAATGGGCGATCTTTGCAAATATGTATCCCATAAGGTATTAATAACTAAGATATATGAAGAACTCATATAATCCAACATAAAAACTGTTTAAGAAATGGACAGAGGATATGAGTAGACACTTTTCCAAAGAAGACTTACAAATGGTCAACAGGCAAATGAAAAGTTGCTCACCATCACTAATCCTTAGTGAATTACAAGTGAAAACCCTGAGATACCACCACACATCTGTCAGCATGACTTATCAAAATAGACATCAAATAATAAATGTGTCAAGGATGTGGAGTAAAGGGAAACCTTGTGCACTTTTGATGGGAAAATAAATTGGTACAGCCACCATGTGGAAACAGTATGGCAAACAGTATGGCAATTCTTCAAAAAATTTAAAACAGAATTACTGTATGATCCAGCAATTCTACTGTTGGGTGTTTGTCTGAAGAAAACAAAAACACTAATTTGAAAAAGATATGTGCACACTAAGGTTTAATGCAGCATTATTTACAATAGCTAAGATATGGAAGCAACCTAAGTGCCCACCAATAGATGAATGGTGTATTTATATACAGTGAAATATTATTCAGCCATAAGAAAGAAGGAAATTCTGCCATTTGCTACAACATGGATGGACCTTGAGGCTAGGACAGAGAAAGACCAATACAGTATGATTTCATTAATATATGTAATCTAAAAAAAGAACAAACAGTAGTTTGACATTAATAAAATTTAATACACTATATGACCCAACACACTTTTATTCCTAGGTGTATATCCTGTAGAAATTTATGCACATTTGTACCAAAAGACATGCCAAGAATATTGTTAGCACTATTTGAAATTAATAGTATATGTCTTTTAACATCATTTTCATTTGTTTTTCGCAGCCAGGCAGATTTAGCCATTCCTTTGTCTAATGCTGTGCAGATTGTTGGCATGAGTGCTACTCTTCCAAATTTGGAGCTTGTGGCTTCCTGGTTGAATGCTGAACTCTACCACACTGACTTTCGCCCTGTACCACTGCTGGAATCCATAAAAATTGGAAATTCAATTTATGACTCTTCAATGAAGCTTGTGAGGGAATTTCAACCCATGCTGCAAGTGAAGGTAAGTCATTTGTTGTTGTTCAGCTGCTAAGTTGTGTCCAGCTCTTTGCGACCCCGTGGACTGCAGCATGCCAGGCTTCCCTGTCCCTCACTGTCTCCCATAGTTTGCTCAAATTCATGTCCATTGAGTTGGTGATGCCATCCAACCATCTCATTCTGTGTTGCCCTTCTCCTGCCCTCTGTGTTTCCCATCATCAGGGTCTTTTCCAATGGATCAGCTCTTTGCCTCAGGTGGCCAATGCATTGGAGCTTCAGCATCAATCCTTCCAATGAATATTCAGAGTCGATATCCTTCAGAATTGACTGGTTTGATCTTGCAGTTCAAGGTTCTCTCCAGAGTCTTCTCCAGCACCACAGTTCAAAAGCATCATTTCTTTGGTGCTCAGCCTTCTTTATGGTCCAGCTCTCACATGACTACTGGAAAAACCATAGCTTTGACTATGGGCCTTTGTTGGCAAAGTGATGTCTCTGCTTTTTGGTTTTTTTTTTTTAATTTTTTTTATTGAAAGATAATTGCTTTACAGAATTTGGTTGTTTTCTGTCAAACCTCAACATGAATCAGCCATTGGTATACATATATCCCCTCCCTCTTGAACCTCCCTCCCATCTCCCTCCCCATCCCACCCCTCTAGGTTGATACACTGTCTAGGTTTGTCATAGCTTTTCTCCCAAGGAGCAAGCATCTTTTAATTTCATATCTGTGGTCACTGTCCACAGTAATTTTTTACCACCTGTACTGTTGTGTTTTATTGCATTTTCTAGCATGTTAACAATTTTTGAGTTAAACTGGGGGTTGCAAAGTAGCTGGATGTGCATTACATATCCATTAGAAGGATTCCTGTTGTTAACCTAGTTGGTTCCATGAAATAATTGGTGGTGTTGGTGAGAGAGGAAATGTAGTTGTCTTCAATTTAAATGTAATCATTTCCTATAAGTGTAAATAATAAAATTTTATAGATATTTCTTTTTAACTGGAGAAGATTTTCTTATGGCTTTGTTTACATTAATGTGGAAAATTGACCTTTTATTAAGTGATATATGTACAATATGTGCCCTTCTTGGTTGCTTCAGTCATGTTTGACTCTTTGTGACCCCATGTATATGATAGTAGAAAAAACATTTTTGGGGGTCAGAAAGACCCATTTCTGATACTTTATATAGGGATACTTGATGTGGCTGTGATAATAGTTGAATTCTATAACTTCTCCATAGTATCTTCATCTATAAAATGGATATAATGTTTGTCTTTAGTGTTTTAAGGATGAAATTTGATTTAAAAAATTGCCTAGCATCTAGAAAGTGGTTGATAAATACACTTTAAAACATTTAGTTCAGAGTATTTTTCTAGGGCTGAGTCTTCAGTCCTGAAGTTAAAGGACTGAATCTGGTATGAGGCATCTATTTTAAATGTAGATCTGTGCCTCTGAATACTGAAATAGTTAAGGGTAAGTTTAGAACTGGAAATAGGACTAAATTCATGTGTTTTAGTACACTCATAGGTGTATTTGTAGCTTCTGCATGCCTGGTATGGAATCTTATTTAGTTGCTTTGCTCTGTACTCCCAAATTTCATTCAGTTGTGCCTTGGTTACCTCAATAAATGTATCAGTAAGCAAAGTCATTTACTCTCCTGTTAATCTTCTTTTACCATGTCTCTGCCTCCACCCTGTTTAAATCCGTTTCAACTCTTACTTGGATCTATGCTTAAATCAAAAGTTAATCATCTATTTAAAATGGACATCAGAGCATGTAACCATTCTTCTCAAAAATCTGTGATGGTTCCTATTTCATGCGGAATGAATGCCAACATCTTTAAAGTAGCCTACAAGCCATATATGATCTGTCCCACTCCTTTACCCTGACTTCAGTTTCTATATTCTTTACTTCCTCCATAGCCTCTTTGCTATTCTGTATAATAGGCCAAGAAATCTCCCACCTCAGATTCTCTTTATGTGGAATGCTTTCCCCTCTAGGCATCAGTAGGGTTTATTCTTTGACCTTTGGACCTTTACTCAAATGTCACTTTCTCATTCTCATTCTCAAATGTTCTCTCATTCCTGGTTTCTATTTTCCTGTTTTATTTCTCTCCTTTGCACTTTGAGCATATTTTATGTTTTACTTATCTTGTTTTTATCTATTTCTTCCTGCTAGAGTAGACACGTTCTGAGGGCAGAGCTTTTTTTCTGCTTTATTCTCCATCCCCAGGCCTTGAATAATATATGCACATGCTAAGTTGCTTCAGTATTGTCTGACTCTCGTGACCCCATGGACTGTAGCCCGCCAGGCTACCCTATCATGGGATTCTCCAGGCAAGAATAGTGGAGTGGGTTGTCATTCCCTTCTCCAGGCAATCTTCCTGACCCAGGGATCTAACCTGTGCCTCTTATGTCTCCTGCATTGGCACGCTGGTTCTTTACCACTAGTGCCACCTGGAAAGCCCATGATAATATATGGCACCCAGTAAATAATTACTTAATGAGTGAATGTATTGATCAATTAATCTAGTTACACACACTGACCTTCCACTTTTGGTCACCACTGGAGTGTTTACAAATGCTGTTTGTTCTGCTTGAAATGTGTTCCTTGTTCCTCAGTTACCTTTTATTAAGATAATGTTTTTCCTTCACATCTCTTCAGTTTCTCAGGGAAACTTTTTTTTTTCCTTCCATATCTCTCAGATTTATGGCAAATGTGAGGCTTCAAAACACCACAAAATTCTCTTTGATAGTACATATTATGATTGTATTTTACTTTTGTTTGTTTAGTACTTTATTGTTTCCCTACTGGGACCCAAACCCCTTAAACATAGTACCTTGGCTATCTTTTACTCACCATTATATCCCTATTACTTTTGGGTTGGAGGTCAGTAAATATTAGTTGAATGAATATAAAAGATTCCCTACTCACCTTGCATCATAAGGAGGTTTCTTTTCTTCTCTCTTTTCTGTTTTTTCTATGTTTTATTACTGAATTTGTAACTGATTTTTATCATGCTTTTGAGTATAAAAACCTTGCCATTGAAGCAAAATGAATGACTTTAAACTGATATGAAAATGTTTTGAAAGTATCACTAGAATGGCTACTTCTCTTTCTTTTTTAGGGAGATGAGGATCATGTTGTTAGTTTATGTTATGAGACTGTTCGTGATAACCATTCAGTATTACTTTTCTGTCCATCGAAGAAATGGTGTGAGAAGCTGGCAGATATCATTGCCCGTGAGTTTTACAGTCTGCACCATCAGGCTGAGGGTAAGTAGTGATGGAAAGGAAAGGAAGTGATGAAAGGAAAGCCTCCATTCTTAGGACATTTTCTTGAAAGTAATGTTAATAATTATATTAGCAAAGCATGGTTCTTTTCATCATTGCCACCACCTGGATGGATCCTTTGTAAAAGTATGTTTTTGTGACTAATCATCTTCTTATCCTCCTTATAGATAATATGTATACACATTCAGACTAACTAATCTTCAGAATTTCAGTATATTGGATTTATAGAGGTATATACTAAGGTTCTTCATTTAGGATCCATGGGCTTTGAAAAGTTGACTTCAAAGCCCCCTAAATTGTATAAGAGACTTCACATACACACATTTTTGTCTGGGGAAAGTAGTCATATCTTTTTTATATTTCTAAGCTCTGACTCTAAAGAGAGTCCCGCGTACACACACACACACAGTATACACATGTAGTTTAAAATCAACTTTATTGAGGTATAATTTGTCTAGAATAAAATGTACCCACTTGAAGTGGAACTTAATGAATTTTAACAAATGTGTTCACCATTGAACTCCTCACTGTGATCAACATATAGAACATTTCTGTCACTCCAAAATGTTCTTTTTTGCTTTCAATCTCCTCCCTCTATCCCCAGCTTCAGGCAACCAGTCATATATTTTCTGTCACTCTAGATTAGTTGTGCCTTTTCTAAGAATTTCATATAGTAAATGAAGTCATATTATGTGTATGTGTCTTTTGTGTCTGGCTTCTTTCACTCAGCATGATATTTTTAAGATTCATCCAGATTGTTACTTTTATCAACTCGTTTCTTTTTTATTGCTGAGTATTGATCTGTGCATATTGCTATAAACATTAGTGTATATTTTTACTCACTCTGGGGTGAGTAGTGTTTCCTCACCACACTAGATTGTGGCCCCTTGTGATCAAAGATAAGTGCAGGGAAGACAGGAACAGTTCTGGTTATAGAACTTTAGGATATTTTATGACTTTGTTATGTTGGTGGCATCTTGAGGATAGGTAATGGATATCTCAAGCCTAGCTTCAATTAGTAAACTTTGTATGAAGTTTATATTAGTAGACTTTGGTCCAATATTATAACATGTCTTTTAGTTCTCTCTTAATCAATGCTTTCTTACTATGCCAGCTTATATTTTTTTTGTGGCAACTATGATAACTTACATTCCTTAATGACCAGAAACATTATTTATATTTTCTTTGCATGAGCTTCTTATGATTTATAGCAGTGGTTTCCAAATCCTAGGACTTGAACTAGAGTCCGGGCTGTGATGAACTTTTCACCAGAAAAGTAAAGACAAGGTAGCACATTTTTCATACAGATGACGTTTAAAATTTGAAATTATCCGTACTAATTTTTTTATGTTAAAATTACTTTTCTTTTTAAATAAGGGAACAAAGATAATTTTTTAAAAATTTAAATTGTTTTTAGAGAAGTAAAAAATTGGCAACCGTCTGTGGTCCTCAGAATTTTAGAAGTTTACCAAAAAGATTTAAAAATATATAAAATATAAGATATATTCTGTGAGAAAGTTTACTAGTTCAGAAATCCAAAGTCTAAGTTATTTTTAAAGAAAATAATAGTTCTTGCATCTAAGAAAATCTTCTGGGGAAGTTATACATAGAGGCAAAAAACAGAGGGTAATGTATGATTAATTACGACATTGGCTCCAAAAAGGCTACAATTGTCACACAGAACTAAGCTCTGATGTGATTCTGACACTGCTGGTTTGGTGGGGGCACACGTTGAGCAAGGATTTATTTTAGGCTCTGAGTGATGGTATTTGTAATTTTCTCCTTCTTTCAGCTGGTTCTTTTGATCTCCTCCTGTGGCCTTGATCTCAACCTAACAGTGTTTCCTAAACTTTGGTACACATTAGAATTGCCTAGGGAAATTTAAAAATCATTATGTCCAGGTTGCATCACATCACAGAATCCAGGGGAGAGAGCCAGAAATCAATATTTTTAAAATATATCCAGGTGATTAATAAGTAGTTTCAGAACCATTGCCTTCTGTCATGACTCAGGCAGATAGCAGTAAAAGAGGTCCAAGGGGAGGTGAGCAGTGTTGACAGTTTTTTTGTGACAGGATTGGTAAGATCATCTGAACTTCCACCAGTGATGCTGGAACAAAAGGGCCTCCTAGAAGTGATGGGTCAGTTAAAACGTTCACCTTCAGGATTGGACTCTGTATTGCAAAAAACTGTGCCATGGGGAGTAGCATTTCATCATGCAGGTATCTATATATTTACTATGTTATTATGAAGCCCCCTCCAAAAATACTTAAAATTTCTTTATTTTTATGTTTGATTTGCATTTGATTTCTCATTAACCACTTAATACTCTTAAATTTCCTTTTAAGACATTGTGGATTAAGATTAAACAGGAATAAAACACATGCAGGATTATTTACTTATCTGTATGGTATATAAGTACTAGATACAAGCTTCTTTGGTACCACTGGGGATGTGAATTCTAAAGTGATTATGTTTCTATACTTTGTTTTCTTAGAATTTAGGTTGAAGTGGTACTTGCTATCCTAATTTTATGCCACTCTGAATATTTCCTTTTATATCTAGGGGTATTTGTAATATTCTTACAAATACATCAAAATTGAATTAATTTTAGAATTTGTCATATTGTTATTTTGAAATAGTTACAAATGTTTAAAACCTCATACCTAGGTTGTCAAAATTGCAAGGATTATGACAGTGAATTAAATAACTTCTTTCATGGAGTGATCTATCCATGTTGATATGTGCTAAGGATATGATTAAGAATATATTGTTTCTGTGATTAGGCACTTAACCTTTTTAGTTCACGTAAAAATTTTGTCATGCTACATAAAAATAAATTTAAAAAATATGTATCTACACACAAACACATAAAAATATTTTCATTGTATATAAACTATAAAGCATGCGAATAAAGTGAATATTGGTGGACCCACCATTTAATTTACAAACTAAGAACCCCAATTCTCTTGACTTTTTAAAAAAATAAAAATAAAAAATAAGCAAGATAAGTGTATATTCTGTTTGCTGTTTTTCTTTTACTCATGTATTTGTCCTTCAGATATTTATTTATGTGCCTGACCACTGTGTTGGATACACTGTTAGATACTGTCTTGAGTAAAGCACGTCTGTACCTTCAGGGTGTTCTTTTCTAGAGCAGGTTTTAGCAAACTACAGTCTGCTAGTCAAATCCAGCTGTTTTTGTAAATAAAGTTTTATTGGAATACAGTCTTGCCCATTTGTTTTACAGCTGTTCCATGTGACAGTGGCAGAGTTGATTAGTTGCAACGGAGATCATCTGTCCTGCAAAATCTAAAATATTTACAGATAAAGTTTGACAGCCCCTGATCTAGAAGGAGATAGAACTGTACTAGGGTTGGCAGACTGTGATTACTTCTTTGTTTACAGTCATAACAGTAGCTTAAAAAATCTTTACAAGGTTATATTAGATTCTCAGATCAATTTGTAAGTGATCAAGTGTAATGTTTTCCTCATATGTTTATAAATATATGCTATTATAATTTCTTTTTTTAGGTCTTACTTTTGAGGAGAGAGATATCATTGAAGGAGCCTTCCGTCAAGGTCAGATTCGAGTCTTGGCAGCAACTTCTACTCTGTCATCTGGTGTGAATTTACCTGCACGTCGTGTAATCATTCGCACTCCTATTTTCAGTGGTAGACTTCTAGATATTCTTACTTATAAGCAGATGGTTGGTCGTGCTGGCAGGAAAGGCGTAGACACAGTAGGTAAGTGAGTTTGAATTCTATGATAGTGTTGCTGAAGGATAGTGTCAGTCTACTTGAAATTGAATAGCAACCTATTTCTCATCATGTTATATTTCTTTGTTATCCAAAACTAAAAGTCACCTTTTGGATTTACTTACTATTTATATAGAGTATAACTTAAAATCTTCATATCGTCAACTATTGGTTTTTCTAGTAATGTAAAAAAATCTTTGTTAGAAGATTTTCTTTTGTGTTATATACAGTGAAATGATTCAGTATTATGTTTATCAGATGGCATCACATTAGCTGGAAGATGACCTTTAATTTCCAGTACCATCTGCTATTTTGTGCTAATGAAGGGATTGATTTTTTTGGTTATTAATTTTTTTAGTTGTCTGGTATTAGAGTTTAGGGATTCTGAGAGCTGGGAAGTACTCTCTCATACTTTTGAAATAGGAACTTCATGTACCCTCTTTCTCTTTCTAAATTGGTACTGACTCTGAAAACACATTTTCAATTTTTTGTATAGCAAGTAGTGATAATATTGCCAGCAGTGTAAATAAAACTTAATTTCTTAAGTAGTAGGGAAAGACTTGTTTAAATTAAATATCAAGACGGCAGCAAATATTCATGCCTGCTATATTTTTCTGGGTATGACTAAATTGTTGAGTCTTCTAGTGTTTAAGAACTTTGAGAGGAATGTTCTCTGTCACACTTTCTTTTAGTTTGTTTTTCCATGTTCAAGCAATAGCATTTCTATCTTGTGGTATAAGATGGCTACTGCAGTCTCTGTTATCACATCTGCATTTCAAAATGGGCACATCCTGCCCTTTAAGGGCACTTCCCAGAAGTTACACATAGTATTTGTTCTTAGATACAATTGACCAGAACGTAGTCACATGTTTATATTCCCCAGATACAGGGAAGCTGATGAATATAATCTAGCTGAGTGGTCATCAGTTCAGCTAACATTTAGGGGTTTTATTAAAGGAAGAATGAAGAAGTGAAGTGAAGTCACTCAGTTGTGTTCGACTCTTTGTGACCCCATGGGCTGTAGCTTACAAGGCTTCTCTGTGCATGAAATTTTCCAGGCAAGAGTACTGGAGTGGGTTGCCATATCCTTCTCCAGGGGATCTTCCCAACCCAGGGATCGAACCTGGGTCTCCTGCATTGCAGGCACACACTTTACCGTCTGAGCCACCAGGGAAGCCCAAAGGAAGAATGAGAGAATGGCTATTAGGGTGGACTATCAGTCTCAGTCCTAGTAGCAAATGATTCATCTATCTATAATCCCTGAGGGCCATTGGTCTTTTAATCAACGTTTGTTGATTAAAAAAGCCTTGTAACTCATTGATTTCTATTACTATAGTCACCAAAGAAGTTTATCCTGCTTCAGTCTCTTACTTTAGCTACAAGATATGCACATTTGACCTAAATCAAATCCCTTACGTTATACAATAGAAGTGACAAATAGATTCAAAGGATTAGATCTGATAGAGTGCCTGAAGAGCTATGGACAGAGGTTCATGACATTGTACAGGAGGCAGTGATCAGGACCATCCCCAAGAAAGAGAAATGCAAAAAGGCAAAATGGTTGTTTGAGGAGGCCTTACAAATAGCTGAGAAAAGAAGAGAAGTGAAAGACAAAGGAGAAAAGGAAAGATATACCCATTTGAATGTAGAGTTCCAAAGAATAGCAAGGAGAGATAAGAAAGCCTTCCTTAGTGATCAATGCAAAAAAATAGAGGAAAACAATAGAATGGGAAAGACTACAGATATCTTCAAGGAAGTTAGAGATACCAAGGGAACATTTCATGCAAAGATGGGCACAATAAAGGACAGAAATGTATGGACCTAACAGAAGCAGAAGAGTTTAAGAAGAGGTGGCAAGAATACACAGAAGAACTATACAAAAAAGATCTTCTTGACCCAGATAATCACAGTGGTGTGATCACTCACCTAGAGCCAGA